>NC_090313.1:6225000-16225000 GCF_039906515.1 Pseudorca crassidens
TAACATGTCCTCCCCTTTAGGAGGAAGAACGTGCAAAACGTGAGGAGCTAGAGCGAATACTAGAAGAGAATAACCGAAAAATTGCAGAAGCACAAGCCAAACTGGTATGTATGAAGCATTCATGAAAAACATTTTAGAGTTCTCGGGACTATTTTAAGGGATTTGAGGGAACAGTAGGAATAGTTGAGTAGATTTTAGCTACTGTCTTCTAGAGGAATCTGTTTGGGGCAAGCCAGAAATTCTGATTAATCTGGAGAAAGTTCCAAAATTCACAGTGGTTTAAAACAGCTTTCCTAGGGGAAATTGTACTGTCCCCATCCCTAATTTCTTCTGTACCTAAAAAGACAAAAACAAAAACTTGAAGGTTAAGTTCTTAATTAAGTCTACTAATACGCAGCGTTTCACTTGGCATTAGTTGCTTTGTTACCAATTACTAGACAGAATAAGTAGAGAGTATATATTTGATACTAAGTGTACCAGATTAATAAATTTTTTTCATATTTCATGTTTATAATCTAACAAGGAATACAGAGATTTACAGAATTACAATATGAGATACAGGTGTAAAAGGAGATACAATTTTTACATTTTAATAAAGAAGTCAGTATAAGAATATTGAAGTAAATTTTTTAAATAGAAAAATGAATACATATCACTTCTATTTTTCTTTCCCATTCTGTATTTTAGTACTTCTATTTGTTTGTTTGTAGCATATGCTAACATTTAAAATAGAATTTAAAAATAGGTACAATTTTTGGTGTAGCAGGGTTTTCCCAATTAAAAGTATGAATATATTTTGAAGCATTCTCAGTATGATGTAAAAGAAAGCTAGAATTAAAGGACTATGGATATAAATAAATCAAAAAATGAAGAAGGATAGTCCGACATTATAAGGGAAAATTTTCTTTTCCTTATGAAGATGGCATATAGGAATTCTACTTCAAAGTAAGAATATAAATCAGAGATAGAGGGAAATTTACTTAGAATGAATGAGGATTAGTGGTATTTACTGCCCAGGAATGAAGACATGACCCTAGAGGGACTCTTGGTTTTAGACAAGTTTTGTCTAGTTAGAAATGTGTTGAGAATAATGCAGCCATAGGAAGACATTTGCTGCTAAGTCATACTCTTGACTGGGGGAGGAAGGCAAGATGGAAGCTCCAGTTAAGCGATTCAGAAAAAACAAATTCTGTGACTGTGTTTATAAAGGCACAGAAAAAGATCTGGGAGGATCTAAGTAATTAACAGTGAATCCCACTGAGGGGTTGGTGAAGGAGGACTGTAAATAACTGTTTTATAGTGAATAAGAATGTGAAAGTTAAAACCACCAGCAGTTGGTTCTAGAGTATGATCTTTTAAAAGATAATCTGCCCCAGATTAAGAGCCAAACTAGAAATACCCTAAACAACTTACTGAACATGACACAAGGGATTCTTAATATCACTGTCCTGGTTACTGTGAAAGCCACAAGGAAAGGGGAAGACCTACTTGTGCTTTACCAATGAAAAGACCTTAAAATCTGCTTAGGTGGAAGAAGCACCATGAATATGAGGTGGGTGAGAAGTCATAATAAGATGTATCAATACATTGCTGATTAATACATATGTGATAACGCTTTTTTCTTTTAGTGATTCCACATAAGGAGAAAATCTCAGTGCAAGTGCGAGAGAAAGTAAGAGGGGAAGTGTGCATCTTAATTTTAGTTTTGAAGGTTGAGCTTTGAAAGGTAGATACAGTCTTGTTTGTAAGGCCATGGGTATTTGCAGGAGAGATGAACAGTATAGTTGGTGCTAGAAACATTGAAGCAAAATTACCCAGTACGTGGGATAGAATTCCTCTTAGAACGTGGTGTAAGAGACTGTATAGGGAGTTCAGTTTGCAGATGTCCTGAAAGGCCAGATTGTGACTTCTAGAGCAAAGGGTCTAAGCTTGGTATACCCTGCCAAGGTCTTGATCCCTTCTGACCCTGGGGTAGCTGTCTGAGTGCCTGGGGACAGCTTGGCCTCCTTACGTTCCTCTAATAGCCTTCTTTGTTTACCCAAATGAACCATAAAAATAGGAGATTAGCAAAGCATATTCTAAAGCAGTGCTTTTCAAGTGGTGGTAAAGTTGCCCAGGTTTTGTTTTTGTCTTTTAATCCCAGTTTGTCTCAGACCTCTACTTTTGCAAAATACAGTTAAGATGAATTATTAGAAAAATGAGGTCAAATTGCTATAGAAGTTTCTAAAATGCTTATTCTTGGCTTCTGCATATCTTATTGTGGGTCAGTTACAGTTTGCACTGTCGTTGGTCCATGGGCCATCCTTAGAGTAGCACTGCTCTAGAACCCTTGAGTTTGACTTCGTATTATTAGACTGCAGTGACGCTGCTCTGACTGCATGTTATCAATAAAACTTCAGTGAGAGGGTATCTTAGGGAAGAAGCAGCTTGAATTTGAGGAAAATTGGTAAAAATCTGGACATAACTAATTTGCTTCTTGTTTTCAGTAATGTTGGAAGCATAAGAAATTATTGTTCCTGTTGGAGAGAATTAATTTTTATTTGGTTCTATTGGTGGCCATGTCCTTGCAGGGAAAGTAGAGTACCCTTTGTGTAAGAAGAGAAAAGAAAATGTTACTGTATAAACATGCAAGGCACACTGTTGCAGTTTCTCTCATTTTTATCGTCCTTTCCCTTTCCTCTCAATTTTGAGCACAGTTCTTTAATCTTTATACACGTTTCTTAGTATTTACACTAGGAAATACTACATAGAATGTATTGAAAGTCTTGTTAAAATAATAGACATATGAATAAAAAGCAATTTGGAGATAAAAGTAGTCAGGATGTTAAGTTCTCTTAAAGGCATTAGTGTATTAATTGTGGAGACAAGGACAACTCCAAGAAAAGTCAACTAATGATATGGAACTATTTGGTACGTGGTATGAGTTACATGAGGTAACTGACATAATTGCCCTGGGAACCTTCCTGGAAGAGATACCACTGCTCTGGACCTTGATGGACAGTTAGAAATTGAATTTAGGGTGAGGACAAGAGGGTGAGGAAATGAAGTAGGGCGAAGACCTTTAGGGAAGTACAATTAGAAAAAAAGCAAGAATGTGTGGGATCTCTTGGGATAAGCAGTAGTAGTTGTAGTAAACCCACTTTATGTGTAGTCAGAAGTTCAGGTTTTGAAAGCAGATTAGACAGGTTGGAAAAGAGTGTACCCTGGGGGAGATTTCTTGTCTATAACCATGAAAGAATAACACAGTGATCTCTTGTAAATCAATAAAGGAGACCAACTTCCTGAAAGGGGTGGGGGGGACTACTTCGAGAGGTAAAAGAGGTAACTTCACACGAGTAAAATGAAAAGTAGCTGTAGTAAATTCCTGAAAATAAATCCCAGCCTTAATGGGAAAACAAAGAAATGCCCCCTCTCTTTTCCTTTTTCTCTAATACTATATACCAAATTTGAAAAGACTTTTTTTCCCCGTTAGTAGCAAGTGTTGGCAAGAATATGGTATAAAGAGACCCTTTATATAGTGCACTATTCTGGGAGTTTAAATGGATGTGACCATTTTAGAAAATAACAATAAATCAGTATATACCAGGAACCTTAAATTTTAATTCTGCGCCTAAGAACTTACCTAATGGAAACTGAATCCAGTACAAATCAATTCACACACAAAAATGTTTTCCCCTTATTTGAATAGTGAAAATTGCCCAGGTTTTTAGATAAATTATAACACATACATACGGGGGATTTTTCTGTAGTCAAAAAGCATCTGATAATACAGGGGAAGTATGATTTTCCTAATTTGAAATGTATATTTGTACATTTAATAGAAAAATATACCAAAGTACTGAGAATAGTTATCTCTAATTGGTAAGCCTATAAGTAATTTTATACTTTTCTCCAGTTTCTACTTTTTTTTTTTTTTTTTACAAGTAATGTGTATCACCATTATGATCAGGTAAGAATAACTAGTAAAGAAAGTAAATTTAAGCCACACTTAGACTAAGTTTTAAGTAAGCCCTCGTGACAAAACTTCAAAGATTGCTCCCAGTAATGTCTGTAGTAAGGAACCAGATTAGCTAAGCCATACGGACTCTCATATATGATACATGTTAAGTGGTCTAGACCAAGAGTAGTTTTTGCTCATTTTAGTTCCAAGTTGTTTATCAAGATACTTGATTTTATCTGTCCATAAGGAGGCAAGAAAATATTAACGAACATACGTATTTGATTTATAAAATCAAACAAAAACTAATCCAAAAGTGGATTAGCTTGACTTGGCTTTTTGGCAGATTGGTTCCTAGTTCTTGGGTTAGTATTGGCATTGCACAGCTATCATCAAACATTTGAAAGGCTGTTGTTAGTACGATGGAGAATTTTAAGTTTCTTTAAAATGTTAAAAGTAGTACTTAAAATTTTTCAAAGTCCTCTTCTTCACACAGTTTTTAGTGATGCGTCTGGGATAAGCCCAGATACTATTCTGAAATGTGTATGAATCTTATTTATTCAGAACAGGAAACAGACTAAGTGAAGGTGGTAGGTGTTGCCATGGAATGAAATGTTCTAGGAGGTTATGTCAGTAGGAAAAACGACCCCTCAAACTGTCTCCTGAAATTCTGGGTCTATAGTATATTTCCTCTCTTTAATATTGAAATAATTTTCCTCTTTTCCCTTGCCAGTTAGGGAGATTTAGCGTGCTCATTGTGCTGTGTAACACGTGGTATCTCACCAGTTTGAGAGATGAAAAGATAGTACCATGTTTACAAGCTGACTATATATGAAATGTATTCCACATACTTAAGTTTCAAGTAAACCAGATCTCACTTTGCAATTAAGAGATAGCTCTGAAAAGAGTTCTTAGGGAGATGTAAGAAAGAATTTTTTAATGTTCGTGTAGTAGACAGAAAAATGTCTCCTGCCCCCCAAAAAAGATATCCATGTTCTAATCCCTAGAACCTGCGAGTGTTACCTTATATGACAGTTAAAGAGTCTACACAGATGTGAATAAGTTAAGGATCTTGAGGTGGGGAGTTTATCCTGGATTATTACTGTGCCCTAAATGCCTTTACATATATTCTTATAAGAGGGAGATGGAAGGAGATTCTACCACAAAACACAGACAGGAGAAGCCAAAGACAGAACAGAGAGAGATTTGAAGATACTGGCCTTGAAGACTGTAGTGATGTGGTCAGAAGGCAAGGAATCCTCTTAGCAGCCACCAGGAATTGGAAGAAGCAAGGAACAGACTCCCTTTAGATCCTTGAGAGGGAGCACACCCTGCTGACACCTTGATTTGGGCCCAGTAATCCTGATGTCGGACTTCCGGCTCTCAGACTAATCATGTGCTGTTTTGAGCCTACCTAGTTTGTGATAACTTGTTACCTAAAAATGTGCAAGTGTTTTTGGTATTGGACAGTGGGTAGAGGCTGGAAGAATTTTGAGGTACATGATAGAAAGTGCCTAGACTGTTAGTAGGAATATGGGCTTTAAGTGCACTTCTGGGGACTTCTCTGGTGGTCCAGTGGTTAAGAATCCGCCTTGCAATGCAGGGGACGCGTGTTTGATCCCTGGTCGGGTAACTAACTAAGATCCACATGTCGCAGGGCAGCTAAGCCCACTCGCAGCAACTAGAGAGCCTGCGTGCCGCAACTACAGAGCCCTTGCAGTCTGGAGCCCATGCGCCACAACTAGAGAGGAGCCCGGGTGCTGCTACTAAGACCCAACACAGCCAAAAATAAAGAAAGAAATTCCTTTTTTAAAAAGGCACTTCTGGTTAGGGTTAGAAAGAAAATGAAAGCATGTTATGCAAACTGGAGGGAAGGAATTCCTTGTTATATAGTGGAAGAAAACCCAACTGAACTGTGACCTACAGTTGTGTGAAAGGGAGAACTTACCTAAGCGATGAAGCTCATGTACAGCTGAAGATATTTCTAAGTAAAGTGCAATCTGGTTTCTTCTGAATATTTATGTAAAATGCAAGAGGAGAGTAATTGAGGAAAGAATCAAGAAGTAAAATAAATGAGAACTTGATGTTTGGGGAAATATTTAGCCTATTTAGATTGCAAAAGATGCTAAAATTAGATTCACTATTAGAAAAACTTGTTCTGGAAAGAAGTCTAAGCGTATGATTGGACATCCTTTTGCTAATGCTGAGGCGTTTATGCCTGTGACTCATAGGTTACCTCAGCCATTTTAGCAAAAGCCAGGATTAGATGAGATTATCCAGAAAAGACCTGTGGAAGAGCCTGTTGTCTAGTGGCCTGATATACATGGGAGACTTACAGTGTTTTTGAGATGTTATATCAGCAGAAACACTGCCAACATGGACTGAAAGGGAGAGAAGACCTAATGATGAAGGGCTTTCAGACTTCACTAACATAGGAAAAGGTGATATGAAGTCAGAACAGAGATATGAAGGTACTGGCCGAAGGAATGTGGCCCTGGAATATCAGCATCTTGATTTTGTTGCAGTGATACTGATTTTGGACTTCTTGCCTTCAGAATAAACTCCTGCTGTTTTAAGCTATCCAGTTTGTGGTAATTTGTTACAGTGGCTACAGGAAACTAACATAGTTGGAAAGAGAATGGGGCATTTATGCTAGAGTGAGTGTATTATGTAAGTTGAAACAGCACAGTACTTAGGATGGCTCATAATGACATATTTATACATTTTAAGAGATAGGAAAATATGGTATGCCATCAAATGTAAATGTCAATTAAATATTTTAATTTGAAAGAGTGGGCAAATTAGGTAAGGATTTTAAATCACTGAGAGGCTTGTTCCCAGTTGATAAGGCAGAAGGTTGATTTAATGATGTTCATGTATTCTTGGCAAAGATTTTTTAAAAACTTTCTGGACATTAATGTATTGCCGTCGTGTGGGGTGGTGTGAAGGATGGAGACTAGAAACGAGAAAGCCACTGAGGTCAGTGAAAAAGATGGGCACTTGATCAGGTGGGAGTAGAAACAGTAACGAGAATAGTTGAACTTGGTGAGTGATAAGGGTGTACAGAGGGAGGGAGAAGAGGAAAAAGGAAGGAAAGTAAAAGTCTATTGTGGGAACCAGGGAAGACCTGATGTAATCGTGCTAAGAGCCAAGGATCACCAGGCATTGAAGGAGAGCTTTCACAAAAAGGAATGAATACTGAATAAGACAAACAAAAGAACTGAGTAAAAGAACAGAGAATTTAGGCTACAGAATATTAAAAGAACCACATCTAGAAGAGTGCAGTTTTTTTGTTATGTTTATAGACATGAATGGTAAAATCCTGAAGGTATCAGATTTCTCTTTTGGCAGTAACACAGAGCACTCTCTCCAGAGGTCTGGAAGGCAGTGAGTTTTGTACCCAATGTTTCTTTTCAAACCAAGCTCAACTATCAGTCAGTTCCTTCTTGAAGCAATTATTTGTACTTTAAGTAAAAGGGGGCTAGAAGGAGTGTGGTGGTATGATTTCTCTTTAGATGAGTAGCTAATGATATCCCGTAATGATAGTTAGTGTATATCCTAAGAAGGTAATTCTCAGAATAACTAAATTGCCATGGCCCCTGGAGGAAAAGAGGGAATTGCTTTTTTCAGTCCTTCTTTGTTATTTTCTTTTTTAAACCTTGTACATGAATAACATCATAATAGTTTGCTAAGGGTCAAAACTAATTACATTAAATTTCTTTTTATAATTTTTTTTTACTCATTGTTTATCTAAAAGGGGACATACATTATAGTTTTTATGGAGGGGAGGGTGCATTAAAGAAACGAAATTGCAGAATGGCAGAGTGAAACAGGAGGTATGTTTTGGGAGGTTAAAATGCAGAAATTCACATTTCCCAGTAGGGGCATGATTCCTAATGGTAAGATTTTTTTAGTTCTTTCCATCATCCCAGTAATCACTCCTGATAAATATTTCTATCTTTAGATTTTTGCAGTAGGACCTCTAGGTAAAGTGGGAGGGGAAGACAAAAGATACTGGGAAGGGGGTTAAGTAGACCCTTCTACTATAATGGTATGTTTTGCTCTTGTGTATTTCATCTCAGCAGTCATTCTTTTTGCATGGGGTGCAGGGTTGAAAGCCTTTTTGAGACCAAACAGGGTCCTGGGTGTAGTGGCTGGGAAGGACTGCCCCACTGTAATGGCTCTAGTATGGTGGGTGTGTTACCTTTCTCTTTGGCCTCCCTGATGTCCACCACGTTAGTCTTGTAGGAGAATTTAGTGTTGTTCACCTGTATCAATACGAATGTGCATACCCTACCCCCACTTGGAATAATGTTTTCTTTTGCATACATTTGAAGCGAGAGGAGAGGAACAGTGTATATGTGCCAGCAGATGGGACCATCAGGAACAAAGCAGCCTTTCAGTCAGTTAACTGCAGAGGGAGGTGGGAGGCAAGGCTTTAGAAGAATACCTAGCAAGTAAGGTGTAGAGTCATATCACACTTACAGATGGATAGGCAGTTTTTCATCACTTGAAAGCCACTGTATTAAAATGAGAGACAGGTTTGGTTTTTCTCAACTAGCCTGTTTTTTTTTTTCTTTTTTTTTGCGGTACGCGGGCCTCTCACTGCTGCGGCCTCCCCCGCCGCAGAGCACAGGCTCAGCGGCCACAGCTCACGGGCCCAGCCGCTCTGCGGCACGCGGGATCCTCCCGGACCAGGGCACGAACCCGCGTCCCCTGCATGGCAGGCGGACTCCCAACCACTGCGCCACCAGGGAAGCCCATAACCTGCTTTTTTTTAATATATAAAATTTACTTTTATTGTCAAGATTTATCAGTTTATCAAGACATTCATTAACTTCCAGTTGAAAAAGTTTTGTAACTTTCAGTTCAACATAGTTTTCTTATTTTATCTTTTATTTATTTATTTATTTTTGGCTGCATTGGGTCTTTGTTGCTGCGCGCGGGCTTTCTCTAGTTGCGGCGAGCGGGGGCTACTCTTTGTTGCAGTCCATGGGCTTCTCATTGCTGTGGCTTCTCTTGTTGCGGAGCACGGGCCCTAGGCGCGCGGGCTTCGGTAGTTGTGGCGCACGGGCTTAGTTGCTCCGCGGCATGTAGGATCTTCCCGGACCAGGGCTCAAACCCATGTCCCCTTCATTGGCAGGTGGATTCTTAACCATTGCACCACCATGGAAGCCCCAGTTTTCTTACTTTAGAGCTAAAATAATTGTTTTCCTTCTCTGGTCACTGTACTTAGGCCCTCAAATATTTTTTGTTTGGTTTAAAAGATAATTTCCAGCATTTTAAAGTATTGCACTTTACAGTGTGTTCTCTCATAATTATCTTATTTCATCTCATAATTACCCTGTCATAATTTCATGGTTATTGTCATTGCTGTTAGAGCCATTCTTTATATATATAGTAAGGGTCAAAAAAATAAGATTTTCCCAGGATTATTGAAGTACTGAAACTTAAAGACCAACTATGCATGTCATAAAATTCTTCTTTGTTTTACAAAAACCTTATGAGTGTTAGTTTTACAAATAGGGAGTCCTCCCCTGATGTATTAGAATTGTTGAAAACTTATTACAGGCCACATTTTAGGATACATGTTTTTTTACATAAAGTAAATACACTTGTATCTGTATCATTCTTTTTATTTGAAAATGTCTTTTTGTTATTTCTGCAGTTTTATTGAGATATAATTGACATAACAGCACTGTATAGCATAAAGATTTAACATATGATTACCATGATAAGTTTAGTGAAAATCCATCATCTTTTTTTTTTTTTTCTTTGCCAAGGTGTAATTGAATATGCTTAGTTTAAAGCTGTAATAGAACAAAATACAAATATTTATACATAAAGACGGGAAGGACCTGCTTGGTTCCATTTTTTAAAACCATTCCATTGTCAGGTATTTGTAATAGGCATTATGTGCTTAAGCACTGGGGATAACACTGTTAGCTATCACTCCTGGTTAATTACAGCTCTCCCTCTGTACACACACACACACACACACACACACACACACACACACACGCACGCTTTTGTCTCCTGTATTTGTAGACTTCAATGAAACTGAACCTTTTCTTTCTCTTCACTGAAATCTAAAGATAATTTCAGTGCAGTAGAAATGGTATTTTCTGTCTGTGAAGGAAGTTACTTTTTAAATCTTGTTTAATTTTTTGATTAGGTAATATGATCACATGATTCAAGATTTAACAGCCACACAGTATTTTTCAAAATATATTTTCCATAATATATTTAATAGTCCATATTGATGAATATTGGGGTTTTTCCAGTCTTTTACAAACCACGTTGCAATAAACTTGTTCAATTTTGCATGTATGCAAGTATGTTTATAGTATAAAATCTAGAAAATTAAATTGCTGGATATAAAAGTACTGCGAAATGTAGTTTGGGGTGGATAGTGCCAAAGTAGTTTTCATAAATTTCTCAAATGGGTTGAAGTTGTGATGTTCAAACCGGTTAGTCCCCAAGCTTCTTTCTAATCTGCTTTCCTAGGGGCTGAGTTAGAACCTTACGGAAAAGCGAGTCTGTGGTGTTTATCCTGGAAAGAGTTTCCAAAGCACAAGCGTGCCCCCTAAGAGTCTTTATTAAGTCTTGATTCAGTTGCATGTGCCATGCTCTGACCCCAATGTGGGATGATTTATTAAAACTGGATGAATTTGCATATGAATTTACTAATGGTGATCAGAAGCAGATGATTATTTCTCTTGTAATTATCATTGAAAGTCTAAACAAGAGAATGGTGATTTGCAATGGACTTTGACACACAGGTAGGATTGTCGTAGGAAAGAATGGCATGAGCTGAGCTGGTGGAGGGCAGATAGAAAGGATATGGAAAGTCACAAATAGTATGCTAATCTAGGAAGTTAGGCCATGTCTGTGCACAGTGGAAATCATTGGAAGGCTGAGGGCAGGAGAGCACAGTGCTCAGGAAAGGTGAAGCCAGCAGCATTGTGTAGGGTGGATTGAAGGGCAGAGACTGGAAACAAGACCATTTTAGGTCTGCGAGAGATCTGGGGCCCTGAACTGGCACGGTGGCAGAGGGAAGGGACAGAGCTCTAGGGGAGAGAATATAAAGGAAGAGAGGGATATAAGGGGGGAATTGACAAACCTGAGGGCTGTTTGGTTGTGTCGAGGGAAGAGGGAGGAGGGGAAGGAAATAAGCCATACTAGATGCGTGGCAGGAGGGAGGCCAGAAAGGGCTGGTTCATTTTAGGGTTAGGCTTGAAGAATTTAAATCTTGAACATGTGGAGTTTTGAAGGTATTGAAGAGGTTTCCCAGTTGGATGTTCCTCAGCCAGCTGGAAATGTAGCTTAGGAGAAAGGTATGGGAGAGGTACTTCAGCTCTCTGTTGGGTTTCCACCTTATGAGAATATAAAGATACAGAAGTTTGTGAAAATCCACTTGCCCATCTTGCCTGCCCACCTAATTCCCACTCCTTCAGTTTTGGGTCTTCCTCACCTCTGACCGTACTTGGTAACAGTGGATTTGGCCCACTGTCTTCCACCTTTTAGGGTCATGATCCTTCTCCTTACTTGCTCCCCACCCCACCGGCCTCCATCTTAAAGTAAAACAAACCTCTTTCTGGTGTGACTTATGTATTTAAAAGTTGGTTTGTTTTTTTTTACCTATAAGATAAAATTTAAACGTTTTATTAAGTTGAATACTAGAACTTGTCACCTTTTCCATCTTCTGCCATAAAGCCTATAATTCAGTCACATTGACTTTTAGTATTCCTGAAAAGAAAAACCTATCCATGGAGGACCTTAGCCTTTTGAACCTTAGTGTTTCATTTATGGGAGGAGAGAAAATTTTTAAAAGACAAGTTCAAGTGAACAGAAGAATGAGTAAAGGGAAAGGCCACTAAACTTATTGTTAGTTTTTGACCATCTAAAAAACAATTTCAGTAGAATAATGGAGATGTAAGCAGTGAATTTTTAAAATTTGACTTTGAATGGAAATAAGGCATTCGAAGGATGCAGTGTGTATTTTAAGATCAGGGTCAGATGCGGGGGGAAAAGGACAACTCAGTGATGGTAGCTGAGATTTAAAAGTCAAGAGTTAGAGCAGGTTTCCTAAACCTTGGCACTGTTCATCTTTGGAGTTAGATAATTCTTTGTTGTTGGGGAGGGGGGCTGTCCTGTGCCTTGTAGGATGTCTGGTGGCCCGTTCTCTGCCCACTGGGTGCAAGGAGGGCCACCCACACACACGGCACACACACGACACACGCCACACACACACCACACACATGAGACACACGCGCACATGCCACACACACGAGACATGACACACACATGCACACACGACACACTACATGCACTCACGACACACATGCACACACAACACGGCACACACATCGACGCACGACACGAGACACGTGGCACACATAACGCACGCACACGACACACACATGACACACAGCATGTGCGTGCACACGGCACACATGCACGCACACGGCATGCGCGCACACACACACACACACACACACACACACACATTGTGACAACCAACCACACACTTCCTAATGTCCCCTGGGAGAGGAATAAAACTACAGCTGGTTGAGAATTACAGGAGTGGACATGAAATCTTTGGGGAGAGGGAGCAACTTGACGGAGCTCGTGAGAATGACCTGATTTTCTTGGTGCAGAGGGGAGTCTTCTGTAGAGAGCACAGGAAGGAAGTCGGTTGCTTGAGACTGAAGGAGTTGTGAAGGAGTCAGAGGCATTGCAGGAATTTGATTGATATCTATTTGAAATTAGATGGCGTTTTATAGTTAGCCAGGTCAAAAGGTCTCATTTTTCTCTCCAGAAAAAAGCTTACTATTTCATGGTTGTATATTGACAATATAATGTAGTTCTGTTGGGGATTTTTGTCTATAATTTTTGTATGCCTTTCTAATTATAAACTTAGTTATAGTGATTGGTAATGACATACTCTGAAAATTCATGCCTTGATTCGTATTTGACAGTTTGTTAATCTGGTGCATCGAGGGTGTAGATAAAATAAAAATAGGTAATAGGACAAAAATGTATACTGATCTCGACATGATTTGTAGAAACTTCTTTTCATTTTCAAAATGTTCCAGTGCTTTCCTACAATTTGTTCATATATTTTTCATTAAAAAAAATCAGAAAATGTTGGAATAATTAATAAGGAGTTCTTTTCTAATTCCTAGGTATGTTTTCCTGATACTTTCTATGCGATCTTAGGCAAGATTTTTTAAACATACACTTTTGTGTGCCCCTGTTGATGAATTTGTCACACAATTTCTGGAATATTACTAATAGAAGACATGAAATTCTAGTTTTTTACTTTTACCTTTCAGGCTGAAGAACAGTTGAGAATTGTTGAAGAACAAAGAAAGATTCATGAGGAAAGGATGAAACTAGAACAAGAGCGACAGCGTCAACAAAAAGAAGAACAAAAAATTATCCTGGGCAAGGGGAAGTCCAGGCCAAAACTGTCCTTCTCATTAAAAACCCAGGATTAAATTGCAAACTCTGAACTTTTTACAAAGAAAAATGGAAAAACTTTGTATGGTAGCTTCATGTTGAAGTGGTTTTTTTTTTTTGTTTGTTTTGTTTTTTTTTAATTTGGAAAATCTGGAAAGTTAGCTTGTTCTAATAGGGGCTATGCTCTGCAATTCCTTTTTTTCCCCTCCACTCCTTTAATGTCCATTAAGTCAAATCCTTATCAGATCATTGTTATCTTCCACAAAGCGATATTTTTTCACCTGTTGGATTCTGTATTAGTGATCTGAAGAAGAGCAGATCACTTTGTAAACTATGGATGGTCTGATAAGGTTTTTACTGACCCACTGACTTCACCGTTATACTCTGTTTACTACATCATAATGCTGGTTTTGCTGACTTTTTGTTTTTTTATATATTTATAAAAAAAGAAAAAGTTGGTAATTGCATCGGAAGCGCCCAGGGTGTTGCCGGACCTTTGTGGTATATTGTTAACCAGTGTCCTCGTGGTACTGTTACTCTTGATGTTCCTGACACAGGTAAGGATACAGTTGGTCAGCTCTGATACAACATATACATACAGTTCAGTATTGTCTCTGTTCAACTTGTTTTTATTTCATTGATGAAATCAAACCAGCATTCCCCATTGTGTAAATAAATGATTTTGCTGAATAAAGTAAAGTCTTAAATTCATATGTTGAAGCAATTTTTTTTAAAGTTCTGTTAAGTCTTAAAAGAGGGTGGTTTACTTTTTGATGGTCAACAATCTAGAAATCCTAGGACTATGCTGTATATTTCTTTTCACTTTTAACATAGGATTTATATGTACATTAAATATACTTGAGAATTAGTATTTAATGGCTATTTTACAGATACCTAATTTATGCTGATACAACAAATTATGACAACAGTATTACCGTTAAGAATGACTAAGCACCCAGAAAAAGATTTAAATTCTCAATCCTGTGCCTCTATTTTAGGATATAAGTATTATTACCACAAATTATACTTAATAAAGACTAGAAGAATGATTCTAAAAAGTTATACTGTTTTAGATTATTTTCAAAGTGGGCCATCAGAAAGAACTTAGCTTTGTACTTTTATAGAAGGCTTAGGTAGTCAAATCATCTTCAGTGTAGGGTACCTGCACGTTTTTTGGGGGGACAAACACATTTAAACTTCCAAGCTTTTGTTTTGTTTTTGCATGTTATATCTTATGGATGACTTTGCTACACTAAAATCTGCCTCATTTATCTTTACATATGTTTAAGTGAACTGGTATTAAAACATTTATTCAAGAAAAGGATATGGATATAAAAATGCTACCTGAGATGCATAGATATGTCATCAAAGTAGAGAAACTTTCCAGTATTTTTGAGACAGTTTTGATCAGTCTTTTAAACGTGAAAACATAACTTCATGAGATGACTAAATGGTAGATTATTTTGTTTGTGCATGCTAAGAAAAATGCTGTTGCTTTAGTTTGAGCTCTTCCATAAGTCTCATTGTGGTAAGGAACAATAAAATAAGTTTACATATCTTTAAAGATAGGATTTTAAATAGGCATGAACTCGTGAGAACTGACTTTTAGTAAACATGATACCTATTACTCGAAAACATTCACTTTATTTACCTGAAGAATTTAGGTTAGCTTTAATTATTTCATGATTCTTACACTTTTTTTTTTTAATGTAACCTTTTTTTTTTGGTGCCAGATCCATTGTACCTAAGTTGTATATGCAAGTTTTTGGAAATGTTCATTTAAAAGTTGTTTTGGTATACAAGTGTTCTAAGCATTGTATCTAAGAGAGTAGCCTGGACTTTAAAATATTAGAAATCAGCTTATGCCTGCCTTTTCGTTTTTAAAAAATTTCTTCCTGCCACATATAGTGTGAAATCACAGTAAGTTGCTTAGTAACGTGCTGCAGTATCTGCTTGCTGTTGGAGGCTCACATCAGATAATGGAACTGTTCCTGTGTCAGGCTGCAGGAAAGAGGATGTCATTGTTAATAAAACGCACCCAATCCTTTCTGTGCTACAGCAATGTGTAGTAATTTGTTTTCTTCATTTGTTTCCACTGGTTTTGTAAAAAGTTCAAATTCTTTCCCAAACTATTAGCAGTTCAGATGTTCCCTAATTTATTAAGTATGCCTTTATTCACAATTTGTTTTTTAAAGTTGCTCTTAATGCATTATAGAATTAACTAATGACTGTTTATTTTTATTACAGTATTTAATATATGTAGTTATTGCCATTTATATTGTGGAGTTTGCAGAATTAAATCAATTGTATAAACTAAACCTTTAAATTAGCTATGTGTGAGGACTCTTTAATGCTTGCAAAGAGGGGAAGGGGTTTGTAGTTAAAGGTTTACTGCTCCAGTTTCTCTTACGAAGATGTAGCAAATTAGGCTGTGTCCTCAGTTAATTTCTGAGTTAGTTGTGCTAGTAACATATGTTCATAGCTTTTCTGTATGGCCACCAGTACTTCAAGAATTTCCCCCCAAAATAACAATAGTTTACAAAAAAAAAAATTGCAAAAGGAAGTTTGTACTTTTTAATTTTCTGAGGTAAAATAAGTACAGAATCCTGGCCAATTGAACTCTGTGTGTTGTTTCTAATGCCTCATTTTATATTCGGGTCCTTCTTAACTAAAATTTCTCCAAAGCTGTTAATAAAACCAGAGCTTCTGTTACCATTTGTCCCAATTTTCTGCTCCTTTACCCCAGAACCATCCATCTGCTTTGTATTGGCCATAAGAAATTCTGAAAACAGTATATCTTAATTTTTGAGACTTGCCAGTCCATCCAGGAGTCTTATAAACAAATACCAGAGTGTTATTAATTAGCAGAAGGACCACCGAAGGTAAAAAATCTAGAAAGGGTGTTGAAGCCCAAGCAGGAGGCCCCATTCTTTCATTTGTTGAATTGCCAGTTTTGATTCTTCACCATCACCTTTGTTATTTGTAATGTTTCTTGTTTACTCTTATGTTTTGAGGGTGGGTTTGGTTTTTTTTTAACGTTCTGTTGTCCATAGGGAGTTGCCAGTGGTGTGGTAATTTGCTAATAACACTGCACTGTATGTTTTGTAGCAGATTTGCCATAGTTGGTTTTTAGATGATTAGATGGCATTGTCTGATCTATTATATATGGTGTATCTATAATTACTAGAGTAACTGACTTGCAGCTAGGAAGCAATGGAAGGGGGATACAGAGGGCCCAATAGAAATTAAAGTTGGTGTCTGTATGATTGAAATGCATTTTAAAAGAAGATTGTTCCTTACTTGAGTCTCCAGTGGTTGACCAGAGGATGTTGGAACAGTCTTGTTTTTTATACATATTTGTTTATATTTCCACGTCTAAAGCCAGTAGGTTTCAGAGTAAAAGAGTAAAATCATCGTTCAGTAGTTTTACTGTCACTCAGGCAAAGGTGTGTGTGTGTTCAGTAGTGTCAGTATCTTCTAAGATTAATACAACTGCTGGTCACTAAACCTGGTTTATTAGGGTTCGAATAAAATGGGCTTTTTGTTCTTTGTATACATTTGCATGATGATTGTTGCCTTCCTCATTTTCCAGGCTTTCACCATCAATTAAATTTATGACAACATGAATTAACAAAGGAATATATAATTGCAATTGGCTCTGTTGAATAGCTTATTGTAAGGTGGGATAAAGGAGCAAAAATGGTTTGATGGACCCATAATAGGAGATGGGTTGTCTCCTTATGACTGCTGTCAGTAATACCCCTTATATGCTGAGAGCAGAATTTAACTTTATTATAACATACAGTATGTGTATATCATATCAGTCCGCAAAGTGGGAGTCACAGAAATGCTAAAGTTAATGAGTGATAAAAGTGCCCAGCTAGCTGTTTTGTTACCTGCGTGTTTATCTCCACCGAACTACCTAGGCGAATTTGGAATGGTGACTAGAAATAGCTGGCCCTCTCAACTTGTTGGATTACATATAAGGAAATGAGGTCTTGAGCCAGGTACCCTACCTAGTTGGAGCCAAACCTGTATTCTTTCCACATAGGCTGCTTTTGCGTTAATAACGTTATAAAAGCAATGATAATTTGAGCTAGAGATTTAAATTACTGTAGTGGAAAATAATGGTTATTTTGATTCCATAAAGAATAGGTATGGTCTGTAAGGTATGAGTTAAGAAACTTCCCAAAGGGAAAAATGATTCTTTTGACCAAGAGCCCCATGTAATGACTAATACTTTTCCTACCAAACTAATAAGTAGATACTAACGTGCTACAATGTGTAATAGGAATTTTAGAAGCAGATAGATGGACAGAAATGTATGGCGAAGTTGATCTAAAGAGTTTTACTCTTGTTTTGAAAGGTCTTCCCGTGGAATAAACCAAGCAAAGTGTCATTTGTGGGAGAGTTCTAAAAATTTCAGTGACTTGTATGAGGTAAACTGTATGCAGTTTAGTAGAGTCTTCCAGCTATGTAGAAAGTTCATGGCTTGGACAAGATTTAATCAACATACATAAAGCAGAATAATCTTTCTGTAACATTACATTTAGATAAGGCTTTTGTTCTTTGTTTTTATAGGAGTTAAAGATGTCTTTCGAAGTACATCTTACTGTACAAGGAATATGTAAGAAACAACTATAAGTTCTAAAGACCAAAGCTTGCGTATGGATTCAAAAGGGGCAGAAACCTGACTAGTAAGGCACACTTACTTGGGCAAAATTCATTGCCCTCTTATTTTTTAATTTTTTTTTTTTTTTTTTTCTTTTTTTTAGCGGTACACGGGCCTCTCACTGTTGTAGCCTCTCCCCTTGCAGAGCACAGGCTCCCGATGCGCAGGCTCAGCGGCCATGGCTCATAGGCCCAGCTGCTCCGCGGCATGTGGGATCTTCCCAGACCGGGGCACGAACCCGTGTCCCCTGCATCGGCAGGCGGACTCTCAACCACTGCACCACCAGGGAAGCCCTGCCCTCTTATTTTTAAAACTGGAACTATCCAAATTTTATATTTGCCACTTCATTCTACATTTATTCAAATTTATATCCATCAACATTTATACTTGGCTATGTCTTTGAAATCCCCCCAATTTTTATTAGGCTTTTAGAAATTTCTTCCTTAACTCTGGAAACAGTTGAAGTAACTTTCTTTGCTGAAATAAAATCTCATTTTTTGATGTCGGGTTAAATATGTGATGGTAGAATTACAGATTTGCAAAAATAACCACGTTTCTCCAACAATTGTAAAAAGTCCAAATACAAAGAGGTATTCAACTGATGTGACAGGATTTAAAGTTTCAATGTCTTGTACATGCAGATGTTGCTGATTTTTTTTCCTCGCATGATATATGTACAATAGATACAAGTGGCTTGAGGTGATGCTTTTAATTACTGAAATTACTCTCTAAAGAGCACTGGAGTTGCTACTGCTGATACTTTTCACATAGTTTCTACAGCTAATTATATTTACTGAAAGTAAGTTAATACATATTCACACACTTAAGTTATACAATAGGAATCTTTGTGTAGGGATTTATTTTTTGGTCAAATACACACTTTGTTTTTTAAAAAAAGGAAGCAGTTTAAACATGTACATTTTTCCCAAGGTAAAGGGCTTTGGATTTGAGAGTATCAGATTTACTAAAAATGGGAGCCAGGGTTACTTTCAGACAATGCAGATTTCCTTCATTTCCTCTAGTTTACTTGGCGAGAGAGCATGTAGGTGCTAAGAGTTCACAACTTAAATTTCACAATATAGGTTTGCTAAATGTGAAACAGTTACTGAGATACACTCAGTTTTAGTTCTTTTAAAAGAGTATATTAAACTAGATTTATATTAAATTTCAAATGAATCCCTTAAATGTTGTAAGCTTATTAGAAAACGACTCTTTTGCCTTTGTGAAATAATACCGCCTGCTCCTTCCTGGTTTTTCAGTCCTCTGGGAATCTGACGATGACTTCGAATCGGTTTACTGTCTTTGAGCCTTTAAAGAAAAATGTTCCTTCAAAGTGGAGGCTTTCATTTAAAACTAGAAACTGCAGAAAATAAAGTTGTTTTCTTCGTTCACATACTTGGAATAATATGAATGTATTCGGTGCCTCGCGTGCCTCAGTGTTTTCGGTCTTAACAAACTAGTCTTCACAATTATGTAACACTCCCAGTTAAAATGTACATTAACGTTTAATGTTCAAAAAACGAATACTTAACTCACCCATAAAGCCCTACAAAAGTTATTACAAAGAAGAGTGAAAAGAAAACATAAGTATCTAAACGAGATGTTTTTACCATATATATTTTCTCTTTTAAATTTAAATTCGTGGATAATTTGCCTTAAAAACAAAAAGAATTTGTAGGAATACTGGCCGGTTCTTTGCTTTTAAAACATTAAGGATGAGAACTGTTACATTTGTGCTGTGCCTGATTTGTGCCGAGCTCTCCCTGCTGTTGGTCAGGTCATTTCTGCCGACCCTCCTTCGGACCCTCTACGCGGTTAGCTGCGCGGGGTCTGGGTCCGGGTGGCCCAAAGAGTCGTGCTCTCGCCGGCAGAGCGCGCAGGCCGGCCGCTAGTGGGCGCTGTGGGTCCGCGGAAGCGGCGGCGCGGTGGCGCTCGTCCCAGAGGCTCTTAGGCAGGCGCTTCGCCGGGAATCCAGTGGAAGAATTCCTGCCGCCTCCCTGTTTCGGCGCTATTCGTCACGGTCACCCCTAAATTCCCGGTCA
This sequence comes from Pseudorca crassidens, assembly GCF_039906515.1. Taxonomy (NCBI): domain Eukaryota; kingdom Metazoa; phylum Chordata; class Mammalia; order Artiodactyla; family Delphinidae; genus Pseudorca; species Pseudorca crassidens. The sequence goes on from NC_090313.1 coordinate 6,245,117, forward strand.
CTCTGGGGAGGTATGAGCGCGGCCCGGAGGCTAATTAAGGAGAAGATCCCGCGGCGGGCGCGGGTGTGCCGCCGCGCACTCGGGGGAGAGGTGCTGCCTTCGCGGGAAGCGAGGTGCGGAGGGAGCGGGGCCCGGGCGGCCGCGCCCCGGGAGTCGGCTGCCTCGCCGGCGCCGCGTCCCCGGCAGTCGTTTTGCGTCTCCCGGCCCCACTGACTTAGCTCGGGCCCCAGCCGACGTTCGGTACCGAACCCAGGTGTGAAACACATCACTGAGAGGCCTGGTGGGCGCGGCGAAGGGCTGCGCAAGCGGGGTGTGAGCCAGTCTACGCAGAGGGCGCTCTGCAGTGAAGGAGGGAGACCCACGGGAAGCCCACTGCCTTCCGCTCCGCAGGGAAAGTTTCGCCCTCGACGTTGTACCTCTGCTGAAGTTTGGACACTTGCCGGGCAATGAGAGCGCGTGCTGGGCGCGGGGGCAGGTGCCCCGGGCTGTCCCGCTCCCCACTCGCCCGCCCCTACCATCTCGGGGGGCCCCGGGTGCACGCGCAGGCCCGTCGCCTTCGCGGGCTCCCCCGCGCGCCGCTCGCGCCGCCGCCCGGGACAGGGGGCGGGGCTCACCTGTCAGCCCGCGCCCCGCCTCGCGGCGCCCAATGTCGGGCGGGGGCTGCTGACGGACCGGCCGGCCGCCCAACCGGCTAGCGGCTGCCGAGCGGCGGGCCAATGGGCTGCACGGTGTGGGGCGGGGCCCCGCGTTTATAGTGCTCTGACAGCGCGCTGGCCGAGCTGACTCTCCTCGGCGGGGACGGCGGCGCCGGCTGAGGCGAGGAGACGCGCGCGGAGCTGGTCCCGGCGCCCTCCCCGCACACAAAGGCCCGCGCGCATCCGGCGCCCGCGGCGAGCACCGAGCCCCTCCTGCCTGCTCCGCGGGCTGGGAGCCGCGAGGAGTGTGGAGGCTTCTGTGCGCCAGGAGACGCCCCTCGCCGCCCGCGCACCGCGCTCCGCGCTCCGGGACATGGAACCGCGCCGAAGCGGCGCCCGCGCGCTCGGGCCGCTGCCCGCCCCCCTGGATCTATAGTGCGAGGCGGCCCGCCGCCTCCGCCGAGCCGTCTCTTGGCCTTTGTGTCCCGGCCGAGCGCCCTCCCTGACGCCCCGCGCCCGGCACCCTGGAGCCGCACGGGAGCCGGCTGTCCGAGCTGCGTCCGGCGCGGCGACCCGGATCCCCGAGCCCGCCGCGCCGCCGCGCCCCTCGCGTGCGCTCCCGCCCCGCGCTCTGAGGGCCCCGAGGGCAGCGCCACCGGCCTCGGCGCCCGCTGGAGCTGCTCGGCGCGCCCCGGAACTGCCTGCAGTCTCTCCCTTGTCTGCCCAGAGGATTGGGGCTCCCGGCCCGCACCTTGTCCCTCCGACGCCAGGAGTGCGCGGAGCTGGGAGCGGCTTGGCCATGGCCGTGAGGAGGGACTCCGTGTGGAAGTACTGCTGGGGAGTTTTGATGGTTTTATGCAGAACTGCGATTTCCAGATCGATAGTTTTAGAGCCCATCTATTGGAATTCCTCGAACTCCAAGTAAGTCGCGTCCACGACCCCCCTCGATCGCCGCCCCGAGGTCCGCCGCGTCGCGCTGTCCCGGCGGGAGGAAGGGTCGGGCTGCGGAGCCTCGGAGCCTGTTTCTGGACCCTCGATTCCTCGCGCCCCCGGGTCCCCCACCACATTTTACTTCGTGGAGACTCCGCTCGGCCTTCCAGCCGGAGCGCCGGCCCTAAGGGGCGCTCTCCTCGTCCTCCTTCCCCCTGGGAGCTCCCCGGCGCTAAAAAAAAAAAAAAAAAAAGGCCCTGTTGACTCGGGTGTCGCGTCCGGGAAGGTGTCCGATGGCGAGGCCTGACCCTCACTTCCTCCAGAGGACGGGAAGCCGGGCCACCAACAGGCTGAGCGGCACGCAGGGGCTGGCGGGCTCCGGAGAGGCAGGGATGCTGCGCTCCTGAGGAGCGGCGGAGCGCGGGCCGGGGGCAGTGAAGCGCACCGCGGAGAAGGGAGCCTGTGCTCCCTGGCACGCCCGGAGCTCGCGCGCCTGGGCGCCGCGCCGCCTGCCCGGGGGGTGCGCGGGGAGCTCGCCTGCTCGGGACAACTCGGGCAGCGGGCCCTTTTCTCCTCGCCCGGGAGACGGGCCTTAGGCTGCTCCCGGGGAACCCTCTGCACGTCGGCCTCTCCCTTTGCTTCTGAACCGATGGCCCCGAATTCTGTGGTCCCGACAACTAACTTGATTTTTTTAGGGACGCTGTCTGCAAAAGCTTAATTAAGGCCCTGCCCAGTCGACGCAGCTCCTGAAGCCTTCGCGCTTGGGGAGCCTGGGCGGGAATGGGATCCTTGGATCCGACTTGCTTTTATCAAACAGTGCAGCCGGGAGAAAGCCAGGCCTTGCGGAGGTTTTCAGTCCGCGCAACCAGAGTACATTTAGAATTTAGAAGAGGCGATCCATCCATAAATATATATGGCCGTGACTCGTAGTCGTCTGTGCGTTCAGGGTTGCATATTACCTCATTCTGGGGATACATTTCGAATCCTAGCCAAAAATATTTTACAGAATCATGGAATTTTAACCTTGGGAAGCTTGGGGAAAGTATGAAGACACTGGCTGTTCATACTTTGTCAGAAGCAAAGTCAATGACCTATTTGAAGTTGAGTAAATCGGCCATGGATTTAGAAATAAAGGGATGGGGGATCGATTTAAAGATCACATCGTAATTAAATAATTACATCCACTCTTAAGAGTGGTCAGTTTCAGATTCACCAACATGTTAACCAAGAATTCCCTATTAAAGGGCGAAAGACGTCACCGCTGTAAATGGGATGAAACAAGAGATTCTTGCAGGATGCTGGTTGGCGCTTCCCAACACTGCTCCTGTGTAGAAGTTACTTAATGCAGCCTCCTTCCCTGGAGCCTGATCTTGGATGGACTTCTTTTTTTTCCCTGGGTGTAAGATCATCGTAATTGCTGAGAAAGCCGCGGCAGTGACGGCTCTCGTCCACCACCTCAGCGTGAGGCGACGGGTGGTGCGGGAAAGCGCGGGGCTGGGACCTGCGGCCCGGGAGCCGGGCCGGGAGCCGGAGGAGCCGCCGGCTTCGCTTTCTGCCTCCAGGGGTCACTCTTTCCTGCGCGATGCTCGCCGCGCCGGCCGCGCCTCTGCACCCCAGGCCTCCTGCTCTGCCCCGCTTGGCGCTTTCGCTCGCCGGCCGTCTTCGGGAGCCGGTTTTTGGTTTGGCGTTTCCCTCCCCGCCCCCCAACAGGATTTAATTTTTACATTTCTATCTTGTTTAAAGAAATTCCCATTAATCCCTTCAGCGTTCGGCTCAGTAGACGTTATCTGGTTTGTAGGATCACAAATACCTACTTGGGGGAAAAAAAAAAAAGGTAGAGCAGTCATTATTTCAGCCTAAGGTTTCGACACGAATGTCTTCTTTCCCTCGTGCGCTGGGGGAAGGGAGTGACTTATATTTCCTCACTGATATTTACTCACTAGCCTTCTGTGAGGGTCGGGCTGTTTTTCTGAGCTGTGGCCACTGATTTAGACCGTCCTGGAGGCCTGCTTTTGGAGAAGCCTCCCTCCCCGTACAGACGATGTTGCTGTTGGCGTGATTGCTCCTTGCCCTCAAGAGTAGAATTTCTTTTAAAATTCGCACCTAATGGCTGGCCTAGAGGAAGGGATCATTTGTCCCCTGGAAAAGGTCTGCTTAACAAAGTTGTGCAGCTGAATGCTAGCTTGAAATATCAGAAAGATTTCTTCCTGGATGAATGATATGAAAGAGCCTTTTCTAAGTTTGAGAATGAATTAAAAAAACCCAGAAAAACCCGGTGCCCAGGAGTTGCCTATTTGTTGGGGAAGTCTCATGTTTATTTCCAGGGAAAAGTTTCCGTCAGTAAATGGGATGTGGCAGGAAGGTAATCAAAGGCATTGAAGTTGCACATCAGTTCCTCGGGACTGTGGAACAATTCATTTGTAATGAAGCAGCCATCAGTAATTAGATTTGTTTCATTCCGAGGTCAGCTTTTTTAGCAGGTGGTGGACAGAGGGAGCGTGCAGCAGCTGTTTGGATACAGGGTCCAGAAAATCCTTTGTAAATTCACCGTCTCCATAACTACTTTAATCACACTGTCTGCCTCTCCCACCCCCGAGAGTTTTTGCAGTAGTGGGAAGAAGTTCCAAATACTGAAACGGTAATCACTGCACCCATAGGTTCTGGAAGAGTTTGTGTCAGTTGTAGCCATTCAGGTTGTGTAGTTTGTTGGTTTTTTTCTGTTTTTTGGTTCTTTTTTTTTTAACTCTGGAGAGAAAAGCAAAGCCTGGCTTAGCATTTCAGTAGAACAATTTTTTTCCAGCACGATGTTTTTGCCAAAGTAAAATGGTTGGCTCTTTTTTAAAAAAGTATTGGTATGGTATTCTAGAGTGAGTTACACTGACTTTGTTGAAAATTTCAGCAGAGCATTCATTTCTTACGTCTAGGGGTGCGATTCCCTAGGCACCATATACTAGTTAACCAAGCGTTTTGCTTTTCCCAGGTCATTTTCCCCTACATAATGGTGAATTCCTGGTATTGATTGCCTTGATACAAAAGAATGGCTGGATAATATCCAGATAACCTATAATACATGGGCTCCACCACAGTCAGGCTCTGAATAAATACGGATCTGTCAGAGATTGATAAAATAAACTACAATGGATAGTGCTGTTTAAACAGTCCATTCAGTACCATATATAAGCCAGCCTGCCTTCCATTGTGTCTGAAATTCTTATTTTTGTAGGTAAACAAATGCACATTCAGCACGGATTGAATAGCTCCTTGAACTGTGCTCCCCAGTTTGCGTTTGGGTTAATCTTGTCGGTTTTAATATAGAGAGGAAAAAAAGCCCAAAGCACCAAGGGGTGGAATTGTTAGTGCTTTCACATCTACATTCCTCACATTTTGTCAGGATGATAAACTGTAGGCAACGGACTGTCGCTGTTCCACGGGACGACTGAGAAGGGAGAGCACAAAGACGGGGCTGCCGCGAGGTCGCACAACATGTTTGGGAGCCGTCTTTTCAGATGAGGACAGAATTTATTTGGGAATCGTGTGTCCAGGGACTGTACTTTGTAACCTCAGCAATTACAGCTTCGAGCCTCAGAAACGGGAGCTGGAGGTTAAGATGATTCTGTTAAGCACTTGCTTCTAAATCTTTCACAAAGCGGAGCTCTTGACACTTGTCCCAGGATGCAAAGAAATGCAAATGACTCCAGCATTCCGAAGTGTCCCTGACTCCCAGGCTGAAGCAGGGAGACAGGTAAATTAGCTGTCAAGCCCCAGACCAGCTGAGAACTGCCGATGGGCATGGTTTCTCCATACATAGTCAGCTGGAGAGTAAATGGTATGTTTAGAATAATTATCAGTAAACCCTCTTATCTGGAAATTTACAGAGAGGAATCCTCTGGTCGGTGGGTCAGCGTGATAATTACCCGCAGAGGGGCATCGCTACCTGGCCTTGCACTGAAATGCTTCAGGTAGCGCCGGGGAGGTTGAGGGTGACACCCACCATCTGGCAACGGTTCCCAGCGAGGTCACCTAATGGGAAATGATTTGAGATCCCAGCATGACTGCAGTGACGCGTCACAGGAATAGGAGTGGCGGGGGAAGGAAATACAGACTGGAGACCCTCTTCAGAAAAGAAAAAAAAAAATCTAAGAAGGACATTACTTGAGCATTTCATGAAAACTTTATTCTTAAATTCTCCCACTGCAAATTAGACGAAAAGAAGGAGGGCTCTTGTAAGGAAAATAATCATTGAAATGATACTCGGGCCCACCCAATCTCCGCCTTCGCTGGCTGCTGACCTAAAGAGCCTGTTTTCAGGTCATTTATCATATATCTACATAGATTTGCTTATGAGCTCGCCCTTTGTGTGGTGGAGTAGAGCCTTAAATAGGAGTGTTCAACTGTTTAAAATATTTAGGTTAAAATATGCAGAACCCATAGAACTAGAAGCTTCTAGTCGGGAATTAGTTCTTTCAGGGAAGAGCTGCCCCCCCTCCCAGTTTTTATTTATTTATTTATTTTTTATTTTTTTTGTGGGGGGGGGAGGAATTAGAATGAGGCTGGGAGAAGGGTAGAAGAAAAGCAAAGAGGGAAGGGTAGGGTATGGGACAGGGTTCCGAACAGCTTGGAAAAACTCCTGTGGCTTCATTGTCTCTCTAAAGCCAAAGAACACAAAGACATAAGCAATTCAGCCCTTCTCCCATGATGGAAAATGTAAACCGTGGACATGGCTCTCCTGTTTGACTTGTTTAATTCTCATTTTAAATTCAGTACTATACGAGCCGTGTGAACTCTGAAGATTTCTTTAGTAATCCATTTTGTAGTTCCGAATCAAAAACAAAGTGAAAGGGTCTGACACAATTTGCTTTTATTTTTAGGCAAATCAACCCTGGTCATAGTTAATAAGGGGATTACAACCCAGACTGGGTCTTTACAGATGTAATGTAAATCAAGGGCAGAGTATAAAGAAACTGATCCCTTTTGATTGAAGTATGGTAAAAAGGCATAGAGAAACTAGCAGCGGTAATCTGATTGTATGGCAATAAAACCACCATTTTCTGTCTTTCAGATAAAAATAATGTGGTAAATCCATGCAGTTCATAAGATGTAAAGGCAGATAAAGGGTGAAGCCATGGCAACATATAGATTAGCTGGATGTCGGCAATGACATGTCTCTGAAAAGGGTGTAGAAAGGAAGGCCCTTGCTCCAGGCTGTTGGCTATTATGTGTGAGCCACACAGACTTGGAAACTCGGATTAGAAAGTATGAAAGCCCCACTTGTGGCCTGGGATGGTTGAAGCCGGGAAGAAAAGATGCTCAGTTCTTGCTCATTGGTGGCGGATAATATGGCAAAGGTAGATTCCATTGACTGCCTTTTCCAGAGATTGAGATTGGGGGCTGATTAAAAACTTCAGATCACTGCAGTTAGTTCAGGCCTGCAAGGTTTTCCTTTTTAGCTCCTGGCCTAACAGTGGCGGCCGTTCTGTAGGATTAGCTGCAGTTGGCGGTGCTCGCCTTCATCTCTTTAGGCTCCAGGCAGGGACCTGCTGGGAAGGAACAGAGCCCAGAGGGGCTAGGTAGGCCCAGAGGGATCCGAAAAGAAAACACAAACCTTTTGATTTCAGCCATCTTTCAGCCCCGGAGAAGCCGAGGTAAACATTATACATTGTCCCCCTCCCTCTTCCAGAGAGCTCTCCTCTGAGTTTTGTCTCTCCCACCCTGGAAAAAAGCATATAATAAAACAAATAACAGGGGGAATTGAGTTGTCATTCAAATCGGTAGTAATCCAGTATGCCCAAACCAACGGGCCCAATGGAGATGGTGTTTCACTCCTGTGAGTTGAGCTGAATGGGACAGGCCCCCTTCGTGTAAACGATAGGATTATAAAAGTGTGAGTGTTGCCAGCTTGAAAGTTAAAAACAGCAGAAGCTCACCAGGCTGTTGAATCTTATTGCCCCCTGTCCTGAACAACCTTGTAAATGAGCTGGGCTTTTGTTTTGGCCGTCCACACTTTCCATTTTAGTCGTTACCCAAAATCAGCCATTGAAGCTGTGATTGGGGGGCAGAGTGGCATCACAGTTGCGTCAAGCCGGAAAGGAGATTTGTGCTTTATTGCCCCCTATTTGGGGCCTTAGAAAAGTCCCAGCATTTCTTTAGGAAAGTCTGAACTCTTAAGACGCTGACAATACTGAAAGCTTACAAACACCCCAAGTGTCTGTCTTGCTGGCGTGGATGGAGGGGATTCAGGGCTGGTCTCTGAACATGGGAACTTTCTAGAGGAACACGTTCTATGTCTGAAGATCTTCACTATATCCTAAACGCTCTATTTCAGACCCATTTCGTGGATTTTGTTGCTAATTCTCAGAGAGCTGACTCAACTGTTTGGAGCTATGGATTTATTGCATTTGTTGCCTATTTTTCTGGTCGTCACTGTGTCGCTTTCACCATTTAAAAACATTTAAAACATTGCACAGAGACCTGCCCTACCCAGTGCCAGCTACTTTACCTTCCTTTCTAATTTAATTCAGAAAACATATCAAAAGATCCAGTGCATTTGTCCAGATTCATCAAAGAGAACGGACACTCCCTAATTTACAAGCTGGTCACATCCCAGCACCTTGCATTCTGCATCTGACAATGATTGCTAATGGTCCATTCAGCCAAAGTATTTGCTTGTTAGCAGGGAACAGAGCATGATAAATGTCCAGCAAGCTTGCGGCCTCCTTCCGCCTTTCAGATGCAGACTGGTGCATATTTATGGTAGGCAAAGGACAAAAGGAGGGGCTGAATTGCCCTGGCCTCCAGCTTTCTATGAGGAACGGGGTTAAAATGATTAAAGAAATGATATAGGAAAGTCCTGCCACTTGTTTACAAACCAGCGTCCAACACGTAGCTTTGCGTTCTACCTGCAAGAGCCTATTGCAGGAGCATTAGGGATAAGGATGGTTGGATCCGGCGACCCAGTGAAAAGAGTAGGTGATAAATTATGAAATGTTTTCCATGCACACTGAATGCCAGGTGCACCAATTTCTGTGGCTCCTGCAGAGAATCAGCAGAGGCTCTTTATTTCCCTTTTGATGTATAGATATCAAATATGTAATTCTAGTCCAAAGCATTCTGTGGCTTTGGACACAGACATGCTGTTTTCAAATGAAAAACCATAGTAGGAGACAGCTCCATTGAAGGGAAACAAGTTGTTTCTGCTCTTAGTAATCCTCCAAACAAAATATGAAGAAAAAATTGGCAGTAGTGAAGTGTTAATAGTTTGCTGTTTCCATTCTCGAGAGCATGGGTAGGTAAACGTTCTAACTACTCAGTGGTGGGCAAGCATTCAGAAGGCTACGCATGAACTGTGCTTTGAAAACTTCATTTTCTTCATGTTTTCTATATGAAACTCTTAAACAATCCAGTTCATTTTCTCAATTCACGTTTGGTTGCATCCAGTTTTAATTACAGTCCTTGGATCCTTCTACCAGTACTTGTTGGTTAAGCCTCTCTTGCCTCTGAGGTGTTACTCTGTGCTTTTCACATACTGATGACTCCCGTATCCCGCCAGAGTAGTGATGAGTGCTACCCACATATCCCTGTGCACATCAGAAGCTCTGACCTGCGGAGCCAGTGTCTGAAATGCCACCTTCCAGCCTCTCTGCAGCCTCTCGTGTTCCAGCTGAGGAACCCGAGGTCCAGCGTGACACCACCACCTGCTGAAATGCTTCTGAACTCGGTCCTTGCTTTTTCCCCCTGTTAAGGTGGCTCACTGTGGTCTGAAACGTTTGTCCTGAATGAGAACTGTCTGATGAGTGAGTGGGGCTGAGCCAGTTACGTTCAAGTCCCGCTCAGAATGCATCTACCTGCAGAAGAAGTTAGAAAATGCCAGTTTTCACTTAGCTTACCAGAACTATATTTGGGGTACATTTTAGATAAAAACAGACTCTCCTAAGCCCTGCATCCCCCTTTGTCTATGGGAAAATGGATCTTCATGAGAATGGACTGTCCTTAAAGTTCACGATTTCCCTGAAATGACTGCTCTCTCTTTATGGTGTAGATCAAACATAACTTCTTTAAATCTTTTCTCTGTAATCCCACAGCACTTTAGTTAAATACCGAGGGCACTGGAGGAACATAGTACATGGCGCTGTCATGATTCATATGCAAGTCTTAATCCCCTTCGCCACCCTGCCTATCCCTAAGAGGCAGGCACCAGAATGCTTTCATGTCATCAGTCTCTGCCGGCGAGCACTGACATCCAGTGAGTATTAGTCGGAAGAGCAGACACAGCCCAGATGTCTGTTTCTGGCCGCTCCCATTAACAAATCACCTGCTACTGGAGATCTACCTCCAGCCCCGCGGCTCTAGAACTTTAGGGCATCAGAATCACTTGTTAAAACAGGCTTGCCGCCCGCCCCCAGAGATCCAGATTCCTGAGGTCTGGGTGGGACTTGAAATTCACATTTCTAACAGGCTCTCAGCTGATGCTGCTCTGAGACCACACCTTGAGAACTGTTGCCCTGGATGGAATTCGTTGGGGTAACAACTTGTTTTGGGTAACAGCCCAAGATTAGATGATCATCCTCTTAAAGGCTGTTGTGGATCCCTGAAGAAATCCGTGGCCCTTGCCTCCCTACTCTCGGCCTCCGTTCTTGCTTGGTTGATTGTTGACGGTAGATAATTCGTTGATTTGTTGGACAAGCATTTATGAACTGTGAGGTCTGTTACACGAAGCTCTGAGAATACAGTGAAGAGCAGTCTCTACCCTCAAGAGACTTCAATCCTAAGGGAGTAGGGGGACTCCCTGGTGCAAGAAACACGTTCTGTGCCGTGGTGCATGGCAAGTGTGGCCGTGAGAACAGAGGAAGGAAGGGGATGGAGTTCCTCCCGGGGGAGGGGAAACTGAGGCAGGAGAGACAGCGGTCCAGGGAGAGCTCCGAAACAAAAACCACAGTAAGCAAGTCAAAGAAACTCATTTCAGGTAAGAGAGGCGAGTATCTACACTGTACTTCTGTAATCTACATTATTTCCTACGTCTGAGCAGAGCTCAAAGACAGATTCCCACAAATGAACAAATAGACCCTGTGGGAGAGCTGCCCCAGCGATTTCAGCCGCCTTATCCTCATGAGAATTAGCAGTACCTTTTGGTTTTCAGAAGGCCTGTGCTGATAATGGGAAAGGTCAGGCAGTTCAGTTGAGCAAAGCGAGCCGGGCCAGTGCTATTTTAGTTTAGTGAAGAGGACTGCCGTGGAATCTGGCTGTATGAGTCTACTCCCAGGTTTGTCATTTTTTTAGCTGTGTAACTTTGGGAGCAGAATCCTCCGTGTCTCTCACTTGTCCCGTCTCTAAAATGGGGACAGTAATCTAACAGGACTGAAGAAAAGCAATAAAACTGTGGTCAGGATTTAAAGACCTTAGCTCTGGACTTAGCACAAGGAACCAATAAACGTCAACTCTTGCTGTTGAAAGTTAATTGAGCATCTACTGTGTGCCTGTCTCTGGCTCAGTTTGCCTTCTACATACAAATGCAGAATAAGTAAAATGCTAGTAAAGATTATGCCATGGCGCCTGCACCTTTTCAAGCCCCTGATGTTATATGGTACCTTGCTTAGCTGCCAGACTTCCACTCATTCTTGCAGGCCTCTCTGCTGCAAGAGGCACCTTTTTATTTCCCTTCAGCTGCCAAGTTAGATGCTCTCTCCTCTGCTTCCTACCCTGACGCTTTGTTGTAACGTTTGTAACCCTGAATTCATTCAGCTTCTCCACCGTGGATGGGGGAGGGCCTGGGCTGAATCCCCTTTATGTGCAGGGTACAGTAAGGGATTGGGTTGTTCAATGAATACACAAAGGCAACCCATAGGCATGAGCAGTGTAGCCTTTTTGCATTAATGTTACATGCTGTTTCTTATTAAGAAACCTCCTCACCCGGTGGACACAGTTTGTTTCATTTAACAATGGTGGTATAGAGCACGTACTAGGGACCAGTGGCTGTTCCAGCTGCTCCACAAATACTGACTCATTAAACCTTCATAATAACCATCTGAGGGAGATACTTTCATGATCCCCAATGGGGAAACCAAGGCAGAGACTGGTTCATTATCTTGCCCAAAGTCATATAACTAATAAGTGGGTACCATCTGTATTTGAACCTGAGTATGCTGTTTCCGGGATCTTTCCTCGTAATTCTCCAGTTCTCTTTCTTAGGCTGTTGCATAGAGAGATTAGAAATCACATAATTAAATGAAGCATATGTTTGCTCAAAGCAATCCATATGAGGTGGATTAAAAGAAGGTTTTGCGTATAATTCTTCCCTTGTCCACCTTGATTTATAATCTTTCCTATGATGGGCATGCGATTCTAAATGGATCCTTTGAATCTTTGATAACGAGGTTCTACCCGGTGGAAACTAGATAGTTATGAAAGTCTATCGTATTAATGCATTTATTGCATGCTATTCCTTTGACTCTTAACGTTTTCCTTTATAAAATGGAAACATCCTATTGTTTCTTTGCTGGGAGAAGACAAGGTCAGGTTTCAGAGGAGAGTTCCATGAGGTTCGATGCCACGCGTGTGTCAAGCTAAGGAGATAGCATGACATCTTTTTTAGAGTCCAGTCACAATTAAATGCCATTTTATTTTGGATTTGGGGATCTGTGCCAGCTTCCAGCTTGTCAGAGCTGAGAAGACTCAAATCAAGTCCAGGCCTATTTCTACAGCAAACTGGGCTTCTGGCTCCCTGCCTGTGGATTCACTCAGTGTAGCCCATCTGGCTTTTGATGTTCTGCGAGTTCGGAGCAGCTTGTTTCGGGAAGCAGGGCCAGAGGATTGGTGGGCCTGGGGCGCTCTTGATTCCTGAGCAGCCTGTGGTTGCATCTCCCCAGGGCTTAGGGTCTGCTCACCTGCAGCCCTCAGGGGTCTCACACCACCAGGTCCTCCTTCCTTTCAGAGCTCAGGGCCTCGGGCGTCCTCTCACGTCTTCATGGTCCAGTTCCCGTCCCTGAGTTCAGTAGCAGCCTGAATAACTCAGGGTGTTTAACGTTGTGTTTGTTTTTTGGTCAAGCTCATTCCAGGCTGCTTGTGGCGACTGAGCAGGAAATGTATTGTCCCCAAAGTTACAGTGGTGCACCATTCACATCCCCCCCCCCCCCCCCCCCCCCCCCCCCCCCCGCCCAGTACGCGGGCCTCTCACTGTTGTGGCCTCTCCCGTTGCGGAGCACAGGCTCCGGACGCACAGGCCCAGCGGCCATGGCTCACGGACCCAGCCGCTCCGCGGCATGTGGGATCTTCCCGGACCGGGGCACAAACCCGTGTCCCCTGCATCGGCAGGTGGACTCTCAACCACTGCGCCACCAGGGAAGACCCCATTCACAATTTTTTTTTTTTCCTGCTTTATGCAGTTTGGGGACGATCTGTGTAGGAGTCAGTCTCCCAGTCCGGGGTTTCCTCCTTTTTGACGTTCGCAGCGCAGACCTGACTTGAGAGGCCCAGGGGAACGGCTGCTGTCACCCACCCACAGCAGACCCGTCCCTGACCCTCTCTGGAGCCATGAAGAAGGAAGTGTCCAGGAGGCGGCCGTGTAGGTCGCTGTGAAGGGCTAGTGCACAGCCGTATAAATTGTGTTGGTAGATTATGCTTGCCTGGCAAGGGGGATCTCTGCTTATACCAAGAGAGAACTAGAGTCTTGTCTCTTTTTTAAACCTTACTTACGAACGTGCTCCTTTTATGATTACACAAACACCCGTTCCCGGGCGTGTGGGATTCCCGAGGTCCAGCGGGGAACACGACAGGCTCAGTCCTGGGGTCACACTCCAGCCTGGAGAGCGAGCATCACATCCCCTTGGTGTGTACTTTCTTTCAGGGCTGTTTTCCCCACCAAAAGGAGAGGTGTCATTCACCCATAAAACATGGGTGAATGGTCCCTCTAAATAGGCAAGATTCTTTGAAGTTAAGAGGGAAAAAAAAGTGTTGATGGAAATGAAAGGGATGAGCAGGGTTGATGGAAAAGATGCTCCTGAGCGCTCGATTGTAATACCACGCTAAGATCTGAAGTCCATCCCTTCAGGTTCTTAAAATGCCAGTCCGCTTCTTTCTGTATGATGTCCACGTGCTTTGCTTCCCTGCAGCGCTCCCACTCAGGTAGATAAGCACAGGGATGTCCACACTTAGGTCTAAAAGAGCAGAGAACCAGCTCTTTCTATAGGAAAGCCAGTTTTCTTTCTGGGGCCTCACCTATGAATAATGAGAGTTCCAGCTTCCTTTGTAGACTCTTGCTAAGAGCATGGTTTGGAACAAGGCAGTACAGGTGCAAACAAATTACACTTGAGAAAGAAGCTTGCACCGTCTCTTGCCTCCGAGGGTTATGAAATCCCCGTTTGGATGATGGGGGTGCATGGTCAGGCCAGCATGACAAAGGTTGGCCTCCGGGATTCACTCCCCAGCCGCTTTCCCACTGCATATCTCGGCATCCCAGACCTCCTTTTCCAGCACCGCCCCCCCCCACCCCCCGCCCACCGCCGACTTTTGCCTCAGCTAGCTACGACATTCATGGCATGATTTTTTTTTTTGGCAAAGTTTTGAGGGAGGAGATGTTTGGATCACTTTCATAAATAAAGACCTTGATTTTTTTGTTTTTTTTTTGTTTTTGTTTTGAGTTAGGCGCTTGATTTTTGTTTTTAATTCCATGCCAGAGATTAACTAGTCTCCGTGAACCTGGGAAAAGAAAACCATGATCTCTGCCCATCACATGCTTAAAGTCTGACTTAGAATGAAGATATCTATTCCAGCGTCAGCTCGTTACAGGCAATCCTTCTGTGAATTGGAGGGTTTTGTTACAGTGGAAATTATGGTACGGATAAAAAATTAAATACATACTTGTGTTATTTTTCTGAACGAAAATTTAAACGGTGAGCATCTTATTTATCTTTGAGCATTGGAAAATGAAATTTACTTTAGCCCCCAGCGTTTTGAGCATTATATCGCAAATAACAAACAAGATTAACATCACAAGGAGTCAGCTTCCATTCCATTGTGCAGCATCTTAGGCTGTGAAATTTGATATTATTTTGACTTGTATGGTAATTGTAGAATGACAGAGGGAAATGGATTAAGTTGAAATAGAAGGATACAGCACAGCGCACACAGACTGCCCAGTGCAGGTGGAGGTCGTTGGGCCAAGAGTGGGGCCCCTGAGCACTGTCCCTGAAGATCAGAATTTTATAAATAAAACTTTGCTTCATTCTGCACTTTACGGTTCTTTCAAGTGTCTACATAGATGAAGAGGCCACCTCCCCGGGAAGAGTTGCAAAACCGGCTCAGGGACCTAGAGGCTCACCACACCTGTGAATTTCAGTGCTTCTCATCTTTCCTTGCCTTGAAAAGATGCTGCTTGTCCTTGGTGTGAAGTCTGAAATGCACCCTGCCCCCCACTCTCAGCTCTCAGATTTGGAACCCGGTAATGGTCTAAATTGTAGAGCCTGCTTTTAGGCACCTCTTCTTTTCCTTGAATACATCAGTTTCATGTTGCGGATGATATTTGTTTTTAGAAAAGTGTGAAAGAAGGGGCACCTGTGAAAACGGACAATTGTCCCAACACCCATACAGCAGAAAATGCCAATTAAAGCCTCCAATTACTACCTTATTTCTTGGAGCTTTAAAGCCACTGAGAAGATAGTGGTGCATTTACTTGAAGTTTTAAGGTAATTACTTGTTCCTCCAAGCGTGGTGTCTGGTAACCTAATTCTGTATCAGCCTGACACCCTATAGCGACACCCCACTATCTCTCTGGTTTCAGAATAAGTTTGGGCAGAAACTTGTTCTGATATGAAAGTGCAAAAGGGGGCAGTAAAGTGCTATCCACAAAAACAGAAAAATTGTTTCCCCCAGTATTTCTTATGGTCGATATTACCTGAGTCTTTCTTGGGCCCCAGTTTTATTCATTTATGACAAACTCCTCTGTTTGGGGCATTTGGAGTTGATCTTATTAAGCCATAGCAGCAATCTAACATAAAACGGAAGTGAGGCGAGCCCAGATATCCTGCCTGTGGACGAAATATGCCATCAAATTCACATACTCGTGAATTTAAGTCATTTTTTTTTTCTGGGGGATTTATGTTCCCAAGTGTACAGAGCATTTCTGAAAGGAATGTCGGGCTTCTGTGTTAATGCTGTGTTAGCTCCACATAGAGCTGGAAGGCCTCAAGTGCATGGGGAGGTTATGGGGTCAAGGCTTTGGGCTCATCCCTAGCAGCGAGCATCTTTTGTCAGGAAGGACCTGGGAAGATGAGCCTCAGTGACAGCAAAGCAGCAGTGGCTTGTCCTCATTCACAATTTCAGACGAACCGGTTTACAAACTGACTGCTCTTCCTCCGCAGCCTTTGACATTTAATTAAAACTAAAAGCATTTTCTGGGAAAAGTGCATGTTTTCCAAAATGTGGTAAACTCGAAGTGTACTCAATACAGAACTCCGGTTTGAGAATAAACCTATTCTGTGGTATGATTTGGGGTGTGCCAACTGCTAGGGTAATAAACTTGTTCCTAAAGCTGGGATTCAGGGTCCCTGAAATGTTAGCCAACTCCCAGATCTGTGCAGTTGAGTGATTAAGCATAAACTGTACCCCATATTTTTCATCTATTTGAATAAACTGGTTGTGTGTTACTGCAGCTTTTGTAGATTCAAGAATTGATTTGTTAAATAGACCACAATTCAGAGAAGAATAATTTTATTTAGTTGCATTCTCAGAAAATACATCACAAAACAGTTAAAAAAAGTCTACAGGCCTTGAATATTCTGTTTTAAACCAGAGTGAGGAAAGATTGCTCAAGAACATGATGGTTTGTTCCTTGAAACTGTACATTGAAACGTAATGTTCCAATCTGATCGCAAAAGCATTTGACATTTATTGCAGAAAATTATGAAAAATACAGAAAGCTAAAAATTACCCCAAGTCCACCATCCAGTAGCCCAAAGCAGCCGCAGATGAAGGCCCCGTGTTTGACCAAATCTGTGTCTGTATTGCCAGCAAAATGAGCAGAAGAACACACCACCTACTGTGTATGTGTGTATATTTTCAACTGAACTTAGCCATTTACTTAAAATAATCATGTACTCTAATGATGTAGTTTTGAAACGAAAGGAAAAATCAGTTCTCCATGGAAAAGTAAAGTCTGTTCACTCAGACAATGAGTCTTCTTTTGCTTAGCAGTTTGCTTCAGAGGGAGAAGAGTATCACCTGTAGGTCTCTTTCCCCCCAGTTTGCACATTGGCAGGATTCGCATTGGTCCTGTTACGTGAGTAAGATGGTCCTGTTTCTCAGGCGGATGATAGCGGCCATAAGTGTGCAGAAAGATTAGGTATTTAAATAGATATTACAGTTGTACGTGTACGACAGTACACAGAAATGGCTCTGGGTCTGAGCTGACACTCTTTAAATGAGCAGCACTGTGCTCATGGCTGTCTGCAGGGGGTTTGCGTGACCCGGTCATTTGTTTGGACAGAGAAAGTGGCCATTCCTGTCTGCATCCTTTCATTCTGATCTCTTTCCTTCTGTGCCAGTTTGATAGTTTTGCATTTGGCTACAATATATTGATTTGCCCTTGTTTATATGGTAGTTTGGCATATCCTTCAATTATATGCCTCCACGCAGTATTTCCCTCAGGAGAACGAGGACTTCGTACTTCAAATCTCCTTTCCCAGACTCTTTCAGCATCAAGGGACCATAGTGCTTTGGCTGTTCTTCTAGGGTCACCTACTTATTTTTGGCAACCTTGAAGACAAGTGTAAGAAGTCGTTGCACATTTGTCCTGAGGTGCACGTGTTATGGTCAGCTGCAGATGCAGCAGCGGGAAGGGGAAAAAAGAGAAGCAAGGAAAACGGGGCATCCGTGGGGGGCTGGGGAGAGCAGCTGTGGCTCCACTACCCAGCGGGCCCCGAGCATCTCAGCTCCTTGCTCCCGTGGATCTTGCTGTTCCATCGGGCCAGGTTCAGGAGTCAATCAAGCAACCACTGCCCTCATCTGATTTACCCTGTGACACCTGGGCATGCGATGCTGGTCGACAGAAGGGTCCAGACTTGAGATCAGAACATGTGATGTTATGATCAGTCAGAGACAGTTGTGTGTCGTGACCCCTGAACTCTTAAGTGGCAGGTTTTGGCTTTAAATGCATATTATGCTAGTTTTTTCAACGAGCATGTGTTCCTAGAGTGGGTTAAAACATTAAAGAATATTGTGTCGCCAGGGAACTCTAGTCAATATCCTGTGATAAACTAAAATGGAAAAGAATCTGAAAAAGAATGTGTATGTATGTATAACTGGATCACTTTGCTGTACAGCAGAAATGAACACATGGTAAATCAACTCCAACAAAGTAGATTTTTAAAAAAAAGAATGTTGTGTCACATATGGCTGTATTATTTTAGAAGTTCCTACAATGATGACTATGAAGTATAAATGTCTAAGTGAGATTATTAGAGATCCAATTTAGATTATTAAAGATTAAAGTCTAATGTGTGTTATTAGATTGATTCCCTGTGGAAGTATTAGAATCTAGTTTGGTGAATAACCTTTAAGAACTTGGATTCAGGTTGATAGGTAATTGGAAGGTAAAAACAGATTCTAATATCAAATCATTTCATTTCAGGGACTTCCCTGGCGGTCCAGTGGTTAGGACTCCGAGCTTCCACTGCAGGGGGCGCAGGTTCGATCCCTGGTGGGGGAACTAAGATCCTGCCTGCCACATGGTGTGGCCAAAAAAACAAAAAAACAATCACTTCATTTTGGGCAGGGAAACTTTGGAAATCCTACTCAGAGTTTCCATTTTATTCCATGTTATACCGTCTCTGGATTTAGTTCAGAGTCATCACGTCTTATTGTCTTGCTTGGGAATGATTCACTGGGAAAAACCATAGGAGTTGCCTATTTCTGCTCAGCACACCCCACTGCTGTGGCATCCCAGGGAAGCCCTCCAGTGAGAGACACAAAACCACAGCACCAATGCCCAGGAAGCAGTCCTGACCCCAGACTCTCTTGATGGGGAGGAGATGCAGCTTCCCCGTCCCAGGAGCACAGCAGGGTGGCTTGCTCAGACTTTGAGTACGTGGCCCAGAAAGGGATCTGGCCTCCTGTGTTCGCTCTCCTGTATAAGACAAGAGGCACTGTGAGTCTCCTTTGTTTTTTGTTTTGAATTAAAAACCAGCAGATACTATTAAAGAAGACTTCTGACCACTTTTTTTTTTTTTCTTTTTGGATGTGGTTTAACAGAAACAACCTCACCTCTGTGGTATGGGTTACAAACATGGGGATTTTCCTCTAGGTGTCTTTGGCCACAAAAATGGACATAATCTCATCATACAAAAAGAAATCTGCATTTCATATTCACTAGGCAGAGTCAGTGTAGTAATTTAAAATTAGCTAGTTGTCACCACCCTAATTATTCTTTAAAAAAAAAAAAAAGGAAAACATTTCCAAAGTCAATAATAAGACAAGTCTTATTGACTATTACCAAATATTCAGGGCATAGATGTGCTATGTGGTCCGACTTGTTAAAGTCTCTGAGCAATCCTGAGGTAACAAAATCCAAATGTAAGTGACCTGGCTTCAAAAATAGAACTCTGTGGTTACTGGCTTGATTATAACCTATAGGACGCATTGCTTTCCATTCGAAAATGATATTATTAAAAAATTCACCCCGTTTCCTTTCCACGTACATTCTGCAATTCTCATGAATCATCTGGATCCATCTGTAATATTACATTTAAAACACAAGTTCCATGTGTGGTAAGTTTCTTCCTCACCCTTTGGTCCTTGGCTTCCCAGGACATGGCAGGGGTAGCAGATGGCCGCCCTTGTGATGGACAAGAAGATGAATCCATCTAGCTGCTGAGTATGCTGATCTCTGAAGCCTGGGCAGATGCCTGCATGTGGATGGACTTTCTCTTAATTTCCCTTAACTTCATGGCTTGTCTATGAAAAGCTCAATTTAGAAAAAGCTGCATTTCCCCAAACCAGATTTATGCTTTAACGTGATGCAGCGAGAGCTGAGAAGTGTGCAGGCAAAGGGGCTTTTCCCGTCGCATCTCACCTTTGGCCTGGCGTGTCTTCATCTGGTTTGCGTGTCAAGCACGTGTACAGGGACTGAATGAAGACAGTGGTGGAAGGTGCTTTGATCAGTGCTTAGCGAAGAATACGTGCTCAAAAGCAGCAGTGCTTCTGTTATTAGTGCTTCTGGAGGTGGTGAATTGCCTTGCATTTCAACTAGGAAGGGATTCCAGAAAACTGCCAATATTCATAAATCCTGAGAGAACGGGTCCAAAACTCCATCCACAGTGCTGCTTGCCGTCCAGAAGCACCATCATACCGGAAGTGATCCTGCTGTGCTCTCAGCAACTCCCATCCCAACTCGAGCTCATCCTAGCTCATCCTATCTTCTGTGCCTGTGATCTGCAAATATCGATAGTTCGTGGCACTAAATTTGACTTAAATTTATTGTGTGTATCTTAGCTGCCATTTGTTCTTTCATATTTTAAGCATCTACCAGATGTCAGACCTTGGGCATTCAGTATTGAGTCAGCCACACGTGGGACCTGCCTGCCCTCAGGAAGCTGGATTGTAAAGTCCTGGCGATCCAGATCCTAGTTTTCTGTCACTCAGAGCATCTGGTGTGGAGGTGCCTTAGTTGTTACACTCACGTTACTCTGTTTGCTCCCATGTTGTGAAGCACATGGATGGACCTGGAGGGTATCATGCTTAGTGAAATAAGTCAGACAGAGGCAAATGCTGTGTGTGATCACTTATATGTGGAATCTAAAAAACAAAGCAAACTCGTGAATGTAACGAAAAAGAAATGGGCTCACGGATATAGAGAACAAACTAGTGGTTACAGTGGGGGGAGGGAGGGGGGAGGGGCAAATCAGGGCAGGGGATTAAGAGGTACAAACTATTATGTATAAAATAAGCTGCAAGGATATATTGTGCAGCACAGGGCATATAGCCAATATTTTATAATAACTATTATATATAATACAATCAATTATATGTATAATTAATTATATAACAATTGATATTAATATTATTATATTATATATAATATCATTGATTATTATATATAATAATTATTAATATTATTTAAATGGAGAACCTTAAAATTTTTGAATCATTATGTTGTACACCTAAAACTAATATAGTGTTGTAAATCAGCTCTATCTCAATTTAAAAAAAAACTGTGAAGGCCCCAGGGGAGCAAAGAGACTGCTGGGCTTGATGTACTTAGTGATAACGTAAGAAACTTACCATTTGGGCTCTCACCTCAACCACAGCCTTTGTCTACTGAGAAACCATAAAGTCAGCAATTAAAGAGACTGGTGTGCTAACCAGCTTGTATATCTGTATACCTATATATGCTTAAAAAGTAAACCTCTAAAGCACTCCAATATTGGGTTCTTTTATATGGATTTAAATAAGGAAGCAAAAAAAAATTTTTGTTTTTAGTTATCTATTTTACAGCTATCAGTGTATATATGTCAACCCCAATCTCCCAATTCATCCCACCCCTGCTGCCCCCGCTTTCCCCCCTTGGTGTCCATACGTTTGTTCTCTTGAAACCATTTTTCACGGTGAAGGAGCAAATCCTTGCCTAACTTTTTGCCACAGTGTCTTCTGAAAAGTGAGCTAATGCTTTTCAAAGCATTAGGAATAGTGGGTTTTATCGGGATTCACTTTTTATGAGTGTATCAAATACGCTTATTGAAATTGAGATTCCTCTCTTTCTCTTTTATTTTGAAAAGCCATCCCATGGGTTGACCCCTCCGCATACATTGCTCCTCTGTCACTGACGGTTAAAGCTTTTTGAGTGATTAGTACCTTCTGAAAATACAGACTGAAGTGCAGAGATCCTTGTAGCCAAACCAGCCCATGTGTCCTCTGTTCTTGACTTGACCCCATCAGCCCCAGCAAAAACTAGAACTTGGATTTGGTGAGTGAAGAGACAGTCATGAGGTTCTCACATGGGCAGGGAGGAAATCAACAGTGAGTCTTTGGTTAAGCAGGAAAAAATAATCTTCGTGAAGGAGACAGGATCTTGGGAGCATTTTGAATGAAGGAAGAGCTTGGTGAGCCCAGCTTCAGACGTAGGCGAGATGTGGGAGAATTCTAAGATGCGCAAAGATGATACACAGCTTGGGGGTGAGGGCAGGTCTGACGCATTCTCTTAAAGGAATGAACTGATGGACAAGAGGATGGACCCATCTGGCTGCTCAGGATCCTGATGTCTGAAGCCTGGATGGGCTCCCGGAGGAGGTGGTCCAGGGTGAAACTCGCTCAGTGTGGAGATCAGAGCTGAGAAGAGGCAGGTACCGGTGTCCAGGCTGCAGACTTCTGTTGTGATTCAGGAATACTTTTCACTACAGCTAACGTGGGGCTTGCTCTGTGTCGGCTGGTACAGAAGCCGGTTTAGGAGAGAAGATGTTTGGAACGGGGGTGGGAAACCCCAGACAGGAGCTGGCCTCTGGTTCTCGGGTGCAGTGAAGATTTCCTAAGAAGGTCGAGGAATAAAACATGAGGAGAAGGATGTGTCAGGAAGGTGAGCCTTGTAACCATATCTAACTTACGTCGACTGCCAGGCACTTTGCCCCTGCTTCCCAAGCCCAGCAGAATCACTGAGGCACGGGGGCGTGGGGCAAAGACTTAAGCCTCAGACATTCAGATTCAGTCCTTCAGTCTGTTCATCAGAAACCAGAGCTGTGTTTCAACCACAAAGATGATGGAGACCACTGGCCTTCGGGGGGGCAGGGAGAAGACCCTGGAGGCCTTCAGTCCCCTGGAGTTGAATTTCCCATGCGCCTCCCCAGAAAACTGCAGAAATGGCCAAGAAGTTCACAGAGAGGCTCTTACTAAGTGGTGATCTACATTTGTCAACAGTTCTAGAGAATCCTATAAGGGTGCACACATGATGGTCTGAAATTTGTCATTATTATAAAAAATAGTCATTTTGAGTTCTACTTCACAGAAAGATTTTGTTAGGTGATTCTCATTCACTTTTTCAACTTTTTTTTTTTTAATATATGTCATATATCCTTGCTTTAGCAAGCTCAGTTTAAAAAAAAATAAGAAAGAAAGGGGGCTGCCCTCCCTTTGGGATTGTAAAAGAACACATTCCCAAGGAAGAGTGACAAGCCACTGTGTTCAACATGTATTTTTTTTCCCTGCCATAAAGAGTATTGGTTTTTAATATAAATCTGTAATGTAATTTCTGTTATGTTCTATGATGCTTCATAATCAACCTCATGCACTTTTCAGAAAAATTAATACTGTTCATTAACATTCATCATCATCTGTTCCCTCAGTATCAATTTGAAATTGGCGATGCCCATCATCCTGGTTTTCTCTCTCTCCCTCCCTCCCTCTCTCTCTCTCTCTCTCTCTCTCTCTCTGTCTCTCCCCCCCCACCCCCGTGTCTGTCTCTCTCTCACCGAGTCTGTCTCTCCCTCTCTCTCTCTCTCCCCCCCCCCGTGTCTGTCCGTCTGTCTCTCTCTCACCGTGTCTGTCTCTCTCTCTCACCATGTCTGTCTGTCTGTCTCTCTCTCACCGAGTCTGTCTCTCTCTCTCTCCCCCCCCCCACCCCGTGTCTGTCTGTCTGTCTGTCTCTCGCTCACCGTGTCTGTCTCTCTCTCTCACCATGTCTGTCTGTCTGTCTGTCTCTCTCCCTCCCTCCCTCCCTCCCTCCCTCCCTCCCTCTCTCTCCTCTCTCTCTGAATTATGACCCATTCATCGTCATGGCTGGTGGGCCTCCCTGGTTCAATAAGAGGTTGGATTGGAAGGACTCAGACGTGATGCTTTGTTCTCCGGCTTCAATATTTTAATGAGCCTGCAGGCTTGGCTCCTTCGGAAGGAACAAGAGGGGATTTCTAAGTGTGTTTTTAGTGTTAGCACTTGTCGAAGGATGTTCGTTACGAAGCTCTTGTTTCAGTTTCTCCGAGAAACTCCCCATTAGGAAAGATCTTTCCGCAGCATGGCTGGGAGAAAAGAGAAAGGGGAGGAGGGCGCTGTGGTCTGTGAGCACCAAGGGGATATAGTGTGTCAGTGGTTTGGGTTCTAAAGATTTGCTTCTAAGAATTAACTGGAGCAAATACATCTCAAGGGAGGGGGGAAAAAAGGTTTGTGGGGCAAGGACAGGGACAGTAGTTGCTGTCTTCCCCAGTCGAGGACTTTTCATCTTGCAGCTGAATCAATACTCCAGCTAATTATTTCTGGTTGTTTTTTTATGGGTTTGTAAGATGTTTCTTTTGTTTGGGGTAATAAAAAAAACCCATTATTTGATCAGTGACTGACTAATTATGATAAGTAATTTGAAACATTCTTGATGAAACTTGTCTGTTAATTAGCATCAACAGCAAATGGAAACTAACAGAACAACAAAGTCTTAGCGCATCCACTGCTCCCTGGAATTGCTGCCCTCTTTCTGTGGCGTGCCCAATAAACTGAGGCTGCCAGTGGTTAAAAAATAATGAGCAGATGGGAAGGTCTGACTCACCACCAAGGAAAAGTCATTGTGAAGTTACACAAAGGAGCACTGAAATATTACAAGCGAGGGGGCGGTAAAGAAATGTCAGTAGGTTGCCTTGATCCTACTGGGTAAAGTCAGGAATGTGGTTTCTTTTTTTTCTTATTTTTTTTTTCTTTAAAGCTTAATTCCTAAATACATTCATCCCATGCTGATCTGAACTCAGATATGTTTGGTCAATAAAAGTGTGGCTCTATAAAACTGTGGTTTGGAATTCTTGATGTTCTCTGGCCATATTGTCATTATCATTAATACTGTTACTTGTTTATCAACTCAGTGGCGCTTTTTTTTTTTATGCTTTTAGATTTCTGCCTGGACAAGGACTGGTTCTATACCCACAGATAGGAGACAAATTGGATATTATTTGCCCCAAAGTGGACTCTAAAACTGTTGGCCAGTATGAATATTATAAAGTTTATATGGTGGATAAAGACCAAGCAGACAGATGCACTATTAAGAAGGAAAATACGCCTCTCCTCAACTGTGCCAGACCAGACCAAGATGTAAAATTCACTATCAAGTTCCAAGAATTCAGCCCTAACCTCTGGGGTCTAGAATTTCAGAAGAACAGAGATTATTACATTATATGTAAGTATAATTCTATTCATTTATGTTATAGAAATTAGGATAAGCTAAATAGGTTTGTATCAATTTTTGTTTCCTTAAAATTATTACTGTGGCAAACAATTGGGTGGGAATCTTTGCTGAAAAGTTTTTTAAAGAAGCCCTAGTTGAATGAGGGACCCCTGTACTAGTACTCCTCATTAACATAGATACCCAAAGAGAAAAAGCCTCCTAGAGTTTTTGTAGTATTGAAATAAGTGGATATATATGAATATATTCAGCATCTCTACTGACAAAACCATTTTTAAGAACCATTGGTGAGATTTTGATAGGTGAATCTTGTGCAATGACTTTTCTCTTCATCCATCCATTCATCCATTCATCCATCCATTCATCCATTCACTCATTCATTTAGTATTTACTCTGTGCCAGAAACTGCATAAATGCTAGGGGTTCAACAGTGAACAAGATGGTAAAGTGGTACCCATTCCTCATGGAGCTTGTAGGTTCCAAGAATGGGAGTTACAGGCAACCCACACTAGTACATGGGCGCCATTAAAACCAGGTTTGGAAGAATAAGAAAAAAACTTGGGTTTGTTCAATGAATTACTTTTTTATCTACCTATACAATAATTTGACACATGGTTTTAGGAACAGATACTGTGTATCCTTTGGGTCCTATCTGAGCTACTGTTCACTCCTGAGGCTGTGAAATCTGATGAAACACGTGCCTACTGGGTGCAGGTCACCAGCTGGCACAGAGTTAGATTGTTCCAGGCCCAGGGTCTGTCTGAGTGCAGTCTGGGTGACTAGGATAGCTGTTCACATCAGGCAAGCAATGAAATGGTTTTTCTTGGTTTCTTTGGTGGGAGTCTGCACTCACTCGTCATGATGAGCTCCAGGTCGTCAGAGGTACTGAGCTGCTGTCTGCTGGGTGTGCTCTCCCATCTCTGGGTGATCAGGTTGAAACTCTGGCTTTCTCTACCTCCTAGCTGCTCTTGAGAGTGCAAAATCAATAATTCATTGACTACTTATTAAATACTCAACAATATACACTCATTAGTAATTAAAACAAAGGTGGTCATAGCCGTCTAATCCTTGTTCTTTGCTGTGAACCTGAAATGCCACAGAGGCTGAAAACGTAGTTTTAAACCAACGTGATACACATAGAGTGGCTTAGTGAGAATAAGTAACAAAAAGAGAAAGTGGTGAATTATAGATTTTAAAGCACAATGATCATAAAATGAAAATAAAAGCATTTTGAGGGCTGGGACAAGCAGATGGGGTGGTAAAGTGTATGAAGTAAGAGGGAAATCTTTGAAAATATAAAATAGTCATTAGACAAAATAAATGGAAACCTTAAGCTTTTGGAAGTCCAACAGTGTCTTAAAAAAAGTCTTTTTAAGTAGGACTGTTTACCAGGACGTTTTTAGCATAGCATTTATAGGGACCCACCCTACTGAATTCATTAAGCAGGTTAAGACCCCTGAATAGGGTGGGGAAAAGGACGAGGGGGTGCCTGAAGATAGATGTTCCTCAGAGTGAAATACGTCTCTAAAACTGCACCTGCAGCCCTGGCTGCCGACTGGCTCTTCAGGGAGGTAAGCCACCACACCCGGAAAAGCACGTGGTAGCCCGGGATACAAGAATTGTTCTGAAAATAGAGATGAGGGTTTCAAGTTTGAATGCTGCTGGTTGGGTGGTTGTTACAGGCTGGGTGGGGAAGGGCCCAGGGCTCAGAGGGTGGCCAGGAGCTCAGGGAGACTCAGAGCACAGAGTTGAAAGACTTGCGCCACGTCACAGACATAGGAAGACACTTCAGATACTTCGGGAAACGCAGGCCCCGTTTCCCACCCATCCTCCAGCAAAGCCAATGGATGGACAGCTTTCCCTGAAAGGGAAATGAAGGATGAGAAGTACAACTCTCAAAAGAGTTGAAAAAGTTAATGCTGACTTTCCATTGCTTCTTTGAGAATCACAAGGCACCCAGACAATTAGATTTTTCAGAGTCAGTGCTTTCCACAGCCAGTGATCACTCACACATACACACAGAGTCACACTCCACTTAAAACAGTACTACACTAGGCGGCATGATGGAACACTGCCCGTAACACTGCAAATCACCACTTCAACTTTGAGAGAGTTAACAATGTTGGTATTTTTGAGTTGCTACAAAGCATATGACATGTGTTTGACTCCAAATCTTCCTGTCTAGCTAGTAAGCACCTTCATAACCAAGAGTATTAGTATGAACAGCATCGTTATTGTGTCCTGGTTTCTTTCCATAGGAGGGAAGAAGAGAAGTGATAGTTTGGGGCAGTGCTTCATAACCCCAGAGGCGAACAGTCCAAGTTGCCAATGGACTGACTTGGAATTGATGTTGTTCGGTCATTCCCTAGATGAACTGATTCCAGGAGCACTGGGCCAGGAACCCAGAGACCTGGGTTCTAGTCGTCCTGTGTGAGCTTAACGAGAAAGTCACTTCATTTCTTTGAATTTTGATTTCTTCTCTAGAAACTGCTTTTACTGTTGTTGTTGTTGTTATTCTGGCTAATGATGGAAGTCTCTAGTTCCAAACCGTTTTATGGTTAGACATACACATCCAGTATGGGATCTCTCGTCAGGGTGGCTCTTCTCCAGTTGAATGGACAGGATCTGCTGTAAACTCTTTAAAGACATTGAATTTGATTTGTAGTGTTACCAGGTTTAAAATACAGGCATCACACTTTTAAGTTCTAGAAGTCAACATTACTTTTTAACTGGGAGTGTACTTTTAAACCTACCGAGTATCCACTAAATTCCCCTAGGAAATGACACGACAAAATGACATGCATCCTCATTAGTTTTTCTCCTAGATGATTATTTGCTTTGACATGTGGCAAAATGATATATATGGGTTTTCTTAATGTTGAGAATTGACTTTTTCAGGTGACCTGTTTCAGTCATTAGACTTGGGTTTAATTTGCATAATAAAATCTCCTAATATTAAATGATCCAGAGGTGGGGAGGTTACAACCATTTGGTCTGTTTGTCATTACATTCAGATTCTTCATTGCCTTAAAAAGAAAGTAAACATTTTATATAATCTACAGTTGTTTTGATCATGTCTTTAAAAATTTTTTTAAGTTTATAAAATAACTATCTGTTCTGAAGTGGCCCATTGTCAAGGGAAGCTCTGTCTTAGAAAAACACACCAGTTAATACAAGGCAAGCATTCCTAACTGTGTTCTCAGCCTTCATACATAATTGTGTCAAAAGCTTTTCTTGTAGACACTTTCTGTGCTTGGTTTCCAGTTTCTTTTTAGAAGTGATAACCCGGAGCTGAATGAGTCAGAAATTCTGGTGTGGAGGCCCTTTGCAGTATCTGCCCTTACGAAGGTTCCATGGCTTGGTCATCCAGCCTCAGCATAAAACCTTGCAAAATACCTACAAAGAGGTTTTCATCACACTACCAAAATCATGTGAGTCAGAGATGGATGAAAATGAATGCCACTGTGTGGATACTTTTTAAGTGAACGATGGGCACAGCCCAGCTGTTGGAAAGAACACCTTATGCCCGAGGCACCTCCCAGTTTAGCTTTGTGTGATTTTTTACATTATTTTACCTCAAATCTGTAGCCAAGACATGGATTTGTGGAATAATCTAAAAGTCATCATTTCTAATGCCTGTTCGATTAAACGTTGCTCTGAAACTACACCCTGCTGTGTTCACAGTGGTCCTTCCAAAAGCCACTCCTTGCTTTCCTTGCCTGGGAAAGTCTTCCTTGAGAAACACTGAATGAATTTGAATGAGTCACCATTTCTTAGGCCCTTCACTGGTTTCATTCTCCAAAGCAATTTTTAAAAAAAATTTTATCAGAGCATATAAAATTAGGAAACTCCTCAGTCAGCTTTGCTGTTTTTCAGACATCAACTCCACTTCTGAGCAAAAATGCAAAATAAATTAAAATGCTTGCACACAAATATAAGGAAACACTATTCTTAAAGAATCAAAACAGAAGAACAGCAGATTCCATTCCTGTATTTTTGTTGAGTGTTTGTTTTCCTTTTTTTGTTTGTTTGTGTTTTTCTTTTCTGTTTTTGATTTACTTATTTCTGGGAGTAAGTGTAGCAAGTGGCACTAAAATATACTGAATGTACTGTAAGCCCTTTCCCTAGCAAAATGGTTATGGGAGGTTTCAAATATACTTTTACATATAGATATCTTTTTTTTTAATTATTTTTTTTTAATTTATTTATTTTTGGCTGCGTTGGGTCTTCATTGCTGCGCGCGGGCTTTCTCTAGTTGTGGTGAGTGGAGGCTACTCTTTGTTGCAGTGCATGGGCTTCTCATTGCGGTGGCTTCTCTTGTTGTGGAGCACGGGCTCTAGGCACGCGGTCTTCAGTAGTTGTGGTGCACGGGCTCTAGAGTACAGGCTCAGTAGTTGTGGCACACGGGCTTAGTTGCTCCGCGGCATGTGGGATCGTCCCAGACCAGGGCTCGAACCCGTGTCCCCTGCGGTGGCAGGTGGATTCTTAACCACTGCGCCACCAAGGAAGCCCTAGATTTATTTTAGAATATATGTGTGGCCTCTGTAACGTGATTATGTGCTTTGATTGATGACTTATTTATATGATAAAGGTAGCAAAATCTACATTTCCATCACTAAACATCATCAAGTTCAAGGTCGTGACAACATCAGCCTGTCACTTATCTGGCTTTGAGGTGGGGATTTACGTTCGATACCTTGCATACCATTGGTGAATTCAAGCATTTAAACACATTTTTATTTTTAACCTACGACGGTTGGCTTTGTAATAGAATGGTCATCAGAATCTTGGGTGTTTGGAGGATACACACACACAGCACTTAGAGCGACAGATGAACATGGTAGTTAGCTGAGAGTCCCAAGTCAAGCAGATCTGGGTTCTTGAATGTCCTTCGGCAAGTAACTTACCCAGTCTGCCTCAGTCTCCTCATCTGTCAGCTGGGGATGATGTGCATTTAGATGGGGTGATGTATGTAAAGTGCTTGCCTCCATGGCTGGCACCAAATAAGGACAACTGAGGGTCTCTTTGTGGGGAGGCGAGGTGGGGGGCTGGTGCGAGACAGCCTGGGCTCTCCTGAGAGCTGGCGGGCGGGGAAGATGGGCTCAAAAAGTGTCACTTATTTGAAATGCCGTCCACAAAATGAAATTCCAGTGATCGTCCAAGTTTCAGTAATGCTGCGTAACTTAATTATAAGATCTTCCCTCTTTTTTGTCTTTTTGGAGTGTTATAAAAGTTCTTTTGTCCTTGGGCTTTCCTTACCAAGAAACACGCATTTATGGATTTTTTTTGTTGGTGGAATTGCCCAAGCTTGTTAGTAGATCCTCCCTAAGTCTCAAAAGAGACAGACTGGGAGGAGGGTTCTACACATATAATCATCCCCCACTTACCATCTCACCAGCCTTGCCAGGGCCTTTTCTCTGTTCCTTGTTACACAAAGGAAAGGCTTATTATTATTGATCATTTCAGCAACATTCCAATGTAGTATAAATATTCTTTTAGAGAAAAACGTACATGTCAGGGTTGCCTTGTCACTGAGACAAGCTGGGACACTACATCATTTCACTAGTCTGGTAAGGAAAAGCATCATTTCTTTTTCTTTCTCTTTTTTTTTTTTTTTTTTCAGCCGTGCCACACAGCTTGTGGGATTTTAGTTCCCTGACCAGGGACTGAACCCGCACCCCCTGCAGTGGGAGCACGGAGTCTTAACCACTGGACCACCAGGGAAGTCCCCCGAATTTCTATTATTTTTTAACTTAACATAAAATCCTTTTCTGACCATATTGAAGGCTCTCTCCTAGAGTATATCAGTAAAGCTCCTTGTTCAATTTAATATGAATACAGCTTAAATTCTTTATACTTTAAGGAATAAAATCTCAACTTCTGCTCAGTTGCAGCTTGTGCTGAGAAGCTTCTGGCTCGCGGGTCTGATGGAGTCATGGTCATTGGGGTATTTATCCCGTATCTGTCAGGGTTTAGGAGGATTAGGCTATTGTAGATTGAGACTCTGTTCATATTCAACTGCGTCACCTAGGCAGTAGTGACAGCTTATCTCATTTAAAGCTAGACAGAGATTGCCCTGTGAGCACTGTTTCTTATTCCCAAAATAACTCATGAACGGACAAGATGACTGGTTCTTAAAGCAATGGGGAGAGACTGAAAACCTCCTATGTAAAATAAGAGCAGATGAGAAATGAAGGCGATTCCTTGGAAAAAAAGGATTATTTAGGAATTGCTCAGAGTAAAACTGCCTTTACTATTTCATAAAATACATCTTAATATCTCTAGCACCTGTATTTATAGCTTTTGCAAAGTTTACTTAGACTTGTAAATAACTGAACAGTCCTGGAGACATCTTTGTACAAGCATGAGAATGAGTTCTTTCTTAATAGCCTTTAAATATTTATCATCAAAATTTAAAGCAAAATAAAGTACTTTAAGAAATAGCCAAGAGGCATTAGACAGACATGAAAAGATTACTTGGCGAAAACTTATTTATATAGTTTTTAAGAGTCCCACGTTTGTTCCTAACCGTCTGAAATCTCAGGCTGGGTGTTTGATCACTTAGAGGGAAGTGTTACGGCCTCACACACTCTTTGAGACTGTCACTTTACAGTCTCAAAGGACAGGTGACAGAGGAATTTTTATCACTGTGAGAAAACAGAACTTGGAAAGTGTGAGTAGTTTAGTACAGTTCACACAGCCATTGAAATGTCAGGGGCAAAACTCAAACCGGGTTGTCAGACCCTTAGACCAACGTCATTAGTTTATGACAGTGTCTCCTGGGTCACCAAGCATATACATGTACACAAAGCAAGAGGAAAGATGGTCTAGTCCAAAGCACACTACTTACAGAGTATGGTAAAGAGAGTACGAGTACATACACGTCACATACATAGTGACAGTCAAGAGAGCATATGTACATACATAGTGCATACGTAGCAATGCAAGGATGCTGCTCGAACTGGATATCAGACAACTCTGTGTTTGTATCAGACGTGTTGGGCCAGAGGCCCTGTCCTTTGTTGTAACGTATAACTAACTTCAGTCATGGGCCCCAAAGTTGACCTAAGAAATTCTACAGAGCAGTAGGAAAGGAGAAAGGGCCATTGGTTAATGGTGGTTGTAATAGAAATTTGTCGGGTCTCCTGAATTTTCTTTTTTCTTTTTAGAGCTACTATCAATCAATTCCATTTCGTCAATAAGACTGTGCTTTGTGTTTTATCGAGTACAGTTGACCCTTGAACAACACAGGTTTGAGCTGCTTGGGTCCACTTACATGCAGATTTTTTTCAGTAGTAAATCCTCCAGCACTGCACTGTCTGCTGTTGGTTGAATCCGTGGATATGGAATAACTGCGGGTACGGAGGGCTGACTATAAATTGTACTCGGATTTTCGACTAGGTAGGGGTTGGTGCCCCTAACCCCCATGTTGTTCAAGGGTCAAATGTACTTTGAGGCCCTCAATGGGAAGTGGCTAAATAGTAAAATTAAAAATAATAAAAATCTCTCAAATGTACAAAAGAGGTAGTAAGAAACTTCAAATTTCCTTAGCCAAGTATACAAGTGCTACAGTTTGTGTGGATGGATGGGTGGATGGGTGGATGAGTGGACAGGTGGATGGATGGAAGGAGGGAGGGAGGGATGGATGCATGGGTGGATGGGTGGATGAGTGGACAGGTGGATGGATGGAAGGAGGGAGGGAGGGATGGATGCATGGGTAGATGGGTGGATGGGTGGATGAGTGGATAAGTGTATAGATGGATGGATGAGCAGATGGATGGACAGGCAGAACCTCTGTCAGGAGCGTAACTGATCACTTCAAAGAGGAGCTAGGCTGTGTGTTGCTAAAAGACAGTCCTGCTTTGCAAATGGCTTTCTGCATTAGTGGAGTAACCCAGTTTCCTTGTTCCTGATGGTAAACCAGGAGATGAAGGTATTCTTTTATTGAAGCAAACATGTGGAAAATTGCTCTGGCTTCTTGGAGCATAGAACACATCCCCTGAACGGAATTAGGTTCATGTGTAGGGCAAATTCAGACAGGGCACTTTACCGGGGTTACCACTGGTCTCTAGATGGTCAAAGCAAATAACATCATGTCCATCTAAGCTATTATGCCATCAGAGTGGTGCATTTTCTCATCTACAGTGTTATGTTCTAAGCTGTCAGCAAACATTAATTCAGTCACTGGTGAAGCCCTACCACCCAGAGGTGAACTCTGCCTCAGATGGAGGTTTTCCACTTCAGTGCCGCGGTCTCCCAATTACTGGGTCATTAATATCATTGCAGGCGATTAGTGACAGCAGACTGAGCACGAGGCTTCTGGGATGTGTGCCCTCCCCACTGTGAACTTTTCACTCTGACCCTTCGCTCTCTAGACATTTCCACATCTCCACAAAGATATGTCAATGATGAAGACCGTCAAAAACTCGGGATGGGCTAGAAATTGTGTGCTAGAAATAATTCATGCAAACACATGTTTCTTCATGGCTCAGAATATTTTTATTAGATGTTATCACTATCTCTTGACCAGGAAGTCTCATATTTTAAAAAAAATCAGAATGCTTAAGTAAAGCTAATATAGACAATAGGGAATTATGTTTTATCTTTAGAACTCTGACATCATTCTTTTTTTTTTTTTAACGTGAGTTTGGTCATTATATTGAAGTGGTCATCTGGCCCCCTATTTTTAAAACATGATTCTTCTTCCTTAGTAGGTTTCAGCCCATATTAAGGTTGACTCTCATGTATAAAGGTAAATTATGCTTTAACCATTGACTATCACATTCTCACAATTCATTCTGAATCATTGTGACACTAAGATTAACTCCCTGAAAGCACGCTAGATGTAAAGTTTTTTAATGAAATCTTGTTGAAAATTTTTCTTGCCTAATGAGAGATTCTACCTGCATAAATCATCATAACTTGTAGCAATAAAATTTTAGACTCAGAAAAGGATGTTTTCCCGCAACAGAATTTATGAAAAATCAAGACATCAAGGTGTTGCAAGCAATATTTTGAGGGGAAAGAAAGTAAGCCACTCATAAATGATCTCGTGTGTTTAAGCATGCCTCTTGTAAAAAGAGGGGCCAGGTGATTTATTACCAGGCCTATTTGATCTTTCTCAGGAAAGTGTCAGAGCACCCACTGAGCCTGGAAGGTATTTCTGTCACTGACATATCCCTGCTATGTGTGCACATACTTGCACACTCACATTTACCACCTGTTCTTTTCCACTCTGGTTGTATATAGTCAGTGGCTTTTCAGGACTATCTCGTCAAAGATGACTATGACTCTTAGCATCTTCAGTGATTGTCACTACCTTAATTTTTGTATACACTTCTTAATGGTGAAGAGGTTTAATGAGTAAGCTGTGATGGAATTTCTTATGTTCTAGGGATGGTGTTTACTACCGTTCTCTCTATAGGCTGACCTCCCTCAACGTCCAAGGCTCGCATAACACGGGAGATAGGAAATATACTAACATATATTGGCACCTTTAGACTCAGTTCTTTGTATCTTTGTATCTTCCCTCTTCCCAAAAGAGTGAAGGTGGCAAAGTAATATGTCATCCAATCTTTCAGTGAATACAGAAACAAAAGCAGTTTACAAAAGTTTCAGGGTTACATTTCTCAAAACTCTCATTTCTAAGCTGTCAGTAGAATATCCTATCATTGCTCATGGTGAACATTTAACATTGAGGAAATAAAATTATACCATTTTATTCGAGAACATCCATTTACACGGGATACTTGGTATCTTTACTCATATTTTAATATGGGAGGATGGGCTAAATTGTGACTCTGGTTTTTTAACTCATTTTTCCAAAGCGTTCTGTCTAGTGGAGAAACTACTTAATTGTGCTATAAAGAAGTCACTGGGGCTAAGCTAGTTGTTACCTCTTAATGCCTGACTTACTGCTTTCAAATTTCAAAACACAACCAGAATGATGTGGGTTTAGTTCAGGTGATTCATCCCATTGTTCTGGAACACCGTTTCCTTGGGTGAAAAACACACACATCCTGTAACTTCCTTTGTATTTTTCTTTTGTCAAATCGAGGCCATTTTAAGAAGAATCTATAAAACTTTTACTCTAAGATCAGGCATTCTGGGATAAACTGCCGTATGTGTTGAAATCCTGCTGAACTTTTTTTGATATTACACCAAGCAAAATAGTGAGGCCTTTGGAAAATCATGGTGGTGTATTCTCATTTCTTTGACTATAAATCCACAGAGAAAAGCATATAAAAAGGAAGAAGTTAGAAGAAGTGATTTTTTTCATCGTCCTTTCGGCACATTATACAGATGTTTTTGCTTCAGAAGTTTTTATTAATTAAAGAAAAGGGCATTTATTTTTGGCAGTCAGGGGTTGTTGTCATTTCCATGGTTAGAATTTTTCTTCTAAGTTGGTATCTTAAAGGATAACCGTGATACCCAAGGCATTGAACTACACTGAGTTCTAGAAATTGAATTCCTGTCTCTTTAGTACATTTTTTGAATGTGCATCATATATTTTGAATTTGAATTCGTGTCAGGGTGTGAAGTAGGGTAGATCTTAGCTTCCTGAGTTTTATATTCACATTAGGTAGTTATATTTTTATCAGCCTTCTGGTTTTCAACTTACATACCTCAGTTAATTTTTTGTTTTTAGACACTCAAAAATTTGTCAGCCCTGCTAGAAGAAAACAGTAACCTAGTTTATGTGTCATATTTATTTTAATGTCATGGCTTTACTTTTCACGTTTCTCACTTGGTTCTGCTTCTTTTATTTCCTAAGTTTGCCAGGTAATAGGCATCTAGTTCTTCTAGTTCTTGAGTTGAGTTTCAGGAGACTGATATGTTGAAAGGCTGCCCTAAGAAATCAGAATTAGCAGGGCCAGTGTATGATGACATGATGGACAAGAATAGTGCCAAGAAGATGATAGAGGATTTTCATAAAATGCTCTTCGTTGTGTAATCAAATAAGAGCAAATTTTGTCATGTGCAGTTTATATAAACACAAAGTTTTCATTCTTACTAAAAAATTGAACTCTCTCATTTTCCTGACCCTGTATGCTTATTATCTGTGTCTCTTTGGTGGACCTCTTTGATGAAGTTCATAAAAACTATTTGCTTTGGAGTGTCCATCAACCCCCCACCCCATCCCAGCCCCATCCCGGTAAGCCACATTTAGTATAGCGACTTCCCTGGCGGTCCAGTGGTTAAGACTCCACACTTCCAACGCAGGGGGTACGGGTTTGATCCCTGGTCGGGGAGCTAAGATCCCACGTGCCGTGTCACACAGCCAAATAAAAAAATAAACAAATAAGTAAAATAGTATAAAATGTCCTCAATAGTATATTTTGATGTTTCATTCTTTCCATGATAACCTAAGAATACTTCTTCATAGGGATGCATTTACTCTGTAGAATTTTTTTCTGCTGCCCTCATTCCTAACCTCTTTGTGCATGGGACCCATATTTCGGCACACATCCAGCAGTTAATTCTCCATCTGACTACCGAAGTGATAGACTGAAATAAAAACAGCCAAGATCCAAGGCAGCAGCTTACCCTTCCTGGTGTGCAGAGCAGTAACAACCAAATGAAGACGCATTAAAATGCGATAGGACTTCCTCTCCGTGGGCACAGTCTAAAAAACACAGCCAGAAATATTCCTGCCCTTTCAGTCTGCTTTGCCCACTGGTTCTTCTTTTTTCTACTCAGATAACCAGCACACCGTAGATAAGTTCGTGTACAAATAAATGGGAACGCCCGGATGTTGGCGGAGTAGTTTTCGGATGTGAAGGGAACTTTTAGGCATTGTGAACTCAGGGTACTGTTTGCTGAGCGATGATCTCCACCCACTTAAAATCAGGCCCTGGGGGAACAATCTAGTGATTTCAGTGCACTCACTACATGCAGTTAGATCCCTGAAGCAAAAGCTTTTAAAAGCACGCTATAAAATGCCCATGTATCTTTATTAAACCTCTTTTCTAACTAGATATACTTTTCTAGTAATTTTTAATTTTATAAAGTCTATTTTTTCCCTGGGCCAAGGAAAAACAAAGGCCTGGCACTAAAAGCTTAGATATAACAGTGTTAGTTTTTCTATCTCTAAATGATTAAATGCAGTTTCATACAGTTAGTACAGTAATACTGTGATTGTGGTGGCATTAGATGCTGCTGCTAGAGAGACGCAAAGGAAAGCTAAGTAGAATGAGGTTAACCGTTTGTTTTTACTTTATCCAAGTTAAAAATTCCCAATACATTCAAATCAACAATAAGAATAATTGCAAAACCGTCTCCTGAAATGGAGGTAGATTTTGTTCCCAAGCATTAGCAATTTCTTGTTGTATTTCAAAGTCAGCCACTAAGGCTTTTAAAGCTTCTTGGTGACTGGCTGTTGCAGCAGAAATCAGAATATTAATCTTGAGGCTTTATTGCAGAATTCGCTGCCAGTAAAGAGGCGCCATGAGGACAGAAGACTTTGAGCTGCGCCATTTCTCAAGGTGGTGAGGTGGGCAGGCAGCTCTAGCGTTAGGCCCACGCTCTCTACTCTCCATGTTAAGCAGATCGTGGGGAAGAGACATTAATTTTTACTAGGAGATCAAATATAAAGTAAGTTGAAGTTACTCTGAGTTATTTTATAATTGAACTTGCTATGAAGTTGACCTTCTGAAGTTTCTGTTGGTGCTCACATCTTGAAACAGGGTTTTCCGAAATCAAGTTATCTGTAGTGAGGTGGATGGACCTAGAGCCTGTCATACAGAGTGAAGTAAGTCAGAAAGAGAAAAAAAAAAATACCGTACGCTAACACATATATATGGAATCTAAAAAAAAAAGGTTCTGATGAACCTAGGGGCAGGACAGGAATAAAGACGCAGACGTAGAGAATGGACTTGAGGACATGGGGAGGGGGAGGGGTAAGCTGGGATGAAGTGAGAGAGTGGCATGGACACATATACACTGCCAAACGTAAAATAGATAGCTAGTGGGAAGCAGCCTCATGGCACAGGGAGATCAGCTGGGTGCTCTGTGACCACCTAGAGGGGTGGGATGGGTAGGGTGGGAGAGAGACACAAGAGGGAGGAGATATGGGGATGTATGTATATGTATAGCTGATAAACTTTGTTATACAGCAGAAACTAACACACCATTGTAAAGCAATTATACTCCAAGAAAGATGTTTAAAAAAAGCAAAAACAAAAACCAGGCTTTTCCCTGACTGCTTACATCATACCTAACTTGGGGCAAAAATCTTTCCTGGCGGAGCATCTAACCATATTTTTTGGGGGTGGGGGGGCTGCACCACTCGGCTTTCGGGGATCTTAGTTCCCCAGCCAGGGATCGAACCCCAGGCCCCAGCAGTGAGAGCGCCGAGTCCTAACCACTGGACCGCCAGGGGATTTCCTCTGAATTTTAAAGTTTAGCCCCCCTTTAAGCAGCCAAGTATTGGGAATGCTGTTTTGTTGTTAGGAATGAATTTTTCAGTATCTTCCAGTAGCCTTTGCACCTTCCAAGCTGACTTAAAGGGGAAAGATGCAGAGCCCAGAATGCAGCAGAAGAGCCCTCCTCACTCCCAAAGTTCTGCCTCTTGGCCTGCCCTCCCCCTTCTCCCCTCATCCTCCCCCATCCCAGCAGTGGCCTCGGCCTCCAAGAACTCAGCAAAGGCAGCATTTTCAGGTGCCTTCTGTGCACCTCCAGGGCTTGAGGGGTTTTTTCCTCCCCCAGGCATAAAAAAAGTTTCCACTGTGAAAGATGCAAAGCCGTTTCATCTCACACTACCCAGTTTTCTTCCTACCATGTATAGTTTGTGGATGTTAGATTATAGATTGCAGTTTAATTTGAATGCTTTTGGAGTTCTTTACATTTGGGAGTTCTTCAGATATCACTTTGAGTAAACAAAAGGGAGCTCTCCACGAAGGCATTGGTATTCAGAAAAGGCACTGACCTACGCATTAAAATCAAAAGAAAACGCCACTCAGATTATGTGCACCTCTTGCACTTCCAGACTGACAAAGCAGAAGTCATCTGTAGTTTCTGCCTCTGCAGATGCAGTTCTGAATTCTGTTTACCAGGGACTGTTCTCTGCCATGCCTTGTCTGTCCTTTCTCATATTCCTTTATTTTTTTCTTTTAGACCTGAACCTTTTACCTTTTTATCTCAAGGTTAAAATAAATATTCAGTAAATCTATATTCCTCCCCACACACACCTTTTTTCTTTCTGGGTACCACCCTTCAGATCTTATTTTTATCATTTGTTAACTTAGTGTTAAACTTTTAGCAAGAAAAACTTAGGCATTGAACTTTGCATTGGGGTGCATTTATGTGTATATTAATTAGAAAACATGGAGATTCCACTTGAATTAAGTAAACTAAACCTTTGAAATTGTCAGCCGAATAAAGACATCCGCTTTCCACTGTTTCTTTCTATATAAAAGCATATCCTACATCTTGAGAAAGATCAGATGAGAAAACTGTGAATAAGTGAAGATCATAGCACTGCTCTGAAATTGGCCAGAAAGAGTGCCTGCTTGTAGATATCCATACTGTTCTAAGCCTTTAGGAGGAAAGGATACTTTGAAATTTAGGTACATGTTTGGAAGAAACAAAAGGGAAAGAAGATGGAGAAAATGGGGGGGAAAAAAGATTTTTTTTAAGAGTCGCAGAAGCATGCAGAGTTAGTTCTTAGGTATTTGTTCTAATTTATCTGCCACACATTTTCTCAACAATCTACAAGAGGATACTATCTACTTTTCACCCTAAAAAACAAAAAACTGATGGCAACTTTTGCCCAGTTTCCCAGGAGAAACTCTGTGTCAGCAATAGAAGAAGAGTGAGATATGATTGTGAGGCTGGACTTTAAGGAAACACTCAGATAAGCAAAGAGATATTTTTGCACACAAGAGGCAGCGATTATTATTAAGGAAAACACAGAAAGTAAAAGTCGCTAACTTGAGAACACAAAGACAAGTCAATCCTGGCCTTGTTTTCCAGCCAAGATAATTACCCACAGCATGCATATTTCCATGCATGCTTGTCCAACTTGTCTGCTGCCCCACCATTTGGAAAACAAACAGCCCATTAAAAGAATGTCTTTGGATGAATTTTTTTCAGGAAATCTGTCCCTTTTTCAGTGCTTTTAAAAGTATAGAGTTAGTTGACAAAACTTTGATAATTAAAGTAGAGAAGGATTTACCTGGCAGAATTGTTTATGAAACACTTACGTTCCCTGCCCCTTGAACTGTGGAGGAATGAAAACGTCTCACTCCCCACCTCCTTTTCTCTTCTGGAACTTGACCTGTAATTTAAATCCTGTCCCTCAGCAAGGTACCTGGCAGCCTATCTTTTTACAGCTTTAGTTACAGCGCTCTTCAGAGAACTCACCATCCTAAAGAGATAGAACAATGGGTTGAAACAGAGTAGGGCATAGGCTGTTGGTAAAAAACAGACACCGAAAATGGTCAAATGTTCTGTCTTTCCTCCTCCTTCTCGCGGTGGGAAGGGCATCAAGCTGGTGGACCTGAACCAAGTCCTCACCTTAGGTCCTGAGCCGTCCCAGGCCCCTCAGAGAGCAGTGGGCACCTGTGAGTCCCTCTGTGCATTCAGAGTTCTTCTGCACCAGGGAGCTCGGTTGAAGAGTTTGACCAAGGTCGATGGTGGTGGTAATAACACATCCGTTCTTTCGGGTCGAGTACAAAATGATGGAGGAAAACTCCAGAATTGGAAGACTTGCATTCTAGTACAACCTTTTAAGCTCAAGCAAAGCTGAGGAAAGAAAAGGGGCGTGGGAGTCTCCTCTCCAAGTGTTTATAGAAGTTGGATGCTTGACAAACAGGGAGCATCAAGGTAATTGTTCTTGAGGCAGGAAATCTATAGTAGAGGAAGCAGGTGCTGTGTGATGATTACCACGTTTTGAAATTACCGTATTTACTATTCTGCTTTTAGGAGGTTAACTCCAAAATAGTCAGGTTTTTGGAAGATGCTGTCCCTTTTATCTGTAGAATCAGACAAAATCCGTTAATTATAAAGGGAGGAGAAGGCACTTAAGTACATTGGAAACCAGAGGTCATATGTGCGGCAGTGTGGACGATATCCATCTTTCTTTATTTCTTTATTTTTTTCGTTTTGCCTTTCAGCATCCCATACTTTAAGAAAACTTGTGACTAAGGGTGAATTCTTATTTTCCAAATTGTTTTCAGACATTTCATGTTCATGTAAACTTGGCTTATTGATTTCCTGATTTTTTCTTTATTTTTTTTGTTTTGTCCATTTTATTTTTAATCAGCTACATCAAATGGGTCTTTGGAGGGCCTGGATAACCAGGAGGGAGGGGTGTGCCAGACAAGAGCCATGAAGATCCTCATGAAAGTTGGACAAGGTAAAGACCGTCTGCTGCTTCACGGAGCCACTGATCTGGTCGAGCCCCCAGCTAGTATGGCGCCAGCGTTGCCCACACGCGCCTTCACTCACTCTGCAGTTTAGTTTCCAAAGTAAACTTTTCTCTGCACCTTGAGCCACTGACAGATTTCCTCAAGTTGTTGCAACCCACTTCTTTTACTGGAGATACTTCTAAAAGTTGAGGTCAGCCAGGTACAATGTCTATTGCCATGTCTGTATCTACAGATATATTTTTCCTTCTTAAAAGCAAAACACCTCTTTGGTTCACCATTAAAATATCCAGAATACAAACTAAGCTTCTGCCATTTTGCCCATTTCTGCATCTTGACTACAGAAGACTTGTGTTCACTGAGCCTTTTCACACAGAGATGACCTCTTGTGCAGAAAGAAATATTCTTCTAATTAGAAATTGGGATAGTAGTCAGTCAACTCACTCAGTTAAATTAAAATGTCATCTGCAGTGCTCTGCCTGCCAAATGCAAGAATCCCTACGGTTTCCACAGATGGCCTCACCATCTAAACCTCTGAAATAACTAGTAGAACCGTTTTGTTTTCAAAGGAAAATTATATTCTTGCATCTCACAGTACTTTGCATAAAGAATCTTATGTTCATTTCTATTTGTGCCTCTTGAGATATAGATCCAGCTCCTAAAGCTAGAGCCCATCAGATGTCTGTGCTGTAAGTAATCGCTTGTTTTTCATATAGATGCGAGTTCCGCTGGGTCAACCAGGCATAATGATCCAACAAGACGGCCAGAACTTGAAGCTGGTACAAATGGAAGAAGTTCAACAACAAGTCCTTTTGTCAAACCAAATCCAGGTATAGCAGCGTGACCCATGTGTGCCTAGGTCTGTGTGTTCCACACTGCTCGTATCACAGCAGGTAGAACAGAGTCCAAGTACTTCTGCACCAGGAGGATGAACTTGTAGCTCCCGCAGTCAGTAATCTTTGCTCTCGATCAGTTGTTGTCAATTACTCAACCAGAATAAAATAATTAATTCCCACAGAAGTCTTACATTCAAAAGAGTAGAATTCATCATAATTGGCTGTAAGTGCCAATTATTAGCACTGCTCTTTCAGATCAAAGCTGTTTTCATTGGCTGACACTTTATCGTGCTGTTTGCAAACCTAGCTTCAAGCCAGTGTTAATGTATATATAACTGTACCAGTGCTTCATCTAGTTATATCTAATCCACAGAGAGCCTGATTGATCCTCTTCTACATTCAAGATGGTAACATCTTAAAATGTTGCGTAATGCCACATTTTTCAGGTGGTTTCGTCAAAAATTTTTTTTCACATTTTCAGTGTAGAATAAAATATTAAACGGATTCCTGGCAGAGGTTTAGAATACTGGATAAAATTGACTGCCGTTTAACTTCGGTTTTTTAGCGGTCTTTGAACAAATAGCTATGTGTTTGTTACCACGGGAATGAATTTTTTATATGGTGGTCGCTGAGCAGACGTCAGCAGTTCCGTATTAGGGATCCGCATGCCTAGTTGGTAGTCGTGCGAATTTAGCATCTGTAGCAATATTCCATCTCTTTCCAAGCTTCGAAGAGGAAAGTTGTTATTTCTAACTTTCAATGACAAGATGTGTCAAATTCTTATGACAAACTGATAAATGGATAATATAATGATGCCAGGCAATTTTTTAGTGCTTAACATTTGGGTTGGCAGTCTGTTCCGTGTGAGAGTTTTCTGCTGCCTTCCAAATATATTTTAAGTGTAAATCAAATAATACAGACGAGTTACGGGTTGAACGTTTTCCCAGGCCCCATCCCTCTTTGCAGGCTCTCCAGCCAGCCGTCGGCAGGGCTTGTCTTTAAAGGCAGGCGGTTTGGATATTCCCATGAAGCCACGGTAGCCAGAAAGGGCACGAGAACAGCATGGCCTGGGCGGCAGATGCTGACCTGGAGAATCGGCCACTTCCCTTCTTCCTCCTGGTGGTGGCCGCAGGCTGGCTGACCTGGGTTAAGGCGTGGGGCAAGATCAAGGGCTGGCTGTCGCAACCTGTCCACGCAGCTGATGGATGATGATGTATAGAAGGGAAGCAATGAGGTCTGGGAGCAGCATCAAAGTCCCACCTGGAGTTCCATCTCCCCGATGGCTGGCTTCTGCCGTTTGCATTTAGCTATTTTTTAAAATTGAAGTATAACTGACTTACAATGCCGTGTTAGTTTCAGGTGTACGGCACACTGATTCAGTTTTATATATATACATATATATATATATATTCGGTTATGTATAGATATTCAGTTATATATACACACATATATTCTTTTTCCGATTCTTTTCCCTTATAAGTTATTACAAAATATTGAGTAGAGTTCCCGGTGCTCTACAGTAGGTGCTTGTTGGTTATCTCTTTTATATATAGTAGTGTGTATCTGTTAATTCCCAGCCTCCTAAATCTATCCCTGCATTTAGCTATTGAACGAGGCGCTTGGTTTGCCAGTCTAGCTGCCAGGGAAGTCTCTGGCCAGCCAGCAGCCGGCCAGCCCCGGCGAGAGCGGTGACTCTTCCGGCTGCTCTTTCCCACCCCCTGCAGGTTCCAGCACAGACGGCAACAGCGCCGGACATTCTGGGAACAATATCCTCGGTTCCGAAGTGGCCTTATTCGCAGGGATTGCTTCAGGGTGCATCATCTTCATCGTCATCATCATCACGCTGGTGGTCCTGTTGCTCAAGTACCGGAGACGGCACCGCAAGCACTCGCCGCAGCACACGGCCACGCTGTCGCTCAGCACGCTGGCCACGCCCAAGCGCGGCGGCAACAACAACGGCTCGGAGCCCAGCGACATCATCATCCCGCTGAGGACTGCGGACAGTGTCTTCTGCCCTCACTACGAGAAGGTCAGCGGGGACTACGGGCATCCCGTGTACATAGTCCAGGAGATGCCGCCGCAGAGCCCGGCGAACATTTACTACAAGGTCTGAGCCTCGGCGGTGCCTTCGCTTTCCCGGAGGAAACTTACTGTCCCGCTGCCGCCCGCGGAGGGTCCGAGGCCCCCTGTGTCTGCGACGGACTGGCGCACAGCGGGGAGAGGGGACACTCCTTCTCGGGAGAGCCCTGTGGAGTCGGACAGCTTACTAGTCTGTAGCGTTTCGGCCGCGGTGACAAAGGATGCGCCCCGGCAGCTGGAAGACTCGCGTGGAAGATGCGTGTGGGGACCGCGCGCGCCCCGCCCCTCTCCTCTTCCGGGTACCACGGGCGTTCGGGCCTCCGCAGGAGCCGAGGGGAGACAGAGCGGTCGGTGGGCGGGAGCATCCCGGGCAGG
The DNA here is from genome assembly GCF_039906515.1 of Pseudorca crassidens. Classification (NCBI taxonomy): domain Eukaryota; kingdom Metazoa; phylum Chordata; class Mammalia; order Artiodactyla; family Delphinidae; genus Pseudorca; species Pseudorca crassidens. The sequence continues at coordinate 6,289,464 of NC_090313.1, forward strand.
TGTCCCAGGGCCCCCAGGCTGCTGGGCCTGGAAAGGCCGTCCTCCGCCTCGGGCGTGGCCCTTCCCCCCCGAGCTGCACCCCGGACTTGTCTTGTCGCACAGACTCTGGCCGCGTGAGGCTCTCGGAGAGCGCTAGCTTTTAGTCCTCACTGTTGCACACACTCCTGTCATCCAGGGCGCTGCAGGCCTTCACATGAGATTTCTTCTCACGCCACACTCCGTATCACTAATGAGACATTAATAACGTTTGGCGTCTCCTGCTTCATCTGTTTGCAGCAGCTACCGCCGAATGGGCGATACAAGGATAGAAATTTTGTTTGCTAATAAGGAGCCTTCCAGTCAGATACTAGGCTGTCAGCCCGGGAAGGTGAGGAGTTCACGGGAGGGAGGGCCGGGGGAAAGGCCGTCTGCAAAGGCAGTTCAGCTCTGCCACCTCTGAAGCAGAGTTGGGAGGGAAAACTCCAATTAGATAGCACAGCACTTTGGTTTTGCTAAGATTTTAAGAGGCAAGTAGGAGACACAACGACACACACGGTAGATTAGGGTGCATTTGAAGGAATTCACTCTTATCAAAGAGCAATGCACAGGAAAAAAAGAAATAGTCCCTCTACGCTGGGTGGAACAAAGGGGCATTGTTGGTAGAGGGCCAGGCTTGGAGGGACGGATGGACACCGGCAGGACTCTCGTGGTACTGGCAATAGGATGTACAGCGGTGAAGCTGTAGGAAAGTCGTCGGTCTGCTTTGGGTAATGTTTAAGGCAGACTCAGCTGCTATACTTATCACATTTTATTCAACACAGGGAGAGCATTTAGGAGATTAGCAGAGAGCCAAATCTGACCTAGAAGTTTAAAAGCCAAAGGTCACACAGGCTGTAATTCCATCATCATCGACGTTATTAAGGCATTCTCATATATAAAAGGTAGGTCAGACTCCCCGGCCCCCCCAATGCCCCTTCCCCGCCGCTCCCCTCCCCACTGCGCCTTAGGACACTTTGGTTTATGGCGGTGCTGTCCTGGCCGCGAGGGCCAAGGGGTAGGTACTGAGCGAGGCCACAGCTCGGGGCCCTGTATCAAGGTGAGGCACACATGGCAAACCTCTTAGAGTCCCGAGGACCGAAATAAATTATGATGTCGAGGGGGAGAAGGAAGGTAGGATGTATTTATAATAGATATATAGAACACAAGGGATATAAAGTGAAAGATTTTTACTAATATATACTTTAAGATTGCACACGATCCACACCAGAAGATGGGAAATTCATTTGTGGCGATTAAGTGGTCCCAATGCTCCGTGCTTTAAAAAAAAAAAATTGGACAGCTACTTCTGGGAAAAACAACATCACTCCAAAAATAACAATAATGGGAGCAAACACAAAAATAACCCAGTCCTCTGAAGGCATCTTGCGTCACCGTAGATTAGGAAATGCAAGCCCCAAATACCAGGAAATCGGTGTTACTGCATCGTTTTCGACAATGACAAGACGTGCCGGCATTTATTTTCTGTGCTGTGTTTTCCCTTTGCCCTGTGAGCTGAAGTGTTCGCTAGAATCCACCGGGTCACATCGAGGGGGTTTCAGCTGAAAGTTCAGCCTGACCCCCTTCCTTCCTCTCTCCCCCTCCCCTCTCCCCCTCCCTTCTGGGAAAAGAAGTGAGTAAACAGGAAACCTACTTTTTATGTGCTATGCAAAATAGACATCTTTTAACATAGTCCTGTTACTATGGTAACACTTTGCTTTCTGAATTGGGAGAAAAGAATAAACGTAGCAACAGCATTTTAAGGTTCTCAAACCTCCAGTGAATACCTGCAAAAATGAGTTGTCACAGAAATTCTTCTCTATTTCCTGAACCTGAAAATGATGTTGGTCCAAAGTGCGTGTGTGTATGCGTGAGTGGGTGTGTGGTATACATGTGTATATATATGTATAATATATATCTACAATATATATTATATATATCTATATCATATTTCTGTGGAAGGTTGCCATGGTGATCGGCCACAGTACATATGTAATTCTTTCCATCACCCTAACCTCTCCTGTACGTGCATTCATACAAGATTTTCTTGTGAGCCATCAAAAATTACCTTTAGGATGGGGGAGAGGGGCAAGAAGGGGGAAAAATGGGAAATAGTCTGATTTTAATGAAATCAAAGGTGTGTATCATCAGTTGGCTACATTTTGGGTATATGCTAAACTGTGAAAAATCAGATGAATTGTTGAAGAGTTACCTGCAAGCAATTGACCAGTGTTCTGTGCGTCTGTTTTGTGTGTGGTGCAGAATATGACAATCTACCAACTGTCCCTTTATTTGAAGTTGGTTCAGCTTTGGAAAGTTACTGTAAATGCCTTCCTTGTATTCTCATCCCTAGTCATCCGACTTTGGAATTTGCACCATAATGTTTAAGTGAAGATGCTGTAAATAGGTTCAGATTTTACTGTATATGGATTTGGGGTGTTACAGTAGCCTTATTCACCTTTTTAATAAAAATACACATGAAAACAAGACAGAAATGGCTTTTCTTACCCAGATTGTGTACATAGAGCAATGTTGGTTTTTTATAAAGTCTAGGCAAGATGTTTTGTATAAAATCTGAATTTTGCAATGTATGTAGCTACAGCGTGTTAAACGGCAGTGTCATTCCCCTTTGCACTGTAATGAGGAAACAAAATGGTATAAAAGGTTGCCAAATTGCTGCATATTTGTGCCGTAATTATGTACCATGAATATTTATTTAAAATTTCGTTGTCCAATTTGTAAGTAACGCAGTATTATGCTTGAGTTATAAATATTTTTTCTTTTCTTTGTTTTATTTTGATAGCCTGTCATAAGTTTTTGATCTGCTTTAGTTCCACATTGCAGTTAGCCCCCCGAAGATGAAATCCGTGAAGTCACATTCCAAATCTGTTTCAAACTGCATTTGTTCTTAAAAAAATAAAATACTTTTTTCCTATGGAAAAAGCGCCTTCAAAGTATTTTCCTTTCCTTCTTGTTTTCTTTTCCTTTTTCTTTCTTTTTCGTTTGTTATTTTAATTTGCCTCCTCTGTTTCTCTGTGATTAGTTATCAAGACCCTTCTGCCCATGGGCACGTGTATGCCCATTTTTCAAATCAGGCCGTGCACACACGCGAAGGTTAATCTTGCGGCGTTGCAGCATGAGCCCACTGGTTTCCCCATAAATCTTTTGAACTCACGTTTTAGCATAAAGTTTTATAAAATCCTCTTCATCCTGAGCAGTTTGACCTGCACTGAGTGAAAGTAGCCAGGAGAAGAAGAGGGACTTTTATCCCAACGCTTAGTTCAAGATGATCTAGTTTCCATTCAAGCAGAGCAGTTTGCTATCGACTGCTTTACTTTTCTTCACAAAATAATCCCAGGAGGAAGGAAAAAGTCTTAACATACTGTAACATGGTGAAAGCGCGTGTTGTGATACTGGATTGAGGCAAGTCAGGGGCCAGTGGTGAATTTAACCACCCTTTTCATTGTTGCCTTCCTGGGGAAACTGACCAGGTGCACTGAGTGTTTTCCCCACTCTCGTTGTCTTTGAGGTCTTAAGATTGATCATCAGACACCCACCCTCATCTTCCTATGAGATCTGAGGGCAGAGCTGTGCACGGCAGAAGCAACTACTAGTCACCATGAAGTGCTCAGATCTCTAGCTGCATTAACTCTGGTTAATCCTTACCTTAAGGACTGAAGTATTTTAGGTTGGGAGGATGAGAAAGGGCCCCTGAAGTAAGGAGCCAGACATTGTTCCAGCCCAGACTGATTTGCCCAAGATCACAGCCCCAGTAAATGAAGAATCTGTGTGTTTCAAAAGCCCCTCAGGAGATTCTCATGAAAGACTGCATCTCTGCAGCACTGGCCCAGCAGACTTGTACTAAAGGAATGTTTGTCGAACAAACGCTCTCCTTCCAAATAACGAAAACAAAATTCTCCAGAGGCCCCCAGTTTCAGTTGGTGCTTGAATAGTAGTTTCATTTTCTCCATCACGTTATTTCACTGTCCCTAACCGCCCGTTCACTGCAAATCCAAGTTTCGAGGCACAGTATACAGCCACGTCACTAAGCTGAAGGCTGGACCCCACCTACCAGGGTCACAAATGATTAGTCTGAGTAAACGAAAACAATGACGAAATATTGCATTTACAACTTTGACTTTGTGACCCCTGTTACGATTTAAGTGTCATCTTTTCCACCTTGTTTTTGAAACCACACTTTCCCAACTGAATAAGCCAACCTCAACTGAGAAGAATAAAATGTGCCTGGTGTTTATTCTTTTCAACCAGCGAGAAGGAATCTCACGTACAGAAACTTCTCGCAGAGGTTGTAAAAGCGGCCGCTCCTCGTTTTGTTTGAAAAGTGGCCCTGCTGTTGAAACGTCCCTGCCCTGCGTTGCTAAGTGTTGACCGGCCAGCTGGTAACTCTTCGGAACATCTCTCACTGTTGTCCATTTCCTTTTCGGTAAAAACAGTTTGCCCGTTCAAACACTGTGATAAAGGTTCACAATGGAAATGAGAAAAAAAAATCAATAAAATATCAGTGTCAGGACTCTGCAGCTTGCTGTCAGTCTCTGGACCCAACCCAGAGAAGAATCAGCGAAAGAAGAAAACAAATAAAACCCAGGGGCTTCCCTGGTGGCGCAGTGGTTGAGAGTCCGCCTGCCGATGCAGGGGACACGGGTTCGTGCCCCGGTCCGGGAAGATCCCACGTGCCGCGGAGCGGCTGGGCCCCGTGAGCCATGGCCGCTGAGCCTGCGCGTCCGGAGCCTGTGCTCCGCAACGGGAGAGGCCACAACGGTGAGAGGCCCACGTACCGCAAAAAATAATAAAATAAAATAAAACCCAGAGGAGTAAAACTGACTTCCTATTATATGCAGCAAAGGATAAATTACCCCACTTTTTGGTTGGGTAGCAAATAGGTCTTCAGGTGGTCCAAAAGGAGACATAATTGCTTCTGAAGTACAGAGGACCTGGATGTTCTTTTGTTTCCGTTTTCAATGAATTTGGGATTCTGTTTGTGATATTTACACAATAGACGTCCTCGAAGGCAAATTTCTGTGTTGTAATAGAAGGGTATTTCCTACCCCTCATTTTTCCAGGTAGAGAATGATTTATCAAAGATTGGGGGGATATTAAAATATTGTATTTTTGTAGTAAAGTATAGCATACCAGGGAGACGAATCAATTTTTTAGTGATTAAACTGTGCCCCCAAAGCTGAAGATATATTCATCTCAAGATTTTTATACTGTGGTAAACGGACTGACTAATGGAACCTCTTAGAAACAATTCTTCATATGAAGTTAATTATATTTTATTTTATTAAATATCTTTATTAGAATATAATTGCCCTACGATGTTGTGTTAGTTCCTGCTGTACAGCAAAGTGAAACAGCCATATGTACACATATCCCCATATCCCCTCCCTCTTGAGCCTCCCTCCCACCCTCCCTATCCCACCCCTCTAGGTGGTCACAAAGCAGCAAGCTTTGGTAGTGTATATATGTCAATGCTACTCTCTCACTTTGTCCCAGCTTCCCCTTAATTATATTTTAAGAAACAGCCAACCTCCTTATAAAAAATCTCCAGAGACATAAGTACACAGCGTGAGAAATAATGATACCCACACAGTTTATGGACAATCATAAATTGTTGATAAATGTGTCCAATGAATGAAAGTGAGACCTGGCTTCCTGCTCTCTTCCTGCTACCGTTGTCTCCATGGCCTTTTAGCAAATTGCTTTGTGTTCTGCACCCCAGATCCTCACCTATAAAGCGAGAGGGTGGGCCTCCAACACACTGAAGGTTACTTTCAACTTTTTATAGGATTTGAAGCAAAGCCATCAGTCTTTTCAGCTGTTCAAAAGCATCTCGATGCAAGCTTCTATTTGTCCTGGCATCCCACGGGCAAAGCTCTGAAGACTGTTCACAGCCAGACCCCACCCCGCTTTGGGCTGCACTTGACCGTTCACCCTCTCCGCATCAAGAGCCCGCATCCGGACTCTGAGCTCTGCTGTTCTCCACCCCTTCCTTGCGTTAAATCTCAGAAAGATCCAATAACTAAGCATCTACACATACTGATTGAACTGGGAGCCCTGTTCTTGTGTTTTCAGGCTTTTGTCCATAATTTTCAAGTACAGGCACACCTCAGAGCTATTTCGGGTTTGGGTCCAAACCAAAACAAAGCAAATACCGCAATAAAGCGAGTCACGTGAATTGTTTGAGTTTCCAGTGCATATAAACGTTATATTTACACTATACTGTAGTCTAGTAAGTGTGCAATAGCATTATGTCTTAAAAAATGTATAGACCTTAATTTAAAAATTGCTTTATGGCTAAAAAAAAAACGCCAACACAATTATAATAGTAACATCAAAGATCACTGACCACAAATCACCATAACAAATACAACAATAATGAAAAAGTTTGAAATATTGTAAGAATTACCAAAATGTAACATAGAGACATGAAGTGAGCAAATGCTTTTAGAAAAATGGCTCCGATAGACTTGCTTGACTCAGGGTTGCCCCAAACCTTCAGTTTGTAAAACAGGCAAGCCAAGCACAGTAAAATGAGGCATGCCTGTAACTCTTTTGTCTTTATTTAAAAACATTGTCAGGTCACTGCAAGCAGGCCCCCAGCTTCTATTTAAACATTTCTCGAGGGTCCACCGGGGGCCAGGCAATGTGTTAGCTGTTGGCAGTGTTCTCTTCCACCAGTTAACTGAGCCCAAGTTTGCTTTGTCTTCCCTGCACTTGAGATTCATTTGTTTACTAGTCATTCTTTCCACACTGGTATCTGGAACACATGCTTATTATTTATATCTCCTTTATTATTTACACCTCTGATTCTGTAGTCTGTGGCAAAGAACTGCCTGACTAAAAAAAACACCCTTTGGTTGATAATGGAACTATTATTTCCTAAGTGCCATTCATGCTTAATAAAGAGATTAGAGTTTTTGTGTGTGTTTTGTTGTTAAAGCCATCGTGGCTCTATCTTAAAAAGTTCAAGAACAGTAGAGGAGATACACGTCATCAAAGAAAACTGCTTAAAATCGACTGAAACCTTAAGCCAAACACAAGACGCCTCTGAGGTATATCATTTTTGTATAGTAGCTTCATTAATGCAACATGAAAGGAAAACCAAAAAAGTAGTGGAGATGAATGTCTAGCTCCAGGATCTCTCAAGTGGGAAAAACAACAACGCTACAGGAAAAGCTCCCAACTTGCTACATCCTTCACTGGAGTCTGTAAGTTATTTGGTCCGTTAGTTCTTTATCACCTGGGAAATCTGCATATCACTCAGGATGCTGAGAAAGGTGTAAGAAGTTTCTGTAAACAGAACCCCAAATGTCTTTGTTTTACATGTGTAATTTACTGTATTTGGACTCCTTTGCGTCCTTTTGATGAAGTGCCCTCTGCCTGAGAGAAAGCATACACCCCACGGAACTGGGGCCCCCTGTCTGGAACTTCTGGGTCCTTGTATGACCCCCAGGCAAACTGCATAGCTGCCCCTCCCCCGAGGCCAATCATCTGCACTTGGATTCTTTGCGACACTCACTGAGACTTCCTAACGTTAAACTCAGTTACATGCATCTCATTTTGAAGTGTAGCTTATAAAACACAGCAACAAATCAAAAACTATTATGTCTGTAGCTCATCCGCAGTGAACACTTAAGACACAAAGGCAGGAGTACCACTGGCTTCAGCCGTTCTCAGTGAGAGCCTTTTCATCAGACTCTGGTCCAAGACACTAACAAGAGGCCCACCCAGGGCTTCCCTGGTGGTGCAGTGGTTGGGAGTCCGCCTGCCGATGCAGGGGACGCAGGTTCGTGCCCCGGTCCGGGAAGATCCCACATGCCGCGGAGCGGCTGGGCCCGTGAGCCATGGCCGCTGAGCCTGCGCGTCCGGAGCCTGTGCTCCGCAACGGGAGAGGCCACAACAGTGAGAGGCCTGCGTACCGCAAAAAAAAAAAAAAAAAAAGAGAGCCCCACCCAAGCAGACCCTACACAAGTCTAGAAGCTTCTGTCCAGTGAACACCCACACACACTTAATTTGTTCACTTACCCATCATGCGTCTATTTAGCACTTAATATATGCCAGCCAGCGTGCTAAGCCTTGGAGAGGGCAACATGAAAGACAGGATTCCTCCTATCGGGGACCTCACGGTCCATTCGGCAATTCAAAACTTTCATGAATAAAAATGAAGCACCTCAAACACGTGTAAGGAAAAGAAGTAATAACGATAATAACCAGTCTGTGTGTTATTCCGGGAGCACCTTTTTTAAAACGTGTTTGTCCAGTAGTAACCTATATCTTTGTTACTGTGGTTTGCATTTCTTTCCGTTTAAATCTTCCATTACATATATGCCAAATGGCTGGTTCAGATGCTAAATTTAGTGTAACGGTTCTTCAAAACATCTTTGGAGTTTGCTTAAGTGCCTGCCTCTGGCCTTAAAGGGCAAATTAAAACGTTTCCAATTGGTTTCCAGCCCACATTACAAAGTGTATGTGTATTTGAAAGACTGTTTCTTGGCTATAATTGGTAGTTTTCTTGTAGCTAGGTCTGAGGAAAGAATTGCAGCGAGCTTTACGTCTGCTAACAGTAGTGAGCACTGAGCTCAAAAACAGCAGGAAAAAAATGAAGTGTGAGCATCTGGGATGTTTGCCAGACTGACCTCCAAGTTGCGTGCCGTAGAATTCCAGCCAAGCAGACACAGGGCCCTTCCTGCTGAGACCTGGGTCTCTGCCGTTTAACTTTTCTCCTTATAAAGGAGAGAAGAAAAGATAAGGGGTGCCTACCAACTCCCTTAGCTACCTTAGATAAAAATAATGACGGTGTTAATCTCACTGTAATTGACACACACGGCTTCCACCATACTGTTGTCTGAGTGTCAGAGAAAGACAAGGACACGCCACATGTGTTCTTTCCAGGAGCACGTGTGTCAGGTTCATTAAAAGGGTCTCCAGCACGTGGTAGAAGCACCACTCACCACCCAAAGAGGAAGCTACGATTCACTTTGTCAGATGATGGAAAATACCCCTTGATGGTTCCTCCTCTCTGGCCACCTCGGCTCTGCGCCATGGGGACAGGGTTTGGCTGCAGTGAAATGAATGTGGGAAATATCAGGGTTTGCACGGAACTCAACGGGCAGGACTCATAAACCTCTGTGTGCAGCATCATCAAGGATGCAGTGAGAGGCAGCTGTCAACTCTGATGGTGGCATCCCTGCCTCCCCGAGAATGACCTGGAGGGACATACCTTCTCCATGAGTCACCACCACCCCAAGGACGCAGGAGAGGATGGATTACAGTCCTATGGCTTTTCATCCCCCGTGCATTTGTTTTTAAGAGTTTCCTTGACATTAACTTGAAGATCAGTTTCCAGAAAAGTGTTTGAAACAGGGCAACTGAATTTTTCAAACAGCAGCTCCAGCCAAGCAGGTACCATGTTTATGACAGCGATGAAGCAGTTTGAAGGGTCTGGTTTCGCTTAACAAGGTTGCCCAGCTTTTTATAGGCCTGAACAGAAATCCTTTTAGGGAACTCCTTCCACTAGACCGTTGTCACCACTGTTTCCTGTGATGTGTCTTGATTTCAGATTTTGATGCCTGATTTCTGACGTTTTAATATGGCAACCTCTAAACTCCATCTACCTCAGAAAGATAGGAGATTCGTGAAGCTCTCTGTTCTTCGGTGCTAAGCTTTTTATCATTTCATTTCATTTTCCTTAACTTTTTACTTTGAAAATGTTCAGATATCCAGAAAAGTTGAAAGAGCAGAGTTATAGGTCATAAGTTATATGCAGATATTTGCCTGTGTATAGGGCCAGTGCCCCTAACCCCTATGTTGTTCAAGGGTCAACTGTACTAATTTGGGGAGTTTAAATGCTTAGAAGTATTTAAGTAATAATGTTTAAATGCTTGAAAACTCGTCTAAGTGGTTAAACCTGAAAGTTTTCATTTATTAGTTGTTAAAACAATTTGTACATATTTAGAAAAGTGTTCATCACTTACTATCTGAAGAACTATTCATCTGATAAATTTAAAAAAAGAATTAGTACTGTGCTTGCATCTGGGAAAAATTATGTTTCCTTTCCCATCCCTTCCTCCATTCCTTAAAGCAGCCGTCATAACCAGAATATTGTCTACCTGTTTCGAAAGATATTGTATGTACATACTTGCATCTATCTATCTATCTATATCTATCTATCTATCTATCTATCTATATATTTTTTAAATATTGTCTCTAGAGATCACACTATTCACACTGTTCATGCTTTTTTGGTAAATAATACATCTAGGAGATCTTTCCTCATTGGTACATTCAGATTCACTTTTTTTCAACCACCACACTTCATTTAAATCATCACCCACTAGCAAAATTTGGTTTTTAAGCTCCTACACACAATACATCACGAGTAATCTCATGGTTAATGGCAGAGACAGTGGGGCTCATCAGGTAATTACGTACTCCTCTGTTTTCCTCAGGTTCACTTGCAATTAGGTTGAGGGCAATGGGCCACGATGGGGATGTCGTTTGAAGGACAAAAGAGCAGGTGTGGGATCCCAGGCTCCCTGCCCCCTGCTGCTTCGACGAGGATGTCACGAGTTCTGGAGGGCGCAGCTCAGAGGCGGTGAAGGCTCAGCTGCCTGGGTCCCGAGTCATTGTATGGAGCAGAGCCTCCTGCTGGTCTGCCTTACTTACTGTGCTCTGTGTGTGACGACTCCAATTTACGTGGTAAGCCAGAAGATCCTGGGCGCTGTCTCTTACCGCAGCGTGTGCTGACCTGCCCTAATTTATACATGCTCACCATGGTGAGGTATTTTTCCAAGGATATCCTTAAGGTAAATTCCTAGTGGTGAAATTTCTGTCCAAAAGGAAATGCACATTTGAAATTTTGATAAATACTGCTGGGTTGCCTTACAGTTTCCTTCCACTTTTCCTTTTTTTTTTTTTTTAATGGTGTATCACATAGATTGATTTGCGTATATTGAAGAATCCTTGCATTCCCGGAATAAACCCCACTTGATCATGGTGTATGATCCGTTTAATGTGCTGTTGGATTCTGTTTGCTAGTATTTTGTTGAGGATTTTTGCATCTATGTTCATCAGTGATATTGGCCTGTAGTTTTCCTTCTTTGTGACATCTTTGTCTGGTTTTGGTATCAGGGTGATGGTGGCCTCGTAGAATGAGTTTGGGAGTGTTCCTCCCTCTGCTATATTTTGGAAGAGTTTGAGAAGGATAGGTGTTAGCTCTTCTCTAAATGTTTGATAGAATTCGCCTGTGAAGCCATCTGGTCCAGGGCTTTTGTGTGTTGGAAGATTTTTAATCACAGTTTCGATTTCAGTGCTTGTGATTGGTCTGTTCATATTTTCTATTTCTTCCTGATTCAGTCTTGGCAGGTTGTGCATTTCTAAGAATTTGTCCATTTCTTCCAGGTTGTCCATTTTATTGGCATAGAGTTGCTTGTAGTAATCTCTCATGATCTTTTGTATTTCTGCAGTGTCAGTTGTTACTTCTCCTTTTTCATTTCTAATTCTATAGATTTGAGTCTTCTCCCTTTTTTTTCTTGATGAGTCTGGCTAATGGTTTATCAATTTTGTTTATCTTCTCAAAGAACCAGCTTTTAGTTTTATTGATCTTTGCTATCGTTTCCTTCATTTCTTTTTCATTTATTTCTGATCTGATTTTTATGATTTATTTCCTTCTGCTAACTTTGGGGGTTTTTTGTTCTTCTTTCTCTAATTGCTTTAGGTGCAAGGTTAGGTTGTTTGTTCGAGATGTTTCCTGTTTCGTAAGGTAGGACTGTATTGCTATAAACTTCCCTCTTAGAACTGCTTTTGCTGCATCCCATAGATTTTGGGTCGTCGTGTCTCCATTGTCATTTGTTTCTAGGTATTTTTTAATTTCCTCTTTGATTTCTTCAGTCATCACTTCATTATTAAGTAGTGTATTGTTTAGCCTCCATGTGTTTGTATTTTTTACAGATCTTTTCCTGTAATTGATATCTGGTCTCATAGCGTTGTGGTCAGAAAAGATACTTGATACAATTTCAATTTTCTTAAATTTACCAAGGCTTGATTTGTGAGCCTAAGATATGATCTACCCTGGAAAATGTTCCATGAGCACTTGAGAAAAATGTGTATTCTGTTGTTTTTGGATGGAATGTCCTATAAATATCAATTAAGTCCATCTTGTTTAATGTATCATTTAAAGGTTGTGTTTCCTTATTTATTTTCACTTTGGATGATCTGTCCATTGGTGAACGTGGGGTGTTAAAGTCCCCTACTATGAATGTGTCACTGTCGATTTCCCCTTTTATGGCTGTTAACATTTGCCTTACGTATTGAGGTGCTCCTATGTTGGGTGCATAAATATTTACAATTGTTATATCTTCTACTTGGATCGATCCCTTGATCATTATGTAGTGTCCTTCTTTGTCTCTTCTAATAGTCTTTATTTTAAAGTCTATTTTGTCTGATATGAGAACTGCTACTCCAGCTTTCTTTTGGTTTCCATTTGCATGAAATATCTTTTTCCATCCCCTCACTTTCAGTCTGTATGTGTCTCTAGGTCTGAAGTGGGTCTCTTGTAGACAGCAAATATATGGGTCTTGTTTTTGTTTCCATTCAGCCAATCTGTGTCTTTTGGTGGGAGCATTTATTCCATTTACATTTAAGGTAATTATTGATATGTATGTTCCTATTCCCATTTTCTTAATTGTTTTGGGTTCGTTACTGTAGGTCTATTCCTTCTCTTTTGTTTCTTGCCTAGAGAAGTTCCTTTAGCAGTTGTTGTAAAGCTGGTTTGGTGGTGCTGAACTCTCTCAGCTTTTGCTTGTCTGTAAAGATTTTATTTCTCCATCAAAACTGAATGAGATCCTTGCTGGGTAGAGTAATCTTGGTTGCAGGTTTTTCTCCTTCATCACTTTAAATATGTCCTGCCAGTCCCTTCTGGCTTGCAGAGTTTCTGCTGAAAGATCAGCTGTTAACCTTATGGTGATTCCCTTGTGTGTTATTTGTTGTTTTTCCTTTGCTGCTTTTAATATGTTTTCTTTGTATTTAATTTTTGACAGTTTGATTAATATGTGTCTTGGCATATTTCTCCTTGGATTTATCTTGTATGGGACTCTCTGTGCTTCCTGGACTTGATTAACTATTTCTTTTCCCATATTAGGGAAGTTTTCAACTAGAATATCTTCAAATATTTTTTCAGTCCCTTTCTTTTTCTCTTCTTCTTCTGGAACCCCTATAATTCGAATGTTGGTGCATTTAATGTTGTCCCAGAGGTCTCTGAGACTGTCCTCAGTTCTTTTCATTCTTTTTTCTTTATTCTGCTCGGCAGTAGTTATTTCCACTATTTTATCTTCCAGGTCACTTATCCGTTCTTCTGCCTCAGTTATTCTGCTATTGATCCCATCTAGAGTATTTTTAATTTCATTTATTGTGTTGTGCATCATTGTTTGTTTCATCTTTAGTTCTTCTAGGTCCTTGTTAAATGTTTCTTGCATTTTGTCTATTCTATTTCCAAGATTTTGGATCATCTTTACTATCATTATTCTGAATTCTTTTTCAGGTAGGCTGCCTATTTCCTCTTCATTTGTTAGGTCTGGTGGGTTTTTATCTTGCTCCTTCATCTGCTGTGTGTTTTTCTGTCTTCTCATTTTGCTTATCTTACTGTGTTTGGGGTCTCCTTTTTGCAGGCTGCAGGTTTGTAGTTCCCATTGTTTTTGGTGTCTGTACCCAGTGGCTAAGGTTGGTTCAGTGGGTTGTGTAGGCTTCCTGGTGGAGGGGACTGGTGCCTGTGTTCTGGTGGATCAGGCTGGATCTTGTCTTTCTGGTGGGCAGGACTGCATCTGGTGGTGTGTTTTGGGGTGTCTGTGGACTTATTATGATTTTAGGCAGCCTCTCTGCTAATGGGTGGGGTTGTGTTCCTGTCTTGCTAGTTGTTTGGCATAGGATGTCCAGCACTGTAGCTTGCTGGTCGTTGAGTGAAGCTGGGTGCTGGTGTTGAGATGGAGATCTCTGGGAGATTTTCGCCATTTGATATTATGTGGAGCTGGGAGGTCTCTTGTGGACCAGTGTCCTGAAGCTGGCTCTTCCTCCTCAGAGGCACAGCACTGACTCCTGGCTGCAGCACCAAGAGCCTTTCATCCACATGGCTCAGAATAAAAGGGAGAAAAAGTAGAAAGAAAGAATTAGTAGAAGTAGAAAGAGAGAAAGAAAGAAAGAAAGGAGGGAGGGAGGCAGGAAGGAAGGAAGGAGGGAAGGAAGTAAAAAAAGAAAGGAGCTAAAGTAAAATAAAATAAGATAAAATATAATAAAGTTATTAAAATAAAAAATAATTATTAAGAAAAAAAATTAAAAAAAAGAAAAACGGACGGATAGAACCCTAGGACAAATGGTGGAAGCAAAGCTTTATAGACAAAATCTCACACAGAAGCATACACCCTCACAAAAAGAGGAAAAGGGGAAAAAATCATAAATCTTGCTCTCAATGTCCACCTCCTCAATTTGGGAATGATTCATTGTCTATTGAGGTATTCCACAGATGCAGGTACATCAAGTTGATTGTGGAGCTTTAATCCGCTGCTTCTGAGGCTGCTGGGAGAGATTTCCCTTTCTCTTCTTTGTTCTCACAGCTCCCAGGGGCTCAGCTTTGGATTTGGCCCTGCCTCTGCGTGTAGGTCGCAGGAGGGTCAGACAGGACGGGGTTAAAGGAGCCGCTGATTCGGGGAGGGAGGGGCACGGAGTGAGGGGCGGGCCTGTGGCGGCAGAGGCCGGCGTGACGTCGCGCCGGCGTGACGTTGCACCAGCCTGAGGCGCGCCGTGCGTTTTCCTGGGGAAGTTGTCCCTCGATCCCGGGACCCTGGCAGTGGCGGGCTGCACAGGCTCCCCGGAAGGGGGGTGTGGAGAGTGACCTGTGCTCGCACACAGGCTTCTTGGTGGCGGCAGCAGCAGCCTTAGCGTCTCATGCCCGTCTTTGGAGTCCGCGCTTTTAGCCGCGGCTCGCGCCCGTCTCTGGAGCTCCTTTAAGCAGCGCTCTCAATCCCCTCTCCTCGCACACCAGGAAACAAAGAGGTAAGAAAAAGTCTCTTGCCTCTTCGGCAGGTCCAGACTTTTCCCGGGACTCCCTCCCGGCTAGCCGTGGCGCACTAACCCCCTGCAGGCTGTGTTCGCGCCGCCAACCCCAGTCCTCTCCCTGCGCTCCGACCGAAGCCCGAGCCTCAGCTCGCAGCGCCGCCCGCCCCGGCGTGTGAGCAGACAAGCCTCGGGCTGGTGAGTGCTGGTCGGCACCGATCCTCTGTGTGGGAATCTCTCCGCTTTGCCCTCTGCACCCCTGTTGCTGTGCTCTCCTCCGCGGCTCCGCAGCTTCCCCCCTCCGCCACCCGCAGTCTCCGCCCGCGAAGGGGCTTCTAGTGTGTGGGAACCTTTCCTCCTTCACGGCTCCCTCCCGCTGGTGCCGGTCCCGTCCCTATAATTTTGTCTCTGTTTATTCTGTTTTCTTTTGCCCTACGTGGGGGGTTTCTTGTCTTTTGGGAGGTCTGAGGTCTTCTGCCAGCGTTCAGGAGGTGTTCTGTAGGAGTTGTTCCACGTGTAGATGTATTTCTGGTGTATCTGTGGGGAGGAAGGTGATCTCCGCGTCTTACTCTTCCGCCATCTTCCCGGAAGCCTTCGAGCAATCTCACTTCTATCCTTTTTTTTTTTCTGGTTTACATATATAACTTCTGCTCCGCTCTATTGCCTCCTTTCTCCAGTTTGTTTACATTTTTCCTCTGTGATGTACTTTAAAACCTACAAGAGGGCTTCCCTGGTGGCGCAGTGGTTGAGAGTCCGCCTGCCGATGCAGGGGACACGGGTTCGTGCCCCAGTCCGGGAGGATCCCACATGCCGCGGAGCGGCTGGGCCCGTGAGCCATGGCCGCTGAGCCTGCGCGTCCGGAGCCTGTGCTCCGCAACGGGAGAGGCCCGCGTACCGCAAAAAAAAAAAAAAATTAGAACAGTAAAGAATTGTTCTAAGAATTATGACTCTCCACTGAAGTAGTTCTGTAAACTTTGATGCCGCATTTTAAAATAGAGCTTCCTATACCTGAAACCAGAGGTTCAGGTTCAATAAGGGCTTGAATGTGACCCCGAAATCCTTTTTTTCCCAGCAAGCATGAAAGATTGCTGACACACCCATGTCTGATGTGTTTTTTCTCGCATGGGGGTGTCAATATTTCCTTTTTAAAAAGGCTTAATCTCTTCCATTAAAGGGCATTAACTCTAACATAATTCCAGTTATCAGATGCGAAGGAGGGACCGGGATGAGGAGATGTGGGTGTGTATGTACCTGTTTTCCTTGGACAATAATTTAGAACGCCTTAGAGCTAGAACTTAGATCTCAAACTCCCTAGACCACACTGCTTGTGTGGTTGTCCACTTGGTCTTGAGTAAGGCTTGTCCTAAGACTCAAAAGTCTCCATTTATGGGCAGACACCTCCTCTCCAGGCCTCTTCATTGCCCACCTGGGCCTCACTTGTCTGCACGTATTACAGATGGTTCAGAAACAGATGAAGCCAATAGATCAGAGACTTTACACAGAGGGGCCGGCGAGAGGATCAACCCTTAGAAAGCCAGCGAAGTTGGTTCTGAAGGAGTTTAATGCCCCTCTGCTTCATCTTACCCCAGTAAAGCGGGCTGGCACTCCTCCCCAGGGACCCCTTCATCCTGTCACGATGCTTCCAAGTTCTCTCTGGCACAAACTGTACCCACTGCCGTCTCCCTGTATCTCAGTTCCTCCAACCCCACTGAACACTCCCAACTTTTTCATAGAGGCATTAGAAACTGGGTGAGACTTTTAACTATTTCAGAAACACACACAGTCCATAGCTAGAGGTGATAACCAAGAAGAGAGAAAATGAGGTCTGTTTGTTTTCTTTTAGGCTCCTCCCCTTTCTTTTTTGCCAATTTCCACAGGCAGGGAAATAGCTCACGGGGCTTGTGCTCTGTGGATCTGAGCTGTGGGAGGTTGAAACAGAGCATTAGCAAAACACATTAGGAAAAGATCACACTGCAAGAAGAGCAGATTTGGAGTGGCCAGGGATGTCTCCCCCTGAGTTCGGAATCCAGGGGTATGCAGCTGGGTACAATGGGGCTCATCATCAAGAATTTCTCCCTCCCTGCATTGTGTGCAGAATCTGCCAGGGGCAGCCTTCCTGTTCAATCCAAATTATATTATGCAGCATCTGATACGTAAATGGGCTCTTTCAGAAATGCAGTGCTGTCATCTTCACAGCTTTCACGAAACATCGCTCAGAATGAGTTCCCATTGGCTACGGGTGGCGGTGGGAATCTGCCCCCACTGCTGATTGGCTACGTGTCTTGAGAAAGTTACATAACCTCCTGGAACCTCGGTTTCTTTTTCCATGAAAAGAGGTCTATTAACACCCACCTTGTGAAGATTAGTGGAAATAACATAAGTAAATGGGTCTAGAAAAATAATAGGTCCTCCGCAATGATCTCTGAAGCGTGTCTGTAGCAAACAGCTGACCTCAAGGCTTGGCTTTGTGATGGATTTTACTCTTGACCACAAGCCATCCCATGTTGCTGACTTTTTTTTAAAGCTGTACCTTTCTCAATGGACACACAAAGCGTTGAAAAAAATTTTAATATTTGTTTTTGTTTTTCTGTTGAGCGGCATGTGGGATCTTAGCTCCCCGCCCAGGGACTAGGGATCAAAGCCACGCACCCTGCAGTGGAAGGGTGAGTCTTAACCACTGGACCACCAGGGAAGTCCCCAAAGCCTTCATATTAACATTACATTACATGTCATTCAGAACATCTTTGGATGTCTCTAAATGAAGGGGAAAACCCATTAGCAATTTTTTTCCAGAGTCAGGAAAGAACAAATTTTCTTTGCACCTCACTTTACTGCCTTGACTTTCTAAGCCAACGCTGATGATACGTATAGACTTTAAGTTGCTACTGATTCAGATCCAAAGTAAGATCTTGTTTTTCTGGTTTATACGATAAACCAAAATGCATGGTAGCTACAATAATATAAAGGTGTACATTGAATGTACCCCTGCTAAGTTTCCTGCTCATCTGTCGGTGTTCTGCATTTGCTAGCTGCAGCCAGAAAGCAGAACTTTTCCAAACTCAGGTCAGACCAGGCGTGAAGGTGTTCACAGATAGCCACTGAGTTCCAGAATTAGCGGGAAGGTGATGGGTCTGCTTCTGGACGTGGCCACGGTGGTGCGATTCTCATAAGTTGGTGGAGAATCTGACCATTTACATGCTATGTTTCATGGGTGTACAAATTCCTCTCTAACCAGGAAGAGGAGAGAAGGTCTTGACAGAGGTGATTAGGTTAAAGTGAGGCCGTCACGGTGGGCCTGAATCCAGTAGGACTGGGGTCCTTCAAAGAAGAGGAAATTTGGACACAAACACACACAGAGGGAAGACAACGTGAAGACACAGGGAGAAGACGGCCATCTGCAAGTCAAGGAGAAAGGCCTGGAACAGATCCTCCCTCACGGCCTCAGAAGCAACCAACCCAGACTACACCTTGATCTCAGACTTAGGGCCTCCAGAATCCTGAGACAGTACAGATGAATCGCTTAGCCACCCAGTCCGTGGCACTTTGTTACATCAGCTCTAGCCAATAATACACCACGTCTCTCCCTCAGTTAGTTATTGGTCTGAAAGAAATTCCTAGACTCCTTGTCACCTGCTTTTTAATAACATACGAAGCCACGGGCTTTAGCCGATATAAGGAGAAAAAATGCTTCAGTAGAAAACGGGGCATTACCTAGAGCAGAAGTTGGCGACATTTTCTGTAAAGGGCCAGATAGGAAACAGGCTTTGCAGGCCCTCGGGTCTCTGCTGTGACTATTCGATCCTGCCGATGTACAGTGAAGGATGTTGCAGACCATAAGTACACGAACGGGGGGTGGGCTGTGTTCCCATAAAAGTCACAGAAACAGGTGGCGGGCTGGCTTTGCAGACGCCTGGAATAGGGCACTCCACCCAGGCTGCCTCATTCACGCCTTTCCGTGCCTTTGAACTAGCTTATAGCAACATAAGTAACAGATAACAGGTAGCAATGCAATGTTGTCTAAAGACATGGAAATAGATTCTCTCGGGTAGAGACAGGAGTTCAATGGGCTTTCCTCCTTGACCATGGAAGAGGCTGGCTTCGTTGGCCCATTCATCTCAACGTTCCTGAGCTAAAACTGTGCCTGTCCTTTGTATCCTCTTTTAAACTGGTTGTTGCATCTTAATTCCCTCATTAATGAGTTAAGTAAAATCTTTAACCCTCTGTCCAGTTTTATATTGATTTGGGAATCACGATTCAACCTGTTTTGGGAACATTATGCTTTAACCCTGGGTAAAGGAGTTATGTTACGTGGACGGATTAAAACATTGACTATATTGTCCTACAAAAACACCAAGAAGCCCCAGTGTAAGAGGCAGTGAATTATAAAGTTTTAATGTAAGGCTGTCGCTTGGTGTTGGGTTGCTGGATGCCGGCCTAGACGCTGGGCAGTCTGAGTGATGCACAGCTCAGAGCAGGGCCTGGAATTCCACAGATCTTGGCCTGCATTCCAGAGGACAGCTTAGTTGTTTGTGACCTGGGGCATGTTTCATAAGCTCTGTAGCGCTAAGTTTTCTCACCATAAAATGGCCATAGTTGTAGTACCTACCGCATGGGGTGTCGTAGGATTCAAATGAGTCAATGAATATAAAAGACACCATATTCTAAGAGCACGACGAACAGCATGTTAGCTGATTAAATGCAGGCAGTTATTATTTTGAAGGCAAAAATGAAGACACACAGAGTTTGAGGGGCTATGCAACTTAGCTAAGAAGAGATTTTGCCCTACCCGTACTTTTTTCTGGGGTAGCAGCATCACATGTTTGGGGAGGATTGTGCGGAGAAAGTGTTGTCACAGTCAAGGGTATAATCTAAGTCTTCCGTATCTCCCAACCTGATAACAGCCGGGAATTTCCTTGGACACTTTCTGCCAGTGATTCATACTTGAAAATTTTGTGGTAAATACATAACAAAAACACACAGTCACAAGGCTATTCCCACAAAGGGTTGGGATGTGAACAGGCTGTGTTGCTGCTGGGTCAGCAAAGCCAGAGAAGTTTCTGGGTCCTGAAAACATATGACGGTCGGGTTGCAGCATTAGGTTGAAGCAGCGCAGCTTAAGAGGACGCAAGTTTTGTCGTCTTCAGGGTTGCTTTCTAGCTTTCAGCTTAGATCTATGCTGATGATGAATCCACCAAGTCTCAAAGCATGTTATGTAGCAATTGCTTCTTATGCACTTCTTTGAAGTAATTACTCATTCTATTTTTAAAATAATTCTGTTCAAATTCTGTTTCAAAATGTCCGCACACACCAGAAGCACAGCCCCTCAGATTCAACAAATGTGCAATGAACTGCGGCCATGCCAACTTCGAAGCCAGGGGCACAAGGGATACAGGATGAAGACAGCTTAGCCAATGACCAAGAGGCTTTCAGAGCTCGGCAGGGATGCTCCTAATTATAACCCCAGGGAGGGTGACATAGGTCCTCCACGAGGGCTGCCACTCCTGGGACAACGGCCACCGGTAAATTACACTTCCAAAGGCTCCTGCATAGTGCAATCTAGCTGCCAGGTTCGTGAGAGTTGCTCTAGGCTAAATGTAGCTCTGTTCAGGAGGGGCGATCAGAGGGAAAAGGGCAGGCAAAGAGCCCATTGCCATAGCTCCCTTGTGAGGACCGTCATAAGTGACTCAGGCTGTGTGTGTGGTTTCGTTTCTTGGGGTTCTGTGTTTAACTACGCCATGAAGATAATAGGCTACCTTGGCTCTCACCAGGAAAGAAACTGACAGATATCTGTCATTGTGCTC
Organism: Pseudorca crassidens; assembly: GCF_039906515.1. Classification (NCBI taxonomy): domain Eukaryota; kingdom Metazoa; phylum Chordata; class Mammalia; order Artiodactyla; family Delphinidae; genus Pseudorca; species Pseudorca crassidens. The sequence continues at coordinate 6,310,343 of NC_090313.1, forward strand.
CAAAGGCAAAGGGATACGATACCTGAGCTCAGGTTAAGCATTTTCAGGCAGGGTCCAGTTAACTCTGCAAGAGCTCAAACCCTCACAGTCCTGCCCCAGGCTGGAGAGACTGTAAGTTCTTTTGACTGTAACCCAATGATACGTTACATGGTTATTTAACACACACACACACACACACACACGCACACACACGACTGAAGAAAAGCTTTCATGAAACATTCACCATTGGGATGTAATGTGCTATTTGCATACCGTCTTGTTCTATTTCAGTTAAAAAAAAAAATCAAACTCAATACATCATTTCACAACTTTTCCCAGCTTCCAATGGGGTCAAACCCACAATTTGAAAATCACTGGTAGAGGAGTTTTATGATTCTCAAAAGGAGCTCAGAGTAATCGGGGCATTAAGGTAAGGTCATCAGAGCAGTGAACGAAGAGAAGTATTCTTGCGTCCACATGGTTCTGCTTCTTAAATCTTGCCTCATAATGAGAACAGGTTTCTAATTGGGCCTGCGCCTCAGTTTCCCCATCTGTAAAGTGGGGAAACTAACAGTACCAACTTCATAGGGTCATCGTGATGGTAGATGGGTTAATAAAGCACTTAAAATAATACCGTGTATAGTAAGATTGTTAGATTTTATTGCTATTATAATTGCTGTTATATTCCCATGCAGCAGATTTAGTGAATTTATAAAGATGCAAAAAGTTATTTATTTACTTTTATGGAGGCATAACTGACATATATTAGTTTCAGGTGTTCCACATAATGACGTTAAAAACCAGAGCTCAGGATGAAATCTCCTGCTGCCGTAGGCTTCTCATTAAAAATTGCGCTTACAACGCCTAATAGTAAATCAGCAGCTTTCATGGGATTTGTCTTAATAATCGTTACCAACTTACAACCGACACCATTTCCAAATCGCCTATTATTAGCACAATATGCCAATGAAAAGAATATTGGCAAGCCTTCATTTTATAGAAACCACAAGTTCCATCTCTGTTACGAAGACCTCATCCAAAGGCCCCACCAACTCTGTTCTCTGTTTAATTGAACTTTAGGGCAGCTGGAGGCTGATTGCAGGATTCTGCTTCATCACCCATGCATGAGGTGTTACCAGGCCTGGGCCTGAACATCACCCCTGGGTGTGTGCCCGTCTAGGGCAGCTCGTGGACCAGGGGCACTGGCTTATGTCTATGAGGGGCCGAGGACTTTCCTGGGAAAGGATCACTGGCAAACCAGGAAGAGACAGGGTTTGGCAATTTGGTTCAAGGCCGCGGGCCAAGGTCCCAGGGGAGGCCTGATTCAGAACGTAACACTCTGCCTGCCGCAGAGCCCTCTGGCTTAACCCTCACATGCTCCTTTCAGAGTCCTGGGCAAGGGGCTGAAATCAAAGCAATGTACAAATTCGAAGAGCAATTCGGGGGCTTCCCTGGTGGCACAGTGGTTGAGAATCCTCCTGACAATGCAGGGGACGCGGGTTCGAGTCCTGGTCCAGGAAGATCCCACGTGCTGCGGAGCAGCTAAGCCCGTGCGCCACAGCTACTGAGCCTGTGCTCTAGAGCCCACGAGCCACAACTACTGAGCCTGTGTGCCTAGAGCCCGTGCTCCACAACGAGAGAAGCCACCGCAATGAGAAGCCAACGCACCGCCACGAAGAGTAGCCCCTGCTCGCCGCAACTAGAGAAAGCCCGTGCACAGCAACGAAGACCCAACACAGCCAAAAATAAATAAATAAATTAATTAATTTTAAAAAATTATTAAAAAAATAAAGAAAATGTGTTGGTTACTCTCAAAAAAAAAAAAAAGATACCAATTATATGGAAATAGAATTATCAGGGAATTCCCTAGTGGTCCAGTGGTTAGGACTCTGTGCTTGCACTGCAGTGGCCCAGGTTCAATTCCTGGTCTAGGAACAAAGATCCCGCAAGCCTCACAGTGCGGCCAAAGAAAGAAAAAAAAAAAGAAATAGAGTTATCAAAGGAAATCAAATATCAAGAAATACAATTATCAAAAAAATACAAATTAAAAGAAAAAGAAATACAGTTATCAAAATATTAGAATAGTTGTCATATATTATAGTAATCCCAGTGCCTCTTTATTAACTCATTAAGTAGTAAGACCTGCATGTAACTCAGAAGTAGTGATGAGTGGTGATGACATTTCGAGGTATTTGCCCAACCTTCGATGTGCTGTGAAAATAACTGCATTTTCCATGGGTGATAAAGTGACACTTCATGTCACACATTCTTTCAGGGAAAGAATGGTGTATTTCCCTGCTTCTCAGGATAGTATGGTGCTCACAGGGACGAGCTCACGAAAAAGCAGCTTTCACTGAAGCTACTGATGCACTTAAAGGCGACCATTCCATCTTTCAAACTAATAGCTACAAGGAGGACTGTTACTGTACAGTAACATTAAAAATGGCTTGAACACATTGTTTCTGTTGAGTTAAGGCGCTCAAAAATATACAATGGGGAAAGGACAATCCCTTCAATAAATGTGATGGGGAAACTGGACAGCTACATGCAAAAGAATCAGACTGGACCACTCTCTTATACCATTTACAAAAATTAAGCCCAAGTGGATGAAAGACTTGAACATAAGACCTGAAACCATAAAACTCCTAGTAGAAAACATAGGTGGTAATCTTCTTAGCATCCATCTTGGCAGTGAGTTTTTGGATCTGACAGCAATTCAAAGGGAACAAAAGCAAAAATAAACAGGTGGGAACACATCAAACTGAAAAGCTTCTGCACAGCAAAGGAAACCATCAACAAAGTGAAAATTTGGCAACTCACTGAATAGGAGAACACGTTTGCAAATCGTGTATCTGATAAGGGGTTAATATCCGAAATATATAAAGAACTCACACAACTCAATAGCAAAAACAAAAAAACCCAAAACAATCCAATTAAAAAATGGGCAGCAGATCTAATAGACACTTCGCCAGATAAGACATACCGATGTCCAACAGCATGAAAAGACGCTCAGCATTATTAATCATCAGAGAAATGCAAATCAAAGCCACAGTGAGATACCACCACACACCTATCAGAATGACTATTATCAAAAAGACAAGAAATAACATGTGTTGGTGAGGATGCGGAGAAAAGGGAACGCTTGTGCCCTGTTTGCGAGAATGTAAATTGGTGCAGCCGCTGTGGAGAACAGTACAGAGGTTTCTCAAAAAATCAAAAATATAATAGAGCTACCAGATGACCCAGCAATTCTACTTCCGGATATTTATCTGAAGAAAATGAAAACACTAACTCAGAAAAATACATGCATCCCCATGTTCATTGCAGCATTATTTATAATAGTCAAGATATGGAAAAACCTAAGTGTCCATCAATGGATGAATGGATAAAGAAACTGTGGTGTGTGTGTGTGTATATATATATATATAATATATATACATATATATTATATATATATGTATATATATACACGCGCGCACAATGGAACATTATTCAGCTATAAAAAAGAATGAAATCTTGCCATTTGTGATAACATGGATGGGCTTCAAGGGTGTCATGTTAAGTGAAATAAGTCAGACAGAGAAAAACAAATACCATATGATCTCACTTGCATGTGGAATCTAAAAACAAACACAAAATCCCCAAGCTCATAGATACAGAGAACAAATTGGTGGTTCCGAGAGATGGGATGGTGGGGTGGGGTGGGAGAAAGGGGTGAAGGGGGTCAAAAGGTACAAACTTCCAGTTATAAAATAAATACAAATGTGTTGGGGCTGTGATGTACAGCACAGTGACTATAGTTAATAATACTGTGCTGAGCATTTGAAAGTTGCTAAGAGACTAGGTCTTAAAAGGTTTCACCACACACACAGAAATGTTTTATAACTGTACGGTGATGGATGTTAACCAGACTTATCGTGGTGATCATTTCAAAACGTGTACAAATACCAAATCATTATGTTGTATGCCTGAAACTAATATTATGTCAAATATACCTCAATTTTAAAACTTGTTAAAAATTTAAAAGGAGTTGGGCTCAATATAGCAGTTGTCAGACTGCTATAATCCTAGCTCAGCCATCTACTCCTTCTGGAACCAGAGATAAGTTCCGTTCCTCTGCCAGCCTCAGTTTCCCCTTCTGTCACACAGCAACCCTTAGAGAGTCGTTACGAGGAGCAGAAGATTATGATCCGAGGTGCTCAGCCCATAGCTGAGCACGTGCTACACACCCCATACGACCTACAGTTTCGTTTTCTATTGTCCAGATAACAAGTACACAGACTCAAGTGGGCCAGAATTGAAGGAGACTGTAATTTGCTTATAAATTCCTATGTGGGTGTTCTACAAAGATGGACTTAACCGAACTCACGTTAGAGGGTTCATCATGGGAACAGCAAGGGTGAGTGGTCTCCAGGATCAGAGGGCGAGAGAATTCAAGGAAGGAAAGGGGCCGAGCGAGGGGGGAAAGAGCCTCAGAAAATATCAGAGACCCAAAGTTCAGCTGCAAATCCTGGGGGAGCTGCGAAAGATTTGGGGTCCAAGCACAGCAAAGCAAAACAGAAACTGCAGTGGTCACTGGCCATCACTAGAACGAAGAGACACTTCATCTTTTCAATGAAAATATTTTCTTTGGAGGTAGGAAAAGGGACGGTTATAAGGATAATGCATTCACCATTTCCATTTTAACGTATTCAAAGCGAAAAGTGTTTTTGTTTGACTGTCCTCAAAACAATTCATAAAATGAGGAAAACTGGGGCATAAACAGCAGGGACCAAACTGAATAAGCTCTCCCTGCCTTTCAGAGTCTCCACTTCCTGATATTCACAAAGTTAAGCCATTCCAAAACATAAACAGCATTAACATAGGGTGAGATATGGTGGTCATTTGTGTCTGTTTATTTCTGTTGTGGTTGTGATCAATAAGGTTTAATTTGCAAGTAAATAAAACATGTAGTCATTCTGGAGGTTTGGTCTGAAAAGCTCTTTTCAAAACTAAACTTGTATGCAGCGGCTATAAACCCAGAATATCTAACACAGTACTGAAAGGAAAAGAACAAAGTTGTAGGATTAACACTACTTGACTCAGGAATTACTGTGAAGCCTAGTAATCAAGACTTCTCCCTGGTAATAGAATAGACGAAACAGGCAATGGAAGAGAACAGACAGCCATTCGACCCACATAGATACGGCCAACTAATCTTTGACAAAGGAGCAATGGTAATACAATGGAGAAAGGACAGTCTTTTCAATAAATGGTGCTGGAACCACTGGACATCCGCATGCTAAAAAATTAATTTAGGGCTTCCCTGGTGGCGCAGTGGTTGAGAGTCCACCTGCCGATGCAGGGTACACGGGTTTGTGCCCCGGTCCGGGAGGATCCCACATGCCACGGAGCAGCTGGGCCTGTGAGCCATGGCCGCTGAGCCTGCGCATCCAGAGCCTGTGCTCCGCAACGGGAGAGGCCACAACAGTGAGAGGCCCGCATACCGCAAAAAAAAAAAAATTAACTCAAGATGAATCACAGACATAAATGTGAAATGCAAAGCTATAAAATTCCTAGAAGATAACATAGGAGAAAGCCCTAGATTACCTTGGATTTGGGGATAACATTTTAGATACAAAACCAAAGACATGATCCATGAAAGAAATAATTGATAAGCTAGACTTCATTAAATTTTTAAAATTCTGCTTTATAAAAGACACTGCGAAGAGAATGAAAAGACAAGCCACAGACTGGGAGAAAATATTTGCAAATGCCATATCTGATAAAGGACTGTTATCCAAAATATACAAAGAACTCTTAAAACTCAACAATAAGAAACAACTCAGTTAAAAAGTGGGCCAAACATTTGAACAGATACCTCATCAGAGAAGATACACAGGTGGCAAACAAGCATATGAAAAGATGCTCCACGTCATTTGTTATTAGGAATATGTAGATTAAAACAGGGGGATGCTATTACACACCTTTCAGATGGTCAGAATCCAGAACACTGACGACACCAAATGCTGCTGAGGATGTGGAACAGAAACTCTCATTCGTTGCTGCTGGGAATGAAAACTGGTACAGCCATGTTGGAAGACAGTTTGGTGGTTTCTTCCAAAACTAAACATACTCAAACCAGACTATCCATCAGCTGTGCTCCTTGGTATTTACCCAAAGGAGCTGAAAATTTATGTCCACACAAAAACCTGCCCCTGGTTGTTTGTAGCAGTTTCACAATTGCCAAAACTTGGAAGGAACCAAGATGTCCTTCAGTAGGTGAATGGAGAAATAAACTGTGGTCCGTCCAGACAATGGGATATTATTCAGTAATAAAAAGAAATGAGCTATAAGTCATGTTAAGACATAAGTGAAACTGAAATGCATATTACTAAGTGAAAGAAACCAATCTGAAAAGGCTACATACTGCATAATTACAATGATATGACATTCTGGAAAAGGCCAAACTATGAAGACGGTAAAAAGATCAGTGGTCAGCAGGCATGGGGGGCTTGGGGATGAATAGATGGTGCATGAAGGAGTTTTAGGACAGTGAAAATACTCTGTACAGCACCATGATGATGGATGCATGTCGTTATACATTTGTTCAGACGCATGGGATGTACACCAAGAGTGAACCCTAATGTTAACTACAATCTTTAGGTGATTATGATGTGCCCATGGACATTCACCCACTATAACAAATGCCCCACTCCACTGGAGGATGTTGACGATGCGGGAGCTGTGCTTGTGTGAGGAAAGGGGTTTTACAAGAAAGCTCGGTACCTTTCCCTTAAATTTGCTGTACATCTAAAACTGCCTTAAAAATAATAATAAAGTTTAATAAAAACAAATGGAACGCACCTTTTCTTCCAGAGCACTCTTCTTGAGTTTTCTCCAGTTCTGCCGGTGGTTTTAATATTCTTGTAATCGCCCAGGCTCAAAACTGTAGTCAAAGGACGGCACAAGGAAGCAAACACAAATCCAAAGTATGGGGCCTTCTAGAGGCTAAGTGACGGGGTTTCCACACAAGTCGATGATACGAACAAAGCAAACAAACAAAAACAGGGGAGATGGCTCCGGATGAATGTGACTTACAAGTCCCAGCAATCAAATGTAAGGTATTGACCTTGTTTGGACCCTGATCTGAACAACCCAACTGTAAAAGGACATTTTTGAGACCGTTGGGAAACTTGTTTATAGATTGGGCATTAGACGAATCAAGAGACTATTGTTGGTGTTGTAGGGGTGTGTGTGTGTGTGTGTGTCAGAGAATCAGTGTGCTTGTCAGAGGTGCAGAATGCAGTGGCATGCTCTTCAAGATTTCCTATAAAATACTTGAGCAAAGAGAAAAGTGTAAATGAAGTGAATATGACAAAATCTGGATAATTGTTAACTTGGTGGAATGAGCGTGGATGTTCTGTTTCGTTGTATGCATGCAAATTTGTATAATAAAAAAAATTGTTAATTCTTCTTCGATTTTCTTCCCTCTCTCTGTTCAACTATTTCTCATGCTCTATCAAGTTTGATGTCCTAAAAACTTGGCAAATTGTCCTCACCTTTCCTCTTTCACTCCTGTGCCCCACTTGTGTCCCTCCTGACTGGTCTGGGCCCAGGACCAGCTGGCGTCCCCCTCCGCCAGGTACCTGTCCCTCCCCTGCCGTGGAACCCAGCAAGGCCCAGCTACGATCTCATAACTCTCTTTTAAAGAAGAATAAAAACAAGCCTATTATTATTATTATATTGAAGTATAGTTGATTTACAGTGTCGTGGTCATTATTGCTATACAGCAAAGTGATTCAGTTATACATATATATACATTCTTGTTTTGTTTTCCTTTTCATTATGGTTTATCATAGGAACTGTACTTCAATAATAATAATAATAAAACAAGCCTAAAAGTCGATCAAACAAACAGAGACTAATTTTCTCCACGTTCAGTTTTTCTGGAAAAAGAAAAGTTTGTATTGCATGTAAAAATCTGGTCTTGGCTTGATGACATAGAGCTTATGTCACCTTAGACTTACAAAGCGAGACTACTCTTTGAAGTTGCTGGTTTTCACCTTTGAATTCTTCAGTTTGTCCACAAATGAAGAGCTGAATAATCATGCTGTCACTCTGATCAATGTCAAGGCCAGTCCAGACTGAGCCCTCTGTAGGACTTTTAGTAGCTGCGTCTCATTCAACCCCAATTACTGATTATTGACCTGCTGGTTCTCTCCACTCCTCTCCCAGGTGCTATCTCGGCAGGCAGCCTGCAAGAGGAGGCCCTGAGACATGAGTAGAGTGGGTCAAAAGCCCTCTTTGGGCCAAGTCAGGAGCCTGAGTTTCTCCATGGAGTTTCCCAGGCCCTGCTTCCACACCGTTATGAAGGTCAAAGTGCTTTATCCGCAGTAAAATCATCCAGTGTTGTGGGATGCCCTAATCGTGGCTCGTGCCAGGGGCTGGACTGTTGGTAGCAGGTGGATTTTGATGAAGGCGCCCTGCCAGCTGGGTGATGCCCAGTGCCCAGAGGAGAGTTCCAGAAGCATCTGTGAATGTGCCCACACGCCTGCAAGGACATGGGAGGACTGCCTGCACCCTCATGCATAAAAGGTGGCAAAAGTGCTTCACACATCAATTCCAGTTTCCTGAAGAAAGGGAAGCTTTGATTGAACGAGGTCTTGTCTCCAAGGCAACGCATAAAAAGAAAATGGAGAAGAATCATGTTGTTAGTTGTTGGGATAATTTTTTTTTTTTTTTACTATTTGTCAACATTCATTTTTCAGTCTAAAACATGTTTTGTCTTGGATCCCAAACTATCAAGGTGTGAACCTGATTATTTCAGAAACAGACATACTGGGAAGGTACAGGGAACCATACTTGAGATCGGGACACAGAATGTTGCATTTCCAACATTTGTAGGAAAGTCAGGTCTGAACTTGCCCTCATATTCTGGTCACATTCTCCCTGTCCCCAGAGGCAGGAGTTTTAGGGGCAGCTGGCCCTGTCAGAGCTCCCACCCCGCCTGTCTCCCCAGTTCCTTTAACTCATTTTTGTTGCTTCCGTGTTAACTGCCGTCTCTCTTTCCAGATCTGGCTGTGTCGCCTCATCGGAGGCCGCTGGTGGGCGGTCTCTGTGCCAGTAGTTGACAGGTGGCTAGCTCAGCAGAGCAAAGCGCTAATTGAAAGTCATCATCATCACCCTGGCTCCCAGTCGCCTCCTCTGCTAGGCTGTTGCTTCTGAAATGTTCTCAGCCAAGGCTGCAGGCCCAGATTGGAGAACTGGGGACCTGTGGACCCCACCTTCACGTTGGCTGGGGGGCCTGGCATCTGTTGCAAAGCTAGGAGGTTGGCATGTGCCCCAGGCCACTAAAATCCTGGCCTGTTCACTTGCCATCCAATTCCGATAGTGAGGAAAACGCTCTGATTCAAACCTGTATCTTTCTGCCGAATCATTGACTCAGGCGGCTGGGTTTGTCTACGTAGAGCATTTTGGGGAAAGTTAAAAGAAGTCCTCCATGCGTTACCTGTGGTCTCCAACTCTTGTTTGGTTTCTAAAGGAACAGCTTTGAAAGCCCCTAAAAGGGAAAGGTTGAAGGTACCGCCTCCACCCCCATCCCCACCCGCAGAGGGGAGATGCCTGCCAAGTAAAGGGCAGGTCACAGGGGTCAGTAGGGATAATGGAATTTCAGAAACATTGTAAAGGAGCTGTCAAGCCCAGGCACGCTGAGAGAGGAATGAGGTCGGATCCCTACAATCTGATGTCCAGGAGTAATGAAATGATGGGTCTATTTCACACAATGGACCTGTCAAGAAAAATAGCGTTGCTTCAAGAAAACTTGGAGAGCTCTCCTCGAAGGCCGTCAAAGTATCAATTTTCAGGTGCTAAGTGGTAATTAAAGTTAGCAAGTTATAGTAGCATTCAGTGAAATTAGATCATGTCAAAGACAACGGAAGGCCTCAGGATGAGCGTGTGTTCCCATGGTTGGAACATTCCAACCACGCTTATATTTACAACAGTGGAGAACACGTTTAGGTCAAAAAGGAGAACGCATCTTTTTATCTCACTGAAATGCTCTGTTCTTGTGGGTTAAAATTCTCCTTTGAGGGAAGGGTCTGCTTTATTTGTCTTTAATGCTCAGAGAAATAGTTCATTGTTGAAAAAAGTTTTCTCTTCATTGAACTTTTTTTTTTCTTAAAGTTGATTGTAGAAATTTTTTTCTCCAAATGAACTAATATGATTCTTTTATTTGATACTTAAGTCACATAACTTGTATTAATTCATAATCACTTTTTTTTTTGGCCATGGTTTCTGTGAGGCTGAGAACTGTTAAAGCACCACTGGAATAACTATGGGTTAGTTAGCCTTAGTTTTTTTGGTACAATTATCCCTCACCCTCTTCATTAGCTGATTTTTACTCTTTCTCATTTGAATTCTTATACAATAGCTGTGGATTTCTTCTGAGTTTTTGTTACAGAAAATAATTTACGATAGATGAGCTGCATTAATAAATAAGTAAAAGAATGAAGTCGTAGTAAACTAATACAAGTTAAACTTGGGCAGCAAAGTGGGTTAGGCCAGGTCCTGCCAGCATGGGTGTTGACGGGAAGCCTGTTTGTTTTATCGAAGAGTCAGAGGAGAGAGATGAAAGCCAGAGGCAAGAGGAGAACTGAGGTCCCGGGCTAAGAGAAGGGGGGTCATGCATCAAATTGGGATGACAAGGAAAGGTATAAACAGAGACTAGCGCCGGAGACCAGTAGCCAAGGAGGTTGGAGAAATGGAACGCGGAGCCAGGTGCACGCTAAGTGACATTTGACAGTTGGGGAACTAAATCTTCCAGTGTTAGACACCCAGTTGGGGCTTTCTTTTATGTAGCCTGGGCCAGATAACATCTGTATAATATCCTCATGCTGGCTAGTCAGAGAAAGGCCCCCTGGAAGCGACGGGAGGCATGGGGTGGATGCGTGCGCGTCCGTCACGTGAGCCGTAAGGCTGGGAGGATCTGGCCGCGCAAGCCCCGCCTCCTGGAACCGCCGGTAACCTCCGGGCCCGCTGGTACCTGCGGGAAGGGGATGCTCAGAATTAGAGCAGTAAGTATTTTCATAGTAACTCTCTGAGTTACTATTATATGTTGCCTTGAATTTATGAAACTGCGCAGGCCAAATATCAATAAAAAACCACATCTGTGGACTGTATATGGCCCCTGGGCCACCTGTCTGTGTCGTGAAATAACAGAGCTGTGTTTTAGAGTTGAAAGAACTGGTCCAGTCTGGTCTCTGCCACCTGCTAGCTGTTTGACCTTGGGCAAGGACAAGGGGGCCCACGGCCACCTTGGAGACCTCCTTATCTGTGCCTTGGTTTCTGTCAGTACCACTGGATGCTTTTCCATATGCTTATGTCCAACGTGCCCAAATGTATTTTGAGGTCTGGGAAAACAGATATTGTGGTTTACATTTCTTTGAATCTCCCTTTCACATGACACTGTAACTAACACATAATTAGAGCTTAACAAGTATGCATTGCTGTGGGTGAAATAAATTAAGAGTTTGGGATTAACAGAGATCCACTACTATATATACAACAGGTAAACAACAAAGACCTACTGTATAGCACAGGGAACTCTACTCAAGATCTTGTAATAACCTATAATGGAAAAGAATCTGAAAAAGAATACGTATATATATACACACACACACATATATATATGACTGAATCACTGCTGTATACTTGAAACTAACACAACATTGTAAACCAACTCTACTTCAATTTAAAAAATGTGCATTGCTTAGTGGATACTTCTTTGAATTTCCAGAGAGTATCGAGCTATTCCTTTTTATATCCTCAAATTTATCTTCTACTCTATAGCACCAGAACTCACAATTTTGAACAAATGGCCCCTGTCATTTTTCCTCATTTCTAATTTCTTATGTTCTAATTAGGTTATTTTCTTATGAAGTCCTAGCTGGACATCCTTTTAAGTCATCCTTTTAAATGATAGTAAATAAAATACTGAACAGTAAAATCCTGTCTTATTTTTTTAAAAAATGGATACAACAAGATGTGTGGTGACATTCGGGGACGATGAGCTGTCCCACACCTCTCCAGATGGGAAATCCCAAGTCTTAGAGAATTTTCAGAAGGAAAGTTTTCCAGGTATATAGACTACTTCTTATCTCTGTCCCAATTCAGAAGGCTGTATTTGCCCTTCTTTCATCTGTTTGGTACAGCGATTATAGGGGATCGGAGGAGTTCTAATGTTCTGACAAAAGAAATTCTAAACACTGATATAGCATTTCACCATTGCTCTCAAACAGCAATCAACTGTGGGTTAACCTCAGCACAGCCCTAAAAACATCTTTCCTTAGTGCACAAGGTCTTCATCATTCATTTAATTTCACTCCAGGGGCTACCAGCACTGTTCCTCTCCGTTCTGAGAATGTCTGTAGCAGTTACAATGGGCACAGTGATGCTGCTACAACAATGGGCACACCGTCTGAGTGGATTCCAACCACAAAAGTTTATATTTCATTCCTGCTTCGTGTCCTTTTGGGTAGACTGAAGCTCTGCTCCCCTTGCTCTGGGACCCGTAATGAAGAAGAGGCCCCTGTTGGAAAATTGCTGGGCACATGGAAGAGAAAGACCCGGCGAGCCAGGGGCTGGCTCTTGAAGCTAACTTATGCTTACAAATGATGTACGTCACTTTCTACTCACAATTTGTTGGCAAAAGTGCACAGGGTCAGAGGAGCATAATTCTCCCACGGTGAGGGCTACCACAAGGAAGGCCCTGCAGAGGGGCCACCAGAATATCTGGCGAACTGTAATATGATCAGCTCTTTGTGCTTAGTGAAGCTTTCCCTTATTCTAGCCCATCATTCAGACGGATGCTGGTCTAAACCATCAGGCATCCATAAGGTTTGGCGACTGAATGGCCAGCTCTCTTTTTTGTTAGGATTCCAGAAAATACTGATGTATTTTGTTGGGAAGATAGACTGATTCAATATCTTTAGAGAGCAAATTGGTAATTGTTGTTAAGAGTTTCAGATAAGATATTCCACTTATAGGCGTATATCCTGGACAAATTCAAGCTTTTGTGCGTAGGGAGACATGAACCAGGGGATTCACCACAGCGTTGTGAATGGATGAAAACAAATGGCAACGTATTTATATGACAGAATTAAAAAGGATATACAATGATGAGAGTGAGGGGACTAGATTTGGCACATTCATGCTAGGAAGTTGAAATGTACACCCAATAATTGGAGTAAATAAGAGGGCTGCATATCACCATGAATAGATATCAAAAACACACTATTGAACCCCAAACGGCAAGCTATAGAATCATGTAGTACAGTACAGTAATATATAGGTACACTTTAACAAGCAACGCTAACTCATTTGTGTGTGCCTGTGTGTGTGTGTATGTATGAGCACATGTGTGTAACCTGGACAGGAAATGCACATATCAAATTCCCATAATGATTGTCTCTGAGGAGGTAGAAATGGGACCCAGGTTACAAAAGGGAAGGGACCATTCACATTATCAAATGTATCATTACTTTCTTAAAAAAATTAAAACCACAAATGTTGATATTTGTTGATTCTGGCTGTACAGGAGGGTGTTTTATTATTTTCTGTGCTTTCCTGCAGTTTGGGGGGATTTTTTCCTGCAGTTTTTTTTAAACATCAAAACAAGTTAGTATATTTACAGATATTCCCCATGCTTTTACTCCTATGGGTCGCCTCCTACACTGAAGTTTTTTTCAAAGTAGACAGCTTTGTTTTGCTCCACGGATTTCAACTTTTCATCTGGGTGTCATCAGTGGACTCCCCCATATTCATTATCTGGAATCTATCACCTGCCTTTTATTCTGCTGCCTGAAACTTTAGCCCTTCCACCCACAGTCGGGGCTGGCAAACACTTGGTCTTACTGCATCCTGTCACTCAGAATCACCCGTATTTCATTCTCAAATTGCAGAGTGTTTACCCCCAAATCCACAGCTACTCTTAGAGACTGAAGTGAAATACATCAAGACTTGTCAGATACATTGATCTGTGGCCCAAGAAATGATTTTATTCCTTTTATACCCATCTTGCTTCCAAGTGTGTAAATTATACTACTTTCCCAACCTCCCTGGCAAAAGCACACGGAGCAGAAAGATTCTGGGATTCATGCCAAGAAAGCACCCCCCCCTCCGCCGGTGCTTCAGACAAATGCAGCTTTCTCAATACGCTTTGATAGGCAGCCGAAGGGATACAGAAGGATAAGAATTAAGGTTTATGTGCTACTCACCACTTTCAAGAAAATCTTTTTTTTTTTGAGGTTAGTGAATAACACTGATAAATTTCTGGGTTTTTCTTTGCGCTCGTTGGCTTCCCTTAGCTTGGCAAAATGAAATAAGTGTGTCACCTGATGATCAGACTAATAGATGACTCCACCCATCGTAATTGGCTTCAAAACCTTTTGGCTTTGACATTGCTATTGAAACCCCTGCGGCCACTAGTAATGTAAGCCTCACAGCAAGGAAGCCAGCGGAATAAAGAAAAAAAAAAAAAAGCATAATAAAGATGCTTCCTTCAACATTGCCCAGCTAGGGGGGGAAAAAGAGTTAGAAATGTGAGCTGTGGGTTCATTCAAAATCATTTCTCCCTATCTGTCCCTTTCCAGTCAACCAGCAAAACTCTGCATTAGCCAAACTTACACTCAATACAGTCTGCGTCTTGGACAATCAAAAACTCCCTGCGCGTCTCTGAAACTCTACTAGTCGCCAGGGCTGTGTCCTCACTTGGCTGGGTTATGCGACCCCATGGCGCTGAGCATCCTGTTTGGGCCCATGATCTGATGGAGAGACGAGATGTGTCTTCAGAACTGCAGATTTCCATATCTCGCTGCTGAAACCGTCTTCATCCAACTGTCCCACAGGTACCAAAAATCCAAGAAGGCCCCAAACTCACTTCATCAGCTTTCCAGCCAACCAACAAAAAGCAAAGAGAAACGAACCAAGCTGGTTCTTCGTTTTGTACCTGCTGCCTCTGGTGACGGCACCACGTGCTCCTGCAGTTTTTCTCTCCCTTACAGTTACGTGCCGGAAAGCACATGAGCCTTCCACTTCCCAAAGCGTGTTTCCATCCCTGCGTACTTCAGTCTGTCATCATCTCTGGTCATTTTTAAAAAATAAATTTATTTATTTATTTTTGGCCGTGTTGGGTCTTCGCTGCTGCTGCGCATGGGCTTTCTCTAGTTGCGATGAGCGGGGGCCACTCTTTGTTGCAGAGCATGGGCTTCAGTAGTTGTGGCACGCGGGCTCAGTAGTAGTGGCGCACGGGCTTAGTTGCTCCGCATCATGTGGGATCTTCCAGGACCAGGGCTCGAACCTGTGTCCCCTGTGTTGGCAGGTGGATTCTTAACCACTGCGCCACCAGGGAAGTCTCTCATCTCCTGTCTTGACTACGTAGCAGACAGGATCTACCGTCCCTCCCCCAACCGACCACCCCCGGAATCCATACTTGCCTGGTAACCATAGTAATTTAATTAAAACTCAAATCTGCCCACAGCCAGCCTTCTTCCCAGGGTCCCCACTGTCTAGGGGCTAAAGTGTGGGCCGGTTAACATGTCATGGAAATCCCTCCAGATTTCCACGGTTTTCAGACCTCACCTCCTTTAGACAATCTCCCCAACCCCCTGGACCGGGCATGGGTACCATTTTTTTTTTCTCTCCCAAAATAACACTCCTTTTCTTTGTTTCCCTTCAAACAAACTTCTTAGGCACTTTCTAGCCTTCATGTTGCTAAATCCAGTGGTTAATGTCATGTCTCCATCTTATGTTAAATTCTCAGCACCATTTCACAAGGCGGCCCACAGCTTGCTTCTTGAAACCATTTCTACCCTTGGTTTCATAAAATCCTTCTTTCCTGGTTTTCTTTTACTTCCATCTTCATTAATTCCCCATCTAATCTGCTGACTCCTGATTCTTGCCTCAAACTTCAAATATGGGGGATATTCCATGATTTAATCATATCCCCCTTTCTCTGTTTATCTTCCTTCTCTCTAGAGGGTCTCATTCTCTTTCTTGGCTTTAAAAAAAGGTTTTATATCTTCATCCAAAGCCTCTCCATGAGCCATATCCCAACTGGCACAACTGTGTCTCTAGTTGACATCTCTGCTGGTAGGATAGTCTTATGTGTCAAGGTGGCTAGACTAACAGTACCCAGCTATTTAGTCAAACACTTACATAGGTGTTGCTGTGAAAGGGTTTTGGAGATGTGGCTAATGTCTACAATCAGTTGACTTTAAGTAACGCTGATTCCCCTTAATAATGTGGGTGGACCACACCTAATTAGTTGAAGTAGTTAAGAGCAAAAGCTGAGGTTTACAGGAGAGGAAAGAATTCTGCCTTAGGGTAGTACCACAGAAATCCTGCCTGAGTTACCAGCCTGCCAACTATCCCTATATATTAAGTCCCTTAAAATCTATCTATCTATCCATCATCTATCTCCATCCATCCATCCATCCATCCATCCATCCATCCATCCATCCACCCACCCATCCATCCATCCATCTGTCCATTCATCTATCTATCTCTTTCTGGTTCTGTTTTCTGGAGAACCTGACTGATGAATGGCTGCCTCACCTCTACCTCTAACTCAGCCCACCTCAAACACACACACAGCCTGGTCCCCTTCCTTCTCCGGGTCACTAGTGCCAGTTGCCCCACCCCAAGCACAGTCATTCTTCACCCCTACCCCTCTCCCCTTGCCCTGTATCCTGGTTTGCCTGGGACAGTCACATAGATTTGTGGATCCAGGGTATCTATTTATAGAGCCCCCTTCCACTCTCACAGTTGCTGTTTGAATGATTAATCACTCTATTCCATCAGCAAGTTCTGTGATTCTTCCTTTAAATTAAGGCCCCCATCCATCCACCTCTCTTTCTCTCCTCTGCTACTCCTCTGGTCCATGGGAGTCTCGTCTCCCGCCAGGCTCCTGAGAGAGACTCCTCCACGCTTCTCCTTCCTTCGATCTTGCTCCCTAACAATCCCTTCTCACCTTGGCAGCTTTGCCAGAATGACCTCTGAAAATGCCAATCGAATCATTTCACCCCTTCCTTGGGATCTTCCAGTGGGCTCCCATTATACGTATAAAAAATGAAACCCAACATTCCTACCCTGCAAGGCTTCGCTGGTCTTCGTCTGACCCCTCTTAGTCCCCATCTCCTTCCCCTCTCGCCTCGTTCACTAAGCTCCAGCCACACCACATTTCTATCCAGCCCAGCTCATCCCCAACCAAACTGTGTTCTTGCTTCGACTTCTGTCTAGAGTACTCTTCCTCTCCATCTTCACTGGCCGTTTCCTTCCTATCGCTCAAGTCTGTTTCAGGTACCACTTTCTCAGAAGTGCTCCGTCGCAGGTGCTCTTCTCTAACCCCTCCCCACGAGCATCCACTTGCCCTGTGTCTGGGGATAGCTGTGTGATGTGAGTGTGGTCATGACAGGCAAGTGGAAACTTGGAGGGTGTCCCTTGGCCGGCAGACATCACGGGTACTGATTCTGTCCCTTCCTCCCTGCCTGGTGCTTTGGCCGCCTGTCATCTGTCAGTCAGTCCGTAAATGTGTATCAAATGAAGGAATGAATGAACACTGTCTCTCATGTATTAATTGGTCTGTGCTCTCCCTGTGTGGATAAAACAGATAAAAACGAGAGAAAATAAAACAAATGTTTTAAGACCTACTGGTATTTACGATTAGCTCCTTCAGCGGCAGTACACTATCTCAATTTAGAAACAGTCATCTGCTATCTGCTCTCCCTCCACCCGGAAGCTTACACATAGATGTAAAGCTCTAGATAGATCCAGACAGGCTCCGTTTATTGCCTGAGCTCTCCACACAGCTCACTGTTCCAGAACCTCAAAGTCTAACCTGGGCCAGCATTTTCCATTCACGCTAACTTAATTACAGCCTACTAACAGCCAGAGAATGTCCTTCTCCCCACTCTGATTGGAGCGTCTTAAGCCCTGAGGCCTTCGTAGATGGAAGCGTAAACGCCCTCATTAGGCATAATTATAATGCTCTCAATCTTTTAGACTCTCATACCTTTCAAAAAACTTGCTGAATTTTGTTTAGAATTTTTTTAAAGGGACAGAGAATATTTTCTCCCTAAACGTTCCTGTTAATTAGGGCTGAAAAGGCAACTAATAAGGGAAGTTTTACCTTTAGGAGACCTGGAGAGCCAGGACAAGGCATTCCAATCCCTAGGCCTCACAAGGGCTCCATGATTCTTGGAAGAAGTAGAAAGAGCAGGTAACATCTGAAACTTTGTAGGCACTTTTTTTTATACATATAGATTTTTTTCTCTCTTGGCCGTGCCCCGCGGCACGTGGGATCTTTGTTCCCCAGCCAGGGATTGAACCCGGGCCCCCTGCAGTGGAAGCGTGGAGTCCTAACCACTGGACCGCCAGGGAAGTCCCATGAAACTTCGTATGCACTTTTGTCCCTCTGTGTTCTCAGCTTATACAAATGATGCCAACTAAATCTATAAACTCTGAACACCTGTGTTTTGGATGCGAGCCTCTGTAAGACATTTACGCCAAGCCTGTAGGATAAGCAAACCAGAGCCCTCCTACCTACTACCTAAACTTGCTCGAACTTGTGAGATTAGAGAGAAAGGAATTGGAGCTTGGCTCTGTTTGGATGTGAGTAGCCAGCGAGAACTTCAAAAGCTGACCTCAATTAAAAGCAGATTCTGAAACTGAGCGGGAGGGACCCTATGGGGCCCTCTCAGGTACAAAAGCCCCTCTGTGTCCCCCATTTTTGTTTGAAGGAAAAGTCTTTCATGTCCTAGGCCTTCCCTGAGTTCCAAGGAGTGGGCATATGCAGTTACTAATTAGGGAAGTGAGGGAATGCAGAAACAGAGGAAAAGCAGTTACACAAGAACAGTGATGACAATAGTTCAGCAATAAAAACAAGAGTCCTAGTTCTTCGAGGGATATGCATAACAGTCTGACAGGTATCTTTGAGTCATTCTTCAGGAACTAAGACCACCCCGCCCCACCAACATGTCCCCTGCTGGCCTCTTGTTTTTAGAAGCCTGGCATTTCTGATTCCACATTGCATCCATCTCCTCTGCTGCTTTAACCCCTGAGTCATAAGCCTCTTCTCAGCCCCGCACGTAAACACGTTGGTCACTAAAGGGACTTTGCCTGCAGCTTGGGGTGTATGTGATAGCCCCCTTTTAAAGAAACTCTCTCTTCCCCACAGTGATAAGGAAACATGAACAAGAAAAATTAATATTTGCCTTATCCAGTTCTGTGGGAACATGGTGACCAGACCAGATGAATACCAACTGCAGTCCACTGACCAAGAACAAAGACCTTTCATAATCCCCCTTGGCTATAGCTGGCGCCCAGTGTTCACCCCTTGACCTCACCTCCTCCTGCCTCCCCCTTCCCTGGCATAAAAGGAGCTTGAATTCTACCCCGAATTAAGATGGTTCTTTAGGACATCAGTCCATCATTTTCTCCGTTTGCTGGCTTTCCGAATAAAGTCAGCTTTCTTGCCCCAAAACCTTGTCTCGCAACGTACTGGCCTGTCAAGCAGCATGACGGGCATGAGCTGGGACTGGGGAACAATTCCATGATGGTCTGTGCGTCGTCATTTGCAGAATGCCAGGTGTGCACCCTAAACACCTTTCCAGTTTCCTGTTGCAAAACCTGGTGCTTCACCACAAGATTTCAAACTATTGGATGAAAACACCAATTTTCCAAAATTTTAATCTGAATTTATATTAGATTATTTCCTTTGCACCAAGTAGCTAACATTGGGAACCTGGAAACTTGCAGAAGAAGTATCTGTTGATTGTAATAAAGTCAAGATGTAGAGCTTTGTTTCCTTTTCTCAATATTTGTAACAAACTTGCCCTTCTGGAATGAAGAAACGTTAAGCTGCTCTAAATCATCACCCGGGAGTTTTTGGTTCTGCTTTGCTTTCATGGTGTTTGTTGCTACTGCTGCCACTGCCAGTGGTTGCATAGATGCTCAGGATAGTCTGTCTGGAAGCACTGGGCCCTTCCAGGAAGGGAAGGTCTGTGTTATGGGCTGAACTGTGTCCTCCAAAAAGCTCTGCCCAGGTCCTAACCCCTGGTACCTGTGGGTGTGACCTTATTTGGAAATAGGGTCTTTGTAGATATAAATATGTGAAGATGAGATCATCAGTGTGGTCTTTAATCCAATATGACTGGTGTCCTAGTAAAAAGAGAGAAGGCCATGTGAAGACAGGACACACAGGGAGGAGGCCATGTGACAGTAGGGCCAGAGATTGCAGTGGTGGAGTGGAATTCTGAGGATTGCTAGCAATACCAGATTCTAGAATAGGCAAGGAAGGATTCTACCCAGAGTCCAGAGGGAGCGTGGCACTGCTAACACCTTGATTTTGGACTTTGGCCTCCAGAACTGTGAGATGATAAATTTCTGTTGTTTTCTCCCACCTGGTTTGTGGTACCTTGTTATAGCAGCCCTGGGAAATTGACACAGCACGGTCCGGACCTGGAAAGGCAGCAGCCTGCAGCCGGCACATTGGGGAAGAAAGGGGATGGAATGGCTGGAGGGTTGAGGGGACATGATAGTCACTTTTTCTTCTACCATCATCTTACCTAAGATTAGCACAGCATGAAAGACTAACTCGGGAGTTGAAGACTGGATAAGAAATGTGTAGGGAATTTCCTGGTGGTCCAGTGGTTAGGACTCTGCACTTCTACTTCATGGGGCACGGGTTTGATCCCTGGTTAGAGAACCAAGATCCCGCATGCCATATGGCATGGCCAAAAAAAAAAAAAAAGGAAAGGAAATTTGTTTGTTCATTCATTCATTTATTCATTCAACAAATATACTCTCAGTGAACACCAAACATGTACCAAGCATGTTGTACATCCTCCTTTCTGTTCGCTTGACTCTCTTCTGGGAATGCAAGCTAATGGTGGATAGAAATAGTGGGAAGAAAGTAAAAGAAGGAAGTAAGTTAAGAAGGAGAATGTACACACGTGTGAATAGGATGGATCCTTCCACTGTTCAACGTGGCAAGCATGCCAAGCCCTCCAAGAAGGGGACTTTCCAATAGGACTTGGAAAATTCAGTATGGCAAGATATTTGGCTCCAAGAAAGAGAACTTTTTGAAAAAGTTCAGCAGAGAAAGACGTGAGGAAAACCAAATTGTCAGCTGTTCTCAGTCAGATGGTTATTTGCGTTTATGTCTTTAACAAAATAGAAACAGAGATTTAGAAGCTTGATATATAATGATTTTAATTATACAATAAATTTATAATAGCCAGAAAAATCTTATTAGACTTTATTTTTTTAGAGCACTTTTAGATTCACAGCAAAATTGAGTGAAGGGTTCATTATGGTCTCCCCCATAATGAACATCCCCCACCAGAGTGGGGCATTTGTTACAATCGATGAACCTACACTGACACATCACTGTCACCCAAAGTCCGTACTTTTTACATCAGGGTTTACTCTTGGTGTTGTCCATTTTCTGGGTTTGGACAAATGTATCTAATGTTATGGCATCATACAGAGTATTTTCACTGTCCTTAAAAATCCTCTGTGCTACACCCACTCATCCCTTCCTTTCCCCTCACCCCTGGCAACCACTGATCTTTTTACTGGCTCCACAGTTTTGCCTTTTCCAGTATTATATATTTTAATAGTTTGAACAAGGTAGCAAGTAAACAATGCCTAGCCCCAAAGCAAAGTGAAATTTTTATAACAGTTGATATTATAGTAAACAAAAATATTTCTTTAAGCTCTGCTCACAATAAATTTTTATAGCACAGGATAACAATTTCACAATGCCACATGAGAAATACATTGTGACTAAATTTAAAAATATATGCATATATATGGCTAATAAGGATTGGTTTCCTTTTCTAATTATTTTGAACAAACTTGTTTAGAAAGAAAACGTCTAGGATAAGGAAATGTTAAGCTTTTCTAAAACATTCGAACATCTAGTTTCAAATTTTTGCTACTTTGATTCAAGACATTTGTACATGTGGTTGATTTAGACTCATTATGTAAATATTACTTAATCTTATTGCTTTCTGGGTTTCTGCTCGATATTTATTTTCAGGTACTAACACAGCTGTTGATGACTTCCATAGCTACTTTCAAAAAATTAAATTTAGTACTTGAGAATCACAGTAGTTTCATCTACTAGAAAAATGTGTTGAAGGAAATACAAATTTACAGAAGAAATACTATTGACTTTAGTAAAAGTCCAAATATAAAGATTCTTGTTAAAGATGGCTTCATGTGATTATTTTCATAGTGATATTTCTTTAAATGAGTAAATATCAGTAGCAAATAATTATTTTAAGTTTCTCTTTCTCCTTTATTGCAATCTTTGCCATCAAAAAGCTTAATAGCCTAAGTTCCAACAGTTTTATTTCCCTGTCTTGGAAGACCATTTATTATATTTTATACCCTTAATGAGACTCAATTTGATTATTAGCTATATCCTAAAAGTTAGATCTGAAGAGGCATGTACATTAGTTTTATTTGAAGATAAAATGTGTTTAAGACCCAAGTTCTAACTGAGAACTTGTTTTTGTAGCATTTATGGGGTACCTTTTGGTGTTCTTAGTTCCTTGTGATGACATCAGTGTAACATATTCACATTTTTTCCATTATGCACTTTTATAAGTTCAATGATTTGCTGATTGTAACAAAAAGTGTTACAATCAGGCATATGTCATTATTTTCATGCTGCCATCCCAAAACAGTGTCCGTATGACATTGCTTCTAATTTGAAATTCTCAAAATGTATACATAGATACATTAATAATGTATCAATGCATACATTAATGTATAATAAGCTGTATACATACAGTTTATTAATATAAATCATTTGTCACAGATTTGCTGAAGCTCAAAAGGATAAATATGATGTTTTTATGCTAGAGGATGCATCTTACTAAAAATTGCTAAAACATTCCTTAATTGTTCTATTTTTCCATCTCCTATTAATGTGTTTAATGGAACATTATCAAATTAAAATGTTATCATAGGGTTTGGCTAAAAAAAATAAGTAAAATAATAAACAGTAAAGTATTTAGTCATAAGGATTTTTTCCAGCTTTTCAGCTGATAAAATAAGTAAGCCTGGAAAGTAGATTAAGAAAATAATCAAAAGTATAAAACTAACAATACACATATGAGAAGAATTAAACATTCCTGGACCAGTGCAGACTTTCATTTTAACAACTATCCAGCATGAAAGAAAAATTGTTGAACTGATGAAGGACGTGAATTGCTATTTCATCATTGCCAAGTTCAGTTCTCTAGTCTGTTGCAACAAACTATTACACCTTGAAAAACAAGCCAGGCATTTTACAAAGTAAACCAGCCCTCCAGTGTAACCTTGCTCGGTGTGTACCTAACGTTGATGCGCAGGCACCTCGGGCGAGACCCTTTCATCATTCTGTAATGACCCCACGTTCAGAAATGTTGGTAGACCACTACTTCTTAAGTGACTTTGAAAGAATACTACTGGCCATTGAAATTATCGTACGGTACAAAATGCTTTGACACTCGGAAGGAATGTTATAGCCTTGTACTATTTCTCTTAGCAGCCCTGTGGCATTGGGCGAAAATTCCATGTCTATGGAACAGTTGAGGAGATGGAGCAGATGGAATTCACTCCTGGGCTTGGAGTCCACAGTGGGGGAAGATCCTAATCCAGGACTCTGGCTCCAAGATAACAGCAGAGTCAGGCTCTGACCCTGCAGATGGGCATCTCGTGGACTTGGGGGCTGCAGCCAAGCTCTTTGGGAGATATCTGCCCTCTGCAGCTCCTGTGGGAGCCCCCCCACAATCCCTTTCCCTGATGCCTTCCTGCCCCAAGGGGAGCCCGAGAATCCTGATCAGGCCTGATGGCAGCCCGGGTGTTGTGCTCCAGAGGGTTAGTCATAGAAACGTGATGATACGGTCCCACCGAGGATCTCAGAATCGTCAGGGAACAGGGAGGGCGCATGACTTTCCTTGGTCTCACCAGCAACTTGGACAAGAACCTTCCTGTCCACTTCAACTTTAATGCTTGCTCTCCTCCAAAATCATCCTTCTGCATGGCTTAGGTGTCTCTTACACTCATCTGAAAGAACGAAGGGGAGCCAAATCGCCCGTTCTGGCTCCAAACATCAAACCTTGGAGGCTTGGGAAGGAGAAAAGTGCCTTTCTTCCTACCTTCTAGTTGAGCAGATGATGTGGTTTCTGTCTGGTTTGGAGAGACATTCACTCACCAGGCCAAGCCAGCACCCCAGGCAGGCGGCCACTCCTGGGAGAAAGCACCTTCACTTCCCCTTCGTGCGCTATGGGTGTACCACGCTTGTTGGGTGAATTAAATGAGTAACTCGGTGTGTGAACACTTCTCTCTGCAGAATTATGCAGTCCATGTGGAAACCCATTGATTAGGTCGTGTTCACAACTCATGAAAAACTGCTTTAACGTCCCCTTCCAGGTTGCTGAGCAAATTTAGCTAACATTACTTCCACTTGCTAGACGGATCTTTACTGAGAGATTGTAGTAAGTAGAGCACTTTTCTAGGTCTTGCGGGGAATAAGAGGGTATAAAAGAAGAATTCCGGAGAGACCTTCAAGATGGCAGAGGAATAAAACGTGGAGATCACCTTCCTCCCCAAAAATACATCAGAAATGCATCTACATGTGGAACAACTCCTACAAAACACCTACTGAACGCTGGCAGAAGACCTCAGACTTCCCAAAGGGCAAGAAACTCCCCACGTACCTGGCCGTGTGGCTGACAGGGTCTTGGCGCTCCAGCTGGGTGTCAGGCCTGAGCCTCTGAGGTGGGAGAGCCAAGTTCAGGACACTGGACCACCAGAGACCTCCTGGCCCTATGTAATATCAATCAGCGAGAGCTCTCCCAGAGATATCCATCTCAAAGCTAAGACCCAGCTCCACTCAAGGACCAGCAAGCTCCAGTGCTGGACACCCCATGCCAAACAACTAGCAAGACAGGAACACAACCCCACCCATTAGCAGAGAGGTTGCCTAAAATCATAATAAGTTCACAGACACCCCAAAACACACCAATGGATGTGGTCCTGGCCACCAGAAAGCAAGATCCAGCCTCATCCACCAGGCACGAATCCCCTCCACAAGGAAGCCTACACAACCCACTGAACCAACCTTACCCACTGGGGGTAGACACCAAAAACAATGGGAACTACGAACCTGCAGCCTGTGAAAAGGAGACCCAAACACAGTAAGTTAAGCAAAATGAGAAAACAGAGAAATATGCAGCAGATGAAGGAGCAAGGCAAAACCCCACCAGACCAAAGAAAGGAAGAGGAAATAGGTAGTCAACTGAAAAAGAGTTCAGAGTAATGATAGTAAAGATGATCCAAAATCTTGGAAATAGAATGGAGAAAATACAAGAAACTTTAACAAGGACATAGGGGAAGTAAAGAGCAAACAAACAGTGATGAATAACACAATAAATGAAATTAAGAATTCTCCAGAAGAAATCAGTAGCAGAATAATTGAGGCAGAAGAACGGATATGTGAACTGGAAGATAAAATAGTGGAAATAACTACCACAGAGCAGAATAAAGAAAAAAGAATGAAAAGAATTGAGGACAGTCTCAAAGCCCTCTGGGACAACATTAAACGCACCAACTTTCAAATTATATGGGTCCCAGAGGAAGAAGAGAGAAAGAAAGGGACTGAGAAAATATTTGAAGAGATTATAGTTGAAAATTTCCCTAATATGGGAAAAGAAATAGTCAATCAAGTCCAGGAAGTGCAGAGAGTCCCATACAGGATAAATCCAAGGAGAAACACGCCAAGACACATATTAATCAAACTATCAAAAATTAAATACAAAGAAAAAATATTAAAAGCAGCAAGGGAAAAGCAACAAATAACATACAAGGGAATCCCCATAAGGTTAACAGCTGATCTTTCAGCAGAAACTCTGCAAGCCAGAAGGGAGTGGCAGGACATATTTAAAGTGATGAAAGGGAAAAACTTACAACCAAGATTACTCTACCAAGCAAGGATCTCATTCAGATTTGATGGAGAAATTAAAACCTTTACAGGCAAGCAAAAGCTAAGAGAATTCAGCACCACCAAACCAGCTTTACAAAAATGCTAAAGGAACTTCTCTAGGCAGGAAACACAAAAGAAGGGAAAGACCTACAAAAACAACCCCCAAACAATTAAGAAAATGGTAATAGGAACGTACATATCGATAATTACCTTAAACATCAATGGATTAAATGCTCCAACTAAAAGACATAGACTGGCTGAAGGGATACAAAAACAAGACCCGTATATATACTGTCTACAAGAGACCCACTTCAGACCTAGGGACACATACAGACTGAAAGTGAGGGGATGGAAAAAGATATTCCATGCAAATGGAAACCAAAAGAAAGCAGGAGTAGCAGTTCTCATATCAGACAAAATAGACTTTAAAATAAAGAGTATTACAAGAGACAAAGAAGGACACTACATAATGATCAAGGGATCAATCCAAGAAGAAGATATAACAATTGTAAATATTTATGCACCCAACATAGGAGCACCTCAATACGTAAGGCAAATGTTAACAGCCATAAAAGGGGAAATCGACAGTAACACAATAATAGTCGGGGATTTTAACACCCCAGTTTCACCAATGGGCAGATCATCCAAAATGAAAATAAATAAGGAAACACAAGCTTTAAATGACACGTTAAACAAGATGGACTTAATTGATATTTATAGGACATTCCATCCAAAAACAACAGAATACAGTTTCTTCTCAAGTGCTCATGGAATATTCTCCAGGATAGAACATATCCTGGGTCACAAATCAAGCCTTGGCAAATTTAAGAAAATTGAAATAGTATCAAGTATATTTTCTGACCACAATGCTATAAGACTAGATATCAATTACAGGGAAAAAAATGTAAAAAGTACAAAGACATGGAGGTTAAATAGTACACTACTAAATAACCAAGAGATCACTGAAGAAATCAAAGAGGAAATGAAAAAATACCTAGAAACAAATGACAGTGAAAACATGACAACCCAAAACCTATGGGATGCAGCAAAAGCAGTTCTAAGAGGGAACTTTTTATAGCAATACAATCCTACCTCAAGAAACAAGAAAAATCTCATATAAACAACCTAACCTTACACCTAAAGCAATTAGAGAAAGAAGAACAAAAAAACCCCAAAGTTAGCAAAAGGAAAGAAATCATAAAGATCAGATCAGAAATAAATGAAAAAGAAATGAAGGAAACAATAGCAAAGATCAATAAAACTAAAAGCTGGTTCTTTGAGAAGATAAACAAAATTGATAAACCATTAGCCAGACTCATCAAGAAAAAAAGGGAGAAGACTCAAATCAATAGAATTAGAAATGAAAAAGGAGAAGTAACAACTGACATTGCAGAAATACAAAGGATCATGAGAGATTACTGCAAGCAACTATATGCCAATAAAATGGGCAACCTGGAAGAAATGGACACATGCTTAGAAAAGCACAACCTTCTGAGACTGAACCAGGAAGAAATAGAAAATATAAACAGACCAATCACAAGCACTGAAATTGAAACTGTGATTAAAAATCTTCTCACAGGGCTTCCCTGGTGGCGCAGTGGTTGAGAGTCCGCCTGCCGATGCAGGGGACACGGGTTCGTGCCCTGGTCCGGGAAGATCCCACATGCCATGGAGCGGCTGGGCCCGTGAGCCATGGCCACTGAACCTGCGTGTCCGGAGCCTGTGCTCCGCAATGGGAGAGGCCACAACAGTGAGAGGCCCGCGTACCGCAAAAAAAAACAGAAAAAAAAAAAAAATCTTCTCACAAACAAAGACCCAGGACCAGGTGGCTTCATAGGCGAATTCTATCAAACATTTAGAGAAGAGCTAACACCTATCCTTCTCAAACTCTTCCAAAATATAGCAGAGGGAGGAATACTCCCAAACTCATTCTACGAGGCCACCATCACCCTGATACCAAAACCAGACAAAGATGTCACAAAAAAAGAAAACTACAGGCCAATATCACTGACAAATATAGATGCAAAAATCCTCAACAAAATACTAGCAAACAGAATCCAACAGCACATTAAAAGGATCATACACCATGATCAAGTGGGGTTTATCCCAGGAATGAAAGGTTTCTTCAGTATACGCAAGTCAATCAATGTGATACACCATATTAACAAATTGAAGGAGAAAAACCATATGATCATCTCAATAGATGCAAAAAAGCGTTCAACAAAATTCAACACTCATTTATGATAAAAACCCTCCAGAAAGTAGGCATAGAGGGACTTACCTCAACATAATAAAAGCCATATATGAGAAACCTACAGCCAACATCATTCTCAATGGTGAAAAACTGAAACCATTTCCACTAAGATCAGGAACAAGACAAGGTTGCCCACTCTCACTGCTATTATTCTACATAGTTTTGGAAGTTTTAGCCACAACAATCAGAGAAGAAAAAGAAATAAAAGGAAACCAAATTGGAAAAGAAGTAAAGCTGTCACTGTTTGTAGATGACATGATACTATACATAGGGAATCCTAAAGATGCTACCAGAAAGCTACTAGAGTTAATCAATGAATTTGGTAATGTAGCAGGATCCAAAATTAATGCACAGAAATCTCTTGCATTCCTATACACTAATGATGAAAAATCTGAAAAAGAAATTAAGGAAACACTCCCATTTACCACTGCAACAAAGTGAATAAAATACCTAGGAATAAATACCTAGAGGGGTGGGATAGGGAGGGTGGGAGGGAGACTCAAGAGGGAGGGGACATGGGGACATATGTATATGTATAGTTGATTCACTTTGTTATACAGCAGAAGCTAACACAACATTGTAAAGAAATTATACTCCAATAAAGATGTTAAAAAAAATAATAATAAAAGGAGGATTCCACCCTTAAAAACTCACATTCCAGTAAGGAAAAGTAGACACATATGAAAACCATAAGCGGTAAAGTTGAATAATAATATAATATAATAATGCAATGACTGTAGGGTACTGACACATATATAAGCAGGTGACTACATGACAGAATGAATGAATAAATATTTGGGTTTCCCCCTGCTGTGCAACTTTTACCTTTGTAGATCTTCACAGTGACTTGCAATTATTAATTGTCTTTTTCACAGCACATCCCATAGAGAAATGTTTTATAAAGACAAAGAAGGTTAACACAGACTTTGGCTTGAGTAAGAGGCATGAAAATAGGCATTTTTCTCCTCCTCCCAAATCCTTCCTGGTTTGATCATCTGTTGTCTGAAGCTTGAATGGAAGGTTTGGCCCAATTGTGTTCCTGCAGCAAGTGTGAGAGATACTTAAACTCCACTGATGTGTCCAGAAGTTGCCTCAAACTCAACAAAATGTCCAAAATGACTCGGAATCTACCAGGATTCCTCGGTAAATGAGGTGAATGAATTGTTCACCCCACAAGCCAGAAATCCCAGCCTGTCTTCCCCCTACTTGCCCCAATCTACCTCAGCACCAAGTCCCAGAAATCTCGCTTACCTATTTCCTCCTCTGCTCCCCATTGCTGTGTTGAGGTCCAAGCTGTTACCCTGTCCTGCCTGGACACCTGCAGTGGTCTCCTAACTGGTCTCTCTGGATCCATTTCTCCTTCTTTGATTCTCTACATGGTGGCAAGAGGGCTGTTCAAAATCCCCACTGATTGCGTCCCTCCCAGGCTCAAACCCTTCTGAGGTTTTCCATTGCCCTTGAGGTTGCTGAACATGCCTGGACTTGTCTGTCCCCGCCTTCTTCTCTGGCCCCATCTCCCACCTCATCTTTGCACGCTGATCTCCACATCCACATCCGAGCGCCTCTGTCTCGGAAGCTTTGTTACCTGGGGTCCCTCCCACTCTGAATGCTGCCAACCCTGTCTCTCCCACCGCCCTATCGCCTGGAGAACTGTTTTCATCTTCACGTTAGGCTGATCTACATACTCCCAGGGACGACTTCTCTGATCCTCTCAGACCTGGTCAGGCCCTCCTCTTACATGTCGTGGTTTGTAAGATATATGTGTGAACATTGATCAATGTCTGTTGACCCATTTGAACTCTGGGATCTGTGAGACCAGAGCCTGCTCACTGCACTCAGCAGAGTGATTGGCATGTGATGGGTGTTCCATAAATATTTGCAAAATGTGACCATAATACATTGGGGGTGAGGGAACATTACTGTATGTGTAACTGAGCAAGACCCTGTGGAGCTTTCCCAGGACAGACCCCTCTCCCATATCCTCTGCTGTAGCTCCTCTCTGAAGTACCCAGATCATAGTATCTCAGGCATATTTCCTGAGTTTTTCAGATGCTGAAAACTACCACCAAATGGAAGAAATTAACTACTCGATGACAGTGAACACTTGCTCCAGACCTTCTGGAGCTTAAGGATTGATCACCCTGGGACCCTGGCCCCTCCCTCACCGGGCCTTTAAAAATGGTTTGCTGAAGTCCTTCGGGGAGTTGGGGGTGTTTTTAGCACCAGGCACCTGTTCTCCTTGCTCGGCCCTGCGATAAAGCTTTCTCTGCTCCAAACTCCGACGTTTCAGTATTGTTTGGCCTCACTGTGCGTCAGGCACATGAGTTTGCATTCAGTTAAATACACACTACTAAGTTCCAGTGATCATTTACTATGGGTTACAAAGGCACAGAAAGATGGTTTGGAAGTAACTTTGCTCTTCCTCCCTCCCTCCCTCCCCCCCCCACCTCCCTCCCTTCCTTCCTTCTTTCTTTCTGAGTTCACGCCTAGATACAAGTAGGGTTGGATTTGGGATGGAGTTAGGGTTAGAGATAGGCTTAGAGTGAACATTTTCCCTGTTTTTTAAAAACAATTTTATTGAAATATACTTGATTTACAAAACTGTGTTAGTTTCAGGTATACAGCAAAGTGATTCAGTTATACATATACATATATATAAGATTATTTTCCATTATAAGTTATTATAAAATGTTGAGTATAGTTCCCTGTGCTATACAGTAGGCCCTTGTTGGTTGTCTATTTTATATATAGTAGTGTGAGTATGTTAATCCCTGTTTCTTAAGAAACTACTTAAGTAATACTTTGTTCAACAAGCCCATTAAACCCTTTGTGGCCGGCACTGTGTAGGAAGACCAAGGTCAATCAAGGTTGTGCCTGTCTGTGAGGGACCCATCATTTGGTTGGGGGAGAAACATAAGCAAAAATGTCTGCAGTGTAAACAGTATATAAAAAAGAGGCATGTTTTCCTCTAAGAGTTTTATGGTGTCTGGTCTTACATTTAGGTCTTTAATCCATTTTGAGTTTATTTTTGTGTATGGTGTTAGGGAGTGTTCTAATTTCATTCTTTTACATGTAGCTGTCCAGTTTTCACAGCACCACTTATTGAAGACGCTGTCTTTTCTCCATTGTGTGTTCTTGCCTCCTTTGTCATAAATTAGGTGACCATATGTGCGTGGGTTTATCTCTGGGCTTTCTATCCTGTTCCATTGATATATATTTCTGTTTTTGTGCCAGTACCATACTGTCTTGATTACTGTAGCTTTGTGGTATAGTTTGAAGTCAGGGAGACTTATTCCTCCAGCTCCGTTTTTCTTTCTCAAGATTGCTTTGGCTATTCAGGCTCTTTTGTGTTTCCATACAAATTGTAAAAATTTTTGTTTTAATTTTGTGAAGAATGCCGTTGCTAGTTTGATAAGGATTGCATTGAATCTATAGATTGCTTTGGTTAATATAGTCATTTTCACAATATTGATTCTTCCAGTCCAAGAACATTGTATATTTCTCCATCTGTTTATGTCATCTTTGATTTCTTTCATCAGTGTTGTATAGTTTTCTGAGTACAAGTCTTTTGCCTCCTTAGGTAGGTTTATTCCTAGGTATTTTATTCTCTTTGTTGCAATGGTAAATGGGATTGTTTCCTTAAGTTCTCTTTCTGATTTTTCATTGTTAGTGTATAGGAATGCAAGAGATTTCTGTGCATTTTGTATCCTGCAACCTTACCAAATTCATTGATTAGCTCTAGGAGTTCTAAAACACTCTTTGACATAAACCACAGCAAGATCTTTTTTGACCCACCTCCTAAAGAAATGGAAATAAAAACAAAAATAAACAAATGGGACCTAATTAAACTTAATAGATTTTGCACAGCAAAGGAAACCATAAACAAGATGAAAAGACAACCCTCAGAATGGGAGAAAATATTTTCAAATGAAGCAATAGACAAAGGATTAATCTCCAAAATATACAAACAGCTCATGGAGCTCAATATCAAAAAACAAACAACCCAATTAAAAAATGGGTGGAAGACCTAAATAGACATTTCACCAAAAAAGACATACAGATGGCCAAGAGGCACATGAAAAGATGCTTAACATCACAAAGTATTAGAGAAATGCAAATCAAAACTACAATGAGGTATCACCTCACACTGGTCAGAATGGCCATCATCAAAAAATCTACAACAATAAATGCTGGAGACGGTGTGGAGAAAAGGGAACCCTCTTGCACTGTTTGTGGGAATGTAAATTGATACAGCCATTATGGAGAAAAGTATGAAGGTTCTTTAAATACTAAAAATAGAACTACCATATGACCCAGCAATCCTGTTACTGGGCATATACTCTGTGAAAACCATAATTCAAAAGGACACATGTACCCCAATGTTCATTGCAGCACATTTACAGTAGCCAGGACATGGAAACAACCTAAATGTCCATCAACAGATGAATGGATAAAGATGTGGTACATATATACAATGGAATAATACTCAGCCATAAAAAGGAATGAAATTGGGTCATTTGCAGAGATGTGGATGGACCTAGAGTCTGTCATACAGAGTGAAGTAAGTCAGAAAGAGAAAAACAAATATTGTATATTAATGCATATATGTGGAATCTAGAAAAATGGTACAGGTGAACCTATTTGCATGCGGAAATGGAGATGTAGAGAACGGAAATGTGGACACGGTTGGGGGAAGGGGAAGGTGGGATGAACTGGGAGATTAGGTTTGACATAAATATACTACCATGTGTAAAATAGGTAGCTAGTGGGAACTCGCTGTATAGCATAGGGAACTCAGCTCAGTGCTCTGTGACAACCTAGGTGGGTGGGATGGTGGGGGAGGGAGGGAGGTCCAAGAGGGAGGGGATATAGGTATACATATAGCTGATTCACTTCATTGTACAGCAGAAATTAACACAGCATTGTAAAGCAGTTAAACTCAAAAAAAAAAAAAAAAGAGAGAAAAGAGGCACGTGCCACTTGGTATGGGAGTATAGCTGGGAAAGTGCCTAATACTTTGGGGGAGAACAGGGAAAGCACCTCAAAGAAAGTAAAGGTTGATGGAGTCTGAAATGAGGAGGGAAGGAGGAGGAATCCAGGCAGAGGGAACAAGGTGCATAAAAGTCCAGGTACGGCTTCCCTGGTGGCGCAGTGGTTGAGAGTCCGCCTGCCGATGCAGGGGACGCGGGTTCGTGCCCGGTCCGGGAGGATCCCCCATGCCCCGGAGCGGCTGGGCCCCGTGAGCCATGGCCGCTGAGCCTGCGCGTCCAGAGACTGTGCTCCGCAACGGGAGAGCCCACAACAGTGAGAGGCCCGCGTACCGCAAAAAAAAAAAAAAAAAAAAGGTCCAGGTAGATGGGGGCAGGGAACAGACGGGGACCGGAGCATCTTGCTGGGGATGTTTTAGACATTATGGATGACACTCAGGCAGGGAAGCACCAGGATGTCCTGCTGTGTTTCGTAAAACTACATAAAATATCCAGGAAACATATAATTTAATGTTAAAGCAGAGAGCATTTTAATAAAAAAAAAAAATTAAAGGCAAGTTGTAGTAGGTTCCAAAGGTTTAAGAACTCTTTGTGAGAGAAAAGCTTAAAACATATTTTTCCCAGCTGGGGAAGAACAGTCCACGGTTCAGTTTTTTTAGCAGAAAACCTGGGAATCTGACCCTGGGGGCTGGGTTGCTTTCAGGACGTGGAGCTCCCATGAGGCCGAGGCCTGGAAGGACCCCTCTGGTTTGCGTTTGGGTTTGCTTTGTTGGTTTCAAAGCTCACTGACCTGGGTGGGAACACAGCCTCCTCCGCCCTCACAGTCTGGCAGCGGACGCTGGGACAGCTTAGAAGGCCCCTGCGCAGGAGGGAACCTTCTGGAACAAGACACCTCAAAGAGCCCCTTTCTAGCGTGTAAATGACTTCTAAAAAAATGCTTGGGCAATCTTACCCATTCCTCAGACTGTAAGAGCCATAATTACTTAGGAGTGAGAGACAAAATGTTTGTTTCTTTATTTTTTCTGATTGTTTAAAAAAATATGCTCATTATAAAAATTAAAACAATAGAAAAATTAGGAATATAAAAAAGTGAGGTTTTTCTCATACCTCCCCCTCTCCCGAGATAACCATAGTTAACAGATGTATTTCCCTCAGATTTAAAAAAGTTAATTAACTGACATAAAAGTTATTATAATTTTTTAACCAAGATGGAATTCTACAACTGTTCTTTTTTTTCCTTCTTGACTAAATACCTCGGCTAATTTTCCATATCAGTATATAAGTCTAGTTACGTTCTTTTAGAAATGTTATTACCTCGTCTAGATTCTTCAACTTTTATTTGATTTTTAAAAATATATTCATTATATAGTAGATGAGTAACTGGAAAAGAAAAAATCAGATTGTTGCACAAATAAATCTAGTTTTACCCTTCAGGGTTTTCTTTTTTTTAATTTATTTTTGTCCACACTGGGTCTTCGTTGCTGCGCGCAGGCTTTCTCTAGTTGTGGCGAGCAGGGGCTACCCTTCATTGCGGTGTGTGGGCTTCTCATTGCAGTGGCTTCTCTTGTTGCTGAG
Source organism: Pseudorca crassidens (assembly GCF_039906515.1). Classification (NCBI taxonomy): domain Eukaryota; kingdom Metazoa; phylum Chordata; class Mammalia; order Artiodactyla; family Delphinidae; genus Pseudorca; species Pseudorca crassidens. The sequence goes on from NC_090313.1 coordinate 6,345,156, forward strand.
CACGGGCTCTAGGTGTGAGGGCTTCAGTAGTTCTGGCATACGGGCTCAGTAGTTGCAGCTTGTGGGCTCTAGAGCGCAGGCTCAGTAGTTGTGGCGCACGGGCTTAGTTGCTCCGTGGCATGTGGGATCTTCCCAGCCCAGGGCTCGAACCCGTGTCCCTTGCATTGGCAGGCGGATTCTTAACCACTGCGCCACCAGAGAAGCCCTCCAATAATATTCTTAACACTTGCTGGCTCTTTTTCCTTGGGTAAATTAATGACACCTTTCTCAACTGTAAAATAGAGACAATATTTCCTACCTCACACGATTGTTCTAAGAATTAGAAAGAACAATTAGTTTATTACCATGCCTGGGTTCTAGTAAGTGCACATAAAATGTCCCTGGAGTTACGCATGTGATTAAAGGATGCTCCATTGTCTTCTGCTCCTTCAGGATGGCAAGATGTTCCTTCTGAGAACAGGTTGCAAAAATATGTCACTCTGCCTTGGGTGTCCTTCACCGGGGGTGGGTCTCACTCCCCCTTGGGTTATCCCCTCTGGGGAAAGCCACTCCACTCACACTGAGAGGCCACAGGAGTGAGCTTGGGGACACATCCTTCAGCCACTTTGCAGCACTTTCCCTTCAGTCCCGACCAGATTGCAACCTCGAGCCAGAGGCAACCAGGAGACCCCACCTGCATTCCTGACTCACAGAAACTGTGAACTAATGAATGTTTGTGGTTTCAGGATGTCAAGTTTTTGAGTAATTTGTTATGCGGCAGAGGATGACAGATACCATGCCAGAGCTGGGGCTGTCTCGGGGCTGCGCTGCAGGCCTGGCGGGCACTCCTTGGAGATAGTTGATAAAGAGTATCATCAAAGGCTCTCTGGGTTTTTTTGAAAGGATGAAGACCAGACTCTTTCTTCAGTGCAGCCCTTCATAATGTGACCCATGCCTCCATCTCCTGCAGGCATGCAGACCTCCAGCCGCACTGCACATCACCAATCCCACCGCAATGCTGCAAAGTCTTGTGCGCTGTATGGACCCCCTCGCACCTACTCAAAGCGGAACTCAAGCCTCTCCTCTAGGAACCCTTATCTGCTCTTCCCTCCAATGTGAAGCTGGTGTCCTGCCTTGCGTTCTCTTTGCAGGCTCTGTGTATCTTAACTCTAGTTCTGATAACCGGTGCTTACCCAGCAGGTCTGGTATTTGATTCCCTCCACAAACTGTGAATTTATTTGAGGACTGTATTTCTTTAAGGCACATGAATGCTTGGCCAAAAGGTGCTTAATTGAGATTTTATAATGGATGAATGATTCCAGCTCTCAGGTGGCAGGATTGTTTGCTGCATCTAACCTCTTACGAAGTATAAATATGCTTTCCTTTACATTCTTCTAATATGTGACATGAGGGTTGTACTTGCAATATAAACAGATCTGAAGAGAAAAGAGCCATTTACAGAAATCTGACTTGGAAACAGGATGGGGCAGAGCAGTCTGGAACTTGGATGGGGAGTGCTTCTTAATCATGCCAACAGTGGGGTTCCGTGGTGCTGGGGAATGCAACAGCTAGAACTACCTACAGTTAATCTGTGAACCAGGATGGAAAAAGGGTCACTTATGTGTAGTGATTTTTTTTTAATGTTAAATCAGAAATCTATTAATTTATAGTAGGTTGAACAAGATTTAGCTGTTTCTGACCTAAAAAAATAGCATATTCTTACGATTCTATGATTCTAACACTCAGACGCTTCATGTGTAGTGATTTTGCTCTCTTCTGTTTTCTCTTTGGTATTTCCTTTTGTAGAGTTTGCAAATTAAGGACTGGCTAAGACATTTGTCTCCAGCGTTACAAAGTTGAAGCTGGCTGTGAGTCTTAATCTAGAGATGAGTTGGATCAGAGCCAATGGCAGGGTCATGGCCAAGACACATCCTTGCGACTATTGCCACATTCATCTCAGGTTTATTTTTTTAAAAAACTCTTAACAGAGCCTTCACACAAAACTCAATCCTGGGTTCCATGTTTTGTCCTCAACATAAGTTGGAAAATAGACTTTATAGAGTCTAATTGTAGAACTCCAATAAACTAAGACCAGTAACAATTCCCATTTTCACTTTCTTGTCCAAATGTGTGTTGATGATGGAGTTCTAGAGATACTTGGATGAAAGGCACTGCAAGTCCTTTAAGAACACGAACGCCCACAGAATTAATTAGGATCCTCGTCTTCTAGAGTGGGAACCAGAGACACGAAAGTACTTCAGTCCGTTTTTCAAGGTGGAAAAGTGAAACCGAGAGTTAACCTCTAACACAGAAAGGGTCTTGGAAATTTGGCAAAGATCTGGATCATTTATTTCTTTTTTTTAAAATTAATTTTTATTGGAGTTGCTTTACAATGTTGTGTTAGTTTCTACTGTACAGCAAACTCAATCAGCTATACACATACATATATCTCCTCTTTTTTTTGGATTTCCTTCCCATTTAGGTCACCACAGTGCATTAAGTAGAGTTCTCTGCGCTATACAGTATGTTCTCATTAGTTATCTATTTTATACATAGTATCAATAGTGTATATGTGTCAATCCCAAACTCCCAATTCATCCCACACCCCACTTCTCCCTTGGTATCCATACGTTTATTCTCTGTGTCTGTGCTCTGTTTCTGCTTGCAGATAAGGTCATCTACACCATTTTTCTAGATTCCACATATATGTGTTAATATACAGTATTTGTTTTTCTCTTTCTGACTTACTTCACTCTGTATGATAGGTCCATCTACATCTCTACTAATGACCCAGTTTCATTCCTTCTTATGGCTGAGTAATATTCCATTGTATATATGTACCACATCTTCTTTATCCACTCCTCTGCTGATGGACTTATAGGTTGCTTCCATGTCCTGGCTATTGTAAATAGTGCTGCTATGAACATTGGGGTGCACGTGTCTTTCTGAATTATGGTTTTCTCTGGGTATATGCCCAGTAGTGGGATTGCTTCTTATCAGATCTGGTTATGGATTTTATATTGACCAATCCAATGGAAGTCTTTCAAAATACATTATTTTTGGCAACAAAGCCTCTAAGCAAAGCAGTGAACTAACTTTCAGCTTCTGGTTGAAGTGGGTGAGGGTGAAGGGGAGGAAGATCTCTTCAGGAGCTATGTCTTATTCACCTTGGGTGCCCCACAGAGTATCCTTGAACACAGGACCCTTAATTCGTGGACCCAGTGAAAGTGCTATGTTCACTTGCAACTAATTTATAATTTAGATCACACCCTTAATAAATGCACTTTAGACTATCATTTGCAATTTATATCTTATGAAAGTATGACATCAGATTTCACGGTCTTGTCCTGTTCTTGTGCGTGTTCCTTGGTTGCCGTAGTAACGGAGTTGCCATGGATGGCGCTGCAGGAGCTGTAAGGGTCAGCAAAGACCAGAGCCCTGTCATTCAAAGGCAGTTGTCCCTGAAAAATGTGACTTGCTTCAATATTTAAGACCTGGGCACTGATATTAAACTAGAATGATACTTCGGTTAAAAACCAATAATTAACCTTGTCTTCCACTCTAGGTCACACTTGAATAGCGATTTCATAAAGTGGACATTCCTCTGTCTTTCATTCCTGAAGTCCTAGATTGGCTTTAAATAATACGTCTCCTAGAAAAGTACACGGGTAATCGTTGCAATTTATTTTATGTCATTATCTAAGCCCTCAAGATCTTACAATCCCGGCTCTTCTCTCCGAGGTAATTGCACACATCTCGGGAATATGTGAGATGATGTTAATATTCAGGGTGCCACCTCTTTGAAAGGATTCACAACCTACAAAGAAACACTGTCTTGATGTCTTTCTGCAAAACTTATTTTTAGGCGAGTATAGGGTATTTCCTTTCTAAAGAATAATTTTCCTCAAAATCACAGTCTTTGATGTCATGGATTTACAAGATGTACCCTGAACAGCAGTTTTAGTTTCAGAGTGGGGATTATGCAGCTTGATCATATTATAATAAAACCTTTTGGATTATAAATTAAGACCACCTTTGAGGTACACAAGATGCCATCATTCTCTTAATACTTCTCACTCTTTTTTGCTACCTAAGTTGTTTTAAATTGCTGTAATGCTTTACTGCACTGTGGTGTATATAGAGAGAGAATACTTAGGTGGTTGCTTAAAGTTTTTAATACCAGTAGTGTGAAAATTACGGCACCTACATAAGAAACATGTTAAATGTTATTATCTTTTAGAGCAGGGATTCGATATTTCTCAAAATTTCAGGTAATATAGAAAAATTACCTCAGAAAATGGTCAAATAATGTTAAACACTTATTTTTTATAATCTCAAACAAACTTGAAATACATAGGCTTTTTTTCATATATGTAAATTTCAGTAGATTTATTTCTACCAAGATATTTGGGATTTTGTCACTTTAAAAAATGAATCACCTATACAATTTTTAATTATTTAAAATGTAAGAATCCAGTTTTTCCTAATAACAAATGAGTTTCACAAAAGTTTAACAGGCTGTGTTCAAATTCTTTCTATATTTATTTTTTAAAAGACTAAAATGATTTTTCTTCCTTTTTTGTTTTTAGCTATCAATAAAATTTTATGTGATGCCACATTCATTAGAGTTGGGTAAACAACATTATTGATGGTAGAAAAGGAGATGATTCCAATTTACTCAATTATTAAATACATTGATTATATGACAAAGAAATTATATGACAAAGAAAATTATTTTCTTTGCAAAAAAGAAATTTTATTCTTTCTGTGAGATACGGAGAAACCCCAGGCAAGCTGTCTGATTCACTTGAGTGTCTAATTATAGTCATAATAGAAAGCGTTGCGAGTGAGCTGTGCTGCGCTTTATCTAACTTGGAGCTTACAAATTCGTATTTTGGCAAGAGTGCAGAACACAGATAAACTTTGGAAAATAAAACTCAAATTCATTATAAGAAGATTATCCTCTCCTTCCTCACCCCTCCCCTAGGCATCCCTTTCTCTCGGCAACAAGTTCTAATGAAGACAAGCAGATTGCCCATATTCTGATTAATAACCTAAAGACTGGACTCATTCTGAGTTGTCAAAATTGCTTTTGCTTTGTATTCCTTTGGTTTCAGAGAATGAAAATAATTGACGATGTTCAATGAGTCTATGATGATATTACTTCCTACACTCTTGAAATACGTAGCTTTTATGGAGCTCGTTTTATGGATGAAGGATAGAAAGGTGGTCATATTTCCCCTGGATAATTGTATATTTACACTAAGCATATATTAATACTGCCTGTGCATTCTTTCAAAATTAGCTCCAGCAAATATGGTCTTTGCAGCCCTAACCCTCCTTCAACTCTGTTCTCCTGGGCTGTCTCCTCTCGTACACAAGGGACTCCCTTTATGTCGACAGGAGAACTTGAGTAGCAGAAAGAGGTTATTTAGAGGTATTAAAAAGGAATAAGAAAATCAAATTGAAGGTTCGTATCAATTAGCTGAGAACCAAAGCATGGAGTTCACCAACTAATTATTCATGACACCAACATACTCACCAAATCTATATTTGGACTTATTTTAATTATGGGCATTATTCTTTTATTATTGTCCTTCCCCCCCCACCCCCCTTTAGGTACAAATCTTCCTTCCACATTGGTGCAGTCTCCTTGTTAACCTGTTTGTGATGGAGACCAATCAAACCTGGTTTTATACAAAATTAAGAATTCCTTAAAATCTCATTTTGTTTATAGGAAAGAATTTGATTGGAAACCAGGTCAGTTTTTAGGTTTCAGCAAGCACTTCCTAAAGAGGCTCTGAGGGAAATAGTACTCTTTTAAAACACTTATGCTTTTATCTTTCAACTGCCTCTTATTCCCTGACTAGCCTTTCCTTTTTTCTCTGAGGCCTCCAAGTGGCACTCCCTGAATGACATTTCAATAGAACTTTCCAAATACAGTGTAACAAAGAGATCAAGGCCCACTGGGAAGATGGAGCAGATTTTTTTTTTTTTAACAAAATGAATAGTTTTAATTATGTCTTTGCTGCCCACTCCATAGAGCCTCCCAGCCCCCGTGCCCACACCAAACCCGAAGTCTGCAAACATAAGACACTCAGACGCATCGCTCCACACCTTTTTACCAGCATGGTTTTAAAATCAGTTAAGTCTCCAGCAGGTGCACCCCTCCCTGCGTTCACTGGGCCGGGTTCCCTATCCTCGGCTAAGCAGACCTCCTACGGCTCAATTATGAGATTGTTTGCGGTCAGACCCCCAGGATCTATAGCAATCCCAACAACAGCTTGAAAAATGGACCTGTTTTAAAGGAAGGGCCAGCCCTGGCTGTGACGGATGACTAGGAAACCTCCCAGTATTCAGGCTTTCAGAAGGGTCAACCCTTCATTTCCAGCTAGTCTTTTCAATACCTTGAAAACATTTAGAAGCAGTGATGTTCGCGTCAATTACACTCCTTTAAACTGTGAGCATAATTGCAGGTAAAGGCCAATTATCTCATAGGTTTACCATTTGTCCATTGCCAATGAGCCAATTTGAAAAATCCTACATCAAGGGATTTCCAACATTAAAGTTGTTGTTGTTGTTGTTTTTAATTCCGAGAAGGCACTTTTGGGAAAGAGTGGTAAGCCCTGGTGGGTTGCTTGAAATATTGGTTTTTAAAATTTTAAAAATTGCATTAATATGGACAAGTATTAACCACTAGGAAAAAAGCCATCCCCTAGAAAGCCAACTTTTGATAGTCTGTGAACTTTTAGTGGAAATAAATATTTTATGAAAACAAACCAAAAATTGTATGCAGTTAAAATTTCTTGGGCAAAACTCCCAATTCTCTTTTATTCAAGGGTCCCTTCCAAAATTATGATAGCTCCTTCTTTTTGAGTCAACATTTATTAGTACATACATAATGTTACAGTATTATGAAGCAGAAGCACTGTCTCCTTCAGAATATTCTTGTAATTCTATTTCCAAGACTCTGTTCTAAGCACGTTAGACCTTTGACTCAGCAAAACTCTGCTACTTGGAGTGAGGCAATCGAACTTTCTGGGCCTCGTTTTCTTTTAGCTCAGAAATCCTGTTACTCTGAGCTCGTCCTCAAATGTACACTTTTTTGGAAAGACCAAAGAATGTGCATACCACTTGAAGCTTCCACAACAGCTTTTACTTAAAGCACAACTTTATGAATTTAATAATTATTAAGTTTAATGGTAGATTGAAGGAATTAAGTTTAATGGTAGATTGAAGGAATGAGGCATGAATTTAATAGATAAATATTAAGATTATGAATGGACCATTATCCCTGAATCCTTATAATGTAATGTACCAGGAGTGTCTCATTTGAGAAAAAAAAAAAAAAAAAGACATACAGGGTGACGTCAACAAAATTTACTTCAATGCTCATTTGCCGTCACCTTTATGACTTTGCTTATTTTTCCTTCCCCTTTGATTGAAACACACACACACACACACACACACACACACACACACACACACACCACTCACTCTCCCAGTTCCAGTGTCCTGTGGCCTCAGGCTATTTTTTTTAATCTTAATTCGTTCTTTTTTTTTTTAATTAAATTTATTTTACTTTTGGCTGCGTTGGGTCTTCATTGCTGTGCGCAGGCTTTCTCTAGTTTCAGCGAGCGGGGGCTACTCTTTGTTGCTGTGCATGGGCTTCTCATTGCAGTGGCTTCTCTTGTTGAGGAGCACGGGCTCTAGGCTCATGGGCTTCAGTAGTTGTGGCTCGCGGGCTCTAGAGCTCAGGGCTCAGTAGTTGTGGTGCACAGGGTTAGTTGCTCCGCGGCATGTGGGATCTTCCCGGACCAGGGCTCGAACCCGTGTCCCCTGCATTGGCAGGTGGACTCTTAACCACTGCGCCACCAGGGAAGTCCCCCTTAATTTGCTCTTAATTGCAAGCAATAGAAGCTGACTCTTTCTAGTTATGTAAAAAGGGATTCAATTAAAGAACTATTGAGTAGATCACAGACATCTTGGGAGAGCTGCAAAACCATGTTTGAGGCCAAACCTCATGGAATAATGTCCCAAGCTGCAACCACAGAGGTAGCCTAATCAGAAGGCACCTCTGCTGGTTGGCTATGGGTACCATCTTTCTCCCATTTCTCCTCTGCACCAGGAACTCCTCTGGACGACAACTGTGACATCACTGGCTTCTATGGGTGCTACCAGCTCAGCTCTGTTACCTCCAGCCCCTGCAGGGATGAAAATGCACAGCCTTTTCCTCCCGTGGCTTGTTTCTGCACCGAAGCCTTGTGTGAGTCTATCTGACCAGTGAAACTCAGATCCCATGCTTGTGTTCTTGTGGTACAGAAGACGAGAAAATTCAATTTCCTGGGCTCTACTTTGGAGAGTCAGGATTCTCAATGTTGAAGATTTTTCACTCAGAGAGAAGTTTTCCAGAAAGTATTGAGCCAAACAGATGTTCCCCGTAGGTGTTGAAGAGCCTCACAATGATCCGTTCATCCATCTATCCATCCATCCATCCATCCAATTTTTAAAAATTTATTTTTATTTTTTTATACAGCAGGTTCTTATTAGTTATCCATTTTATACATATTAGTGCATATATATCAATCCCAATCACCCAATTCATCCCACCACCCCTCCCCCACACCACTTCCCCCCTTGGTGTCCATACGTTTGTTCTCTACATTTGTGTCTCTATTTCTTCCCTGCAAACTGGTTCATCTGTACCATTTTTCTAGGCTCCACATACATGCATTAATATACGATATTTGTTTTTCTCTTTCTGATTTACTTCACTCTATATGACAGTCTCTAGATCCATCCACATCTCTATAAATGACCCAATTTCGTTCCTTTTTATGGCTGAGTAATATTCCATTGTACATATGTACCACGTCTTCTTTATCCATTCGTCTGTCGATGGGCATTTAGGTTGCTTCCATGCCCTGGCTATTGTAAATAGTGCTGCAATGAACATTGGGGTGCATGTGTCTTTTTGAATTATGGTTTTCTCTGGGTATATGCCCAGTAGTGGGATTGCTGCGTCATATGGTATAATTTTTATTTTAACAAGCATTTATTGAGCACTTGCTATGAGGGGAAGGAGCTGGGAGCTCTGAGTGTAAAAACAATTAAGGTACAAAGGCAACTGTAAAGCACTCCTCATTGAATGGAAAAGGGAGATGAGTAAGCAGATGTTTTTTGACTCAGTGTGGTGCAATTATGACCTTGATAAAGCACAGGTTGGGGTTGGGTGTTAGACTCCTATCCACCCCTCCAGTTCCCAGTCTCCCTTGTAGTGAACTTGGGGCTGTAGGACTAGTTCTAGCCCTGGACTCTGAGCTCTGGCCTCCCACCAGGGGCGGACACCGCAGAGGCCTGTGTTCCCGCTGATGTGAACACAAAATGGAGGACAGAAACCAGCTCCACGTGGGGCTCTTAGTATAAACCGTTGAAGTCTTCAGGGCTTTTCAGTTGTCACAACTAGCATTAGCTCTCCTAAATAAAATATAGGCCACATGGTAAATCAGGAAAGTTAGAGTTCTCCAGAAGAAGAGGATTGGAAATGTCCTCTTTAAATCATTCAGTTAGCTGGAGGCAGACATATGAGTCTGGGGACGAAATCAGAGGCCAGACCTCAGAGGATTTAAGTCTGTCTTGCTAAGAATTTTTTTTTTTTCCTCGAGGGTCTGGGGAGACACTGAAGAATTTTAATACCTTTTCCACCTTTCCACCTGGGAAACAACTTACCAATATCCTCGGCAGAGCTCAGCTAACGTGATACGCTAAGATCTGCTTTGGCTAATAAAAAAGGATCGATCTTTCAGCCATCTTGCCTTTACTAGTTCAAATATGAAACGTTTTAATATTATACAATTAGTCCTTGACTGTCAGGCTTGTGTAGGGCGAAGGACAACTTGTGTTGAATCTGTGGTCCTCTTCAAATCATACACAGAGTCTCATTTATGAGCCAGCCCATGCATAGCACCAGCGTTGAGAAGGCCAAATGTATAACAACAGATGTATTTATAGATCTTTTAAAAGTGATGCTGAAGAAGCTGGACCAATTCACAGTGGCGTTCACCTGGGCTTTAAAGCATTTTATTAGGACTGTATGTTTTTCACATATGACACATGACCTGTTGAGAGAATGAGTTTTCATCCTTGGGGGAAAGGAGATCAGTATTAAAGTTATATTTTATTGTACAGAAAATGCATATGTCCTAAATATTTTGAGTGAATGTTAGAGGAAAAGGTATAATTTGAAAGACTTCACTTACTACAAGCAAAATAAATAACAGAATATTAAAATCATTTTAACATGTATATTTTATTAAAATCAATATCTTGTTGAAATCGTAACTTCTACCTGAGGTTTAAAATCTTCATTTTATCACATCTTTCTCAAACCAGTTAAAAGTCATATGTACTAAAACAAGTTTGATGTCTTAGGAATTTTCTATTTGCTCTATTTAGGACTATCAGTAACTCTACTAAAGGGTTAACTTTGGAACATTCTTTACATTTAAATTCTAACTGTATTCTCATTGAATTTATATAATTGGGATGAATCAATGTGTCCATCAGTCAACTCTCACTAGATTATGCTTAGTAACAAACAACCCCGGAATCTCAGGAACAAAGACTTACTTCTTACTCACATTGCTGGCTCTGCATGTTTTCTTCATTTTGAATCCAGGCTGAAGGAGGGTTCGCTCTCTGGGACATATTCTTCATTGGCTAAATCAAGCCAAATGGCCGGACCTGGATGCCTGGATGCCAGTGAGGGAGAAATACACTCCTATTACAAGGAGGACAGAAAATAGTCAGTAAACACAATCTACTACAATGTATAAAGCCTTTTGAAAATGTGAAAGAAAATAATACATTTTTTTCTCTCCTGTATTAATTCACCTACTATCACTCTTCTTCTTCTTTTTTTAATAATTATTTATTTATTTTAATTTATTTTTATTTTTTGGCTGCATTGGGTCATCGTTGCTGAGCGTGGGCTTTCTCTAGTTGCAGTGAGCAGGGGCTACTCTTTGTTGCGGTGCGCAGGCTCCTCATCATTGTGGCTTCTGTTGTTGCAGAGCACGGGCTCTAGGCATGTGGGCTTCAGTAGTTGTGGCATATGGGCTCAGTAGTTGCAGCTTGTGGGCTCTAGAGCGCAGGCTTAGTAGTTGTGGCGCACGGGCTTAGTTACTCCGCGACATGTGGGATCTTCCCGGACCAAGGCTCGAACCCGCGTCCCCTGCATTGGCAAGCGGGTTCCTAACCACTGCGCCACCAGAGAAGCCCTATTCATTCATTTTTAAATATTAAAATTTATTAGGAGTTTCTCACAGAGCAAGATATAGGACTTGCTTCCAAAGATTCAAAAAACCAAAATGATAATTTGGAGATAATCAGGTCCCATCTCCCTCCCTGGAGAAATTGATATCTAGAGAGAAGATATTTACCAGTCAGGCTGCATTAAACTAGTTCCTGAAGTATACTGTTTTCTTCTGAAAAGAAATTGCCAAGTGCGTAATCTAGGTAGTAGCGATGTCTCAGGCAATCTGACCACTCTTCAAGGCCTTTCAAGGTTGTGTGCATTTTCCCAGACCGCTGGGTACTAAGCTCTTCTGGAACATGTCAGCTTGTTATTCTGCAGGACATTGAACAAGACTTATCTCTTAAGACTAGTATTCCCAAATGTGTGCGGATGGAGTGGAATTCTCTGCTTACTATAATATAAAGGCTATGTGGGTTTTGGTTCAATGTCATTTTTTAACATTTAGTGACTTTGTGAAAGTTTATAATATTCTAAAGTTATGTGTGTGTATGTGAATATTGCAATTACATACAATAGGTGATTACAAATAATTTGACTTTAAATAATAATTTTTAAAAATGCTTGAGTCAAATCTAAGATTAAATAAAATGCTTAATTTTCTCGAGTAATTGTATACTTTATATTCAACACATATTTTGCTAGAGCTAATAAATATCATTTACAACTTTCCACAACCTGTTTGACTGTTTCTTATCCATTTTTGACCCATAATTGCTTTCTCACACCTCTTGCTGGTTAATCAGAATCTGTCTGGATGAGGCAGTGGTATTGCTGGGAAGCTCTTTAATCATTATATTGAATTAATGCACTTAGATGCTCAATGCACTAGAATTTTCATCTAGGTATTGCTATTTACAGCTTCTATTGCTTCCTCAGGGTTGTCTTTTTTTTTTTTTTTTTTTTTTTTTTTGCGGTACGTGGGCCTCTCACTGTTGTGGCCTCTCCAGTTGTGGAGCACAGCCTCTGGACGTGCAGGCTCAGCGGCCATGGCTCACGGGCCCAGCCGCTCCGCAGCATGTGGGATCTTCCCGGACCGGGGCACGAACCCATGTCCCCTGCATCAGCAGGCGGACTCTCAACCACTGCACCACCAGGGAAGCCCAGAGTTGTCTTTTTAAAAACCATGAAAAGAGGGAGATTTCCAAATTGTGAATCTATTAGTATTATCGCCTTTGGCAGGACGTGAAAAATAATACCTAAAATTTCTTGCGTGCTTACTATGTACCACAAACTGTTCTAAGTCTTTTTAATGCATTTGCTCCTATGGTCTTCACAATAACCCTTTGACATAAGATATTGTTATTAACCCATTTTACGGATGAGGAAACTGAGGCGGAGAGGCTGAATAACTTGCTCAAGGTCACAGGTAGTAAACGGCAGTCTTAGTAACTAGATATGCATCTTGATTTCAAAGCTTGTGCTCTAAACCACTAAACTCCCAGATGGCATATTAAACTTATTTTTAAATAAAACTCCATTTTAATGAAATTTTTACCATTTTCTTAAAAAAGCCATTTAAGTTCCATTATATCTAGATAGACTACCTGCTCATAAAGAAAACAAAAACAGAAAGAAAACCATACAAACAAACGAAACAAAACAGAAGGAAAGTATTCTTTCTTAGTGTTCTGCTCCTAAGCCTCCAGACCCAGTGAAGAGTTATTAACACCAAAAGTTTGTGATATTACCCTGGGTATTTGACTCAGCAGTTGCCAGGAGCCATTCCTCTTCCTTGGGTTTCTAAAAATGATCCGCTCTAAGGCACATACCAGTGCCTTAAAATTTAAGTTTAATTTTTTTCTTTAAATCAGTGTTCAGACCTGTCGCTGTGCAGACCGTGGCCTAGATGCTCTTCTGTCACTCTCGAGGAAGGATTAGAACAGCTGAAGAGGGTGATATCAGTGCCTCTGTTTGCGTTTTATGAGTCTGAGGCTTCATAGATTACTGTATGGGAACTAAGGAAGCAGTCTTCACCCGGGATGGCTAGGTAAGATTATTCCCATGAGCTGGGAGTGGTTTCCAAAAGACATTTCATTTCCCTCAGTCCCTTGTTTATGTGACAATTCCAGGGCGCTTTCTGTAGTGGCCAAGGTGCTTAGTTAAGCTGTACTGAACCTCTTCCCAATCACTGTGGGGGATAATCCGATCCTTCTTCACATTAAATTAGTTTAGGTATTCATCAGTTTTATTGTTATCGTGATAAGCTACAAATGCGAGACTTGGATCATTATTCATTCAAAAATTACAACTAAATATTTATTATGACCAATCAAAGCATAGGATTTTTCCACCATTTCCTTTATGCCACGAGAACAAAGTAGGGTGTTTAGGCATCTTCATTTACTCCTTCAAACTCAAATATTTGTCCTCTGTACCGGGAAGGAGGATTGATCATGCTTAGGGCACAAGGCCTGGGGGTCTCCAAGGCTCACACGATTTCTCAGGGAGGTCTGCTACGTGCCAGGGGCCTTGTTGAGAGACAACTTTTTTTCTTTCATCTTTTAAAGGCTCTTGCTGTCAGCAAAGCACTGGGCCCTGGGCCTGGGAGGGGACGTACCAGTAAGAAATGAGACACAATTACTGCAGCAGAGGATGTGGTCACAAAGCAGTCAGGAACTGGCTTGTGTCTTGGATTTGGAAAAAGCTCTTGATCCAAGTTGCCAACGGGAAGGAAATTCACATTTATTGGACACCTAACATACACCGTATTCGTTTGCTAGGGCTGCTAGGTACTTTCGTAAGAAAGTACCGCAGACTGGGTGGCTTAAACAATAGAAACGTAGTTTCTCACAGTTCTGGAGGCTGGAAGTCCAAGATCAGGGTGCCAGCAGGGTTGGTCTCTTCTGAGGCCTCTCTTCTTGGCGTGTAGACGGCTGTCTTCTCCCTGTGTCTTCACGTGGTCTTCTCTGTGTGTGAGTCTGTGTCCCAATCTCTTCTTATAAGGACACCAGTCAGATTGGATTATGGCTCACACATAGGACCTCCTGTTACCTTAATTACCTCATTAAAGGCTCTATCTCCAAATGTAGTCACATTCTGAGCTAGTGGCTTTAAGCTTTCAACATATGAATTTTCGGGGGACACAATTCAGCCCATAACCTATGCCAAATCTCTCATATATATTATTACCTCACTCCTTTCAAAACCCTCCAAGGAGAATGACACGATTGCCATTTACAGATAAACAAATTGGTGAGGTAGGCTAGAAAAGTGCAAAGATCTGGGGCTTTCTAACGAGGCATGGCCTTCCATGCAGGCTAAGTTACTCTGAGCTTTACCACAACCAAAGGGGACGAATTTTGGTGAAAAGCCAGCTTGTTGTAAGAAAACAATTGCTACTGGCCTGAAGCTAGATAAAGAAAGTGAATGTCTCAACAAATCGTAAATGTAAACGGATCAATGTTTTATGTTCCTGGATGAACACTTGATCACTTTCTACATCTGAAAAGTTTGGCTGGGCAAATACTGAGACCCTTTTAAAATGTACGCCGTCAACTAAAAGCCTTCTTGAAATCTGGTACCTTATTAATACAAGCTCCTCTCTCCCCTCTCATAGGAATTATCATGAGGTCTCCTCTCCCATGTCTGTGTCTTGAGACAAATCTTTCCTGGCTGAGGAAAGGCAATTTTTTTCTTGGAGGGAATATCTGATTGAACTCGTGTGTAAAAGAAAGCCTGAGATTCTGATGAGTTAACAGTCTGGGGACTGTTGATCCCCAGTTTCTAACTGGCAAGTCCTTCCCTTCTGCCTTTCTCTACTTTTTTTTTTTTTTAATGATAAACTTACTTTTAATTCCGAGTGTGTCAGCTCATTATTGCATAGATATTCTACTTTTTCTGATTGTAGTACCGACTAAACGAGATGATATGGCTGTAGCGAGGTACCTGGGACTTTGTGTTTTGAATTTAAATGGTGGAGGGTGAACAGCAGGGTCACTGGGATGTAATCTCTTGTACTTTCTACTGAGAATCCTTGTTTTCCAGAGCTGAGAACTTCCAATAACTGCTCTTGCTAAGGTTCTATTACCGTTGCTGAAACGAGAGAGTTTTTTAATGTGGTAAAATCCCTCTTCCTCATAAATGTTAGACACAAAAGTATTGATTAAGATTCATAACAAGGCTGAGGATGGCATGAATGTTTAAGCTTCTGATTCAAATAAAGTACCATGACACAGACTGCTTCCTGAAAAAAATTGGGCAGCGAACTTGTCTCCAAGAGAGGTATTACTCTCATTCTCTGACATCTGCCTGATAAAAAAGGGTCCACGGTATTTATGTGCGAACACCTCTCCTGAAATTAAAACTCTCCCACTGTCTCGGTAATCGCGGTGATGACTTCTGGGAATAAAGTTAAATATTCTGTACTCCCAAGCAGACCCTTTCTCCGTGGCCTGCTGAGGGATGTTGGCCTGGGGATCTGCTTTTCTGCAGGCAGCGGGGGGGGGGGGGGGGGGGGGGGGGGGCGGACACAGAGGTGAGTGCCTGCAGCCTGCCCACCAGGTGTCTTCAGGTGAAGGCTCCAAGCTCGAGCAAAAATGCAAAGACGTTTGAAGGGGAGGCACCTTCCAGAAGGTATCTTAGCTCAACTTTCCCCTCCCCCATCTCACTTCTCACTAAACCAGTAAAAAGGCCCATCTTCCCTTTGCTGCTGGC
Source organism: Pseudorca crassidens (assembly GCF_039906515.1). Taxonomy (NCBI): domain Eukaryota; kingdom Metazoa; phylum Chordata; class Mammalia; order Artiodactyla; family Delphinidae; genus Pseudorca; species Pseudorca crassidens. Next base: position 6,361,105 of record NC_090313.1, read on the forward strand.
CCTACCTGTTGATCTGGATAAGATCCAGTCTTGAGTGACCTTCCCAGCCCTAGAGGTAAGGCTGGGGGTCAGAGGTCAGGTATGGTCAGGAATGTCCCCTCCAGGCAATGGTCCAGCTCACCTTCCCTTAGGTGGCTCTGGGTTGGCTTCTGTTGGCCTTGAAGCCCTAGGAAGCTTTGTTTTCAGTCGGGCAGGGCTTTTTACTGGAGACTTATGAGGTGATCTGTGTTGTAGGCTCTGAATTTTAGAGTATGTGTTTCTTCCTTGCAGCCTCGGTATCTGAGTCATTCGTTGCCTTGCCCTGTATCTGAGCACGGACTAGTAGCTCATAGGACTAATAGTTAATGTTTACATAGGGCGTATGGTGGGCCCGGCACTGTTCTGAGAGCTTCACAATATCACCTTCATAACTGAAACCTCCAGCTTTCCAGTGTTCAGGGCCTTCAGTATCCTGGCAATCAGTATTTCAGACTCACCCAACTGGGCCAGAGGACTTGCATTCTGCAAAGCGTAGGTGCAAAGGAGAGGAAGTCTGGGTCCCTTCCTGGGGTTTCAGTCTCAAGGGCTTGCTTAGATGAGTTTACAGGGAACTGCATCACATGGCAGACTTTGATAGATGTCAAAGAAAGTGCTGGGGGCAGGGATTCAAAGGAGAGGGAACCTGTATCAGGATGGGATGCTGGACCATGTAGGAGGCAACTTTCGGGCAGAGCTTTGGGACAGCAGAGCTTTCAAAAGGCAGAGGCTGAAGGGGAGCACGTTTAGGAGGCTGGAAGAGCGCAAGCCATGTGCCGATACTGAGAGAGAAGCGCAGGGCTTGTTTTGGGGGGGCCATGAGTCACCGGGTTTCCGGAGCCCAGTCCGCATGTAAGGAGAAGATGTAGACTCGTGGTCAGCCAGGCTGGGTTCCTGTGAAGGATCTGGAAAGCAAGGCTGAAAAAGCTGTTGATGGGCAATGTTAAGCCACTTGAGGGGGTTTCAGAGAGTAACCAATGGTTGTAGTAAATGTGAGAGAGGGTCACGTGGTGGAAGGATAACATCTAGAGACAGGAAGAGGGGTTAGGAGGCCGCTGTAATTGTCAAGCAGAGAGGTAATGAATTAGGAACAGGGACAGCTGTGATGGAAATAAAAAGGAGAGCACGTTTGTGGAGGTGGAATCTCACTGTAGAAGGTGAGGGGCAAGGTGGGATCCATCTTAATTCCACAACCTGCAAGGGTGACAGAGAGGTGGCTGTACTCATAGAAGTTGTGAAGTTAGGAGGTGTGTGTGTCTGTGTGACGATAAGTATAGTTTGCTTTGGACCTGTTGAGTTTGAGGTTCTGCTAAGACGTTAAGATGGTAGAGACACATCAAAAAGGCTACTCTAGTCTCTGCCGTAGTCTCCGCCAAGGAAAGTCTTACTGAAAAATAAATGCGCAGGGCGAATAGAGTCACTCAACTATATTATATGCTTAATATCAACAATATGTCAGGAGAATGGAATTTTTGAAGAGGTTCTGAAGCATCACCTCACCTTAATTATTTTCTGTAATGTATGGATATCGAAACGTTTTGCTGTTTACCTTTGAAGAATGTAAAAAGCGATATACGCATCTTCTTTATAATAATAATACTAAATACAGGAAACATGAAGTACAAAAAAGCAAAAAAACAAAGGAAAAACAAACCCCAAACACAAAACTGCCCTTGGACTCCTTGTCTGAAAGTAAACACTATTAAATTAACTCTTTACTGTATTTTCATTCTTTTATAGTCTTTTTCTTTTTTAAATATTTATTTTAATTAATTAATTTGGTTGCCCCAGGTCTTAGTTGTGGCATGCGGAATCTTAGTTGCGGCATGCATGTGGGACAGTTCCCTGTCCAGGGATCGAACCCTGGCCCCCTGCATTAGGAGAGAGGAGTCTTAACAAGTGCACCACCAGAGAAGTCCCTTATAGTGTTTTTCAGTGTGGAAGTCTCTCCCCGCATATTTGTAAAAATACTGTAAATATTATTTTTTAATCATTAAATCTAATTCCAGCCTTCTTTTCAATCCGCTGCTCTATACACTCCTTGTACAATCCCTCCTGATAAATATTGTTTAGGAAATTCAGAAAGAAATTATAAGAAGAAAGAAAATGGAATTGATAGAATTTTACCTATTCTTTGGGCAGTCCCAGAATAAATTTCATTTGCTGCTTTGTAATTGTTCAGTTCCTGTACATCTATTAAATGAATAGAAGCTGCCAGTCCCCACTTTTATTCGTTTATCTTTGGGTATTTGTCTTTAGGGTCGTCAGTACATTTATGCTACGTTATGAAAGCAGAGTGTAGGTCCGGATACTAACTACTGTATAGCTGGTGTAACTCCATATTCATTTCTGATGCACATTGGAAAATATTATGTTTTCTACCAAGCTTCTGGAAAAATCTAAAGAGTGTGGGGGGAATGCTTTACAGCTTCCATCATGAACGTAGATTAAAAAAACAAACAAACCTGACTGAAGTGCTCATGAGTATTTTGAAGTCAGTAGGGAAAACAAATTCCTTTCTCGTGTTTTTCTCCGCTCAGCTGAAGAAAAACACACTCAGTTCTCCCGAGTTTGTTTATGGTGGAGGATGAGAATCCTAGGATTGTTGTGGGTTGGGTAAAATTCCAACCACATCTTCCAAGGCTGATCCTGGGAGAGTTTACATCCAGGTGGAGCTAATCCCAGGAGGACGTTAGTCTGTAGGGATTTGCTGAATTTTCACTCATCTCTTCAGATTTGCGTTTGCCTTGAAAAGCATCCTGAAGTATTGGACATTTTCGGAGGCTTTCCAGTAAACCCCCTCCAAAACATTTCCCCCAGTTTGCCCAAACTAACTGGAATTCAAACCTCAAAAGAGCTGAATTCATTTGAAAATTTCAAGTGTCAATTCAAGAAGGCTTTACATTTTGTCACGTTTTCCTTATCCTTAGTTTAGTGAGGCATACAATTTAAAAGTTGGCCTCATTTAATTAAAGTCCAAATTCTAGTTTCACATCAGTGTTTATCTGGTAATATAGTGACACGTTAAGTCCCATTATATGAAAGCTAAGGATGGGTGGGGTCCCATATGAATGCCGCCTACCAGTCATGTATCTATAATCACACATCTGGTCGTGACTTTATACATTTTATAAAAAGTAAGTTATTTGCTTATTGCAAGTGGTAAGACCATCCTAACACTTTTTGTAATGAATCACTCTTTGTTTAAACCTGACTTTTAGGAACCTTTTGTACCACTTGGTTGCATTGATATTTAAATCATATTCTCCCCGTTTAGAATTAGAGTTAAAACTTTTTAAAAAGCAGGATGAAAAATATTAGTGTCTCATTATGGGACTGAGGTTTACTTTAAAAATGTGCTTATTGATTTTAGTATCAATTAAAGATAATAATTGTAGGGTTGTCTGTCTGGAGGTGGGGAGGTTAGAGGGGGATTATTTGCAGGGGAAGAGTGTGGGCAGGGGACCGAACAGTTGACCATCCTAGATTAGAAAGAAGAACAGTTGACCATCCTAGATTAGATTCTGCCCAAGAGTTGCATTTTGCAAAGCACCCCCTTGATTTGCTCTTCAGGATGTAAAAAAGACTTAAAAGGGTCTACCTGACCAAGTTTTAGTTTTTATTTTTATTTCCAAGTTTTATTTTAATGCTAATTTTGAGTGGGCTAGACAGGACATTTTGATGTGTAATACTGTTCATATGCATAATGGGTTCAGGCTGGCTCTGAGCTTTGAAAAATAAACCTCTCTCATGAGCCTCGTTTGTCAACTTTAACTGGGGAGGGGCCTCAATTCTCTATTTCATTAAAACCCCACCAACCAAGAACAAAAGCAAGACATGTCGTTCCTATAAGAATGGAAAAATACAGATCATGTTAAGTCAAATCTCAAAGAAAACCACCCAGAGAAAGAAACCTGGGGCCAAGATCACATATTCTTTGCCAAGAAACGATAAAGAAACATAACTTGGGGCATTCAGTGATATTCACAAAGTGATATTCAGAAATTATTGGAAATAATAGGAATTAGCTACTTTTTAGCGACTAACTTGCCTACCAGGCTCCTTACCTGCCTGTCTAATGTAATTTCCAGAACAATTGTGTGAGGGAGGATTTATTGCCAACATTGGGAGGTTGAGAACACAGAGAACTAGAAGGTAAATAACTTGGCCAAGGTTCTTCAGCTGGTTAGGGGTGCAGTCTGAACTTGAACGCTGCAGAAGCTGCTCACCACCATGTCTGTTTTCAGCTTACTTTTTTCCTCCCTTTCTTTATGCTTTGGAATTGGCATTATGAATAACTGAATGACTGTCACACACCAAAAAGGGGTATGTTACCCATATAAAAAAGAATTTTGGGGGGCGGGGGGGGATGGAGTGGGAGTTTGGGATTAGCAGTTGCAAATTATTATATATAGTTTGTATAATGGATAAGCAACAAGGTCCTACCGTATAGCACAGGGAACTCTATTCAATATCTTGTGATAAACCATAATGGAAAAGAGTATGAAAAAGAATATATATATATGTATAACTGAGTCACTTTGCTGTACACCAGAAACTAACACAACATTGTAAATCAACTATACGTCAATAAAAAAATAAACAAAACTAAAAAAAAAAAGAATTTCATACAGAAGAGGTTGAGTTTCTAAATACTAGATTTCTTAAGCAAGCTTGTTTTAAAAATTTTGACCAAAACCCCCATATTTTTCTTTTAAAAAAATAGTTATATATATAATATACATATTATAATATGTATATTATATTATAATATATAATATATATATTCTTTTTCAGATTCTTTTCCTTTATAGGTTATTACAAAATATTGAGTATAGTCCCCTGAGCTATACAGTAGTTCCTTGTTGATTATCTATTTTATGTATAGTAGTGTGTATATGTTAATCCCAAACTCCTAATTAATCCCTCCCCCATGTTTTTCAAACATAATAAATATTCTCACATTTCTAATCCTTTATAGAAATTGTAACTAAAACAGTTTTAAACTTAGGAAATAAAAGGAAGACATTAGTCTTGTTGGAAAAAAATAAGCTGCTTCGTCCCATCACTTGACGAAGACATCGCCGTGAGAGCTTTGTGAGTGGCACGAGGCCATCTAGATATTTTATATTTAATCAGTTCCATTTTATCTGCTCCGTAAAGGCTGAGCTTTGCAGCGGGTGTAGGTATTGAAGAGCAGCCCCAGCCTCTTTGCAGATCAAATTTGAGTCCTCTCTCTGCTTAGAGAGGTCCAGGGGTCTTAATGGTAGTCATCTGTTATCACTTTCGGCTTCAATAGCTAGTGACGTTTTATGTTTATGTTTTATCGGTTCCAGTTCTGCTCGTCTCCTGGAGAAGGTGGAGCCAGGGCAAAGCCCTGGTATCTCAGGAGGTCAGGGCACCAGCACCCGTACACTGCACTTAACCAATGACAAATCCATGCCGCCTGCTGAGGACACCCAGTGGGTCCAAAACCGGTGAAAACGGGCAGTGCTTTTCAGATAGACAAACCCGTTTACGAAACAATGCCTTGAAATGGCTCTCCGAAGCCCACCATTGTCTTTATGTGGAGAGTGATTTAGAGTCATTAAATATAGTGGTCAGTGGGACAGAAAATGGGAAATTACTAGAATACACTGAATACATGTTCTCAGTGGGAAAAGAAAACAGAGAGTCCTTTGGTGATTTAGGACCCTCTCCCTTCAAGAAGAGACAACGAACTCTTTTTCAGCTTGTTTCCCCCGCAAGATATTTAGGGATGGAATTGCAATTCAACATGGAGCCCTCTGTCAGCTGCTTGATATAAATGAGAGAGGTTTAAATTTGATGGTGCTGCAGAACGAACTTTGTTAAGAAGTCTCCAAACCAGATATTGTCATTTCGAGAGGGAGAGAGGGAAAGAAACTATCCCTTTACATTGCCAGGGGCGAGAAGAAAATCTGTCAGAGTAGCTCAGGGAAGACACAGAGCTAAGTGCAGGGAGGAAGGGGTCCAAACTGCACTGGTGCTCTGAAGATGAAAGGTAACCCGCTGAAAGTTAGGGTTTGCTGGAAGTTGAAAAGATCAAGTCCGCTGAGCTTTTGACTTCCACATTATTCTGAGCCAGTGAAACGTGAGTGTTCCTGTGGTCGAAACAGAGCTGGGAGAAAGCTGGACATTTACAGCTGCGAGGGCAGGAGGTGAGAGGGAGCAAAGGAACCTCATACCTTTTCATCTTTAGCTACACCTGCTTCCCCCGGAGTCCCCCAGGGGAAAACAAACACTGTAACCCTGCGGTCCCTAATCTGTTTCCCTGACCAGAGAACAACACGCAGGACAATGTGAAGTCACAGCTGTTACTTAAAAAACAACAAGAAAGTTCTGAAATTCACATACATATAATGAGCAGATCAATACCAGGTACCTTTGCTTACTTACCTGGGTCTAGCTGTATATTAGATCCCCCCATCCATTTTTTTTTTGTTTTCCTCTTAAAGCAACTTCTGAAGTTCATTATAAGCAGATTTCTCATGTGAAAAAGGGCACAAATAACTCTTAGCCCGGGGCCATGGACGCCGGATCCTCCAGGCATTTCTAGTTCCCTGATTTAGAAAAAAGACTGTCTTTATGGCCACTGTCATTTCCTGGTTTCTGTCCTTTTATCCGTGTAGAGTAGCTCAGGGATATGAGGGCCTCTAAAAATGTCACACTGTTTTTAATGAAGACAACTCTGTATTCACAAGGCGAGATTTTGCCTTCAATTATGGCAAAATCTGTCAGAATGTAACCCAGCTGGAACCTCTGGGGCCTTCCCGGGACAGGCCTTCTCCCCATATCCTCTGCTTTAGCTCCTCTCTGAAGTACCTAGATAATAGTATTTGATGCAAATTTCCTGAGTTGTCTTGCAGATGTGAAATCTCCACCCCACCCCACCCACCACCCCCAAATGGAAGACCTGCTTGATGACCAGGAGCACAGAGCCCCAGGCCTCCTGGAGCCTAAGGACTGATAAAGTTAACCCCTGTGACCCCACCCTCCTGCCTTACCACCAGCCAATCAGAGAACTGCTCACAAGCTGATCGTGTATCCTGTGACCCCACCCCCTCCCGGCTTTTAAAAATTCTTTGCCGAAGGCCTGGGGGGCGGGGCATGAGCCGCCTCATCACCTTGCAAAGGCTTGCAATAAATCTTTCTCTGCTCCAACTCTGCCGGTTCAGTTTGTTTGGCCTCACTGTGCGTCAGGCATACGAACTTGGGTTAACAAGACTAGGCTAGGGCTTCCCTGGTGGCGCAGTGGTTGGGAGTCCGCCTGCAGATGCAGGAGACGCGGGTTCTATGCCCCGGTCCGGGAAGATCCCACGTGCCGCGGAGCGGCTGGGCCCGTGAGCCATGGCCGCTGAGCCTGTGCGCCCGGAGCCTGTGCTCCGCAATGGGAGAGGCCACAACAGTGAAAGGCCCACGCACCGCACAAAAAAAAAAAAAAAGACTAGATGATGCTGTGATACCAACCAACCCCAAAATGGCAGTGGCTTAAACCCACAAAGGTTTATTTATGTCCATGCTGGGGGTCAGCACGGTCCCTCTGGAACCCACTGATGGCTGTGCCAGAGAGAAAGAGACAGCCCTGGAGGGTCCTGTACCAACAGTCAAATGCTTGGTTCGAAAGCAACCCATCGCTTCCACTTACAACGCGTTGGCAGAACTAGGCACATGGTCTCACCCAGTACCAGGAATGGGGATGAAACAAGAAATATTCTGCAAAAGAACAGATAACTGCTATCACGGGAAGAAACCATGGCAAAGGCACTCAGCCCCCTCCCCCAACCCCCATCCATTCTGACTTTGAGTTAACGTACGCTCCCTTTTGGTGGTTATTCTCAGAACGGTAAATATCTGTTCTGGTACGCACGCATGATTATTAGACCTTTTTGTTTTTCTTTAATGAATAATAAGAATAATAAAAGGCATAGAAGTGTTTGTTATTATGCATGTTTAACTTCGTATATTGTAAGGAATCAAAATGGCTGTAGGTTGACAGGACTGCTTCCAATATTCTGGGCATTTAGATAAAATCAAGTGGAAGACCTCTCAAAAGATTTTTAAAATCTAGCTAAATTTTGTCAGCTTTTTCCTGTAGAAGTTTCATGATCGTGTTTCATTATTTTACTTCTTAAAAACGGTATGAAATTCATAAAAGAGTATCGAGAGAGAGACGACTTGAGTTGAAAAAATATAATACACAGTTCTATGAACATTGACTCAGATCTTCTGCCTAACCCCTATTGGGTTAAAATACAAATTATGATATTTTCGCTTGTGAGAACTTTAGAAAGATTCCTTTTGCATAAGTGTTGCCAAAAAACCAGCATGAATGGGGAGTTTTCTATGAGTTCTGTGTATTGTAGTCGGTGTAGCAGAGACCAGCAGGACAGCCCAGTGGTATGCTCTCTATTTTTGTTTCACTAACTACATCCTAGTAAGGACACATAATAATTGTAACGTAACAGAAGCTTTATGCTCCAACATAATGATGAAAGAATATCAATAATGCAGGCTCCAAGGAAGAACACAGACTTAGTGCCATTTCCTCTTCAGTCTGAAAGAAGCCAAAAGGAACCATCAATGAAGGTTATGGTTCATCAGCCTAGAAATCAATAGAAAAGCAAGTAATGGCGCAGCACAGTTTATCCAAATTGCAAGGGTCTTTATGAAATCTTTAGGGGCAGGAATATATCTTCCCAAATATACTTTGATTTTAGAACTTTTTGAGCATACCAGACTGCCAAGCTGTACTTTGCTGAAGGGCTACCATATCAGAACAGCCGCAAAGTTCAGTATTTGGAGTTTGTTTTACTAGCACAAAGCGAACCACAAAACAGATAAAACAGCTTTATGGCCGACATCTGGGTAAATAATAAAACATATGGCCATACAGTTAAGAATGTGCAGCTGTAAGTTACTGTAAATACCCATCTCGAGATAGTGAAGGAGGTGACAGCACGTGGTCTACAGGAAGGTTTATTCCCCTAGACATCATGGGATAGATATTTATGATTCCCCGACTGCTGAGGTGGGATTTGCTAATGGCCATGGGTTCTTTTTTTTTTTTCTGGTTGTTGTCGTTGTTTCTTTATTCAAGTTACTTTATTTATAATAGAGCTATTGTAGATTCAGGAAGGAACCAAGCTACACACTTCATACTTGATTTTATATCTTACACGTGTGTCTTGACTCTCTATGGCTGGCCTCCCACTAAATCCTTCTCTTGTCTCTTGAAGAATATTCCAAAGCAAGAGAAAAATTTAACCCAGTCTCTCGCTTGGAAGAGACTTGCTGTGTGGATGAGTAATATATAAGAAACTCAAGTTATGGCAGTGAGTTGAGAGAGAAAGAGTGGAATAGAAAAATCACATCTTTGCACCTGGTAAATTATGCCTTATGTCACTGGCACAGAACGCAAGCCAATAGCTAACCACTGGTCATATATCTATCAGAAAACCAGGGAGTTCTAAACAAAATTTATCTTCGGGCCAACTGTATAATAAAAATAAGATCCTTGTATATCACAAAATTGTACTGTAGCCTAGCACCTTATTCCAAAGACTGTCCTGAGCCGGAGGTGGGCAGAGGAGGGAAAAAGTTTTAGTGAGTTACCATGGATTGTGTGTGTTTGGAAGGGAAGGACTTATTTTCTTTTTATTTTAATGAAGACTTTAATTTCTCATAGCAGTTTTAGGTTCACATCAACACTGAAGGAAAGGTACAGAGATTTCCGATACACACCTAACCCCACACATGCACAGCGTGCCCCATCATCGACATCCCCCACCAGAGGGGACATTTGTTACAACTGATGAACCTTCGCTGACACATCACTACCACCCAGAGTCCATAGTTTACATCAGGGTTCACTCTTGGTGTTGTACATTCTATGGGTTTGGACAAATGTATAAAGACATGTATTTATACATGTATCCAAACTTATGGTATCGTACTGAGTATGTGCTCGCCCATTCACCCCTCCCCACCCTCCCAATGCCTGGCAACCACTGATCTTTTTACTGTTTCCATAGTTTTGCCTTTTCCAGTATGCCATATAGTTGGAATCATATAGGACGTTGCCTTTTCAGATTGGCTACTTACACTTCCTTATATGCATTTAAGTTTCCTCCCAGTCTTCTCATGGCTTGATAGCTCCTTTCTTTTTCGTGCTGAATGAAATAATATTCCATTATCTGATGCACCACAGTTTATCGATTCACCTACTGAAGGACATCTTGGTTGCTTCCAAGTTTGGGGATTTCTGAATAAAGGAGCTATAAATCTGCGTGTGCAGGCTTTCGTGTGGACACACATGTTTGACTCATTTGAGTAAATGCCAAAGAGCAGGACTGCTGGGTTGTATGGTTCGAGGATGTTTAGTTTTGAAAGAAACCATCAAATTGTCTTCCAAAGCGGCTGTACCACTTTCCACCAGCAAGGAGGAGAGTTCCTGTTGCTCCACATTCTCACCAGCGTTTGGTGTTTCAGTGTTTTGGATTTCTATTAGGTGTGTGGTGGTATCTCATCGTTTTAATGTGCATTTCCCTAATGACATATGATGTGGAGTGTCTCTTCATATGCTTAGTCGCCATCTGTATATCTTCTTTGGTGAGCTGTCTGTTAACGTCTTTGACCCATTACTGTAATCAGGTTGTTTGTTTTCTTATTGTTGAGCTTTAAAAGTGTTTTTGCTTTTGTTTTGGTTGTTTCGGATAACGCTCCTTTATCAGATGTGTCTTTGCAAATATTTTCTCTCAGTTCCCTGGATTGTCTTCTTATTGTCTTAACACTGCCGTTCACAGAGCAGAAGTTTTTAATTTTAATGAAGTCCAGCTCATCAATTATTTCTTTCATAGGTCACGCCCTTGGTGTTGTATCCAAAAAGTCATCACCATATCCAAGGGCATCTTGGTTCTTTCCTATGTCTTATTTCTTTATAGTGGTGATGTTGGTGATGTGATCTTCTGGCTGATATGAAAAGCAGCTGTAATGAGATCAGGGTCCCTTTTTGAACAGCTCTGCTCAACTAACGTGGAGATCATCAGGCAGACTACGTGCTTGGCACATAGGTGCTTTCGCAGTGCAAAGCAGAGCTCTGTGGCCTTGTAGGGTTACATTCTAGAGGGAGAGGGTGGAACAGACCGTAAACAACTGGCAAAGTGGATAATTACACAGTGTATTAGAGTGCGATGAGTCTTATGGAAAAAAGAAAAAACTAAAAATAAAACAGAGGCAGGGTAATGAGGTTTGGGAATAGGGGGTGTTACAATTTAAAACTGAGTGGCCAGGGAAGGTCACTGAGAAAGTTCCATTTGAGTGAGGATTTTAAGGGGAGGAGGGATTTAGCTGTGCAGCTATCTTGGGGAAGATCATTCTAGCAGGAAGCATAGCCAGTGCAGAAATCTTCAGGATTAGCAAGTGCCTGGCCTTTTTTGAGGATAAACAAGTGAGTCAGTGTGGAATGAGCAGTGAGATAAAGATAGAGAGAGAGTAGAGATGGGGGGAGAGAGAGAGAGAGAAGGAAATAGGAGATGAGGTCACAGTAGTAGCTGACTGCAGTGGGTATGGAGTGTCTTGGATCTGGTAGACATTATGAGGACAGGTATTTATTCTTAGTGATATGTTAAGCCACTGGACAAGTTTGAGGAGAGAGTGACATAAACCAATTTATCTTTTAAAAGGGGATCACTGTGGCGATTGAGAAGTGTTAGATTCTGGCTATATTCTGAAGGTAGGACAAACAAGATTTTTTGATCAGTTGGCCTTAGGACAGAAACAGAAGAGTCCAGGGTGACTCTTAGGTAGGTTTGTTGTCGTTTTATTTTGCCTGAGCCACTGGGAGGATAGAGTTGCCTTCAACTGAGATGGGAACAGACTTTGGGGGGGAAATCAGTAGTTCAGTTTAGGTGGTATGACAGTTGAGGTATGGTATACAAGTTGTCCATGATTTTTAATGGAATAAAAATTCCTATTTAAATGTATTTAAGTTTTTGAAGATTAGTTTATTTAATTAAATAAACTAATATAAACTAATATAATAACTAATATAGCAAGCATCACAATAGTTATAAGCAAATGGCTGAAATTTGGGAAATAGGGCTCAAATCACACAGCTGTTAAGTGACATAACTGGTTCTACGTCACAGCCCTATGAATTGTTCTTCCTGTGATCATGTCGCTTCTGTATCAGACTCCTGAAAAAGCAAATGATGTCCAAATGAATTTCTCATTGGACTTTGATACAATATAAATCTTGGACCAACTCGTTCACATACTTGTTGATTCGAGAAAGATCTGAGTGTTTACTTGAGAGCAAGCAAGGTAATTTTCCATTATCTTAGTGGAAGTGTAGAGAACAAGGAAGGAAATAATTTCACCTTATTTTGGATTGATTGGCCCAGATCTGGAGAACGACAGTTCTGGGTGCCACAGTTTGAGGAGAACATTGGCAAAGTATAGTGTGTCCAGAGCGAGGCAATCGAATGGAAAATGACATGGAGATCTTACCCTTGCAGAATGATCAGAAAGAACTGGGATGTTACATAAGATTAAGAAAAACGTCTCTAAGTGTTTGAAGAAGGATAACATTTAAGCAATGTATTTAGAAGAGGGATACAATTCCTGAGGGTTGAAATAGATGGAAATTGCAAGGAAGCACAGTATGCCTCAAAAGAAGCAACCTGAAAGCGGGATAGGCTCGCCTTGTGAGCGGATAAGCCCCATCGCTGGGCAGAATCCAGCGGATGGTAGAGGACCACCATCAGGGGTTTGCATCGAATCGTTAAACTTTAGAGTTAAAAATAACCTTATAAACCCAACGTAGAAATCATACTGAAAGAGAGGCTGGGAGAGTGAAGCTCTATGGTCTTGTCCAATTCCCAGATTCTGTTCCTGTGAAAGCTCTCAAAATCCACCCACTGGAAGGCTCTCCATTTGTGCCACAAAACACATGACTTGGGCTCACCATATACTGAACGTTGATCAGTGTTTGGTTATTCTCTCCTTGGCCTACGCTCGTGTTCTTAGGCTTCTAAAAGTTGAGTTACTAGCTCACTAAATGTCGGTTGTATTTGTTCCCAGACCTGTCTATGCCAACTTTATCTTCTATTGTCATTAAATGACTTAGTTAACTATAAGGGGATAGTTATGATGTCTGAATATAAGAAGGGAGTTGTTAGTTCTGTGAAATGGAAGTGATTGCTTTGGAGAATTGACACATGAGAACGGTGAAGAATTGCTGTTGAATTGGATGTGGGAGAGAAACTTTTAAAAGACCAAGAGAAAAATGTAAAAATCTAGAAGGATTCAGCACACAATTGTAGTCCTTGATCTATTTTTAAAGCAAATGAAACTGAACAGTATATGGAATACTGTTATGGGCTGTGTCTCCCCCAAATTCCTATGGCGAAGCCCCAACCCCAAGACTTCAGAATACAATCGTATTTGGAAATCACTTTTTAAAAAGTGATTCAGTTAAAATCAGGTAGTTAGGGTGGGGCCCTGACTTAATATGGCTGGTGTCCCCAGAAGTGGAAGAGACATGGGGCTGCATGAACACGCAGAGAAAAGACCGCATGAAGAGGCAGTCAGAGGACCTCCACCTACAGGCCATGGGGGGCAGCCGCAAAAGAGCCAAAGCTGCCGACCCCTCGATCTTGGACTTCCAGCCTCCAGAACTGTTAGAACACGCATTTCTGCCTGAGCTGCCCAGCCTGTGGTGTTCTGTTAACGGCAGCTTTGACAAACGCATACAGATGCGTTGCAGGGCAATTTATGCGAAGAGACAAGACAGAACACCAGTCAGAAGACCTAAGCCCCAAATTCTGGTGAACGGACGTTTCACGTGAAGCAAGATGTTTAAGGTGTTTGTAGTTACTGGTTATGATTAGCTGCCTAACCTACTGTTTGGACTCATCCACTAGTAACACGTCCTCCTCCTCCAGACTGGAGGGCATCTACTGTGTTTGATGCCACCCTTCGATTTGTTCCTAAACACTTTGTCAAGGGCGATTTATCATGGCACAAGGAGAGCAGCTGCGAAGGGCGGAACAAGAAGATATTGTTCTGGTGGCAAGAAGCTAAGAATAGGAATAGGAGTTAGACACACAAGTAATTCTCCTTCAAGGCAGTAGGGTGATGAGTCATAATTGAGGAACGTAAAATGCTGCAGAAGTTCTCAGGAAGGTGGGATCGTTTTAGCCATGGTGATCAGAGGACATTTGAATTTGCCTTTTAAGTCTGAAGGTAAGGTTTAAACTGGTAGAAATAGGCAGGAGGGTTATTTTAAGTAGAAGGGCTGGTGTGACAAAAGGCACAAAGCTTTGAAAGGTAACAGGACATTTTTGAAATGGCCAGTGGGTCTGTTTGACTAAGGCATGGTGGTCAGTGGAGAGTTGTATGGTCACCAGGCCCTCTTTGGTACAATATGGTGGTCAGGGGATAGTTGTATGGTCACCAGGCCCTCCTTGGTACAGCATGGTGGTCAGTGGACAGCTGTATGGCCACAGGCTCTCCTGGGTACTGCTTTGTCTGTTTGTTTCAGCCCCAGTTCCCACGACTCACTGCCTTCACCTTAGTGCCCTGGTGCAAAGGCATCTAACTATGCCCATCTTCACTTAGGACGTGCTTTATCACCGCCCTGCGTAGCTTGGCGTAAATCCTCCTCTCTGAAAGCTCAGCTCAGGCATCACCCCCTTAGGGAAATTGTATTCGTCCCTGTTGCTCCCATAACACATTACCACAAACTTAGTGGCTTAAAACAACCCAGATTTATTCTTTTACACTTCTGTCGGTCAGAAGTCTGACACGGTCTCACTGCCTCAGTCAAGGTGTCTGTACAGCTGTATTCCTTGCCAGAGGGTCTGGGGAGAACCTGCTTCCTGACTTTTCCAGCTCCTAGAGGCCCCCCCACTCCTCGGCCCCCGTCGTCCATCCCATCGGCAAGGGCAGATCACACCGGATCACTCTGATCTCCTCCTCTCATTCCCCCTTTCACTTTCAAAGACCCCTCGGATTCCACTGGATTCACCCTACACTCCAGGATACTCTCTTGACCTTAAAGTCAGCTGATTAGCAAGCAATCTGTGGCCTGAGTTCCTGTCTGTTGTATAATCTAATATTTTCACAGATTTGGGGAATTAGGTGGTGGACATCTTAGAAGGGCCATTATTTCAGTCTACCACAGAAACCTCCCTCACTTCTCCCATTAATGCCAGGTAGAGATTCTGTTCTCATAATATTGTATATACAGTGCATCTCAAGCTTTGCCCTTACTATTAAGTCAAAAAAATTGCTTACTATTTAATGATCGGTTTATTTATCATAGCTTCCATTATACACTTAGCTTGTTGAGGGAAGATGCTGTTGCTTTTATCTTATAATTGTTTTTGTGTCCCCAGTGTATGGCACATAAGTAGTTACACAATAAAGGGGGTGGGGATAAGGGATGGAGGAATAAATGCCTTAAAACTGACATGGAATTTATTAAATGATGAAGATGTCTCTTAAATTACTTATTTGCAAACTCTTGAGAAAGGACATGGCTGAGTCTTGGTATTCGAGAGAGAGTTCTTTACATCCTCCAGGTAGTGGAATCCTGAAAATACTGCACTGAATCTACTGAAACGAAAAACGGAGCAGAGTGAAGAGTGGACTCGTGAACGTTATGCCTTCAATAGTTCACCTTGTCATCTTTTCTTTCTTCTCTTAGCACGAGAGGAATGAGAAAGCAGATAAGGACATGCCCTGGTGTTATGAGGGGGCTGACTTATCTGAGCTGCAGGAGGGATTCTGGGGGGCGGGGGGCAGCCAGGCAAACACAGGTATGTGGCTGCACAAAACAATCCTGAGTCAACAACATTCCAGCATCCGAGGAGCAGCTGCCGCCGGGGTGAAATGAGACGAAGGCAGCGTCGCTCCGCGATCTGCACACCGGTTCTCACCTCCTTCCCACGGCCGGCTTTCTCGCTATTTCTGTGCTTGGGTACTGCTCCCTCGGTTAGCAGTTGATCTACTTAAGTGACTAAAATAACCCCCACGAAGGTGCAAGAGGGGTTGTCATTTCATGCAACGATTTAAAAATGATTCCCAACCCCTTATCTCTCCGAGGCGCCTCCCCATCTGCAGCCAGCCTGGGGGCGGGGTGTCACTGTCAGCTTGTGTGTCCCTAGGGCCGAACCTCCCCCGGCCCACACCCTCACCCCCAGGAATCGACAGCTGAATATTAGCCCTGAATATCTGATACTTAGATCCTCCCACATTTTCGAAAATGACCCCCAGATCTAAGTGTCCAAGTTGATTCTTTAGTTCAGTTGTTCTTTATCACCTCCTACGTTTCTCTGTTCTGAGGAATCTTGCTAAATCGTCTCCTCCTTCCTCTTTTTGGCAACTGAGGTCCTTTTTAGCTCATATTTCTAATAATAGCAATCATTTTCTGAGCACCTACTCTGTGTCCAGGAACAATGTGTATACTCATTTGTTTCTACCTCAAAATTCCTACAAATAAATTTCGTTCCGCCAATTTTATAGCTAAAGAGACTTCCCCAAGGGTGGGTGCATCGTCAGTTAGCAACTGAGACATGATGATGTTTCGCTGATCTGACTTCAGACTGGGTGTGACTTTTCTGCTCCTTGCCTGTGTGTGAGGAGACGGGTGGTGAGGCAGGAGATGGTAGGGAGGTGGGTGGTGCAAAAGGAGAGGATGTGATTCAGATAGGAAATAGCAAGTGAACAAACTGCTGTGATTCTTTGAAATGATAGCTTGTGTGGTTCCTATTAAGGGTGTGTTGGAAGCATCCTTAAAAGGTTTGCAGGGATAACTTAGGTGACGGCTGGGATGGATGTTGTTGGTACTGGTCAGAATTTCTTCTCTCCTTCCTCCATTTTGAATGAGGGAAAAATGTAATATATTTAGAACCAGCCAGCTGGCCTCAGTGTAGAGGATGCCAGCGTGGTTGGCAGAGTGCAAAGCGTGCCGTGGGCAGTTGGTGGGGCCTGGTCTGTAGGGCAGCCTCCACTCCCTGAGGCGGCGTTGACCTTGAGCGTATCCTGCGCTGAGCTCTTCGAGCTTGCTTGGTGCTGGTTGACCCTGACACCCTGGTCCTCTACAAAGACTGCTAGGGTGTTGGCCTCAATCTTTTCCATCCTCTTCTCCGTGGCTGGGGAATTTGATGAGGTTGTAGTGGTGGAAACTGTTTCTCCATGGGGGAGCTTTTCCAAGGGTACATGGGTTGCTACTGCCGTCCCAGGGGCTAGTGCCAAGGAAAAGTGAGTGACCATGGATTTCTCTGGCCGCAAATGCCTTTCAGCACCGGTTTCTTGACCTTCAAAGACAGCTTTGGCTTTGATTTTGCTGAGAGGTGTGGTGTCAGGGGTTTCCTTTTTTGCTTTCAACACCATCTTCCTAAAAGGATCTCTCGGTCCCAGATGTTTTCTCTCTTTTGGGATCAGTTGCCCCAAACGCAGTCAACAGAAATGAAGTAAATAAAAGGTGGACATCGCTTTTTAGGAGGTTCTGAAGCAGAGCAAATTCTTAAGAAAAAAATATAAACCTTCAAAATGTAGCAACCTGCAAAAGAGCAAATTGTTTACAATAAGAGCCACTTAATAGAACTCATCCTCAAATTTCCCCTTCCTGCAGGAGACCCACTGGGTCACTCATTATGAAGGAGTATGAGATGCAAAGTAGATTGATTGACATCTAATTCCTGGGAAGATGACAAAAATGGCTTATCAATAAACTTCTATAAAACCAGGGAAGCAAATGAAATGCAGATCTGACAAATTAGCCTTGGGATTAGTGCACAGTGGGATCTCTTTTGGCATTTAGTTTTGCCTCTTGCCTGGATAAAAATCCTACCGGGAGTCACTGCTGCTCTAGCCTTTGCAGGGTGGCATCAAAAAAGAAATGCAACGACATTACAGAATTCACAGGCTTTGCTTTCAAAGCAGCAGTTTGAAAAATAAATTTGTGTGTTAAACATTAAGATGAAGTTTAATACCTACTTGTTAGAAACCTTTGAAGAGAGAAAATGGGATACTTTGTTCTGGAATAGATCACTTGCTTGAATTTGACATTACTTTTATCACATTTCCTTTGAAAGATGTTTCTGACTTAACACTTGACCTCCTTGGAAAGATAAAAGTCCTATAGCCTATTGACAAAAATGTGTGTTTGTGTAAATGAAATACATTCCGTAATCACAAAAATACGCTTCAGCAGCTTCAAGACTAGATGGTTTAAAACAAATTTCAAAAATTCAAGCTTGAAACTCTCCATTTCTAAACACGTTTGCAAGTATAGCATGTATCAATAGTTACGGTACATGCACAATGCCTTTACACAGTAAGTCGTATTGTCATTTCTTTGCTTTATTAATTTTTAGAATAAAACAGAAACCAACTTAAATGGATGTTCATGTTTTATGTGTTTGGGGCAAGGAACAGAGAACAAAATCAGCATTTTTCTATCATAATTTTTTAAAATTTGAGTGAAACATCGGAGTTGTTCTATTCTAATGAAACATCTGGGAAGATATATTTTTAGAAAATTCTTGATGCCCGGTTCTTCTCCCAGCGCTGCTGATATAAACTGGTCTGCGGTATGGTACTGGGGCTCCCAAGTGATGCCTTCAAATCAAGCTGAAAGGCTGAGAACCAGTGTGCTAGAGGTTTTTTTATTATTATCTGTAGCAATGTGGTGTTTCTCAAAGTTGGGGGACCATCATCTGCGTTTAATTACACATTTACACTGTATTCTAAACCAGAGGTTCTCAAAGTTAATCGAGGAACCAGAATCACCAGGAGGGTTTGCTGGGTCCCACCCTGGAGAGTCTGATTCCATAAGTAGGGGTGAGGCCTGATGCTTTGCCTTTCTAGCAAGTTCTCAGGTGATGCTGATACAGCTGTTCCTGGGACCACAATTTGAGAGCCACCTTCTTAAACAGACCTCATCACAGAATTGCCTAGGTCCTCTTTTAAAAACACTATCCTGGGACTTCCCTGGTGGTGCAGTGGTTAAGAGTCCCGTGCTCCCAATGCAGGGGGCCTGGGTTCGATCCCTGGTCAGGTAACTAGATCCCACATGCATGCTGCAACTAAGAGTTCGCATGCCACAACTAAGGAGCCTGCCTGCCACAACTAAGGAGCCTGCAAGCCACAACTATGGAGCCCGCCTGCCACTGCTAAGACCTGGAGCAACCAAATAACTAACTAAATAAATAAAATATTTAAAAACAAAAAAAACAAACAAAAACACTATCCAAGTGAATCTTCTTCCTCCACCCTGGGAGATCTTGACTCAGCAGAAGGGGGACACATTTGTGTTTTCAACTGGCACCTCTAGTCATCTGACTTTCATTGGTTTGGGAAATATTGCAATAGTGTGATGGTATCTACATAGTTGACACAGATATGGTGTTCTATGTGGTCTAAACTCAAATATCAAATCAGTGATGTAATGGACTGAAGTTTGTGTCCCCGTAAAATTCATATGCTGAAACCCTACCCCCTCATGTGATGGTATTAGGAGGGGGGGGTCCTGGCAGATGATTAGGGTTAGTTGGCATCATGAGGGTGGGGCCCCCATGATGGGATTAGTGCCCTTATAAGAACCTCTCTGCCATGTGAGGATACAACAAGGAATGGGCAGTCTGCAACCCAGAAGAGGGTCCTCACCAGAACCCACCCATGCCAGCACCCTGGTCTGGGACTTCCAGGCTCCAGAACTGTGAGAAATGTTTCTGTTGTTTATAACCCACCCAATTTATGGTATTTTGCTATAACAGCCTGAGCCAAGACACATGATATTCAAAGGAAAGTGGAGGCTCATATTATCTTTCTACCATCTTTTTGGTCAAAGGCATATATTCCAGTGAGAACTCCTCAATGGTATCACCATTAAGGGAGTGATGATACTGATGATCAGATGCACATGAGGTTTAATGAAAGAAGTTTCTCCTGATGGTGGGACCTGTGTCTAATTTCCTCATCCCCATACCCCCCACCACTTCCAGAGTGCCTGGGCTGTAACAGGGCTACCTGTGAGTTTGTCACACACAAAAGTGCTCTGGTATTTATGTCATGCTGTGTAATATAATAGCTTGTCTTTGCAAAACACATTATTAGCAACCTGCATATGAGTTGGCTTAACCAGTCCTTAGACTCAGGATTCAACATTATCTTCATTTTACACAGGCATGAGGGAGGCTAGAACATCCGTCCCTTGAGGCTTAGGGATCGTGTGCCCACTGGTCCAGGACTTGTGTATCAAGCCCAGTGGCTTTCCCTCTGCCTCACAGCAAGGGTCTAAGCTCTGTGTTCTAAGCTCTGAAGGGGTATCTCTTTTTGTAACACTGGGTTATACAGTGTTTTATATATATATATATATATATATATATATATATATATATATATATATATATATATATATATATATATATATATATATATATACACACATACACACACACACACATACTTATATACATACATACATTTGGGATTAAATGTAATAAAAAAATTAAAAAAAGATTAAAAAAGATTAAAATAAAAGATAAAAAAGATTAAAAAATACCTTTTATCAGTGTTTCATACACTATGATGTATTTAGTATACTCATCCATTAAATTTTTTCAAAAGAGTTCATATCATATATATTAGGAATAATGTGACAGTAGCATATTAGATCCAGGATTTTACTGATATTAGTTTACCAATACGTTATCAATTGTACCAATATTATCCCTGAGGCTGAAGTAGATATTTAGGTTTTTAAAAAGTGATCTATTTTAAGGAATTAAGAAATAGTAATGTAGACATTACTTTGATACAACAAAAATTGTGTAAATGTTAAGGTTTGGGGAGTACTTTCTTGAAGAGTAATATTTTATTTAGATGATATCGTCTTTTATAGTATTTAGATTGTCAAATAATTTATGTGTGCAATACTTACAGAGGAAAATCCAGACTTCTCGATATTGTCTTGAATTGTATGTGTGTGTGTGTGTGTGTGTGTGTGTGTATAATTTCTCTTTTGATTCTAGAGGTGGTGTTATAAGGAGCTTTATGAAATGGCCGTGATTCACTACAAATCTTTTTGTAAAAAATTTCAATGAAAACAGTAAGTTTTTTTTTTTTTAAGCAAAGAGGTTTTTTTTTATAATCAAGACAATATATTCTTTGAAAGAGGTATTTCTTGACATTTATAGTGTTGGTGATGAGGTTATAATTTCCATTGTAATGAGATGCTTTTTTTTTTTTTTTTTTTTTCCGGTACGCGGGCCTCTCACCGTTGTGGCCTCTCCCGTTGCGGAGCACAGGCTCCGGACGCGCAGGCTCAGCGGCCATGGCTCACGGGGCAGCCACTCCGCGGCATGTGGGATCCTCCTAGACCGGGGCACGAACCCGTGTCCCCTGCCTCGGCAGGCGGACTCTTAACCACTGCACCACCAGGGAAGCCCGAGATGCTTTTTAATAACACATAACCCCTAATGCAGAGAGCAGCACAACTTCTCACAAGCTGTATCACGGTGACTATTTCCTAGCAAGGTCTAGGAGACTCCGAACAGGTAACATTTTGACTTGGCAATCCCAGTGACCTTTAGTCCATGGGTATGCCCTCATCCAAGCCTTTTCAAACTCGGTGTGCACAGACCAGGATGCTTTGAGCCCAAATCCTGGATTTGCTTGTTTGTTTGTTTGTATTTATTTCAGCGAATGGTTAACTGTGAATAACGGTTCTTCGCTTATTCTCGTGAGTTTTAGTGGTCAGAGCTGAGAACGAGCCTGTGGTGATCAGACTGGATTTTGAGTTGGAAACACTCTTGGATTTTTTTCTAGTTTTTTGAGCAACATCACATGCAGAAGTATCGCTCCTGCTATGAGAGGGAGAAAGATTTCAGCTTGTGTGTGTGTGTGTGTGTGTGTGTGTGTGTGTGTGTGTGTGTTCTGGTTAGAAAATAATGCATACAACTAGTCAGAAATGTATAATACAGGAAAAGTTTAAGAGGAAATGCAAAAGGATCACTCATTCTTCCATGATTGTGTGTGGGCTTCTGTGCTATCACATCAGCAGTACCCCCTGTAGATATCACTGCCCACGACGTTTCCACCTAGCAGTGCAGCCCGAGTATTATAAGTTGTTCAAATATTCTTTAAAAACAGGGTTTTAATATTCTGCAGGTAGGAAAAATAAAGCTTTTGCATGGATTTTCAAAAGCCATTTAAACCTATCACTGAATTTGCATCGGTAAAGCCTTTGAGATATTATTAAACTGTGTTAAACAGAAGTATGAAGTATAGAAACTGTGACCCAGCAGTGCCCAGCACAAAGTTGGGGCGTATTATAGAGTTCAACCCATATTTATTAAATAACCAAGAAAAAACATCAGTGTAACAGAATAATTAATATATCTTATTTGTAAGAGTTGTGACATATTAGATATACTGTGTAAGTACCTCCCATGATGTTAAAGGAATGTACTTATTGGTCTTAAGATGATCAGAGCAACTGGTCACAGGTTACGTCTTCCCTGTGTTGCAGTAACATAAGAGATTATGGTCCTATATGATCTTTATCACTGCATCACTCCTCGCTTACATCTCTGGCAGGTTTGGACTGTACCATAAATTTTGCAAAATTGCTCTTGTCTCTCCCACCTATAGTTTGACTTTCATGTTCGTTGGCTTTAAAAATGAATCATGGGAAGAAAACCATGGTGCCAAGCATCTGCCTCAGTGTGTCAGAGTTTACGTTCTCAGTTAATGGCTGACGTACAGTCAGTAATACATAGTACGGGAAGTAACACACATCGGGATAAAACAATCTTTTGTGTGTGTGTGTGTGTCCTCATGGATTTGTTCAATATTTGCATTCCATCCCACTGGATATGATTTAGTGCGGTCTTTTAGATTTGTAGAATGCTAATAGCATTAAAGTGTTAAATATACTTTTTCCAATCATCACTTTGTGTTTATTTTGTTGCATATCTAGCTTAGCCCTGCAGCTATTTCTTTGTGCTTCTCATTGACTTGGTTTTGTTCCTAAGGGGATCACCAGTTCCTTACCAGAGATGGTGGATGAGGTGTGACTTGTAGCCGCTGTACCTTCACTTCCCCTCCTGGATGGGTTTGGCTTTGCACAGCTGCCCTGTGGCTTTTCTGATGCAGTGATGGTTAACTTGAAGGCGCACAGCTGCTGACTCTCCTTTGATGTTTCCTGCTTCCCATGGCAGCTACCTTTCTTATTTCTGTTTTGAGAAATTAAGCAAGACCTGCCATTAAAGCAGCATTTTCTAACATAATTTATATTTGGGGTATTGTTATATTTGGGACATTCCTATCACGAAATAACCTCAAATCTTCTTAATCAGATTAGTCCCAAACTTCCAGGGAGTAACCCAAAGGTCATGATTTAGGATTGCCATCCTAAAAACCTATATGTAAGGAAAAGCAAGTCAGTTACCTTATTTGGGGTTTAAGTTCATTTAATTTACACATTGCTCTGGATAGTGGTGTAAAAAAAAGTAGTATTTGTTCTTCACATTCTGTGCATCTATATTTTTATGTTTTGGATGGAATGTTCCAAGCACTGTTTAAAAAAAAATTCGTCTGCAGACTGAAAGCAATCAGTTGCTGAAGAGCTAATGTGACATTGGCTTCAGGGTCTCTGACCGTAGATTGACTTTATCTACTCAGTTATACTATGTGTTAAACATAATTACGTATAAATCTCTTACAGGAACATTGCACTTTTCTGGAAGAATTAGTCTTTAAGATCCCTCAGGAACTTAGAAATTTGGTTATGCAAATGTTTGCATTTATCACGACCGTGGCTTTAGCACTTGTGTGAGGGGAAAAAAATGTAAGTATAAATTTGAGAATTCCTTCTAGATATTCTGGAACAAAAGTCTCTATTGCAAAAGCAGAAAAGCGCTCCTAATTTCTGGTAGTTTGCAGTTTGAAACTCACATTGTAAAATCCACTCTGAAAACTCGTCT
This sequence comes from Pseudorca crassidens, assembly GCF_039906515.1. Taxonomy (NCBI): domain Eukaryota; kingdom Metazoa; phylum Chordata; class Mammalia; order Artiodactyla; family Delphinidae; genus Pseudorca; species Pseudorca crassidens. Next base: position 6,385,137 of record NC_090313.1, read on the forward strand.
AGGCAGAGCTGTGTCTGGGTGTCCTTGTGCTGGAGCGGATTCATCCTTCTCTCTCGTCCTCGCGGTAAGCAGACTCTGCTCAGCATTTTTTCGAGTTAGTCCATCTGGTACAGCTGTCCCTTCGAAGGCCAGGCAGGGACGGTCGTGAATGTAAGTGAGCTAGTTAAGGTCTAGACAAAAGATGAGCAAGGGAAATATTTGCTATCTCATCTGGCCGCCCAGGCTTCACACTTTCTTAGTCTCCTTTGCACCAGTCTGCAAGCCATTTCCATCTACAATTGGGATATGAATCTCACACATAAGTTCCCAGAGCCAGACGTGGGCACCTAAACAAGAAGGTTTTTCACAAGCAGAATTTCAGCTTGTTCGCATTTGTCTGCATTATAAAACACAGATTGGTCTGAACATGTTTCTGGAGAGTCTGATTCTATTATTTCAACTTACCCTACCATCAAATTAAAGATATGCTAGGAAGTTCTTGCGAATAATTCCAAGATATTGAGTCTTGTGACTACCACTGAACTATTTCTGTGGTGGTCCCTGGTCTATGGGTAATACTTTCCTGGTGCTCAGAAACTGGTCTCTATGGAGACCAGATCTAGGAATGATTTACCTTAGCATGATACATTTGTAGAGCCAGATTCTTTTTTACCTGGTAAACGCATAGTTATTTCATAAATCCAGCCATGAAAATATTCTATGTGGCTGAAATGGTATTTCCAACTAGGCACAAATATTATAATTATGGGAGTGATTAATCTTGTATCCATCAATATATTTGTCACACAGATGCATGAAAAGAACTGTCAATTCAGTGGAAAAAATCATCTCATTAGCAATTTGGGTTGAGACAGGAAAAGGAAAGGTGTCCTTGGCTTACTCAGGGAAAACAGGTATTCTGCAGATAGAACTTGAACCCACAATAATTATTCCAACACATCTTACCATAAAGAGTCTAGTTTACTTCTTAAATATTCCACTGAAACAACTGAGTGCGAACATATTCATTTTATAGAAAAAATAAGAATAAATTTCTCAGATGGCCCAACTCAAATGGAAAGCCAGTTTCTGGTCTTGAGTCTAAGAATTACATTTCTTAGTATTAAGAAAAAGAACATGGGCTACAGAAAGCTCATAGGCTTAGATCTCCAAGGGACACTGAAATAATGAAAGAGGAGTGATTTTTATGATTTGGAGTATAGAGAAAAGATACAACAATGCAAGGAGAGTAGAAAACAGGGTTTGTAATGTGACTTAAAAAAAAGAAAATCATAGGCTTTTTTTTAGCCACTTTTTTTCAACATATTGATTACATCTTTGTGTGGTTGTGATTCTGGTACAAATGGCAGTTTTTGTTACTTTTCTGTACCCGTCCCCAGTTGATTGCCACTCTTACTTCCTGGGGTTTTGCTGGAATCTCTCTGTCATACAAGAGGAGGAGAGGGGACAGAGCCTCTCGTGCTGAAATTGCGTTTATTCTGCTCTAGGAAATAATGAAAAGTTCCATCTAACTGCTACGATGCAATTACAGGACTGTCCATCTGGCCTGAAATATAGAGTAAGTTTTCATTTTGCCTTGAGGGAGACTCCTGAGGGGAATTATTTTCCTGATGAAATTGTATCCGCAGTTCTTGTGGGTTTTAAAGAAACACTGAAGTAAATCTAACCTACCGTCCACCAAAACAGAGTGTTGGAGATCACTGGAATGAGGTTGGATTTCCCAGGTTAATTTTGAACAATCAGTTACATAAATGAGATTTGTGGGCCTGGAAAAGTCCATTTTACTCATTTCCACGACTTTAGGAAAATCCATTTGGTTCATTGTCCTGAATATCAGCCCACTTTACCTGTGGGCTCAGTGGGAGAAACGTATTTTCCTCTAAAGAAGAACACAGGTTCTACCTGGCTAGTTTTCTTTGCATGGATTGTATATTGATTTATATTTTAATGAAACTTTGGCTGGTCTACTAAATGTAAATTTCTCAGAGACACGGTGTTAATCTGTATTTAAGGCATGTATCCTAAGGTTAAATCTGGCATGAAAGGCAATTGAGATTACCAGAGTGCTTGGTTCAGTGAGTTGAGGGGCAGAGCAGTAGCGCAAATCTAATTTTACAAGGAAATTGCTGAAAGAATTGATGTAATAGAATGGATATAACAGAGCAAGGTATTTAAAATTTGCATGCTCAGGTGGGTAATAAGCTGTTAGAAATGATCTCTGGTCGCTGAAAAAGGCCCATTTGCTCAAAACACACTACTGTTTTTTGATAGCCATGAGCCAGGCTATTAACTTGGCCTTTTTTCAATTTGATTTTTTACTATTAAGGTGACTTTACTTCAAGCATATTTTATTTTGAAGGCCCCAAAGGAAGTGTCTGTGTGCATGCATGCATTTGAATATAGATTTTCTCCCTCGCTCTGTATACATATTGCATCTATACACACGAGGAATGCTGGTGTTAGGGGAACTGGTTCTCCAGTTATAGTTTGTGAGTGTTTGGCCAAGAAGGATGTTCCACAGTACCGGCAGAGAGAATGTGAACCGACATGCAGTTTCATCACGTGTGTGTATATGTGTGTATTTACTGGAGGAAAATAAATGTCAATACACCATTTTATTATAAAATTAAAAAGGGAGTGCATTGCCATTCTCAGAATCTCTTTCTGCATTTAAAAATGTTTTTCAAAAGGGAAGAGAGTTGTTGATAGTAATATCTAGATTGCTTAAAAAAAAAAAAAAAAGTGTTGCAGAGTTTTGATTCCTGTTGCCAGAACCGTTCTGCAAGGTTGGTTTGTAGTTTAGTGGGATTGGCAAGGCAGCCCCACGTCGCCAAGCAAGGGGGCGAGTCTGCAGCCCACGCTCGGTCTTAGGTGAGTGAGTGATGGTCCCTCTCCATTGTTCTGACACCACCTGCAAACGGGCCAGTTGCTGCAGTGGTTTAGGTCCTCAGCAATCATCAGGGTAATGGCTGACCCTGGGAGCCTTGCAGATTTCAGAGTGACACACAGTGAAAGAAAATCCAGGCTCCAGTGGAGCAGGAATAATCCGAGATGGTCTGTGGTGAGGGGATTCCTCTTTGAATTTTCTGGAGGGACCTAAAAGCAAGAGAAATCAGGTTGATTAAATATTCCAGACAATTAATTAAATATTTACTGGGCTTTCGGCGTGAGCAGGTGGAGGCTTGCGGTGAGCGTTACTATTACGTTTATATTTGTGGTGTCCTGAGTGTCATCTTTCAAAAATAGCGTAAGTTCTAAAAGAATATTTTCAGGAAGATGTGATGAGTTTAGAATGATTAATCATCATTAATAATGATCAGTCATAATGATGATTCTAGTTTAGAATGTTAAATAACATTAAAAGGGCAAATTAAACATCAGGAAATACAATGGATTCATTTCTAATAACTTACAGACCTCTCGATGGTTAATGCACAAAAGGATTTTTCTGGTCATCCCTCTTCCACCGCCAAAGTTTACCAATAAGATACTTTTTTTTTTTTGCGGTACGCGGGCCTCTCACTGTTGTGGCCTCTCCCGTTGCGGAGCGCAGGCTCCGGACGCGCAGGCTCAGCGGCCATGGCTCACGGGCCCAGCCGCTCCGCGGCAGGTGGGATCTTCCTGGACCAGGGCACGAACCAGTGTCCCCTGCATCGGCAGGCGGACTCTCAACCACTGCGCCACTAGGGAAGCCCTAAGATACTTTTTGATAGTGGTATTCCTGTTCTGAGAATGATCTTAGTTGATTATAAAGGAATTTTTACTAATTTAGTTGGTGACCCTGACATTTTACACTAATAAGGGAGCAGACATAGTGATTTTATTTAGTAGATGACACTTCCCGTAAGTGCTAAAGCTACCTGGGCGCTGACTCTTGAATGTAGAGTCGCAGCCTGTCCCCAAAGTGAGTCATTTGAAAATAAAAAACGCCCAGCTGCCCAGGTCCCTGGCAAAAGGAACACTGTGATGTCAGGAATGCCTCACAAGGTGAATTTTAAGGATCGACCAATTCTCAGTACAGGTGAGCTCTGAAGGAGTATTGAAAGTTTGGAATGTTTCAGCAACTGGGGAAAACTCAAAAAATTATTGGGATGTACAGTTGGCAAGAGAGATAAAGGGAGGGCTGGATGCAACGTTCAAGTTGGAAAAACTAGAGGTGAGCTCAGTGCTGAAAGCTGGCGCTGACCTTTGGCCTATGGTTTGCAGGGCACTGGGAAAACACACCCCCTTCCTCCCCTCCCCCTCCCTCCCCTCCCACTTCCTTTGCACCAATCACATGCTGGCTCTTTGGAGGCAGGGAATTGAGAACAAGTTTTCCACCTAGGCTGTCTCAATAACAAACCCCATCGGTTATCAGACAGTACAGCTGTGGAAAGCAAGTTTTAACGTGGGGGGCTGTTCAGAGTGGGGTGCACAGGGCACAGTCCTGCTTAGGAAGAGAGGTCCTGCGGAGGCCCTCACAGTGTGTGGGGGAGCGACGGGTGATTGGAAGGTTCTAGCAACCTTGGTGGCAAAATTGACTTTTCTTCCCTAAGTGTCTCAGAGGGCGAGGAAAGGATGCTGCATGCTGTGGGTTGAATTTGGGTCCCCTCCAAATTCAGATGTTGAAGGCTTCAGAGTGTGACCTCATTTGGAAATGTGGTCCTTGCAGATGTAATTAGTTAAGATCAGGCCCTATTGCAGCAGGGTGGGCCCCTAATCCAATATGACTGCTACCCTTTTAAAAAGGGGGCATTGGACACAGACATGCACACAGGGCGAATGTCATGTGAACATCAAGATAGAGGGGAGGTGAAGCTTCCACAAGCCAAGGAACACCAAACATTGCCTGAAAACCACCGGAAACAAGGGGAGGGGCATAGAACCAATTTCCCTCCCAGCCCCAAGAGGCACCAACCTGCTCTCAAGTTTGGTATCGTTTGAATAAGCGAGCTTTGAATTTCATACGGTTAAGACGTGTGTATAAAGAAGAAGTTGTGCTCGGTGGCTGAGTTAAAAACTGAGTTTGTAAGTCAGTTGTTTAATAGTGGTAGGTTCACTGTGTTTTGAGAGGTTTATTGTACATTTGTCCATATTTCAGCATCAAGCTTTGCTCTTCACGGCTCTTACCAGTGAAACAGCACAACACCCATCCTTCACGTTTCGAGAGACTTACTTCAAGTGGAGCATCTTTCATGTCTGTCGCTGGAACAAACCCCACAAATGGATCTCCAGGAACAAAGCACGCGGCTTTCTTCACTAACCTTCGCACTGGGGCCAGAAAGCTAAAAATCTAAAGATACCAGTGCCTCTTCAGGCCTTGCTTTGGCCAGAACCCCTCTCTGTTGAATCCTGACATCTTCACAGAAAGTAGTTTTCTGTAAGACACTGTTATATAACACACTAACTATGAACTCATTAATATTCATGTGCATCTATAAAATTGCAGTTGTCCTTTTGTCCATTAACCAATCTAAAGAAAAAGGAAGAGGGAGAAAGGGGAAGGAGGAGGAAGTTTGAGCTTTTTTGTTTGTTTGTTTTTTAGTTTGAAAATGAGAGGACAGGCAAGGATGAGAGTCTGGGGTACCACAAGTCCTCTCTCTGTGCGGCTTGAAAGAAACTGACATGAAAGAGAATGTCGTCATAACTTGTCTTTATGTCCAATTAGATAATGCCAAAGCCCACCTCCTGCTTGCAGGTACCTTGCTGAAATGTCCTGCAGGTCCGGAGGGATGAGTCAGGGCAGCCAGCTAGCTGACTGCATAGGTTGTGATTCTGATCTGAGAAGAGATGAAGTTAGAGCGCAAGAGGTTCAAATCACTCCGGTCACCTAAGAGTTCCTTGAATCCAGAGTGAGATAAAGGTGTACCGAAGACTAAAAAATGAACCTCCTCTCCTCTAATTCTGTGCAACAGAAGATGGCAGAGATCTGAAAGGTGATGTCTGCAAAAAGGAAAGTACTAACTGTTTTTGCTGACAGTGCATTTGTATTAATAGTAACCTAGTTGTTACAGTTACCAGGTTCTTCTTAAAGTATCAGTTGGAAAATGTCTGGAGTCTGAGTAGCCATCCCTAGGGTGTCGTTCATCAGATAAAGGAACAAAATTGTTATAGTTTGTCCTAATCCAGTCAGGCTGCTATAACAAAATACCATAGACTGGGTGGTTTATAAAGGACAGAAATTTATTTCTCGTAGTTCTGGAGGCTGGAAATCTACGATCAAGTTGCTGGCAGATTTGGTGTTTGGAGAGATCCTGATTCCTGGTTTTTGCTGTGCTCTTACCTGGTGGGAGGGGAGAGGGAGCTCTCTTTTATAAGAGCACTAATCCCATCATGAGTGTTCTATCCTCGTGACCTCATCACCCCCAAAGACCCCACTTTCTAATAAAAAAATCACATCGGGAGTTAGAGTTTCAACACATGAATTTGGTGATGGGGGTGGGACACAAACATTCGTCTATTGCATAGTTAGAAGAGAAGACAAATATTCACATATGCTGATGCTGTCATTTTTCCCATTTGATTTTGAGGAAGATCATAGAAAGGGAAATTGGTAAGGTAGAACCTAAAGGAATGCAATTCAGGAAAGCAAGTGACTTTTGAACTGAGGAAAGGGGGTTCTGTGTGTATTCAGCAAAATGGATTTTGGACAGTAATCTCCGCCCTCCCCCTCCCCCGTCCTCCCCACGCTGAGAAGCAAAACGCTGAACAATAGTTCTTATTCAATGAAAATAGTTGGGGCAAAAATCCTTAAGACTTCCTTTTCTTATGGAAATACTATAAAGGAACAAGTTGCAAAATACCTTTATTACCCTACACTACATTTTAATATCTCTTAGTTATTTGTCCAGGATTTTAAGAGCACTGAGGATGTTCCAGTTGCAGGCCTGCATGAGCAGTTGTGCAGAGACCCAGAGCAGATGCAGAGCGACATCTATAATTGCGCTGGGTTGTTAGTTCACTGCACAGGCGAGAATGTTCAGGGAAGAAAAAAAGCCCCTGAGACTCTCTCTTAGCTCTTTAATTATTAGAGTTTTTGTAAGATTGTAGAAGCATGCCTTCTCTGACAATGTTAAATTTATAAATTTCAAGGCTGGGAAAACTTTTCTTAAAGGTTTTTCTCAGCCTTTTAGAAAGATAGCAGTTGGGCTCATGCTGTGTTAGCATTTGCCTTTAAAGTAAAACTAAGCTTGTGGGTGTTAGAATCAAGATGCTGCGGGACATGTAAGATTTAATAAATATTTTTCATGAAATAAGGGGGGAAGGATTGAAGGGGCCAGATAAAGGAAAGTTTATGTCCTTTATTAGGCTGACCATATACTTTAGCTTCTAAACGTGTTCAGCTTTTAAAAACATTTCATTTTAAGATAATTTCAAACACATAGAAAATTTACCAAAAAGAAAAAGTTATAAAGAGCTCCTGTTTTCTCTGTACTTAGGAGGGGTAGGATGAATGATTGCCGCGCCCGCCTCCAGATATGCAGGCTTTAATCCCTGGAGCCTGCGTCATCTCATACGGCAAAAACGGACCTTGCAGAGGTGGTTATCCTGGACTACCCAGGTTGGCCCTAAATGTCATCACAAGTGTCCTTGTAAGAGGGAGGCAGCAGTGGATTTGACCACAGAAGTGGAAATGACGTGACAACACAGATCGAGGTGGAAGTGATGCCCTTTGAAGATGGAGGAAGGGGTCACAACCCAAGGGAAGCAGCAGCCACTGGAAGCTGAAAAGACACAGGAACGGCTCTCCGCTCACAGCCCCCAGTGGGCCCAGCCCTGCCGACCCCTGACCGCTTGACTTCAGCCCACGGAAACCAACGTCAGACTTCTGGCTTCCAGAACCTGAAGAGAATAAATGTGAGTTGCTTGAAACCACTGTTTGTGGTAATTGGTTACAGCAACAATAGGAAATGAATAAACCCAGGTTCACTTCCTTTTTGTGTTGTTGTTTGATTTATTTTTAATTTAGTTTTTATTTTATATTATAGTTATACTCTATAGAGTATAGTATTAGTGTATAGTTGATTTGCAATGTTGTGTTTGTTTCAGGTGTACAGCAAAGTGATTCAGGGATACATGCATATATCCATTCTTTTTCAGATTCTTTTCCCATGTAGGTTATTACAGAATATTGAGTGGGGTTCCCTGTGCTGTACAGTGGGTTCCTGTGGTTATATCTATTTTATATATAGTAGTGCGTATCTGTTAATCCCAAACTCATTTGTGCCTCTCCCGCACCTTTCCAGATTCACTTACTTAGAATGTGCTGCCCATTTGCTTTTTTGTTCTTCTCTTATGTGCACCTATAAGCTTTATTATTGTTGTTATTGTGAACCGTCCGAGCGGCAAACGAGCACTTTTCCATAGTGAAAGAGGAATGACGAGAAGTAGAAACCAGGACTACTCTGGGAAAACCAGAAGTTCTGTCACCCACCAACACTATTCTTGTTGTTCTACTGCCGGGGCCAGTGGACGGTCCCAGCTCTGTGAACGTGCACTTCAGAAGTTCTGCCAGCCGTGTGCTTTGTGCCTCTTCTCTGGGACCCTGTACAAGCAGCCCTCCTTCCTGCCTGTGTGCGGTTGTCTGGGCGCAGCCTCAGGACCTGGCCTGGTCCCCCCTTCCCCCAGCCTGACCTGCCATCATGTCATCTTTGCTGTTTTAGTTTCCTGAACAAGCTGGCTCCTTTTCACTGCAGACCTTCCCACACCTTATACCCACCCCTCCACTTACCTGGAGAACTTCTTACCTGGAGAGCTCCATCCCCCACTCAAGGAAACCTTCCCGTGCACCCCAGCTCTCCGCCACTGCCACAGTCTCCATCTACTAGTCTCAAGTTCCCTGTTTCATGCATTTACCTTGTGCTTTTTGGTGTAACATTGATCACAATTACTCTTCCTTCATCATGTGTGTGTGTGGCATGCTGGCGAGACGAAATTAGAAGAAAAATCCCTTATCTCCTAAAACTCTGGGCGTGGGCAGGAGATCACCCTGAAGCAGGTTTCCCTAACTGTGGGAGAAATCATTCAACTTCCTCCCCTTAGCCACGTGGAGGTGACCCAAGTAACCCCCTGCCCCACCCCAGACTGGGCAAGTGATGGGGGAGCCCAACAGGTGAATCATCCTTTCGGAGGTTTTCTTCTGTCTTAAGCAGACGCTGTTCTTCCTTTGGGAATTTTTAACGTCAGGGAAAGGAGACAGGGATTTTCGTAAGGAGCAGGAAAGCCTTTGGGAGGGAAGGGACTGCGGCCCCTGCAACAGCCTCTTCTTTCAAAGAGGGAGACACTATGGGGCAAGCAGTGGGGCCCAGATGTGGCCCACTGACAGCACCCCAACTGAGGATGGGAGACGCGCAGTGGGTACGAGTTAAAAATATTCTCAGCAACCATTTTTGCCAGAAGCTGGAGCCACATATGCACCCAACCATCTGACCCAGACTGATGCTTTGGGGACGAAGGACGGGGTGCCAGAGGGTGAAATGAAAGAAAGCGATGCCCACAACCCTAGAGGCGGAGCCGGGGGCTCCCCGCCTGCCCACGCTGGCAGGGAGACGAGGCTGGTCTGGCATCTGGGAATGCGTAAGGATGCTCACGGGCTTCGCTGGGAAGTGTAAGCATCACTGTATTTACCTCCCCACCTAGTGAGAGTGGATCACACCAGAGAGATGTGATCGTCAGTTCTAATGTCTGCTTAGACTGGAAATATCTCGAGGGCAGTGGCCATGCTTATTTATTTGAGTTCTTTCCTAGTCCCAGCACTGCCTGGTATTATGCTTTTGTTGAATGAATGAAATGACACCAAATTAAAAACATCCATTCAAATATCAACTTCTCCACAGAGCTTCACAAGTAAACTCACCATCTCCATTCAGTTCAGTAAGTATGCAGGGACTAACATCCCTCCCTCCATCCGTCTATCCATCCTTCCTTTCATCCATCTACCTACCTATCTATCCATCTACCGACAGGGTGAAAATATATGTATGGATAAATAGCACACACATATAATATCTGTCCCCAGTACTATTTTGAAATCCTCCATATTATATCGAACTACTTTTCTTCCGTCTCCTTGACCAACTTCGCCAGCAGACTACCGGTTCTCTGGTGGGATCATTCCTGTTCTTTTTTAAAAATTGCACTGCTTTACAACATTTTCAAGTCAAAAGCTCCTCTTTTAATGTAAAAATGAAAAGTCCCTCTTCTCCCTTTCTCACAACAGGAGCTGTATTCTCAGTGTCCTTTAAGAAAATAGGTGGAAGCTCTGAAGTTCCACTGGGTTCCCGGTTCGTGGTTTGGGAACCACTGCTTGATCATATCGCAGAGGAACGTAAAATTATCTGCCCACAGACAGGCATCCACGTGAGAAGACTTGGCATCCTCTTCCTTGATGTGATGTTGGGAAACTCCACCTCCACCCCGTTGCCTTCCCTTTAACTGGAGGGAAAAAGAAGTCCTTAGCTTGCATTCACTCTCCGTGGTTAGTGTTTGCTGCGCCATCCGGGTTGGATAGAGTTGTAGGGGGCAGGCCCAGGGATGACCCCATCATGAATAAAATAGTGAAGACCCCCTGGGAGGGAAGAAATGGGGTGAGAAAGGGAGCTTGGAGGTGTCAGAGTTAGAGTTGGCCAAGTTCACGGGTTTGACCAGGGCGAGGGCTGCCCCTCCCTCTGCGAATGCTTTATAACTGTTTTTGGCGGACTGATGTGGAAGTTTGCATAAAATAGGCTTTTTAATGAGAACTGCCCTTGATCTTTTTCCAGGCCCACGATGGAAATTTTCAGTAAGAGAAAGTCTGTTTAATAAATGCATTTGGTAAACATTAAATCGACTTCACCCCAAGTATTTTTTACTTTTATGTAGCTTTGCACAATTAGTTCCATCTGGGAGGATTCACATTTTCTGGGAGTGGGAGTGAATGTCTTCTCTTTTATTCCCCGGGGAAGTCTGTGAAATCCCCAGTCTTTCTGGTTCCTTTAACCAGAAAGACTGAACTTCATGAAGTGATGGGGAGACGGGTGCTGCCTGTGATGAATCAGTAGCGGTTTCTGCGTGAATATTCAATTTTTAGCACTGACAACTGGCTTTTTGGCCGGAGAGTGCCTACCAGAAAGGACAGGACCTGCAGTGGATTAATAATCCAAAATCAGTGTTCCATCCCTTGAATAGCATTTCATTCTCCAGGTGTGCCTTTAGGAAACGATGGCCTTTGTCTGGGGGCGGGTTGTGTCTCTTTTTAAAATGACAAGAGGCACATTGGATGTGAGAAGAACCACAGGAGTCATCCAGGAGGCATGACCTCGTCCAAGGAGAAATCCCAAGTCAAAAACCTCCCAAGGACGCCTCACAGGTGGAGCCTCAAACACAAGGCATCATCTATCCCATGCTGCTTACTTGCACTGTGTTGGTAGAGAGAGTCTTAGCAATTCCAAGCAATTCTCTTAGACTTAATTTGTTTTCCCAGTGACAGGAAAATATTCACGTCCATGTCCAAACTCACAAAAGGAATCCAGGACTTCAGTGAAAACTGAAGAAAACGCTCCAGGATGACAGCCCCAACTCCAGCTGTGAAGAAGCCGAACATCTCTTAGTACATGAAAGGCGACTGTTGCGTGTTTTGGAGACAAGAATTTTGTTCCTCTTCACTCCTGATTGTGTCTTTGGTCCCATATAGAGGGCCCTTCAAATCATGGGGGATCCAGGTGAATACAGGAGCAGGTGGAGGCCGTGACCCATTTCTGGCTGTGGCCCAGGCCTCTGTACCACTTTCAGCCTGAGGAGACTAAGGGAATAACCCTTCCAGCTCCTGGGGTCCGTTAAAGTCTCAGGAGTTGCTTCCCAAGCATCGTGACTGTGTGTCCCACCACCTTATCCTCAGGTGACAGCCATCCCTAAGCTGAGCAGTGCCCTACAAGGCAGCCTGGCTTTAGAACTCAGACACACGGGGTGGCTGGACAACTTGACCCTTTCTTAGGGACTGCGATGGAGACCCACTGAGAGGGACCTGGGAGTTTTACAAGACGAAGAAACACACAGAGAACCGCAGGGTCCACGAGTCCATGAGTCCTGGTTACTGGTTAAACATTTTTTAACCTTGCTGTGTGTTTTGATGATCTACTGTTGCCTACGAATCTATCTCAAAACTTAGTGGTTTAAAGCAGCATGACTTCTCAGGATTCTATGGGTGAGGAACTCAGAGGTCCTGCCCCACCTGAGGCCAGCTGGGCTTGTTATCCCTGTGTCTGGACCGGGAGTGAACTGGGAGGGCCAATAGCGCTTTGCTCACAAGTCTGCCCCTCGACGCCCCCTCTCTCTCCCATGTCATCTGGTCAGGCTTCTCACTGCTTGCCAGCTTGGGGGTGGTCAGACCTTTCGAAAGGTGATTGGCTTCTAAGAAGGAGGACAGAGAAGGCTTAAGAGCTTGGAAGAGACATAGCTTCACTCCTTCCACGTTTCGTTGCTCAAAGCAAGGTACAGGGCCAGTGGAAATTCAAGGGGAGAGGAAAAAGGCCCTACGTCTGCATGTTAAAGAATTGATGGTGGCCATCCTGGAGGACTGTCTATCTGCTCTGAACTGAATGTTCGTGTCCCCCCAAAACTCACATGTTGAAGCCCTAATCCTCTATGCAATGGTGTTTGAAAGTGGGGTCTTGGGGAGGTAGTTAGGGTGAGATTAATTCATGAGAGTGAGGACCTTGTGATGGAATTAGTACCTTCACAGAAAGAAGAGACACAGAGTCTTTCTCTCTGCCATGTGAGGACACAGCAAGAAGATGGCCATCTGCAAACCAGGAAGTGAATTCACCAGACACTGAATCTGCGGGTACCTTGACCTTGGACTTCCAGCCTCCAGAACTGTGAGAAATAAATGTTTGTTGTTTAAACTGTCCCATCTGTGGTATTTAGTTTTAACTGACACTCTATGTTTGCAGTAATACACCTCACCACCCCAGGTATCCTGAGCACAGCCCTCTCTCTTGCAAACTGACAGAGTCCACGTAACCCGTCGGTTTTCTTAGCTGGTAATTCTCCCTTGTGACCCAACCCCGTTTATTGGAGCCCTGATACAGGCAAGGATTTGGTGGGTGGGGCAGGGTCTACAAACATCACTGACCAGAGGCAGATCATACCCTAGTTGAGGATGTGTGAACAAAGATTTAAAAAATAACATGAGCTAACTTTTGAAACAAGGAAGCCTAAAAGCATGGAAGGAGTAAACAAAAGATGAGGCTACTTGAGAAGAAATTAAATAGGACACCCGTGAGAGGTTCCAGCAGAAAGTTAGGAGGACATGTCAGTATGTTTCTCTTCTATGTATTAGGAAAAGCTTTTTTTTTCTCTCTATTTTTAAAAAAAATGTTATTGAAGTATAGTTGATTTACAGTGCTCTGTTAATTTCTGATGTGCAGCTAAGGGACTCAGTTATACATATATATTCTTTTTCATATTCATTTTTCTTCATATTCTTTTCCATTATGGTCTATAACAGGGTATTAAATGTAGTTCCCTGTGCTACACAATAGGACTTTTTTGTTTATCCATCCTATATGTAATAGTTTGCATCCGCTAATCTCAAATTCTCGATCCATCCCTCCCCATCACCCACCCCCCCTACCAGGGAAAGCTCTTTAGGGATCACTTTTTTTTTTTTTTTTTTTGCGGTACGCGGGCCTCTCACTGTTGTGGCCTCTCCCGTTGCGGAGCACAGGCTCTGGACACGCAGGCTTAGCGGCCATGGCTCACGGGCCCAGCCGCTCCGTGGCATGTGGGATCTTCCCGGACCAGGGCATGAACCCGTGTCCCCTGCATCAGCAGGCGGACTCTCAACCACTAGCCACCAGGGAAGCCCGGGGATCACTTTTTAAGAGACCAAATTTCTTCACAGACTAGAGAACTAGGACTCATATCTTTTGAGGCTGAAAGTACAAGTCTCTTAGATTCAACCTGGCACTTAACCCTCCTTGCATGTGACAAATGGCATGGAGTGTCTTCTGTGGCCGGGCCCTGCTCTTGACAGTGGGAGCATAGAGTGAATAACACAAGACGGAGCAGGTAGTCCCTTCTCAGAGAGACTGCATTCGAACGGGAGAAGGGTACTTTCTTCTGTTATGGTCACGGCTCAATCAATGAAAACCACATTCGTTTCCTCTCCACCCCCTTCCCGCCTGCTTCCCGCAACTTCCCCAGACACACAAACCCACAGCACACAAAGGTCTCTGTACCACCCCCCTCCCCTCCCCCAGGGAGAGGAAAATGCCTTGTAACTCATTCCGCCGGTTCTTCTCCTCTCCTGCCTGGGCTCGCTTGTCACCAGCTACTTCCAGCTGAACTGCATGGAGCCTCTCTCAGCAGGCAAGTTCTTCTGGCTTCCCTCGAGGGGCAGAGCTTTGGGTGTATTTTGTTTTTGTTTGGAAGACCAGCTGCCGTCTGGTGGCCATATGTAGCCACCTTGGCTTCCCAGGAGCCACAGTAATGACAAGGCAGGGTTCATCGTACCATTTGCGTTTTCCATAGCTGGGCTAATTTGAAGAGATCTATTTTATTCTTCATGTGAAGAAGATGGGACCCTCAAGTCAGGTTAATGGACCATTATATTTTTCTGCCCTTCACACACCCAGGGAGCGTCTTCTCTGCTCTGCCTTTCAACGCCTCCCTTTATCCCGAGGCCCTAATTCAGGTCTAGGACTTGGTTCCTTCTACACCATCTATCAATCACTTTTGCTCTTTATGCAAACACAGACAGTTTTGTCATTATTCCAAAAATAGGTGCTTTCAAGGAGGCTGGTAACCAGTTTATCTTGTTCTTTTCTATAGCTGTTTTCACTTGTAGCAGCGATAACAAGACGTACACACTATTTTTCAAGGCAGTAATATGGTTCTCTCACCAATATTAACAGCTCACCTTCTGGCCTTGTGCTTTACTCACCAGGGAGCATGATTATTTTTTTTTATTGCCTTGTAAAATAGCTGGCTTGTCACATTACAGCTTAATTGGGAACACAAAATAATCAATAATTTAAAATAAGACCACTGCCGATACAGGGACATGAATAAAGCAAGGCCCGGATTAGGTCCCTCTGGTGTCACTCAGGGGCTCGAGAATACTAGTGCTTTAAATAATATTTGGTGCCAAAGATGACTTCGAAACTTGTTCTGGAGTCGTTTCTGCCTCTAATTCCTTAGTAAAGATGGCTCAAATGGTTTTGTGTTTCTGTCAGCAGACTGAAAATTTCTTGTCATCACCGGGACTGGCATAGAGCAAAGAACAGATAAATGTCAAGAATCAAGAAAGCCCAGTGATTTTTTTTTTTTTTTTTTTTTTTTTTTTTTTGCGGTACGCGGGCCTCTCACTGTTGTGGCCTCTCCCGTTGCGGAGCACAGGCCCCGGACGCGCAGGCTCAGTGGCCATGGCTCACGGGCCCAGCCGCTCCGCGGCATGTGGGATCTTCCCGGACCGGGGCACGAGCCCGTGTCCCCTGCATCGGCAGGCTGACTCTCAACCACTGCGCCACCAGGGAGGCCCCCCCAGTGATTTCTTACAAACTTAGACCTTTTGGTCTGAGGACCAATGTCTGTCTCAGAAAGGATGAGGTTGGTCATTTAAAGGGCTGATCTCTGGAGAAAGGAAGAAAGGGTCTGGGGTGGATGGACTCCTCTTTCATTGTCTCCCTGTGTCAACTTGGCTAGATTGTGGTGCCCAGTTGTTTGGTCAACAATGACTGGCTACTGTATATATATATATATATATATATTTGTATGTAGATAGATGGTAGATAGGTAGATAGAAGTTGCTGTGAGGGTATTTTTCAGATGTGATTCACATTTACAATGCATTACAGATGAACTTATTTACAAAATAGAAACCGATTCAGAGACGTAGAAAGCAAACTTACGGTTACCAAAGGAGATGGTGGGGGGCAGTGGGAAAGATAAATTAGGAGTTTGGAATTACCACATACACACTGCTATATGTAAAAGAGATAACCAACAAGGACCTATTGTCTAGTACAGGGAACTATACTCGTATCTTGTAATAACCTATAATGGAAAAGATTCTGAAAAAAAAATGTATATATATGTGAGTCACTTTGCTGTACACTTGAAACGAACACAACATTGCAATTTAACTATACTTCAATTAAAAAAATTTTTTTAAATTTTACCATCTGTTGACTTTCAGTTAAGCAAGTTACCCCCTTACTCTGACCCTTACCTAATCAATTGAAGGTCTCAAGAGTCAACAATGAGGTTTCCCAGAGAAGAAGGAATTTTGCCTCAAGACTGTGGAATAGGAATCCCGCCTGCAATTCGATCCTGCCCTACAGATTGTAGTCTTACCAGCCCCCATATCACATGAGACAGTTCTTTAAAATAGCTCTCTCTATATATAGCTACATGTCCTAATAGTTCCATTTTTCAGGAGAACCCTGACTAATACACTATGATCTTGTTCTATTTTTAACTGTATCCCTGTATTATTTTCTTTCTAAAAGTTTTTTACTGAAGTATAATTCATTTACAATGTTGTGTTAGTTTCAAGTGTGCAGCAAAATGATTCAGTTATGTATGTATAGGTACAGGTTATTCCATTATAGGTCATTACAAGATATTGAGTAGAGTTCCCTGTGCTATACAGTAGGTCCTTGTTGTTTACCTGTTTTATATATAGTAGTGTGTGTATGTTAATCCCAAACTCCTAATTTATCCATGTCTTATTTTACTAAAAGAAGCTACTGGATTTCAGGGTGTAGACAGATGTGAAGCAAACTCTTGGAAGCGTCTTCGTTCTGTCCCTGAACATGGAGACCGCCTGCGGCAGACACACTTCAGGCGTCCCTGGGGCAGTGTGGAGTGGTGTGTCACCTCGGGCGTGCGCTAACCAGCATCCAATTCCTAACGTTGTGCTTGGCTCCCAAATTGTGTCAGTTGTCAAAATGTAAAATGCGGTTTAGTGATCATCTGGGGCCTGTTGCGTATTGTCAGGAAATCCTGAAGTTGCTGTCACGGAGTGTATGTGATATTGTTTCTACAAGCACCTGATGTTTTGAGGTGTAGGTATTATGGTTCAGGGTGCATCAAGAGACGATTTGCGTCTAACAGACGGAGGGGAAATCTAGCCATTTAACTAACTGTGGGACCCTCACTTCTCTGGACCTCCTTCCTGCCTGAAAATGAGAAAGTTGCAAGTAAAGGATCGTTTAAATTCCTTCTCAAATTCTACAGAGCGAAAAGCCCCTGTGGACACCGTACTGCCCGGTCCAGCTGGTGCCCAGGACCTTTGCAGCCTGGAGCGACTCCTTTCCCTCTGAGTTTGTACCCACGTGACTGGGTGAGCTGAGGATGGAAGGGTGGTCCCGTCTTGGCCAGCGCCTCCACTCAGGGTGAGAAGCACAGATGAGCATGTTCGGCTGGAAATGGTGAGTCAGCCGGAGACGAGGTGGGAAACCAGAAACAGCCCTGAGGTCAGAGGGCTGAGGAAAACACCAAGAAGCTGGATGTGAAGCAGAGATTAGGGGAGAGCTGCCTGCGAGAGGAACGTGGATTTTGCACATCAGATGTCAACATGCACAATTGATGGTCTGGACCTTTCTGTGATGCAAATGGCTGACATGCCGTTACCTTGGAATTCTGGGTCAAGGCAGTGATTTCCACTGAGTGGCTGTTTTGTGCCGGGCACTTGGCATGCGTTACGTTATTTAATCTTTACAACAAACCTGTGAGGTTGGTGTTCTTTCCTGAGTTTTACAAGTGATGATCCTGAGGCCCAGATTGTTAAATAGCTCTTTCAGGATCGGAATATTAAACTGGGAAGTGGTGGAGCTAAGATTCTGACTGTGGTCTTTCTGACTTCAAAATCCAGAGACAGTCACTTATATACCTGAGCTCAGAATGATCGACTGATGAATGAATGAATGAATGCATATTTTGACTGGCTGGTTTGATAAATTACAACTAAATGACCCCATCCCTTGCATAACACATTTAGAAATAATTTTCACAGTTGCACTTAAGGGGATGGGGAGAGGCCTTTAACCAATGTGGGACTTTGGTGTTGCAGACTCTCTGAGGGCAGGAAGAACACAGAAGCATTTCTGTCTTTTTTAGTCTGAGAATTTAGCCAAACAAGCCTTGGGGAGCCGGTAAAGGGTTGGGAGGTGGTGGTTTTAGAGACGGCACAGAGCCACCCACATGAAAATGATGACTTCTCCAAATTCCTTGCCTTTTTCTACCCTGGGAATTGGTGGCAGGATCTCCCTGTTTAGCGCTGAGCTGACATGCCGGCAGATGAGATACATCCTCCGCTTCATCTCCTCGTTAGTCATGCGTGCCTGCTTTTATGAGTAATTTCTGAAGAAAGAATTCGTGACCACAGGGCCTGACTCAGGAGCAAGGGGTGTAGACAGACGGTGGCCCAGGTGCTGTTACCACAGGGGCCTCTCACCTGGGCCCACGGGAACAAAGAAAGCACCCTTCCTTACATATACACACACACTCACGCACTCAGAAACATACAGACACTCACACACACGCTCACATGTACACACACAGACACATGTAAATTCAAAATCACACACATTCACACACATACAGACGCACGTACACATATTCACAGACATACACACACACACACACACTCAGAAACATACAGACACTCATATACACACACATACACACTCACACATTCACACGCATACATACACAAACACACATTCAGAAACATGGACACACACACAGGTACACACACACACTCGGAAACAAACACCCACATGCACACACTCAGAAACATACAGACATACACACATTCACACACATATACACCCTCGCACACATAGACACAATCCTCTTCTACAGAGAAAGCCTCTCTCTGAGAAATAGAGGTGGGCCCTTGTCTTGAGAGAGTCATTGCTAAGTTACACATCTTCCGCCAAACAAGAGAGAACTATGGGGAATGAGCTGGCCCCTTTGCAGCCCAGCCCTGATGCTCACACGATTGTCTTATAGGTCATGTTCCTGAACCACCCAGGGAGAAGGGCCCTGAGGACTGAGGTGCTTCACTGCTATGAGTCAAGCTGGGAGCCTGGGGACCCTGCGGGCAGCGTAGGCAGCATCCGGCCAGATCCAGTCCCGGCTCAGGAGCTGAGCAAGGGCAACCAGGGTGTGGACAGATCCTCTAGTTTTCTAAGTAGGAAATGTGCTCATTCTACACTTTGGATATTTTTTAGGCGGGTTACAAAATGGGGCAAACTAATTTAAAAGTTTGAACTTACTACTGATTAGATGTGTAAACTGATTAGTGATCCCAGTTTTGAAGAATTTCAATAGAAATAATTTGGGCTTTCTTTTAACATTACAGAACACATTTTTCAGAGTGAAATGGATTGGACATAGTGCAGGAAGGGTGACCACACGCCTCCTCTCTCCTGTCTGGTTTGTCTGCAGGGTGACGGGCGGAGGATGCCTGGGAAAGGTGGTCAGAGGTATCTCCCCTGCTGGGATCCAGGCTGGAGTGGAGGATGGATAACAGCAACCCTGGCCTCCACCAAGGAGAGGCTGCGAGCACCCTCTCTCCCACTGTGAAAACTGAAAGTGTTGTCTCCAGATATGTCCCCTGGGGCAAAATTGGAAGACCCTGCTCTAGACCTGTTCCTTCATCTGCAGGCCAAGCGCATGGACGTTTCTTCTTGAAGGATTTGCCCGAGCAGCTGTGATCATCCAAACCACTATGGATTACATAGGAGAGACGACCTACTTTCCAACAAAAGCCATGTCAGACCCTGGTAACTGCACGGTCCCTTGGGGAGTCAGAAACATACAGACACGCAGAAGTCCCCCAGGGCTTCTGGAGCAGTCTCTCTTCCCTCACAGCAGAAAGGCCATCACGGATCTGCCAGGAAGGACTCCCGGAGGTGAGGCCCCTGTGAGCCGATTTAGGGCCTTGATACATCCCAGAGATGATGCTGATGGGGAGACCGACAGTCCATGTTTGCCAGGACATTCCTGGGGAATGAGCCCTGTGCTCTGGGAAGCCCCTTAGCTTAGGGCAATCTGGACGGTTGGTACCATGTAGCTTCTCTGTTAGGCTGTCTGTCAATCAACATGGCTTTGGCTGCTAGATGATCATTTTAATTTTGAGACACTGTTGCTCCCCCAATCGGCAGCAAGAAAGGAGGAGTCCACAGAGCCAGCTTCTCCCCGGACTTTAGGGAGCAGCGGATATCCCAGGCTTGTTGCTGCAATTGTTTCTCTCCTTTGGGAAATCAGGGAGTTGCTAAGAGGTGAGGTGAGGTGAGCTTCCAAATAAGAGGGGGCAGGGTGGGAGTGGGACTGGGGTGGGGCCTGTTCTTGAGCTCTTGCTGAAACCAGCATCTGTCCATGCCAAGACCCAGGTGGTTTCTGTGGGCACCCAGGTCTGAGTGCTGGAGCCGACCGCATGTGTGTCAGTGTGCTCTGGAAAGTGATCTGTCAGCTGCCACAGGTGAGGATGCACAGTTGAGGATGGACAGGCGAGGGTGCCACAGGTGAGGATGGACAGGTGAGGATGACACAGGTAAGGATGGACAGGTGAGGGTGCCACAGGTGAGGCACCGGTGAGGGTGCCACAGGTAAGGATGGACAGGCGAGGATGCACAGGTGAGGGTGACACAGGTAAGGATGCAAAGGTGAGGATGCACAGGTGAGGATGACACAGGTAAGGACGCACAGGTGAGGAGGCACAGATGAGGATGACACACGTAAGGGTGCAAAGGTGAGGATGCACAGGTGAGGACGCACAGGTGAGGACGTCAGTCTTTGTGGTTGCGAGTCTTGTTGAAGCTGTGGTCGTGGAGGCTGGTGAACTGCTGCAGACACTTCCGACCTGAGGACCTGCTCTGTCCTCCTGCCTGCTGTTCGTGGCGTGGCCGTGCATCCAGTCCCACTGTGAGCACATTTGCTGCTTGTATCTCCCTTCCCTGTTTGTGGTTTTTGTTTGTCTTAAATGTAAGCTTTTCTAGATTCCTTAAGTTTTAAAGGAAAAAAGTATTCTCTCTTTGAGGGAGAGATGATTGACTTTTCTCCCTTAAATTATGTAGATGGAGATATGTCTGCCCTTGGTTAGTCTCATGTCTACCAAGATGTCATTACTTACAGAAGAGCCTGGGGTTTTCAAGAATAGTAACATGGTAATTTGTCTTTCAAATACTGTTTTACTTATAGCAGCAATAACAGGAAATGTGTACTATTTTTCAGTGTTATAAACTGATTCATCCTTTGATATAAACAGCTTTATCTCATCTCATTGTTTATATCACATTCCTATTCCTCTGGAAAGAACAACATTTTTCCCCCTGAAAAGTAATATATTCTTGTCTAAGAATGGCTTAAATAAGTAACAGATGGTCTCTGTGTGTGTGTGTGTGTGTGTGTGTGTGTGTGTGTGTGTGTGCCCTACTCCCACTCACTCTCAGCATTTGATCAGATATTAAAATCAGTATTTTTTGAAGCGTTTCATGTTCCTGAACTTACAGGTTTGTTTCCAACTTGGCTGCTTTTATTTATACGATGGTGGTGCTACTGGGATAGTTTTTAGAATATAGGTAATTGAATAAATTTATTTGCACTTGTCAAATAGAATATGCTTGAACAAATCTCTTTTCTGGTTCATAGTTACCCAGGATCGTCATGGGAAAGGCAGGCCAGAACATTCAGCATGCCACGTGATCTTGGCCATAAAACAGAGACTGCTGTGTACCAAGCCCTCACCATGCGACTTATTTATAACTTAGCTCTAATGTTAAAATTTGTTCTGGGACCAGGACTGAATTTTTCTTGTCAACACAAGGTTTCATTCCTTGGCTTGGTTCAAGGGAAAGACTACAGATTAGAAGCCGGGAGATTTCCGCTGTTGTCTTGCTACTCTGTGAGTTAAGGCAAGTCCTGGGACCACCTCTTGTCTGTTTTCCTATTTACAGAAGGCTGATACCTTACCTACCGCAAGGGTTGCTGTGAATGTAACATGAGGTAATAGTTATAAAGATGCTTTAAAAAGTCAAAAGCACTTTAAGCCTAAGGTATCAATATTTAGATATTAAAATCAAGCAATTAACTCTAGATGTTGCTTAATTATAGACTCACCTGTAAGACTGTAGTTGGTAGGTTAGCCCTTGTTGTCAAATGACCTTCTTTCAAAAGATATAATTTCTTTGCAATGAGAGCTCCCATGAAAGAAACACAAATATGTGTGGGATTACTACTGCAAACTTCTGTAAACCGTCCCCCTGGAGCAGGGATTGGGGCTGCTTCATTTCTGCACTGGGACCGCACAATCCTTGAGCCTAGTAGGTACTTGAATGTACATTGAGCAAAAATGTGAATATTGTCATGGAAAAGCTACCCTAAGGTCCTTTACAAAAATCTTTGGATTACGAAGGTGATACACTTTTGTGCTCTCCATTTATCCATTTTTATCATGATAGAAATTCTCTTTTTTCCCCTGCTAGAAAGTTGAGATCATGATCCCTTATGTCAAAATCTTCTCTTTGCTTGTTTTTGTGGTCTGAAAGTAACATTTTTTCATTCATTACCAAGTTTACACATGATAAATGTAGAAAAATTGAAAAGTAAAGACATATAAAAAAGAAATAGTCACTCATTATCCCACAGGTGTCATAGAGACTGATCTTCAACATGTATTGGTAGCGTATTAAGAAAACAAGTCACGGACTTCCCTGGAGGCCCAGTGGTTAAAACTCTGAGCTTGCAGTGCAAGGGGCACGGGTTCGATCCCCGGTCAGGGAACTAAGATCCTGCATGCTGTGGGTGCGGCCAGAAAAAAAAGAAGAAAAAAAAAAAGGAAAATAAAAACAAGTTACATAACAATATTTATATATAATAGCAATTATGTTACTGAGTCCAAGCTCCTTATGCTGGCCGTGAGACAGGCCAATAAATCTGGCAATGAGGTTATGGGCCAGGGAATAATGACTTTATTGGGAGTCTGAGAAGACGGCTAACTAATGTCTTAGAGAACCATCTTCCCTAAGTCAGAATTCAGGCTTCTTTTCTCCCAGAATGTGGAGGCGAGTGGTTGATTGTTGCAAACTTCTTGGTGTCACAATCCTTTGTTCTTGAGCAGTCCATGTAGGACAGGTCAGGATGTTCCTGTAAACGTCCAACAAGATAAATCTTGTTCTCTGCTCTGTAACTTTGTATCTCTATATGAATGGAAAAGTGTTATACCCTTAAAGGTCAGAGCCTTGAGAATTGGGCTATCCTGTATATTTCAGGCTCTAGGCAACATTCTTAACTGCAAGCAAAAGCAGTAGAATACAAAGGTTAAGCTAAAAGAAATAGATCCAATATGGAGTCCGATTTGTTCTTCCCTTTACAATTACATAAGGAAATATATATACATTTATATATGTATATGGATGTATATACGTAGATATACACTATCCATACGTGTATATCTACGTATGTGAATGGATAATAGAGATAGGATGGGTACATTTAAATGCACAGGTTATGTCTGGAGAGAAAGTGGGCAGGAGAAATTCAGAGAGAGAAATCCTTGTGGGCAGGAATGTTTGAGGATTTTATGGAGGGGGTTGGATTTGCGATGAGCCTGTTAGGACAGGCACACTTGCAATAAAGAGGGAAGATTGGGAAGCACGTCCTGGTGGGATGCAGCTTGTGAATGAATGTGTGGTGTGAAGCATTGGCATGCGGTGCCCAGGATGCGTGCAGCGTCTGCTCTCTCACGACCCTGGAGAGAGGGGAGAGTCGCTTGGAAAGCTGGACCGGGGAGACCTTGGGGGGATGAGAATGCCAATTTGAGGCACTGAAAGCTTTTGAGACGGCGAGTGAAATGAAAAATTAAGATTTCTTGCAGACCAGTCAGGCAGGGCTTAAGTGGAATGAATTGGAGCTGGGAGAGATGAGAGAGAGAGAGATGGCTTAGGAAAGGACTGTGCTAATCCAGATGTGAAATGATGGGGCATTGGAGGAGGAAAATGCCACTGGAAATGGATGGAATGGACAAAGGTAGAAGACATTCTGAAGAAGTGATGGAACCTGGTGCCTAATCAGATACAGACACACGGAAGAAGAGGGAATCTAAGGTAATAGCTACAAAGTCTGAAGCCCAGGTGACTGAAATGATACTATTGACAGAAGTAGGAAAGGGGGAAACTGCACTGTATATAAAAAAACTTGATTATTATATTTTTTACTGGAAAAGATCTAAATGTTGGGAGTTGGTATGTGGCTTAAATTTTCAAGATTCTAGAGCTCTGGTTTTTGGAAGTGTGATATAAAAATGCTGTAATGTGGTATGTTGCTGCAAATTAGGTTTATTGATTTGGTATTGTCAAGAAATGTAACACCTCCAAAATAGGCAGACGAGTGAAAAAGATACCACTGGCAGATGTGGGTTGAACTGTGTGATTTTCTAGCACTGAAACTCAAAAAGCCAGCAGTGTTGATGCTGGTACAAATGATATTGAAAGCACCCTTTTCTTTTTCCAAGTCCGTGGGATAGGAAATCTATGTCCAGCTGGGCTCCCCACTCCTACCCCGTGTATTTATAATGCATGTGGTGGTTCTTAACGGCCTATGGGAGAGAGCAGATGACCCTC
This sequence comes from Pseudorca crassidens, assembly GCF_039906515.1. Taxonomy (NCBI): domain Eukaryota; kingdom Metazoa; phylum Chordata; class Mammalia; order Artiodactyla; family Delphinidae; genus Pseudorca; species Pseudorca crassidens. The sequence continues at coordinate 6,409,727 of NC_090313.1, forward strand.
TTTTGTCAATAGGGTTTCAATACAATAAGATCTTGGTTTATTTTTGGCTCGGGGAGAGGAGGGTAATAACTAGAGGCTGTGATTTGAGGGCTCAGGACAAAAGGGCAGAGTGAATCAGGGATGACCAAGAGGAACAATCCGGCTTCCTTACTGGCTTCCTGGAGTGCTCATGACTTTTATCGCTCACGGCCCAATACAGTCTTCAGACGAACACAGCTGTCTTTTCATGGCAGGAATTGTGTTCGAGGATCTGGTGGGAGTTCGTGATTTTTCAGGATATTTGTGTTATTTGTAACCTCTTATTTTTTCTATCAGTTACTTTGCTGGGATCGCGTTGTAAAATAGTTTTCACGGATTAGATTACTATAAACTATGAAAAAGATACAAATTTAACATGTTTTAACTACTAAGTTTAGCTGCAAAACATTTAAAAACCATCTGTTCGCACAGTTATAATCACAATAAGAACTACTATGTTTTTATGATAAAAGAACCCAGGTATTTGTTACTTTTATCTTTGCCTGAACATAGTTACTGGTCCTTTAAGAATTACACTTTAAAATCATCTAGGTAAATCGATTTCCTCTCTTTTGGTATTGATGAAAGAGTATTTCTGGCATTGTGAGAAGTAGGAAGGGAATATGTCCATTTTTAAAGTGAAATCTGCCTGTTCTCTTGTTTGGTGTTATTTATCGGTTACCAAAAAGTGGGCGATTTTGTTATATTAACCAGTTCTTTCATTTACAATTTTCTGAAATTTTGCCTGAAACAAGTCACAATTGACAACCATAAGATCATATTATGGACATTGGATCATGTCCAGAGCTCTCTGTGGAGCTGGGACATCTCTCCTGGGTCTCTTTTGCTCTAAGCCCGAGGGTGGGTGTGTCTCTGGCCTGTTCTAGAGAGGTCCACCACCCTCAGCTATGTCCCTCCAAAGCCCGCTCTTGGCAAGGCTTTTGTCATCCTGGATTATCCTCTGATGAGCCAGCTCTTCCTTTGCACGTGTTTGTTTATTTCCTTATTTTGTATCTATTTCAAGTGTGATCTCAACTGGCGGCTTGGGGAACTAGCAAAGTTCTTCTCTTCTGCTGAAACTGATTCCCCGCGTGGAGACAGCTGAGTGGGTTGCTGGCCCTTCCCGCTGCGGGGGGAGCGTCTGCCACGTCGGCAGGAATGTGTACCCTGCGCAGCTGACGGAGTTGCCCCCTTTTCCGGAAATTGCCTCTTTGTTGCTGGTTGAAGAGGCCCTGGGCACTTAGGCCTCGGGGTGACTCCTCAGCAGAGCACAGGGATTTGGCATAGCATGGAGGAGAGGCAGTCCTCACACGTGCCTCCTCTGGGGCCCCCGTGTCCTGGGCTTTGTGGCGAAGACCTTAGGTTTTGGATGGCAGCCAGAAGATAGCCATGGACCCTGATGATCTACCCCCTGGTTTTCTGCTGACCAGTCCATTTGCTGCACTGGCCAGACATTCTCAGGATCACAGACACCGATGCCTCAGAATTCAGACAACCGGCTAACATGCTTAAAAACTTCTTAAATAAAAACATCTCAAATGTGACAAGCATCAACAGTTACAGAAGACAGAAAGTATTTTCTTCCCCCCATGTTTCAAGGTTGTCATCTACCATTTGCTCAACTCTGAAAGACAGAGATCACGCTTCCAAAACATTTCAATCTGTTACCATTGTCTATTTCTGGAAAAATATTTCATTTAAGAGGATTAATATACATTTGCTTTGATTACATAGAAAACCATTCAAAAGTATACAGGATTAATATCTAGACTCTCAATAGTTATTCTTAAGGGATAATTCAAATGAATCCAATTAATCCAAGAGTCTAACCCCGAGTTACCACGGCTAATGGAATGTGTTTGGTATTCATCGTAATTTATCAGTAGGCAGAACCACCATTAAATTCACTAATAGCTTTAGTGTTAAGCTACAGATTAAATGTGTTCAAACTAATTAGGTATACAACCTTTTCTTTTATTCATATTTCTTTCTTGTTGATTACAAATTTTTCATCCGAAGGATCAACATAAAAACATCACTAGTTTGCGATACCTTCCTTCCTTTAAATAAACGCTTTTCTAAATATTACCTCAAACAACTTCAGTTTTTTTGCTTTTAGTACTCTTTTCCAAATAAACGCAGGAAAGTCTCCTGCTTCCCTAAGTGCTCAGAAGGGACTATGTAATCCCTTAGAATGTTCTCTTTGGCCATCACCCGCCTAGCATCTTACTGTTAATCTTTCCTAAGAAAAACAAGTCTTTCCTCTTGAAAGCTTGGGACTTTAAAAATAACAACTACAAAGTGTTTTAATGTGGTCAGTGCTCCTCATAAATTATTTGTTTTCCTGAGTCCTCCTGTGTCTCTTCTGGAAGAGCAGGGAGAAGGGGGAAGTTTGTACTGCGATCCACCCATCCAGGACCCAATAGTTTGCACTAAATTAACACTTCTTGGGGAGATTTTACTAATCCTGTACAAGGTGATCCAGTTCCTATGACTGTTCTTAAAAAAAAGAAAAAAACAAGTCTCTCATGGGAAATATACCCCCACTGGGCTGAAGCAGGAAGAAAAAGCTAAACTCTGTTTAAAATCTGGACGCTTTGACCCATGAACTTTCATCCTTTTCCTGCAGGCTCCTCTAAAGGTCATAACTACCAAGATGCAACTCCCACTGCCAGGCATGAACACAAGCAGATGGAGGCTGATTTTCAAGAAACTGGGCTATGATTACGCTTTGATTATTACCAAGAAACCAAGAGAAATTCTCATATGTGCATAAGGAGTTTTTGTATGATGGTGGTCAGTGATTCAACTATTCCCAACCAAATTACTTGGTTCTTTGAAATAGGAAGACTTCAGCAAGGGTTTTCTTGCAATGAGAATCCCATTGAAAATGAGAGAAGGGCTAATATACAAACACAGACAGATGTGTATACACCCACATATACACATGTACATGTACACACACCACGTAGCCACAGGTAAACTGAGTGTTGTTTTTTCACTTGCCAGCCTTCACTGTTTTGGACGCTAAGGAATTCTATACCAAGTGATGAAATTGTCTCCAACTGGTAAAAAGTCAGTTGGGTTTTCTCAGAGCAGAGATGAAGATCATACTTGAGACAGTGTTGTAGGGCAAGAGGATGCATTCCCTTGGGAGCAAGATTTTGTCTACTCAGTCTGTTGATGTTATCCATTGTCCAATGGTAATCTCAGTTTACAGGTGGATACATCTGCTCTGAAGACCTCTCACTGAGCCAAGGTCCAGTCTGGGGCTCCCCGGGAGAAGTTGGAAGCCTTTGCAGTACAGATAACATTCAAACCCTCTGAATCACAACAACTAAAATAATAAGCTAACAAACTCGGTTTGCTTATTTTATGCTCCACGTCCTGGAGACAATTGTACCCACATCAGGGGACAGATGCGCTCCTACCAAGATGGCAGAAACCACTGAAATGAGGGCTCACTGTTGCTCTTGGAAAACATAACTGAGTAAGGAAGACATTTTAAATGAGAAGGCAAATCTTGAAGCCGTAAAAAAAGTCGATCAATTGGTCTGAATGCAAAATTCAAATTCCAAGTCAAAATACAAAAGAACTGGAAACAAATATTGAGCCATCCTGGGGAACAATGACTATTTATGGTATGCAAAGAGGTTTTAAGTGTCTGTAATAAAACTCTCCAACAGGAAAATGATATGAGCAGAGACTTCACAGAATAAGAAATAAGAATACCTAATATAAAACATGCTAAACCTCAGGAAGTCCAAATCACTACAAAAGACATATTTAGAGTTGAAAAGGCAAATATTTTTTTTTTTTATAACTTCTTCCTCACCTCTGTGACCCCTTCATTCTTCTCTTTTCCTCAACAATTCCCTATTTATTTATTTATTTATCTATTTTTTGCGGTACCCGGGCCTATCACTGTTGTGGCCTCTCCCGTTGCGGGGCACAGGCTCCGGACACGCAGGCTCAGCGGCCATGGCTCACGGGCCCAGCCGCTCCACGGCATGTGGGATCTTCCCGGACCAGAGCACGAACTCGCGTCCCCTGCATCGGCAGGCAGACTCTCAACCACTGCGCCACCAGGGAAGCCCAAGGCAAATATTAATACATACATTTGATCATTCTCTACGGGGGGTTTGGGGAAACAGGCAGTCCGATATGTTATTAATGGTATGTAAACTAGTAGAAGACTTTTGAAGAGTAATTTGGCAATATTTATTATAATTTAAAATGTTCATAACTCTGAACTATTCCTGCTACTCCAATTCTAGGAATGATCCTAGAGCAGCGATCCCCAACCTTTTTGGCACCAGGGACCAGTTTCGTGGAAGACAATTTTTCCACGGACCCGGGTTGTGGGGGATGGTTTCAGGATGATTCAAGCGCATTACATTTATTGTGCACGTTATTTCTATTATTATTACATTGTAATATATAATGAAATAATTACACAACTCACCATAATGCTAACAGGAGGTGGAGCTCAGGTGGTAATGCGAGCGATGGGGAGCGCCTGTAAATACAGATGAAGCTTCGCTTGCTCACCACCGCTCACCTCTTGCTGTGCGTCCCGGTTCCTCTGAGAAATGGATAATAAAAATAGCTGAACATGATGAGAACACGGGGAGACTTTTGGCTACTCCCTTTTTTCTTTCCTCCCCATTTTGGAAGAATTGTCTAACGCTATTATTCTGACACAGGCAGAGTCACAGAACCTAAAAAGAAAATGTGGTCTAGGCTACCATGTAGTGCTTGGTAAAATACCAGTCCCCGATTGGTGATACTGCTCAGGCCCAGCCCCACCCGGAAGCCACTGTTCATCTCAGCTGGTCTCAGGGGAACCTGCTGGAGTGAGTCCCAGATTCCGTTCTTTACTCAAGGAAATATATTATTACTTTGTATACAAGGCACTAAGCTCGCTAATAATAAGAGTCATTTAAATCTCTTCCTAGTAAAATATAAATGAATATCAATACTTAAAATGTTCCTCATTTCTGGGATTATGTGTACCAGGCTAAATCAAATGAGTTGATTAATTAGAAAAAATTTGAGACAAATATATTCGTTTTTATGGATGAAGATGCTGGGATTATTGAACTAATGGCTGAATGTATGTATGGGCTGGATAGAAGTAGCAGGATGGGTGAAAGAGCTGCCTCTGAAATGAATATTTTAAAATACTCAGATCTCATAATGGTATCTTTGCTCGGGTTTTGTGTTTCTTACTTTTCTCAGTATGCGCTATGGATCCGCTAAAGATGCATATATAATTGATGTTTTTTAAAAAAAATTTTATGTTAATATAGTAAAGTAGACCTTTCATTATTTTGGTCTTTGCACTTTAACATGTGTGTAACCATCACCCGAATCAGGAAACAGGACAATTCTACTGCTCTTCAAAGCTACTTATTTGTGGTTATACCCATCCTAACCCCTGGCGACCACTGACCAGTCAGGTGGCACTACTGTATCGTTTTATCTTTTTGAGAATGCCATCTAAGCACACTCATATGGTGTGTAAATCTTTGGAGACTGGCTTCTTTTACACAGATTAATGGCTCTGAGATTCATCCAAATTGTGTGTATCAATAGTTTCTTCCTTTTTATTGCCCAGTAATATTCCATCATATGGATGTACAAGAGTTTGTTACCTGTGGGAGAACATTGGATTGTGTCCAGTTGTTGGTGATTATGAATAGACCTATTTTAAACGTTTGTGTCCGTCTTTCATTGTAAAAATAAGTTTTCTTTTTTTCTAGGGTAAATACCCAAGAGCAGGGTTGCTGGATCATATGGTAAGTATGTGTTTAATTTTGTAAGAAATTGGATCTTTGGAAATAGTATTGATTTTTGAAATTTTGGTTTCCAACTGTTCCTTGTTTGTTAGTATATAGAAATATGACTGATTTTTGTGTGTCGGTCTTGTATCCTGCAGTCTTACAAAACTCACTCGTTAGTTCCAGGAGGTTTTTTTTTAGATTCTTGAAAGTGGAGTGGTCACCATTAATCACGAAGATGGGAATCTCCCTGTAAGGATGAGGAAGGAAAGGGCCTGACTCACTATGAGCAGTTGGGCCAGCCTGGGTCTGCTGGCCGCTGGACCATGAGTCACGTGAGAAAATAGCCCCTATTTGCTCACACTCCTACCTTCAGATCCTGTTCTGTGAGGCCAAATGCAGCATCCTGGAGATACCATACACACCTGGATTTCTCTCGCTCTGAACATCTCTCAAAACAAGTGTCCTTCAGCAAAGATGAATTTAACTAGAGAGGAACTTAAGGGCCACCTTGATCCTCCTAATTTCTCTGATGAAGACACCAAAATTCAGTGACTTGTCTGATGTGAATAGTGGCATATGGATCCGGAACCCATATATGCTGCTGCTTCACCCAGCTACCTTTCCCCCATTGCGTAACTGGTTTGCATTATGATGTCAGTTATCTCCCAGAATCTCAGTATCCTTACCTATAAAATCTAGGGGAAAAAATCTACCCTAATTCCTCAGAGGGTTAACGTGAGTGTAACACTCCATGACACACACGAAAAGTTAGTCAACTCTTTAGGATAATACAAACGTAAGGGATTCTTTTCCTCCCTTTTATAAGCCTTTATTTTTAGTGGAAAATCAATAAATGTATTGTGACTTGAATTCACATTACTTACTCTGGCTGGACAAGAGTAAATTTAGTGAAATATGTTAGCTTTCGATTTAAAAATACTAATTGAAATTGTATCATGTGGCAAAGGGTGTAGAGGTCAACAAGACAGAAGAAGGCCCTGCCTTCATGGGCGTCACAGCCCAGAGGTAGAGGAGACGTGAGTCAATAAACTGAACAAACAATTCCTTAATTGTTAACTGTGGGAAATAATAAATGATATTTTATAATATTGTTTTCTTGATGACACTGGTGCAAAGCTGACTGACACACACAGGCCCACGGTCGCCCCAAAGGGCCCAGAGCTCCATGTTGATAACATCTTAAAAATACCAAAAACCCAGTGACGTGATTATAGAACCTGGGATATACCATGAAAACTTAGAAATCACGCTTCCCTCCTTAGACAGGATCCACGTAATTCCCCGAGAAATTCCTCTGAAATTCACATTTTTGTTAACTTAGGTTTATTCTCCAAAAGTCAATTTGAAAAGAGATATAACTGGTCTGACTTTTGTTTCACTCCGAGTTCTCCGTATTTTGTAAGTTTCTTTGTGATCTTTTGAGATGTGGGTCCCGTTTGAAAACTCTGATGTTTCTTCTGCTTGTTGAGAGTTAGTAGTTTTTTCCCTTCTGAAGGACTAGACTTCAAATGTACATGATCAGGGGTGATGGGATTAAAGAATTTAATGAATTACAGAAGTATTGTATTAAGGACTAGAGATTATTCTTATACACCATGAATTAATTTTTATGAATTAGGTCCAAAGAGCTTAAGTAAAACACAGCTAATATTTCATGAGTAATTTCAACCCCCTTTAATAGTACAGGTCTCTGGTGTGTAATATTTAGGTAATGATTTATCATAAAACAGACATCTTTTGAGGGCAATTACATGTTCTCAATACTTCTTTACGAGGGAGCTGGGAAGAGGATGTCATTACATTTGACAGTATATTTATCGCACCTAATATTCATGATATTCTGATGGAAGAGCGGTTATCTTACTCCATAGGAGGGTATTTCTGGAAGATCTGAATACTGATTCTGTGTCACTCGTCCTGTTCAGACATGAAAGGCAGTGCGACTCAGCCCCAAGGGTATTGGCTGTTTCCAGGCGTGCAGAGCCGGCTGTTTTGTTTATGAAAATAACAGTACGTCTGCAGAGTGAATTCTCCTGGGGGTAGACGGCTGGCTGGGGAGAAGAGAGAACTAAAGATGATGTGCTGAAAAGGAAGGAAGCAGAGCTACCTGGGCTGTGTCTGGGAAGTGACACATGCGTTTGAAGATAAAGGTGAGCATTTGGATTGTAAAGGAAATTGGAATGGATGGGGAAGGCCCTCAACAGAGGCAGTGAGCTAAATACGGCCACGCTTATTTACTTATTTTTTCTTACTCTTGTTTTAGGACTAATTTTAACACGGAGGCTCTGATATTACCTTGCATTGTTGTAATGTTTTCTGGTTTTCATAACCATTTGGAAATATTTTATTTGAACCTCCCTGTATTCCAGTGGGAAAGGGAGGGGCTATTGTTCCTCATTTATAGGATTGAAAACTGAGGCTCAGAGTGTAATCCAGTTAGTACATCATGAAGCTGGAGCCCAGAACCCCTAAACAGGCCTCCAGCATCCTGAATCTGCCATCAGGTGACAGAACCGTGTCCGGCACGTCCTACAGACTTTCAGGGCTCACCTCACATCCTGGGCTTTGGGCTTTGTTACCCCCAGTGCAGCAAAGCCTGAGGATTCTGTACTCAGAGTTAACAGGGTCATCTCATGGCTCAGAAATTCTGGCTTTTGCTAATGAACCTATTAAGTCCAAGTGTGATAAAAATGGGAATGGAAGAAGAGAAGTGTGAATTCGGTTTTTGTTTTGTCTTTTGTTTTTTACAGTTCAGGAAGGAAGGCGTATAGAATCTGGAAAGCTCAATACTTGATTTTCTAGTCTCCTTCATAGTTTGGGATAGCCTTAGGATATAGTTCTGGGCTAATAACATTCAAGAGTGTATCTCTGGGGAGAACCGTCCTTCCCTGATAATCGGTAGAAGCCCTATGAAGAGAAAGCCCTTCATCCCTCACCATTCATCTTATTACACATTTGGACTTGATTGCTGGAGGTGCAGCAGCCATCTTGTGATTCTGAAGCAAGAGTCATTAGGAAAAGTCAAGGAAGTTAGAGAGACACTAGCCCAAGTTGCTGAACCTAGACCAGTGGCCACCGACTTCCGCATGTCTGAATCTGTTCACGGAGGTTACTGTTAATCAGGTAATCTGTTCTTAGCTGATGCATGTGTATGAAGTTATTTCCTAAGCATCTATCTTTTTGATGATAAAGTGGTGTGCCAGATAAGAAGGAAGAAATATTAAATAAACGGCCCACATTTCAAAAAGGCACTTAGTAGGAGTACTTCCCTTAACTCTAAAAAATTGCCCAAAATTCAACTTTTTTTTTTTCTTTTCTGTTTGAGATTCAAACAGATTTAATCATTTAGTAGCTGGCTGTGACTATGTTGCTATCCATCGGTTGGTATTGTGCCTTTTCAGAGTTTGAACGGAAAAGCACATCTGCTCTTGAGATTAAAGATGGAGGCTTTCTGTCCTAGGGTCACCAGATTAAATCATATATTTTCCATTCCTTATGTATATTAAAGATATCTATTACTTTATTCCGTAACCTGAGTTCACTGCAGGTCTCATGAGCCTGGGGATATTAATGAGATCCCATCAACAGGAAACGTTCAATTTCGTGAACTTGTGCACCTGGAGGTGATGGCAAAGTGCCTCAGACCCCTCCCTCCCAGAGTCCCCACTCCCCATTTCTGGGGGTTCCTGGGGGCGTTTCACAGGGGATCTAACGGTACTCTAACGGTTCACCTCCCCTGATTGTAGTAATGCAAACGCCTGTGATGTAATGAAGCTCTGTCTGCAGCTCCCTTGGGACCTTCAGGAGCCCTGAACTTGTGTGAACAGCAGGCATCCTCGACTGTCTCCCAGGTGCCTGACCTGTGCTGTATCTCCCAAGGGCCTTGAGGCTGAATTCCAAGCCCAAGTGGTGAGATATCGTTTGTCACCTATATTCTAACACCAGGTCTAGACCCAAGTTGGCACCGGCGTGTCATTTAAAACAAGAAAGGTATGCAAATAATAAACAGTAAATGAGACTGAGCATGATTTTTTTTTTGAAGTATAATTAATTTACAGTGTTCTGTTAGTTTCAAGTGTTGAGCATGATTCTTAAAGCAGTGGTATAACATGACGACAATGAATACGGTGGGTCTGCCTGCGACCTCAGCTTCCCCCTCCCCCCTCAAGCACCCACCTCGGCTGTGGGAGCAGCAGGCAGGGCCTCTCGCAGGCTGGGCAGGTCCTGGGCAGCCTCGGTCCAGCAGGTGGACCATGGCCCTTGCACATGATGGGCGAAAGCCTCCTCCCGAGGCCAGGTTCAGCAAAGGAGACCCCAGGGAAGTCTGGTAAGAGCTCTGTAAGACTTTTTTCTGGCAGATAAAAAGTTTCCCCAGAAGAGGTGACACCTTCTCCTACAGCCCCCTGTTGGGTGTGGATGTTCCTCCCGGAATTGTGGAGCTGCCAGCCTGGGAGCTGATACACGGCTGATACAGCCTGGCGGCCGTATCTGACACACGGAACAAATCCATTTCTAAGACTCCCCCTCCCCATTTGACAAAATGTTTTCTGCCATAATCATTTAATAATCATAGGAATCATTGTCTTGATCTGTTCTTTAGTTTTGAAACGAGCAGCTAACAATGTAAAAAAAGAAGCTTCCATTTTAAAAGGTAGTCAACTTCCATGAAATTGTTCATGTACGAAATAAAGTTTGCGCTTACTGAATAAAAATATTACATCTTGGGTTTGTACTGTTTCACTGTTAGAGATTTTAATCTCTCAAGGTTTTCACATAGATTGACAGAAGTGAAGTATCTCAGATTCTGGTATGTATACAATCTCTGCACTTTCATGGATCATTTTCAAGCCCCTGTTTAAATTCTGGAATATTTAGCATCTCAGGGGCTGGGGATAACAGGGCTATGTCTGATGTGAGCTCAAACTATTCCAAATTTTTCGGAAGTTCCTCTTGAAACTTCTGTGCGGTACTGGTTCCTGGTGTATCAGGGACCAAGTATATCCCCAGGGGTTTTCTGATACTTTGTTTGTTAAGGGATAAGTAATAAATTGTGCTAATGTTTTTATGTGTTAAAGGCTTTTAATTTTTCTCTGAATTAATTCTTCCCGCAATACATTTATCAATACCAACTATGTAGAAATTACTATGGTAGAAAGGAAAACCCACACACAAAAACTGGCACATTATCTGTCCTTACTGAGCTAATAGTTCACTTGGGGAAAAAAGTTCATGCAACATACTTTTTGGGTTTTTTTTTCTTTTCTTTTCGGTGGGTGGGGAGATAAATTAGCAGGTTGGGATTAACATACACACACTACTATATATAAAATGGGTAAACAACAAGGACCTACTGTATAGCACAGGGAACTAATAACCTATAAAGGAGAAGGATCTGAAAAAGAATATATATATATGTATAACGGAATTACTTTGCTGTACCCTTGAAACTAACACAATGTGGTAAATTAACTATACCTCGATTTCTAAACATTGTGCTAATTTGAGGCACGCGTGGATTACTAAAATTCAACAGTTACTACAGCCCTGGCTTAGCGTTTGTGGCACAAAAGCTTTGGTCTGGGGGAAACGTTCTTTTCACGGACACTGATTAGCTTTGCCAGCTCAGGGTGATAACAGAAAACTTTGAGTTGGGCTTTGGGTGGGTTTTATTATTGTTTTCATACTCACTACAGATCACGCACCCCCTACTCCCTGTGCAGGCGGTCGCCCCTCACCTCGCCCTTGACACCTCTCTGCTGCGGGGAGGTCTCCTGGCAGTCCTGGGCTTGCAGCCTGAGGTCAATGCTGAGTGCACTGGGGAGAGAGAAGGGGCAAGGTTTCCGGAGGATTTTGTCTGGGGCCTTGTCTGTGAGAAGACTGTTTTCCTTATTAGTTAACCAACGTTTAGTCAAGGTACTTGGGTTCTTATAGTGCAAGCATCTAACACAGGAGGCTGGGCAACTGGCCCTTCCTCTTGTCCCCCTGCTTAGCCCACCTGTGCCTGCCAGCCCTGCTGCATGCATGGGGAGGTCCTGCCCAGGGACCAGAGCCCCAGGCTCTCTTGCCTTGCGGCTTCCAGTCCAGCTGACCGATGGGAGGACCGTGTGATTTTAGAGGGTGGGAGGGGATGGGGGCAGCCATTGATTTACACCCTTTGCTTCCCAGTAGATGGCTCCCCAAGTTCTGGCTGAGCCGCATCTCTCCACGGGTGCAGCTCCGGCCCCCAGTGGCCCCCCTTCCATGTAGCTCTGGCTCTGCTCTGCTCACACCAGGCCCCTGCCTTGTCCCGCCAGGCCTGCGGCGCTGACATCGGCCTTCAGCATCCCTGCGTGCTGCCCGGCCCCTGCCCACATCCTCCACATTGCCCTCCATTAAATGAGCTTCAGTCAGAACTCTACCAGCTGTTACTGGAACCCTGCTTGACGCTATAGCTCTAATATTTCTTCCTTGTCTCAACGATCCCTTTATCCACATATCCTATCCCTAATTGCATTCAAAGACCCTAATTAGAAGCCTAATATTGTTTCCAGGTCTTTGTGGATTTTAATACGACGTCGAATTCCTTGAGAATCTCAGCTCTTCTCTGACTTCGCTCTAAATTCCTTCTGATGATTTATTACCTGATTCCGCTCTGCATCCCACCCTTGGGTAATCTTTCCTGAAAGGATCCTCTTCGGCAGGCTGCTTCTGAGGTAATTCTCCCTCAGAATTCAGGTCTGTTACCCAATCCAGGCAATTCCTTCTTGATCCTCCAAACCCTGAGGGCAATTTTGTTCACCCTTTTCTCACAAAGGCCTCGGGCAGGTGATGGACCTTTTCTCCCCTTAACTGCCTCCTTCTGACTGGAATTCCTCTGCCCACATCTGCAGCTCTCTCCTTGGCTCCAAGGCCTCTAAGACAAGCACACAGGCCTCTGCCCCTGCTGTTGAGAATGGAGGGGATGAACACAAGTGTTAGACGCAGAGGTAAACAGACAAGACACCTAGAAGGTGTTAGTCATCGTTTTTTGTCTTCTTACAAGTAAATATAGCTTTGTTTGTCACTGCTTTTCTTGACTCTCCTTATAGACCTTCTCACGGGGATGAGAGTCTTACCTGGGAAGGAGCCTGGGTGCTGAGTCCAACTGTGGATACCGTGGAGGGTGCGGTGCTGAACGGCCACAGCTGGGGAGAGTCTCAGCCTTTGAAAACATCTCCTTTGTCTCACTGTCAGCCATACCCTTGGCCTCACAACCCTGTGGATGTGAAAAGGACTTCTCTTTTTGGTCTCCAAGTTTTCTCTTCTGGGGTTTAGTCTATCTTGGATGAATATGGAATGATATCTAGGACTATCAGCCTTTTGAAAGCTGTATTATTTTGCTAGGGCTGCCATAACAAAATACGAAAGACTGGGGGGGGGGGCTTCAACAATAGAAACTTCTTTTCTCACGGTTCTGGAGGCTGGAAGTCCGAGGTCCAGGTGCCAGCCTGGTGAAGTTCATGGTGAGAGTGCTCTTCCTGGTTGTCCCCTTGCCGTGTCTTCACGTGGCAGGGAGAGTGATCATTTTTCATGTCTCTCCTTCTTAGGGCACTAATCTCATTCATGAGGGCTCCACCCTTATGACCTAATCACATCCCAAAGGCTCCGCCTTCAAATACCATCCTAGTGGAGACTAGGGCTTCAACATACAAATTATGAGGGGACACAGACATTCAGTCCACAGCACAGAGGCTGAACAGCTAAGATCAAGGTGCTGGCGGAGTTGTTTTTTCTGAGGTCTCTCACCTCGAATTGCAGATGGCTGCCCTCTTGCTGTGTCCTTACAGAGCCTTTTCTCTATGTGAATGTACATGTGTTTAGCTCTTGGTGTTATGTGGGATATGGGCTTGGGCCATCATTTTGCTACCAGAAGACTGGATGGTCTGAGAGTCTGAGTGGGCAGGACACCCAGGTGTATCAGTGAGAAAACTGACATAGGTCCTACCAAGGTATACGTTGTCTTTCCTTCCAGCAAAATCTTTTTGCTGAGATGGATAAATATCTATTACTACCTCCCCTCTCTTCACAGAGTGTTCCCCTGCCACTTGCTAATCTTAAGTAACGTGGAAATCCTTCTCTTTTTCAAGTCTCTAGGTCCCCAGCTCCCAGACTTTTTCTAGGTCAGTGTCTACTGCCTTGAGCTGCTCCAGTGCTGTCCTTACATGTCCTGCTGGGTGGTAGCTACCAGCTACAATTTCAGTCATTGGTGTATTTTGTTTTAAAGAGGCAATTGACCTTAGTAGCAGAGTGAGCAGTTTCAACAGCAAATTAAAGGGAAATTCTATTAATTTCTTTACGATAAGGCAGATAAGATGGTCTATATGAATGGTTCAAAAAAAGCATCTTGGCAGTAGAGTCTTTTTTTTTTGTGAAAGAAATTTTACTTGGAACTTCAGCATGGAAAACAGAAAGTAAAAGCGGTCCCGAACACCCTTCCAGTTTCCTTTCCAGCTCAGGGAGGGTGGTGGGGGGAGGACTGGCACACACAAAGAGGCTGACCCAGGCCCCACGTGAAAGCCACTGGAAGCTCCTGCTGCAAGCTGGTTTTTAATGTACTGACGGTAGATTGGCCAGTGCGGACACACTGATTAAGGGTAACGAGAGGTCAGTCTTAGATGGATAATAATCCGTCACTGAATAGGATGATGGGGTTAAGAGCATTCTTGGTAAGGTTGTGTCTACAAAGTAATAAGCTGTCAAAGTGGAACAGTAAACAGATTTAGTACGGCAAGTGGCAGCCGTCTCACTGAGCTGGGCTTATATTGGTAAAGGAAAGAGGGGTACTGAAACTCTTTTTTCCTTTAGGTGATAAAAATAGAGACCTTTGGGGGTCCAAATTATAATAATAATTTCCCCATGCTAATAATTAAATAAGTTATTGGGGAAGGAGAAGAATTAGTGGTGACTCTCATTGCCAATCTGAACAATAGATATTAAAAATGCTAAGTCGTTGAAGGCCTATTTGTGGGGTGACACTTTCAATGACATTTTACGTTTAGTGTATATTTTTAGGACGGTTTATTTAAAAATGAACAGGCTTTATTTTTAGCACAGTTTTAGGTTTAGAGAAAAATTGGAAGGGAACTACAGAGTTCCCGAATACCTTCCTCACTCTCCTCCCTCACCCAGTTTCCCTTATTATTAACGTCTCGCACTAGTGGGGTATATATATTACAATTGATGAGCCAATATTAATACATTATTATTAACTAAAATACATACAGTTATCCCTTGGAATCTGTGAGGGATTGGTTCCGCGACCCCCAATGATACCAAAATCCAAGATGCTCAAACCCCTTATATAAAGCAGTATATTGTTTGCACATAACCTAATCACATCCTTTCATATACTTTAAGTCATCTCTAGATTACTTATAATACCTAATACAATGTAAATGCTACGTAACTAGTTGCCCAGGTGTGCGGCCAATTCAAGTTTTGCTCTTTGGAACTTTTTGGGATTTTTAAAAAAATTCTTTTTGATCTGAGGTTTTTTGCATCTGTGAATGAAGAACCCGCAGATACAGAAAGCTGAGTGTAGTTTCCACAGGGTTCAGTCTTTTGTGTTGGACATTCTATGAGTTTTGACAAACGTATAGCAACATATATCCATCATTTCAGCCTCACCCGGAATAGTTTCACTGCCCCCCAAAACCCTGTACCTCATCTCTTCATCCTTCACCCCATCCCCGGAACCCTGGGAAACAATCTTTTTTACTGTCTCCAAAGTTTTGCCATTCCCAGAATGTCATATAGTTAGAATCATATATACAGTATGGAACCTTTTCAGATTGGCTTCTTTCCTGCAGTAATATGCATTTAAGGTTCCTCTTAGTCTTTTTGCAGCTTGATAGCTCATTTCCTTTCATTGCTAAATAATATTCCACTGTCCAGATGTACCACAGCTTGTGTATCCATTCACCAGTTGAAGTCCATCCTGGTTGCTTCCACGTTTTGGCAATTAGGAATAAAGCTACTATTCATGTTTATGTCTTTGTATGGACATAAGTTTCCAAGTCATTTGGGAAATAACAAGGACCACAAATGCTGGATTTTATAGTATTGAGTGCGTTTAATTTTGTAAGAAATCACCAGTCTTCCGAAGTGGTTATTAAGTTTTTGGACTTTGTTTTCATACTTACAGCCCTGGTTTCAATCTTTTTGTTAGTCGGGTGCTCACAACATTTATGAGTCTTCTATTAATTCTCTTGCCTATATTTTGCTTTTTAAAAAAGAGACATCTTAGAGAATATATATATTGTTCCAAATACAAGAATTAAAGTTTTTTTGCATATATTAATTCCTTAGAGGTATCAATAAATTTAAAGTTAATTTAAAATTTTAATTTTTAATACAATATTTCAAAAGTGCTCTCCAGTTTCCTTGTAAATACTTCTTCTTTGTATTTTTCCCTTTTGCTTTACATACTTAGCTTAGGAAAGCCCAGGATAGCACATTTTTCTAGTTGTTTTATTTAATACCAAACGAAGCCACTGAGTTACAGTTTGGTGGCTGAAACTGAGTCTAGACTTCAGGACTCCAGCTTCATATTTTAGCACGTTATCAATTAAATTCGCTGGCTTTCCAAAAAGGAAGATATGAAAGGTATGTATATATTTCGTTGCAGTGCCTGATTCCGGATCAGAGTGAAGTTCCATTCCAGCCTGATAAAGTCTTATCAAGCAGGGAAAACCAGAACAACCAGGAAATTTGAATGCTGAGATTAGCTGCACATCTGAGGCCATTTCTGACGATTAACTGAAGCTTTGAAAACTGTTTTCAAGATCAGGGATCACCTCTCCTCGATCAGTGAAAGTGATTTTTGCTCTGCTGTCAGGAGGTGCGTGCATGCACTGAGGGGACCAGCAGACACCAGTCCCCAGGAACTGATGGACTGTGATCCTTCCAGGGCAAAGGGAAATCTCTTTCGATTCCTGGTGAAACTTACCATTTGGAGGGCTTCAGGGATTTAAAGGTTGCTCTTTGCTGGAAACAATTCACATACCTCAGGGAAAACAATTTTTTTCATGGAAACTTTGGACCTGATGGTGATAACATACCGAAAAAAAAACAAAACAAAACCAAAAGCCAGCTATTTGTTCAATCCGGGAAAAATAATTTTAAAAATATCAATTTTATAATAGCAGGTCTCAATGAGCTAATTTAGTGAAAGGCCAGAAAATATGCAACAATAGAGTCAAAGGATTGCGACTTTTCAAGTGTTTCTGAGTCCAGAAGTTGAAGAGGTACAACCCCGAGCTCCATGGTGAGCTAGCAAAAGCAGTCATAATGACTTTAACATCTGGAAAATGGAGCTGGATGAAGTCCTCTGTTTTTAATCTTTTAACGATTTGGATATTACCTGTATTTCATATTCCTTGGAATGTATGTGGAGGAGAAGGTGGCGGTGAGGTTCTTAGGTGAGATGCTCTGAGTGAAAGCTCGGGTCCAGGGGGAGAGGGTTCACCCATTTATTTGCTGTCACTGAGCCAATTGGCCAGTGTCTCGGACCAGAGGCTGTGACCAAAACGGCTTCATGGACATCCTCTGAATTCCGTGTAAGACCCCACAATTGTTTTCTAAAAAGTGTATTTTGAAGCATGTCGCGGGAAGGGATTGCATAATTGTTTCCCCAGAAGGCTAAGGAGGAAGCCCCCTGGAGTCCCCGGCACAGAGACAGCTTTTTGGTGTCTCTTCTGTTTCAGGGAAGGCAAATGCCTGTGCTCTGATCAAGTGTACACGGTAAATTTCTTTCCGGAGAAGCCCCTTTTGTGTACTTTTCAGGCAGCCTGTGGGTGGAGAGTGGAGGGGACCCCCAGCATCATTTGTTCCAAGTGGCATCTCCAGCCGGAGCTCTGGGCTGACACACACCTCACACAAAAGGAAAGCGATGCAGGTCCCATCTCCTTTGATATAGATTTTGCCATCATTGCTCCAGGTATCACGCCAGAGCTTATTTCCATATGTGTAGTTGCAACCATCTGCAGTCTCCTGCCTGTTGAACTGTCACCTAAGGTATTTTTAGAAATACATAATCTAAAGAAGACAGAAGATGAGGCAGGAAATCTTACAATGGCAACATCTGAACATCCCCTGCCACTAGAAGAATGTTAATTAAAAGATAACCTCATTCTGCTTATTTTAATTGCCAAGCAACACTCGATTTTTTTTTTTTTTTACCTGACACAAAATTTACTTTAAACGCACGGCTTGGGTGTATAAGCTGTTTTCTCTTTCGCTAGGTGTGTGTCTGATGAAGACTTCAGCCTCCTTTGCGTGTGGACGGTTTAAGGGAGGTCCCCGCCCCCGTGCCGTGAGAGGTCGTGTCGGTTTCTCTCTGGACTCCCAGATGCCTCCGGGAGACGGAACATGTGGTTGTCAGAAAAACACAAGACCATATCATGAGATCTTTCATCAGTAGCCATAGCTGGTATGTACCAAAGGTTTAGGGCTTAATCAGAAAGCTCTTATCACACAGGGGCTTCTGTGGCCGATGGATTGGAAACCCAACACAGGCAGTCCTGAGGCTGGCTGTGCAGGATGACAAAGGGAAGACAAAAGGAGACCAGTTCTGCCTTAGGTTTCTGTGCGGGCTGAATTTTTTATTTTTTTATTTTTGAATCATGTGACTCCAGCAGTAGGAGGGGAATTAAAAAGCCCTGCAGCTGGGAGCCCCTCCTTGATCCTCTGGTCTCCTTGCGTCTGAGTCATTTCACGGCCAGGTGCTGACTCAGGCTGAGGGCTATGGGAACCTGATTTAATGTGTCTGGCACAGGCTTTCCCAGGTAGAGCCGGCATCCCCGGGGGGCGGGGGGGGGAGGGCACTCCAGTTCCTTTCCTAAGTCACATCCCCCCGCCTGGCCGGGAATCTCACAGAGCATCTCTCGGCGCGGAGATAAAGCCGGGCCGTGTACCTTGGCAGCCTGGACCGGGGCTGCGGGGAAAAACGAGCGCGCGGCGGCCACGGCTGTTTTGACAGAGTGGTGTGTGTTTTTTCTGCCCGAGTCTCTGGCAGCGCAGGTGAAACAATGTGCTGCTGGTATCTTGGCTGGCCACTCGTTCTCAGGCTCGGCAGGGAGTGCTGGGCCAGCCCTGCAAATGTTCCCAGCAAAGCTGTGAAAACAAACGGGCCGATTAGTTGGACAGGCTCCCCAGCTCCGGAGTGTTAACTGCCCTGGCTGCCCCGGCTTCCCAGCCCCTTTCCATTCTTTTATTCGGCCGGCCGTGTATTTATCAATTAACACCGCGGGGACCACGGTCCTCTCCTTCTCCTCCTGGCATCCTGCTGTATCCAGCAGCATCTCTCACCTCTGGCCCCGAAATGAATGCTGATTCTGAGATTTTTATCTCCAAACATAATATATAATTCATCATTAGCTTTTTTTTTAAATAAGGGCAACTTTCATTATTATTATTATTTTTCAAAGCAATCCATGTTCACCCTAGAGATATGAGCGAATGCAGATACACAACGGGAGTGACCTTTGAAGTATACATATTTGGTGCCTGACTTAAGCGTTATTCCATATGCCAGGAAGAGTTGTGTATGTTCCGTGTTACACTATTTAAAAGAAAATTCTAAAAATTCTTCTGACTTATCCCGTAGCAGATAAGGACCATCAGTTTCTTCCTCTTTTTTTTTTTTTTTTTTTTTTCACAGTACAGTTGAGTATGTGAGTATATGTCAGTTTTGGAAAGGGCTCTTCAAATTCACTTGACATTTTTTTTTTTTTTTGCCTTCCTCTGGTTTGATGTGAGCCAACCTGGAATAAAGGGAACTTGGGCGTCCCTTTTGAGGTGAAATCAGAGTGAATTAAAAAGAACGATTCCACCCTTCTTTAATCAAAGGCTCCAGAGATCATGTTTCTTTTAAAAAGGAAACATCAAGGAATAAGCTTGGAAAATTACTTTCATATTTTCTCGAGCATTTCAGAGCTACGGCACATTGTAAGAGTTGTCCTTTGTTCCTAAACATGACTCTATTATCAGCCTTTTGTCTGCTTCTGTCCTTTAGTGTATCAGAAGGTACTGAGCTTGCCCTTGCTTTGTCGTGAACAAGCGCAAGTTGTCAAATGACTCATGCTCTTGGAATCTCACCGAGGCATTTATCCTGCCTCTGTTGCTGTGAGCCCTGTGTTCTCTTTTGTGGCATGTCACAATATAGGTAATATATCTAAAGTATGGCCCTGACCAAAAGGGACTTAGTTATAGCATCACAATTTTGCTTGAAATAATAATCATAAAATGATTAAATCTAGAATTAACAGGTCTGCCATATACATTCAGATAGGTTGTACACTGCACAATACCAAGAGCTTGGTTCTTTTCAACTGTGAGAACAAGCTTAAAAACAACAGTATCTGTTTGTGTGTGTGTTTGTAATTAGTCATATGGACTAATTAACTTGAAACAGCGTTAAGACAGTAAAAGAAAAAGACATTCACATAGGGAGTGCTGTTATTCAAACATTTCACAGTGACTAGGGGGAAATACTAGTCCTTTATGGAACTTAAAAATAAGAACAACTTATTTGTGAACTCACTTAATTGACATTAACAGTATTCCATGCTGAAATTCTTGTTTGCATTATTTAAAAATGGATAATCCAGGGCTTCCCTGGTGTCTCAGTGGTTGAGAGTCCACCTGCCGGTGCAGGGGACACGGGCTCCTGCCCCGGTCTGGGAAGATCCCACATGCCGCGGAGCGGCTGGGCCCGTGAGCCATGGCCGCTGAGCCTGCGCGTCCGGAGTCTGTGCTCCGCAACGGGAGAGGCCACAACAGTGAGAGGCCCGCGTACTGCAAAAAAAAAGGATAATCCATATTTTAAAAGAAAGGCATCATCAGTTGTTAAAATTTTTAGATTGATAAACAGCTTTTAAAAATAAATATTTCCTGTCAGTTCCAGGAACTCAAATGGCTGAACGCTTCGCACAAGCCAGGTCTGGTACTTTAATTTGTTAAATAATAGAGAAAGGAAGAGAAGATATGTTTTTGTCAGAAACTAAATGCATGTTTGTTGCTTAACCTGAGACCTTTAAAAATTAGTAGAGGCCAGAATCAATTGGAAGTGGCAGATTCTTCCCTCTCTCTCTGTCTTTTTTTTTTTTTTTTACTTGTTTGTGTCCATTTTAAATAGAAAATAATACAATGACATTATTAATTTTACCAGGCAAGCTCCGTTAGTGGTGCAACATTGGCATTGTGGGAAATGGGACTTTTTTTTTCCCTGGAGAGGGTAAGAATTCTTACAGTTCAAAAGCTACATTGCTCTTATGACCCTTTTCTAACCATAGATTGTTTTAAAAATTCCTAAATAATCAATTTTGTGAAGAATACTTGAGATTAAGACTAAAAGTTTCTCATGTCCTAGAAAACTAGAAAGACTGAAATTAAACTAAAATATCCTTTTACTTTTTATTTTACATTACTCTGTTTATTGGCCAAATTTTTAGTAGAAGCATTTAAAATATAAAGTTAATATTCTCAATTTCTTAATATTTCTTCAGACATCATGCAAATGACTACAGATGACCTTTTAATATCATTGCGCTTTATTGAAAGATATTTGATACTAGGCTTGCTAAGATGAGGATAAAAAGCTTTAAAAAATATGTAAGTTAAAAAGAATTTTAGACAAAATTTGAGTTAAATGCTCCCATCAAGACTGTTTCAATGAAACCAACCTATGTATTACTTTTATGAAACTGTTATTTTTTCCAGTTTTGATTTCTCCCCAGCTCATCCCTTTACTATTTCTTCAATCTAGACCCAAAGTTGTATTAAAACAAAGAAGTAAAATCCTCTTTATTTCATTCTTTTCACATCATGGGTTCTGCTTGTTCACTAAGTCATCATATGTCGCTGGCACTAAGTTAATATATAAATGAAAGGCAGTGAGTAACAGTAGAATACACACATCATGCATGTTAACAAAGTCACTTTAACAAATAGTGTTTAAGTGTAGCTTATAATTGTGATTGTCATTAAAAGCATCAATACTTATGCACCCGGTATATGCATAGGACACCTATTGAGTCTGTTCCAAGAGGTGGTAGGGAATGGTATGCCATTTGTTAAAACAAATCCACACATTGCGTGCCTCAGCATAATTTCCTTTTACAAGGCAAAGGCTGTATGTGAGGTTTAAATACCTTCCAACCAAAGGCACAAGGCACCAACTTCTAAAATCTAGGTATGGACTTTCCTAAGCTAATAATTAGATTATGCTTTCAAATGGATGCAGAATTTGAATCTGAACATTTTTGATACCAGTCTTTTAATTACTTTTATTATTATTCCTTAAAGCTAGAGTTTAAGTAAAACAGAAAATCTTTTCGTAATCTTTTTAATCCAAATGCAAGACCTTTATAAAGAAGGGTCAGCAATTAGGATTCCTGGATAACTTAACATTTGTGTTGGACTGCTTCTTGGTTGCCATTCCTGGTACGTAGCTCCGGCTTGGTTTTTATAGGTGAAGGCAAAGCTTTCCTGGATTTAAGTGACTTTGAAGCAGATATCATACATATTTCTCTAGAATGCTCATCATTACCTATTTGTCTTGGCAAAAGTAACACAGATTTTGAATGTATTACATTCTCAAAGACTATTTTGTGGGGTAAAGCATAATTCATTATTTTAAAATATATTGATTGTATATTTACTAATTTTACAAGGTAACTTCTTACATTGGGGCTAGGACAAAGTCTCTGGTTATCGATCCGGTTTATTTTATATAAGAGCGCTGCATTCTGCTGCATTTTACCTGCTTCAGAAGCTGTACCTGAGGTTCCGCTGAAGGCACAATTCATTGCCTGCTTTCATATGGTGTAAATAAGGTTTAGAGCCTGTTCAAAGTAATGGTTTTACTAACAGTAATGACATGTTACTGATGTTGGAACAGTTCAGACCTTGTCAGTGACTAACCTTTTTGTGCTGTAAGTTGATTTTCCCCATGAATTAAATTAAAATAGCAAGTGGGTGGTGAAAATTATTAGATTGGTCCACTAAGAGAATTTCATGTAAAATGCTTCCTTCTTCTAGTTGGTGGTAAAGTATTAGGTAAATTATACAGGAATTTTTGTTGGTTTGGTTTATTTATTTGATTTTACTTTCTATAAAAATGGAGTCTGTAAATGGGAGAGCAAAGCTTTTCTCAGATTTGTGGTAGTAGTCATGGCAGGTTTTAAAATATATTTGTTGCAAATGTAGACTCTGTAAATGTCTCTCAGGTCATGGTAAATTGAGATGTTTTACAATCAAGTTTTTATTTTTTATTTTTTTATTTTATTTTTTTGTGGTATGCGGGCCACTCACTGTTGTGGCCTCTCCCGTTGCGGAGCACAGGCTCCGGACGCACAGGCTCAGGGCCATGGCTCACGGGCCCAGCCGCTCCGCGTCATGCGGGATCTTCCCGGACCGGGGCACGAACCCGTGTCCCCTGCCTCGGCAGGCGGACTCTCAACCACTGCGCCACCAGGGAAGCCCTCAAGTTTATTTTTATTGTTTGATATTCTTTAGTTTATTTTTAAACTTTAATGTGTATATTTCTGCCGGGGACAAATGTATACTCATAGTGTCACTTCTGAGTTATATGGTAATATTTTATAGGCTCAAAAAAGAAATGTCCAGGGGGAATATACTATAAACTTCTGAAAAAAGATCCTTTAGAAATTATCTTTTCTCAAAAAGTAAGATTCCAGATTTCAGGAAACAGCGAGCAACAGCAGCTGCAGAAAACATTCGAGTTGAAATTTTGATCATTTTCTATGAAAACGAACTTAAAAGTAACGTGGAGGTCGTGACCAGATTCATTGGGCTATATTTGGAAAATTGCTTTTCCTGCTGACAGGGCAGTAGCTCTTCATCAGGTGGGTTAATCTGCCCTCTTGTCTTTTCCCTTATAATATTTAGAAGATATTATCCCTCCTTCTAAAATCGGCACAGCTTCAGAGAAGAAAATGCAGTCCTAAGACATGTAATTTTCTTTTTAATTTAATTTGTTTAAATTTGCATGTTCCTTAACAAACCTCCCAGCGCCTGTCAAGCGTCATCTCCTGAAGGCAGGGCTGGAATAGTGGCCGGGCAAGGACCAAATAGCCTGTGACATCCCCTGGATCTATTAGGACAGCTATTAGCCTTTTGAAAAATGAAAGCAGCCCTATTTTCAGTTATGAAAACCCTTGCTAGTTCCTTGTCTCTGGATGCCAAATATTTTATAGGATTTCTCCATTTACATATCAAAAGCAGCATTTTAACCTGAGAAATCCTATAAACTTACAGCCGACTGCACGTCTTCTATGAGTCTGTTTTTCTTTATCCAGTGTTAAACTTTTATGGTCTTGGGTGATAACTTTAAAGGCCTATCATGAAATTGAATTTGTCTTTCTGATTTGCTTCTCTTAAGAGGAAGTGCAATGTCTTTCCTTTTTCATGTAAAAGACCAAAAAAGAGCTCCTGTGGGTCCCAGAGGTGAAGTGGGCCTGCATCTCTGGCTAGATCTGAGTGCTGACTCAGATTGGGAACCCCCGTGGGCTCAGTTTTATGGTGCCTGGAAATTCAAAAATGACAGTTTGATGTTTAGATTTTGTGACCGAAAGGGAATTGACGGTAACACTGATGATTCAGGAACAGCTACCGTGTTTCCACTTCCTGGGTTTGGATTTTTAGATACCTGGATACTGAGTGTCTACTGGGCAGAGTTCTGGAGGGAAGCGAGGATGTGACTGCTGCTACCCCAGAAGCTTTTCTTATCTTTATTTCATGTCAGGAGAGCAGTATCTGGCTTACACAGCCAGGATCTGGGGGCCGTGGGTTTTACTTGCCGGGCTCTATCTTTATGTCTTGTACCTAGATATCAGTTGCCTTTAAACTGGGAAAAAAGGCTGCAATCTCCTTTGATAAGGGGATTTTGGACCTCAAGCTTTAGTATATAGGCGCTAGATAGACATCTGTTCCTGGGAGCTGCCTTGGGGGATAGATGATGGGGAAAATCTACACTGAAAGCAAAAGGCTATGTTTAAAGTCAATAGGATAAGTGGAATTTAATCAGGAAAGTCAACATCTAAATCAATTTAGTCTTACTACTATTTTTATTTGCCAGTGTACGGAACAGACCCCAGCTTCATGTCTCATCTCTTAGAGATCAAAGTGGACTCCGATACCGATTTATGGTGGAAGCAGATTTATATTCCCAACTGCTCTATATTCCTTCGTGTTCCTCATAATTTCCCAACCTTCAAAGCCCTTGTTAAGTCTGAAATAGTACCCTAAAAATGTTAAGCCACCCGTATCTGGCAGCTTAGCAGCTGAGGGGACCGAGCCACTCGATAGCTGTGTGATCTCGGATAAGATACTTAACTTCTCTGTGCCATTCTTCTCTACGAAAAGGGGGTAATGGTAGTACACACCTCATAGGGTTGTTGCGAGGTTTACATATGTTATATAAAGCACTTAAAACAATGCATGGACTGTTGCAGGTCCTCTATGCACATAAATCATCTTACTTTATCCTTACCTGCCCTGTGAGCTTAGAAGCATTCTTCCTTATCTTCTGCCTTAGCCTGAGGTCCTTTAAAAGCAAAACCTGTGACCAGTAAATAATCCCTGAGAGCAGGCCTCAAGGATTGGGGGGTGAAACAAGGACGGAGGGAAAATCAACGTAAGGACGCACGTTGTTGTCTACCATCAGGTTGGGCGTGATTCCATGCGGCCTTTTGAAAAGGCTTGAGAAACACACTCAGGAACTGTCTACTTGGGGTGCAAAGGGGGGAATGTTTATCCATCAGCTTCCATCCTCCCATCAGTCACGTCTGGTAACTGCCCCACCCCTCCCATTTGTACCTGCTTGAGTATGTTACCATGGGTACCGCCTGCAGGGATGCCAAGGAAACCCTGACAACAGGCCTGACCTGAGATGCTTCCCTTGTACCTCCTCAAAGCTGGTGGGAGCTGGGCCCAACTGTTCTCTCCAGTAGTGGCAGGAATAAGAGGTGGGGTAGAGAATATTTGGAGTCACGTACAAATGTCTAATACATCCCCATTTTACCGATATGGAAACTGAGTGTCTCAGAGAGTAACCAAGGCCACCCGGCTATTAACTCACAGAACCAGGTTTTGTGATTCCAAAGCCTGGCTTTTTCCATTCTCTTATATAATCTCTAATCATGAGCAAATCTCCTCCACTATGCTTTCTTTTTTTTTTTTCATTTTTTGGTTTTTCCTCCATTATGCTTAAGGATGTATTTATTTCTGCTGAAAGTGTGATTTTTGCACACTTTTAGGAGATTGGGTGAAAAAGTAGTAAAATGATTGAAAAATAGTTGAGATTAAAAAAGGAACATTTTTATATTGGGGAGAAATTCAAATGCAAAAGTTGTAACACAGCATGAACATCTCCAAATTTTAGTTAACGCCTTTTAATTTCTGTTGAAGTTTCCTTTTCTAAAATGATATTCAATTTAGTAGAGATGAAAGAAAGTTCAATGAAAAACGGGAATGTTGCCAGTGGTAAAATTTTAACCTGAAATTATGACTAAAAAAGTTTTCTCTCTTGTTCTCTTCCTCCATTCTTTGCTCTAAATAAGGTGTGTGTGTGTTTTCCTGTGTACTAGGGGGTGTGATATTTCCCAAGGAAACAATACAATTATGGTACTGCTTTCAAAAGACACGAACCGAACCTATGGCTTTGTTCTTGAGTCATACCAATACAATGTATCATTTTATTGTAGTTAAATCTGCAACGTATTTGCTTACTTATACAATCTGAGCAACGTTTAAGAAAAGATAGGACTAACATTAGATGGAGCATATTATTTCTCCCCAAAACTTACAAATGAGAAGCTTCTAGAATTATAAATATTAGAGTCTCTGACTTAAGAAGTAAATACAAATACAAATCTTAATCAAATTTATTAATTTATTTGTTCTGAAAATCTGTATGGCAAGCTTTGTGCTTGGTGCTGGAGAGAGAAAGATAAAAGACATTCCTTGCCCTCCATGTTCACTGTGCCATTGAGAAGTTAGACTCTAATTGAGGCTCATTATTTCTGGAGTTTTATAATAGTTTTTTCCCTGATCTTTCTACCACTCACATCCCTACCTGCCCTTACTTTTTCCCCCAATCCCAGCTACTGCTAACTCTTACCTGTTATCCTATTCCCCCACCGTGTCCTACAAATCTGGCATGTGTTTCAGCACTGAACCATTGGTAGCTCTTTCTGCCATACATAAGCCTCTATGCTTTCACATTTCTGCTTCGAAGTGTGTTTTTAGATGGTGTGTGCATTTGCTGATTTTGGTGTGGAATTAAGAATTGCTCTTTATCACTTGTTTGGGGCAGTTTGATTGTATTGAGCCTTTGTGTAGTTTTCTCATGTTTCTTTTGTCTGGAGTTTGTTGAACTTCTTGGATATATGAGTTGAACTTGGATATGTGAATTTATATAGTTTTCATCAAATATGAAATGACTTTAAAAAAAATTTCTAATAATTTTCTTTGCTTTGTCTGATGTTAATGTAGCCATACCAGCTTTCTTTTGATAGAGTCAGCATGGTATCTTTTTCATCCATTTACTTTTTTTTTTTTTTTCTTGTGGTACACGGGCCTCTCACTGTTGTGGCCTCTCCCGTTGCGGATCACAGGCTCCGGACGCGCAGGCTCAGCGGCCATGGCTCAGGGGCACGAACCCGTGTCCCCTGCATCGGCGGGCGGACTCTCAACCACTGCGCCACCAGGGAAGCCCCATCCATTTACTTTTAACCTACTTGTGTTTTGTATTTAAGGTGTGTATGTTGAAGGCAGCACAGAGTTAGAACTTGCATTTTTGTCTATTTTGACAATTACTGCATTTAATTGATATGTTTGGACCATTTATATTTAATGTAGTTATTATGACTGTGTTTAAATTTGCCATCTTGCTTTTGTTTTGTACTTATCTGTTCCTTGTTTTATTTTCTCTCATTTCCTACCTTCTTTTGGGTCGATTTTGTGACCCCAAATTAGTGATTTTTGTGATTCCATTTTATCTCCTTTTTGGCTTATTAACAATAACTCTTCGTTGTGATTTTTTGGGTGGTTGGTATATGCTTTAGAGTATGACTGGAACTTATAACAATCTTTATGTATAGTGTAAGAATCTTGTAACCATACATTTCCATTTATTGCATCTTGGTTTTGTGCTATTATTAAAACATGTTTTATTTATACATTCATTATAAACCTCCAATACATTGTTATTATTTTTTGCTTTAAACAGTCTGTTTACTTTTAAGAGGTTTAAATAGTTTTTTCTTTCATTACTTTAGAGGTGCTGTTCCATTGTCTTCTGACGTTGTTTCCAAGGAGTAATCTATTATCATTCTCATTTTGTTTCTTTGTACATCGTATATCTCTTTTCTCTTGCTTTTAAGAATTTCTCTTTTTCTCCGGTTTTGGGCAATTTGATTTTGACATGTCTCTGTGTAGTTCTCTCCATGTTTCAATTGCTTGGGGCCTGTTGAACTTCTTGGATGTGTGTATATAAAGTTTGCATCAAATCTGAAAAGGTTTTGGCTATTACTTCCTTGATTTTTTTTCATTCTCCTTCTCCCCTCTATTTATGGGGGCCACAAT
This sequence comes from Pseudorca crassidens, assembly GCF_039906515.1. NCBI lineage: Eukaryota > Metazoa > Chordata > Mammalia > Artiodactyla > Delphinidae > Pseudorca > Pseudorca crassidens. Next base: position 6,438,178 of record NC_090313.1, read on the forward strand.
TACACTTCCATTAGGACTCCTGAAGTTGTCCTGTAGCTGGGTGATGCTCTACCTGAGAACTAGAGCACCCTCAGCACCTCCAGACTTATCCAGCTTTCTCTCCTCAACCCAGAGAGCTCTTCAGACTCAGCCTGGGTTTTCCCTTCCAGTGATTCAGCTTGGAAACTTCCTCCAGGCAGGAAGCTGGAGCTATCAGAGAACTCACCCCATTTGTGTCTTCTGGCATCATTGTTCTTTGCCATCTAGTGTCTGAGGTCTTGCAGATCATCATTTCATATGTATGTTTCTGGTTTACTAGTTATTTCAGTTGAGAGGATAAATGCTTCCGTCCCTCTGGTTTGAATTTTTATTTTTCCTGCACCTATTTTATACTTACACCTAAATTATAATCCTGAAACCAGTAAATAATCAATATTATTTATTGTTTAGCATACTTACTCTGTGTGGAAGAGAATAATGGGAGATATGTCTGTAAAATTAAGTAGAAATAAGATCAGATTCCAGGTTTAAGTTCCCAATTACAGATTTTTAAACATCTCAGTATTCAGTGAGGCTACGTCAAAAGTTTCTGACCAGAAAGTGATTGAAGTTTTGCTGATAAATGTTAAACTAATGCTGAGAGGTAATATAACATGATCAATGAGAATATGGCTCTAGACTCAGCCTGCCTGGGTATGAATCTTTGATCTACCATATAATAGTGATGCAACCTGAATAAAGTAATTTAATTTTTAGGTATCTCAGTTCCCTCATGCTTCAAATAGCATTGTTGTGAGTATTAAATGAGCTACTATTTGTAAAATATGTACACAAGTGCCTGGCATACAGCTAGTGGATACAGCTGTGGAGGCGGAGTTTTCCATAAGCAGTCCAGGTGAGATGCTTAGGGGGACAGGAAGAGCAGTTCTTTATCTCAGGAGGGAGCGCCCAGGGTGAGAAATACTTATGTATGAGATGACGGCATGAAAATGATGGCTAGAAAGATGGTATAGAGAGAAGAGGTCCGAAGAATGGCTTGTAAGGAATGAGGCAGAGGAGTTCTGGAGAAGCACACAGTAATTAAAGAGGAGAATCATGACCACCCAGTATGATCTAATTCCTGGGAAAAGAGAGTGTCAAGAAGAATGGAGTCTATAGACTCAGGAATGAGAAAAAGCCGCGGTGTGTGGAGGATCATTGGTGACCTTCAAGAAAAGCATTTCAGCCGAGTCTTAAGTATCAAAAGTGACGGCAGGGGGCACGTAAAGGTGATGAAATCGTGGGGAGTTTGCATAACCTGTTTCTCAAAAGAAGATTTTGTGCTGATTAGATAACATCGGGAAAGTAGATTGAAGGGTGAGTTCGGTGAAGTCAAGAATTCTCTCTCCACCCTGCCCCGACATCACAATTTTACAAGCACATCTTGGAGACAGAACGTCTAACAAAAGAATTTCAGACATCAGAGCAGGCTGGCGAGGAGGGTTCTTTCTGACAGTGGTGGTTTTTCAGCATTCTTTGTATTACCTGACCCAGGGCCTCTCAGTGCTGGGCCATCTGTGTTTATATTTGCAATAATTTGTTGCTTATTTACTTATGCATCAGAGTCACCTGATGAGCTTGTTAAAATGAAGATTCCAGGGCCCTCCTTTAGAGATTCTGTTTCAATAGGTCTGGGGTTCGGTCCAGGAATTCGCACATAAAAATGTTTATTTAGTTTTTGAGTAGGCAATACATTCACATGGTTCAGAAGGTACGAAATGATAGAGGGTGAAAAATTGCTTTCCCACACGTGTCCCTCAGCCGTTCAATTTCTCTATTCCAAAGCATTTGATTTTATCAGGTTCCTTTGTAACCTTCAGGGAATTTAAAAAACGCATTTGCCTTTTGTTGTTCTTATCTTTAACAAATGGGGAGACTTGAGCTTAAATATAATCATAGGGTAGGGGCTGTTAGCTGAAGGAGAGACTGAACAATACATGTAAGAGAGGAGAAAATCAATGGAGGATTGAACTTACAGATATGATATGACTGATGGTTGGTATGAACGGTAAGTAAACCTCTCCTCTTTAGACTTCTCATTTTCAAAATGCAAACTGCAAGGGTATAGACCTGGAAATAAATGGTCTTCACATACTGGCTTCCTGTCTACATCCGCTCTAATGGTAGAAATCTTGAATGTATGTGGAACCATGGTCAATTGCATGTATGTTTCTTCTTCATTAAAAAAAATTTTTTTTAAATTCATAGTTGATTTACAATGTTGTGTACATGTATGTTTCTTCTTGATTATTCATTTCCTACTTTTTTGCGGTACGTGGTCCTCTCACTGTTGTGGCCTCTCCCACTGCGGAGCACAGGCTCCGGACGCGCAGGCTCAGCGGCCATGGCACACGGGTCCAGCCGCTCGGCGGCATGTGGGATCCTCCCGGACTGGGGCACGAACCCGTGTCCCCTGCATCGGCAGGCGGACTCTCAACCACTGCGCCACCAGGGAAGCCCCCCATTTTCTACCTTTTAATATCAACTTTACTAGACTAAACAAGTGATTAAAAACTTGCCTCTCTGGTTCTCTGAAAACATGAACTCTATACATCTTTTGTGGTTTTCTTTGGATGTCAGGTCATATGTTCTCAGACAATGCTAAATGGATTCAAAAGATATGACTAAACAGCACCAAAAACATTTCAATAAATAAAGACAAGCACATGCTGCTGAATTCCCCTTGGTTCTGTCATGTTCTGTTTATCTACCCCACCCTCTGCATTTTAAATAACCCTTCTGTCAACATTGTGGGTGTTCAAGTTTCAAGATCATCTAAAGGTAAATGACCCTCTCACTAATAAGATTCTCCAGTTCTCAGCATATTTTTGGTAAAAGATTGTTATAAATATATAATGACAATAAAGAGTGAAGATTCTGGGGAGTTTTGTGTAGTTCCACTTTGGGCAATAGAGTTATATTTTTTCAAGGCATTTCTTATTTTTTAAAGTTATTTTTAAAAGAATAGTAATTTTGGAAAGTCCAACTCAGATAGTTTAGAATAACATTTCTCCTCTACTCTAATTTAAGGTCTCATGGAAAAGTTCAGAATGCAACCGTCTCAATTAAAGAATGTTCCCACTGAGCTAGTACTAAACCCAAGGTACGTGGGGAATGCTGACGCACATTTATAGAAGTGCTGTTTGAAATGAGATGGGTATATGGACTCAGGCTGAAGAGTGTGCTTTAATATCTTAACAGTGATTGGATGTTTCAGGGGAAAAAAAGGAATGAGGTCAAAGATGATAATAACCCTAAATATGAAGGGGAAAAAACCAGTCCCGTTAAGTATTCTTTCAAAGATTTCCCCTTTTAAATTATATTGAAGATAATTAGTTTGTGGACATTGTAGTTATGGAGGTGGGGTTTTTTCCCCACCAATAGTAGGTTAATTTATATTTCAAAATCTGTTAATGCCTTTTAAGGGGCAGTCAGTTTAAGTTGAAGGTAAGTAGAGGACATTATTTCACTTAATTGGAGGGATATTTAAAGATGGAGTGATTCTTCCTGGCATTAGAAAGTGAAATAAATGTTTGTTAGTGTGTATTTGTATTCATTTTGCCTTTGATATTTCTACTAAAAGTACCTATATAAAATAATTCAGAGAGTAATAGAAGAATGGATATAAAGCATTCCATGACTTTGAGTGCTAGTTATTGGCATTATTCATATATAGAAAAAGTTGAAAGGACATTTGATGGTACTCTTTGAAGGGTATTCAAAATTTTCTAGCATCAGTTAAAAATATGAATATAACACAATAAACAAAAAATATGAAACATGAATAAAACACTATTACATTTTATTTCCTACAAATAGCAAATGAATAAATATTGTAGATTATTTGGACTATGAAATAATTTTTTTAAAATTTGAGAGAACAAATAGCAGTAACATTTTCCAATTATGAGGAAGCATAAATGCAGACTTGGGACATCTAGCTTATGTTAAAATATGGGAGGCAAACCTACATTATTAATAATATCTATTGCTCCAAATTTTAATTATATAATTATCACTGAAGCTGATGGAAAGCTTTAAAAAATAAGCAAGAGTACAATTACTATATATATTTAGGAGGTAAGGAGGCCAACAAACTTGACTGGAACCAATAATACCTCTCAGTTTGCCAAGTTAAAAAAGTTTCAGACTTCTAATATGAATAATGTGTAAATATGAAACAAGAATCTGGAGGTAGCTTACCACATTTAACCCAGAGCTCAGAAAGGTAAAATCAACGTTCACAAAATAGTTAACTGATAAGGAAAATAATGAAAAATTTAGATTTTAATCCTAAAGTAATCATTAAAGAACACTATGAATAATCTAATCTTAAATTATGATCAGTGATGGTTTCCAGAATAATAATCATCTCTGTTTTGGTTATGTCATTACACAAGCCATTGTGCTGGGGAAAAATGTCAGAGGAGTGTAAACCAGAAAATTATTTGTTAGGTGAAGGCATGATCTCTCATGCATTTTAATATTTGTCCTTGAAATTTAATTTTGTTCGAGAAATTAGGAGAAACCTAAAAATCAGAGTACTCATGTACGAAATGTCTATTTTTTTCTTTAAAAAATATTTTTGCTGCAAATTCTTAGATCCCATTGTATTCAAAAGGCCAAAGTGTTGCTACCTGAAAGAGATGGTATTTCAGGTCCCTCCAGGACCTCCCATAGAGTCATCTTTCCTGCCTTTGTGGCCCATTGGATCGCAAAGATAGTTTTTTTGGACTGATGATAAGTCATTCAGGAGATTTATTTCATCAGTTAAGAATCAAAAAGAAAGGGGAAAGGAAACCAGGGTAGAATTCTGAAGTTCGACACTAAAAAAATTACTGCTTAGATGGACCCATTTTAACATCTTGCCGATGTGGACTACAGTTTCCAATGTGCTGCAACAGTTTCCAAGGTGCTCCTTGTTTTTTCTAACTGCAGGAGCCTGCTCAGAGCTGAGTAAATGGAAAACAGAATTGCTATGAAAGGAAATTCACCCAGGAAACTGAGAATCTTCCTCGTCAATGACTATCCTAAAATTATAAGGCACAATTGCAAACCTTTACCATAGGATCAAGTATGGGTTTGGATAACAAGACAACACTTTAAAAAAACAATTTAATCTCAGTGCTTTCCTTTACAAAGAGGCAAAATTTTATTGTTATCAATATGGGTCTAAAGAATCAGTATTAATATTTTTAGGATTGTTTTATGGTGAGTAAAAGTGAAACAGGAAGTACTTATTTAGAAAAAATTTTATGTCTATGTATATTAGAGAAATTTTCCCTTTTAAAAACACTGTTCTTTAAAATAAATTAGAAATTTGTTAGTGTTTTTCCCTTATGAAATTGTCACTCATTTCTCAGTGAAGGTTCTGTGGCTTATTTGGTGTAAACAACCTTTGTCATTGTTTAGGCAGGTGTAAAACAAAGTTACCTTTGCCTTTCATTTATCTTTACAAAAGATAAAGTAGATGTTTTTGAAATACCTTTTTTTTAAAAAAAGAAAACGTACTAATAGAAGAAATGGCCATTTTTAGACATAAAGATGCTGTCCGTCTTTTATTTTTTGGTCTTTAATGTGTAAGTTCTAAATGTATTCTTTGAGTAGAAGAAAATGAATCTTGCTGAAAGACTAAGAAAAGATTTTAAATATGCAGGCTACGTAATGATGCTTCTATTAAATTAGGTCTCTGCTTTTGCGGGGTGATTTCTCCTTGTCTTGACTTAAGGAAGAGCTATTTCCTTCCAGACTCAATTCTCCCTCTTGGCTTCCCTCCTCCACTTGGAAATGTGCCTTCCAGTGTCTTGTAATGTAAAATAGACACTTTTAAAAGTTCTGAACTATAGCACCAGGTTTTTTAACCCCTTTTTCTTTCTCTGTTATTTTTTTACTCTGATTAAAGTAAAACAGACTAAAAAAAAAAACATAAAGGAAACAAGTAAAAGCAATTAAACAAACCTTATTAACAACTCAACTTTTGCACTATTCAAGAAGCCTTCCGTTGGTGAATGGCTTGGAAGGACCTATTTACATCAGAATGATCCCTCTTTGGTTTTCTTGTGTAACGTTAAAAATCACAGTATTTCCTTAACGGAAGCCCAGAGAGTGTGTGGTTTGTAAAATTACCAGTTTGTACAACTAGGTCGTTACTTCCATGTGAATTGGTCTCTTAGAATAGCGTCTTAGAATAAGGAAAGAAAGGAGTCCCCTCCTGGTGTGTGTGTGTGTGTGTGTGTGTGTGTGTGTGTGTGTGTGGTTTTGTTTTGTTTACAAGGGAATAAGGGCAATACGCTTGTTACACAGTGGCATTATTAGTGGTGTTCCAGAATTTACAGTGTGAGCAATGGATGCCTGGACTTGGTATACACTCCCTTAACAGGGGATGGTAATTTAAGAAATGCTACTAAAAAAAAAAAAACCAACAAAAACACACTCATTGAGAAAAATATGTTTTTGACTTGGTGTATACCTACAATGCTTTTTTTTTTTTAAAAAAAGAGCTATATTACAATTTTTTGACAAAGTTGACTCAATGAATTTATTCATAAGGAAAAACGTTTATAAATCTTTTACTGCACATTGTTAATCCTTGGTACACACACACACAATTAAATTAGACTTTTCTTTTTGTAAAAAAAAAACAAAAAAAAGAAAAAAGTGAGTAAAACACTCTAACACAGAGACTCTTTCTCCTTGATGCAAATTACATCAAGAAGAAATATTGATGTAATGTTATATCCATATTGCTTGCAAGACTCGTTGCACGTATTTGTTGCACAAATAAATATTGATGCATATATTTGTTATGTGGGTCAGTAGTTTACTATTTATTTTATTTTTTAAAAAAATATTTATTTATTTGGCTGTGCTGGGTCTTAGTTGCAGCACGTGGCATCTTTAGTTGCGGCATGCATGTGGGATCTAATTCCCTGACCAGGAATCGAACCCAGTCCCCTGCATTGGGGGGGCAGAGTATTAACCACTGGACCACCAGGGAAGTCCCAGTAGTTTACTTTTTAAATTGTGGTAAAATATAAATAACATTTGTCATTTTCGCCATTTGTAAGTGTGCAATTCAATGGCATAAAATACTTTCATAATACCGTGTAACCATCACCACTATCTATAACCCAAATGTTTTCATTGTCCCAGATAGAAACTCTGTACTCATTAAACAGTCAAAATCCCTTCCCTCATTTCTTATAACCTCTACTCTACTTTCTGTCTTTACGGATTTGCCAATTCAGATACCTCTGCTAAGTGCAATCATAAAATATTGGTCCTTCTGTGTCTGATTTATTTCACAAAGTGTAATGTTTTCAAGGTCTATCCAAGTTGTACCATATATCAAAATTTCATTCCTTTATGGCTGAATAATATTCCATTATATGTACATACCACATTTTGTTTATTTGTTTAGCTGTTGATGGACACTTGGATTGTGTCCACCTTTTGGTTTTTGTAAATAATGCTGCTGTGAACATGAGGTGCAAATATCTACTGGCGCCCCTGATTTCACCTCTTTTGGATTCTATAATCCGGGAGTAAACTTGCTGGGTCTTGTGAGAATTCTACGTGTAACCTTTTAAATAACTGCTACACTGTTTTCCACAGCAACTGTACCATTTTTGTAGAGTGAAAGTGTGGATTCTGAATCTGGTCAAGTTCTAAAGTTCATTTTGCTGTAAAACGAAGGTAGTCATTTTATTTCCTCCAAATATTTCTTATTCATCATGCTAATGGTAATGGAAATGTTCTGATTATAGCTGAATCTCTGGTATTCTGGGAAATTCATTTAAATTATTGCTCAGATGAAAATGATTTTAATTAGATTATTCTATGGAGAACAATAGAGAAATACAATGGTCCACATCTCGGCACTTTCCCAGGTAGTTTCTCTCTCTTTCCTCGGCCTCTAATCTCTTGCTTCTCTCCTTTTCTCTTTGCTTCACTGGCAGACTAGTTATTTTCAGTGACTCTTCATTTTCTACAAAATCAAGCTCAAACCCTGAGCACAGTATTTATTGCCCTGTCCAAATCCTCCGAACTGTATTTCCTATTCTTCGTTCTGTATCTAACCCTTCGTGTATTCAAAGCTGATGGCAAACCATAATTCTTGTTTGCAGTTTTCAGCATTTGGTCAGGCTATGACTTCTGCGACGAAGAGTGCACCTAGTCTCTATTCTTTTTGTGTGTGTGTGTGAAGGTCTTTTTAAAAAAAAATTTTATGGAAATATAGTTGATTTACAATGTTGTGTTAATTTCTGCTGTACAGCAAAGTGACTCACTTGTATCAACACACACACACACACACACACACACACACACACACACACACACACATATATATACATTCTTTTTCAGATTCTTTTCCATTCTGGTTTATCACAGGATACTGAATACAGTTCCCTGTGCTATACAGTAGGACCTTGCTGTTTACCCATGCTATATATAATAGTTTGCCTCTGCTCATCCCAAACTCCCATTTCCTTCCCTTTATTCGTTTTTACATCTCAGGCCTCATGCTACCTCCTTCATGAAATCTTCTGTTCCAGCTATTTCCATTTCCCCTTCCGAGTCCCCCATCTCTGGGTCTCAGGATGCTGTCTGGACTGCGTGGACAGGTCCCCAGGCCTGTGGGGAACCCTGGTGGGAGGTCAGGGTATTTTGTCCTTGGCTCCCACTGTGAGGTCACTTCTGGCTGGTGATAGCTTTTGACTAAAGATCGCTGCTTCGCTGCAGGAGTCCATCCTTCTCTGTTCACCTCTGAGTGAACGCTTGTCCCTTTGAGCTCGGGCGGTAACAGCTCCTGCTGCTGGCCCCAGGGTACCGGGTTGTGGTTTCCCAACACCCACACCTCTATTTACAGAGCTCCTTCTGTAAATAAACACTCTCAGAGTTCCCTAACTTGCAAGCCCTGTCTTCTCCAGAGACACTTACTGCCACATCTTCCTTCCTCACTCTGGCTGGAAATTGATCTCTCCTCCGTCCAAGTCCCTGGAGTGATTTGTCCCTCTTTTATGGAACTTAACACATAACATATTTTAGGGATTGATGAATATATTTTAGCTCCCATTTTCAGATGATAAATTTCCTATGGGAAGATATTGTTTTACCTGTTTTTACGTTTCTTGTGCTCCTTGTCTGAAAGAATGATTTTTTTAAATGACTAATATAGGGACTTCCCTGGTGGGGCGGTGGTTAAGACTCTGCGCTCCCAGTGCAGGGGGCCTGGGTTCAATCCCTGGTCCAGGAACTAGATCCCACACACATGCTGCAACTCAGAGTTCTCATGCCACAACCAAGGAGCTGGTGAGTTACAACTAAGGAGCCCACCTGCTGCAATTAAGGAGCCCATGTGCTGCAACTAAGAAGCCAGTGAGCCGCAACTAAGACCCAACACAAACAAATAAATAAATAAATATATTTTTTAAAAGGACTATTATAAAAGCCACACTACAATGAATACTTTTGGTTTTAGGTAAAGGGTTTGACAGCTATCGTAGACCCATTGTGCCCAAGGAGGATATATCCTAAAAGGTCACCTAGTTTCAAAGAAAGAAAAACGCTGAGATGTATTCAAAGCAAATGAAAATTATATTATTGAAATAGCTGGAAAGACCTTAATTAAATTGAGACTTTGAAAATTAATAGCTGCTTCTGTACGGAATCATTCATCCTGAAAGAGCTTGAGGTTGAGCTGCTTTAGGCCATGACAAATAGATACTTAAACCCACAGCAGAATATTTCTTTCAGGCAATATACTGGGTACACAGAACTTACATATGGAAAGTTATGGGACAACATCTTGAAAATAACTTCACTCAAATTGGGAATTTTAGGTTGTTTGCAAACTCTTATTCCTCCCCACTGTGGTATTTCTGTCAGTGCACAGACACGGGGTGACAGGATTCAGACAAAAACCAATTTTTCTTAACCTAATATCCCTTTACAGGGACAGCTCTGTGGTGTGTACTCACTGCCGCCAATCCCTACCTCCCATCTTCCCCTTAATAAATTCATTCCAACCCAGTGTTGCCCCGACCTCTTGCCCTAAGACAGTTCTTGTCAGAATTACCAATGAGTGTCACGGGAAATCCAGCCATCAACTCTGGTTCTCCTTTGGTTAGGAATCTCAGAGGCATCTGACACTTTGGACCAGACTTTCTTCATAAGACACAGTCTTCACTTGACCCCGGGACAGCTCTCTCCCTGACGTCACCAGCAGATCCTCGTCCATGCATGCTTTCTGGGAGACTGCCTCAGGCCTCAGCTTCCTTCTCTACATCTCCTGTCTCTAAGGGTTCATCCTGTCTGGTGGCTTCAAACACCAGCAATATGCTCATGACATCATCTCCCACCTGGAGCTTGCCCCTGAATGCGAGAGTACAGATCCCGACCTGTTCACCCGCCCCATCCGAAGTCTAACAGGCATCTCAGTTAGTCAGCATTCCCCAGAGAAACAGAACCAACAGGATACGGAGCTACAGAGATAAGAGGGGATTTATTATAGGAATTGGATCACATGATTATGGAGGCTGGGAAGTCCCCACGATCTGCTGCCTATAAGCCAGAGACCCAGGAGAGCTGGTGGTGTAATTCAGTCTGAGTCCGAAGATGTGATGACCAGGAAGGCCAGCATCTGAGCGCAGGAGAAGATGGATGTCCCAGCTCAAGCAAAGAGTCCCTTTTTGTTCTATTGACGCCCTCATGGATTGGATGACACCAACTGCCTTGGTGAGGGTGATCTTCACTCAGTCTACCAAACCAAATACTGATCTTTTCCAGAAACGCCCTCACAGACATACCCAGAAACAATGTTATACCAGCTATCTGGGTGTCCCTTAGTCCAGGCAAGTTGACATATAAAATTAACTATCCCTTTGATCAAGAACGACAAAAGACCCGACCTTCCTTTTATTCACCCGGTTCCAACAAATAACCACTCTTGTTCATTTACCTATACTTCCAGACTTTTATATAACTACGTAAGAAAACAAAAACCTCTATTCTTAATTTTCTCCTTTTTTTTTTTTTTACCCAAAAGGTAGCATATGAAACATCTTCTTTTTCTGCACCTGGTTTAAAGTCAGTTTTATTAAAGTGTAATTTATATTCAGTAAAATGGACCTTGAACATGTGTATTTTTTAATGAATTCTGACAAATGAATACAATTGTGTAAGCACCACCATCATCCAGATATCGAATGGGCCATCACCCTTTATAAAATTTCCATCGTGCCTCTTTGAAGTGAGCCCTCCCCCAGCAACCTGTCCTTTGAGTTCTATTGCCACGGTTTTGCCCTGTTCCAGAGGGGATGTAGGATCTGCAGCTGGCTTCTTGCACTTAGCGTGCTTTACCGCTCCATCCAGATCGACCAGGTATCCGTAGTATGTTCCTTTTTATTGATGAATAGCATTCTGTCGTATGGATGTTACACCTTGTTTTTCTCACGTAATAAATCCTTCCTTGCCAGGTTCCGGGAAACGTTTTCTTTGTCTCCACTGTTGTGAGTCATCTCCTGTATGGATGTACCATCATTTAACGTCTCCTGGAATCATAGCCCAGGCCCTGGCCTACCCCCCACCCCCTCCCCATACACTGGCCCTGACCTCTAGCCCTGGTGGCCCTGAGCGCGCATCTCACAGACCTCCTACAGGGAGTGTAATTGAACAAGGGCCCCAGCTGGGCTTTGCTGTGTTTGCGCCAAAACCAAGCCTCTGAGGGCTGCTCCATGCTAAGGCCTGAGGGGCAGAGCTACTAAAGCAGCCGTTCCCGGGAGACATGAGCTTCTCTGCCGGCTGACTTTGGCTCAAGGATTCCTCGCAGGCTCGCCTCCCGGAGACTGCGGGGTCCGGGATGCTTCCACCCAGACTGTCACTTGTACGGCCCTCTGACCACCCTCCCAGCCTATTCTGACTCCCTCTCCGTTGCCTTCCATGAAAGCATTTCCTGTAATAAAATCCTTGCCCAGTTTACACTACTATAAATAAAATAGATAACTAATAAGGACCTGCTGTAGAGCACAGGGAACTCTACTCAATACTTTGTAATGGCCTAGATGGGAAAAAAATCTAAAAAAGAGTGGATATATGTATATGTGTAACTGATTCACTTTGCTGTACAGCAGAAACTAACACAACATTGTAAATCAACTAGATTCCAATAAAAATTTAAAAAAAAATCCTTGCCCAGTGTATCCCATCTTGGCCTCTGCTTCTGAAGACCCAGATCAACACACCCCCAGTTTCCACGGTGACCTCCCTCCTCAGGCTGCTATCATTTCTCTCCTGGACCCCTCCCTCCAGTAACATTTACATAGTTTTCTGGCAAGCATCCTTGTTCTTGGACAGTCTATTTGTCACACAGATCACGATTCTCCGAACACGTAAAATAGATTCTTTCACTTCCTGCATACAACTTCAAAAGGGTCTCCATTACATTGAAATGAAAATTCAAACCTTAATGCATCTACAGGATCAAATCCTCGTCTTCCTCTACAACCTAATCCCTTCCCTTTGTCATCACGCTCTTGTCTAGGTGGGACTCCAGCTCTGCCTGACCTCGGACTTCTTCCGACAGATCTCTGTACAATCTGGTCCTTTTCTCCATTCAAGTTGCCACTGAAATGTCACCTCCTTGGGCAAGTTTTCTTGAAAACCTCCTCAGCCCATCAGACAGTCCATATCCTCTGATCATGTTTTAGTTCCTTCATGAATGATCCAAGTCTCTGCATTTATACTATTGACAATTTATCTGCTTGCTAATGACCCATGTCCTTATCCAGGAAGGTGGTTCCATGTTCTGTGTTATATCTCCACCACCCAGAACATTTGCAGATACTCAATGGTTATTTGTGTAATGACTGAGTGGATGTGTTTTAGGGGCTAATAAAAATGACAAATTTGATGTGTCTGGTGTATACTGAGCACGTTTTGTTGAACATATGACTATTCTTTATACTGGCCATGGTCCAAGATGAGAGCTGAGACCACGAGGCAGCATTTCTAAGTCCCGGAGGAGGCAACATTTCACAGGACTGCTGGAGATTTCCCAATATGCACATGCGAGCCCGAGTGACTTGTGAATTGCATGTGAAATTTCATCCATGTCCTTAAAATGTTATCGTTTATTTAAGCATGATCCTTTTGTCGTAATGGATTTGGTGATACATCTGTGAATCGATGGGTAACTAAACACTTCTAAATTGGGTATCCTGGCTGGGAGAACAAAGAACAGGTGTTGCTGGAATAAAACAGGAGACCAACAGGGGTGGGGGCAGGAGAATAAAATATTCTTAATATTAATAATACAATATTCTTCTAGAACTTTCCATACTTATCAAAGTAGGAAGATAAAAAGAAATCTGTATTTTCTGTGGCCATGTTGGTCTAATAGAATACCATATGCAAATACATACTTGTTAAATTAATTTTTTCCTTTTTTTTGGTAATGGTCTTGATGATTAACATTTCTTTACAAGCGTCAGTCCGCATCTGCTACAAAGCTGAGTGGGAACTCTTACTCCCACTGATGTAAGCTGTAGGGGAATGAACTCACCCTCATCAGTTCCTCTTCCTTGTTTTTTTTCGAGTCAGCAGAGTAGAAGCCAGATAAATGGTTGAGATGAAAAGATTAAACCAGCTAACTGTAGCTTTTAGTTATGCTCTTTTTTCCTGGAATTGCAGACATTTGTATTTGTTAGACTGTTTTTAACCTGTTACTAGAATATTACTTCAAAATTCTGCAATTTTTCTTTAATATTTAGTACTTTTCAAGAATGACTTGCATTTAAATCTGTTCACTAAAATTTGTCATTTTTGCTGAAGAATAGTCACCTCTAAAAATTATCACCAACTGCTAATTGTTCCAGGGCTCCTTTTGGGTTTGAAGATGGGGGGAGCTTAACTAAATGAAGTTAATTTAGTTAAATATAACATATTTTATATTTTTCTCATAAGTTAGAGCATCCCAATAATGATATCGAGAAAGTAACAATGAATTTGATTCTTAAGAAATTGTATAATTTAAATTTATTCCTTCTTCAAATGATGTGAAAATCTATTTGCTGCCTTTCCTTTAGAAATGGAATGAAATTAAATCCCAAAGCTATAAAAGCAGAAAAAATAGATCTAGGAGTATCAAATGTTACTTTTGAGGGCAGAGACCTGAATATTTTAGGATTTCTTACCCCTTAAAAATATGAATACTTTTTTATGTGTCAGCACCCTTTGTATTGTATGTACTTTATGTGTTAGCATCATACTCACTGTATTTTCATGGAACATATATTATGTGTAGGTACATGCTTACCCTCAAATATGAAAAATGATACAAAATTATTTAAAATAAATAAACAAGTTGAAATTAAAGAGTTAAGAAGAGAGACAGCTGTGAGACGGGTGCAGAATGCATTACTTTTTGAACTCTTTCTGTGGTCAATTACCTTAAGATGCCTCAGAGTCTAAGATGGCTTTGGCTGGGTTGAGTCAATGAAATATTTATGGATCAAAGGGTCCTGGAGATGCTTCCTATGGGAACGTGTATAATAATATAGTATTTATGCAGTGCTGTCTTTGATGTGCTCAAAGACTTTTACAGACATTATATACTTCATCTGCACCACCCGTGAAGCAGGTTGGGGGTAAGAATGAATCTTGTTTACAAATGAGTAAAGGAATACAGAGCCGGACTCCACTGAGGTTCACAGGGGGGTAATGACAGAGCAGGAACCCCCCTGTCTGTTCAAAGGTGTAAGGAAAGAGATCTATTTCATCCCATCCACAGGGATTTTTCCCTCCAAACCTCTGATTTTCCTGGACCCCAGGATCTTGTACTTGATGACCTTCCAGTTTTAAAATTCTGCCTTGGATTCTAGAATTACAGGTGATGTGACTGAGGGAGAGAGGTCGGGCTCTGGAACGGGATAATTCTGGGTTTGAATCGGAACAAGTAAGTCAGTTCATTTGAGCTGCAGTTTCTTCCTCCACGAGATGAAAATGTAATCTCTGCCTCATGTGCTTGCGTTGAGGACCAAGTGAGATGATGTGAGGAAGCCCTGATCCCAGAGCCTGGCACATGGTAGGTCCTCAGCAAACGTGCCAGTGAGTGTAGCCTGTTTGTGAAGGTGGCAGAGATGGAAAGTGGATTTTCTCCTGCCTGCCCTCTGTGACCAAAATACAAGGGCCCAGCCTTTTGGTAGGTTTCTAATACAAGCTAAAGAGTTGGAAATTATGGGACTTCCCTGGTGATGCAGTAGTTAAGAATCTGCCTGCCAATGCAGGGGACACAGGTTCGATCCCTGGTGCGGGAAGATCTCACATGCCATGGAGCCATTAAGCCCTTGCACCACAACTACTGAGCCCACAAGCCACAATTACTGAAGCCCTTGCGCCTAGAGCCTGTGCTCCGCAACAAGAGAAGCCACTGCAATGAGAAGCCCGTGCACCGCATCGAAGAGTAGCCCCCGCTCGCCACAACTAGAGAAAGCCCACCCACGTGCAGCAGTGAAGACCCAACGATGAAGATCCAATGCAGCCATAAATAAATAAATAAAATATTTTTAAAAAACAGTTGGAAATTCTGTCCTTTCTTATTACAAAGTTCAATATTTGAGATCAGTTTTCCTTTTTAGGCTTAGTTATTATACAGATGGCTTAATTAAACACAACATCTCTGAACCCAGTGTGTGTTAATAAAGTGTGTGTACAGATGGGAGTATGTCTGGGCACTTAGTGTGGGGCTAGTACCAGGGGCAACTTAGCGAGGAGTTTGCATGACACTGGTGGTTGGGATGAGGAACCATCCTAGGCCAGGGGTTCTGAGCTGTTTCCTTTACCCTGGAGGACCTCATGGAATGTGGCTTGGGAAAGAAACAAGACTTAGTATCATGACCAGATAGGAGGGACTCTAGATCTAAAAAGAATAATAAAAATCTTAGGACTTCCCTGGTGGCGCAGTGGTTGAGAGTCCGCCTGCTGATGCAGGGGACACTGGTTCGTGCCCCAGTCCGGGAAGATCCCACATGCCGCAGAGCGGCTGGGCCCCTGAGCCATGGCCGCTGAGCCTGTGCATCTGGAGCCTGTGCTCCGCAATGGGAAAATCTTAGCCTAATAGTGCCGAATGGGATATCTGAGGTCCTCTCTTCTGGCGCCCTCCTAGAATAATACTTCCAGTGTGGGGCATTGTTATTTCTTTCTGTAGTAATGCACACGTACCCCAAAAATGTCAGGGATGTTCATCTACTTTATTAATAGAGAAATCAGTGTATGTGATCAGAGACTGAAGAAAACCTCATCATAGTCATTTGTGATATAAAATTTATATTGATAATTCTGATGTCATCGATTTAGGATTATATTCAGTGATGTAACTCTACATTAACTGAACGTGATTAAATGAATTTGGTACATATATTATACACATGTACCTATGTATTTATGTACATATATTTACATAACATGTAAATTTTTGTATGAAAAGCTTGTAACATCTATGACATTTTGGTTATCTGTAGGCAACAAAGGGTAGTTAAATAGCATTTAAGGAACACACACTGTAACATTTTGTAATCAGCACTGTGAATATTTATATATTTTACTAACAGATGAAGTAGGAAAAAATCATCTCTAAAGAGAAAAATAAAAAGTTGTGGCAAAGTTCATGCATGAAATAAACACACTTTCAGGGTAAGGATTCATCACAAGGGGCTCTTCTTAGAGATCATCACGTTTCTTATGAGCAAATGACAAGGGGAAAGGGTTTGCGTTCTAGCAAAGCATGAGCCCCGATTTGTGGTGTTTGTGTAAATATTCATTCCACGGCCTCTTTCACGTTGCCAGCATGACATCACTGAAGGTGGGGAGGGAAGAGAAGGGCGTGGTCAGCTTCCAGGAGGCACCAGGAGCTCCCACAGGCTTCTGTACAGACAGTAGCAAGAATGGACCACATTGAAGAAGGAGCCAGAAAACAGTAAGCACTGTCCGAAGGCCACAGAAACCTCAGCATTCTGGACTTGTTGAACATGGCAGCCAATAGCTGTTCTTCTCAGTGTAGACACAGGCGTTGATTACATGTGGTTGATGCTCTGAATAAAAATCAAAGCCAGCGTGGCTGAGGGCGTCGACCCCAGAACAGGCTCCTGGTCCTGCCGATTTGGGGTTGGTTGTATGCCTTTGTGCTGGGTCTCATGTCTGTGAGGTGGCGGCGCTCACCGTGTCTACCTCCAATCATTGTCAAGCAGTTAAATGAGCTCCTACTGTGAAGCATAGGGAGTGCCTGGCAGAGTTTTAGGGCCTGCACTGTGTCCCCCCAAGATCCATCTGCTGAAGTCTCCACCCCCAGTATCTCAGAATGTAACCATATCTGGAGACAGGGTCTTTAAAGTGGTGATGAAGTTAAAACGAGGCTGTTAAGGTGGGGCCCCAATCCAACATAAGTAGCGTCCTTATAAGAAGAGGAAGATGCCAAGGTCACGAATGCACTGAGGCAGGACCGTGTGAGGAAGCAGATAAAGTGGCCGAATGCAAGCCAAGGAGAAAGGCCACAGGACGACCCTACCCACCAGCACCCGATCTGGGACTTCTGACTCCAGAACTGCGAGAAAATAAATGTCAGCTGTGTAAGTTCCCAGTCTGTGGTGTGTTGTTTATGGTGGCCCTAGTTGGCTACTCCACATAGCAAAGTGAGGGCTTGGTATTATTGCCAGTGAATTGTGTTTCGTTTACTTCAAGAATGAAAAGGGGTAAAGAAAGCAAAAGTGAGTTGAATAAAAAACAAACCAAAAAGTGGTTTGGGATGTAAATTGGGCTAAAAATTTAGTCATTTAGAATGACTAGTTTTCTGAAGATTTCTTATGCAAAATGTGATGTTCTTACTTTTCAGGACTAATTTAATTAGTATGTATCAGAGGAAAAAGGAGTGTAATCCTAGCAATAAAAATTCCTTCTTAGAGGAAAGGGCAGATTATTGGTTATGTTATTACTGGTGCAGAGCACGTGTGTATGTTCAGGCTTGAAAGCAGATGACCTTTATTATAACAGTGATGTGTGTATAGCTGAGGGTAGTTCCTTGTGATGTGTTAGGTTTTTAAGCAAACCTGTACGTTTAAAATGTGCTGAAAGGTCCCAGGTTAATATGTCACCTCGAACCCTGCCTTGCTTTGTCATGTGTATTTACTGTGGATTTTTTTTTCTTCTATCTCCGTGTTTCAGTATTAAGTCAACCATCACAGACTGAAAAGACTTCTGACCTCTTAGGGGGTGAACTCCCAGGTCGAAGGCCATTTCTTCAAAGACTAGATAAATGTGTCTAGTAACTCCTGAAGAGCAAAAAAGAAAACCAGTCTCTTCTGACTCTGGATGGGTCTTGCCGTTGTTTCCTTAAGAAGGGCTGACAGTTTCTGTGTGATAAAGAAGAGAATTTCCCCATTTGCAGTGTCCTTCCCTGCAGGACACCCTCAAAGGCAAACTGCAGTGTGAACATACCCATGCAATCAAATACAGCTATAAAAATACCCCTGATCCATGCATCATATATCGGAATCACAGCATTTTGGGTACTTTTTACGATGGTCCTTGAAAACTGTCCATGAACTCTGACAAATGATGTGAACTTTAGGTGAAACGCTTGTGGAATAAGTTTGTCACCTTTTCAAAACCACTTTCAAAACAGAAGGAGAATTATGTAGATACAGACCACCAGCTCCAGAGTTACGTAGGTGCTTCTTGGACCTGAAGAAAAATACCTCATGAAAATATTCATAATGGAGAATAATGGAAGCATATTGCTTTAGAGAAGTAAAGTATTTCGTTTAGCTGAGGCTAAGACTTCTCAACATTTATGGTGCAAAACAGTTACTTGGAGATCTTGTTAAAATGTAGATTCTTGGGCTTCCCTGGTGGCGCAGTGATTGAGAGTCCGCCTGCCGATGCAGGGGACACGGGTTCGTGCCCTGGTCCGGGAAGATCCCACATGCCGCGGAGGGGCTGGGCCCGTAAGCCATGGCCGCTGAGCCTGCGCGTCCGGAGCCTGCGCGTCCGGAGCCTGCGCTCCGCGACGGGAGAGGCCACAACAGTGAGAGGCCCGCGTACCGCAAAAAAAAAAACAAAAACAGAAAAAAAAAAAATGTAGATTCTTCATTTTAAAATTTTTTCTATTGAAGTAGAGTTGATTTACAATGTTGTGTTAATTTCTGCTGACAGCAAAGTGATTCAGTTATACATACATATACATTTTAAACTATCTTTTTCCATTCTGGTTTATCACAGGATATTGAATATAGTTCCCTGGGCTATAGAGTAGGACCTTGCTGTTTACCCATCCTGTATATACTAGTTTGCATCTGCTCATCGCAAACTTCCACTCCATCCCTCCCCCAACCCCTTCCCCTTTGGCAACCACAAGTCTGTTTTCTACATCTGTGAGTCTGTTTCTGTTTCGTAGATAAGTTCGTCTGTGTTGTATAAAATGTAGATTCTGATTCACGAGGTCTGGGGGTCTTAGAGAAACCTGAGACTTTGCGTTTCTCACAAGATACTCAGTGCTACTGTTGCTGCTCATCTGAGGACCACATCTGAAGCGGCAGGGTCTCGGCAGGAGAGCTTCTCAAGCCAGGCACTATCGTACTCATCTTTGTACATCAGCACGTAGTCTGATGAATGTCTCTGATTAGCTGATGAACAAATGTTTGCAGGATGGGTGGTGGGGGCATGTGAAGGCAGGGTGTGAAGCTTAGACAAGTGTATTTTGTTTCTGCTCTATCTGTGGGTCTCCTAGGATGCTAGGCTTACGGAAACCTGAAGAGCGTCTACCATTCTGGAATTTTCTATGGGTTGAACAAGAACCAATGGTTGACCACCTAGAGGGTTGGGATAGGGAGGGTGGGAGGGAGACGCAAGAGGGAGGAGATATGGGGACATATGTATATGTATAGCTGATTCACTTTGTTATACAGCAGAAACTAACACACCACTGTAAAACAATTATGCTCCAATAAAGATGTTATAAAAAACAGCAACCAATGGGTGGAGGCAAAAGGGAAATTTTATTCAAAATAAGAAAGCACTTTCTAAGAACAGGGGCTCTCAATGTGAATTCTGTCACTGTATGTGTTGGAGCATAGGCAGGACAACCATTTGGGATTTATTATAATGCAGATCTGAGTGACCGGCTGATCGGACCAGAGAACATTTAAGATGTCTTCAAGTCCCAAAAGCCTATGGGAATAAAGGGTGAAGCTGATAGAAATTAGTGAGGCAAAGCAGACAACTGGTTTAGACTTTATCACCCTTCGGGCACTAGTTTACATTCTGGCAAGTACCTTCTCTGAGTTTCAGTTTGTTTGAAAACTGAAAAAAAAAAATTGGCGGTAACAGTGCCTGTTTTGCAGTGTCAATGTGAGAATTAAGTACAATGATTTTTTAATGACAGTGGCACATTCTATAGTAGACACTCATTAAATTGCTGCTTCTCTAACGTAGTGGTGTGCTGGTAAATGCTTAAAAATGGGCTCCCCTTCCCTCGCTCAAACCCTGGTTGTAATGCTTGCTGATTTCCACGCGGACAATTGTCTAAATATTCCTATTAGGCTCAATTTCAAGCTACCAATGGTTTAACAGCCTGCTTGCAAAATTCCTGAAAGTTTACCAGCTGGCTTTTGCGAGCCACTGAAATGAGTCAGCTGCAGCACAAGGATACACTTCTTACCTTAGCTTTGACCCTTTGTGATACCGCATCATTTGTCATCTATTCCTATCCCATTGCATGAAACAGACTCAGGGTTTTAATAACCTCCATCTCCCATAGTGGATGAGGAAGGAAGCCCAAGAGAGGGAAAAGGACTCGGATTGGAGATACGAAAATGCTGACCTAATTCACGAGAAACTGGCATAAGTGGATGAAAAGTCGGTTCTAAAGTGAACTCAGGAGCTGCGCAGATCCGCTCTAAGGAAAAAAGAGGGTCGCGAGATCTGTCAAACAGTAGGAAAATTTGAGATAGAAACCAACCGAATAGTGGGCAGGTGTATTAAAACAGATGGCTTTTTTTTTTTTAGTGTGTGCCTCTAAAATGTTCAATGTTTAAAACACTCACGTGTTTCTTAGAGTGCTATATTCATGAACATAATTACTCAATAGTTCTTTATTAAATGAATTTTGAATTTTAAAACCCTATTCTTCCAAATTAGCAGTTAAAAATATGAGCATTTCTATTTGAATTTAATTCCATTACCTGACAAGTGTTAGGTCTTCATAATAAGGACGAAAGTGTGATTAGATCATTACATTCAACGCATCAGAACAGATTTCAAATGATATGCTCTTCATGCATTTGTATTAAGAGATGGCCTAACGCAAGACTAGGAATCAAATACATTTCAATCTTTGTTAAAAGAGTGACATTCTCTGGCCAGGTTGATGTCAAGTTGTATGAATAGTTTCATTCTTCCATTTATAAAATAAGATAGTAATGGCTAGTGGGAGAATTGGACAAGTTCATTGTTTAACGCAGCCAAAAATATGTTTTATAATGAATAAGAGTACTCACCTGGCCTAACATTTCAGTACTATTTTCTTTTTTTTTTTTTGACTATTGATCCTATTTTTACATGAAATAAGCACAGACAATTATCAAGTCCCTCAGGCTGATTTATTCAGAAGTTGGTTAAGAGAGTTGTTTTGCCCAATTTCTCATCATACGCAAATGATGATATAGCTATGAATTGTGTTTCAGTTTTCTCCACTTTGGGGTTATTTATGAATCAAAACTCTTTGAAGATAATCCCTGAAATTAAATCGCGGAAAGAAATTAGTGACTGGGTCATAGCACTAATGCTTTGGATGTTCATTATAGCTTTTAAAAACATCCATAAGTTTGATTGAGTTTCTTCTTTCCTGAAATTCTATGTGCTGATAAAAGAGGGACAGTCTTGAATTGAGCCCCCTTGTCTATGGGCTGGGTGCTACTCTGTGTTTTTAATCTGGACCCTAGGATGGTGCCAGAAGTTGAGGTAACTTTCTGTTGTAATATCCAAGTAGCTTCTTTTAACTTGGGGTTCAAAGAAAAACAAAAGGATTAGTTGTGAAGAACTGAATTCCTGTTCGGGGATGAACCTCATAGAACTCCAGAGAGGTATTTAAGAGCTAAATCATGTACAAATACTTGAAGAAAATGATACATAATTTATGGCATAATTACCTCGCAGATCGTAGGTTAACTAAAAACCTCTCTTCTTGCGTGGTTATCCATGCAACTGTTAGACAGCACCGGCCAGGATTGTGTCCTGTGGTTGCTTTCTGTCTTTGGTCATCTTCGTTCTGTCTTCAGTTTGCCGTGTTCACTTGCAAGGTGTCTCAATAGACAACCAGAGCAGCCTGTGTCTCAGGTGAGATGACAGGTCCCCTGTGTCCTGTTACAGCAACTAACCTCTACCAAGAAGGATCATTTGGAAATGCATGTTCCAACATTGAGGCTACTTATAAGCTCTCAGACCCTGACACTGATGACTCACAGGAGCCCATGATTTGAGGCAGCTTTAGTGGATTTGCAGAACCGGAAGGCCGTCTCTCACAAGGAACCTGCCAAAACTCCTTGACGGTTCAACTTGATAAAATAGGTCCTCGGTTGCTAGTGAGTAAGAGGGATTTGGGAAGATCACCTACTGATGGCGCTTTGGACAGAAGGGGATTTCTTTTTTCTTTCTTTTGGCTGCGTCCGGTCTTAGTTGTGGCACGTGGGATCTATCATTGCGGCGTGAGGGCTTCTCTCTAGTTGTGGTGCGCGGGCTCTAGAGCGTGCAGGCTTAGTTGCCCTGCAGCATGTGGGATCTTAGTTCCCTGACCAGGGATCAAACCCACGTCCCCTGCATTGGAAGGTGGATTCTTAACCACCGGACCACCAGGGAAGTCCACACAGAAGGGGATTTCTGAAACTGGGTGTTGCCACTTGACGACTGACTGGTGAGCATCAAGGAGACATAGTTTCAAGATCACTGAAGCTTTCAGAATTTGGATGAATAATAACCCTGGTCCATGCTTCTCTTTTTTTCTGGCTTCACACTGGTTTGCACGATCTTCTGCCTTGTTTGCAGAAGATTAAAGTCCAGTCTTCAGATCCAGAACCTCTTTGTCACAACTATAAAACTTAATAAACTTCATTTCCATTGCTCTGTTGTTCTAGTCTTCTTCCTGTTGCATAAAACTATGTAGACAAGTGGAGAGATGTGAATCTCTTGCTCCCTTTGAATGCAAAAGCTTTCCAAAAGTGATGGTGAGTTTGCTATGCAGGATGCCTCCAAGGCTGTGTGTTCAAAGGCCACAAACCCATCGCATTTTCAAGCTTCCTGAACTGTCTTGTAATATGATGTTAGGTTCCCGGGGGCTTTGTTGCCTAATTGTTTCATATCTACTAAGGATTGGTAATTCTTGTTGGTTTATGTCCGCTGTGTCAACACAAACATGCCACACAGGGCTTCCCTGGTGGCGCAGTGGTTGAGAGTCCGCCTGCCAATGCAGGGGACACGGGTTCGTGCCCCGGTCCGGGAAGATCCCACATGCCGCAGAGAGGCTGGGCCCGTGAGCCATGGCCGCTGAGCCTGTGCGTCCGGAGCCTGTGCTCCACAACGGGAGAGGCCACAACAGTGAGAGGCCCGTGTACCCGCAAAAAAAACAAACAAAAACATGCCACACAAACTTTAGCTGGGATAGTTCTGTACGTAATTGTTGTCTGTGTAAATAGACTGAATTGTAATTCCATTGTGTGTTACTCTGACACCTCCTTCTTCTGCCTTAATTGATCACAACAAAAGGTATCCTGTTGTTTATCTATTTGGATAGCACAGGGAGCTATATTCAATATCTTGTAAGAGCCTATGATGGAAAAGAATCTGAAAAAGAATATATATATGTGTGTATGTATATATGTATATGTATAAGTGAATCACTTTGCTGTACACCTGAAACTAACACAACACTGTAAATCAACTATACTTCAATTAAAAAACACAGGTATCCCGCATCACACACGAGGGTGAGCTTTGTGTGTCTTGCCTGCACTGCCCTCTGTTACGTAGCTGGAGTGTTCTTGAATCCTCATATTGTAATAATTACCACCAGCGCATTTCCACTCAGATGCTGTGCTTCGCTGCGATACGCAATGACGGTAATATTTAAAAATCATGTAAGGAGCTTTTTCTTTGCCATAATGAGTATGATCTGAGTCTGCATCACCTGAGACATCCTCTGCTTGGATAGAGGTGAAGGTTTGTTACCAAAGGGATGCAGAGGGAAAGACCAAGGAGACACTCAGCTCTTGATGTTCAGAACTGAAGCGTTTCGGAAAATGATAGCCTGGTAAGACAGGCTGTTATTTTGAGAATGGAATTCCAAATTCACCTCTTTCCACATTGGCCATGTTAACAACTGAGCTTGGAGACTGTGACTGATAGCGTCTCTTGCTGTTTAGAAAAACCAGGAAGGCTTTTCTGGGGGCAAGAGGAGGGCATGATGCAAAAGATGGGAAAGAAGGGCCTCTTCCCTCTTGCAGCAGGAGAGGAAGGAGAGGGTGGAGGCCAGGTAAGCCAGCAGAGGTGGCTCCCAATTTCCCCCCTCCTGGCTTCAGTCTGGGGAGAGTGATGCATTGAAAAGCAACAACAAAACCCTATCATTCCTAAAGTGCCCTACTTACTCATTTATTTTTATGCTTCTAATTAATAGTGTCTCCTATAGGCGTCTCATAACACTTTTTGATAATGATGAGCTAGCTCATGGTTAAGTATTGTATTTAAGCAGAAAGCTAATTAGGACCTGTGGACTTAGAAAATTATTCACAACTTAAAAATTGAGCGTTATGTTTTATTCAGCGGAAATTTTTAGGACTTCAAGCCCAGAGGCACCATCTCAAGTAACCCTGAGAAAACTGCTCGGAGGAGGTGAGGGGGGAGCTAGGGTTATATAGAAGTTTTGCAACAAAGGGCAGGTAGCTGGGAACATCAAAAGATTCTTGTTAAAGAAAACCAGATTTCCCAAGTTAAGGAATTCAGGCTTTTCTACATATGGAAGATGCAAGAGCCTGGGCTCACTGAAATCATTCCTTTGATATGCCCCTCAGCTGTCTATGGCCAGTACCTTGTGTCTTCCCATCCTGAATTTCCTCAGGGCTCATGGTAGGGAGTGGCTGCAGTCTGATGGCTGCTAGACGGCAGGTATTCTTTCCTTCCTGTGTTCCCTCAGGGCTCACCAGCTCCCTGCAGGCTGCGGCTGCAATCGCTGAGCACTGTGACATCCTTTGTTTACAGATGTGGCAGGCAACATTCCATTTCTCAGACTATTCTACAATATATTGACCATGATACGGCTGTGATATCTTAGGGAATTTTCCGGAATAGATGAAACAAGGTTCTTCTCTCTGTTGGCACCTCAACTTCAACCTTGTTTTTCCTGTAACTGGCTGCCCTCCCAAAAGAAACTTCATGCCACAAATGGAGGGCAGCATCAGTTTTGCAAGCGCTTGTTACAAACCGCTAGGGCCACAGCAGCACAAGTGATTAAACCCAGACAAATGATGAGGGCTTCTTGGAGGACAGTTCTAGACGGGGTTCGGGAAGCCGAAAGGGATGCAGAGGCATGGGCAATCAGGGGAAGCCTCCCATCTCCAGGCCAGGGAGGCAGGCAGAGGAAACGTCCTCAAGGCTTGGTGAACCCGGGTGTGGAGGGGGACCCCCGGAGAGCTCTGGTTGCAGAGGTGCAGACGCTGCCAGGGGCCCACAGTCTTGAACTTTAACTAGGCCCTGCGACCCTGGGAAACAGCAAAAGTTAAGAGACCTTCCACCCTTTGTGTTCTGGGAGCCGCTTCCTTCCCGATGGGAATAGATAAGGCTCAGATGCCTCTTTGTCTGCTCAGGACAAGGCCAGATGCAGACCCTCCGAGGCCCATTCTCTGCCTCATAAATGATTAGCCGAACTGCTTATTCCCATGGATCAATGGAAACAAAATGCCTGTTAGTTAAACTTTGGTTAAGCTTCTCTCCTGCCCCAGGGGCCTGAACTTTGCCCATCCCTAGCCTGAGCCAACAGACGGCTCCTCCTGAGAACAGGCTGGCCCCCATAGAACATTCTCTGATCTCCTATCTGATTAGCCCCCCTTTCCCCTGACACCTGGGTCTTCCTAGCCTTGTTTACGCCCTTCTAGAAAAAAGGGAACCCCCTTTTGCTCAACTCTGACGATACCTGCAGCTCTTACCAGGACATTCTCTGCATGGCAACAGTTCCTTGACCCCTTGCAGTGACGCTTCTGAATAAAATCTCTCCTTACTAAATCCAGTTTTTGTTTTTTTTCTTTAACTTGGAGTAGAGTTGCTTTACCGTGTTGTGTTAGTTTCTGCTGTACAGCAAAGTGAATCAGCCACACGTATACATATATCCCCTGCTCCTTGGATTTCTTTCCCATTTAGGTCGCCACAGAGCACTGAGTAGAGTTCCCTGTGCTATACAGTCTGTTCTCATGAGTTACTTATTTTATTTTATTTTAATTTTGGTAAGACACAGCACCAAAACAGGAAGGAAGTGGGCAGGAAGTAGCCTGACCTCTCTCTTCTTGTTCTCCAGTTTCCCACCAGTGCCTCCCGGTGCTGGCAGCCCAAGGCTCAGTCTTTTGGGGAAGGTCAGGACAAGGGCACACAGGGGGTGAGGGCTGGAGGGTGGTGCTGACTCAGGTCTCTGTTCTTATCTGTGTTGGGGGGCTGCCTTTGTCCTGGTCTAGTTGTTTTCACCTTCCTGCATGGTCTTCTAGTTTATACTTTCTATTTCCACATTCCAAGTTTGTCCAGAAATATCTTTCACAGTTTTAAGATTCAGAAACCATTGTTGTTAAGAGTTTGGTGTGTATTATTTCCGATCTGAATATATGTATGTTGCATACACATAAACATTCAAACATACAGTTTCTTAACAAAAATGGTTTCATAGAGGTTATCTAGTTCGGTAACTATTTATACTTGGCATTGTATCTTGGATGTCATTCTGTGTCAGCGTATTTAAGTATCCTTTACTGATAAAAATTCAAATCGTTTCTATTTTTTTCAACATTAGAAACCATGTTGGAAAAAGCGTCCATTTTTTTTTTTTGTAACTTTGTTTGAGTTTTTCAACTGGGTGAATGATTAGAAGCGAAATTGTTAAAGAATGCAAATGTTAAACATTTAATAGATATTGCAATTTCCCCCTCCAAAAAATTAGCAAATTTTTGTACTCCCACTAGCAGCATATGACAGAACTTGTTTTCCCATATTCTTGCCAACCCTGGGAATTATTAATCTTTTAACCACTGCCAATTTGATAGCTGAAAAATGATCTCTCATTGTTATTTGAATTTAATCATTGGTGAGTTTGATTGGTTTTCAAATGATTAATGGCCACTTCTGTTTTGTCCTCTGTGAAATAACTCTTTATATCCCTTCCCACTTAAAAATAGATCAGGCATCCTTTCTCTATTGACTTATAAGAAGGTTTCATAATATCAAGAAAATTAGCTGTTGTCAGAAGTGTTGTAAATATTTTTTCTCAGTTTCGCCCTTCACCTTTTTTTAAAAATAAATTTAATTAATTAATTAATTTATTTTTGGCTGCCTTGGGTCTTCGTTGCTGCACGTGGGCTTTCTCTAGTTGCGGCGAGCGGGGGCTGCTCTTCGTTGTGGTGCACGGGCTTCTCACTGCGGTGGCTTCTCCTGTTGTGGAGCACGGGCTCTAGGCACGCGGGCTACAGCAGTTGTGGCGCACGGGCTCAGTAGTTGTGGCTCGCGGGCTCTAGAGCGCAGGCTCAGTAGTTGTGGTGCATGGGATTAGTTGCTTTGTGGCATGTGGGATCTTCCCGGACCAGGGCTGGAACCCGTGTCCCCTGCAGGCAGATTCTTAACCACTGGTGCCACCAGGGATGTCCTTCCCTTCACTTTTTAAAGTTTATTTTTTGACGCAGAATTAATTTCCATTTTTAGATCTATTTATATAAATTATATAATATACATCTTTTACTTTAGAAGCTTTGCCTTGGGTGTAGAAAACTTTTACTTCACCAAAATAACAAAAATATTCAGATGTTTTTCTTCCGGTATGTTAATGCTTTACCTTTAAGTGTTAATTCCATTTGGATTTTATTTTAGTGTAAGAAAGTGAGGTAAAAAAATGCAGATTTATTCATTTATTTTTCAAATCGCTAGTGAACTCTGTCAACACTGTAAAAATAAAAGCATTTTCCTCCAGTTCATTTGCAATGCTTTCTTGATTGTTTACTATATCCATATACGTAGATGTTTCTGGACTCTATATTTTCTCCCATCACGATTGCTCTGTATCGCCACTGTGCCATTTTAATTATTATTTAGAATTCTGTTGTTCTCTGTGCCTCAGAATTTTTCTGATTATTTGAGAACATATCCTTCGAAATAAACTTTGGAATAATTTTATTAAATTCTAAAAATATATTATTTTAGACATTTGACCATGATCATGCTTCATAAATTAGTGGAGAATTTATGTCTTCACAATATTGAGTACTCCTATTCATAAACAAATGATAACTTTTATATGTTACTCAGGAGAATTGTATCGCGTGCTTGATCTGGTGCCTTGGACTTTCATATTACATTAGACTGGGACTCTTTTTACAGAATATTCAGACATGGCAGCAGAATTGAATTTGACTTGAAGATTTTGCTTCTGCCAATTTGTAATCCTCTCCTTGTACGAGGCGGTTCCACGATGGTTTGGAAATGTTGAGAGCCCTCATGCACGTGTCCACGCGATGCTTTGGCATGGATTTTGATTTGCACGTGAGCGGCCCCTAAGTCACTACATACATAACGAATCAAGCAGAGCTTGTGGCATAAGTCCAGTCAAACTCTGTTAACCCTGTGTGTCAGGAAACGGGAATTTCTCTCTACTCTTTCTACCTATCATAAACGGAGGGTCTGGGACAGTGATCTTGGAGGGGGGAGTGGTTCCCTAATGCATCATGTCAACCTGACAGATGGGCTAAGCCTTCCTAACGTAGACAGCAAAGTGGAGAGAAGGTGAAAATACGGGAAAGTGGAGACAGGGGGGCCTTTTCCCAGCAACTCAAGACTTAGTTGTCCTGGCAAAATGTGCATCTGTAATTCTGTTTATGTGTTGTGAATTACAAGGACATCAGACACATTTACATTAAAATGTAAGAGTGAATTTGCATTCTAAATTCAGTTACATTTGAGATTATCCACTGTCTTTAAATATTTCCACAACTTCACTCCACTTCCAGCTTCCTTCTTTCCCAATTCCCTACCTATAATTCTGTTTCATACACAGATTAAAATATGTGCTCTTTCTTAGAAAAAACAGTTGGCTTAAAAAAGGGTGAGTGTATAATTTTTCTTTTCAAGCTGCTTCTAAATTTCTAGTGGCTCACCCTTGTACATCTGTGCCAACCTCTTACCAGTAATCGACATTGCAAAATCCAGTGCCATTAAAAAAGGAAATTAATTTGAAAATTCATTATAAATTAGATGTATTCTATTCTGTCTTCCTTCAGTGTGTTATGATATAACAGTTCATCTGTTCTTGCTAGGTTATTAAATTCCAGGCCAAAATATCTTGTGATGGGGGGGGAGAAAAGCTCATGCAAAATATGATAGATCACATGAAGGGGTTTCCAAACTTTCCTTAGCCACAATTTTCATCTCATGCCAATACCTTTCTTTGCCAAAATACACTCGGATTATGGCAGTAAATTTGGATAACTTATGTTATAATTTTTGGAGGAGAGGAAATTCACAAAAAACACAGTTTACAAATTAAGAATGACTTGGAATCCACAATATTAAAAAACCCAGAAAGCTTACAGATGCCATTTTTCATATCACTTGGGTGTAATTGGCTCTGGAAAGGTTAGCTCCTCATACTTCATCTCCATGACATAATATGGGGTTCACCAGCTCACGCATATTTCATGATTGTCAAATAAGAAAGATGTATTAAAAATAAGAACGGAGGGCTTCCCTGGTGGCGCAGTGGTTGAGAGTCCGCCTGCCGATGCAGGGGACGCGGGTTCGTGCCCCGGTCCGGGAAGATCCCACATGCCACGGAGCAACTAAGCACGTGAGCCATGGCCGCTGAGCCTGCGCGTCTGGAGCCTGTGCTCTGCAATGGGAGAGGCCACAGCAGTGAGAGGCCCGCGTACCGCAAAAATAATAATAATAATAATAACGGAGAAAAGGATGATTTAAAAATTTTTTGTGTCATTAATAACAAGTAATCTAGACAGTGATATGTTATTAATGCCTGTATTTTGGTGTATGTAGTATCATCTCTTTGAAGGAGTTTTAAAATTGTTTCTCCCTAAAACAGCTACAATTGCTTTTTTAAAAACGAAGCATTTACAGACCTAAATCTTTTTATTATCAATAATTTCAATCATTCAGAAAGAGATAAAATCATAGTAAACTTCTATAAATATATGTATTAGTTTCCTAGGGCTGCTGTAACAAATTACCACAAACATGGTGGTTTAAAACAACAGAAATTTATTCTCTTATAGTTCTGGAGGTCAGAAGTCTGATGTCAGTATCACGTGCCTGAAATCTGGGTGTTGCCAGGAGACTCCAGGAGAGAGTTTGTTCCTAGCCTCTTTCAGTTTTTGGTGATTGCTAGTATTCCTTGGTTTGTGGCCACATCAATCCAGTCTTCAAGGCCAGCATCTTTTAATCTCTTCTTCTCCTTCTCCACATTGTTCTTTCCTCTGTGAGTGTCAATATCCCTTTGCCTCACTTTCATAAGGATACATGTGACTGCATTTAGGGTTGACCTGGATAATGCAGGATAATCTCCCCGGGTCAAAACCTTTGACATAATCACATCATTAAGGGCTCCCTTTGTCTGGCACATAAGGTAACATTCAGGGATTGGAATGTGGATATATATTTCAAGGGACCAGCCATTTTTCAGCCTATCACAATATATAACCTACATTTAATTTTTGCCCTATTGTTTCTGCTGTATATATTAAGTTATTTACAGTGTGACATTTACCCCTGAATATTACAGGTTGCATCCCAGAGAAACAAGAACATATACCTACATAATCACAATTCCATAACCTAACAAAATTAACATCAATTCCTTAATAGCATCTAACAACCAGTCCGTGCCCATATTTTCCTAATTCACCCTCAAAATGTCTTTTATAGTTTCACAGTCAAGGTTTCCATATCCCATTTGATGTGAATGCTTCCGCTCCCCGTCTTTCTCCTTTCCCCTTGGCATTGAAATGTCCTGGATTGCTTTCCCATAGAATATCTGACCTTCTGAATTTGTGTGACTGATTCCTCACGAGGGTGTTTAACTTGCTTCTCTATCCACTGTATATCCTATTAACTGAAATTTAGGTTTAAAGGTTTAATTGCATTTAGATGAAATATTTTTGGCAAGAGATTTTCCACAGATGACATCGTGACCTTACACTAAGTCACATAGGAGACACATCATGATGACTGTCCCAGCATGGGCCACGCTAAGATCCGTCATTACATTGGATTTGTTTAACTGTCTTTAACTGTATTTCAACCTCTTTCCTATCTCGAGTCTAATGAATGGTGCCTTATTCTTATCATCAACTGATTAAAAGATAAACATTCATCTGACTTTAAAAACTAGTTTTCTTCTGTCTTCTGATTATAAAAGTGGTCAATAATAGTTACAAACATTCAGGGAGAGAAAGGATGCGAAGACCTTAAAAGTGATGGAATCCCATCATCCACACTGGTAACATTCATTAAACACTGTGTGTGTGTGAGTGTGAGTGTGCTTGTGTACATCTGTCCCAGAATGTGTGTGTTTACATTATTGAAATGTTTGGACTCCCAGGTAACTCTGACTTTGAACCTTGTGGATTAGTTCTGAAACATTGCTGCAGTCAAGCATATAGATGATACTTGATATTTTTTAAAAGAAGAGTTTTCTTGATGATGCATGTAGGGATTTATTAACATAAAAAATCATTCAGCTTTTCATCTGGACTCAAGAATCTCTTTGGGGTTGTTTCCTCACTTTGAATGAAGTGCTGGTTTGAAGGGAAACAGGGCCCCACTAACTCGGAGTAATGAAAACCATTGGGGAGCAGTCACAGATTATGCTTGAGGAAGAATGGGGACAAGAGAGAATAAATGATTCACCAGGAAGTGACACCTGAGAGTGAGTTTAAAGCAGGAGAAGCATTTTGCCACACTTTAAATGGGACAGTGAGTGCAAAGACCTGCTAGTCAGAAAAAACTGGGTACAAAGGCAGAGGTTTTGTATTTGTGTGTCCTTCTAATTTTAATTGAACGTTTTAATTGAAGTATAGTTGGTTTACCATGATGTGTTGGATTCTGGTATACAGCAAATTGATTTAGTATATATATAGGTATATGTGTGTGTATATATATGTACATACATATATACACACATTCTTTTTCAGATTCTTTTCCATTATAGGTTATTATAAGATATTGAATATAGTTCCCTGTGCCATACAGTAAACCTTTGTTGTTTACCTATTTTATTATTTATTTATTTTTTAAAAAGATTTAAAAAAAAATATTTATTTACTTTTTTCTGTGTTGGATCTTCGTTGTGGTACATGGGCTTCTCATTCCAGTGACTTCTCTTGCTGCAGAGCACGGGCTCTAGGCACGTGGGCTTCAGTAGTTGTGGCACGCAGGCTCAGTAGTTGTGGCGCATGGGCTTAGTTGCTCTGTGGCATGTGGGATCTTCCTGGACCAGGGCTCGAACCTGTGTCCCCTGCATTGGCAGGCAGATTCTTAACCACTGAGCCACCAGGGAAGCCCCTATCTATTTTATATATAGTACTGTATCTGTGAATCCCAAGGTCCTAATTTATTCTTCCCCCACAAGTTTGTTTTCTCTGTCTGTGAGTTTATTTCTGTTTTGTAGATAAGTTCATTTGTATCATTTAGATTCCACATATAAGTGATATCATATGATATTTATCTTTCTCTGTCTAACTTACTTCACTTAGTATGATAATCTCTAAGTCTATTCATGTTGCTGCAAATGGCATTATTTCATTACTTTTTATAGCTGGGTAATATTCCATTGTGTGTGTGTGTGTGTGTGTGTGTGTATATATATATATATATATGTATATCCCACATATTTGAGAAATGCAAATCAAAACTGCAATGAGGTTTCACCTCATACCGGTCAGAATGACTATCATCAAGAAGTCTACAAACAATAAATGCTGGAGAGGGTGTGGAGAAAAGGGAACCCTCCTACACTGTTGATGGGAATGTAAATTGGTGCAGACGCTATGGAGAACAGTATGGAGGTTCCTTAAAAAACTAAAAATAGAACTACCATATGACCAAACAATCCCACTCCTAGGCATATACGCTGAGAAAACCATAACTTGAAAAGACACATGCACCCCAGTGTTCATAGCAGCACTATTTGCAATAGCCAGGTTATGGAGGCAACCTCCATGTCCACCGACAGATGAATGAATAAAGAAGACGTGGTTGGTTTGTTCTTTTTAAATGTTTTTATTACAGATAACTGTAAAAAGGAAGATAATGGTATGCTAAACCCTGGTGTGTGTGTGTCTGTCTTCCAGCTTCACCAATCATCACCTCTTGAACAATCTGGTTTCGTATATACTCTTATCCACAGCTAACTCCTCTCAAATTATTTAGAATTGAATCCCAGACATTAGATCTTCACCATTACATATTCAAAATGTTTCTCTGATAGATAAGGACCCTAAAAAACAAAAGCAAAAATAAAATACCACTACTCGGCCAAAGCAAACCAAAATTTCTTAATGTCATCAGATATCTAAGAGCCCTATTTCTATTTTTCTTAGACATGCCAATTGTTAGGTTTTAAAATTTTAACTCAGCATCTAAATAAAGTCTATCCATTGGGATCAGCTGATATGTCTTCTAGTCTCTCTTTTTTTAAAATTGAGGAATAATTTATATACAATGAAGTGCACACATCTTAAATGGGTGATGTGATGAGTTTTTACACACATATTCCATCTTCCTAACCAATACCCGATCAAGATATAGAGCATGCCCCTGCCGATTTCTCTCATGCTTCCTCACCACCAGTCTCCACGTTTCATAGGCAGCCACTGAAGAAAATGGGAAAAGGAAAGGTTTTTACCAACCCCCCCCCAAAAAAAACTGGAAAAACTTCAAAAATATATGTTGAAAAAGGACCTCAACTCCTAAATTACACAAACTTTCTAGGATTGGTATTTGTTTGGTGTATTTTCCCATCATTTTACTTTTAACCTATGTCTTTATATGTGGGTGTGTCTCTTGCAGGCTGCAAAGAGTTGGTCCTTGCTCACCCCTCCCCTTCCCCGTCTCCCATCTGAGAATTTCTGACCCAGGTGGACTGTTCAGTTCACTTACACTTCATGTAATTATTGGTATATTTGGGCTCATGTCTATGTTGTGATTTATTTTCTAATTTTCCCATCCATTTTCGGTTTTCCTAGTTTTTTTTTTCTTTCTTTTTATGGGTTAATTGAATATTGAATATTTTTAGCTCTCATTGTTAATTCCTTTATTGGTTTTTAAGCTGTGTTTCTTTACATTCTTTTTTCTTTTCTTTTTTTTTTTTTTGCGGTACGCGGGCCTCTCACTGCTGTGGCCTCTACCGTTGCGGAGACCAGGCTCCGGACACGCAGGCCCAGCAGCCATGGCTCACGGGCCCAGTCCCTCCATGGCATGTGGGATCTTCCTGGACCGGGGCACAAACCCGCGTCCCCTGCATTGGCAGGCGGACTCCCAACCACTGCGCCACCAGGGAAGCCCTACGTTCTTTTTTAAAGGTTGCTTTGGGAGTTATAATATTCACCCTTAACTTAGTGTTAATATTATAACATTTTACAAAAACTATCAAATCCTTACAACTACAGAATTTCATTTACCCCTTAGACCTTTGTTCCCTTGTTGTCATATACTTGCCTTCAAATACATTAAAAAATACCACAATACAGTGTTAATATTTTTACTTTTAACACTCAGCTGTTATATTTACCCAAATATTTACCATTTTTGGTGCTCGTCATTCTTGTGTGTAGGTCCAAATCTCCCTTCTACCTGAAGAACTTCCTTTAGCAGTTCTGGTTTGCTGGTGATAATTTCTTTCAGATTATGTTTATCTGAAACTGTTTATTTTATCCTCATTTTAAAGGATATTTTTACAGCATATAGAATTCTGAGGTGATAATGGAAGATGTCATTATTCTTAGCTTCTTTTTGTTTAACTGAAAAGTAAGCTGCCATTTCTACCAGTGCTCTTGTATAAATTAGGTGTCTTTTTTCTCTGAGTGCTTTCAACATTTTCTCTTTATCTTTGGTGGTATTCAGCATTTTGACTATAAAAGGGTTAGGGGTGTGTTATGGGCTGAATTGTGTCCTCCCAAAATTCCTGTATTGAAGTCCTAAGCCCCAGTACATCAGAAAGAGACTGTATTTGGAGAGAGGGCATTTTTAAGAGGTGATTATGTTAAAACGAGGCCCTTAGTGTGGGTCCTAATGCAGTCTGACGGGTATCGCTATAAGGAGAGGAAACACACATAAAGAGAGAGCTCAGGCACACCCATGCACAGAGGGAAGGCCATGTGAGTACACAGCAAGAAGATAGCCATCTGCAAAGGATGGAGAGGGTTCTCAGAAGAAACCAAACCTTCGACCTCTTGATCGTGAACTTCTAGCCTCCAGAACAGTGAGAAAAATCAGTCTGTGTTGTTTCGGCCACACAGTAGGGGTATCTTGTTATGGCAGCCCTAGCAAACTCATACAGTGTAGTTTTCTTTGTGTTTATTCTGCTTGGAGTTCACAGAGATTCTTAAAACTATAAATTGATGTTTTCCATTAACTTTGGGAAATTTTGCCTTAATTCTTTAGCTATTTTTATTCCCCATTCTCTTTCCCTGCCTGTTTGGGATCCAGTTATGCGCATGTTAGACCACTTGCTATTACAGCATGTGTCACTGGGGCTCTGTTCATTTTTTTCTTAGACTATTTTCTCTTTTTCTAATTATATAATTTCTATTTATCTATCTTCAGGTTCACAGACTTTTTTCCTGTCATCACCTATCTATTGCTAAAGCCATCTTGTGAACCTAGGTTAGTATATCTACACTCAGCTGTTTCACCAAAATATTGCATTGCCTTTCTGTGTGGTAAAATTCCCCACTTTTATATAGTACTTTTTACAAAAAGGAACTCTACCAGCCTCAACAAAATTCCAGTGAAGACAAATTCAAGTTTGGCTTTGTTGTTTGCCTTTGTCACACAGCATGGTGGAAAATATGCCATTTTGTAATCACAGACAGAAAATAAATAATTGTAATAAATCAAATCAACAATATCCTAACCATAAGAATGGAAAAATACCTTTAACAATCCCAAAGACACTGATTAGCCACCTAGACTACTAACAACAATAAAAGTTGTTGAAGAAATGAATACTCGACTTGCATTTTCTGTATTGTAGTTATTTAATTAACACACATATAATGTTGTTAACATATTATTTACCACTATTAAGCATTTCATTTGACCTTTTTAAAGCACATGTAAGTTGAAAGGCTGTTTAGAATGCAGCAAAATCATGCCAATAAGAAAGACTTATAAAACTTTTAAAAGAGTCAGGTGCACAAATGTGTGTGGTTAGGTTTATATGCAATGTCAATGCACTAGAGTTTAAACGTGAATACTGTAATGATTCACCCCAATTCACACTAAACACCATATTTTTTCACATTTACTTTGCCTTCCCATTCTCTCTCCCCTTTGATACTTAAATGTAGACCAATTATCAGACTGAAAGAATATATCCACTTCATGATGTTTTGACAGCAAATATAAACATCCCCCCAACAAGCTCAAATATGAGCATGAGATACTTTTCTCATTGCTGTGATCATGTTAGCAATGGTATCAAAGAGGAGGTAACCTTCCAAGTATCCAGACTTCCAAGTTTGATCATAGTTTTTGGAGATTTGCAATTTTCTAGAAATGCATACTATGTCAGAAAAACTTATTTTTTGGCATACCAGATAGGGCCAGGAATAGAAAGGACGATCAGAAATTTGTCCCCTGTCTGCACAAGCAGACATTTAGCTGGGTTTTTAAATTCTCTTTTTAAAATACATCTGTGCAAGAAAGGGTTAACCCTATTAGTCATTTGCATCTTAAAATAGCTACTCTTAAAAAGACTGCTTTTCTCCAAAATACCTTAGGGAGTGCAATTTCCTTGAGTACAAAGGCATTTGGTTAAGGGGAGGGTGTTGCCAAGAATTAAGAGTTACTTGGAGGTTCTTGGAGGAGAGACAGCTCTCTGAGCTACAATGTGTTGGCCTCTATACAACCGGATAGAAATCGAAAAATCCTGAATATTTGGAGAAGTAGCAAAGAACTTACATCATGGGGATTGAAGACATTTTTGCCCAGGATCTTATTCTTTCTGAAAAATCATACTTCGTGTCACTTTTATTTGAGACAGACCAGTCATCTGAATAATTGAATGCCTGTTGGAGTTTCCATGGATGTGTTTGGCTGTTTGGCATTTCCTATTGTTCAGAAAGCACTATGGAAAGAAAACAAATAAAATATTTGATTTCTGCTCTGCGGGAACTCTTGTTGTGATGAAAAACTGAGCTTGAGTGGCGTATAGAAAGGTTGAACAGATTCAACAATTTTTCGCTTAGCTTCTTTTGTGTGCTGGCCCTCTTTTAGACTCTGGGGGTACCTTGGCAAATAAAGCAGACAAAAATTGCTACCTTTGTGGAACTCACATTCTAGTGGGTGAAGATAGACGGTGACTATAATGAGGAAAGTACATAGTGGGTAAGAGATTATTTCTAAATATACATTATTTCTATATAGTATGTTAGAAATTACAGAGTTTGTTAGGAATTATTAAGTGCTGTTAAAGGCAGAACAGAGTGAAGGTCACGAGCATGTGTGGTAGAGGTGAGGTTGCGTTATTAAACAGGAGGGGTAGGGGGCTCACTGAGAAAGTGTCATCTGAGCTGAGACTTGAAGGAGGTAGGGGAATGGGTTATGCACATTTGGGAGAAAACAATGATTCCAGACAAAGGAGGACAAGAATGTGCTGCTGAGCTGGCAGCAAGCCTGACCACCTCAGGAACAACATGTTGGCTGTTGGAGTGGAGTGGGTGAGTGGGGGAAGAATTAAAGAGTTGTGGTAGACAGGTAGCAGGGGACCAGGTTGGGTAGAGTCTTGTAGGTCGTGAAAGAGAATTTGGAGTCCACTCTGAATGGGATGGGAGACCACTGGGTGATTTTAAACAGAAGAGTCACGTGATCTGACATATTTTAACAAGATCTTTCTTGCTGCTGCATGGAGAACATATTGCGAGGAGAGTGCGATTGGAAGCAGTGAGCCATGTTGTTGGGGAACCATTGCAATAGACCCCATTGGAGATGGTGTTACCCAAGGATGGCGGCAATGGAAGTAAAGAGCAGTGGTAGCACTGGGATATATTTTGAGGGTGAAGCCAACAGAATTTCATTTTGGATTGGCTCCAGGTATGAGAGGAATTGTGTTGTCAAGGATGATTCCAAGGTAGCTGGAGGGATGGAGTTGCCATGATCCGAGAGGGAAGGAAAAGCAGGGAGGTTTGGAGGTCAAGGTCAGTATCAAATTAGTTTTTGTTTTTAATCATACATATGAGAAACCATTTGGAAACCATCTGATGAGAACTGAAGTTAAGGAACAGTTGCCCTGTTTGGACAAGCAAAGGCATGTTTGTTTAGGATATTATACCATAATGGACTTTGTTTTGCTGTATTGTGGTAGCACACGGTATTTTAAATGTGACAGGTATTCTCTGAAGCCAGAGTGATGGTGAGGTCTGTGTGGCAGGTTGAAGAAATGTTTAGGCTTCTTGGATTTATTTATTCCAAGAAAGTACTAAAACCTGTTGAATTGAAGGTTATTCATTTAGTGCTAATAATTTGGGAACTGAAAACTTAAGCTTCAGTATTCCAACAATATTAATTTATAATCCCCCTGAGGTCAAAGAAATCTTTGGGGTTCTGTAATATCTGATAGATTTTTTTTGAAGTCTACACTTCTCTGTGTTTACAACAGCTCAGAGCCCTGATTTTCTGCCCAGTTCCTACAAGTCTCCTTACTTATCGTGTCTGCTGTCGTCTTCCTACTCCACGACTTCTAATCTCCTCTCTTCACCATTGGCAAGGTTATAGACACGGTTTTGATTTTAAGCCATTTTTAATTCTTTGAAAAAGGTAGGTTAAATTGAATAGGAAACACTATATGGAACAGAAAATGAATGGGGGTTATTTGGAATTTATACATGCTTATGATGATTTTTTTATGATTAAATTCCAAGATCAGGGAAACAAACGTCTAAACCAGACATTTAGATAAATCTCTAACTGTGAAAATTCCACATTCCAAAGTCTGCTTAGGACGTGGTGCTGGATGGGTCTCAGCTGTGAAGAGAAAGCAAGGGGGTGTATTTAGCTTGTTGGTGCTGCCATAACAGACACCAGACTAAAAACTGGGTGGCTTTAACAGCAGAAATTCATTTTCTCACAATTCTGGAGGCTAGGTGTCTGAGATCAGGATGTCAGGAGGATCAGTTTCTTCTGAGGCCTCCCTTCTGAGCTTGTAGATGGCCATCTTCTCCCTGTGTCTTCACAAGGTCTTTCCTATGTGTGTGTCTGTCTGTGTCTTAATCTTCTTTTATAAGGACACCAGTCATATCGGATTAGGGCCACTCATATGACCTCATTTACCTGTATCACCTCTTTAAAGGCCCCAAAAGAGTGCCATTCTGAGGTACTGGGGGTAAGGACTCCAACACATGAATTTTGGGAAGAACAAAATTCAGTCCATAACAGGGGGATGGGCTTAAACCGTTTTACCTGCAGTGAAAAAGAGCTGTCTGAAATGAAGCTGCCTGAGGGACCAGGATTGCAAGGACATTCCTCACCCTCCCCCCAGCCTCATCAAACATTCTTACACCAAGACTCAGAAACCAGCAAATCAGGTCATTTCAGTTCATTCTTGAGGGACTTTTGCTGGGCTTAGAGATCAGAAACATAAAAAGAAAATTCATTAATAAATGAAACTAAGAGACAGATGCCCCTTTGTTAGTCATAATAGCAAAAATTCATAACCAGTGAAAAACTTGTTGGGGGTTTGGCATTATTTGTTACTGCTTCCTTCCACATTATCCACATTCACATGGTCAGTGTTTTCACTTTCCCTCTGATTCAAGTAATTTGAGACTTTTAGGGTATAATGACACAATTCTAAGAAAAAATAACTATTTTCTAACGTAAAAAAAAATGGTAAGAAGAATGACATTTTTGACATATCTGCACCTCTCTTTAATGTCGAGATGAAGAAAAGAACTGCTGAATTCTCATATCTGCTTCTCTTTCACTGGTTACCATATGCTGTCTTGGTTGAAGAATATGAAGAAAATCCAGCCTCACCCAGATGTGTGGTGGGAACTGGTAATTAGGATCGATCTACATGGACGCTACACCAAACTCAACAGCTGGTCATGACGTACAAGTTACTTATCATGTGGAATCTGAAACTGCATAAATGAACTTCCTGAGACGTTACATCAAAGCCTATTGGTCTGTCTTGCACTTTGAGTGGCTCTTTTGTCCATTTTTAAAGTAAAATTGTCTTCCCTGAAAAAAGTACTGACTAGTTGAGCACTTTTCCTTGAGACAACCATTGTACTTCGGTCTGCCACAGAAGTGCTTTCCATTTTGCAGCACAGAATATTAAAAAAGACAGGTAATCAAAGGTTGAGATTTATAATGTTAATAGTTTGTACTGTTCCGTCAAGTACACCAGAGACAAAACTGGTAATTTTCTTTTATTGTGAGGGCATGGTGGTGAAGAATAACATGTCTGCTAGTACCATTGGGTCATAGTGGCGTGATTCAGGCTAAGGTGACAGCAGTTTAACCCACCCTTGTTTTTGGTTCATCAGTGCAATTGTCAGGACAATGGAAAAGGGAAATATCTTCAAATCATTATGAAGGATTTTGACCTCCTGGGTCTCCTGAAAGGATTCCCTGAAAGATGTCCATGGACCAAACTGATTTATTTAATGTTGATTTAGGGAACCGTTCTTTTTTTTAAATTTTTAAAATTGGGGAATAGTTGTTTTACAATGTTGTGTTAGTTTCTATTGTACAACGAAGTGAAGTAGAGTTCCCTGTGCTATACAGCAGGTTCTTATTAGTTATCTATTTTATACATATTAGTATATATATATCAACCCCAATCTCCCAATTCATCTAGGGAACTGTTCTAAGTGTTGGAACATATATTTCATCATTGAATTCTCACAACAAAGCTGTGAGTCTTCTGCTTTTCTGGTTTCACAGATAAGGAATCTGAGGCACAGAGAGGTTGAGTCACCTGTCCAAGGTTGCACAGTAGTAACTGGTGCCCTGGGATAGGACCCAGCCTGTCTGGCTTTAGAGTATGTGGTTTTCGCTACTAAACTGGCCTCATCTACCTATTGTTTATCCCCCACTGCCTAATATTTAACTATATTTAATTATGATGGTATATTCTCTCCTTCACAACTATTATTTAGAATGACACCTTTTTTCAAAGAAATGAGAAAGGTGTATTCACAGGTAGCTCTTAAATTGTATTTAGGTTTTATAACCACAACTACTAAGTTTTGCATTTTTTGAGCGTTAGCCATGCTCTTTGTACTAATATATTTAGTGAGAACCTGTGTTGAGCCATTTGCTCTGTGGTAAAACTACTTTTTGAATATATTTATAAACAGATTTACACAAACCCAGGAAGAAAACTTCAAATTGATGCCACACAATAATTTAGAATTCCTAAGTTCACACGGAATGAAAGCTTTTCACTAGTATGTGGAATAAGAAAAAGGAAAAACAAGAATTCTGGTGGAAAGGCTCTGTCCAGAGCATCCTTTCAGCAATGAGTCAAATCGACATCTTAGGGGCTTCCCTGGTGGCACAGTGGTTGAGAGTCCACCTGCCAATGCAGGGGACGTGGGTTCGATCCCTGGTCCGGGAGGATCCCACATGCCATGGAGCAACTGAGCCCGTGCACAACTACTGAGCCTGCGCTCTGGAGCCCGCGAGCCACAACTACTGAGCCCGTGTGCCACAACTACTGAAGCCCACGTGCCTAGAACCCATGCTCTGCAACAGGAGAAGCCACCACAATGAGAGGCCCGCATGCAGCCAAAAATAAATAAATAAATTTATTTTTTTAAAAAATCGACATCTTAGCCGTCAAGGTGACAACCCAGACACACAGCCTCTTAATTACACATTTCTGTCTTTTTAAGGCTTAAAGTGTCTTTTTTCTTGGCGGTGGACAGCTCCTGAAATCAAAGCCCTCAAGCCCAGATCAGGAGTCTTAGAGCCACTTCCTCCTAAAATCGGTGACTCCGGGGGGAATTTCTGCTGCTTCCTTCCTCCGAGATGCTCCAGCGAGGCGTCCACTAATCCATCAGCTCTGAAGCGCTACTGCATCAGCAGCGGGCTTTTGTGACTGGGCTGCCCTCCGAGGACTGGATGAGAGAGCTGAGGCTGCCTGGACTCCGGGGAATAATAGCTGCAGATCCATGGGAGCTGGCTCAACCTTCACCCTCCTTGGGGACGCTCTCTTGCATGTTGATTGCCTTGGCGGAACCCTGTGCTGAGGGAGAGGTCACTTTGAGGATGGAGCTTATCCCTTTAAGTCAGCCAAAGTCCTGCTGCCTGGCAGCTCCGTTTTTCCCAACTCTAGGTGAGGACATCCCAGGAGCTGCTTTCTCGCAGGAGGCTCAGGTGAGGGCCTTGGCCCTGTGGCCCCAGGTCTCCTCCTCTGAATTCCATTCAGAACTCTCTTTCTGCTGCTCCTGGATCCTCAGTTGCCCACAAGCAGCCATCAACCCCTGGGTCCCTGGCTGCATCGTCCACTCTGCTAATTGGAATTGTGATGCTGGCACTTGCTCACCTTTTGTCCTGTCCCATCCTCTCACTTGATGGGACACTTAGCGAAATACAATATGGCAGCACTTCCTGTTAGAAAGCCCGAGGGTATAAAGCCAGCAGCTCTCATGTAGGTAACATTGCTTTTGGGAGGGACAGCAAACATTTTTCCCCTTTTCAATTCCCCCGAAATAAGCATATATCAAGGTGTGTCTGTCTTCACTCTGGTACACACACACACGCACACACACATGCACACAACCACTTGTTCTGTCATTATCGGTAATTCCAACTCATCACATTCAATAGAATTCTGACTTGTGACCCAGTGTAGTTCTGTATATCTCCCCTTTCACTATTAAAGAGTAAAAGTAAAATAAAATACATAAAATAAGAAAAGAGACGAACCTGTGATCAAGATTTTATCAAGTTTAGCATTTGAAATAAGAGAATGGACTTGGTATTGAAACGCGATGGGTCTCGTCTTCATTGAATCAGGAAGCCTTCCTGTCTCTTTTTTTTTTCTATGACACAAATTCATTTTGGATTTTTATGAGATGTCAAACTTCCTTGGGTGGTGTGAGAAACAGCTAGGAGGTTTTGAGTAAAAGGTTTCAGGCCATGATTGACACAGTACGGTAAGGGCATGGCTTTCCTGACAAGCTGTAAATTCGGCAGTGAATTACAGTGTGCAGGTGCTTCTTAGGAAGGCTCTGACTAGATCATTTGTGAACATCAGCCTATATATCAGCGGCAGGAGCTTGCAAATGGCTCCAGAATTGGACGCAGAAGCATGTTTTCTTTGGGAGATGGGCTCCTTCCCTGAGCCCAGGAGAGAGTGTGTGTGTGTCTGTGACAATGAATTATGGCAGCCAATGGAAAAGGGGATTATGGAATATGTTGATGAAAAGTGCAGCTATCACTCAAACGAGCTTTGACAGAACCTTCCAATCAAGATTCCACTTCCTGGCCCTGGTGGATTAAGTTAAAAGGAAAAAAAGTGCTTGAAGTTCCATTGAGAAGCAGACCACATCTTCATAAATAAACCTTGACAACAAAGGTGCCTGAAAATATATGCTCTTCAAATTTAACGAATGTAAATCACGAGTGAAATATCTCTGTCTGAACTGCAGTGTCCTACTGACGGCTGGGTTTCTTTTGGTTAATAAGAACTTATTTCTTTTTATTCTCGTGTTAATTTCAGGCATTTTTTTTTTTTACCTCATCAGGACTTGAAATAAAACTGGGTATCAGAGGAGAGAAAGACGGAAAAAGTAACTTTATTAATAATATTAATCTACAGCGATTTGGAGGACCTTGTTTTATTTTAGCCATTCACGTGACAATCTAGGCAAAGATTCCCTCCCCCTCCTCCACATGCAGCTACTTCCCTGGATTGGTTATTTTTGTCAATTCTTTGAAATTTGACTTGGAATCTTTAAAGACATTTCCTATATTTCTATTTTCACTGATGTTCAGTTTTAAATTAATCTTATGTAATAGGTGAAAACTTGTAATTATTTCTTTGTGATTTTCT
Source organism: Pseudorca crassidens (assembly GCF_039906515.1). Lineage (NCBI taxonomy): Eukaryota > Metazoa > Chordata > Mammalia > Artiodactyla > Delphinidae > Pseudorca > Pseudorca crassidens. Next base: position 6,482,768 of record NC_090313.1, read on the forward strand.
TTTGTAATTGCTTTATTCTCCTAGAGTCATATCTGGCAGCCTTTATAACAAACAAGGGAGAGATATATTATTACAAAAAGATTCCAAAGGCAAAATATTAGATGAATTATCCCTCCTGCTCCCAAGAGACAGATAACACCACATTTGTTCCTGACAATATATGCATCCCCTAATGACATGTTAACAAATAATGTATGTGCAGCTAATATTTTTTTTTTCTAAGTAAAAGGACAAATCACTATACATTTTTACTCGGGTTACTTTTAAAAAGTTCACAAAATACAAGAAAATAACAAATTAAGTAAGTTTCCACTACGAAATAACAAAAGTCAGGAAAATATGATAAAACTGTTAACACATTAGAAAAAGTCATTTTTTTGGAATTTTATTTATTTTTTGTACAGCAGGTTCTTATTAGTTACCTATTTTATACATATTAGTGTATGCTGATTATTTGCACAAGTTTCGAATAAAATCAAAAGAAAAAAGGGGAATAAATGGCACCTGGTAAAATCCAACTGTTAGAAAGATACTTAGTAATTTTTATTTCTCTCTTGGATTTTTATATTAAGAAAATAAAATATGACCCATAAATTTATTTGCTCTGTCTGCATGCATTATGTTTGATATAAAACAAGTCTGGAAAATAAAAGTTTAAATGAAACTTTAAATATATCAGGGAACATCATTTATGAGTTTAGTATTGCTCCATTATCAGTTTTCTCTGAGCATTTATTAAAGAATATCTTTTGTTTTAATTTGCCCAAGACGAAGCAGTTTAGAGACATTTACAAAGATGAGGAGGGAGCCTCAATTAACCTTCATCGCTGAGATGCCTTATGTGCATGAGTTATAATACAACAGGGTAATTACCTACTACCTTTTGTGGAGAAATTCTAATAAAGAAAGAAATTGATTTATACATAATGAAATTTAAGCTCTTCATTTCTTATCAAATTTTTTATTATAAGAATGGTTGTAAACTCTCATTTTGAGACCAATGGAAAAAGTTTCTAACTTATATATAAGGTTGAAGAAACTCCATTATTGTAATTTATTTCAAATTAAATTAATAACCAAGCTACAGTTGCAAAATGCACTTTTTTTTTTTTTTTTTCAAAATGCACTCGTAAAAGTCATTAGGTACAATGGGTGCTGAACTTCATTTTATTTCCTAGAGAAACTCGACAGAAGGGTCTAAAGTTTATTCAACCGTGTCTACTTCTAAATTATTATTTCATCCAAAGGATGATCTTTTCTGGACTCTTCCATTTAATAAACAATTTTTAATCTGCTGTTTAAAACAATAATCCTTAGGTTACTTTTAGCTTCACAGGAAATATATATTTCTTTCTGAAACTAACGGATGGGAAAATAAAGTGAAAAGCTTTGAGGATTACTTCAAAGTTTGAAAACCTCAGAAGTTGTTTGGACCTTAGGAAAGATATAACTTACCTACAATAGTTAAATTGACTCCTGAGCTTTCTTTTTCTTAAGCTCGGTGAAGAGCCAATTAACGTCAGTCGCGTTGGTTGTGTGGGCAAAATGGGCTCTTGTCTTTCCTGGAGCCAACGTGAAATGAACACTACTTTTTTTTTTTAACATCTTTATTGGAGTATAACTGCTTTACAATGTCGTGTTAGTTTCTGCTGTATAACAAAGTGAATCAGCTATACGTATACATATATCCGCATATCTCCTCCCTCTTGCGTCTCTCTCCCACCCTCCCTATCCCACCCCCTCTAGGTGGTCACACAGCACCGAGCTGATCTCCCTGTGCTATGCAGCTGCTTCCCACTAGCTATCTATTTTACATTTGGGAGTGTATATATGTCAATGCTACTCTCTCACTTTGTCCCAGCTTACCCTTCCCCCTCCCTGTGTCCTCAAGTCCATTCTCTAATCAGGGCTGGGAAAGCAAGGAGGTTTGCACATCTCTGCTCCCTCCACCTAGATCTGTTTCCACCTTCACTCTCACAAACTTCAAGAAAGGTGTGAAGAGAAAGGATATTGTTTATACCAGATGCTTCAGAGCAAGAAGGGGAGGTTGAAAATAGCACCTGAAAAAAATTGTGACAGGTTCCCCTTAATGAAACACACTTAAAATTTCCTCATCAGATTTTTATCCTACACGTATTAATTAAAGCAGAAGAACTTTTCTTTGGGTTTATTTAATGCTAACAAAGCCTGGTGTGCACACACACACACACATATTCTACATCTAAAATATATAATAATCTAAAGATATAATAAGCTATCTTAATCATTGTGATAATTGTAATAGTATATTGCTTTTCAACGAAACTTCTGTTTTCCACGGGCTATCATGCACCACAGAGTGTAATTTATTTAATTAACACTTATACATAGTATTTATTATGTACAAGACACTGTTCCAAGTAATTTACTAATAATTAATGAATCGATAGTATTTACTACTTAGCAACACCATGAGATGAATTATTATTATCTATTATCCACATATTGCAAAAGAGGAAACTGAGTACACAAGTTGGGTAAATTGTCCAGGTGTGTGCGATGATAAGTGTGAGAGGCAGTATCCATCGCGTGTTGAGGGCCCAGAGTCTACCTACCCTCTAAGTGACTCTGTATGCTGCCTGTTCTTCATTCTGTCTGGCTTTGTGGCTCCTTTTAAGTCAGTTTGCATCAGATCATCCTTCTAGACTTTCCCGGAACTGGACTTCATCACCCTTTGCTCCCCACCCCGGAGGTTCAGGCCAGTTCACCTCATTTCTAGGTTTCCCCACTTAGAACTCATCCTGATTCTCTTACTGGTTCAGTGTTCCCCCTAGCTGGCTGGCCACATGCCCAGACAGGGAGGATGCTCGTGCTGAAAGTACTCAGCTATATCAGAAAAGAAGTTTGTTTTAAGAAAGAAAGAGGGAAAAGAAACACAACTTATTTTTCATATCTTGAGTCAAATGGTTGAATGAAATGGGATTCCTTTAGAAGAGGAATCACTTGACAAATTAGGTTGAGTTAATCCCTTGCGGGTTCAAGGAAGAGAAACAGCCTGGGTATCTCAGTTAATGGGTGATTAACCCCATCAAGACAAAGGACATTTCAGCACCCTCATGGCTAGTCTGCGGGAAAACCAAACATGACTCATTGCTGTTTAGGGCACCGCAGTTGCACTGACCACAGCTGGCAGTGGCCATGATGCTCGGTGACCAGCGGTGTCCCACCAGGCTCATGCCTCAGCCCCTCCGGCCATGTCCCTTTCCCCGCACTGACTCCTGGGTCCTCTCCCTTCTCTCTGCCTCCTGCTTTCTGCTTCCTGATGATGTGCATTCTCCCTGGCTTCAAACTGAATATTAAATTTGCTTCTATTAGTGGACTAGGACTCTGAGGTCATCACTCATTTTTTCTACTTCTCTCTATCTTCTAAATTTTATCAAGGGAATGGACGTTTTCATGTATTACACTTTAAAAAAACCCTGGAAAATGCCAGAGGTTGTTCACTCGAAAATATGGTCATTTTTTCTTTTTATATCAGATTCTGTCTTCCTGATAGTTCTCAAATATTTTAAAAATTAATGATAGATTATAGATTTCATTGTCCTGTCTTCAACATCGTTAAGGAAGAAAGAGGAATCTGGCCGGCGTCATAGAGTTCAACCTTATTTACCGTCCTCTTTCAGGAATTGTTTGTCCCTCCAAGTTCTGTGCCTTCCAGAATGGGCTGGACCAAGACCCTCCCTCCGTGACAGAGCCAGCCTCGAACAGGAGGTGGGGAACCTCACAAATCCAGAGCTCTGAAAAACCCCTCTTAGTGTCAGCCTCCTGCTACTTTCAAGAATCCACTATTTCCTTAGGCATAATAGCAAGGGAGTGCGGCAGGCGATCAACTTCTTTTTTTTTTAAATTTTATTTTAATGAAGTATGGTTTAGTTATAATGTTGTGTTAATTTCTGCTGTACAGCAAAGTGGTTCAGTTATACATACATATACATCCTTTCCCTTTATGGTTTATCCCAGGATATTGAATATAGTTCCCTGTGCTGTACCGTAGGACCTTGTTGTCCAAGAGATTTGCCCACAGGAACATTTCATTGCTCCTGACAGTTTCTTCTTAAAATCAACATTAGGATTCATTGTATGTTGATGTGCTTAATCTGACTGTTGTACTAAAATGAGAATATGGGGTTTGTTTACTACTGAGTGCCTGGCACATGGGAAGCATCCAATACACACTTGTGGGGTAAATTAACAAGTGAGTGTAGGTAGGCATCACCTAAGCATGCTTTCTCCACAAGACAGTACCAGTTCTGGGTTGGGGGAGGGGAGCAGAAATAGCTTACTCTTTTTATGTATAAAGCACAGGTATACATATAGAACATATACGGTGTACCTGCTGCATTACAAGTTCATGGTGGGGGGCACTTACGGAAAAAAGGAATCTAAAAAGTTTCCTTAGATGGGGGGTGATAATGAAAAAATGCTTGAGAAAAACATTGAGACAGACGTTGAGATGAACGTATTACGATAGCTTTCATTTTTGTTCATCCATAGATGTTTTCATACCACATATAGCATTGCTGTGGGACTAGGAACTTGATCAAAGTTTTGTATTGAAGTTTAGTACTATACTTTCCCTTTAAATACGGAGAAGTAACTTTTATTTCCGGGACAAATTAATCATGGACTTGATATAATTTGGGGGCGAGCAGCTTTATTTTCCTGTTACGATTTTTCTGTTACTAATTGTAACTAATATTACAATTTCTAAAGTATTATTAAAAAAATAAAAGACAGGTGTGTCTCTTTTAATTGAATATTTATAGCACTAGTCATATTTATTCTAAGTTATTTTTTCAGAGAATTAAGGAGGCAAAAGAAAAAGATGCAACACTGTATGATGTTAAATCATATATCTAGTTTTAACATCCTATGTTGATAAAGATTTAATTGTATAAATAGTTACGTATTTAGTATTTATTTTTTACTTAAACACTTCAGCTGAATTTTTGGCCATTTAGAAATGTTATTACCAATACAGTAAGTCCCCTCCATACGAACAAGTTCCACTCCGAGAGTGTGTTCTTAAGTCCAATTTACTTGTAAGTTCAACAAAGTTAGCCTAGTTACCCAACTAACACAATCGGCTCTATACCACTGCTTTTACACTTGCTTCCGGACACCCTAGGCTTTAAATAAAGATACTGTACTACTGTACTCTATACTGTACTGTACAGTAAAGTACACAGAAGCACAACCACTTGTAGAGGATGCATGCACGTGACAATGTACGCCAGACCCTAACTTACGTGATTGGACATGTGAAGGCATGTGCATCTTTGAAAGTTCACAACTTGAAGGTTCATATGTAGGGGACTTACTGGTATTTAAAGACATTATAATCATCCGATAAGAAGTATTCACTGCTTCAGTTTTAAAGAGTGATATTAAAATAATGCCATGGCCCTATGTGTCATTGATTAGCAAAAAGCTACTAAACAGGTAATAGTGTTTTGCCTTATAAAGGGAAAGAATTTTAAGCCAAAGGTTAATCTTCTTTCTTATTTGACTTAGAAAGGCAAAGTTGAAACTTTGTGACAATTTTTTATTTCATTGACATATAGTTGGTTTATAATGTCATGTTAGTTTCAGGTGTACAGCAAAGTGATTCAGTTTCAGAGTCTTTTTCAGAATCTTTTCCCTTATAGGTTATTACAAGATATTGAGTAAAGTTCCCTGCGCTATACAGTCCTTGTTGTTTGTCTGTTTTATATTCAGTAGTGCATATATGTGAATCCCAAATCTTCCCCTTATACATGGGGAATGATCATTTCCCCATTCTGCAAAGTGTTCTGAGGACCACATGCAACTGACTGTGTTTTATATGGCAAACTACAATTTGGGAGTTAATCAAGAAAATATTGTTAATTAATTTCCTTAGCATGTCTTATCAGTACACGGGCCAATTGTCAAGCTCATTTGAAGGAAATATTTTTGTTTCAGCTACTTATTAGGCACTTCAATGATTTCAAAGTGTATTTTAGGGAATGGTGAAATATGATAATTGTAGTTCTGCTAGATTTCCTAAAGGCAGGAAAGTGGATTAGACCAAAGTGATGAACAAACCAACAAAGCAAAAGACAAGTTGTATGATACTAATTTTAATATGTGCACACAGAAAGAATAGACTTTCAGAACAGAAACATACCGTCAGTTAAGTCATGTGATAGAAAATCGGTGCTAGTATCTTTCTACAATGCAAAATTTATTTAGAGTACTGTGTCCAAAACTTGTATGAGTGAGCACACATGCATGGGTAAAATAAGCAGGCTTCCTAAATATTGATAACTCTTAAATAGATAATCTGGCAATGGTAAACGTAATTCTTAGAATATGTACCGGTTTACTTGTGGTTTATACTTTTCATTACTGTGGTAGACAGAATAACAGCTCCTAAAAGATGTTTATGTTATCCTCCATGGAAGGTGTGAATATGTGGGGTTACACAGCAAAGGGGAATTAAGATTACAGATGGAATTAAGGTCGTTAATCAGCTGACCTGGAGATGGGGAGCTTATCTTAGATTATCCTGGATTATCCAGGCGGGCCCACCACAATCATAAGCGTCCTTCAAAGTGGAGGAGGCACTAAGAAGAAATGGAGAGAGTCAGCGTAATACAGTGTGAAGATTTGACCAACCATGCTGGCTTGAAGATGGAAGGGGACCTTGAACCAAGGATGTGGGAAGTTGCTACACACCAGAAGGCAAGAAAACAAATTCTCCCCTAGACCTTCCAGAAAGGAATGCCAACACCAGTCCTGCCAACACCTTGATTTCAGCCCAGTGAGACCTTTCAGACATCTAACCTACAGATGCGGGTGTTCTCATTGAATCTTTCAACAAGTATACGGGGCAAGGGTTGTGATTTTTATTTTACAAATGAAGAATTCAAGACTCAGAGATTTTTAGGTTGCTTGTCTAAATACTCAGAGCTAATGTCAGAGCAGCCCATGAACTCAGGCCTGTCTTGTAAAATCTGTCCTCTTTTCTCCTTCTACGATGGCTTCTCAGCCTACCAGGTACCCAAAACATCACTGGAAGTATTTGATACACGTGTGTCTCTCTTTGAGACCAGAAGGTAGGTTTATTTGTCTATTGCTATTTATTTATTTTTAACATTCCCTGTTCTTATAGTACTAGATCCAAGAGAAAAAAAGAGTTGCTCAATATGTGAATATTAAAAATATATATATATAAATAAGTCAATGAACAAGTTCTATTGCTGCTCCAGACAAAGAGGTATGATATTTCAGCCAGGGGATCTCATGTACTAAGGAGAATATAATTATTACATTCTATTAACCACCAGTTTTTCTCTGTGCATTCTCTCTGAAGTTTGCTAAGCAGAATTAGCTGTTGATTCAAGTATGCTCAGATAATATATTTTCATACAGCTGAGAGAGCTTGGACTAGACCCAAGTGTGTCTCTCCATGTAGATTCTGAATTCCTTGAGGAGCTGAAACACGTCTTCCTTATTCCTGGGTACCAAGTACCTAGTACATGTGCTATGAACATCCTTATGACAGAGCCTCTGGGAGGTACCCTTTGCTCACAAGTACCAGAACCAATGCTGAATAACACAAGAAAAGGGGTTTAGTGGAAAGATCCCGAGTGGCTCCTGGAATCAAATGAAGAGGTGAACAACCAGGTCACGAGAAGATGATCACCAGAGCAATTCATTGATCTCCCTGTAACGGCTCTTTGACTCTCTTCGTTCAGTCACCTGGTGATTAACCTCCAGTTCCCTTCTTGCCCCAAGGTCTGTGCTCTGCATACAAATGCCCAGGAGGATCCGGCTAGCCCAGCCTGGGCCATGAGCCACCTCTGAGACCATGGGTTCTACCACACAGAAGGAGAAAGATATCATTTCCCAAAGGAAAGTGGGAGGTACCAGAAGAAAGGGCCAAGAAATTGTGAATGGGCCAAAGTTATAGATGTCCTCTTCAAAAGTGCTTTGGAATAAGACAAATGGGTTCTAATCCTCCCTTTCCCATCCACTATTTGTGTGATATTACTCTATTTGAAATTACTGTCTTCGCCTCTAAAATAAAAGTTATAGTAGTTTCTTTCTTATAGTGTTGTTGTGAGGATTAAATGAGATAATACATACATATGTCTTTGGCAAAGTGCCTGACGCGAAGTGTGCAAGAATTGACATGTTTTAAAAGGAGAGGTGTCATACACCAAAACATGGGGAATCATGCCTATGGTGTTGAATTGGGAGAAGTAATTTCCCTTCGTTCTTTTCACTGCAGTGATTGGCCAGGGGGGATGCTTTCCAGTTGGTGTAAATAGCCAGTGTGGTCCAGTGGGGACAGACAAGAGGTTTCCTGGTAGCCCCAGGTGGCTGGGATTTCAGAACAATACAAGGGCCCATTGGTGGGCGAGAGATCAGATAGCATTGCTAACCCACAGGTTGGTAAATCTGCCCACAGATAAAATCGAGTTGATGGTTTTTACTTTTCATCAGTCTCTTTTTTTGTCACTCAGATTTGCTAGCTAAACACTGACCAGTTTCAACCTGCTTAATTTATGAAAATTGATAAGATCACAGACCATTTATTCAATAGCTTCAGTAGTCTAATTTTCTTTTGCCATATGCATTCGAGTCGTTTGAATACCATGTGATTCTTGTCCTCGTCTTCCTTTTCATTTTTTTTTTCTACTGCATTGTTGAAGAGCTAAAGCAAAAGCTTTCAGTTAGCTGATCTGATTCTGTAGAGTTGACAGTCTCATAAGGTTAGAATTGTTTTATTACAAAAGCAAACATTTGAAACCAGAGATATACAGCGAAGAATGTTTGACTGAGCAGGTGACTTCAAAGATCAATAACTAGATAGACTTCTAGAGTTTTTTACATTTTATGAAATGAAGTGGGACCTTTTTTTTAAAAAAAGAGTTCTTTAAAATGTTTTTTCTTTTCCCTGGTGATAAGATCGGTATTGTATATCAAAGAGCTTGATTTCAAACAGGCACAAATACACATCTACACCATCGCTTGTGTTTTATTTCCTTCATTCTTTTTGAAGGAGCAAATATTTTATGAGTCATAACAGATCAGTTCTCCGTGCTCCTGAACTGAATCAAGTAACCCAAATGGAACGGGCGTTTCAATGAAAGGCTTGGGCAAGAGGCAAAAGTGTTTATTTCAAGACCACACCTCACTAACCGTCCTCATTCTGTTGAAGCTTTTGTACCCAGGCGGCAAACAGAACATGTTCTAGGAGTCTAACTTCTTAATTAGAGAAATGTCAGAGTGGTTACTTACCACAAGAGAAATAAAGTATTATTATTATGATTTTTTTTTTTTTTTTTGCGCTAAAATACGAAGACTTACCTTTGGTGAGCTCCAAGAATGAAACTTATTAGCTCCAACATAAAAGCCAACACTCGAATGACAGAGGAAGCGAGACTATATTGCTAATGATCTCTCCACAGTTGATGGCCGGTTTTGTTTGTCCCCTACCGATTATGAGGGGCAGTGTGATCTCATGTGACTTATAACACATGTGGCCAAAGCATCCTTCTCCTGCAGTTACTGCTCAGTTCACAGGACTCCTTCAGCTACACTTCAGGCAAATATAAAGAAGCCTTTGTTCCATGACAGAGTTAACTTTCTCCTCTGACAACTTGAAGTAAGGGAAACAACAGGATGTGGCAGCAGAAATGTATGGTTGAGACATGAAAGCAAAGTGAAGACATCCTTAGGTACGGCAAGATACGCCTCAGTGAACGGGGCAGCAGTTTTAGGAGGGCCAGTAGCATTTGTATGGAGAATCAAAAGACGATTTTGCTACAGGTACTGCTGTGCTGTTTGCATCCATCACTATGAAAAAGCCATTCAGATTCATTGCAAGTTTCCACCTGTCCCTAAAATGTATGATGCCTGAGGTTAATAGCTGCCTCGTCAGTGTCTGAAAAAAGTTGGCATATTGCTATAAATTGCATATTTCTTACCAAAGTATTTAAATAGTGCTAAGGAAGGTTTAATTGCAAGTAAAGGGAAAAAGGCACATTAGGAACATCTTTTTCCAAGAAAATGTCAAAAGCTAATTCGCTTAATTAAAAGTTTGAATTATAGCACCTAATTTTTTTTAATTGAATGAGAATATTATAATAATTAAAGGCAAACAATGTTTCTGAGCAATTGAGGATTAACATTAATCTTAGAAATTCAATATCCCACCGCGGACTTGATCTATGTTTCTATATTTTTAGAATCTATGTCCTATCTTTTTTGCGGAGGGGGGCGTTTTCATTAGTGGATTTTACAGGCTATGGCTGTGTGTATAGAAAATGACCTGAACTCCATTCTCATGGTTTATAGTCATGTGCTATCATCCTAAAAGCAATTCTTTATGGTATTCTATAGAACATGTTAGGAAACTTGGAGGTGATATGGCTCTTCCCATGAACGGTCTAGAGTCTCTGTTATTTAAGATTCTTTCTGAGAAATCATTTGGTAGAACGATAGGCATTTAAAAGGATAGGGATTTAGTTAATCCTAAAAGTAATTAACAGAGTTGCCAGGATTTGGAAGGGGAGTTCTATCGTGCATGAAGATGGTTTGCGGGATGAGTTCTCTATTTCCACGGAGTGGTATACCAGTAGCCCTTTTAAGCTGACATTTGTAACCTAAAGTGGGAAGCACCAGCCATCTTGATGTCGAATATGACTAAAATGTATGATTCTCTCATGCACTTGCCATCGAGACATTGTGTGAATCGATTCCATTCGCAACTGTACCGGGAGAAGTCTTGGAGCTCCCAGGTAGAGATGTGATGCTCAGTGCAAAAAAACACTTCCCAGCAAACCACCTGGCTCTTACCGTCCCAATGTTTTCCAACTGGAAATGGGGAGAATAACCTTCATTTTGCTTCATAGGTTTGCTGGGTAAGATATGCATTCCCATAAAAGGAAAATGCTAGGTCAATAAAAGGAACCTGTGTTCGGCCCCGGAGTATACCAGCCAGCCAAGTCCCTCCTGTTGGCTGGATGAGAGGTGAATTACACCTCAGCCTCTCGGCATGGGTTTCGGTTGTCTGACAACATCCTTATTAAGAGTGACAAGCCAAGCTGGTGGGGTCTAACTTCTACACTTGGAGGAGAGGTGTGTTAAGAATAGGTCTCAGTGAAGCTTTCTAACCAGGAGAGCACAAAACATGGGGCAGGAAGGAGCTGGCTTCTCAGGGGCTTTTAGGGGTAATCTCGTTAAGAAACAGAAGAAGATTATTCAAATGTCTCTTAAGCAGCAGTTCCTCCCTCTTGATATTTTCAAGGCCAGTAATCTGGTCTTTGTTTTATTTCAGGGCTGCCAGCCTGACTAGTGATGGGGTTGGCGTGAAGCTGATGTTGGCAATGGGCTCACCGCCGTCAGATGCCAGCCTAACTGGATGCTCCCAGAAAAGCCAGAATCCTGTGCTTCCAATGCCAGCTCTGATTTGTATGAAACCAGCAGGTAATTTTCTTTGTTTGGAGGGATGATTTTATTTTCCCCTTTCATGATTCACAATTAATTTTCTGGCCGGAAACACTCTCCAGAAATACTGTGTCCGTGATACATTGGTACATAAAGTACCAGGTACGTAGGAAGCAATCAGTAAAAAATGCATTTCATCAAGATTGTTTTGTGTGTGTGAGATATATCACCCATGTGTGTTCTGACCGATTGGCTTCCTGAAAAATTGAACCCGAAAGGCTTTATTGCGAGGGTTAATGCTTTTCTTACTATGCCAGTGAAATCGCAAAAGCTGTTTAAATGCTCAGTTACAACCTGAAGGTTTCTTTTTTCCCGATGCATTCTAATTTTGTACGTAACCCTTATGATGCATGGAAATGAACATAAACTTGTATAATAAATTGAGAAGAATAAGGTTTTTAGCTAGAAATGGGAAAGACACGGATTTGCCTTGAAACAGGTTGACATGATTCACTGAGGTTTTGGCTTATGACTGCTTCCTTCTTAAGGAGCTAGTTAGCTGAAAAACCTCAAAGCATTCGTCCTTTCTTTTTCCTTGCAGAGAAACCCTAAGTTGCAAAACCTGCTAACTATAGAAAGCCATTCTCAAAATACACGGTCATTTTCTTGGTAGAAGGTTGGTGATGGTGGAATGTGGATGGCTGTCCGCTATGCTAACATTTCGTCTAATCCCTTCAAAATTAAGTAAATTAAATGCTAATAAAACTCTTTTACTGAAGTGTCTACCAGCCCCGTGAAAGTCTCAGAGGGATACGTACAGCTGCATTTGGGGTTCCAATAGAGTGCAAGATTATTTTCTCAAGTTTCAAGCTTAAACAAGCTGAAGATTTTCCTGGTTCTGGGTTGAGGTGGGAGGTGGTGGTGTAAGGATTAATGAAGCCGTTTTTGAAAACCGTTGCTAATTAGACTAAAATGAATCGCACATTTATTGGAATGTTGGCCATCGCAGATACTTCACTGTGTTTTGTGTGTGGAGCACACGTAGCCTATTTGGTATCTTTCATAAACTTGTTTAAGTCAGTAGTAATTCCTTGTTAAATATCCAAACCTTTGGGGAATCGAGCTGTAATCCAAAGTAAACTAACTTTGGAAAATCATGTGTATCTGACTATTATGGAATCTCCTGAAATGGGTACCAAGGTCATTCAAATTTCTATTTGACAATAGCCACTATAAAGTAACGGTTCCCTAGTGGCCAAGCTGGTTTTAAATAGAAGCATCTGAGGTATTTTCTGGAGGTTTAGAATATTTTTTTTGAAATATTTGATACAAAATTGGTTTGGAGAAAACATAAGAGTGCCTACTACATGACAATAGAAAAGAATATTAGAAAAGGTTTGTGTGTTTATGAATTCGTTGCCTGTTTATGATATTTTCCAAGGCACTATCAAAATTGTTTTCATGTTGTTACATGCAAAAAACTAACCCCTGTGACCAAATCGATTGTGCAGAAATAGCTCCTTTCTATAGGTTGTTCTTTAACAATACGTTTTTGGACAGTACTTTCTAAAAATTCTATTTCTGTGATCAGAAATGGATATAAGTGCCCAGAAAAATGAAATCCTTTGCTTGCCAATACTTCTGATCACTCAAAATATGATATGCTGGCTGATCACAGAAAATGTGGAATATATATAGTTACACAAGCTGAGTCTGTATTTTAACCAGAATGTGTGATTTTTGTAAGGAAGTTGGGGGAAAGTAAGTGGGGTAATTACACCCATCCAGCTCCGTTCTGCTCTGGCTAAGGTTGTGTCCATTACAGAAAACATGTGTTATCTTCATCATGACAACGGTTACCCAGGTAAACAGTCAAATATGTTATCTTGGTCCGTGGTTCTGCATACTGGTAGGACAACTTTTGTTAATGGCTGAAGCAGTTGGATTGTACACTGTTCTTCGGCTGTCAGTAGTTTTACACTGAACGGAGTTGACTGCAGCAGAAACTGCTTTTCAGCATTCTAGATTAGGAAGCAAGAAGGAACTGACATACTCAGTCCTATTTAAGCAGAATAAGAGCAATACAAATAAACTCTCGAGCAATTTCATCAGTTGGCTGCCTAGGAATGATGATTATGCCTTGTGTGTTTAGCTGGAGGTTCATGGATAAACCTCACACATTTGTTTAAAATTTGGGGGTGTGGTGGGTAAGGCGGAGTGGAATTTTGCTCAAGATGAAACTTGTACTTTGCTCTGTTGGGCAGGAATATATAAAGGCTCCCCCCAGGCCACCCCACCCCACTTCTGTAGACTCAGGATTTGATAAGGAAAATCAAATGAATTTTTGTTCATTGAAGAGACACGGTAATATGCAGCAAAACACATCGGAAACCCCCAGGTGGGAGATGCCTCACGACTCCGGTATGTATCATGACAACTTCGGGATTTTTTAAAACATAAGTTGTGGTGCAGAAATACCTCTGGAGGATCTAAAAGAAAACAAAATTATATTAAAACTATGTTCTTGAATTGCACAGCTATTGAGTTGCTACTGTAAATTCAAATAATCTATTGTGTTTAGGGTCCTTCACAGCATTGTTAACGTCAATGTGTTATTTCCATGTGACCAACCAGGAGGCATGCTCGATTTTAAAATTATTATTTTTCGTGGTTATTCATAAATATTTGTACAACGTTTAAATTGGAAAATGTTTTAGTCATTGGCAGACATTTGCATGTTTTCAAGAATGAGGTAATCCAATATTGCAAGTCATGTTAAAAACATTGATGTATAATAAGAAACAAGATATATCTCATCTTCCCTAGGACTCTATAAGGCAAAATGAATATCAACCACGCTTTGTATTTTTATTCATATTTAAAGAGGGCAATGATGACAGAGTTAATCTTTGGAGTTACCACAGATGTGAGTTTGATGCCTGGCTTTCTTTATGGTTTCCAGATACAGCTGATCCTTTAGGGAATGACTTTACCCACGTTTTTTCAGGGAACACTCCCGCTTGGCCTTCTGCAACTTTATGAGGAGTGGTACCTGGACACAGTCTGTTCATATCACCAGCAATTGAATGGGTCTTCTCTTGACTATTCATGCATTCAGTGGCACATAAAAATCTTAGTTTTTAAAGAGTCTTTGAAGGTAATTTTAGACCCAATCCCCTCAGCAGAGATTCTCCTTTGCAACACGCCTGTGAAGTGCTGTGGCTCAGATGGGGATGAAGCGGAGCACAGAATCACACATTCTCGTTAAAACACAGACTCAGCTTGTGTAACTCTTAGCAAAGGCAAAGTCATGCTCCAGAGAAGCAGAGGGTGGATACTAACAGAGCACCACAATGAAGTAAAAGGTCTCAAAATCCAAGCTGTTGTGAGTTGAGTGGCCGATGGGAAATCAAGTCTGGGCCAACAAGAGCAGCCTTGGTTTCAGGAGTTTGGGGCCAACAGATGAAACTAGATCAATTTGCCGTAAGTTCAGCATCTTTGGTCTTGCATGACTTGGAAAGAATGAGACAATGTTTTCCTGGCCACATACTGAAATATTTAAAAAATATCACTCTGTATCTGACAGTAAATTCTGGAGCATGTCCAGTGATAAGAGAACATAACTTCAAGGTAGGTATTTTGATTATTTTAAAAAATATATAACGACAATCCTTTTTTTTTTTTTTTGTGGTACGCGGGCCTCTCACTGTTGTGGCCTCTCCCATTGCGGAGCACAGGCTCCGGACGCGCAGGCTCAGCGGCCATGGCTCACGGGCCCAGCCGCTCCGCGGCATGTGGGATCTTCCCAGACCGGGGCACGAACCCGTGTCCCCTGCATCGGCAGGCGGACTCTCAACCACTGCGCCACCAGGGAAGCCCGACAATCCTATTTTTAACTGCATTTATTATGAGCCTCTTATTTTGTCAGATTATTATAACTTGAGGAGAGAGTCCTGTTGCTTCAGATAGTGGCAATTTCTCAAATACTGTTACATCTGCGATTTATTAATAGATGCTTAAATTTATGATATTAATGAAGAATTCTTGAATTAAAAAAAATCACATATCTTCTGTGTGGCCTGAAAATATTAGCTGTTGGAAATTGTTTTGAAGGATTTTAGATCTAGAGAAAGAAAGGGTCCAAGTTCTGGACATGCTTCCAAGTGCCCAATGGATAGACGGTCAATCAAGAAGTTGGTGAGGGTTTGTTTGGGGCTGTGGTTGGTGGAATTCTTGTGGCGAAAGTTAGTCCCCATGGGGCTGCCCTTTGTGTCGCTGCCCTTCATGTCTCTTTGGGAGTTAGGGTCCCTCTGATGGGAGAAAGGGCACAGTCGGCCCTGGAGGGCGTCTTCTCCCATGTTCCACCTGGGCCTCGTTGAGGGTCTGCTCCCTCCCAGCTTCAAGGCGATCCTGCTGCCTCCTTTGTCCCCATGTTTCTCTTCCTCCTTTTCTCTCTGGGCTACCATCATTTATTTAGTCTTAGGACTGGAGAAACAGGCTCTTCATGTATGTCTCTGAACCTTTCAGTCTAGAGCAGCTTTCACAGACTTCGTCTCTGTGTCCACAAAGGATGACCTGGCCCGTCAGCAAGAAGGGGTAATGAAGAGAAAGTCCTGCAGGAGATCCCTGGGATCCCTGAGGATGAACATGAAGTCTGCCACCTAGGCTCCCCTCACATGTCCATTCATAGGAAAACATTCTTCCTCTGTCTTCTACATGAACCCACACTCATATCCAAGTGATTGCCGTTTTTATGTCAAGATGACAGTCTTTCTACTAATATGTGGAAACGTATCTGGAAAAACGGAAGTGAGTACTAAGTGTCTGAGGGGGGAGGATTTTGCCACATTCAAGGGATGTTTGGGTCTGGAGAGTCATGGAGGAGAAGGGGGTGGGATAGGGATTGTAGAGGTAGGTTTATGTCAGGCCCCGATGTCTCTTGTGTCTGCAGAAGAAGATAAACGGAGAAGGCCCGTTTTCTCCCCGGAGTTAGAAAGACAGGCTAAATTAAACCAACCAAGCGACCCTCAGAAGCTTTCTCTGTGCTGGCGTACGTGACTGGAGAAAGGAGAGAAACAGGTAAATAGTGCATGGCCCTGAAAAGGCCTCTTTTCTAGATGAGAATGAGAAATTAAGGGCAGAGAGTAGGGTTATATGGGTCATGGGAATACCAACTGGTGTGGGCTTTGGGCAAACCAGTAACATTTCATTAGTTCTTTTCTATAAGGGAGGAATCGGCTTCAAACAGCTGTGACTACCTTGAAACCAAAACCTCGAATTTTTTAACCAAATCAAAGCTGCCTCCTATAGCTCATCCTTCATCCCAACTTCATTCTCAGGACCTACGTAGGTTGTTTGTTATATGATGTAGAGCAGTGGGTCTCCAATTTTAGCTCAGCAGAATCACACGGATGGCATGTTAAAACCCAGGTTGCTGGGACCCACCTCCAGAATGTTTGATTCAATAGGTCTGGGTAGAAACTGAGAGTCTGCATTTCCCACAGTGTCCCAGGTGATGTTGCTGCCGCTGGTCTAGGGACCACACGTGGAGAACCAGTGATGTAGAGGAAAGCTTGGTGGGATTTATGTCAGAATCACCTGGGGGGGTTGGTCTGGGTGAAAGAATGCCTGGTAATACATTACCTGCTAGTAACTAAGCATTCTAAATGCAAATCCTGATCGATTTAGTAATGCCAGTCAGTGCTACATTCAAGAGCGTCTTGGGCTGGAAGTGAATCATGACAAGCTTGAAAGCTCTGCTCTTTGGAGAGTAAGTGTGTGATGGGAGAAGAAGGTGATGGGAGTTTCTCTGATACTGATTTTTGGAAAAAATGTGTCTTAAATTTTAAGGAGCATCAGTCTGACACGATTCAAAGCTTCGACTTCACTAAATCAAAATTTTCATTTTTAAGTCTGGAATTTATATACATTTTGATCTTAACCAAACGACTAAGCTTATAAACATATTTTTCTTCCCCCGCACAATGGCAGCCTTTTAATCACTTTGTTTTTGTAAGAAGCTGTATGAAGTATTTTGCATGAATAATTATAGTTATGTAGACTCCACTGCAAATTTTTTGTACTAAGTAAAATGATTTTTACTGTAAGGACTTAAAAAATACTTGGCTAGCATACTAAATACTTTCATGTGTTGTAGTACAATAGCATATAGTTTTAAATTTGCAATTAATTCATAGGTGACAAGAATGCTATTCAGATTGTATTTTCCATTCTAATAGATTTATATTTAATATGAGTAACTGACGTACACCAGGAATGAAAAGGCAAATGTTCTTTATGTATGATAATAGGCGCATCTCATGCAGGAGAAGCATTTAAAAAAAAAAAAAGGAAAAAAGAGTCCAAACATTCCCTATTGTAGGATCACGTTCCAGTATATTTTATATTTTATTAGGTAATGTGTGAATATATGTATAATTTACTAAAAAGATATGTTTAGCTACTTACCTAGTTATTCTACTAAATATTTTACTAAATTCTTACACGTAGTATTTCATAAACAGGTTCTGGTTGTGCCGTCTCATTGTTGAATTAAATTACTTAACTTACTGAATTAAATTATAGAAGGAAAATATGAATCATATTAGGGAGAGGTGTGTTTCCCAGTTGCCTCTTTCTCATGTGGAAGTCCCATGTTTTTATGCTCACCTGTTCTCTGCTGCCACTGGGACACACTGTACACTCAGGCTTGCAAACATGGCGGGATACACTTCTGCTCTGTAGTTGAGGTAGCCAGGGGTATTGTTCTGAAGTGGATTCAGCCTTATTATTACACCTGGCCCACTGCTCATGTCTTGGTATGGATGCAGTCCTAGAGCTTCTGGTCAGTTGGTGGCTGACCTTCCTTCCACGGTCCATTTTTCACAATGTGAGCTAATCATCGAGCTTCATATTTTTTCACCTTATTGGCTAGTGAATACAATCTGGGACATTTTCTTAGTTATTATCACATCCTCAGGCAGCTTTCCTTACAACATAGGCAATGTTAAAAATAGAGTCCAGTACCTACTTTTTCACTGGACACGAACAACCTCCTTGTTTTGACATAGAGGGTCTTGTGTTCTTATTGCTTAAAAGAGTTGCCCAGTTCTCCTTGGACCAGAACCAGTGTCTTCCTATTTTGCCCCACCTAAACCTAGGCATCTCTTATTTTATGTTAATATAGGATGAAGAACCTAATTTTGATTTACAAGTTAGAGATGTCAGAAATCTCTTCTGTTAAACTCAATGTTTACCAAAAGGTGCAGTTCGTTTTTGCAGTTCTCTTTTCCACAGTCTTACTTTCTCAACACTGTTAACGTCCCTTTTCTCTTACTCTTGGGCAGTTGTCGCTCTTTCTCTTATCTTCGTTAAAAAATAAGTATAGTGAACGAAAGCAAGGAAACAAAGGAAAGCAAATTTACTGAGTGTCTTATTACTTGGGCCTATTTAAAAGTCTTGTACTAAATTTCCCTTGAAAGGCTTTTCCTGATTGAATTCTAATTTCAGTTAGTATCTGTTACCTAAAACTTCACAATGATATAATATTGATTTTGCTCCTTTGTTTTATTTTTACAGGAACTTATTTAATATAGAAAACAACATCAGCAAAACTTTCAAATCAATAGAGCTTTACCTACGTGCAATAGTGCGTGTTTCTTATGAACGCATTAGAGCAAGTAAAAATTCATTTTTAACTCATTAAAAATTCCTAATTATAACCTAAGTGTTGCCTGGATGGGAAATATTGTGATTTATTTTTTGGTCTATAGATTTAAAATCTTTGTTCAGTATGAGGCTTTGAATGGATTTAAGTAAAATTCTAGTTTGTAACTTATTTACATTTTTATATTTATTGTAAATCTCAAAGCAGGAGAAAAAACCAAGGTTTGAGTTAATTTATTTCACATTTTAGTTCTAAAAAAAACTAGTTTAGTTAAAAAAAATTAATTCTTTCTGAGTATTAAACATTGATTTGGTAAGTGAAATAAGTCAGAGAAAGACAAATATATGATATCACCTATTTGCGGAATCTAAAAAAAATGATACAAATGAACTTATTTACAAAAGAGAAACAGACCCAGAGACACAGAAAACAAACTTATGGTTACCAACGGGAAGGGGGGGCGAGGGATAAATTAGGAGTTTGTAATTAAAGGCTACACACTACTATATATAAAATAGGTAAACAACAAGGGCCTACTGTATAGCACAGGAACTATATTCAATATTTTGTAATAACCTATAATGGAAAAGAATCTGAAAAAGAATATACATGTATATATAACTGAATCACTTTGCTGTACACTTGAAACTAACACAACATTGTAAATTAACTATATCTCAATAAAAAAGCAAAGAACAAAAACCCTACAAAACATTGATCTGATTCTTTCATATTATTGATCCAAAGCACATGGAAGAAGTAGAAGCACTTACACCTGAGATGATGCAATGTAGGTTAGGGATTATTCTATGACATTCTTGATATTGGAAGACTGAGACTTTTCCAACTTTAAATCTATGTTATCCTGGAATTCTTCACTATAGCAAGTTTCATTCATCATATTCATTAGCAGCTGATTATAGTTGGAAAAAACCAGAAAATGTTGTTTTTATCTGAAGTACATTAGAAAAATAAAGATTCAAAGAGAAATCCATTTCAGCTTTTTACTTTTAATAATGTAACTTTTAGGCTTATGAAAGACCAGTAGTTATTTTCCCCTAAATAATTATCATTTGTTGAATCTACTCATGAAAATATAAGTTAAGAAAGGTGATCTTTATTTTTACCTTCTCTCCTCTTGAGACAGAAAATCTTTTCAAGATTTCACACCATGGCAGCTCAGAATATATAAGGTCTATTACATCCCTTTGTAATGTATTTTGGGTCATTTTTGAGCTTAAGCCATACAAGGGAGCTGGCACCTTGCAAGGTTCTCTGACAGCAAAGGTATTAATTGTCTGTTACAGATGGATTTATTCCTAGATTTTAATTAAATATGTTATTCTTAAGAGAAAATGAATGCATACTATTTTATAGCTTGCCTGCTGGCATCTCCAAAGAGCCTGGGATGAGCCCTAAGAGCAGGGGCTTTCATGGTGACCTGGACGATGATATGGGCAGAGGTGGGTTATCACTGATATTCTTGCATAGCAGGCAAAGAGGAAATGACCTTGGTTTCTGTATGAAGCTTCTGTAAGTCAGCTGAGCCCCAAATCATAGATTCTAGGCTGCACTCTCTAGGTTGAGAGTTTAGACAATAGATGAGCCTTGACTCACTGTTGATATTAAATTATTTTCTTGTCTGTTTTAAAAAAATTTTTCCTACTGAAATAGAAACCTGTTTTGAACTATGGAAAGATTTGGTAAACCTTGATATCTTAGCCCTGACCATCCCTCTCTCCTTCTCCTAGGTAACAATAATAGCTATAGGATAAAATAATTTGATGTGAATACAAAACTTTCTTATAATGAGCTGATAGAAAATCTCCTATGTCTGTGTAATGACACATATTGACAATGACTAATGTATTATAATATAAAAAGGTAGAAACCTCCCAGATAAACTAATCAGGCGAAACACATTTTTGATTGATTGACTCTCCCTTTAAATGCAACGGGACTTTGAAAGAGCAAATGTTGTATAAGCTTTACGGTCACACCATTAGCACAGTTGGGGGCAGACTCTGTGGAATGCACTGGGTCCAGTGGAAAGTGGCGTAAACCCTCTCTTAAATTGTAGAGAAGTGAGAACTCGTTATTCCAGTCAAATCATCTCCTTTGACTTAGCAGCGTCTTAGACATTTGAATAAGTTGCTGTAGTTTATTAAACCAAATGAGTTGCCACGGGATGTTAAGACTCAGAGTTTGTGGGCAGATAGCAAGTCTCAGGGTGTGTACTTTTCTCTTTCCTGTGGACGTGTCCTGTCAGAATCACGATACCATTCGCCATGGGGGAAGCTCCAATTGATTTTCCTCTCCATCGGATGGAATTTCTGGAAAGCTGTGTCAGCTGAAGCATACAGCTAGGAGCTTCTGTTTTTCCCCACCCTCTCCCTGTCATGTTAAATTCCTAGATAGACATTAACTCTGCCCTTGGTACCAGGGCTGTTGAAAACAAATTCATCAGCAAGGTTAGCTGATGGAGCTCTGTGTGGGAGGTTTTTTTTTTTTCCTTTTAAGAAGTGTCTTGAATTCTGAGACAAATGTACATTTTATTCCTCAGATCAATTCTTGACCTCACTTTGTAATCTTCCTCCTGTTCGTGTATCACTTTGTTTAATGGTGGACTTTCCACGGCATCTTATATGGTAACTTCAGTGCTTTAGGACAAGTTAGAACAGTATTCAGCTTGTAAGGGTCTTTTTAAGTTTTAATGGGCCAGACTGGTGAATACTCATAAGACTTAGTAAAACAACTGGCAGGAAAAATTAGGAATTCTCAGGGAGATTAATGACTTTTAGGATTTTTCTTTAGATGGTCCTGCCACCGGGCCTCCGGCCTTAATCAAAACCAAGTGAAAACTTTGAGCCAGTGTCTAGAGTCAGTGCCTTTATAACGTGGTTGGAAAAATTCTAACAGGTTTGAGTTTCTGCTACTTCTGATGATTGATGTGTTAATTCATTCATTCGTGTAATCAACACACCTACAGTGTGCCCGGGAAAATAAAACCCGAACGATCCTCTAGCATCTCTTAGCTGGAAAGGAATGACAGACGTGTAAACGCATGGCCACGACACAATATAACAAGTGAAGACAAAGCACCAGGGCGGTTCCACTGGGGATAGTCTTGGAGAGAAAAGAGGACTTTACAGGGCGGGAGGTTTCTGGAGGGTCAGTAGGAGTTGCCCATGTTCATTGAGAGTGCAGTTCAAATAAAGAGAAGTCTGAAAACAGATGAAAGCAGGAAGCAGCCTGATGCGCTCACAAACGATTAATGGCTTGATGTGGCTGGAGTGCGGGATGCAGGGGTCAGGGAGCTTGCGAAGTGGACAGTGGGAGCTGCTCCCAGAGAAAGATGGAGGCCATATTATCACAAGCATCGCACACTGGGGTCAGCTCTTTGGAGCGCTGGAACCACTGAAGGGTAGTAAAGCAGATTGTGACATGCCAAGATTTTTGGTTTTGAAAAATCGCTTCAGCGACAGAGAGGAGAGTGAATGAGAGGGCCTCGGGCTAGAGGGAGAGAGGTAAGTCAGGAGGAAAATGAAACGATCGAGGAAAAGGATGAGGCTACAGCACCGCTGGCGCTCTAATGAACAATTAGAGGAACACGACGTTGGTAGAATTAATTAGGATGGTGGATTTGAAAGGACTTTGTAAACTGTGAAGCAGTGTACAAGTATTAGATGTTGCGGTTATCTTCCGTATGCTAATAGAATCCAGTGTCAGCGCCAGTCAGGAGGGACACATGGATTTGTCCTGTTCCATAGTCATAGAATTAAACCTGACCCAAGTCATAAGCTCATGAACGCATCATTGCAAAGCATGTGTCTTACCAATAATATGGCATAAGCTTCACCTCTGTGTGTAAAGAATATTGTACAAGTAACCCCGGATATTCTGGTAAATTTTCCTTCAGTTTAACCAACTTTTCTAGAGCTCCTCCTATGTCTTGTGTAGAGAGTCCAACAGTAAACAAGACCCAGCCCCTGCCTGGAGGAAATCACAGGTTAGTAGGAATTTCAAGTACAATTTCCCCAAGGGGAAACGCACGGGGAGGGCTGACTGCAGGGCAGCTGGGGAGCACGTAGCTGGTCCTAAGGGGCCAGGAAGGAAGTCACATCTAAGCCCAGACCTGAAGAGAGACAGGAGTTAGCTAAGGGAAAGAAGGCCGTTGGGGGCAGAGGAGAAACCTTGCAATTTCTGGAGGTGGGAGAGAATCTATGTTGGGAGGACAGAACCGCAGGATGAGATTATCAGGGAGGAAGAGAACTAGTGCATGGAATGGTCACCGAGCACAATGAGGGCCGTGGTTTAGAGGAAGCCCAAACCACACAAGGGAGAGCTACCTAGGACGTGACAGTGTCCTGTTCATGCCACGGTGGAGAGACATATGAGTGGGTGGGATGGAGCGGTATTTGGGAGGTCACAATGGCAAGACTTGGCAATGGACTGGATGTCGGGGCGGAGAGCCAGGGAAGGTCAGGTCAGAGGGGCTGGCTCTGGCTTGTGCAGCTGTGGTGAGACGGATGTGCAATTAATCGTGGTGTTAATCTCCTACAAAATCATAGCTTCGTATTACGTTTCATTTCACACTTTCCTAGGAGATTTATTTATTTTTGCTATATAGTGATGTAATAAAATACCCCAACTTGCTCTTTCATGGAGGAGGAGAGCTACATGGGGGGAAGAGCAGTTGTGGAGAGAGGATGAAGGGTTCAGTTGCTGAGCTGGAGGCACTGGTGAGATAGTTTCTGATGGGTAGTGTGGACTCTGGGATCAGAGAAAGAGAGAGATGAGAGAGAGAGAGAGAGAGAGAGAGAGAGAGAGAGAGGGAAGGAGGCAGGGGGTGGGGTAGGCTGGAGGGGGTGGGTTGGGGGCTCTGAACAGGACTTACAATGGATGGTAATTGAGCCTATCAGATCCGATAAGACCCATCTCATATACAGATCCTCATCAAAACAATATTGATGATTAATATAGAAAATTCCATACCAAACCAGGATTACATAAACAAATTTAAGGGAGTTAAATTTTTAAAGATTGAAACTTGTATGAGGAAACTCCAGGCTCTTTGGATCCTCTGTCACGATAATACTAATCATTTGAATGTCTTAAAAAATTAACTCCTTTGATATTATTAACTAATGACATTTGACTTTCCCATCAGAGAGTTTATCTCGCTGGCAAATCTTTAGTTATTTTTTTGCAATGCCATGGTGCTAAAATATACCTGTCTGTGATGGGTCGATACTTGTCTTTGTATTTAAAAAATGTTTCAATGTTCTAAACATGCTCACCTTGTGAAACTAGTTTTCTCATATTTCCCCATAAATGGTCCATTGTCAGTGGAAGGAGGTTTCCTTTTCTGATGGAAAATATTTCAATGTATTTGAAAATACACTATTTTCTATCTCTACACTCAATTTTTTCTTTCTCATAAAACATATATAAGTACAGAAAACTTATACTAAAACTTTCACAATTCTATGTTTTAATTATGTTATAATCTAAAATTTATTTCAGTCATTTGCCTTACAAAATAATATGTGCTCATTTTAGGGACTTCACAAGCTGTTGTAGGTGTAAATTGAAACAAATTATCTCCTTCTTTCCTTTTCCAGTGTTAACCCCTTGTAGTAACTTGGTAACAATTGCTGTGTACTTTTCCTTCCTTTGCGTATTACGTTATGTACAAACATGTCCAGATATTTTTTGTTTTTTTGTTTTACAAAACATTCTGTATATGACATTCTAAAATTAGTAGGTTTTCCTACAATTTTATCATGGAGTCCTTCCAAGTATGTATGTATCAATCTACCTTAATCTTTGAAGGCCCCAAAAGCATTTCAGATGTGTGCGTCATAACTTAAACAATATAACCCGACTGATGGCTCTTCAGGTTGCTCCTGGTTTGCCATCATTACCAACAGTGCTGAAAGGAGCAAACTTATTCATGTAAATTCATGGGCTGGGACTTTTGTTTTTATAGGGAAAAATAAGCAAATGAACAGGAAAAAGAAGAATGACTCCACATACATCTAGGTAAAAGGATAGGATTTGTTATAGCGAAAGAAATGCAAAGGACCAACACGTGTATGAAGACATTCATATCATCAGTAGTTAGGGAAATGCACATGCAAACAAAAAACATAAAAAAAATGAAAATAAAGAAGCAAAATACCAATTTTCACCCATTGTGTTGGCAGAAGTTAAAAATAGTTATAACACCCAGTGGTGGCAAAAATGTGGGGGAGAGAGTTCTTGAACATTATTATCTTACATTTTTGAGAAAGACTTTGTCAGTGTTTCATAAAATTAAATACGTACAAACCCTTTGATTCAACCATCTGACTCCTAGGAATTAAATTGGGCTATTTTTAGAGAATACCTAGAAACAATTGAGAAATGAGGGATGTGGTAAAAAATGTTCCCAAATATTTTTATTGATAAGAATAAAGCAAATACAAGAAGCAATTGTAGGGCAAGCGGGATGGGAAGCAATGAGCAATTCCCTCCACATACTAACATTTATCCTACCCTGCATATATTTTCTCATGATATTTAATGGCTCCTTTTGAAAAAAATGATATGTGCCCGTGTTTTCTAATCTGCTCAAAATGCATGCATGAAGGGCATAAATAAGTTTTAAGCCAATGAATTAAGTCTCACCTGAATTTTAGAGACACATGAATCCTGTCCGGTTGTTCATGAGATGCGTGAGGCCTCATTGTAGCGGCTCTGGCTCTCCAGACAGAAGGAGGGGCTGGTCCTCTATGCCCAGCATATGGCTCTGAGTTTATCTGTAACCTGAGTCTTAAATAGGACACGGCTTGATGTGAGAGGGAAGGGGCAGATTGGGAGCTCAGAGCACCAAGAGCATTAGGAAAGGTTGGACCCTATTGTGATTGGTATTGTACAGACGCATCCCGGTTTGCAAAACCAGTAGGAGGCAGACCTAAGCTCTCAGTGCAAGGGTCTCATCGCAGACTCTGGAACATAACTATTGTGCCCTTGGAAGTCACCCAGGACTTCTTAAACATAGACCTTTGCTTCTGGGCGCCATTTCTGTAAAGCCTTCCCAGGCCCCCTTCCTCCCTGATTTTACACAGAAGGAATCCCTGTCTGCTTGAACTCCACTGTGATGGCTCTATTATTTCATTCATGAAAGTACCTTGCGGGCTGTGCCCCATTGTACTTTGTGAGCCTCAAATGAAATTAGGAATGGAAAAGGACTTTGGAAACCCTCATGTGCCAACTAGATATGAATTATTTGTGGTAACGTCCTCTTTTGGGAAGGAGATTGGTTTCTTGGTCACTGTCCTCTCTGTCACTTTCTATTCTTCTGCTTGAGATCCTCCCTGAAGTCCACAGCATTTCTATGACTCTGCTCTTTTCACTCATATTTCTTAATAAGTTCTCAAGTCTTGCTTGCTTGGAGGTTTGCTAAGTATTTTCAGAGACATGTTAAGATAACGTCTGTGAGAAATTTCAGAAGCCTTGACGTCTGGTGGTGGTAGGCACCTCTTGTTTCCCTGGGAATGGAACTGGAGCCAGTGGACATGATTCTGATTGTCTGCACTGATCCAGCCATCATTCCAGCCCCTTCCAACCGATTACTCTCTCTTGTGTATGCCGGGACTAGCTCTCTGGATTTCACAACCTTAGGATACCTCCTTTACATCCCATTTGCCCTCAGAACTCTAAACCAGCAGATCCCAAGATGGGAAAATTAGAAAAGGAAGAGGTTTTTAAGGTCAGATTTTTCCTATCAAGTTTGAAATGAGATCCATTTGCATTCCAGAGCACGTCGGGTTTAAAAATCCAGTTGACTCAATTTCAATGCCATTTTAGATCGATCATGGTCTCACAGAGGCCACCTGTGCAGGGACCAGTATGGGTATGGGAGGGCTCTTAATCTCCACTGCGTGAGCAGATCAAATGGCGCTGTGCCTTTCTCTCTCTCTCCCTCTCTCTCTCTTTCTCTCTCTGACTTTTTTCTCTGGACACTAGCCCTATCGTGGAACACTTAGAAGTGGAACTCCTAAATTGTTCCATATTCATGGTAATTTCTACAGCAAAGGTAAGAGGTGTTTGGTGTAGGTTTAGTGTCAGCAATAACACAAATCTCTCCCATAGTACCTGTGGGCAGAACTAGTTGATGATTGAGAGAATTTATGACCTGGGATATCATATATTTCAAATAAAATTTAAAAACCCAAGTACTACTTAGGGATTTTGGAAAACTTTACTGTTCAATTCCCAGAGTTGAAATACTTGACATAGAGAAAGTGTCACTTTACTAAAAAACAATGGATTAATCTGTATCCTTGAATTAGAGCCAGGACAAAGAATACTGAAAACAGAGAAGTCATCCTTGGGGGATGTACAAACTCAGTTTATTGCTTCTAGAATATTCACATACCCGTCTGGATATATGACAACTTAGTAATCTTTTAATGTCACCCTTTTTTAGTATACAAAAATGATATGTAATAATGATGCTTGTCATTAATTGAGGGTTTACCACCCTGTGCTGGGGGCTATGCTTTGATGCCACTCTGATTCTCTCTAGTTCTCACTATATTTTATCAGGTGGTACAATTTCCCTTTTACAGATGAGAAAACAAGGAGGTTATGTAACTTGTTCAAGATCATACAACTGGTAAGTGTAAGACCTGGATTCAAAACTAGGACAGTCTATATGGTTTCGATGTCTGAGCTCTTTCCAAAAATACTGTGACACCTCTCCAGAAACTGTTATCAGAATGCAGCTTTACTGAGTGACATACTTGGAGAAGAATATTTACAAATTAAGAAACATTCAAGTAAGAGTGATCAAGTTGGTAGTTGTCCGGAAACCATGGCATAAGAGGAAAAGTTGAAATTACTGGAGTTAATTAAGTCAGTGAAAGAATCACATAAGATAAAATAACTTTCTTCAAATACCCGGAGAGCTGTCACACATAAGGCTGGACCTAGTCTGTGGCGTCAAAGGGTGGGTAATGGATGAAAGTTAAAGAAGGTGACTTTGACCCATAGGAGGTCAGAGCTTTCTGAGAGAGCTCGCCGGGCAGTGGGATGGGGAGTGAGTTGATCCTTGGAAGTGACAGAGTGTTTGCTTTTCCAGGGTATTGAAGAACAGATTGTTATATTAGGTAGAAGTCTGGGCTGGATGGCCTCTGACACATATTTCAATTCTGAGGTTATCTAAATATCAATTCACAACACCTTGGTATGAATAAATTGACAAATTCTTCTCTTAGTGATGGGGGAAGACTAGACACCATGAAAACACTGAGTGCCTGAAAATGGAAAAGTCTTGAAGATACTTTGCCTGTTTAACAATTTCACTCAGGATTGGCTTATATTTACATTTTTCATCACAGAAGAACATGAAAATTCCAGTAATTGATTTTCTCAGCAATTCTGTTTCCGAATTTGAAGAAAACTGTATTTCAGTTTTGGTAAAGTCTAATGCTATTTTTAATGGATTTGGGAGTTCTTCTGACTCGACATTTAATGGATTACAAAGAAACTGGTGGGAGGTTTTCCAGGATGTAATGGGTGTAATTGAGTTGTGACAGGTTTTCAGAAAGGACTCAAAACACAGGTAATCCATTGCAGACAAGAAGAATATTATCCTTGAACTCTGAATCAGTAGTATTGGTATATTAATATACTACGTTTGGGTTTATGTTAGGAAGTGCATTGTAATTGTTTTTTAAATGGATGTTATGCTCATAACATTTTAAAAAGAGTGACACTCTGGAAAACACAAAGTCTTGGCAAGAAGTCAGGTTTAATTAAACTGTGGGGACTGTATAAATTGGAGGCATGATTTTATTAAACTAAGAAAACTAGCCAGGACCCTTCTCTGGAAGAGCTGTGGATGGTGGGGACACATTAACTCTCATGACATTTATCATGTATTTGTTAATTTCACAAACACTTTTAACTTGTATGACTTGATTCATCAACTCTAGGTATGTACACATGAGGTCGCATCCTCTTTTCTTCCGGTTACTCTCGAGCTTCCAGTGTCTTTCTTGTGCTGAGGTTTCCAAAGCAATAGATCATTCTTGTTTCCAGGCGTCAGCAACTACTGTTTATTTTTTCTGAGACAGTGTCCCTTTGGGGATTGGCCTGTCTCCCTAGGCCACTCCCATCCATCATGGCAGGGAAACAATTGCTGGTCCAGGTTCCTGCACTAGCCAGGTGGTACCCCTCGGTGGGGCTCCAAAGATAATCACTCAACACTTAGCTTTTCTATTGACTCTGAACCACCAACATAGACAAACATAGGGATTACATTCCATCATTTTTATTGCCTTTTTTTTGTCAATGAGCGAGAATCTTGATTGAGGCTACCTTGGTCTACCTTAACAGCTCACAGAAGCTTCGGTTATCAGAGAGTACATGTTGGGATGGCCCTGGGCCCATTCCATAAAGATGTGATCCACTTCTTCCTAAGTGGTTAGTTTTGTGACCAGTTGATATAGACCTTGATTAGTTAATAAGAGGTCTGCTACATCCTATTCCTTTGCCTATATTTACATAATAATACAATAATAATAAGTAATAATACTTACAATAATACACAAAATATACACACATGTATATAAATATTCATATAAGAGGAGATCATGCAAGTGTACTTTTCAGAAGTAAAAAGATAGGTCTCCATACATAAAACTTGGAAGAGATTGGCATATATTTAAGTAGCTCCTTCAAAAGGCTGGCCAATTAATTTTAGTCTTTTTTGTTTGTTTGTTTGGTTGGCTTTTGCTATTTACTTATTTAATTATTTATTTTAATCTTTATTGTGTATTGGAGCATAATTGATTAACAATGTTGTGTTAGTTTCAGGTGTATAGCTAAGCGATTCAGTTATATATATACATGTATCTATTCCTTCCCAAATTCTCTTTAGTCTTAAATATTATACATGAGTGGAGACAATAACAATGTCATTGAACACCTACTGAGTACTCCATATCTGATAGGCTCTATAATCAATATTTTACATACACTAAAGCCTACAACGATTTTCTGGAGATACTACCATCCCCACTTTACAGATGGGAAACTAGATTTATAGAGGTTGAAAGCTAGTATGTGAGTCAGGAATTGAAATCAGGCTGAGGGACTTCATTTCTGAGCCTTTGACCACGATGTGGGGCAGAGCATTAGGGCCTCTCTGCCTTGATCGTCCCAGTGGCCAGTGGTGAATTTTGAATGTTGATGGTCTCACACGTAGTTTTATTTTCATAAAAGGGCACAAAGCGATGCCTTTTCAGAGTCCCTGTGTGTATGGAAATGTCTTTCTGTTGAGTCCACACATGAAAGATAACTTGGCCCTGGAAGCAATTGGTGGATCACAGCCTCTTTTCCAGAGAACTCTAGCTATTGTCTTGGCATTTGTTATCCAGAAGTCCATGATGACTTTAATTCTTGTTTTTTGCATTTGTGTTCCCTCCACCTTCAGTTCTGCCCAATGTTTATAGGATTTTTTTCCCCCCTCTGGTCATTATTTTTAAATCTTTTTGGCCAGGATATATTTAGGTTTAGTAAATGTTTTCTTGGTTTTTACAGACAACGCAGTGAATTCTTTCAACCAAATATTGTAGATCTTTTTTTTAGCTCAAGAAATTTTTCCTCTTCATTTTCCTTCCCTTTTCATTAAAAAAAATATCCTGGAGTATGAATCATGTCTATGTTGTATGTCTCGCAGGGCTACTTGTCCCTCTCTAGAGATTTCCATCTCCTTGTCATTTTCCTCTCCATCCTTGGGCAGCTTTCCAAGTTTGCCTTCCATGCTACCGGTTTCATTTTCTTCAGTGTGAATTCTGCTCTTCCCTGTCTCCTATGTGGATTTGGAATCTGATATGTTACTATTAAAGTGCTGGTACTTTGTTACATGTACAAGGATCTACTGCATCTGTATGCAATCTCAGAGGAAGAAATCCACATGTTATTCATGTGTTTATTCTTCACCAAACTGCTCTGCTGTCTAATTCCTCCCTGCACCTCCAAGCTTTGCCTATCTTGGAGCAGAGCAGAGGCACATCTCACAAACCACTACAGCATTCAAACGAAATTGAATCCTGTTTCAAAGATACAGAATAAGAGCCGTGAAGAAGTGTTTCCAGGGACCTGGAATGGTGTGAGTCACGGACAAATCCCCAGCAAGGAGCCACCGCTGTGTGTTAATGTATAAATTATTTTAGCGTGTGTTTGTGATCCGCAGAGCCCGGGGCAGGCTCTCAGGGAAGCACCACTTTTCCTTGGCTGGTACAATGAGTCTCTGAATTAGGCAGCAGACGTCCAAGGAGTTAGGAAGTGTCTTCCAACCTATTTGGAGGTTTTCTGTGCTCTGGCTATCATTACTGTGCCCAGGAGAGAAGATTCTATCCTTGTAGAAGAAACAAACATTTGATAGAAAACAGGGAACAGGCCTTGAACATTTGTTATGCTGTGAATCTAGGAGAAGTTCTTTAAAGACTCGATGTCGGCTTTTTTCACCCAAAATATAAAAACTAATTTGTAACATTTTCAGCCAAAATGGCTACAGATCAAATGTCCCATATACTCTTCTGGAATGAAGAGTCACAAAAGCCTCACATTCCAATTGTCTCCTATTTAAATGACTTCCTTATTGCTAGTCACCAACCTTCAGAGGTTGCTTTAACTATGAAAAATAGCAGTAAATTACTCCGTGGGTGTATTAAATAGCATTTAGAGAATTTAAAAAGTCAGCTTGTTAGACTCAAGCCAAGTTTTTTTTTTTTTTTTTTTTTTTTTTTTCCGGTACGCTGGCCTCTCACTGTTGTGGCCTCTCCCGTTGCGGAGCATAGGCTCCAGACGCACAGGCTCAGCGGCCATGGCTCATGGGCCCAGCCGCTCCGCGGCATGTGGGATCTTCCCGGACCAGAGCACGAACCTGTGCCCGCTGCATCGGCAGGCAGACTCTCAACCACTGCGCCACCAGGGAAGCCCTCAAGCCAAGCTTGTTAGACTCAAACATAAGCCAGTGTACGTCCTGTTTAGAGGACAATGAGTAATCTGAAGTGATCACAAGCTTCCATTTGTGTTGGTTTCATGTGTATATTTTGCAGTTTACAGGTTCTTATCCATATATGGAATATACAACAGAAGTCACTTTTCATTCATTTCAGACTGAACTATTGTCTTATGTGAGTGATTTCAGACAATGACCTAAAAGGGGGTAATCTTCACTCTGCAGAACATGCTATCCAGTTACTGACTATAGTCTTGAACATCCATCAGAAACAGCAAAGGTATTGTGGTGAGTTACCAGTCACTAGAGAGATTTTAAAAATAAGGATGTAGTTATCAAAATGCTTAAAAATTCCAGAACATCATTTTATAAACCATTCCTATTAAAGATCTTCAAAAACAAAGTACTTAATGCTCTTTTTGTAGCGAGAAAAAGCCTCAGAACTTTGTTAATTGATCAATACTATTCAACTTTGTCCCTTCTCAGTTTTCTTTACCTACTTATTAAACATCTTGGAATTTAAAAGAGATATTTGTGATTTGAATAGCGAGAGAAAGAAGACCAAGGTAAAGATGATTAGATGAATAAATATATTTTAAAAAACCTTTATTTTGAAATAGGAAAGCAAATGCTACTATTTTCCTTGAGCCCTTAATGGATGAAATGGTTTGACTGTGTCAGCAGGGATCCATAACTCATGAAACGGTCTCTGACTGATTTCACAATTGGAAACTGATCTAATTTTATTGTTCACTTATGTTATAATTTAGGACTTTTCTAAGTTAAATCATCCTCACGTTTAATTCTTTCTGTTTGAGATGACTACTTCACACAGATTTTATTTTTTTGTTTTTGGTATTACTTTCTTTTTCAAGGAGTGTACTGTATAATCACTGAACTCCTCTATAATTACACGGCAAAGACTATGTAAATACGTAATTATGTTCATGCAGATTACTTGATAATTATACTTCCAGTTACCAAGTAATGAACGGAATAATCATCATGCAACTTGCAGCTCTTAGACTTTCAGCTTGGTCTTTGTTTTAAAAAAGGAGAGAACTAGATAATTACTCGATGGTTACATGGCATTCACATTGTCAACAGTCGTGTATTTACGTTGCTATTACATGGTTATTTTTTACCTTGTAAAATAAAGTGCGACTGCCTCTGAAAGAAAGCCTTTCCTCCTCCTTTCAATAGGAATTCCATGTCTCAGGCTGGTGAATAGCAAAGCTGAGCCGCTCTTTTGTATGTGCTTAAATACACGGGGTGGCACAGAAGCAAAATTGGAAAAGTCTCTGAACTTATGTTTGCCAGGATAGAAGTAAAAAAAGAGAGGAGGGGAAAAACCCCTATACGTCAAGCCGTACCAGTGAAACATGAAACACACAGTTCCTAATCCTAAATCCAGGAGACTCATTCCCTAACCAACAGTGATTTTCTTTCTGTTGTTTAGCTCATCCGCAGTACCAGTTGCCCACTCTTCCCTCTCCCTGGAATGTGCTTCCTCTATTTCAAGAACCAGCTCTCTTGCCTCGCCTTGGACGCATCATTGCATCATTCCCAAACCCTCTGTGTGTCCTCTGCTTCCTACTCTAAACCTGCGTACATGCCTTTAGGTTAGCATGGCTTGTGTATTATTGTAGGAAGTCTTCCCTCAATGTCGTGAATAAAAATCCATCAGAGCCTCTGTGAGTGACAGCTTTCCATCTTATCTCCAGGCTTATCGCCACTGCATAGGCATAACTAGTTTATGAATATACTTATAATGAATAAATTAATTAAAAGATAGATATGTATAGATAGATAGAAAAAAAGAGATGTATGATATAGTAGATATACATACCGGGGAATGAATTCTCAAGATCATTATCTTTTGTTATTTCATTGGTCTAGCTGTGCCTGGATCCAATGACAAACATTTGTGACAAATTCAGTGGAGTTGTCTTAAAAGGTTTGTTTCTTCTTTTTTTCTTTTTTTTCTTTCTTCCGATGGCATACTTTGTCTTTGACTTTGGGAGCTAAATGAAGTTTCAAGTAAAAATATAAGGCATTGGATCCATACATTCATATCATTCATGTGACATTTAATTAATACACGTTATATTCAATGTATTGTGATCAGCCCAGAGGAAGTTCAAAGAAAAAAAGCAACTTTTTTTCTATCTTTAATGACGGAACTTCCATTCATGGGGGGAAGGAAGAGCATCCGTTTTTTAAGTGGGCTATAATATAAAACAGAAGAAGCTAAGAACTATATAGTACAAAGGAACAAAACCATGAACACTGCTTTCCTTACGATTTCAAGTCATTGTATATTTTACTGGCTACTTTTTTTTTTTTTTTTTTTTGCGGTACGCGGGCATTCTATCTATCTAGGCTTTCTATCCTTTTCCACTGATCTATATTTCTGTTTTTGTGCCAGTACCGTACTGTCTTCATGACTGTAGCTTTGTAGTCTAGTGTGAAGTCTGGGAGCCTGATTCCTCCAGTTCCATTTTTCTTTCTCAAGATTACTTTGGCTATTTGGGGTCTTTTGTATTTCCCTACAAATTGTGAAATTTTTTGTTCTAGTTCTGTGAAAAAATGCCAGTGGTAGTTTGATAGGGATTGCATTGAATCTGTAGATTGCTTTGGGTAGTATAGTCATTTTCACAATGTTGATTCTTCAAATCCAAGAACATGGTATATCTCTCCATCTATTTGTATCATCTTTAATTTCTTTCATCAGTTTCTTATAATTTTCTGCATACAGGTCTTTTGTCTCCTTGGGTAGGTTTATTCCTAAGTATTTTATTCTTTTTGTTGCAATGGTAAATGGGAGTGTTTTCTTAATTTCACTTTCAGATTTTTCATCATTGCTGTATAGGAATGCAAGAGATTTCTGTGCATTAATTTTGTACCCTGCTACCTTACCAAATTCATTAATTAGCTCTAGTAGTTTTCTGGTAGCACCTTTAGGATTCTCTATGTATAGTATCATGTCATCTGCAAACAGTGACAGCTTTATTTCTTCTTTTCTGATTTGGATTCCTTTTATTTCCTTTTCTTCTCTGATTGCTGTGGCTAAAACTTCCAAAACTATGTTGAGTAATAATGGTGAGAGTGGGCAACCTTGTCTTGTTCCTGATCTTAGTGGAAATGTTTTCAGTTTTTCACCATTGAGAACGATGTTGGCTGTGGGTTTATCAAATATGGCCTTTATTATGTTGAGGTAAGTTCCCTCTAGACCTATTTTCTGGAGAGTTTTTATCATAAATCGGTGTTGAATTTTGTCAAAAGCTTTCTCTGCATCTATTGAGATGATCATATGGTTTTTCTCCTTCAATTTGTTAATATGGTGTATCACGTTGATTGATTTGCGTATATTGAAGAATCCTTGCCTTCCTGGGATAAACCTCACTTGATCATGGTGTATGATCCTTTTAATGTGCTGTTGGATTCTGTTTGCTAGTATTTTGTTGAGGGCTTTTGCATCTATGTTCCTCAGTGATATTGGTCCGTAGTTTTCTTTTTTTGTGACATTTTTGTCTGGTTTTGGCGTCAGGGTGATGGTGGCCTCGTAGAATGAGTTTGGGAGTGTTCCTCCCTCTGCTATATTTTGGAAGAGTTTGAGAAAGATAGGTGTTAGGTCTTCTCTAAATGTTTGATAGAATTCACCTGTGAAGCCATCTGGTCCTGGGCTTTTGTTTGTTGCAACATTTTAAATCACAGTTTCAATTTCAGTGCTTGCGATTGGTCTGTTTATGTTTTCTATTTCTTCCTGGTTCAGTCTCAGAAGGTTGTGCTTTTCTAAGAATTTGTCCATTTCTTCCAGGTTGTCCATTTTATTGTCATAGAGTTGCTTGTAGTAATCTCTCATGATCCTTTGTATTTCTGCAGTGTCAGTTGTTACTTCCCCTTTTTCATTTCTAAGTCTATTGGTTTGAGTCTTCTCCCTTTTTTTCTTGATGAGTCTGGCTAATGATTTATCAATTTTGTCTATCTTCTGAAAGAACCAGCTTTTAGTTTTATTGATCTCTGCTATCGAATTTGTAAGTCTTCTACAACAATGTGCAAAGTGTGCATTGGTGATTACATGTAACTTTTCAAAAAGAGAATTGCTAACTTTTGTTAACTTCTTATAAGGGACAGCTGCCCCACGATAGGTTAAGAGCATTCTTCACCTAAGGATTTTATGCTTCATAATTATTTTGATCAAGTGAAATAACAGACTTTAAAATGCTTGGACAGACAAAATCCTCTACACAGATGAATTAGTAGTGCTTACGTGGTAGTTTTTTTGGTAGAAAATGCTGTGTGTTACTTGTATGAAGTCATTATTTCCTTTTTTGTGTAATTCATTGTGTATAATGGGTGTGATTACTTGTTGTGGGTACTATTTAGTGTTATTACTTAATAGATTGACCACAGCTGATGGAACTCAGGTGTGAGAAAATCCATTCTGTCACTTCTAGGAGCAATTGAAATATAAAACATAGGATTGTGCTTAGCCGGACACATTACTTATGACAGTTGTCTTCTTTGTTTTTTCACATTTTTCAAACTTTAAAAAACTGATTTGCTCAAAACTACAATGAGGTGTCACCTCACACCAGTCAGAATAGCCATCATCAAAAAATCTACAAACAATAAATGCTGGAGAGGGTGTGGAGAAAAGGGAACTCTCTTGCACTGTTGGTGGGAATGTAAACTGATACAGCCACTATGGAGAACAGCATGGAGGTTTCTTAAAAAACTAAAAATAGAACTACCATAGGACCCAGCAATCCCACTGCTGGGCATATACCCTGAGAAAACCATAATTCAAAAAGAGTCAAGTACCACAATATTCATTGCAGCTCTATTTACAATAGCCAGGACATGGAAGCAACCTAGGTGTCCATTGACCGATGAATGGATAAAGAAGATGTGGCACATATATACAATGGAATATTACTCAGCCATAAAAAGAAATGATATTGAGTTATTTGTAATGAGGTGGATGGACCTAGAGTCTGTCATACAGAGTGAAGTAAGTCAGAAAGAGAAAAACAAATACCATACGCTAACACATATATATAGAATCTAAAGGAAAAAAAAAGGTCATGAAAACCTAGGGGCAAGACAGGAATAAAGACACAGATATAGAGAATGGACTTGAGGACACGGGGAGGGGAAGGGTATGCTGGGATGAAGTGAGAGAGTGGCATGGACTTACATATACTACCAAATGTAAAATAAATAGATAGTGGGAAGCAGCCTCATAGCACAGGGATATCAGCTCGGTGCTTTGTGACCACCTAGAGGGGTGGGATAGGGAGGGTGGGAGAGAGGGAGACACAGGAGGGAAGAGATATGGGGATATATGTATATGTATAGGTGATTCACTTTGTTATAAAGCAGAAA
Source organism: Pseudorca crassidens (assembly GCF_039906515.1). Classification (NCBI taxonomy): domain Eukaryota; kingdom Metazoa; phylum Chordata; class Mammalia; order Artiodactyla; family Delphinidae; genus Pseudorca; species Pseudorca crassidens. The sequence continues at coordinate 6,520,306 of NC_090313.1, forward strand.
CTAACACACCATTGTAAAGCAATTATACTCCAATAAAGATGTTAAAAAGAAAACAACACTGATTTGCTTCAGAAATTTCTTTCTTCCAGTTTAAAAATAAAAATTCTTTCACTGGTGTTTGAACTAGGTAACACTATTTTTTTTTATTGAGTTATAGTTCATTTACAATGTTGTGTTAGTTTCTGGTGTACAGCAAAGTGATTCAGTTATACATACACACACACACACACACACACATATATATATATATATATATATATATATATATATATATATTCTTTTTCAGATTCTTTTCCATTATAGGTTATTACAAGATATTGAATATAGTTCCCTGTACTATACAGTAGGACTTTGTTGTTTATCTATTTTATATATAGTAATTTGTATCTGCTAATCTCAAACTCCTAATTTATCCCTCCCCTCCTTTCCCTCTTGGTATCCACAAGTTTGTTTTCTATGTCTGTGAGTCTGTTTCTGTTTTGTAAATAAATTCACTTGTATCACTTTTTAGGTTCCACATATAGGTGACACTACTGGATTGAGTGCCTGTTGGATGCAAAATGGTGTCCACTTTACACACAACAGTTTCAGTGTTAGAGGAATCTCAAAGGTGAATCAGTCAGGGCAGATGAGTTTATGCTGTGTAACAAATAACCCCCAGTACTCTGGCTGAAAACAATAACATTGTTGTTCTTCTTTTTATTGCTCATTCTATGTGTCTGTTCTGAGTCATCCAGGGCTCTTCTCCACATCATTCCACTCAGGGATGCAGGCTGTGGGAGGCTCCTGGAACCACCTGGCAGGTCACTTATCACTTTGACAGAGCAAAGAGGACTAGCAAATTGCATGCTGGCTTTTAGAGTTTTCTACCTTGAAGTGACACATGTCCTATAGGCTCACATCCACTGGCATAAGTGATGTGGCCATTGCCTAATTTCAGGAGCATGGGAAGTACAATGAGCCCTACTGTGTGTCCAGAGGGGGAAATTGGAATATTGCTCAGCAGTGGAGGGACAGCCATAGCATAAGAAGTATTATTTTGTTTATTTAATAAATGGAATAGCTAAGCATCAGAGTCTGAGTAACTTGGGTAAGATCAATAGCTGGAATTTGGGCAACACACTGTGTAGTGAGGACAGATGTTGCTATGACCATTGGGAACTATGAAAATACTATCAAACTTAACATTGATTTAGTGATTCTGAGAGTATTTAGGAGGGCATTAAATTGTTCAGATTTCCGGTGCAGCAATTAATTCATCAGGGCTGTAACATACTGTAAGGTGCCTCGGGATGTATCAATGATGAACAGTTTTCTCCTTCTTGGTGCCTCCAACTAGCTCTGCAGTCTTGAGCAATCACCCTACTTTGCTGAGTCTCAGTTTTCTTCTCTCAGGTCAGGTTGTCGGGTTTACAAATTCCCCTTCTGCTTTGACCATCTGTGTACTCAGTTAATGCTTGGCTGCTGGCGAGCTCTGACTTCTGATTCCCTTTTCTCTGATTTAATAGACAAATCTGATCTCCAGCAAGTAGATCAGGAATGTAAGTTTATTTCCAGTTCTAACATCACTCCTTAGAACTCCACCCCGGACGCGCAGGCCCAGCGGCCGCGGCTCACGGGCCCAGCCGCTCCGTGGCACGTGGGATCCTCCCGGACCGGGGCACGAACCCGCGTCCCCTGCATCGGCAGGCGGACTCTCAACCACTGCGCCACCAGGGAAGCCCTCCACTTTTTATAGCCTTATTTTATCTCAAATCACCTAAAGCACTCTCAGAAGTCTTCCCCCTCCTCAGAATCATCCTCCTTGTGATGATTTTTAGAAACGCAGTCCAAAATGAAGCGGCCATTTTTGAAACTATTTAAAGTCATTATTCAAAACTTATCTTCTGTTCAACAAGCAACTTCTGAATATCTTATTATGTGGAAGAACCACCTTGGGTGCATGAGGTTGCGAAGATATCTGATCATTTTCTACTCTTAAGGGCTTTAGCTTATCCTAGAGAGACTAAGGAAAAGTTTTAGAGCTATTGATTACTTAAGAAAATAAAATATTGCCAATATACAGAGCTTTTTGACCCAAAGCTTATAGATTTAATACAGAATGAAAGTAAATCTGAAATAAACTTAGATGTATATACCTCTTCATTTTTTATGTGAAACATTTTCAAGGCATAGTTTAAACAGATCTCTTATAGAAACTAAATAAACTAGAGATAACACATCAGAGCAAACACTGTAGGGCATTTGGATTCTATTTCAATTAAGAGCCAAGAAGAGTGTAATACAGAATTGATTGTTTGTGTCCTTTCCTCCTTCCTCTCCACCAAGCATCTCCACTAAGTCAGCACTCCCTGCTTGTTGATTTCTCCCACGTTGGTTAGAAAGAGTAGTGAGTCTTTTCTGCTGTTGCATTTCCCTCAACTAAAGTATCCCCAGAAAAGCCTCTCCTCCGCCCTCGCCACTTGACAAGGGGTCAAGTGATTGAGAACCTCCCGGTGGTCTGCCCACCATAAGGTTCTGAGGCATTGCTGATGCATTTTAAATTAGCGTCAAGAGCCTTCATCAGCAGTGGGATACAGCCCAGGGGCAGCCCTGCGAGTCCCGGGGAAATGCAATGTGAAAGAACACAGCATTGTACAGAACAGGCTGCCTTTAAAAAGAGACAGTCCTGCGCAGAGAATAGATGTGTGGTTGCCAAGTGGGAGGGGGGTGGGGGAGGGATGGATTGGGAGTTTGGGATTAGAAGATGCAAACTATTATATACAAAATGGATAAACAACCAGGTCATCCTGTATAGCACAGGGAACTATATTCAATATCCTGTAATAAACCATAATGGAAAAGAATATGAAAAAGAATGTAGATATATGTATAACTGAATCACTTTGCCGTACAGCAGAAATTAACACAACATTGTAAATCGACTAGAGTTCAATGAAAAAAAAAAAAAAAAAAGAGGCAGTCCTGTATGTGTAGGTTCCTAAAAATTGGCCAAACTATTGTATTTTCTCAACACCATTGGAAGGTAATTGGGCAAGCTTTTTGCATTTTACATTTTTAAACATTCATTGTAAAGAAATTACACAGGAATAAAATGAGCTTTCCAGAAAAACACAGGGAGATTGGAATTAAATGAGACTCAATGAGGGAAAGGAGTAAAAGTGCTTTGAAAACTTGTAAACACTGCATGGCAGTGTAGTATTGCATTATGGTTTGATTTATAGTTTTGGTTTCGTCTGTCTTTAGAGACAATACCATTTGGCTGGAAGCAAAACGAACCTTTCTTTAATGTCTATAAAGGGCTTCAAGTACCATGCATCGACCAGAACAAGAAAATGTATTGTCCCAGCAAGAATTGCCTTTTCGGAGTTGGCTCACAGAATGGCTTTGTCAGCATGGCGGTGAGCCCGCTTAGTTTCCGCATACCCTCTGTTATCCTCTGGTGGCAGGAGAGACATCTGCCCTTCACTCGGTTGTCTTATGCTTGTGGTTTGTTTCATCTCAGCTTCATGATAATATCTTGAGATAGATAGGGCAGGTGGCATTACCCCTATCTTATGGATGAGTAAACCAAGTCCTAGGGTAAATGATCAACCAAGATCACACAGATACTAACCGGCTGGCTAGCAGGTCAGACCCCATTTATTCTAAATTTGCAGCCAATGCTCTCTCTCTAGTAAATGACTGCCAGACTACAGGCTTCCTGAAGACAAAGACGGGGTCTGTTTTGTCCTTCTCTGAATTTCCATGACTTAGCACTGGGATCACCCAATGTTTATAAATGTTCACTGATTAATTGATTATGCTCAGATGATCATTTCCCTTAATTCTACAAAATTAAATGTCTTGGGGAGGGAAGAATCATCATCATTAGGGAAGAACTTCTCCTTAGAGATACATTTAACTTCTCTAAAGTTAAATGCGGGAGCTTGAATCAATGGCAGTTTTCGTTCTATCGGATACTTTATCATCGAGTCTTTCAGTTGAAAGAGTTCTTTTATACTCCAAAGTTGAGGAAATGAAAGAGTATCTCATCTGTCAATGAAACATATGAGATCGAGCACGAGGTTCCGTTAACAGTTGCCGCTTCAAAACGTTTCTGAAAAAAGTAAATCGACAATTATATTTAAAGATGGGAAACAGCTTAGCTTTAAGAAAAAAAAAAAAGGCATCTGGCAGGAATTTGGATTCTCTCTTTCTTGACGGATCTGTATTCTAGCCCCCCCTCAAGGCCACCTTACGGCTCTAGCCACAGCATTTGATCCATTTACAAACTATGGTGTGCATCGTCTACACTGCATGGTGAGTTGGAATTGAGATTCGGTGTGGCTGGGATGAGCTAAGCCTATTTCCCGGGAAGGTGGAAGAATCTCGGCCACTGAGAACATGAGGAACTAGACCTCACAGGGACCTGGCTACTGAATCTGGGCTGTAAAATGAGGGTTTTATCCGACCGATCAATAGCTGAGTCTGTCTATGGGAGCCAGAATGCAAATAAAAGAAAGATGGCCTCTCCTCTAACTTGAATTCACTCTGGAGAGACCCCGAGGTCCTGCACAGGGGTTTCCCAGCGTCCTTGAGTGAGAAGTGCATGGTGCTAGGAGCTAAGAGGCAGCAAGGGGGGTACTAGATGGAGGCGTACGAAGCTAACATCCCCGAGGGCTATGGAGGAGGCGGAAAGCGGAAGGCTCTGTCCTCACAGAGTTTGGGACTATTAGAATAAAGCCGGCCATTCCGTAGCCGAGGTTGACGGGAGAGCCTGAGCTGAGCTCCGTCAGCTGGCATGCAGGTGGCCAGTATCCAGGAGGCCTGTGGTCCTCGGAGAAATAGTGCAAAGGAGCTGATGATGCTTGCTGGGGACGTTGCCATGGTCACGGCGCCGTGGGCCAGCCAGGATAGGGACAGAATGGGATTCTCAGGCTGATCTGAGTCTCTCTACAGTGTGAGTGGCCTCGGTGGGACTGAGCCAGTGGGGGCTCCGCCTGCTTCTGATCCAGCTCAGAAAGAACAGACTGGGAATCCACCAGCTGCAGGCATCCCTGGCATGAGGGCAGACTGAGCCATGCAGGGCACTGGGGGTGCTTTTGCCCCAATGGTCAGTGAGAATCCAGAGAAGGACAGGCATGGCGACTTCCCTGGTGGCACAGATCAGCTGCCTTGGTGGGGAGCGGTGGAGGGGTGACGCTTTGAAGACTTGACTTTCTACCTGGAAGGTACTGTGGTAAACTAAGAGGAGAATGCACTGGAAGCTGGTGGCCTATTTGCTTCTCTGCCCCTCAGTGGGTGGGTACAAGGAGTATGCGGCCAACTATAGAAAAATACAAAAACCTCCCTTTCTTTGCACAATTGAGTATGTTAACTACTTTTGCAACACACTACTTGCGAACCCTTTTGAAACTGCAAAGTTGGGGGGAGGGTTTTGTTTTAAACTGTGAAAATATTCACCTCTATCCTACAAGGTCTCAGAGGACTATTAGCCCATTTTATAGATTGTATAAATGGGTGAAAGAGCGATTAGAGTACAGAGGTTCATTTACTTTTCTAAGGTTTCTGAAGAAAACACGGTTCAACCATGAATTACCCATGCTGAATGCATGGGAAGTAATGTGTTTACTACATGTTGTTATGTTTATGTTTGCATATCTATAAGTTAGTATCTATGTTTAAAGTATTACATAGGAAGGCATAGCTAGAGCAGAATGGAGGGAGTTTCTCCCCAGTTGTACAGTTTTTGAAGCCTGACACTGCTCCCAGGATGCCCACCATGATGGCAGGGGACGTCTATGACCATCTTGTTCTTTCCAGCTCTTTTCTTCACTACGTCACATGCTGGATGATTAATAAATGAACAAATTCCAATGAAGTTAATTAAGCTACACCTGCTAACAGAGTCATAATGACCAAGACAAATAAAAGAAACTTTAATAATTTGCAATGTCCTCATAAAACACTACAACATATTAGATGAGAAACAAATCAAATCCAGTATGTGTGAGGCAGGATCTATGTGTGGGGGGATTTGGGGTTGATATCAGTAAATAACATCTCCATCTTGGAATAATAGTCAGGGTTTGCAGATGGATCTGTCCATATCAACTTCATGGATGTTTCGCATCATTAAGAAGGATGCAGCTTAAAACAGTCATTCTGCTTCTGCCCCTCAAGCCAGTTCTTAGCGTGATGTATGCTGAGTTAACATGATCGGATGAAGTTATAGTGGTCCATTGACTGAGGATGCCTGTTACAAGGAGTCAAATCCCTTCAAACGCCTTTCATTAAAAGGCCACTTTATTCATCTGGGGATGATTTTTTTTGCTGTTGTTATCCCTTCCAGGAGCAGGAGAAATAAAAAGTATACGAGTTGGCTTATCCATTTTGCCCTGGTGTGATTGCCCCTCACCTGTGGTGAGCTAGAACACTGCCCTCCGTGGACCATACCAGTGTACACTAGCACACAGAAGCCTGGCCGGACAGGGTCCATCCAAGGGAAAGTGTGCAGATTAGTGAGGGATTTTTAAAAGCACCAGAGAGGTGTTATTAATCTTTTGAAAGTGTGAGCCTTTCTGATACGGCAGCCGGACTCCTGGGGGAAATTGCACAGGGTTTTGTATACGTGATAAAGAAAGTGTAAAGCAAAAGGCAATGAACTTAATGACCAAGAAATTATTATGAGAGGAAATGAATGCCATCCTCCAGAGATTTGTGACTCTTTGCACAGAGTTTGAAAGAAGTAGAGATGCCTTTCTATCAAGCTGCCTTTCAGTTTCAGTCTCATCACATCCATTTGCATTCTGTCCTGTGAAGATGAAGGATTTGGCTTTGAAAGAGCAGAGACTCTTTAGTGTTGGAACAGGAACCCAGGTGGCAGTCGTGGGTTGAGTGTCTGAGAGATGTGAGCATCCCTGAGGTCTTCTTTGGTTCTCTGCTCACCCATCATTTTATATTTGGGGCGATCATTTTGATTTTGTCCAAAGATCGTCTCAGTATCGGACTCTTTGGGCAGAGAAAGTTTCCGCTGACGTTCTGTTTTACTCCATGGCTTCAGCTCCACATCACACCACACAAATAAACCCCTGTGCAGAGGGCCCCCTGTCCCAACTTCACCCACTGCCATCTCACCTACGGGGAGGGGATAAGGATATACACAGGAGGATGTGCAGGTGTTGAGATGAGATTTCCATCAGCAAGGCACCCCCTTGTCCATTCCATTCTCTCTGGAGCCCGTGAGTGGTAACCTCCACCTTCTCAAGCACTAAGAAACAGAGATGAACTGTGCTTTGAGTTGTGTCTGTGCTGGAGATGGAGGCCACAGTTCCGAGATTTTCCAGCCACTGCTCGTCAGCTCTGGCCGATCAGCCCTTGAGTGCAAACAGCTTTCCTTATGTCTAGCAACTTGGGCATTTCGAGCTAGAAGAATCCAAAAAATTATTTAGTGGAAGCCCTCTACTGTATCAACCAGGAAGATTGTGAGCTAATCAAAGCTACACATCGATTTAGCCAGAAACCAGGATTTTCTCATTATTACATCAAGGTTTGGGATTTTTTTTTTTCTGGGGGGTTGGGTCAACCCACCCTTACTCAAGTTTTAACTATCCTTTTCCAACAGAGTAATTGAAAATTTTATTTATTTATTTATTTATTGACGTACAGTTGATTTACAATGTCATGTTAGTTTCAGGTGTACAGCAAAGTGATTTGGTTATACATATACATATATATACACATTCTTTTTCATATTCTTTCCATTATGGTTTATTACAAGATATTGAATATAGTTCCCTGTGCCATACAGTAGGACTTTGTTATTTATCTCTTTTATATATAGTCTTTTGTATCTGCTAGCCCCAAACTCTTAATTTATCCCTAATTTTTTAATTAATTATTTTTAAATGGTAAAGTTACATTAGGTAACATTTTTCTATCCTGGAAAACGACCTTACATTCTTCCCTGGGAAGAGACAAAGAGAAGTCGGGGAAAGGAGCCAGTGAGAGGCTGGGTCAGTCATACATCCTGAACATCTTTCCAGGCACCTGAAAGGTCCAAGTGCCTTTCCCAATCCATTCTCCAGAGACCTCTTCTGAAGGGAGATTAACAAACCAACAGTGATTCTTCCTCCACTTTTAATTTTATGACCAAAGAGACCCCAAAGTCTGATGGGAGAATATTGGGTCTGTTTATTATACAAATTAGTTAATTTCTCCTTCATGGACTTTTATAGATTCTAGGAGTGAACCCACATTGGAAAGGAACCAAGTTTCTTACTAAGAGGTCTGAAGAGTGTCTTTGTCGTAACAAAATTAAGCCAACATATAATTGTCATTTGCTTTATTCTTATGGAAATTGAACATTAGCATGTGTATAATTGATCTGAAATCCAGACACATCAAAGACATGAATCTATGTATCTATGTGCTTTTAATATAATTATAAGGAACTACATATGTTCTTACTCAAAACTTGTTTTTGCTTTAAAAATTTTTTTTGAATGGAATGAGATGTCTTTTATTCTATGCCCCTGCCCCCAGCTTTGAAAAATCTCTCTCCTTTTTCCCTCAAATGACCGGAGATACAATCATCAGCCTCTTCCAGGGCCCTTGAACTGAACACTTATTCTTTTAAAAATCATCAACACAGGATCGGTTGCCAAGTGGAGAAGCTGACTCTTCTCTCCATGCTCTAGGAAGTATTTTCTTTGTAGCGCTGTTGGCATGGAGGTTAAGGGCCTGGAACTTGATATTGAAATGATAGAGAATTGCTATTGGATACAGTTTATTTCAGAATTTAAAGCAAACACATCCAGAAATTGCAGTCAGAATATTCAAATAGAAGCATGTGAGAAATTGTAAATATGACTACATGGGTATCTCTTACATGAGATCAATAGAAAACTAAGTATATATTTTTTATTATCACAAAGTACACATAGATGGGCTATTACATCAATAATTTAACTCAGGGAGGAAAGAAAACTCAGAAATTAGGACAAAATTAATTGTAAATGCCTGTAAAAAACATGCATTTATCAGACTTCTATGGATAGCTAGATATTTGGTTCCCATTTCTTATGATAATGGTAAAATAAATAAGAATCCTTATTTAATGAAAGGTAACCATAAAGTGGGTGTATTTTAAAAAGGGGGCTAGAACAATTTCGAATTCAGCATGAAGTTTCTGGGATTCTTTCATGCAGGTGGTACATGTATGGTTTATGCATAATATAGAGAAGGTACATGTTTTTGATACTGTGTATTTGGGAAAAATCAATGTGCTACGAAATACAACAAAATGTTCCTGCATGTATATAATTCTGTGAAAGGTGAACAGAGAGTTGGTTTTTCAAACTTGCCTCTATTATATGTTGTTAAGCTTTTCTAAGAGGGCTGAATTAATATTTTCTCTAAAGCCAATTTCACTTGAGAAGGGAAGGCTCGTAGAGTTAAGATGTGTTATTGGAATTACAGATGTTAGTGTTTTAGGTTATGTGTATGTGGATATTACAAAGGGCTTATTACTTTGACACCTGGGTAGTTGTGTGTGTGTGTGTGAGTGCATGCACACGTGAATGTGTGGGTGAAGAAAAATGATGTCTCCTCTGGGACCATACACCCAAACAATTTTAATAATAGCATATATAAGGAAATTTTGCACACTTAAGACTTATTAAAAAATCTGTCTTTGATCCCCGACTGGGTCATGCTGTATGTAGACATTTGATATTTTGCAGAATAGTTTTCAAATTTTAAATCAATTTCTAAAAAAGAAAGTCCATATATCCAACTGTCTCTTGACTGTTAAGTTTGTACGTGACAAATTTAAAATGTCTAAAATAGAGCATTTGGTTCTCCCTCAAATCTGTCCCTCCCCTAATCTTCCTTGTCTCAGCAAATGACACCAAAATTCATGGAGTTGTTTCTATGCATTTCTTAATTAAAATTTTGTGTATGTGTCTGAAGAGGAGTGGTCTGTTGTATAATCACTGGAAGTTTGCCATGTGTGTTCCCAATTTACACTATAAAGTTCCTCTTAAGGGGGATCTTTGTGTGAAGACAGAATGACTACTAGAAAGTTTTTCATGAGTGGTGCTAGATTATAAAGACCTGGCATAATCACATGTACATTCATATTTATCGAGTGCCTACTAAGTGCTCAGCACTCTTTTAAGCACTGAGAATATGTCTCTGAATCGACGTACCCCAACTCTGCAGAGACAAAACCAAATGGATGAATCATATAATCTGATGAGGGTCAACTCCACTACTGCAGTTTCCTACTGGGGACACACAAAACAATTGTCAAATTCCTCTCTATCATTAAGAATGTCTTATTTTTGGTAGAACCAATTTAAAAAATTAAAAATAAAATGAGTCCAAAATAACTCAAGTGATCTTTAAGTCAATATGAGCTAGCGTAGCTTATACAACATACATGAATATACGTGCATGAGGAATTCAGAGGAAATAAAAGAATTGAGTCATTAGTTAAACAAACTCATATTGAGAGCTGGTTAACCAGTTGCATACAGTTGGTACGCTCACCTACCAGAATAGTCATGACTGGCCCTTGTTTCTTTCACTCAACACATGTTTACTGACTGTTTACGCTCTGGTGGGCACCAAGCTAGGGGCTGGGCATAAAGGTTGCATCAGACACATCCTTTGTCCTCCTGGATTTCATGCAGGATGCACGGGGTCTCATGAGAGGACCATTTTCTAAGTCATTTATATTTTCTGGAAGCTGATATTTCTTGTTGCTTATAGGATGACCACTTCATACGTGTGGTCGCAATTATATGTCACCATCTGCAAAATACAGGGTAGTCACCCTGGAATCAGGTCCCATTTCAGCAAAGTTTTAAAAACGCTTGGCCTCTGAATTAGCTGCCTCTTTTGTAAGATCTCTGGGCCTGATCTTGTGTCCTGACCTGTGAGGTGAGGTAGCTTTTCTATTCTTCTCTGCTACCCACTGGAAGTTTTAGAATCTGGATTTCCTGTTGTTCTCAATTCTCACTGCTTGAGCCTTCAAGCCCTGGATGGGGGGCGGAATGAGCTTTCAACTGGAGGGACCAGAAAACGGAGCCTTGAGCTGAGCAGTGACCCCAGCTATGTAGCTCTTACTTTAATAGATTTCAGTTTTCTCTTCTGCACAACAAAGAGTTTAAGGAATTTTAGGGATCCCTAACAACAGCAAGTATGAACCTCTGAGTTTCAGATGGTCTATAGAGCCAGGGTCGGGGGATGAGAGGTGGGGAGGTGAGGAGACATCTTGTCTGTTCCCACGCTTCCCTTGTAGGTGTGAATACGTGTCACGTGCCTACAATGGGGAGAGTTGATATTTGCCCTAAAACCCTTCCCCTCCTCATGCTTGCTGGGCAAGGAAACGTCCTGCCAAGTTCATCACAGGGACTTGGAGAGATCTTAGAACTCTTCCATTCATCCCATTATTTGGTAGATGAGGAACTTGCGGTCTGAAGGGGGTCAAGGCAGGAGAACCTAACTCTCTTGACCACCAATCAATCAATTATCCTGCCTTTCTAAATTTGAACTAATAGGCTACGTTTTTCAAAACGTTAAATTGATGATGAGAATTCTTTAAAAAATGGTATTGCGCTCTGCCTCCTTTCTTAGATTACAAAGTGAACTTTGCCTATTTTTTAAAACTCAGGGGTGTATCATTATGAGCTTGATGGAATTGTTAATTGCAGAGTCTCTGGAGACAGAGCTGGATTCAAGTCCGGCTGTATCGCTGATTAGCTTTGTGATGTTGGGCACAGCGTTTAACCTCTCTGATCCTGTGTCCTTTCCCACAAAATGGAGTCATACTCGTTGGTTGTCTACTGGGAATTTTTCAAAGAACATCCTGCTCTGTGTAAAATGATCCCCCACTTTGACCCCAACGATCTCAGTGAACTGAGAAAAAAGTCTGAGCTGCCTGGTGTGATGGTGTTTCTGGAAGGCTGGAGAAGCGCGTGGCTTGCCTGTGTTGGTCTGTGAGGGACAACAGCCAGTCCGCGGAATTTAATGTCTTATGCAAAAGTGATGATAAAGCTGAGAGACACCGTTAGGACACATAATGATGGATGATTTTATTTCCTCTATGTTTTCATTAATAAAGTAATTGCTTCTCATAGGCGATCAGCCAACACATACAAGAACAGTTCTTCAACTAACAAACAGGAAATCTGTTCTTAGCTGATAATGTACTCCTGCTGACCTTTCACTCAACCTGTAAAACACCATACCTGCAGCTTGGGATCCGGGGCATCATCGTAAATGCCTTTATCCCCAATATTTGAATCAGCCTTAGAATGATTGAAAAGCCCTTGTTTTCTAAACCTTTTAACAATTCAATTTCAGAGTTATTAAACTGACAAAATTTCTCTTTTGGTAAAAATCCTCCCTGGGAATGTATGTTTATACATGTTAGTGGGCATACGTGAGCATTTGTGTGTGTGTGTGTGTGTGTGTGTGTGTGTGTGTGTGTATGAATTGCAGGAATCTTCTGAAAGAAGCCATTAGGAAAAAAAATAACCAATGTAACTTACAGAAAACGCCACTGACTATAACAAAATGTCATTCATTAGAACCCCAAAAGATAGTTTAAATATTACTAGGTTGACTTTTTTGGCATGAAAATCAAATTATGATGAATTTCACATAGCTTAATTTTGAAATGATTCTAAGAAGTGATTTTAAGTGAATATGTTAAGCATGACATTGGGTGGATGCACCAGGAATTCTGAGAAGTCTGGGCTAGAGACAGGAAGTTGGTTGCCCTTGGGAGCTAAGTGGTATTTTAAGCCAAGTGAATGGATTAGATCGCTCAGGAAGAATGTTCTATACAATCAGTAGACAACCCCATCCATAAGATGACTTAATATGTCAGATTGAACAAAGCTTTCAATATCAGGTGGGATTAGCTTTAAAATATCTATCTTTAAGGAATTATTCCTTCTGCTACCTTCAAAGTTTATAATTTTTATCATGACTAAATAAGATCCTTAGAGAACTTTGAATAGTTTGCTAAATCCTTAGCAATATTCTAAAGGTGGCTTATATGTAGTGACTTTTTAAAAGACTATATTTGATGTTCACAATTGGCAGATAACCAAAAACTCACTTCTCACTTAAAACTAATGCATTACCAATAGAAATAGTATAAATGGTGTTTGAATTGTCAGGTCAGTTCTATAACTGAATTATAATCTTCTAAATATGTTTATATATCATTAAACATTTGTTCCTTTATTTATACATGTGGAGAAAATAAAGATCAAAGAGGCTAAATAATTTGCCTACAAATGCAATGATATCTGTGAAAGTTCTTTATACATAAAGCCCTAAAGGAAGGTATTTTCCTTAGCATCACTTTGTACATGGATTAGAGCATCTCCCTAAAAGCACTTACGAAACATCCTACCGATTATTCACCGGAAAAATGTCCTTTTGTGGTAGACAGCATGTCATCTGCTAACTGTTCAATATAAACAGTACTTGTCTGGAGCTCTTTGTAATGAGAGAAAGAAAGAATCACTTGTCTAAAGAGCACTTGGACCCTGCCGCGCAGTAAATGAGAACCAAGGTGAGACCTTGTTGTTCTGAGAACACAGGCAAGAGTTTGAAGTGGGGTGTGTGAAGATGCTAGAGCAGGATGCATGGTCCATTCAGTGCATACCAGCTCCTTTCCTGCCTTCACACTATTCTGTCGTGGACACTCCCCGTGGTAGCGATGTTCATTACACACCACGGCGCTCACTGCTGCCCTTGAGCTGGGAGTGGCTGGTAGTCATTCATGCTGGAAGACTATCTTGATCTGGTGTCTGAAGACCCAGGTTCTAGCCTGCAGTGAGTGTGTCAATGAGAATCATTCTTCCTACTCTTGAGTCTCCGTTGCATCATTAGTCAAACTAGAAATGCCTTCAGGTTGGAATTCAAGTTACCCACATGGCCCAGAATGTCGAAAAAATGGGCCTGCATTCTTCTGAACTATGGAAAGGGGTCTGAGCTTTGTAGTGATAGAAATGTAGGCTGGGGCCTGAAAGGCTTGTCAGTTTATTCTGGGAGCGAAAATAGAGTAAAAATAAAAATAGACATTTCTCAAGGGGTGAGGTCAAGGAGAGGCTGGCTTCTAAGCTGGGTCGATGTCTCCAGAGCCAAGGAAACGTGGAGAAGGATGTTTGCCCTGAAAACTTCTTAGCACATGGCGTGCTTGATTTTCTACGTTCAGCTTGTGGCAAAGCCTTAGGACTAAGAAATGATTGGAGGGAAATTTGGGTGTTATTTCTGTAGGTCTCAGGAACGCCTCAAAGAACACCCACCAGGCAGTGGCAGGAAGTAGAGAATGCCTGAGATTTGGCCAAATCACTGATAGATTCTCATGTCTACGGAGGGGGTGCTGAAAAATGCGCTGGAGGCCAACTAGCTCCACTGGCTAAAACAGTCCGGAGGCACTGAAATCGAACAAAAAGCACAGCTCCGTATCTAATCCCGAATCCCCTTCCTGGACTGGGAGAGATCTTGGTAAGGCCATCCTCTACTACTTTTCAGTTTCCTAATCTAAAATAGGAGTGATACCCATTCCTTCTTACCTGTGAACATGTTGTGTAGATTAACATGATGGAGTTTGAAAGGCGCTGTTTAGATATAATCTGTTATTAAAGTATTATCATTCTAGTTGCTGGTGATTATCTAAAAAGCTTTAAATCACCTGGCTATTTCCGGGATTCAATTTTCATTGTCGGTTGCTATCTCTCCTTTCAAAGACATAACATTTCTTTGTCACATAGCACAGACTTTAGAGTTTTGAGTTTTGGAGTCGGGAACACAAATTTGTATTTCACTTGAATGCATTCAGAATTGTGGTATTGGGGCTTTTTAGACGTAGGTTGCTTAATAATTTTAAAGGAGTTATGTGAGGTCATCTTTAGGATGAGTTTTCACCTGGTCTGAAAATTTTTATTTGTGGGGGATGAAATGAAAGATGTGGTTCCGGTCATCATGATTCAGCTACAGATGCAATGAAATATGAAAATCCAGAGCTTACCGGCATAGCAATTCCGTGCGCCTGGCATATATCTGTATAGATTCTATCCATTATTCGATTTACAGCTCAACTTTTAAAACTATATGCCATTCCCCAGAAGGCTGTCTTTTCTTTGCTCTTTCCTTTATGGATATTGGTTATTTCTCATTCAATAACCCTGACCCAGATTTTTTTTTTTCTTTACCATAAAAGTATATCTATTCTAGGTAGAAACCTTTATAGTCTGGGCCAAGTAGAATTCTTTTTCATTTGAAGTGAATGTTGCTTTTTCTAAACCGCTTTTGCCTTTTGACCCCTTTATAATCAATACCGGAATGTTTTCACTTTAACTTATTAGGTGGTTGAAAGAAAGGTGATTGAATGTCTGTTTACTTCCTGAGCTAAGATATTTCTAGCTTGTTATACAAGTCAGTGGAACGTGGGCTACAGGATCCAGTCTGGGGACACAAAACAATAGCGTAACCCTTCCCGCAAGCTTCAGAAAGCATTTTTAAGATTCACTTTTCAGAATAGTCTTATGATTTTTTCCCTTAATTTCACTGCATTTACATGCTTGACAAAGAGTCAAAAGACCCATTCACACTTTTATGACTTGTATTTCCCCTTCAATAACCATAGCTGCTTCCCCTAATGTCACTGTACACTCCTTCAAAATGCAGGTTATTTCTTCCCTCCTGGAATCTTTAATGAACTTTGAAACTCTAGTTACTTTCTTTTCATTGGTGGTGACCTGGTGACAATGAACAGATGGATATAAATCTGTGAAGTTTGGGAGAGTTTTGCTTTAAAAGTGTTACTTTTATGATTCTCCTACCATGTTCATGTACTTGTTGACAATTCATCATGAACGAATTTACTTAAGAAACAATAAACCTAAAAACTGATGACTTTTCATTCTTGTAGACTTTGACCTTTCCATTTTTTTAAATTAAAGTGTAAATAGGTGATTCACACTATTGGGTTAGTTTCAATTGTACAGCATAGTGATTCAGTATTTTCGCAGATTATACTCCATTATAGGTTATTACAAGATAATGGTTATTATAACCACTGGTTGCTTATCTATTTTATATATAGTATTTTGTATCTGTTAATCTCATACCCCTAATGGGGAGAGGGAAGAGGTGAGGGACAAAGCAGGGGTATAGCTTTTCCATTTTTAACATGCGATGTGTCTTTTCTTTAGTAGAATTCTCACTCTATTAAGAACTGAATCACTGTGCTGTACACTTAAAACTAACACAACATTGTTAATCAACTATACTTCAATATAAAATAAAAATTAAACAAGAACAAAAATAAAACAAAACATAGATTTTAAATATTTCTCATTTTTCTTCAGAAAACAAAAAAGAACTTTACATATAAATCACTCAGAGAAAACTTTCCAATATGTTTTCAATTAAAAGTGACTCTAGTCTCCTGGTTTAATTAAAATAAAAGAGAAAAGGGATAATTTTTTAGTAGATATCAAGGCTGCAGTTATTTATACAATGCTCGAGACACACAATGCCCCAAAGAAAGCAAATGGCGACATATTGTGTAGCTCCAACTTCCTGCACCGCTGAGCATTGTACAGTCACTCCCTTTGCTTATCTGTTGGGCAGGCCCTTCCTGACAGAGGTGCACACACTCTGTCTTAAGAATTGGGGGCATGTCCATTTGGGAGTGTGTTTCCCCACTCTGCGCCTCACGTGAACAATGGGGAATTTTGTTATCTCTCCGTCTGTTGTCTACGATGGCATTCAAGTTCTTACCATGCCAACATTTTCAGTTCCTCCTGTGAGCAGAAAAGAAGAAAGCTGAGTATTACAGCTATTGTCCAATTGTATAAAGTGGCTTATAGAGATTAATTTGAAATGACACTGCGGAACTCAACAATGCACGATGGCCATTTTCATTTACTTGACAATTTTGCATGCTTCTGGCATGAAAGGACTTCCTTGGGGAATGACCCTGTTTTATTGATTGTTATTGTAAATGAAATAAGTGTCAAAGCAAATGATGAGCAGACCCTCACTAACATGTAAATTACTGTGCAAGATACTTTTTCAGTAAACAATTACTGGCGACTAATCAAGAAATGCAAACTCATATATGATGCAACACTCAATCAGTAAACACTTCCCCATTATTGCTTTCAAACTCTTTTCTCCTTTCCACAAGGAAATGCCATGCCAATGAATTAACACTCACGATTTGGTTTAATTGGCATGCTCACTTACCAACTGTTGCTCAGAAATTAGGATTCATGGAACATTTCTAGGAATCTGTCAAACTCTCCATTTTTAGCAGGCAAGGGTTTGTTGAGGCAAAGGGGAAAGCTCAGTTTACTATGTGAGTGGAAACGTTGAAAAGCTGGGGTAGATCGTACCAGCTGCCGCGGGCTGCCGTTTATTAGAGAATTGTGAGGATATGTGTGATTCCAAAACTGTCCTCTTTTTAAAATCTAATGTTGTTTAAACAAGAGGTGGTTTATACCCTCAGTGTGAACACTTTATCTTCCTGTGTGACAACCTATCGCATAACTCAAGCAACCCCATTTCTCCTCTGCGTCCTTGAATCTCACCTCTCTCCTTTCTCTTCTGTACTCTGAATTCAAAATACGGCTTCCAAAATAAGTTAACCCGTTATTTTTTTTTGATCATAATATCACTTCAGTCAGGAAAGTTTCATTTTTCCCTTTTATCTGAAATTGTAAGAGCTAAATAAAAAGTAAAAGAAAAAAAATGGTCAGGCACCCGATTGCCAAATATTCAGATGCCTGGTGTTAGATACACAATCTGAACGAGTGACCCAATTTTTTAATTTCATCCGGACATCAAGATTTGAGGAGGGAGGGAGGGAGGAAGGGAGGGAGGGAGGGAGGGAGACAGAGAGAGAACTTGAACGCCTTTGTTTGTTATTCTTGGAGGTTCTCATCACGTTCAAGCAAATTACCTCATTCTTTCCTTGGCCTCCTGTCTATTCTTTTCCATCTCTTTGATCTATTTCATTATTTTTCTGAAATCGCAGAATGATCGATCAATTAACGAATTCCAATCACTTGTTAAACCTCTCTAGAATGCATAGTACTGTAGACGCCTGTGAAACGAGGCAATTCTGACCTGGGGGAGTTTACATTTTTGTGATGTGATGATCAAAACATCCAATGACTCAATAACATGATCATATTGCATATTTATGGATGCAAAACAGTGTAATTCAAGTTGAATACATAAACAGGACATGGAAGATGTTTGGTTTAAGATATTTTTTAGAGTTGCAAATTACATTTACTGTAGATAAAAGGTAGACGAGCAGTTTCTTAAAGTGAAATTGCATTTTCAGCTCTTGGAAATTGGAAGGAATTATGGTTATTCAGAGGAAGTAAAAGACAAGAGGACTGAAATACTTTTCTTTTCCTTGCTAGAGTTTGAAAGTATTAAAAATCTCTGACCTTTTCTATTATAGGTTATTACAAGATATTGAATATAGTTCCCTGTGCCATACAGTAGGTCCTTCTTGTTTATCTATTTTATATATAGTAGTGTGTATCTGTTAATCCTAAATTCCCAATTGATCCCTTGCCCCCTTTCCCCTTTGGTAAAGCTAAGTTTGTTTTCTATATCTGGGAGTCTATTTCTGTTTCATAAATAAATTCATTTGCATTATTTTTTTAGATTCCACATATAAGTGATATATGGTATTCGTCTTTCTCTGTCAGACTTCACTCAGTGTGATAATCCCTAGGTCCATCCATGTTGCTGCAAGTGGCATTATTTCATTCTTTTTTTATGGCTGAGTGATATTCCATTGTGCATATACACCACATCTTCTTTATCCGTTAACCTATAATGGAAAAGAATCTGAAGAAGAACATATATATACAGAATACATATGTATGCATAACTGAATCATTTTGCTGTATACCTGAAACATTGTAACTCAACTATACGTCAATAAAAAACAAGCAAACAAAAAAAACTATGACCTTATTTATTGTGTTAATTGCCTGATCCAGTACCATAGGAGTCATTTACTGGTTTGCTTAGTGTCTGTGTTGTGGAATTGGATGGGATTTTCAATGTTGATCTCTTGCTACTATTACCTCCCATTAGGGGTCCAGAAAGGAGAATATTTTTATTAGTAGTATCATTGACTATCTGCTCTGGGAATCTTAACACACCAGAATGTGGTGAAATCTACATACAGTGCTGGTGACCAGATTCTCAGGACAGCAGGCTGCTAGGCTTCATGTTTAATATTTCATGATGCCGCATCCCTCCACGCCCGTCTCCTTCAGCTCCTCTTTTCCACACGTTTATTTCACAAATGGGGGCAGAACTTAGCCACTCAGATTCATCACTGAATACCACCTCTCTCTCCCCTCCACAGCCTATTTTCACAATCAATTCCAGCAGGAAAAAAAAAGCATTGAAAAGTTGCCAATAGGGTATTTATTTGAAATGAGGAAAATTGGGGTAAAATTGTATTCTCTAAGTTAAATACAGAGCGCTCATCTTACTTTGCCTAATGTGTATGATGTCGTAAGTCTGAAGAATGTATCCCATCTGTCTGTGGTGCTTGTCTTGCAAGTTGGAGACATTGTATGGCTCAGTCTTCCCTCAAAGACACAGCAAGTCATTTTTAGCTGTCAGTAGCAATCAATATTGTAATATCTTTAGATATAGGAACCCCAGTTCTTTCCTAACCTTTCTTATCTAGGTGGTAGGAGCGGTTAGACACTGAGAGATGTTGCTGGGCAGGAAGTGAAATCTTCCCCGGTGACCTCAGCATTTAGATGATGTCACTTTGCCTGTTTTTACCTGGAAGCAGGCATATGTCCTGGAGGACATCTAAGGGACCTCTCAGCTCTGCAGGTGGGTCTACCTGGGAGAAGAAAAAGTGGAATCCAATCAGAATTTATACTTATATCCATTCTGTCCTCTCCGTGTGGGAACTTTCAGACATTTATTTCTTGGGCGAAGCATAAAGAGGGGGAAGATGTGAATCTATTCTAGTCTCATGTAAGAGGGTCTTTGCAAGTGCAGCCCTTGGACCTACAACCTTATCAGAGACACTATAAGCGTCTGGTAGCACATTATTTTAATTTCCGACAGATCAGTCTATTACAGAATGGCTCACCTTGAAGACACTAAAGCATCCTTGTAATTCTTTCCTTTCCAACGGTCTCATCCAAAAAGCAGGGCCAATTTCTTGAAGAACTGCTTAAGCTGGTGGTTTTCCTGAGAAAACAGAAAGAATTAATGCTTTTTTTTTTTTTGCTGTGCCACGCAGCTTGTGGGATCCTAGTGCCCCGACCAGGGATTGAACCCAGGCCCATGGCAGTGAAAGCACTGAGTCCTAACCCCTGGACCGCCAGGGAGTTCCCTGCAGTTTGAAATATATACATGTATATATCATATGTTTGTAATGAGTGAGCCTACCTAATCATTCTCATTTAAGGAAAAGAAGAGTAAAAAAAGTATCATAAAGAAGTGGGATATATGTTTTTATTTTCCAAAGAATTAAATATATGTTTCTTCCTCTAAAATGGGAGAAATAAATTCCTGAAATCAAATATATATTATCTGATGCTGTGAAATAGGAAGTCACCTTATTCCTTGAGGAAAATTCTTGTGTTAAGACACAATACATGGCTTAGATTTGATCACAGGTAACCAACCCCAGGACAACATGTTCAGTTTTGTCCCATCTTTTTTCTGTTGTTCATTCAAACAGGCCGAGTTGTTGGTTGGTGGATTATGGTACAAATAGCAGCACACAGAGAAGTTAAGTGAAAAAAAAACCACCGAGGGTTAACGAATCTCAGAGACAGCAGACAGTTGCGTCTACAGTCGACTTGCCTTTGTCTTTCTTCTGACATTTCTCTCACCACATTGTGCGAAGGGGTAAAGCATCATTGAGTGGACAGGACTGAAAAGCTTCATGAAATGAATGGGTCTGAAGGAGGATTTAAAAGGGCTCTTCAATAGCAAAGGGTGATGGCTCCAACAGCAGAAAATTCCCCATCTTCCTTGAGTTAAAAGACTACAGAGAAAGGAAGATAGTCTTCTTTGTTTTAAAATATGGTAGCACTTACCTTTTAGTTAAAGGAAAATCATGCATGCAATTTTTAAAAATCTCAGCCTTTTACATTTTATGGCCGAGTAAATACATTTATAATTTGAGGAATGTTATCTTTTCCTATTCAGAGGGGTTAGTTTGTGAGAACTTGAAGTCTGAATTAGGTGAAAATGGAAAATTTACTTCTTGTTTCTTTCTTTCTTCTATCTTAGTTTTTTCCTAAAGTGCAAGTGATTTCAGGGCTGGGAATTGTTGGTTAAAAAAGACATAAATAGACTCTCTGGAAGTGATCCCTTCATAATTTGATGTCAACTGGCAGCTCATGGCATTCTAGTACATTCGTGCAGGTTCATACCACAAGGAATTATCCCTAGGGGTCCTACATTTTTAATTATTTTGGTAATAATTGCTTCTATCCAATGTTTACTTAATTGTCTCGCTATATATGCTGATGAAAAATTTTTTTATTGACGTATACTTGATTTACAATCTTGTGTTAGTTTCTGGTGTACAGGAAAATGATTCCGTTAGATACATTCTATTTTTTTTTTTTTTTTTTTTGCGTTACGCGGGCCTCTCACTGTTGTGGCCTCTCCCATTGCGGAGCACAGGCTCCAGACGCACAGGCTCAGCGGCCATGGCTCACGGGCCCAGCCGCTCCGCGGCATGTGGGATCTTCCCGGACCGGGGCACGAACCCGCGTCCCCTGCATCGGCAGGTGGACTCTCAACCACTGTGCCACCAGGGAGGGCCCCGTTAGATACATTCTTTTTCAGATTCTCTTCCATTATAGTTTGTTACAGGATACGGGATATATTTTGCTGTGCTAAAAAGGAGGACCTAGCTGTTTATCTATTTTATATACATAGTTGTTTGTATCTGCTAATCCCAAACTCCTAATTTATCTCTCCCCATATGTAGATTTTATACATATATAAAATAGGTGTTGCATATATAATATATGTACTCCAACACACGACTTTCCATACACTTAATACTTTTGACCTTCATCATTACTTTCCATTGGATTTTACCAGTACTAGATAGTACAACTGATTGATATTTATTTCCTTTCACTGCTGGAGGAAATCCTTACAACTTTCAGACTTCCCAGGAAAGCCCCAGTTTAGTGCTGATGGTTAATGAACCCTCCCGTGCACCTGGTTTTATGGTTGGGAAGAAATCATTTCTCTCAAGGGTCCCGTTTCTGTAAACCTCCTTTAAACTAGTAAGAAGATAGAATATAGGCAAAACTCAGGTTACTCCAAATATTTGGTCTAGAATTTGCTTTTGAAATCCAGTGGATATGAGAAGTAAGGATTTGAAATCCCCTGGGTACAAGAGGTTACTATTAAAATTGTGAATGTTTTAAAAGGATTTAATTCAGATAAAAATCCTCAATTTTCAATTTATATCACAGATGGACTTAACCCTGAAAGGCTAACTAAATTACATGACAATTTCCTTAACCATTTGAAAAAAAAAATGTGCTTCTTCTTCTTAAACCAAGTTTAATAATGATAACATCTTTTATTTGGAGTAGGGATTTAGGAAAGTGTTATTTTGGACTTACCATAGAGCTTTATTCTCTCAATTTGATTAAAAAGCCCTCCTTTTAGTGGTTTACCAAGCTCAGTTAGAGAGGTCCTAGAGAGAATATGGCTCTGGGTCCTGCGTGTCCCAGAAACCAATTGTTCTCTTTACAAGTAGTTTTGTGGTCTTTGGTTCAAATTAATGCCCCCTAGGTAGAGGTTTACATTTGGTTTAATTTTGGTTAAGTATAACTCTCGAATTTGAAATACAAAAAGTTTCCTGAGAAAAGCTTGTAAAATCTTTTGGGCAGTGCTGTTCAAGTGAATCAGAAACATATGGGTTCAAATTTCTCTGAAAACACACAGTTATATGTGTTTGGGAGGACAATTGGGGATTTCACTGCACCCCAAACTTGAGATATGTGGCTTTTTAGGAAAGAACCTCAGGAGTGTAAGAGTCCTCTCTGCAGGGCTGTGTCCACTCTTCCCTCACAGAAACCCTCATCAGAAAGTTCTGGTTAATATTTCTATGTTTTGGGAAGAAAACATGGTGTGAATTTATTTTTCATGCCACTAGTGGTCTAGATGACTGCCACAAAAATTTTACTTTAACCAACGTTGTGCTCTATCTTTCCGATGGTGAAATATTCCCTACAAGCTCGAGCCATTTGGTTTTCAGGGGACCTCACCGTTGACAAAATGAAAGATGTGATTTGCTCAGTGAATCTCAGTTTCCTATTGTGTCAAGTAAGAAGTGATCTGAGCCTGACCACAGGGCCTGGTCTGGGTTCAAAGCTGGGCGAGAATAATGCTTCAGACTCCAAAATGTTGTTTCCATTCATTTTACTATCAAATGAACAGACAAGCAGTGCAGAAACAGAAAAGATCACAGACAAAAGTGAGGGTATGCAACTGTGGGATGTTATCTTTCCCCCTTAGTTTTTTAAGGAGGTCGTCACAAAGTTGGTGGTTGCCTTGTGCTTTTGAGAAATGAAAACCCCCAGAGCAGAGAGACCAGAGCTTGCAGCTTTTTATGGGGTTACTTTATCTGAGCGGGCTGGGCGAGAAGGGTACACACCAGTAATCAATGGTCGACCTTATTCCTGTATATGCAAATTCTTGCTACCCGAAAGTTACCCAGTTCCTATTTGATTTCTTCCTGGGTTGGAGCCTACTCACCACCTTTGTGGAGGAGATCCTTCCTCAGTCTTCCAAAGGCTGGATTAGTATGTTAGAAAATAAAAACAAGGTCCATTTCCAATTTAAATCTCTGATATTTTGAACCTGAAATTGTCTCATGTCCACTGAGAACCTCTCAGTCAAAAATCATGACATTCACTTCGATGGAATCAGAAAATCATGTTCCAGGAGCAAATGGCATTTAAATTTCTAAACAAGCTGGAGAGATGTGATGCGTTGATTTCCGAGTGTGTGTGTGTGTGTGTGTGTGTGTGTGTTTTAACGTCTTTATTGGAATATAATTGCTTCACAATGGTGTGTTAGTTTCTGCTTTATAACAAAGTGAATCAGCTATACATATACATATATCCCCATATCTACTCCCTCTTGCATCTTCGTCCCACCCTCCTTATCCCACCCCTTTAGGTGGTCACAAGCACCGAGCTGATCTCCCTGCGCTATGCGGCTTCTTCCCACTAGCTATCTGTTTTACATTTGGAAGTATATATAAGTTCATGCCACTCTCTCACTTTGTCCCAGCTTCCCCTTCCCCTTCCCCATGTCCTCAAGTCCATTATCTGTCTGTGTTTTTATTCCTGCCCTGCCCCTAGGCTCTTTAGAACCCTTTTTTTTATTATTATTCCATATATATGTGTTAGCATATGGTATTTATTTTTCTCTTTCTGACTTACTTCACTCTGTATGACAGACTCTAGGTCCATCCACCTCACTACAAATAACTTAATTTCATTTCTTTTTATGGCTGAGTAATATTCCATTGTGTGTATGTGCCACATCTTCTTTATCCATTTGTCTGTTGATGGACACTTAGGTTGTTTTCATGTCCTGGCTATTGTAAATACTGCTTCAATGAACATTGTGGTACATGACTCTTTTTGAATTATGGTTTTCTCAGGGTATATGTCCGGTAGTGAGATTGCTGGGTCGTATGGTAGTTCTATTTTCAGTTTTTTAAGGAACCTCCAGACTGTTCACCATAGTGGCCGTATCAATTTACGTTCCCAACAACAGTGCATGAGGGTTCCCTTTTCTCCACACCCTCTCCAGCATTTATTGTTTGTAGATTTTTTGATGATGGTCATTCTGACTGGTGTGAGGTGATACCTCATTGTAGTTTTGATTTAAATTTCTATAATGATTAGTGATGTTGAGCATCCTTTCATGTGGTCGTTGGCAATCTGTATATTTTCTTTGGAGAAATGTCTATTTAGGTCTTTGGCCCATTTTTGGATTGGATTGTTTGTTTTTTTGATATTGAGCTGCATGAGCTGCTTGTAAATTTTGAAGATTAATCCTTTGTCAGTTGCTTCATTTGCAAATATTTTCTCCCATTCTGAGGGTTGTCCTTTCATTTTGTTTATGGTTTCCTTTGCTGTGCAAAAGCTTTGAAGTTTCATTAGGTCCCATTTGTTTATTTTTGTTTTTATTTCCATTTCTCTAGGAGGTGGGTCAAAAAGGATCTTGCTGTGATTTATGTCATGGAGTGTTCTGCCTATGTTTTCCTCTAAGAGTTTGATAGTGTCTGGCCTCACATGTAGGTCTTTAATCCATTTTGAGTTTATTTTTGTGTATGGTGTTAGGGAGTGTTCTAATTTCATTCTTTTACACGTAGCTGTCCAGTTTTTCCAGCACCACTTATTGAAGAGGCTGTCTTTCTCCATTGTATATTCTTGCCTCCTTTATCAAAAATAAGGTGACCATAGGTGTGTGGGTTTATCTCTGGGCTTTCTAACCTGTTCCATTGATCTATATTTCTGTTTTTGTGCCAATATCATACTGCCTTGATGACTTTAGCTTTGTAGTATAGTCTGAAGTCTGGGAGACTGATTCCTCCAGCTCTGTTTTTCTTTCTCAAGATTGCTTTGGCTATTCGTGGTCTTTTGTATTTTCATACAAACTGTGACATTTTTTGTTCTAGTTCCGTGAAAAATGCCATTGGTAGTTTGATAGGGATTGCATTGAATCAGTAGATTGCTTTGGGTAGTATAGTCATTTTCACAATGTTGATTCTTCCAATACAAGAACATGGTATATCTCTCCACCTGTTTGTATCGCCTTTAATTTCTTTCATCAGTGTCTTATAGTTTTCTGCATATAGGTCTTTTGTCTCCTTCGGTAGGTTTATTCCTAGGTATTTTATTCTTTTTCTTGCAGTGGTAAATGGGAGTGTTTCCTTAATTTGTCTTTCAGATTTTTCATCATTAGTGTATAGGAATGCAAGAGATTTCTGTGCATTAATTTTGTACCCTGCTACTTTACAAATTCATTGATTAGCTCTACTAGTATTCTGGTAGCATCTTTAGGATTCTCTATGTATAGTATCATGTCATCTGCAAACAGTGACAGCTTTACTTCTTCTTTTCTGATTTGGATTCCTTTTATTTCTTTTTCTTCTCTGCTGTGGCTAAAACTTCAAAAACTATGTTGAATAATAGTGGTGAGAGTGGACCACCTTGTCTTGCTCCTGATCTTAGAGGAAATGTTTTCAGTTTTTCATCACTGAGAACGATGCTGGCTGTGGGTTTGTCAAATATAGCCTTTATTTTGTTGAGGTAAGTTCCCTCTATGCCTACTTTCTGGAGGGTTGTTATCATAAATGGGTGTTGAATTTTGTCAAAAGCTTTTTCTGCACCTATTGAGATGATCATGTGGTTTTTCCCCTTCAGTTTGTTAACATGATGTATCACATTGATTGATTTGCGTACATTGAAGAATCCTTGCATTCCTGGGATAAACCCCACTTGATCATGGTGGATGATCCTTTTAATGTGCTGTTGGTTTCTGCTTGCTAGTATTTTGTTGAGGATTTTTGCATCTATGTTCATAGGTGATTTTGGCCTGTTGTTTTCTTTCTTTGTGACATTTTTTCTGGTTTTGGTATCAGGGTGATGGTGGCCTCATAGAATGAGTTTGGGAGTGTTCCTCTCTCTCTTATATTTTGGAAGAGTTTGAGAAAGATAGGTGTTAGGTCTTCTCTAAATGTTTGATAGAATTCGCCTATGAAGCCATCTGGTCCTGAACTTTTGTTTGTTGGAAGATTTTTAATCACAGTTTCAATTTCAGTGCTTGTGATTGGTCTGTTTATATTTTCTATTTCTTCCTGGTTCAGTCTCAGAAGGTTGTGCTTTTCTAAGAATTTGTCCATTTCTTCCAGGTTGTCCATTTTATTGTCATATAGTTGCTTATAGTAATCTCTCATGATCCTTTGTATTTCTGCAGTGTCAGTTGTCACTTCTCCTTTTTCATTTCTAATTCTATTGATTTGAGTCTTCTCCCTTTTTTTCTTGATGAGTCTGGCTAATGGTTTATCAATTTTGTTTATCCTCTCAAAGAACCAGCTTTTAGTTTTATTGATCTTTACTAATGTTTTCTTCATTTCTTTTTCACTTATATCTGATCTGATCTTTATGATTTCTTTCCTTCTGCTAACTTTGGCGTTTTTTTGTTCTTCTTTCTCTAATTGCTTTAGGTGTAAGGTTAGCTTGTTTATTTGAGATGTTTGTTTTTTCTTGAGGTAGGGTTTTATTGCTATAAACTTCCCTCTTAGAAGTGCTTTTGCTGCATCCCATAGGTTTTGCGTTGTCGTGTTTTCATTGTCATTTGTTTCTAGGTATTCTCTGATTTCCTCTTTGATTTCTTCAGTGATCTCTTGGTTATTAAGTAGTGTATTGTTTAGCTTCCATGTGTTTGTATTTTTTACAGATTTTTTCCTGTGATTGATATCTAGTCTCCTAACGTTGTGGTCAGAAAAGATACTTAATATGATTTCAATTTTCTTAAATTTACCAAGGCTTGAATTGTGACCCAAGATATGATCTATCCTGGATAATGTACCATGAGCACTTGAGAAGAAAGTGTATTCTATTGTTTTAGGATGGCATGTTCTATAAATATCAATTAAGTCCATCTTCTTTAATGTATCACTGAAAGATTGTGTTTCCTTATTTAGTTTCATTTTGGATGATTTTTCCACTGGTAAGGGTGGGGTGTTAAAGTCCTCTACTATGAGTGTGTTACTGTCTATTTCCCCTTTTATGGCTGTTAGCATTTGTCTTATGTATTGAGGTGCTCCTATGTTGAGTGTATAAATATTTACAATTGTTATATCTTCTTGGATTGCTCCCTTGATCATTTTGTAGTGTCCTTCTTTGTCTCTTATAATAGTCTTTATTTTAAAGTCTACTTTGTCTGATATGAGAATTGCTACTCCAGCTTTCTTTTGATTTCCATTTGCATGGAATATCTTTTTCCATCCCCTCACTTCCAGTCTGTATGTGTTCCTAGGTCTGAAGTGGGTCTCTTGTAGACAGCATATATACGGGTCTTGTTTTTGTATCCCTTCAGCCAGTCTATGTCTTTTGGTGGGAGCATTTCATCCATTTACATTTAAGGTAGTTATCGATATGTATGTTCCTATTACCATTTTCTTAATTGTTTTGAGTTTGTTATTGTAGATTTTTCCTTCTCTTGTGTTTCTTGCCTAGAGAAGTTTCTTTAGCATTTGTTGTAAAGCTGGTTTGGTGGTACTGAATTCTCTTAGCTTTTGCTTGTCTGTAAAGGTTTTAATTTTTCCATTGAATCTGAATGAGATCCTTGTTGGGTAGAGTGATCTTGGTTGTAGGTTTTTCCCTTTCATCACTTTAAATGTGTCCTGCCACTCCCTTCTGGCTTGCAGAGTTTCTGCTGAAAGGTCAGCTGTTAACCTTATGGGGATTCCCTTGTATGTTATTTGTTGTTTTTCCCTTACTGCTTTTAATATTTTTTTCTTTGTATTTTATTTTTGAAAGTTTGATTAATATGTGTCTTAGTGTGTTTCTCCTTGGATTTATCCTGTATGGGACTCTCTGTGTTTCCTGGACTTGATTGATTATTTCCTTTCCCATATTAGGGAAGTTTTCAACTATAATCTCTTCAAATATTTTCTCAGTTCCTTTCTTTTTCTCTTCTTCTTCTGGGATCCCTATAATTCGAATGTTGTGTGTTTAATGTTGTCCTAGAGGTCTCTAAGGCTGTCCTCAATTCTTTTCCTTCTTTTTATTTATTCTTGTCTGTGGTAGTTCTTTCCACTATTTTATCTTCCAGGTCACTTATCCATTCTTCCACCTCAGTTATTCTGCTATTGATTCCTTCTAGAGAATTTTAAATTTCATTTATTGTGTTGTTCATCATTGTTTGTTTGCTCTTTAGTTCTAGGTCTTTGTTAAATGTTTCTTGTATTTTCTCCATTCTATTTCCAAGATTTTAGATCATCTTTACTATCATTATTCTGAATTGTGTTTCAGGTAGTCTGCCTATTTCCACTTCATTTGTTTGGTCTGGTAGGTTTTTAACTTGCTCCTTCATCTGCTATGTGTTTCTCTTTTTGCTTACCTTATTGTGTTTGAGGTCTCCTTTTTGCAGCCTGTATGTTCGTAGTTCCCGTTGTTTTTGGTGTCTGCCCCCAGTGGCTAAGGTTGGTTCAGTGGGTTGTGTAGGCTTCCTGGTGGAGGGGACTAGTGCCTGTGTTCTGGTGGATGAGGCTGGATCTTCTTTATGGTGGGCAGGACCACCTCCAGTGGTGTGTTTTGTGGTGTCTGTGATCTTACTCTGATTTTAGGCAGCCTTTCTGCTAATGGGTGGGGTTGTGTTTTTGTCTTGCTAGTTGTTTGGCATGGGGTTTCCTGCACTGTAACTTGCTGGTTGTTGCGTGGAGCTGGGTCTTAGCATTGAGATGGAGATCTCTGGGAGAGCTTTCACTGTTTGATATTACATGCAGCCAGAAGGTCTCTGCTGGTCCAACGTCCTGAACTCGACTCTCTCACCTCAGAGGCACAGGCCTGACACCCAGCTGGAGCACCAAGACCCTGTCAGCCACATGGGTCAGAAGAAAAGGGAGAAAAAAAAGAAAGAAAGAAAAAAATAAAATAAAGTTATTAAAATAAAAAATTTAATAGAATTATTAAAAATGAAAAAAATTCAAAAGTAATAAAAAAAAACAAAAGAAAGAAAGAAGAGAGCAACCAAACCAAAAACCAAATGCACCAATGATAAGAAGTGCTAAAAACTATATTAAAAATAACCCCCCCAAAACCCCGAAACAGACAGAACTTTAGGAAAAATGGTAAAAAGAAAGCTACACAGACAAAATCACACAAAGAAACATACACATACACACTCAGAAAAAGAGAAAAAGGAAAAAAAAATATATTTATTAAAAAAATAAGGGAAGAGAGCAACCAAATCAATAAACAAATCTACCGATGATAATAAACTCTAAATACTAAACTAATATAAACAGAAAACGAGAAACAAATTAGATGCAGAAAGCAAACCCCAGGTCTACAGTTGCTCCCAAAGTCCACTGCCTCAATTTTGGGATGATTTGTTGTCTATTCAGGTATTCCACAGATGCAGGCACATCAAGTTGATTGTGGAGATTCAATCTGCTACTCCTGAGGCTACTGGGAGAGATTTCCCTTTCTCTTCTTTGTTCGCACAGCTCCTGGGGTTCAGCTTTGGATTTGGCCCCTCCTCTGTGTGTAGGTCGCCTGAGGGCATCTGTTCTTCACTCAGACAGGATGGGGTTAAAGGAACAGCTGATTAGGGGGCTCTGGCTCACTCAGGCCAAGGGGGGCAGGGAGGCGCACGGAGGGTGGGGCGAGCCTGCGGCGGCAGAGGCCGGCATGACGTTGCACCAGCCTGAGGCGTGCCGTGCTTCCTCCCAGGGAAGTTGTCCCTGGATCCCGGGACCCTGGCAGTGGCGGGCTGCACAGGCTCCCCGGAAGGGGGGTGTGGACAGTGACCTGTATTCGCACACAGGCTTCTTGGTGGCTGCAGCAGCAGCCTTAGTGTCTCATGCCCGTCTCTGGGGTCCGCGCTGATCTCCACGGCTTGCACCCATCTCTGGAGCTCATTTAGGTGGTGCTCTGAATCCCCTCTCCTCGTGCACCCCAAAACAATGGTCTCTTGCCTCTTAGGCAGGTCCAGACTTTTTCCCGGACTCCCTCCTAGCTAGTTGCGGCACGCTAGCCCCTTCAGGCTGTTTTCACGCCTCCAACCCCAGTCCTCCCTGGGGTGTGACCTCCGAAGCCCGAGCCTCAGCTCCTAGCCCCGCCCGTTCCGGCGGGTGAGCGGACAAGCCTCTCAGGCTGGTGAGTTCTGGTCGGCCCTGATCCTCTGTGCGGGGGTCTCTCTGCTTTGCCCTCCGCAACCCTGTTGCTGTGCTCTCCTCCATGGCTCCGAAGTTCCCCCCTCCACCACCAGCAGTCTCCGCCCACGAAGGGGCTTCCTACTGTGTGGAAACATTTTCTCCTTCACGGCTCCCTCCCAAAGGTGCAGGTTCCATCCCTATTCTTTTGTCTCTGTTTTTTCTTTTGCCCTACCCTGGTACGTGGGGAGTTTCTTGCCTTTTGGGAAGTCTGAGGTCTTCTGCCAGCGTTCAGTGGGTGTTCTGTAGGAGTGGTTCCACATGTAGATGTATTTCTGATGTATTTGTGGGGAGGAAGGTGATCTCCACGTTTTACTCCTCCGCCATGTTGAAGGTCCTCCTGAGTGTGTTTTTAACTGAAGTGCTTCACTTGGAGGATAACAACCCTTGGTTAATTTGGTGGTAGAGGAATTGAGGTGCTCTATGGAAAAAATTTTCCAGATAGTAAAAAAGCACTCAAGTATCAACACTTCGGTCTTTTAACTATTTTCAGGAAATATATTTTCCAAATGTATTTCATGCCTTCCTATCACCATCTTTAAAGGTGGGGGTCATGGGGTCTTCCCTGGTGGCGCAGTGGTTAAGAATGTGCCTGCAGATTCGAACCAATGTCCAATGCAGGGGACATGGGTTCAAGCCCTGGTCCGGGAAGATCCCACATGTCGTGGAGCAACTATACCCGTGTGCCACAACTGCTTAGCCTGCGCTCTAAAGCCCACGAGCCACAACTACTAAGCCTGTGTGCCACAACTACTGAGCCCACTTGCCCAAAGCCCATGCTCTGAAACAAGAGAAGTCACCACAACGAGAAGCCCACACACCGCAAGGAAGAGTAGCCCCTGCTCGCTGCAACTAGAGAAAGCCCACGTGCAGCAACAAAGACCCAATACAGCCAAAAATAAAATAAATAAATAGAATATATTAAAAAAAAGATGGGGGGCAATTTGATCTCCCCAACAGTTTCAGGGTCACCATTACACATATAGGAAACAACTGAACATCCATTAAAATTATTCAGTTATCTTATTAGTCTGATGACGTGTATATTCTCATACCAACTTTTAGAAGAAGGTAGAAAGATGGAGACTCAGTAATGGTACTTTAGCTCCGGCCTATCTGGCTTCAAAACCTTTTCTCACTCCTCTTTTCTAGACATGCTTCTTCCTTGTGCTAAGACATAAGTATGTGGAACAGAATACAACTCAACCTGAGTTTTTCTTTGTGGCTTGAGCCTAATGCCTTTTGCCCGTTCTTTGAGTAGGGTGACTCACTAGGAAAGATGAAAATATTTCTTTTCCTGTCCAGGGAGGGAAAACCAGAATTTATGTATTTAAGGGCTGGGGCTCCATGGTGATGAGACATCAAATTCTTCTTGATGGTCAGCAAATACAGTCTGAAAGAAAATATTTTGTTTAAGGGCTTCTCTCTTCAAGGGCCCAAGGAGGGAAAACAGAAGGTTGGAAGGAGGGAAGGGGATTGGGGTGTTATGGGGAGATATGAATGATGGTGGTGCTGGCTTGGGAGCCTGTGTTAGTCTGTTCGAACTGCTGTAACAGAATACCATAGATGGGATGGCTTAAACAACAGAAGTTTATTGTCACACAGTTCTGGAGACTGGAAGTCCAAGATCAAGGTGCTGGCAGCATTGGTTTCTGGTTGGGCTTCTCTCCTTGGCTTGTTGATAGTTGCCTTCTCACTGTATCTTCACACGGCCTTGTCTCTGTGTATGACATTTCTGGCGTCTCTTTCTGTTCTTATAAGGTCACTAGTCCTTTTGGATTAGGGACTCACCTTTATAACCTCATTTAACCTTAATTATCTCCAAATATAGTCAACTTTGGGAGGTTAGGGCTTCAATGTACAGATTTTGGAGGGGACACAATTCAGTCCATAATAGAACTGCTTTAGGAAGTCTGGGACACCAAAGAGAGAATTTTCTCACATTGAACTCTAACCAGAGGACCCATATTCAGAGAATGAGTCTTGCTTGGCCCTACATTCATTCACTGGCAAAGATGATTCCTTTGCCTGTTTTTAGTTAAAATGTTTACAATAAGCATGTATCATTTTCATCTTACTGTTTTTTTAAAAAAAATAAATTTATTTAGTTTTGGCTGCGTTGGGTCTTCGTTGCAGTGCATGGGCTTCTCACTGCAGTGGCCTCTCCTGTTGTGGAGCACGGGCCCTAGGTGCACAGGCTTCAGTAGGTGTGGCACGCGGGCTCAGTAGTTGTGGCTCGCGGGCTCTAGAGTGCAGGCTCAGCAGTTGTGACACAGGGGCTTAGCTGCTCTGCGGCATGTGGGATTTTCCCGGACCAGGGCTCGAACCCGTGTCCCCTGCACTGGCAGGCAGATTCCCAACCACTGCACCACCAGGGAAGTCCCTCATCTTACTCTTTTTTTAATCAACTTTTTCACTAAGTACAGGTGTCAATCATATCAATTAGGAGAGCTTCTTCTGTATAAAACAGACTTATATTGCTAATCAGAAAGGATAGTTTTGTGTTAGAGGGTAGGAAGAAAATTCAAAATGATATTGCTAGTGTAGAATTAAATTAAATTGAATAAGTTTGCAAACGACAATTGCATAAGTTCAGGATAACTAAAACTGACCTCAGATCACTGCAAGTGAATATTTTCAGGGAAATGGGACTCCAGGTAAAGGATAGGTTATGAGCAAAGAGGTTCAAAATTCCATGTAGTTTGGGGAACGAAGAGGTCTAGTCAGTGTCACGGACTGTACTGGCTGTAAAAGGTAATGTAGAAGTTATTCTGTAGGAAATGGGAAGTCATTAAAGATATCTCCAGTGAATTTACAGAAAGGCAGGTTTCAGTTCAAGTTAAGCGTACACGTATCACCCCTGAAAGGTGTTTGAGAAATGCATATAGGCTTTCTTACAAGATATTGTCACTAAAGCAAGTCCAGGATCGGAGCTCTTAACTTATTTTTGTGTTATGGACCCCTTTTGGCAAACCCTTCTCAAAACAGTGTTCTTAGATGTATAAAATAAAATACATAGAATTTCAAAGAAAACAAATAATATTTAAAAACAATTAATGAAATAATGAAAAAACATACTTTAACATAGTAGTCTGTGTGTTTCATTATGCATACACGACTAATAAGATCTAGGTGTGGGTCTATTTGATGAGCATGATGAATAGAGATATCTGATATGAAAATATGGGTAATTTCAATTAGTGACAAAGTGCCAGGTATGGCTGGCGCTACTGTGGTTCTTGCTTACATTCATCATTGAAGGAAGTGAAAGGGAAGGTACAATTTTATTCATTTCCCTATCCAAGTTCATGGATTTTCTGAATTCCCTTCCTCAAATAGAAGATATTCAGGCTTATGTGATTCTACTGAGTGACAATAACTAATTAGAAGCATTCAGAACTTTCAATAATACATAAAGAGTAACTGGCATGTTTTGTTCACCCTGAGGTTTTCAGAGCTTTTCAGGAGAGAGGATTAACGAGAGACTTTCTTTTCCTAAACCATATATTTCTAAAACTTAAAACGTTTCACACAGATTCATCTGTGTGAAAGGGCACTATAGTAATACCCTCTCTGCCTCCCAGGCTTGTGTAGAAGCCAATCATCGATGCCTAGATGTTACAAGCCTTGCAGACAGCAATCTCTAAATAAGTATGTGTGATCATTTTGCAATAGACACATATGTAAAATCACTATGTTGTATACCTTAAACTTACACAATGTTATATGTCAATTATATCTCAATAAAGCCTGAAAAAAGACATTATGGCAAAACAAGCAAGCAAACAAAAAGAGTAAATAGGAAATAAGTTTCTAAAATCCGAGGAAATTCAATATACAGTTTTATCGTCATCATCTTGGGCTCAGGAATTGCCAAACATTTGTACATATAATATTTTTTATATTGAAATAGAGTTTACCACAATTTACCATATTGTGTTAGTTTCAGGTGTACAGCAAAGTGATTCAGTTATACATATATATATATTTTTAGATCCTTTTCCATTATAGGTTATTACAAGATATTGAATATAGTTTCCTGTGCTATATAGTAAATCCTTGTTACTTATCTATTTTATATATAGTGGTGTGTATCTGTTAATTCCATACTCCTAATTTATCCCTCCCCCCATATAATTTTATTAATTAATAAAAATCCAGGGTTACAGTCAGGGTATTCTATAATGAATTGTAATTGAAGACTGTAAACTTTACTTGAATATTAATTTCAGCAATGAAGTTCCAAAATTTTAGTCAGGATATCCATAAAATGTACATCCAATTATTTGATGTGGTATTGAGGTTGGTTTGACTGATCGGAACTATCTGGTGTCAGCCATATTGTATGAGACTCAGTATATAGATATAGATATAGATATGCATCATTGTGACTTATTTGGGTCAGACCTTGATAAAAAATAATGTAAAAATTTGAAATTCTGCTAATGTCGATGTTATTTGCTGATCCATTCAGCTCCTTAAGTAATAACACAGTATTATTTCAATAAGAGTTCTCAGACTATATCAAATTTGCATCGAAGAGTAAGGTCAAAATACCGAGATTCAAGATCTGTCAGATGTAAAACCATCAGGGATTTGGGGAAGATGAAAAGATGAGACTTTTGATGTGACCTGATGTAGCTGAGTAACTCACAAAGCCACAAGTCAGTGTCTGACTATAAACGAGACATCTGATCAGATTGTCATACTTTAGGTTTAATGGAGTGTTACGGGGACTTTGGCACAAATCATTACCCACTGTTTACTTATTCAAGGCAGAAACGTACTGGAAAAATGACCGAGATTATCCATACTTTAACAGCTTTGAGCTGATTGCATTATGAGAAAAATTTCTAAAACACGCCCTTCCGAAGACATAGGTATTAAACACTATTGATCTCTGTTACAGTACTTTAATCGTCCTGTTTTACAAGATTATTTCTATCCCTGGAATATGAAGTAAGATTGTGTATTTGTGGGAGAATTTAATACCGACATTTGGATCTGTGGTTCGTCAGTAGCTGTGCTATTTGGAAGGATACTGTTAGCGCAGAAAGTCAGTTAGTTTTCACACTATTCTTTTCTCAACCATCCTGTTTTATTTCCAAATTCCCAGCACTTGTTCTTTATTTGGGTTCCTTAGACAGAGTTACATGGTAAACCAAACATGAACTTTCTTGTGTTCTAGACTGATTCAAAGAAAGTTTTTCAAGTAAGACATAATAGAACTCTGAAACTCAATGAACAGTTCAGGTACTATTTTTTTTTTTTAAATCAGTTGCTAACATTATATGGGAATGTGCTTAATAAATTAAAGCTATGTTTAAAATTGTCTTTTCAGGCCCTGCAAAGTCATAATGAACAACTAAAATGGAAGAAGTCATCAACAAATATTAATGTGAAGTTAGAAGAGGAAATTTTAAAAAGTATTAAATGAACATTTTCCAAAGATCCTTTTAGCCAAAAAAGTTATATAAACTGCTTTACTGACAAATGTCTTATGTATATTATATAATATTATCCTTTAATTAATGAATATAATAGACAACAACAGATTTTTATAAAGTTTTCCTGTTTTTGTTACTAAGTTTTTCACATTTGATGCATACTTTTATCTGCTTTAAGGTATTTTTGAAGAAGAGTTTTGCAAAATGAACCAACTTAACAATAAAAAGTTGCCCAGGATCTAAAATTTAATCACTCATATCATGATGTTTGTCCCAGAATAATCTTTTGATTCTAGTTTCCTCACCCTTTGAAAGTCTGGCACGCATTGTAAGATAAAATTAATTTTTTCATCGTATAGTCTAGTGGCATCAAGATGGGGCCTAAGGTTAATCACGTCAGTCAAATACCCAACTTGAGAAAAATTCCGCTGGAAAGCTCTTCAAATATCAGCAATGACATTTGCAGTAATTGCAAGGCTCAAGCACCAAGTTAAATGAAAGGCTACCCCCCTCCGCTATGTTCTCTTTTCTCTAGTTGAACATTATAATGTTGAAAGCATCAAAGTACTATAAGGTGAATTAATAATGTGGCATTTTATTGATTGCCTATAAATTCATTGGAGAACTCTATTTTTCAGCCTAGAGATTTTATGGAAAGACCATTTCTAAACACATATTGTACAAAGTTCTGAAAGCTATTTTTTTTTTTTTCAAATGCTGCTTAAAGGGCAGTCAATTCTGAAGGGCCCTTAGGTCTTATTTGAGCCACACATTCTGCTTCTAAAATTATACTCATAACAAACTTTTTCAGGCAGTGCCACCTAATGAGCCTTCAAACAGTCATTAAAGCTGTAATCCAGGAGATTAAAAATAGGCTACTATCTCTTACTCAATGTACTTTAGTAAACTGGGAATGGATG
Organism: Pseudorca crassidens; assembly: GCF_039906515.1. Classification (NCBI taxonomy): domain Eukaryota; kingdom Metazoa; phylum Chordata; class Mammalia; order Artiodactyla; family Delphinidae; genus Pseudorca; species Pseudorca crassidens. The sequence goes on from NC_090313.1 coordinate 6,557,700, forward strand.
GGAAGAAACTAACTGAAATTGACTTATATTGGTGACAAATTAAGGCTTTTCATGTGAAACGGCTTGATAGGTGTTTAATAGATATGACATTTTACAAAGTCATGACAAAATAACTATTTTTATACTTTTAATATGTTAACAGGCTCCTATTAGGAATATATGCACTGTATAGAATTTAGTGCATTGACTAATGAGAATAGGATGTATGTGAAGAAAGGAAGATGAAAACAGACAGTCCCAGACACCGAAATTAAGCAACGAGGAAGAGGTGGGAGAGGTACTGCTTTCAAGCTGTTGATATGGGAAATGAGCTGGGTAGATAGACACTTGTCACCTAAGCTGTATCTTGCATTCCTATACTAACCAGAGGCTGGGAAAACATCCCCTCAAATTAAGCTTTGTCAGCTGGTCCCACCCTGATTTTCGTTCTTGATGGGTTTTCAATGCCAAGTGTAGAAATGATAATGTGGGGACTATTAATTTCATAAATAATATTTGTTTCGTTTCCTGATTATGAAAGTAGTCTATGGCGAGAATACAACAGCTTAAAGATGGAGGAAGCCAAAAAGAAAATTCAACACAACCATGAACCTACACCCCAGTGTTTCGTCTTGCTGCAAGTCATACACATAATTATTTTACTTAAAATAATTCTTTCAGGAATGTGTTTTGATCTTAGTTGTCTAAAAGTGTGTTGCATCTCCTGGACAGTAATGGGGCAGTGAGGGGACTTCAGTACAGGAGGTGACATCCTGTTTCTTCACTGTCCTCACCAAGGTGACGGACTGTGGGATGAATCTTCTAGGAACTCCTGGGCTGACCTCAGCAGAGTGTTTTTTTGTTTTATATCTAGAATGCTTGTGCATCAGTTAAGATGCTTTCGGGTACAAGTGATATAATACCTGATTAAGAGAAGTGTGGACAAAAAGGGATGGTTTCAGGACTCTGGATTCACTTCCTTTCAGTCCTTTCCCGATTGTCTCAAAGTGGCCGTGGCTACAGACATCGTGAATTTCCACAACGCTTCTCCAAAGGCAGGAAGATGGTGTGTTGGGGAGGAAGACACATGCTTGGGATGGGACAGGAGTTCTCCTTTCATCAGGGAGGAACATCTTTCCAGGAAGATGCCCAGATGACATCTGAATTGGTCAGAACAGGGTCTGACCCCATTCAACAAATTGGGTTTCTGTAAACTGAGGAAAAAAGGACAAAAGAGGCTTGTAGTCAACAGATAGTACCTGCTCGCATTTTCAGCTCCGCAAATGGCTATCAGAATCATGTCACAATTCTGGTCCCCATCACCTTACATAACAGTAAAGCTCACCTGTGTTACCAGGTTGATTTGTCTTTAACAAATTAGAAGGATCTTCTGAAACTTAAAACAATAAAAAAAACTCATCTGATTTTTTTTCATGACTCCACATTTTATACTGTCCTACTTACTGTTTTTTAAAAAGTGAAAAAATGAATGAAAGACTGAAGGAAACCTCTAGTTCCAGAAACAATTTAAGATATTTTTACAAAATTATGTATATTTAACAAAATAAGCGAAAAATTAAAATGACAGGCAATGGAAATGTCAGGGTTGAAAAGTAAAGACCTAAGGGAGATAAAGTCGGAACACAAAAGACACGTCAACGACTCCGATATATTTGTTTGGAGTGTGCCATACATTTTGCTCTAAATTTCTTAGAAATCAACGCATAAAGAGTTGTCCTATTGATTATAAGACACACAGTACCTATACTGAATCAGTTAATAGATGGATGCTGAGATTGGCAAGATTTCTCCCGTGAATTCCCACTGAAATCACACTGTATAGAATGAATCGCATCCTTGGTAACATTGTGAGAATGAACATTATTATAAGCCTCTTTTTAAAGACATATCCTAATATTAGGTTTACAATAACCTCCAAAAAGGAATCCTTTGGAAAGAGAAACAATGATATAAACATGATCGGTGTCCATTGGGACCTTCCTGGGCAAACCATGATGGATTGCTGCCCCTGCAGTACCAGAGGAGCCATAACTTCAGAGGACACATCTCTAGGCAGGTCTTTCTCCTAATCCCCACAGTAGACATTTCAGCCCTTTCTTATTCTTTCTAAATTCCCTAGTCTTTCCTCCACCTTGTCGTTTTTGGCATATAACCTCATCTCTAAATTCAAGTGTAAAATTAAAGTTACTTGGCAGACACTCTGTCGCCATGAGTCCCGCTTCCTCTCCAGGTGCCCTATCCAAGCTTTCTTTCTTTTTTTTTTTTTTAATTTTCCTGAGCTTTTGGGTTATATTTTTTTAATTTTTAAAATTAAAAAAAAATTAAATCTTTGGCCACACTGTGCAGCTTGTGGGATCTTAGTTCCCCGACCAGGGATCGAACCTATGCCCCCTGCATTGGGAGCACAGAGTCTTAACCACCGGACCACCAGGGAAGTCCCCCTAGCTTTCTTGTGTCCTTCTCTCCTGTCACAACCTGAAAGGGCCTCAGGTCCCCCTTCACTGCTGTCACTTCTTTGAAGAAGCATCGCTGTGCAGGGAAGGACAGAGTTTTCTGTGCTCGTCATCTTCATTTCCGTTCCTCCCTTCTTCTGCGTTGTCTACTATCTCATGGTTTTTGCCTCTAACTCTCCATAGAAAATACAGGAAAGCCCACCAATCCCAGCCCAGGGGCCACTTTTTAGCCCTGATATTCAAGGTCCCTTCTGTGTCACAGCGTTCTCAGTGACTCCTTCCTTGACACCCAACCTTTCTTGATCTTCTGTGACACCACACCCTCTGCTTTCCCTCTTTCTTCTCTGATTGTATCTTCTGGTTTTTCCTCCCTTGGATTTCTTCTGCTGGTCCCTTAAATGTGGTGTCAACACAGTCAGGGACAGTACTGCCTGGTGGTTAGAATGAAGACTGAGTCCAGATCATGGGGGTTTGGGTTCCTTACTGTACCATTTACTCTATATGTTACCTTGGGCAGAATGAATACTTTACCTCTTTGTTTCTCAGTATTTTTTCAACAGTAAAAAAAATGAAAAGGATGCATTCATCTCCTATTCTTGCTGGGAAGATTAAGTGAATTAAGATATACAAGACAGAGGCTTCCCTGGTGGCGCAGTGGTTGAGAGTCCGCCTGCTGATGCAGGGGACGCGGGTTCGTGTCCCGGTCCGGGAGGACCCCACGTGCCGCGGAGCGGCTGGGCCCGTGGGCCATGGCCTCTGGGCCTGTGCGTCCGGAGCCTGTGCTCCGCAGCGGGAGAGGCCACAGCAGTGAGAGGCCCGCGTACCACAAAAAAAATTTTTTAAAAAATAAAAATAAAATAAAATATACAAGACAAACAAAAGAACACGAAGTCTCCTAAAAGTTTCTTTTAAATGAAATAAAATACATAAAGCACACAGAGCTCTATATAGCTATTACTTTAAGAAGAAAACAAACAAATTTTCCCTCTGAAGTCTGTTCTCTTTGTTGCTAATGAAACATTTATCTCAAATGGCTTCTTGGATCAACTGTACATCGATACACTGGTCTACTTTGCCTCAGTCCACACCTCCTTGAGCAATAGATGCAAGCTTGCTAATGGACATCTGCACTCACCTCAGACCAGTCATCCAGGATGAGCTCATCACCTCCCCTTAGTCTTTCCTGATTTTCTTTCTTGGCAAAGTGTGTCCAAATGCACCAGGTGGGATTTCGGGGACCATTTTTCATTCTTCCTCCACCCTGCGTCTAATCAGTCGAGTCCCGTCAAATTCACTGACATGGTATCTCCTGCCTCTCTCCCTTCCCTCCCTTCCCTTGGCCCCTCCCTGAGTCCAGACACTCTCCCAGTCCTGGATTAGTGGATCAGAGCCTCATTCGTGTTCTGGGCTCCAATCTTATTCCTCTGCTCTTCGTTCTCCATGGAGCTACTGTGGGGATTTGACTTGACTGAAGAGCTGATCAGATTACTCCCCTTTGAAAAGTGATTCATAGATTCCTAATAGTATTCAGGATAAAGTCCAAAGCCTTTAGTATTACTTGCCTGATCCTTCATAATCTTATCCTCCTACTTCTACAGCTTCATTTTTTGACACTTCTTCCCTTGAAATGTACACTTCCGCCAAAGTGATGCACATATGGAATCAATAGGCTCTCATCCTACTGAATTAACTTCAAAGTGAATTTTTATCGAGAGAATGTTTTCTCTAGTTGATACAGTAAATCAAAGTATTGCTTGTCTAAATGTTTATGTAGCACAATTGAATTGTATACAGTTTATTTTGCGTTTTTTAGTTACTTGAAAAAATCTGATTGGGAAGATTATCTCGTGTGTTAATATTATACTTGATATTTGAGTTGTTAATTAGGCACCACAGTATCAGTGCACTTAACACATTCTTTCACAAAATTAAAATTTCTAATTCATTTTTCTTCCATTGTAAGCTTCACATTGTACCAGTTCCTTCTTTCAAGTCTATTTTGCTTTTTTTTTTTTTCTGGGTAGAATTTTGGAGATTAAAAATTTACCGTGTTTAGGTTTAGCCCTTATTAATGTTTTTATTTTGTTCATTGTAATTTCCAATATTATTTATTATGGATTGAATTAAAAACTTATTCCATGTATCTTCATTTAATTGAAAAAACTATAATGAACAGTTCTCCCAGGCATTCCAAGATTGTTCAGAACGGTCAGATGATCTATTGCGTTGATAATCTATTTGTTTTGTGTATGTCCTACCATTTTCTCTGACACTTACAGTCCATATTTTGGCAGAATACAGAATAAGGAACATGGTTAAAATGGCAGGATCAAAATATCAAGATAATATGGTCAAAATGGTGGGTTGGAAAGGAAAGTTACAAATACCTTTTTCTGTATTTGCTGTATCATGGATGGGCCATGTTTGTGTCATCACAGGTTTTTCTCTTCCTAGAATGCCTCTGTGCTAGTCAGGACCCATTCAATTGAGAGTGAACAAAACCCAAGTCAAATAAACTTGAGAAAAATGTGCATCTAGTTGCTATCATTAGAGATTTTCTCTATCAGCATCCATGAAGAAAATCTCAAGAAACGTTTCTGATTGGTCCACTTTGGGTCATGTGTTCACTCTGGACCAATCACTGTGGCCAGGAGGATGGGGCATTATGATGGGCCATTCTTGGGTTATGTGCTCACCTCTATGGGGGAAGGGCCAGGAGGTGGGAGTATTGGCTGGAGAGGAGGATGGATTAGCACTCCAGGCAAAGAAGGCTGCTGTCTCCAGAAAGAGAAGAATGGATACTGGAGAAATGGCAACAAATTGCTTCATCTTCTGCGTGCCTCTCCTATTTGCTCCCCAAACACTTTATATATTTTCTCATGGTTTTATAACAAGACACTGTAATTCTTTTTAAGCGTGATTGTCTTTCCCACTAGCTGGGACTATCTTTAAGATGGGGAAAACTCTTTCTGCACTTTTGTGCACCCGTTTACCTAATGCTCAACAAAAAGCAAGTGATCAGTAATATCTGTGGAGAGAGTAAACAAAGGAGGGGTAGTTTGGGAATTCACTGTTTTAAATTACTTTATATCTGATCCATGAAACTCGGTTCTTGGAGTTTCAGATCTTCACTTTGGAGATATTTTTTTCATCTCAAATTCAAATTCTGGCTAATTTGCATTGAATTTTAAAGATGAGGTTAACTACTGATCATGAACTGACTTCGCAGAAAGAAAAATGAAGAAGTAAAGTCCTCACAGTTGGTAATTTTTGAGCCTTAGAGAGAAAGTAACCAAGAAAGATGAAGCAATGAAGAGAAGAGAAGAGAAGAGAAATTATTTTTTAAGTTGCTTGAAATATTATGTACCATGGGAGCAAAATCTTTTTGAAAGATCATCTAGTGAAATGATAAACTAGGGGAATGAATGGGGATAAGTGATCACCAGGGTTGATAAAATGCAATGACTATCAGCCATTTTAGACAGAGGTAACATTTTTGCAGCCACTTAAAGTCACTGCCACACATAAGGCGAAGCCGCCTATGAAAATCACGGACAAAGGCATAGACCTGGCACCGCACAAGATTTACAACCTTGCCAGGCAATGAACTCAAAGGTCACTCCTGAATTAAGTTACCTTTGTATGACTTTCTGTTCTGGATGTGAAAATACCCAGGATGGTGAAATCCGTTAAACTACAGTTGACAGCAAGAGGGGTTCATTAATTTAAGAGTGGGAGTAGGTTTGCCTTTCTGCAAAAACCTCGTGGGAACGCGATGGGCATGGTTTGGTTCTTGGCGCCAAATGGAGCATTAAAAGAGAAGACAGCTTTGGGAATAAAACCAGGCACTAGAACCTCTGCCTAAAAACAGTCATTGCCTGAACAGGCCATGCGGTGGCCAGGGAGAAATCACATTTGTCACAGAGCATGAGGGCTTTGTGATAATTACATGGTGACAGGAACTGGTAAACCGCTCCCAGTACATGTTGGATAAATGTAGTGTCACGGCAGTGGTGCCATCACTGCAGGTAGCACATGAGCAGCTGGTAGAAGCTGGCGTGGCTTTGCAGTGAGGCTGCAGTGTGCACGGGGCAGAGGTCAGGGTCTCTCATACCCAGGAGGAATTCATCATTCCTTGAAGCCAGAGGCTTGATAGTAACAGAAAGACTGCATTTTCTCCCCAAAATGGAATTAGATGCTGTCCCTCCATGGTTTAACTTTTTAAGAGATGTGTTTAATGAATAGGTTGCTATATAGGGGAATCAGGAGGCTGCCAGTGGTCACCGATGAGAAGCCTGACCCAGGATGGGAGGACCCTGACCTCTACCCTGTTCTCCCCAGGATGCCATGCTGACATGGGAGAAAGCAAACAGCAGAGCTGGTTTAGACGTGTAAGGGTGGCAGCTTGAGAAGCATGACAACACAGGAAAAAAAAGAACAAGAGCCATAACAACCATCAGACACCCTTCCTGTGAACGATCTTTTTCAGAAAGTGTGTGAGGTTTTTCAGCTGGAGAACGAGCAGGTGCCTGTGGTCCCAATGCTGGAGAACCAGGTTGGAGCCTGGGGTTCATCTGGGGACACCTTCTTGTGAAGAGCGAAATCCCGATGGGCACTTCCTTTTTGTTGTTCAAAGAAAAGCTCAAGCCAGGGAGAATTCCAGGCTTATTTCCTTATTACTGAGATGGCTCTGCTCTTCAGGAATTAATCGTGGGTGTGTATCGTGGTCCCGTACAGCCTTTTGGAGGCAAGGAGGCAGGAACAGAGAGATCTTGAACCTGGAGATGTAGGAGAGGATCTTACTTTGGTTATTAAGTATTTGGTAAATTAACTAAGGCTATATCTGGGCTAACCTTAAATGCAAATGTATTCCTTTAGCCTAGCACAGTTAGTTGTATTGGAGAAAGTGGAAGAAATAAGCCTCTGATATTTTCTGCATCTGCTGTGCCACTGCTGGTGGGGTCCCTCCATCTGGAAGTCTTCCGAGGTCAGTCCTATAGTCGCAGGCATGGCCAGCATCCCCCCACGGGCTCTGGATCCCTTTCCCTCCTGCTCTGGCAGAGATCTTACTTGAGCCGTTTTCAGCAACTTCACCACGCCTGGCTCTTCTGCATTCTTCTGCTCAACATTCAGACAAGCTGAATTGTCTTTCACTTGCAAAATTCTCTCCTTGAATCTATCTGCCTTTTAAACTGCTGCCTATATGTGCAGACACATACTCCCCCCCACAGCTGGGGTGTGTGTGTGTGTGCCAGTGTGTGTGTGTTTTGGTGGTAGTAGGTGAGGCATCTTGAAATCTCAGAGATAACCCCCCACTACCTGCTGCCTGTAAGGATGTGGACCGTGTAGAAGCTCATACCCCCTTTATCTTCCAACGTGATGTTGACTCCATTTCCATTGCTGGTAATACTTGGTATTATTTATCAGTCATTTTCTGGATTTATTTTAGATTTATCAGTCATCTTAATTATTGCCAATCCGATGGAAGGAAACAGTTGTCTCATTTTGATTTCTCCGAGAGCTGGTAAGCATGTTTTATGGGCTTGTTTATTATTTATATTTTTTTCTGTGTGTTGCCTCTTCATATTCCTTTCTCATTTTTTGTATTGAGCTCTTTGTCTTTTTTTATCAACTTGCAGCAGCTCTCTACATATTATGGATATTAATTCTTTGTGTATATATATATATATATACATATATACATATATACATATATTTCCATCTATCTATTGTTGGGTCACAAACTACCCTAAAATCTAGAGGCTTAAATCAACAAGGTATTATTATCTCATACAGTTCTGTGAGTTGACTGGGTCCACCCGTGAGGTTTTCTTGCTTTGTGTCTTTCATGCAGTTACAGTCAAGGAGCAGCTGGGACCTGAATTATCTAAAGGCTTGACTGGGTTGACCATCCAAGAGGCTACCACACAGGGTGGTAGGTGGTGTGATCTGTCCCTGGCAGCTCTGCTGGGGGTTCACTTGGGACTGATGGCGAGGGTTCCTCCATGTGGCCTGTCCATGTGGTTTGGGCTCTCACAGCCTGGTGGCTTACTCCAAAGTACAAGTAGTGTAAGAGACAGGATGCAGAATGTCCAGTCTTAAATCCTAGGCATGGATAGTAGCACAACATCATTTCTGCTGTAATCTGTTGTTCAAAGCAGTAGGGAGCCCACCCAGATTCAATGGGGGAGACAGGATGAATATTAAAAAAAATGTGATCCTCTTCAGTTCACCACAGTCCACTCTCTTACCACAAATTATTAACACGTTTACATATTTCCCACATGCAAAATGTACACAGCCCCTGCCTTTGCCACCACTTCCTAACACCCCCTTTCTACCTGAAGTCTCACTTATACTGAGATAGCTTCAAGTTCAAGTTCCATTTTAAGGGTCAGGGTTTTATGATCTAAATCAGGCCCAGGTGTGGTTGAGTCTCCTTGGGTGTGAACCACTCTATTTGAAGACCCGTGAACCAAAGAGAGAAGTTATCTACACACACACACCAGACATACAATGTTGGACAGGCATAGAAAAACCACAAATGACGATCCCATTCAAAAGTGAGGAAAATGGGAGGCACTTGGCAGTCATTGGTCCACAGCAATTATGAAATCCAGCTGGGCACATATTACCAATTCTTTGAATTATCTGCTCCCTGGGAATGATTCTCCATGGTTCTTGGCTTTGGGCCCTGGTTTCTTGTTTCTTCCTTCAAGTCATCTTTCTTTTTCCATAAAATATAGACTGTTCACATCTGAATGTTTCCTCTGCTTTCTTTCTGCCCATTGTAGTTTGAGGAGGGGGTAACCAAAGTCCCCCTGATTCCTTCAGTCCAAGCTGATATAATTCTTTTAAAAACATCATAGATTCCTTGTGTATCACATTATAGTACAATTCAGGAGACAAAAGTCAGACTCACATTTTTCTAATACAGTCTCTTTATATGAGCCAAGAGTCAGGATGCTGTGGGAAAATACCCTTAACATCGCAGAAAACTTTTTGCTTAGTGGGAAGGGTCTTTGAAGCATCTCAGTGCTTACAGTACCCAGTGTCTAAGAGAGAAGATCTCAGAGTAAAGGCCTTAAGATTATTCGAGGTCCTGCCAGGCACACACATAAAATATTCTGAGGGTGCATCTAAAGCTTGCATAATCACACTATTAAAGTTTTTACACTGAGGCCATACTTTACTGATAGTACTCTGGATATAATATTCATCCTGAAGCCATTTCTTATTTTTTGAGTCTTTTGCTGTCTGGATCAACTTGGAATAAGAATTAGTTTAACTTTCTTTTTCTGTTTATTTCTTAAATTTTTATTTTTTATTGAAGTATATTGGTTTACAATGTTGTGTTAGTTTCTGGTGTACAGCAAAGTGATTCAGATATATATATATATATATATATATATATATATATATATATATTCTTTTTTGAATTGTTTTCTATTATAGGTTATTACGAGGTATTGGGTATAGTTCCCTGTGCTATACAGTAGGACTTTGTTGTTTATCTATTTTATATACAGTAATGTGTATCTGTTAATCCCAGTCTCCTAATTTATCCCTTTCCCACTGCCACCGCATCCCCATCACTCTTTCACTCTCTTCTTTTAGAACACCTCTTTGTTGTATGGTTAAAGTACTGGATCTATCACTTTTGTTTTTGTCTTTTAACCTTTTCTCAAAAAATAATTTCACATTTTCTATGCGTTTTGGAAGAATCCCGTTGTTTCATGTACTTCTGTTGATTTGATTTATCTGTTTTTCTCTGCTTCTCAGATCATTTAAATTTTTTAAAATAGTGTTTTTAATTTCTTGGGATACTCACTGACTTTTTTTCTTGTAGTATCCTGCTTAAAGTAACTGCATGTGATGTATCTTTCCAAATCTGAGAATAATAATAATAATTCTGAGAATAATAACTCAAATAAAACTTATTTGAAGTTTTTTTCTTCCATTGATACAGCTTCAGGAATTATTTGCAATGTATGTGATAGGCAAATAGGTCTTTGACTCATTAATCCCACCTGTAGGATCTATTTTAAGGAAATACTCTGAAAAGTTCCAGAAGATATATACACAGGGTTATATAATAACAACCTGCTGGTAGAAAGAAAGAAAGAGAGAGAGAAAGAGAGAGAGAAAGGAAGAAAGAAAGAAAGAAGGAAAGAATGAAAGTTCAATAATAGAAATTTGGTTAAATATATTTTGGTCTATCCATTAAAAAAATGAAAAAACCCAACATATATTAACCTGGAGGTGCATGTATAATTTTGTAACAGAATCCCAGTGATAATCCCCTTTAAAATATATATATATGAATAATAATGTAGATTTCTATAAAACACATTGATCATGGTAGTTATTTCTGATAGTTGAGATTAAGAAAAAACTTTTCCTTCCTATTTTAACCACTTTTATTTTTCACTATTTGCTATATTTGTCAATCAACATGTTATTTTATAATCAGCAATCTATTTCCATTTACAATTCAATACATGCCTGCTGTAAAAATACTCAGAAAATACCTGAAGGTATAAAAAAGGAAGTGAAAAATGACCCATAATTCTACATACTGACATAGCCTATCTTAACAGCTTGACACTTGCCTTATTTATTTTCTGATGTGCATGCACACACACACACACACACACACACACACATTTACATGAAGGACACACACCAAGCATGCCCTTCTTACTCTTTTTTTTAACGTGGGTTTTACCTAGCAGTAGTTTTGTACATCTTCCCGTGTCAATAAAGTCATGTTTGTATCTCTACAAATAAACACATCCTCATCGTCATCCTGCTATTTTATTGTTTATCACAACAGTTTCCACCTCTCTGTCTGAGGGCTTCTCACCTTCTCTTCCTGTTGCACTGTGTTTGCCTCTGTGAGCTTCTTCACCTCCACGTGAGCCAAAGTGCTTCATCCATCCCCACCTCCTCCCCACGTCCTGAGGGGGGTGCCTGACACATAATGGATTCTCCACGTTTCCCGCTGAGTGAATGTGTGTATGAGCAAATGAATGAGTGATTCCATCCACCAGAGCCCATTTCACCAAGCACACAGAGGCCCGCCATCATGTGTCTTTGGGAAGATCAGACCTTTCTCTGCGGTTAGTTGTCCATCTGGAAGCTGAGAGTAATAAATGCCACATCACAGGAAGTTTAAAAGGATGAAAGAGACAATATTTATAAAATACTTAACTTCCTTAGAAGGAAAATCCCCGCCAAGTCCAATGTGTATACTATTATCATTGACTCTCCCCATCAATCCCACAGAGGATTCGCTGGCTTGTGCTTTCTCTCAGCAGCTGCGTTTCTAACTGCTTTTTCCATTAAAGTATTCCAGGAAGTTGAGATGAACACTATTCTGTGTGAACCTCACACCTTCCTTAAAATCTCAGCGCGTTCTACGCACATTAAAAAGGTGATGGTTTTTAATCCTCCCGACATCTCACTGAGATAGGGGAGGGAAGCTGTTATTACCCTAATTTTGCAGTGAGGGAAACCGACACAGAGAGACACTCACTCACTTCTCACTAGATGGAAGATGATAATAGAGGCAGAACTTGAATTTGAGATCTTTTGGTTTCTATCCTTAAGCTGATGAGCTCACAATAAAATCACACTTTAGGATGCATTAAACTTTTCTGAGTCTGTGCGGGGGAGAGAAAACATTTTCCCCCCTTAAACCATATTACATTCTCAAAATAAAGTATTGACCATGGAGCTGTTAAGACAGTAATTTGCATCAATAAAATTGCTGGATTATACGGCCTTTTCTTATCGAAAGCATGTGGAGGGAGTTGCAGGGGACTGGTAGTCCCCTTACCTTGGGGCTTTTACCTTGAAGTGAAGTCTCAAAACACGTTCGGGGCTGTAATTCCTATACAAGGTTGAAATCACGCCTGTTTGAAATGCTAAGCCCTCTTCCGTTGCATCGCACATAGCTTCGCCTTATTTTTCTCAGCGATGAAAACAAATTGCCCGTGTTCAAAACAGACTAATAAAGTATGGCTGCTTTCTCTATTAGTTATCCAAATATTTCTTGAGCCCCGATGACGTGCCAAGCCCCCTGGCTGTCGGAGAGACCGAGGTGATCAAGAGAAGCAGAGTCCTCTCCCTCACAGAGAGTCTACATCACAGTAGGATCAACCATAAGTAAACAGCAAATAGAATAATTAAAAGTCACCTGGAATTCCTATCGTGATGAGTACCACGAGGTAAACAAAGCAAAGGGGAATTTGGAGAGTGACGCAGGAGGGGAATCAGAGGGGGCCTCTCTGAAGACGGGCCCTTTCAGCAGAGACTTGAATCTTAAAGAGAGGAGCTGCCAGCAAAGCTCTTGGGAGCATATTCCAAGCAGAGGGAACAAAATATATAAGGGCTCTGTTTCCCCGGCCCAAAAGCTTTCTCTGTTTCTCGTGCACCTCTCAAGATGAGCCCATGTGGAATTGCTAACCTTTTCTTCCCCTTGGGGCTCTTCGGCACATCTGCTTTGTACTTTATTCCAGCCCCTCGTAAGTGACAATGTGGCAACAGACTGTGGGCTGCCCCTCACCGGGACCTCCTCCAGTTCCTTGTGTTCACGGCACTGAGCAGAGCGCCGGACACACAAGCCTCCACACAACTTCCATAAAATACCTAGATCACAGACTTCTGTTGGGGCCCAGGCCTTGTACGTCCTGGCTGGGTCTGAAACCTTTATGGCCGCGATAAAGACTTGATAAGAGATCAGCCGTCTAGCTGTTGGAATGAGGCATCCTCACGCTTCCAAAATTCTCCTTATCTTGTTTTATCTGCCCTGTTTCTGTTTGGCACCAAGTCGAGGACGGGACACAGGCAACACCTTACGAAAACAATGACTTCTTCCTGAAACGTCACAGATCTCTGGAACACGCTCTTGGCACTGGGCGGGGGACATTTCAACCCCGGGAGGTAGATAAACTGTGTTTTATGCTCTCAGGGCACATCCCTCCCTTTCTGGGTCTCAGACACCTCCAGGAACACAGGAACAAGACCACAGTTGTCTCTTTTTGGTCAGTTGTCTCTCTGGTCGGCAGAGGCAGCCAGGTCCCTGGTAAGGCTGTTGCTCATTACTGCCTCTCTCTTCACCATTCTGGCTTTGTTTGGAGAGTAAAGAAAGTTTTTATATATTTTGAAGCCCGCGGTCCTTTGTGGCGTTCCTGGGTCTTCTCTCCTTTCACTGAAACATAAAACAACCTGCGACTGTTTGCTCGTATCGCCCTTTCTCTTTTGTACACATGCAGGAGAATGGGGTATAATTCAACAAATTGGTCCTCTCCCAGCTTCTGTCACATTCCTTCTGATGTGAAAGGCTCGGGATCAAGAAACACTCGTTTGGAAGATGGAGTCACCCCAGGTGGCTTATCTCAAAGACGTAGCGGGGGAGAAAAAGTGCTGGCCTCACGTGCAAGTTCGACAAGGTGCAGTTAGGAGCTCACCACTCGCCTCCTACGTTTCCTAGTAAGGTACTCCTGGTAAATGATAATTAAGTCATGGCTTCCAGGCTCTACGGTGTGACTCCCACAAATGGGCCAACTCGACTCCTCAAAATCATATTCAAACAACGCTTTGATCCCACCTGCGGTCCACAGCTGTTTTGCGCCAACCCAGCAGCCTGCTGGGGGGCATGGGCTCTGCTCCCTGCACCGCCCCACCTTGTGCCCGGGATCACATAGACCTATTGCCCCAGCCCCTGTCCCCTGGCTTTGATCTCCAGGCATCGTGGAAGCCATCGGCTGTGACAGAGTTTTGGTTCAGCCTCATTGCCTTGGAATGCAGGTCTCAAGGGTTCTGCCCCTGGAAATTGGATAACGAGGTAGTACACGTTCCAGGAGTGTAGGCTGGCATGTTGGGACATCTCAAAGATGCTTTTCCCTAACTTCATTCTTCTGGGGACTGGCCAGTAGTGATGAGTAGCCCATAACGCTAGAGGTTGAAGAATCTCCCACGCCCAGATTCAGTACCGTCTGGATACAAATGCACTTTGCAAAGACAGTCGCTGTGCCATTCTTCCCCTCAGGGTTCTGAAGCAGTAGGCTTTCCTCTCTCTCTACAAGCAGGTGGGAAATCTGTGTAAAAATTGGGGTTTCAGGCATTGTAAAGAGCTGGGAATATTTTTACAAGAGGAAAAACAACAGAGTTGACCCTTATTTAAATGGGACGTCTCGCAGCAGATAAGGTGAAACCTTTTTTTTTCTTTTCTTTTTTAAACGGGCCACCGAAAATGTTAAGAGTCGTTTGCCAAAACCCACATCTGACTCAAATAAGCAAATCTGTCGTATATAGCCTATGCATGTAAAACAAAATCCAAATGCAAGCATGCATGCTTTCATGTTGTTCAACTACAGCAATCCGTATCTTATTTGTGTGTATCTTTGATGTCTATTATGTTATGTCGTCTGAAGTGATTACACTGCTTTCATTTAATAAAAGTTTTTCAAGTTGTTTTAAGTCTCTGAATGGAAAGACCAAAAAAAAAAAAAAAAAAAAAGGCTGAATTCTTATTTGCTGCATCTCAGCTTTTATGTTGAAAGCAGCTTATGTTGAAGTTCTTAGTCTAAACAATTTACAGTTTTCCGGATTAAGATCATGTACGAGTAGGATGAAAATCTTCAAGACAACGTTACATAAACGCTCCTGCAACTTAGGGGGAAATTAGACATTTGCAGATTCTAACTGCTGGGTACGATGGGAATTTTCTCAAGTGGGAAAAGGTGAGATTCCCTGGGAGAGTTACTGGAAGCGGGAAGATTAAATCTACTCCCCAAACCTGGTTGCCCACAAAGGCAAATATGCCCTCGTACTACAGCCAGGAGGGAGCACAAAGCTTTCAAGTTGTTGGAGGGGAAGACAAACTTATTTGCTGCCCATCTGCTGATAGGAAGGGTAGGAAGGGCTTGGGCAGCTGACAGAGCAGTTCCCTGTGAATTTGACTATTATTTCAGGTTTCTATCTTTTCCTCTTCGGTAGGAAGATATTAAAAGTAGGTCTCTGGCAAAAAAAAAGGCCAGAATAACACAGAGTCTCTGAAATTGCAACCTGTACAGATTCCTGGCCCCAAACCTTCATGTCTGGTGCTCGTCATCAACGAAAAGTTTGCAGAGTTTGCTCTTTTAAAGGATTAGAGAGCGCTGGACAATTTCAGAAATATCATAGCCTAGAAATTTACAAACTCTTAAGAGGTGAATGAATGCTTGTTCTTTGATGGAAGAAATTCCATGGGAAGAACTTTGAGTACTAGGATTACTGACATATATAAAAGCTTTCCTTTGCTTTTTTTTTTTTTTTTTTTTTTTTTTTTTTTTTTTTTTTTTTTGCGATACGCGGGCCTCTCACTGCTGTGGCCTCTCCCGTTGCGGAGCACAGGCTCCGGACGTGCAGGCTCAGCGGCCATGGCTCACGGGCCCAGCCGCTCCGCGGCATGTGGGATCTTCCCGGACCGGGGCACGAACCCATGTCCCCCGCACCGGCAGGCGGACTCTTCTGCATGTGCAGAAGCCACTTAAGTTTTTTTTTAGAACACTTATAGTTTGCATATTTATTTCTGGTAGGATTTACAGGTTATAATATCCCTGTACCTCAGCTCAAAACATAAATTATTTGATTTCCCCATCTTCTTCACGTCCTGTCTGTCTGGCATGTGTTTGTTTTCACATGAAGATCATTTAACAGCCAAGAACAAAACGGTGGAGCTCACTAATTTGCGGTGCGGAAGACCCAAAAGAAACACAGTGAACTTTCTTCCCCACCGAAATATTGTATAGGTCAGAGCTTTATTTAGGGGATGGGTGGGTGGTAACACGAAAACTCTTGTGGAATTCAGACTCTTGAATTTACGAAGGGTTAAAATCGAGGTAGTAGACCTTAATGCAGTGCATAGAAGAAATACTGTTTGTTATTTTGCTTTTTGTTATGCCCTTATTTATTAAAATAGTCAAAGTATTCAGTCTTTCTATTCACCACAGGCCTCACCCATCCTTCAGCCTTGTTCCTCCATTCTTTTTCCCATCCACTATCAGCATGCTTTTGTTACAAACCAAATCTGATTATGTTATAGTGGGTTTTTTGGCTGCACCACATGGCTTGCGCTATCTTAGTTCTCCCAGCAGGGCTGGATCCCTTGACCCCACAGTGAGGTGCCGAATCCTAAACACTGGACCGTCAGGGAGGTCCCTGCTATACTTTTTGAAGGAGAAAATTCTCAGTGACGCCCCTGTAGCCTTCAGGAACATCCCAAATACTCAGATCTGCAGATCCCATTGGGCACCTCCCACCTTTCTCTCCTGGGGGTTCTGCCCTTCTCCATCTACTCACCCATCACATGGAATCACTGAGGGAAAACTACACCCTCTCTGTATCCGAGACTGCTTCCTCCTTCTGGAACAATCTTCTCCAAACCTTTGTTAACTCCTAAGCTTCCTCAGGACTCAGTCAAGGTATCGCCATCACCCTGACCCTCTGCTCCCTCCCGGAAAAGCCTTCCCTGACCCTCCCTGCCGGGCCTGGGAGCTCTCTGCCTTTGCCTGATGCGCTGGGCCTAATGTAGCAGCACATAGCTCAGGGCTGTGATTGCTGGGTTATTCATCTGGGTCCTGGGCTGGATTAGGAGACCCCTGTGAGCAGGCAGTAGGGCTTTTATTCTGCAAGTGCAGCATTTACCGTGACCAGGCACACAGCTGGTTCTTAGGAAATATTTGCGGAATAAGTACATGATGTTTGTATAGAGACCTGTGTACAGAGACACACATTTTATATTTTTAAGAATTAGGAAATTTGATATTTGAATGTATATAATTTTATCACACATTAGCTTTTTTTATTTTATTTTTTGTTGAGGTATAGTTGATTTACAATATTGTGTTAGTTTCAGGTGTACAGCAAAGTGATTCAGTTGTATATATATATATACATATAATGTATATATATAATGTATGTATACATATAATGTATTCCTTTTCAGATTCTTTTCCCTTATTGGTTATTACAAAATACTGAGTATAGTTCCCTGTGCTATACAGTAGGTCCTTGTTGGTCATCTATTTTATATATGAGTGTGTATATGTTAATCCCAACCTCCTATCCCTCCCCCCACCCCCCTTTGCCCTTTGGTAAACATAAGTTTGTTTTCTATGTCTGTGAGTCTCTTTCTGTTTCGGCAATAAGTTCATTTGTATCTCTTTTTGCTTTTTTTTTAGATTCCACATACAAACGATATCGTATGATATTTATCTTTCTCTGTCTGGCTTACTTCACTTAGTATGATCATCTCTATGTCCATCCATATTACTACAAATGACATTATTTCATTCTTTTTTATGGCTGACTAATATTCACACATTAACTTCTATTTTCTCTTTTGTGCCAAGAAACAGGGGTGTTTAGGAAAAGTAAAGCCAGTTTTGAAGCTACTTGCATGTTTCTTTGGGATCCTGCTATGACCTGTTGCTCGTCTCCGCAGAGGAAACACCAGGGACATTTTTGACCTGAATGGCCTGCCTGGGAGGGATGGGAACGTTCTCGAAGATCCCACACTTTGATTGACATGACCAGGCCTTCCACCACTGGCACTGGAATAGAAGGTAGGATCCCACACTCAGTGACTGTTTGGGAGCCCGGGCTCTGGACTCTGAAGGTTTAGGGTCCAAACTTGTTTCTGTCCTTTTCCAACCCGAGCAGGTAACCTCATGACTGCCTCCCTCCTCATTTGTCAAATGGGACTAATGACAGGACCTGGCTCACGGAACTGGTGTTACCTGAGTGTTTTCGTCCACTGGAAACACTTGGGTGCCTGATGCACAGTAAACACCCAGCAAATGTTAGCAGTCACCATCCTCGCTGTTGTCTCTTTCCCAAATAGCAAGCCACTCCTCTCTATCCCCTTTTGGCAGGGGATACCCACAAGGCTCCTCTTGATTCCTGCGTGTCGTCTCCATGGTCCAGCACTGCCACCATGGGCAGCCTGCAGTCACTCTGACGGCCCCCCTTCTTGTCAACCTTCACTGTCACTTTTCAAAGTGATTTGGGTCATGTCCACTTTCTGGGTGGTGCTGAGTGAACAGTAGATGGAAAGAGCCTGAGATTAGGTGAGGTGTCTCTTTTGGGGCTTCATATTTAAACACAAATTCCTGGAAGAAATACAGAGCTCATCAGCTCTAAGGAAGAGAGAAAACCAGGTTGTGTTACTGAGCTTTTTTATCCACAAACACGTAACCAGCCCAGAGAACTTGTAAAATCTGCAGAATGAGATTGATGTGAGTTTCTTATATCATTTCCTCAAGGGTATATTAATGGACTAAGTAGTTCTCATGAGGGGAGTTCCCATAGGGGATTCCAGATGAGACTCTCTTGATGAACCACATTTTTTTACACAGAAAGATAACTCTCTAACACACTCCCCATGGGGGATCTCTGCACGTCCTAGAATTATTAGCTGCTACAGCCACACAGAGGCAAAGAATAAAATAGGACCAAGATTTATTTGAAGAGGCTTGTTTGTGACAAATTTCCATAATAACAAAAGTTTAGAAAAACTGGTGTCATGGTTTTGATGGTGAAAGAGAACTTTGGTTTAAAATTTAGAAAAGAAAAATATCTAGTTCCAGTCAAATAATGCTCTAGAGATTATGTCTCTTAGATATTAAAAAGAAATGGCCCACTACTAAAACATCACTCATGAAGATATACCTTACTTGTCTCATAAGACCATGAGCTCTGCTGTATGACAGTGTAACCACAGAGATCGTGCTTTTTTCTTTTTGCATTTCCCCTTAAAGCCAATAAGGAAGATAGCAAATAGATTGAACTTAACTTTGCTCAAAAAGTTTCTTTTGGAAATTATTGAATAAAATGAGGATATCACAAACTTTCAAAATCCATGCCAGTTTAACCCTAAGTCAATGCTGGGATGTTCCAATGCTGCTGAGTGGGAAGACATGAAGTTATGAAGGGATGTGGTCTGGGATAAATGGCCCATTCTAGTTGTAGGTTGTCCATTGAGACAAAGGAGCCAATGCAGACTCCATCCACATTGGATTCCATTGCCAAAAATATCCAGCAAGTGTGAGGGGTAGGGCAGTAGGAATTTTGGCCAGGCATAGGAGAGTGCTGGGTTCCAAAGGCTGTTGGGTTTGGAACCAGTCCCCAGCCAGCAGCAGATGGTACAGAGAGCCAGGGACCCCACCCAAGTGAGCTGAGGGGTACAGGGCAAGACAGCATTTGCTACTGAGTGATTGGGAACATGTAATCCTCTTAGCAAACCAATACAGGCTGGACAAAGTGCTTAGTGACAGAGAAGGGAGTAAGATTTGGAAAGAAGCCTTAAGCTCAGTGAACTCACCTTTCCAAGTATCAAGGTATTCTTTCAGCAAATGCTATTGAGTGGCTTCCATATGCCAGGCACTGTGCTAGGCATGGGGAATATGGCAGTGACCACTGTAGACACAGAGTTCATAGTTTCACGGGGGAGAAAGACTGGACATATCGACCACATCATAATTTATTGCCAAAGTATAATATTGTCTTACGGATAATGGCTGGTTGGACGGGATGTGAGAATAGTGTAAAAATAGTGAGTAGGAAGTAACAGCAAATGTGACCAGGTAATGAAAATTTAAGAGGCCTAAATATAGTTTAGGTAGACTAATGATTACTTCTTATTTAAGAAGCTATAAAGCCTGCCGATTTACACTGCACCCCATTATTAACCACATAGCCAATGGGTAAATGCAGATCTGGGGGCAAACTCTGAATTCTGGTGCTTGTACTTGTTAACCGTCTGGCCTTGAGAAAACGACTTCCATTTTCTGTGCCTCAGTTTCGCCTTCTATGAAATGGGGATAATAATAAAACCCATGCCTCAGGATTGCCATTAGTATTAAACGGGACCATCTATGTGCATCACTTAGAAGGCCTGGCGGATAGGAGGCACATTGTAAATCTAGCTCTTAGTATGTTACTGTTATACTGTGATCAACACATTTTCCTAAATCTGTGTCAGTTTTTAGAAATTAGATATACAGTAATAGAATCACTAGGTCAAAGCATAAAATCAAAATTTTGGTCTGTTAATTTTTGCAATTTATTTCTTTAAGTAATACTTGAACTGCTTTTCAGCCATAACACATGGGTATGGACAGACTTAGTAAAATACCAAAATACGTGTGTGGGACTGGTTAGTAAATAGCTGCTGGATGAGCCCCTCCTCCGGTGCCCCCAGGCATCCTGCCCCTTCCCAGGAAAACTCAGACTTCCCCAAAGCTCAGGAGAAACTCCAGAACCTTCTCCACCTCTGTGGCCTGCCTCTGATCTGACTGGTCAGGCCCAGACCGAATCAGTTATTAATTAACTGATATACATTCTGACCAACGTGGCCATAACATATTTTCCAGTAAAGGTTCACCAGTGATGCTCAGTATCATTATCCAATATTTATTTGCTAGCTATCGGAAAGACATTGCAATTTAATTCCCGTTTCCTTGATTCTTAGGGAGTTGACCATTTGGTGACGTATGCTTATCATCCATTTGCATTTCCTCCTTTGTAATTGCCATGCCGGTAATTTTGCCTGTTTTCCCATTGGAGGTCTTCGTGTTCTTCCTAACGATGTATAGGTGTTCTTTATTTTATTTTTTAAGTTTATTTTATTGACGTTTACTTGACTTACAATGTTGTGTTAATTTCTACTGCACAGCAAGGTGATTCAGTTGTACATATATATATATTCTTTTTCATATTCTTTTCCATTATGGTTTATCACAGGATATTGAATAGAGTTCCCTGTGCTATACGATAGGATCTTGTTGTTTATCCATTCTCTATCTAGGTGTTCTTTAAAAATTCAAGTATTAACGAATTTAATGTATATTTACTGTGAATGTAGTTATTAGTTTGCTTATCTTTTAACGTTGTTAGTGATCTTTTTTCTGAAGTATATGTTAAATATCAAAACTTTCCAATTTTTACCATTGCTTTGGCGTTCAGAAAGTTTCTACATTAGAGTCAGACAAAAAAATATTAAATTATGTCTTCTTGCTTTTTTAAGGCTTTTGTTTTTACGTCACCGACATTAAACTCTTCAACTATCTGTGGTTAGTCTTGGTGTCTGATGGAGAGCTAGGAGCTCGTCGCAGCTTGTTTTCCGATGGGGCATCGTCCCCAGTTCTGTTGACTTGGATGCCGCCTTTATTTTTTTTACATGACTTTTGGCTTATATGTCTATTTTAACACTTTTTGGAAAAAGAAAGTCTGTCCTGTGTTAATTTTTTTTTCATGCATTCTACCTCCTCTTCTTTTTTTTTTAAACATCTTTATTGGGGTATAATTGTCCTGTGTTAATATTTTTGCTTTTAAATATTATTTAGTGTCTCTGGTTACCGGGCCAGATGCCTTCAGCATCTTTGTGAACCTTCGTGGGGTCCCTGCCATTGCTCTTTAGGAGCCAGAGTACCACAAGAATTTCTCTCAGCTGACCGGGTCTCAGCAGAGCTACTCGTTTCTCTAAAGTACTGACAATTTTGCCAGGACTTTGTGTATGGCCTCTGAGTTGGGACTGGAATACTTTTGTAGAGAAAATGAGGTGAGAAGATGTATTCATCACCTCTGACTCCGCAGACATTTGGCTAGGACAGGGTCTAATTTGGACTGTAAGGTTGTGCTTTCATAAACTAAGTTTACAAAAGAAAAAAAAAAGTGTACGAATTTTCAGGGATTTATTTTCACTGAATTCATAGAAGAAAGACCCTGGCAATGAAAGGGATTCTTGGATCAAAAAAGAAATTTAATTACTTCTTCAAACTCTAATGACAGCACTTTTCTGTAATTTTAAAAATAATGTGGGTGAACTTTTCTTTTTGCTTCACTACCAAAGTGAGGCAGGGAGCAGAGATGGTCCAGAGGAAAAACAAGCATCGCTTTGTTTCACTTTCGACCTGTCAGTCATTCCAGGTTAAACATACCTAAGGTTATGATATTTCTTCATGGGCATCATTGCATCGTTGCATGTTGCTATTGTATCAGCTCCAAACTATGTATTTTCAATTCCTTACCTTTTAATATATCATTTGACAGTGACATTTCTGCACAATAATATGTCTTTCTCCTCTGTCTCATAATACTGGCTCTCCAGCTCAGACCAAACGGATGAGCGAATTTCAAAGAAACTTAGAGGTGTGTATAGAAAAAGAACACACAAAATTAGTGCAGAGGAGATTTTATAACATATATCGTTAGAACTTTATCATAATACAGTTTGCTATTACAATAGTGTGATATTATAAGAGTCTATCTTACAAGGTAATTGGCGTACATTATTGAAGATCTAGCATTCTTAGTGCAGAATACGTACAACAAGAAATGCATTTTATAGTTTCTTTTGTGGGAGAAGAATTCATCATATTATAGCTTGTCTCACTGGCAACTTATTTCCTACCTTGTGTATGTGAAGTTTCAGAAAAATAAAGAAGCGAAATTTAAATTTCAAACTTTATTTTAGGACTGATTAAGTATGTTATGCTGTCAACGTGTCAGAGGTTTTTTTGGAGTATGTTTTTTGTTAGCCCATCATTTTTAAAGAAACCTTTAGCAAATAGCATTTAGAACTAATACATAAATCTGTCAGTGCCTTCAAACGTGTTATAGCGTTTCAAAGAGAAAAACCATTGTTCTTTACCTTGCCCAATATAGCAATGAAAGTAGGGCAGGCTGATTTAGTATAAGATTGCAAAGCTCCACTGTCATGTCACCAAGGCTTAAGAGCCCTTAATTTCCATTTTCAGAAAAAAAGTTATAGAATTAAATATCTTTGAACCAGCAAGACTGTTCATTACAGGAAGTTATTATTTTGACCAGGCTGTTGGTTTCTGAAGTCTGTGGCAACAATACAAAAATAGCTTTCCCTTGTTGATAAAGAACAATCTGCAAAAACAAATTAGAAATGTGTTAAGGACAAAATAAACAGACATGTTATTTTTTAAACTTGGGGGCCTCTGAATTTCACAGACTCCTGGAATCTGGGGCGCTCCACCCAACTGCTACACGTTTTATTGCTCTGTTATAGGTTTGGCACGAGACGAATAATTTTCCAACTGTTGGAACAATGTGGATTCACATTTTTCCAGTAGGGAAAAAAACCTCTATCTTACATATTAAATTCCAAATAGAGAAACAGTGTCTGTATCACTCTTCCCATTTTATGATGGAATTTGAGAACTAAGGGAAAAATTATATATAAGAAAATGGTATATCTAAGTGTAGTTGAAACCTTCATCTGGTGAAAGAATTTTTAAATCGGTGGAGAAAAGTCAATTCACAGAGCTAAGCTCCCATGTTGTGAAACCCTACTCACAACAGTCACTTGAGGCCAGTCACCTGGGATTCGTTGAAATAACTCCTGTCTAGTTCTTACTGTTACATATTATACACGCACTGCTGGCTGCCAAAGAGAGCTTGGTATAAGTTTGGCCAAGAAATCGTTCTTTGAATATATACATATCACGCGTTGCTTAGTCTAATAGTTCCTTCTAGGTGATCAGAAATTAATATTGACTTAACTGCCATGGCAACTGACACACCTGTTTCTGTGGGGTGGGGAGAGGCTTCTAAGTTTTTGTGTTTTTAAAAAGGATGAAATTGAAAAATTTTATATCGATACAAAAGGATGATAGAAATAACCTGCAATGGAAGGTGATCCTTCCATATTTCCCTCCCTACTTTATGAAATGGGCAGAAAAAAAAAAATATCCAGGGCTGTTCACAAGACCTGTAGGAGCAAATGTACTCAGCTGGGACTACGTCATGGCTTAGGCACCACAGGTAAAGTTGGTCATGTTCTGCCCTCCTCAGGTGAAGTGTGATGATGGAGTGAAGGGAAGGAAGTGGGTGAAGGAAGTGGGGGTCAGAGGGATTGGGGGGTTTGTTTATCGGGTGGGAGGGTA
Source organism: Pseudorca crassidens (assembly GCF_039906515.1). NCBI lineage: Eukaryota > Metazoa > Chordata > Mammalia > Artiodactyla > Delphinidae > Pseudorca > Pseudorca crassidens. The sequence continues at coordinate 6,582,118 of NC_090313.1, forward strand.
ACAGCACTGCATCAAGGTGCAGAAAGCGTGCAGGTGTCTGCGTTTGTGGGAATCATTGCCTAAGCATTTTGGATGGTTATTCCTTTTGCTCAGTTGCGAGTAGTCGTGCTTTTTAAACTTACGGCAATGTTCACACCCAGATGACATGCTTGCTGGCATGTCAGCCTAGAAAACTGTGTTTTCCCTGGCTTGTCTTCTCCACTTCCTGATGTCTGCATGTCTGCTGTCCCAGGCGGTTCTTTTGTTCTCCCCTTTCCCCTCTCCCTGGTCCCCATCCGGTGCTGACTCTCCCTGCCCTCTGTCTCTGTCTCCTTCCCTTGGTCCCTAGCCTCCTTGTTCTCTTGCAGGGGAAGTTTTCGGAGGGGTCTTGGCAGCCAGCTCAGACCAGGATTGCATTGCCAGCTCCCCGATGCAGGTGACATGTTGCAGGGTGAAGCTGCAACTCAAGGTAGGGGAGGCTAGGTGAGATTTGTGACTTCTGTCCTTGGAAAGGCAAGCAAAGCTGATACCACAGTGTTGAAAACTTGAGATCTCAAGAGACCATCTGGTGTTGCCCTCGGCTTTCAGTGGGGTGAGGTTCCATTACCCCCAAGAGGCAGCTGAGGTCTTGAGAGGTTAAGTGATCTGCTCCAAATCTCACAGCTAATGAATGGTGGCTCTGTGTGTGTGTGTGTGTGTGTGCGTGTCTTAGAGAAACTAGAATACTGGTAGCTTCTTTCTAGAGTTGACATTCCCTGCCTCATTTGGAGAAACTTTTAAAATACAGAAACGTACAAAGAATAATATAACAACTGTACTCTCATCACTCACACTTAAAACTGTTAAACATTTTGCAATATATGCTGCCTGTGTCTTTTTTCTACCTATATCCTTTAAAAATCACACAGCAGGAAAAGTATGGGTTTGTGCTGTTGGGGAAAAAAAGGCAAAAATAGAAAAAAGAATGAATGCATTAATTGTCTTTGAAAAGGCAGAAAAGAGACAGTACATCCTGCTGTAACACCAACACCCCTTTTGCCCAACACCCCTCACTACCTCATTCCCTTCCTTTCCTTTTCAGAAACTACACAACAAGCAGCTTCATTCTGATGAGAATCCTTTCAATGTTACCTACATATCCATTGCCATAAACAGAATACGGTACTGTTTTACACTTGCTTCCCTGTCGTATTTGATGGGTCATCCTGAACCTTGCTTTCTTTACTAACATCATTTTGCTGAGATGAAGCACACAGTTAGTTCATTAATTTTAACCATCATGCAGTGATATACTGCATGCAAATAACACCTTTTATCCAGATGGTTGCTTCCAAATGTTTTGGCTCCCAATTTATGATTTGGGACTATCCCATTTCTATTCCAAAGCATACCAGAGTAAACATGTGGGGACATGTCTCCCTGTGCACATGTGAGGGCTTCCCTGGAGATGAAATTGCATGTGTTCATCGATCATGCACATTTCCCCTTGTCCTCCATATTGCCAAACTGTCGTCCAAAGGGGCTGCAACAGAGAGACTCCTGCCAACTTGAACAGAGATTCTGTTTCCCTAAATTCTTCCCCCAAATCAAGGGTCTCAGTCTTTTTAATTTTTATATAGCAATTGAAATATAGTTCATCATTTTTGTTATTGTGTGAGTAAGAGGTAAGAGACTAGGTAAGTGTTCAGAAAACTTGGGCGTCTGCTAATCCCAAACTCCCCATCCATCCTGGGATTAGCAGATGCACACTCTTCTATACGGGATGGATAAACATTGAGGTCCTACCATAGAGCACAGGGAACTATAGTCAATATCCTGTAATAAACCATAATGGAAAAGAATATGAAAAAGAATATATAGATATATATGTGTAACTGAATCACTTTGCTGTACAGCAGAAACTAACACAACCTTGTAAATCAACCATACTTCAATAAAGTGGAAAAAAAAAAAAACAATTCAACGTATGTGGAAATGTAACTGTGATGAGAACCTATAAGACTCAAGTCTACCAGAACCGTGAGTTAATGCAGAGGGCCTGGAAAGCTATTAAAATGGCCACTTTTGCCATTTTTGAACATTTTGGGGGCCTATCGATGACTTAGCTGCTGTATGCTAAAGACAGTGATATAGACAGATTAACTTTGTACAAAAAGAGCATTTGACACGTAAAAGTCTATGTGTCCATATTTGGATGGTTTCTCACAAGTCAACTGCTTGATTATATAGACAGAAAAACTAAAACCCAGAAAGTTTAACGACTCATCCAAGATCTCATAGGAAGACTTCTTTTAGAAAAAGAAGTTTTAGAAAGATTGAATAATTGCCTGAGAAATACTGAAATAAAAGTGAATGATGCCTACGGGACTCCAGCCTATGAGGTCTCCTCATGAGTCTATGCATGACATATGCCTCTCAGCAGCTCCCATTTCTGTGGTGTTTAACCCCTGCACCAAGAGCACAGCCCGGATTATAGAAGATTCTCAATAGCTATTAGCTGAATTAATGAATAAGTTCATCTCTGTGGTGTGTACATGTATTTGAACCAGTGCCCAGAAGATAAAAGTATTCTGTCTCCCAGGGAAGTACAAGTCCATCCTCTTCCTCCAGCCCATCCCCTGGTTGCCTCTCTGGTCCCTACATGAGAATCTTAATGGCAGACTGACCCAAGTAGAGGGAGAGGTTGAACAAAAGGCATAGTACTGGATACACGGGTTTGATGGAAAAATTTTATGCAGTAAAACAAGGCACAGGCGGGAGTTCCCTGGCGGTCCAGTGGTTAGGACTCTGGGCTTCCACTGCCGTGGCCGGGGTCCAATCCCTGGTCGGGGAGCTGAGATCCTGCGAGCCGGCATTGCAGCCGAAAAGAAACCAAACCCCACAGGGAACATGAGATATAAACATCACTAGGGTTATGGGTGGGTAGGATCTTTATTTAAATTTTGTGACAAATATCATCAGTAACATGTACAGTATATTATGGGACAAATTATATCAGCTTTAATATAAATTGCTTTAAAGGTGTAGGAACAGTGTCTTCTTAATAACTTGCCAACGGGAGGAAGTCGAGAACATGAAGCAAAAATTAGTCTCAACGTTGGCTGCAGAAAATTAAAAAGGGTTATTTTGCTATGGATGAATGATTAACTTTATTGATTAAAGGAAATGGTTTTTAAACGAGGCATCAAGGCTTAAGGGCACTCTTCGTGGGTTTTGGAATGTGTGCCTGCTTACATTTGGAGAGGGAATCTGGCATTAAAGGTAGTTATTTCACGAGCTTTAGGAGAATAGGTTTATGTGGAAACTAAGAAATATGCAAGCGACTATCAAATTAACAAGAAATAACTGGAGGAAGAGACCCAAGAAATAACAGGAGGCGTGGTGTGTGGTTTGAGAACCAGACAGTCTTCTGCGAATGCCCCTCATCCTACTCCAGAGAAAGACAATCACCTTTCTTAAATGCAGTCATTTCTGCAGCTGTGATTCAATCGGATGGTGTCAGAGAGCAAATATCTGCACTGTTCTGAATCAAAAGCCACGCTTCGGGGGCGGAAATGAAGGAGAACGTTCCCATATTTGGAGGGAACACATGGAACAAGATGGCATGATACCTCTCTCTCAGAGGGGCTGTGAGGCTTTCGCGAATCGTGGTTATTACTCATCTGAAGGCCAAAGCCTCCACCCCGCAGGGGCCCCTTGTGCCAGATGGAGGATTCTTTTATTATAGAGCATTTATGTGTCACATTAAAAGTGTTTACCAAGCATTTTATAGTCATTATTTACTGTTCCTCATGGCAACCTTACACTACACTCCAGCCCTGCCCTTTAAACCCCAAGGAGCAGCTGCTGGGCACACCCAGTGCCAGCCTTCCATAGCCTCCTATTGAAACGTTTTGCTGGGGTTCTGATCTAATTTTAAAGTTTAGTAGTTGTCATGGTTGGAAAAGAGGATAGCTAATTTAGCTGCCTTTGGAGTTTCAGGATTACAATGATAGCAGATTTGTAAAAAAAAAAAAAAAAAATCCCTTAAAATTAAAGGTCATGTCTTTGGCGCTGGAAATTTCTCTTTGTTCTAAAATGAATAAGAAGATATTAAAAGTAAAGAAAAACACACAGGTACAGAAGGAGTCACTGACATTTATTTTTCAAGCTATGTGTTGAATCCAATATAGAAAAGAGTCAGGAACGGGATTTTTTTTTTTTTGCGGTATGCGGGCCTCTCACTGTTGTGGCCTCTCCCGTTGCGGAGCACAGGCTCCGGATGCGCAGGCTCAGCGGCCATGGCTCACGGGCCCAGCCGCTCCGCGGCGTGTGGGATCTTCCCGGACCGGGGCACGAACCCGTGTCCCCTGCATCGGCAGGCGGACTCTCAACCACTGCGCCACCAGGGAAGCCCAGGAACGGGATATTTTACACTAAAGGGATTAAAGTTACAAACAGAAATACCCAAGGCAGTTTATGTCTTTTAAACCTAATTGTTTTTAGCATTTGCTGCGTATACTGAATTTATAGCATGAAATGTATTAAAAATACCATCCATTCGTTGCTTGATGTGGAAGGAATTCAATAAAGCAAACGTCTTAGTTGTGCTTGAAAATTATGATGTGAGCCAGACCAGGAAGGAAATTTATTAGGTTAATTGAAAATTTTGCTGATTTTAATTTCATACATTAAAGAGGGAAATGGTGCTTATGATTTCAGTACACCTGAGGAAGAGTCTATGGAGGAGAATTGTTGGAGAGTTGGTACATACCTGAGTCATTTTAAGCCAGACTGGATTCAACATTCAGGAACATTCCTTGGGGAATTTCCTGCAATTGACGATGACTAAGACACCTGAGGAGAATCGTCTTCTACTTCTGGGGCTATTTCCCATCCTTCCTGCCCTAATTTGTCAGTCCTGTGATTGAAAAAGAACCTGACGTGTTTTTGTTTTGTTAGTGCCTATTTTATGAGACCTCAGGTACAGAGTAAAATAGTATTTGTGAAAAAAAAAAAAAGTAGCGAAAGCAAAGAAGACCGTGAGGTTGCTATCCAAAAATAAATTTTCAAGAGAACATGCTAACTGTCAGTGGGTTTGAAGAATTTTATTGAGAATATTCCATTGCATTTGAATAAGGAAGCAGACTGAAATCTGCTGTTACTCTTCATTTCCCGAATCCAAAGTGAAAAGAGTCACACAGGAAATTAAAATCCCATGTAAGTGACTTAATAAGCATAGAAGAATAATTCAATTCTTTTTGACCCATGAGTCATTTTCATTTCATAAACTGGTAACTATTGGTAACGTAAAAACAGAAACTTGTGTTCATTTTTTTTTCCTACTGATAATAATACGGAACGTTGAAATTCATCATGTAAAGGTACTAGTCAAGTAGTTTAAGCGTGGTAAACCTGGTTAAATGGTGTCTAAACAATTGTTTGCAGGGTGAACACAATTGCTGCCATTTGGGGATGTTCCTCTCAACTACGGTGTATATATTTTTAAAATTTTAGAAACCGCAGCTGGCTTATGTGCACTGTAATGATGGTAATATTATTCTCCCAAGAGATAGCAGCATTCCTATAGAGTCTAAGTAGAAATGACACATTTATGGCATATATTTATAGGCTTCCAGACACAGTGCTTCCCCATCACCACAGTCAGATCTAGGAACAGAGCCTGAGAAGTTAGCGTCTAGTGTTTTATTCTAACAGCACTCCATGCCCTATATAAAAAAAAGTCATCTTACCTTGTCAGGAAGAAAGTACCTTCAGCTCTGGTAAATTGTAGGGCTGTAATTCAAAAAGAAAAAGAAAGGAAAAAAGAGGGGAGGAAAAAGTAAGGCAACCTGCATTCAAAATGTTTAGGATTTCAGTAGGACATATTGCTTTTATATCTTTGAGTCCTCTCAAAGATTTCCGCTGAAACACTGTGCAATGTTTCCTAAGCGCACAGAGAGAGAGCTCCCACTCGCGTTTCACTCTCCCTCTTTCCCGTCTTCCTACAGCACAATGAGCTTTTCCTCTCTGGTCCTGCGCTGTGCATTCATGGAAGGGGCTGTGTTTTCTCATGAAGAGCAGGAAGTTGATCTTGGAAGGGGTGCCTGTTCCCTGCTGCCCTGGGATTACGCACCCTCTTGATAATGGGTTGAAACACTCACATTTTGGCCGCGGGTCGTGTCGGTGTTGTCACATCGCTATTGGACTTGACCTGTTTGAGCACAGAAAATGTTTTCCCCAGATATCTCCAAAAATAGTTTTACAAAATTGTTTTTTTGCTGGTGGTATCGCTGTTTGCATTCCTGCAGGATCTGCAGTGAGACGCTAAGTGCAGAAGGGGAGGTGTGGCTGTACCGAGAACTTTGACCTCGTCCCGCTCTTCAGCTTTTGGAGCTCATCAGAATCAAGTCAATTTCAGGAAGGTCTTAGCTTAGGGATGCACAGCTGTCCATGCTGCTCCCGGGGCCCTGAAACCCTCACCAAGCAGGGAGGGGACACATGAGCTGCAGTTTCCTCTCAGAATCAGTCAGCTTTTATGTTTGTCCCTGTGTTCCTCGTTCCTGTTTTGTATCTAGACTATAAATTAGAGTTGGAGTTGCCGCGTAGAGTTTTCTGCACTATTTTCCTATTGAAATGTGTGTGTGTGATTTTCACTTTGTTCATGGTTATTTCTGAAAGCTGGTCTTTTTTTGTTGTTGTCAGAATAGGGTGAGCCAAGCCATATTCTCAGTGAAATGCAATATCATTTGTTGTAATATGAAAGCAATTAGGACATACACTTCTAATGCATTACTCGGACAATTGTATTATTTTTTTACCCGAGTCAGCCAGTGATCAATTAGTTCAGCAATGATGGCAATAAATCATGTTAGTGTCAGGGGCCTGGGGACTCAGCCCCTGGGCCTCTTCTTTTCTCCATCCCCATCCATCTTCTTGGTGTCCTCGCCCCATCTCCTGTCCTGCTGGCCGTCTATTTACCAAAGATACCCGAATTCATATCCCTAGTTCAGAACTCTCTTCAGAATTACAGACCTATAGATTCAATTGCCTGTGATAACTTCATTTAAAAGTCTAAGAGAAATTTCATTCTCAGCAAATCCTACTTCTGATCAGCTTCTCAAATGTGCTCCTTTGCTGAAGCCCACGTCATGATCAACCAACCACCACACCAACCTTCCAGAGGATCCCGCCAAACATTTGGAGTCCCCTTTGTCTCTTTTGTCTTCCTGGACTCCATGCTCAGAGAGTGAGGAAAGACTGTTGCCTTGACTGCAGTGGCTCCCAGATCCCGTGGCTTCTCTGCCCCCCCTGGTCCCACCCCGATCATGACGATGGGGTCCCCAGCAGCCTCCCTGCTTCCATCTTTGCTCCCAACCCTCTAGTCTCAACCCCATGGCCAAAGAAATCCCTTTAAAACACAGGGTGAGTGATGACATACCTCTGTTCACACCCTTGCATTGCTCCTCCCTGAGTCAGGAATAAAAGCCACATGGTCGTGGGGTCCTACGAGACACTCCAGGATCAGACCCCACAGCTGCCCAGGTTACATCTCAGAGTTCACCTCCTGCAAAGTCCCCCTCAAGACTTTGTCACCAGGTCCTTCCTGTGGCTCTTGGAATGGGACCGTCTCCTGCCCGATGCCTTTTGCATTGGTTGTTCTCTCTTCCTGAAAATATCCCCACGGTTAATCCCCTCCCCTCCATCACCTTTGCTCAAAATCTCCTTCACAAAGATGTCTACCCTGAAATCCCTCTTTAAAATGCATCCTCAACCCCACAGCCTCCATGACCTGCCCTACATCTTGTTTTCCCCTCACAGTTGCCTAATAACTCATTTACTCAATTCCTCTTCTTGCCTCTCCACCCCTGTGCAAGATTCACCAGCGCAAGATCTTTGCCTTTTTAATTCTGATGTATCCCAGGCACCTAGAACAGTGCATGACACATAGAGATGCTGAATAAATATTTCTTGAATGAATGACATCATCAAATCATGTGGAGTTAAAGAAATGCTATAAAATAATGTCTATTCCCTGAAAATCTAAAGGAGGGAGAAGGGAAACCCAAATGAAAAAAATCAGAAGAGCAAAACCCACAGAACTTCTCATTAGACAAAGAAGGCTAAAACCTGTGAAAGAACAGAGGAAACATCTAGAACAAACATATTCAGGGAGGACCTGGATGTCTTTAACTCACTGCTGTCAGTTTGCAGGTGATGGAGCCCGACTTGGGCCAGGCAGCAGCTAGTTCCCTGAGGATCCCTTGTAAAGCCTAATGCAAAGGTTAATGGAGTGGGATGGTTGAGAAACTCTCTCTCAGGTTCTCCTACCTTTGAGCCTTCGTACAGGCTGTTCCTTCTACTGAGTCACCCTTCCCTCTCTTCTCACCTGGCCAACTCTGACTTCTCCTGCAGGTCTTGGTGTGCATGTCGCTTCTCAGAGATGCTTCCCAAACCTCTCCCCTCTCCCAGGACTGGCTTCCTCTGCTCAGTGCTCCTTTCTCATCAGACTAGCTTTTGAAGTCTTTCTTCCTGACCAATGTATAAATTCCTCAGGGTAAGGAGTATCTTTGTTCTGTTCTAGCTAGAATCCTAAGGCCCAGCAGCCGTGGCATGTTTGTGGGATGGATGACTGCCAGCCACACCCTAATCCATTACTACCCATTACCATCCACTGAGAACCTGGGATTCCACACTGACAGGCTCGGGTTTCCCAGAGCGTCTCCCAGTTCCGCTCTACCTAATACCTTTTATTCACAGAGGAATGACTCAGCAGAAATGTTTTGTAGAAGAGAAAGGAGGAATCTAAAAATTAGAGCCCGCTCGCTTTGTGTGATGACGCATTTGGCACATGTAGAGGGCTTGGAGGGATACAAAACTGCTGAAGATGTTTCCTGCTTATAAAGAACTCGGAGGCTGGCTTCGGGGAGAGAGAGCAAAAGTCATTTAGGACATTGAAACAAGCGGTGTTAGAGAGATGTTCTAACGTGACCACGGCAGCACTGTGCTTAGGCGTGGAAGGTTCCAGAACTGCCTTAAAGAGCAAGTTTGGAACAGAAGTAAGGAAAGGCAATACAGGTAGAGCAGGGCTTGGGAAACTATGGCCCGTGAGACAAATCTGGCCCGTTACCTGTTTTTATGTGGCCTGGGAGCTAAAAATGGTTTATCTATATTTCAGTGGTGCAGCAAAAAAAGAAAAATGATATTTCATGACCTATGGAAATTATATGAAATTCAAATTCAGTAGCCACAAATAAAGTTTTATTGGAACACAGCCATGTCCATTCATTTGTGTTCAATGGCAGGGTAGTTAAAGACAGAAACCATATAGTTCAAAAGCCAGAAATATTCACTATTTACCCCTTTACAGAAAAAACAAAACAAAACAAAAACTTGCTGATCCCTGCTTTCAAAGAAACAGCATCTGCAAAGCTCTATCTGCAAGCTATCCAGCTTGATTTGAGCGTAAGTTGTGTGTGTGTGTGTGTGTGTGTGTGTGTGTGGCATGGGTGTGTGGAAGGGGCTAGGAAATGTCACGAAATGAAGTTGCATAGATGTTGTACACCAGGCTGAAGGACTGGGTCTCTTCTGCAGGTGCTGGAAAGCTCGCGGAGAGCTTTAAACAGAAGAGTAACCAGCTCAGACTTGTATGTTTTGGAGCTACTCTCTCAGTAACTTGTGTCTGTGTGGGGTTGCCTGGTGGGTAGAGATCGTGAGACTTCACTTGGTAATTAATGCTGTCATTGTCATGAAATGTATCTCATTGTTTATGTCTTCACCAAGACTATTCTCAACCTATAGCACTTACTTTTTCCCCTCTACCCTTTCAAGGAAGGAAATCCAAATAAAAGGGGATATATGTATACGTATAGTTGATTCACTTTGCTGTACAGTAGAAAATAACGCAACATTGTAAAGCAACTGTGCTCCAATAAAAATTAATTTAAAGAAAAGAAATCCTTTAGAAACCATTATCTTAGTCATGAAAACTAATTTAACTTGTGTTGGGAGGACCTATATAGACATATATAGAGTCTTTTAGAGTTTTCATGGGAAAAATGCTGCACTTAAGTTACAGTGCAGTTGTGATTCACAATCTTTTTGTTTGTTTGTTTCTGGAGCGATTTGCCAAGAATATCCCTGGCCCATTATTCTGGAAAAATGTCTCTCCATCTTCCCTCAAGGATTCTTTAGACTTCAAAGACTACGTATAGCTGGCAGGGGGAATAAGCCCCAGATGGAAACGCTACCAGCACCCACGTGTGCCCACCTCTGGAAACGGTCATGTTTTAAAATTGCAGCATTAGTATCCTCTGGTCACCTTTTGGGGCCCTCTTTGAGGTATACAGTTTAGCTATTAATTCTATACTTCAAAGAGTGTGCAATTCATGAATACAGCTGCAGAGCATTTAAAATATTATTCCCACCACTGTGGTCTCCTCCAGTTTAGTCTTTAAAATAACAAAAATCAAATGTAAAACTGTGGTTGTGAATAATTAGGGCAGTAGAATTTCTAGAACAGAAGATCATCTATGTCACATTTCTTCTAGAGACAGCTTTCCTCTTGCTTTTAAATGATATTTGTAAGGTTTGACTTTGCTGTCATTTAGGGGAGTGTTCATGTTTACGAGGAAAAGATGATATATAACTATCAGTATCTTTGATGGATAGGAAATGTGGAAGAAGATATATTTTCACCTTAACATATGAGTTTCACTGGGTGTGAGGAAATGAAAGGTCAAACTTTTAAATATTCTTTGTGCTGTTTTTGCTAATAATTTTCTCTTCATTTATCTTTTATTTGTTCCAAAATTGACAGTTATTAATGACAGAGCAACAATTTAAAAACATTAAAAATCATCTTTAAAAAAAGTCATGTATATTATTAGTTATATGAAAACATTCAGTCAGTTACGTAAGTGATGACATTCTGTTTTGTTTGCTAGCATCAAATAATGAATTCTAATTACTATTCACATTAGTTCATTGATATTTTCTACAGCATGTCTCTGACAGGTTCAGAGACCTTATATACCATGTCAGCATTATCTGCAAAATCTCATGCTTCTAATATGTGGCCTTGTGTTATCAATTGTATAGTTGTTTTAAAAATTTTATTAGAGTATAGTTGATTGCCAATGTTGTGTTAGTTTCAAGTGTACAGCAAAGTGATTCAGTTATACATACACATACATTCATTCTTTTTTAGATTCTTTTCTCTTATAGGTTATCACAGAATACGAAGTAGAGTTCCCTGTGTTATGCAGTAGGTCCTTGTTGGTTATCTATCTTATATACAGTAGTGTGTGTATGTTCATCCCAAACTCCTGATTTATCCCACCTCTACGTTTTCAATTGTATATGTTTATACTTAATGTTAGTTACTTTTTACTTGGGTACAAATATATAGGAGGAATAATGGTAAAAGTACATGGCTTTCTAATACTGTTTAAAGTTTATATTTATAAAAATTATTACCTAGGAATAAAACTGAAATGATGAACTCCAAAAGGTTGGCATTGGTAAATTTAACAGTGAAGACTTTTGGTTGTAAATTATAGTAAACCTAATTCAGATTGGCTAAAACAAAAAGGGGATCTATCCATTGGCTCATTTAACTCAGCATCCCAATATTGGTTGGATGCAGGGGCTCAGAAGATGTCCTCAGGTTTCTGCCTTTTATCCACATCCATCCCTTGATTTCACGTCTGTGGTCACAAGATGGTGACCAGCAGATCCTGCATCTGGTCATATACTTCCTGTTTCTTATTGATGGGGAAGAACAAGAGTGTCCTTCTCAGTACTTCCACTCGGAACTGTCACTGCCCCAGCTAAGGGGAAGGCAGTGCTGAAGGCTTAAGCTTGGCCATGAGCTCCACAGGGAGCTTGAAGCATGTGGACTGAGGGTTGTGGAAGGGGTGAGTTCCTAGAGAAAAGTCCAGTGCAGTTGCTGGAAGACTTCGCGGGCTGTTCACTAGGGCACGGACTTGGGAGATTTTGGGCAATTTCGGATTCAGGGCTCACCTGGTAGCAAAGAACGAGGCTGATGGAATCAAGAAGTTTTCCTTAGAGAAACGTAACGCTGGTGTTTGTCTCCTCCGTTGCCTGGCTTTCTCTAACTGAGCAGCACACAGAGGGAAGCTTTGCGGCAGTGGTGTGAAGGCCCGAGAAATGGAGACAGTGAGAGGCTGTGCTGCCGATCTGGAGGCAAGTGGAGAGCTGAGTCCCACACTCACACCTGTGGGTCCACGAGATGTGGGTCCACCATTTCAAGATGGTGCCGCCATCTTGAAATTTTCATGAGTTTTGAACAAGAGGTTCTGCATTTCCATGTTGCCCTGGGCCCTGTAAATTATGTAGCCCAGCAGTCCCCAACCTTTTTGGCAACAGGGACCGGTGTCATGGAAGGCAATTTTTCCACGGATGGGGGATGGGGTGGGGAGGGAGGGGGGAGGGGATGGTTCAGGTGGTAATGGGAGCGATGGGGAGTGATGGGGAACACAGGTGAAGCTTCGCTGGCTGGCCCTCAGCTCACCTCCTGCTGTGTGGCCTGGTTCCTAACAGGTCCCCCGGGGGTTGGGGACCCCCGATGTGGCCGGTGCTGGTGAAGGGTTCCAGCTATATTGGGAGCTGGAAGAGGAGAGGTAAGCCACAGGGAAGGGGCCGGTTGAGGGTCATTGTCATAGCAGCCCCATCTGGGAGCAGTGCCTACCAATAGAAAGAGCCTGGAGGGGCATCACCAATGCAGGGGGGCAGCTTAAGTAATAGCCAGAGATGAAATTTTGAACTCAGTAAGGGAACTCTAAGGAGAGATTTTCATTTGGGGGTGGTTTCTCCAAAAACTCACAAATGCATTTAAGACACAAAGCGCTTTGAAGATGCCCGAAGTCCAGAGAATGCCGGTGACTGTTCGGAACCTTGTCTGTATACTTACCTCTCGTTCCTCCCCCAAGCCAGGGAAGAGCCAGAGGCAGCCTAGTGGCGACAAGGGTGGGACGAGAAAAGGAGAAGGTGCTGAAATGCAGAGGCCAACCCCTGTTCCACTGCAGGACCCCAACCTCCGCCCCGAAAGGCAGGGGGAGAAGAAGAGGAGAGAAAATTTACCTCCAGACGAAGTTCGGGATTTTGACAGTTATATTGGTTTAGACTTTTACACGACTAAAATTGGACTGTATTTTATTAGCGAAAATGGCTGGAGCGCTTTCCTTACCTGAGAATGACCAGGACCGTCAGGTGACCTGTTTGAGTACTGTCCACAGAGAACACTTGAATGGGCAGTAGTGAGGAAGCGATATCATTTTCTCCTTGTGCCCAATCGCATCCTGCCCTTTGGGCTCAACAAAGAAGGCTGTAGGTGTGTTCTCAACAAACCACAGTAGCAGTTTTACAGAAGGTCGCTTTCCCAGTCTTTTGTTTTTGAAACAATAGACCAGGAAGTAAAAAAGCATTTAGGGCTTCCCTGGTGGCGCAGTGGTTGAGAGTCCGCCTGCCGATGCAGGGGACACGGGTTCGGGCCCCAGTCCGGGAAGATCCCACATGCCGCGGAGCGGCTGGGCCCGTGAGCCATGGCCGCTGAGCCTGCGCGCCCAGAGCCTGTGCTCCGCAACGGGAGAGGCCACGACAGTAAGAGGCCCGTGTACCGCATAAAAAAAAAAAATCATTTAAATATAAAATTTTATTAACATCATAAAAGAAATAGTTAATATGAGACACAAACTTTGTAAAGATAGAGTCTTCCAAAAAGGCCCTTTATGGTGGTCAGTGGGATTTGGTAGCAAAGGGAAACCGCCACGCCTGGGGCTCCAACTCGAGCAATCTGTACACTTAGTGATGACTGAATCTCAGTTGTGGTAGCTTATCCTATGAAGGTCATCCCTATGTTGTTAAAGAGAGGAAATTAAATGTACTAACCAAAAAGTCACTCAAAGTACATTAAGGTCATGACAGAAACGAATAAGGAAATTCCCAGTTTAAGTTTCCCTCCCTTCCATAGACTCAGAGGGACGTCTGAGGGAAGCCGTTCAGAAGACACCCGGTGTGAGCTGGTGTTGGAAGTCAGTCTTTAACTCTTTATTTCCTTGTTTTCATTAGCTTGGGTTACACACCGAGCCTTTTCTGAAAGCCCTTTTTGGTAAGTGCACTTCCTTTGTTTTTCTTACAAGTTCCCTGGTAAGTAAGAGAACTTCTGTAATCAGTAATCACCCATTTTATTTCTATTTTATGTAATTTCACAAATGAAAGACAAACTTATCCATTATCTCATAATTACCTATCTTGTCCTGTCCAACAATACTTCCTTTGTGTAATAAAACATTCTTCTAAGAATTTGGTAAAACCGGTCGAGCAGGTTCCCCACTAGAGCAGAAACCAACTCAAAAGGTAGCTCACAGATGGAATCTCAAGTATTTATTTTCACATATGCGTGGGTAAACACTAACTATGCGACCAGAAAACTTCTTTGTTTTTTGAACATTCAAAGGGAGCATGAAATTGATGTCTGAGAATAAAACATAAATACCCCGGGTGTTTAGTGATCAGTCAAGACAGAGAAACTCAGAGCTGGAAATCTCAGGACAGACCCTGGGAGACCCACGTAACTGCACACTTATTATCACCTGCATTTTCATGGCAACCTTGGGGTGTACCTGTGGCCACCACGGCTTGAGGCTCTATTTCACTAAAGTAAAAATTCAAACGACTCCTTCAAAAATGAGTGTGTGAATATTATTCAATTCGTTTATTGAGTAAACAGTGAAATTACATGGTTTACTTTTTTAATGACTCAAGTGAGTATGCAATTTCATTCCATTTTGCTTTCACTGATGTCAGTGAAATTGAGAAAGAAATGCACCCTCTGTTATAATAATAGTCCACCTTTAAAATCATAGTTTTTACTATTAAAATGAAAAAAAAAGAACAGTTAGGTAAAAGTTTAAGGTAAAATCCTTCAGCTTCTTTTAACATAGAAGTAATATTTGATCACCATCATGAAACGCTGGTATAACTTATCCCCAAAGCCTCCTCCAAGTAAACAGTCCCTCCAGGATATCAGTTTCCTGCAGCAACATGCTTAGGAAAAAAAACATAGTTCATATGCCAAGAATAAAATTCTAGCGCCCAAATATTTGCATAAGTAAACATTTTCAAATTCATATTCTACATACACGCCAAACCTCTTGGTGTTTATAAATGTTTTTGTGACTAGCCTTCAGGTTTTTGTTGGACAGATGTGTAAAACCAATAATTACAAGTGGGTTGTTAAGAGAGAAAACTAAGGAGAATGTTGTTCATTATTAGCACTTAAGATTATGCTTAGCTCTTGAGATGAAATGATTAAAACACCAAAAATCCCGGACAAGAGTAATTTGAATCTGACCTGTTTTCAGATCCATATCTTGAATTTGTCAGGACCATTTCATGTGGCAGCAGGGGTGTAACTGGCTAAGACACAGGATGAAAGGATGCAGCATCCTGGTGGGATATGATGGATTTTTTTTTCTTTCCAATTGAGGCAACCTCGAATAGTCTTGTCTATGTGACATTAACTCTAAGACCTCATAGCAAATGCATGTGTGGTGGATTAAAACAGCAGTATTTAGACACATCTAATTATATCCAAGTCGCTCAAAAAAACCCCAAGTCCTAAATATTGGGGGAATATAAAAACTTTCTAACAAGGTGTGATTTGGCCGCTGCAAATCAGAAGATTGTGTCTAAATTTCATATTACTTCAGCACATATGAATTTCACTGCACAAATAATTTCTAGAAGACTTTCCTGAATAATTTTCTTGAAAAGAAGTCATGAGTATCAGTCATTTCAAAGGTTGAATCAATTGTTTTTCATGGTCCCAAAGAGAGCAGCTATTAGCATACATTCCCAGCTCTTTTGTCAAATGTTATTTTTTGGTTTTTGTACTCAAAGCTCCTTAATTTAGTGACCCCAGATACAGACCGGCTTTAGTGCTTCTATCCGACCCATGGGGGTTCTTCAGAGAAATTGTACTAGCAGGAGAGAGGAACCAAACTACTCAGTACTCACGTTCTCATGAGTTCTTTCACTGCACCTTCTCAAAAATTTTCTCTTTCACAGGAAAAAAAGATGTTATTCTGTCTCTGTCATTCTTCAGTATATTGTGTGAGATGTGGCTTTTAGTCATTATTTGTTTTTACATTTTTTAATTGAAATGTAGTTGGTCCACATGTTTCAGGTGCACATCAGAGTGATTCAGTTATACATATACATATATATAAATATATCCTTTTTCAGATTCTTTTCCTTTATATGTTATTACAAGGCATTGAATATAGTTCCCTGTGCTACACAGTAGGTCCTTGTTGTTTATCTATTTTATATATAGTAGTGTGTTTCTGTTAATCCCAACCTCCTGATTTATCCCCCCCGCCCCTGTTTCCCCTATGGTAATCATGAGTTTGTTTTCTAAGTCTGTGAGTCTATTTCTGTTTTGTAAATAAGTTCATTTGTATCATTTTTTAAGATTCCACATATAAGTGATATCATATGATATTTGTCTTTCTCTGTCTGATTTACTTCACTTAGCATTATATTTCATTCTTTTTCACAGGATTTGTTCAGTCTCTCATCAGGTATTAATTAAGCACTTCCTTTGTGCCAGATGTTTTGCTAGTGCTTAGAACCCAAAGAAAGATAATACATTCACCCTGCAAGATCTTATCGTACACTTATATGTGCTAGTGTGTGTCTTATTTGTGCACTATTAATCATAATTTTAGGAAAAAGAACCTTCATAAAATAGCTTAATATCTTTATAAAGAAGCCTTTATGGTTTTCTTTTGCACCTAATTGGTGGATGTTGCCTTGTCAGTCATCAGCGTTGATGATGGAGATTCCAGGGGTGCTAATGGTACGGTGGTAGTTCCGAAAAGTGGGCTTCAGTGTGAAACTTAAAGACATAACTGTTACCGATTGGTGAGTCATGACATATTCGACAGAGAAAAAGAATTGCAGAAAAAGAGAGGTGCGCAGAAACCCTGAACAATCAAAGTAGTGTCTAACTGTATTTTAAGGAACTGAAATTATTATTGGTCACAGCAGAGATAGCAAATTTGCACCCTCACTTTGTAAGATGTCTCCTAAAAATCAATCAGCACCTACTGATACCTGTCAACCCTTTCCAGTATTTTTTGTTTTAGGAGTGAGTTCCATTACAAGCTTAGTTGGTGTCTATTGATTTAGAGTCTTTGAAAATGAAAGGTTAAACTGGAGTGTTGGGGGACCAGTGCTGAGAGGCACGTGCAATGCTTGGTCCTATGTCCTAAAGAAAGCCCTGCATTCAGGAGATGCATCTTGACCCCCTTTGGGAGGGGAGACGATACTTGGCATACGTCCACATAAGGTTGGCTTAATATTCAAACGACTTTAACTGGAACCCATTAGAATCTGTAATGTCCAGGACCACAGTTTTAAGGGAGTTGGCAATTGTCTCAGAAATCAAATACCAGCCCCCCAAATTCAGCTTTTCAGGAATAATAACAGTCATATCCCTCATTTTTATTGAGATCTTACAATGGTTGGGTATTAGAAGTGGAGCCTTGACAAACATTATTTGAACCTTTAGACAGTTATGCATGGTTGGTATAATTCTTATTTTACAAATTAAGAATTTAAGAATTAAGAATCTCTCTAAATTTCAGAGAGATCAAGTTTGTCCAAGACTCAACAGCTCCAAAGCGTCAGAATTGTTAAAATCCAGGTGTGTCTCTAAAACCCAGGTTTTCACCATCATTCCATGTTACTAGTGACAAGACATAGTCATAAACTACATACGCCATAAACTTTACGCCATAAACTACATGACTAGGCATTTTTTAGACATAGAATTCTCCATTTCTGATATTTTCTTATGTTCTGAACAAACCTCAGTAGCGACAATAAACTATGGGCTCAGCTGTCTTGGTAGCAGAAGGACCTGGGGTGTCTGGATTCATAAGGTGGTCATTCTTCATGGTTGCGCTTACAGATTCTGTGAGTTGACTCATATCTAGGAAATTTGTAGCAAACCAAGGGTAGACCAGTTTGTTTATTGTGGAATTGTTGAGACAGAAGGGCAGTGGCAAGAGCAGAGGTGAAACTTTGGAGCAAAGGCTTTTAGCTGTTTATTT
The DNA here is from genome assembly GCF_039906515.1 of Pseudorca crassidens. Classification (NCBI taxonomy): domain Eukaryota; kingdom Metazoa; phylum Chordata; class Mammalia; order Artiodactyla; family Delphinidae; genus Pseudorca; species Pseudorca crassidens. The sequence goes on from NC_090313.1 coordinate 6,600,219, forward strand.
GCTGCTCGGATACATTTGTCAAATGCTTTGTCCTGAGTGTATGATTTCTTGATGGTAACTCATGAACCGCTGTAAAGTGCTTTCAGAGCCAGAGATCAAAAGAGCCACATCAGAACTGATAATGCTGTGGCTACATTTGAAGTTATAAACACTTTTATTTTGGATATGGTTGTCCTTCCCTGGTATTGTAGGGACTTAATTTTATCGTGGTTGCCTTTCAATGACGTTTTACTGTGGATTGATATATTAGTTACTAAGCTTTTTTTTACTGTCACATAAAAATTCCCATTTACTCAAGAGAGAGACTGTATATAAATCAGAGGTGAATAAAATAATGGCTTTAGTGGATGTAATTTATTAATATTATGACTTTAATTAACTTGTTCATAATAATGAACATGTGAATTACCCATGCTCCTGCCTGACAGATATATTAGTCTGTGTTTGCTCACCTTGAACATCTCAATGTATTAGACAGAAATCCACATTCAGTGAACCCCAGTCTTTCTATATTCATGAAAAGATAAAGTTATACACAAAATAATTTTTAATTAACCTTACTCATGAGGTACAAGAGAGTCAAATTATGGCCTATTACAAGGTTTGTAGTCTGACATTTTCCTCCCAGCTCTACTGAGCTGTATTTTAAATACAATAAAATTCACCCATTTTAGGAACATGTATACAGTTTGATAAATTTTGGTAATTGATACAATCATGTAAGCACTACCACTACAAATATACAGAACATTTCCATTATCCTAAAGAGTTTCCCATGTTTCTAGCTCCAGGGAATCACTGATATGCACTGATATGCCTTCTGTTGCTATTGTTTTAATTTTTCTGTAATTTCATGTAAATGGAATTTTAGGATATGCAGCCCGTATTAGGGTTCTCCAGAGAAACAGGAGCAATAGAATTCCTTTTCCTATCTATCTATCTATCTATCTATCTATCATCTATCTATCTATCTATCTATCAACCTATCTACCTTTCTATCCATCTATCTATCTATCTATCTATCTATCAACCTATCTATCTATCTGCCTTTCTATCCATCTATCTATCTATCTGAGAGATTTATTTTGAGGAATTGACTCATTTGATTATGGGGATGGGCAAGCCTGAAATTTGCAAGGCAGGACAACAGGCTGGAAGTTTCGGCAAAAGTTGAAGATTTGATGTTGCATTCTTCAGTCCAAAGGTAATCTGGAGGCAGAACTCTTTCCTTTTGCAGGAGACCTCAGTCTTTTCCCTTAAGGTATTCAAATGATAATGCTGTGGCTACATTTGAAGTTATAAACACTTTTATTTTTGATATGGTTGTCCTTCAACCATATCAATGAGACCCACACATATTATGGAGGGTAATATGCTTTATTTAAAGATTACTGATTTAAGTGTTAATCACATCTAAAAAATACATTCATGGTAATATCTGGACTGGTGTTTGACAAAACAACTAGGCACCATAGCCTATCCAAGTTGACACGCAAAATTAATTATCACATGGCCCTTTGTGTTTAATTACATTCACTCAAGCATGATCTTTATGAGATTTATCCATGTTATTGTATGTATTAGTAACACATTCTTTATATTGTTCAGGTGTATTCCATAGAACGACCATACCACAATTATTTACCCATTTACCAGTTGATGAACATTTGGATTCTTTCCAGTTTTTGTCTAATATAAGAAATACTGGGCTTTCCTGGTGGCGCAGTGGCTGAGAGTCCGCCTGCCGATGCAGGGGACACGGGTTCGTGCCCTGGTCCAGGAGGAACCCACATGCCGCAGAGCGGCTGGGCCCGTGAGCCATGGCCGCTGAGCCTGCGCGTCTGGAGCCCATGCTCCGCAACGGGAGAGGCCACAACAGTGAGAGCCCCGCGTACAGAAAAAAAAAAAAAGAAAGAAATACTGCCGGGAACTATGACAATTAGATGACGTTTAATACGACTTTTTGAGTCACATTAAAATGTGATCAATTTTACTCCGTACATTGCTGCATCCAAGTGGCTAATGTTTATATTGACTTTAGTGTTTACAGAGTATGTTTGCATTTTTTGCCTCATTTAATTTCTACCATATAATTATTTCAATAATAAACATGCAAAATAATGCTTTTTGTTTCCATGTAAGTTATCTCATTTAATATTTACAACAATTTCATGATTTAAGTGTTTTTTAGCTCCTTTTTGCCGATGAAAAAATGGAAAGTTAGCGATATGTACAGACTTGCCTAAAATGACCATAGTAGGAAGTTACAGAGCTGGAATTCAGACCAGGATGTTTTGAGTCCAAACCCAATTAACCTTGCTCACTGGTGATAGCCAAGGGTGTGCCCAGAAAAATGATAAAATTTCAATAAAGCATTGGAAAGAGGTATGGTCAAAGTTCAATCAACCTGAAGAATTAATTTTCCTGATTTAGAAAGAACACAAAGTCTTGCCCAAATTTTAGGATCGGAAAAAGTCAATCTCCTCTCATGTAGTTACGGAAATCTCCATTTTACAAATAAGGAAAGGTGAGATCCACTGCGATTAAATATTTTGCTCTGAAAGACATAGCTCATAAGGGGCTGAGGTACAGCTAGAATTCATGTGTCTGTCTGACTCCAAAGTGATTCCTCTAATCCAGGGGTTGGCCAGTGTTTTCCGTAAAGGGCCAAGTTGTAAACATTTCAGGCTTTGTAGGCTGTGGGACAAAATTGAGAATATTATATAGGTGCTTGTGTACTATACTATCTCTGTCAAAAGTACTCAGTTCTGTGCCTGTAGTATGAAAGCAGGCACATATATAAACAAATGGTGTGGCAGTGTTCTAATAAAACTTCATTTACAAAAACAGTGCATTTGGCTCATGATCTGTAGTTAGCCAACATCTGCTCTAAGCTATGCTCTATTGTTCCTTTCATTTGGGGGAGGGAGGTCTCTTTTCTAAGTTAGTTTTAAGTTATTGTATAAGTGGAACGTGTTAACTTAATGGTTTCCTTAGAAAGTCTGATTAAATGCCGTTGAATCCAATCCCATTTTAGTGCCTCCTGTTTATGGAAGTGCAGGAATATGGGAAAATTGTCATCTTAGATAATGCTGGTAGACTTAAGAGCTCAGCACACCTGTTAGCTAAATAGAGGACGATAGTTAAAACTTGAAAAGAAAAGCTAGATCATGTGATAACCTCTAATTCTCTAAAAAAGGAAGTATTTCAGTCCCTGTTTGTGTAAGTCTCTGTTTTATGGTTTGATTCTGTGAACAGTACATCATAGCAATTGCATGAGTTTCCTGTTGCTGCTGTAACAAACTGCCACAAACTTAGTGGCTACAAAAATACAACTTTCCTTTTTTTTTTAATTGGGGAAGAGTTGCTTTACAATGTTGTGTTAGTTTCTGCCGTACAGCGAAGTAGTTCAGCTATATGTATACATATATCCCCTCTTTTTTGGATTTCCTTCCCATTTAGGTCACCACAGAACACTGAGTAGAGTTCCCTGTGCTATACAGTAGGTTCTCATTAATTATCTATTTTATGCATAGTGGTGTATATATGTTAACCCCAATTCACCCCCCTTTCCCCCCCTTGGTGTCCATACATTTGTTCTCTACATCTGTGTCTCTGTTTCTGTTTTGCAAATAGGTTCATCTGTACCATTTTTCTAGATTCCACATATATGTGCTAACACAACATTGTAAAGCAACTATACTACAATAAAAAAAAAAAAAAAGCATCCAGAAGGCCCACCCACCTAAAACAAAATAAAACGAAACAAAAAATTTTAAAAAAAAGATACAACTTTACTGTCTTACAGTTCTAGGGTAAGAAGTCTCAGTGAGCTAAAATCAAGGTGTCTGCAGGGTTGTATTCCTTCTGGAGGCTCAAAGAGAGACATGGTTTTCTTGCTTTTTCTAGCTTCACAGGCTGCCCACAGCCCTTGGCTCATGGCTCCCCCTCATCAGTCTGACCTCTGCTTCTGTTGTCACCCCTCCTCTGGCTTTGATCTCCCGCCTGTCTCCTAGAAGGACTTTGTCTTGACGTTGGGCCCACCTGGGTAATGCAGGATTACTTCCCCATCTCGAGATCCTTACCTTAATTACATTTGCAAAGTTCCTTTTGCCATGGAAGGTACCATATCCCCAGGTTCTATGGATGAGGACATCTTTGGGGGAGCATCCTTGTGTCTATCACAGCAATGATGTTGAGCAATGGTGAGGGGCAGGGAGAAGACCATTTTAATAAGACTGTGTTCCTCCAGAGGCACGTAGCACCCTCCAGTTTGGGAAAGTCTACTTAGGAAGCAGTCCTGGAAATTTTCACAGGAAAAAATTGGAAGCATTTCCCAGGTCCCTCCACCATTCCCCGGCTGAGTGTGTATGAAGTGACAGCCACGCTGACTTCATTTGAGTTTGAGAGTTTATCAGTATGCTGGCACGCTCCTTGTCTCTTTTAGCCAAGTAATTTGTACCATTAAAAATGTAGCTATTGTTAAGGAAATGATTTAAAGATGATTCACATGTTGATGGTATTTAGCACCTACTGAAGGGATTTGTTAAATTTCCTTCTTTGCAGTGTTGCATGGAGATATGTAAAGGCTCTCTTTTAAAAGGATTTATAGATGGTCCCTGACTTACGATGGTTCGACTTAGGATTTTTCAGCTTTGCTATGGTGAGAAAGCCATACGCATTCGGTAGGAACCGTACTTCAAATTTTGAATTTTGCTCTTCTCCTGGGCTAAAGATATGCAGTTTAATACTCTCTTGTGATTCTTGGCAGAAGAAGCAAGGCGTACGATCGCAAGGGCAAACAAAATGATGCACTTACAACCATTCTGGACCTAGACAGCCATGCTGTTTTTCACTTTCATTACAGAGTTCAATAAATTACACGAGATATTCAACACTTTATTATAAAATAGGCTTTGTGTTAGATGATTTCGCCCAACTGTAGGCTAATGTAAGTGTTCTGAGCACGTCTATGGTAAGCTGGGTTCAGCTGTGATGTTCATTAGTTTAGATGTATTCATCTTGAATACAAAACAAAATACAAAACAAAAACCTTTGACTTAATGGTATTTTCAACTAACAATGGGTTTGGCGGGATAGAACCCCATCGTAAGTGGAGGAAGTTCTGTATATAAATATGTCCTATATGATTACGGCTGTAGAACCAAACTATGCAAGTATTATTTTTCGCCCTTATAATTGTTCACACTGCATCATCAGTTTACAGACACAAGATCTTTCAGAATTTCGTGGGGAACACCAGGTAAGGATTTTCTCACCATGAAAAACAACGATTGGATGGTATTCGCCTGGTCTGCACCGGGGACTTGAAAGCAAACAGAAGGATATTCTTTGCACAGGGTCAGTTAGATGAAGGGAAAGCAAAGTGATGAGCCAAACTCTGATTCTAAAGGCGCCTCAGGAGAAATTCGGGCAACTTTGTGGTAAATAACCATCTCTACTAGTATTCTGTTGAGCTCTGAAAAGATGTGTAAGCATGTCATTACCACACTGAGGAGATCGAAGACAGTAATGAACCTAGAGTTCTGTATTGTAATGTAGAAGTGGCTTCTCTGCGTCACGTTGGCTGGACTGAGATTCGTGTGGAGATGGGAGCTCAGGCTCATGGCTGAATCCAAGAGGCAGACTTGTTCCCCAAATAGGTTACCATAATATCCTGTGGCTCTGTCTTTGGCTGCAGAAAGTGTGAATAATGGGATTCTATTTTCAAAAGCATCAGGCTTCAGTTATTTCCATGTGTAGTTAATCTCTGGCAGTAATACCTATGCTGATGAGTAATTTCCCAACTTTCAGATCCCTCCATGGAAGGATATTCCCCAACTTAAACACCATGAAGCAGGATTTAAGTTCGATTTAAGAGCTGGCAGATGGTAAGGTTTATTAAATACTGAAACCAGTTCTTGAAGGAGATGGCAAAGTCTTCACTGGAGGTCCTTAATAATGGTTTAGGTACTGTCTTGCCTGAAGGCACAGGATATTTTTAATGGGGTGAATTCACATATTATGAATTTCAGGAGATCTTTGAGAGAAAGTCCTTAAGATACTCGGTGGGGGAAACAGGAAACGTATGGACCTAGTTAAAGTATTGTAACTCTGTGTGCCTTCACTTTGAACAGCTGGTCATAATTTAGAGATGAGCTACTCCACAACTCTCCTGGTTTAGAGAAACTATGAGAAAAAAAGAAGTCCATTTTAGACTTTTCCAAGAGCTTTTGAGTTACCAAATATTAAATCTACAGCTGAGAAACAAGGAAATTCAGAAATTCTTCAAGGTCTCGACTGTACCGTAAGTCTTGGTTATGGGGTCCATCCTTACTTAATGTTAAACTGGGGAATCCCAGGGTGATAGAAGTTTTCTCAAATGTGCAGAGATCTGAACTTCTGGCTTGTGGAAAAGCTGTGGCCTGCTCAAGAAGAACACTATCCCAAGCTTTTCCCTCTCTTTTGGAAGGGATGTGCATTACCATGTAGGAATGTCAGGCCAGCAACAAGAAACATGGTGATTGAACCTTAAGTATATTGGTTTATTATGTATTATCCCAGAAGAAGGGAACAGACCCTGTCAAAGGAAAGGGTACCAGTTGGTGATTGTCCCTCTGTAACTGGAAGGGTGCTCAGAGCTGGGAGCGTCCTTCCTTCCATGCCTCAGTGCTTCCTGCCTCTCTGGGCCTTTCTTTGGTTGCATTAGTGAAAAAGCTGCTCGCCTTCAAGGACTTCACCTGCCAGGTCAGTGGAGACCCTTGGATTTGTGTGTTCCTCGTTCTTGCTTAGAGTCCACGCTTGAAGCCACATGCTAGTTCAAGACCTTGCTAATGACATGAGTCAAACCTAAGAAACCCATGCTGGTATTTGTGGATTGCACAAAGCTGAGAGTAGCTAATACAGTGGATGGCTGTATCAGGAGGCTAAGTGGATGTGTAAATAGGTAAAAATATAGACCAGAAACAGAAAGATGAAGTTTAATGGCATTTAGTGTAATATCCTGTGATTCAACTTTTAAAAATTAGTTAGTTACATAATATAAGGTTCTCATCACAGTTTATCCTGGGAGTTCTACACCGTAGGCATCAGATAAGGAGATGGTCTTTATCCAATAATAAGGACCTCCCCTCAAAAGAAGCTGATGAATTTCACAGTGGTTGGCAATTAACAGGTGATCAATGAACATTTGCACAAAGATTAAAAATCAAGTGTAAACTATAGGTTTCCTAAGACTTCTTCAATGCTCTTTTCTTCCCCTCCAATAATATCTTGTTGCATCTAGTCAGAGAGTTTCTCAGTCTTCTTGGCCTTCCCTGAATCTTTTGTGCTTTTGTCTGTTTTTCGTCTTATAGACACACAATTCTCATTTGACGTTAGCTCTCTTTCTCTTTACTTCCCTGTTTATTAAATAACATACTAGCCCACCTCAACCCTGCAGTCCTATTCCTCAACTTCACCCCTGGAAGAAATTTTTTCCCTAAGGAAAAATTTCCAGGTGTAATTCTATTATAATCTGATTATTCATGATTTTCTTCAGTATACACACCATTGTATGTTCAATTTAAACATAGCTGACACTAATAATTGCATTTAGCTCCTGAATTTTACTTCAGTTTTCTACACTTGTTGATGTGTTACTTTGTAATGACTTCCTATCATGTGCTCGATTTTTGTGAGGAATGCAAGGCAGAATAGTTATATTTTGAGGAATATAAAATTAACAGTAGCATTAATGTTAATCATTTACATTCCTCAAATTTTATTAATTCATACATTATTAATAACTTAAGTTCTGCAAAATGTTACAATGTTGGGGAGAGGACAGAAAAGAAGGATTCCAGATGGAATCATATGTTTAACACAAGATTCTGAAACTTGATAGCATGACCTCATTTCTAGAAAAGTAGACTTCAGTGGTAGCCATCTTTGGTAAATAACAAAACTTGCCACAAATGTGCTGATTATAAAGGCGTGTGTTGGTTTGTACAAATAATATATTGTAATCATCGCAGGTTTGGTTTGTAGACTGTTACTGGTGTGCTTATAAATAAACAAGTGCATTATACAAGAGCTTTGCCCTACAGGCTTAGAATTTGTATCACTCAGTCAACAACACTTATTTGTTTATTTATTAGAAAATTTATTTATTTATTTTTGGCTGCGTTGGGTCTTCGCTGCTGCGTGCGGGCTTTCCCTAGTTGCGGCGAGCAGGGGCTACTGTTTGTCGCTGTGTGAGGGCTTTTCACGCGGTGGCTTCCCTTGTTGTGGAACATGGGCTCTAGGCACGTGGGCTCAGTAGTTGTGGCTCACGGGCTCTAGAGTGCAGGCTCAGTGCCTGTGGCGCACAGGCTTAGTCGCTCCGCGGCATGTGGGATCTTCCCGGACCCGGGCTCGAACGTGTCCCCTGCATTAGCAGGCGGATTCTTAACCACTGTGCCACCAGGGAAGTCCTCAGTCAACAACATTTAGACATAAATAAATATTGAGAAGATGAAGGAATTGTCTAGTTGCTTTCTAGGTTACTGCCGGGAATCTACAGATGATCTGGGAACTTGGGTTCCTTTTTAAGGTAAAGCATTTGAAATATGAGGAAGAAAATCATGACTGTATACACATACGCTTGTGTAAAAAGCAAATAAGGAAAATGGAGAAAAATGAGAAGTGGTTTAGTGACATGTAAAACCCAAAGAACCTTTGGATTGATCATGGCAGGCCTCAGAGTCCGGTCTATCCCATGGCTTAAGTACTCCAGCCTGGATGAATCTGGATGGCTAGGTCTGTACCAAAGCCTCCAAGACTTACTAAGAGCATGGATTTGTGCCAGTCACTCCGGGTATAGAGATAAAGGGGTGACGGTCCTCACGGAGAACATACTTTAGCGATGGTGTGTCAAGAACCCATCACAGATGCTATGAAATGCATGAGCACAGAGGTCTCTGGAACTGAGGGATGAACCACCCACCCCAACCTACGGAGATCAGCGGGGGTTAACAGGGAAGATGATGAGGGATGTGGAAGCTGAATCTGAGGAGCATAGGAGTGAAACAGGTGATATGAGAGGTGGTACCCCCTGCAGGGGAACGGCCCACAGAATAACCCAGACTGGAACAAAGGCATTAGCGTTCACGGGTCTGCAAGGTAGATGTGAATTGTGTGATGGGCAGAATAAGGGCCACACAAAAAACATGTGACTGTGTCAGATGACATGGCAAAGGCAGCGGGGGAGGGGGGTTGGTGAAGGTTGAAGGTGGAATTAATATTTCTAATTAGCTGACCTTAACTAGGGAGCGGCTTGTGGGTCATCCACATGAGAGATGCAACCCACAACACTCGTACCCACCACCAACAAAGTTGTAAACTCAGAGCAGAAACCACACGCGTCATCTGTTTGCTTGTTTGTTTGCAGCAAAGGGCGCCAAGCAAGGGGCTGGGAGACAAGTCTCAGATTCACTCCCTCTTTTTTTTTTTTAAATTTTTTATTTGTATACAAATTTTAAAGGTTACTTTCCACTTACAGTTATTAAAAATATCAGCTATACTCCCCATGTTGTACAATACCTCCTAGAGCCTGTCTTACACCCAATAGCTTGTGCCTCCCATGCCCCCAACCCTATGTTGCCCCTCCCCCCAACCACCAGTTCTCTGTATCTGTGAGTCTGCTTCTTTTATATTAAGTAGTTTGTATATTTTAGATTCCACATATATAAGCACTATCTTTCTCTGTCGGACTTATTTCACTTAGTATAATGGCAAGTTCATCCATGTTGCTGTGAATGGCAAAATTTCATTCTTTTTCATGGCTGAGTAGTATTCCATTATATATATATATATATATATATATATATATATATATATATATATATATATATATATATATATATATACCACATACATCATCTCCAAATCTGTCTTCAGGTGCTAGCTTAATGTGTGACATATAGAGCTCCAAAAGGAATTCTCCCTGAAGCAAAAAAGGAAGAGAGCATTTCCACAAAACGGCAGAGGCTAGCAGTATCAAGTGCTCTCAGAAATTCAAATAAAGACAGTACCAGTAAGGCATACAGAGGATTAAAAGCAGAGGCTTGGTAAATTATGTGGTTTGGGTTAGAAATGTGTCAGTAGCATGAATAGATCGAGGAAGACAAACTGGAAGCAAATCATTCAGTAGCCTTCCCTGTGAAAGACAAGAGAATGATGGTGCTGTTGGAAGAGCGTACCATCAGGGGAAGATGTTTTGATGTTTGCATGTGGAAGCAAAAGGCTTCTGAAGAGAATCTTAAAGATCTATGCAGGGACTTCCCTGGCGGTCCAGTGGTTAGACTCTGAGCTTCCACTGCATGGGGAGTGGGTTCCATCCCTGCTGGGGGAACCAAGATCCCATGTGCCGCGTGGTGTGGCCAAGAGAAAAAGATCACCAGGAGGTCCAAGAGGTCAGCTTTAAAAAAATAAAAAATCTGTGCAAAGGGACAGGAAAAATCGTTGGAAACTGGGGTTAGGTTCCTGGGAAGCCTTCGCTGTGAGTACCTGCCACGCAACGGCGTGGCTCTGGTGGCTGGCGTGGCCTTTCCTTGGGACCCCACCTTGAGGCTTCATCGTGGACCAATCATATAAGCCTATGTCCCGAGGGTTTCTCCTTTCTCTTCCTTTGGCTGGGACACAGGATGGGAATGTAGATAACATTCACTTTTTCCTTTTTCTTTGTCTACACATATAACTAACATTTAAAAGACTGAATATTCTTTGTAGTGTGGCTTTTCACCAATCATCCTTTTCACGTGTCCTAAGATTTTCTTTTCCCCCTCATCGTCTCTTCTGCTTTGTCTAAACTTCAAGATGACCCATTGAAAGCATTTCCTCTGGGCGTGTCTGCTGGTCTAGTTTGGAGCCCTGTCTCATGAGCCCAACCACCTCGCGAGGCAGCAGCTTCCATGCTAGTGCATCAGTTCTGCTTCTGGGTGTATTTCCCCTTCATGACTTTCTGTAGAATTATCTGATCTCAGAGTTGAGAGGAACCTTGGTTGTCTGGGCAAAGATCTTGACCTCCTGCCCAAATCCTCCCAGGCTTTTCCTGACAAGTGGTTGAACAGTCCTGGTGATGGGAATCACATGTTTTCAGATGACAGCTCATTCTATTTTCAGATGGCTTGAATCCCTGGGAAGTTCTTCCTTCTAAGACCAACCTCTCTATAATTTTCACAAGGTGGTTTGACTTCTGGGGCAATGATGAGAATTTAATCCTCCTTAAATCTGACAACTCTAAGTATTTGGAGACAGCTAGCATGTACCTCTAAATCTCTGCTTTCTTAGGCTAAACGGTCTCAGTTCCTTCACGTCAGTTTTTTCCAACTGTTCTTCAAATGTCAAGTTTCCTGCCCTTCATTGTCTTGGCTGTATTTCTCTTAGAGCACCAGACATTGTTACAACTTTCTGAAAGTGTGGACACCAGAGTTGGAACAAAGCCCTCCAGCTGGTGGTTGACAGGCAACACATAGAACAGAATATCATCTTCATTTTCGATAATCAGGGAAAATTCCTAGCAATTTCACTCCTCAGGCACTCTTCTTCCTGGAGACTCCTCTCACCAACCGCAGCTTGACCTTCTCTATTCTTACCTCAATCTTCTTGTGGATTCCTTCATTCCTCAATCGATTCCTGCATTCAGTACAAATCTATTGAGTGTGTTCGCTAAGTATTCTGATGCACACTGGGCACTAAAGAATGGAAGACACCCATGTCTGCCATAAGGGAGAGCAGCGTCCATTTACAGTAAAATATGGGAACACAGTATGGAGGGGACAGATGGATCAGAAGGAAAACTTATCACTGGAGAAAGGAAGTCTAGGAAGGTAGGTAGAAATAGAAAGTGTTACCCTAATGAATGCATTCATTCATCCAACAGCGCTGAAGTCAGTGGCAGTTGGTCCTCTGAGCGCTGAAGATGCAGTAGTGAACAAAAGAATGTGGCCTCCTTCATGGCACTCACAGTTCAATGACGGGAGTTGGGGGAAAGACACATAATATGTAAAAGCCTTCCTCTACAAGAGGGGTCTGCAAACCACGGCATATTGGCCAGATCTGGCCTGCCCCCTGGTCATGTAGACAGTTCTGTTGGAACAGAGCCCTACTCACTTGTTCATATACTGTTTGTGACGCTTCCCTGCTACAAGAACAGAGTTGAATAATTGTGCAGAGACCATATGGCTGAAAATATTGGCTCTGGTCCTCGAAGGAAAAGTTTGCTCATCCCTGATCTAGAAAAATAAGACAGATGAGGGAGGAGTGAGGGGGAGAGGGCTCCTCTTTGGAGAAGCTGGTCAGAGGAAGCCATGCGGATGAGGTGACACTTGAACACAGACCTGAAGGATTTCTGGAGCCGGCCGTGTAGACACCTGCGGGAGGAATAGTCCAGGTGGAAAAGCAAAACCCCAAAGAACAGCTGAGTGGAGTGAGGTGAGGTAAGAGGAGGTGGGTCACACAGGTATTGTCAGGCCCTTACCAGGATGATAGGGTAAGACAGGGACAGGTGGTGAGCAGAGCAGCAATGCCATTCGGCCATATTCCCAAAGGCTAGAGGAGGACCGGGGAGAGGCCACTGCGGTAGTGGGCCTGGGGCCTGGGACAGGGTGCTTGTGTGGGGAATGGGGAGACATGGCCACATCGTGGATATTATCTGAGTCAGCACGATTTTTCTGGTGACCTGAGTGTGGGTGAAGGAGGGAGGAGCTGGTGATAATACCATTTTTTAAAACTGTCTTAGGAAATAACTTTAAACTGACAGAAAGCTGCAAGATCAGTCCAGGGGATGCTTCTTATGTTTCACCCTGTTTGCTTCACTTGTCCCCCTCGCCCTCTTGATATGTGTGTATAATGTTATATACACATACTATGTATATAATTTTTATCCTGAATCACTGGGGGATAAGTTACTTTGTGTGGCTCTTTACTCCTCAATATACTATGTATTTAGGAAAATAGGGATATTCTCATAAATCAAAGAATCTAATTTTTCCTAGCGGGGGCAACTCATACGATGTATTTGCAACTCATTTGATGTATTGAGATGGAAGATGTATTGAGAAGCAGTAGTTACTCTTGGATGGCAGGAGGAAATGGGGGTTTAATTTCTGACATGTGAAATTCGAATCATCTATTACACGCAAGAGAATGCAAAGTAGGTAACTGGACAAGAGTTTTGGGGTTGTGGGAAGAAACCTAGACTTATGGATGTATTTAAGGGGCTGAGACCTGAGATCACTCAGGGAATGAGTATATGCAAAGGTCTGAGGACTGACCTGGGGTTCCTGACCATTTAGATACCAGAGAGAGAAGGAAGAATAAGTAAAGGACACTGAGAAAGAGACTGCTCTGAAAAGGGAAGTAAAAATAATCCAGTGGTTGAAGGAAGTTGTGGGAATACTGGGGTTTTAGACTGAAATCAACCTGGTGCATTCTTCTGCTGATGGAAAACAATCTAACAGAGAAGGGAGAGGATGATGCAGAAAATTCCTAGAGTAACACCCTTGAACAGGTGAGAGAAGACAGGATCTAGTACCCGTGTGGTTAAGCCTTGACCTTCTACAGCACTAGGAAGGCAGGGATGTGAGTACAGATGAACTTGGGTTGTAAACTTGGTTGAAAGTGAGTAGATGTTTTTGGTTTGCTTTTGTTTTCTTCAAGGACTCAGTGAAAGTGAGGCTGGCTAAGATGAAGTGTCACATGCCTAAGGAGAGAGAAGGTGAGAAAGTCTTAGGGAAATCGATGGAACAAGGAAAAGTGGGGGTTCACTCTGGGCGCTGAGGACTCCGTGAACTTAGTGGCCAGTCATGAAAACGAGATCCGTCACCATGCTTGTGTGTCTTCTCCACTTGCCTTCAGCTGTCCTGGCCCAGAAAGTCTACCTGGATTGAACCAGGATTGGGGTTTTGCCAAGGAGTATGAAGGAGGGAAGGGAGTTAAGGGTTTATTCAAGGCAGAGGCTGTAATGCAGGAGTAGGAACCTAAGCTGAGGAAGGAGAGAAATGAGGGTCAGTGAAAAGGTAATGAGATTGGGAGATGATGGGGTCTGGTGGGAGTGGTGGAATTAGAGATGGAAAGGTAAGAAGTATTAAGAGACAGGACTCCTTGCATCCAGAGAATGTTCTGGTCACAAATACGGGTCAATGTCCTAAATGCTGTAGTATGATGAATGGTATTATAGAGGCAAAAGATATTATGGGCTCTCATGGGAGCACAACATTATCCAGGTGTGATGGGGAAAGGGCAGTATCAGAGCAAGCTCCTCTGTGGGGTCCACATCTGAGCTGAATCTTGATAGCCTTGTCATATGCATTTGACGGTGGGGTTTCGAGGATCTTGCTACCACCTCTGAAATAGAGTTGATGTGATATCCTTTGTGTTCGTCTTTCACATTATCAAACAGGTTATTTTATTAAACAGTTCATTGTCAGATTTTCTTCACATCCACAGTCCTAACTTTCAGATTGCTACATTTGATAGTACATGAAAATATATGTGTGTTGGTATTTTAGTGTTGTGTACTTATTTTCGAGGAATTATACAATCTAAGGGGTCTTTCTTTCAATCTTTAAGATTCCTACTATTTTGAGTAAAATACATCGATTAGAGCATTCTTAAAGGTGACATTAGGATCACAAAATGATCACAAATGCTATCACAATTATTTGATAGAGAAATGGATTCTTTAAAGCAGAGAAGAAGATATGACTTAAACTTAACACCATTAATGACACTTGAAAACCAGTCACACTGTCAGCCTCGGGGACCGCTTTGGTCTTCTCTAAGTAGTACATAACTAATTTCAAAATTAGAAGGCTTCATATTACTGTGTTCCACCAGACCACGTAGAACTTTATTTCATAAACCTTTCACTTGAGCAGCTGGAAAAAGTGAGGCAGGCTTGGTTTAGTTGGTTAATCCATTTCAGAGGACATAAAAGAATGTTATCATTGATTATAGAGCATAAAGACCGGGGTAAGATTCAATAAATACACACTTACAACCAATTACTTTTAGGTTTTAATTTAATTTGGTTCTTTGCTTGAAGCCAAACTTTGTCCTAAACTAACGGATAGAGTCTTCACTTGTTAAACTTTTAATTACTTAGTAGTTCTCTCAGAAGAGAGTCAAGCTTACGTTTTTCTGCCTCTCATCATAATCCTTGGATAAAGGCAAGCAGAATCCTTTTGAGAGATGAGGCTTTTGAAGGAAAATGCATATGTAATTGGTTGTGTGGTTTGGAAGAAGAGGAAAGAGATTTGAAATTGGTGGGCCTCATTTAAGGTTTAAAATGCAAGTTTTAATCAAGCACAGATCTTAAAGCATAAGGGTCACTGCCAATGCTTGGTCGTAATATAACTCAGAATGTATTTCAAGTGTGTTACATTATCGCTGGAGTTCCTCACTTTAGCCAGATTTAATGTAACTTAACGCAGGGAAATATATCAATTGAAACATGATACATATTGCTAAGGTGCTCTTTTCTTTGCATGAACATGGAAAAAACACCCTGAAATATCCTGATTCTAATCACCTGTTTTCCCACTAAAATAAATAGCATACTTTCATAAAGTAATTATTTTATATAATGAGTCAGTATCTCTAGAGCAGAGACTGAGTCATCTTTTGCAAATCAACTAAGATACCATCATTTCCTTTCACGAGTTCACGACGCCACACACAAAGGTTGACCTATTCATAGTTAATCTAATGTTATTTCAAGATTTATCTTCAAATAGCTGATTCATAAGTGTTAGGACATCATCTGTTCAATAAGCATCATTTAATAAACATGCACAGAACACTTGCATTTGCACATCATAGGCTTGATGCTGAGGATGCTGAGAGCTTTGCCTAGCGTGAATCTTGCAGTCTAGAGCAGGGCTTCTCCGCGGGGGTGATTGCTCCTGGAGGGGCATTTGGCGATGTCTCGAGACATGTTGGATCGTCATGACTAGGGTAAGCATATAGTGAGCAGAGGTCAGGGATGCTGTGAAAGACCTCACAGTGCGCAGGACCGCCTCCACAGCAAAGGATTAACTAGTACAAAATGACAACAGCGCCAAGACTGAGAACTTCTGCTCTAGAAGGAGCAAATCATGAACAGCTACAACTCAGTAAGCACGAAAATGGAGCCATTGCATATACCGCGCCCTCACAGCTCAGAGGAGGTAGCATTGGATCTTGGTAATGGTGGATGGAGGAGTGGCTGTATGTAAGGCTTCCTAAACAAAGTATCTTCTTAGTCTAAGCTTACATGCTGAGTAGAAATTCACTTGACAGGTGAAGAGAGCTGGGTTTTCTAGTGGAGGAGACTTCATCTGAAAAGTCACAGAAGCAAGCGATACTCTAGAAGGATTAGCGTATGGCATGCTTAGTATAGCTGAAGCTTAGATCCGTGCGCGTGACAGGAAACAGAGCTTTGAATCCGAGTGAGGGACCAGATGGTGAAGAGCTTGGACCAGCCTGTCTACCAGTGGAGAGCCATTGAAGAAGTATAAGCAGGGCAGTGCCAACATTATGTTGAGTCTTAGGGCCTTTTGACAGTTACTTTGGAGCATAGCTTGGAACCATGATCTGGAACCAACTAATTATCTAGAGCAGGTAAGAGATAACAAGGCATCTTTGAAGGTATTTAGGAAGCAAAATAGCAGGCCTTTGTAACAAACTTACGTGGTGAGAAAAGGAGTCAAACATCCCTGAAGTTTTTGGCTTAAGATGCTGAGTGGATACTGGCGTCATTACATGAAACAAGTCAGTGCCGAGAGAGACAGTGAATTCAGGTTGGACTCAGTGCTGCCCGTTGGGAGAAGTGGGTTGACAGGGCCCAGGGTAATTCTACACCTTTAGAAGGAAAGGGATCCAGTGACAGGAATCTCAGGAACACTGAGACTCGAGGCAAGGCAGGCATAGGTGGGTCCATGAAGGAAACCAAAGACTAAACAGAAGTAGAAAATAAACCAGTATTGTCAGCACTATTGACTGAAATGTATGTTCCCACAAAACTCATGTGTTGTGAACTTAATCCTCAATGGGGTGATATTTGAAGGTAGGGCTTTGGGGAAGTGATTAGGTCATGAAGGTAGAGCCCTCATGAATGGGATTAGTGTTCTTATAAAAGAGACCCCAGAGAACTCTCACTACCCCTCTGCTATGTGAGGACACATGGAGAAGACAGCCATCTACGGACCAGGATGTAGGTCTTCATCAGACGCTGAGTCTGTCAGTGTCTTGGTTCAGACTTCCAGTCTCCAGAATTGTTCTGCCGTAGCAGCCCGAATAGACTAAGGCAGTTGGAGTCCAATCAGGACCGTTTCAGAGATGGTACTCTCATCAACTTCAGATACCGTGTCGACGACGATCGAAGTCAACTTGCCTAGGACCCATTGAGTTGGGCAATGCAGAAGTAACTGGTCATCTCCAAGAGGACGCTTCTGGTGGTGGTAGGGTGTGTGGGATGACAGTGGGATAAGAAGGGTCTAGGGAGGGTGGGGAATGTGAGCAGTGAGGCGCCCTTTTTAGGGAGACTTGCCTGAAAATGGAAAGGGAGCTAGAGGGGAAACAGCAATGCTTAAACCTGGAATTGATGCGGGTGTGTTTATATGCTGAGTGTGCAGGACAGCAGTGCTGTACTATTTTTAAAATTTTTCCTACAGTTGATATCGCTATTTTTGAGATTATAATGGCTAACTAAGACTGGATTGAACCATCAACCTCTGCTAGACATAATACCAAGAGCATGAAACGATGTAGGCTTGATTGAAAACATTCAACATCTCAGCTTCCATACAACAAAAGGGACATTCCTTTCAGATTAGATGAACCTCAAGTGGGAAAGTGGTTCATTGTCAGAGACAAGCAACTGAGAAGTATGGGGGCAGTTTGTTTTTCATAGACGGACGTGAGGGGACAAACAGGTAAGCTCTGAATTGCGCTGCAGGCAGCAAGATGGAAAGTACTTTCTCTTAAAACGTTTTGCTAGCTTTAACAACAGAATGAACAGAATGAAAAGCAGGAACCCAGCCCAGAGAGGAACTTCCTGCTTGGCATGTGGAAAACTTTTAATTATAAATGTTTGGTTGGCTGTGGGAATCCTCTGATCGGAGCTTCTGCTGAAGCTACAATGAGAGAAATATGGTTGCAAAGAGGGTTTTTCGATACGAGCAATGTGCAGCTGTCAAAAGGAATTCTGCATGATCTTCTATAACATAAGCCTTTGTTATCCATCCTGTAATGTTATGCTTATTATGTTCATTAAATTTCTGTTAATATTCTTCCGCGGACTTTCTAGATTCTAGATAATTAATGCAAAGTTCTCCTATCCCAGTAAGGTCTCAAACTTAACAGCAGCGTTTGAGGTGCTGGGTACATAATAGGCGGCCAAAAAATGTTTGAAACTGAACTGAAATATACACACTGGAAAACAGAATAAAAGAAGGGAGAAGCTATCCAGATATGATAAAATGAATGTACACATCTGGTATTTTTACTGGCTTAATTTAATTAAAATCCTATAAAGCAAGCATCTATGGGCTGTTTCAAATCTACTGTCATTAAAAGCTTCTAGAGAATCAGCATTCATTTATTGGGGGTGCCTTTTAAATACTCCAAAGGAAATAAATTCAGGCTTTAGGCGCTGACTCCATAACAACAGATCCAAAGAGTAACTCTTGCCTTGTTTACAATCTCGCCTTAATCGGTTCATCTCTCAAATGCGCAAAGCACTACCTGCTTCACAGGGATAATACAAAACGAACAAAGTGAACACCTGTGCTGTTTCTGGAATGAGGGATTAAGTTTGCTTATTTTGTAAAGTATTATGGAAAACATAATGTTTGTGTCTTGATACAGTAGAGGGACCATGGCAGTTCATCACCCTCCTTAGTTGGAAAATATCGATAACTATCTTGGAAAGTCACCTATGGTAACAGGCTAAAGATGCCTATTTAGATATGTTGAATATAATGACTCTATTATATTCGGTTCTCTTTAGAATTATGTCGAACCATCTGAGATCATATTTACAGGTCAAAAAGCTGAATATTGACAATTTCATCTTGTTCAAACTAACACAGCTACCTTCATGTAAAAAATACATTTCAAACTGTAACGTAAAAACAGAAATGGTGGGCTTGTGCGCATCCCCCTGTGAGCCATTGGCCTAAATAGCACGCCGCCAACGGGGAGGTAGGTATTTTTCCTATTGCTTTGAAAGACTCGACAGAAACAATGTTAAATGATTGTGTAATCCCTCCATAAACTGGGAAGTGATGCGGAGACTTCTTCTGAATCAGAGCTAAAGTTGGATCAGATGTACATATTTTAAAACACACAAGCAAGGCTACAGGCACTGATTAGCAGAGTTCATCAAAACCTATGGTGAAGTTTATTTGGACGTTAGAAATAGCTTTTAGAATGCCCATTTAGAGAAACCTCATAAAAGCCTTATCTTAGGAGACACTGTCTCCTTTGAGAAGTACTATTATCTTTTCTTCATTAAGTAGAACAAATCGAGTTCCAAATGACATATTGAAATGACTGTGTTTTTGTTGTCTTTTTATTACAAGAAGAAAAGAGTCTAGTCTTTCTCTTTGCCTTTGAGTCTTTTATAGAGGAAGTCAGGCATTATTTTGTTTATAATTAAAGACTATGTGCTAAAACACAATTTGAATAAGCAACTTTAATTAATCAAGGAACGATGTTCTATGCCCATATTTCAGTTTATAAGAATGAGAGAAAAGGGCTTTCTTTTTTTTCCCCCTCTGAGGTTAGAAGCAGGTCAGGTCAGTAATTGGAGCTGGCTAGTCATCAGCTGGTTTGACCTGCTAGGCTAGAATTTTCTTTACTACGGGAAAGTGTAATCAGAAAACCAGATGTATCCCCATCCTGAGACTAGAGTGTAATGAAAAGCAGGCAGTTCATTTATTTTCTCCAAGCCTTTCAGATCTTCATTCAGCCATTTGGGGCTTGACTTTGCACTGGACTGAGAAACTACAGCGGGAGCCTTTATTGAACTGCATCACAGCCCAGAGATGGAGAAACTGAAATTCAAATGTTTGTGAAGTCTCGAATCTCCTGATTCCTTCAAAAGTTGATAGCTATTATGTGCTTTTTGCCTGAAAACAAGGGACAACTGAGATTTCAAATAAGCCTAGGAGGCTTACTCTGACAAGAGCATTCTCCTGAGGACCTATGGACAATGTATCAGTGACCGGGGTCGGGGGGATGGGAAACCCTGCCCTTCTGAGTGAGAGAGGTGGGGGTCAGATGCAGTTTGAACAAGCATATTCAGCAGAACTCTTGTTTCCGTGACAAACTACCCTATTCTATATTCGGCTCCGTACACTGATTTGTCCTAGTTTTAGCCTAAAGTTTTCCATGCACTTCCCAATGCCATTCTCCTTAAAATTCATCCGTGTTCCCTAGTTTTCATAGAAGAGGTCATCTAAGAGTCAATGTTTTTTACCAAAATTTCATAGACACTGTCTTCTATGTCATACCGTTGGAATTTTTTTTTTTACATAAACAGGTTTGAACTGTTTTTTGAACATTAACTATTCAAAGGATCTCTCAAAAATTATGAGAACACTATTTATTGGAAGCATAAATGAAGAAAGAAAAGAATTCAATTTATGAAGCCATTAGTCTTTAAGAAGACATTTTAAAGACCACAAGTAAGGAGGCTTCCTCACCACAAACTTCAGGAGAGACTCGTCCTTAGATTTCTGAAGGGCTTTGTCATGCAGGGTGAAAGGGTCAGTCCTGGGTTTATACCTCTAAGTCATTCTCAAGGAAGTTAGGTCAGAAAAGGATCTGAAGAACCAAGACGCTTAAGTATCCTCCAAGTATGATTCAAAACTGGAATTTTGCAGGGGATACAGAAGAGAAATCTGGGGTTCTTTAGTTTCTGATTGTAATTTGGTGAAGGTGTTGAAGGAAGTAAGTCAAGCCTGGTGGAATCTATTCTTTCATGTGGCTTGGATATGGTTTAAAGAATGGGGAGGGGGGTGGGATGGAAGAGATCCGATCAGAACAAGAGAGCCATAAAACTAGCTGCGGAAGCATGTATCCTCTGAATGATCTCACTCAGATGTCACAGATACTTAGTTATCGGAACACGTGAACCACAGTGGATGAGTTTATTTATACCTCAAGTGGATATGTACTTAGTCATTGGAATACATGAGGTGAAAACTAGGCGTCTCAGGGGAGCAAAGCCTGAGAGAATGCACTGCTAGCTAATTTACTGAATACTAAAAGAAGTCCTTCGACTTCAAATGAAATGACTTGCAATATAAGTTAAATCCACAGAAGTATAAGGAAATAATAGCAACATTGTGGTCTTGAGTTTATAAGATAGAGATACATGCCAGTAATAGCAAAAAGGAGGGAAGAGAAAAAAGCTGTATTTAAACAAAATTTCTGTACTGTACTAAAATTAAGTTAGTATTAATCTGGAGTAGACTGTGATAATTAGCTTCGTATAAACTGTAGAGCAATCACTAAGAGAATAAATACAAAGAAATATAGTGGAAAACCCAACAGATTTTAAAATGGTTTGATAAATTCTCCAATAAGAACTAGACAATTTCAAATTTCCAAAAAAAAAAAAAAAAAAGAACAAAGAACAAAGACTTTAGCACAGAAATGAAATGATGGGTGCTAGGTTGTGTTATGACAGTGTAGAATTTCAACCCATAGTCTACTGTGCGGTGGGGATCCGTGTTCTCCGTGTGGTGCAGGTATTTGGAACGCAGGGGAGAAGATGAGGAAGGAGACATTCCAGATGGACTCTTGTTAATGCCCGTCTCCCTCCCTCACTGGTGAGCAACACTGAGCTGTTCCCACAGGACACTCACTTTCTCAATCTGACCTTTTCTCCTCTCAGCTTCCCTTTTTCTGATTCTTTTTATAATCCTTCTACTTCCGCCCTTACCCCTACCCCAGTCTTTCCGATGCTTCAAACCACAGACAGATGGGAAGGAATGAGGGAGACTTCAGTGGTTGTGGTTGGGAATCACTTATCAGTTCAAGGATGTGTGTGAGTAAATATGCCACCTGCGTGGTGAAACTGGATTATTGCAGAGAAAGATTTAACGTTTGGGCCTACCCTAAGGAATTAAAGTCCATTTCCCCAGTGAATTTCTTCACGCTTGGAACACTAATTTTGTTGTTGTTGTTAAACATACATTTATTTTTTATTTTTTATTTTTTTGCGGTACGTGGGCCTCTCACTGTTGCGGCCTCTCCCGTTGCGGAGCACAGGCTCCGGACGCGCAGGCCCAGCGGCCATGGCTCACGGGCCCAGCCGCTCCGCGGCACGTCGGATCTTCCCGGACTGGGGCATGAACCCGTGTCCCCTGCATCGGCAGGCAGACTCTCAACCACTGTGCCACCAGGGAAGCCCCATAAACATACATTTATTTTTATTGAAGTATACTTGACTTAAATGTTATGTTTCAGGTGTACAGCAAAGTAATTCAGTTACACATATATCTATTTTCATATTCTGTTCCATGATAAGTTATTACAAGATACTGAGTACGGTTCCCTGTGCTATACAGTAGGTCCTGGTTTACCTATTCGATATATAGTGCTGTGTATCTATTGAACAAATACCCTTTTTTGGTTTGTCAAAAGTACCTTAAGGAAAAGAAGAAAATGAAGGGACAAGGAAACAACAAAATAGCAGTGAAAAAAGCCAAGACGCTGGGATGGGAACCTGAGCATAATTCTCACTTTCCATCTCTCTTTCCCAGGCTCTGTCCCAGCACTGAATCGTGGCTTCTCTTGGATTGGCCCCAGGAAAGAGGGTCATGACACGAAATTTGTCTTTAACTACCTGAGCAAGTGTGTCCCTCCCCATATAGCACATTCCCTCTCCCCTCTCTGGACCTGAGCTCCAAATGTTTCCTATTTCTCTGTATCTTTCTCATCCCATCAAAAAGATGCCTTCCCTGGGCACCATTCCCTCAAGGTCTTGCTTCCTAAGGTGACTGCTGAAACCTGAAACTTATTCAGACTAATGTGATCATAGAAAGTCAGATGCCTGGTTCAAATCCAGCCCTAAGAACTCATCGAGGGCTTTTTAAGCCTTTATCAAATAAGGGTGAAAACTGCACTGTAGCTCCTGTGACTTTGCTCCTGAAATTCAATTCCACAGACTGGTAACTTGAGCCACTGTCATTTAAATTCCAAATGGCATTAAATGCTTTAAAATTAAATACCTTTTAATACTTCTCCTTTCTTAATATTCTGTTTACTGTTTTATCCCATCAACTAAAGTCCAGTTTTACAAGCACATGAAAAATATGTCATTAATTTTTTAACCAAAAAAATGTGTATTCCACTTAATGTAGAACTGGTCTCAAAAGATGGCAGGTGTATAATCAGATATTAAAAACAAAAACTACACTCGGACCCCTAGAGAAGCACGAACTGCTGAACGATGTGGAGTTAAATCTCAGCAGGCCTTCCAGATGTGCGCGCTTAAGAATGTTTCAGATATCTTTTTTTTTTTAAAGAAGATGTTGGGGGTAGGAGTTTATTAATTTATTTTATTTATTTTTGCTGTGTTGGGTCTTCGTTTCTGTGTGAGGGCTTTCTCTAGCTGTGGCAAGCGGGGGCCACTCTTCATCGCGGTGCGCGGGCCTCTCACTATCGCGGCCTCTCTTGTTGCAGAGCACAGGCTCCAGACGCGCAGGCTCAGTAGTTGCGGCTCACGGGCCTGGTTGCTCCGCGGCATGTGGGATCCTCCCAGACCAGGGCTGGAACCCGTGTCCCCTGCATTAGCAGGCAGATTCTCAACCACTGCGCCACCAGGGAAGCCCTGTTTCAGATATCTTAAATCTGAATATTTTTATCTTTACTGCAAATTCGTAGTAACTTCAGTCAGGCTGAGTTGGGATAATATTCTCCTTAAGGATGTAAACTCATTCTTGTTTGTTCTTAATTCTGTATTGGTGTATCGGTTTAGAACCGGGAGTATCTTTGGGAAATGATTATTATAGATTGAATGACCAAGTAGGGTAAAAGAGGGGGGACAACCCACAATTCAATATTATAATAGTATGTGACTGAATCTTAATTTCATGAGGATTAAAGTTTATGGAAAGACATTTTAATGTCTTAATACACAGGAAAAACTGACAAAGTTCTTTGCTGTAATATTTATGTTTAGTAACTGAAAGAATAAACTTTTGAACAAAGAACATAAATGTAAAATTCTCCTTTTAAATCCTGTGTGTGGAAGAGTAAAGACAAGTCAAGGTCAAACTCTAGAATGTACTACTTTTTTGGCAAGTTGCTTTTTCTAATTGGAAATGTGGATGTTTTTACTTTCATTTTCCCTCCAGAATAGTATTGGGGAATTGTTTTGCCTTCACTTAACGAATCAACATAGGTGACTCTCATTTGCTGATGAGTCACAAGAAATAGCACTCGTCTTGTTAGCATTTGAGTATAATTATTTGTAATAAAGTTATATAATCTTATAACTATAATTACATATTATATAATTTAGTTTTCTTCAGACAAAGGGGGTATCATTACTGTCAAAGGAGAAGGTATACCTAAACTTTATCAAATGATAAGAGGTTTCAATATATGCAAAATAAACATGGAAACCTAAAAGAAAGTAAATATAAATAACAAACTGAAGAAGGCATTGTTGTATATTAAAGAGTAGTTTAAGGAATACCTTGAGGAAACAAACTGATTCTATTGAAGTTCTCCTTAGAAAGGAGATATTATCACTATATTTACTTAGTTGATGTCTACTACTGAGCTGTTAATACCACTGCTGAATCAGATGACTTAACATTTTTAGTCATATTGCAATTGACATCTGTCTCTATCCTCTCATTCTGTCACCACTCACTCCTCCGGATCGTCTCCTAGAAAACCACAGGAGGAGAAACACAAAGGAGAATTTGGGAATAGTTGACTCAGGTGCCCCTGAGGCTGCTCCCCAGGCTCTGATCTCAGGTTGAGTCTAGGGAACCCCACGGATCAGCAGGCTGACTATTTGTTACTGAAACAACAGGGTGATCAGTTCACTTCACCAACCTCAGTGTGCAATGTAGCTTAACAAGTAACTGATGGACAAGTCTTTGCAAATATTACTAACTGGGTTGTCACGTGTTTGCACTTGGATTTACTGAAGCACAGGTTTGGAAAGCATAACCTGAACTTGTCATAAATATTGAGTTTGTAGGACTTGGTAAGAGCAGTATTTCTAAACTATCTTTTTGGCATAGAGTTACTACTCGGTTCAATATTGAATCCTATTTTAATGTTTCAAGGTGTCAATATTTTGTTTTGCTAAGCAAGTAGGTATATGGAAATTATCTTAGGGAGATGAAGATGCAAATGAATGAGTTGAAAATAGTTAATATATCATGTTTGTCTTTGTGGATAGAATCTGAAATCTTTTAAAGAAAACTCATCCATGCAAATAAGTACTGTCCTTCAAAATACCTTCCTTAAGATTTAGAATCTGTGTAATGATGTTACTCAAATCTTCTCTTGGAATTGCTTTCAGAGTCAGTTTATGAGCCGAATAACAATCCATCTATTTCTTTGAGTACAGCACTTATTTCAACCCAGTAGCATTACCCAGCTCGATTACTCACCCTTATTCACCACACTTGGCTCTGAATAGCCATTGTCTTTTTTTCTCCTTCCAGAAATAAAGTGTGAAGATTGTCCACCACTGACAATATTCCAAAGCAAGGCTTAGGACATGCTTCAAAAGAAATTCCAAACATGGAAATGCTTTGGAGTGATGACAGCATCATGGCCATGATACTGTCATGAAGCCACAAGCAGCTTACACGCCAGGAGTCAGGGAGGGGGTTCTTCAAATACTCAGAGGGACCAGAGCACCAGAGGGGGTGTCTGGAGCCCCACTGCTTCCTAAGCCAGTGCCCAGGAACCCGGCATGGCCAGGCATCAGACCCCAGCCCAGGGGAGCAGGGTGAGGAGTGCCAACATGGGACGCCATGACTGGGGATACCCCAGCCCCTTGACTGGTGTGAACAGGGGACCGAAGTACAGGACCTGCGGTGGCAGAAACTATGGTTTGAGCTGTCAGTTCACCCTGTACAGCTGCCTAATGCCCGAGTCCTACCCCAGACCGACCTCCACGGAACTTTCCAGAAGGCCATTCTGCAGGGAGCCAGTCTCCACCTTTCCCTCCTTGGTATTAGCTCTGCCCTAAGTGCCCACTTTGGAGGGGACAGCATGGGCTTACCTATGGTCACTAGGTTGAGGGGCAAGTTCTGGATCTAACTATTCCTAGCTCTGAGAGCGTGAATAAGTCACTTGCCTGCCTGAGCCCCAGTTCCTTAATTTGTAATACCACCAAGCAGCCTAGAATTTTCTACTCTTACAATGTTATACTCTATGACTGAGTACTTAAGGATTCTTCATACCGTTGCGTATTTCAGAAACTCATGTGAGGAGGGAAATGAACTATGTCTTAACTTGAACACAGCATCTCACACATCATTTACCTAAGTAGTAAATATCCAGAACGTGAGATCAACCTAGATTAAAACAACAAGATTAGAGCACATTCACTGCTGATCCACTGTGGTCGCAATTGTAAATTTCATAGCTTGCTTTCATTGTGTTTCTAAATAAAGGGATTATGAGATAGGAATTTAGGTTATAGTTGAAGACAAACTTTGATTCATGAAAGCTCACAGTGGGTCTAAATGGGTTACAGGCATGTCTCACCTGTGGCTACTCTGGGCAGAAAAGCTTTCCCTTCGAAGTTTCAATCTTACGTCTTCTCTGGAGCTTGCCGTTGTTGGAGGCCACTTTCGCCACACATCGTGCAGACTGGGCTCTCCTTTCTGAAATATGCCTGGACTGCACACCCGGACATGCTTGTAAACTAAATACAGGAACGGTGCTGCAGAAATAATTACTTCATGCCTGGCATCCGCGTCTTATTTCCACTGTTTAACCTCACACACATTGTTCTCATTTCCACTCTTCACAAGACATTTGTTCTTTTCACTGTTCTGTACTCTAAGTGGATGAGGTTCAGCTGGTTTGTTGATGTTATGAAATATGGAATTCTGATATTAATGGTCCTAAAATCATATGGGAATACTTTACACCGTGTCTTTGCCACGATGCAGCATTACCTTGTATCCTATAGAATGAGTTAACATGATATTAAATTACTCCTTTTTGTGTCATTCGTATTTCTTATTTTCTGAGGACCTTTGTCCTCGTATCTGTGAAACGGTTACTATTCATAGTCATCCTCGGAGCGTTTATTTAGAGCTTGACGTTTAAATAAAACTATGTGGATCTGTATATTTGAGGCTTGAGAGGAGGGATGTTGAAAATGGCATCGGAGGATGTTAACTATTTTGTTTGATCAATCTAGTCAGGTCTCTTTTAAACCCATTGATATATTTTAACAGGAAATTATCTGAGCCTTTCCAAATAGTGTCGGGGGACTTTCCTAGAATATTAACTATGCCTAAGAAAATGTGGGTCAGGGATTCCCTAAGTGAAAACAAGCAGCTTATCTTGGTTAAATTATTTTAACCAACTATGAGCCAGTATACTTAAAGATAACCACAACTTCATCTAAAAGCTACATTATAATTTTGCCCTTATCCTTCTTATTAAAATCTTAATGTTTAGTAGAACACGCAAAGGCTAGAGCACTAGTTCTTTAACTTGAGTGTGCACCCAAATCAGGTGGAGGGGTTGTTAAAACAGACTAGTGGGTCCCGTCCCAGAGTTTGATTCGGTGGAAGGGAGTTGGGACCAAGGCTTTGCGTTGCTAGCAAGTTCCCAGGTGATGCTGGTGCTGTGGTCTGGAGATCGTACTCAAAACCACTGAGAGATCTAGGAAGGGAGAAAGGGAAAACCAAAGAACAGGCTAATTATAGCTCTGACTGTCACTTCTATTCTGAATGTAACTTAAAATATGATTCAAGTTTCAAAAATGCCGGAACCTGGATTCAAATCTAAATCAGTGCTTCCCTGGTGGCACAGTGGTTAAGAATCCGCCTGCCAATACAGGGGACATGAGCTCGAGCCCTGGTTCAGGAGGATCCCACATGCCGTGGAGCAACTAAGCCCATGAGCCACAACTACTGAGCCTGTGTGCTGCAACTACTGAAGCCCACGCGCATAGAGCCCGTGCTCCGCAACAAGAGCAGCTACGGACATGAGAAGCCCGCGCACCACAACGAAGAGTAGCCCCCACTCGCCGCAACTAGAGAAAACCCGTGCGTAGCAACGAAGACCCAGTGCAGCCAAAAATAAATAAATAAAAATTAAAAAATAAATTTATAAAAGAAAAATCTAAATCAGAACTTGAGGATACAGATCTGAAAACTATAAGCCCTTGAGAGTAGAATCTCCCTTTTATTTCCTTCCCCATAATTACTCATACTCTTGGCCTCTGCACAGAGAATCCTCCAGAATCAGAGACTCTTAGAATTGAAAAGGAAACCACCTTAGCAAACTTAATCAGAACCAACAGCTGCTTCAGAGGAAAGAACACAGGCTGAGACCCAGCACCCAAGATTTCTAACCTTGACTTCAAGGCTGAATTTCTTAAGTCTTCAGACATTAAGGGACACAGACACTTTCTTCAGAAAGAGAGGTGATAAACCTGTCCTTTGAATGTTCAGCTACAATGTCAAGACCTAACTAAGCTGAGTGTCGATTTGCAAAATGACCATTTAAAGGAATCTAGAGGACTTCTGAGCCTGCAGAGCAGAGCTCTAAACTAGATTAAATGCATTTCCATATCTGGAGGAGCGTATTTCTATGATACAATTGAGTCTGATGGACTGCGTCTTAACACGAATATGTTGCTAGCATCCCTTGAAGAGAGGATACTGGCTGGGAAAATTTCCAGTGCCCAGTTCCACTAGTTAGTGTCCCTGATGCGATGCTGATGGATGTGACCTTGGCAGAGAAGCCTGCACTGTTGTGGTCCTAATGGCTAAAGGCTTCCCATCTGGGAGGGGAGGGGTCACCTTGGTACCTCTTTGCTCGATGCTATGAAAATACCCAATTCTTCTAAGCATGTGGTTCTGAGTCT
The DNA here is from genome assembly GCF_039906515.1 of Pseudorca crassidens. NCBI lineage: Eukaryota > Metazoa > Chordata > Mammalia > Artiodactyla > Delphinidae > Pseudorca > Pseudorca crassidens. The sequence goes on from NC_090313.1 coordinate 6,629,323, forward strand.
GTGTTTACAATAGAACATTCTGATCATGGTCTGTTTTCCCCCGATAGGTCTGCCAATTTGAAGTATTTGGGCTTCTGCAGCAATAAATTCTCATATTTAATGAGTAAGTTGACTCATTACAGAGAGCTGAACACACCACCCAGTCGGGTCCCCACTCGATCATTCTTCTTGGTATCTCAGTGAAAAGGCTCCTGATTACAAGGTGGTTTTCCTATAGCTTAACCGTAGGGACAGAATGTACTGGTCCTGCTGAGTCTGTGGGGTAGTATTATTTCTCTGAAGTTATTAAATTGACAGTCTTGCTTTATGCTGTAGTCTAATGAGCTTGGAAAATGTGCTTCTGCTCCCAAGTAGCTGCTTGTAAAGCTGAGGGCCAAATCTCAGATGGAGGTAAATTTTCCAAGTCCTCAATGCCCTGTGAAGGGGCTGGGCCTCCAGTCTGAGTCCTCGGTGGTCCGGATGCAAGTGTGTGGGGAGAATCAGCCTTCTTCTTCTACACGTCCTGACCCTTGTAATAGTGCCATACACTGGACTCTCCTAAGAGGCTCAGATAATGGGTCTAACGTCTGTTCTGACTGGGGATTTAATAAACTTCAAAGTCTAATGCAGGCTTTGTTTCACAATCTCCTGGGAGAAAATGCCTACACTTCAGACAGTAAAGTTTTCTGCCAACTTGTGATGTAAGCTCATCCCCCGTTTGTACTGGAGTTCACGGCCATGCTTCCCTCATCCTCCAAAGCACGGTCTTTGCCTTTATTGTTCCCAGAGTCTCTGCTTTTAGTCTCCGTTCTTCTTCCCCCCAGAGTTGGCTTCATGAGGATGTGACCTCTTCGGTCACACAGAGTCCCACTGTCAGAAAGACCCTGAGCTTTACTTCACGCGCACGTCTTGAGACTTTATATTCTCCGCAAAGAGGCTGCACTGGACCTCACGAATGGCCACCTCTATGCTGATGACTTCAAATCTGCACCTTGAATCTGAAAGTCACCTCTACACTCCAGTTGGCGTCCATACAACTGCTGAAAGGCTACCACGACCCGGGCAGTAACGTTTCAAAACTGAAATCATGAACTTCCTCCAGCCCAAGAAGGTATTTCCTAACTCACTGGAAAAAGTCCTCACTTATTCAAAATTCAAACCAGAAATCTAGAGTGTTCCTCAGTCCTTCCGTTCTGGCCAGGCATTTGGTCGGATAATTCCTCCTCCTAACAAGGCTCTGTTTATGGTCTCTGTTCCCATCCCTACTGTCAGCGCATGGCGGTCCCCTGTCTGTGTCCTCCTCTGTCGCTTGTTCCTGCTGGTCTGTTCCATCCACAGCCTTTCAAAAAGGCATCTCTAATATCCCTCTCCTGCTTAAAATACACCAAGATAAAGTCATCGTCCTTTCTGTGGCGTACGAAGATGTCCACTTCTAACCATTGCCTTTAGTTATAGCTTAATCCCTTCACACGGGTCTCTCAGCTCAAGCTATGCAAAACTAGTGGTACATTTCCTAAAATGTCTACTACTTCCATGCTCCCAGGTCTGTTGGAATTGACAGATGCTGTTCCTATGACCTGGAGGTCTATCTCCCTGTCAACGGCATGGTGTGTTATACATTTTTTTTTTCAAGATGAAGCCTAAACATGGCTCTGCCTACAAAGCTGCCTCTGACCTCTCCCAGGCGGTTGGTGATGTGCCTTGTGGCTGGGCGCTCGTGGCTCCATGCTTATGATTTCATTAGCGCACTTATCTCATTGAACTAAAATGTTCTTGTGTCTTAATCCCTAGGTGATGATAGCCTTTAAAGCAGGCTGTTAATTTGATTCATTCAGCTGATCAAACGTTGACACACTTTAGATGCTCAAAGAACTTGGACTGAAGGAAGAACCTTGGTTACCTGCCATCCTACCGGCGGCAGCTTGTCCAATGGGGGAGCCAACGGCTGCTTGAACACTGGCTCTTCCACTTAGGAACTGATCTTAGATTCAGTACATCCTTCTCTGTGCCTCAGTGTCCTCTTCTGTAAAATAGGTACAAATCCACACCAAGGGGTTGTTGTGAGGATTAAATACAATCATAGGGGTAAAATGCTTCCAATGAGTGTCGACATCTGGGTAACGTTTATGGTACGCTTGCTGTCCTTACTATCCCCACAGAAAGAGAATGCAATCATTTAATTCAGTAAGTATTGATGGGAAAATATGTGTGAGACCGTATACAGTAGAAAACACGAAATAAAATTTATACTCTGTTCCTGTTCTCAGGAACGTAGATATTTTGCCATTTGCGAAGGCACCATTTGAGAACGGCAGTGCATTTATTCACTCCATCTCTCATCTGTTCCAAAAATACTTGTTGAACAGGCTGTATGGCAGACACTGGTAGGTGCTGGGTAGAAATGAGAATAAGCCCAATGAGGGGATCTATGCCATTGGGGCAGAGGCTCATGTTCTAGTGCATAGATGAGGTGGTTTTATTCAAATGAGCAGCAAGTCCAATAAGAAAAAGGGGTGAAATGCGCAAGCTGAGGGACTCATACTCCTTCTGGTCCTGGAAGGGTGGGTCTGCTGTGGGTAAGGAATGGGTCCCTCCAAGCCGCTGCTTGCTCCTCAGGGGCTGATGTGCCGTCTCGGTTACTTCTTCACGCCCCGCTGCAACGTAAATAGTTGTGGGCCTGGTGTATGTTGCCATCTCAGTGATGACGTGGCTGAAGCACCTAAAGTTCCACAAATCAAGAAGGAACTTTGTCCCTTTTCCTCACTGAGTCTCCAGTATCTAGAACCTAGTAACTGTTCTACTGTAATTTGTTGCCTGAATGAATGGAAAAGGGACTATTTTCTTAGTGTGCTCAGTACCATGAAAATATTCTGACTAGAGGGACAGAATAGATGCAAGGTCTTAATTAGACTAGCCCTGAAGAGGTAGAAAAAATAGATTCACAAATACTACCCCACCAAAAGAAAGGACATTGTGCCGTTTGTGGCAACATGGATGGACTTGGAGGGCATTGTGCTAAGTGAAATAAGTCAGACAGAGAAAGATCAAAACTGTATGATATCACTTATGTGGAATCTAAAAAAATAAAACAAACTAATGAATCTAACAAAAAAGAAGCAGACTCACAGATATGGAGAACAAACTCGTGGTTACCAGCGGGGAGAGGGAAAGGGAAGGGTAATATAGGGGTAGGGGAATAAGAGGTACAAACTATCAGCTATAAAATAAGCCACAAGGATATACTGTACAACATGCGGTATATAATCAATATATATATATATATTTTGTGGTACACGGGCCTCTCACTGTTGTGGCCTCTCCCTGTTGTGGCCTCTCCCGTTGTGGAGCACAGGCTCCGGACGCACAGGCTCAGCGGCCGTGGCTCACGGGCCCAGCCGCTCCGCGGCATGTGGGATCTTCCCGGACCGGGGCACGAGCCCGCGTCCCCTGCATCGGCAGGCGGACTCTCAACCACTGCGCCACCAGGGAAACCCTAACCAATATTTTATAATAACTATAAATGGAGTATAACCTTTAAAAACTGTGAATCACTATATCATACACCTGTCACGTATATTGTACAGCAACTATACTTCAATTACGAAAAGTAGATTCATGAGTAGAGACCAGGGGCGGAAAGAGCAATGATGTGAAAATATTATAGTAATTCGAGTACGAAGAGGAGGTGTGGATTGGGGTAGATGCAGATGGGGAAAGACTGAACAAGAAAACCGAGTGCAAAATGACAGCCAGGCTGAAGACAGGCAAAGTCAACATGTGGGCTGAGGGAAAGGCCTTGGAAGTGTCCCGGTGAGAGGCGTGACGGAGATCCCTGCTGCTGAGAACACCCGCGCTGGGTGGTGGCTCTGGTAGGGGTGAGAGTGCCGTGGCGATGAGTGCATGGCGGGGCCGCGTGGGGGGGGTAGGGTGGTCAGTGGGGCAGAGGTCACACCTAAAGAAGCGTGATGTTTCTTCGAAGTATGAGCTTCCTGTTATGCTTGCTTTGAGATAAACGCTCTGTATACCTAGGGCGACTCTCGGTTCCTGAACTCAGCTTAGGTGAGAGAACAGTTTCCTTAATATGAGCCAATTTTAGGGCCCCTTTTTGCACAGCTGGCAGGACGTGTTGACCTCAGGGTTTGATGCCCTCTCCCTCCTTTCCAGATCTGTATTAAAGGAGTTTGAGGAGGGTCAAGGCGTTGCAAGTGGGGGACCGTGTTTAAGTCAATTTCTGACATCTATCCTGAGGGTCATTGTGCTTGCAGGACAGACCCAGCGGACGCTGGGGCTCCCACATCACATTTGGTACAGGAGCATCTTCCCTGGGCTGCCCGAGGTGTCCTCTTCCTAAACCAGCCCTGACTGTCTGCCACCCCCACCCCCCACGCCCACTCCCCGGGCTCTCCCAGCCTCACAGCTCTGCCTCTGACAAGAATCCAGGATCTCTAGCTCACCAGCTTCCCTCCAGCCAGTCGGGAGAGTCTCTTCCTAATTTCCAATCTTTCTCTCTTCGGGCATTGTTGCAAGGATATTTTGTCTACGTTGAGGGTTTTGTATTTTTGGAAACAAAGTGCTTGGATTTTTGCTAGAATATGACCTTGTGCAGCCCTTAAGAAAATAAGCTTAGCTCACACTACCAACTTGCGTGGGGGGAAGAAAAGGAATCTGATAGAGAGGGAGAAAAAACGAGCTAATCTTATTAAAAATCGAAAACCCTAGCACAGACGTTTTTCTCACATCTTCCAGGAAGCTGTATCATCTTTATCTTGTGACTTTGAACCCTCCCCTCAAGCCCCCTTTACAAACAATTCCATTTCTCTTGTTCAGATATTTGTTGAGCACCTCTTAGGTGCCAGGGACAGTTCTAGAGACTTGGGGAGAAAATCTGTGGCCCAAGGGGTTTATAGTGTAGCTTTGAGGGGCAGTGACCAAGGGGGGATGGGCTGGTGGAGACACCTCAGTTCTACTGCCATCACTTAGTCACTTAAGGAACTTTAAAGCTTTTCTGAAGCTGAGCAGAAAGCCAAGCCTGGTCTTCTTGTCTGATTCTTTTTCAGCCAGTTAATGAGATTTTTTAACAGTATGGTTACTGGGTAATAAAATTTAAATTTGAATAGAGGTCAGACCACAGACCACTTTTCAAAAGACCTTCCTTTTTTTTTGGTTACATATTAGAAAACTTCTGTGAAATAATAGCTAGGAAAATATTTCTTTGAGTCCAAGAGAATTGTCTTTCTGTTCTTTCTTCCTTTTTTTTTTTTTTTTACCCTGGGGGCCACCTACTTGAGTTTCCGTTTTGTAGTGTTTGTTAAGCGGTTATTGTTATGCATTGCTAATGCACTAAACACAGCTTTAAATAAAACAACAAGGAACATCTGAAAGGCACTGAATACGAAAATAAGATATTCTTCACGTACTCTTCATGTAGATTTGCTCTGCCACCGAGGGAAACAGACTTTAAAATTAGATCATCTGCTTAGAAACCCTAAGAAGCACAGTTCTTTCTCTCTCTCCCGAAATGGAGAAGTAAAAATCTAGGCTATTTTAAGCCAGCAGGAGAAGGGCGGGGAGAGAACCGGACTTGTAACTCAGTGTGACAGGCGGTTGGTCATGGCAACAGCGAAGGAATCCACACCCCAGGGTGTGTGTGCTTCACAAACAAAAGTGAAGGTTTGGACTTTCATCTTCAAGTTCCCCAGGCACTGGGAAGGCCGAACAAAAGAGGGTTTTCTTTACTCCGTGCTGGAAGGGGCACTTTCCTAAATCTCTTTCCCTTCCTGCCCTTAACCCCATCCCGGCCCCATGCTGCTACTCTGTACTCCCAACTCTCCTGGGCCGCCAGGCGTATCACTGTAGTGCATCGCTAAGCACATCCCCGGGGCAGCCTCGGTTTCTGGATTAGTCGATCACCTGTTTTCTGGGTCAGTCTCTAAGTTCTAGGGAAGAACTTGCTAGGGGCCAAGGGGGTTACCCCCCTCCCTACCTCCCTCCAGGCCCTGCTTCCACCCCACCAGGGATGGAGTGGAGGAGTGTGGCCTGGGGGACACATCTACTCCAATAGGGTCCCCTTTTTACCTTCCCCGTGGAAAGGAACACATTCTTTAGAAAGAGAAGCACCGACACGAGGTAAAATGAGCACAGAAAATAAGACCATTAGGAAAGGGGTCCTTGGCCTTTGTCATCACTGTCAAGTTATCCTTCCCAAGTGCCCAGGTTCCTTGTAATAAGCTTCAAGAGCCTTGTCCTGGACTTCCCTGGTGGCGCAGTGGTTGAGAGTCCGCCTGTCGATGCAGGGGACACGGGTTCGTGCCCCGGTCCGGGAAGATCCCACGTGCCGCGGAGCAGCTGGGCCCGTGAGCCATGGCCACTGAGCCTGCGCGTCCGGAGCCTGTGCTCCGCAACGGGAGAGGCCGCAACAGTGAGAGGCCCACGCACCGCAATGAAGGGTGGCCCCCGCTTGTCACAACTAGAGAAAGTCCTCGCACAGAAACGAAGACCCAACACAGCAAAAATAAATAAATAAAGAAATGAAAAGCCAAGCATTTGAAGCCCTTTAAAAAAAAAAAAAAAAAAGCATTGTCCTGTTTAAAAGGCATCATCACTTAAAAAACCCAAACAAAAGAAACCAAAACCAAAACTTGAGCCTTTATTCCTTAATCCTAACGCGTCCCCAGCACCTGATTCTATCTTAGGGCCGGGCTGCTGGCAGAACATGCTGCCTGAACCCTCACCTTGACTCCCCCCGCGCCCCACCCCCTCCTCTCTGCAGTCTAGCCTCCTTACACATGTGGGCCTTGTTCCCTGTCACAGCCGGCCGGAATGCAGAATGATGAAAATTAATGCTATTATTAAAGGATTTTTCAATTAAATGTGCAGTTTAGAGCCAGATGCTGCTCTCTTAAAGGAAGAGAAGTTTAAGTAAAAAAGGCTGACAGATATTCGTTCCATCTAGCGTGGCAGAATTTATAGTAGATTACAGCCTTTGATTTCTGTGGTCCTGGGTTGTCAGGTCCAGTTGCAAATGGGCTGTGGGAAAGAGTTGCACTTTTGTAATTTGAAAACATATGGGACATATGGTAAATATTACACCCATAACTGTTACGATGTTGTGCTTCCTTTAAGGCCCTTTCTTCTTTGCCTCTAGTGGATTATTTGCAAGCACCCCATTACCTTTCTGCCTCTACTTTTCCTTGGAGTACAGTTGGCTTTATTCTGATGTTTTAGCATCCCAGGGAAATAAAATCTAGAAATTAGGTGTTCTTCCGCACGTGACAATGCGATATTCTCCAACCTCTGACCCTCTCTGAGCGAATGTTCATCCTGATTTTCGCTTTCCTGTGCAAAGATACAGGCTGTCTTATTTCTTTTTTGGCATCTTATTGAATTCTGTATATAAATTTATATACAAATTTAAAAAATGGATCAGATCAAAATATCATAATCAACGCACAGGAATTTACTAGTACATAACAGAAGGGAGGTAGGCTGTTTTAAAAGTGAGTTTGTGTGGTGCATTCAAGTGGATCAACTGACTAGTTACTGGCTATTCTTGGCCAAAAAAGGGCAGGATAAAAGTTGCAGGGTTGAAGGAGCTATATTATACCTCTAACTAATAATAACTAATAATTGTGCGCTTTAAAATATGTTGAGAATATGTTAAGTGTTCTTACCACAAAATCCGACAACAAACGCCCACAGAAGAACACAAGGAAACTTTGGGAGGTGATCTGTTTTGTACCTTGACTGTAGTGATGCTGTTACAAGCGTATGCGTATGTCCAAACTCACCAAAATATCTGTGTTAAATGTGTGCAATTCTTTGTATATCAAAAAGCTTAAATAAACTATATTAAAATCCGGAAAAGGATAGATTTTTATAGAGTGCAAAGTTCTATGAGAACGCAGAGGAATGGGAAGTCAAGTCTGATTAGAATGATCGAGAAAAATCTTTACTGTGGAAGATGCATCTGGGATAAGCCTACCAGGGAATGTTGTAAGAGGCCAAGGTGGATACTTTGGGGTTTCTGCTGGGAAAGGCTACCAGCTGAATTTGTTTGTAAGCTGATATGTGACATCTCTCCCTGTGAGATGGCCTGTTGGTTTCCAAAGTTGGAATCGTCAGGAGTAGAGCACGAGGGACTGGTGATCCCCTAGAATATAAACTCATCAGTACTTGTCACTAATAATTAGCACAGGACTCATAGCATGGTGGCAGGGCATTTCTCCAGATCCTCTAGTGAGCTCTGTTAATCAGCTTGGAGAGGAACTGGAACTGAAGCATACACACTTGGGAGAACTAACCATGCCCCCTGACTATAAGGCCAGGCTGTCCACCTGTACGGCCCTTTAGGCCATCACCATCTCTCAGTGAGGTTACTCTAGCAGTGGGGTAACTTGTCTGCCCATCTCACCCAATCCCCTTTCTTCAGTGAAGTCAGGGTGACTTTTTTAAAATGACAAAAAATCGACTCATGTGACTTCCTGGCTTAAAATATTTCAGAGGTTCCACACAGTGTCTAAGCTCTAAAACATGGCCCAAAGATGCTCATGATCAATTTCTGCCTGTTTTCCAGACTCATCCCTTCCCATCCCCTCTTCCACAGATGGACGTACGTTGAAGCTCCCTTTCCTTTCCTCTCAATCTGCTCCCATGGCTGAGCTGTCAGGGAGTCTAGTCCCCTCCATCACACACCTACTTTGATTCCCCCTCCTCTGGGTACCACTTCCTGTAAGAGGTCTTCCCTAATATCACAGTCTAGCCCAGAAGCCTGCCTTTTGTAATCTCATAGCAATTATTGTACTTTAAAAATAACTGTTTATTTGTCTGTTACCTGCTAGACATTAAGCTTCGTGAAAATGGGACTTATCTTCCTCAACCTTGTCTTCCTGGAAACAAGTACTCTTTCAACGTAAAGTAAGCTTCCTACAAACAGTGAAAGAATGATGAAATGAAAGAATGAATGAATAAGGGAAATCGAAAACACCTGTCTGGAGGTTTTACAATAAACAAACTGAGGAATAGATTTTATAAACAATAAAACGAGATTCTAGCAGCATTCTCAGGTTTTTGTTTAAGAGAGTGTAATAACTAGTTCCTTTTTTCTTTTCTTTTTTTTTTTTTTGTGTGTGTGTTTCACTAGTGTTTTGTATTATGAATCCAACAAGTATTTCTTTGGCAATTAGAAAAGGCATCGATGTTTTCAGAGCCCTGGTTCTGAGAAGAAAATGAAGTTTTCGGTCAGTTTTGCCATTTAAAATAACTACTGGGCTTCCCTGGTGGTGCAGTGGTTGAGAGTCCGCCTGCCTATGCAGGGGACACGGGTTCGTGCCCCAGTCCGGGAAGATCCCACATGCCGCGGAGCGACTGGGCCCGTGAGCCGCTGAGCATGGCCGCTGAGCCTGCGCGTCCGGAGCCTGTGCTCCACAACGGGAGAGGCCACAACAGTGAGAGGCCCGCATACTGCAAAAAAATAAATAAATAAAAAAGATAAAATACTAATATAGACGGTGAAGAGAACGTAATAGCTAGTTTCTTAAATAGAACTTTTACAAGTTGACAAGATTATAACTAAATTATATCACAGAATATTATTTTAAATGGTTTTTATTGCTGTCATTATAACTCCTCAGTTTCAAAAAGCTATCCTAAAAAAGTGCTTTAAGCACCGTTCTAATTATTTAGATCTAAAGAATTTTAGATGTATTTAGAGATTGTATAATTAATGCAAATATTAATGTTACAGAATATTAGAATTAATAACTAATATTAGATTGCTTCCTGAATTTTCTAGAACTCTATAGGTGAGATATGCAGCTCCTGATGCTTCAAGAGATCTCTAAATCATGCTAACTGCGTAATTTTTTATAGTCATATAAGTTTTAGATGGCTTTAGATTTTTTTTTTTTTTTGCCTTTACAATTCTCATGACTATCAACATCCCCCTGGTTCAAGGATTCTTAACTGACCTTCAACGACCTCCTAGTTGTCCTGTCAATAGGTTTCAAGGGAGGGGGGAGTGTCTGTGAACCTTCTGAAGTCATATATAATTGTTTGTATTTACTTATGTGCTTTGCCTGCCTGGGGGAAGGGTCTGTAAGTTTCTTGAGCTCTGCAAGGAGCTGTCACAGGCACCAGGATGGCTGAGTTATGAAATTTGTTTAATTTATTGTCAAACAGCTGACCACAAAATAAACATGTGACCAGGAAACAGGTACTGTAAAAGTCACTACAGCTGTTAAAAAAAAAAAAAAAAAAAAGGACAGAGTCCAGGTTTTATTGCTTCCAGTGGCTGAGGGTGTGGTAAGGACAAATGAATGTGGTTTAGCACAGCAGAAGTAAGCACTCTGCAAGGTTCACAATCCAATTCTCAAGCAGCTCATCTTGTGGGAAACACTTTGGTGCCGTGAATGATAAAAGCGTAAGACAGAGACCCCTGCTTTTAAGGAGTGTGTGTGGTGTGTATAATCTTTAAAGACCTGCTCTAGGTTCATATAGATTTCAGTTCAAAATGCTATGGAGGCCTTGAACATTCACAAGGGAAGAAGAAAAAACGGATTCCAACAGGGAGATTTGGAAGGGCTTCTGGAAACCTGAATATGAGCTGGTTCCCTGATAGATAAACTGAGGGAGAAGGACAAAGGGTGAAAAGCATTGCAGAGAAAGGGGGTGTCTTGGTATAGGGTGACAGGAGAAAAGCCAGGTCTCTTCGGGGGCAGGGAGTGGAGCATTACGGCAAACAGAGGTGGTTCTGGGAGTGAAGTATAATGCAGAACAATACCCCAAAGGTATGTAGGGGCCAAATAAATATTTGAATGTTGGGCTGGGCATGTGTACTTTACTCCCTACCTGGTAGGGAGTCATTAGAACTGTGAGCATTGAGTAATATCAGATTCCTGTTTAGGAACATGGTTTTTGAAAGCAATGTGTAAGATAGACTAGCGGCAGAGAAGATGGAGGAGAGCTATAATCCAGAAAACCACATTGAAATAGTCAAAGTGGGGCGTGATAAAGAGCCTTAGGAGAGTGCACCAATGGACGAGGAAGAGAGGGGGTATAGTTGTAGAGAGGGAGTTGCAGGGTTTCATGTGCAATTGTAAGTGGGAATGAACTAAAGGGATACATCAAAGATGACTGTCGGGTTTTAACTTTAACTTCCTGGATGGTTGATGATGCCGTTGACTAAAGAGTGGAACAGTTAAAACATTTTTTTTTTTCTTTTTTTGAGGGGAGGCAGCTGTGTTCTATTTTCAGCACATTTTTAGGATTCATTTGAAAATGTCTAGCCCACAGTTGGAAATGTGAATGTGGAGAGATGAGGACTTGAGACATGGACAGGGAAGTTATTTGCAACTGGTAATAGTTGAGTCATATAATAAAATTCTCCATGAAAGAAGACTGACGAAAGAAGAGGGCCAGGGCTGGGGGGTGTTAAGTACTGCAGAGGTTTGCCTGGTGCAAAGGGGGTGGAAGCCATTGTGTTGTGATTGGGAGGCCATTGGCTTGTTTCACCAGGAGAGTTCCAGTAGAATTGAGGCCGAAATACTGATTTTACTCAGTGTAGGGGTAACGAGGAAGAGAGGAAGTAGAGGTAATGAGCATGGATAAGTGTTTTTAAAAAAGTTTGAAAGGAAGAGCAACACGGTAAGGACCAGTGAGATGGCGCCTGTGCTGTGCAGGGCTGGGTTAGAGGAAGTTTTGAACACATGTGGGCCATCAGAAGAAAGTCAGCAGAAGAGAAATTGGGGACGGGAAGAGGAGGTGAAATAATCAATGAAGGAAGGTGCTAGAGCAGTGGGAAAAGAATGGATACAAACAGTAGAAAGAGTATAAAATGGAAAGGACTGGGTGAGCTAGGAAACAGAATGACTTCACAAGGCAAGGACCAACTACTCCTTATACGTCCCTGTGCTACTAGAGCAAGACACTTCTGGTCGAACTTGACGACAAGCAACTTCATTGCAAACCAATAGCTTGTTCAACTTTTACAAGTGTTACCACATCAAATTTTGCTCAGCGCAAAGAGAGATGGTGTCAGGTTGGTTCTTACTGACGCAGGGTGCCTGCTTTATAAGCATATGCTTCTCTAGCATTTCTGCTTTGATCACTCAGCCACAAAGCATCCTACAGATTTTAAAAGTTATTTTTAAAAATAATAGACTTATTTAAGGAACTGATCTACAAAAGGGAAATAGAGCTACAGATGTAGAAAATAAACATGGCTACCAGGGGTAAAGGGGAGGGAGGGATAAATTGGGAGATTGGGATTGACAAATACACACTACTATATATAAGATAGGTAACTAATAAGGACCTACTGAATAGCACAGGGAACTCTACTCAATACTCTGTAATGACCTATATAGGAATAGAATCTAAGAAAAGGGTGGGTATACATACATACATAACAGATTCACTTTGCTGTACACCTGAAACTAACATAACATTGTAAATCAACTACACACAAATAAAAATTTAAAAAATAAAAACAGAAAAATATTAAACTTATTTAGACTAATGGTAAAACTCTGTTATGGCTTTTATTGGTAACAGTGAATCAAAGTCTACACGAAAACACCACCTGTTAGAAAAATGAAACGTTTCTGGGAACATTGGGTTGATTCCCATAAACAAATTTCACCGAGTCTAATAGAACAGTCGCCCAGGCTGGACCTGTGTGTGCCCATTGTGGGTACTGATCTGCCCTAAGACAAAAAGGAAGGCGGCCCCTCTGCTCTGGTGGAATTCTTTTCTGGCGAAAGAATCCCTAAAGTCTGCACACTAAGAGATGTCTAGGAATAAAATAAAATTTGTAATTTGTACAACTTACCTGCAAAAACATACTAAGCTCTTCTTATGAGTAAGAGACAGTCCTAAGTACTGTGGGCCTACAGAATGGACCTAATACCACAGTGAGCACACTACCATGTTTTGAGATGTAACCACCTCTGAAGCATGGCCACTAATGCTTTATCCTTTCAATAACTTAACATTGTATCACTATATTTCAGATGAGAGAACCAAAGCTCCCTGAGTGAAGCCATTTCAAGGTCACACAAGGCTGCTCAGGGCTAGAAAAGAGACTTCTGTGCTGGAGGCTTTTTCTTCTACCTCACAAGAACAGATTTTAAAATTTCCAGGAATTTTGCAGGGGATCAGTAAACATAACCACTATTAAACTGTATAGCACAGGGAAGTATATTCAATATCTTGTAATAACGTATAATGGAAAAGAATCTGTAAAAGAATATAGTTATGGGGCTTCCCTGGTGGCGCAGTGGTTGAGAATCTGCCTGCCAGTGCAGGGGACACGGGCTCGAGCCCTGGTCTGGGAGGATCCCACATGCCGCGGAGCGACTAGGCCTGTGAGCCACAACTACTGAGCCTGCGCGTCTGGAGCCTGTGCTCCGCAACAAGAGAGGCCGTGATAGTGAGAGGCCCGCGCACCGCGATGAAGAGTGGCCCCCGCTTGCCGCAACTAGAGAAAGCCCTTGCATAGAAACGAAGACCCAACACAGCCAAAAATAAATAAATAAATAATTTTTTAAAAAATGGAGGATTAAAAAAAGAAAAGAATATACTTATGTATAACTGAATCACTTTGCTGTACACCTGAAACTAACACAACGTTGTAAATCAACTATACTTCAATAAAAAAATTTAAATGAGGAACTTACAATTATATAAATCATATTTTTCAAAAGATACAAATACTCAGTTCATCACTTCCTAATTATTTTATATTTTACCATTATCTCTGCTTTTGAAGTTGATGTCTCCTTTACTGCATGGTGAAAATGCTGCATGATGTGTTTTTGCTCATCTCTCCTCAACTCTGCATTCAGTGATAACACATCAGTTGCTTGAAAATGGTGATGACAGGAGTATTTACATCATGGAAATTGGCAAACATTACAAATCGGGGCTCCCCCCACCCCTAAGAGCTGGTTGTTAAGCATTTACCAGCATTACCACTGGATGTGCCCATGGTCTGCCAACTTCCAAGTCTGTTTGCCTCATGGGGGAAGGTAAGAATTTGTGTACCGGTAACCACACTCCCTGGCTTTGTGCATGTGATGTATAGAGAGTGCTACGTAAAGCTTCATGAAACTTCAGAGCAGGCAGGGGTCTACACGGCAAGGACAGGCTCAGAAAGGTTGGAGAAGGTCTCATTTGCTTTTGGCTGAGAAGAGAGAAGTTCAATTCAGACATGTGAAGCTGTGGGAGGCAGGGAGAGGGTAGTGAGAATAAGAGGAGTGATGTGAGGAGGATAAACGTGAGACACGCGAAGGAGGTAGAACCCTTCAGTTGAGGAGGTCTGTAAGGGGAGAGGTCGGGGGGAGAAGGTGAGTTTGGGCTACATAATGGAAAGCCATGTGACCTGCTAAGGAGGTTGAATTTTTCTACCAGGTGTTTGAAGGGAGTTGGTCAGGGAATGACAAAATCTGAGCTTTGCAGGATAGCCACAGGGGAGACAGGAAGTAGGGCTGACAGTTGTGGTGTTTTAGAAGAACCACTGGTTGCTGTGAAAATCAAGAGGCAATGGGAGACTCCCTTAGGAGGATCTGGTGACTATCAAGACAGAAAGAATCAGAATGAAGTTGCAGAGGACTCCGAAGCTGGAGTCTGGGAAACTTATATTTGAACCAGCAAGCCTCACGTAGAATATCTCCTCAATGGCTCAATGAAAATTGGTAGAGATGATCTTATTTACAAAGCAGAAATAGAGACACAGACGTAGAGAACAAACATATGGATACCAAGGGGAAAGCGGGGTGGGGTGGATGGGATGAATTGGGAGATGGGGATTGACATATATTCACTATTGATACTATGTATAAAATAGTTAACTAATGAGAACCTACTGTATAGCACAGGGAACTCTACTCAGTGCTCTGTGGTGACTTAAATGGGAAGGAAATCCAAAAAAGAGGGGACATATGTATACGTATAGCTGATTCACTTTGCTGTACAGTAGAAATGAAGACAACATTGTAAAGCAACTATATTCCAATAAAAATTAAAAAAAAAAAAGAAAAAGCTCAATGACTTTAGAAGTTGGGAGCTGTCCCTCACAGCAGTCCCAAGAAATGTGGCCATCTCAGATTATAGCTGCTCATTCTATTAAAGAAAATGACGATTTACTAGGCAGGCTTTGAATATTTTGCTCTGAATTTGATGCTTTCAAACTACAGTGACTAGTTAGGAACTGGCAACTAATATTCCTCGAGTTTGATGTTTCTGCTTGTTTGGCTTCATTTCTTATACTTATTGGGGCATCATAAATTTTTCTCCCATCTCGTGTTTATTTGTATATATGTACTGAAAAACAGCATTCTGGGAAAATGTCCATTCTAATTTAGTGATGTGGGCCATTTTGTCCTGGTTTTCTTACACTACACATCAGATCATGTGTCTGAAAGCATACCCAGTATACATTCAGTATAACTGCTTTCATAGATTAACTTTTCCCTCCTCCTTGAGCTTGAATTTGGAATCATAGAATCTCATTTTTGTCACGACTCTGTGACTTTCTTGTTTTGGTATCTTGGATAATTAATCGTTTGGTTCTCTGAAGCATAATGCACTCATCTGAAACACGAGGACAGTCAAAATTCCTGCTCCCCAGTTTTAAGTATCAGTAGGAATTATATAAAGTTTTCTCTGTGTTTTAATGAGCTATTTAGAAATAGCATATTAAAAACTTCATTGCAGAAAAGCAGTGTGGTCAATGTCTTTTTGCATGTTGATAATATGGGAAAGATTCATGAAGGTTGCCTTTCAACATATTCATCATCTGTTTTCAGGCCTGCATTTTGAAATGTTCTCAGTAGGGTTCTCTGAAATGGAGAACACTTGCTTCATCATGGGCAATGGTACGTGAATCTTAATGCCGCTTCGCATTTGTTTTTATGTAAAATCTGAATTAGTAAAGGTCACACTGCCCCTTCAGCCTTGACTTCTGGGTGGAGGTCTCTTGCACAGACTGAGGAAGAAGCGTGCCAGGGCTGGACATAGCTGCCCGGTCCAAATGCCTGCTGGCCTGCGGAGCAAGCGCATGAGCAGTGACCGTCTACCTAGCCACGCCCCTCACTAGCCACCTGCAGAGCACATGGCCTTCTGACGCAAGCTGGGATTAATTTAGGATCAAAGTTGCCCTTCCATCTGCCTCTTTCCCGTGATTCAGTATGGTTTATAGCGCTTTGTTGGTTCATTGTTAAATTTGGTTCAAAATCTTACTCCTGTTTGGGAGAATTTGGGTTCTAATGGGAGCACCACTCTTAGGCTAGTGTAACTTTGGCGTTAGATCTGCTTTGTCTCCTTGCCTGGTAAAGTCAAGGGGGGCTTTCAATCTCTCTGTGCCCTTTATGACGAAGATTCATTTGCGGAGATGCTACACAGCTTTGCCGGTAGCATCTGCTCTGCAGACTTTAATTGACACCCCTCTAGCCTGCCAAAGTAATGTATGATACTTAACTATGGTTAAATTATTTTTCAAAATCGGGTGATTCAGCTACTTTGAGATTTGAAATCCTTTTACATGACGGATTTTTCCTTTCCTTTTTGAAATATGCTTTTTGAAATAGGGCTGATGTCTTTGTTATTTCTCTTATTGTTAAGCTGCATTTTAACTGCTAATATATTTTCTTGAGGCAAGCAATTGCCAAGCAACTGAAAACATAAAGGGAAATTTGTACTATGCAAATGAGGGACTTAATGCATTAATTAGATGGATTGGAACATTGTATTTCCATGTGTTTCATGCGTTAATTCTCAAACTGAGAGCTGGAACCGCTGGGAGGGATGGGTCTGATGGGTTTCCAAGTGAATTTTGGAAACCAGAATGTCAGAGTTTTTGAAAAGCTGTGTGGTCATGGCAGGGGCCAAATGAAGTAGGAAAGAGTGACGGATTCTCAACTGCATTGTTATGTTGTAACGAGACAGTATCGCAGCGTTCTAATGCTACTTGGTAGATATGGTCTCTGATAAATGAAAACTATTTATTTTCACTTTTCCACGGTGGTAGGATGAACCAGCAAACTCCTTTCCTCCTTCCTCTGAGGGAAGCCCAGAATCAAGAAAAATTAATCAAAGCTGGCATCTTGAAGCTGGCATGATTCCTTCTGGATAGCAAAGATAGCAACCAGTGACAGCTTCCAAAGTGTCTCTTGTAACACAGCCAAGCCTCGGTCAGAACAAAGAGCCAATGCTTCTTAGTCTAATATGGTGGAGGGATGTTGGGTGGGGGGAGATTTTTCCAGATGGCAAGGCTAAACGTATGGTAACGGGAGACATATCTTCCTCGATACTCATTTTTTCACTCATTCATTCACCCTTTACTCAAAAGGTTTATTGAGCACCTACAATGTTATATGCTGGGGGATAAATTAGAGAGCTGAACAGACACAGCCCTCCTCCCATGGAGTTTAGTCTAAATAATACCACCGTTGAAATCAGCAAAGCAATTTTGAAAACCTGACAGAAAACCAGTGATGCTGGAGTTCAGACAGCAAGGGGCCGGGTGGCAAGGCTCGAGAAATGTGGGCAAGACTGCCAGCATCCTGTAGACCGTGCCAAAGGTAGGGCTTGGGTCTGCACCCAAAGAGTGACAGAAGACATGCTTTGTGTAGGGGAGACATGAAAGTTTGGGGACTGAGTTCTTATCACTAAGGAAAAGTAATTCTGCTTTTGAAGGTGTACTAATATGTTTATAGATGTGTCATCTGTATACAACTTCTTCTTGGTTAAGCTGCTTAGTTGGAACAGGGTTTTGGTCACATGAGCACCTGTGGATACAGGTATATACCTGGTTACCAGGCTACAAAGCTTGGAGTCACCTTTGATTCCTCATTCTCCTCTCATTCACCATTGGTCACCAAGTTGAGTAATACCACCTGCTAAATAGATTACAAATCTTCCTCCACTTCTTTTTTTTTTTAGCACCGCTTCTTTAAAAAAAATTATTTATTTATTTTATTTTAATTTTGGCTGCGTTGGGTCTTTGTTGCTGCACGTAAGCTTTCTCTAGTTGCTATGAGAGGGGGCTACTCTTCTTTGCAGTGTGAGGGCTTCTCATTGTGGTGGCTTCTCTTGCTGGGGAGCACGGACTCTAGGTGCTCGGGCTTCAGTAATTGTGGCATGTGGGCTCAGTAGTTGTGGCTCTTGGGCTCAGTAGTTGTAGCTTGCGGGCTTAGTTGCTCCACGGCATGTGGGATCTTCCCAGAAACAGGGCTCGAACCCATGTCTCCTGCATTGGCAGGCGGATTCATAACCACTGCACCACCAGGGAAGTCCCTCCATTTCTTATTACCACACATTCTTCCTATTTGTTTTCATCACCTTTGGTGAACCCTCATTTCAACCAACATATTCTTTTAGGAAAGGCTTGTTTCCTTTCCGTAAGTACGCATTAATTTAATGCAGTCATCTTGACACTGATAATATGAAAAGATCCATTTGGTGTAGTTATTTTGGCGTGGGAATGGATTGGAAAATGAAACATCAGAATTCCTTCATTTGTTCCTTTTTGTTAAGATCACCTTCAACAGACACCCTGTTGTTACCCTGAGCTCTACCTGCTGCTGAATCTTAAAACATTCATGACCACACCATCCCTTCCTCTCCCACCCTGTACCTCATCCTCTTAGCCCAACCTGTGCTTCATCCCAGGAAATCTTACTCATTCCATTTTCTTGGTAAAAATAGTCATTGCCACATAGACAATGGCTTCTCAAAACCTATAGGATGAATTTCAAACTTCTAGTGCAGTTTTGAGGATCTCTATCACCTGTTGCCATCCCTGATTCTCAGGTTCCTCTTCTCATCACTTATACTCTTACATCCTAATTTATCCAAATCTTCTCAACTTGCTGGACCTCTGAGCCTTTTCTCATCCTGTTTCCTAGAAAGTCCTCTTTATGCACCATCGCCTGGTGAAAACCTTTTCCTTTTATGACTTATTCAAGCACCATAGCTCCTGATGCTATAAGGCAAAACTATTTCCAGAAATACCGTTTCCATTGACCCCCCTTCTGTTGTCTGCCTGTGTCACTGTCAGTTGTGTATGCATCTCTCCCCCTCCACTAGATGGTAAGCACCTAAGCAGCAGAGACCATGGCCTTCTATCTTTGGGTATTCCCAAAGGATTATAACTGAGTGTTTTTTGAAAGTATGCTTTATTTTAAGCACAAAGTTAGACCACTACCTACAAGCACTTTAGCAAAATAATAAGCAGTTAACACCTAGAGAAGGACCTGCTGTACTATGATGAATTTTGTGCAGATTGCTATTATAATATGCCCCTGAGAAAATGCTATTCCTTTGCCCCCTGAATGAGGAAAACACCAAATGGGTCCACTATCCTACATGCTAAGAAAATGTTTTACTGCTTTTGTTAATATGAAACCTGGAGGGTGATATCCCTCTTAATTTGTTAACTTTTCTTTTTGCTTTTCCACTGTTTGTACAATTTTCCTTAGGCTATGCGGTATGGTAAAGAGGAGAAATACATATGAAAATACCAATTAAAAACTCTCCTTATGTGCTATTTATATTTACAAAGGATTCTGTAAAGAAAAATCTTTCTTTAATATCGGCATAATTTGCATCTGCGTCCTCTGAAAAACATGAATTAAAGGTGTTGTCTAGGAGTGCTTGTTTTTTGGTTTAGAAAGTCTTTGCCTAGCAAAGTGTGGTATTATTTGTATTGTAACTTAACATAAAACTTTGTTGAATTGGAAGAATTAACTCCTCACATTCGGCAAGTCAATCATCTTAAGTGGCCCAGTGCTAGCTGTCTTCAGAACAATGACATCTTAAGAAATAAGGAGAAAGCTTCAGTTCTGTTTCTCCGCTCATCACCTCTACAGCAGTCTCCAGTCGGCAGTCACGGGGGCTATTGGTTAACCACCGCGTTAACTACATAACAAAATTCCCTTGTTCTTGTCTCCCCAAACCTACCTACCCCTAAGTCATACCTGGTGGGTCCAGTATGTAATTGTCTATGTCACATAAACGTATTTCACTCAAACTTTCTTTTTTTTTTTTTTTTTGCGGTACGCAGGCCTCTCACTGTTGCAGCCTCTCCCGTTGCGGAGCACAGGCTCCGGACGCGCAGGCTCAGCGGCCATGGCTCACGGGCCCAGCCGCTCCGCGGCATGCGGGATCCTCCCGGACCGGGGCACAAACCCGCGTCCCCTGCATCGGCAGGCGGACTCTCAACCACTGCGCCACCCGGGAAGCCCTTCACTCATACTTTTAACTTTCAATTGTAATCTATCAAATTTTAGTGTTTAGATGAATAAATCTATTCAGTAATACTGTTTAGGAAGCGAGTCAATAACCGTAAAAATGGGCAGACTGACTATTTTAGTTAATTACAGTTATCTTCAGTATGAGTTCAAACATTCGACATCTCTTGTATGGTCTTAATTATTTTAGGTAGTCAAAGTATGAGTCTAGTGAAGCTATGAAATACAATTTTGGCACTAGGATGCAAGGCAGTAGAACATGAATGTTGAAATTATAGTCATACATGACATAAAATGTCACTTAATTCATACCCTTGGAAATCATCATGATGACCTAGTGACCTACTGACATTTCAATTAGGACAAGGGGCCACTGCCCTTTGGAGCTGCCCTACCACGTGTCACATGCAATCCCTTTCATCTAATGATCGTTTGGTCAAGACATAGATCATTCACACTAAGATTAGAAAATTCACCTGCCTCGAAGTTAGGGGAAAAATAAATCTTACATTCTTCCTGGACATAATGAACTTTAGGGAATTAAAAGCGGAATTAAAAATCAAGACCTCATGAACTTGATACTGGGAATCTTTTGTTCGTTTGGTTTGTTTGGGTGCAAGACCAATACATTTCTATATGACATTGATGAATTTGTTCTGCGTTGCAACTTCCACACTGAACACAATGCTTTTCTACTCCAACTCTGCTGTTACTGTTTTGAAACAATGCCAGAGCTGATCTATTCAGCGAGAGAATGAAGGAATGACTAGATAAACTATTGTCTTAGGTTAAAAAGAAACAAAACATTTTTGGCATTGTCACTGGATTATGTCACTGTTATTCAGAGAGAATTTGAAGGTCAGGTTTGTGGGTTTGTGGTGCAGAGGAAGGAATGCGGAGTGGGAACACATGTTTACGGCATCTTTGTCACATTTTGTTCTACCTGAATTAATATGCCCTTCAAAACAGTGAAGAATTTAATTCATTGTATTTCTTGTTAGCTAACCTGGCTGTAAGGGATTTGCTGGCTTGCCCATCACGAATGGAAATAATTTGTAACATTCTGTTTATTGAACATGTGCGGGTCCTTCCTTCTTTGGGGTGAAATTTCTCTCTGCAAAATGTTAAACCCTTAAAATCTGATTTAATCACTCGTAAATGATATTCTTAAGAATTACTTGAGAGGAGCAGCCGGCAAGTGCATAAATTCCGTTTTTGTCAGAATTAATGTACAAACCTTATTGGATCATGGGAAGGTGAACTTCTTCAAGAATAGAAGCAACTTTTTTTTTTTTTTTTTTTTTTTGCTCAGAAATAAAAAAGGGTTAGTTCAGCCTATGTATGTTGGATGTCTTAAGTTAAAAATTTCAGCTCCCCAGACCCCACCCAGCCCTAAGCATGATGATCTCGAGGTTAGGGCTCAGGGATCTGCATTTTAATTTAGCGTCCCAGGGAACCGTTTCCTCCATTAAAGTTAGGGAACCACTAGTTTAACAGTAACTCACGAAGTCAGAGCTGGGTACACAGAGAGTCCCACTAAGGGGTGTTTCTCGTTGAAATGGAACCCAGATTCCATTGAACAGTTGGAACAATTTCTACCTGGCTTAGTTTTTTTTAAAAAATAGATCTTGGTTATTTCTAGTAGCTGCAAAAAACATCTTCAACCAGATGCCCCCAGACAGTGTGGCAGACCTGGTCCCTGTGAGGCAGCCGCCCTGTCCTCTGCCCCTCACTTTCCCATTTTACTGCCTATCCCAGCCTGGGAGGCACCCTGCCGCCACCCCTACCCGTGGCAATTCCAGGGGTCAAGGTAATAGGCAGGTGTGTCCAGGCCTCTCCTTCCTCAGGGTGCAGATTTCTGGGCCCAGGCCCAATAGCCTGTGAGCCAAACTTCTTATGTCTTCGGTCAAATTAGCTCTGTGGGATCAAAGTGCCCATTGTCACCCTGAGCAGGTACACCGGGCTGTAACCTCACCCCGCCAGTCACTGGGGCTGGAACCCAGGCTGCAGGGCCAGCCACGGTGGAGAAGAACTTTTCAGCCTCTCTATTCTCACCCTGTCACCCGCCTTTTTAAGTTCTTCGTTCAACGAAATGCCTTATCACCACTTACAGATTAAAAAAAAAAAACACACAACCCTTTTCCTACTATGATTGGAGCTGTGTGTGTGTTTTGTTACAAGTAGATCTTAATTAGTGCCTTGAAAAAGTGAACCACAGGCAATTTTCATACCTTGAAATGAAGGGTAAGTTTTTCAATCATGAAAGCCGAGCAGGTGTCTGGTGGCTTCTGACATCATGTATTGAAAACTAGCATGGCTCATTCGGGAGTAATATCCCCCAGCGTTGTCAGTCAGAAGAGTAAATGTATGTGCTGCAATAAAGGGAATTTGAACTTGAATATGTCAAACTGAGAATAAGAGGAAGTTGCCAAAGGTCCTTCATATTAAATCAGGGATGTACTGTTAAGTATTTACTCACTGGCCCTCCCCGCCACAAAACAACAAGCCCTGACTCTTGTAGCATTTGCCCATTTCTGTTGTCTAAATATTCCCACTATGGTCTGTTTTAAACTATCAACATGACTTCAGCTGGCTTGTAAAATTTCTAAATATGTAATCGCTGCCCTTGCTAGCTGGTAGGAACACCGCAGTGTGTTCAGAGAAAGGGAACTACAGAAGCGGTGGAAGTAAGTGTCCACTTATAATATTATAGGCACAGGGACAATGGGCTTCTTTCCAAAGGCAATGTAGGGTCAAAGGTGGGAGACTCCTCAGCAACTCTGTTCAGAGCTGTGGTCTCAGTTGGGCTGTGCTGCCCTCCTTGAGGATTTCTCGTCTCGGGAGCTTTTCGGAGGGGTGCATTTTTGTTGTCACCATGAACTGGGGGCCATGATGCTGCTTGGATAGAAGCGAAGGATATTAGGCATTGTGAAAAGGTCAGGTCCGTGTTACGCTACAAAAAATTACCCAGAATTTTGCACAAATTACTGTCTTACCAGATAATCTTTCACGTTAAAAACGAAAACCAAAAAACCCTGCTTAAAATTATCCAAACCAAGAACTCTGTTTTTTTGATGTGGCTTTAGTAGTGGGTTTTCTAGGAATGCAACTCTTGTGTAAAATGAGGTATATTTGCATTTCTCGGTTCCAAACCTTACCGAGGGCCATTTACCATCCAAGTCGGGTGGTACACTCATGGGGTCTGAGTCTAAGGTAACACACCTGTATCAGAGAGGATGTATAAGGGTTAGAGCCAGCATGTTTCTATGTAGAATGGAAACATTATAGACATTTTAAAGAGTAATATATATGCAAGTATAGCTTATTACGAATTGAGCATCCAATGAAAAACTGTGCTTTATTCTCAGCTTAAGGGCAAAAGGAAGCCAGAGTTTGGTTATTACCCAAGCTCTTAAAATTGTTTGAACGTGATGTGACACAAACTTAGTACACATATTTTGTATTACTAGAAAGGAGTCACGATCACTATTCATCGTAGAAATATAAGACAGAAGATGAGAATGAAATGGATATGTGCACAATTATATAAACATTATGGAAAGTTACCATAGCATTAGGAAAAGTATAAAAGCAATTTGGTCATGTCAGGTTATAGCACTTGGGCAAATATGTGTTTGTATGTATATAAATGAGTCTGTGAGCTCTTTGAGACTGAAACCAAAGAGTATTTTATTTGTGTCCCTAGCAGTTAGTCAGGTGACTGGCACAGAGTAGGAACTCAAGAAATGTTTCCTACGTTCGTGTGTATTTGCATGAATGCTAGGATTGCAGAAAGCAGTACTTGGATGTCACAGAGGGTCTGAGTAGCCGATGCTCTAGTGAATAATGAACACAGCTACTGTAGGTCAGTACTTCCTCAAATTTTAACGCACATAAAGTCTTGTTAAAATATAGACTGTGACCCAGTAGCTCTGAGATGGGGCCAGAGGTTTTACATTTTTACCGAGTTCCCAGGTGATCCCATTATGCTCCCTTGGTCCACACTCTGATTAGCGAGGCTTAAGATTTCCTGCTGAGCATCTGTTGTTCTGCACCTACGGGTCAGTGCTAGCACTTCCAGGAGGAGAAAAATGGTGGTAAATAATGGATTTCTTTGAATTTTGATTATGTGATACTTCACAGGATGTGAACGCACTCCAGCTTATCCACTGAGGTGTTGAAAAACATTGGGGTTGTTTCATCTTTGTTTTCTTTGCTGTCACAGTCATAAAGATGCGTGTACCTGTCTCATACATGTGTGCAAGGGTTTCCCTCTCTGAAAATTTGCCTGGTTGTAGGGTAAGTAAATGTTAAAAGTTTATTCAAATTGTGTTCCAAAGTGGTGCTAAATCCTACTTCCAACACTAGTTGGAAGTTGCTAGTATTTCCATTGGTCCATATACTCTGAAACTTAATGTCAAACTTCATAATTTTTGCAATCTAAGGGGTATAGAATAGTAGCTCATTGTCTTACATTTCAGTGATTACTAATGAGGCAGAGAATCTTTTCACGTTTTCGGGCCATTTGTATGGATGGCTGTTCGTGTCCATTGCTATTGGATTTGTATATGGTTGTTTTTTTCTTAGTGATATCTTGGATTCTACTTTACAGACACTAATAGATATTTTCAGTTTTGCGTATTACAAATATCATGTCTCGATTTATGTCCTTCATATTCTTTCTGATGACTTCTAATTTACAGACGTCAGTGTCATTCAAAATCTGACTTTAAAGGGAATGCTTCAAAATGTTTATCATTAGGAATTATATTTGGTCTAGGTTTTTTGTGGGTGCCTTTATCTTGTTGAAGGATCTCTTATTTCTTGTTTGGTAACACTTCTGGGCCAAGAATGGATGTTATTGTATCAAATAGATTTTCTCCATCTATTGAGATGCTTATGTGGTTCCTTCTTTGATTTTTTAATGTGAATCATATTAGAATTTTTTTCCCTTATTTAAAACCTCCCCCTTGCTTTCCCAGTATAAACCCAATTTGGTCATCATTTTTCTTTATCCTTTTAATTTCATGGCTCAATTTAATTTCATTTTTCTTTATCCTTTTAATTTCATTGGCTAATGCATTATTTAGGAATTTTGCTTCTACGTTCCTGAGAGAGATTGTTCTGAACTCCTGCCATGCCCTGTCTTGTCTGCTTTGGAGTCAAAGCAACAGATACAAACCTCAGGATGAGTTGGAGAGTGACTCCCATTTTCTGGAAGAATTTATATAAAAGTAGGATAGGGCTTCCCTGGTGGCACAGTGGTTGAGAGTCCGCCTGCCGATACAGGGGACACGGGTTCGTGCCCCGGTCCGGGAAGATCCCACATGCCGCGGAGTGGCTGGGCCTGTGAGCCATGGGCGCTGAGCCTGCGCATCCGGAGCCTGTGCTCCACAATGGGAGAGGCCACAACAGGGAGAGGCCACAACAGTGAGAGGCCCGTGTACCACAAAAAAAAAAAAAAAAAAAAACAGTAGGATAATACGGAAAAGTCATATAAAACCATTTAGGCCAAATGTTTTCTTCTTGGGCAAAGCTTTTAAACTACTGATGAAAGATTTTCAAATAAGCTAGAACACTTCAGGCTTTCTATTTCTTTTTGAATCCATTTTGAACACGTGTATCTTTCTAATAACTTGTCCATTTAGTCTATTTTCCAATTTGTTGGTATAGATTTGTCCATAACAGTCTTATTATCATTTTAGTCTCTTTGCCTGTGCTTGTATCTTCCTTTTCATTAATGGTATGGACTGTTTCTGCCTTCTTTAAGTTTATGTTACCATTGTCACCAGAAGGTTATCCATTTTACTAGGTTTCTTGGAGAGCCAATTTTTGCTTTTCTTGATTCTCTGTATTGCATATTTGTTTTATTAAGATATCTATCCCATCATCTCTTTTCTATTGTAAGAGTTTAAGGATCTAATAAATGAAATACTGCTTAGAACCCTACAAGTGGCAATATGTATTTTCATTATTATTTTTTAGTTCTTTTTTTTATAAATTATGTAGAAGGATCTTAGATTTTCTAAATATACGGGGATTTTATTTTTATTTATTTTTATTTTTTAACATCTTTATTGGAGTATAATTGCTTTACAATGGTGTGTTAGTTTCTGCTTTATAACAAAGTGAATCAGCTATACATATACATATGTTCCCATATCTCTTCCCTCTTGCGTCTCCCTCCCTCCCACCCTCCTTATCCCACCCCTCTAGGTGGTCACAGAGCACTGAGCTGATCTCTATATGGGGATTTTAAATTTACCTTTGTGTTACTGTTATCTTATTTTTCTTTGTGATATAAATCCTTTGATATTGAGACTTTCTTATGAACTAGTTTGGCTATTGAAAAAACATTCCATGGGTGCTTGAGAAAAATGCCTATTTTCTCTGCGAGGTTCTAGGTAAATTCCTTCCACCAAGCTTTTTATTTACTCTTCACAAGTAAAGAGTAAATAAAAATACACTTGTCCTCTTGATCTATTAATAATTGAGATATCCCACTACTGTCAACTTGTCGACATCTCCCTCCAGTTCTCTCAGTTTTTCCCATGTGGTTTTTTTTTTTAATAAACCTGGCTATAGGCATGAAGTCTTTACCGGACTTTGAAGGCATAGGGCATAACTTGTCACCCCCTTGTCCCCCAGGGTGGCAGCTGCTGAATGAACAAATGAATAAATGTTCTGAATGGATTTATTAATCTGATTTTTTTTTTTTAACAAAATGGAGCACCACACTCACAGGGCCTAATCTGAAAGACTGTACAGGAATGTGTTATGGCTGACAAAGATTTCCATTAACTATCATGCCACAATAGGCCAGAGATCTTGTAACATTAGTAAAGGACCTTCTATCAAACCATGTTCACTATCATCATGGGTTAGGGTTTCAGATGAAAGCCTTGGGGGCTCTAGAATTTGGAGTTATGCCTGTTAGTTAAGTGAAAGGCATTTCACACATCTGCTTTTATCAGTTTATTCATGCTGATAGATGCTTTGAGAGGGAATTCACAACTTGTGAAAGGCTCTGAGTGAAAAGATCCAGGGAACAAAGTCCTCTGTTTATCTGTAGAATGTGCCTGAGGAAGGATTTTAGCAGCCCCACCAATTTCTCCTCTGTGTTTAAACACATAAATGGAGGAAGAGTAACAATCGTTATTATTAATTTCTTTTCTTGTATAACTTGACTTCATTAGACTAAATCCATATTTGGGCCCATACATAGCTTCAAGGCACATTTAATACTGAGGCTCATTTTATAGGGGAGGCTAATTCTTTAAATCGTTTGATGTATGTTAAAAATTTTCAGACATACACTTAGCTCTGATCCAGTTTAAGATTATGGTAATTCCGAACATGGCTCAGTTTGAAAGTTTAAAATGAGTTACAAAACTGCTTAAGAAATGAAAATTTGACCCCTTGCTTATCATCCTTTTCTTAGCATATATGTATGAATAATCTTACCAAATATCTTAATATGATGATGCTGTGTTTTAGAATTCCTCTCATTTCATTCTCACAAATCAGCCATCACTGCCTTATTGATTTGCTGTTAGATGTCTTCTTTCAATACCCATGAGTCCCCAGAGCTGTTTTTTATTCTTGCCTTGAAGGAAAGGTTATCTTAAATAATAACATAAAAGTTACTCAATATAGGTATTAGATTTATGCAAATTCTCTTTTTGAATGAGAAGAAACAAGTAGTAAAATGGAGCTGAGAACTATTGCTTTATTGATTGCTTCTCTCACCCTGGAAAAAATACCCACCAGGGTCCCTAGAATTTTCTTTTTTCTGCTGAATTTTCATACTATGATTGAAAAAGAGAGAGGGGATTACTGATGTTCTATTTGTAGAAAATGCTGGCATATGTGTCTATTCTATCCTGTTTCTTCAAGGAGACACAATGCTTCCATGGATTCTGAGTTTCTTTTGATGGAACATATACCGGTTTGGTTGCTACTTAATGAATTATGAGAGTTTCTTGATAATAAATGATAACTAATCATGACAAATAACCGGCTTCTGACTTTAACATCTTTTAAATCACTTAAGTTGTCTGAAAAGCAGAATAGAGTTACAAAGGCTACCACTTCACAGAGAAATGGAAACAATACATATTTTATTTTTGGATAGATAGTAATCAAATATTTAAAAATAATTCAAATCTTAAAATCAAGATATATACTATACACATTGGTTATTTTAAAATTATATATATAGTATTCTAAAATACTGTAGAATTCTAAGAAAAGACATTTAAAAATATTTAGGCTAATTTGGAGCTAATTTCACAATACATTTATATAATACTGTCCTAACTATTTATATCCTTTTTTTTTTCTTGGAAATATCAAGTGATTTTTTGTGTCATCTTTTCCAAGCAAAATTCTTAGAAGATTTGGAGGTATTTCATACAAAATTATAGAACAATTTTTAAACAAAAATAAGCGCAGAGTATATCTTTCATTTAACTTTAACTTGTTTTAATCTCTTTAAAGGTTATACTTTTATTTTATGACCAGGATACATACAAACTTACAACCTAGGCAAAACTAGATCTATCTGACCTAACAAAGAATTCATTTCACCTTGCTTTAATTTATGAGCTATTTCTTATTCTTTAATTTTTCTTCTACTTCCCATCTGTAGGAATATTCATCTTCTTGATTCCATCCCTCTGCTTACTTGAATTCAAATTATTGCTGGTTCTTTGGTCCTATCTTATTTCTGATGTGTTTGCCATTGCAGCTGGTCCATGGAGCATGAACTCCCAGGGCAGTAATTGTCTGACTTTTAAGTTTTCTTTTCCTTCCTACCCCATGTTGCCATGTCACCCTCCTTCCATGTGTAAGACCACCTTTGCATTCATACCATCATCACACTTTTTACCCTCCAATCTTTGATCTCGCAATTTCCGCTCTTAATTGCTTTCAGAAGTCTCTCACCACTAAACGATGTTGATTGTCTCTTCCCACACCCTGTATTAGAACCGTCCTATGTTTTACTTCTCAGAAGATTGTGAGCATATTTTTAAGTTGTGAGAATGTCAACTTTATGCATTTATTCATAAACACCAAGCTTCACATTATTTTTCAATTTTCACCTTAATATTAATAGAGCTATTTAAAAAATTTTCTACTTTTCTAATACACACTTATTATATGTCGTCTTCCATTTAGAGTGACATAACTTGATATAATTTTAAACATATTCTCAAGTATTTAAAACATGCCTCCACTTCATTTCTCACTTTTGTTAATATTGAGATATTAAAACATCTCTCTACAAAGAGATCCACAGCGGTCATTCCTAACTCTTCTTCCTCGCTTCTTTGTGGATGTGTTGGAGGTGGATTGACTTGGGCAGCATAGGGGACTGTAAGTGCCCTGAGGGCAGGGACCATGGCTGTCCTGATCAGGAAAGACACATAGAGATCACCATGTCCAGCTCATAGTAAGAGCTCAGTGATTAAGTTCATAACCAGAACCATGACGGTAATATAAAGTCAACAGTCCTTCCCCACCTCTACATACAGTATCAACTTCTTAATTAATGCTGTAAAAATTACATAGATTTTAAACACGAGAGCCAGAGTAAATAAAACAGAGAAGCAAAAGACATCATATCCCAAGGAGGGGCAGGGATTTTGATTCCCCCTTAGAACAAATGGGAAAATGGGGAAGCAAATAAGATCAGTGTCTTATTCAGGGTCGCATAATTGGGCAGAGCAGGACTTAATTGGGGAGTAATTTATTGATAAACTAATTTGTCCTTCTTGTATTTTCTCTCTGCAGCACATCTTCCACAAGCCCCTCCCCACCCCAAGCCCATAAGGTAACTAGGTTCCTTTTGAGGGCTTAGATTTTTTTCCTCCTTCAGATTTTTAGATCTCAAAACCAACACTGTTTAAATACAACAGCCCTACCTATCTTTTGCGACAAATTTATTCAAGTGAGGAAGTTAAGAATAAATGTTTTTGAGGACCAGTAGAAGGAAGCTGTCCCCCCTCAGGCTGGAGAGAGAGCAAAGGTAGAGTTCTTCTAGGTAGAGCGGGGCAGGGCACGCTGGATTCCATATGGGATAGGTGATCCATGCTTTCAGCAGGCCTGGCTCTGCACAGCCTCCTTTCCAAAGACTTCCAGAGCCTCAGCCATGACTTAGAAGTGGTAGAGCTGCCAGATCTAAAGGGCCAGGCAGAGGGAGACTCTTAGTGACTCAGCGATAACAAGAGTGGGTCGATAACCCTTTCAAAACTGGTCTCCAGGTCTTTGGTGAGGTGTAGAACTCTGGAATCTAAGCAAATCAGAGAGGAATTCCAGCAGTCACTAGGATTAAGCTCCCTGCCAGTGTGGTCGGATGCGGGGGGTAGGTGGGGTGGTTAGTCTGGTATAAGTTTATTAAAGAGGAAAAAAAGAGATTTTTCTTAAAGGGGGATAATTGATTGATTTGTACATTCTCTAATTTCTCTGTGGCGTAGCTTTTGCGGAAAGACTCATGCCTGCTCTGTTAATAGCTACATTTCCTGATTCACCAAAGTTTCTTTAGAATCGGACACACAAATCAGGATCTATTGGCATATTTATAAAGATACTTGGCCCTGAGATTTCTTTTTTTTTTATAAATTTATTTATTTATTTTCATTTATTTATTTTTGGCTGCGCTGGGTCTTCATTGCTGTGCGTAGGCTTTCTCTAGTTGAGACGAGCGGGGGCTACTCTTCATTGCGGTGCACGGGCTTCTCACTGCAGTGGCTT
Organism: Pseudorca crassidens; assembly: GCF_039906515.1. NCBI lineage: Eukaryota > Metazoa > Chordata > Mammalia > Artiodactyla > Delphinidae > Pseudorca > Pseudorca crassidens. The sequence continues at coordinate 6,660,303 of NC_090313.1, forward strand.
CTCTTGCTGCGGAGCACGGGCTCTAGGCACGCGGGCTTCAGAAGTTGTGGCATGCAGGCTCAGTAGTTGTGGCACACAGGTTTAGTTGCTCTGCGGCATGTGGGATCTTCCTGGACCAGGGATCTAACCCGTGTCTCCTGCATTGGCTGGCGGATTCTTAACCACTGAGCCACCAGGGAAGCCCAGCCCTGAGATTTCTTACTCATGAAATATTTAGGTTGTAGCTACGCCAAATGTACTCTTGCTTGGTACAAATATGAAGTATAGCACATTCTAAGAAGGAAGAGTCATGTTAAGTTGACATTCTCCAGAGAATTGCACTAGTTTTGTGGACCAGTATCACCTGATTATGTTAGGTGAGGGATGAGGTATACCTGTGCTGAGTAGTAATTTGTAGTATACAGAAGGCTTCTGTAATTTGGGACTTTGGGAAGACAACAAAAGGATTAGCAGACAATGACCTATCTTATGGGATGGGGGTGCTACACATCTGAGGTTGTCTGTCCTTAAGCACAATATTGCAGCCACCGTAGTGCAGCTGCCGTGCACTGCAGTCGTGTGGCTGAAATCCATCCTCTCCAGGGGTTCCTCCTCCTTTGCCAGTTGTGGCTCAGAGAACTAGCTCTTTTCCTCAGATTATCTCCTCTCTTTGTGATCTGCTCCATCATTCAGGAGTGCCCACCTTTTTTTATATTAGCATCAGGGCATTCAGTGATCTCTCTCTTCATCAGAGTTCAACTCTTTGTTACAGTCATCATTAACTTTATTTTAAAGTAATTTTCTTTCTCCCAAGATGCTCAGGCTAATACTTCTCAAGAGGTTGCCTCTGCTCCTGGTACACTCTCAACTGTCCTTCCTGTGATGGGAGAGGTAGCAAGGATGAGAGCCTGGTCCAGGTTGAATTCAACAACATGAAGATTCCTTCCTCAGAAAGAGATGGTCTCTGCAATACTTTCTGTAGATTCTTGCAAAATAGCCCATCTAGTATTTAACCGTTTTATTTTTTAATCTTACCAGCTTGAATTAAAATTATTGCTGGTTCTTTGGTCCTATCTTATTTCTGATGTGTTTGCTATTGCAGCTGGTCCATGGAACATGAACTCCTAGGGCAGTAAAAGTAATATATCTCACCAGCATAATGTTCGACCCTCTCTTCAAAATTCTTTAGGACTTAAAAGCTAACCTATCAAGAAATCAAACACATAAAAAAAATCAATAAATCAATGAATCAAGTTGTATATGGGATTGCTGTAAGAACATAGATTTGTTGGTATTTGTCAGCAATGTCTTACAATAATTTAAGTATACTTGATCAGGCTTTTCATATTCTGTAATTGTAGCTTTTATTTTCACTTTTTAAAACAAGCAATGCTCATTCCACTCTCTCTCTCTCTTTGGCTTCTGACAGTTATCTGATTCCTGGACCAGGTAGGATGCGGCAAATTCCCTCTGCAGATGGAGTCATTTGCAATTGCTTATTCATGGACAAATAAATAGGGACTTTATTCTAAGGTGTAAGGTCCATAATGGTTTTCATCCCCAGGCACAGTCTAATACAGGCCAGAAAACAACTACTTATGTGCACTTGGAATTCCCCCCTGCCCCCGGGGAGAGAAACACCGCAATCGGTAAGAATGTTCTAAGTTAGTCACACCCAGGGAATAAGATTACGAGTCAGAAGCAGTGGAGGAAAGCCGAGGTAGTAGGAAGTTTTCAGGCTTATTTATCTATTGTACATGGCATCACAATGAGGTAGAACCAGAGAGCAAACAGAGTTATGCTCTTATAAATTGCTTGCTCGCTGGTTCTCACGCACCTGCTGGGCTCACTTCTGTTTTGTCATAGGTGGATCTGGACCTACATCAGTGGGGCTTCTGTTTGTTTGAAGCTTCTGGTCTCCACTGTAGAAAGTTCTTCTCGGTTTATAAGCCATTTCAGGTCCTCCTCACTTTCCAGAAAAAGTTGGAAAGTTCCATGATTCTCACTCACCCCTCACAACCACATACATTGACCTGATAGTTCTTGTTACCTAGACAATGTTTGCCGCCAGATGTAGAGAAGGCATTTAAAGAAGTTTTTCAGGATTCCTGCCTTAGGAGAAGAAATCGAGTTATTCTCCCCTCACCTCCCCCCGCCCTTTTTCTTTTTTTACAGCAAGTTCTACTAAAGTCACTGAATATGAATCCGCAATTAAATATCATACACACGTTTCCTCTTTGTGGCTACATTATTCTCACTTTCATTTTCTTCAGAGTGAGGATTGTTGTATGAGGATTGAATATATTCATTCAAAACCTTATAAAAATCTTTGCCAAGAGCAGTCAAGTTAGCCAATCTGTAAATGCCTTCACATAATTGATACATGAAGATGATCTCTAACCAACAAATGGCTACATTCTAACACTTCTCAGGAACGTCGTTTAGAAAACATCTCCTCTAGACGCTACATCCATGGTGGTTGTGTTCGTGGAGTGCTCCTCAGACTCTGAATACCTTGGGATGTTGCTGGTCATCACACAGCCTAAGAGCAGCATCGGTAGAATCAGCTGGAACAAGGCTTCTGAGCGAAGAGGGTCTGGGGTTCAGTGAGGCCCCAGAACCCCTTTACTCCAGCTGCATCCATGCTAATGGGTTCAAGGGCTCCTTCTCTTACCTTCTCTGAGCGATTACAGGAGGCATCTATGATCCTAGAAGTGCTAGTTTCAAAGCGGGGGCTTTGGAGCGATGGGCTTGTGGTTGGTGGGGTGAGGCTCCTAAGAGACCTTAGGACAAAGAAGTGGGAAGATAAAGGCCTAGTGTGTGTGTTTGTAAACACTGTAGAATGAAAAGTTTAATTTCTTGGTTTTTCTCAGCCAGCATTTTAATGACCGGTTGTGCTGTCCTTGTAATGCCAAGATCCATGTTCTTTATTTTTGACGACCAACCAGCTGCTGGTCCTGATTTATCCATGCAGATCCAGGTCAAGACAGGACACTACTCAGGGTGTCTAGTACTCCCTTGCTGCCCCCAGTGCCAGCATGTGGTCCCTTGAACTCTCTAAAGGTCTTTGTTTTGTTTTCTCTCTTTCTTCTCGACTAGGCTCCCGTGGTGCACTCGTATGAGGCAGATGGGCTCCTTCCCAGGTATCCTTTCTCTCCTCGTGAGTGATGATGGTGTGCTGATGTGCTGAGAGACAATTTTCCATGGGTTTCTGATTTCTCTGCATGTCTTTTGAGAGAGATGTGACTGCCGGTGTCCTGGACTCCCTCTTTAAGGATGTTCGTACATTCTTGAAAGATAGAGCTGGTGGCTCCCCCTTAAGCAAAGGGCAGGCGTGTTTATGCTCCAGTGTAATAATGTCTCCCTCTGGCACTACCTGTTATAAAAGATTTGGGTTCCGTGAGCTCAGAGTTCCTCTGCTGCTAACCCAACCCACTGACTGGGCAGGTGTCATCCTGTGGGTATTGGGGCTTGAGGAAATGGCACAAATGCCAATTCCCTGGTTACCGTGATTGCTGTGAATAATAGATGTTCCTTCTTGGACCCAGGAATCTGTCTGTCTTGACAGTACCCATGAAACTGTCACATACTAACATAGTTTAAAAGTAGGGTGAAAGCTCAGATGCTTTGTAATTCTTGATGCTAGGTTTCCTAAGGAAATTGTGCTGGGCTGCTGGAGTGGTAGATAGATGAGGTGTAGAGATAGGAGGGAGGGGAGGTAGACCTTCTGTCATCGCTAGATGCCCTACTACAGACCTAGCTCTGGACCAAGGTGGAGTAATGTGAGAAACGGAGACAAGGATGGAGGGGGAGACATGGAGGGTCCTAGGGAGTGTGACCTCAGGGAGGCTGGGAAGGACAAGTGTGGGAGCAGGGGAAATGCAAAGTGGCTGCAGAAGGGATAGGACGACAGTTCTCCACCCTGACCCTAATGTGATCGCGTGGCTGGACCACATGCTCTAGCTCTTCTAGCACGATTGTTATTTGTAAGGGATGCTTGCATACCGTTTATGAATTGTCTTCAACTGCATGTCCTGTGTAGAGACTTGAATAACTGGCATCTTTTAGGTATGCAGTCACATAGAGGAGGAGAGTGTTTGGGAAATAGCTTAATTGGAACATTAAAAAAATACATTAGCCCCGGACTCTGTGTTGCCTTGATTACAACGTACAGTGTGATTTAAAATATGATTTTGTGTTCTTGAGACTGGTAGTTATCTATGTACTCAGGGTCAGAGCAAGCCCTCAGTCAAGGTCCACATTCAGATGGCAATAAGTTCATGAGAGTCTACTCTTGCAGGTTTTCTCAAGGTTAGGAACATTACTTTTTCCCAAATACGACAATCCACTTATTGTTCCTCTTGGCTCTGTAAGCCACGGAGAAGGATTTTCTTTTTGTTTATATCCAGGGAGGAAATTCTAAACTTTTCCTTTCTTCTTTCCTATATATAAACATATTTCTTGATTCTAATATTTGTATAAAGAAAGCAAAGGAAGGTTATTCAGAAATAGACATCATCCAAGTATTTAAAAATGTTCAGAATGTCACCCCCTCCCCAGTTTAAACAGGCAAACATCACCGTTTTTTCTAGGTGCCTAAATTAAGAGTGAAATACTTGGAAAAGTAGTAGCAGCCCCGTTTATGAATGGCTTACATGTGCATAGCTTTGGGGGAAATAGCCTGCTTTTTATTTTCTATTCACTGCAGGTAAAGTGACCAGCTTCATTTATTTCTTTTTCTTCCTTTGTTCTTAAATGCTCTCCAGGCTTGAGTTTTTGCCTCCATAGCAGTCTTGGAGTGTGGTGATACATAGAAGCTCTATTTAACTCTGTGGTTTTGCGTTAGGGTGGCAGCTCCCGAGGAATCCTGTCACCTCTGTCAGCATGGAATTTTTGTTTCCAATTATAATGATTCTCTAAATAATTTGGAAGAACAATAATTAGATCTGGGTTTATTTTTTACTTGCTGTGTGTGGTCTTATCCTGTACTCTTCTAATTTAATCCAGTTATTTCTAAGATCCTAATTTGTACTTTTTCTGTGCTGAAACGCTGACATTTTATTGACCTAATTCTGTAACTTTTGCCATCACAGGCTTATCTACCTTAGATGTTGTTTCTTTTTGTCCTGTCATTTTCCCTGCGCAGCTGGTCCTGTCTCCAGACCACCCATCTGGATTTAAGGTTTCAGATTTTCTGTTCCATAACACAGTCTAGGAAACTGGAACGGACTTTTAATTGGTAGGGCACATGATATTAGGTTTGCCTCATTAATTGATCAATTCAAATATACTTAAATAAACCCTAGGATGACCTCTCATATTCTCCAAGCATCACTGGCTATTTGATTATTTTACACCTGTCAACAGGAGTTAGTACGGGAAGAATGTCTGAGTCCCTCAGCTGGTCAGGTCTCAAGGCAGCATGGCTTTGGAAGCAATAGTGGAACCACATACGAAACTACACACTGAGTGTGGATGGACTTATTTTGGTCCCACATGGGTAGAAGCACATCAGTTTAGGCTTTTTGACTCACTTGTTGGCAATTTAGAAAGAGTAATCCATTATTTCTTTTTATCTGTCAAATAAGGACGGTGATATCCATTTTGCTCAATGGGTGGCTATGGAAGAATACAAATAAAGAATATAAACGAAGCTCTCAGACAGTCTGAATGTCAATAAAAATTCATGGAAGCAATATTAACTGCTTTATTGAGATTACAGTTTATATACACCATAGTCACCATTTAAAGTAGACAATTCAATGGTTTTCAGTACTTTTATAGATACGTGCAATCACCAGCACAATCTAATTTTAGATCATTTTTAATCACCCCAGAAAAGTATCCCCAAACCCATTTTGCAGTCACTCTCCACCCTCCCGCACCAAGTCTTTAGCAAGCACTAATCTTTTCTGTCTCTACGGATTTGCCTGTTCCGGACATCTCATAATTGGAATCATACAATTTGTGGTCTTTTGTGACTAGTTTCTTGCACTTAGCATAATATTTTCAAGGTTCATCCATGTTGAACCTTTTTACTGTGTGGTATAGCATGCTTACAGGTATACCACAATTTTTGAACCTATTCACCTGCTGATGGACATTTAGATCCGTTCCAGTCTTTGGCTATTAAAAATAAAGCTGCTGTGGACGTAAGTGTACATTTCTTAGAAGGACAAATGCATACATTTCCCTTAAGTAAAACCTAGAAGTTAAGTGGCTACATTAAATGGTTAGTACATACTTAGCTATTTAAGAAACTGTAATCTCATCACATCCACAGATCTTGCCTCCACTCAAGGAGAGGGTATTATACAGGGCATAAACACCAGGGGACTGAAATCTTAAGGACCATCTTAGAATTCTGTCTAACACAGTCAAGATATACTATGCTTTCAAATGTTTTCATGGATTTTACTTGCTAAAATTTTGTTTAGAATCTAGGCATCTATGTTCATGAGGTATTTTGGTCTACTGTTATCTTATAATATCTTTATCTTTTTATTATAAAGGTAATTCTAGACTCAAGGAATTCCTTAGGAAGTACTGTATTAATTCCCTCCTCTTCAACTTTCAGGAACATTTTGTGTAAAACTGGAGTTATTTCCTTCTTAAGCCCTTGGTAGGATTCACTAGTGAAGCCACCTGGATTTGGAGTTTTCTTTGTGGGAAGACGTTTAATTACACATTTAATTTCTTTAACGGATATGGGATTCTCCAGTTTACCTGTGTGAGTGTGAGAGAGAGTGAGCATGCATGTGCTTTTGTAGTTTGTGCCTTTCAAGGAATTTGTCCATTTCACCTACTTTATTGAATTTACTGGTATAAATTTGTATATAATATTTCCTTATCATATTAATAAATGTAGAAACTGTAGTTACACCTCTTCTCTCCCATAATGATATTGGTAATTTGTCTTTTTTCCTGATCAGTTTCACTAGTCGTTTGTCAAACTTGATTTTTCTCAAAGAAATAGCTTTTAGTTTCATTGATTTACTGTATTCGTTTTCTGTTTTCTATTTCAATAATTTCTGCTTTGATCTTTATTTCCGTTGCTTACTTGGAGTTCTGTATCTTTTTTGAGCTTTTTAATTTTTTAGTTTAAGATGAAGGCTTAGGTTCTGGATTTGAGATTGACCTGTTTCTTTTTTTTTTTTTTTTTTTTTTGCGGTACGCGGGCCTCTTACTGTTGTGGCCTCTCCCGTTGCGGAGCACAGGCTCCGGACGCGCAGGCCCAGCAGCCATGGCTCACGGGCCCAGCCGCTCCGCGGCGTGGGATCTTCCCGGACCGGGGCACGAACCCGTGTCCCCTGCACCGACAGGCGTACTCTCAACCACTGTGCCACCAGGGAAGCCCTATATATATGTTTAAAAAGATTCGCTTCATGGGGAAAATAAATTTTCTTTATCTCAACTGACTTTTCAAGTTATAATTTTAACCCACAATATAAATTTAAATTTAATTGAAATAACATACACAATGATTACTTCTCTGCATGACATAACCTAGGGAAATAACTTAAAGGCAAATTACTGGGAAATCAGCAAAGCTTTCTTTTTTGTGACAGTAAAGATTAGCATTCTCCAAGTAGTTGAGCAAGCATAAGAATCAAGTTCAGTGGTGACATAAAAATAAGAAACATTTTAAGGAGTTACTTGTAGGTGGTTATAGAATGTCTGTAGCTCATAGGAACATTGCATGATTTGTCACTGCTAGTAGGATAAAGGAACTAATTTAAAGGCATTTAAAATTATGTTTATATAACTGAGATAGATAAATATGTAGGAGAGTTGTTTTGTGTATACATGTAGGCATAATCGATCTAATTGCCCATTATACAATCACTATATTGGAAAAACATTTATCTTAAGGTCAAGTCCATTTTTCATGTCACCTATAATGATTCTATCAGGAATTCCATATCCCAATTTCTCATCATTGTTAGCTTCAAGATGTATTTGTATTTTTAATCTTACTTTAGTGTTCTTCTAATTTGGAAGATAATGCCACAAATATCATCAAAAGCAACATTAAAACCAATGATTTATAACCTATTTGGGTGACCAGATACCATACCCTAGAGACTAATGATTATCAGCCACTCCCTGTATACCAAACAATGTGTATCACTGATATCTGAGCAGAGCTAAAAATGAATCAGGCAATCTGTTGGTCAATCATTGATGTGTAAGTCACACTAGGCACAGTGGTGAAGACAAAGCCATGATCTCCCAGAGCTGCTTTTATGGTTCAAGAAGCAAGACAGTTCCTTGAACATGCATGACAGATGCAAATAGCAAGTGGACCACAGGGCCTGACGGCAGAAGCACATCTAGGAGATGCAAGAGCTCAGAGACTCTGAAACCACCTTGGAGTCATGGAGGGGGAGGGCTCAGGAGCTTCAAGATGGAGCCATGAGCTGGGCTTCAATGGACAATAAACAGTTAAGGAGTTCGCTTTCCCTGACACTGAGGTTTGGAAAACGATAAGGTAGAAAGAAGCAGAGAATGCATGCAGGGGACCAGGATGTGAAGGTCCTCAGATGCACAGATGCAGGGTTTGCACTCATTCTTCCCCAGCTCTACCTCCACCTCGGAGGGTTGGGAACCCCTAGCAATTGGGGGTGTGTTGGGGTTACGGTGGGGAGGGGTGAACAGAGACACAGCCCACCATGGCCCTGTAGCAGGGATGGTTAGTGCAAAGGAGGCTCAAGCTTAAGTGAAGTTTGGAGTCTTTGATTCCAGGGGATGAAAGATTTTAATTAAAGGTATGAGAGAGTTACTGTGATGAGAATAAATAGATTTGTTACCTGAGTGATGGGAACTACTAGGAGACCAGACCGATTTTCACTTTTAAAGGAGGAGGTGGTGAAAGGACCAGCCGTGGGTTTTCAGGGGGCAGCTGTAAGGGGCAATTAAGTTGTCTTCTCAATCTGTTTGGTAAGACCTGGGCTTTTGGAAGACTGGTTTTACCTCTTACATACTGATTATCTAACTCATGGGTCCACAGATTTTCTATTAAGAGCCAGGTAGGAAATATTTTAGGCTTGGTTGGCCAAGGGTGAACTCAAGGATATGACGTGGGTACTTACATACCATGAAAGGAAACACGTTGGTGCAATTGTTTTTGACGAAATTCAAAACATAATGGAGCACGGTACTTGGTAATACAGGTGTGCTTATAAGAATGGAATTATTTTTGAGGGCATACTTTTCTTAATCGGAATTAGTGTTCCCTCTCATCCGATCAGGAAATGTTCATCTGTATAAACCGTTCTTAGCTTGTGGGCCAGAGAAACAGGTAGAGGTGGGGCTAGATTTGGCCCACAGGCCATAGTTCACCAAGTTTGTTGAACCTGGCATAAAAAAATAAGGTTTAGTTTATCAGCACATTTCCTAGAATGGAATGAATAGAATGTGAGGGTACTGTTGGTAGAAATGAATTAAATATGATGGGGGCAAGTTGGGATAATAGGATCACATGAACACTCACAAAGAGCAAAGGAAGACTTCTTACCCTTCAGTGTGCTTCTGTGAAAATCAAGAATCAGAATAACCAGAAGTATCGTTTGATACTAAATGAAATTTAATCCTCAGAAATCATTTTAACAACTGATTGCATTTTCAAGTGCACCCTTTCATGATTCCTAAGGTGGAAGAAAGTGCAAGTATTCATCCATTTCATTGACCTTCTTCTTGGTACATGGAAGCAATGGAAATAGTTGTCCAAATGCTACAGCTCTTAATGGGATAAATATCATTGACTACTGGGTTACCAATTTTACTCGTGTGTATTGGGGAGGGACTAGAGCCTAGAAAGTTGAAGACGGAGTAGAGCATGAATAACAACCACCTAACAATGGGATGAGAAATGCTGGGCAAAGGGCCCCTTGAACTTGAGGCCATGATACACCATGTTTGGAAATCACAGCTGGAATATTTAGCAGATCCAGTGGTAACGTACCAGTTAGGACCCTTTCATGTTTCTTCACCTCACATTCAGTAGCTTTGTAAACATACACAAAAGTGAGAATATTAGCATGAGAAGAACATTAGTGCATTTTTCACGAGTTAACTGCACACTGAATTGGCCAGACTTGTGCGTGTAAACCATCCAAATCACAGAGGCCAGTCACCACGATGGCTATTCACACTGATACTCTTTTTTTTTTTTTTTTTGTGGTACGCGGGCTTCTCACTGCTGTGGCCTCTCCCGTTGCGGAGCACAGGCTCCCGACGCTCAGGCCCAGCAGCCATGGCTCACGGGCCCAGCCACTTCACAGCATGTGGAATCTTCCCGGACCGGGGCACGAACCCACGTCCCCTGCATCGGCAGGCGGACTCTCAACCACTGCGCCACCAGGGAAGCCCACACTGATACTCTTGGTTGCAGGTGCCTGGCAATTTTGCATTGTATTCAGATCTCCTGTTCTCTCTTTTCTAACGTTTTATTAGTGTTGTCAGTGTACAGCTCTCTTTGTTAAGAATAAAAGCTACACACAAATGAAACCTCCAATATGACAATAGAAACAAACTCACTCTAGATGAGGAAACACTTGCTATTTTATTTTTTTTAATTAATTAATTTATTTTAGGCTGCGTTGGGTCTTCGTTGTGGTGCACGGTCTTCTCATTGCGGTGGCTTCTCTTGTGCGGAGCATGGGCTCTAGGCGCGCAGGCTTCAGTAGTTGTGGCACGTGGGCTCAGTAGTTGTGGAACACGGGCTCAGTAGTTGCGGCACACGGGCTCAGTAGTTGCAGCACACGGGCTCTAGAGCACAGGCTCAGTAGTTGTGGAGCACAGGCTTAGTTACTCCACGGCATGTGGGGCCTTCCTGCACCAGGGCTTGAACCTGTGTCCCCTGCATTGGCAGGTGGATTCTTAAACACTGAGCCACCAGGGAAGTCCCAACGCTTGCTATTTTAAATGAAAATTTCCTAGCCTGTATAGTCAGGACCAGATAAAAACATGTACTGCTGTTAAGTGTATTCACTTTATTTCTGTTCGTGTTTAACACTGTTGTATCTGAAGCCACCCTGTTATCAATCCTTAAATCCCCAGCAAATATTTACTGGATGCTTGCTGAGTCTGTAATCACACCAGGCACCGTGAGGTTCCCATAGATTTTGGAGAAGTAATTCTCCATTCTACGATATTTCAGTCTTGACAATATTTGCTATTTTTAGGTGATGCGTCAATAGCATTAATGTATAGATACACCGAATTCTATTATCGTAAACATACCAACTATGGAAGTAGTCATGTTCCGTTTTCTTAAAAGATGAGAATTCCTCTATTTTCAGCTATATTTCATTCCACTCAATGAATTAATCTTTCCGACCGTACTCATGTTTATTTTAGTGTTGTGTAGCACGTTAAAAACTTCTCATTGGTTTTATCAACATCTTATTTTTGTTCTCTGCCTTGCCAGTTTTGGTTTCTTGATTTTAAACTCTTGGTAGTATGAAGGAAAAAAATGTGTATCCAAATTTGAGCATTTTAAGGAAGCCAGAAAGTCATCAATTTCCATTTCCCAGACAACGAAGAATTTTTGTTCTTCAGGCTCCAGGCATAATCGTTTCCCATTTCCACAACTGTGACTTCTTTATGTTGTACTGTCGTTTCACCCTCCCCCCTACACTTGCTGGTTTAAACAATCATGGGGAAAAGAGAAGAAATATTTACCCTTTTTCTATCTCCTTCATGCTTTCTTTGCCCCCTCAGTGTTCTCTCCAAGAAGATAATTTTGGGTTTCTCTACATCTTTGTTTCCTACCCAACAAAGATTTGAGATTTTCTCCAATGATGCCCCCTTCCAAGTCACATACATAGAAATGTATCAGTAGAAAGATTGGTAGATAGGTTACATAGATATAGACAAATGTTTATATGCACACATAGCTACATGCATTCCTTTGAATGTTGCTTGCTCAGAATCGATGACTATATTCCAGGTGTGTTTCAGCTTTTCTCCTTTATATTCTAGTTGTTAATGGATGCCCTCCTTACCCATGCTTGTGTAGGGCATCAATCTATGAGAGAGGTTACATTATTCCCACAATTAAAAGAAATCACATAAATGATATTTCTCATTAACATTTTTTTTCTTTCTTGGTAATTTGATATGACATGAAAGGAGTTCATAGCCAAGAGTAGTCATGGGCCCCTAGGATGGGCTTCAGGGTGTCTGTGAGCTCTGGAAGTTGGCATATATTTCCCTCTTCTTTATTTACTATAGCATGCCCTTCTTATCAGCCTCCTGAAACCCATTTTGCACTAAGGTAGAATATAAGTGCATAACCAATGACCTCGGTGAATATTTTAATTAGTAGCTTGGAGTCGTTCTGAGCATTTATTAAGTTTTATTTTACAAGTGTTGTAGAAAACTCTCTCTCGATATAGAAAATTGTGGGCAAACTAGTTTTAGGTAGACAATTTGGTTACCCTCTTATCCCTCAGATCTTTATAAAATAGGAAGGATAATGCTATCCTCGTGTTTGAAAATTAAGGAACACACGTAAGAGTGCTGTTGACCCAATGGAATCTCCTTATTTATTTCTTTTTACTTTAATAAATACTCTATGCTAGACTCTTTTCAAAGTCCTTTACAAGTTTTCATGCATTAAGTGCTCATAATTCCTACCCCATAGGGTTGTTATCCTCATAACTAAACTATAAGAGAGGAAACTGAGGCACAAACAAGCCAAGTGGCTTGCCCAAAGTCACGTACAGGTGTGGAAGAGCTAGGATTTGAACCCTTCTGTTTGTAGAGCTCATGGATTTTATTTTTTCAACAACAGTGCTGTCCTATGCTACTTCCCAACAGCTGGAAAAAAAAAATTTGGAAAGGGGATCTGTGAAGAATGGTCAAAACTGTTTTTCTATGCCGTCCCTTGAATCCCTGTAAGACTCCCCCAAGATTGATAGGAGAATCATTATTCTAGAGCCAGTGGTCCCACAGCTGTTGGCAATTCAGCTCTCCTATAACCCTCTAGACGTGTCAGAAAGCAGCTGTCGGAGAAACTGAGCTGCCAGCAGCTGCTGAGCGAACACCTCCCTGTGTGCGACAGTGTGACATGGTATCAGCAGGGCAACAGAGGCTTACCCTGGGTGATGGGCCAGGGCAAGACAATCTCCTCCCATTTGGGATTGCTTTTTCCAGGGGAAGGTTTGGAAGCAATAACTAATTCTAAAACACAGGAGGGAGTTAAGGCATCTTGGTGTTTATAAAAATCACACCCAGAAGTACACGTGTGCTCTTCCAATGGGGATTTAATTCAAAGCTGGTGATTAATGAAGATCTCAGAATCTGTGTATGTGTAACAGTCACGTAAACTCGTTGTGGGGTGAACAAAACAGTCATTAATTTGAAGATACATTTTCTTTCTCAGCCAGACTTTCCAATGTTTCTTAAACATGTTGTTTACATAAAATTTATTTATAGTGGATTTTTACCCTCCCTCAGTAATCACTGAAGAGAGATGTGTATAAACAGGAAATGTCTCCCTTTAATTCCAGCTAACACCTTTGTTATTTATACTAGCGTGCGTAAGTCTCTCTTTATGACATAACATCTGTTGCTGGAAGAATGGTTTTGTTGGCAGAAATGAGTAATATCTTCTGAACCAAGCAAAAGAAGACATCAATCATGGAAGAGAAAAATAACCTTGTTCCATACGTTGAACATAATGCAGACACACTTGCACACAAATCGACATGGTGATTTAAAGCTCTTCTTGAATCGCTCATAGATGGCAACATAAGCTGAGAATTTGGGCCGTATGTTCACTCTTGTAGATGAACTTATGAGCTTTTAGGGGGTCTGCGGGTTTTCCCATTCCTGATGAAGACATCCTTATTTGTGAGAAATTTGTATTTATGACATTTTATATTTGCCCTTAACGATTTTAATTTCCTAAAATTGGCAACACTCACTATGAAATTATAATTTAATTCTTATTGTAAAGTAGACGTCTTCCAAGTTTACTTAATTTACTGAATAAACTCAGTTTAATAGACCTTATATATATGTGTATATATATATATATATTTTTCTTTTTTTTCTTAGCTGTAATTTTGCTAGAATGAAGCAAACTGATATAAATGTGGCTTTGAATGAAAATCCCAACTTATGCAAACAAGTATTCTCCTTTTTAAAGGTAAGGTTTATTTTAAAAATTGTAACTCTAATATGCACACTGCAGAAAATTTGGAAAATACGTAAAAGCAGAAAGAGAATTGCTTATAATCTGCTACTTGGGATTTTTACTGACATTGGCAAACCAGAATGAGGGTTTTGGATTTGAGAGGAATGAAAACTGCAGAACTACTTGGAATAAAGTTTTATTATAGTTCATTCATTAGCCCAAGATTTACAGCTTCGGGTGAAAAACAAAGTGTAAACACCTGGAAAAAAGGAAGCAGTGTGTGTCTTCCAAGTCACCATTTTATAAATCATTCGTATTTTAAACTTGTCACTACTGTGAAATTTTTCTTGAGATTTACAAATCCCATTAAGATTGCAAGAGCATCTGTAATTCCAAAAGGCCAGGCGAACTTGTTTGAACAGTGTCGTAGCTCAGAGTGATTTCAACAGTTCCGGCAAAGCGTATTGGGAAGAATTACTTGTGTTAATTATCTTTCCTTTTCTTCCGATAGTCCTATTTTGAAAAGAAAGCAGCAAGTTATTAGTGATGATAAATAAACTTGGGCTATACCAAGGGGGCGGGTAAAGAGAAGAGTTAAACATGTTTGTCTTCAGATTCCCAGTATTGGAGAAACATTCAAATGATTCCAAAATGAGGAAAGATAATTATACTTGATCCATGTTGATACAGAATGTGTCCTTTGAGCTAAAACTGCACTAATGTTTTAAGTCTCCGTTCTATTTGAGGATTCTTTTTTTCATTCTGGAAAACAAAGTTGTGTGTCTGGATCCATCATGGATTAAAGGCATAGAGTGTTCCCAGGGCAGAGGGACACCCAGTTCCCTAAGAGGTCCTGCAAGCTCACGTCACTTCTATATATTTGCCTACACTGCTCCAGCTGCCTGTAACTTCTCATTCTCCCCAGTTAAAATCCATGTATGTTTTAACTGTTAACTCCTTTTGTAAAATGTCAAAATCAGAAAGCCTATACTTCCTCAAAGATGCTTATACTCTTATTTAGCACTTACTTTTTTCAGCCTTGGCTTATAGTTAATCAGCTCCTGGGTCATGTAAACATTTATTGAACGCTGATTTTTATTCCAGGCACCATGCTACACCCTGTCACATATTTGATGTCTTCACCGGAAGTTAGTGCTTTGAGGACAGAGATTGTGTCTCATCTTCTCCATGGACGTTCAGGACTAGTATTGCGTGGGAAAGGGAATTGACAAGTTTTGAATGAACGTGAAATGAATTAGATAAAATTTAGACTTAAAGTCATAGTGGAATCATCACCAAGAATCAAGCTTCTCCCAGGTTTTTGGGCTCTTTCAGTATCAGTGAAGGTGACCTGGTATGAATTGTGGGTTTTTTTTTTTTTTTCACATTTAACTGATTTATTTAATTGATTTAGTTGAGTCTTAAAAATCTACGATCAAAACGTTACTTGCATTTGCTCATACTTCCTGTAGATTATTCCTTTTTTAAAAAATTTTTATTTTAAACTGGAGCATCGTTGATTAAGAATGTTGTGTTAGTTTCAGGTGTAGAGCAAAGTGGTTCAGTTATACATGTATCTATTCTATATCAAATTATTGTCCAATTTAGGTTATTACAGAATATTGAGCAGAGTTCCCTATGCTATACAGTAGGTCCTTGCTGGTTCTCTATTTTGAATATAGCAGTGTGTACGTGTCAATACCAAACTCCCAATCTACCCCTCTCCCCGGACGCTTCCTCCTGGTAACCATAAGTTCGTTCTCTAAGTCTGTGTTCTTGACCTTGAATTGTCTCCAACATGCGTTTATTTATTCATTCACACATGGGCCAGACACTAGGCTAGAAAGGAGGTTCAAAATGCTTTATTCAAACCTTTTACTCTGGCGATCTACCTTTAAATAGTCAGACCGTGACAAAATGCTGCTGGTTGCCTGTGAATCGTTTAGAGTAAAACAATTCATTAAATTCTTTGCTTGCCCTGCAGTCTGTTCTCTGTGGTTCTGAAAGGGTCAAAATAAGCAGCCAATGACAAACTGTAGCTATTTTTAAAAAATGTTTTTGTTTTTATTGAACTGTACTTGATGTACAGTATTGTTTCAGGTGTACATCTTCAGATTCTTTTCCATTATAGGTTGTTACAAGATCTTGAATATAGCTCCGTATGCTCTATGGTAAATCCTTGTTTATGTATTTTATATATAGTGGTGTGTATCTGTTAATCCCATCCTCCTAATTAATTCCTCCCCCTTCCCTTTCCTCTTCGGTAACAATAAATTTGTTTCCTGTCTGTGAGTCTGTCTCTGTTTCGTAAATAAGTTCATTTGTATCATTTTTTGGTTTCATGTATAAACGATTTTATAAAACATTTGTCTTTGTCTGACTGACTTCACTTAATATGATCACCTCTAGGTCCATCCACGTTGCTGCAAATGGCATTGTTTCATTCTTTTTATGGCTGGGTGGTATTCCATTGCATATATGTACCACGTCTTTTTTAGCCATTCCTCTGTTGGACACAAGTTGCTTCCATGTCTTGGCTATTGTGAATAGTGCTACTATGAACATTAGTGTGCATGTATCTTTTTGAGTTAGAGATTTTGCTTTTTTTTTCAGATATATGCCCAGGAGTAGGATTGAATTACTTGCAAATATTTTTCTCCCATTCTGCAGGTTGTCTCTTCTGTGTTTACTGTTTCCTTTGCTGTGCAAAAGTTATAAGTCTGATCAAACTGTAACTGTTTTTGATGATTACCAGTGACAAAGCCAGTTGAGAATCCTCAGTCTTGCCCAGACTCCCTCCACTTTTCTAGTTCTGTAGAGGAAAGCATAGCTTGGGTGGAAAGAGAATCTTTTTAAGTGCCTCTTGGGATCTAATTCAAGGCATCTCAGGAAATCAGGAAGCCCCCGGGGAGAGTTCCAAGATGATCTGACCAGCGATTTATCAGCCTGATACCAGGAACCATAGTACGATGAGCGGAGCGCTTACACACTTTCTCATTCTCTTCTACTGAAGTGAATGTACACGACAAAATCGGGAGCAAAAGAGCTATCCCTAATGAAAATCTTGAATTTATTTACATTTTGATAATTATGAGAACTCTATGAAAGATTTTTAAAATGATCATTTTAATAGTATTTTATTCAAATAGAATTGACCTCTCTTGTGAATTAATGTCTCCTCATTGTGAGGCTGTTAGATTAAATCTTTAAATATGACTTTGAACAGTAAGGGAGTACCTTATTAAATATAAATACTGCACCACAGAACTTGGATTAATGAAAATGCCAAGGTTTCTTTTAGTTTGGGAAGGTAAGTGCTCCTTATTTCCCAAGTCATGATAGATAAGCTGGCATCTGTCCGTTTCATCCTAGTGAGTGTGTGCTAACACTAGATGGAAACGTCATTCTTTTGACTCCGGAATCCAACATGTCTTTACTCACATTATCCCTGTAATATGCATTGCGCTGATGTTAGGAAGTTGTCAGGTGGGATTTCTGCCAACCTAGCATGTGAGAAGTTGAGTCACAAAGCAGTTCGATGACTTGTCTAAGGTCGTGACCCAAATCAGCGGGTAAGCAGAGGACATACTTTAAAGTCGGTGTTAACCCTTCTTCACAGGTAGTTAGCATTTCTGTTTGTAGTGCTATGGTCACTATGAAAACATGACCGGGGAACATTTTCTCTCTTACGCAGCCTCCATTTCTCAGGCTGAGGGCAGCTGTAAATCTTGGTGGTTATCTCAAAACAGAATTTAGCTCCAGCTTTTATAGAATTTGCCGTTGGTGGGTATCTCCCATCCCCCGCCGCTTACTCACATACTTCGACTAATAATATTTGAAATGGGGGGGAAATTATACTGGGGAAGAATGAGGAAGATTGGGGGACTATATCATTCTTCAGTGCACAAAAAGGCAAACTGAAATGAGGAGAAAGAAGAATGGAACTTTGATTGTTAATAGATGCTTAAAGACTCTGAGATCATTGTTAAATGGAATTTTGGTTTGCACGTGCGATGTCGTCTTTAAGATTCATTCAAATGAAATGTGTGAGCGTGTGTGTATGTATGTGTGTGCGCACGTGAGATGGATGTGTACATCAGTTTATGCGACCATCTCTGTGACTTTTCTCGGTGTTTGGAATATCTTAATAAATCAAGC
Source organism: Pseudorca crassidens (assembly GCF_039906515.1). Lineage (NCBI taxonomy): Eukaryota > Metazoa > Chordata > Mammalia > Artiodactyla > Delphinidae > Pseudorca > Pseudorca crassidens. The sequence continues at coordinate 6,678,586 of NC_090313.1, forward strand.
CGCTCTGTCACTTTATTATATAAACCTAACCGTAAATGTAAATGCTTCAACTTCAGTTTATTTTTTATACAGAGGTGAAACATAAAAAATAATTAGCCTAAAGTTAAATTGGAGGGCATAATTGCCATTTTAGGCAACAAATGGGTGCATATAAAACCCACAAGCACACTTTCATAAGAAACAGGCAAATTAGAACATTTGAGGAATCTAGTTTTCTTTAACCAGAGTGAAGAATTTGAGAGCTGCCACTGAGACCCAATTTTCCACCACTTAAAATGGAGAATAACTCAAAGTATGAATCTTGGGAGAATAGTGAGCAAAATCAAACACTCCGACTCTACTTTTTAAACAGTGAAGTGTGTGGTGGAAGTAATGGTGACATTATTTACAGTCTAGTTTTGTAAATGTTTGTGAGGAAATTCAACATATCCAATATTAATAATTCATAAATCCTGTACTTTGAAAGGCAAATAATATTCTTGATTTCTGCTTTTTTTGATTGTAGTTAGTCGAATTTATTTCTTCATGCTTGTTTTTTTGGTATAAGATGTTATTTATATTGGGGTGTGTGCATGGCTGTGGTGTCACTATATTTGTAATTTAAATACAAAATTGCTCAGCCATATCTACCTTGCGTGTTTTCCACGGTCATACAAAGGGGCAGGCAATGCTCTATATTCTCTCACTCCTTAAATATAAACAACGACTCTTGGTCTTTGAGTTTGTTAGTAATTGAATGCAGGTTGGTTTGTTGTAATGGCAACTCTACTAGTGTAATTTTTAATAAATGAAAATCCTTGTAGCAGTATAAGTAGTTTGCAGTATATTACAATCAGAGAGTTCCATAATAAAGTGCTAATTGCTTGGCTTTAAATGTTACATTTTGTATGCACATTGGCCTGCAGGGAGTTATTATTTGGTGTACCATTGGTAAGAACACTAACATTAGTTTGTAATTCGCTTGAAGTGGCACACCATTATTGCTAATATATTAGATGTAGTTTATAGAAAATTATTACTTCCTCATGGAAGAGAGGAATATTTTGTGACTGTACTTTGAAGGAAAACAGAGAGAGATCAGTCAGACTGAGAACCTGAGCCCTTCATGCAGATAGAATGGAAATCTCTAGCACATTATGTAATTAAAACCTTTATTCACCCTAAATTATGTGCTTTGCATCCTCATAGCAAAGGCCGTTTCTATTCTTGCAAACAAATTCTGATGCTGGTATTTTTTTCCTTCTTATATGTAATTACCTGCAAAATACAAACAGGGAAGATGGCCTTATTGGTTTAGGTGGGCAGGAGAGCTGATGTTTGTCTGAACAGTAGTAGTTTCATCGAGAGTTGCCTTGTGGGTAGTTGTCTGGGTAAGAGATTTGAAGTGTGCATATGCATGAGCTATTAGGCTGGAAATGTGACAACTGAACACTTACTGTTGCTTGATTTAGTACCAACTGATAGCAGTGCAGTAGTGTATGGAAAGCAGTAGTGATCCACAACCACCTCTCTGCTCCACGGGTGCCTTTCTGCATTTAAGTTCAAGGGATTTTTTATTCCTTGATGACTATTACACGACATGACTGTGAAAAGGTGGAAAACAACACTAATAATTGCCTGAAATAGTCCAGGATATTTCCTAAAATGAGCCTGAAGAGGGTAGGATTTTCTCTCCTGGACCTGGTGGGTGAGAGAGTTGGGTCAAGACTGTTGGGTAGCAAAGCAGGATCCCAATGCTTGACTTGAGTGAACTTGGAGCACCACCACTGGCTGGATTGTCCGCTTTACCGGAATCGAGCTTCTGCTGGACATTTGGAAGTGTTCACGTCCTAGGTTAACAGGCCCAGAGATGAAATAAATCATGAAACACCTTGCAAATACTAGCCAGGGGAAGAATGAACCCATTCAAAGTGGTTTCATCACCTTTGTTTCATTTTCATATACAATACAGTATTTATTCACTACTTGTTTGAGTCATTGATTTCATAGTGTTCATGATACTATGTTGTTTTTTGTGGGGTTTTTTTTTTTTTTTTTGTGGTACGCGGGCCTCTCACTCTTGTGGCCTCTCCCATTGTGGAGCAAGAGCTCCGGACGCGCAGGCTCAGCGGCCATGGTTCACGGGCCCAGCCGCTCTGCGGCATGTGGGATCTTCCCGGACCGGGGCACGAACCCACGTCCCCTGCATCGGCAGCCGGACTCTCAACCACTGCGCCACCAGGGAAGCCTGATACTATGTTTTGATATGAACATTTTTTTCTAAAAATTTACTCTCAGATAACTAAGATGCAAGAAAACAAAATCTCACTCCTTTTAAGTATGCTTTTCTTTCATTCTGCTAACATAAATCTGTGATCTACAGAACCACGTGACCAGGCAAGCATACCCAGTCTGTGTATGTCACGAGCTCTCTTAGGAGGATCCTGGGGTGTGGGATGCTCTTAGTCAACAGTCAGGAGGCAGGGGAGTTCAGGAGGGTAATTGATTTGGAGAATAAATCAGCAAGTTCACACTGGGGCTAGAAAACAAAGCCTCCCTCAGCATTTTAATAGATAGGCAATCATTAATTTTACCCCAAATTACAAGCATGCTTATAATGTTTCAACAGCTGTTGATTAATTGTTGGACAGCAATAATGGGAGGATGAGAAAATCTTGTTGATGGGAAGTTCACAGGGGTCGACAAATTTACGTGGAACACAGCTGTCCCTTCTAACCTCCAGTGAAACTGTCAGACCATGGCTCTGCCTGAAATGGACTCTTCTGGGTTATAAGGCACATATTTTCTTTTCCTGTTTTTTTTTTTTAATAAATTGTGCTGACTTATCATTACAGCTGTTGGACTTTTTAATGTGAATGCATTTTGTAATTTTAATTCAAGAGTGTTCAGAGAGTGGAGAACGAATGTCCAGATGGTGAATCTATGTTTCTTATGCAAAAAGTCTCAGGTCATGGAGCTCTGTGTTTTGCTGCCATTGGACACCACATTTAAGGAGGGTGCATGGGTGTGCTACCTACTAGGTTGACATTTTTTTTAGACCTTTACCCTCTTTGAGCCTTAGTTTCACTATCTTTAAGATACAAATGAGAATTCTTACCTTGCCATGATATTGGAATACTTGAAGAAAGTATATACGATTTCTGAGTGTAGACACTGGCCCATTAAAAATATGCAATAAATATCCCTCTCACTTTCCCTTTCTCTGCCCTTCCAAATGAATGTCAAATTAGAGATTGGTTTTAATTATTGAAAAGCAAAACAAGTAAACAGGTACCTTTTATTTGGCAGTTGTATAACTTCCCATCTTCATGCCATTCCAATCTTAGGGCAAATTGAACTAAATTATAAATATTGTATGACAGAGTTCAGAAATATCTGTTTCATTGAAGTTTTTACAAGAAGATGATGTGTACATACGTGTTTAGGACATAGGAATTATTTTCATGCAATAAGGTTAAACCTGCATCTAACATTTCTGTATTATTGTGAAATAATAAATGTAAGGAAAAAAATCAAGCCTTGGAAGAATATTAAAAAATTATCATAGCTACGTCAACAACAGTGCCTGGTGAATCACCATTTAGAACTATTTTAACTGGAAAACGGAGCAGCTGAGAAGTAGCATGTGGCACATGTAACTTTGAGCTTTAAGTCATTGGGACAAAAGATGAATCACAGGCGTAATCACAGCTACAACTGTGTAGGTAAAGAGGAGCTGCCCATGTTTCCTTAGCCCATGCGATTCCTACCTAACAATCACAGATCAGTCTCTCTCTTCCTGTCAGAGCCAAGGATGTAGGATGTAGGATGTTTGTTTGTAGGATGGTATGAAAAAGCATCTGGACAAGGAGTCATATTCATTGCTGCTGTAGTAGCTACATCACAAAGGAAGAATGTCCTGGTTACCTGAGATGATAATACACCCATGTTTTTAGAATTCTTGAGTCCATCATTAGAGGATTACACCAGTAAATAAAGCAGTTATGGGACTTCCCTGGAAGTCCAGTGGTTAAGACTCCACGCTTCTAATGCAGGGAACATGGGTTAGATCCTGGGTCGGGATCCCACAGGCCATGCGGCACGGCCAAAAAAAAAAATAAAATAAAAAAGCAGTGATGCTTTAAATTGGAAAGATGCAAATGGAAGTTCTCAGTTTATCCAAAACATGGTAGCAATGAAGGCAACCCCTGTCCAAATCTCCTGTCTCCTATGAGACATTATGTCAGCACCTACTAAGGCAGGTTGATTCTTTTCAAAACAGGCTCTGTCTTGAAGCAAACATTGCCTAACTCAACTATGCAGAGAGAAATGACTAAATGCCACATGGTTTCAATGAAAATCTGTCTCAAACTTCAGGAATATCCTTCTCATTAGAGTCTAACCAGAGACTTGTGGGATATTTTGGACTCCTTCTATATATATTTTTTCTTAAATTTCATTATGAAGGATTCCCTATAATATGCTTCTGTAGTCATTTGAAGATGCCACTCTCAGAGCATGGAACACATTTTACTTTGAATGAGAGCATCTCCTGAAAGCACCGTGTAGACTCAAGAATAGAACACCAAAATACCTCATTAATTAATGATATGATTTCTTATATGCATGCCATCTTTCTTTCTGGATTTTAAATTACATAAGGACAGGAATTGTGAAGATGCTTACTGGATCCTAACTCTCATGTGTAGGTAGGTAGTAGGCATATGAACTGGTGGCAGGAGGCGGGGGGTACAGGAAGCACAGGAAACTCCTCAAACCCTCACTGTCAACACTCAGGATCTTCATCCTGCCCTTTCTGTTCTTTGCATCTTTCCAGAGCAGTAGGGGGTGTTTCCTGCCCCCAATCTTTCTTACTCAGGACCCCATTCTTCTGCATTTACTACAGAATGAGGTTGGGCATGGCATTCCAGGCAGAGGGGGCAAAGTTTATGAAGAGTCTAGACCTGGAAAGAGCTTAACTTCTTCAATAACTGCAGAACCAAATCTGCAGTGAAGGGGGATAACATATGCTGAGTTTATAGGATGAGGTTAGGGGCAAATTCAGCAGGTCCTAACTCTATGCAAGACATCCTACAGGGAATTCTAAAAGGGAAGTCATAGATGGGGTTTGATTCTGAGATTGACGTGTTCAAAAACACCTTTTAAAAAAGATTAGCAAATTGCTGTGAGAATAGATTAGAGGCAGTGAAGAGGAGAGCCAGGTATTCCGGTGCAGAGGTTATTGTAGTTGCAGGTAACAGTGGGATAAGAGAAGCCATGGAAAGAGATGGACAGAACTGAGACATACTCTTCTGTTGGAATGAACAGTACTGCGTGTTAGGTTGGGTGTAGAGTAGGAGGGAAAGGATGTATCAAGGTGGCCATTGGGTTCCCAGTGTGAGGCATCAGATGTAAAGAAATATTTTAAAGAGTGAAAGATGCAGATGGGGAGGTTCTGGATCCAGAGGCTGGTTTCAGATATGTTAAATTTGAGAACAGCAAGTACCCTAAGTTGAGATATCAAATAAGCTCAAAAAATGATTCTGGACTGGAGATAAAAATGAGTTTGGAGCCTATAGGTGACACTTACAACCATGGTGCATGGCATAACTATCATGGTGAGTCTCCAGCATCCAAATCGCTGCCCATGTTTGGGTTATTCTCCATTTTCTGAGTCTTAGCTTGGGGGAAAATCTCACCCACAGGAACTGATACTAGATACCTTCCCAGCCTCCCTTGCCACCAAAGCTTTGGGCTCTGCCAGTCAGATTTGCCCACTCTAGATCCTTATTCGGGAGCTAGAGGCCCAAGAGGGGAATGTCAGAGAGCTCTTGCTCGACCGATTGGGGTCATCACTAGTCATGGCTACAGGTTGGATTTGTGGGTACAGAAGTGCCAGTGGTGCTGCAGTGAAATTTGAGCCCTGGTATGGCAGGAACAGTGGGGAATTGGTGCTGATATCCTGCCAAACCAGCTCCATGGCGTGATCAGGGCTGTTGTTCCCGACAGCTCAGCCTCAAGTCTGGTTCTCCAGGCCTCCCAGCAATTTGGTGAGCTTCCCTAAATCCTTTTAACAAATTTATTTTTTAGCTTAATCAGAGTCTGTTTCTATTCCTTGCTACTAAGAACCTCATCTACTATATGACGGAGCTGGATGGAAATTCCTCAAGAGAGAATAAAAGGAGAGCAGAAAAGGGGCCCCCTTTCACGACTTAACTATAATGACCTCCAGTATTTAGATCACATAGAGGAGAAGATGGTGTCAGAGGAAACTGAGAAGGAGAGTATGGTGATGGCAGAGTCTGAGAGAACAGAATTTCAAGGATAAAATAGCCGTGTCAAATCCCGCTAAGAAGCCTGGAACAAATAAGTTGAAGACATGCCCACTGCTTCACTCAACAGGGGGGTCTTGTGGATAAAGAGGACAAGAGGAGCTTCAGTGGACGATGGGCAGGCGCCACACTTCAGAAAGTAGAAAAGAGGAGTAAAGGAAGAGCCAGGTCCCTGGGAAGGCAGGAGGGCGTGGGCTCCTGGGAACATGCAAGGGACCTTGTTGAGAAGGGGGTAATGCCTCAGCTGGAACACAAAGGAAGACGGCGGGTCCAGAGGCAGGTAGGTGTCTAAGTTATTTTGTATTGACATTACATCCTTGGGTTGACCCCAGCTTCACCATATGGCAGCAGTAGGACCGTGGCCATAATAGATAATCACTGTGGGCTTAAATTTATTCATCTACAAAGTGGAAATAGTAGGGTACAGTCAGTCCTCTGTGTCTGCAGGTTCTGCACCTGCAGATTCAATTAACCTTGGATTGAAAACATTTGAACAAAGAAAAGTTCCAGGAAGTTCCAAAAAAGCAAAACTTGAATTTGCCACCTGCCAGCAACTATTTCCACAGCATTTAGAGTGTTTACAACTATTTAGTGTTTACATCGTATTACGTATTACAAGAAATCTAGAGATGGTTTAAGTATGAGAGGAGGTGTGTAGGTTATATGCAAATACTACACTTTATATACAGGACTCGAGCGTGCTCCGATTTTGGTATCTGCAGGAGTCGTGGAGCCAGTGCCCACAAGGATACAGAGGGACGACCCTACTTACCTCATAGGGTTGTTGTATTAATCAGTAAATATATGTAAAGAGCTTAAAAGGCACCAGGCATGTAGAATGGACTCTCTAAATGTTAGGCATTATTATTTTTTTATTAGTAGTAATGATAGTAGTAGTATTTTACTATTAGGTTTATTTTGAAGATAAAATACAAAGCTTTCAGTACAGTGCCAGACAGACAGATACTATTTAAAGAAACATTGTTGCAGTTGAGACCGTTGGGTAAGTTGGCCAGAAAATGAGGATATTGTCAGAAAGTGAATGGTTTAATTAGCAGTTTTTGGCAATGGCAACGTTCAGGTGTGTGATGATGGGAAGAAGGTATGAGGTAGAGTGGAAGAAAGGCCATTGGAATTGGAGAGGTCTGGGAACAAAGACTGGGATATTGAGTGGGTCACCCACCTGCACGTGGAGCTTGCTCAGCATGAGAACAGGAGTTGGAATGGAGAAGAAGATAGCGGGCCAGGTGCTGAGGTCCTCACCGTGAGGGAAAAGTGGACTAAAGGTAGTCAGAGGACTCCTCTGAAGTCAGGGGTTAGGGAAGGTAGACCAGTTGGACAATATGAGCCTTAAAGGAGCAGGGATCATTTGAGAAGGGGTGAGAATGTGATGGTCTGGGAGAGGTAGGGGACAGTTAAGCAGAAGATGAAGTCGTCTGAGAAGAGTCTGAGGGTGTAGGAAAATTCGCTGATGGTTGAACTGTGTCCAGGAGACACAGTAAAAGGGGAGAGGGAACACATAGAGCAGTATGTGGATGACACTGGAACCTTGTTCTTAGGAAGGTTGTCCTTTACGAGATGGGGCCTCCACTAACCAGGTAGCTTTTGTCAGGCTCCTCAGTTGGAGGGTGGACCCTACTTGATTCCTGATTCCCTCCATCCCTCCACTCCCAGCTGGGAATGAGGTGAACGATGTTTTCATCCTTAGGTCCCTCTGGTCGCCATATCTCACCTTCAGAATCAAGCCCCTCAGATATAGCCACGATATTCATCTCTGCCTTTTGTAAGACAAAGGTGCTCAGTCCATAATGGGAAAAACTGGGAGGGGGCGTTAATCTCATAACTTTAGTTTTTTGCTCATTCTTGGCTTTTTTCCCTTGCCTTTATTCTGAACTTCCTGCTGCCCAGTGGGTTTACCTGCATGGGTTGTTCCTGCCAGTGGGACAGTTAGTGGTGAGGGGATGGAACTGCCCTGTATGGACTCTCCCTCCCTCCCCGTTTTTGCTGTTCCACCGTGACCCAGTGCTGGTCTCACTGTGAGCACTTTCTTCCTCTTTCACACCTCTTCATGATCTTTTTTCTTTTTTTTTTTTTTTTTGTGTACGCGGGCCTCTCCCTGTTGTGGCCTCTCCTGTTGCGGAGCACAGGCTCCGGACGCGCAGGCTCAGCGGCCATGGCTCACGGGCTTAGTTGCTCCGTGGCATGTGGGATCTTCCCGGACCGGGGCACGAACCCATGTCCCCTGCATCGGCAGGCGGACTCTCAACCACTGTGCCACCAGGGAAGCCCTCTTCATGATCTTTAAACTAAACTTTGCTAAACTCAAACTGCAATCCGAGAGAAGATCAGGCTGCAAAAATCTAACCCAGGGACAGTCTTTTCCTCTGAAAGTTGCATTCTAGCTGCAAATAACTCAAACCTTTGGAGGATTACAATAGTTCCAGTGCAGAAAGTACAACTTTGTTTCAAAGTAACACTAGCTTTAACTTTGTTCATCTTAAAATAGTACATATTCATAGAAAAATGTAAACAATGTAGAATATTATTTAAAAATATCATTTGAAATTTCCTGACCCTAAAAAATCACATCTTTGGTATTCAATATTCTAAATATCTGTTTAGCCATGTATAATTCCTGATCCTGTAATTTCATTCTCTGTTAACAATGACAGTTTAAATTATTTTATATTTTTATTAAATATGTTTTACGTGACCAGTTTTAGTACGTGTACTTTTTTAAACCAGTTGCCTAATTATAGACCTTCACATTGTCTTCAGTTTTTTAGCATTATAATTAACACTCCGAGAATCCTTGTACATCTATTCTTAAGAAACTTTCTAATCTTTAAGTTAAAGATTGTACATATTAAAAATTTGTCTAAATGTTATGATTGTTCAAAAGGTTGTGCAATTTACACTCCTACTTATGTAGGTGTCTTTTTCCTCATACCCTTGATAATACTGGTCAATACTTTTAACTACTTTATATCTATTATGTAAATAAATGCTACTCTATTTTACTATTTTGATTTAAATTGGGACTTTTAAAAATCTATTTTTGATCTACTTATTGGCCTTTTGTATTTCTCATTTTGTAACGGAATGGCTTTTAAAAAATGTTTTCTGCTCCTTTTCTTCCTATGGAATTTTTTTTCTTACTGGTTTATAAGAGTTCTTTGTATATTAGAATATTGCAAATAGTTTTTCTGGGTTATTTGACAATCTTGGTTGTGCTAATTATTTTTTGGTATAGAATTTTAAGCATTATGTGTTTAACTCTATTTTATTGATGGTTTGGCATGTGTGTTTTTGTATATTAGTATTTTGCATAACCACCATTTAACTTGATATATGTTGCTTCTGTACTTTTTCCAGTGTTTTATAACTGAGCTATTATGTAATTAAATGCAAGCTCTTTGAATGGGACTGGTTCTGTATCATGGCATCCCACGTGTGATAATGGCTGGGAGAAGGAATATAGGAAGAAGTTGGAAGCTTGCCATGATCTGCACTGAAAGTCTTTCTGTACCAACCTGAGGGTGGGGTGGGAATTTGAGATGCGTAGAAGGGTAGTTTCACTGCAATGTTAACTGTGCCCAAAGGTAATGATGGTAGGGAGCATTACCTACCTATTGACAGACATTGACAAATTAACCAGCTCACCTATTTTAAATGTGCTCATTTGGTGATGAAATTTAGTTGGGCACTGCTGGATGTATGTAGTGTTTTTACAGAGGATGAGAAGATGATTAGTTTACTGCCATATCTTAAAAGTACCTTAACATTGCACCTGCACTGGTTAATTATTTGGGGCTGTCAGTGTCAGCTTCACTCCCAGATTATTCTACAGATGTGTAGGAGTGAAACTAGTCAGATGACATCTTGTATCTTTGTCCTCCTGGAATACTAATTGTGGTTTATAAGACATTTATATCAGCTGTCAGAGAGATCTTGATGACGTGGTTTATGGTTGGTTGATATTAATATTATTATTAAGGAGGATTTAATGAGCCAGACATTGTTCTAGGCACTTTACATGAATTATCTCATTGAATCACCATTTGTCAGATAAGGAAACTGAGACTGGAGAAGTGGGGTATCTTGGTATCTTGGTTCAAGTCATCTAGGTAAGAAGTGGCAGAATGAAGATTCTAAATCATTTTTTTTCCTGAAAACCAAGACTGTTCTTCAGCACTATGGAAAGAATTCAGAAATGGGTGGCTTTGAAACCATAGCTCTCTTTTCAAAACCCGGGAGAAATAGTCGGAAGTGAAATGTACTGCGTCATCTACAGCCACCAGGGATTCGTAGCAGCTGCCGTACAAAATAAAATCTAGTCTCGGCATCAGAAGAGTCACCAGAAACTTGACAATATTTTCTGACTGTTAGATTTTTTGGCTACAAAATAGAAAATATTTCTCTAAAGCATAGCACTTGAGAAAATATGACACACTGCGAGGAAACTGGCAAAACAACAGTCACCCAGATGATCCAGAGCGAGGTAAGAATAGCTGATGTGACATGCAGAGCCCATGCAAATTTATAATATCTGCAACGTCAAGCTATGTGGTGACTCAATGAATGGCCACCAAATGTGTATTTTCTGGGTGAATCCCTGTGTGTGTGTGTGTGTGTGTGTGTGTGTGTGTGTGTGTAAAAATGTGTCTCCCTCCCCTGAAGGTAGGAAGGAAAAATGGATGGCCCAAGAGTATGTCGAGAAACAGAGAAAGACAGGCTGGTCAACTTTCAATGCTTTTTGATTAACCCCCTTGGAAGTGTGTTGTTTTGAGGTCTTGGAAACTGTCAGATCAGTTGCTGGTTTTTTAATTTATCCATCTCAGTGGAAACTACGTGGGGATGATGTCATTACTCCTTCTTCTTGCCATAGAACACAAAGAATTTGTCTATGTCCGTGGTTGTACAGTACGATTGTTTAATACTCAATGCCATCTAACCTCTGTCCACTCAAATTGATGTATATAAAACTTAAACTAGCTGTTTATAAAATTACTCTTACCTATTTTTCTGTTCCTATTTCTTAACTTTGTAATAACACATAGACATCTGTATATACTTTCTATCCAGAATCATTACATGTTACAGGCAATGGATAACTATGTTTCCGTAGGAAATGTAAGGGATTTCCAGGTCTTTCTAGTATCTATTATTTTCTTAGAAGTAAATCTGACAATTGAACATTGAGTCTGAATTGAACATACTTTTTTTGTTGGTGGAATTTAAAACTTAGGTGAATATTAAAATGCAGACATAATTCTTTAAAAAAAGAAAAAAAACTCCACAAAAGCTGATTGCCTTGTATCACCTTGGGGTATGTGTTCATGTGCATTTCCATAATAAAAACACTAGAAAAGACAAGAAGCCGTAAAACAATTGAAATGTGAGTCAGAGGCATAAATTATAAAAATGGAAATCTATGAAAATATCTTACTGCTTCTTCTAGCAATTACATTGAAACCAAATCGAACACTTCAGAAAATGTCAAACTGGAGGATTTGCATGTGTCAGTCTTCATTAGGGATTTTCACCTCTGTGCTGCCAGCTTAGATAAAGCCTGTGTTCGGAGACACCCAATCACCTGCCAAAATGGGAGAAATGGACTCAAAAGAGAGTAAACAGAAACTCTGTCTGCAAACCACTGTAGCAACAGACATCACGGTAGAGACAGCCACTGGAGAGCAAAAAGCTGTTTAGATGTACTTTTCTTAGAGATAACCTCTCAAGTCTGAATCCCATTTGCTAGGGTTTGGCAAGAAGCAACTTCTCCCGCTCATTTTCTGATAATCAAAGAAGACTCGAGCATCCACGGTTGTCAGTTACTTTCTTTAACTCTGGCTCCTGTTCTTAATTCCACTTTAAGTTCGTGTTTATGTAACATATTGCATCTGGATTTGATTAGGAATATATATCATAGTAAAAAATTAATTTTTATATTTTCATCCAGAATTTACATTTCTTTAATGAAAAAACTAAACTGGTTTGCCTCCGTGACCTTATTTTTCCTGTTATGGACTATTCTTTGTTAAAAATAGAATGGTCTCGACTATTGTTTCAATACTTTCCAGTTAAATGTTGTTGGAGTCTAGAATTTTGTCCTAAACTTTAAAACCTGACATTAAAAAGAAAATCGTGATGATACAGAATAAGATTTTTTTTCTTATAATTCCAAATGGGATAAGGAAAAGGTAGCAAAGAGGCTATTTTTATTTACTCTGGTCCCTTCCATGACCTGCTTTTCTTTCCAATCATGACTTGAAAATTGGTGACAGAGGTGAGGCAGCTCCCACCATTTTTTAAAAGAATCTATTTATTTACTATTTGAGCAGTTTTAGGTTTCTGATGAAATTGAGAGAAAGGCAAGGGGTCTCCCATGTTCTCCCTGCTGTCATCATTTTTCATCCTTTCCTTAGCTCACCCTTCAATCCCCAAGGTTAGACAACCCACAGGTGAGAGGTTCATTTGAGAACAGCTTTGGGGAATTCAACCCCAAACAGTAACTGGGAATGAGATTAAGGGAGAGGCAAAGCGCTCCCCTTCCTGTGCCTGGGGTGGGGAGGGAGATTAAAAGAAAGCTATTGAATCTTTGATCTGAGCTGGAAGTTCGAATGGAATGAGCACACTGAGAAATCAATTCAGTCTGTTTTCTGCAGGAAGCACAAGGCATTTCGTGTCTGCAGGACACGCCAGACATTCTCATCCAGGAATGTATCTGGCTTCTTTTTTAATCCTACGCAAATATTTCAGGTGAAAACTTCCAAGGCGTTAGAATGTCATATGACTAATCGACGTCAATGCTGCTTTCCAAGGAATCCTCTTTTACTTAATGTTTGATCCCCATTTCAGTCTCTTCTCCCCATCTGGCAGTTGTCACTTAGGCAGATGGCCACCAGCTGGAAGGGCAGCCTGTGTGTCTCCCCTCCGGATCCGCGGGGCTCTGTCGACCCAATGTGAAGTGTACCGCGTCGCTCCATTAGGTGGCCACAAGCTCAGATACTGTGTTCTCAACCTGTCACCACCTGAGGGCTCCCAGAGGGACCTCCTTTATGAATCTGGGATCTTCTGTTGCAATTTTCTGATGTCATAATATCCCATATTGGCTTCATATAAGAGAATGTAGCTAATATACCTTCATAATCCAACTCTCCCAATTAAGAGGACACACATAAAAGCAGGAAGAGCTATTTTATTTACTTTTTCGTATGATTCTATTTATATGAAATACCCCAGATATTTAAATCCATAGAGACAGAAAGTAGATTAGAGGTTGCCAAGGGCTGGGGGAAGGGAAAATGGGGAGTTATGGCTTAATGGGGATCGAGTTTCTGTTTGGGATGATGACAAATAGAAATAGATGATGGGGATGTTTGCGCGACACTGTGGGTGCATGAATGCCGTTGAATTGTACACCTAAAAAGGATTTGAAAGGTAAATTTTATGTCATGTATATTTTATTACAATTTGTTTTTAAATGGGAAGAAAAGTGGCCTTTGTGCTCATAGTATATGGAACTCCCCCTCCACAGTGGCGATGGCCCTCAGGAAAGTCTGGTGGACAGTGCATAGGTGTGACGACCAGCGCTCAACGCTGCACCCTGTCCCAAGCACCCCCTTGATGGGTATCTTTAAATGAAAAGATAGAGAGCAACAGAAGTCTTTAAAGAAATATATCCTGACTAAAGTCCAGACATAGTTTAAGGAATAGATTTATTCTACTCTAATAAATATGCCCATATTATTATGACCACTTCATGCCAAAATTATTTAAGAGTTTTCAGCAATTTAAAATAGTCTTAATGATCTATGAGGGTGGTGTTTGTAATATTATGTATGTGCTGTGCCTCTGGGCTTCTGAAAGAAATTCCTGCTGTTTTCAAACACATCTTGCTACTATGTGTGCCCGGGTCACACATGATGGTTACTCCTGGTTAATTTCATCGTTGCAGCTGCTCTTTGAGAAGCTCTTTGCTGTGTTGGTCGTATTCTTTGAGTCTCTGGGTCAGCCAGGAGAGATGTGGTTCTTCAGAAGAAACTCTGTTCTTTTTACAAACACCTGCCATTTTTCTTTTCCTTCCTATTATAGATGCATGTTCATAAGGGAGTGGAACAGAGGATGGAATAAAATTAAAATGTAGGGCTTCCGGTGGCGCAGTGGGTGAGAGTCCGCCTGCCGATGCAGGGGACACAGGTTCGTGCCCCGGTCCGGGAAGATCCCACATGCCGCGGAGCGGCTGGGCCCGTGAGCCATGGCCGCTGAGCCTGCGTATCCGGAGCCTGTGCTCCGCAATGGGAGAGGCCACAGCGGTGAGAGGCCCGCGTACCGCCAAAAAAAAATTAAAATGCAGAGTTGTTAGCTAGTTGTTCAATATTTGTGTTTCTTTGTACGTACCTATACACATCTGCAACTGAGACACACACAGAACTTTTGTGCTTATATTATTATAAATCCAGACCAAACAACGTATCTACTTTTTTCCATTTATTCTTACACGGTGAGCTTGTTATATCTCCAAATGCCCTATGTTTTTTAATGGCTGCCTACTCTCTAGTTTATGGTTAGACCATACTTACTTAAATGCTCATTTAGTGTTAGACATTTAAGTTTCTCATTTCTTAACATTTCAAAACACAGTAATTGGTAAATGTGGTTTTTGAGCATATGTTTGAAAATTTAGTTCCTAGAAGTGGACTATCTGGGTCCAAGGCTGTGTACAATGGTAAGTCTAAAATTTTTATGCTGTGAAGTTTCTCAAGGGCACATCTCCCCACAGCAAGTGAGAGTACTTGAGCGTACTGTCTGATTGTTCTGTGTGAGGCCAGCCGGGCTGTCCTTTGTTTATCTCTAACCTCGGCCCTGCCACAGCTTTGAAGCTCCGTCTCAGGGCCACCTTGGGATTTCTTCTTCTGTCTTGGCACTCCTAGATCACAGCAATTCAGGGGCAACTCATAGCACGTAAGCTGTCTGGCAAACTTACTGCTCTGTTGCCTGCACACATGGAGGCCAGGGTCTGACAAGAATACCTTCACAGATGGTAGAATGCTCATCTTAAAGCAAATCCAGTTTCTCACTATTTTTGGTCACGGTTGATGAGGCTGATTTAAGATGTACATTGACCTCTCTTTGCCAAGTTCTCTGCCAGTAGGACCAGGATGAATATTCCATAGTGACATATGTCTCTACTTCCTGACACGTGGCACAATGTAATTTTAGACGTATTCAAGTTAGTATTGGAGTGAGGCCTGTCACACAAATTGTATGTTCCCTGACTGAAGGACGTCTGGCCTCATTTTCCATCCTACCCCCCAGCAGCCAACACAATGGCTGACATTCAATCACTGCCAGTTTAATAAGTGAATGAATGGATCAATAACTCCCTGCCTTGTAAGATGTGGATAAAGTGAATGTGTTTGAAAGCACTATATAGAGAAGACTCTAAAATACATATGACTGCCCTCACCCAAGGAAGTGATCCTCACATGTTTGGTGGCCTTGCCTCAGTTTAACTCACAGAATTTGGTAACAGTGCCTTGCCTCCTAGAGATTCTGATTCCAGAGCAGGTGGGACCTTACAGGAGGTTTTGAAATCTCCTGTTTTAAGGTCTCCCAGCCTGAAACCTCTGTTCCTGCTCCACTGCTGTGTGTTGTATTTGGTGTGTCAGTTTCTATGCACAGTTCCGAAATTTTCTGAGATGAAATGAAAGCATGCAAGATGAGGGTAATTAAACCAACTTACTGATGAAGAAATTATGGTTTAGGAAGGTGAGAAGCTTGCCTGTAGGAATCAGAACCAGGAAATGTATCCAAGTCTTACAGATTCTGAAGCCCCTACTCTTCCGACTGCCATAGACGGTCACACCCTTTTTATTGCTTAGAAGTAACTGATTAACAAATCAAACATATTTCAGAAGTCCTTAAATGTTAGTCATCTGATTATTGGGTTAAAGTGTAAAAGAGCCTTTTGACAAGTGAGTTAAGTTATAAAGTCACTACGCAAATATTTATTGCCTGTTGCTACCAGGTCTTAGAGACATTCCCTACCTGCTTAATATTACACAGGTATAAGTGTTTTTCTTCCAGTTTTTCTTTAAAAAATAGCTTTTTTTGGTCCCAATGTTCCACATTTTTGTTCTGTTTTTGGACGTATTCTGTGCTTCAAAGATTTTCATTATAAAGTTCACTTATTGTTCATAAAGCATTTATTGATCATCACATCATGCTGGGGATTCAAATATGAACAAAAATGGTTTGTTTTTCATGACTTCCTGCTTTTCAGTCCCTGAGTATGTTTTCTTGGTCAAGAAGAAGTTTCCATTAAACAGAACAAGAAAATACAGAAGCCTAGGTAGATGTGGATGGGTGGATAAAGTCAGGGAAATTGATAACATTGGTTTTAGAACTGAAGTTCTCATGGGATTCCACATGGCTATTTCCCTCAGTAACTGGATGCAGAGGGCTTGAGACTAGGAACGAGATCTCAACTAGAGATGAAGGTTTAAGAGTCACCTGCGTTTAGAGGAGTGTAGATGAGAGTCCTCCAAGGAGCCCATGTGGCAAGAAGAGGAGAACCAAGAACAGAGCTCTAGGGGATCAGTGACCTGTCAAGCTCAAGCAGAAGACAGAGGACTGAGGATAAACGGTCTGAAGGAAAAGACCTGAAACTCCATAGAGTGCTTTCCCAGAAGTTACAGAGGAAAGGGTTCCAAGAAATCAGATGTTGAAATACGAACGGAAGTCAGGATGGAGAGAGGGTGGGCACAGGCTCTTCTCTCTGGACTCTTGGCTGTGAGAGCACTTAGTGTGACGGGTGATGCGTGGATGGTGACCACCTGCAAGCTTGTGTTGGGTGAGGTGATGCATGAGCTGAGTCCAGAGCCCATGGATATATGGCTCGTTCTGAAAAATGCTCATTTATTATTTGCATTGATATATGTTCTTGTTTCAGAAGCAAAGGCAACAGAAAGCAATAATTTTGGATTTCTCCTTCCAGACCTTGTGATGGTGATCTTAGCTGTGAATCTGGAAGTTTTGCAGATGTTCAAAAAGCATATTTTCTAGCCTGCTTCTATTTGTGGTACATCTGCCTAAACATTTGATGTGATCTTCTCATGTCTTAATATGAAAGTGAATTGTTCAAACAAGATGTTATTTAACATATATACCAATTTCAACCACAATGGAGATGGTATCTTTTTAATTTATTTTTAAAAAAACATTTATTTATTTACTTAGCTGTGCCTGGTCTTAGTCGCGGCATGTGGGATCTAGCTCCCTGACCAGGGATCGAACCCGGACTCCCTGTGTTGGGAGCACGGAGTCTTAACCACTGGACCACCAGAGAAGTCCCTGGAGATGGTTCCTCAAGCATAAAAATCAACTTGATAGAACAACCTTGTTTACCAACTTTTTAGAGGCAATTCCCATGGAAGTCAGGAGGCTCTTTTTACATTTCTTATGTGTGGAAGGCAGCATGTCTTCTGCCGTACTGTCAGTGACAATCACTGTCAGTGCCTGTCACTGTCAGTACACCGTACTGTCAGTGACAATCAAGTTGCAAACATTTGTACACAATGCTTAGAGAACTTAAGACGATTTTGGGTAGTGTCTTTCCAGTGACCAAAAGCTTAAGCTCTGTGACTTTCAGACTTACTCAGAAGTTGGAATGGACATCGTATTTGTCATTTGTATACATGTATACTTTATAATTTAAGTGAGGTATTGAACATGTATTTGATATTAAACATAAAAGTGGTTAATATGGGTAATAAGGAATAAATGACTTTCTCATACTCCGGTAGAGTAAAACTGTCTAGATATTTTTGAATCTGTCTTGGTAAAGAAGTGACAATCTACCTAACATAGATTGACTTTTAGATTCTTGGATATTAAAAAATGTAGGAAATAATTATTGTATCATTTACTAAAGAGAAACTCTTCCTTTGATAGCTATTGTTTGATTAGTTGCATTAGGTGAAAGTGTAGATGCCACCAAGATGTCAAGCCCGAGTCCTACATGGCTGTCATCTACATACATTCTGCTTTGGGGACCTGAACATCTAGTTCTCCATTCCATTCATGGTTAATAAGCTTTGATTGGTGTTTAGTTAAATATGGCAACATTTTTACTTAATTTGTGCTTTCACAAAACTTTGAACTGTTGTCAATTGAAGAATTTTTCCAAGGTTCTTTTTTTTTTTTTTTTTACTGTATTTGAGAACCCATTAATGTTTTAAAATATATCTATTTTGCTTAGATTGTAATTTTCATATCTGGCTTATAGTTTTATCAGTAAGTATTTGATATGCAGATTTACTTATTATTGCCATCTGTTTCTGTGAAAGCAATTTAGAAAATGCTAGGCAGTTGCTTGAATGATGTTCAGGCCGGCATGGGAGGTAATTTTGGAAATCAGAACCCCACAAAGACAAATATTCTATCACTTGAGACGAAGATCATACACAAATTAGCTTACTTAGCACTGCATTGTGATCCCACCACAAGTGTACCATCTGTAGATGAGTTCTGAGGATATGTACATCAAGATTAACTTAATGAACATTTTCTTCTGTTAGTGAATTATCTTTAACATATCTAGAATATTACCATATTAAGAATATAGCTCAGAAAAATTTATTTAGAAATGTTAATGTCTTTATCCCTTCTAGATTACTTTCTTTTTTTATAGTATTTTTAATTGAATTATAGTTGATGTACCATATTATGTTACAGGTATACAATATAGCAATTCATAATTTTTAAAGGTTATACTCCATTTATAGTTATTTTCTTTTTTAGATTATTTTCTTTTTTATAGATTATTTTCTAGATTATTTTCTTTCTTTATAGTATTTTTAATTGAATTATAGTTGATGTACAATATTATATAAGTTACAAGTATACAATATAGCAACTCACAATTTTTAAAGGTTATACTCCTTTTATGTTATTATAAAATATTGGCTATATTCCCTGTGTTTTACAATATATCTTTGTATCTTATTTTATACCTAATAGTTTGTACCTCTTACTCCCCTACCCCTATATTGCCCCTCCCTCTTTCCCTCTCCCTACTGGTAACCACTAGTTTGTTCTCTAGATCTGTGAGTCTGCTTTTTTGTTATATTCACTAGTTTGTTGTATTTTTTAGATTCCACATATAAGTGATATTATACAGTATTTGTCTTTCTGACTTATTTTACTTAGCATAATGCCTTCCAAGTCCATCCGTGTTGCTGCAAATGGCAAAATTTCATTCTTTTTTTATGGCTGAGTAGTATTCCATTATATATATATATATATATATATAATATATATATATATATCACACCTTCTTTATCCATTCATCTATCAATGGACACTTAAGTTGCTTCTTCCATATCTTGGCCATTGTAAATAATGCTGTTATGATCATTGGAGTGCATGTCAAGAAACTAAAAAAGAATTACCATATGACCCAGCAATTCCACTCCTGGGTATATATCTGGAAAAAACAAAAACACTAATTCAAAAGATACATGCTCCCTGTAGATTATTTTAACACTCTTAGGCTACATATACAAAATTTCAACAAAATTCTATATAACCAAACATTTCAATGGGCTCAATTCCCAAGAGTTCAAGTGTGGTGGGAACTACTGTCTTCTTAATCAGAGCTGGTCAATTGGACAGAGCAAACTGGAAGCAAGGAACCTTGCAATCCAGTCTCATTTTGCCTCATTCGGCTATTCCCAGCCTCTGCCTCTGCCTTTATTTGGTCTAGAATATTCTTAGAAGGGTATGACAAAATTCAATCATTCTACCTAAATCCTTTCCAGTTCAATTTTAATCACCCCTCAGCTCCCCATGACATTTCTATGTGCTTTGGGAACATTAAATGTCTCCTATAGAGGGTTCGTTCTTCTTTTTTTTTAACTGGTCTTAGAGTTAATTGTTTAAAAGTCTGTCTTACTTATTTTAAATTACTTGACTGCAAACTCGAAGTCATCACGATACCTTCTTTGCCATTTTTCAAAATTGTTTGTTTTTGTCCAATGAAAAAATCAAGCAGCTATTGCCTATAATACAAAGCTTTAAAAAGCAAAAATTAATAATCAACGTTCAAACCACTCCTCAAATCTCCCCCACTTCCTTTTTCCATTTAGCAATATATCACGGACTTCCTTCCCAGTCAGCGTATATAGATCTGACTCATTATTTTTAATGTTCAAGCTTTTTATCTGTTTCCCTGATGATGAATATCAGATTTTTCCCAGATTTGTTGTAATTGTTGCTGTTTTTCTACTACATAAAAAATACTGCAATAAATATCCTTATACATATATCTTTCCCTGTGTTTTTCTCTGGAGGCTAGCTTTCAAAAGGGCAGCCACCAAGTCAAAGTCTGTATGTATTTTTAATTTTAAAAGATATTTCCAGAATTTTTTTAAAAAAGGTATCGTCATTCACTTATCCACCAGATATATGTGAGAGGGTCATTTCCCTTCCTCCTTGTCAGACTGGGTGTTATTTCTTATCTAAGTTTTGAGCATCCTGTATTTAGAACAGAGTCGTGCATAGTGTGTGCTCAAATCTTGTTGACTAGGTCACTTTATAGGATTTTGAAGGTACATTTTCCTCTTAGACTTTTAATGGATACTAACTTTTCTTTATTCATATATAGAGTCATAGTTTTTGTTTATAATATAAATTCGTAACTCTGAACTTGCATCAAATTTTGATCAAATTATGTTAGTATTTATTTGTCCATTTGAATATGAACATCTTTGTTTTTGTTTCTCACCCCTACCTCATTAATATCTCTTATGGCTGCTTTTAATACCATAATTACTAATCAGAGTGGTCAGTACTGATAGGGCGTTTTTGCCATGTTAGTCCACCTTTATTGACAAAATGAAATGATGGAAGGGTTAAGTCTGCTCCTGATGATTCTGGATTCTTAAAAGTGGGTAATTTGGGCTTCCCTGGTGGCACAGTGGTTGAGAGTCCGCCTGCCGATGCAGGGGACACGGGTTCGTGCCCTGGTCCTGGAGGATCCCACGTGCCGCGGAGCGGCTGGGCCCGTGAGCCATGGCCGCTGAGCCTGCGCGTCCGGAGCCTGTGCTCCCCAACGGGAGAGGCCACGACAGTGTGAGGCCTGCGTACCGCAAAAAAAAAAAAAAAAAAAAAAAGTGGGTAATTTTTGGCTTTTTCTTCTACATGCCATTGCATGGTCATCACGTCCCCAACACTGTAGTCTGTTATTCCTTTGCGAGTCTCCTTGCTAGAAGAAAAAAAAGCGCAAGTTCCTTTCATCATTACTTTTGAATGATCCAATCATTTATGAGATATATATATATATATATATATATATATATATATATATATATATACCAGAGATATTCATCAAAATAGTTAAATATTTAACAAGTATGTGTCTGGCATTATATGTCATAAAACATTTTTCTAAAATTGACCCTTACAATAACCCTATGATATTGGCATGGTGGTATCTTATTTAAATTTTATTGACAGAGAGAGTGAAGTTCCTGAAGAGGATTTAAATGGTTTCTTTATGGACCCAGAACCAGTAAATATGAGAACTAAGATTTACAGCAGGATTTCTTGATTCTAAGTCAAATGGTCTCTGACACCGGTTCTCACAATCCTAAGTGCACACGAGATCCTTCAAATCTTTCAGTGTAAACAAGACTCAATTAAACAAGCAATTTGTGTATCTACTGACCACTGTTTGCAATATCTAGTGAAATAGTTTATTGCAATTTCAGTTAAATTTGTCTTTGATTGTAATGGAAAATGAATTATAAATGAATTCATTTTTTCTTAGAAAAAATTAAAAACCTTTTAAATGGAAGTTCATAGAATAATAAAAGAAATCATTAATGAACAATTTCTAACTTTTTAAGATTGATCAAGTTTTAGTCTGGAAACATCAGTTGAAGATCAGCCCTGGGGAACCTGATGCTCAGTGGAATAAGCCGCACACAGAAGGACAAATACTGCATTGTACTACTTCTATGAAGATCCTGAAATAGCTGAGCTCTGTAGAGGCAGAGGGTGGATTGGTGGTTGCCAGGGGCTGAGAGGAGGGGGAAACAGGTATGAGTCAAAGGCTGGAAAGTGGTAGTTCTGCAAGATGAGTCCTAGGCACCGTGCTGTATAGTAGATCCCTATTGCTGACAATATTTTGCACTTAACATTTTGCTACGAGGGTAGATCTTAAGTGTTCCCATCACCATAGTCATAAAATTAAAAGGGCAGGAAGAAACTTTCAGTGGTGATAGACATGTTTGACATATGTAGATTGTGGTGATGATTTCACGAGTGCAGACTTGTCTCCAAACTCAAGTTGGACACACTAAATTTGTATACCTTTTTATATGTCAATCATATCTCAATAAAGTAGTTTAAACAAAAGAAGGAAAAAGAATTATAGAAAATGTTTCTGACTTAAAAAAAAAACCTTACCTGTGTGTGCATGCACACATGTGCATATCTTCAGTTCTATTCCTGTTCCCTACTAGTTTCTTGGTAGCGTTTGATCATAATAATAAATTCTATATTTTTAGAGAGGTGCACATCTAGATTGAAATATCACCACAGTTTAACATGTTTGTAGTGTAAAAAGCACACAACATATGTATTCTTGTGTTTCCTAAATTTCCTTGAGAGTAACCATAATGTTGAGATGCATTTTTCCACATATTATCAATTTTGTGTGTGTGAGGCAGTTGATGGACTCCCTATTCTGCTTGGGAATAGATCTTGAATACAGGAGAGACTGTGGAATCTTGAGGTTTCTTTGTTAAAACTGTGTGCTGTTTCCTTGAACCCATTTAATGATATTTTTGAGTAAAGGATATTCTTTTTTTTTTTTTTTTTGCGGTACACGGGCCTCTCACTGTTGTGGCCTCTCCCGTTGCGGAGCACAGGCTCCGGACGCGCAGGCTCAGCGGCCATGGCTCACGGGCCCAGCCGCTCTGCGGCATGTGGGATCTTCCCGGACCGGGGCACGAACCTGTGTCCCCTGCATCAGCAGGCGGACTCTCAACCACTGTGCCACCAGGGAAGCCCCAGGAGTAAAGGATATTCTTAAAGAAAGGGAAACATCTATAATTCTATTATTTACCTCAGTTATGTTATATCTATCCCAATAATACTTCTCCACGTACGATTTTACAGACACTTAACTATTTTTCCTATTTGAACAACAATGACAACAGCAAATCCTAAGTTTTTTTGCGTTGCTCTGAGTATTTTTTTCTAGTCTGTAGTTTGGCTTTGGTTTTGAATAAGCATCCACTCCCTTTTTCGCTGTTGATACTAACACCAATGTATTAAAGGGTAAGACACCATATGTTAATTTCAGGATACCAGTTCCATTTTGTTCATTTGAAATTCCAGTATTTGCAAAGCAGTTTATTTACATCTAACTTGCAATAATGTTTATGCTTTCCATTTTTTTCATTTTGACTTATTTTCAAAGAATTTTGTTATCGTACATTTCTGATGTTTTTTATTTTGTTAGAAAGATTTATTTTTATTCTCATTGAAAAGAAAAAGTAGAAAAGATGGGCAGCAGAAATTTTTGTGTTTAAGCAGAGCTGAAGAAACATGGCACTGATTTTTCTTTTTTTGTTTTAACATACCAAAGGATCAAGAATTGCTATTGAAATCTACCAGAGGGTGACTGAAAAGATCATGTAATGGGCAGAATCATAAACCAAGGTACAACTAAATAGGCACTAAGAAAAGAGGCACAAAATAAGTCTCAATAAGGAAGTCAAACTAAAGTTATGAAATAGTCATTCTAGACACTTGGTCTACATGATGCAAAATATCTAAATAAGTCAATTAGAAAATTATGGATTTCTGGTTGCTACGTAGACTTGAAATCACACTTAAAACTGGCTTTTTCAAGCATATTCAATTATGATGATAGATGCATCATTTTCAAGGTAATCCTTGAGGTTGAATGCTGAGTGCCTATCAATTAATGGCCACTCATTAGTGTAACTGTTTCTTTTACAGTTATGTTTGACTTTTACTGATGTACATTTCAGGTCTAGGAGGGAGTCAAATCCAGGTAATGCTGTCAAGTGGATTTTTCTACAGGAAAAAATGAAATGGATCCAACTTATATTTTGGTATTGGATTAGATATAGAAAACAGAGTAATAAGAATGGTCCTCCATACCCTTAAAGTTGCTCATCAGAAAGGTTACTAATCTTTCCAGATTAATACAATCCATAAAACATGTTTACAACAAAACAATTTTTGAGCAGTAATTTCCTTTAAACATCATTATGATTGTAACAATCTCTGTATCTCTCTATGTCTACTCTAATCCTTCAATTAGACATAAGCTTCTCAAGGACAGGTGGATGCCTGGTTTCTGCTTTGCTTCTCAAACACTCCTGAGGACAGGAAAACTTGATGGATACAGGTAGAGGCCGAACCAATACGTTCCTGGTGTTCTGTGAAGCCAGTCCATTATATAAGAAAACGGGAACCAAATGTTCAGTATCTCTGAAAACTAGCTTGGTAGGTAGATAAGCTTCTGAGGCAGGTCAGATTAGCCTACTGGTTGGTAATGGACATATTTCAAATCTAACCAATGTTTCCCTGTTTCATTACCTTCCTATGAATATCAACATCCCTATGATTTATAAAACTATGATGATACTGATGAAAACTAAAGTTGGAAATCACAGAAGGAATAAAAATAAATGGTTAAGCTTGATGCTCTCTGAGGAAAGTCTTTCTAAAAGATATGATGTTGCTTGCTCCTTAAGCTAGTCAAATGGAATAAATAAGATTTTTTTTGGCAAAGATGATACAACTGAAGCATAAATTTTGTTATGATTAACAAAAACCACGTCCACGTTGCATCTCTAAGAAATCTTGAAGAAGACAGGTGTTGACTCCATCAGAAGTATTG
This sequence comes from Pseudorca crassidens, assembly GCF_039906515.1. Taxonomy (NCBI): domain Eukaryota; kingdom Metazoa; phylum Chordata; class Mammalia; order Artiodactyla; family Delphinidae; genus Pseudorca; species Pseudorca crassidens. Next base: position 6,703,846 of record NC_090313.1, read on the forward strand.
GGATTTGATTGTTTTCTGAGTACCTAATGGTACTCAGGGGAGTCAGGTGGGGAGGGAGGAATCCTGATACTAACATTATTTATCATTATTTAATCTCTGGGTAGTATGAGAATGCATAATGAAGGATTTAAGTATAAGACATTTACAGTGTTTTTTCAAAGCAAAACAATAATAGTGGAGTAAGAGAGTCAACATTAAAGGCTAAACTCTGAATATTATGTATTCTACAGAGTGTTGGTGGAAATAGTGATGTGGGATCTTCCTAAATTTTTAATTTCCTTGGAAATAAGTGTTAGGCAGAAATGGAGTGCAGTTCTAAATTGGTAAGCACAGATGCAATTCTAAACTGATACATATAGAAGTTGAAAAGGAGAAACTATAAAAATTTCAGATCAAATCACTCAGTAATTAGAAACTAACTTAAAAGCCATTCTGAATAAGTCACAACTTACAGTCCATGGTTTTATTAAGGCAAACCAGGGTAAATGTTCCTTTTTCACCTACCATTTCATGTTTCTAGAATTAGCATGACCTATATTAGATTGCTTTTTCCTTTTTTGGAAATTGAGTTTTACTTTTGCAAATGATGTTATTTGGTTCATATTGGACACTGGCTTTCGTAGTAAAAGTGCTGATCTCAAGATTTTATTTTGTGAAAGCATATGTGTGATCACTTGTTCCTCAATCCCACCTAGTCATTGTGTGGATTTTGCACACAGTTGTTTTAAATTTTCATCCTTTCTGGAAAGATAGTAAAATAGTTCTTACATGAAAACCTTTTACTTTGCACATTTGAAACAGAGCATCCGTTAGCTGAGCCAGCATAAACTCCTAGAGCCAGAATCCACAGTAGAACTTCGAGAGGAAAATCTATTAAGTCCGGTTAATACAGTAACACAGGAAGCTTGAAATGCTTAAAGAAATGAAAGAATCCTGTAAAATGGCATTCCACTAGTCAGTTGTGGTCCAGTCTTATTGAATTGTTACCGTAAGTCACAAAAATAGGTATGTTTGTGTCAACTCTGTTCCATCGCATGACCCTCACAGAAGAATTCCAAGGTTTCTATAGAGCTTAGATTACAAGAGATTCCATTTTCTATTTTTAGGTAAATATTTCTGATAATTTGCTTAAAAAGGAAGAGCTACGTATATCTTAGGTGTTTGGTGTGTTGATACATACACAGGGTGATCATGGTACCAAAGACGAAGAGTTTCATAATTATTGTTTCTCTCTGATGCATGCTACATTGCTTGCTTACTTACTGGTTAAAGACTTGACCCAAATGGGCAAATGTCAATGGGTACCTTTTGATAAAGAGGATAGATGCTGTTTTATTAACATGTGGCTATTGAATCTTACTGAGACAACCCACAATTTTTTTTTTTCCCAATTCAATCTAACCAGTATTACGTGATATGCCAGTTTCTATGCAAGATAAGGCAGAGTGTGCAAAAATGAAAACCCTTAAGGAGTTTGGAATCCAGTTGAGGAGATGGAAAATGTTTACAATTTACTATCACACAGAGCATATTAAGTGTTAAAATAGAGATACAAATATGTATACATACGGTGTTATGAAGCAGAGAGATGAAAAGTCTCATTTGGGAGAGTAGATTCTGAGAGCCATCACTCGAGCAATGGCATGTGAACTGGATCTGACTGGTGGAGATGGGAGAAAGGGCAGTGCAGGTGAGGGACAGTGTGGGGTAGAATCCTGGAAAGCAGAGGGCTTGAGGGGGAAGGGTGGGGAGACTCCAGTCTTCAGGGAAGGGTCTGAGGTAGCATAGTAAGAGATGCAGTTGGAGAGCAAGCTCTTGGTCCTCAGAGACCCAAGCTCAAGATTTTTGATTCGGTTCTAAATTTAGGTGAAAATTGTCAAGGATTTTGAGCAAGAGAATGACATGGAGAGTCAATTAGTCTCATTTCAATACAAAGGAAGAGGAGCGGGTGAATGGGATCAGAGCCTTAGTCGTTTGATAAGCAAGTGCTGAGCACCAATTTATGCTGCAGGCTGAACAGCATCAGTGATGTCAGGAAATCGTATCAGTTTCCTAGGGCTGCCAGAACTAAGTACACACAGGGTGGCTTAAAACAACAAACGTATTTTCTCACAGTTCTGAAATGTCAGCCAGAGCCTTGTTCCCTCCAAAACCTCCAGGAGAGGATCCTTCCTTGCTTCTTCCAGCTGCTGGGAGCACCAAGCATTCCTTGGCTTACAGCATCCAGCTCCAATCTCTGCCTCTGTGTTCACATGGTTGTCTCTCCTCTTACCAGAGCTGCAGTCATGTGGGATTAGAGCTCACTCTAATGACCTCGTCTTAACTGGATCACATCTGCAATGACCTGTTTGCAAATAAGGTCACATTCACAGGTATAAGATTAGAACTTCAACTTACCACTCTGGGGGACACAATTCAACCCATCACAAGAATGGATAGTGGAACCTAATGGGAAAGCCAGTACCAAGACAGAATTAATCTCTGACGTACAGGTGGAGGAGAGAGTAGGAAGGCAATGCCTCCAGATTGGTAGGGGAAGAAAATACAAAAGCTGGAGAGTCAGGCAGTTGGGAGGGGTAAAAAAGGAAAATTGGGTGATCTCAACTATATGAGTTCAATATCGGTGAACTTCCAGTTGCATCTGTGAGCTGACTTCTGACTTCCGTCATTCAACAACGGTGGGGGGACCTCCCAGAAATTTGACTTGTAGATGGTGGGGGGCTACACGTATTTGTGACAACAGCCTGACTGTCTCTACCGCACCCCTGTGATGTGTTTATCTTACTATAGTATGGATAGTAATGATTAAAACAGTTATCAGACAGAAATCATCCTAAAGGGAAGACATTATTGAGCAGGAAAACACACACACACAAACAAACATGTCATGGAGATATTTATCAGTGCAGAGACATCTCTACTCTGTCTTACGCATTCTGACAAGCACTTGGCATGAAAGGATAATTCTGAGATGAATGCGATGGTAACCTGGCAGTGTTCACCTAACTGCTAGGCAGATCAGAAAAAGTCGTCTCTTTGTAGTGGAAGTGGAGAGCAGGAAGACGATGAGGTGAGTAGGGGTAATGTGGTGAGTGGGGACAGGGGACAGAAGATGCAAGAGGGGTTGGATGTTTAAAATATGGCTAAAAGTAGCTCCAGGCATGAGACTGCATAAAGCTATCACCCTGCTGGATTCCTATATCTTACCCTCATGTAAAGGCAGTGGGCTCTATGAAATCTTTCGTGAATACTATTCATTTCACCGGTGAAAAATTATTTCTGGCATAATTTATACAAATAAGCCTGTGTAATTTAGATAGCTGTATTTAAAGCATTTGCTGTAGCTACGACATACATTATGGATTACTGATTAATATATTTCAAATGTTAACAAAGAAACCCAAATTGATCAAAATTAACTTCTATGCCTGGGGACACAAAACACTATTTATACTGAAGTATTTGAAAGTAATGACCAAAAAGACAATATACATCCTTTTGAAAATAATCTCACAATCGGGTGTGTGGCTCTTCAATTAAAGGTAGAGGTCAAGACTGCGGAAAAAGAGAGTCTGAGGCACTGAGTATGAGAGAAGAGAGCCGAAGACACATGCTGTAGAATTTTACCTTCAGAGAAAACTTGTAGGAAGAGAAGCCAGGCAAGGAGCCTGGGAAAAGACGATTAGAGCAGATGGAAAAACTGGGAGTAAAAGAGTGGGTGTTAGGAATGACACGCATCACAGAGGGGAGGGAGATACTCATGACCTTCAAGAGAGAATTTGCTTCTATAGATGAGAGAGTCCCAAGTCTGAAAAGCTTATGTGAGTGGGTGGCCGTGAATAGTGGGAAGATATGTGGAGGACAGGATTTGCAGGGGAGGGGAAAGTTTTTATCTGTCACATCTGCCCTTTCTGAAGGGTGGGCTTTTGTTAATGTGAACTGGACCAGCGTGATGATGTGGGCTCAGAATAAAAAGGAGCACGGTTTTTGAGGGGGAGTCTGAGACTGAGGCCAGGTTAGGGAGCGTGTTGGACACTATTCAGTATCCAGGAGATGGCTGACTGTGATGTTCACTATAATGAAAAATATATGTGTTTATATTATTCTTTCATTTTTTTTGAATTTTATTTTATTTTATTTTTTTATACAGCAGGTTCTTATTAGTTATCCGTTTTATACATATTAGTGTATACATGTAAATCCCAATCTCCTAATTCATCCCACCCCACCCCCCACCCCACTTTCCCCACTTGGTGTTTGTTCTCTACATCTGTGTCTCTATTTCTGCCCTGCAAACCGGTTACCGGTTCACCTGTACTATTTTTCTAGGTTCCACATATATGCGTTAGTGTACAATATTTGTTTTTCTCTTTCTGACTTACTTCTCTCTGTATAACAATCTCTAGATCCATACACATCTCTACAAATGACCCAATTTCATTTCTTTTTATGGCTGAGTAATATTGCATTGTATATATGTACCACATCTTCTTTATCCATTCGTCTGTCGATGGGCATTGAGGTTGCTTCCTGGCTATCATGACCTGGCTATTGTAAATAGTGCTGCAATGAACAAGGGGTGCATGTGTCTTTCTGAATTATGGTTTTCTCTGGGTATATGCCCAGGAGTGGGATTGCAGGATCATATGGCAACTCTATTTTTAGTTTTCTAAGGCACCTCCATACTGTTCTCCATAGTGGCTGTATCAATTCACATTCCCACCAACAGTGCAAGAGGGTTCCCTTTTCCCCAAACCCTCACCAGCATTTATGTTTGTAGATTTTTTTGTTGATGGCCATTCTGACTGGTGTGAGGTGATACCACATAGTAGTTTTTATTGCATTTCTCTAATGATTAGTGATATTGAGCATTCTTTCATGTGTTTGTTGGCAATCTGTATGTCTTCTTTGGAGAAATGTCTATTTAGGTCTTCTGCCCATTTTTGGATTGGGTTGTTTGTTTTTTTAATATTGAGCTGCATGAGCTGTTTATATATTTTGGAGATTAATCCTTTGTCCGTTGACTCGTTTGCAAATATTTTCTCCCATTCTGAGGGTTGTCTTTTCGTCTTGTTTATGGTTTCCTTTGCTGTGCAAAAGCTTTGAAGTTTCATTAGGTCCCATTTGTTTATTTCTGTTTTTATTTCCATTTCTCTAGGAGGTGGGTCAAAAAGGATCTTGCTGTGATTTATGTCAAAGAGTGTTCTGCCTATGTTTTCTTCTAAGAGTTTTATAGTGTTTGGTCTTACATTTAGGTCTCTAATCCATTTTGAATTTATTTTTGTGTATGGTGTTAGGGAGTGTTCTACTTTCATTCTTTTACATGTAGCTGTCCAGTTTTCCCAGCACCACTTATTGAAGAGACTGTCTTTTCTCCATTGTATATCCTTGCCTCCTTTGTCATAGATTAGTTGACCATAGGTGCATGGGCTTATCTCTGGGCTTTCTATCCTTTTCCATTGATCTATATTTCTGTTTTTGTGCCAGTAACATATTATCTTGATTATTGTAGCTTTGTAATATAGTCTGAAGTCAGGGAGTCTGATTCCTATAGCTCCATGTTTTTCCCTCAAGACTGCTTTGGCTATTAGTGTCTCCATACAAATTTTAAGATATTTGGTATAGTTCTGTAAAAAATGTCATTGGTAATTTGATAGGGATTGCATTGAATCTGTAGATTGCTTTGGGTAGTATAGTCATTTTCACAATATTGATTCTTTCAATCCAAGAAACATGGCATATCTCTCCATCTGTTTGTATCATCTTTAATTTCTTTCATCAGTGTCTTATAGTTTTCTGCATACAGGTCTTTTGTCTCCCTAGGTAGGTTTATTTCTAGGTATTTCATTCTTTTTGTTGCAGTGGTAAATGGGAGTGTTTCCTTAATTTCTCTTTCAGATTTTTCATTATTAGCGTGTAGGAATGCAAGAGATATCTGTGCATTAACTTTGGATCCTGGAACTTTACCAAATTCATTATTAGCTCTAGTAGTTTTCTGGTGGCATCTTTAGGATTCTTTATGTATAGTATCATGTCATCTGCAAAGAGTGACAGTTTTACTTCTTCTTTTCCAATTTGTATTCCTTTTATTTCTTTATCTTCTCTGATTCCCGTGGCTAGGACTTCCAAAACTATGTTGAATAATAGTGGCGAGAGTGGACATCCTTGTCTTGTTCCTGATCTTAGAGGAAATGTTTTCAGTTTTTCATCATTGAGAATGATGTTTTCTGTGGGTTTGTTGTACATGGCCTTTATTATGTTGAGGTAGGTTCCCTCTATGCTCACTTTCTGGGGAGTAAATCAGTGTTGAATTTTGTCAAAAGATTCTTCTGCATCCACGGAGATGATCATATGGTTTTATTCTTCAATTTGTTAATATGGTGTATCACATTGGTTGATTTGCATATATTGAAGAATCCTTGCATCCCTGGGATAAATCCCACTTGATCATGGTGTATGATCCTTTTAATGTGTTGTTGGATTCCGTTTGCTAGTATTTTGTGGAGGATTTTTTCATCTGTATTCACGAGTGATATTGGTCTGTAATTTTCTTTTACTGTAGTATTTTTGCCTGGTTTTGGTATCAGGCTGATGGTGGCCTCATAGAATGAGTTTGGGAGTGTTCCTTTCTCTGCAATTTTTTGGAAGAGCTTGAGAAGGATGGGTGTTAGGTCTTCTCTAAATGTTTGATAGAATTCACCTGTGAAGCCATCTGGTCCTAGACTTTAGTTTGTTGGATGGTTTTTAATCACAGTTTCAATTTCATTACTTGTGATTGTTCTGTTCATATTTTCTATTTCTTCCTGGTTCAGACTTGGAAGGTTATACCTTTCTAAGAATTTGTCCATTTCTTCCAGGTTTTCCATTTTATTGACATAGAGTTGCATGTAGTAGTCTCTTAGGATGCTTTGCATTTCTGCAGTGTCTGTTGTAACTTCTCCTTTTTCATTTCTAATTTTATTGGTTTGAGTCCTCTCCCTCTTTTTCTTGATGAGTCTGGCTAATGGTTTATCAATTTTGTTTATCTTCTCAAAGAACCAGTTTTTAGTTTTATTGATCTTTCCTATTGTTTCCATTTCATTTATTTCTGCTCTGATCTTTATGATTTCTTTCCTTCTACTAACTTTGGGTTTTGTTTGTTCTTCTTTCTCTAGTTCCTTTAGGTGTAAGTTTAGATTGTTTATTTGAGATTTTTGTTGTTTCTCGAGGTAAGCTTGTATAGCTATAAACTTCCCTCTTAGAACTGTTTTTGCTGCATCCCATAGGTTTTGGATTGTCGTGTTTCATTGTCATTTGTCTCTAGGTATTTTTTGATTTCCTCTTTGATTTCTTCATTGATCTCTTGGTTATTTAATAACATATTGTTTAACCTCCATGTATTTGTGTTTTTTACATTTTTTTTTTCCTGTAATTGATTTCTAATCTCATAGCGTTGTGGTCAGAAGAGCTGTTTGATATGATTTCAATTTTACATTTACTGAGGCTTGATTTGTGACCCAAGATGTGATCTATCCTGGAGAATGTTCCATGTGCACTTGAGAAGAAAGTGTAATCCATTTTGGATGGAATGTCCTATAAATATCAATTAAATCTATCTGGTCTATTGTGTCATTTAAAGCTTGTGTTTCCTTATTAATTTTCTGTTTGGATGAACTGTCCATTGGTGTAAGTGAGGTGTTAAAGTCCCCCACTATTATTGTGTTACTGTTGATGTCCTCTTTTATAGCTGTTAGCATTTGCCTTATGTATTGAGGTGCTCCTATGTTGGGTGCATATATATTTACAATTGTTATATCTTCTTCTTGGATTGATCCCTTGATCATCATGTAGTGTCCTTCCTTTTCTCTTGTAACATTCTTTATTTTAAAGTCTATTTTATCTGATATGAGTACTGCTACTCCAGCTTTCTTTTGATTTCCATTTGCATGGAATATCTTTCTCCATCCCCTCACTTTCAGTCTGTATGTGTCCCTAGGTCTGAAGTGGGTCTCTTGTAGACAGCATATATATGGATCTATTTTTGTATCCATTCAGCAAGACTGTGTCTTTTGGTTGGAGCCTTTAATCCATTCATGTTTAAGGTAATTATTGATATGTATGTTCCTATTACCATTTTCTTAATTGTTTTGGGTTTGTTTTTGTAGGTCCTTTTCTTCTCTTGTGTTTCCCACTTAGAGAATTTCCTTTAGCATTTGTTGTAGAGCTGGTTTGGTGGTGCTGATATCTCTTAGCTTTTGCTTGTCTGTAAAGCTTTTGATTTCTCCATCGAATCTGAATGAGACCCTTGCCAGTAGAGTAATCTTGGTTGTAGTTTCTTCCCTTTCATCACTTTAGATATGTCCTGCCACTCCCTTCTGGCTTGTAGAGTCTCTGCTGAGAGATCAGCTGTTAACCTCATGAGAGTTCCCTTGTATGTTATTTGTCATTTTTCCCTTGTTGCTTTCAATAATTTTTCTTTGTCTTTAATTTTTGTCAGTTTGATTACTATGTGTCTTGGAGTGTTTCTCCTTGGGTTTATTCTGCCTGGGACCCTCTGCCCTTCCTGGACTTGGGTGGCTGTTTCCTTTCCTGTGTTAGGGAAGTTTTCGACTATAAACTCTTCAAATATTTTCTCGGGTCCTTTCTCTCTCTCTTCTCCTTCTGGGACCTCTATAATAAGAATGTTTTTGCATTTAATGTTGTCCCAGAGGTCTCTTAGGCTGTCTTCATTTCTTTTCATTCTTTTTTCTTTATTCTGTTCTGCTGCAGTGAATTACACGATTCTGTCTTCCAGGTCACATATCCGTTCTTCTGCCTCAGTTATTCTGCTATTGATTCCTTCTAGTGTGTTTTTCATTTCAGTTATTGTATCGTTCATCTCTGCTTGCTTGTTCTTTAATTCTTCTAGGTGTTTGTTCTTTAATTCTTCTAGGTCTTTGTTAAACATTTCTTGCATCTTCTCGACCTTTGCCTCCATTCTTTTTCCAAGGTCCTGGATCATCTTCACTATCATTATTCTGAATTCTTTTTCTGGATGGTTGCCTATCTCCACTTCATTCAGTTGTTTTTCTGGGGCTTTATCTTATTCCTTCATCTGGTACATAGCCCTCTGCCTTTTCATCTTGTCTATCTTTCTGTGTATGTAGTTTTTGCTCCACAGGCTGCAGGATTGTAGTTCTTCTTACTTCTGCTGTCTGCCCTCTGGTGGATGAGGCTAAGAGGTTTGTCTTTTATTTCATTTTTATGATTCACACAATGCCTTAAAATATGTATTAATAAGTCCTGATTGAATTAAATTTTCTCCTGAGAGATCTTGAGTTCCAGTTTCCACTGCCAATCTAGTTCTTAAAAGTTTTGAAGACATGGCAAACTGATTTAATATGCCAGTATGCAAGGTATGCAACAAGTGTTCAGAAAATATATTGTTTTCTTGGGAGTAGGAGGGTTGTGGATTATTTTGGAATGCCAAAGCCCAGTTCTTATAGATACTTATGATATAAGAAAATATTTATCAGGCATCTAAAATGTGTGAAATGATGAGTGCAGTTGGTGGGCAAAAGAATGCATGTGGCAGGGTGGTCAAGATGGCAAAGTAGGAAGACCCTGAGCTCACCCCCTCCCATGTGTATATCAAAATGACAACTATTTACAGAGTGACTATCAATGGCAATGACCTGAAGACTAGCAAAAAGATATACCGCTGGATATATAAAGAGGGAACCACAGTGAAACAGGTAGGACGTGCAGAGACATTGTATAGTTAAGACCCACACCCCAGGTAGCTGATCCACGAGTGGGAGGATAATCACAATTGCAGTGAGGGATCTGAGCCCCACATCTGGCATCCCAGACTGGGGGTCCCACAATGGGAATTTGAGCCCTGAGAATGTTTGGCTTTGAAGGCCAGTGGGGGTTGCATTTGGGAGAGGCAAAGGGTCATGGGAATAGACTCTTAAAGGATGCATGCAAAATCTCACATGCTCTGAGACCCAGGGCAGAAGCAGTCATTTGAAAAGAGCCTGGGTCAGATCCACTTGCTGATCTTGGAGAGCTTCCCAGAGAGGCAGGAGGTAGCTGGGACTCATTCTGTGGACACAGACGCTGGTGACAGTCACTGGGGAGCTCCTTCTACCACAAGGGCACTGGCACTGGCAAGTACAGTTATGGAGCCCTCCCTCTAGCCTACCAGTGCCAGGTCCCTGCCCACCAGCTAGTTGGCACCAGCCCTGGGACCTTCCAGGCCACCAGCCAGCCACATTTACCAGCAGTCTGGAACCAGCAGCCTTGGGACCCAGTCCAAGGAACCCGCTGGATCGTGGCCTGCCCACCAGCAGGTAGACACTAGCCCCAAGACCCCCTGGACCGTGCCCACCTGCAGGATTGTACCAGCCCTGGGACCCAGCCCCACCGACCACTGGCCAGCAGACTCTAAACTAGATAGAACCAGAAAGGTACACACAGCCCACATGGGAGGCACCCCTAGAGCATAAACCTCTGGTGAAAAGAGAGGGGTGTGCTCTTGGGTCCCACAGGACATCTTCTACATAAAGCCACTTAACCAACCTACCTAATACGTACAAATAAAAACAGAATCAGGCAAAATGAGGCAACAGAGGACTATGTTCCAAATAAAGGAATAAGATAAAACCTTAAAACTGAGCTAAATGGAGATAAGCAATCTACCCAACAAAGAGGTCAAGGTAATGATAAAGATGCTCAATGAACTTGGGAGAGGAATGAATGAACACAAATTTAACAAAAGGTCAAAAGATATAAAGAACTAGCGAAACTTTTCACACTAGAGGGTCTGCTATAATATATTTAAAGTGATGAAAGGGAGAAACCTACAACCACAAATACACTACCCAGCAAGACTTGAACATGAGACAGAGTTTTACAGACAGGCAAAAGCTGAGAGTTCAGTTTACAAGAAATGTTAAAGGAACTTCTTTAAGTGGAAAAAGAAAAGCCCACGACTAGAAAAATGAAAATTACCAAAGGAAAAATTTCATTGGTAAAGGCAAATATACAATAAAGGTTGTAGATCAACCATGTATAAAGGTAGTAGGAAGGTTAAAAGAAAAAAATTATATCCACAATATGTAGTTAAGGGATACACTAAACACAAGGATGTGAAGTGTCAAAAACATTAGCCGTGGGTTGGGGGAAGTAAAAATGTAGGATCGTTAAAATGCCTTAGAATTTAAGAGATCAGCAACGTAAAATAATTACCTATTTTATATATATGTATACGTTGCTATATGTAAACATATGGTAACCACAAGTCAAAAATCTGTAACAGATACACCGAAAAGAGAAGGGAATCCAAACATAACACTAAGGACAGTCAAATCACAAGGGAAGAGAGCAAAGAAAGGAGCAACAAAGAACTACAAAAACAACTCCAAAACAATTAACAGAATGGCAGTAAGTACGTACTTATCAATTACTTTAACGGGACTAAATGCTCAAATAAGAAGACAGTAGCTGAATGGATGCAAAAAACAAGTGCACATCAATAGATGAAAGAATAATATATATATAAACATATACATATTTACACACACACATACATACAGTGGAATATTTCTCAGCCATAAAAAATGAAATTTTGCCATTTGTGACAACGTGGATGGACCTAGAGAATATTATGCTTAGTGAAATAAGTCAAAGACATACCATTTGATTTCACTCAGATGTGGAATCTAAAAAACAAATGAACAAACAAAACAAACAGATTCATAGACACAGAGAACAAATAGGTGGTATCCAGAGGGGAGGGCAGAGGAAGGATGAGAGAAATAGGTGAGGGAGATTAAGAGGTACAAACTTTCAGTCACAAAATAAAGTCACGGGGGTAACATGTTCAGCATGGGGAATATAGTCGGTTACATTGTAAATATCTTTGTACGGTAATGCTAAATAGGCTTATCCTGATCATTTTGTAACGTTGAAATATCAGTCACTATGTTGGGTACCTGCATATAAAATAGCGTTGTAGGTCAATTATACTTCAATCATGTTTTAACACATGGAAATACTGGGAGGAAATGCATCAAAATGCTAATGGTGGTTATGCAGGGGAAGAGGGGGTTTGGATTATGGGCGATTATTATTTTTTACTTTATGCTTTTATATATTTCTGGTTGTATGCAGTGAATATGTCTTGCTTGTAAAATTAGAAAGAAAACAATGTCATTAAAAATGAAAAAAAAACCATTATGACATTTTACCCTAGATATGAGGTGACACATTGTATTTTCTTCACGACTGTTGAGATCCATGATATTTCCTGAGTTTTAGATACTACCCAAAGAAAAGAGACATATGCTATATGTGATTATACTACATGCATAATACCATATGTGTATGTATATCTACATATTTCTATATGCTTTGTATGTGTAAGCAATTCTAACATGACATCCCCTTTGCCTGATCTTACCATGTCATGTTTGCTCCATTATGTAGATTCTATTTGTGAAACCTATTGTTGCTTGTAGAAGTAAACTGATTTAATTGTAAACATTTTCTCTTACTTTGATAGCTGAAATCCATTTGTACTTAATTTGCTGCAGGCTGAACAATTTATTACACAAGAGTTACAGAGCTATTATTTCCGAACAACTTCCCTGGAATTATTCTATTGATCATTTCAATGCTATTAAAGAACAAAACCCAACCTTATGGCTATTAATAATAGCGGTTTCTATCTGCATAGGACCTGACAGTTTACTACTGGCCATTTCCTCAGAAGAGGTTCTCATTTGAACTTTAAAATGTCTATGTTTAAAAAAATCGTCATGAAATAAACTAAAGGACTTTTGTTGACCTCATCTTAGCAATAAGGAGACGTGGTCCCCTCGAGATTCAGTGTCGTGATTAACGTCACCTGAGTCTTTGCTACTTATCCTACATACTTGGGAAGCCTACGTGTTGCCTCCTGCCAAGATATGTGCCGTTCTTTTCATGGGATATTTTTCTTCTTGTCTAAAAGGTAAGGCACTTTTCTTTGATATGTGATTGATATTATCGTTGCTACAATTGCACTAGTTGTTACTTCAATGGAGCATCCACAGTGTAATTGTTCACATCTTGATTTTAGTGCTTTTTCATGGTGAATTCTCTTAGTTTCTTAGGTCTGCCACAGCAAAGTTCCATAAACTCGGTGGCTCAGCACAACAGAAACATATTTTCTCACAATTCTGTAGGCTAGAAGTCTGAAATCAAGGTGTCGGCAAGGTCCTGTTCTCTTTGAAGTCTGTAGTGGAGGATCCTCCCTTATCTCGTCCCAGCGGTTACTATCAATTTTGGTGTCCCTCAGCTTGTAGATGCATCACTCCAATCTCACGACATACAGCTATCTATGGGTTGAAGCCTCTAGTGCCTGGCCAGCTGACGGTAGGTCAGTGGCATCACTTTTATGAATGCATCAATAATACATGGTAGTCGGAGCACATCAAAACAAATAGCCATCTGCAGTGGGCTCCGTTCGCCGAGTTCTGGAAGTTAATGATGCCATATTGAAGGAGCATTGCATGAACCTCTGCGGCATATGCCTGGTGATGGTAACTAATTTCATAGTCCACAAACCATAATGATTCAATTTTCTCAGAGGTGTATTTATATATGTCTGATATTTACCCCTTTCTACTGTGTACTAATTTGGAAGTTATTTAATTGTTTACATGAGACAGAAAATGACCAAGAGAGGAAAGATTATACAAGGAGGAGAATTCAAGAAATCCTTTTGCCCCCAGTTTTATTGAGAAATAATTAACCTACATTGCTGTATATTAAGGTGTACAGAAGGATAGTTTGATTTATATATATTATGAGGTGATTACCACAATAGGTTCAGCTAACATCGATCATCTCATACAGATACAATTAAAAAAAAAGAGAAAAGAAAGAAAATTCTCCTTGTGATGAGAAGTCTTAGGATGTACTCTCTTAGCAATTCTCCTATATATCATTTGGCAGTGTTAACTGTACGTTACATCCCTAGCATTTATTTATCTTATGACTGGAAGTTTGCACCTTTTATAACCACCTTTGTCCAGCTCCCCCTTCCCCCCATATCCTGCCTCTGGCAATCACAAGTCTGTTCCTCTTCTATGAGATTTTTTGCTTTTGCTTTAGATTCCACATATAAGTGAGATCATACAGTATTTGTCTTTCTCTATATGACTTACTTCACTTAGCATAATGCCTTCAAGGTACATGCCTGTTGTGCGCACATGGTAGGATTTCCTCATTTTTTATGGCTAAATATTATTCCATTATACATATATACCACAACTTCTTTATCCATCTTCTAAATCAATTTATAATGAAATGGGCTCTTTGAAAATCTGGTGCAGAGTTGCTTTTTAAAATAGACTTTTTGTCTGCATTTTTAATTGATCTATTCATTTATTCAGACAAGTGACAGGCATTGCTAAGAACCCCTTTACCGGGACCTGTGCTAGGCACTACACTGGATACAAAGGCGAATTTTTAAAAATCTTTCCATCAGGAATTTATAGTCTAATTGAGCAGATGAGTCATGCAGCCTCCCATTCACATAGCTCTTAGTGAGTGTCAATGTCCAGATGTTGAAATTAATCAAAAGTCTATAATTTAGTTGAGGGTACCTGGGAACCATAATAAAGACAGGGAACATGTCATGGCTGTTCAGAGAAAGGGGAGAAACATAACTCTTGAAAGATTTGCCTAAATTGGGAAATAGAGATTTGCCCCTCCCTCTCCCTCCCTCTCCTTCCTCCCTCTCCCTCCCCTTCTTCCCCTCCCTCTCCCCTTCCCCTTGCTCTTTCTCCCTCTCTCTCCCTTTCCCACTACTTTATCTCTGTCTCTATCACAATCTCTGTTCCTTCCATTCTTCTTGAAATGTCCACTTCCCTTTGTTTAAATGATAACATTTTCTCCCTGTTTGCACTCTACCTATCTGCCCACTACTGTTTAGTTTCCTTTTCAGAGTCTCCTTTGACAACTGTGATTCCCAGAGTTTTGTCAAAGGTCCCCATTTCTTCTGATACCACGCATGCTTAAAAGGCTAAATAATGTGTGACCTCATTTATATGACATTCTGGAAAAGGCAGATCTATGAGGACAGGAAACAGATCAGTGTTTACCAAGAGCTGAGGCTGTGGAGAGGGGTAAGTTCCAAAGAGATATGAGAGAACTTTCTGGGGTGATGGAACTCTTCTATATCTTAATTGTGGTGATGGTTACACTACTGTGTACTTGTAAAAATTCTTACCGCTGTACACCTAGAGAGGATACACTTTGCTCTTCTGTGCATTTTACCTGAACAAACCTGACTTTCCCTTCAAATCCCTGCTTTCCTTTGAATGGCAAGACAAACAATTTTCTTCCCTTTTCCCACCACCCTCCTTAGTTGTCCATTTAGTAGCTTCTGACTGATATTAGAAAATTATTTTGAGATTATGGACCGAGGAATTATAATGACCCAAGCATATGCTATGTGTGGGGGGGGGTTCTAACTTGTAACCCAAAATGAAAATAGTTGAAACAAGCCATAAAGAAGCACCTTTTAAATGTGTCTGACCAGAGTATTGAAGTATCTATCACAGGATGAGAGGAGAATCTACAAAATTTCATTTTATGCTATTTTGCACTGTCTGGCATTTTAGAACCATTAAGACAATAAAAATTTAGCTGCCTTTTTTTCAGCCATAAAAAACAAGTGAGTTGCCATGCCAGGTTAATTCATAGCTAAAGGATTAAAACCGTATTTTTCATGACTAGCGATGCTGAGAGAGAAAGACTGTAGCTTACAGAGGGAATTCAGTGTTTATAAATAAAGCCCCAAACTGGTTCCTTTGCAGGAAACAAGTAAAAGAGTTAGTCCTTCTCAGTTCTTTTGTTGTGACCTGGGAACACGCTTGTAGACAGAGGGATTTTCAGAACTGAATTATAAGTGCTCGATTCCACACTACACACTTCGTATTTCAAATAAGCCATGGAAATCTTTTTCTCCCTCCCAAGGAGACCTTTCTTACCTCTAAGAGGCATCACAGAGCAACTGAATGAGTTTTGGATTAGAATTCCAAAGATGCATGTTCCCATCCTAAGTCTGCCATGAAATTAGCTCTGTGACGCTGGGAAGGAGGTAGGGAGGGCATCCCTGCCTTAGCTTGGTTTTTGGTTTGGTTGGTCTGTAAACGAGCAGGAAGTTGGACTATCTGACCTCCGAGGATGTCTCTTTAAATTGAAATACAGTTTTGCAAGGGGTTCTGTACCCTGTTACACTGGAGATGTTCATTACCACAGTTTCCCTCCTTCAGTCCCGTACTCGACACATTTTTTTCCACCCCAATGGCTTGTGTTTTTCCCTAATACATTCCTGGACACTGAATTTAGTGTTGTTTCCTGACCTTCCATGGCTCTTAAGATCCAGGCAGCTGCTGTGTGTTGCAGTTAAATAAGTTAAACCCATTAGCCAGCATGGAGGCTTTCCAAAGCTTGTATTTAGCTCTTCCTAAAGAGTGTATGTAATTCAGCATCTCAGTATACCAACTTTCAGAATTCATTAGGACTACACGATTTAGAACATGTGATTTTAAAGGACAAAAATGCTTTCTAATTTAACATTAAACTGTGTATGTTTTTATGTATTTCCTCAATCAGGGTGTCATTGGGCTCTGGAAGCTTCAGCTGTCAGGATGCCTTTTAGGCAGGAGTGAGTCTATGGAGAATGAAGAACCAGAAAAGAAGCATGAAACTCAAATCTAGAGCTCTGAAAATGTTACTTCATAAAATATTTGTCATTATAGGAAATACCAGATTTGAGGAAGCATAAGGTTATTTATCTCCCATTCAGTTTCCAGGCAGACTGAATATTTTACATAAGAGTGTGTTTGAGACCTGCATCAACAGTGGGTGTTATGTAGTAAGAATGCCCTGTCTTGTGCAATCCTGCTTCGGAAAGATGTGAGACTAGACATGGCATCTTTTGCTGCTCCACTGCAGTCCACATAAATTATTCCAGATATTTTATTTTTCCCCCCAACTCTAAAGGTCCTCAGGGAGGAATTCTATACCCTCGCTAGTCTCAGATGATTTCTCCTTTGCCAGGAAGTTCAGGATAAATTGAATATCTCCCGGTTTTGTTGAATCCCACTTCTCGCTCAGTCTTGGGTGGGCGCACAGAGCCAAGGGGAGAGTTCACTGTTCTTTCAGTAGTGATCCCTCACATAATAAGGCAATCTTGGGAATATGAATACTTAGGAGGCAACCTGGGAAATTTGAGCTTAGAGGCAGAGCCATTAAGAGAAAAAGAAGCAATGGAGAAAAAATAGAAGACGGTTTCAGAATTAACGACTTCATTATCACTTAAAACCTCACGAAAGGAATATAACTTGTCGGAGTTTGTTGAAGGGGTACAGGCTCAGGATATTTACCCGCTAGGATGTTGGCAAGACACACAGGATACATGAAATAGTTGGAAGATGATAAATAGAGAAAATTGGCTGGGTGGTATTTTGGAAGTAATAAAGTATTGGGAGGAAACGAAGAAAGTCAGAGAACTATAGACTTAAGAGCCATAAATGCAATGAGATGGTTGACATAGCTTAAAAAAGAAGAGATCCGTGGTAGGGAAGGGTGAGGCCAGGAGTTCGGCAGGAGAGCATGTACGTGGGCCGGCCTCACAAAATTCTTTCATGTCAAGTTGTGTTGCGTTTCTATCATCTTGAAAGGATTTGGGTGTGGCTGGGATGAATGTCACATTCTCTTTATTAAAACCATAAAATGGAAACCACACAATGCAAAAGGCTCTGGAGTCATTAGTTTTTGCAGCATTACCTTGTCCATAATTAGAACTTCCCCCCTTCCACGTCTCTTAAGCCAATTATGTATGACATAGTAGGTGATGGCAAAGCAGCAATGGGAGAATTGGCAGGACTACAAGGCTTTTCTTATCTTTGCTTTTTACTTTAGCCAACTCTTCATTTACAAGGTAGGTCTGGGTCTACGGTGCAACCCACTCGGGAGAACTCATGTTATATGAATAATCCTTTCCATGTATTTCCATTTATCCTTTCATTCATTTAATAAGTCTAATTTGTTTTAGGCTCTCCTCTAGCCAGTGAAAAATCTTCAGTACACTTGTCTGGTATTTTCAAATGATCAATTCTTTTCAAACTATCAATCCTTTTAAACATATGTTTAAAAGTCATAACAGGAAGCATCTTGAATCTCCATAAAATGACTTATTCACATATTAATCCATTGTTAATTCACTCATTTGGTAAATATTTACTGAATTTGCGTTAAATGCCAGGAACTGGTTGAGTGGTAGAAACCCAGCAAGGAGCAGAACAGAGAAGTTTCCAGCACTCGTGGCTGTGCTCACGTGTATGATTAAGGCTTTCACACAGGACAGGAATGAAATTGTTGGTTTAGCACATGTGCATGGATGAGAGAGAGAGGTTGCAGTTGTATGGGTATGGTGGCAACTTTGATTTTCTTTAGTATGTACGCTTTGTAATTCAATGACTCGTCTCAATAAACCCGTGTCCAGGTAAACATTCACTATATTCTGTGGAACAGCTCAGAGTGGGATGTCGGCTTAGAAAACAAGGCCAGATTAGGTCTATTGACCAGAAATGGGTTCATGTTTCTCAGGCTCTTTGTGGAGAGACACTTTAAATCACATGGTCTCTTCTGTATGTCTCTTTCCAAGCTATCATTGTCTCCCGTCATTTTGAGACATTCAATATTAGATACTTAATACTGTAATCTGTGTTAGGTAGCGCAACCTTCAATGTCTTCTGGCCCAGAATTGGGAGAATACTGGGGCCGTGAGGGCAAAACTGTCCAGAGCTTATTATTCAAACATCTTAATGAGCTGTAGGGCATACTTAACGCCTGGCAAGATGACGGGTTTGATCGTAAGATCTGTTTTTAAATCTTTCCTCTTGTCAATGGTCCACTCTTTGACAAGCCCCAGTTTCTCTACTGGCAGTGGAAATATTTATATCTACTCTGCATGGTTCTTGTGAGAGATACATGGGAATGACTATGGGAAGCCACTAATCCAATATGTTCTTTCACCATCAAGCTATGATGATTTTACAAACACATCACAAAGGGTTTTTTGTTTTCTTAAGGGGAAAAATGCGTACGTTCATGCAGAATGAACCAAAACATGTTTTTTTTAGGGAGGGCACGGTGGGAGGGGCATAAGGTTAAATGTTTGCACTTAAATTTAATGGAAAGTATAATTTGTTAGAATGCAAATTCTCTGAGAGTGGGTGGGGCCGTCTCCTACTGGACACGGTGGGAGGTCTTTTCT
Source organism: Pseudorca crassidens (assembly GCF_039906515.1). Lineage (NCBI taxonomy): Eukaryota > Metazoa > Chordata > Mammalia > Artiodactyla > Delphinidae > Pseudorca > Pseudorca crassidens. The sequence goes on from NC_090313.1 coordinate 6,723,146, forward strand.
GACTTCCCCAGTCAAATAATACAGGGCTATGTAACGCCAAGGCTCAAAATGAATTATTAATTTGTGACATGTTCCTATGAAGAATATTGCTTTTATCTTATTGTTTCGTTTTATCACTGAGTGTGTAAGATTAACCTCTAACCTGGGAGAGTTGATACTAGTTAACTGCTTCAGAGCATGTATTTGTGTTTGACTTGGTGTCTAAAGATACATAAATCACTTTCATTTCTGTCTTAAGGCAGGATGAAAAGGGCCACACAGAGAGGATTAAGGTGAAGGATGAAAAAAAAAATCCTTCAACGGTGAGATCCATTTCTCCTTAAACATTGGGAAGAAGATAGAAGTTGTCATCACCCGCTCTGTCCTGGGGAAATAGCCTCACGTTAACCTCTAGGTAGGTTAGGAGAAAATGAAGAATACTTCCTTGAATCCCAGATACTCCTTCTGCATGGGTCTGCGCAGGCACCTTAAAACTTAATTAGCAAAAGGAACACTTTATTGGACCAACAATGCCAATGTCTCGGGCACTTTCCAATAAGCACATTCAGTGGCTGGTTCTCAGCTGACCACACTGTAAATCAGACAGAAGATGCCTCCCATTTAAGAGCCCAGTAAAAAAGTTATATTTTTTTAATGGGCAAAAAAGAATGCCAAGGAGAAATTTCCATATCCTGCCATGATGCTTTTTGGGTCAGTGTTCCAAATGAGATGTTTTTCCTTGCCTTGTTAAAGCAACGAAACAAATATGTATGTGTTAGTTACAAACGGGGGTTTATTAGCCTTTTGGGGGTATTCGTGTCCCAATCCAGAACTTTGTGGTTAAAATACTATTAAAGAAGTCTACTTTCTTTTTTTTCTTTTTAATGTATGTGGGCTGCTTGTAAGATACAGTTGTACATAACCAAGAAAATACCGGAATTACACCAGCGCAGCAGGATATTAACAATGGAGGAGATAATCATGCTTGGTTATAGATAACGCATTCAGTGTTTAAAATAGCAGTTTGCCATCCACGTGTTACTTCACACCAAATGGTTGCAAGAGCACAGGACATGGTCTGTTTTTCTTTTTTAAAATATATTACAAGGGTACATATAAAAATCTGTTAATAGCAATGCACTGAAAAAGGAAGAAGATCTATAATTTAGGATAAGTGAATGTTTGTCAAATTACTTTCATCTATATCAAGCTCAAAGCTATTTTTACATCTTCAGTAAGTAAAAATATTCTGTTCAATGGAATATCAAACTTGTGATATTAAGCTGAGCCAGAATTTCCGGAGGAGAGACCCTCTTTCAAGTTTCATGCCAGTTTGAACAGGTGAACCGAGACTTCTGGGATAAATTTCATATCTGGTTACATTATTATTTCATTTTTAATTCCATGTTTCAGGAGAAAAGTCATTCATTCTGGTAAGAGAGTACAAGACAGCACCTGAATATAGAACTCATCATTTTCTACTTATTGTAAGACAGCTCCCACCCGAAGGTTTAGATGTCCTGCCCACTGTAGACTTATAAGAATATTAATGAAACTCCTTAAACTTCAATGTGTTAAAAGAGCACCTGAGTGAAAAGATGAGATTCAGGGAATACAAGCATGACTCTTTGGGCTCGCTACCTCTAACTGTGGAGAACATGGAGCTGTTTGTGCGTTGGCGGTGGACACACGAAACCCAGGTCTTTGCCTCAGGGCCTAGGAAAGTGGTACTTTCCACACTTTCCCTAATACCTGGAGGCGTTTTTGTTTGCAGGACTAGAGGAGGTGGTGGTGACTGGTATCTAATGAGAAGTCAGGAATTCTGCTAAACACCCTACACAGCACAGGACAGCCTCCCTGGACAAAGAATTACCAGTTGGTCTCAACGGATGATCCGTTGTAGGTATTGACTTGGCTATAAGCTAAAGAACCCAATCACTGAATCAAGCACTATTCTAGGTGCTGCTATGAAGGTATTTTGTCCACGTGGTTAACATCTACAACGAGTAATCATCTGACTTGGAAGCCGATTACCCTCTGTCATGTGTGTGGGAGCCATTCAAGCAGCTGAAGTTCATAGGAGCAAAAACAGGCCTCCCAGACTGGGAACCTAGTGGGATTACTGAGAGAAAATATGTATGTTTCCTAGTAATATATATATTATATATATACTATAACTATATATTACCTGTCTATATCTATCTACGTATCTCCTATAGGTTTGCTTTCTCTGGAGGACCCTGTTATGGACAGAATGTGTCCCCCAGCTCCAGTTCCTGTATTGAAGTTTACATCCCAGTGTAATGGTATTTGGAGACAGGGCCTTTGGGAGCTATTAATCAGGTCGTGAGGGTGGAGCCCTCACAAATAAGATTAGTGCCTTACACAAAGACACAAGAGAGAGGACCTCTCTCTGCTACGGGAGGACACAGCAAGAAGATAGCCATCTGTAAATCTGGAAGCAGGCCCTCACCAGGAGCAAACCTGTCGGCACCTTGAGCTTGAAATTCAGCCTCCGGAACCGTGGGAGACAAATGTGGGTTGTTTCAGCCCGCAGTCTATGGTGCTGGGCTAATGCAGCCGGAGCGGAGACTGTCCCTGACAGATGCAGTCCTAAATGCCAGGAGTGCCAGCCTTGAGAAACCTTGGTCTGGGGGCAATAATGTACCTCAGGCTGTGAGAAGACTGTATTGAGCCTTGGTTAGCCTTTGTGCTCCTGCAGCAGGGCATGTGCCCTGGGGCCTCCAGAACCTTCCATGAGCTGCACAGACTGTCTTCCCCCTCCTTGTTGCAGCTCTTTTCTGTGCTCCGCTGGAAGATGCAGCAACATTCCAGGATCTGGCTGTCCATGGTCGAAGCCCAGTACCTCAGTGCGGGCAGAAATGTCCCTTTTCCCCACAAATGTCCCTCCTCCCCTCTTCTAAAGAAAAGAGCGTGTTCTCTTCTTTAGAAAGGATAACTTAGCAGAATGCACTCAAATATCCTCCCCCTTTTCTTCCTTTAATATTATGATTCCTGCTCTCCGAGCCCCCGTGCCACTTGTTTAAACTGTCTGTTAAGGCACAGGCAACTGTTGCTTCCAGATTTTGCCCTATGCCTTATTCCAGAGTTAAGGTGATAGAACTCTTCATCCTTAAAGCCTGGCCTTTAGCATCCTTGACCAATTTTGTAAAGAATAACCCACGCTATTCACACGCACACACACGCACACACCCTTCACCATTTGAAAGTACAGCGATGTGCTCTTTGCCGTGAACTTTGATGGTCTGGGCTAACACATAAAAAGCTTAGAAACTAGTGGGCTGGTTTTGAAGCCTTTGGGATTTTCCTCGAGCAGTGATTAAAAAGGGGACCCGGCCGGGCTCCGATGGACGCGAATCAATGCTGCTTTGTTTATCGACTCTCCTAAGTTCTCCCATTGTGGAGAGGAATCTGAGAGCAGGAAGGACGCGGATAAGAGGATCAAACGTGTGTGCTGTTTCTTTCAGGGCGATCCCTGTTCCCCTGTCTTTCTGCCAGAGGCGCAGGTCTGACAGCTGCCTGTCGCGGGGCGCGCGGAGCCCTGAGAGCATCAAAGGCCGACTGTCAAAGGGCCCTCTTGCGGGGTTAAAGGCGGCTGGCCTCGTCAAGCACGGCGGCCCACTTGCAAACAGAAATGCAGTCCCCCTCCGGCTACCTCCAGCTGCCAAAGCCAGTAGCTAGCGGGGCGCTGGCCAGCGGAGGGTGTGGCCTGGGTCCGGGGTTGCTGCTGGAACCTGCCCGGGCTGCCGGCCGGCGAAATCCCAGCTGCTGGCGCGGAGGCTGCGCGCCGCCAGGGTGGTCCAGGGCCAGGGAGCATGTTGGGCCCGTCCTCCGCGCGCCGCTGGCTCTCCTTCCACAAGACACCTCATCCTCCCTGAAAGGCTTTTTTTTTTTTTTTAATATTTTTCCCCTTCCCTGGGTGTCGTCCAATTATCACTCCCACGTGCTCCTTGCAGCTGTGCTTATGGATGACAAACATTCTTGCTTTATTCTTCTGGGAGAGCTACACCCAGGAAAACCAGCCGACCGTTTATCATGGGGTTTGACTACAAAATCTGCCACCGAGACCCAGAGTGACTCAGGAGCTAACAGGCCAGAGCTCTGGGGCTCGTTCTGTCGGTGTGAGCGCAGCCACGGCATCTGGGGGACAGTCTTTCGTGAAAGGACAAAAATATTGAGTTTTTTTTTTTTTTTTAACGCTGTTTAAAGGAAGAGACTTCATGAAAGTAACCGATAGGTGAAAGTTATTCATCGTCCTTGGAACTTGTGAAACGCAGAGGGGCAAAGGGCCAGTGCTCCAGTGCTGGGGTCACCTCTGTCCACTGTGCTCAGGGCTGAGGGGTTTTCTGGGATGTGAGATTTTCAGTGCTAAAAATGGGACAGTCTTGGGTTAACCAGGACAGCTGCTGAGCCTGCCTAGAACCATGTCCCTCCCTAGAGGTAGGGGAAGCTTCTAGCCCAGTTTGGATTAGATTAAAGACAGTTTCTCAACAGGGTAGCTTTACGTAAACAGATTTTGCAGCGCCCCTCCATGACATCCTTGGGCTATCACTAATAATTATTACAACCTCAATCACTTGAACAGTCACAGCTGGCTAAGTTCAGAATCTCTGCATCACAGAGCTGAGTCTTTGTACAGGGCTTAGAAAAATTTAGCGGAGGAAAACTGCATCCTTTGAGCTCTGGGAGAGAGAGGGGAAAAAAAATCACTTGCTGGAGATGTAAGCCTGTGTTCATTGCTGGTGTTTGCATTTGGTTCCCATTTCTCGCATCCTGTAGAAAAAACACAAGAGGCCAGCACAGAGTGACAAGTGCAGTCGAAGGAGGGAAGTGGCCAGAGCACACTGTTTTGCTTTTGAAAGATAAATCAGCAACATGCCTGGGAAAGGAGCAGAGGGTCAGCGGGAGGGTAATCTAGTTAAAGGTGGAATAATATTAGCCTGACTGCCCAGCTATGCATCCTTTTTGGAAATACAACATGATACAGCTGTTGCAAGGTCCAAGTTGAAGATTAATCAAGGCAAAAATCACAATAGTGGGTGTGCATTGCTTTGCAGTTTGCAAAATACTCCCACCTACTTCATCCTCATTGGTCCTCCTAAAATATCCTGAGAAGTGGGAAGTGCAAAGATAGTAACCTGGTTCTTAGAAATGGGAACTCCAGCTGGGCAAGGGTAAGTGACCTTGTTAAGATCACACAGTCGCAGAACTGAGTCTTTGGTCTTCCAGACTCCACTAAACAAGGAGTCTGTCTGATTCTTTAAAGGTTGTCAGGGTGAACTCAGAACCATGGAAACGCCGTAGGATTAGAACCTTCTTCACATAGTGCTTTATTTTCCCAAGTTAAGGTGTAAGAATAAGAAAAGGGATACTCGCACACAGGAGAGAGAACCACAGCTAGGAATTGCAGGCTAGTTCTGCCAGCGCCTAGGTTGGTGAACTGAGCAATTATTCAACCTGTTTTAAACATCAATTTCCTTGCTTGAAAAATACCCATAATGATGGCTTCTGGAAATTTTGTTGTGAGGATTAAACAAGATAATGTGGGTAAAATGCCAAATTCAGCACACAAAAAAATGCTCAACTATTACTATTCCTACTATGATTCCTAATGATAACATCACAGATATAAGTGTGGACAAGTTAGTTGTGAATGTTGACCATGGGAACACGAGAGACCCTGATCTCCTGCTGTCCATACGGCTTCCCAAGTGCTCACCCACAAATGGGCAACCTTCCCATCCAGCCTGAGCTGTCGCCTCTAAGAAGAAAGAACCCAACTTTCCCGTGTGGCCTCGAACTTACCCGATAAGGAAACATCAGACTTTGAAGGCAAAAAGTCAGCCAGCCTGGGCCAACAGATGAAAGTGACAGGTGACAATGACACGAGTGCCCCTGAAAGTCACTGTGACGTTCCAACGAGCCCTGTAATGAAAATGGTTCTGTCAGATGAGACGTGAAGTTCAAAGTTAGCCACAGGATAGAATTATATTTGCAGTCACTCATCAGCTATGAAAACTATTACCTGTCTACTTTATTCTATGTTGAATCTGAACGTGGGTGGCGATAACCTCATGTAGGTGCCTTCGGTGAAGGATCTATTTTAGATGAATTAGCACGAAAGATCTCTCTGTTTGCTTTTAGTTTTATTCAGCCCTGACACCGCTCTAATTGACGATCAGGATTACCTTTAAGAAGGTAGTCGCGGAATATATTTATTTACCTTATAGCTACCTTGTTTCCTTCAAAGGCATGTAGAATTCTACAAACAGAAAGTGACTCTGAAACTTAACTGGCTGGTCTAGTTCATTCAAGAAAAATGGTCGGCTCTGCTGTTATGAATAACTCTCCAAATTTCTAAAGGGCTTTTTAATTTGTAAGGTGAATTTTGTTAGCAAATCTCAGGTCTGTTGTGTAGCATTTTGTGTTAGGAAAGCTATTTACATAATGCACACTTTTGAGAATATCCTATCCAATAAAAAATAAAATCCAATGTTAATTCAACCGGAGGGGGGAAATTTGTTCACATATATACACATATCAAGTCATCACATTGTGTACGCTTTAACTAGCTTACAATTTTACTCGTCAATTATAACTCAGAGCTGGAAAGAATAAATTAAAAAGCTATCCAGACACAAGAAATTAATAGCATTTGAAATGTAGATGCTATAAACTCGTGTTTTCACCCTTTACCCTAACCTTGTTCCTCTTTTTATTCCTTCCGTAGAATGCTTTATCCTCCTGGCCAGTGGACTTCATTCTTCTCGAAAACTTAGTCACGAGCTTCAGAACTACTGCTCTCATGAGGGCTTTATCCCTTGTACCCTTGGTTTTTATTTCTTTTTCTTTTTTAAAAATTTTTGGGCCTCACCACATGTCATGCGGGATCTCAGTTCCCCAACCAGGGACCGAATCTACACCCCCTGCAGTGAAAGAGCAGAGTTTTAACCGCTGGACCGCCAGGGAAGTCCCTGATTTCTTTTGCTCTTAAACAAATTGGATTTTCTACCCTGACTCTTTAAAATCGCAGCTTCTCCTTACTTTCTTGGACACGTTGTTTGCCCACTGACCTGCAGGCTCTCACGATCCGATATATCTTGGACTCTCTGTGTGCTGGGGCCCTTGAAAGGCAGACACTGGAATGAGGTCTGGTTAGAACCCAGGCTTCTAGATGTGGGTGACCTTTTGTAAGTGAATTGATCTCCTCTGCGGGTAGATGGGTTGTATCAAGGGCCCATTCACCCCACCCTCTGTCCACACCTTTGGAAAGGTCACCTTGCCATGTCCTCCCACTCCGACTCTGGGCCTGGCCAGGTGGTTTTCTTTGCCAGCAGAGACTTGAAGGAGTCCCTGCACCTTCCTACCTGCAACCCTGTCCTCTGCCATTGCCATGAGGAGGACACACCTGAAGTAGCCTGCCGAAGGATGGCGTGTGTAGACCCCATCTGAGTTGCTTAGATCGAGCTGAGGCCCTCCTAGAACAGCTCTCAGCTAGCCCACCACCGAACCCAGGGGACAAACTTGTCTGCATTTGGCCATACACACCTGGACAGGTGCAGCCAAGGTGTGCGGGGCTCAGGCCAGATCAGCGTAACCTTGCCCACTCCTAGCATGTGATTATTGTCATAGGACAGTGAGATTTTGTGGGTGTCTGTATGCAGCGTCCTTGCACTCATAGATAACAGAGCCACTAGGGTTCCTCATCTCTAAATAGGTAAAACATCTACAACTATCTAAAAAGTTATTGTGAAGGTTAAATGACGTAATGCACGCAAAGCGCTTTGCCTTGCCCCTGCGACAGAGCACATGCCGTTACTGCCATTTGGACACCAGAGGCTGGTGGGACAGCTTCCATCCTCCACTTTGCTCTTCTTTTCGACAGGCTCCTTTCTTCGAACTGCTATTTACTTTCATTAGCAAGCAAATCATTTTGTCAAGCACACCATATTTTATTTATGCCTTAACCTCAATTATTTATTTTTCTCCATCTTATTTTCCTTCATAGATTCTTGATTTTCTCCAGTCTGTTCACTTTCCTATACTATTTTAGAAGTTTTTCATGATAACATCTTGCATGTCAGACTTAACATCCTTTCAACGTGGGCTTGTAGAATTTGAGGCCTGCTCATCTATCTCTCCCTTCTAATTTCTTGGGATTAGACCACAAATTATAAACCTAAAATAATCTCTGCCGATGGTACCTGAGCCCTCTTTCGCTAATGGCAGATGAAGCTCTGGCGGTCAGGGCGTTGGCAATTTTAAGACCCAGGACCAGAGCTCAGATGCAGAAATACATTTACAAAGCCACTGCTACACAGAGAATCAGCTCTTAGGAAGGTCCACATATTTTCTTTCCACACACGGAAATGCAGTGATCTCAGCACAGTATCTGTTGATAAAGAACTGTCTAGATAGGTATGTGATTCAGCACGTTTACTTTTCTGCTGTGTCCTGACAACTCCCTGCAGTCATCAGCTGGATGCGGGTGGGAGGCGAGGGGTTAGGATGTGAAGGAGGAGCTGAGTGGAGTGCCTTAAGCAGATGCCCTAACGGGACGGGCAGATACGGCGCTTGGCAAAGCAGCAAGTAAAGGGAAAGGCAGTCTTTCTGGTGGTTCCCAGTAGAGGGCTATTCTTTAATGGTGTCTGTGGCATAAATTAGTTAAACCCCCCATGGAAATTTATTTTCATCATGATACCTCCAAATACAGGAAGAGTGAAGCTATTTTCTAAATAACCAGTTTAGAATTTTTCAAATGTGGAACTGACAAGTGGCACTAAATGGAAAAATTGACTCATTCAGATTCTCTCTCCTCTCAGGGCTACCAGATACCCAGGCATTACAGAATTCGTAGAGTTTCTGGTTGGTGGCATTTGATACATTGGCTTCTTACTGTGCGAAGTGATAACTAAAATGGACTGATTTTCTGGTTTGGGTTCATCTATTCAGTCAGTCATTCAACAAGACAGTTTTCATGAACTTCCTGCATTATCATGCACACAATAGGAACGCACAGCTCTATAAAAGGCAGAGTATCTTCTCAAGGTGTTTATCGTACAGTAGTTGGGTTCAGGCATGTGGGAGGTGAGAGCAAAGGGCTCCAGGAGCTGTGATGGAGGCAGGTAGAAGATGCAGGGGTGTCCAGGGAAGGGAGCATTTTTGTCCTGGGAGACAAGGGCTTTCCTTGAGCAGTGGTGATGGATGAGTGGATGTTACAAGTGGGCATGGCTGGGCAGAAGGACTCCTGACAGAAGGGACAGTGTGAGCAAAGGGATGGGAAACATGGGCAAAGACACCCAGCCTGACTGCTGCAACTGGAAACTCACCACCATGTCACGAGAATATGGTTGCGGGTAAGACTGCTGAAACAAACCAAGGTAACCAGAACCCAGAGGGTTTCGTGTGCTAAACAAAGGAGTTTACATCTGCCCTGTAGGCAATGAAAGGCATTCTAAGTCAGGGTGAATATGATCAGATGTGTGTTGGGAAGGTTACTTCGTAGCGGGCAGAGAACGGTTTGGAGAGGTGTGGGAAAGCCGAGTGAGAGGCCAATTAATAGAAGAAAGGTGAGGTGCTGATCTAGGATAGCAAGAAAATAAATTCACTTTTATGACTCACTTGACATAATTAAGGACTTCTGAAATACATAAGCAGTGCCGGGTCCTCTAGGGTGTATGAAAAATATGACCAAACCTGTACCACCGAGAAGGTTACAGTCTATCAGGGAAGAGGCTAACACCATGAAATCAGGTGCCGATGCGGAAGTGACATAAGAGATGTGGTATGGACAGTTAAAGGGACTCAGAGGGAAAAGTGAACACATTCTGTTGGGTCAACAGAAAAGTGAGGTTTTGTGAGCAGTGTAGGATTTCCAAATGGTCTTGAAAGAAGAGTAGGCTTTTTAAAGGGAAAATTGTGTAGGAGGACTCACCAACCGAGGTAACAGCATGAGTAAAAGACACCAGTCCACATGCACGGACCATTTTGGATGAGCAATAAGCAACCATGTTGGTGCTTGTAGAGATGTGTGAAATGAGGCTGGAAAGGGAGGTGGCACCATATGGTGGAGGCCCTGAAATGCCAGGGTGAGCAATTCATACTTAATCGGGTCCATGACAAGAGCTGCTGAAGGTTCTAATAACAGCACGGACGGAGCTGTCTGTGAAGAAGCTTTATCCGGCGTCGTTGGATGGGATGGATTAAGTAGGGAGAACATAAGAAGGATCTTTGAATCAGTGTGAGGAATGGAGGCCAGAACCAGGGAAATTAGAAATGAGAGGAGAGACTCGGGGGATGAAGTTGATGCCGTGTGTCTTAGCAATGGTTCGGGGGCAGAGGGTTGGGAGGGAAACTGAAGCGGACGTGATGGGTGGTGTAGAGGGTTAGAGCTTGAAGGACTGAGGAAATGGTAGATCTACTGATAGAAATTATCAGTAGAAGTGAACGAGGAGACGTTTGGGAGAAGACCATGAATTTAATTTAGGTCCGATGGGGTTTTAAAGGCTGGCAGGCTAGCCCGTTAGAATTCACTGGTTCACAAGTGGGGCAATTCTACACACACACAAGTATACATCCCGGGGGTACTTTGGAACATCTGGGAACATTTTGTTCGTCACAGCTGGAGGCAGGTAGTGCTGCTGGCATCTAGTGGGTAAATATCCTGCAAGGCACAGAGAGCAACCCCCAACAAAAAATTACCTAGTCCAAAACGTCACTAGAGCTGAGGCTGAGACTGAGCTAGGTGGTTCTAACAGAAAAGTGGAAATGATACTCCAAGTATAGATTTGGAAGTTTCTTATTAGAAACAGAAAATAAATTATACATATGAATTACTTTGAACATAGACCCGAGAATTTTCTACCTAAAAGTAGCCATTGAAGTCAGGTAGATGAGTTTCACTTTAAAGGGAATTCTACCCTTGGAAACTCCAGCTCTAGAAGTAGGAGGCAAAAAAAGAACCCGCAAAGCAGAGAGAGATGGACACGTGAGGATATCTGACAGAAGCAGGCTACTGTGGTGCTGCAGGAGGGGTGCAGAGTCCCAGGAGAGGGAGAGGGATGGAACAGAAAGAGCAGACCTGGACCCTGGACCACGGACCCTGGCAGAACTAGTTCCACTGTCTTTGCCGACCAGCAGCACCAGCTTTGACCAATTTACTGAACCTCTTTCTGTTTCAGCTTCTCCATCTGAAGACCGCAAAAACACTACTACACCCCTGTAGGGCTGTAAAGATTAGAGCTTATTTACATAAGGCTGCCAGCTGATGACTTGCCACATAGTAGATACTCAATAAAAGGTAATTTCAAGAAGGGAAGAAACGAAGGCAGCTGGTGAGTGGATGATAAAATTGCGGGAGAAAATAGGTGATTAAAATAGCACAAAGGGATTGGGAACATTTATGGGTGACCTAAAGTTTGGGTAGTAACTAAATCAAGACACCTTACGATTGATGGCGTCTAATCAGCATATGTGGATATCTTTGACAGTCCAGATTTCTGGGTCATAGAATCTCCAGAATTTTGTATTTTTAGGCGCTTGCTCACATAATCACAATGCTCAACCAGAGTCAACTAAAGCATTTTGCCAGATGCTGGGGCACACGTATCCAAGAAGAGTACAAGACCTGTATTGCAGTTGGAGAGACAGAGATGCAAACAAGAATGACAATCCAAAATGACCCCTACTACAAACATCTAGGCACAAAGGAATAGGGAATTCTAGAAGAAAGGCTAATTCCTCGAAATCCTCACAGAGCTGGTGAGGGAGGTGTTGAAGAATGAATAAAGGTACACCAGTATAAGAGGGAACAGAATACGCTCAGCAGAAGGAACGGTATTTGTGAAGATGTGAAGAACCACGGTGAGGCGCAATTTCAACGAAGCAGCAGAAACGATATGAAGTGAGTTGGTAACACGGAAGTGGAAATGCTATAAAACTTAGAAACAGCGCGTACAGAGAAGCTGTAGTACTGAGGGGTGGCGGCAGGGGACGGAGGAGAAGGAGGTGGGATTCCTGAGAACAGTTCCGTGTATTTTCATGTTAATCACTTACTCTATGGTATTTAATATTTTAAATAATGATTGAAAAAGTAATCCATGCCTATGGTTAAAAAATTAAAACATCACAAAAGATATATATATGTATAACGGAATCACTTTGCTCTACACCTGAAACGAACACATAAGAAATCAACTATTCTTCAATCTTTAGAAAAAGCCAACTGCACATACATAAAAGAATATGAAGAAAAATCCCAAGGGTCAATGATGAAATCAGATCAACCATCTTCCCTAGTTGGTCTCACTTCAGATAACTCTTAACAGTTTCCAGCATCTCATTACAGAAAATTTCCACGAATGTACGGGCATTGCTGTCCGTCCGTCCGCCCATCCATCCTATTGTTTTTCTTTTTGTTCTGGAGAACCCTAATATGCTCTTTTTCTATCATCTATTATCTATCTAATCTTTCAAAAAATACTCATGAGAGTATACTATACTCATTCTTTTTACTTCTAACTTGCTTTCAACTATGTAAGCATGCTTCACATGGATATACAACGGTATGCATCTCTTGCCTGATGGTGATTTGGGTGGATTGAATATTTGAGCTGCATTGAGCATCCTTGTTCACACTCTTTGCGCATATGTGGGACTCTATCCACGGTATAACTTTCCAATAGTAGAATTGCTGGGACATTAGATACAAGCATATTACATTTTGATAGGAATTGCTAAATTGTTCTTTAAAAAGTTTATACCAATTTACAAACCTCCAGCTGTGTATGAGAGGTTTGTTTCGCTACACTCTCACCACCGTTTATCATTGTCAAGTGAAAAATGGTATCTCGTTGGTTTTGAAACTTACATTTCTTTAACTAGGTGTGAAAATTGGAATTCAAAATCATGAGTTTATTTTGTTTGATTCATGTAAACTGGTGTTCATTTATTACTTGGTAGGCAAAAACTTTTGCAGTGTTTTGAGGATACGGTGAGCCCCCATGCTAAAGCAAATTTGGATAAAATGCAACAGGCAATCGGCTTTCAGTCCTTGGGCCTTTGACCTTAAGAGCTGCAGGCCCTGCAGCCTCCATCCGTCATCTGGTTAACCTCACAGTGACATGACTTTGCATTCGGTGTGACTGCAGTGCTGGAACCCACTTCTAGCATTATGGCAGGAATTTATTGTTTCAAATTAAGCATACAGTTATAGAATTTTATTAAAATATCTGTAAAATTTTAATGAATACTACTGATTTTTAAAACAAAAGACCATTTACAATAACATCACAAATATATATCATATAGGAATAAATCCAACAATGCAATTGAACATTGCTATCATAAAAAATATTTCTATATTTCTATATAAATTATTTTATAAATGATTTATAAAATTATTTATAAAAGAAATTACAAAGTATCATTGACAGCCATTAACAACGGCTTAAGTACATGGAAATACAGCCCATATCTACATAGGTTGCCTGGGCTCAGTGTTTTAAAGATATCGAATTTCCTAAATTGAAATACACAGTCAATGTAATCCAATGAAAATCCAAATAGGTTTTTGGTAGAACTTAATAAGCTAAATCTAAAATTTACAGAAAATTGCAAAATGCTAAGGACAGCTAAGATACTCAAGAAATAGAAGAACTGACTGGGAGGACTCAGTTTAACAGCTATCAAGGATTATTATAAACCTATAGTAATAAAGGCAATGTAGTATAGAGGCAGGGTTATATAAACAGGTCAACGGAAGAAATGTACATACACAGAAGTGGTGCTGCGGAAGTAGAAGGCAACTGGATTTTCAACAAATGGTGATGAGAAAATTGGGTATTTGTATAAAGAAAGATGAAACTGACACATCCCACAACAGAGCCAAGTTCAATTCCAGCTGTATGAAAAGCATAAATGTAATAAAATCATTAAAACTCTCAGAATAGAATATGGCCTCAAGGAAGGAGATTAACTATTAATCTTCTTAATCATTAAGGAATGGGTTGATAAAAAATGGCTACATCAAAGTTAAAATCTGTTCATCAAAACATACGAGAGTGATTAGCTATATAATGAGAGCTGAGTCTGTATCTGTATCAATATCCAGGCCCAAATCCGCAACCATATTTATATATCCAAGAAAGGTTAATGCACAGACATTGCAAATCATACCTATGAGAAAAATCAGTCAACGAGAAAAGATAACTCAATAAAAATGAGTAAAAACACAAATGACCACCTCATAAAAGAGCAAATCTAACTGGCCATTAAATATATAATGAACATTGCTAAATTTCATTCTTAATCAGGAAAATGCACATTAAGGCTACAATGAAATATATGCCCACAAGAATGGCTAAAAGGAAAAGACAGAAAATACCAAGTGTTGACAAGGTAGAAAATTAAAGCAAATTCTCTTGAATAACTTACTGGACAGAGGAGTGTGTACTGGTTTCCTTTTGTTGATGTCACAAATTACCACAAACATAGTCACTTAAAACATTACAAAAAAAACCCAAAACAAATTTATTCTCTTACAGTTTTGGAGGCCAGAAGTCCAAAATCAATTTCACGAGTCTTAAGTCGAGGTGCCAACAGGGCTGAACCACTCTGGAGACTCTGGGTTGACTTATTTTTATGTCTTCTATTTATATTTTAGCTTAATAATTTTATTCTCATTAATACAAATTATCAGCCACTTCCTTGAGTCTAAATACTAAGTGGACTATTGAAAGCCAGTTAGTCAAAGATAAGATGCCATCTTGTTTTATCAATAGTTTTGTAGATTACAAATGAGAGGTTTTGTGGTTTTTAGGTTATAAGACTACAACAGTTCTTTATCTTTATCTCCCTTTCAGGGGAATCTGCAAGGAAACTCAGGAGAAGGCTTTTCCTATGGAGTGCCTAGGTAAAACCAGTTTTTCATTTGGTTTAACAAGAATGTGCCAATTGCTTAAATGCTCTTGCTAAGTATACATGGCATGATGTTGCTGTGTTTTCAGTAATCACTCCATCATGGTTACAGTAAAAGTCACACCTAGAGGGTTATGAAGGAAGCCACAATTCATGGACATCACAGGAAAGCCAGCATCGGTAATTTCAACCAACGTCATTGATGAGGTGCATCCTGAAAACCTGTGGTACTCCACAGATGAAGAGATGTTGTTAAAAAGACGGATTAGATTTTCAAAGCGTGGCCTGGATGCGTTAAGACAGCTGGGTTCCTGGTGGTTGGCCAGGCAACACAATCCTAAATCGCCACATGAGGGTTCCAAAGATTTTTGGCTGGAGAAGATGATGCTGCCTGACCCCTGACATTGCCACTTAATTACACGGTGAGTAAGCTCACGGATCCTCCTTTGGCCATTGACTTCAGAATGACAGGCATGGAGCTTGTAAAAGAGTTACCCCCAAACTTCTGCTGTGCATCCATTCTGAGGTTAGACCCACACTGACAGTGGGCATCCTGGTTTCTTGACTAAAGAAGGCATGTGACCGCAGAGGTGGCAGAGTAAAGGGGCATGTGACACACCTACAGAATCGGTGTGACTCAAGTATTTATGCAGGGTGAAGTCAAATATACAGCCAGGTAGGGGAAACATACCAACAAAAAAAATATGTTGTTTTTGTTGAGGCTTGTTTTAGGGTTTAAAAATCTTGTGTTCAAACTCCCTTCGGAAAAGTTGGGGACCTTTGTCTCAAATATCCTGAAATTTCCATTCGGGTGAGAATGGTGTCCTACACCATTATCAGGAAGGTATTTATTCTGGCTCCAAAGTCCTCTTATGTCAAAGCCAAGGAATTTACAATGAGAAAACCACTTCGTAAGAGAAAGGAGTTGGAAACTCACCTATTTCAAAATCGACTTGAGACCTGATGACAAATTATAACAAGGTTTCAGAAAGCTATTTGTCAACAGGGCACTAAAAACACATTCAGAAAAGTTATTTTTCTTTGCTAAGATTGATATATTGTTGACAAAATTAATATATTGCTGAACTATTCAATAACTGATCAGTATTGGAAGCCACATTATTTTATAATCCTGCTACAGGTAGCAAAAATACACAAAGCTTTAGGGGATAGCCAAAATACAAAAATAAAAAATGTCAACAGCCAGACTTCCCTGGTGGTCCAGTGGGTAAGATTCCATACTGCCAATGCAGGGAGCCCCGGTTGGACTCTGGTCCGGGAACTAGATCCCGCATGCATGCCACAACTAAGACCTGGCGCAGCCAACATAAATAAATAAATAATAAAATAAATAAATATTTTAAAAAATGTCAACAGCCATCTACTTGATTAGGTTGTAGAAATAAAAGCAATACGATAATCAAAACTACAATGAGGTACAACGTCACACCAGTCAGGACGGCCATCATTAAAAAGTTTACAAATAACTAAGGCTGGCGAGGGTGTGGAGAAAAGGGAACCCTCCTACACTGTTGGTGGGAATGCAAATTGGTACAGCCACTATGGAGAACAGTATGGAGGGTCCTCAAAAAACTAAAAATAGTGTTGTCTTACGATCCAGCAATCCTATTCCTGGGCATATATCTGGAGAAAACTCTAATTCAAAAAGATACATGCACCCCAGTGTTCATAGCAGCACTATCTACGGTAGCCTAGACATAGAAGCAATCTTAATGTCCATTGACAAATGAATAAATAAAGAAGATGTCATATATATATATATATATATATATATATATATATATATGTACGCCATTGGAGTATTACTCAGCCATAAGAAAGAATGAAATA
Organism: Pseudorca crassidens; assembly: GCF_039906515.1. Classification (NCBI taxonomy): domain Eukaryota; kingdom Metazoa; phylum Chordata; class Mammalia; order Artiodactyla; family Delphinidae; genus Pseudorca; species Pseudorca crassidens. The sequence goes on from NC_090313.1 coordinate 6,739,913, forward strand.
ATGCCATTTACAGCAACATAGATGGACCTAGAGATCGTCCTACTAAGTGAAGTAAATAAGAAAGAGAAAGAGAAATAAAATAGGATATCACTTATATGTGGAATCTAAAATACCACACAAATGAACTTATCTACGAAACAGAAACAGACTCACAGACATAGAGAACAGACTTGTGGTTGCCAAGGGGGAGAAGATGGGGGGAGAAATGGATTGGGAGTTTGGGATTAGCAGATGCAAACTATTATATACAGGAGGGATTAACAACAAGGTCCTACTGTATAGCCCAGGGAACTATGTTCAATATCCTGTGATAAACTGTAATGGAAAAGAATATGAAAAAGAATGTGTATACGTGTATAACTGAATCACTTTGCTGTACAGCAGAAACTAATACAACATTGTAAATCAACTATACTTCAATTAAAAAAAAAAAGAAGTACAAGGAAAACCAAATTCTACAAATTGGAGCATTGTAGTCATCCACAGATTAAATATAAATTGGCAAGTATAGTTCAGTTGTTAAAAGAGGATAATACACCAATGCTTGATATGAATAAAACACGCAGGAAGAGCTAAGCTCTGATGCCAGGGTATCATCGATAACAGAGGGCTGGCTATTCTATTGACTCTCCCTTCTTTGGCACATGGAATTCCTCTCTTGCTCTTTGCCTTGAATTTCCATATTGGAACAATTTACATCGTTTTTTCAACTGAGGACACCAGGAGAATCTGTGCTTAGCTTTAAAAAGCCTTTGCTATTCAACTTAAAGTTGACTATGGATATATAGGATTCTCTCAATCATTGTGTGTTTGTGTGTCAGATCCTCAAACAAGTGTGTGTTGGACAGAGTAGATGATTCTTAGTCTTCAGTTTGGAATGCACGCGGTGTCTTTTTTGTAATGAGTCTTGGACTCACGACCACTCCTTGTGTGGCAATTTCCATAGGTCCACACATTGCTACCTGCCTAGACTTTTATCCTATGCATCCAGTTTAATTGGATAAATAAGAAATAAGAGGCAAATTCCTTCATAATGTGGCTTCAGAGATGAACAGGCAACAGCCCCTGTTCCTGAAACCGGGTCTGTCTTCCACAGCAACCCCGACAATGACCTTTTATTGAGCATCATATTTTATGTGTTCATCATTACACGTGTCCATTTGGGAGCACGAACTATGCATTTCTGTGCAAACCCCAGGCTTTCTTTCTTCATACGCACCCTTTGGCTAAGGGATTAGGTCCCAGGCTTCCTCTTTCATCTAATTCTTAATTTATGAACTATTTGGGCTGATTTTCTTCTTTGTAGGTTGACCAAGAAGAAAAATAACTGCCCCAAACAGCATTTACTTGAACAGAAGGTTTACTGCTTGCTACACGAGGCACAGGGCACTGACAATCAAAGCTGGGTGCACCCCCCAGGCTCACCCTGGACCTTCTCCCTTCTGTCTGTGGCCGAGCTCATCATCCAGCCCAGGAAAGGCCTCACCTGCAGGGGAGGTGGTGTGCACCTGAGTCTCTGTTCTCGGCCACTCGCACTCATTTCTTTGTTCAGAGGCAGAGGGCCGTCTGCAGCTTCTACGGAAACGGCACCTGGAACCCACAGAGCTCACATGCGCCGGAGCCAAAACGCACCCCTCAAGGACTCGCCTTCAGGGGCCAGGTTTCCATGGCTGTGCGACTCTGCCCTCTATTCTTCCTCTGAGGCCTTAAGAGGATGTTTGGTTCACAATCACTTTTCATTGCGGAAGTGTTGGCTCAAAGGAAATCTCAGGCAGAAGTACCATATGTAAAAAATATAAAATCACCTTTTGGTTGAATCTCGAATACCTGAGAAGTCTAGAAGTCTCTATTCTACCCCACCACCCTCGGAGATTGCTGGGTAGGGGGCTCTCTGAGCATGGTTGTGTAGGGTGTGTGGAGCCCACCTCTGTCGGGTGCCATTGACACCATGGGAATGGGAACTGCCATCCCAGAAACACTCCGGGAAACCTTGTTCATTGTGCAGCACGGAGCCTGTGTCATTCTTCTGAGTACAGTTCTAAAGCCATTCATACTCTGCAAGTGTCAATACTGCTGGCAAGTGTTTCTTCTTGAGCCCTCAGGACAAATGCATTGACTATAGTTTATCCTTCAGCTGCGTTTAGCAGCAAGGACACAGGTCTTAGGAGTTCAAAGGTGTGAGAAATGGGGCAGATAATTGGAGAAGGGCAGTGGGTCCTTGGTGTGTAGCAGTGGGTCTGTCTGGTGTCAGAGAAAAGAGAGTCACCAGAAAGCATATCCCAAATGAGCTTTCTCTCCTTCAAAATTTTTGCAAGCCATCCTGTTCTCCCTGCTCAGGCTGGGTGACGGACAGCGTGCCGCTCTTTTGCCTCTCATAATCACAATTCCAGGACTAGTTATCAGACTAGAGGGAGAGCAGGAGAAACCCCACCTTCCAAAGGCCCAAGCACAGTCAAGGCGGTATTAGAAACAGATTTTAAATTTTCTTTAATAGTGGTATGATTATGCTACACTCATAAACTGAGAATTTTTTTTAAGTCCTAAAACAAACGACAATGTTTTTTCCTTCTTCGTACCTCCCCAAATGGAAAGAAAATTCTTGGAAAAATAAATCTATTTTTCCATCAGTATTCTTTACTTTTTCCACTATTACTGACCTGTAAAAAAGTCTTTCTGTTCCATAAGACTTTAGAGTCTGTTGTCTAACAGCTCCAAGAATACCTAGATCATTTTATATAATAGATTATATTAGGATAATATCTTGGTCAATATTCTTTGGTATAAAATTTTAATTAAAGTTAACAAGTGAGTTATACCGAGTGGAAATAAGTTCTATGATCTTACATTTTTTGTTTTTGATATATTTACATAACATCAGTTCCTTAACCAAATAATATTTAACTGATTTAATTGTTACATTCTTCAGTTTTAAAAGTAATTTGAAGCTAGTCTGAATACCTAGAATTCATTCCATATTTTCTTCAGAACCTTCCAGATTTAATAGCTCAATTTGTATTTCATGCCAGCCCACCCAAGGTGTTAGCAGAGATGTAATCTCTGATATAGTGTAGTTTTTCAAGACCTGCTATGTTATCCTTTTCTATTAAGCTCTATAAATATTTCAGTGCATGACCAAACAGAACACCAGTTGAGCAAAAACCATTGGTTTGACCTAATGTGATATTATTTCTTATGAAATAATATTTAATGTGAAAAATGCATGCTAAATGCAGTTAATACTTCAAATACCTTTTATACGACAGCCAAGCAAAACTTAATCCGAGTGTGTAATAAAAGCTTAAAATACCATCTATTTTATTATGATCATTTTGGTACAGTGTGTGTCAGCGACATATCTGTATGGAAACTGTTCTATAAGCCTATTGTATTTTACTGCTGAGTTATATAGCTTGAAAAGCAATAGAATAGGAATGAAATATTTGAAAAGGTGTGAAATAGTTATTAATGTTCTTATTTGACTGGAAGGCTTGGATGTTGCTTTTATAAAGATTTGCTTTTTATGTGGTATTAATCAGTTACTATAAATGCAGAATGGTTAATAAGTCTTCTAATCCATAGTGCCAGAATTATGAGCTTGATTTCTGCAAAAACCAGTGAGATTTTTGTTGGACTGGGATATATAATAAAATGATCGGAGAATTAACCATACATAACCCTGGAAAAGGCATTCATCTGCGTCCTCTGACTTGCCTGTGCAGAAGTGTTACCTTTCCACGAACCCCTTTCAAGATACTTCATTGCCAGTCTTTAGGATGACACTGTCTTCTGTAGATACAGATTCCCCTGGTGTGAATTAATCGTCTTCGTTAATTTTACTCTAACATAAATTAACTTAACCACCTCCTCTTTCTGTCTGGTCACAGAATGAGAAATAGGCAAGGGCTTGGGGAAAAATGAGCACCGCCCACCTTCCCGCCCAGCCTTCACTTAAGGGACTCTGAGTAACCAAACACCAGCATGAGAGCCCCAGGTAACTGGGGAGGGAGCTGAAGAAGGGGACGATGCAGCCTGACTCTAAGAAATGAATGGAAGTTTTAAAAGAATTCTCCTGGTTTAATAGTTTCTTCTAGAACTGTCCCTGAGAATGTGATTGCCTATTCCCAAAGCATACCACGGCACCTGCAAACAAAAGCATTTGGTATCTCGTGTGCCAGATTTTATGCTTTAAAATTTGATATTCCAGAGGTTTTTTTTTTTCAAAATTTCTTAACACAACAATAACAAAAACTCAAAAGCATACACACAGAGAAAGAAAAGAAAGAAGTTGCCAGGCATCAAAGGAATCTGTTTCTGTTAACATAGAAGCAGGAAAAATAAGGAGCAGAACGTACCTTACTCAACTTTTACCCTACCTAATTTACTTCTTATAAATGTTTTTCCACTGAAGGAGCAGAATGCAATGAAGGTTTCTCAACTCTTCCTTTTGTTCCAGAGATTTATGGCTGTGAGGATTTCTCCTGTCTTCTGATTTAGTGTCTGGGTGGTGGCATCCCCCATGGAAAAGGAATCTCTTGACAAGCCCAGGCGGTCTTGGCCTCTGAAGGTCTCCCAATAATAGAGTCAGGCCAGTGCAGGGAGGAAGCAGTTAAACCTTGGGAGCTTTCTTTGGATCTCTGTGTCCTTCCCCACACACTCAAAGTGGTTCTGATAAAGCCACTCTTGTGTCTCAGGAACCTGGTTCGCTAAGCTGCTGAAACTATGGGAGATGAAAGGACCTGAATCTTGGCTGGGAATACTGGGGTTGGGAGCAGTTTGGAGCCTCGAGCTGTGGGATTATGTGGGGAAAGACAGGCAGCCTTCAGCAGGGTGATTATGGGGTGAGTAAACTGTGTGAGGGTCAATTCCAGGCTGCTTTCCCGTTGCAGAAGCCAAATTTTCAGGTTCCTGCTGTTTCCTGAGATTCCTTGCTGCTGCAGGACTCTGGAGGGGTGGACCGTCTCCCTGCGTTCTGGGGTTTCGTCCTGCAGGATGAGACGCAGCCTGGGTTTACCCAGGCACTGGGTGTGTGTGCTCACACATATCCAGCCACGGTGTGTAGTAACTACTCCTAAATTAGGAAGGTTTGCGGTAAGATCGAGCCTTCTCAGTCCCCTGAGGCAGACTGGGAACAACTTGCAAAAGTCACTGCTTGTTTATCCAAAGTGAGACGCTGAGCTCAGAGATTTCAGGATGCTACCTAATTAATTGGACCTCATCAGCCTTTCCCGCTGCCTCCCTCCACTCTCCCAGAAATACCTTCCACGATGGGGATGCCAGCCTCAGGCCTTCTAGAATCCCCCCTGACTTTGGGTCTTTTGCTCCTATGTGAAATTTATCCCTCCATCAAGAGCCTTCTTTATTTTACTCTGTAGCTATTTCCTAGGATTGAGGTGATCATTTACTTTCCAGTAGGCTTTTTATTATTTTATTCAGCACATTAATCCTGGACAGACACCTAAAATGTTATGAATCTCTAATTAGAAATGAATTCTTAAAATTTTTCTTGAAACCATCTGACCTGCACACATACCCTCACACAACGAGTTCTCTGTCTACACAGAGAATTGAGCGTGGTAATTTGGGCATTACCTTGATTTCCCTCTAAAGTGGAAGACCAATAGTTGCCTCGATATTAATCCATGTAAAGCTCTCAGAACAGTGTAGGCCACCTAATAAACACCCAGTCGGTGTCAGCCATTATTTTTTCCTCACTTTTTACAGTCAGGACAGAGCTGGCAATCGTCTCTGGATCCTTGCAAGTCACCAGACATGAAGAGGACAGGTGAGGTGGCCACCAGCTGTTTCTGCACCTCACTTTCAGGACCATTGCTAAATTGCCCTCTTAAATCTGTTAATGAACACATTCCAGAGGAAAGGAGAGAAATTCATTTCTTCCCACTTGCTGGGAGCCCATCATGACCACCAATTTCCAGCTGACAGTGGTGGAATTCATGGAACAACTACCCATCTGTCTTCAATAATGGGGGGACACCCTCATCCTTGGGGCCAACTCTCGGGAAAGATTGGGATTTTTCTTTCCAACCAACTGTCAAACCAATGAACTTGAAAAACGATATCGGAGGCACAATGAATTGGAAACACAAAGTGTTTTCATATAAATCTTATTTCAAGCCACTCATCTGAAATGTCCAATGTACATGATTTGTTGAAGACTTTTTAACGGCAACAGATGCGGTCATTGGCCAAAACACCCGTCTGCCAAACTGCATTTGATCAGTAATACAGATCGATCTTCCCTGTATTCCCTCTTGGACTCTGCTAACCCATTCTCTCCTCCAGGACAAAAGCAAGAAGAATTCAAGCTTCCATCCACAGCAGACCCATTCAGTGTTCCACTGTCACCTTCCCTCAAGACTGGATAAAATAACTGTCATTAATCAACTTCCAGCTTCTTGAAAATTTTAGGATCCCAGCCTCATTTTCATTAGAAACACACACACACACACGCGCGCACACACATACTCGCTATTGTGCTCTGTCCACCATGACTCTACTAGTTTTCATGAATGAGTTTATCCATTTCACTGGCTCTTATTATTTTGGAAGGCTAATGATCTGTTTGCAGAAACAAACACAAACAAATCAAACTGGGAGTGTGGAATGGTATTTCATTTTAAGATATGATGTATTTATGAAATTGAGAAGGGGAGAACCACAGCAGGTAATTTGTAATGTTTCTGCACAGTCACAAACACACTTAGCGTATTTATTGCCAGGCTTCTTAATCAGTTCTTTCTGTTTGATAGGGATAATGATAGGTCTCTCTTAAGAACCTAAGTGGTGCCCATTAGGCAAACAACACCCCTTTTTAGAATTTTTCATGGTTATATATATATATATATATACTGAATATATACTTATACATATGTATAAGTATTGAGAAGCATTGCTTTCCTTTGCTAAGGAGAAAACCTTGTGGAAGAAACGCGAGAAGTTCCTTCTCTAGCCCGACTCCCTCTGTCCAAGGTTTACACCCAGACAGGTTAAGTTGCTAAGTTGCTGTCTTGGGGCTGTACCCCAGATTCTGTTCTGGAACCATCACATAAAGGATGTTTCACCTGCAGAAGCTGTGTGAATATTGTTAATATATTATTATATTGGGACAGTTGGGAACCTTGCCATGGGGAGAGGGGTTTCTCTCTGCCCACTTCCCTCTTCGCCTTCTCTGTTCCTTTTCACTTTCCGCCTCTCCTTTCATTGTCACATCCTCGTGTGAAACTTACATGGGATTCAGTTTGTATAGAGACCTTCTCTGCCCCCAAATGCCCTGATCCATTTTCCCAAGGTAGAGAGAAAAGGGCTCATTCATCTATTGAAATGCTGACCCTCCCAAATATTCTTAGGTTGACGGCTCAATGTGTTTATATGAATAAATATGTTGATATATGTCCTGACGTTGACTGGCTCTAATCTTTGAGTATGTTTCCATCTTATTCTCTTTGGCTGCTATAAAAGAAATGCTGTAGACTGAGCGGCTTATAAATAACAGAAATTTATTTCTCACAATTCTTGGGGCTGAAAGTCCAAGGTCAAGGACCCAGCAAATCTGGTGTCCGGTAAGGGTTCTTCCAGTTCATAGATGACTGGTCTTCTTCCTGTGTCCTCATTTGGCAGAAGCAAGAGAGCTCTCTGGGGTCCCTTTTATAAGAGGCACTAATCCCCCAATGATCACTAATCACCCCCTAAAGTCCCAGCTCCGAATACCATCACCTTGAAGATGAGATTACAACACAAATTTTCAGTCTCTAGCAGTTGTTATTTGCACTTGTATAGTGACTAAGAACTGGGGTACATATCCTGCTGTCTGTACTACTTACTAGCTGTGTGACCCTAAGCAAGTAACGTAACCTCTTTGTGCCTCAGTTCCCAGGGCTGTAAAATGGATAGAATCATAGAACTTATTTTTATATGTATAAGGTTTCAGTGAGATTCATGGAAAGTATTTTGCATTGTGCTTTGAATGTGGCAAACACTCAGTGTACAGCGAGACAAATTACTTTTTATTTGACCTTAATTATTAACGCTCCTAAATCTTTTCTTCCATTGAGCAGGCATCAGAATCCAAATGTAATGATAAATATATCACAGTTTCTTTATTTTGAGAATAGAAGTGACCTGCCCATTATGGATAGGTGGTGGAGCTGGACCGCTAGGTTAGGTATCAAGACATGGCACAGTTTTAGGTGGAATTTCTTCTCTCTGGTACCACCTTAATTTGCCTCCGTTCTAGAAGGATGGTCAGAAAAGAGAAGGGAGGACAGGGTTGTCTATGTCCCATGTACCAGAGTGGAAAGAACAGTAAGTTTGAGGACCTGGCTTTCCTCTGTGGTCTTGGTGAAAATAACTTCCCCTCAGTGTTTCCATATCTTAAAAATGGAGATAGCACTTTAATCGGCCAATTTCCCTGGGTTATTTTGAAGATCAAATGCATCGGTCTATTTGCGTGATCTCCAGTGACTATACATGCGTAAGTTAGGATCTTTCTGTTTCTGGTTAAGCCCCAGAGCGTGTTCCTGGTACTCCTTCAAATCCAGTTAAGGCAGGTTGCTAATTCCACGATGCATTCAAGTTTCTACTACTTTAAGAAAAAATCTGGACCGTGAATCCTGCTTAGGGAAAGTTACTGTCCCAATTAAGAAATGTATTCATACACTTATTTATGTAAAACACTCGCATAAAACAAAAGCTTTGATGTCTCTCAGAATTCCAGAATCCTCTCACAAATTAGAAGCTAAAATGTATCATCTCAGTTCTAATTTCTCTTTACTCTTTCTACTTAATGGCCATTTGCTCTGAGCACTTAGCAAGCATTTTGACACGTTTGCTTCCTGCATCAGGAATATGAGGGCCAGCACACCCAGAGCATCGGCGTAGCAGGCAGACCCCACTGGCTCCCTGGAACGCCCCTAGGTTTGGGGAGTGCCTTCAGAGCAGGGCCCGTACCACTTATGAGAGTCCAGTGCAGTCCTTGGTTCTTTATAGACAGTTAGTAAAAGTATGTTTGCTGAACTGGACTGAACTGAGTCACTCCATGCATCCGTGACGTGATGCTACCAGCAAAGCAGGTGAGTACCGGCGAGACCACCATGGGAACGCACAGCAACGCCAGGCAAAGCTGCTCTCCTGAGGACACATCCCCCTCTGACTGCTCATCAACTAGCTAACGCCCCCATTCTGGAACTACTCTCAACTTCCTCCCAGAATGACCACCACCTTTTCAACAAAGACAGACTCACGGCCACTAAGTCCTTCGGAAGGGCAATTACAAATAAGATTAGGAAAGTATAGCAATCTGACAACCAGCTAACCAAGCATCTTACCTAGTTTTCTGCTAGCTCTCCCTGATTTCTTTTGGATTCTAGGAAAACAGAAAAAAAAGATATTTTCAAGGCAGGCTTAACTAGCATTCCATGGACGGGTAATGGAATGAGCGTTCATGTTGACACCTGTAAAAATCTCCCTTGAATGTTTCCACACTTATATTTCATACGGTAAAGCTTTTCAGCCGCAGGGAGATAGTCAGAGCTGATCTGTCCTGAGGCAGTGATATGACTACTTTTACTGAATGAAAAACTTTCTTGGTATGATTTTTAGGGACCTGGCAGCTGTGGTCCACATGGATATTTCTTTCTGTTACGGACACTGCCGATTAAGTAATTCCATGGCAAGAGGTGATGCAAAGTAGCTTCTCCTCGGGAGCTTTCCTTTTGGATGTTTTGCTCTTGGAAATATCAAACATCTGCCCTGGGCAAATAGCTAAATAGCTGCAATTTTCTAGCTCCGTCCTATTTTTGGCTCTCAGTGCCGGAGGCATTTGAACACCCATGTTGGAGGCTGGATACTCGCAGAGACTTCGGGAACTTAGGAGACCCAAGCTGTTTTAGATCAATTGCTCCCCATGCTTAAAGGGCTAGTAAAACCAGGTTATAATGTTTACATGACTTTTTATGGGTCAGAGTTTATTACGGTTCTATTCAATGGCCTACATTGGAGGAACATTTTATAAGATTTTCCTGCATTCGACAGTTCTGTTTCAGTGTATCTGGTAAGGGGAAGTGTTTTTTTCCCTGCCGTTCATTCTCTTTTGCTCTCTGTTTTATTTTTTCCCTTTCAAAAGGAGTGAGCCCATAAGACTCCTTAATTTCAAGCCATATTTCTCTTACTTGAGAGGCTGTAAACTGAGTTAGACCCAAGATTCTATGGATGTTCAGAGACAACAGATAATTTCAAATGGTTTTCAGCCCTCCTTTGGAGGTTCCTATCCATACTACTTATAAACAGAAGGGCGTTTTAATTTTACCAAGAGACATCCTAATTTGCATAAACATCAGGCTATGTGTCTCTCCGTTAGTCAGTAGCATTGGTTGGCCTAGAGCCCAGACTGTAGGGCTGGCAAGCCTACCTATTCCACCATTTGCTTGTTTATTTCTTGGGCAAATTTCCTAAACTTTCTGAGCTTGGTGTTAGTGATACTTACAAGATCATTATAGGGGATTAAAAAAATGAAATTATGCATGAGTTATGCAAATGGGAATGGCCATTTCATTCATTATGTCATTAATCAACTCTTACTAAGCTCCTACTGTGTGCTGGACTCTGTCATGGACCTTAAAGACAAAGCAAGTGGATGAAGTCGTGGTCCCTGTTCTCAAGGTCTACTGGGGGAGAGTCAGACAAGTACACAGACAAACATACATCTGCCAATGTGAAGGGCTATGAAGAAAAAGGGAGGGTGAGGCAGGAGTGATGATTCATGTGTTATTTCAGTAGATGGTCAAGGAAAGCCCTATGACGGGGGCGGAGAGATAAATTAGGAGTTTAGGATTAACAGATACACACTACTATCTAGAAAATAGGTAAACAACAAGGACATATTGTACAGCCAGGGAACTATACTCAGTGTCTTGTAATAACCTATAGGGGAAGAGAATCTGAAAAAGAATATATATATAACTGATTCACTTTGCTGTACACCTGAAACTAACACAACATTGTAAATCAACTATACTTCAATTTAAAAGGAAAAAGAAAAGCCCTTTGATAATGTGACATTTGAACAGAAGCCTAAATTTAGTGGCTAAGTCTTGAAGCTATCCAAAGAATGTTCCAGGCAGAGGGGACAGGACATGCAAAGGCCCTGGTGCAGTGTTGGGAGCTGAGAGGTGAGCGTACTAGACCCCATGCTCTAGAGAGAGGTGGGAGATGACCCAAGAGAGGTGTCCAGAGCCAGACCAGGCAGCATCTCATAGGTCATTGTAAAGACCTGACATTTAGTCTGAGAGAATCAGGGAGCCATTGGAGGGATGGAGCAAAGGCGAAACATACACTGGTTTATATACTGAATGGGTCCTGCTGACTTCCATTTGGAGGATAGACTATAATGGGGAAAGGGAAGACTCTGGGAAAAACCAAACAAAATCCTTTCTATATAGAGCTGGATGGGGGCCACACAAACGCCAACAGCCCAGTTCTCTGGAAGTTACTATTTTAGTCTCGGAATGGGTCTCTTGCTTTTATTAATACATGGCTTAGTTTCTAATCTTGAGATCATGTTAATTTTGTTTATTTCCGTCTTCACCTTTTTCCTGTGATCAGCTTGAACTGTTCAAAATGGTAGAACTTCCCCTTCCATGTTGCTCTCAGCCTCTTGTTTCAGAAGACTTTGAGATCAGTGTATTTCTTCCGTATGTATTATGGTTTTAAAGATCAGGCAGCATGGTTAACTGTGGTGATAGCAAGGTGGCTAGAGAGCTGTTCGATGAGCCAAATGGCGGGGGTGTGCTTAGCTCAGAGAGGGTTATAACCTGGACCAGGGTATTTGGCTTCTGGAGAAACCCAGCCTCCATCACAGGTGAAATCAACCAACCACTGTCTACCTAGAACTGTGATGTCAGTGGGACAGAGTTGCTCGTGTATGGATCAAATTCATCTATGGAGTCTTTTAAAAATGCAGAGCCCACAGCACCATCGTGGGCCCAAATGCACAACTCTACTGAGAACCTGGGTGTTTAGCCAGGGTGAAGAGACCCATGGTACTGTCGGCCAGGAATGCAACATCCAGTACATTTTGGGGGAGGAAACGGGCGCATTTTCGTGATAGGGACACTGTGGAGTAATTTTATACACGTCTAGCCATCCATCCTTAAACCCTAAGCATCTAAAATAACCGTTTTTATCTTATGAATCATAGAGGGCAACAGTTTTCAGAGCTGTTGCTACCTTTACCTGTAGGCAAAGCGGGGAGCTGTCTGCAGGGTGTCATGAAAGGGTCCCAGATGGCAATCTGCTCACCAGTCATGCCTGAAATTCCACCCCAAGTCATGAATGTTTTACACATTTGACCCCTATAAAAATGCAAGAGGTGCAGAGAGGGATAATAAATCATTAATACCATTTTATGAGTTTATCAGCCCCCTCCTTTGATGTTGTAGTGGGGAGAATGTGAAGGGCATGCCTAGCACTGGAGGTGGCAGAGAAATGGAGGCCAGTGTCACTGGATGTCGAGCTGTTTCACGATAGGCTCCGAACAGAGCCTTCGCCATCAGGCTGCTGAAAGTTGCAAGTTCAAAACCTCACTTGCATACACCCGCATCCAGGAAGCTAGCGGTGGCAGCTGAAAGTCTGATAACACCCAAATTATGGTTCCACTTATGCAGGGGTAATTAAAATCATTTATATGGTTGGCTTCGGAGAGGCAGTCAGGTTTAGACTTCCAAGTTAGTCTAATTCAGCTGTTTGAAATAGCAGGCCATCACATCTGTTAAAAAACATACATGTATTCTCCTGAATTTTTATGAGTTGGACCCATCACATCTCTGCTTTGGCTTAAAAAATAGTAAAAGCTAGAATATATAGCTAGTTTCCATCCCCAAGAGTGGGTACACATATCATATTATGTGATCCTTGGAAAAAGTCCCTTCCTCTGCAAACTCTAGACAGACTTGGATGTTTTCTTATGCTCAGATTGACTCATTTTGCCAACTCTTGGACTAACTCTCACAGTACAGGTGGCCAAATCAAAATCAGGAATGAACACATGGCACAGATTTTTGTTTTTTACGTTATCATATGTAGGACAAATATTACAAGATAGCCTTTGTGTATTTGCTTTCTTACAGGCCACACACATATACCAAGCAATGTATTCTTTGTCTGAGTGTATAGGACATGCTTAAAAATTTCCTTGGGATTTTACATAGAATATTAGTTTTTCTTGGAACTTTTGGCCAATAGCACGCTTTTGGAGAGATTCTCAGACCCACATAATTCAACGTTGGCTGTCACACTTGCAGATGTCCAGATAAAATCAAATGATCTGAGATTCCCAGTGCAAATATAATGGAATAATGGCATAGAAATAAAGAAGTCTACTTTGCAAGTAAATCACCTTGTCTGTCTTTGTATCCTTCTCAGCTTAAGCCCTAATGCTTGCACGTACAACGCCTCAATAAATAAGTGCTAAATGAATAAGCAAAATAGAGTGTGTTAGGCGATATTGACCAGGATAGGGTGTAGCATGGAAATGATATCATCTAATAACTATCGAAGAAAGAATGGTGTTTCTTGTTTCCACAACAATTAGAGTAAGCACAATTACTGCTTTCGTAGTTTTGGAAGAATTTAGTGGATATTCACTAGAATGTACTTTTCTCTAGAGATATAGGACTGGGGACAAAAGTTTGACCAGTTTTCAAATACGTAAAAACAGCATTTACAACCGTTCAAATTGTATAACTACCACGAAGCGTTGCTGTTAAGTGTTGTTAGCTTCTAGCTGTTAAAAATATGCCAGAAGAGGTTGGATGATTCCTGAGGTTTTGGGGGAGCAAGTGTCTAAGCTGAGAGGAGGGTTGGTAATCATTGTTAAAATCCTCTTCAATTGTATTATGATGTAATTTATTTAAACCCATATATATTAGTACATTTCCTTCCCATATGGCTAAGTGTTTCTATTCAATATATTTTCAGCCTTCACATAATGCTCTTAATCACAGTAGTTATGATGTTTTGGTATCACTTGATATATACCCATTAAAAAATGATTCCAGTTTTCCTAGTTGGCTTGTGGAATCAATCTCATAATTATAAGGTCATGCTTTGTAAAACACTTAATGTTCTGGTGTGGCAAGTAAAGTGAAGCCTCTACAGGCCCAAGTACCCTGAGTTTTATGTGAAAGTATCAGTGGGTTTTCTATTTGTCACAGTTGCCCTGGATCAAGTAAGTCACTACTGGTGTTTTTATTTCAAATGACTGAATAATTCTGACAATAAGACAAATATTGAAGAATCAACTTCTTTCTTGATGAAAGATAATATTTAATTTATCATTCCTTGTGATACAAACCATCTTGAGTTTAATAAGCTATTTTAGTTTCTAAGACAAATGGGGCATAAAAATTAATAAGATGCTACCTTTCAAGAAGTTCAGATTCTGGCGAGAAGAAGATGAAATTCATACAGAAATGACTACGGCACAAGACGGAAAATGATGAGTGACAGAGTAGTGCCATTCAATTGCTATTTCAGTTCAGAAAAGAGAACCAGGCAAGGTTGGAAGGTTAAGGGAAAAGGTGGCATTTAAGCAGGGCCTGAAGGGCATGGAGAATTGGGGTACCTGTGGATGATGAGGGCATGCATTTACGCAGCTACAGCAGCAGAGCCAACACACGGAGGCAGGAAAGCAGGATATGAAAAGCTGTGGCTTCGAATACATGAAGTGAAGTCATGGGAAATAACCTGTGAAGTTAGATTATGCAAAGCCTGAGGAGCCGTGGAAGTGAACTTGGGCCGTGATTGTTAGCACGTGGGTCACCCGGGAATACTCCTGAGCACATAAATGGATAGCAATTTTGTATGTTGAAGATGAATGGGAAGTGATGGGTAGGATTGATTAGAACAGGGACGGAAAGGAGTTAGTGAGACAATCTAGAAAAATACTCTCAGAATATGGACAAGAGGTAACATGAACTAGAAAATTACAGCAGGCAAATACCATATGATATCACTTATATGTGGAATCTAAAATATCATACAAGTGAATTTATCTATGAAACAGAAACAGACTCACAGGCATAAGAGAACAGACTTGCGGTTGCCAAAGAGGGGCGGGTAGGGGAGGGAAGGATTGGGAGTTTGGGATGAACAGAGGCAAACTCTTATATATAGGATGGATAAACAACAAAGTCCTATTATATAGCACAGGGAACTGGATTCAATATCCCGTGATAAACCATAATGGAAAAGAATATGAAAAAGAATATATATATGTATAACTGAGTCACTTTGCTGTACAGAAGAAATGAACAACATTGTAAATCAACTATACTTCAGTACAATTTTTTTAAAAAAGAAAGTGGTATGGAAACAAGAAGGAGAAAGATGGGCACGAGAGAGACACTGCGGAATTAGAATTAAGGTTGACGGGATGTGGAACGCGGGCTCGGGATTGAAGTGACAAAAGTTCAGAGAGGGAAGCAGGCTTGAGAAGGAGGGTGCTGAGCTGATCTGTGAGCACACTGAGTGCAGGGGATGGGTGGGCAGCCAGGCTTAGATGCCGGTGGGCAGCGGGAAATATGGGACCAACTTGTGTACTCTGTGCATGAGTGGAAACAAATTTGCAAAGGATCCACAAAGAAATCTCAGTTTATATTATAAAAGGATGAGATAACTAAGGAAGGAAATACAACATATATTTTATGTATTATTTAACCTCTTCAAAATACAAACTCATGCTATTTTAAAAAATGTATTTCCTTAAAAGAATGAGGTGGACTTAGTGATTGGAACACATTTTTTTTTTGGCAGTGTTCCTCTAGAGAGAATTGGTTCTAATAGAAAAAAAGATTTCCTGTATAACCCTCATCTTTATCTCATGTTTATTTTAGCAATGAAATGAACATTAAGCAAGATCTTTAACAAAATATTTATGTTGTTTAATATCTTTCGGATAAACACAATATTTTGTAGCCAAAAACTGATAAAATTTTTAATAAGCCACAATATATAATAATATTTTACTGGGATTCGAGACCCCTGCTTTTTTTAGCTGCATACAAACAACGATTCTCTGCAGTCTTCTCCCAGGAACAATTAGCATGAGAGGAAATGCTGAATTGTGCTCCGTCTCTACGACTGCAATGGACTGGGAATTCACTGGTTTTTTCAACAATGATACCAACCATTTGCTACATTTAATTTTTGCTGCCCTATATCTGTAGTTATTAATCTCTTTTGTCGTGTACTGGAAAGCAGAAAGATAACCATTCTTATAATCCATGTGTCCTATGTCCCCTAAACAGAGTGATTCCACGAGATTGTGAGTTCTTGAGCAACGGATCTCAAATCCTGTGTAACGTGGAAGAAAAGTGAACTGCTCTATTCCTTTTTGGACAACTGTAAATTTTCAACACTTTCTCTGCACAGTATCACCTAAAAGGACTACTCTAATTAGTCAAAGAATCTTTTCTGCCGGGTGTGACATTTTCGCAGACATGATGTCACCTTCCAAAATTTCTTGGCTCACCAAAGGAAATATGAAACATGTTGACGTTATGCAGAAGATTAATTGGGTTCTAATTTTTAATTTTGGAAATCTTCTTGGTCCTTCTGAGTGACAGCTGAGATCAAACTTGTGAATGTATTGGAATAAATTACCTAAGAGGATACTATATTCTGGGAATTTACAATCTTAATAGAGATGTCGTACAAGCATGAGTTGGCTAGGAGGCTGCATATGGCAGACAGTCTGAGCTTTGAGTCGTGTTCCACTAGAAGAAGAGATTAAACTAATACAGATAAAACTAAGTTATTCAGTATCATAGATTGTAAGCAATTCCTGTTGAAGTTTTCAGACTAGTTCAAGTTTCTGGAAGACTTTTGGAAAGTAACTGGCTTTGGGATTGATTGTTACTTTTTAAAATTTTGACTTTTTTTTCACCTTAGTCCAAAATATCATGGGAGGAATTTTCTATATTTAAACAAATCATTAACTATGAATGAATCCATTCAATATTTATTCACATATTTTGAAATGAAACCACACAACTTTAAATTGATTTAGCTGTTTTTTTCACATCTAAGTTAAGTTCACAAAATATGTATGAATCAATTTCTTAGTTTGGAATTGAAAGCTAATACTACCTTAGTCTTACTTAGTACCTAATACTACCTTACCAGCACAAATATGGTGTTGTGTTTGTTTCTGCCATGGGAAATAAAATAGAGTATGCTTTAATAAGCTGTTTCATTCTCATCCTTGTTGAAAAACATTAATTATATGTTAATATTAAGAATAGTTTGTCTCCACCTAATTATAAAAATAAATTTTAAGAGTTAAAATAAATATACTCATAGATATAGTATAGTTCTAAGTATATCTGAGAATATTAGCACAAACTATTACCAAAAAAAAAGTGGAATGATTTTAAGGAGAGGAGTAGTATCTTGAGGAGGTCAACAAGATAGTGGTGTCCAGAGTCTAAAAGTTCTAGAGAAGATTGTACTTGGAAATTCAAGGCCAGTCATTGTCAAGGAAATCTTGCCAGTTAGGAATCCTGACATCTCCTCTCCGGATACTGAAATCAAGGCCAGATACAGGCATCAAGAGTCTGGAAAACTTGGGTCTGAGAAGAGGGCTGTGTGGCAGGCTGGCCACACAGTGGCCACACAGTGAAGTAGATGCCCAGAAAGGAGCTCTGGGCTTTGCGAGTCCCTATTCTCTAAGCTCCCGGACACTGGGATGGGCCTGTGTCTAGAATGAGTGTCAAGGGAATCCTACTAATGGCAAAACAATGCCAGTATCCAGGCAGAATTTAAAACCAACCAGACCAGAGGTAGAAAATCCAAGTGCTTAAAAAGGTCATCAGAGGAACAATTGCACAGAGCAACAAGGTGTGACGTAAGCAAAGCTGAACTGCTGCTGCCATGAGCAAGAATAATGCCTCTTCTTGGAACTCTTGCATGGGTGCTCAAATGGCTCTGCCAGGCCCCGAGGAGGAGAGGCGGTCCAGAGGCCAGCAGGGCCAGACCACAGAGGACCTTGTGAGACATGGGAGAGAGTTTGGATCTCCTCCTACACTTGATGGGAAGCCTTTGGAGGTTGAAGCAGGTGGTGCTTAATCTGGTTTGTAGTTTGAAAGGATGACTGTGAATTCCAGGTAGAGAGAGGAAGAAAGGTGTTAAGAGTGGGATTGTCTACACCAGTAGGAGGCCAAGAACTCACCAGGTGACACAAGAGGACAGCTTGTTGTGGGTGGTGGGTTTGCATGGGAACAGAGGAGAGGCCAGATCCAGGTGTGTTTTGGAGGTGGTGTCGGCAGGACTTGCTGAAGGAGGATGAGGGAGAGAAGAAAAGTCCAACACGACTTCTGGTTGGACTGGAAGGATGGTGAAGACACCTCTCATTTACAGGTTCTGCAATTTCATGATTGTTTTCAATCATCTGCATTTATCTTATATAATCTTTGTGTTACTGTCTTCCTGTGAAAACCTCAAGTAACCATCACTCAGCTAATACCACCCTTTTGCCTTACCACTCAACATGTGTTGCCTCAGTAAGAGCCCAGAATGCCTTTAAATAATCCTTCTTAGAAACACTCCCATTTACCATTGCAACAAAACGAATAAAATATCCAGGAATAGACCTATCTAAGGAGACAAAAGACCTGTATGCAGAAAACTATCAGACACTGATGAAAGAAACTAAAGATGATACAAACAGATGGAGAGATATACCATGTTCTTGGATTGGAAGAATCAGTATTGTGAAAATGACTATACTACCCAAAGCAATCTACAGATTCAATGTGATCCCTATCAAACTATCAATGTCATTTGTCACAGAACTAGAACAAAAATTTCACAATTTGTATGGAAACACAAAAGACCCTGAATAGCCAAAGCAATCTTGAGAAAGAAAAAAGGAGCTGGAGGAATCAGGCTCCCTGACTTCAAACTATACTACAAAGCTACAGTAATTGAGATAATATGGTACCAGCAGAAAAACAGAAATATATATCAATGGAACAGGATAGAAAGCCCAGAGATAAACCATGCACATATGGTCACCTTATCTTTGATAAAGGAGGCAAGAATATACAATGGAGAAAAGACAGCCTCTTCAATAAGTGGTGCTGGGAAAACTGGACAGCTACATGTAAAAGGATGAAATTAGAACACTCCCTAACACCATACACAAAAATAAACTCAAAATGGATTAAAGACCTCAGTGTAAGGCCAGACACTATCAAACTCTTAGAGGAAAACATAGGCAGAACGCTCTATGATATAAATCACAGCAAGATCATTTTTGACCCACCTCTTAGAGAAATGGAAATAAAAACAAACTTAAACAAATGGGACCTAATGAAACTTAAAAGCTTTTGAACAGCAAAGGAAACCATAAACAAGTCCAAAGGATAACCCTCAGAATGGGAGAAAATATTTGCAAATGAAGAAACTGACAGGATTAATCTCTAAAATATACAAGCAGCTCATGCAGTTCAATATCAAAAATCAAACAACCCAGTCCAAATATGGCCAGAAGACCTAAGTAGACATTTCTCCAAAGAAGATATACAGATAGCCAACAAAAATATGAAAGGATGCTAAACATCACTAATCATTAGAGAAATGCAAATCAAAGCTACAATGAGGTATCACCTCATAACAGTCAGAATGGCCATCATCAAAAAATCTACAAACAACAAATGCTGGAGAGGATGTGGAGAAAAGGGAACCCTCCTGCACTGTTGGTGGGAATGTAAATTGATACAGCACCTATGGAGAATAGTATGGAGGTTTCTTAAAAAACTAAAAATAGAACAATAGCAATCCCACTGCTGGGCATATACCCTGAGAAAACCATAATTCAAAAAGAGTCATGTACCACAATGTTCATTGCAGCTGTATTTACAATAACCAGGACATGGAAGTAACCTAAGTGTCCATGGATGGATGAATGGATAAAGAAGATGTGGCACATATATACAATGGAATATTACTCAGCCATGAAAGGAAATGAAATTGAGTTATTTGTAGTGAAGTGGATGGACCTAGAGACTGTCATACAGAGTGAAGTAAGTCAGAAAGAGAAAAACAAATACTGTATGCTAACACATATATACGGAATCTAAAAAAAAAAAAATGGTTCTGAAGAACCTAGGGTCAGGACAGGAATAAAGATGCAGATGTAGAGAATGGATTTGAGGACACGGGGAGGGGGAAGGGTAAGCTGGAACAAACTGAGGGATTGACATGGACATATATACATTACCAAATGTAAAATAGATTGCTAGTGGAAAGCAGCTGCATAGCACAGGGAGATCAGCTCAGTGCTTTGTGTCCACCTAGAGGGGTGGGATAGGGAGGGTGGAAGTGAGACACAAGGGGTAGGAGATATGGGGATATATGTATAGCTGATTCACTTTGTTATACAGCAGAAACTAACACACCATTGTAAAGCAATTATACTCCAATAAAGATATTAAAAAAAAAGAAGAAAAAAAATAATCCTTGTTAGGGGATGTGTAGACATCTTGTCCTAGTGTCCTAAACTGCTGGTGAATATTCCATATGTTTTGTTCCTAGTATACTTTATTTTAGTAGTGAAGACAGATGCATGTAATTTGAAAGTGTTCAAAACAATGGGGTCTTTTGAAGGTCCAGGTGCACATGGGTTGAGGACAGGGTTAGGAGACAGCCATTCTGATATCTGAGTATATGCCTCCTTCCAAAAACAGATTTGCAATGTTTTGAAGAAAAAGTTGAGAGCTGGTGATGAAGAAATCTGACTCCAGAATATAAACTGTGTAAGAAGTACATTCATGGAAGCAAGCATGGATCTAAAAGCCGTTGGATCAGGACACAGATGAAGATCCTTGTGCCACCCTCACAGTGCAGACTTTGAATCTGGAACAAACCTGGCTTTCAGTTCTGACTGTCATTTCTTAGCCCCATGGCCTTAGGAAAATCATTTATCTTTCTGAGCCCCAATTCCTTTATTTGTAAAAGGTGGTTGATAATATCTATTCTGTGTGATTGCCATGACATTTAGAGGTACTTATTTTGAAGTGCCTATCATATTTATTTTGCCAAAGTAATTTATTTTTATTAAAATCTTTAATAAGATTATGCATTCACTTACTATTTTATTCACTGACTTGTTTGAGGATCCCTGGCAGTTGCTATGAACCAGGCTAGTTGCTGGGCATACAGGATGAATGAAAATATTTCTGCCTTGGCCTAATATCCTGTAACAAATTCTAAACTTAGTGTGTACTAAGTGCTATCGGAACTAAAACTTAAAAAAAATTAAACATGACTTGGGAAGGTACCAGAAAGGATGAGAAGTTCATCTGAGCCTTATTCATAGCAGAGGAAGTTGGAGAAAAGTAAGTTGTAAAGGGAGGGCAGGATATGAACAAAATAAAGGCATGAAATTACATCATCTACCTAGGAGATGGTGAATAGTATAGTGTGGCTAAAATGTAGGGCATATGTGGGCTGGAAAGAAGTGGTGGTAGATAAAATCTAAAAGGGAGAATGGAATCTGGGCTTGATACGGTAAAGAGATGCAGCTCAGCATAGTTTTAAAACGAATTTTCCAACATTTAGCATACATATATGCACCTTCATACCCAAAATTTGCCATTTTAAATGCCTAGGATGCATGTTTAACCTGCCCCTTCTTCTGTATACAGCTCTTTTTAGATAGCTCTAATGAGGTACACTTGACATATATTTAAAGACTACAATATGGTAAAGTTTGACATACGTGTAAACCTATGGAAACAACATCATAATCAAGACAGCGAACCTGGCTATTGTTCTCAAAGGTTCCCCAATGTCTCTTTGTAATGGTGCCTCCAATCCTTCTACACCCTCTCCCTAGGAAGACTCTTGATCTGCTTCTTGTCACTATAGATTGGTTTGTACTTTCAAGAGCTTCATATTAATGGAATAATACAACATGTACTCTTTTTTGTGAACTTCACTCAGCAGGACTGTTTTGAGATTCATCCTGGTTACTACATTTATTAATTGTTAATCCTCTCTTAGTGCTGAGTCATCTTCCCTGGTATGAGTGTTCCATGATTATTTATCCATTCCTCTGCTGACGGACTTTTGACTTGTTTCCAGTTTGGTTAGGAAACCATTACTTCCACTCACTTCCATTAACCAGATCTCAGTCATATTGTCACTGCATATCTCAGAAAAGAAGGGACCACGTCTTTGAGCTGATTTCCCCCAAAATAGGATGAAGACGATTTGGTAAGGAATTATTGTATTGTCAACATTAGTGAGAGGAGTTAAGCCTTATGCATTTGATTACCTAATCATGTTAAGTTCTCATGGGCACATGACGTAAGGTTGGTAGGAGTTTGTGTGGACCATACTGCCATCAGAAATAGGCTTTTTTACAAGTTAGGGAGTTTAAGATTGACACGTACTCACTGCTATATTTAAAACAGATAATCAAGAAGGACCTACTGTACAGCACAGGGAACTCTGCTCAATATTATGTAACAACTTAAATGGGAAAAGAATTTGAAAAAGAATAGATACATGTATATGTATAACTGAATCACTTTGCTGTAAATCTGAAACTATCACAACACTGTTAATCAACTATACTCCAATATAAAATAAAAAGTTAAAAAAATAGTCTTTGGAAAGGCATTCGAAACCGTCTTGTATAGCACACTAGGCAGGTACCTTTCCACATTGGGAATCCCCAGTCATTCCTATTCCCCAAACCAACTCCTGCCAGATATGAAAGGCAAATTCAGAATTTAAAAGTCATTTTCCTTGTTCCATTTTTATGATTTATTCACAGTAAATTCTGATTTAATTGACAATGTAAGTCTCTCTTTAATTTATCATCCATCAGCAAAATTGTGAGAGAGAACATTCACATGCACACAGAATGTGATCATGACCTAGAATGGCCAGTCCCTTGACTGTGTGTTACTTTATGTATATTATTCAAACAAGAGAGTCATATCATCTTCAAAATAAAAATGTTTTTGAAGGCCTTTTTAAAAATTAAAACATCAAGATAGTGATCAAAACCTAAAACTTCTTTTTTAGAAATGTAATGTCAAAAACATATAACCAGGGAAATAAGATAGTTTATTTATAAACAATTAGCATATCTCAGTTATGTTATAGTAAATCATCACCAAAAGGAATACTATATTAAAATGTATTCAGATTTTCCTTTTCCTTTTCATTTTACAAGTTAAATATCCATTCTTGATTTACCTCTATCTTCCCACCCTCTGATGATAAAGGCTAGCATTCAGAGAGGTGCTCTCAATATCATTTAATTTTATATTATATACAGAATGGATGAAAAACATGGTCCTACTGTATAGCACAGGGAATTATTTTCAATATCCTGTGATAAACCATAATGGAAAAGAATACAAAAAATAATATATATATATATGTATAACTGAATCACTTTGCTGTACAGTAGAAGTTAACACATTATAAATCAACTATACTTCAGTAAGATAAATTTTTAAATATCATTTAATTTTAGAATGAAAAAAAGGAATAGGAGATCAAAACAACAAAAACTCCTGTAAAATGTCTAAGTAGCTCCAAATCCTTTCTCAAGAAATTGAGATATTAATTTTTGCTTGTTCATTTTGTACAATTCAATAAACTACTTCAAGTAAATGGATAGAATTAAAAATCATTTCAAGAATTGCATTTAGTGGAATAAGAGCGATGATGAGTCTTTTCCATTAAGTTCCAGAGGTGCAGTGAATATGTTATCTTGCTGTTGCTACCGCCGTGATCAGCATGAAGCACTACCGATGAGAATGGGGTTGTTTATCTATGCCAACTTAATTGGCCCCCTTAGGCCATTGCCAATAGAACTGACTTTCTGATTCTAATGAATAATGAAGTTCCTCTGTTAATTCATGCCAGTATCTGAAGTGTGGACCAACCTGGTCCTGGCCACAATAAGCAGTAGTGTTGTCTAATCATGGTTGACCATCAGTATCTTCATAGAGACCTACCCTGAAATTAACTCAGCAATCACCACTTAGTCCTAACTACTCAGGGTCACAAATATTAACAAATGTTCATAATTATAGCAAAATATTCACATGAGTGACTTTAAAAAGTTATTCAAGTCTTCATATTTAGCACATTTTATCCAGTGAATGGAAGGCAAAATAATTGTATACAGTTAGTATAAAAAGGGTCCTGAAACATAGATTTTGGCTTTTGCTAGAGGTATGGAGAGCAGTTGTGAAAGCTACCTCTGTTCTTTCTCCCCAGATCCCACATGCTTGATATGTAGGGCGGCATCTCTGAAGCGTTGATCTGTGGCCCAAACTCCTTTTCATGCTGGGGCACAAACAAGAGCCTGGTGACTTGGAGAGATTCTCCTGAAAATTGCTTCATCTCCAGCTGCTTACATTCTATTTCCTCAGTGTCTTTACTCTTCAGCTCTTATATCTGATAGTCTGCTCATAACTTTCATGATACAGCAGAGCCAATGCCTCAGCCACATAAATTTTTGGCTGCCTTCACTTCAAACTACTTTCTCCCTCTTTCCTCTAGTAAACTATTTCCATTCTAAAAATCTAGATTTTGTCATCACCTGGAACTGTTGGAAAGCTTGAAATTTCTAACCACTGTTCTTATCTTTCGTCTTGTTCACTTGCCTTATTCTTCCATGTCAATACTTCAGTCTGTTGACCACCCCAATCTCCCATCCAGCATCTCTGCCTGAATCCTTTATAGTCCCATTTCCCCTTGATGTCTTAGAAAATAATTTCAATTGCACACTCATTAGAACTTTCAATTTTCTCATCCCATTTATACTATCTACCTTTTATAAATCAATATTAAAATCAACCCAAATATTCTCTCACCAGTCTTGTTGAAAGCAAATTCTCTCCCCAGTCTGGTTGAAAGCAAATTCTCTCCCCAGTCTGGTTGAAAGCAAATCATTTAGTGGAGGCTGTTGAGCCCATTACTAGTATCTTTACTTGAAAAGCAAATTTTAGCTGCTGCAACAGGATACCTCTACACAGCTCTGGACTGGCTAAAATTTGAGAAAGACACCACCAAATGTTGGTGAGGATCTGGTTCATACATTGAAGCATAAATGGGTACACTGACTTTTGAAAACTGGCAGTTTCTTAAAAACATTCACCTACTTTATGATCTAGCAATTGTACTCCTCCTAGCTATTTTCAGAAGAAAAAGGAAAATGTATGAAAATAAGAAGTCTTGTACAAAAAGGTTCATATCAACTGTATTCATAATAGTCAAAAATTAGGAAGAACCCAACAGGATATGGGTAAACAAACTGTGTTAGGACAGTAAAGTGGAGTAAAACCTTGCACTAGAAAAGAAAAATGGCATGCAACACCAAGGCTAAGTCTCAATTATGCAGAACCAAAGAAGCCAGATATGAATGGGTACGTGCTGTGTATGTACGTGCTTCATCTGTATGAAGTTCTAGAACAAGTTGAATACCATTATGGTAAAAACATGTTAGAAGTGTGGTTTTCTCTGCAGGAGCAGGGGAAGGTATAAGAGGAAAATTTCTGGGGTGATAGAAATTTCTGTAACTTGATTGGTGTATTATCACATGAAAAATGCATTTGTCAAAACTCTGCAAACTCTACATTTAAGGTTTGTGTGTTCATGATATGCATTTTTAAGTAAAAAATTTCTAGTTAAAATTTTTAAGGTGCCCCTACTTTTTTCCCCAAGTTTAATCCATTTCCAGAGACTCTCCATTTGTCAAATACCTCTGCTCCTTCAATTTTGCCTGTATACCATCCTTAGGATTTTGCATTCCCTCTGTCTGTAGACATACATAAACATTTTCTTTAGAGCTATTATCATTTGGCACTGCCATCTTCACAAAATGCTTTTTGTATTCACATGTCTGCAAACTTTTTGAAATAACCGTAGCAATTTCCTTTACTTCCAACCTTCTGGTCATACTATAACCTACTGCAATCTAGGTGTTGCTGCCAACACTCTATTAAGTCTGCTTGCAATAATATGACTAAGAATCTCCTAATTTGTATATTTACACTCTTCTTAATTCTCTTCCTTATTGACACTTATGTTGTTTGATACCAGGGACTGTCATCTTTTGTCTTAAAATTCTCATCTAGTCTTTTTCATAGTATATTCCTTCAGTTGCTTTTTCATCTTGAACACCTTTGTTCTGGATCTTTTGTCTTAACACTTAAATGCTAATGCTGGTGTTTCCCTCAGATTCTGCCCTTGGTCCTCTTCTCTACTGTTTAAAATACTCTCAGAGGATAAAAAAAAAAAAAAGTACTTTGATACCATTAACTACTAAATATCTAATTTACCTGGTGACCTATTGCCTGAGATTCCCCCATATGCCTCAGAATCAAAACCTGACCTTCTTGCCCTATCAGCTAGAGAATCTCTTCTGTCTACACCATTCCCTTTCTTACCAATGGCCTTAGGAAGTTACCAACAATGTAAAAAACAAACAAAAATCAAAACCCCAAAAAACCACCTTTGCTCACTTTGACTCTTCCTCCTTTTCATCGCGGTCCCTAAAACCAGCCAATCAGTTACTTTGAATACTATCAAGAATATACCATCACAACAACTTTATGCTTTCCATTCTTGATTCCTGGTTCAGGCCCTCATCTTCTCTTGCCTAAGCTACTGAAAACACTTCCTAGATCTCTTGACCTCTGTTCTTTTTCCTGCCCAGACTACATTTTCCATCACCAAGAGTTATCTTCTCTCTTGTCATGGTGATTTCCTACCCACATCTTTTAATGGTTATTCATTCACTACCTGATAAAGCCCCATTTACTTAGCATGGCAAATAGGATTTTACAATCTGTCCCTCAAACTACTTGTGACATTGTTTATTGCCCACCTCAATCCCTCCCTGCCTTCTTCTTGTCTACAGAACCTAATTTTATGAGACATCTGGAAGAGACCCCTTTATCTCACTTGTTCAGGGTTGGACATGTGTTCCTTTTCTGTCATGTAATATATTTAGAAAAAGCTCCTGAGAGCTTCTGGCAGAGCTTTCCCCCTCTGACTGGAGCCACATCTTCTTTCATTTAAGCTTTGAATGAAATGGCTTGAGGGCACCATGTTTGAAGGTCCTGCAATCATATTGCAGCCTCAAGGGAAAGGCAAAGGCCGAGGGAATAACAGAGATGCCAACTCAAAATCATGATATGGCTAAGTAACACCAGAACATGCCAACTCTAACACAGTTTTTATGTGAGAAAAACACCCCCTGTTTTTTAAACTCTCATTAGTCAAATAAATACTTCTTGAGTGACACTCTGTTTTCAGAGAGGTAGCCTCCTCTCACTCCCTCCTTCATATCCCATGACCAAGTCTTACCCAAGTTTTCACTGTGTCCAGGGCACAGTGCTCCTGTTACTGAACTCAGGGTCAGCTGCTAGCTGCTCAGAACCCAATAATCAAGAGGCAAGTGTCAGGAGAAAGGAAAGATGTTTTAATCAGAAAAGCCAGCCATCTGGGGAGAAGGTGGACTTGTGTCCCAAGACCAACTCCAAAGATTCTGCTCAGCCATGACAGTTTTTCAAGGAAAAAATGGTGGAGGGGGGGAGGAGAGAGAATCTCAGTGAATCATCGAGGTAGGAAGTTGGATTCTGCATCCTTCTCCATTGCATGCAGACTGGCTGACTCTCTCTTCAGCTGTTATCTTGCCATGTGATCTGCCTGCAGGATTGCTAAGGGAGGCTCTTGGGGGTAGAGAGCTAGTCATTCTTTAACTACTTAATTCTTCATTTTTACTTCTTTTAATCTAGGAAAAGAATCAACAGGTTAGGCAAGGCATGTTGTGCATTCAGGAGAGCATATGTCAGGAATTAGGTTAAATTACTTAATCATCTCATTCCTATAATTAGGTTCTTTCAAAATTAGAGATGGACAGAAATGGACAAACAGGAAAGGGGCAAAAGAGCTGCTTTCACTGCTCACTTTGTTTTGAATTCATGTAATTTAATCTCTTAGCCTGGAAGGCCCTTCTCTGCCACATGGCTTCTTACCCATCGTTAAACCCCTTCTCAAACCAGGCTTCCTAGTGACGCCTTTACCCAAGGTTAGCCCAGATTTTCTCCATGTTCCCATAACCCTTGATATATATCTTGATTTTTACCCTCATCTCTTTTTATTGTCATTCATTATTTATGTGCTCATCTTACCCTCTAGAAGTTGATTATCTTGTCACCAGGGACCATAGCATATTCCTTTGTATATATTTTTGGAATAGTAATCAGTAAATATTTGTGGAATGAAACAGAAAAGGAAGAATAATGAATAAAACCCATCCTGTATATATATGTATTTTTCTACAAAAGTATTCATTTGATCTTGAAAAGTATGACTGGGTGCTGTCCATCTAGGTGAGCAGTAAATATGTTTGGGGTCGCACTGGTTGCCTCGATGGTCTTATACAACTTCATAATTTACTATGAATCTTTTAAAATTCCATTTGTAATTTTATTACAAATTTTCAAAGTACCTATTTCATGTATACAAAATTTGCACATATTGTCACTTATTTTGTGTTTAGTTTTCAGATGAAGAAATTGTCAGTGCTGTCAATAAGCTATGTGCACATTTCCAGGTTGTAGCTGAATAAAACAAACAAAATCTTTGCCTTCTTTGATTTTCCATCCTAATAAAAAGTATGTCTGATATACACATGGCTACAGTGAACTAAATGCTAATATATAGGATGATCATGTCACAAATGTAATCTTTTCTTCATGATATATTCTATGAAAGACACTTACCTTCAAGATACAAAACTATATAATATCTGTCTAGTGCATAACACACCAAATAAGTCTAAAAATAAAGACTTTATTAAATTAAATGTGCCAATATCTTATAGAGAATCAAAAGATTTTTAAAAATCACCTGTTATAAGAACTATGACTTTGACTGAGAAAAGACTCACCTGCACTTACATCTGCTCCAGCATGAAACAACACAGTTGGGAAGATGCCTGAAGAATTCCCCTGCTCTCATCACTGTCAAAAATTGCTGTGATTTTATAAGATAAATAATTCTTGGAGGTACTGATATATTTCTTGAATATATTGTGGGGAAAATGCACGGTGAGCCGCAGTGGGTTTCCAGCAAGTCATCGGTCTCATCCCACATTCTTTCAACTCACAACATTCTTTACCATTTTTCTACCTTTGCTTATGGTGTGGTCTCTTGTTTCAATTCCCTCTCCATCAACCATGTCTCCTAACCAGTGATATCTACTTTCATAGGTCTACCCGCTCTTCCAGGAAACAATAAAATTCCAAATCTCTCACCAAATTGGGAATTCACCATTTTCTTCTACCAAACAACTACAGCACTAACTACTTTGCCATTTGTTTACAATCACACACATTCTTCTGGGCTGGAGAGGCCTATGATGTTCCATTACATAAAGCTCTTGCTAATAGCTTCCTCTAGAAGAAGTCACCTCACTCAAAAATAAAAGGGAAGGGGGAAAAGTGATTTATGTAAAAATACTGAAAGAAAATGAACCACAGATTTCTATAAAGCACATCTCAAAGCAAAGCTGAAGGAAGTAACAGCAAGACCACAAAAGGAGATAAAACGTAAGTTGGCAATGTTCACAAAATATGTTGAATAGCAAAATAAGTAGGAATGAAGACCACATTGGAAGCAGCAAACTGGAAAAGTAATATTGCTGGAAATGCAGTAAAGAACTAGGTGGATGATATAAAGAAAATAACATTATCAGCAAATACTTACATAATGATTATATGTGCCTGGAACTATTGTAAGCATTTTACATACATTATCCTCATTCTCACTGCAACCCTATGGAGTAGCTAGGTACCATTATTAAACACATTTACAAGGATAAAACAAAAGCAGGTAAATAACTTACCAAAGTGAAAAACCAAGATTACAATCTGATAAGGGGATAATATTCAAAATCTATAAATAACTCATACAACTCAATAGAGAAAAAAAAACAAAACAAACAATCCAATTAAAAAATGGGCAGAGGATCTGAATAGACATTTTTCCAAAGAAGACACACAGATGGCCAAGAGGTATGTGAAAAAATGCTCAGCGTCACTAATCATCACAGAAATGGAAATCAAAACCAAATGAGATATCACTCCACACCTGTTAGAATCACTATTATAAAAAAGATAAGAAATAACAAATGTTGGCCAGGATGTGGAGAAAAGGGAATCCTTGTACACTATTGGTGGGAATGTAAATTTGTGCAGCCACTGTGGTAAATAGTACGGAGGTTCCTCAAAAAATTAAAAATAAAACTATCATATGGTCCAGCAATTGTACTTCTGGGTATTTATCCAAAGAAAATGAAGACATTAACTCAAAAAGATATTTGTACCCCTATGTTCATAGCAGCATTATTTGCAATAGCCAAGATGTGGAAAACACCAAAGTGTCCTTCAGTGGATGAGTGGATAAAGAAATTGTGATAGATATCTCTATCTCTATCTCTATGTATATATATGTGTGTGTGCGTGTATATATATATATATATATATATATATATATGAATATTATACAGCCATAAAAAGAATAAAATCTTGCTATTTGTAACAACATGAATGGACCTCAAGGGTATCATGCTAAGTAAAATAAATAAAACATGAAAAGGCAAATACTGTATGATCTCTCTTATATGCCAAATCTGAAAAGCAAACAAACAAACTCATAGATACAGAGAATAGATTGGTGATTGCCAGAAGCCGGGTGTAGAAGGTAGGAGAAATTGGTAAATTGTTTTTTTTTTAATTTTAAATAAATTGAATTTAAAATACAGCATATGCATAATTAGTATTTCCAAAGACAAAAAAAGAAAAAAAATAGTGGATAGGTCATTTATAGATATTATTTAAGAAAACTGTCCCCAAATAAAAATAACTAGACTGTATACATTGAAAGCGTGCTCTATGTATGAGAAAACAATTTAAGGAATGCTCAGATATGAGCTGTATCCCCATAAATTCATGAGCATTAAAAATCTTTAGAGTATACAGACAGAAAATTAAGTCACCTACAAAGAAGAAAACTAAGGATAGCTAAATAGTTTCCTACTACAATATTTGGTAATGAAAGTTACTAGAACTTTGCCTATAATGTCCTCAAGAAAATAGAGACTCAAGAATTTTCTACTAAGCCAAACTGTCTTTTAAATAGAAAGGCAGCAGAAAAGTATTTTTAGATGTAGACATGAATACATGAAATATATCTCCCATGAGCAACATATTTTCCACGAGCAGATACTAGAAGATAAATTCTAACTAACCAAGAAATATGTAAAGAAACTGGCAAAAGATGTGGGCCAAGCCTCTTCCTTTGAATATGGACTGGATGCCACATCACATACTTTTGTATAAATCTATCTTAAAGCTTTATCTACAACTTCCAGATTGTACTTACTTGGCAAGCTTTATTGTTTTCGTTCACCAGAATTGGTTGCCCTCTCCTTTGGGGAAGAAGGAAGAATTGTATGCCCATATTGCCATTAGATTTGTCCGTGTGACTTTCTTTGTCCGGTGTATTGTGAGTGGAAGTGAAATTTGTCAGTTCTAAGGGACAATACTTAGCAACCAGTGCTGACATTTTTCCTCCTGTTTTCTTTCACCTGGTGAAAGTACATTTTCCCTATGATGGTGCTTCAACAATCCAGGACACTGAGTGAAGACAACATGGAACAGAGTCCCTTGCAACCCAAGATGGACAGGTCATGTAAGCAAGGCACACTGTTGTGTGACTTTAAGTCAGGGAGATCTCAGGGCTGTTGGCTAGAAGTTGTTTTAGTCAGAATGTACATAACTAAACCTGACCAAAAAAATACGACATGTGAAGCAGAATGAACGCGGAATCCTAGATTATAGATCTCTGCTACAAATTTTTACTCTTTTCCAATTGTCTCACTTCATTCTTAACTTCTATTTTCTTTTTCTTTTTGTAATCATATTAATAGAATCTTCCCAAAGCATTAAATTTTGCTTTTGTAGAAATATATTTCTTTCTTTTCATACTTATATTTGATTAGTTTATATTATGCATAATTAAACTATATAATTATACTAACGGATACAATTTGCATTGGTAACAAACACAGCTAACTCGGTAGACAGATGATGGCGTGGAAGAGTGGAGACAAAACCTACAATCGGCAAGTTATCAATAGGTGGGTAGTGGATGCTGGAGTGGTTTGTAAAAGGAAAGGGTGTTGGTGGGCTAGTTAAGTGAAAGTTGGATAAGATAGTTTCTATGATAAATATTTACTCAATAAGATAATCTGTAGCCATTTTATAAATATATTTTATGTACGTATACTACATATATGTGAGTAAACATGTACATATACCTACATTGGATTGCATTATGCATATGCGCATGCGTGCGTGTGCACACGTGAGAATCTCTAATCTGTTAATGGTTCTTATCTTTCACAGTGGCTTTAGGAACTCGAGGGGAAAGGAAAAATACAGTTGACCCTTGAACAATGCGGGTTTGAATTGTGCAGTTCCACTTACCTATGAATACTTTTCAGCAGTAAATACTACAGTACTATATGGTCCGTGGTTAATTGAATCCAAGCATGCAGTGGAACCTTGGATACAGAGGGCTGACTATAAATTATCAATCCCCGTTTTGTTCAAGGATTAATTTATGTCTTTTTTTAAAAATTGATTTATTCCAAAATATTACTCTTATAAAGTAAAATTTTTTAAAAAGATATTTTTAACAACAGTCATAGAAAATGCCATTCAATATCAGACTGCATGGTACTGTCAGTCTTCTGGAATCTCAAGTAGTCATCAGAATGATGTATTTTTGCCGTTAAGGGTTGGACCAGTACTTCTTTTGTGTTGCTGAAAGAATGTGGAGTGTATTTTAGTCATAGGAGACGTTTAATGAATGTATGTTGATTGCTTTTTATTGAGAAACTTGTATCATTGATTGAAAAGGAGATCCTTCAAGAGAGTAGAAATTAGAGGGAAAGGATTTTCAGGACAACCTCTGGAGTCTTTTATTTTAAATAAAATGTTTTCTCGTTTGTTTTTTACTGCACGCCATGTCATTTATCAAACTTGTTTTCTCCTCATCTGGTGCCATGGAATGAGCCTTGGCGTGGAAATCCGAAGACCTAAAGCCCAAGACGGGTTTGTTCTTTCACCTCCAAGAACTGCAATTTTTCCCCAGAAAGTAGTTGAACTAGATTAAGCAGACGACATCCTTTAGTAAAAGAAATACGCACTGGAATTCAAATCAGCATTTATTCTCTGCCTGAGTCATGTCGGATTGTTTGAAGAAAAGTTTTTTTCTTCTATATTTATTTCGCTTAAAATTGTCATCAGAGGGCTTCCCTGGTGGCGCAGTGGTTGAGAGTCCGCCTGCCGATGCAGGGGACACGGGTTCGTGCCCCGGTCCGGGAAGATGCCACATGCCGCGGAGCGGCTGGGCCCGTGAGCCATGGCCGCTGAGCCTGCGCGTCCGGAGCCTGTGCTCCGCAACGGGAGAGGCCACAACAGGGAGAGGCCCGCGTACGCAAAAAAAAATGTCATCAGAGATAATTTTACATTTTGTTTTTTATCTGCTTTCTTTCCAGGTGCAGACTGACTTTGAGGCTTTGGTGCTGAGTTAGGTAGCTCTGTTCCTGTTCGTTTCCTAATCTCCTCGCCCTTCTTTCTTCGTCATCCCACACCCTGCCAGTTTCACTGCAAAGTTATTTTAAACTAACTAGTATTAGTAAAATTTTATTTTATTTTAATTATTTATAATTAGCTAGAGCTCATATTACTTTGGTTCTTACTATTTTATGATATTAATCAGAGGAATGAAAGGCTTTCAGGAAGCGGTTTCATTTAACCTGAAAACGGTTTGGAAATCACATGCTCTTATTCTTTTTTTTTTTTTTTCAGTACATGGGCCTAAGCCAATCAAGCAGCTACCCCCCCAACAAGTGACAGACAATAAGCAAACAACCTAAATATGGAGTGTTTGCAGAGCACACACTTAATAAAATTAAAACCTTTAGAGAAATACTGTTCTGTCTGCAGAGCAAAGTCCACGTGACAAGAGAAATTTGGGATCATCACAGAGGAATGAAAGTCCACCTTTTCGAGGGTTAGGACTATGCTAACTAAAGCTGCAGCTTAAAACTCGGGAGCGATTTGAAAGCAGCCTCCTAGACGGGTGGGATAGGGAGGGTGAGAGGGAGACGCAAGAGGGAGGAGATACGGGGATGTATGTATACGTATAGCTGATTCACTTTGTTATACAGCAGAAACTAGCACACCATTGTAAAGCCATTATGCTCCAATAAAGATGTTAAAATAAATAAATTAATTAAGCAGCGTCTTACTGGCTGAATCAATGTTTACAGTATCCCTGCGTTTTTGTAAATGATGTATTGGGCTTCTCGTCAGGGCCAAATGTCGACATGAACTTTTACTTGTTGGACAGGAGATCAGAGAGCATGCTCAGTATAAAAGTGTCCACTCTGGACTTCATTAGAGAACCAATGAGCTATGGCCAGTCCTGGGGTTTACACGGGGACCCAGGCTAAACGCACAGCTGTTTCCTTGTCTTTTTCAGGCCAGGAAAAACCAGCACTGCTCCAAATTGACCAGGTCCCCAGTCTCCCCACTCCTGGTGCTCAGGTTACCCTTTGATTTCAGCCGGTCCACAGCTGTCCAACATCCGGCTTCCCTCCCTCTACACAGGCCTTCTCCACAGCCCACCTCACTCAGGAGGGATTAGGACCAAGAGGGACAGCGTGGCTGGTCATCGATTTTAATCCCAGTTAAAGTAGCTTTGCTTCCTCCTGGTAAGGACCCAAAAACTCCAGATGTCGAGCAGATTAAATTTGGAAAAACATTTTACCTGATTTGGCAACTTGTTTTTCTGCCCTCATAGGAGATTGAGTCAAACTTTCACTCCTAGTGTTGTCCCAGGCATTTTTTTTTGCTTGCTTGTATGTGGCTATGATACACCGTGGGGACAGATTCTTATATTTTATTCCTAAGTCAGCGATCATCTCACTGCCCTGCTCTGGGCAACACACAAAGTATGCTATATAAGGAAGCACTTTAGTTTTACTGATTCTAAGTTTGTTGCCTTTTTAATTTGATAGCATTCTTTGCGCAATGTATTATGCATAGTTTCATTTTTGGCAGTTTGAATGTCTACCAGGACACACGTCCAAAAATCCAGTCCTGGGGGTAATCGATAAACGAGAAGAGTCTTTTGCCAGAGTCATTATTCTCTGCATTTTATTCTTTCTCAGCAACATGCTCCTAAAAAAAAAAAAAAAAAGAAAGAAAGAAAGAAAAGAAAAAAAGAGAGAGACAGGGTGAGTGAAAACCTTTAACTAATTCAAGCCCTGTGGGTGTTACTGTCAGTCTCTTTACTTCTCTGTTAAAAACTTTTATTTTTAATCAAACTTTTCACAAACTTTTTTCTCTTCTACATAGATCAATACCTTTGTACAAGAAGAGGGCTGGCTCTTTTTGATGGTTGCATTAAAAGTTTCAAAGGAACTTAGCATCATTTAGCTAGTGATGCTACAGCTCACTGGCTGAACAGAATGTATTTGTACCAAATCATGACTGTTCGGTTTCCTGAGGGTTTTCCAAAGGGTTTTCCAAACCCTTTTCCAAAGGGTTTTCCTAGAATTTCTCTTTCTCAGACCTTCTTTATCCACTTCCTCTCATATTGAAATCCAGTACAGACAGGGTTTCTCAAACCTTAGCTTGCCGGTGAATCCCCTGGGGATGATGTTCAGATTCAGACTGAACATCAGGGTAAGGTCCAGGGTAAGGCCTGAATGTCTGCATTCCTAACACACTCCCCGGAGAAGCCTAGCCTCCTGTTCCCTGCTCCACTTGAGAAGTGAGTTCTAACATGTGTGTTAGGAGCACCAAGTGTAGACTCAGGCCAATCCGGTTCTGCCACTCACCAGCAGGTCGAGGTTTCCTCCGTCTTGGTTTAGTCATGCTACCTATCTAAAAATTTTGCAGTTAGGATAGCATGAAATAATGTATGTAAAGCACCTAGCAGCAGTCTAGCCCATAGGAAACACTCAATAATGGACAGGTTTTTTGTTTTGTTTTGTTATCATCACTTTTATTTATTTATTAAAATGTTTATTGAAATGCAGTTGATTTACAATGTTGTGTTAGTTGTAGGCGTACAGCAAAGTGATTCAGTTATACATATATATATATTTATATATTCTTTTTTAGATTCTTTTCCATTGTAGGTTATTACAAGATATTGAGTATAATTCCCCGTGCTGTGCGGTAGATCCTTGTTGTTTATTTTATATACAGTAGTGTGTATCTGTTAATCCCAAACTCCGAATTTACCCCTCTCCCCTTTTCACCTTTGGTAATCATAAATTTTTTTTCTATGTCTGTGAATCTATTTGTTTTGTAAATAAGTTCATTTGTACCATTTATTTAGATTCCACATATAAGCGATATCATATGATATTTGTCTTTGACTTACTTCACTCAGTATGATAATCTCTAGATCCATCCATGTTCCTGGAAATGGCATTATTTCATTTTTTTTCATTTTATATATATATATAAATATATATATAAATATTTATATTTATATATATATAAAATGGACAGTTTTAATTATTTCGATTATTTCATTATATATATATTTTATATTTTATATACATTTTATATTTCATTATATAAATATAAATATAAAAATATAAAAATATAAATATATGTATAGATATATAGATATATAAATATATAATATATTATATATTATATATATAATATATATAAATATAAATATATATAAATATATAAATATATATATTTCATTTTATATATAAATATTTATATAAATATTTATATTTATATATATATAAAATGGACAGTTTTAATTATTTCGATTATCATTCTATCTCCCACTCACCTACTCCTGTATAGCCCAGACTATGTTTTTATCCATTTACTCAAAAAGAGCATTGAGGCAGGAAGAAGCACCCACGGCCTGTGTAGGAGGCGTTCCTATAACAGAGGAACCTGGGCAGCGTCTGCTCACTGGATAATTCTGGGGTGACTGTGGTCTAGGCAGGGGGCCTGGTGCATTTCCTCGTCTGAAGGGAGGTGGGGAGGCTGGTGGGGTCATTAGGAAAGGTGGCATGAAAAAATGATGTCCAGTCCTGATAACGGTGATAAGAGGGGCCTGTGTCCTGAGACACCTGTGCTCTGGATGGGGGTTTACGCACAGGTAGGTTCTGGATGTCACATCTGAGGCCACCCAGAGATAG
Source organism: Pseudorca crassidens (assembly GCF_039906515.1). Lineage (NCBI taxonomy): Eukaryota > Metazoa > Chordata > Mammalia > Artiodactyla > Delphinidae > Pseudorca > Pseudorca crassidens. The sequence goes on from NC_090313.1 coordinate 6,777,285, forward strand.
ATCAGTGGTGCTTCTCCCATCAACCACTTTATGGAAGGACCACCACTGACCCACAGATGCATCATGCAATAACCTACATGTGTCTGGCTCTCTGTTACTCATTACACATTTGCATACATTCTGTCTTGCTTCATCCTCACACCTCCCCTGTGACAGAAGAGCCGCCGTTTCGACTGTCATGAGAACAGTGAGATTTAGAGCAGCTCCCAAACCTCCAGTGAGTGGGGGGGAGTTGGCCACGCGTCTGCCTCGAAGCCCAGGGTAATCCCGTGCCCCTCAGAGGGAGCTTAGAGAACAGGAGACACCTCAGAAACACAATGCTCAACTTTCACAGTGGATTGGATTGCAGTGGAAACCTCTACTCTATGACCATGTCCGTGTGAAGCGAATTCATGTGCCCCAACCTCTTTCTATTTGCTTTTTCAAAACAGGAGGAAAAAAAATGCACGGATAAAAAGTGAATGGGTTGTCAGTGAACGTTATGGGCAAATGGTTGTGACAGGGAATGCTGACCATGGCCGCACATTAAAATCCCTGGATTGCCAAAATACTTGCAGAGTTATGTTTAAGTACTTTTTTTAATGTGAGGGAAAAGAGAAAGGATGGACAGCGAGGAAAAGTGCAGAGAGCAGAGGGACAGTCTAATCCATCATAACACACATTTCTCTTTCTTCTTCTGGCGCTTTCTTCTAGCACTTGCCAAATTTGTTTCTTATTATTGCCTTATAGAGAGAATATTCAAGTCGGGAAGTGGTTCAGAGATCACCTATGTCTATACGCGTGAGTGGATAGCGGAGGTGGATCTGACACAGGAATTCATGGGAACCACATCCCCAGTGCATCTAATCTCCCATCTCACAAGGATGCTCTCCTTCTGCCTCCTCTGCCTTCATTTTCAAGGGCAGGATTAAACCCCAAACCCAGCACTAACCAGCAATGCATCTACTTCATGCCTTCAGTGGAGGAATGTGTTAGCTATTGCTTTTACCTCTTGTCTGTTGCCCAAGATTTCTCCACCCCTATCTCTTAGTAATGAACACTGGCTGCAGGAAGGGACATGCCACTCTGCCTGGACCAGTTACAGGATAGCACCTTGTTCTTATCGGGCTGTGGATGAATTGCATGACACAAAGTAGCCAATTAGATTCTTTCCCTGAGATCGATATAAGCAAAACGGGAATGAAGAAGCTGCAAGAGGGAAGAACCTGGAGATTAAATCAGAGCAGCATTTGGGGGGTGCTGTCTGTGTCGTGGGTCCAGGACAGCCTGAGACCGCCTCTTCCTCTTGAATAGAGGGGCCATTGGTCACTTTAGTTATATGAGTTGCATCCCTGTCACTTACCACTAAGAGTCCTAACTGATATGCTACCTTATTGCCCAATGGCATTGAGACAGCCACCAAAGTACCTGAGTTTTCAAGAATCTTTATCCGGGGTTTCAAGGACATTTTATAGTCCAAGCTGCACTCACGGTCGCCACCTTCTCACCAAATAATATACCCACACTCGCTTACAGCATCTTTTATCGAGCACATAACCGTCATGTTTTCTTCTGTTAAATATATCTCCCTGCTGGACGAGGACCATCCAGAGGAGATGCACGCTCCAAGTCGTTCTCAGACGTACATATTTAATGGGCAAGAATAAAGCCCAGGAGGTATAGCAAATTTGGATGGATAGAAGAGTGACAAGTTCTTAGAATATAGGGTGTTCTTGAGAGCAACATCTTTTCCCAGGGAGACCCAGGTGGAGGTGCCCCGTGTAGAATGAAAACAGTAATACCCCTGGGAGTTCGGAAGAAGTTTGTTGAGGGAGGGAGTGGAGTCACAAAAACAAAAGGTCAGCAAATAAAAGAGCCCCTCCTCTCCGCCAAAAACAGATTGACTTTGCTTTCTTCTCTATTTGCCCAGGAGTCATTTCTGTTTACAGTTTAGGCCAGTAGATCCACTTACATCTTTTTTTTTTAAATTAATTAATTAATTAATTTTGTTTGTGGTATGCGGGCCTCTCACTGTTGTGGCCTCTCCCGTTGCGGAGCACAGGTTCCGGACGCGCAGGTTCAGCGGCCATGGCTCACGGGCGCAGCTGCTCCGCGGCATGTGGGATCCTCCCGGACCGGGGCACGAACCCGTGTCCCCTGCATCGGCAGGCGGACTCTCAACCACTGCGCCACCAGGGAAGTCCCCATTTATTTAATTTTTTAATTGAAGTATAGTCGATTTACAATGTTGTGTTCACTTCTGCTGTACAGCAAAGTGATTCCGATACATACTGTATATATATGTATATATTTATATTCTTTTCTATATTCTTTTCCATTATGGTTTATCTCAGGATATTGCATGTAGTTCCCTGTGCTCTACAGTAGGTCCTTGTTGTTTATCCATTTTCTTTATTTTGGGTCCCAAATGATCTGAATACCATTTCTCCTGATCTGAGAAGAGACAACAAAGTTATCATCATGTTCTAAGACCCCTTATATGCTGGATACTGAGAACTCTATATTCGTATTTCCCTCGTAAGATTTGTCTGTAGTTGACACACCACTTTTGCAAAACTGACCCCAAACGTCATGAACCATATTATTCCTGTATAGCCTTTTCTTATATGCAGTGTCTTGAAAGCTTGAGCTCATCTTTTTAACACTAAAAAAAAAAATCCACTGTATTTTACTATGCAAAATACAGCTTTATTATGCTAAATAGGTTTTGTTTTACTGTGGTGAGTTCAGATGGTTCCACGTAAGGTTTAAGCCTGTGCTGTTTTGAAGGAGGAGAATGCACTTTTGCTAACATGTGTAATTCACTCCTGCCATGAGGTAGGAACATTACTGACTTTAGTGCTATAAAATAGGCATTATGTAAGAGTTGAAATGTTCTAAATTCTTCAATTTAGTTTAAAATATTAATTTGGCTGTCACTAAAAATATGTCTTTTTGTTGGGTTATTTTATATCTTTATGAGGTTAATTAAAATTGCATAATGGATTTACCCATGTGAAATTTCTGTTTTTCAAGATTGAAGCTTTAGGGAAAAAGAAAGACATATGGTCACTCAGAGCTAATTTAGTGAAACAGAGGAGAGTTTCTATTTCCCTAATCCAAGTGAAAAGATCAGCCATTCACTTAGTAGCCCTACAGACACACATATAGACTAGCTGGAACACATACACACACACACACACACACACACACACACACACACACACACACACACACACGGACTTGCACACCTTAGCCAAGGACATGGAGTTACCTAATTCTTTTTTTATTTTCATTAGTCACTTGTTCCTTTTCCATTCATCATATTTATTTGCTCTCTTTCCCTCCTAAATATATACACATATATATTATTTATATATAGTCATATATATATTTTTTTTCTACTAAGACAGTCGCTAAGGAATGTGCACACACAGGAGCCGTTAAATGGGTGTATTGTTCCCGGGGTCGTTTGTGCTAGGCGAAGGATTTGTGGATAGCTCAAAAGTCCTCTTCAACTTGGCATTAATTCTCCAACTTAACTGACATTTGAGTGAAAGTGCTTTCATATGCAGCAAAAGGAAAAAAAATCCCTTTGGTTCACCCCTTCCTTCGTATGCAGAAGACAAATGTTTTCCAGAATATTCCTGGGCATTCCGGAAGCAGGCTTGTGAGGAGGCCAAGGCAGGCTTAGAGAGCCTGTGGTGGGAGTGTGATGGGAGGCGGAGTGAGGACAGGGCCTTGGAGAGGACTCTGGGGGAGCTGGAGGGTGAGGGATTGGGGACTGATGGGGGGTCTGTGAGGCAAACCGAGCAAAGCTCTTCCGGATGACCAACAATTGGAGGCGAGAGGAAAGCAGTCTGGAAGCACTGCCGCGGCCTGTGCATTGGCTCTCTTTTAATGTTCTTCAAGAAACTCAAGGAATGATTCGATTTTTAAAATTACTTTTGGTTGGCGGACTCTTCCTTTGAAATTGACTCTCTGTGACAATAGCTCTGGCGTACATTTGGATATGCTGCTTTTATGTGCATTTCGGGGTTTTATTCTTGCGATTTTGATTCTTCTCATGGAAAACAAATGGGAGATCATTTTACAGCTTTTAAAAAGACGGTATTTTAAAGTTTATTCAATGTACTTGCGTCGCCTTTCCTACTGCTCCAGTTTTGAAAAAAGAAAGATTCGCCCTTCTTTCAGCTGGGAAGCTCTGCAGGGACTCTGTTCCTCAGAACACAGCACCCTGGGATTTCCTGTACCTGGAACGTGCCAGCCTTGAGAAGAGCCCGCTGCACGCAAGGTGCTGCAGGAAAAGGTGGCTTTACAGAGGAGGCGTGTGCCGGCATGGACACGGGCCCCAGGAAGCTGCCCGGAGCGCCGGCAGCAGGTCAGTGCCTCTGCTTCCACATCAGCCCACCTCGCTCCTCCCCTCTTCCTCGCTGAGACCTGCGCCTGACTTCCCTCATGCTCACCATCGAGGCCTCCTCTGCAGTCCTTCCTCCCCGCTCGCTCACAGCTTCTAGAACCTTCCCACCTCACTGTTTGAACTCTGACAGCGTAATGTCTGTTCCCAACACTCTCCTGAACGGGCTTGGAGGGTCCCAGATGCTAGCCTTAGCTCTCACTGCCTTTTAACTCTGTATGTTCAACACTTGTGAACAGCATCTTTCCCCCGAAACCTCACTTTCTCCTTCACTATTTCCTCTTCTCCTCCCCCCACTGTGTGTGCGTGCACACACACGCGCAGACACACACGCACACACACACACACACACACACACACACACACACACACCGGCCCTTTCTCTCATGTGGGCCCATGGGTGTGAGGACTACATTTATACTTCTGGTTTCAAAGTAATTAACACCTTGAATCACTCGTTCACATAGTCATTCATTCAAGTGCCCCATTGGAAAACTTCTCCGTGTCAGGCATTGGGGTAGACACTGGAGACGGTGCAGAGAAGAAGAATCTATCATCTTTGTAAATAAGCAATTAGAGTTGCATCATAACAGTCAAATTAGGAACTTCCTCTCTATGTCCACTACCAACACTGCATCTTTTAATTTACCCACATTTCCTTCCTTGTTACCATTTTAAGAGCTAATGGTCTTTACTAGATATTCTGTTAGTTCTCTTGTCAATTTCAAGCTGTTTTATACAGGAATTTGTATTTTTATTTAAACTTCAACTTACTGCCATGAAATTATTATTCAGCGATATTCTTCTTACATTTAATACGCGTGGGATCTGTCTTGACGTATCATTCTGCATTCTGGATACGGCTATTGATTTTCTTTTGCTTAGTCTTGCCAGGGTACAGCCAAATTATTAGGTATTTCAATGAACACACAAGAAAATTAGGCACACATATTATTACTATTAAAAAAGAGAGCAATAATGGTCTTTATTTCTCAATACACTTCTTGCAAGATTTCAGCCACGATTGATTTGAAGGGCACATTGCCATAACCGTGATTAACTGCAGCAGGGAATATTTAATCCCGTTTTTAAGTTTAATTTACATTCTTGTGGGGTTTTTTTCCTCAATCACAAGGAAGAATCCACTTATTCACTTACTTTATAATTTTTTAAATAATATGAATCATAAGCTTAGACTCCTGGACTCTCAAGTTAGCTATCAGGTACATAAGCAAATGACTCAGAATCATGACTGCATGTGGCCAGTGGTTTATTAATTTTATCAGTAAATTTCCTGTCATTACATCCATCCACTACACTTTGCTTTCTTCTATCAAAATTCTTACTCTCAGCCTCACGTGAGTCAGTTTATGATTATAAAATTAGTAAATGGTTAATCATATCCTGTTGGCTTAAAATTCTTTGTCCAGTAGAGGAATTCAGAAACTTAATGTGGTTGAGCCTCTCATCCATATTGTTCAAATTGTCAGTTGGGCAGCCAGTTTTTAAAAGATTTCTGATTTGCGACAATGTGCTCTTTAAAACAAAACTCTTCTGTACTCTTCCTCAAGTATGTAAATGCAGGAAATTAGAGAAAATCTGATCCCGGATGTTAAAGGTGTGCCATTCAGACCATTGTATCTGGGTTGGTCACTAAAAACGGATAGAATATGGTGATCGTGGTAATTTCTTTCAAGCACAAAAAGAAAGGTGTTTACTTTCCTCCTGAAGTTATATGGACGCACGATTGATACCATCTGAGACTAAATTAAAATTTAATAGAATATTACAACTGTTCTACTCCTACAAAAGTCCCTTTTTTAAAAATTATAAATTACTGTATACATTAAGGAAAATGTTTAGTTATAGACATCCCAATATGCAAATTTTGACTTTGTAACACTTTTATAACAAGAAATAATCACATGGAAATTTATTTTTGAATTCTGTCGATATTGGTGAACCATCTTCAAGCAAAATACAATTTTTTATCTTCAGTCCAAAAACATAGAACATTTTTATAAATAGTAAGAAGCATTCCCACACAGTGTGAAACATCATACAGCAAGTTTTCCCACTAGATCCATAGAATAAGTTCTCTTTAGAGAAAAGAAACGATGATTTGTCATTGGGGCACCTGCATTGATAATAGATTGTTGTAAAGCTATAAACTTGTTTTTTGTTTTCTGGCTGTGTTGGGTCTTCATTGCTGCGTGCGGGCTTTCTCTAGTTGCAGCGAGCAGGGGCTACTCTTTGTTGCGGTGCACGGGCTTCTCATCGCGGTAGCTTCTCTTGTTGCAGAGCATGGGCTCTTGGTGCGCGGGCTCAGTAGTTGTGACACACGGGCTTAGTTGCTCCGTGGCATGTGGGATCTTTCCGGACCAGGGATTGAACCCGTGTCCCCTGCAGTGGCAAGTGGATTCTTACCCACTGCGCCACCAGGGAAGTCCCACTAAAGCTGTAAACTTTACAGGTTATTTTGGATCCAAAGTTTCCCAAGGTTCTATTTTTTATTTATTTATTTTTTAAAATCAAAGATGACATCAGAATTTCAAAGGAAATATAGAGCACCTGTTCATGCCCACCTAGCCATGACTTGAAGTCTGCCCAAGTTCAGTGCTGCCTAAGTTGAAGGTTTAGGATTAGAAAGTCCATTTGGTGCTTAGAAGTTGTAGCCAATCTCTCCAATTCTAGTTTTACCTTCATATTTGTTTGTTTTCCTTCAACGTATTCCTCACCTTCTCAGAGTGTGGAGGAGAGGGCTTTCTTTTTTTCTTTTCTAATGGGGACCTCCTCTGAAAACTCAACAATATTGGCTTTTATTTATTTTTTAGGTGATGATTTCCCATTAAAGTTCACTTGAAGAAATCGTTCAGCCTCTTACAAAAATGTTTAAAAGCCTTATCATGCTGATATCCAAGAAGTAAAAGAAGCATAACATCTCAGGATTTAAGGGACCACAGACACTGCAGAACCCCAATAATGGCAGTGCCTTTAAAACAGATGAGGAAACTGAGGCCAGATGTGTTAGTGAACTTGACCGAGTTAATGAAAAGCAGAAGAGCTGAGGTGACAACTAGTTCAGTCCTTACTTCCTTCTCCTGTTTCCTCCACACCTCATTCCTTCGTTATATTCTGTACCATTCATCATAGCGTTGTCCCTCTTTTACTACTTACTTCTTTATTTTCTGAGACTATGGATATGAGGAAACAGCCAGCAGTATTTTTCCCTTTCTCCAAGATACTATCAGTAATCTTATCGGTGTTCATCCAATCAACAATCATAGAATGAACATTTTCTACGTCCAGGGCATTTTGGAAGATCCCGGGAGTACAGAGTCATGACTATATTTATTGCTTTTTGGAATCATATGTATATAGACTGAAAAATCATTCAAGGTATGCTGGGAGAATTCCTTCTTACTGTATTTGGTGTTTCTTTCTCTGTGAAGAAGCCTCAGCTCAAGAACGCGGGGAATGGAGTGTTGCTTTGTGTGGAGAACCGGGGCCAGTGGAGATGGGGGGAGGACAACTGGATTTTCTCTTTCAACATCGACAAGTTTTGAGATGCTCAGAACACTCTTATTCACACTGATTACATCCTACTTCTCTGTTAAGGATGAAAGCATGTGTCCGGGAATGGTACTGCTACTCCTGAGTCGATGAGTTAATAAGATCTATAAACCTCAGTTCATAAAGCATCTGGTCTCTGTGTGAAAATTATTCCCTAAGCTTCTCATTATTTCTGTCTCTGTCTGCTTGCTTCTCAGGTAGATAAGAGGTGAGTAGGAGAAAAATGATGGTAGAAAAAGGTGCTAATGGTGGGAACTTTTGGGGTCTTCATGGAGGGTTAAATTGGGCAATACTTCCTGAGGAGAGATGGGGAACCCTTGCTGCTGATGCATCATGAATGTTCATTTGATGGTTGTTGGGTGGACAATCACCAGTAAGACTATTGACGGTATCTTGGAGAAGGGGGATAATACCACTGGATGTTTCCTCATATCCAGAAAAGAAAAGATAGACGTAAGTAATAAAACAGTGACAATGCTATGAAGAATGGCACAGAATATTACTGAGGAATGACAGTGAGGGGCAAATGGTAGAATGAAATAAAGACTAAACTAGCTGTCAACTCAGCTGTTCCAGCTCTGGTTAGCACAGTCTTTGTGCCCAGCTGAGCATCTTCTCTGTACTGAGGCCCTTTCCTGAAAACACCTCTGATACCTGGAGAAGCCCAAGCTCAGCCCTTGGGTACCACACTTAGCTTCTTGAGGGGAAGCTGAGGGAGGTTTCTCCTAGGAAGTAGCCTTGGACCAGGATCTTGAAGAATAAGAAGGATGAGTGTTAAGCACCTTTTGACCAACTTGTGTGTATTTGGTGACTCTATTCATTTTTATTGGACTACGAAGTGGTGGTGGTGGGAACCGGATGATAGCAGTTTGAGGAGAAAGAAAAGATGGAGACAGAGATGGAAAACTTCTCCCTGGAGAAGTCCCATCCTGTATGCACTCAGGGTGCGTCACCTATGGGACTCTGGAGCCTTGAATGGTTACAGGGCTGTGTGCTGAGGTGTCCCTCTCACCAGACAGGGGAATGCACGCTTCCTATCCTTCAGTGCATGCCCAAGGCTTTAGCAGGAGACCCAGCACATAGTAGGTGCTCACTAAATGGGCCCTTAATGATAAAATGAGAACCCTTGCTCTTATTTTTGGCAGACCAAGTTAGGTAAATTCCCCCACATAGGCAAACTCCCATAACTTTGAACTTCCTGCCTATGAAGGCCTTCACCCCTTCTTCCCATCTTTTACTTACTTTCGCGTTCCGGGTTTCTGCATCATACGAAAACCTTCAATTTGATATACTTAATTGTGTTTTAATATGAACTTGTACAGTGTTACCCTTGAGGCATTTTCGATCTTATTACTACCGGGTAATTTCAGACTAAATTCTGTTAGAGGGATTTTCAGCATCCGTCAACGGGCCATGAAGGTTTGAAGGTGAAGAGTTTGAGGCTGGTTCATTGGAGCAGGTTGCTTGGGTTCAGAAATCACCTTGTAGGTGCAGCAGCTGCCCCGGACAGTTCTGGCCTTCTCAGTGACTGTAACCGAAGACCTCGTTGCCCTTACTGCTCCCCTGATCTGGTCCTTATCTCCTCACTTCTGTGTTGGCTTCCCGACGTGGCTTTGCTTTCAAAAGACGCTGCCCCCCTCCCCTTTCTCCCTCTACCTGCTGTTGACTCTGACTAACTCTGTCTTCACTTTCTCATACACTTGTTTTTGCCTCCCCATCTTTTATTTTAAAATAATAATAACAAGCTGCCTGTTTGGGAGACCAAAAAGTGAGTTTTATTGGCTAAGCTTAGCCTGATTTTTTTTTAATCTATCTCAAGTTTGTACAGATTTTATCAAACTCCCCCAAACAAGCCATGTTTACATTATTTAAAATGTTCATAAAACTTCTGATCCTGGTTAGGGTTTTTCCTCCCCAAGATACATTCAATTTCACCCTAGTTTTTTCCTCTACTTTGTCCTGTTTGATGTTATCTGCAGGAATCCCATGGGGGCTTGGGGCTGCCAGAGTTGGTTCACTGCCAAGGGTAAACTGCATGCTTCCTGCTAAATAAGTGAAAATGTGGCCTTTGAGTTGAAATGAAAAACAGGAGAACATCCCTCCCTCCCGGCTTCACCTTCATGTAATTCCCCACAAACACGACTCATGCCCATCTGAGCATTTCCACTTCAAGGCAGAGGCAAAGGATCTGGACACTTTCATGCTGAGTCAGCTGGACGTCCCTGTGATAAACGAAGCTCTTACCTAGAAAATGTAACAATAAGCTACCATATGCAAGGAAAGCCTGAAATGTGTTTCTGATATGATTTTGTTGGAGCTGTAAGCTTATTTTCTAATTTGCGGTGGTACAGAAAGAGATTGTTGAATGCAGAAATGACACAGAAAGTGAGGATTACAAGGAATAGAAACTGCAGCTGGAGCTTAAAAGACTCGGGATTCCTCTGCCCTGGGCTCTGAGTTTGCACGCTGCACAGGGGCAGTGGGCTGGGTCTTCACCAGGGCAGCGTGCTGTTCAGGTGGTCCGATTGGGGTATTTCATTGAGGGTGGGATGGGGAGTAAGTAGGCTGTGAAGTGTGCTTTTCTACACTGGGTGTTTATTTCAATTGGGATCATGTCATCTGAAGTGCCCACCTGCACACCAACATGCTGAGACCTAATTTTTCATTTGGCTGCCGTGGGAGAAACAGAACATGAGCGTCAATAAAATTTACTAAACGGCTATCTAGGAATCATCCACATATCTGAAAATATAGATAAGACCTTTTAAAATTAATTAATGAGTGTATTCATTTATATTTTATTTTTACTGAGGTATAGTCGATTTACAATATTTTATTAGTTTCAGGTGTACAGCATGGTGATTTAGTGTATTTGTGGGTTATACTCCATTATAAGTTACAAGATAACGGCGATAATCCCCTGCGCTGTACCGTATACCCTTGTTGCTTAATTGTTTTATACATAGTAGTGTGTATCTCTTAATCCCACACCCCTTATCTCCTTCTCCTACCTTCCTTCTCCCCTTTGGTAACCACAAGTTTGTTTTCTGCATCTGTGAGTCTGTTTCTGTTTCACATATACATTCATTTGTATGATTTTTTAGATTCCATATGTAAGTGATAGTATACAGTATTTGTCTTTCTCTGTCTGACTTTTTTCATAAGCATAGTATTCTCTAGGTCCATCCACATTGCTGTAAATGGCATTATTTCATTCTTTTTTAGGGCTGAGTAGTATTCCATTATATATATATATATAATTTTTATCCATTCATCTGTCAGTGGACACTTGGGTTGTTTCCATGTCTTGGCTTTTGTAAATACTGCTACTGTGAACATTGGGAAACAGAGGCTGGGCCTGCCAGTGTGGACCAAGAGGACAATGCACTTGAAAGTCATATTTGGGCTTCCCTGGTGGCGCAGTGGTTGAGAGTCCACCTGCCGATGCAGGGGACACGGGTTCATGCCCCAGTCCAGGAAGATCCCAAATGCCGCGGTGTAGCTGGGCCTGTGAGCCATGGCCACTGAGCCTGCACGTCCGGAGCCTGTGCTCCGCAACGGGAGAGGCCACAGCCGTGAGAGGCCTGCGTACCACAAAAAAAAAAAAAAAAAAAAAAAAAGGAAGTCATATTTACTTTCCTCTATTGGAGCCTTGTAGAGGTTGTTAAGAAGTAACTTAACTGTATTTTCAGTGACAAATGTGGTTTCCTTAGGAGTGCTGGTTAATGTCCCTTGATTCTCATTATTCATTTACCTTCAGAGTAGCCCTCTGAAGAATTAGGTATTTATATACACATTTGTCTGTATAATTTTTTTTCTAATAACATGAGCTTCAATTCAAATAAGCACCAACTTTCTAAAACCACACTTCACAACCTACTCCAGAGTTCTCTCAGTCGAATAATTATAGCAGAGGAATCTAAACTTCACAGCTTCCACCATAATCACAAAACATGCTGCCTGGTTTTCAGTGCAATTTGGGAAACACAGAGATCCAAGGTCATTAAAATCTGGGAGTCTTTTAAACCTTAATCACATTTTTTATTCCACATAGTACTTGCTCTCTGTGTCATGTCCATGGCTCCAAGTGTGAAGGTCCACTCTTCACACTTTTAGTGAGTTCTAGGCCAGCAGGGGCATCTCGAATCAGGACACCAGGGGCCAGAGGCCTGTAGTGATGGTTCAACAGCAGCATCAAGTGGAAGCAATCCCATGCACAAGGTAGTGGACTGGCCTGACTTTCCAGCTCTCTCTCTTTGTCTTGTGTTTGGAAGTAATATTGACCACCTCTGAACTTAGTAACTCTCTGGAGTACTTGGGTTTGAAGGGAAATACCAAGAAGGAGCTATTGTACTATTTACAATGGCCAAGACATGGAAGCAACCTAAATGTCCACTGACAGATGGATGGATAAAGAAGACGTGATAGGTAGACCATGGAATATTACTCAGCCATACAAAAGCATGAAATAATGCCATTTATAGCAACATGGATGGATCTAGAGATTATCACACTAAGTAAGCTAAACAGAGAAAGACAAATATCATATGATATCACTTATATGTGGATTCTAACAAATGATACAAATGAACTTATTTACAAAACAGAAACAGACTCACTGACATAGAAAACAAGCTTATGGTTACCAAAGGGGTTGGTGGGGGTCGGGGGGAGATAAATTAGGACTTGGGGATTAACATATACACACTACTATATACAAACTAAACAAGGACTTACTGTATAGCACAGGGAACAATACTCAATATCTTGTAATAACTTATAGTGGAAAACAATCTGAAAAGGAATATACATCTGTAACTGAATCACTTTGCTGTCCACTTGAAACTAATACAACATTGTAAATTAACCATACTTCAATAAAAGTAAATGAATAAATAAATTGAAAAAAAAAGAAGGAGCTATTATACTTCTTGTTAATGAGGCGTTGAGATAGTAAGTAATTAATTGAGGGGGGAAGCTCTAACCATATATGCTTATCAAGCTGCTGAAGAGGGTCATGCTTGCTACAAAGGAGGGTACAGCCTGAGCCTCACAGGGAGATTTTTGACAGTAGTCGAGGAAGCTGAAGTTCAACTGAAGTTCAAGAATGGTTATGTCATTAGCTTAGTTTTACATGACCAGGTGGCAACTGAGCAAAGAGTAAGAACAGAATCACAATTCCTCCTCTGATTCCCGGTCTAGGGCAGTTTTTATTCCCAATGAAGCCTTTATTGTGGTCCAGATATTGATCTCATTCATCAGGATATGAGGGATTTGAATAGGTAGGGGCATGTGTGTGTGTGTGCACGCACGTGCTCATAGATATGAAATCAATCAAAAATTTATCTTTTAAAAATATAACAGATAAAGTCCAGAAGAGTAGGGATGAATATGGCATGTTTACTGGGCTCTAGCGGGCTCAGTCCTAACTCTTCATTAACTTTAGATTAGTAATATACATTCTTAGGTCTTAATTTATAATTAAACAACTAGCGCTCTTATGGTATACCTCTGTGTCCCTCCCTGCTAAATTACAGAATCCTTAAATTGCTGTAATTTTTTAGAACTCCACCCCTGCCTTATTACTGGGGAAGGAACTTAACTGAATTTGTTGAACTGATAGCTGGAGGACTTTGAAATTCAGAGACTTTTGTTGTGAGCAGAGTCATGATAAAATGAAAGCATTCTAAACTAGAAGATTAATCTGATAAGAATATGCTTTGATAAATGGGTACCTCTGAATCATCGCATATTGCATAAAGCAAAAACTATTTTAGGAGCTGAACTTTATAGTCAGTTATAAGGATTAGAAATATGGTGCTTCAAAAATTTATGTGGGTTTCAACTTCTACAAAAACCCAGAATTTGGGCTGGTGAGATTAACTACAAGGAAAGTCCTTCTTACCTAACAGGCTGAACTAAGACCAGGAGGAAATGTATGGTGAGAAGTATGTACTTGGGACTGAATGGGAGAAGCAGTGAAATGGTATTCAAGAGAAAAGTCAGAAATTTCGATTAGTCGAAGGGACCAGTGAATGACCTTGAAGAACTGTGTTCAGCAAAGAGGGAAATTATGTTAATAGAATTTCAAAGGTGTAGGGCACCCAGTGGAGTTGGCCAGAGTATCGTAAAGTATGTGGGTTTCAAGGTAGAGTCCAATAGCAGTCTCGTGGAAGATGGGGACCTGAATTTGATTTCAGGTCCTTGTTTCGTGTGGATTCTACAAGACAGCCTAGCATCTCAGTCTCAAGAACCTGTAGCTTTAAAAATGAAGTATGTGCTCTTATGATGCTGACCCCTTTTCTCCACACACACACAAAGCATGCAAGTAGTATTTCTAAAGATCATTAACAATTTATCTTCACCTTGGTTGTAAGGTGGTTACAGCACCTGGGAAACAAGATGGAATAAACAAGAGACTAACTTCTAGAATAAAAATTACTACTGTATTTATTCTCTATAATCCTCTATCTCTATGTCTCTTCCTTTTGAAAATAGAATCAGGACAGCTCACCGTCTTCCTTGTATCCGCTTTAAATGGTGGTCAGCTTCTGTGAGTCCTTGTAACATAGGACTGATGAAGGAAGAATGGTCTCGAAGGTTTTCCCAATTGATGAGTCACAAACTCCCAAGAGTTTCCCTTTATCAAAGATAGTAATACTATCAGTCTCAAAGTCTGCTTTGTAAAAAAGTGAATGAAAGAATAATTTGGAGTTTTTTTTTTTCATTTAAAGTGGGTTATTTGAGAACCGCTGTTGCCCGGGTGGTGTACGGTGGCAACCTGATGAGTATCACCGTGAATGGAGCACACAGCTGAATGCTGCTGATACGTACTAGTATAATCTTTACTCTGCATATTTTATTGTTGAACATTGATAGGCGAATACAGGAAGCATTGCAGTGGACACAAATGACACTAATTCTGCAGTTTTGCCTCAGGGTGAATTGATCAATGGGTCGATAATTTGCATTCATCTAATCCAAATTCTTTTAAGTCATCTCAGGGTGTCCCCAGGCCCTTCAAAAACAGATGTTGAAAAGGGAAAATGTTGTGATGATATATCCAAATTGTCTTTTCATTTGTTGAGAATAAAGACTTTCCGCGTCTTGTGTATTATTTTTAGAAAAGAGCTTGCAAAGAGCAGCCTGAAAACTCCCATCCCCTAATTTAAAAACAGCACCCCAAAACTGTAAAGACGTACCCATTTTTTCAGAAAAAGGATTATGAGCATCAGTTTTCGAAAACACATTTGATGTTATAATTATAGTTAAATTTCAGTCTATTTAAAATGCACGCAGGTGCGTACATTCAGTACCCAAACCAAAAATGATACAATATGCAATTTTGGTATTGACTTGTTGAACAAAAACATTATT
Source organism: Pseudorca crassidens (assembly GCF_039906515.1). Classification (NCBI taxonomy): domain Eukaryota; kingdom Metazoa; phylum Chordata; class Mammalia; order Artiodactyla; family Delphinidae; genus Pseudorca; species Pseudorca crassidens. The sequence goes on from NC_090313.1 coordinate 6,792,631, forward strand.
TTTTAATAGAATTATTTAACAGTAAATGGAAGCATGTGTACCATTGTTAGACGGAAAAAGATGAAATTTGTCCTTAAATATGAATATAAATATTATTAGATGGTACGTAAATAAATGTAACATAATATTGAATAATTTGCTGACCTATTTTTAAAGTCAATACTGTGTCTTTGGTCACACAGTATATCAAAGCTGCAAAATTATTATTTTTTAATTACTAAAGGTATTTAAAAGATCACTCTGTTAAAGGTTCAAGAATAAACCTTTAACAGATCAACATACATCCGTTGAATTCAGATCGGTATAACTCTTGAAACATACTAAAATCAGTAAATATAAGAAGACAGAGATTCCAATTAACGTTTGCTTTGTACCTATTCTTTGGTCAACAGAGTAAAAAGCTAGACAAATTGAACTGAGATTGCTATAACAGAAACCTCCCAGGAAACCAGAAGTAGCTTATTTAGAAAGCTGCATAGAGGAATAAGTAAAGGTATTCCCCTTAATTTGGGGGGGAATTGGCTCAGGAAAATTTCCCCACCCCTGAGTGTTCTGTAGAGGTTTTTCCTCCACCTACATGTACCACCCAGCCTTTCAACGAATTCTGAGCAATGTTGATTGAGCTTTCAGTAAACGCCAAACACTGGGCTAGTCTAGTGAATAACAAGATCAGAAATACACAAAAACATTCCTTGTGCTCAGAGAGTCTAGGATCCAGGGAGAACTGACATCCCTTATCTATATTTGAATGATTTTCATTCATTCAGCCCACAAACAGGTGTGATCGTGGCCCAGGCACAGTGTTAGGCGAAGCTGTAAAAAGTGAGGGGTGATGTAATAATAATAATAATGAGAACAGAGCAGATAGCACCTAACATTGTCTAGTCCTCACGGCATGCCAGGAGTGGTCTTAAGTGCCTTGCATACATCCACGACCTCATCTAAGCCTGTAAGGTTTGTAGCACCTCCATGTTAGAGATGAGGAAACTGAACCATACAGTCCCTACCTTCTCAAAATATGTAGTCTAGTGGGCAAGGCAGAAGATGAACAACAATTAATAATAGGGTGTGAAGTGTGGATGATGAAAGTTCTCTCACAAGCACCTCATAGAGTCCATATAAAGATTCTGTCAAAATACCACAAGCCTGACAAAGAAGGATGATACATCTAAGTTATTAGTTTATTGATGACTCAAACACACACTTTTGGCACAGAAAAGCACTAGACGTAGATTTCTAACGGTCAATGCTAAGGATTTTATCCTATCCCGTTGGAGGCATTTATGTTTGAATTCAATGAACATTTGTTGCCCAGCAAAGTATGAGCATTAGTCTAGTGTATCAATGACTTTATGTTGTAGAAACCAGAACCTCTTTTCTTTTAAATAGATCCAAATCACAAGAAGAAAATGAGCTTAGTAAAGGATTCCACACAAAATTGTTTCAATGATTTATTTTGGTAACAAATCATCTAAAGACACTGTGGATATTAGAAGGTGACTGGATGTTAAGAGTCTCATGCCATGTTGGTACACAGTAGGTGTTCAACTACCGCTTCTGCTCTCACTTGGATTAGCCTACTCAGGCTGCTGTAAGGGAAGACCACAGACTGCACGAGCTGTAGTTTCTTAAACAAAAGAAATTCATTTTAATTTATGTTCTCACAGTCTGGAGGATTGAAGTCTGAGACCAAGGTGTTGGCAGGGCGGGGCTGCTTTCTCCTGTCTTGGTGTACGGACCATCATGTCCTCAGTGTGTCTTCTCATGCCTTTTCCTCTGTGTGTGTGCATATTCTGGGTATCTCTTCCTTTTCTTATAAGGACACCAGTCCTATTGGATCAAGGCTCCACCCTGATGACCTCATTTAATCTAATGACCCCCTTAAAGGCCCCACCTCCAAATACAGTCACACTGGAGGTTAAGGCTCCACCACATGAATTTGAGGGGGATACACTTTAGTCCATAACATCATCACCTCTTTCCTGCTTCATAGTTAGCTTTCCCTGGTTGATTTTTAACTTCCTCTAGAGGTTGAGGCTTTGACAGGGACCTGTTTATTTGTTCAGACATTATTTTCTTCATTCAGTGATGGTGCATTGTCTCCTGGGCTAGGCCCAGGGAAACATGGCTGTACAGAGCCTTCATCTTCTCTGGAAGCCCAGGGGACAGAGGGAGAAGCTCACTGGGGGCACCTGGTCAGTGGGGAGCATCGGCAAAAGCCGGGGGGATCCCAGGCCAACACTGGGTCCTGCGGAAGGGAGTGAGCCAGGCCACCAGTGGAGGTGCTGGTGGGCACAGCACAAGCTCTTCCTTCCAAGGCGAGCGTGGTGTGGGGTGATCCTGGACCTGCCAGTGGCCAGTGTCAGTGGTGAGAGGGATGGAGACAGGTGACCCTGGAGAGGGCCTGGTGCTCACTTCCATCGTGCTCCTTTCAGGCCATTTTGAGGAGATGTCCACCCCCGCAGTGACTTTCAGGGAGGACTCTTTGGGAACTTGGCCTTTTTTTTTTTTAATTCTTTTTTATTAAATTTTTATTGGGGTATAGTTGATTTGCAATGTTGTATTAGTTCCAGGTGTACAGCCAAGCGATTTACTTACACATATATCCACTCTTTTTTAGATTCTTTTCCCTTATAGGTCATTACAGAGTATTGAGTAGAGTTCCCTGTGCTATACAGTAGGTCCTTATTAGTTATTTCTTTTATATATAGTAGTGTGTACATGTCAATCCCTTTTTATAAATGGTTTTGACTAATATAAAAGCAAGGAATTTGATGTAGAGAGGGAAGCAGAGGAAATTAGCACATGAAGGGGAAGGAAAAAGTGTAATAGGACTGCACGAGTTACCACTGATGGGGGTTAAGGGAAACTTCGGCTTCCCTGTGAGTTGAAAAGCATCCTTGACTACCTTCCATTGTCCCATTGTCGTGTGCTCAGCATTCGTTCCAGAGAATTCTGTAACATGGCTTTCATTGGAGCCCTGGACTAAGCAGATGTCTGCTTTTGTAAAAGTATCTTAGACAGGAAATTGTATGAGGGAAGGAGGTTTTAAGAAGCTCTACATAATTCCCCCACCTCACACACACAGAAAACTGAAAAAGTTGCCTTGGGAAAGCGAGATGTTAAAAACGAAATAAGATAGAAGCACGCTCCTTGCCCACGTGGACTCACACCCATTGAGTATTTCTCTGAGATCACCCCGGGCCCCAGCAGGGATTTCCTGAGCATCCAACACCCCACTGTGGAGGGGTCGAGGCCAAGACCAAGTCCACAAGGCCCCTAGCCTTTCAGAAGATTTATGATATCATGGCATCATATTGTGACTGATTTGAACAGGACACAATACCCTTTTCTGACATGCAATGTTACCCTTTCCGAAACCAGATACAGTATAATTTAGAAACATCAATACCCACATTGTTTCGTCCATTTAAGAGCTGAAGACATGAAAACCATAGTTAGCAAGTAACCAATTTAGAGATTTTAACAACTAAAAAGAGAACAGACATTTTCATCACCAAACAAAGATTTATGGGCATTAATGATTCCTGAGATAAGAAAGTGCTTTCAAATATGAAGACGGGGTAGTTGGGAATCATTCTTTTCAATGCCTCAGGCCTTATTTTCGAAGTTCCCATTAGGAACATACACCTGTCCCTTTTGTATTCTCCCTAAATCACGGAGCTACAGACTGAGCAAAGCAAATGAATAACTGATGTGTCATTATCTTTTAGAAATAAACCAACAGTTATATACATTGTTAAGTTTTTGATTCTGATGAACCTATAAGTTATTTAAAAATCCATAAAGAAATAAAACTTATCTCAAAAATTAGTTTTGCTTTAGAATTGATGGATGGATGAAAACCCTGCCTAATTGTAAAATTTCTCTGTGTCACACCAAATGCTATTTTCTTTCTCAAACTGGTTGAAGTAAGCATTAGCTAAAGAGTTACAGAAATAGAAAACAGTGCTCATGACCTTTATAGAAGCAGAATCTGAAACTTCAGAGTATGTTTTTGATTATTAACTTATGTTTTCATCTTTGTCTATCATAAGGTTAAAAATAACATATTCTGTCGATCTAAAGGAGGGTCCTGAACCTTAGCACTACTGACATTTTGACCTGAATAATTCTTTGTTGTGGGGCTGTGCTGTGCATTGCAGGACGTTGAGAAGCATCTCTGGTCTCTACCCAGTCGATCCCAGTTGTGACAACCAGAAGCATCTCCAAACGTTTGCCCTATGTCCCCTGGGAAAGGGGTGCAAAATCACTCTGGGTTGAGAACCACTGCACTGAATGAGAAAAACTGTTGCATTTAAATAATTAGGACTCTGCCACCATTCTTTCTAAGCGTGAAAAAACTCAAAGCTGTAGCCGAAACAAAAATTTCATTTCAATTGGCCAAAAGCATCACAATGTATGGAGTCATTTGCCTTAAGATTTGGTTGTATCTGCTCAGGGCTCCTTTTCCAGAACTTTCTCTCTCTGCCTGAGAGAACTGTCAGTACAAAACTATATGAATAGAGGCACAACTTGTGCCAGATCTTATTAATCCTCGAGCTGTTTAAATACGAAAGCTGTTCTCTGACATAAAAATCCTTGTGATTCTGTGCTCCCTGAATTCCATCTGACGCTTCTAGGTGACATTTAGATATTTGGTTTTAAAGGACTCCTGCGTTCTTACTTAATCTTGTTACTTGTTTCTCAGGCAGGTTCCCCCTTCTTACGTGGGACGTTGTTTGCTACAAATTATTGTGTCACCGTTCTGCCAAAAGCATCACCCGAAAGGGATTTTCCTAGCAAACCAATACTGCGAGGTAGACAAGATTACTAGAAGTTGAGAGCTGGCATCTTCTCTGCCTCAGGGGGTCTTTGTGTTAAATCTCTCTGTTTTTTTGAGAGAAACCAGCGTGGAGCAAAGTGGAGAAAGGCATTAGTAATTGGTATCCCCGAAAAGAGGGTTTGCACGTGAGTGTTTCACGCCAAGTTATGAGTCTGAAGCTGATTTAAAGCAAGCATTGGCACATCAATCTTAGACACATTTAGTCTAGGTAGTGTTACATGCTGATGAGAAAACTGCACTGAGCAACTCAAAAATAATTCAGTAAAAAAGTGCATTCAGGGGGAACCCCCCCCACACAAAAACAGGCCTTGTAAGAGAGAGTATCAGTCCTGGGCTGTCCCACTTAAAACATTGAAATAATACAGAGACTACCCTGGTGGTCCAGTGGTTAAGACTTTGCCTTCCAATGCAGGGGGTGCAGGTTCAATCCTTGGTCGGGGAGTTAAGATCCCACATGCCTTGGGGCCAAAAAACCAAAACATAAAACAGAAGCAATATTGTAACAAATTCAATAAAAACTTAAAAAATGGTCCACATCAAAATAAAATCTTAAAAAAAAAGCAATAATACAATCATTGCTTATGAGAAAATGAAATTCACTTTACAAGTTCAGGTGAACCAAATACAAGAAAGTGAGTTATCACTTATTCCGTAGAGGAATATAAGAACAGTGCCTGATAATTTTTGCTTTTTTCAGGATTTGACATTATGCTCAACAAAGAAATTCAGGTGCCTTTTTAAATTAAAAGGAAGAAGAGAAAAGTATAGGCACTGAGAGTGTGCCACATGAGAAAGCCATGGAAAAGAGGAAATAAAGAACATTTCCCTGATGAAAAGTGATCTACAAAGAACAAGACTGGCTGTGTAAGGAGATTAAGAAAGGGGCTCAAGGAGCAAGGAGAAAAGCTAGGGAAGATCCCCAAAGATGTGTCAGAGTTACTTAAAAAGGCATCACAAAAGTCTGCCATGCATGATAGAACAGGAACACAAGACACACTGAATCCTCTTCCAAGACCTCATCACTCAACTACTGAACGTGTCATATCAATTTTCTTAACCATGTAATAGTCATTGCACAGCAAAACCTCCAGACGTAGAAAATGAGATTACACCTATTTTACAAAGCAGAGAATAGAGCCAAATTACATAAGTACCCCTAAAACCTCTACAACCTAGTAAAGACTAAGTGATCTCCAGTAATGGCTCACGAAGCGTGCTTTTGTGGTTGTGCAAAACAAATGCACAAATAAAGAATTTTGCTTTCTATCTGGTGTATGAGGGCCCTGCAGGCACGTGTCCACGCACGCGGGCGTGTGTGTCTGGCGGCGAGAAGGATGGAGATGGGGAAGCTAACTTGTAACTTTATGCTTTAGATGGTACAACAAACCCATTAGACGGAAAGTTTGCAATGACTTACTAAGAAGACCTGAAAGAGGTATACTGAGGGTTGGAACTCACGGTTTCTCTCAACTGTAGCAATTTGCAGTTTTCCCTCTAAATGAGAAAGAAAGGAAAAGGGAGAGATTTTATTGGAGAGGAGAAATATCAGTAATTATAATTTCAAGCGATTCTAACGCTGTAGTGAAAAATGGTATTAGAAGAGGATGTTAGAGGCAGCCTAGATGAACTCTTCCCTCCGTGGCACAAGGCCAGGGAGGCTAGACCTTCAGTCTCCATTACGATGAAGCTTAATGGGTTCTACCAGCTTATGCCAAGTCCATGTCAGGACAGTGAGAGCATCTCCTTGCCTGCTCCTTGTGTTACTTCCATTTTTGGAAGAATCATTCTATATCACAGCAACAACAGTGATTAAAAAGTTTGGGGGGATTTCTGTCAGAGACGAACAAATATTTTGGATTGTCTAGTTGATGTCTTTTCCACTATTGAACCTGCCAATTTTTAGGGCAACAGAACATAGTGGATTAAACGCAGGGCTTCTAGGCATAAACAGGGTCTCCATCCAAACGCTGACAGTGACCAATGGGCTCAATGACCATGGGGTGTGGAAAATGGGGAACAGCGTTCATCGTGGGTCATCCTCCTGACACCTTTCAAACGATGCTGAGTCTAGTGATAATAAAGGAAAATTGTTCAGGAAGAGTGACCACACACTGATGCAGCATTAAATAATAATGGCAAATTTAAGAATGAGATTTTCTCCTGCCTTATTATTCTGGAGATAGGGACAGAATTACTTCTGGTTCCTACTTTTGAGAAATCGTGTCTGGAAAGATTAAACAAGAAGTCATCTGTCTGATGTGTTCTCTGGTTAAGACTCAACACCAGTTCCAGGAGTGGATTGGCATTCCCCAAGGAGTGCTAAAGAAAAACAGTGCCCAGATGATTCCTCCTCTGCTTTAAAAGGAAAAAAAAAAAGTATATGCAAAAGAAATTGGAAAAATAATACCAGGATATGACTTCGTGAGTTTTGCATGACTGTTTTAGCACAGCCTTTTGGAAGAAACCACGTTTATACCTATGAGCACCCACTTAGCTGGCTTTCTCCCAGCTGTTCCAGACCGTCCCCACCCCCTCTCCCTCCACATCCGCTTCCTGTCCCAACTCTCTGCTCCCATAATTCTTTTCCGTGTTTCTGCCAGGGAGATTTTTTTTAAATGCATATCTGCTTATTATTACATTCTTCTGATTAAAGGCACGAAAGGCTCTCGGTAGTTCTCGACATGTGCTCTGACTCCCTAGCTTAGTGCACGAGAATCTTCCTGGTCTAATGGTCCCACAAATCTATCACATTCCTCATTCAGTTCTGGCCATACTGGAGAACTTTGGTTTTGCTGTGTCATGCAAGTTCATCCCTCATACCTGTGTTGTCCTCTCAACATGAAATGTTGCCCCCCCTTTCTTTGTCCTTCTAATTTCTACTCATCAGTCAGGATTTTTGTCTGTTTGTTGAGCAGAGAAAGATTTATTGCAGCGCCAAGCAAGGAGAATTGGGTGGCTTGTACAGCATTTTTGCATTTTAATTGTGTGATTGTACATTTCTGTCTCCATTTTACTATAAACTTATGGGGCCTTAAGAAGCCCCACTTAATTAGACTTTTTGTTAGAGTTTTTTGAAACATAGTGCATGCTCAACATATACTTTTCAAAGAAAGGAAAGGAGGAGAGAAGAAAGAGGGAGAGAGGGGAGAGAGAAATCCTTACCTTCTGTCTCTTTTTTCTCTGTCCTGATTGTCTTGCCTTTAATTAGAGGACACATCTGCCCTTGAAATTAATTACCTAATCAATTTACAAGCTGCTTTACTGAACACTTCTCTTAAACCAAGCGTCGTGCTATGTAATAAAGATAAATGAGGTAGTCCTTGCTCAGAAGTAGCCCCATCATTTCCTTTCCGTGTGATGCTGGGCAAATTAATACATTCCTCTGTGTCTCCGTTCCTTTATTTTTAAATAGGGGATAATAATAACACCTTCCCAATAGATTTGTCACAAGGATGTAAAACTACGTAATGACTTGTCCCAGAACAAGTGCTCCCTGAATAATTTTCTGTCCCTCTCAACTCCGTCTTTCGTCCCAGACTTATGGTGTATCTAAGGAGTTGCGGGTGATGGAGGAGGTTAGAGAAATCCATGTCCTCCCTTGTAATGGCTCATGGTACATTTCAAAAGCCAGGCTCATTGGACACAGATCCCTTTCTGCCACTGACTGACTGTCAGCGTGATTTGGGACAAGTTAGTTAACGCCTCTGTGTTTAAGTTCACTTGTCTACAATAAAGGGCCAATAATAATATATATCCCACTGGGTTTTTCAGAGAAGTAAGTAAGTTGGTGCTGGCATTACCATTAACACCAGTATAGGGATATTAGAAGCAGTTAATGAGAGCCAGTATGACCACACTTCTAACTTACCTCCTGTCTCCTCACCCTATTTGCCTCACCATTTTTTTTAACCCTATACCCCCTTCCTTTTGTTCTGCTCCTAATGGCAGCAGCTCTACCCCGTGGCCTTCCCCTGGGTCACTGTTTCTATGCTTCACGTCATTATGCTCTCAATTTACTGACTTATTTAATTAACTTATTTCTCTCAGTCATGTTATGGGGACCATGATGAGGAGAGTTAATTATTATTGATTATTATTATCACCTATGACTGAGTAAATGCAACCTATGGGACGAACACTTCTACACTAAGACACCTGGATCAATAGCTACCTTTCTCCAAGGTGTAGGATCTCAGCCTCTTCCTCTCTTTTGTAGATATGAAAGCAGATGGTAAAAGTGCTTTATGATAAGTGGTATCACAGAGAGATTATGAGGCAGGGCATTGGGGCAGAGAACAGATGGCAACTTTGCCTGCAGGGTCAGAGAGGCTCCAAAGAGGAAGTGACCTTTGCTCCAGGCTTCCACTGGAACCTACTGGAAAAGCGTTTACAAGGTTGAGTCATGTTGATAAAATTAAAAGAATAGGAAAAAAAAGCAAAGAACTCCGAGGCCGAGTTAGATGTAGATCACTTGTGTCTACAAAGAAATCTCGACCATTTATGTCAAAGGTTCGCTGTTGATGACTCGAGTGGGTGCGATGCCACAAGAAGATAATCCTGCTGGATCTGTGGTTCCCAGACGCTTAGGATGCAAGGACGCCTTTGTAGTGCCTTTTCTCCTGGAATTTTCCCTATAACAGGAAGTGCACTTTTAGAATCTATCAATTAAATAAATGGTTAAGAATTAGAACTTCTACGAATTCAGTATCAATTAGATGTGGATCTGCATTTTGTTCAGTGAAAATTTGCGTTTTGATAAGCATAAACTTGAAAAGTGTAGTACATATATGTGCAAAGCTTATTTTTTTTAATTTATAGGGATTCTTGGACCTCTTGGCAATAACTTCTCAGTCCCCTGGGGTTGCTCTCCTAAACTTTAGGGTCCACCGATCTAGATTTTACTTAGAAAGTTCCCATCAAGGGATTTGTGAAAGAAATTTACAAGCTACAAGAATTGTACGATTTTAGTCTTACGAAATGTTTACTCATTTTATAGACAGTTTTCTTGTTTTATAATCCACAGAAACAACTCTGATCCATTCGTTGATAACTAGAATTAGAATGTGATAATGACTTTGATCAATTAAAATTACACACAGGCATAATTTGTCCCTGTGTTAAGAGCACATTGGTGCCCCTTGTCCCCCCTAATGGTGAGGAGTCTATAAATCAGGAAGAAATCCCCTGCTCTCCGGTGAATGTTCTTGTCTCTTGCACAAAGGTAAGCACAGATGGTAGAGGGCACGCAGGGCAGTTGCTCTGCAGGTCAACACTGCCGGAGTGATCTGTTAGGTGTGGGGATGTACGCATCAAACAGTACATTTCCGGAATGTCTGAAAATGCGGGCCACATGTGGCCCAGGAGATGTTTTTGAAAGTTGACTGCCAGATATGCTGCTCCAAAAAGTCAGGGACTGTGGGTGCTATTGGAGATGGCGCAGAGAACACTTACAATGTGCAGAAATTGACCAGGCTCGGAGAAAAGGTACATTCGAGCCTTAAGCTGTGCCTGTGCCTTATTCTGCTTTGCCTCTGCACCTCTCAGGTCTCAGCCTGATCCAGCCCCGCCCTCCAGAAACAGGGCTGAGGCAGGAATGAATCATTGTCAGGGAGTATCTCAGCAAATGGGGTGAAAGGGCAGTGTGCAAGGCGGCCCTTCGCATTTCTTATCAGCGTAGGCTTCCCAGCAATGAAACATAACGAGACGAACATGTGTTCTGCTGTCATCAAGACCCAAGTCCATGATCAACTTTTACGATTTATGAGCTTTGCGATCCGCGGCTGTGACAGTGTGTTCCTCAGCCTCCATTTCCAAATCTCTAAAATAGAGCCATTGCTTCTTCGCAGGATAGGGCGCGGATTAAACGTGATCATGTGTGTGCCAAGTGCCAGGAAGAGCCTCGTGGAGCCGTATTAGAAAGAGCAGAAAAGGATTAGCAATGTCTCCTGAAGCCTCTGAGTCCTTTGCCTATTACAGTTTAGTTTCCATTTGAACCACTCTGAGGCTTCCCCAGATCGTGAAGGATGGCAGAGGAAAGAGTGGCTTGCCAAGGACACGCTGCATCCACCCTTACCTTCCTCTGGGGCTTAGCTGCTCTGCATCACTCAGAACTTAATGTAAAGCCACACCCCATTCCTCCTAGCTGCAGGCATGTCACCTTCCCTCGACCCTCTCTTTTGGAATAACCTCATTTTTCACATTATCACCAATATATGCTGAGGAGCAGGGAGTCCAGAAATGTGAGCTCCATTGACAAGTTCAAGGGGGCAAAGAGTGTTAAAAGACGGTGAAACCCAAAGGCCAGGCATGCAGGCTGTAGACAGCTTTCCACAGGACGGTTAAAGCAAGGATCTGGGGCAAGACTACCTGGACTGGATTTCAGTTTCACCACCTGCTGGCTGTGTGACCTAGGGCAAATGACTTCACCTCTCTGAGCCTCAGCTCCCTCATCTGAAACATGAGGGGCATAATTATACTATCAACCTCATAGGCTTTTCATGAGAATTTAATGAAATCACAGATACAAAGGGGGTGGGATAGAGCTCAATTAACGTCAGGTGTTCGGGTTAGCAAAGATTTGATATGGTTTAAGAGATGCTGTCAGTGAAGAAGCAGTACCAAGGAGACACTGCAGCAGTAGCCGGACAACAGATATATGAGGGGGAATCCGATCATCAGCGTTCCTCTGAAGAGTCCAACGCTGCAGCTGCTTTAGCAAAGAGGGGTCGTGTAGGAAATGACCTCCGTGCCTCGGTAGCCTTTAAGTACAACCCTAGGAAGTCGATCCGAAGGATCACAGAACAGAAATACCCATAGAACTTAAAATGCTTATGGGCCACGGCTTATTCATCAGTTTCAAACATACAGCTAGAAGGAAGGGGAAAGATAGAGTCACTTACCAGGACAGAGTGCAAAACAGGATTTCAGAAGGAGTGGGCCGCCTAAATCCTGGGGCCTGCCACGTCCACACACTCCATTTCTCGCTCCACCGCCGACTTTCCTGCCGATAAGGGGGTGGAATGTTTGAGCAAGGTGCCTTGGGTCAGTGACACACACATGATCTCTTGGACAGACACAGGGACAAGTAAGCCTGGACAATGGTTGTGGATGGCCAATCAGCCCGCCATGGGACTTATTGGTATTTCTGGGGCAGTAGACTCTGGGGATAGAATGAGTGTCACGAAAGGATGACTGAGTCGAGACCTCAGGAATCCTGAGTGCTCATGTGTATGTAGCCTGTCCTGCATTTTTAAGCCTTCCTTTATATTGGGGTGTCATGTCTTGTCCACATTTAGAGTGTCTTGAATATTTAGTGCCTCAAGAATATTAGGAATTTCTTGATCTTTCCATTCCTTTCTCTAACCCATTATTCTATTCGCTCACGACCTAACAAGCTTATGGGTATCACCCATCCCACATATGAATTTTTCTATAGCAGAAGGAAAGTTATGAAACAATATGAAAAATGTATTACATGGAGCTTTCCTGTTGGGTGGCAAGCTTGAGGAAATGTTTAAAAGGCACAGTTTTCTGCCCTGAGAAATGGCCTCTGAGCAGACTTGGGGTTCACTCAAAGAGGCTTTGAACTTGGCATCGTCCAACTGGAGATCCAACAGTCCACATGCAGCCCCGGACCTAGCAGGCTCTCTAATGAGATGTTCCCTAATCCATGCATGCCTTCGTTTTGCAAGCATGAGTGAATTATCCTAAATGGTGTTTCTGTGATTATTTGTAATTTTCAGTGTGGTTTCACATCAAATATCTCCTTTCGTTTTTACAACAATGCTGTAAGGTAGCTGGAACAGGATTGATTACACTTGTTTAAAAGATGGAGAACTGAAATCTTGAAATGTAACTGGCTTAAAGTTACACATAGCAAGTCCCAGATTCTAGAACTCAGATTTTCTGATCCCCAGAGCTCTTTGGACTGTGAGTCCTCTTTCTCTCTTGCTGTTCAACGCCATGTAGCAGGAGCTGTGTTATCCTCAACTGAACTAGTAGTTTCCATGGCTTCTGGTGTGTAACCATCACCAATTGGCTGTGAGAGTTTAGCACAGGTATGAGACTCAGGTGAAGATGAAACAGCCTACTCCTGATATGACATGATTATTTGACTAATGTAAAAATACATCAACCGATTATATCCATTATCACTGGTCTGCAAAAATTTCCTGGGACATGTGCAATGCTAAAGTTTATCTCTTAAGAAGAGTGACCTATGTTTATATTTGTAGAGCTTTGAAAAATGGGTTTATCAACTGAAAGGCGTTTGGAAACACAGTGTCACTTTTTCCATCCAGATATTTGGAAGGTACCCTAGAGACCTGCGACTCAAAACGATATTGCCAAGTGGGTACCTTCCAGAATCCTCCACCACTTAGATATTTTGGACAATAGAAGTGCTCAGCTGTTCTCAGAGCCAAATTCACTCTATGTAGCCCTGCAAGGGAATTCATTCACATAGCAATGTAAATTTGTCCATCAGAACCCCAGGAGGCAAGTTAGGTAAGCAATACTTGCCTATAAAAAATTCCCCCCCCAAAAGAATTATGAAATTATTCCTAGAGAGTGAGTTTGTGGTCTTTGTACTTCAGAGAAGCTAGGGAAAAAAAAAAGATAGGGGTGTATAACCAGGGCTTTTCTGCCCCTGGAAGGGCGATGCATAAAAGACATTGACCAATGTCAGTTACTGGAGCCGACTGTCGAGTCGATGACCCTGGGTGGCCACAGACTGCCTCTGTTCAGACTGGCTTCTGCGGTGGAGCCCAGTGACGCTTCAGAGTTTCTTGTCCCCCACTTAAGTCACCAGCTGTGGTCATTGGCTACCGTTGCTTTGAGAAGGCTGTTCCGAATTTGGTTTGGCTTTCTCTAATTTTAGGCATATTAAGGCAATCCCAGGAAGGGTTGGTAATGGGTTACAACATTCCTTCATTTTTCGGCCAATGAGTGTCGCGCAGCAGTGTGTATGTGTTTACACACGTAGATGTGTTTGTGTGTGTGTGTGTGTGCAGGCACAGGCCAAAGAGAGAAGGAGAGAGAAAAAGAACGTTGAACAAACAATGAGGTCATTATCTGCGAGTTTGGTTGCTTATAGAAGCTATGAAACTTTAGTGCTTTTTAATAAAATTATTGGTCAAATTTTAAGTGAAAAGTTAAATGAAAATAAGTGTTCATTACATAACGATTGTGTACATGTCCAGGCAGAATTGTTTTCTAAGAAGTTCAATGTTATTGATAATAGATATTCAACAAATCATAATATATTAATAAAATAATGAAAAAATAGCAGAAAACTGTTTTATCCAAAATATTCTGTGCAGTTTGCAATATGCTGAACAATCTAGTTTTCAGATCTTTGATAGTTTTCAAAAGCAGTAATAAATCTTGTGTCTGGCAACATAAAAATGTAATTAACCTCACGTTGGGAATAATGGGGTAAGATGATGGTACTTTTATTTATGACACTGAGAAAGGAAGTAGTAAATAAATTCCTTTCAAAATGTATCCACCATCATATATATTTGAATCATCAAATTATCTGTTTATATGTATGTATGTTTACATATATTTTTTCATATATGCAAATAGTAAGAACCTTATACCCTTAATCATTTTGTTTCAATACTTCCTAAAAATATTTTCTTCAATTTTCTTAATGACTCCACTTACGGATCACTTATAGTTGGCAATCCTCGTTTATGTCCTCGTTTATGAACGTCATTTATCTGAGGCACTAAAAAATAGCCCCAATGCTTTTTACTATTTGGAAATCTCTTCATTCAGGGTCTGTACTAATTTCTGAATGTGTTTTGCTCTCAATAACATCCAAAGTATTCTTTCTTCCAGGGCATTCCAAATCAAATGTTATCACTTGAGCTCTATAAGAACTTGAACAAAGCTAAATCAGCTAGCACTATGAATATATATGTTTAATAATCCAATTTTTATTTTACTAAAAATAATAATTAGCCATCATTTATCAGCCACCAGAAGCTCTGCTAAGCAGTTTTCAGACATATTTTTTTAATGAAATCCTTACAAAATCCTTGTACAGTAGGTATTATTATCTTACTTTTATTGATAACAAAGTGAAACGTAGAGAGTTTGTTAAATAATTTGCAGGAGAGCACAGAGTTAGTAAGCTACAGAGCAGAAATTCTTAAAAAATTCTAAAATTCTATCTTATATTGTCTCTTTTGGAAATATTCTCTTATTTATTCAAACCATTTTAATTTAAGAGGAAGATGGTATAAACATCAAGGATAGTTAACAAAAGTATGCATGCCCCTTTCATGTACATTTCCTTTAATATGCGATTGCTAGTATGTTTGTATTGTAACATACCGAAGGATCAATTTGGAAATTGGAAATTGCTTCTTTTTGCTTTGTCAGTTTTTTTATTCTTAAATTTAAAATCAACATATGCCCTGTTTAATGTTATTTCAATACTTTTAAGACTTGAGGGGTTATTTTTTCTCTCTTTGGAAAGAGTGAAATAAAGTGGGATAGCTGTCTAGCCTGCCTTTCACTGTCGATTGGGGTGTGTGGATTCAAATGACCCTTGAGAATTAGTCAAAATTTCCTCTCTGATGAAAATAAAAGTTTTCTTATATTTTGTACACATGAAAAGTTGTATATGCAGTATTATTTTTCTAAGTATTGAGTGTTAGGAAAACAAGTGTGCTTCTTACGTCTTCTCTGCATGAGGAATAAAGGAGTATAATTTGTTAGGAAATCAGATATCATATATATATATATGTATATACGGGTTTTTAAAGCAAAGAAGATATTTAGGGGAAATTCCCTGCTACTATCAGGAAACTGTGGAAGGGAAACCTAGGCTAAGATTTCTCTGTTTGCTTCCAGCTAAACCAAAAGATGTTAAAGTAAGAGTTTTTCTTCAAAATGTTGAAGGCAAGTATAGACTTATCATCTATTGGTGACTTATTACCCCATGAGCTGTGAACATACTTCTATCTTTCTATGGAAGCTGTATTAATTGCCTTCTTTGATTAGGAAGTAGTACTCTCCATGTGATCAGATCAGCAAGCAGAGATAAGATTAGGGCAGCCCAAGTTCTTTGTAATTTGTTTGTCATCTCTCTGAACGGCATCTTGAATCGACCGTGAATTGCTTGGTTGATTTTAATACTTCTCTTCCATTGAAGTAGAGTCATTAAATACTTTGGGCTTTTATTCCTACTTTTCTCCCCCATCTGATTGACTCCCGATACTTGGGCTGTGTGGTATGAAATTGTCCATCATTTTTGCCAAGACGTGTGTATCTTATGATACCTCCTCTCTGAAGTGTTGCAAGCACCTTGTGTTTTCTGCGGACTCTCCTGGTGTCTCAATGCAAAGAACTTGGCAAGTTTAATGAGCTGTTCCAAGTAGATAAACTGCAAGAAGAGAATGAGGACTACAAGCAGTAAACATCAGCATCAGCAAGGTTTATTAAAAGTTGGCTCTCGGGCTTCCCTGGTGGTGCAGTGGTTGAGAGTCCGCCTGCCGATGCAGGGGACACGGGTTCGTGCCCCTGTCCGGGAAGATTCCACATGCCGCGGAGCGGCTGGGCCCGTGAGCCATGGCCGCTGAGCCTGCGCGTCCGTAGCCTGTGCTCCGCAACGGGAGAGGCCACAACAGTGGGAGGCCCGCGTACCGCAAAAAAAAAAAAAAAAAGAAAAGTGGGGGGAAGATGGGGTAGGAAGAAGTGAGGTGAGAGGAGAGATATTCAGAATTCCAAAGGAGCTGTTCTTACAGTGGGTCCATCATGTTCAAGGTGGAGTTGCCTGCCATGGAGTCAACAAACTCTGCCTGAGTTACTGTGTGTGAAAGAGCTTAGTTAATAGAATTCTATACACATGTAATATTTTTGGTACGTGTGGCCGTCTGAGCTAGCATGGCCTCGTGAAAAGAAAATGGGTGTGGGCATATATATATGTATATACACAATGGAATAGTACTCAGCCATAAAAAAGAATGAAATAATGCCATCTGCAGCCACATGGTTGGACCAAAAGATTGTCATACTGAGTGAAGTATGTCAGAGAAAGATAAATATCATATGATATCGTTTATATGTGGAATCTAAAAATATGGCACAAATGAACCTATTTACAAAACAGGAATAGAGTCACAGATGTAGAAAATAAACTTAGGTTACCAAAGGGGAGAAGGGGGGTGGGAGGAATAAACTGGGAGATTGGGATTGATATATACACACTACTATATATAAAATAGATAACTAATGAGAACCTACTGTATAGCACAGGGAACTCTACTCAGTACTCTGTAATGACCTATATGGGACTAGAATCTAAAAAAGAGTGGATATATGTATATGGATAACTGATTCACTTTGCTGCACAGCAGAAACTAACACCACATTGTAAATCAACTATACTCCAATAAAAATTAATTTAAAAAAATAAAAAATAAATAAAATTGACATTGTAGACTAAATTCTGTGCTGAAAGGAAAAGGTAATTCAACTCCAATTTGTATCCGGAGGTCTTAATTTGTAACTGATTTCCCAGAGCAATATGTCATTTTTTTTTTTAACAAGCAAAACACCCAGTAAGCCATGTAACTATCATGTTGATATTTATTAGTCTAATTAGCTGCGTTTCCTACCTCCATTTAATATTCAATATTAAAAATTCCAGGATCCTCTAAGGAAGAAATATCATCGCCTATCATGAAATTAAGCAGAGCTTTTACAAAATCACACAGTTTTTATGTTTTAATATGCATAATGCATATTAGGTATTAAAGGGATTTGCATAGAAGTGATGTTTAGAGCCTGCATCTTGTACCTTAAGACATAACCATTATAGCTTTCATGGAGAATGTCTAACTTATTGTTTTTATATCTCAACACAATGAAGGGCTTTGGATCGTTAAAACTCTTCGTATGCCCCGCTGTCTGCATGCACGCATGCCTTTTGACTGGAGTGTGTTATATTCAGTGTTCTCCACGGGCCTGAATAGAAGGTCACTTTGACCTGCTGCACATTTTTACTTAAGAACTGCTTTTAACAATAAGCCACTAGTGTACTTGTTTCTGGAGTGATTTGAGTTTTTGGCACAATATGAAAAGCATTTGGAAAGTATAAGTAAAAGCCTTCCGTTTCAGAAGAAATAATGGCCCCATTTGCCATGGAAACCAGAGGACTTCATGAAATTGCACTCAACTGTTTTCTGTACTGAGCCTAAAATTATTTTAAAATTAGTTGTATTCCTGGCATCTGCTAGCCAAGGCACCAAGATTTCATCTCAGAAGGCTTTTCCCTTTCAGAGAAAATGCTGTGCCGTCTGAGTATTTCACTTTTCCTATGGTTCAGAAGGTATAGGGAAATATATGTGATACACACAGTAGGGAATCAATAATGAGTTTTTAATTAAATTAAACAAAATGTCTTGAAAGGCATGAGATGAGCATTTGAGTACTGCCTCTGAACACAGACCATGATTAAAGAGACCAAATATAGGATTTTTCATAGAATAAGTCGTACTTACATTATGTTTTCCCTTTTTGTACAGGTTATTTTTTATTAATGTCATGGGAAACAAACAAAATGAGATGCTAAATGATTATCCAAATATGAGTGAATAGAAACAAAGGACCGTGGTCTGTGACCTGAAGTCTCATCCGTAGATCTTGTCATTGAATCTGAGCGCTTTAGTCATTTACGTGGGCAGAGCAGCTGTGACGGGCAGAAGTCACATTTCTGATCAGTTGCAGATGTCCAGGATCTTCGCAAGGGGATCTATCAGTTAATCAAAGTCTCAAGAGTCCTCATGCTAAGAGGTAAGATGCTGTTTGTTACCTAGAAGGCCAAGGTGGCAGGCTGAAAGCGTGAAAGGGCAGAGCAAATAAAACCGTCAAAATAGAAGGTACCAAGAGACAAAGTCCAGACAGGCAAGAATTCACATTTACATCCACATGTCCTCACCGTCCTAAGAATATGTTCATAAAGTCACAGAACCACACTGGACAGGTTAGGTCACTGACGAACAAAAATATTAACTCAGTTTTCACTCAATTAATATGTATTGAGTGCCTATAAGTTTCAGACACCCGGTGAGCTGCTAGGAATAAAGTAATGACTGATCCTGGCCCTCACCTATTTATCGTTCTGTGATGGCAAAGGTGCCTAAGGACTCAGCAGATGTTATTTACAAGAAGGAGAGAAAACTGCCTTCCTAAACCAGCTTGAGAGGTGACCAAGGAATTTTGCTGTGTACGGACAGGGCATGGTTGTAGAGATTTGGTTCCATTGCTCATAACTCAGGGACCATGAACATAGAGTTTACCGCCCGCCCCAGGATGCTTCCAGGGTGATCAGGGTCCCAGGTGTGAACTGGGATTCCTTGGTAGGTCAGCAAGTGTAATTAATCTCTATTTAGACCCGGTGTATATTTTGGGAGGAACAAAACAGTTTCTTTTCTGTAAAATTTAACATCATTTAATTGGCCGGGGTTCTTACCGACTTTTATTTTACAAATTGATTGGCGATGAATCAATTACTAAAATAGCATGCGATTAAAAACCTGGTGGTGAAAGTTGCTCACTCAACTCCAGAGGCTGATATCAGAGGTTCACCCTGGCAGGCAAGCTTGTGTTTCAGGAATATGACTCTGCTTTGGTCAACATTTTTATGACAAGGTAGGTGAAATTACGGCAGACCTGCTTGTCATATATGTGCAAACAACCCAATGCTGGGAGAATGAATACCCTGGCTCCAGAAAGTTCTTAATAAGCTAGAGCAATGGAACGATATTTTTCAAGTTGGTACTTAATGTGGATAGATGCAAGAGAGTGCACTTAATTTTATACAAACAAATAAAATCTACTGCATACATAGGACAAGGAAGAAATGTGGTTTAGCAGCAGTATTTGTCAAAAACAAATACATCTTAGCTATGAATGCTAACTCTGGGGTGGCAAAGATTTTGGCAAAGATCTAAGCTTTGGCAAAGATTTTGTAGAAGAGCTTCATCTTAGCTGGATAATTGGGCAAGAAGGTGCTTTCTAGTCCTGAGGGTCTATATTCTGGAACTGATCAAGCAGAGACTGTATCTTATCACATCTGTCCCCTAGCTATAGAAGGCATCAAAATGTATTAGTTGAATAAATCAGTAGATGTATTATGAACTATAAGAGCTTAAACAAGGGGGTTGACAGATGTTGTACACGCCTGCAGCATCAAATGTCACCCATCGCCTTCCTTCCCTGAGGATATCCAATCTCCCACCCCCTCATGGCCAGATCTCACTGTCTTCCTTTATAAATACAATTAGAAGATTAGGTCAGCCTAAGGAACTGAGAAGCCCTAATCATTTTGTGAAGGCAGTTCTCGTAAATCAGTAGTAAGATATTTTTTTTCTCTTGGTCAAAGCGTTATTGACATAAGCGTTATCAAGCACATCTAGAAGGTAACCAGTGGCCTCACAGCCGGTGAACAGACAGGTTTGAACAATGTATTCCTGAAATATCTTGTTATCCACGCCCATATATACTTTTGTTTTTTCTGGAGGCAGAAGGTTGCTCACAGATACAGGCTGAAGGTTGACTTGTGTTTTTGCACATCTAGGAGGAAAAACACTGTATGTATGCTTCTAACCCCTGCTTTCCCATCCCCTCATGAAACTGAGAGTCACTGTTTTATCTCCTTTTGCCCATCATAGTTCCTCTTTTAATTAACCAGTTGGTTGAGGAACATGCAGGTGACTAGGGTTTGAATTACCTTGACTGCCCAGTTGCACGTCTTAAATCCACAGGATAATTATGAATTGTTCATTGCATTTCACATGCTGCCCAGTTGGACCTGGCCTAAGAGCAGTAATTTTCTCTTTTTTAGAGTTATTTAAAGATAGAGTATCAAAAGCCTATTTTTCAAAGTGGTTTAAAACTCTTATACATCTATCTATTAAAAACTGGGAGCACCATTCTATCTATAGACTATAAATTGGATTATTATGAACTATAAATCATTTAATCTGTAAATTAGGTTTTCTAATTCTAGAGATAGAACTCATGTGATAGGTATTCTTACTGAAATAGTTTAATTTACACATTTTAAGCTATTTCTTAAGGAAATTATTTGCAGTGGAGTCTGATGCAAAGTCAACTTCTGTCAAGCAGAACTATTACACCCAAGATTTTTATTCTTTAATGTCAACTGGTTTTGTTTTTTCAAATTTTTAAGGTAGACATTGTTTTGAAGAAATTATACAATTTCATCACTACATAGACAATCTTATTTTTATTTATTTATTTATCTATCTATTTATTTATTTTTATTGGAGTATAGTTGATTTGCAATGTTGTGTTAGTTTCAGGTGTCCAGCAAAGTGATTCAGTTATACACACGTATATATCTATTTTTTCAAATTATTTACTCTTATAGGTTATTACAAGATGCTGAATATAGGTCCCTGTGCTATACAGTAGGCCTTTGCTAGTTATCTATTTTGTATATAGTAGCATGTATATGTTAATCCTAAACTCCTAATTTTTCCCTCCTCCCTCTCTCCCCTTCGGTAAACATAACACAGACATAGAAGACAACCTTATTTAAAAAGGGCTTTAGACATGTTTTAAACAATGGCAAGCTCTCCAGACTGTACATCTATGATAATTACGTGTGTGCATGTTGTGTGTGTGTGTGTGTGCGCACTGGTCACATTGCTAGATGTTGCGGCTGCTTTCTATACAGCTCTGCCAGAGAGTATCCACTCACATGGCAACAGTCATTTTAGACAACGGGAGAGAGCAGTTCATGAAGTTCTGAAATACCCATTCTCGCTTATGAACGCAGATTCATCCCACCATTTGCTGGAATAATAAATTCGGATACAGGCTTTGGCAAACTATTGAATGTAACTGCTCCTGAAACAAATAATTTTTTCGTTTGTTCGATGACAAGTAAACTTACTGGGCATGGATGACATGTTAATAAAGGGAAATTTAGCAAGACGTTGGCCATTTCTAAGTAGGTTTGATGTCTTGAGCTTGGAAGCGCACACTAGCACTTCTTGTAAATCTATAGGACCAGTGTTCCTCAAGTAAGAGACATTTGCATTTGTAATTTTGGTAAATTAGGACTCTTCTAGAAATCAAGATGGGTACAGGCATTTTGTTGGAATGTAGACCCAATGCGAGTTCGCAGTGGGTAGGTGACCACCAGGTGGCGATACGATAGAAGAAGTTCAAGTGCAGTACACAGTACTGTTGTGCAGTGCACAACAATCACTTGCAAAAATTGTTTACTATGTCCTAATTGATTGTTCTTTTCTGATAGGCCTTATTGTTTACCACTCTCCCTTGAAAGACACAACAAATCGATGAGTAGAATAATTTCTGTCTTCAGAGGAAACAAACGCATATTTAAACAATTCAAGAGGCAGTCGCCAACTAAGCCACACATTATAAACATTTAGGTTTAAATTCGCATAGGGTTTAAAGCAAAAAACCTGGTACTGAATTTCCATTGAAGACTAGATAATTATCAGAAACTTCAAAACACTGTATTATAGG
Source organism: Pseudorca crassidens (assembly GCF_039906515.1). Classification (NCBI taxonomy): domain Eukaryota; kingdom Metazoa; phylum Chordata; class Mammalia; order Artiodactyla; family Delphinidae; genus Pseudorca; species Pseudorca crassidens. Next base: position 6,815,018 of record NC_090313.1, read on the forward strand.
GTCAACTGTGTGACTTTGGAAAAATTATTTAATCTCTCTGTGCATTCTTTTCTCATTTTAAAATGAGGCAAACGATAGGACCTAATGCATAAGGTTATTTTGAAGGTTAAATGAGTTCATGTAAGAAAAGTGCTTGGAACAATGGCAAATATACATTATATGCATATTTCTATTATCGATATGAATATATGTTAAAATATGGAGATTTCAGATGTCTTCTGTTACCACTCTCGACCGGAGCAGCAAGGATGAGAGTTCTAAAGAGTGACTTGATCTGTCAGAAAATAATAGTAGCGTTTTATTGAATCATGACGATGGTAAATGAGATCTCAGTTATGCAGTATCATCAATTTCATTTTCTTAATTCAAAGATACTATTGCCAAGTGGTCTCCCCTGAAGTGTCAAACCTATGTAAGAAAATTGATGGTCATCTTCCTAAGTGGATTATTTATTTCACTGACTTGTTACTGTGATACATATTTTGATAGACAAAGGTTACTTTATAAACATCAAGTATTTTATCATACTCTTCCAGTGCTGGTATGACTTGGTGAAGCTCTTTGCTCCTACACAAAATGGCCGACGATGCTGTAATTTTAGACTGTCTTTTCCTCCCCTCCCTCTCGTTCCTCATTTTCTCCCCTCCCTCTCCCTCTTCCTCTCCCTCCTCTTCTTCTCTCCTTGGGACTAATACTTACTGTCTAATGCTGTCTCAGTGACATTATATTTCCAGACTTTTCCAATACATACCAGAGAATTAAATGGGCTCTCAAATGGCTCTCAAATTTAAGTTTTAAAACAAGTAGTGTTAGTTTTACGCACAATTCTTTTTTTTTAAACATCTTTATTGGGATATAATTGATTTACAATGGTGTGTTAGTTTCTGCTTTATAACAAAGTGAATCAGTTATACATATACATATGTTCCCATATCTCTTCCCTTTTGCGTCTCCCTCCCTCCCACCCTCCTTATCCCACCCCTCCAGGCGGTCACAAAGCACCGAGCTGATATCCCTGTGTTATGCCGCTGCTTCCCACTAGCTATCTACCTTAAGTTTGGTAGTGTATATATATCCATGCCTCTCTCTCGCTTTGTCACAGCTTACCCTTCCCCCTCCTCATATCCTCAAGTCTGTTCTCAAGTAGGTCTCTGTCTTTATTCCTGTCTTACCTCTAGGTTCTTCATGACATTCTTTTTTCTTAAATTCCATATATATGTGTTAGCATACAGTATTTGTCTTTCCCTTTCTGACTTACTTCACTTTGTATGACAGACTCTAGGTCTATCCACCTCATTACAAATAGCTCAATTTCATTTCTTTTTATGGCTGAGTAATATTCCATTGTATATATGTGCCACATCTTCTTTATCCATTCATCCGATGATGGGCACTTAGGTTGTTTCCATCTCCGCGCTATTGTAAATAGAGCTGCAATGAATATTTTGGTACATGACTCTTTTTGAATTATGGTATTCTCAGGGTATATGCCAGGTAGTGGGACTGCTGGGTCATATGGTAGTTCTATTTGTAGTTTTTTAAGGAACCTCCATACTGTTCTCCATAGTGGCTGTACCAATTCACATTCCCACCAGCAGTGCAAGAGAGTTCCCTTTTCTCCACACCCTCTCCAGCATTTATTGTTTCTAGATTTTTTGATGATGGCCATTCTGACTGGTGTGAGATGATATCTCATCGTAGTTTTGATTTGCCCTTCCCTAATGATTAATGATGTTGAGCATTTTTTCATGTGTTTGTTGGCAGTCTGTATATCTTTTTTGGAGAAATGTTTATTTAGGTCTTCTGCCCATTTTTGGATTGGTTTGTTTGTTTTTTTGTTATTGAGTGAATGAGCTGCTTGTAAATTTTGGAGATTAATCCTTTGTCAGTTGCTTCATTTTCAAAATTTTCCCCCATTCTGAGGGTTGTCTTTTGGTCTTGTTTATGGTTTCCTTTGCTGTGCAAAAGCTTTGAAGTTTCATTAGGTCCCATTTGTTTATTTTTGTTTTTATTTCCATTTCTCTAGGAGGTGGGTCAAAAAGGATCTTGCTGTGATTTATGTCATAGAGTGTTCTGCCTGTGTTTTCCTCTAAGAGTTTGATAGTGTCTGGCCTTACATTTAGGTCTTTAATCCATTTTGAGCTTATTTTTGTGTATGGTGTTAGGGAGTGATCTAATCTCATACTTTTACATGTACCTGTCCAGTTTTCCCAGCACCGCTTATTGAAGAGGCTGTCCTTTCTCCACTGTACATTCCTGTTTCTAGGTATGTTTTTATTTCCTTTTTGATTTCTTCAGTGATCACTTTGTTATTAAGGAGTGTATTGTTTAGCCTCCATGTGTTTGTATTTTTTACAGATCTTTTCCTGTAATTGATATCTAGTCTCATGGAGTTGTGGTCGGAAAAGATACTTGATACAATTTCAATTTTCTTAAATTTACCAAGGCTTGATTTGTGACCCAAGATATGATCTATCCTGGAGAATGTTCCATGAGCACTTGAGAAAAATGTGTATTCTGTTGTTTTCGGATGGAGTGTCCTATAATATCAATTAAGTCCATCTTGTTTAATGTATCATTTAAAGCTTGTGTTTCCTTATTTATTTTCATTTTGGATGATCTGTCCATTGGTGAAAGTGGGGTGTTAAAGTCCCCTACTATGAATGTGTTACTGTCCATTTTCCCTTTTATGGCTGTTAGTATTTGCCTTATGTATTGAGGTGCTCCTATGTTGGGTGCATAAGTATTTACAATTGGTATATCTTCTTTTTGGATTGATCCCTTGATCACTATGTAGTGTCCTTCTTTGTCTCTTCTAATAGACTTTATTTTAAAGTCTATTTTGTCTGATATGAGAATTGCTACTCCAGCTTTCTTTTGGTTTCCATTGGCATGGAATATCTTTTTACATCCTCTTACTTTCAGTCTGTATGTGTCTCTAGGTCTGAAGTGGGTCTCTTGTAGACAGCATATATATGAGTCTTGTTTTTGTATCCATTCAGCCAATCTGTGTCTTTGGGTGGGAGCATTTAGTCCATTTACATTTAAGGTAATTATCGATATGTATGTTTCTATTCCCATTTTCTAAATTGTTTTGGGTTTATTATTGTAGGTCTTTTCCTTCTCTTGTGTTTCTTGCCTAGAGAAGTTCCTTTAGCATTTGTTGTAAAGGTGGTTTGGTAGTGCTGAACTCTCTCAGCTTTTGCTTGTCTGTAAAGGTTTTAATTTCTCTGTCAAATCTGAATGAGATCCTTGCTGGGTAGAGTAATCTTGGTTGCAGGTTTTTCTCCTTCATCACTTTCAGTATGTCCTGCCAGTCCCTCCTGGCTTGCAGAGTTTCTGCTGAGAGATCAGCTGTTAACCTTATGGGGATTCCCTTGTGTGTTATTTCTTGTTTTTCCCTTGCTGCTTTTAATATGCTTTCTTTGTATTTAATTTTTGACAGTTTGATTAATATGTGTCTTGGCGTATTTCTCCTTGGATTTATCCTGTATGGGACTCTCTGTGCTTCCTGGACTTGATTAACTATTTCCTTTCCCATATTAGGGAATTTTTCAACTATAATCTCTTCAAATATTTTCTCAGTCCCTTTCTTTTTCTCTTCTTCTTCTAGAACCCCTATGATTCGAATGTTGGTGTGTTTAATGTTGTCCCAGAGGTCTCTGAGACTGTCCTCTGTTCTTTTCATTCTTTTTTCTGCTCTGCAGTAGTTATTTCCACTATTTTATCTTCCAGGTCACTTATCCGTTCTTCTGCCTCAGTTATTCTGCTATTGATCCCATCTAGAGTATTTTTCATTTCATTTATTGTGTTGTTCATCATTGTTTGTTTCATCTTTAGTTCTTCTAGGTCCTTGTTAAATGTTTCTTGCATGTTGTCTATTCTATTTCCAAGATTTTGGATCATCTTTACTATCATTATTCTGAATTCTTTTTCAGGTAGACTGCATATTTCCTCTTTATTTGTTAGGTCTGGTGCATTTTTATCTTGCTCCTTCATCTGCTGTGTGTTTTTCTATCTTCTCATTTTGCTTATCTTACTGTGTTTGGGGTTTCCTTTTTGCAGGCTGCAGGTTCGTAGTTCCTATTGATTTTGATGTCTGTCCCCAGTGGCTAAGGTTGGTTCAGTGGGTTGTGTAGGCTTCCTGGTGGAGGGGACTGGTGCCTGTGTTTTGGAGGATCAGGCTGGATCTTGTCTTTCTGGTGGGCAGGTCTATGTCTGGTGGTGTGTTTTGGGGTGTCTGTGGACTTATTATGATTTTAGGCAGCCTCTCTGCTAATGGGTGGGGTTGTGTTCCTGTTTTGCTAGTTGTTTGGCATAGGTTGTCCAGCACTGTATTTTGCTGGTCGTTGAGTGAAGCTGGGTTCTGGTGTTGAGATGGAGATCTCTGGGAGATTTTCGCCGTTTGATATAACGTGGAGCTGGGAGGTCTCTTGTTGACCAGTGCCCTGAATTTGGCTCTCCCACCTCAGAGGCACAGTTCTGACTCCTGGCTGCAGCACCAAGAGACTTTCATCCACATGGCTCAGAATAAAAGGGAGAAAAAGTAGAGAGAAAGAATTAGTAGAAGTAGGAAGAAAGAAAGAAAGAAAGAAAGAAAGAAAGGAAGGAAGGAGGAAAGGAAGGAAGGAAGGAAGAAAGAAAGAAGGAAAGAAGGAAAGAAAGAAAGAAAGGAGGGAGGGAGGGAGGGAGGGAGTGACGATGGAAGGAAGGAAGGAAGGAAGGAGGGAAGGAAGCAAAAAAGAAAGAAGATAAAGTAAAATAAAATATAATATAATAAAGTTATTAAATTAAAAAATAATTATTAAGAAAAAAATAAAAAAACCCAAAAAACAGACGGATAGAACCCTAGGACAAATGGTGGAAGCAAAGCTTTACAGACAAAATCTCACACAGAAGCATACACATACACACTCACAAAAAGAGGAAAAGGGGAAAAAATCATAAATCTTGTTCTCCAAGTCCACCTCCTCAATTTGGGAATGATTCATTGTCTATTGAGGTATTCCACAGATGCAGGTACATCAAGTTGATTGTGGAGCTTTAATCCGCTGCTTCTGAGGCTGCTGGGAGAGATTTCCCTTTCTCTTCTTTGTTCTCACAGCTCCCAGGGGCTCAGCTTTGGATTTGGCCCTGCCTCTGCGTGTAGGTCGCAGGAGGGTCAGACAGGACGGGGTTAAAGGAGCCTCTGATTCGGGGAGGGAGGGGCACGGAGTGAGGGGCGGGCCTGTGGCGGCAGAGGCCGGCGTGACGTCGCGCCGGCGTGACGTCACGCGCCGTGCGTTCTCCCGGGGGAGGTGACTCTGCATCCCGGGACCCTGGCAGTGGCGGGCTGCACAGGCTCCCGGAAGGGGGGTGTGGAGAGTGACCTGTGCTCGCACACAGGCTTCTTGGTGGCGGCAGCAACAGCCTTAGCGTCTCATGCCCGTCTCTGGAGTCCGCGCTTTTAGCCGCGGCTCACGCCCGTCTCTGGAGCTCCTTTAAGCAGCGCTCTCAATCCCCTCTCCTCGCACACCAGGAAACAAAGAGGTAAGAAAAAGTCTCTTGCCTCTTCGGCAGGTCCAGACTTTTCCCCGGACTCCCTCCCGGCTAGCCGTGGCGCTGTAACGCCCTGCAGGCTGTGTTCGCGCCGCCAACCCCAGTCCTCTCCCTGCGCTCCGACGGAAGCCCGAGGCTCAGCTCCCAGCGCCGCCCTCCCCAGCGGGGGAGCAGACAAGCCTCGGGCTGGTGAGTGCCGGTCGGCACCGATCCTCTGTGCGGGAATCTCTCCGCTTTGCCCTCCGCACCCCTGTTGCTGTGGTCTCCTCCGCGGCTCTGAAGCTTCCCCACTTCCGCCACCCGCAGTCTCCGCCCGCGAAGGGGCTTCTAGCGTGTGAAACCTTTCATCCTTCACGGCTCCCTCCCGCTGGTGCAGGTACCGTCCCTATCCTTTTGTCTCTGTTTATTCTGTTTTCTTTTGCCCTACCCAGGTACGGGGGGGGGGGGGGGCGGTTTCTTGCCTGTTGGGAGGTCTGAGGTCTTCTGCCAGCGTTCAGTAGGTGTTCTGTAGGAGTTGTTCCACGTGTAGATGTATTTCTGGTGTATCTGTGGGGAGGAAGTTGATCTCCGCGTCTTACTCTTCCGCCATCTTCCCCTACGGCAATTTATCCACAATTCTAAGTCAACGGCTCCTTCCTGAGGACAGAAAGGACTCCATTTCTCCACTTTTAAAGAGGTTACATTCCATGACTGTTATTTCTACCCATTTATACTTACTCCAGTTCTCTCATGAGGACTTATGAGTCCATGGCTTTGTCTTGGGTGGTAGACATTTGTGAATATGTTTATTGCTAGATACATGGAGGAAAGAGCTTATGGATTTTATTTTTTTAAATGCTGGTGACAAACAAAAAACAAACAGTTCCCAAAATATGTGATCATCAAAGATTTGGAAACCAGTATTGTCTCTTTACACCAGCGATATCATGTTTGCCACGAATAGACTGTTCCAATAAATGCTTATTTATTTTATAAAGACATCACTGAAAGATCTGCCAAAATTTTCTGGGCGCCAGGCTTCAGGCAGCACAGTGCAGCGGTTACGCGGGAGACAAAAAAACTCCGCCTCTGCAGTGATGATCACAGCTATAGGTGGAAGGTCCCTGAAAGGCAACCAAGACTGAGGAAGATACTAAGGGGGAAATCTAGCTTTTTCTGTTGGACTTGTGCATCGTCACGGAATTAAAAGACTGTGGCCAAGAAAATTCTTTTCTAAACAGCTTTTCAAACCCAAGCTTAAGGCAGTAATTTGTTTTCCTTCGGTCCATTGCTAGCTTGAGCACCGGCATATAGCTCCATGGTGCTCCATTAAATGGTTCTTTTGCATGAACAAAACTGGGAAATCATTCTCAGTTGTTCTCCCCTCAGTGGGACTTTTCAAAGGGGTGCCGGGTATAATTATCTCGTAATTTCTGATCGCAGGTCATTGGAGCCTGCAATCGGGGTTTGTAAGGTGAACCCTAATTTTTTCCATCTAAGCAGGTAATACGTGGGAAGATGGTGGTTTCACCATAAAAGGGATGAAGTTTATGCTTTGGCGCAAGACTCCCTGAGGTTTGGCACAGTCTTGGGGTTGGCAAGCGAGATTCAGGAGAGACAGGAGTGAAAATGAGTCAGAACAGGTCAGTGCTGCCTTAAGCCCTGGAGGGCTGAGAGTCCCAGAAAAAAACAGCTCCTGAGCATGAAAGTGCTAAGTCTCAAGGCCCTGAACTCCTTGCAAACCAGTGATAAAGGTGATTTGTTACGAGAAAACTGGGTTACAAGAAACACAACCTTGAAATGTTTTAAAGGCAGGCAATCTCAATGTCTGCACAAGAAAATGATTTTGGGAAAATATTTTCTATGTGAAATAGCAAAAATAATTTAGCTGGTGTGCTTCCTCCACTTCACTTTAAACTATGTGAACCCGAGATTGTTCTAATTAAAGTCCGTCATTAAATTTGAAATTTCAACTTGGCATTCAGAATCGGGCAAAAAGTGACATTAAATGTTTGTACCTAGTCATAAACTGTCAAATTACTTCATGAGACGTTTCTCATGAAAAACAAGATGAACTCAGACATTGGATTAAGTGATCTGTATGATTTGGGGAAAGTATATTATGCAACTGCAAAGGGAAATTTGTGTCATTTATTTTTTAATGGGGAAAGAAAGCAAAACATTTCTGTAGTTTCTAGATGCAGAGAGGATTCTAGAACCTCTGCCACTGGCAGAGGAGGAAGCATGGGACAGATGCTCATAGTTGTGAAAATACTGAAGTAGCATCAAATGTACAAACGTAAGGGCCTGTCTCCCTCTTACCTCGAGGCCTTGAGCAAGCTTACGGGCTGCACTAGCTTTCTTAACTTGGATAACTGTCCTCGGCATTTTTATTGATAAACATGTATTGAATATCTCCATATACAAGGTCACTTGAGAAACATAAAGGTTACTAGGTCGTGTTGCATTACCCAGGTGGTGTGCAGGGTAGTTGAGGTGAAAAGACATAAGAATGATACAAATGCACTTATTTACAAAACAGAAGTAGAGCCACAGACATAGAAAACTAACTTATGGTGACCAAAGGGGAAAGGGGGAGGGACAAATTAGGAGATTGGGATTAACAGGTACACACTATTATATATAAAATAGATAAACAACAAGGACCTACTGTATAGCACAGGGAAACATATTCAATATCTTGTAATAACCTATAATGGAAAAGAATCTGAAAAAGAGTATGGATATGTATAAACGAATCACTTTGCTGGACACCTGAAACTAACACATTATAAATCAAGTATACTTCAAATAAAAAAAGAAAGGAAAGGTCTAGGTACATGATTCACAGCTCCAAATAACAGAGTGTACATGTCCAGTTCAGACAATAAGTACCATAAGTACTATGAGCATTGGGGAAGGTGACCCTCACTCAGCCACATAAGATGGCCTGGGGCTTCCCTGGTGGCGCAGTGGTTGAGAGTCCGCCTGCCGATGCAGGGGACACGGGTTCGTGCCCCGGTCCGGGAAGATACCATATGCCGCGGAGCAACTAAGGCCGTGAGCCACAACTACTGAAGCCCACCCGCCTAGAGCCCGTGCTCTGCAGCAAGAGAAGCCACTGCAATGAGAAGCCTGCGCACTACAGTGAAGAGTAGCCCCCTGTCAAAGCAATTAGAGAAAGCCCGTGCGCAGCAACGAAGACCTAACGCAGCCAATAAATAAATAAATAAATGTATAAAAAATAAAAATAAACTCTGCACCAGCCACTTGATCCTGGTGCAGATGTCTCTTCCCAGCCATCTCCAGTCCTGTCCCAGTCTCTTTCCTATGTGGCATTTACCTGCCTTTCAACCTCGGCCTCATCCATGTGGAATTCTACCCCAGGGCACAGCCGGCCCGCCCCTCGAGCAGTGGAACAATTAGAGTTGAGGAGAAGGGTAGCATTCGGTACCAATAGTCTAGTAAGATTCATTGAGGAAGTCGGCTTTGAGCTGGACATTGAGAATGGATTGAATTTCGATAAGTACATCCCCAGAGGCCCCTCCAGTTGCGTGTTTGGCACCTGGAAATGTATAGAGAGTGGAAATCAGAGTGTGCTCAGAGAGTGGAGGCTGGTCTGACCGGAGGGGAGAATTTCTGTAGCAAAATAGAGAGCAGAAAGGTTGGAAGAGTAGACCAGAGCTGAGATGGTGACTACATAGCATCTTGAAATCATGCCCTCGATCAGCAAATTCCAGTAGAGAAAATGTACCGGGGAATCATTTTCGGAAGACAGTTGCCCAATTGCTGCATGAGAATTTTAGCTGGAGTATAAGTTTAGATTGAAAAAGCTCCCGAAGGTGGATGTTGATGCACTCCAGTGATACTTAAAATACTTAAGCACTGGTAAGGGATGTGCCCTGACCCATCAGAGGGGCGCAAATCAGAATATGAGCCCTGCCCCAGCCCTGGGTAAGGCAGTGGGGGTCCCCTTAGGACCTTTGAGCTGTGGAATGATGCAACCAATGTGCTCCTTAGGCAAGCTGGTAACCCCCAGTGGAAGGATAAAAAGGAATAAAGCACGCAGTCCGATTTGCCTGCTTTTTGCAACTATGATGAATCCAGAGACTCTTCAATGAAGGGAGACACATGAATGAATTGGAAGATGCACTTATGTTAGAGAGATAGAGGAGATAAAGGTCTTTCTAGGGACCGGAGCATATTTATGGGGAAAGTCCATGCTACTCCTAACAGAAAGAGCAATCATGTTTTCGGTGTGTTCAGGTAAAGGAAAAAAGGCTATATAAGGGTAAAGATATAGTGTCACACAGACCTGCATTTGAATCTTGGTTTAGCCTGTTTCTAAGTCATCCTTGGACAGGTTACTGGACCAATTCAATGTTTTCACCTGAAGATTGTAAATAGAATAGTATGTCTCCCATAGTGTTATGTGGTTGTATTAGTCAGGGTTCTCCAGAGAAATAGAACCAAAAGGATGTATATATATAATGTATATAACATAACGCTATAGGAGACCTATTAGTGTATATGTATGTGTACACACACACACACACACACACTCACTCACACACATGTCTGCTTCCAATCTGAATCCAAGGGCCTCAAATCTTGGAAACCTGATGGTGTAAGTTCCAGTCCAAAAGCCATCAAGCTTATGACCCAAGAAAAGCTAAGGTTTCAGTTCAAGTCTGAAGGCAGGAAAGGACCAATATCCCATTTCAAGATGGTCAGGCAGGAGGAAATTCCCTTTTATCAGGAAGGGGGTTCGCCTTTTTTTCTCTTCAGTGTTCACCTGACTGGCTGAGGACCATTCACATTGAAGGGGGTAATCTGCCTTAGTCTACTGATTCCAATGTTCATCTCATCCAGAAATACTCTCACAGACACATGGAGAATCATGTTTGACAGATGTCTGGGGACCCCATACAGCAGTCAGGTTGACGCACAGAATAGACTCTCACAGCGGCAGGGTAGTGATATGCACGTGAAAGCAGCGAACTGTGCTGCACCTGTAGCATGTTCCATATAGCAAAAGCTCGGGAAAGTTCTGGTACCGCTGACGATGATCATGACAGCCCTGAGAGAAAGATCCTGAAATATCTGCTGGTTGGTTTAGGGTTTGAGAGGGAAGCATTTTGAATCACTCCATCACACTAAGATGTTCGAGTCCTAAAGTTAGAATAAATGGGGCTTTTAAAAATGAGCATAACATCATTTAGTGACTAAGAAAAGGAAGCCCGAAGTGAAAAAGCAAATTGAACTTTATTGAATTTTTAACAATCAAGAGAAGGTCCACAGTGCTGTAAAAGATGCAGAATGAGGAAAGGACCACATTTAGAAAATTAACTGTCGTTTATGACCTTTGAGAGTTTAGTTTCAACTGACTTAGAGAGTGGTTTTGAAATGCTTCCAAGATCACGAGGCAGTCACATATCAAGGTGTATTCCCACTAAGAACTGTTCTTAGTGGAGAAACTTACAGTGGATATTGTAAGTCACCCACCACAGACTGGGTGGCTTACACAACAGAAACTTAGTGCCTCATGATTCTGGAGGCCAGAGGTCAAGGTCAAGGTGTCAGCAGGATAGCTTCCTTCTGAGGGCTGTGAAGGAGAGGCTGTCCCATGCCTCCTCTCCCATACCTTCTTCTGGTGGTTTGCTGGCCATCTTGGGGATTCCTTCTAGATGTTTGCTTCCTGTGCTTTCCCATCACCTTCCCCCAGTACGTGTAGCTTTCTCATCACATGGCATTCTTCTTATAAAGACACCAGTATGTTGGATTAGGAATCCGCCTTACCTCAGTATAACCTCAACTAGTTACGTCTGGAACCACACTATTTACAAAAAGGTCACATTCTGAGGCACTGGGTGTTAGGACTTTAACATATAAATTTTGTGGGGACACAATTCAATCCATAATAGATACGATGTTTGTCTTCAAATATTTGTAATGTTCTTTAGGAGTAAGTTGATTTTTCTGCATATTGGTACAAAAGGTAGAAATGAGAGAGAGGAAAGAAGGCAGGAAGGAAGGAAGTCGAGGGAGGGAGGGAGGGAGGGAGGGGAGAGAGGGAGGGATGAAGGGAGAGACGGAGAGAGGGAGGGTGGGAGGGAGGGAGGAATGGATGGAGGGAGGGTGGGAGGGATGGAGGGAGGGAGGGAGGAAAGAAGGGAGAGAGAGAGAAAATTTCAGCCAAGCACTTTGCCTGGTGGAGAAGGAAAGCCTTTTGCAATCAGCTCATAAACATTGTCTAAAGAAGAATGTGGGTCTGTCCTCCTATTTTTCTTGCCTAAATCGTCAGAGTTCCTCTTGTGCCATTTCCCCACCCAAGCCTTCTGTGGGCTTATGTTGTGACTTGGTTAGATTTGTGTGTACTTATTCAGAGTGGAGGATGGGTCAGAAAGAACTCATAGCGTGGTGTCTTCAAGTGTCCTGGGCTCCCAAAGGACAACACATTCCCTAGTAAGGACTTCTTTATTGTCACCCCCCCCCTAGAGAACTTCAGAGTATTTCTCTCTCTAAGGGTTTATGACAGCCTGACCTCTCCCTTGCAGGTCATAGATTCAGATAGTTCAGAAAGGAGCTGTACTTCAGAAGTAATACATGCTTCACAGGTCAAACAAACATAATCCCTGTGAAACTCTGGGCAAAGAAGGATTCTTATGCTATGAGCTATTCTTGTTGTTATTCAATAATTGGAAAAGAAAAGAAATGTGAAGAGTTTAGACATAATTCTAAAATAAACTTGTTTTAAACCAATACGCAAGAATGTTTAGTGTAAGTTTTTGTGGTTGTATGTGAAACTCAGGAATTCAGTTTCCAGACTTTCCACCATAAGCATCAATAACTCACATCATAATGGACTCATCTATGAGTCATCAAGTGTTTGAAATACATCTTCTCCCACTTTTTGGAGGCACTGACCTTTGCCGGAGTGAAAAGGTTTTAAACAGTTTGCTCCGTCCCTCCCTCAGACTCAATATTATGGACATCTACGCACAATTTAACGTATCCTCTATCTGAAGTCCATTCTCTTCTCCACCGACACAGTATTCAATTTCTTAATAATGCATAGAAACCACAACTTTATTCTGCATGGTTGGAAGTTGCTATTTTATGTTTGGAAATGCATCATGTGTTAAGAAGAGTGTGAATAACGAATATCTGTGCTATTGGCCAACTGGTATTCTGACACTCTAAAATCTGTGCAGATGTCATCAGCATTGGGACTGATTTCCCAAAACCAGAGTTAAGTCCAAAATTAACACCTCTGTGGCTGTAAAATGAAGCCCTCTTGTACAGTTTGTCTCCTCAGTGTTTTCCTTCTCACTAGACTCTCCATCTCAAGAAAATTGGCAGGTAGCAAATAACCACAATGGACATTCAAATAACAGCTCACTGTTTGTCCTGATTTAGAAGCAAGACCACATCTATATCAGTTCAGGAAAAAGGCTTCAGATAGTTTGGTATTAAATGGAAAAATATTGTAGGAGACATGCTGAACAGAGAGATATTATTCTGGTAATGAAAGTGTAAATCCAGCTATTCAATGAAAAAGTGCATAGAATTTTAGAGAAAGGGAACCTCAGAGGTTTTCTGGTCCGAACGCCCCATATTACATGTGAGGTCGTAGGAGTCCAGAGATGTTAGACAACTTGCCCAAGTGGAACTGATAGCTCAACACGAATGTAAACCAAGCCTCCTGACACTGTTGTGTTTTCCTTCATTGTTTTTCTTCCAACTGATTTTTCTGTGCTAGATGGTAACACAGTGAATAACTCACATCTACAAAGTGCCCGTATCTGAGAAAATTTTCACTCCCAGTTAAGGAACTTGTATTTAACTGAGTTTGGAATAGTAAATTTGCTTTTGTTCTTTGTGTGTGCATAGGTATGTGCATGCGTGTGTGTGTAAAACTCTCTTATTGAGATGTAATTCACACTACGTACAATTCACCAATTTTAAGCCTACCCTTCAATGTTTTCTAGTATATTCACTAATGGTGTGTATTAATTTTAGTGTTTTTTTTTTTTTTTTTTTTGCGGTACGCGGGCCTCTCACTTTTGTGGCCTCTCCCGTTGCGGAGCACAGGCTCCGGACGCACAGGCTCAGCGGCCATGGCTCACGGGCCCAGCCGCTCCGCGGCATGTGGGATCTTCCCAGACCGGGGCACGAACCCACGTACCCTGCATCGGCAGGCGGACTCTCAACCACTGCGCCACCAGGGAAGCCCCAATTTTAGTGTATTTTTATCATCCCTTAAAGAAACCCTATACACATACCAACTATTCTCCGTTCTCCTTCTCCTCTGCAGCCCTGGGTGACAACTAATCTACTTTCTGTCTGTATATAAGTGCTTACTCTGGACTTTTCATATAAATGGAATGATACAATATTTAGTCTTTTGTGAGTGGCTTCTAAGAGTGGTACTTTGTGTTCCCTTTGATACCATTGGAAAGATTCTCACCATTGTTTATTTCGGCAATATCCACGTGGCAGACTGTATTATTGTTTAAAAATACTTATTACCTCATTAAGGGGATGGCTATATTTCTTTGCCTTATTGACCGAGAGCCAGTCAAACCAATAAGCAGTAACCACAAAAAGCTTTTGGGGTTATTTGGGGATGGTTGTTGTTTGGGGTTGTTATCACAACACAATGTAATCTATCCCAACTTGTCAGAATCAGTTAATGCCCAAGAGCTTTACACAGAAATAAGGTGATGGGTCTTCTTACCAACATAGTGCTACACTTTATTTTTCAGAGCAGGACTGTTTGGTCCATGAGACCCCACTATCTCCTGATAATGTCCCCTGGAGCTGTTGGCATTCAGCCCTCATCTCGTTGAGGCTTAAATCTAATCCAAGAGGCTGGTTGGAAGATGTATAATAGGCACTGAAACTTTCTTGTCCTTATCCACCTGCTAAAGTGAGCAATTGAGCTTGGAAAGAATGTTGCTTCTCTGCAATAATTCAGCTTTGGGTTGAAATCAAGCCTAGAAAGTTAATCTAAAAGACAGCTTTTTGTGGAAATGTTATGAATAAGTGTAAAAAGCAGAGTGTGATATGATGTGCTTTCATGTATACCACTGTGTTTTCCAGAAAACACTCTAATAAGAGGGCAAATATAAAATAACTTTTCCAGATAATCAACTTCATTTATAAAAGGAGCACAAATTAGTCTAAGGACAGGCTTAGTAACATCTCTTGCATGAACCAACTAGTCTCACATATACATTTTATTAAAATAAGAATTCAGAATATGAGTTTCCCATTCACGTTTTCTTTTGAGCAGGCACTATCTGGCCTTTTTTTTTTTTTTTTTTAATAAAGAGGAGTATGGAGAAAAACAGACTTTGTGGGGGAAAAAGTTTCAATTTTTGCTCTTCTAAATTCAATAAGAGAAAATGTATTCTTTTAAATAATGTCAGTGCCTGCCAACCTGGCTGCCCGCATGGGTGTTGTACTATTGGTCAGTGTAAACTGTAAATCTGTCTTGTCATTCAATCTTCTGTACTTCTTTTACATTTATCGTAGTTTTATTTTATCGTAGTATTATCATAGTTTTTTTGGTATTATTTTATCATAGTTTTTCCAAAATTTTCTTTATCTTTGCTTCTAAAATTAGCCAATGATTGATAAAATCATTACTATTAAAATATATGATACATATTGACTTATCTACCGTTTATAAAAGAAAACCTTATTAGATCTTCTTAACATTAATTTTGTTCTTTAATTTCCTTTCATAGATTCTGAAAGAACAGAGTGCTGCCTAGGGAAAAGGTAACTCTTTTTGTTTTGCTTACAGTTGAAAAATCACAAAATTTGGAAACATTTTTTTCTTGTCTTGACACTATTTAAATTATAATTCTCATAATTTGATGAAAATACATGTACTCATTTCTAAATTACTAATGTCCCAGAGTATTTATGTTTCGATTGTTTTTAAATCGACAAGGGGTTTTTAAAAAATCGTCTAAATCAAATACATCTTGTTACATTTTCTTCAACTTCTCCAAGGCAGTTTCCCTTTGGAGTGAGACCAACTCTTGAAATTTAATCTGCAAAAGGCCTGTGCTGTGTAAAGGCGATGAATAAGGTAAAAGAGAAGAATATGCTAAGCTTTCATGTACACCATTGTTTCCCCCTGCAAATACTACAATAAGAGGGGAAGTTCACAGAACATAAAGCAAATAATGAAAGGAAATGCAGACTGTTCCCGTATCCTCATGTAACGCTAGCGACTGAAACAGGAAACGTGATGGCATGTGATTCCTTAACTGTATATACTGTTGTGTGTTGAAGTGTGACATCACCGGCCAACAGGGATTCCCTTTGCTAATGGTTGTAAATCTGTTTTTAGCCATTTTTAGTTTTCTATAAAAAAAAAAAAAAACTATTTCTGTAAAGTTTTTTTCAAAGTAAATCACCTTTGGAGTAGATGAAAATATGTTTTTTTTTTCTATTGTTAAATTGGTGGAGTTGGTTTTAGACACTTCAGGTGCCATGGAAGCATCTATAATCAGGGTTTTTTCCTGAACAAAAGGTAGTTATCGAGCAGTTATTAATAGTATTATGAAGTAATAAAGGATTTAATTCTCATTTAAATTCAAAGCCTAAACATAGCCAGCTTGTTTATTTTTACTGATTCAGATTGTCATAAGGGATCCAATCCCTTTGTGTTAATTGTCTATTCTACAGCAGGAAACCCAGAAAAGATGAAAAATTGCTTGGGCTGTGACCTCAGCAGCAAAGCCAGGGCAGTGTATAAATATCTGTCTTTATCTGAAGGGATTCCAAGGAATACAGCCCCTCCTTTCCCCCTCGTGAACACTAGATGCTCAGCTTCCTTAAATATAGCTTTTGGGGAAGCCATTCACGTAGATTCCAGAAGTTCACATGGGCACTTGCATAGCCTGTAATATTCCCCATAGGATCACGCTTGTGTCTTACAGTCAAATATTAAGAATTTGGGAATTGCTTGAGGCCAGAGCAGGTTGTTTGAAGAAGGAGAGAAAGGTAGCTTTTGTCTGATGGAGAGAGCAGGCGATGCAAGGTCCAGAAGCTTCTAAAGATGGTATGTATCTAGGGAAACTGTATCATCCGTTTGGAAATGAAGGACAGTTACTGTACGATTCAGAGTTGGTACTCAGGAAATCTTCCACAGGTTTCTTCTCCTTTTTCTATGCTCTTGTTATTTAATAAAGATAGTTTTGAAAATGCCAGCCATTCTTGCAGTCCTAAGAAATTTCTGGGTCCAATTTTAGATACCAGTTTTAAAGGGGCAGAGGCATTCCACGATGAGAAAAAAATGGCTGGTGATAGCAGGGTAACTGCAATGTGAGAAACTCAGACAAAGAAGGAACCCCTAGGAGCAAAATCCAGGGTTTGCCTGAGGTACTTCTTGTCACCTTGAGAGTGTCACCTCAGAACTCTCCGCTAAGCTCTTGACCTTTTGGTTTTATAAACAAATGCCGCTCTTTTTAAAGTTACGAACAATGGTTAAGTGGGACCTCGTCTTTGGCTCAAGCCATGGAGTAAATGATTAAAAGAGACAGCATGGTATTTACTGAATTTAATTTTCAATACTGGCAGTATTTACTGAATTTAATTTTCAAGAAAAGAAAAACCAATTTAACTCAGGGTAACACCTCGTATCGCCTTGGGATGACTTTCAATTCCTGAGAAAGATGCCAAGTGAAGTTCTTCCCCAGCCGTAGACACAGCTGTCGATTTGCATGAATTGTCTTCAGAATCTTTGTCTTTCCTGTGTCTTCTCCCCTGGTAGTTTCCATTTGTTCTGCCATTCTCGACAGTCTCCCCTGTTTGGGTTCACCTGCTTCTTTTACTCCAGGAAAAATATGGTGGTCCTACTTGCCATTTCCATTTTGCCAAGATAGTGTTACCTCATCCAAATTAGCTTTGAATTTTAAGAGAGAGATTTTATGCATTCGCTCAGACTGGGCACTATGGCAGCATCAGTATGGAAAATCCTTTCTGGTCAGAGTGACAATGATCCAGGGCTCAAAGCCAATACTGGCTGACATTTCCCTGATTATCTACAAAGTTTCTGCTTGTGTGAGGCCTGTCTGAAGAGTAAGCATCATCCAGAATTCCTTCTTCCCAATCCAGGACATTTTGACATCTCTATGCATTCTAATCAGACATATGCAGATTTATCTTTTAAGAGGAATTGGGTGTAACCCACTTAAATTGAAGGTCACTTTCAGAAGAAGGATCAAATTCTCACTGTCCTCAAATAATGCCATCACCCTAACACTCTAGACTCTTTCATGTGCCAATTCCCAGAATTCGACTGAAGACCCTTGTAGTCAGAGCTGGTTTCTATCGTTCGTGACCAGCTAAGCAGTGGTCACACTGCTATGTGGGGTAGGGTTTGACTGAAGCCGCCATTTCCTGTCAATCCAGCCATATTTGTTTGAGAATGTCCATTAGTTAAATTTTTTTCCCTCTCCAGTGGGAAAGTGTAGAATGTGTGGTGAATTTTACAGTCCCAGTAGATGCTCATTTTTCTTGTAAGAGAATCAGTTTTTTCAGGGACCATTTAAATACCTGCAGTCTTTAATTAAACTTACATGTTTCTAAAAATTTTTTAAGTATATATATCCTAAGGTATTAGGGAGCTTCTTGGTAACTGACATTATGTTTGTTCTTTTAAACAAAGTACATGGATATCTGAGATTTTAAAAACCAACCTTTGATTCATCACTTAGTGGACATTGACACAGCAGGATGCTAACCTGGAAGCCTTAAACTGGCAGAGGAGTGTACCCAGCCCATGGTACAGGTACTAACATACTGTAGATGTTCAGTCAATTCTTGTGGGATAAAAGAGTGAGCAGGCAGCCGATAAGCCAAGGTCGGAAGTCTCTTTATTTCCAGAGTCGATTCTGTTGACTTGGCTGGATGGGCAGACTCGTGTTTGCCTCTGACATTGTCCCGGGTGGACCTCTGACATATTGCACAGTAAGCAGTAAGGAATGGATCTTCAGTTAAGGGCACAAACTAGCAGACAGGTTCTATACTTTACTTGGGGTAGGACATCCCTTTGAGAAAATAAGATCAGGAAACTGATAACTTGTCTTAAGTGTAAGTGCCCTTGTTGGAACCGGATCTAAAACACTTATGCCTTGATAAGTGCCCCGAGCCAAGTTATCTTGCTAGTTATTGCTGAAATAATCTCTGAGGAAACGACGATCCAGACAGTATCAAGTGGTGTAAAGGAGGATGTCAACACCTTGAGTTAAACCTTGAATATATATATGTGTATGATCCACCATAGAGAAAGTTTTGTTTAAACATACATATAATATTACGTTTTCTTAGCCATACAGGTGAAAATAAAGTCAAAAGTCACTCCATTCTTAGATTAATGGCATTTCAGGATATGGACATGCTTCTAGCTTGTATTCATTCTGCTTTCTTTTCATACATGTGTGTAAAGTGACTGGCAGTGGATTTTTTTAATTTGTGTAGTTTCTTTGGAGAAACAGTGATATACAGGAGAAAAGGATTATTATTTCTTAACTATGGAGAAACTTCTTTGATGTAAAGCCATGGAGAAATAAATTTCAATGTAATTCATAAGAGATCTTTTAGATTTTGTTTGTTTTTTGAGGTACGCGGGCCTTTCACTGCTGTGGCCTCTCCCGTTGCGGAGCACAGGCTCCGGACGCACAGGCCCAGCGGCCACGGCTCACGGGCCCAGCCGCTCCGCGGCCTGTGGGATCCTCCTGGACCGGGGCACGAACCCGTGTCCCCTGCATCGGCAGGCGGACTCCCAACCACTGCGCCACCAGGGAAGCCCGACCGTTTAGATTTTTAAAACAAGGTAGCATTTATGTGCAAAACCATGATACGCCTTTTAGTGTTTCTGTGTACAGTATTTAGGAAGGCCTATGACAGTAAGTGTTTCTCTTGGCGTAAAGGGGGTATGTAAATAGCTTCAGTGCCAAGAATAATTCTCAGAAATGTGAGCATTAGTCACTGCATTTAAAAAAAATTCATTCGGTAAAATTCATTCATACAGTGAAATTCATTAAAGAGAGACGTGTTTTTTGAGTTATCCAAAATCAGGTGTTAAAAAGACAACCCGCCTGAAATTTTACCCTTTCTTTTGTTCTCTCTCTCTCTTTTTTTTTTCTTTTGTCATCCACCTGAAAGCTGTTTACAGCAATAACTTATCTCTTTCAACATAATTTTCTCTTCTGGAAATAATATATGAAAAATTTGACTTCATTTGTAGCTTTAATTGCTTAATTTGAGTACCCCCGAACCAGGAATTCTTGGATCTGCAGTCCTTAGAGGGAGGCATAGGGCTTAAATCTTCCCTGTGATTAGTCAGAAAGAATATTTATCAGTGCTCGGGAAGCAATCACAGAATGGATATTACCAACCTGTAGGACAGAAATGAAAAAATCCCTTTGTGCACAGAGCCTGGGTAGGCTGCTTATGCGGTGGCATGACTCTAGCTACCTACTAGCAGAGGAGTCTTGATGGGTTGACTAGGAGGAAACATCAAGGTATTCGGAGAGGGAAAGCCTTAGGGGTAAACTTGAGCTAAGCCCTTGATCGTTTTGATTCCAGGGAGTAAAAACCTGGAGCAATCACATTCAAATGCCAATTTTAAAAATAAAGTCAAGAATCCAAAGAGAACAAAGTTATAGAAGAAGCAGATTGGGAAGAAATAAAGAGTGGAAGAAATTACAGTGAATCGCTAACTGGGGAGGGGGCCGTTGAAGCAAGAGCTACCCTCATTTTTTGTCAGTGTATGGAGTGCAGTTTGTTGGGTTGGTAGAGCGCCATTGCTCAACCTTGGCTGCCTATGGCAATGACCCGGGGAGCTTCAAAAGTGCTGCAGACCCATTCCTAGAGATTATGTCATAATTGGGCTGAGATATAACCTGGATATTGAGATTTGTGAAATTCCTCAAATAACTCCAATACAAAAACAAGGTTAAGAAACACCACCTTTTGTGGTAGTCAGGGGAACTAGGAAGGAAATGGAAATCAATGTTTCAGCATGACTTGCCCCAAGAAGTCTTTCAGGATCCACAAGCTGAGCTGGGGGTCTTTGGTGTAGACGCCCACGTACCTTCGGTATGGCTCCCTTACAACAAAGCTCACGCGAAAACCAATAGTTGTGAAAATGTTCAAAGTTTTACAAATGAGCCACTGCAGCCAGGTGGCATGTTTAATGGTATTTCGTGGGAAAGATCATGCCTCACGATTCATCCTGCTGGGAACATCTATTTTCAGTCTGGTGTCCCTAAGAGAAGCCACTCTGCCAAAAGGGTTATAATGTGTGTTAGCGTAGGGTTAGTGGAACATAGTTCACGTGGCATAGGATTTCCGGATACAAGATTGCCCACTCGAATTTGAAATTCTGATGAATAACGAATAATTTTTTTAAATAAAGTATTTCTCTTGCAATATTTGAGACATACTTATACCAGAACATTATTAGATATCTATCAGAACATCAAATTTAACTGAGCACCCAGTTTTTTTAATATTTTAATTTTATTGAAGTATAGTTGATTTATAATGTGTTAATTTCTGCTATACAGCAAAGTGATTAAGTTATACATATATTTTTTTTCCATTATAGTTTATCACAGGATATTAAATATAGTTCCTGGTGCTGTACAGTAGGACCTTATTGTTTATCTGGGCACCCAATGTTTTTGTCTTTCTAAGTCTGGCATCCCAATGTGGGAAGAATCAACAGGTAGCTGAATAAGTGACCTTCAGAGGTAAAGCTCATACGGACCATTTATGAAGTCTTTATTGAATTTGTTACAATATTGCTTCTGCTTTATGTTTTGGTTTTTTGGCTGTGAGGCATGTGGGATCTTAGCTCCCCGACCAGGGATCGAACCCGCATCCTCTGCATTGGAAGGCAAAGTCTTAACCACTGGACCACCAGAAAGCTGAGAGATGGATACACATTCATAGACAACGAAACCCCATTCCTGGGACAATAACTAATGGGTAGTAGGTATTTTGTAGATTGTGTTCAATAAATCCAAGCTCAAACCAACTATCAACACCACAATTTGGTATTAAAACGATTAAAAAAATTATTTTATTAAAGTATGGTTGATTTACAATGTTGTGTTAGTTTCCAGTGTACAGCAAAGTGATTCAGTTACACATAGATATATATACATTTTTACACATTCTTTTATGGTTTATCACAGGATATTAAATATAGCTCCCTCTGCTATATAGTGGGACCTTGTTGTTTATCCATTCTGTATATAATAGTTTGCATCTGCTAATCCCAACCTCCCACTCCATTCCTCCCCCTACCCCCTACCCCGTGGCAACCACCAGTCTGTTCTCTATGCCTGTGAGCCTGTTTCTGTTTTGTAGTTAAAGTCATTTGTATGATATTTTACATCCTACATATAAGTGATATCATATGATATTTGACTTTCTCTGTCTCGCTTACTTCACTTAGTATGAGAATCTCTAGGTCCATTCATGTTGCTGCAAATGGCACTATTTCATTCTTTTTTATGGCTGAGTAGTAGTCTGTTGTATATATATATATACCACATCTTCTTTACCCATTCATCTGTTAATGGACATCTAGGTTGCTTCCATGTCTTGGCTATTGTAAATAGTGCTGCTATGAACTTTGGGGTGCCTGTATCTTTTTGAATTATAGTTTTCTCTGGATACATGCCCAGGAGTGGGATTGCAGGATAATATGACAATTCTATTTTTAGTTTTTTGAGGAACCTCCATACTGTTCTCCATAGTGGATGTACCAATTTACATTCCCACCGACGGCATAGGTGGGTTTCCTTTTCTCCACACCCTCTCCAGATTTTATTATTTGTAGACTTTTTGAGGATGGACATTCTGACAAAGATACAAATGAAATTATTTACAAAACAGAAAGAGACTCACATACATAGAAAACAAACTTATTGTTACCAAAGGGGAACGCGGGGGAGGGAGGGATAAATTAGGAGATTGGGACTAATATATACACTCTAGAATATATAAAATAGATAACCAGCAAGGACTTACTGTATAGTACAGGGAACTATATTTGATATTTTGTAGTAACCTATATGGGAAAAGAATCTGAAAAAGAATATATATATACACACACACATACGTATAACTGAATCACTGTGCTGTATACCTGAAACTAACATGATATTGTAAATCAACTATACTTCAATAAAAAATATTATTAAGAAAAAAGAAAGATACCTTCATAACCTAAATGGACACGTAGAGAATGGAAGACTGTAGCTGGCCTACTGCCAAAAGAAATAGGCTGTTTTCAAAAATATCAATGAGACTGTGAGGTCCAGAAGTAATGAACAGAAGCAGCAAACACTAACAAAAGGAAATCACTAATAGGGCTGGATATGTACCGATATTTTACACACACAGACACACACAGAAACAACAGAAAATTATTACCTATGGAGGGTATGGTACAGAGTTGCTTCTTACAACATTTTATCTTTTCTTAAAAATTTTTATTGGAGTATAGTTGATTTACAATGTTGTGTTAGTTTCTGCTATATATACTCCAAAGTGTTATACATTTATCCACCCTTTTTTAGATTATTTTCCCATATAGGCCATTAAAGAGTATTGAGTGTAGTTCCCTGTGCTATACAGTAGGTCCTTGTTGGTTACCTATTTTATAGAAAGTAGCGTGTATATTTTAATCCCAAACTCCTAATTTATCCCTCCCCCTTTTCTCCTTTGGCAACCATACGTTTGTTTTCTATGTCTGTGGGTCTGTTTCTGTTTTGTAAATATATTCTTTTGTATCATATTTTAGATTCCACATATAAACAATACCACGTGATATTTGTCTTTCCCTGGCTGACTTACTTCACTTAGTATGATCATCTCTAAGTCCATCCATGTTGCTGCAATGGCATTATTTCATTCTTTTTTATGGCAGAATAATATTCCATTGTGGTAACAACATTTTATCTTATCATGTACATGAGGAAGGCTGAGCACAGCTCTTATCTTCAGATAGATAAAAATCTGTGAAACAGGAAAAAAGAAAGGTGGCAGTGAACTCATTCCTTGCAGTCAATGTTTTGAACTCAGAGAAGGTGATAAGAACATTTAGCCAGAGATAATATCTTTCTTAGAACTTACCTGTTGCCTCTTCTCCTCCACCTCCTGCAACTGACAAGGAGTTTCTTTCCAGCACTGTCGACTTGTCCTTACAGGGCTTTGAATAGCTCTTGGGAGCACCTGAGAATTCCGGAGACAGTGGTAACTTCAACTGGGGGATCCACTTGGATGGTAATTACTTGGGGATGGAGAATAAGTCTTATTTCTCCTTTACGTTTCCTCATCAAAATTTCTGATTTTAGCTACTGTGCAAAAAGACAACAAGAGGCTCAAGGAGTAGGGCTTGATAAATGTTATCAATGTGACATCATTAGAAAATACCAAGAAAGCTCCCAAAACTTCACAAAGAAACCTGTGTTGCATTCCCTACAAAAGAGCTGTTCACACTGGCCTTTACACAATTAGGAAGATTGTTTTTCTAAGTTATGGATGTTCTACCATTCATGGCATGTACAAACAGTGGTATAAACCTACTGATAAATTGTACATTTAGGAAAATGGATAGGTATGGGAGAAAATTAGTGGTTTTAGATATTGTGAAAATATCTGAAATAAATCCTCAATCATCTTCAATATGCGGTTTGCTTCCTTAATTAGTGAATTACTTAGAGTTTGAGTTGTTTATACTTTATGTTATATTGCTTCGAAAAAGAAAGAGCAAAGCAGCAACTAGCTCAGTCTTGGTCAAATGGCTGTAATTTGGCTTAATTTGAGAGTATATGATCAGTAATTTTTTTTCACTTACTAAAAAGAACAACATTAGGATCTATTAATTTTTTAGTCAGCAGAGTGTATTAGGAATATCAAGCCCTTGATGTAAGTGGGTATTTTTGGAAGTTAATAAAGAGTGAAGAGGATTGTAATGCTCTGAAATTCTCTTCCAGTGTTTGGGAAACAAACCTCATGTTACATTGTAATAATAACAACATGAACTCATCCCAGACATTAGACTTAAGAGAAGGTGAAAGAAATTTAATCAAGTTTTCTTCATGCATTTTAAAATCAAATTTGATATTTGACAAATATTTGGGAAAACTAAAATTTTAAAACATTATTCTTTTTAACAAATGTGGAAAGTGAAGAATTTTACAGTAAATCGTGTGATGCTATCATTTGAAACTATTGAAATATTTTAAAATAATTTAAATAATAAGAAAATGCTTATATTATTATTTCAAGTACTTCTCATGTCAGCACTATTGACATTTTGGGCAAAGAATTACTCTTTGTGGGGAACTGTTCTGTGTATTGTAGGGTGTTTGATAGCATTCCTGGTTTCTACCATTAGAGACCAGTAACATCACCAGTCTCCAGACATTGCCAAATGCCCAGAGTGGGGCAAAATGGCTTTGGTTTGAGAACCAATGCTTAAAGTGAAAAAGAGAAAAAGAAAACATTTCTTTTTATGTATAATATATTTTCAAAGAAAAAGGGCAAAAAGGAGATGTAAAATTTCATAGATTTCTTAGTGGTAAAGTTAGAAGTGTTTTTATATATTTAAAAAAGTATTTTCTATTGTTTCTTTACTAAGTTTTCTATTTTAGTTATTTATTCATTTTATAATAAAATTACCTTAAAAAGCAAACATGGTTTCCAAATTTAACAACTTGTAAGACATAGAAAACAAACTCATGGTTACCAAAGGTGGAAGGATAAGTTAGGAGTTTGGGATTAACAGATACACACTACTGTATAAAAAAATAACCAACAAGGACTTAACTGTATAGCACAGGGAACTATATTCAGTGTCTTGTAATAACCTATAAGGGAAAACAATCTGAAAAAATAGATATATATGTGTGTATAACTGAATCACTTTGCTGTACACCTGAAACTAACACAATATTGTAAATCATCTATACTTCAATAAAAAAAAATCTATGTTAAAAAAAATTAAAAATCATTTTAAAATGGAAGTTTTCTCTTTTTTTAATCTTATGAAATTGGCAAACTACTTTTGTTTTCTGCAGCATAATCTAAAATATTATAGAAGCTTGGAAAAATCAAATGCATTTTTAAAAGTTATTCCTCCTTATTTTTGAATGTTCAGAATGCCAGTGTCATCTTAAAGCCATCCAGAGATCCATTCTCATTCACACGTTCGTATCAGAGGAACATGATGGTGCATTTAAAGGATATTATTCCTGCTTCCTTTCAATCCTGTGACTGGTTTTGTCCTTCAAGAGGAATAATCGATCTGACTTATTTACCACATCATGTTTGTAAAAGCTTTTTTCAGATAGTCACCTCAGCTTTTCTTTACTTATGCTCTCTAGACTCAACTTGTCCAGTTTTCTAATATTTTTAAAATCACACATCTAGACTTTTATCAGTTCAAATTTTCCTATGACCTCCGTTGTATTAGTTCATGGTTTAATTACACATTATGTAAAACTGAAAGCTTTAATATAAAATAGAACAAGTGGAGTAATTTCATCTTCAATATAATATTGTATTAAATAGCATTTCTTTAGTAAGGTAAACATCCTTTTTTACATAATAATTTTATCCTATTTAATTATTTTTTATTAATATTCTTTTACCTAGAATTAAAATATCTAATTATTATTCCTGTGGGACCAACTTATACTCTTCTGCTTAAGATCTTCATTCTTCCCTTTTTTCTAAACCTCTAGAGATCAACCTATAGTTCTTCTCTTTCCTACAATAACAATAATAACTTTGGAATTCTCTTTCTTCCATCAGTTAAAGATATTGTTTAAAATGATCTTTCCCACCTTACTGTCATTAGAGATGTTAACTTTATCCATATTCTTGCCTAATTATGCAATCTGTTTTATCACGAATAAACCATTTTAATTATTTTTGTTCATGTTTCCCCCATCAAATAGTCATTCGTGGGCTTCCCTGGTGGCGCAGTGGTTGAGAGTCTGCCTGCCGATGCAGGGAACACGGGTTCGTGCCCCGGTCCGGGAGGATCCCACATGCCGCGGAGCGGCTGGGCCCGTGAGCCATGGCTGCTGAGCCTGCGCGTCCGGAGCCTGTGCTCCGCAGCAGGAGAGGCCACAGCAGTGAGAGGCCCGCGTACCGCAAAAAAAAAAAAAAAAAAAAGTCATTTGTTTACCTGCAGTACCATTAAAACATATATTTTGTAAAATTCCTAAACAAAATGTCATGCAGAATATCTATGGTAATTCACAGAAGTGAAAAATAACAGATTTCTGTTATTTCTTTGTCATTATTCAAATATTTACCTTTGCCATTAAAAAGAAACCTCTTAAAATTCTAGGCAGAGATGGCTCTTTCAAGTATGTATGTGCTAAAGGGTACATAGCATGCAGTCATGTGGAAGCTTGTCCAGTCCTGCTCAGGACTGGCCGAGCTGTGAAGTTACTCCACCCAGCATGTAAGTCATTGTCTACATTTTTTCTACTCTATATTTGGGAGCTTCTCGTTTTTCGGTTTTTTTTTTTTTAATTAAAGTATAGTTGATTTACAATATCATGTTAGTTTCAGGTGTACAGCACAGTGATTCACTTATACACACACACGCACATATATAAGTCTTCTTTTTCCGATTCTTGAACTTCCTGTTTTATTCTTCAGCATCTTTTATATCTTCTTCAACTTCAAAAAATCATTGAGTTTTATGACTAATCCTGATAAATGTTTAAATATTTGAATTGCTCGCAGTGATATCATAAATTTGTTCATTCATTTATTCAACACTTTCTGAGCACAGACCATGCCCCAGACACTGAGCTAAGTCAAGAAGTACCACGATGGCTAAACCCTTGTCTCAGATAGAAGCTGTTTGACTTTTCTCCATGTTGAAGAAGATTTTTTCTTGTCTCTTCTGGCTGGGGACCTCACCCATTTCTCATTAACTGAGATTATATTAAATATTCTGTTATTAGCAGTTTTAATGAAGCCTAAAGTAAAGCTTCATTCCACCTATAATTTTCTCCAGTCCCCCGAAACACTGCAGTTAATCATCTAATGTACACTATTTATAACATTTTTTTTCTCATTACTATTATCACCCCAGCAAAGAAATTGCTTAACCGTCATCTGAATAATTCTAAGTCAGTTAAACCAAGAATTACTAGGAATTTGAGGAGAAAATGAATTTCAATTTCCTTATTTTCCCACCAATTTGAATTCAAAAAAGGCAAAGTAATGAGAGCATGAGTACTTTGGAGTATCTTAGTAAGTTCACATGTTTGTTTGCAAACTCCTTTCAGTTAAAAGAAACCCTGCACACATTTAATATATGTAAGTTATTTATAAATTATATAATAACATGTGCTACTATATCAATTATACATGCACTGTAAAAATCATACACCGAAATTAGAAAAGAATGAATTTTTAGAATATAAATAGAAAATGTGCATTTTTTAACCACACCCCTGTGCTGGTTTCACAGACCCTAATTCCAGAGTGGACAGATTGTGCCTTTGGAAACAACTGTAGACTCTGTTTTCTGTCTACGGAAAATTCTAGTAAGTCTGCTCAATTGCAGAATCCCATAGAAATGATTGCATAAATCAACGGTAAAATTGCATCAGACATGAAAAAACAAACAGGTATATAGGAAAGCTAAGTACATTAATATTGAGATTTTCCTTAGAAGACACTATATGGTTTCTGGTTCAAGCTCAATGAGAAACCCCTTCTAACAAAAAGATTTCCTACCAGATTAGGTGATAGTCTAACCAACACATTTTTTTAAAAACTCCAAGCAATAAAAGAGAATTCTTGGGCTTCCCTGGTGGTGCAGTGGTTAAGAATCCACCTGCCAATGCAGGGGACACAGGTTCGAGCCCTGGGCCGGGAGATCCCACATGCCACGGAGCAACTAAGCCCATGTGCCACAACTACTGAGCCTGCGCTCTAGAGCCCGTGAGCCGCAATTACTGAGCCTTCATGCCACAACTACTGACACCTGTGTGCCTAGAGCCTGTGCTCCACCACAAGAGAAGCCACCGCAATGAGAAGCCTGTGCACCACAAGGAAGAGTAGCCCCCGCTTGCCGCAACTAGAGAAAGCCTGCGCACAGCAACGAAGACCCAATGTAGCCAAAACTAAATAACTAAATAAAAAACAAAAAACAAACAAAGAAACCCTCCAGGCAAGCAGCAGATACCTGAAAAAGGACACATACACATGTGAGGGCGCACACACATACACACACACACACCACATCTCTGAGAATTTTAATTAGAATCCAA
Organism: Pseudorca crassidens; assembly: GCF_039906515.1. Lineage (NCBI taxonomy): Eukaryota > Metazoa > Chordata > Mammalia > Artiodactyla > Delphinidae > Pseudorca > Pseudorca crassidens. Next base: position 6,843,886 of record NC_090313.1, read on the forward strand.
ATCATCACAGCACAAGAGATATACTAATCCTTTGAGCAAGGTGTTAATTGTTAATCTCATTCTTCCTGTCTGGTAGCCTTGTATAACACCCTGTATATAATAGGCTTCCTGTGGTAGAAGAATGAGCTACTAAACCTCAACACATGCTTTCTAGTAATCATTTCAATAGCCATGGGTCCTTATAATAGAGGCTAATCTCCATAACATCACCATTACTGAATGAGGGTACCTAAAATTATAGAGACCCTTTGCTCTAATTATAGACTCTGAATTGCAAATCCATTCTTTAATCAACTGTAAATGCATTGTAAAGGGAATTGTAAGTTCTTTCCAGGGAGCAATATGCATTCAAACTAGCAGACTAGAACTGAGCAGAATAATGTGTTTGGGGAATAATAAAGGGATATGCTCCTCCTAGAGCCTGCATTCTAATGTGGCTCCTGGATGGAGAGATTGTAGCAGTAAGTCATATGTTTCCAGTTTCCTAGTGTCATTACAAAGGCGTGGCATTCGTGTTTTACTTGCCCAGAATCCTCCATAGTAAGCAAGTCAAGTATGCTCTCAAATATCTACTTTTTTCCATTATTTGTTTATTTCTGATGTTCTTAAAGAGAAACAACGTGTCTCTCAAAAATCCAGAAGCCCATGGACTCCATTCAATTCCACGTATTTTGTTGGTATAGAGATGAATTCCCATTTGCTTTAACCTCTAATAGACAAAGCCTAAAACAAATCTATTTCTTTAATCCCACAAATATTTTATCATTTACCGTGGAAAGTGAGATATACATTTTTAGTCTATTTGAATCACAGGCAACTGCTTGATTTTAATCAAATGCTTGGCAATTTATGGAAATTCCAAAAAATCTTACTGTCTTAAGATAATTTTAGCGATGAATGGGCTTGTCCAGTGACTGCTGTCTTTATTGTCTTACTGATGGAATAGAAAAACACAACGCTACAACATTCCTGTCTGAATGTGAGCAGTGCTTCTGCATCAACTTTTGTCAGTAGATGAGACAAATGCAAAAAGGGAAAGAAGTGTCAGGAGGCCCATTCTTAGACTCCCAAGTATTTAATATCTTCCCATATGAAAACAAACAAACTGCTCCTCCCTAAACACCTTTTCGAAAAAATTTATTTTCACTGTGAGGTGATCTCATGTCTCCCCTGAAGGAACCCAACGAGAAACCAAACACTTGTTCCTAACCAAACCCTTATTTTATTGAAGTATAGTACATCAACATTGAGCTGGTTGTTCAGATAACCCAGAATTTTTCTGGAGTTTGTTACTTTCCTTAACTGAGTTCCTTACATCTGTTCCTGTCTCCCCAAACCATCTTTCACCTGTGAAATTAAAAGAAAAACCATCATCTAACCTCAGCCCCTTTCATCTCATTCTGTCTCTGTGCTCTAATTGGTCCCTGACATTTTGGAGGGAGGAAATATAATTTATTCATAATTATATGATATTCATTCCTGTGGAGTTTTAATACATTGCTAACTGTGTGTTAATAGAAAAACCCAGCTAAGCCTCTTGCATTTTGATTTTCAAAATATTATTTCTCTTCTATATGATAGCAATTTTTTTTTTTTTTTTTTTTCGGTACGCGGGCCTCTCACTGCTGTGGCCTCCCCCGTTGCGGAGCACAGGCTCCAGACGCGCAGGCTCAGCGGCCATGGCGTACGGTCCTAGCCCATGTGGGATCTTCCCGGACTGGGGCAAGAACCCGCGTGCCCTGCATCAGCAGGCGGACTCTCAACCACTGCGCCACCTGGGAAGCCCACAATTTTTGTTTTTAAGCTTTAGTGTTGAGATGTTTTAGGTTTTTGATTGAAATGGATAATTAGAAAGAAACAGTCTCCATTTTCCAGGTAAGTCCAAAATGACAAAGAAGAATGGCACTCAATATTAATAAAATCTTGGGTTTAGCTTTTAGTGTTAAAGTAGAATAATAATATCCTGCTAGTTTCCCGGAAAACTGAGGGATTCATTTATTATCATGACGTTCTTCTCTTTGCTTTAATATTACTATGCTTTCTACAACAATTTTCCTATACTCGAATTATTACCGAAAGCTACAAAGGTTAACATTAAATATATTAACTTTTTAATGTTATTCAGCTTTTTCAGCCATTAGTCTTCCTCAGATGTCTGCCACTATTTACATAATTATTTTGTCAATCTAGCCACAGCTTTTACCTTCAGAATGTAATACAATGAGTATTCATATTTCATTCTGCATAAAAGGTGTCCATTCATAAAGCTGACCTGAAACAGATCTGCAGCTTGGTGGGAAATTGACTTTAGATCTACAGAAGAGAATATGGGGCTAGTGGGTTTTGGGAAAACATATGTCGTGATAGATACAAGATTTAATTTTTTTTTAAATGCTTATTTATTTTTATTGAAGTATAGTTAATTTACAAGGTTGTGTTGGTTTCAAGTGGACAGCAAAGTGATCCAGTTTTATATATATATGTGTATGTGTGTGTGTGTGTGTGTGTGTATATATATATACACACACACACACACACACACACACACACACATACACATATATTCTTTTACAGATTCTTTTCCATTATAGGTTATTATAGTGAGTTGAGTTCCCTGCGCTATATGGTAGGTCCGTGTTGTTTACCTATTTTATATATAGTAGTGTGTACCTGTTACTCCCAAACGAAACGCCTACTTTAGCTCTCGTACACTAGTGAACCATATTTTTAACTTGACTAGTTCAGACTTCTGTAGAAGGCAGAGCTTGTACCTTTAGTTTCCATTTTGGCTAACCAGGATCTCTTCCGTGGCTCTCATTCGCTCTTGCTGAGTAAATCTACCTCGTTGCACTGAGATTTAGCGAGGCAGCTAATATCCGGTTGGTGTCTTCTTGACATCATTCAGTCACTCTCTGTGTTTTTGGTCATTATCTGCTGAGGTTTATATGCTCATTGAGTACAGCCAAGGGGCCGCTGTGACAATGCCCTGAGCTATCTCACCCTCCCAAAGAAACAGTCTTGGAAAGGCAGACTTAGCGAGGATTTGTAAAGCTTAGTTTCACTCTTTTATTTCTCATAGAAGTATCACAATAACAAAGGATTCTATTTAAGTTTCAGACCCCACTGCCAATCGAAACTACTAAAACATGATGGGGTATCTTATTCCTGTCTGATTTCTAGTCTAAAATTTCCAACTACAGATTCTAAAATGATATCTAGCCAAAGTCTGAACAAACATGGTGGATCTTAGGTTTTTCTTTCCACATGGTTTTCAATGCTTCATTTTCATTTTTAACTCACCTTCAGTAGAAGAATATAATTATGGAAAACAGTATCATCATTCAGGAAACAAAAGATGTGCCTTCTTTAAGCCAGAATTCCAGTCATTGTGATTTCTGTCACCACTCGCATCTGCTGATCTTCCTTCTCTGAAGGATTTTGTTCAGAATCTTTGTAGCTTTAGAAAAATGTTTCTGCAGCTCATTTTTGAAGTTGGTAACATTTATATTAACCAAACTAAGGAAGCTAGATGTTCCTCTGTTTTTAATTCATGAAGAAATGCTATTCATTTAAAATATAATTCTTTTCACAATGAAGAAATATGGCCCTTATATGAAATATAGGGAGAGCGTAAGCTGATGACCTGATTGTATTGCTTGTCATTACTGTTCCATTACTGCTCTATTATTTACATTAAATCCAGAGAATAATATTTACTTTAAAGTGGGAATCAAGACAATTTATTGCAATGATCTTTTCTAACACATGGCTAAATTCCATAGCCCTTCATCTTCTATCCAATTGGCCTCAACAATCTTTGTTTTACAATTTTTCCCTTAAGACACTGTCTCTGGCTGCTACTGCCAGGACTATTTACCCTCCTCAAACTCATTCCTTCATTTACTTTCTTTGAACTTATTCCAGCCACTTCTCATGTCTCATGAACTAATTAGAAAAACCAAAAATTCCTTGGTAAGAGCAGAATGAAGAATAACACGTCCAGAAGAGAAAGTATCCATAAGACAAATATTACCCAACTTTAAAAACAACACTTTGCAAAGCAGAAATAGAGACACAGATGTAGAGAGCAAATGTATGGACACCAAGGGGCGAAGCAGGGTAGGATGAACTGGGAGACTGGGATTGACACACATACTCACTACTATGTATAAAATAGGTAACTAATGAGAACCTACTGTATAGCACAGGGAACTCTACTCAGTGCTCTGTGGTGACCTAAATGGGAAGGAAATCCAGAAAAGAGGGGATGTATGTATACGTACAGCTGATTCACTTTGCTGTACAGCAGAAACTAACACAACATTGTAAAGCAACTATATGCCAATAAAAATTAATAAAAAAGATGCCAGAGATGCATATTTGATGATGCATAAAGGAAATCATGATCTATGTTAAGTAACAAGGCACATATAAGTGAATTAACAAATGAGAAAAAACAAAACAAAACAAACAGCAACAACAAAATCACTTCAAATGCTTTCTGAAGCATGGCTGCGTACATCATCTCCCGGAATCCTTGTAATATGTCTACAGAATATTTAGGTGTGTTGGTTATTTTCCACTGGTCTTCTCCCTAGTCCATTCTGGGTAGTTTTTCTCCTGGCTGCTCAGTCTACACCAGGCTTTCTTTTTTTTTTTTTTGCGGTACGCGGGCCTCTCACTGTTGTGGCCTCTCCCATTGCGGAGCACAGGCTCCGGACGCGCAGGCTCAGCGGCCATGGCTCACGGGCCCAGCCGCTCCGCGGCATGTGGGATCTTCCCGGACCGGGGCACGAACCCGTGTCCCCTGCATCGGCAGGCGGACTCTCAACCAGTGTGCCACCAGGGAAGCCCTACACCAGGCTTTCTTTCAGCTGGCTTTCCAGGTCTGGTCTTCAGGTATCCCCAGGAGGATGTCTGAGGTGGATGGGGAGAGACGGGGCTTAGGCACCACTCTGGGCATGGCTGCTCCCCCCAACCAGGCTCCAGGTGCCACGCCACCCCTTCTCCACAGCTCCAGGGATCAGTGGGCCACACTGTAGGATTTCCCTGGCTCAACCTTTCAGTCCCAGGGTTGGTACCAACCTCCTTCTGTTAATACTCTTGCCATCCCTTACATCTGCCCACATATTTATAAATAGTGTCTTATCCACATCGCCATCTCACTGATCTTGTGTGAATTCTATTTCCTGTGCGTACTTTGACCAACCAAACTGGGCATATTTTATTAGTTGTGAATTTTGTTGATGGGGAAATTAAAGCACAAGGAAGTAAGTGACTTCACAGGAGTTGAGGATGGAGTAAAGCCTAGAAGCCAGGTCTCCTAGTGGGAAGTTTATGCTCAGCACCCTTTATAAAGCCTAATGATGATCTCAGTCAAATGGGTAGTAAGTAGTAGTGTTCCATCGTATTCCCTCCAGTATCCCAAGACCCTAGAACAGGCTCGCCCAGCATATATTCAACCCCCTCCAGCTTGCCTTCATGTATGATTGAGAAGGGAACGTTGAAAACATGAATTTGACCTAGTTTCTGCACCTAGATGCTGCTGGATGAGTTTGGGGTGTGGAGGTGAGAAATATAAAGCAGTGCACACGTTGGGCGGGTGCTTCATCTTCAAGCTTGTGATCAGGTATCTGTTCCTCTGCAGCACCATCTCAAACAGCACAGGAGGTGACCAGCAGCTCCCAGCACAGTGGCCTCTCGGCAGTCAAGGGTCAGTCCAGGCTCAATGTCTGTGACTACAGCCAAGTCCAGTTTCCTAATCCTCCCAGAGATTTTTTGAGGCATCGAAATATTTTTTTTTAATAAATTCCATTATGCCTGAACTAGTAAGAAAACTGGATATTCTGTTGTCTACAACTAACAATATTAGCCTATGTCTTCTGGGTGAAATGGTAGTTATGCTTTTTCCCCTCTATTGAAAGCTTCTACATTTATACTGAAAACTTTTCCCTCCTATTTTCTATGCCTTCTTTTCTTCCTTATTGTAACAGAATATCTTACACATCCATTTTTGAAAGAGACCTTTTGTTTATTATCAGGTTTAAAGTTCCTCTCCTTTCTGTCAGCCATAATTCACCATCATTGACTCCTTTATTTCCTCCTTTCATGCAGTAAAACAGGTTCAAAGGAAAAGATCTCCTGAGTTTTTTTCCTTGTGGCTGCAACTAGAGCTGGCTCTCAGGCAGTAATGCTAAATATAGAAGTTGGAAGTTGTTTGAAAATCTCATCCCTCCCCGTTTCTATTGTGGATAACATCCTGTATAACTAGACTTTGTCGACTTTTATCTCTCCCCTCTACACACCTCTGCCTATTTTCTTATAACTTGAGATAATAGAGCCCAAGGGGAGAATAAAGCAAGAATAACAGAACACTCTGGAATTTACATATATTGAAATCAACCTTGTTTTTCGAAGAAACCTAGAAAATAGAGATAGACTTGTACAAGTTCCACCAAGTAGCTGGAGAACCCGGAAGTATTATGAGGTTTCGAGACTAGCATTCTCTTTGTTGACAATCCCAGATGCTAAAATTTTTGTCTTAAAGATATCCTTGAAAGTCATTAGGAACTGAGGCTTATGATGTCATTATGTCCCGCCCTTTCCCTGCTGTTTTCATCCATCAGCCCTCTTGATTTTATATTTTTAATTTTGATTCCTTAATAATTTTATAAGTAAAATTAATATCAAGACAGTCTTGGGACTTTCCTGGTGGTCCAGTCGTTCAGACTTCGCTTTCCATTGCAGGGGCTGTGGGTTCGATCCCTGATCAGAGAGCTAAGATCCCACATGCCTCCGGGCCAGAAAACCAAAACATAAAACAGAAGCAATATTGTAACAAACTCAATAAAGGCTTTTTAAAAAATGGTCCACATTAAAAAAAAAAATCTTAAAAAAAAATACCGAGACAGTCTTGAAAGTAGCACCACCCTGACACACACGACACACACACGTACAATGGTAACATGTACGTGGATATGTGTATACAAGGTATCTAAAGGAAGATCTCTTTTGTCTTTCTGCTGTTGACAGAGGAAAAATTGTGTTTTGTGGGTGGATCATTGTATGTTTACACATACATTCCAGGTTTCTCTTGTCAAGCTGGTGGTGTCTGTCCTTTTAACCAATAGCTGCTTCTGAGTTATTGCCCAGCTCCCAGACCTGTTGGAACAAAAATCCTTCACTCCATCCCCATCCTCAATAAAGGATGATCTTGAAGTCTCTGCTATTGAAGGACCTACCTAGAACTAGTTAATGCTTTTAGCAATTTTTAAAATTTATACGTTCATTTATTTCACAAACATTTATTTTGTGACATCTCCAAGATGCCAGGCACTTGCTGGGTGCTAGAGATATGCAACTGAACAAGAAAGATGTGGCTGGGAAAAGATGCTGGTAGCCCTAGGATGGGCAACTCCACCAACTGTAAATCATTTGCTGCACGAACAATGACAAAAGGGATTGAAGGAGCAGGTTTTGGAAAATAATTGTGTACATCACGTCCTTTCCTTTTGCTGTTCTCAGTCAAAGCTGAGAGTTCTACATCTCAAATGAGGATGGATATAAAGCACTAAAGCACTCATTTGAAGAAAAATTATTCATTAGAATTCAGTTGAGAAACACCCCAAACCATACATCCTTTGAAAATGAGGACCAGACATTTATATAACAATTATATTTGAAAAAGAAATTGCATAAAATATTTTTTTATATTTCAGGATGAAACAGTTGTCTTTTTTTGTAGACTAATATATGTGGCTTTAGTCTTCATTTATGAGCAGAGTTAATATGACTGTCTGCAAGATGGTAATGTGCTTTATACACTGGTTTTGTGCATTTTAGTCAATGAGAGATTTGGGGAGTACAGAGCACTCCATGTTTGCTATCTTATCAGCCTTCACATTCCTGCAAGGATGTCTGATTATAAAAGCAATTAACATTCATTTTGCCTATGTACTGAAATTAATGAATATCAATATATTTATTATGTATTATTCATATATATAAATGTATCTCTGAAATATACATAAATACATTTCAATATATTTCTGACAGTGGCGTGCAAGATTGAATTTACTGACTAGTTTTGATTTCAGCCTATACTATCCAGTGCTAGCTACTGATAATACCCTAAAAGAATTGCAGACAATTTATAATAAGCTTAGAAATTCAGCATATTTTCTTATGATGGCAATTTTGAATTTAAGTTATACATTCTCTTTGGTTCTTTTGCCTTAAACTTATTTTCCAACACCCACTACTCTGGTGTGTATATGAATACAAACTGTCCTTATGATTTCAGATGTGCAGGAGATCAGATACTTAGGGGCATATACGAAGTCAATCTCTGTTGCCCTGCTCAGGATGCAATGGTGGGACCTGCCCCAACACTACTTGCTTCTGGTCTCCCGGAAGTACCTTCCTGAGTGAAATGACCCTATATTCACAGCTCCAACATTTAGTATTGCAAGTAGCTGTTCATTGTACTCTTAACCCTAATGGTATAACAACTGCACCCATTTACTTTGTATTGTCAGCATGCCTTTCAAATTCAGACAATAGACTATCCATCTCTTTACAGGATTTTAGGAACAGCAGGAGTGATTTGGTCAAGAACATGATGGACAGATTGGTATGTAAATCCTTTTCACTCACCTGACACTTCTCCCATCTTGGCTTTAAAGGTATGAGAGGTTTGTAAAGCAACTATGCTCCAATAAAAATTAATACCTAAAAAAAAAAAGAAAATACCAAAGTAGAAGAGTGAAATAACTTTCCCCAGGCATACAATTAAGTTAATTAACTCACTGGCCATGAGCAAGAAATGGATAAAGATAATAAACTCTAATCTATGTTCAAAAAAAAAAAAAGGTACCAGAGGTGACCTGAGGGGACCTCACACAGAGAGAGCTAGGAGGAAGAAAGGCAGTGTTGGCTTCACCTAATGTCAAGGTTTCTGCTGAAATGAGGTTCGTCAATCGCTATCTTTCCTGGTGTTGATCAGCTATTCTTCAAACACATCAAAAGGTGTTGTGATTTGCACTTTTTTACTTTCAACAATTTCAAAATTTGTCATTTATTTTTTTAACAGGTTAGAGGGGAAACAAAATCTATATTTAATGTTTTTAAGTACACAGAAATGAAAGCTTTACAAGTGACACTTTGTTTCCAGCAAAATAATCATGTACTTGGTTACATCTCTAAACATATATCAAACATCTCATTTTCAAAAGTATATCCCACAACAAGTTTCTTTTAAAAAGAAAACATTACTGAAAAGTCACTAGTACTTCTAAGGAGCAGACGAAGCCTGTGGCTTCTGTCAAAGTAAGAGAAGCGTCAGCCTGGCTCTCTGCTTTGCTATTTTCTTATCGTTCACGTATGTTTGGATTAGTAGTACTACTTTAGATCTGGAGGTTGCAGAGATTTTTTGGTTTTGTTTTGGGGTTTTTTGGGAGCATTATTTTTTTTTGTAATTTAAAAAAAAATTATTTTATTTATTTATTTTTGGCTGTGTTGGGTCTTTGTTGCTGTGCGCTGGCTTTCTCTAGTTGTGGTGAGCAGGGGCTACTGTTCTTTGCGGCGAGTGGGCTTCTCATTGCGGTGGCTTCTCTTGTTGCGGAGCATAGGCTCTAGGCACGTGGGCTCAGTAGTTGTGGCTCACAGGCTCTAGAGTGCAGGCTCAGTAGTTGTGGCGCACGGGCTTAGTTGTTCCACGGCATGTGGGGTCTTCCCGGACTAGGGCTCTAACCTGTGTCCCCTGCATTGGCAGGCAGATTCCTAACCACTACGCCACCAGGGAAGCCCTGGGAGCATTATTGTTAAGACGTTGTCTAATTTGTAAGGGTTAATTTATTAATACTAGCTGATATGATCTCTCAAAACTCTAACTCACAGGCATGAAGAGAGCAAGGCTACCTGAGTTGATATACACTTTAGATAAAACTTATTTTTTCTTTTGTAGATTAAAAAGCGTAAGTAGATGCTCTGATACTTTGTTCTCCTACTCTATGGATCCAATACCTGCAACCTGGAATGCATATACCCCACCCACCCTGGGGACCTAGGAGGCTACAATTAAGCAAGAAGTGTGGTGGGAATACAGGTATAGGTATTCAGGGCTCAAATTGAGAGCTGAGAAGTTTGTTTCAATCCACGTTGTCTTTGGCCCCAGGTTTTGTCAGAGACTTGAGCATTTCAGCCATTGGTTGGCTGGTTTGTTGGTACTGGGAGCGTGAGTCAGAACTTCACAGTGTGGCTTCAACATTTTTGAAATGGATTCTCAAATTTTCAGATGTTCATGTTCAAGTGCAAGGAAAGTGATTATACATCACATAGCACTGTGGTTGCTGGAAATCCAAATTGCCCTGATGAAACTAAACCAAGTGGGCGTGGTGAATTTAAAGCTCTTTGAAAGATTCTTCCCATGCGTAGCAATGCCACTTCTGAGCTTGTGCAATTTTGCAGTCAAATCATAAAACAATATATAAATTCCTTTTTGGATTGTTCATTTGGAAAATTCATTTTGGATTATCCTTGAGTCTTTCTGCATTCTCTCAATTAACACAAGCCATTTATATAAATGTTGATACATCTGATTAATTTCAGTGAGAGAAACAATACTCCTTCATATGTTATGTTGAGTTACACCCCCATCTTTTTGTTTTTTCAATCAATGAACAGAATTCACATATTATTGTGTGGGAGGGAAACAATTGTCTGATTAATAGGAAAAGATTACATAATCATTTGACTGTAGCTTAGGTTTAATGCTAAGGCTCAGCTGTGTTAGTACAACTGACATTGACAAGCAGCTGGAATGATAATTGGGCTAAAAATCTTTCTCCTAACCCCCTTCCTAATGACAGGCTGGCAAGAGATGGTAACATTATCACAGTTAACTTTTCCACAAATGATAATACACCAGGGCAATCAACTGGTATTAACCATCAAAGCTTCCTGGTTTTACAGTGTAAACTCTTGTATTTGAAATATCTCTTACCTATGAACAGATAAAATTAAAATGGTATTTTAAAATGCCAGTGTTTAGAGCCATGAAAATTTAATTTTCTGATCGTTCTGTAATAATGTATAGAAATATTGAATCACTCTGTTGTGTACCTGGAATTAACATATTGTAGTAGGTCAATTATAATTTTATTAAAAAAAAAAAAAGGCACTGGGAGGAAATGCATCAGAACACTAACGGTGGTTATCTCTGGGGGTTGGGGATTTTAGGTGATTATTATTTTTTACTTTACGCTTTTACGTATTTCTAGTTGTGTCGGCAATGAACATGTAAAATTAGAAAGGAAACAATAAAAGTCATTAAAAATGAGGGAAAAAAACACTCTAGACTCAGTACAGTGGAGGCATGTCCTTAGATTATGTTGACATGTTCTTAAGCACAGTGCATGGTTTTCTGGTTTAAAAAACCCTCGGGGTTTGATAACCCTGAAACAGACTCATTGACTGCCCTCATTTCTGAGGCTGTCTTTGAGCTCCCTTTCCACAAAAATACCGAAACCTTTTTGATTAGGGCATGAAGGAGTGGTAGGCATGAAAAGAGAAGAGACAAGCGTGAGTTCTCATTCTCCTTCTGCCTCCTTTATTATTCTCCCCTTTCCTTTGGCATCTCTTCCTGCCCCCCTCTCTGAGGGCACGTACGGCTTCATGCAGCAGTGATTTGTTTTCCTGTCTTTTTGTGGGTCGTAAATGAGCACCACTAAAGCAGGGATTGGAGGAACCCACTGGTCATGGAATGATCTGGAGTCCAGGTTTTGAATTTGCTGGCAGCAGGGTGAAGGTGGAAGAAGGGAAACAGAGGATCCAGCCTCTTCACTTGTAACCAGGCGGTAATATGCCTTACCTCCCAGGTTTGTTGCCAGCCTTAAATAAAGTGACTTTTACAAGAGTTCTATTACTTACAACTACTGGGGAAAGCTAAGGCACTCTGGGAGCCTGGCGGGCAGTATATATATGGACATGGGGTATGTGGGTTTGCTTTCCTCTTCTGGGGGGGCTCATGAATACTAACCAGCAGGAAAATAAGAAAGAAAAAATTTTTTTGTAAGTTTAAAACTTTTTTTGTTGATCATTTGTAAACATGATTCAATAAGTAGTGCAAACACTATTTTGGGCTGTTAATGAAACATTGTATTCCACAGTGACCAGCCCTAGAGGACCATACCGGGAGGACTGTAATCAGTTCTCGCTGCCATATTTAAGAGGTGTATTAACGTGCTCGTGAGTGTTCATAGATTCGCTTTGAATGCTTCTGCATTTAAGGGGACGGATTGATGACAGTTCTCAAAGACCACCTCACCAAGAGAACAAGCAAAAGAATACGGTTTCTCTGCCGAAAGGGGATGCTTAGAGATGGGGGTGATGCGCTAAGAATGGTTCTTACATCTTTACATCGAAAAATCTCAAAAAAAGAAGAGTATTTTGCAGAATGTGAAAATTATATAAAATGCAAATTTCATTGTCAATAAATAGAATGTATTGGAATATCTACAGCTATGCCCATGCATTTCCATATTTTCTATGGCTGCTTTCATGCTGCCAAAGGAGATTCAGATACTTGTGGCAGAGACTGTACGTCCTGCAAAGCTGAAATATTGGCTATCTGGCCCTTTGTGGAAAATGTTTGCCGATCTCGTCTTAGGGGATCCAGGGCTGTGGACTTTTGACACATGAGCATTTGAAGGAGGGAGTATTTTGGTCTCTAGGACTTCATCCCTAGTGAGCGGGCAGCCCATAAGCATGAATATGGGGTCACGGGCCGTCTCTTGGGGTGTTGGAGAGACACTGGTGGACTTACATTTTCAGAAAAGTAGACTCAGCAAAACAGTTAGGCTTAAAATTGTGAAAACTGTGGTATTACCAAACACGGAAGAGATTTCTGGACCTTCAGTTGATTTCAGGAGACCTTATGATTAGCAGACAGAATTATTCTGCTGTTCTGGACACACGGAGGTTTTTGGTTGAGTTCCTGAGAAATGGCATTTCCTCTTTGGGCAATGTTCTTCTGCACGTTCCCTGTCACTAGCCTTCCTGTGTGGGCGGACATAATGATGGAATCTAGGGTCGGCTTAGTGGGGATTTACAACCTTTCTCCCCAGCTCACTGTCTATACACAAATAACTTCACCTCTCCAGACCTCGACCTTCTCATCTGTAAAATGGGAAGACTGAGGGAGCACGTGCATACATGCTGGGTGCATAGTAGGACAACTGCACAGGGCAGCCAGCTTCTTCCTCCTCTGTGTTCCCACATATACTCTGTTCTCACCTCTCTTCCTGTTGTCATTTTTACCCGTGTGCGAGATTGTCCCTTCGCTCAGACAGAGAACCCTTTGAAAGCTGGAAACTCGTCTTATGCCTTCACCCCTTCCAGAACACAGCACACCACCTTCTACAAAGTGCATCCACAGTGCATTTATTTTTTTTATGACTATGTGGATTTGTTTTAATTAGTATACGTCTATAAAGTGTTAGACATTTTGCCCAGAGAATGTCAGTCCCATGCAAAAGGCTACAGATCTTATCTGACGTACAATAAAACTGATGAATTCCTAATTCAACAGCCTAAAAATCTACTTTGAGATTGCGTAGAATACTTAAATAATTTCCGATTCAGCTGAAAAAGTCATTGTGTTCGGCGTGGCTGTGAACATTTAAAAAGGGATCTTTCTAGGCTTGAAAATTGGTCAGCTGTTCTATAGCAGCACTGTCCAATAGAATCATATGAGCCACAATGACAAGCCACAAATATAATTTAAATTTTTCTGGTAGCCACATGAAAGATATACATACCGGTGAAATTAATTTGAATATATTTTGTATAACCTAATCCATCCAGAGTAGAATTTTAGCATATGATTAATATAGAACTATTACTGCTATATTTTACATTCTTTGTTCATACTAACTCCCTAATAGCCTGAAGATTTATCCCCTGCGTCTTCCTGGTGGCACATGAGGAGGCTGTTCAGAGGACCCCTTGCTGGTGAAACTCACAGAGGCAGTGGCGTTACAGCCCCTGTGATGGCTGTTTCCTGGGAGCTGCTGATTCTGGCAGATGAGATGAAGTGATGCTTAGGCATGTGCCTGTTCTTGATGGATGCGTCCGGGTGCAAGTCCCAATTCGTGCTATTTGGCATCTGTGCAGGCAGGCAGCAGATTTCTGGCTAAACTAAACCAAATCCTATGGTCCCAGCTCAGTTTCACTGCCTGGGGTAGACATGACCCTAAGCTATGCTTTTCTACGTAGCTAAATTTATGTTCATACTTTTCAGTGCAAAGCAAAGTTAATTATCGTACTAAGTGAAGTAAGCCTGACAGAAAGACAAATATCGTATGATATCACATTTATATGTGGAATCTGAAAAAAAAAAAAGATACAAATGAACTTATTTACAAAAGAGAAATAGATCCACAGACATAGAAAACAAACTTACGGTTACCAAAGGGGAAGTGGAGGGAGGGATAAGTTAGGAGGGTGAGATTAACATATATACACTACTAGATATAAAATAGATAAACAACAAGGACCTACTCCTACTGTGTAGCACAGGGAACTGTGCTCAATATTTTGTAATAAAATATAAGGGTAAATAATCTGAAAAAAAAAATATATGTATGTATAGCTGAATCACTTTGCTGTACACCAGAAACTAACGCAACATTGTAAATCAACTATACTTTAATAAAAAATAAATATATTAAAAAATAAAAATAAACATTAAAAAAAAGAAAGGGAAAAAATAGCAAGATGTGGGTCATGGTTTTTGCTGAGAAAACCAGATACTGGTGATTTAATTTACCTGTTTATTCACAAACACCTTATTAGTTACCCATAATGGGATTTTTTTCTTATTTGGCTGTTTTGTTTTCCTTTAAAAACCATATCCATGAAAGGTATGCAGCTGCTGTTTACAAATTTAAAAAATGAATAATGGAAGCTTTTATATATTCTATTCTGCAGACTTTGAAAACCCATTTTGCTCTTGGTAGCTGTTTGGAAGGTTTTTATGGGCTGACAGCCAAGCCTAGACCTGGATTTTCTGGGAAAGCAAAGGAGCGATGAAAAAGGCCCTTGCAGTTCCCGCCGTCTGTGATTCTTTGACTCAGAGATAAACCTTTTGCGATACGATGACGTCCTAACGTGCGAAGTGCAAGTGGCTTTAGAACACCATAAAGAGAAAATATCCAGCTGCAATTTATTACTGTCAGGTCAATTAAATAGGATCCGAGTATCATCATCTTGGTTATATCTACCATGGATCATTGGAGATGAAAAAAATGTCTTTGTGGTCTCAGCTCCTGTTTCCTCCTTTCAGAGAAAGAGCTGTAGAGACCTATAAATAATTGTTGGAATACGTTTCAGCAGCAGCTTCTCCACATAGGCAAGCGATTACATTTAAATCGGTTAATACCCTATTGTTAATGGTCTGCCTTTTATATAGAAAGACATTCAGGAAGAGGATTGGATCACTACGTAAATAGCATGACTTGGTCTTGGCTTTGTCCTGTGAAGTTCCTGCCAAAGACGATTGGAGTCTTCATGTTTGTTCAATAGGTAAAAAAAGCTTTTGCTTGTCACAAACGGTGTCTCATTTATTTATCGAGATCCTTTTCCTTCTGTTTCTCTGCATCCTGTTCTAAAAATATAAGCATATGGACGCTGACAGTCCTGCTTTCTGCCCTGTCAGGGTTCTGTTTATGCCACTTGTTTCCTTTAAAGAAAATTACCTGCCTTCAATCTGACATCTCTTGAGACTACTTTTACAATCAAAATATAGTGTTTAGATGGCCAAGTGATTAAACAGATAAACCAGAATAATAGCTGCAGTCTTTAGAACTTGACATATTTTTCTGGTGCTTCAGGAGAAGTGTTTGGAGGCCGTAATTTGAAAACAAATCCAAATATGGATGAAGAATAATTTGAAAGAAATGTGGAGCACAGATTCCAAGTGTCTTTCAAAATTTTAACCCATTAGTTTTCAATTCTCAATTGCTACCTGTAAAAACAGGGCTTGTCATCATGAGGAAAAGTCCTTGAGATGGTGCCTGACACTGTGGTTTTATCTTTGTTCTATTAACTTTATAATTTCAGAGTTCTCTTGCCTCAAGATGAATGTCAGAACTCTGAATCCCTATTGAGATGGCTGATTTTTTTTTTTTTTTTAGGACCAACGCCAACCCAGGGCAGTTGTCCTTAATACCACTTATGGACAATTCTGACAATTTTTCCGTTTCCACTTTGGCCCAAGTCCTTATTCCTACTCCATTTGCTTCCCCCATCTCCCAAACTTGTGTGCAACATTTCCGTTTAAGTCCTCATTATGGACCCTCTAATTCCCTTCAGTGGCTGAGTTAGAACTGAGTGGGAAGGCAAAATCCAAAACAAAACAAAACAAATAGAATTTGAAGATGGTAGACAGACCACGTGGTTCCAAGAAGCTCCTCCCAAACCAGACTGCAGTGTGCTGCTGTTCCGATCGTTAGTGTGTCCTTTTGTGACAAAACTCCTGCCAAATGCCACCTTGAAAAGTCTCCGAGCTGCTATGTGTAGCCCGGGGTACCGCTGTAGGGGGAGGGGACGCTTACGAATGGACATAGGGGTTGGTTCTGCTTGTACCTGTGTCCCTTGGACGTGACATTTTAATTATCCATGCCACTGTCCGATTGGGACAACTATATTTCCTCTCCCTCTTTTCCAGAACTCTTAAGGGGTCAGATGAGCAAGTGAATATGAGAATGCTATGTAGACAGGAAAAAGTTACTGGGATGAAGGTGCTCACTCTGTGGACATTAGTTTGGGTATGTGTTTTGAGGCTGACGATTTCCTATTTTTGTTAGTGCCACCTTCCGTCCTTTCCTTCCAGAAACTTCTACTGCCCTTCTCTTGCTCAAAGGACACCCCCTGTGACAGGCTATAGTCAATCCTTTTTGTAAACCTTGTGGCAGGATAGAGTAGAAGCTTGGAAGGGGCACCAAGCTTCATCCACGGCAGCTTGAGGAATTCAGTGCAGAGACTGTTTCTTGCTCTTTCTACCACCAGACCAGTGTTTGAAATATGGCACATAATTAAAGTAAATAAAATAAAATGTGGCATGTGCTGAAAGTGACTCACTGTATACTATGTGTACATGTTAGTATTTTACATGTAGTTATCTCTTACTTCAAGGTAACAGAATTACTCTAGTAATAAGGACTCAAATTAATTTGATTTTGGAAATCTAAAGATTTGAAATAGAATATTGAAGATCGTACCTCTTGGGGAATTAAGATTTCATATTTCCAACTATTCTTGTCTCAAATCGTTTGTGTTTAATAGGTTCTAGCTACTTATATTCAAATCATGCTATCAACCGTTTGAGCCCTGAAATTAATTACAGTCAACATTTTAATTTTTATATTTATTTTAGATGTGGAGAACACTTTTTTTTATTAGATCAACTGGATCATTTAAATTTTTTTTTAAAAGGTCTGTCCTTTAACCAGTATTTACTGTGAGTCTATTCAGTGCCAAGCAGCATGCTAAGTTTTGAGAATAAAATAATAAGAAAGACCCAGCCCATACATTTCAACATTTTAAGTCTAGAAAGTAAACAAATATGAGATAAGTAATTATTATGTTACTGGTTGTATGAAAGAGTTCTTAATAAATGTTATAAGAGCCTTGACGAGACAACACCCTTTCTGCTATGAATGGAAGATGGCCAGCTTTGAAAGAGGAGGCAGCTTTGGGGTGACCCCGAAAGAAAGGTAAGAGTTCATCACTGGTGGAAGAGAGAGAGAGAGAAGTGTAGATGGAGGGAATGATATTGAAGATGGGGTAACAGACATGTAGGCTTTGGGAAGATTATTTTGTTGTAGTAGGTAGGGAGTTTTGAAAGGGGAAAAAACTGGTAGATAAAAAGACTGGTTAGGTAGGAGATAATTAGGAAAGTTTGGGTGAGTATTATGAGGTCAAACGTAAGAGAGCGGCAGGGTGCATAGAGAATAGGGCACAGATGCAGATTCCTTAGAAGCCGACTTCACAGAAGTAGGCTATAAATAGGATTTGTCATCAGGGTGTAAGGCAGGGAGGGCAATGTGTATAATAGTGAAGTAAAGGGAAGTGTGTAGTGGTGCTGATGGGTGAATGATAATGCTGTTATCTGAAAGATGGAGCATAGGATGAAAAGCAAGTTTGGGAAAAATACAATTTTCTATGATCCTGCTATGCAAAGAGGGACCCCTGACCCAGCAGCATCAGGGTTAGGGTTAGGAAGGCGGGCTCTCGGGCCCCACCCCAGACCTACTGAATCAGAATCTGTTTGATAACATCCCTAAATGAATTCCATGCACGTGGAAGTGTGGCCCAGGAGCATCCTCTACAAGACGGACTGAATTTCAGACATCTGCATATTGTAAAACAGTGGCTACAAAACCAGCTTCTTATAAATAGTGGAATATGAGGCCCAAACATGATTGTTCCAGGAATTAAAGATGTCAAAATATTATTTTAAAATGAAATTGTCTGCAAAATTCAGGCAAAATTGGAGCCTAGCCTTAGAAGTTCTGGACTTTGAGGAATTTATAAACTCTGTTTTAAAAGGAGGTGCCTGAATTAATCAGCCATCAGCCCAATTAATTATGGGCTTCTTGGCCTTCTCACTCACAGGTAAATTTCAGGTGCTCACATAGTAAATAGAAAGGGATAGGCTCTGCAGTGTTTTCTAAACACCGAGGGTTTCGTTTGGCACGGCTGTGTTGAAAGCACTTATATTCTGAGCTCTGTTTTTGGCTTGAAGAAACTCCATTTCAAAAGCATTGTTTAGAATCATGACTTTAACTTTTACGTTTGGACTCAAAATGGCTGCAGGAGAATTTTCTGGTTGTCATTTTTTGGGTTATTGTGTCTTTTCAGTCTTTCGTTACAATAACATGCAATGTAAAGCAGTGACAAACCACAAAAGATGTTTTACAATAACGTACAATGTAAAGCAATGACAGAGTCACAAAAGATGTTTTACATTAACAGTCGTACTTCACCTATTTGGCAAAGTTTGATTTTATCAAGCCATTCCCCCCACCCCCGTTCTATCCAATTCCATCAGCATTGCCAGCCCTGGAAATGAATCCCTTTATTAAACTAAACCAGGCAAAGCCAATCAGGGCCAGCCATATGCCAACTGGTTACAATAGCTGATTCTAATGATGAAATATAACCCAGTGTTAAAGTCAGACCCAAAACAAACAAACAAATTCCTCCAGATTGTATGCCACATGGGCTCACTGGATATTCAGGATGAATTTTCTAATGGATGGAATCAGATTAAGTATGAGCATTACTTTCAAGAACCATGTAATTTCTGTTCTCTGAAAATAATTCTGAAATATGCTCCAATATCTTTGGAGTCTCCCAGATTCCTGAGCTTGGCCTCTTTACAGTAGTTAATTATATTTATTGTAATGATGTGATGTTTGGAACTCTACTTGGTCTTGACACTTGTGGGTTTGATCCAGGCAAAAATCTATGACCACAGGAACCATATTAGCCTGGCTCAGAACCCCCATATTTTACAAAGTAATTCAGCACTCTCCCCTCTCCCTAAAAAGCCTTCAAGATAATAATCTATTTTTTAAATATGTAACATTTGAAAGCACTTTCCTGTCTCCCTAGATTAACAAAAATGGAAAATGTTTTCCATTCTGAAAATATGTGATGTAGGCTAGGGATTGACTTTCAGTCTAGGCAATCATTTTTCTGCAAAAATAAACATACCATCACGTAAATTTTAAAATATATACATATATTATATATATATATCTATAATATATTATAGATATATATGTTAAGATATATTTTTCCTGAAAATTTTGTGGAACTTTAAATGTTATGATGCCATTCACATTCATTCATTTATATATAGCATTCATTTATAAATGAATATACATTTTGGGGATTCTGTTCAAGGATATGGCTGGCTCAAAGTATTTTGCCTGCTTTGTCATGCTGTTAGGTTAAAATGGATATGTTTTGCAATATGAATCAAAATACGATTTGCCTGAACCAAGACTTGGTCTCTTGAGGCCTAACTGCTCCTCCTGTAGACGTCAGGGACTGGCAGAAAGCACAAAAAGATAAGCTGTTCAGATCCAGTTTACGGAACTGGAAAGCCATGTACCTCCCTCCTTCTCCACAGACAGCTCTTAGTAATCGGTCCCTTTAGCCTGGCCTCAGGAGAATTTGTGCACACGGTGAAAGCATGTTACCACCTGGGCTTGTCCTGAGCCACCGAGAAGGCTTGGCTTTGAGGTGTGGGTCCGTAACAGGCTGGTCTTGTAAAGAGTTCTAAAAACTCCACAAAAACCACCCCTGATGGTGTTTGGCCATCGTACTTTTTACTTGCCTTAGTCACATTCTTAAGTGTAATGCCCTCTTTGCTTCCTATGTGAAGTGAAATGCGTTCCAGTTAAGACCCAAACATAAAGCATGCCCAATGAGTCAGAGATTTAGGCGCGTAAGCCATGCACCAATATTTGCAAGCACCAGAAACAATATCCTATCACCTTTTTGGCGTCACCAGGTTGTCTTCTGAGCCATAATTCGTGAATTGGACTTAAATATTCTGGTTATGTTAGATTTAGCTAACATACGTATACACAACTTCATGCATCTAGAAATAATGGCACATCAAGAGGGTTAACAACAAAAATAGAATTCATTAATATTTTTCATACACTCTAAAAATCTTTCAGGTCCTTCAGTTTAAATCTCTCTCCTGATCCCAGACTCATCAGACTAGCCACTTTCTTGATATGTATTCTCAAATGTCTCATAAGCATTGGATCCATCGTGTCCAAACTAACTCCTGATTGTCCCCCAGACCTGCTTATACCCAGTCTTCCTGTTCTCACTGTAAGGCACTATAATCCATCCATTGGTCAAGCCAGAAATCTAGGAGTCATCTTTGAAGTCTGTGTCCCTCATCTGCACATCTGGTGCCCAATCCGCTCCAAGTTTTACTGTTTCTTTCTCCAAGATGTTTGTCAAGCCCATCAGATTGTCCATGGCGGCCACCTCTGCAGTCCTTTCCCCTGGACCCCTGCAGTGGCCTCTTTCCCCACTGCCACTCTTGCTTCCAACCAAATTAGTCCCTTCACAGCATCTAGAGATTATTTTAAAATGTCACCTGTGTCATGTTTCTCCTTTATATGAGGGCTCTTATTCACTTAGAATAAAATCCTAACCACTCGCCAGGAGCTGCAAGGCTGCGGCCAATACCTATCTCACCAGCATCAACTGAGACCACTCTCCAACTTGCTCACCAACTTCTGCCATGGTGGGTTGTGGGTTGAATTGTGCCCACTCCTCAAAAATAAGTCCTAACTCTTGGAACCAGTAAATGTGACCTTATATAAAAAGAGACACGTTGTGGACATCCAGTTAAGATGTCAGGGCTGGTCCAGTCTGACTGATGTCCTTATAAGAGGAGAGGCTGGTCATGAGAAGACACAGACTCACAGGGAGAACACCAAGTGATGACCAGAGCACAGATGGGCGAGATGCAGCTGCACGTCAGGGAAGCCAAGGATGGAAGGGCACCATAGGAAGCCAGCAAGAGGCAAGGAGGATTCTACCCAGAGTCTCAGGGGGCGTGGCTTTGGTGATGCCTTGAATTCCGACTTCTAGTCTCCAGAACGGTGAGAGGATATATTTCTGTTGTTCTAAGCCCCCAAGTCAGTGGGACTTTATTCCGTCAGCCCTAAGAAACTAATCCACGTCCTTTCTCTTTTCCAGACACGCGAGGTCCTTTTCTATCACAGAGCTTCCATACGTGTGGTTCCCACTGCCCACAATATTCTTTCCCGAGACCCAAGGTTGACGGGGATCCTTCAGGAGCTGGCTCTGTACTTGCTGCACCTCCCGGACCTTGTCCCCGACCACTTCCTTGTACGACTCTGCCTGGTTTCCTCTTGCTCAACATTGAGCTTGGGCTCCAACATCACTTCCTTAAGAGCTTCCCAGACTGTCCCAATCCACTCACTCCCAGATTCCATCACATCGCCTTGTTTTATTTTTCCAAATAGCCTCCACACTACAGTTACTTGGTTTTTATCAGTCATCTCCTCACTCCACATACACACATATGTAAGAGACTTAACTACGTATATAATTAAAAATAACTTTTCCAGTCCCTAGAATAGTGACGGGCAGTAGTAAGTATTCAATAAATCACTGATCAAGGGGTGGCTGAATGAGTGAATGAATACTGATTATATCCTCCTGGGTTTCTTTTAAGTCTTGCATACAATGGCCAGTGGGTTTTTTTTTTTTTAATCACTGGAAATGAATTATTAAAGCATTTTTCTTTTCTTAAAGGAACTTTGCAATTGAAAAAGCCATCTTAAAAAATCAGTTGTTTCCACAATGAGTTACTGTAACACAATACCCAGCAGAAAAGGATAAATCAGGGAATTTACATTCTGACATTATACTTCAACAACGGAAGCACCTTGTTTTGTTAATCAAGATTTCTCACACCTTTGATGAATGATGACTTTCTAGAGTGAATGGAGTACTTACCAGCACGTTCAGGGTCTCACTGAGTTTGCCTGGATAAGTGTTTCCTGGTTTTGTTTTTAGCCAGAAACAAGCGGTAAGAAAATGCCGTCTCCTGCTAATTATGGATCTCGCTTATTTTAGTACAAACTTAAAATCCCTGGATGTTTTTACAAGTGGGATTCCTGAATATTTCTAGGCTTCAAAGAGTTTAGTTTAGCTCAAATAGCAGGAAAAATATGAGGTCATGGGTCTTCTTAGCTAAATTGTCCCATGCATCAAACATGCTCATCACATAGTAATACTGGGTTTTTTTGTTTGTTTGTTTTTTTGGTGAATCTTCGTATGGTAACACACTAGCACTGAGGGAGTAAAAAATTGATTAATAAAAGGAAACAAATTGAGTACAATATTTTTATACTTGGTTTGCAATATGTCAGTGTCGATGAGCGTATTATACCTAGGATTTTATTTTCTGCTCAAATGTGTTATGGGATATTTAGCAGTTGTATTTACAAATATTGGGAGAAAAACACTAAAATTCCATAAATATTCAGAACTGTTAAGACAAAGATTACATATATATATATATATATATATATATATATGTATGTATCTCCCCCCATAGGTCCTAGTTAAAGGCTAAAAGTCCACATAGCTGAGCTTAAGCTATTGCTTGAGGATCTGTGGTCAGCTGAAGTCTAACTGTCCCAGTTATGAGCTGAGATTTTATTTGTCTATCAGTACCTTGCTGTTCTGGGTGGATCTCAAACGGGCTGCACAGATGCGGTTGAGAAAGAGTGAACGATGCTCGG
Source organism: Pseudorca crassidens (assembly GCF_039906515.1). Classification (NCBI taxonomy): domain Eukaryota; kingdom Metazoa; phylum Chordata; class Mammalia; order Artiodactyla; family Delphinidae; genus Pseudorca; species Pseudorca crassidens. Next base: position 6,867,261 of record NC_090313.1, read on the forward strand.
CCAGGCTGAGTGTGTTTTACCATGTAGAGACCGTGGTGTGGTGAATAGAACGTGGCGTGTTTCAAGCCCAGCACTTCTTGGTGGTCGTGGGCATTCCTGGGAGAGGTGCTTTCTGTGGATTCTGTAACGAGCAGGTGGAATTTCCTGGGTGCGGGTCACTGCTTGACGCCCACTGGCAGGCACCTTGGACAGAGCTTTTCTAGGCTGGTTGAGCTCAAGAGCGATCACGTTGGCCAAGTGCATCTCCGAACATTCATAGGGCCATTTCTGTTTGGGGATCAGGCTTTCTTAAGAAAGAGGGGAACTGTGTTTTGCGTCTTTCTTTAGAAGACTGGTAACTCATCCCAAATGCGCAAGGCAGCTGCCAGGACCACTGAGGAAGCATTGCAGGGGCGGCACACTTTTCTCTGCAACTCCCTGTGGTCCAAGGACCAGGAGTTGATGGGGAAACTTCAAAAGCAAGAGAAAACACAATACACCTGTGCATAGAAATCCAGGAAGGACACACGTGCTTCATTACTAGGTGCCTTAGGGCCAAATAGGATCCAGGCCTCCACCACCTGTTCGTACATCTCTCCTTCCTCCCCCTCCCCCTCCCCCATCAGCTGTGTTTTTTCCTTGTGAAATTGGAACAAGGGGGAAAAATAGACCAAAGAGAAGAGTAAGTATGAGGCTTGTGGCTCCTAGGCTGTCATTCTCTCACAGACTTTCTTTTCCAAATCTTTTTTCCTTTGAAGTTAATCAGCCCAGGTTTGCATGTTGCCTTCTTAAGTCTATTATCCTAAGAAGTATCATCGATAATCTATAACCTTTTATTCTTAGCGTGATTGTCCAAAGGGATGGTAGTTCTTCAGACATATTTAATGCTCTTATTTTTTCTGGAGTACTAGAAGAAAATAAGATCTGATTGATCTTACTAGTTCAAACAGTGCCACATCAAATTCATGATAATTTTGCCATTCAAAGGCGAAGCGATTTGGACAAAACTTTAGCCAATAGATTTCCAGGCAGAATTTCCCTAAGAAAATTCCTGGATCCAAGTAACATTGCAAACCTGGCCCCAGAACTTTGCCTACAATAAGTCTAGGGTCCTCTCTCCTGAAGATAATAATAACGGGCCTTTTTGAGGAATTGGGACACTTTGTGTATTTATGTGGAGATAAGCATTTTCAGTAGTTAATCTTATTCCTGACTTGGCTGGGGGAAATTTAACAAATTACATAGAAGAATTATCTCTATCTAGTAGTACTCCACTGTAGCACTCACAAAATTGTTGGAAATATTACAGAAGACTTGGCCACAATAGAAATCCACATTCTTATAATAATATATTTTTTTAATTGGATAATTACCCCACTTCTGATCCCAATTCTATAACTCTGACTCCACTCTCTTTTCCCAGCATCGTGCAGCAGAAAACCTTCCTGTGGGGCTGCTAATTTATGAGGTGACCCAGCTCCTCTGGGGCAACACCTCCAAAAAGGGGCCACTTTGTAACCAGAGCCCATGCTTGCATCCTCAGACACATCCATCGCTTCTCCCAGACTTCTGTTTCCCTTCTGGAGTGTTCTCTTAACAAACACTTTCATCAAACAGAAAACAGAAACAGGACCCGCTATATCCATCACAGAAATATGAGGTCTTCAGAGATGGTAGCAAGTTCTCATTTGCTAGAAATCGAAGTGAGTAACGTTTTCTTTTAAATGATGTGAAAACTCTCTTTTTTCCCCCACTGCAGGGTTACATTTGTCACACATGTAAATTCTATTCTTAGTCCCCAGTGCAATCCATTCATTATTTTCGAGACCCCAAGTTTTCTAGTAAGTATTAGAAAACCACATCACAGAGGGTTTGTGAGGCCTGCGTTTTGCATATGGGTCTTTGATTTGTCTGACAGCTGTGGAGGAACCCACAGCCAGACGAAGCTCCGGGAAGCCCACATGTGTGGGGAGAAAGGCTGCATTCAAAGGTGAGGGTTAGCTTACATGCAATTTTTCCCCCCCCGATTTTCCCCCTTTCTACTGGAATAATACACCGTAACTGGGGAGGAAGCACGGTCCACCCGGCAGATCCTCTAGTGGGGGAGAGGAGACGCAGTTTGGGTCCCAGTTCTGCTGTTTCTTGTCACTGTCATCTGCGATGACAAAGTTCCCAAACTTCTCTGGGTCTCAGTTGCACCCTCTCCAGAGTCTAGAGGTTTCAGGCATGAGAATTCCTAATGTGTATTTGAACGTATCAGCAAGGTGATGTGGGAGGATAAGACATCCTTCCAGAGAATGAGGTTGTCTTTGGGGTCGTTTGGATGTATTTGGCTGCTTCAGATTTATGCACACGGTAGTTATTAGGTTGCCTCTTTACCAATAACATTCTAGCAGATTGAACATGGAGAGAGAAAAGAGTGAGAGCAAGGCTACCGAGCCCCTACCAAGGGCTGCCTGTTTCTTGACTCATTAGATTGTCAGGACAATTTTGAGAAATAGATGCTCATTGTTTTTAGAGATGAGAAAAGGGAGGCTCAAATAAGCTTGTAACCTTGCCCACACATCACAGATCTGGTATAGTCCATGGGTTTTGAACCCAGATTCCCCTCTTTTCCCAGCTCCGTGCCAGGCTTTGCCAGCCATCAGGAAGCTGTCCTGGGGATGAGCTCCTTGCTCCTGGCCCTCCCTTCCCAAACTCCGTTCAGGTGACTACATCCTGCTGCTCCATGAACTTGGTGATGGAGTATATCCCCATCGGCTCTCAGCCTCCCATGTGTGTGTTGGGGGCTCCCCTGACTCTGACCCCAGGGCCTGGTGTCCACAGCCAGCAGCCACAGCCTGGGGCCCGAGGTTAGCCGGGGGAGACGGGTTGAGGGGGGAGCCATCCACGTGAACCAAGCCGACAGTCTGAGACAGCAGTGCTCGTGACGACCCTGTCCCCTCATCCAGTCAGACCTCAACAGTGGATCTGAACCCAGATTTGCCCTCTTTTCCCGCTGCCATGGCTCCCAGCCCAGCTCTCTGCCCCTTAATTCAGGGTGCACCGAGCGGACAGTTTGCTTTAATCAAACAAGGTAAACGGGCATGAAAATACCAAGGTGTCCTACCCAGGAGGCGGGTGGCCATGAATTTTTGGTCTGGCAGAGATCCCCTGGTTTCCCACTTTTTCCCTTTCCCTTCCTGAGAGGTCAGGTTTTTTTTCTATTTGTGGGAAGCATGTTTGATCATTTGAGAATGTGCTTTGCCTCACGCCTTGAAAGATGAAGCCGCTGTGGTGATATGGAAGCAAAAGCCTCATTCCAGAGTCCAGCTTCCTTCAGGATGACCTTCATGGTGTCTCCTGTGAGCTGCCGCACCAAAATGACCCAGGAAAGAAGCAGCCCAGGGAGAGGGTAATGTTTTCCCTTAAACCATCTAACTGGGTCTTATTGGTTCATACTTTCTGAGAAACAACAATTCAAATTCACTGATGATTCTTCAACACAGTCCAATTCCAGCACACGTTAGTGAGAGGCTAATCTGGAATCAGGAATTTGCCCCAATAAATATCCATAACAGAGCAGTAAGTATTAAAGGTGACTCTTGGGGCTTCCCTGGTGGCGCAGTGGTTGAGAGTCCGCCTGCCGATGCAGGGGACGCAGCTTTGTGCCCCGGTCCGGGAAGATCCCACTGGGCCCATGAGCCATGGCCGCTGAGCCTGTGCGTCCGGAGCCTGTGCTCCGCAACGGGAGAGGCCACAACAGTGAGAGGCCCGCGTACCGCAAAAAAAAAAAAAAAAGGTGACTCTTAACTGAAGGAAGAAATGACTCAGAAAAACATCTTGAAAATGATTACTACTTGGATTTCATTAACAAGAATTCTGACTGTCCTCAGAGGCCAATCAGTGCCCTGCCTAGGCACCTGTGAAGTTTCCCAATTTTGACAACTTTTCCGCCATATAAAGATATTGAGACAAGAAGTAGGAGTGGCCTCCCTTCCTCATAACAGGAAGTGAATTTACCTTACTCCTAGTTAAGCCAATAACAGCACCATGTAAAATTAGTAGCATTTTTAAAATTAACAAATTAACTATGCACGACTCCATGTTTTTAACTATGAACAATCCCATTGTAATTCAAAGGATCTCAGATAATTAGATTTAATAGAATCTGGTGAATACTCAGTCGCTTTCTAATTCATTGTATTTGGTAGCAATTTTGTGGGCAATTACATGTATTGCGGTTTGGGATGCCTGAAAAATCCAAGTATGTTTTTGGGATCGGAGCAGAATTAACCTAAAGTAATTAAATGGCATGAATAAATATGCAAAGAGATGATCAGTCATTAGGGAAGAGAGCCATGGAAGAAAAGCAAAACAGGCAAATGAGAAGGATGGCCAGGTGGCTAAGGCAGGTAGAAGGGAGAGATCAAGGAGGTCAGGCTACGAGGTAACAATTCCAGTGAATTCTCTGAGGTCACCTCTTCGCAGTGTGGTGTCAAAGTAGTGAGAATAAGTTTAAATTCTGAACTGAAATAAATGGGCAGCATTCTCTTTATTAATGGCAGTTTCCTAACTAGGCTGTTGACCTCCACAGGTTTTTTGAGGCTGTTCCGTGCACCATCCACTGCATCCAGGTCACTAGTTTTCAAGTTTCTTTAGTCTAAAAGGGACATCCTGCCATTCGCCAAACAGGAAAACCCTCAGGAGGGACTAGAAGGGAGACATTAGCTTTGATGAGAAACTGATGATGGTGTAGCTCACAGGAGATGACTCATTCTTATTAGTTAAAAAAAATAAGTAAAGATGCTGTGTGCCAAGCATCAACACTGCCCATCATCAGCTTGCGGAACACAGATCTGAGACTGTAGCTTGAAAAATCACTCATGTAGAATCTGGTGTAAGTGGGTTTGTGCTTAGTTTATTCTTAAACAGTTCCAGCCCATTTTGTTCCTTGTACTCAGTTCCTCTCTCCATCCCGTGAGTGTTCATTTTTTAAGACACATTTCCCAGATTTCAGAGCATCACACTGTGACAAATTTCCCCCAATCTTCTTTAAGCCTGTATTATTTTCACTTAATATATTTCTTCAATTCGATTTGCTTTTTAAAGTGCATGTCTTTTATAAGAAACTGCTATAAATGAAAACTCAGTATCATGCTTCATTAATGGGAGAAAACCTTAAGTGTTAGGGTAACGCAAGTGGTGTTATTAAACTTTAAAATAGGAGCAGTAAGCAAGACAACACGGGGAATAACCGGTCTAACTCATTTTCAGTAAGGTATATTCTTGGGGAATTGGCTGGCAAGGGGCCTGTGGAAAATGAGGGTAACAGGCCAGGAAGGGTCTGGAAGAGAGTAGTTCAGGTGGAAAAATCTGGATCCTCTCACAACTCTGAATAGTCGAAGGGGCTTTACCACCAGCTGCCATATTAAACCCACTGCCCGGAATTTTTCTAGTCCGACAGGACAGCCAATAGTGGAATAAAAAGCTATTTAAAGGGAAGAATGTGGGAAAACGTCACATAGTTGAAATAGCCAAACCAAGACCAAAAATTCTTACCACCGAAGTCCGTTTCTAAAAAAGTACTAAAGTTTTATTCCTGGAGATTTTACTCAAAAAGCTGTCAAAAAGATAGTTCATTGTTTGTTTGTTTTTTTTAATATATCTTTATTGGAGTATAACTGCTTCACAATACTGCGCTAGCCTCTGTCACACAACCAAGTGAATCCGCCGTATACATGCATACAACCCCATATCCCCTCCCTCTTGCGTCTCCCTACCACCCTCCCTACCCCCCCACTCTAGGTCGTCGCAAAGCACGGAGCTGATCTCCCTGTGCTATGCTGCTGCTTCCCACTAGCTAGCTATCTCACTGAGGTAAATAGCATTTTCACAATAATATCTGTGAAATCATACTGGATTATGCTAGTTATAGATAAATGTGTGAAGATGAAAGTCATCTTAGAAAGTTTGTACCCCATCTCTTACAATGTGTAGTACCATGTCCAGGAAGCCCCATGTGGATGGACATTCGTATTCGGACCCGTTGCCTCTTTTTAATCACTCTTCTCCCTTCTGACACATTCTATGGCAATTCTTCCTCGTCCGGTGAGCTCTCATCAAAGACCTGCCCCTCTCTCCTCTGAGGGTAGAGGATGGTATTTTACCAGCCTGTTTGAAACTGAGCTCTCTTCAGTGGTTGCATCCCTTGAGGAGTATAAGAATCCAGCAGAGACTCAAGTCACTGGATTAACTACCTATGCAAGTTATCTGGGAAGAAACTATGTATGCACTGGGAATAAAAGTATGCATCCATCTTCCTTCCTTTTAGAGCAAACACTTGGATATCAAGTCTGGGGGAATTGGGGAGAAAATGGTTTCACAGTGAAATAAACCAGTCACAGAAAGACAAACACTGTATGATTCCATTTACAAGAGATATCTAAAATAGTCAAATTCATAGAAACAAAAAGTAAAATGATGGTTGCCAGGGCCTGGGGTGAGAGGGAAATGAAGTGATGTTTAATGGGGATAGAGTTCCAGTTTTGCAAGATGAAAAAGTTCTGTATTCTGATTACACAACAATGTGAATATACTTAACACTAACAAATTGTACATATAAAATTGGTTAAGGTGGTACATTGGATGCTATGTGTGTTTTACCACAATTAGAAAAAAATCTTTACCATATAAGAACACCCGATCATTCCTGATTAGGATCAAAATGTGATTTTGTTTTTACCTATTGAAATAAAAATGTTACATCAATTAAAAATAAAAATAACAAGGACGACTATACCGATCACACAGGGTAAAGAAACAAATGGAATAACCGTGTCTGGGTTCTACTTAGCTAAATAAAAATGCTTGATCACTATTATGCTGATCTCTTTTTATTGTTTGTTTATTTCCCCCAAAGTACTTAGTTTAATTTTCCCATTTCTTGCATTTAAAAAACTTGAATCCTTGAAAGTATATGTTGCTTTTTGTTGTTGGTATTATTATTGCCCAAGGGAGGGACAGGCAATAAATAGCGCATTGGCTTCTACTTGTGGATGGTGGGACCCAGACCGTCCCAGCTTGCTAAAAATAACACTGAGGGGAACACAAGATTTGTGCTTGTAAAAACACGCATGTGAAGTTCCCTCGCTGACTGGCATTAAGCTAAACCACGTATAACCTGTCAGATGAGACAGAGGGAAGGCAGCTGAACAAGAATATTTCAACAAACCATAAATCTTATCTTAATTGGAAATTTAAAGTACTTGAAGCAAGGGAGGAGTGACAGAAAAAGAAGTAAAACTAATATAATAAAGCTGAAGTCAACCCTGGTCACCGGCAAAGACACTAGCGTTTTCAAGGGAAACGCTTCTGGATAATATTTCCTGGAAGCCAGATGGGAAGTTAGATTAGCTCTTTTCTCTCCAAAATAACTTGTGTTTTTGTCATTATAATGTAACATTTACAGAAATGCAACAATATGCTGGCCTTCTGTTAGGCAGGGCCCTGTAAGAAATGGTTGTATTCAGTGTGAGACAAGGATGATCACAGGAGAAGCCCAAGTCCGGGACCACATAAAAGGTCAGGGACAGAAATTAGTACAGGAAGGGACAAGAGAGAAGAAAACTACAGATTAAAGCCAAGTGAGCAACAAAACTTATCTAAAACTACAGTCATAAATGATTTTTTTTAGTGATAGCAAAATTGGAGCGTGTTACAATAACACTTCATTAACATAAGAACTTCCTACGTGAATTTCCAGATAACTGAGGTTTATACCATTGCTAGGTCAGTTTTCAACCCAGCAATTTTTGCTGGATCTGACCAAGAATGCTTGGTATATTTCTCTTACCTTCCTAAAAGAGAGGATTGATCACATTTTGGTCCTTCATTGGCAATTCAGAGGAAACGCTATCAGCATGTGTTATCATTATCATGAGTGCCAAATGCATTATGAAATATGGATACTTTCGAGAGTGAAAGGGGAACTTTCAGTAACTGGGCCAGAACTTGGGTGGAAACAGCTCTGTCCCAGGAAGATTGGGGGTGTGGTCACCGCACAATTCTAGGCTGACACAGTTTTCTGCATGCAGTTTTTTTTTTTTTTTGGATTAATTTTTATTGGAGTATAGTTGACTTACAATGTTGTGTTAGTTTCTTCTATACAGCAAAGTGAATCGGTTATACATACACATGTCTTCACTCTTTTTTGATTCTTTTCTCATATAGGTCATTACAGAGCACTGAGTAGAGTTCCCTGTGCTATACAGTAGGTTCTTATTAGTCATGTATTTTATATATAGTAATGTGTATATGTCAATCCCAGTCTCCCAATTTATCACCCCCCTTCCCCTTGGTAACCGTAAGTTTTTTTTCTACATCTGTGACTTTGTTTCTGTTTTGTAAATAAGTTCATTTGTATCATTTTTTTTAGATTCCACACATAAGTGATGTCATAGAATATTTGTCTTTCTCTGTCTGACTTACTTCACTCAGGATAATCTCTAGGTCCATCCATGTTGCTGCAAATGGCATTATTTCATTCCTTGTTATGGCTGAGTAATATTCCATTGTATGTATGTGCCAAATCTTCTTTACCCATTCCTCTGTTGATGGATATTTAGGTTGCTTCTGCACACAGTTTTGTTTTTCAGCATCTTCTGCCCCTGAGAAACGGGGTGGTCACTTGGCTACAATCTGACAGGACTCACATTCCCAGTTTCCTCTGTTTCACAGCTACAAATTGTGGGCACTCAAATGGGAAATCAGATTGCCAAGCTAGTTTAGAAATGTGCGTTCAAGAAGGAGCACATGGGCTTCCCTGGTGGCACAGTGGTTGAGAGCCCACCTGCCAATGCAGGGGACACGGGTTCGTGCCCCAGTCCGGGAAGATCCCACATGCCGCGGAGCGGCTAGGCCCATGAACCATGGCCACTGAGCCTGCGCGTCTGGAGCCTGTGCTCCAGAACGGGAGAGGCCACAACAGTGAGAGGCCCACGTACCGCAAAAAAAAAAAAGAAGGAGCACATGTCTCAGAGTCAGAGAGGAAACATAGTATATATGACCCTATTATATGAATTGAATCAGGTATTTTCTCTCAGGACTAGAATCCAGGGGAGTGAATACAGGTCTGGGGTTAAGTAGGAGTGGGTGTTAAGTAAAACTCTGTTTCTGAAATCAGGTGAAAAATCAGGCATCTTTCTTTCTATAAAATACGTTTTGTTTTGTTAAAGTCTTTCTTATTCTCTGTGATTTATCATAAAAATAAGGGAAGCTGTTGCTGGCCTCTCTCCTGGAGAATTTCAGTGGCCTCAGGGATGGGTACAAGCTGGCAGTAGCCTTTGGTCAACGTTTACACTGCCTCACTGCAGTGTCTGTCTGAATAAGTGGGAATAATGGCAGAGAGATAACTGCCAAGATATGCCCCATGCTTACGAGATGCCAGACGCTCTCCCAAGCACATGCATCAGCATGCATGATCCAAAATTTTACATGGAATAGTGTCATTTTAAAACCCAGGTTATATCAATGAATTCTAATAATACTATAAATAATGCTGTAGTGAACATTGGTCCCAGGCAGGAGATAGAGGGGATCCCAGTGGAATCTCCAGGTAGCTGGAAAGCCTGGAACTGAAACATTCTGGAAGCAATAGTGCTTCTTGAAAAGCAAGTCTTCCTTTTCAAAAAGTGCCCGTCCCTGATGAGAATGTCAGGATTCAAACATCCTGAGTAAATCTTGTCTCTGTCATCAGTGTTTCAGGGACAAAGAACAAGAATTCAACCCCTTAAGATGTTTATCATCAATTATTTTGACTTTACTACCTCTATCTGTGGGTTATTAAGATAGGCACTTAATCATCCCCGTGATCATGTGTTAGGCAGGTGTTGGCAAGAGCCAGCTGGCCTCACACCTGCTCTTTAAAAGCAAGACAGGAGTAAATGAATTCGGCAGACTGTGTACTCATCTCTCCATTACTTTACATTACAGAAAGACATTTACTTTACGTTTATATGAGAAATGGTTCTGTGATTTCAATTCTCTTTCTTACAAAAATCTGACTTTAGGAACTCATGTCTCGGTTACCATAGAGAGAGAGAGCAGCAATTTTGCCATTCAGTAAACAATCACTTTTTAAGAAAATTGGGTGGGTCAGTAGAAAATTCTTCCCAGAACCCAAGGCTAAAATGTCTTTAGGTCAATAACACATAGTATATCACATCACACAGTGCTCAACTCCTATTTCTCAGATAAACCCACCACAGCACAAGGGGATGTCAAAGGCACAGCAGAGCCCAGGCAATTCTGGCAGCTAATCAGTCAGCCGAGATAAGTGGTTACTTAATAAATATAATCCTTGCCCCCTTGGAGCTTTCAATCCAAACAGAAATGAAAGACTTAGCACAGACATAGAAAACAAACTTATGGGAGATTTTGAAGATGGCGGAGTAGAAGGACGTGTGCTCACTCCCACTTGTGAGAGCACCAGAATCACAACTAACTGCTGAACAATCATCGACAGAAACACACTACAATGGAACTCTCCAAAAAAGATACCCCACATCCAAAGACAGTGGAGAATCTGCAATGAGATAGTAGGAGGGGTGCAATCACAATAAAATCAAATCTCATAACTGCTGGGTGGGTGACTCACAGACTGAAGAACACTTATGTCACAGAAGTCCACCCGCTGGAGTGAAGGTTCTGAGCCCCACATCAGGCTTCCCAACCTGGGGGTCTGGCAATGGAGGAGGAATTCCTAGAGAATCAGACTTTGAAGGCTACTGGGATTTGATTGCAGGACTTTGACAGGACTGGAGGAAACAGAGACTCCACTCTTGGAGGAAACACACAAAGTAGTGTGAGCATTGGGACCCAGGGGAAGGAGCAGTGATGCCATAGGATCTGAACCAGACCTACCTGCTAGTGTTGGAGGGTCTCCTGAGGAGGCGGGGGTGGCTGTGGCTCTCCATGGGGATGCAGTCACGGGAAGCAGAAGCTCTAGTAAGTACTCCTTGGCGTGAGCCCTCCCAGAGTCCACCATTAGCCCCACCAAAGAGCCTGTAGGCTCAGTGCTGGATCACCTCAGGCCAAAAGACCAACATGGAGGGAACCCAGCCCCACCTATCAGCAGACAAGAAGACTAAAGTTTTTCTGGGCTCTGCCCATGAGAGCAACACGCAGCTTTATGCACCACCAGTCCCTCCCATCAGGAAACTTGCACAGCCTCTTAGATAGCCTCATCCACCAGGGGGCAGAAGGCAGAAGCAAGAAGAACTACAATCCTGCAGCCTGTGGAACAAAAATCACATTCACAGAAAGATAGACAAGATGAAAAGGCAGAGGGCTATGTACCAGATGAAGGAACAAGATAAAACCCCAGAAAAACAATTAAATGAAGTGGAGGTAGGCAACCTTCCAGAAAAAGAATTCAGAATAATGATAGTGAAGATGATCCAGGACCTCGGAAAAAGAATGGAGGCAAAGATCGAGAAGATGCAAGAAATGTTTAACAAAGACCTAGAAGAATTTAAAGAGCAAAAACCTAGATGAATTAATGAACAAACAAGCAGAGATGAACAATACAATAACTGAAATGAAAAATACACTCGAAGGAATCAATAGCAGAATAACTGAGGCAGAAGAACAGATAAGTGACCTGGAAGACAGAATGGTAGAATTCACTGCTGTGGAACAGAATAAAAGAAAAAGAATGAAAAAAATGAAGACAGCCTAAGAGACCTCTGGGACATTAAACACAACAACATTCACATTATAAGGGTACCAGAAGGAGAAGAGAGAGAGAAAGGACCCAAGAAAATATTTGAAGAGATTATAGTCAAAAACTTCCCTAACATGAGAGAGGAAATAACCACCCAAGTCCACGAAGCACAGAGAGTCCAAGGCACGATAAACCCAAGGAGAAACACACTGAGACACATAGTAAGCAAATTGATAAAAATTAGAGACAAAGAAAAATTATTGAAAACAACAAGAGAAAAATAACAAATAACATACAATGGAGCTCCCATAAGGTTAACAGCTGATTTCTCAGCAGAAACTCTACAAGCCAGAAGGGAGTAGCACGATACATTTAAAGTGATGACAGAGAAGAACATACAACCAAGATTACTCTATCTGGCAAGGATCTCATTCCGATTTAATGGAGAAATCAAAAACTTTACAGACAAGCAAAAGGTAAGAGAATTCAGCACCACCAAAGCAGCTCTACAATAAATGCTAAAGGAAATACTCTAAGTGGGAAACACAAGAGAAGGAAGGACCTACAAAAACAAACCCACAATGGTAAAACCTACAAATGGTAATAGGAACATACATATCGATAATTACCTTACACGTGAATGGATTAAATGGTCCAACCAAAAGATACAGGCTCACTGAATGGATACAAAAACACATCAATATATATGCTGTCGACAAGACACCCACTTCAGACCTAGGGACACATACAGACTGAAAGTGAGGGGATGGAGAAAGATATTCTAGCAAATGGAAATCAAAAGAAAGCTGGAGTAGCAATACTCATATCAGATAAAATGAACTTTAAAATAAAGAATATTACAAGAGGGCTTCCCTGGTGGCGCAGTGGTTGGGAGTCCGCCTGCTGATGCAGGGGACACGGGTTCATGCCCCGGTCTGGGAAGATCCCACATGCCGCGGAGCGGCTGGACCCATGAGCCATGGCCGCTGGGCCTGCGCATCCAGAGCCTGTGCTCCGCAATGGGAGAGGCTACAACAGTGAGAGGCCCACGTACCGCAAAAAAAAAAAAAAAAAAAAAAAAAAAGAACATTACAAGAGACAAGGAAGAACACTACATAATGATCAAGAGATCAATCCAAGAAGAACATACAACAATTATAAATATATGTGCATCCAACATAAGAGCACCTCAATATATAGGGCAACCGCTAACAGCTATAAAGAGGAAATAGACAGTAACACAATAATAGTGGGGGACTTTAACACCTCACTTACACCAATGGACAGATCATCCAAACAGAAAATTAATAAGGAAACACAAGCTTTAAATGACACAATAGACCAGATAGATTTAATTGATATTTATAGGACATTCCATCTACAAAGAGCAGATTACACTTTCTTCTCAAGTGCACATAGAACATTCTCCAGGATAGATCGCATCTTGGATCACAAATCAAGCCTTGGTAAATTTAAGAAAATTGAAATCATATCAAGCATCTTTTCCAACCACAATGCTATGAGATTAGAAATTAATTAGAGGGAAAAAAACGTAAAAAACACGAACACATGGAGGCTAAACAATATGTTACTAAATAACCAAGAGATCACTGAAGAAATCAAAGAGGAAATCAAAAAATACCTAGAGACAAATTACACCAAAAACATGATGATCCAAAATCTATGGGATGCCGCAAAAGCAGTTCTAAGAGGGAAGTTTATAGCAATACAAGCCTACCTCAAGAAACAAGAAAAATCTCAAATAAGCAATCTAACCTTACACCTAGAGGAACTAGAGAAAGAAGAACAAAGAAAACCCAAAGTTAGTAGAAGGAAATAAATCATAAAGATCAGAGCAGAAATAAATGAAATAGAAGCAAAGAAAACAATAGCAAAGATCAATAAAACTAAAAGCTGGTTCTTTGAGAAGATAAACAAAATTGATAAACCTTTAGCCAGATTCATCAAGAAAAAGAGGGAGAGGACTCAAATCAATAAAATTAGAAATGAAGAAGGAGAAGTTACATTGAACACTGCAGAAATGCAGAGCATCCTAAGAGACTACTACAAGCAACACTATGCCAATAAAATGGACAACCCGGAAGAAATGGACAAATTCTTAGAAAGGTATAACCTTCCAAGACTGAACCAGGAAGAAATGGAAAATATAAACATACCAATCACAAGTAATGAAATTGAAGTTGTGATTAAAAACCTTCCAACAAACAAAAGTCCAGGACCTGATGGCCTCACAGGTGAATTCTATCAAACATTTAGAGAAGAGCTAACACCCATCCTTCTCAGACTCTTCCAAAACATTGCAGAGGAAGGAACCCTCCCAAATTCATTTTACGACGTCACCATCACCCTGACACCAAAACCAGACAAAGATAGTACAAAAAAAGAAAATTACAGACCAATATCACTGATGAATATAGATGTATAAATCCTCAACAAAATACCAGCAAACAGAATCCAACTACACATTAAAAGGATCATACACCATGATCAAGTGGGATTCATCCCAGGGATGCAAGGATTCTTCAATATATGCAAATCAATCAATTTGATACACCATATTAACAAATTGAAGAATAAAAACTATATGATCATCTCAATAGATGCAGAAAAAGGTTTGGACAAAATTCAACAACGATTTATGATAAAAACTCTCCAAAAAGTGGGCATAGAGTGATGCTACCTAAACATAATAAAGGCTATATACAACAAACCCACAGCAAACATCCTTCTCGATGGTGAAAAACTGAAAGCATTTCCTGTAAGATCAGGAACAAGACACGGACGTCCACTCTTGCCTCTATTATTCAACATAGGTTTGGAAGTCCTAGCCATGGCAATCAGAGAAGAAAAAAAAAAAAAAAGGAATACAAATTGGAAAAGAAGAAGTAAAGCTGTCACTGTTTGCAGATGACATGATACTATACATAGATAATCCTAAAGATGTCACCAGAAAACTACTAGAGCTAAATCAATCTGGTAAAGTTTCAGGATACAGAATTAATGCACAGAAATCTCTTGCATTCCTATACACTAACAATGAAAAATCAGAAAGGGAAATTAAAGAAACAATCCCATTCACCATTGCAACTACAAGAATAAAATACCTAGGAATAAACCTACCTAAGGAGGTAAAAGACCTGTACTCAGAGAACTGTAAGACACTGATGAAAGAAATCAAAGATGACACAAACAGATGGAGAGATATACCATGTTCTTGGATTGGAAGAATCAATATTGTGAAAATGACTCTACTACCCAAAGCAATCTACAGATTCAGTGCAATCCCTATCAAATTACCAGCAGCATTTTATACAGAACTAGAACAAAAAATATTAAAATTTGTATGGAGACACAGAAGATATCAAATAGCCAAAGCAGTATTGAGGGAAAAAAACAGAGCTGAGGAATCAGACTCCCTGACTTCAGACTATACTACAAAGCTACAGTAATCAAGACAATATGGTACTGGCACAAAAGCAGAAATACAGATTAATGGAATAGGATAGAATGCTCAGAGATAAACCCACACACCTATGGTCAACTAATTTATGACAAAGGAGACAAGTGTATACAATGGAGAAAAGATAGTCTCTTCAATAAGTGGTGCTGAGAAAACTGGACAGCTGCATGTAAAAGAATGAAATTAGAACACTCCCTAACACCATACACAAAAACTCAAAATGGATTACAGCCCTAAATGTAAGACCAGACACTATAAAACTCTTAGAGGGAAACATAGGAAGAACACTCTTTCACGTTAATCACAGCAAGATCTTTTTTGATCTACCTCCTAGAGTAGTGGAAATAAAAACAAAAATAAACAAATGGGACCTAGTGAAACTTAAAAGCTTTTGCAAAGCAAAGGAAACTATTATCAATATGAAAAGACAACCTTCAGAATGGGGGAAAATATTTGCAAGTGAATCAACGGACAAAAGATTAATCTCCAAAATATATAAACAGCTCATGCAGGTCAATATTAAAAAAGCAAACAACACAATCAAAAAATGGGCAGAAGGACTTTCCTGGTGGCGCAGTGGTTAAGAATCCGCCTGCCAATGCAGGAGACACGGGTTCCAGCCCTCGTCCGGGAAGATCCCATATGCCGCGGAGCAACTAAGCCCGTGTGCCACAACTACTGAGCCTGCGTGCTGCAACTACTGAAGCCCGTGCCCCTAGAGCCCGTGCTATGCAACAAGAGAAGCAACCGCAATGAGAAGCCCACACACTGCAACGAAGAGTAGCCCCCGCTCGCCGCAACTAGAGAAAGCCCGTGCACAGCAATGAAGACCCAACACAGCCAAAAAATTAATTAATTAATAATAGATTTATAAAAAAAAAACTGGGCAGAAGACCTAAATAGACATTTCTCCAGAGAAGACCTATAAATGGCCAAGAAGCACATGAAAAGCTGCTCAATACCCCTAATTATTAGAGAAATGCAAATCAAAACTCCAATGAGGTATCACCTCACACCAGTTGGAATGGGCATCATCAGAAAATCTACAAACAATAAATGCTGGAGAGGGTGTGGAGAAAAGGGAGCCCTCTTGCACTGTTGGTGGGAATGTAAATTGATACAGCCACTATGGAGAACTGTATGGAGGTTCCTTAAAAAACTAAAAATAGAACTACCATACGATGCAGCAATCCCACTAGTGGGCATATACCCAGAGAAAACCCTAATTCAAAAAAACACATGCACCCCAATGTTCATTGCAGCACTATTTACAATAGCCAGGTCATGGAAGCAAGCTAAATGCCCATCAACAGATGACTGGATAAAGAAGATGTGGTACATATGTACAATGGAATATTACTCAGCCATAAAAAGGAACGAAACTGGGTCATTTGTAGAGACATGGATGGATCTAGAAACTGTCATACACAGTGAAGTAAGTCAGAAAGAGAAAAACAAATATCATATATTAACGCATATATGTGGAACCTAGAAAAATGGTACAGATGAACTGGTTTGCAGGGCAGATATAGAGACACAGATGTAGAAAACAAACGTATGGACACAAAGGGGGAAAGTGGCAGGGGAGTGGTGGTGGTGGTGGGATGAATTGGGAAATCGGGATTGACATGTATACACCAATATGTATAAAATAGATCACTAATAAGAACCTGCTGTATGAAAAATAAATAAAATTCAAAAATTAAAAAAAAAAGAAAGTGAAAACAAACTTATGGTTACCAAAGGGGAAGCGAGGAAAGGGATAAATTAGGAGTTTGGGATTAACATATACACACTATTGTATATAAAATAAACAACAAGGACCTATTGTATAGCACAGGGAACTATACTCAGTATTTTTTAAATAACCTATAAGGGAAAAGAATCTGAAAAAGAATATATATATAACTGAATCACTGTGCTGTACACCTGAAACTAACACAACATTGTAAATCAACTATATTCCAAAAAAAAAAAAAGAAAATATATAAATAAATAAAAACAGAGTAAGCTGGTTGGGGAATGTAGACACTTTTAAGATGACTGTACATCCTGGAGTCGAGGCCACTGAATGAAGAAACAAATGATTATTTTAGACCAAAGAGAGTAGCTTTCATTTGGGGTTTTGTAGGAGTGAATTCTCCCACTCTCAAGCATGAGTCATTTCTTTGTGCAAAACGGCCTGGGAGTTGCCATCTGAGCTCTCCATGGGAATGCGTTCCAGGGCAGAAGAAATGGACCTGCCCAAGTTCTTTGAAGCAGAAAGGAGTGCGCTTTATGACCATGGGAAAGAGGGAGGGAGGGAGGGAGGGAGTAGGGAGGAAGGATAGGTAGAACATGAAGGGGGAGCAGCAGGTTTCAGGGATGCTTTTTGTCATTTAGTGATGTTTTTGCATCACAATACCAGCTTTACTCAGATTGCAATACCCGTTTTTTTTTTGAAGCCATTTTTAAAACTTGAAATATAGTTAACTTACAATGTTGTGTTAGCTTCAGGTGTACAGTAAAGTGACTCATATATGTATATATGTATATAAATACATATATAAAAGTATATATTCTTTTTCAGATTCTTTTCTATTATAGGTTATTACAAGACACTGAATATAGTTCCCTGTGTTACACAGTAGGTCCTTGTTTTTTATCTCTTTTACACATAGTATTGTGTATCTATTAGTCCCAAACTCCTAACTTATCTTCCCCAGCGTCGCCACCACCCTGGCTGCCACTGTCTCCTCTGGTAGCCATAAGTTTGTCTTCTATGTCTGTGAATCTATTTCTGTTTTGTAAATAAGTTCATTTATATCATGTTTTTAGATTCCACATATAAGTGATGTCGTATGATTTGTCTTTCTCTCTCTGACCTACTTCACTGAATATGATAATCTCTAGGTCCATTTATGTTGCTTCAAATGACATTATTTCATTCTCTTTAATATTACTCTTTAAGTAATATTCCATTGTATATATACACCACGTCTTCTTTATCCATTCATCTGTCGATGGACATTTAGGTTGCTTCCATGTCTTGGCTATGTAAATAGTGCTGCAATACACACACACACACACACACACACACACACACACACACACACACATGTTCTTATTATACAATCTTTCATGTATTTCAAAGAATAAGCTAAAAGGCTATCATCTCTGAAAAAAGCAAGCAGAGGCAAAAACTGGTGTGCAGGGGTAGAGAATAGAAAATGAAGAGAAAAGCATCAAACTTCTAAGCAGCAGTCCACACAGCAGATCTAGGGAAGTCACTGAAATGAATGACACTTCCTTCTTTTATTTATCTCTTCATAATTCAGTTATCCATTCACTCACTTTAATAAACATTTATCTATTATCTATTCTATGCCAAGGGATCTGACAATTTCCAGTAAGACGAAGAAGGTTGAAATCCTTCCGGTAGGGGAGAAATACACCCAAATAAATAACTATAATGTAATATGGTAAATATAACAGGGGAAGGAACAAAATGTTTTGAAAACAGAAGACAGAGTTAATCATTTCATCTGTAGACTAGATGAAAGCTTTCCAGAACTGATGCCAGAGGGCATAGAAGGGTAATTAGGAGCTTTCCAGCCCTAGAAAAGGGGATAGTATAGGGTTAAAAGTGTCCATGTTCCAGATAGCCGGGGTTGGAAACTAAGCCCTGCTTCCTACTAGTACTGTGACCTTGTGGAATCTACTTAATTTTTCTGTCTCCGTGTTTCCATTTGTGAGAAAAGGAGATAATTCTAGTAGGTACTCCAGAGGGTTATTGTCTAAATTAAGAAAGACAGTAAGTCAAGGACTGAGCACAGTGTTTGATAAACAACATACAATAATATCATTAAAAAGGAACTCCAGGTACAGAACTTGGCTCATTGAAAAGCAAGTGCATGGAAGGTCATGATGTATTTGAGAGCCCCTGGAACTTAAGGGCATGGGGTGCTCAGGTAGAAGCAGGGGCTGGAGCTCTCTAATTCCCCCACCCCACCCCTACCCGCCCCTCCCCTCAGATGGGATATTCTGAGTCTTAGCTTTCCCCTGGGTCACAGTGTGTATTTACATCTAGATGTGCTGCTGTCAGATGCTTGGAGCAATGATGATCTGGTCCAGCACCGCCCTCAGCATCCTAAGGATCCTGGGTGAGGAGGTGAGTGAGGCAGAGGAAGCAGAGTACTTGCAACGGCAAGTTAGAGATGTGAGGAAAGAGCCACAGGTGAGGTATCCTGGAGGTCAAGATGGGCCAAGCAGAGCTTCGTTGTATGAATAAATATCAAAAAATGTATCTTTTATAAGACCCAGCTTGAAACTACAAACTTTGCATCTCTTGAGTACTACTTGGGATGAGAAAAAAGTAAGAGATTATTCACTTTTCTAGAAAGGCTATGCTTCAGAAACCAGCAGTCAAATCTCAGCTCCTCCTTCTAACAATGGGCTACCTTGTTACTTAATTTTAGGGCCCAAGTTTCCTCCTGAGTGAGATCAGGGTGACAAGAGCCATCCCACAGGATTGAGTGTTAAAGGAGGTCACTGGTGAGAACTAACACAGAGCCCAGAACACAGTCGGCACAGAGCACACATGTGTTTCCTTCCTTCCACGTTTCTCCATGACCTCCAACTACCTTTGACATAATACAGAATTTAAAGTTTACATCAATCTCCCACCTCAGTCTGAAGTACTCACTGACTCGAAAACATACGGTAAAGGCCATAGTATTGAGGATTTGCAAGATCCCATCTGTGACACTGGGAGATGTATTAGGGAGGTCAGGGCAGAATTCGGGTCTCCTGAGGACTCTGGTGTCCCTATGACCAGATGTCCCCATGATACGGAGCTTCCAGGATGTGCTGATATCTTGGTTTGTGTAGTCATTTGTTGACTAGGGATGTTCAGATTTTTTAAACTCTCTTATTCTTATATTTGAGTTATAAAATATTAACAATACTGTGAGAACTACCAGTAAATGAGTATTTAATATGTTCTACATGTTACACTAAGCTCCTTACTCAAGTCATATTGCTTAGTCTTTGCAAAAAAATCACGAGATTAGTAATACCTTCCACCATTCACATTTACACAGGCGAAAGCTTAGATTTTGAGAGAGTGTCAAGTCAGTATTTCAAGGTCACACAGCTAAAAGGTGGCAGGAGAAAGAAGGAAGACCAGGCTGTCTGACTCCCAGACGGGGGCTCTTGTCTCTCCCTGTCTGCCTGTCCTAACACAAGATTCGGGAAGCATACAGTGCTCTGAGAAACTGCATGGATAAAACTAGATCCCTAATTTATTCCCATTATTTGGTTCCAGTGGCCTCCTTCATGGGTGAGCATGATTCTTCTATTACATGGTGGAGGCCATGACAGCGAGTTTCTCCAGCTTTTCATTTCCAAGTTGCTGCCGTTGATTTGCCGTTATGAGAGAGCTCCTTAATTTTCTAGGATGTTGTTTTTCCTATTTTCTCTAGCTTACGATACTCAGGGAAAGGACACTTAGAGTCTCCCAAATTAGATTTGATATCTATCTACTCCGCAGAGTTTATGTGAAGCTTAAATGAGCTTATGCGCGTAAGGTACCTTTTCAATGTTAAGACATCACACAAATGGAAAAATAATATGATGTTGATTACAGAGAGTACATCGTATGTCAGCACTTCTTATGTTCCCCAAAGTAAATCAATAAGATAGTAATAATGATAGCTAACAGTTGTTGAGAGCTAACAAGGTACGCTATGGGCTAGGCTAAGCGCTTGACATGGATTATTTCGAATATTTTCCAAACAGCCGTGTGAGATGAGTAGGATAAAAATCTCTATGTCACAGATGGAGAAACTGGGCTCTGAGTGCTTAGAAAATTGCCATGATCAGCTGGATGGGAACACTGGAGGTATGACACAGGATGGCTTTTTAGCCTCTATCCATCTATTCGTTCTACACCTGGTTTGTCAGGTGGTTTGTTTTGCTTAATAAACAGAAAAACCGAACTTTGCAAATCAGATTTTTAGGATTGCATTTTCTAATGTGATATTCCATGTTTCCAGCTTCATTCTAGGAGGATAAGTTTTTTAGATTAGTTCACATATACATTTGTTCTAAGCCCTGGTGGACTTCTCTTCCTTTCTTCTTGTGAGCAGACATCCCTCAACCCAGCCCAGTGTGTTAGGGGCACAAACGTATGATTGGCAATAGTTGCTAACATCTGACAGAGCGAGAGCTCTCAGACAGGTGCTGTCCTGGAGTGGAATGTATGTCTGAAATATATCACCCTGAATGAGAAAGAAAAGTAACCGTTTGCTGAAATCTAGCTGCTCTCAACTCAGATCTGGACAGATTAAATGCAGTCAATACCATGTTCTTTGGACAACCATAGTCTTTGTATCAGAAATCTGCAGGAATATGATCCAGTGACTACTCTTTTGTGGCAGTTTTTGGTGGGCAAAGTCATATTTTATATGTAAATGTATACTCTGTTTTTGATATTTAATGATAATGATTTCTTCATGTTTTAAACAGTCATCTTACAGCATGTTTAAAAACTACAAAGTAATATACATTTAAAAAATCTCTAGTGTCAGAAGCTGTGTTTCTGACCCATTCAAAGCTTTATAGCTAAGATTTTGGGACTTATGTCTAGAGATACAGTGAAAGCCAATTGTTGCATCCCACGCTTCTGAAGCAGATGTTCTCTGGGCAAACTCATCAGAAGAGTACAGCTCCTGTGTCTTCTAGGCTTAAAATCCTTTGTAAATGCACTGTTAGCTACAAACCATCAGAGATATTTTTCCCTGAAGGTAAAAGCCTGGTCCTTCACTTTACCAGTGAGGAAGAAAACGCATTGTCTGCATGTGGACAATTTTTATAAAGAGGTCTATCTCAGATTATACTTCATGTTCAATTGTTGCTACACAAGCCAAAGAAGATCTACATTATCTTTTAAATCTCAACCTAACACTAATCGGCCTTCTGGAAATGTCCAGAGAGAAGGTCCTGGAAGGGTGCCCATATGCATGAGCATGTAGTGGAGGAGAGGGCTTTGTGGAAAGTGGCTGGCACAGATGTTAAAACAATATGTAAGGGCTTCCCTGGTGGCGCAGTGGTTGAGAGTCCGCCTGCCGATGCAGGGGACGCGGGTTCGTGCCCCGGTCCGAGAAGATCCCACATGCCGCGGAGCGGCTGGGCCCGTGAGCCATGGCCGCTGAGCCTGCGCGTCCGGATCCTGTGCCCCGCAATGGGAGAGGCCGCAACAGTGAGAGGCCCGCGTACCGCAAAAAAAACAAAAAACAAAAAACAATATGTCATATTATAGGTTCAGGCCTGATGATGTCTGATGTCTAGGCATCTTCCACCAAAATTTCCAAGGTATCTCACAATTCCAATTGTCATGATGTCTTGGTGTTTAAAATGGCACCAAACTAAATTTTTCACCTTAGCAGTTCTTAGCTGTGAATTACATTTTACATGAATCTACATTTTAGTCTTAAACCAGAAATTACCGGACTTTCGGAGGGAGGGGTATTTCTGCTTAATAATGACGTTAATGAGTTACCTATGTAACTGTGAGAGCCCCAGGTATCAGCCTGTTCCATCCCACTGACCCATCACAGGTCTTAGGCACTTTCACGCTCAGGTATCAGTCCTACGTGAAACCAGAGATTGCAGCACAAGTGCAAGGAGGTGGGCTTAGGACAATGAACTGTTGTCCGTTAAGGACCTACTCTACATCAGGCATTATGCTGCCCAGCACACTACCTCGATTAGTTCCCAGCAATTTGGATACCATCTGCTACATTATAAGAAGAAGCAATTGACTGAGAGAAGCAAGTTAATACACGAAGGAAACAGTGACTAGAAAGTAGCAGAGCTGGGGGGCAATTTTCTGTTAGCCTGAGCGTCCATGGGATGCCTTCTGCTTCTCTACCTTTATTCTTCTGCTGGTGTTCCTATTATCCAAGCCCTCCTCACTACGTGTTTAGATACTGCTTAGGAATCTCTCATTCCGTTTCTCCCAGAACTCTTGTTCTCCAGTGTCTGACTCTGCTTCCTGACCCTCCATTTATTGGTTGAGCCTCTGTCATAACTCGTTTCCTGGGCCTGGCCCTGCCTCTCCAGTCCTGGGGTGCCCACCCAACCTCCCCTGGACTTACTCAAATTCCTGTGATGCTATGTCTGGCCTGCCGTGCGAAGGCTTGGCCCACCTAGTTTGAGATCGAATGGTATTCTACTAAGAACTTGCGTGCGTGTGTGTCTGAAGGAGAAAGAGGAAGAAGAGTAAACATCACACAAGGACAGACTCTTTCTGAGCAAACTTTCCTGAGAACCTGAACATGGCCTCAATGGGCCTCCTGGGCATCCACGTGAACCTTGGGGTCTAATGCACACCCTTTGGGGCACACATATCTGATGGTCTCCTGCCCAAGTATTGTGGTTGCTCTCATGAACCAGATTGGGCCAACATTGCCTTCGGGGCTGGACAAGGCTGAACCTGCAGGTAGAAGGCAAGTCTTGCTGGCAATGGGAAGAGATGAGGCTGACAGAGCCTGGCCTAACGCTCAGGCCTCCAAACACGTCCCAGACCTGGACGCCTCCTAGCCTTCATTCTTCAACTGTTGCTCAAATCTCAGCAGGATAGGATAACCAAGAGCTCATCAGTTCTGATAACCCTTCACTTTTGCTCCAATTACTGGCAATATTTATCAAATGATATGTCTGGGTTAAGTTAGAGTTTAAGAAGAATCTTCTGTTGCTTTTTCCACGCTGATGTGTACTGGAGCATTTTGAACTGCTACAGGCATTCTTCAGCCATTAGTGCTAACAGTTGCTGTGTAATAGTTCTTGAAACTATTGCTTGAGGAGTGCTCCTTGGAATGATCTTATTCATAATGATGAAGGCCATAAATTCTGAGGAATGTGAGACAATCAAATTCCTCACCTGTCTGTGACTATGGGAACTAACTGCTATGTTCAGGAAGGGCCTGGAGTTCAAAGAAAATCAGCCCTGCAGCTTTTGTTGTTTTATTTGCATGACTTAATGCTGAACCAACCCCCTGTGCTTAGTGAGGTTCAAAATAAGGTCTAAATAATCATTTCCGTCTCAGGCTTCCTGCTTTCCCAGTGACACCCTGTTTATTCCAGTTTGGGTCAATACCAGAAGCAGAATTGTCATAAAGCCTGAGGGAAGGTTTCTGGTTCTTAGGGATCAGAGAAGGTCATAGGGATGGGAGGGGATTGCAGAAGGGATTGTGATACAAGTCAATTTTCCAGAAAGATAAAGAGACTGATGAACAAAGGAGACCGAAGGAAAAAGAGACACAGAGAGAAGAAAACCCAGATTTATGCAATTTCTCGAGCCATCCTATGCTCATGCACGAACTTACTATCTCCCTGGAGCGTCATGTGTCTGGTACAAACACTGAATGTCAAGGGCATGCTCCTGCTTTCTGCTATTCGTCCTCCTCTAATCTCCAAATCAATTCCTCATTGCTTTATATTCAGGAACCATGGAAAATATATTCTCTCCCTGTGGTTCAAAATTCCTTAAGACTTAACCTATGCCGTTTATGTATAATAGCAATTATTCAGAAAAGTAATATTCTGTGTCAACACAAAAGGAAGGAAAATAAGTTAATTTCCTTAAATAATAAATATAAAATGCTTCAGGACATCCGTCAACCTTCCCTTTCTTCTCAGGCCATGTTAGATCCTGTTAACACTGGCAAATTACCTAAGGCCCTAAGTGAAATGAACGGATCTTTAGCTATATTTTTGCAAAATCTGTTATAGTTTTTAGGCATTATATTTTGAAACCCTAGGGTCAGATACTGATAGTTTATAATGCAGCTATGCATAGTTTTGATGGCATTCTCCAAAGGTTTCCATTTTCACTGGAACAAAAGTCATTCTGAATTGTGGGGAGAAACTTACATTTAAATCCAATCCCACTGAATCATTTCACATGATTCTGCTGTTGAAAGCTGTGCTAAAAAGCCCATGATTCCATACAGCAGAGGTTTATTTAGCACATATTATGATAAGTCATTCATTGCAGTAGCCAATTCTGCAGGAATAGGAAAATGCTGAAGATGTAGTGTGGACCTCAGAGTCCAGAGTTCATCAAAGAACATGGTGAGGAAGGAGTTAATTATAGATCAAGGCAGGCATGACCAGGTACCCAAGGAAGGCTTCAAGTTCAGAGGAGGAAGCATCTTTGTGTCTCACCAACAGCAATCCACAGACTTTCTAATGTTGTCAGTGTGTAGCTCATGTTTACTGAACACATGCCTGGACCAGGCTCTTTCCTGAATATCGTCTCATTTAGTCTCTATGCAATTTCTTTCCATTTCTATTCTCATCTCACAGATGAGAAAACTGAGGCTCAGAAGGGTTTCCTGACTTCCTGAAAGGTGGCCAGTGTAGCAACCAGCTGGTCCAGACCTCTGCCACCTGCCCTTAGAGGTGGTCATGTGACAAGATGACCTGGGTGATAAGCATTTGAAAAGTTACATATTTATCCTCTGGTTTTCATCATGTCTTTAAGCTGATTATATTTTTTGAATGGTATCTAGTTGCTCCAAATAACTTACCCAAAGAGATATTCAGTCAATGATTTGTTTTAGTAACTCCACCTTATTTATCTGGGTCAGTAAAGGTCATTTGAATGTCTAATCATCACATTTATTTCACTGTTTTCCTTTGCTGATTTTCATTTTTTGATTAATACAGAATTTTGAGAATTTAGGTAGTTTTTCAATAACAATACAAACCAAAGAAATAGTATTATAATACTTATTTAGATAATTTAAATGTTATTCAAATCTCTACTAATTGAAATGTTATAAAAATATCTGGACAACTTAAATTTTATTAAAAATAAATAATCGAAAACATATTTCTATATACACTAAAGTCTCTGTATTTTTTTTTTACAAGTGAAGTCAGTGTTATCTGTGCACTGTTTTCTCAAACAGTCTGGAAAGTCTAGGGTATCTGAATCAGAAGATCAGGTACTAGTTTGAGCTCTGGTCCTGACTTACCTGAGGTTGATGTCAAAAACTCGGTCTCTGTATACGGGTGCTGAATTGAATCTCAGAGACAGAGTTTTGGGAGAAGTAGAAAAGAGTAGCTTTATTGCTTTCCCAGGTAAAAGGGGCCACAGTTGGCTCCTGCCCTCAAAAACTGTGTGTCCCAACCAGGGAGGATTTGGTGAGGAGTTTTTTATAAAGAGCTTAAAGATATTGTTATGTGTATCCCTTGACCCAGGACCCTGCCCCAAGGCTGCACTATTGTTTCTTAGCTGCTCCTCCCTTGTCTCTTCATCCCTTCCCTTCTCTGATTAGCAACTGTTCGAATCTGCCCTTTGGGACTCAGACAAAGTCATGGAGGCTTGAATCTGCTCCCTACAGGAAACGGGAGACAGAAAGGCTTCCGTGCCCAGGAGCACCACAGGGTCCTGCTCAGTTTCAAGGTCACTACACACATTTTGCTAATCCTGATGGAAGCACATGTGAGACTCATCCTGAGTATTGTGATGAAGGGAAGATAAGATGATGTGTAAGAAAGGGCTTGAGGACAGCCGAACTCTTTCTAAATATCAATGTCCATAATCCACCTTGCTGAACAGCCATCTCTTATGTGCTATCATTCTGTTCCCTCTTCCATCACAGCCACTGGGTGCCTGATGGATGCCTGTCAGACCTCCTGACCATGCTGATAGTCCTGGACGTCTAATGAACCAGATACTTGTGTCTGCCAGTCCTTTTGTGCACATTGTATTCAGCATCTGGATTGCTGGTACTGTGCCAATCGTAATGAAGTTGTCTTGTTGTTTTCTAAATACGTTTGGACACCTAAGGGCATCATGACTGAGCTGGGGTGTACGATAATGATAAAAAGTGGCACGGGCTCCATGGGCTGTAGCTTGAGTCAGTTTGACATGACCTGATGAGATTTCTTGACGTATAATCTCTTCCTTTTAGAAAAGAGCCTTTTGGCATTGACTCAAGAATTATACATCCACGAAACACCATTAATTTGTATGGCATGACTCACGTTGAATGAAAACAACTTTGTATTCAAGAATCATGCATTCCCAGTTGATTAATTGCCCTGGTAAATGTTGGGGTGGAGTATTGGTTAGTCACACACTTTTTTTGTTCCCAGGATGAAGGTAGGTGTGCTACTCTGGTTCACTGTATAATTTTTCATGCCTGAATCAGCCTAGTCTGCTTCTGCCATTTTCATACACTCTTCATTAAGCTCTGTCTAAACACTTAACTGTCTAAGTGTGTTATTATAAAGCAAGACTATCCACAAATATTTCAAAACTGATTTAGTTAGTGTCTCTGCATATCATTGCTTGAAAAAACCACAATCCAATTCCCTTTAGTTTACAAAAATGGAAGGGGAGACACTGAGAGACTAAGAAAGTCACCCAAGGTCAGAGCCTGTGGTATCCAATGAAATTGGTCCCTTAGTGAGGGAAGATTGGGGCATTGGAGACCAAAAGAAAATAACAGATTTATGTCTCTTACCGACATATAATAAACCCAAATTTATAGGAAGAAAAGTTCCAATTCTTGAAGAAAGCTGTTTTTGTTATATTTTGTTGAACAATTAATATAAATAAAAATGGAAACCTTAAAATATTATTTGAATTCATGTCCAAAATGATTTTAAAACTTAACTCAAGATTTTAGAATTCATTCCAAAAATCCCTTCTGTTTCTCTTTAAAAATAATTAGTATTTTAAAATTACTTAAAAGTGTTTAAGACCACCTTTAGTAATAAAATAATTTATCATTATTCCATTTTGAACAGGTAATTCTGCTTTACAGACATTGCTAAAAGTGTCATAAAATAGAGGACCGAAGCAAAAGGAGGAATCAATTATAGAGTTTATCAGGAGAAAAATAGCAGATTTGGATCATTTAATTTTTAATATATATTCATATATTTATCCAAAAGATATTTTTGGTACCAATTATTCTGAGCTATGGTATCTCCAATTATTTCAAAGAAAAGGCATCATCAAAATAATTCATTAGCACAGGGAACTCTACCTAATGCACTGTGATAACCTAAATAGGAGGAAAGTCTGATATCTCTATGTGTATGATTCATTTTGTTGTGCAGTGGAGGCTAACACAAAATTGTAAAGTAACCATACTCCAATGAAAATTAAAAATAAATAAATAAATAAAATTAAAATATTACAATGCAAAAAAATTATTAAATGAAATTCATTTTAATTCTATATTAACCCTAAAATATACATAGTACATAGCACATGACCCTCTGAGTTGATGGAGGGAATGGCTAGCAGTGGCATAACCTCCAAACCAGCATAGCCCAGAGAGACTCTGAGTTCCAAATAGTCTAGAAGTTATTTCTTATTCTATAAAAAAGTTGTTTTTAAAATACATTTTGAAAATACCTGATCGATGCCAAAAACATCAATCAAAATGCCAGTGATCAGCTTTCAAGCAATCCACGTTAATTTTTTTTGTTGTTGTTGTTTGTTTTTTTAATATTGAGCTGCATGAGCTGTTCATATATTTTGGAGATTAATCCTTTGTCTGTTGATTCACTTACAAATATTTTCTCCCATTCTGAGGGTTCTTATCGTCTTGTTTATAGTTTCCTTTGCTGTGCAAAAGTTTTTTAGTTTCATTTAGGTCTCATTTGTTTATTTTGTTTTTATTTTCATTACTCTAGGAGGTGCGTCAAAAAAGATCTTGCTGTGATTTCTGTCAAAGAGTGTTCTTCCTATGTTTTCCTCTAAGAGTTTGATAGTGTCTGGTCTTATGTTTAGGTCTTTAATCCATTTTGAGTTTATTTTTGTATATGGTATGAGGGAGTGTTCTAATTTCATTCTTTTATATGTAGCTGTCCAGTTTTCCCAGAACCACTTATTGAAGAGGCTGTCTTTTCTCCATTGTATATTCTTGCCTCCTTTGTTGTAGATTAGTTGACCATGGGTGAGTGGGTTTACCTCTGGGCTTTCTATCCTGTTCCATTGATCTATATTTCTGTTTTTGTGCCAGTACCATACTGTCTTGATTACTGTAGCTTTGTAGTGTAGCCTGAAGCTAGGGACTCTGATTCCTCCAGCTCCGTTTATTTTCCCTCAAGATTGCTTTGGCTATTCGGGGTCTTTTGTGTCTCTATACAAATTTTAAGAATTTTTGTTCTAGTTCTGTAAAAAATGCCATTGGTAATTTGATAGGAATTGCATTGAATCTGTAGATTGCTTTGGGTAGTATAGTCATTTTCACAATATTGATTCTTCCAATCCAAGAACATGGTATATCTCTCCATCTGTTTGTGTCATCTTTGATTTTTTTCATCAGTGTCTTACAGTTTTCTGAGTACAAGTCTTTTACCTCCTTAGGTAGGTTTATTCCAAGGTATTTTATTCTTTTAGTTGCAGTGGTGAATGGGATTGTTTCCTTAATTTCCCTTTCTGATTTTTCATTGTTAGTGTATAGGAATGCAAGAGATTTCTTTGCATTAATTCTGTATCCTGAGACTTTACCAGATTGATTTAGCTCTAGTAGTTTTCTGGTGACATCTTTAGGATTATCTATGTATAGTATCACGTCATCTGCAAACAGTGACAGTTTTACCTCTTCTTTTCCAATTTGTATTCCTTTTATTTTTTTCTTCTCTGATTGCCATGGCTAGGACTTCCAAACCTATGTTGAATAATAGTGGCAAGAGTGGACGTCCTTGTCTTGTTCCTGATCTTAGAGGAAATGCTTTCAGTTTTTCACCATTGAGAAGAATGTTTGCTGTGGATTTGTTGTATATGACCTTTATTATGTTGATGTAGCATCACTCTATGCTGACTTTCTGGAGAGTTTTTATCATAAATGGGTGTTGAATTTTGTCAAAAGCTTCCATTGAGATGATCATATGGTTTTTATTCTCCAATTTGTTAGTATGGTGTATCAAATTGATTGATTTGTGTATATTGAAGAATCCTTGCATCACTGGGATAAATCCCACTTGATCCTGGTGTATGATCCTTTTAATGTATTGTTGGATTCTGTTTGCTAGTATTTTGTTGAGGATTTTTGCACCTATATTCATCGGTGATATTGGTCTGTAATTTTCTTTTTTGTAGTATTTTTGCCTGGTTTTGGTATCAGGGTGATGTGGCCTCGTAGAATGAGTTTGGGAGTGTTCCTTCCTCTGCAATTTTTTGGAAGAGTCTGAGAAGGATGGGTGTTAGCTCTTCTCTAAATGTTTGCTAGAATTCACCTGTGATGCCATCTTGTCCTGGACTTTTGTTTGTTCGAAGATTTTTAATCACAGTTTCAATTTCATTACTTGTGACTGGTGTGTTCATATTTTCCATTTCTTCCTGCTTCAGTCTTGGAAGTTTATACCTTTCTAAGAATTTGTCCATTTCTTCCGGGTTGTCCATTTCATTGGCATAGTGTTGCTTGTAGTAGTCTCTTAGGCTGCTTTGTATTTCTGCGGTGTCCATTGTAACTTCTCCTTTTTCATTTCTGATTTTATTGATTTGAGTCCTCTCCCTCTTTTTCTTTTTCTTTCTTTTTTTTTTTTTGCGGTACGCGGGCCTCTCACTGTTGTGGCTTCTCCCGTTGTGGAGCACAGGCTCTGGACACGCAGGCTCAGTGGCCATGGCTCATGGGCCTAGCCGCTCCACGGCATGTGGGATCTTCCCAGACCGGGGCACGAACCCATGTCTCCTGCATCGGCAGGCAGACTCTCAACCACTGCGCCACCAGGGAAGCCCTATTCTGTATCCTTTTTCTGGAAGGTTGCCTATCTCCACTTCATTTAGTTGTTTTTGTGGGGTTTTATCTTGTTCCTTCATCTGGTACATAGTCCTCTGCCTTTTCCTTTTGTCTATCTTTCTTTGAATGTGGTTTTTGCTCCACAGGCCTGAGGATTGTAGTTCTTCTTGCTTCTGCTGTCTGCCCTTTGGTGGATAAGGCTATTTAATCCATGTTAATTTTATATTACATGGATAAAGGGGACAGCATGTATAAGCTACAACTCAGGCTGCTATGGGTTGAATTGTGTCCCCCAAAGGGATATGTAGATGCCCCAACCCCCAGTACCTGTGAATACGACCTTATTTGGAAATAGGGTGTTGGCAGGTATTATCAAGTTACGATTAGGGTGGACCCTAAGTCAACATGATTGGTGTCCTTATAAGAAGAGAAGAGACACAGACACACAGGGAAAAAGCCATGTGATGACAGAGGCAGAGGCTGGAGTGATGGATTTGCAAGTCAAGGGATGCTGAGGACTGAAGGCCACCACCAGAAGTTAGGAGGAGGCAAAGGGAGGGTCTACCCAGAGTTGCAGGGGGAGCATGGCACTTCTGACATCTTGATTTCAAATGTCTATCCTCCAGAATTATAAGAGAATATATTCCTGTTACTTTAAGCCTCCCAATTTGTGGTAGTTTGTTACAGCGGCCCTAGGAAACCAATACAGATTTTGATTTTTTAAAAATATATATACAAAATATGGTAACCATCTCAGAATACATAGAAAAATGTTATATAAACTTCTGACAATAGCAACATAAGTGAGGATCCACTTGTATGATTAGTTCTTCTATCTCAGTAGAATTCTTAGTGCTATATTCAATTTAGTAAGTGTTTGTCTCTCTGTTGGAAATTGGCTTATTTCTCTAGCCTTCAGGTTAATTTAAACTTCAGTTCTTCAAAATTTCAGATTTGAAAGTTTTGCCTGTTGCCACAACACTCCTAACATGGGTCCTCCGTGTCTACGCAATAGTTTATGCATTAAACACCCTAAATTTTCCAGTTTCCAGGATGGCTGTTTCTCCTGAAGCTACTTGCTAATGTGGATATCCTATTTTCTCAATGAACCAATTTAAAGAGAACAATGACCTCAGCATTACATATTGTTCTGGATTGAACTTGTCCCCCAAAGAGGTATATTGAAGTAGTAACCCCCAGGACTTCAGAATGTGATTGTATTTGAAAATGGGATCTTTGTACCCATACTCAAGATAAAATGAGATCATTAAGGTGGACCCTAATGCAATATGACTTGTGTCCTTATAAGAAGAGACACAGGAAGGACACCATGTGACAGTGGAGGTGGAGAGAGATTGGAGTGATCCAGATGCAAGTCAAGGAACACCAAGGGTTGCTGGCAACCACCAGAAGCTAAGAGAGGAGGCATGGGACAGATTCTTCCCTAAAGCCTTCTTAGAGAACATGGCCCTGCCAACACTTCTGGCCTTTAGAACTGTGAGAAAATACACTTCTTTTGTCTTAAAACACCCAGTTTATGGTGCTTGGAATGGCAATCTTAGAAAACTAATACACATATGAAGTATAATAAGTCTTTGACTGTAACTCTTTTATAAGAAAATATGAGAAGTAAATTATGAAAGTCCTTGACCTTTCTATTTCCAAAAGCATTATCTTAAACATTAATTTTCTAAAAGATACAGAAAATGCCATTTTCAAGTGGTTAGTTCATAGAAAGTTGAACAATAATCATTGACCTATTTGGGCCATCAAAATGTGAAGAGTGTGAAGTTTTAGAATTTTATGGTCACAGGTGACAAGCAAGGATGTGTAAGTCATTGGTCCTTACCAATGTGCCTGCAAAAAAGGGACCAGATATTCACTGGTGCTCTGCTCATTGTCTCAACAAGATACTTTGAACAATATCATTTAGATGAAACAGTTATGAACGTGGAAAGCAAAATTATTTTTTTCAAAACAATTCAACATTATTCTTAGAAATGTTAAATTTAAGTGACTTGTGCCATTCACTATGTTTCCATATTGCTGAACTGTTTTCTACAGCCCAAGTCTGGCCAAAAGAGTCAACTTTTCCTCCTAGAGAGCTCTGTCCTGTGGCATGTGGCTCACATCTCCTTGACGTGCCTTCTTACCCTCTAGAGTCTGCCTTTTTGGTTCAAGGCATAGATTACTTGTCATCTGAATAGTCTGTCTGAAGAGGCCCAAAGGATTCTGAATTTAGGATCTCTTTTGTGTAACTAGTCTTCCCATCCATTAAAAAATGGTGACTGTAGCTAGTGCTCCCTTTAGGTCATGAGTTCCATTAAGGAGAATGAATAGAGCATTTATTTTTTTATCTCCAGCACTCAGGACTGCATTGGGTACATATTTGACAGTGATATCAAAGTTAGGTCCAATGAATGCATCCATTCTAATAAGTACAGGTAAGTGAAGGGATGCTGAGAGATTTTAAAAAGTCTACTTGTTCTTCCTTTATTTCTGCTTCCCTTCTTTCCTTGCCTAATTCCCTACTTTCTTGATCAAACAGTTGCCACAATGCTTGCTGAATCCTAAGAATTAGCATTATTGATTGAGTTTTGATCTATTGACATGTTAATCAATTGATCAATCAGTAAAACTTGGTTAAGGATACTTTCTTAATCCTGCACAGAAAATTTGATCATGAGGTATATATTCAAAAGTAGCAGAGACTTGTGTCAACAAGTTTGGATAGCCTCATTAAGCATTTCCTAAATTTGTCATTTTCATGGATTATGGCAAAATGAAGACCACTATGTCTATTTTATAGAAGAAATCAAGAAGAGGCTCGTAATACAAAATAATAATGATAGTTTAACATTTTTTTCTCAACTAAAAAAATACTTTTTTACTGTTAACTTATTTTTACCGGCATTTTTTGGTTTTGTTTTTTGTTTTTCCCTATGTGAATGGGTGTGTTATCAAAAATACTAAGCAAGTGAGAATGAAATTTAGGACACAAAGTGTAGATGCAAATTGGCCGTTCTTTGTTAGAAGAGGGAATTTGATCTATTTCTAGTTTTTCAGAAGGCATTAATTTCTTGGTTTTGCTACATCAAGTGTAAAGAGATTACCTTAAGAAGCTCTCTTAACAAGGGCAGAATAATGTATCTTTGTGAAGAGTTAAGAGCATATATCCTAAATCATAAAAAGTAACCAGGGGATGATATTTGCTGAAGAATTAAATTATTCCATGAAGAAGATGGGGGTAGAAGAAAATTCTTTCTCTATTTTTCATATGTATTTGATTCTTTTTTAAGTGTTAGCACTTTAGATGGGTGATTCTCTTTCTCTCTCTCTCTTTTTCTCCCTTCCTTCCTTCCTCCCTCCCTTCCTCCCTTTCTCTTTCTCTCTCTCAGATTTTTTGTTTTCATTCTGTGACCCTTTCAGGGATGCTATCAACATCTGAGCCCCTGAGTGTGTCAAAAAAATCCCTAAAAGGGTATATGACTTGAGCTTAACCTTTGAGGGATCAAACGTTTAAAAACAAATTGGTTTTGTTTACATTTATGTAGTTGACCAATAGTTGAGGTCAGCCTGAAGACAAAGGCAAGCAAGAAAGGCATGGAAGGGGATTCAGAAGCAGTTTGGAAAACTAACAAATCAATAAGTTAAGGAGACGTTAGAAGTGAGTTGAAAAGAGTTTTTACCTGCTTGGAACTTCGGTTGATGATGATCACTCATCCAGAGGAGAACTGAGAGCTGGGTATGGGCTCAATGGGAGAAGATTTAGGGATGGACCAGGGATGTCTGCCATCGATGGACATGTAAAGGAGTTTGATATGCTTCCTCTACTTTTAGAGCCCTATATTAGTGTAAAGATGGATGAACATGGCACAGAATATGCCAAGAAATACAAAGGTGGAAGGCCCAGAGAGCTGGAACTCAGCTTGAGTGACTTACCCTGGGGAGGTCTTCTTCAAAGAAATTCAGTGTGAGTTTAGGCAATTGCACTTGTTTAGGTAAACTTGAAACCGGAATGAGAGTGTAGGATTCATATTTTAAGGAAAAGGAGAAGGCGAATGAAAGAAAGTCACCTTTATTAAATGAACTTCTGTGGGTGTAGCAGACACTAGGCTGGGTGCTCTAGATGCATAAGTTACTCACTTTTCAAAAAGCAGAGTTGGTATTTTTTCTCTGCAGATGAAGGCATTGAGTCTCCAAGAGGCTGAGGAGTTTCCTCCATAACATACAACCATCTGAGTTGATATAACTCTGAGCCATTTTTTCTCCCAAACTGTTCTTAGTTTTTCTGTTTTTGCTTCACTTCTCTTCTGCCCCTCTGAGTGTGACTCTCTCCTAGGAGAGAGGCTAAGATCTTACTTTTAATTCTACTTCCTTCTCATCCTCAAGAAAGCGTATTTGAACCCATGCAAATGAAATGATAACACCATTTTTTTTCTTTTTCTTTTTCTTTAACATCTTTATTGGAGTATAATTGTTTTACAGTGGTGTGTTAGTTTCTGCTTTATAACAAAGTGAATCAGCTATACATATACATATAACCCCGTATCTCTTCCCTCTTGTGTCTCCCTCCCACCCTCCCTATCCCACCCCTCTAGGTGGTCACAAAGCACCGAGCTGATCTCCGTGTGCTATGCGGCTGCTTCCCACTAGCTATCTATTTTACGTTTGGTAGTGTATATATGTCCATGCCACTCTCTCACTTCGCCCCAGCTTACCCTTCCCCCTCCCCGTGTCCTCAAGTCCATTCTCTACGTCTGCGTCTTTATTCCTGTCCTGCCCCTAGGTTCTTCGGATAACACCATTTTTAAAAGGTAATCTTGCATCTATTCTAATAAAAATCTCAGCTATCATTTGCTGGGTTCTTACTCAACAAGGCCACGCAAGGAACTAAGTGTCTTAAAAGTGTTGCCTCTTTTAATCTTCTCACCAGGCCAATATGGTACCAAAGCTACCTTAGAAGTTAGGAAGACTGAAAAGCAATGTTTAAATCCAAATTTCTAATTTCCAAGTACTGGTCTTCACCACTGCTCAATACTACTGAACATAGGAAACACATATGTACTGAAATACAGGGTGACGGTGACCAGGCACTTCATAAGTATTAAGAAATATCTGCTGCATACATGAATAAATAAGTGAAAATATTTACAAAAAAATGTCACAGTCAACCTTTGATACTGTAATGTTCATGCTAATACAATATTTACAATAGTTCTGACAACTAATGCTCAACCCACAAATGTGTCCCAAAACTGTAGGTGAGAGCATGTCCTTTGGTCAGTTTGCTTTCTTTTCGTGGTACATGCCTGTACTTTACTCTCCGAGAAAAAGAAAGCTGGAACCAGAGAAAGCAGGAGAAATGGCCAAAAGATATCATGTACATTACGGGTCATGCTTGAAATTGTTTACGAACTGGTAGAATTCTGGCTGTGTTTCAGTGGAATGGCACAAAAAATAATGTGCTCTGTGCCTGAGAGAACTCATTTCCATATGAGCGGGAAGGACAACTAAGCAAAAAGTTCCATTCTGTTTTGTCAGATGTTCTAACAGAGGGTATCGCTGAGTACATTGGGGTGCCAGAATGGTCTAAAGCCATCTCATGAGAGGAGGCTCAGTGACACAAAACAGCAACCAGAACCGGATCAAGGTGAAAACTTGACTTCTGTAGAGGATTGCCAGGTTTAGCAAATAAAAATACAGGCTGCCCAGCTAAACTTGAATATCACATAAACAAAGAATCATTCTTTAGTATCAATGTAAGTATACTTCAACATCACATGAGACATACTTAACCTAAAAAAGAATCCATGGTCTATCTGAAACTTAAATTTAACTGCATTCTCTATTTTATCTATCGACACCACTTACAGGTAAACTAGAAGCCAGTTAAATTTTTATCTGGCTTTATCTGGCATTATCCGTTCTATAGAATTGATAATGATTTTCATATCTAATTTATACTCTGAGGGCCTCACCTTTAATCATCTTTTAATTTTTAAAAAATTACTGTGTGTGCTCTTATAGCAAGAGTCTGCTACAGGTTTGTGGAAATATAGAGGGAGAGTTGTATAAAATATATCCTCAATTGAGAAGCAAGGCTTACTTAATATTTAAAAATACTAAAACTTATCCTCAGCTGAAAGCTAAAAGATCTGATTTACCAAGACATTATTGTATATCATCACTTCAGTGAAGCACCGGGGAGAGCTACAACTGAATGAATTCCAGGTTCTTTTCCATCCCAGAGACTGAGGCAGTGACAATTAAAAAGCAGTTGGAGGTACAATCTCTTACTCACTTTCAAGAATATTGCCTGCATCAGAAATAGAGACACAGATGTAGACAACAAACATATGGACACCAAGGGGAGAAAGTGGTGGGGCAGGGTGGTGGTGGGATGAATTGGGAGATTGGGATTGACATGTATACACTGGTATGTATAAAATGGATAACTAATAAGAACCTGCTGTATAAAAAAATAAATAAAATAAAATTCAAATATTTTTTTTAAAAAAAAGAATATTGCCCACATGCCTCTTCGAAGAGGCCTGGGTTCATAATTTTCCCTCTGAAGTTTTATCTCGCCTCCTGTTTCACGAAGGCTTCTTCTACAGATGGAATAACTATATAGTTAATAATGGTTAGGTGATCTGCCTGAGATGACACCTTGAGTCACACCTTGAAAGCTGTCACCAGAGTCCACAGGTTTCAGTGTTCAGTCCCTGCCTTGTTCAGAGGCCGACTTAACCCACCTTTAAAACTCATGTCCCTGATGACTGAAGACAATAGCCATCATCAGTGACTGAAGAGACACAAAAGCCTAGACCTGGAGCCCTAAATCAGGATGTAGATGTAGCTGGGAGTGTTAACGCGGTGCTGTGCCAGAATGTTCCCTGACAGCCTCCTGAAGACTCAGTTGCCCTAGAAAGATACAAATTCACCTCTTCCTGAGACAACACACCAATCCTAGTCTTTAGAAGCCAAATGAAAGAAAAAGGACCTGGCATTTTTAGAATCCTCTACTGGAAGATAAATGTTTACTTGGAAAATTGACCTTTTTAATACCCACTTGCCTATCGTCTCTACCTTCAAGAGAAATTTCAAGTTGGATGGGCTAATATGAATAAACTTTAAAAGTAAATACAGGCTTTTAGTAATTTTCAGGGTTTTCTTCTGGGTCAGTTTGTTTCTCTCACTGCAGAGCTGGTGGAGGAAAAAATCCTCATGCTTCTTTTTTATGTGTGTGCCCCTCATTTTCTTCCCCAGGAAATAAACTGCACAAGACTGTCAGTCCTTACTTTTAAATAATTTTAGAAGAACAATTTCTGGCATTTTATCCTATACAGGTACCTTCAGCATATAATCTAGGAGTCTTTTATTTTTTTTTCTCTGTAGTAAAAAGGTTACCATTGTTTTACCATGTACTTGTCTCTGTCATAGCTTCCAGAAAGAATCCATTCCAGGCCACAGGGACAGATCACCTGCCTATTTTCCTCACCTCTCAATAGGATCACTTTTGTTGGCAGAATAAACAAATCACTATTTTAAAGGCCTCCCTCTGGCTTTGCCTTCTGAGATCACCCATGAGAATTTTATACCAGTCAGCCTGCAGTGCAAACGGTTATGTGTGCTAGTGTTAATTAGAAGAAGGAAAAGAAGTAAAAAACCAGTACAGTATATTCCTTTTCCATACGTTACACGGATTTTCCTCTGTATTTATTGTTTATGTCCTACAATTATCATTACTTGTGTTTAGTATTATAATACGTTGAGTAGCAATGGAATACTTGGGAATACATCATCTTCCAACTCAGATGGTATGTTTTCTGTCAATCTGGGACTCTGTCTTTCTGCTTTATCATAATAAAGAGGCTTATATATCAGAATTTTATAATTTCTACATTTTCAACTGCACTATGAGTATTTATGGAAAAAAATAAAGTTGGCTTTCTTTTTTAATGCAGTGAATTAGATACTTTATTTTTCTCAAAGGGAAACAAAAAATAATAAGAAAACATAACAAGAAAAAAATAATAGGAATATAATAATAATAATAAGAAAGAATATGAAGAAAACAAAAATAATAGATGCCCAGTGAAATACTCTTATTTCTTTTTTCCCTTTTAAAAATGGGTTTCTCTCAGATTACATAACAGAATAAATTATATAACCAAGTACTTTTATTTCTCATATGTTAATAATTGAGGGCTCAATGAAACTAGGAAGAATACTCATAGAATCCGTAAGATCCAAAAGCACTTAATATTTAGAAATGTGATGCTAAATGTTCCGTTTGTTATGTTAATATTTAAATGAGTCAAGAGTTTCTGGCTTTTGAAAGTTTCATAGAGTATCTTTTGATCTTGATGAAGTCTGCCAAATAATTCTCCATGCTTCCTTAAGAACCAATTCATATATTGTGTTTTTATTCAAAAAGCCTTTATATTGCAGTTAGGACTTTGGATCGATTTTGCCAAGAGCTATGTGTCAAAGATCAACTCTTTTATTAGTCTGATGTGAATAAAGGTTATAATTATAATCAAATGTGACTGATTTATGTGTGTGACTTTTCATTAATTTATAATAGTGTTTGGATTTCATGTAACATCTTCAGTGTGATTGTGAAATATAAGAGGAGTCTGTTGAAAGCTGACAGAGAAAATTACATTCTTTTCTCAACCACATTTATACCTATTGGAGTTCTGAAAAACAGTAAGTCAGTCTTAGAGAGTGAATAATGTTCAGAATGTCCAGAACCATAAAACTCCAGAATTCACTCACCCAAAGTAGTATACAAAAATTACCCACTAAAGTCTAGTTTGGTTGCTTCTTTGAAAGTCCGTATCTATTTCAAGGTGAGAAAGCGAAAATACATAAATAATAAAACTAAAAATGTTCACATTAAATCAATAGCATTTCATTAACTTATGCTGCATTAAAATGAAAATAACACAGAGTCAAGTAATAGTAAGAGAATGATCAGAACCAAAGACTTTAGCTTTGTAAAGCTACTACAATTAACTCCAATCAGAGCTTCCTAGTAGCCAGAGTAAATATAGAACATCAGAAGTTTTATGGCTCTCCTTTTCTAGTAAAAGAAAGCATATTAATCAGTCAGTAGAGGCAACTTTTTGTCAAATCTGAGTTTTCCCACATCTCATTTTTATGCAATATTGAATGCCATGGGGAAGGTCTTCAAAGGCAGTTTTACCAAAAAGAAAAAAAAATGCAGGGGTGTTCCACCTATGGCTATATCTTATAGTTATCTTTTATAAAAGCTGCTAGCAGATATTGTTTGGTTTCATGAAGGCGTGACTGGTATGTTATCTGCTAACCTGTCATCACCTGAAAGAGTGATTGGCATCCTTAAGTACCTGTGAAGCGTAGCCTCTGTCTGTAACCACTGATGAGAACACAGGCTCTGAATCAGACCACCTGCATTTAACGCCAACTCTGCTCCTTAGTGGCTGTGTGACCCAGGGCAAGGGCAAGGTACTAACCAGTATCTCTGTACAGGGAATAAATTGTGTAGAGCGTGTCTGATGCATATTAAGTGCATTAAGACAAGCGAGACATTATTAGTTTTATCTGTTAGTATATTATTATCAACATGTCCTTTCAAAACCAGAGATATTCTGTGTCTTCAAAAGTATTCTAGTAAAGAAGAACCTGTGACCAAGTAGACAGCCCTCTTTCTTCTTTCCCTCCCTCTTCCCTCCCAAAATCACAACGTTTTGAACACTCGTGTTCTATTGCTCAAAGATATTGCGAAAAAAGATTTTCACTGGGAAACCAGCATTTATAATGCTCATCACGTCTTAAGCTGCTCTTCCAATGGAATGTAGAATATACCTAAAAGGAGAAGAAACTGTATTTAAGTACACAGTGGTGTACTTTTTAAGTGCAAAATAGAATATTCACAGTGGTAGGCAGTGGTGAAGAATAAAGAGCTCTTTGTAGCAAGGTCCATTGTGTCACCAGCTAAGAGGCCAAATGACAGCCATAACAAAGTCTGGGATTATAACATGTCACTTCTCTCATTCCTATTTGCCCAGAGGTGTCCTTGGGTTTGGCTCTTCACTTAGATCATGGAAATCCTGGGGCCAGAACCAAATCCCTCTGCCTGTTCTCACTCACATCACTAAAATCAGCTTACAGTCCATTTCTTACAATCCACTTGCCCAAGCTATAAAAAATTATTTTAGGCAAAATGCTCAACCTCTTTGGACATCAGTGAGCTCGCCTGCACTTGAGGTTAAAATACCTGGTCCCTCTGACTCACAGGTGTGCTATGTTGATCAAGTAAGACCCACAACACTGACAGTGGATTGACCTTATGATTGAACAATGGGATACAGTGGGGACATCTCTGCTCACCCACTCAGACTGGTTACTAGCTGGGTGAGATTGCTCATTTAAGTCCTCTGAGAATAAGCTTTATTCTTTGTGACATGTTGGCATCCGTATCCATCCCACAGAGTTATGCTGTTATATTCAGATTCTTTCAGCATACATTTATTGAACGCTTATTATGTGCAAGGTACGGATTTATATGCTTAAATAATGATCTACTGTATTAGAAATTGAAATTGAAGAATATATCATCATCAGCAGCATTGTAGCAGCTAATATTTTTCTGCAAGTATAATGTATATATCACTGTACCTCCATTTTCACATGGATTGTCTCATTTTGTCCTCACAACAGTTCTACCTATATCACAGCACTGATATCACCATTTTACAGATGGAGAACTCAAGGCTCCAAGAACTTAAGGAATGTGCATATTTTCACACAGAAATGGTTTGCCTTAGTTACTATGAAATTTTGCCATGATTATTAACAAATACTGTTCCTCATATCCACAGTTTACTAGAAAGGGTTTGGGGCTTCCCAGAGGCCAATGAATGTAGACAGGGATATCTAGGCACGTGGATCTCACTCCTGTTTTATATAACTATGTGAAGAGATGGGAGAGGCTAATGACTTTTAGTCCCAGTTGTGTTATACAAGATTCAAGATGCCAGCAAGGGCTAGAGATCTGCGCTGAAGACTTCATATCTCATTACGCAGATCCTAAGTCATTCTGTCTCTTAGCGTTGCCATTATTCTTCTGGTCTGTACTGCAGACTGTGTGTGTTGTACGTGAAGGTGTGTGCATTACTGTCTGGTTTGGCCAATGATGTCTCAGGGCCCTGATGCCTCCTTCCCAAAAGTTTTGTTTTTCTCTTTATGGAAGCCTGTACTGACTGCAGCATTTGGATTTGCAGCTTCATCGCTGTTTCAGGGCTTGCTACTTAGTTAACTGTTGGTGGACCATCTGGGCTGTTCAGTTTTGCATGGCATTTTCTCTAACTCACCTTGGAATCTTATGTTTGGACACATTGGTCTGGTTATGAACAAAGTTCTTTGGTAAACAGCAAGATCTATGCATGAACCGTTAGAGAATTGTAGGGAAAAGATAACCACGTTTGATTAGTTTTAGTTTAGGATCAGGAAAGCTAAAAATGTATACGTTAGTCTAACTTGGACTTACCTGTTTGTCGTGTAAGCTTTTCACACGAATTTTGGAGAACAGTACCGTGTTCAGCACCCCTCACCTCGTATTGCGTTGTGATTCAGGCTTCCTGCTTTAATTGTGTTCAACTTCAAGTTCTGGCTATTGAACAAAATAAGATACGGGTGCATGTTGCAAATACCTTAACCACGTTTCCAATATTAGAACAAAGATGTTCACGGAAAACATATTACTTCGTATATATATTTTCCTTAAATTGGTTGAGTGATGTATTCCATTTACACACCGAGGGTTCTTTGTAACATAAGTCATATCCAAGTCGGCCTGCTATTGACATCACTGTGTGGAGGATATACGTAGTGCATTTCCTTATGAATAAGTCTTCAGTCTGTTAGTGCAGTGAGCTAGTAATTGTGATTTAACTGTCTCAAACAGACAGACATATAACAAATTAAAAACAAATATATATGTTTGTATATACACACACATACACACACACACATTATGTGCTCCAGATTACTTTAAGATACACTGGAGGGTCATGTCTGTTTGTATGAGTGGGCTTAGGAAATTCTAAGCAAGAAATAATATAAATCTTTATTTTTCCTCTGCAAACACTCTTGGATATACTACTGTATAAGCAATTTGTTTCTTAATTTCTTGGAGCCGGTAAGTTTAGGAAATTCTTTCTAATAAACATAGACCATGATATTTGCTTTTTTCTTTTGGAGAAAGAACTATAAACTCAATCTGTAAAATGTAAGTAGTTTAATTTAAAATGACTCAAACATATTTGATTAGGTGTTGAAACATTTTTAAAGACAAACAGTAACACAGAACATGATCATGTATGTAGAAAATTAATATTCAAAATTCTATATCATTTTTGTCACTGTTTTCAAAAAACAAGACTTCTGTTCTTTGTCTTACTTCCTCTAGTCTTATACTATGTAACTCTGAAAGTCATTGAGAATATAAATATTGTTACGGTAATAATCCAAATGGTAACATACGTGAACATACTTAACTGTAATGCATCACTCTGAACAAGTTCCCGGTCAGCTGAACAAAAGGACAATTGAAAAAAGAACAATAGGATGGCAAAGATGATAATGACGATAATAGTGATGTGATAAAACCAACAACAGAAATAATGAGGTATCATCCTAAAATAAATTTGGTCCTTAGGAAATTGCTATGTGACCCTAAAAAAGCTATTATCTGAAAGGTTTTCCTTTTTTAAAAAAAGATGAAAGCAGTATATTTTTTTTCTTTTCTAAGTCCATTTAGCATGCTTCACCTTTGACCTGACAGGACTTCTAGGTTTTAATAAGTATGTAGCCAATCAGCCTCAGTTCTGACTAGTTACAACAGAAGTTTTTGATCCGTGTGATAAAGGGCAGATTGCTTCCCTGGCTGCTTTGGAGAGCTTTTTGGTTCAAACTCCCTCCAACGTATACACATGTTTATAGTCCTAGTCCTTTTATTTATTTATTTATAATTTATTTTATTTTATTTTTGCGGTACGCGGGCCTCTCACTGCTGTGGCCCCTCCCGTTGCGGAGCACAGGCTCCGGACACGCAGCCTCAGCGGCCGTGGCTCACGGGCCCAGCCGCTCCGCGGCATGTGGGATCTTCCCGGACTGGGGCATGAACCCGCGTCCCCTGCATCGGCAGGTGGACTCTCAACCACTGCGCCACCAGGGAAGCCCTATTGTCAGTGGTTTTTCCAAACAAATTTTCATCAATTTTCCCTAAGCTGTCTCTAAGCTTATAATTTTAAAAGTATAATTTAAAATAATCTTGGAATTCTAAACTTTATGTTACAGAAGAGACTTGTTATACTGAGGTTCTAAGGGAGAAATATACTGAAAAAACTATGCAATATCTTCTTATAGTGAACATGGGGGCATTTCTTTAAGTAGTATCACCAAAAGCCAACATTGTTTAGTCTTTTTTTTCTTATCAAATAGTTTTCAAAAGATAAATTTAAAATAATGGGAAATATTTAAACTGTTTGGAGT
Organism: Pseudorca crassidens; assembly: GCF_039906515.1. NCBI lineage: Eukaryota > Metazoa > Chordata > Mammalia > Artiodactyla > Delphinidae > Pseudorca > Pseudorca crassidens. The sequence continues at coordinate 6,911,728 of NC_090313.1, forward strand.
TTTACTTTTCTTGGTTTTCCTTTCCCTTAATAAACCATCCCTTTAAAAAAAAAGTTTGGGGCTTCCCTGGTGGCGCAGTGGTTGAGAGTCCGCCTGCCGATGCAGGGAACAAGGGTTCGTGCCCCAGTCCGGGAAGATCCCACATGCCGCGGAGCGGCTGGGCCTGTGAGCCATGGCCGCTGAGCCTGCGCGTCCGGAGCCTGTGCTCCGCAACGGGAGAAGCCACAACAGTGAGAGGCCCGCGTACCGCAAAAAAAACAAAACAAACAAAACAAACAAACAAAAACAGTTTTTTTTTTAAATTTACTTAAATTGTTGGGGAAAGAAGAATTGAAAGAATGTTAGACATCTTAGAAAAGGAAATTTCAGAGTTTACATTCTCTGAGATGGACACTAAAGGAAAGGAAGACACAGGACAGTGGAGTCATCGAGGACTCTGCACTCAGGGTCACTCAGACCCGGATTTGAATTCTGGCTCTTCCGCTTATTCGTTGGATGCCCTTGGGTCATCGAATTAACTTCTGAGTTCCTTGATCCTTAAATGACAGAAAATATAGTTACTTATCCCACAGAGATGTCATGGAATTCTTTGTGTTACTGGGTTTGCATTGTTTTGATTATCTCTTATGCATCACGTAAACTCTCCATTGTTCTTGGTGGCTCAACATCATGACTCGAGGTGACAAATAAATAGAGGATGATTTCTTGATAGGATGAACAATAGAGCTTGTGGCGAAATTATTAAAGCAATGACCTGATCTCATTCAGTAACTTCTAGAGAGGTGCCCCAAAGGAGAGAATCAGACATTAAGCAGCTGTTATCCATTGGCCCCAAGTTGATTTGTGGAAGAAGTGGTAAGGATGGAGAATGAATCTCTTAATGTTCCAGGTAGGACTATTGTTATATTGTGTAAATTTCCTTATTATCGAAAACAATATCTATGGTCAATTGTAAAGCTCCCTGTGTTAACAGAAGAAAATTCCGGATGTAGGGGAATGATCGTGGTCAGCATCCAACCTCTAGGAGGAATGAGGGTCCAACGTAATGCCTAAGGAGAAGCATTTTAATGAGTCAAAGCTAAGAACACTGATGGCTGCAGAGCTAAAAAGTGAGAACTGAAAATGAGGAACGAAGAGAAATCAAAAGCTTTTTGCTCACATAGTAGGCCGACTCTTAGTTCTTCTTTCTGGATCTTTTCTTATCCTCTTGGTTCCTTATTTTGAATTGCATTGTTATGCTCTTGTGTCCCTTGGAAATCCATATGTATGGTGAACTGAAATGATGACAGTCTCCTCACTCTGAGAGTTGCTTCCTAATATTTTTCCCACTCCTCAGCAGAAGGATAAGTGGATCCCAAGGTAACAGTCAGAAGGATAGATCTCTGAGGCTTACTCTTTTTGTGCCGACTTTAGTTCGTCGGGGGTTGCTATTTTGACACTAGAAATGCTTCTCCAGCTGAGCTGTCAATATGTGACATAGTTGTCAATGTCCTCAAAGCCATGTCATCGACATGCTACATCTTCCTTGAACATTTGGAGGTGGGAAAAACCATTTATAGCAAAATTGAATATGGGCACATTAGAGTAGAATATTGGAAATTCACATACATTTTTAGGATAAAAACAAGGCTTCAAGAAAATGTTTTATGTTCAGTGTGATGCCTTAGGACCTGACTCTGGCTAGTGGTGATGGTGATGGTATGGGGGTGGTCATGGAGGGGAGATGAAGGAAATGCTTGAAAGTCAATGTCACATATTAATAAATAGCACATGTTTGTCTATAGTATGTATGGCTTTTAAACTATTTCTATTAGGCACCCAAGTCACTGTCATTGCCAATTCAGAAATATTCATCCTGGTCACCACCAACATGACTAGAAATCATGTATGCAGTGGCAGTGATACTTTGCAAGTCATAGAAAAAATAGAAAGGTTTTTTTTTTAATGATTCTTTTGATGCTTAATTTTAAGATTTAAAAAAAGAAATTCTGGGTTGGTTGCTTTATCTTGGCTAGAGAACAAGTTTCAATCAAATATTTCTTTTAGAAGACCTGTAAAGCTACATACAAAAGTATGTGTGTTTGTATAACTAGAAGTTTTTTCTAAGAAAATTAGTTTTTTCTCTTTTGTAGTGCATTCTGACATGGAGTTATAGCACATTAATGGATGTCTAGGGCTAATAACTAATGGAATTACAGTGTTTAGAACAATTAATTGTTCACATAGTAGACACACAGCTGTTTGGACTTTTGTGTTTGTTTTCATCTACTGATACTTCTCCAAGAAAATGTTCATGAAACTTGTGGAAATGGAAAGTTAGGAGAACGTCATTAGACAAACAGATGCCTGAATTGCATTGCTCTACTCTTGCAATTTTTATAACGCCATAAATGTTTACACATGTGTAAGGTACAGGAAATTCCCCAAAGGTCAAGAATTTGTTTAGGCTGATCTAATTGGTTTACTGGCTTGGCTACAGAGCTTTGGAAAGGCACATGTGGAACATCTTAATGATAACTCTTTTTTGAAGTCTCAAGTAAAATGGAGGCAGTAGTAGTAAGTGAATCTGACTAGTGCCCCTCTAAAGCTAAACAACCACAAACATTGTTATTCTTTAAGAATACTGTGTAGGTGAAGAATTGATATGTGCCTCTTACAACTAAATATCTCCTTTTAGGCTTTTTTCACATCTTTTATCACATCAATTGCCACCTAAGGACGCCTGAGCCTCCTTTTCTCCTCTGCCTTCCACAAAGCACCATTTTCATCATGTCAAGCCTTAGCCCTAGAACCTCCAGGTATGGGATCTTCCCTAATAGATGTAAGATCTCTGAATTTACATAGAACTGTACAGTTCAATCATGAATTTCTTTTTTTAATTTATTTTTTTGAAATCTAGTTGATTTACAATGTTGTGTTACTTTCTGCTGTACAGCAAAGTGGTTCAGTTATACATGCATTCTTTTTCATATTCTTTACCATTATAGTTTATCACAGGATACTGAATACAGTTCCCTGTGCTCTATAGTAGGACCTTGTTGTTTATCCATCCTATATATAGTAGTTTGCATCTGCTAATGCCAAACTCCCAATTCATCCCCCCCCACTCCCTTCTCCTCCTCTGCAACCACAAGTCTGTTCTCTGTGTCTGTGAGTCTGTTTCCATTTTGTAGTTAAGTTCATTTGTGTCATAGTTTAGATTCCACATATACATGATGTCATATGGTATTTATCTTTCTCTTTCTGACTTACTTCACTTAGTATGATAATCTCTAGGTCCATCCATGTTGTTGCAAGTGGCATTATTGTATTCTTTTTTATGGCTGAGTAGTATTCCATTGTGTGTAAATGTACCACATTTTCTTTAAATCATGGATTTCTTGTAACTGACAAACCGTAATGAACTAAATGAGTATGACTTCAAACAAAGCAATGGGTATCACTACTAATGAAAGTATAACCTTGAGCCTAGTAAGTGGATTGGCTAAAAGTTCTTATTTGATAGTGAGTGTGGACTTTAGCTTTCTATATATTCATTATAATCCTTCATTGTATTGATATGTATGTACTATGCCTATTACAAACAGTTGCTAAAATATCTGACTTCTTGGAGGCTATAGGATTTTTTAAGTTGTTAATATTTGCAATGTAAATTAGAGAAGCATAAAATTAAAACATGGCAATGCTTTTAGTTCTCTAAAATTTTAAAAAATAACTTTTGTTTTTTTAGCTTCGGAGGTTGGTTTCCTAAGATTTATACCATTTTTTACCTTTTATTCCAGTGAATATAAGAGATGGAATAAATGTAAAGGAGTTATTCAGATGAGTAGAAATGTTGACTTAAAATCATTTATTTCGCATTTATATAGTAGTAGTTTAGCCTGAATGTGATATACAAAGTTCTTTAGAATAACCCAAATACAGTAAAAATTAGAAAGTGCAAATTGGAGATGGGACTGTCATCTTCACAGCTCCTGTTTTTCAAGAAAAAAATGCATGTAAGTTGGAAACTAGTTATAGTTTGATGCATTCATTTATCACCATCATAACAGACATAGACATACATTCGGTCATTTGCAGCTGTGGGATGAAAGATTTATTCAGTAACTTTAAAAATACCTTACAGATCCATTAGTGACTCAGCTAAGATGTCTACAAATGCACATACTTAAACAGGTTTCAGCTTGTATCAGGTGCTGTGTTATTCAGCGTTTACAAATTCAGTGTTCATGCTCTGCTCTGTAGGTGTGAAAGGTTTAGTTGATATTTTTAGTTCAACTGGCCAGTGTGTATCCTCTTCACAGTTCTTCTACAGAGGAGTTTTTAAAAATGTAAACACATTTTAGTTGTTTACCATTTGAGGAGTGCATATATATATATATGTATATATATATTCAAATATGCACACTAGAGAGTATACAGTGTGCTATATTTTTGTCAGTATTGGAAATATTTATAGACAGAGCAGAAAGCATAACAAATAAAATTAAATAACACCCACTGTTATAGAAACTGGATAAGAATAAGGTCTTTCCAATTTGGTTTACAACTGTATCCCCACGAACTAAAAAAAAGGCCTGTCACACAGTAGGTGCTTAAGAGTTATTTGTTGGATCAAGAAAAAAAAAAAGGCATACCATCCTCCTCCTTATAAAATGGTAAGGGCTGTTCTTAGTGCTGGCACCTGATTACCCCTTGCCCAGGGACCCCAATATGGCTGGGTTGAATTCTGGTACCAGTGCTTATACTAGCTCCATGATTATGGGCAGGATACTTACACTTTTTAAGCCCAAGTGATCTCATTTATAAAATCACCATGATGCACTTACTCTTAGGATGCTGAGTTAAACGAGTAACAGATGTATTGATAGATTATTTAGGATACTGCCTGAAATAAAATAGACACTCAATAAGTTATCACTCCTTTATTTCCGTGGGTACCACATGGTGATGCCATACCCAGGTCTGTTATCTTTGTTCCGGTTTAAGTATCTCCGATAGTTGGATACATTCTGCTTTGCTTTGATCTGGTCTGTGATGACTCTGGAAAGTGATCTAATAAACTAGCACCCAATTAAAGTATCAGTAACAGACAATAGATTAGTACTTAAAGAGTGATGAGTTAGTTTTAAAGGGATTTCTTGAAGTTTTAAAAGTCTCAACTCAATAGAAGAAAGATATAATGATAAAGTTTTAGATATAGTGTCAAGAAAATGAGCAAGGTCGTTTTAGCTAGGAGTATGACTTTCCAGATGACCTAATCTCATTTGATATAACTACCTGTGCCCAATATCAAGCTGGTGATTAGAATGAGCATTCTCAGATTTTCTGGGATGAAAAGCTAATATTTTTTCTCACTTAAGCCTTGAAAATGAGCTTGAGGCATGTAAGTGTCTGATAGACAAGGCAGTAGATTCATGGTGTCGTACGGGCAGGCTTCTCTCTCTTTGGAATCTCAGCACATCATGGAGAAAGGGAACACGAGAAACAAATATATGACTATGATACCCAGTTGTGGACAATTCTAGTTATGACTTTGAGAGTTGCTGGTCGATTATAGTGACTAGTTGGGAAAACCTGGTAATATCAGAATGTGACTTTTCCCTGGATTCGCTCTCTGGTCCTTAAATACCAGATCCTCTGTGGAGCAGGTCAAGGATTTCCAAGGGATGTTGATAAGATGTGAGAATTCAGTTGGAAGAGATGCAACATTGCTTTTCAAAGATAACAATGACATCAATTCATAAGTTGTTCCCATGCAGAGAATTTCAGAATCTGTACATTGTACATCTTGGCTAATGACTGACCATGACTACATAAAACTTATGTTAATAATGATGAGATTTGAATAATAAGACCATCCATTTCACAGAGTTATTTTGCATATCAATTAAGCTAATTAAATTAAATCACACTGACCACAAAGTCTCCACCCCAGTCCGTCTCAATCTTAAAAGCATTACGTGATTCAGTTCCAAGTTCTATTGTGTAAGAAGGGATTTATGTCAAGATCTTAACTTGCTGCATGAAGCTGGAGGAAGCCTTTTCTGGCATCTGGGCACCTCAGTGAATCTCCTATTCATAAGGACTGAGATCTCAGAAGGGATGATAAAAGGAGGGTTATGTTAGTGGTGTAAAAATGATCAACAGCCCCCAGAAATCACCAACTGTGTGTTCCCACTCAGTACTTCAATGTATATTGACTGCCCACATTGTCTGAGATTCTCAGAAGGGCCTGAGAGCATAAAGATGAACAAGAAAAGCATCATTCTCTTCAAGACACTATACAGTTTTGGGGAAAAATTCCTATTTAAAAAGTGTTGTAAGGGGCTTCCCTGGTGGCACAGTGGTTAAGAATCCACCTGCCAATGCAGGGGACACGGGTTCGAGTCCTGGTCCGGGAAGATCCCACATGCTGCGGAGCAACTAAGCCCGTGCACCACAACTACTGAGCTTTCGCTCTAGAGCTCGCAAGCCACAACTACTGAGCCTGCGTGCCACAACTACTGAAGCTCGCGTACCTAGAGCCCATGATCTTCAACAAGAGAAGCCACCGCAGTGAGAAGCCCGTGCACCGCAACAAAGAGTAGCCCCCACTCACTGCAACTAGAGAAAGCCCACGCGCAGCAATGAAAACCCAATGCAGCCAAAAATAAATTTTAAAAAAAGAAAAGCATTAAATAAATAAATATATTCTTATATATATATATATATTCTTTTAAAAGTGTTGTAGAGCTATACAAAGGGAATACATAGAATACTTTTTGAGAACCCAGCAGAGAATATTGGCTTCTGCTCAGGAAGGGGGGTAGTCAAGAGATGCTTCAAGGTTTCAAAAAAGATGAGTAGGTATTTTTACAAAAAACTAAGAAATAATGAGTTTACAGGCATTTGATCTGTTCAGGAAGATTCACGTAAGGTGGTATTGTTATCATTTGGATCTATTAGAGGACAGTGACAAAGAACGGGGCTGGAAAGACGGCCAAGGCTTAGACATTTGATCTTGCGTGCTAAGCTGAGGAGTTAGGCTTACAGTACTCTAAATCATAAAGAAAATTAAAGAATTTCTAGCAGAAGAAAATGTGATCATATGATTGGATTTGGATTTTATAAGGATCACCTTCAGTGATAGGAAAGCAAGCATGTAGGTCAGCAAGACAGGAGGCAGGAGAAATAGTTGAAGTGTGCTGCATCCATTTGGTCCAGAAGTGATGGGATTTGAATCAAAGCAGGAGGATGTGATATGGAAGAGGCCACTGGGAATTATAGTCTTTTGGGTAGGAAACAGTGTGTGCAGCTAAAATGCAGGGTTTTGTTAAAGGAGGAAGGAGAAAAGGAATATTGGGACAGGCAAGTAGAGTTCTCTGCCATTGTCAACAAGAAGCAGTCAATGACATCGAACAATTTTCCGTCACCTTCTCCCACAGCTCTGGCCTCTCCTAAGCTGATGGTCTGGCCCAATGTGACAACATTTACGTTGGAGTGCTACATGATGGTAATTCCAGTGTTTTTAAACTTGAGGTTTGAAAGTTTGTCTTGGCAGATTTCCCTGGGTTTCGGATTGGTTTGTTTGGCTAGAAAGTGGCATATTCAGACAGGCTTAAATCCCAATCATGGCAAACACAATCTTAGGCTTTTCAGATTCTATAGTTCAACATACCAGTGGTCTGAGGTAGACAGCCCTGGATTACACGTGCGACGTGCTGGCACGATGAGGGGTTAGGTCATGAATCCAGCTTCCTTGGCTGCCTGGGGAGAGGAATAGGAAGAAAACTGTGTCTGGATTCTGGAAACTCGGGGCAGCCTTGACTCTGACACTCACTCTTTTTTATCTCCTCAGGGAAAATACATCAAATGTCAGTTTTTGGATAAACTGGAAAACAGTTCCACTTTAGACAAACTTCGTATAAAACGTCACCTATCATTTCTTTCTCAGTTTTATCTTTCTTGCTAGAAAACGTTTATATGCAAAGCATATTTCTCTTTTGTGTCTTTAACCTCTGCTTATCTTCTTGTCTTGAGTAAAACAGCCTTGTTGATCATTTAAGATCTATTTTCTGGGTATTTATATGTGTATGGAATTACTGGCTTAAATAAAACGATTACTGGCATTTGATAGTTTAATGAACCTTTATTTTTCCTGGAACCGAGCACCTCAGTGTTGCAAGGGAAATGATTATAAATGTTTCATTAAAAGAAAATCCGGTAAATCAAACACAATCGAGAATTAAGAGAAGTGCATATGGCTTAGTGCACTGGTGGTACGTCATGTCTTTCAGCAGAAAGAGATCTATTATAAAAGAAGTACCCAGCAGTTGTCACCTTGACAACTCTTTGGTCCAGGGATGTCTCCATCTGATATATGGACACCTATTCGCTAAGCTATGCTTGTTGCTGACCTTGTACAACTCGTTCAGAAGCTGGAAATAAGATTGGTCATCTCGTTTCACTGGGTGGTGAGGAGTAAATAAAACAATGTATATAAAAGCACACTGGATGTTTAACGTAAAATACAAATGTTTATTCTTCTTCTTCTCATCACAGGAGACAGATTTTCCATTAGTTAGAAGGGCTCTAAAGAGGCTTCAGGAAGCTGTTTCTTGAGGCCTAGTTGGCCATATACACATAGAATTTGGGGGTTTGACTCTTAGATAATACAAGTGGTTAACCTTGCTTCAATTGCTCAAGGAAAGACATCCATCTCCCTGAGGGGACTGGGTAATGACACTATACAACATCCTTGTAGACGGCTCTAGTGAGAAATATTAAACTTAGAACAAACATGGAAAATTACCTATTGCAGTATAAGATAGTTGCTTTAAAAATGGTCATGAAGGATGTTAATCCAACCAAGAATGGCAAGAAAAATACATGGGAGCTGCCTATATATTTATATATATAATATATATACACACACATAATTTATAAATATTTATACTTAAATATAAATATATACTTATAAATACATGTATACGTATATATATAATCCTTTGTGGCAGAGAAAAAAAGAAAAAGAGTAGCATTTAACAAATAAAATAACCATAGATTACAGATGTGATCTATGCACAGAACAGTGTTTGTGTTGGGGCCATTTAATTATGCTTTCAATGCTAGAAGGTATGGTATTCATTGACAGATGATTTAATATCCACACACAAACTGTAACCGTTAGATTATTCTAATCAATCCTCTGAAAAGATACCAAGTTATTTTTTCCCCAAAAGTTTTTCACATACTCTGTAGGTGCAATTTGAGTATAAGTTGCATTTTTCTCCAGGAGTAATAGGGTTTTTTTTTTTGGGAAAATATCCCAGGAAATATGCTGATTTCTTCATAAATATTATCTCACTTTGTTCTCCAGAAGGAACACTTAAAGTAGGTATTATTCTCAGGGCCAACTGAGTCCCAGACAGTTAACTATCTATCCTCAAGTCACATGGTCAGTAAATACAGCGCCAGAACTGACCAGTAGGTCCGTCTGATAGCAAAACTCCTTTTACTCTTAGGCAATTTACCAGACTGAGGCTAGTGGATCGTTATGGTCTCGGAGAAGGACTTTCAAACTATCTGTGGAGAAGTGCCAAGTATTGTTTTCATATTTTAAAATTTTCAGCCCATGGAGAACTAATATTTTTGTAAAATACAATATAATGTCACAGCAGTGTTCAACTGCTATAAAGTTCCTAAATACTTTCATTGCAATTCTATCATAAAACTGTCCACAAACTGGTTTTAATCTCCTTTCAAGAGAGATTAAATTCCAGTTTGGGACTTCTTAGCTCTCACTTTCTAAAAGTTTCTGATGTTACTGAATTCAAGTTGCAGAAAGTTTCCTCCAGGAATTTGATTCTTTTCACCCTTTGCAACAACTGATACAAAATGTCTAAAATAATTTGGGAGCACCAGAAAGTTTTATTACCTGTGCTCCAAAAACAGCTCAGCCAAATAAATTCTCTCAGTTATATTAGCTTTTTAGATTGCAATTATAAAACAGGGTAGTTTATAAAAATATATCCCTTTTTACCTAGGTATGTTTTTCATCATTATCCAAAATGTTATGGGCTGGTTTTAGGGTTTATGGTATTATTTACAATGGGAGTAAGAATTCAGTATATTATGCTGTGGTTCTGTTTCTTTCTTTATCCTTAGAATTCCCTTCTCCTTCAGATAATTTGATGAAAGTCTGAAGTTTGGTAAGATTCGCCTTCGTACGGCGTGGAAAGTAAGTACTGGACAGCTCCTTAGGTACATCTACTAATATTTCTAGAAAGTCTCAATTTAAGTGAGTCCAGACCACACTCTCTGGGTTTCTATTTTGAGTCGGATAAGTATTTTTAAAAAACAGAAATTGTGCTGTGCTCTTTAACAAATATGTTGGCTAAGAGAAGGTTATCATTTATCTATCGGAATCAGAGATGGCAACCTTACACGACCACAGGAGGCATGTAGTAATTTAAATGATTGCAGGCTTCTGGTTTAAAACAAAAGATCCTGGTGCGGCCTTGGCGGAGTGGAAAACAGTTACTCCATACAAAGGCATTCGCGTTCAACATTGTAAAGCCCTCTATGAGGCCAAGAAAACAGGCATCTCGGCAGATTTGGTTAACGGCATTTCTATTCTCATCCTTTGTATATATCAGCAGCATGAATTTTCAAAGCTTTAAAATAAATAAAAACGAATTCTAGACCATTCAGTTTCATCTAATATAAAAATGCTCTTAATTTCCTGATTTACAAGCTGCTTATAAGGGTTTCCCCCACACTAGTAAAATCCTCCCAGTTTTGAGGAGCATACTGATGAAAAGGGAGAAAATGCAAAAATAAGAAGCAGAATGGGAAAGGCATTTCGGACTAAGTCTCAGAGGCAGGACCGAGCAGCCCCTGGTCCAGCGAGGCAGAGATGTTGGTTTTGTGTCGGGTGGGGTAGGGTGTGATAGCTGGGCAGGGGTTGACGTGGGAGGGTGGAACCCAGTTGAAGAAGTGCTTCTACTCAGGGTTAAGATTTAATGAATTCTTACTCTGTGCCAAGCACGGTGCCCGACACTTTCCACGGAGTATATCATTTGTTACTTAGAACCACTTTCTGAACTAGTGACTCTCAGGTTCTCATGAGATGAACTGTGTTCTCACTAGGGATGCTCAGGTATATTTAGATTCTTCTGTGCAGCTTTATTTACCATATTTACATGCATAATTCATAACTTCTTGTAGCAAATATTGAGGACGGAAGAGATTTTATACATTTTAAACATTCTTATTTACCCAGATAATGCCTTATTTTGTGTTTGTCCCTCGAGTATCCTGCAGGTAAGGGTCATGTTTCCATTCTCTTTGGAGCCCATGAGAACGTAAGCTTCATGAGGGCAGGAGTTTTCCTGTCTAGGTCACTGATGTATCCTCATGTCTAGGGCAGCATCTGCCTCATGCTAGGATCTCAAGGGTTATGTGAGTGAATGAATTGTTCTCACTTACAGGTGAGGAATGGAAAGATTTAGTAACCCGATTAGTGTCACGTGGCCCAAACAATCTGAAGAAAAGCCACTGCTCTTAACAATAATCTTAATCTGTGTGCAGTGAGGACCCACGAATCAGAATAATTATTATACTTGTGCGAGTCTGCACTCAGGTAGGTGATCCTGGCAACAGTGAGAATAGATGGTCCTAAGGAGGATTCAAGGTGTGGGGGGCATGGAGGCCAGGACTCAGCATCTTTAATAAGAGAAGTTGGGGGATTAGAGAGATGCTCTCCAGGGCAAATGGGGAATGGGAGATAAGAGAAGGATAGTCACAGGCGACTTTAAATGTTCTAGGACTAGAGACTGAGTCTCTTCACGGGAGTGTCCAGCAATTTCTTCCTCATCCCTGACCAAAGACCAGTTCCCTGTTTGACTGTATTACCCTCTGTAACAGGGATGCCAACTAAGAAAGGAGCAAAAGAAGGATACCATCACGTGGCCACCCCATCCAGCTAAGTCAAGCCTGGGAATTCCAGAACTTACCAGAGCCCAAACCTCCTCATGTCTAGTCTGGAGTCCTGGCAAGAAAAAAGAAGACATGCAAAGGGTCCTTCTCAGGGCTGTGAAGAGCAGTGGCCCTGACTCACCATCCCAGTGCCGCTTGGATAGCACATCTAGGTCTGGCACTTGGAAGTTTATCCTAACTACACACATTCGCTCTGCCTGTGAAGGCTGTGAAGGTTAGTCTGTATGATCTTAGTGTCTGTGTTTTCATCTTGTCTGTTCTAGAACATATCCTCTTTCATTTTCTTAGAAGCTGTTTTAGTGCTATTCTCTTATAATGCATGTTGGATATATGTTTGAATTTCGAGTAGATCATAAGCAATTAGAAAAGACCATATATTAATATATGTATATATGTATGTGTATATATGTATACATATATACATATATATATATAGGATCTTTTATAATTTGTGGTGCAGTCATCGTATGCTGTATGTGCTCAAATGTTGATACAGCAATAACAGCTTAATTGAATGAACCCCTTCCTTCAAGTCAGTGATGATAGATAGATAGCTTACGATACATAGATAGATGGACAGGTAGATGATACAGCCTGGCCTGACCTTTCCCAGGGAATGATTCATACCTGCTGGAAAATTACCTACCTTTGAGGAGGTGAATTGTCTATTTTTAAGGCAGAAAGGTATCATTGACCAAAGAAGGTTACTTTATTCTTTTTTCTTGAAAAAAAAAATGTGTCTTCTACGTGTGGGCAGTTTATTTCCAAGGATTAGTTTTCTCAGTAGGAGTACTACACATGCAGTAAACATCTATTAGTGGGTAGAGGACGCTAGACAAGAGAGTTTCAACTTTCAGAGCCTACGTTCTGAAACATACTTTAACCTATTTGAAATTCACCAGAGAATCTAATACAGAATAATAAATATTCAGGAGTCAAACTAATAGTGTAACTGGACTCTAGAAAATCTTCCTGTCTCCCTCTGACAATTTTCTTTTGCTGAAGTACTGATTTAGTGTTAGAGTCAGAGCTCTGTGTTACATTGGAATACAATACATAATGAACCTTCATGCCAGTTGTAGCCTTTATCACAAACACTTTCTGGAGATTGAATTGCAGAAGAATTAATTTTAGAGATAATATAAGCTTGAAAGCGTGGTTGTTTGCTAAAAACAATATAATTCTAAGCTCAGTGATTCTTTATGCCCATTAACGATTTCAGAATTATTTACTAGGGCATCTCAAGTTCACAGAAAGTTTTCAAAGCACAGAAACTGTTTACCACACTGTTATCTCCGAAGCAATAGAAATGAAAGCAAAAAGGAAATGCTTCCACCACCTTCATTAAGAAGTTTATTGAACTGCTTATTTCAACAGCAGGATATAAACAGAGAAAACAGCCCTTAGAAATAAATATTAAAAGCTCATACTCATAGACCTATAGGAGAGAACAGAGAGCTAACAACCTTTGATATAGCTTGGGAGACTCTTCCTCAGCTGGAAATGCACCAAAGGAAATCTTCCCAAGAAAAAATTTTTTTTTCTGAGAAAGAAAGGGAAATTCCCTAAAAGCCTATTAAAATACCCAGTGTGAAGTAATAGAAAAAATTAAAGGGTGCATCATAAAATAATGCAGCCTACGAAATCAGCAGGTTATAACAGAAAAGGAAAAATACCACCTCAGTGATGCTAATAAAATGAGAAGGGAAATTAAACACTATAAATACGATTTCTCACAGCCTTTAAAAAGAAAATGGTTCAAAGGCAATCATTTTCTGAGGCTTAACTGTTTAAAATAATTCCTCTTTCGATGAAATTCTATCATTCTGCAGCTCGGTCTGGCTTGGGGTCTTGACCCCTGGGTGCTGAACATGGTGGAAAGACCAGGACTTTGCAAGCAAATGAAATCAAATTCAGTCCTTGGTCCTGCTTCATGTTACAGGACCTTAGACTGTTTACTTACTCTCCACGGTCTCAGATTAATCATCTGTAAATTAAGTGATCCTGTTTTGGCTGTGGTAGAGAGCATGGGTTGTAGAACTGGACCAACCTGAGTTGTAATCTGCCATTACAACCTATGGGCAAGCAAGTCACCTTTTAGAGAAGTCTGTGTTTCCTAATCTGTGAGAAGGATACTAAGATGCATCTCTCACAATTGCCAGGGTTGAGTAAGCCGACAGGAAGTGTTCGGTTTAGCACCTGGGACACAGTAAGTGCTCAATAAATCAGGCCAACATGAGGTTGGTGCTGGGGGTAAAGAAGATTAAGTGATATGCCTTATACAAGGCTCTTGAAATCAGGCAAATGCTGAGGAAATAGCAATTCTCTTCTCCTGTCCTACTATTTTTGTCCAAGACATAAAGTCCTTAATGGCAAAGGCCAGTGGTTATTATAGTGCCTGTTACATATAAATAATTAGTTAATATCTGCTTAATTAATGAGTGATTGAAAAACACACACACACACACACACACACACACACACACACACACACACACACGTATAGTGCCTAGGTGGGTATGATTCATTCTTGTGTAAAAATGAATCATTCTTGGGTCTGTCACCTCATGTGAATCACCAGTGCCGAAAGCACAGCCTTCCTGTGAGGTAGATACCACTAGCATGGTTTTCCTCATTTTTCAAAAATGGTTAGGATTCAGAAGAATTAACTTGCACTAGGTAACATGGCTGGTTAGTAGATCCAGTGCACCTGTCACTTAATTAGGCCTACTTTCTATGATCACACACACACCCTGGTCTCTGGGGAGTTCTAGAAGCTTGTACAGAGAAGGCGTTGCTCACATGTAAGAAGCAAGTCTCTGGTTAGGAACACACCAGGACTCCCTCAGAAAGATAGTTCTGGGAAAATCCACAACAACGTTGACAGTTTGGCAGCCCTCTCTTGAGGAGATCCCAGAGTTTCACTGGCCTCAGTCAGATTCGGAATATGTTCTCCAGAGACAGAACTAAGCATAATTCTGTTCACTGTGCACAAAAGCTGAGTCTTTTGATACCAGAAGAGCACAAAACTTAGTGGGCTTGGAGGCACCTTTAATCAGAGTTCAGGACCAAGTTTTGCATCCAGCTTCTAAAAGACTGCAATGTTATGGGGCCAAAAAATGGACTGGAAAAGAGTAGACAGAGGACGTGAAACAGGAATGTGTCTGTTTACTGAGAAGGTAATGCTTCTGTTTACTGAAACTGAACCCAGAAGACCAGAAGACTCTGGGACAAGAATGCCCTCCTATCCCCCCACCTCTGCTTATGAAACTTGTTCTTTTCATGTGACGTCAGTTTGCAAAATTCCTGGCTCCTGACTTCCCCTTCCCTTCCTGTCTTAAGCTCTGTGGATTAACATAACTGACAGTCAGAGCTGGGCAACCAGGGACCACAGGTGTCTCTTGCTTGTAAACAAAGTTAAGGTGGTTTTATTGTTTATATGGAGTGACTGAGCAGATCACTGGGTGGATTAAGTAGAAACCTCTTCTTCCTGGGAAAGGTCGGACTCATGCAAATAGGAAGGGTTCTTTCAAGCCTGTTCCCACTGCCTGAAAAACAGCACATCTGCCTGCCCTCCCTGTCCTAAGACACAGGTCATCTCCCCACTTTATTAACAATAATTAATTAATGGTGTTATGGTGGCTACCTTTCTGATGTTCTTAAAATGGAAACACTCAAGAGGGGGAACAGGGCAAAAAGATCTGGGATGTAGAGACACAGGTGAGAAAAAGCTTTAATTTGGAAACAGGCAATTATGGCCCCAAATAAATGGTACCATCTGAAGTCCTGGGAACGTTTTGCAGTTTCTTTGAGATACATTCCTTGAATCAGTAGTATAATTATTCTGAACCTGGAGATGACAGAAATCTGCTTAAGGAAACAGAAAAATTGAGAATACCTTTCCAGACTCAAGCAGTAATGCAGCTGCCTTTGGAGTGGTTTGTGGCATCATGGAAGGAAGGTGTGCTTGACTGAGATTCAGGTCTTGTTTAAAACAGGTTTTCATCTGATGATCAGCTCTGTGGCTTTGGAGAGTTTTTCAGCTTCTCTTGTTTCCCTGGTAGGGTTGTTTATTTTGCAACACGTATGCCGTAGCTCATGGTGAGCGTTCAGTAAATGGAAGCTCTCCTTCTACTAAGACATCCTCTCTGATGAGTCATTCCTCCTGACAGCATCATTATTTTGCACAGCAGAATGAGATGTATCCAGAGTGTTTGTTTCATCTGACTTTTTATACCCAGTTGTGTAGTCAGCAAAGGGCACGGTTATGATAGAACCTTTTGTTACTCTGAGCAAATTAGTCATGAATTGTGACGGCCAGTCCTCAAGGAATCGTCTCGCTGTGCTTAGTTCTGCTTCTGTCATATAGGATCTGCTCTTTCCTGATCAGTGTAGACAAAGATAATTTAGGAAACTTGCTTAATCGTTTTGTCAGTGTGCCTTGATCCAATGAACTGGTGAACTGCCTGGTGTGAACATGAGATGGCCTGCAGACAGTGATGCCAGTTATTCTAATGAAAACCTGAAAAAGTGAATTAACAATAGCCATGTTAGTAATGCAAAGTGTAAACAGCTAAGCATTAGTGTGTGAAGGTGAGCATGGTGCCTAGAGCAATTGTTATAGAATAAAGCACGCTTTTATGCCAGTAGATTGATGAGGAAGAGAAAGAACAATTCTCTTGGAAATGAACGAATGCTATGGATGAAAAACAGAGGACGTGAAAGTAGGTGCTCAGAGCTCTCAGCGTGACCTTGCACGTTGGTGGAAGGCAGAATTCCGCAGACTCTGTGGGGCTAACGCAGACTGCCTGTCCGAGAATAGCAAGACACTGGTGAAGCAAACACGCTGAGATCAAAGGACACCCGGTGATCAAATAAGGAGGACTTTTGTTCATGTCTGCCTTCCTGGGGCTGGGGATTGTAAACAAAGACAGTGGCCTTCACAAAAGCAGTCCTATGCACCAGGATTTTCAGGCCCTGAGTAAAAGAGTCCTCTGGAATCGAAACTTCTGAGGGGTATTACATCAAAAAACTATCACTAAAATCCCTTCTCACTGTCTTTCTGTCCTACCAGTCTACTCTGAAAAGGAAATTATGAATTCTGTGTGTGAAAGAGTTGTCTGGGTGAATGTAGAAGAAAATAAACATCAGTAATTTTGATTCAGTGAGTCAGGACATGTCTCCGGAACCTGCATTTTCATAAACATTGCAAGTGGCAGTGATGCAGGCTGTGTGTGGACCACACGTATAAACACAACTATTCTGTGATACTTACTGTGTAGTTTGCTTCTCCAGCCTCAAAGTCTGGCCTCCCTGAACTGGCAATTCCAGCCTTGTGTTGTCTTCCGGAAGCTGTATTCTCAATTCTCTGCTTTCTGCCAGCCTTTTGCAACTCGATTATGCTTTTGGTTCTGATCACACCTGGGAAACAAAGCTGATACTCCAGAAAAAAGTTCGGTGTTTTCCTTCATGGTGCGTAGATAAGACAAGAATAGGAAATTTAGAAAGTAATCAGGGTTTTTTTGGTTGTTGTTGTTTACTTCCTGTCTTCCATTCTGTTTATAGAGGAAATGATATGAAAATGTCTTTCAGAATATATGGAAGTAGTTCAGGAAGAAGAGAGACATCCAGAGGATACAGGTGAGCTGGGGAGGGCAGGGACAATGGGGAAATTATACATATTTGGAAATAGTGGATGGAGGCCAATTGGCCTGAATTGATTCTTTTATAAATTCACAGGTAGATCACTAAGCTGGATTCCAGATTTCCCCTCCTGTAGGCAACTTTAATGGACTTCTAACTATCCCTAAAGTTTCCATGGGTCATTATCAAAGAGAGGAACATTCGTTTTACTTAGCTTTTTTTTTTTTTTTAACTTTTCTCTGTCCTTCTGCCTGCATGGGGAGGGGACTCCCATGTCCCACTGGTGGGGGTGGGAGGGCAGGCAGTCCCCCCTACCCCCTTGAACATCGTGAACCTGTTTGGGCCTTAATGTCTATGTTTTTCATAAGACGGGGACTGTTTAAATATTAACTCATGTTTCTTTGATTTATGTAGCCCAAATCTTTATATCATTTCTTGATTGTAAAGACTGATATATAATTGTGGGTAATAATTTTATCATAAAACTTTGCTATATTTTTTTAAATTTAGTAACCATGTTTTCAAGCATTTAGTGTTTAACTAATGTAAGGTAAATTTACTATACTGACTGATTTTAAACTACTTATCCTTTCCACCAATACTGGTAGAAATTAGGACATTTAGGCTGCAAAGACCCTTATTGAGAATTCTTCCCTTTGCCCAAGTTTCTGTAGCCCCGAAGTTCTTCCTAGTGGCTTCATGCTGCCTCTGGGCCTTAAAGTCTGACACTGGGTGAGATTATAAGGCATTATCCTTTATCTATATCCTTACCCTTCCCACACTCCAAATTAAGTCAGTTTTTCAGTATGCCTAATCCATTGCCCAACTATTAACTAACTGTGCCTGGATGTAGAACATGATAATTCTGAACGCTACATGCTTATATAACCATAATAGAATGCCTGCTATTCCTCTTAGGTCTGTTTTCATTTTGACAGAGAGCTCATAAAGACTAAGAATGCTTAAAACCAACACAGCTTTCTCTCATACAATGAGATTTCAGAAATTATAAATAGCCAGGGTAGTGGTAAAGTTCATATCACACCATGAAGACATCCACGTTGCTTGCTGCTGTACAGAGTTCCATACACAACTGCAAATATATTAGCCTATGTGTGAATCAAGGTACCAATGTCAATTAAATATGTACTTGGAGTAGTTTTTGGCTCAAGCACTATCTTCATTTTTCTTTGAGATATTTCAAAAATAATATTTTCTGTTTCTATTTTACAATAACACTGACATTGATGACAGGGGTCTAGAATGATTTGTGTGGTATTTGATTTGAGTTGAAGACATCATCAATATGAACTCACATTAGGTTAATATAGATCACTCGGCTAAATACAGAAATACATGTTGATGTATATATATATACACAGATTAATACACACGTGTATTTTCTTGCTCTGTCAGCTGAGAGGGACCAGAAGCAATGACACCCCAGTACGGTGAGCACACCCAGAACCCAGATCTCGATCTCTAATTCCATTCTCTAATGAAAGCATCCAGGGCTCCTTGGAGCAATGGCTGCTTCCAGGACTTGGGCAGGAAAAAAAATGATCCTGGATCATCTTGAAATGTCAGAAGGCATGGAAATGCTCAGATGGAAAAAAAAAAATCCACCTTGATGGGGGTATGGCAAAGGGACATAGGAGCCAACTGGAAGAACCAAATGGACAATGCTGGAATAATTTGAGCAACATTATGGAATAGTATTAGGTTATAACTCACGGTATAAAATAAATATCTAGGTCCATCCATGTTGTTGCAAAAGGCATTGTTTCATTCTTTTTTTTTTTTTTTTTTTTTGCGGTACTCGGGCCTCTCACTGCTGTGGCCTCTCCCGTTGCGGAGCACAGGCTCCCGACGCGCAGGCTCAGCGGCCATGGCTCACGGGCCCAGCTGCTCCGCGACATGTGGGATCCTCCTGGACCGGGGCATGAACCCGTGTCCCCTGCGTCAGCAGGCGGACTCTCAACCGCTGTGCCACCAGGGAAGCCCCCTATTTCATTCTTTTTAATGGCTGAATAATATTCCTGTTGTATATATGTACTGCAACTTCTTTATCCATTCCTCTGTTGGACATTTAGGCTGCTTCCATGTCTTGGCTATTGTAAACAGTGCTGCAGTGACCATTGAGGCCTATGTATCCTTATAATATAAACGAACTTATTTACAAAACAGAAACAGACTCACAGACTTAGAGAATGAAATTATGGTTACTGGGGCTGGGGTGGGGGTGGTAGGAGTGGGGACGGTCGGGGGAGGGATAGTTAGGGAGTTTGGGTTTGACATGTGCATGTGCACACTGCTATCCTTAAAATAAGTAACCAACAAGGAAAAATAAAATCAACATCTAGGAGTCCACACTGGTATAAATAAATGATTGAAAAAGTCAATACATGAGGAAGGAGAGACAGATTGCCAGTGCAGAATAATTCCACAGATTGTGTGTAGACACCCGTCAAGGTGGGGCAGAGCTCCCACTCCTCTGTATGGGCTGCTCATAATGGCTTCCTTGCAGAGTGTACACAACGGAAAGGGGTTCTAAAAGAGTAGCTTTACAGTCAAGAAACCTGACAAACACAATCTCATCCAGGTGATCAAGGTCAACACCAACCGTGGCAAGTGGTACGTCACATTAATAGGTCCTCTTGATACGATGTGATAAAAATCGCATACTAGCTCTGTCCTCTCCCACCCGAAAACACAGAACCCCAGTCTGGTTATGAAAAAAAAAATCAGACCAATCTTAACTGTGGAACATTCTACAAAATGTATGACTAGTACTCATCAAAACAGTTGGCACTAAAAAAAGAGAAAATCTGAGAGACTGCCACAGTCAAGGGAAGTCTAAGGAGATGTGTTGACTAAAGGCAAAGTGGTATCCCAGATAGGATCCCAGAATAGAAAAAGGACATTAAGTAAAAACTAAGGACATCAGAACAAAATATGGGCTTTAGTTTAAAGTGATGTGGCAGTATTTATTCATTAATTGTAATAAATGTATTAGATTAATAGAACATGTTAATAACAGGAGAAACTGGGTGTGGGGCATATGGGAATGCTGTCCTATCTTCTCAATCTCTCTGTAAATTTAAAAAATAAAGTTTATTTTAAAATGGAAAATATATTCTATAAAATTTTACAGTGGAAAGGAAGAATAGCATTTTAGCCCATTCCACCTAAACCATGAATAGGAAATGTGAACTCCCATTCATCCATCATTTTTAACTTTTAAAAATTTCAAGAGAGCATTTTAAATGTGATATATTTTCTTTTCCCCTCTTCAGTATGGTGCTAGTGTTTCAATAGGGAGGCATTAAATTACCATCACATTAGACAATTTACTTTCACAGACTCTTTCCTCCAAATATATGTTTTGATTTTTTTTTTCCTATCTGACACTTCCCTGTAGTTTTGCTCCCTCAATTCTTTTGTTATCAACTTTTAAAGCCAAAATTTGAGTCCCTCAGCAGTATACATAATAATTTAAGCTTCACCAGTTATGTGTGGATTGAAATGTTATCTTCTAGTTACACAGAGATAATTTAAGCAACACAAATTATGTTAGCTCATTTAGGAGAAAAAGCATGATCTCTCTATAAACCATGAGGTTTGAGATATATCAGTACAATGTAGAAGGTTAATCTTGCTATATTAGTCTAGTTTACTAAAACTCACTCTGTGTAGGTAGTGGAGATATTGCTTTTAAGGGAGACAATAAAAATGTTTTTAATAAACTAAACTTATTACACACATTTAATGATTCTACTCTCCAGTGTACATTTTTACATTATAAATGTTTTTCTGTTAAAAAGCACAAGATTGAATTGTTTTAAAAGTAGAATTAAGGAAACATAAGGATCTATTTTTAGAAAAATGTACATTTTATTTTGCTATAAAATGTACGTTATACATACAGAATTAAAGCACTGTGCGTCTTTTTTTCTTTTTAATGTACTAAGAGCTGGAGAGGACGTTATGATTATTTGCTGATTATTCCCAGATTCCAATATCTGGTCTTACACTCTGACTCTAGTGCCTGAAGGCACTTCTCTTTAGGTATCTCACTATCACTTCTTACTCAGGGCTTTTGAAGATTGCACCCAATCCAACCTGCTTTCTCATTTCTATTAAGAGTACCATTCCTCTCATCTCCTTATTCATGATTCCTTTCTCCCATTTTGAAGGCCGCACATTCATCACTGATGCCTTGACACCCGAGCTTTGTGTTGCATGTTTGCTGAGACCTCGTTTATCCTTCTTGAGTTGTTATTCTTTAAAGTCTCAGGCCTCAATAACTTGGAATCAGAACTAATTTGGCGGGGGGTCTTTTAAAATGTATTTGAGATCTAGATAACTCACCACTGTGGATCATCCATCTTTAACTTCTAAGATGCTACTGATTGTTCTATCCAAATAGCTAATGAAGGAGGAACATGAGCGACAAGACTGGAAGGGATTTAGGTTTAGGGAGTCAGGCTTGATGTCACACATTGCTTTTGCTGACAGTCCTTTGGCTGCAACTCAATCCCTTGGCCACAACTAACTACGAGGGACCCTGAAGCAGAAAGACTTGCTGTGTATTCAGCAGAAAGAAACTTGGGTTTGAATGAGCAAAGAGTGGTCTCTGTCATAGTGAGCATGTCTTTACCCTCTAAAGTTCACTAAATTAAATAAAAATTCGGTTAACACACAGGGTTTTTTTCCCTGTCTCAACATTTTAAAGTATCCAGACGCTTAAGGGTTAATATCCGATGACTCAGAATTTTTCTGTCTTGGCCAGCATGAGGGTGCTGTACAGCCCTGTGCTGAATTCGCATGTCTGTTATTCTCCACGACTGGAAATCAGATTCTCAACTCCTTTTGACTAAAATTACTTCCTATAAAAAGATCTGGGAATTCCCACAAGTACAGCTCAGTCAGAGTCTTTATTTAGTCTCTTTAAAATGGAAAACAATTTGGAAAATAAAAATTTTAGGATGAAACACTATGCATAGAGATTGTAATTAAAATACACATATGAAAAACAAGCAAAAAAAAAAAAATAAAAAAGCATTAGTCTTCTTGGAAAATCCAGGAGGAGAAATATGCATAATTCAAATGTCATTGTCATCACTGTTAATTGTTCTTACGACATTTGCAAGCTTCTATATTACCCATATACGTCTAAGAACCAACAGTGCTATTGTGAGTCACATTACTTCTTAACAATCATGAGAGGCCATTTGCTAGGATTTCTTGGCATCTTCACATTCTGCTGACCCCCCACCTCTCTTTCCCATCTCTGCTTTTTCTTCTTTCTCTTCTTTCTCCCTACCCATAGGCAAATTTCTTTTCCTACATTCTTGCATTCAGCAATCCTATCTCATTCCTTATCTTCAACTGTTTCCCCTATTGATCCGTTTCTGACCCGCCATCTTAGATGTCCTTCCATGTCCTAAAACTAAAAATGTTCAATACCACGCATGCTCTTAACCACCTCTCCTTTATTAACCCAACGCATGTACCCTAGCTTTTGAAATCTGAGTTGTGTTTGACAACTTTCTTTCCCTGTAATTAATCACCAGTCAAATGTAATGCTGTTAGTTCCATCTTTGCTATTCCTCATGGTTTACTTATACTGCCTTATTATCTCCTGCTTGGACAAGTGGTACAGCCTCTCAATTCACATTCTAATCTCTAAATCTCACTCACATCCATAGTTCACATTTTTTTTGCAAAATTAACCTAAATCATAGGTCTAATAGCGTCATTCCTATATTCAACAACCTACAGTAGCTTCTCATTATTCAAATGGCATAAAAATCCAATCATTTTTATATAACACACGAACTCCATTAAAATTTTGCCCCAAAGTTTACTCTTAAAGTAAGTCTTTACTTTTACTTAATTCTTTTACTTGTGCTTTTTTCTTGAACTGTTATTAAACTTTGACATCTATCCTTAAGGAACACGATTATGTGCTACCTTACACGACTGTTTAGAATGGATATATCTAGAACAGGTATACTATATTCAGGGCAAAAATTTGGGTGTGCAAATTTCCATAAGCTCATCTTTTCAAGCTCACCTTTATTTTGAGCTTATTTCCCTTATGGAAGAAATTTTATGTAGTTAATTAGGGACTGTCTAAATCTAACCCCATTTCCTCCCAGGGAATTATCTGCAATTCTAGAGATTTTGGTTTTGGAGTTTTTATTTGTTTGTTTTTGCTTTTGTTTTTCTTTCTTTCTTTTTTTTTTTTTTAATAATAACAGTATAAGGGTGTGAATGTCTGATCTTTGTTGTCTGGTCCACACTGGCATCCTCATAAATTGCGTGGTCCTGTCTGATCCTTTTGAGCACCCACTAAGATTATTTTGATCTCATAAGCAGTCTGACCTATGGCCCACACGGTCATTGGCAAGCACATTGCCTAAGTTTTGATATCCCTCCCCTTGACACAATTTCTCGTGATGTGGGAAAGGGGGTCAGGAAGAGGAGGAAAATTCAACTCAAAAACTCAAAGACAACATCACAGCCTCCCCTCAGCTCCCCAGCCCAGAGAAGGGAAACTGACCCCTATTCATTGGATCTTTTTTTTTCCATCTGTATCCAATTGCATACACATTATGCTGGGAGTCCTTTCCTATCAACAGGCCATGATTTCAAAACTTTCTTTTACATGGTGCTTGACATTAACTCTTTTTCTTGCTGTATCATTCCTCTCCTGAGCTAGTTGCCTTATAAGCCTAAAGTATTAGGTAAAATGGGTTGGAGGAGCAGAGGAGAGGCCAAAAATATTGTAAGTATAAACACCCAGGTTAACAGTTCCAAATAACCTTCTTGGAAGGAAGGATGTAATAGATATAGGTCCAGATAATGTATATATAAACATAGAGTCTTTCTGATACTCAAAGACCCTGGTACTAGACCTTACAGGTTTCAGATGTGGGTTGAATTAATGAAAAATATAAAACATATCTTTCTACATATAATGGAACTTTTACCCAAGTTGGTTCAAGCAATCATAAAACTGAGTTAATTGAGTAGTTGCTTGGGTATTCTATTTTTATTTGATAAATAAAGTGGTCACTAAAATATTATGTTTCAAACATTGGTAGGAGTTTGTCATTTAATTTGTTTCATTCACTTGTAAATGTTCACAACCTATCAGTAAGTGATGAAATTTCTATAGCATAGGTATAAAACGAAAGCTTTCAAAGTACTATTTTTCTCAGTGCCAGATATTAAAGTCTTAAGTGGCCAATTCTAAGGATAGTTGAACATTGTGTATTGTTTTACAAATACTTTATGTAACATGTAAAAAATGGCATTTATTAGCTCTCTGGTTATTTTTCTTTGTGATTGTGAACAATGTAGTCCAGGAAGGGAAGAAAGGGATTGAATTTGAAAGCTGAAAAGGCTACAAATAATTAACTTGAAAAAAATGGCCACTGGGAAGAATGAGAGAAACAAAAGAATGAAATTAAACATTGATAGAGTGAGAGGTATAAAGTACATTCAGAAAATAAATAAAAGATTCGCATTTCCTCTTTTATAGGTTATTTAGTCTTAGAAGTCTAAAAATACCATTTTTAAATTAAGAAAAAAGTCAAGAGTTGTGACTGTAATCTCAGATGAGACTGAAATTTATGATAAGGATATTTGATTTCTTAGTGGTCAGCATTAGGAATTAATTAAAAGTTTTGTAAAAATAAGTGACATAAGTTACTTTTTAATCTATTGTATCCATTCACTGGGTAGATAATTACTGAGCGTCCAGTATGATCTTGATTCAATGATAATTACTGAACCAATCTTAAAATTATACAGTAGAAAAAGCATAGCATTCAGGTCAAATTACTAAATCCTTTTAATCTGCTGTTTTATCATTTGTAAAAGGGGCTGATGATGAGAACGATAAAAAACGTCTCACTCAGATAAACCACAATGGAAAAGACTATGAAAAAGAATATATATGTATAACTGAATCACTCTGCTGTACAGCAGAAATTAACACAACATTGTAAACCAACTATATTTCAATAACATTTTTTTAAAAGTCTCACTCATACACTTGATGCGTAAAACTTCAAGCTAACGCAGATAAAAGTGCTTTGTAAACTGCTAATAAAAATAAAACGTAATATACTTCACATTTCAGTCTAAGATTTTTTCCCCTTCCATTTCCAATTTTGCAAGGTTGAAAATACCTAGAGAAAGAGGGAAACGTGTAGGGTGTGTTCATGTGAATTCTTATTTGACTCAGGTCTTACCATTTCCACCCACCAGATTCATTGAAGTCATTTTCATTTCCTTTATTTCTGAAGTCTCTGATGCTATTTGATACCCATCTGCATTGAGTTGAATTGCACTTAGAAAATTATTTCTCTATGCAACTCCAAGAGAGCCTGGTATCACATGAGTCAGGTATTACTGTAAGGCATTGTGACTCAAAAGAGAAAGCTGCCTATTATGTCAATTACATTTATGGGAAGCAAGGGAACCCAGTTTCCCATCCCTCTTGTGAATTCGTTCAGCAAATTAAATTATGGGCAGGCAGACTTGTTTAATTAATGGAGTGCATTGCAACTTGGAATTGTAGCGTCTCTCCACAGAGAAATCAGCGTATCACAGTCCCAGACATGTTTTCTACTTGGCCTTTCATCATGGATGGCTATTCATAGCCCTCAATTTTCGAGAGAAGAGAACCTCACTATTGTTGTGTTTATATAAAACACCAACGACCTCTGAGTCTAGCATCGTACATTGTGCTTAGATGCCTAATAAATATGTTTGCTTAGAATAAAATACTCTATAAAGATTGTAGAGCATGCTCACTGTACAAATTCTTTTCCCAGTAATTGTGACCGACAAATAACTATGATACTTTTATATGTCACTGACACTGGAAACGTTTGTAACTTCTTACTCTATGTTGTATGATCAAAGCTGAGTGGATTAACACAAATAATATGAACGACTCTGAAATATTTCTGTTGCTAAGTGTACAGAAGTTGAAATTAGTAAATGTTTACTGAGCTTGTGTTTTACGCAAAGCACTTTCTTGGGCATCTTGGTTTACAAAGTTGAAAAGACTTAACCTTGGCAACTAAGAGAGACTGAAATATAAACATAAATTCCCGCATATCTACTTGATTATTACCTTAACAGGGATGTTTTCAATATGCCACAGAAATACAGGTCCAAAAGCAATTATATCTGTCAGAGGAAGTGGTGAACTTGTAGAGATAAGGACCAGAAAACATCTACAGTACAAATGCTATCCCAGCTAAGAGAATAGCTTAAGCCATGGAAGTGTAAGAAATGAATCCCTGGCTTCCCTGGTGGCGCAGTGGTTGAGAGTCTGCCTGCCGATGCAGGGGACGCGGGTTCGCGCCCCAGTCCGGGAAGATCCCACGTGCCGCGGAGCAGCAGTGAGCCATGGCTGCTGAGCCTGCGCGTCTGGAGCCTGTGCTCCGCAGCGGGAGAGGCCACAACAGTGAGAGGCCCGCGTACCGCAAAAAAAAAAAATATATATATATCATTTCTGAGAAAACTAAGCAGTTTAGTTTGGACTGTGATTAGAAATGGAGCCTCAAAGGGAGACTGAAATAGCCCGAAGGCTATGCTTAGGAATTCGAATATTTGTGCCAAAAGTATCTATTAAGATGTTTTAAAGGAGAGTGACAAGATCATACCTGTTTGAAAAACTCTAATTTGAAAAGACACATGTACCCCAATGTTCATAGCATCACTATGCACAATAGCCAAGATATGGAAGCAACCTAAATGTCCGTTGACAGATGAACGGATAAAGAAGGTGTGGTGTATATATACAATGGAATACCTACTCAACCATAAAAAAGAATGAAATAATACCATTTGTAGCAACATGGATAGACCTAGAGATTATCGTACTAAGCGAAGTACATCATACAGAGAAAGGCAAATATCATATGATATCACTTACATGTGGAATCTAAAAAAAAGTGATACAAATGAACTTATTTACAAAAAAGAAATAGACTCACAGACATAGAAAACAAATTTATGGTTACCAAAGGGGAAAGGTAGGGGGAGGGATAAATTAAGAGTTTGGATTAACAGATACACACTACTATATATAAAATAGATAACTAGCAAGGTCCTACTGTATAGCACAGGGAATTATATTCAATGTCTTGTAATAACCTATGATAGAAAAGAATATGAAAAAGTTATATATTTAACTGAATCACTTTGCTGTTCACTTGAAACTAACACAATAGTCTAAGTCAACTATATTTCAATACAAATTTGAAAAAATTTTTTTAAAAGATTATACCTGCTTTTATGAAATCAGTGATCTCACCTGGACGGAGAATATTGGAGGAAGAAGAGGAAGAATAATCTCTGCAGGGCAGTAGATGAGCACAGGAGTTACGTGCAGTGTCCTGGGGAAGGATGCGGAAGCCTGGATGGTGGCGGTGTGTGCGGAGGGGACAGAGCAGCAGGGGACACCTGTTGGTTGTCACTGGCATCCATTGTCCATCCTTCTAGGTAACAGGACCTGTCTTTGGACAGACCACCTCTTCCTCCACGGTCACCCGTATGGTTTGAGGAAGCTGACTCTGTCCTTTCTCCAACTGGAGGAGCAAGTGATGAAGAACAAGCCAATGTGCATGTTTTCCTTGTCAAGATACTAAGGGATCGGGAGTAGATACGTGCAATCAGAATGAATCCCAAGACATACTAAGAATTTACACACACAGTACATCTTAAACCTTTTTTACATCTTCACGTTTCTTCAGCATTATTTCCACTTACTCACATGAATTCCATTATAGTACTATACCACAATTCATTTAATCCATCCCCTGATTGTGGCCATTCAGCGACTTCTCGTATTTTTTTTCTGTTATAAACAATGAACATCCTTATAGAAAGTGTATAATTATGTTCTTAGGATAAATTTTTAGGCCGGGTTTATTACAGGATCAAAGTGGGATCTCTAATTGCCTTTTATAGGAAAGCAAAAGTTCCAGATTATCTAACTCTGACAGAGCTCACATCCTGTAGTTAACAGCAGCTGACTTATAATTGGATCCATGCAAGTAATGTTTTTATAAACCTTAAACTTATTTACAAGACTAGGATCTGAAGTGGCTTCTCCTCTCTACACTGTTTGAGAAAGATAAGGCTCAACCAGATGTGAACCACTGATGGCCACTCAGGAGCTTTTAAGAACGGAGTCCAGTCATTAGGAAGCAAATTTAGGGCAGAAAAATTCTCTTTGTCTTCCCCATCCCCATCTGTTAATGTAAAAATCCTATTGATCTATCTTTCAAAAGACAACTAAGTCTGCCATTCACAAAAACTTCTTTATCTAGAAGTAACCTCAGTAATCTCTCCTTTTTTTCCACTTTCTTTGTTTTCACTTCCTTAACACTTTTTTTTTTTTTTTCTGCAACCATCTCCTCACCCCCATCCTCAAACTTTTGCTTGGAAAATATGGTCACTTCACACACGAGTTCTCCATGCCCCCATCTCCCTCGTAGTCCTCGACCAAGACACTGTTTTTTCACCTATCACTCTCTCTCAACTGACCCTATTTTCTGTGAAATAGCAGCAGTTAAGAGATGACCTCTCCTTGCCACTGTGCTGGCACAATGGAGAAAGGGTATCATTCATGTGTTTAATGAACACTTCAGTCCTTGGATGCCCAGTGTCTGTGCTTCCTGAGTCTGCCTTACTACAAAAGAAAGAACAAAGAAAGAAAGAAAGAGAGAAAGAGAGAAAGAGAGAGAGAGAGAGAAAGAGAGAGAGAGAAAGGGAGGGAGGGAGGGAGGGAGGAAGGAAGGAAGGGAGGAAGGAAGGAAGGAAGGGAGGAAGGAAGGAAGGAAGGGAAGGGAAGGGAAGGGGGCAGTGATGGCACAGTCTATAGTCCAGTGATGGCAGTGGTCGGTGGCGTAGGGCTTACAACCTCCACACACAACTTCAGTTGTTTCTGTGTGTGACCTTAATTTTTGTGATAGCTCACCATCTTTCTGAACCTGGGTCCTCCAATCTGGTTGTCCAGGTTCCCTGTTGATTCTCTGAGTTGCCTGTAAGCCTATGATTCATTTCTTTTTGTTTCTGTTAGCCAAGTCCATTTCTTTTGTTCCAGACAGTAGCCTTGATTGACAAAGGGTTGGCCCTGTGTGACAAGAATGTCAGGCTTGTGTAATTTAGATTATTTGGGAATAACTAGACCTAAGTTCAAAGACTTGATAGAACAAGAAACTGTAGAGGAATTTCTATGACACATCTCATAGACTGAAAATGAATGATGGCTAGATTTCTGAAAAATTGGAGCTACAGAGTAACATATTTATTATCATTTTGAATCTAACTGTGCCTGATGAATCATCTGTTCTGACAAAATAGTGTTACAATCTTAGACTAATCAAGTGTCTTATAAAACAAAGTACAGTTGTAGCATTTTTTTAACCCCATCTCATCAGAAATTATTCAATGTGCGTCTTTACATCATACAATTTTTAAGTACTATCCCTTGCTTGAATATATTTCCCATGAATTAGAACTTTGTTTGATTTAGTTCCCTTTTCATATTTCTTCAGAAACTTTACCATCTCAGAATCTCAATTACTTCCCATGGACATCTGGATCAGGCAAATTATTGTATCTTTCTCATCCAATACATGAGCAAGTGTCCATAAAAAATAACATCTGCTGTCTGGTTAATTGCACTAGTATCTGGGAAAATATGAAATAATTTTATGTTTTGTAAGTAGTGTAACTCAAATAGGAATCTGGAATCATCTTTCCCATCATCCTCTTCTGATTGTCTATTTATAGCCCAAAGTGATTGAAGAACAAACTTTGGTATGATTGTTACTGATAGAACTTTTTATGAAAATAATTATCTCACTATTTCACTTTCTGTTTACTTTCTTCTTCAAATGTCAACTCTCAGCATTTGGCAGAGAGAATAATCTCACTCAGAAGATGGATTTTCTCAAAGTTCAACAGACTTTTCTGAGAAGAAAAAAACATAATGAGTTGGAATTTATGATAAAATTGTAACAAAACATAAATATAAAGTGATTTTCTGAAGATAATGATTAAACTAGTTTCTCTCAGTTGCTTTAGCTTCAGCCATAGTTATGTGGGCTACAAACAAATACTTAAAAATTAAAGTAATTATTTTTTGATGAAAGGCTGTTTCCTGCAAGCAGGAAGGTAAATAGGAGGAATGGTTCTGAGTAGAGCTTAGCTTTTACTCTCTAAGTAGAAATTCTACATGAAACAATATCAATGCTGGTTTCAAATCACTAAACTAAATGCTCTGTTACCAGAAAGTGATGAAATCACCGTTGCATTGCTCAGACATCTTGGATTCTGCAGAGCTATTCAGGGTTGCTAAAGGAGGTAAGACAGAGGTGAAAGGAAAAAGTTCCTTTTTAAACTGGCAAGTATACTGGAGTGTTATAAAGGATTTCATCTGTCTTCTCTTCAAATAAAATTTGAAAATTACTGCCTTCAAAGTTGGTATACAATTCCTAAAAAGAAAACTACCTTTAATTAAATTTCATCTTAAAAGAGTGAAGTATTTGCTATGCCATATTTAGGGAGTTCTGTGACTTACAATCAACCCAGAGAGTGATAGGGTCTTAGGGCAATAAAGTCGATCCACAAAACAAGGTTTCTGAAGTATAGAGTTTCAGGCAAATAGAGCATTTAGCCTGTTCAATTCACTCTAAATTAGAGCTCATTACTCTTCATAATACATTTGATTGCTCTCAAATTCTCAGTAAATGTACCATGAGAGGAGCAGTGCTATTACTTTTGATCAGCAACCAAAGCTTCCTTGGGGTAAGTCAGAGACGTCCCTCATCTCTGGGCACTAGGAAGAGTCACAACAGGAGAGCTCTCAGAAGCTGCTGAGCTCGAAAGAACTCAGAAAAAGTGCAGGAGAAGCAAATGATCAGAAGCAAACAGACGACAAACACAATTTAATTCCTGGAGCCATCACTTTTTGAAAGATCAGTACTTAAGCTAAGAGGATCAATTACTCACATTTCTTTTTCTCAAAGGTTCCTTCTTTTGTGTTCACTAAAACAGGGCACAGACCTCCTCCATCCCAAGAATATGGAGAATCAACTGCAAAGACATTTAATTATTTTCCATATTTGGGCGGGCCCAGCCAGATAGCTCTGCTGGAGCCCACTTTCCCTTGCTACAGTCCAACAGAAGTTGAGGAGAAATATGGAAAGGAGTGTCATGTATGAGTGCTGATATTAATC
Organism: Pseudorca crassidens; assembly: GCF_039906515.1. NCBI lineage: Eukaryota > Metazoa > Chordata > Mammalia > Artiodactyla > Delphinidae > Pseudorca > Pseudorca crassidens. The sequence goes on from NC_090313.1 coordinate 6,943,632, forward strand.
TATCTCCAATATATAGATATAAAATTAGTATACAAAATATCAATAGTATATATACACACATATATAATCAGTATATAAAATATCAATATTATATATACACACATAATCAGTGTACAAAATATCAATAGTATATATATGAACACACATATATAACCAGTATATGAAATATCAATATATATGTACACATATATAATCAGCATACAAAATATGAGTATTATATACACATATGTAGTCAGTATATGAAATACCAATATTATATATACACATGCATAATCAGTATACAAAATATCGATAGTGTATATATACATATATAAGCAGTATATAAAATATCAGCATAATATATACACATACAATCGGTATACAATATATTAATAGTATATATATACACATATATAATCAGTATATAAAATATCAATATTATATACACACATATATAATCAGTATATAAAACATCAATATTATATATATATATACACACACACACACACACACACACAGTGAAAATCCCTTGGGTCTTCCTTTAGCTTTTCCTCTTTAATGGCAGTACTTTGCATCTCCTCAGGCTACCTATGCTGAATTTCGTGCAGAAGATATGCAAAGGAATAACTAATGTTTGCTCCTGTGAGAAAGTTAGGTGGAATAATTATATATTTTTAAATATTTTTTATTTTTTTACATCTTTATTGGAATATAATTGCTTTACAATGGTGTGTTAGTTTCTGCTGTATAACAAAGTGAATCAGTTATACATATGTCCCCATATCTCTTCCCTGTTGCGTCTCCCTCCCTCCCCTCTCCCTATCCCACCCCTCTAGGTGGTCACAAAGCACCGAGCTGATCTCCCTGTGCTATGCAGCTGCTTCCCACTAGCTAGCTATTTTACATTTGGGAGTGTATATATGTCCATGCCACTCTCTCACTTCGTCCCAGTTTACCCTTCCTCCTCCCCGTGTCCTCAAGTCCAGTCTCTACATCTGCGTCTTTATTCCTGTCCTGCCCCTAGGTTCTTCAGAACCATTTTTTTTTTTAGTCTGGATATATATATGTTAGCATATGGTGTTTGTTTTCCTCTTTCTGACTGACTTCACTTTGTATGACTGACTCTTGGAAATATAATTCCTGTGTGCCTACTACAGCCATGAGACAGGTCCCTGTCCTTATGAAATTATAGACCCATTATGTTTCATGATAGACTGTTTTAAGCCTCAGACAGATGTTCTCTGCTTTTACGTATTTTTTCTTACTCATTCAACCAAAGTTACCCTCATCCTCAAGAGAAGTTTTCTAGAAACCACAGAGGTTCCTGCAGAAGTGGGTTATCTCCCACCTGGTTAGCTGCAGGGCAACACCCTACCTCACACACCATGTCAACTGCCGACCCAGCTGGTGGCCCCAGACCTTCCTCAGAGAAACCTTGGGCTTCACCTCTTATTGGACGCTAGACCCTCACTCATTTATTTCTTTGCCTGACAAACTAAAGTCTAACTGGTATATTCTGGGTTTCCTCCTATTGCTCTTGAACTCTGATCTTCCGTTGATCCCCACCACCAAATTTTGCCTCCAAGTTTTTAGGATATCTGTTTCCTTTCTGAATCTACACAATCACTCAATTTTTTTAAAAAAATTTATTTTATATTGGAGTATAGTTGATTTACAAAGTTGTGTTAGTTTCAGGCGCACAGCAAAAGTGAGTCAGTTATACATATACATGCATCTTTCCTTTTCCAGATTCTTTTCCCATTTAGGTTATTAGAGAGTATTGAGCAGAGTTCCCTGTTCTATTCAGTAGGTCCTTGTTGATTACCTATTTTATTTTATTTTACATTTATTTATTTATTTTTGGCTGCATTGGGTCTTCGTTGCTGCGCGTGGGCTTTCTCTAGTTGCGGCGAGCGGGGGCAACTCTTCATTGCGGTGCGTGGGCTTCTCATTGCGGTGGCTTCTCTTGTTGCGGAGCACGGGCTCTAGGAGCATGGGCTTCAGTAGTTGCGGCACATGGGCTCAAGGTTGTGGCTCACGGGCTCTGTAGTTGTGGCTCACGGGCTCTAGAGCGCAGACTCAGTAGTTGTGGCGCATGGGCTTAGTTGCTCCGTGGCATTGTGTCTGCAATGTGTCTCCTGCATTGGCAGGTGGATTCTTAATCACTGGTGCCACCAGTGGTTACCTATTACCAATTACCTATTTTATATATAGAAGTGTGTATATGTTAATCCCCAATTTTTTCCAATTCTGTCATACAGTTATCAAACCTCATCTCCTCATCACTGATTGTACATCTTTACTCGGGACACAAGTACCTTAAAAGAAGCTTTTCAACCTTCTTCTCCTAATTAAGGCTCATGATGCCTGGTTTTTTCTATGACTTTGGGGAAACGGTATTTTTACCACATTCTCCACTCAGGAAGACTTCCCTTTGTTCACGACAGTTTTGTTGCTGTTGATCCAGCTATTAACTTGGAGCTCAGGGCTGCTGGGAAATTCCTGCCTGAACCTGTTTGATTAATGAAACGAGGCCTCTACACTCAGTTTCCTCGGTTTCTTTGCTTAGCCAGTTTCCCCATATGCCTTGGAACTGCTCTTCCCCTTGAAATTGACACTCAGAGTCCCTGAGACCAGTGTACGTAATCAAAACGGAGACAGCAAAATAGATCAGCCATGGTCAAGACTCTTTTCATGCCTGTTTTTTTTTTTTTTTTAAGATGTTGGGGGTAGGAGTTTATTAGTTAATTAATTTATTTTTGCTGTGTTGGGTCTTTATTTCTGTGTGAGGGCTTTCTCTAGTTGTGGCAAGCGGGGGCCACTCTTCATCGCGGCGCACGGGCCTCTCACTATCGCGGCCTCTCTTGTTGCGGAGCACAGGCTCCAGACGCGCAGGCTCAGTAGTTGTGGCTCACGGGCCTAGTTGCTCCGCGGCATGTGGGATCCTCCAAGACCAGGGCTCGAACCCGTGTGCCCTGCATTAGCAGGCAGATTCTCAACCACTGCACCATCAGGGAGGCCCTTTTCATGCCTGTTGTCTTCACAAAGCCGCGAACAAGGCTACTTACAAAGTTGATACATATGCTAGTCTCTGTTTGGCATCACCCATTAGTAAATCAAACGTGTCACATGTATTTATTAAAGCAGATCTAATTGTCCCCATTGGGTCCCGCAGTGTACAGCCAAACACATTTTTGAGTTTATGCAATGGGAAGACAAGAATTAGCAAATATAAAAGAATATTATAGTGTGAAATACAATATAAATATTTATGAAAAAATTGGGAGGACTGAAAGATCCCAGAAGATTCTTATGGAAAAGTAGAAAATGAAGCTGAGGTTTTTAAAGAAATGTTCTTGATTTCTTATAATATGGTAGAGATATGGCTCTGATAGGTGCAGATCTTTGCTGTGTGCTTTTCCTAGAGCTGCATGGATCTGCTGGAACACCCTCACTAATGTTATCCCAAGGCAGATGTCCTTTGTGATTCGATGATACCCAACTTTACAAAAGCTCTGGGAAAGTAGGAATATCATGGGAAAGTGTGCCCTGCGATTCTCTCCCTTGAGAAATTTCTATTGATCTTCCAGAGGCCTTGGTTCTTTACAAGTAGGGTATATGAGAATTCTTTGAAAACCTGGTAAAGTTCAGATGCACAACACCACTACATATACTCTGATTTAGTGTGTCTTGGGTGGGTGTGGAAGTCAATACTATTACCAAATATCTGAGGTGATTCTGGTACTGGGGGTCCGTGGGCTGCTTGGATAAACGCCATCCTAGTACAGCCAAAGTTCTAATCACTACGTTCATTCATTGTTTGTCATGTGCTTATTCTAGACATTCCCGTCTGGCAAGTAATCTTGTCATATTATGGTTAACTGTGCATGTCCACCCTGCTTAGGTCAGTGCTCCACATTCATGTAATAGAGGGATGGGGCAATATTCTCTAAGGAATGTCCCATACACCCTGGTGCCAGAGAGTTTGGGGAATGTTCTGAGAACAACAGGAGTTTCGCAAGTAATGGGTTAGATAAAGCAAAACTGGCTCCTTGCTTTTAGATGGCCTCAGCATATGAATAAAAACACAGTTATAGATTATTAAGAACCTCCAGTAGGAAGTTATTATATGTAGTTTTTCCCAAATGTATTTGAGCACAGAAAGATACATTTTTTGAAAGTCATCCTACAGAGAACATAAGCTCGGACATGCTGCCAGAAAATGAAGGAGCTGAGACCGGGAAGGCACTGTTGATGTCTCTCCTTTTACCCCATTCATGTTGCATCTGTTTATTATAAAGAGTCATCAGCTCTATCATAAAAAGGCTGCCATGGGCCCTGCAGGAGTACAGCTGGTGACAGAGGATGCATGTAAAGGACCAGAGAGGAAATAGTTTACTCTTTAAGGGAAGCCAAAGCCAGAGGTAAATGAGTGGGTGTGACTGTTTCCAATTAAATTTTATTTAGGACGCCAGACCACATATGGTCTGGGGGTCGTACTTTGCTGCCCCCTGGTCTAGAGCTGGACAGCCAACATCCAGAGAAAACTGCTTTCTTTTCACCTTCTTCATAGTGTTTGTTTCCTCTCTGGAAAAATGAAAATAGGGAATCAGCTTGCTTTATCTCAGATTTTTATTGCAGACATGTTTGCGAACAAATCATTTATTCATTCATCCCCACCAATTAGTTGAGCATCTGCTATGTGCCGGGCACACTGATGTTTTCTTCCCATTTGATGCTGGCTAATAATTCTTACTGAATTGTAGAAATTTTATGGCCTTTTACTTGATGCCTTGCTTCTCTGTTTGGGATAATGATAGATCCTTTAAAGTGAGATTTGTATTAGGGATTTTAGCAGCTGCTACACTGACTCCTTATCTTCTGTTTACAGCTAGTTCTCAGGTCTTTGTAACTTGAACATAGGAAAGAGACTATTCTTAAACTAAGTGGAGAGTTTACACTTGTCAATTGTTCCTTTCTTTTATTAATTTTGGGCCAATATTTTTGTGATATTTCTCTCATAGTTACCTACATACACTACCTCACTCTGATTTTAAGAAGAAAATATCTGATACTTTCTAACATCCTTCATGACACCTTACACAGGGTTAGTCCATAGTAGATCTTCAGTAAGTATTTGTTGAATGGATTCGTCTTATATTATTTCAGTTGATCTATAGGCTTACTTTGATAAGCATAACATGTTCTCATCTCTAAGGTGGTGTGTTTATTCCATATTTATTTTGATTTAGTTCATTTTGCAAAGGATATGGGGTGGAAGGGAGGCTGTGAAATGTTCTCTTGGAAGATCAAGAATAGACGTAAAGTAATATATTGATTTTTTTTCATTGAATCTCTACTAGTGTGGATAAAAGTCATTTACTATCATTAACTACTCAGAGGGAAATGAGAACTAAAGAAGTAAAAATTGGGTGTATTAAGGTAAGAAAAGTAATGATTTGGAAGATACAGAAAAGTGAATTCCGTTTCAGTGTAAAGAATTTCTGTGCCTCTATCTGAAAATCCTTGCCACGGAGGTGTTCTTGGTATGATATGATGTCGGTTGAACTTGATATGATAAAGATTGAATTTGGTTTTCTGTTGATCTCTTGGGCAAGCATTTTGTTTTCTGAAAATAAAGTGAAATCTATTTACACCTTAATGAAGGTAAGGTTCAATCTCTATATTTCACTTGAGGGAAACAGTGCATACGTACAGTTTAAAATGAATTGTTAAGAGGGAAACATATAAAAGAACAGAAGTGATCTTTGTTGTTACAGAAAAGTACACACATAGGTTGATGGTCACATTCTATTGTAAGAACGCAGCCATCTACACTTTTGCACTCAGGTTCTCTCCTTAGTTTTCTCTTAGGAGATGAATGTCAAGTCCATCTTTCATAAATCTCACCTGAGGTTGGGTTTAAGCAGGATTTATTCTTTGTGAAGTGAACATTTTTCATGGGTTTAAGATTTAAGCCTTAATTTCCTTTTTAGATTTCCACCAGTCATTTGGCAGAAACAACATATTCTCATAATTATATTTATATCTCTGCATTTCCTAAGTGGTATTTATTACATTTCCTTCTCAGGATAGGATTTTTTTCCCTCAAAATTATTCAAACAATAGGTCAAAAGCTAGGAACAATGAAAAAGCCACGCTCAGCACAATTTCCTACAACAATGCTTTACTTCTCACGAGCTCCTTGTTGCAGTCACCAAGGAGGATCTAAGCATAGGGGAGCCGTTTCCTGTAGCTTTTTTGTTACTGTCTTGCTTTAGAATTAAGGGTGATTGTACCGTAGTCCCCAACGACACCTTGAATAAAGTTCAATGTGGACATAGTGTTTTAAAATCAGTTTAAAAATAAAGTTTAGGCTACTTTATTTCTTTCATTGTTCTAAAATGTGTACATTCCCCCAGATGGTCCCCAATTTGAGTGTCTACTCAATGTGGCTTACTCCACCTGAGAGCGCTGGGGAGTAGATGAGCTCTGATGCACGTTTATACGTACAAACTTTAGAAGGTGATTTGGCGAATTCATCCAACGATAAGACATGCATACCTTTTTGCTTTTTTGCATACACCTCTAGGAATTTATCTTACTGAAACTTAAACACAAGTGGCAACCTATATGTATAAGGAGAGTCATTAAAGCATTTCAATAACAAAAACTGGAGATGGGCTGTCTTCATTAGTAGTAGGGGGGTTAAATAAATGGTGGTGTATCAAGGGAAGATAAGGAAAAGTGGTCCCAATAGAACATTAAGTGGAAAAAGCAATTTAATAAAAAAAAGTGTGGGTTGCAAACTCAAAATGCTCCCAGAGGCCAGACAAGTAACATTAGGCCAGGTGTGACCTAGGACAGCTGACCCTGGGCAGGTGGGAGAGTAGGAGGTAGTGTGAACAGAATGCAGCATCCTCCCAGTGTCTGCTCATTATTGCCATAATGGAGGAACCAATACTCCATATATCAGATATTTAGATTTTTTCAAGAGATGGTGGATTAGATTTAGGTGCTAATGTATACTTTTATGTATGTTTAATGTTTCTGTTTCATTTAAATGCATTTAAAATACAGTGTTAGCCAAGCAGAGTGCATGTGTAGGCAAACCTTGGTGCGGCTACAACGTTACCCCTGTTGTCTAGACACTGACACGTTAAGTTGTACCTTGAATCCTGATAATGATACCTTATTAAAGTCAGTTTGGAATGACTTGATTGAATGGCATTGTACCTTATACATTTCTATATTGTTAAATCTTGTTTCACTATGTGTACACTACATACTTTCTTTTTTTTTAATTTTTAAATTAATTTTTATTGGAGTATAGTTGCTTTACAATGTTGTGTTAGTTTCTTGCTGTACAGCAAAGTGAATCAGCTATACGCCTACGTGTATCCCTTCTTTTTTTGGATTTCCTTCCCATTAAGGTCACCACAGAGTACTGAGTAGAGCTTCCTGTGTTATACAGTAGGTTCTCATTAGTTATCTATTTTATACTTAGTGGTGTATATATGTCAGTCCCTGTCTCCCAATTCATCCCACCCCCTCTTCCCCCCTTGGTAACCATAAGTTTTTTCTCTACATCTGTGACTCTATTTCTGCTTTGCAAATAAGTTCATCTCTACCATTTTTCTAGAACTATATATTTTCAGTGATCATGCCTGGGTGGGGATGGTGGAGGAGGGACATCCCTTTAGGTTCATGGTTTGAGGGGAAAACCCAATTGTGAGTACACACACCATCCCTATCTCTGTGATTGGGGCAATTTACTCTAAATTTCTGGAACTCAATTTCTTCATCAGAAAAAGCTTGCCTTACATGTTGGTTAGATTTATGTAAGATGATATTTACAAATGCCCTGTAAATAGCCCTTGTTTTTTCTTTTTAATTAATTTTGACTGGCATATAGTTGATTTACAATGTTGTATTAGTTTCTCCTGTACAGCAAAGTGAATTAGTTATACGTATACATATATCCACTCTTTTTTAGATTCTTTTCCCATTTAGGCCATTACAGAGTATTGAGTAGAGTTCCCTGTGCTATACATTAGGTTCTTATTAGTTAAGTATTTTATATATAGTAGTATGTGTTATGTCAATCCCAATCTCCCAATTTATCCCTCTCCCTCTTTCCGCCTGGTAACCGTAAGTTGTTTTCTACATCTGTGGCTCTATTTCTGTTTTGTAACTAGGTTCATTTGTACCATTTTTTTTTTTTAGATTCCACATATAAGCAATATCATATGATATTTGTCTTTCTCTGTATGACTTACTTCACTAAGTATGACCGTTTCTAGGTCCATCCATGTCACTGCAAATCATAACCCTTGTCATTGTTCATTCCTTCCCTATGTCTGTTGTACAACCGAACTAAAATGGAGCCACTTATGTCAGGACAAGTGGAGACAGTCAATGCAGGAGCATAAGGGAAACCTAACCTCACTGTACAGGAACGTCCAGCTCTTCTCAGAAACAGCAGAGGACACCAGCCAGTCCCTAAATGCCAAATCTCTTCATGCCATCCCTGGAGTTCTTTATTCACCTGACTTAGCTACCCTGGCCAAAGTAAGAAAGAAAACCACCAGGCAACCATTCAGCTGCAAAAGCCAAATAATTCCAAATTTATCCCATGAAAATCCCTCACTCTGTGAGTAAGACAGAATTCACTGCTCCTGTACCCTCGAGTTTCCCAGCTTAGCAGGTCAAACTCTTGCCACAAACTCATCTCTGCCTTGTTTTATTTCGTGCTCAGAGTTTGGTTTTTGACATCATCAGCTCCACCATCCTTTGGGCATGCCAAGAAGCAAGTGAAGTTGAAGACTGTTCTAAATCTAGACTTTTGAAGTGTGCTTCTTATTCACCTGGCAATGAAGTACCAAGATGTGGCTACCTTTAAGAAGGATCTGTCTACATTAAGGATTAAGTAATTCCATAATTGTTTTCTTAGTATAACTAGGGATTAAGAGGGTATCACTCTTCATCTGCTCTTTGAGTAATTCATTTCGGTGATCATTTGCTCTTTTCAGACTTTAAGAGTTAACCTTTAGTTTTAATAGTGGGTAAAAAGCAATGGAGTGCATATCATTCAAAATGTTTAAAATGTCAGTCATAGCCTTTGTCGTTTATTTTTCTTTCCTCATTAGAGAATCTGGTTCCATTAAACATTTCAACATTTAAGTGAGCTATCCAAATCAGAAAGAAAAAAGGGAAGATGGAAGTCTCCTGGTATAAGGGAGAAAAACTGACTTTGAATACAGACACTCAAATTAAGGACTGCATAGAGAACTTACTATTACCTTCCTACTACTGCTTTAACCCAGAAACATCTCCCTGTGGATGTTAATTCCTAAAACATCAGCAATATTCAATTCAAGGGAAAAGAATAGCATGAATATTGTTCTTTTCGAGAAACCCAGGACAAAGAGGAAGGAAGAAACACACACGCGCGCGCACACACACACACACACACACACACACACTCAGCCTCAAAAACAAAAACAAACAAAAAGATTGAATACAATTATTAACCAGGTAGTCTAAAAAGAGCCAGTGACATTCTAACAATGCGATGTTAAATTATTGCATATATTATATTACAGGATATATCTAGTACTTGAACCAGACGATCTGTACTTCTCCACACGCAAAGTATCAGCTGTTCATTCACACTTAACCATGTTTTTGTGAAAGTTGCAAAATAGTGAAATTTTTCTCTGTCCCTTTAAAAGCACCTCAGCCCTCCAGGTAAGCCTCCTGCAAACAAACAAACAAACAAAAAAACAAAAACCACCACCAACAAAAATTGTAGTATGGTCCACTTGGGACCCTCCAGGTTTCTCTCCTCAGCCTCAATGAGGCGCTTCAATACAGTAGCCACTAGGCACATGTGACTATTTCCATTTAATTTAATCAGGCCAGCCTTTTGGAATTAGTGCCACCACTTCTGGACCTCACTCCTACCTCCATTGTAGGAGTTTACTTATGCTGAGCTATGTTTCCTCAAAGCCCCATCGTCAGACATCATGCTTCAATCATAGTGAAAAGAGCAAGCCTTTGAAAGCAGAGCATCTTGGGATTAGATCCCAAACCCACCATGTGGTGGGTATGTGGTCCAAAGAGGCAAGACCCTTAATTGCTGTGACATCCAGTGTCCTGACCTGAAAAAGTGGTGTAATAATTCCTGGGTGGCTTGCAAGATAATTGTAAGTGTTAGAAAAAATACACATAAAAAGTGTCTGACACATAGTAGTTTCTCAGTATAGAGTGGGTATTATTATGATTGTTGTTTTAATATTATTTAATTAGCTTAAATCACATTCAAGTTCCCTCCTGGAAAAATATTGTCATTTAAAACACTATATAAATGTGTTTTAAAATGCCAGCTGCTAAGTATTTAGGGCCTGGTAAGCTATTAACTTATAAGCATGGCAGAGGTTCATTAGGTTCAGACACTAGTTTGAGGTAGTCCAAAGAGATGGAAGTTTAAGAAAAGGAAAAAGAGGAAAGGGCTGTGAGCTCTTTACATCATCTTCAAAATGACAAAAACCATAACAACTAACACGTAGTAGGCATTTTGCACCAGGCATCACTCTAACTGCTTTGTGACATTATTTAACCATCCTAGAAATCCTATATCATGGTTTCCATTATTGTACCCATTTCATGGATGAAAAAACTGAGGCAGAGTGAGGTTTATTTATTTATGTATGATGTTGAAAAAGAAGAGCTAAAGTCCTTAATCTCATGAAACTTACATTACATTTGGACATAATGACAACAAACACAAACAACAACAACAAAAATATGTATACATATAATGTTTGGAGAAGGTAAGTACAAGAAAGGAAAAGAAAGCAGAATAAAAACTCAGAGTGGAGATGATTCTACCAGAGGTAGGTTGGCTGGTGAATAGCAGCCCTTCTACTAAGGTGACAGTTGAGTGAAAAGACAGCTGGTTCTGTATGACACACAACGGCTCCATTATACATTTGGCCAAACCTGTAGATCATACACAAAGAGTGAACCTAAATGTACACTGTGGACTTTAGGTGATAATGATGTGTCCGTGTAGGTTCACCTATTGTAACAAATGTACCATCTGGTGGGGATGTTGCTAGTGGAGGATGTTGTATGAAATGGGGCAGGGAACATATGTGAAATTTCTGTATTTTCCACTTAATTTTGTTGTGAACCTAAAACTGCTCTAAAAAATAAAGTCTATTGTTTTTTTTTTTAAATGAAGATAACTGGCAGCCTTGTGGACTTTAAACCTTAGGTGAGAAAAGGCAGAAGCAGAAAGACGTGTTAGGAAATTATAGCAATTGTCTAGGTGAGAAATCATGGTGCCTTTTGTCAGACAGTAGGTGTGGAGGTTCTAAGAAGCATTAGATTATGGACCTATTTTGAAGATAGAGCTGATGGTATATTTTTTTAGTAGATGGAACAAGTTGTATAAGAGGAAGTGAAGCATCTAAATTACTTTAAGGTTTTTGGCCTGAGCGCCCCGAAGAATTGAGATGCTGTATTTTAAGAGGGGGGACTTTGGGGGAGGATCAATTTTGGGAACGAAGATGAAGAGCTTAGTTTGGGGCGTAGGTTTGAGATATGGCACGTTTGAGAAGTTAAGCCCGCAAGCCCTGTGTCCCAGTCCGTCTCCTCTTTGCAGTGCTCAGTGTATGTTTTCAGGTCTAGTAGGCTCAATGTTTAGTGGTTGGAAGGAAAAGACTCCGTGACTGGGTCGATCTCATTTACTGCTCTTTCCCCAACACCTAACATAATGTCTGGCATGCATTCGAAGAAATAAAATGATATTGAAGATGATTCTTTAATTCATAGATTTTTTTCTTTTCAGTAATGGTTTATTACAGGATATTGAATATCCCTTGCTATACTTTAGGACCTTGTAGTTTCTCTATTTTATATATAGTAGTTTGTGTTTCTCTATTTTACATATAATAGTTTGTGTCTGCTGATGCGACACTCCTAATTTACCCCTTCCCCCATTCCCTTTTCCCTTTGGTAACCATAAGTTTGTTTTATTTATTTATTTTTAAATTTTATTTATTTTATATTTTTATACAGCAGCTTCTAATTAGTTATCTATTTTACACATATTAGTGTATATATGTCAACCCCAATCTCCTAATTCATCCCACCACCACCCTCTCACCCACTGCTTTCCCCCCTTGGTGTCCATACGTTAGCATAAGTCTGTTTTCTATGTCTGTGAGTCAGTTTCTGTTTTGTAAATACATTCATTTGTGTCATGTTTTAGATTCTACATGTAAGTGATATCATATGGTATTTGTCTTTCTCTTTCTGACTTACTTCACTTAGTATGTGAATCTCTAGGTCCATCCACGTTGCTGCAAATGGCATTATTTCATCCTTTTTTATGGTTGAGTACTATTCCATTGTATATATATGTATACATACCACATCTTCTTTATCCATTCATCTGTCGATGGACATTTAGGTTGCTTCCATGTCTTGGCTATAGTAAATAGTGCTTGATTCATAGATTTTCTTTTTAACTCTGCGCTGCAGATACATATAGGAAATTTCTGTTAATATTAGGGAATCAAGACAGGTAATGCATGCCTTTTTTTTTTAATTAATGCAGAAGTCTGAGAATATGATTCTTACTAAAGAGAATTACAACTTTCTTCAAGGACAAACTGAATAAAAATTGTGTATATTTTGACACACAGGGACATGGGAGAAATTATTTTAGTTTGTGTGGGTTTTCTTAGTTTAAAAAGAGAAGTTAAATTAGAGATAAACTGGAAAGATTTAATCATTTGTTAGAGAAAAGTGTTTAAAAGAAAAAGTCTAAGAAGTAAATCCATGCAGCAAATTATATGTTAAATAGTAGAGATTTTTCAACAAAGATAATGAAAAACTACTCTTATTATAAAGAGAGCAAACAGAAATAGGTAAACAAAACAAGTATTAGGTAAAGCACAAAGCGCCAATCAGCAGGCTCAGCACAAACAATTATCTAATGCCCTGAACTGTGCAGGTGGGCCCAGTGAGAAGGGCTTCCACAGGTAAACCCAGCTGCCTCGAGTAGGCCAGGCCCTCTGTGGGCCCAGCCGCTGGCTTCCGACAGGCCAGCAAAAGTGATTCCAGTCTCTTTGGACAAAGTCAGAACACCCAAGATTTAACTGCTGGAACATGAGCCAGGAAATCCGAATCCAGAAAAAAAAAAGAATAAGAAACTTAATTCCACTGGGCATTAGACGAGGCTTCTGGGAGATAATGTGTATAAGACGTCACTGTCCACACCTGGGCTTTGACAACAAGGCATTTTGTTATGTGAATGGACCAGATTTGATCCACGGCTGAGAGCTAAAATAGGCATAACTCAAAAGAAGACAGTGTAATTGATAAATGATTATTTTAAAAGTTTAATATCACTGTTAATCAAAGAAAAGCAAAATAAAATATCCATTCGCTCATTCATTCATTCATTCCTTAAATACATATTTTTGAAAGTCTTCTATTTGCAGGCATTGGGAATAAAGAGACAAAAATCCCTGCCTTCATAAAGCCCATATTTTTGTGGGGGTAATGAAAATTATACAAAATAAATCATATGTCATTCGATGTTAGTGTGAAGTGCAAGAGAAAAAAAGGGAGGGATCATCGTGGACGGAAGGATGGCAGGAGTAGCAAGTCTAAGACACAAAGAGAAGGCGAAGGCGACATAGGAGCAGAGCCCTGTGATCGTATTTGATTGTATAACGTTGGTGGAAAATGCAACAAACACTGGGCTTTGTGCCTGACTGTCTGTGTATGAGTCCATCCCCTGCTGGGTACTGTGTTGTAGTTTCCTTATTTGCAAATTAGGGGTAGTGGTGATGCCAGCCCTTGGACTGTTGTGAGGATTAGGTGAAACAATAAAGAAAAACGATTCATGATGACTCATGCAGCAAGCACACAAGGTTAGCTTCCATCCTATCTGTTAGTCAGTTACTGCAGGAAGATCGTTTTGAAGGCAATGTTCAATGCTGATGAGGATAGGACAATATATCTTGGTAAGGATAGGGCACAGCTGATACAATTACGGGGAATGTGTTTTAGTTAGCATGCTTTCAGGTTCATGCAACTTAAACATACAGACCTTTATAAAAACACCCGACAGGGACTCTGGAGTTAGGGCAGGTGTGAGGGCTGGTTTAGTTGGAGGATCAGTGATGCGCCACAGTGTGGGTTTCTCCATTGCTCCTTTTTGCAATGGTGTTTTCTTCTCTGGCGGCTTGTAGCATGACAGTGACCCTGTATCCAGGTGTGACACTGTCTGAAATGAGGCTCTTCAATACAATAGCCACTAGGCACATGCGACTATTTCCATTTAATTTAATCAAATTAAATACAATTTAAAGTTCATTGCGTATATTGCTGATAGAATTATAAAAGAATTATGATTATTTTCTAAAGTTTTCTCTGTCTTCTGTTTTTCTGTCCCCCTACTTTTTTCTGTTCTATTAATTTTTTTTCTGATTTATGCTATTTTTGCACAGAAATAATCATTAAGAAATACACACCCACACACATATGTACGTATGTATTAGATACAGCTAGCTAGCTAGGTATATACATATATACATACACACACACCCTATTGAAATATGGCTTCTTGGCTTATATAATATAGAAAAACTATTCTTAATATGCAGAGAAAAAATTGTGTATTTAATATGATTGCAACTGAAAAAAATAGAGGCATAGAATAAAATTGGAATGGAATATATAGAAATTTTGACAGACAGTGATATATTGTTAGGAAAATTATAGGTGAAAATTTTTTCCCTTTCTAGGTTTTATCAATTATATATAATTTTTATCCTGGAAGTTTAAAAAAAGTATTTTTTAAACAAATAAGGGAGAAACAAATGCATATTTCAGGAGTAGTGTGGTTTACAAATCTGGGCTCATATGCAACTATTTTACAATAGGCTCATGTCAGTTCTTTTAGCATGAAAAGAAAAGCAGGGAAGGGTATTACTCCCTTAAATGTTGAACATACCTTGTCGATTATTTTACATGTTATAAAAACATTGGATAGACCATTTTATAATTAAAGACTTAATACATCATAAAACAATTATTCTTACTTGCAGTTTTGCATTTTAGCGAGGTACAGATTTAATCTGAGTTTTTCAAACTGATGTCAGTCGAAGTCTGTAGCTAGCTAGGAAGTGCCTTTGACCTGCAGGAGGGGCCAGTCAGGGCACTGGAGAGAGAAAGAGGGGCTTTGAGACTCTGACCACTCCCTTTACTCAGAGAAGCTGCACTTTGATTTGCTGTCCTTTACACTGAATTGCTGTGTAAATTTTTATTTACAAGAAAATCATGTCTCAATAATGCAAGAAATCACTGCTTTAAATAGTGGAAATGTTGTCCAATGATCCCATTTCTGTCCTGCAGGAGAGCAGTTGAGAGAAATATTAGAAGGAACTCTCCGTTTCCCTACATTCAGAGCTGTACACAACCTTTTGTTTGCATACAACCTAAGCCTTCCACCTCTAGTTACTGGATGTACTAACTACTATCACAGGGCCATCTGCCTTTTAGAACCCAGTGCTGAAGATGCTAGGAAGGACTGCACCTGTTATGGCTCTTTTCAATGACCACGTACAGTGTGGGTGTTCCCTACTGCAGGCACGTGGGATATACAAAGGAAGAATAAAGCATGACTCTTCCAATGAAATAGCTACCCTTGAATCAGATTGAGGGTGGTAGATACAGGGTGATATAAAATTAGTTGGGATGTTTTAAATGCATGCAATAGAAATCAAAATCTAAACAATAAAGAACTTTATAAATATCTAACAAAGAATCACAATTAAGGTAGCTGTCAGGCTGGTTTATTTTGAGGATCAATGATGCACCAGGATGTGTTTTTTTTCCATTGCTGCTTTTTGCCATCCGTAGTGTTGTCTTTATTTGCAGGCTTGTAGGGTGTCAGTGACCTTATATCCAGGCATGACACTGTCCAGAGCTAAGTTCTTCAATATGGTATCCACAAGCCACATGCAACTATTTAAGTTGATCAAAATTAAATAAAATTCAAAGTTCAGTTCCTCAGTGGCCACATTTCAAAGCTCAAGAGCCACATGTGGCTAGTAGCCATCATGTTGGACAGATATGGAACGCCTGCATCTTTCCTGGGAGTTCTATTGGATAGCACGGAATTTAGCAAAAATGACAATGATCCTCCTGCGGTTCTTTCTTAAGAGGCAGGATACCTTCCTGTAAGCATGCAAGTAATCTTACCCACATGCTTCTTTGACCAGAATTGATTCCCATATTCATTTGGATCAAAACCCTGACAAGGCCATGGGATTACTACTGGACCCGTCAACGAACCGCAGACGGAGGATTGAGACAGCATCCCTCCATTCCTGAGTTCGTTTTTCCGGGAAAAGCCTCCAGAAATAGGCAGTGATGGTCTCCTGGGATAAATTCTAGACACCTTGCAGCTGATGGGAGGAAAAACTGGCCCAGAGGACGTGCAGTGGAAATCCGTGCCTGGGTCGCTGTGGCCTTGGACCTCAGCAGACGTTGCTCTCGAGCAGAGTCTCAGGGTATTCAGCCCCCGGAAAAGTAGAGCTTCGCCGCCTGCGCCTGCGCAGTTCACTCGCCCGTTCTGGCCGCGGCAGGCCTCGCCCCTCCCCGAGGCTCCCTAGCCACCTGGCCAGCCCCTGAGAAGCATCCCTGCACTGGGATCTGGAGTGCTGTGGTGGGGGCGGTGTCCACGAAGATTGGGGCTTGCAAGACTCCTTACAGACAAGTCTGCGATGAGGGGCGTCTGGCACCTGGGGCACCGGGACGTTCCTCATGCCAGGACGCCCCCTAACTCCCGAGATCTCGCGAGATTCCACGAGGTTACTCCCCTAACTCCCGAGATCTCGCGAGATTCCACGAGGTTTGGTTTTCTCTGGAGAGTCGGCGCTCCAGCGCCTGAGGCCTGGTTCAGTGAGCCCCAGGGCCTTCCCTGTCGGCCGGCGCGTCGTAGCGCATCCGCTCCTTTCCCTCCGCAGGACCCCCACTTGCTCGCTCCACACACGCCCAAAGCCGCGAAGCGAACCGCCGCTGCGGCGCCCTGTTTGCTTTCCCGAGGAACCCCACGCCCCACCCGTCCGGCCCGGGTCCTGGCCTCGGCCTTGAGCATCTCGCGCTGCTGGGAAGAATGTGGCAGAGTGAACACGGATGCAGGGACAAGACGGGGCCCTGATCCCAATGGACTCTGTTAAGAAGTTGGGGCGCTGGGGGCCAAGCAGAAGCGGCTGGACAACGGTGCCCCTCGGTGCTGATTGAACTCCAGGGAAGGCAGATCCCAGCAGTCTAGGACTGTCAGGTGAGATTTTAATCAAGAAGTTTGATTTGAGCAGAATTTGAAGTTAGAAAATTAGGGCTTAGATCTCTCGAGAGTGAGTGGAAGGATATTTGAAGCACGCTTTCTACTTTTTAAGATCTATTCTATATTTAGTTCTTTGTCGTACATCTACTCCAGTTTTCTAATTAGAATGAAAATTATGACTGAATTTGAAGACAAGGCATAAATGAATTCTTAACTGGGGACAGTGGCCTTTTAGAATGGCTGTTCTGTTGAAGAGGAGCTGGGCGGGACCCTGGAGTGTCTGCGAGGAAGGTCATAGGGTTTTTTTTTTTTGCGGTACGCGGGCCTCTCACTGTTGTGGCCTCTCCCGTTGCGGAGCACAGGCTCTGGACGCGCAGGCTCAGCGGCCATCGCTCACGGGCCCAGCCGCTCCACGGCATGTGGGATCTTCCCGGACCGGGGCACAAACCCGCGTCCCCTGCATCGGCAGGCGGACTCTCAACCACTGCGCCACCAGGGAAGCCCCATAGACAGATTTTACATCTGAGTCTGTTTGAAAACACTGATGATAATGATAAACATTGGACTTGTCCTTTTGAGGTATGCTTTTCAATCGAAGTTTCCTTTCAAAATCTCACTATAGAGCTTTTTCTTTGTTTATTTTTATCTTTTTAATTATTTTTTAAACTTTTTATTTTATATTGGAGTACAGTTGATTAACAATGTTTTGATAGTTTCAGGTGTACAGCACAATGAATCAGTTATACCTATATCTATTCTCTTTCAAATTCTTTTCCCATTTGGGTTGTTACATAATATACTGTCTCCCAGAGTAATGGAAATAAAAACAAATATAAACAAATAGAGCTTTTTTAAAATAAACATTTTTAGATGACTAGAAAACAAGTCATGAATATTATTATCAGGTTTTACAAAGAGTTCTATTGCTATGTCACTACGTCCAAATAGGCCTGTTGCTTAAGAAAAAAAAAAAAATCTTCCTTCGCTTCCCATTGCTTTCAGAGTCAAGGTGATGTTCCTTGGAATTGCATCAAGGCCCTCCAGTATCCACCCCATCTGCCTCTTCAGTCTTGTTTCTAGCTCCTCCTTTTTCTGTTCTCTGCAGTGAAACTGTAACACATGCAGCTTCTGGAATGGAAGCGCCCCCACTCTTCTTTGCCTAACTCATTGCTGTACCTTTTTAAGACCTAACCCTGGCTTAGTGTCCTCTGGGAAGTTGTGGCGTTGCTATCCTTGTTATTTCAATATCTAGTTCTCCTGTAAGTTCTCTTTCTCAAAGAAGAACTTTCCTTTGTTATGTTGTTGAATTCAGGCACCACAAGATCATGTGACTTTGACCAAGAACTTGTGGGTGGGTGTGATGTATGTCACTTCCCAGCACGAGCTTAAAGAACCAGTTTGTGTGTCTGAGATGCTGTTCCTCATTTCCAGCGCCAAGGTTGCAGGCAGAGTTCCAGACAGCAGCTGCTCAATCAGCCTTTCCTATCTGATTACCACATGGAACAGAGCCCCCAGGCCCCATTGATGGACATTAGTATGAACAAGAAATGAACTCTATTAAATCACTGTCATTTGGGGCTGCTTTGTTACCTCAGTGTAACCTAGTCCATCTAGACCGGTAGAAAAGTATTCCCAGACTCCCCTGGTCTAGGTTTCGTTTCATATTGAGTATCAAACTTTACCAGTGTCTTAAGCCAGGGCTCAGCAAACTTTTTCTGTAAAGGGCTAGATAGTAAACATTTTGGACTTTGTGCGCCATGTTGTCTCTGTTGCAGCTACTTAACTCCATGTAACACAAAAGCAGCCATAGATAAAATGTAAAGGGATGAGTGGGATTGTGTGCCAATAAAACTTTATTTATATGAACAGGCGCTGGGTTGGATTTGGTCCTCAGGCTGTAGTTTGTTGACTGCTGTTTGAATTCATGAGTCTGAAATCAGTAGCAGGAGTCCTTTGGTTTGTATTTTAAGGATCAATTAAATTTTTCTTCTCATGTCTCTATCTCGTTTTACATACTGATCTGAATTTGGGGCTATGATTTTTAGTAAGAAAGTCAGGATAGATTTGAACTCAAGAGTATAAGCGTTTGTGAAATCATACTTGGGATTTGGAGAGAGCATTTGAAAAATTAATTCCTAATGAGTAATGAAAGAAATGGCATATATAAGCATGATTTGAAAAGATAAACAGTCTATTAATTATTTTACCTGCCACTTCTAAATAACTGCTATTAGGAAGAGCCATATGAAATTGCTCTTCTGTAGAGAAATATTGACAATATCAGATGATATAACCTACTACTAATAATTACACACTTGGATTTTTTAAATTATAGTTTCTCTATGCAAGAACCTAGAGCAACACCAGTTTCTGAGGCGATAGGTAACCTGGTTCATGACTAACCCACACTGGTGTATACATGATTTTCCTGCATCCGTGAACTTTAGTGCCAATGTCCTAAAATCTCTAAGAGAAATTAAGCTAGTTCTATTAAAAAAACAGAAACAAAAAAACAAGCACACTCTATGTGCTCAGCTCTCTCTTTCTGGTTTGTTTTCACAAGAATGTGTTTTTGTGAAGGAACTGTCCGTAGGTACCATGCAGGTGAAAGCTTTCATCCTTTAGTGAGAGTGATGAAAGAAGCGTCTCGAGAGGTTACCAGTGCTACGGCAGGAGGGGGAAACAGGGGGCATTCATACATTCTCTGCACATTTTTCAGCCAAAGGGACTATTTCCTTTTTGGTGATTTCTAAAAATAAAAGTTAAAAAAAAATGGTGAGGCATCTCTGCCATCACAGAAAATTGCAACTCAGGACATAATAAAATACAATATAGCTCGTATTTTCTGTGGGGTGGAATGTTTATGCCATGTTGCTTTCCCAGGGTATTTATAGATTTCCTGAGAATGACTAATTGTTCTCCAAAATTATATTTTTAGTTGCCTTCTCTCCATCCACAGCTCTAGGAAATGTTAGCCTGAAAAAATTGAGGCCTGTTGGTGGACTTCCATCTGTTGTTACTGGTTTCATTACAAAAAACCAGTGTATCTCTAGAAGAAATTTTTTTAGAAAGAAGTCATTTCAGCTCCATGTCAATTGATAGCTTTACAAGTTACCCGTCATAGTTTATTTTATGTGAGATATACCCTTTCAGAAAAAAAAAATCTCTTGATCTTACAGAAACTGTGCTAGGATATTATATGTATGAGAAGACTCTAAGAAAACAAACCTATGGACTGAAGCTAATGAATTATCTATGGGTTCAAGTTCAGATTTCCTAGGTTTACTTAAGAAGATGAATATATTCAGAGAAATAAATGCCATTACTATTTCTTTGTCTGTTAACAAATGACATTAGCAATAGATTTTATTTTATAAGACATGCACATTGCTTTACCTGGGGTAGCTCAGGAAATATTAATAGTCAGAAATAATGTAAATTCCAGTAATGTATTTATGAAATATATTGATGCTGTCAGTCTTTATTTATTATACTGTGCCATGAAGTCTAGACAGAATAATAGTGCATTCTTTGTAGAGGCAAGCGTTTCAAAAATCATTGAATTTGCTGTAATGCCAGGCCCTGGGTCTCATTCATGAATTTTTTACAGTTGGTTTTACATTCCATCTATAGAGAAAAATAGTTAGCAGCACTTTTTTCCCAATTCAACTAGAACTTTGCCTTTGGTGTGAACAAGTAACCTTTAATTCGACCATATTGAACTACGTCTTCTTCCCTCTTGCCTATTCCACACAATCCAATTTCTCATGCAAATGTCAACAATTTCAGATATTTCCCTCCTAAGAAGAATTTCATAATGATACAGCTTGTGTCATTATACAAACATCCATTTTAAAAATTCTAATTTGTTACAGATCCTCTTTTAGCCCCTGAATAAAAGCAGTACCTCTCACCCTGAAGTTTTATTGTTCATTAGCTTAAATTTGACCTGCTTTTCTTTTTCAACCTAAAAGCCATAGCTAAATAACCTAAATGTAAGGAAGAACAGAGCTCACTCTTGACAAATCTAAAAGGACCGACTGACAGAGAATGAGGAATCTATTAAATCTTCAAAGATCTAGTTTTCTGCAGGCCGACCTCCTTTGCTCCAGGCGCCTCTGCATATTCGGCATCAATCACGCATCGTTCCTCTTAGGACTGCTTCCTCTCCCGTTCCTCCTGAAATGCAGCGTGACGTTTGCTATCGCCATCCCTGCAACTCATTCAATACACACTAGCCCGCAACAGAAGAATCTGTCTTTAAATTATGGACTCTCCAATAGTTTAAACATGTTTATTTTCCCTTCACCTTGCTCTTGGTCTTGTCCACAGGAAATTGATTTTTTACCTGACAGCCATCCATTTATTAAAAAAAGGGTGCTTTGTTCAAACTTCTTTATCTTCTTTGCCGATGGTCTTGTTTTCTTTGTGCTCTGTTTCTGCCCTGATAGTTTTCTGCATGATAAGAAGCTTACCTGCCAAAAGGCGATAGACTAGAATAGACTGAGTTCCAAGTCCTGGCAGCTACTCTATTTCAGGTGATTTTCTTTATCATGCTAACTTTCCCAAAGAAAAGACACGGTAGATGTCCATTAAATGGAATTATTTTGAAGTGTGCTTGTTCTCGTATACAATCAGAACTTCAGCCCTCCGTCTCTGGGCAGAGGAAATAACTCTCCATAAAGAAAAGCCCTGTGTTTTGCTGGTAATGTGTGCTCTTGAGGCCGCCTGGCTGCTTTGAATCCTGTCTCCATAAGTTACTAGTTTTGGGCTTTGAGCAGGATGTTTAATTTCTCTGTCCTCACTTCTCAGCCGCAAAACAGAGAGGTAAGTATTACCTTCTTTGTAGTATTGTTGTGAGGATTAAATAAGTTAATATGAGTGAAAGTCTTAGTTCGGTGCCTGTCATGTAGAAAACACTCCATTAATGACGGCCATTCTCATCTTTGCGTCAGCACTCCCAAGAATCATTTAACATTTATTCAGTCTTGGATGTTTTGCCCATGTGACTGATGCGATGACATTTTCATTGTATTAACCATTATTTAAGATGACGCTGAGGGTACGCAACTGTCCAGTGATGTTATTACAGACGCTGAGCGACGCCCAAGAAAAGTCTGAGCAACGTTGTTCAATAATGTGGAAGAACCTTTGCAGTCAGTTGAAACACCGGGAACTAAACAACCCTGCTCCTTCTGGGGCTGTTTTCCTGGCAAGGCATGGGTATAGTGCATCTGGTTCACCCACGTGTGGGGGCTCCGACCCTTATCTATAAAGTTAAATATAAATGTGAACAGGAGAATATAAAATAACGTAAAGCTGTTTTAATTGTGTGTGCGTGTGTGTGTGTGTGTGTGTGTGATGACAGGATTATGACAAGAAATGAAAAGTTTCTTTTATTCCGTTAGGCCTTCACTTACAGAAATGGGAAAATAAACATTCATAGATTTCATTGAATGTTAGAGAGCATTTAATATTAGAAAGATTTACAGAAGCAAAGGAAGTCGTCTTATAAAAAGTACGGGCATCATGTTTTGAGACATGAGACTCTAGAAAGGAACATACTTAAGTGCTGATGCTGGAGCAAGGGAGCTGTGGGTGATGGTCTCTGCCCCTCCCCTGCCTCACTCTGCCGCCTTCCCACCCGCTTTCACGCAACCCTGTACCCTCTGCACACCGAGAACCTCTTAAATCCTTCCCCACCGATTCCTCTCTAGGATGCACCTCCACCATCTTGAGCGTGGATGACTGATGCAGTCTCCCCGCTGGTGTGCAGATGTATGCTTCTCGCCTGCGTCTGGACCAGAGACGTCTTTTAAAGCCTATAGTTGGAGCGTGACCCTCCCAACGTCTTAAGCCCATTGCACACCCAGCGAAGTCCTCAGTCCTCAGCTTGGCTGTGGGCCCCTCCCTGACCCAGCCCTGCCTCCTCATCAGCCATCCCCGGTCCCTCCTCCTCACTCCGCTCTCTAAGCCACATTGGCTTTCTTTAAGCAGGATATGGCCCACTCTCCACAACGCTGACTAGTTAACTCCTTCCTGCCTTAAATCTCGGCCTGTTCCCCGCTCACTGCTGCTGGCCTTTCCTCCATCCATTCGCCCTCCCTGCACACATGCCTGCTGCTGGGCGTCAGACCAAGCCGTGCTTCTTCTTGAAATGTTCATCTCACATAGGACTGCTGGTTCCCATTCTCCCTGTTAGAATGTGAGCCCAGAGCTCAGAGCAGGCAGCACACCTGTCTTACTGCAAAGCCAGCCCCAGATTCAGCAGAGGATCGGACTCATAATTTTTAATGCTTATTGAATGAATAAACAAAGAAATTTAGAGAAAGCCTAGGTTATTTCCTAATACCCAATTACTATATTATGAAATGGCACGTGGAGCTAGTTTCAGTTAGGGCCTGGATAATGCAAGACCTACTCAGTTAAGTGAAAGTTTGAAACATCTTCAATTTGGAGGAGAATAGAATGGAATTGTGGAAAACATTGTCACCACGGCTGGAATGCTGGGTTCAAATCCCATCTGCACCACTTGGATGTGTCCTTGGGTTAACTGTTGACTTCTCTGTATTGCCTCCGTTTCTTCATCTGTCAGATAGTTGCAGGAATAAAGTATTAAAAGTGTGTAAACCACTTAGAACAGTGCTTCATAGTAAGCATAGTAAGCCTCATGCTCAGAGACACCATCATCTACCGGGAAACTGGCTCCTTTTGTCCTTCCTTAAACTGGCTGTTTCTCTAACTTGTCCTTTTACAAACTAAAATGTTAAGTTGTGTAGAACTCTAAAGTTGTACAAGGTGGAAAAAAAAAGCCCCGTGTCCTTTCCTCTGCGTAAGTACAAGATTGGTCTGAACATTTTGGACGTTAGGGTCTGTGTCCACACAGCTCAGATGCCCTCCAGCCAAGTCAGCTGGACCGAAGGAATTTATATTGGTTTCATGAGCCAGGGTGTCTACACACCATGGGTTTTTCCTTCTCCCTCCTCTCGACTCACTGAGCAGGGTAGAGACAGGCTCTCAGGCACTTCCCAACTGACACGGCAGATTTCCCATCAGGGCAGCAGTCGGTAACCAGTCGAAGAGAGAAACCAAACCTTCTGTTAGGATGCTTGATAAGCTGCCAGTAGCTGAGAAGTCTTTGCTTTTGCCCAAACAGGAATGTCTATGTACCCCTGTCTTCATGGTGACAAATTCCTATTCTACCATATTAAGAGCTCCAAATAATTTTTCTTGGGTAGTTGACAGGAGCTTGACAAAAAATCACACTGAGTTTCGGGTTCTGGGTTTTCTAAAGAACATGCCTTCATCAAGACCTTCAGTATGTTTCAAAAATTAATCAAATGGATTTATTAATTTTTCCTCTTTTACCCACCACAGACTGCTTTACAGAGGAGTTAATCCATTGGTATGCTACCAAAGGGAAGACATATTTTCCCAGGTAAATTTGCTCTTAAGAAATAATCAGGCTGCTTTGGATGAATTTTGAAGTCTCTATATTTCAAAGAAATAGCATTTAAAGTACAGAATTATAATTGGCTATTTCTGTCAAACTGAAAAAGACCCTATCCCTTTCGGTAATTAATTTTAGATATATAGTGATTCTAAAATTTTTCATCTTTTAAATTAGCTCATATTAGCACATTTTGGTCAATGAGTTTATTTTTCTTTTTGTTCTCAAAGATGCATTAAGTAAGAGAAAAAAGCTTTAAACAGACTTAATTAACAGCCAGAAATGACGTGATTTATTTTCATGAATTGTACATATGTCTGTAGTTCTTCCCGTGCCATATTTTGAATACATTAAAGATATTTTTTATATTATGATGTTCTATAAAATTATCCCCAACAGCTCTGGGGAAAATAGCTATTATATCCTTAGGAAGATAAAATGATTCTCATTCCTCTGGGAGTTTAACTTTGAAGAGCTTTATAAGCTGTAGGGTATGGGGGCTAAAACCATTTTCCTTTATTTTCTTTTGTGTTTCTTATTGGGCACCATAAAAATGCAGAGAAGAGCAGACATGGGAAGTAATAAAAGTAAAAATGTTTCTCTTCCCTGTACTTCAAATGTATACTGACCCATTTTGTCTTAAATAATCTGGGGAAAACCATTTTTTATATACACATATATATAAAACCATTATATATATTCAATATATATAGTATAGATATTTAACATACTTTTCATATTTATACATATAATATTTATATATTTAATTTACATATGTGATTTTTGTTAAACTTCTGTCAACTTTCCAAGAAAAATTATTTTGAGCTCTTAATCTGGTGCTATGGAAATTTATCACAGAGGTGTATGAGAAAATAGGTGTGCATAGACATTTTTGTTAGGCAAAATGTATAAACATGTATATACATATATATATATATGCAAGCATATTAGATCTAGTAATATATATGTACCTTTAGGATTGCTATATTGGAGGCTAATAAAAGTCTTGCTATTTCCCTGGATTACTGCTACACACATTTTAAAACCAAACAAAGTAGATTTACTAGTGATGACATTTTAAAACAGGAACATTTAGGTGATTGGGAAAGTGAACTGATTCTGTGACTCAGCTATTACCATGGCAACTCCAGGGTTCACAAGGCATCTCTTGGAGTAATCATTGGGTGCTCTCAGGCAAAGCCTGGATGATTTAGTCCTCCTTTTCTCAGGGGATGTTAAATGGAACCTATTAATAAACTGAAAAATGGGGAGACTTAGATACAATGTTCTGATAAGGTTCAGTATCCCCAAGAGCAGATAGCATTAATGGTGTATCCAGCCTTAATCTCCCATGAATAGATGGACTTGTTTCAGGCAGAGTGGAGGCTTGTTTCTCCCTCATTTCTGGAATGGTATAATGTTAGCCTTGCCAAAAGTGAAGGAGGATTATTGGTTCCTTTAACCAATTTTCCAACTCATTTCTTGTTCATAACTTTACTAATAAAAGTAAGTATACTCCCCTACACACCCACGTAAAATATTCCCATATTAGAAGGCGCAAGCGATAAGCACTAATGTCTCCTTTGGAAGAAGAGGGTAGAGAGACACACACACACACACACACACACACACACACACACACACACACACACACACACACACACACACACACACACACACCCCCAAGATGCTTTGGTAATGCTTCTCTGTCATTTTAGTGAACAAGGACCATAATGACAAATGTTTTCTTTATTTATAAATTTGGACACTTTGCTTAAGGAGAATAAAATAAGCTCTTAATCTTTCCCCCTATTTTTTTTATTGAAGTATAGTTGATTTACAATATTATATTAGTTTCAGGTGTACAGCATGGTGATTCAGTATTTTCATAGATTATACTGCATTAAAAATTAAAACAAAATAATGGCTTTAATTTCCTGTTCTGTACAATATATCCTTGTTGCTTATCTATTGTAGACATACTAGTTTGTATTTCTTAATCACATAACCCTATCTTGCCCTTCCCCACCTTCTCTCACCCCACTGGTAACCACAAGTTGCTTTTCTATATCTGTGAGTCTGTTTCTATTTTTTATATACATTTGTTTATTTTATTTCTTAGATTCCACATGTAAGTGATCTCATACTGTGTTTGTATTTCTCTGTCTGATTTATTTCACTTAGCCTAGTGCTCTCTAGGTCCATCCATGTTGTTGTAAATGGCAGAATTTCATTCTTTCTTATGGCAGAATGTACAGACTCGTACTTAGTAGGTCATGGGAGCCTGTAGGACTACCTTTTGACTGCTTCTATTTTCTAACTGAAATAAGAATCAGTGAAATCAATGCAGAGTGAGAATGGAGAAGGAGGTTTCAGAAGTTTGAGGAGAGAAGAAAAGGTATGAAATAGAAACGTGAGAGAGAAAGAGTGAAAGCACTAGAAGGCAGTGCAGTTATGGTTTTCAGGCAGTATTTAGGACTCCTTTAGGGTTAGTGACGGTGAACTTAAGGAGAGACGTATCAGCATGAACATTTGTTTCTCTCCAGTCGTGGTTAGTTCCATAAGTGGTTGTACGTGTATAATAATGGGGGAGGCAGAGAGTGAATAAAATCCAGTCCAAAATGTGGTTTGACAAGTACAGTGAGTCCCCTACATACGAATGAGTTCCATTCCGAGAGCGCGTTCATAAATCCAATTTGTTTGTAAGTCCGACAAAGTTAGCCCAGGTACCCGACTAACACAATCGGCCATATGGCACTGTACTGCAATAGGTTTGTAATACTTTTCACACTAATAATATAAAACAAACACAAAAAATAAAGAAAACATCTTTAATCTTACAGTACAGTACCTTGAAAAGTACAGTGGTACCGTCCAACAGCTGGCATCCAGGGGCTGGCATCGAGGGAACAGGCAAGAGTTACTGACTGGAGGAGGGAGAGGAGGTGGGAGATGGTAGAGCTGAGGGATCGTCAGCAACAGGAGACGGAGGGCGAGCTGCGATGTCGCTCACGCCTGATGCTGATGGCACAGGTTCTGGTTCCTTGCTGGATTCAATCCCGTCTGCCCTCTTGAAAAAACGATCCAGTGATGTTAGGGTAGTAGCTCTTTTTTTCTCATCATAGAGGACACGGTAGCATGTAAAAGGATGAGCGACATCTACCGTCTTTTCACATCGCTCCACTCTCAATTATTTTCACTTTTGTTCCCATCGTTATCGCTTGGTTCTTCTTAGCAGTACCAGCTACATCACTGCTGCTTTTACGCTTGCTTCCGGACATCCTGGGCTTGAAATAAAGATACTGTACTACTGTACTCTATACAGTGCCGCACAGTAAAGTACACAAAAGCACAACCACTTGTGGAGGATGCACGCACGTGACAATGTACGCCAGACACACGAGCTAACTTCCGTGACTGGACATGCGAATGCACGTTTGCGTCTTCGAAAGTTCGCAACTTGAAGGTTCATATGTAAGGGACTTACTTGTAACTGCAGTGGAGTGAGAGGAGGATAGAGGTTGAGGATACATGGAAGGGAGTGATTATATCCACGGGCCATGGAAATTATTTGAAGGAAAGGAAGAGAGATGTAGAGAGTATAAATATAGAAAAATTAATGAGGTCAAAGGGAACCAGTAGGTGGTGTTTGAAGAGAAGGATCTCTGATCCTTGGTCATGACCAGGTCTGTGAAATGGCCGTGGGAGGAATGATGAGTTGCATGAGGACAAACTCATTGGAGGAAAGGATTCTCAAGAACTGAGTGGCCAGGTTATTGGAAGGGTCGTCTGTACAAGTATTAAAAGCACTAAGAATAATGGCTGGAGGAGAGGGACCCGATAGTAAATGACAACAACAAGATGTAGGAGAAAGAGTCTAGCACCATATTCCAGGCTGGACTTGTAGGGGTGGAAATTGTCTGTCTGGGAGTGAGGGTGAGCAGCTAGCAGTCCTGTCCCTCCCCCAGGCTCAAGTGTGTGCCTATGGGAGGAGGACAGGGGACATGGAGAGGGCAGCAGAGAACGCGCGCTCTGGGCTTCTCTTCTCACCAAGTGCTTCATTCCCTCTGCGATCCTTAGTTCAAGGTCATGGAGGATAAACAGTGAAAGGCATTGTGCATTTTTTTTTTAGGATAAAATACATTGTATTACAATCCTGCAGTTTCTACCCAATTAGTATTTGGCCAATACGATACTACCTGGCTCAAAAATAATTCTGTGAAAGGCTGTGTGTGAAACGATGGTTCTGCCCCCTTTCCTCCTCCCTTTGTGCTCCTGGTGGGTCTTCTGTGCAGCATGTTTGCCTGGGCTAACCTTTGAACAGCAGCTAGGCCTAGGCAAGGCTGTGACCCCATTGCTTTCCAAAATGCTGAAACTGTTGAGCATGAAGAAATCACATTTAATTTGACTTCTTTCTTCAGTAGTGAACCACACTAAGCCAGAACCCAAATAAACGTTTAATTGGAATTGTTTTTCATAGAATTCTCTTAGCAGGAAGAGGTAATTATGACTTCACCCAACACACACACACACACACACACACACACACACACACACACACACACACACACACACACACACACACACACACATTATACCGCACACACACACATACACTCATATAAAATATTTAAATAATAAAAAGAAACAAAGAAAAATAGGGGCTTTAATTATATACCTTTGAGTCTACCGTGTGGTAGAATGAATCTTGAATTCTGGAATGCAAGTTCAGAAACTTAATCTTCAAAGAAAAATTAAAGTGTAATCACTAAATTTTAGTTCTTTTATCAGGAAAGTGTACAAATTGAAACAAGTAAGTAAAGAAGGAAACAAACAAAAAAGTTGAGCTTTATTAGACCATAGTCTCCCCCAACATTCTGTTTCTTTAGCATTACTGTGTTTTTTTTCTTTTTTTTAAAATAATTTATTTTATTTATTTATTTTTGGCTGTGTTGGGTCTTCATTGCTGCTCTAGTTGCGGTGAGCGGGGGCTACTCTTCGTTGCGGTGCGTGGGCTTCTCATTGCAGTGGCTTCTCTTGTTGCGGAGCATGGGCTCTAGGCACATGGGCTTCAGTAGTTGTGGCACGTGGGCTCAGTAGTTGTGGCGCACGGGCTTAGTTGCTTCGCGACATGTGGGATCTTCCCAGACCAGGGCTGGAACCTGTGTCCCCTGCATTGGCAGGCGGATTCTTAACCACTGTGCCACCAGGGAAACCCCAGCGTTACTGTGTTTTGATTCGGGGTGTTGCATAGAAAACACAGAAGTTAAACTGTGACAAAATTTAATGAAGGCTATTGCACTGAAGGCTGTCTCCCTTTCTTCTCATATATTTGAAATTCTTTACAGAATTACAGCTTGTATCAGGAAACAGAATACCTGTCCTGGTCTAGACATGTAGGAAAAATGTGAATATTTACTCAGTAGTCCTTGACTGACAAAAGAAGTATCTAAGTGGAAGGTCAAGCGTTTGTGTACGTGGTGAAGATGGAAACTTAGATCGGATGATATAGAAGTTAAGCAGTTTGCAGCTTGGACCCTAGCGTAGTATATTCTTCCCTACACGCAGGCTGCATTGAATGTGAACTAGGCACTCCTCCAGCAGGAAGTGATCAAGAAAATATGCCTGGTCACTTT
This sequence comes from Pseudorca crassidens, assembly GCF_039906515.1. NCBI lineage: Eukaryota > Metazoa > Chordata > Mammalia > Artiodactyla > Delphinidae > Pseudorca > Pseudorca crassidens. The sequence goes on from NC_090313.1 coordinate 6,974,071, forward strand.
ATGCTTATCTAGCATGTGTCCTTTGCACCTTTTTTTTTTTTTTTTTTTTTTGCGGTACGAGGGCCTCTCACTGCTGTGGCCTCTCCCGTTGCGGAGCACAGGCTCTGGACGCACGGGCTCAGCGGCCATGGCTCACGGGCCCAGCCGCTCTGCGGCATGTGGGATCTTCCTGGACTGGGGCAGGAACTTGTGTCCCCTGCATCGGCAGGCGGACTCGGACTCAACCACTGTGCCACCAGGGAAGCCCCCCTTTGCTCCTCTTAATTGTAGCTCAGGTGAACAAACCTCAAACCCAGATAAGTCTTTTGTTGTTTCCCTGGTCTCACTTGCAAAGCAAATTAAATACACATGCATACCTTTTGCATATGCTAGTAGGTTTTGAACATTTTGCTGGCGACTGTCTGATGACTGTTTCGGGTATCCTCAAAGAGTATGATGGTGGTGATTCTCCCCTCATGGCTCTGAACAAAGACATTCTGTCTATGGAATGAGGTTGGAGAATAAATGTCAAGATGCTTTCTCTTTTATGGCAGACAGAAATTGGATCTTAGTTTTCTTCTTTACACCTTATTCTCTATCTAATAAAATTAGTGATATAAACACATGGAAGCACTGGATGCAATTCATTTACATACTTTGTTATGACCCTACCTCACAGGATTTCATTAATACTCCCACGCAGTTGTCATTGGGCACTCGTCCTTGGCAGATCTGTAATAACAGGCTTTTACCATATTTGATTCGTAAACATGGAATTTTTGTCCTGTACTTATGCTGTTGACTTCTATGTTAGACCATAAGCAGTAATTGCTAGGACTGCTCCTTTCGGTTAGCTCTTATAATCACTCATTGGAACTATGGTGATAGTTATAAGTAATAGGGACCACATAGCATTTCCTGGTGTAAAACAACAGAGTCACTTAAGTGTTTTAACATAGATGTGAACCCTTTCAGCCTACTCAGTTTCATTGAAATGTTAATAATGGCCTTTTCTCATAATAGCTTTTCTTACATCATCCCTTTTGTCTCTCATGCAAACAAACCAAGGTCCAGACACCATGGTATTTTCAGACAGCTCTGAAAGAGTTTCCCAGCAAAACTGCATGCAGTAGAATTCTGCTTGTGACAGAAAGTATTTAAAGTCTCAGGGAAAATCTCAGAGTGCTTAATTCTAGTATAAGCACAAAAAAATCTTGGTATTTTATTATAAGTTAAAACAATTCATATCAACAGAAAAGAATCTCATTTCCCACCTTTGTCGCTTCATTTATCATAAAGGAGCAAAAAGAAGTCAAACTACTGAAGCTAATCCCCTCCAGGAAGACATTGTTTTATTGGGTGATTTTCCAAGGAATCCTTGGAAATATGCGATCCTAAAAATCTATGACCTAAGTCTGTTAAACAGAATGGGCATTCCTGAAGTTAATTCCAAATTTGCTAATAAATAGATGCATATTTGTCAATAATTTCAAATTCCCAGATCATTAACTGTATTTAATATCCTTAAAGGAGAACAAATAAACAGTGTTTCTCCATTAGCTGCTTATATGTTTTTGCTTATGTGAATATTTTAGAGGACAAAAGAAAGATTGTGCAGAGAAAATTTTTTTTGATGAAATTTTCCCCCATCACTGCCAACAGACTGATCTCTTTTTTATGTTCATTTATTTGGCAAAACGCTGATTTAACCGTTGCCAATTTTTTTTTCATGAAGAGCTACAAGATAAAGCTATTCTTTAGTTTTCTCATTTGCAGATGGCATCTCCTGGGTCCTTAGCAAGGCACTGCAATGAATTTCACAGGCACCTGCCATTATTAGTTTACTGTGGTCCTTAAAACGAAGCAGCCTTCAAAGTTGTAAATATTTTTATCCAAATGTGATGCAGATTCATTATCTAATTGAAACAGTGGTGAAATATTTAACTACAAAAGAAAATACCATGGTTGCAGACATGGTGTTATCTATATAATAGTTTATTTAATCAGTGATGGAAGAAAAATACAACCTGTATAAGAAAGAGCTTTTCAAAGGATAATGGTATAAGAAGGATTAACAGGAAGTGGATTTACTCTCTTGCTTCAAAAAACTAAGAGAGTGGACAAAATGCATAAAACAATGCTTTGCAAGGCACTTTACTTCAGGGAAAAAAGGACAGTGATCCCTAAGAGATCAGCAATAAATAATATGAGTGCTACAATCCAGGTCATGGCATATGCAGAGGGAACCCAGTCAGAATCCTGTGGAATTCTTGAGTTGGGGAGAAGAAGATCAAGGTATGTTGACTTTTCAGGACAATATTCTAGAGAGATGAGAAAGTAGACTGTAATAAATTAACATTGTGTATTAAAAACACTAAGGTAACCCATTGAAGTCATATAAAGTGTCTTATCTATTAATAATTAATAAAAGAAATAGAAAATCAGTGAGGACATAGAAGACCTGAACAATCAAATTAACCTAATTGACACACATAGAACATTCCTCTCAACACCTGCAGAATTCATATTATTCTCAAATTCACATGTAATGTTTACAAAGATAGACCATATTCAGGACAATAATACAAGTCTTAATACATTTAACATAATTCACTTCATGTAAGATATATTCTCTGATGAATATAAAACTAAACTAGAAATAAAAAACAGGAAAATCTCTGGAAATGTCCCAGTTATTTGGAAAGTAAATAACATACTTCTAAATAATGCATGTGTCAAATGAGAAACCAAAATGAAAATTAGAAAATATTTTGAACAAAATAAAAATGCAGCATATCAGAGTAAGTGGGATGCTACTAAAGCAGTACTTCAGGTGGAATATGTAGTACCTGACCTCCATATTGGGGAAAAAAAGGCTTCAAATCAGTGATTTGACTTTCCAACTTAAGAAACTAGAAAAAAGATACACAAATTAATCACAAAGTAAATAGAAGAAAGTAATAATCAAATAGTAATCAATACAATAGAAAGTAAAACACAATAGAGAAGACCAATGAGCTAAAGCTGGTTCTTTGAGAAGATCAATAAAATTGATAATTCTGGAGACAGAATGATCTGGAAAAATGTGGTAGAACCAAATTACCAAGTAACGGGAGAGGTGACATCACTATACATACCATAGATGTTAAGAGATAAAAAAGAAAGTTATGAACGACTGCATGCCAAGAAACTTAGAAAACAGTGGATAGATTCCTTGAAAAACACAAAGTACCAATATTCACTCAAAAAAAGTGCTTTATAGTGTAGTTAAAAACCATTCCACAAAGAAAAATTTCAGCCTCAGTGGCTTCACAAGTGATTTCTACCACATATTTAAAGAATAAATTCTGTTCAAACTTTTATGTTCATTCTGTCCAAACTTTTCCAGAAAGTTTAAAAGGTGGAAACACTCCCCGACATGTTCTATGAGATCAGCTTCATTGTGATATCATAACCAGAGATATTTCCAGAAAAGAAAACAAGAATCATATTACTTAAAGGGAAAGATGCAAACTTCTAAACAAAATTTTAGCAAATCAAACACAACAGTATTCAAAACAGGTAATACACAGTGAAGAAGAGGCATTTATCCTAGAATTAAAGTTCAGTTCAGTTTAATTGAAAATTAACAAATGCAGTTTTGCATATTAATAAATATGAATATATTCCTGATAAATACTCTTATCAAAGTTAGAATAGAATTGTCTTGATCTGATAAATGTCATCAAAAACAAGCAAACAAAAACAAACCTACAGTTAACGTAAAGCTCTAGTCCGTGAAATCAGGAAAGAAAAAAAATCGAGATTAGAAAATTATAACTTTTTATTTATCAAAATTCCAGGCTATTTTTTGATAGAAGTTGATAAATGTTCTAAAATAAATATGGAAATGCAAAGGATCTAAAATAGTCAAAATAACTTGGATAAAGAAGAACAAAGATGGAGAACTAACACTATCTGGTTGTAAGACTTGTTACAAAGCTGTAGTAATGAAGGTACTGATGTATTGGCATAAAGACAAATAGATCAAGGGACCAGAATGAATGTTCCAGAAATAGACCCTTACACATACTGACAACTCATGTTTTACAAAGCTTCATAAACAATTGAGTGGAGAAAGGATTGTCTTTTAAACAAACAATGTTGAAATAATTGGGTATCCACATGTTAAAAAAAATGATCTCTGATCAATACCTTGCCCCATAAAAAATATGAACTCAAAAATTGTCATAAACTTCAAAGTGAAACCAAGAACTATAAAACTTCTAGAAAAAATGCTTTGTAATTTTGGGTTATATGCAGATGGCTTAGAAATTACACCAAAAGAATGCTCAAAAAAAATAAATTGGTAAATTGGAATTCATCAAAATGAAAACTTCTGCTCTTCAAAAGATATTAGGCAGAAGAAAAGAAACCAAAGTTTAGGAGAAAATATTTACCAATTAATTTATCTAATAAAGAACTTATATCCAAAATAAATAAAGAACTCTAAAAAATGAAAAAAAAACCCAATTAAAAATTGGCAAATGACTTGAACATACACTCTACTAAAGAATATATATGGGCAGCGATAAGCACATTAAAAGATACTCAAAATGGTAGTTGCAGTGGGATACAGCTGTACACCTATTTGAATAGGTAAATTTCAATACACTGGCCATGGAAGTTTTGATCCAGGATGTGGAGGAAAATAGAACTCTCATACACTGCTGGTATGAATATAAAGTCATGCAGTTATTTTAGAGACTAGGTTGCCAATTGCTTAAAATTCTAGGTATTTCCCTGTAGGAAAATATATGTACATACATACAAAGACTTGTACAGAATTGTTCACAGCAGTTCTTTTTGTAATAGCCCAAGTTTGGAATCATCACAAGTGTTCATCAACAGATGAATAGATACACAAACTATGGTATATCCATGCAACGAAGTATTACTAAGTAATAAAAATGAATAAATTGTTGATACAGGCAACAATGTGGATGAATCTCAAAATAATCATTCTGAATGAAAGAAGCCAGACCAAAAACGAATGTGCTCTTTGATTCTATTTCTATAAAGTCTTAGGAAATGCAAACTAATATTAGAGAAAGAAACATATCAATGGTCGTCTTGAGATAAAGGAGTCAGGGTCAAAAAGGTATAGGAAGGAAGGTTTAAATGGGGCATGAGGAAACTTTTAGGGGTTATGAAATGTTCATTATCTTGATGGGAATGATAATTTTAAGGGATATAAAATGTCAAAATTTATTAAATGGTGCACTTTAAACATGTGAAATTTATTGTATATCAGTTATTCCTTAATAAAACAGTTAACTAATTTTAAGTACTTTGATCACAATTTTTGGGCTTCATAAATATGGATTCATAAACAATTACCAGAATTATGGCTTAAACATCTCATTTTAGCATGTGATGTGATAAAAAGAGAAAATGCTAATTGCTGCAAAATGTGTGCCAGTGGAAAATTTGTAATTTTTTTTACATAACCACACTTAAGGTTTACCCATAAAATATTTGGTTTAAGAGTAGTAACAAAATGCTCTTTTAAAGACCTTTAATCATTCATTCACTTACGCACACACCAGATTATGTGCTTGCTGTCTAAAAGGGTGTATGTGAAGACATTATATATCATGTTTGAAAAAAATATCACACAAAATTTTGCCTTCATGCCCTCATCTAGAAAAGGGGCCACAAGATAAAGGCACTTAACTACATTATTTCAGTAATTAAGTTGAATGATTTTTGTAAAATACGTCACACGGAGCTTGATACACAGCACGTACTCAGTAATAGTAGCACATCATTAATAAAGGAGAGAGAGTGATAAGTCATACGAAAAGGATGAATAAAATGTCATGGGAATTTAAAGAGGTAAAAAGTAACAGATTTTTAACTCTCCCTTCACATATCTCCCTGTCTGTCTGTCTGTCTCTCCTTTCTGGACAACCCCCTCCCTAGACCCCATGTGTAGGAGGAGTGTGTTGGGGTGAATGTAGTGTCCCATCTGCTCCATGACTGGGGTAACTTTGAGAGCTGATGGAAGGCTGCCCTGCAGCATAAGGCTACAAGTCACATGAAGATGAAGCTGGATAAATGGATGAGAAGAGGAAAAAACTGTTTAGGTCTGAATTCCATATTTTTCCTTAAATATTATTGATTTCGCCCTCCTCTTCAACGTAACCTTTGTTAATAAAGGCAGAGAATGAATTGAAAATGAATAAATTGGCAGTTTTATAGAATACACCAGAAAATGGATATTTGGAACTTAATTATAGATGATGAGAGAGCCACCTGCTCTTAAAAAAAAAAAGGAAAACAAAACAAAAAAACAAATAGGTCACTTAAAAAGTTCCCCAGACCAGGTTTTCTCCTGGCCTCCACACCTTTCTTTTCTCAGCGTACTCCCTCCTCTCACCTTGCCAACCCTGATTCATTATACAGGCCATCACCTGTAAACTAAGTTATAGGGAAAGATTCACATTACTCCGGGAGTTTGGCTCAGGAGTTTGGATAGGGTGTAAAGTTGTATTTTTTTGCTAGTAAGTGTTTCTAGGCCTGCTACTGTGTACAAAGCACTCTCTGGGCCCCAGATGGGAAATGAAAAATACTGTAAAACAGTCCCCCGACAAAAGAGACTGCATTACCCCAGTATGGAGGAGGGAGACAACAGAACTACATTCTTGAAAGGAGTAACATGCAGGGGAGGACGAAGGAGGTGCTGAGTAGGGAAGGTGCTTAGCTCAAGGCTCGGCAGCTCATGACTGCGGAAATTCCTCTTGCGTCTCTCGAGATGCCCTTTCTAAATTTCATATGTTTAAAGTATACAGATAGAGGCACTGTGAGGTACTTGAGAGATGGTGTTTCATGCTTGTTACTTTTTTAGAACGCTCTTTGAAAAGGTTCAGTGTTTGAAAGTGTTAGCAAGTGTTAAACACTGATTGCATATATTTAATGAATCTCTCTGCATTGTTCAGTGATGTGAATAGGCCCTGCGTCCAGTGGATAGAAGATCCCATCTACGTTGTGGGACATGGATGTAGGTACCGAGAGGGGGCCTAGTTGAAGGGCCATCTGAACACGCTTCCTCCCACTTCCTTACTTTTGACTTCTGAGATGAAAACAAGGTGCCCAGATTGTATTTCCTCTCCCATTGGCTGATTCCATCACTGTCTTTTCAATTGAAGTTTCCGGCGTTTTTAAAATCGTATCATTGGTCTTCAATTTTATAATGCTCTCTTTGGCCAAATACACACAGCCAAAGGTAAAGCAAAGGAGAGCACTGAGTGGTAAAGCAAAGGAGAGCACTGATACACTCCGTTCAAGTTCATCCACATGTTCACCAGAGTGATATTTCATAGACTTCAGTGCTGTCATGTCACTCTCCCATTTAAAGCGCCCTGTCACACCGCGTCACAAAGCCTAACTCCTTAGCACGGCTGGGTACATCTTTACCTCCCGACCTTTCTGGCCTTTCCCATAGCCTTCACTGTGGCACCAGTGGCACCCATACTGCATTCCTAACACTTCCAGAAACGCACCAGGCTCACCCCGCCTTTGCTCAGGCAGATGCCTCACTCGGCGCGCTTTTACCTCCTTCGTCCCTCTGGCTCACCCCGCATGCCTTCAGGACACGCCCCCTTCTAGTGTCAGCAAATCCTGAGCCCTCCTTCCCGCCACGATGAGCCCAGTGCTCCTCTGTGCTCCCTTTTCACAGTGTACTTACAAAGTAACACCTTATATTGGCATCTGTGCTGGCACACAGCACACACTCAGTGTTTATTGGATTGAAGTAAAGTACAGTTAGCCCTTGAACATTGCAGGGGCTAGGCGGGCTGACCTTCCCTGCAGTCAGAAATCCGCATATAACTTAGAGTAGGCCCTTTGTAAATGCAGTTCCTCCTTATCTGCAGTTCTGCATCTGCAGATTCAACCAACCTGGGATCCTGTAGTACTGTAGTATTTACTACTGAAAAAAATCTGCGTGTAAGTGGACCCAAGCAGTTCAAGTCTGTGTTGTTCAAGAATCAAGTGTAAATACTGTCTTAGATAATCAAGTACAAAGCATAGTTTTTAAAACCTAAATAATTCAGTACGATCATCTGTATCAGAAATTGTGGTTAAAAAAAAAATCTTCTCTGAAAAGGCTGACAAAATCGGTAACCTCCAGTATGCAGTTTAAGTAGACACCATAAAATGAAAAGGCAATCTGTGTATGTTCAAAAATTCTTCCGGCTTATCAGAGAGGCATGATTTCTTTCAAAGACCCCAGTGGAAAAGGATGTATATCCAGATGCTCTGAGAATACCCTCGCAAGTCCAGGGCAATTCATCCTCTATAAAAAGGGATCGTACAACCGTGATGTTGAGGGGAGTACCAGCATCACGTTGCCTCAGTGCTAACCTGTGCCCTTAGTCAATTTGTCTAGGCTTTCCCTCCAATTTTTAAAATTGTGATAAAATATACATAATGTAAAAGTTACTATCTTTTAATAATTTTTAAATGTACAGCTCAGTGGTTTTAAGTACATTCATTTTGTTGTTCAACCATCACTACCATCCATCTCCAGAACTCTTTTCATCTTGCAAAATACTCTGTACCCATTAAACAACGACCCCTCATTTCCCTTCCTCCTTGGCCCCTGGAGACCACCGTTCTACTCTTTGTCTCTATGACTTTGATGACTCTGAGTACCTCATGTAAATGGAGTCATACAGTGTTTCTCTTTTTTTTTTTTAATTCAAGTATAATTTACAATGTTGTGTTAGTTTCAAGTGTACAGCAAAGTGATTCCGTTATACATATATATTGCTCTTCAGATTCTTTTCCATGTAGGTTATTACAAGATACCGAGTATAGTTCCCTGTGCTATACAGTAGGTCCTTGTTTAGTATTTGTCTTGTTTTGACCAGCTTATTTTACTTAGCAAAATATCCTCAAGGTTCAGCCAAGTGGCAGCATATTTCAGAATTTCCTTCCTTTTTAAGGCTGAATAATATTCCACTGTATGCATATATCACATTTTGCTTATCCATTTATCCATCAGTGGACACTTGGGTGGCTTCCACATTTTAGCTGTTGTGAATAATGCTGCTGTGCACACGGATGTGCAAACAATCTAGCCTTTTCAAACCACAGATTCCACACTGTAAAGTGAGAGGAATAATAACACATAAAACATTAAATGATCTATGTAGAGAAATTAGCACAGCTCTGGCACATGATATGATGTTTAAGTAAAATGTTAACTCTTTATCAAAGTGTTGGCTCTGCACTATTTAGCAATGTATACCTTTCCTAGACCCCCAGGAACTGAATATTAAATATCAGATAGACAAATCCAGTATCAACAGTGTATAGTGAGAGCTAACTGTGAGGTCACACCTATGTGTTCGCTCAACTGAAATATGTTTTGTTTTTTTTTAACCTTAATTTGTAGAGTTGTGTCTTTGTATTTTATCCTGTGGAGCCATAATAGGCCAAGTGGTGAAGCGGTCTGGAGAATTATGACTTCCCACATCTGGCCCTTTACAGATCTGATCATTTGAGTGCTTGACATCATCTATCTTTCCACTTATCTGTCCTTACAATAATAAAATGTGGGATTAAAGTGGCTCTTATCTGTAGTGGGAGAGTGGATATATTTTATACATCAGTTCTTTAAAGGGGAAACTCTTTCAGAGCTTCAGAAAATATCACTGAAGAGTTAGATGAGTGTTTGGGAAGAACATTTCTGAGTATTACCTGTTAAGATCACAGTTCTACTGCTTTAGAGGAATTATCATTTTCCTTGCAGCATCTATTAAAACCACTTTCACCTGACAGTAATTTTTCTTGTAGTTACAGGTGATTATTAGAATGAAGGGAAGAAAGGAAGACATGAAGGGGACATGGGACTGTTTACCAAGAGTATCTTCACAGACAGAAGGAGACAAGAAGTGCTGAGAACCTTAGTGTCTACAGAGCATAAATCATTTCCGAGGTGTAAGAATCCGGCTGCGACCTCCCAGAAGCCTGCTTGTTCACGTGTGAGTACTCAACGTGATTTCACTTTATACCCGTATTTCTTTATTAGATAATTTTATTTCACATCTAACCTTAGATTTTATTCACACCCTGGGATATATAGCTGTTTTTTATATTATCATTTATGTCATCGAGGATGGAGAGAGATTTCTTTTTATTTCTATATTATGTTTAAAAAACTGTAGCTACAATTATCGAGCACTTCTAAATGGCAGATAGCACAGGCCACTTAATTTTATATGTCACTGTTAAGTGTCCTCATGACAAACATTTGAATCTGTTTATATGTGGAAGAGAGATTTGAAATTATGCAAATTATGCAACTTTTCCAAAGTTCCTCTAATATCTATAAAAGAGGTAAAATTAATTGCAGATCTATCTTCAAAGCCTATGCTTTTCCCCACCACACAACACTGAACATTCATGGGCGTGGAAATTCCCTATACCTCTTAAATAAACATCTAAACTTCACTTTTAAAGAACTTACATTCTAGATCCGTCATAGACCAAATGACCAAACATAGTCAGAGGTGTTTTTATGTTTGTTTTGGTCTCAGAAGAATCTTGAAACTTTCCTAGAGCCTTGAGTGTCAAATGGTGAGATCTGGAGGCTGCATGAATGGCGGTATCGAGTGAGCAAGGAAGGAAGAGTATACGGAGTTTTGTGTCTTCATGTCATGAGCTAAGTTACATTTTGAAGAAATGCTGTATCGGCAGCAAGTATTTCTAATACTAGGAGATTGTCACAGTTTCTGAAATTTTGTCAAGTGTCATTTTAACCAACCAAATCATCCTCTTTCCATGCATTTGTCTAAAATGAAATTTATTGCACAAAATAAATACAGCACAGCTTCATTTGTAGTCATTAATGTTTGATAGGCAGTTACTGTAATCCATTAATAACCTAAAATCTCATTTAGCCACTTGTTTGAGCTCTCTCATTTGTGAATATTTTTAAAAAGCACTTCCAGAAACAATAAACTTAATACCTTTCCCCCGTCTTTGTGGAAGTACTGATACTGAAATAGGTAAAGCTAGATGGCAGCTTGTGGCTAGAAGCACCATGTAGGTACAGTGTGCAACCTGGATAAACAGCCTCTCAATTTCTAGAATTAGCTGTAAAAATCTATTGTTGGCTCCAGTTATGTTAGGCCAAAAATCCTTAATTTTCTTAGCAAGTCGTATGTGTTTGATGGACTGATTTTTGGCAGGGACCCTAGAATTTCGGTTGACAGTGTTTTCTGAGTAACTCAGTATGGACTAGAGAAACCATAGTAAACCGCAGCACGAAAACCTGGAAGGCAGCCTCTGATTTACATTGTCTGCATGTGACCTACTGTAATGAGGAGATGGAAATCATAAAATGAGCTTTTATCTAATGGTTTAAAACTTGGTTATGAAAAGTGTTGCCGATGACAAAGGAAATGTTACCTCGTGCTGGTGGCTGGGAGACTTACGGGCACCTGAGTGACCCACAGCTGAATGAACAGTTGGCAACTGAAACCCGTCTTGTCAGTGTCAGGCATAGTCCATCTTCCCGATTTGCTGGAGAAAATACAGCCACACTTTGCTTACAGTGTCTGGTGTCAGAAGGACCACGCTTTTGGCTCCCATCCCTTTAGGACCGTGGAGAGAAAGCCAAGGCGTACACTCAGTGTGCCCACCCCGTCAGCTGTGGGACAGAAGGAGATGGAGAATGCTGTCCATTATGAATCATTGCTTTCAAGTATTCAGAGGCCAAAATCGGACAAAGTGTTTTTTAAATATAATTATATAAAGCAGAAGAAGGAAAATAAGTCAAAATTATGCCTCCCCATACTTCAGTTTTGAACGTGTGGAGATCGGAAGGAGAATCCATTTCCTTCATCTCTTAAGCTTAGGGTTGAGACATGTAAGAGATAATCTCTTTTAATAAATTATCCTCAAGACTCATTTACTCAAAAAAGGAAAGCAACTCAAGATACACTGTAAGCAAAACAGCTCATAAGTACTGCTATAAATAAGATTAAATGAGGATAAAGATGAAAAGGGGTAGGGAATACCAAAGAAAAATAAAATAGAATTTTCCAGAGCTTACAAATACAAACAGTCACATCAAAAAGAGTTCACCGAAGACCTAGCATGTTGAATGTAAAGACTTATACTTAAAACCAACTCTTGAAATCACAGAAAATAACCTCAAAGAAAAATATGGTCAACTACAAAAAATAGGAGTCAGATTTCCATCAAAAATTCTTCCTAGAAGAGGAGGACGCTTTCCCTCTCTGGCATTCTTCCCACAAATCCATAACCCAAGTCTAATCATGAGAAAACATCAGCCAAGGCAAAAATGAGGTATGTTTTACCAAATACCTGACCAGTACTCTTTGAAATGTGAAGGCCAAGGAAAAAGAAGGACTGAAGAACTGTCTCAGATTGGAGGAGTCTATGAAGACATGAAGACTAAATGCATGTGGTGCAGTGGGTAGACTCCTCGAACACAATAAAGGGCACCAGTGGGACAGCTAGCAAAATCCAGATAAAGTCTGTGTTCCAGTTAGTAGTGTTGTACCAGCATTCTTAGTTGTGACAAATGAAACACTGTTATGTAAGATGATAACATTAGGGCACACTGAGGAAAGGTATAGAAGAGCATCAGGACCCTGACGAGGGCAGCACCACACGGGAGGGGCACTGAGCCTAGGCTGCAGGAATCAAGAAGAGCTTTCCACAGGAAGTCTTGTCCACGCTGAAACCTGGAGGCTGCCTAGTCTGGGAGAAGGACATGGCAGTAGAGAGGATTGCAGTCAAAAGAAACAAAAAGTTGAGAAGGCCCACAAGTAAAAGAAAACATTCTGTGTTCAAGGTCCTGAAAGTAATGAACATTAATAGGAGTAAAAACAGCTCTAGGCGTGGGGAAGCGCTGGTGAGAAATGTGATTTGAGAAGAAAGGGCTGTGTCATGGGGTAACATATATTTCTTAAGTTTTGAACCTATTCTAAGACTGATAACAAAGTGGTTAAGCAGGAGATCCACAGTTATGATACCACTCTTATAAAGATGACTTTGAATGCAGTGTGGGGAATGGTTGGAATTGAGAAAGAATGAAGGCAGAGAGGAGAGGAGTTACTATAACAAGAAGTCGTTTGGCCTAGATTAGAATAGGGCCAGTAAGAAAGGGGAGAAGTGAATGGATACGAAGGGCCTTTAGAGGGAAGCATAGGTAAGACTTAGTGATTGTGTGAACTTGGGGAACCAGGAAGATGCAAGAGTAAAAAAGAGTATCCAGTTTCTGACTTGAGTCACTTCGTAGGTAGAGGTGCCAGTCTCTTCTCTCAGCACAGGTGGTGTTGGGAAGTGGAGGGCAGAAAAGCTGATGACTCCAGTGGTCCAGTTGTCGATATCTAAGAGATGCAGGGTGAGATATAGGGCAGGGAGTTGGGTATGTGATTTCAAGCTCAGAATGGAGACTTGGGCCAGAGACATTTTGGGGTAGCATCTGATAACAATTAGTGATTGAGGTCATGGCAGTCAGTGTTACCTCAGTGTTCTTTTGAGGGTCGGTCGTATCAATCCACAGCTATCTGATGTCTTTTTTTAATGGGATAAAACAAATAGTAATTCAGAAGTTTCTATAGAGAAAGGTCAGCTACTCATCCCTTCCCTTTCATTCACAAATCAAACAATAAATACCTACTAAGGTGTTTGGGAAAACATAGGTGAAAAAATTCAAGGTGGCTACATATACAAACTAGTTAAGAATTCTCCAAAATGGGAATGTACTGTGTTCTAGCAGAATGTGGAGAAACACAGATAAGGTAAACCTAGGCAAAAATACTCAATTTGGTTGTCATTTCATACTGAGACAGAATTTGCACAGTATAAACTATATTGTTACAAATTTAGATGCTTTTGGAGTGGGTCTTCTCTATAGCTACACCTATACTGAGGTTGTATTTAACCTACTGTTCTGCAGCATTTGGCTTACAAAAGTGTTCAGACTGCCAACAGGAAACACCATAAGCCTGAGGAGAATCTGGCTCAGTAATTGCTCTGCTGCCTGAAATGTGCTGGTTGGGGTCTGTGTGCAGTGATGTGAACCGGGGAGCCTGGGGTGGGGTCTGGGCAGGAGTGGTCTTCTGTGATGCACATTTGCTTATCCGTCTTTGGATGAAGAAAGCTTTGAGCAGTACTCTTTAAGTTTGAAAGTCTTATCTTTTGGGACCTAAGGATATATTTATTTGACATATCAAATCTAATCTTCTAGAATGTTATTAACCTGAGGTTATTTCCGGGATCATATGATATCCGTTGAATAAGAATATCTCTGATATTATATACTAAGTGAAATAGCCAGAAAACTGTCTTTGCTTTGACTCACTACCAATTAATTCCAAACCACCTTTATTCAAGGGGTTTAGGGATGAAAAGGGCCAGTAAAGCAATGAGCAGGATCAAAGTGTAAGAGCAAGTTAAGTCCACGTGGCTTTGAGAGTTAGGTAATGCCAAGTATTAACGCGATGAGAGCAGAATGAAGTCAGCCCAGGAGGCAGCATGTGAAGGAGAGCCTGACAGGAGAGGAAGGAGCTGGTTGAGTAGGCAGGTCAGAGGATTCAGGAAAGGTGTGTGGGAGAAGTTGAGGGAAATGGAGGGCTGGCGTCAGTGGACGCGGGAATGAGACTGGGAAGATGAAGACTGACTTGTGAATAGAGTGGATTTCAAGTTATACTGTGGTAGGAGAAAAAGTTAAAAGCATTAAAACATGTTGGTGGCTCCTGAATTACATTCATGCTTAGTAATCCGATGTAAGAAATAACGGGAGATGCTCTAGGTTTTGCGTCTGTTTCAGGGAAAGGGCTAGGGAGATAATGAAATGAAAATGCTAAACAATACAGATGAAGGGGCTGGTTTTCTTCTTCAAAGGAAGCAACAGTGAAACTGCTAAGAGAGATAAGGTTTGAGTTGTTATAACCTAAATTAAGTCTGTGGTGATAAACCATTTTCATACAGAAGGATACGAAATTATTTCCCAGCCAAGAAAAGTTTTTAATAAAATAACATGCATAAAAACATATAATAAAGTTACTACTGTGTTTATTTTCAATGTGACAGTTTTTAACTACACAGAGTCAGAACAACCTCAGCTGAGGGCAGGCTTGCTCAGGTAAGTAAGAGAGGATTTAATTTGGAGCAGTAGGATCTAGGAGGCATTGCCAAGGTATTGAGGAAAACTGGTGAGCTTTGGAAGCCAGAGTGGTTTTGGCACAAGAATTGTGTGATAATGTAAATGCGGAATTGTGGAATGATGGTAATCAGTTATGAAGTGAAAGCCATAAGAGTGGAGAGAAATGCTTCAAAAAAATCATTTTTTAAGGAAAAAACATGAACAAGTTGCCATGAGATTATGGGGGAAAAAAAAGGTTGGTAAAGAATGATGACTCCAGAATGTACTGCAAGGACAGTGACACCATACCAGGGACAGAAATGAATTATTTTAAAGGGAAGCCAGTTTTTGAAGAAAAATGATGAGTTAAGAATTTGAACACATTGAGTTTAAGGTGACAGTCAATTAATCAAGGGGATTTTTATTTGGACAGGTAGACTGGTGGGGAAGGAATACCAGAAATAAAAGTAAAGTCATGGGTCCATTTACTGAGTGAATTAGCACATAGAGTAAAATATGGGGGTCTCATATTTGGGAGCAGAAAGACTAATGAAATCAGTAAGGAAAGTTAGAAAGAGTGAGACAAGGTGAACTGAGAAACTTGAGATCCACGGAAGCCAAGGTAGGTGAGATTTGTAGGAGGCAAACATCATTCAGCAATTGGAACTTTCGCAGAGGTCCAAAGATGATGCTGACCAAGGGGAGGTCCATGGCCTGGCGCTCAGGTGGACATCAGTCATCTAGGAGCAACTGAAGGAGATAATGAATTGGGACAACAGAAACCAAGATAGCTGGGGGCTAAAAAAACAAGCAGCAGCTAAGGCTTATACTTCTGAGAAGGAGTTTTTGGAAAAGCTTCCTCTACATTTCTATTTTAGGCCAGAAATCTTTGAGGACATGCTAGAAAGAAAAATGGATTTCTTTAGAAAGATGATTAAATGAGGTGGTTGACATTTTTGGCAAAGAAAGGTTTAGCTTTAGAAGACCAAAAAAAGTTAACAGCAATATTTAGACCCAAAATAGTGTGGCATGAAATGTTTGTCAAATTCCTGCTGAATTTGAAGAGAGACTCCAAATTAAAGTTTTGTTTTTTTGTTTGTGTTTGCAATAGGTTGTGTTCACAGTATTCTTAAAGCTAAAATGTATGTCACTGGAATAATATTGGTTATTTTATTATTGAATATTTAACACAGAACTGATGAGATGATCATCACCAATGGCACCACTAGGAAAAGTGGTGCTAAAAAACAAAATTAAACTGGGCAGATTTGAAGATCTACTTGCCTTTATTGAATGATTCATGAATTAGGCAGCATCCCATTAGCAAACAGAAAGTAGCTCCAGAGATCTGTACAAAATGGAAGACTTTTATAGGCAGAAGGAGGTGAGGCAAGGAAGTTACTCTTGCAAAGAGTGGGTTATTTTAGGCAAGGTCACCTTCCTTTGGGGAAGGCAGGGGTCTATCAGGCAGATTATCTTGCTAGTGCTGACCAGGTAATTCCAGATTAACTGGTTGAAGGTTACATTCCTGGAAGAGGCTGAAACTGCAATCAGTTTAGGTACGAAGTCTTGGTTTGCTGACATGGGTCTTAGCACAAGTGACTCCATTTTGGACTTATTTTCTTTTTTTAACAATGGTATAGTTCCAGTTTAAACTCAAACTTTTCAAAGTAGGATGAAGTGAGTACCTTCTATGAGGTAGACATAGAGTGGTGTTGCAGATATCAACAAATAAAATGAGAAAAAAGTTGGGTTTAGGTTACGCAGTTTATTACTGACACAGGCATACCACTGAGGTATTGCAGATTTGGTTCCAGACCACCTCAATAAAGTGAATATTGCAATAAAGCCAGTCACACAAATGTTTTGATTTCCCAGGGCACATAAATGTTATGTTTTCACTATACTGTACTCTGTTAAGTGTTCAATAGCATTATGTCTAATGTCTATTACATTCCTTAATTGAAAAATACTTTATTGCTAAACTATGCTAACGATCATCTGAGCCTTCAGTAAGTCATAGTAGTAATGTCGAAGATCACTTATCACAGATCACCATAAAAAATAATGATATTGAAAATGTTTGAAATATTTCCGGAATCACCAAAATAGGACACAGAACTACAAAGTGAGCAAATGCCATTGGAAAAATGACACCAATAGACTTGCTTGAAGCAGAGTAGCCACAAACCTTCAATTTTTTAAAAATGCTGTAATATCTGTGAAGTGAAATTAAGCAAGGTGCAATAAAACAAGGTATGCCTGTATTTCTTATGTACATTCAAGGAGGGCTAGAGAATTATATTCCCCACCATATCATAAAGTGATCCCAGTTCAAACCCTGTATATAGCAGAAGCTGCCCAAGAACCACTATCAAAAAGGTGCAGGGAGTATATCCAGTGTCCCACTGGACTGTCTGCCTTCCTTCTCCTGCCTCCCTCTACTTCCTTCTCTCTGCCCATCATCTTCTCCAACCTCCCCCAGTTCTGAGGGCTCACTCCCTTGAGGTTTGCCTCAGAGGCATCTGTTCATAAGATCACGCCCTGTTTCTCAGAGCAACAGAGGGAAGCCATTTGGAGAAAGGACAGTGAACCTCAGGCCTTTTCCTTGCTTGCTAATCCCCAGCCAACGGGCACGGTGGGGACACATAAGGAATCCCTCAGAACTCGGGAGCGCAGGTGTACTCGAGGCCAGAGAGAGAACTGTCACCATACCAGCCATTAGGCATGACACCGCTGTCCTAGGTTCTTCCAAACTCTTGTTTGAAGTTACAAATGGCTACTTGCAGCGCTCTAATCAGCTCTGTGGATTTTATTCATGTCCTAGACAGTTACCGAACTGTGTGAATGGCTATTTTGGAGAAAACAAAGAAAGACTTACTCAGAAAATCCAGAAAGGGAAATTCCATTGTACTTTGATTTTTCCTTTTTGGAAAAGACAGAGGAGTTACCTTTGCCCAGGCAGGGTGGCTCTTGGGAAGTCAGACTTTATCCATATAATAGCCCACTGTATTGATCACCAATATGCACAGGTTATCATGCTTTTACTCAAGAACTATGCTAATACGTGTTTTTCCGTTGGAGTGACTTTTAAACCCCACAGCGTTCCTTATTATATATTTGTTAAGGAAACTCCAGTGTGATTTAAAGGGCCACCATGAATCACTGGGGAAAAGGAATTGCTTGTAAGACGTGGATATCTTTTGAAATACCATTTCTTCCATAGAATTCAGTGCTTCTCTGCTGTCTTGAAAAGACGATTTCCCCTCAGATGGGTGAAGTAGTTATATATATATTGTATACAAAGTAAATAAATTCAACAAAATAGATGTAAGGAATCCAACAACTTAAAACATTACTTCTTTATTCTGTTTGCTCACCGAGAGAGTGTTCCCAGGATTATATGATAAGAAAACACTTTATTAAGTGTATTCTATGTACTGGATAATTTGTAGAACCCTGCAATTATTGTCCAGGTTTTATTAAACACAGTCTTTATCCTATTCAGTGCCAAATCCTAAGGTTTTTTTTCAAGCCACTCTTGTGCTGTCTGAGGTCTGATCCCCATTAGTGTGTCATATATACAGATGTGTGTAAACATGTGTGCATACATACACTGACACACATCTTTCGCATTTGTAATTTTTTTTTTTTACCCAGTCGCTTCATAAAAGATTAAAATGGAAGATTAGACCCCATTCAGAATTTCACAATGCCACAATAATAAATCAGTCCTCATCATTTGAAGAACATTTCAGAACTATGAGGTGGGACAAAAGCTGATTTGAGATTCATACCGTTGTATACCTACTCTTAAAAAAAAAGACAAGCAATTTACACATCTGCAAATCTTAGGAAATGGCTGAGAGAATTTGCATTTGCATGATTTGGGCACATGAAGCCATTTTAGCGCACAAATTCCTTCCTTTCATCTCTAAAGGGTGTCGAAAGGATACAAACATATTTTTTGCAGATGATGGGGATTATTGACTGGCATAAATAGCAACTCATGCTAATGCTTCAGGAATTTTTTTTTTAATTGAGTGAAGATGGCATATGGAAAATATATGTAGGAAAAACCATATTTTATGAGAGCTGATGATATGGAGTGGGGTATACTATTTTTTTGTGTGTACTGTAAATGACGTTAATGTTTTAGGTTGATCTTTGTTGCCCATGTAATGTGTATAGCCTTGGAGGAGACATTTATTCTCAAAGCTGATAAAATAAATAATAAGTAAGAAAACTTGGAAATTGTTCACTAGACCTTCACAGTCTACATTAAGTGAGATGAACTAAAAGGTAAATATGGGTTTTTACTTACTAAGGGAAACTGTTAGAAATTTGTTTCATTTTTACAGTGCTATGCAGTGTATTCTAAAATAATCCCAATCCGATTTTCTGTTAAAGGACTACATTAGTCAAGGCATTGTAAATAGTTTCCCTGAGAGTGAAACTTTTGCACCATAATTCAGACAATCCAAGAACTGTAAGCAATAAACTGAAGTGCAAAGTCCATGAGCTAAAAAGGTCTTGGTGTTCATTGGGTTCAGTCACTCTTTTACACGTGGAAAGTGAGCACCAGGGCGTCCCAGTGGGTAATAGAAGCTTATACATTATGATTGTGACAAAGCCGTGGCTAAATCAGGTAGTTGAAATTCTTTTGATCCACCATTTACTGGTCTTTCCACCGCATATGATATACTGTCTCTTTAAGAAGATAAAGTAAAGCTTTGAACCATTGGCAATCTGTAATACAGGCATATCTCATTTTATTGCGCTTCACAGATATTGCATTTTTTTACAAATTAAAGGTTTGTGCAACCCTGCATCTAGGAAGTCTATCAGGGCTATTTTCCAGTAGCGTTTGCTCACTTTGTGGTTCTGTGTCACGTTTTGCTAATTCTTGCACTATTTCAGACATTATTATTATTATTATATTTGCTGTGGCGATATTTGATCAGTGATCTTTGATGTTATTACTACAACTTGCTGAAGGCTCAGATGACGGTTAGCATGTTTTAGCAATAAACTATTTTCGAATTAAGGTATGTTCTCTGCTTTTTTAGACATAATGCTATTGTACACTTAATATTTACAGTATAGTGTAAAAATAACTTTCATACGCACTGGGAAGCCAAAAAATTCATGTGACTCGCTTTATTACCGTATTTGCTTTATTGTGATGGTCTGGAACCAAACCTGCAGTATCTCAGAGGTATGTCGTGCCCAGGTTCTTGGTCTTGAGGGCTATTTACCCCAGGGAGCATCTCAGACATAGAGACTAATCTTGGATGCAGCAAGTGGGATTGAATGGTAAATGGTATAAATATTGATAGTTCAGCTTATACAAATGCAAGAAAGTCTGTTGTGATCAAAAAAAGTTTGTCATTTTAACATGTTGAGTCTAGTTTAATTGGCTCTGTGAATGGCAGGAAATTCAGAAATGCTAAATCTGTTATATGTTTTTTGCCTATTGGTTAACTATAGTAAATCAAATTGTCGGACTGAAAAGTCTCATGAAGGTAAGGGACAGGTTCAGATGGTTTTAGTTTCCTGCCCCAGGACTTGCACATTGCCTAGTGCATAATGAACTTTATCATTCTCTCCCCGCTTCTCTCTTTCTCTCATACATATAGTTGGCTCTCCATATCTGCGGATATGGAGGGCCGACTGCACTATGCCATTATATAGGGTTTTATATAAAGGACTTGAGCATCCGTGGATCTTGATATTCACAGGGTTCCTGGAACCAGTCTCCCTTGGATACCAAGGGACTACTGTATACACACACACACATATATATGCACATATATATACATATACACATATATACACACGTACATACACATATACACAATGAATAAATAGTTAAATGTATGTGTAAGTGACTAAATGGAAAACGTATTTAGTTGTGCCTTAGGGCTATAGTGAAACCCAGGGAATTGCACAGATTTGTCCGAAAGCCCTGTAATTGAGTTAAATTCTTGAAGTAAAATTCCAGATCTCCTACAACCCAATCATTTCACTCTAAGGTATTTATACAGCAGAAATGTGTAAATATGTGCACCATAAGACACGCACAGAATGTTCATGCAGCATTACTTGGAATAGCCCAAAGTTGGTAACAGTCCAAATGTTCATTAACAAGAGAATGGATTAGTTGTAATATATCTATAGATGGGTATTCTATAAGGCAATAAAAATGAATGAATTATTGTTGTACCCAACAATATGGATGAAACTCAGAACTTCTTGAGGGGGTCAAACCAGAAACAAAAGATTGCACTCTATATAACAACATTTATTTAGACTCAACTACAAGCTTAACTATACTGTGATGGTAGAAGTCAGATAGGAATTTTCCTTTAGGGATTAGTGTCACCAGGAGAAGGTCTGGGGGAAATTTATAGGGTGATAGTGATACCTTGTTTCCTGATTTGGGTGTAGTTACACTGATGGGTTTACTTTGAAAAATTCATCAGGCTGATTGTATGCTTTCTGTATGTTCACATAAAAAATTCAGGGTCATCCATTTCATGGTTGTGTGATACAAGCTACTTTTCTTCTCTGTTCCTCAATTTCCTCATCTGAAAAATGAGACAGTAATGCTGCCGTGACAAAATTTGTTGTCGTAATCATTTCTGAGTGTAGAGCTCAGTAATGTTAACTGTATTCACGTTGTATAACAGATGTCCAGAACTTTTTCAACTCTTAAAACTGAGACTCAACACCCATTCAACCACTGCTTCCCATTCCCCCTTCCCCTCAGATCCAGGAAAATACCATTATGCTTTCTGTTTCCTTGAGTTCACTTACTTCAGATTCCTCCTAGAAGTGAAATCAAGATTTTTGTTTTATTTTTTAACTAAGACCAAGATTCCGCCATTTCACATCAACCCATATTGTTAACTTCTGTGATATTTTTTTAGCATTTTCAAGTATTGGTTTACAAAAATGTTAGATAAATCTAAGGGTTCTTGTGCTGTGCTGGATTTCTGATGGAAATCTGGATAATTGGCTGACATCTCATGTCAAGGAGGACTCCATGTTCTTCCCCACCTGTCCTTTTGGTGTCTCTTTCAGAAACCCAGTGCTGGGTAGATATATCACAGGCTTGACTCGTTTCTGGTGTGGGGAGGATTAAACCAGAAGAAAGAATCCATTGGACACCCCTCTAGTGCCTTTACTCCCCCAGAGTCTCTTTACTGCTTTTCCTGATCTCTCAACTGAGAACAATGGCATTTAAACAATTTTAGCAGCAGAAGCTCCTTTTACCTGAAGCAGAAGTTGTACGTACGCATAATCACATTATCACACAATTTAAAACATATCAAAACAATATCTTATTAGTATTTTTATAAATTCAAATTTATAAAATTTACTTATTTCAAAGTCAGTCAATATAAATAGCGATTAATTTCAGTGCATTTTAATGGGCTGGAATTTGGTTTATAACTCATTTTGGGATTACATGGTCTATTTAATTATACTTTTAAGAGTATGGCTTATACATAAAAAATGTTAAATAAAAATTTGAAGACACCTTAAGAGCAGTTGTGAAAAGAGTACTTGTGAACCTTTAGAAATAACAGACACATTTTAAGGGCAGAGGAGTTTATTTATGTTAAGAAAAGGGCGGTACAGCTAAAGAAGTAGGAAAGAGCTTAGTGGGTACAGGGAACTGTATGCAACTGTTGGGTCATTGGTGAATCTAGGTTTCTCAATTGAAAACCTGGCTGGATAGTCACATGTATATAGGTTGTGGTGGAAATCATAGGAATGGATAAATCATCCAGGGGGTATGTGTTACAGCTTCCTGTCCTCTGTTTGCCCCTCAGAGCTGCCCTTGTTACTGTGCTCTGGACCCCAGAACACGGACCCAAGTGGACTGTGTCAGTGGGCTCTGTTGCCCTCTGATTTTTGCTGAATTGATCAGTGGGAGACATTGAGAGAAAATTGGGAGATAGAAAGACAGTGAAAACATATCTGTCCTGAGCTCCTTCCCTACCGGGTCAGTGAGGCACAGAAGGTTGAGTATGATTCTCTGTCAGAGACCACAGCTCCAGCAGGTGGGCCTCTTCGTACAGCTCCCTCTGGGGAGCCTCGTGACTTCTCACTCCTTGATTTCCTTCAGGCCTCGGGATGATGAAGTCTCCCAACTGTTACCAGCCCTACAGTTCTGAACTACCCTCTGTTGATTTCCCAAAACCTACCTATCCCTTTGTGGATAGTACCTTTACTAAACTCTCCTCAGTAATTAAAAAGCCATGGCAGTGTGCCGTCTGTTTATGCCATGCCCCTGGCTGATGTGGTAGCATAAGGAAAGCTGTGGCCTGAGGATGGAACGTAGGGGAAGGATGACCTTCAAAGGATGAGTGAAAGAACAGCTCAGGAAAGAGGTGGAGAGGGAGGCAAGAGTAGGGAGGGAGACCAGGGACGCTTATGGGGGGAGTCAGAGGGGCCAGAGGGTTTAAATGTAAGGAAAGGAAAACGTCCGTTATATTGAAAGGTCATGAAATGTTTCTTCCTCAGAAGTTTTGTGCTCTGCTGACAGCAAAAAAACAGATGACAGGGGACCAGGGCATGAATGCAGCTGAAGAAGTGAAGACTAGTTATTTGACAAATTGATGACAGGAGGAAGAAAGTGTATGGAATTTATTAAAGAGAAGACTTAGAGTTAATCAATTTGTTGATATTGTTGAATACTTTCAGTGAAGACTAACTATGCTCCATCTCCCATTTTCATGACAGAATACTACAATAACATCATTAAGAGTCTCTGTAGGTGTGTGTGCAATGTACATAATTTGTGCTCTCAAGGTTTAGATTTTTGTTAGTCATTCAAGGAAGAACACCAAAGTGTTAAATCTTGATTTAGAAAGTGAGCAAAGACATAAAAAGATAAAACACGGAAGATGTACAAATAAAATCCAGTCTATCCTACCTATTTGGAAGTGATTCCTGGATTAATTCAGAGTGTCAGAGAGCTGAATATCTAGACATCGTTTCGTGCCCTTCCTCTCCCCTTTCCCAGAAAATGTTTCGCCAAGTTGGACTTTGCAGTGATATTGCTTTATCTGGAAGGGTATTTAAGAAATCAACACAAGATATTGTTAAAGACGATAGTCGTCATATCACAGAGTGTCTTTAGTGGAGTGAATCTGAAAATTGTTTCCTTTAGTACTTATAGCAGCCTCTTTCATTTCACATCAGCAGGCTTGCTTTTTACCCAGAGACTGTGCTCTTGGTAACTGCTTGTATTTTCCAGTTCCCCTCTGCTGCCAGAAGTTGAGAGTTGACCTTGAAACTTCTTGTTAGGAAAAGCAATGACTTCACAGGCAAATTTCATGGATTAACGTTGCTACTGGTTTCTTACTTTTTAAACTTTATTTCACTTGCCTCTTTTGTCTGATTTTTTAAGACGTATTTTATTTTACTTCTTTATCCGTAAAGCAAACTAAGTTTTTTTCTACTTATAGGAAAAGACTGAATTTAAAGGCATAAATAAATAAAAATAAGAATAATGAAAAGGCAAGAAGACTGTAAAGTAGTAGATGCTCCTTGTTTGGCTTTGTGTTTTGATATGTGTGCCGTTGCTACCGCACCTGTTTCCCTGTGATTACTTTCCAATCAGTCACAACTTCAGTCACACCTCAGGCCGCATTTGTGTATCACCAAGTGAAGCAGAGAACTGACAATTTCCTTGATTTAACTGCATCAGTTGAAACAGTCAAACTTGATAATTCAGCCTGCTAGTTTAATTTTGTCTGTGTTGATGAAATTAACTGACCTGTTGCCAAATTCCTCTCCCTTCTTTCTTTCTTTGCTTTAGAGAATTCCAAAAGAAAGAAAGAAGGAAAGAAAAAAGGAGGAAAGGAGGGAGAGGAAATATGGCTCTTCTGTTCAGCTTACAGATACCATTTAAGATCTGGGCAAAAAAGGAGTATAGAGTCATTTGAAGCTTTATAGATTTTTTATTACAAACTATGGGCATAGGCTACTTAACTGAATGGCCACCATGATATGGCACAAGTGGGTAAGACTCTAGACTCTGGGAACTTGTGTGTGTGTGTGTGTGTGTGTGTGTGTGTGATCCATTGGTTTTTCATACATATTTGCTTTAACTAAAGAACATATATAAAGTCATATAACATGGATACCATTAATCCAGTTTGAAGGGAGATAACACTAATGTTAAGGTAGGCATGAGAGGGTTTCTGAGTTGGACAGGGACCCAGCAGCCTGGCAGAGTCATAGAATGTAGTCATCAGCTATAGGCATATATTCCACTGACAGGAAAGACACTGCCAGTGAAAGATTTTGAAATGGGAAAAACAAAACAAAAAAAGTCCAAAAGAGCTTCCTATCTATTTCAGGGTAACCATTCAGGTTATCTGTTTTAACTGTTTTTGAACTAGGTAGAAATTCATAAAGTGTGAATAACCAACAGTTGTTAAAGTGACACCTGTCCATGGAAACGCAAATGAATTATCATTCCTGGATGTCTCCACTCCCTGCACCCCACACACACCTCCACGGAAAAGCCAGTTTTGCATCTATTTGTAAATTTATCTCAGCATTTCTGACTTCCCTGTGTAGGGGAGGAAAAATAATTTTTCCTCTTCTCGTTTAGGTTTTTGACTGAGATACCCCTGAAATTAAGGCAGATTAACAAGAGAAAAACAAATAGACATTTAGCAACATATATACCTCCTATATACATGCAAGAGACCCCGGAAAACTACGATCTCCAGCTAAAGGCAAGGGAAGAATGCTGGGGGTTGGGGGGCATTTTTGGGGGGTTACCAGGGAGGGCACAGTAAACAGGGTATGGTTTCTTTGCAGAGCTAAGTCATTGCCTTCTACATTGAGAAGAGGTTTTATCCATTTAGTCATCCTTCTCTTCCTGGTACAGAGAGGGAGACACTCTTAAAAATGGAGAGTTCCCTTATACATGAAAATGTCTCTTACAAAAGGGCAACTTCTACTCCATTTTCAGAGTTTCTCCTGTCTCTACAGCCTCTTGAATATGATCAATATGCCAAAGAGACGTATGTTAGGGCGGCAAATTCTGCTTCCTTTCGTGTGTGTGTGTGTGTGTGTGTGTGTGTGTGTGTGTGTGTATGTGTATGTTATGTTGAATTCCACTTTGAACCGATTGTACCATCATACTAGTTCCCTAATTAAATGGAAGGTTAAATAAAATATAAAATATTTGGTGGGTTCTTTTGATATGTGTATAAGTTTCATGATATTATCTTTTTTTAAAAATTATTTTTTAACACCGATACACTTTCTTTTCAATAATGGCCCTCTTTGTACTTCTTAAATATTATGTTTAAGGGGATTTAATAACATTACAGCGGAGAGTTATTTTAACTGTTATTTTATATGTATCTATGTTTTTTAGTTAAGAGCAACTTATTGTGAATAATCAATGGCCCCAATTATATGTACAGTAGTATCTCCTTAACCAGTGGGGGTTATGTTCCAAGACTTCACATGGATACCTGAAACTACAGATAGTACCTGTCGACTTAAAGAAAAACACACAACATAAGAGTAGTGAGTTTAGGTTTTATTCAAGGTCTTGATGAAGACTATAGCCCGGGAGTAGTTTCCTCAGAGCTGAGTGGCTGCTCCTGGTCTGTCGTCCTCCGCAAGACTCACAACTCACAACCCTTGTGTTGTGTGTTGTCAGTATACCGAACCCTATAAGTACTATATTTTTTCCTATACTAATGGGCAGGTAGCGTATACAGTGTGGATACACCGAAAAAAGGGATAATTCATGTCCTGGGCAAAATGGAGAGGAGCAGAAAGCATGGTGCAAGATTTCATCACACTACTCAGAAGGGTGCACAATTTAAAACTTATGAATTGTTTATTTCTGGAATTCTCTGTTTAAAATATTTGGACTGCAGTTGATATCAGGTAACTGAAACTGCAGAAAGAGAAACTGTGAATAAGGAGGGGGGGTACTGTGTGTGTGTGTGTGTGTGTGTGTGTGTGTTTGTGTGTGTGTGTGTATCTGTATGTAACAGATACATATATATACACATATATGTATCTGCTATGAAATAATGCCTTAAAAATTCAGCATTCGATGGCAATAGATGGCCTTTTCATCACTCATATTCTATGAACCAGTGGCATTAAGGAAACTTTAAAAACTGAAGATAAGTGGTGACTTACAGTGCTGAAGAGAGCTTCCTTAAGGCAGAAAAAACCTGGACAGGAGAGTGTGGCTAGATGAAAACAGAACTTCAGTGAAACAATTAATTTTTCCTTTACTAGTGTCAGTATGCAAATACTAAGCTTTCTTGGGTAATTGTTGGAAATTTCCTTGAGGAATGGCTGTCTTAGTTTAATCAAATGATACACAGTACATTTTAAACTAAAATATATTTATATTTATGCTTGAGATTATTAGAACATAATTGTATAAGAATTTATGTACTGCATCCCCAGAATCGATATTCAACCATACTAAAAAGGATGCAGAAACATGTGTTATTTATTCCATTGTTTGAGTACCTGACTAAGGAATACCCATCAGCAAGTCAGATAAGTGTTTAACAACAGTCCTATTGTTGGTGTCTAGTTTTTATTTGTTCTTATATTAACAGATAATTTCTATAATGTTGATCCAGTCAGTTTCAGGGTCTACATGACAAGGCTTTGTGTGGCCTGCAAAGTAAAGTTACTGTTGTTTTAACTGAATTAGTTGCTTTCCATGAATTAAAAATGACAGATGATTTTACATAAAAGCCTGGATTTCCAGCCTCTCTTTAAAGATTGTAAAATTTCCCAACACTAGTCCACATCCTCCCATGGTGATGCTGTGTACAGAGGCTATCTTTCTAAGACTGGGCATGTCCCTCTGCTTCCCTGCTCCCTGTGGCCTCCTGGACTCTGAGATGGACCATGTAGCATTTCCAGTTATCACCTACTTACGCTTTTATTTTTCCTAAAGTTAGGAAAAAGAGTGAGATATTTCTTTATCCATGTCACTGTTAAAAGTGAAAAAAATGAAAAATAAAACAAGACTCCTGGGCATAGAAAAGATGCACTATGCAAAGTTTTATGAACTAATAAAGAAATTTCAATAGAATTGTTCTTGAATCTAGTAAAATTAGTGATGCTACAGTGAAACGCTTTAAGACATGTTGGCAATGATGAATCTATGACTCTCCTCCTTTGTTGATATGGACCCTGCCTGTCCCCTGAGGCCGCTGAGTTTGCAATTCCTAGTGGAGGACAATACTCCTGGTCTCTGTGCTGAGACTTCTTCTATTAGTTTAATTTCATTTGAATTTTTAATGAATCATTAGTTTATTTTCATCAGGTTAAAATCTGATTTTTAAAAATTAAAAATATGTTTTATTATTAGTCTTCTTGGGCTGTCAGAACACAATATCACAGACAGGGTGACTTAACATAAGTTGATTTTCTCACAGTTATGGAAGTTAGAAGTCCTACATCAAGGTGCCCCAGATTCAGTTCCTGGGAGGATTTCTTTCCTGCCTTGTGGACAACCACCTTCTTCTCTGTGCACCTTGACCTTTACTTATTTATTTTTTGTGTGTGCTCAAGGGAGAGAGAGAGCAAGTGCTCAGTGTCTTTTCTTACAAGGGCACTAACCCCCTCATGGAGGCCCCACCCTCATGACTCCATCTCACCTTAATTACCCCCCAAATGCTTCATCTCCAAACACCACCACATTGTGCAGTAATGTTGGGGCTAGGCTTCAGCATATGAACTGTGGGCGGACACAGACGTTCAGTCCATATACACTAAAATTTAATGCATTCAGAATGTGTGAATAAGGTCTTGTTTTTCTTATCTAGAGTGGATTATTATTTCCTTATATTTTAGTATATTTATTTAAATTAAATAGGCTTGGATTGCTTCTGTCTTGCTTGCCTTCACCACAGATATTCCAGCTTCTATACAGAACCAGGGCAGAATATGTAAATACCAAACTACCACAAGATTTTTATCTAGCATAATAAATGGTAAGTGGTTAGAACCTGCTCCACTTTGTTCTTTTCTTTAGCATCAAATTAATTAAACGTATTTCAGTAAATTCTGCTGCTGTTCTCCAAGAAATGGAAATAGTTTAAACTGTGCTGTACCTTCAAAAAGTATTTTTTCTTGATTTGATTTATTGAATTCAAAGTTGAATGATTAACCAGACTTTTTTTACATGCTTAAAGTTCCAGATAACTTTTCATAGAATCAGAGTACAAATACAGGGATGATTTTAATATAAATGCCCAAGAAATTTCTAAGTAGCCACTATGACATTTTTCACGCTCTTTCAACCAAAGTCACCTTGAATACCTCCCAGAACAGGACCTCAGTAACTCTCAGACAGTTCATTTCATTAATGCATATTTGTGGTTGTTAGAAAATTATTTTTATATCCATTTGAATCAGTTGATCCAAGTTCTGCCCACTAAAACAACCCAAATCCAGTATATTCCATCTCTACGTAATAGCCCTTTACATCTTTAAAAGCAATTATTATGGTTCCTTGAGTTCCTGTTTCTCCCTGTTTTCCCCTCAGGCTGCCTGCCTTTCCAGACTCTCTCCTGGGGCTTCCCCTGACTTTGGTCCACCACCTTTTACAGAAGCCTGTGCACTGTTGTGTAGATTCTTCCCATTGAGGTCTGTTCAGGCCAGCCTACACTGGAGCTAAGGCTTCTTCTGATGTGGACTTTGCCATTGTCTCCTGTCATAAAAAGGAGATTCCATTATTGGTCTTTCAAGGTATATTTCTAGGTGCTGAGCCAGAGCTCCCTGATTCTGTATTTTAAATTGGTTTTCGAAGTTAAATTGAGACCTTGCAAGTTTTATACCTTTTAGAGTCAAAAAGAACCTTGAAATCATCTGGAGATTAGAATTAATATTCCAGTTTCACTGCAAAATACTTATGTGACTTTGGACAGGTTACTTAACTTCCTGGAGCCTCTGTTTTCTGTAATCTGGGAATAGTAATATTATCTCCCCCTACCTTACACCACTTTTGTGGGAATCAAGTAAAGAATACCTATTGTTGAAAAGGATACAAAACACAAGATCTCCCTGGTTTATGCATGTATTCCTTGATCCTATATTTCCATTCCACTACTGCGGTATCCTCATCTCCATGAAAACCAGACTTCCCAAAAAAGCTGTTGGGTGGTTTCTTCTAACATCAACCAATTCTCTGACACCAACTGGGTGTCTAAGAATTCAGTTCAATTCTGACACGAACAATCCAGAGTTAGAGAAGACCTCACAGTACAAGGGCTCAGGCCCACAAGACTGCCCCCACTTTAGATGCTGGGTACAAAAGCGGTGCCCAGGCTACCCACACTTCTGCCCGGCCAACTACAAATTTGGGGTTTTCATGGTTTCCCTTCAGGTTTTATTTTGCTAGAGCGACGCATAGAACTCAGGAAAACACTATACTTAGCAATTTTCAGTTTATTTTAAAGGATGCAAGTCAGGAACAGCCAAATGGAAGAGATGCAAAGGAGAGTGTATTGGAGGGAGGAGTGACTAAGAGCTTCCATGCCTTCTAGGACTGAGGCAGGAGATAGCTGGGCCCCCCAGGGTGAGCAGCTGGAGTTCATTCCCTGTGGACCAATTCTCCAGGATGAAAATAGCAGGACAATTGAGAGAAGAGGCTGGGCCCTGCCCAGAGAAGAGATAAAAGACCACATATTTCTCATTCTCGAAGTCAAGGAGAACTTCCCGACTAAAAAGCTCCTGGGAGGTCACAAGGAGAGTGATACTAAGCTACCCATAGGCCTCTTCACTGGAATCCATCTTGGCTGAGAGATGCACACATGGGAGGACCATGGGAGGACCCTGAGCTATACCAAATACGGATTCAGAACCAGGCAAAGCAAAATGATTGGCCAGAGAAAACCCGGAAGAAATGCCCCATAAAAGTAATTCAGACTACCACGAGTGCACGACTCTCTCTGAGCCACACGTACTGTACTCTTTTTCCTCCTAAGAAACTCTTTACTTGTTTCACTACTCTCCGTCTCTGTGGGGATTCTTTTCTGCAAAGCTGTAGGGCCAGGGCCTTGTCACTGACCACTGGTCTAGTGACTAGGATTCGGCACTCTTACTGCCACAACCGGACCTCAGTCTCTGGCGGGAACTAAAACCCTGCTTCAAGCAGCTGCAGGCCGAGGCCACCTGGATCAGGAGGAATGTGCCACCTTCCTGACACATCAGTGTGTTCACTGACCCAGAAGCTCTCTGAATCTTTTTGTTCAAGAGAGTCTTTAGAACTCAGTATTCCTTTATAATCCAATAACATCCAGGGAGGGGAGAGAGGCTTGAAATTGGGTTATAGAAACTCTTGAATAAAGAGTTCTATTCCCCCTGCCCCCATCACCTCATTAGCATAAACCCAGGTGTGGTAGAAAGGGGCTTATAATAAATAACAAAAGGCACTCCTATCTTTTAGGAAATCGCAAGAATTTTAGGAGCTCTGAGCAAGGAACTGGGGACAAAGACCGAATATAGTTTTTATTATTACCACAGCTGTCAGTACCTGTTTCCAGCATTTTCTTTTACTCACTCAGCTGACATAATCTCCCTCTGTCCCTTCACTCCACTAAAACAGCTCTGTATTTTTCTCTTCTCATCCTACATAACCTCTCAGGAGCATTAAGAGCAGTTAAGCCTTCATCTTTCTTGAAAGCACTCCCTCTCTTTGGAGACATTAATATAACAATTGCCTTGTTTTCCTGCTACAGTTCTGACTATTCCTGATTTGTCTCCTTGGAGACGTATTAATGAGGGAAGAAATAAGATGTTACAACTGGTTCCAATGAGAATTTGACGTACAGAGATATATATCCCCCAGGGGACACGATGCTGTTGTACTACCATGAACAGTAATTATTTGCACGCCCATGGAAGGAAACATTTGCATTACTATTAATTTTTTACAACTTGAGTTCTTTCTATACAGAATTGTAAAACAACCGAAGATGTGCACTCTTAAAGAATCAGACAGTCACCCAGAGGTTCTGCTGGACCAACTCTCAGCATCTCACTGAAAGGACACCCAGCAATCCTGCTGCCCATTTCCTGACAATTGCCCTATCTGTGATGAAATTAATCTCCAAAGATAATTCTTGATCACAAAAAGACAAGTCTCATTATATTTGACCTGATTATTTACATAGGAGCAACAGAATTTAAATTAGCCATATGGGCATCCTTGAGTTTGCTTTGTAGATATAAATCAGTGAATTACTAAGCTACTGCTGAGGCCAGGAAATAAAGTTATATCTGGGAGTTTTCACTAAGAATCTTGGATTGGGCTTTTAAAAGCCTCTGTTTGTGGGCTTCCCTGGTGGCGCAGTGGTTGAGAGTCCACCTGCCGATGCGGGGGACCTGGGTTCGTGCCCCGGTCCGGGAGGATCCCACATGCCATGGAGCGGCTGGGCCCGTGAGCCATGGCCGCTGAGCCTGCGCGTCCGGAGCCTGTGCTCCGCAACGGGAGACACAGCAGTGAGAGGCCCACGTACCGCAAAAAAAAAAAAAAAAGCCTCTATTTGCTATTCCAAAGCCAGAAAACCAGCCTTAAGATACCCTTTTTACCAGACTTCACTTGTACAGTATTTTCTATACATTTGGGTAAATACCTCAAATTGGCTAAGGTTTGTGATGGGCCAGCAAGTGATCCTTGTTACCACCTGAGGCATAGACACTGTAAGCTAGGTACCTGGATGAATTTTTCAGGGAAGGCTTTGGGCTTGGGCTCCGCACATAATGTCGGCCTTGTTACTTAATAGCGGGCTTGTCAGGCCTGATTAAATGAGAATCATTTTCAAATATGGCTCTCCAAGTCAAGTCTTTGTTGCACAATGTGTCCATTTATATCCTATAAAGAGGAAGCCACATTCTTAGTCTATGCAAATATCTATACAGCACTTCCATAAATCATTAGGAGACTTAATAAAGTTTCTGACTTCTGGGGAGTCAGTGAGAATCAGACCTCTGAAAAATGTTTCACCTTCAGAAGCAGAGTTATGAAATTAAGGGTTAAATTTGCTTCAAAAGAGTCATTAAAAAATTTTAACAATTTCCCAAAATCTTCCATTTCTCTTACCAGTTCACACCCATGTAATTAATTCATGTTCTGCAGGATCTTGCTTTCATGAAGGAAGTTTACTTCCAGATTATCAAGTGGCCTGCAAAGCCTGACTCTGTTTATGGATACTCTCTCAGAATTGTTAGGTAATGTCATTTCAGAAGTCTGTATACAAGAGGCCATTCTGGAGGTTATCAGTAGTTAAAAATCCTTGCTGCAGACATTTCCACCAGGCTTTCGGACTGTTTTTCTTTATAAAGAAAACTCTGGTGTGAGGCTTATATCAATCTTATAATAAGCATCAGTGTAAAAAGAAGGTACCTATAGCTGGTAAAGAGGGAATGGCTGTGGGTATTTTATTGTAATAGCCGATCATCTCAGAATGGAGCACAGAGGAATTCTCTGTTGGGGTATACTATGCAACCCTTTCATCAGGGTTTGGTAATGTAGCCTCTGAGCTAAGAATATACCCTGGATAGCCAGAACTTTGACAGATCTCCAGGGCCTTCCCATAAGTTGTATACTTTCTGAAATATTTATATTAATAATTACTGTGAGCTGAATTATGTCCCTCCCCCATTCATACGTTGAAGGCCTAATCCTCAATGTGACTGTATTTGGTGGTGAGAGAGGGAATTCCCAAGAGGGAATTCATGAATTTTCTTTCCAAACATCTTTCACTCCTCTTCTAGTATTTCCTGCTTCTGGTAATGGTTCCACCTTCTGTAGAATTATTTATGTCAGAAATCGAAGACTAATACTGAATGCCTTCTCTCCCTACACATTCGCCTGTCATCATAATCACTTTATTACCAAGCTCTGTTGGTTTCACTTTCTAAATATCCCTCACCTCTGTCTCCTTCACCTTAATCACCTTCACCAATATTCTTGTACCACCATCACCATTTCCCTAGACCAGATCCCATAGATGGTGGCATTGGCCTTGCTTCTGCCCATTGCTTCCACTACCTTAGGCATCCTCTTAGCCACCAAATTATTTCACATATATCAGTCAGAGTGATATTTGCCAAATGCAAATCTGGTCATTTATTGCACTACTGAAAGCCTATAATGATTTCCCATTGTTCTTAGTATAAAGATCCAAGCTCTGTGCCTGGCCTGCACGGCTCTGTTATTCTACTGCTGTTCACCCTTCTCTCCTCTTCAGTGTTATTGTGAACCAGGTCCCCCTTCGCTTTCTGGTGCAGGCTACACTAATTACACGTCTTTCAGCTTCTTCCCACTGTGGTATCTTAGATGTGCTATTTTCTTTCCCTCTGTGTTTTTTTCTAACTCTCCCATCTTTCTTGGTTCATACCTGTAGTCATCAAAGTTCATCTCATTTACTACTTTTTCAGGGCTCTTTTTCTTGACTTAAAAACACTTAAAAACCAGTGTAATCTTACACTGATGTTTGTGATTATTTGAGTGTTTTCCCTCCCATTGCACTGTAAGTTTCAGGAGGGCAGGGCCATGTTTATTTCTGTTTATCATTATGTTTCCTAGAGCATAGTGTGTAGTTGGCACGCACTTTGGGGTGGTGAATATATATTTACTAAGGGAATGAATGAATACATTGCTATTATGTAATCTATTTCCAAGACAGATTCTATCTTCTACTCTACTAAATAAATTTATTACTTCCAAATTTGATGTACACCTGTTACGTTGTTCTGATTCCAATAAAAATGTATTAAACGATATGAGGCTTCCTGTTTCACATCACAAGAAGGCCAGAGGTAGAGAAGATGCAGCTGTTCAGCCTCTGAATCAGAGTAGATGGGGGTCACAAATGAAAGTCCATCTCTCAATCACTCACCAGCTGTGTGAGCATAGTTCTATATTTACAGATTACTGTGACTATCTTTTCAACTCAGTCTTAGTAAGAACATAGGGATGATAATATCACCTTTCACACGGAGGTTCTTTGAGAATTACTGAATGAATTCATTCAAGTAATTATTTGAGTACTGTTCAAGCACTTCAGTAGTACCTGTTGTTCCAAGTTCCTTTAGTATCTTGGATTTTATTCATGTAGAGTGTTAACCATTTAAAAGACATCACTGACTTTTCCTATTGCCTTACTTATCTCATCAGTTAGGACTAGGTTCACCTGCTGGAAACACGAGATACTATTGCTGTTTATCTTGTGCTGCAAGAGGTTCAGGGATAGGCAGTCAGAGTCAATGACAGCGAGAAACCAGACCCTCATGACTTCCTGCCGTAGCTGTGGCATCCTAAGCAGGAAAACCAAGACAGACAGGAAGTAGCCGCGGTAGACTTTGGCTTACACAAAGGGGAGGGGAAATCAAGGTTTTAGCTTTCACAGACTCTCCAGTAGAGGCAGACAAGGCAGCAGGAAAGGAAAGAGGAGTTGGGTCCATCAGGTCAGAGTGCTTGCCACATATATCCGGGTGCAGGAATTTTCTTTTTCCTGGAGGTGAGGGCCATGCTGGCCATTCAGTGGTGTGTCTCACCAGCTCATCTCTGGGAGGTGTGGGAACTTCACTTTGCCTCAGTTGTTATTCATATGCCATTACAAATGGCCATCCTGAAGATTTTGTGAAATGCACATCACTCCCTTTCTGTACAGGGTCAGACCTTCCGAGGGATCGAGCCACACACTTGAGGACAGACAGCGACCAGTTCAGAGCTGATGTGAAGTAAGCATTTTCAAGAAAGAGAAACACTTCTCGTTCTTGGGCTCAGGCAACTCTTTACTTATTTTTTGAATTCCGAAACAGCGATTTGAAAAGAGAAAAATATTTTCTTTTCTGAAGGCTGCCAAGAATAAAAGCTATTCTTATTTGTTAAAATAAGGAGAGGTAATAAGTTAAAATAAGAATACTCTGATCTTTTCCTCAAGCCCAGCTGCCTCTAGGAAAACATTTCAAGTGAAGGGAAGTTCAGTTATTTTTGCAGTCATTGCCTTTTTGTAGGTTCTAGTTGTCTTTCAAGTTTTATCACTAACAGAATTTACTGTTGCAAGGGAACTTTTGAAATCTATTACTGAACACTTAGGAGTCTCTTAGGTCATTTGGCATTCTTACAAGGGAATTGCTTTGTGGATTTAAACCACTCTGGGGTGCAGGTTCTTTCATTCTATCAGTTAGACACATAAGGTTGCATGAAGATCACCATATACTATTTTCAGAGGAAAATGCAGACCATGGTAATTTAGTAACTACAATGTTGTATGGACTGACAGCTTTCACTTTCCTCACTTTTCCTACCTCAACACTTTGCTTTCTGAAGCTGTGATACGCCATTCAAAAAAATCACTATTGGGCTTCCCTGGTGGCGCAGTGGTTGGGAGTCCGCCTGCCGATGCTGGGGACACGGGTTCATGCCCCGGTCCGGGAGAATCCCACGTGCCACAGAGCGGCTGGGCCCGTGAGCCATGGCCGCTGAGCCTGCGCGTCTGGAGCCTGTGCTCTACAACGGGAGAGGCCACGACGGTGAGAGGCCCGTGTACCGCAAAAAAAAAAAAAAAAAAAAATCACTAATTTAGGTAATAAGCCAATATTATTGAAGGCTTATTGAAGGACAGACTCTATATAAACATCTGAATAACTGGGACAACAAAATCCAAAATATTTATTATGAAGCAGAATTGTTGCGTTTGACTCCATACGCTGCTGCTAATAACCCAGAATCATTTGGTCAATGCAGATACTCCTTTAGGGCTCAATATTTCTTATAAACTCAGATTAAATGTCTTTGACTAACCCCATAAGAGTAGAAGAATGAGAAGAGATTACTAAAAATAATTCCATTCTTTGGTCTCTTTTCTGAATAATTTTCCCCTTTCACAGTTATACCACTTTCTGAATTTTTATCTATATTCTGATTTTAATAAAAAGAAATGCTTAAGTTTGGAGTAGACAGTAGGGCATCATATCACTGATGCATGCTATCAACAAGGCTTCCCACCACCTGTGTTAACAGTGGTTGCCTGGTTGATGTACTGTTTGTCACGTGTCCCCACCATTACTGTTTTCCTTGTTTCCATTCTGTATGCTTTTGGAAAGAAATCACTAAAGCTTAAGGAGTGGAGAGTTTTGCTTCCTATCCTTGGGAACAAAATATCAACATAAGTATTTGGAATTCATCTGAATGAGATATGTAGCTATTCTCCGCAGTTTGTTTACTTACTTAATCATTTACTTATATTAATATGGTTCATGAATATTTATTTTAATCTTTGGGTTAAAAGTCCAGTCCTACTTTATTTTTGCTCAGATTGTTCTGGCTTTGACCTTTGGTACTATTTGGCCCTTTCATTTGGCCACTGTGACTCTTTGACATTGGCATGGATTTGGGGGATGCACTTACTGCCTGACATTTTAAGGTGTTCCATGCTCATGTTGTATATTACCTAAGCCAGCCTTGGGGTTAGCCATTTCTCCAAGGTTGTGACAAATGCATAGTGTCATAAATCTGCCATTACAGTACCATACAGTGTCATACAAAGTAGTCTCACTGCCCCCTCCCCCAAATAACTGTGTACTTCACCTGTTCAACTCTCCTCTTCCTAGACGCCCTGGCAACCGCTGACCTGTTACTATCTCTATAGTGTTGTTCTTCCCATAATGCCATAAAAATAGAATCGCATAGTATGTAGCCTTTTCAGACTGACTTCTTTCACTCAATACATTAATTTCAGATTCACCCATATCTTTGTGTGTGTTAATAGCTCATTCCTTTTTTTTCTTTTTTTTTGTCACTGACAGTATCCATTGTATGGATGTACCACTGTTTATTTTTCCATTTACCTATTGAAAGACATCTCAATTCTTTCACATTTTGAGTGATTGTGAATAAAGCTGTATACGCATTTGTTTGCTGGTTTTTGTGGGGACATGATTTTTCAAATAAGTTGGTTAAATACCTCATAGCACGATTGCTGTAGTGTATGTTAAGACTATCTTTTGCTTTGTAAGAAACAGCCAACCTGTTTTCCAAAGCAGGTGTACCATTTTGAATTCTCATTAGCAACACATGAGAGTTCTTACTCCATATTCTTGTCAGAGATTAATATTTTCAGGTTTTGTGGGGCTTTTTGTTTTAGACATTTAATAGATATGTAGTAGTATCTCTTTTAGTTTGCATTTCCTAATGACAAATGATATTGGATATTTTTTGTATGCTTATGTTAAGTCTGTATGTCTTCTGTGGTGAGATGTCTCTCCAGATCTTATGCCCATGTTTTAGTTGTGTTGTTTGTTTTCTTTTTGGTTAAGTTTGAATTGCTTATCTCTATGTAATGTAAAATTCACAGAGGAAGAGAATTAGCAAATATAAATAATAATTATTACAGTTCTAAAGACAATTGTGAATGTGCCCAACAAAAAGTGATGTCAGTAATTTGGAGGCAAGTTTTTATTTAGACAGCACGGACATTCCCATTTTACTTTTTTTCCCAATGAAGCCCAGTATGAAGTCTTTGGAAACCAGGAAAAACACTTCCTGTCAACCCCTGAGCTATTCTTATTCTTGCTTTTAGAGTGGAATCTAAAAGCAGCTGGGACCAGTGGAGGAGATATTTGAGAAAAACAGGAGTCAGTTGTTGGCCACATTGGACAGAGGACACAGGCACACACATACACATACTGAAGTGATTAGCACCTTAGCTGAGCTCACATAAGGGGGCAAGGAACAGCATGGAGACAGTGGGGCAGGGGCAAACCACTACTTACTCTGCCATGGGTATTTCTCTTCCATTTGGCCCGAAATGTCAATGCAAGAAGCATTGCTAAAACACATATATTTCCACATAGAATCTGTCCTCAGTCACACATGCTATGGTACAGTAAGGATGACTGACTTTAAGATGAGAACACATGGAGCCAGTCTTTAAAGCCTGCATGCCATGGGAACATATGTATATGTATAACTGATTCACTTTGTTATAAAGCAGAAACTAACACACCATTGTAAAGCAATTATACTCCAATAAAGATGTTAAAAAAAAAAAAAAAGCCTGCATGCCATGTACTGTTCTCCCCTTGAAGTTTCATGAAGGCTGTCCTGGGCATTTTTCTGCCTTTGCGTCCATCTTAGCAGTTGGAAAGAAGGAGCATCAAAACATGTACTCATGGGGCAAGAATGACTGTGGAGGGGGGGAATGGGGGACCATGTTAAAATAAAGCAATATAATTTAATGATTTAATAACCATAATGAAATTTGCTTTACATCTTGTAATTTTCATGTGTACATGATTTACCATATTATATTCATAGCTATGCCATTCAATCCTAATCATTTTGTTTTTAGACCAACATAGAAACCATAAAGACAAACGCAAATAATGTAAAATCTAATAATTCTATAGCAATAGAGTTACTAACTAGAGCTACTCTAACTTAGTTACCCTTTTAAAGTGATCAGACTATTGCCATTATAAATCCGTTATAAATTATATATTGACAAAGTTTTTCTTCTTTATACACTGTATATAAAGTATATTTGAAGACACTGCCAAGACTTACTCCATGAATATTTCATGGGTTCTGTTGCATAAGAGAATTCTTTCCCTCTTCTCCCTGTTAACCATGAAATGTTGTGTCAAGCTGGCGGCTTGTGCTCTGAAGCAGTGGTAGAGAACATCTGCAAAATGGCAAATGCCTCCTGTTACTGAGAGCAGTGATTACAAAGTTACTTTTATATCTGGGTTATTTGTGTTCAGAGCAAAATAAAGGACTGGTGTATAGTTTGTCAAAAGAAGGTGTGATCAGA
Source organism: Pseudorca crassidens (assembly GCF_039906515.1). Lineage (NCBI taxonomy): Eukaryota > Metazoa > Chordata > Mammalia > Artiodactyla > Delphinidae > Pseudorca > Pseudorca crassidens. The sequence goes on from NC_090313.1 coordinate 7,014,076, forward strand.
GGAGCTAGTAGTAAGTTTAAATCCAGCTTTTGCTTTTAGTGGCTGTATTAGTTATCTGTTGCTGCATTACAAATAATCTTGAACGTTCGAGTTTCTTAAAACAGCCAGTATTTGTCATCTCTTACCGATTCAGTGGGTCAGGAGTTTGGGGATGGCTTAGTTCGGTGGTTCTGGCCTGGAGTCCTTCAGGTTGCAGTCGAGCTGTGAGCCAGGGCTGCAGGCATCTGAAGCCTTGACTGGATGAGACCATTGGCTTCCCCAGTACCCCATTTGCAAGGTTTCTGGTAGGAGGAATCTGTTCCTCACTGGCAGCTTGAATATCTGCATACCTGACAGCTGGCTTCTCCCAGAGTGAGTGATCCAAGTGAGAGAGATCAAGAAAGAAACCACACATCATCACTTCTACATATTCCATTCATTGGAAGCCGGTCACCAAGGTGAGCTGATGCTCCAGGGCAGGAGAATTAAGCTCCATCATTTGACATGAGGAGAGACAAAGAATGTGCGGGCATATTTGAAACCACTGCAGGAGCTATATGATCTTGAGCAGTATCACCTCGCTGAATATCAGTTTCCTTCACAAATGAAAATAATGCCATCCCCCTAGGAGAAGTTTTGAGGTTGTTAAATAAGATGGTGCATGTGGTGTGTCTGTAAGATGCTGACTGCTGTATGAATGTGACATGTGCGCAGATAACAGTATCAGTGCCGGTCAGCGCTGTTCGTCACGGACCTGACATGTGCTGAGCACACCAGGGTAATGACCTCCGCGGTGCGCAGAGAGTAGCACTGTGTGTAGAGAGCAGTCATTTTATAAGGGAAACTTAATTTCCAAGGAATGGGGCACAGTAAAGGAAATTAGACTTATTTCTCATTTCGTCAGTGGCTTGATCAAGTATACGTTGTTGTTGGCCTTCCCACTTGACCGGGTGCTGGAGACAGGCAGGCAGGGCTAGGCGGGAGCAACGCAGGCAAGACCAAGGGCCTTTGGGGACCCGCCCTGTCTCTCCCTGCACAGTCGTCCTTGTCGGGTCCTTGTGACCTTGCCTCTGCTCCTCTTGCGGCAGTGGGCCTGCATTCCAAGCGGACAGAGGAGGCCCTCTGCTTTTTTTTCTAACTTTTATTTTGAAAGAACTTTAGACTTATGGAAAAGTTGTAAAAATAGTAGATACTTCCCATATACCCCCTTCCCAGCTACACTTGTTGTTAACATCATCCTTAACAGTGGTAAATTTATTGAAATCAGGAAATTAGTGTTTATTGTAAACCAGTTGCTACTAGTTACATTGGAACTAATTAACAGCTATTACCATTAACTCAAAGTACCGTTATTTATTCGTAATATGGTAATACTAATAATATAAAGTAATGTAACAAAGAATACAAAATATAGTAATATAGGATCTTAATTGTAATACTCTTTGTGTTTTTAGTTAATAATACTACTAAGTTACAGACCTTTTTAAAATTTTACCAGTTTTACCACTAATGTCCTTTGCCTGGCTCTGCTTTCCACAGTGCATTTATTCATCACGTTTTCTCTGTTTTCTCCAGTCTATGCCAGTCCCTAATTTTTTCCTTGTTTTTTGTGACCTGGAAAATTTTGAAGAGTACAGTTTTGGAGTCTACAATTATTTGGTAGAATGCCCCTCAGTTTGGGTTTGCCTGATGTTTTCACATGATTAGATTGAAGTTATGTATTTTTGAAAAAATACTGCAGAGGTGACATTGTGCTTTTGTTGTCACGTGGCATCAGGGGTATATGAGATATAAACCTGGATTATTTGGTTTTGATGGTGTCTGCCAGCTTCACGTAATATGTACCCCCTGATACCATGTGATGAGAAAAGCACAATTATTTTTGACTTAGTAATTTATAAGTGTCTTCTGGAAAGATATTTTAAGGCCATGGAAACATCTGTTTTTCATCATACGTTTTGCCCACTACTTTTAGCATCAATAGATAGCTTTTGCCTGCAACAAGTATTTCTGTAGTATTGGTTTAATTTGATGACTTCTCTAGGTACAGATAAATGAATGAATGAGAAACCACAGAAATTACAGAAATGAAATTCATAGCTTAATACTGAAATGTGAATGCCTACATGGCAAAAAAAAAAAAAAAAAAAAAGTTGGGGGAATTTGGTTTCACCAAGGGAAGCAAAGGAAAAGTGAATAGTTTGAATTTCTGATCCTAGGACAGTATTCTTGAACCTTCTTCTAAGTATGAAAACAATGAAATGTATTTACAACAGGAAGAAGTAGATAGACTTGCAAAATCCGAAGATACCAAAACGATGTAGCTAAATTCTCAGGTCCAGGCCCAGGCCCAGCTGATCTACCAGAATGAAGGAGTTGCTAAAGGCATGTAGCTCTCCGCCTGGGCAGAAAGGTGGAGAGGAGTGGGTATTTGTGGTGGCTAGGCTACAACAGCGAGCAGAGGAGGCTGTGATTCTTTATCCCTTCTGAATCACCCTGACATCGTTTAAAAAAGTCAGATGACTGGGGCTTTGCTTTCCTTTTGGCCAGTGGATTGAAGTGGAGAAAAGGGGTGTGCAGATGAAGACTGTGTGACGGCTGTCAGAGTTGGCAAATCCACTCTGGACGCCAAGGTGGAGTTTTTAGATTGGCTGTCTGTGCAGAAATGGGTCAGCATTTGAGAAACAACCCGGCAGCGCCAACAAAGAGTGGTTAAACACACTGATCTGGAAGTCAGAAGGGTGTGTGTTACAGAGGGCCGGTGGTGTTAATTCTGCATGGATTAACCACGGTTATTTCCTGAAACAGAAAAGATGTGACACAGTGTGTGACCCAGAGCCCTTTCTTGCATAAACTCTAGAGCGGGCATTTACCATTTTCTTTGAGCTCTCTCACCAGTGAGCCTAAATAAATAGCTTCTGAATGGACCACAGAATCCAGTTCTGCCCTTAGGTCTCAGGAGAGGGGGATGCACCCTAGACCCCATGTTGCAGAGGGCCCGCTCTGACCCTCCCGTCGACAATCATTTCGTCCTCTGCCCCAGAGCAAGGAGGCCATGCCCACAATCAGCCTGTGCCCACTTCAACATGTGCTCCCAGAGTTTCCTGCTCACAGAGTCTAGAGCTCGTTTGCAAGAGCAAGGAGCCCTCTTGTGTGGATTTCTCATCTTGAGGTCAGACCACACGGTCACCAGTCAGTGCCTCCGAGGGGATAACGGTGGGACCGAGTTGCATACATGTGATCACAGAGCCCCCAAGGTGAGGGAGAAGCCAGGGTAGGAAGAGCAGAGAATCGGCTTCATGTGCACGGAGGTGGGTAGCACAGGGAAGGAGGCTGCCCTGTCTATACCACCACATTCCAGATGGGAGAGAGAAATCGACCACACCTAAACCCAAATTATACCAGAAGTTCCATTTATCAAGATAAAAGATGAGGGTATAACTCACTTACTTAACATATTGTTTCCTTGTTTTTCTAATACTCTATTTTTTGAACAGTAAGATATACATTAAATATATATGAAATGTACATAAAATTGAACATTTCATAATTTTTAAGTGTACTATTCAGTAGCATTAGGTGATTTCACAGTCACCACTATCTATTTCCAGAACTTTTCCATCTTCCTGAAGAAGTATTCTTATAGCATTGAACACTTACTCCCAGCTCTCTGCTACCCCCGGTAAACTATTTTTATGACCTTAGGAATTTTCCTATTCGGGGTACCTCACATAAGTGGAATCATACAATATTTTTCCCTTTGTGTCTGGCTCCTTTCACCTTTCACAGTGTGTCCCAGGTTCATCCATGTTGTAGCATGTATCAGAGCTCCATTCTTTTTTGGCTGAGTGACGTTCCACTGTACACATCTACCACATCGTCGCCTATCCGTTCATCTGATGATGGACACTTGGGTTGTTTCTCCATTTTGGCTATTGTGATTAATGCTGTTATGAACATTGTTGTACAAGTATCTTTTTGAGTCTTTGTTTTTAATTCTTTTTGGGTATATACTTAGGAGTGGAATTGCTGGATCATATGGCAGTTGTATGTTGAACATTTTGAGGAACTGCCAAACTTGTTTCCTTGGTTTTAACTTATGTTCTTTGCACATATGGTGTGTGGACCTCCCTGGTAGCCCTGGGCCCTACAGATATTAAGAGTAGGGCCTTATGGGTCTATAGATATAGTCTGTCCATCCTTATAAACATTGTTCTCTTACCTCTTTCTCCTATGCTTCTTACATCGCAAAAATGAGAAATCTGGGTTTCCGTCAGTGTTCAAGCTTGGAAACTTTTGTGTCATATGAAAAAAAAGAATCCAAGTCAAGCTGTTTTGTGATATTTTAGATCTGGCTTAAACCAGGAAGTAATAGGAATATAAAAAGAAAACTTGATCTTCCGAGATTTTCTGCACTACAGTACCTTGGATAAAAGTTAAGCCTTTAAAAATCTTGAGGTTCATCTATCAATGCCACTGATTTAAAAAATAATATTCTACTGCTAGCTTCTTTCAAAAGTAAAGAACTCATTTCCCTTCCAAGGCTTTGTAGAAATTCTTTGTCTTAAATAATATAGCTTAAAAAATGTGTCTTTAAACACTGAAGGATGTCAGAAAGAAACGTGAAGAACGAAGAAAAGCAGAAATTAAAGGAAAAATGAGCGCTACGCTCGCAGGGAGACCCAACTCATACCGTTTGGATCCAGCCAGAGCTTTTCAAATCTTTTGAAGCTCGTACAGTGTTCTGATCCCTAACAACCCATATTCTTGAAAAATTAACCAGGAAACTAGCATGAGAGAAAAGTCTTTCTGTTTGACTTCGGGAACAGAGACCAGGCTTGCTGCCCTCAGGGAAGGCTTTTAATCAGACTATCTCTTCATCCTAGCTTTTGACCTTTCCTAACATTCAATTGTTTTTTCACACTGGTCCTGAAAGAGCCTTGGCTCTAAGAAAAGAAGGATGGGTGTCTTCATCTTGCTTAGCATGGTTTATGTCAAGATTTTGCCCTTGCAAAAGCCCCCATGTGTGCTGGTGACAGACAGCAATGGTGATTTGAAAGTAGTTTCTGCTCTTGTTAAACTTTTATTTCAGGCTAACTGGAGACACATCCTATCACTGCCATGAAGATGTCTACTCACGTTTTTCTCTAATAAGTTTCCTTCCTCATTTCTAGTAACGACACCATGCATTTTCCACCCCCCACGTAATCTTTCTGTCCTCCTCATATGTCTGAGAATATCAAGTGGTATTTTCCTAGGACTGTACTGACTTAGCAGCAAATTAGCCTGTTTTTCACATACTGAAAGCCATAGTGATGAGCCTTAAAAAATTCTGCATAGTATCCACAGGTAAGCATTAGAACCTGGAAGCCTTCCCACCCCTCTTACTCCTGGGAGCCTCACCTTGCTCTTTTCCTGTGGTCACGTAGCAGCATTGATATGTACGTGTGATCAATCCATTAGTAAATCTTTTATTCTCACCTGACTTTAAGGATCTTGAATGTAGGGCAGTAATCAATTTAAACGTTTTAAGCCATCTTGCTTCTGATGTAATTCTACCCCTTGGCATTCAATGTATTTTGTTGGTGACTCCATAAGAGAAGTTGTGGGCAGTGGAAAGAAGGCGGGTTACAGAGGTTCAAATTATAGCCACTGACGAACTCTGAGAACTAGGGCAGTTGTGTATTAGATCTGTCTTTCCAGTGCATCTATTTTAGAAATAACCAGTGAAACAAAAACAAATATCAATAATTCTTCCAAGATATGGAATGTAAAGTGTGATGCCTAAGAAACTGACAGAACTGAGAAATGAAGAAATTTCAGGGCTTCCCTGGTGGCGCAGTGGTTGAGAGTGTGCCTGCCGATGCAGGGGACACGGGTTCGTGCCCCGGTCCGGGAAGATCCCACGTGCCGTGGAGCGGCTGGGTCCGTGAGCCATGGCCGCTGAGCCTGCGCATCCGGAGCCTGTGCTCCGCAGTGGGAGAGGCCACAACAGTGAGAGGCCCGCTACCGCAAAAAAAAAAAAAAAAAAGAAATTTCAGAGAATCACATGCCTAAAAGCAGAAATTATATGTTATAGAGCAGACACGACATCAGTTAGTTTGAAAAACTCTGCAACCGAAGGGAACAAAGGGACCATTTATTGTTTTCTAATATAGCACACATTTTAGGAAATGGTTCTGTTCTCAAACTTAAACTTTATATTTCCCATACATTTTTATGTATCAGTTTTATCAATTCAGTGATATTTGTATAAACATTTATTGATCTCCTGCTGTGGTCCAGGAACTTGTTATTGATGTAGCTAGTATTCATATAAAACAAGTTAACAAGGAGATCTAATGCACACACACACACACATCCTCCTCTGTTACTCATTGTATAGAACTAAGTAGAATCTTCAAGTCTGATATGGCTAACAAATAATCTAAATTTCTAACACAAAATGACCTTTCAGAGAAAGCATCATTGAGATGTAGAATAATTTACAGATCATTTGGGACATTCTGAAAATTGCGACTTCATTCTAATAGAAGAAGCTGTTGGCCTTGGATAATTTTCAAACAGGTTGTCTCCTTTTCCCCATTGTGAGCTCCCATGTTTTATGCAACAAATGCATTATGAATTGCAGCCCTGCTCCTTGCAGAAAAGCGAATTTATAAAAGGCATACATTTTATATCCTATTCACCTTTCTCACCTAGATCACACCGCTGCTGTTTTCTCTCACCTTTTCTGGACCCACACCTGGTCTTCCACCACTTTTTTCTTTGTCTCATAAAACTTTCCACCTCCTAACCTGCCACTGAAGCTTAGAGTCTGGCTTTGCACCTGAATGACCTTTTCTTCCTATTTTGAAGACATTGCTTAACAATTTTAAAAGTCAACTCTCTTTGCCTTACACTCTGTATTTCTTCAGTCTCTTTTTAAAAATACTCTTTAATAAAATAGTTATAGTCAACATTGTGAGTATTCATTATACTGATCTTTTTCTTACATAGTCCTTGAACTAAATCATGGGTGGTTAGCTTTGAAAATGAAGTATAATACGACATTTTTGACACTATTCCTGGCACTATGCCAGATATAAGTATAATCCACGAGCAGAGTGCAAGTTCTAGATCATGCGATTTTATGAATATGACTGTCATCATGGTATTTATACTTAATAAATGTTATAATAAATGTTTATACTTAATAAATAAATAAATGTTACTCCTCTTTCTGAAATACACGTGTGCACACACATTCTGTACATGGCAGCATAGGATGAAGATAAAGCAAATAGAGAAGTTACAGGTATTGCAGTGACTAAATATACAAAATATATTATTGACCTGATTTGTTAATCAACTCGTGGTTAATAAGATGGTTGAAAAGGCCAATTACGAGGGCCACAGCCAATTCAGCAGAAGTAGGTGGTCATGCTTAAACCCTCATCAGGGGAAAATGGTTAGCCAAGAACTGCAGATGTGTTAGAACCCAAGCTTGTTCAATTGTTTAAGTCACTGAGGCAAAGTCGATGTGGCGTCTGAGATGTCTGCTGATGGTCTTACTTCTCTTTCCCTTGGGAAGGTTGGTCTGGCCTCACAGTAGAGGAAATCAAGTAGGTTTTCTGAGATTTACTTTTGGACAAGATAGCGTTTTCTAGGAAGATGCAAATTAATCTTTAGAATTCGAGTTAAAGGAATCTAAAAATGCTTATATATACTGTGATTTTACCACTTTGCCACTGTGGGGTGCATGCCATGGGATTTTGTAAGTAGTTCTAAAAATCGTGTCTTGTTGGACAGTACCCAGAGCAACCACATGCACAGTGAATCACGCTCACATGGTAGCTTTTCTATATAGAAACATGGATATAAAAATGGTTTTATATCCATGTTTATATCTCTATCTTTAGCTAAAAGAGAAGATCCACACATTGATAAAGATATATAAAAGCACTAATGTTTGGTGGTTTCTGTTACGATACTGTGAGTTAAACAAAACACACGCAAAACAAAATATTTTTGTTAAGGTACTAAGCATGCATGGGGAGAACATTGTGGTGCCTAGGAGGATCTCTGAGAATAGAAACAATTATTTTTTTGTTAGGGACCATGTATTTAGGTACAGATCATTACCATTGTTTTGTTTAATATTTATTCAGTGAATGGTACATGCTAACTCTGAGGGCAATTAAAATTCATAATTATAATATGAGATACTCCTGCTTCACTTAGATTTTTATTATAAATGTGGTAAGCATTGGATATATTTCATGTAACTTGCAGGCTCAGGGAACATCTGTTATAAAAAGTCTTTCCTGCAGAAAACATTTATCAACGTCCTACCTTATCTCTAGTTATCCTTGGTTATTAAGTGTTGTAGTAATCATAAAATTTAAACCGTTTTAATTTACATTTTTGCTGTTCTAAGTTTGAGGAAATTATATTTTAGAATGCTTATAATTATTTCACTATATACTTTACAGAAATAGTAAATAGCATGGTGTGTGATTTCAGAATGAGACACTAGAATTTCTTCAATACCTGGAAGGTAATAGACTCTGCTACTTTGGGTGTATTGTTTCATATGTGGGTTAATTAACAAGTAGCATGGACATGCCTATCATTTGATAACCCGGTTATTGCAGACCACGTGCCTCCGTGATACCACCTCCTTTATTAGTCAGGATGTGCTGTTATACTGTAGTCACGTGACCTCACATCTTAACAACTTATAATGGAGGTTTATTTCTCACTTAGTTTACGTCTTCATCACCAGTTGGATTAAGCTCTGCCTGACATCACCTTCACTCCAGGACGCAAGCCAGCTGAAGGTCTTCTCTTTAGAAAACTACTGATGATCAAAGAGAAAAGGAGCATGGTGGATACATTTGTGCTGTCTCTCAAAAGCCCTCCTTGGAGGGGACACAACACTTCTGCTCACATTCCATGGACAAAATGAGTGACGTGCTAAGCCTGATGATAATGGTGTCAGAGCAGGGAGAACAGTAATAGTGTGAACAATACTACCATTTACCAACGCATCATAGAATGATATTAGAGTCATTGATTCTCATTATTCCTTATATTTGTTTTGTTTATATATATTTTTCAGAATCTAATATAAACTAAAAAACAGAAAACAAAGAACGAACATTCCAGACAAATTGTTTTCTCATGTCCAAAATCAATGTCCTAAATTACACTCACTTTAATCAGAGTATTAAAAAAATCAGAGAGCTGAGGTTTTAATGGACTAGTAATTTTTGCCTAATTATTTGCTATAATTGTTTTATTTATTTTATTATAACTTTTTAAAACATTTATTTATTTTTGGCTGCGTTGGGTCTTTTTTGCTGCGCGCAGGCTTTCTCTAGTTGCGGTGAGTGGGGGCTACTCTTCGTTGTGGTGCGCGGGCTTCTCATTGCGGTGGCTTCTCTTTTTGGGGAGTACGGGCTTCAGGAGTTGTGGCTCACAGGCTCTGGAGCACAGGCTCAGTAGTTGTGGCGCACCGGCTTAGTTGCTCCACGGCATGTGGGATCTTCCCGGACCGGGGCTCGAACCCGTGTCTCCTGCATTGGCAGGCGGATTCTTAACCACTGTGCCACCAGGGAAGCCCTATAATTGTTTTATATTGATCATATTATCTAGAAGGAGAAAGCCTCCTCAGACCTTGTAAAATACACACACACGCACACACACAGGCGCACACACACGCATACACAGCAGCAACATTAGAGAAGTTGCCGTGACTTATACGTTTTGCTTAGCGAGTTATGTTCCGATATGCAGGTAGGGGAAAACCAGTGAACTGCCATAATTATGCTGGTAGCTTCTTTGACAGTTTCTTATTATATTCTGGCCATAGCCTTTGCAGACCAATTATCTCATCAAATATCTGTGTAGTGGTGCCTCCCCTAGAAGAGAAAAATAATCTATCCTACTGGTTATAGTTCACTAAAATGTCCTTAAAAATGAGTGATTTTGGACTTTTCTGGGAGAAAGGTTTTGTTGGAAGTGGTTGAACTCCCTAATACTCTTTAAGATGTTAGAAAACAGTTTTAACCTCCCAAGATAACAGAATTTAGCTGAGAGTCATTCTACTGTTGAAAGCCCAAGATATTTTTGTGGTATAGTTATGAATATTGGAGTTATTAAGTAATATTAGTTCAAGTATTTTTCCTCTAGCAGTCTCATTTTAGTAGGCCTAACATTTTTTTGTGGAATCATATGTAAATATACAGGTTTAATCAGAGGATTTAACGTGATATATATTTAATGGTTCTAGTTTTACAGCTATAACATAAGAGGTTTATTCCATCATTTCCAGAGTCATCAGTTTCTTTATCAGGCTTTGAGAATTTATTTTTCCTTTTTTTAGGCTTTCTAAAATATCTGATAACCAAAACACAAAGGGTTATCATTATATGTGTGATGTGGTTTACTCTATGTAATGTATCACATACAATATCTTCTTCCAGCTGAAGGTAATTATTTTTTTTTAAAGCAACTAAGGAAAAAGAAATAGGGTTGCATTGACATAAATAGACAGTAGTGAATTCAGAATGCATAGTAGATGTTCAAATTAAAGCACATGTTTCCATGCTCAATTACCTAATTTGTAATTGCAACTATTCATTGCACTTGATTCTTCTCTTCAACTTCTTTCTTTCCCTCCCCCAACTTCTCCCTCTCAGTTTTTGTGTGACAGCTTAATAATAAACTCAGAATGCTTAGCTGTTTCCTCCCCAACTCACCCCACCTTTCAAGGCCCAGGTTCAAGAATACATGCTATAAAGATACTTTCAATAGGAAATTAAAATCTTTGTAACCTCATATTTATCCTTGAAGGTTTTAGATGTGAATGACTGTGTCAGCCTTAAGCAGAACATAATTTTTGTGCTCAGAGACAGGTGAGAGATGAATAATGTGTGTGTTTGTGTGTGTGTGTGAGAGAGAGATGGAGAGAGAGAGAGAGACAGAGGCAGAGGGACAGAGAGAGAGACAGAGACAGACAGAGACAGAGAGACAGACAGACAGAGAGACAGGTAGAGAGAGGGAGAGAGGGAGAGATTTACAGAGACAGAGAGAGAGCACCCTACTGCTAGCATTGATGAGATGTTGTGTAGAGAGGAGGTATAAAGAATAAGAAAAATATAAGGAGAGTGGTCCTGGAGAAATAATAAATCCTTGCTCAGAAATGATTATTGAAAGCTAATACCATTTAGTACTTAAAATCACAATGATCACATTAAAGATATATTCAAACACTTTTCAAAAAGTATATTGACTGCTGTGGAGCATGGGAGTGTTAAGTATTACTACTATTTTCAGCGTTCAAGCTGGTGACTACTCAAGCACATGTTGGTCCACTTAATAGTGTTCCACAGGTCCCTGAGGCTCTGTTCACTCTTGCTTAATCTTGTTATTTCTGTTTCTCAGACACACTAATTTCCATTGTTTTATCCTCGAGTTCACTGATTCCTTCTTCTGCCTGCTCACATCTTCCTTTGACTCCCTCTACTGAATGTTTCACTTCAGTTATCGTACTTTTCAGCTCCAGAACTTATTTTTGGTTTCTTTTTAGATTTTCCTTTTACTGATGTTTTCATTTTGTTCATTCATCATTTTCTTGACTTTCTCCACATCTTCCTTTAGTTTTTAAAGCATCTTTAAGACAGTTTTAAACAATTTTGTCTAGTAGATCACCATCAGAGCTTTTTCAGGGACAGTTTATGTTGGTTTATTTTTTTCCTTGGAATTGGCCATACTTTCCCGTTTCTTTGTATGCCTTGTGATTTTTGTTGTTTTTGTTGAAAACTGGACATTTGAATCTAATAATATCATAACTCTGCAAATCATATTCTCCCCCTTCCCTGGGGTTTGCTGTTTTTATTTTTTTGTTTTTGTTTTCTGATTGTTGTAGGCTGTCTCTGTGCTGAGTATCATCCTGAGGTGTAAACTTAGGTTCTTCTGAGGTCTTTCCTGGGCCTGTGCCTTCCCCTGAACATGCATAGCGATGTTCTAATTTCCCTGTTCAGATGTCCCTCACCTTACAGTGGGGTCACATCCTGGTAAACCCATCCTAAGTTGAAAATATCTTAAGTCAAAAATGCATTCAAGGCTTCCCTGGTGGTGCAGTGGTTGAGAGTCCGCCTGCCGATGCAGGGGACGTGGGTTCGTGCCCCGGTCCAGGAGGGTCCCGCATGCCGCAGAGCGGCTGGGCCTGTGGGCCATGGCCGCTGGGCCTGCGTGTCTGGAGCCTGTGCTCCACGGCGGAAAAGGCCACGGCAGTGAGGGGCCCGTGTACCGCAAAAAAAAAAAAAAAAAAAGCATTCAATACACCTAACTTACTGAACATCATAGCTTAGTCCAGCCTACCTTACATGTCTCAGAATGCTTTCATTAGCCTACTGGTGGGCAAAATTATCTAACACATTTGTAGTAAAGTATTGAGTATCTCATGTAATTTATTGAATACTGTACTGAAAGTGAAAAATAGAATGGTTGTCTCTGTACAGCATGCTTGAAAGTGTATCAGTTGTTCACCTTGTGATCGCGTGGCAGACTGGGAGTTGTGGCTCACTGCTCCTGCCCAGCATTGTGAGAGAGGATCAGACTGAATATCTTTAGCTCAGGAAAGGTCAAAATTCAAAATTCAAAGTACAGTTTTGGATGCGTATTGCTTTCCCACCATCATGGAGTAGGTTGAACCATCCTAAGTCAGGGACCGGCTGTATGTACAGTTGCTTTTGAATGCCCTGGTCTTCAACGACCTGTTTCCAAAAGGGAACAAGGAAAGAACTGAAGGAGGGTGAGGGGGAAGTATGTTGGCTCTTTAAATCCCCTGGAAATGACTCCAGCCAGAGGGAAGGTGGGGGAGGTGTGACAACCGTGACTGCTGCCTCTTGGACTTCAATTCTGTGATCAGAAGGAGCAATCGTCATCAGAGCACAGGTCCTCAATATTGGGTGGACAGGGTCCTTTTTTGCCCCCTCCCCCCCGCCTTTTGCAGGCTGTGTGCAAGCTGCTCTAGGAAGATACGCACAACTGTGTGCCATGAGCTGAGGGGTGGAGGATGAGATGTTTCTGTTGTGCTAAGAACCTATAGTGACTGAAGTTAACCGCAATTCACTGTCCAGGCCTCCCCCTGGTTGCAAGCCTTCAGTAGATTGCAGAGCTCCAAAGCAGTTACAGCAGGCAGAGTCTACCAGTGCAACTGTTGTCTGTGCAGGGTGACAGATTTCTAGTACTTCCTACTACATACCTTCCCCAAATCCTTTCTCCTCAAATGTTTTATATCATGATATCTAAGACTGTTGCCCAATAATCTATATTTAAACAATTTCCGTAGGTGATTCTTTGCTGCTCTGTTTGCCAGCCAGAGATTGTATTTAAGTATTCTCTATCCTCCATGTAGAATGAGGCACCGTGAACATGTTTGCCTCTGAGTGCAGGTACCACATAATTCATTTTCTGAACCAGAGCAAAACTGAGAGTAAAAGGAGATGGTATTAATAGTTTTTCTGCAATAAGAGAGATACAGTGGGACTGTTTAAGGCAATTGTTTGAGGAGCATTTAGATAAAAGTGTGCTCTGGGAAATTTCTTTAAGGGATGTCCCTAATACTCTTTGATGAGTTTTTGCATCAAAATCTTGACTTTCACAGTGAGGTGACATCCACAAAGTCCAGTTATTCATATGTAACAATCCGAAGGCATTTCTTTGTTAAGGATTTTATGTAGATCACAGAAGAATAACTTTACACGTATTGAATCCATACTATGTCATATGAGTTACAAACGGTTTACTACTTTGTTTTTATATATACAATGTATGTGGTATATAATGGGTTTCTGATGCCACCTTCCAGTTCCTGCTTCTCACTGGACTGGAGAAGTCTCTCACCAGGGTGTAGTGTCTTCTCACCTCATCCAAGTTCTGTTGTTTCTCTTCTGTGAGCTACTTACTATTCTTGTTCCATGTCATCCTGCAGGGGACTGATCTCTTCCTTGTGTTAGAATCAGTATTATTATTTTCAGACAATCTTGGTTTTTCCATTGGCAAATGCTCAAATAAAACTTTAAAACCAAGTCTTTATAATTCTATTGCCACCTTTGCTTCTTCTGATAAAATACAGTTACTACAGGGCAGTTGTGCAGTGGGATGGGTGTGTGTGTGTGTGTGTGTGTGTGTGTGTGTGAAAATGGCATTTTAAATACTTTTTGGAGAAAAGCAACCAGTCTGGATTGAACTGAAAACTAAAGTGGCTTTCCACTTGGAAAATATTTAGATGTTATTGCAATTCTTATATAAGAGCATTAACCTCTTACCCTAAGTGAAGCACCTCAGGGGATGTCGTGATCTCTATAATGTTTATGGAGGAAATATTCAGTCTCGGAAAACGGGTACAGCAGGAACTTGGGAAAGGAAGGACCACAAATGTCCAACTGGGTGTCAGCAGGGGAAGTACAGTTATGTTCCTGGGTCCCTGGACTCTTGTCATGGATTTCATTGTCCAAACAATATAAATAGCCATAAATAAGTGTAGTCAGAGCTCTGTGAAGTGTGACTGTTCTGTTCGAATTCATCTTGTAAACAGTATACCCCAAGTAGATTTGCTAACAAATCAGTGTTGTAACTATCAGCCTACAAATTATCTAAACTTTGGTATTCTACTTTTCCCTCAGTTAGTAGAAACTAGGCATTAGTGCATTCTTGCCCCAAATCTATTTTTGTCTGCTGTGTCTGCTATAGCCTTTCCTGTTTTTAGGCTATTCCTGGTACACCTTCTCTATTGCATTTTAGTAGAAGGGCTGAGAACCCCTTTGTGGTCCTAAAGTTGCAGCAGACTGGCTGCTGTCCAGTGCCTCCCCTGGGTGCTCAGCATCATGGAGGGGCTGTTTGCTGAGGCCCAGGTGGATGTCTGTGGTCCTTCCTTTCCCAAGTCCTTGCAGCACCAAGTTTTCTGAGAGTGAATGTTTCCTCCATAAATTTGATAGTGATCCTGGTGTCCCCTGGGGGTGCTTCATTTAAGGTAAGATGCTTAATGCTCTACGAGTTGCAATAACATCAAAATATTTTCCAGACGGAAAGCCTCTTTAGCTTTCAGTTCAATCCAGACTGGTTGCTCTTCTCCACAAAGCATGGTCCTGAGTAAGTGTCATCTGTCACCTCACCAAAAGTTAATGAGCCCTTGTCTTCCATGGAAGAGGAAGTGACTTCCAGTATTGCAACTGGTCTCACTGTCAGATGCCTCAGATGTGAGTTCTTCAACTGTCAGATGCCTCAGATGTGAGTTCTTCATTACTGTGACATTTTAAAATCGCCTTTCTCGCTTTATAAACATCTATTAATAGCTGTAAAGCTTTTGTATTTTGGCTGATTAAATGCCAAAACTCCATGTGCTTGCTTCTGCTTTGATGAGCTACTATATGTTGTGTTTAACAGTGGAAAAGAGATTGCACTGGACAAATACAGAAAGACATACTTGCACGAACGTGAAAGAAAAAGAAAAAGATGTGTCTGACAACAGACAGCACCTGCGTGAACACACCAAAATTCTGGCTGCCATCCAGAACATGTACTTTAGCAATATGACGTCCAAGATGTGGGTGTTTCACCTGCTTCCCATTTTATTATGTTGGTTTTGTTTAGATGTAGCTTTTGACCATTTCTACATAATTTTAACAAAACAGATCTAACTGCAAAAAAAAAAATCTTAAATCAATTTGCCATGATGTATTTTAAAGCTTATGTCACCCCTGATGACAGCGTATTTTTGTAGTTCTGTCTTGAGAGAGACAGCAAGGAGATCTGTGATCTACCGCCAAGTATGTGCTGTGTGCTCTCTGGCTGGTCATTTAGCCTCTGAGTTCTAATTTTCCGCTTAGCTCTAATACCTGCTGTTTTCCAAAGCTATCACCAAGCAGAACGTGGAGCTTGGCATCTTCTGTTCTGATAGAAGAGCTTATTTCCATGTAATCTTGCCTGTGAAAATGAATTAGCACAGCTTCAAACAACTCTTTTACAGAAACTCAGCCTTTGGGTTTAGGGCTATGTATAAAGAAATGGAATTCAGATAATAAATATAAAATTAAACTTAGAAAAATTATCCTCAAGTAATTCAAAGGTACCAAAGGTTCAAGTATATAAAATATCTCTTTAATCTTCATGACAAAGACAAGCAAAACGGCCCTGAGTGGTGATGTCAAATCCAAGCCTGGATTTCCATGAAGCTAAACATTGTGGTGAAAACTCGGAAAGGCTTATTTCTTGATATCATTCTTCTGTGTTCCATATAATTAAATGCATATTTTCTTCCAATGATTATCCATGTACAACTATAACTTTAGAAAGGCTGGCTCTTGTGTTTTCTTTTTTTCTCAGTTGAATCAATTTTCCTTTTCCTTGGTGGAGAAAGTTTTTAAATATAATGGAAGCAAGTGGTATTCATTTAGAGGGTTTAATGAAAAGTGGGGAAATACAGATAATACGATCTCATAACATCAAGGTAATTCTTTTCTGTATTGTATTAGACCTTTTAGGCCAAGTGAGGCTGAGCATTCATTAGTGTAAAGGACCTAAAGGAATAAGCAAAGACACTAAGGTCAAGACATAGCAATGCATCAGTTTGGGTTTTTTTGTTTTTAATAGTGGAACCACTGTGGAGGGTTTACTGCACAGGGTTGCATTTCCTTTTCGTTTGATATGCATGCAATCTCACTAGGAATAGAAAGAAAGACAAAAGTAGAAGGAAAAAGAAAGGAAAGAGTGAAGGAAGGAAGGAAGGAAGGGAGAAAGGAGAAAGAAAGAGAGAAAGAATCTTTCATCAAAGAGAGATCGTTTGATGGTTAAAGATCATGCTGAAGTCGTTTTTATATTGAGCTTGGTCCTGATCTATAGCTCTTGCCAGTTACCTGTTGAAAATATGTCTGTTTTCTTGGCTGTTACTCTCAAGTGTAGAAATCCAACTTCTGCTGTACAGACATGCAGACATATACGTGGACATACTATGCTTATTTCCATAAAGTTAGTAGGCGACAAAGCTCTTTTCTGTGTGCATCATTGCTTAGATGTTTTATTTGAAATTCTGTTCAGTCTATGTGTGCATTAAATGGGTACAGCAATGTATGCATTAAATTAGCTCCAGTGATGTCCACATTCATCAGTGTGTGACTGTAACTCTTTTTTCCCCCTGAGATACATGATGTTGGAGACAAAGAGAGCCAACACTGTAAAGCTATGAGGAAGTTTTTATCAGGACCCAGAAAATTTTTTTAAATCCACATCCCCTTCACCTTCTCAGCTTCAGTAATCCTGGAAGAGAACAGAATCAAACCTTGTGTTTTTTTTTTTTTTTTTGCGGTACGTGGGCCTCTCACGGTTGTGGCCTCTCCCGTTGCGGAGCACAGGCTCCGGATGCGCAGGCTCAGCGGCCATGGCTCACGGGCCCAGCCGCTCCACGGCATGTGGGATCTTCCCGGACCGGGGCACGAACCCGCGTCCCCTGCATCGGCAGGCGGACTCTCGACCACTGCGCCACCAGGGAAGCCCCAAACCTTGTGTTTTAATTAGAAGTTTTCAGTGCTATGGCCTTGAGGAGCAAAAATGAGAAAGAAATTCTGTGGGTGTGTGTGAAAGAAAAGAGGACCAAGGTTGCTTCCTTTGTGAACAGAATTTATATTGTCTAAGAGTAAATAACAAACTTGAGATTAGATTTGTAATATGGAACCAAATGAATTAAAAGGGAAGTATAGTATTTTAAATTAGAGATATTAAATCAATGCCTCATGTAATATGACCTGGTGAATAGTAAAACAGAATATGTAAGAGAATAAAAAGCACTAGAAATGATAATTCTTAACTAATTGAAACATTTGCACTCAGACTTGTCATGTGCCATCATTTAAATATTATTCAAGACTAAGGTATAAGCAAGTACTTTTCATTTCTAAGGGTCTCGGCAAAGCAGGGCAGCTTGCCAATAAATGAATTGGCTGGCCGCCTAAATGTCTTTACGTATAACTACAATTATAATTGTCCCATCACCATGCTGTGAATTATTAAAAAAATATTGGCGTTTTGCTATATATTTTAATTATCTTTAAATCATTTCTCATAGTGGGAATAATATTATAGTAATTAAACTTTTGTTAAGCAAATTTTCAATCTGGGCTAAGTTTTAAAATCAATGCTCGTTTCAGTTAACATATAACTTTAATTTTTTTTTCTTCTTTGAAATCAATGTTCACATGATTCCTTATAGATAAATGTGTTCTATTCCTGAAATAAGAATGAACAGTCTGTAATTTTAATATCAACTAAGTTATTTTAATGCCTTTATGGATATGTATTTTAACTTGAACTATGTAGACAGAGATATATAGACATATCTACATATAGAGCCATGCACATTGAAAAAAAAAGAATCCATCCCCAAAGACCCATAGAAATATATATCCTATATGTGTAAAGTACATTAAAACTGCCTGATCAGAAAAGATATACTGTATTTGTAGATCTACTTATATTTCTGTGTCTGCCAAATTTTCACATCTTGTTGTTGCTATTTGTTTAACAAGACTAAAAGGAAATTTAAAATATTTAGAACATCATCTTTAGGATTCATTTGGAACGCTATAAAAGGCATGAAAATATTGATCTTGGACTTCTGCATAGGTCTGAGGGACTTTAAATTTACGTACTTGAAGTTTACTGCCTTGTAGGAGACAATACATTAACTCTTTTTTAAAAAACATTATGAAGCTATTTTATTTTACTATTTTTTTAGTTTTTGGCCACACTCCATAGCATGTGGGATCTTTGTTCCCTGACCAGGGATCGAACCTGTACCTCCTGCCTTTTAAGGCAGAGTCTTAACCACTGGACCGCCGGGGAAGTCCCAGTACATTGACTCTTACACCAGCACCATTTCTATGAGGTTTTGCTGACAAAGTGACAACATGCCTCTTTGCCGCACTACTGACAGGGTGCTGGGGAGGTGGCCTACCCTGACTCATCCAAAAATGTTTCCCCAGTTGCCATTGGACTTATGAGTTTCTAGTATCTTTGTAAAAAATTCCCTTCTAGAATTAATTTGTTCAGGGTTGATTATGTTGCATGAAACTAAGTAACTCTGACTGCTGCAACAGGGTGCTGTCTGCATCATGGCAAACGCACTATGTGAGCAAGGGGCACGTCCTCCCACCCTGCCCCAGCACCCTCATTAACTAAGGATGGCACACTTTTCCAGTGAGAGCAGGCGTAAGCTCGGGATCCGTCTCAGCCCAGGGCTCCAGGAAGCATTACACATTAAACTGCGTTCGCTCAGGAAAGAAAACTATTTTGTCTGACTGCCAGATAGAGCTCATTTTCTTTTGTCTCTCACCAAAGGTTCTTTTTAAAATGAAATTGTTGTCAACTAATGGATATAAAGGTAACTATTGTGGTGATAGCTTTAAGATTCGTATTTTGTGACACCCCCCCCCCCCCATAGAAAAAGACAATAAGATAAAGAGAAAACTTAAATGGTCAAAAGCAAAATGAGCATGTCAACGAGTGAGACCAGGAAGAAAGGGCCAAGGTAGGCAGAGCTGAAGGGTGTGGAAGGAGACAAAAGCAGTGGTGCGCCTGTCTCCTCTGGGTACTGGAACAGAAGCACCACGTCCAAGGCGAGTGGCCAGGGACAGTTTCACTGCTTAAAATAGTAAACTGGGTTTGGGCTACCCAGTTTGAGAAAGGATGCTGGAAAAATGATGTGCTGTCGGCTGTTGCCTGGGACTAAGGCTTAGGTAGTGAGGTTTATGTTGGGAAGAGGAGGGAGCCAGGAAGGGGCCAAGTTGTCTGTTGGATGTGCTGCAGGACCTGAGATCCCAACATCCCGGTGAAAAGGGGGCATGGTTCTAAGACACAGTTCTGGAATAGGGACCTCAGGATGGGCAGAATGGAGGCAAAAGCAAAACTGTGAGACCTGTATCTCTAATGAGACAGAGTAGGATTTTGGGAAAAGGAGAAAGAGTGAAGATGAACCTACTCCAAATAGAATAAAGATAATAGAACAAGTAGATAAAAGGATTCTAAATATGTTAAACATCCTTAAAACAAAAATGAAAGACATAACAGAATTAGTTTCCCGTTCCTGCTGTCGCAAAGTATCACAAACATAGTGTCTTGAAACAACACAGATGTATTATCTTACAGTAGGTTAGAAGTCCAGCATGGGTCTCTCTGGGCCAGAATCAAGGTGTCAGCAGAGCTGCTTTCCTCCTGGAGGCTCTGGGCAGGGGCGGGGGCGGGGGGGGGGGCGTGGATTTGTTATCTTTCCTTCTCCAGCTGCTAGAGGACACCTGACTTCTGTGGCTCAGGGCTCTTCTCTCCATTTAAAAGAGCATCACTCCAGCCTCTGCTTCTGTCATTAGATTAGTAATTAGTAATGTCATCATTACTCTTTGTCTCCCATATTTCTGCCTCCTTTATAAGGATTCTTGAAATTACTTTTGACCCACCTACGTAATCCAGGACAGTCTTCCCATCTCAAGATCCTTAACTTAATCACATCCACAAAGTTCCTTTGGCCATACAAGGTAACATATTTACGGGGTCCTGGGAGTAGGGCATGCACATCTTTGGGTAGTGTGTAGGGGGATATTGATTTGTTTACCACAGCATCCATATAGAGGAAAAAAAGATTAGGAAATAAGCAGATACAGAGATAAATTTGTGGCTACAGGAAAAAATAGACATAGTAGAAATGAAAGGTGTATCATTGTCATACAAATACTTGATAGATATTTTCTAGACTGGACGCAGGTGTGAAAGAATTCACCCCAAATGACAATTACTTGCCCGTGTGCACACACACAGGCGCGCGCGCGCGCGCACACACACACACACACACACACACACAGACTGTGTATAAAAGAGCAATTCAGAGACAAAGAGGGTAGATTGAGAGACTCAAACATATGGCCAAAATAGGAGGAGAAAGAGAATAAAGGCGCGATTTGGAAAAAAAGTGGGGAATGTGCCACAATTGAAGAAAAACATGAACCTTCAGATTGAATATGCAGGCCTAGTACTGAGAAAAGGAAATGAAAATAAATCCACACAAAGGCCCAGGATAATGAAATTGCAGAACATCAAAATATATATTCTGAAAAACTGCAAGAGAGAAAAACCCTGTGCAGAATAAAACAACAATTAGACTTCTCTTCTGCACCCTAATTTGAAGAAAGAGAGAGAAACACCTGTGACTCCAGAATTCTATACTCAGATAAAACATCACTTAAGGCTAAGGTGGGGGACAAGATAAATATAGTGTGTCCTGCAGCCTGATTTTTTTCATCTGGGTTCACTTTTCTTTTGCAAAGGTATACTGTTTAGTATTTCTTCCAGTAATATTCAACTCTTTGTACATCTGAATATTTCTGTTTCTCTGGTAACTAATCTGAGGTACAGCAGGAGTGAAGACATTAAGAACAGAAATGAGGATGGGGTCTGGCCATGAGTCCCCAGCCCTCTTTGCCGTGGAGTACTTTTTTTTTTTTTACCATATGAACACTTGATAATTTATTTAACCATTCGCCTATTTTGTTTGCTTTTAAAACATCTTTATTGGAGTACAATTGCTTTACAATGGTATGTTAGTTTCTCCTTTATAACAAAATGAATCAGTTATACATATGTCCCCATATCTCCTCCCTCTTGCGTCTCCCTCACACCCTCCCTATCCCACCCCTCTAGGTGGTCACAAAGCACCTAGCTGATCTCCCTGTGCTATGCAGCTGTTTCCCACTAGCTATCTGTTTTACATTTGGTAGTGTATATATGTCCATGCCACTCTCTAACTTCTTCTCAGCTTACCCTTCCCCCTCCTCGTATCCTCAAGTCCATTCTCTACGTCTTCATCTTTATTCCTGTCCTGCCCCTAGGTTCTTCAGAACCACTTTTTTTTTTTTTTATATTCCATACATATGTGTTAGCATACGGTATTTGTTTTTCTCTTTATGACTGACTTCACTCTGTATGACAGATTCTGGGTCCATCCACCTCACAACAAATAACTCAATTTCATTGCTTTTTATGGCTGAGTAATATTCCACTGTATATATGTGCCACATCTTCTTTATCCATTCATCCATCCATAGACACTTAGATTGCTTCCATGTCCTGGTTATTGTAAATAGAGCTGCAGTGAACATTGTGGCACATGACTCTTTTTGAATTATGGTTTTCTCATGGTATATGCCCAGTAGTGGGATTGCTGGGTTGAATGGTAGTTCTATTTTTAGTTTTTTGAGGAACCTCCTTACTGTTCTCCATAGTGGCTGTATCAATTTACATTCCCACCAACAGTGCAAGAGAGTTCCCTTTTCTCCACACCCTCTCCAGCATTTATTGTTTGTAGATTTTTTGATGATGGCCATTCTGACTGGTGTGAGGTGATACCTCATTGTAGTTATGATTTGCATTTCTCTAATGATTAGTGATATTGAGCATCCTTACATGTGTTTATTGGCAATCTGTATATCTTCTTTGGAGAAGTGTCTGTTTAGGTCTTTGAGCATTTTATTGGCTTGTTTGTTTTTTTGATATTGACCTGCATGAGCTGCTTGTAAATTTTGGAGATTAATCCTTTATCAGTTGCTTCATTTGCAAATATTTTCTCCCATTCTGAGGGCTGTCTTTTCATCTTGTGTATGGTTTCCTTTGCTGTGCAAAAGGTTTGAAGTTTCGTTAGGTCCCATTTGTTTACTTTTGTTTTTATTTCCATTTCTCTAGGAGGTGGGTCAAAAAGGATCTTGCTGTGATTTATGTCATAGAGTGTTCTGCCTATGTTTTCCTCTAAGAGTTTGATAGTGTCTGGCCTTACATTTAGGTCTTTAATCCATTTTGAGTTTATTTTTGTGTATGGTGTTAGGGAGTGTTCTAATTTCATCCTTTTACATGTAGCTGTCCACTCTTCCCAGCACCAGTTATTGAAGAGGCTGTCTTTTCTCCATTGTATATTCTTGCCTCCTTTATCAAAAATAAGGTGACCATATGTGCATGGGTTTATCTCTGGGCTTTCTATCCTGTTCCATTGACCTATATGTCTGTTTTTGTGCCAGTAGCATACTATCTTGATTACTGTAGCTTTGTAGTATAGTCTGAAGCCAGGGAGTCTGATTCCTCCAGCTCTGTTTTTCTTTCTCCAGATTGCTTTGGCTATTCGGGGTCTTTTGTGTTTCCATACAAACTGTGAAATTTTTTGTTCTAGTTCTGTGAAAAATGCCATTGGTAGTTTGATAGGGATTGCATTGAATCTGTAGATTGCTTTGGGTACTATAGTAATATTCATAATGTTAATTCTTCCAATCCAAGAACATGGTATATCTCTCCATCTGTTTGTATCATCTTTAATTTCTTTCATCAGTGTCTTATAGTTTTCTACATACAGGTCTTTTGTCTCCTTAGGTAGGTTTATTCCTAGGTATTTTATTCTTTTTGTTGCAGTGGTAAATGGGAGTGTTTCCTTAATTGCTCTTTCAGATTTTTCATCATTAGTGAATAGGAATGCCAGAGATTTCTGTGCATTCATTTTGTATCCTGCTACTTTACCAAATTCATTGATTAGGTCTAGTAGTTTTCTGGTAGCATCTTTAGGATTCTCTATGTATAGTATCATGTCATCTGCAAACAGTGACAACTTTACTTCTTCTTTTCCAATTTGGATTCCTTTTATTTCTTTTTCTTCTCTGATTGCTGTGGCTGAAACTTCTGAAACTATGTTGAATAATAGTGGTAAGAGTGGGCAACCTTATCTTGCTCCTGATCTTAGTGAAAATGGTTTCAGTTTTTCACCATTAAGAACAATGTTGGCTGTGGGTTTGTCATACATGGCCTTTATTATGTTGAGGTAAGTTCCCTCTGTGCCTACTTTCTGGAGGGTTGTTATCATAAATTGGTGTTGAATTTTGTCAAAAGCTTTTCCTGCATCTATTGAGAGTGTCATATGGTTTTTATCCTTCAATTTGTTAATATGGTGTAACACATTGATTGATTTGCATATATTGCAGAATCCTTGCATTCCTGGGATAAATCCCACTTGATCGTGGTGTATGATCCTTTTAATGTGTTGTTGGATTCTGTTTGCTAGTATTTTCTTGAGGATTTTTGCATCTATGTTCATCAGTGATATTGGCCTGTAGTTTTCTTTCTTTGTGACACCTTTGTCTGGTTTTGGTATCAGGATGATGGTGGCCTCGTAGAA
This sequence comes from Pseudorca crassidens, assembly GCF_039906515.1. NCBI lineage: Eukaryota > Metazoa > Chordata > Mammalia > Artiodactyla > Delphinidae > Pseudorca > Pseudorca crassidens. The sequence continues at coordinate 7,038,296 of NC_090313.1, forward strand.
TGAGTCTGGGAGTTTTCCTCCCTCTGCTATATTTTGGAAGAGTTTGAGAAGGATGGGTGTTAGCTCTTCACTAAATGTTTGGTAAAATTTGCCTGTGAAGCCATCTGGTCTTGGGCTTTTGTTTGTTAGAATATTTTTAATCACAGTTTCCATTTCATTGTGATTGGTCTGTTTATATTTTCTGTTTCTTTGTGTTTCAGTCTCGGAAAGTTGTGCTTTTCTAAGAATGTGTCCATTTCTTCCAGGTTGCCCATTTTATTGGCATAGAGTTGCTTGTAGTAATCTCTCATGATCCTTTGTATTTCTGCAGTGTCAGTTGTTACTTCTCCTTTTTCATTTCTAATTCTATTGATTTGAATCTTCTCCCTTTTTTTCCTGATGAGTCTGGCTAATGGTTTATCAATTTTGTTTATCTTCTCAAAGAACCAGCTTTTAGTTTTATTGATCTTTGCTATCATTCCCTTAATTTCTTTTTCATTTATTTCTGATCTGATTTTTGAGATTTCTTTCCTTCTGCTAACTTTGGGGGTTTTTTGTTCTTCTTTCTCTAATTGCTTTAGGTGTAAGGTTAGGTTGTTTATTTGAGATGTTTGTTGTTTCTTGAGGTAAGATTGTATTGCTATACACTTCCTCTTCAAACTGATTTTGCTGCATCTCATAGGTTTTGGGTTGTCGTGTTTTCTATGTCATTTGTTTCTAGGTATTTTTTGATTTCCTCTTTGATTTCTTCAGTGTTCTCTTGGTGTTTTGGTAGTATATTGTTTAGCCTTCATGTGTGTGTATTTTTTACATTTTTTTCCCTGTAATTGATATCTAGTCTCATAGCATTGTGTTCGGAAGAGATACTTGATAGGATTTCATTTTTCTTAAATTTACCAAGGCTTGATTTGTGACCCAAGGTATGATCTATCCTGGAGAATGTTCCATGAGCACTTGAGAAGAAAGTGTATTCTGTTGTTTTTGAATGGAATGTCCTATAAATATCAATTAAGTCCATCTTGTTTAATGTGTCATTTAAAGCTTGTGTTTCCTTATTTATTTTCATTTTGGAATATCTGTCCATTGGTGAAAGTCGGGGTGAACGTCCCCTACTATGATTGTGTTTCTGTCCATTTCTCCTTTTATGGCTGCTAGCATTTGCCTTATGCATTGAGGTGCTCCTTTGTTGGGTGCATAAATATTTACAATTGTTATACCTTCTTTTGGATTGATCCCTTGATCATTATGTAGTGTCCTCTTTGTCTCTTGTAATAATCTTTATTTTGAAGTCTATTTTGTCTGATATGAGAATTGCTACTCCAGCTTTCTTTTGACTTCCATTTGCGTGGAATGTCTTTTTCCATCCCCTCACTTTCAGTCTGTATGTGTCCCTAGGTCTGAAGTGGGTCTCTTGTTGACAGCATATATATGGGTCTTGTTTTTGTATCCATTCAGCCAGTTGATATCTTTTGGTTGGAGCATTTAATCCATTTACATTTAAGGTAATTATTGATATGTATATTCCTATTACCATTTTCTTAATTGTTTTGGGTTTGTTTATTGTAGGTCTTTTCCTTCTCTTGTGTTTCCTACCTAGGGAAGTTCCTTTAGCATTTGTTGTAAAGCTGGTTTGGTGGTGCTGAATTCTCTTAGTTTTTGCTTGTCTGTAAAGGTTTTAGTTTCTCCATCGAATTTGAATGAGATCCTTGCTGGGTAGAGTAATCTTGGTTGTAGGATTTTCCCTTACATCACTTTAAATATGTCCTGCCGCTCCCTTCTGGCTTGCAGAGTTTCTGCTGAAAGATCAGCAGTTAACCTTACGGGAATTCCCTTGTATGTTATTTGTTGTTTTTCCCTTTCTGCTTTTAATATTTTTTCTTTGTATTTAATTTTTGATAGTTTGATTAATGTGTCTTGGCATGTTTCTCCTTGGATTTATCCTGTATGGGACTCTCTGTGCTTCCTGGACTTGATTAACTATTTCCTTTCCCATATTAGGGAAGGTTTCAACTATAATCTCTTCAAATATTTTCTCCATCCCTTTCTTTATCTCTTCTTCTTCTGGGACCCCTATAATTCTGGTGTGTTTAATGTTGTCGTAGAGGTCTCTGAGACTGTCCTCAATTCTTTTCATTCTTTTTTTCTTTATTCTGCTCTGTGGTAGTTATTTCCAATATTTTATCTTCCAAGTCACTTATCTGTTCTTCTGCCTTAGTTATTGTGTTATTGTTTCCTTCCAGAGAATTTTTAATTTCATTTATTGTGGTGTTCATCATTGTTTGTTTGCTCTTTAGTTCTTCTAGTTCCTTGTTAAACATTTCTTGTATTTTCTTCATTCTATTTCCAAGATTTTGGATCATCTTTACTGTAAGTTCTCTGAATTCTTTTTTAGGTAGACTGCCTATTTCCTTTTCATTAGTTTGGTTTGGTGGATTTTTACCTTTCTCCTTCTTCTGCTGTGTATTTCTCTGTCTTCTTATTTTGCTTAACTTACTGTGTTTGGGGTCTCCTTTTCACAGGCTGCAGGTTCGTAGTTCCCATTGTTTTTGGTGTCTGCCCCCAGTGACTAAGGTTGGTTCAGTGGGTTGTGTAGGCTTCCTGGTGGAGGGGACTGGTGCCTGTGTTTTGGAGGATCAGGCTCGATCTTGTCTTTCTGGTGGGCAGGACCGCATCTGATGCTGGGTTTTGGGGTGTCTGTGACCTTATTATGATTTTAGGCAGCCTCTCTGCTAATGGGTGGGGTTGTTTTCCTGTCTAGCTAGTTGTTTGGCATAGGGTGTCCAGCACTGGAGCTTGCTGGTCATTGAGTGGAGCTGGGTCTTGGAGTTGAGATGGAGACCTCTGGGAGAGCTTTCACTGTTAATATTACGTGGAGCTGGGATGTCTCTGTTGGACCAATGTCCTGAACTCGGTCTCCCATGTCAGAGCCACAGGCCTGACACCCGGCTGGAGCACCAGGACCCTGTCAGCCACATGGCTACAAGGCTTGTCTTGGGTGAGTGCAAGACGAGCAGATCTCGGCATCTGCTGTGGAGTTCTTGACTTGACCAGAGGATTTGAGACCCTGTGAGCTCTCTTGACCAATGAGACTAGATTTACATGAACCAAAGGAAGTGTGTTGTGTTAAATAACAAGGTCATAGTCTCAGGAACTTCCATTTTACAGGAATGAGTTTATTATGGAGTGTTTGTTAAAGGAAGGTCATTGTCAGACAGGCTAAAAAAAATAATTGGTAAACAACCTGATTTCTTTAGCTTGAAAGTACTTTTGAAGCCCCTGTTGTTCTTCGTTGAAGTAAAACACTTTCCATGTTATTATGGAGATAACAATAGAGAAGTTTCCTTTGGATCAGAATCAGGGACTTTCACGTATTCTGCTATCTATCTGGATGTTCATTATTTATCCAAGTTAGTGTCTTTTATAAATTATGTACACATATTAAACTGCCAAGTAGTTTTACACTTAGGAGCCAACTCTAATCATCGTGGAGCCTTGGTTTTGGAAAGATATTTTGCATAATCAGAAGGCAAGGTCTAATGGAGTCTGGGGTCAAGTACAGGTATCTGTTGTCAATGAACTGGAATGCAAAGGATGGTCACAGGGCTCTTGTGCATTTGTGGCCCATACAGTAGATCGTTGATAAGTGTTTAACAATAGGCTGTCATTGCTTTTGGGCAGGGCCTGATTACAACATTTGCTAATTCCTCTTGTGTAAATATTCCTACTGTGGCTGATTTACAGTTACTCTCATGACATCATTCAGTTCTGAGAACAAATGGTTGTTGCTAATGGGTGTGAACTGGCTCTAACACATCACTGAGCTGGTGACTTAGTTCTTAAACTCCGAATCTGCAGTAGTAACCTGTTGGTCACCCACAGGTTAATCCTAGGTAAGCAAAGTATGGAGATAGGAATCTGAATTTAGGTAACATTTTTTATATATTATGAAGAGGGTTTGAAGAAGTCTGTGCTTTTATCTTGGAGGGGAGGCACCTGAAGGATGAAATGGTCTCAGTGTTCATGCATGGGTTTTTTTTTTTTTTTTTGACAGCGTATAATTTCCAGTTGCTTTCCATCCCTAAGGATCAAACCCAGATAAGCACAGTCTGAAGCATTCCCCTTTCTCAGTGTGCATTGCTTTGAAAAAGATTTCAGAAAAAAAATTTTTTTAGAAAAAAACCTTTTTTATTGGTTGTCAGTTGACCCAGTTTTTACACTTTAAATCCTGCTTAACCCTTTATAGTATATGAAGGATTAGGCAGTAAGTAGCTAAAGTCCAAGGAGAAAATTTTTGAGGCCAAATAATTCAGCAGAGTTTGGAAATATAGAAAGGCTAGGGTTATTTTACTCAGTCACTCGAGCTAGGTACTTCATTTCTTTCCTGTTCCCTGACATGGAATTCATCACGCTGCTGTATGAATTCTAACTCTAGAAGTCCTCGTGAATTTTCCCTAGCCCTTCCTCTGAAATCACTGGCCAGTTCAAGCTAGTCTCTTGTGGTATTGTATTCTGTTTTTATTTCAATTGAAATAAGCAGGATAGAGAATTGCTGGCCATATGTATTAAATTTAGTCACCAATCTGACAATTTTCCCCCAAATAACATTCTATCTTAAACTGTACTTCTTGGGGGAGGGGGATACTTTTTAAGTCAGTCCATGATGTTAGCAGAACATATGATTGAATAACTTCTGCACATGTTTCTATTGGTCAAATCTGAAAGATTATACTATTTTTAAGAGGTTACCAAATACCATTGCCATGGAAATTCTTGTGTTGCAATATTCATCAGTTTAATTGTCCTGAATCCTTTGCATAGAATGCAGATATTATTTTCTATGAAAAAAGGCATGAGATTTTACATAAAACTTCTCAATTTTTCTATAAATTTTTTCTTCTCTAAATCTTGAAAATAACTTAGACTCATCAAACCTTTAGGGAAATCCCTAGTGAGAAAAATGAAATTTGTAGTTCATGGACAAGGTTGAAGAGGAAAACATCTGTTCAACTTAAAACATTTTATCTCAAATAATAAATTAGTTCACAAATGATGATGGATTAAGTAACTGCATTAATTTTTCATTGATTCATTTATTAACCCAACTCTTTAAGGACATTACTTTGTGTGAAGTGTATGTGTGAGGGGTGTAGTGAGAAAGAAAACTAACATTTGATAATCTCCTAATATGTGCTGCTGTGTTTTATATTATATTTAAACAAATATTTCAAACAGATACTACCCCTCTTTTTAGAATGAGGAAACTGAAGCTCAAATAATTTGGTTATAGGATTTAAGTGTGTCACAGAACTCAAGTGTGGAGTAACAACAATCTATATCCAGTTCTTACCAGCTTCAGAAATCTTTATTCTTTCTCTGGTTCCATGTAGCTTCCTGCAGGGAAGTGTAATATGAAGATACAGCACATAGTTCCTGCTTTCAAAATTTTAGTCTAGATAAAGAAAAAAGACATGCCCAATTACCAATATTGCTTAAAAACAATGTTTTATTTAAAATATGGTTAAAAATAAGTAAGCAGAAATGAAAGTAAATGTGCCTTTAGAGCTCAAAAACAAACTTTGTAAGCTAGGGAGTTTCAGAGATTCAGTTTTATTTACTTATTGAATATAATGAAATAGCCAGTATCCCATCTGTCCATCTATCCATCCATCCATCCGTCCATCAATCCATCCATCCATCCATCCATCCATCCATTGATCCATCTTTCCACGCATCCTACCATCCATTCTTTCAACCAGCATTCACACATCAGTAACCATTTTTTAAGGAAGAAGATGAATTTATTCAGATTTGTATATGAACAGAGGTATTCTGAGATTAAATGTGGATAGTTGTAATTTTATTATTACTTCTTTCCAAATGTATGCAAATCATATATTCATAAAAATTGGACTAATAAAGATAATAAAATTTATGAAAAGAGGCATATTTTAAGGCTGATTTAGATCTACTACTACTACTAAGCACACACAACTAGAAGAAAAAAATTTGCTTTAAAATATTAACTTAAAATAAGGGAGGGATTGGATCAGCTGGACAAGAAAAGTATCAGTTTTGCTGCAATAACATACAATGCCAAAACCTCAAAGACTTGAAAGCACAAAAATAATTCCGTTTCACACATTATCCACTTGGGTTCCGGAGATGTACCAAGGGAACCAGGTGTCTTCTGCATGTTGGCTCAGATGATCAGGATGTTGTACTCTGTGGCGCCTCCGTCTGAACACAGTACTTTAGGGTCCAAGGAGAGGAAACCTGAGTGATCAAGATTTGGCTCTGAAATGCCTCCTCTTAGAGATGGCACACACCACTGACGTTTCATTGGCCAAAAAACATTACTATACATGGTCATGCCTCATGTGAGTTAGAGAAGGCAAAGAAGTCAATTTTATCATCTGTCCAGGAGATATTGATGAGCACTAGTAATGTCCACTATGACAAGAAAATGTGGCATAAATGTTAATATTTAGGACCCAAAGAGATATTCACCAAGATAAAAAATATTTAAGACATAAAAGATATTTAGCAGGAGAAAAACGTAAACCTGGGAGTGAAATTCTGAGTAGCATTAATTTTTCATCTTTTCTTAAGCTAACATTACTGCATTTCCCAAGACAAACACTCCATTTCATTCAATGTCTTGGAGAACAGGAAACGAAGCACTATATTACACATACATGTGTGTACATGTATGTATGTAGGTACACATATACATATATGTGGGTTGTATATATACTAATGCATGTACTATTGCTATGCCAGTGCATATTTATTATAGTTTTTTTTTTTTTTTTTTTTTTTTTTGCGGTACGTGGGCCTCTCACTGTCGTGGCCTCTCCCGTTGCGGAGCACAGGCTCCGGACACGCAGGCTCAGCGGCCATGGCTCACGGGCCCAGCCGCTCCGCGGCATGTGGGATCTTCCCGGACCGGGGCACGAACCCGTGTCCCCTGCATCAGCAGGCGGACTCTCAACCACTGCGCCACCAGGGAAGCCCTATTATAGGTTTGTCTCTAACTCATAGTGAGAGTTTTTGTAATCAGTTGTTAATATCATGTATTTTTTTAAAGCACTAAATTCTCTTAGTTTTTTCTTTGAAATAAAAATAGAATAGGAAGATTTTTACTGTTGACAATTGTGCCCTCAAGTGTTAACGTTATTCACAAGTGTTTAAAGGAATAATTAGCTTCATTTCATTCCATCCTACCTGTACTATAATTATAACATGGCCTTTGTTCTATTTATACATACAACTAGTATATTCTAATAGGATTTTTTGTGAAGAAGAAACACTTGGTAATAGCCTAATTTCCCAACAGTATTATACAATAGATCATAAATGACCTTACATTGGAGAAAAAATTAAATGAAAGACACCTGCATTAGAGATCAGTTTCCTAATGTTCAGTTTAAATTCATCACGCTGAGCTATCCAAGGACACCTTTCTTGTCCTATCATTTGATGGAAATGATTTCCATGTGTTTTGCGATTCAACTCCATTCTGCCTTAGATAATGCAGTGACATCAAACATTTCAACTGGCTGACTACGCCTTGGAAAACTGGCTTTTTATTGTCAGAGTACTGGAAGTTGTAAATAAGAAGAGGAATACATTTGGGGCAAGAATAGTAGCACTCACATTTCAGAGTGATTTTGCATTTCAGTGTTTACAAATATGACATCAAATATTAGTAGTTTTATTTCATTTAATATCAGAGGGATTCTAAAAATGTGATATTGACAACCTTAATTCTGAATTTCTCTGTTTTTGTCAGTTTAATCCAGATCTTTGCTATGCAGTTCTGAACACTGCCATGCTTCTCACTTGTAAACAAGAAACACTTGGTTAAATACTTACATACAGCTCTGACAACTTGACCGTAGCTTTGTATGTACTCTTTGGGTAAACCTTAAATATCATGCTTGTAATTGTCAAGAGGCAACTTATTGTCCCTTTATCAGTTCCATTAAATAGCATATTAATAGGAAGTTAATTAAGATGAATATTAATAAAATTTCAATTTTCTAATCAGTGTCTTAAAAGATAATATTTTCAGTTTTGTTTTTCATTTGGTGTCAGTCACACCTGGGTTCCATGAGCAGCTGTTTGGAGGATATTTTGAGATTCATCTTTCTTTGACACACCTCAATTTGTACGGGAATCATGAATGCATGATCTGAAATTGTGACCCTTGAAGTGAAGTCATGGGGAAACTTGGAGGTATTTCTCACTGTTTCATTGCCCCAACTCCAGTTTTTGGCAGCACACTTACACTGGGTGAAGTCTCAGCGTTGCTCAGAGAGATTTCTCGGGGTTCTCCCAAACTTTGGCTTCAAGTGGGCTCTGTGAGCCTCAGTGGGGATTTTTTTCAGATCTCCTACCTTGCCTCCAAACCTGGGTATGTTCTTTGCATGCACTCAGTGAGAGCCCCATTTGGAAAGAAAGTGGAGGTGGATACAGATTCTTCTTTGTCGGGGCTTCTTCAGGAATTTGAACCACCACACCAAATCTCATGGACCTTTAAAACTTTGTGGATAATTTGGCCTGTTTCCTCACAGCCCCTCCCCTGGTGAGTCTATCCTTCTCCCTTCACTCCACTTAGGATGCAGGCAGCAGTCAGTCCTTCTCTTACAGGGAAGACTCACCACTTTCTGGATTTTAGTTCACTTAGTGTTTTTTTTGGCATCCTCAGTTCTTTAAGAGTTTTTTGTTCATTTGTTTTGTGTTTCTCTTTGTTTGTTTTTAAGTTATCTATCTTGTTCTCAATTTTAGGTCTTTTACAGATTTCTAATTCCTAACCAGAAGTGAAATCTAGTCATTTTTATCGATATTTACAACGTGGTCCACTTGCTATTTGTAGCACTTATGTATGAATCCAGTGTGAAAAGAGCCAGAAAAAAAAATGTTAATGATAAGTATTATTCTATGTTAAGAACTGTCTTGCCTTTACCACCTATGCTGTGCGGTTCATCGAATCTTCTCATGCCTGGTGCCTTCTCATCACATGAGGGCTTTGTCTTCCAGGAATGCCATCTATATAAATAAGCTTTTTGAAAAGCTTGATCTGCTGTCTCAAGACATGTGTAAATGCTAGTTTAAGATACAACTGAGAGTCTCCTTGCCTTATTCTTTCCACAATTCCTCACCCACACAGCAGATTTCAGAAACTGTCTTGACAAATTTGTACCTCAAACTATCTAATTATCAGGGAGTTTATATTGGGATGAATTTCCAAATCTTGTTTGATTTTGCCCAGGAGAGTAGATTTGGCTAGTCTGTGTGTTTCATGGAGAGGACAGGCAGATGCACGGCCAATGAAACAAGGAAAGGCCCAAAGAAAGGAGTAATATATATATTACTATATATATATATAATATATATATAATATATATATAATATATATATATTATATATGTATATATAGATATATACATATGTAGATATATACATATATATCTATATATATACATATATAGATATATATATCTATATGTGTATATATATGCATATATTACCCCTTTATATATATATTTCCCCTTTATATATATATATATATATTTCCCTTTATATATATATAAAGGGAAAATTCAGAATGAGGAGATGTAAAAATAATGAATAGTGTTCATGTAGAATGGGGATGACCAAGAGTAACTGTTTGGGCCAATCTGTGCAGTGACAGAAAAACCCAGACTGGAAACCACTGAGCAAAATTAGTGGTAGAAATAGACAAATATAGAAAAATGTGAACAAATATGTGTATTTCCAAACTAGAAATCTCTTAGTATTTCCAACCAGCTCTAGTAACCTTTCCTTTTCATGTTAAAGCAGAGATATAAGAAAACTGTCTCTGTCCTACCGCCATGCACTGCAGGAAGCCAGAGTCTCTGCCCAAATCTGCGCTGCCTCACCTCCCACCAGGATGCCTGCCATTGGCCCAGATGGCCACTTCCTGTTCCTGCTACTTAGATATGGACCTCATCCCTCGGAATTCTTTTCTTCATTGTATTGTCTGGGCTCACCTCAGCCTCAGAAAATATCTCACTAGCTGTCTATTTCTGAGCATCCCTCCCTCTTTCCTTCTTTCTCTCTGTAGCCAGCACCATTTCTCTAGCAAATCCATTGACTTTATCCAGGCTTTACCAGACTGTATCTCCACCATAAACAAGTATGACTGTAAGTCCCTTTTGTCTAACAAAAAGAGGAGCTCTGTTTCTAAAAGGATTCCAATCTTCCTTTTAAATTGATCAGTTCAAGCTACTTCCAGCTTTTTAAAATAGCTGTCTTTTTTCAATTTCACTAAATTACTAATACAATAAAATGTTTTAAATGGTATACATTTATTGACATATTTAACCCCCCCAAACACCATTTAAAATAGGTACATTTACTTTTATTTCATGTTTAGAGATAAGCAAAGAGATCCAAAAAGGCAAATTACTGGCCCAAATTCATGTGTGCAATAAAAGTCTGACTCCTGAGCCTAAACTCTTGACCACTTTCCTCTAAATGGTGAATGAATCATGAAGCAGGCAGTGGGGTGCCATTCTCCTCAAGAAATGGCAGAACATATAATTCATTCAGTGCTTAACAGTAGCTTATGTTTTTCCCTAAACATTGGCTATTGCAAATGCTGGAGACAGTATGCGAGACTAAAAGAAATTTGTAAATTTGTGTTTTACACAATGTGAAAAATTTTCAATTTCTTAAAATTTGATCAACTGTAAAAATGCCTCTCTCTTCAAAATGCACGTTCTTGTAATGAAACTCTCACCACGCTCCGTTTTAGGAAAACAATCAAAATGATACAATAACAGCCAAGTATAAAATTATTATTTTACCAAAGAATTTGGTGATGAAATGATATCCACTAATTTCTAAGTAATTAGCTTTTCTGTGTTTTGTGAGGCAATCTTAAACAGTCAGTGTGCATGTAGGTATATTTAAAACAAATATCAATTCTGATTTGATCTGTGATGACTAGATCGTGGAACTGTCTGCATTTTTTCAAATAGCTAGATGAAGGCACGATACTTCTTATATTTTTATAGCTTTATTGTTAAAACTATCTGTATCTGTGAAGAAAGCTTTCAGTTACAGGGAAAGGAAACCTGATTCACAGTGTTTTTAAAAAATGAGGATCTGTGTTTTCCTGGATGTAGGCAGATTTTGGCATTTTATTAGTGACAAGGATGTCAAAACCATTGTATCTTATTTTCTTGTCCTTGCCCATGGAACTGAAATGCAAAGGCTGCTGGTGCTTTAAACTTCATGTCCACATTCAGAACAAGGAAAAGAGGGCAGGAGAAAAGGTCATAGGTTCTGCTTCATCTGGAAAGCAAACAGCCTTCCTAGAAACCCTCTTGACTGTCATCCATTTGTATGTCATTTGCATCTTTTTTGGCAGAAACTGGGTCATTTGCCCACATCCAAGTGAAAGAGGCTTGGAAAGTGGGAACATTAGAAGCGTCTTTGGCTGGGTCAGTGCCCTCCATCTGCTGAGTGGGCGGGGGGATTGATACTGGGTGGAGAATAAGCAGTTATTGCCCTTCTGAATTGCATTACCTGATTCTGGAACTTTACTGTGAAAAGTTATTTGATATTCAGTAGTTTTACTGGTAATTCAACCATATATATAAAATTTAAAGAATCATATACTTAAATGATAAATATCAACTTAATACCTATAGTAATTAAAAAAAATTTGATGGTAATATTGACTATCCTTTTAAGTCTTCTGTTAATGTTGTTGTTGTATCTTTATCAATTTAAGAAAAAGTACTGGTCTCATTTATTTTCCAACGGCAAATAGAAGTATCATGTTACAGTGAAATCATCAACGTTCTTTTCTGGAGACACCCCCCATCCACCCATGCATATTCAGGAATGGGAATAGTGTTGACATCCATGGAACTTAGAACAAATACCAATGCCAATCACATCTCAAATATAAACACGTTTCAAATTTATGTGGATTTTAAACAATCTGGTTTTTTTGGCTTGTAGAAAAATTACCAAATAGCATATTGCATTAAGAACAAAATGTTCTTTAATCAGGATCAAATTACACTCTTATAGTAGTAGCACATAATTATATAGATAGAATATTAAAAATTTTAAGCATATTCTTTAGACAAAATATCCAAAGACGCCAATGTTTTCTTTATTAAAAAGTTATTTTCCAGTTCACTGAATCAATGTAAATATTAAGATTTTGGTTTTATTAAGATTAACTCTAAATTTTTTACTTCTGTATGCAAAGCATAGAAGAAATTGTAACTACATCTTGGTTTGATGTTTGAAAAGTCTGGCATAATTTTTAAGCAACTTTCCATCTGGCTGGTACAGTAAGCAAATGGAATTAGAAAAGATTTGGTCTCTGTTTCTTGACATGAATGTTTATGATTGGTATGATTTCTTTGGTTTGCTTTTATTTATTACCGCTTTGACTGTTTTTGGTATAGCCGTGTGGATATGCATAAAGGGTGGCGTTGCTATCATATTATGGCTTAGCACATAAAATAGAAAAACATGTGTATTTTGGACCTACTGTCGTTGCCTAATCAACGGCGGCCCTTTTCCTTCCTGGGACTCTCCTCCACGTAACCACATGTTTATGGAAGATGACGTTATCCCCAGACCACGGGCAAATCCCTGCTACCCGAAGCTGGTCAGGATCATCGCAGTGGACTAGATAGTGCACACCTAGTTCTGACCAGTGAGAGGTGCAGGCACCTTGCTGGAGGACTCCCTAGAAAAGGTTTCTTTTGACAAATAGAAGAACAGGGCAGGAAACAGTCCCTTTTCTTCTGCCTGCCAGAGTCACGTGTGCACAGAATGGCTGCAGCTTCTGGAGCCCATTGAGGGCAGGGGGAGAGCCAACCACTGCAGATGGAGAGTGAAGACAGGCAGCCCCTGGACTCTGCGACCCAGGGAGTCTTAGTGACAAGACAGGACGTGTTTGCCTCGTTTCTAAATTGTTTTCTATTATTTATAGCTCAGTGCATCCCGCCCAATATAATTGGCCATACTTACATATTCTGAAATCAATATGTCCATTTAAATGAAATTTAGGGTTTTTTATACAGTGGTTACAATAGAGTGTCTCAGGCAGTATTGTGTGTGTATGTCTGTATTATATTCTTAAGTACTACTTGGAAGAATTTTTTTAAGTCTGGCTTTTAATGGTTACCTTACATCCTGACTATTTGATATTTTTTAGGATCAAATAATGTCACCATAAATATACATATAACATATTATATATATATATATATTTTTTGTCCATGTGGATATATGGACCTTACTTTGTCCATAAGATGTAAATGTTAAATTATATATTTCTTTTGATATTGATATTTTGTAATAGATGTTTTTTGAGTTGTTAAACATAAAAAATAATATTATAAATAATCAGCTTCCTACAGGCTTCATAGATATTCTTAATTATTTGGTTGTTGTCATGTTGTTTCATACCTCATAATAACCACTATTATATGATTATTAATGGTTTTTACCAATTATTCTCTTTTTTCTAGATGTTGGTGAAGCATCTCTACCAACATATTAGTACAATTTCTAGATAACTGACTCTTATTTTCACATATTTCTAAAGTAAAATTTCTGAAAACCTCAAGCACAAAGACTTTAAAAAATATGAATTGATATAATTTTACCTAATGTGGAAGATTGGGAGAGGAGTGACTTTAATATCATATTTTAATGTCTAAGTTAATACCTCTGAAATTAATAAAATTAGTACAATTCATAACACATGGTCAGTCTTACGCTACATAGTCATAGTAATATGAGAGCACATTAAAGTCATTTCTGGTGGATCCCAGCTGCAACCATAGACTCTTGGGTACCTTTTTTTTTTTTTTTTTTTTTGCAGTACGCGAGTTTCTCACTGCTGTGGCCTCTCCCATTGTGGAGCACAGGCTCTGGACGCGCAGGCTCAGCAGCCATGGCTCACGGGCCCAGCCGCTCCGCGGCATGTGGGATCTTCCCGGACCAGGACACGAGCCCGTGTCCCCTGCATCAGCAGGCGGACTCTCAACCACTGCACCACCAGGGAAGCCCCTTGGATACCTTTTAACAAATGAAATAATGAGTGTCAACCCAGGGATTTGTGGTTCTAGCTAAATCACCATGTTCCCTGGGGATTCTTTTGAAGAATTCATCGAGCTGTAACTTGTCTTAACTAGTTACTAGACTAACGCAGAGAAAGACAGAAACAGAAAAGAAATACAGGTGCCCTCTTCCCTGATGGAGTAAAGGATTCTCCTCGTCCTGGAGTAGAGACTGCTCAGGAAAGTAAGCAGACTGCATTTTCTGGCTGCTTTTGTGCTTGGTTTTGACATACCCTTGGTGTCAGGAAATTTTCCCCTCAAAGCTTTAATCCCTCATGTTCAAATTTAAGCACATTTCCTCATCTGTAATCAGTGCGGAGACACAGCAGATGGTCACCATCTTCTATACACTAAACCTTCAAGCTTTTTGTTCAGAATAAATGATCCTACTTCAGACTCATAAAATTAGATGGGACCTTGAAGTCATCCCATCCTTCCTCTGCCTTTAGACAAGACTACCCTTTAGCCATCCCAAACAGATGAGCAAATTCATCCTATTTTTAAAAGAGATCAAGAGAATCTAATCAAAAGCTTCCAACAGTCACACATTCCTCTGATGAAAACCCCTCACTTTCAGGAAATCAGTATCATTATCATCAAATAGCATTTTCTAAACACCCACATGTGCAAAATATGTTTGTATAATCAGACCCTAAAGAGGGCCCAAGAGGCCTAGAAGAAGGGTTGAAGAAGACTGCAAAGGTGCAGAATCCCTCTTAGGCTCTTTTCAAGGTAGTGGGGGAATCTAGCTATGGCCATAAACAGACCTACAGCAAACCCATCAAAGCACATTATTTTTAAGGGACATTCCAGAAACCCCAGAGGATTTTTATGTTTTTATTTAGGAAAATTGCCTTATAATTAAAGAATACATTCATTTGAAACAAATCTGTATTAATTTAAAGTCATAGCATTTGCAACACACGTAATATTGAATCAATTGCCTCTCTTACAAAGGAGGTGGGGAGGGAACTGTCTCTAAAATCTTTGAGTCCTTTTCTCCCATTTTTGGCTCTTCTTTCATGCCCCTGAAGAGCCAGAGCTCAAAAAGGCTGCCCTCGGACTTCCCTAGTGGCGCAGTAGTTAAGAATCCGCCTGCTAATGCAGGGGACATGGGTTCGAGCCCTGGTCCCAGAAGCTCCCACATGCCACGGAGCAACTAAGCCCGTGCGCCACAACTACTGAGCCTGTGTGCTAGAGCCCGCGAGCCACAACTACTGAAGCCCATGCGCCTAGAGCCCGTGCTCCACAGCAACAGAAGCCACCGCAATGAGAAGCCCGTGCACCGCAGGGAAGAGTAGCCCCCAATCGCCACAACTAGAGAAAGCCCGCATGCAGCAACGAAGACCCAACACAGCCAAAAATAAAAATAAATAAGTAAATAAATTTATTAAAGAAAAAGAAGGCTGCCCTCAGAATTTTAATACTCCCCACCCAAGGCTGGAACGTCTCTATGTCCTTCAACTTCCCTTCCAGTCGAGGAATTCCCATTCTCTGAGAGTTACTGATGGCTACTACATTTTAACTGAACCGAGCAACTTACTTGGCGGTTGCCTTCTCCTACTATAAACTCATTTGATTAATGGACAAATGGTTGACTCATATCTGCTGGTAAGATGGGCTGGCTGCTGAGGCGGGGTGGTTCTTAACCAGCGTGGCCGTCCATGCCCACCCCACCCTCAGTCATTCTGCCAGGGAGTGAGGCACGTGGCCTGGAACCAGACAGCAGCCCTCTTTTCCTCCCTCACCTTTGTAGGTTTCTCAGCTACACCCACTGCTCACCTTTGTGAGAAGCTCCGTTTCAGTGTGTAAGGAGTCACAGTGCTCCGAGTTCAGGAACTGGCCAAGTGCCTCCAGGTCCTTGAACGGGGCCCTGATAGGATGTGCGCTGCACTGCAACAGGCTTCAGAACATTTGCTGTACTAGCACAGGGGTTATCTCGATCACTGTTGCTGCTTGGTTTGGATTTATGCCCCTTTACCGTGCAGCAGCCGATTCAGTACCTCGTTGTAAAGTCTCCATACTGTGGGTAGCAGGTACTGTGTAGTAAGCCTTTACCATAAACATAAAATATACTTACAGTATTGATATATCATTCTTTTTATTTTATTTTATAATAGATATGTCTGTGCTGTTCCCTAAACGTATTCAAGGCTTAACATTTTCACTACCAATGAATAAAATGCCTAAATCTTTTAGGGAAATGGCATACTTCCTTATTAACATTATTGAATGTCTCTTATGTTTGAAAGAAAAGGAAATAACACTGGGTGCTTTCATAAGTTATCACATTTATGTCTTCTAATTGCATTTCAGGGTAAGAACATTTTTCCCCTTTCTCTCTCTTTTTATTTTTAAACAGAAACTAAGCCTAAGAGAGGATTTCATTATTAAAAAAACTGATTCCAAATACAGACATCTCTGGTCCTAAAGTGTGTGTATGTGCAATCATGTAATTAATTTGATCTAAGAATCAACTAACCTAAATAAATGCTAGGTTTCTAGAATTTATCAAAAAAAAAAAAAAAAACCTTGAGGATTGACTCTTGCTTATTTCCCAATTGCAATATGCAGGATAGATATTTTCATTTCAGGATAAATGAAATCAGTGCATTCTCTGTATTTGATCTTGTATTTACTACACAAAGGATATCCTTTCATATAATATAATTCTATAAGAACAGTATAGTATATATTCTAGATATTTTCATTAATCAATATTACTGATTATTATGAATCACTCTTCAGATTAGGCTTTGGTCCCACAAACCTGAAGTACATTGGGAAATGCAGAATTAATTCCTTTCAACTCAGTTCAGGCTCTACAACTTCATGATTAAGCAATTTGGAAAAGATGACAGGAAATAGAAATCTTTCCCTTCTAAAGGAACTGGTGATTTCATGGGTATAGTTGCCCCAGTGAATTGTGTAATCTGTGAAAATATAGGGAGTTCTCATCTTTGAGAATAAATGGATTGAGTGAATTCAGTTATCTCTATTATCATTCAGTTTGCATATCAATTTTATTATGTGCAAAAAAGTAATGGATGTGCCCCTTAAAACAGCTTCACGAATTAAAAACCAACCACACTTGTGTCTTCTTTTTGTGGAAATTTATCTAAGTATGTTAGGTGATTTTAATCCTCATCCATTTTTTGATATTTTGTCCCATCCTGTCAATGATCTTAAATGGCTCCTGAAGTATAAATATAAGGAGAAGATTAGGTCATTGTAAATTCAGGTGACTTCCACAGTTGACGGTAGAATGAAACTTGCCTCACTCACTGTCAGTCCTGTTCATCAGCGTGCTACCTTTCCAGGTCTGCAGAGGCTAGAGAGGTGATCACTCCTGTTTCATTTTTATGTGCATTTATTTTGGTTCTCAGTTGAATCAGCAACTGGGGCTGAAACCATCCTTGGAACAGATTGGATGATTGGATTCTTTTATAAGTAAAATAATTCTGAAAATAGAGCCCTATGGATTTCTTAGATGCTTCTTAAATATTTGTGGTCAGCCAGTGTAAGTAACACAGAGAATTTGTGGTCAGCCA
Source organism: Pseudorca crassidens (assembly GCF_039906515.1). Lineage (NCBI taxonomy): Eukaryota > Metazoa > Chordata > Mammalia > Artiodactyla > Delphinidae > Pseudorca > Pseudorca crassidens. Next base: position 7,055,973 of record NC_090313.1, read on the forward strand.
GCATAATCTTCCTTTGCAAGCAGTGTATGCTATTCTTGTACTTACACCAACAAAACTGTCTCTGGATCACTGACATTTTTACTTAGGAAGAGTCTCAGGCATTTCAGAGCCTTAGTTCACTTAGCTTGTTTCAGCCGTGGTCTTAAAAGCCTCCTTTGCTCCCTTTACCATCACCTCTTTCTTGTAAAAGCTGGATTTGAGCAAGATACCTTTAATTAATCAAATCCACAAGGCAGTCAGAACATTGCTTCTCTTGCACTGAAAAGGAAAAGACTGATCTCACAAGCAGATGAAAATGACATATGTGACTCTGTTTCTCTGAGTGGGCTCCGGCACGTGCTTAATCTTGAGTTTTCCCATTTTGAGAGACTTTTTGCCAAGTCAGCTCTCAGGCAATTCATGGAAGATGTTGCTATGAAACTACATCAAACACTATTCTAATTCTTGACAGGTTATTCTATACAGTTGCACATACCTGGCCTTCAAGATAGGGTAAACTAAAACCCACTGAAGAAGAATAGAAAGACTATTATTACAATCCTTGAGGAGTTCAAAAATCAATAATTCTGCAGAAGGAGAATAGGCCATTTATCATTGCTCTGTCTTTTTGATGTCAAGGAAAAAAATTGCTCTTAAAATCTCAGCTGATATTAGTAGCTTTAGAATTTACAAAGCACTTGTTTATTCCATATTCCATTGAATTCTCACAGTGTCTTTGCAGTCAATATTAATATTGCACATTGTAATTGACCCATTTGAAAGCTGAGACATTGGGGGTCAGAGAATGTATGTCATTTTCCCAAGGTCATGCAGCTGATAAGTGATGATTCTAGGATTCCATTTCTAAAAGATTGAGACTCAAATCTATTTTTCCATCCCATTGCAATGTATGTTTTATTAACAGGATGTCTAATTATGAATTTGAGAATAATCTTTATTTAAATTACTATACTCAGAATATATTTTGCATATTTCTAAAAGTGATTTGTAAATACTATTTTATTTGAGAAAAATGAAGAGTAAAATGAATATTTTTATTTGCTCACTAGGAACAAATACAGACCCTCTGGCTGCACACTTTTCCAAAGATCCTGTCATTTAAACTATAATATCATTCCAGATTATTTGAGATTAGGTAAATTTACTGAGATGAGGCCAGTATACATTAGGGTTCTCAATCTTGGCACTATTAACTTCTCTGCTGAATAAGTCTTTGTTGCAGGAGGCTGTCCTGTGCATCGTAGGATTTGGCCATCCCTGCCTTCTACTTGCTAGATGCTAAGAGCACTCCCAGTTGTGATAATTCCAAATATCTCGAGACATTGCCAACTCACCCCCACTTTAGAATCACTGGTCAGCCTTAATTTAACTGCTAGGACACTTGCTCTGTTTTCCTGTTACTTTGGATAATGGGAAAGAGTTGTAAACTAGCTGAGGCGTGAATCTTTTCGTATCAGTGTTACAGTGGGTACATTAGCATGCTGCATAATTCCCTAACCTAATTCTATCTGTGAGGTCAGCCAAAACTAACAAAATCTCAGGCATGTCTTTTGATCTTCCTTTGACTCCCCTTTTCTGAAGTGAAGATCTTTAGCTTATTTTGTTTTTTCCCCAGAATATCCCTATTGGGAGACAATTGGTCCCTCACACTTTCATACATCTTGCAAGTTAGGCACTGACTGCCCTTTTGTTCTGGACTATATTTTCGTGGATGTTTGCAGAGCAAACGGTTTTAGAAAAGAGAGATTATGTCTCTTTGTGGAGCAAAAGGTAGACATGTTTACTTCTCATTGTAAACATCCAGATTCCCTGAGCTCAGGATCCTCTCTGTCCTGTTAGTGCTGCTTTCATCTGATCCTCTTTGTGTTGTCCTGTGAGAATTGGCACTGGGGGACCAGCACAGTGTTGATACTGTGGCTACTGCTGTTGCTGGGAGTGATAACTGTCCTTCATCTCAGAGCCAGGAGACTGAATCTCCTACCAGCATCCATAGAACTATGGCAGCCTAAATTTTAATACTGCAACTAAGACAGTTCTTCAACCCTTCACATTCTTGGGAATCTATCCTTTGACATGGATGGGCAGTTAAAGGCTGGTTATTTCTCAGAATGTTTTTGCATATATCACTTTGGTGGACTCATTGATGATACCGCATGAAATGTCTTTTTTGCATCTATTGAATGGGCATTCTTAAAAATATTGTCCACTGTATCACATACATTTTCCTTTCTATATAAGCATATTGTCGTTACAAAGGAGAAGCTGTTCTTTGCCTAAACAACAGTTGTAATTCATCTATGGACATCACAAAGGTATGATTTACTGCATTTTCATCCTTGCTACATCTTTTAGGAAATGAACGCCTCCTTTCTCTGTCGAACTCTAGTAGCTGCATAGTATCATTTGGTAATAATGTTCGGTGTTAATCTTACCAGTGACTTATTTTTCTACTTTTAAATAATTGGACACCTGGGGAAATAAAATTTAAAAAAATAAGCCAACCTCTTAAAAAGTTCACATAACAAGTCACCTTGGAACAGATTTTTATTATTAATTGGGAAAAAAAGAATCACTTGAGTGGTCCTCCTTGTATGGCTGTCCCCCAACAAGGGGATCACAAGATCTTTTGTCTTTTTCCTTGGGCTTCTGAGTTAGGAGGTAACTTATTTGCACAAAGATCCTAGGGATCCTCTGGGAGAAAAATGATTGTGATTCGATCACAAAGTTTGAGAAAGTTATGGAATGGGCTGACGTAGGACTTGGCAAAGTATTCCAAGAGTATGACCCAGGAGCTTCAGGAAAACTCACCAGGAGCGTAAGAAGAGCCTGGCTGGTCACTTGTTTTCAGCATCTGACGTTCCTTAGGAGAGGCTAATTCTGGTCCACGGTGTTGCAGAATCTAGCAAGTCTGAGCACCAGCCACTCTGGCGTGATAATCTTCTTGGAGTGATGACAGATAAGCATTTGAATGTAAATTTTATTTTATTTTATGTTTTTTTACAAAAAAATATTTATTTATTTGGCTGCACCGGGTCTTAGTTGCCATACGTGGGATCTTTAGTTGTGGCACACGGGATCTAGTTCCCTGACCAGGGATCAAACCTGGGCTTCCTGCATTGGGAGCTCGCAGTCTTAACCACTGGACCGCCAGGAAAGTCCCCTTGAATATAAATTTTAAACGTTTTAATCATGGAACCCGAGTATGTGACAACTCTTAGCCTGTGGGACCAGAAAGGCTGAGTGACTTTCACACTGTGTCTGGCAGCCTCAGAAGGCACAGTTCTAGCAGCTGAAGATGAAAAATTCTACTGCTTCTCTCTCTCTCTCACTTTAGGATGTGTAATTACCATAGAATGAGTTGACCCTGGGGTTCTTGGACATCGTGGGCCTTTGTTCATTTGATTTTTTGATTGATTGCTTGAGGGGAAATGGTAATAATATCAAGTAGGGAAAATAAGTGGATTAAGGTTTGCTATTAATAATATAAAAGGGATGTGATTATCAAGAGTGCTACACTGTTTTAAAAATTTCTACCCTACTCTCTTAGCTCTTTATCTCATTCTTGCATGTGAGATAGCTACTTTAGGCTTTTCTAGATCAGGTTAGTTTATTAAGTTAATGCATCTACTTTAGGCTTTTGTAGATCAGGTTAGTTTATTAAGTTAATCATCTACTCTGTATTGATCCATATTAATGGATCAATTTATTTTTTTATCTTTGGAATGGCATTAAGGATTTTGGTTGGCAGATCTGGCCAGTGCAGGAATATATATTATCTCTAGTCTAAAGATAGACTGTTATCTTTCATGACTACATTGTTACCTGATTGTGGTATCTGGAAAAAATCATAATCGTAGTAACTGATATCTTTTCAGAATGGATTCTTCTGTAGAAGCACATCCGTAGACCTTGATCTCAGGGTTGGATAATACTTCTAAAACACAATGCAGAAATATTGTCAGTATTGGCAGTTGTTAATGATCCCTACTGTTATGAAACAACTAAATAAAATAAAGAATGAAAAATGACTCCATTTAATTGGTACTTCTGGGAAATTCAGGTAGGTGTTGAAGTCATTTTAGGTCCTGGGCAAGTTACCAGATGGTATAATCTATATCTTTTTTCATTTCTGTAAGCCTGAAATATATGGTATTTTAACTGCTTTCTTTATGTATTGCATTCAATCAGGAAATAGTCTCTTGGCTTGGTGTTTGAGAAGGCAGTGCAAAAAGCATTCTGGTTTGAGTGCTGTGATGTTGTTGATCACCATCTATCTGTGACACTGAGCTACAAGATTCTGAGGAATATACAGATAAATGGTCATTTCAATGAATGTAACATTTTCTGAGAAACTTTTAAGTTTTCTTTGATTTTCACTAATTGCTTTTCTGTGTCACCTAACTATTTTATCAGCGCTAAGCTGATGAATACTTATATTTATAGTGAATTTTTGGTAATAGACAACTTAAACTAGTTTTAAATGACCTTTGTAAATCTACTTGTATAAATGACAGCACTAACAGTAAAAATAAAACAAAACAAAACAAAGCAGAACTAAAAAGAGTTCTTAGTGTTTGGATCTGACCCAAAATGACTATTAAAGTTGTAAATTTTCCCATTAAACTGATAATAATGTAAGCAGTTCTATCAGTGGAAATGCTGACATACTTCTGAGTAATCACATCCTTTCCAAGTGGCCTTTGATATGTTGATTCTACCTTTTACAAGCCTGAGTATATTTTTGATTTTGAGGAATGTGTTGATAGATGGTGCTGAATTGGAGGCCTACCCAAATCTAACGGGATTCTTTGCTGCTTCTAGCTATCACAGTATTTTTCTATTGAGTAGATTTTGCTTGCCTAAAATAAACTTTCTCAGTAGAGGTACAACCTGAGTGAATTCTCTTTTTCCAGACACAGTGATGGTCATAGGGCTGTACACTCCGTTTCATTTGATGTCCTTTATGACCGTTCAGACTTGGCATTCAGTACATAATGGAGGACAGTAGGGCCAGAGCAGTTTGCCTTGGTACACATTGGAGCTGGTGGCTGAACCCCACTCTCTGTAAGAGCAGGAGCCTCCTGTTAAAGTAATAACTCCTGCCCTCCCAGTTGTGCTTCTGTTCGTGAGACTCATCTAAGTTTGATGATATGGTTATAATGACGGCCGCCTGGTGTCTCCATTTTAAAGATACATTTTTGGGGCAAATAATAGGTGACATAAATTGTTGCTTTGTGAATGTCCTTTAATCCCAAGAACTTTCATCCAGTGGTTTTTAGCACCTAATGGTTTGTCCTTGCCAAAACAAGACATTATTGTGGCTTGCAAAATGGTGTTATTTCTAATTTTGTCATATCCTTCATATTTATTAGCTGGCATCCTTCTGTAAAAATTTCCTTTCTATTTAAAAAATATATTTTTTATGTTTTTAAGTTATATACTTAAAGCATTTAAATATTTTAAAAATCTGGAAAATTTTAAAGAAATATACTAATTTCTATGAATATAATGTTTTGATAAATATAGACAAAATGCATATTACATGAACTCATAAAAGTCTTTTCAATTTATAAAAATATATATGTATATTTGTTTCCTTTCAAGTAGGTTTTGTTAAAAGTAGAAAGAAGTAAAATCTCCTGTGCCTTGAGTTTCAGCTTTCTGTTCATGCTAAGAAATGCACGGCTACGGAAATGAATTCTTCATTCATTCAGCCAGCGTTTCTTGAGGAGCTGCTATCATCAAGGTGTGATGTTAGCTATAAATTTGATGTAACTTATGTTTTTACCTCCACTTATGAAATAGGAATTTTTTAAATGCATTTTTTTACTTTCTGCATATAATGATACAAATGAACTTACTTACAAAACAGAAACAGACTCACGGATTTAGAGAACGAACTTATGGTTCCAGTGGGGAAGGGTGAGGGGAGGGATAGATTGGAAGTTTGGGATTGACATGTACACACTGCTATATTTAAAATAGATAACCAAGAAGGACCTACTGTATAGCACAGGGAACTCTGCTCAGTATTCTGTAATAACCTAAATGGGAAAAGAATTTGGAAAAGGATAGATCCTTGTATATGTATAACTGAATCACATTGCTGTACACCTGAAACTGACACATTATTAATCAACAATACTCCAATGTAAGATAAAAATTTTTAAAGTACATTTATAATATTATATGTACCTACCATGTATGTATACACATATATGATTTAGATATATGATTATATATACATATTATATAATATGTATATATGATTTCCTCAATAATTCATATGGGCCGATGGTCAATAAACACACAATTCTCCTGGTCACAACTGACCATGTCAAGTTTATTTATTACAATACATATTTTATTAATAGAATTTAAATGAAGTCTTAACATCAAAAACTCAGAAACTCTCATGGAGATCCAGATGATTAAATACAATACATAATATGCCTAAAAGGCTGCTTTTGTTCTTGCTGTTGTTGAGGACTGACCATTTCCGTGGAAAACTTTCTTATCATAGAAGCTCAAAATGTAATTTTAACTAACAAAATGTAAAGGTAGTTGTCCCCATTCTGCAGTCTAGTACCTTCCTTCCATTAGACTCACATGGCAGAACCTTCTTGAAAGACCACTCTAAATATAGAAAAGTACATCATCTGCTATTCAGTTATCTTGTTAACTTGCTTGTGCTTAGCATTTGAGTAGCTCTTGAATGAATTACAATAATTTACATAGCCTAATCTAATAAAGGATATTTATAGCGTGTGTAACAATGAAGATATATTCTTTGAGGACTTTTACAGATATATAAACACTTGTTTAGTAAAATTCGCATTAAATGTAGCAGACGGAGAAAGCCCAGATTCTGGAGTGAGAGACACATGGCCTTAATTTTGACTCCACAATTTATTAACTCTATGATTTGGTCATGTTGCTGAATTTCTCTGAACATCGGTTTTCTCATCCATAAAGAGGAGGTGGTAATGCATAACAAATATTTTGACAGGCTGTTAAAGTCTGGAGATGATGTGTGTAAAGAGCCTGACACATAGTAGGTGTATGAGTCAGGTTTCTCCAGAGAAGTAGAATCAGTAAGATGTGTGGGGCTGGCAGGTCTGAATGCTGTAGGGCAGGCAACAGGCTGGAGAGCCAGGAAGACTTGGTGTCACAGCTGAAGTCTGAAGGCATATGGAGGCAGAATTCCCTCTTCCTTGGGGGATGTCAGTCTTTTTCTCTTGGTCCTCAGGTGGTGGGATGAGGCCCATCTATGTTATGGAAGGTAATCTGCTTTATCAGTCTACTGATTTGGATGTCATCTCATCTTAAAAAAACACCTTCATAGCAGTATCTGGACTGGTATGTTCGATCAGCTTTCTGGGGATGGTGCTTTAGCCAAAATGACACCTAAAATAAACCGTCACAATAGGTGTTCATTGAAAGGTACCTACACTTGTTAAAACACCATAGAATTCTGTATATAAGACCTGAGGTCTCTCTCTGGAGAACCTCAGCCCCCTGGCCACTCTCCACTTCTTCCTGGCCGTTGCTTGGATGGTGGCTCCTATTGGCTCCTCTTACTTTCTGTCTCGCTCTTGTTTCCTTGATGTTTCCATGTGAATAGCACGGTTTAGGCCAAGGGTGCTGCTGGCTCTCAGTGTCCCAATGCCACTGCACCAATAAGGCAAGTGATACCTGATCCCATACACAAGATGGGAAGACACCTCTTCTCCATTCTTTGTGTTCTACTTTACCACCTGTGCCCTAAAATAGCACTTTTCATCTGCCAGAGACCCATAAAAACCTATCACAAAAATAGCCACTTCAACTTCTAATATGGCCTTGCTCTCAGTTGGTGCCCAAAACAGTCCCTGAAAGAAAGGACAGTGATTGCTGGCCCAATCACGTCCATTACTGCTGTATCTCCCAGGTGCATCAAACTCCTTTCTCTGTTTTCAAACAATCCTCCCCTCTTCCAACAAAGACCAAGTCAACACAGGGCATCATTCTTCCTCTGAATCCATCAGGACATGCAAATTGCTTTAGAGATGAACGGTCCCAGTTTCCCCCAACCAAATTCAAGTTGAGCTCAGTTGATGCACTCTTAAAAATAATTATTTTATTTTACAAATGCCCTGTAAACTGAGAGTTAAGTACTGGCATTGTAATCCACTTGAAAGATGATTTTGAGGTGCAAAGCAAATAGGCCTGAATATCTATACCCTTTAATTACAGAATACACATTTTCTCCAAACATTATCTCCTCCCACTCAGGAAAACAGCTGAGTATCTTTGTTTTCCCCCCATCAGATGTTTTTATTATCATGTTCAAGGCTTTTGATTAAGTTGGCATTGTAGGAAACCCTTTTCTATTTTCTTTCATGTTTTTCTTGACAAGTCTGAATCAGTAATTCTGGCTGGTATTACAGGCTCATGTTTTTGGGTACATTCGTTTATCGTGGAATGAGTCACTTTGCTGTTTTTGTTTCCATATTATTCTGAAAGGCACCCACAGAAACATTACAAGAATGCAGAGTCGCAGCAGATACATTCTTATGCTGGGTCTGCACTTTGTCTCCACAGTTAATCTAGCCGACACAGCATCATCTTTGAACAATAGAAGGTAATGGCCAGGGATAAAATCATGGGCTTGGAGAAAACCACATTTGCCACCCTGAATGTTCACCCCACGTTTAATCTGAAGACAGATATTCTAAAGAAGTTATTTTTTATGGCGTCTGTCCTGGGCTCCCAATAGTGAAATTTTTTTACCTGGTATTTCTTTGTTTTTTATTTGCTTTTACTATTTCCTTAATTTTAAATTCTAAGCCCCTGGGTGTTTTGTTTATAAAAAGAAGTCTCAATTTTCCACTTTCTTTATGCTTTCTTAACCATTTTCACTTTTGCTAAGAGGAAAGGAGAATATATACAATATTTTTGCATGAAAGGAGACTCTTTTATGGCATTCTATCAAAAATATAAAACGAAAATTAATTATCAGTATACCAAATGTAAATTGATGAATGAGATTTATTCACCTGAATATATTTGTACAAGTAAACTCATGGGAAGCAGAAATTAGATGTCATTTCTGACTCAGGTTCCTTGATTTAAATGGTAACAGAGGATCTGTTATCTGGAAAGGCTACAGTTTTTCATAGGGAAATGCAGGAGCCATTCCAAATGCTTAAGGCAGCAGCACAATTCTTTTAAATCACATTTTTCTTGGAAACCTACATATAAACAAAAGCATAAAAAGGGAGTTCTCTTATTCAAAGAGTGGGAAGAGGGTAGTGTGTGTCAGATCTCACCTCATTAGCCTCCTTCCAAATTCTGAGATACCACAGGCCCCGGCACTGGCTCCCAGGAGTTCAGATTGAAAACCCTGCACTAGAAGCATCCTGGCATTTAAATCATGAATGCAAACGTGTAGAGAAAATGATACAGCCATTTCTCTCTCCCCTGTTACCTACGCAAAGTCCTGGAGGGTGGTCTCTAAATCAATTCCTTCAGGTCTTTGGAAGGGTCTCTGTACAGATTCTCCTGTGAGTGCTTTCTAGCCAGTGCCTGGAGGTGAGCTGGCTATGGTAAAATACTGACTTGAGCTTGCTAGTACCATGTGCTCATATTCCCAAGATAGTCTCCATGCTGGGAGGGAGGACAGATTTTCCTCTCTTTGTCTGCATTTAAAAAAAAAGTGTCAATGATCAAGTCTAGATTCATTCCAACTTCAGTTATTTCCTGACACTCCGTGGATACTCAAACACTTAATAACAGCATTGAGGACCCTTCCCTCAAAATTGTTGACGTTTGCCTTATAAGGGTGGTAGAAGTGAGAGTGTATATTTTTAATTCTGAAGGAAGTCTTTATGTATCCATAGGAAATACCGTGCTTTATCCTATTTTCTCACTCTGTATGTATTTGAGTAAAGACCACTTAAAAGTTTCCTCACATCAATAGAGATCACTGAGCTAGAGATTGCTTGTTGAAAAATTTATGGGCATAATGTATCTTCAAAAGAGTGATATGTTTTTTATTTTTGTGGCATAACATAAATGGATTCATAGAAATAGATCTGTCTGCTAATGAACCACAATGATTAAAAATTTAAGAAATGTTGAGTTTCTCCTCGCTGGAAGTCTGTAATGACCTAATGGCCATGGGTCACTGATATCAATGAGGAGATTGCCATTCAAGGTCCCTGCCAAATTAATGATTGTATGGAAAACCTGGCTTACTTATCAGAAAGGGTACAAAGCAATAGACTTACTTACTGGGAGTCAAAATTTTGATAATTTTTTGTATAGTATTTTGTTGTAAATTTGGTACATTAACCCTTATTATTGGAGCTGACAAATTGAAGTCTGTATAATGGAATGTCATGAACTAAAAACTTGCATCTGTATCAAACAATTGCAAAAAAGTAGAGTGCCAAAATTTGATGATTTCATGTAAAATTGAAATGCTACAGATGAATCCTCATGGTGATTTAAGTTTTGTCACACACACACAGACATATACACAGAACAAAACTTTCTTCCACGATATTAAAAAAAAAACTTGGTTTGGAAAAATCTAAGTATTTGGCACTGATTTAAATGTACAGATTTCCCAGTGTACTTTATGTTTAGTACCTTAGCATAATATTGATTTTAATAGATGCTCCATTTCTTACTGATGTAAATATATTTAAGCGATAATACATCTATTTAGAATCAATTTTCATTAATGAGGCTGAGGCACCCTCTGTCTAGATTCTCCCAATTTTGGGTAAGTCACTTTGGTAGCTGCATTAGCTCTTCTAGGCCACTTGAGGACCTACTTAGTGAATTAAGTGGTACCCCTAATAAAAGAAATCATGTGACTTCCAATGAAACTAATTTATAACTGAGAACTGTGAAACCATTTAAGCCAGAATTAGTGTTTTTGAACGGATTAGCATAGAACTCATAGTTTAAAATCTTCCAATAGCATGCAACTTTTGTATTTTCTAATTTTGTTACATTTTAATTTGAATATTTATCCCAAAATATTTTTGAACCTAGTCATTTGATTCTTTAAAAAAGATTAGACTAAAATATGCAGAAGTCGCTTTAGCCATACATTTTTAAACTGGAATCATAATTAGTCAGAAGGGGAAAATCATTTTAGTGGAAAATAAAATTAAAAAAAGCTAAACATTAACTGCTGAAGTTTCTTTTTGCCCTTTGCAAATTCTTTCTACATGATATCATTTGCTATGTATTTTTGAGTGCATATTTCCAAAGAAATTACTTTTTGGCTTAATGTAAAATTCTAGGCAATTAGATGCAAAAGTGTAGTAAAGCAACATGAAAATTGCCAATTTAAACACAGGGAAGCAAAACAGTCCAGGAGTTAAAGTTCTGACAGTTATGTTAACTACACACTTGGCACTGCCCACTAGGTAGGCAGACACACAGGGCTATTTTCACAGTCACGGAGGAACTCTAAGTGAAACAGTGTTGAACTTACCTTTGGTAGAAAAACAACATAATTTCCAGGTAATTTTCAGACTGTCCACACCTGAAATATTTTGCGAAAATGATGAAAAAATGTAAATGTCCCCAGGATAAATAGATCTAAGATAAATAGTCCATGAGGCTGCATTTAGGCGTTCTTAGGCAGGCAGACATGGAAGTGACATTTGATGATAGCCATTTCAAGGCTAGAGAAGGTTACTTCTTTACAAAAGAAATATGTAAATTATTAACAAAAGAACTTTAACATATATACAAGTTGATACATTACTTAACAAACCAAACTGTCCACATAGGTTACTTCTTGCAGCAAAGTACTGTAACCGCCCAGCAAAGCCTAGAAGAAGCTGAAATATGGGTACACCTGACAATGTGATATTTTCCTAATCAAATATCCTAATGTTTGTTTTTGACTTTCAAACACTGAGTTGCAGTATAGGCACAAATAACCAGACAGACCCGAGTTCCGATTCTGGCCTGCAGTTGGATACTGTAAGGCAAGTCGTTTCTGATCCTCAGTTTCCTCATCTATAAATTTAAAATAATCCTACATTATCATGTTCTAGTGAAGAGTAAAGAGGGTAACGTAGAAAGAATTATGCACGCAAAGGGCCTGACAGGAAATACAACAAACTGCAAAGTGAAATTGTGATTATCATCATGATTTTTATTATAGCCAATAGGTTGCCGGAGATTTTTAGAAGATGATGTTCTGAGATTTCTACTTAAGAATATGCATACGGTTACCAAGAGATAGACATTCGAGATTGTGTAACATGCTCTGGAAATAAAGTCCATGGAAAACTTTCCTACTCCATTGTTATTATTTAGTTTTCTCTTCTTGCATAGATATTAACTGTCCTGTTCCCAGCTTTCTCTCTCAAGTTTATTTAAAAAAAAAAAAAACTATTACGAGTATTTACTGTGTACCTGACACTCAGTGGAGGATAAAGTAGTGAAGAAGTAAACATAATCCCTGACCAGTGGGGTTTATAATATAATGGATGTAATGGTGGCCATTCTTGGCTTTTGTGTTTGTTTGTTTCCTCCACCTAAGGGAGGGTAAAGGGCATGTGTGAAATATAAAAAAATATATTCTTTCTTTTTCTGCTAATTATAATAAAATGTTAGAAGTATGGGAGTGGTAGAACAGAAAATAGAGGAATTATAATAAAACTCAGAAAGATATCCAAGTCCAAACCAAACTATCCAAATTTATAACACAGACCAAGAAAATAATCAGAAGAATAGAATTCATGCTCATTTCTATTGCCCTATCAAATCAACCACTTTTATTCTCCATGCTCCTTCTGTCTTTAACATGCCTAACTGGGTATCTTGGGCTGGCTTGGTTGGAGCACAGATGTTATTAGTGCAGATCATTTCTATCCCTCTTTCCTCCACACACCACCTGTAAATCTACTTCTATTTATTTGTATATTTATAAGTTTTTGTGTTGTGACAGGGAAAGAATGGGAAGGGTTTAGGGTAGAAAAATTTGAAGGGATTACTAGGCAGAAACTGAAGGGAAGTTGATATTACATGGTGGTAGTTCCCAAGTCATAAAAATTCAAATTTTTGCCTTGAGTGACTTATTGGACCACAGGACAGAAGTTAAGGCCAAAAGCCCTGAAAAGCTGGAGACTCTAGTAGAAGACCTTACCCAAATTAAGCAGAAAACTTAGGGATTTCCCCTCTGGTAAGTCTGAATCAGAAGTGAAAGTCAAGTCTGGAATAAGAATCGAAGGCTTCACAGTTTTCAAATCAGTTTCTAAGCATGATGTGCAGCACACAGTATAAGTTGGCCAAGTACAGGTAGAAAATTCTCTGTGAATGGGAACCAACAAGAACAGCCCACAAAGTCTATGAATATTGGGAAGTATCAGACGCAGCCTAGAAAACAACACTATTTACTATATTTAAAGGGGAAAAGATAAGTGCATGCAAGGAAACAGGTAACCATATAGGTGATCTGAAATATTTGAAAGAAATCAAAGGGAAATTCTATAAATGAAATATAGGTAACTGAGACAAAAAGTCAATAAATAAAATCAACACTACATTAGAAATAGATGAAGATAGAATTAAGTGAGTGAGAAGAGGTCAGAAGAAGTTATGTAGAATAAAGCAGAGAAATAAGGAGTCATGGAAGACAGTGCGACATTATGACATAAGTTAGATCAAAGTCCTTGAAGGAGGAGAGAATGAGTTGAGATAATATTTGAAGAAATAATGATTGGGAATTTCCAGAACTGTTAAAAGACACCAATACTCAAGTTCAAGAATTTCAACAAATTTCAGATCTATAAATGTGAAGAAATTTAGATATGGACATATCAGGGTGAAAATGCAGACTATCAAAACCAAGTGAAAAAATTTTAATGTAACCAGAAAAAAAAAGATTGAAAGAAATTAATCTGAAAGGAGAAACATTTCGTCAGTAATTGATTTCTCAACAACAGCAATATAAGCTAAAAGTGGAATGGTATCTTCATGGGCTGGATAAAATAACTGCAAACCTTAGAATTTTATACTAAGTGGAAATTTCTTTCAAGCATCAGAACAAACACTAGACACTATCAACAGAAAAATACTAAAATAATGTGCTATCAGCAGACCCCATTAAAAGTAATTTTATATTATGAACTTTAACCAAAAGGAAAGTTAACCCTAATGGAAGGTCAAGATGGAAGAAAAAGAACAAAAAGTTAAGGTAAATATGCAGATTAATCTAAATAAGCTTTCCTTGTAAAATCACATGTATTCCCTTATGGAGTAAGTAAATATGAACAAAATGTAGAGTTAAAATATTCTCCACCACAGCATATTTTTCAAGTAAGGGATAGAAATAAGAGAAAAGGGTTGTATCGCCATTATATAATTCAGGAGGTGTATAAAGATACCACTTCACTGTGTACTTAGATAAATTAGGTATATGTGATAGCATTTCTAAACAAAGAATAGAAATATAGCATGTAATTCCTGAAAAGGTTGTGAACCTATTCTTGAGTGAGACAATATTATTCAACCAGAGAAGCAGGACCGGTGGAAGAAGGTCATATCAGGGGCCGCTGGAATCCCAGGGGCATGAGCTTGAAATCCACATTTGGGAAAAGGAGCGGGGGGGAGAGAAAAGGGGCAGAGAGAGTAATTGCAGGCCCAGCTGTTAACTGGAGTCTCTGATCTTCAGGGAGGACTTGTTCTTTCTTCTTAAAGAGAAGACCAAATCAGGCCAGGAAGGATAATATTCCATTTGATCAACACAAGATCAACTGATTTGGGATTTCAGTCCTATGTGTACATCCCTTCACAGCAGCACCTAGAGTAGCATTTGGTGGCGAGGCTTGGGCCTGCTACAGAATAACTGCCTTGCTTCTTCCCCTGACCCTCCCCAAGACAGTCTCCCTGGGAGAATCTCCACCCTGGCTAAAACGCACAAGAAGCAGAACCCTGGAAACCGTGGTTCAGCTGAATGAATTTGGCATATAACAAATGCATCATAACATCCATTTTAAGAAATTATAAATTAAGAACAAAATAAACCAAAAGACGAAGAAAGAAGAAATAATAGATATAAAAGCAAAATTTAATGAAATCGAAAAAAGAAAATAAGAAGGTCAATAGAACCAAAAATTGGTTCTTCGAAAAGACAGAGAAAATTGGCCAAAGAAGGGTGAGTTAGAATAAAGAGAGAGGAGTGAGAGACACACAAATATTTGTAAAGAATTGAATCCTAAATGTTACACACTCTAAAAAGAGAATAGGGAATTTTATAAAACTTCTATGCCAAAAAACTTGAAAATTTAGATTAAACTGATGAATTCCTAAATATATCTTACTTGAATCATGTTGGAAAATGGTGTAGTGGTGTCAACTCAAAAAATTGAATCAGTAGTCAAATATCTTCTGTGGAAAATAAGAATCTCCTTATGGTTTCTAGGAATGCTTACACCAAATATTATATATATATATGTATATATATATATTTTTTTCTCAGTTTCACACACTAATAAATACAGAATTTACAGAACTCATCTCACTCATGAGGCTATCGTAACCTGATTCCAACTTTTACAAAACATTAGAAGAAAGGAAAACTATACACCAATACTGGTTACAACCATGTACACAAAATTATAAAGCAAAATTAGTAAATCAAATCAGGCATGCATCATAAAAAGGACTGTACATCTAATCAACTTTGGTTTATCCCAGGAAGGCAATGTAGGTTTAAATTATAAATTTGGTCTTGTATTTCATTCATGTTAATATATTAATGATGAAAATTATACATACAGAAATATGATAAAATTCACTATCCACTTATGATTTTTTAGAAGTCATTTAGCAAAGAAGAAATAGATCATTTCTATTCTGTGATAAAGAATATCTACCAAAAATCTACCACAAGCATCATAACTGTAAAATAGTGAAAGCTTTCTTTGAGTTCAAAAAAAGGATGTCTGCTTTTCTCATTCATATTCAATATGATAATGTGCTAGCTAGTAGTCCAAGGTAAGAAAAGAAAATATAAAATGTATGAAGTATGGGAAGTAACAAAGTGCATAATTGTGCCGGTAGAAAATGCAAATGGATCTATATCTTTTTTTAAAAAATAAAGATTTCACAAAGCAGTTATGAGAAAAAAAGTGAAATAAGTCAAAAAAGACGGTGGAAAATACAGAGAGTAGTAAGAATGAAGTAGCCTTACTAGCTATTACTGCATTTTATAAGGCTACCAACAGTAAAACAACGAACTTCAAGAGCATGCATACATGAAAAATGAAGCGCTCCATATATAAAATCCAGATATGTACTTAAATGCACAGAGCAATTTGTTAAAAGCTAAATGTGGCATTTCATAAAGTAGGAAAATGGTTAACAAATGGTAAGAGACATACTGTTTAGCCTCTGAAAAATGAACTTTAATTTCTACTTTCTACCTTATATCTAATATGTCCCCCAAACATCAAAGTATCGATGAAAACAAAAGTACTAGAGGAAAGCATGGGAGTTACTGGTTTTGTTTGTTTGTTTTGTTTTTAATGATCACATAGTAAGGAAGGCCATTTTGGGTATAAGACACAAAAATCATAAAAGACTGATATATACTTGACTACTGAAAATTTTTAAAAGCTGTAGTGAAAAAAATTAAAAATCTAAAAACAAAATGACAAACTGGGAAAGATTGAGACATGAATTAAAACACATGGCTTATTTCCTTAATACTTTAATATATTAAAGAGATTCTAAAAATTTAGTGAAAACAAACAAACAACACAGTTCACTAGAATCATAGGCAAAGGTTATGAACAAAAAGTTTCCAGAGAGAAGTCTTTCAGATAAGTAAAAGGGTGCTCAAGCTTTCTCATGTCAAGAGAAGTGAGAAAATCAAGGCAACAGTAGTTCACTGATGGGCAAAAACTGAAGCCTTTAGTGAGTGGTACACCCTGTCCCAAGGTTGTGAGAGAATAGACCCTTTCCCATGGGTGTAAATATCCATAATCTCTCTGCAGGACTATTGTATAATATCCATCAAAACTTGATAGGAATAACTTTTCTACCTCCTGATTCTATTTAGTATGAAGTCTACTGATACACCCCCTATGGATAAAATTAGACATGAGCAAGAATAATTACTGTGGCTTTATTTGTAATACTAAGAGAATAGAAATAACTTCATGTAAATATAGATGATTGGATAATAATTACGGGATACCGGTTTAATGAAATATTAGGCATTCCTGAAAAAGGATAATGCGGTTCTTACATATCCATATGGAGTTACCTTTCAGATAATTTTCTGCATACATTGCCATTTGTGTGGGAAAATGTATGTGTACACATGCACACACAGACATATGTGTAGAATCTTCTGATTATCTCTGGAGAGATGTTCAGGAAAAGGATTGTCCATATGGAGGGAAACCAGGTGCTTGGGAATAGCCAGGGCAGGGAAAATTGATATTTTTTCTATCCCTTGCACCTTTTAAATCTTACCTCATATGTATTAATATTCACAAAATAAATATATCTTTTAAAAGTTGATGTGATACTGTTTTTTTAGTCAAAAAACATAGTTAAAATAAAAATACCTCCATAGTTATAAACTGCACACAGTAGAGAATATTGCTAGGAGGTATACCCATTTTATAGGTGATTATATTAAAGTTCTAGAGCTTAATTACCTTCTCCAGGCCATCCAAATATTGACAAAGTTTAAATTTAAATTCATATCGCTCTACGAAATCCAGGCTCTTCTGTTATTTCGTACCCCCATATTCTACTTTTTAAAAATTCTGTACATTTGCAGCTTTATGAAATGTGGCAATAGCAAAATTCAACAGAAAAGAATTGGAGTTAATTGTTTTAATAAAATTTGACATGAATCCCCCAATCTAAATAGTGTCTGGTATGTGGCATAGGCTCAGTATATATTTGTTAAACGAATAAGTAAATGAATAAAAGAATGAATGAGTTAGAGAATGAATGGTGCGTGTTGCCTTTGAAGGTTCTTGGTGTGGTGTGTGATATGGAATACTCTTGAGAACTGTTTTTATCTAGTTGAACTGAGGCATTCTATGACACAAGTATTTTTTCAGATTAACTGAAATTTGATACTGTATTTATTTTATGTAAATTCCCCAAATGAAAGGAAATCTTTTTCTCTCCCTGTCCATGTAAATTAGTAGGATACATCTATCTCAAATTATAGAGTAATATTTAAATGTATTTGTCGGTCTATTTATAGATACAGACACCAAGGTACAAGATAAATTATTTGAGCTTTTTATCCAGATCTTCTTATTGAAATTGTCAATGATTTTTACTGTGAAGGTGTGGCAATATGACATTACCTCCAGAGAGCTCCAGAGCAGCAAAAGCATTCACAGATCCGAATGCATCTCCAAGTGCCAAGAATATAGCTGATACATATGGGAATTGTTCCAAAAGACCCATATGGCAATGTGAATTGAACATCTTTTACAGCAGCAATTCCATTCTAGCCCAAGTTCTTTCCCTTAAATAGCACCTCTTTTATTTCCTGTAGTCAAAACTGGCTGTACAATCTCCACTCTTGCCAAAGTCTGTGTCTGGGATGTGCATCTCCAGGAACCAAAGCACTAAACCTTTCTTTTCACTAGCCTGCTCTGCCAAAATCCATCTTGACACACCTTAAATTTCATTAGATCAAAGGCTGAAAATTATGTGCCATCAGAAGTAGAAAGATAAAATGTTTATCTACCGCATTAGGGGTGTGCTATGTTTTTAAAGCACTTGAAGTTTGAGTGAAATATTATTACATGTCTCTCCAGTGCAGCAGGGCTTACTTCCGTGGCGTAGTTGATGGGTGTATTGTAATAGGCTGGTGGCAAATTCGAAGTGGCATATTCAGTGTGTTTAGGATGTTTATACGTTCCCTGATTCTTGTGGTCCTCAGTCTAATTGGAAATAAGGTTTACGTGGTGAGAACAGTGGGGCAGTGACACGCAATACTATATGAGCGAGTCCTGCCTCTGGCACACCATTGCTTTTAATGGATTGCTACATATTTGGAAAGTTTTATAATTTCTCCTTAAAAAATAACCCCATAAAAGTCAGGAAGAATATTTTTCCTCCTAATGGAGTTTGCATGCCAGGTTGACTTGGCTGCTGTGTCTGTAGGTGGGCTGGGGTAAAGGCCAGGGGGATTGAAAGAATTTTCTGAAATATGTTTCTTTTTTTAGGACTATTACCTTAAGTAAGGCACTGTGTTTCAAATCGGTAAACAGGTTTCAAATTGGTAAACAGTTAACACTGTCATCAAACATGTTTTGTTAAAACGTCTGATGGAATTCTCTAAAATCCATAAATCTGAATAATCCACTACCCACTCAATGTGCATTGAGATAACAAAATTAACAATTTGTCCTGTTGCCAAAATTGCATTTTTCTCGTGAAGCTTAACTATTATATGCCCTTGGTGTTTTTGCAACCTTAATTTTTTTTTGGATTATTATGTAGATTTAAAAACTTGTTAACCTTTGGGAATATTTTATATGTGTGTGTGCTACTTAGAAAATACATTTTAAACACAATAATCATATAATATTTTATATTGCATGGTTTCATAGTAGGTAACTAAAAACCATTTTTCTTTAAATAATTAGACTAAGTTTCAGGAGGTACGAAGTTATCCTGGCATGAAATTCTCTGCAAAATTCACTTGAAAATAATTTTCATTATCTTACACTCTGAGTAGAGAAAATTGAAATTAGTTTGTTTTATCATTGGTTTCTAAGAACATACATGACTTTACCTAGAATTTCTTAGGAGGATAAACGTATTCTCAAAGTTGTTTTTGGAAGCACATATTTAATGGAATAATCCATTTTTCATTCAATCATTTATAAATTCAATATCTAACTTGGAAGATAATAATAAAAAACTTATCTGTTCATTTATTAAAAAAATACAGTTAATCTCCAATATACGTTGTCTTGTATTATGCATAGAGGATTAAAACAATATTGATGGCTCAGATTCATTTAATACAGATAGTGTTGAGATCCTATTCCATGAAGTTTGTTAGGTTGTTTAAAAGAAGTAAGGCCCATACATAATAGAATATGTCAAACTCAAAAAAAAGAAGACACCACCGCCATATAGTTATTGAGCCCCTTTAGTATGATGCTTTATATGTTACACTGTGAAGAATGCTAACTATTTTTAAGATGCTTGCAGTCATGTGATGACAAGAGACGTCCAATGACATAATCTCCACACCACATGGTGGTGAGTGCTCTGGGGCATGTGGCTAAACTGTTTCAGGGACATGAGAGACACCTACACAGAGAAGCTAGAAAAAGCATCAAGGAAGATAGAACTTTCAAATGTAGATCTTGAGATTCTTTCTAAGCAAAGAACTAGCTTGAGCCAAGGCACAGAAGTCTATTAGAGTTCGACATATTTTGATAAATGGGGAAGGGAGGAAATTTGGTGTGGTTGGAGTCTTAAGTTTTATGGGAGAGAATGGCCAAGGATGAGCCCAGAGGTGATGGTTGGTGGCAGACCTTGAAGGTTTTCCATCCATATGCCGAGAAATCTAGGCTTTACTTTTGGGCCTGAGGGGGGGTGGGGACAGCCAAAGTTATTGAAGTGACAGATTCCATTTTGGTTTAGAAAGATCTTCTGCTGATTGAGAAAGAGTAGATTGCAATGGGGAGAGGCAGGAAGACTTCCAATTTCAGTGGTCCTTGTGGAAGGTGACTTGTGATTGTGGAATTGGGGAAAAGAGGCAAGAGAGCTTGGGCAGGATTTGCTGGCCGGCTGGACATCAGTGATGATACATGGAAAAGAACCAAGGAGTAACAACCTGGGCAGTGATATCATTAGCCAAAATTGGGGGTGTCATTTTTATAGAATGGATTCAAATAATATTGACCAGGTGAAACTTGAGTGAAAGAGCTGTGATTTCAGAAAACTAAGATTTTTAAATTCCAAGTATAAAAGTTGAAAGTCATTTTAACTGTGGTTTTTCCCACAGAAACTGGTTTAAACAGTTAAAAAAACAAAACTAAACTAAAACAACCACAACACTGCATTTTGAAACTCTTTATCTCACTATTGGCTCAATTTAAATGATTTATCCAGCATATATTCATACTGCCTTTGATAAATCCCCAGTTAATTTTTTTGGGACAGCACAGCAAGGGGTTGTCATGCCTGAAGGGACAAGGGGTTGTCATGCCTGAAGGGACAAAGGGTTGGACAGAGATGAAAACTGGGGACAATGAGAGTGTAGGTCAGAAACTGCTGAGTGGGCAGGGGCTCTGCCTGAGATCAGAGGGATGGGAGGGTGGGGAGGGCTGCCAAGGCTGTTGCCAGGCTGCCACTGGGTGTGAAGAGCCAAAGGCATAGTCCAGAGGGGCCATTTGAGTGGCCTAGGGAAATACCAGCAAACTAACTGGGAGCTAATAACTGTATCCTTGTAAATCTGTGTCTGCTATCATAGGAACAGCTTTAAACACTCCCAGCTGATGCTGGGTGGGAGCTGGTGTCTTCCTGTGAAATGTGCTCCACCTAAAACTATCTTACTGCAAGATACTGTGCTAGTTCGCTCCCATTGCCTGGTAAGTTTTGGACTTATCTTGCCAAGGGTGTGATCCCAAAATAGGGTGGAATGATATGAAGTGGTGGGTGGTGCTTCTGGCACCTACAGAGTTGGCCTCCTGAAAATCTCCCTGTTATTTGGACTGCAGAAATGTGAAGGGGCCATTCATCTGGTGAAGTACAGCTGCAGGGCAGACGTGGACCCTCACCCAGGGCCTTCAGGGAAGCGAGTTTTGGATTTTATCCTGGGCACAGAAGAAACTGTATAGCAATGCAGAACTATGGGTAGCTTTTTCTTTAAGCCTATCTGTACTTCTAATTTCTTTGCGTATTAAGAGTGAGAGCTACTTTTCCTACTAAGCTAGGTCTTACTTTACCATTTTTATTTTTATTTATTTATTTTTTATTTTTATTTTTTTTTTTTGCGGTACGTGGGCCTCTCAGGCTCCGGAGCACAGGCTCCGGACACACAGGCTCAGCGGCCATGGCTCACAGGCCCAGCCGCTCTGTGGCACGTGGGATCCTCCTGGACCAGGGCATGAACCCGTGTCCCCTGCATCGACAGGCGGACTCTCAACCACTGCACCACCAGGGAAGCCCACTTTACCATTTTTAAATGTGTTAAACTATTTGTGGGTCTCCCCTGAACGATCACCAGGTTTTCCATGTGCCCCTGACGTTATGGAGATGGTCTTTTAGAAACATTCCGTCTGTGATATCAACCCAATTAAAAAGCAAAAACAAACAACTAGACCAGACTTTTCAAACCCTGAAACACCAAAAGTTCTCCTTGATCTTTTAGTGAATATGAGTTATTTAAGTTAAAAAGTATTTATTTGCTGTTAAATAAATTTTTTGCCAAATAATCTGACTCCATGATGCAGTGTAGTTATAATCCTGTGTAGTTAACCTTGTTTTTCTCTGGAGTCCCGTTCTTTGATTTTATGAGTTCTAAGATGTTAATTTCATTTATTTTTTTGATATCTTCCAGTTTGCCCGAGTCCAGGCAAAATGATCCACAAAAATCATAGTCAAGGGATTCTGAAGAGCCGTTTAGGAGACCCCAATTCCCGGTATGGGCTGGCCTAGAGCTGCTAGGCAAGTGAATGGTCTTTAAAGGCTTTTACAGAAAGTTCAGTCTATGACTCACACTAGTATTGAGAAACTTCCTTGAAAGTCACTCCCTGAGACTGAAGTGTATCTTCCACTGTCACTGCTGTGTAAACTCACACCTTTTTTTCTCTCCAATTGGCCATTCTTCGGCATGGTACTTCAGCTTCTGAGTCTACAAGGACTTAGCATACAATACTATATTGTTATTTACACGTTCTTATTTCATTATGTCTTTCTACTAGGATTATTTTCTTGATTTGTGATTAACTCATCCAAAGCGATTCACGAGTCTTTTTAACCACATTGTTACATGTTTTAATTTGAATGTGGTGTTTCTGTATCAGAAGCGGGGAAAGGGCTGACATTTAAAGAACAGAGTTTGAGTCCATTTCTCACCTGGCAAGCCAGTTATCTATGTTTAACAAACTAACCCCCGAACACAGTGGTTTTAAAACAACCACCATCTTACCATATTTCTTAATTTTGTGGGTCAGGAATCGGGCAGAACTCAGCTGGGTGCCTCTTCTGTTTTATGTGTCTTCGTGGAGGCCACTTAAGAGACATACAGGTGGTGGATAGGCTTGTCTGGAGTGTGTACAAGATGGTTTTGCTCATGTATCTGGCCCTTGGCAGGGATGCTAGAAGGCTGAGCTCATCTGGAACTGGTACCCACCGCACCTACCTGTGGCCTCCCTAGCATGGCAGTCTCAGGCTGATGGTACTTCTGCAGGACACCCAGTGAGGGTTTTCTAAGACAACAGGTGCAAAAGTGCTGCTTATGACTAGTCCTGCCAGGGCCAGAGGGTTACTTCTGGTGGATCCCATTGGATAAACATGTCACGAAGGTCAGTTAGATTCACTTCTCACTGGGAGGACTAGCAAAGAATCTGTGCTAGCTCTAGTTTAACATACCTGGGTAATTTTTGCCTGGTATGATTTTTTTTTTCATAATCTCATTTTCATGATTTTTCTTCAATGAGAGTAAAGTAGTGCCAGCCTCATTGAGTTCTTATGAGGATTGAATAAGCTTCATGAAATTACTTCTTGAATTGTTATTTGCATTCCTTATTAATTTGTTCTTATTGGAATCAATTTTGTTTCTGGTCCCATTTTTATTTATTCATTATTCTGAATTTGGATCTCATCCTCAAGTTGGCACCATTTTACCTCTTGTGGATACTTGTATTATGTCCCCAATTTAATAGCATCCTTTTTGATGCTGTCTTCACTGAGTGTGATTTATATGATCCCCTGGTGGGTCTTAGAGTTCTAATTATGTCTGCCCACAAGTTAGATTTCTTTCTCCACCTATCCTTAAAAATATGTCATCTCTATTACACAGGGAGTGGTTGATGGCTTTGAACATACTCTTTTCTCTGGAAGAAGCTGTCTTTCAGATATCAAGTGTCTCTCGCTGTTTACTCAGATCTTTTCTCAAAAATCATCTTAGCTGAGAGGTCTTTCTTGAGCATCTTGTCCTGAACAGCACTGGCCCTCATGCCCTGTTGGGTTACTGTCTATACTTTTATCCTGTATTATCCTTTTTTTTTTTCAAATCACTTTCACCACCTGACATAATGTGAATGTGTTTACTTACTGTATGTCTTCACCAACTGAATGGAAATTTCATGACAGCAAAAATGTGTTTCTTCAGCTCTGAATCCACAGGACACAAAACAGAGTCTGGCACAAAGTAAGTGTTCAATAACCAAAATAGATAAATGATTGAAAAAGCTTTGGGGGATGAAGATCACACACAAGAAGCTAATACAATTACTAAAAAGTCCTTTTATGTAGGCCAATAGGTATCAAATTACTGCTTGTGAAATTTTATTTCATTGGCTATGATGTATTTCCGAAATAAATTTAGATGTGTCTGTATAAATAGAACTGAACTGCAGATTGTAATCAAGATGCTTTTCTTGCTCCTTTTCTCTTATTTTGACTCTTTATCATATTAGGCAGCCCTACTCCCACCCCAGAGGTTAAGTGCTTGGTTTGGGATGTGACCTCACCCATACCCACAGAACGGTTGGTTCAGTGGTCGGTTGCACATCTGGCCCGTGATGTCCGTGGTCGAGTGAATGTTGTGGGAAAATCCCATGTTTGGATAATGATACCACAGAAGGCAGCGTCTTCAGAGTGGTCTGGCTGGCAAGACCCGACTCTGGAGTGACCCCAGTTGGATTGGCCGGACTGACTGCCAGGTGGAGCTGTCAGTCCCCTCTGAGCAGGGAACTGGGGTGGAGAAACATTTGTCTGACCAGTTTTACCACCTTAACATGGGTTTGAGTCTTCTGTTTGCATGTAAACTAAAGAAAACGGGAAAAAACCATGTAGAACCAGTGCATCTCATCAAGACATGTTAGTGGTTGGTTGTCTTTAGTCATCACATCAACACTTCACCTTCTGCATTTTCACATTTTTGTTGTCTCGTAGACAGAGGCCCCTCAACCATAATGAAAAGTCATGATAATTAACCACATGTTCTTCATTATGCCCGGGGCTTTGAACGTGTCTCCCCACAGCTAGTAGACATTTCAGCCACATGTAGGATAAGAAACTACAGGATTTCAGAATCTTTTCTTTTAAGGAAAATGAGCAGCAGAATTTTAAAGCAGAAGCATGAAATGCGAGTGATTGCAAGTCTCACTGAAGTGGCAAATAACACGCTCCATGTTGAGTATCTGATATTTGCTTTCTGGTGCGCTTTTGATCTCAGAACACCTAGCAGGGCTGGGGTGGATGGAGTTTTGCTGACTTGTTGCATCAGTGCTAAAGATGAAAGAAAACAGTCTCCGCATTCACCCTGGTGTTGATTGTCCTATAAATAGGAAACTAGTCAGTTAACCTTGCCTGTTGTCATACCGAGAGCTTTATTAAAAATAAGCAGTGCGTGCCAGGGTAGCTGAATGTGGGATTTCTGCTTAGATGCCCACAACTCTTTCAAATACTTCATTAAAATGTGCACGAGGACTCCTTCGGTGCTGTGAGCAAAAATATTGTTATGGAAACTGAGGTCTGTTATCATAGCTTCGGTGATTTGCAGTGATTATTTAATAAATGAGTTTATGTTTGAAAATATCCAATGTGATAATACGAATTTACACCCTGCATCCTATTTCTTTTATTTTGACACATATGGAGGATGCTGTTTTGTTTTGACACCCAGAAGAGATGCTCTTTTTGTTAAAAATCGCTGAACAGTAATGAGCTTCTAGTTAACGATCTTACCAGATTTCCCTAACATAAGGAAATCTGATACTGATGAATCTATAGCATTCTACAATAAGTAATCTTAGATGTGTGCATCATTTCCAAGGGGGTTTTTAATTGGCCTTACCAGGACTTGTCAGAAGATTTGCTGTGTAGGTCTTGTCTGGATACAAAGTACATCCTGCAAGCCAGAGCAGGATGCAGACCATGGTGTGAGGAGGGAATGATACTCTGTCACCTACATGACACCCTCTTCAGCTTGAGAGCAGAGCCCTTAGCAGTGGTAGCTTGTGCATGGGAACAAGCTACCGTTCCTCTCTCAGCGTGAGTAGAACTAGTCTTCCTCCTAAGAGGGCACAAGGGTGAACAAGAAATTTGAAGAGCAAGTGGTGTCCTGAAAAGGGCGCTGGACTGGAATCTGGAAGTCAGGCCAGCTTGCAAATGGGTGCTGCTGGGAGTGTCCGTTCAGGTCTCCAGGAGCCCCTTTTCCAGGAGCAAAATCAAAGGGCTGTTCAGAAATGCTGGGAAGACCCTTCCCGCGTCAAAGTGCGTGTGACTCTATGGATATGGTTTTATAATTTCATTTTACTGCTGTAAAGGAAACACCTGTGTCTATGCTGCTGGGTAGAGAGGGCACATCCTTTCCCTTCCTCATCATAATCCGTTATCTGTGAAACAGCAAATAAACCCATTCAAAGCTCTGCAATGGAAAGTTGTTACCCAGGCTTGCCTAATCATTCCTTCTCTTTAACAGGAGAGAAACATCATATCCTGTTAGAAAAACAGAGAAGTATATCTCCTATAGTCAGACTACTAGGATTTAAAATTTAGCTCCAGTATTTATGTGCTGCAAAACCTCATGCAAGTTAATAACTTTTTCCGTGCTTCAGTTTTCTCACCTGTAAAGGGGATAATGATAGTATTTACCTTTTAGGATTATGGGCATTGAGGAAAGAATCCCCTATGAGGAATATAGGAAGGAATCAATAAAATATCAGTTATTCTTTTGATTTTCTTGAACAAATTAGAAACTGGTATGAAACTAAATTAATAAGAATGAACATTCTGAGGTGCCTGGGGGTTTATCACAATGGTTAGTCAATCTTACCAGATAGGAGATAAAACAGTTTATTAGTGACTGTGTTAGTCAGCTCAGGCTGCCATAACAGAACACCACAGACAGGATGGCTTAAACAACAGAAATTTATTTTCTCACAATTCTAGATGCTGGAAATTTCAAGATCAAAGTGTCTTCAGGGCTGGTTTCTGATGTGGCCTCTCTCCTCGGCTTGTAGAGTCACCTTCTCAGTAAGTCCTCACATGGCCTTTCCTCTCGTTACTGAACTCAGGTCTGGCTGCTCGCTGCTTGAAAGCCAATACTCAAGAGACAAGTGTTGGTAGACAGGAAAGTTTGCTTTATTCCAGAGGCTGGCTATCGGGGGAGAAGGCAGACTCGTGTCCGAAGGCCAGCTCCCCACCGCTGATCTGTCAGTGGTCAAGAGCTTTTAAAGCGGAGTTTCAGGGGTGTATAGGCAGAGGAAAGGGGCTCCATGCAGAAACAGCACAGTCAGCTCTGGCTCTCATCTTGACATTGGTCATCAGTGGTCTGATCAACATCACCTTGCTTGTTTTAAGTACAGTTAATCTTCAGTTCCAGGGTCAGTTTGTTCCCATTTCCTTGAGGCCAGTTCTCAGAATTGTGGCAGCTTATGTCATGGCTACAGCCTGGTCATTGTGTAGTTAACATCTTCCACCTGGTGTGGGTTTCAGTGTCTGTAGACAGCTCACAGGATATGGCTCAGAATATCATCTGCAGCCCTTGAGGAGGAGCTAAAGATCATTAACTTTGTTTAATGACTAAAGTATTAATATTTGGTCTTGTTTGACTGCTTTCCTCTGCATTTTCTCACTTCTCTGATTAAATTTATTCTTTGACTAAAGTTTTTCTATGGACAAAAGAGAGGTGGAAGACATGGGGGTGGCGTCTCCTGAGAGGGCCCATAGGGTCCTGCTCTGTTTCACTCTGTGCATGTGGGTAGGAAGGAGGGATCTCCAGTGTCTCTTCCTCTTCTTATAAGGACATCAGTCTTATAAGATTAAGGCCCCATTCTTGAAATCTAAGTCAACTTTAATTACCTTTCTAAAGACTATTTCCAAATACAGTCACACTGGGGGTTAGGGCTTCAGTATGTGAATTTGGGGGAGGGGGGAGCACAATTTAGTCCATAACAGTAACATTTCAATAGATACAAAATTCAGAAAAGACTGCTGCCTTGTCTTTACCTCTACATGGTTTCACAGCATGTGATAAATGGTGTTAGCTTCTTCATTTTCATTGAAATCAAAATTATATTGGAATAAGGGATGACTAATATGGGCTTAACATATTTCCACTTAGACTGATAATGTCTTAGCAAAAGACAAGGCTTTGATATTCCTTAGAAATTTGTCTAGAGGTTGACTAATATTTTTATTTTAGCTTTCTCAGATATGTTTTAATAAACTGTTTTTTGTTATTATCTGATAATATTCAATGAAGATAAATTGGAAAACACAGATCCATAGATAAACGTGTAGTAGAACCAAAACCTGTCCTTGTCATAGTACTCAGAGGTAACTCGGGGTTACTGTAACATTGTCCTTTATAGTGAATCACAGCCATTATGGCCTGTTAACTGAGGTGAATATCCTAAGAGTATAAGCTGTTGGGTCAATGCATGTGTTTTTGTGTGTGTGTGTGTGTGTGTTTTGCGGGATGCAGGCCTCTCACTGTTGTGGCCTCTCCCGTTGCGGAGCACAGGCTCTGGACATGCAGGCTCAGCGGCCATGGCTCACGGGCCCAGCCGCTCCGCGGCATGTGGGATCCTCCCGGACCGGGGCACGAACCCGTGTCCCCTGCATCGGCAGGCGGACTCTCAACCACTGAGCCACCAGGGAAGCCCCATGTGTTTGTTTTTGAGGCGCATTGAGTTTGATACACCATGGAGACACTTAAGAGATGTCCACAGGGTATTGGGCTTCTGAATAGGGAGATCAGCAGCTTGGAGGAGAAGGCTGACTTGCAGACAGACGTTTGTGCGCATCTGTATATGGGTAGTGACTGTTGTGGATTCCTGCGTGTGGGTGAAGTTGCTAGAGGATACACATCCAAGAGGAGGGGTCTGCTGACCAGCAGCAGCACTTTGGGCACAGTGCCTCAGGCCCACAGTACTTTTAGGGGCCCATGAAAATATTTCAATTTATTTTAAAATCAAATGGAAAAAGAAAAAAAAAATTAGGGTCAAAGAAAATGTCCTAATTTTATTTCCATGTCAGAATAAAACGGCATGTTCAGGGGCCATAGGAATCTATTAAATTTTGCCTAAAACAGAAAAAAAATAAATGTTTAAGTGTTTAAAAAGTATTTTTTAATATTGATAGTATTATGGTAGTAAGGTTCAATGAAGGCAAAAATTCTTAGGGCCCACGAAGTTATATTGTGGCCCTGGTATGATAGAAACCTGGAAAGAGCAGTCTTAAAAAGATTTTGGAAGAAAAAATACCTACACAAATGTCCCAGGGGGCTACCACAATTCACTTTCTCATATGCCCCAGGCCCCGAGGACAAGCAATGACATTTTTCTACAGATCTCTCTGGTCCCAGAAGGCAGCATGGAGATGGTCCCTCTGTTCTGAGATTGTTATTTTCCTATTATACCTCAGTTACATTTATAAAGCTCTTTTTTTCATGCCAGCCTAAGTGGTTTTCAGAGTTATTAATTTTAATGTTTAATAAACCAGTTGCCATAGCAACAGTCATATCACAGATGTTCTGTTAAAGCCTCTCCAAAGCATACACCTTTGTCAATATGTTATTTTGAACATCTCAAAGGATAAATACTTGAAACAGCCAACGCATCTCTCAGGTTTCAAGCTCACAATTTGCATCACTAATTATATACTCTCTTCAAAGAATCAAAGAATATATAGTATTTAAGAGAAGGTTGATGAGCTAATTTATAGAATATAATACAGGAAGAGGTCAAAATAACACTTCTCACTGTTGGAAATGAAGTGTAAGATCAAGAAATCAAAAGTTATAATCATGGAATATGTATATACATATATGTTTTTTAAAATGTTAATTATAAACCACAAGTGCCACGAATGATTCACAAGTTTTAACTCCATAGGTATTTTTCTCCAGTGAGTGGCACTGATTGTTATTTTGCTTGTAGAGTGTGGACTCCCGGCATGCATGGGTCACTGCCTGGGAAATTATGCAATGTTGGTTAACTTTCTTTATCCCTATCTCTTATCTGATCTTGACATGAAGGCATTGAAACTATCTCAAAACCTTGATGAATTTTTCCAAAATTCAAATGATAATATTTAATAACAACATATTTTAATGACTAATTAAATGCTTTTGACTCTGGTTTCCTTTTCTGTTTTTTTTTATTAAGGCTTTTTAAAATTGCTTTTTTATTAACAGAAGGTAATAACAAATAACATTGGCTAAACATCACTCTGAAACTTAGAAAAACAACAATTTTCCCCCTAATTTTCATCTGCTTCTTTGGAAAAACCAGAAGGAGAAACTCAGGGGTGACAGACTTCATTCTGATCTTGACCCGTCATGGGAGCTGGTCACTGAACCATCTCTTGCCCTCACTTCCTTGTTTGCAGAGCGGCGAGAACTCCTGGTTTATATCACGAGGTCCAAGTTAGGACCAATGACCATGAATTGTTTTCTGAAGGAGCCCCAGGCCTTCCCCTTCTGAGATGTGGCTTGGACATGGACTACAGTCAGAGTTGGTTTAGACGGTCAGTGTGGGAAGTGAGTTTTTAGTGAATTCATGTGCAGAGGGTAGAGGAAGAGGTCGATGTTTCTCGTGAGAGTTTATGCACGGTTGTGTGAGTTAAACGTTGTTTTTCCTCTTCCCCAGCTCTGGAGAGGCAGGACAAGCCTTGTCTTATGTCTCCCAAGGGTTGGAACCTTTGGCTCCTTCTGAATACCAGCCTGCCCTGTACTAACACCGGATGTTTCCACGACAGAAACTCCACATCCATCTGTGTAAGGATGCATGACAAATTTCATTTAGAGCAGCGGTATAAGAGTCATATTCAAATGTGAGGCAAGAGTGAGCACAAGGCTTTTATTTGTTCTTTAAGAAAAAATTATGTCTTTGTGAGTTTAAATCATCAGCCATGCTGCAGGAAGAAAAATGGGTTGTAGGCTGGCTTGGTTTCTTCATGACTGTGTGAAAGTGGGCCATTAAGATCTCCCTGAAAGATTACAGACCTGCTCATTAATTTTAAATCTCAGACCTTTGAATTAGGATAACACGAACAATTGAATTTAAAATAAATTTTTTTTTAAAAAATGGGTCCTCTATCATCTCTGAGAACCCTCAGGCTATGTAAAAATATGGTACACAAGGCCTTGCTTTATTTACCTGGGAGAATGTTATGGTCTATTAAGTTGGTCCTTTTAATTTAACAGTGAGTTCATGGAATGCTTTCCAGTCAATATTTGTAGAAAAGTAAAAAACAAAATGGGCATTTTTTTAAATCTTCTTTTTAGATTTTATGTTTTGTGGTTGGGGTTGGTGTCTTGGGTGACCAACTGTTTCATAGGTCAAGATGCGTATTCGCTTCTTCATTGGGACCCACGTGACACCACTGACATCTGCAGATCTGCATCCTTTTCTGGCTCCTCTTTGGGATTAAAGATGCATGTTTGCAAGATGAGAAGCAGAGATAACAGCGATGGTTTGCCCTGGGGAGCACAGTGATGCTGATTGGACCATTCCTGGATTATGGCCTTCTAGCATGATGCTCTTTCATGTTATTTCCTCATAGTTTCTCTATGAGATAAACCCCACCCAAAATATTTTTTTCCTAGCTCAAAAAAACCACAAAAAACCAGTTTAAAAGATACCCTTCAAAGTGACAGTACTCTCAGTTGAAATATTTTTGGAAGAAAAATTAAGTCTTATTTTAGGTTCACTTTAGAAAATTTGTTTTACTGTTTCAAAAATAGACAGAAAATAGCGTAGATTCTTTTATTTTGGAAATCTGAGCTCTTTGCCTCAGAAAATGAGGAAACATTCTTCTGCTTTTCATCACTTACAGTGATACTATTGATATTATTGTACACATTTTTTTTTCTTCTGTATCAGATACACCATACGCTTCCTGAGTATATATTCCAAACTACTAAGAACATGTTTTTCCAGTTTGCTTAATTGTCAGTATAATTATAATTAAATAATTTTCTTCCCCAAAATGTTTGTTTAGGCAACAGGTTTCTGCATATTTGAAAACCTAATAAAATGTTTTATTTTAAAGCTCTTCACTCCAAATAGACAATTCTGCACTGTTGAGTAGTTGTTTAAAACCAAATAAACGGTTTGGCTATTATGTCGAGAGAAAAAAAAAAAAGCATGGCTTGTGATGGATATTGTCCATGTAGCCACCAAGTTGAAGATGATGAGGGAGTTGTTAGCTCTTATTTAGGAAACTTTCAGGAAGGTCTAGAGCTGCTGGAAAACAGGATTGTCCACGTTGACCCTTGGGAGTAAGTTGTCTTTCAGACCACCTAGGGTCCAAATTTGGGGAACATATTCTGTATGTCAGAACATGGTCGACTGCCATTTTAGATTGATTATTGCTTATTTCAAGTTTATGATGCCATTTCTGTTTTCCCTGCATTTCCACACTTCCCGGAAGACTTCCTGAAATCATTCAAGTTTATCCTCATTTTTTATGCCTACTGACCAGTCAGTCCTTAAATAACCACTTTCAATCTAGAGTTTACCTTATCCTTTTGCAGTAACTTTTCCTAAGTCATCAAGAATAATCTTACAACAAGGTTCGGTGGCTTTTTTTCATGTTATGACTCACACCGTCTCTGAAGTGTTCCGCTTCATTTGTTGAACATCTTAGGTTCTCCTGGTTTTCAATCTGTGTCTTTGAGCACTCATTCATTCTCCCTTTTTTCTTCCACTGCATTTCCCATCAGTGTCTCTTTTGGAATGAGTAGTTTGATCTCTCTCTCTCTGTCTCTGTCTCTCTCTCTCTCTAAATATATGCAGAAGAAATATATAAGAAGAAATGGAGTGCAGTTAGTTATAAATGTTTAACTATAAGCCAGTTATTTAATCTCCTTACACTAGCTGGTATGCTTGTTATAAAATCCAGCTCGTTCCCTATGTCTTTATTTGCCGTGTGAACTATTAATAGAGGTAATCTAAAACCACAGAACCTGAATCCCTCGCTCCCACACAGAGGTGGCCTGTGGCTTTTGGCATCCCTTTAACTTGTCTCTAGAGTTCAAGTCTACAGCCAATAGAAGAAGCCCTCTGGCTAGAGCCTGCATCCCTGTTCTGTACAGTGTGTTGAAGAATACACATTGCACCTCTGCCTCTGGTATGTTGGAGCACATTAAATGTCATCTAGCCATAAGGCAGGGGAACACTGCAGGAGAGGATGTGCTTTCTCTGAGCCATGCTGCTTTCAAATGAAATGGCACTGATTTAAATCTGCATGGCAAACTTGCCTGAGCTAGAATTTGACCAGAACCCTAGGGTTAATAGCTTTGCTCTTTGAGAGAGCTCCAAGCTATTTTCATTCCAGGCCACTTTTACATTTACATAGTCCATATCACTGAAGCCCCAAGGTACTTTGCCAGCAAGAAGCAGATATTTACTTAGTAAAGTTAATGTACCTCCCCAATGCTTTTTAGCCTTCGGGCACATTTTCAGGTAATAACAAAAAAAATGTATATATATTCCTTTTAGTTTCTAAAATAGAAAGAATAAGGGGATATAACCCAAAGCTGGATATGCTTAAAAAAGATAATTACAATGGTAGGTCCATTTAAAATCTCATGACAACCCTTCCATATTTATTATTCCAGTATTTTAATTCACTCTTAGGCCACTTAAAAGAAAAAATAAACATTAAAATCAGGAGAAATCAGCCAGTGTGCCGTAGCAAATGTGTACTAGGGTATGCAACCCACCTCGGGCCCACAAGCACATGATAAATTAGATAAGGCCAAGAGATCTGAGCTCAGATCTGAGCTCCTAACTTTTAAGCAGACGTTCTGATCAATAACAGTTATGGAGTGTGTCAGTGGCCATGAGTCAGGATGCTTCTTGTTACAAGTGAGAGAAAACCCAACTTAGCTCTGCTTAAGCAAAATACAATACTTTATTGGCTTGTATAACTAGCAGTTCAGGAAGAGCTGATGTAAGAGCTCAGAGATCACCACCAGAATATGGTCGATCTCATTTTACATCTATTTGTTAAGCTTCATCTGTGTGAACTTTATTTTTAGATACCAGCACCTACGGAAAGAGAGGAACACTTTCCCAGTGTCCCCAACTAAAACCCCAGACTGGAGTATTAGAGGACCCCAAATAGCCCAATTTG
Source organism: Pseudorca crassidens (assembly GCF_039906515.1). Classification (NCBI taxonomy): domain Eukaryota; kingdom Metazoa; phylum Chordata; class Mammalia; order Artiodactyla; family Delphinidae; genus Pseudorca; species Pseudorca crassidens. The sequence goes on from NC_090313.1 coordinate 7,090,314, forward strand.
TGAAAGTGCCCACTTCAGAACCAAGCATGATGGCCAGAGACATGGAAGGTGCTGATTCTCAAAAGTGATATCAGACATCATGTCTCCAAGTCAATGAGAATGATGTCCTCTGGCCTCCACCTCCTGGGGCTGGGGGTGTAGTCGGCCTGACCCTACCAGCGAAGACGGTGGTCACCCCAAGCAGAGTGCGGGTTTTCTGTTGCCACAGAAGCTTACTGCTGGGGCCAGAAAACATCAAAATTCATTATAGACAATAATTAATGAAATCCACTGACACTTCTAGCTCAGCTGGGCCCCAGCTGGTTGCCATTGCTACTTCATAAAAATTAAGACATTAGCCCAGTTTTTGAGCACTTACTGTAAACTGGATCCTATGTTAAATAATTTAGTGAGATTTTTCTAATTTATTTCTCACAGCAATCCTGTGAGGTAATTATAATTATTATTCCTTTTTAGAGCTAAGGAAACTGAAATGCAAAAAAAATGTATAAGTAATATGCACAAGGTCACATAGCTAGTGAAAGGAAAACTGAGTTTGGACACAGGTCTGATTGCAAAGCCTGCATCTGTGCTCATAAAGAAGATAGATAGAATACTGGTTGAAAATGTAGATTCAAATCTAGTTTCCACCACTTAGTAGCTATAATTCTTTAAATCTTTCCCCTAGGCTTTGGATATTTCCTCCTGTAGCTAATGTCTGAACACTTAAAATTATTGTTCCTGTTAAGCCAGGTACCTGCAGTGACTTGTGATTAAAAATCATCCTTAGAACTCCAATGTCTATCAGCGTCATTTTGCAAGGTGGGCATGTTAATTACTCCAGGGAATTTTACTTAACTCCACCAACCTTCACTTCCAATGTTCTTCCTTGGGATCCTTTTTTTCTTTTCTCTGGTTTAGCTTGACTCAGAGTCTGTGCAATCCTCTATAAAGTGGCTTCTTCCGTGCTGTATGTTCCTTGCCTACATACTGCCTGGTACTCAGTACCACTTTGTGCCGACTCTGTTCCACATCTACCTTGATCATCAGGCCCAACTCTCCCAGCTGTAGTAGCACAGTCAGAGAGAGATCCCAGCAGACCCAGTTTCTCTAGACCCGGTCCTCTTAAAGGCACAGGAGAATGAGAGTCTACTTTTTCCTAGTCCCTGGTTCCTTCCAGGTAGTGATTTTAATATGTGGGACCAGAGAGACAATATACAAATGCAACCACATGATTAAATGTTACCCATGATGACTTGGTTAGATTCAGAGGGAGGAACAAAGCTCAGCACTCTCCAAACACACTTGTTCATCAGCTTCTCCCAGACTTCCTTGCTGGTCTTGCCTGAAGGTGGGGTTAATTAACCCTCTGTAGATGGGTCTCAAATCACTCGTTACCTCATTTGCACAGAGTTACGATATCATTAAGAGGTGAAAGGATCCAGTTTAGCCTCAGTTGGATGCTCTGTTCTAGCAGATCAAGATCTAGCTGGATTCTTGGCTCACCTCACTTTTGTGGTTGAAGACACTCTATTTATATGATCTATCCTCAACAAAGTACACTCTTCCAATATAATAAACTTCCTCCCAGGTTGGTCAGTAGTGCCCCCTCAGATTTATGTGATTGTTGACAGATAGAATGACAAAGTAAAGGATGAATATATGCAGGAGTCAGCAAAAAAAAAAAAAAACAGTGCTAGGACAGTGGATCGCAGCTCCATTTGTTAAGCAAGTAATTCTTGACTATTTTGTATGTGATGTTAGACTAATAGACCCTTAAACATAGTAGTGGACAAGATAGACATGGATCTTCCTTCATGTCTTTGGTTGAATGATATGATATTGCTGATATTCCGTACATAAATGTCATTTTCATTTGTTTCAACTAATTGAAAGGGATGCTAATATTTAAATAGAGGACCTCAAAATGGGGTGACAGGAAGAGCAAATCACATTGAGTGAATCATAAATAATATTTTATGGTCCCTCACTGGCTCCTTAGCTTTAAATAATTTAATTAAATTGGACTCAGTTTCACAAGGAATCAGGAACTAAGATAAGAATCATAGCAGGGAGTGGTATCAAAACTATAAAGTCTGTGTATAAAAATGCATTTGCAGGTATATTGTTCAACTCAAGAATTTGACATAGAACTTAGTGAAAGTCTATAACACTCTCCTGTCAGTTTTAAGAAAATAAATAATTTATTTATTAAATATAGGGCAAGAGGTCCCTAAGCAATTTTCCACACAGGTAATTGAAAGTAAACATATCGCAGATTAGTATTTCCAGTGTTTGACTTTTTGTTCAATCTAAATTTGGCCATGCAATGCTGAGATGTAACACAATAAGACAGAGTTGCTTTTTTTGTTTTGTTTTCATAAACAAGTTTCTGCATGGGCCTGAATATTTATAATATGAAGGCTATTTGGTCAAAAGCAGAAAGTATGTTTGAACTGAAGCAAACCAAGTTTTCAAAAGTACACCTTTTAAGATTACTGCCCAACTATTTAATAAAATGACTTTTGCCTGGCCAAGCCTTATCACCTTTTCTAAAAGGTGAGAATATTCTTCTTGAATTGGAGACGTGCAAATTAAAAAATTATCCTTCTAGACTAAAAAGAGAAGACAATATATTATCAACTTCGGGTTTTCTCATAAATGAAAATATATTCCTATCTCATTTATTAATTATAGTCAGAAGATTATCCTTCATCTTGCCTTATCTCTGTAAATGATAATAATTCCAGAACTATTGCCACTCGATTGTTCTGTGAAAGCAAATTTATAAAGCCAACAATTATTCAGAAATAAGTTTTCTTATATGCAGATTTTTTTCATACCCTTTGTTCCCAATTTATATTTGGATCTGAAAATCGATAAAGTTACTAGTTTAGAAATAGTTAACTGTGACTTTTTATTTTAGGAAACACAAATGAGGATGCACTTCTCCATAGGGCCTTTTTCACATTCTTTTAACAACCAAATAATTCCCAATTTTCTGGTGTGTAAATTTCGTGTGATCAGTACAAATAAACAAAGGGACAAGATTTGGGCAGTTGAAACCCATTGTTTTACAATGTCTTTGTTTATAATCTTTCATAATTCATCCTTAGAAATGGCCTTCCTGGTAATTACTTACCTTTAATGTCTTCATTTTCATTTAAATGTTCAGTGATCAGGATAATTAGAATTAATTTGGCCTTGTCATTTTATGGAAATGGAGCTTCTGCCACTTATCAGGAGCTTCCTGCAGGCAGTGTTACCAGAGAAATATGTGACTCCACCACTTCACACACTGGGTTATAGTCTTTGGTTAAAGTGGTAACAGTAGGACCTGGCCTGATTCCAGTTTAAATTTATGCCATTTTTGATAGAGGCTTGTGGGCAGTCAAGCTGGGAGCCTTGCTTGTTGTGAATGGCATTGTGTGTCATGACTTGGTTCTCTGCAAACAATGCAAGGAACTTCTGCCTCCATTCATCTGGGTATTTTACAGGCCCAGATTGACCCTGCAGTTAGAACGAAAGGAAATCTTCCTTTGTATTAAGATGGAAAAATACCAATCCTAACTTTTTTCAGGATTTTAGGTGGAATACAGGAAAGAAATGTTTAAGAAGTTTAATACCGGAAAGCTTCTAAGAAGAGAGTGTGCCAGTGAATTTTCAAACTGGAAGGGACTTTTTGCATTACCTAGCCTAGAGTTTTCCAGTCACAGAAAAAAGTAAATTTTCACTGTCATCCCCAGTCACCCCCTGTCATACCTTTGCCTCAGCAATAGCATTGGCTTTCCCATCATTTTTATCCTTTCCTGGGAAACATTTAGATAAGGTAAACAATTTAATTGACTACCAATCTGGGGAGAAATAGCACATATCTAGATTTGTCAAATGCTTTATTATTTAAGGCTACCCTGTGAACCTGTCGCATTTTCAAAATTTGAACCTTGTTCTTCTGTGAAGCCTACTTTTAACTCTACCGCACTTTAAACTTGATCTTTATTCTTTGTCTTCTCAGGAAGGAAGATTATGTGACCCATATCTTTATTACTCTGAATTATCATCAGTAATAAAATACTTTACAGTTAGATATGAGGAGAAATGCTTGCTCTGGATAACTCCAATTACTATGAGTTTGAATACATTAGAAAGAAGGCCGAGATTAAGTAGTTTCAAGCAATTTATTTTGCTTATGATTTTGTGGGTCAGGAAGTAAGGAAGGGTTTGGGCAAAGCTGGAGTCCCTCCTGTGGGTAGAGTCCAATGTTGTTGGCTGGGGTTGCAGTCATGTGTGGTCTGGACATCTAAGATGGCTTGTTCTCATGGCTGGGGAGGGGTAAAAATCTCATCTATCCGTGGGAGGTGGAGTAAAGAATTTTCAAACATGTTTTAAAACTGTCATAGAGTGTGAGAAAGCTGAGAGGCTCTGTATTCAAGAGGAAAGATACTTTAAATTGCCCAAGGGATGTGGCTGATAGCGCTGATTCAGTGAAATGCAAGTGAAGTAAAACAATGGGACCTGCACTGGAGAATCCCAGTGAGAAAAGCCTTTGACAGTGAGCTGGAGCCAGCCCACATGACTTGCAAGAGCCAGTTATCCACGTTTTCTCAATCCCAACCCTCATTTGGTGGTGTTGTATTGATAGCTTGAAAAGGCTGCAGTGGGATATTTACACCACAGAAATTGGCAGACACTACAAATAAGGGTTTTCCCTCCACCAGAGACCCAGTTGCTAGACATTTACTGACACACTGCTGGTAATGGGCTAACCTAGAAGCTGCTTTTGGGAGACATGTATTGTCTTAAAGCCATTCTACTCTGTTCACTACAAGGTAGAAAACACTCCTGTTCTGTGAAATCCTCAGGGAAGTTTGCAAGATTCACTATTGCTTTTGGATGAGTTTTTGGGGTGTCCCAAAGTTGTCCACAATTTGAGTCAGCACTGGCTGTTGCAGGATTAGCACATATTGAAGGAAAAGAAATCCTGAGAAGAAGTCCTGATAATTAGCAGAAATAACAGGGAGGCTCTAGATATAAAACTGAGAGTTTGAATTAAGTTTATTTAAGTCTCCAGAGAAGGAGGAAAGCCCTACTCAATCAACACTTTGGCTACACAACTGTGTGTTAATTTATTGTTCACTGTACAATTTAACCTTTATTATTGTGCTTTAACTGGGTTATTAATAGATGAAAATATTTAAATATTTTGTATGGAATTGGACAGGTCACTTAATTTCTCTCATCTTCAGATTCCTTATCTCCAGAAATTATCTAAAAGTATCTTTCCATAGTGTTGTTTCAGTGGGTGCTGCAAGATTAAAAAAGAAGTAAAGAAATTAACATTAGTTATGACTTAGGTAAATATTGCCTGGCTGTGGAAGGTGGTCTGTGAGATGGAGTAAGATATCATTTTAGCATTTATACATAATATTAAGGGGTTTTTACCTGAGTGAAGATGTGAGTAGAAAGGGGGGATTTCTATACTATGCCACAAAATAGTCCATTTTTGAATATTTTAGGATATTAACAAAATTCTCTTGGAACTAAACGGATTACATTTTATTTCATGTGTGGGCTGGAATAAAAGTGTAAGTTCAGAATTGACATTTTATATGAAACACGTTTATTCCTAGTCCATCCGTTAGCAGGTCTTCATTGGAGTTCATTTGCAGTCAGGCTTTGGTAGATACATTTCATTGATATTTAATTTTAATATTTGTTTAAGTATTCCAAGGTCTTATTTATTGTTTTTTGTTGTTGTTGTAACAGTGCCCCTTTTCCCACATTCTTTAAGTTTGAAGTAAAGAAGCTTTATGACAGTTTTCAGAGGGGAAACCAGAACTTGTTTATCACTGGCAACAGCTTATTTTTCAATTTTTTTTTACTATCATAAAATAATCAATACAGTTTTTGAAAATACAAACATGAATGAAAAAAGAAAAAAAAATCACACATCATTCACCAGCAAACACAGCAGCAAATATTTTACCATGTTGCTTCTATTTTCCATACATCCTAGATGGCGTTAGACCAATGAGTGGATGAATGGGTAGAAAAATTGATAGATTAATAGGTATATAAAATATAATTATATAGAAAGATGATAGACTCAGATTGTCCTGATAACTCTGTGTATATGATTTTGTATCCTTGTCAACTCAAAATTAGATACATATTCATGTTATAAAAATCTTATAATTATTAATTTTAATGAATAATAGTCCCATTGAAATTTTGACTATTTGTTCCTCCATTATTGTACATTTAGCTTTAATTTCAAAACTGATCTGACATAATTCTGTTGCAATAAAAAACTGGGGGCATTTAGGATTGTTTTACAAGATAGATTACCAACTGTGAAATTTCTCAGTGAAAAGGCATTTAAAAATTTTAAAGAAATTTAATATAGTACTGCTTTACTCTTAACTATGCATTCATGGGCAAGTTATTTTACTTTTCTAAGCCTGCATATCACCATAAGTATAAGAAGAATCATAGTGTCTGTATTGAAGCTTGATTGAAGTGATATCAATGAATATATCAATATATAAATAATGTCAAAATAATTGCTTACCACTATTATCTTTATTATTGTTATCATATTATTGTGAATCTTGAAACGCATCACCAAAACATTTTAAAAATGAATATATAAGTTTACATTTGTGGCAGTGATGTATGAAAATGCCTTCTCAAACCCTGGCAAGAGACTGCTTTTTAGATCACAACTAGAAAGAACTAGATGTTTCCTTTTCAGAATCCTTGCTATAAATTTTCATTTTGTGGGAGAGTTCTAGATGAGATTTTCATTTTTTTATAGTATTTCTGGAGTTCATAACTATGAAAATTCAGTAAAAACAATCATTCCTTCTTCCTTAGGACATTTAGTATCTGCTGAGCTCTAAATAGTAAAAATATAGAACCAAATTGATTTAAAAAGTAAGAAAAATTTCTCACATACTTGGTCATCATAGATAAGGCTAACTTCAGTGTTGGTCGATCTTCCAGTTCAGTAGTATCTCCAAGACCCTGTAATTTTTTTTCATTGTTGGTGTTGACTGCATCTTCAGGCTGGTAAAAAGATGACCACAGCCATCTAAGGCATCACATCCAGGAACACTCATCGAAGGAGGGGGCAGGGCTGTGACAGATGGAAGATGGCAGCAAGTTCCCATCACCTCTGGGGTCTGGCTTGATCAAGGACCAGGATTTCTCCTTCAACTTAGCTTCTCGCAACCCACTTGTTTCTGTCCTTCAGAGGTGTTTTCTGCAGTGAAATCCCGTTACAGATAGATGAGCACAGTTCTCCCTGGGTGCTGGATCTACCTTCACGTGCCCTCCTGTCCTGTCCTTCCTACCCTTTAGACAATTGGCTAAAGAATTCTCTAGGGGCTTCCCTGGTGGTGCAGTGGTTGACAGCCCGCCTGCGGATGCAGGGGACACGGGTTCATGCCCCGGTTCGGGAAGATCCCACATGCCGCAGAGCGGCTGGGCCCGTGAGCCATGGCCGCTGAGCCTGCGCGTCCGGAGCCTGTGCTCCGCAACGGGAGAGGCCACAACAGTGAGAGGCCCGCGTACCGCAAAAAAAAAAAAAAAAGAATTCTCTAGACTTGCTTTTTCTGCTTCTTCACTATTTATCCCATGCTCATCCCCTAGAGAATTCACTTACCTCCCAATAATCTCATTAAAAGAGCACTAATGTGCTTACCTCTTTTTCTTTTTAGCTACTCATTCTCTAAACATCTTGTAAATCTTAGATTTTCCTGAAATCTCAACACTGCCCTCCATTCTTTTCTCTCCTTCCTGAAGAGCTCTCATTTGCTCCGATGTTGGTGTTTTAAACTGCTATTTATATAACAGAAACAGCCATATGTCTATGCCCAGTGAGTCCTCTTTCCCTTCCGGAAGGAATCCTATGTAAAACTGCTTGCTATGATATCTCTGCCTACACGTCATCACACTGGCATTTCAAATTCAGCATCCCCAAATCAAACTCATACTTTTCCCCTTAATCCTACGTAACCTACTGCACTCCCTGTCTCAGGATGCTGATATTGCCCTTAACTAATGTTCTTCCTTTGGCTTGAAATGACCTCTGCTCTCTCAAACACACAAGGCCCTACCTGGTTGTAGGGGGTTCGTGGCTTGAAATGTAGCTCAGGTGTGACTTCCTCCATATTCTGATGTCACGGGCATGGGGTGGGGATGGTTGACATGAATGTTGGCAAAGGACTTTCCAGATTATTTCGTAACCTGTCTGTCATCTTACCAACACATACCTTCCAACAGCCAACTGTCCTGTTGGGAATCACTGATTTGGGCATTTTTTCTTTACCCAATAAGTTGTATTGAATGAATGAATGCATAAGTAAAGAAATAAAGGAATGAGTAAGTGAACTACATGACTTTTAAAATATTTTCTATGAACCTTGATTTATTATTGATAGTGGTCTTATGTAGTTAGGGAATCAAAAAAAGTAAAAGTCTGCTCATTACTACAAATAGCAAGCACAAAGTCATCGTATTTATACACTCAGTAAATGTGTCTGAGTTATTTTAAACGGAATTTCTTTTGTTAGAAAATTATGAAAGTCCCAATTTTCATTAAAAGGGAATGAACAACTCAGAGTAATAAACCTTTGTTCTACTTTTCACAGTTGGGGAAGGAGTTTTAAAAGTTGGAATTAGAGAACTACATACTGGAAAAATATCTTTCAGGTATCCTACAAAAACCATAGCCTGTAGGGTAAACAAGGTCTAAGGATCAATGACTCCATTTTCCTACCCACAAAAATGGAGACCTAAGATGAATTGCCTTAGGTTCTTATTCTGAAACTGCCATTGTGTAACTTGTGTGAGAGCAGATTTTTTTCCACAAGTAAAATATTTGAGTGATTGCCCTAATGGGGAAATAATTGCTTACAGTAATTGAAATAAGTCATTTTTCTTTCGTAAAGTATCTCCACACCTCTAAAATTTCTACAGGATAAAATGAAAGTTAAGCTAAATAAGCACTAAGGTTACTTTCAAGTTATAAAAGTCTGTGAATTTCAAAATATTGATCAAGTACGTATGCACTCTGTCCAAAGCACTAATCTTTTAGTATAATGTGCTGTTTTTGACTTCTAGCATTCTGAGCTAATATGTAAACTTCCTGAGATATTTGCACTATCATTAACAAAGACGTAATGAAACCTACCTCATATAGTATCACACTGTTCTTTCACATTAGCTCAAATTTCTTAAAATCTATTATGCAGCTTTTACCAAGATATAAATTTAAGTTGCTTCACTTTATTAACAAAGATGAATTCTATTTTAAATTATGATTGAAGTATATATATATATATATATATGCAGCCTTTAAAAAATAATGTTAAATGTTCCATGCACTACTATGTTTAGTATATAAAGGTGTTCAGTAAATGTTAACATCAGATGAAAAATGAATGCATATATTTTTTTCTTACCTACATACCCAAGCTTAGCTAGTCAGTGAGTCTGTGAATACTTACTTCATACTAAGCTTATTTAATTGAGCTGTATGAATTTTTTATATACTATTGTATATATGTATAAATTTTGTATATAAATTTTATACAAATTAATAGCAAATTATATTGAAATAATTCTTCATCTCAAAACAGCATCCATTTATACTGTAAAAAATACAAATTTTTATTGCTGTCTTTTTAAATAAAGACTCAAGAATAAATTGGACAAGTTCTTTCTCTGATCAGGATATACAGACAAACTGCTTCCATAAATGGCAGAAGGAGATTAACAGACACCAAGGGTGGGTGACCCAAGCTGTTTCAGGTATCAATGAAACAGTCAACAGAAATGTGGAGCATAAGATTTGGTAAAAATAGAAACCTTTAAATCCATACTTTAGTCATTTCCTCTCCCTGATTTAGGTTTCCTTGGTTGTTTACAGGCACAGCCAACAGGAAAAGTGGGAGAGATAGCATGTGTGTGGCTGAGGTTGATTGTACACAATCAGAGTGATTATGTGGAAATCAACCAGAATTTTCTCCTTAGAATATGCTTGTTCTGTCATAATGAGTGACATTCGAGCTAATTTTATTCATTGCTGTCTCCTTTTACAAAGATCTTCATTTCCCTCAGTGTTATTTCATGTCCTTCATATTTTTCTGCATGTCCTGAAAAAAGGAGGAATAATTCCACATATTTTATTATTATTCTTAAAGTTATTTACTAATGTATTCACAAACAATGCAATATATTAGGATTTTTTAAAAAAATAATAAATCTGAGAAAAACATCAGCTGGGCACCACAAATTGTTTTAAACAGCTGTCTGGTTGGTAAAATGAGGTGAAGTAAGGAGGCATTCTAGAATTCACATGTGAAAGAAACTGTCAGTGAACTATAGTTATCCTAAAGTTATTTTTTAGTGTGGGGGACATTTTAAACTTCTGTTTCAAATGTTGAGACTTGTAGTAGGAAGAATTCTAAGAGGACATCAATGACCGAGACCTTGTTAATTATGCCCTCCTTTTAAGTGTGGGTGGGCTTGTAATTTGCTTCTAGCAAGTAGAATATGGCAAAGGTGATGGAATATGTTGAGTTATATGCAAAGGTGAAGAAATTTTGCAGAAGTGGTTAAAACTCTCCAATCAGTTGACTTTGTGTGGAACAGAAAGGAGATCTTTCTGGGTGAATCTGATTTAATCAGGTGAGACTTTAAAAGAGATCAGAGACGATTAAAGTGTGGGAGACAGGAAGCAGCAGAGGCTCTCTGTTCTGCTGGTCCTGGAGAAGAGGACACCGTGCACTCTAAAGCTGGAAGGAATTAACTGTGCCAAGAGCCAAGTGCAACAGTCATCTGCACAGTCCTGGCCAGCCAGTATCTTGATTTTGGCCTGTGAGGTGATAGCTGAGTAGAGGACCCAGCCAAGGTGTACCTGGACTTGTGACTCATGGAAACATAGATAACAAATGTGTGTTATTTCAAGTGGCTAAGATTGTGACTGTTTGTTTAAAAAATAGAGAATTAATACGTTATTTTTAAAACTTTCTTATTTCTAGAGATGAATTACTTCATTTATTCATTCACACATTCATATGCAAATTACTTTACAAATTGAATATGAAGCAAAAAATCAGTCCCTCCTCAAGGAGCTCTGTGTGTGCATGTGTGTAAGAGAGAGAGGAAAAGAAAGAGGGAGAAAGATGGGAAAGGAGAGGAGAGAAAGAAAATCATAGTACGAAGAAATCCTCATGGTTCAAGGTCAAAATGAATGAGTATAGATGAGTGTATTGGGTGTATACTTTTTTATTACAAACGATTTGTATTAAAAGTTCTATTTAGTAATTGCCAGTGTCATGCAATGTGCATTTCTAGGAATGAGTATGTGGGAATGGTTGGGAAGGATGAAGATGCCTAAAAGAGAGATTGGGATTATGATAGGTTGTTTTCGCTGAGATCACTACCGTGATGTCTTCTGTACCGCATACTTTTTTAGAACCTTGATGTTATGATCCCGTCTAGAGGTAGAGCCTAAATCCCATCATCTTTAATATGCGTGAGTTTGTGACTCGCTTGCAGACAGTGTTGACTCTGAGTTTAGATCATGAAAGGTGATGCAGCTTCTGCCGTGGTCACTGGAATACTTGCTTTGAAGCCGCTAGCCACTGTATAAGCACTCTGAGTACCTAGAGGACATCGCATAGTGAGGAAACCCAAGCTTGCTTAGGTAGAGAGGCCCTGAGACTACATCAAGAGATAGAGCGGCTTCCGCCTGCTTTACCATCACTCCCTTTTGCACTGCCCACCTGTTCCAACCACCATTCAAACACCATCACAAGAAAGACTCTAAGCTGGAACAACCAAGCCAAGATCCTTCCCAGTTCTGAATCTCTAAAAGCCCTGAGATAGAATAAAATTATTGATATTGTTTTGAAACATTAAGTTTTGCAAGTGATGAGTTATGTAGCGATAGATAACCCGAAAAGAGCTGCTCCTGCTGGCGATGAAAATTATGAACAGTGATTAACAATATAAGCATGTTACTTGCTCTGCCTACAGTGGGGTCTGTGTCACAACTGCAGGGGTTACTTAAGAGCCATTGCTGCTTGCAGCCAATTGCTTTCTGTGATAACTAACTGGACTATGTTAGCTTTGAGTCAACGCTAGCTGCATTTTGGACCACTGATAAAGGTATATTCCTTTCTATCCTTAGCTTGTCTTAAAGCACCATTTTATCCTTTCCTTGATTAACTTGTACATAAACAGAGAAGAGAAAAACATCACAGGGTATATTTGAAGGCATAAAAATCCTTAGATGCAAAGATCAAGTTACTGTAAAGGATGCTGTCATTTCCTCCACATGACACTAACTATATTTTATATCTGAAAATTTCAAGATTTGAACAAAGAAGAACTTCTTACTAGAATATCTTAACTTCTAGGGAAAGGAAATTAAAATCTGCCATTTTTGAGAGCTATAATCTCTTTAGACATTATTTTAATTTTGATCGATTTATAATAAAAATAAGAGAAAGTATAGTTTCACATATCTGTTGTTTATATAACTTTAACTTCCATAATCAAAGATGCTGAGTATACTACAAAATGTCAACATTTTGTGAAACTTTATATTTGGAAGGAATTTAGATTTCATATACTCCTAACTCAGTGAGTGCTTCACATGTTAATGAGAAAATTGAAGTCCAAGACAACGACTGAACAAAAGCCTCACATCTAGTCTGTGGTAAAACCTCAAATTTCCATGGCACGTGTCCTTCTCCATTACGGTTATCTGTGTAATTTGACTTTCTGTGTAGATAGCTACACACTCCCTCTACTTCTTTCACTAATGAGTTTTTGAACTCTTTCTACTAACCTGCTCTTGATTTGTCTGTTGCACGATTTGTGACCAAAATGTGTTATTCCTAAATTCATGTGCTGCCTGGCTGAGTAATCTAATTTGATTAGCTTGAGGATACCCTTTTAAGGCCAAGGTAAAATTATTTTGTATTTCTCTCATGGTTTTTCAGAGGCAAGAAATAGAGACTAAGAAAGAGAAGAAGCCAATTTTGAATCAATTAGGATTCCATTGGACAAAGAAAATCTTTACAATCAAAACCCACCAGCTAAGGAACAAGGAACCTTATGCAGTAGAAAATATCAATTACCTTTTTTTTTAACTGAGGGAAAATTAACATAAAACATTATATTAGTAGTTTCAGGTATACACCGTAATGATTTGATATTTGTATATATTGCAAAATGATCATGACAGTAGTCTAGTCAACATCCATGAGCATACATAGTTACAATTTTTTTTTCTGAGGAGAATTTTTAAGGTGTCTCAGCAATTTTCAAATACACAATAGAGTATTCATAACTATAGTCACCATGCTGTACTAATATATCAATTATCTTGTCACAAAAGGTGTAAATGAAAATAATATAGGGAGGGAGCATGAAACATCTAACTTACAGTAAAGATTTTTTAAGTAATATTTGGAAATCCAAATTTTTAAAATATGTTATGGAATTCTAATAAATGTTATAAATATGAATTATTTTGTCAATATTCCAATAGATGTGATAACACTATATTTAAATTCAGTGAGTTGCCCATCTTTGCCTAGCATTCTGATGGTGTGTTATATGTCAAGCACAGCCAGGCTGCAGATGGAAATGCAAAGAACACACAACTCTTGCCCTGAAAGAAGAGTTCACAGTTTAGCAGTGGAGGTGTGGAAGCGTCTCTTCCTCAGGCCGCTCTCATCTTCAAGAATAACCACCCCACCTAGTCCTAGCTTTGGTGCACTATTTGTGATTCTTTCCTCAGATACTTCCCACAAATATTTTAGATACTAAGGACTGTCTGGAAATTTAATCTAAGAAACACGGTATTGGAGACACCAATTTTCTCCCTAGATCTATCAGTTTGGTATCAGCTTGGGCTCTTTACTGAACTTCTTTGAGACATGAAGTACTAGAAAAATTATAAGACACTATTTGTGAAAAGCATTTTATAAACTGTTAAGGGCTACCTGGATATCTGCTATTTTTATGCAGCTGCTCTTTCCTTGGAGCTGGTGAATTTAAATGTTACAAATAGAATTTTTAACTATTTTTTATTGAATATAACATGGAAAATTATACTTCAAAAAAGATCAAAGTAATTTAGTTTTTCTGTCTTTCACAAAAGCCACATGATATACACTGAATAATCTTTATGCAAAGATTTTGGGATATTAGTCATAAGGCACAAATTTAATGATACATCTTAGCGTTTAAATTTTGATTTTCCCTTCAATGTGGTGGGAGAATGAATTATTTAAGTAAAAATGAACATCGAGATGTTTTCATCAAACAGTACAGAAAATCCAAACTCTTCTAGAGTTCACAGGGACAAAATAACCGTTGGGTAGAGGTTTTGGTGAACACCCAGTCATTTTTATCAGTAATGAATGTAAGCACATATAACATTGTTTCTCAAAAAACAAACAAAAACAAAAAAATTTTCTTACATTTTTTTGATGAAGATAAAGCTTTCTTCTTTTTGTTTTTGTTTTAATAATTTTTGCAACCCAGATCATACTAAAACGGAAAACACTTCACCATACATTTGTGTACCCAAAGTACGTTACCGTGGATTTCTCTTCTAAGACTGGGTGCTCTGGCCTTGTACTTTCCATTTCTGTCCCACTGAGGTTAGCCAAAGTTCACTTGCCTTGTCAGTTAAGTTTTTAAACCAGATGGGTTATATTTTCTATAATTGAGCTAACCACAGTTAATTGCCTAATAGACTATGCCCTCACACTAACTGAAAAAAGAATTAATTGCTTGGAAAAGAATGCATTATGTATATATTTCGGTCATATCTACACAGTCATACTAGAACAAAGTGACAAAGGAATTTCAATGGTGACCAGAGCCAATGGTGACACCAGAGCCAGTGCTTAAATTAGGTGTGTACTAAAATCTTTTACCTTTTTTGGGCATTTTCAAAGGTTATAAAGTGAACTTCTTGTTAAAGCTGACTAAATTATGTATTATTATTTTTTCCTTTCATTACACAAGAAAATAATTTTAGGTGACCTTTGGCAAAGGTTTAGGTACAATTTAAGAAAATATTATTTGTAAAAGAAGGCTAGATTTTTTTTAATTGCAGGTTTTTGCTATTAATGATTTAGTCTTGTGTTTAAAAAAAATTGTTTCCTAGTTAAGGTATAATACCAGGTTTAAGATTTTTCTAAATTCTCTCTGAAGACCTGAAATACACATAAAAATAATTTGGCATTTACTACAGCCATTTTTACTAGACTTTTTTCCCTATACATGAAGGGGTACCAATATTTTATTTTACCAAGCTATGATAATAATGCCAATGAATTTCAAATTTCACTACCTAAATATAAGTGGTATATTAAAGGAAAACACCAAAATCATTCAGTATAGCATCTGTCCCTGCTATACTCTATCAAATTTGCTACAATAAATGGCAAGTTAAAAAATAAAACAAAAGCTTGGGTAATCTATTTAAATGTAATTCATAATCAGGTCAATCTCAAAAAATCTAGTGTTGGCAATACTCTAAAATAAATATGAGTTTTCTAATGCCCTAAAGCCATTTCAACTATTAAATTATTTAGTCAAATATTTATTAGTTTACAACCTTAAATGAAGAATTCAAAACCCAATGCTTTAGAAAAGGCCAGAGAAACTCAAATATATTAAATATATTTGCTATTCAAAAGAACTTCCAAGATATTTGATAAACCCGTAAAGCACAATAAGCATGTTCATGGATAGAATCCTATTCATAATTCTAGTGTGAAAGAGTCTGCTTATAAGACAGAATAATACTAAGAAAAAAACTGTGAAGAAAATAAATCTTGTTTGTTACCTCCAAGTCTCTCCTTTGCCCCATTTTCCTACCTCTATAGCCTCCTCTTCCTTCTTCCCCAACAATCCTAGGTCAACGTAAATTGATGCTGGCTATTTCAGTATTTCTTATATGTATTAAGTGTTCAACAAGAAAAAAACCTTGATATTATTGGTCAAAAGGAGGCTTAAAGTTTACCTGTGGAGTCTAATGACTCATGTTCCTCACTCTGTTTCTTTAGGATCAATAGTTAAGAGTTTTCTGAGTGTTTCTAAAATAATTTTTTCTCTGTGCTAACCATGCCTGTAGATACAGTTTATTTAGGCAAAATGAACTACAACTACAAAGTCCCTGAAAGGAATCAAGAATGACTCCAAGTCTTTTAACAAGAGTAACTAAAAAGATGGACGTGTCTGTGTACCTTTCCATTCTTTATCTTGCCCATAACACTCTAACTGTGCTCCCCTAGGTCCTGGCACTTTGCTCATCCCTCCACCTGGAATGTGGTTGCCCAAAGTATCCTCATCAATTCTCTCTCATGTCCTTCAAGTCTTTATTCAAATGTCACTCTCTCAGTAAAACTTGCTTTGCCACCCTATTTTAAATTGCACCTCCACAAATACACATCCTGTCCACCTTCCCTGGTTTGTTTTTGTGCATAGCACTTACCCCAATCTAACAGACATATTTTGCTCGATTATTTTGAATATTGCCTGTCTTCCCCAGTAGAATGGCAACTCTGTGAGAACAGGGATTTCTGCTTATTTTGTTTACAACTTCAACGAGAGAGCCTAAAAAGGTACTTGGCATACAGTAGATGCTCAAGAAATATTGGTAGATGCATGAATTAATTCAGGGAATCAGGCAAGCTGTTTACATACTCTGGTCTCTGAGAAGATTTGCAAGCCAGAGAAAGATTCCTTGAGGGAAAATTTTATGAGACAAAATAAAAAACTGTCATGGTGTATCAAGATGAAGAGTTGTTTATCAACTTGGGTTATGATAAAGGCTTAATCATAATCATAATCATAACTAGGGATTGGTTGGCCCAACTTTTACAAGGCCTGTACACTGAGGGGCACTCCTCAAAGGCAAAGATTAGAAGGATGAAAGCAAGACAACAATGGCACCTTACAGGCGTACCTTGTTTTGTTGCACTTTGCTTTATTGCCCGTGGCACATATCGTTTTTCTTACAAATTGCAGGTTTGCGACAACCCTGTGTGAAGCAAGTGTATCGGCGCCGTTTTTCCGACAGCATTTGTTAATTTCCTGTCTCTGTGTCACATTTTGGTAATTCTAACAATATCTCAAACGATTTCATTATTATTATATTTGTAATGGTGATCTGTGATCAGTGATCTTTGATGTTACTATTGCTAAAAGATTATGACCCCTTGAAGGCTCAGATGATGGTTAGCACTTTTTAGCAATAAACTATTTTTAATTAAAGTATATACATTGCGTTTTTTTAGACATATACTATTGTATACTTGACAGATGACCGTATAGTGTAAACATATATTTATGTGCACTGGGAAACCAAAAATTTGTGTGACTCGCTTTGTTGCCATATTTGCTTTATTGCAGTGGTTCTGGAACGGAACCCACAATGTCTCCACCTCTATTTTCCTCCCCCACTATTGAAATTTCTCTCCCATCCTTCATTCTCTTTCCATAACCTTCTGTGCTGCCTACCGCTCACCAGATAACGTACAACCACATGAAAGGGTGTGCAAGATGGTCACTGTCTGGTTCCAACTTCTACCATTTTTCTTCATGCTCCTCCCAAATCTCCAGCGATTCTGAACTGCTAGAGTTCTCTAAACCAAGGATGCTTCCTTCTCCCCACCCCCAACTAGATGCTTTTACGTTTTTATTCTGCCTAGAAAAGGCTTCTGCCTCATTCCCTTGTGCATTCCAGTTCAACATTTAATGAGCAATCGAGTATTTCTTTGGTGAAATCCCTGGGACATTCCCCACTCTCTAAAGAATGAATTACTCTCTCGTTGGTTCCCCACTGATTCTTTTTATTTATTTATTTATTTTTACATCTTTATTGGAGTATAATTGCTTTACAATGGTGTGTTAGTTTCTGCTTTATAACAAAGTGAATCAGTTATATATATACATATGTTCCCATTTTTCTTCCCTCTTGCGTCTCCCTCCCTCCCGCCTCCCTGTCTCCAGGCGGTCACAAAGCACCGAGCTGATCTCCCTGTGCTACTATTCAATATTTTATAATTATTACTGGTTCACGTGTCTGATTCTTGATTTTGGCTGTGATATGTCTGAAAGCAAGGAGTATGTTCTTCTTTCTCTGTACAAGCAGAACCTATCAACTAGTAATAACCCATAAAGTTTGATGAATAATTAGTACAAATGAATCAAAGTTCAAAACTGATAGCACTTCTTTTAAAGAGACAGCTAACGGTAAATTTTCTGGAAAACTGAGCCCTTTCTGATGCTTGAAAGCGCATTAAGAAAGTGATCTTTTCTACTTGTGTTTGCTAGGATAAATAAAGGCTAACTGGGGAGATTTCCCAGAGGAAAGATGGTAACCAGTGTTTTGGAGAAGGGAGAAAATGTTAAGTAGAATAAGAAGAAGTGGCAAGCAGGGACAAGAAATGTGATGTGTGATAAAGTAGAGTAAGTGTTTGTGAAATACATAAGATGAACTGTGATGCAGGCTTCACGAGAGTAGAAGATGCAACTGGTGGGGAGAGGCCAGTTGATGAAGTATTTAAAACTCACAGTCACAGCGCTTCTAGTGTGATGCAATGCTAGTGATTACCAATTGAGGCTACATTTGCTCAAGGTGATTGTTTAATTACACCAAATTCAAATTCCTTATTCAGTTTTGTCGTCATGCCCTTGCCGACAATGTGGAAAGATAAAGGAGGGGGTTGCGCTGCAGAGCATCTTACAGACTGTGGATGCAGCTAGCATAGCTTTTCACTTGATTCGGGCTCTAAGCGTTAGCCTGATTACTCAATAATGAAGGCATTTATTTAAAAAAAGTTTTTTTTGGTTCCCTCTCATCTGGGTTAGAGTTTACCCTCCAGACAGCTAGTCAGTGGGACGGTGTTATCTGTTGTGTATCTGTTGGCTAATAAGCATCAAGTTCAGAGAAAAAGGAAACACATTTAGGGCTGATTAATGTAAAGATACTCATTGATGAGCAGTATAATGCAAAGTAACTCCAGATTTTCAAATTCAATGTATTGATTCTTCCCAATATCATGTTATTCATATTTGCTGAAGGATTCTTTTCTGAGTTTATACTTTGGAACATGCAGCTCAGTGGAAAGATATGTTTTTATCCAAATAAGCTGGCTCTAACCCCAAATGATATTTGTGCAAATCTGCTCTCACACTGGTATTAATTTATTAGACAATTAGAACATGGCAAATGAAACGAAGGTTGAAACTTGCCTCACATAGTTTTCTTAATTGTCTCTATTCACACCTCCTCCCTCCATATACAAAATTCTGAAAGTCTATGGGGATATCTTAGTACATATTTATGCCGATCACTTTTTTATTTATGGAAGGAGATCGCTTGTTCCCCCAGGTGGTTGTAAAACTGCAATTTCACTTTGACATGATACAGATTGGTTTAGAGAAAACAAATTATTCTAAAGTCTTTAGAAACTGAAATGATGCTGTTGGAGCATAGTAAAAAGATAAATCTAGAAGATGGCCAATTTTATCTTTCCAACACTAGATGGGCTTGTCCTGGAACATGCCTCTGAATTTAGGTCACTGATTTTTATCCAGAGGTGATTTTTGACTTGTAAAAAGAAATGGAAACCAAGAACTACCATAAAACAAGAATTGGTTTACACTCTTTTGAAATGTGTATTTATACAGACCATGAGATAAAAATACTTTGTTCAAGAAAAAGTTAAGTCTTTTTAATGCTGATCTGAATGGCCTACCCAAAATAAAAATTTTAGGAGTGAATAAATAGTTCTTGTGATTTAGTCTACTTCCTTGCCTGTCCCATAAACAGGGAATATTGGAGCATGGGAAAATACCCAGGGTTTAGGAACTTTATTGTTTTAAGTAAAATTTTATTGAAGGTTTACATATATACAGAAAAGGACACAAATAGTAAACCACAAGCTCTATGGATTTTAAGTGAACATAGCCATGTAACCAGCATGCCAATAAAATAAGACATTAATAGAATATTCCTAAATCCCAGAAGGTCCTCTCATGCCCCGTGCCAAAGATAATTACTATTCTGCCTTCTAGCCTCATAGATTAGTTTTGCCTGTTCTCTGGAAGACAACTCTTCCAGGCAAATAGTGTCAGTTCTATTTTTAGAAGATTTGTGCATGTGAGTTTACATTCTCCCACTTATCAATCATTAGCCAAAATGTATCAACATGGAATCAGAGAAAAATCAAATGCTTCAAATGAGTTCCAGCATAACATGAGTTCTTTGTGATTTTTGAAAGTCCCCTGGAAGTTAAGAATGTCACTCAGGTTGTGTTTTGATGGCAGCCAAATCACTGATTCCACAACTTTTCCCTATACTATTCTGGCCCACCATTATAATTAACAGAGTAAAAGCTTAAAACACACCATGGTCCCCTAACATGTAACAGAGAAAGTGGAATACAGAGACAGGCAACAAGCTTTAAAGATCAGAAAAGAGGGAAACAATATTTAAGAATTACATGTAATTAGAGAGCATTACATAACAACATATTGCGAGAGATTAATTCAGTCAGTTCAGACATGACGTTTATTTTTAACAATCAGTATGCTGTTCTCTATAATCATGTCCCACAGTTTAAAGTGCTTAATGAACTCTTACTGGAAAGTGACTATTTCAGGAGAGTATAATGACCTTTAATCACTTCACCCAAGCTATTAGTAAGAAAGATTGTCAGGAAATGTTTTTACTTTTGTTATAAAAATAATTGAATTTCCAGTTGAAACAAGAAGTTTGTCAATATATAACGTCCAATGTCTTAACCTCTCCTCTTTATGCTGTTTCTCCATCTTCTTCACAGTGTATTATTGATGAATTTGAACAATTTCTGATTTTTTACCTGGTTCGAATAAGCTGAGAAGGAAAATAACTTCTAACTAAGCAGCTACTGAGTTCTTAGGGTAGATACTATACTCATAGTATCTCAATTAATCCACTCAAAGACTCGATGAGGCAAATATTATGCGCATTTTACAGTTGAGGAAATTGGGGTTAAGGAAAAGTACCCAATTTACCCAGTATCATACTAGCATAACTGTCAGAGAAATAATTGAAACACAAAGCTATTTGACTCTAAATCCCTACTGAAAGATACTTTATATAGTATTTAAGGCTAAGTCTTAGTATTACATAGAATATTGTTGGTTGGCGAACTTTCATCTCTTCCAAAATGAAACATATTTAGTATTGTCAGGGTATAACTAGTAAACAATGTAGGGGTTGATGTCTTGGTCTTTGATTATCATTGCAAGAGAGTCAGCGTAGGGTAGGTTAGTGGTTCTTAAAGTGTGGTACTTGGACCAGTAACATCAGCATCATCTGTGAGCTTGTTAGACACACAAATTTATGAGCCCCACATTGACTCTCTGAATTTCTGGGCTTTAGACCCAGAAAACCATGTTTTCACAAGCTCTTGAGATTATTCTTACACATGTTAAAGTTTGAGAACCAATGACATATTTAAAGAGTTAGACTCTGTACCTTTGTATCCTGCTTCTACAGAATACTAGTTATGTGACACCGATCAATTTAGTTAACCTTTCTGAGTTTTGGTTTCTTCATTTATGAAATATGAATAATAATAGTACCTGTATGTATAAGGTCGCCAAGTTTTGTAAGTGGTTAGAAATAAATATATATTTTTTTGATAATGCAAGTAAGTAATTGGTATCAAAAGCATTCACTAAATAGCTCAATATTTTGGAATAATTTATTTTAATAACGAAGTCTAATAAATATTGAGGTTTTGAATAGGAATGAACAGTCTTTCTTAGAATTTGTTTCACATTTTAATATGTAAAACAGAAGAGGAAAGGTGATGGAAAGCTCATATAAATATGATACGGTAAATTACACTGTTTTATGAGTATGATTTCATACGGAATTCAAAGTAGATGCAATTAGTGCTGCAAATTAGAAATCGCAAATGATGATTTAACAAACACATGATTTAACAAACAAATCAGAGAAAAAATTTCAGATGAATTTAAATTGCTCTATGTAGATTTAATCTTGTGATAAGTAATTCTCCAGAGAAAGCATAAGATGTTATTCTTCGTTCCAAAAAGTGGGACAGCTTGGAAGTTGAGAAAAATTATTGTAGAAACTAGAATTATCAATGAAGACAATTAATAAACTCCATAACATGCATTTAAATGTATGAGACTAGCATCTAATGTAATTTGCTTTTTATATACAATGCCAGTTTAAATAAGGGTCCTGCTGTATGGCTGCACCTGTGGGTGAGTAATCATAATATTTGTGATGGCAAGTTGGCCTGGGGACTGATGCAAAGCCTCTCAGCAAAAGAGCAGCAGATGGTGTGTAAACGCCAAAGCCAGAACTATACACTTTTGGGGGGTGTATTTAAGTAGCTTCCTGTTCCAGGCATGAAGTGAGGGTATCAGCTGAAAAAATCTTTTCCTTCTTCTAGTCCACATGCACCAATTAAACATACATCATTAAAAAGCAAGTGTGTATGTCAAAGCCTGATATGTAGAGAAATGAAGGGGAAAATTCCGCAGACACCAATTTGTATTTCTTTTTATCAGTTCTAAAGGAAATAACAACATACAATGGCAGTCCAACTTTTAACAGCATTCCACAGGATAAAAGGTGCTTTCCCACGTACTCTTAAATGAGTCTTATGGTAGTGCCAGGAATTAGATATTGCTGTTTTTCTCCCATTTTACTGCTCAGAAAACGAAGTATTTGAGAATTTAAATGCCATGACCAGGGTCACATAGCTATTAAGCGGCCTAGATGGAGAAGAGATACCACCTTGGGCTTTGCACCAAAATCTTTGTTCTTCCTATGCCACACCCTCTTTTAATCATTTAATTCACTTTCCATTAGAATTTAAATTGTAATGAAGAAAAACTGAAGGGTGTCCACAATTAAGAAATACCAATTTTGCAATTGTATCAGTAAATACAAAGGGTTTAAATCCACACCATAGAGAGAAGTGATCTTACCCTTATACTAACTTTTTTTGTCTGGTTAAAAAACTACATATTTCTAGGTAGGTTCACTTTTTGAAGAGGGATGATCATCTCTTTTACTGGACTTAAGGGGTTAAAGGCTCCTGCCGTGAGCAGAGAGGGCACCTGTGGGACTCAGTACCTGGGCAGGATGAGCCCTGCGCTGTGGCTTGTCAGGTCTCCCCAGGAAGCCACCCACTACAAGATCTGGATTCCCAACCAGGGACACCTCCCTGAAACCTGACATTAGAAAATCCTACCCGGCCTTCCAAAGCCCGGGCTCCACAGGCTCTAAACCTTTCTTCAGTCTGAAGGCCAACACCCCATCTCTGGGTATCTGGATGTTTGTTTGCCCCTAAAGCCCACATGTTTATTTCCTATGTGCCTGTGGTCTTGATTTAGTCACTCCAGCATCATGCAGGGTAGATGGATGCTGTCTCTGACCTCTTGGTGCAATTTGGTTTTCTCTTAGTTACGTTCCCTGGGAGGGACTGTTGTGGGCCGTGGGGAATGCTATGGACCAAATGTTTGAGACCCCTCGAGAGGTATATGTTGTAGCCCTGATTCACAATACGTTGGTAGTAGGATGAGGGGTCTTTGGGAGATGATTAGGTTTAGATGAGGTTCAGATGAGAGATACCATCTTTCTTTCTGTCCTGTGAAGAAACAGCAAAAGGCATCCATCTGAAAACCAGGAAGAGGGCTCTCCCACCAGGAACCAAGTGAGCTGGCACCTTGATCTGGGACTTCCCAGCCTCTAGAATCATAAGAAAAAGTTTCTGTTGTTTAAATCACTCAGTCTGTGGCATTTTTGTTATAGTAGATCACCCTGACTAAGACAGGGAGGTAAAACATGAGAGTAGCATCCAGGACATTCTTTTGTTAGTGACTCCACTACTGATTGACCTTTCTTTCCCGTTATTGGACGAGCAGGTGAGCACAGTTGGATGGGTGGAAGGAGGCTGTGGTAGGTAAGGAGGAAAGAGCAATAGAGACAAGGTGCAAGAAAAACTAGATATTCTAAATTAAACAATAATAATATCCATTTATGTGAATGTATTTTTGTTTCACTCAACTCAAGCTGAATTACTGAGCTTCTCTGAAGAACTGAATCCTTCTTTAAGACAAACCCTGCAGGCAGATTGGAGGGGAGACGTTCCTAATTGAAACACACGGGGATTTCAGGGAAGGATGCTACCACCTTCACTGCTACTCATTCACATTGATACCAAAACTGACATGTCAATAATTATCTGTCTTCCACCATTTCAAATCAGAGAATTCAGACATTCTACTGTAAGAATCTTTTCAGGTGGAATGTTATGCTTTCTGATGTTTATAAAATTTTTCTTCATTGCTTTTTAGCTTCATGTGGTCTCAATATTTACAGTAACGGCTTTTGAATTAATACCATTATTGCCAAAGAGCAAATTAACCTAGTTTCATCACAAAGTTTGGTTATTCCTAATTCTAATGCTGAGGGAATCCAATGCTTCTCTCTCATTAGTAATCATTAATCCTATTGATTGTGCAGAAGAGTCTAGAAGAAATTTAAAGAAACTTTAATCAGATTTTGCTTTGTCTGCAACTTATTTGGCATTATTAGCTGTATATTAAATTCAAGGTGCACCCTGGAGTGTTGTAATGTTAACATTGCAATATTAAAGAATAGAAGATGATTTAAAGCATGTTCAGTATCCAGTTTGTACAGATTAAGATATTACAATCTCAGTAACCTAAATATCTCTTTTTGGTGCAATTACAGCACTAGTCATGTAGAAAGATTTTGTATAGAAGAATATTGATCCTGGAAAATCAATAGTGTAGAACTTAAAAAATAACATGCTTAATGTATTAGTAGCTACTAACAGCTAATATGGATTAAGCTTGGCAATGGCGAATTTACATGCATTATCTCATTGTCACTGTCCTTTAAGGTCTGCGTTTTATTGGGCATAGTTTACAAATGAGGAAACTAAGACTTAAAGAAGTGTAGTGATTTTCCCAGAATTACACAACAAAGAAATGGCAGAGTTTAAAGTTAAACCCAGGTCTTTGCAACTCTAAAGCCCATGTTCTAAGCTACTGCCTTCCCGCACTTATTTGGCAACCTGAACTCTGGGAATGCCGCAAAGAGTTGTAGCTTGTTAAATCATTTTGAAACATTCACATTATGAGTCTCCAGAATTCCGTGTTCTTTTGTGAATGGCAGAGAGATTAAGTCATGGAGTTTAGAGTGCAACATGTTCATTTTTAATTCCTATTTGTGCTGCTTACAGCACAAATGTCAACCTGGAGTACGACTCAGTGACCCCAACTGTGAAGGGTGTGTAAATAAGCTCATCGCTTAGAGATGCTGCAAAATTAAATGACAGAAAGTGCCAGAAACTTTTAGCCCAATGCCTGCACCAAGACCTGACAAAATCTGGGGTTTCCATTTTTTCTTATTATGCTTATACTTCCGAGAAAATACAAAGACTGATTCCTAGTTATTTCCACTGAAAACAAAACAAAACATAGGATAAAAATGCACCCTTGTTGCCTTTGCTTTACTTTGGTCCGACTCAGGTTGTATGGATGTTATCCATTTGTGTGTAACCACAAACACAAGTGGTCTACATGGAGTTAGTAATGTCCCCTTGATTCCAGACTTTCTTCTCTGCTGTTGAATTTCTTGAGGTGGCACCGCAGTTCTTCCAGTAGGTTGTAATAAGAACTTTGAAATGATATTTTGCTGGTTTTTTTTCTTTTGTATCTTTGTTTTCCATTCTGTTGCCAAGATTTTATTTTCTGCAGAGCGTCTCATAATCTCACCCCTCCCAAATCTTTCCACTGACTTCTCTCCTCTCAGTACACCCAGTTGAAATAACACTTCTTTCACCATTCTTATATTTAACAAGTAATTTTTTTAGCATCAGGACTGTGTCAGTCTCCTGTTGACAGCTGGTAATATGCAGACCCTACCCCCAAGGGATTCACACTGTAGTGTGACTCTTCTCCTTGTGTCCCAACGCTTGCTTGTCCTCCTAAATTCTCTTTCTCCCAACCTTCAACCCTTCAGTTTCACGCCCATCTGCTGCCCACTCTCCTGGCCACACCTGGGACCTTGTTAACACCTGTAAATTCTCCATCTCTGAACTGCAAAAGATCAGTATCTGCAACTAGCAAATCCCACCATCTCTCTCTCCTTTTTAAAATTCCCTATTGCCTTCTATGCAACTTCAAACTTTGTTTTTTTCTTCCTGCTGCTGCTTCTTTCCTACTCGCCCAGCTCCATAATTTGATCCATCCCTCACGGCATTCTTAGGAACATTCCTCCCCCTCCCCCATATCCACCCCTTGTTTCTTTAGCCACTCTTTTGTAAATCTTTGATAAATTACACAAGGTACTCTCAGTGTTCCTGGACGCACGCTGTCAGAGGGAGCTGGGTAGCAGAAAGTGGCCATGCAGACTGGGGGGCCGTCAGATGCGCAGCGTTTCCAGCTGCAACGGGCCCCCTCATGGTTCTGCCTCAGATATGCAATAAGCACCAACCCCCTCAGGGTTGCTCTAATTCATGCTCGTTTCTCTAGTCTCTTCAGCTACAATTTTTCCCCACACGTGTTGTTTTCTAGCCACATTAAAAGGCTTCTCATTTCCCAGACAAGCCATTTTGTCTCTGTGTCCTCTGCCTGCAATTCCTTCTTTGCTTTGTTCACCTGCCAGACTTTTTCTCATCCTTCAACACCCAATCCAACATCCTCCTCTGTGTAATCTTTTTCTCTTGGACGGAGGTAGGGAGACTCTCTCTGCGCTCTCATAATTTCAAGTGCATATTTAAAACTTAGAGCATGGCTGCATTGTATGGGAAGACCTAGATTTCAGAGTACTAAGCATTAGAGATATGGCATATAAAAGGCATACACTGGAGCACTCAGAGTAAGTGTTCAGTAAATTGATAGATATTGGGGTGAGCAGTTGTGATTGATAGAGGCCGAATGTCTCTGATGTTTTGAAATGCAAGTCTTGTGGAACTAAATAGACTTGTTAAATGCAAATCTGGATTCAAGATGGTAGACCGACAGTGCACGTTTGTTTACTTACCTTCCCAAATCTTTGCTGCACTTTATTATTTTTTTTACAACTCTTCCTTTTCTTTTACTGACAAATGTAATTGTCAATACATTTGACAAATGTTGCAATTTCATATGATACTGCAAATGAATTTCAATCCCAAGAGTACATTTTTATATCAAGATTTCCACATTGAGACTCTAGCTTTCGGAACATGTAGGCATTGTCAGCAGCTAGCCTGGGCACCATTAAAAGAGTGCACTGCTGCAGAGGGCTAGAGATGGCCAGTATATATTTAGAGAGGTATTAAAGACATTGCCTGGAGCTGAGCCAACTAGAAAACCACACTCTGCCAAGGCTCCTCTCACGTCCCCTGACAGATTAGCCCTGAGGCTGTGTGCTGTGCCCCATGGGTCTCCTGCCATTGGCTCCAGGATCTTTAGTCCATGACAGGCAGTGGGGTGCTTTGCAGGTAGATGCCAGATGTGGCAGGCATCTCCTTGGCCACATGCAGATAGCAGAACTGTAAGTGCTGGTTGCTTCTTTGGCATACACCTCAGACTGCTCTGCACAGGTGCCTGAGGAGACCTAAACAAGGCTGCTCACGGCCAGAGGTAGTAGCCCAAAGGGCTCTGGCTGCCCCTGACCCCTCTCCACTGCCCCACTGCAGGAGGGTTCAATTTCTCACTTACATTCAGGACGCCAGCGCACCAGAGTCCACCGGTTGGGAAGCTCTGTCTGTATGGTGTGCCTCATTTTATAAATGAGGAAGCTAGTTTACAGATCAAGGAGTTGATTTTTTTTTTCCAAAATTAGGAGCAAATATGACAGTCAGAACTGAAAGAAAGAAAAGAGAAATTGAATGAAAATATTTTGGACAAGAGGAAGGTAATTCTTAGAAGGGAGGAATTGTAATATATTATAAGATTTGTTATCTACCAGTATATTCAGAATATGCTAATAGCTTTATTTTTCTAAATTCTTAGTTTTGTGTGAAAACACAAAACAAAACAAAAATCTCTCCCCCCAAATTCTATACTCCAATAAAGATGTTAAAAAAAAAAAAAGAAATCAAGAAAGGAATAGAAAGCAAAAAAAAAATTTTAAAAAAGAACATAAGGTGCTTACAACTGCGCAAGGTACGTGGTAAGTGTTCAATCATGTGAGTGGCTATGATGAAGTTCCAGCAGCCAGCATCGCCTGGCACAGAGTAAGAGTTCAATAAATGACCGGCTTGGTAAGTGGGTGGTAAAAAGGAAATTTTAGGTCAGTCTGGATAATTTTACACGTTCTTTGCTGCACTTTAAGTGAATACATAGAAAGTGTAGTATAGCAAGCATACAGGAGGTGCAGTGGAAACACCAAGTCACATCTGAAGTGTGTGTGAGAGGCTGAGGCAGAGAGAGCAAGCCCTGATCTTCTAAGCGGGGACCCAGAGGGCCTTGGGTGTGCACACAGAGAATGAAAACTGGGTTCAGAAAAGGTGAATAATCGATGGTGAACAGCTCAACCGTCGTGCAGGGCAGTCTGCCTCCATACGTTCATCTCCAAAGAGGAGAGAAACTTAGAACTGACAGCCAGTCAGATGCGGAGAGTTGTTCACGCTGGTAACTAAGTGCACAGTGTGAAGAGAGTTGAGGCCGCTGGTGCATCTGGTGGAGGCCCCAAAGAGAAATTCTCCCCACTTTTGATCAGTTGATAGAGAAAAGGGGCAGTTTGTCAGGCCGCTCTACATGTGACCTGACTTAAGTTGGTGGTGGTGTTTATAAATATTAGTAATACTGTTACCCTTATGTATGGAGTGGTAGGTGAGAATTAGACATCCCCTTCCTTAAAGTCTCAGACAGGATTCTGCTGTACGTGTATGCAGACGTATATCATTATCAGGCAGGGGCAAAGGCAATTACACTAAACTTAATGAAGTCATCACTCTCTGCTTTTTTACATCCGCTAATTGCACACAGTGTAAAATGTTCACTCAAGCCAGAAAACAAAAGATGCTAAGGACAAGATTCTGCCTAACTTAGGGTCAGAAAATTGTACCAGAATCGTTGAATCAGCTGCTGGATACAAAGCCATTTCAGAATCATGCCTTGGGTCCTGTTACCAATTGTTCAGGCTCTTGAACCTGCTGGAGACTCACGACCTGTTCCTGAAATGGGAGGGTGGATATGCAGTATTCACAAGCAATCCATGTACCTTGAACATTAGTATCTAACCCATTGAAATACATCCTATTTGATCAATTGTGTTATTTAACCAAGCCTCATCAGAGATAAAAATAGATGGCATGCTTCTGCCACTTGTGGTTCCAGGCTTCTGATTTGAAGAATCCCTGGATATGAGTTCCTGATTAGATCAGTGATCATCCCAGAGTACAGGGCAAAATTCATACTTGGTTGAAACTTATGAAATTTACTTTTTTAGGTCAAAGAATGTCAAATAGTGTCAGGTCAAATGGTGTATTTATATATCACATTGACTATAATGAAGTTTTTGAAAAAATTTGACACAACATAAGAGACTCAATCAGCCCTATTGTTACAGTTATCTCTTGCAGAATAACAAATTCTTCCAAAACTTACAACTTAAAACTACAATTGTTGTACCATACCTCACAATCTTGTGGGTCCAAATTTTGGGAAGGGCTCCAGTGAGCTTCCTTCCTTTATGTGATAACTATGGCGTGTTCAGCTGGCAAGCAGACTCCTTTGTAAGGTCCAGTTGGACTGCTTGCACACATCTGGCACCGAGTAAGGGTGGCTAGAAGTGGTTCTCAGCGGTACTGTTGGCCAGAGTCCACAGGTGGCTTGTCCACTATGGAGACCGTAGGGACAGTCACACTTGACCCCTTGTGTGGCTGCCGGGGATGCCGAGAGACAGTTCTTCAAGAGAGAAGGTAGAAGTTGCCGGTTTCTCAAGGCCTGGAAGTAGAACCTGGCACAGCTTCACATCTACCGTATTCTGTCCATCAAACCCTGTCACCAAGCTGGCTCATGTTCAGTGAAAGGGGACAATGGTGACCCCATCTTCTGCTCACATGCTCTGCTACAAATTCATCAGTCTTCATGTTTCGTCTCTCTTTTGAAAGCCAGTCTTTGCTTAGGTTTTAGGCTGTTTGGTTTCCATGAAATCTCAGCTCTCTGATAGACTCAAGAATAAACACGATTTCACAGTAGGTCCAGCTTTTTCTTATTATTAGGGTGCTAGTCACATGCTTTCAAACTCTACATCCTAGGTGGAAGTGGAATTCCTTGGCTTTAGAATTTGTATAAGTAATTCTAGATCCTAGACAGCTGAGGAAGTCTAGATGTCTGCAACATGCTTAGGGAAAACGATTGTGAACCTAAATCTCTAAGAATACCTTATTTAGCCAAATTATCATTCTAATATAAGAACAAGAAGTGACAGTTTTTGACTTAGAAGAACTAAGTAAATTACCTTTATATAATTTCTGAAGAAAGAGCTTAAGAGTGTGTTTCAGCAAAACAAGGGGAATAAAACAAACAGGAACATGTGGGGACCCAAGAAATGGTAGCTCTGTACTGGGAGATAAATGATAGGAAATTCCAGAATAATTTTCAGCAAGAAGTCAGTGGGTTCAGATGGGAACAAGGTCATATATTAAGAAGAAGGTGTGAAGTATGGCAAAGCAAATGCAGCGTGACTTAGAGGGCGGTCAGAGGGATTCTTGATCTGAGTTTTTAACGATGCAAATAATTCAGCAAATGAGTGGCACATTAACTGTCCCCTATTATTATTACATACCTCTTTTCACCCTACCCTACACTCCATGGACTTGTTTTATCTTCCCAAGCAGACAGTGAGCTACCTATTCATCTTCTTCTTAATGATAACTTAGTATAAAGTCTTTTTTGATAGTAAAGAAGTATAGTCAATGTCATGATAAGTGTATGATTTCACTGACATGATCTCTTAGGAAGTAAGATACACAAATTAAACTGGTAAAAGTTCATAAAGCAAATACAAATTATTTTCTTCCCAACCTTAAAACCGTGGATTTTCAAGGATGTATTTTAATTTTATAATCAGTTAAAAAATGTTGGAAATGGCGTTGAGTTGGATGTGAATTAGGCTGATATTAGGATGTGTGGGTTTGCCAAGAGAAATCTTATTTCTATCAACAGTAGAAATATATCCAATTTGACCCACATATGGGATATACAACATGGCTCATCTGAATATAGAATATGTTTTAAAGTCATTCTGATCATTAGCTAAAATATACCGGCTTTAAAATTATTCTGTAGATCTGAACAGTGAATAAAGTAGACAGAATTAATCACAACTGGCCTTATCAGTGAGGGCAGGTGGGTGATTGTGAGCCTCCAACAGTGATACTCTGAGAAGGACACAGCATCACAAAAGTAGTGTTATGATGAGGATGCATAACCTGAGCACATCATCGGGAAGCATCAGGGTCAGGGAAGATGCTCACAGTACTCTTTTAGGATAATCCTTATTTCCTCAGCTTCCTTTATTTGTTGAAATCTGTCCAAGCAACCTGGCATCAAACTCAGAACTTAAACTCTCTGCCTTAATTTTGTACTTAGTAGGTGTAAGTGTGGACACCCAGTTTAAGTGATCTCGAGAAGTGTAAAACCTAGGTACTACACGGTTGTCTTTTAAAATGTTACGTTTCATCAAATCACACTGATAGCTTTGAACGATTCTTTTAGAAAATTTAAAATAAAACCCTCCTTTGAATTCATACCTAAACTAAGGAATATTTATGTCTTATGGAGTTTATTTTTTTCACACAGGTCATTGGATTTGAGAAAATAATGATATGATTGAGAGAAATGATCATTATAAATTACATATTTACCATTAGTTTTAGATGCAATGTTTGTACAAAGGGTTTGGAACAATAAAATATTATTGTCTTGGAATTTGTGTAGAGTTTTCTCCTAATATGCAGACTCTCTTCTCAACACCTGAACAGAAGGCATTCAAATTAACCAAATGGTACTTTCTTGGCCAGCCTAGAAATTTCTTCCTCTCCTTTCCCCTCCTCCCTCTTCCTTACTCCTGAGGCCTTGATACCAACAGAAGACTAAAATTCATCTGCACTCCACTTAATATGTGTAACCAGCTGTGATTTAATTTTTGATGCTGCCACATGAAAAAAGCTTTTTTTTTTTCTTGAGCTATAGGTGTTAATTGGTATCTTCGTATCTTGCTAATTAAGTTCCAGCAACACCTTTTGCCTCTTCCTCGTTTGCATTTAATGAGCTCCCTTGTTGTAATAATTTATTAGATAATTAGATAAAACAAAAAAAAGTTCAGTTTCTTTAGGAATAGCTTTGGAAAAGTACACCTTAAATATTCAAAGACTGATAAAAATGTGTACATTGCAAGAAAAAAAACATCAGCTCAGGAAGAAATACACTTAATGTTAGCCTACACACTCATACTGACATTTTAAATGACGTGATCATTAGGGCATTTATTAAAAAAAGAAAAGATTGGTTCTAAAGCTCGGGCAACAACAGCTATTTTGGTGTAAGCAAAACAGAATCACATATGGTACAAAATAAGGAGCATACCTGAAACCTTTGCGATATTTAAGCACAACAAACAAATTATCAGTTAAGCAATGTGCCCTCTGGACTCTAATTATCATTTTTATTTGCATGTTCATTTTCTTTCAAAAACTCCTTTTAAGCCGTTGGCCAGGTATTATTAAGTTTTTGCTATTTATTATGGTGCCAGAATTGACTTGACAAAAGAAGAATGGAAAAATCATTGGTGTGCATTGAAACTGATCACTGTTTAATATTATAATACTTTCAGTTCGTCAGCAGTTAGGGAACTTTGGAAGTCATTTTGAGTGAGAACATTCAGATGCTATTGATTCCATTCTTCTGCTCCAACTCAAACTGGTTCAGACTGAGAGCTTTCTAACTTGTCCCATATCTGCAGAAAAGTCAATGCCATCTCTCATTGCTCTGTTTTTGTCTTTGGTTGAGCAAATGGATTCTGCTGGAATCCATTCTTTATCTCTTTGATGCCTATTATTCACATCTCTTTAAGCATCTATTAATCCTTAAGGTGAAGCAAACATCCAAAAATCAAGATATCAAGCTATACGTATTCATAGGTAGTCATCAATTCAATCAACATTGAAATTATATTTCTTGAACCACAAAAGATGCATTAAACCTGAAAGTCATAATAATGTGCAATCCTTCAAGTATCTCTGATAGACATGATGACAGAAATGACTACCTTTTTTGCCCAATTTGGGAACATTGAGCTTCCCAGCTGGGATTAGCACATTTTAATCAGAAGCCTTAAAAAGTGCAGTAACTAATCCCCCAGGAGATGATGCTGTCAATACCTCCTAAAGGAATAGAACTAATACTTCTAGGCTGCACACATCGTATCGATTCTTTGCTTTAGGGTAGAAACAGGTTTTAGAGATGTTGTGAGCTGGAAAGCAAGATCAGTTTGCCTCTGCTTGACCTTTAGGTGAAATGCATTGGAGTAAAAACTCTTTCCACTGTCATTTGTCACTCAGGAATTAGAAAAGAGAGCTTTTCTCCCCCATATTCAAGAAGAACCAAAATCAAGTAATTGACACAGCGATCTAAAACTTCCACTCCTTTTGGTTTTGTTCCACCCCAAATGCTAACTTAAATCCTTCGTGACTGTTACAAGTACAAAGGGAAAAGAAGACCCAGAGAGGCACCTGGAGACAGAGATAGCAGAGCTGTGAGGAGATCGTTTGCAGAAAATATTCTTCCCATGTGTGGACTTGGCCTTTGAAGCAAAGAATTACAACAGGAAATTAGGACTAGGCTGGCGCAGCCTCATAAACAAGTACAAAATTGTGTCAGCACACCAAAGTATTTCACTAGACTGCCCTTCCCCCGGGAGGTTCACAGGTGCTATAATAAATGAAATCAGCAATTCTTCCTACATGTCTAGCATGTATGATTATTTTGGCTCAGTGGACCATTAGTTATTTGTAAGCTGGGGCATAAATACAGATGCTAGTTGAATATTTATGTACAGCTCCAGGATCCACGTTCAGTAATTTGTCTATGTAGGGGAAATGTGGTTGTGGGGGGAATGGAAAATATTTACTCTGGAAGCCCTTAATGTAATGCATTAAATATGAATATGCTTTTGGTGTTGGGATTCTGGAGCTCTAGGTAGGTGTTGGGTCCCTACTGGCCCTTTATCATTTTTCTCTTCCAACAACTGAATCTAAAACTGAAAAGCTGCCTTTAACATTCTTAAACGGTGATCCTGCCAGACTCATCCTATAAGAAATTCCCAAAGTTTTTATCCAGACACAATATCTTTTATTAGCTAACTTGTAGCAAGTCTCTCCTCTGAGCCCAACTAAACACGATACTAAACGTTCTTTTGCCTTTGTGCAAGTATAACAATCTGGGCCTCCTTTGTTTTTCACTGAACAATAAAATTAACCAGTTATTGAATTTATACTCCCATCAGAGAGCCATTGTTACTGTTTTAACAAGAGAAAACGCTCAAAGAAAAACAAACAAAAATTAGCACAGAAAAGAATATGATTTATGTGTGATTTTTTTCTGGATATTCGATTTGGAATGTATTATGGAAAATGGTCTCAGTGTCAAAGATTCAATGCTGTAAGAAAAAGCTATCTCCCAAAGAACTCTAATTTTCAACTTTCTTCGCACTTAGTGGATAAAGCCTACAGACCTCATTCTCCTTTTGTGTAAAGAATAATTATAGTGATTTGCCAAAGTAAAGTACTTGAAAAGGATTTCCTAAAATTTGGTAGAGGATCTTAAAATTTTATTCCACTATGAATCTTTCCAGATATCTATCAAATCTGAACTGTTTCTCCCAGGCTTAGATTAATTTTCTAAATCACTCAGCTTTCTCCCATCTACAGTGATGTAGCAGCTGAGTTATATGATGAATTTTGCCCTCTCCTGAGTCTGTCAAGAAGGGATACTAAAATTTGGTAATATTTAGGGGTGGAGAAGTGAAGGGGTGTCTCAAACTACCTTTCTTTTTTTTTTTTTTTTTTTTTGTGGTACACGGGCCTCTCACTGTTGTGGCCTCTCCTGTTGCGGAGCACAGGCTCCGGACGTGCAGGCTCAGCGGCCATGGCTCACTGGCCCAGCCGCTCCGTGGCATGTGGGATCCTCCCGGACCGGGGCACGAACCCGTGTCCCCTGCATCGGCAGGCAGACTCTCAACCACTGCACCACCAGGGAAGCCCTACCTTCCTTTTTAAGAGGTAAATACTGAATCATCAAATAACACATCTGACCAAGACCTCAGATGTGATTAAGTCCAAGAGATTTGCCAACAGAGTTGTATTCTAGAATTACCTGGGGATTTGTATAAAAGATTACCGGGGGCTTCCCTGGTGGTGCAGTGGTTGAGAATCTGCCTGCTAATGCAGGGGACACGGGTTCGAGCCCTGGTGTGGGAAGATGCCACATGCCGCGGAGCATCTAGGCCCGTTGAGCCACAACTACTGAGCCTGCGCGTCTGGAGCCTGTGCTCTGCAACAAGGGAGGCCGCAATAGTGAGAGGCCCACGCACTGCGATGAAGAGTGGCCCCCACTTGCCACAACTAGAGAAAGCCCTCGCACTGAAATGAAGACCCAACACAGCCAAAAATAAGTAAATTAAAAAGCCAAGCATTTGAAGCCCTTTAAAAAAAACAAAAAAAAGATTCCTGGGATCCACCTTTGAACTTCTAGATGGGATAAACACCAGTGATTTGCAGAGTAACTCTCTGTAATTCTATTGACTGTCCACCAATCTTTGATCTCTTCATTTTAAGAAGTTGAATTTTTTTCAGTTTAAGTCATTTATTCAACAGTAAATGTGCTTTAATGGCTGAGAAGGATCTGCTTTTTGAACAACTAATCCAGTATTTTGTAAAATGTGTTAAGAAGGACTGATGGGAATTATGTTTCCTGCTGCTTCCAGTATAAGGCTAGTCGAATAGGATATTTCGGATTTGACTCAATAGGATATTTTCTAAAGTTATGGACTATTTAAATACCCTTATAAAATATTCACAAAATTATTCATTGCATTTCTGTCTTTTTTGGTAATGTTCTGAGGTAGTATATTCGTGCTTGCTGTAACGACCTAGAAATCCTAGGCCTTTGGGCTATCCATCTCACATTTGTTAGAAGAAGTGTTAATTTTTAGATCATATTTCCATTTATAAGATAAAAATTTAGCTTTGGATGATTTCATGAGGCTGAATTGAGGGACAGTAGAGACAAACGAACAGTTTGAAAACATTTATTTGCAATATATGGGAATGCTTAAAAAAAACCAACTTTCAGTTGTGTATGTGAGAGCCAGAAAGACAGATAGACAGACTTTGTTGAGATGCAAAATGGCCTTTGAAAATTTCATGGGATAAAAATAAA
The DNA here is from genome assembly GCF_039906515.1 of Pseudorca crassidens. Taxonomy (NCBI): domain Eukaryota; kingdom Metazoa; phylum Chordata; class Mammalia; order Artiodactyla; family Delphinidae; genus Pseudorca; species Pseudorca crassidens. The sequence goes on from NC_090313.1 coordinate 7,126,839, forward strand.
GTGGTAGCACATTCCTTTTCCAGACAGAGAGGTATCAGTCGCCTACTGCCGTGGCTCAGATCCTGAGGGTTGACGTTAAACCCTTCCAAAAGAAAACAGTGATAATCCAGTCACAGTTTATTTCAGAATGAGGGATTAAACATGCATATTGTGATTAGTCTCTTGAAAGAGATGTTGGGGATAACAGTCAGGGTGTGATTTGATTACAATATTCCAGATGTGAGACTATTCTGAAATCAATATGAGGCTTACATGGGGTGGTAGCAACCATGCAGTATGGTAGACATCCACATCCGTTAGGAAGATTTTTGGCTACAAGTAGCATATATGCCAACAGACTGTGGCTTAAACAAGTAATACATTGATTTTTCTCACGGAAGGTGGAATCTGAAGTTAGGAAGTCCAGGGCTGGTTTCTCAATCCCTTTCCTGTACCTTTTCATGTTCCTCTATTATAGCAGCTTGAGAGTAATACAATGAAATGTCCTATCCTCCCACCCCTTAGAACTAGGATGTCATCACATAATTCCAGCTTTAGGATGATTGGATTCTTAGTAATATGTAATATGGCTGGAAGAAAAAAGAAAGAGTTAAAGAAAGGAGATGACCTTCAGAATTATCGATAATGTAGTTTAAGGTAATGAGAGACAAAGCTAGATGATGGCAAACAGAATGAAAAGGGCCCCTTAAACCAGATAGACAATTTGAAAGAGCTAAATACTTCTGTACTTTTTTCTAATTATTCAGGTTTTTATAGGGGGATAAAGACTCAGTGTAAGAAATGTAACCCAAAGCTTACAGCTCTAAGTCTTTCTTTGTCACATATTGCCGCTATCACGCTGCATAACCATCTGTCCCCAAATCACGGCTTCAGACAGCAAACCTTTACTGTCAAGCTCTCCATTCTGTGTTTGGCTGACTTCTGGCTGCTCTTGACTTGGTTCAGCTGGGAGGGCGGATCAGCTTCATGCTGCCAAATGGCCAAGCCTGGCCCACTGCATCTCATTTCGAGGCACAGATCTAAGGGAAGGGAGCAACCCAACCCACAGTATGTCCTAGCGCAATGACAGACACTCAGGGCAAGCCCACTCCACAAGCACGCTTGCCGAAGTCAAAAACGGAGGTTTGGAGATGTGCACGCCACCCACCATGAGGCCACCGCAAGGCTGTCGGTGTGTGCTTCTGCTGTAGGCCAGCGGGGTACTGGAAACTTCGTGTCACGCATATAAAATCATCATACAAAGACCTGCTGAAACCTCAGCTGTGTGTCTCAAATGTATTGTTATTACTTTTTAACCATGAGGCTTGTCACTGTACACAATGGTTAAAAATAAAGTTGCTTTGTTGTTTGGGAAAGTGTTTTCCAAGTTGAAGAGGATGGAGAAACAGCCATTCCAAAGCTGGACCAGTGTCTCCTAGGATAGGCTGAAGAGAGAAGGTTCTTCTAACGGAGAAGAAAGAGCCGTGGGGATTGAGACGGGATCACGAGCCTGGCTCCTCCTGGTTGAGGACTTTGCTGATTCCCAGTGGTGGCACCATCATTAATTATCACGAATTCCACATATGCTTCATTAATTGTGATTTGCTATATAATTGGTTCTTAACTTTTCTGCGTTTATCCAGTACTTTTTCTGGTTTTCCCACTTATTTGCATGTATTAAAAGGTTTCTCATGACAATTTCTCTCATTAATTTAGAAGAAGTAGGGTTTGTTGTTGTTCTCATGTGCAGTAAATATTTGGTATTTACTTGATGATAAAATCATATTTAGTTCCCCTTAGTATCTTCAGAGGTACTAAGCTAAGAGTCCCTTTATGTTTTGCCAGGATGTCTGAATTGACACAAAGGTATTTCCTAGCATTTGTTTGTCCTCTGAATGGCTGACAGAGAGCTCCACTCACTGACGGCATTGGACCACAAGAAAGTTAGAAAACTATTTACTTTCAGAAAAATGGGCTAACAACTTATAAGAACTATCTACTCTTATAAAAGTGACATGAGTTTTAAGGTACAGTTTTCTATATTGTAAATTAGAGAATTTAAATTACATAAAATTATATAAAATTACAATTTTTTCATAATATTGTTATTTTTGTAACATTAGGATATTTTTCCCACTCTTAAGACTCTTGAATTCTATTTTAAGTATATTATTTTCAACTCATGAACTACCTTTTAAATACTAGATTCTTATACCCATTTCCTTGTCAGGGAAACTGAGCCTTATTTATAGAATGTGGACGTCCTGGCAGCTAGTTTAAAAGAAAGATGCGGTAATAATAATCAGGTTTGTTATAGGGTTGAAATGTGAGCCCGGAACTACTAAAGAGCCAGGTCACTTAATTTGTCCAATCTAGTGCCGCAAGTTATTATCAGTGTTGGGTTTAGAAGGGACAACCTAGGATTAACACTGGGACGCTCCTTTATTCTTAGGAAACATACACTGAAGTATTTAGAACTAAAAGGGATCATGTCTACCACGTATTCTCAAATTGTTCAGGACAATAGAGAGAGAGGAAAAAAAACTGAAGAAATCGATAAAGCAGATGTGGTAAATGTTAACACTTAGGGAATCTGGGTGACGGGTGTTCAGGAATTCTTTCTTTGTACTATTCTTGCAACTCTTCTGTAAGCCTGAAATTACTTCAGCATAAAAAGTTACCAAAAAAAAACAAAAATACCTGGGACGCTCCTCACCAGTATTGTTGAACGAGCTGAAGGATAAAGCCCTAGCAACATTTTCGTTAGGTATGTAGATTAGGGGAAAAAAACAAACAAAAAAACCCTTTGAATGACATTTGTCTGGAGCAATGTTAAATGTGAAAAAAAAAGGATGTGACTCATGATAGGAAAAGAAAGTCATGCAAATTGAAAGTGCAAAAGCTTTATAGAGAAGTCTACCAGAGCAAAAGTAGCTAGTGAAATGAAGAGTAAAGGAAATGTAATTGTCTAGAACACACCACAGAATAAAACAAATAAACCCGAAGAGAATGGGTGATGCTATGAATGGCAGGAGGAGAATTAAGCCCAGACTATTTCTATTAATTACTTGGAAAATCTGATAATAATCATTCATCATCTGAGCAGGATGGTCAGGTAAATTATTCTACTTTAAAATTTTCAGTGACTTACACAGAAAGAGATGTAGGGCATTCATGAAAGACACATGCAACTTCTGTTATCAAGGTGATGTTACTATAAGTAATTAAAATTGCCAGGAAGGATTTATTCAATTAATTATAGAAAGTGTAGATATAGCCCAAGTACTTGACTTCTTTGACTTCTGGTTTCTTTTTGTTTTTACTATCTCTTAAATTAAGGGAAAATTATTTATTATTCACTAATGTTTTCTTTTTCCCTGAAACATCGATACAAAACTGTTATTAAACAATACGTAAATTTTGTTCTGATTTTTGCAACTACAATGCTTAATAAAGAGAAAGGGACCTTAACAATGGAATTAGGTTTTGTTGACATGGTCTGGTTATCTTACTAAGATATTTGCCTTTTTCTGCATTCATAATAACCACTATTACTCTGATTATTTTCATATTGCCCTTTTGTTCCCATCAGTAGAACACACAAATAATGAGAAACAAAGGATTCAGGGGAAATGTAATATTGTACAGTTTCCTTGTGCAGATTTCCTCTTTGGTCAGTGCAGGCTCTGCTGGAAGAAATAATTTGTCAGATATTCTTCCCCACCAAACAGTGGGGGGTATTCCTTCAAAGAATGTTCACACTAAAAGCATCTGTAAGTCTTGTGCTGACAGCATAGGTCAATCCCAGTGTCGTTGGGCCCTAAATTACTCTAGGGAGTACATGCAGAAGGAACAAGACACATTTATTTTTTCAATGTCATCCATCAGTCTAATGGCAAAGCAGACATATCTGTCTCAATGCAGAGAGTTTCTTTCCAGCTACCTGCTGTCCTCTCTTTGGTGTTGGTTTTGTAGTAAGGCTGGCTGTCCTCATGCCTCTAAAGTGGTTGCCAGCACCTTCTAAGGGAATGTGCATCTTCATTGGCATCCATTGTGAGAGAACAAATACATTTTTCCAATCTCTTTGACTCAGAAAATTTCTGATTGGACAGTACTAATAAGAACCTGCTGTATAAAAAATAAATAAATAAATAAATAAAATAACAAAAAATACAAAGATCTCAAGTGGAGGAGGATTGGTTCCCCGAGCAAAATTTACCTAATGCTGCTACAAGACTGGGAGATACGTGGCGAGAGGCAAACGATAAAAACATGGCTATAAACCAGACCTGACAGCCCCAGATACTCTACTTTTTTGTTTCACCATATCAGAAGATCTGCTGTGATTCAGAGCTCACCCAGTAAACCCAGATCCTTTTGATGGAAGTTACTGGCAACATAGCTAACACAACAGCTGTGCCCATGTTATCCTCCTTTGAAGTTTCCCATATGCATTTCCAGTGCTACAGAGTTACCATTATGTCCATTTCTTTGCAGTCCCTGTAGGACTCAAAGACTGTATCAAATTGTTAAGTATATCCCATGAGGAGGAATTAGGACATTGTTTTGTTGCTCACCTGTTGCTGCTTGACTGCTTTTCCTTTGTTCCTGCATTCCCTCACTTGCCTTAAGATCATTATGACTGAGACCTGTTCAAGGGCAAGCACTGTGGCCAGGCTTAGATCACAAAGTGACTTTGGCCAGAAATGGCTTCTCTGATGTCAAGAAAGCCATGCCTGGTTCTCTTTCTCTGGGAACCCCCTACTCTATCTGCTTACACTTCTCCTTCTTCTCCTCCTCCTCCTTCTTTTTCTCCTCCTCCTTTTCCTTCCTCTTTTTCCCCCTTTCTCCCTCGAATGGCCACACTTTCTGAAAGAACTCTGTTCTCATTGTCTCAAGTTTCTCATGTCCAAGTCACTCCTCTATCCATGAAAATCTACTACAAATGACTTCCACTTTCATTGTTAAGTCCAAGTTAACATAAATCCACAAATTCTGACTTGGCAATGCAGTTTTGATCTGTGGGTATCAGATAATACTTTGACGCAGTGAAATCAGTCAAAATCAGTACTTTTTAACTCTGCACATCAAAATTATCTGGAGAGTTAAAAATATTTACTGACGCTCAGGTCCCGTGAGGCCAATGAGATGATCATCTACTTTGGGTGGAATCTAAGCATTAGGGTTTTTAGAAATGTCTCCATTCCATTCCAGTGTTCAGTAAAGTTGGAGATATTATGATCTAAATATTGACATGGAGTAAAGTGAGGAGAAGAAATGATAACCATTCCTAAGCAAAGGATTACATGAAATTCAATAAATTTTCCAAAGAGTAAAGGGGAGATAGAACTTGAAAGGATTATTTATGGAAATATGCTGGTAATTGGGTTTGGAAGTAAGAATGGGAAGAAAAGACCATGTAATATTTTCTTCTGGCTCAAAAATCTACAGGAAGAAAAATGTTCTTAGGGAAGAACAAAATTTCAGTCAGTGTAGAGTGGTACACTTTTATAGAGTTCTAACATGCAAAACAGTTCCTTCACAGTGGAAGAGACTCTAGAAGTCAGAAATAAAAATAGTGAATGGGAGCTAGTCTATAATGGAAAGATAATCACAAAAATGAAAACCTAGGCAAATGGAGTGATCAAAGTAGCAGAGAACAAACAGGTGATGGGTAGGGGTGGTAGGGTTTGGACATTTACATTTCTGTTCTATGAGACTCACTGTTGCTTAGGTTCTAATCCAGATGTTACCCTATCGTAGAAGTTTAAAGACATTTAAATTCCCTCTTTCATCATGGAAAAGGACAGATCCCCAGAGGGGAAGTGGGGATTGCATGGACACCTCAAGTGAAAGTGGAATGGAGAGCCATGAAGGCCCTGGGTGTGGAAATGTTACAGTCTGCCGCCAGGAGCCAACCTCCTCTAATTATAAAAATAATTTTGGCAAACACCTGCTATAAGAAATAGCATTTAGGCAAATAAATAAGTATAGAATAAGAATTTCCAGCATAACGTCGCTGACACTTTCAATCTGTGTGTATGTGCACGTGTTGACTAATGTATGGCAAGAATGGGAGATTCAAATGTAAAGTAGCAGAACTTGGAAACTGATTTCAGAATACACCTGAATAGGACTTTTCTTCCCCATACCTGTCAAAATGTTTCCCCAGAGTTCTTGGTAAGATAGCCCTGGAGGCTTTGATTGTAACTACATCATGCAGTGTTCACCATGAAATTCTGTAGATGAGCCATAAATAATCATAGGAGTTTGTATTTACAGAGTCCCTATAGCAGGTACTGCGCTAAGGGATTTATGAGGAATTCTTAAATTAGTATTATGATAATATACTTAAAGCTTTCATTTCATAGTGGGATAATTCACTCATTTAATGTCTTTATACTTTTTATATAATCCTGTTTTAAAGAACCTTTCAAGACATAATTAATGATACTTATTTTGACTGAGTATCATTACTTCCTGAGGCCCTTGGTCAAAAGGCTTATGATCAAAATTGGCTAAAACCTATTAGTAACATGGTTTTCTGACTGTTGCATTAACAACATATATTTTGGGGTGAGATGTCCTGTATCTTATAGCTGTGTTTTGGGAAGTAACTGAGGGTGACATTAATTAATTGACAAGTTCCCAAATAGAATTTTTATGTTGGAGGTTAAGAAATCCAAATTCCTGAAACACGACAGTATGTAATAATGCCATATGAATGGTGAAGTATCACTTTGTGCTGAAATTTTCCAGGGGGCTTCATGATAGAGATAGGTTTTTGAGCTATATCTTAAGAGATCAGTAACTTTCAATGGGAGTGGTATGGGGAAAGATCTCTTAGGTGAAGTCTAAGAATTAACAATGTTTAGAGTAGATCCGTAGGCTGGATTTGTTGGAATGGAGCTGTCATAGAGGGGAGAGTGAACGTTGAGGTCAGAAAGTGGTTAAATAATGAATTGCAGTGTCTCTAAAATAAGATCTTTGTAGGCAATGGCAAACCTCTGAAAGATAATAAGAAGTGATGCAACAGAAGCAAAGTAGTATTTCAGTCCCGGTAGCCTGGGATGCATGAGGGTGGGAGGCAAGGCGCTAGTTAGCTCGTTGTTGCAGGTGTCTAAGCCTTGTGTACTAGTTTAGTATGGGAGGCACAGGGTGGATGTGAGGAAGGTCAAGAAGCTTGAATGAACATATCTTAGCTATTCCATGAAGGCATGGAGGAGCTAAAAGAAAGTCAAAGGCAACTTCAAGACTTTCATTCTGAATAAGTGACTGACACCTGACTCCAAATAAATAAAAAGGAGGGGAAAGGTGACACTTAACATAACTGAATTCTCCTGTGAAGTAGTTTTAGTCATTTATCAAGTACTCAACATATAAAGAGACTTCTGGATTTTCTGGAGTCTCATACTCATGTTCTTACTGGTTTTACCATTTGGGAAGATTACATGAACCAGTATTGGCTGAATTAGATAGGTGATAGGTTCTGTTTTCAAATGGCTGATACAAAACTTTCATACATGGCTTTTCGTATTGAAAGGACTTTACATCCAGCTTTTAATATTTAAAGACATGCACTAGTATAGCTTCTCAGCTTATTTGAATATTTTGTGACATTTTCTCACACTCATTATATCACATCTGCATTCCTGCTATTTCACATAACTCAACGTTAGTTTTGAATATCATGATTTAAATACTCATAAAATATCGTTAAAGAAACCTCGCCGCTCTGAGGAATGCAATGAGCAGTGTCCTCCGACTGAAGATCATATGTGAATAGTTTCTACCCACTTAATTCCTGCTAGGATTTTGAAGTTAAGTTCAACATTTTAACTTGAAGTAAAATAGAGCTGCTACTTGATCTAGACTGGTTACTAGAGACCTGTAGTGAAAATGCCGATAAATTGTAAATTCCACCTGTGAAGTATATTTAAATAATATTTTAAATGCTTTGAGGATCTCACGTACACTCTGGCCATTTGGTCAGACAGCTTTGGATGTTTTTAGATTGCCTTCTTATCTGCACTTCTGCTTACAAATGATTCCCTGTAATCATTCATTTTTTCCTTAAACACACAAAAACTCTATACAATGGTTTCTTTATCTATTATTTGAAATGTTAATACATAAAAAACATTAAGAAGAGTTTGTATTATTCCTATATTAAAATTTTACTTGTCTTTTATCTATTATGGAAATCCCTATAGTCTTATAATGACCCATCTTAATTTGGGGGGGGATTCTTTAGTATCCTCTAATCAGTAAATATTTTCGTCTCTGAGTCCCACATGGTTTCCATCACCCTAGTCAGCTGTGCTGTCCTGGAGATGATACATAAATGCATAAATGAATGGGTATTTCCAGGAAGACTTCATTCACAGAAACAGGTGGCCCCCGTGAACCTACTTTGTTGACCTCTCCTCTGCCCTCTTCCAGTTTCTCTATTAAACCACTTCTTTTTACTTCTTTCAGTCAACCTTCTTAGAAAAAGATTGTAATGTTCATGGTTTCTAGGCTCTCCCCTCTGTTTATGCTTCAGTCCAATTTCTACATCCTGTTTCCTGAAAGTTTCCTGGCAAGAGTGACTTTCTGAGTAATTGTGGGAGAGCTCCCAGTTTGGTCCTTGCCAGTTTTGACTTCTCCTTTTTGGATTCTGTGAAAGGGCATACCCTTGTTTTTCCCCACTTTGTGATATTTCCTCTCAGTATCTTTGTTGTAAAAAAAATGGCTTTAACTGTAGGTCTTTAAAAAAATGTGACTAAAACAAGCAAGATTGTTTTTCCACCGATCTTGAAATGATGAAGGAGCTCAGGGCTGGTGCAGCTCTTTGATGCTGTGGTCAGAGATTCAGGTACTTTCCATCTTCCCACTCCATGTTCTTTATCTTGTAGGCTTTTGTTGTCACGTTTGCTGCCTTGCAGCCACTCTGCAGGGTTGATATGTTATGGACAGACCTTGTGTCTAACTCCAAGACAGAGAGGAAGAGATACAAACTAGTCAAAGTCCCCTCTGTTCCCTTTTATCAGGAAAGGGGAAGCTAAGACCCTTGCAGTAGATTCTCCTTAGCTATCCTTGGCCCGAATTATGACAGGCTTTGATGCTGTGAGGTGAAAGAGAAGCTGGGAAAGTTAGTATTCTCAGCCAGGCCTATTACCTTCTTTAAAAAATTTTTTTTTCCATCCAAAAGGAGGAGTTGAATGGATATTGGTTAAACAATTAACATCATGTTCCACAGTGACCTCGCAGGATATTTTTTCTTCAATGGCAGTGTATTTTCTCTCCAATAGCTCTATAAGTGTTGGTGTTCCAGGACTGAGTCCTTTGACCTGTCATGATGTTCATCTACTCCTGGGTGGGTCATATACTATCGTGTACTATCGTAACTTAAAGCATAACAAACACGCTGCTGATGGTCAGATATTTCTGGCTAAGATTCTAGCATCCTATGTCCATCTTCCATGAGGCTTCTTCTGGTTCTCTCACATGGTTTTCAGACAGAAGATATTCTAAGTGTAATGCCTTCTCATTCCTCATGTATCCCCACCTTGGTTGTAATGTTATAAAACCAGTCAACCAAGAAACTCAGCTTTCACCCCCTTCAACCCCTACACGTCCAAGTCCCATTTATGAAGTCTCTTCACCTCCCTTGAGGCTATTAACTCCTTTTCACACCCACTGTCCTTCTCATGACCACTTTCTGGTTAAGACACATCATTTCTCACTCTGTCAATTGAGGAATAAGTTCTTCCCTGGTTGTCTTGCTTCCTATGAGTGCTGCCATCAGGAAAACCCTTCTAAGATACAGATCATGTCCTAGCTTAAGGTGCTGTGATGCTTGTCATAATTAACAGCAGGCAACCCAGACCATCCCCAAATCATCTTATCTGTTCCTCTGTATTGCTGACGACTTCCAAATCCCTCCCTCCTTCCAGAGCAATTCTTAAAACTCTATTTGGTCTGCTGGACATATTTACCTGATGTCTACCAGACATTCACACGCTCATTTCTCTAGTCATACCCCATCCTGCACCTTACTCAATGGTGTCTTCTCATCCCTGAAAAAGATATTCACTTTGGGCTTTCAGGTTTTTGTATGTTGGGATCTCTTTGCCCGTAAACCTCTGCTTTTCTGGATTACTTGGAGAATTGTCTCCTTTCAAAGGAGAAGGCATCTGCCATGTCTCAGTAAGGGCTTTAATGGCTATGATATGGTTTTGCTATCACACGTTTCCCTTTTGCACTAAGAACCACATGTTTCTAATAGAGGCTGCACTTTTCAGTCTAGGTTTTAGAGTGGAAAGGCATGAGGAGCAAAACCATAGACAACCCACAGCAGAAATGCAAAATGAATGAGAAATAAATGATTGTTGTAAGCCTTTGAGATTTGGGGTTGTTTAATAGTATACCCCAACCTAGGGAAAACTGACAAAAAAGGTAATATTTAAATTTGACTTCCATTAAATTTGACTTCCATCCAGCCTCCTAGCTTTCTGTTGATGCATGCAAGCAGGAAATGTGAACATATTTCCACAGGAAGTAAAAAAAAAAAAAAAGTATTGCTGCTTTTCCTTAGATGTTGAGCAAATTATGAGCCTTGATTTCCTTTCTGTATGATTCCTATTAGCTTCTATAATGCAGAAGGCTTTTCAATTAAAATAAAAACTGAGAGCCTCACTAAATCCTACTCAGCACTCCGTTTACCATGTGACTATTGCTTACCAACTGTTTATAATGAGTTTTACAAAAATAGTTTTCTTCTCTCCGTTTCCATTTCATCAGCTCCCATGGACTCCCCAGCCTTCTTCACTGTATTTCTATCCTGGCTATGCACTTAAACAGCTTGTAATGTGCTAAGTGATGTACATGCCTCTAAAGGCAAGAGACGCGTTTTCAGTGTGCAGTTTCCTAGAGGACCCATTGACATTTAACTTTTCGGACCATTCTAGCCTTCATAAAATATTTCCATCTTTGGCTTTGATGACCACCATTTCAGCCCCAAGGAGCCCATGGGTCACTAGTTACTTATAAAAATTAAGCTCTAATTCTGACTTGAGTTGTAGTTGTTTTACAAAATGTAAGATATGTTGAGACAATAGTTATTTACTAAACAATTTTAATTGTACAGATTTTCAATTCTGTCATAAAAAAAACCATAAGTCTCAACCACAAAAAATTTACCATCACCTATTTTTTTTCTATATTAGAAAAAGGCTGTAATTTGACTACAGAATAAACTATTGACTGTTGAGTACAAAAAAAGAATGTTATTATATTTTAAAGACTTACACAATCCATTATGACATAGAGATATACTACAGGCACAATTTTATTATAAAAAAAAAGGTAAGAAAATAAAAAGCATGAGGCGAGGAGGTATAATAAAGCCAAACACTGAATAGAAGTTTTCCTACAAAGAACCTTGTCAAAATGGCCTCATTTGGAAATGCACACTCATTTGACTGTACTTGGCAGATCATAGCTGTTGGGGTTTTTTTCCCCTAAGAATAATATGGAATGTAGAAATGCTTTCCTAGGCAGGAAGTGTTTTTGATTCATTTTGCTGAGCTTTAGGAAATGCAGCTAGCAGCTACCTTGCATAGAAACCCCAAGCCACAGCATCCACAAATTCAGCAGTCTGCGATGGACAGCAGTTTTGATACTGCTACGTACAATTGGCATTTACAGCATTCCTCCAATTACACCCCTGTCATCAATGTACAGCGCTTAGAGCAGGTTGGCAGTTCACACAAGTGTGATGGACAACACATGGTCTGCACGTCGATCCATCTGGCTCCTGATATGCTTTAAGAAAGGATTGGCCGGGCTTCCCTGGTGGCGCAGTGGTTGAGAGTCCGCCTGCCGATGCAGGGGACGTGGGTTCGTGCCCCGGTCCGGGAAGATCTCACATGCCGTGGAGCGGCTGGACCCGTGAGCCATGGCCACTGAGCCTGCGCGTCCGGAGCCTGTGCTCCGCAACGGGAGAGGCCATGGCAGTGAGAGGCCCGCGTACCGCAAAAAAAAAAAAAAAAAAAAAAAAAGAAAGGATTGGCCCTTCAGACTCACCTGGGATACAAAGGGGCAGGGCAGATGGGGGTCCCATGACCTTGCTTCCCATTCCTCTCTTACAGCCCCACTGCAGTTCTTGCCAATGACTATCTAATGCACACAGCTCCATGGCTCTCCCAGGGAGAGGGAAGGAGAAGCTGATGGATAGGTTCACACACCTCACCCTTACTTCAGTGGGTGGTGAAATGACTCTGATTTTCTCCGAGAACTGAGGCACCCAAAGCTTCAGGAACACAGAGCCACCAAGTGTGGGAGCCACGTCTCCAACCCCACTTTAATGGGTCTCGTAGACACTCAGTCCTCTGGTCTCCACCTCAGGTCATGACGCACAGAGTGGGTGGGTCCAGACTCACATTTAAGTCAGCTGTCTGACTGGAGGCCTTCTTTTAGGGCTTTCCGCCAAATATACTCCTAGGAGCCTCAGCTTGTTGCCTGTTCACACATTTGTTTTTACTATGGAATCACTGAAAGGACCCGGAAGCTCTCTGATTCTTTTAGGATGTGGCGATATCAATATAGATAAAGTGCAGTCTATAGGGCTGAGGAGCTTACTGCCTAGGAAGGGAAGACAGGAATTAAAAAAAAAAAAAAAAAGTTTTGGTTGCTATCACAGTGCTATAGAAAATACAGTGATGGGAAAAAGGAAGGAATAAAAACTCATCAGGAGAGGGAATGAAGAAGTTTTCACATAAGAGGTTAGCTGAATCTAAGAAATAAGAAAATTCTAGACAACGAAGAGGAGGGCGTTCTGAGGCCTGGAAGGAACAGAAACTGTTAACAAAGGCAAGGATTACAAAATGGGCTTTTGATTTCTGGAAACTAGGAAATCGGGCACAATGTGCAGGACCTGGGATATAGGTAAGTGATTGTGTTCATCCTCTCGTACTGCCATTACAGAAGGCCATAGACTGTGTGACTTCAACACAGAAAGTTATTTATTTATTTATATTTTAAAATTTAAATTTAATTATTTTTTATACAGCAGGTTCTTATTAGTTATCTATTTTATCCATTTAGTTCATATATGTCAATCCCAATCTCCCAATTCATCCCCCCACCACCCCTCCTCCCCCCACTTTACCCCCTTGGTGTCCATACGTTTGTTCTCTACATCTGTGTCTCTATTTCTGCTTTGCAAATTGGTTCATCTGTACCATTTTCCTAGATTCCACATATATGCATTAATATATGATATTTGTTTTTCTCTTTCTGACTTACTTCACTCTGTGTGACAATCTCTAGGTCCATCCACATCTCTACAAATGACCCAATTTTGTTTCTTTTTATGGCTGAGTAATATTCCATTGTAAATATGTACCACATCTTCTTTATCCATTTGTCTGTCAATGGGCATTTAGGTTGCTTCCATGACCTGGCTATTGTAAATAGTGCTGCAGTGAACATTGCGGTGCATGTGTCTCTTTGAATTATGGTTTTCTCTGGGTATATGCCCCGTAGTGGGATTGCTGGGTCATATGATAATTCTGTTTTTAGTTTTTTAAAACAGAGAAATTTATTGTCTTGCTGTTCTGGAGGCTGGAAGTTCCAGATCAAGTCCAGCAGAATTTAACTCCTGATGAGGGCTTTTCCTTGGCTTGCAGATGGCCACCTTTTCTCTGTGTCCTCACATGGCCTTTCCTGGGTATGTGTGCCCAGAAAGAGAGAGTGAGCCCTCTGGTGTCTCCTCTCAGAAGGATGCTAGTACTATTGGATGAGGGCCCCACCCTTATGACTTCATTTAACCCTAATTACTTTCTTAGAGGTCTCATCTCCAAATACAGCCACACTGGGGTCAGGGCTTCAACATTCAAATTTTGTAGGAACACATTTAGTCCATAACCATGGCCATTTAATATTTTTGTCCAAACTGGGAAGCATTAGAATATTAAAGAACTGCTATTAATTCTTATCCTAGTATAACATGCATAAACAAGAACTGTCCCAGGGAAACTGAGATATATGGTCTTCCTAGACATAGGGTGGGCAGTAAACCAGGAAGGTTAACAAAGTGGGAAATGGATTGAAATCACTGCTTTTATATGCCATGCTAAGTGGTTTGAAACGTATCCAGTGTTCTAGGCATAATATTGTTTCTTATGACCTTCACCCTCTTGTGTCACACTCATGGTTATGTTATGTGCATGGCAAATGGGATTTTTGCCATGTAATTAATATTACATGTAATTTATATTAATAGTAATGTAATTAATACTAATTACATTACTATTAATACATGTACATAAGTGTAATTAATGTTAATAACCAACTGACCTTAAAATAGAGAGATGATCCTGGATACTCCAGGCCAGCTTGGTGTTATCACATGAGCCTTTAAAAGCAGACAAAGGACACAGAGAGCTAAGGTAGAAGGAGCTCAGAGATATTTGAAGTGTGAGCGGGTTCATCATGTCATTGATGGCTTTGAAGATGGAGGAGACCACAGGTCAAGGAAAGCAGGTGGCCTCTAAAAGCTGATAATAACCCTTGGCCAATAGCCAGAGAGGATACAGGGACAATCACAGCCCTACATTCTGCCAGCAACCTCAATGAGCTTGAAAACAGATTTTTCCCAAAGTTTCCCAGTAAAAGCCCAGCCTGTTGACGCTTTGATTTCAGACTCATGAGACCGTGAGCAGAGGGCCCAGTCAAGCCCGGCCAGAATCTGAATTATAGAATTGTGAGACTGTAAACGGTATTTTAGCAATTTAGTGTGTTATTTATTTTGTTTTGTAGCAATAGAAAACTAATATACCCAGTGTATTTATGGATGTAGATTTATGGAAGATTCTATAGAAGGGATGTTATGTGCAGTTTTCCATTTTCAAAGATTGCCTTTTTTGTCAATGTGGAAGTCACTTTGGACCAGGCAAGGTGATGTCATAGTACAGACAGAGCACGACTGCAGTGTGAGGGGGTGAAGGTCCCAGAGATATCAAGGAAACAGCCTGACACGAGGTCACACTGATTCACCATGAAGGATGGTAAGGGCAGGGGGTACATCAGGTTTGCCAAAGTGGGCAAATAGGAGGATGGGTGACATTCAGAGAGGAGTAGACACTTACTTCTCGGTTAAGGTGATGACTTCAGGGTAGTCATGTTGAGTTTGAAGTGTCTGCCAGATAACAAGATGGGTGTGTTCAATGGTCAGTCCAATACATGGGGCTTGAACTTGTAGAATGATGAAGGCCGGAGGTACATATTAGGCTGTAATCCTGGGAAGAGTGATTGTTAAAGTTATTGAGTGATCATAAAGTAGCAGATCATGTAAAACTTTTAAAGTACAAATAAATGAGAATTACAGGAAACACCTTGGGAAACATCAACAGTTGAAGGGTGGAAAGAGGAGGAGAGGCTGTGAAACCCACCAGAATAAGCCAAAAGGCGAAGGAGGGACTGCAGCGTCACGGAGACAAAGAAAGGAATTGTCTGCAATGTGTGATTCTGGAGAGTTGTAAAGCAAAATGTAGACTACAAAGAGCTGATGGAATTTGACCGCGAGACCATTGATAATGATTTCTCAGATACTGTCAGTAGAGACAGCGGGTAAAAGCTTGCGACGATACTTAAAAGAACACCCTGGAGGAGGGTGGTTGATACGGTGCGTGTGGGTGATGATGATGATTACTATTATTACTGTTACTTAGAAGAGATGAACTGAAAGGGGGGGGAATTATTTTTAATAAAATTATGATTTTGTTTACCTGCTGAGGGGAAGCCAGGCACAAAGAAGTGATTGTCTGTGAAGCAGATGAAATGAGCAAAGTTTGGAGGTGGAGGGGGTGGGATGGGCTCGGAGCATAGGGAGAGAGAGTTGGCAGGGCAGCCATCAATTCACTTCCATTCTCCGTCCCCCAGCCAGACCCTTCTCACATGTCCGTCCAGTCAGGTACGGCCACGTGACTCTGTTCTAGCCATGAAGATGCCATGTGGCATTGTAGGGCAGTCCTTATGAAGTGGGTGTGCCCTATGTTCTCTCCCCTTTTGCCAACTGAATGCAGAAGCCTGGCCACGGGAGAAGGGGAGCCATATACCAGCAGGAAGCTGGGTCTCTTCATGCCGTTGGGGTGCTGTTTGAGCGGAAACACACTTGAATTCCTTTGCAGCCTTTATTGATGTTTTAGTCTGTGTACTGCTGCCGTGTAGGTTACTGTAACCATCACAAGCATGGGGGGTGGTTAGAGAAAAAGAGCAGGGGAACTGTAAATATTTGTAAATTTGTTAGTAGGGAACAGGAAGGTGAGATGGATTTCATCGTTCTCAGTGAAGTAGATGAAAATACTATCTTCTGATTCCCCAGGGGTGGAAGACTGGAGGGGGAGTGTGGGGCGCGCTGAAATCAGAGGGCTTCTGTGGAACAGGAATTGTGAGGAATGGCAGAGAAGCAGGCTAGGGGTAGGATTGTGTAATTGAGCTCAAACTTCCAGGTGGATGCTGAGTGTTTAGCAGAACCTGGACACCAGAATTGTGTACTGATTTCATGTCTTAATATCATTTGAATGGAGAACGCGTGCTATGAAAGTGGGAAGCTAGAATAAACACATTTTCTTAAGGAGTTTTGATTAAGGCATTGGTAAATAGCTTCAGCTTCCAAGCCTGTGTTCCTCTTTCTAATGCAAAGATATCCCAAGGGTTTCTACCCCAAGGAAGCTTATCCTGAGTTACCCTCTTAACAGTTACCGTGAATGTGTGTTGGTTTATTTATGATGTCATGGTGATACTTGACATCTCCAAAGACAATCTTGTGTGAGCTACACATACACTCATAAACAAGTACCTGATCCAGATAAAGATCTTCCCCCTTGTCCAATTGCATTCATCAACCAAAAATTGAGATTAATTACAGAGTTTATTCAGTCTGTAAACACATCAATGATCTGAATGACCATGTTGAGGGAACTTACTAAGTTTATTATAAGAATATCACTGTTCTTTGAATGTGGAAAGGCAGTATTTTTTAAAAATGGGTTCTGTATAGTGGAATCCATGCAGAATTTAGTCAATGTGCCCATAACAAAAGCAATTAGAATATTTAAATTTACAATCAATCACATAAACCCACTAACAGAACCTCAAGCATCCCACCATTAAAATATCTGTTAAATCGATAAAATAGAAATCTGGTAGATATTTGTTAAGAATTATGCAGTGTGCTTCATTATTAAACACCAGATTATCCTTGCTGGAGGACTGTTTCTGTTAAAAGCTGCGTATGTCACTTATCCAGGATACTTACAGAACAGTTTTAAAGCAGTACATAAATACATAAATTTGTTCCAAATATGTGTTAAATTGCAAGTCCACAGTTTAATTAAATAGATTGGGGATAGAAATGATTTATTGTTTTATTTTAATAACAAACTTAAAGCAGGTGAGGAGGCATTGGGCAGAAAAAGGCTAAATTTTATGAAACATTTGTTCCTTTGCAAGATTTCATTAAATTTCTCTGAATTTAAATTCACAATTTTCCATTTAAGGCAATATGGGGGTCTAGGTATTCCGACTGATTGTTCCACTTAAAAGAACCTAAAGGTCATGGAATATATGTGTTTCATAAATGAATCACTATACAAGGAAGAAAGGAAGAATTCTCACTTGAAAACTAAGGAGAAAAAGAAGCCTAGAGAGGGAAATAAAACTCTAAAACAGGTTTAATCCTGAAGTAATTTGCCAAAAATGTTGTTTAAAATTTGTTTGCAGAAACTCTCAGAATTCAAGAAATAGGACAGAACCAAAAAATGTGGGAGAAATAGGAGAGAACCAAAAAATGTGAGAGTTTTATTTAGAAAGGTGCCTTCCATAAGGTGGAACCATCAAAAGGCTAAATCTGTGGTGAAATTGTGAACTGAAACTAAAATGAACCTATTTGTCCCAATGATGGAAAATAAACATCCTGTTCTTACACCTGATACTGCATGGGAGGTGAACACATGTGCACACACAGATGTACACACATACACACACATACTTCCCATCAATCCCTGTGAAAAATTTAAAGCTGGACCTCATATATACACTCTATGCATGATAAAAAATAAAATTCTAACACAAACCCCGCAGTTTATTTTAAAGTTAACTTAATATGGCAAAAGCAGTACAAATCCTCTTTGGAGGATTTCACCTTCATTCCTAAACTTAAAGAATTTCTCCAGAGAATGTTTGCACTCACAGTCAAATTTCAGTAAGGAAACAAAAAAGAAATAACCATGAGCAAGAACCCGCAAAAACAAGAGGCATTGAAACTAAAGCCATTAAGAAAATCAGGTATTATTCCAATCAAACAGAGAATGAATATATAAAATATATTTCATATGTTTTATAAAAGCACTCGTTTGAATATATAATCATGGGAAAAGAAAACATGAAGAATAAACAAGCAGATTTTTTAAAAGAACGAAGTGGAACTTTTAACTGTAAGAAAAATGAATGGAGTTGAGTGTGACAGCAGGTAAGGCACGGCTGGGAGCCTTAGTGAACTGATAGAGCTGAAGAAACATTCTAGAATTCAGCACAAACAAGGAAATGGGAACTATGACGGAAAACACAGCCTACAAAGAAGATAGGTTGTAAAGGATGAACCTACCTCTCCCTGAAGTCCTAAAAGCAGAGGCGAGAGAACTATTATGGAGGTGATATCTGAGAACTGATGAATAACAATGACCAATATATTTGAGAGAACCTATAAATCTTGAGCAGGAGAATAAAAGGAAAACATTGACACCTTGACACATTATAGTAAAATTGCAGAACCCCAAAGTAAAAGGAATATCTTAAAAATAACCAGTGAAAAAAGATAGATTTCAAGAGAATGACAGTTATACTGATTGTTGACTTGCAGAGAAGTGTCCAAAACAATTGTCTTGACCTTGCATTCATATCAACAAGGAAAGTATAAAGGAAGAGTTGCACACCATTATATACAAAATAGATAAACGACAAGGGCCTACTGCTGTATGGCACAGGGAGCTGTATTCAGTATCTTGTAATAACCTATAATGGAAAAGAATCTGAAAAAGAATATCTATATATATCTCTATCTATATAGATAGATAGATAGATAAAACTGAATCATTTTTCTGTACACATGGACCTGACACAATATTGTGAATCAACTGTACTTCAATTAAAAAAAATGTTTTTAAAAAAGAGTTGTAGCCTCTCCTTAGAGAGATTGTAGATGTGCCATGAGTCTCTACCCCCTTCCCCTCCAGTCACCAGAGAACTCGAGGTGTGTCCGGAGATCTAAGGGGACACAGAAGTGTGGGATTTCCTGTAGAAAGCATTAAGGGTGGGAGGCTGGTACACTCATAGCAGAGAGAAGGAGGCTGCGGCTTGGAAGTCACTGCATTCCCACTAACAGCAGACGAAATTGCACTTTTCTTATAAATCGCGGGAAAGCCCTTGTCCAAAAGTCCCTGGCGAATCAGCAGACCTCTGCCGACTGAGGCTGGAAGGACATCAGCAGATGGTCAAGGTTTTGGGGAGGAATCTCAGGAGAGCAGCCAGAGTCTGTGCATCCAGCCTACCTGGGAGAACTACACATGCAGGACCACCAGCCATGGAGAGGGGTCTCAAAGAGTCCACAGGTGTGTCCTGGAGAATTCAGCATGAAACTTCCCATTACTTTCAGAGGAATCAACCGGAAGCTTGCACATGGCACGTCAATTAAACCATGAGTGCCCTGGCTTTTCTTCTCCCCATAACACGTCTCACTTTAGTCCTAGTGGGGAGGGAGAAGGGGGCTGACACTTAAACAAAGAGGAGAAAGAAGTGCACTGCTCGCTCCCTGGATCGGCCAAACTTGTGAAGAGAATTTAAGCAAATACTGATGTTTCGATTCTTGCAGAGGACAGGGAATTGTAATTAACAAAATGAGCTGATTCTTGGGAATGAAAGTGTCTGGAGGACTCCTTGTTACCTGGGAGGGAGCTCCTAAATGGCATCGACTCTGTGCTTCATTCAGTTCTAGGAGTTTTGTAAGCAGTGGGGGGAAGGGGATGAGTTGATTTCTGATTGTATCTTTGCTCGTTTTCCAGGTTAAACAAATATTAAGAAAACTGTCGATTTGATATTGAGGAGTTAAATCAATGTTCGAGGAGTTTATTAGATGATAGCTTGGGAACTATAGTTTTAAATATCCATTTATTCCTTTGAATGCCTTCTAGCTGTACTATAAAAAGAATGCCTTGGAAATAATGAAAACTAAATAAAAATAACTGCATTTCAACCACTTAACTGGCTAAATACACTCTATAGCTTGGGAGTGGGGAGGGTAGGAAATGGAGAAATTACAGGCAAGGGCATCTCACTGAGGTATGTCAAATCCTATTAGTCCAGGTAATTTCCGTGGCTGGAAACAAGACAGGGCTCCTATTGTCTTGTTTGCTTGGGCTGAAATTTTTTTATTTATCCGCCATGTCTCTTTCATTTGCAGGTAATTCTATTCCTGTTTCCACATATGCCCTGCTGGGTCATTTTTGTCCCATGACAAAGTTCCTATGATGTTCATAGTAAATATTTAAAATTCTTATAATCATGTTCTATGCTGAATGGTGCTAGTTATTGCTGAGAGTATATCACGAAGCTTTCAAAAATGTATTCCTCCACTCTAGAGGAGTGTGTGCCTTTGACATTTGATTGCCTGCAAAGCTTGATATGAGGTTTATTCTCCTTGTGAAATAAGCCATTTAATCTGGAATGCATACACATCCAGCTGAAACTTGAAAGAAATACATCATCTTTGGCTTATGTTTAAATATTACACATTTCTATTCTAACACTGGTAGGTTAGATTTAAGGGTTAATTATCAAACATTTATTATTCATGATACTCTGCACATAGAGTGCACTTTATAGTTCACAAGGGGAAGTAAAAAACTCATCTTTTGGATTTGTAACACATATCCTGGGAGATTGGCTTCACAGATCCTAGCTTTCCAGCATCAGAGCTGGGAAGAGAGATCCATGTTGGTTAAGGGATTTGGCCCGAATCTTCAGCCTATGACAACACCAGCTCTAAAATTTTGTACTTAGAGAATATTCAGAATAGTCACGGTGCAAGGAGAGGCCATTTAAACCATCTTCACAAGGGATACAGGATGCTCTCTAACCACGTTCCATCAAGTGGTTAGGGGGTCTCTGTGTTCACCCCGTTTAAGGCTCTAGGAGCTTGATTCCTGTAGAAGTACTATAACCTGACATCTAGCCCAGGGCTTTTCCTACTACATCACAAAGTGTCTCTTATTTGTGTTTGTTTTCTTCCTTGTTATTTTTTTGTTTTTTAAAAATAGCCCAGGTCACAACATAACCATTAGAATTTTTGTTGTTGTATACTTAAAGAGCCCCCAGAAAATGGTTAATAACATGGTTGGTGGGAAAATTTGCCAACGAAATCCTAAAGGTTAATAACGGAGAGAAGAAGGCACACAAAACAGAAGGTCATGCCTGGCTGTAAGTTCCGGAGTAGTAGAAAAAGTAGGTGTGTATATGTTCTGAATTGATCAGAAATATAAAAGGACATTTAGGCTAGCTTCCTTGAAATAAAAGAAAAAGTAGAAGTACTGCCTTGTAAGTTAGAGTTGGGGAGATCTATTATAAACTTACCAGGCCATGGGCGAGCACTAAAGTGGTAGTATAAAAAACCACAGGCGTGATGGTTCTGTGTTGTTCTCATGGGTCTATTGAGTCAAATATTTGGCCCAAAGCTTTGTTTCTTTCAGTCATCAAAAATGGTGGAGCCTTTGGATGAGATCAGAGAGGCCTCTGCCTTCTAGTGAAAAGGTCAAAGGCAGATAATCGTAGATCAGGGACGGTTCAAAGGCTACATTAATTAAACAACTAATTGGATATTGGAAAAATTGTTCCTCCCCTTAAACCTTCTACTAATTTTGTTTTCCTTCTGTGTTTCTGGAAGTCTTATGCAGCCACATTTTAATCTGTGATTAGCCTGAAAGAGTCAGGCACAGGTTATGGGGTTGGATAATACACACTTCAAGTTTGCTTCAGCCATGAAATTCTATGAGATTTTGCAAGCACCTTTATTTTAAAAAGAACTGCTATTGAAATCCGATTTTAAAACACTTATTTTTGCTTTCTCAAATAAGAGGATTACATACTCTACTTTAAAATTTGTAATATTATTGTGAAAACAAAAAATATAAGCCTTTCCCATTAACTCCTTTCCCATTAACTCCTTTCCCATTAACTCCTTTTCCTTTAAAGGATCTTAATTTTGAATTTAAAGTTATGCTTACTTTATATATTATCTTTATTGTTTTATGTTCTCTGAAGAAAATAATCCACTTGATCTATTAGTACATCTACTTTTTATCTTAAAAATCTGTGGATTATTAGGAAAGGAGGACTTTTAATTTTACATGGGATAATAATAAATGTTTGACAAGTCTAAAATCTTAAATCATATATTGTTGTATTACCAGGGAAAAAGATAAAGGTAGAAAAAAAACTTTCCATGCTTTTAACAAAAACAATTGTAGGTAATTTTCATCATGCTACTATTATTCTTCTGTCCTGAAAAGTTCCCTCAGAGACATAGTGGCCACAACTATTTCATCTTCCAACTTATTAAGCAGTCTGAGGGTGAATTGAGAGTTTCAATTCCAGGTTATGGTTATAATTACTAACTCAAAAATCCCTGTTGCCTTTCATTAAGTAGTTATAATATTTAATTGAGACTACAGGGTGTCTACGCTCAGTATCATACCATGCATAATTATCTGTACACATAAAGGAACACAGAGGGTACTTTCAACAGTGAAACAGATTATCCAAAAATTACATTTTTAATTTAAGTTTTGACTTGAATCTTCTCAGTGATTAAATACCCATCTCTGCATTTTTCTGCAAATGAGTACATGAAGCTAAACAAATGAACCATAAAGTGGGGAAGAAAAAAAAAAAACTTTGCACTGTAACATACGTGGATAAATCTAGGATGCACTCACGAATCACACGCTGTGTTTTCTAAGAGCTGTTTGAGAAAGGGGAGCAGATGACCCAGGCAGTCAGATACTCCTTCCAGCTTGGCTGGCAAGCATCCTCTCCTAGGCGAGCTCTGGGAGTGCCAAGATCATGGGACAAAATATCTGGGTGGCCTTTGCTCCGGCCTTTTGCCTCTGCAACTTGGCTTCTGGCAGAGTACTTATCTCTTTAACCACTGACTGGGAAACTACTAAAAAGAGAGGGACTTGAAAGGAACTGGAACTTTCTGTGTGAAGCTCTTTGAAAGTTCTCTTTTAAAGGAAGTCCAAGATATGAGGAACTTGCAAATAAAAGAAAGCTTGCACGATGAAACATCACCTGCTAATAATTCCTTCCTGGGAAATAGAAATCTAGAATTCTAGAAAAAAAATGACATTATGGTGTCAGGAGTTAATCAAATGATTTCGATAAATGCTAATATGAATAGTGGAAGGGGAGCTGCAGGAAACTCCTGAAATGATTGATAAAGAAATAAAATGATGCCCCCCTGGTGTCTAAGGCAAATGAAATTATAGTTACAATTTAAATTTTTTCTTCCAGTTTATATTTGGAAAGTGCTTTATAATAACTTCTTACATTTCCAGCCTACCTGAGAGATAGAAAGCAAACATTTTTTATTGTTTTAGTTATTATTTATCTTTACGAGCAGCATTCTCGCTTTGTTGTAATTACAAACATTTATTTCCACAGGGATGGAAAGATTATGCTCTGCTACCTCTGCCAGCTGCCAATTGTCAATAAAAAACAGCCTGGTAGAACCACTTTAGCCCTTGAATTAAGACATCCAGTTTTAAGGGAAAAAATGATATTTGAGATATTTATCAAATACTCAAGGATTGTCATTGTGGGAACTTAGTTTCAGAAAAAAGAAAAAGGATTTGCTTACCTCCCTGGGAGCTACTGTTACAGGTGTAACTGCAAAATTGTAAAAACCATCTCTGGCCATTTTTTGTGAGAATGGATTTAATTGAAAGGATATTGGGGATTTCACAAATCTCCAGGAAGGCCAGAGAGACAGATTCTGCACATGACAGAGAGACCAGAAGACCAGGGGCAAGAACCAACCAAAATTCAAACTTCAGGGCAGTGATGGTGCCAGTTCAGCCACTGATGGACCACAGCCGGTACTCCCAGCTGGAAACTACCGTCTCCAAGGTGTCTTGGTTGTTTTGCTTCCCTGCTTTGCTGGTTGGTGGGGCAACTGATTGAGAGACCCTAGGATGCATCCGTGGCCCTAACTGGGGCATCTATAGTGGGAGGGAGGGGTTCCAATGCAGGGTTGCACAGTTTAGATTTTCTCCTCATCAGTGAAGATGGTGAGAGAAGGGTGAGAGACGGGTCCTGGGTTTTCTGTTAGTTTCTGTGCCAAATATATGCACAGGCTCAGGTGAAAGAAAACGGTGTCCCAGCTGTGAGCTGAAGAAGCCCTGTACTCAGCCACACCAAAGGAAATGGTTTCTCAAGAAGTTTGGTCTATAGATATATCCTGCTGACATTTCCATATTTCTAGAAATTCGAGTCCTTATTTCTGATGTGTCTGGCTTCACAGGCGAGTCCTTATACTGTATTTTATGATGTATGGCTGTCTGATGCATCATTCAGATGTTTTCCAGCCGTGTTAACTGTCTCCCGAGTGGGGGTTCTCCGGAGAATTGTCAACTGAGTTTATTCTCCAAAGTAGTCAACTTTCAAAGAGGCATTACTGAAATGAAAAAGTTCCAAGAGACACTTTTTTTTATTGTGGTAAGAACACTTAACATGAGATTCAACCTCTAAACAAATCATCAAGTGCGCAGTACAGTGCTGTTATTTATAGAACCATCGTTGTACAATAAATCCCCAGAACTTACCTTGTGGAGCAGTAACTTGTACCAAACGACAGATAACTCCCAATTTCTTTCTCCTCCTCCAGCCCCTGCAGCAAAATGGACGGACCTGGAGGACATTTTGCTAAGTGAGATAAAACAGACACGCAAGGACAAATACTGAGTGATTCCACTTACATGAGGAATCTAAAATAATCAAGCTCATAGAAACAGATGGTGGGATTTTTATTTGTAAAGAATCCTCCAGCTTTAAAAAAAAGTTTTGAGGGAGATTTGCTTTAGTTGATCAAAATTGTAAGCCACTGACAGCTCTCCAATATAGCATATCACTGGAGTTGTACTGGTTGCATACGCATTGGATTGATGCTACAGAAATATGAGCAGTTAGATGTCATGTGTAAAAGAGGAAATGTGATAATGAAGTAATGGTAACATTTTAAAAAAAATGCTTTCCCCTGGGTGAGATCCTTGGAAGAACCTGTTGAGTTGGCCAAAAAGTTCATTTGTTTTTTTTCTGTAAGATGGCTCTGGTAGCACTTAGTTTTCTTTTACTTCATTCGAAACAATTTTGTTAGATTGTATTGTGACAGCTGTCATATCAGCGTGCATTAAAAAAAAAAAAACATCAAAATCGGTGAATTTTTGTGTAGCCATTTAAAAATTTTTTTTAATTTTATTTATTTATTTTTGGCTGCGTTGGGTATTCGTTGCTGCACGCGGGCTTTCTCTACTTGTGGTGAGTGGGGGTTACTCTTCGTTGCAGTGCGTGGGCTTCTCATTGCGGTGGCTTCTCTTGTTGCAGAGCATGGACTCTAGGCGCTCCGGCTTCAGTAGTTGTGGCACGCAGGCTCAGTAGTTGTGGCTCGTGGGCTCTAGAGTGCAGGCTCAGTAGTTGTGGTGCATGGGCTTAGTTCCTCCGCGGCATGTGGGATCTTCCCCGACCAGGGCTCGAACCCATGTCCCCTGCAGTGGCATGCAGATTCTTATTCACTGCACCTATGTAGCCATTTTAATATTGAATATGGAAGAAAAAAGCAACATTTTTGACATATTATGCTTTATTATTTCAAGAAGGGTAAAAATGCAACTGAAACACAAAAAAAGATTTGTGCAGTGTATAGAGAAGGTGCTGTGACTGATTGAATGTGTCAGAGGCGGTTTGCGAAGTTTCATGCTGGAGATTTCTCACTGAACGATGCTCCGCAGTTGGGAAGACCAATTGAAGTTGATAGTGATCAAATCGAGACATTAATTGAGAACAATCAGTGTTATACCACGTGGGAGATAGCCGACATACTCAAAATATCCAAATCAAGAGTTGAAAATCATTTGCACCAGCTTGGTTATGTTAATCGATTTGATGTTTGGGTTCCACATAAGTTAAGCTAAAAAAACCTTCTTGACCGTATTTCCACATGTGATTCTCTACTTAAACGTAGCAAGTGTGATGTATTGGGAGATTGGGATTGACATATATACACTAATATGTAAAAAATAGATAACTAATAAGAACCTGCTGTATAAAAAAATAAATAAAATAAAATTTTTTTAAAAAGTAACAAAAACGTTTTGTTTTTAAAACAAATTGTGTTGGGCAATGAAAAGTGGATTATTGTACAATTACGTGGAATGGAAGAGATCATGGGGCAAGTGAAATGTACCACCACCAACCACACCAAAGGCCTGGTCTTCATCCAAGAAGGTGATGTTGTGTATATGGTGGGATTGGAAGGGAGTCCTCTATGATGAGCTCCTTCCCGAAAACCAAACGATTAATTCCAACAAGTACTGCTCCCAATTAGACCAACTGAAAGCAGCACTCGATGAGAAGTGTACGGAACAAGTCAACAGTAAACGCATGATCTTCCATCAGGATAACACAAAACCGCATGTTTCTTTGATGACCAGGCAAAAACTGTTACAGCTTGTCTGGGAAGTTCTGATTCATCCGCCATATTCACCAGACATTGCACCTTTGGATTTCCATATATTCTCTTAATGGAAAAAATGTCAATTCCCTGGAAGACTGTAAAAGGCACCTGGAACAGTTCTTTGCTCAAAAAGGTAAAAAGTTTTGGTAAGATGGAATTATGAAGTTGCCTGAAAAATGGCAGAATGTAGTGGAACAAAACAGTGAATATGTTGTTCAATAAAGTTCTTGGTGAAAATGAAAAATGTGTCTTTTCTTTTTACTTAAAAACTGAAGGAACTTTTTGGCCAACCCAATATTTCAACTTTGAAAAATGTATTAATTTGTGAAAAACTTTAAGGAAAAAAAAAGGCATTGCATCTGTGCTACTCCCTACAAGCTTAGGAATTTAGTTGGTCTAGTTAATTATTATAAAATTAATTCTTACCATCTACATCTAAACTTAAAATTATTTTAGGAATTTTCTGGAAATGTGACTTGTGTATCCTCTAATAATTTAATGTCAATTTATCTCTATTTTAAACAGGAATGATTGCTGGTAACTTGGCAGTTTTAATAGGAGGCATTCAAATGCTTTGGAATTATCAAGTGAAAGTTTATGCTAAAATAATAGCAATCTGCTTAATCTCTCAACAAATGTTATTTATGAAAAGCAAAAGTTAATCACAGAAACCTAGACTGAAAGATACTTTTCCACAATCATGGGTGAGAAATAACCTAAAATGCAACCTTTATTTATTTTGGAACAGTAGTTTTGATACAGAGTAAACTTAGGAATATATTTAGCAATGAGAAATAAAACCAATTTAAATAGCATGCTGATTCCATTCTGTTTGAGTATAAATAATATATATAATAACAGTGACAGTGTATTATTTATGTAGCATGCCTTCATTTTCAGACCTAGGATATCTGTTTTTTCCTCTATATTATTCCTATGAATTATTCAGGGAATATATTACTTTCACCTTACAAATGGGATCATTGAGAACTCAACAAATTGTGCAGTTTATCTCAGGACACAGAGCTGATTAGTGGTAGAGTGATTGCCAGAAACCTCAGGATTCCTTGGGATGTTCCTTTTCAATTCTGACATCCCCTGGGAAGTTTTAGGATTTACACCCCTCACTGGAAGCTACTATTGCAGATGTAACTCTCAGGCTTTATTGGGGAGTTTCTCCTGATTATAGCCATCTCTTGTTAAGAGAGGTTTTGATAAGAGTGTAATTTTAAGGTATTTCCAGATCGCCCCTACATCCTCTGGGCTCCCAGAATCATATGTGTTATGAAAACACGAAACGAAAGAAGAGTCCTTGCCCTCCTCCTCCGTGTCACTTTTCCTTAGGAAACCTCATTCCTCACTAAGTGTGTATCACTGGAGTAGGGGTACACCGGCTGGGGTAGGATCAGGTCCGGGGTTACAAAGAATTGGGAGAGTATTACAGTTCCATTTTGAAGGCAAACGTTTTCAGTTTATGCCAATGAGCATTTATTGAACAGCTACTATGTGCTAGTAACCTTTAGACATTTTGTACATATCCTTAAACATCGAAACCAGACCTTCCCAGACTTTTTGGCATCAAGGTACAGATAGAAGGTGGTAATGTTGTCACAGTGTACACGTATGAGTATGTGAATGGAGGTGGGTGCCTAGTCAAGATGAGGGATCGTATTTCTGCGTTCCTGCAACCAGCTGGGGGGGTTGTGTTCTAACTCTACATCCTTGATACTCACAAGTGTGATCTGGGAACTGGTAGCAGCAGCATCACCATCACCTGGGAGACTGTCTGAAGTACACAACCTCAGGCCCACTCCAGACCTGATAAGTCAAAATCTGTATTTTAACAAAAACCTGCATGATCCTTGATGGACATTGCACTTGTAGAAACACTGGTCTAATCAGCGTTCTTCAGCTGTGCTCCTGGGATGCAGGCTTTAGTAAATTATCAGGAGATTCCAGTATGCACCAAAGTTTGAAAAGCAGTGAGGAAATTAAAAACAAACAAAAAAAAACTAACATCTTGGTCCCATTCAAAGAGATTCTGTTTTGATTGGTTTGTGGTGTTTTTAAATCATCCCAGGGTGTCTTATGAGTGGCAATGTTTGGGAAAAAATGCTCTAAGTAAAGCTATGAGCCAGATGTTATTCCCACTTTACAGATGTAGAAACTGAGAGGCAAACACACAGAAAGGGCTAGGAGAACTCAATTGGTGAACGGTAGAGTTGGACTTAAAATTTAGACCCTAAACTCATTGATTCTATCTGAAAAGTGGTCTGTGCTATTATTTTACACAGCTTCCTGAGGATTTTTATAAAATTAGTATTAATTGTATTTTTTTCTAGGAGATGTCTAAATTGAAGAAGAAAATGTTTTCCTGGCTAGTACTGGGTTGGCCAAAAATTTTGCTCGTTCAGGGTTTTCCGTCACACCTTACAGAAGAACCCCAATGAACTTTTTGGCCAACCCAATGTTATAGAGCCACAGATCCTCAAGAAAAATGTAAAAATAAAAACATTTTCTAGAGCAATTCTTTTTGTGGCTTTTGTTCTAAAGACATGAAAATAATTACATCCTTTGCTTATATCACATTCAATTTTAAGATGACTACATTCAAAAGTGTACTCTGGGGCTTCCCTGGTGGCGCAGTGGTTGAGAATCCGCCTGCCGATGCAGGGGACGTGGGTTCGTGCCCCGGTCCGGGAAGATCCCACATGCCACCGAGCGGCTGGGCCCGTGAGCCATGGCCGCTGAGCCTGCGCGTCTGGAGCCTGTGCTCCGCAGTGGGAGAGGCCACAACAGTGAGAGGCCCGCGTACCGCAAAGAAAAAAAAAAGTGTACTCTGTTCACCCATGCACATATATTTAATGTTATATTAGCTTTTGCCTCTCTCATAAATGATCTGTATAAATTATGTAAAAATCAATCCTAAAGATTTGAAGCCACCCTTTGAAAGGTCATTTAGATTTTAAACACAGTTTTAAAAACCAGTCACTAGAAGACCAATTTCACATGTGAACCAAATTAGAGAGGTTAATTAAGAGAGGAACTCTGAGCTATAGTCACCATCCCAACTTGGGTATTATTTCAAATTCATCCCTCTTTTTAATCTTAGCAGCTGAACCAATTTCACAGGTCACACCTGCCCGCTGGACAGTCAGTGAATGGATACTGACAGGATGGACCCAGGGACAGGTTAAAGGATGGACCTATGTCTTTGAGGCACAGGAAAATAATATTTGAAATTAGAAAGACATGGATTTAAATCTCATCCTACTAGGAAATCTTGGGCACATTCACTAATCTTACTGAATATTTGCTCCTCATTTAATAACTAAGAGAAGCAACATGTACTGAATTAAGTAGTTAGCTAGATAGGGAGCGTGGTGTGTCAAAGCTTCAGCATATTTTTCCTGACCCTCAGTGTTCTGAGGGCTAATATTATGCCAGTAGGAAGAGCTGGTGTCAAGAATTAAGATTTGCGCACCAGCTATGGTGCTCTAGGCACTCATCCTGATGTTCCTTTACCCCAACTCACTGAGGCTCCGTGAAGCCAGGGTACATCGGGATTCAAATCCAGGTCTATGTGCTTATAAGAACTTTTCCCAGCTTCAGGATTTCCAAGTTTTTCTCAAGTGCTTCATTCAAGGCCAAGTCTTGCATGAGTTACAGAAACTCATAGGAAAAATAATTGACTGATGGCTTGGGTTCTAGGAGCTGTGCTGGGCACCGGGGCACAGAATTGACTAAATGAGAACTGGTCACCATCCAGAAGGAGTTTTGAGCTTTCGGAGTCTATCAGTCAGGGTCCATCCAAAGGAACAGAATCAATTAGAGAGAAAGAGAGTGGGAGATGTATTTAAGGAATTGGCTCCCATGATGGGTGGGGACTAGTTAGCCCAGAATCCATAAGACAGACCAGCAAACTGGAAGCTCAGGCAGGATTTCTAGGGCACTGTCTGGAGGCAGCCTTTCTTCTCTCCTGGGAAACCTCAGTTCTTGCTTGTAATATCTTCCGCTGATCGGATGAGGCCCACCCATGCAACAGAAGGACGTGTCCTTTACATAAAGTCAGCTGACTGTAACTATTCATCACATCTGCAAAATACCTTCAGCCACATCTATGATGGCGTTTGACAGACAGCTGGGCACCACAGCCTAGTCGTGTTGGCATACAATTAACCATTACAGAGGAGGAAGTATGAGTGCTGTCACACACTTTCATTTACGAAGGCTGAAATCCAGGTCTGTGCATCTTTATCTTTCCTTCCCAGTGCACACTCGTCTCTAAATTTCCAGGGCATTTGGAGTCACTTGGGCAAATCCAGCGCCTGGTAAACACTCGGCATATTTTCCACTTGTTTTAGATGTGTCATATTTTGTTGGGAAAGCTATCTCAATGGATATTAAAAAAAAATTGTCAGTTGACAAATATCCTGGAGTATGTGGTTAATCCAGAATGAAAAACCTCAGAAAATACATTGCAGTTTCAAAATTATCTTTTCGATGTTTGTTATTTATTTTGTTATCTGTGTTCTCTGAAGAGGCAGCTTCTTTTCTTTCTAACTCACCATGTCCCTACAAAGCAGTTATTATTACTAATTCAGTGGGGTAAGAATTAATCTAACTGGCAAATAGGCCTAGCCTGCTTGGCATTTCTCTTAATGAAAGATCGGTTTCTATTGGTTGCGTGAACACTTATATAATAACCAGTTTCCTCACGTGGCACTGGGTGGCAGTGGAATCTAGGGTAGTTCTTTCAATGAAAAGGTGCATCAGGATCACTTGGAGGGTTTCTAGGCTTCCCTCCTGGAGTTCCTAATTGGTAGATTTGGGGGGAGGTCCCAGAATTTCCATTTCCAGCAAGTTCTCAGATGCTGCCGATGCTGCTGGTCTGGGGACCACACTTTGAAAACCGCTATTTTAATGCTTAAATGTAGTAGCAAGAACTTTAAAATTCACGTTCTACCACTTCATAGCTGATTTCACTGAACAAGATACAAGACTTCTCTTTGGCTTGGTATCTTTACCTATACAATGGGGAAAATAATTATAAAATTATTTTAAGAATAATAAAATCTTATAAGATTAGGGTGAGAAATTAACAAATCATTTATCATAACGCCTGGCACATGGTCCAGTCACTCAGTAAGTTATGGTTGTTGTTAATACAAATGTCTCAGTGGTTCTATAGGTGAGAGAAACACTGTAAATTCTATATCATTTTGACGGCACACGCTCCGCGCTTGTTGTAAACCAGCTTCCACAAACACCCGATTACCCTGTGCTCTCCTGTCCCGCGCGAACGCAGCCACACTGATGGCCTAAAGCACTTTTCTGGCACTTCTCACATAGAAGTGAAGGGGATAAAAATCAGGAACTTATGCAACTCAAATCTCTTTTTAAAATTTTTTAAATTGGAGCATTTGTTTATATCCCAGAGGAGCCTATGGGTGAACATGGTGCTTTTTTTCCCCCCTCAGTTAATGTTATTTATTTTAATCTTTGCTTTTTTATTTTTTACTAGAGCCTTGCTGTTTTTCTTTCAGATATCCCTGAGAGTGCTTCTGTGGAATTGTCCAAATACTAATTGCTCCTAAATATTTTTTCTTAGATTGATTTGTTTTCTTTAAAGCAGCAAATGTAAAAACGCTCTTAGTTATCCTTACTACTTAGAGTTATTTTCATCAGACACAATTTAAACACATTCTTATTTTCATCATACACTTAATTTAAAATCATTCTGAGGTCATAAATTAAACGTCCAAAAAAACCCTTTTTTGTGCTTTTTCTGTCCTCCATTTGCCTTAACCTTCTTTAAATGAAACAAAACCCGAGGCAAAATTTCCGCCTGGAAAACTTGAGAGGTTCGATTCGTTCTACCAGTTTCATGCAATTTAATTTGGGTTCCTTATTCGAAATAGTCTAGAATAGAAATTTTTCTTTTAAAGAAATCACTTTGGAAAATCCACCAAAACAAGTCGAAATCAATGGTTTCCTTACAGAAAGAACCCTGGGGAAAGAATTAGCGGGAATTACTCCATGGGTACCTCTGCTATAATTTTTTATGCTGGATTGCTTGTCAGTTGACAGAAATCAATGGTTCTCTTTACACCACAGAGGAGCGGCAGAATGGGGGCAGACTACAGGTTATCAGCGCTCTGAAAGTGGATTAAACATTTCATGGCTGTCTCTCCAACATGTGCCCTGAAAGTACCACTTGGCTCAGAATTCCAAAGGACTGTGTTTAGCAAAGCGTTAATTTAAAAGAGACACAGGTGACAGCTCTATTATTTTTGCACGTTCAGATGCATCCACAGCTGTTTTTATTTATCTCAGCTGTATATGCCCGTGTTTGTTGTAATTATTAGTGTTGGATGTAGTTGAAGGTAAATATCTCAAATGCCTATCACGGCTAAATTAAATTAAGAAAATCATACTTTTCACCCGCACCCCCTTTGGCCCTGCTTTGCTGCGTGTAGTAGTGACAGTTTAAAAGTTTGTGCCTCATTTCACCTCTCCCATCAGAAGTGCTTTCCAGAGTAGTCCTAGGTTTCCTGTCTCTTCCAACTCAGTACTCTCCCTACTGGCATTTTTTCCTCTGCATTCAACACAGCAAAAACAATTTGTTTCATAGTTTCTTAGATGCGCACAAAATAGTCTTAAATTACTTCTGATGGCCAGAAATATGAAAAAGCATTGTGTGCAAAAGAATTGTGGCCTGACCCATTTTAAGTCTTCTGGTTTTTCCCTGGCAGTTTTGGATT
This sequence comes from Pseudorca crassidens, assembly GCF_039906515.1. NCBI lineage: Eukaryota > Metazoa > Chordata > Mammalia > Artiodactyla > Delphinidae > Pseudorca > Pseudorca crassidens. The sequence goes on from NC_090313.1 coordinate 7,160,409, forward strand.
GCAGACCTAACTCTGGTGTTTGCTTGTTTATAGTTCACCGGGCACATTCACTGTGTTCAGCATGTAAAACAATGGGGCAAGGGGCTTTCCTGGTGGCGCAGTGGTTGAGAGTCCGCCTGCTGATGCAGGGGACACGGGTTCGTGCCCGATCCGGGAAGATCCCACATGCCGCGGAGCGGCTGGGCCCGTGAGCCATGGCCACTGAGCCTGCGCGTCCGGAGCCTGTGCTCCGCAACGGGAGAGGCCGCAACAGTGAGGGGCCGGCGTACTGCAAAAGAGAAAATAAGTGAGAGTCTGGGAAATTTGGAAAAGAGGAAAGAGGAATACTAAAATGAGGAGGCAGATTAAGAAGATGGAATAGCAGGATTTTTAAAGGGAATTTGGACAAGGTACACAGAAGTTTGCCCATGAAAATGTAAGCAAGATATGATATTTGTCTACCAAATGCATATAAATGTTCCTTTTGGAAAAAAAAATAACAAATCTGTTTGCAGTAGTGGTGCTGCATTGGCTTGTTTTCAGATGGGAAGACAGAGTTTTATTTACTTATTTAAACCTCGAAACAAGACCTGATTTGCAACTCTGTAGGAGAGTTGGCTGGCTTATGAATCAGAATAGTGGCCTTTAGTGGCCTTTGCAACCATGGTGACAACATTAACTTTCACTCCTCTCGAGGGCTGAATAAAGTTCATTAATGACGAGGCTGCCTGGAAAGAGAAATTGCATAGCAATTCCTCCAGCAGCATTTGGGAGTATTAGACAGCGTCTCAAGAATGAATGAGAGAAAATGTCAGTCAGCATACTTAAAAAATGAAGAAATATTGAATAGGTAAGTGGGTGACACATGGTGGAAATTTACATGTTTCTGTCTGTTAGGACCACAGAAAGAGAAATATGTTAGTTTTAGCAAAAGAGTTATACTGGATTTCTTTTTTATTGATTGTCTTGTTTATTTAAAAAGTACTTTCTGTTACTTTGATTTATCACTTTAAATCAAAGGGATACTCTCCAGATGTATTTCTGAAGTGGATATCCAATAATGACCATTGAAGAACTCAGAGTAGATGGAAGCGCTGACAGCCAAGTCCTTCTCGAGAAAGATCCTTAGATTGATTTTGTCTGGGTTATGGTCCTGGTTACTGTGGACTGCCTTGCTTTTTTTCTAACTCAAATCTTTTTGGTCTTTTTTTCATTCATTTTAAGGGACTCTCTTCAGAAGCACTTATCATTTTCCTGATTTTCCTTAGCACAATAGATTCTGCCTGATATTCACTCTCCTCTAATAAATGATATGAAACCTTAGTCCTGATACATGTACTTAACTCAGCAAACCAGCCTTTTTGATAAACACCTGGAGGTGAGATATATTTCTGGGTTTGGATCTGATGGCAGTGGGATCCTCAGCTTAGTCACTGATTCACTGCCACCACCTCATTAGTTAAGAGTAGTGTTTTAATTCTTCATTTGTAAATTTGGGGGGGTGGGTACATGACAGGTGATAATAGAGGTTCTTAGAGGCAACGCTTATTGAAATATTTGAAGCTATGCTTTAACACATTTTAATAATTATTGAGGGTCCCCCTAAATAACACTAAATCTTTTCAATGAGAGCTTTTGAAATTACAGGAGAGTCAAAACAAGGTATTATTTTCCATCCATTTTATTTTAAAAGCTGCCCAGTGTGTTCAAACATATACTAACTTCTGATTTTAATTCAAGATAAATATTTTAAGCCATAATAAACTGACTAAATCTAAATGTTGAATACTGTCCCTTTATGAATGATTAAGGGAATGAACTAAAGTCTCTTTTGTCCTATAAGCCTTTACTTTTCCTTCTCCGAAATTTCTGTCTAGAAATACTTGATCTTGACTCAGGAAGAGAAACATAACCTTCTTTATTTCTTTTGCCACTCTTCCCACTTTTCACCAACAGATATGTCTCAGCATAAATTATGAAGCCCATGCATTTTCTTAATCTTGTGGCTACTGCAAATCTTCTCACTACTGAAATAGCCTACACCGTTGCAGCATTGATGCTCTTTCAAATGATGTCTAGTAAATCATAGTCTCTTCCTTTTAATATCTCCCTTAAATTGATACAGTTCATAAAAAATTAGTTTTCAGTCTCATTTGTGGGCATTGTTTTGGAACATCTTTATTGGAGTATAATTGCTTTACAATGGTGTGTTAGTTTCTGCTGTATAACAAAGTGAAGCACCTTTACGTATACTTATATCTCCATATACCCTCCATCTTGCGTCTCCCTCCCACCCTTGCTATCCGACCCCTCTAGGTGGTCACAAAGCACCGAGCTGATCTCTCTGTGCTATGCAGCTGCTTCCCACTAGCTATCTATTTTACATTTGGTAATGTATATATGGCCATGACACTCTCTCACTTCGTCCCAGCTTACCCTTCCCCCTCCCTGTGTCCTTAAGTCCACTTTGTACGTCTGCATCTTTATTCCTGTCCTGCCCCTAGGTTCTTCAGAACCACATTTTTTTTTTTTAGATTCCATATATATGTGTTATCATATGGTATTTATTTTTCTCTTTCTGACTTACTTTGTATGACAGACTCTAAGTCCATCCACCTCACTACAAATAACTCAATTTTGTTCCTTTTTATGGCTGAGTAATATTACATTGTATGTATGTGCCTCATCTTCTTTATCTATTCATTTGTCGATGGACACTTAGGTTGCTTCCATGTCCTGGCTATTGTAAATAGTGCTGCAATGAACACCGTGGTACATGACTCTTTTTGAGTTATGGTTTTCTCAGGGCATATGCCCAGTAGCAGGATTGCTGGGTCATATAGTAGTTCTATTTTTAGTTTTTTAAGGAACCTCCATACTGTTCTCCCTAGTAGCTGTATCAATTTACATTCCCACCAACAGTGTAGGAAGGTTCCCTTTTCTCCACACCCCCTCCAGCATTTATTGTTTGTAGAGTTTTTGATGATGGTCATTCTGACTGGTGTGAGGTGATATCTCATTGTAGTTTTCATTTGCATTTCTCTAATGATTAGTGATGTTGAGCATCCTTTCATGTGTTTGTTGGGAATCTGTATATCTTCTTTGGAGAAATGTCTATTTAGGTCTTCTGCCCATGTTTGGATTGGGTTGTTTGTTTTTTTGATATTGAGCTGCATGAGCTACTTCTATATTTTGGAGATTAATCCTTTGTCAGTTGCTTCATTTGCAAATATTTTCTCCCATTCTGAGGGTTGTCCTTTCGTCTTGTTTATGGTTTCCTTTGCTGTGCAAAAGCTTTGAAGTTTCATTAAGTCCCATTTGTTTATTTTTGTTTTTATTTCCATTTCTCTAGGAGGTGGGTCAAAAAGGATCTTGCTGTGGTTTATGTCATAGAGTGTTCTGCCTATGTTTTCCTCTAAGAGTTTGATAGTGTCTGGCCTTACATTTAGGTCTTTAATCCATTTTGAGTTTATTTTTGTGTATGGTGTTAGGGAGTGTTCTAATTTCATTCTTTTACATGTAGCTGTCCAGTTTTCCCAGCACCACTTATGGAAAAGGCTGTCTTTTCTCCATTGTATATTGTTGCATCCTTTATCAAAGATAAGGTGACCATATATGTGTGGGTTTATCTCTGGGCTTTCTATCCTGTTCCATTGATCTATATTTCTGCTTCTGTGCCAGTGCCATAATGTCTTGATTACTGTGGCTTTGTAGTATGGTCTGAAGTCAGGGAGCCTGATTCCTCCAGCTCCGTTTTTCTATCTCAAGACTGCTTTGGCTCTTCGGGGTCTTCTGTGTTTTCATACAAATTGAGAATTTTTGGGCTCTAGTTCTGTGAAAAATGCTATTGGTAGTTTGATAGGAATTTCATTGAATCTGTAGATTGCTTTGGGTAATATAGTCATTTTCACAATGTTGATTCTTCTAATCCAAGAACATAGTATATCTCTCCATCTGTTTGTATCATCTTTAATTTCTTTCATCAGTGTCTTATAGTTTTCTGCATACAGATCTTTTGTCTCCTTAGGTAGGTTTATTCCTAGGTATTTTATTCTTTTTGTTGCAATGGTAAATGGGAGTGTTTCCTTAATTTCTCTTTCAGATTTTTCATCATTAGTGTATAGGAATGCAAGAGATTTCTGTGCATTCATTTTGTTTCCTGCTACTTTACCAAATTCATTGATTAGCTCTAGTAGTTTTCTGGTGTCACATTTAGGATTCTCTCTGTATAATATCATGTCATCTCTAAACAGTGACAGTTTTACTTCTTCTTTTCCAATTTGAATTCCTTTTATTTTTTTTATTCTTTGATTACTGTGGCTGAAACTTCCAAAACTATGTTGAATAACAGTGGTGAGAGTAGGCAACCTTGTCTTGTTCCTGATCTTAGTGGAAATGGTTTCAGCTTTTCACCATTGAGAACAATGTTGGCTGTGGGTTTGTCATATATGGCCTTTATTATGTTGTGGAAGTTTCCCTCTATGCCTACTTTCTGGACAGTTTTTATCATAAACCAGTGTTGAATTTTGGGGAAAGCTTTTTCTGCATCTATTGGATGATCATATGGTTTTTATCCTTCAATTTGTTAATATGGTGTATCACATTGATTGATTTGCGTATATTGAAGAATTTGTCCATTTCTTCCAGGTTGCCCATTTTATTGGCATATAGTTGCTTATAGTAATCTCTCATGATCCTTTGTGTTTCTGCAGTGTCAGTTGTTACTTCTCCTATTTCATTTCTAATTCGATTGATTTGAGTCTTTTCCCTTTTTTTCTTGATGAGTCTGGCTAATGGTTTATCAATTTTGTTTATCTTCTCAATGAACCAGCTTTTAGTTTTATTGATCTTTGCTATCCTTTCCTTCATTTCTTTTTCATTTATTTCTGATCTGATATTTGTGATTTCTTTCCTTCTGCTAACTTTGGGGTTTTTTTGTTGTTCTTTCTCTAATTGCTTTAGGTGTAAGGTTAGGTTGTTTATGTGAGATTTTTCTTGTCTCTTGAGGTAGTTTATTGCTATAAACTACCCTCTTCGAACTGCCTTTGCTGCATCCCATAGGTTTTGGGTCGTCATGTTTTCATTGTCATTTGTTTCTAGGTATTTTTCGATTTCCTCTTTGATTTCTTCAGTGTTCTCTTGGTGTTTTAGTAGTGTATTGTTTAGCCTTCATGTGTTTGTATTTTTTTCCCCTGTAATTGATATCTAATCTCATAGCATTGTGCTCGGAAGAGATACATGATAGGATTTCATTTTTCTTAAATTTACCAAGGCTTGATTTGTGACCCAAGATATGATCTATCCAGGAGAATGTTCCATGAGCACTTGAGAAGAAAGTGTATTCTGTTGTTTTTGGATGGAATGTCCTAAAAATATAAATTAAATCCATCTTGTTTAATGTGTCATTTAAAGCTTGTGTTTCCTTTTTTATTTTCATTTTGGATGATCTGTCCATTGGTGAAAGTGTGGTGTTAAAGTCCCCTACTATGATTGTGTTATTGTCAATTTCCCCTTTTATGGCTGCTAGCATTTGCCTTATGAATTGAGGTGCTCCTATATTGGGAGCATAAATATTTACAATTGTTATACCTCTTTTTGGATTGATCCCTTGATCATTATGTAGTGTCCTTCTTTGTCTCTTGTAATAGTATTTATTTGAAGGTCTATTTTGTCTGGTATGAGAATTGCTACTCAAGCTTTCTTTTGATTTCCATTTGCATGGAATGTCTTTTTCCATCCCCTCATTATCAGTCTGTATGTGTCCCTAGGTCTGAAGTGGGTCTCTTGTAGACAGCATATATATGGGTCTTGTTTTTATATCCATTCAGCCAGTCGATATCTTTTGGTTGGAGCATTTAATCCATTTACATTTAAGGTAATTATCGATATATATGTTCCTATTACCATTTTCTTAATTGTTTTGGGTTTGTTATTGTAGGTCTTTTCCTCCTCTTGTGTTTCCTACCTAGAGAAGTTCCTTTAGCATTTGTTGTAAAGCTGGTTTGGTGGTGCTGAATTCTCTTAGCTTTTGCTTGTCTAAATGTTTTAATTTCTCCGTCGAATGTGAATGAGATCCTTTCCGGGTAGAGTAATCTTGGTTGTAGGTTTTTCCCTTCCATCACTTTAAATATGTCCTGCCACTCCCTTCTGGCTTGCAGAGTTTCTGCTGAAAGATCAGCTGTTAACCTTACGGGAATTCCCTTGTATGTTATTTGTTGCTTTTCCCTTGCTGCTTTCAATACTTTTTCTTTAATTTTTGATAGTTTGATTAATATGTGTCTTGGCATATTTCTCCTTGGATTTATCCTGTGTGGGACTCTGTGTGCTTCCTAGACTTGATTTACTATTTCCTTTCCCATATTAGGGAAGGTTTCAACTATAATCTCTTCAGATATTTTCTCTGTCCCTTTCTTTTTATCTTCTTCTTCTGGGACCCCTATAATTCAAATGTTGTTGCATTTAATGTTGTCCCAGAGGTCTCTGAGACTGTCCTCAATTCTTGTCATTATTTTTTCTTTATTCTGCTCTGTGGTAGTTATTTCCACTATTTTATCTTCCAGGTCACTTTTCCATTCTTCTGCCTCAGTTATTCGGCTATTGATTCCTTCTAGAGAATTTTTAATTTAATTTATTGTGTTGTTCATCATTGTTTGTTTGCTCTTTAGCTCTTCTAGGTTCCTATTAAATGTTTCTTGTATTTTCTCCATTCTATTTCCAAGATTTTGGATCATCTTTACTATCATTACTCTGAATTCTTTTTCAGGTAGACCACCTATTTCCTCTTCATTTGTTTGGTCTGGTGGGTTTTTACTTTGCTCCTTCATCTGCTGTGTATTTCTCTGTCTTCTCATTTTGCTTAACTTACTGTGTTTGGGGTCTCCTTTTCACAGGCTGCAGGTTCGTAGTTCCCGTTGTTTTTGGTGTCTGCTCCCAGTGGCTAAGGATGTTTCAGTGGGTTGTGTAGGCTTCCTGGTGGAGGGGACTGGTGCCTGTGTTCTGGTGGATGAGGCAGGATCTTGTCTTTCTGGTGGGCAGGACTGCATCTGGTGGTGTGTTTTGGGGTGTCTGTGACCTTATTATGATTTTAGGCAGCCTCTCTGCTAATGGGTGGGGTTGTGTTCCTGTCTTGCTAGTTGTTTGGCATGGGGTGTCCAGCACTGGAGCTTGCTGGTCATTGAGTGGAGCTGGGTCTTAGCGTTGAGATGGAGATCTCTGGGAAAGCTCTCACCATTTGATATTACGTGGGGCCGGGAGGTCTCTGGTGGTCCAATGTCCTGAACTCAGCTCTCCCACCTCAAGAGGCTCAAGCTTGACAGCCAGCTGGAGCACCAAGACCCTGTCAGCCACACGGCTTTTGGGAAGTCTGAGGTCTTCTGCCAGCGTTCAGTAAGTGTTCTGTAAGGAGTTGTTCCACATGTAGATGTATTTTTGATGTATTTGTGGGGAGGAAGGTGATCTCCACGTCTTACTCCTCCACCATCTTTAAGGTCCTCTCTCCTCACACCTCCTGTTGCTAGAGGATCCACATTTCATCTGGAGAGGACACAAATCTGGCAATCCCACCTCAGGCCTAGCCCTTCCACCTTTTTTCCTTTTGTGCTTAGTCTGTTTCACTTGCTCATAGTGGGCCCCGTGCAGAGGCCTTGCCCCCAGGCCTGCAGACCAGAGTTCCTCGTGAAAAGCTGAGCTGACATGTTTCAGCTCGGGACATGCACTTAAGCTCCTCACAGGACACTCAACTCAAGATGCTGTAGACGTTATTGATAGTAAGTCTATGTTATACCTTGTGCAGACCTATCTTCTGCCAGAATGAGGCGTTAAAAAAATTTTTTTTTGATCAAATCCTTTATGGTAAAGATCACAGTCTTACAGAGAAGTATCTCCTTTGAAAGGATTAGAGCTTCTAGATAGATACAAATGAGATAAGAGAAAGTAGAGACGTTAAATCATGGAACAGCAAAGGGGATACTTTATGGAAATGAACTCACGAGATAATAATTTGAATTTGACAAGGTGATAATAAAAATCCCCAGATAGATTTCTTCCACATCTGTATGGCTTTCAGTAAGGTTGGTTAGCATATTAACTACTGCTGGAGAATACTAAAAAATATTCATGGGATGTAAAACTGCAAATTATTATTCATTTCAATTTGTATAATAAGTGTAACAAAATGCAATGCATACAATATTACACAAGAGGTACTAAACTCTATTATAGACATTTTTAGAGCATAGGCTTAGATGACAACTTTTGTCTTGATGTACTCAAGTCATTTAAGTATAAATTACCACTTTTTACAGTTTGAAAGAACTTTTGTATATCTTAAGTGTTCTTTAGGGCTAGTAAATTCTTATTTTGAAGGAGTAGACTAATTTTTAAATATAAAGTATTTGGATATGTGGGTATAAACATATAACAAATATATATATATGCCTATAAATAGACATTAGTGTAACCTATATATTTGATTTTGTTATGTTTTTCCTCTAGAGGAAAATTGGGATTCCTCTAGAAGAGGAGGGCACAGATGTCTGATTGAAAGAAGTCAATAACCACTATAAGTTCTAATTTCAAATAACAATCCAACATATTCTCTTTTTCATAATAGCCTTTGATTGTACATACATTTTAATTTAGACATTTATATGAGAAACCATTTTAATATGATGATATTGAAACACTATATGAAATTTGGGGGAAGAACTGTTAAGTGTGCCCACACACTATGGGTAATAGATGTCACACTTGAGTATTTCTTTGGACCTGGTGATCTATACAAAGAATATTTTCTGTCATATGGAACTTAAATACAAGAAATGAATCACTATGCAGAGATGTGTTACCATTTTCCACCTATGAAAAAGCATACAAAGAACCAGGAAGAAAGACATTTTGAAATATGTCATCAGTTACATTGATGACATTTTATACATATGGACATGGATGCAGGAACTCTTCAGTCCATAGTCAAGGGACCAATCAACTGTGGAACCAATGATCTCCATCTGGGATGTCAGCCAGACTAAGAGAGAAAAGAAACATGACTGCAAAAAGGACGATCACTTGGGAGACCAACTTTAATGTGAAATTCTGTTAGAATGGGGAAGAATGATTTCTGAAAATAATCTTTGCAAGTCCCCTCAAGGAAGTGTAAGTTCCACTTGAAGAAACTAAATAAAAGAGAAAGAGAGAACAATCGGAAGCAAGAGGTATGGGGAAAGAAATGCCAAGCATGGACTTTTTGGAAAAAAAGGAAGAATAGGAATTTAAAGTAGAATGTCATAATTTAGAAGAGTCTTCTCTTGCAGATTAAGTGAAATCTTTAGGCCCCCTAAATAACACAAGTTACATGTGCATTTATGTAGAGCTAGCTGTCAGATCACACGTAGCTGGTGCTGCTTCTGGAAAGGGAGGAATGTCGCACATTCTCTGCAGGTGGCTGTTAAAGTCTCATCAGCTTCCTGGACTCTGGGTTGTGTTTAGGATTCTGGCATATGGAAATGCACTTTGCTTATCCCCTTGGTGAATTAATGGGAAAACAGCCTCTTTGCTTCTGTGTTTTGCAATTCCTAATTCATGTCTTTTCATTTTTCTACGCAATTTTATTTTTTCACTACACCAGGCATGACTAATTGTTGATTTTCACCGAATTACCACCATCATCCACTGGCCAACTCCTCAGAGCGCATTAAAGTTTCCCCAGCAGACAGGAAGGAAAAATCAAAATTCACTCATTCTAAGAAACCATGCATCTCTCCTTATCATGGGGCATGGCTGTCAGATACCTATCTCTCTTAGAGCCGTGGGTGTTCCACTGGTATTGCCAAAGGAGAGCATCTGGTCTATTGCATGAAGGAGTCTTAGTTTTGAAGAAGATATGGTTTTGGAGTAAACAAAACAAAACAGGGATCTTTTTTTCCTACTTAGTAACTCTTCATTTTCCTCACCTCCATTCTCATTTTTTTTCTACTTAAGATACCATTTTCCCTCAAATGTACTTTTCTCTGACTCCAGTCTGTGCTACTTTTGTAAAATATGATCTGAGGTTACTTCTTTTTGCTTTAATCCTTTCAGTGTCTCCCTCCTTCCTACCAGGTAGGGACCCTTCAGAGACCAGCCTTGCCTTTTTTGCTGAACCTCTCAGAGCTCTCACCTTCCAGCCCTGTTCCTGCAAAGCAAAGTTTTCAGTAGATCTCAGCCACATGTGGAGAAGATTGTAAGAACAAGTTTCGTAAAACTTCCTGTGTTTGTTTTGGAGCCAAAAACTATTTACTTATTTTCCAAGAAGTATATCAGATTATATCTAGGGAAACCACCAGTGAGTTTACCAATACTGAACAGTCTCAGAATTAACCGTTTTTCTGCTTTTACAAAAGCAGAAATGATTGCAGACAGGAAGATAAAATATAAATACAACCACATGAGAAGTGTAAATATTTTTCTAAAAATAATTCAAATTTTGCTAAAAGTAATTTTTAATAATTTCAGTTGCATGAAATATTTACCTTTTTTACCTATTTCTTACATTTAGTCTATTTTAAAATCTTAAATGTTGCTATTATTCACCCCTGACTTTGTGTTCACAAACACACCCAGTGTTCACAAACACAGATCTTTTCACCTCTATCTATTTAACAAAATGAAAATAAAATTCTTTTATTTTGTTCCAAAGTTTATGTGTTTTACATTTTTCTGTTGTTTTATTCTGTTTGTCTGATTCTGGTGTCTTTAAGTATATGATACAAACCATTGTGTTTTATTGTCAATTTGACCATGACTCAACGTGGTACAGCTCAAGGCTACACAATGTTTACCCAAGGTATTCGGGTAGAGTTGCAAGTATATGGAAGGACCAACACATGGCTAACATGAATTGGCTAATCTGAGAACCCATAAACTGCCAAGATCATAACTGGGTACCTTTGCACGTGTTCTCAGGAAATAAACTCATCTTAGGCTTTCTATATCTTACTGAAAGTACCTATTACTCTCAATGCAACCCTTCTTTGATCTGTCACCTGTGTCTCTGTTTATATGTCTTTTGTGCAGGCAACCTGTCCAGAAAAGTGACTTGACTGTGGATGGGCTCATTTCCCAAGGAATCTGGAGAAGTGAAAGTCCTCCCAGTCCCTGGAGGAAAGTCTTTAGTTGTCACTCCTGTAGCATTTGGTTGTCACCTACCTTTTGCCTATTTGATTCTTGACGTTTCTTAAATTAACCTACTCCTTTTGCAGATCTATTACTTGAAACAGTTTGCAGTGGAAAATCATGGCTGAGACTAGATCTCCCAATATTTCTTGGCCATGTTGAAGACTAGAATTAAAAAAAAGGTGACCGGGCTTCCCTGGTGGTGCAGTGGTTGAGAGTCCGCCTGCCGATGCAGGGAATGCGGGTTCGTGTCCCAGTCTGGGAAGATCCCACATGCTGCCGAGCGGCTGGGCCCGTGAGCTATGGCCGCTGAGCCTGCGCGTCCGGAGCCTGTGCTCCGCCACAAGAGAGGCCACAACAGTGAGAGGCCCACGTACCACAAAAAAAAAAAAAAAGACAGCCAATGCAGCCAGCCAATAAGGTGCCTCTTCCCATAGAAGTATCTTGAATGCAATACTGTGAGGTCACTCTCCCTTTGTTTTGGAGAGAGAGAGAAAAAATAGAATGGATTTTTTGGTTACACAAAACAAACATTTTTTTCAGAAACATGTCAGTTTGGAAAAATCAGGAATGAAACATGCACCATGAGCTGTTTAAACATTGTAAAAGATTTTCTTCATTGCTAGTACAATCCCATCAAAAACTATTGTTTTTAGGAAACCACTTACCCTTTGGAGTGTCTCTGGACACTAAAAATAGCTTTCTAGTAATAAATCTGTCAAAGACACTTTCACTGGTAATTTGGGTCTTACAATTTGCCAAAAAAAACAATGGGGATAAGGGAGAAAATGACCATTACTGAAACCCCTTTGGAGGGGGTTTAGCCTAATAAGTCTTAGAGTGGTCATAGGTGATATCCATTTTACTGTTCTCAACTCTGCCCTCCCAGCAGTGATAGGATGACACTTCTGTCCCTTTGCCCTGTGACTTCATAGACCCTCCAGGAGGGTATGTTAATTGCACATCCCTTGGCCTGGAGGTTGCCTCTGGTCTTGTTGATTGACTTGCTTCAGCTAATGGAAGTTTAGCAAACATAATGTGACAAAGGTTTTAAGTGAACTTCTGTGATATGTCTTGGCCTCCTGTGCTTCTGCCATTTGTCAAGAGAGGAACATGCTGCATGTCACCAGGGGTCCCAGAATGAGGAGATGCATGCATGCGGGTGAGCTAGGTGTAAATCACGGCCTAGAGCCACGTCCTGCCAATCCCAGCAGCCTCTGGCTGAGCCACCGTGGACCAGAAGGGTCATGAGCAAGGACTGACTGTTGGCTTGCTGCCAGCCTCTGAGCTTCCTGGTTGTTTATCAAGCAGCATTATGCAGTAGAAGGTTGACTAGTGTGATTCTTTCTGCATGGTCATGTATTCTGTGTCTTGCAAACTTCAGTGAAACTTATGCCTAGTGAAAGCCTGATTTTAGCTGTGTTGCTGAGGACCAAGGGACAGATCCAACCTTGAAGTGATGCTGCATGGTGTAGGTGCAGCATCTGCCTGAGGAAGCCAAACAAAGAAAACAGGGATGAGTGTGGAAAAGTGCTGAAGCTTCTAGAATCAGATGCTTTGCTGAAGGGCAGTAGGCAACTATGACATACAAAGTTGTGGGATATGTAAGCATTTTCTAGAGATTCCCAGAAAGACTTGGGGAGAGAAACCCCATAAAAGAGTAGATTTTCTGCCATAATACACAAAGGGACATGGGCTATTGCTATTTAGGCATTAAAGGGAAGCATGACCCACCCCTGAAGGCTGAGTAAGTGTGAGACACCTGGTTTACATTTATATAAATCTTTGCCCAGGACAATCCAACCTTCTAAGCACAATGCAAAGGAGCATATCCAATCTATTAAGCATAGCGTCTCTTAACTCATAATATATAGCATATAGCAAGCCCGCCACAGTCGCTAACATTTACTGAGCTCTTTCTGTGTATTAGGCTAGACCCAAAGATTTTTCAGGTTTTAACTCTTTTACAGACTTATGAGATAAATCATTTTACTATGTCTATTTCATAGCTGAGTAAATTGTGGCTTAGGAAAGTTTAGTAGCTAGATTAAACCCAGCAGCAAAAAAAGTGACTATATAGTTTATTTCTTGCATAAAAAGCCTTTGCTAGTTTTTCTTTTATTTTTGCTCCCTACATCGGTGACTCCTAAAACATTGTAGAGCCCAGTGTTTGTAAAATCTTTAGATATCTATATCTATCTATCTATCTATATATATGATCATATTACATGTATAAAAATTATATATGTACATGAATTTCAATAAAAATTGGTATATGTTTAGAAATTGCAGACAGTAGGTCATCCCATCCTTGGAGTGAGATCTACAATTGATAAATTTTGTCTAAGGACCAAGTACAGTATCTACAAAGATATGATCCCATGAGATGAGGACAGAAGATTTCCTTCATAGCTATCTACTAGACACATCATCCTTTTCTTTCTATTTTTTTTTCTTAGGAGAAGTATTTACTAAAAATCCACCCTAGCTGAAGCAGCTTTGCCAAGGTGAGATATGCAAATAATCTGTGTTGTGCACAGACACAGGAGGATTAATCACATCATCAACAAAAGTCAGTTGTTAACCCTGAGGTGCATTAAAAAAACATGAAAATCCACAGGCCAGTGGGTGCATAGAAATGGCATTTTATCACTCACTGACCAGATAGTTGCAACTACAATCCTATCACATTAAAAAAAAAAAAAAAACCTTTTAAAAAAAATAATAGGTCAGCTTTGCATCTGAACAGGTATGCACAAATGAATTCTTTCCTCTTTCTTGCCTTACCTCATCAGATGCTTTTGGAGGAAAGTGAATCATAACTCAGCAGTAATTTCTCTTTTTATTAATAGTCTTAGAAACAACATAAGAAACAAATATTTCCAGAGTAATTTACAAAAATTAATGAGTAACATTTTAGTCATTAGCCACCTCCCTAAAACAATAGCTTGAATTAGTAAAAGTAGCGAAGGGTCAGTCAGCAGTATCAACTGAAAATACAGTGTTCAATGTACCATATTATAGATCCGTAACAATGGTGACAGGAGATGTTCATTACTATTTGAGATAAATTAATCTCTGAATATCTCTCTACACAAGTTCACTAACAATTCAAAACACTCCACAGGACTCTTGACTTTGTATTATTTGTTTGTTTTACTGATGAAAATAGCTCTCAAAGTAGTATGCATGTGACCATATAACTTTCAATAATAGAGATGAAGTAATATCAAGCCAAAGGCAGCATTCTGATTAGTTATTGTGTTAATATTTATTGCTGTGTAACAAATCACCAGGAAACTTAATGACTTAAAAGAACACGTGTTCATTAGCTCACACTGATGGGTCAGGAGTCTTGGGCGTGGCTTAGCTGGTAGCTGGATCCTGTGCTCAGGGTCTAATAGGCTGCGATCAAGATGCTGGCTGGACTCAGTTCTCACTGGTAAGTTTGGTTGGGGAAGAATCTTTTTAAATTTTTTTTGGTTTTTTTTTAGCGGGATCTTAGTTCCCTGACTAGGGATTGAACCCAGGGCTATGGCAATGAGAGCACCGAGTCCTAACCACTGCACCAACAGGGAAGTCCCAGAAGTATCTGCTTCCAAACTCTTTTGGCTTTGGTAGAATTCCCTTCCTTGTGGCTATATGGTTGGCTTTTTTTAACAGCTGGGGCTGGGGGTCCCCATTAGGTAAAGAGCCTGCCTGCAGTCCCTAGAGGCCACCTACAGTTCTCTGCCATGAGGACTTTTCCAACGTGGTCATTTACTTCGTCAAGCCTCAGAGGAGGTCTGGCCTCAGTTGGCCAGGACATACTCTTGTGTGATGTAACCTTGTCACTGGGGTGACATCCTGTGACCTCTCTCCCATATTCTATTAGAAGTAAGTCACAGCTTCTGCTCACCTTCGGGGGGAGGGGTTACAGAAAGGTATGGACACAAGTAAGTGAGGGTTACACAAAGAGGTGGACACCAGGAGGTGGGAATGTGGGGTTCCCCTTCGGTCTGTCTGCCGCACGTTTACATTTGAATGTAGCTTCTCAGAAAGATGGTAGAATAGCATGAGCATACTTTACATCTACTCTAAAGTCTAATTCTGAGTGAAGGTAAATCAGGGGCTCACTATGACAAATGGATGTTAGCAATTTACGTGTAACCTGGACTGGAATATTCTGCTGTTATTCTACTTGAACATTGGCTAGTACGTATGTTCATGTCAGTTGATTACATATTAAAATACCTGCATATTCAAGAAAAGATGGATAAGACCTCTGTTTTCACAGAATTGGCTTTCCCATGATAATACCCCTTACACTTAGGGGATGCTCTCATGTTCCAGGCAAAGTACTAATCACTGCAAACTTATGGGATGGAACTCTGATCTCCCAAGCCTCACTCATGACAAGGAAACTCTAGCTAAACTTGTCCTAGGCAAATCTGAGCTAGATCTGCTAGTTAGGGACAAAGCTTTAGAAGAGTCATGGGGATTGCCTTAAAATTGTGGATACTTAGTTGTGCCTGTGAGGTTTATATCAGACAAGTCTAGCCTACTTGAAAGTTAAAAAAAAAAAAAAAAAAAAAAAAGCTGATCTGTTCATATGACTTTACTCAGTACAAAAACCTATCTGACTTGTCTTTGGGGGAAATTTTTTTTTTTTAAAACAGTACAGATAATAAAGATTATTTCTCCAAAACAATTGTTGCAATATTACCCAAAAGAAAAAGCCTGGCAGACTTGATTCAAACCCAATGCAAACACTGGGTACTCTGAAAGAATTAAAATCAATTATTAAACCTCATTTTTCAGATGAGAAAACTGAGGTATTGGGGTTAAGTATCTTTCCCAGGGTCACACAATTAGAAAATGTTGGAGCACAGATTCACATTCAGGCAGCTGACTTTAAAGCTTATGCTATTAAATTTGATATTAAATTTTATCCATCTATGTGCAAATGTTTCTCTATCTGGAAAAAAATCAAATTTTCAGAAAATATTCCTTTCCATCAAAAAAGTCCTAGACCCACCCAGTAGACAGTTAATCACATGGTCCTGTGGGTACTACCCATGATACCTGGGCCCTGTCATATTCTAATGCAATGAGTGTGTTTATTCTGTTTGTCTCTCCTGGTGAAGTTAATTCATTGGAGTGTGGCTGCCTCTTAAGTGTTGCATTATCCCTTGCAGATGACATCATGCAACCTGCATAGGAGGAAATTAACCCTGATGCCTTTTAAGTTCTACCCCAAATAGTCAAGCTATGTTAATGGAAAAGTAGCCTCTCAGTTTGAGAGAGGACCATCATAGCATTTGAAACAGGCTTGTAGCCTTGGGCTTCCATATTGAGGGCATTTACTTCATCATAGTCTAAGGCCCGATGGCTTGGCCTGATCTTAATCCTTTAGAGAATAAAATTAAATGTTTTCCACTTTTCCGGTGGAGTAAGCAGAGTTTTCTTGTGCTTCCTTAATCATTGTCACACTAGTAATCCATTCTAAAATGAATTTGTTCTGGAAAAGAATGGGTCAGAGGCCTCTGTGGAGGAATACAGTAGTAGAATATTTTGAAATGATGGTAAAGCAAAACAGATAATCCCATTTCCAAGCTCTTTGAAATATATATGTAGAATGTTATGTGCCTGAGGTTGAGTAAAAAGATAAATAGGTATAGTCGTTACCGAGTAATGTACTAATTGTAGACAGCATTGTGTGTACACGCTATTATGCAATCAAAAAAGGAAGAAAAAGGATTATAACCATTTTAATAATTTGATTTGCTCCATTCATCTTTAGAGTTATCTCTTCATAAAATCAGATGCTGTGTTATTCCTTTCTGGAAAGAGTAAAGAGAACATTTCCGTGGTAATCAATGCTGACAAGAATATTATAGTGATTTAGAGGAGAAAGGAGGGGGGTTTGGGGTGGGGGGAGAGACAAATGAAGAAGACCTGGTTGAAGTTATTAGTTGCCAGAAAAATATCTATTGACTTTTTGTGTTTTTAGAAGTACCTCTGCTAGCTTCCAAAAATACAGCTGTTTACCGTGATTGATAAGTTCCCTTGCTTTTAAGCTTATTCACATCCATTAGTTCTGCCTTTTTCCCCTGTTAAAAATCTGAAGCTGTCAGATTGAAGTAGCATGATCAGCTAATGTTCTTGCCAGATTCAAAGCATGTCCCCGGGGGTGGCAAAGTATTCTAAATCGCAAAGAAATGGCTTTTTAAATGTTGCCTGTTGACACTGGTCACTCCATTAACTCCATCGGAAAAGGTGAAATAGATAGCAGGCAATTATAGGAACTGTGTTTAACAGGACTTTGATGATCAATTTTCTCTAAATATTTCATTTTAGACCAAACAAAAGCAGATATTTGAAATTCACTATATTTTACATAGGCTTTTATTCAAAAATAGTACATAGCCACATTTTCAAAATTGGTTAAATCATTTTCTAGTTTTCACTTCAAGTTTACTGATGATTATGTATTTTGTTCCCTCTAGTATTCAGTTATCATCTTGCAGACTGATTTTTTTTTTATTTCCCCTGTAATAGTTTCAGTTTCCACCTTATCACGCCGAGATATATTTTGTACAAGTAAAGGGGGGAGGTGTCAGGGGGAGTAAACGATTTCTAAAATGTAAATTCCAAAAACACTGAGTAATTGGAAGTGATTGCCAGTATGGCTCTTACTGGGTACAGAACTCAGAAGCTCTTGTTATAAAAATAATAGAACAAATTACCTTATTCCCTGGATCCGTCAGAATATTATGGTATAAATTAAATCAGGTTTAAAGAACAACAAAAAAAACCCCGAAGATGGCCATAATAAAAACAATAACAACAAAAGCCCCAGGAGAGAAGAGGGGATGTCCAGCAAGGACTACAAATATAAATATACCTAAGAAGAACCCATCCATTTATTGATTTGTTAAATGTGGGAAATGATTGATGAATAATTGAATAAATGTAAGACTAGCACCTCAAAGCCAGCTGGCAAATGGTGTCATTCCCTGTACACCACTGTCTGTCATGGTTTTCCTGCTTCTCTATTCCTCCCCCATTGTCTTCTCGTCCTGATTCCTCCCCCAGTTCTCTGAGTCCTTACAGGTTTTTGAGCTTGAGTGATTAATTTTACCTTGGAATAGATTGGAAATGTAGAGCTGGGGTGGAGAAGGGAAAGAGTGAGGAAAAGAACGTGTGAGAAAATCGTTGATACTGAGGTTGCTGAGGCTGAGAACACAGTCACATACATGGGTAGTGACTCCCAAGGATACTTTGCACTTACACTGTATTCACTATATGAATTGAATAAACGAGCACGTCATATTGTAAACGTATGTCCCTGTATTAGTCCATGGAGAAAGAGAGTGGAAGAGAAGTAAATACATGATTTTGTTATCAGTTACCTTGAAGCGTTTCTCTGAGGAAGTGGCATCTCAGTAGGTTCCTAAGGAATTTATTGAAGTCAACCAGGGGACAACGGTGTTCTAAGCAGAGGGAATAGCAATGTGTAAAATCTCAGAAGCAAGATGAGCATGGCTTGCCTGAAGGAGAGAAAAAACTGAAGGTAGAGAAAGCATTTCAGAAAGGAGGCTGGAGAGGGGATGATTGGGGTACATTTAGAGCACATTAAAAATCCCCGACTGCATCCTTAAATAATGAGTCACTAAAAGTTTTTAATAAGAGCAACAATGTGATCAGATCTGCCTTTTAAGCCCACTCTGACCTCTGCGTGGAGAGTAGCATATAAAGAGGCTAAGACTGATGCCAGGTGACACAGAAGGAGATTGTTTGAGAGGCCCTTGTTGAAAAGAGGTAATAGGGAATTTATTGGTTTCCTACAACTGCCGTAACAGGGTACCACAAACTGGGTGGCTTGAAACAACATAATGTTCAGGAGACTAGCAGTTTGAGGTCAAGGTGTCAGAAGGGCACCTCTGAAGGTGCCAGAGTAGAATCTGTTCCATACCTTTCTCTCAGCTTCTTTGCTGGTAATCCTTTGCATCCCTTGGCTTGTAGATACCTTACTCAAATCTCTGTCTCCTAAATCACATAGTATTTTACTTGTGTGTCTTTACATTATCTTCTTCACGTGTGTCTGCCTCTGTGTCTCTCCTCCTTTTCTTATAAGGACAGAAGTCATATTGGATTGGGGCTGACCCAAATTACCTCATCTTAACTAGTTACATCTGCAAAGACTCTACTTCAAACAAGGTCACATTCACAAGTATTGGGGTTAAGACTTTAACACATCTTTGGGGGAGACATAACTTAACCTAAGAGTGGGCTTTGAAAGGAAATGACATGATGGGTAGTTGAAAGGAACCATGAAAACGTTTTTAAGTATATTTATGGTGGTAGACGCAACAGGACTTGGTGATTGAGTGGGATTTGAGGGATGGGGTAGAGTTACGGTTGACTTCCAAGTTTCTGACACAAATAATAGATGATGATGCCATTTGTTGAGACAGGAAATTCTATAGATCAAATAAGTGATGGGGTGAGCATGGGTTCATTTCTGACATGCCACGTCTAACTGGTCTGTGAATTTTCATGTGAAACTGTATGTTGACTTGGTGACTGAAAAATGCCCTTGGAATTCAAAGTGAGAGATCTGGGCTGGAGATATAAATGTAAGAGTAATTTGTGTATAAATGATAATCAGAACTCTGAAAGTAGATAACATTCCCCAGCAAGATAATATTTAGAAGAGAAGAAATTCTAATATCAACATTAAACATTTAAAAGGCCAAAATGGACTTACATTTCTGGCCAAGATGGGCAAATAGGAACCAGATTTACCCTGACATATGACAAACAAACAAAAAGCAGACAGAACATTTGAAACAATGGTTTGCAAGACATGGGATGTCAGGCAACCAAGGAGAGAAATCTTTGAAAGCCCAGAAAAAAGCAGGCAAATTGAGCCCTATAATTGCTTACTTAAAATCAGGAACACGACAAAGATAACTGCACTCACAGCTTCTATTTAACATAGTACTGGAGAGTCCAGCCATAGCAGCAAGGTAAGAAAAATAAAGAAAAGCCATGCAGATTGGAAAGGAAGAAGTAAATTGATTTTAGCTGCAGGCAATATAATGAGCTACATAAACAACTTAATGGAATCTGTAGAAAGCTACTAGAACAAATATGTAATTTTAGCAAGGTTGCAGGATATAAGCTCAATATACAAAAATCAATTATATTTTTAAATAACAGTAATGAACGGTCTGAAGTTTAAAGTAAAAATGCTACTTATAATAGCATGAAATAAAAAATACTTAATAAATCTGACAAAATATGTGAAAGGCTTATACAGTAACAAATTTAAAACATTACAGAGAAAAATAAGATTATCTTAAAAATTGCAGAAAAATACATTTTCATGGGTCAGAAAACTCAATATTTTTAAGATGTCACTTTTCCCCAAATTGGGCTATATATTCCATGTAACCCAGTAAGCTATATGTAGAAACTGACAAGCTGAATTTAAAATTCTATGGAAATACAAAGGAAGTAGTATAGTCATAATAATTTTTTTAAAAGAAAAACAAAACTGGGAATAAGAATAATTTTAATACAGATATTGGCAATAAGATAGACAAATAGATCAATGGAACAATATAGAGAGTCCCAAAATAGACTTATGTATATATGGACAATTGACTTTGGACAAAGAGGTAAAGGGAATTTGGAAGGAAAGTGTGTCATCTTTTCAACAAATGGTGCCTGGACAATTGGGTATTTATTACAAAATAATTGAACATTGATGATATCCATCACTGTATATAAAAAGTAATTCAAGGTGAATCATTGACCAAAATATAAAACCTTAAGCTATAAATCTACCAGGAGAAATAATAGGAGACTATATTTATGAATTTGAGTTAAAGATTTCTCAACTGCAACACTAAAAGCATGATTCATGCAAGAATAGACTAACAAATTGGACGTAATCAAAATTTAAAAATGAAATGAAACAAAATTTTTGACTCTTCAAAAGTCATTGTGAGAGAATTAAAAGACAAACCATAGCCTCCAAGAAAATATTTGCAAATGATATACCTAATGTAGGCTCTGTATCTAGAATGTATAAAGAAATCTCAGAACTCAATAATAAGAAAGCAACCAATCTAATAAAAAAAAGATCCAAACTTTGACACTTCACCAAAGACACGTGCATGGTCAATATGCATTGAAAAATGCTCAGTAGTTACTAGCCATTAGTGAAATGCAAACCAAAGCACAATGGTAGCACTACATATCTATTAAATGGCTAAAATTAAAACTACTGACCATACCAAGTATTGGTGAGAATATGGAGGAACTGGAACTACCATCTCCTGATGGTAAGAAGGCAAAATAGTTCAGTCACTTTAGAAAACAGTTGGGCAATTTCTTTAAAATCTAAGCATAAACCTACCATATGATTACACATTCTAAAAAAATTACATCAAAGTAAAAGTGAAGGTGCTGGCAAAGGAGATTAAGGAAAAGAGCAGAGTGATAAAGCACAAGGAGTGTGAGTTATAATAGAAGCCACGAGTAGAGACCAGGCAACTTCTTCTAATGCTAGGTAGAAGTAAAGGACATTTAGTACTTAAAACCATTCATTGGAGTCAAAGTTTACATCATGGATTAAGGCAAAAGAATTTAATTGAATGATTAGGCATGGGACACATGAGAATAAGTTGATTGAGAAATGATAAAATAGAGATAGCAAAGACAGACCTTTTAGAGGTTTGTCTTTTGAAAGAAGGAGAGACACCAATGATTCCTTTTTCATTCAGCAAATATTTCACTTACTCTTTTGTCTACTTTATATATTGATCATTACTTTTTTATGTAAATGAATATTTCTATGTCCTAATCCTTCTTTTATTGCCTCGTTCTTGAGTGATTAGATGTGATTGGTGCTTGATTAAAATCATGTTTCCATCCATGAAAAAAAAGGGAGAGAGAGAGAATGGGAGAGAGCACAAGAGTGAGAGTTAGAGCAAGAGTTAGAGCAAGACAGAGAGAGAGAAAAGAGGTTGTTAGCTGAAGAGTAAATGATTCTGGTTATGAAGTTGGTTCAACTCCTAGCACATGATGATGACAGCCAATGAAGAGAGAATAATTGAATCAATAGTTTGTTTCCACTACCACAGAGGAGGGTGGGACACAGAGGCTTGGTGGGAGGTATATGTTTTCCTCAGGGGAGGGATGGAGCAGATAGGTCTGAATACTGGGTCCTAATGGTGGGATATTAAGGGGATCTTTTTCTGGTTTTTATTTTCTCTTTGATTTAGGAGGAATGCACATCTGCTGAGATTTAAGGGGTTGAATGAAGGGTCAGAATTTTCATGAGTACAAAATATTTGAAATAGTCCCTTCAGAAAGTGGGACAGGCAGTATGTATAGTGGGTTTAGACCTGGGTCACTGGAGTTACAGGGATTTGGATTCTAATCCTGCAACACTGAGCTAGTAATAGAGCCAAGCTCAGCCTCCATGTCTTCCTCTCCACGTCTGGATGATAACAGCACATGCTTCATAGGCTTCTTGGGAGGATTAAATGAAGTGCTTCAATTTATTTCTGTCTTCACAGGGCCTGACTCTTAGAGAGTCTTGAACAAATTGTGCCCATGATCATTACTATATCTGAAGGAGACAAGAGAAAGACAGTGGTCATATTAATATCTCCCATTACTCCCTGCAAAGAAAAATCCCCAAAGAATTCAATACCAAGAAGAAGTTCTCCCATCAGAGTCTTGTTGGAAATGAAGGTCTACCTCACCTGATTAACATGTGAAGTTCCCCCTTCAAAAAGGAAGCTGGTTTAGATGCTAACAAGCGAAAACCAAATGACAAATGCCTACCATTGACATACCTTCCTTCTTTCCTAATGACGTGCTACAACTGAGATTAAGTGTAAAATTCTATGTAATACCCAAGCCAGAAATAACAAGCAATATTATATCTGCCAGTTCACATAGCACAATCTGCTATTATTCAAGCACTGACTAAAAAAAAAACAAAAAAATGAAAGCCTCCCAAAAGGCTAAACTCATTAATTTTCCTTTGGATAAAAAAGATAAAATTTTAGTGACAGGCAATTTTAATTTTACTATTTTAATTTGTAAAATGTCGCCTGCTGAGAATTCTCATTTACTACAATGATAAATAATACAATACATGTTATGTAATAATTTTTATAATTGCAAGACTATTATCCCAAGCTACTTTATTTTCACAGATACTTCTGGAAGAATGAGTTCATAAAGACTTCTGCTAAATGAGACATTGGAAAAGTAGGGAGATTAGAGGAGCAGTTTTTATGGATTGTTTAAAGTTCAGGAAAGTAGTCTGTACTGGGTTGAATAGTGTCCTCTTAAAATTCCTGTCCATTCCAGAACCTCACAATGTGATTTGTTTGGAAATAGGGTCTTGCATATGCAATCAATTAAGATCAGGTCATACCGGTCATACTGGAGTAGGGTGGGTCCTAGATCCAATATGAATGTTGTCCTTAAAGAAAGAGGAGAAGAGACACAGACGGAAGAAAGTCATGTGATGACAGAGGCAGAGCTTGGAGTGATGCAGCTACAAGCCAAGGATTGCCGTCCCCACTAGAGACCCGTAAACAGATATGGGACAGATTCTCCTTCAGAGCTTCCAGTGGGAACTAAGCTGCTGACATCCTTTTTTTTTTTTTAATTTTTATTGGAGTATAGTTGATTTACAATGTTGTGTTAGTTTCAGGTGTACAGTTATACATATACATATATCCACTCTTTTTTTTTTAGATTCTTTTCCCATCTAGGTCATTACAGAGTATTGAGTAGAGTTCCCTGTGCTATATAGCAGGCTCTTATTAGTTATCTATAGTAGTGTGTATATGTTGATCCCAGTCTCCCAATTTATCCCTCCACTGCCTTCCCCCCCCCCCAGGTAACCATAACTTACTGACACCTTAATTTTGAACATCTAGCCTCCAAAACTCTGAGACAATAAATTGCTGTTGTTTAAGCCACCCAATGTGTGATAACATGCTATGGCGCCCCTAGCAAACTAATACAAAATTCTAAAAGTTTTCAATAAATGTGAAGGAATTATAGACCACAGACAAGACCCCATTACACTTCCCTAATGTTTGTTGCTCTTTTGGTCTTTCCTCTCTCTCCATTGTGATTGGCTGAAAACTCAAAAAATAACAAAATAAATAAATACGTGCAAAAGCAAAACGATATTTGTTTCAGGACAGCACAGAAGGGACAGGTAGGGAGACTTGTTCTACAAGGGAAAAGAAGCTCATAGCAATGATAGAAAGACCCCTCAACAGATTATTCACATCTGAATTCTTAAAACACTACACAAAGCCTAAAACGTATTTTAGTGTTCAATGAATGGTTATTCAACACGTGAATAAATCAATGAATGATAATATTGTCAATCTGTGTGACAATAAGCAACGCATAAAGGAGGAGACAACGGTAGACAAAATTTGACCGAATATTGAGGATCACTCATTTCTGTCATTGAACGCATATTTGTTTGAGTTTCTGGCGTCTACTACACACCAGACATGGTTCCTTGTGCTTGGGATAAAGAAAGAGCAAAGTAAAGTCTTGCCCTCATGGGGTATACGTTCTCATGATTTAGTAGGAGGGGCGTGGGGGAAAATCAGAGTTTGTGCCGTGCAGTATTTATAAGGATACAGTTGGGCTGGAGTGGCCAGGAATAAACAGGAGAATCAGTTGGTTTAAAATGTCTGTCATGCTCCCTTCCATGGAAAGAGCAAAGAAGGTCTAGTCTCTGAATGAAGACAACTAGAAAGCCCCTTTTTGCTTGCTTACGCCTGAAGAAAAATGTGTGATCTGTCCCTTCCTGAGCAGAAAGGAGTGACCTTTCTCTCGGGGGTTTTGTACATGT
Organism: Pseudorca crassidens; assembly: GCF_039906515.1. NCBI lineage: Eukaryota > Metazoa > Chordata > Mammalia > Artiodactyla > Delphinidae > Pseudorca > Pseudorca crassidens. The sequence goes on from NC_090313.1 coordinate 7,185,439, forward strand.
TTGTAAAGGCACAAGTGGTATGGACACAAGCCTGCTTTGTTCAGTGGGGACAGCCACACAGGATACGGCTTTCCTCAACGCCAGGTGATTGTTGAACATGTACCTAAGGGATGCAGCTACACAACAGGGAAACCCCATAGAAATTCTGTAATGAAATTTACACACTGTGACCTCCCACTGAATCTGAAGAAAAGGTCTATTTGAAAAAATGCGTTTGTGTATGATACATTTGTGTAAAAAACGATAGTCCTTTCAAATAGAAGTGCAGCTGTATCGTTAAGATGGTGTTCAGCCTAAGATCAACTTAGAGTTGAGTTTCTAATCAGCTGCTTTGGGCGTATTATCATTGCCTAACTAGCTCATCAGAGGTGACCAGGAAACCAATTATGTTTCATGGTATGAACTACCATTACAGACTATTAAGTAATACTGAACAGTAGAGATCTTGTGAAAATTATTTTGAATGACAGATTCTATTTCAGTTTGGGGCAAAGGCTGAAATATAAGAAGTTAAATCAATTTTAATGAATTTTGACAGGCAAAGGAATTAACGTCCAAGGCACAGAATTAATTCTGGAAATGATTCTCAAAGCTCTCTATTATTTTAAAATCCACGTGCCTATTTTAGGAATTAAAACTGTTCTGATGTTGCCAGGTATCTATCTCAAAATATGTTTTTCTGTCATATTTAATTTGTTATTAAAATATTTATTAATTAACCTTATTTAAGAACAATATTTTCTCTTAAAACACTTCACGAATACATTTTAAAGATGTTTATAGTTTGATTTTTATATTTACACATTTTTTATATGAAATTTAAAAAATTATTTTTATATTCATATGAGTAAAATTATTTTTATAACCACAATATTTTAAGTATGTAACTCGGAAGTAAATCACTTATCTATCTGGACTGGAGGAAGTACAACTTAGGAAAACAGGAGAAATTATAGCTGGTGAGACTACACTCAAACTAGGGTATCTCAGTTTTGATGCATGACTACGTCTTTGGAGGAATAAGCAGCACAAAGACTGACCCTCCGGATCCCAGGTCTGGGAGGAGTGTGGTTTTAGGTCCCATCGGTTGGAGGTCAGAGCTTTTGATGTAAATGTCTGCTTTATACCAAGTGGGCCTGACTTCCTAGAGTGAAGGCCTGAGATTAGGAGGAGAATTGGAGAAGGGAGATGACAGAAAGGAAGGTCTGCATAGTTCTTCAGCTGAACCTGGGAATATGGACACATTTCATCCAAACGTTGCTGCTGGCTTCTCAGAAGAATTTATAGAGAACATCCTAAGCAGATTCGGATGTACTGCCATGAGCCGTTGGCAGTTTGGGGATGTCGGAGCCATGCAGGGAGATAGGGCATCGGGCACCAATTGATCTGCAGGCACCTGGCGATTCTGAGATGGTGATGACTAAAGTGGTGTCAAGGCTCAAAGGGCTTTGATCCCCCCCAGACAGTGTAGCCGAATACAGTGAGTTGAGAAGAAGGAAATTGGGACTGTATCTGGCCAAAGAGTTCATTCTCCGTCTATAGCCATTCGCCAGACTTAGAGAAAAAGAAAGGCCTCTTTTTATATACCCACTTCCTTTTTCACACCCACATCATAAATCACCCAGAGAGAATTGGGCCTGTTGACCTCCCCCTGGTTTTTTTCTTGATACCTTATATGTAACTTAAAACTTTAAAAAAGACCTGTGTGATTCAGGACAGGTGAATGTTTCAGTGTGAGAAGGCATCATTTTCACTTTCTGTAAAAATACCACTGGATGGAAAAAAATAGATGTATATGTATGTATAACTGAATCAGTTTGCTGTACACCTGAAACTAACACAACATTGTAAATCAGCTGTACTTCAATAAGAAGAAAACACTGCATGAAAATGATTATGAATATTAAAAAGATATTACTTACTATGGGAATCACGAAGCAAGCTGATTATTGTATTTTCAGAGCTCTAACTGTGATCTATTTGAAAATTCAGAACGTAGACATTTGGAAATGTCTTTATCCTTTCAGTATTTAAAGTTGAGAAAGAAAATAAAAAGTGAGAAATTCCAGTGCCTGGATATTCCCAGGCTAATTTCTAGACAAGTGAGTTTTGATAAGTTCAAGTTTCAGATAAGAACATTTTTTTTTTCTTCTCTTTTTTTCTCTAAATGGTGAGTAAAAATGTCCGTGGGAGGGCTGGAAACAATTAGTAATAGATTGTATTAATGTGGAGAATTATTGAGATAAAGTTTTAGTAAATTGGCATAAGGATGAGAACCTCCAAATAAAGAAAAGTGTATGTATATATGTTTGTGTGTTTCCCAAAGATTAGTGCAGAGTTGTTAGTTTTTCTTTATGGGAGATACATAAAATAAATGTGAATAATTGAAGACATTATACAGACACTTTTCCACCAAGACTCTGTAAGTGGATATTCCAATAAAAACAAAACGGATATCCTATCTTCTGCCTTAAACATAATACACAGTATCTACAGATTTAACCTTTTTTAAAAATGAAAAATGTTTGCATTTCAGAATGTCTTAAAGGTTCATGAAATAATATTTTTCAGCTTAAATTACCCAGATAATTTCTAAATCAATTCTTCCCTTTACTTTGCTTTTATAAATACTGCTTTTTGATTAGTATAATTTAGCCGTTGATAAATCTGAAACACTTTAACCTCCCTGCATTAGAGCGTGCCATGGAATGAAAATTTACATTTGAGTTCTCAAATGTACCAAACACAGTTTCTGTCTCTTTTCTAACTTGGTTGGGAGGACCACATAGGACATAAGTCTTTGACAAGGGGACCATTTTAGCACCAACATTACAAAAGCTCTTCTGTTCATAAGGGAAATATCTTCCCCTGAATTAAATTTAACCTCTTTAGTACCTCCATTTAGCCACCTGATAAATCCACTTGAGCTATCTTTGGGGGAGAGAGAGGTACATGGGAACAATAACACTTCCTTTTTGAACAGTTTAATAAAGCTTTGTGTGATTTCAAGATGAAAGATAATGTGTAATGCTGATAGCGCCCTCCAAAGCTCTGCATTCATGGATCCAATTACTTTTTTTGTCATGGTAAAAGCCGCAGTGGATATATTAAATGGGAGTGTGGCTTAAGAAATAAGGCCCAGGAGTCTGGGTATCTGGTTTCTGAGGTTGACTTAACTTCTGCTTTCTTATCTAACGGTGGGTAGGCAGCTTAACTTTTTTGACTCAGTGTCTCCTTCCATAAAATGCCTAGCAAATATCTAAGAAATGCTTTTAAAATGACAGTGCAAATTGCCATTTAGACTCACACTGGAATTGTCCAGAAAAAAATGAGGTGAGTGTTAGCAAAGGGAAATACTGTCTTCTGCTTAATTGTAGATTTATCATAACTTTTAAAAGTCACGAGATTTCTAGAAGAGGAATGACATTTTCAAAGCCTTAAAGACACTTGTAAAAGAATGCTCTTTCAACTCTTCTTTATTTCTCATGAAAGGTTTGACTCTGGCATTTCTCCAACTTCCTCTCCTCCCCACCTCCCCATTGCAAGTTGAAGAGAGTCATTACAATGTTAACTTTTCCAATTCGGCAATATTTTCTTGGGGCTGATTCTTTCGTATAATTTTTTTAAATGGATGCATGTCAGATTTCATGACATTATATTTGTATATGCGGTTACCGACTTTAGATATTCAATTCTAAAACCCTCAAATTGATTCGTGTAACTACGAAATAATTGATTATAAATTTGTAGAAGAAGGATCTAATTGTATTTTATAAAATCTGAGTGGATAGAACATTGTCACGTATTGATTAATGTCTCATCCATTGTCCTGAGACCATCTTGAGAGATGAAAGGTGGTCTGTAAGACAACATTTCTGAACTGTTAAAAGATAAACTGAGACATATTACACATTTTCAGTGTTTATTTGGGCAAATTAATTCCAATCGGGGAGCACCAAACAGGAAGTGGTTAGGAGCATTCCACCAATGGGAGCTGGGGTAGAGACTTTTAGAGAGAACAGGTGGAAGCAAAGCAAGGAAATTATTTAAATTGGCTGTAGCATAAGGAGTTGCCTTATTTAGGAAAACCTAGCTGGCTGTTTGTGATTGATTGTCCTTAGGTTTTTATTTCTTAACTTGGAGTCATTTACAGGTTTAGGTTTGGTTTTCTTTATGGAACTACTAAGACATTAAATCCACCTTTGTCTAGTGGACTCATTGTTTAATTAATTTAACAGTAAAAGTGACCATGCCCTTAAAAATATGCATGCTGAATATATGTTTTACTAGCAGTAAGCAGTGTTCTGAGTATACATTTTTTAAAAGATGTCTAGACAACTAAAACAAGTTCTTTCCATGTGATGCCTGTGAGTGTGTGGTTTAAGTATTTTTGGAAAGACTATTGTGAGTCATCACGTGGACTGTTGTCTCAATGAATCAAAGGTACAGATGTTAAGTATTTTGCAACAACAGATTTATTCAGTATTTCTAAATTCTTTTCATTATTTCTATGAATTAAATAAGTTACCATGAAATATTTAATACAGGCAAATTAAATATAAATATTTTAAAATTAGACCCTCTGTTCTAGAATTGAGAATTGTGACTTGGACTCTTCTTGTCAAGTAAATTTCTAGCATATGAATGATTTTCACAGGATTGTATCTACAATGTGTTCTTGCCTAATTCCTTGTTCCAGAGGAAATTCTGATAAGAAAGTTGGAGAAATTAGCTTCATTTTGGAGACATGAGAATTTATTTAATTCATTTTCCTGTAGTGCAAAGATTAGGTAGCTCTGATTAGAACTCTAGACTGAGAATGAGGAAAAATAATCTCTTACAGAACTCATCTTAATTTAACTTTGCTTCAGACCAGTAAACTATAGCCTCACTCCTTTGTAGACAGATTATAGCTCATCAGTATGACGAAAAAATCACTGTGGAATTGCTCTGTAATAGTTCTGTCACTGTCCCTATAAATATAATTTCACTGAGTGACTCTTCCATTTTCTAGCTGCTCAGCTATACTTTACTGTGGCAAACTAAAGGGCCTAAGGAATATTGTAAATGACAAATTAAAATAGCCACAGATAAAACATGAAATGTCAACACTATATTATCAGTAGTTAAAAGAAGAAAAACAAAAGTGGATCACTGAATTTCTGAACTATTTTTAAAAATCTTATTTTGCCATTGATTCTAGCTTACTCTCTTTTTTATACAAGTCTAGAAGGATAAAATGAAATTATTTAAACTTTGCTTATAATCTACTATGACTAACTTACAGAAAATTTTTTTTAAAATGTAGGCAAAAACAACCCCTATTGCCCAAATAAGAAATTATTAAAAAGCAGCCGCAAGGGAGAAGGGAAAGATAGAATCAGATATTGCAGCTGGGCAGAGTTTGATTATCAGGTAGTCAAATTGTTGAAAAGAATCTGAAAAAAATGTTTTAAGTATTTTCTACTAAAACAAACAAAAAAAGGACTAGAGTAGGCAGTCTGAAATTCATACTTTTCCTTTTTCATATTACCATTATGATACTTGTTTTCTACTTATTTTCCTCTTTCTCTATCGCTTTGTTGCTCTCAGAGTGTAACCCAGCATTAAAATCACCCAGGGTGCTTGATAAAGATGATTATTTTATAGACCATCCAAATTTACTGCTGGTATAGGGCTTGGCAATCTGCAAATTTAACAAAGTTTCCAAGTAGTTCTTCAAAGGAATAAAATTTAATAACAACGATTAGAAAGAGTCCGTGTGATGAGAAACTATGAAGAAATCAATGAATACCTTCTTTTTAAAATTAAGACTCTTTTTTTGTTTGTTTTGTTTTTTTAAGAGCAGTTTTAGGCTCTCAGCAAAATCAAAGGGAAGGTAGAGAGATTTCCCATGTATCTTCTGCTACCATGAATATATGTCTTCTCCCATTATCAACATAACACACCAGAATGGTACATTATTTTTACCAAGGATGAACCTACATAGACACATCAAAATCACACTAAGTCCGTAGTTTATTTTAAAGTTCAGTCTTGGTGATATACATTTTATGGGTTTGGACAAGTGTATAATGCCGTGTATCCATCATTATACTAGCATGCTAGCATACCTTATACTAGCACAGGAGAATATCTTCACTCTCCTGAAACTGCTCTGTGCTCTACCTGTTTGTCTCTCCTTGTTCCCAACCTCTGACAACCACTAATCTTTTTATTACCTACATCGTTTTGCCTTCTCCAGAATGTCACCTAGTTGGAATCATACAGTGTGTAAGTCTTTTCAGATTGGCTTCTTTTACTTAGTAATGTACATTGAAGATGCATCCATACCTTTTCATGGTTTGATAGTCTTTTTTTTTTAAGCGCTGAATAATATTCCATTTTCTGGATATACCGATTTATTTATTCTTTCACCTATTGATGGACATCTTGGTTGCTTCCAAGTTTTTGCAATTATGAATAAAGCTGCTATAAAGACCCACGTGCAGGTTTTTGTGTGGACATAAGTTTTCACCTCCTTTGGGTAAATACCAAGAAGCATGGTTGGTAGATCGTATGGTAAGAGTGTGTTTAATTTCATGAGAAACTGACAAATTGTCCTTCAGAGTGGCTGCCCTGCTTTGGAATCCCACTAGGAACGAATAAGAGTTTCTGTTGCTCTGCGTCTTCACCGGCATTTGTTGTCAGTGCTCCAGATATTTGCCATCCTGATGGGTGTGTAGTGGGAGCTCATAGTTTCCATTTGCATCTCCCTGATGTGGAGCACCTTTCATATGCTCATTTGACATCTGTATCTCTTCTTTGTTGAGGTGTCTGGGTCTTTGGCCTCCTTTTTTAATTAGGTCTTTGCTTTCTTACTGTTGAGTTTTAGAACTTCTGGGTGATAGTCCTTTAACAGACAGATAGGTCTTTTAGAAATATTCTCTCCTAACCTGTACCTTGTTTTCTCATTTTCTTGACATTTTCTTTTGGAGAGCAGACATTTTTAATTTTAATTAAATCCAGCTTATCAATTCTTTCTTTCATGGATTGTGTCTTTGGTGGTGTATCTAAAAAAAAAAAAAAAAAAATCACCATACTCAAGGCCATATGGGTTTTCTCCTGTGTTATCTTCTAGTAGTTTTAAAATGTTGTGTTTTACATTTAGGTGTGTGATCTCTTTTTAGTTAATTTTTGTAAAGGATGTAAGGTTTGCATCTAGATTCATTTTCTTGCATATCGATGTCCAGTTATTCCAACACCATTTAGACTCTCTTCTCCATTGTGTTGCCTTTGCTCCTTTGTCAGCTATCAGCTGACTACATACATGGGTGTATTCCTGGGCTCTGTAGTCTGTTCCATTCCTTATTTGTCTATTCTTTCATCAGTAACACCCCGTCTTGATTATTGTAGCTTTATAATGTCTTGATGTAGGGTGTTATCAGTCCTCCAACTTTGTTCTCCTCCTTCAGTATTTTGTTGGCTCTTCTGGGTCTTTTTCCTCTCCATATAAACTATAGAATCAAGTTTTCAATATCTGTAAAATAACTTACAGGGGTTTTGATTGGGATTGCATTGAATCTATAGACCAAGGTGGGAGAACTGACATCTCAACAATATTGAGTCTTCCTACCTATGATTATGGGCTACCTCTCCATTTATTTTGTTTTTCTTTGATTTTATTCATCATAGTTTTGTAAATACTTACTTTAAACAGAGTTTTTTAAAAAATAGAGAAATAAAGAACTTTTGAGCTAGAAGGTAATTAAAAATTGAGTTTATTCTGATTTTAAAAAAATCCGGAGAGGTTGTTTTCATAAAGTCCACCATAAGCAGTTAGTTTTCTTATGCTTCAAAGTTTAAAATGAAGTAGATTTATTCTCTGCACAGGGCTGGTGTGAAGAGTAAGTGACTCAAGTACATAATCATCTCTATAAATATTTCCGTGGCATTTGAAAATAAATGTCTGGATGACCTTCCTTCCTTCCTTCCCCCCTCCCTCCCTCCCTCCCACCCTCCCTTCCTCCCTCCCTTCCTTCCATCCGTCCTTCTTCATTAATACTCCTTTCCTGCAACACTACTTAAAATGACAAATATGGATATTAGCTATATGGTCTTTTAACATACATGCCATTTTAGTGATTATGCAGAGATTATAGGAATTCTCTAGTTTACCTAATTTTGCAGAAGTTTTTGGTTAGAATAAAATTTCTACAAATAAAGACCTTAATCAATGCAGTGTGTTGCTTGAAATCCCCTTTTTGGAGGGGATCTTTGGTAATTTGGGTATAAATAATTCCTTTAATTTTGACGCATAAAGGAAATGAGGTGTGATGTTGTATGTAGGTACGAATAAAAAAAAATTTGAAATGGACTGAAAAGCTTAGTTAATGACCTGTGCAGCACAATCCTCCAGGATGTCTCTGCCTTGCACAGTTTCTGAGCTATCTTATAACTTTGTAAATCATAAGAACATAATATTAATGCAAATAAGTTTCTTTAAAAATTGCCAAGTTATTGCGTCCAGTGAAATGCTATTGATTACTGCCCTGTGAATAGACCTGTTTTACCTAAAATGTAACTTTAAATTTCCCTTTGAAATGGTTGTAACATCTTATCGATTGTCCTGTTAATTAATGATTTAAGCAAATTGTTTGCTATGTGTTCATTTTACATCTGTATGAACTTACGATTAAACGTTTTTAATACATTATTGTTTATCATTAATTTACCTTCTAGACAAGAAGCACTCCCTTCTTTACTTTCTAGTAAGTGGCAAAAACTTATTTGAAATTCTGCCCCATTGGGCTGTCTTTCATAATAAAGCATGAACGCTTCCTAGAAGTCTGCTTGAAAATACCCTATCAAATCTGTTCTGATATCCTTGTTGCCCTAGGACTGGCACCTACTTCAAACTCTATACCATGTTTTCCAGACTAATATCCTTCACCTCGGTAAATACGAAGTCCACTTGCCACACATCTGATAGGGCCACTCTTCCTCTCGACGCATTTGCTCTAATTCACTTATCAAACAGTAATTTTATAGTAGGAGGGGTTCTGGTTGGTTTTGCATGTTTGTACTGCTTTCTTATCTTCATATAGGTAGTATTTCTTAACGAATTCTGCTTTAACAAGTCTAGCCTTTATAATTCACAAACATCTAATAAATCATATAGTCAATATTAATGAATGTGCCATTTGGTATTTTGTTGGTTGATTTAGAAATGAGAACAATAAGAAGGCATGAAATTAAAAGCATCTTTTATTTATTAGTCATGGTGATTTAAAAAAAAGGAAGGAAACTGAGATGAATTACCAGAATTCCAGGATTTCCAACGGTTGGAATTTATTATAAAAGCAAATAATAAGAGATCATCCAAGAAATAGAAAACTTAAAAAATAATTTTCGATCTGAGATAAAAGGAACATGGAGAGATTTTCTTTGCATTCATCAGAAACTGGGAAAACACAACTGTCAGAAGATTAAATGTTAACTCCTGAGTGTTTAGAAGTAGGATGAAAATAAATTAGGTAGTGACAGAAAATTTTCCTCAACTGGTTCCCCTGTACATCACAAAAAACAGCTTGATCTTTCTTTTTTTTTTTTACAAATTTAGGGCTTTCTTTTTTGAAAGCTATCACAGAGAAAGAAGGAATGTTACCTCAAAGTCAATTTGAATCTACTTTATTTTTGAGTAGTGAAACCGTAATTGGAAAGTAATTGATAACCTTGAGTTTGTAAAATCTGTTACTTTTCACTCACTGTCAGCATTAGAACATAAGGCCCTAATAAAATAGTCAAAGAATGAGTTTTGCTGCAGGGAGTTTGTAAGATAAAGTAGAGAATCAGGGCCAGGGCACACAGCAGGGTGCACCTAGGAAGTTAAGACTGGGTGAGTGATAAGAGAACTTCAGAGACAACTCTGCCCTTCAGGATTTTGGCTTCAGGATTCTGTCTAGCACTAACATTGTTGAACTATACGGCATAGTTCTTAAATATGTAACAAAGGATGATAAATCTCTCCTACCTGTAGAGAATTGAGATGCTTTACCTACTTCTTTCTATAGGTACTGAAGTGTATTGACTTTGGTGAATTCCCTAATTTTACACTTGTTTTTTAAAGTGAGGCTTGATCGGATGAAAGTATACATTTGGAAAAAAATTCCTTCGTTATCCCAACATTCTTTATTCATGAATTGGTGTAGTGATGGAGATTAGCATGAAAGAGGTATTTATTCCAAGATCTCGCTTCCTTTCATGTCTGGCTTCACTCTGTTTATTCACAATTATTTTCATAATATTTTATTGTGATGCCATAAACTAGGGACAAGCCTCTGGAGGGAATAGTGTTCCAAGGCATGGCCGTCATTAGAAGACAATAAGCTTGTTTTCATTCCAACACTCTTAGCTTTGCTAAAGGCTAAGTGGAAGAAATTAACATACTGCATGCCTTACAAAGGAAATTGTGTCTAATTATTTTGCTCCTCAAATTATCCCGTGAGGCATTGATTGGACTATAAATATGTTTTATTTCAGTTACCCTCAGCTAACATTTATAATTTTTTATGATTGTTAAAGATAGTCTATTAATTGAAATAAGATTATTCTACTAAATAAAAGTAAATAAAATCACTTGGGGAGCCAGGATATTCGAGTAACCATTCATTTCTGGTCAGAAATTAAAAGTAGGATGAGCAGGGGCTTCCCTGGTGGCGCAGTGGTTGGGGGTCCGCCTGCCGATGCAGGGGACGCGGGTTCGTGCCCCGGTCCGGGAGGATCCCACATGCCGCAGAGCGGCTGGGCCCGTGGGCCATGGCCGCTGGGCCTGTGCGTCCGGAGCCTGTGCGCCGCAACGGGAGAGGCCACAACAGTGAGTAGGCCCGTACTGCAAAAAACAAACAAACAACAACAAAAAAAAAACAATGATGCACGGGGGCTTCCCTGGTGGTGCAGTGGTTGAGAGCCCGCCTGCCAATGCAGGGGACGCGGGTTCGTGCCCCCGTCCGGGAGGATCCCACATGCAGTGGAGCGGCTAGGCCCGTAGGCCATGGCCGCTGGGCCTGCGCGTCCGGAGCCTGTGCTCCACAATGGGAGAGGCCGCAGCGGTGAGAGGCCCGCGTACTGAAAAAAAAAAAAGTAGGATGAGCCAACTATCAAAGCAACATTGAAAACGTAGCCATCTAATATTGATTGTCTGCACCTTTCAGAAAAATAAACTTCAATTTAGAAAAATCTTAAGAAAATCTGTGTGCTGATTATGCTATCACAGGCTGTGGTAGGGCAGAGTAATAGCCCCCCAAAGATGGCGAGGTCTGAGTCTCTGTAACCTGTGGGTATATTACCTCCTACAACATAAGGGGTTTTGCCCGTGTGATTAATGCTAAGGCCTTGAGGCGGGAAGAGTAGGCCGGTTTACCCAGGTGAGGCCAATCTAATCACAGGCGTCTTTACAAGCAGAGAACTCTTCTCACCTGTGCTAAGAGAGGCAAGATGGCGGGAGGGTGGTGAGAGATTCAACGTGGTTGACGTTCAGGTTGGAGGAAGGGGCTGGGAGCCAAGGGGAGCAGGCAGCCCTAAGAAGCTGAGAAAGTAAGTGAACAAATTCTCTCCAAGAGCCTCCAGGAGGAACAAGCCCTGCCGACACCTTCATTTTAGTCGGTAAGCCCTATGTCGAAATTCTGATGTATAACACTGTTACATAATGAATATGTGGGGTTTTTTAACCGTTAAATTTATGATAGTTTGCCCTGGCAGTGATAGAAAATTAACACAAGGCCTTATCTTGGCATATAATGTTTTAAGTTAACTGTGAGAGTTTAGAAAAGCTCTATGAAGCAGCTATAGTTAACTCATATCTTTTGAAAAAATTATAACTAACTTTCCAGGGAGTTAACCAAATTAAACTTTGACAGATAATTAAATGAGGAACTATAGACCTAGGATTGGGTTTGTGCATGAAGGTATTTACCAGGTCCTCTTTTCGAGATTTTCGTGTGAAAGCAAAATCGCTATCTTAAGTTGCTTAAAGTCTCTGCTTTTAAGGACTCAGGTGATTAGTTTGGCCCTGCCTGGATAATCCAGGTTACTCTCCCCACCTCAAGGTTCTTAACAACAGTCACACCTGCAAAATCCCTTTTGCTACGTAAAGTAATATTTCACAAATGGAGCGTGAGATTGAGTGAAAGGATTTAATTTTTGGCTTTTCATGGAGAGATATTTGTTTATAAACTTTGAAAAAGCTTCTGTATCTTTCACAAGGTGCATTTCCTGAATTATAGGTGTTGAATGGTTATTAACACTCCAGCAACCAAAAGTTATATTTTAATTAGAAAAATTGGAGTCTATATCTTGCAAATTAATTGAAGTCGCTCTACTCTTGTAAATGTCAGAAGTATTATACAGTTTTACCACAGTTTCATTTCTTCAAGAATCTAAATATAAAGATTAAAAGTAACACAGCAAGGGAGTTTAAAGAGGTTTTAGATTTTCCCAGAAGACTATGGCTTTGGAAATCTATGAAATACTTTACCCAATTTACATTTGAATTAAAAGTTAAAGAAAATACTTGTAATGTGCAGATTACTTGATGTCCTGCGAAAGGGAATAAAAATAGAAAACATTAATCGCATAAGTAATATGTATCAGGTATGTCCCATGTAATATTTCTAAACTTCTTAACAAATCCAGCCAGGTAAGTATTACATTTCCTACTTTTACAGATGAGAATATTGAGGTTCACATTTAGTTATAACTGGTGCAATCATATGGAGTTGGTAAATGACAGGAGAATTCGCTGCAGGTTCTACTGACTCCCAGACTTTCGCTTTTAAAAAATCTCTAACCTAGTGCCTCTCCCTTTTAACTGAAAAATAAGCACAAAGATAACCCCCATGTCTACACGGTTCCTAACAAATCCCTGTGAACAATTAGTACAGGCAGGCAGAGTGGGAGTTTATACACTGGAACTCTGACTGCCTGCTGTGTATTAAAGAGGGTCACATACTCTTTGATGCTCCTCCCAGGGAGAGTTGAGGGGCTAGGTTTCCTCCCCTTGATCATGGGTGATCCTTGGGCAGGTTCTGTTTTGATTAATGGAATATGGCAGAAGTGAGGCTACGTCAGATACTGGGCCTAGGCTACCAGCTCTGACAGCTTCTACACCTTGTCTCCTGGGACACTGGCTCTGGAGCCCTGAGCTCCAGTGGGAGATGTCTGATTACACTGCGCCGCCATGCTGTGAGGAACCCCAAGCTAACTTCATAAAGATGTGCAAGGGAGAGAGGAGGGAAGAAGCCCAGCAGCCATGCAGTTTTCCAGGCATTTGTGTCCTCCTTGCTAAGTCGCAGACTGTGAACAGAAACGAACCTTCCCTGTTACACCTCGTCCAGATTCCTGACCCTCAGAATCATGAAATATAATAATTACCATTAACTTTAAGCCACCTGATTTGGGCACAGTTTGTTATGCAGCAAAAGGTAATCAGAATACTGACTACATAATAGTTGATAATTTTGCCCAATGTCAATATGTAATAATCACACACACATTACGTAATTCACTCTACTTTCTGGTTTTCTAGTAAATTTTAAGAAAAGGAAATGTTGTCCATGGCTTCATCTTCTACTCTTCATTCAAACTGATACTCATTCAAATGTCAATGTTCTTATTACTTGGAATCTATTGAGCCAAACATTGGTCACTAAGGAATCGTCAGGCAATTAATTGTTTTCATTTTCATCCCAATGACTTGGCAGTTGCAGACACACATTTTAGGATGAATTTAGTCATACCAGCTGTCAGCTTGGTGAAAATAATGTAGTGTTTGATATATCCAAAATCCTTCCTGAATTGGGAAACTGACTCGAGATTGGTATTGCTGTGGTTAATCCCTTTGTAAATGGTAAAATATTAAATGAGTATTAGCCATCTTCAATTAAAGCTTTTTGGTTATTTTATTGAGTCCCTACATGTAGACATTCAAGACTGCAGTGATGTGTCTGGTCCAGGTTTCTAGATTTTTAAAGTGGTAGCTTGCCATACCTGATGCCAATTTTTAGGATATAAATTTGTGAGAAATAAGGAAAACTCAGGAATGATTAAGCCTACAGAATTTGTAAGCAGGGGAGGTTGTTTGCAGAGTGGACAAGTTTATATTGTTCACAACTTAGAATTTAGTAGGAATTTCCGACATAGCAGGGACACATTTATGCAGGGTTCCAGAAAAGTCTTTGTTGAGAAGGAGCTAGTCACACAAAGCAGCAGTGATTCATTTGCTCCATAAATATATATATTTAGCCCCTGTTATTAGCCAGCTATTGTATTGATACTAGATTACCAGAGGGGTGTTTTTTAACACCACTAAAACACCATAAATTGTGTTAGAAATTCAGGACATAGGTCCATTCCCAGTATACTGAATTGAAATCTCATGCATGTGGTCCAGAGATTAGCTTAAAAATCACCAGAAGTAATTTTTGGGCGTAGCCAGAATGACAGAAAAGACGCCTGAATGCTCTCTTGAACTTGACTTACTAGAAAATGAGAGACAATTAAAAGGAAGTAAATATTATAAGGTTGTATTGGCTTTGAAATGAATAAGGGATTGGAGAGAACAGAAAGTGAATTACAAAAGACAATTAAGAAACTCATTAATTTATACGAAAAGTTACAGAGGACCAAACTCGAGAAATCAGAGAAAAATAGTGGAATTTTTTCCACTGTGAAATTAGAAAAAATAAAAATAAACAAAAAGACTTAAGAGCCAGGAATAAGAGAGTCAACAGTAACCCTGAGATTTTCGATTTCATGTCTGATATGAAGATGATGATGTTTTGAAATATAACCAAACCATAAATATTAGGAGAAGGAGGTTGGATTTGTTTTCAGACATTGTAAATTTGTAATTCTTGTTGTAGTTGCATACTTTTCCTTTTTCCAAAGTTCTGAGGCAAGCAAAAATAATAAAGAAAACATGATTTCATGACAGAGACTAAGCTAGAAAAAACGTCTCATGTCCAACATTATTTTAAGCCTCTCATTTTATTCAAAATACATATGCTATAAATTGGAATTTCCAAATTAGATCCACCTTCTTATTACAGATAAAGATGAAAAGGAAACCAGGCTTTGTCTTTTTCAGAATCATTTTTAGAACTTGCATGATGAGGAATATTCTTCCAAAACAAAGTCATTTAACATCAAATTCCAATTAAAAAGTAAACTGGACTAAATGTATTCGTGTATTAGCTTGACCTAAGTCTGGGAACTGGGCCAAACTTTTCAAATCATAGTATCGTTATTTACCAAAAAAAAAAAAAAAGGAAATGTTAACTAACATTATTAAATAAAAGCACATATACACACACATAACAGGAACCAAAATAAATGCTAATGTTAATGAATGTTGAATATGTGTGTATATATACACAGTGAAGATAAAATAGACTCTTGAACAGTGCTGGAAGTAGTGGCAATGCCAGGGGAAAATTTATACAGGCTCCTTGGCTGTAGGGTACACATGTATAGTGTTATACAAATAGACAAAAGAGTCACTTCCACAGTTGCCTAAAACAAAATTGAAATCTAACAGTTTGCATTTAAAGTTCTTTCCGTGTCTCCATTTCTTGATGAATGGCAGTTCATGAAACTTAGGTGTCTGCAAAAATAAATCTAGTATAAATGATACCTTGGTCTGTGAAATACAAACTTCTTGTGTTTATTTAAAGAAAAAAATTACATCTGTTCATAAAGTTGTTTTTTCCCCATAATCCCACTTTTATATTTTAATGGATATTAAATAAATGAAATTCCTCCTTTCCTTCTCTTCTGCCTCTTTAGCCCCCAGCTCTGTAGACATCATCAAGAGATCATTTTACATCCTTTTAGACTTTATTCTTTTTAAAAGTTTTTAATTGAAATATAGTTGATTTACAATGTGTTAGTTTCAGGGGTATAGCACAGTGATTCAGGTGTATATATATATATTTTTTTTTTCTTCAGATTCTTTTCCCTTATAGGTTATTACAAAATTTTGAGTATAGTTCCCTGTGCTGTACAGTAGGTCCTTGTTCTTTATCTGTTTTATATATAGTAGTGTGTATGTGTTAATCCCAAACGCTATGCTTATTAGGAATATACATTTTTGTTGTTTTTCCCCAAATAAAAATGATTTTGCAATGTGCTTTTTTGTTTTACTTACAATGAATATTTTTCCAGGTCAGTGCATATGAATCTATAACTTTCTTTTTAATTGCTCTATGAATTTCCTTTAAGATATATTCTATAATTGATTTAACCACTTTTATATTAATTGAGAGTTCTCCCCCAATTTTTGGCTAGTAAACTACACTTCAATGAGCATCCCTGGACATATCTTTTTGTTTGTAAATAAGCTAGTATTTCTGTAGGACAGACCCCTTGAAGTAAAATTTCTAGTGAAATTCCTGGGTCAAAGGTCATGCATATTTTAATTGTGGTAGGTAATGTCAATTTGACTTTAAAAAAAGCTATATTCACTGCCATCAATACCATTGTGAGAGTGCCCATTTTCCCTCACAAAAGGTGCATGTTATCAGTCTCCTGAAATGTTGCCAAGCAAGTGGGTGAATAAGATACCTTGTTACTGTTTAACAGAAAGTTGATATTTTGTGTTCATCATGGACCCTGTTTTAAGTCCTGTTTTATTTGCTACATTCCATTTGGTCCAGGGCAGATATTTTCATTTTGCTTGGATTCAATAGTAAGGCAAATTATTTTTTCTAATCAGACTAGACCTTCCGGCCACCTATCTAGACAAATATCCTACTTTTCTATCTGAAATATTTGATCTCTCTTGCCCTGTCATAGGGTTTTGTGTGTGTGTGAGATGATCACCTCTGTGTGGGCTCCTGATTTTCCTAGTGACTTTGAAGCATAGTAACTTGGCTGAAATGTTGATGAGCCCAGACATGAAGGAGGTGATGATGACAGAAAAGGATAATTGAGAAGTACTGCCCTGGGGAAGAAATAGTTTGTGTCTGGGAGAGAAGAAGGGCTTGACCACTCTTTCTCAAATGACATTTCTTTTTGAAAGACAGTGTTAAGAGTGTGCAATTCCAGAGACAACGAGGTTGTTGCAGAAATATCTACTACAGCATGCTTCAACTTGTTTTCTTTAAAGGTTAAAAAAATAGAAAAATGTGCATCTCTTGAAGAGATTTCCAAACCATCATTGTGAACAGTAATCCAATAGTTCAGTTTAAAACTTAAGAGGATTTTAAATAAGAAGGAATTATGTCAGGCAGAAAGCAAACATAAATGCCAGCAGTCAAAAAACCTGTGAAAAAATATGATTAAAACTGAAATTTTTAAAATATGTTTAACTGTAGTTCTTGACTTTTAAAGTCCACAGACATTTTCCCTTGAGAAAAGAATAAGAAACATTAAAATGTTGAAGAAGGGCATAAGAACACTTCAGAAAGAAACAAATTAAGAGAATATTAATATTGTGTTGCCAACTCCAAAGCCAAACAGAAAATACTTCTCAACATGATTGGAAGTTAGTTTGAGGGAGAAGAAAACAATAATAACAATATAATAATAATAATAATTTTTATAATTTGTATTTTGGGGCCACTGTTATTTGTCAATCAGCTAATACATGATAGTAGATTCACTCTTATTTATTATAAAAGAAAGTTTGTATCCTTTCATTTTAGGGAAAGGTTTTAACAAAATTGTCTTATTGTACATTGTAAATGCTTCAAGAGCAATTCAAGCCATGCTTCATTGAAAAAACTCAGGACCCTTTAAGTTCTACCTGTCCATTTCTTAGAGGCCCTGTCAGCTTGGTCTCTGCTCAGAAGCTGTGCTTATCCTAAAGTTGAGAAATATTTTAAAAAACAAATTCAATATTACTAATTCAAATACTATCTGTCTCTGAAAGTAATGAATGGTATATATTGTGTGAAATGCTTGTCTATTCTTGGGGGAAGTCTCTCGCTGTGCAGATGAGGTATTTACTTTGTAGTGACATATATATGTATGTATGTATATATAGATAGATTTACTCTTTCCTTTCAATGACTGTATAGTATTTCCATGTGTAAATTACTCTCAGTGGTTATTTAATGTTTACATTTTTCCCCCAAGACAAGGAATGCCTTAATGAGCATTAGCCATATTTCTATTTATTGGTCCATGTATCAATCTACCATATTCTCTACCCACAGATATATTACATACTCCTGCAAGATGAGTCTTTAAAATTAGGTTGCTGAGTCATACTCCATATTAAAAACATAGGATAGCATTTCCAAATGCTATGCAAATACTATGAAAATCATTTGCATCAATTTATATTCTCATTAC
Organism: Pseudorca crassidens; assembly: GCF_039906515.1. NCBI lineage: Eukaryota > Metazoa > Chordata > Mammalia > Artiodactyla > Delphinidae > Pseudorca > Pseudorca crassidens. Next base: position 7,203,772 of record NC_090313.1, read on the forward strand.
TTCTTTATACAACTATTGCCTCATAAACTCAATGGCACTCAACAAAATAATTTTTATTTTTTAACTTAATTTTTGTCATAAATAGCACCTTAGCGTCTTTTTTAATGTTGGCATTCCTAGTATGTTTTGTGGTATATAGTTAGTACTTAAACAATATTCGTTGCATGAAAAAATAGACATTGGCTATTTTGGAGGGTTTTTTTAACAAGAAAAAACATACTGATAAAAGAAACATTTGAACATTTTGTGCAGTATGAACAGACATATTAATGGAGGTTTTTTTTGATATTTGTAAAATTTTTATAAATTTCATTATTAATGAAATGATTACATAATAATCATTTAAAAGGATCATGTTGAAATGGGCAAATAGATTCCGCTCAATCATATTATTCAAATTTTTTTCAGTGTAATAATAGATGTTATTTATTGTAAAGTGATTTAGACTGAACTGTAAAAGTTCCAGAGAGATTAGATAGTAATTGCTGCACTAACAAAAAAGTATCACATGTTAAACTAATATACATGGTTCAAGATTATATCAACAAACAGTTCATTAAATTTGCTGTTTACTGTCACTTTTTTCCTTTTTTAATAATGAAGGCTCCCTAAATTTCATTGGCTCTTTCCATGTACTAATTTGTATATCTATATTAATATTTTGTCATTTGATTTAAAGTGTCAAATATTCTCTGACTAATTTTAAATAAACTAAAAATTCGTTCTTAGTTCTCTGTGTGAACAGCCAGGTTGACGGGGGAAACAGTGTCTGGAGTTACAAGCCAATATGGTTGTTTAATACCCTTTTCTTCATGAGCACATAAAGGAAAATTTTATAAATAGCCTTTTTAATGCTATGTTTCTCATAAACTCACACCAGTAGTAATTCTGCACAGAAATATGACAGCCAAATGTGTGGAAATAAATTCCATTTGTGTATAAAATATCTAAGATAGGAAAAATTATACTTGTAAAATTTAAAGCCAGCTAAGGATTCATTGAAAAATTTTCATATACCAACTCTCCAAATCTGGTTTTAAAGAGACTGTAACATAATTCCAGGAATAAAGCCCTTCTGGAATTGGGATTTATGGAAAAGAGATTATGGCCCCGTAAGGTTCGAGAAATGCAGAGGGCCTGAAAGATCGTCTAGGAGAAGGTACTTTTCTTTCCTTGCTAAAGATTAAATGGGTGTTCTCAAAACACTGCTTTCTGGGAGCATACATTTCTTCTCTTGGTGTTGGATTTTGTATTGATTAATAGCTACCATATTTTCCCCCTTTTGTAAAGAAAACTTTTAGGGATAAAAAAATCTCTGTTCTGCTCACATTAAAATCCCCTACTGGGGCTTCCCTGGTGGCGCAGTGGTTGAGTCCGCCTGCCGATGCAGAGGACGCGGGTTCGTGCCCCGGTTAGGGAGGATCCCACATGCAGTGGAGCGGCTGGGCCCGTGAGCCATGGCCGCTGAGCCTGCGCGTCCGGAGCCTGTGCTCCGCAACGGGAGAGGCCACGGCGGTGAGAGGCCCGCGTACCGCAAAAAAAAAAAAGTAAAATCCCCTACTGACTTTGAGAGGTAAACATTGATTTTTAATGGGAGGGTGCAACTTATTGAAGAAAGGATTTGAACCCCTGGTGAGATGATGCTTCTGGGATATACTTAGTTATCTAAACAGAATAAGTCTAATGTCAGTCTAAAGAATCATATGCCTTTAGATTTTTACATTGATAATTTCAGTAGGACATTTTGAGAGAAAAAATTTCAACTTTGAAAAGGATATTTTTTAAAAAACGTGACTCTTTATGTTTGTTCATTCTTTTGAAATATATCTGAGTACAGGAAGAGAAACTGAACAGTGTGCTGGGCATAGGGTTTTTGACCAGATAGTGTCTCAAAAATGCTCTGGAAAGTCTATCAAGGTTTTAGAAAGTAATCCAGTAATGGCTGAGGATGCATAAGTCTGAATCATCTTATGTGCTATTCTGTGTCATTTGTAGGGGGAAAGTCGTAGCTGAATGTGATGGAGACTGGATGGTGCAGGCTTTTAATGCTCTCAACATTTTGCAACTCGTATGTCAGGACAAAATTGTAATAACAAAGCTCACGGCAGCTGCCTATGCTGTGTTTGGTTGTAACTCAGATGAGAACATTCATCATGTCTCTGCCCTTCATGAATGCACATGCACGCACGTTTTCAAATATAATGTCGAAAGACATTTCAAGATTTGAATGGAATCCTTCAGACTTAAAATTAATCCAAAAGAGCAATACTTTGAAACTTTACCAAGGATTAAACAAATGGCAAGATCTTGTATGTCTTCAGGTCTGTCAGATCTTACAGAACTGTATTTTTGATATAAAAACAGCAGGCTAAATTTAACCTATACAAGATTACACAGACCCCTGACTAATCTCTTTTGCTGGTTTGTCCTAAAATCTAAAGTAAAAAATAATTTTGCAATTTTATTTATTGCATAGTATTTGAATAATAAAAAACCCAATGTTTCTTTAATATATTACATTCTTCTGCAGACCTTCATGTATACCCAATAGCTAATGTGACATTTATAGTTAAGTAAGTTAATTTTTGTAGTTTTATTTAAGTGACTTATTTAGGACTCCATTGAGAATTTAGAGGGAGAAAAACCATATTCTTTCATAATGTTATTACTCTGCTGTTCCAATAACATTTAATAGACGGTTAACATTCTCTAACATTAAGCTTGTAGTATGGGAGCTTTGAAAATATCACATATATTTGGATTTCTCTTTAGCCCTTTAGAAGGATCATAATGATAATTTAAAATTAAATTTGAAAAACTGTTTTCTAAAAAGCCTGATATATGTATTTTTCTTGGGTGGGGGCCAGGGAGGGATACTGCTTTGGTATACCCGGTTAATCTTTATGACTCGTTGATTATTTATCAATCCAATCACTGTATTTCTGAATTCCAGAATTAATATGCTTAATAGAAGAAATCAACCGTAGTGTGACAAGTTAAAATTTGTTTGCAAAGATAAATGTCAGTTCCTATATAAAAATATAATTAGTTAACGTGCTATAAAACCCTGCTTCCTCCTCAGGACAAACACTTGTTCTTTGATAGCACATATATCGATTGAATATCCATCCATTCCGTGTAATAACTTCCCCAGGCTCTGTGTTTACAGTGATGATCAACATGAATAGGTTCCATGTAAAATGTATAGTCCTATCTGGGAAAACAATATCAATAAAATGATCACATTAATAGATGTACACTTGATTCAAGTTTAGATGAGGATTCTGAAGGAAAGAGACTTAAGTCAATGAAACTGGCTTAAAGTAGAAATGAGGGAAATTTTCCCTCTTCCTGAAGAATTATTGATTGCGCTGAAGGAAATCTGTAGGATCCGGGGCCGCCTCGGCGGGGTGTGGGGGCATTCCAGGAGAGGTCATAGTGGGAAAGACCAGGAGTGGGACCCACTCAAGGCGTGGAAAGGAACTCACACTTGACAAGAAAGGAGGGGGTGAAGGACAGCAGTTTGAGGTGATGCTCAAGAAGCCAGGGGCTGGATTAGGCAAGAAGTCTGGAATTTATCCACAAAGAACTGGGAAGCCATTAGCACATTAGGCACTTTCAAAAGTCTAGGAGAGGGCTTCCCTGGTGGCGCAGTGGTTGAGAGTCCGCCTGCGATGCAGGGGACACGGGTTCGTGCCCCGGTCCGGGAGGATCCCACGTGCCGCGGAGCGGCTGGGCCCGTGAGCCATGGCCGCTGGGCCTGTGCGTCCGGAGCCTGTGCTCCGCAACGGGAGAGGCCACAGCAGCGAGAGGCCCGCGTACCGCAAAAAAAAAAAAAAAAAAAAAAGTCTAGGAGATATTATACATCATAGGGAACTATATTCAGTATCCTGTGATAAACCACAAAGGAAAAGAATATGAAAAAAGATATATATATGCATGTGTATATATATATATATATGCATGTATGTATATACATATATATAACTGAGTCACTTTGCTGTACAGAAGAAATTAAATACAACATTGTAAATCAACTGTAGTTCAATTAAAAAAAAAAGAGTCCAGGAGAGAGAGGACAGCAGCAGGCATTGGGGAGAGGGCTTGACAGTCACTTCTTGATTGTGTTTTTAGAGGGTAGACAAGTATTTCAAAGCATTTACCTGGTACAAGGAGGGGCAGTAACCAAACAGCATGGGAGACTACCCAATCAGAACCTGCTCCAGTGCCTGCAGGCTGAACAACAGCTCTGCATGGTAATGTGACTCTAAGACACTCTCTCAAATGTATACACAGTGAAAAAACTGAAAGATCATTTTATGCTGTTCGCTGCCAGAGAGTTAGACTTTTGTTTTTGTTTTGCGGTACGCCGGCCTCTCACTGTTGCGGCCTCTCCCGTTGCGGAGCACAGGCTCCGGACGCGCAGGCTCAGCGGCCATGGCTCACGGGCTCAGCCGCTCTGCGGCATGTGGGATCTTCCTGGACCGGGGCACGAACCCGTGTCGCCTGCATCGGCAGGCGGACTCTCAACCACTGTGCCACCAGGGAAGCCCTGCCAGAGAGTTAGACTTTTAGTAGCCTCCATGACACTGCAGTTTGAGGAGATCTGCTTTTAACTGCAACTTTTACTTCTCTCTGCATACAAAATGACAAATGATACTTGTCCTTCTTAATAAACAAGACTGGGTTAGGATTACCAGAAGGTCAATACTTATACCAAAGAGAATGTTGCCACCAAACCCAGAAAATACTGTCTGTCTTGCTGAGTGAAAAGCATCTCCCTGAATATCTGGAAACCTCATTGTCTTCCCACTCTGGCTCTTTTATGAGTTATCATAACTCAGCTGTAGCTGTAATGTAACTGACTAACACTGATGATGAAATCAATAATCACTAAAACAAAAATAAATGGTGTTTGGGGTGCAAGAAACAGCCATTTTTATCTTAGGGAAAGTACATCTGACTTAAATGTACTCTAACTCCTAATATTTCACATATATTTTTTTAATAAACTCCAATTTTGCTAAAATTTCTGCAGTGTCTAATCAATATGCATAATGGTGGGCTCTCTCTTTGTGCTCAAATAGAACCAGTGCATCATTTAGATAGGAAATGCTATGTCATTTAATTCCATTAAAAATCATTTCCTGGTGGGAATTTATTTTAAGCTCTCCCTATTACTCACCTCAAAAGCTTTCGCACAAGTAAGCTTTTGGGAGAATACAATCGAGAACTTAGTTTCAAGTCTCGAAATTTAGGAGATAAATGGTAAAGGGATGCCTCTTCATCCTCCACATAAAATTAGCTTTAAAAGCTGGGACGAAGTGAGAGAGTGGCCTGGACACATATACACTACCAAATGTAAACTAGATGGCTAGTGGGAAGCAGCCACATAGCACTGGGAGATCAGCTCGGTGCTTTGTGACCACCTAGAGGGGTGGGATAGGGAGGGTGGGAGGGAGGGAGATGCAAGAGGGAGGGGATATGGGAACATATGTATATGTATAGCTGATTCACTTTGTTATACAGCAGAAACTAGCACACCATTGTAAAGCAATGATACTCCAGTAAAGATGTTTTAAAATATGTAAATATTTTAAGGCAACATTTCAGTAGAAGAATGTGAGATAGCACCACTTTTAAAGCCTCAGGGTGGTCAAGTCATTTTTTCTAAGGGTGGCTGACTCTTAAGTTTCTATGTGTTGACTGATTCACTTGTTATAATGAGGGAACCATTTGGGGACACTGGGGCTGTCATGATATGTACAAGTCGGTCCTTTTGGAGGAGTATGTTGATCCCTGCTATTTCTAGTTTTCTATTTCTTAAACACAGCTGACCATGTAAACTGCAGTGAGCTTTGTGTCTGATCTAGGAAAGCTGTTGGAATAGGTTGAGATTCAAGGAGGAGGAATGATGGAATCACCAGTAACAGACAACACAGTGCAGCAAGAAGTTTCAGAGGAGGGGGCCGGGTGCACAAGGTGGTATAACTTGGGGCCTCGATAAAGGCCAGCGTAAGCCTCTGGAAGTGAATAAAAAGAAAAAAAAAAGAGATAAGCTCTAGAAAACATATGCGGGTATCTGTAATTCACATAAGTATTTATAAACATATACCCAAATTGAGCTATCAGTATCTATATCTACTATCTTTATTTTTTTTAATTTAGTTTATTGAAGTGTAGTTGATTTACAATGTTGTGTTAATTTCTACTTTGCTGTACAGCAAAGTGATTCAGTTATACATATGTATACATTCTTTTTTAAATCCTTTTCCATTATGGTTTATCACAGAATATTGAATATAGTTTCCTGTGCTGTACGGTAGGACCTTGTTTATCCATTCTATATATAATAGTTAGCATCTGCTAATCCCAAAATCCCAGTCTATGATATCTATGTATTATTTGCTTAAAATATGTAGGGTTGACAAGGGAGGTTACATTTCACATTGTCTATTCTGGTTAAAATGTGAAAGTGAGATTGTGATCAGAAGCATTTATGATTCAATCAAGTAGTAAGTACTGTCAAGATGATATATCCAATCAGGTATTATGAGGGGCATGTGATTGCAGAAGATTATTCTGCTATCTTAAGAGACAGGCTGTGTATATTTTAGGTTATGATTTTAGAGTTTAAGAGCACGAAGCTAATTGCCTGCTGAACTCATAGTCATAGTTGGAAGAGCCCAACAGGCAAAGGCAAACAGAATGATCCTCTACAGCTGCCTTGACTGGATGAGATGAAATCACAGGAAAGCCTTGTGACTGTCACACCTGGAACTAGGTTTGCTGACTCACTGGGCACACACATTTTGAGGGACACACTTGTGAATTTGGAAAGTAGATAAATGTGTAAAGTCATATGAATATTTATAACACTCCAGTCCTTTTCACAGCATATTTATTAACACCAAAACAATTTTAGATGGGCTGTCAACAAAAAGTACTTAGAAATAAACCAGTCTGTTTATTTCACACACATTGGTTATGATCTGCCACGTAATGTACTGTGCTACAATAACAAGTTAAACAGCCACCCAAGAATGTTTAATCAGTTTTACTGCACCGATTTTTAACAAAATCGCTTTAAATGCTTTATCAGCAGCTTTAAATACAAACACACAGTGGCCAAGCTCTAACGTAAATGAATGAATTTGACTTTCTGGAAGACGGTAGACAGACAAACAGGATGCTGAAGGGGCAACAGTGAACTGAGAGTAGTTGGAGAGGCTCAGATTCACTTGACCTCTGTCAATCTGTTAACAGATTTTTGGAATTTGCTTGCTAAAATTTCCAACAAGATCAGCAGCTGATCTTGATATGTGTATAACACTGAACTACCAGACAAAATAAGTATGCAACTGGAAATGGCCTGTCCACCCCCCTACCCCTGCAGGATGTGACCTTGTCTGTTCCAGTACTGAGAAAATTACTCCAGTGCAGAAAATCCGTGTAAATCTCACTAGCTCTATATATTGGGAGGGGAGTGGTCACTAGAGCACTGTTCCAGAATCTCTTGTTACAGAATGGCCCAAAGCAAATTCTCAGAAGCTTGAATTTTAACCATAAACACACACAGTAATTTATACTCTCTACACTGATGATATTGCCTTGTCAAATGACAGATTGTTCATTTGAAGTTTTTGCCTCCCTTTGTAAGTAAAAGAATCATTTCAGTTGCTTTCTTTCCCTCTTTTTTTTTTGTTCTTAGTTCACTCGACAATTCCACCTCTTCTGGCCCATGTGAGGCTTGCCTATTTCATGAAGCAGAGCCTGTTACAATAAGAGAACTCACAGAAGCATTTCCTGTGTTAGAAATTCATCCCTTCTTTCCTTCAGAATATTCTTAAAGTTGATTAAATCACCTGTATTTCAGCTTCTTGCACTTTGACTTCCTCTGATTTATGGCCGAAGTTGTAGAATGGTGCGTCTGCGTCAATAGGGTCCCTTTTGTTCTCTCATCTTTTTAATGCAAAATAAGTCCATTGATTATAATAGAGAAGGAATAAGAGAAGAGAAGGGTCTTTTTTTTTTTTTTTTTTTTTTAACCAAAAGAGCTCAATACATGTTCTTGGCTGCTGGGTTTGCTGCTTACTTAAATTTGGGAATGCTATTCAAACACTGCAGCTTACAGTCCAAAGGACTGGGCCTATTCTGTAACAATTTATTTGAAGGCAGGTGTCTCCTTTGTTGGATTCTTTATTTATCCATTTTGCCAGATTATCTGCGAGTAAGAATATTGAAATAAGATCTTTAGCAACTTAACTTTGGATGTCGGTTTTCTTTTGAAGGACAGTTATTAAAAAACTCCTAGGACTGCTCACTTGCTTTTTTTCTTTTTTGTACAAAGCAATGTCATCACTTTTTTTGAGTATTATATTTCTCCTCAATAATTGACATTACATTAAAGGAACACAAAATTGTCTTAATTATGCAATAATGATCAAGGCAAAGAGTGTTTCCTAGGAACTAATGGTTGCCCGAGAGGACACGATGGCTTGAGGTCCAGCTGGTTAATAAGCCACAGGAAATGCCGCGGGCCAAGATTTGTATTATTTCACTGAGATGAAAATGAACCAAAAAAAAAAAAGGGCAAAATGGATTTATTTTCCACTAATGGGTAAAATGGCCTCATTCTGGATGCAGAAGACTTTTCAGTAGAAGGTGTGTGTTTCATAACAGCTAAATCAAAATTTTCAGTGATCTCTACTTTTTGTTTTTAATATAGTACAGGACAGATAATACTGTACGCTTGATTAGAAATTTTAATACAACTGAAAACACTATGCAACACTGGAGTTTTTGTCTACTCTTGTACATGCCATAGAACATTATGGCCAACATTTGCTGTGTTAGTTTTTTTTGTGAGATAGAAATATATTTTATACATTTTCAGTATTAAAAATAGTTACTTTTGAAAACATTCAAAAAATAGTTATCTAATGACAATCAAAGAAAATACAGGCTTTATTTTCTTTTGTTTTTAGGATTCCTTCAAATGTTAGGGAACGATAGCTGACCAAAAAGATGGCTTTAAGAGCTTAAGTAGTTTTACTTAAACTATAATACAAGGTAGACAATAACAAATGTGAACGCTGCCTTTCCATATTTCTAAGTGAAATTAATCAATTCTGGCTCAGTTCATCTATGGGGATTTTGTCAGAGGAGTTGGCACTTGAACATCTTAAAAGACAATCTCCATCTCAACAGCTGAAGGGGACATTCAAGTGGTCAGAATCAGTACGTACAGAAATGCAGACTTCCTTAAAAAGAATTTCTAAGTGCTTTATGTTTTTCAAAAGAATGAAACAGTTTGAACAAATATAACAAGTTTAGAGTGAGCATTTATACCCATTTCACCATCTGCTGAATGGATTAGGGCCCAGCTGCAAGGTCAGATTTACACCTGACCAGGTGTTCCCTTGCCCAGGGCAGAGTAGAAACAATCCAGAAGTCTCCACTGCAGCAAGATAGCTTTGCCTCCCTCAGGAAGCTCTTCCAGGTAGAGATTTACTGGAGTCTACCAATGTCCCCTTTAAAACGCATGGGACCCCTTGGTATATTATAAGCACCATAGAAAAGTCACCTTCATTTTAACATGAAATGGCTGAAAAATCAGATTACTCTTCTCCACACATCTGATATAATTTCCATTAAGGAAATAGAAATTGATAGCGGTTGCAGAGAGAGAAGTTATTTTGGCATAAAAGGAAAAGTGTGCCTGGGAGGAATACCAGAGCAGAGAGCTATGAGTAATAAGAAGGGTTTTAGGGGAGCAGAAGGGAGAGGACCTCAAAAGACGGGAGAGGAATGCAAGAATGGGGGGGATGAAGCAAGAGTACATTTTAACCATTTTGAATGTTACCACTGTTTGGCCCTAAAGAATTATTCTGATAAGATGAATCTTACGAAATAATAGTTTTTGACCAAGTTTGAGTCGTCAGTGTGTCTTAGGTTTTTGTCTTCTCAATCGCATGGCTACGTACGTAGATCAAGAGCAGTGTCTATCAAGTCAAACACTCCCATTCAAGCAGGCTGTAAAAATGTCACTAAAGATTGTTGGAGCCTGTGTCTGCCTGTGATACTGACCTCATTGTATTTGAGGTGTATTTGAGAGCTTGTGTTTTCTGTATGCATATACATAAAAATATTATGGGCAAGGTGATAATTAACAAGCTTTCTGGAATGAATACAGAGTATATTCTGGTGTGACAGATTTTTTTTCTTCACAGCATTAATTTTCCATATATCCTCCATGTATCAGGTACTCTTTAGTTTCTGTGATAGATACAAAAGCCTTACCCAACATTTTTCCACAAAGAAATTATATTAGTAGTGAGAGGATAAGCCAAACAAACACATGTAAAAGATTTCTAGAGAAGTGAAAGCAAACAGTAAAGTGTTGAATTGAATGAAACAAGAAAAACAGTGCTTTCCACCTTTTTTTTTTTTTTAACATCTTTATTGGGGTATAATTGCTTTACAATGGTGTGTTAGTTTCTGCTTTATAACAAAGTGAATCAGTTATGCATATACATATGTTCCCATATGTCTTCCCTCTTGCATCTCCCTCTCTCCCACCCTCCCTATCCCACCCCTCCAGGCTGTCACAAAGCACCGAGCCAATATCCCTGTGCCATGCGGCTGCTTCCCACTAGCTATCTACCTTACTACGTTTGTTAATGTGTATATGTCCATGACTCTCTCTCGCCCTGTCACAGCTCACCCTTCCCCCTCCCCATAACCTCTAGTCCGTTCTCTAGGAGGTCTGCGTCTTTATTCCTGCCTTACCCCTAGGTTCTTCATGACATTTTTTTTTTCTTAAATTCCATATATATGTGTTAGCATACGGTATTTGTCTTTTTCTTTCTGACTTACTTCACTCTGTATGACAGACTCTAGGTCTATCCACCTCATTACAAATAGCTCAATTTCGTTTCTTTTTATGGCTGAGTAATATTCCATTGTATATATGTGCCACATCTTCTTTATCCATTCATCCGATGATGGGCACTTAGGTGCTTTCCACCTTTAAAGAAATTAGAGGAAATGATTATGGAAGGCAACATGGGACTTTGAAAGAAACTCCATGAATCCATAACTTGTATACGCAAAAGGAGGGGCAAAGTTTCAACACACAAAAGGATACTTTGGTTTAATTTGATATTGTTTCTTTGTCTAGTTTTACTAAAGGTGACCTGAAGCTTTCTGTCCAAGAACAAGCCTGACAAGTTTCATTTCTTATGGTTGTTAAATCCCTTCTCTTATTAATTATGTTAATTGGAGCCATTAGCGAGTAGAACCCAGTCTGGGTATTTGTCCTACCTAATTCATGCTAAGGTGCTCTCAGCTAAAGATGCAGTATTCCTTAAATGAATCTGTAAGCTTCATTTATGCCAGAACTTCTATAAAAGTATAGTCAAGAGTGTTGATGGAAAATTAGGATGATATAAATATGTAAGAACTGGGAAATATATAATCTTAAATGTTCCATGTTATTTTTATTATCTCTCTTTCCCACAGCTTTATGAGGCCTTGGGTACTAATATAAAATCCAAAATTAGAAACTTCTCTGTGGATGTTTATTGCTCAGTCTACAGTGCATGCAGTCTTGGTTCTAAAGCTCTAACTCAAACAGTGACATTGCCTGACCCTCTGACGTGTCAAAACCAGAACAGAGACAGACTCACTTACATAGAAAGCAAACTTATGGTTACCAAAGGGAAAAGGGGTGGGGGGAGGATAAATTAGGAGTGTGGCATTAGCAGATGCAAACTACTGTATATAAAAGAGATAAACAACAAGGATTTACTGTATAGTACAGGGAACTCTGCTTAATATCTTTTAATAGCCCATAATGGAAAAGAATCTAAAAAAGATAGATAGATAGATATCTGAATCGCTTTGCTGTACACCTGAAACTAACACGATACTGTAAACCAACTATACTTCACTTTAAAAAAACAAAAACAAGAAACAAAACCCAGAGCCTAATTGTTGCTGTGGCTGTGAATTATAAACAAACATATTTTCTAAGATGATGTATTTTTCTTTTAATTTTCATTCCTAGCTTCACAACATATATATACATAGAGGTCACCTCTGGTTTTAATATACTCACACCTTCACACATATGCACATGCTTTCAAACATAAACACACAAACATGTAAACATATATATATATATACTTGAAGATTTGTTACAGTGCAATTCGCTCTCAAATCTCTTTCCTGTTATGCTTATAATTAAGGTCTACAACTTGCCAGGGTTGATTTAATTCTTTTCACAAGATTGAGTTGAGCTAAACAGCCAGAATATTCTGGTGTTTCTAAAATAAGAAGCTTCTCAAAAGATTTGAGGTTTTGCCGTACTGTCCTTAAAATGTTCCTTGTTGAGGGATTCCCTGGTGGCGCAGTCGTTGAGAGTCCGCCCGCCGATGCAGGGGACACGGGTTCGTGCCCCGGTCCGGGAGGATCCCACATGCCGCGGAGCTGCTAGGCCTGTGGGCCATGGCCGCTGAGCCTGCGCGTCCGGAGCCTGTGCTCCGCAATGGGAGAGGCCACAACAGTGAGAGGCCCGCGTACCAAAAAAAAAAAAAAAAAGGTTCCTTGTTGAAATGTAAGCATGAGGAAACATTATTGCATAAAAATAGAAATATTTGTAACTTTCAAAACGAATTCTCATTGAATACACGTTGAGGGCCTGGTTATTTACAGGATGGATCCGTGAATGGGGGAATTACCCGCATACTGAGGAGGATGAAACCGTCACGGAGAGAAAGTGGTTTGGAGCAGATTGCACAGAGAGTGGAGAGGGAGGACGCAGTTCTCAATCACTTTTATTCCAAAGCCACAACATCATCCGTAAAAGCAGAAATATCCCCACTCTTTTTACATACTAACTCCTTCTCCTATACTCATTCAACCTTATACATGTTTATGCTTGACATAAAAGTCACAACATTTTGGTGCCAGAATGGACTTATTTTAGTAATTGGGTGCTGAGGTGCAACCCTTTATTTGTGAATTCCCTTTTCTCTGAGAAATCTATAAAAATCGATAGAACCATCAGTTGACTTTCAGGTGGGTTTTAATTTTCATAAGCCTTTAACCTCCAGTCTTATCCATAACCCATCTGGCTTAAGAAACAGCTACATTCCGAAGGCATAGCTAAGGTCAGACCCATGGGAAAGTGGGTTTTGCTTCAATCACAATGAGCCTTTCCCCTGACCACATGAACAGAATACTCAGGCCTTCCCAGATTATCTCCGATGAAGAAGCAGGTTTTGTTTGGTTTTGTTTTGTGTTTTTTTTTTTTTTTTTTTTTGCGGTACGCGGGCCTCTCACTGCTGCGGCCTCTCCCGTTGCGGAGCACAGGCTCCGGACGCGCAGGCTCAGCAGCCATGGCTCACGGGCCCAGCCGCTCCGCTGCATGTGGGATCTTCCCGGACCGGGGCACGAACCCGTGTCCCCTGCATCGGCAGGCGGACTCTCAACCACTGCACCACCAGGGAAGCCCTGTAATCTGTTTTTAACAGAACAGTTTTGAGTCAGGATGGGATGGTACACATGTCCAGTTCATTTTAGTGAAGGTTTACTGAGATCCTACTTTGCGCCCTGCACTAAGCAAGGCACCACGTCCTTTGCTAACAGGGATCATCCAGTCCAAACTTCACAAGTGAAGCAACAAGGCACAAAGGGTTTATGCCAGAAAATTATACCCTAACTCTCCTGTGACCAGCTCAGTGGACTCTCCCTTCCACAGTGCTCTCACCAGGGGTCTCTGTTCTCCGTCAGGGCAGCGCCATTGCCTCTTGGCTGTCCCCTGCCCTCCCCAGCTCTCCTGAGGCATTTGTATGTATGTATGCCTGTGTCGAGTATAACAAGTTCTGAGATGCTGTTAGAATTTAGAAGGTAGGGCCAAGTGGACTAAACCTCTCTCACTACTCAAGTTAGGTCTGCAAAGTGAAAATGAGGTCTTGATCGGCACAAAATGGCAATATCTCCTCTCCTGGGAAACACTGCTACCAGATGTATCCTTCCTAAGCTCATAGTTTCTTCAGACAAACCTGAAGTATCGTACACATTATCACTATTTCTAACTCCTAGGAAAGCCAGTAGCATTTAAATACAAGGTTAGGCTAGTTTCAACTCAGTGGACACATTCCATCATGCGTGCATAGAGAATTCATGCACGTGCCTTTGTACTTAGAGTAGTGAGTCGGTCTACATCTGAGCTTGTGGCAAGGTTTTTAGTTGTTTTGCTTTTAGGTTTCTGGCTAAACAACCCCGAGCACAGGAAGCATCAGAATCACCTGAAGTTCTTAATAAAAAAATGTTCTGGGGCTCCGCCCCCAGAGTTGCACACTCAGTGGGTCTAGGGTGGGCTTGAATCTGTGTTTCAAACAGCTTCCCAGGTGACACTGGTTTTATTTTCGGCTTAAAATGATTGACTACAAATGAATTAAACTCTCCACTATGAACAAAATAAAGTCAAAAGCTCTGTCACAGGACACAACAGGGGCCTGAGGATGTGGCCATGCCTTTTGCAGTCTCAGGACCTAACATGGCTCTTGTTCAGCAATGAACTGCAGCCTTGGCTGCTCTCTGAATACATTTTTTCTCTTCAAAGCTTCCATGCTTGACCTGTCTTCACCTTCTGCTCAGGGTGTCCATCCACTCTTATAGCCTGGAAAGTGACCACGTACCCTTCAAGGCCAAGTTTGAAGGATATTTCTTCTAAGTAGAATGCCACCCATTACCAAACTTAAATGAATGAAAATGAGCACCTCTCAAAATGTGATTACAGTGAGTTGTTTCACGATGTTTCACAATCTAAGAACATCCTGATAATACCCTCATGGGCTTCCGTAGGCTCCATCAGGGGTACAAGATTCAGATTAAATTTTGGATCAGAAAACTGTTTTCAGTGTTCACCTGATACCTTTTTATTATATACCATGATTTTCAAGTAATAAAGTGTTTGTGTCTCTCAAGATTTTTGACACGGATCTTAATCTGCCGAACCACAAAAATATGTTGACCATAACACTTCAGAACATCATTAATTTATAGACACTTAAAATGCAAATAGCTTAGGTATGAGGCAAAGTCACTATAAAAGATTTTTTTTTTTTTTTAAAGCTTGACTTTTGGAGATTTAACTTCTCTTATGTCCTGGAGTAAATCTTTCTTATTAAGACATATCGATTTAACACAACATTGTAAATCAACTATATTTCAATTTAAAAAAATTGGAAAAAAGATATATTAATTTAAGCTAACATAATTTTATCAAATGCTGACTTTGTGTGTGTGTGAGACATAAACTTACATATATACCTAAATTTACAAGCGTTCAAACCTTCTCATAGATAAATAGTTAGTACTCCAGAGTCTGACATTATTGTAGAGAGTCTTACTAAATCTTGAGACCTAAGGTTGCCAAAACGGTACCTGGTTAATCTGCGTCAAATAGTGGTGCACACTTTATCATTACCCGAGTGGGAAAGGCCTGGCTGCCAGCAGTCTTCCTTAAAGGTTAAGGAGTGATACATGGATGCTAAATAAAGGCTTATCAGGTTACTGTACATCAGAACACTGATAAAACTGCCTCAGGAAAGCACCAAATGGAACAAGGACCTATTCAGAAAATGTTGGTTTGTAGATAGGCCATCACAATGGAACCCATCTAAGTGACAGCATGGCTTAAGTGTGGAATTTTTCCTCCCGAGTCAGGAAATTCTAGGGCAGGAACCAAAGCCTGGCTCAGCTCCTGAGATGTGGCCGGCATCCAGGTGGTTTTTCTGCGGCCTGCTGGTTTTCTGAGACATGTGAATTCTGGAAGATAAGAACAGGATAGCCTGTGAGCTCCAACATGCGGCCCTTGTCAGATTAACAAAAGGAGCGGGAGGCCTTGTGCAGGGTTCCATTTTCCTGCACGTCCTTATGAGTGGAGCACAATATAATGTTCAAACTTTAAATCCTGATGTGAGAATGGGAGAGAGAATAAAAGATATGTGAGCTGCAGAAACAGAATCTGACTCCTCCTTTTAATTTTTATAGGCTCACTTCAAGATCACAAGACTGTGCTTCTATATTTTGTTGTTTTCCATTTCATCTTGTGCTTTTTTTAAATTGAAGTGTGGTTTATTTACAATGTTGTGTTAGTTTCAGGTGTACAGCAAAGTGATTCAGTTATGCATATATATACACATTCTTTTTTCATATTCTTTTCCCTTATGGTTTATTACAGGATATCGAATATAGCTCCCCCTGTGCTATACGGTAGGGCCTTGTTGTTTATTTTATATAGTAGTGTGTATATGTTACTCCCAATCTTGTGCTTTTTAAAACTATATTATGTGTCATCATTTAATGACAGGGCTCCTTTAAAATGTAGCTGGGCCTTAGGACAGAAGTAGAAAAAGTAAGGCACGCAGTTTTGTTTAAATCATCCCAGAGAATGGAACCTTTTTAAGTTAATTGTGTCTTTCTCACTAATTCCCATCAGGGGCATGAAAGCCCCTACTTCAGTGACCTTTGGGATGATGGGTATAAGCATCCAGGAAGTCCTTTCCATTATCTAATCTAAGTCACTCTAGCTATAATTCCCCTGTTTTGTTTTTGATAGAGAAAATGAGCCTATTTCCACATACAGACAGCAGCAGTAAAGTTATAGTATGTTTTGAAAAACGCTGAAGGCAAACGGGGAGGGCAACTGACTAATGTTTTCAATCATTATTTTGATACTAGTGTTATATACAGTGTGTACTAGGGAAACAATTTCTTGTAACATAGTTGGTAGATTGTAATTTGTAGAGACAGGTAAATTGTGGATTTGGGATTCAAACTCAGGCCTGACTAGTTCTAAAGTCTATATCCATTTTTTCTTTCTGTATTGTTCTCAGAAAGCATGAAGGAAGAAAAGCATGTTTCATATAACCCAGACAGGTATTACAGTGTTTATATAATACTTGGGGACATAATATTTAAAACAGGCTTCATGAATTTACTTATAGTTGTACTGAGAAACAACGTCTGAAAGGGTCAAGGAATTGGAGGGTTAAACAAATCCGCAAGTTCAATAAAGTGTATCATTTTGATCTCCTTTGTGCATACACACACTAATTAAATGCGATACATATAAAACTATGATACTCAAATTTATCACAGAGTTACTAGAATGCTTAGTAAACAGGTATGATTTGCATTAACAAATCCACATTTAACCATAAAAGTGGTTAGTTTTCCAGATGAAATATCCACTATAGCCATGTAAAGTGATAGGAAATAACTCAGTCCGATCTTAGCCACGCTTGTGAAGTAATCACAGTAGCCTAGGGCAGCACTGCAGCATCACTTACTCTCCTAAGTACATGATCAAAACTTATAGGCACCTGGGCTCAGCTGTCTACTATGCAGAGGGAGGGCTATGCAAAGGCATGTTGGACCCAGTTGAGATGGGAAACGGCAGCAAAGTCAACATTGACTTTGTCTCGCAGATCATCGCTCTTTGACCCCTCTGTAGAGAACAGCTCCATCCTTTGTCTCTGATTGAATGTCCATGCTTCAACTGGAGGCAAAATCCTAAGAATTCTTCAGCTTTTCAGAGTTTTTAAAAGTTTTTCATAGCAACTTGCCTTTGGTATTGTCATCATGTGGATTTAAAAGAAGTACAGAGCATGGTTTTGTCTTTGAGGAGTTTCGAATACCATTGACAAGACAAGATAAATGGAAAAACCAATTATAAGCAGGATTGGAGTCCTTTCTCTATCATTAACTTTCTGTATTAGACAAGCCTGTTCTTGTGTCTGGACCAGTGTAAAGTGAAAGGGTTGGACTACACTGTGTCCAAATTCCATTTGAATTTATGAATTCTGTCATTCTTCTAAATGATGTTGAGTGAATATGGTACAGAAAAAATGGTCAAGGGATTTCAAGGAAGGAGGGAGGAAGAGGGTCAGAAGGGTCAGAGAAATTTTAGATTGGACAAGCTTTGGACTGATATTAAAATCAAAGGTAAGAAGCAGCTGAACTGAGAAGTCAGAGGGAGGAGGGCTATTATAGGAAAAATAGAAAGAATAAGGAAAACAGAGGTGAGAAAAACATGAGGCAGTCTCATCTGGTATTGAGAAGTTCGGCTTGACTGCTGGGGATGGAAGATGATTTTGTATCAGAGGGTATCAGAAAGCCATGGAGCCCGGGCTAGCAGGGCTGGATTTGATCTCAAGGATAATGAGAAGCCTTTCCAAGCATCAATCAGGCATCCTTTTCTATCAGACACAGAGAAGAGGGGAATGTTCATCTGCGGCAGCTGGAGCTAGAGATCAAGCTGGTAGCCATCGTTTCCAGAGATGAACCGGCCCATAAAATGTTTGACCCCAAAAAAGTAATGAAATGACACCACCAACAAAAAAGTTTGCACTCTTTTGAAATTGCAAAGACTTGGTAAAGCAGACTCTACAATTGCACGTGGTAATGATTAGCAGGAGGTGGGTGTTTACCGCCACCTTCACAGGGCCTGTAAGCTCCGCACTGTTACAACTAAGGCTGGGCCCACTGCTCC
The DNA here is from genome assembly GCF_039906515.1 of Pseudorca crassidens. Classification (NCBI taxonomy): domain Eukaryota; kingdom Metazoa; phylum Chordata; class Mammalia; order Artiodactyla; family Delphinidae; genus Pseudorca; species Pseudorca crassidens. The sequence continues at coordinate 7,222,340 of NC_090313.1, forward strand.
TCAGCTCCCGGAAACAGGAGGCTGATGGAGTTTAAGATCATTAGTGTAGGGGGACTTCCCTGGCGGTCCAGCGGTTAAGACTCCGTGCTCCCAGTGCAGCGGCCCAGGTTCAATCCCTGGTCAGGGGACTAGATCCCACATGCCGCAACTGGGAGCCTGCGTGCCACAACTAAAGATCCCGCCTGCTGCAACTAAGACCCAGTGCAGCCAAATCAATAATATTCGTTAAGAATTTTTTTTTCATCATTAGTGCAGGAATCTAGATGGAAGGATGCTTCAGAAAACTCCTGTAGAGATTTCTTCCTCAGAGGAGAAGGGTTATCCATGAGTTTTGTTTTGAAAGCACAGTAAATATAATTTTGATGGTTGAATTGATATAGAAGATCGAGGGGAAGACTAGCTCAGGTGATGATGAAGCTTAAAAATATTTAGTGTGTATATGAATAACTGATGATACTTTTGAAAGTCTTCAGAGAATGGACATGTAATTGCATCGTTTTCGCATTATATGATGCGGCACATTGAAAACGTTATGTTTATTCAAATGCTCATGTGTTGCTTCCTCAAATGTTGGCATACCTTGATTGACCCAGAATAGGTATGAATGCTAAAGCAAAGTACATTATCTTACTTCATGCTTACATTAGTTTTGAGTACACAGATTTCTTGTCTAGCTCATTGCAAGGAATTTTCAAAATATGATGGATGTTCCTAATCTATATTGAACATCTGGCTGGAGTGAGATTTTATAAATGAAACAGCATGTCTTATGGCCAAATACCAAAGATGGTTCCGGAACATCATATTTGAGCATGAAGAGGCCACTAAATAGAACTAAACTGAGGCTAGGAAAGCAGCTATGTAACAATGATCCAACTAGGCACTGGTTAAAGTATGTAGTGTTCGACCCAGGTATTTACTAAGGACAGGGAAAAGATGCTTAGCTGAAGGACGAATCACACTCTATTTACTGTATTTACATTTTGTGTTCAGTTTGATTCAGGTGAATTCTGAGGCCCTGAAACCAGCAAATTGTTTATTAATTTTTGTTTGTATCACTATACTTAATTCAAAACTGGCTGTTAAGTGCGTCTTGAAGTCAATTCAGTTAATATATGATTGGTAGTTTTAAAAAACGTATTTTTGCCTTTTTTTCTTAGTTTTCAACTCTAATCCCCAAATCCAAAGATAGCTTTTGGAAACATAGAACAAATTTGCAAAACTTGAGTAATTTGGCTTCAGTTGGCTATTGAAAGTACTGAAGTAAAATAAGACAATTGAAACAATCAAAAAATTGGAATAGGTAAAGGGAGGGCTCAAAATCACGTTGCTTCTTAGTTTCCAGTAAATTTTGTATTTGCAGTAAGTTTATGGAGACAGAGCAAACACACAATAGTTTCACCAGACATTCACAGCATGTGATTCCAAGATCGTTGCGGGATTTGTTTCAAGTTTATTTTCTAAGTTGTCCTGGAAGCTCTCCTTCCCAGGTATATCTTCTCTTCTGTCTCATGTATCATGTCTTATTTCAGCTCCTCCGACAGCACGTCAGGCATTAGCAGCAGAATAATCTGTATGCACAGTGGGGGGAGAGAGGCAAACCAAATACACATTGAATAGGGAACAAGAAGTTTTCAGCAGTGGATACATTATTCTCCCCAGTAAAGGAGCAAATCTGCTAAGCATATGGAGACATGCTCAGGGATCAATGGAAGAACTTCTAAGTATATGGTCATCCTGTGAAAATTTATATCTGGACTGGAGGATGTATTTGGATAGTATAAGTAATATTCTCATAAAATTTTTGGAGTGACACATGAAGAATGAGGGAAACTGTAATATAAAAAGCACATGTGAGATCCTTGCCAATGATTAAGCCATCCTTTTGCCTCATAAAGACACTGATTTTCATCCCATCCTGATCTTTTAGAGTAGCTCAGTTTTATGTATCTTGAGAATTTTTATAACAAAGCCCAACTGAAATTAGTGTAATGAGCTTAGGTTAGGGGAAAGTAAGAGTCCTTGGATCTTGGATAAATATACTTAGTTTAACAAATTTGTCAAAATGTACCCACCGAGGATATCATTTTCCTTACAAAAATATGATGTATACCTTTATTTATTTGATATTTTTCTTAACCTCAGAGCCTATAGGATAAACTTGACAAAGAAATTCTGCTAGACTTATGTTTTTAATATACTATCTTAAATTCTAGCATTTCTTTCAGATATTTACCCCCAAGACTCATTCTAGATCTATTTGTTATGGGAGAAGAATGAGAAAGAGACCGTATAATAAAGTTTCCTCTTCTCTTCCTGATTGTCTTTAAAAAATTGGAGAAATGGTTTCTAAATTATCAAATATTCTACTGAGAACTCAGCAGGTGGCTTCAAATTAAATTCACAAAAACGTCCAGAATGATATTTTCCTTAGAAAATCCCAGGATATGATTTTACCAACGTGATGGGATTCAAACCCAAGCCTCTTTGCTAAGAGATAAAAATAAACCACTGAACTCTAAAATCAAGAATAATACTTGCAGTTAAAATGTAAGTGGTTAAAAATGAGGAAATAAAGTGCCAATATGCATTGGCATAGAGTAAGATTAAAAGTTGTGTACAACTGAGGAAAATATTTTACCGTTCCAAGTTCTATACTATTGGAAGTTCACTCTTGCTAAAACCTTTTGATAAATCTCATTACTAAATAGTTATTATATTTGATTGTTCATACTTTCATATTTCTTTTGGATTCTTCCTCTTCACTCATAACTATCTTTAGAATCAGTGCACCCAGTTAAAATACACACAATACATAATAGAAAATATACAGAATTTTCTAGTTAGCATATTATGTTGATTTAAAACTTAACTTCCTCCCATGAATTTTCATTTTGATCAATTCACAAAAGCCACTTTAAAAACAACCATGATGTTTAAATTTTCACCAAACATTTAATGAAATTAGTTTCTCACAGATATATTGACTAAACCAAATTCTGTTGAGAAAACCATAATTTTATCCTTAATCTAAAAATAAAATAAATTTAATCTCATAATTTATTTACTTTAGCACGTTTATTATATAGGCATTTGTTGAATGCTGTGTAATGATCATTTATTATATTAAAAACATAAAGATACAATGAACTCACAGAGGATGGAATGAACGTCCCATTCCGACTAATTATATTTTGTGAATAACTGACACTTATGTTTCCTTAATTTTGAACTTAGCCTTGCTATAAGCAATTGAATAGTTTGTTTTATTATAGTTTCAGAATATTTGAAATAATCTGATGGTCTCTAGATCACACAGTAAAAATTACAGAATGTCACATTGTTAAAATTATGTTAATATTACCAAACCTTACCAACAATTTTAATAATACCATACTATTTTGGCATTTGCCTCTTGTATATAAAAATCAAGAGAAAAACTCCAACCATGAAAGCTTCTCATAGGAGTGGACTAAACATGGGCTAAACCTGTAACTTCATAGAATTTTCTTCTGGGAAGTCAGAATGCCAGTACTAAAATTTCTAAATATCCTAAAATTTCTGATTCTTGCACAGTCCTCTTGTCCCACTAAAGATACAGGGCAAACCCTGCCATTCAAAAAGACTGTAAATTCTTCCTTTCATTTCCATTGTAGGGTTCAGTATCAGTGAATTGAAGAAGGATAGGAAACACATCACTCAAAATGACTACTATATTAAGAGCCGGTAGTCTTCATCTCCATTCCCAGTTCTACTTCTAAGACCTGTCAGCTGTTTGGAATTTTTTTATACCTGATTTAGAAAATACGAAGGTCATATTCCTTCCAGTTGTAATATTCCATGTTTCTATGGGATAGTGTTTTGTACTCTACCTACCATGACTTTTATTCAGCACCAACTGCATGTCAGTCACTGGCCTAAGAGTTTTTCACGTTATAATAACATTCAATTTTTAAAATACTCGTTTAAGGTAGCTAGGCGTGAAAAAGAATGACAGAGAAATAAAGACTTTCTCCAAGATCACAGAGCTCAGTAAGCAAGGAAAGAGATCACCTAGTTTATGGCCCTGAAAACCCTCCTTTTAGTACCAGGTCAGAAGGTCTCTGAGGAATCACTTAATTCAAACCTCACTTTTCACAGAAAGTTTACAGAATTGCCTCAGGTAATTCAAACGTCTCACAGTCTTTCTGGGGCAAACTTTTTCTGAAACGGCCAGATGTAAATAGTATCAGCTTTGTGGACCATAAGGTCTCATGAAAGAATCCACGGGCAATAGTGAACCAATGAAGGGCACTGTGTTTCAATAAATTATTTGTGGACACTGTTTATTTATATATTATATATATTTATTTATGGATACATATTTATAGACATATAAAATTAGAATTTCATATGATGTTCACCTGTCATGAAATTCTATTCTTTTGTTTGTTTTTTCCCCAACTATTTAAAACTTTAAAATCGATCTTATCTCACAGGCCTGATAAGGACAGATGGTGCCCACGGGCCATAGTTTTCAGGCCCCTGTTCTAGAGGAGGATCCTTTTAAATCTAGATGTCTTGTACCCCATGGAAGTTCTCTGATAACTGCAAGTGATGAGCGGACACTCTAACCAGAACAATTTTATAATAATGATAGCACTCAATTTGCCAGACATTGCCCAAAATGTTTCATACATATTATTGATATTTCGGTCAATCTTACAGCAGCCCCATGAAGTAGATATGATTTACCTTACATAGAGAAGGAAATGGGGACTTTGTCTATTGCAGTGACGCCTCTGGACCCACGCGTGAATGCGGCAGAATTCAGATGTTTATCTCTAAACTCCAAAAAGTTATAATTCTTATATATCTAACGAGTAAGGGAAAAAGCAAGTAATTTTCCCATTTCAGGAGGAAGAGGTAACCTAGAGAAACCCACCCAATGCTAATATCAGGGAGCACTGGTGTTCTAGGGATATTTGGAAGGCATTCTGATGTCTTAGTCATGAGAAAAACAAATAACTGTGCAAGTGCTATACCCATATTCTAATTGCTTGATGCCTTGCTCTGCCTTCAAAATTGTGTTTAATGGCTTCATATGTCAAGCACAAACAATAGCATAGGAGCGAAATATACAGCCACTATGTTTTTGATTAGTGCAGTCATTTTTTTTTTTATTTCTAACTCTCATATACATCTTAAACTGATAGCTTCTTGGCTTATTTTGTGAGGGGACTGAAGACAGGTGGTGAGTGAGCCCCATGTACACATGCTATATATTTAACTGCATTGTGCTAAACAGATACTCTTTGGGGTGAAAATTGTCTGACCTTCCTTGATAGAACAGTTAGGTTTTTACAAGAAAATGAGCTATGCTTCTTGTTTTTACAACTTTTCCTTTAGGACTAAATGATGAAATTAGCTTATCCACCACTGACTGGACAAAACTCCAACTGTGTTTATTGCTTTACATTTGTTTTATTTAACACTTGACCCTAGAAAACCTTGTAAAGTGTCTTCAGTTTCTACAGAATCTAGAAACTTTATGCAAATATATCACTCTTTTCCCATACTTCAGGGCAAAGGCCATTTTTCCCTGTCAACATTTTCAAACTGTGGGGCTTCAAATAATTGAAGTGAATGAGTATTTGTATTTTAATATTTATCTCACTGGTTTTCTAAATTCAGTTTACTAAATGCTTACATCTGCCGATGTCATTAAAACATGAAGTGTATATACTACATGTTATTATAGATTTAATAGCAGAGGGGAAAAGTCATGAAAAATATTATAAATAAACTTAATTGACAACTCTTTCAACATTTTGCATGTCTTTCAAAAAAGATATACACACACGCCCACTCAATATATGAGGTGATGAAAATACATAATTTGCTTTGTTAAGTAACTTACTCATAAAGTCAATGCATTGTGTAAAGTGCCAAAACTCTGTAAGAATATGCATTACAAATGAATTTAAAATATATGTACATTACATTATAGGAATTATTGATTATATGGTACATAATTTGTGTTCTAAGTCCAGAGAGTCCCTAACTTAAGATGGTTCAACTTATCTTTTGACTTTATGATGGTGCAAAAGCGATACGAATTCAGTGGAAACTGTACTTCAAATTTTGAATTTCGATCTTTTCCTGGGCTAGTGATATGTGGTCCCATCCTCTCTTGTGATGCTGGGCAATGGCAGTGAACCACAGCTCCCGGTCTGCCCCATGATCACAAGGGTCGCCAACCAATACGCTGATAACCACTCTGCACCCAGCCAGCCATTCTGTTTTTCACTTTCAGTACGCAAGTCGATAAATTACATGAGATGTTCAACACTTTATATAAAATAGACTTTGCATTAGATGATTTTGCCCAGCTGTAGGCTAATGAAAATGTTCTGAACACGTTTAAGGTAGGCTGGGATCAACCATGAAGTTAGATAGGTTACGTATATTAAGTGCATTTTCAACTTAAGCTCTTTTTAACTTAGGACAGATTTATTGGGACGTAACCCAATAAATAAATAACTTAAGGAATATCTGTATTGTATCATATAAAGGCTATAAGTATCAGAAGTATCTTACTGAGAAAACTAGTCTGCTATCTCCGTGAAGGAATAAGTGATTGTAACACAGCATGACACAAAAGTGTGTCATGTGGCAAAGATAGATACATATACTGAAATAAAAGGTTAATGCCTGGCACTATCCTTCCCCTAGCACTTATCACATTGTCCTGAAATAATCCTCATCCAAGTGTTCTACCATTAGAAGTGCCACTCCCATCAGGGGTTCCTTGCATTTTGTGTCTTTGTACATTTAAACCTTAGACAAGTAATGATAAATTATTGGTGCTCAGTAAACATAATATTTGTTTCAACTAACAAAAGAAAGCAGTCTTTGCAATTAATAATAGAAATATAAAATTTGCAGGGTCTTCCAAATAATGAGAATCACACACAAAACATACAGAGAGAAGGAGGCAGGGAGGGAGGGGTCTCCCCCAGGAACATCAAAATTATGGATAGATTGAGGGTTATATAAATACATTAACTTGTCCTAAGTTGTTTAGTTCTGCTAATTCTCTGGGGAGGAGAAAAAGATCTGACGTTTGTTTAGTGTCTCTTATGCAAAACACATAGTGCAAGGGCATTTTCATTCTTTATCCCTTTTTGTACCAACATGTTTGGGAAAGCACTTCACAGCAAGCTACATGTAATGATTGATCTATTTTTATACTAATACTTATCACAGCATTTTGAAACATGTTACTATATGACAGTGGTAAATCATAGTGTTTTGACATATTTTACCATAGGACAGCGGCAAAAATTGTTTCCTGTTTTTAAGCTTTCCATAATATTTTTTCAGATTCATCATCTCATATAAATTGTCATTAATTTTGGTGACAAAGTACACTATTGAATTTAATTGATGACTATGAAATTACAATCTGATACTTACAAGACTTAGTAATCTAGTATCAACATTTTTAGGAGGAATTTCAATATGAGCTGACTGTCAGGGATGAAAAAGTCCATCCTGTTTTCATTGTTAAAGTGGCAATCTTACAAGTAGCAGAAACATTTCTGGAAAAAACAAAACACCGAAGAAAATGAGAAACTGTTGACTGGTACCCTGGATTGTTTTATGCCTGATTTCAATTCCTCTTACATTTCTTTAAAATTACCCTTGAAAATTTCAGAAGAGCTTTCAAACTTATTTTTCATAGTTATTTTCAAAGTTTCTTCCAAAAAATGGTCTAATATGGTGCTTTTTTGTGTGGCGTGATTCTCTATCTGTAGAGACATAGTGCTTTCACTCCCAAAATATAATAAGGATACATATTGTTTTGTCATGTGAACACGTCTTTCAAAAATCACTTCATCTATTTCTACTCACATAGAACTTTAATAACACATTTATGTTTCCTTATTATCCAATTCTATCCTATGTTCCAGTAGTATTTAAATAAAACAGTATAATATACTACTTAGAGCTAGCCTCACCATCTCTCAGATGGCATTAAAAGCAAGCTCCTCTTCTGAAGTTCTGTAGTCACAAAAAAAGTCATTAAAATTTAAAACATTAAAAACAGAAATATGACTTTGCCGTTTAAGCTGATGGCTCTTCTATTTTATTTTTTAACTGAGTGTCAGTTATAATTTACAATCATATTTTTTACAAGTCCTCAATAGAAGAATTTATTTTAAAGAAAATAAAAATGAGTAATTGTTGCATTACTGTTTATCAAAAGTGGAAAGGCCTTGATTCAACAATGCCTGCCAAGTTGTGAGTTTCAAATTCTACTTAAAGAAATATTGCTTACCTATGCAATATCCACTGTGCCTTAACTAAAATACATATACTGATGGTTTTATAGTCATAGATTCCTGCCATATGATTGCATTTTATAGTATGATATGAGTGTGTCCATAATGATTTCATTTGTTCATAGTTTATATAAATGTTCAATGAACACGCTACAATTTTAATTTCAAATCATCACTGATTATTCTGGTCAGCTGCTGAGAGATATTCCTCGCTCTTGACAGCAATTTCTACATTCTGTCCATAATAATAACAGCAGATATTTAGATAGCAGTTTGCCATATTATTACACATATTACCTCATTTAAGCCAGACCACAAACCTGTGGTGTAGTTATTACTATCCCTACTTTATAAATGAGAGAAGTGGGATTCAGAAAGTTTAGGCCATTTAGTTGAGATTTCTTAATAAGTGACCAAGACAGGAATTCAATTCTGTGTACAAACTCCAATATAATTTATGTTTATATTTAATATCAGCCAAAATGAACAAGTTTTTATGTATAGGTGGGATATATGTAAAATTCGACTTTAAGGAACCTGATCTATTGTTGTTTATTTTAATTCCTGAGTTACTAATTAACCCTAGAATTATTTAAATTCAGAGGGGAAAAATTATTTTCTTATGTTATTCCACAAATGATATGAACTTTTTACTTAGGAATATTAAAACAAGAAGATACAGGCTTTGGCTAAAGCACAAGGGCTTTGGAATACATATAAAAATTTATTTTGACAGTGACTGTTTTGTCTGAGGGATCTTCTTCTTAAAGAGTCCCTTCTTTAGGGACTTCCCTGGCGGTCCAGTGATTAATACTTCACCTTCCAATGCAGGGAGTGCAGGTTCAATCCCTGGTGGGGGAACTAAGATCCCACATGCCACGTGGCCAAAAAGCCAAAACATAAAACAGAAGCAATATTGTAACAAATTCAATAAAGACTTAAAAAAATACATTTAAGGGCTTCCCTGGTGGCTCAGTGGTTGAGAGTACGCCTGCCGATACAGGGGACACGGGTTCGTGCCCCGGTCCGGGAAGATCCCACATGCCGCGGAGCGGCTGGGCCCGTGAGCCATGGCCGCTGAGCCTGCGCGTCTGGAGCCTGTGCTCCGCAACGGGAGAGGCCACAACAGTGAGAGGCCCATGTACCGCAAAAAAAAACAACCACATTTAAAAAAAATTCCCTTCTTTAAAGTCTTTAAATATAGGGTGATCCCCTGATGATTATGGAAGATTTATGTTTTGTACTTGATAAGGGAAAAATAACTAAATTATTTTCAATATTATGGCCATAAGCTTCTCTAGGGAACTAAAAAATGAGTGTGCAAAGGCACAATTTGATTGACTCCAAAGAATAATTTTTGATGGTCTCATAATCAATTTATAAATATAGAAATATATTCATAAACATCATTTCCTTCTTATGTAGGATGACAGAGAGGCAGGGCAGATGGAAAGTAGTCTGATAAACCATCTGTGGGATCCCAGTCATTCTATCCACTCCCAAGGATCAACTGAGTGGGTGCTTGGAAATTCCCTACCCTGACCCAGGTAATCTTTTTATTAAAATCATCTGGTTATTAGTTTTTATTTTCCAGATGGAAAACATGAAGACCAACAGAATATTTATGTGGAAACTGGGTTCCTGGATCCCTGTGCAGTGGTCTTTCACTTCTGAAATCTGAGGTCCACTCCTGTTATAGACTAACACATTCTTTATTCGATCACCTAATCCACCTGCTTTTATTCCTTTGAGGGTTTTTAATATTTTATTTAAAAGCATACCAGAACAAACAGAAGCATTAAAGGAGAGAAAAAAAGGAATGTGTTCTTTTTTTTTTTTTTTTTTTTGCGGTACGCGGGCCTCTCACTGCCGTGGCCTCTCCCGTTGCGGAGCACAGGCTCCGGACGCGCAGGCTCAGCGGCCATGGCCCATGGGCGCAGCCGCTTTGCGGCACGTGGGATCCTCCCGGACCGGGGCACGAACCCGCGTCCCCTGCATCGGCAGGCGGACTCTCAATCACTGTGCCACCAGGGAAGCCCAGGAATGTGTTCTTTTACAGGTAACTTCTTTCTCTACTCATCAGTGAAGGGCACTTGGTCAATAAATGAATTTCTCACAAACCCTCCCTCTTTCTCTACACAACGTAAATGGGCACATGTGAAGCATGGCTTAAAGGGGCTATATTCCATGTCAGCACATCCCAAGAACACTGGCAAAGCCATTATAATCACTCCCTTACTCAATGTAGTTTGAATAAAGAACATAACTAGACTCATGCTAATGATCAGATAACAAGTCATATATTAGGCAAGTAAAGAGTGTCAACTTTTATGAAACTAAGTTTCAGAAAAGCTTGGTGAATTGTCTAGCATTCCACACAAAAATTGTGTAAAGACTTCCTAGAACTCAGTTATCTATGAGTTGGTTGACAGAAAACTGTGTGAGTGTGTTTTCCCCAAGACGCCCTGGTACTTAGCCAACTGAGACATAGTCTATAAAATTAGTTACAACGTGGTCTATGTTGTCATATTTAATTATGTAAATACAACAACAGAAACCAAAATTCTTGGTACATTAAGTATTGCATCAGTTTGTGTTTTTTAGCTACTAATAAAAGAAATCAACTGTGCCTGCCTGATTTAAGCAAAGAAGTTAGGGATGAGGGGTAGCTTAGAGAATCAAAGACACAGCTACAGAGCCAGACTCAGAAAGGACAGGAGAAAGAGTAGCCCTGGGCATCCTTGTACAGAACCTCATCTCGTCTCGTTTAGGTCCCTCCCCAAGGATAAAGCAGCTGCATGTGTGTTTTCCTCCCATGTGTCCTTCCAGTTAAGGGTCAGGTGCTGAGAAAGAGACCCTGGTGACCCTATGTGTCCAGGTGAGGACAACCATCTGGCTTGGCAGCTTCCACAAGCGAGCCCAGGATACAGGAGTAATTTCCCCTCAAGGAAACTCAGAGTTCTTGCCAGAAAAGAAGAAAGTGGTTACTGGTCATCAAAGCAAGGCCTTAACTTTTGTCAAAGCTCAATGTAAATGTTGCTGCCTCCAAGAAGCCATTTTCTAATCCTGCAAACCTTCCTCGGTACATCCACTTTCACTAGACAAGCACATGATGCATATTCCATAAAATGGGATGTATTGGAGAGCAAGACAGACCAGGCTTTTTCCTCAGGGAGCGTAAATTCTAGCAGAAAAAAGTATTTCTGGACTACCATATTTGTGCTTCTCTTAGGATCTCGATGCGTTCTGTGTTAGTTACAAGGCTTTCTCTATCAAGAGATCTTTAAGCTCTTTAGTGAAGACAAAAAAAAATAGTTGATGTTTGCATCTTCCATAACACTTAGCACATTGTGTCACAGAGTACCCACTAATAAACACTTCAACATCGGTCTTAAGTGCACAGTCTCCTAACTTGGTCTCCTGCTTATCCTGTCTTTGATGGCTCTGCTACTTGTGTAATAAAATCCAAATTCTCAAAATAGTTCTTAAAGTATTTCATAACCTTCCCTTAAGGTACCCCCAGTTTTACTAGCACTATATCATTTATGTGGTCTACGTTGTAATTGTACCCTCCAGTCAGATTTAAACTCATCTTCCGCTTTGGTGTTCTTACATTTATTTGTTATTTATACCTCTATGACTGCAGACAAACTCTGTGCCTTATATTGGAGTTGTTTGGGTGCGTTTCTTTAACTGTCTATAGATTGTGAGATCCTGGGGAAGGGAACTAGTTAGTTACAGCTTTCTTTAACGTCTAGTGGGATGCTATGCACAAAGTAAGAGTTCAATTACTCTTGTTAACTAAGTTTTGTAAAAAAACATGTTCTTGTTAATTAAAATGTATTTGTATGCATTATATGCCAACATTATGCTAGCCCTATAGAAAGAGAGTTATATGTGATACGTTTTTTACCCTTAAGGATATTAGAACATAAAATAATTGGAATAAGCTGTTAGGACAGAAACACAGAGGTACGATAGAGACACTAAGAAGGAAATGGTCAATTATACTTAGGTGGACAAAAAATGATTTCATAGAACAGATGAAATGAATCTCAAAGGATAAATGAAGGTATAATCCTTGCAGACAAGAAGGTGAGTGTTTTCCAGAACAGAGAGGCAACAGCAGGATGAACAAATATGTGAAGCATGAAGGAGGTAGAACATCCAATTCAAGAAACAAACCTATAAGATATTAGAGAAGTGATCTGGGAGGAAGATCATCTATATATCTAAGGAGAGAGAATTTGATTTCTTTAATGTAATGGAGACCTATTGGAAGGTTTTAAGGTAAAGAATTAGGTGATTGGCTATACATTCTAGAAAGTTCATTTTGACTTCCTATGGGGAATGGATCGAATGTGGAAGCAGGTGAGTCAAAGAGCCTGAACCCATTTTGGCAGCAACAGTAAATTTTTAAAAAGTGAGTGAGTACAAGAGATGGTAACGTGTTGATTAAACTGAATCCACAGCAGGTGGTAACTGCTAACAAGGGGGTGTGTGAGCGGGGTCACCCCAGCTGACTCCAAGATTTCATAGGGGAGAGGAGAAATGAATAGTTCTTCCTTGCCTGAGACTAAGGATGGTGGGGAAAGAAGCAAATCTGAGAGAATATAAAGGGGAAAAAAGGAGAGAGGAGAGAAGAAAGGAGGGCGCTAGACGGAAGACAAGAGGAGGGTGAGGGGAAGGACGGCAGGGAGAAGTGGACCTCTGCGTTTTTCAAAATGAGGTGTGGACAAAAGAAAGGAATGTGTGAAAAGAGAGGAGCCATGGTCAGAAGGAAAGAGGAGGTAGGGGATTTTGTTGTTTGGCATCAGGATATCTAATATCACTGAGAAGATCAAGTGTGACGAGCAGAACTAGAAACATTAAGCAAGCATTCAAGTGAAGTTTAAGAACAGAAAAAACTATGTAATGGTGACAGGACTCGTAGGCGTGGTTATGGGGTATTGACAGGGCAGGGGCGTAAGGAATCCTGGGGTGTTGGACACTATTTCTCAGTCTGTGTAGTGATTGCATGACTGCATTCTGTGTGCTTTGCTATACGTTATGTTATGCTTCAATTCAAAAAATGTCACAAAAAACCCCAAAATAAGTGAAATAAAGATAGCACCTATAAAGACAAAGAAAGAAAGATAAAGAAAATATGAAGTGACTTTCCCAGGTCACCTGGTACAAAGTCAGATGCAAGATTCAAACCCAGGTCTGTTTGTCTCCCGTGTATTTTCTATTAACCACTATGCTTCTCTGCCCCCAGATAATAGCCTTTTCCATTGGTTTCCACTGGATAGCAAAGTGGGTTTACTCCCCTCTCAGTCTTATCTTGAAAGCACCTACTTAGTCTACTAATCAATAGATTGAATTATTTTTACTTACAAATTTTGCCTGAAAAATACTGTAAGTTTGGTCAAATCTTGTTCTGAGTTATCCGTCAAAGGATTCTGTAGGTACTACATACAGATTTGCTAAAATCTAAAATGATTCATAGATCTGAATTTTTTAATCTATTGTCAGTAATGATATATGATAATGAAAATACTAGTTCATCTTGATAATATCTTGAACTAAAAAACTTAAGATAAAAAACTTGAATATCACAGAATAGAAGGAAATACTCAAAGTAAATTTCATATAGGGACAGGTAAGTCTCTTTCGCTTCATAAAACGTCTTTAATTTACAATATAGAACCCTTCCTTTCCTGTTTAGTTTAATATCTTTTTTTCAAAGAGTATGCATATTTTAATAACATCTTTTTTTTTTTTACCTTTACAAAGTATTGTGAATTAGGCAAGGTAGATATTTGACATCTGTTTAACATATGAATTAATTGTGGATTGCCAAATAATAAATATTTTACCACAGTGTAGATCTAGGTGGCTCAAATAGATATTTAAATGCAGAAAAGCTGAAATGACCGTATGATGTAATGAGTTTGTCTTCTTGGCATACTGACTTCTCATTGTAAGCAAACGTATTTTCATTATGGCGTAGACATCTTTCTCCTGTGAGCTTTTTTGGAGTGTCCACCAAGAAACTGACATATGGGTTATCCACAACATGTAGAATTTTTAACCTGAAAAGCTGAAAGCCATCCCTTGGAAAAAAGCTACCACATTAAGATGTTTCCCAGGAGGCCCCTCCCAAATGATGACGTATAGCTGCAATGTGCCTCTGGCCATTTCTTAATATTAGGAATGGTACCATTTCTCCCATTGATCATAACTTAAAATGTTGTTGTCAGTTTAAGGTGAGGTCACATTTCACGTGGATTTAAATACATGCATTTCAAATAGTGTGATAAAAATTAATAGATTTTCAGGCTATTTCTAATATACACAGTAATGCAATTCTCTCAAGTTAAAAATGTGTTGAGCTTTGCATAATTCTTTAGCTTGTGGACCAAGTGAACTACAAAATGGGCCTATTGATGCTGGATGACATCATTTCAGCAGATAAATGGTGATATTGGCCATCCTTGGTCAGAATTTGTCTTGGATTCTGAATTTAGAATAATTCCAGGTCTTGATGCAGACTTCATATAAAATGTGAACTTCCTATATACTGTCCTAGTATTAATTTTAGAAAGATATTCTGCAGACCTGAAAATGTAATTTAATATCACTCTAAGTTCTAAGCTCTGTTACCTCTTTAAGCAAAATTATATAAACTATATTTTAAAGCTTTTTGACTGGGTTTTATTTCATTAGCAATAGAAAGTAATGCTATGAGTAAAAACAAAGTCTATTTTATTATGCATTATCCTTAAAGTATTATTTTTAATAATATTTTTATTAACCATAGGTCAGTTAATGACCCAATAAATCTATTCAATTTGTATGTCATGTACATATCTTGTACCCATAGCAATCTACAATACCCTCAATGATTTTTGCTTGGCTTTACTAAACTGAATGCCTGTTTAACTCTGTAAAACATTGTAAAAATATAAATATTCTCAGATATTAAGCACTTCATAAATATCTTTTTAATTAATAATTATGATCAAACTGCTTTTGTAAAAGCCATGGAGTTTGGGTATAGGCACTGGATTCCATTCCCTTTAGTTTTTCAAAATATTACACGATACAAAAAATCATATGCACAATTTACTCATAGCCATTTTTAGAAACTATAATTTTTGATTCAAAAGAAATCTGCAATCTTGCAAAACGAGACTCAGTTTAACAGTGTGTTTCCAAAAAAATTGTAGCTGCTTTTCTTGCCTTTCTTCTTAGACAAGAGACTTGTGATAAGGAGGGGGGAAAAAAGGCAGAAAAATCGACTGGGCCTGTAACTATAGGTGGTGGTCATGCAGTTGAAAGCATATTATCTGGAAGTGAGAACAAAACAGGTTCTTATTCTAGCTCTCCATCTAAACTTACTATTGACCTGTCAATGCAAGTCACCAGTCATGTGCTCTTGGATAAGTCACATTGTTCCTCTGGGTTTTACACTCTTCATCTGGACTAGATGAGCTCAAAGGCTCCTTCACTAGCTTAGAACGTGACTTTCTCTTTCCAGATTAAAATTTAATAAGCAGATGTGGTATCAGATCTGGGTTATTTTCTTTTTCCTTCGGAGAAAATGGTGAAAAGGTCTGTTATCAACCAGATTAATTATATCCACTTTTCCTATCAAGTGTTCCTAATGCAGCACTGGATTTTTATATATGCCTCTAGCATAAAGTGAAAGGTAAGCCAGTACTTTGGTAGGCCACATCTGTTTCTTTACTATGACACTTGTACTTCTTAAAAATCTATTTTATAAGAGAAACCATTTTTATGAGGTCTGTGTCTGAATTTAGGATTTGGTTCTTCAAGTTTTTATAAGTTCTATGAATACCCTACAGTTTCTTTGGGCATCATCATTGGTGTAGTTGGTTACAGAGGCTAAGAAGCAGAATTGCTACAGCTAAAGGCTGGGCCAGATGGAGATCCTTCTGATTGCCTAAAAGCTGGACCATGTTCAGGTCACCCTATAAATGGCTCATAGCCAGATACTCTAAAAAATACTACGCCAGGTTTTTGTTTGTTTGTTTTTGGGTTTTTTTGCGGTACGCGGGCCTCTCACTGTTGTGGCCTCTCCCGTTGCGGAGCAAGGCTCCGGACGCGCAGGCTCAGCGGCCATGGATCACGGGCCCAGCCGCTCCGCGGCATGTGGGATCCTCCCGGACCGGGGCACGAACCCGTGTTCCCTGCATCGGCAGGCGGACTCTCAACCACTGTGCCACCAGGGAAGCCCTACGCCTCATTTTTAATGACAGAGGATGTAAGCTTAAGCAACCTGTCATTTCTTTTGTACAGGTTATCTCAATAGGACCACAACCATGGGAACCCTAAAATGTTCCCTAGGTGGCAGACTGAGAGAAAAGGACAGAATCTATCAGAGAAAAATAAAGAAAAGGAGAAATGTGCTTAGCAGACAAAAATAGGCACCACGGACAGCTTTTCTGGCATCATTCATCCCATGACAAGGGAACAATAATGAGTAAACATTAAAATTAAAACACTTGATGTATATCCACCTACGAAATAATAAAAATAGAACCCTATCTCACTTCATATCATACACAAAAGTTAACCCAAGGACCTCCGTGGTGGCGCAGTGGTTGAGAGTCCGCCTGCCGATGCAGGGAACACGGGTTCGTGCCCCGGTCTGGGAAGATCTGCGGCTGGGCCCGTGAGCCATGGCCGCTGAGCCTGCGCGTCCGAAGCCTGTGCTCCACAACGGGAGAGGCCACAACAGTGAGAGGCCTGAGTACCGCAAAAAAAAAAAAAAGTTAACCCAAAATGTATCAAAGACCTAAATGTAGGAACTCAAGGCGTAAAGCTCTTAGAAGAAGACATAGGTGAAAATCTGTGTGTCTTTGAATTAGGTAGTGGGTTCTTAGATATGACACCAAGAGCACAAGCAACAAAAGAAAAATAGGTGTCTCCATTAAAACTAAAAACTTTTGTGCATCGAAGGACACTATAAGCAAGTGAAAGACAACCAACAGAATGGGAGATAATATTTGCAAACTTATATTTGATGAGCATCCAACATCCAGAATATATGGAGAACTCCTACAACTCAGCAATCCAGAAAGACAACCCAGTTAAAAACTGGGCCGAGTATTTGAATAGATTACTCTCCAGAGAAGATATACAAATGGCCACAAGCACGTGAAAAGATGCACAACGTCATTAATCCTGAGGGAATGCAAATTAAAACCACAATGAGAAACCACTTCACAGCTACTAGGATGGTTATAATAAAAAACAGTAGCAAAGACTGGTGAAGATATGGAGGAACTGGAATCCTCATACACTGCTAGTGAGAATGTAATATGGTGCAGCCACTGTGCAAATCATTTTGTTAGTTCTTCAAAAAGTTAAAGATAGTATTACCATATGACCCAGCAATTCCACTCTTACATAAATGCCTGAGAGAAGAGAAAACATACGTTCAAACAAAAAAATGTATATGAATATTCATAGCAGCATACTCATAATAGCAAGTAGGAAAAAATGTCCACTACCTGATGAGTGGATAAACAAATATGATATCTCCATACAATGGAACATTATTCAGTATAAAAAGGAATGAAGTACTGTTCCATGTTACCACATGGATGAAACTAGAAAGTATGCTAAGTGAAAGAAATCAGGTGCAAAAGACCATGTATTGTAAAATGTCTGCAATAAGGCAAATCCACAGAAACAGGAAGTAGATTAGTGCTTGCCAGGGACTGGAGGAAGAGGAGAATTGGGCTTAACTGCTCATAGACACAGGGTTTCTTTTCTGGGGTGATGAAAATATTCTAGATTTAGATAGTAGTGATGGTTGGACGACGCAGTGACTATACTAAAATAACATTAGAGTGTACTTGAAAATGGTGAATTTTACGTTGTGTGAAATACATCTCAATAAAAAAGTGTTGGAAAGACTCATTGAATTAACTGAACAGCCAACTAAATATAGGTATATATAAGTGTGCAAATAGTTATTAAAAATCTGTTCTTGTTAAAAGATACTAACAGTTGTCTATTAGAGAAAACTGAACCTATGTTTAATTACTTCATTTATTAAATATTTCTTGAGTGCCTACTGTGCTGGACACTGTCCTGAGTTCAAAGAAAGAGATAAGATTTTTCTAGAAAACACTTGTCCTCAACATTTTTATTTCAGGATCCTTTATACTCCTAAAAATTATTGAGGATCCTAAAGAGCTTTGGTTTTTAAAAGACACATCTATTAATGTTAACTATACTAGAAATAAAGCTGAGAAAAGTTTTAAAAATATTCATTAATCTAAGTATAGTAATAATAAGAAACCCATTATAGTTTAATATAAATCAGATGTTTACTAAAATATTTTCCTAAAACACATTAGTGTTTTATTTTACATTTTTGAAAATATTTTAATATCTGGCTTAATTGGCTTCTGCAGTTAACCTACTGTAATCTTTTGTTTTGGTTGAAGAATATGGAGAAAAATCTTGCCTTCCAGAGATATGTAAAATGGCAGAGTATTTAAATTACCTTTTCTGATAATAGTGAATATTCTTTTTTGGTACTGAATCAAAGCTCAACAAGTGCTAACTTGTCTGATGTTGCAAAGTGGAACCTGAAAGCATATCAACCAACTTTTTATAAAGTTACATTACAGTTGATGGGTCGTTCTTACTTTGAATAGATCTTTTACTGATGAATGGTTTTGTAGCATCCTACATTGGTCATTTGGAAAATGTCTGTTCACTGAATTTTATAGATTTCCACATGTTGACTCATTTCATCATAGAATCACAAGAAGATCACTGCTGATCTCAAACGGACCTTTAAGTATTGAGAGGCTGCCAAGCTGGTGGTGGCAGACACACGTTTTCCAAAATTCTGCTTTTCACGTGGAGGCTCACATGTCATCATGGGCAATACATACTGTCAGATGTTTTCTTTACTGTAAGACTCAACTTTTCGTTTGTTCTTGAGAAGATGTCTACCCAATACCCTTTTCCAGATAACCACAGTTTATCACTTGTTCTTTCAAGCAAAAAATGAAATTTCACGAAAGGAGCAGCCAGTTAACTTTGCAACTGAAACAACTGCATGAGTTCTCTTCCTGGGAGTCAAACACTCCCCTTGGGTATGCAGCCAAAGTGCTTGATTTGTCACGTAGGGTATGGAAAAGACGTGTACTCAAGGGTTGAAACTTAATACAGTTAACCTTTTCACTGCTTTGTTTAGGACCTTCTTGGGAGCATTGTTTTTTGTGCATTCGTCTGCAAAGGATGCACAGTGTTGAAGACTTCAGTGTCAACTATTCCAGTAGCTCCTGCACCTAGATCTGTGCTCCTGGGCAGTTGCGCCCACTATTACTTTTGCTCCAATCATGCAAATGTCAACACAGCAGGGAGAAAAGCAAATAAATGTCTTCATATTATTATGATGAAAATAGATTTGACCTTGCAGACCCCCTAAACGTGTCTCAGCAGCAACCATGGATCAGTGCACTATACTTCCACAATTGCTGCTCTAAATTCTAGTACTCCATCTGAGTTGCTTTCAGTGGTCCTTCTAAAATTTTCTCTACATGATAGAGTCTTTCTCATTGTCTCTTGGATTTTTCCCCATCATTTTCTATTAGGGCTTCAATAGAAATGCCCATCTGTAGATACGTATCTTCTCTCTAGAATCTTCTCTAGTATGCCCTGTACTCTATATACATCATGACAGTCTTCCCCACACATGTTCTTCTGGACTCTTGATCTGGTTGATCTGGCCAGGCTTGTCTCTTGGGGATACAGGAGCTCTTGTGAGGCTGAGAGTCTAGGCAGTGCTGCTGGAGCAACCCAGCTTTGAGCTCACATCTGCCTTCATTTTCTTGATGAAATATCTTAGTCTTGCACGGTCATTTCCTCTAAAAGCTATTCCCTGCTCTGTCGAGGAGGTTTGGTGGCCTCTTAGGTTGTCTTCTTAAGTACCTGAATGGTGGGAGGGATAATTTATTGGCTCATAAGCCCACATTACCTCTTAAGCAGAAAGGAGTTGGCTTCCTGACAAAGTGCCATTAGAAGGGTCCTCCCCATCTTCCAACCAGTTTATAATACTTACCAGTGTCTCACCTTTTACAGTCCTTAGTGCATCCTGCCAACATGGGGGCCCAATCCCAGGAGCCACCTGTCCTGGGAAGCAGAAATTTTAACAGAAATCATGTTTGAAAGTAAAAGACTACAATTTCACTGCAGAATATAAGCTTCTATTGCCGATTGGGACCGTCAGCTTGTCTGCTCTTCTTTGTTGGCAGTTATTATCATAAAAGATGGAGAAGTAAATATATCTTGTCTATTACCTAAGTTTCAGTGGATCCAAATGGAACCGTAACTGTGTTGTGTCTCTCATAATTAAGGTTGTCATTCTTAACCTGCTGTTCCTAGTGGCCTCACAGGTAAAGGTTCTCCCTGACAATGGATGCAGGACCTCCTGAGGGGTTTTTTCCCAACTACTTGTGATTTTGGGGGGCAAAGATTTCATAACATCTTTAAGCCAGAGGTGGTCCAAAATCTGGTAAGGATCACTTAGTATTGATAAATTTCCAGATAGTTAGATAGATAGGCAGAAATTGTATAACAATTTAATATGTTCCACATTAACTTTGGTGCAATGTAGAACTTGTGATGAACCTATCTATTTTCCTCTTTTTGTTTTTTTCTTCCAAAATTACATGAAAGCAATGACTGAAGCCTAGTGTTTCCTCAATAGATGCTTATTGATTAATGATTTATTTTGAAGCCCCAAAATGAAAGTAATTGGTTAACATACAATTTTGTGGGTCAAAATTCACCCTGATAACTAATTTTTAGAGCTACTCTCCTATGTTATTCTGCTTTGTAAACTTACTATTGGTCATGATTTTTTTTAAAACATTGTGATTAGAAGCATTTGAGGACCTAAAGATAAAAATAAATAAAATAGAAATACACTCACTATTGTATTTTAAACATATGCTTTCATGTCATAAGGCATCCTAAAATATCACAGATATTAGGGGGAAAATAAGCCGTTGCTGCCTTTGTTGAGTTCACACTGCTAACCCTTTAGGGTATTGACAGCCTATTATTTTTCATATGTGCCATCTTTATCCGGGAAACTGAAAGAACAGCTAATTATATCTTTTGCAAATGAGTGCAGCAGAATGGCTTTTGTTCAACACCATTTTAAGTCTGTTCAACAGGACTGTGGAATGACTTAAGCATTTACTGTGGAATGTGTGTGCGCGCGCCGCTCTCCTGGCGTCGTGATGTGATTGTGCACTATGCTTTGTCAGAAATTCAGCCAGTTTCTTTGGATCACTTTTGGAGGGTGTGTGCCTCCATGCCTTTCATTTGCTGTGTATTTTTGGTATGACAGACATGGTAATTACTGCTCTTAAAGTTGGTGCAAATGTTCCTGGGAAAGGGCAGAGGAGTGAACAATTAAAGTGAAGGTCGTGAAAGTAAGCCTGTTAACAAAAGCATAATGATTTCTGGAATACTCCCTTCATCTCTTCCCTATATCACCATACTTTCTCATAAGTGATTGTATAAGCAAGTCCAGACATACCGTAGTTTTGTAGAATTGTACTGCAAAACGCATTTAGCTGCTTTACATATCAAGAGAAGTCTTGAGTTCCAAAACCTTCTTAAGGTGAAATTCCCAGTTGCTTTCAGAGGAGAAGCAAGGTAATAATGTACATATTAACTATTAGCAACAGGTCTTTTTAGAAGACTGTTCATTAAGGTGGTGGTGATTGTGGGGAGGGAGGTGTCAGAGTTAGAGTAGAATAGTGGACCATACACGTACTGGCGGCAGTTTCTCTCCACAT
The DNA here is from genome assembly GCF_039906515.1 of Pseudorca crassidens. NCBI lineage: Eukaryota > Metazoa > Chordata > Mammalia > Artiodactyla > Delphinidae > Pseudorca > Pseudorca crassidens. The sequence continues at coordinate 7,244,511 of NC_090313.1, forward strand.
GTAATTCTCGTCTTCACACGTCCCCAAACCTACTTCCCCTCTCTCTGCCTCCTTTTCCTTTTAGCCCCAAATCACTGGATTGTGTGTACAGATAGCAGGGAAACAGCCAAACTTGGTGTCAACAAGCGTCTTTCCCCTGCATCGTTGTAATACATGAGATCTTCCAAAATTGGTGCCGTCACCCACAAAACCTCTCAGATGACTCGAGCCACCAGATCACTTTGACCTCCGGGGAAGCATTCGTTCTGTGTGTCATAGCCAAGAACGTGGGACTTCTGAGGACAACTGACGAGGCGAGGGCATTCTTAACTTTGGTCCTCTGACATCACGCAAGGTGTAAAATGAAGATTGCAATTCATTATAATACCACTGCACTAAAGAAAAAGTTTGATGGTATAGTTAATATTTGTTCATTTTACCTTAAGGGGATTAGTGCTCTTGACACTACTGAATATAACTAATCCCCCAAGGCCAAGGTATGCCTCAGTGTTTTAACAACAATAATGTTTAAACTGTTTTAGGGTTTTCTAGTTCCCTAGAATGCCGGTAATTTAGACCTCTTGATTCTATTATTATACTTGCAGTAATATTTTAGATCTGTTTCAATAATGAGCCATAGTTCTATATTTAATTAGGAATACCCCTCCCACAGTGAGAAAAGGGGACTATTTGGGTGTTGATGTCATTCTTACTGGTCAGATGGCATTTCAGTGGTTATATTGATTGAGGAACAGCACATATGCTAAATTACCTTTTTCCACCTCAAACCCCTTGAAGGCAGGGGCCAGACCTTTTTTGTTGTTGTGTTTTGTTTTTTTTTTTTTCGGTACGCGGGCCTCTCACTGTTGTGGCCTCTCCCGTTGCGGAGCACAGGCTCTGGACGCGCAGGCTCAGCGGCCATGGCTCACGTGCCCAGCCGCTCCGCGGCATGTGGGTTCTTCCCGGATCGGGACACGAACCCGCGTCCCCTGCATCGGCAGGCGGACTCTCAACCACTGCGCCACCAGGGAAGCCCAAGGGCCAGACTTTTTTTTAATGTATCTGTATCACAGCCTCAATTTATTTTCTACCTATATTGCAGTAGTCAATCAAAAACTATTTGTTGAATGAACACATAATGTTTGATACTAAGGCAGTTCTGGCTTCAGGTATGAATGATTATATTCTTAATGAGAAAATGGACCCCAGGATTCTAAAATTCTCAAGACATGACCTTGTGTAAAACAAAAGGGAAAAAGTATGTGGTTACTTTGGGGACTCCCTCTCTCTGTCTTCCATATCTATAACTGTATTTGTAGTTATACATCTGTACCTATATCCATCCACAGCCATACCTATGTATATACCTGTACCTATATCTATAGCTACGTGCTGGTCCTAGCCTCCTTGTGGAGCATGTGGCTGGTTTATGTATAGCTGCTGTCAGTTCACAAAACTTAACACACAGCTCTGCTCTGTCCTCATGATTAGGGGAGTAATGTGTGCTCACATCTTTGAGAATTGTGCCCAGTGGAGACAGCTGTGTTTCTAAGTCCATGGATTGTGATAGCGACGGCACCATCCTGATTGCCAAACTCCTTTGGTAGCCACAGATGTGGCTTAATGGATTATTAGCTCTGGAGCTACACGCTCAAAGGCCAAGAGAAACTTGTGGAAGGGAACAGAGAGAATTTACTGTTGTGATTGCACTTACTCAAACTTTTTTAAGCTTGAAATGTGACTGAAATTTACTTACCATACGCTACTGACCAATATACATATTATACTATATAATATTAACACATTACAAAATATGTATATTGTTATGCATGTATATTCTCTCTATATATGTATACAAGATACATGTAAGTATAAATGTATATATATATATTTTTTATAATGTGTAAAATGTCTCCACCTAAAATCTGTAGATAATAGATTACTGATTAAATATGATGCTGTATGAGAAAGCTTCACAAATGCCACTCATCCTCAGCAGAAACCCCACTGGTTTCCATCTAACCTGAATTCTCTTCCTTCTTCCGCAAGGCATTGTTATCCTCATCTTTCCAGCTTCCCTTCCCACAGCCTTCAGGACTGAAGGCTGTTCATTGTGGCCTATATCTGCTCTTTACCCTGTAAATAAAGTCTTAAGCCAGTGGTCCCCATTGTTGTGCAAGGAGCTGAGTCGGTAGCCTTTAATCACTGAACTGGGAGGGATGGTAGAGTTTATTAATTTTAAAATAGAATTTGTTAATTATGCATCATGGGCCAAGTTGCTGTACTTTAATTTTTTTTTCCCTCCAGAAAAAAAAAAAAAACGGTGCACAAAATCCCTCGGATTAGACCCCAGAAGCTTGGGCCAGTGGTAAGCCACTTGTAGTTCAGTGGCTAAAGTGGGCTTCAAGTGCCTGAGGATTACCTATTCATTTGAATGTTTTTCTGACTAGAAAGTTAACAGCTGAGTGCATTTTGAGTAAAATACTAAAGGAAATTGCTGATAAAAATATCAATGTCATATATCTGCTTAACAGAGATGCATATCTGTCCTTTCTCAAAGCACTGTTAAGCTGTCATCCGTATGCTTATCATAGAAAGAATTATCTCACAGTAGTTTTATCTCCAGACATTTTCCTGACCAGACAGAAAGAATCTGTGGAAGTAGTCATTCCCCTAGTTTGTTTAAAGAGGGACTGTGTTGGTTCTCATAGGAGGAATCCACTTACACATGATGTTAATATCTACAAACTCAGTCCCTGAATGTACTTCCTATATAGAGCCCCACTCACAGAGAGAGAGAGAGAGAGAGTTTTAAGTTGCTGAAGCCAAATAACGAAAAAAGCAAGGAAGTGATGCTAAACTTTCCTTTGAATAGCGACTCACCCTTTTGTTTATAAAACTGTCAACTGATAAACTTCTAGCAAAGACATATTCGTTACATCTTTTAATTACTCAGAGTTCCCTTACGAAATGTCATAGCCCCGTGCTGGGAAGGGATGCATTTGGTTGGAGATCAGGGAAATAGGTGTTAAATGAGGAGGGTGCTGAAAACGTCTGGCTTGAATTGGGTGCCAAAAACCAGTTGTGAGATAAGAGAGCAAATGTGATATAAACAGGAAAACAAAATGGAATTCTGATATAAAGTCAAAAGTGTAATTTGGGTTGGGGCTTCCCTGGTGGCGCAGTGGTTGAAAGTCCGCCTGCCGATGCAGGGGACGCGGGTTCGTGCCCCGGTCCAGGAAGATCCCACATGCCGTAGAGCGGCTGAGCCCGTGAGCCCGTGAGCCATGGCCGCTGAGCCTGCGCGTCCGGAGCCTGTGCTCCATAATGGGAGAGGCCACAACAGTGAGAGGCCCGCGTACTGCAAAAAAAAAAAAAAAAAAAGTGTAATTTGTGGATTGTCTCCTGTGAACTGCAATTTGCATAGGAGCTTTCCAGGCATACTGAGTGAGGCCAATCTCTTCTTTTTTGCACATCGCCTGGCTACCAAATTTTAAAGACTTTTTATGGAAATCAAAGGAATATTTAAGACCACAGAGAGGCCTAGGAAGTTTTAATATCCCGCTGACTTCTTTCCTGTTCCATTATGGCTTATATCATTATTCAATTGATTTTCCTTTTAGTTAACAGAAAAGACTTTAGAAGAATTATAATTACAAATAAAGTAATGTGCTTGCACTTTTGTAAAGAATCTGTACAGAAGATCCTGGATATTTATAAAATGTATATGTACTTTGTAAATCACCGAATTTGTGAATAACATTATTGCATTTAATTTACTTCATAAATGCAATAAAATGTAATTAAAGTTTCAAAGTGATCCCTTTAGACACTGGATGATTTCATAAATACAAGGTATGATGCTCCTTTATTAAATCTAAATGTCTGTTTTCAGCCACCAAAGCAATCCTTTCATAGAATATTTTACCTTTCCTTAACTTTCATCACCAAAATTAACAACTTATAATATTTTCACACAGAAAAAAAATTATTGATATGTGTGTCGTTATCAAGAAAACCAACTTAATATCTATGGGATGAGCCTATAATGGAAAACAATCTGAAAAAGAATATATATGTCTATATTCATATATATACATAACTGCATCTCTTCACTGTGCTGTACACTTGAAACGAACACAACATTATAAATTAACTACACTTCAGTTTAAGAAAAAGATCTATGGGATGGACAGCCTCTCTGCTTATTAGTGAGGTGACTGACTTCCACACATCATCTCATAGTATAAGAAATTCATGCCCATCTATCATTACACATAACGAACCTTTGAAGTGGGTTTCTGAGCGAATGAAACAGTGAATGCTTCATCCGGCAGTGTCAGCTTCCTATTCCTCCTGTACTTAAACCAGTTAAGGTAGAGCCGTGCCCTTTGATGTGAGGCTGAGTCCTTCACCTTCTCCGGTCTCTCCCAACTAGAATTCCAAACGGGTATATGTCTGTCTTACCCAATACTGCCCGTGGAACGAGGTCTTTATTAGCTCGAGAGTTTCAGTTTGTGAAGACTGAACTTGAGCTTGCTGCAGGATACCGAAGGTATGGACGAGCCAGCCCTGAGGCCCTGCATAGTTGTCAAGAGAAAATGAAGTGATTTTTTTTTTTTTTTTTGGCTATTCCATTCACTCACTAGAATAATAGCTCTGTCCAGAATCAAGGGCCGTTGACTTTCTTCCAAACCTCAGGGCAGTTCTCACCAAATATTTTCGGAGGGGTGGTGGCTTGAGGAAGCATGCCCACATGAAGAGGTGTTAATGTCCCAAGCAACCCACACTCCCATGATTTGTCTACTGCGAGCCTCATTGGCTCCCACTGTCTTCCAAGGCTTACAGAGGCCATCTCTAGAGACATTATCTCTGGAGAGCTCGTGCCATGGTCTAGCAGGATTCTTCATACAAATGGTGTGGCTAATCGCTTGTATCAGTATTACCTGGGATATATATATTTTTTAATTCATAGAAAAGAGCTATAGTAGGATGTCCCAACTCATGTGGAATTCCTAGCCATACGTTGTATATTCCATTAGGATAGAGGCCATGTCTGCTTTTTGCTTACCATTGTCACCCCAGAACTGAACACAGTGCCTGACAATATGTATTTGTTGAATAAACGAATAAAATGAACTGTTGTACTAATTCCCACCACATTACCCTGAGTATCTTCAGACCCCAAAGACAATTTTCCAGACAAAGACTCAAGGAGAGAAAGTTACCTAATAAGGGTATCAAAGCATCTCAGTAATTCTTTTTCAGAGAAAAAGGATGGCTTATGTTTTCATTCATTGAAAATTTACTAAATTCTCTTTTATTCTTCTAGTGGTTCTAGAAATCCTATTACTGAGGCATTTGTACACAACATTCGTTGAAAAATCTTTAGAGCAGAGATGAATCTGATAATAATCTATAACAGCAATATTATGCCAACTATCTTGATGTTCTCGGTATATTTGGTAAGAACATCACTTTGAGTATATAAAATTGAGGCCACAAAACATGTCACAGGTGCAAAAATGTATTTTTGATATATTCTCTTAAAAAAGGATATAGATTTTGAAAACTCTGCAATAAAATTCTGAAAAACCGTCCTATTTAGAAATATCTATTAATCTCAGGATTTAAAATTGGTAATAACTCATGGTTATAGTATCTTGGTATTATCCATTCATGAAATTTATTTTAAACTGTTAGTGCTACCAGCTTAACGTTTTTTCCCTGCGAACCACAAAGAAATAGTCTTTTTGAAAACTATAGTAATGTACAGATTAATTAAAAACTTTAGGAATGGGCTTACAGATTTTACATTACCACGTGTTTTGAGTTTTGCTAACTTCATCCAGGAAGAGAAGTACATTTCAGTTAAGATTGCCCGGCTACAACCTTGACATTTCACTAAGTCTTCGCTGCAGGGAACTCAGGAGAATGCGTGAGACTATTCTATTTAATTTGGCTTTAAAATCTCATTGTGTCTGGCAATTTAAGGCATGGAATAGTAACTCTTCCTCAGTTAAAAGAAACTTTCCGTGTTTGGCTAGCAGGATAATGAATACCCAGACTGGCAGTGTGTTATCCCGGAAGTGCAGGAGCTTTGGAATTAACAGATGCTGGCTTAGATGTCACATCTTCCAGTTATTAGCTATGTCAGCTCGGGCAAATTACCTGAGTTCCCTAAGCTCAATGTATTGATCTGGAAAACGGGGGCAATAAATTCTATCCCTCATGGTTGTAATGAGTAGTAAAGTATGTAATACATGTGAAAATGACTAGGCTAGTGCCTGACTACACGATACACGCTTTGCTTTCCTGTACACTTTGTGCCAGGGAGTATAACAGTCATTTTCTAGGTTAGCACATTGCAAGTGTGAATATGAACACAAATATGCATACGTATTTCCCATTTATAGAGTACCTATCCATACACCATATCCACACCCAAAGCAACCTAGTGAATGGTTAGGCAAGTCATAATCTTGACAGACATCCATATTCCAAAGTTTTTGTATCCTCCCTACCTTAAATCCAATGGATTTTTGGCATCATATTCTCATAGGTTTCCACTGAGCCTGATCCCAATTTTTTAGCCAACATGCTTATTAAACAAGTAGAAACATGTCCAACTGCTCAAAATAACCTATTCTTTCCAGAATCTTTGGGTAAGCGTCCACTTGGAAATATTCACCCACCCTGAGTAATATTTCCTGCTTATTTGAGCACCCTCAGAATTCATTTCTATGAAAAGTCTCACAAATATCGCTGATATAAATGTTTAACAATTCTATCCCTATGTCATTTTTTTCTGAGTATAGTTGACTCCTATTTTAGGCTTGGCTCTAAGTTCCAGGTCTAGAGACAATGAAAATTGGGTAAGTAGAAAATGAGATGAGAATTGTCTTCTCTGTTTTAGGTAATGCCCTTATATGCTAAGGCTGCTAAAACAGTTCTGGAAAAGGACACATTTATAAGTTTCCTATTGTTATCCTGACTTATTTTTCTGCTTATGTTAATAAAAATGCTTTAACTGTGCTTCCACTCAAGGACCTCAAGTGAAAAAGAAAAGTTTAAAGCTTAAACTTTTAAAGCTTAAGCCATTGAAAGGAAAAAATTGAAAACTGGTCAATGAAATGGAGGTATATGAAAAGATTTCGAGAATTCAGAGAAAGGCACCCCTGGATTCAGCCTTCCTAGTACATCATTTACTGGACTATTTAAACCTTAGATGCAAATATTAAACTTTTATCTTTACACCATCCACTCAAGTTTCAAAGTTCTTGGTGGTATTATATTGTTGGTAATATTCAAAATTCTTGGTGGTGACTTTGGGACATGATTTCATTTTGAATGCCAAGGGGCTTAAGGAAAGAAGGGACTGCACACTTTGATTTTTGTAAAGGAAAATGTAGAGAGATACTCCACATAGCACAAAGTCTTGTGCAAAAGCGGGAAGCAGCCTGGGAGGATTGGCCGACAAAAAGAGGAAAAGTGACAAATATCTAGGTACAGCCAGATAATTTTATCACAAGTCAGTACTATATATCCTTTTCTTCATCTTCAATCTCCAAGGCAATCTGAATAATAATAACTGTACTATGAAATTATCTTTAAAAATATAGATGGATTATTATTTGAAGTTCGAGTATTTAGTATACGTTCATTTATTCCTTGCTCCTTAAACTTTTCCTTTATCTTAAGTTTTTAAAATATTTCTGCATTCATAACATTTTCTCAATATGTAAATAAAAATATCTCTCAATATTAATCATCTTACTTTTTATAAATTTTAACATAATGCCTTATTGTTGAACTTTTGAAAACAACAACAATAATTATACTGTTCCAATACCTTGGTGTATTTTGTAGATTTATCCACTCTACTTATTTGAAGGTAAACCATTGTTTAATAGATGCAATTGGTTATAGAATCTTGTCGAGAAAGATCTTAAAGGCAATTTTCAAATTTTCTCCTCTTTCTTGCAGGAGATACATTTTGGTATTGGACAGCTATTTGGACAGCTATTTTCTGTGATTCTTTAAGGCGATTTTCTTTTGACTATTTTTTTCATAACCAATCATTTTTCTATGTCATCTGTGTGTGCTAGGAATTGTATATGCTGGTGGTTTCAACTCTGGCTGAAATTTGTTTCACTTGAGGACCTTTAACAGCGCCCTGATTAACTACTACCATTCCCAGACCAATTGAACCAGATTCTCCTGGCATTAGTATTTAAAATGCAGATCATCCCAACTTATTTTAATGTATAGTCACTGCTATGGATAATACTGAATTCAAGAAGACTTAGACTGTGACTCCTACCCTTCTGTGAGACAGCAGTGTTCACGACTTCTAAGAAAAAAAATAAAAACAAAGTCTAATAATATTGTTAACTCAGAGGGATCAGACCAGGTGGAAATCACAAATATACACTGTAAATAGTGGGGCTTACTCCCAATATAAATATCTACAACAAGAAGAAACACGTACTCGGTGTTGCTTCCATTCTAATGCTTGGCTAGCAGTCTAGTAGAAACTCTGCCCAGAAGTAAGTTTTATTCCGGGAAGCCATGGTTTTGAGTAGGACAGAAGACAATGCATGCAAATATCAATGGGCCAGGTATGTCCTATGACTTACTTTTTAGATTAATTTCATTTAATAGTTTCCCATATAAATTCCTATTAATCTAAATCCCGGAATAACTGCAAGGTCAACAGTATATTTGTTACCATTCTACTTTGCACCTAGATGGATCAAATACTTTACAGGAAGATGTTTTATGAAATTAAAATTCATCTTTGGTATGATGTACTTACTGCAATAATTATAAGACTCATAACTTTCTGCTTCCCTTCATAAGATAATCAGTGGCAAAAGAAAATATTCATGTCTAAATTATATCATATTGACTTAAGCTTTTAATTGTATTCACCAGGTTTCTGGTGCCATAAACAATGCCCTAGAGATTTTAACTCAACTTATGTAAGATTTATTTATTTTACGATACTTTTGGCTAAACCTAAAAATAATTAATGTATTTATATGCATATGGGTGTGATCAGTGCTGAATTTGAATATTTATTTTTTAATAAGTATTTACAGATTTATATTTGAAGGCTAACTAAGTATACAGATTTTGTGATATTGAATAGAGTGATTTTCTTTTTTCTGTTCATTTAAGTTATAGATTTATAGATATGGTCTGAGTCCTAAAATGCACAAGCGTTTCCTTTATACTAGAAGTTTTCTAAGTAGATGTAAAATACAGTACATGTTAGGATAAAATTTGTTTTTAAAGTAGACATTTTTGTGTGTTTTTTCCTCAAACCAGTATTTACAGTAGTCAATCTCATATTTTATTTCAAACCTATGCCTGGAAATCGGTGCACTGATTTGTCAGACTAGAAAAATTATAGAATTGATATTTTAACATAGAAATAGCTTAAATGAATATTCTAGAATATAAATGAACTTTATGTTTGCTCAAAGGTATTTCAAATATTTTTAAACAATACTGTAAACTAAATATTTGTTACCAATGTGTTAATGTTACTTTCCCCCTCTCTTAGTTTACAAGTACTCCTCAATGTTTAATCTTTAACAGTCTTTTTAGAAATAAACCGTGTTGGGGAAAAAAATCTCTGGGAAAAAAATTTATCATGATGATTCTTCATATAGATATTTGTACAGCATTTCTAACTGAATTACAGAAATCTATGAAAGGACAATAATTTAAAAATTGTCAAGTTTAACATAAAACAAAAGATACTTTTTGATTTTTAGCAATGTTTTAAGATAATGTCTAATCTCACATTTTAATCAATTTTGATTAAACATTGTCAGACTTAAAATAGATATTGAATCATAAAATAACTTTACATATTACATTATTTCCATGTATCCACTTTAAAGAAAATATGAAAATCCTGCTTGGTTCAATCAAGCTTCTGTAACATTAACACTTTGATTTTGGTAAGTTGCACAAGTGATGCAATCGATATACATCTAACACGTTTGTAATACTTTTGAATTGAACCTAAAAATCATTTTGTAGGAAAATAATACATGAAGGATAAAGCTCTTGCTAATAAGGCAAAAACACATTTCAGGAAAAGAGAAAAATTGAAAAGAGAGAGAGAACTTGTCACTGAAGAGATGGAATGTTAGGTACATTAGACCATTAAGGTCTCGCTGTTGTCTCGGCCTTACTCATTTACCAGGGTGTTGTTCTTGTTGATGTGTTGCCATCTATTATTCATGCAGCTTATTCATGCTGTTGTAAAGAATGTCAGTGGAATGCATGTCTATGTGACTCTGATATTTCAGATGACATAAATAAACAATAAGACTGTCATATCACATATAATCTCACTACTTTCCCTTTGTCCTATTCATTTAGGTTGATTCCTCACTTGTTGCAAACTTTCCTATTCTCCATCTCTTTTCTATTCTTTAATATTTAATTCATGTTACCTCGGGTCCATTAGGTAAATAAATGTCCTGAGGCCTTGTTCTGATTACCTGAAATTCTCAAGGGGGCATTGAGATTAAGTATTACTAATTTGGTACAAGTGAATCACATATGTAAACACAAATATTGAAGTTCATGAATTTATAACTTACACACATAGATATATAAGCAATATAAGAAACTGACTACACTGAGTGACATGCCAGAAGACATCATACTGTAATTTAAGTAAATCTGGACATAGGCTTTATCTGCGCTTTCATACAATATGGAAATATCCAAATGGAATTTATTGGTCCTCAGTTCTGCCTTCCATCTTCCTGGATCGTGGAAACGGTTCTGATAGGGATGCAGTGATTGATGTGGCTTAGAGCCAGTGAAAGATGGCCTCATGCATCATGCAATGTCATGACTCAAATTAAGTTCAAAGAGGGAATCAGATACCCAAGATGCAGGTTGATTTGCTTCTGCTTCTTAAAAATCCGGGAAACACATAGTGCTGTTGTCCTGTTGGGACTGCACGTCTTTCGTCATTTACCTTCCTGGTCGTTATTTTGCCCCTGGAACACTCACGCTACAGCATGACTTTCTCTCTCTCTTTTGTTCCCATTTCAAATTTCAAAGAAGGATTCAAGATAAGAACTCAATCGTTTCTAAAATGATTTACAAAATAGAAGAGCATTCCTTTGACTTCTTCATAAACATCGATTTCTGATCGATTTGGTGTATGAGAAACTGTAAGATGAAAGAAGCAGTGATTTAACTCAATATAACTAATAATCAGGCAGCAGCTTGTGTTAGTTGATATTGATGTTAAAAATGAGTATGAAACAAACAATTTTCAAGAATCTTATAGTTTGGGGGTTGAGATATAAGATGAAAGGAAAAAAACAAAGCATAGAAATCCACTCTACTGTAAGTTCCTTTTGCATGAAGGAAATAAAATGCGATGAGATTTTAGTGAAGGAGGACACAGGAGGGATTTCACAGAGGTGGATAATTCAAGATCAAAGGTATTTCAACAATTTGAAGTGTGATTAAAAAAAAAAACCTTTAAATACAGTGATAATTAATAGTGTATATCCCAAAACATGAAGGCTGAAAAACATTTTACAGGAAGTAGATCACTTTGCCTGGGAAAACAGTTACCTTATTCCTTAAAGCTTAAATGTTGTCAATGAGCTTTCACAAACGCTACCTCCTTTGCCTAGTACCAATTCAGGAGCTGTCTTGGTAGATAATGTAGTCCCTGATTCACTACAGAAAACGTGTGACTTAGATTGTTTTCTCTTTTGTGGGGGGCTGGGTGGGTATCCCTGGCCACACAGGTGCAACTTCTGATCAGGAAATGAGACTGGAAAGTCCAGTGAGGGACTGGTAGGAGGGAATTAAATCCTAGGCTAGGAATAGTTCACCTTAATCGGGTGGATTTCTAGGTCTTTTTTGAAGTTTTTTGAACAGAGTCATGAAATGATCAGACTCCCACTAGAACATTTCAGAAACTGAGATGCTCTTGAAAAGGTTAAAAGAAAGCCTGAGGATGTGAAGTATGATGGAATTATAAAAGCCCACACTAAGTCCAAAAGATAAGCGCCCGTGATAGATGGGTTTTAGAGGGTGCAGAGCAGCCTTTACAAGAAAGATCTGCAGTATTAATTGGCTGAAGGCTCAGTATGAGAGCAGAGAGAATAACGGAGGCCAAGAAGGCAAATGTGAGTGATGCCAACCTTGGGAGGAACAGGGAGTCGAATTGACACATCACACCCACAACTCGTGTCCGCTCTTCAAGAGGAACGTAGACAAAAAAAGACACCTCCGGAGGAGAAGGGTAAAGATGGGTGAGAAGAGCGTGGCCTGTGAGGATCCTCTGGAAGAACGGAGGTTTATCTTGAGCAGGAGACAAATTGCTTGAGACTAGGGTGGAGACAGATTGGCAGGTGTGGAGGGAACTATTTTCTCAGCCTTTCAGGGCTGTTATATGAAAGAATATTTAGGCTTTTCTGTGGCCCTTGAGGGCAGAGCAAGAACCACCAGGTGCAGATGTCAGTGCAGCACAGTGAGTACCTCTCCAGGAATTTTGTTATCCATCTTGCAGCTGAAAGCGCTGCTTTTTGATGTGTTGCAAAATAGGACTTTCATCTGGATTACCTTGAAATTCCATTCCAACCGAGGTTCTATTATTGCAGTAAATATATATATTATATCCCTGCGCCATAAAATAAACAAGGTGCTTTGGCTTGATTAGCTCATACAAAAGAAATTAAGGCTTTGTTTGTTGTTCTAAAATATATACAATAGCAGAATATACAGTTTAAGTGTTTAAAGAACTGATACATGAAATCTGAAATAGAATGGAATAAATACACACTTCCTTCACCCTAGATGCGCTACACAAATACAAAACAGGTATTTGAAGGTGTTTAGGGGAAGACAAGTTGTTTGAACAAACAACGAAACATAATATTAGCATCAGAAGCAGGATACACAGCTTAGTATAACAATTTGATTACATTTTCTCAATAGGTATTTGCTCCACGGATGGATGTTTGAATGAATTATAAAGCAGGCAGCTTGTGTTCAACACAGATTTCTAAACGGACAGCTCAGTGTAGTATAAGAAAAGGTTTAGTGATACTGGAAAACATGGCCCTAGGTCTCACTTTCTTCTTGACATGGTCCCAAATCATTTTGTTAATGCTTTTACCCGGGTCCTGCACTACTGTGAAACGTCCCAGAACCCACATAGAAGGAGCTGAGACTTTTGATCTTAAGCTAACTCAGGCTCACTATGGGAGGCAGCTGGTCTATAATAGAGAAGAAAAGTCTGGCTCTTTCGGGTGTGGGCCTTGTGTTTATAATCGCAGCAATGTGCTGGCCTGGCACACCATCAAATATTCTTTTTGAACCTGTCTGATCACTTCCAGAGAGGGGAGGTTCTATTCTGTTATGGTTCATTGGCCGTCATTTAGAAAAATGCATTCATTTTAATGGAATAGCTTCTAGTGCTGGGTGTTTTTAGTCATGTCTAGAAGGAGCCACTAAACAGGAACAATGCTGAAAGCTAAATACTCTAGCAATGTTTAAAATAAAAAAAGAGAGAAAAAACAAATGGAGATTTTTGAAACAGGGGTTACATTTGAAATGACCCAGGGCTAAGAATCATATATAGAAGAAGATTAAGTTTTGAGAAAGGTCAAAAGCTTAAATCTTACAAAACCTATTTGCTTGAATCTCTCAGTTATTCTAGGGATGAGTCATGTTCAGTGGGCAAAATTCTCTTTCCTCGTGATACCACTTTATCTAGCCCTCTACCTTTAAATCTTAAAATTCTAATACATAAAATTTTAATAGAAATTATAATATATAATGTTGCTTTTTAAAGTCAGTTGGCATAAAATCTCCTACTACATGAAAATCCCTATTTTCAGTTTTTAGTGTTGAAAAATAAATATATCTAATCGCATAACATTTGACAGTCAGCTGTTAAGGGAGACTAAGGTAGTATTTATCCCCCAAGGTTCTGAAGTTGAGATTGAAAAGAACACTAATGCATGTCCACCAAGTGTTTCTTGGTAAGCAAAATATTGAGCTACGGTGAAGATGCTGAACAAACATCTCCAGTCTGGAGATCTCTCATGATCCTTTCATCTTTTTTTCATCCCTTGATTCAAATGTCTACTGGACTTAAGGATGTTCTCCTGTCATCATTTGCAACTCAGAGTAGAACACCAATTAATGTTTTTCTTCTTGTGCTTTGTGTCAGTTAGGATTACTTTTGGTTGCATATAAAAGCGAGTGCTTCGCATAAGTAGAGAGCTATTTTTTTCCTCATGTAAAAAGGAACACAAATGTAGGTCCTACAGGGCTCGTGCGACAGCTTGATGAAGTTATCAAGGGCCAATTGCAGCCAGTCGAGAGACTGACACAGGAGATCAGAAATCTGGATAGCTGAGCTATTTCTAATACAAGTTATCCTGGAGAAGAAGGCTTTGGCTCTGTGGCCATATCAGCCTCCTACTGTGTGTGCCTCCAGCCATTCAGATTTCTCCACTACATGCCTGACAGTTCTGGACAGCACTGAATTCATCACATTTTTTTAAAAAAACTTGACTGTACCTTCATGGAGCCATGGTGGAGAGTCCAATAAAGGCCGATCCTGCATGTCTGGTCCTGTCCCCCAAGCTCTCCAGTGAGGGCCGGGAGTGAGGCCAGCCTGCATCTAGTGCCAGTCCCTGTAGGTGAATGTGGACACAGGAGTCCAGGAATCCAGTGTTCTCCCAGCATCCACCACGATCCCGATCACTGCATGACCTTGGCCAAGCATTTTGACTTCCTTTAGATTTTGTTGTCTCAGGTTAAGCTGAAAATAATACTATTCACCATACAATATGTTTCTAAGTACTTAATAATGCAACATACAAAATGGATCCTAAAACTCCTTTCTGAGTTTTGATCCAACGTCATTTTTAAAAATATTTAATACAGAATTGAAGATTAAGGAACCAACATCAGCACAAACAACATTTGGGTACTTTTCTTGGATGTACAATGAAAAATAAGCATTGTTATGTGTAAAGTATCGATAACAATTTTAAGATGATAAAATTTGATACAGAGAAAAATCATTTGACAAACACTGTTTTGCATTTTCTTTGCAGTTTAACACATTTCTCAGTTTGTAGTCCAGTGAGTGTCCTTTTGGGGAACACATTTTTATCTGTTAGTTTTCAAGAAAAATATATAATTTTGACATGTCTCCTATTCAATTACCTTTCCTCTCTTTTTGCAGATTGAAAGTAGACACATCTTAACAACATTCTATGTCATCAGTGTGTGTGTGTTTGTGTGTGGGGGGGTGTTGTTTCCTGATCAATGCAAAGGCCTTCATACTCTTGTCAAATTTATATAAAATGTTTATTATTGCCCATTTGTTTTGGTATTTGGTTTTACTGTAATTTAGATGATAGTGATTGAATTATTCCCTCCGTAATTTTGTGAGATTCCTAGGAGGAAAGTAGAAGTTACAGGAGGGAATTCCACAGTGTTTTCTGGGCCTCAAGAGAGAAAACATTTGGGCCAGAACACCTGGAGCCCCCTTCATGTTCAGCAGAGGTGCCCCAAAACTCCTGGGGCAGAACTGCATACCTCAGCTTCACTAAAGACCATGAAGAACAGAGCTGTCTTCAGCAAAAGACCACACATATGAATATTTAACACGTTCTCATGCAGTCGTATAATAAGTTGAAAGATTTAAGTTCAGAAAACCAAGGTCAGGAAGAGAAAATGGCAAGGAGCTTTATACGCCCAGCATAGCTGGTGAAAGATAGTGTGTGATGCAAGCTGACCTTGTGACCAAGGGCCAGGGCCTGGAGTCTGGGGTCTAAGATGCAAGTATTAAAAACCCCTAAGACATAAAAATGCTAATCTGAATGGTAAAAAATTAAAAGGGAGGGCTACAAAATTCATAACCTAAATACAATTTTGAAATGCCTTAGAATTATTAGCCTAAACGCTAAAACCAGCTCTTAGAAATGACTTACATACTAAGTACTATTTATCCAGGCAGGCAATATGCTACAGATACAGCTTGTAGAATGCAGAGTTAACTTTCAAATTAAAAGTCAGTATCTCAATCCTTCAGCATTGTGAACAGATTTGGTAAAATCCTTTTTGTCTTTTTATCACTTTCCTCTTGGAAATTAAGTTGATCATAATCACAGCAAGTAAAATAATAGCTTTCTGCCACAGTAATAGAAATAAGGTCAAATTTCATTCATCTTACTTTTTGTATCATCTCCACAAGGGAGGCGTGCGGGCAAATGATTTGAATGAGCCGCTATGGCTTTTATTTATTATTAAAATTTATTGCACTTTTCCCCAAATGCAAATGGGTTTAAATTTGATGCTTCTTATCTGTTACGGCCATTCCAAGTTCTGTTTTGTGAAATTACCCTTTTCTTTCCTTTCTTATCCATAAAGTCCTCGTCTAGACCCTGGCTAGCTAATATATTTAGATTAATGAAATGTCTTTCTGCTTCCAGCCTTTCTGACTTTCAGCTAATCCGGCTCTTATGCATGATACAATCCAGAAGGGATGAATGACCACAAAAGACTCAGTTTTATTTCTCAGTACTTAGCATGACTCGATTCCAAGTACATCCATGCCCTTGCCTTATTTCTGACTGAGATATCCCATTTTTAAAAAATCTCATTCATTCATTCATTCCTCATTCTTTCTTCACGATCCCATTTGATTTGATCTCCATGCATAGAACTGTTCTCCTTAACCTATCCTATATTTTGTGCCCCCTCACACGTATCACGTACCATCAGATACTTACAGAATAATTCCCTCATTGAGGAGAGTTTAATGAGTTCTTGTGGCATCATTCCCAGTGACTTTGCTGCACTGGCCTCTTCTTGCAGATTCTATCTGTATAGCTTCACACTTCCTGTGGAGCCTCATTTACATATTCTGTTAAATCTACAAGGTCACTCTATTTCCTCTTTGGGTTTCTTAACCCCCCATACTAACTTCTCACTTTACTAGGATCTTTGACCATGTGAATCTAGAAGGTAAACTTCCTAGCGCCTACAAACACCATGTGCTCAGCAGTCAGTAAAGTACAGTTGACACATCTCCTCCACTTCAAGAATTACTAGAGGCATTTTCCATGAAGGCCCACGAAGAATGTTTAAAACAGTTTAAAGTAATTCTCCAAAGATCGTGACTAAGTACATAGAATCCCAGTACTGGTATTAGCTTTATAATCTTGAGAAATTTCTTATCTGTAAGATGCCACAAATAAACTTGTATCTTGTGTTGCTGTTTTGAATATTAATTAAAATAATGAACATAAACTGCACAGCTCTGCCTGGCACATTGTGAAATCCCATGGATGGATTTTAAGACTAATTTAGACTGGAATTATTATTTACAGCTTAAAATAAAGGTACAGATAGGTAGCGTGATATCGTGGAATTTGTGAGCTGAAGATGTGGGTCTGACTCTTGTTTTTGGTAATTTCTAGAAGCAGGAGTTTGGGTAAGTCATTTAACCTCAGTTGTAAAAAAAAAATAAGAAGGTATTAATGAATTTATCACAGGGTTCTTATGATAATGAAGTGATTTCTTTTTTTAAAAAAAATTTTTTAAATTCTAATTTTATTCATTTAACTGTAGTTGATTTAAAATATTGTGTTAGTTTCAGGTGTACAGCTTCAGATTCTTTTCCATTATACATTATGACGAGACAATGAAGTGATTTCTTGAGTATGGAAATGCTTCAGAAGCTGGTAGGTGTTATGAAAATGTTAGTCATTGAAATATGGAGTCATTACTGATCTTACAAGATAACAGGTATATGCCTTTTATGCATAATTTTTGCTAAATTATATTTTAAGGTTAGTCAGAGACACAGAATTTGCCACTAGTAATAAAAGTAAAAAAAGAAAAACATACTGAAAAGAGGTTAGAAGGCCTCTGAATTTTATAAGAAAGGCTTTTAATATCTTTTCTTTGTTGTTGTTCTTTTGAAATTTCACTGCATTTAGACTGCATGATACCGGTAACTGTGTTAATTACTACCCTTCAGTGAAGTTCTGACTGTTCAACATGCTTTACAATCTTATGAGTCATTATAAAATGCTTTATCATTTATGAACTTGCTATAAAATAGCTTAGATGGTGTTTCTTTTCTATTCTGATGACACCAAAAACACCTATGTAGTGTCTTTGTCATATTTTGTCAGACTTAAAAAAATAATCAAAATTAACCAGATCCTCTTAATATCGTTAAACTAATTTTTTTTTTGACATTTGTGAGTGTTTTTCTTTTTGTTTTGGGGTTTTTTTGTTTGTTTGTTTTAGTTCTGGCAACAGTTACAAAGTTGCTAAAAGTCATCTAAGTTCATGTTGTTTATGGCTTTATAGGTAAAAAGCAACAATGTAGAAATTATTTACCTGGTAATTTAAATACTGAAAGCATACATCAACTAATTTTTCAGATGGATATTTTATCGTCTTTGATTGAAGAATGTGTAACTTTGAAGAGATTGAAAATTGCTTGCTAGAGTGGATGATACGAGTTGTGGGGTGGATTAGTGATGCCACCCTGTTTCTCCAGCACACTCTCCAAGGGCAAGTTGTTTTGGGTCATAATGGGTGATCACAGTGAAATCACCTCTGACTTGCCGTTCATGTACAGTATGTGGCCATTTGTAGTAACTGATACGTATTGGTGATTAATATCTATTTTATTAAGTTTGAAAAGGAATTCTGTGTGTACTAAACATCTTACTCCACTCATGGGAATTAATATATATATCTAGATATAAAAATTATCATTAATTAAAAAGTGGGAAAAATTCTTCTATGATCTTTGCTAGTACTGGATTTAGGCCCAGAAATGACATCTTCAGGGCTCTTTTTACTCTTCTTTGATAATCACAATAATGATTAGACCATTAATGATAACTGACATTTGCTGAGAACATTTTTAATCAGAACTCTTCTAAGTGATGTCTACCCCACAATCTTAACTTTCACAATTACCCAAATAGGTAGATGCTGATGTTTTTGCTATTCAATGGGTGAGGATATTGAGGCAGAGAGGTTAAATAAGCAATTTATAAAGGGTTTGCCCTGAAATCACTTTGAACAAAATATCACCATTGTCAAGGTGTCAAGTATTTTAAATTCTACTATCAGTTTTCTTGTTTACCTTGAGTTACTTTTGCTTTATTGAATATTCTTTTAAATAAAAACAAGTTTGGAAGGGCTGATGGACTGTCACTAATTTAGTGCTCATTAATGAACTGATTATAAGAGATAGTCTCTTGAGAAGCTCAGAACTCTGGGTGCCCAGGAGAGGCAGAGAGAATTTTAAGAGACGAAATGGGTTGGAATGAGCAAATTGGCCCCAGTGCTTATATTCAGTTATTTCATACTTGTGTTATGTTTATGATCTTTCTAGATTATGTCAAAAAAGAAAAAGGGGAAAATCAAATTAGTACAGATTAAAAAATCATCCACACAGAGAGGTACTGTATACAAAGCAGCGCACGGGCCCAAGGCTGTCTGGATACAACATGCTATCGCCAAGTACAGCCATGTTAGAAAATGTTACGTTTTCTCCACTGTGGAAGTTATAAACTAGGCTTTAACTTCTAATATTTAGTTAGGATTCTGCTAATAATTTTTTTCTAAACAAAAATAATAAGAGGAAAGGGATGCACATATAAGTGCATCCAATTCCAAAAGAATTGAAAAATTGGAATTGTGTGTGCATGTGTTTATGCTTTAGTGGAATATGTACATAGAGAGAAAAATTTTGGTTTTAAATTTGAATCTTTCATTCCAACTTTTGAGCTTGTTTCTCAAAGGACTAGTCACTTTCAAAACTTTAAATTATAAAAGTCAGCTCCTCATGGGTTATTTTGGGGGGTAATAATTCTTGTGGACATATGGAAAATGATTTTCTGAGTCATAGAAGTCAATATCTGATAAAATGGATTTAGCAGAAACTTTCTAAATACTCACCTTTTGGCTAAAGCTAAGCCTGGAGTGTTTAAAGCCCCAAAGGAGAATTTTTTGAGAAAGTTATGAATGAATGGATACTAGTTTATTATGGAAATACAATTGTAACCAAGCACTGTAATGTGTCTAGACATACAGAGCTTGGTTGCCAAAAATGAAGTGTTCTAGCTTAAAAGATATCCTCGTGGAAAGTGCACAAGATGTTACACAGTGAGGATTCTACCAAAGCCCCATATGTGTTCCTGGCATCAGTAGGAACTTATTCCCCCTTCAGGATGGGGTTGGATGGGCAGAAAACTGAAATACTATTCATTGGACGTAAGCATGGGTCTGGGAGAGAAAAATAATGTGCAAAGAAAAATGATTTTAAGAAGTTTAAAGATTGTTGCCATTTTCTATTTTTATTAGTATTTTCTTGAAGGGTATTTGACAAAGCTATTGCTATGTGACGATTTGGGGAGAATTTAGTCAGTGATCAATGTAGCAGTTCATTTTCTTTCCCTGACACATTTTTTTTTTTTTTTTTGGAAAAATTCTATTGCATTTCTTTAGATTCTTAGAGACTTGAGGGTAAAACCAAAGTGAAATGCTCTTCTAAGGCCACAAACATGGCAAAGGCCATAAAGGAATTCCTTACGATTTAGAATAGAAATTGAGTATTTTAAAGGATATTGTCTCTAATGGAAAAAGAAAACCACAGATTAATGTGCACCTGAAAAAAATTCTCTTGCCAGTAATCAAGTTCTGATTAATTTCAAGAACATCAACAAGGTGTATTTTGGAGGGTTTCATTTGCTGGCAGTCTGTTCTCTAAGGCTGCAGATCTCAAGTGTGTGTGTGTGTGTGTGTGTGTGAAGATATCCAACAATCTAATTCACTTCCAAGCACTTATTTTTACAATTGACTTTATAAGGACTGAAAGAAGAATTATCCTCCAGCATTCTTCGAACCACTTCCAGCCCTATGTCTCCAGAGTCCAATGGAGCTGTCTTCATCATGTTTACATATAGACTCCTCAAACACTAAAAAGAATGATAATCGCCTAATTATAAATTCAGTGTTAATATAGCCTTAGAGCTGAGAACATTTCACTCCAGTAGTTAATTTAGTCTGTGGTAAATTCTCACTGTTATTTAATGTCATTTATCACCTGCTGTTTTGTCTTACTGAGAACATCCTGCCTGCCCCACACTGTCTACAGTACATGGACCTTCTGCGACTTTAATGGGCTCAGAACAAAGGCTCCAAAGTGCTTCTATCGGGAGGATTTTGGCAACTTGCCTTCGATATATTCAAGCCATTTTGCTGCCTGTCACTCAGTGCTGTACAAATTGAACTCAGAGGAGAGGTAAAAAGGGTCTAGGAGGCATTTTTTTTCTGGGAAGAATATGCTAATAAAGCGTCATCAGCAGGAAGCAGGCTGTGTCTGAAAGAGTTTTGTCAACTCTGAATTAATTTTGTGTGTTAAGAAACACGGGGGTGCTTCTAGAGCCGGTCTGTGGTAATTAATCCTTCCTGTTTCTGGAAGAACAGAACTGTAATATATGCAGCCCAGATTTAACAGATGTGTGCACACAATGTCTGCTTTATGAGAAGTAAAACAAAATGATGGGTACAGAACAAAAAAATATTGATTTAAAAAAGTAAAACAGTATGGAAAGCACAAAGCTTGGAATTCCCAGAGTTTATGCAAATACAGTGTTCCTTTAAATGTTCACAGACAACGTGGTTTTGAAAACATCTGTCCATGGAGTTGGATGCTGTGAAGAGACTGAAAAAGACAGATGTTTCTTGTTCCTTAGAAAACTGAGTAAAAAAAGATTGCATGCGAACGTAAGGTATGGGACGGAGTTGGCTATACCTAGGTGTGGTTGGATTTGGACCCTAGTAATCAAATGATGACCTCATTCTGGGATAAAACTCTCATTATCTTCTTCCTTATTTTTTTCCACGATGTGTTATAGAGGAAAAAATTCAGATTACCTTATCTATAACTATGAACACAGTGGTTGTGTGGCAATTTGAATGTTGTCACGAACAGAAGAGTTTGCCTTTCAAAACTGGGCATGCAAATTGCACTGCCAGTGCTGATACTTGATATATTCAAATGTAAGATTCACATAAAGATGAATAAGGGCAGGTTGACGTGGTGTTCATTAAAACAAACCTATATTGAAAATAGCATTTTCAGTTCAGGTCTACCAAAGCAAGGCAATCTAACCCATTAGCTCTTTCTGTCTCTCTCTTGTTTCTTTCTTTTTTTTTTTTTAATCTCATTAGGCTACCCCTGCCAAATGGCTAGGAGGCAGGAGTTTGACATGGTTAATTTAAAATGGAATAATGGAGAAAATACCCAGCCAGTAGCAATCATTCTGATAGAGCATGCATTCAACAGATTTTTACATGCCTTTTTCTTCTATCATGAAGATATCTTAAGTGTACATTTAAAGAGTCAAAATCAAAATTTTAAGGTCTAATGTGAGGAGCATATAATAAAACCCAGCCCTGTCTGCATTGCCTATAGCTTGTCATGCAGTGCAAATACTGAAAACACTTTAACTCACTTTCAATGAAACGTACTACTTACTTCATGCAAGCTAGAAGTTCCTTTAGGTTTTGGCAATATTATCCATTTACAGGTGGTTTTAAAAAGTCAGTTCTGGTTAACTCTCTACATCTCACATCAGTTTCATGTAGGAGCCTTCTACTCCAAAGAATTGCAGCTTTACCATGGTGGTTTTTGCCAGATTATTTAGTATGCTATGTGAAAGGTCTTTGATTAGGTGTCTTTACACTATTTAGGGTGCATATCAAAGTCGCTCACTTAATTCTTGTTCAAAGTTGTTGGAGTATTTAGTGAACAAAAGACGAGAAATGACCTGTGATCTTCATGGAAAGAGCAATTCAACGGAACAAACCTGCTCATTTTCTGTGTGTGTTCTTTCAGGGTCTAGTTGATGAAGGCGTTCATGGAGAACACACATTTTGTACCATGAGTTATCTATCGCTTACCAGAGTCAACTCATGGACCATTTCTTTTTTCAAATTAGATATTAGATCACTCAAATATAATGAAGTTCCATATGCTGTATTTAAAAAAGTAGACTTTGATAGCTGCAAAAAGTTTGCTTTAAAGAATCCACATTTCTCAATGAAATGTATCCACAAAAGCAACTTTTGTACTTTTCTGTAGTCTAAAATGTTATATTACTCTTGAAAGCTCTGTTCATGCATTCAATAAGCATATTTTGAAGTTCTACCTTGTGCTTAAAAGCAAGAAGCCGCTTGCTAGGTACAGGTGCTACAAAAATAAATAAAATCAGTGCCTGCCCTTGGTTAAGTCATAGTCTGTTCTGGCTCCTCTGCCTATTTCACGTTTCATTTATAAAATATATTCAGAGGATTTAAGGACCAGAAAAAAATGATTCAGATTTCACCAGCTGAAAGGGCCTGGACTGATGGAAAAGTCTTCCAAATGGAAGGACCAGTATATGTGAAGGCCTGGAGGATCATGGTCTCTCAAATTAATTTTAAGATGTGCTTTGCCAGGAACTTAGAGTCTACAGATCTTCATGCAAAGCTCACTCCTTGCTTAGTACAAAGAACTCCACAAATCAGTGATAAACACCCTGGAGTCTTTGCACAGAACAAGGATGCTAATCACAAGGTCCATTTTGGATCAGCATGGTACCAGATGTAACATGGGCCAATGCATCTCAAAAGTTTCCAAGGAACTCGGAAATACAGCCTAATGACAGAGAAGTGTGCAAGTCCAGGGTCCTACTGGGAAAAAATTAAAGCCTTCCAAAGATCCCCTCCATGACTTACTTAAAACCTCCCGTGGATTTGGGAGAGGGTGGGCCAGGTTTTCCCTGAGGCATCTTAAACCCTCTATTCACCAATAAGTATTCACCCCTAGGGTTTGGGAACAGAGTTGGAGAGTAATGTCATTTTTCACAGGTTTTGTTGTTGTTGTTTTTTTCAAACCACAGTATTAATGAAATCATCTGAGAGGTGCCAGGGCGTCACCTCTAGAGATTATGATTTTCTGAAACATTTGAGTCTTTGGAAGAGATTATGCTTCAGAAGTGGTTAGTGAAGAACTTAGTGGGTGCTCAGTAAATGTAATTATGATTATTATGATTATTGTGGTTATAGCATTAACAACTCCTGATGGTAATTTTGACGCAACTTGCATTTGGAATCACTGTCTTACAATACAAAACATCGAAGCTATCGCCCTGCGATTTCCCTAGAATTCATATGTGAGGATGGGGAAAGGATGACTCCCAGAAGTCATGGCTGAAGACAGTGATTACTGCTGTTTGATTATTAAATATAAAGATGTTACAGCCTCTTCAAGCCATTCCCAAGATTCTAAGGCAAACCCAGTGGAATTACACTTCTCCAAATTTTCCTAACATTTTCAAGTTTCAGCATTCTTTAAGGTTAATGATTATGTTCATTTTATCCTTGCTTCACCTATGATACGATATTTGGGAGTTGAAGACAGCGTGGGAAGGTGAAAAAATCTAGGGCTAAACATTCAGAACTGGGCAGAAGTTTAAAATTTGACACTACACACACCATATTTTAACCCATACCTACTCGATTTTGATTCTGTTCACACAGCTTCAGAGATTATCCTCCGCTTGTAACATCTCCCTCTCTCAGTGTTGTCTGTGACATTTAAAGCGATATTGCCTGGAACATAAAACTGAAATTGCTCTATGTTTTCCAAATGGCTGGTAAAAATCAGTTTCTAAAGTCCCGCTAATTCTTTCATCATCTTCAGCTAGTGATCCGCAGTGTCTTGTGAAACCTCCAAAGTGTTTAAAGATGGAGACAGAAGATGTCCTCTCCAAATTGTTATCAGTAAAAGCAATAACAATATTGTTATTAAATCTCACAGTACACCGGGGAGGAAGAGTAGAAGAGTCAGTAAATCTGTCAAACGTTCATTACTCTGGTCTCCTGCTTAGGAATGTTCTCAGGTCCCCATGTGGCACTGCTGGAATATCCCCGGGCGACTGCATAAAATAACAGTGGTAATGAGGTGTTTAGAAACGTGCTTATCTCTTTTCACCCATAATACTGGAGCTGGGGTAACATGGACTGAATGAAAAAGGAATCTTCAGGAGGTTAACGTTCCCCAGATACAAAGTTAGTGAGGGCTCTGGAAGGGTTTGTTTGGAGAATTAGACAAAACGTGATCCCATGTAGAAATGACCTTGCCGTTCTACTAATCTGCCTTCCCAATCCCCAAACATCAACTCCAGCCCACTCTGCTCAGGATAAATCAATTTGTCAGGGCAGTTGGGTACCTATGTGGTGGGATGTTCTTGGGAATTAAGGTTTATAACTGCAGCTGTTTTTGTATCTTGGCTTTTAACCTTATGCTGGTGGGCGTAGCCATCCTTAAAACATCTGGGTGCCTAGCTGAAACAATAGCATAGCTTCTGCAGTAATCTTGTGTAATTTCTGGTGAATAGTAGGGTACATTTAAACAGTTCTAATGGAGTGAACAATACTGTTTTAAAGGGCTTTGATCATTACTTATCTTTCAGCTGATTATAGGAATCTTGTTGGAAGCGTTCAAAGGATTTTTAATTTTGAATCTCTTTATGTCTTCAACCTAGTGATGACACTAATTTCCCCTATTGCCTGTGAAAGGAAGCCTAGATTTGTCCTCAGACGTTTTTTGTTCCCTGTGTCATGTCTTTTGTGTATGCAGATGGGGTTGATTAATTCCAAGGCCTTTGCCACATTAAAAATAATTTAAATAACCAGACATGGTAAAGACAACTGAAGTGTTTCTGTTTAAGGAGAAAACTACTGACAATACAAATATATATTCAATTTTTATTTCTTCTAAACAAAAGTGATGCTACTGTTTGCTGTGCGTGTACAAATGGTATCTCTGTATTATAGAGATAGTAGGATTTTCTGACTTAACCGCCTTTTTCTTTTTCTTTTCTTTGATATTCACTAAAAAGAGAAAAAGAAATGTTCATTTAACAGATTTGAAGTAGAAAGTGCTATTAAAGAAGAGACCGTGCACCCACATCCCAGCATCAGTAGAATAATTGTTTCTTCCGAGACCACATCTCAGAAGAAAATGTAGCATTTGTGTCCTGTAATTGTTGCAAAATAAAAGCAGCTAATTACAGGTCTTACATAAGTTGGTTTCCTTTAACCATGAAAACATGCCTCCTATAAAATTTAAGCAGGTGTCTACAATTTTTTGACACTGTGTGTTTTCTGAGGTATTTGTTTAATGACAATTGTATGACCACGTGGCACACTTTAATAGAGCACTTGATTACCTGCGCATAGCAGCATTTGTCGCTTTTTCTACCTCTGAGTGTCTAAACTTACACCCTTCACCTGGCAGCCCTGCTCCCTTGATAGAGGAACCCCTGTTTTCTGTTCTCACCTGGAAATCAGCTTCCTGGGTCTGTTCGCCACTGTGACCTTTCATGTTGGGGCCAAGTTTCATCTGATCTCTGTTGGGGAGGAGGGAATAGGCACTTGACCTAAACCCTGCCGATCAGAAGCTTGGTACTAGGATTCTGAGTCTTGAGCTACAACAACAAAGATTAAGGGACACAGTAGAATTCAGAGACACTGCCCTGATAGAAGCTGCCCCCCAAGGGCCAGCCTGAGCCCTCACCTGGGCTTCCTCCCATCTGGCCCCAAATCACACCAATTCTTTGATTACCCTACGTCTTTCCAGTAAATCGATTCATTTTGTTGAGATAGCAAGAGTCAACTTTTGGTGTTTACGATGTCAAAAATGACAACTCCACAACTGCTCTTCTTTGGTAAGAATAGGCAACTGGGCTCTTTTCATAGGATTTCTATCAGATAGTTGTTTTATAATTGCATTTTTGAAAGTATGACTTGTGATACAAATTAGTAAAGTGGAGCATAATGAAAATACAGAAAATTTGTTAAAAAAAACGCCCTCCAAATGTTCTATTAACTCCAGGCCAATTTGGACAACAGCATTGTCATCGATCTTATTGGTGTAATATGGCAATTAGAGAGAAGCTGAGACGGAGCCAGACTGGAGAGCTAATTTCAGGTCTAAGAGGTGGAAATGAACGGAGGCTTGATATGGGTTTTTGCTTCTAGGAGTGTGGTCTGTGGACCAACATCATCAGATCTCTGGCCTTCTTAGAGATTCAGACTCTTGGGTGCTACTCCAGATGTACAGAATCCATAGCTCCGGTTAACAAGATGCATGATTATCTGTGTCCATTAAAGTTTGAAATGATGATGTGATGTGGATCTAGTAGTAACATGAGATGTGGTCTATATCACCTGATAATGCCCAGCTGAAGCTGTAGCGCCCAAACCAGCATGAAATTGTGTATTCGAATCTTAACTCTAAAGTTAAACATTGAATCTATAGTTTATAGGGTTTTCTCTTTTTTTTCCGGCTGCGTATAAGTGTTTCAAATTCTTTAATATCCAAATTCTATATCATTGGCTAATTAAGAGTTATAAACCCAGAAAGAATAAGAAAAAAGGTATTATGTGGCTTCAGATGAAGACGTTGAGGCACTTCCTTCACATCTGATCAGATATTTCTTTCAAAGCATCGGCCTTATTCTCTCTGCACTGGCTAGAGCCTCAAGCAGAAAGACTTTTAGAGGAAATATGGAGGATGACTCAAGAATAATTTCCACCATTTGTGGTGCTCTCAGAGGTCAGATATCTATTGATCAAGACTGACCCCAGGAAATTGGTGGCTATTTTTACCTTACAGCAAAGACAAAAAAAAAAAAATCACTTTAAAGTTTCCAAAATACAAATCATATTCTTCTTTTCAGGGTGCTTGGATAGGCTGGGGAAAAAGTAATTTGAAGAGTTTGTTGGGATCCGCGTTGAATAATATATAATGCTCTCCTGGGTTTACATTAAAATAACAATGTCATTATCTAAGAAACTAAATACACAGCACTGAACATTTAAGGAATCATATGCTAGAGATTTCAGAATCTCCCTTTACAAAGGCAAAAGTTCTGCTTTAAGATGGGTCTCTTTTCCAATTCTCCATTCCTAGACAATATTGACTCTGACTTTGAAAGGAGTGATACACGTTTATTACAGCTCCATTTTTCAATTACTTATATTTTTCCAGCGGATCATATTTTACAAAACACATTCTCACATAATAACGTCTTCTTTGGTTCTAGTACAGCCCCAGGAATTGCACCAGCCAGGCATGATTCAATTCTATTTTCCATCACAGAGAAATAGGCAGGGTAGCTATTTTCCCTTTAGATTGGTTGGGAACTGACTTGGGTTTGAATATTGGCTCTGGAATTTACCGCTCATTAAGAACTGGTGCAAATAACTTGTCCATTGAACCATATCTCCCAAGCGCTACCATGTGGTTGGCACCTTCCTGAGCACCGAGCCACCTCAGATATGGTCCTTGAGATCCTGGTACCTAGATATGCAAGTATATGGAAATCAGTTTGCCTTTTAAAGCAGAGTCCACCAGCCTAAAAAGGGGTGTGTTTTCTCTTACATCACGCCACCTGTAACACCTCGGATATTGTTAATATAGAGCACTTTTAAAAGTATTTTTTTTCTGAATGTTAACTAGACTTACTGTGGTGATCATTTTGCAATAGATACAAGTACTGAATCATTATGCTGGACACCTGAAACTAGTATCATGTTATTTGTCAATTACATCTCAATAAAAGTATTTTTTCAGAGGTTTATATTTTATTTTAATTTAATTGGATTTTTAAAATATTTCTACTTCAGATTAAGTTATTTTTAATGGAAATAACAATGCTGCAAACAACTCGTCTACACTTAGTGTTCTGTGGTGCCCACGGCCTGTCAGGAGAGCAGTATTGAACGTTGCTCGCCTGTGTTTTGCAGCGATGCTACCAGGAGCTTTTCCTAGGATATAGAGAAAATGCTTTAAGCCTTTTATATTGGTGCCTGCTCTTGCTACCTTCTTTATTCTCGTGGGTTCCTGAGCTTTGCTCTCTGCTGTGCTTACGTGCATAGCCCTCATCCCTGCTCGATGGTGGCTTCTGGATTGAACTCTACCTACGTCTCTCCCTTTCGCCAGATTCACGGTGCTACATGATGGTTGCTTCTCACAACAGTTCTTAAAGCACCACACACTTCTCCACTGCATCACTTAGCAGCTGTAACTTCAGACTTACTAGGTGAGGTAGACAATACCAGCCTTCCCTCTCAGAGCTTATTCTTCATGAAAACAACAACAACAAAAAATAGCTTTAACTCAACCTTGACTCCATGGACCCAGGGCATACAAAGCGGTACATATTTGCTGATGGGATTTAAGAGTGATTCATGACACATTCATGACTTTCTCTCCATCCCATTTGGACAGAACGTTGTAAGATTTATGTGTTGGTTCAATTGTAAACATGTGACAGTGCACATTATTTTAGAGATGCATTAAGAAACATTCAACTGACACTCCATAGGCCAATAGTTTTGTTAGAGGGTTAAACTTTTACTTGGTAATCTGCTTTGAGACTAGAAGTGTACAAAAGAGAGATTCACTAGCTGTGTAAATATTCTTAATTATATAGTATATAGGAGGACATTGACCAAAGTTTAGTTTTTTGAATAGCATTTAAGCATATATATTAGAATGACTATAGTTTAATAAGGGTTGGCAAATGTATTATGTAAAGGGCCAAATAGTAAAGACTTTAGGCTCTGTGGGCCATGCTGTCCCTGTGGCAATTACTCAACTTGTCTGTTATTCAAAAGAAGCCACAAATAATACATAAACAAGTGGGCATAGCTGTGTTGCAATGAAACATTAATTACAAATGAACTCCAGGATCACTTATGTTTTTTATAACCCTCAGGGATCAGGGGACACATGAAGAATTGCCTCAATGGTGATTTCACGGAGCTACTCATTTCCTATTAGCTGTTATTGGTTGTCTACTAGAAACTCAGTTGTGAGCCTTATATAATCTTTGATTTTATAGTGATTCTTGACCATTTTTGTTCCTCCAGAGCATAAACACGTGTACTTCTGTTACATCAGTGTCGTCTCTCAGCGGTGAGGCACCAAGAATATCAGATAATTAAACTAAAACAATCTTAACAAAGTGGTTACTTGTTGATTTTTAATAATCCCAGAGCCCACACGTTTTTATTCCTCTTGCACTTATTTTTCATTGCATTTATATTTATCTGACAGTTAAAAATAGCTTGGACACTTTTTTCAATATTTTTCATTCAATTAACATTTAATAGAAAGGAGATATCTCAATGCTGTTTGCTTAGGACCAACCCATGCTACACACTTTTTTATTGTTTATTTTTGTTAGACCAGGGGGCAGACATGGACATTTGAATGCGCATTGGTTCAGGGTCTGGAATTGCCTTGGTTTTCTTGATAATTTCTTTCTTCCCTTAAAGACTCTGGGACACCTGGCAGGCTCTGCTCCACTGGGCTCTGTCCATCTCTTTGGATCAGTGCACTAGCCTGGTCGTCCTCGTGGTGACGAGTGGAAGCACAAAAGAGCATAACACCCATTATAGATGAAAGTATGCCACTCCTCTGTCAACAGAAAGAACAGTTATAAAAGAAATGAGAAAGGAAAACCAGAATGGGACCAATACTTCAAGAGTCCTCAGAGTAGTTTTAAGAATAGCAGATATGAGAGGTACAAACTTGGGATGATCTCTTAACTATACCATGCTTGTGTACCCCTAGAAAGCCTTTGCATACCCCCCTGGGCTTCTCAAAACTGATCTAAGCAGTTAGATATTACAAATGTTACCTTAATAATTAATAATAACCTAAAACCTTAAAATATTTTGTGGCAGTGGTAATATAGACAGCAGGGTCCTAGTGACTTTGAACAAATGCATTAATTTCTTTCTATAGATTGATAGGTTCATTTTACAGATTAGAGTTCCTCTGCTTGCTTCTAGTGAAATATGCCAGAAGCACGTTTATTCACTGAAAACTAGAGAGAAAAATTATCTGAAGCAACGTATCAGATGCATTTTCATGAATTGTTAGAACTACTCTATCAATATACCATGCTCATTAAAATTTTGAATAGAACAGAAAGTTATGCATTTTCTAATAAGACAACTTATGGAATACACCTTGTAAAGTAATATAATATTAATAACCACTTATCAAGTTAATCTACTTTTGTTTACAGACTTGGTGGCCATCTTGCATAATTTTAAATAGGGGATTTTGTCAATCAATATAAACTGTGTTAATATTTCAAGAAGTTACAAAGTACGCTCTTGGATGAGCACGACCAAACGATCAAACAGAAATATTAAACAGTAAGAGACCTAGAAATACTAAGCTATGGCTCATAATATTTTCAGATACTCATGTTAGGAAGGACAATTTATCTTCGAACTTAATCATTTTATTAATATATAAATTATTAATACAAATATAATTGACATATATATCTACATGTAATATCTTCCTTTTGTTATTTATTTATTTATTACTTATTTATTTTGGCCTTTGCTGCACAACATGTGGGATCTTAGTTCCCCTACCAGGGACTGAACCCCTGCCCCCTGCAGTGGAAGCGTGGAGTCTTAACCACTGGACTACCAGGGAAGTCCCTTGTCTTGATTTTTTAAATGATATTTGAAAATTCCATTTTTTTAGGCATAGACTGAATATCTTCTTATAATTTAAATATTTGGATCTTGTTCTTAAATATGTAGATTTTCATAATATTATTATGCGGACAAGGCTGGTACAAAAATCAAGATTCCAAAAGGTTTTAGTTTTTGGGTAATATAACTACTACTTGATTAGTAATTCATTCTCTTTTGCATTCATTGTTATTCTTTTTTATGTTCTTGAGAGCTCTCATTGGTTTTTCCTCTTATTTGGGGGGTATTCCTTCTTAAATTTGATTGTGTATGTAGTTGTGTTAAAATATAGGTAAAAAGTTATAAGTGGCATATATAAAATAAAATTTTGTAGGAAAATCAATGTTTTTTTTAATTTTTGAAATTCACTTGAAATGCTCTAACATAAATGTCTTTTATTTGTTTTAAAGTATTTATTGACTCTGAGAAAAAGAATTCTTGCTGCAAAAATTATTTGCCATATACCGTATCTTAAATAGAAAAGGTGCTAATCAGAATTCTAAAACATACATAGTTCTTTCTTATGACAACCAGTTGCTGTATCTTTTCTAGTAAAATCATTCCACTTACTAATATATCTGGAATATTTAATTCTAGCTCAGAACCTTGTTCCTAGCCTAGATTTTTATTTACAACTGACTGGAGATTTGTGTGGGAAGTCTCAGAGAAATCTCCAATCTTAATAGAACAAAAACAAAGCCCTTCACTTTCTACTCCCACACACATTTTTCCCTCTTCTAGGACTCCCTGACCCTATACTTGGCACCTGTATTTGTGTGTGTGTGTGTGTGTTTTGTTTGTTTGTTTTTGCCAGAAAGCTAGGAGTCATTCTTGGCCTCCTTTCTTCCTCACACCCACTCTTATAATGTCCTCCTACTGTTCTCCTGACCCTATTCAACCCAGGCTCCAGTAACAACCTGATTAATCTACAATAAGAACAATATACATTTGGTCACATTCGTTGTTCATGTCAAACGCTTCAATGACATCCGTGATACTTAGGATCAAACCTAAATACCTTACCATTCTGATAGATACTCTAAAGTCCTCCTCCATCTAACTCTACGGCTGTATGTCTCACACATTTTCCCACTCAGGCTAGATGCTAAACCCATGCTGCGCTTGCCTCAGTTCTTCGGGTACTGAGCCCTTTTCAGAATTATCTTCTTCATAAACACCTGGAGTGGTTGGTTTTCCCACCTCCTTGGCTGGCTAACTTCTCTTTGTTCTTGAAATTAAAGGTTAAATTTCACATCCTGGAAAGGCTTCCTTTAGACCCTTTATTTTTTCCTTCACTGCACGTCTTACAAGCTCTATGTTCACTCTCGCACAATGCGTTGGCTTTCTCCTCCGTTAGACTATATGATCGATGAGGACAAGAGACCCAGTCTTGGCTGACCATCGTAGCCCTAGTACCTAAGAGAATCAGATATGCATTTTAATAAAAACATTGTTAGTGAACTTGTGAATTGGCTTTACTCAAAGGGCTACATCTTTGGTTGGCTTTTGGGTAACTATCCAGGGTTTTGCTGGATAGTTATTTTTCAGTTAGCTCCTAGAACTTGGATCACACTAGAATTTGGATCACAGTGTCCTGTCACTTCTACAATCTTTCTTTGTTTGTAGATGGACATGGTCTTTGTTTGTAGATGGACATGGTACACATGGTCCACACAGCTGGAACTGAGAATTATCTTTGGTTACATACTCTTGCGTTTGGACTCATCCACATACGTGCTGAGCACTCTGGACTCTTATTCTTCCTGATTCAAGACAAGTAAAAAATAATCCTTTGACATCATTTCAGATTCCCAATATATTGATAGATAAGGACATTGTAATATTGTGGAGCAGTGACAGACCAAAGGCAGGACCGTGGAAGCAGCACTTCCTGGGGACGGTAAAGAGCTGAGACACTGTCATTGTCTGTAGAGAGTTAGGAAGCAATAATAATACCAACCAAAAGTCAGTCTGCTTTTTGTTAACACCCTTGTCAGGCAATTCTAAACGGTGTCAGTGATTTAAAAAAATCAAATAGCTTCTGTTGGTCTAAGTTCTAAACAATGCCATGACTAGGGTTGAGTTTTTCTTCTGAACATGTATCCTTTAAATTAGCAGAATTATTAGCTATCCTTTCATAAACACAGTTGTCTACTTGAAAATCACATTAAACGATTCACCATCCCCTGGTCAATTCCTGCCACCCGAGGACTCAGCTCCGTGCTTGTGTTTCAAGAGTTCAGTTTGAAATGTTTGAAATCCTCTGGGCCCAAGTTGGGCACGGCTCCTGTCCCCAAACAGTACTGCCTGTTTCTACATTTAAGCAATAGATTTGAAATAAATGATGTTATCATAGTGACTATAAAGACCGAAAAGCAGGACTTGGGCTGCTTCATTTCATTTCTGTCACTGCTCAAGAGTTTTTATCTCTGCTTACAAAAAAACGGTGAAACAGCTGTTCATAGCATGGTGTGTATTTTTGTTTGGGAAGTTCAACTTTTAGTGCATGCGTGAAAAGTTTTCATGAAATTATCTTGAAAATTTAAATGTATCTTTCCTATTTATTGTGATACTAAAGGAGCAATTAAGAAAATGAAAGGCTTCATCAGTAGTGTTATTTAGTAGCTGCCTAAATTGTACCTTTTGCAAACATCTTAGTTTTATTAAAATCCATTTATTAGCTACTGGATAATTATTTGCCCAACATTATTATATCATTATTATATCCAAAGGATCCAACCTTAAATCTGTTGGGGAGATATAGAAACTATTACAGAAATAGTTGTGCCTCTTTCCTTTTTTTGGTACTATGATTAAATAAATACATTTATTATGTTTACTGGCATAATTATAACATCTATATGAAATACTATAAGAGACAAAAATCACTCTCTGCATTTCCCTTCTGGCCATTATATCAAATATCAATAATTTCTTGATTATAATTAAAAATAATTCATAATAATCCATGTGATATCAAGGAGGAGATATTAGGAAGTGCCCTGCTCTGGTGTCACATACACTAGGGATGTCACCAGTGTGAGTTTTTTAAGTGTGTACTCAGTGTGGCAGACACAGTATTGTGTGTTCACATCCAGGTTCCTCCTTTGTGTACAGGAACACTGCGCTTCTCAGTCCCTGGACATCTCTGGAGGCTGTGTCATTGTCACAGTCATAGAACATGTGTAGAAGTCGTGTGTCACCACAAGTCCTGTCGCTTCCACAATCTTTCTTTGTTTGTAGATGGACAACGCAGAGGGTCCACTGGGGAATGTCACAGAATGGAGCCGGTAAAGATTCTGTGTGGCTGGTCTCCCAAGATAGCCTTGCAGCCTAAGCAAGAAGTGAATCTTTGTTGCGTGAAGCCAAAGGGAGTTCAGGTTGGTGTTACTGCAGTTCAACCCGCCTAACCTGATGAGTACCACTAACCTCCAAATAAACATAAAGCTTGGGCATTGTAGGAAGGATGACAGGGAGTGGGTGTGGATGGAGGCGAAGCTTTGTGACAAAGCGGGGTTTGCCGTGGCGTTTGAGGTGGAGCTGCAGTGAAACAGCTCTTGGACGCTCTCAGTACCTGCTCCACATTTTCGTATCTTAAAGCACGGCCCAGAGTTTTCCTGAAGCCAGGTATGCCGTTTCCTACATTTAAATATCCAAGCCCAGAAATAAAATGTCTCCTTCTCAAGAAGCCTTTCCCTGAACTCCCAGCAGTACTCTTTGTGAAATTTCAGGCTAGCTTCATGTATCACCTTCATGATGATAAAACTTATTTCATGCGTTTTTAATCGTTAGTGGTTTACATTATTGTCTCATTGTCTAGCTTGTGAGTTCCTCAAGGTTAGAGATCGTATCCTTTGTCTCCTTCTATGTCATGGGGCGCTTAAGAAAGCATTGGTACGTGGTCATCTCATCATTTATTTACAAACACAAATGTGTACTACCTGTGAGCCATGCACCATGATGGGCTTGAGGATAAATACATGTGTGTCTGATTGAATTGAAATTTGTTAGTGAGATACAGAAAGGCATCATAGGCTGATGAAAGCCTTCTGAGTTAGGACTGGGATTGTGTGTATACCTAGAAGTTCAAGCACATTTGGGATTGTAGTGAGAGGTGAGCATAGAGAGGGCGGAGCAGTTTGGAAGAGAGTTTTGAATGCCGAATGGAATAGACTTTCCTTAGTAAGAGGAGACAACTAAGTTCAGTAGTGTAGCATTTGGCCATCAGAGAACCCACAGAAATGAAATATGTAAAACAACTTTTGACCTGACATTATTACAGAATATATGAAAAATGTATGGTGTCTCGTCTCAAATTGTTAATCTATGTCAGGGCAGTAAGTACAGTTCAACAAGCCTAGAGTCAGCTGCTACTTTGCTAGGTTTTTCGTTTCTTTTAAGACTTCCTAGGTTTCCAGATTAGGCAGAATGGTATCTGCAGAGGTTAAAGAATATTAAAATTAAAAACACATTATCTTTCAATGCACTAGGGTGAGGTGTCCTCTGTAGGTGGACTACAGGGAAATCCCTGGCTTGATACCTGATTGCCTTGCGTTGCTGGGGATTCCACTTAACACCCTGCCATGACCCTCTGCAGGTATGCATGGCTGCCTTGGTCTGGGTGTGTTTCCCATTGAATGGCAGTGGCAGTCCAAGTGGCTCTGTAAGGGAACATAATACCTGCATCGTAGAGAGCTATATGATTTACACTGACTGGCTTCAGATTCAAACCTTAGCTGTTGTTTTTACAACAGACAACTGTGATTTTAACTTTACACGCCAATATCATGAGCATTGTGAAACAATGGTCCAAAGCAAACATTTTGAAGGAAAGCATTCCTTATGGTAACGTGAGTAGTTTCAATGTTTAAAGTATATTGAATATAATTTTTATGCAAACATGTAAGAGATTTTTCATCTAGAGCAGGTATCTACGAAATATAAAATGTTTGAGAGGATCATGTAATACTGTAGTGTTGTCTACATTAATAGATTATTCTTCGAGCGCCATTTAGCCTAATTGCCCCTACAAGCTTGGGGAAGTCAAAGGCTCTTCCCACCAGCCATGTCAGGACCCGGTTCAGAATGCACTTCAGGGGTACACTATGTTATGTTGACAAAATAAAGCTGTGGACACTTGGAGACTTTTCCACATAGGCAGTTGCTTTGTGTTGAGGGGCATGTGATACAGGTGCTGAGTTGATACTGCTCTATGACTTATGTCATTAACCCAGATTCTTCCCATTGAGCAGATAAGCCTAAAGCTACCTACTTTTCTTTTGGGGGAAGAAAAAAAACCCAAAACACATTTGATTTTACCCAACTATGTTTTTTTTTTTGGGGGGGGTTGTTACTATGAGATGGGGGTGGGATGATGGAGCATGGTTTTACGTGGGTCCAGCATCCTCTAGGGAAAAATTTTATCAGATGGTCCCTTTTGCTAAGTGGTGGTAGCTTATTTTTACTGTGGTCGAATCATGTAGTCATACATAAGCAGGAACTGGGTAACATCACAAGTTGGCTATGGGCACCTCAGTTTTACAACCAGGAATGCTTCACCGACCAACGCAGTTCTGCCTTCTTGGTGAAGAAGAAACATGAATGTCATAAGACTATGACACCGGAATTCCTTAGCTCCAATCTCAGTCCCACTGTGATCCCAGCTACTCTGTTCTCTCCTTCCAATCTGGACCCTAGTTCTGCCTTTCACGTTAGCTCACTCGTATTTCTATTTCTCCTCTCTGAGGAGCTGGCCCCTTGCCATACCTCTCCATATTAGTTCCCAGTTTGGTTTTAGTATTCTACTCTTGGCTACCCACCTTCATTCCTAACCAGTCACATTTGATCTGTTTTTCTTGGCACCAGCTTCAGTGAGAGAGGAAAAAAAAAAACGAAGAGACAGAGGCATTTCCCCATTAAGAAAAAGAGATTTACAAAGGATTGCTTAGCAGTTTGTGTGAGGCAGTATATGTTATCATCTACAATATAGTTATGATGAGGGTTGAGAGTAAACATTTCAAAAATGTTGCCCGTGGTGTCGAGTATTTCTATCTTTGGGGGAACTAAAGACTGAATTTCGGATTTTCCCATTCCAGAGCCTCGCCCATTAATCAGCAATGCACCTAATCATATATAGTTAATTCCTTCTTTTTAGAAACATTTTTGAGCACCTGTTATATGCAAGGTCTTGGGGATGAAAATCCAAGCATAATGATCTCACTCTTGGATTGGATTTCTTATTCTGCTTCGTGAAAGATCTTAAAATGTAAGGAAAAGACAATGTTTATTCTGGAATCTTGAGGCATTATTCATGAGCTCTTCAGGAACGAAGAACCAAGTCACTAGGGACTCTGTCACGGTCCAGAGAGTCACAGGTGCCCAAGATGAACAAGAAAGGACAGACCCTGCAGTGTGGGGAGATTTGCAGGGACCCCAGCACATGGCAGTGGACTAGCTGAATGCAGCGCACACTGACAGCTCATGGAGGAATCTCAAAATGCCTTCTGGGAAAATCAAATATCTGAGCATCCTTACACATGGGCTTGGCACCAAGGCAACCGGTTGCCCATTGGGAAACTTTGATTTAGAGCCTGACAGCACAGTGAGTTAATCTACGTTATTGGTGCTAAAGATAGCATGAATGTGTATGGACCACACAGAAAGCCCAAGAATGAAGTTACATAAAGTGCCGATCATAAACTATATGGAAACACAGGAGCGGAACTATAGTTATATCACTTGTGTTTCCCAAACCAAGCCAGCCTAGGGGGCAAACATGGTACAAATAGTATTTTGCGGGAGGTTCTTCTTTATGCTGGTGGCATTCTGGGTTCCTGCAAGATCCTTTCAAATAATTTTGGAACTTCTTCCTTAGGATAGGTGTCTTCGAAAGGTCTCTGGTACTCCTCAAGCTAGTTCTCCCGTTTTCTGTTTCGCATCTGCTATTTTTCCTCACTCCCTTTGAATTGCTGTCATAATGACTGCTCTTGATTCAGATGTTTGAATTGGAAGCTATGCCACCAATATCTACCAATTATGCCTTTGTCATTGTACTGTCCCGCAAACGAGGAACCGTCGCCAATGCCTGGTCTAATTATGCCTGCTGCCATCCGTATGAGAGGTGCCCACGCCAGCTGATGGCTGTTTTGAGGCTTCTCGTGTTTGGTGTGTGGATCTGAAATCTCTTCTTTTGATGCCAAAACGGTTGCTGCCAGAAGCACAGGCATTGTCTCCTATGTTACAAAATCTGGCAGCAATAAAATCAGGGCTTTCCACGTCCCAGAGACGTTTTTGTAAATCTCCTCTCTTACTTCTCACTCTCTTTCTTTACACCTCTGTAGTAGGCTGAATAATGTTCCCCAAAGATATCAGGTCCTAACCCCTTGGACCTGTCAGTGTTGGGTTATTTGGAAAAGGGGTCTTTGCAGATGTGATTAAGGAACTTGAGATGTAGAGATGATCCTGGATTATCCAGGTAGGTCCTTAATGCTACCACGGAAGAGAGAGGCAGAAGGAGGCAGTGCCGTGAACATGGAAGCAGAGATTGCCCACAGCTGCCAGAAGCTAGAAGCAGCAAGGAAGAGAGTCTCCCTAGAGCCTCTGGAAGGGGTATAACCTTGTGACACTGTGACCTCAGCTCCAAAATACTGATTTTGGACTCCTGGCCTCCAGTCGGTGATAGAATACATTTCTGTTCTTCTAAGCCATCAAGTTTGTGATAATTGTTACAGCAGCCTCA
The DNA here is from genome assembly GCF_039906515.1 of Pseudorca crassidens. Taxonomy (NCBI): domain Eukaryota; kingdom Metazoa; phylum Chordata; class Mammalia; order Artiodactyla; family Delphinidae; genus Pseudorca; species Pseudorca crassidens. The sequence goes on from NC_090313.1 coordinate 7,283,905, forward strand.
GGACACTAACACAGCCACCATCTACTGTGACACATGCATGGGTTCATGGGGGTAGATTAGGGAGAATGCATATTTGGTTGAATTTGGGATATTTGATAAACTCAGGTACCAGGCTATAAAGGAGAAAACACCTTTTTGTTTCTATTGTGAACAGAAAGTTATTCTAGCATTAAATTTGAGCCTAATGATTACAAGAAGATGCAAACTCAGAAAATTTTCAGAGTCTCACCACATATAAATGATAGGCATCAAATTCAAATGCAAACACTCTTACTTTTCACTGCCTCTCGAAAATTATCTCTGGCAATTCACATGTAAGCGATGAGAAAAGTACATAAGCATTGTACATGCAGAAATGTTTGAAAATCACCCAGGAAAGTTATGATTGTCCCTGTTGACCTGGTAATGTTTATTCTGAAACTTAAAAATGATCTGGTTTTGGGAGAAAAATGCTTCTAAGCAACAAACTGGGGCAACCGTCTCAATTCCACATGAGCTGGGTGTCATTGTCATCAATCACGAGGCTCATTGCCAGCAGAGCACTGACCACCACAGGAGGTGCCTGGAGGACAAGGCCTGTCTCTTCAAGGACTTTGTCTGAATGAATATTATATAGAAATATAGAAAAATATTTTGAAAGGGAAGGAAAACTTTTAAAAGACGAGCGTGAAAAAAAATGAGATCAGAGTTACTCTTCTGCAGAAATAATTGGTCCTCTGCAGGAGAAAGACCTGCCCAGGCTTAGACACGAAGAAATTTGCAAATGTACATGGCTTGGCTGTGGGCTTCTCCTCACTGGGCTTCTGCTCTTAAGGAATGCCTCTATAGGAGTAGTTTGGGCAAATTTCCCTGGGAATGAGTGGTGGCCAGGAGACATCGCTACTTTGAGAATAGCTTCTAGAGTGTCTGGGGAGTAAATGGAAGCTGTCTGGGTGTGGTACCAAACTCCGGATAAAGGCATGGCTTACCTGCATCTAGACTGCTGACCCCCGTCACCCAGTACAGAGGCTGAGCTCTGAACAAGACGGTCCTCACAGCTCGGGGTCACGGAAGTGGGCAGAAACGGACCAAAACTGATAGCCTCTAAGTGTGCAGGGACGGGAGAGATGAGGAAGAGAGATGTCTGCTCTGAGGATTTTGTTTCAACGCTAATGCTACCCTATATAGAAGTCAGATCCATCAACCAGTGCAGGAGAAAATCTTTGAGATTTGTCAACGGACATAAAAATAACGAGAACTGTGGGTGCCGTGAATCAGAGAAAGAGAAGATGACTGGGGAAAAAAACCTTTGCAACAGCATATTTTATGCCAAGTCCACAGAACAACCAGGGAGGTGCTCAGGAGAGAAGGATGCATCCTGAGAAGATATCATTCATTCTGCACTGCCGGGGGCACTAGAAAAGTATCATGGAGAGACCATGGGGAATCGCGAGACTTTAATTACCAGTATTTGTCTCTTTTACATGTATTCTACATGCCGTATTTTAGATGCAGAATTGGGTAATAGAGTTGATCAGCCTTTAACAGGACGCTCTTCTGATAGATGCTGGCAGATGGGAAATTGACCCTATAGGATATTCAAAGGAGAAACTTAGTGACGTTTCCACACTGGTCCTTGAGTTGAGGAAAGTCACAGATCACAGTGGTGTCTGGGTTCCTTGAGCCCAGGCCACCCCTGACAGAAAGGAGACTTAGCCAGATTGGTAAGGGCCCCAGGGAAATGGGTAAAAGTACCCAGGTAAGAAGTGAAATACCTGGCTTTCTGTGATCAGTCAATTTCATGCTGACTGCGGTCAAGGGAAGTGTCCCTGGGGAGTTCATGGAGAAACTTGCAATTTCCCCCTCTGGTCTCCAGGGAACCCATTACTTTTCAGCATTTAGAATGTAATTCATTTAAGAATATGAGCAACTTTGGCACCAAACGGTGGTTCTGAGAAACTCAAAGGTGGTGGATGTCTCGTTTAATTTCCTACTATGCACATGAAAAGCCGATCTTTGTCAAGACACCTAGCATCAAAAACTCGAACATCTTGTGATGAAAAGCAAGTAACGCTTCTCTTAAAAAATTTCATTAAGTCCATGCAACCTATGTCAATGCTGGTGGGGGAGCTGAGGAGCCTCAGAGGGCTCACAGCATGGTGGGGCTCCAAGTCATTTATCGCTGCATCGAGCTACATGCAGGAGAAAGGTTTGGCATCTTCTCTACTTAAAAGACGCTAAGTGACCCCCAAACACTATTCATTCAATATGTACAGAATTCTCATTAATCATGCAATGTATGGACAGAATCTGTGTGAGTCTGGATACCTGAGAGATGTTATCCAAGCAGAAGTTCCAACATGGTCAGCCAGAGAGTAGATTTTAAAAACAAAACTAATACTTCATTGCCTACATTTACTTCCCGCTTAATGAGTCAGAGTAGAAGGAAAAGCTAAAGGCCATTTTCACTTTTGCGAATGACTGGGAGTGAGCTTCCTAGAGCACAGATGACATAGTTCATGTCTGAAATGCAGCTTTACTCTGGGAAGATCATTAGGTATAAATGTTCTTGTAAGTGAGTCTTACCTAAGAAGTTTGGAGGTGTCTTAGCTTATGGCTTGATCATTCACTGTTATGTTAAATATTTACTGAGCTTTTACTCTATCCCATGTGCTAAACAGATGCTATATTTGGCACAGGGGATATTCAGGTGAGTAAGAAAGGCCTGCCTTCCAGGGAGTCACTCTCTAACTTAGAGAAGAGACAAGGGTGACATGAAATTAGTTAGTGTTCCACATGGTAGGTACTATCGATGCAGGTAGAAATGATTAAGAAAGCACAGCTCTGTGACTGAGTGTGCAGGGGAGAACACGGCTTCAGAGAGGAAGAAAACTTTCTGACAAAAAGTCTACAACCAATAAATGCTGCAGAGGATGTGGAGAAAAGGGAACCCTCCTGCACTGTTTGTGGGAATGTAAATTGGTACAGTCACTATAGAGAACAGTATGGAGGTTCCTCAAAAAACTAAAAATAGAACTACCATACGACCCAGCAATCCCACTCCTGGGCATATACCCTGAGAAAACCATGCTTCAAAAAGATACATGCGGGCTTCCCTGATGGCGCAGTGGTTGAGAGGCCGCCTGCCGATGCAGGGGACGCAGGTTCGTGCCCCGGTCAGGGAAGATCCCACGTGCTGCAGAGTGGCTGGGCCCGTGAGCCATGGCCACTGAGCCTGTGCGTCCGGAGCCTGTGCTCCGCAACGGGAGAGGCCCGCGTACCGCAAAAAAAAAAAAAAAAAAAAAAGATACATGCACAGCAATGTTCACTGCAGCACAATTTACAATAGCCAGGACATGGAAGAAACCTGAATGTCCATCAACAGATGAATGGATAAAGATGTGGCATTTTGTATTGGAATATTATATGGAATATTACTCAGCCATAAAAAAAGAATGAAATAATGCCATTTGCAGCAACATGGATGGACCTAGAGATTATCATACTAAGTGAAGTAAGTTGGACAAAGACAAATATCATATGATATCACTTACATGTGGAATCTAAAAAATGATAAAAATTAAATTATTTACAAAACAGGAACAGACCCACAGACTTAGAAAACAAATTTATGGTTACCAAAGGGGAAAGATGTGGGGTAGGGATAAATTAGGAGTATGGGATTAACATGTACAAACTACTGTATATAAAATAGATAATCTACAAAGACCTACTGTATAGCTCAGGGAACTCTACTCAATACTCTATAATAACCTATATGGGAAAAGAATCTGAAAAAGAATAGATACATGTATAACTGAATCACTTTCCTGTATACCTGAAACTAACACTGCATTGTAAATCAACTATACAAATATAAAGTAAAAATTTTTTGAAAAGGCAATGAGGGACATTCAGGGCAGCAGGAATCACGCATGTAGAGGTTCTGAAGAGAAGATGAGCACACTTATGACTATCTGTAGTTAGGTGTGTTTCAATGAGAAAATGGGTTAAGTAAAACATGCTGCTGTTTATAGATATATTAAGGCAAATAGGGCTTACATTTTATTATGAGAATTCAACATCATATAGGTAAAAATTTCCTTAAAAAAATCTCAGAAAATAAAACTGCTTTACCCAGGAAGCATTGTTGTATGAGTTCATAAGGCTTTGTTGGATATCTGATACCTGAAATTTCCTTCCCTCTGTACATTTTTTACTATTTCCCCTCCCACAAAAGAGAAGCCAGGACTAAAGTACGCCTGGTAATCCTTTTGGGAGTCGGGTATCAACCACTTCACTCTACCCAAGTGTGTATTGATCATGTTATGCCGAGGGTAAAATGTGAAATTTATTAACAGCAAACATTTATTCCACTTGATTTAATGGAATTCTCATACAATTTTTTAAAGTGCAATCTGTACATTTTAAGATGATATAAATGCTAAATTTAATTCATCCCTGTATATCTTCATTTGAGCAAAATATTACTTTTTTAAAAACAGAAACAGATGAGCGTTCTAAAAAGCTGTGCTGTTTTTGGAACAACTTTTTGTTGTAACATTTTGGCAAAAATAAAAAACAGCCCCTAAACTCTTTAAATGTTTGTCTCCACGTTTGTGAAAGAATTCTAAACATGGCAAAAGACATCCTCCCCAATCGAGGGACTGTACAAGTCCGTTGGTGTTACTGGACTCACATAGCGAATCCCGGCCTCATACCTTAGGTGTCTTTTCTTATTCATTATGCACACAGTTGTTTACTTCTTTTCGTTTTTACCGTTTTGGCGAGAGGCTGTGTGAATCTAGTAGCATCATCTGAGCTTCTTAGCTTTGATAGCACATAATAAACTCCTATGAAAACTTATCAGGCAAGGAAGAAGTATTTCCCAGCACTCAGATGAACAGAAGCTATACTCCCAATGGACAACAGTGGGCCTACGTCATTCAAGGGTTTGTTGGCTTCTGGAGTTTGAGTTGATTTTTTTTTTTGTAGCCCAGTGCCAGGTGCCCCAATCCTGATTCTCCTCCATGGTTACTCTTCCAGGCAATGTGACTCCAGGTACAGCAAGGGGGTTGAGAAAGGGCTTCTCACCAATTCAACAAGGAACCTTTTTAATCAGAGGGAGGGGTGACAGGAGAATCATCAGGGCTCCAACGGTACACACTTTCACACCAACTATTTGGAAGAAAAAGGAAGGAAAGAGGAAGTAAAGCAACTCGTCCAGTTCTTGGTGAAGCATGTCAGAGCCTCTTAGGTGAAAGGCATGCGCCTCTGACCCTGATCTTAAAGGAGCATAACATACAATTAAACGTTCCTATTCTCAGGGCAAAGGGGAGGGCGTTTGATTAGGAAAGGATTTCTCGTCCCACAACTAGAGAAATTAGAATGCTATTTTTCATTAACTCCCTCCTCCAAATCATAATGTCCAAAAGGACATTATTTTTCAGTGGTAGCTCCACAGCTGGGTTGGGTGGAAACAGCCATGGTTGACACACACACATAGAACCTGCAATTCTACCACAGAACAATGGGGCCATTCTCCCTTCTAAGGACTTAATTACTGCCCAGGCCACCAGGGCAGGCTGAGGATGGCTTCTGCTTAGTGACACCTCCTTTTTTTAATTTATAGAAAGGCTCTGTAATACCCATTTTTCTGCAGACTGTTCTTAGGCTGCCTAGGCTGTCAGTCAACTTTCACACAGACCTTACTGTTCTAAGCACAGTACTTGTATTATTAGCTCATTTAACTGTACACTTAGGAGGTAGTTTCTCTTCCTAACCTTTAAAAAATGAGAAAACTGATGCACAAAGAGATTAAATAACATCAAAGTAAGTGAGTGTTGGAGACGGTCTGAACAAGTACTACTTTATAGAGTTTTGATCACTCTATAAAAAGTTTCAAGTCATTTAAGCCATTCTTTTATATCCCATACAATAAATAAATGCAACTTTCTTTTAATAAGATAATGCTGTTGATCTATTGGCCATTGTTCTGTAGAATGTATTTTAGTTATTTTGCTGGCAATGATGATTTTTCTTTCACTGATCTGTTCATATACTAGCAGGTATCCTTGTGATCAAATTTAGGATTCTCCCATTTATCCAGATTTTGAGGCAAACTTCTTCTTTGTAGAAAATTAGTACATGATCTTGGGATAAATCACATAATACTTTAAACAATTATATTACACTTTGGTCATAGAGATTGCTATATTTTGATTCACATGGTAGACATTTACTTTTCATCTGGACACTTACTGTAATGTTCAGATTTGGTTAAAATCATTGAAGTTGTGTGCTAAACCGAATGAAGACAGTTGGAGAAGTAAAAATGGCTTAAAAAGTAATTTAGGAAATAAGTAGTTTTTATTTTAGTTTAAAAATACAAAGGAATAGATGGCATTTTTTGTGATGCTTTGACTGAATTTGATCTCTGACCTGTCTAATATATCAGTAATAGAAAAAAAAAAAAAGGATTGGAGGACATTTTTTTTGTTTTGCTATTTTCCTCTTAATTTCTGGAACTATTCTTCCCCATACTTTTTGTTCTGGTCATTGGAAATATGCTGATCTAGGGTACACATGAAAGTGCAGAGCAGCACACAGCATGACGGAAGCAAGAGCTCAGACTAGAAAGGTAAATGTCCAATTTTCACTTTAATTGTGGATGAATAACGCTTTGAATCATTTTGTTTTCATTTAACATCTTTTCTTTCTCCATACGTAAGGTGTGCTAAGCCTATAGGTGAACTTAAAGTATTTGAAGAGATAGAAAAGAAAAACAGTTTTCTGGGAAAAGCAGGTTGACTTGGGATAAAAAGATGGGAGACAGAGGAATTCCTCGGGCAGGGGGAAAAGAAAAAAAGAGGGCTGAGCATTGGGAATCCTGGTGTGGCTTATTCTTGGTGACTAAGGAGGGCCATGAATAGGTAATCAAAGCAGACAGGACCTAACAAAAATTTTTGGTCTCCAGTATGGCACAGAAAAAAAAAAAAAAAAAAGATGCAAGGCATAAAGGAACCATAAAGCAAGGAGCAGTAAGTATTACCGTGATGTTATTATGAACAGAACACCAATGACCACAGCCCACCCCTGCCTATGGTCCAAAGCACGCATGCACACACGCGCACACACACACATATTTTGCACTTTATAAGACTCTTTAAATTGAGAACAAGACTTGATTAAGCTCAAAATTAAATTGATACCATTGAAAACAGAAAAACAGAAGATTCTTGTACATCTCTGATTTTGGACTGAGATTCACAGCCTTAACAGGCTATTTTAATATATCAGGTCTTTAGAGGTGATGAATGAGAGCAATTTAGCTATCATTTACCAGGCTTTGGGTTAGCAGAAGCAAGCCTTTAATTTTAGAGTAGTTGTATAACCTACCACTGAATTCTGAACTCTCTAAAAGGTCTTGGACATTTTAGTATTAAAATAAAGCAAATGTAATTCAGCAGTTGAGAGTACTACAGTTTGATTCCAAATATAAGCACCGATGCATCTGCATTAATTGCTTCCCTTCTCATTAATGTGCGTCTGTTGTAGATTCTTGGGTTTGATGAAGTGAGTCTTTTTGAGAAAATACTTTTCCAATCTCTCAGGAGGGCATCTCTGAGAGGATCATAATGATAATATGAATCTGGAAAATTAGCTGGTAGAGGAATTATTTTCCTCTCTGGTCTCTGTTATAGCCACTTTGGAATCAGTATTAAAATAAAAAGTAAGAAGTGGTAAAACTACTCATCCCCAAATAAAAATAAATAAATGTAACAAGTTTCATTGGACAATCACATCATCAGTCTTAAAATTCCCAACTCTCAAGAACCTGGAGAAAAGGGAAGAGGCGTCTGAATCTTATCTGGAAAGAAAGAAACCATTGCTAGAAGCTGCACAGGGGTGCTGGCCACACGATCTGTAGTAGCTCATTCTGCAAATATTTCCTGAGTACTTCATAGTGTCTTTGCTCAATTCTAGATCTTGGAGATACCGACATTGAAAGACATGCTCTCAAACCGGAGGTCTTAAAACAATGCCTGGTATATTATAGGCAACTGATAAATAAACAATGTAAGTATATTTAGCAATACCATTTGCTTGAGTAAAATAATTATATATAACATATCCAACTAAAGTGAGTATATTTAGCAGTAGTATATGTAGGAAAACTTCGATTCAATATGAAACGAGAAAAAGAAAGAGAATGTAAACCGTAACTGAAACACTTAGTTTTCTCACTTCCAAGAAGAGGAGATTTAAAAATGAGTAAGTAATTTCCAGGTGTTTATTCAAAGAAGGAAAAATGAAAGGGAGAGAGAAAGCATGGCGAGAATTGGGAAGCACAGAGTACTGAGTTATGCTGGATAAAGAATGGGCAAGTATATGGGGTTCCCTGGGGATGCTTGTGGACTGTGTCCTGCTCTGCTTGCTAAGTGAGTCTCAGTAGATGCACAGGCATTCTTACGGGGATTGGTGAGAACTGATATAGCAGCATCAACAATGTCAACTAATAATACCCAGCCTCCATCAAACCTACCAAGAAAAGAGGGAAGTCACAGCAATAACAAGGGTCATGGAGGAAGTACAAGACATTAGGACAGAAAGCAAGAACTTTGGGGGATGCTCTATACTCTTTCTCAATCTAACAAGACTCTTCTTCATAGAAAATGATGCCTGAGGCTCAGAAATCCTTGATGGGAACTCTGGAAGCCTCTACTCGGCTTCAGGAGAGAGGAGGGTGACCAGAAGTCCCTCTCCCTTCCCTTTGCTTTTCTGTTGGTTTTAGTCTGACTAGTGTAATGTAAGCCGTCAAAATTTAAAAGAAACAAACCTTTAGACCTCACACCGTTATGTGGCTCCATTTACAGGAAATGGCAACATCCCAAGCTTTAAAAGGTATTTTCTGTGCCTACCTAGGCATTCAGGGAAGAAGCACTTAAGAACGAGCTGAAAATAGCAAAATTATTCTATCAGTAAATTCCCGAAGTAATCAACTACAGTACAACAACAACAAAAGCTTCCTTTTTGGCTTAAAAAAAGTTTCTTAGTGTCTTTAAAAGCAGAGTCATATTAATGCATTACCTATACTCTGGTTTTGTCCTCCAGCAGTTATGGAATTAATTAGACTGTGTTGTCTGATCTCCCTTAGAGAGGTAAGGCCCTCGCAGCTATGATTCATGGAAAAACTGAATATTCTTTCTTACACTCATTATAAAAATAATAATTTTAAGGATAAGGCTATTTGTTCACTGGTTAGACTGTTCCTGTATTTTTTTTTCAAGTTTTCCCTTTAGCTTGATTTTATCATTGAAATTTGTAATCTGATTAGCACTTAATGCAAATTTTGGGAAAATAAAGTGAAACTATTCTTGCTAACACTCTACAGTTGTTCAAGGGGGGGGAAATGATATTCCGCTCATTACTATTTAAAGGAAATTCCTCTATGCAAGAGTTTCCAATAGGTTATAGTCGACTTTTTAGATGCTGGGGGAGACGCATCATTACATCTACTTTCAAAACAGTGTGGAAACCCTCACAATCTTTCATTTAGAAAACCTGGCAATTGGATAGGAAACAGGTATGAATTAGGAACGCAAAGTAATATTCCTTAAGATCAGAAGTTTGATCCATAAGAGAAGATCTATCAGTTAGGTGAGAGATTTAACCCATTAAAACACACTTTCCTGTCCTCCTTTAAAAAATGCTGTCTCCTTGATTTTTCTCCATGGAGAAGGGTGTGTTTTTGTGACTACCATAGCAGTTATTTGCAAAGCTATAAATACAGTTTAGGTGTTCATCTTAAACATTTATGACTTACCTTTTAAAATTAAGTCGAGATCATAAAATTTAAAGTACTACTCATAGAGATTAAATACAATATTAATGAATTTGGACAAAATATCTCAATAAACTGCATGCTACCACACTTTCTGGTATGTATTTTAAATAGCCAGAAAACAGAGAGTCAGGCATGATCAGCTTTTTAATTTTTTTTCTCCGCTTCTTCTTTTTCCTCCTTCTTCTCTTTCTCCTCATTCTCTTAATGAGAAAATACAGAAAAAAAAAAAAATCAGGATGGGGATGGATGGTTTCATTTTAAAATAGTGAGGTCAAGGAAGGACTCTTAACAATGGTATTTGAACTAATGAGGCAAAAATACTATTAAAAGGCAAAATATGTGTATGCATATTTATTTCATGTATATATGAGAAACTTAATAAATATGTATGCAGTTTATACTTGATGTACAGAATATGAATATATAATATATGTATGCATATGTATGTTTCTACTTGATATAGAAAGCAAGAATACAAAGTTCTCTACTGTGGGCTTCCAGAAATTGTAAACGTCACAGAAATCCACATTATAAATTAAACTCTTCAGTAAAGTAGGTAGTCTGGTGTGGTCAGAATGCAGTTTTAGTGTAGATTTTTAGTTGGCATGGACACAATACGGAGGAAATTAACAGCACTGAGTAATACACTTTCTTCTTATGCTTCATCTTAAGTTCTTTTAACTTTCCTCTTCTCCAGGAGCTCAGCCTTAGAACTGAATCAGCTTTCTCTCACCTCATTGTTCTCTGTACTTACCTTATCACTTAGATTTTGATGATTATTTTTTAATTCTCATAATGTTGGACCTAAGAATGTGCCAATAGGTAAGCTGGCTTTGAAAAGGGCTCTGATTCAGGAAGATCAGCTCTGTGCTTCTTTCTCCAACCTTCCTAATTCCAAACCCCATTCTTTTTCCCCGTGATCTCCACCTCGAATGTTAGGCTGGTTCATTTTTTAGAAGATTATGGCGCAATAGAGAATTCATTTTATGGGAATATTTCTTCCCAGCTCTTTCTTTGGCCTTCTTGATTTTCAATTGCTCCTACACAGTGTGAACAATGACACATAAGCACCTTGTTTATTTAAAAGGGACCACGTGGTTCAGTACATGATCTCTGCCAGAGAACTAAGAATTTCTTTCTAGAATTGACCGGAGCGGGGCCCTGTGAGAGAAATCAGGCAGCACTCTAAGAATTAGGTGCCGCAGATACCTGTGTTTACACTGCTCGTCAGTCCATTTAAGGGCATTATTAATAGTTTATGTGACTCTTTGATGTTTGGTATTAGTGTTTTCATACAATGAAAGATGATAAAGTGATGCCATTTTTATTGTGCCCTTTAATTGCTAATTGTTGAACATTGTATATTGTTCCCTTCAGTTTCAATTCCTTTGTGACTTAATATTGTATGGTCATCTTTCAAGGAGGTCAGATTACTCTCAGACTGTTTTATCTTTTTCCCTTGTATTTTTGCCTTTTTTTAAAAAAAATTATATTGGAGTATAGTTGATTTATAATATTGTGTTTTATCTTTTCGTTTCCCAGAAAAGGAGATATATTCTTGTTCATTGATAATTTGCCCTTTACTGTCACGCCTTTTTCTATGGCATTTAGTCTTTTTGTTATTAAGACTTTATTTTTTAGAGCAGTTCTCGGTTTACAACATAAATGAGAGGAAGCTACAGAGAGTTCCTGTCTCTGCCCTGTCCCCGCACATGTACAGCCTCCCCGTTACCCTCATCACCCATCAGAGTGGTACCTTTTTTGCCAAATTTGAACCTACATTGACGTCATAATTATCTAAAGCTCATAGGTTACTTAGGATTCACCCTTGGTGTTGTACATTCTGTGGGTTTGGACAAACGTATAATGACATATATCCATTACTGTGGTATCACAGAGATTATTTTCACAGCCCTAAATATCCTCTGTGCTTTGCCTGTTCACCTCCCTGTTCCCCCCAAACCACTGATCTTTTTATTGTCTCCCTTGTTCTGCCTTTTCCAGGATATCAGATAATCAAGTAATGTGAAAAGTTCGAGGCAGAGTCTTGATTTTTTATTTTGAGGAATTAACAAGATTTTAAGTTTAATTGCAAACTATGTATATACTAGTTCCCTTGTATAATTCCCTAGAAAACGTATCACAATAGTTCTTTGATACGGATTTTACACCAGATATTTTATGCTTCTCTGGTATAGTCAGCAGCTCAGCATTGTTAACAGCGTGTTTTGCTGTCGATGCTGTTAATTTAAAAGACCCCTCAACAGCTAAATAGCTTCAGTCTAAATGGATGGCAACCTCCAGTCAATTCTGAAGATTCTTTCCTTCATGGAGATTTTAAAATCCTGAAGAACAGGAAGTTAAACCGTTCTGGTCTTGTCTTAGAAGGGTAGAGGGCTGAGTAGAGGGCCAGTGGAAATGCCCTTGTCAAAATTAAGGAGACATAGCCAGGGCACATGGCTGATTTTTAACCTTCTAGATTTTACTGATGATATAGAAGCCCTGGGGAAACTCTTGGATGTCTTCCCCTACAAACAGACTGTAGGACTGACTCCTACAATATTTTTATTTTTGAAAAGTACTTGATCAGTTAATTTTTAGTCTATAGAGTCTTACACTTTGGTAACACCTAAACTGGATTTAACTGTCTTGAAATGAACTTAAAGTTATTCCTACAATAACAAGAAATCATTTTCAGATGGACGCAGCTTTGGAACTTTACTAAACTCTTTTTCATGATCTCATGAAGCTAATGGTTACTTCTGTTTTGAGGTGCAGTTTCTGAGTTTATTGCACTTCACATCTCTTAGATTTTTTTAAAGACAATAAAGGTCTAAAGAAAGTATATATTTCAATAACTTTGGAATTAAAAATACAATTCTGATTTTTCTCTAAGAAATTTTCCAAGATATTCAAATGGAAAATTTCCAGTTTTGACTAATTTTTATCTAAGGAAACACTTGGTGTGAAACTGAAACAAAATCTCGTTTTCTGCATAGGTAAAATCTTGACATATTCTTTCTTTTACCTACCATTCAGGAACATGATAAATGCTCCCCAAAATGTGAGAGGCAACATTTAAGAAAATGTCACTACCTTAACCGTGGCCAATATTTTGAAATAATTCTTGACCTTATCTGCCTATTGTGCTTTTCCTTCTGTTCAGTTGCTCCCCAGACTCTACACCTGTGATAGTTGCCAGTGTTGACCCCAGCTGTGCCTCTGCTTTAAATATTTTTGGCAAACATTTAAGTCTTTTCTTTTTTGGTTTTGATTGTATAAGATGGGAAGGATCTTGATTTCCACATGCAAGTAGTCACTACTGGTAACTGTTTTTTTAATATATAAATTTATTTTTATTTTTTTGTTTATTTATTTTTGGCTGTGTTGGGCCTTCATTGCTGCATGCGGGCTTTCTCTAGTTGTAGTGAGCGGGGGCTACTCTTTGTTGCGCTGTGCGGGCTTCTCATTGCGGTGGCTTCTCTTGTTGCGGAGCACGGGCTCTAGGCGCACGGGCTTCAGTAGTTGTGGCACGTGGGCTCAGTAGTTCTGGCTCTCAGGCTCTAGAGCGCAGGCTCAGTAGTTGTGGCACATGGGCTTAGTTGCTCCACAGCATGTGAGATCTTCCTGGACCAGGGCTCGAACCTGTGTCCCCTGAATTGGCAGGCGGATTCTTAACCACTATGCCACCAGGGAAGTCCGGTAACTAAGGAGTTACAAATTTTCTAATGAATGACACATTTACTAACAGTTCAGATATTTGCAGAGATGATAGAAGAAACTATATTCAGAGTGCACGTAAAAACTAATTAACCTGACAGGATAGAGTATGACCATGTTGGTGGTCTTAAACATTTAAATGTAGGTGCTATCCTATAATTTCAGTTTGAAAGCAGATAAAATACAATCTAATTATCATTTTTAAATACAATATTTGGAAAACTTGTAAAACACTCTTATAACCACCACCTAAACTGTGGTCTTTCCAGTAACTTAAAAATGCTTACTGATGCCAATTTAGTTTTATTTATGTGAAAAAAGGGAAACTCTATAGAAATAAAATGCATAATGCAAAAAAAGGGCATAACTAGAATGGATATGCCAACTCAAATTATGTCTTTTTTTTTTTCGAAGACCATCCAACCAAAAATGTCTTTTTCCCCCTTAACATCAGCAAGATTTTGCTACCACAAGACAGCTCCCAGAGATTCATTGCTATTTATAATAAATGAAAGAATGTTTTGGACATAGTAGGTATGCTCATTGTGAACCATTTTTTGCTGGACTCAATCTGAAAATATAGAAGAAAGACTCTGCGCAGACTGTAAAACATCTGAAGTGTCTGTCAGCCAGGCAGTGATTCCTGGTACTTGCCAAGTATTTAAATTAAATTTGGGTATCTGTTTCCATGTGTGCTTAGCACATACATATTTTCTTAGGCCACAAATTTCTAGTTGCTGATAAGTAGAAACAGACTCCTTTGTTTCCAGATAAGATATAATATGCATTCCTTAGCTATTTTATCTTTATTATTAGACTCTAAAATATAAAGTAACTCAATAGTAATCTACCAAAAAAAAAGGTGGGACGATTCAAAAGATTGGTGTTTTGTGCAGAGTATGGCTATATAATTACATAATTAAAACCAAATTTATAAATCAACTGCCTATTTTTCATTACTGTATAGAGACCATTTCAGGTTTAACTACCATTGGTGTTTGTCACCTTTGTAATATTTATAAAAATTTCTTTATTAGGATGGTGGGAAAAACTAGGAGACTAAACCATCCTAGTTTTTTCTTGTTCTCTGGCAACTTAATCTTCAGGGTCTAAAGAAGAATTCGAATCCTGAAGCTAGTTAGGGTATGAAGAAATGGAAGTGAATGGTTCCAGTGAGTAGCAACAGACTCTTCCAAAGCCAGTGTACAGAGTGAGAGTAGTGTGTGTTACAGGGAGTTTCGCCACCCTGTTTGGTGAGTGTTGAAACAGTGGCGTGTTGAGACATCCACATGAGAGAGGCTTAAAGGAGTATGCAACTTACTGTGGAACCCATGGCACTGACACTCAAATGCTTTTTTGAAAAAATAATCCTGAAAAATGGTGCCCAGAATGGGAAATTTAATGAAAACATGTTGGGGGGAGGGTTCCCTTTCCCAAGCAATTCATATAAGATCCACCATTTTGGCCATGTGCTACTGAATGTATTAGAGCAGAAATGGAAAACTAATGACAAGGAGAAAACCATGAATTTCAAAAATGATGAGATAGTCCATATTTTACATGTCTTATTCTTGACTCTATAGGGTGGTATATGATTTGCTATCCTAACCCATTTTTATGTTAACTGGTTAATTTATTCATTAAGCAAGAGTAAGAGATTTTTCATTTAAAATGTGAATGACCAATGCACCTGTTCTTTGAATCAAACAGATTGGGAGGTAATAGTTCCTCAAAAAGCACCTCATGGATTCCTTGGCTTCTTAACTTCATCAGTTACTGAAAGTTTATGTCAAATTTCTCAAGTTTTCCAATCAGGTCATATCCATATATGCAGTTAAATTCACCATCGAGAACAAAAAATACATATTAAACATCCGCTTTGTGGGAACTTGAGTCTTGAGCCAAAGTAGATAAAAAAGACTAATGAGCTGTGGTTTTAGCCTATGATTTCCGACTCTTTAAAATATTGACTGATTTTCACCAGCGATGCCAAGAAAAAGAGGTAGACTTCTTTAGTCACCATAATTTAATGGTGACATTAGAGATATTGCTAGTGTGACTCAATTCCAAGAACACCTAGTCCTAACTAGGAAATAGAGAAACTAGGTTATGAGTATTATAGATTCTAAGTTTCCATTCGTGTCACAGGACTGACAAGTAAGTAACCCAGTGGTTCTCAACTGTAGGCAGCTTTGGGAGGAACGCCGTCTGGCAGGTAGCAGCTAGGGACGCTACCCAACACCCTACAATGCACAGAACAGCCCTGACAACAAAAAATTATCTGGCCCCAAATGTCAATAATGCAGGATTATTCTACATGTGATCTGATAAGCAGTATATGATGTAATGTTTATTAATCAATAGTCCAGACATTAATTAAATTACAAACAACTCATCTGATTTGTTTGTTCCAAAAACGGAATTAGACAGAATGGCTGTATGGGGTTGGGGGGTCTTAATAAAGAAATTGTATTGAGCCATTTGTCTGCTTACCTAGAGATCATCTAATAACTAACCATTAAAAATGATGGAAAGAAATAGACATTTTCTCTGAATGCTGTGAAAACGGTTTAATTGACGATGCTATGAAATCATTTCTTTGCCTAGTTGTGCTACAATGGTAGAAACATGAGCTTTAGACTCAAAGTCACATCGTGAATTTGACCATTTGGCCTTGCCTGTCTGAGTCTGTTATCATCTTCTGCAAAATAGATATGACAGTCTTGCAAGGCTGCTGTGATTATTGGAAATGCAAGTATGCAAGAAGGGTACATGTTAGGGAGTTAAGAAGAGAGAGCTATTATTAGAGCTAGTACTACAAATGTTACACATTTTATTTGTATTACAAATACATTGATATTGATGTGACATCCTCCCTTGCTGTGGTTTATGTGGGATTCCATATGAAGCGTAGAAGAAAGTGTCTGTAATTAGACCCCCCTTGAGTCCTATCTCCATCATTTTTTAGCTTTTAGACCTTAGGTTATTTTCTTACTCTCTCTTGAAATCTTAGTTTCCTCATCTGTAAAACTCACATTAATAAATGTCACTTCACAAGCTGCATCCGGTGTTCAGGAGTGTGTTTTGTGTACAGAAGCAAGAAGAGCCACTCATATTTTGCACCCTTATAATGGTAGAAAAAAATGAAATGAAATGAAATGAAATGAAATGAAATGAAATGTACATAAGGCCTGTTAAGAAGGAATATTGGAAAATTATGACAGAATCTTCTCTGTTCCTAGCCTGTTCCATTCTATAAAAAAAAAAAAACAACTTATGTCTTATGAAAATTAATCCATTCTTAGGGATAGTTAATTATCCCTGGCTCAAACTGATATATTTTATTACCAAGACCGCTTTATCAAAGGGTGGCCCCAGTTAAGAATTTATTTACATTACAATTATATATAAATTGAATAGGACATTGCTCACTAACACAGACTTGTCTAAATTCATTAAGTCAAACGTATGTTGCCAGAGGGCTGGGTGTTTGAAAAATATGTCTGAATTTATCAACAGCCTAAATTCCAGTTTCCCTGAAATGACCACTAACATTTCAAGTGCTCTCCATGTCGAATAAATGCATAGTTTTTATTTTTCTCCATTTCCGAGTTCAGTTTAGATTCTCTGTTAAAATTTATTCCTGAATTATTTTTTCTGGACTACACTTTATCTTTCTAGCATTAAGGGAAGTTAAATTAAAAATCTTTACTGCTTTAAGTTTATCAAAAAACAGAATCGACTGTTGTTGCTGCCTTATGTTAACTAAAGCAAGGGTTTCATACTTTTAGAAACGTGTCCTCATTACAAGCATTATGGGAATACTTAGGAATAAAAGGCAATGGCTGCAAATTATTATTTTCCTTATCACAAGTTATCAAATTATTTTGATAAATGCTGCTGATTGAATTTCATGCATTATTAAAACTGAGTCATGAGAATTTTCCCTCTGAAGGTAACAACTTATCATGACATTGAATTTCTTCCCAGGTATTCCCTTGTAAATAATTCCAGCACTTTAGTGGGCTACCATTTATGGCATATATCAGAACAACTTTCACTTGATAAATGTAGTTAGTACTATAAGAACATAACTTGACCCTGTCCAGGACAATTCAGTGAGTTTCTTAACATTAGTTTTCATGAACTTAAAAAAGTATGTTTCTTCATTTTTGAGACTATACCACACTCTTTACAAGTGATGTACTATCTTGTAAAATACTTTTTCAGTTGAGCTGACAACTTAGGTACAGTGAAAGTAGATTCCATTTGTAACTTAAAATGACTGGAAAGACAAATCAACAGCAGGAAATTTGGTGTATAACAAAAATATGTATAAACCCTGAGCAGTAGCTGTGTTTTCCTAGTACCAGCAGGAGAAGTAATGAAGTCTTGTTGATATAAAGCTAGAGCAATGCTTTAAAGTGAGTGGTTGCCTAATTCTCAGATAGAATAATCCCTAGCTCAGCTCTCCAGGGGCAGCCTGTGTATTTCTATATTCAGCAGTAATAAAAGATGTCATTCGGATGACCTGAGGTCTACAATTTCATGCTATGGAAAGAAAAGTTATCTCCTTCCCTCCACATGGGCCTCCTCATGGCTAATTAGATGATGCCTTGTCTCTTCATAACAGTTAACTGCTTGCATGGGCATCACTGCAACATTATCAGATCTTGAATAACATGAATCTTGAGGCTGATAGAAAACTTTAAAGTTGATTTCTTTTATTCTATTTTTTTTTTTCCTAAATAGTCTTGGAAGTGACTTGTGTAAGTATTTATTTGAAGATCCCATTCCCTGGAGCCTACTCGAATTTCCCATAGGATGTTCTATGTTTATTTAGTACCAAGTAGAAGGTAGATTCATGACTTTTTCAACATAAATTTCATTATTAATGGATCTGTTTAGTTTTTTAAATTCATGTGCAATTAATCTTATATTCTTATTTCCTAAATTAACTAAGATTAAAGTTTTAAATTCTTTCTTTCAGTTCAAAATAAACTTTTTTTCCTAATGCATTATTTAAAATTCTGAGTACATTTAAAAGATAGTGTTTCCTTTCACAGCGATTTACAAGTTAACAGATTAGATGCATGGGAAATAATATAGGTTTTAGAAAATTTGATATTTTTAATACCTCCATTAAAAATTTTTTAAAAGCAGAATGAATGACAAACCAGGTCAAAATACTACTTCAGTTAATCCAGTGGTTCAAGGAACATTCTGAGGGAATATTCCATCAAGGTGAAATGCTTGAGTTTATACAATTTCAAGAGAGGCTCTGAAGTGCATATATGAATAGATCTAAACTCTACTTGAGCATAATTCATAAAGTTACATCTTGTTGGATATCTCATAATAACAATTTACTACCCGTTGGGAAAATTAGTTTTATGTTACCTTAATGATGGATCATTCAAATCATAAAATTAACCTTTTTATTATTACAGTCAGCACACTAATACCTGATGAATAAGTCTATCTTTTATCACCCCAGTTAGGCATAGACAATTTTCAGAATCCGCTTGAAGCCTGTTGCAGACTGATGGTTTAAGAATTTTTGTACGTCTTTTTCTACCAAATCCATCCAATTACAGTATTTCACCAAACAATATAAACCTCACACTACTATATATAAAATAGATAAACAACAAGGACCCACTGTCCAAGACAGAGAACTATATTCAATATCTTGTAACAACCTGTAATGGAAAAGAATCTGAATCACTTTGCTGTACACCTGAAACTAGCACAACATTGTAAATTAACTATACTTCAATTTTAAAAAATGGTTTAAAAAAAGCAGTATGAACATTAGGAATGATATTTGCATTGTCCAGGTTTATTCTTAAAAATTATACATTAAAACATGTTAATTCTTTTGTTAATTGGTAATATTCTTAAAATAATTATTATAAGGCATTTGAAGGCTGGGATCCTGAGACATTGCATTATACGTTATTCATTTAATATGAATTATGAGTTTAGTACATCTATCCATTCAACAATTTATTTTTTCACTAATTTTACAAATATTTATTGATTGTTTACCCTCTGTTAGGCATTGTTCTAATTTCTGGGGAGGCGGCTATGAAAAAGACAAAGCTCCCTTACTTCATACAACTTACATACATGTGGAGGAAAAATAAACACGCAAATAAAATAATTGCTTACCGTGACAAGCCATAAGGCAAAACGGCCAAAGGCGAAAAGTAGAGATTCACTCTCCCAGTTTGTAATGCAAAATACAAGGTACGGTGTTTGTTATCTCAGAACTAGGGCACAGGGGATGGATAATTTTCAAGAAGTAAGTGACTGCAATAAATAATATAAATGTCATGGAACACAAATTATCAAGGTGGGATTAGGGCAGAACTGCCTGCTTCTTAGTCTGGTTTGAGAAATGTAGTAGAGACTGAAAGGTATTTCTTATATTTATTTATAAAGTCAAAAGTGGTAAGAAAAAAAAGTCCAGATGTGTATAGATTTGGGTGTCTTTTACACTAAAGTTGCTTGCAATTTCAAAGAAGAATACCAACAGAGAAAAGTTATATTCACCAAGCCCTGAACAGTTTTTCTTGTACTTTTGTGAAAGAAAAGTGGTTGTTAGGCAGCTCTTCTACACACAAAGATGGACATAATGGAGTTGGAAACACCATTCTTGAATTGGAATAATAACCCACCTCCGAATTCTGCTCCTAAGACCCCTCCCTTCCCTTGTGTGTCTATCAAAAAGGGGCAGTTGAAAGCCATTTGCATAGTCTTTAGTCCTTGAAAAGACAAATTGTTTCCTTTTCTTCTCCTATTTTGATAACATATTCTCATATTCATAGAGTACTCTGATTGGCAAGCTCAGCTCATCTTGGTTTTGGTCTAGAGAGCAGGATAAAGTGCAATCCAATTTTGAGACCTATCTACAATGTTGCTTAATATCCCCATTGCAAAAAGTCGGAAGATTTAGGAGAGAACTATAATTGCCCCGTAGTTAAGATATTATTGAGAATGCAATGGACTGAATTTTAAATGCACTTTGAGAGTCAGCCTACTCACTTAAGAAAAAAATATTTTTTTCAAGTTCCTTTGCAAGGTTTCCATGAATTATTTTTCTAGGTTTTATTTAGTTATGTTGAAGAAAAAGTTGATAAAAAGGCTTCTGGGAGAAGAGGTTATCAGTGGTATTTGCTATTATTCCTTTTAGCCGTAACTACACTTTACAGCATATTTATTAGTATAACGTATAATAAACCTGGTAAAAATAAAAGAATTAAAGAAACTTGAGATATTATCGTAATGCTAAGATTTGGCAAAACTTAATGGAGAAAGTTAGAAATTAACTATTCATCTCATCTGATGGTACATCTTTGTCTCTAATCTAACCTGGAATCATCTGGTATTGTTGACATGAAATTCATTTTACAATTTCAGATTCATATGAGGTCAGAACAGCGCAAGCTGGTAAACAGACAATGAATTCTGAAATGCCCACCTCCTTTTCTGCTCCAAAGGTTTTATACACATTTTATCTTTTTTTACTCATAAAGTATTTTTTTCTAAAACATTTATTGGTCAGTATATTTTGTCAGCATATCTGACAGAAAGACTTTAGTTCTTTTGTGTGTTTGTTTGCTTAATGGCAAAGAGATTGTGACTATTCACTCTGGTATAATTCCAATCCCATTAGATTCTCTGACTTTTATCAATTGTTTTGTGTTGTTGATGCTGATGTTATCATATTATTATTATTATTGGCTTTTTCATGATAAGCATTTAAACTTTTTAGCACTTTATTTTTTCAGTTAATAACTTCCCATGCAAGATGTATCAGAAACGAGACCCGGGATATGGTAAAAAGATTAATATAATTGAGCCTTGCCATGTCAAGGACATTAGTCCCAGGTTTCTGATCACTTTTTCAATCTGATTACAATTAATAGCTGTCTGGAGGACAGGATGTATTTTGGTTACAACAAAGAAGAGAAACATTGCCAGAATCATAGTGACACTATAATGGGGAAAAAAATAAGTCAAAGAAGAAAAAAAGAAAAGCCTTCCTGTATGATAAACCCCAAGGGAAGAAAAATTAGAGAAATGACACTAGAATCTATGTGTGTGACATGCTCTATAGCGAGTCTTTTAATTGTCTTTTTCACTTGATAGGAAAAGATGTAGACACTTAATAGAAATTAAAAACCCATTTTTCTTAACTTTTCTCTGTGCCAGGCCTGGTGGATGAAATCATACTGCCAAGGACCTTGGTCTGAAGCCATTATTTGTGTAGCTACTTCTTGTTCAGAAATCAGAAAGTCATTTAAGCTTGGGGTAGACAGCTGTGTGAAGTGTTATCAAGTAAGTGATGTCTGCAAATTAGTAAGGCAGAAAAGTATGCAGCTGGCAGTATGAGCTGAAATTCAACAATTTTTGGAAATGCTTGGTAGCTGAAAGAATGGATGAAGAGAAAGAAAAAAAAGAAACAAAATTTGATGTCCAGAATAAGAGCATGAAATATATTCGTATGAGATGATGTTATATTATTATACATTCCGTTATACATATGTCCTATATATTATATACCATTACATATTTTAGAGTAGATTGCACTACTTACACTTTGGGTTGCTACCATGTATTTTTAAATATATGTTTTGACATTAATTCTCTCAGGACAAAACGATGTAAACCAAACCATGAAAAAAGTCTTCCGGTCTAGATTTATTACTGAAGTTAAGATTATATACATGAAAAAGAAAAGTCTTATCTATAGCTCAAGCGTTTCCAAATGACATTCCTAATATGATTCTATAATAACACTGTAACACTATTCTATAATAACACAGTTTAGTTCATTAAAATACACTAGATAATAATATCAATAAGAATTAAGAAATTCCAGTTCAATGGGAGGATGTAAGGAAGCATCTGTGTTAAAATCAACAGTTTATTTGGGTTAGCTGATATTCCCTGTTCTATTTATCTACTATTGCATCATGGGACATCACAAGCCTCAAGAGTGTGAACGCAACGGTGATTATTTTGTCTGCAGTTGTGCGGTATGATCAGGGCTCCAAGTGGATAGCTCACATCTGCCCCACGTGTATCAGCTAGGCCAGCCCGAAGGTGGGTGTTATTTGACAGCTGGGACTAGAATCCTTGAATGGATATGTGGCCTAATAGTGGAGGCTGGATGTCAACTGGGACTTCATCTGGGGCTGTCTGTAGGAGCACCTGTACATGTTCTCGTCATGTGGCTACTTGG
Source organism: Pseudorca crassidens (assembly GCF_039906515.1). Lineage (NCBI taxonomy): Eukaryota > Metazoa > Chordata > Mammalia > Artiodactyla > Delphinidae > Pseudorca > Pseudorca crassidens. The sequence goes on from NC_090313.1 coordinate 7,306,704, forward strand.
CTTCCTGACAGTATGTTTGCTGGGTTCCCAAATGAGTATCGCAAGGAGATAATGTGGATGAGCGTGGCTTTCTTATGACCTAGCCTTGGAAGTCACATGGCATCCCTTCTACTCTACTCACAAAGCTCCGCCCAGATTTAATGGGAAGGGACATAGTACCCACCACTTGACGGGAGAAATTTAACAGTTTTTAAAAAAAATTTTATTCACTTATTTATTTATTTTTGGCCGTGTTGGGTCTTCATTGCTGCGCGTGAGCTTTCTCTCCTTGTGGAGAGCGGGGGCTACTCTCCATTGCGGTGTGCGGGCTTCTCATTGCAGTGGGTTCTCTTGTTGTGGAGCATGGTGTCTAGGCACGCGGGCTTCAGTAGTTGTGGCACGCAGGCTTAGTTGCTCTGCGTCATGTGGGATCTTCCTGGACCAGGGCTTGAACCTGTGTCCCCTGCGTTGGCGGGTGGACTGTCAACCACTGCGCCACCAGGGAAGTCCCAAGAAACTTAACATGTTAAGAGAAGCATGTGAGATGAGAGATCTTGTGGATCTTTGTTTTTATTTTTGATTGTCTTTACCCCAGTTTCTCAATGAAAATGACCATTTTCATCTTCATAGATGAACTTCTGAATATCTAATCAAAGTATTTTGATTAAAAAAATTTATTCTCACCAAAGAAAGGGACACATCCAAGAATGGAGTGTGCAGCGTTGCATTTTTGACATTCACTGGCTTCTGAAAGTATATTTTAAAAGGACCGAAGGACTAGAGACATGATGGAATAAGTCATTTTAGTTTTCATTATTTTTTTTTAGCAAAAGTAGAACATTCACGGCAAAATACTCTCCAACTTTGCTGAGATAATCTACTTTTTCCCCTTATATTCTTTGACTTTCTACAAGCTTTGACATTGTTGGCCATTTAATACATAAACTTCTCTTGTTTTTCAAGCTTTCCTGTCATCACATTTGCTTATATTTGTCTTCTTGCAGGACTGTCCTTCTAACTTTTCCTTTTGACTTCCTGTGTCCAACCATTAAGGGCCAGTATATAATTTGACATAATTTTCCTGAGCAACTTTACCATCTTGCGTGGCTTTATTACCACCGATGTTCCATATTGCTGTCGCTAATAATTCAGAATTCTTGAAGCACATATCCAGTTGCTCCCTAGGTGTCTCCATGGAATTATCTTAAAGTTACCTGAACTCACTAGGTCTAATACTGAAATCATCATCTTCCAAATCAATTTCTTTTTTAAAATTTCCTTTTCTCCATACTGGCGCCATTATTTATATGGTAATCCAAACCAGAAACTCTTAAGATTGATACTACATATCACTGTTGCCCTAATTTCACGCATAGACTTCTTTACTAGGTACTGCTGATTCCACTTCATAGGCCTTTGTGTTCCGTGGGTCTCCTCCACCCCAGTCACTACTGCCCTGGTGGAAGCTCTCATTTTTCTTATCTGGTCACCAGAATCATCAGTCTGAGTAACCACCGATTCATCTTCCAAAGAGCTGTCACAGAAATCTTCTAAGAGGTGAATGTGAGCATAACACAGCCGTGCTTAGAATTTTTAAACAGCTCCCCATAAAGTTCAAGCAACGTTGCTGTGATTACAACTGCCCTCTATGTTTCCAGCAGCAAACTTAGGGCTACATTTTCTAGCCATACTGAGTTTCTTGCACTGCCCCTAAACCATTATACTGGGAGATTTTCATAGTAGCTGTGCTGTGTCTGTAGGTGCAGTATCCTCAAAGTACCCTAGTGGCCTTGTTTGTCTGCCCTGTTGACTTTGGGCTTCCCCAAGTCCACCCAGTCAGAGAGCCTTTTCCTCCTGCTGTCCTCTGAGCTGTGATCCACTCTGGGTGTGGCGGGAAAGTGTGGGAGAGGAAAACATTCTTTGGACTCATTCTTGAACATCAGTCTGTTCACGAACGTGTGTTCCTGAAAGGTGACCTTCAAAGAGCAGTTTTTTTGATTTAATGTTTTATTTTATATTGGAGTATAGTTGATTTACAATGTTAGTTAGTACACGTTGATTTACACGGTAAATGTTGATTTACAGTGTTAGTCTCAGGTGCAAAGTGTAGTTTTTAACATCATCCCTCCTTCCCTAGGTCAGAAAGGCAGGCTGGAGGGGCCTGGGGTCAGATAACTGACCTCCCCTGTCCCCAGGTATATCAGGCTCTGGGAAAGTCTTTTTCCATGCAGGTGTGCCTTAGTTTTGGTAATCTCCCTGAGCAGATATCACGTGGTTACTTTCCCCTCCCTCCTGTCAGAGCTAAAAGAGGATTTTTTCCTGGTTCTTCACTGTAAGAGCCTTTCTTCCAGCAAAACCGGTGAAAGTATGCAGGAAATCTCCCAACAACTTCTTAAGAGATTCTCATTCTCATCCTGGTCCAGACTCAGCTTTCAGCAGTTCATCAAAATTACCTATCAGGTTATGGCTGCAGCAGGTTATGTCCAGATAAGCTGCCCTCACCTGTCACTCCAGATTTCAGGGTGGTGGTTTGCCCGGGGCTTCAATTCTCTAAGGGGTCCACGTAAAGATGTCTATCTTCAGTTTGTTCAGCTCCTTCTTACTGCACATATCAGAGTGATGATTCCAAGCTCTTTACCTGTCAGCCTATTTTATTAAATGTGACTATTTATTTATAAGGGTAGACATGATATTAATATGAAAAAGGTTATATACCTACTTCTATTATTATTAATATTAATGCAATATACCTACTTCTATATTGGGCTTATAAATTAAGTATTTATTTCTACCCACTTACCTGGTTTCCAAAACACTTTGAATTGTGACTGACCACAGGTGTCCCTCTCCATGAAACTGTCTCAACTAAACAGTCATTGGGCACCTGTTATGGCTGTGGGTGTTTCACGCGTTATTCCACTTAATTTAATCTTCACTCTCTGGAGATGGAAGTACTAACTCACTTTGTAGAGAATACTGAGGCTGAGAGAAATTGATTATCCAAACTCACAGGTTAGAAAGAAGCAGAAGCTGTATTCCTACTTTGCATTTCTGGCTTCAATTCCACAAAGATCTTCAAATTGAGGAAGCAATACTTAATCACTTGAAATAGCTATGAAAAATGCGAGACAGCATAAATTCAGGTGTGAGATCCTGTGGTACTTGTACTCCAATGATTTTTCCCTTTCTTTTCAGTCACACAGTAATAGAGGCAGGGCTCAGATTCGTTTCTCTATTGTCTTAGATAGCCCAGAAATAGCCTCCTCTCTGCATTTTAAGTTCCTTAAAGGCAAGCGATTGGGATGGATTTTTTATATATATTTATAATATATATATATTATATATATAATATATATATGTTTATACCACTGCTCCTGTTAAGATGTTGAAATGTTGCAGGCATTTTAAGCAATTTCCCCCATTTGCAAATGATGACTCAGGTAAGAGTTGACAACAATTTTATGAGACTGACAGAAAGAGTCACGCTTAATTAAGGTAAATCATGGTTTTATTTATAAGACTTTTATTTTCAAAACTGCCAAAGTTTATATTGCTTCTCTCTAGAAACAGGATTGAAAGATAATTTTGCTCCTGGTAGACTTACCAACACACAATGTACTGTGGACTACAGAGGCAATTATATCATTACAAGTACTGAATTTGGGGATCTTTATTTATTAATTCCCTTAGATTCATATTATGTTTTGTAATAACGATAAATTGTTTCTTAAAGTGCCAATTATTTTTCTTCATGAACATAGTTTACCAATTTAAGTATTTAGAGTATTTGTCTTCTTTATAGACCTTCTAAGGCATGTCTGTTTTTGACATTATGGAACATTCTAGAATAAGCCTGCCCTTGCCCTAGGTGAGTCAGCCTATCAGGTTCATTGGTCTTGTATTATATTCTTAGTATTGGGTTATACTATATGTCTATGTCTTCCAATTTATGGTTAAGAAATAAAAATTTATGAAGTGAAAGTATATTGAAGTGAATTTAAATTTCACCATTTATTAGACCAATTGCTGACATTCACTGTGGGCAATTGGGCTTAGGTAGGTCTTTCAGATTATTCTGAGTTCATGTGTGAGGAGCAGATTTGAGATTCTGCATCCTAGAGGGTGTTATAAACATTAATTAACTCGCATAACAACCCTGGGAAACATGGGTTCTATTATGTCTATTTTGTAGATAAAGAACTTGCAACTTGTAATCAAACTATGCTGAGCCAGACACAGAAGAGTTTCCCATAAACAATGAGATAGAGTCACAGGTTTGTACTGACCAAAAAAAAGCAGTCATGTTTGGCAATCATTTTTATTTGTAATTTTTTTGATGCAGTAAATATTAATTTAGCTTGTACTGTATGCAGGGCTTTAAGCCCGTCTGCATTCTGCCTTGTCTCTCATAAAATTTGTTCTAAGCACATTCTTTTCTAAGAATTACTTTCTTGTTCTAAGCACTTGCATTCACAGTAACTTGTCACCATAGATCAGTCTGTGTTCTTGCTTCTATCTTTTTGTTATGAATTTAAACACAGCTGGTGTTGGGTTTACCAACTGCTCCCCACCTTTTCCTTGCACGTAATCTGTTTCCACACCCATTTGCTTATTTCTGCAAGAGTTCTGAAGGAGAGATACCTCTTCTTATCTTTAAAGTAATGCCATCCCTTTTTGCTTCCTGAAGTTCATTGTTCCTATGCTATGCATTCTTTTTCCAATCCTTCTGTGTCAATCTTATGCATTCTTCCTTCTAACGTTTCTTTTTAAAAGTCTATTGATACTCTGCGTTTCACGTTACTATCCTCTTTTCTCATGTCTTTAATAGTCAAACCCTTTAACTTGTGTCCTCATATCTGTTGTGATCCTTCCCTTAGCACATGTTTCATTCTGTAACAGCTTGCGAACTCTTTTGAATTTAGCACACCACTAGCTCAGATACCTCAGTGCTATAGGCTTAATATCTGTGTCCCTCCAAAATGCATAAGTTGAAATCTTAATGCCCAGTGTGATGGGTTAGGAGGTAGAGACTTTGGGGTGATTTGCTTATAAGAGCAGAGAGAACCCTCGTGAATGAGATTGATGCCCTTATGAAAGACACCCCACAGAGCTCTCTAGCCCCTTCCACCACCTGAGGACACCAGAAGTCGGCAGTCTGCAACCCAGAAGAGGGCCCTAATGGACCATGCTGTCCTTACCTTGGACTTCCAGCCTCCAGAACTATGAGGAATAAATTTCTGTTTGTTATAAGCTACCCAGTTTGTGATATTTTGTTATAGCTGCCCAAACAGACTAAGACATTAAGTAACCAGATAACCAATACTTCATTCCATATCTTATAGCTTTTTTATATTTTTATTCAATTTTTAAAACACCTTTTCCCTATTTAACATTGTTGGGCAAGTGCGTTTCCGCAAATTCTAATCTTTTTAAGCTTCTAACCTTACATGGTTTTCTTGACACCATATTTTCCTGAGATATGTATAAATAAATATATATATATATTCTGTATACACACACGCACACACGCGCGCGCACACACACACACACACACACACACACATATATATATATAATTTTTTTTTTCTCTCTGATTGCTTCTTCTTTGTTGTATTTGCAACTCTTCTGTTACATCACTAAATGCCTCGGAAAATAATCCAGCCCTCTGCTCTTATAGGCTGAACTTACACCATCTGTTCAATTACTCGCTACCTTGTAAAGTGGAGCAGATAACTGCACACTGGACGTGGCAGATAAGGAACGATGTCTATAACTAAAGTATTCAAGAGATATAGAAATAACACTCCCACGTTTCCATTTAAATAAATTCTATTTGCACGTTGGGAACCCCTTCACCCATTCCTGTAAGGAGGGTCTGCCATCTGGTCTTGAGTCTCTGCCTAAGAAGACAGGTGCTGAAGAATGCCTGTGTTGTCAGACTCTCCCACGTAACTTCAGGCTGGACTCTGTTGACCTGTAACTGCTTTCAGTTTGCTTGTAGGTAGCAGAGGTTTTTGTATCATATTTGGGAGTATGTGACCACTCACCTGTTTTATGATCACAGTAATAATCTGAGGAGGTCTAAGACACATTTTCCATGGATTTCCTATGAACCTATTTCCACGTAGGAGCCTTTCTTCCCCCATCTCACCTAACTCTTACCCCAGCCCCTTCACCTCATGCTCTGCCTGGTCAGGGAACGGGGTCATCCATTTGAGGCAGTGAACTTCAGCAGTCTCTTCATCTGCATCTATCTCTATCCTCTGTTCAGCCCAGGGGATCTTCTCTTAAACCACTGTGGGAGGCTCAAATCCCCAGCTCTCACTCACAGATAATTCTTTCATGTACCAAAGCCTCTCCAACAACTAAGGGCTTAGCTCTCTGGAGACCAAAGTCAAGATACTCCTTAATATTTGTTTTTCTTATTGCCACCATTGAACCCAAGATAGAATAGTCTAGCTCCTAGGATGGGGATCATGTTGGCGTGGCATAGGTCATCAGGAGAAAAAGAGCAAACTTCCAGTTACAAACCAAATAATGAGACCTAGTAGCATTTTGGATCATTTTGTACTTTCACATGGTCACAGTTCTGACAGAGGTAGAGCAGAACCACGGCTCTGCCCAGCAGACCTGTCATCATCAGAGGAGAGATGAATTGGAGTCCCATTATAGTCTCCCAATACTAACTCTTTTGGTCTCTGTAAGCAATTTCCAGAATTATTGGTGGGGTCAGAATAAACCTCCTTTTCATGCCCAGGTCAACCTTCTGTGATTCTGGCAGGTTAAAGGACTTCATTACCTATGCTTCTGCACTGATCCAGAGCTGAGATGTCCCCCGGCCCCAAGCACATGGCATTGGTCAGAAGTACCGCAATATGGTGGTTAAGACTGAAGGCTCTGCCATTGTCCCAGTCCCAATTCTGACAACCCAGATGTGTGAGCTAGAGTGAGTTACTTCACATTTCTGTTTCTCTTTTTACCGAGGGATATTTACCATCCTTGAAATAGGAAGTTGTAAGAATTCACTGAGTAAAATACTTAATACAGAGGCCGGCACCAGTAAACACTCAATAAGTGTTAGTCATAAATATCATGGCAACACTGGGTCTTAATAGAGTATTTGACACGTGTTGGAAAATCATTGACGTTTCATCAATTCAGTAATTTAAATGGCAAAGCTAAGGCTCTGTTGAAAACTCTTTTTAGTAAATCGAGTTCTGTGCCTTTTAAAAAACTTTCTTTTTGTGATAGTGATACAGTTAATATTTATTTTTTATCAGCAATGGAATTGTTCATCTCAGTTTGGGGATTGATTCCGTGTCTATTACTTTAGAACAAACTACAAAAATTAGTTGCTTGTGAAAGGGCTTTTTTCTCCTGATTTTGTTGGCTGGCTGGGTGGTTCTCCTGTTGGTCATGCCAGGACTCACATGTGTGGTTATGTTCATTTGGTGGGTTTTCTCGAAGATGCGCTCAGCGGGGACTCTGTGATGACTGGATGTCTTTCTCTATGGACTGTAGTCCTTTCTTTCTACATGATTCCTGACCCTTACGGAGGATATCCTGGGCTTCTTACCTGGCAGCTGGGTTCCAAGAGTACATGTTCCAGGGAGTGAACGCTCATCGAGCCTCTGCTCCCATCATGCTTTGCTCATGGTCTGTTATCTAAGGAAAATCATGTGAGCGTGCTGGATCAACATGGGGGGTCAGGAGGAGCAACAGCTATAAAACAAGAAGGTGTGATTCGCTAACAGATTTAGCAGATATCAATGTACCTTGGACCACGGTGGTTTATACAGTATGAATTTAGAATTTAGTTAAGCTAGGAATGACACTTCCCGGAATCACCTTCCCTGCATGGTTTCAGGTAAAAGTTGGTCAAGAGAGGAGTGGCATCAGATTGGAAGGTGGCAGTCAAGTAATCATCAATACCTCTATAAAGTATTGATGTAGTCAGATGTAGTGTCAGGGGATTCAGAAATGCTGATGAGCTCCAGCTGCAGCCTGCTGTTCTCTGGTCCATGTCCCACTCTTCTTCCTGTCTATGAACCCTGTTAAACAATATTTGTTCCAACTCCATGAGCAGATGCTTGGCTCTAGAGGCAGAATCTTGATACACAGAAGACTCAACATCTCAGGCATGCCCCTAAGTTTCCCATCTTGGCCCCAGTTTTTTTTTGCTGTTTTTTTTTTTTGCGATACGCGGGCCTCTCACTGTTGTGGCCTCTTCCGTGGTGGAGCACAGGCTCCGGACGCGCAGGCTCAGCGGCCGTGGCTCACGGGCCCAGCCGCTCCGCGGCATGTGGGATCTTCCCGGACCGGGGCACAAACCCGTGTCCCCTGCATCGGCAGACGGACTCTCAACCACTGCGCCACCAGGGAAGCCCTTGGCCCCAGTTTGATGCATGACTGGATCCTTTGAAGACTGCAGAGGACTTTTACTCTGACCTTACCTGTGTTCATGTCCTGACTGTCCCAGGTCTCCCCATGATTGCGTACAGTCTAATTCCTATTATACTTTTCCCATAACACTTCTCAGCGCTCTGATGCCCTTAACGACCCCTAACTGATGCAGTGATGAACTCAATACTCATTCTGTTGGGTTCCCATTCCTGCATAAGCCATAAGGAAGGAGAAACGATTGGGTTATAGATGCAGAAGTTCAATATATAAAGGAAACTTTGTCCCAAAAACTAAATAGAAAAGTATCAATACGAGCTTGCTATTATATTCAGCCAAACACTCCATATTTCCAATATTTTAATTCTCTTTAGAACAATATGTCAAGTCTCATTTTAGGATTTCTAAATATGCTGGAGTTCTATGTCACCTAATGCCTTTTGTGGTATAATGTAATAAAGCGTATGGAATCTTTTTGTATGTATGCAAACAAAAGTGAATCTCCTTAAGTCTTTCTACAATGCTCTTGATTTGATTTTTCCTCTGATTTTATTAGTTTTGTATGTGCTACCCAATACTTTCTTAGTACTCTGCATTTCTTCTTTGTTCTGTTGAATATTATTTACCTAAAAACAGCAACAAAAGTTTTCCCACAGTTACCAAACCACCTAGTGCTTTAGAAAAATAGATTTGGAAAAATGTGGAAAAAGAAACAAAACTATCTTGAATTGTATTAGCCTTGATATGAATTTCTCTCTGCCGTGAATACCTCTATTAATACCTATACAAAATGATGAAGGTTATTGCTATACCTTATAGTTTTCTATTGGTAAAACATGTATATAATTATTTATTGTATAGGTTTTTTTTCTAGTTAGAGAAATAATGTACTCTTATCCCAAAATGGTAAATATTATAGAAATTACCAAACTATATGACATAAACTTAACCAGTAGAAATAATAACTATTAAATATTTAGTCTTCCAGACATTTTTCTTCACATATTATATCTACAAACATGCACAGGCACACACACACACACACACACACACAATTGGGTTGTACTACTTGGCAAGTTGTGTTTTTCATTTAAAAACTTATGAATTTGTGTGTTTGTATTGAATTTTATTAAAACATTTTAATGCAATTTTTTTAGTGAGAGCATCACCTTGACAACCAATTTGATTAAAAAGAATATTCTGGGCTTCCCTGGTGGCGCAGTGGTTGAGAGTCCGCCTGCCGATGCGGGGGGCACGGGTTCGTGCCCCGGTCCGGGAAGATCCCACATGCCACGGAGCGGCTGGGCCCGTGAGCCATGGCCACTGAGCCTGCGCGTCCGGAGCCTGTGCTCCACAATGGGAGAGGCCACAACAGTGGCAGGCCTGCATACCGCAAAAAAAAAAAAAAAAAAAAAAAGAATATTCTGCTTTTTTTACCAATTAATACCAATTAATATTACAGAGATCACCCTAAAAATCGAACTTTTAAGAAGCCTTTTCAGAAATTCCCTGGTGGCTCAGTGGTTAAGAATCCGCCTGCCAATGCAGGGAACACGGGTTCGAGCCCTGGTCTGGGAAGATCCCACATGCCATGGAGCAACTAAGCCCGTGCACCACAACCACTGAGCCTGCGCTCTAGAGCCCGCGAGCCACAACTACTGAGTCCACGTGCCACAACTACTGAAGCCTATACGCCTAGAGCCAGTGCTCTGCAACAAGAGAAACCACTGCAGTGAGAAGCCTGTGCACCACAACAAAGAGTAGCCCCTGCTTACCACAACTAGAGAAAGCCCACGCGCAGCAACGAAGACCCAACACAGCCAAAATAATAATAATAATAAATAAATAAATAAAAGAAAAAAGAAGCCTTCTCACATGATCCACATATATTTACTCATAATACAATTATTAAATCATTTAGTGTGCCGATATGCCAATGTCTTGTTCTTAATGTATATTTCTGGATTTTATTTTTATTTTTTTGCTTTAAAAACCTATTACTAATAAAGGACCATAGTGCATACCTGTATTTAAAGATGTCTTAATGAATGCTTTTCTGATAGTGAAGATAATCATATAGTAGTCATAGTGTATGTATGGCTTCTCAAAGTCACAAGCATTAACTGCAATACAGTGCTATGGGAAAAGCAATACTGAATTCAGAAAAACTCTGTACTTTGATTCTATAATAAGTAAGTTATTACTTAAGCTCTCTCAGTCTCTTTTATTTCACTATTCAAAAGGGGGAAATGACATGGAACTTACCTGTTACATGTTACCATGAATATCACAATATTCAAGTGAATATCATGTGAATATCACAATGAGGCAGCAGTGCCCAGAAAAAGTCAGCCATTGAATAAGTCTTAAAACATGACTTTGGGTATCAAACTGCATAGGTTCAAGTTCCAGCCCTACTACCCGTTAGCTGGATGACTTTCGTCAAATTAGCGAGCCTTTTTGGTACCGTGGTTTTCTCATTTATGAAATGAGTATGATCATGGTGATCAAAATAGTATTCGTTTTAGGATTACTATGAAGATGAATTGAGTTATTAATTGGAAATTAGTTGATAACATTGACTAGCAAATCAAAAAAGTAGGAAGTACTAAGAGTTTTTAAATGAAATACAAAGAGAATTGTTTTCATATTTCAGGAATTAAATGCAGAACTAATCATTCCCATGTTTGTTCTTCCCAAAAGTTATATAGAAAAAAAAAAAAAGAAAAGAAAAGAAAAAGAAATGCAATGTTCCATTTGGTGGAAGGAAGCTATGTCCCTGGCCCTGCCTTAGTAATCGAAATTTGTCTTTAGAATAGCAAAATAAAAGTAAACATCCAGAAACTTTTACTGCAAAGACCAGTAGTGGTATCCCTTAATGCTTCTCTTTAAAAAGTACATGGAGTGTTTTTTTCCCCTCTTTCATATTTAATACATTTTAATATAAATATGCCTGTATAAATTCTTACAATTTGAAGATAGTTATAAATTAATATTATACAGAATACCTAATAATTCTGTCGAGAACCATTGGAAACTATACAGGAATGTAATCATTTCTGATGATCATAATTCCAGGAAAGGAAAGAATATGAGGCACATAAGTGTAGAATCCACTTATTTGCCATCCCATCATCATTCATTTCATAGTAAATCTATCTAAATGAATCTTATTTTCTAATTAAGAATTTCTTTTATGGCCAGTAAATTACTTTCATGATTTGCCCTATAGCTCTGCCGCATGCCGCCATCACACTCTGTCTCGGATATAATAGAAGAAATTTCTGTGTTCATAAAATGAATGTTTTCTGTCCAGAATTGCTTTTGGTTAGTATGAGCTACGTTACTGACACCGCCTTTTTCTGGGAAAGAACCCCGAGTGTATTTTAGCAAAGTGCAGTAATTTTACTGGAAATGCAATGGCATTTGTTAGCTTTGATTCTAATGGCTGAAAAGCTACAGGAAAGTAGGACTTTGTGCTACCTTTGCATAAAATAATGACTGTCCGTTGCGTGCCAGCTTTCATGAACTTAATTTGTGTAAGGACGATAATGTTGGGTGTATACGTAGTGTTTTTACTTTCAGAAGTTCCACTTTTCATTTCTCAACGTGCCTGTCAATGTCGCCGGTAGCATCAGTGAAAATGACCTTGGCCTTCAGCATGAGCAGTCTAAATTGGAAGAAGCATATTTGGAGGGCTGAGACCCAGTCATAAACTCAATGACAGGCAGCTGGATAGTAAAGCAGAGGCAATGTCAGCCCAGCTGTGCAGCACAGCTGGGGAGAAGGAGAGCTTCCAGACCCCTTTGCCTTATATTAGCACACCCGGAGAGCTGCTTCCACTGGGGCCTGTGAATTTCACTTCTCTTCTAAACTACCCAAGGATACCTGCTCAGCCTAAATTGTGCGATTTTTAAAAAAATTCTGCATTATCTATATTAGACTTCTTAAAAAATCTAGGCTGATCAAAACAAAGCAAAACTGCCTTTGTCTGAATTATCCAGAATTATCTTGGAGAAATCAGCAGACAGCTGTGAATTGTTTCACTTGATCGCATATGAAGTTAGACAGCATCATGCCATTTTAAAATTTGGTACCTAGAGAGGGGTTGGTAGGGGAGAAAATGCACAGCGGCATTAGGGAAGGTGGGAAGAATATGGAGTTGTCTGGAATTTGAATGCCTGGAGGGCTTTTCTGCCCCGCACCCCATCATCCCCCAGGGTTGGCAAGGTGAGATCGTGGCTTGCGGACTAGCACGTAAAGAGACAGGAAGATGGAAGGAGGTTTCTCGGTAGATGCCACAGAAGACCTGGGGCTGGTCTCGGGTGGATCCCAATCTTTGAAAGAACAGTTTTTCATTTTAGATTACTTTCTTGCTCAGATATAAATGTCAATATATGGATTTTTTATCAAGATAATAAGTAGGATCTTTTCACTGAATCATCTTAAAGCTCTCAAAGAGTAAAGCGATATAAACCCAAATTATACACCATCATGTGACTTTAGAAGGTTTCAACTACCAAATGCCCCAGTCTGTTTGCCAGGATTACCTTCATTCATTACCAGGATTATCGCAGAACCTACAGTTACTTTACATGTACTTTCACTGAAATAGATTTGTAGAAATATTTCCGATGGATTCAGTATCTGAGAAAGGAAGCCTTCAGTGCTACATTTTTATGTTGTCAGAAGTTGCCATCTAATTTTTCTTTTGTAGGAAACTCTTAAAGGGAAGTGAAGTCTGCTAATAAGAATATCACTATGTAATCCAGAATGTTTTCCTTTGAAATGGAAAAACCTAAATGAATGGAGAGCCATGGTCAGCACCTGGAAACATTGATGGAATATACTCCTGCCTCCACCTTTTTAAGTCTTAAAAGCCAAATTCAGGACTAAAATTAGACCCAATTCATTAAACAGTTCTTATTCCCCTGGGAATGCTGACATCTGGCTTGGAGGCACCTAAATCTCAGCCTGAGAGGTTCCACCATTTGAAGGATGTACAGTGAGCAAAGCTAAATTAACAGGACTCATAGGCGGTGGCCAAGTGGAAACCCTGAAGGGCATTGAGCTCCTTCTATGGGGAGAGGGAGAGAATGGTGACAGGTTTCCTGATTATAAATTCCTGCCATATCTTAAACAAGCCAGCCTACCCTGCTTTTTAAGTCATCACTTTTCTTTCTGGTCTTTCCTGAACTGAGTAAAAATAAGTTTGGGCATCATCTCAAATATTCCAAAACATGGCTACATTAATTATTTGTATAGCATGGTGTCTTTTTTAATAATTTTATATCTGAATGAAACAATCTATCTTCTCTTTAAAATAATAGTAGTAACTACCATTTATTTACTGCCGACTTTGAACTGTGGCCCTTGCATTCATGATCTTTAATCCAGTCATGGGTGATCTGAGATAGGTATTATCCCTCTTTGACAGATGGGAACACTGAGGCCTGGAGACCGTAGGTAACTTGGCCAATGGTAGAAATGCATAAAGAAGGACTTGAATTCAGCCCTTTAGACCTTGATGCCCTTAATAAGGCAGCACCCTTCTTTTCTCAGTGTTCATAGTGACACAATTTTAGTTAATGCAGCATTTCTGAAAGATCCATTGCACATATATTCCAGTATTAAAAAGCAGAATACTAAATATCTTTAAATGGGTCTTTTAAGGAGATTTTGGTTTTTCCTGTGGAATCTCTACAGGAGATTCCACACTACTGGATACGTAATTGTGAGTGTTCTATAAACTGTCACCAGGTAATGAGAGTAGTCAAAATGTATTGTGCCCCTACTATGTGAAAGAATTATAATAGGCTGTCTTCAAGAATTTACTTGTTTAATTAGCATGAAGATTCTGCTCGTCAGGTGATTAATTTACCTCTAACAGACCAATGTTTTCTTACAAAAACAGAGAGGTAAAATGATGTGTTTAAAGTTACGTAGCTAGCTAGTGGAAGACCTAGGATCAAATTGTCATTTTGACTCAGTCTAAAATCTTAGCCACTATGCCAAACTGTCTCTTTACATAATGTTTTCCTTAGTGTAGTTAACCTGATTAAAGAAAATTTAATAGCATATTTTCACATACTACACAATAAAAAGCAAAATTACTTTGAAACTCAAGGATAGAGATATTTATTAAAACCACTTAGTTCTAAGATGTGATTTGAAAACTCATTGAAAAATGAGTTTTTCAAAAAACTAACTAATTACAGTTAGTGGTATTTTATGCTTTGTAAATAGAGAGTCGTGAATGAGTTACTGGGCAATGGGAAGCTACCATTATTTTGTCACCATCATTTTTGTTCATATTTTTTTAAATGGGCAAGTGACCATTTTTTATAGTGAGGCTCTCTCCATTAAGCAAGTTTAAGTAAATATTAATGAGAGCAAACCATGAAGAAGGTAAGATATCTAGAATTTAATTGCAGTAATCCTGGAGAGATGACCAGATACTGAAAGTTAAGTTGAAGAGAAAAGATGGCCATGAGAGCAATTGGGAGCTGGCTGGGATGGAGAGGGTGTCTGTGGAGGTTTTGGTATTTATTGCCTGGTTGGATGAAGAAGTCCTTCATCCAGGTAGGAAGGTTTGGGACTTGGAAATAATAATGTCCGATTGGGAGCTTTTGAATTTTAAGTGCTATGTGCCCAGTAGGTTCTGGTGAAATTGTGTCTTTTGGCTACAGACTTTTTTTAGGCACGATGTCTTACTTAGGTTTACTAAGAAATACAACCATGGGTGACAAATAGCAAGAACTCAATAATACCAGGCAGAGAGTGGAACAAAGGAGGGTAGCCTCAGGATGATGAGATTACGGGTCACTTGTTCAGGGGCAAGACCCAGAGCACAGGCATGCGACAATCGTGGTGGTGGGGTGAAGACAAGAGGTAGGGTGTCAGCCTCTGTGTGAGCAAAATCACTTAGGAAAAAGATCGGCTGGAAGGAACGATCAGCGGACAACCACCAACTTTAAGGAGGGGACATAGAAAGAGTGAGAAGAAAACAACTAGATATTGTTCGAGGGATCAAGGGAAGACTCTCGTGATGTGTTGATGGGAGCAGCACTAAAATCTAAGTGAAGGATGAAGAGTATCCTATAGGAAAGGGAGGACTCGCCAGTTTCTGTGGATTGGGGAGGACATCCAGCATGACTCTGGAGAATGAATGACAGTGCAGAGACAGAAGCCAAGTGTGTCTTGCAGAAGACCAACTATGAGGGAGAAAAGCACTCAAAACCCCCCAAAATGTTGGCAAAGGTGTGTATGATCTTATAAAGCAAATGATCAGGATACAAAATTTGACACACAGGATACAAACTTTGAAAATACACACACGTTATATTTCATGCATAAATAACTCTAAGGAAATCTATAATGTGAAGGGGGGGTCACCTCTGGACAATGAGATAATAGGTCACTCATTGCTGGTTTGAAAAGGAATTTTCTGTAATTTACTGGTATTCTATGAGCTGCTGCAGATTCGGATTCATACAGAAAGCAAGGGGAAAAAAGAAATATTTGGCCCTGCATCCCTTAACTACCAAATCCCAAGGACGTTTCACTCCCTAAATGAGCCTGTTGTCACTCATGAAGGTGCCCTAGGAGGCATTCCCCCAAAACAGTGGCTTCTGAGAGGTAACAACCACAGACGTGGCCTACAGCACTTTGGTTGAAGGCTGTTCTTTCTGTTAAAGTTCTATTAAGCCCATGGGGTAAAGCCCCTGACCTATGGTGTCAACGTAGCATCTTGGCCACAGTTACTAATGAAAGGGCCATCTACACCTGTGCTTAAGGTAGAACACGTAATATGCCATGCATCATGTATTAAAGTTCACATGTCAAAACAAGCAGTATTACAGCTCTCAGTATCATCTTTCAGCTGTGACCAGAAAGACAAAAGCAGAATTATGAGGCTGGAATAGACCTTGCAAGATTATTTAGTCCATTGCTTGATCTTAAGGAGAACCACAGAAGTATTGTATACACTAGTCAACCCGTCAACCAAGATTTATTGTATATTCACAGGTGCAGAGCCTCGTATAGTACCTGACTCTCCACACCATCAGAGTTCTGTTTTCCCAAGGACTTGAGTCATCTTCAAGAGGAGCCAGCAAAGGTTCAGAAGCAACACTCTGTTTATTTTAGTACAAAAAATAGGATCCCTACCATTCACCGTTCATTGTGTGCAGTGGCAGGAATAAATGATGAAGCTGGCGCAGCCCGGTCTTCGGGAAGTTCACAACCACGAGCAACCCGGTTCCCCTCACCCCACTTCATACATACACTTATCAGCACCGTCGCACCACACCAGCCACAACCGCTGCCCAATCTCTGTGAAGGTTCTGAAGCATCTGAAACTTATCATATGTTCCTTGGAAAGTTAGCGAGTCCTGTGGCCACTGATGTGCATGCAGGCACCCACAGTACATTTGACAACAGCTTATAAAGTTTGATAGGAGCTTGACTATGTTGTTTTTATTCCAAAACACCCAAATATGTCTTGTGGGAAAGCAAGATGCAAAATGATGAATGCAGCTAATTCAAACTATACTCTATATCCAAAGGGGGGTCCCAGGCACTGTGATTCTCAGACTTGTTCCCCATGTCCCCAGGTCTCACTCAACCTCAAAACCTCATGTGCTGGGGAGTCTTAGTTTCAGCACCTCTGCAACCAGGATCTAGCCAGCTGCTGTGTTTAAAATGGTCTGTGCTCCAGGGTTTCTGGTTCAGAGACCATTTGGAATGCATGTCCTTCCTCTTTACAACTGTAGAAGAGAAAAGCTAAAGAATTCAGCTTTGCAAATAGGTTTCTAGATGGTGTATTTATTGTACGGTTGGCTAAGCGTAGATTAAAGGTGCCGGTCACACCAGGGTTGAGCACAAGTGAAATGTGCAAGTGGTTTATGGAGTAATCTGACCTGGACTCCAAACTTTG
Organism: Pseudorca crassidens; assembly: GCF_039906515.1. Lineage (NCBI taxonomy): Eukaryota > Metazoa > Chordata > Mammalia > Artiodactyla > Delphinidae > Pseudorca > Pseudorca crassidens. The sequence goes on from NC_090313.1 coordinate 7,324,021, forward strand.
CAAATATGAAGCATGACCTTCCGACGTCATGTATGGGTATTATATCAACATGCAATACTAGTGACATACTAATGAGGCAGACTATAGAATCACAGGTCAAAAAGAGAGTTCACATTAGCCATAGAGGTTTGATCTACTTAGGAAGAGAGTGTGTGAAGGTCAGCATTTACCAGGCAGTGAACACCTTTATGACAGCATCCTGGTTATCATGCTATCGTGTGTTAACCTTCACACTCTGACAGTTTATCTTCTGAATAGATGTAATGGATTATGAGCTAGTGGGGTAATAGCTCCCCCTTACACTTTGCCTTTCTGAGGTGGTTTATACAGATATGAAGTAGACACGGTGTGGTTCCACCCAGATCCCCACTTCAGGACCAACACGCTCCTCTCCCTCATGCCATGGATGCTGGATTCAGAGGGGGTAGGGGTCGATGCCCTGGGATGGCCCTCAGCTGTGGGCACCTGCCTTACCCAAGGTCACGTCTTTTCCAAGGGGGCAGCCCATGGCCAGGACTGGTGGATATGAGCATTTAAGTTTCCAGCCTCCTAACTCAAGTTTGGGATACTTCTTAAAGGTCATCTCAGTTCCAAAGTTTCTCGTGGCCTCAGTTGCAACCACGTTGCATGTCAGCTGCACCCTTTGTCCATCCCAGCCTTCTTCACTTTCTTATAAATGTATCTCCTGAGCGCACTGCAGCCCAGCTGACCTTCTGCTTCCAACTCCTCCTAGAGTCTGTATCCACAGAAATTTGCCAAGCTGCAACTTCCTTCATCATGTGAAGAAATTCTAGCCAATTCCATGCCAATAGTTTTCATCTTACTTAAAAAAAGGACCCAAAATGCATTAATAAAGTGATTTCCATGCATTGGGCTCCTGTGAACTCAAATTCAAGCCATTTCTTTCTTCAAATGCAGCATTTCGTGCAGTCCTCTTCGTTGGTCTAAGCCATCACTGCTATTGAAGCCGTTTTGTTGTCTGGCAATAGGTTTTAATCAGGACTTGTTAAGTATTTGTTTGTCTATAACGTTATATTGAATGAATTGTACCTTATCACCGTGGCTCATGGCAAAATAGAACAATTAAGCTGCCCAGTGGCAGGCTGACATTTATCAGGCTATTTTCACTGCAAGTTTAAATGACAGCTATGGCGTAATCCAATTTCTGTTCTCAGCGGCTTAGGGAAGCCTCATGGTGCCTGCAGTGTTTCTGAATGGGCTGCCAGTGTGGTGCACTGATTCTAAAATATATTCATCCCAGATATCAATTTTGTACATTTTTTCCCAGATCAAATCAAGCTATTAAGGAATGCACTTTCCCTGGAATTAGCCCTAGGAGACATTTCTGTTGTAGCCGCCTCTAATATCCCTTGCGGAGAAACGAGTTGACTAAATGATCATTGTTTAAAAACTCTGGTTCTACTTGGGCACGTGTGTGTCATCTGTATTACAAAACTCACTGCAGCATCCTGTTGGAAGAACTAAGGTACAGAGATGATGAAAGTGGAAACAAAGGAAACAACCCATCCCAAGATACCCATCATGCAGACTGGAAATATTAAAAGGACTTCTCTGTTTCACCTTGACCCCTCTGCAACCTCAACTTAGCAGAAACCCCTGAATATGCCTTTAAACACTGTATTTAAATTAGGAGTTTGGGATTAACAGATACACACTATTATATGTAACATAGATAACCAAGATAACCAAAAAAGACCTACTGTGTAACACCGGGAACTATAATATTTTGTAATAATCTATAAGGGAAAAGAATCTGAAAAAGAACATATATATCTGAATCACTGTGCTATAAACCTGAAACTAACACAACATTGTAAATCAACTATACTTCAGTTAAAAAGTTATGGATATTAAAAACAAGAAAATTGGTACAGAAACTATATAGAGAAAGCAGACTGCAAATGTCTGGCCCTTCCTCACTCCCCTTAAGTTACAGATAAAATTAAATTAGAAGATCTGGTATCATTTCTGTTTAAAATTCAAATATTAATCCAGTAATTGAGCTTTTGAGACTGATTTCTAGACTGTTTCTGAGTGAGGACAGGCAAGTCATTCTACTTCATCCTAGGATGAGTTTGTCCCAGTTTTTAGATTGGGATACTAATGTAAAAAATATATATTGTACCTCATTTACCTAATGATCATATGGAAACAGAAACTCTAGTAAACGCAAAGCTGGATTTAAAAGTATTAGTTAGAAATGAAGTTGGTATAAAATAACATGAGCTTTTCATATTAATATCATGTTTTTCCATATAAGTAAATAGTCATATTTAATGTTATAGAAGTAAATAGTTCAGGTTTAATAAAATTCCTTAGCTTGCAGGCGGCGGGGTAGGGTGAAGAGATGAATGTGCTCAGGCCGTTCCCCTGAACAGGGCACTCAGACGTGGGTATTCATCATTCCAGCCCTGTGTGGAATGGGGCTATCTCTATACCCTTGCAGTTCCCAGGGAATCAAAACTTGGGTCCTTTATCTTCTGGGATTTCCCCAAAAGTTATCTGAAGTTTCCATCTTTTTATTATACCTTCCCCAATGTTTTCCCCCTGCTAGAGGCCAAGGAAAATGCCCCTTCCTCTGTGCTGTCTATCAACTTCTCACTCTCTTGCTCTTCTCTGGTAATTATGACTCCATTGCTCTCCAAACAACGATGATCATTTCATTCTTAGCGGGATTGTGATGGGTAGTGGTGGGGAGAGACTGTTGGGTGGAGGTGAAACTAAATCTGGCCTCTCATATAACTTCTTTCCAATCTCTGTTTATAGATACAGTCTATGCCCCATTTCATCATGTGTTCATTGATAATTTTTGAAACATATATCTTCTGAAAGTAAAAGATAGTTTCTCTTAAGTGCATGTCTCTAGAATTTGAAATCTTGTCTCAAAGAAAAAAAAAGGTATTTATTCTGTAACTGTAACATTTATTCAGATGCCGTCTTTATTCTAGGTTATATATGCACTCCTCCTAAAGGAAAGAACAGTGGGGAGTTATGGGTATTACGAGAAATGTGGTTTAAAAAAAATCTATCTAAAATATTGCCCTACCATATCCATTTAACCTACCTCAATCCCCATTAAAAACATTTTGCATCCAATCCTACGTATAGACCCAAAGTAATTTCGATCAGGTACTCAAACAAATACATGTACACACAAGTTCATAGCATCACTGTTCACAACAGCCAACACATGGAAACAACCCAAATGCCATCAGCAGATGAATGGATAAACAAACTGTTGTATATTCATACAATGGAATATAATTCAGCCACAAGAAGTAGTGAAATACTGACACATGCTATAACGTGGCTGAACTTTGATAACACTGTTAACTGAGAGAAGACAATCACAAAAGGACAGATATTGTGTGATTCCATTTATACGAAATACCCAGAATAAGCAAGCCCATATAGACAGAGAGCAGACTGGGGCTTGTCAGAGGCTGTGGGTAGAGTGAATGAAGAGTGACTGTTGAATAGATATGAGGTTTCTATTTGGAGTGATGAAAATAATCCTGGAACTAGAAGAGGTAATGATTGCAAACTATTGTGAAGGTACTTAATGCCGCTGAATAACTTGTACACTCTAGAATGGTTAAATGGTAAACTTGGTGTTATCTGTAGTTTACCACAATAAAAGATAAGTACAAAAGTAAGATATACTTTTTAGTAAACAATTTTAAGTGAGTCTTAAATGCGTTCTTTGAAACGGGAGGGTAATACCTCCTCTCCCATAATCTTACTTTACAGAGACTACTGTCGTTCCCGTTTCCATCTTTGCTAAATATTTAAAATAAAAGTACAGCAAAATATTAAGTAAAATGATTTGTTATTAGGATATGTATATAATGTAGAATGAGAGAGTTTATAAAATTAATGACGATGAGGATGGATGAGTTCTGAATTTTATTACGTGACAGGCACTGTTCTAAGACTTTTTCCTACTTTAACGCATCTCATCCTCTCTAAAATGTGATCAGGTTGGTACTGAAATCCTTCCCATTTTACAGAAATGGAATTGCAGCCAGTTATTGGTTCAATGTCACATTGACAGCGTAAGGAACCGAGAGATGTGAATTCAGAAGTTCCAACCAGAGGGTCTGAGCTTTCGACCAACTGCATCTCGGATGCATGTGAATATTGTAGAATGCTGAGTTCAGCCCCTTTCTTTTCCTCTTTTGTAATGAGGGCTCTAGGGGATGACCCTTCCTTATACAGTAAGTATAATAAGAAGCTATTTCTACCTCTGGGCAGAAACTGGATCTGAGCTGTTGTAGGATACCTAGGCCAAAACACCCGGAGGAGATTGGCCAGAGGAGGGTGCATGGGCATTAAGATGTAGGGGAAGCAAGGGCAGTAAATACACTTTCTGCTGGAGCTTCTGACACATTCTTGGAAAGAGACAGTAGATGATTCCTTGTATATCTCCAGACACCCACACTCGCCATCCTTGCTAGGAACAGCCACTTTGCTCTTTTATCCCTGAAATGGGAAATTCAGAAGAAGAAGAAAACCTTGAAGATATTTTCTTTCATCAACAACTTGTAACAAGTCATATTAAAATGCCATCTTCTCTCTTCCCTCCCAATGTGTTTCCTTATTTTTTTACATCTAAAACATGTTAAGTTTAGTGTTCAGAGGATTTAAGGGCAGTGCATAAAATAATTATTCCGTTACTGTTAATAATAAAACACTTTTAGGGTTCTCACAAGGAAGGAGACATGGGGTTCCTTCCATTCAAATAGCCACTCTGTGACTTTTCTCTCCTAGTAAATAAATTATGTTCATGATGAACATTTCAGAGGTCACAAAGTTAAGAGAACTCCTATTCCCTACAGAATTTAAATCATTGAGGCTTTTGGTCACATGTATCACTTGTAAAAAGAATTTTACTGGCCAGAAATACGTTTACAAAGTATATAAGTACTGTCTGAGCGTAACTTTCATTTACATGACAATCATCCTTTCCACTGTGTTCTTACAACTTTCCTGTCCACTGTTTATTGGTTCATTATTTGTAAAATAGTAAAACATCATCTGAAAAAAAAAAGCGTGCTGTGGCTTTAATTTCAAAACTGCCTCAGGGCCCTATGGGGTATATTAAATCTGTCTCTTTGCCGTATATCTCGCTGTCCATTTTACTTGAAACCAGGTGTTTTGTATATTGAACTTTTTAACACCAAAGGGAAGTAAGTATTCACAGCTGGAGTTTTATGCTTCACACATTTTCATGTTTGAGAACAGGAGCGGCCCCTAGGAGAAACTCCTCCGGCGTGACGAGGGGCCGCGCAAAGCGCTTGTGTCTGGTGGCAGGACGCAGAGATGCTGGAGTCGCAGATATGGGACCCGCATGCAAAGTAGATGCCAGTGACACCAAGACAAAACGTTGCAAGGGATCCAGGTGCACAGGTTCTCAGATCAATCATGAGCGATGAGGTTGTCACTGCACACAAGGGCTGTGAAGCGGCATCAAAGCCGGGAAGGGGGGAGAAGCTTTTGTCTGCCTGGCGTTTGTCTTCATACCCAGCACTGGGAGCCAGCTTACATCCCCTGTGAAAGGCCCGGTTAATCTATTTCTAGTGAACATTGTTCGGCTCTATGTATTTAGCTCACGATCATTAAAGAAAAATAACTAGGTTGGCATGACCGGAAAAGCATTGATTTTCCTGTGGGGTGTGTACGTAGGAGTTGAATTTTTCACATATGTCATTGTCTGCCCAACAGGGAAAGGTGACCGACCTCCCAAAACAAACTCACAGGGGCTCGGTGCTTCTCATCCTTAACAATGAACTGTGTAGATCCAGACAGAAGACGGTTTATGAAAATTAAAAACGCGACGTTTCAAATACATTCTCGTCTGGATTCAGTTTACCCTCTGAAGTCCTCTTAAAAAATTTAGTCCTCAAAAAATTTAGCATTTTCCCACACTTTGGTCAGCCTTCTCAGAGGAATTTGTCATGGTATCACAGGGGGATTTTTGTGCTTTGTGACAGGGGGAAGAGATGCAGGGGAGAGTTACCAGGGGAGGGCTGGGTTAGGGAAAATGTCTTTAGCATTTCTTAGTAGGTGGCTTTGATGTCAGGAAAGTTTCATTTTGGCCCAGCAGGTTATAGATAGACCTCTCTTCTATGCCAATAAGGCTATCCTACTGCATTTAGTCAAATGCTGATTAAGATTTTCATCATTTAAGGGCAGGCCATTTTAGTGGTCATCATCTTTGCCTCAAGCTGAATGGAGTCCCCCTCTCTGCGTGTATAATGTTGCTCTAAGACCTCAAAGATTCACTCTCCTGGAGCTCGAGTTTGGTGTGGTGATGCATGCAGTGGCTGACTGTTCAGTTCTGTGCAGCTCCAACAGTTGGCGCCATGAGTTTTCATGCCAAGAAAGAACATGAATAAAAACCCTTAAAAGTTTTTAAAAAGGGACACCAGGAATACCGAGTAAAGAGAGATTTGGGCTGCACAGCCCCGTTGCATAAGAACAGAGCAGTCACGCATATATGACTGGAGGAAGGAAAAAACTAAAAGGAAGTTTGGTGTTTTTAAACTCCTTTTGGCCAATGATGTTTGAAGTGGTTCAAAACATTTTTCTTCGCTCTTAGACCGAGATCCGTCATGTTGTGCTAATAATTCCCTAAATACACTGTTTTCTTTAGGGTGTGAGCAGTGTAAATTGCTTCAGTGGGTCACACCTTCACACCGGAAAACCGAGTGGGGTTTCACCTGGCCTTGCAGAACAGGAAATCCGCTCCTGCCTGGATCATTCTCAGGGCACAGAATTGCTTTATGGATGCGACGGGATGCCATTTTCTGTTTAGGGGGATGCAGCTTAAGGAGTCGATGGAAGGAAAAGGAGTCAGAGAGTCCAGGGAAGATTCCAGATGGAAAAACATGATCCATCTTGGAGGACGGGCTTGGCTGGTGTGTAGATATCACAATTCTCTGAGCTCAAGGGTGACAAGACACAATGACACAAATCACTACCTTTCCCTGCAGGACACTGGGAAGTCCTTTTTGAATCCTCATTTTTTCCCCCATCCTGTGCACATAATACATATCTTTTCACTTAACTCTGTGGCAGTTATTTAAGAATCCGTTGCTGCTGCCGTCTGCATAGAGGCCAAATTACTTAAATAAAGGTCAGCAATTCTTTTCCTGGCTACAGCAGACCTCTCCAGTTTACGTGATAACTTCTGCTGGTTCCAAGTGAAACAAAATTAACAGTTCTAAGATTTTACAAAATCTTGGAAAATTCAAGACTCTTTCAATTTCTAACCTTCTACTCTAATTGAAGATACATTAAATCTAGACCTAGAAACTGAAAACTCATGTGCATAGGCCTAAATGAGAACACAGAATCATTCCTTTAGTTAGTTATAAATAAATATTTTAAAGATATTAGTAACTATTCCAGACAAACTAATGAGGTAGCTACAGTGGGACCCTGGACGAGGTCCCAAAGATACAGGAATAAATAAGATGTGATCCCTATCTTTAAGGAGCATGTAGACTAAGTCTCATTAGAATATAATTTTCATAGCCCCGTTCTATTTTATCTTACATTTTCCTTTTATTTTATGGATTTCTGCCTTAAAGAATTTAGAAATTTAGTTATAGGTCATCATACATATTTTAGACCATTTGAAAAGGCAACTTCTACTAACTGGACTAGAGCAGACTATAGCCAGTGACTCCATATGAATTGAAGAGATGAAATTAAAGTAAGGCAGTGTGGGGCTTCCCTGGTGGCACAGTGGTTGAGAGTCCACCTGCCGATGCAGGGGACGTGGGTTCGTGCCCCTGTCCGGGAAGATCCCACGTGCCGCGGAGCGGCTGGGCCCGTGAGCCATGGCCGCTGAGCCTGCGCGTCCGGAGCCTGTGCTCCGCAACGGGAGAGGCTACAACAGTGAGAGGCCCGCGTACCACAAAAAAAATAAAAAATAAAATAAGACAATGTTTCCACATACAGAGATCTAACAAATCAGTGGTAACTTTAGGGGAAACTGCATGCCAATAGAGGCATGTGACTGCCATTGCCATGAAGGGAGAGCTAGCAATGAAGTGTGTTATGCTAAGATTTTGTAGGAGTTGTTTTATACTTGTATTAAGAGTTATTTTCACACTAGTGTCTGAAAAAAACAACTTGAAAGTAGATTTTTTAGTCTGTTCTTTAGGATGTCAGCCTAGATTACCCACCTGATAGTTGTCATAAGGGCTTCAATTTGATTAGAATTTCTTCACGCCTCTGTCATTTGATTGATTCATTCATTCATTTATACCAAACCACTTTTTGAATATTTACTATCTGCTGGCATTTTGCCAAGTATTATATTTAAGAAGAGACTTTAGATTCTTTTCTAAAAGACAGACATGCTTTCTCCTTGCTTTTAGACCATGAGGCTTCTTGAAAGGCAGGAGTGACAGCACAGATAGCCTTTGTGAAGAGTACTTTGGAATGAGTAACAGATTTTTTTTTAGAAACATAAGTGAGAGTCAGAAGACATTTAGGGAAAGTTGTGTGAACTGTTAATCAACCAATGAGACTCTTTAAGTAACAGCTTTTTCTGCTCCCTGGGCTGCTTCTGTGCTGCCTCCCTTGCCTTATTAATTTTTTTCAGGATACAGTCAGGTAAGCTTAATTGACTTTTCCATGCCCACTTAATATCTGAAAACTCAGTTTAAACATTCACTGGCAATGTCTGACCCTTCGTATCGCTGAAGTCCTTGGAAGTTAAGATTTCTATTTTTGAACAAGGCTTATATCACCTCTGGTGAAATTGTTATGACTGAATGTCAATAATTTTCAAGAAGACAGAACTTTAATCCAACCCTAATGGCATCCCTTGGGGGAAAAAAAAAAAGGCTTACCAAGGACTCAAATGTACATGTGTTTACAGTGACGATTACCCAGCATGGGGATCTTAGAACAAGGGAAGTTGTTTGCAGTGCATGTAATGAGCTTTCTGTACTGGAGCTCAACTCCTTTTAAAACCCCAAACAAAGAAAATGTCTATGAGAAGAGCTCTTCAGCTCCTGCTGTAAAGTGGACTCTCTCCAAATACCAGGAGGAGTCTTAGGCCTTGACTGGGGTAAGTGGTTCAAGGCAGAGTTCATGACAAAATACTGGAAACCAGGGCGGGTGTTTTACAAAGAGCATGTGTTTTGCAATGAGTTTCTTTTAGACTTGCAGGAGGTCAGCATTTCATTTTTAGCAATGTATGCAAACATCCTTAACGACTAGAGAAAATGCAACACGTTTTATAGAGATATTTGCCTATTAAAAAGAATCAATATCATCAGATAAATGCACTTAAAGCCGTCAGATGAAAAATAGCCTGAAATGGTATCTAAGAGTGGGAGCAAACACCATTCATGGAAATTTTCTAGAGATAAATATAAACATGTTCTGGCTTCCTCATTTTAAGTTGTTTTCTAAATGCAAATATGAGATCAAAGCATCACTGGAAGTGCATATATTTACGGAAAGAAATATTTTATATGTTGAATGAATGGTATAAAATAAAGGTTAGGTGTAAATTATAATCCAGGTAATTGAGAGAGCAAAGTTTATTCTTATTTGAAAATGTCCAGTGTCCTCAACCAATAGGTAATGCATAGCCATTGACTTCTGTCAAGTTTCATCTCCTCTGTAATATTACCACGGACTGCACTGAATTTTTGTAGCCTATGTGTGAATTATACGCGTGCACGCGCACACACACACAAACACACACGCACACAGCATAATTTGTTTTTTATATGTCAATTGTTCCTGCAGACTAATGATCAGAATAATAATTGTAATTTCTCAAAAACAAAGGAAGCAAGGGAAGAAAGGAAGGAAGGAAGGGAGGGAGGGAGGAAGGGAGGGAGGGAGGAAAGAAGGTTGGAAAAAAGGAGGGAAAAAATGGAGGGAAGTCAGAGAGAGAAAGAAGAAGAAAGGAAGATGTGAATATATATCTCAGTGGTGAATAAATGCATAAGATTGTATAAACAGGCAGGTGGTACATTGCTTCTTTAAGAGAAACAAGTCAACACTTTCAAAGTACAAAGAGCTTGACCTTTACAAGTCAACTGAAATTGACAGTCATTTTGTGTCATTAGGTGAAGTTGCTTAAGTTTCTGACCCTCAGCTGTCTATTTCCAGAACACTGGTCATGCTACTTAATCCAAACATGATGCAGAGTGATTGGCACATGGGTGCAGTTTAATAAATGGTGTTATTTTCCTTGAGGGGCAGAAGGCTGATGCTACAGAATTGGAAGAAGAGGTAACATGGCAGCTGGAGAGTGGATGGCAAAAAGCCTTGAAGGAGAAGTTAAGAAATCTGGATAATATTGGATGATTAATGGAGACTCATTAGAAAGTTAGAAGCCAGGGAGCTTTCTGATAAAAACCAAAAGCAAACCTTAAAAATATATTAGAATGTTCTGAACACAAGATACCAAATATTTTAAGTACAATAACTTCATTTATATATTCATAAATTAAGTTTTGTTAAGCATTGCCATTCTTCAATGCATTTGAAATCTAGGAAATGTCTATAGTGATACAAATCAAAGGGATAGGAATTCACATTATGAGAACGTCTAATATGAGGGGAAATTGTGCCTGGCCCTGAATTTAGTGTATCAAGATCAATTCATTTTTGCTGATTCCCCCCATCGCCAAGGGACACATGTAGAGAGCATGCACTCTGTTCCTGTGTTTGTTTTCATTGTTTAATTTGCGGAATATGTAACTTTGGTTGTAAAACTGAAGTTATAAGTTTCTGTGACCGCTTCCCTTGGGGTGGCTGAGTGATGCATCAGTAAAATGAAACAGGAGAATGGAACGGACAGACTGGAGAGAAAAGCTCCTGGTGACCAGTCACGTGTATCCTTCCAAAGCGCTCTGAGCAGGGATAGGCATTTGGGTGGCTTCCACCTTTTGGCTCGTGTGAATAACGTTGCTATGAACATGACTATATAAATATATTTTTCAAGTTCCCATTTTCAATTCTTTTGCGTATATGCCCAGAAGTGGAGCTGCTGGATCATTTGATAATCCTTTCTAATTTTTTGAGGAACCACCATACTGCTTTTTATACTGGCTACACCATTTTACATTCCCAGTAGCAATACACAAGGTTTCTTTTTGTTTGTTTGTCTTCTTTTTTGAGTAATAGCCATCCTAATGTGTGTGAAATGGTATCTCATTGTGGTTTTAATTTGTATTCTCCTAATGATTATTGATGTAGAGTATCTTTTTGTAATATTTCAAAAATCATGCATATACTGTAGGCAGGGACCTCAACTAACATATCTGCCTAAGGGCCTGTAGACCCAAAGTAGGGGTTCTCATGGATCCCAGTCCTGGTTCTGTGTAGTGCTGGATACATTCTAAACCTGTTTGTGTCCTGGAATTATTAGATCGGCTACATTTTCATTGTTGATAATTATTCTGGAGTGCTGACACTGTACAATTCTTATTTTCTTGAAAAGTAGAGCCATGTTTTACTGTACATAGGACCCACGTGTAATATCGACACATCTGTTTTACACCCCCCCCCCGCTATTCCGCATCTTATATTACAGTGTCTGTGAGTTTCCTATAGCACTGCAACTTGATATTAATTTTAAGAAAGATTTAAAATTAGCCGTATTACCATGTTGATTTTCTGTATTAAGGAAAAGAAAAATGAGAAAAGGTAAACACTTTAGTGGAGGAGGTTTTCTTTTGTAAATCCAGGATTGAAAGGAAAAGCATTTGGCACTTTAAAGTGTCCACACTAAATTATAATTATTTAGCAAATGCATTATGATTTGAAGCTTTCTTCCCAATAAAAACAAAGTTCTTAAAGGAGCATAACTATTCTAGTGATGGAAAAATAGTATCTCATTCCGGCAAGAAGAGAGCTGTTCTAAGACAGAGAAGTTTAGAAGTTAAGGGATACTTAGTCTTGCAGGTCCCCTTGCCTCTACGTTGGCCGCTGAGTACTATGTAGAGGGCATACATGTTTGTTGCTTTTATTATATAGTTTCTTTGGTTCAATTTTATGTCACCTAAGATAAGTGTGGAAACGTAGAAAATAAAGAAATATCAAAGAAAAAATATAATTTATGCTCATACTTTCTTTTATATTCTCCTAATCTATATGCTCTGTTTTGAGGGGATTTTTGTTTGTTTGTTTAGTACATCAATGACTTATGACAATGCTATGCAGATTAGTGGAGTTTTTTCTCTGCATAACTCCCTCCTTTTCAGTACTCTGTCCTGCAAGTCCCAGCTGCTTTGGCCTATGTGAGCTCCTATGTTTCTCCATTCCCCTGCTACCCCCAGCTCAGAGTGTCTTCCTTCCCTTCAGCACAGTTCAGATATTGCCTCCAAGCAAAAACCCAAGAATATAGCTCCCTCATTTTTTTTCTTTCTTTTAAGGTTCACAGTCCTGTGCTGCTTGTGTCCAGTTGCTAAAAATATCATTTTTTGTATTTGTCCAATATTTTAGTTGTTCAAAGCAGGAAAATAATTCTCATTCCAGTTACTCCTTTTTGGGCAGCAATGAATATCCAGAGGTTCCTTTTGATTTTTATTCATTTGGATATTTCTTCGTTCATTTATTTATTAATGATTATTTTTTAACAAGAATTTAATTTAAAGTTGCTTCTGTAGCACATTTTATTTTCTTAAGGAATCTCCATAGTTCTTCATTTCCTGCCCTCTGGATCTCTCTCTTTTTTTTCTCCAATTTTGTTTTTATTTTGTGTTCTCTGTAAAACTACTTGTTACTTGCTCATAAGGCTTGCTTGCTTTTAAACTGTAACTCTGGATCCTGTAATGCATAACTCCTTTTCAGACATTTCTTCTTTCTTGAGTTTTCAGCATGTTCTCTTCTTCCCTTTATTTTTTTTTTCTAGTTTTTATTATAGGTTTTTTTTTTCTTTATTCTTTTGGAAAAATGAATGTACTGTATATTCAGATCCTTTGTTTGCCAACCTAGCATATGGATTTTTCTTGGGACAATTCTCGTGAGCTGTTTTTTTGGAGTTCTAGAATGAGACCACAGTTCAACACGCTTAGTTTCTCAGTCCATTACCAGTGTCTACGCCCATCACCTAGAGCTGCATGAGATGGGAGACTTTTCTAGTTTCTAGGCAATCTGATACTTGAAACAAAGATCAAGTCCTATATTTACCGCCTCAAAGGTTTTTTTTTCTCTCTAAATCTGCTTATAGGTTTACTGGTGGAAATTTCCCAGCCCGGGGATGACCCCTTATTCCTTATCCTCTTCAAAGCTCTAACAGTTGCAGTTTATTCCTAGGGGTGACACACTGAAACTGGGGGGCTGGTAGGATGGAATGTAGAAAGGCAACCGTAATCTGTGGCAATAAGTTAGGATATAGCTGCTCCAATTTCTAGTTTTATAATTGTTGCTTTTTGGACCCTGGAGGATGAAACACAAGGTTTTCAGTCTTAGGTTCACTGGCAATGAATGTTATTGGTGATCTGCAAATTGTGTTTTTTAAATCTCATTTCATGACCTTAGTAGTCAATGGAAACTCATAGTCAGCATGTTACCCAGAGACTTTCTGGGCTGGTCGACATCTCATCGTGATGTGTATCCGACATGACATACTCATTGCAGATCTGAAGTAATCACTGAGTATCTGCAAATCCAGTGTCTATAATTCAAACTGAAAAAGCTTCATTAACTGGTTATTTTTATTCTCACTAGCTACCACCACACAGATCAAAACGTTGGAACTTGGAGTGTTCAATGTGCAAATCCCTCCTGCACTTTCTTATGAATACCTGGAAATAAGTTTTCTGTTTCAGCTGCTGTGGTGTTTTGGCTATTGTATAATTTCCTGTTAAATGTTACTCAACGAATGTCTGCCACTCTTTAGACACCGTCATTTAATTTCACTTTCTGTTTGCACCATCATACTTTCCCCTTGGATACACTTTCTGTTTGTACCATCATACTTTCCCCTTGGATACACTGAATGCTTGTTTGGTTATTTAACTCTTTTATGCCCACTTCTGTATGAGCTTCCCTTCATTAGTAAAAATGACTAATTTTGAAAATTGCTAGTACACTCACGTTTCATGCATGATAAATAATCATGATAGAGAGGTACTATTTTCAAATCCAGAAACTTCAAAAATGTTAAGTTACCTTTCGTTCATGGGGAAATCATATTTTTGCATATGAGTTAGGAAGCAGATAAACATACTATAAAGAATAGCTTACTAGTTTATTCTTTAAATTGTATTCTGAAGGATGTCTTTAAGGAATCCAACTAAATAAATACCTTTAAGGTATCCAACTAAATAACTTCTAATGTCATTCTATCTTAAATTTGAAAATCAAGTGTAAAACATTGGATTTAATTTATCTCTATGTCCTTTTTTTTTTTTTTGCTGCACCATGCATCATGTGGGATCTTAGTTCCCTGACCATGGATCAAACCTGGGCCCCCTGCAGTGGAAGTGCAGAGTCTTAATCACTGGACAGCCAGGGAAGCCCCTATACGTCCAAAATTAATGAAGAGTTAGATTTGATTTTTTACTCAACTGAAGAAATGTCAGATTAAATCACATATCCCTTCTTTATGCTAATGATATCCAGCATTCGGTATGATAACACATCACAGTAACATGATATATTTGACTTCTTAAAGAATTTTACTATGGAATTTCTTTTTATTCAATTTTCTAGAAAATAAACCTAAAAGAATAAGATAATTTCCATAAATTTATAAATACTATTATATTCAACTGGTTTATGATAAGCAAGGGATTCCATTGCAGCTATAACACAATCCTGTAAAAAGGTTCTCTGTTTACAGTGAGACACGCCAGACTGCATAAAGCTGCTGTGAGGTTCTGCAAAGCTCCCTGTGTGGTGACAGACGTAACCCATCTCTGAGTGAATCCACAGGGCTGGGATCAGACTTCTCATTATCCTGGTGGTTTAGCCTGATCAGTCAAAGAATTTGCAGTGCTGTCCTGTGATTTGAGGTGGAAACACTTCACAAAGAGAAAGTCATAATTCCAGCATCCAAGGCCTTTGCCCTTCCATGTAGCAGTGTCTTTCCAGCTGGGTGAGCAAACAACAGCGATTAGATGGCAGGAATCATCTTACTACTGGGCTAAGGAGGCCATGACATGACCATGGGTTCCACTCCTGCATGGACTGGTTAGCTTGTGTTGGTCCATGGATTTAAACTTCTCCCCAACACCAACCAGCTACAGGCCAAATGCCATTGATCATAAGGATGACAGAGCAAGAAGGTATGGTCTGATGAGAGGAAATCCATCCCATTTACCAGGAAAAAAAATGAAACATATATCTCTCTGACATGGGCTCAGCAATGTTTTCTATGCATCAAGAATAGCGTTACATTGGAATCAAACTCAGTAAGATCTGTTCTATTCCTTCATAGAATACTATTTGGTTAAATCAGTTACACGACTCTAAAATCTATCCTCTCCAGGTATCATAACTACAGAGCATGTGGCTTTAATTAACAGGGTAAAACCACCAAATACCAGGTAGCTGAAGTGACTTCAAGTAGTAACTCTTTAAGAAGTTTGAACCAGTAACCAGGGGCTGCAGTAACCTGAACATAAATTGTGTCTTTGACTAAGAGAGCTACCGAAAATAAATCGTAATTTTTAAAGAAATAAGTTACTACATCTTATGTTGGTTTAATAATTTTAATACCATTAAATTGTCCCGTGGAAAAATAAATATGATGAGAATTCAGGTATAACACATAGCGTTTGAGGTTCTCTTCAGTGGGGACCTTTTGATAACTTGCGTTAATTAATTTGAAGTCATTGAAATTCTATACAACAGATGTGTTTATCATTATTCATCAAAATACAAATGGACTTATGTTGGAGAAAGTAAGATTTTCTAACCTTCTATTAAGATATTTTAGCCTTTTTAATCATTTTTAGAAAGACTACTTATTATTGAAAAAGAGGCTTGATAACTGGAAAATTGGTGACAAGTGAAAAAGTAGACAATTAGCAAGGCTTGGGATGAAAATGGGCAACATCTGAATACTGTTTGGTGATGGTGCCCTATCTCATTTTCATCTCTTAGAACTTGTCTTTGTTTGTGGACTGCTCCTCAAGATGTATTTTGAGAAGAATGTTAAAGCATGGTGAAAATTTTCCACCTCACGTAGGACAAAACATTTGCTACAAAGAACATTTAATGTACTTCTTCAAAGTTTTGAACAAAAATAGTCAAATTGAATAAAAAAAAAAAGAAAACAATTTAAAGGCATTATGCCAACTCTACATGATCATCTCTGGTCACTTGCAGTCAAATCCTGGAAATAGTTATTAGATCAGTTAAAAATTCAGGAATGCCAATCACATGATACATTTAAGTTGCCTCTATATATAATATTTCAAAAATACATAATTGGTGAAAATAATCAAATGTGACTGTCATTCAGTTAACAAAACATTAGCTACTGCCTGCTGTACGTACCTGGTACCACCCAAAGTACCATATACAGTTTTGCATCTAAGATGCCACGTGTTGTAGCATAAGTTATTTAACACCAAGGAGAAACAAAGTTGCCAAATAGATAAGCCACCGGTTATAAGATACATCCCAGCTTTAGAGGCATTATAATATGAAAAATGGTATGCTGTAAAATTAATAAACTGTTCAAAATGTGCTCATTTATCTTCATCTCTATGCAAATGACCATAGTACAAACTATCAGATTGTCACATGAACTATGTTTTTTAATAGAGCTCCTTCAAATTGAGCCTTATCACCTCTGACTCATTTCACCACAATTTATTCTTCTTCCAGGAACCTTGGTGATCTTTTCAAATTGTAAATTTGAACGTGGTAAAAACAATTCTGTAAGTTCTCATTATAAAATCTTAAAAAGGCAGAATTATGGAGATGAGAATGTCTCATATTTCTTTCTTGTCTTTCATGAATTTCTTGAAGCAGAAGTTTTTATACCATTAAACAAAATAAACTATGCAAAAATATATTTGATTTTTGGTTAACTTTTTTGAATTTAAGAGAGTTACTTGAGAAAAGGTTCCACGGTAGATTGGATTTCCAAAACTGACGACAGCAGTACTTCCCATTTTTTTTCTGTTTTTTTTTTTTGGCCACAGGGCTTGCGGGGTCTTAGTTCCCTGACCAGGGATTGAACCCAGGCCCTCATGCAGTGAAAGTACAGAGTCCTAACCACTGGACTGCCAGGAATTCCCAGTACTTCCCATCTTAAAGGCTTTTTTGCATGGTTACCTTGAATCTCTTTATCAAGCGGGCTGTATATTTCTTCTCTTGGCTGCATCTGTCACTTCCTTTGAACTTTGCACAATAATGTGTGGGCAAAAGAAAAGGGTTTTTTCCCCTTCATATTGGTTATTTATTTATTTATGAAGTATAGTTGACTTACAATATTATATTAGTTTCAGTTGTACAACATAGTGATTCAAATTTTTATAGATCATACTCCATTTGAAGTTATTATAAAACATTGGCTATATTCCCTGTGCTGTACAATATATCCTTGTAGCTTATTTATTTTATATCTGGTAATTTGTACCTCTTACAATGGAATATTACTCAGCCATAAAAATAATGAAATTCTGCCATTTGCTGCAACATGGATGGACCTGGAGGGCATTATGTTGAGTGAAATAAGTCAGACAGAGAATGACAAATACTGTATGTTATCACTTATATGTGGAATAAAAAAATAAAACAAATGAATGAATATAACCAAACAGAAGAAAAGTTATGTTACTTCCAAGGCTGGCTTTAGGAGATGTGCAGTTTCTGCTTTCGGGTCCTGGGGATTCTCCTTCTTCGCAAGGCAGCTTCCATGCTGTGAGGAAGCCCAGGCAGCCAGTGGAGGGTAGGTCATGCCGCCTCACCTGCTGGCGGTCCCAGCTGAACTCCCAGCAGACGGCCACCAGCAGCTGCCAGCCAAGGTGCTGGGCCATTTTAGAACCTGCAGGCATGGTCAGCCACAGCTCATTGCTGCTCAGGGAAGAGCCCAGGGGAGCAGACACTGAGCAGCAGAACGGCTCAGCTGAGCCTTGCAGAGTTCCAGGTCTCAGAATCGGTAGCAAAGAAAATGGTGTCCTTTCCCAGATTTATGGAGATATGATTGTCATAGAACATCGTTGATTTGATATATATATTTCATATGATTACCACTGTTTCAGTAAATTTTGGGACAGTTTCTTATGTAGCAACAGATAAGTGAAAGCTAATTTTAATTTGGAAAGTTTTCATACCTTGTGAAGAAGAATTAAAAGCTCAAGGTTGGATTTGTCACTACAAATTTCTAGAGAAAGAATCATTAAAACAATATGATAAAAATATGAAACTACTAGAGGAAAAAATGGTACTTACTTTTTTAAACTAATCAAGCATTATGGCAACACGTTTTTCAATGTTTCAAGAGAAAATAACTCTGTATATTTGACTTAATCATGCATATATATTTATTATATATTATATTATATATCATATATCATATATTATATTATATATGTAAGAGTTCTCCCAGTAGTGGCTAGGAAATAATAAACTATCAACCACTTTCAGTGGGTGAAAATAAAGCATTTTGAGATTTGCCTAAACCGTGACATTTTGGTATGAAGTTGTTTGTAGAAAACACATAACTGAAAACATTTCCAAGAATTATATTTTGCTGTCATTAAAGTTTAACACTTCTATACCAGACATGTGGACATGTGGGGAAAGGAAAGATTTTTTGTTTATTTGATTTCATTTTTATTTAATTTGGTAGCAAGCTGGATTGACAATGGATTACATTATGAATCTGCTGTCTTGGCTTTCTTTTTCACTTAAAAAAGCTTAGGATTTCGATTAAAGAGATAGTTTTAGAATGGAGAAATAGCACAGAAAAGTGTCCTCTGATTGTCATCGGCGAAGTAACAAACATAGTAAATATCAGAAGTAATTTAGGGTTAAGAGCCTAAAATGACTTATACATACTCTTCATTTGTATGTTCACAAAGTAATTATAACAAACAGAGTGTGACAGATTTTTTTCCCCTTAGACCTCTTAGTTGTGTCTCAATGAATGGATCATCAAAAGTCAATATCCCTGTGGCTAAGGGGAAAAGGATTGGCTAGTGTCCGGAAGCATAACAGAACGTGGGAGAGAAGGGGTGTATATGGCTCTCCCCTTTTCCAATTTACCTGCTTGACGTCCGGTTGCCCATGCAAAAGTGAAAATGCTAAGAAAACTAACTATGGTTATTCTTGCAAAATTAGATGCCAAGTTCTTAGGTCTTGGGGATCACAAGATGATTTGAGGTGATTTAATTGATGATTTTCAGTTCTAGCAATTTTCATTTTAACATCTGACTTTGAGCTTAATCTCAATGTAAAATGCAATTTTGCTCTGAACCAATGGGTGCCCAGTATGAGCAGCAAGAGACTGGAGTCAGATAGTCTGGGATTTGATTCAGAGCTCTTCAAATGCCAGGCTTGTGCTCCATAATACGCTCCTCATTTTATAAATGCAGGTCAGGCTATTGTAAGGATTAAATAGAATTCATGTATCTATGTGTGCAACTTCTGGCATGTTATCCAACACTTACTAAAGTGTAGAAATGGCAAAAATATTGGTACGTCAACTAGATCTGTTGAGAGGACTGGGTTAATGCCTGTTCAGAGCATTGTGAAACTATATCTTCTTTGCATGTCTATCTCCTTAGCATCTCTAATCTCGTTCCTTTTATTGGTATGTCCTGCAGTTCTGAGCTCAAAAGCTGTGATTTAGCAAGAATGGAAAACAAAACAGTACCCTTTCCCCCAAGCAAGGAACCCTTAGGATTTCTGCTCTAAGAGGCTCTGAAGGTCATTATCGAGTACAGAGAGAGAGAGAAAACAGGGGAATCATGCTGAATATCTTCTAAATGTGTTTAAATTGTGATGAGGAAATTTTAGTTTTCAGGAAATATGAAGTATGTTATGGAAAGGAAAGACAAACATTTAAATTAAAACATGTTTATTTTTAGAAATTGTACTATTGAGTCTTAAATCTTCATTGAAGGAACCAGGTCAGCAATGTAATAACACATTTTTAAAATATTGATATTAACTAATTTTCTAGGTGCTGCTGGAAACATATTAAAGATGGAATTGCCAATTATATAACACATCAGTGGTCTTGGAAGGTTAGAATGCCCTTGGAACTTGCTGAGATTAATACTGATTGGTAATTGGAGAGAAATTCCATACAGTCAGATTAATAGTTCACATTACATCTGTCATATGAGTATAACCACAAGTATTATGGTTCAGAAATTCATCTGATGTAACTTTCATGTCATTTATCTCAGAAAAAAACCCAGTTATGTGTAATGACAGTTTTCCTTACCTTAAAAACTGTTCAAATTGCTACCATATTTGTTAATACTTTAGGTGTCTAAACCATTATAAGTGGAAATATATAATAAATGTATTGAGTGAACAAAACAAACTGGTATTTAATATATTTTAAATTGTTCAATTGCTAGCAATGCTTATGAGGAAAAATACTTTAACACAGAAAAACATTGTTCGTGGGATATATTATTTTATACTTTATCTGTCAAATTTGAGAAATTATAGAAATTCTAATTTGAGAACACCTAAAATATTATGTCACATTTGAAACAAAGAAAGATGGAAAAAGTCTACCAGATAGTTTAGTTTCTAATATTGATGCCATAGCAAAATTTTGGAAAACTCTATAGTGCCCTCGTATATTGACTGAATCACAAAAATTATGTAACTAGCGTAAATATCTGTATCATCTTTTTAATAACTGTTTTAGCTTCTATAGATCTGTACATTTACCTTCAGCTACTTTATATCACTGACCCCCATTTATGTGTTTACAACTTTTGTTGTAAAAGATCCTTTGCTTTTATATCTCTTCCTAAGATAACATGTGTCACATTTTTAAGTGAATGCATTCACTTTGGGATTTGTTGACTAAATTTTACTTTGTGTGCTGTATTCACTCATCCAATAAATATTTGCAGTGGTTGATACGCACAGGTTATTTTCCTCCCAAGGAAGAGGAGTCTGGCTTAGTAAAGGTGGGACCCTTATAGTCTTCTCATAAGTTAGTAGTGGTTTGTTGGGTAGATGTGCATGACATTATCCCAAGCAGAAGGGTTGGTATGCACAAAGGCCAGAAACATGAGACATCATGGTACTTTCACAGGTCAACGAATGGCTTCATTTGGCCGGGATTTGATCCATTCTCCAAGACTGATGAGACCTATAATGCCTTTCCCTGTTTTATACTATGTGGGGAGTTTGATCATGGCTCCCCTTAGATATTCAGACTGGAGCGAGTTCAGCCTTCCTGTCTTCACCGCTTATAAAGTGTCTTGATCTTTTTGGTTGCCTTATCAGTATGTACAGTTGACTCATGATTAAAATAATGAGCCCATTTTAGGGTGTGACAGTTCATTAAAAAATATATATATATTTTTATCCTATATTATATTTTTGTGTGGTTTCATTATGGAGGACATCATGCCTGAACAGAGTATCTCTCATCATCTCCATTCCTTATTCAATCTAATTTTCTGACTTCTGCTAGAAGTTTTACAAATGAATAGTTGCACAGCATTTGAAGGGAGGTGAAAGAGTCTCATGTTTTCTTCTTTTAAGTGCTGCACCTGAGAACAATCTCTCAACATAAAGAAACTATCTTGGATATTCACCAGTCACTTGAACTTCTTAATTATCCAGCAAAGGAAATCAATTAGGAGAGACCTCATGAGTAGAAAAGGATGAATTATTACATGTTTATCAATAGTAATAAGTCAAATTCAATACGGAGACCTATGTATTTTTCTGAATAAAGCAGAAACAGGGTGAAACTTCAACTTTCATAATGAATACCTCCGGTATGAGTCTAATAAAGGATTGTTAAATTAAAAAATAAAACACAAGAGTTACAACCAGAATATCTTTTACCACAAAGTGAGTGGGAGAGGATGAATTCGCACATGGCCCGAGAGGTGAGAAGGCTGGGAAACAAAGTAGACGAAGACCTAGTTTTGCTCAAAAGAAATATTGCATCCTCTGTGGTTACCAAAACAAACAAAACAAACAAAAAAACCCAACACAAAACAAAAAAACCAATGCAAAACCAAGCAGCATAGCCATTTCCCAAAGACAGCCATATCAAAAGAGAAACTAAAATGAGTAAATCACAAAAAAAGGATCAGTGTGAGGAGGAAATGCATCCCAACCAGGACCGAATCACCAGCCGCTGGTGGTCAGTTCTGGTCCCCTGGGGCTGGCACCAGCGAGTACCTGGTGTCTATCGATATGTGTATTGATATGACCAAGGGGACATTAAGTAGTTTCTGATGTTGAAAATTTGTATGTTGCATCAATTTATGTTGCCTTCATACTTCCTCCTTTAAATCTTGAATTACAGAAGACAGTCTTTGCTTTTGTGTTCCGATTGTATTTGGTTTTTGGTGTATTTTCTATAGCAAACTTCAAGCATCTTAATGGAGGGGGGAGAAATATTATCCAGAATGTTGCAATGTTCAGTTTACAGAACATTGTGTGGAAATAAATTTCATACATCCGTCGAAAAGTGTCATATTATAGCAAAGATGGATTCTTCAGGTCATTTGGCCTCTGGCCCTCTCTTAGTCCTCAGCGGGCTTCTGTGTTGATTAAGAAGTCTCAGAAGAATTGTGGACTCATGCTGGTATTAAATAAAATCTTTCAGACACCTTTTATTATTCCCCCTGATGGAAGTCTTACTACCATGCTGAATCATTCAAACATTTATTCTCCCTCTTCCTTGCTTTTTATTTTGTCCATGATACTAGTAAACATTTAAGGGTCCAGCCTACCTCTCACGTAAGCTGAGATACTGCTGCGCTTACATCTGGAGATACATTTTAGTCCCAGTTGCTCTGGGGTCTACTCAGGATTACCCTCTCAGCCATCCATAAGTGTCGTATACATAATCGAGTTATGTTTTTTAACATTACAACAGTTTACTATAAAAGTTAAATATCCAAAATATGTATCTAGGTAGACAAACTTAATTAACCAAGGGTCAAGGCTGGGGTTCTCAGTCCATCTCTTATTAGTTGATGTGGGCCAAAAGAGTCCTTAATATTTGTTGAGTAGTTAAGATGTTCCGGGCACTGCTGTAATCATGTTACATTAAATCATTCATTAATAATAAATTAATAGCAATGGCAACCCTTTGTGATAGGTAGTTATCATCCCTATTTTAAACATGGTAGAGCTGCGAAGTAATTTGCTAGAGATCTGATCACCAGCAAGCAGGGACTATTGGTTTCAAACCTGAAGTCCTTGTTCTTAACCATTCTTGTGCTGATTCCTTTGAGCTTCAGTAGTTTCAATTATAAAATAGAGAAAATCCTTTCTTCACAGGGCGGTTGCAAAGATCATATCTCCTAATCTCTAAACCCATTTCAAAAGAAGCCTCCCCTTTGCCCAGAGATTACAAAAAGGTGCTTTCCCACAGGCTGAAGGGCCCCCAGATGGAGGGCACAGATTGCTCAGCAGAATGAGGACTGGCTTTCACCAACCACTTATCCATTGCCTGGCAAACTCATCTCTGTGCCCAAAGGTCAGGACTCATAGTGGCTGTAGACACATCATTCCTGTTGTAACGCTTACCAACAATTCCCTATTCCTCAGAAGCTAAAACAAGACTCATTTTCATGACAGAGAATCATCTTCATTATATGGCCCCTGGCTACTTCCCTCCTTTGCTGATTTTTCTTGATTGTTTTTCACTCAATTCATACTGGATCACTTGTGATAGTTGGATTTGCCCTACCTTCCTTTCTGTGATGTTTGGGAGGTCTGCCTCTTCTGTCTAGGAAGACCACCCCCAACTATTTTGCCTAACCAACTTCAGCTGCTTCACCAAGTGTTAGATCATCATTTCCAAAGCCTTCTTTGCCATCCTGCTGCCACCCAAAGCAGTCTTCTTTCATATTTCCCTAACACATTAGTCTTGTCTTTGTTAGAACACATTTCATGCTACTTTGTATATATTTTTGTATCTGTTTCCTCTTTCAATTTCTGAATTTTTTAGAAGGAGATCTTTTGGTTCATCCCCATATCCTCAGCAGAGCTTGCTGCCCTTAGCAGGTGCTTGGTAAATGCTTGTTTGGTTGATTTAAACAAAATCCTGTAGCTAACTATAAAAATTTCATAATTCCTTCTCAAAATGAAAATAATAATGGAAAAAGCAATTGATAACTAAAAGTAAGAAGGTTAAGTACTATTAGGTTTTACGTACTCTGCTTTATTCAATACAGTGAGTTATGCTTAGTTCTATGCATCATTGATGGGAATATTGCATTTTTTTCTAGCCATCCTGCTTCACTCTACTTATCTGAGGGATATTTTCTCAGTAATTGGGGCTGTAATAATTTAACTTTCTGTCATTTATAGGATGCTTAGAATTTTGATTCACAATAGGAACAGCTCCATACAATGGAACAAACTGACAGAATTGAATTGGAGCTTTCAATTCTGACTTGATTGGATTGTCCAGGGTAGAGAAAGAAAGGGAATACAGGACACAGAAAAGTATATCATGACAATGACACTTAATAACTTGCGCAAAGATTGAGGTCTCTTTGGAGGTTATCTACATTTTTCATGGAGCAGGATGAATAAAAATCCTCCAGAGTACAATTATCTGAGACAAATGTAATATTCCCCTCTTTTTCCAATAAAGAAAGAACGTTTGGCACTTATTGTATGCTTCTTTGTAGAGTAGTTATATCTTAGTTTTATTCATAGATTTTTCTTCTACTACACAGCCCTTGTGTAAAAAAAGACCTGTCTACCGTTCATTTTCACTTATTATTTGCACCTAAGGTTGTATTTTCTTCTAAAAGAAATCTGCTCAATATAATAACAAAAAAACAATGCATAAGTCGAGTCATGTGTATTACATAATATCCATGAAAATACAATAACCAATTTGCAAAACTTTACAGGGACAATATTCCTAATGACCTAATAATGATTTAAACATAGGAGAGTAGTCATCAAAATTATTAAATTCATCTTCAGTCTTCAGTTCTGCACCTTTTCGTCTTCAAAGATGGAGGTTTGAAAATTCAGCCTCTCATTATACTATGCTTATGTTAATAGGATTTCTTTAGTTTGGAAAGTTTCTCCAACCTGCTTGGTGCTTTGGACAATGAATGTGTTGAAGGCAAATTTACCTCATAATATCAAAGGAAAAGACAGGGCAACCAATTTAAGGAGAATCTTACCAGAAACTTGTCTTTCTACAAAGCTGAATATAAAGTTTCTAGAATGTAGTTAATGTTTCATAGGAGAATGTGCTCGATTTGTATTATATATTTTATTTAACTACCTCATGTAACTTGAACTTTAGTTAATTTTTAATGGTTCTATGCTCAGCAGAACAATGCCATAATAATTTTAGCTGCAATTGTCAGTAGAAATCATTAGCATTGACTAGTCAGCATAGTAAGGTAATTGCAATTATATTAATATTCTGTGAATACAAGAAAGTAGACACAAATAATATGACTTTTTTGAATAAGACACTGAATAACTTTGAAAGTATTTGTAAATATCATCTTGGTAGTACCAAATATGAAAATAATCAATTAAAAAGAGGAAATATGGCTGAAGTTTTCATTTCAGTTAAAAAATTTTTATAGTTTATCAGTGACAAGATGAACAATGTGATGTGACCAACCTATATTTTAAAAGTGCATTCATGCTCAGAGGTTAAATCTCATAATATATATATAAAAAATCAAAACCAGCCGTTTAACAGTGACAAGTTTTTATCTCACTACATGTGAATATTGTGTCAGATTTGGTTAATTTGTCTTACATCTGTTCTAATCTTACCATCTCTGTACTTTAACTGGCCTGGTTAGACCAATAATATTTAATGTGATTATTGATGTGGTTAAATTTTATTATACCTCTTTGCTAGCTGTTTTCTAATTTTTTCATTTGTTCTCTATTTCTTTTTTAACTCCTTTATTTTGCCTTCCTTTGTCTGAATTGAGTTTTTTTTTAAACAATTCTGGGCTAATCTTCTCGATTGACTAATTTTAATACTTCTTTTTAAAAGTCTACTTTAGTTGTTGCCCACAGTTTACAATATACATTTTAAATAATCTGATTCTAAATTCAAATGATATTATACACCTTCACATGTAGTGTGTAGTGTTAAGAGTCTTATAGTGGTAAATTCCTAATTCCTCTCTCTCCCCCTGTGCCACTTTTGTCATATATTTCAGTTGTACATATACTATGAGAACAAAATACTTTGATACAAATTTGCTTTAAAGATCACTTATTTTTTTAGAGCGATAAAAATAAGAAAATATACTTCACATTTATTTATTTGCTTTTGGTGCTCTATTTCTTTGAATAGGTCAAATTTTCTGAAGATGTCACTTCTGCTGCTTGAAGAATATACTTTAACATTTCTTATAGAGTAGATCTCCTGACAATTAATTATCTCAGTTTTGTTTGTCTGTGAGATTCTTTATTTGTCCTTCACTTTTTTTTTAACATCTTTATTAGAGTATAATTGCTTTACAATGGTGTGTTAGTTTCTGCTTTATAACAAAGTGAATCAGCTATACATATACATATCTCCCCATATCTCCTCCTTCTTGCATCTCCCTCCCACCCTCCCTATCCCACCCCTCTAGGTGGTCACAAAACACCAAGCTGATCTCTCTGTGCTATGCGGCTGCTTCCCACTAGCTATCTATTTTACATTTGGTAGTATATGTAAGTCCATGCCACTCTCTCATTTTTTCCCGGGGGAAGGGTAAGCTGTCCTTCACTTTTGAAGTATATTTTCAAGGTGTATGTAAAATTCTAGGTTGACTATTTGTTTGTTTGTTTTTAGCACTTTAAAAGACATATTCCTTAGACTTCTTGTTTGTATGGTTGCTGACAAGAAATCTTCTCTAATTATTATCTTTACTCCTCTGTAGGTAAAGTGGTATTTTCCTCTGGCTACATTCAAGATTTTCTCGTCTTCGGGTTTCAGCAGGTTGAACACCCAGGTAAGTTTAACATTTTTGTTTTGATTTGTTCTGTTTGGTATTTATCAAGTTTGGTGTTCTCTTGGGTCCCTGATATGGTGTGTATCAATAATTTGTAAAATTCCCAGTTATTGTTTTGTCCAGTGTGTGTTTTATGTTGTGCACATTTTCTTCTCCTTCCGAGACTCCAATTACAAATATGTTAGACTGTTTGCTATTGTTCCACAGCACTTGAATTCTCCAAAGTTTTTATTGCTTACTGTGATGTTGTCTCACAACTCTTGAATTCTCTGTACTTTTTATTTCTTTCTGTTTTTCTTTCTAAATTTCCACTGGGGTCATTCCTATTTACCTATCCTCCAGCTCACTGATTATTTCCTGGTCTGTGTTAAGTTTAATCAGCTGCAAGTTGAAAGAATTCTTCATGTCTGTTTATTTGTTTCCTATTATGATACTTTTCTTTGATTCTGTCTTACAGTTTCCATTTCTTTACTGAAATTACCTGACTGACCTTGTACATTTTCTACCTTTCCCATTAGAGCTTTTAACCTATTATTTTCTTTCTTTTTAATTATTTGTTTGATGGTTTCAATTATCTGTGTCATATCTGGGTGTGGATGATTGCTTTGTACCTTCAGACTGTGCTTTTTCTTACCTTGTTTATTATGTCCCAAATATTGTTGTTGAAAGCTGGATATGCGTTCTATGATTGCAGATAATAAGTTTTCTTTTTGCTTTTGCCTTTTTGATGAGTGAATTGGAGCATACAGTTCTTTGTCTAGGGCTTTAGTGTCCATTGTGTGTAACTTTAGCCATAATGGCGGCAGTTTTGAGGGTGGTCCCTACTTGGTCTCTCTGATCAGCTTTCCATCTTCCTTTTGCTTTACTCTCCACAGAATTTGTCTCTTGCAGCATTCTTAAATCTATTCCAATTTACTTTTAACCAGTGCTTGCTAGTGTGGTGACAGAGGGCAAGGTGTGGTATGCATTTTCCAATGTTCTGATCAAGTGTCAGTCTTAAACAAGTGTTGCAAACCTGTGTCACGGGGGTATGCCTCTTTTAATAAGTGTTCCTACTTCCTTGGGGAAGTTACCGAACTAGCTCTAGGTTCAGCCTTCCATGTGAAACAAGATCAGAAATGTATTAAGTTCCTCATGGAATGTCCAACCTAGCAGATACTTCTGCCCCTCCCTAGGGCTGGAGGTTTTTTTGCTCATTTATTCACTTCTCCCAGTCAGTTTCTACCATCAGGCTACAGGGATCTGTTGTTGTTGTTGTTTTCATTGTCGTTCTTCTTCTTCTTCCCTTTCTTCTCCTTCTTCTTCTTCCCCTTCTTCTTCTTCTTCTTCTTCTTCTCCTTTTTCTCCTTCTTCTTCTTCTCCTTCTTCTCCTTCTCCTTCTCCTCCTCCCCCTCCTCCCCCTCCTCCCCCTCCTCCCCCTCCTCCCCCTCTTCCCCCTCCTCCCCCTCTTCCCCCTCCTCCTCCTCCTTCTTCTTCTCCTTCTTCTCCTTCTTCTTCTTCTTCTTATTCCTGCTGAAGATTAAGGCATTTTTCTCATAGGGGAGTTAGAAGGATGGGTTTGTGTGGATTTCAGCTTTAGCTGCAGCTTTCTCAGGGTTGTCTTCAGCTATGCATACCTGCTGGGGTTCTTGGAAGAAAAACTTGCAGAAAGGTGTAAGACTCCCATGTTATGACCCCAGGTGCTTTAATTTTCCTACTCCACAGTTGTTTTTAGTAATTTGTCAAAAGTGTCTAGCTGAATCCTCTTACCAGCTTATATGACATTAAGGACATCTTAAGGGCATCTGTCCCTCAGTAAGCAAAGTCTCTAGCCCTCTTTTTGTCCTGCGTTGTCTGCTCTCTCTTCAGATACCAAACTGGATGTTCACTCTGCAACCTCAGTTCTGTGACCTCCCTAGGGAAGTCTCAAATTTGCGGTTTGTCCACATTTTTTCATATTTTAAGGTTGAGAGTGAGCTCTGCTCTACTTTTCCAAGCTAAAACCAGAAGTCCTTCCTAATGTCTTCTTCCTTTTGCTGTGAGATCAGTTAAAATTGATGATTCATATTTAATAAGCAGGCATTTGTATGTATGTTTTCAAAAATAGAATTTATTATATGACATAATGTTTTCTTTAGGAAGAGCTCCAATAATCTTATTAGCTAGAACATTTATAATTTCCCATAACAACTGTGATGTCCCATTAATTTATACACAAATATTTTTATAAATAAGAAATTGATTCACTGACATGTCTTCTCTGTTCACATTACTTTATACACAGCTAATAGTCAAATTTGTGTTCCAACTTCTGTTCCCATGTAGGTCACTATTGTTTGTATTCTTAGTATTATTCCTGGCATTACTTTGTCTCCATCTAAACCTTTATTTCTTTTGTTGCCTTATTTTTGTCTCATTCTATTTTCTTATCCTACATAATTTCTCATGAGCCATCTGAAACTGTTTCTAAATTATCACTGGGATTAAATATAAAAAAGACAAATTTTATAAAAGAAATAATAAATGGAAGAAAGAAGGGAAGAAGAAAGGAGCAGGCATAAAAAAGGCAGCATATAAGTATGTTGTGGGAAATAAAATGATTGATTTCAGTAAAGGATGTCAACATAAATTGCACATTCTGGCAAAAACTTGAAAAAGTCTAAAACACTTAGAAGGGGCAAAAAAATCATAAAAATGATAAAAAGAATGTGCACTTTTATTGGTGACTTAAATGTAAAAATCATTATTTGTTATCTTTAATAAATTAGTTTTAAATCCCAGTCTTCTGTCCATAATGAAATAGCAAAGCATGAAAATGTCATATTTAAAAGACTTTGAGACCAAGACTAATGCAATACTGGGTTTAATAGAAAATAGTGTTAGGAATTTGTGGGAAAACAAGACTGGGAGTCAGAGGATCTTTGTTCCTATTGTTTACCTGTCAGTAGAAGTATGACCTTGGTCAAGTTACTTAATCTGCCTGAGCTTTGTTTTCTTCCTCTACAAAATGGCAGATTTATATCTGATTATCTCTGAGATTTAAAAATCTATACCTATGACTTTAAAGGTAGGTTAGGGCAAGCTGTGATGGGCATTCAATGCCAAAGATAAGGACTTTGGACTTGATCTTCTAGTAAATGGAAACTCTTTGAAGGTGTCTGAGCAAGAGGTTATCCGTAGCATTGGAAGAAGACATTAGCTTGGAAGGAGAGTGGTTAGCATATGGGTGAAGTGGAGAGTGTTGGCTTGGACTAGTGGGTGATACAGCGGTGTGGTGTGTTTGTGGTATGGTGATGCAGGGGGCACATAATGGAGCACCAATGCAGGACTCAAGTCTTTGTACTACATTAGAGCTAATACAAGATGAAATGAGAAGAGTAATGATTTAGGAGAAGGCTTAGGATAGCCCACACTCCATGTGTCCTAGGGATTCAAGAATTTGTCTCAATACACCCTTTCCCTTTCAATATGCACTTTTCCTTTGTTCCTGCTCATAGCTTTACAATGTTTCTATAATTAAATACCAGAAGTGTTCTATTCAATTAATACAATGAAACACTTAATTTTAGGTTTCTAGAGTGATCTTAGTCTTGAGTTGTCTACCTTCCAGTGTCAATGAGACATCACCTGGGAATTCTGGCATTTGGGAGGAATAGTCAAGACTGTTTTCCAAACTGTCCCTCATCCCCACAACTGTATTGTATCTCCCCATAGCAACATTCACATGTGACAGATCGTACCATCCATAACTACTCCTTATTGATGGATGAGATAGCCTGGACTTTACGAGGCTTATAAACATAACCCCTGATTTACTAAAGACAAACAAATCTGGTTGATACCAGCTGTTAATAGCACCCACCTTTAACTTTCATAAGTGGTCATAATTTAATGATAAATTCTATGCACACCTTATTTTGGAGCTATTCAGTACTAGCTAGACATAACTGTATATTTTTCTCTTCTTCAGATTCACAGATTCGTGACACTCCATTGTAAGTACTCTATGATTGAGAACTGCTAGTCTAGGGTTATGCAAACTCTCTTTAGGATACTCTAAGGCATATAAGAAAATAATACATGTCACACATCAAACTCCCACTTCATTCCTGTCTCCCCGGTACACACAAAGAATTAGAAAACTTGAGTTTTCCCAGTTGGCTAGTATCAGATACAGGGTGTGATTGGCAGAACAATGCCCTCTCAAAGAAATCCATGTCTGTCCCCAGAAATTGTGAATACATTATGTTACAGGGAAATTAAGGTTGCTAAGCGATTGACCTTGAGAGGAGGAGATGACCTTGATATGGGGATTATCCATGTCGACCCAATATATTCACAAAGGTCTTTATAAATGAAAGAGGTAGGAGAGACAGGTCAGAGTGATGCAACATAAGAATTTGATGTGATGTTGACAGCTGTGAAGATGGACGAAGAGGGCTATAGCCAAGGAATGTGGGTGGCTCTAGAAATTGGAAAAGTGTAAGGCAATCGGATTCCTCCCTACAGACTGCAGATGGGACTACAGTCCTGCTGACACCTTGATTGAATCCTAGTGAAATCCATTTCAGACATCTGACCTCCAGAATTATGAAATAATACATTTCTGTTGTTTTAAGCCACTAAGTTTGTGGCAATTTGTTACAACAGCAATAGAAAACAAATACATAGGGGTATGTAAAATCCATCAGAACTTTAAATAGTGCAAATGATATTATCACTTATGTTGTTCAGTACATTTTATATAAAAAAAGATTCAAGCAAGCTACTCCTTAAGTTCAAGATCAGGCAGAAGCTTCCTCCTTTAATGAGTTAGTTTGCTTTCCATTGGTAAAGAATAAGATATATATATATGTGTTTGTTTTCTCCTATTTTCCTTGCAATCTAGGAGAATAAGGGTTAAGTTTTATGGTTAACTATTATGACATTCTGTAAATTTCTTCCTATGGACTTTCTTTTCCCAAGTTTTACATTAAGGATTAATCTTTTACTCTGAGTAATAGTTTTGATAATATCATCTTTGAAGACATTTGTAAAGAGAAAGGATAAGAATAAATTAAAAATAATAGTACTAAATAAAATATAGCTTTATTCTAACTGATTAGGTATAAATAATCAATTTCTACATAATCGAGAACCAGAAATGTGAGTCTTGCCCAATACACAAATTTAGAGTTGGTCATATATTTACATTAACATAACAAAAAATTGAAGAAAATTTAAAAAATGAATGAGGTAATAAATATTTTCTAATTCTATTATTCTTTGTCTATTCTTATTGATGGGGTCATTATGTTAAATTAGGGGTCAGATAAAACTAGTTCAACCATAACTGCTGGTTAAATTAATCAGTCATAGTTTATTATTTTACCTCTGAAGTTTAATTAGAATTGTACTCTGATATAAAGAAAATATAAGCAACTGCTCTGAATCTCTTCTAAGAAATGTTACATGTAGTATGTGACTGGTTACTAAAATGTATAAATATTTAGAATTTTTTTCTTAAAATCTCATGGAATTACTTTCATTTTAAAAATAATAGCTATATATCATTTTACATTACATATAATTTAGCTCCAAAGAATTATATTTCCTTTTAATCTCATGCGGGTGCTTGATCAAGTTGCTATCATACAGACAGCAAGTGCAATAGAATCCAGGGAATAGAAAGGTCAAGTTGGCCTGGGGTCTTGGTAAGTGCTTTCTAGAAGAGTAGATGTGTGAATTACATTCTTTTCTTGGATAAGTACGGTATTAAGAAGTGTGACTTCTCCATGTAAGCAAGTGGGTCATTTGTGGGACCAGACTGGAACTTTGATTTTACATTGGAGAATATTAGTGGATAAGAACAAACAGATAAAGACCCAAAGTTTGTACTGAAATAATCCTCAAAAAGTTCATACTCTTTGTGAATGAAATTATTTAACTGCTATCTTCTCAGGCTTTGGTCATTATTTGTGTTTCTTTACTAAAAACTGAAAATAAAGAACTACTGGAAAAACCTGTTACTACCTTGAGCCATTCAGGGAAATACGCATGAATGTGTGTGTGTGTGTGCGTGCGTGTGTGTGTGTATTTAAACTTGTAACTTCTAAGAGAAGAAAGAGTATAAGCATAGTAATAACCCCATGGACTAAGCTACTACTGAATCCAGCTTCATTCTACCTGTTAGGTATGTTGAAATAAATCTTGGTAATTACAACATAAAGAGTAAATTACATTAGGCATATTTTAAAAAATATTGCTGAGTACCTGTTGTGTTAATTAATTGAGTTTGATACCAGAAGAAAAAATATGCTTGTTCATTTGTAAAGAAGCAGTATTACATTGGGTATTAAATATTTTCAAGTATAAATCATTGCATGCATTTATTCATTCATTCTTTATATTTATACATATATATAATCACCTATTTCTTAATAAACAAAAGAATATTGTGCATATTTGCATGTCTTAATTGTATATGTGTCAAATCATAGAGAGTACATTATTTATTTAGTTCTAGAGCACAGCAAAATCACTTGGCATATCATAGGTGCTTAATAAATATTTTGCGTACAGATCTGGATTACTGTAATCCACTATCTCATAATACTATTGCTTTAACTATTTATAGCAGCTAGTATGTCCAACCTCCACTTACAGGATAATCATCCCAGTTCTTTCCACTTGTCATATGGGAAGGTTTTTGTCAGTCTC
Source organism: Pseudorca crassidens (assembly GCF_039906515.1). Classification (NCBI taxonomy): domain Eukaryota; kingdom Metazoa; phylum Chordata; class Mammalia; order Artiodactyla; family Delphinidae; genus Pseudorca; species Pseudorca crassidens. The sequence continues at coordinate 7,357,833 of NC_090313.1, forward strand.
CTACCTGTTTCATTCTAATCTTCAAACTCTCAAAGACTTTTAAGAAACTGGATTCCTTGCTATGGAAGGACACTGAAAAAAAAATTAGAAATCCTCCTAGGCTATTTCTAATAGGATGCCTATTAGCTAAAATAACTAAGACTTGGGATCTTAGAATGGACTGAACAATCATAAGGTCACATTAAGTAGCATGGAAAATTGTCAGCGTTTCAAATATGTTTTAGATCCTCATGTATAATGTATCCTCAGTTCATTGATTATTCTACTATGTCAGCCAGATTCATCTATTTCACTGGTTTTCGACTGGGTGACGCTTTGCATCCCAGCGGGCATTTGGCAAGGTTTGGAGAATTTCTGATTGTCCCAACCAAGGGTGAAGGATGCTACTGTCATTTAGGGGGTAGAAGCCAGGGATGCTGCTAAATATCTCAGGCCATTTTTGTAAATGTCAGATTTAAGTACATTTCATTTAGTAAATGAAAGATTTAGGAGAAACTCTTTAAATAAATGTATTATACCACTCAATTTCCACAGTAATACTAAACGTGAAACTGAGTGCTGGAACTCACCCCATATTGCAACTTTCTTAACTTCTGTAATTCCATTAATACTCTTGAGATGTCAAATGTAAAAATCAGTGTCACTAGCATATCAGAATGGCTAGCTTTCTGTATTTTTAAGCAGATGCTCCTTGAATATTGGCAAGTGTGGGGTATGGTCTCACCTTTTAATTACAGGGGAGTCATTTGAGATTCCAACAGACTATATAGTTCTCCATGGGCCAGCTAGGGAGCTTCCCAAAGCATTGAAAAGGAAGTTATTTAGGCATCCATAAAATTGGGTTCATTTCATGTTTTCTGATTGTATGTTCTTCCTAATGTATAGATGAAATTCAGTTACATAACATCATAATGTATTGTTTATATTAGCTCTTTGTTATAATGTTTTTGCACATCAGAAGGGACTAATAATAATAATAACAATGATAATAGCTCTATTAAAACCAGAGCATTATTCATTTATCAGTCTGTAAGGCAATTTTTGGCTTTCTTTTGTTTTTCTTTGTAATATGTCCTTGTTATTTTCCTGATCACCTCTACCATCTGAAAGCATTTCATGGCATTTTTCATGTATGTAATACAATACAGTTTGAAGGGAACTGAAATATTATATGCTTCTACACTTAGGAAGATGAGAGGTAGGATGAAGAACTCGATTTCTTTGTCTAGATCATTTTGTTGTAGGTGTTAATTTGCCACAGTATTTCTCAATTACTGTTCAGACACCAAGCGTGGTACTCTCTTATTGGGTAAGTATTTAGGAAGAGGTTTAAAGAAAATGCATCACTGGTAAACGTTTACTCAGTGTTTCGTGTTTGATCTTTTTGGTACAATCTTTCTACTAAAGCTGGAATCTATTTTCAGTGACTGCATATGAATGCGACACACGTTCTGCGGCCTAACATATGCCATCTGTAAAAGCATTTACTTTAAATTAGTGGAAAAAGTAATCAAAAGGGCTTTGTACTTAATGCAAAACTTTTGGTGACTATTAAATGCTCATTAGAGGGTGTTTTTGCTGTATGACTGTCAAAATCAGCAGGACGTTTATGTTAGATTTCCTGAGTGGGTCAAGATTGAATATGATTTTACAACCTAAATAACATAAATGAATGCAGGTTATTTCAGCATCTCCAGATGTTTTTTAAACTCTTTGCCCCTAAACCCAAAACTTAGTGCCATTTTGAATTCTGCAATGGTATTTTATTGACGATTTTAAAAATTAAATATCTGACATCTTTAGATAAGTAGGCTACTTTTTCATACTTCCACCATTTATAAATGAGAACAGAGTACTATCTCTAATGCGAAATATTACTCCAGCCCATCCTTTATGGAAATATATCCTCAGGGAATCAGATAATATTAAATCAGTTTAACTATGAACTTATTACAATAGCTAATTATTTAAAATTTTCATTATGTTATGGTGGCTTATTTGGTAGATTGTGTATGTGTCACAACTTGATTGAATCTCTGGAAATATGTCCTTATTATCACTTTTCTTTTAATTAAACATTCAATAGCTGTCTTGTTTAATCTAGAGAGGTGTAGCTATTATTCTCACTATTATTATTTAGGTAGTACCATGCATAAGAATGGTACTGTATAATGAGAATTAATGATTAAACCAAATCACAGTACTCACACTGAGAAAATTAAATCTCAGATCTATTAACTAAAGTCTGTAGGTGCTCTGATTGTGAAAGATGATTTTGAAGACCCCACCTACTTCATAGAGATGGAAGGAAGAAACCCAGGAGTTCAGGAGGTCATACTCAACTTGGCTGCAGGCAGAATTGTGCTTGGAGTAGTTAGACCAGCACTGATGGTCAAGTACAGAAAAGCAGAGTAATAATAATAATAAAAAAAACTGGAGCAATAAAAGCCTGCCAATTTATAAAAAATAGTATAAGATCTGCATAATGTCATTTTCTTTGGGAAATGTTTGAAAATGGACAAATTAATCTGCTTCTTTACTCTACTTTTGAAAATCTTTACCGTGGGGGTTAATTGTATCACTCTCTATATTGTCCAGAATCAAAGCTATTTTTCTGTTTCATAAAACTCTAATTACTCATCAACTTTGTCTCTGGAAGCTTTATATATCATATAGTCTAAGAGGAAGAGGGGAAAATCATCCTGATTTTGTTCCCATTGCAAAAATCTCTTTTCTCTTGGTCAGTCTAAAAAGGCTCTCACTCCAACTGGCCATCTACCTTTCTAACATAGATTTACAACAGAAAAATAAATAATAATCCTCATTTGAACTGGAGTCTTTTATAAATAGCTTATGAAGGTCAAAATATTTTTGCGGGGGAGTGGCTATAGGAACAGCAGTTGGAAAGCATACTGAAGTTTTTGTGCCAGTATTGGCTGGAGGGTTTGATTCTTTCCATGTAATTAACCCGAAGAATGAGAGCATGCAGCTAAATTCTATTTACAATGGGATGAAAAGTATCCTGGCCCTATTAATAATGATCATCTGTTGGAAATGGAATTAGATTTCTCATCAGTCAATTATGTATTAATTATAGATGCTTTTTTCAAATGTCTGTTCAATAAAAGCTTCATTGTTTGGGTACAACAGCTCAAAAAAAAAAAAAAAGAGTATTCTTCATCCTAATCCCCTCACAGTCTATTGGGAAAGATATTTAAGTACATAAGGTGATAATGAAGTGATAGATTTGATCGAGTACTCTGATATAGGTGGGAGCAATGCTAAAGAAAAGGTGCTTAAGGAGGGTGGGAGGGAGGCTGAAGAGGGAGGGGATATGGGGATATATGTATGCGTATGGCTGATTCACTTTGTTGTGCAGCAGAAACTAACACACTATTGTGAAGCAATTATGCTCCAATAAAGATGTATTAAAAAATATATAAGAAATACTGTAGGAAAAGGCAACAGGTGAACTGATTCTTGAAGGAAGAGAGCAGTAAAGCAAGTCATAAGCCTGGAGATAAAAGGATGAGACGCTTTCTTCCTGGAAAAAGGGGAAGTACACATAAAGTCATGCAGGTGAGATTTTCTGCTTATAATAGGGCCTCTATATTCAAATGAAATCAATCAATTTCTATGCATGTTTTTCTGCGTGATAAACAAATTAATCCTAAATCAGCCAATGTGATAAGTTTCTGCCATATTAATCCCTGAGGCGGTGAGTGTGGCAGAAATAAAATCAAATGATCTCAAACTCACTCTGTGGAACTTGTGTATCTGAGCAAAACTTTCTCAGTTGACTCATATTTAGCAAAGAGGACAACTTTATTAAACGGAGAGAGAAAATAGGCCCATGTGTGCCTTTGTTTCTGACACTATAAACAACTTTTACAAACTTGGGAGATAAGCAGAAGGGAGGAAACAAAAATATTTTCAAATTAACATACGATTTACAAATACTTCCCTCAAGATGGAATTGTGTTTTAGGGATCCTTGATCTTAGGAGATAACTACTATGAAATGGTAATAAAAATGAGTTAGAAACCATCTTCAGTAAGGTGATTTCTTTCAGTGGAAAATAACAAGGCTTAGGATTTCCCATAACTGTATTTTTGATAGCTCATGGGTAACTTAGCATTTTAAGATTCATACTTTCTTAGTTCTCTCTCCCCGTGGAAAAAAGAAAATGTTAAAAACTTTAGTCACTATATATCAAACCCTGGTGGAAACATAGATTTCCATTTCTTCGTCTTCACAGGTAACTCTGTCATTTGATAAAACTTGGGGGTCAAGGCTTTATGACTATGACATCATGTATATCTCTTTTGAGTTAGAGGCCAATAAAGCATCTCATTGCATCTCTTGAATCATTTATAGAAAATGCAAAGATTTTAATGCCACAAGAGGATGAACTGGAGCTGTGTTAGCAAATATTCCCCAGATTTTTCTCACTAGAAGAAAATAAGCTGAATTGGGTTCTTTCAGCAGCATAGCAAAGAAACTGCACTATAGAATCTCACAACATGGAACAATCAAGGTTCTAAGGTGGTAGGGCAGTGTCCTCTAGAGTATGAGATGACTCCGCTGTCCTCTGTTAGCTCGACATTGCAATAAACTCTGGGGGCAAGGATGCGCCCTTTGACTTCATGCCCTGGGCTAGTAGTCACGCTTCTGGACCACTGGCCAGTCTGATGCTCCTTAAGTCAGCCCAAGGCCTTGTGCTCCATCATATCCACACTATCCTGAAGGCAACTCAGAGACCACAGTCCCTGCCTGGTAGTGAAAAGACAACGTAACAAATGTGCTTCTATTCAATTTCAATCCCATGAAAATTTACCTGCACTGACCTCTTTATTTCTTCCTACTCTGTCCTATTTTTTCCTACTCTGTCCGTAAGGAAGTGTGGTCCTTACTGTTCAAGACTTATCCTTTCCTCTATGATTTACACCCTATATTTTCCTGAGAACTTTGACTTTTTGCTCCAACATCACATCACATCTGAATATTCAAGAATATTGTTTAAAAGTGTCTCCTATGTGTGTACCAGCCACCTTCCATCCAAGAGGGAAACATACAAAGTTGGTCTTATATCTGGGCAAATTCAGGTGCATGTAGGTGAATCATGGTCTGATGTCAACTGCCTAGACGTTAACCTTGACCTAGAACCCTTGTGAAGTTAACAGCCCTCGGGACTGGAGGCAGCACCTCTGTCAAAGGAGGTATGTGATGAAGGACTCAATTTTTCTTTTCCTGCCCATCAAATCCCAGGCGCCATGCTGGGTGCCTTATAAATAGTCAACTTTAAGACTTTTAACGAAGCTACAGGATTTTTAAAAGATTTAATTAGGAAAGAAGCTAAAACCCACAGAATTTTTTAAAAATCTCAGCTCACACAGCTAGCAAATAGTTGAGAAAGATTTTTGTCCAGTTGTTAGGCATCTCCTGAACTAGAAACAGATTGTAGATCACTTATACTTCCTCATATACTGTGTTCTTCCTGTTTTCTTCTCGTTATCTCAGAAGGCATAAAATATATTAATGTTATTATATTTTGGCACTTGAATGGACATTTTAAAATATTCTCTGTAAGGGAAGTCCACAAAAAGCACTTCTGTTTCATATTAAATTACAGTGGTTGATTTGGGGAAGGGTGTGTGTTTGGGGTACCAGCTGAACTACCAGCTTTTGTTGTAGAATATGGTGTTTACTTGAAAGAATGCCTGACACACGCTTCATCCAGACTTGAGTGTGTGATAAACACGTTCTCAAACTGGATGAAAGGACTACCTCACTTCAACGATAACCACTAGGAGTATTAACTGCAAATTATATAATTGAAGATTCCAATCCAAATTACAATTTTGGAAAATAATTATATTGGCCGTAATGAGCTTGACATTTTCTCAATCCTTAAAGAATTTTTAGTTGAGATTATTCACATTAGAGGGTGTGATTTCTTTTATATTGTATAACAGAATTTGCCAACGTTTGGAAGATCCACAGAAGTGACTGGACCAATATTTTTCAAGGGATCGTGATGCTACCAAACTTCGTACATGTAAAGGATTCATTCAAAGTGCAAGGTAGATCAATGGAATCAATAGAACAAAATGCAAAACAAAATTATAAAACTTCAGATTCCATATTGCAACTAACTTTTTTTGAAAAGATTTTTTTGATGTGGACTATTTTAAAAGTCTTCATTGAATTTGTTCAATATTGCTTCTGTTTTATGTTTTGGCTTTTTGGCCACGAGGCATGTGGGATCCTAGCCCCCCAACTAGGGATTGAACCCACACCCCCTGCACTGGAAGGCGAAGTCCAAACCACTGGATCACCAGAGAAGTCCCACAACTAACTTTAAGACACTAACACTCAATGAGTTTGAGTGTAGCATCAAAGAAGAATATCTACAAATACCTGGAAAGACTCTTACGTAAACATTCCTCTCTTCCAACTATAGATCTGTGTAAGGCCATGTTTCCTTAATATGGTTCACCCAGAACAACATATTGAAGCAGATTGAAAGCAGAAGCCGATATGAGAACCCAGGTGTCTTCTCTTAAGCCAGACATTAAAAAGATGTGCAAAAATGTAAAACAATGCCACTCTTTGAACTGAACTCTTCTGTCTTTTAAAAAGTATAGTTATTTTAAAATATATTATTTAACTACAATGGGTATATTATTAATTTAAATGAACTAGTTACTATTTTTTAAATGTATTAGATTTAATTTTTTAGACAGTAAATATTGATAGAGGAAGATCATAAAAACAAAAGTTCTTTGGAGTCTCCAACCGTTTTTGAGAATATAAAGAGTAATGACATCAAAATACAGAGAACCCCTGTGTATTAGTTTCCTCAGGCTGCCGTAGCGAAATACCACAAACTGGGTGGCCTGAACTAAATACATGTATTCTCTCGTAGTTCTGGAAGATAGAAGTCCAAACTCGAGGTTGGTAAGGTCATGTTCTCTGTGAAGGCTCTAGAGGAGAATCTGTTCCATGCCATTCTCCTAGCCTTTGGCACTGCCAGCAATGGCATTCCTTGGTTTGCAACTGTTTAACTTCATATTCTGGTGTCTTCTCTCTGTGTATCTGTATCTGACCTTCTTCTGTGGGTGTGTGTGTATATGTGTGTGTGTTTCTTCGTTTCTTCTTATAAGGACCCCAATCATATTGGATATGGGCCCACCCTACTCCAGTATAACCGTATCCTGACTTACATCTTAATTATATCACGAGGACCATTTCCAATAAGGTCACATTCACAGGTACCAGGAACTACGACTTGATATCTTTTGGGGGGATGCGATTCAATCCACAACAGCCTGTTTTATGGAAACCCAGTGTGGCATGAAGAGACGTGGTTCTATAGCCCCAGTTTTGGTAGCTATCAGGTTGTAAACACCTTGAGTTTATTTTGATTTTCATCTGCTCTGTGCTGTGCCTGGCCCCTAGCTGGCACTCAGTAAACTGTGACTGCGGACTGACCGAATTGATTAGTATCACCTTGTGAGGGATCCTGGAGATTCCTCGATTATGCTTCTTTGGATCACCCAAGACCTCATTTCAAGATGCTTTATTTTTAGGTCATGGTCTGCCATGGCTCCCTACTTGATTTCCTTCTGGAGACGTAGCGTGATACACATGATGAATGTTGGATTTAGAAACAGACTTACCCGGCTTATCCTATGAAGCCTACCATCCTGTTAGGTGTACAATTTGGAAGCTGTTACTGTATATCTCTGAGCCTGATGCTTTTCCTGTAGAAATAAGAGTGAAAATGCTGCCTATAGACATTTTGCAAGAATCTACTTAGATTCTATATGTGAAATTCTAATGTAGGTTTTCAAATTTGGTTGCTCAGAAGAACCCATCATGAATTCTGAAAGTCTGGGGAGGAGCCCGGGGATGTGCATTTTGCAGTGATCCTCAGGTGATGATGGCAGGTGCACAGCCTCGAGAGCTACTGGTGGTGTGACGTATTAGCAACAGAACAAAAATAAGGCTGGTTTTGTACAGTGTTGGAACGGACGCCACTTCATTCAACCTCCCTGGATACCAGAACCTTTAGTGTCAATCTCTAGTAGGGTAGACCCAGTTCAGGCATCAAGTCATATGTAAGAATACATTAAGGATTTCTTGATAAGAGACACTGTAACTGTTTTTATTTGTTTGTTTTGAAGAGAAAGCTTATTGAGAATGACCAAACTGATGCCCTGCTTTTTCCGGGGGAGGGCTGCTTCTTGATCAGAAAAGGAACAGAAAATATATTTTACCTTCTATAGAACCATATCAATTTCCTGTATGGAAAGTCACCAAATGCCTCCTTGATAGGGATAACGCTCTTCCCAAAGTTGAACGTTGGAGGATTGGGTAGGCCATAAAACTACCTGGATCAGTGCTCGGCATGCAGTAGGCGCTCAACAATTGTTAGATTCTCCTCATCTCAATTGTTCTATAGTATGGAAAAGTTAATTTTGGAAATGGAAAATTTCAACAAACATTTCCAACCATGGGCATGCTAATACATCCAGTAAGGCATTTTCTTTCATTTTTTTTCCCTGGAGCTACTGGGTATGCAATGGAGACCAACGTGTCAGTAGTTGTTTGTAGTTTTCTAAAGCAGTTAAGAGTATACTGACACTATATACTTAAAGCCAATCATTGGTAACTTAAATGGCGTTCCAAGACAGCAGAGAATCTGCATTCTAGGCTCATGTTTTAGAAACAATGAAGCAAGACGAACGCTGGCACACTCTGCAGTACTTTGTTGTCTGTTTGTCTACACATTTCAGGAAAATGTTTCTGGCTTCAGTGATGAAAATAAGCTACAGCTTCAAAGGCAACACCCAGGCTCTTTATGCTTTTGTTTTAACCATAGTGTCACAACATAGAAATCTGAGCTCATGTTGTCTAATGACATCCTCTGGCTCTTTCTAAGGGGAATTTTTGTCCAGTGGTCTTAAATCAAACAAAATCTTGGTATGTTTTTCCTCTCTGACAGGACAAGTTCAGGATCTTTCTGTGAGATGTCATCAGTTTTTAAAGGAGGTAGGAGCCGGAAAGGAAGAAGAAGCCCTCATATTTTCCAATCACAACTACTCGAGGCATGGCAGTTTGATTACATGGGAATGCCTGCTTAGTTTTAGTGCTTTAGGACTCGTCTGGAACTAGCTGTCATGTGATGGCTCAGTTGCCTGGTCTTTTTAAGGCTGCCTGAAAAGAGCTGTGCTATAAACTTTCTTATTTACCCTGTTTATTGGATGCACCCATCACATCATAGTGTCTGGCTACGTTTACAAGGGTAATAAAAAAGACTACACAATTCTTTCTCGGCAATTTGGTAGACTACCTAGGGTTCAAAGGAAATGCATGTGTGTGCAATTCAGTTATTGCAGTTTTCTTTAAAAAAATCTTAACATTTTTTACTTAGTATTTTAAGGATTATTATGTAATAAAATCATAAAGGAAGAATATGTACTTTTAGCTGACACATTAAAGAAAATAAAATTATGGAAAGCCTTTCACATTCTTCTTCAAGGCAGACTGTGATAAGGGGAGATTTCTTTAGAATGGATGCTATGCTAGAGGCCTTGTTCTCGCAGCCAAAATAGTACATCCCACGTGAAGAAAAGTTTTAGATTATACATTCTTCTTGGATTTCCCGTCAGATTAAAGAGCATGTCATAGCACTGAGCAGATCTGCTGTGGCTGAAACGTGAGGCTATGAGACTTTTGCATAGGATTTTAAGTGAGGAGCGAGTTGGGTGGTTACTTTGAGCCAGGAAAGCGTGGAATGATAAATAAGTGTGTGTGGGTATGTGGATGTGTAGGCAGCTGACACGCATGTTCACAAGGGTTTAATGTGCATCCCAAGAGCTGGACAAGTGAAGGATGCAATATCCAAGTTAAGGAACTTAGCATGTGTTCAACACACAGTTATTAACTATTTCCTACATAAATACATGAGGTTAACAGATATAATTAAGCATGAGACATGGTAATTCACTCACTTGAGCTCAGGATTTCTCAAATAATTCTTTGTTATTTTCATTTCATTGCAGTGGAGAACCATAGCATATACCAAACTAGGTCAAATGAGGAAGAAAAGAACAACAGTAATTGATCAAGGCAAAGGAAAGATACATACTTTAAAATCATTTCCAACATAATAAAGCACTCATGCTTTAAATATCACAGAAACTTAAAAAGGCACAGAAGTTCCTACCAGAATTTGTATAATGAATCTTCTTTATACCCTTCTAATTGATTCCACTGTTCCTATTGCAAACCAATAGTAAAAAAATATTTAATTTTTCCTATGCCTTACTTAAATATTAATAATGCTATATTACTGTCTACTACACTTAAAAAAATGTGCATAGCTTAACATGTCATCAACAATGATGAACTAGATTTTGTGCCTAACTCCATAAACCAATAACTATATAAATACATTTCCCTTGGAAAAATCCCAAAGATATTTCCTTTAAAATTTTGTTTGAGTTTATATTGCTCGATGAAGTGATTTATTCTGGATCTTTGGGAATAAAAAAATTAATCTTACCAACTAAAACTTTATATTCTAGCTGGAGAGATAAGACCGGTGCATAAATAAATATAATGTAAGGAAAAATATTAAATAATAACAATAAAAGTACACTTATATATATATATATATATATTTTTTTTTTTTTTTTGCGGTACGCGGGCCCCTCACTGTTGTGGCCTCTCCCGTTGCGGAGCACAGGCTCTGGATGCGCAGGCTCAGCGGCCACAGTGCACGGGCCCAGCCGCTCCGCAGCATGTGGGATCTTCCCAGACCGGGGCACGAACCCATGTCCCCTGCATCGGCAGGTGGACTCTCAACCACTGCGCCACCAGGGAAGCCCAGTACACTTATATTTTATAGTAAGTTCAGAAGAAGACATTATTTGAGATGATTTAATTCTTTAAAAAAAAAATTGTTCTTGACCGACTAGGATACATGTGAAATTTTGCTAGGTACTGGGACTTTAAAGATGAACTTGGAATGGTCTTGGGCCTCAAGGTGGAAAAGACACTGTGGAAAAGATAACTGTTAAATAGAAAATTGAAGACAAAGAGGGAGATGCAGAAATGTGGTGATGGAGAAAAACATATTCTGTTCTTGCTCGAGAATATTATGAAAATGAGCCCCCATGGTCCAGGAAGGAGCGCTTCAAACAGGAGTGTTTGATTTTGCAGAGGGTGCTGAAAAGGGGGAAATAGGAAATAAGATTGAAAAGCACCTGAACTTGAGGTATATATCACTGGACTTGAGAAAGGGATTCAAGGGAAAGTTATGAGGAGCTGATAGGTAGCATTGTTAGTGGGATTTTAAAAAGTGGATTCAGTGAGAGAGTGGCATGGACATATATACACTCCCAAATGTAAAACAGATAGCTAGTGGGAAGCAGCTGCATAGCACAGGGAGATCAGCTCGGTGCTTTGTGTCCACCTAAGGGGGTGGGATAGGGAGGGTGGGAGGGAGATGCAAGAGGAAGGAGATATGGGGATATATGTATAGTTGATCCACTTTGTTATACAGCAGAAGCTAACACACCATTGTAAAGCAATTATACTCCAATAAAGATGTTAAAAAAATGAAAAAAAATAGTGGATGCTGAAGATGCTACCAAAGCAAGATTAATGCTCAGATAATAAATGGATGTGGGAGCAAAAGGAAGGAAGTAGAGTCAAGGTTAATGCTGAGTATTTAAACATGGTTGACGCAAGCCTGGCGCAATTCATGCATAAATAAAAGAACTAGAAGAAATAATTTAGAAGGACTGGCAATGAGTTCAGTATTGACCCGACTGAGTTTGAAGAGCTGGGGAGGACCTATGGTGTATGTGCAGCCCGCAATTATAAACCTGGGACTGGATCTCAAGACATGGATTGGGGTGGAGTAAAGATTTGCAAATCATCTGAAGAGAACTGTGTTCTGAAGTCACAAGGTTTAGTAAGAGTGTCAAGAGAGAGATAAGAAAAAATGGGATAACCAAGGGGAGACCTCAGGACAGCCGCGGGGGGTTAGGGAGGTGGTACCTGAAAGGAGAGCAACAAAGCAAGCAACAGAGAGTCAAGGTTATAAATGGAATTTATACAAGGCAGCATGGGGTCAGCTAACAGGCCGTAAAACACTGCCTCTTTTGGAGCACAACTCATGTTTTATTTGGAAAAAGCCAATATTTACGCTTTTCTCTTGTCTTTTTAACAGGTACACAAGAAATGATCCCTTATTCTCAGATATTCCTATTTTAAAACTATGTTTTGTTTTCTTTGAGCTAAAAAGATGGTGCCAAGAACTATGTTTGCAGAGAGTATGCATTCAACAGTTTTGTGTTACTGTATGGACAGTGATACTAATTCCAGCAAATTGCTGTCTTAAGTTTTCATTTTAGGAGGTTGATCTTAGATAGAGGTAATTAAGTTTGACAAGAGCTGTGCATTCAAGGAGCTTCAACAGCTATAGTGCCATATATTTCAGCAACACAAGACACCTAGAAACCAAATGTTACAGGAGTAGGAAGAAAGAGATTTTGTTCTGGGCTCAGAGAATCACTGAAGCCTCAGTGAAAAAGGGAGTATCTGAGATGATAGCTCAATGATGTGGACCAGTCTCCCTGGATTTCTTCTCTCTCCTGTATGGCCTTCTAAGTCTCAATTCAGTCTAAGTAAAGAAAACTCACACTTACATAATAAACTGACTCACTTTGAGTAAGTATCATTTTATACTCAACATATTATTTTTCTCACCACGGCACCTACGAACACAACACAAATAGAGAAACATACTCAGGATAGGATTTCTGTAGATGGCAGTTTCTATTTCCATCTCAAATATCTTCCATTCCTTCTATCCACCTCTTTGTTTTTTCAGATTTAGATTTAGGAAAATGATAACATTTTAGTATTGACTTAAGCCTGTAAATACATTTGTGGGCTGCATTCATACTTGTCCAAATTCCATTTTGTATTTATGTATATACTTATTCGTTGGTTTTATACAACATGGATTCATTTATTTTATATAACACAAAATTATTTTCTGAACTATTGGAAATAGGAATATTATTTCACTTTCAGAAAAAAATGCAAGGACGTAATGTTTTCGTCTTTAAGATATAACATCTGTTTGTGTTCTTATAATTTGAATTTTAATATAGCTGAGCTTCTTAGAAATACTACCTGTTTTTGAAAAAATAAAGCAGCAGAATGCTAGCTACCATCTAACTGTGTGGCCACTGTTTTCAGTATCTCAGACTATTTTTCAAGTCCTTTTTTGTCATTCTCATGACCTTTCCTGTGAAAATAGGTTACCTTGTTATTCTGAGTATCAATTACACCGTCCTTGACTCTCTCTTGATAGTATGGAATTGAATTCCTCTTCCATTGAATGTCAACAATAAAGGATTTATTCAGCAGCCTGAAGATGGTGTCATTTGAAATGGAGAAAGGAAGCCGCCTTTTTTATTCCAATTAGCAATAAAGGGAGAGAGCTGCTCTCTTTCCCCTACTTCTCATAGCCTTGTAAAGGAACAACACCGAAATTGGACCCCATCTCCTGCCTAGACCAGTGGAACTCAACGGTAGCTAGCAGGTAAAATGCAGTTTATAAATATGGAAACCTAAATTTCAAGATGTCTTTGTTTGGTTACTAACCTATTCCCCAGAGGGAAACACAGTGCAATTACCTTTCATGTAATAGTAAGATTTTTCCGTGAAGACAAGTTAAAAGTGGAATACAAGATGAGTTAGGTTGTGCTGTATAAACAAAAGTCCCATGTTGTGTGAGAGCTGCTCTTTACCTTTTAGGACAAACAGAAACCAAAAAGATACTAATATTCGGAAATAAAGTCATTGGTTACCTGCCCCAATATGTGAAAGTGATTTTGTTGTAATCATGTGATCTCACTTTAATCTCCTCTTGTCCTTGCTGATGATACCTAGATATGTTGTGAAATTTTATATTTTGTTTAGTTGCAAAGGATTAATTAAAATAAAGCTTATTTTAAGCAGTTAAAAATATCATTTTTACTCATTTAAAATGTATCACGTGCTCCAAAAAAGTAGTTTTAGAGTCATATTAAATTCACTAGAATAGAAAAAACAATTTATAAAATATTTGAGATTCAAATAAGAGTAATGTATACAATCTGAATTTTGTCTACTCCCTTTTTCTTTATGTTTGTTTGAATAAACCATAAGACTTCATACTTTCATTTCTTTGGTTCAAGGTGAGTTAGAGAAAGGCCAAGTTTAAGAAGTTGGGAAAAAGAAAGAAATAATGTGAGGATAGATTTTGGAAGTTAAAGATGAGATCAAATGATAAGGCCAGATAGAAAATGGCATTGGAGGCTTAGAGACATTTTTGAAGAACAGTTACAAAGAAACATTTAGCCACATAACAAGCATTACATTGTATAAATATAAAGAAAGCAGGATTGATTGTTTTCTGGGAGGAGGGACAGCAAAACTATCAGCTAGACAAATAATAAACAGAGTGTATCTTCAATGATTAAGAAATGTTCTAATCCAGAAGAAATTATAACTGAGAATTTGTTATTCCGGATAAATGTTCTTTTATGTTGCATACAAGAAAATTATGAGAAGGATTTAATATGAGTGTTAATAATGTTACTTTGACACGATGTCTCAATACAAATAATTAAACATGATTTTTGGTGGCTATGATGAGCAAACCATGCCTATAGTAGTGTATAAAGAGGTAATACATATATACACTACTACATATAAAATAGATAACCAACAAGGACCTACTGTACAACACAGGGAACGATACTCAGTACTCTGAAATAACCTATAAGGGAAAAGAATCTGTATGTTGCGGTACAACTGAAACTAACAGAACATTGTAAATCAATTATACTTCAAAAATAAAAAGAAGATAATACCCACCAATTTCCCATTGCACATCGACTCCACTCAGTGAACTGAGGACCAATGGAGTTGTGAGTACAAATTATCTGCAGGATGTATACTGGTCAACTGCCAGGAGGTGAGGAACCTCAGGAAGTGAATGCAGATGAGTCAAATCAAAATCTGATAAAGAGATCTTGCCAACTGTTCCTCTCTCTCTCCCCCCGACTGGTAACCCTGACTGGATATAATGATGTGGTCTAGTCCAAATGCACAGGAAGTACAGAACTTGAGTTTTCAATGACTTCATTCTGGATGAGGCCTCTAGGACCATCCCCACAGGGTGAAGGAGTTTCCTTTAAGCAAGAGTTGTGCTCATGGCAGAGTTTTCCTCTTTTGTTCCATAGACAGAAAGAACTATGTTTTCTCAATATGGTTTTATTATAACTGAAATGTTCAAATTATAACATGAAGATCTGTTGTCTATTCATTCTTTGGTTTCTTCATTTACTCAACCAGAATTGATTTTGGTTGACCAGATACTATGCTGGATGCTGGAGTGAAGCAAGAAATAAGGCCTCAGGGTGCTGACCTTCATGCTTGCAGTATTCTAGAAAACAAACAAACACAACAGCCAAATCACAGTAAGGATTATATCGATAATTCCAATGACAGGTTCTGGTAAGTACCCTGAAGAGGATGTGGGACCAGCTTCATCACTGTACAACCTGCATAGTTGTAAGGTGCCCCATGCTTAGAGGGTCAGCTCTTGCTTTAGGGCTCTGCAAACCATTTAGCTGGTCCTGAGAAGTTGCTACCATAGTGAAAAATAAGAGAATACTTAGATTAGCTATGATAATGAGGGAGCATTACCTCAGAGAAGGTCATTTCAATTAAGTTTTTTCTAAGTCATAAGTATAGGGTAAAAACACCTCCAGACCCAGCCCTTTCCCTGCTCCTGAACTAATTGCATCTCTAGTAAAATCAGTGGGAGAAGGGGAGATTTACAAGAATTAACAGAGTAACTGGTAGAAGAGGGCACGTAGGTATACATTTACAAACCCTTTTTTGAAAACGATGAAGAAACCCTTTACACAAGTGGATAAAGTTAAAAAAGAAATAAATAAATGTTGCTCACAAAACAATAAGTAAAATAAAAAATAAAATAAAATATATATATGAAGATGGTCTGTCTCAATAATCAGTAAAATAAAAATTAATCCAATGTCAGATAATGGACTTTACCCATCATGTTGGCAAAACAAATGATAACGTCCACAGTTGACGTATTAATCGATGTTGTCATTGCAGGAAAGATAAAGGGTTATCTGAATTATATAAGGATAGAATTTATAAGGAAAAAATCAGATAAGTAACAGAGATGGGGAGGGGATATTGGAGACCAAGCCCCAAATCCAAGCTTGTAGAATAGTGCCCCAAACCATTCTTAAGAACTGCTCTGAATGGAAAACCACCACAAAGCAACTGACCCATGGAGCAAAAGAAAACATCATTGTCTCTTCCTCTGCACTATGGCCACTTCCGGATGAGGAAACTAACAAGCATGTCCCCTAGCATCCTGACACTTGTTCCATTATCACTTACAGCACAATGGATGTTGTAAAGGGCTCTCTTCCTCAAGTCACCTTTCACACAGATAGAATTAATTAACCGTATAAAAAAAAAAGAAAAATTGAATTAAAACTCAAAATTTTTAATTTGTCCAAAGATGTAGTTAAGCCACAGACACGAAAATATATTTGCAGCTTATTTTACAAAGGCTTGTATCCAAATATTTAAAAAAATAACCCCTATAAATCAACAACTGAAGGGAAACAACATACTTTTTAAAAAAAAGTAAACATAAAATTACATTATAACACAGCAAGTCCTCCTAGATACATACCCAAAAGGATTGAAGACAGGTACGCAAAGAAGTACACATACACAAATAAGTACTTGTAAACACAAGTTCATAGCAGCACTATTAACAAAAGCCAAAAGGTGAAAACAACCCAAATGTCCAAAAATGAATGAACAGATTAAAAAAACTGTTGTATCGACACACAATTGAATTTTTTTTTTTTTTTTTGCGGTACGCGGGCCTCTCACTGTTGTGGCCTCTCCCGTTGCGGAGCACAGGCTCCGGACGCACAGGCGCAGCGGCCATGGCTCACGGGCCCAGCCGCTCCGCGGCATGTGGGATCTTCCCATATCGGGGCATGAACCTGTGTCCCCTGCATCGGCAGGCGGACTCTCAACCAGTGCGCCACCAGGGAAGCCCCCAACTGAATATTATTGAGCCATAAAAGTACATGAAGTAGTGACAAATGCTACTATGTGTAAGGACCTCCACAGCATTATGTTAAGTGGAATAAGTCAGGCACAGAAGATCATATGGGATGTAATTTCATTTATATGAAATACCCAGAATAGATAAATCCGTAGAGACAAAACACAGATTGGTGTCTGCAAGGGGCTGGGGGAGTGAAGAATGGGAAAAATTGCTTAATGGGTAAGGGATTTTGATTTGGAGTGATAGAAATATTTGGGAATTAGAGAGAGGTGGTGATCTTACATTGTGAATGTATTAAAAACCACTGAATTCTTCACTTTAGAATGGTTAGTTTTATGTTATATGAATTTTACCTCAAAATTTATTTTAAAAATATTTGGTCGAAAGACATACACATCACCAAAAAAGATATGTGATATGGTCGTCAAAGCACACATAAAAAGGTCATCAACATTGTTAGTTATCAGGAAATATAAAGTAAAATTTCAGTGAGGTATCATTTTACACCCACTGTAATATCTGATATTAAAAAAATACTGTAAACATTAACTATTAGAGAAATGTGAAGGAACTGAAACTTTCATATTTTGCTGGGGGGAGTGTCTGACGGTTCAACCACTTTCAAGAACAGGTTGGCACTTAGTTTAGCGTGTGGCAATGTCTGACCTTCTACTCTCACTTCTAATCGTGTATCCAAGATAAATGCAAACATCAGTCCATAAAAATGACTCGTTCAGAAAAACTCAACGCAGCCTAATTCATAAGAGCCCCAAACCAGAAGTAATCCACGTGTCCACCAATAGAAGAGTGAAACTAGAAACACCACCCCGAGGTAGACCTACAGTAAATTACTACTCAGCAATTAAACAGACCACTGATCCACGGAACATCACGGATGAATCTCCAAAAGGGCATTTTAAGTAAGAGAAACTGGGCACAAAGAAGAATCTACTGATGTATTCCGTTTATATTATGTCCACAGACTCACACAACTATAGTAGCAGAAATCAAATAGTTTCCGTGGAGTGGGTTGTAAAGGGCAGGAGAGAATTATCTGATTTGATAGACAGTTCAACATCTTCCTTTGAGTTTAGTTGCATAAATATAAATAATTTCCAAAATTCATAGGACTGAGCGCTTATGATTTGTGCATTTCACTTACGTTCATGGATGTGGCTACTTTTCCTTTGTTAATGACTGTGACTTTTTCCACACGTTGCAACATTACTTATTTCGCAATATTTAATTGCTACAGACCATGAAGTCCTAGCTATTCCCCATTTGTAACAGGATTCTGTATATCCAGTTTGAATATACATTTAGCAGTCTTTCTTTTAGAAATTAGCAACATACCTGTGTCCCACCTCGTTTGGCACACTGATAGTCTCCTGCTGATCTTCCATCACCTGACATAACTTCCCAGAGTGCCACCTGGGAAAGAACATATTGTACAGCGTCAACTTAAAAACTTTATGAATATTAAAAGCCAACGCTACTGTTTCCTCGAATGTACTTGGCTTCATATTCCACTCGCCATGCCTAACCCAGGTGTTGATTTAAAATTCGGTGGCACAAAATGATTATCTATCATTCTAAATCATCTCATATTCTTTTAATTCTTGATACATCGAAGGCAGAAGCCTGGGAAACACTTCCTTTCCCTTTGACCATATAGCACATTTTGTCATTAAAGACTCACACTTCATCATTTGGAATTTCATTCTAAACAAAGATTCATAAGTGAGCCTTCCAGCAGCTGCCTTGTCAGGTTCGTGAAAGGGAAAAATTAAATCTACTATATTTATTCCGAGCTTTCTCTGTAATGGATCTCATATGAGAGCTTAATTTTATTTTCTGTTTATCAGAAATAAGGCCTCTCAAAGACACGGTATGCAAGTAATTATGTAAAGCCCTCACACAGATGGTGCATAATAATAATAAATTGCTAATTGGAATCTGTCCCTTTAATGAGTGAAGAGAAATGGCATTTGACTCTTTCTTATGAGTGATGCTACCTACCGCTTGTTAAATTTGGTGACACCTCCATGTTACCAGAAAGAGATCTGGCATTGATAAGAAACATGTTTGAACGGGGTGAAGCATCTCGTTTTATTTTATCAGTGTAGTTGGGGAGAGGTGTTAGAGAGATTGCTAGGTGATAGATGGCAGGTAGATAGAGCAATAGATAGAGGATAGATACATAGACGAATAGACAGATGAAAGATAGACGATAGATACATAAAACTGTCAAAAAAATGAAGGCACACTCATCTTTTTTTTCCCCACTCTCCTTCACCCAAGATAACTACAGATAACACACCCTTCCTGGTTTTATTTTGTTATCTGGATTTTTTACAAAGACCCAATAAAGCCAGACATGGTTTAGTAGCCTTTTGCAGCATCATTTTACTCATTTTTTTTTTTTTTGGCTGTACCATACAGCATGTGGGACCTTATTTCCCAGACCAGGGATCGAACCCGTGTCCCCTGCAGTGGAAGCACAGGGTCTTAACCACTGGACCACCAGGGAAGTCCCTAACACTCATCCTTAATCAATTTTTTAAAGTTAACCTCATGGGAGCAGATTGTGGCATTGTCTAATGCTTTAATTTTTAGTCTTATTTATACTGTTACTGTTAAAATGGTAAGGGGTGAAAAACATTGGTTTGAATATTCATTAATTTGTTCATTTAGAAGTAATTTTTAAGGAACTGACATGTTCCATACTCTATGTTAGGAGAATAAGTAGTGAACGAAACCGCCTGGACTTTACATTCTACCTAGTGAGTGGCACATCCACAAATGATTATTTGGTGTACTGTAAATCTCTGAAATTCATCAAGCATGTATTCACCCAATCAGGACTTATTGAATATTACTATCTTCCAGCCAAGTGAGGAAGTGAGACTAAAATGAAAAAAGTCATGAGAAGCTTCATCCAGGAAGGCTCACACTGACATTTTCAACCTCCCCAAATGTAAAAATGTTAATACAAGTAAGTTAATCATCACTATGCTGGATATTTACCAGGTGTAAAATTAATGTCAGTTTCAGTGGTAGTAGTATAAGTTGTCATCATCATCATCATCATTGTATTAAGACTTTTTTCCAAGCTTACATCTACACTTCCATCATTCTGCATTTTGGAATAAAACCAAATGGTTGAAACAACCATGAAATGAATAAGAATTTCTACTACGATTTCTTGTGACATATTTTGGGATAATGTTATTAATTATCCAGTGGAAAAAAGTGGTGAAAATAATGATCAGAAGAGCAGCTGGCATCAACACAGTGCAACATGAGAATGAAAACTGTTAAAGAGATATATATATATATATATATTTTTTTTTTAATTTATTTATTTTTGGCTGCATTGAGTCTTCGTTGCTGCATGTGGGCTTTCTCTAGTTGTAGTGAGCGGGGGCTACTCTTCATTGCAGTGCACAGGCTTCTCATTGTGGTGGCTTCTCTTGTTGCGGAGCACAGGCTCTAGGAGCGCGGGCTTCAGTAGTTGTGGCACATGGGCTCAGTAGTTGTGGCTCACGGGCTCTAGAGCACAGGCTCAATAGTTGTGGCGCACGGGCTTAGTTGCTCTGCGGCAGGCACGTGGGATCTTCCTGGACCAGGGCTCAAACCTGTGTCCCCTGCATTGGCAGGCGGATTCTTAACCACTGCGCCACCAGGGAAGTCCTTAAAGATATATTTTTAATGTTGTCCTTAGAATAACAGACAAATGTATGCAACCTTTTTATTTTTATTTTCATTTGCTTATTTTTTTTTAATTTTTATTTTATATTGGAGTATAGTTGATTAACAATGTTGTGTTAGTTTCAGGTGTACAGCAAACTGATTCAATTATACATATACATATACATGTACCTATTCTTTTACAAATTTATGTACTCACTGCTATATTTAAAATAGATAACCAACAAGGACCTGCTATATAGCACACGGGACTTTGATCAATATTCTGTGAAAACCTAAATGGGAAAATAACTTGAAACAATCTTTTTAGAGCATTCTTTTTTTTGGATTTTTGAGAGACTCCCTATAAAATGCCAATTTGAATCAATCACTGTAGGAATATAACAGACATCAAGGTAGGAACCAGGAACCATTAAAGCAATGCAAACTTACTATAATCATTTATAATTTCATTTTAGAATGACTTGGAATAGATTTTTTCAATCTCAACATTTGTTAACATTTGGGGTGATGTAATGCTTTATTTGGAGGGGGGGGGCTGTCCTGTGCATTGTAGGATGTTTAGCATTCTCCCTGACCTGTACCCACTAGATGACAGTAGTATGCCCTTCCTCTCCCAGTTGTGACAACCAAAAATGTCTCCAGACATTGCTGAAATGGCCCTGAGGGGTAATACTGCCACGTGTGGAGAACCATTGACTAGGAGGAAGTGATTGAGAAGAAAGTTATAGGCCTCTATAACTCAGAAAAACAAACGTCTCTGAGAAATGGCTTATGCATAAGAAACTGACCAACCTGACAGAAGCTATGGCTAACTATGACTAAGGAAGAAAGAAAAGTGCTCATTTAGAGTTAATATTCTGAAACTGTTTGAGTACCACCTGAAATATACACACAGGCTAAAACAAACAAAAGCAGTCAGACAAATCTCAGGAAAAGGTAGAACAGTGAATATATATTTTTAAAAAATGAGTGATTCTATATTTTAGTGAAAATAGAGTCTTAATTATACACTTTATTTCAACACGTGTTTAAATGTTACGCTTCTTGGATTACAAATATAAGGTGAAGTTATCAGATACAGATTTTGTCTATCTATGTAATCATATTTTGACTTTCTTTTTAAGAGGTTAAACCCATATGTATACTAAATAGGTTATTATCACTTTTCTCAATTATCCAAACAGTAATTATCTCTAAAAACTAACCTTAATGAAACACCTGGTGTCTTTAAGAGATCGAAACAATTTACCTGGGATTTTTAAGTAATTTCAACTCATTTCAAGTATAGAAATTTCCCAATTGGTGAGATTTATTTATGTTAAATATGATTAAATGTAACTTTCATTTAAAGTATTGTAAAGGTAGGCAGAGGGGCAGTGTGAATTTCCTATCTAATCTTTAGTTTGGAAAAATAAGTTAAAATGACAGCCACATCATTACTATCAATACGAAGATGTTGAAAGAAATACCAAGAATCCAGATTTTTTTCTTTGGCTATATTTTTTAATTTAATTTAATTTTTTTGTTAAATGGGAAAATCCTTTCTAAAAATTTACTCCCATTTGGGTTAGTGGTAGAGCATTGGCCAGCACCAACTCATTTTGATAGTATGTTTATGTGCATAGGGTAGAATTGTGTGGGATTGAGACTTCCACCTGTGTGACACAGAGCCAGTCCCTGGCTGATGCTGCCCTGTCCTTCTGTGCAGACTTTGACTCAATTTTGTGTATCCATTAACACGGTCTTAATCGACTTAGAACCTTGACCGTGGACTACCTCACGACTACTTCAACCAGATAATCCCAAGTGTACTCTTAGGAGTATTAGTAACAAAAGATTCTTATAGGCATTAAAGGGGGGAAAAGTTTTCCTTGCTTGCATTACTTTGGGACATATCAGAATACATAAGAAAAAGGAATTTCTTTCAAGGAAGAAAAAAAGTGAGTTCTTTTTCAATGAGTATAAAACTGACAATTCATGGTACAAAAACATTGATGATTCAAAATATGTAAAATATTCAGACATAACATTTTCCAACATTGTGTAATAAGCATATGGAATACATTGACCAAAATCAACGTCAAAGAAAACACACAAATGAGCTTAAGAAGCAGACGTTTTTACATCAGGAAAAGTATTACGGCATACAACACAAGTCAGTAAACAGAATTCTGATAAAAGTGGACAGACTCTTTGAGACACGTGGTACTTTCAGTCCATCCATCTAAAATATGAATTGGTACTTTTAATTAAAATATGCCTCCAAAACCCAGTGCACATGGCTTAGCCTGCTTAGAATTAAGCTGGCCTTGGCCTGAGTCATAATTTACATAAGTGGTTCAAGTTCTTGCTTCATTAATGAAAAACATACTCAGGACACTGGAAGAAAAATTGGGAACAATTTCTATCATGCCAGTTAAGCCAGAATTAATTTTACTGTAAAACTTAGTGCCATGTTAGCAAAAAGAAGTTTGTAGGTGAATAGATTAGAGGCAACACATGCATGCCTCTAATAATAGTACATGTATGGAGTATTTTAACCATCCCATTTTATACTTTTTTTTTTTTTGCGGTATGCGGGCCTCTCACTGTTGTGGTGTCTCCCGTTGCGGAGCACAGGCTCTGGACATGCAGGCTCAGCGGCCATGGCTCACGGGTCCAGCCGCTCCATGGCATGTGGGATCTTCCCGGACCGGGGCACGAACCCGTGTCCCCTGCATCGGCAGGCAGACCCTCAACCACTGCCCCACCAGGGAAGCCCCCATTTTATACTTTTTGATCTGATTTCTGCTTAGACCTGGACACAAGGATTCTCCCTGCTTCCTGTGTGGTGCTGGACTAGCTCTGTCCCACAGGGATGCTGCAGGTCGGGATCTGCATCAACTCTTTCTTGCCTCTTAGAACCTATTCCTTCTCCTTTTCCCCACTTGTCACTGGCTGATGTGCCTATACTATAAAAAAAGATCTGTTTTATTTTTGCTTCTCATTTTACACTATCACACCTACCATTTCTAGAACACTAATATACACCAGACACTAATAAGTGGTTTATAACACATCTATACATTAAATCTTAATGAAAACACTAAGAAGTCAGTTTCTGTGAGTCCATTTTACAGATAAACGTTCATGCAGTAGCCCATATTGAGTGACCTTTAATAGTGTTGCCAAGGCCACGCCAAGTGCTTTGTGTGTGTCACCTGATTTCATCCTCACAAAATTCTGAGAGATATGACTGTTATGGGTTGGATCATTCTCCACCAAATTCACATGTTGAAGTCCTAACCATGGCCCTTCAAAACATGACCTTATTTGGAAATAGGTCACTGCAGATGTAACTAGTTAACATGAGTTCGTACTGGAGGAGGTTGGGTCCCTCATCAAATATGATGGCGGTCTTTATCAAAAGGGGACATCTGGTCACAGAAACACACACAGGGAGAACACTACCTAAAGACGAAGGCAGAGATGTGGGTCACGGATTTGCAAGCCAAGGGATACATGAGATTGCCAGAAAATAACTAGAAGCGTGGAACCGTGGGGGAGAGGCATGGAACAGATTTGCCCTCAGAAGGAACTAACCCTGACAACATCTTGACCTCCGACTTCTAGCGTCCAGAAATGTGAGACAATAAATGTTTGTTGGTTTGTGTTTTTGTTTTGTTTTGTTTCTGTTTTTTTAAATTTTTGCTTTATGCCTTTATTTTCTTTTAATTTTTTAAATTAAAAATATGTTCTTCTACATTTTTATTGGAGTATAGTTGATTTACAGTGTATATCAACTTAATGTTTGTTGTTTTAAATCATCTATTTTATGGTACTCTGTTACAGAAGCCACAAGAAACTAACACAATTACCATTTTATAACTGAGGAGATGAAGACCCTTTAAGGTCACAATGACAAAACTCAGGTATAAAAAATGGGACTGTCCAGTCCAGAAGTCCAGTCATTTTAGCAGGAGTTCTTAGTTCTCCTCCACAATGACTCTCTCTATAGGTTTCTTTCTACCTGCCTCTGCCCACTCTCCTTATCCTGGGAATCATGGATCGGGGATCATGAATCTTTCCTCCCAAGCCTGGAGCTAAGGTGCATTGATTAGTTGGCAGAAGCTGGAGAGAGAACATTTGGGTCAGTGGTGTTCTTCTCTGGGAAGTCTTCTGCTAAGTGCCACGTAAACACTTGCTCTTAGCAAAATATCTCTTACCCCACAGAAACTAAGATGAGGATTCACCCTCCCATGGTCTTGCACCTGTCTGCATCCCCACGCACCCCTCTGGGCTGGTACAGACCCATCTTTCACTAAGTCATGCTCCTTTGCTTACTCTGAACAGCCTGGGAAATTTAACGCTGTGTCCTGCAAAGCCTCTACTTCACAAGGAACACTGGGAGGGGCAGTGGATAGATAATGAGCAATATTAGGCTTTTTCCATTTTTTCTACATGTAGGAGAGGGTGATGAATATGGTTGACCCAAATCTCTTTGATATGCTTTATCCACATAATCACTCTACAAAGACCAGGATATAGATAGCAAACAGCTCACCACTGGTAACAAGTCTTGATGATCCGGTGTTTTTGTTAACTCTGCTTGTCAAGCTAAGGTAGCTTCTTCTATCCAGCTATTCCCAGAGACCTGCAAAAACCAGCAGTCAGTTCTATCCTCTGCACTTATTTCCTTGTGGTGGCCTTTGCTTCTCCCTTCATTCTTTTTCTCACTATACTCCTGTTACCGAAAGTGGGGTCTGGCTGCCCGCTGCTCTAAAGCCAATACTCGAGAGGCAAGGTTGGTGGAAAGGAAAGTTTGCTTTATTCTGGAGGAGGCTGGCAATGGGGGTGGGATGGGAATGTGGGAGATTCAGGCGGAGGGCAGACTCGTGTCCAAAGGCCCACTCCACTGCCAGTTGGTCAGTGGGCAAGAACTTTTAAAAGGGAGTTTCACGGGTGTAGGGAGGGGCTACATGTGGGAACAGCACAGTCAGCTCTGACAGTCTTCTTGGAATTAGTCATCAGAATCATCTTGATTGTGTTCAGTATACATAGTCTTCAGTTTCAGGGTTGGTTTGTTCCCGTTTCTCTGGCCCCAGTTCTCAAATTTATGGCAGTTAATGTCATGGTTAGAGTCGGGTCATCATGTAGATAACTTTTTCCACCTGGTGTGGGTTTCAGTGTCTATAGACAGCTCACAGGACATGGCTCAGAATATTATCTATAGCCCTTGAGGAGGAAGTAAAGGTCCTTGACTTTGCTTAATGACTAAACTATTATTAATTTACCCTGTTTG
Organism: Pseudorca crassidens; assembly: GCF_039906515.1. NCBI lineage: Eukaryota > Metazoa > Chordata > Mammalia > Artiodactyla > Delphinidae > Pseudorca > Pseudorca crassidens. Next base: position 7,384,034 of record NC_090313.1, read on the forward strand.
ACTTCTTTCTTTTGCTTCTACATTTTCTCACTTCTCTGATTAAACTTACTCTTTGGCAGGACCATAGGGGCCTGCTCCATTTTACTCCTATTATCTCTTTGTATCCTCTTTCTCTGCTGTCCGTCCAATTCCTACTTGAATGAACTGTTGTTGGAGCACTTTTCCCACACCAGCAACAGTTTTGTCACTGTTTTTTTTTTTGTTGTTGTTATTGTTCGAGGTTATATTTTTCTTTAATACTAACCTTCTAGTTAATCATCTGCTCCCCAATTTTTTTCCTGTTTGAGTACAGGGGTGCTGTTCTTGAATCCCCTGCCCTTCTGATAACTGCTTCTCTGTGATGCTCCCTTTCTCCTTTACTTACTGCTAAGACTAGCTTATACTATGCGAAAAATGACGATACTGACATTCTGAATCTGTCTTCAGTGGCAAACAGATCTTTGGAGCAAAAGATATTGTCACGGTTAGACATCTGATTGGGTGGCCTCATCCACTTAGCATTTGACGTTATAGGGCAAACTGTGAATGAATAAACTATAGCACGTAGCAAGGTTATTGTGCCTATGTGATAATGGAGCTGCTGCACTACTTCCACGGCAGATCATGCTATAACCATCAAGTCCATTCCATTATTTGAGGAAGGACATGGCCTTGAACTAAAGTGAAGCCAGAGCATAGGTGACACAGGAGCATCCCCAGAGAAGGGGCGTGATGAAAAGCCCTCTGCATGGGGAGCTGGGGTCATGCAGAACAACTGGCCAGAAACACAACTCTGTCACTGATTAGTCATGTGATCTCCTAGACTCTAGTCTTTGCATCTGGAAAATAAAAGAGCTTGGCCTAGACAATTTCTAAAGTCCCTCTACATGGCTGGAAAAAATCAATTTTAAATTGTCAAAACCTGTTTTTCACATGGTTTTTAAAAACCCGCCAAGAAATAATAGAATAAATATGATAAAGAAGAAAAGCTCCCAACAGATGGGAGGTAGTACAGAATCACTGAGACATGTTAGATATTTCCATTTAGCAAAAGTAGGTAAAAAGTCACATACCAGGAAAAGAAAGAAGCTACAGGGACATCTCAGCTCAGCTGTCAGTGATGAGGAAAAAAAGCATCACGAAATCAGTAGGTGCAAGTTGGCTGAAAGTTTGTGCAATGATGGGGTTGCATTTCATGAAGAGGAAAAACAGTTAAAAAAGAAAGAGGTTTCATAAGTTGTGAAATGAAAAACTATAGAAAAATTACCAAAGAGAAGGACTTTGAATGTGGGAGTTATCAGATGACAAAGCATTTGTCTGTTGGATTAATTTGATCAGTATGGGATGCTAAGAGAATCTTTTCTCTCTCTTAGAAATCCTGCCTGTCCATCCCAAGGCTGTTTGCCCAGGTCACAAAGTCACCATTAGTGCCAGAGGGAGGACCTGCTCTGATGAATGTAGAGACAACTAAATTCCCTCTGTTATGAACTTCAGAACAGTTGTTCTCTCACTTTTGGTCTCAGAACTCTCTGACACTATATAAATAAATCATTGAGAACCGACCCCTAAAATAGTGACCTTATTAGAATTAAAACTGAGAACATTTAATTGTTTATAAATTAATTAACATAAAATAACAATAAACCCATATGATGTTGTTAACAATATAATATTTTCACAAAAAGAACTAAAAAAAATGAGAAGGATGGAATTCCATTCAATATTTGCAAGTCTCTTTAATGTCAAGCTTAATTAAAGTTAGCTGGATTCTCACATTTGTTTCACATTCTATCTGTAGCAATGTGTTTTGATTGAGTTATATGACGAAAATCCAGCTTCAAACAGATGTGTAGTATTTTAGTGGTCATTTCAAATAGTTGGGGAAATTTTTCTTTGATACTACATCAAAATGTGATGAATGGTGGTTTTTTAAATGTTAGTTGCAACTAAAACCATATTAATAGATGCTTCATACAATGATGCCTTAAAATCCATTGATCTATCTGGCACTTCGGATGGATCTTTCAACCATGCATGTTTTTGTAGTTATGCAGGGGCCATTTGGAAAGTATTAGTTCACTCAATTATTTACATCTTCCAAATGTTGACACATTTCGTTTCACAATTCAAAAAAATTCACATTTGTGAATATCACCACTGAGCAGAAGAGTCTTCAAGTATGAGGAAGCCGTCAAATTCACGATAATGAAGACAAATTTTCCAAATTCTGATTTTTCTTTCTTAGTTCAAATTTTATCCTTGGTCAACCAGACTGTAAGTTATTTTTGTTGACATAAAATCTCACTTTGTTCATTTTTGAGAAAAAGTTTGCAAAATTACCCAAGTATAAATAAGCATAGTCTGTCTATAAGTGGGCTGGGGTGTGAAAGCATTGGTTTAAATATTTGCTAATCAGTAAGTTTAATAAGCTAGCAGGTGAGAGATTCTTGGGTGGGTTGATGGCCTCAAAGGTCCAAGAGTAGTTTTGTTTTTTTTCCCAGGATGCTTTTCTGTAATTCCCCAGACTGAAAATCCCCTGGTTTTACAGCTAGAACATGCTAAGGTGTTGATTCAGCTTTGATCCAAAGCCCAGTGTGTCGCCTACTGGGGACCGTCCAAGCTCAGCCAGGCAAGTGCCTCCTCTGTCCTGCACTCAGGCTCCCCACTGGGAGATGTCAAGGTGGGTTGTGGGTTGTGGGAAGGAAGGAGGGAAAGAAGGTAGGAAGGAAGGGGTGCACACTAGGTTGAATCTCTGTGTACAGATGGGTTGGGAGGTGGTGATTCAGATTCTGGAGTTAGACCTTTTCCCCTCACATCCTGACTGCAACATTTGCTTGAGTGCCTAAGAGGGAAGACTCTTGGGCTCCTGTGTCTCAGTTCTCTTGATTGTTAAATGGGGTGCATAGTGGCATCTACCTCCTAAGATTATTGTCAGAATTAATTGAAATAGCCCATAGAAAGGAGTTCACCTAGTGCCTGGCAGTATGTAATGCTCAATAAATTTTAGCTGGTTTTATTATTGATGTCCTCCAAAGTGTTAAAGAACGATCTCTGAGTTTCTAATCAAAGAAGAAAGATGGCTGTTTCTCTCCTTCCCACAAACATACTTGGCATTGTTTCCACTTATTCTAAGCACATAAGGACACCGTCTCTATGTGTCTGGTCCCTCAGAGTAGTTTCTTAAAGTTTCAAGTGGGGTCCTGTTGACTAGCTGTTCCCATGACCATACTTGGTGATTTGACATTTTATTTAGATAATAGCGTTAGGCCAAGAGAATATTTGTTTGTGATTCTATGGGACACAGTGGACTTGTCCATTTTTAGAAATGATAAAACAGCAAAGATCACTCTGAAGGGGGGTAGTGTCTTAAAGAGGGAAAATCTGGCAGTGAGAATTCCAGTTAGGAGGCCACAATCTTAGGTCAGGCCAAAGAGGATGAGAGTCTACACCAAGTTAGTGGCAGAAGAGATGGAGAAAAGGGCACACTCAGGAGACAGCGGAGGGTCACTTTAGTTTGGTTATTTCCTCTATTCCCCAAACCACATTTGACCACATTATCCTCTAATTCTTGAATCACTGATTAAGCATCATGTCTCAAGAGGTTCTGAGCGTGGGAAGTGCTGGCTAAACTTTTTAACGGTAGTTAATATAGTATCACTTCTCGTATTCTTTTTTTTTTTTTTTTTTTTTCTGGTACGCGGGCCTCTCACTGTCGCGGCATCTCCCGTTGCGGAGCACAGGCTCCGGACGCGCAGGCTCAGCGGCCATGGCTCACGGGCCCAGCCACTCCGCAGCATGTGGGATCCTCCCAGACCAGGGCAGGAACCCGTGTCCCCTGCATCGGCAGGCGGACTCCCAACCACTGCGCCACCAGGGAAGCCCCATTTCTCGTATTCTTGTACCTCCTTCACTAGCCCTTCTAACTGTCCATTTCAATTGTCTATGTTCTGCTGATTAAAATGCCAGAAAGTCTCCCAGCATTATGCTCACACGGTGTATTTATTCATTTTACTGGGACTCACCCCCAGGCTCTTGTGTCTCCTCCTAAACCTCTGATTCAATTGCTCAAAATTCACTGATTTCTAATTAGCCCAGTTAATATCCTTGGTATTTTCTCATTTTATTTTTCTTAAGATACTATGTTTGAAAACATTGATCTTTCATATTTTCAGCATTCAAAAACCTATTTTAAATCACTTTACTCCCAGAAACCTTTCTGTATCTAGAAAAGAAGATTCTACCCAACCGAGAATCTAACCTAAATCAAGATACTCCTTTTGATGTTAAGAATAAATATGCATGACACTTACATAGTCATATTCATATAATATATAACATAAATTTTTAGAGCAAGCTTGTCAACTTCTTAAAATGAGTCAGCATCCTTAGTGTGCACTGAAGCCCTAAATATGTTATGTCTAATTCCTGTAGACCAGTAATGAATACAAGCTATGTAACTTGAAGAAAATTAATTGCCAAGATTTCTTCTTTCTATTGCATGATTGATACTTCAAAATGTTTAAACTTTTTCACTAAGGATATCGAATCATGAAAGGTTGATATTTATTAAATGCTTTCATGTTCAGAAAGTTTATACAATATGGTTTTTATCATAGGACATAGAAACCACTGAATTTCTTATTCAGCAAAGTCCACAAATGGAAATAAATAATTGTAATAAAGTCCATACACTCAAGTTCAGAATTTGTCTCCTAAAAAGAGTTTTGGAGAAAATGTTTATATTTTATTTATTAAAATTAGGGCTTCCCTGGTGGCGCAGTGGTTGAGAGTCTGCCTGCCGATGCAGGGGACGCGGGTTCGTGCCCTGGTCCGGGAAGATCCCACATGCCGTGGAGCGGCTGGGCCTGTGAGCCATGGCCGCTGAGCCTGCGTGTCTGGAGCCTGTGCTCCGCAATGGGAGAGGCCACAACAGTGAGAGGCCCGCATAACGCAAAAAAAAAAAAAAAAATTAAATGTTATAACTGTCATTTCCCCAGTAATGTAGTAAATATTATATCAATAGAAGGGAACAATTATCTGTCCCCTCTGCGAGCAATAATATTCAGAAATCTGAGTGATTTCAACTTGCTCTTTTCCATCTGTAGCCTCTGGCTTATTATTTATATTTTTCATATTTTCTCTGACTCAGACTGCAGAATTTAAAGAATGAATTGCATTTGTAGAAATATTTCAGGATATTCATGAACCTGGTCAATATACTTTTCAAAAAAGTTGAACTTATTTATCCTTACTTAAGTTGTGTACAAGAAAACCCATCTCAGCATAGACCTTTCAGCATTTGTGCATGGTTTATTTTGGTTATAATTAAGAATTTTGATTTTTTTTAAGTTATCAGAAAATAGATGAAGATGGTAGATTTCTTCATTTTGTTCTCTCCTAGGACTGACCATCCTTTTGGAAGCCTAAGACTGTAGTTTAGGCAGCTAATGTAAATGACAAAACCAATAGGCAATTTCAAAAGTAGAAGAAATCACTTTTTAAAAAAAATAATTAATTTTTAAATTTAAGTATAGTTGATTTACAGTGTTGGGTTAGTTTTAGGTATACAGCAAAGTGATTCAGTTGTATATATATATATATATATATATATATATATTCTTTTTCACATTTTTCCAATTATAGGTTGTTACAAGATATTGAATATAGTTCCCTGTGCTATACAGTAGGTCTTTGTTGTTTATCTTCTGTAACAGAAAAACCCAAACAAACGTTTTGGCCAACCCAATATTCTATATATAGTAGTGGGTATCTATTAATCCCAAACTCCTAATTTATCCCTTCCCCCTTTCCCCTTTAGTAACCATAAATTTGTTTTCTATGTCTAAGAGTCTATTTCTGTTTTATAAATACATTAATTTGTATCATTTTTTTAAAGTCCGCATATAAGTGATATCATATCTGACTTACTTCACTTAGATTGATAATCTCTGGGTCCATCCATGTCATCCATGTTGCTGCAAATGGCATTATTTCATTCCTTTTTATGGCTGAGTAGTATCCCACTGTATATATATCTCACATCTTCTTTATCCATTCAGCTCTCAATGGACATTTACGTTGCTTCCGTGTCTTGGCTACTGTAAATAGTGCTGCTGTGAACATTGGGGTGCATGGAGCTTTTCAAATTAGAATTTTCATCTTTTCTGGATATATGCCCAGGAGTGGAATTGCTGGATCATATGGTAGCTCTATTTTTAGTTTTATAAGGAACCTCCATACTGTTCTCCATAGTGGCTGCGCCAATTTACATTCCTACCAGCAATGTAGGGCGGTCCATGACATCGCTTTTAAGATATTTGCTCACTATGTGTCCAGCTGAATATCTATTGCTTCAATGTCAATAACTTTTGAAGTGTACAGTGATTTGTTTGCTTTGAGTTCTAAAATCAAGACCAGTATTATGGGTAATAAATGAGATGATCATTTGTGTATAAAGGAACCACTTTCCATCTTTACCAGGGTATGCTATTCTACCACAGATATTTTTTTCTTTTGATTCAACGTCTTCTCCTTAAAGATATTTGTCTCTGTATGTTCTTCTTATTTTCTAATTAGTAGGATTTTGAAAAACATTCGGATTAACTTCTTTCTCTTTTGAAATAATTTATATTAATATGACTAAAATATGGCTTAATGTATGTAGAGTAAAAGAGAGATTGAGGAGAGAGATGAGGCACATGTCTACATAATTATAGTGCACTATAGGAGAAAACAGATTGTGGGAATCAGGTACAAGTATTTCATCCTACTCATGTAGAAAATGATGCTCAGAGAAATGATTGAAACAATATCAAATTCTGTTAAATAGCCCTAGAAAATGTTAGTCTATGTGCCAAATATCATTTCCAATAAAACATAACCTTTATACTGGCTTATATATTTGATTTCAACACATTTTTATTACATGCATCACCAGTATTGGTACTATATAGAAAAAAGTCACATCTTTTTTTAATATGTCAATAAAATATATCAGACATGTATTATCCTATAGTTAAAATTAAATAGGCTCTAAAAACATGCTGCTTATTTATTATCACATATTCATTATGATTACTGGACTTTAGTATTAAAGTATAAATGTAAGTATACTCCTAAATGAAGACTCTACAGTGTCCACTTAGCTACCCAAAGTCAGTGAAATAAAAGTATATTCCATGCGTATTCAATGTACATTCCATCGACAGTCTCTCTCAATCTCTCTCTCTCTCTGGGCAGTTTTTGTCTTCCTTTACTCTAAAATGGAATCTACCTTCACTATTGGGACTAAGAGTGGAAACAATCATTCACTGACTTTCATGAAGAAAAATAACAACATGATGTGTCCTGTTTGCAACTTATTTCCAAAGACAGGAATCCTGAACTCTTCATTGACGTAAAACAGTATTAACTGATGGCGCATTGTTAGGAAAACATGACCACATGAAATCAAGATGAATTAAAGCAGCACGAGAGCTACAAGCACACCTCACTGTCGAGGAATTCCAATGCTGATGACTTTGGTGCATCCGTCGCCTTTGTGTCCCGTCCAGTAGACGCAGAGCCCTGGCACTGACAACTATTGTAAAGGAGCCCAAGGCTCAGTGGCTGCCCTGTCCTGAGCAGTTGGGTGATGGATTTTTGGAAGTAGATTTGTGGGTTTCCAACTGCTGGCCTAGATCTCTTTCAAAACAGTATGATGCTTTTAGTCATATATCTTTGTAGAGAACTAATCTTGTGATGTGTTATCCAAACAATTAGTAAGAACTAAATATATGGTTACCAAAGGGAAAAGGGTGGGGGGAGGGATACATTTGGAATTTGGGATGAACATATACACACTACTATATATAAAATAGAAAAACAAGGACCTACTGGATAGCACAGGGAACTATACTCAGTATCTTGTTAATAACCTGTAATGGAAAAGAATCTCAGAAAGAAGACATATACACACATGTATAACTTTGCTGTAAACCTGAAACATGGTAAATCAACTATACTTCAATAAAAAATAAAAATTTTTAAAAAATTCTATCAAACCAACTAAATCCATACATGAAAGCATGGATGGGTTACAAGTTACAGTAATATACAATGAGCATGCATTTGATGTATACAATGATACATACATTGAGAATAGAGGTGATGTGTTTTAGTCCATCTGTTGTGTAAAGTCTTCAGGGGGAATGTCAGCAAACATCACTTTGTGCAGGAACTCAGGGGCGGAATGTTGACTGATGCAGGGGTGGGAACCTTCATCTCTTGGCCTCTCATGGAAAGATCCTGGCACACCACAGGTCTGGTCAGCAGGCATGGCCAGCTTCTGTTTCATGAAGCCTCCCACTCGCCTTCTTTCTCCCTCTCCTCTCTCCTCCCCCTTTGCTTCTGTCTCTTGTATTCTTGTGGCAAAGACTCAGAGGCCTGGGTTCAGGGCGCTCCATTCCTGACACTGTTTACATCACTTGCAGTTTACATAGAACCGAGACTCTGTGACACGTTTCTGAGTAGCTTCAGTAAAGGGGTTCTACGCGGCGTTTAGGGTCTCATCCAGTTGTCAGGGAGCTTCTCAAAAGGCTGGAATGAATCTGAAGCCACCAGCAACTGCTCCTGACCACTGAATTCAGATAATTACGCTGGCAATCGGGGTTTTAAATGAATTCCTTTCTCCAACTCCCAGATTTTACTCAACCTCAGGATTGTGTCCACTTGATTCAGAGATTCCCTTCCACTCGGGTTTTCCCGTGGGAGGCAGCCCACAGCTGTTCGCAAGGAGTACAGATAGACTGTCTTTACCTTTCCATCCTCCTTCTTGAGGCTTAGAATGATACCAGCCGGGGTTCTTGGCCTCCTTAGTCAATAGAAATTGACTAGCGGCCAGACAAGAAATTCAGGCAAGGCTTTACTGGGGCCCCTGCTGCAGCAGTGGGGAGTGAGAACAAGTAACAGGTTCCTTTGCTTGTCCCCGAGCGGGGGTGAGCTGATTCCTTATATGGGGTGAGGGTAGGGGTGGGTCCAGGGGGTCAGGCTGGAAGGGTGGCTTAGGTGATTTGCCCACCCCTTTGGTGGTATTTTGTGCAGCGGGCATGTGCAGTACCCTGCTTTTGCTCCCAGTTCTTCAGAAGTGGCAGTTGGAGTTGTTCTTTTTTGGTCTTTTTGTATCTTGTCCAGAATTTGCCCCAACTGTGCAGGCGTGCAGTTATTTTTAGCCCCTTTTAGTTTCTTTGTATTCTGTAGCTCGAGGAGACGATTGTCCAGGTACAAGCATGGCAGCAAAGGGTCCCAGGTCCCAGGTCCTGGCCTGTCTCAAGAAGGGCTTCCTCATTTGTGCCGAGAAGCCGTGTGGTAGAACTGTTGGCAGCCTTCTCACTCCAGGTGTCCCTTGAACTGCAGGATTTCTGAGTGATCTACCCACTCCGGAGTGTGGCGAATAATGTAAACACCCCATCACCTCCTTTCATGGAACCTGATTTATCACAGGCTTTACTGCCTTATGGATCCTGTGAACACCTGAGAATAGGGGACTCACCCTCTGAGCCATCTAGAACTCACAGTGACCCACCATCACCTCCAGGGGATGTTTCTGCCCATTAACTCAAGGGCAGTGTGGCCCACAGATGACCTTGTGGCCCCTTGATTATTGTCCATCCTTATAAGTTACTCTCACCCCTAGGGGATGTGTCCAGCCCTTGGGATGACCCAGCCTAAGCCCCCAGCCATGGACCAAGACAGCAGTAGCCCTACCAGTCTGCCTGCTGACTTTCAGCAAGCAGCACGTGGCTCAGGAACCCGAGAGCAAGGTTTAAGTAGGTGTACGGTTCCCATGTTCTGGCATCCTGTAGAGAGTCCTAAAGGCACTGAGACTGGAGGCTTCAGGAGGGGGGCTGCATCCCCCTGCTGCCGTCTGAGAGAACAGTTGTTAAGTAGGGAGTAAACACTGATCTCAGGCTCTCTATTTAGGAGAGTGCTAGCAACACCCGTTTCCCCACATCTGAAGCTCCCTAGCTGGAGACTTGAACTTGAACAGGACACCAAGTCTGTTGGAAAGAGGCCCAGAACTCAGATTTGTAGGGACACCTAGAGATGCCTCCTGGGGTCATACACAGGAAAATCCTACTTTTCTCTGTGGAGTCATTTAGGTAGGAAAGACTGTTTATTTAAAGCACCTGTTAAAATAGGCTCATCACCTGATCACCAAAATTGCCAGCCTATCTGCTTCTGAAATTATATTTTTTATACTTGGTTTTATTACTTGTACCAGAGACCAATTACTTCTCTTACTCTAGAGATCCTATCCCGTATTGCCTTCTCATAGAATTTTCTTTGCGCCGATGCAATTTCTCTTCTGCATCTCTCATTCCTTCCTCTCTATCAGATTCTTTTCATCATCCCACAAGCAAGACCCATTGTCCCCATCCTTAAAAAGTGAAATAAAATAAAGGACACCTCCACCTCATTCTTTTATGATTCCCAATCCAACTCTGTATGCCTTTCCTCAACAAAGCATCCTAAGATTGCTCTCTATAGTTATTCCTCCAGTTTCTCTACCACTGAACACAGACTTGGGTCCCATCACTTTACCGACACTGCTCTTACCAAGGTCTCCAGACATGTCCATATTCACTGGCCTTTGAGTGTTTCTTCAGTAATATCTCAGCAACATACTCAAAAAATCACTGCACTTTCCTTTCCTCTCTTGGCCTCCAGAGCACTGCATTCTCTTGCCTTTCATTCTACCTCTCACACAGTTTTCTCTCATTCTTCTTTGCTGATACCTCTTACACCTTCACCTGTAAACGATGGCATTCCCCAAGGTTCTATTCTGAGTTCTCTGCCATCCATTAAATATTTTCTGATGTTAGGTGTTTCCATTCACCCCCGTGACTTTAAATGCCAATTATATCTGACCCCAACTTTTCTCTTAACTAGATTCTCTATCCAACTCAATATTCTCAAATACATCTCTGAGTAATATTTCTAAACCCAAACTCTAGAATCACATCCAATCACCCACTTCTAGGTTCATGCAAATATCTAACAGGCATCTCAATCTTAACAGTGACAGCAACTCATTTCTCACATTTCCAAAATTGTTTCCTTCCTTGAATTTCCACATTTCCATAAGTAGGACAAGTTGCTCAAGCTAAAAATCAAGACTTTGTCGTTGCTCCTGGTCTTTTATTTACTTTTTCATGTTCTACACCACCAGGTCAGGAATGTTGGGATGCCAAGAACTGTCAGCTATCTCACTAACATATATCCCATCACATCATTTCCATTTTTATTATTACTACCTCATCCAAGGCATTTCCATGTCTTGCCTGAACTGTTAACATAGCCTGTTATCTGGCTTCTGTTCAGCTCTTACCCCTTCTCTGTGCTCTCAGTCTAGCAGCCAAGTGCACTTTGAAAACCACACGGAATGTATCACGACCCTCCCAAGCTGAAAACTTTTAGCCGGCTTGTCATCAGTCTTGGAAAATAAATAAATAAAATCCCTTTCTCTTGCTTCCTAAGTGCTACAAGTTCTGACCCTGTCTCATACCATCCTCTGATTTGCCTTCTGAGCATGACAGTGACATAAATTTATTAAGCAAAATTAGTGTATAACTGGATTTTCTAAAGTTAGACAAGTAGTAAGGAAGATGGGGTAGGACAGCCTGATCTGTTAATTCTCTGGGGGTTTTACTATCGCTGGATACAGAGACCATTATGTCCTCATTTGTCTTTTGGCTAAGGAGTCTAAAATAGGCTGTGAACTGTTGTGTTACCCACCCTTCATCCCTCTAAGTGTTCAGATTATGATACATACTTTTGGAGGTGGCTACAACCTTTCAGAATTAAGGATTTATCCTCATTCTTCAAAGCACCCAATCACTCCAGACAGAACCTCATGTCCAGCAACCTCCCCAGATGAAAGACTTCTAGCTTTGTTTCATCTCCGTCCACTGATACAGGGCTCTCCAACCCCCGGGCCGCAGACCGCTTCCAGTCCGCGGCCCGTTAGGAACCGGACCGCACGGCAGGAGGTGAGCGGCTGAGCGAGTGAGTGGAGCTCCATCTGCCGCTGCCCATCTATATCCCCATCGCCCACATCACCGCCCGAACCGTCCTCCCCCAACCCGGGTCATAGAAAAATTGTCTTCCACGAAAGCGGTCCCCGGTGCAAAAAAGCTTGGGGACCACTGCACTGATAGAATCTGCCAGACTCTTTAGGAAGTGGTTAGGAAAGTAAAGTCTACCATGGAACAACTCATCACTGGGAAGTGGGTATCCCTCCAGCTCAGATACAGATTTATGCAACGTTAAAGGAAATAAAACAAATGTTAATGGTTGTTCTTGAACGTCTGCTAATACGTCAGGCACTGTTCTAAGTAAGTACTTTATGTACAGTTCTTGGGAATCTACCTAAGGCCATGAGCACAGTGCCTGACTCATAATGTTCTATCAATATGAGATATTACTGTAAAAATAACATGACTATGTCAACCCTGTGAGGTCAGTACTTTATCTCCCGCAATTTGCAGAGAGGAAATGGAGGGAATTTATTTTTGCTCATAAGTTTGGTAATTAGCAATCTGACGCTTGAACTAAGGTGTACTGATCCTAGAGTTCTAGCTGACGTCATACCAGGATGGTCTTAATTTAAACTCTCCACATCCCTTCACCTTGCAAAGATGATTGCCTAACACACTTTACCACCATTTATCTCCCTGTGTATGTGAGATTCCCCGCCCCCCTTTCCTACCAGCTCCTGAAGCTTGGAGAATGCTGGCTGACTCAAACTTGGTCCTTGTCACTAGCACAGAGCCGGATCCATGGTGTATTCAATAAGCCTTTGATCAAGAAAGGAATGGAAATGTTGGCATGTGGCCTGCAGCTCCCCGAAGACCATAGGGGAAGGAAATGTGTTAGCTGGTACACAGTATTGATACTTTCCCAGAAAACAGAGGCAACTGCTGGCCTTTCATTTTAAATAGTTCCTATAATAATTTTTAAATTAACCATACTGTACTCACTATGTGTCAGAGATTGTTCTAAATGGTTCTATATTAACTCATTGTCTATATAATCCTCTAGGGATAGCAACTATTGTTATCCTCATTTTACATCTGCAGAAGCTGAGACAGAGACCCATGAAACAACTTGTCAAGACCCATGAATGAAAAATGGGAGAGACTAGCCTTGAACCCAGGTAGCCAGGCTCTGGGTAGATTCTTGCCCATCTGGCTGGGCTGGAGAGACTAGCCTTGAACCCAGGTAGCCAGGCTCTGGGTAGATTCTTGCCCAGTTGGCTGGGCTGGCTGTGGAGCTGGAAGTTTCCTGTAAATGGAGGTAAAACCATATTCCCAGAAGTTAGGCCATAACTGGAATCCAGTTGGTTAGAAATTATGATAGTTAATATCACAAGAAGTTGCCATAGTTATTAAAACAGAGAAAGGGGTATATATTTCCCTAAAGGGTGTGTGAGCACAGTGGATTTCCCACCCGGCAGAAACTAAGTCTCTGTGAACTCATAACAGATTCTATTAGTCTCCTTGGCTTGATGCTCACCATTTCCAATAAACACACTAAGGCTGCTGCTGAAATCTAACACATGTAGCCACATATATATAACATGTTGCTTTCTTACATAGGTATCAAGAAAGACAGACTCAGTTTAAACATATTGAGGAATGAAATTTTTGCTGGGGACGCATTTTACATGGTGTCCAGCAAAGAAGGAACACACAACACATGGACATTTTCTTATCATTCTTCCCCCCAATGATCTTTAGATTCAGAAACCAGCTATGTCAGAACTGAAAATAGATGCTCTACAGATATTTCTGATTGAAACGTGAATGCTTACCATATAATAACATTATTAAAAATAATTTATTGGCTATAAAAGCTCTCAAATTGTGTTTTTATTCACAGTTAAATATATATGAATTTAATAAGCACTTCACAACATCTTTTGTTACCCAAAGGTAAGCATAAAGATTAAGAAGAAAGGAAGAAATATGTTCAACATAAAGAATCCCTCTGCAAATATGATGTATTCATAGTTTTGGCAATTATAGATACAACCTCTGGAATACACCTACACAGCAGATGTTATACAATGTTTTGTTTGTTACAGGCATAAGTGAGGACACCACAAGAAGTACATTGTTAGCTAGAAAATGGAAAACTGAAATTGAAATAACAGTATGTTTATAATTTTTTATATATTCACTTTTTTTTTTTTTTTTTTTTGCGGTATGCGGGCCTCTCACTGTCGCGGCGTCTCCCGTTGCGGAGCACAGGCTCCGGTCGCGCAGGCTCAGCAGCCATGGCTCACGGGCCCAGCTGCTCCGCGGCATGTGGGATCTTCCCGGACCGGGGCACGAACCCGTGTCCCCTGCATCGGCAGGCGGACTCTCAACCACTGCGCCACCAGGGAAGCCCTATATATTCACTTTTATAGATCTAAATTTCTGTGACTGTCAGAGGCTATGTTCTCTTTTCTGTTTTAATTTTTTTTCCTTTCATTTTTGGGTCTATCAGCCTGGGACCTGAATCACTAAAATAAAGGAAGGTACAAGGAACATTTTAGTGATGTGATTCAATAAACCATACGACAAACTTAATCTGACACTAATGTTATTCTGGCAAAATTACTGCTGTTCAGAAAAGGATTCTTGTTCACGTAGACATAAGTATAATTTGCAATACTTTTATATCCCGAGTTTAGTGTTTCAAAGTTCAGATGGAGGGAAGAGAAAGAAAAGATAAAGAGAGAGAGGGAGAGAGGTGTAGAAAGAGCACATTGCGTCTTTATTCCTGTCCTACACGGTGCTTTGTGACCAGCTAGGAGGGTGGGATAGGGAGGGTGGGAGGGAGATGCAAGAGGGAGGAGATATGGGGATATATGTATATGTATAGCTGATTCACTTTGTTATAAAACAGAAACTAACACACCATTGTAAAGCAATTATACTCCAATAAAGATGTTTAAGGAAAAAAAAAAGAAGAGCACATTGGCCCTTTTTTCCATGTGAACAAGTATTTCAGGCTTCTTTCCTTCTTATCTCTTACCTCTGTACCCACACCCAGGAGCGCAACGCTGGGACTTGATGCAAACTTCATTTCGGTCAACATGTCGTCTGAGTGGTTAAGATTAAGCTACCTAACTCTGCTGAGGGTGGGAGGAAGAGGGAGGAGAACGATAAGTTGCATATTTTGGTAAACATCAGGTGAATGTGATTATAAAAATACTCAATGATTTTCCAAAAAAATCACAAAAGATCCAAAAACTATTTGGGCCAACGGGAATGTATAAGCATCATATACATGTAACTTTACACTCACATATGCACACGTATATAAAATACATATAGCATTTATGTATAAAATTTCTGTAGTGATCATTATATATGTATATTATATATAATCATAGGACAGATCATTTGTTATAAATTATATTCTGATTATATACGATGGATTGTCAACCATTATATTGATATATTTGTATAACTGTCTTTTTAATCATTTGATTATATGTGTATAAAGCCAAGTTATACCTCTGTATCTTGAGTTATCGATGTAGAGCTATTGACTTTTCACACCATCCTTTACATTAAAGAAATTAATGTAGACTCTGCAGTTACATCCCATGTATCAGTGAGTTGTCATCCATGCATCCTTTCTGTGAGTCACCCACCCTCTGCCTTCCATAGCACATCTTAACTTTCATCAAAGTTGTATGAGATGCAGTACTTTTGGGAATCCATATATGATGCTATTATGGATGATTTTATCTCAAGCCACAAATACAGATTTATGTAACATTAAGACTACCGTCATTTCCTTTTGTTCTATAAGTGTAAATCCATATGCTCCATAATGTGAGTCAAAATTTACTGTATGACTTTTCAACATACATTAAAGTTCTTGTTTATAATGACATCCAACATTTGCAACTATGAGCTCATTCCCAAGGGGAAAAAAATCATAAATGTGTATTCAATTTCTTTGTCTCTTTTTTCCCTGTAACTTTGGATGACCTCTATAAACATTCCGAGCCAGCATTGATTGAGGTTCTTTCAGGCCATATGTCTCCCCGAAACAGCATTTTGTGGCTCAAAATAAAATCATTGAAAAAGTAACATGAGATACTTGGTTAGGGTCCAAATACGAGGTGACGTTCTTTACTGAGGGATAATTTTGAGAAATGTCACTTTGGGTTTAGTCATGTACGATAAGGTTTTCTACACCATTCTACATAAAATTCAACCAACATGAGGATCATTTGCAGTTCCATACCTTTAGCAGTTGGCATTCTTCTTGCTGTGAGTTAGTTTAGTTAGCTGTCCTCCTAATAGCCTGTGTATGAGCATTTACGGGTACCTCCTCTGTGCGGGGCTGTGACAGGATGTGGGATGCAGTGGAAACCAAATAGATGCCTTCCGTGCCCTGACAGACCCTGGAGCCTGGCAGAAAAAAGCAAGCACTGGATACATCATTCACATCATTATTTGAATAAACACCCATGGAAAGGAAAGTGCGGAGGAAATGTATAGGGCCCTGTGTGATCATTTATCAGAGATCTAACCTAGCCTAAGGGATTCAGGACAGCCATCTGCATCCTGACTCAGAGCTGGCCAAGCTTCAAAACCCAGCTCTACCTCCTTGCTGTCTGACCAGGAACAAGCTACTAAACACTTCAGCTCCTTAATTTCCTCTTCTGTAAAATGATAATTATAAAAATAACCATGTAAATTTGGAGTGAGGATTAGTGATTGTATGTTAAATAAATATATACGTATACATTTAAATGTATATTCATTTAATATTAAATGCTTATTTAATGCTAAATGTTTATATATACACACATAGGTATGCATAAAACATATGTATATATAAAGACAAAATATAAATATATATTTAATATCTATTTTATAGAACAGACCCTGATACATTGTAAGTTCCTTTGGTGTAACATATCATTATTAACCCCAAGGAAGAAATATTCAAGGTAAAATATAAATGATGAGTAAAATATAAATGATGAGTAAAATTTACTCTTGTAGGGTGTGAGGGCAAAGGAAAGAGAATTGAATTCATCAAAAGTAGAGATGGAAGCCCATGTCCAGGCCCTGAGTTAGGGAATAATTAGATTGGAAACAGCAAAGAGGACCAGTGAGCCCAAGCTGAGGGACCAAAGCAGAGGTTGTTTGATGAGTCTTCTCGAGGCAGATAGATTTGTGTTTGCAGAAAAAGGAGCACAAAACTGACAAATAAGAAGAGCTAAAAGTGAGACCTTAAGGAAGGCAGGAGGAAAATGGCGAAAGACCAGGTCACCACACAGAAGAGAAAGGGGTTCAGAGCCCGCTGACGTTCTCTGAAAGCAGGAAGGCATCAGCGTTCTTTGCCGTTTCTCGGCAGGTGAACACACTTAATAATTCATTTTGGCTTGGCCATACTTCAGTCATCTTGTTCAGTTCTCAGTTCTCTGCTTTTATTGAATAAGGCATGACCGCTGGTCCTTCATGGAGCCACTAGGGGGGATTCCTTTCCCTGACAGGCTTACTACCCCTGGGGAGGATGCATAAACTTGAGTGAGGCCACTCCCTTCCTTAGGAAGAACTAGCCTGGCTGCTAACATCAAGCTGTGCCCTTGGTGCCGGGGGAGTGAGTACTTAGGTCCCAAAGGAGAAGCTGGTTGGCTCAACGCAATGTCCACAGCAGTGTACACAGTTGCCTCCACGAGGAGATGATGTTTGAGCAGAAATCTGAATGAAGGAAGAAAACGAAAATCTGGGAAAAGGATTTTCCAGGCAGAGAAACGTACAACCTTAAAAGCCCTGAGGAAGGAAGAAAGCTGTTGAGATCGATCGATGTGTTAGAAGGAGTGCTCGTGGCTGAAGGGCAGTGAGCAATACCCAGTGTGGTAGGAATTATCTAATAGGGAGGGGAGACTTAGATCATAAAGAAACTTAGGTTATGATATGGAACTAGGGTTATATTTTAAATGTAATGGAGGGCCACTGAGTGATTTTTTTATGATTTAGATACTCTAAATGATGACTTTGTCTGTTTTGTAGAAAATAGTGTCAGGAGATCAAGGGGGAAATCAGAGTAACGAGTTAGTGGTCTGGTTGGAGGTGCAAGTCATCTGCTCTAGGATCAGAGCAAAGAAGTGGAAAGAAGAGGTCATGGAAATGTTCATAGCAAATGTCCCTTTTCATGACTTGTATACAAACTATGAGGGAAGCAAAAGGTGACTTCTAAGATTTTGGTTTGGGCAATTGTATAAATGATGGTCATATTTTGATCTGGGCAAGATGGTTAGGGACACATTAATGAAGAGATGTTTAGACAGTAAAATGTGAAGTTGATATTAGATTTTTTACTGGAGATTTTGAGTAGGTAGTTGCATGTGCAAGTTTTGGCCTTGGGGAGAAGCTGGAGCCAAAACTATAAATTTGAAAGTCATCTGCATATAGAAGGAATGTATAGCCTTGGAACTAGAGGGGATCATCTCAAAATTTTATATAAAAGAAGAAAAGAGAGTCTAAGATTGAGTTCTGAGGGGCACTTGAGAAGAGGTTGATCAACAGCTATGATGATGTGTGTGTGTGTGTGTGTGTGTGTGTGTGCATGTGTGTGTGTGTGTGTGTGTGTGTGTGAAAGAGAGAGAGAGCAGTTGAGAGAATAAAAATGTACAGTACTTTAAAGAACTACAAAATGTTTAATAAGGCTCTAAGGAGAATGTGCAAAGCATAGTAAATGATGCATTTCAACAATTATCTGGTGATGTACAAATGATAACTGAACAGTTATATCATGCCAGGTAGTCCATATTTTCCTCTGAAGGCAATGGATGGAGTGATTCCTTTAGGATACACTTATACATAATGGAATTGGGGAGGAGAGGAGTGGAGAGATTTTTAGGTAGGTTTAGAATTTCAAAAGGAAAGATTTTGTTACTCATGAGACATTCGTGGAATGAGTGATTCTCAGATCTCTGACTATAAGTACCGGGTGAGAGATGGACTCTATTCATTTATCAATTTCTTCACAAAACAAATGTTCACTGAGCCCTTATTATATATCAGGTTCTCTTCTAGGTGCTGAGGCTGTTAACAGTGAACAAATAGACAAAAATCCTGCTGTTCTGGTTATGTTCTCATATAGAAGTCAGACAATCAACAAGACATTAGTAAATATACAGATTAGAAGAAAGTATAGAAGATGTCAGTTGTCCATCTATTTTCTTTTATTAACCACCTGTAATGAACTGTGGAAGGAACAGAGGTGGAAAAGGAAATTTAACATAAAGAAGAAATAGATGAAGTAGAAGATGAAAGCTACAAGGTTCAGGAGAAATGTGTTTTGCTATGATGATAAAAAGAGATGTCTTCCGTTTCATCTGCTGGTGAGAAGCAGGATGTAAGGAGGAAAGGAGCATTTTGAAATGGAGCACTTTGAGAGATGTGATTGATTTACTTAAAATTGTACAGAGGGAAGGATTATTTGGATGTAGGCCTGTCATAAGAAAGAGAGTTTCCAAACTGTCTCTTTATTTCATAGGTATATATACACCATATTCAAAACAGAATTTGAAAAATACGGAATTCCACAAATGATATTTAATTATAAAATATTTTGAACATATAGAAAAGTAGATTAAGTACTTTTTTAACTTATTGCAGCTGGTATTATACTATTTTACTGGAAGTGGTGTTACTGTTATGTATGTCTATTTTATTTCTTAACCAACTCAAGTTGGATGTACGAAAGTTAAGTGTGAGAAAACTTCATGTATGCAACATAAGAGCAAGTTGAAACACACATGAAAGCTAGGATTGTGTTTTTACCAAGGTAGCCCTTATACCTCTTGAAGTTACATTTGTAATTTAAGCCCTTCAAAATCAATATTTGTAATCAAAAATATGTCTGATAGTAAAAAGAATATTCTTTTACAACCTGACGATTTTCTTAAAATTTGTTAATAAAAAGTCATGAGGGTATTTAAGCAAGGAAAATTGATTAAAGCATCCAACAACAGCTACAGAGAATTAAGGAGATTAGTGGATTTTGGTCATGAGAAGTCAATTTCAGATCCTATTTTTTGCTAATATTTTGCTAATTTCCTATCTAATATTTTTGCTACATCTTATTTCAAATCTGTTCTATGAATTACCAAATTAAAGCAAAAATGATTTTCACATAGCTGGTACACAATAAATGCTCAATAAAACGTTAGTGAAACTCTTAAAATAGATTATTCCGTTAATCTGTGGACTAACAGTGCTACTGCATGATACTGACAAAACAACAAAGTTTTATAACTTCAATTACAGATTGAAAATGAGACATAGCAAAGATGTATGAGCAGGTTCCTTGTGTTCAGGGATTTGAAAGTAACAAGGGATCCACATATGTGTAAATACAAATTACTAGGTAGTAAGTGTTACGTTAGATGCATGACAGTGGGTGTATATCTTCATCTGCGGAAACTGAGATGAACTTGTAACATAGATGCAGTAAGACTTTATTAAAACTCTAGGTTGATTAGATAAATCTGACCTAGGAGAACTATAATTTTATACTCAAGAAACTAGAGAATTCAGCAGAGATGATCTATGCCATTTGTAGACCATAGGAAGGGATGAGTGAGTGACATTGACAACTACAGCCTTGGGAGATTGTGGGTAAGTTGTTCAGTAAGACCAGTGATTCATTACCAACACAGTCCAGGACTAAATGATTTAAAAAAAGAAAAAGAGGAAATAAAATAACTCAGGTTGTCATAAGTTTTTTTCTGTGATGGAAAGAGCCACACTATAAAACCATATGCAAAAGTATTAAAACAGAAGCTTGCCTGTAATGGGTTTTATTCAGAGCTTCATTTCTTGAAATGTTGCTGTAATTCAGGATATCTTGTTGCAAGAGACAGCTGGAATTGATAACAGCATTTCTCAAGGCTGTCATTAGTTCTGCAATATTAGCTTAAAATTAGTATGGAGGAGTATATAAAGTTCATACAGATTTTTGGTTCAGTTCCTTCAGCACATAAAAGATTAAATGACATATTTTAATAAGTTATTGGAACTTGTTTTCTTCATAGTAGCCTCGATTTTACAAAATATATTATTAGAAATTCTTCTTTACTAAGAGTATGGAAATTATTTTAGTCATGCTGTAATCTAATTACAAAAGAAATTACCTCCAAAAATATAAAACGTTATTACTTAGAACAATTATATTTCCACTGACTTATTTATGTAAAAGCCTTTAAAGGGAGATTTATATATGTTAGTAAAATATTTATTAGTAAAATGCATGTTATGTGCAGTAAATAAGATAAATTTTGTTGACTAGGATACATATAGCAGCCTCTTTCTCAAGATAATCAATTCTGTGTCCCCCGTTGGATCCAGTATGGTTACTGTTTACTGCAGGTCAAGTCTTTATTAAGAGGTAACCCCATTCCTTCAAGGCCAGCTGTGCAGACTCAATACACCAAAGGCATATCATCAGGCCAAATTATCTACAGATACTAAAAAAGCTAAACAAAGGATATTTGCCTCAATGATATACTTATATCTAACTTTTGGTGGGCAAGAAGCATTCTATTGCTTACAAAAATACTATTTATTCATTACTGTTTGTAAATGTCCAATTAATGAAATCTCTTTGCCTTTACGTATATCGATAAAATGTTTAATTGTGGTTTTAAAATAGCATTTCATGATTGATTATAAATTGTTTCCAAAGTTTTTTCTTTATGTGAAAGTGTGGACTACAACCTTGATATTTTACTATACTCAGGCTCCACTAGCCAAGCACAATGAAGAACTGAAGGTAGATCGGGCCCAAATAAATTATATAATTAGTTCAATATCCTGTGATGGAAATTGGGAGATTTGAATCATCAGAGGCATAGGGTAAGTGAGTCTGGGAGTTGGGGACAGAGTTGAATCCTCCTGGGATGCAGAGCTTGACAAGTTAGGGGTGGTGGCATCCCATGAGCATTGACTGAACCAAATCTTTTCTGGAGTAGAACATCCCAATTTGGGCCCATAAAACTCCTATCTATTAAGGTCAAACACTGAATTCTCAACCAAGGAACACAAACACATGAAAGGTTGAGCCACTGTAATTGAGAATCAGCAAACACAAGTGCATAAATATAGGTAAATAAAAGTTTAACATCTCCCAAGACTGAAAATACTGGAATTGTCAAATAAAAAATATAGAAGAGTTAGTTGCAAATATTTACTTAAAAATGATGCAGTTTCAATCACTGATCAGCAATAAGTCATCATCAGAAATAAAAAAAAAGAAATTTGAAAGCACATGAACTTCTAGACAATATATATATATGTATATATGTATATAGAGAGAGATCATAAATATATATACACTTTACATGTGTATAATACATGATGTATATTATATTGCATTTATTATATATATTTCAAATTGTTTAAAATGAAAGTCAATAGAAAGTTTTAGTAAAATATTAGAGAGATTTGAAAAGAAGCTGAAACCTGGAAAATATAATAAAATCAATAATGTAACAAAATGAAGCACTGAGAGGTAAGGAGAGGAAAATATGAAAGAATCATGAAGATATATTAAGGGAAAACAAAACGTTGTAATATACATAACAGTCGGAGACTAGAGAAAATAAAGAAGATGAAATACTTGAAGATATAATGGATGAAAATATACCAGACCTCATTAAAAACATGAATCTACATATATGAAAGTACAACGCATCTCAAACAAAGAAAAAAAATGATACCTTCTTTAATGGGGCTACATTGGAAACTATTAACTTTAAAACCAAACTTAGACAAGGACACCCACTCTCTTAGCTGCTCTTCAACCAAGTACTAGAATTTCAAAGCAGTGCAGGAAAAGAACAAAAGAAGGAGAAGAAGGATTGGGAAGGGACAAATATAGAAAATTTAATTAACTCTCTTACAATACAAAAATGCTATAGGCAAGTTACAAACAATAATAAAATAGTTGCATAGTATACAGATATAAGATCAATACAAAAATCTATTTTCTGCATATCTGTGTACTAAAACAAAATGTTTTAAAACTTAATTTAAAAAATCCATTACCTCAATTATATCTCAGTGAAGCTGTTTGAAAACAGAAACAAATACACACAAATTTTTCACCCTTTCAATATAAACAACAAGCCACTTGAGAATGTCTTGTGAAAGATCTACAAAGCATATGTAGGAAAATGATAAAACTCAACATAAAAAAGAACATAAGTATAAGGAAAAAATACCCTCTTCTAGGATGGAAAGAATTAATGTCCCCAAAATGTTAATTCTTTTAAAACTGTTGTAGAGTCTATGAGAGTCCAACACAATATGAGTAGGATTTTTCACGGATCTTGCCAAGCTAATTCTAAAATGTATACAACAGTGAAAATAGCCAAGAAACTGAAGAAGAAGAAAGTGGAATTTTGGACATGTCTGACAAAATTATCAAAATTTAAAATAAAACTACAGGAATTAAGGAAGGTAAATAAGTCAATAAATATAAAAGAATAGAGGCCCCAGAACCATACATGGGCCCTTAATATGCAACAGGGATAGGCATGGCAGACCCCAATGAATAAGTAAGGATAATTTGTATATATTTTGTAAGACACATAAATAAAACCTAAAGTTGGAATCATACCTCACAATACACACACACACACACACACACACACGCACATGTACACAAAGGTATTTTAGTAAACACGACAATATCTTTCTGACTTTAGGGAGGAATTCCTTAACAGACAAAACATGTGCTAATTAAAAGAATGGGTTGAAGTTCTAGACTACCTTTAAATCAGAACTTCTGTTCAATAAAGTACCTTTTAAAAACTGAAAAGATGAATCAAAATCTAGAAGAAGATATTTGCAACATATACAACTTATAAGCATTAGAATCCAAAATGTATGCATTAAGACAAATACATTTACTCAGCACATATTTTGTCAAAAAAAATGAGCAGACACTTCACAGAAAACATATATGTCCAACTTCATTACTAGTTACAGAAATGCACATTATAACCAAAATGAGATACAGTTTTATATTTTAAAATACGGAAAAAAATAAGAGTCTAACACTATGAAGTGTTGGATAGCATATGGATAATGGGAACTCTTATGCATTACTCTGGGAAGGTAAATTTTTAAATTTATCTTGGAAACAATTTAGCATTTACATCAAACAACTCAGCAATTCCATGCAGAGTTATATCCAAGAAAAATTTCTGTATATTTGCTTCAGGAGTCAGATATAAGATATTTCAGAGAACATTACTTCATTAGAGAACGGATAAATCATTTGCTATATATTAATAAACTGGAATATTTTACAACAGTAAAAATGAATGAACAATAGCCACGTGTATATCACAGAAAAACATTAGAAACCTGAAGTTTAGAAAAAGGAATTCCCAAAGTCTGAATACAGTATAAGACCACATTTATATAGCTTTAAATCAAACTAAAAAAAATGTATTTCTTAACCATGCATACATATATGATAAAATTATTTACCAAGACAAGACAAAATTAGCACAAAGCTCAAGATGGTGATTATTTATGAGTGGAAGGCAGGGGATAGGAGAAGTAGAAAAATTTGTGCAAGATATTAGTATGTTCAATTTCTTAGGTGAAGTGATAGGTTTACATGTATTCTAGACATTATTTTTCTTTACAACTTAAAGTATGCAACATATTACCTTTTGTGTTTGTCAGATATCATATATCAACACCTAATAAACAAAAACATAAAAGCTCTACATATAAACACTTGCAAATAATTTACCATAAACACACAAGCACCCATTTGCAAATGTTTTGATGAGAGTCATAACAGTCCACAAATTTTCTCCCATGAAATTATATAACATCTGTTATGAAATTTCAACTTTATTTTTATTTGATTTGTCAACTGCTTTTACATTGAGAAGCTGTCAGGTATTTTCAGGGGACCATGGGTATATGATTTGTGTTAGTGGAAATTAGACTGGACTGCAAATTGGGAAAAGTAGATTCAAGTGAGAGCTGTAAGATTAACTCTCAGTAACTTTGGGCAAGTCACTTTAATTTTTCTCAACCTCTTCATTCGTGAAATAAGCAATTTAATTAAGTGTTCTCTGAAGTCCCTTCTAACTCTAAAATTTTACACAGTTGTGACCTTAATTTTTTGTAAACACAAATATTTTGAAATAATGTATAGCAAATTAGATTGCTTCAGTGTTAAGCTAAACTGCGTATGCATTATTACTAGAAATTATGGAGAAAATGCTTCTTGAAAATTTCCTTGGATCTTTTTCACTAAATTACTTATAAAAATGTCTGTTGCATAATCTAATAAAATGTTGATACTTGTTATATACATGCCAGATATTAAGGCAAAAACCTAAATGTCCCGTTTAGTTTCATTACTTTGCAGAGTGCATCAGGGCATGAATTAACTAATGCACTAAGTTGAAATATTTAAAAGTTAATGTACTGGGCTTCCCTGGTGGCGCAGTGGTTGAGAGTCCGCCTGCCGATGCAGGGGACACGGGTTCATGCCCCAGTCTGGGAAGATCCCACATGCCACGGAGCGGCTGGGCCCGTGAGCCATGGCCGCTGAGCCTGCACGTCCGGAGCCTGTGCTCCGCAACGGAAGAGGCCACAACAGTGAGAGGCCCGCGTACCGCCAAAAAAAAAAAAAAGTTAATGTACTTACCTGATGTGAGTAATTTTCAATTTGCATATGAATTGGATTCAGACCCATTTTTTCCCCATTTGCAGGAAGTAAGTATAAACAACTGAAAATTGATGTTTTCCTACAATTCGAAAACTACTTCTGCAGATTTTTTTAAAGGAAGCTGAATAACAACAACAAAAAGATTTTGAAAGAATAAGCTTAAAATGAATGATAGGTGGTAAAACATCAGATTTCCTAATATTTCTGTCTCCAAGTCAAATAAAATAAGTGATTATGGTTGATTTAATTTTTGAGATTCAATGTGGTAATTTATCTCCATTAAAATATTGAGAAAGCCTTGAGTGTGATATGCAAGATATCTTAGAAATCACTAAGCAATATGAAAATATAAGCAGATGAAGTACCCATTAAATCTACAATTTCCCCTGGAAACAGATTTTGACAGAGTTCTGACTTTTAGGAGAACCATATTATTACTTTGCCTAGTGTAACTGTCAAATGTGTATAAAATCATAAGATAATTCACAATTTTCTTTCAAATGCAGCTTTCTCATCAGTTGGCATTTTTTACTTGCATAATTTGTTTCATTTTTTTTCTGTAAAAAACATCAAAATATTTCTCATGGGAAATCTTTGTGTTATTTTATTTTAATGGTTATATTTCTATTATAATATTTTCTGATGAAAAGACATTTTCATTGATAAACCAAATTTACAGAGAAATATGTACAATAATAAGCACATTTTAGGATAGAATTTAATATACTTAAATCAAAATGACATTCTCAACATGTAGACATTTCCCCATCCTCTTCTATGTCTATGGCATCTTCATTTTGAATTCTTGTGTTTAAAATACCTCATTCATTATCTAGATTAGTCTTGGGACTAATCTTGGGCCTTCCCTGGTGGTCCAGGGGTTAAGACGTCGTCTTCTGGTGCAAGGGGTGCAGATCTGATGTCTGGTTGGGGAGCTGAGATCCCACATGCCTCACGGCCAAAAAACCAAAACATAAAACAGAAGCAATATTGTAACAAATTCAATAAAGACTTTAAAAATGGTCCACATTAAAAAATATATCTTAAAAAAAAAGATTAGTCTGTCTAAAAAGAAATAGAATCATTTAATTACTTAGCTATAAAAATAGATCAACCAGTCACTTTAACAGTGCATATATTCAATCTATATTTCCCAGGTCATCGTACCCATAAAATAAGCAGACAGATCTCCTGCCTCAGCCCACCAAGAATGGTCCATTATTCCATGCCTTCAGGCAATGATTCCCAGAGGATGGATATCTATTTCTAGATAATCAATTTTTAAGGTATTTTTGCAGAAAATTTCCCTTTTGCTTTGTAATAAATATATAATGCCAAAGATACAGGCATCTATTGCTATATAATAAACCAGACACATTTAATGGCTTAAAATAATAATTATTTACTTTGCCTCCAAATTTGCACTTTGTGTAGGTCTTGGCAGGGATGGTTCATCTCTGTTCCACCAGGTATCACCTGGGATAGCTTGACAGGGGCTGGAAATTCCACTTCCAAGATGGCTCCCTGGAGTGACTGTTTGCCACAGTCAGTCTTCTGGAACATTAGCTGGGGCTGCTGACCAGGGGCGATCTTTCTTTTCTATATCGGCCTCCCCATGTGGATTTTTAGGTTTAAATATATTTTCTCCTATATCAACTCAATTCTCTTTTCCAAGGACATTGGCATGTAAGTAGGATTTTACTTTTTCATCTTCTGCAACAATCAAGATTTCACCGTTCCTTCTAATTCTTTGGTTCCATTTACTTTGCTTCTTTTCTCAGTTTCTTTTTCTTTGTTTTTCTCTAATTACTTTTGTAATTAAGGTGCTTTTAGTGTCGCTATCATACTCTTGAAGACGTTATTTCTTCCTTGGTCTTTTATGCTCTCTGTAAGTTCATGTTTTACCTCCATCTTCTTATTTCTTCCCTGAATCTCTTTGAACTCTTGTTTCCAAGCTGATTTGCTTAGGATGTTTACTTTGTCACTTTCAGATATTATTTCCATTCTTTTATGCGTCAAACACAAATAAAAAATACTTTATCATGATGACGTGTACCAGTGCTTTCCAGACCAGCGTCCTCCTGATTGCTGTGTATCTGAAGGTTAAGAGGAACTCATTTGGAAAATAAATTGGTACAAAGTTGTAGCCCAGCTTTACTATGCATTTAGTAGGTACTTAGCAAGTTGTTTGGTAGACATTACTAGTATTTACCAATGCCTATTTCTTTCTTTGTTTCCCTTTTAAGGTCCGCACTTATCCTTGTGACTAGGGTAGAAATTAGTACTACTAAATTTCGGTCAGCGACATGAAAATGTGTCAGTTATCGTTTGTGACAGTGAAAAACCCATGGAGTGTTCTCTAGTTTCTCTCTCTTCCACTGTTGCAAAGATCTTGGAAATAGACTTGTGATTCATTTGTTCGGGCAAATGAAATAAGAGCTACCTGGATGGTTGAGTCACCGTATGGAGGACAGCTGCCCTGGAGAGTGGTCCAGGACCCACAGCAGCCCTGTGTAAGTGGGAAATAAACTTTTAGTCTATGATGTCAATGAGAATTGGGGCTTGTTGCTTCTGCATTCTGATTAATAGAACTAGGCTCATAATCATGGTACCATTTCCTGTTCCTGTGACCAAGAAGAATTTCATGTGACTTTGGGAATTTGAAATAGTCTGTTATTTTACTTTGTTTTTATCAATCTACAGAAACATGACAACCCATAATCTTTAGAATTACTATACCCAGAATTTTCTTCCCTCTGCTCTTACCTAGTTAAATGGTATTCTAGGTTTCCATGAGTCCTTGTCATTCATCTTTTCCATCTCTGTTATTTATTTTACTTCAAATTACAGTAGTTACTAAATATAGAAGACATGCCTGGATAAGGATGGAGGAGAGGAAGAGGGGTGATTCTGTCTCAGAAAGCCCTTCTCATGCTGTTCCAGGTCATGGTAACAAGGGTGCACATCCCTCCAGTGTTCGTTTGCATTGAGATTGAGAGCAAGTTGTTGTTTCTATATTGTTTTGTTTTTTGTTTTTTTGCCTTCTTCCTGCAAAGTGATATCTCTTCAGAGACTGCTGATCACTTAATATATTTCTGCTATAGTTAAATTAATTCCTCCTTAACCTTACCTTATATATTGATTTTCTGAAATTTCTGTAGTGTTATTATTTTAAATCTGTGTGAGCTTTTTTAGGGGGGTGGGTTCTTTATCAATGAAAATATATGGAAGTTAAATTAAAATTAGTTGAATAACTTCCATCATAAACTTAGTCTTAAAATAAGTGATTAAACGGAGGCCACAAATATCTACTCAGGTTTCTCCTATATAAGAAGGACGTATGAATATATCTGTAGAAGGATGGATATTGATATATAAGTGTATAGGTATCAACCTGATATACTCTCTAAGCAACACTGAAGCTACATTAAGAGTTTTTGTAAATGTTACTCAAATGCTTTCACATTACCTGTTCAATAAAAAAATGAAATGTTTCCTGTAGTGTTACAAGCGCCCACCTTACACAGACTGTAGGAGTTCTGATTTTCTGACAATTACATACCTTACTTTAGTCTGTGACTTTGTGACATGTTTTCTTACTCTAGAATGTTAAGAGTCTTCACTATAAATATGTTAAAATATAGATGGCTTGTTTTCGTAACCACTGTGTGAATCTTAATTTCGAGAAGCCTTCTTTCAAATGCATGCATTTACTTATATTGGAGGATGGGAACATTTGGTAAAAGACTAAGAATAGTCTTTTACCAAATCAAAAGTAAGAATAAATTGGGGATAATTTATCAGCACTACTGGAAATACAATTATTTTCACATGTTCCTCTCTATAATGCTTCCCATTATGACATTCATAGAATTTAATGAACGAGGATTGATGAGCATCGTCTGTGATGGGATGCTTTTGGAAGAATTGGAGAATTGAGTAAAAGGAAAAGGGTAAAATCTGTTTCTGATGGTGCTCCATGTTGGAATGCTTTCAGTTTAATGATGTTACCAATGAATGGATCTTCAAGAGCTAATTGTGAAGATACCCAATGGTGTTGCCCAGATTGGCCATGGTCTTCTGTCACGATGCCCTTTGGATCAATGGCAATAATCAGTCAGCTTTTCTGCAACATACAGAACATCCCCTATGGACTCTTGGGCTTCTTTACTCTTTAGACAGCTGAGATGGTCCCTCAAAAGCAGATCAAATCCCTTTGTTCATATTGGTTCATATTTGACTTCTACCCCCAAATATTCTCATCCAAGAAATTTCTGCATTATAACTAAAATCAGTTAAAAATTGAGCTAAAAATTACCTTAAAGCTGTTTGTGAATATGAGATCCATGATTCGTTTGCCACTTTTTACTGATTTTCTTGAATATGAGCAGCATATTAGTATGGCTAAAATGTGCTAAAACTGGAACATTACAATCTGTAATTAGGTAGCATTCTTTACTTGATAAAAGTAAATGCTGATTGTTTTTCAACTGAGCATTAGATACTTCAATGACCACTTCCCACAAGACACTTGAGAACATCTGTATAGCTATCACTATAGAAGAGTTTTCTGAAAACAAATAATCTCCAATAAGGCAATTTTCCTATATTTACAGGCAATTTTATATTGACACGGTATAGAAAAATGATATGATTGATGTCCATCAAAGGGGCAAATACAATGGTTGTATACTTGCTAAACTTTATACAGATATGCTAGTATATTTTAGGTGTATTATCCACTGTATGTGTGTGTGTGTGTGTATCTTGCAAAGTTCTCAGAATTCTGATTCTGGTCTCCATTTTGAAATGTATAATTTTCCGAAATATTTGAGATGCTGAATTTTTGCTATGAAAATGTCATTGTCATAGTTAATTGATAGCTATAACCTACTATGGAGAAGCATATAATTTTTAATGGGAACATCTTAGCTAGAGACCAATTAGTACTAAGGCAAATGTGAAGCAATTTCACAATCAAAATGTCATCAAGGGTTTCCTTATGTCTTTGTCCTTTTTTTATGGGGCTTTTAATGTCACACACACTATTATTTAGATATATGTATATCATTAAAAATAGGTTAAATCATTCAGGTTTATTCATATTTACCTATCTGTAAGAAATACTCATTTTCAGAACAATGTTTATTATGAAAATAGTGATAAAAAAATTATCAAATTTTATGAAAATTTTATTTAAGCTTTGTGCAAAACATATTTAAGATAAATGTCTGTATACCCAAACTCATTGATCATTAAGAAGACAGAAAATATAGAGAAAATAGAGTATAGACATAGCAACAGATGCAAGAAAAATAACTGATAATGTGTTTTTTTAATGTTTTTCCTGATCCATCTAAACAAAATTATCTCTATTGGTTAGAAACCTTGTCTTTGTTAATTTTTCATTTTATTTAGGTGCTTGAAGTTAGCATTTGCACTGAATAAGGTAGTTAATTAGATTCAATGTTTTATATATATTAAAAAAACTTGCTGAGAAATGTAAAAACTAAAATGAATTGGAGAATGACATTTAATCCAACGTAAAAAAATTTACAGGAGCAAAATGGTTAGCTTTATCTTAATATTTCCATAAATTGGTAATGGTTAATTTTTCACAAATAGGCACCTAATTGACATTTAATCAAGCATACACAAGTGTATGTTAAATATAAATTAATTACTGTATGTTAAAAATACTGTAATTTTATGGTGTGTAAACAAGTAAGTACATTTTAGTTAGCATTTAATCACTGATTTCACAGACTATAAATGTATAATTACCTAACTAACAATTCACTACCTTTCTAAGGAAAACGTTTTTCAGGTTAAATATGATGTAAAATTAATTTGATGTTATTTCTACAATAATACTTAAAAAGTTGTAAGTGATTTGGCCCATCTATTTTACTCCTGAATTAACTCATCCTCACCGTAATATATGTGGAAATTATAATGTGCAGAAAGACTACTTATAAACGCACAGCTATATAATTGTGATTTGATTACCCAGCCCAATGCAACAGTATGTTCATGGAAAATACCAAGGAATATGTCTTGGGGTTTTAAAATAAAATATTATCTATTTCTAAAGTTAAGTTAAAAAAATAAAGGTGATTAAACAGCATACAAAAACACCTTTTAAAATGTATATTTCTGTAAGTAACGCAGCAATATAAATCATCTCATTGCATTTTGCATTATTACCTTTTTCTTTATTTTACCCTCTTACTGCTCAGTGTTTTTCTAAATACTGGTTTTCCACTATCATTTACCTTTTCCATTTTCTTTTATGTCTTCAAATAAACAACCTTGAATTCGATGTGGAAGGAAATGTTGCAAACTGACCTCAATCAGTTTGGTCATGGATAACAATTCTGTTCTTTTTGTCAGACATCAGTAACCTTATGTAGGTTCTGGGTCTTCTACCACACAAACTCTAGAGCTGGCAGTAAGTTATAGAGAAAGCTAATTCCAGACAAAATTCTACCATGCATACAAGTGTTTACCAGCACGCAGGCAGGAAATCCCTCACTCTGCATTTATTGTAAGCTAGCAGAATCCTAGCACTGGCTCTTCATATGCTATGGAAACACGTTGGCTGACAAGTTCACAAGAAACAGCTGTAGCAATATCTCAGCAACGGTGTTCATCTAACTTTCTCATTGGAGTCAGATTCTCTGTTGAGTGGTTTAATGGGAGACTGTTTCAGAATCCTAAAGCCACGTTTCCACTTGAAGTGGTGCAAGACTTTGGGCTCAGTAGAGAACACAGATCACGAAATAGTCATGATGCTCAGACAATATTTCTAATCAAGGTAAGAACCTTAGACACCACTTAATTCCCTTTAGCATCCATACTGCTAATCATGAAGCCAGCTAGTGTGGATCAAGATAAAGACAGCTGAACACTTACAGTAACAGGTTACTGGGATATAATCTTCTGACTATAGTCTACCAACTGGGTACATCAAATATTAACAAACGTTCTTAGGTTGCAGATGGCTGCAAATGGCCACCTATGAGTATATGGAACTGCACAATCTGAAGTATTTGAAATTAAATTACAGACAATATAGCAGATATATGATATATTTTGTCACTATAACTATTGTATACCAATAATCATTTTTAAGTTGCCCAAGTAGTTTATAAGCATGGGAACAACCATTTTAAGCAAAAGGAGGAACTATTTGGGGGAATACAAAGCATATTTAAAGGTTGATTAGGTCTACATTTACAAAAACTTGGGACGAAAGTATTTTCCTGTTATTAATAATCAAAGATGAGATGTGGATCCGTGCCTTATCTAAACAAAACGTTATGAAAGGTACAGAGAGGCATCCAAAGAAGGCTAAACTACAGCCTCATCCCTAAATAAGTTTATTATAATCTGATATTGGAAACAAGATTCAAAACATAATTAGAGGCAGAGAAAATTAAAGTTACCTAGTGAGCAATGGAAATCCACTTTTGATTGAAGCAGTAAGTTGCTTGATATAAACATAAACCCAAAGAGAGTTTGAAAAAGGAGAAATCACTATTATTTAGGAAGTCTTCATGGAATAAATATTATGGGAATTATAAAAGCACTCATAGCCAATTGTAAATTTTAAGAGCTAAAAAGCTTTTGACTTTTTATTCAGGAGGTGCTTGAAGGAAGTCTGGCTTCTAGAAAGTTTCCTGGAAGTAGGCACTACAATGGGAGCAAGGGAGTAAATATATCTTAACATTTGTTTATTCATCTCCCCCTAACGTCTTATAAATGACATTTTAAAACAACGTCATATATTTTCAGTATACGAATATGAAAAGCCCATTTTTGTCTTCGTTTTGTAGGGTTGCCATGGGGCTGCAGTTTTTAAGCTATTTGGTCTTTATATCCTAAGAAAATATTGAGGACTTCAAAGAGCTTTCGCTTTCCTGAATTATATCTACCAGTATTTACCACATTAAGTCAAAAAAAAGTTGAAAAATATTTTCATTTCATTAAAATGACATTGCAAAATGTGCTAAATGATAAAGTAATATACACTCTTTAAAAATGATGATGTTTCCCAAAAACAAAAAGGTGAGTAAGGAGAATGGCATAGTTTTACATTTTTGTAAATCTCTTTAATGACTGGCCTAATATAAAAAAAATCAATATTCTCCTATCAGCTTCTGCATTTAATATGTGGCAATTCAGTGTTTTAAAGTATAGGGAAAAAACAATCTGGTCTCACGCAGATATGTACCTGGAAACTCTTTGAGATAATTGCAGATATTCTTCTTTTGATATCACACCAAAGCTTGACAAATGGAATTAAAAAAATATTTGTTACAATGTGTAATCTAAAAGCATATTAATACATGTTTAAACGGCTTTACATGAAGAGACAACGTTCTGTCTTGCACTTTGAATAAATCTTTTACCCAACAGTGGTTTTACACCGTCATCCGTTGGTCATTTGGAAAATTGGTTCACTGACTTACGCAGATTTTCCAAACTTGGATACAATTTACTTTTTAATCTAAAACAAAAATCACATTCACTTTCTCATCAGAAAAGCCCATAAGTATTGGAATGCTGTAAAGCGTGTGTTGATAAACAGAAGTTTTCTAAGATTTTGATTATTCCTTGAAAATTTGAATTTTACCATTGGCAACACCTACTGTGAGTTGCTCTCCTGGAAGTGAAAGACTGATTTCATTCATTTTTTTAGTAAGTCTGCCAAATACCCAAATGTGAACAACCTTAGTTTGCTTTCAGTGGTTCTTTCAAGTAAAAGTGGTGTTCTCAAAAAGTGAAAGGGCAGCTCAGCTCACAGACCCAACAGATACATTAGGGATTTTCCCCAAGAACACCACGCACCTACATGCAGCCCACATGCTTTCAGATAGGTTCCATTTTCCCATATATTCCTAAGTAACATAAAAAACATGTACGTAAGCCTCAAGTTTAATTACGTTAGGAGCTTGTACTGCTTCGTCAGGACATTCTTATGGGAACTTGTTTTTTCCTGGGAGCAGGATGGATGACAAAGAGAACCTGCTAGAACAGTCGGGCACCGCTTTCCTGACTGCTGCTAAGGCACCCTCACTAAACACGTCACATGGTGAACAAGGCAAATGGTGTCTTACCTTTACTATGAAAATAGGTTTGTTTTGTTCTTTTTTTTTTTTTTTGCGGTACGTGGGCCTCTCACTACTGTGGCCTCTTCCGTTGCGGAGCACAGGCTCCGGACGCGCAGGCCCAGTGGCCATGGCTCACGGGCCCAGCCGCTTCGCGGCATGTGGGATCTTCCCGGACCGGGGCACGAACCCGTGTCCCCTGCATCGGCAGGCGGACTCTCAACCACTGCGCCACCAGGGAAGCCCTAGTTGCTATTTTTGTAAAGTTACAGACTCTACCCCAATCACCACTTCTGCTAGAGTCTCTGAAAACCCAAATTTACTAAAAATACATGTCCCTGGGATTGCCATGTTATCTTCCTCAAAGAGTTGTGACTATCTCATGAAGCGATGCATGAAAAGCTCTTAAACTATGACTGCAACATACCAAACAGGTCCTCCCCCTCCCCCCTTCTCCCCCCCCTTCCTCCCCCTCCCCCTGCCTCTCTCTCCTCTTCCTCTTCATTTTTCTTTCTTGAACTTCCTCTGAGCTTAGCACAGTGACTGGCACATGGCAGCTAATACGGGTGTGATAACTGTTTGTCCAGTAGGTGACTTCTGAATGCAGCTGGATCTCAACTTTTCCACATCTTATTCCCAGATCTTCTTTGTTATACAAAGGTGGGGTCTTCTTGGATTTTGGCAATGTGGCTTTTTTTCCTTATTTTTGCTACTGAAATAATGACCCATTATTTCCAGAGTTCATGACCTGGAGTTTATTTTTGGTATCAACTATACTTAGGCATCATTAGACACAAATAGAACAAAGAATCATAAATATATTTACAAAAACTAAGCTGAAAAGCAAAATAATGATTTCTACACAGGATGCCACAAGTTTAGGACCTTGGGCTAAGCATTGGACTTAGCCTGAGCTAACAGATTTTATATGCACTTTTAGTGACCTTGTCTTTGAAAGGGTTTATATGAAAGCCACTCTGACATTTTTCAATACTTCAGAAGCCAGAAAGAATTGTGCTTGTGTGTGTGTGTGTGTGTGTGTGTGTGTGTGTGCTTTTCACTTGACTGGTGAGGAATTTTAAATGTATCTTTGTGCCTGTGAATATATGCATTCTTATAATGCAGGAACATGAGTGATGCCAATGGAAAACAAAATTAGTTCAGTGACATAAGATTAATTCTGGAACTAACTTATTCTCTTCAGGCCTCTTATAAATACAGTTTCCAATGCATCATATCCCAGAGAAAGAAAGCATTTTGGAGGATGAATAACGTATGTGAAATTTGTTCTTAAATAACTGCTTTTGGAAGAGTGAAGAAACAAAGTATTCAAGTGGAAGAAGTAGTACTTTAAAACAATTTTAAGCGTCTATTTTCAGAAAAGGTATAACTGAGGTAAAAAAAGGAAATTATTTGAACACTGTGATACAAGTATATATGTATATTGCCAATAGCAGTGATCTGAACTTCAATTTCAGTATGTATGTTGTTTGTTTTCTTATAATAAAATACCAGTTCATCTGATTTCAGTTATATTTTTGTAGACATTTTTATATTACCTCTGGATTGGATTCCAAAGTCATAAGGAAAAGGAATATTCAAAGGCAGTCAATTTTATAGAGATTGGAAAAGTGTCTTGTAGCATCATCAGCCTCCTAGAAGACAAGTAGGTCACATAGAGAAAAGAGCATCTTGCAAGACAGGAGTGAACTCCCTGTTGTAGTACAGAGAACATGTGCTTTGGAATCAAGGAGATTAAATTTAAAAAGTAGCCCTGATGTCTGGTAGTTCTTAGTCCCTGACTATTTACCCTCCTGGACCAACTCTGAAGATTAAATAGTCAGAAAAAAGCTTCTAGCACTTAGTAAATATTCAGTAATAGTTTGCTCCTTTTAATTCCCTCCCCGTATCACACAGATTTGCAATCTTAATTTCTGAGTGACCTATTTTAAGCTCTATTCAGTTTGTTGTTATTCTTTCAGAAAATTTCTTCACCTCTGACAACCGAATATCATTTTAAATTGCCACTGTCTGAATATACCATTCTTTAACCTGTTTCATGTCAATGGATTTCTAGGCTGTTTACAGTTTCCCAGTACTTTGAACACCATTACAGTGAACGCCCTTTGACGTGTATACTTCCACACTTGTGTCATTATCTCAACAAGATAAACTCTTGAAAGTAGAACTTGGTTGGCCATTGCTTTGCTCAATTAAAGTTTGATTTATATGGCAAAATTGCTCTCCAAATCTTTGATTAGTTGCTCCTATTCTTAAATAATGTATGATTTATTTATTTAAACCTTGGAAGATTTCAGACTCATTTCTTCAAATGCTTACTAATATGATGCTTTCTAGGGTATTTAAATATTTGCTAATCTAAGAGGCAAAGAGATTTTTAATTTTTTAAAAATATATTTGCTTTCCTTATTTCTTTGATTACTAATAAGGTTAAATATCTTTTTATATGACATTAATTTTACTTTTCTTTGGGGTAATGATGTTCATAATCTTTGCTCTCTTTTATATTGGTAATCCATCCTTTTTAAAAATATCTCTGTAAGAATTTTTTCATATTAGAGATATAATGCCAATATATATATAATTGGCATATTATAGTATATATAATGGTTTGTCATAGTTATTTTATACATTAAATTTAAAAAATTAGTCTTCTAACCTTATGATTTTTTGATAGAAACCACTTTTTTTATCATGTTAGAATTGTAAAGTAAAATTTTTCTATGCCTCCTAATACTTTTATTATGCATTTATTCATTCAATATTCCATCCATTTGGAATTCTTTTGATGTTTGATGTTAGATAATGAAATTTATACATTTTTCAGATATTCTAGAGTTCTAACACCATTTTTTGATCAATTTATTTTTTTCTCCTCAAAATAAATATGATTTTTGAAGGATATTGAAGCTAGTATCCTTTTTGGAACTGCCATTTAGATCTCTTACAAGAATTCTATTAGCAGACTGCTTTATCAAAAAATTAAGAGCAGGGGCTTCCCTGGTGGTGCAGTGGTTGAGAGTCCGCCTGCCGATGCAGGGGATGCAGGTTCGTGCCCCGGTCCGGGAGGATCCCACTTGCCGCGGAGCGGCTGGGCCCGTGAGCCATGGCCGCTGAGCCTGCGCGTCCGGAGCCTGTGCTCTGTAACGGGAGAGGCCGCAGCGGTGAGAGGCCGGCGTACCACACACACACACACACACACACACACACACACACACACACACACAAATTAAAAGCATTTTCTACATTTACACTTCAGTGTTTATTCATTATTTTTTCCTACATCTACTAGGAGCATTGGCCATAATCAGGATACTATGCTAGGTACTACTGACGGAGAAAAGACAGAGAGGAGTAGAGAGATAAATATAATGTGGTCCCTATTCTCCAAGGCAAATGCCCATTTGGTAGATACCAAACACAGGATCATAAACACTTCAAAGGAAATACAAATATGTCCCATTGGGAATCAGGAGAAGAATATGATACTTTTTTTTTTTTTGCGGTACGCGGGCCTCTCACTGCTGTGGCCTCTCCCGTTGCGGAGCACAGGCTCCGGATGCGCAGGCTCAGCAGCCATGGCTCAGCCGCTCCGCGGCAGGTGGGATCCTCCTGGACCAGGGCACAAGGCGGACTCTCAACCACTGCGCCACCAGGGAAGCCCTAAAGATGATACTTTTGATGATAAGAAGAAAACATTTAATGTGAATCCTAAACTCTTAGTATAAAAATGACAATGGAGGAAAGAAAAGAAACACTAGTTGGAGGAAATGGTGTAAAAGACTAAGAGGAAAATGTCAGATATGTTCTTGAAAACAAAACCAAACCTAGATTAGCGTCTACACTCAGAGGAATTACTGGAGGAGAAGCCTTAAAAGAAAAGTTACTGGAGGAGAAAAAATTACTGGAGGAAAAAATTACTGGAGAAAAAATTACTGGAGGAGAAGGCTTAAAAGAAAAGTCTGTGGTAGAGATTGGAAGGCTTTATTATGAGTGCCAGATTGAATTCAAGTTTAATTAATTAGTGAATGAGAAATCATGAAAGTTTTAATGACAAGAATTTTGATATGATCAGATTAACAATTAAGACCAGTGTCAGTTATGAAGCAGTTTGCAAAACCTGCATAGACTCTTAGCAAGCAAATCAAAGAGGCATAAATCCTTGACATATGACATTTTGAATGCCCTGGTGACATCTATCATCCTTTTCTTTCTAAACAGAAAAATATACCTGATTTTAAGACAATCTGATGTGAAGAAAATTCATTGGTAAATGTTACAGAAGATTTGTCAGTGTTTCTTAAAATTTTGACATCAATTGCCCTTTAGTGAATTATACATATGTAGTATCAATATTGGAATAAATAATTTGAAAATAATAAAATAAAACAACTAAAATATATTTTAAGTTAAAGAAAATATAGGTGTTATATCAATATAAGAGATGTCATCATTTATAAAAAGAATCTTTGTCAGTGCTGTTAGACAATTTGCTAAGTCATAACTCACGTTAAGACTGATAACAAAACAAAGATTTTTATACCAAGAAATTTTAGTGCAAAAAGTTGTTGAGTATTTCCTCCTTAAAAATGTTCTGCACATATCAAGACTTGATTAATATTCTTAGTATATATTATTTTATTTGACTTTAAAATAATATGTATGCTAACATGAAAGAGGATAGTAGTTCATTTTTCATATTGTGCATAATTAATTTTGTTATGCCTAACGTTGTAATTTGATTAAAAAATTTTGCTAGGAGCCTTTTGTTCTGATTTCAAATACTATATATTTATCATTAACTTCTCAGAAATATTGTGACTTGTGCCTGTTTTCATTATTAGAACTGTGATTGTCAGTAATGCCTTTGTAGCTATGTTCTCTTCTCTACCTTAAACAATAAAATTAATTTTGTATGAGAAATTTTATTTTTTAACTTATTCTTGGAAAATTTAATTGATTGATTAGTTTTAATGAAAATGAATGCTTCCGTGGATTCTTGTTTCTGTTCCACAAAGTTTTGTAACACACAACGTACGGGGGATCACCTGGCCTATAATACCCAGTTTTCACTTATGTTACCATAATGCTTTTGATCTGAGCTTTGATTTTCCAGATGTTTACATAGAATCATCATACTCAAGTACTGAATTTATCTTACTCTATTCAGATTCACATTCCTCATTTGCACTGAAGTTACCATATTACTTTTATTGTACTTTATAGTGAGGAGTAGTTTTAAATTAC
The DNA here is from genome assembly GCF_039906515.1 of Pseudorca crassidens. NCBI lineage: Eukaryota > Metazoa > Chordata > Mammalia > Artiodactyla > Delphinidae > Pseudorca > Pseudorca crassidens. The sequence continues at coordinate 7,424,161 of NC_090313.1, forward strand.
TACTCTTCTCAGTACTTTATGTTTTAATTAACCACTTTCGAAGGATATAATCATTTTGGTAGACATAATGAATATTAATAAGGAGAATATAAATTTAAGAAGACTAAACAATGCCATCCAAATTATATTAAAAATATATTTACAAACATACTCTTTATTATCAGTCATGATGAGCTGAGCAATGTAGCTCTTGTAGCTTATGTATAACCTCACAGAGCATAACAGTTTTTAAATCTAATTAATTACTTTGTGAAAAACATAACTAGATAATAATTATTATTTTAATAATAATTTAATTTAATTCCACAATATTAAATGAAAACAGGGACATGTTTTCATCTATTTTTTTTCTTCAGAAACCAACAGTTTCCTTCTGAACATAATTTGAGAAACTCTTATTCTTCCCTCAATTTTGTTATCTACCTGCTGCTGTTACTTCCTTTATGATATCAGGTGTGGCAGCCAATCCACTCTTTCTATGCCACCAATAGATGTCTTAAGGCTTACCTTCCTTCTCCTTTATGTGTTTGTATCATTCTCTTGGAATGACTGACCCAGATGTGGTGATACCTACAAGGAGTACGGAAACTTAAGAATGAACATGTTGCCAGAGCTAAGACATATTCTAGACCTATGAGTCACAGCTCTCCCAAGAAGTAAAAAACATTAGCTTCTACTTTCCCTTTATTGACTGGATGTATGATGGATTATAGATAATAGTGAACAATGGCAAGGAAATACAAGTGTCCCATGAAATACTGACATTCCGCTATAACCACTTAAAGCTGAAATGTATCCTTTGCTGATAGCACCTTCCCTTAAATTTACAATAATATGTTTCCTTTTACTTATGAGTTCTGTGTTTAAGTAATTTAGTTACTATTTTATTCTATTTTTAGGCAACTCATTAGTAGAAAATAAATTCAAGTGTTGAAGGAATATGTCAGTTACTAAAATCAGGACTTGATATCTTAGCACATGACATAATGATCAAGGTACAATCAGAAATGAGTCAGCAGAATAAGCTTTCTGCCCCTTCTGGGAATCCCAGTTGCGCCATACTAAGGCAGATGTTAACAAGGGGAGAAACTGGGTACGAGGTATATGGGAACAATCTGTATTATCTTCAAAACTTTTCTGTAAATCTGAAGCTATTCTAAAATAAAAAGTTTATTTAAAGAAAAAGAGTTGAGTCAGCAGATAGTCAGGAATTGTTCCTGCCATAGGTTGAAAGAGAAACCCCTGGAAACATTTTGCTGTAGCAAATGAAACTCAAAAGTTAAAGTGGATGGTAGAAAACTCCCCTAAAACCTTGGAGACACAGCAGAGAGGGCAGTGGAATTCAAAGACCAAGTAGTAAGCAGTGCTGAGCACTGCAGGTGCATGCCAAGTTTAGGTGTGAGTTCCAGAAGTGAAAATGGGTAGAAAAATTCAGACAAGGAAGAGCCAGAGAGATACAGGAATGACAATGTGGGAGAAAAGCTTCTCCAATAGCCAAATGGATTGCGATAAGTGAATGTTTCCAGATGGTGTTGGACTAGATTTAGTCAGTTACGTTTGTTCTTTGCTTCTCCGGTTGTAAAGAGTTTCTATCCTGGTCTCCAAGGGGTGGTTGATTCCACTTGTAACAGTTGAACTCGTAGGTTGGGGAAGAAAAGACTAGGAAAGCTTGTTAGTGATGAGATGAAGATTTGAAAAAGGCTGAGCATGAACAATCAACAGTGGGACAAACAAAGAAGAAACAGACACAAGAAATGTTTATAAGGCAGAGCTAGGACACCTTGGTGACTAACTGCACACAGAGGACAAGGGGAGAGCAAAGAATCCTGCAAGATTCTGAGCTTAAATGATGAGGACATAAAGGTGAGAAGGAAGAGAGTACATTTACATTCAGACATGCTTCATTTAAAGTTGCAAGGCTACACCCAGGTGGGGACATCTGCAAAGCATTTGAGTGTATTGGTTGAGAAAACTGGAACAAATCAGGGTTGAAGATAATCATATATACAGAAGTAAACGTCCACCATTAGGAGTGGATGAGATTATTAAAGCAGAGTTTTATGGCACGAACATGATCTAGGGCGGAGTTTTGAAAAATGTTTAAGGGCTAGGTTTATCAAGAGAAGCCAGTTGATGAGATGAAAGACATGGTGGTCAAAGAAGTAGGAGACTCCGGAATATGCAATAACGTGTGAGTTTAAGGAGATGTTTGCACGGCTTTTCTTTCTCAAGGGCTGGAATAATTTTCAGGTGAGGTGCCTGTGGCTTCACATGAAGTCTTTCACTGTGTGTGTTGGAATGAAAGAGAGGCAGTTACACATAATCATTGCATAGATCAACATTATTATTACTATTATTCCAAGGATAAGGCATGTAAGCACAAAAACATTAGACACACATCATTTGATACAGTTTGCAAACATGGTGAATTCCTAATTGGCCCACTGATGTAGTGGATTTTCAACGTATCTCATGCCAAACTGATAAATGTGTTTCTTCTCTCCTCCTCTAGGGTAAGAATAGGTTTATGCTGTCTTCACTAACTCACACCCAAACCAGAGTCTCATGGGTCTGAGCAGGGGATGAATGGTATATCTAATTCCTGGCATTACATTTACCAATACTTCCCAGTTGCAAATATCAAATTCTGAAACTAAACTTAAATATTTAGCGAGAGGCAAAGGTGCCCCTGAAGATGCACTTCTCTCTGAACAGGATTCATGCTAGACAGAGGAGGAGAGGAGACGGCTACAAAAAAAGCAGAGGAGGGCAGTGCCTGCAGAGGTCTTAAAAGAAGGAAGGGGTCGAGGAGGTGGAAGTGTTGAGGATTGGAGCCCAGACACTGAGGACCAGCGACAGAGCCTTGAGGAAAGTTTCTGATAAAAGCTAAAATGTCCTAGCACCCTTCATTTTAAAGGTCTGGGATGGTAAAGTGCAAAATGAAACTACACGAAGGCCCTCTTTTCATCAATTCTACATCAATTCACAGTCCAATAAAAAGAAGGCAAATCCAATGCTTGCTGGGTTTTTTTTCCTTTATTAAATACAAGGAAAGCTTTGGAACCAAGAAGGCCATGCCCAACTCCAAGAAAACACTTGTGCATACTGCTTTATACCTTATTATTCAGGCAGTTGGTAATTTGGCAAATTAAAATTCAGAAAAGAAACTACTTCTGGAGAAACCAAGATATTTTGTATTTTCCTGCTTCTCCCATCACCATCTCATGATTTCTTTCATCATAAAGGCATGTCCAATAGTTTTGATTCACACATACCAAATCTATTAACTTTTACCAAGTTACCAATTCCAAATTTAAGAAACATTTGTAAAATCACCTGCAGTCATTCAATTTCATGTAAATAATGTTTCTATAGTCATGTTGAATATAAAGGCTCAAATATATTTGGATACAATCACAGTAATCCCAATCCACGATTCTTCTCTAATTTTTTCTGACGATATTATTCCCTTAGCATACGCTTCATCCTGCCTCTCACAGAAAGCAGCTCTATTTTTTTTGCCTATGTTCCTACTTAACAGCAGTCATTAATTTACTGATACCCTGTCTATCAGGCCCACATCATCTTGATTAGGGCTGTTATCCTAATCAAAAGGCTGGTAATTAAGACTATCCATCTGTAGAGTTCTAAGTGCTAAGATGAGTTGAAGATCCTAATTAAGATTATTTAGGTGTTACTTAAATGCCATCATTTGATTCAGCTAATCATACCAGTAGGTACATTAGATTTGCATTAATGTTCTTCTGAAGCCAGCAGTCTATTTAGGTAAGTCAGAAGTGTATATTGCAGACACGATTTCAAACATCTTTATTTGAAAGTGATATTGAGACAATATGGTAAGATAAGCAGGATGTTAGAACAACTAGGTTATTTCAATGTTTCTTAATTTACTCTATGGTAATGAGTGGAGTATTTAAAATAAACAGCCTTTTATTGAATTTGCTGTGTATCTTTCATCATCTTGCGCCCTCGCTCTCTCATACACGCACACACAGACCAAAAGTGATGCATTTTTACCAGCATTTCCCATTTTGTCACAGAAACTTACTGTAATATGTTAAAAGTCTCTGCAGACTAAGTTTCCTAAATAGCAATGCTTATGTTCAATAAAAGGTATTTGTCCCAATCAATGCCTGAAGCTGCCTTAAAAAAATTAATAACAGAATACTTTGTTGTTGAAAGTCACATGAATATCTAATTATCCTCCAATAAAAACAATCATGAAGATTAGTACAGTAAAATATAATTCATTAGTATCTTCTTTTCTCTTACTTTATCCTTGGTTAATAGAAAATACAAAATACATTACTCTGTTTAAAATTTTATAGGTATAATGGACTAAAGTGTGTTCTTAGTAACCTATGCTAAGTGTTGCTTTCAATGTACTTTTACCCAATTTTGATGATGAATAATGTTACTACTTGTAGAGAAGAAGGGGTTGCATTTATTTGAAAGAATTATTCTTACAAACTATGTGATCTATATTTGGAGTTCTCTTGTTCTGGTGTGAAAAGGAAAGAAAACATACTTGAGTTTTCTGTTAATGTGTAACTTCTGACATCGTATTAAGAGATGTATTTCAGGTGGGACAAGCAGAGCAGATAAAAAGGGATATAAGGAAAGGGAAGTGAACTAAAGTTTATAAAGTTTCTGCTTTGTGCTCTATATGGTTTGTAACATATATTGTAGCTATTACAACTTTTTGTTTCAGGGGTGTAAGTGTGTGAATGCCTATTAAATATCTATATTATTTAGACATCAAATCAGTTCTAAATTCCTTAAGTGTATAGATATTTTAATGTTTTTTTAACTACTGAATATTGGACTTCTAAGGATATGCATGATTTCCAGAAATGACTACTCATTCTTCATGATTTATATCATATACTAATCCTTGTGTTTGAGATATGGCATACTTTATAATTCATCTGATGTTCAGAGACACTGCTTTATGTTTCAAATCATAATTTTAAAATATAGCTGGCTTTATCTTTCATAATTTCCACAGTAAACTTTAAAAATCTTAGGGCATTTGCAAGTATCAACCTATTGCCTATACACACATTAATAAAACAATTACAATTATCCAGATGCTCCAGTGTCATTTTCTCTGCCCTCAGCTATTAAGGGGTTAGGTGGTAAACTTAGAGATAGTACTTAAACACCCCAAAGAATAACATGGAGAACAGAGTAGCCTAGGTAACCAGAACATTGCCTAATCAAGCACTAGATAATTTAGAGATGAATATATTTGGGCCTATTAGAACATTGAGGCTACTAATGACAACACTTAGTCTCAGTTTTCTTGAAAAGTGACAAAAATTCCTTATTTAAGGCTCTTTTTTTTTAATGTGACCAATGGTTTACTAAAATTAATTTGCTTTTACTACAAAGAATACACTTTTTGTTTGTTTGTTTGTTTGTTTTGTGGTATGCGGGCCTCTCACCGTTGTGGCCTCTCCCGTTGCGGAGCACAGGCTCTGGACGCGCAGGCTCAGCGGCCATGGCTCACGGGCCCAGCCGCTCTGCGGCATGTGGGATCTTCCCGGACCGGGGCACAAACCCGTGTCCCCTGCATAGGCAGGCGGACTCTCAACCACTGCACCACCAGGGAAGCCCACTTGTAGCCTTCTTGATAGATGTCTCTTTCATTTTGTTGAATGGTATATTTGTTTTGAGAAACTTAATATTAAAAATTGTGAATAAGAATGAACATAAGTTCTAAATACAAATTCAAGCATAAAATATTGCAAATGTGCTAAGAGTAAGGTTACCATTATTTATTGAGCACGTACTATTGTGTACTAGGCACTTAATGTATATTTTACTCTTCACCACCCTGTAAATGGACATGATTGCCCTCCTTTGACAGCACTAATATAATTAAGATCACCCAGTTAACTCTCAGCATTTCTGAGAACATCTTTCTCATCTACAAAGTGGGAATAACAGTATCTACTTTTTAGAGATATTTAAGACTCAAGATTCTTGTTTTCACATTTTTTTTTCTTAAAAAAAAGCTCATCTTGCGATCTTTCTCCTCTCAGTAAATGACAACTTTATTCTTCCATTTCCTGGATTAAAAACCCTTGGAGACATCTTTGATAGTTCTCTTTTCTCTTCATTCCATAATTATTTCATAAAGAAATCCCATTAGCTTCCTTTCATCATGCATCTGTATTCCCACTTCTCACCATCATTACTGCATTAATTCAAGCCCATGCTTCGCTGGTAGGATGACGGCTGTAGTCCCCAAAATAGCTCCCTGTTTCCGCTCTCACCACCATGTCCTGCCCACCTAGAGTTTTCAACCAGTAGCCAGAGGAAGCTGCAAAAATGCAATTCAGCTCATGCCACTTGCTGTGGTTTCAATGTTTGTATTGCCCCCAAAATCATACTTTGAAATCCTAAATCCCAATGCCATAGCAGTAGGAGGAGGGACCTTTGGGAGCAGCTTAAGTCATGAGGGTGGGGCCCTTATAAGTGGGATTAGCACTCTTATAAGCAAGACTCCCGAGAGCTGCCTCACTCCTTCCAGCACGTGAGCATTCAAAAAGAAGTCTGGGACAGAAGAGGGTCCTCACCAGACCATGTTGACTCCCTGATCTCAAACTTCAGCCTCCAGAACTATGAGGAATACGTTGCTATTTTTTATAAGTCATCCAGTTTGTGGTACTTTGTTACAGCAGCCTGAATGGGCTGAGACACCACTCCTGTGCTCAGAATCCCCCAATAGCTAAATCAAGATGTTATCACTGCCTCCTTCCTATATTACCCACCCACCCACCATGACCCTCAGCACTCTGTTCCTGGACATGAAGACCACTCCTGATTGCAAGCACATGTGGCTCTTCTCCTAGGAATTACACTGGCTGTACCGTTGGTGATGGCTGCGACAGAGCAGCCTGGAGGCACAGAGAGTTGATACCCCTGGGAGCAGCCCTCAGCCAATGACAGAAGGAAGTGGTGGATTATACTCCAGCATTCTGAGCCCTCAGGTGAGACGGATCTGAAGTCTGCCATGTTATCTCCCAGAGGTCCCAACAGAATGCAATTCCAGTTGCCCTGAGCAGTAACCAGCTGCTGAATGATCTCTATATTTGCTCCCTTCCCCACTTCAGTACTGGTATTTCCTAGACTCTGCCCCCAAATGAACACCTCAGCCTCAAATCCTTGTCTCAGGGGTTGATTCTGCGTGAGCCCTTCTTGCCCAGAGACGGCATCCTACAAAATCTCCTCTGAAAGTAATAAACAGTAATTAAGTACAAAAAAGGATGTAAACAAAGAAAATATAAAACAAAGTTATTTGGTTAAAATGAAATTAAGTTGGAAAATTAAATAAAGATTAGAATTGTGTGTGCTTTTTTACAGACTCCACACTAATTCAATTTCATTTACATAGACTAGAAATATATATGATTTTGATTACAACGATCATTCTCACAACTGCAAAGGCTTTTGGGGTGATTTCAGGGTATTTGCTTAGCACAGGAATGTTTACTTAGAAAGGACATTTACAATTTTTTTCACATTGGCTAAAATATACAATCCAACATTTCCTGCACTTGACCTTAGACGCTCATCTTTCTGGAATATTTCTTTAGCCTTTGCCAAAGTGTTGACTTACCTAATTACCTACTGTTACATTGGTTAAGTTCCCTCATGCTGGCCTGAGAGTTCTTCTAGCCCACCGGTATTTGCAGTTGGAATTTAAATATTTGCTAGAGTACTAGCCCTGTTCTTTAGTCATCAGTTAGCAAAGTCAAACATCATTTAGTCTCATGCTCCACAACCAGCATGGAGGAAATGCTAGTTCATCTTTCCTTTTTTGTTTATCTGTCCTGGAACAGCATACGTTTTCAATGGCAGGGTCACTGATTATTCATTCATTCACCATCCACTGAACATCTATATGACAGGCACAAAATTTGACCTGTGAATTTAAGGAGCTTTACCCTAATGGGCAGAGACAGATGTGAGCAAATAACTACAAGGTTATTGGACATGTTCTGGTGTGCACAACATGAAATGAACACACAGAGGATGAAGAAGCAGCCTCCGACTGGGAAAACGGGGGATGATGCACTGGAGGTAAGAAATAAAAGTTCTGCAGAAAGAAGTCTAATACCTAGTTTCTACCTTTGTTTGACAGATTGAGATATAATAAACTGTGCGTGTTTAAAATATATACTTTGATATATTGTATGTATGTGTTTAGACGTATGAATTCATGAAACTCCACCATAATTAAAGTAATGAACATAGTCATCACTCCCAAAATATTCCTGATGGTTTTTTGTAATTCCTCCCTACTACCAACTCTATGGATCTTCTCTCCCCCATCCTTTTTTTCTGCGGGGGAGAGGGTTGGGAATGGGGAGTGGAATTATGACTTCCTTCATTCAGAATAATTATCCTGAGATTGATTCTCCTCGTAGCATGTATCCCCGGTTTATTCTTTTTATTACTGAATAGTTATCATAGTTTGTTAATTCATTCATGTGATGATGAAGAGTGAGGATATTTCAAGTCGGGCTATTTCAAATAAAATTGCTATGAAGAATTTTACACACAGAAAGTATAAGTATTTGTAAGAATATATGCATTTATTTCATTTATTTCTCTCAGAAAAGTATTGAGGAATGAAATGACTGAATCGTATGGTAGTTTAAACCTTTAAGAAACTACTAACCTGTTTTCCAAAGTATTTCTATGATTCTTTACTTCCACTACCAGGATATGAGAGTTCTGGGTCCTCCATATCTCTGCCAATATTTGGTATGGTCATTAAAAAACAATTTAGTCACCCTAAAAGCAGTGAGTGATATCACATTGTGGTTTTAACTTGCATTTTAGTGACTAATGGTGGTTACCATCTTTTCATAGTGTTGTTGGCCATACATATATCTTCTCTGGTAATGGATCTCCTCAAATCTTTTGCCCATTTTTTGTTGGGTTTTCTGTTTTCTTAGTGTTGAGTTTTGATAGTTTTTTGTATATTATGGGTATAAGCCATCTGTCAGTTATGTGATCGATAAACACGTTCTCCTAGTCTATGGCTTTCCCTACATTTTCTTCAGAGTCAGAAGTTTTTAATTTTGATGAAGTTCAATTCATCACTGTTCTTTGTCTGGTACTTGGCGTGGTATCTAAGAAATGATTGCTTCATCCAAGTTACAAATGCTTTTCTCACATATTTTCTTCTAGAAGATTTAGAGTTTTAGGATTTATATTTACAGTCACAATCCATTTACAGTTAACTTGTCTATCAAGTGCAAGGTCTTGATAGATATTTTTTGGCTAATAGATTTACAATTATTCAAGCCCCGTTTATTTAAAGACTGTCTTTTCTCCACCCAGCTGCCTTGGTGCCTTTGTTGAAAATTAGTTGTCCATAAACGTGTAGTCTATATCCGGACAGTTTATTCTGTTCCAATGGTCTGTTTGTATCATTACATGTAGGACCCCCAGCAAGAGTTAAAATAGCCCCCTAGATAAACCACAGAGACATTCTTCCTGCTCTGGCAGGTCCAGATAACTCACTATCCTCCAATTTTCTTGCACATTCTCTTCCCCATCCCTAGTTATCTTTTATGTTTCATCACAGATTGTCTCAGAAGTCTGAATTTTTCACCTGGAAATCCTGTTAAAATGTTTTAAATTAGTTGTGCTTGGGTGGGACTCGCAAACTGCATCCCCGAGAACAACACATGTGTGTATCCCTTTACAATACTTACTCTGTCAAATCAGTACTTAAGAACAAAGTTCTTATTCCAGCAGATTTGTTCCAATAAAATCTGTCAGTGGAATACTGGGAATTGTGAGAAAAACATTCCTAACATCGTAGGATAACTGAGATACTTGCCATCAATTGTTTTTTAGCACGTCAGTGATTCCATCTTATGAAAGTATTTATCTGTTTTGCAGTAGATTTTTAATGTGCTAGAATTCCCAACACATATTAGGTGAATTTAAAAATTATATTAAATGGAATTATATTTTATAATAGCTTGAGTAAGAATATTCATATCTGATAAGGAGTTAATGCCTGAAATATACAAGGAACTCATACAAATCAACAGCAAAAACACACATAACTCAGTTAAAACATGGGCAAAGGATCTGAATAGACATGTTTCCGAAGAAGACATACAAATTCCCTGCAGGTACATAAAAAGGTGCATCACTAATCAGCAGGGAAATGCAAATCAAAACCACAATGAGGTATCACCTCACGCCTGCTAGGAGGTCTATGCTCAAAAAGAATAGAAAACCAGTGCTGGCTAGGATGTGGAGAAAATCAACCCTTACGCACTACTGGTGGGAATGCAAACTGGTGCAGCCACTATGGAAATCAGTATGGAAGTTGTTCCTCAAGAAGTTAAAAATAGAACTACCAGATGATCCAGCAATCCCACTCCTGGGTATATACTGAAGAAAAATGAAATCATTATCTGAAAAGGCTATCTGTATTCCTGTTGTACACAGAAGTGTTATTCACAATAGCCAAGGTACGGAAATAGCCTATGGGTCTGTCAGTGAATGAATGGATCAAGAGAATGTATACATATATTCCATTGTATATAGTCCATTGTGTATATATATATGGAATGGACTATATTCAATGGAATATTATTCAATCTTTTAAAAGAAGGAAATCCTGTCATTCACGACAACATGAATGAAACTAGAGGGCATTATGTTGAGTGAAAGAAGTCAGATGGAGAAAAATAAATACTGGATGGTGTCACTTATATACGCAATCTTTAAAACAAAGGTTGAACTCATAGGAAGAGCAAAGTAGAAAAGTGGTTGCCTGGGGATGGGAGAAATAGGGAGAGGTTGGTAAAAGGGTACAAACTTTCAGCTCTAAGATGAATAAAGTCTGAGTGAATGTATAACATGGTGACTATAATTAATAACTCTGTATTTGATAATTGAAATTTGCCAAGAGAGTAGGAATTAATTGTTCACACCAAACAAACCAAAAAAAAAGGTAAATATGTGAGGTGATAGATATGCTCATTAATTCAGTGGAGAGGTGTCCTTTTACAAGGTATACGTATAACAAATCATCACACTCTACACTGTGAATATCTTACAACTTTACTTGTCAATTGTACCTCAGTAAAAGAGAAAGAAATAAAAGGCAAAGCTATCTTTTGGATTACAGAAAGAAAGAGTACCAGTCCTATTCAAACCATTAAAGACAATTAAAAATATGGCTATGATTAAGTGAAAGAAAATCGAAATCAGTTCTTAATGATTCTGAAGGCATGTGACTAACAGCACTAAGATAGCAGTAAAGCCTGTGAACCCTTGGAGAGGGGAAATAATTTACTTCAGACAAATAAGCTCATCCTCGCGGGCTGCTTTGCAAGGAGCTCTGGGACCAGTCCTGCCTGTCTTGCTGTACAAACCTGGTACAAGTTTCCAGACCAGCTGAAGGTGTCACCTCCTCCTTGTGGCTGGCTTTTTCCCCTTGTTCTGTGGGTAACTGTGAGGTAGTCTTGGCACCAACCCAGGCATTCTGCATCCCAAGTGAAAACCACACAATAAAAACACCCTCTGCTTGTGAAGATAGTTTGAAAGCTTGTGTGAGGCCTCAACACATTTCTTGGTGAATTCTCTGTGGATTCAACTTGACTTCTTGCTGAGAAGTATTCATTGACATGGCCTTCTGGTGTTGAAATATTTGTATTTAATTTACCTCAGCATATGGCGCAGAGACACACTAACCCTGATTTGAGTCATTTAAAAATTAATATTATTTATACTTGCTTGCTTTTAGGTAGAGTTTCTATGTTCATACAGGCAGCATCATTCCAAGACATCAATCTATCAAGTAACCCAGCCATGAAGTTATTCTCAAAGGTTAAGTATTTGTTAAAGAAATATATGTCAGGAGCTGGAAAGACACGGACATTGTAGTAACCATATCTTATTAGGCTTTTGGTATATGAAACACATTGTGTGGCTGGGGTCAGGTCCTGTTTAAATGCACGTGGCATATTTGCCCTTGCTTAGACAACCATACGTGGCCCAGGGAATCATTTTCATGTCCACTGTAATGTAATACAAGGATGCAAATGAGAATATCTATTACATAGAAATAAAGTACTCTCCCCATACCTCTTTAACTCTCCAACACTTCGTATATCATCAAATATTCCTGGCAAAAATGTATGTTAGATGGCAGATTAGAAATGAATATCTGTGCATAATAGGTTCATGGAAAAATACATCCACATTTTTGGTGGCTGTAATGGAGAATTCGGGAAGTCTTTCCCTGTGACTGAAGGATGACAGAAGAAATGAAGGGTTTTCCTATTTACTACAACTTGCTCCTAGCTTTGAAGAATGCTTTGCTCCAAATCTGTGGCTCTGTGTGCCTCCTTAGCCTGGTGGCCTCTTAGCTATGTTCTGCCTTCAGTTACTTACTCTGAAGCTTAAAATGACACTGCAAACTTTTTTCAGCTAGGGAGACTGTAGGAAGGGAAGAGAAAGCAAAATCTATAGAATTTATTTCTCATTCTTTTCATTTTTTTTTTTTCTCTTCTGGATATGTCTTTCTTCCTGCAGATTTTTTTTTTTTTTTGGTGCAGTTTGTGTCAAGGGAAAGGAGAGTTTCTGACTTCTTGGAGATTTTCACTTCTTATCACTTTTCAGAGGAAAACCCCTGCAGTACTTCCCGTCATCAATTTTCCGTTCCCCCCCCCTGCAACTTTGCCCACAGCTCCACTGCTAGGAAACTTCCTGTGTCATGTGTCTTCCGGCCTGCCCTGTGGTTAAGATGTCAGGCCTGTTTGCAGGATGACACAGAAGGATGAACGGCACGGAAAAGGAGCCCACAAGCACGGCAGACATATGTTCGATGTGTACTTGAAGGTAATGTGATGAAGATCATATTTTGCATCAAGGGAAAGAAGGATACGTTGGTTAACAGATGGTACTGGGCCAATTGGCTAACCATGTGGAAAAGGAAATAAAGTTAAACCCCTACCTCACAACATGCATCCTAATAAAATCCAGATGAATTAAACCACAGAACTACTGAAATAAAACAGAAGTGAATATATACTGTTGGCGTAAAGGGAGCCTATGGAAGCACACATGCAAAGACAGAAAGTAAGGGAAAGAGCAATAAACCTGACCACATAGCATGAATTTTCTCCATGGTAAAGAAGCTAAACTACAGACAAACACATAATTTGTAATACATAGCCGGAACATTAATATTTAATTTATAAGTATCTCCTAATATTAACTAATGGAATACATCATTAGAAAATTGAGCCTAAGAAAGTGTAGGCGAATAAGCAACAAATACAAGTTAATGCAACAGTCAAATTTTATTTCACCTATAAGATGGGGATTTAAAATGCATTATTCAGTATTTACAAGGCTGGGGGAAAATACAGCCTCTCATAGATACCTTAAGGTTTAAATTGGTCCTTCATGGTGAGCACTTGGAAAATTGTATCAAAAGTCTTAAAAATATGTACATTTTTCTGCCAAATTCCATTTTTAATATTTAAGGAAAATTTAAAATCAATGTTATTTAAAATATTCAAGTATTGAAAATGATTTACATATTAAATTATAAAGGTTTGCCTAAATAAATTATAGCACAAAAAAGGGGATGCTATATATCCATTTTAAAGTTTTTGTAGGATATTATTTAAAACCATGGGTAAATAATTACTACTTAGGTATTAAGTATGAATTAATGGCACACATGAAATTTTTAAAAAACAGTATATAAAGTCTGACAACTTAAAATGTATACATTTTAACTAACTGATAGGTTTATTTTTTTAAATGCACTTTTTAAATTAAATAATAATGTTTAAAAAGTGTAATCGCTATTTGTACATATCACACAATGTTATAATAGGTTTCTTTAAAATCAAACGAATTGATTGACAAATGTCCCTTTCATAAACTTTTTTTGATTATTGCTGGCAGGTAATTAGGTGATTAGAAAAGGATAAGCAGATACACTGGGGAAAATATGGGGAAATTTTGCTTTTCAAACTTATTTTTCCTGCCAGTTTTATTGAAATATAATTGACAAACATACTGTATAAATTTAAGGTGTACAACATAATTCAAACTTTTATTCCTTGGTTGAAATAAATCATGTTTGTTCCATGATTCTACCCTTCCATGAAATTCCACCAACCACTGAGCCCTGTTCACAAATTTTGCAATAATTAACCTCTATCCCTTCTTTTCATTTCCTCTGATTTTAATTCATGAATGTATTTTTTACATAACTTCCTTAATTTCCTGGTACATAAAATGGGAATAGTATTCCCAAGTTTTAGGATTATTTGAAGAGCAGATATAATGCAAATACAAACCCTTGTGCGTGTTGGGATAAGTTGATCTTTGAAATTCAAAGTCTTGGAAATCTGCTGGAATTCTGGCAAGGACGAGGGGACTTGATGTTTAACCAGTTTCCCAGGCTTCCAAATCTACAGGCTCCTGCATGGGCTTTCCTGTTCCAAAACTCAGTATCCAATGCATTACCATTGATTTTTCTCTACAAGGCAATTTATCCCAGCCATCTTTGATGCAGTGAATAATTATCTAAAAGTAAGGAGACTGAGAAGTTATGAGAACTGTTTCAAGTCACCCTATTCTTTCCGTAAGAATGAGTTCCTCTTTCTAGCTCCTTCCCTTTAAGCTCATACATAACAATTACCACTGTATCTAAAACCTCATTAATTTGCTGTCCTAAATGATCATCTCTTTCAACTGTTAGCAACGAGGAGAACCAATCAGAGCCTCTGGAAGTTTGGTCTTTCTCTTCTTTCATCCCACTAGCCTCTGTGAAGTACAGAGTGATTGCAAAGATTTATTTTTCCCCTGAGATCGATTGGCTTGTTTGTCAAAACATATTACTTGTTTTCTCCATTTTACTGGAGAAATTAAAAATTAATATTGCACCTAATATCTACTAATTATTGTGCATAAAATTTCTAAAGAAAAGTTTGCTGTTTTACTGTTATTTTCTTAAATGATTTTCATTTGTCAGCTATTACCCCAGAAGACCAAATGCAGAGATTCTCAAGGAAACTATTTTTTCTTGTATGAGCAGTGGTCGTTGTCCTAAAGACATGTCCTTTCTGACAGGGCAGGGGTGTGAATACACACGTTGTGCTTCTGTATGTGATAGACACAGATCGTTACAGGTGTGCTACAGGAAAAATCTTTACAGGGTTTTCTGTATTCTCAAAATGTAAAAAAAGAAAAGCACAAGGGATGAAATGAAAGTAGAAAGTTGCAGTCATGGAAACCTTAAAATTCCACCTCAAATAGAAAACGAGAGAGTCCTCTGTCCATTTTGGAGTAAGACTGTCTACTTTATTCAGTATCACAGAACTTAAAAAATTGAAGAAGATATGATTTGAGGACTATAATTAAATTTCCTTTCTGTGTAACATATTTAGAATGCAGAACTGGATCTCCAAGTTCATCATCAGACCACCTTCACAGCCTTTAAAAGGGCCACAGGTAATCTTGCCAAGGCAGAGGAATATCTGCTTTATTCATGTTTCAGAAGATAAGCCTATTCTACCTTACTTAGTAAGGTATTTATATCTTTGCTGAACTAGAAATCATGCCCCAAGCTTATCTAAATCTCCCTTGCTGCATTTCAATAGATTGATAACTAGTTCTGTTTCGTTTGAGATTTATGTGTATTCCATTTGATTCAAGGAAGTTAAAAGTGTTTATGACTATTTATCACATCCTAAGAACCTCCTGGTATG
This sequence comes from Pseudorca crassidens, assembly GCF_039906515.1. Lineage (NCBI taxonomy): Eukaryota > Metazoa > Chordata > Mammalia > Artiodactyla > Delphinidae > Pseudorca > Pseudorca crassidens. Next base: position 7,439,961 of record NC_090313.1, read on the forward strand.
CAGGATTTGGAATCAAAATACATAAATTCATGCCTCACCTTCATCATGCACTCACTGTATCACATTCAGCAAGTTATATCTCCTCTCTAAGCCTTAATTTCTTCCTCTGCAACAGTAGAACTTATTTTCTGAAGTTGTGAGAAATCAAGTAGGATAATTCATACAAAGGACTTTGTAAATCAAAACACGATGCCCCCTAAATATTGGCCACTTTTAATACAGTAAACATGTTCAGTCAACATGATGTCTTGGATCATTCTTTTTAATAATTAAAAAAACAGCAACATTGTACCAGATTGGTTTGTCATGCCAGACTTTGTTTCTGCAATGTTAAAAACCTACCAATTTATATCAGCGATGTTATATACCTGCCAATTTGTATCAGCGATATATTGTCCTGATCTCAAAATATAGGATCATTTTTTAACTTCCTCTTTCCGTATTAGCTTGTATGTCTATAATGACTAAGTCTGTTCATCTCTCCTTAAAATGTCTCTCCCATCCATCCCCCCCCCTCCATCCCTGTATGTTTCCTGTATCTTCAACTTTGGCCAAGGAGAAATAGATGTGCCAGACAGACTTATGTTTGAATTCTCCATCTGCTGGTTCCTATCTGTGTGACCTTGGTTATACTATGTAATCTTAAACTTCAATGTTCTCACCTATAAAGTGGGGATAAAACAAACTTGTCATAGTGAATAAATTTAATGAAACTTTCATTATAAACTTTCTGTGTTCAAAATTTTCAATTTTTCACTAAATAAAGTTTAAACTTCTCAGATAGACTTTTGAGACCCATCTCCTATTCCCGATCTAACTTTTATCTCTTAATTCTTCTCTGAGCATTATCACCAGCCATGAGATTTTGCTGCCTTGACATTAGAGGCACAAAACTTACATCCTAACAATACCTCTTAAAATGAGGTCATTAAACCTTTGATTCCCTTGTTTTGATATGGAATAAGGAAAGTTTTCTGCATGTATCACAGAATTAAGTTTTAGGGAAAATGTGCTAATCTATATCACAGAATATTGGAAGATCCTAAAACCTCTTATTTGCATTACTAATTGGCATACTCTTTGAATCATAATGCAACTGGCTGAAATAAATTTTTCACCATACCTCTTCAGTCTCTCTAAATGAGAGTGACTGACTACAAGCGGAGAGATGGAATCTTTTTTATCCACCATTCTTTACTACCAATGAGATGCAGAATCAACCTAAAATATATAATATTCATTCACCCACAAGATTTATTCACATAAAGGTTGGGGACCAGATGATGACATAACCTTATTTTTTACAGTCTACCGAAGCTCTCAGGCTTTAAACATCTAAAATGTTTATAGTTGACAAGCATTTCTCACGACCAATCATACACAACTATAAAAATATATGAGGAACAGTGTGAAAAGAATTGTTTCTTTTCTATGAAACAAGCCTATTTCATACTGTACACAGCACAGTGCCTAGCCAGTAACTCTGAATACATGCTCCTTAACGACTGAATTAAACATATTGTATATTTTGTCTAAGTGCATTTCTGCCTAATTAATCACATTTAAATGATCAGTATTTGGATAATAGGCTTCACTGTGCATTAATTTTAAGCAAAGAGCTAGAGCTCTTAGCACTCAGATAAGGCTAGGGAACGGGTACTTGGGGGTGGGGATGGGTGGGGATGAAGAATGTTTCTGGGAGGGCTCCAGCCCAGAGAAACGTCAAGGTCTAAGAAGAGTTTGATTGTGGAACTAGGGATACTTCATTGCAGACCTGCATCCATTTATCCAAGGTCAGAGCAAGGACATGAAACAGATCATGGGAGGTTCAGAATGAATTCATTTACCACCTGTCAAGAGCAAGACAGGTAACGAGGTCAGAAACCAGGCAGCCAGAGATGAACATAGATGAGATATTAAAGAATATTGGCACAGATGGGAAGTTGATGTCAGGGGCTGAAGAGACCAGACAAAGCACCTTGGTGGGTAGAACATTATCACTGCACACAGTGATTGCCTACAGAGAATGCTCAGTGAATGCTAGAGAATCAACAAATAAATTAATAGGACAAATATAAAAGCAGTACCATATAGAGGATCTGTTAAAATTAGCTTCTTTAGAACTGGTTCTTTAAGGCTGGAGCCCATCAGGAGAAAATTTACAGAAAAATTCTAATTTAATGTAAGACGATTTTAAGATTCTGTGTGGCTCGCTTGAGTCTTTTATGTGAAACCCTTTACGTGGAGCCAACCCACTGAAGTGAAGAGGGTGTGAATAGGTAAAAGTGGCAGCTAAAAGTGAGAACATACCACATTTGTCAGTTTTGTATGTATTTGAATAGCCAAAAATGACCGGAGCTAAGAAAATTAGATCCCAAAATCAAAATCAGCTTTTTTAGTTCCACCTAGGGACTAGACCTGTTTTCAGGAATCAGTCTTTCCAAGTGAAATGTTTAATCAATTTAATTGCATCAAGAAAGCTGAATTGTTGCCATTTCTTTTATTTCCCTTTATTTTTTAAAATACTTTTAGCAAATTGCTTGTTCTTCAACCATGAATAAAAACAGCAAGAACATTCTAAAAACAAGCATATTCCTTCTCAGCAATAAGCCCGGTTCCTTTCATGACCAAAAGAAATACTGGTCTGTCTTAATGGATTGTTGGCTTTTCATAGAGTAAGGTTATGAATTTAAATTACAAAGAGGGACAACTGGAGAATTCTGGTGTACACAAGGTGGTGGAACGGTGACCATCGCCAAGGCTGATATTATTTAGGGGTTTTAGAAATGATCCAGAAAGATGGCACAGATTGAAATCTCCTTCTTTGCAGATGACATTCAGCTTTTGGGAGTAAGGAAAGGCCAAGATAATAGAGGTAAATATCTGTTTTTTTTCTAGCTCTTTGGTATTCCAGCTGTTACTTTTGGATGTGCCATTATCAACTTACTGATATACTTTACTATATGGCATTGTGTCTACCTTTCAAAACGTGTGAATGTGAGTTCTTATTTACAGATTCAAAAAACCAACATCAAAATATGGTAGATGTCTCAAGATTATCTGAATAAATGTTCTGGCCCTCCCATTATGATTTTGAGAATCATACTGCTTTTTGAGAGGCAAAGAGAAAAGATTGAAATTTGGAGATGATGTTAACAATCCTAAAATGCTTTTATAGGCAGGACTATTATCATATATATATATAATATATATATTTTATATATATTATATATATATATATATTTTTTTTTTTTTTTGCGGTACGCGGGCCTCTCAGTGTTGTGGCCTCTCCCGTTGCAGAGCACAGGCTCCGGATGCACAGGTTCAGCGGCCATGGCTCACGGGCCCAGCCGCTCCGCGGCATGTCAGATCTTCCCGGACCGGGGCACGAACCCACGTCCCCTGCATCAGCAGGGGGACTCTCAACCACTGCGCCATCAGGGAAGCCCCTATTATATATTTTTAATCAGAGGCATATTTAATATAAAACAAGTAATGCATGGTGGTGCCTTAGTTGGGGTAAGAATAAAAATGCCCTATTCCCTTGGTGCTGAAATTAACTGATTTTCAATACCTTATGTAAATCATTTAATCTGTTTGTATCAAATTTCATGTTTCTTTTAATTAAAAAATACTAATGATTTAAAATAGCACCCATAATAATTGAAAGTCAAACTAATTTTCAAATTATACCTCCTCTCTTCTCGTAAGGAAATGGAATCAAGAGTATGTGTCAGAAGGAACTTTGCTGATGATAATATGATAAATATCACTCTATTAGTATTTCTTTGTAGTTAGATATTTTTGACAATTCTATTGTATTTTGGCTAGTGAGTTATGTGAGGTTTATGTTATCTTAATTTTGTCCTTTCCTTACAATATATCTAAATTTTTAAGAATATATAAAGTAATAATTAAAAATCCTCAAAGTAACAAAAAAAGATTGTACTGTGATATTTGGCTGGGTTGACTTATCAAATTATTTATATAATTCATCCCCCTTAAATTATAATTTTGGTAAATTATTTTTAAATTTTGGTAAAACATGTATTCCTTTTGAAAAGAAATTATCCTATATATTTTACATATTTTTGGCTAACTCAATCTTTGATTTAGGAATAATCAACGTTTATAAACTGTGTCTAAATGTACAAAATTGCTCTGTCAGAAAACAGCTTTTAATCAGCTCTGCACAAAGGCCTGGGGATATTTGCAACAATTTGAGAATAAAAATTGGGGAGTAGGCAAAGGTTCTTGAAGCCCATACAGTGCAGTTTTCCGGTTCTACCCATGAACCTCCTATAACCCATAAATCAAGGGTAGAGGGTAGACTAAGTAAGCAGGGTAAAGAGTCTCCACACCTTTTCTTTGTATAAAATAATTTGCATTGTTTGGAGTATCCACACCAGCCTTCTTAGAAACTTTATTATGCAGTTTAACAATGAGAACAAATTGACAATCAACTCTTTCACACGCATGTTGTACATGAGAATATAAGGTCCTGAAAAGTTACATGGCTTTTGTAAAGTCACACTTGTTGTCGATGTAAAAACTAGGATTAGAATCTGTTTCTTTTTTACAATATTCCATGATTAAAAAGAAGAGTTGCAGGCTTCCCTGGTGGCGCAGTGGTTGAGAGTCCGCCTGCCGATGCAGGGGACGCGGGATCGTGCCCCGGTCCGGGAGGATCCCACATGCCGCTGAGCGGCTGGGCCCGTGAGCCATGGCCGCTAAGCCTGCGCGTCCGGAGCCTGTGCTCCGCAACGGAAGAGGCCCGCGTAACAAAAAAAAAAAAAAAGAAGAAGAATGGCTGCAATAGTCAGACTTTCTACAATGTGGGTGGTAAATTTAGAGAACTAACCTAAAGGATACATTTCAACAAATCAATTAAAAAAAAAAAAGTCTAGCATATGATCAATTGAATAAAGCTTATATTTTTTCTAAAGACAAAATTACTTTTAAGGATTTCTGACTAGGCTCTGTTAACCATGATGAGCTCCTGCACAGCACTGTGGGTAAGTGCAATGCTCCCAGGGAAATGAGCTTCTATTTCCTGACTATGCGGGGCCTCACTGTGTACTAAACAGTGCATGGAGTGATGATGCATGCATGCTTTTATCACAATCAATCTTGACAGGTCAGGTAGCTGCTGGGAGCTCGTGACACATTGGAAAATTTCAATGATTCAAGTACAAAGATGAGAGAAAAGAAGTCAACAAAACCCCCTGAAACTTGCACTTGTTTTTCCTGACCAGTACACTTCGGTTCCAGAAACAGTATGTGGCACATAATTATCCTTGTCAACATAGATTCATCAATCCAGGGAAAATATATGGGGGACAATGGAGATGCTTCTTTTCTGCCAATCCACCTGGTATTGATTTGCCAGGAGAAAATATTTATCATTATGTGTGTAAATATAAGATATATGCATATATATTCATAATGCACATATAATATAAATTTATTTATATATACATATATATGAGTATATAAATATTATATATATATATTTAAACACATACATATATGCATCTAATACTCTGCAAGTCCCTGGACCTATGATTCTTCAGAATAATAACATCACAGAGGAAAATTTCTCATCCAGATCTAATGATGCTTGACAGTGGGACGCAAGTGTTGGCTGCATTCACTGTGACATTGCATTGACCTAATAGCTTGCTCTGCTGCAGTTTCCTACTTTCTGTTGCTGTTTAAATGAATATAAATTTCAATATTTCGCTTGCTTGAAAAATCTGGTATCACTTTCCAGACTGTTAGTAGCTTTTCCACATATATATTATTGGGCTGTCACTTCACCAAATCTGGTGCACTGTGGTTATTTTTAGCATCCTGTGCTTCTTCCCAGACTTCTTTTGGTGGCATTGCTGTTACAGACCCATTAGAGGGAACAGAACTGCTGTAACTGCACAATGTCAGTGATGTATATTAGGAATCAGATTGCTAAAAGCATACATATTTAATGAAGCAAGGCTAAATACAAGGTTATAATGTTTAACAGCCCTAAAAGGCAAAAATATATACTACAAATCATCTCCATGTCATTGAATGCTAGACCCGAGAATTAGGGAAAAAAACATTCTTTGTGGGAATTAAATGTCTGTGACATTTTTCTGCCAATATAACAAATAAAATTAGTTTTTTCATGTTATTAAATTATTAATGCATGGCAGCATTATAAATATTTGTAGCGATTATAATTAATTTTATGTCTCAGTGTATGATGTAAGTAAATTATTTCTAAGGACAAAGCATAGTGTATATAAAACTCCCTGTAAAATAACATTTATAATATTGGTATCTCTGTGGGTTTTTTGTTGTTTACAATTTTACTTCTCTGAATCACTGAAAATTTGAAATCATGAAGCCAAGAAAACAACATGCTTTGTATTTGTTCACATTATCCTTCTTTCATTAAAAAATTGCATGTGAGAGGTAAACAGACCTGTTAAAAGTATAAACCAGTGAAACTAAATGATGCACCTTTTTAAAAATTGTGCTGATTTTATTTAACATTAAATATATGTGTTGATTTTAAATAAACAGCATTGCGTTTGGCAACTTGTATTATTTTATCTACAATTGGAACTTATTTCTAATTATTTCAAATTTGGCAGTAGCTTTTATGTTATACCCTTAAATATGATTTTTAAAAATTCTGACATCATCCTGATGACTGATGAACCAGGATTGGCATTTTTGGTTAGCAAAGCTTAAGCAAGCTTTATGCAAAAAGGCTTTTGGGAATCCAGAATTTACCTGTGCATCCAGCATGTGGAGAAAATTTGGGATGGCATATCTAGTGTCTAGAAGAATTTCTTTCCTCAAAGTAAGTTCCAGACAATTCAGTGTGGACTGTTGACCAGTCATGACATGACCAACAGGCACTGCTCACCATCCGTGACCTGGGCCTCATTAACCATTCCTGATATGGCCATCATTGACCATCTCTGTCCAGAGATTGCAGACCATCCTTGTCTCAGCCACTGCTGACCTTCCCTGACATGGGCATCACTAACCGCCCTTAACAAGAGCATCATTAACCATCTGTAAAATCCCATCACTGACCACCCCTGACCTGGGCATCTATTGCTGACCATCCCTTTTATGAGTGTCAGTGACCATAGCAACCCTTTGTAATAGGGAAACAGGCTCAGAAGGTTAAATTTCTCATAGTCTCACAGCTAATAAATAACAAAACAAACATTTAAAACTAATTCAATTTTTTTAATTAAGAAGTTTGGAGGTGGGATAGGGAGGGTGGGAGGGAGACGCAAGAGGGAGGAGATATGGGGATAGATGTATAGGTATAGCTGATTCACTTTGTTATCAAGCAGAAAGTAACACACCATTGTAAAGCAATTATACTCCAATAAAGATGTTAAAAAAAAAAGTTTGGAATTCTTAAGTACAGTAAAATTAGTTTAGTCCGAAGTACACAGTGATAAATAGACAAGTACGGAAAGCATACATCTATCAAAGCTCTGAGGTATTTAGCTGTGAATGAAGATTCTTTTACGACATACTACGCAAATCAACATTCACATAATTTCCTTATGTTGACATTAAGGCCGATACTTTTTCTGTTTCATAACCAAAGTGTTATTGCGTACCCTTGATTATAATTTTCAGAGTAAAATCCGACCTTGCATAAATAATCTTCTTAGGACAAACCACATGACTATTTCAGTAGAGAAACTGATTTCCTTCTCGAAAGTGTTTGAGATAAATGGAGGAAATCGAGCATCCACAGAGATCATTTGTTTAAAGAAGAAATTTTTAATAAAAATAATTTGTCTTTGTAATTTATTTCAATTTCCAGTGCATAGATTTTTAAAGCAAGGACAGTTAACCTTTACACTGTGATAAGATCAACGTTCAATTAATCATTTTCTTCTTCAAAGCCTTGAAAGCCAGAAAATTTTGTTTTCTATCTTTTACATTTTACCATTTTTCCCTTAGATTACATCCACAGGCAAGGAAGATTTAGGAGTTCCAAAAAAAAAAAAAAAAATGAAATGCCGAAAAATGGGTTATCAAATGATTACGATGTAGCAAACGATCTCGAAAGTCATTTGTAGTTGAGTAAAATAGCAGAATAAGAAGCATTATAAATTATACTGTTAGAATTTGAAAAATGGAAACCAAATGTAATTGTATGTGGCTGTCTGTTCATACATTCCCATATGTAGGTGTGTCCAACTTTGCTACTTTATTTATTTTTGCTACTGCTCTCTAGTTAGTCAGTCACTAAGAAAAGTTGTCATCATTTCCTTAAAGTCCTTCCCTCTCCTGCTCTCGCCTAAAAAATGAGTTAGAAACAATTACTCACAAAATTAGATGGGGACCAGTCTTCCTAAACAAATGATTTATCTTTGAAATCACATTACAGACAACACTGTATTAAATTATGGGAACACACTTTCCCCAATGATTTTTCCAGTACCATGTCTGTAACCTTTATTTTTCAAAACAACCAGAGAGTAATTGCAGTTATAGAACAACTGAACTGTTTACTGAAGTTGAGAATGCATAACATATATTCTAGGATGTACTCAATGTCTAAAAATCAAGTTCATCCGTTCCCATTTTGAATAAGAACTTTCACGGGTACAGGGTCCAGAACCTGATACATGGCAAAGTCTCGGTCCAAATTCACTCCTTTCTTTTCTCATCAATTCCTTCTCAATTTTCATCATGTTTTTACAGTATCATTTCTTCCCGGAGACCCACACACAGACTTTGGCCTCTACATTTGTCAAAAAACTAAAACAGGAGAAAAAGATGGGAATTTTATAGAGGGATCTCATTCTTAAAGTAGAGAAAGTAAATAAAGCCAGGAAAACAGTAAAACATTATAGTCTGTTCTTTTCCTTGATCTGATCAGTTCCAAGCTTGGAAGTAGTTTTCCCTTCCAAGTTTCTGACATGGCAGACATTAAAAGCCCTTTTCTATATTCAAACCACTAGAAAGAAGGTGGCAACTGACACATGAGTTCACTCAGTTAGTAATATTTTTGCAAATAAATTACCTAAATTAAGTAATATTTGAAAACTCAATGTGATTGAGAAAAAGTTCTCTCACTTTATTTCCATACATCCAAGAGTTCAGTATTTATTTGTAAAACTACTTATAGAGAGCTTAATACGAACCACTGCCCTACAGTATCTATCTGTTCTGAACATGTGGACTGATCAGTGAGCAGAGCAAAGTGGTTTCCCGCCTAGAGTTCACCTTCCAGAAAGGGAAGCCAGGCAATAACATGCACATACAGTATAGAAAGTGATGTTACTGTTACGGAAAAAAGAAACAAAGTAAAGTGAGGGAGGAGAATGGGAACTGTACAGGTTGGGGTGGTAGAGATATATTAGTTGGGATGGTGAGGAAGGGTCTCCATGATAAGGAGACAGTTGAGTAGAGACTAGGGAAGGGAGAAAATTAGCCATGTGGGCATCTGGTGGGAAAGTCAGCAGGAAGACCAAACATCACCCCAACAAGGATTAGGCTGGTGTGGTCAATGGAGAGCAAGGAGGCCACTGTGGCTGAAGCCAACTGAACATGGAAGAAGCTAGAAAAAGAGGTTGGAATCTAAGTCATTAAAAAGAAAGAAATATAGCCATTTGCAGCAACATGGATGGACCTGGAGATTATTATACTAAGTGAAGTAGGTCAGACAGAGAGAGAGAAATATAATACGATATCGCTTAATTACAAAGCAGAAACAGACTTAGAAAACAAACTCATGGTTATCAAAGGGGAAAGGTGTGGGGGGGAAGGGATAAATTGGGAGTCTGGGATTGACATATACACACTATGGTATATAAAATAAATAACCAACAAGATCCTACTATATAGTACAGGGAACTATATTCAATATTTTGTAGTAACCTATAAGAGAAAAGAAACTGAAAAAGAATAGAAATATATATATATGTATAACTGAATCACTTTGCTGTACATCTGAAACTAACACAACATTGTTAATCAACTATACTCCAATATAAAATAAAAATTAGAGTAGCATTGACATATATACACTACCAAATGTAAAATAATTAGTTAGTGGGAAGCAGCTGCATAGCACAGGGAGATCAGCTCGGTGCTTTGCGATGACTTAGAGGGGTGGGATAGGGAGGGTGGGAGGTGCAAGAGGGAGGGGATATGTGTGCATGTGGCTGATTCACTCTGTTGTTTGACAGAGGCTAGCACAGTATTGTGAAGCAGTTATACTTCAATAAAGAACTATTAAAAAAACAAAAAACAAAACAAAACAAAAAGAAGTTGGAGATTTGAAGGGAAGTCATGTAAATTCTAAGGTGAGACTTTAATGAGGAATGAGATGGGAAGGCACTGAGAAGGTAGAAACAGACTCAATGAAATTAAGATATTTTCCCAAGCTCACAAAACAAGAAAGGGAAGATGCAGGTCCATCTAATCCCGTGGCTGGGGCACTCAGCAAATCTGCTATGCATGAGACAAAGACCCACAGTCGTCTCCGTGTAATACTGGGGTTGTTTGGAGGAGGAAGGGATTGACAGTGATTCAGTTTTCAAAGAAATCTGCACATAGGAAGTGAGAACAGAGCCATGCTTTGAAGGATGAATAATATTTTTAAGAAAGTAAAAGAGAATATTAACAGAATCATGGAGGAAGTCACACTTCAGTTAGGAGAATAACTTGACTTCAGTTTAATACCACGTGGGGTTTAATAGAAAATAGCTCTAGAAGGTAGGAGTTAGAGAATAAAGTTAGAACGTTAAAAGTTCTTGACTTCATTCTCTAGTCAGTGGAAAATACTATAGAATTTTGAATAGGGAGAGATTGATTTGCTTCAAGGAAAGGTCTAGTGATTTTTGACAAGTAATAGCATAAACATTGAGTTCTTAGTAGTTAACTGGTAGTAGAAATAAAGAGGAAGTGACGCACACAGGGCATAATTAGAAGGGACACTTAAAGGGAATTTGCTATTAGGTGGGAGTGGTAATAAGGACTTTCCCTCTCCTCACATCTTCCATACATCACAAGAGGGTTCTTCTCTAGACTCTCTTTTTATTGTAGTAGTGATTCAGATTTGCTCCCCTCACCAGTTTCAAAAATTTTGCAAATGTGTTTGTTTTCTTTCTCCCCTCACCTTTTACTTTGCATTTAGTTTCTTAGCTGTAGAACATGTATCTCTGCCCTGTTTCAACGAGATGGGCTGTCCCCTTATCCCATTCCCCTGACTTACCCTACTATGGAGATACTGTTTTCTTGCCTGGACACTTGGATGAATTTCTAACTGATTTCCTGCCACCATAACTATCAGCACATTCAAAAGAGCTCTTCAATATGGCCCAATATTCCTTTCTAGCCTCACATCTATTGTTTCTAAGTATGAAACGTAATCTGCTGCCCCAAAAAGCTATTATTAGGTGAATATCACGTTTCAATCTTTAATCTCTTTGTTTCTTCTCACTTTTGCTCTCATTTTCTTCTCTCCCAACCACAGAAGCTTATGTGAGTGTGTATAATTGTACACACAAGTGTGCACACACACAAACTCACACCTTTCCACTTCTACCAATAGCCCCATTTTGAAAAAATTGTTTATATAATGAATTTTTTCAACTATGTACAAGTTGCATAGACTACTATAATGAAACTGTATATTCCAATTACTCAGTTTCTACAATCATCAAAACACGGTCAGTTTTTTCATCCAAACCGTTGACAATTTCTCCTTAATGGGAACATTTTTAACACTTTCCTGTCAACATAACGCTTCATCCATAAATATTCCAAATCACTTCTCTAAAATAAAAAGATTCCTTTAAAACAAGCCCACAATAATATTATTACACCTAAAAATGAACAATAGTCTCTTTATACCATGAATAATCTAGTCAGTGCTGAAATTTCCCAGGTAGTCCAAATTTTATTAATTTGATTGAATTAAGATCCAAGCAAGGTCCATATATTGTAATTATTTAATGCACCCCAGAAGTCTCTTTTAATCTGTAGGTTTCTCATCTCTGTCTTTTTAATTTCCCAGCATTTTATATTTTGAAGAAACATCTACAGAGTTTCCCAGAGTCTACGGAGTACCCCTTCATCATGTCATTTCACATGTTTCCTTGTCCCCTCTATTTTCTGTAAATTGGTAGTTTTAGAAAGCTTGATCATATTCAAATTCATTTTCGCTTTGGTCAAAAGTTCTTCACGGGTAATGTGCATTCACATCATGGGTCACATAACGTCAGTTTATCTTTATTTTTGTGATGTTACCAGCCATTGATAATCACTGACTCCTGAAGCAGGGTTTTACAGAAAACACAGGATGAATGTTTAACTCCATCTTATTTTTAAAACAAATTTTCAGACAAATGTCTCAGTTGTTCTAAGAGCCCTGGTCCTAGTACTAGCAATACACATTATTTCTCAGTTGGTCAATGTTTCTAGGCACTTTCTGTGGACAGGGCCAGGATTTATTTTTCTTTCTTTCCTTTATTTTCCCTTAGGAGATAAAATACAGCTAGTTTTCGTGTCCATTGGAGATACCAGGTAGTCTCTAAATTTTTCTCTTACATATGTTTTGCTTTCTTCTGTGTCAGCATTCCAGTTTCCAATGACACATACATTTGTTTTTGCCTAAATACATGTACAACAGTCTCTAGGTAGTAATACCAAGCTTTGTTTGGAAGAGAGCCACTTACGAATCAGGAATCCCTAAGTATTTTACTAGAGTAGTGTATAAACTTCTATAGTGTAAGCTTTTGGGACTGAAGAGTTTATCTGTCAGAGCAGCTATTGCTTCATTAATACATATAATACCTAAATATGCTTTTGTTATACGCTGCATACAAGTTTGTAGTATCAATGAGTATTGTGAATAAATGACCTACAGTTAAACATGACAATGAATCTGGTGACTTAACCATCAATAGATACTTATTGAGATCTATGTGAAGGGTCAAATACAAGGAAGGATTTTACCCTATAGGGCTAGAAAAATCTTTTATCATAAGTATAAACAGAAAAGCTAGGGCACATAACCAGGTTGAGAGATGTGTTTATATCATGATTTGATATTAGCTTCAGTTTCCTGGTGGAAAAATTCCTGGTGAACAAGTGAGTGAGATCATCTGATGCGTTCCACTGAAATTAAGAAAATATAAAAAGTTTAAAATGTTGGAGTGGTAACCATGTAGTGACTGTATGTTTGCTTTCGGATTCAAAGAATATAAGAGGTGGAGAACAAAAGACCAGGTGGAAGCATCCGACGAATGTCCACTTTAAGTGTTGAGAGAAAGATTTGACAGAAAGAGATAAAAAGTAGTAATAAAAGGGAGGAAGGAGAAGATAATGTGATACGAAGGGACCCACAGGAGAAATGTTTCAAGAAGGAAATGATATACTAAATGAGACAGAGAAAGTGCGGATAACAAGACCATGAATTGAAAATTTAAGACATTGTTTGAGATCGGTGAGTGAGATTATCAGTAAAGCAGCTGTAATCAAAAGAGGATTAGAGGGTGATCAAGGAAAGAATAAGAGATAATAACTTTGAGATGGTGACTGTAAAAAAGAAGAATGACAAAATCCTAAGCAGCTCTGCTCAGACCGTCTGGTGAAAACAGATACCCTGTCTCATTTTGTTCTAAGATAAAGGGCCCCTCAAAGTTCTAGGATCCCACGGGGCCATTTTGGTTCCAACTCATCTTTTATACCTACTACCCCGCAATAGCTGGTTGGACCAGGAGTGGGAGCTAAGCCCAATGCAGGTAATCCTAGGATACACAAGGGACTATTGATCCATGAGGTGGCTGGGAAAACAAACAAACAAAACAAACAAACAAACGAACAAAAAAGCCACCGAAGAAGCCAAACTGGACTTCTTTTGGAAATGTGAGACAAGTAATACCAATGAAATAAGACAGCGGTGGGAGCTAAACATAGATGTCATTGGTAAGTCATGGAAGGGGAGGAGCCAGTACATCAGTGAGAAGAGGTTTATTCTGCAAGTGAAACCATGGGATTACAAGTGATAGAAAGACGCTGCAGCTCAAGACGCAAAGATGGAGGGAGTGGCTGGTTTTGAAATGACCTCAGATCCTGACAGATCTCTTCTTTATAACTTGTGGCTCTCTGTGGTTTTGTTTTGTTTTGTTTAATCAAAATAGCTTGGAAGAATCTGATGTCTTCTGCAGTCCTGGTTCTAGTTGTGTCAGAGGTAGATGACCCCAGTAGTCTGTATTCTTCAAGGGTTGATAGAACCTGTATGGTGTGCAGGGAAAGAGAAAGAAGCAGAGAGAAGAGGCAACAAGTGAAAGGTTAATGAACTTTGGCTTAGTGAGAGTGATGTGGAGAATGATGCCTTCCACATGGCTCCAGCTCCTTTCTGCTTCCCTCAAGGACAGCTACAGCATGAAAAGGGAGAAAACAAATGCACATGTTCTAAACCAGGTTGAACAGATCACACTCTTTGAACATGTCCCCATGCCCCTTTCCAGAGAGAGAAAATGATCTGTCCTTTTCTGGTCATGAGCACGTGAAGGCACCATGCTATTCCTCAGGGGGGTGAGAGCACCACTGTAAACAGTGTTGTCAAGCATTAAATTATTGAACACCCAGCTTACAAAGAAAAAAGGCTAGAACTGAGAACCTCTGAACCTTTACACATCGAGACCCACAGTAGAAATTGTGACATGACAGGTTATGAGTTTAGCCACCTGGGTGAGGTAACAAGATCTCCTGGAGCTTTGTATCTGGGAATTTCCATTATGTGATGTCATCCTCTGTCCAGACTATGAGAGGAGCAGGAAAACAGCTCCAAGTCGATGTCAAATTCTCCCATCTCTGTTGAAGGTATAGTTCAGGTCTTACTTGTCCCTTTGGATTATCTAAAGGAACTCAAATCAATTGATAAAATTTCCTTCTAACTGAGTTAATTTTCTGGAGCTGTAAACAGCCTTCTGATAACCAGAAATTGATCTCATGAAGCTCTTCTAAATAGCAGTGTTAATAATTGGATAATAATGGGTTTTCTTATCCCTCTAGGAATATCCAAATCTAAAAAATACCGGACATCAAGACGTATCCCAGATTCGAGATACTGAGCATCAGCAGGCATCCTATTCTGCCAAAACATGGCACGTGTAAGGTGAAAAAAAAAAAGAAAACATTATCCAGATCTGGAATGTCCTAACTATTACAGTTTCAGTAGGAAAGCTACCAGTTAATTCTAAAGTAATATCCCCCGTATTCTTATCTTTAACTGGCAGACCTCTGTTTAAAAAGTCATTGTAGAATTCCTTTGGTATCACTAATCATTCTTAATTAATATTCAAATAGCCATTAAAATATTTTTCCCTCATGTCATGGTTATCTGATACAACAGTCAATAAATAAAAGTACTTTTTTGAAAGTCCTCTTGGACTAGGTAGTTATGTAGTGTTTTACAAATTATTTACTCCTTTAAGTTCTACAGGTTGTAAACAATGATGATTTTCCACTGATAATATGTTGCATATTCATAGCAAGCATTCTAGGTTTCAGAAATACTACCCCTGGAATTGAGCCTCCTGAATATTTGGTGTAGCGTTCCAAGCAATAAAAAGAGAAACTAATGCCTATTCTGTTATCTGTCCTTAAATATAGTTGTTCTTTAATACAAATAATAAGGTTTTCTTGTACCTGTTTTACAGATAATATGAAAAACATGTTGCACACACATTCAAAGTATTTTACACAGTAAACAACACTACTTCTGGAATACTCTATTCTGAATATTTGTGGAGCTTAAAGTAATAATCTGAGCGATTATAAATTAGTAAATATCTACACTGAGCACATAATTTATATGTGCTTGCTTATTTAAGCAAATAATAGAAGTGATTTTACACAAAGAAATTGACTCTAGTAGAAGATAAGAAGCTTAACTGAAATATAAGATCTCTGTGCCAGATATTCTAATTCTGCTCTTCCAGTTTCACTCCACTCTTTTTCTGCCTGGGCTCTGCCCCATGAAGCTCCTTCTTTGGGTAGAATCAACCCATCTTCCTCGTCCTTTGTCTTCTGGGTGGTGTCAACCAATAGGCGGCAGCAACAGCCTTAGATGGTAGAAGAGAGAGAAGCCAGAGTGTTTATTCTACTGGCTTCTTCCTGTCAGCCTGTGTTTTGGCTGTGGCCACATCCCTCAACCAAAAGCATAACTTCTGCTGGTCAGCCTCCCACCAGGACCTGCAGCTACTGGTTTCTGTGGTCCAGCTAGTGCTCTCCTTGCCCTTTCAAACTTAAGGTGGTAATGCTTTTCCCCCTTACTGACACTGGGGCTCTTACCACCCACAGTTAGCTAAATAAATTTGCCATTTCATTAAATTCTATTAGAGCTCTTTAATTCCCCTCCTGAGAGTACATTGATTTATTCTAGGACTTTGATATAGAAATTGTCACTAGGAATGGCCTCAGGAAACAGAAGCTCAGAGTGGAATTTCGTCATTGATTGCTCACACACTTGATGAGTGCACTGATCATCTCCTTGCTGATGGGGTGTGCTGACCTGTGGCATGTGGTGGCATCATGAGGGCAGGTAGGGGACACGGTGCTCTTAGATCATATGGCTGTGACACAGAGTCACTGTCACTATGGTGAAAAGTGGAATAAGCAGAGCTAGGCTGGCTATTTCTGAAAACCTTAGAGACTACGCACGGAGAAATGGATCAACTGAAGGTCTTGAAGGGATGCCCAACTCAGGGCATGTGTGGTACACACAGATGGCCACCAAGACAGCTTTATTATTTTTTTAATATAAATTTTTAATGGAGATAATAATTTATGTATAGTGGAATGCTCAAATATTTTTGTTTATTTATTTTATTTATTTTTGGCTGCATTGGGTCTTTGTTGCTGTATGCAGGCTTTCTCTAGTTGAGGTGAGCAGGGGCTACTCTTCTTTGCGGTGCGCAGGCTTCTCATTGCAGTGGCTTCTCTTGTTGTGGAGCATGAGCTCTAGGTGCGCGGGCTTCAGTAGTTGCTGCACGCGGGCTCAGTAGTTGTGACACACGGGCTGAGTTGCTCTGCGGCATGTGGGATCTTCCCGGACAAAGGCTCGAACCTGTGTCCCCTGCACTGGCAGGCAGATTCTTAGCCACTGAACCACCAGGGAAGCCCAAGACAGCTTTAAAGATGGCCTTAATCTTCTGTACCCGCACAGAAGACAGAGCTGAAAATTAAGCCCTGGTCTCACCTGCAGTTGTCACAGAGTTGCAGCATTGATGAATGGACCCTACAGGATTCTTACAGGAAAGTAAGAGAACTTAGAGGAAGAGGGGTGCTGCTGTGACATGGGATGGGACATGTGGGTAGGCAGAATGGAAGCTAAGAACTTTGAACCCCTAAGTTTTCCTATAGGGTCCTTGTCTGCTAACGTAACTCCTCCCCAGTGAATAGAGAAACTAGGCTTCTCCATCACAACACTCTTGTCGTGGTTGTACCTGGAGCAGTTGCCTGACTAGACTATGGATCTCTCTTCCCACCACATTCATGGATCCCTGACCCACAATGAAAGTCAGATCCCAACAAAACCCTGATAGAGAAGTACATACCAGAGAGGGTCTCCTCTGAGAGAAAATAATCTCTATCCCAGAAGAGCTGCAGAACATCTTCAATCTGAACTGGCAGGAAACTGGGAAACATGTTGGAGTGGGTTCTGAGGATGACAGACCAAGAAAGATTAAGAAAAAATGTAAAGACACTGTCTGGAAGTGAGAATTTCATATATTAGCTCAAGCCTCTGGGAGTGGCATTGATAGATTGCTAGTTTAGTAATTAAGTGTGATTCTTCTCAGTCAGTGGCATTTAATAGCCAGAGCTGCTGGGCATAGTCTCTATCACAGGTCAACCCATGGGCCAAGTCAGGCCAGCCAGCTTGTTTTTGTAAACAAAATGTTACTGGAACACAGCCACACGCATATTATGCATGGTCTGTTCATGTGTTTGCATGGAAATGGCAAAGTTATGTAGTTGCAACAAAGACCATAAACCCCAAATATTTACTATCTGGTGCTTTACATAAAGACTGTCTGGCCCCTGCACTAAAGGCAAGAACCAGAGGCTCTAGCAGAAAGAAACGTTAGAGTGGATTAATTTTATAAAACTGCTCAGCCACCCTTCCAGCACCCCCCTCCATCCCTGCCTAAGCTGAACATCAGCTCCTTCACCACCAGGGCCTGAAAATGAAATAATGTCCCTCTTCCAAGGGCCATGGGTGGCATTGGCCCATGTTGCAATCAAACTAGACTCAGGAGTGGAGCAAGGTTTTGTGGCTTCTGTGACATAAAATTTTGGAGTCCTCCTTTAAGTAAAAGTTGCAATATTATACATGCAAAAATGCAAAAATGATAATTGAATTAGAATGATTAAAAATAGCCATAATAATAACAAATCAGTTTTAAAGCTGTCAAAACTAACATCACAAGATCTAAGAAAATAACTTTTAAAATATTAATTAACTTTATGATGAATTCCTTAATACTTCTTTGTTTTTCCTATTGGGAAAGATTGTTTGTTTTTAGTTTAGTTTTGTTTTGTTGCCTAAGACTTCTTTTTGCAACAGTGATCCCACAGTGGTAGAGGCCATGCTTCACTATCAGATGAGTTTTGCCCAATTACCATTATAAGCTGAGGGTATCTGTGATTGTGGCTGATTCATCACAAATCCCTAGCAGTGACATAGATGAGTAGTCCTTTTAGGTCTTGTTTGACATATAAAATTAGACAATTCTAAGTCTTTTGAGTTGAAATTGACTTGAGTTGCATAAGTGAGGATTGATGGCCTCTTGCTCAGTTTCTAACCGAAGTCAGTTCACAAAGCTGGTGTCCCTTGATTGATAGGAAGTTATGTTACTTAAGGAAGAACCCTTACCACAGCCCACTTCTGCTCTCATTATAAAACTGGGACAACAACCACAGGATGGTTGGTGGTTCAGCTGGACTCCCATGAGGTAGACTTGGGCCAAGACTCCATTTGTCACTTGACTTCTATACCTTTCTACTCTGAGCAATGGATCTTGGTGGAATCTCAACAGATTAGTAGGAGAACAGAGACAGTATAAACTTGTTAACTCTAGATATTGATAGCCATATAACTAATGCAGGAATTCAGGTAAAAGTCTGCAGATACCTTTAGGGAAAGACTACAAGGAGGGAGGAGGTGAGAGAAAATATATTTAGTAATATGTAGAATTTCCACATTAGTAACCAGATCTGTGAAGAGTTACTATGTTAGGAATAGTCAAGTGAAAGTCCTGAAGCTATCTCCTTTCACCCCTCATTCCCCATTTTTGCATCCATGAGGACACAAAAGAACTTGGTACCATCATCAAAGCCTTGAGGGATTCAGAGGTTTTCTAACTTGTCTGTATATGACCTGTGTTCTTGTCCAGTGAAAAAGCCAGGTGGGCCTTGCAGAATGACTAGGGATTTTTAAAAATATAACTAGATGGTGATATCAATTCCAGCTGTGATTGCAGGTGTGTTATCTCTACTGATCAAATAAAGAAGCCTCTGGCATCTGGCACATAACTATTGACCTAGCACTATGCTTTATTTTCTAGTGCCTTCAAGAAAGATATTCATATCATTTTGCCTCATAAGCCATGGACAGAAGTCTAACTGCCTTTCCTTATATCAGGGTAATGTCAACTTTCCTGCTTTCTGCAATAATGTAGATTTTGAGTACTGCAATCATTTTAACAGCACGTACAACACAATACTGTCTATTCATTAATAATACTGTGCTAATTGGACCTGGTGAGTAGGATGGAGCAAACTATAGTAAGAATATATGACAGAAGATATAAATCCGATGTTAAGTCCAGAGCTGTTTCAAATTGGGGAGGTTCCTACCAATCTAATGATGTAAGAAAGTTCATAATATTCTGTTGAACAATTTTTTGTACCTTGCACTGCCTACCATAGAGAAAGAAGCACTTTTCAGTAGGCTGCTCTGACCCGCTGACCAAAATCTTTTAGGCTGATACATTTAACTGGAACTGGGACCAACTAAAACCCTCTACTAATTCCAGGATGTAGTACAAGGGACCTTGCCTCTTGGGTCTTATGTCTTAGAAGTATCAAGGGCAGATAAGAAAGCTCAGTACAGCCTCTGAAAAGCCCACAGTGCTGCGCTTCTTCTGTTGATAATTATTCTCCATTTCAAAAGCAGTTCCTAAGACTAAGCATGTGACCCAGTGACACATGTAATGAAATGGCTATTCAACTTAACTTTCAGCTATGAACTGGTGTTATATGACCCATCAAACCACAAAATTGAAAGTGCACACAGCATTTTATTGTTAAATGGAAATGACATTTATAAAGCTGGCTTGTGCAAGTCCAGAGGACCTAAGTAAACCCTACTTTGTATCTAAGATATATCTGTTGAGGAAAATGGTCATTTCTGCATATACCCTACATATAACACACAAAGCAGCTGCATTTGACTCTTAATTGTCTGCACCAACTTTGAATAGACAACTGAGAGTAAAATTGGCCATTAGTTATTAATAATCTTTTGAATAACTTATTTATGAAGACAATATTATTTTTGGGGAATAGTTTCACATGGCTGAGAAAGGGTTCCTTCTTTATCTTATACTGTGGTAAATAACTGTATCACATTCCTCTTTTACCCTTAGAAATTGAATTTTAACAAGAATATTCTGATGACTGGTGCAGTCTTTTTCTTTTTTGAAGATATTTACAGTGTTTGGCTTGAACATTTTTTTTTTGTCTTCTCATACAACGTTTTACAGTGTCTGATTTACTAGTTAAATGTTTTTCTTTCATCATTAAGTCTTTTAAATACTTAATAGTCTTTAGATTTGTTGTGAAAAAACTACAGTATCACACATTTCATTCTATCATTCTTATTGAACATGCAGATGCTCATGTGTACATATAAATATGTATGGAGTAGCTTGTCCTAATGGTTTGTCTCTTTTTAGACACATTAACTGACCTGTACAGAACCCCCTTTAACAGCCCAAACATTTTGCATGGTTTCTAAAATCAAAGCTCCCCTTGAATTTGTCACCA
Source organism: Pseudorca crassidens (assembly GCF_039906515.1). Taxonomy (NCBI): domain Eukaryota; kingdom Metazoa; phylum Chordata; class Mammalia; order Artiodactyla; family Delphinidae; genus Pseudorca; species Pseudorca crassidens. The sequence goes on from NC_090313.1 coordinate 7,461,057, forward strand.
ATTCTAATTCTGACAATCCCCCTGGAGTCAGAGGATTCTTGGTATTCTTACCAGATCAATAGTGATTAATCTACTTCATTCACCCAAAGTCATCCTGACTTGCCTGCATGCTGGGTCTTTGAATTGCAGTGAAGAGAGTGTGAGTCATTATTAAAACTTGTACTCTCACTCACGTGGCACCCATGGGGAGTGAAGACCTCCTTTCAATGAGTTTTTTTTCCCCCAGTCTTGCCAGGAGTTAGCATACTTCGAAAGAAATTGCATCAATGCTGGTCCATGTGAGAACAAGAGGTAACTGAGGGCTTAGAAAAATCCTCAGTGTGCACATTGCTTCAAGTCTGCATTTCAGTGTTAGTAGAATAATAGGTTACTGAGGCTGAACTTTGCACGTTCATAGGTATTCCCGTAGACCTTCTGAGTATCAATATGTGTGCCAGAATTTGAAAAGAAAGCAGTATTGGGAGATCTCCAGAAGGTTAAAAAAAAAAAAAAGATTCTTTTTAGAGGGTTTGCTTAATTCCTATATCTCAAAGCTTGTTTCTCCCTGTAATGTTAGCTTTCTATTTACATTTCTATTTACCATGCCCATTTCTGGTTGACTTCTATAGCTGTCAGGAAGTACTCTTACCCTTCAGTCTCCTCTCTAAGCCTAAATGTAGACATCTGTTATGAATAATTCTCTTTTGAAGCATCCTTCTTGATGAGACCATCAACTTGTCTCTGTGATTTTCTTCAGATATCCCTTATTATCACAATTAACTGGGTATATTTCTGAAACATATTCCCTTACCTGCTTTGCTCTGACAATCAAAACTGTTTCTCATTCATTACAGTGGATTATATCCATCTCAGAATTCCTTTCAGCAATGCAAACTAATGTGTGGAGGGTACAGATATTTGGATCCCACTTATACATGTAAAGATGCCTACACAAGATAATCATTTTACTTAATCTCGGTTTCAGAATGCAAGATATTACTTTCTTTTCAATAGCACGATCAAGGAAAGTATTGGGAACCAAAATCCTAAGTTTCCCACTTCATTCCTTTATCCCATTATGGGTCTATTTTACTTCGCATCATTCTGTCTCATCTGATGTTGAGTTTTCTGGGACTCTAGCTTTCTTTCTTATTTCTTATGTATCTTTCAGTGACATCCTGGACCTTTCAGGAAGTTAAAGAAGACACTTCTTGATTCCAAATTTTATTTCTGTCTGTACAAGCCATTGGCAATGCTGAGGACTGGTCACTTTGTGCAAATAATCACAGACACACAGGACACGAGGAGAATGAGATTATGTCTTTTGGCGTTCTGTGGTTCTCTCTACTAATTTATTCATTGATAAAGAGACACGGAAATGTTGACCTACAATCTCTGTACCAGTAACAGGTAGACAATCAACAAATGTGCCATAGGCCAGAACAAGCGTGTTCAGAATCATAAATTTATGTGAACTCAAACCTCCTCCTTCCATTTTTCCCCTCTGTGTATTCCTCAGCTTTCTACTTGTACTGATCATGGTCCATAGCATACCCTGGGAGAATCCCATGGGCAGGTAAATTGGGTCTGTAAGTCTGTGCCTTTTGAGTAATTTGTCAATAACTTGGAAAGTGACTTAGCTTATGACTTGTTTATAATATATGCCTAGTTCCCTTTTGGTCACTATACTAATGCCATTGCCTTAGTTACATATTATGCTTCTAAGATAAAATTTATATTAGAACTAGAAATGTACATTTGTTTTTTTCTTAGAGACATCGGTTGGTATTAAACTGTAGTGTCTGTTATTTTGTTTCATTTTCTGTGCACTTTTGCTTCTGCTTGATACCAGGCTCTTTTCCCATGGATTAAGTTTGCTTGTTTTTCAGATGCTATTAGAACACTCTACTATAGACTGAATGTTTATGTCTCCCCAAATTTCATATATTGAAATTCTAATCCCCAGGGTGATGGTATTTGGAAATGGGGCCTTTGGGAGGTGATTAGGTCCTGTGCCCTCATGAATGGAATTAGTGCTCTCATAAGAGACCACAGAGAACTCCCTTTCCCCTTCTACCATGTTGAAGACACAGAGAAAAGATGCCACCTATGAGCCGGGAAGTGGGCTTTCACTAGACACAGAATTTGCCACTGCCTTGATCTTGGACTTCCCATCCCCCAGAACTGTGAGAAATTAATTTCTGCTTATAAGCCACCCAGTCTATGGTATTTTTGTTACAGTAGCTGCTCAAACAGACTAAGATGCACACTAATATAATTTATTGCCAAAAATTTGCCAAAAAATTCTCATTATTTTACTACTCAATAGCTCTAAATAATAAATTTGACATGGGTGCTAAAACAATGCCCCTTTTTATGAACTTTGAATTCAAAGAATTATTGTGTATTGTGGAAAAGATGTTAGTTTCTTTGTCCTATTCAGCAAGCACCCAACACAGTTCCTGAGATATAATATAAATGGGTATATGCATTGGACCCAGGATACAATAATACTGAACCCCAGTTATTCTGTTGAATTACTTAAATTGGGCAAACAAATCATCTGAACAGAGAAACCTGCAGCTGACTCATATTAACTTATAATAAATAATAACATCTAATTGACAGAGCTGCTATGAGAATTAGTAAAATCGTGCTCTAAAATAGGAATTATCCTTTCTATCAAAGCATGTTAAGTTGTAGCTGACCAAACTTCCCACTGAGAATAACTAGAAAATATGTGAAAAATAAAATTGTAGAAGATCTGGTATTCGACTCATTCGAGACTTACTCAGGTTGCTAGGACTTGAGGGACCAAGGTGTGGAGATCAGGGAACCTCACAGATGTAGTGTTTCCTTTGCCAGCATTCAATGATTCCTATGTGGCATAGCAGAGAGGCTTAGAAGTCGAGTGGAACGTGCACACTGGAAGATGCACACCTTGGGCAGGGAGGTGACAAAAATCATATAGAAAATCATGCATCTTGAGAAGTGATTCTTTAAGCAGACTGGCAAGTTGGAGAGTAAAGACCAATACAGATAATATTATATTTTCTTTTATGTGACTAATAGTAGCTTAATTTCTTTTTGGAAAAAAAAAATGTATAATTGACAAAATTGAGACCAAGAAAAACTATCCTAGATTGCCTTGAATTAACATCAGATGCTTGTATGACACAATATTTATTTGACATTTTTTTCAGACTCCGGTTCTTACTTTTGTGCTTAAGAGAGTAATGTTCATGTATTGAAATTATAAACACAGTGAAAGGCGTAGCTTTGCAATCTTAAGCCTTCGGTTGTTACTTATAACTTCTTTCCTATATCCACATGCAATTAAATTTAATAAGACAAAAGCATTTGTCTGTTTTGAGTCCTCTGGTTCATATGGTAAATGAGAATCTAAAGCATGACCCACATATTTGAGAGAGGAAGGAAAAGAGACTAAGATAAACTATCACAGAAGTATGTAAATCTGAATCTCTTAAGTTTTTGAGATAATAACAGTTTTTTAAACTCCCAGTGTAATGAAATAGAATTATATTTATTGATGCATAAATATTTCCACAGAAAAATGTTAAAGTCTTAAAAAGTTATATAATAGCATATATATCATGGTCATATTTTCTTTAAAAGCTATTATGCACCAAAGGATAAATATCTCAAAGATCATGTAGCAAGAAATCTAAGTGGTAGACAGAGTGTGAAAGGATTATTGCATTCTTCATATATACTTTATTTTCTGTTTTTTATCAAGCATGGGTTATGCCAGTAAATTAAATCAACAATCTTTATGTGAATGTCACATCAGTTATATTAATGCTCTTTCTCATCATTTAGTAAATAAAGTGGGTGGAATCTATGTTTTTTAAATGTATTTATTATTTATTGTTTGCATCTTTGACATGGATGCATTGCCCTTTTCTCATAGGCTCTTAGATATTACAATCTGAATCAATCTGATATCAATCATCATGTATGAATCAAACTCTTATAGAGGGCATTGTGGAGGTGCAATTAGGACATCTGATCACTGAAGATTGAGTGATAATATATGTCACGGGCTGCCCTGTAATATCACCTGTGTCAGCCTATTTCAGCCTCAGACAACTGTATGAAGTAAGCATAATTCCTAATACTTGGTAATAACTTATAAAATCAAAACACCTTGTGAAACACACAGTGCATTTTATTTGATACTAGCAACCATTCACATGTGTACTATATCTCCATTTTACAGGAAAGCAAGCTGAGCTTCGAAATGTTCATGCAAGTCACTGACAGCCATTCACAAATTAAGTATCAAAGTCAGAATTCAAATACAGATTCCGAATACTAGAGATATGTTGCTCCTTCTTTGTTAACCTTTGCTTAATTCCTGGAGAGGACTAAGATGTTAAGAGGTTAAATTATTTCTCCTAGGGACACTCTGTAGATGAGAGCTAGAATTCTGTTCTAGGTCTTTGAACTCTTTTCAGTAAAACTGTGCTACTGTGTGGGGTTGTGTAGGGTGTGTGTGTGTGTGTGTGTGTGTGTGTGTGTGTGTGTGTGTGTATTTGTGTGTATGTATACCCCATAATACCACATATATTCCATAATATCCCCTAGGGATATTGCCATTAAAATTAATTATAGTACAGTAGTATATATTACAGGCTCCTAAATAAATTTTTTGTCAAACATATATGATACTTTACCTTGTTGAGGCAAACGTTACTGAATTCATCAATACCTCAGTTCTTCTTTTCCCATGCTTTGGAAGGTAATTATAATTGAGTGATATGAGAACATAGCACTTCGAGGTGGAAGCATTTCAGAGCTGATGTGTGATTCTTGATGCCTCTTTTCCCACGCTCTGGCAAATCTTGAAAGCTCGCATTGGACTCATAGTAAGATGATGGATCGTCTGTTAGCTGGGATCTGTGAGCAGGTTCACCCAGTCTGCTCTAAAACTTATGTTCTTGGTTTCTATACTGTGCTCTGTCATACATTTTAAAATAAACAACAGAAATTTACCTTATAAGATTTGTTGATATCTATTTTCTTATTAAAATATTTTACTTTTTAATAAAAGCTTTAAAGCTTTTTTTTTTTTTTTTTTTTTTTTTTTTGCGGTATGCGGGCCTCTCACTGTTGTGGCCTCTCCCATTGCGGAGCGCAGGCTCCGGACGCGCAGGGTCAATGGCCATGGCTCACGGGGCCAGCCGCTCCGCGACATGTGGGATCTTCCCAGACCGGGGAACGAACCCGTGTCCCCTGCATCGGCAGGCGGACTCTCAACCACTGCGCCACCAGGGAAGCCCAAGCTTTAAGGCTTTTAAATGCATGCCATAGTTATGCACCCCACAAATATTTAGATGCATAATGTTTGTATTACAACTATAGCACGGATCAAAATCTGAGTGTTCTCTTATGACATGAGTTACCTCACTGGCATTTATAACCAAAAATACCCTTAGTGGTAAAACGGCATAATGTTCAAGTTCAACTCAAGCCTATGGAACAAGCAGCGGTAACTCATCTTTTCACAATATGCTTAGAGAATGTCTTTGAAGAACTGCCTATTGCATGTTTCATAAGGGCCCTGAGAAGAAATAGTATAGTCATATGAATTTTATACGAATAGGTAAGAGATTTAAAATGATGTCCTTAAAGGAATGATTTTTTAAAAAATTGAGTTTATCTTCCTTAAATGCTCAGAGACATGAAAATATAAAAATTGTGAGTAAGAAGAGGCACGTTTATGCTCTGAAACCAAATTAAATATTGAAATGCCAACTTAATTTTGATCCTCTATTTTTCTGATTGCTATAGATGTTGCTTTCTACTTTATTCCAAAAGGACTTGCAAAGATTTAATGTTGAATAATTGGCATGTGTGTATTTGGTTTCTTCTGTGTTTCAGGATCCTTGGACGTGAACTTTTAGGATGTCCTCTCCCGGCTAAAATGCCATTCCCTGATTCCATTTGGGTTGGGCCTCCTTCCTTTTTAGAGACTTAGCCTTGCTGTCATCTTTTTTGAGAACTCGTCATGATCCTTTCCATTCCTTGCCCACCTGACCTCCATCTTGTCGAGGGCCCCTCCCATGTGATTTCCTAATACAGTCTGCATCATACTTCAATTAACTACAAATTGCAGTTGGTTACTTATCTTTGTCCTCAACCTCATTGTGATTTGCTTGAAACCAGAGTCTGTTTTATTTTTCTAAACAGCTTTATTGAGATATAATTCATATACCATACAGTTCACCCACTTAAAATATACAATTCAATGGTTTTTAGTTTATTTATATGATTGTTCAATCATCAGTGCAATCTAATTTTAAAAGATTTTATCCCCTATTAAAAAAACTCTAACCCATTAGCAGTCAATCCCCATCCTCCCCCATACTTCTCCAGGCCAAAGCAACCACTATCTTTGCATTACTTGGAATTAGTACAATGGTAGATACACAGTAAATTATAAATACACGTTTGCTTTAATTTACATTTCTCTAATAATTAGTGATGTTGAGCATCTCTTCATGGGCTTTTTGGCCATCTGTATGCCTTCTTTGGAGAAATGTCTATGTAGATCTTCCACCCATTTTTTGACAGGATTATTTGTTTTTTTTGATATTGAGCTGCATGAGTTGTTTGTATATTTTGGAGATTAATCCCTTGTCAGTTGCTCCATTTGCAAATATTTTCTCCCATTCTGAGGGTTGTCTTTTTGTTTTGTATATGGTTTCCTTTGCTGTGCAAAACTTTTAAGTTTAATTAGATCCCATTTGTTTATTTCTCTTTTTATTTTCATTACTCTAGGAGGTGGGTCAAAAAAGATCTTGCTGCAATTTATGTCAAAGAGTGTTCTGCTTATGTTTTCTTCTAAGAGTTTTATGGTTTCTAGCCTTACATTTAGGTCTTTAATTCATTTTGATTTTATTTTTGTGTATGGTGTTAGCAAGTGTTCTAATAAAGGATTAGAGGGATAAATTGGGAGATTGCGACTGACATATACACACTACTGTATATAAAATAGATAACTAATAGGAACCTGCTGTATAGCACAGGGAACGCTACTCAATACTCTGAATGCCCTGTATGGGAAAAGAATCTTTAAAAAAGAGTGGATATATGTATGTGTATAAATGATTCACTTTGCTGTACAGCTGAAACTAACACAACATTGTAAATCAAGTATACTTCAATAAAAATTTTAAATAAATAAATAAATACATACATGTTTGCTTTAAAATACAAGTCATATGTATTAGTTTCCTAGGGCTTTCCTGACAAGGTATTATAAACTGGATGGCTTCAAACAACAGAAATGTATTGTTTCATAGTTCTGGAGCTCAGAAGTCCAAAATCATGGTGTTGGTAGTATCATGTTCCCTCTGGAAACTGCAGGGGAATCTTTCCTTGCCTCTTCCAGCTTCTGCTGGTTGCTGGTAATTTTTGGTGTTTCTTAGCTTACAACTGAGTAAATCCAATTTTTGCCTTTTTAATTACAAGATATTCTTTCTGTAACTCTTATCTTCATATGGGCATCTTCTTATAAGGGCAGGAGTCATGTTGGTTTAGGACCTTCCCTGCTTTTATGTGACCTCATGTTAACTAACTACATCTGCAATGACCTAAATCACAAATAAGGTCACATTAGAGGCACTGGGGGTTAGGACTTCAATATATCTTTTGGAGGGGGGGCCTGGGGTTTAACAAATCAACCATTATAATAGAATGAATTAATGATCAGTGTAATTTTTCTTTATTGTTTGCAAAGCCTTCCATCTTAAACATGGTGAAAATGAATAATTATATCATTTTCACTTCTCCAGATAGAAATATTTCCACAGCATACATGTTTTTAAAGTTATACCCTGAGTCACTCAGAGTAAACTATTCCTAACGTAGGCTGCTGTTAGATGAAAATTAACTGATGAATTTTAATCCAAAAATTTTTTAATGTTTTTATTTCCCATCTCCAGTCTGCAACTTCATTTTGGGGATATCTCCAGTGGAATTATAAGTGAACAATTCCATCTATGCACCCCAAACTATACTTTTTTTTTATGGGAGTAATTCTGCCTGCTTGAATAATTCAAATTAGAGCTGCATTATTAAAAATAAGAGTGGTGAAATTTGGTTACATTTTTGTGTCTTCTCACTTTCCTTATGCAATTTTCTGGTGAAAACCCAAGATGGTTCTTAGCCCAAGGGTTATTCTGGTACCTGAAGAAAAATTCCTGACCCAGGAACTCTAGCTATCAAAATAGAATCACTGATGAACAAAAAATGAGATAGTAATTTGTTTAGAAATTGGAGCAGAAATTAATTTGAAAACTGTACTGTAGTACCCAGTAGATATCATTCACCAAGCCCAATATGAGACGTTGTTAGGAGTTAGGTGAAGAAGAAGAAAATGCAATGTAATTTTAAAGATGTGAATTTGAAACTAGAGGAGTAGTTGCCAGATACTGGTACCCAAAAATCTCTCTGAGGAGATGAGACCACCAAGGAAGTGTGTAAAGAGGAAGAACAACAAAAAAATGGAACTGAGGGGGAATCTTCTTCAGGTTTGCATTTATTAGGTGTTTCTGTAACTGTAATCAGTTATAGTGAATTTATGGCTGCACTTTTAGGGTCATATCTCCAAAAGAACTAGCTTGAAAAAAGAAACTAGCTTTAAAAACATACTTATCTAAGTGAGCCATTAATCTTGTGATGCTTAATCTGAACTACAAAAGAAACTTTTATCTGAATCAAAGAAGAAATTCCAAATAAATCATGAGATGATCTCCTGTTATATTTTGTAATTTTCTTTTCATAATTAGTTTTTTGATTTATAAGATGTTACTTTCTCTTGATTTCAAGAAACCTGAAACCTTGATAGCTTAATGTTTTTGATGGCCTGGTTTCTTCAAATATTTCCTTTACATATTAACCTATTTTTTCTCTTAACATCTACTCAAACATGAAAGGAGGCAGCCTCTTCTGTTATAATAAAGGTATTATAAATGCTTTTTAAATGTATTTTGGTTAGAAGCATTGTGTTCTAATCTCCAATTGACTTTATTATGTTCTATCTATCTAATTCTCTGTCTGGAATTCTAAAAATTTTATCTGAGGGCTTAATATTTTATTACATATAGAAAAACTGAAAAATTCATATTTGTTGTTTTTCTTCATCACTTAGTTCCAGAGCTGAATTAAGATGGACTTTTAAAAACCATTTTGCTAATTTTATTTTATTTTTTTTAAATTTTGAAAGCCTACATTTTCCTCATGACTAAGAATGTGTTCTGGATCATGTGGGGATTACACTAGCAAATAATGCATAGTTACTTTCTTCAAGATTTCTTACAGTCTAGTGGTTTAATAAAACAGAGATGTGAACAAAAAACCTGAGGGTCTGAAAATCAATTCTGGGCCAGAACATTGATGGGGACAGTGCTGTTTTTATAAGTTCAGATTACTTACAAACTTAATACGTAGATTCTTTCTCTCCAAGAGTTTTACTTTTCGTAATTTGACCTAAATATTTAACAGAAAAATTATGGCAAAGAATAGCTATCTGAGTGTTTGTATAAGTGGATTAATGAACGTAATTCAGGCACAAAGTAAAGAACACGTAGGCATCAGTTGAAAAAAGCATTCTTTCTGGAATTAAAATCTTTTAAAATGTTTCATTCATCTGCTTACTTTTTAATAGAAGATAAAGATTTATAAGAATTTAAACTTACATTCTACCTCTAATTTTTAGACATAGTCTTTGTAGGTCAACATGAGCAAAGTTATAGTTCACCTACTATTTGTTTTAAGGTGAACATAAAAGTTCTTTTTCACTCTTATCAAATTTCAAACTGTTTTAGAAGCAGAAAAGTACACGCAACAAAAACGATAACGTTCTTTGGAAAGAAACTCTTGCTTAGAAATGTGAGTCTGTAAGGTTTTTGTGTATGTGTTTTGCCTTTTATTTTATTTTTTTAACCATAGGAAACTCCTGTTAGTGCTATAGTAGAGATTTAAAATAATGAGAAACAACAGATAAGAAAGGCCAAATGGTTTAACGTTATTTTATCTCTGGAAGTATCCCAATGACAGCCCGACACTAAAACAATCTACATTGTGTAGCAGAACAGTTAAAATCAGTGTGGCCATCTGGAAACATTCCAAGCATTATGGATTGATGGCCAAAGACAATTCCCTTTTAACAACTGAGCACGTTCATGCAAAACCTTAACTTGAAGTCTATGAAAAAGAAAATGTTTGTATAAAAAAGTAACAGGCTGAAGAAGAGGATTCTCTACATGGAAGAAATAAACCTTACAAAAATTATTTGGAATAGTAATGATGATAATAAGAAAATTCAAATTACCAAAATTAGGTCCATATGAATATTGTCCCTAGCATGGTATTTTCTTTTCATTTAATGCACTACAGAAAGAGAAGAAAATAAATATGATATACCGCTGGGCATTGAAATATTCAGTAATGTCATAATCTAAAATAAATGTAAGATAAAAAAGACCCTGATAGCCTCATATTAAATTATATCACTGACCCAAAGAGTGGACAGAAGTATCACCAAACTCCATTTTGAAAACGTGATTAATTAGAGTTTCATCTTAATTAGTCTGTACCTCTATGCTTTTGCAAATGCAATCCAAAAGAATGCAGCTAAATCATGCTTCAAGGTCAAATAATTAAATATTGATAGATGTTTTTTCTACAGTGATTATCAAGAAAGTACTTTTTAAAGTGGAAAACGGAAGATGGTTGTTGACAAGCAGTGTCTAAAATGTTCAAGTGAATCTGCATGGAACTGATCTGCGAGTTTGGTTTTTGCTTCTAGCATCAATGCTTAAAACTATTTTTGAATGCAATTAAAATTATATAGGTGGCATAAATCCAGAGAAGAACAGCTGTCCCTATTGATAAGCCAATTGTGCAGAAGACAGTATCATGGTTATTTTCACCCTTCTATATTCACTATCTTTAAGAAATTTGGGAATAAATAAAAGCTATCATATTTGAAACATTAAAGTAAAACTTTATATAAAAAATATTTGCTGATAGTTTTAAAATCATCATCAACCAAAAATTGATGATGTATTAGATATAACAGAAAGAATATAAGATTTTTTTGGATGCTGTTATGATTTATTTTGTAATTATCATTAATTTGCATGAGCAAGTACCCATTTTTGAATAGAATTGCTTGAAATTCTATGAAGACTCAATGGACAGATTTCGTACGTTACAGAGATCTTGGCTGTTGAGCATTGATGTTACACTATATTTAGTATTAATCCTTTTATAGAATTGAGGACAATAGCTTCTCGGGATGAGTGAATCAGATTTTTCCAGTGCCTAAGATACTTCTTTATTATGACCTAATAGCTATTCTTTTTCTACTTCAGTGTCATGACATAATTTATTATACGATGAATTTTGTTAAAAGGTAGTCCATCATGAATTGTCACAAATATGGAACGTGTCCCCAAAATAATAATAGAGGTTTAACTCACAGTCACAGTACACTTTTATTTTACCTTTAAGGTGTTTATTACACTTCCTGAGCGTATAAATGTTCCTTGTTTTTGCTACTATCACAGACATATCTTAATCATTCTGAATGGAATATTTCTAATATAAAAGCCTCCAGGTTTATCTGGAATAAATAAGTGAAATTGTGAGTTACACAGATCTTTGTCCAATTTCTAGCTTTATAACTTATTTGAACTGTGATTTTGCTTTTTAACCTATGGATCTTACAATGATAGGGATTAAAAGAGAAAAATCAATGCAAGAAGCTAGCAGTGCGCCTGGCTCAGTTTAAGCAAAATATTTGAAATAAAAAAAAGACATATCTCATCAATGGGAATTTTTTTGAGCACTTTCTAAATTTCTGATCCTACATAATGCTCTAGGCTCATCTTGCATATTTTTTTGCCCGAGTCCTAGAATCAACCATTCATCCAAGTAGCCCTGGTACTTATTAATGAAAACTGGTATTAGAAACCATGATCTGATAGGCTGTTTACTGCTGGGATATAATTTCTTTGGGGTACTCTCAGTTCACAGAGCAGTTCTTATGTATACATGTATCCATAAATAGATCACATAGTATGTGGCTTTTTCATACTGGCTTCTTTAATATCCATTTAAATATCCTCCATGTCTTTCTTGGCTTGCTAGTTCATTTCTTTTAATCACTAAATAATATTCCAGTGTACCACAGCTTGCCTATCCATTCACTTATTAAAGACTACCTTGGATGCTTCTAGTTTGGGACAATTATAAATAAAGCTACTATAAATATTCATGTGGACCTAAGTTTTCAAATCAATTGGGGAATTACTTTGGAGCATAGTTGTTGCGTTGTATGGTAAGACTATGTTTAACTATGTGAGAAGCTACCAAACTGCCTTCCAAAGTGGCTATGCTATTCTATATCCCTACCAGCAATGTATAAGAGTTCCTATTGGACTTCCCTGGTGGCGCAGTGGTTGAGAGTCCGCCTGCCGATGCAGGCGACACGGGTTCGTGCCCTGGTCCGGGAGGATCCCACATGTCGCGGAGCGGCTGGGCCCGTGAGCCATGGCCGCTGAGCCTGCTCGTCCGGAGCCTGTGCTCCTCAACGGGAGAGGCCACAACAGTGACAGGACCGCGTGCCGCAAAAAAAAAAAAAAAAAAAAAAAAGTTCCTATTGCTCCACACCCTCATCAGATTTCGGTATTGTCAGGTTTCTTTGGATTTTAGCTATTCTAGTAAGTGTTAGTGGTGTCTCATTGTGGCTTCAATTTGCAATTCGTTGAAGAAAAATGATGCTGAGCATCTTTCATACGTTTATCTAACATTCTGTGTATCCTTTTCACTGAGGTGTCTTGTTCAGAACCACTGCCCATTTTTTTAGTTAATTTTTTCTCTGTATGTTTTGAATCAAGTCCTTTATCAAATACGAGGTTTGAAAATATGGTCGCCTAGCCTCTGGCTTGATTTTTCAGTCTTTTAAGAATGTCTTTTGCAGAGCAGAGGTTTTTAATTATATATATATATATAAAAAATTAAAAATTATAAAATTATATATATATATATTTCTTTCATGGATCATGCTTTCGGTGTTATATCTAAATACTCATCACCAATCCCAAGGTCACATAGATTTTCTCCAATGTTTTCTTTTAGAAGATTTGTGGTATTGTATTTTGTATATCTATATCTATATCTATCTGTATCCATATATGTAATCCCTTATGAGTTAATTTCTGTGAAGTTTCTAGATCTCTGTGTAGGTGTTTTGTTGTTGTTTTTAGTCTTGATTTTTCGAGCATCATTTGTTGAGAAGACTATCTTCTCCTCCTGCAATCCCTTTTGCACCCTTGTCAAAGATCTGTTGATTACATATTTCAAGCCTATTACTGGGGTCTCTGTTCTGTTCCACTGATATATTTATACATGCTTTTTCCATTTTTAGGCTGCCTTAATTCCTGTCACTTTACAGTAAATCTTAGAGTTGGGAGCATCAGTCCTCCAACTTTGTTCTTCTTTTTCAATATTGTGTTAACTATTTTAGGTCTTTTGCTTTTCCATATAAACATGAGAGTCAATTTGTTCATATCTACAAAACAGCTTGTTAGGATTTTACTTGGAATAGTAATATAGTCATAAACCAATTAGGAAAGAAGTGATATTTTAATATTGAGTCCTCCAATTCTAGAACATGAAACATCTTTCTGTAAATCTAGATCTTTGATTTCCTTTTATCAGGTTTTCTGTATATATATATAGCATAATATTTTATTAGATGTATATCTAAGTATTTCATTTTTTGATGCTATGTGTTTTTAATATTAAGTTACTATTTCTCATTTTCCTTTATAGGAAACCAGTTGACTGTTGTATATTAACATTGTATCTGGTGACCCTGCTGCCACCCCTTATTGGTTGCAGGTGTTTTTTATTTGCTATTTCCGTGGGATTTTCTATATAGAAAATCAGGGCATGTGCCAAAAAAAAGAAAGATTAATTTCTTCATTCTCAATCTGTATACATTTTGTTTTCTTTTGTCTTATTACATTAGATATAATACAGTTAACAGTTGATGTGATGGTAACATGTGGGAAGTAAGAGAAACACTCTGTAATCTTATTACTAAAGGTCAATGTTTTAGTGCTCCTATGTGCTTTGGCTGTGAACTTGACTATTCTTTCTTGCCTTCTCCCTGACACATTAGTTGAGACAGGAAGGCTAGAGTGTTCTGCAGTTGGATAATTTCCTTCCCCCCCAGTAGGGTAAACTTCTGGACTTGTTTCAGAATGGTTTCTCTCCCATCCTCCTTCCCTCCCCTCTTCCCTCAGACCCAAAACCACTAAAGATTTGTTGTTGTTGCTTTCTCTGGACTCTCCTGTATGTGAAATTGGTAGGAGTCCTGGAGGTAAATTCCATGAAGGTGCTGGACCTGCCCCTGAGGCATCACTGCCTAGAATTTCCTCACTCTCATGCGAGTCCATGCTCTGACTCCAGTTAATTCTTCAGTTTCCCTAAACATTCCTCAACGTTTATGACTCCAGGGCTGCTGCTGCAGGGAAACTGATCTAGGCTGTAATTCTCTGGATTGCCCTGTCTCTTCAGATTTTGGGGTGGTGATTTGACCTGAATCCTCAGTCTCTGATGGGTCCAAGTAAAATCATCGAAGTTTAGGTTTTTTTAGTAGTAAGGATGAGAGTGACAACTTCCATTCTCCTTACCTTTTGGAGCTGAACCAAAAGTTAAGTAGTCTTTTAAAATATTCACCCCTTCTATTTATTCCAATGACTTGATCAACATTACTCACTAAGGAAGCACCATATTTGAATTTTATTTTTTATTTATACAGAGCCCAGAGCTGAAGTTTTAAAACATCTTTATTCTCTTTTTTCTCTTATTTCCCTGCTGAAGCTATTGTTGACTTCACAGCTGCCTTTGTAAGGAATACAAGAATAAAGAGCTGTCCTCTTGGCACTTATAAAGGGGAAAAACAATACACTAACAAATGTAAGAAACAAAGATTTAGCAAAATAAATCAGATACCATATTTCTACCTTTGAATTATTTATAGAACGTGAAATATCTTACTATTTAATATGCATTTCTTGAGCTAAATCTTGCTAAAATAACAGAAGGGGTGTAAAGTGTACTATCATCTTAAATAATAGTCAACCTTCTCCAATACCATAAAATGTATTTGCAAATTCCTGATTTTAATTATACATCTTTTTTTCTTTAAAAATATTCTTTTTCTTTCTTTCTTTCCTTCTTTCTTTCTTTTTTTAAATTTAAGTGTAGTTGATTTATAATGTGTTAGTTTCTGGTGTACAGCAAAGTGATTCAGTTATACATATATATATATTCTTCTTTATTATAAGTTATTACAAGATATTGAATATAATTTCTGTGCTATACAGTAGGACCTTGTCGTTTATATATTTTATATATAATAGTTTGTATCTGCTAATCCCAAAACTCCTATTTGTCTTTTCTTTAGGAATATTATTACTACAAGTTAATAACTTTGATTCTGTTTCATACTTTCTAGTTTTATCTAAGCATAGTATTGATTCATTTAAAACATTCAATCCACGTGCCGAGAAATTACTGATGATCAAATTCATGCGGTCTCCATAAAACTGAAACTCTGAAATAAAGGAGGTTCACCAGGAAAGTATATCTTCATCTGAATCAATTTTAGTTTTCTAAGCTTTTCATCAAAACTCAAGATGAATCATTTTATGCTCTCTGACTTGGATGCATTTTTGCAGACAAATTTCTGGTGTTCTTCAGTTCGTAACAAAACTTTCATTATAGAGATCAGAAGAAAGATATTGTAGAGTTGAAGCTTCACCAAAAAATGAAAAGCAAAGTGTAAAATAAGCTGCAGCATCACATTTTTGTACGGAAAGTTGAAGCGAAAAAAATAGTCACGGTCAACTATCATTGGCAGGAAATCCTACCTGCTGAGGGTGAGATTTGAAAAGTGATACCATGGAAAGGGATTAATATTTACTGAGAAAATCCTATGGACTTGGATAACTGACTTAACCATCTCCTGATTGAAATTGGATATAAAGCAAGAAGTTTAAAAGATTCAAGCTCATTTTAGTTTTCCATGTCCAGTTAAATCCCACACAGTGACTGTTATGAAAGTGGTTTTCGTTAAAAGTATGTTGTTTTTCTTTATACTTCCCTTTTTCGAAAATGGATAAAAATTTTGATATGTTTTAATTAGATGCTTATTAAGTGTTTCCTCAGAGAAGCACCTGGATTTATCACAATTTTTTATAGCACTGTCTTTTAAACTTGAATGCATATAGAAATTACTTGGCAATCTTGTTAAAATGGGTTCTCTGATTCCGTAGGTCTGGCAAGGTGCCTCTGAGTCTACATTTCTAACCAGTTCCAATGTGATAGTGAGGCTGTTTGTTAGGGACCATGCTGGTATGGCAAGTGTCTAGACTCCTGAATAGACTTGATGATGTTCTCAGAGGCACCTTGTGCTTTACTTATTTATCCTCCCACGTTGGGCATATTTTCAGAAATTAATTTCTAACGGAGTTGGTTTTCTACCCTGACTACCCATTATTAGCTAACCACAGGCATTCAAGAAATACAAGGTACTTTAAGTGCCCCATCAATCCTACTATAGTAATATGGCTAAGAAACTGTAGCAGTAATATATCCAGTTTGTTTCCAGAAGCTGTGAGTACTCTTTTTCTTTCCTCTGAGTGACGTCATGAATGCAGCTAAATTTTATTAAATATCTACTCTTGGCAGGGAATTATGTAGAATAATGTGTATACAAATGTGGCCCTGCCTTCCTGGAAAAGTGCCAATAATTTTGTATATTTACAAAATATGCATTTCTTGTGTTTTTACACTTCATTAGTGTTTTAAAACTATAAACTATTTAAAACAACGAAAAGCATAGAAATTATAGCAAGCACATGTTAATATTTTGTCTTTGTTATTTTCTCACTCCCTCTTTTCCTTAAATGCAGCTGTTGATACTCCCTAAAATAAGCTCCTTCTTCTTTCCTCTTGGTTCTGTGGTATATCTTCTTTTATGTCATACTCCTGGACTATTTCAGATTTTTTTACATAGCTATAACTATATCTAGACACAGATCTCTCTACAGATAATAGGTAGAAGATTGAAACGTAAATATTTAATACACAATATGGTTTCTACTTGCTTTTTAAAATTTAAATAAATCATATCATTATTACATGGATTATTTCAACTTGTTCAGTTCAAAGACGATGGTATGTATATCTAGACAATACATTTGCAGACCTGATTATAATTCTATTGTTCAATAAAACACATTCATTAATTTCTCTTATGTTAGATAAATTTCTGCTAAGTTCCTATTGCCAAAAAATGATGCAATAAGCATCATAGGGCAAGTGCCTTAGTGCACATGAGTGATGTCAGGGTACAAGTGTCCCTAAGTGTTGCCAATACTTCAAGTTATTAGATTTGTACAGATTTGAGTAACTTGATGGCTATGGGATATTTACCATACATTTCTTTGTTTACTTGTCCAAATAATAAACATTCATATCCTTTTCTGTTCAGTTTTTCTAATCAATGAATTTCTTGTTCATATCTTTTGACCAGTTTTAGGGATTTCTTTCACTTGTGAGTAATTGTTAATTTAACTATTCCTATATTGAGGGCACTAATCCTTTTCAGCTATGTTTTGAAAATACCATCTCCTGGTTGTGGATTATCTTTTAACATAGTGCACCATGTTTATTTCATTGTAGAAAAATTTTCTAGTTTTAACTTTTTTTTTTCCCTTGAGGACCTTGTCAAAAATATCTTATTTAAAAAAAAATATTTTTCAAGTTATATTTTTCTTTTACTTTTGCCTGTATATTTTTAAGCCTAGTAGTTGGCAATTTGCGTACACTATGCACTTGAAATGTTTTTTTTCATATGGTAAACATTATGCCCAGTACCATTTATTGAATATGCTGACTTGCAATTTTATCTGTTATATGAAAAGTTATAAGACATACATGAGTTTGCATGTGTGGATATGCTTCCTGGCTATTTCCTTCAGAAGGTGTATTTTGTTTGCCATTATACCAATACACACATCACTGCTATTGCTTCATATGAGTTTAACTGAATAGTGGGGAAATTTTAGTTCTTCAAGTTTGTTTTCACCATTCTTGGGCTTTTCTTCCTTCATAAGAAGCTTAAAACCATTTTGTCAAATGTTATAAACAAAAAGACTTGAAATTTTTATTGGGATTGCATGAAATAATTAGCATGATTTGAGAAAAGAAATATTTTGAATAATATACTTCTATCTATGAGAAATATATGTCTTATTTGTTAAGTCCTTTGAAAAATTTTTATATCTTATCTATTAAAAACTAACATGTATTTGTAAGATTTCCGCCACCTAGGTATTGGCAGAATTTGATGGTACCTTCATTTTAATTATATATCCACATGTTTCTTAGTTATGGGAATGCTGTTGTTGTTTGTATAATCTCATATTCTCTTGCATAGCCTCTTACAGGATCACATTTTTTTTTGTTTTGGTAATAGGAGTTTCGTTTTTTTTTTCTTTTCATATCTTTATTTACTTATTTAGTTATATTTTGTTTTAATATCCCGGATCTTGTATACAATGTTGTGCATAAGTAGTAATGGTGTTAACCCTTGTCTTCTGTGGGAAAGTGTGGGCTCTGTCCAGTAGGGAATTTCAATAGCTTCTTTGCCATGTATTTTCAATGTTTGCCACATATGTCAAATGTATATAATTAGAAAATATCTTTGAATGAGTGAAAGCATGGTCTAAACAATGTTTTGCTTGTTGAAAATAGTTCTCTCCACTCTTTCTTTCCTCATTATCTAGGTGTGTTTCCTGAGAGAATTGATATCAAGGAAGTCTGAACTAAACTATTCCACTTTTTGTTTTCTTTTGCGGTACGCGGGCCTCTCATGATTGTGGCCTCTCCCGTTGCGGAGCACAGGCTCCGGACGTGCAGACTCAGCAGCCATGGCTCACGGGCCCAGCCGCTCCGCAGCATGTGGGATCTTCCCAGACCAGGGCACGAACCCGTGTCCCCTGCATAGGCAGGCGGACTCTCAACCACTGTGCCACCAGGGAAGCCCTTCCACATTTTTTAAGCCAGTGATGGGTGGGTTAGGATTGTCTATAGATATGAGTTATCTACATCCATAGATTTTGTAGTGGAATAATTTTTTCTAGTACAGACTCAAGCTTCAATTTATTCAATGAATCCATACACCTTAAGAACTTGCTCTGTGCAGAATGGTACTAAATATTTTCAATAGATTACTACAGCTGTGTTTACAGGTGAACCTGGCAAGGACACTGAGGGGTCAGAGTTTGAATTGCCAGATGTGGGTTGACGTGTATGAGGTTAATGGCTTGTACTCTTTCCCTTGTCCTTCACTTTCTGCTTTTGGTGACCTCATCCTGACCTTTGTAAGGCTCTGGGTAGTTATTTTACCTATGAGTACTCTGTTTTCACTTGTCTGCGTTTGGTTATGTTTTCTCTTCTTTATTAAGAATCACTTTTCTTCATTATACAAAGTAATCTGCTGGTTTGTTGTTGTTGTAGTAGCAGTATATTTTGTAGTGATATGTAGTTTTATTTTTGGATTTTCACTTGTGTAGCTATATTTCCAAATTCTGTATTTATTTACCTGTATCTGTATTCATTTTATGCTCATGTAAATTTTCAGTCATCTTTGTGATTGCTTTAAGTAATTTTAAATTTTGTAATTCATTCTTTAATATATCTTTGTGTTAACATTTTCTTTAATTTGATTGAATTTTTCTTTGCCTAACTATTTCTAGTTTTAAATTTCTATTTTATACTTTGCATTATATTATCTTAATTTTATAGTTTTATGCTTAAAATTCCTATTTTTATTTCTTATATATTTTTTTATATTTCCACCTCTATTTTTCTTTATTCTCCTGTCTCTTAACTTTTGTACAAAGACTTATATTTTAGCATGTTAATTTTGGTTTACCCATGCATTATTTATTTTGCAGATTTTGAAATTGTTTCTTTAAATTGCATGGATTATTTTTCATTAACAACAAAATGAAAAGGCAGCCTCCTGTATGAGAGAAAGTATTTGCAAATCATATATCTAATAATGTGTTTATATCCAAAATATATAAAGAACTCATACAACTCAATAGCAAAAGAATGAACAATCCAGTTTAGAAAAAGGCAAAGGGGGCTTCCCTGGTGGCGCAGTGGTTGAGAGTCCTCCTGCCGATGCAGGGGACACGGGTTCGTGCCCCGGTCCGGGAAGATCCCACATGCCACGGAGCGGCTGGGCCCGTGAGCCATGGCCGCTGAGCCTGCGCGTCCGGAGCCTGTGCTCTGCAACGGGAGAGGCCACAACAGTGAGAGGCCCACGTACCGCAAAAAAATAAATAAGTAAATAAAAAAGGGCAAAGGATCTGAATAAACACTTTTATAAGGAAGACACACAGATGGCTAACAGGTACATAAAAAGATGTTCAACGTCACTAATGATCAGGGAATTGCAAATCAAAACCACAGTGAGATGTCACCTCACACCTGTCAGAAGGGGAGATATTATCAAAAGGCAAGAAGTAACAAGTGTTGGGAAGGATGTGGAGAAAAGGGAACACTTTTCCCACTGTTGGTGGGAGAGTAAATTGGTGCAGTCACTGTGCAAAACTTATGGAGGTTCCTCATAAAATTGAAAATAGAACTAACATATGATACAGGAATTCCACATCTGGATATTTATCTGAAGAAAACAAAAACACTAATTTGAAAAGATATACGCACCCTCATGTTCATTGCAGCATTATTTACAATAGCCTAGACATGGAAACAACCTAAAGGTCCATCAATGGAGTAACAGATCAGGAAAATATGGTATCTGTTTTTAAGTGATTTATGTTAGGATGTTATCAGGAGGCATGTTTGGAAGTTTCAGTGTGGAAAGAGTCCACACTGCACAGTACAGTTTGAAATCTTTTCATCTGGTTCTTCCCGTAGCTGGCCATCCTCAGCTTCTATCAATAGAAAACTGTCATTTATATCATGCATCCATCTATATTAAACATTTTTATGAGGTTAATGTGTGCAAGGGAAAGTGCTGGTACTTGGGTGGAGCAGTGGAAAACGAACTGGATCATAGCTCATGAAATAATCATGCAATGTAAAATGAGATGTACACACAGGAAAAAATACCATATGTGTATAAGCGTAGGCCAAACATAATCTACAAGACCAGTAAGACGAATTTGGGAAAGTAGGTGAGCAGAATCTTCTTGGCGGAGAATAGGAATTGCAGATGCCTAAGACAGGAAAGGGATTTGTGGTATTAGAGAAATAAAATGATCAGTAGAACTGGAGAGTAATGCATGGGAGTTTGTCTGGAGTGTAAAGGAAAAGTTGATCCTAATTTTGGAGTTTTAGCCATAGCCCAACCACGAAGTGCCTTGTAGATCATACCTGCCTCTTTAACAGTTCACTCTGGTTCCTGAATGGAGAATGGATTTAGGGAGAAATGAGAACAGAATCGTTGGAAGGTGGTGTGCTAGAGAGATGAGAGTGGCTTGCCCTAGGATGGTAGAAATGGCAGTAATAAGAGGATGGATGTGGAAAATATTCAGGAAGAAGAATCGGTGGGACTTGGCTTTGGGAGTTAGGGTTCAGCTTCCGGCTGAGATGGGGTATTGGAGAAACAAGTTTGGGGCAAAAAACCTTCTATCTGTTTAGAGTATGTTTAGCTTAAACTTGCATCTTAAACACAGTAACTCACAGAAAACTAATCATTCATTCATGCATTTTCCTTTACTTATCTCCTGGAAGTCTTGCCTCTCCCTTTCATAATATGATAACCTAGAAAACTGTATTTCCAATATTTTATACTCGCCACATTCTGTTCTAGTCTGCTTTGCTTTTCCAGTCCTACTATACTCTACCATCAGGTCAAAACGACATTAATAAATGAACTCCAGGGAGTAAAAATAACCCTCAAGAAAAAGTGTCAATCTTGCCTATTCTATGACGTATTCTTTATTAAAAATCAGTTTATGTTAAATTGTATGCATTAATATTCTAATCTTCATATTATAATCAGTTAATTAGTAGTAATTAGCAGAGTTTAGCCCCAAATAGCTGCCTTATATTTCATGTGCTCTTTGTAATGTTACTTATGCCTCTGCAACATTTAGCTCTCTAAAAAAATTTCTTTTTGAAAGAACAGTTTGAATCATTTTAAAACTCATTGTTTTGTTTTGTTTTTTCCAAATCGACAATGCCTTAAAATGAACTCTAAGGAGCACGGCTATGTTAAATGACGTCAACTGGAATTTGAAAGGACAGTGTATAATTTTTTTTTTTTTTTTTTTTGGCGCGGGCCTCTCACTGTTGTGGCCTCTCCGCTGCGGCGCACAGGCTCCGAAGGCGCAGGGTCAGCGGCCATGGCTCACGGGCCCAGCCGCTCTGCGGCACGTGGGATCCTCCCGGACCGGGGCACGAACCCGCGTCCCCTGCATCAGCAGGTGGACTCTCAACGACTGCGCCACCAGGGAAGCCCGACAGTGTATAATTTTTATAGTACTTGTAGTGATTAGAATAATCCCCCCAAAGGTGTCTATATTATAATCCCTGAAGAGTTAACATGTCAATGTACAAGTCAAAAAGGACTTTGTAGAAGTGATTTAGTTAAGAATCTTGTGATGGGAGACTGTACTGGATTATCCAGGTGAATCTAATATAGTGACAAGGATTCTTGTAGGAGGGAGGAAAGAGAGAGAGAAAATGAGAGGTAACAAAGGAAATGAAGGCCAGACTTAGAGATCTGAAAATGCTACTTTGCTGGTTTTAAAGATTTAGGAAGATACCCTGAGCCAAAGAATGCCTTTTCTGATGCTGGAAAAGCAAGGAGATGGAATCTCCCCTAGAGGCTACAGAGTGCTATCAGCCCTGATGACACCTTAATTTTAACCCAGTTACACCCATCTCATACTTCTGAACTCCATACTATAAGATATTAAATCTGTGTTGTGTTAAGCCAGTGTTTGTGGTAATTTGTTACAGCAGCAATAGGAACCTAATAGGGCATTCTGTAATCACTCTGTAATGTTACTAATGCATTATTTCAACACAACACACTTTGCCAGTGATTTCAGTGTTGGTTTATGAAATAACTGAAAGGGAAAAAGAGAAATGTACATGATATTTGTTACTGTTAACATTGTCATTCCTGTGAGGATCCTGTTACTCTAGTGTTTTATAAAATCCAAAGAGAACTAGTCTTTTCTCTTGGAGGTGGGATGGAGGTAGGAGGTAGGCATTTATTTACCAATCCTGAAGCAACTCAGACATTATTCTGAAAATATTACTGCGGATGTGGAAAAAAATGTAAGATGTTTCCATTTCTGACATTTAGCTGACTATAAAAAATTTTAAAAAAGGAAATATTTTTTGAACTGTAGGAAGAATGGAAATACTGGGAAAGTCCGAATGTGAACACCCTTTAATAAATCAACAAAAGCTTTGTGCTTTATTCTCTTCACCTGTGTTCAAAGTTTGACTATGTCTTTTTTCACAAAAAAATTTCCCAAAACGGTGCCCCACATAAAGATGCACAGCTCATTGCATTTCCAGGTTAACTAGAGACACAAAATGATGACATTCTATTATTCCATCAGAATGCCCCCATTAACGTAAGACAGAGCTCTTTACAGAAGTATGAGAGAATAAAGGTGAATAAATCTTATTTAGCTGGCTTACTTTAACACTTGGAAAATCTACGAGTCATGCTATAAGGGTCACACATAAAACACACAAAGAAAAAAGAATTATTCCCAGTGACAATCAAGAAGTAGTTGGGCTTGATGGTTTTTTAGCAGCTGTGTGCAAATCATTATATATCAATGGCCATGGGGAAACATTGTCAACGTCTGGAGTTTTTATTAAACAAATACCAACAGCTACCATTTGATTGCTCTTTCCCAAAGCAAAGATTAAATAATAGTCCATCAGACACCTGCTGCATGAGATTCATCACAGCAGCCTGTCCTCCCCACCAAGCGTAAAGTAGCATCTTCCTTGCATTCTCCAACACACAAAACGTGTATGTGTGTGTGTGTGTGTGTGTGTGTGTGTGTGTGATTAAAACTGGAAACAGAAGAAAAGATTACTGATTAATGAGAAACACAGTTTCTTCTTTAGTTAAATAGGAATTAAAAGAAAACTGAAATGGAGACCGTTGCATTATAACATGGTCATATATTTTTCTGTGAATTTTAGATGCCATATGCTCTTTTATTATAGTATTAACGTGTTTTGAAAGATTATTCACACACAGTAGGACTTGGAATGAATCATAATGAGTTCCAAAGACAGAAATTTGGGGGGCCCATGAAAACAAGAGCTATCAGATTTAGAGGAGGGAGACCACTTATTTGCATAAATATGTTCACATAAGTTTAAGAGCTATATGTTTGGGAAATCAAGCTGTTGATCTAAATATCAGCTGGAAGTTTGCCAGTGCTATGAAATGGTCATACTAGATACAAACGTGGCTTTGACCTAGCATATGGCAACACCTTTCCCAAAGACAACTGGTCTCTCCAGTATGAAGAAGTGCAAGTATAACTGTTATTAATGAGTATCATTTGAAACTGTTTATATCTGTGCTACTGAAAATGTGGCCCTCAGACCAACAATATCAGAGTCACATGGAAGCTGGTTAGAAATGTAAATTGCTGGACTCCACAAGTAACCTACTGGATCAATTTTTGCAAATGTGACCTAGTATCTGGGTTTTAACAAGTTTTCTAAGTGATTAGTATGCATGATAAATTAAAGAACCACAGGTTAATGTGATTTGGGGTCATCAGTAACTTGAATTTATTTGTAAAATATTGAGAATATTCAAATTTAACACAACCTCCAAATGATTGGTCATATAGGGATTCATGGTCTATATATGTAGTTTTCAAACACACCTCATTAAAGTAAAAGTATTCAGATATGTGGGACTAGGTCCATCTAGAACTTTTCCCAAATTTAGTTTTAAATAAAGAAACACACATTTTTAATATGTAGTGGGAGTGGTTCATTTAGGTGAAATGGAATAAAAAATAGTTGGAGTAAAAAAAATCGTCAAGACTAAAGGAAATTATTCTTGGTTATAGAGTGAAAGTGCTTTCTAGATTATAAACCTAGATATGATAGTTGAAGTTATATTTAGAGTGAGAATTAATATTACTCTGACTACCGTAGGCTTTCTGTTGTTAAGATATTGTGAAGAATATTTAGACACTAGTAAGTGCATCATTGAGGTATGTTTTCGAATGAAGTTAGTGAGCTAAGCTTGGCTTAAAAATGGGAGTTAATTATATTCACATAACAAAAATGTGTTGCCAGGAAAATTGCTGGAATAATGTCAGCAATTTGCAATTCTCTTGCTTTGCCTCCATGGTTGCAATACATCAGCAACTTCGCGTTCAAGGGAAGTAGAAGGGGAGAAAACACAGCATGAGACCCTTTCGTCTCTTTAATCAGAAAAGCAAATCTTTCTTTAAAACCCTCCAGTGGGCCTTGGATTAAGGCTCACTGCCCCACGAAGCCCCTTGAATGAGAGGGAAACTGGGGTGGGAATGACTTTTACACCAGCCTGTCAACCACGCCTGAATAGCTAGACTAGGGCTGCCACAAACAACATGGACAAAACCCAAATCCTTCTTCAGATCAATAATTCTATAATCAATAGATATTTGTCTAGTGGTTAATGTCAGTTACCAACACGTTCTTGAAACCAGCTATTTCTTGAAACCCTGTAAATGTGTTTAAAGATGAACATCTGTTTATAGGCTCTTCGTCTCTGAGTATTCTAACAATTGGTTGAATACATGCGATAGGAAAAACCTAAGTAGTCATTTTTCTCATTTCCTATCTACAACAAGAGAGACTGATATAAAACAGATGTTGGTAGCCTATGCCCACACTTATCTGGGGAGATGCACTGCATGACTGTCCTCAATGACCGATTCTGGTATCTCTATGCATATGACCTCAAGGATGCTCATCCAGGACATCGGACTTTGTCCTATCAGCTACAGGGAGCTGAACTCAATGAACTTTCAAGGTCTCTTTTAAGGCCATTATCGGATTTGCCTGCCTGTGTAGTCTCAGGACTTGTTTATATCCACATGAGGTCAATGCTTTCTCCCTCCTATTAATTTTCCTACCATCTGTGCTGCCAGATGTAGTGAGAACAGGGGCAGCACTCCGCCCTGGGGAAGAAAAGGCAACTCCGCCCAACAGCTCTGCCCCTGTCTCTGAATTGATTCTTCCCTTTGTTCCAGGAGATCTGCACTCTCATTTACCAAAAGTAAAGGTCTGAGTGTACAACCTAGTTGAAAATAGCTATCCATTTGGGGCAAAGAAGAGTCAACCGGGATGGATAATATTGCACATATTTCTTCACTTTTGCTATTCATAAAGTGTTTTGGAATTTACCTGTCAGCTAGAGATATGCTAGAATATGGCTTCGTATTATTGAGTGATTGACTGAAGATAATTGGGACAAGATTCAGTCAGAGAAGGAATTAAAAGGAGCATAAGGTAAGGCTCAGGGCCTGAAACTATTTTATGAAAGGGACAGAAAAGATATAAGTTTCCACTTTCATTCCTAGAGCAAACCTATACATTATCCCCTAAATGTGAGATGTACCAAACCAGGGAAGTTGTACCTTGTCAATGACCTGCATTACTCTGGCTCTTCAATGCTTTTCTTATTCATTTTGTACTCTTGATATTATAGAACTGAGAATAATGGGAGGTGCTGGGAAATGATTTCTTAGCTTTGAGTCACCCTTTTGTAGACTGTGTGAGCTAGAAAGGTCTTCCAAGGTCATCCATCTGTCTCATTTCACGTTACAGATGCAGCAACTGAGGCATGCAGAGATGAGGTGATATTCCCCAGCCCTTTTTCATACAGAGCTACCTGTTATAGAGAAAACGGCTCATTCTTATAATAATCAATTGAACATGTTAATATTTTAGTTACCTTTCACACATCTATCTACAAATCTTAGCAGCAAAATTGAGCTTTGTATTTATTGAGTAGAAAAACCACTTCTCTTTATATTATACGAATACTAGCAGCTTCTAGGAATAAGTTTACATTAGGATCGAACCATACCTAATGGTGTTCACAAAGATGAGATGTTCAACTGTGCATTTAAAATTTTTATGTTACTGAGCTTCTACAATCAAGTGAACAACGCAACCGTACAGTGGTATTTGATAGGAAACCTCAGGGAAAGTATTTCTCTTAGGACAGAAAAAGAAACCATAAGTAAAGAAAAGCACACATTGGGTTCATTAGCAGAAAAGTGCTGGGGAGACTTTAGTTTGCTCCTGAGGATTAGAAAGATATTTCACAACCTTTGGTCAGTTCTCTTCAATGTTGGAAGCCTATACTTACTGAGAGCAGGTAATCTCACTCAACTTCGGAAGTAGTTCAACCTTGCTCTGATGAAGAACACAGTGGCAGATGTTAACAGGCATTAAGATAGGGACCAATGTGCCCCTTGGGCTATTCTTTCCTGGGATAGTTGTTGCCATACCTGGGAAGGAGATCCAACATGGAGTTTTTTCCTGTTTGCCTTTGGGGCTCTTCTTCTTGTCCTTAGAGTTACTTTGTCATTCACTTCTCAGGGGTCTGCTAAATCCATGAACAGATACTGAAGGAGTTCCCTGTTGTGAGAAAACACAAGGCTCATAAGATATTTCTTTTTTAGAGACCTGCAAAATATTCTTACAATGGTATAACTAAAGAAAATGTTATAGTTGCATTTTTATTCAAGAGTAACCAATACTAGGGCTTCCCTGGTGGCGCAGTGGTTGGGAGTCCGCCTGCCGATGCAGGGGACACGGGTTCGTGCCCCGGTCCGGGAGGATCCCACATGGCACGGAGAGGCACAGCAGTGAGAGGCCCGCGTACCGCAAAAAAAAAAAAAAAAAAAAAAAAACGAATAACCAATACTAAAACAAGAGGCTATGGACATATCATATCAAAGATGAATACCCAAGCTGTTATTTCCATAATGGCAGCTGTGATAGAATAAGAAGAGTACTGGATTTGGAGACAAGGAAACTAGTTTTACATCTCAGCTATGCCACTTAATATATGACCTTGGATTTTATGAGTCTCAGTTTACTAATAAAACAGAATAAAGATAATCTCTTCCCCAGGATGTATTTAATGACAAAAATATAGGGCATGTAGAAGCACTGACTGGCCCATGTAAGGATCAAGAAGCATGGATGAAAACCAGCTACATCTAAGTTTACATACTAAATCAGATCTCCTTCAGTCTTTGTCTGGGTGTTAAGTTCCTTTTAAAATATGTAACTCAACCTTGACCATATACCTAAAGGTTACATTCAGACCAAGTTTTCTATAGAATTCCCAATCAGAGATTCATTCCATCTACTCACTACCTCTACCTCTTCAAATTGCTTTGGACTAAATCATATTCTAGGGACGCAAATAGTCCAAATTCATCAGCCATATGTAGTCAGTGGAGATTGCCCACTCCCACCCCACCCCCAAAAGACTTCATCTACAAGGAAGGGACCGGGTGTTTCCATGTCACTAAATCTCAAGGTCATCAATGGGAAAGAATGAAGTTCACTGCTTATCATATGAGATTGTCCTGCCTAATTGAGTTATTGACAATCAGGTTTTGTATAATTGTTTTTCTTTTCTTTGTATGATTGTATTTCATCATAAAACACTTTATTTATTAAAGATTGTTTTATTAGATAATTGTGGCTACATATTTTTAAATATCAAATGGAAAGAGGAGGTTGCACAATGATGAGCAGTATGCAATCATCGCTATATAAAATGTGAACATTTTATATTTTAGAGAAAACTATTTGACAATTGTTTTCAAGATGAGCACTCAATTGAAAATAGTGATTATTTTTGGAGCTAGATGAAAAGGAATGAGATTAGGGGAGAGGGGCTAAAAGGGGGCTTTGACTACACCTACATTTTTTATTTCATTAAAAATACGAAGTGAGAGAGTGGCATGGACACATATACACTACCAAACGTAAAATAAATAGCTAGCGGGAAGCAGCCACATAGCACAGGGAGATCACCTCGGCGCTCTGTGACCTCCTAGAGGGGTGGGATAGCAAGGGTGGGAGGGAGATGCAAGAGGGAAGAGATACGGGGATATATGTATATGTATAACTGATTCTAAAAGTAAATTCATACACTATTTAAAATGTTTTTTCTAGTTTTTGAAATATTGAATCTCAACAACATGTTAACATAACCAACCATAAGTTTAAAAAAAACAGAGCAGGTCCTGAAAAAACAAGCTAGAAGACATTTAAAATTTTTTTGCAATCCTGAATAAACTGAATCTCTTTAGGCAACTAAACTAGTACGAGTGCATTTATTCAATTATAGATTTCACTGAACTTGGAGAAATTTCATGGGTTAAGGTTTCATAAGTTTGAAACAGCTTCAGAACAGGTTTTCATTGTTCATTTTTACAGTGACATGCACATCTTGACGTAGAACTTCCTGGATTGACATTATTCAACATAGCACCAACCCCCAGTTAAGAGGCTTGGTTCTCAAAATAATATCAAGCCTTCCACTGCGCCTGCGAGCACACCTGCACATGAGGCTCCCAGAGTTTCATATTGTTATTTCAGCCGGCTGCCTTCCCTCAAATTTCCCATAAATCCTAAAAACACTGCTGCATTGCTTCATGGCATCTGGTTCTTGGTGGAAGGTTATGGCATAAAGAGGAGACTCACTACACAAGGGTCACTCATTTGTGCATTTTCAATGTGAATAGAACCTGGATGTAACTCCAGGGTCCCTATGCCCTCAATATGAAGAATAAAAAACTGTATATGTGATAAAACAATCAAGAATAATAATTTTAATTAATTTCAATTGAATGAGCATTTATTAAGGGTGACATTTTTCTAGATCCAGTGGGAAACATGAAGATGTTTAGACATAATACATAGCCTTCAAGAACTTGATGTTTTAAAAGGGGCACAGGGAACATATAAATAATAATATGAAACAGACGATTCTTGGGACATGAAGTTTCATACAAATGTGTACGTACAAGAAAATTAGGAAGGCATTCTGGGAATGATAAATTTCAATCTGGACATTGATGGATGAATAGAAAGTTCACTTGGACATACTTAATTCCCTTTGTTATCAAAGTAATATGTATTCCTTTTAGGGACTGGGGAACCATTCAGAGAAGCACAGTGGAGGGGATTTCTTATCGTGTATGATGTGCTCGTGTATTTCAATGCATGAACAACCCTCATGTCCCTTCCCAAGAGGGGTCCCATTGGCAAACATACTTCCTGGTTCCCACAGGAATAAATGCAGCTAATAGAACTGGGAAGCCTCTGACAGCCCCAGGGAAAAGTTTATGCTATGGCGTGTCATGTTTCCTCCAAAGTAGAAAACAGATTCCAGTCTTCTCCTTGGAAAAGCTATCGGAAAGCAAAATACATAACTCGGAGATATCATGGGTTCGTTCCAGAACTGCCACAATAAAGCATATATCACAATAAAGTAAGTCACACGAAGTTTTTGGCTTTCCAATGCATATAAAAGTTCTGCTTACACTATACAGTGGTCTATTAAATGTGCAATAGCATTGTGTCTATAAAAACAATGTACATACACTAACTAAAAATACTTTATTGATAACAAATGCTAACCATCGTTTAAGCCTTTAGTGAGTCATAATCTTTTTGCTGGTGGAGCCTTTGAAATATTGTGAGAATGACCAAAATGTGATACAAAAGGAGCAAACGCTGTTGAGAAAATGGTGCTGATAGACTTGCTCTCAGCAGAGCTGTCACAACTTTCAATTTGTAAAAAATCACAATATCTGCAAAGCACAATAAAGCGAAGTGCAATAAAAAGAGGTCTTAATGTAAAAACTGCAGAAAGAGGAACAAACATTGAGTGCTCAGATCCTGGTGGGTGACCTGAACTGGCTCAAACCTGCGAGGCCCCTGACGGCTGTGGTGGAGTGAGAGGTTTTGTGGTTTGTAGAAATTGTTTTGGAAACACGCCCAGGTTAAAAATTATGACCACTTTACCTGACATGTTCTGTTTCTCATGGTGATAGATCTTAGAGCTTTTTAATAGAAAAGTTTTGTTATGAAAAAAATGCAACCCAAATATTCTCTTTTCGGTGTGTCTGCTCTTTACTAGGCCTCTGCATGCATACAGTTCTCCTGGACTTTCGCCTTTTTTCGGTAGCGACCGTGCATGAGACGCATCTCCATGTCAACTGCAGAGTTAGGAAACATGATTACAGGAAGGTTCCTCCCTTCAGGGGGCTTGAAGTCGAATGCCTGAACTCCCTGTCTTGCCCTGGTCTGGAATCACTGGATCTTCTGTTGCACGCCCCTCTGATACCTGAGTCACCTCTGAGTGGGTTTTTAATCCATCATGGCACTAGGTTGAGCCTGCTCCTGAAATCATGAAAGAAAGAATTCAAGAGACACGTTAGAATTCAGGCTTTGGAGGGTCGGGCTTGTCCAGCTCAGCCTCCTGTCCCCTGCGTATCTGATGCCCAGGGCCATCTCTGAGTCCCCAGAGCAAGCCTCCACCTCCTCTTAAAAGCTGCATCAGAACTTCAGATTTTGTGAATTTGGATTTTCAACTATTTCCTTAGCAGGGATACTTCATCTTGCACATTTCCTCTGACCAGGTTGTCATAAGAGCCTTTCACTCCGCTGCAGTCAAAACCAAACATTAAATTTTCTGACTCACTTTTCGAACTGTATTTCAATAAGGAAATTACAAAGTTATGCTTCTATAGCACAGGGAGATCAGCTCGGTGCTTTGTGACCGCCTGGAGGGGTGGGATAAGGAGGGTGGGAGGGAGGGAGACGCAAGAGGGAAGAGATATGAAAACATAAGTATATGTATAACTGATTCACTTTGTTATAAAGCAGAAACTAACACACCATTGTAAAGCAATTATACCCCAATAAAGATGTTAAAAAAAAAAAAGAAAATACTGCTCTTGGGTACCATAGCCTCTGACACAACATTGTAATTGTTTTAATTGAGGTATAGTTGATTTACAACGTTGTGTTAGTTTCAGGTGTACAGCACAGTGATTCAGCCATATATATGTTAAATATATATTAAAATAAATAAGTTGATTAATTAAAAAAATGTTATGCTTCTATACCTAGGTAATTTTTCTATAACACACACACATATATTCCTTAAATATTAGGTACAAATTTAATTCCTATATAATGATTTATAGTTGAAAACAGAAAGGAACATACTGCTCAGAGATTTCCCATGTTGCCAGGTTTAATTCATTGTAAAATAAATCTTAGTCTCTACATTTATCATTATTATAATGATTATTGTTATTAAATCTGAATTTCATAGATGTCTTCATGTGAGGGATCCCAATACGTACAAGTCCTGTCTTTTTAATGTATTTTAATCCTGAGACTTCTCAGAAGACCTGAAACCATTCTTGCATTTCTTATGAACTATGGATTAAGTTGATTGAATATCTATCTTGTGAGAAAAGGAAAGGAGAGGCCTCTGTTCATTATGAATAAAAGAGCACAATTTACCATTTATCTTTAAAGATAGGGTGTTAGAAATAGTATCCATAATGGTTTTATTATTTATCGTCCTGTGCACAAAAAAAAAAGAAGAAAGTGTGAATTTCCTCTAAACCGCACTGTTGAGAAAATATGAGAGTCACAAGTAACTTATTACTGTAGGTGACTTTGTCAATACTCATATTATTCATTCTAAACTTTTTGCTCCGCTCTATGTTGAAGCCCAAAATCATGCTTTACGTGTCATGAGTGTGATATCTCTTCATGGGCCAGCCAGTGATTCAATATTTTCCACATTACCCTGGCATCTGATAGAACGTTGACCTTATAATTGTATTAATACAATTGTCAGAACAGAAAAGAGGATGATGTACACACACAAAACAATTGTTGCTTTATATTTATGTATTACATTTGCATGCTGGAAGCATGCATATAAAATATGCATATATTATATAAATATATACACACATATTTTTGAACTTTTTTTTTTTTTACCATTTATCAATTTTCAGTTAGTACAGTCATCTGTGCAATTATTTGCATTTTGACAGATCATAGAGTGAGCTTTAAGACTTTTGGCTTCTAGAGAAGACTGGCCTACAACGTCTCCTGAGTGCAGAAAGTAAGCAGAGGACGGTCAATTCGAAAGATTCACCTTATCTGCCAACAGCAGAGTGTTCTCTGTCTGTAGGGAGTTCAAGGGTATCAATAGGAAGAAATTGCCTGAGAGGAAAACTTTAAGAAAGAAGAAGAGGCTGCACACTTAAGGCTGTCCTCTATCCAAAGACAAAAGTTTCTTTGGAGAGTACACAGCAATACTAACAGTATTCTAAATTTAGAGGAAATATAAGAACATATTAAATATACATTCATATTATATGTTATTCAAGGAATATTTATGTATATGCAAAGCAAATTTCCACAATGTTTTCTGTGTTTCTGTAACATTAGAATCAGAGCCTTTACTGGCCTTAGCTCAGTGTCAAGACTCTCAGTGTCCCAGCTGAAACCTAATTATACTTTCTCTCGGAAATCGTTTTTGCTTAAGCCTAGAGATGGACTAATGAGCATTTGAAGGTAGTATAGATTGTTTTGATTTTGTTTGCATATACATTTCTGGAAACATATGTAATATTTCAAGGAAATTTAAGGTGAAAATTAAATATAAAAGTTCTAGTAGAATATTTAAAAAGATGAAATTCCTCATTTATCTTTGGGCCAACTGCTTCTGAAAATACACACACACATAACACTGAGTAAAACCTCTTAGAAAAAATATATTTTACTCATTGCTCTACAAGAAATCTCATTCCCTGGGGCCTATAATCTATGAAGTTACTCTGAGGCAATGGCAATGTATATAGCATTCCCCAACATTTAAGCCTTTAGAGTTGTTTTAAAGTGAAACCCCTAAAATAGTGATCACAGCTTTAGTCAACTAGCATAGATCTACAAACTCACACAAATTTTATGGTTTCCAAGTAAGATTTCAAAGACTTCATTCAACAGGAACATATTGTTAGTTATTATTTTACAGCTCTATTTTTCACTAAGCATGGGAGTTTGATCTATTTTAGCTAAAATAGCATCCATTTTATATGTAAAATCATTTTTAAAATACCTAATTGCATGCTTTCTTCTCCCTAAATTAGCTATTATAAAGAAGAAAATGGCACGCTCTATATTATAGTACATCACACTTAACATGATTGTATATACTTACATATATACTATAAAAATGCATACACACGTTAAGCTAGAGTGTGTGTGTGTTTGGTTTAGATGCCTCTGTGACACAAGATACAGAATATTCGCTCTATTTCATATACAGATCATGTATTCCCTACAATTTTATTCCCATTTCCTCAAACTTGACTAAATTTTGGCAGGTTTTCTACAGTTACAACCATAACATCTGCCAGTCTCTATCACTTTATAGCCTTTCATTGTCTTGTTGAACTAGCTAAGGCTTACAGTTTGATGTTAAAGCAGAGTGGTGAGACCATACCCTTGCCTTGCTACCAGTCTCAGGGGAAAAGCATCCAGTTTCCCACTATTAAGTAAGATGTTAGCTGTACACTTTGTAAATATTCTTTGTGCAGGAGAAATACCATTCTATTTCTAGTCTTTTGAGAGTATTTGCCATGAATACCTGTTTGAATTTGTCAAATATTTTCCCACACCTATTGCTATCATCATATGATGTTTTTTTATCGTGTAGGTTAAATTGATTTTCAAATGTTAAGTCAGCCCTGAATATAGGTCATATATCTTACTGGATATGGTATTGAATGTTTTTGTATATTGTTGAATTTAACTTTTTACTATTAGTTGGAGGATTTTTGCATTCTATATCCAGGGGAGCACTAATGAAAAAATGGACAACATGCTAGAGTAGAAATACAAGCAAAGAGATGGAAATGCTAAGAAATAGTCAAGAGAAAGTACAAGGAATAAACAAGTGACATAAACAAAGACTCCCTTTGATGGACGCATCAGTGGACTGAACACAGCCAAGGAAATGATCAGGGAGGCTGAGGAGATGTCACTGCCTGTTTTAAATACATGATCTGATAATTCCAACATCTGTGTCATCTGAGCCTGGTTCTGGTGTTTGTTGTCTCTTCAGTGCTGCTTTCCCTTGTCTTTGGACATGCGTTGTGATTTTTGTTAAAAGCTAGACGTGATATATAAGTTAATAGAAACTGAGGTAATTAGGCCCTTAGTGTGAGTATTTACGTTAATCTGCTTAGGATTTTGACTGTGTTTAATGTTTATTTTAGCTCTCGGTTCCAGAGTTTTCAAATTCCTCTATTATCCCTTTTTCTTTTCCTCTGTTTTCTTTGGACTTTCCCAAGAACTCCTCTTTAGATAAAGACTCTGCCTCTCAGCTGTTTCAGTTGTAATTTAATGTTTAACGTGGGAGTCCTATCAGCGTGGCAGTAAGGCGGGGGGGAGGAGAAATTTTCCTAAATCTTAAAATTAAATCCCAGTCTTTTAGTGGATCTGAGTTTTTGGACTGCGACCTTCTCAAGTATTTCTTACCTTTTTTTTTTCCCCCTTCCTTAGGGCATCCATGTTGGCCAGAGTGTGCTGGGCTTAGGATGTTCCCTCCCCCGGGTGATACATGACTCAGGTAAGTTCCTCTCCCCTGGAGACGAGTCCTTCTTTATGGAGAATGCTCTAGGATAATTTAAAATGTTACCAACATTCCAATCAAATACTTCTCCATGGAAGTTTTCTAAGATTCTGATTCTGAGGAAGCAGGAATTCTCAGACTCTTTCCACAAGTTTCCCCCTAATCTTTGTATTAACCTACAGATTGGATAATAGCTGCTTTGGGATAGATATTATAAATTTGAATTATAAATTCAAATCAATTTAAATACACTCAGGAATTACACTAGAGATTTTTTTTAGAGTAACCTCGTATTATAAGTTATGGACCAAGATGTCATGGACATTTTGATAGCAGGCCCAATGGATTATACATGCTTTACCTTAGATCCACATTTATCAATCTACCCAGCAAGGGATGGTACGTGCCCTCAAGCTACATCTTTTTTAGGTGGAAGACAATCTGTGCAGTAAAATAACTTCTTTCTTTCCCAAAATAGAGTTGGTTGATGTTCAGACTTATTTGTGGGTGACTTTGCTTTATAATACAGAATGCTGCATTTTAAGTTACAAAACTGTGAATATTGAAAGGCATATAAATAATGCTCTATATAGCATTCTTAACAAACGCACCAAAAGGATACTAATTATACTAAATAAATAGCACCGATGGCAACAATGTATAAATGCAGGGCCTGTTAGGGGAAGGGAAAAAAAAAAACATCCAACCCTGTAACTGAACCCTGCTGTTTCCTGGGATAGCACCACATATGGTCCCCAGTCTAAAAGCACCACAACAGAAGGCGGTATTACATGCCCTGAAGCATCTTTAACAAAAAGATTATAATGGTGTGGTATGGAAAGTATGGAAAGAATTCTTTTCTTTTATCTATGAGCCAGGAAAACCTATAGTAAAGTAGTAAATAATTTTTTAGGAAGGTTTAGGGAAAAGATAGTTTTATAGAACTCCACTTTATGAAAATTAGGATGTTGTATAAAACCAAGGGGAAAATGCAAAACAAATGACATCCTTCACCTTAAGATACTTATATTTTACTCTTTTGAGGACAGGCATATTATGGCACAAAAGTTTATTACAATGTAGAGAACAAAGACAAGGTTTTGATTGTCGCTAAAAATATGTGAACTACCTGAACAAGTTGATACATCAGATATTTCCTTGACAAAAATGAAAATTGGGATTGATAGTATTGAAATGCTGTTAACAACAAATTTGTGCTAGTACGTACTATAGTAGCAAAGTCAAATCTGTCAGATAGGAAGGCTTCAGCTTTTTATTTAAGTGATAGACCCGTACTGTTATGTTAATGCTTTAATGTTATGCTATGTTATGTACAATTTATAACTTTCGTGGCAAAAATGCATTAATGTGGACCCTTTGATTAGATCATTTCCGAGCTAAAACGTCTGAAAATACTGCATTTTATTTTATTTACCAAATCAACTTACATGATGTGAAGTTACATACTGGGTATCTTTTAAAAGACTCACTGTGGTATAGGGTGTTTTATCATTAGAGAGGTACCTAGAATCATGGTATTTTAATATTCCCATGATCCCTGTTAACAAAAAAGAATATGAATACATGATCATAAACGGTTTATTGTACTTGATTAAGACATTTCCTCACACTTGTTGCTTCTTACACAAAATGTGTCTGTGCCTCTTCGTCTCTGTGTTTGAAGCAGAAATACAAGTTTATAATGAGAACTAACAGATTTAAATCACAAGTGCCTTTTGGATTTTCAAGTTACAACTTGAGAAGCATTAATTTTTATGGGATTTTGTATTTGATGAGAATACCATTTTGTCACTCATTCTACATTAATCTTTTATGAGAAGTCAACATTAGATAATATAGAGATAATTACTTATGGTAAGCTAAAATGACAGCAAAACACTCCAACATTAATTTACTTCATTGTAAATTATAAGCTCAGCTTCTAATAGAATTAACTGAAGACCAAGCAAAATAACATAATTTATTGTATAATCCTGCAAATCTATACAAAGGATAATGAGAAAATATGTACTACATTACAATCATGAATTTGAATATTGTTCATAATCACTGAATCTTTGATCTTGTTATATTCACGCAAAGTGGATGGGAAAGGAGAAATTTGATTCTTTGGATAAGTGGAAAAATGAGATAAATCAAAAGAATGGGATATTATTTAAAATTATTCAGTCAAATAACATAATAACAGTCCAAATGTAGGCATAAACTTTGGATTCCAAAGTTAAATTTTGGAAAAACTGCCTATGTGCTAATGGCTAAACATATCTCCTTACTGCATTGGAGGTATTCCTTATGCCCAGGAGACAAAAATAAATTATCACAATGTCATTTTTTTTTGTCTTCCCTCTCCGCCTCTTGCAGATCAAAGTCACATGGAAATAACTTAAGCAGGGGACAAAATGGTAAATTTAGAGGCTTATTTGAAATAGATAATTTCTAAAATGATAATAATGCGAATTTCAGCTTTCTGATCATTTTCAGAAAATTACCCAAGTTTTATCACCAGATCTCTTTCGAGCCAAAGTTAACCTGTTTTTAAGGCTGGCACCTTAGGGTCCTTCTGTGAATAATGAAAATAAACTATTGCACATTTCTGTGCTTTTAAACTTGTCAATTCACCTTTATCATACACTTTCACCAGGTTCTACGAAGAAAATAGAGTTGACATTAATCACATTGGTCTAGAGTAAAATTTAGAAAGTTTAGGTAAATCTACTATTCATTGAATAGCTAACTACTTGTGTCTGATGTTCTGGTAAATATTACATATATGTGACCTCATTTAAATTTTTCCCAGAAGCCTGCGAAGTTTAGCATGACTTCTATTTTGGAGATAAGGACAATGAATCATGACAATTTAGCTTGTTATCGAAAGTCACAGAGCTAGGGATAGAATCACCACCGTGATCTGTCAACTGCAAATCCAGTCTGCTTTCTCCTACAAGATGGCTTTTAAACCTGGAGCCATGTTGGAAGTTTTTTCAAAACTCTGGGGGCTGAAGGGGCCTAACTCTTGACCCCTGGTCTCAGCAAGACATGCCTTGCTCTCATATGTTGTACATGTAAGAGTTTTGCTTAAAAAAGGACCAAATCCCATAGAACGTACAACCCTAAGAGTGAACCCTAATGTAAACTATGGACACTGGTTGACAATGGTGTGTCTACATAGTTCATCAGTTGTAATGAGTGTCCCACAGTGGTGTGGGAGATTTATAGATGGGTATGCTCTGTGTGTGTGAGGCCAGGGGGTATGTAGGAAATCTCTGTACCTTCTGCTCAAGTTTTGCTGTGAATTTAAAACCGCCCTAAAAAGACAAAGTCTACTTAAAAGAAAAAAGAAAGAAAGAAAAAAGAACCAAAGGTTTAAAAGTGTTTAACATATCTATCCTAAAAAATGACTTTCCCTGGACAGCGAGATACAAGATTTCACAGTGTATGAGAAAGTGAGATCTGAAACCCATTTTTTATGTCTCACCATTCCTCAATATTTGAAATATTTTACCTTTGGGCAGTTTGTAGTTTGCTATTTTAAAGCGTTTCTTAAACTTTGTCCTCCAAATTTAGTATAAGATGAGAAAATAGGATCACGTTCTTCTTCATACTTATGAGAGTAGTTCTCAAATTTACCCTTACATCTTCCCCAACTTCATCAGTGTCACTTTACCCGACCTCATAGATTCTGTGTTCCTGTCCTTTAGTGATTTTCACTGCTGTGCTGTGTACCTTCACCAAAGTCTTAACAGTTCTCTTAAATATTGGAGTACAGCCTGGTACAGAGCACCTTAACAAGTAGCAATGCCAAAGAAGTAAGAAGATTGCTTTCCAGCTTCTTCCAGACCTTCATCTTCTCACCAGAACCATTTCATAGCAGGATTTCTGTGACTCTTCATAGCGATCATGTGGTTCACTAGGACCCTCTGTTCTTCTTCTAATATATATGTAGATAGAAATTTGTATATGTGATTTTCCTTTGGAGACTTTATGAACTACTTAAACATCATCTGTGCGGACAATTTAACTTTGTTGGAAGAGAGTCTGATATGATAAGAATGCTGTAGATTTTGAAATCAGAGAAAAAGAGTTTTGGATCCAGTCCCTGTCATTTAATTGCAATTTATTAAAACTCTTTAGCTTCAGTCCCATCATCTGATAAATTATTTACAAAGTCCAAGAAAATATCTTTTTTTTTCCAGAAAGCTGCCACTTACCTTGATGACATATAAAGATGTACTTGCCCTGCACAGAGCATCAGTGACAATATTTGCCTCTTTGAGTTAGTTCTAATAAGTGTGACTTGTCTCCAGAGCATTCTCCACCTAAAAAGAAATGGACAAGGGTATTTTTGGAGAACTCGAAATTCTAAAATTGGAATTCACATCTTAGGTGAAACTCTTACTGCTTAAATATCTCTGAGTAAATCAATTAATCATTTAGTGTTTCAGTTTCCTTAAATACCATAATTATGATGACCTATATGTTTTAAAGTAATTATAACAAATTGAGATAACATGTGACAGCCATTTATATAAGCTACTATAGAAACAGAAGCTACAAAAATACTGTATTTAAAATTAGACCAGGATAAATACATATATACTTATAATATATATCTTTCTGTACGTACGTATAGCCATAAAATCTTCTTGTCTATCTCAATATGTGAATTGTATAATTATAATAAGGGTGTGTATATTTTCACTGGAACTTCTGTACAAGATACTCAAACACACAAACAACACAAATATTCAATCTCACTACATTAAATTGGCTGCTTCTGGAATATTGTGTATCTTATTTATAAAGAATGCAGTGTTGTTTACTAAATCGAGTGTGTTTTAAAGCTGGGTGTGAGAATCTTAGCCCTCGAAACTTAAAACAGGAAATCACAGTGAAAACTTCTATTGGCAAGTGGTTATAACATTCCATTAGAAATGATCTCTTTGAAATGAGAGTGACGCCAAGGAACATGGCTATTGTGTTGACGTTAGAAAGTAAATAGAGAAGCACTGATGATATTATTAGCACTTATCATCTCCAAGTCTTTTGCAAATACTACCTAATTTTTATTACATCCGCCAACATTCTTTTGCTTGGGCATTAATGCCTTTTTTTGCCATGAGTAAATAGATGAACCTTTATACATATGTTAGTGTATGGGTGATAAATGCATTTTATGAGTCTAAGGAAAATATTAATAACAAATATGCTTGGTGAGGATCAACATGTGAAAAAGTCTACAGCCATCATCAGCTATTTGGCACAAGGTCTCCTACACCCTACATTTAATCCATCAACAAATACTGTTAGGTCCACCTCCACAATGTATCCAGAATCTGACTACCTCTGAAATCCTCCCAGCTACTACCTGGTAAACCACAGTCCCTGTTGCTGGACTTAAGAACCAATTCTCCACCCAACTGCCAGATTGACCTTTTAAAAAGTAACTCAGATCATGCCACTCCTCTACTCAAAACCCTCCAATGGCTGGTTTGCAATCTCATCCACACTGAACCATAATCATCACAATGACCTACAGACCTTGCAACATCTGGTCCTGATCCGGTTCCCAACCTCTCCACCCAACAAATTCTCTCTCTCTCTCTCTCTCTCTCTCTCTCACACACACACACACACACACACACACACACACACTCTTGCTCTCCTTGTCTCCTTTCTAAGTCTAATTCCATCACTCACGTCTCAAAGCTTTATGTGTTATTTTCTTTGCTTGGATACTTTCCTGGAATATGCACATGGCTCACCTCTCATTTCTTTAGGTTGAAACTTTACCTTATAAGGGAGGCCTTTCCTGTTTTGGCAATTCCATCCCACTCTTCACTCTGGATTTTCTTTATTCTGCTTTATTTTTCTCCATCATCCTTAATTTCACCTAATGTTATACACGTACACATATATAGGAGCATACCTATGTGTTTCTCTGCATGTGTATCCACATTGTCATATGTTAAATTAAATAGTGATAGTATTTCTGTGTATTATGGTTCTTTCTTTGTTTTAATTTTTAAAATATAGGAAATTGGCTGATTAGCCTTCAAGAGCCACACTTCAATTGAAAGACAGGAAACTTTAGGAGAGTATGTGTTCAGACAGAGCTAGGTGGTCTCATCACACGTATCCCCATGACACTAGATAAAGATCCTTCAAACGGGGGGCAAGGGGGAATGGAAAGTAAAACTGTAGGGTAGATAAGAGGGTAGATGAGATAAGATGAGAAGGAACCTTGCACCCTGCTATTCTTTGGGGTTGGGTCTGAAATCAATGTGAGAACCCAATTTGGGACATTTGTGTATTGAATGCCTTTAGCTCCCTGTCAGAGGGTACTTGTCACCATCAAAATGGAAAATAATACTGAATCTTTTAGAAACATAAATGCAAATCATCAGAGATGGAAAAAGAAGGAATGAATCCTAAATTGGCAGAGCTTACATGGTAAAGGTTGAAAGGCAATGACCTGACTGAATTTTCCTTAATTTTTAGGAAAAGATTTCTGCGAGCAGGACAAATGGGGCTCAATATAAAGAATTAAATAGTGTGATAGAAAAACAAAAAATAAAAAGTTAAAAGTCATGCACATCTACTGCTGGTGGCCTGGATATAAGTTCCTAGAGTCCTGTTTCAATGGAGAATATATTTGTATATTCTGGAATTACGTTTCAATTTTTTTTAATATGTAGTAAAAAATATATGAAATGGGATACAAAATAAAGAAACTTTTATTGCAAAATGAAATATGTCATAATGAGAAGCACTATAATAGATTCTTAACCTTTACAGGAGAAAATCCTTAATAAAACATATTGAATGATGTTGATCTTGGCCATCTCTTTAGAAAATGCGATTCACATTCACAGAGAAATGCTGACATGCCTTCTTAAGAACATGCATTCATCAGGAAATTGGAAGCACACCCTCGTTCTCATTAGAAGCACAATTCCTACCTCTCCTCAACACCTACCACCCAAAAAAGAAAGGAAGGATTGTTTGTTGATGCAAAACAAAATCCCACAAAAACAAAATAAAAATCAATCAATCAATCAATTAATCATACCTGTAGATTTCCTGACCTCTACCTCCCTCCTGAAAACTCTATGATTTCATTCACTCAAAGCTTTAGTATATGTTCATAGATTTCTCTTTACCCTCACTGACTTCAAATCCATGTGGGTGAAATTTCCAACCACTTCTTTTTTTCTCATCTCTGTGATCACCTCACACTAAGTTTTCTTTCACTCTCTTTTCTTGCAGCTACCTATTCCCAAGATGACATCATGCACATTTTCATCACCAAAAATTGCAGTATCCCTGCAATCACTTTCTTATCTAGCTTAATCATTGTAATCACTCTTTAAAAATACCCTCAGTTCCTTTGCTTCTCTCTCCTTCCATCACACTTGGTCCACCACATCCACAGCTCTATAAATCCAACCAGCTGAGTATTTATGTCTGAATCTTCTTTATATATGCAGCCAAATGTTCCTGAAGAAAATCAGAGCTAAGAAGCCTGAAGCCACTTATATATTCACTGCCACCTGCCTGATACAGGACACGTGTCACTCCTTTTATATTGTTTGAGGCAGCTTGGTCTTCTGCTGTCTACAATGTCTGCTACAGACATACTCATTCCCCAGCCTCCCCTCAATCACCACAGAGACATATATTCTTCTAAATATTCCATGGGACATACAGGTACTAAAACATTTCTCACTGCCATATAAAATTCAAATTTCACTAAGGATTCTATATTTTTATTTGCTAAGTTTGTCACCATTACCACTACTTCTTCTTGAAAGCCAATTCCCCTGCCTCTACTTCGTTGAAAAAAATGTTGACATCCTCTGGACATGCCCTCATTTACCTGTGAGCACTCTCTCTGGGTCTCCACACTTAGTCTCATCTTCCTTTTTATGTCTATGGAAAAAGAAAAAAATATTTTATGGTCAAAGGACAATATCATGAACTTGAGATCCTATACCCCTGTTTCTTTGCTGACTCCTCATACATTAAAACATCGTATTGTGAAGTAACATTCCTCTTAGCCCACCATTGAGTTATATCTTTTGTTATACAACCACACCCAATAAAATAAGAGATGGTAGGTAGTTCACACTTTCTCAACTACTTGAATAACAAGATGCATGTTTTCTCCACTCCCACATCCCTTTCCTTTCCCATTATTTCTGCTTCCATGCTCTTTGTGTAATCTCCTGGCTCCTCCACCCTGGGCACCGAAAATTCTCCTCTGCATTGGTGATGTCAACTCTCCCTGAGGTGTTACAGCCACAGATATGCCAGCAACACCGAGCTTTATATCTCCAGCTCAGCCAGGTCCTGGAGTTCCTGTTTATTCAGCAAACATCTACATTTAAATGCCTCACAAATACCAGTTACCACAAACGGTAACTGTCCAAATAGAACTCTTCTCTTTCT
Source organism: Pseudorca crassidens (assembly GCF_039906515.1). Classification (NCBI taxonomy): domain Eukaryota; kingdom Metazoa; phylum Chordata; class Mammalia; order Artiodactyla; family Delphinidae; genus Pseudorca; species Pseudorca crassidens. The sequence continues at coordinate 7,505,353 of NC_090313.1, forward strand.
CCAAAGGATGTTCCTTAAAAAATAGTCCCCACTGGAAGGGGGGTCACCATTGGCTTCCCCTCTCACTCATCCCATAGCCAGTGGATCATTAGACTTTATGCTCCCACATGGGGCTGGAGGTGGCAGGGAGGGTGTTTGAATCAGTAGGAGGCTTTGCACAGGCTCTTCCCTCTGCCCTCTTCCTGGTTATTTCCTATGTTTCAGTTTTCAGTTCAAATATGAAATCCTTAGTAAACCTTCCCAGACTACTTTATGGGGAAAACCCTGCTTCCATTTTTCTCTCACCACATCCTATTTATATTCTTATCATTTTGCCTTTTTGTTTAATTGTCTGTCTTCTCCACTAGGCTACTGTTTTGTTCACTACTGAATTTCCTGTAGTATCTAGCACAAGTGGTATATAACAACATGAATAAATATTCATTGGATAAATGGAAAAATACATCAATAAATAAATTATTTGTGGAAAAGTATTTTTAAATGTAAAACACTTCTCAAATCTGCAAAATTTTATCATGGATTATGAAAATAATTAAAATACTAAGCCTATATATTTACGATATATAATTATACCTTCTGCCATTAGGTTAATATATGACACAAATGTTACCAGATAATAGGTTACAATATTCATTTAGGTCCTAAATAAAGTAACTCAATAAACTAAGATAAATAGTTAAAGAGATCTAATGGGAAAAAAATTGCATCTATTAAAGCGATAATTCTGAGCTTTTAATTAAACTTGTTGAGGGTATATTTCATTGTGAAGGTCAGTTGTCTAGAAGCCAGTGTTTAACTTCTGAGACACATTTGGGGTTGTTTTTGCAAAGCCCTGGTACAGAAATTTATTGTTCTGTGATTGCATCAGCCACTATCACCACCATAATTATTTACAGCTTATAAATCATTACTAAACAATGAAAAAGATTTAATAGCCCATTTCTCTTTTACTGATCCTTTGCATAAGAGTAAGAAATTTGTTTTCCCTTGTATAATAACACATTCTGAAAGAACATCATCAAACTCTAGAATAATAAAGTATAAAAAGTACATAAATTTTATTTTCCTCCTAGGATTAACAAAAGTAATTAGTAAAAGACAAGGTATTCTTTAATTTATTAGAACACTTCTCATCCTATTCTTTTCTTGTCTTTTTCTCTCTTTCTTCTTCAGAAGTCTCTCCTGACCCATCAACACCACACACACGTGAGACACGTTGTTGCTCCCATCCAAGGGAGAAGTGATGACAATCCGGTAAACAAACAACACTGGCATTGACTGACATCAAGAGCTATATCTCATTGCATAAGACCATTTGAATTTTCAAAGATTCTGGGAGGCAGTGGCCAATATTTAAGACAAAGGGAAACAATATGACTAGTGTAATTTCCAGCCTCAAAGGAGGAAAGAAGGAGCTGGATTTTCCTGCGGCAGTGAAATCTGCCCTAGGCTCTTGCCAACACCGTCCATGCAGGAAGAACTCTCAGATCTCAAGTCTTGGATGGGACCATTTGATTAGGTTACAAATAAAAGATAGTATATTACTTCCTCATACTTAATTCAAATCATCAGCCGGCTTGTTCTGCTTTCCAGACCAAAGAACAGCCCTTCAGAGTCTATCAACTGCATCAAGTACCAGTAGGCTGTCGCTAAGAGTGCCTTGCTTTCTGATACTTTTAGCTGGACATTGCCCTTAATTACACTGTGACTCTCGACTGAACATTTTGCAATTGCTCAGACCCCTCTTTACCCTAGAACGGTAATCAGTCCAACTGCTAATAGAGTCTGATTTCGGCCAAGAAAGATCAAAGGGATACTTCACAGTTTAAAGGACATGCACATTGCTTTATCAAGTAGACTGTTTGGTACTAATTTTACAATTACCTATCATTCTTCCAGGTGATATGTATGGACCAGGTGATGTGTAGCTTGCAAAAGCTATAATGATATTTATGACAAAGCTCTTGACCTAATGAGCCAACAGGAAAGATGAGTCCTCAACCCAAAATAAAGCCGCATGTAATAAGGGTCAAGTGACAATGTCACTGCTGGAGAGTCACTCTCCAAAACCAGTCATAAATTCACTGCATATTTCACCAGTATGTACTTTTAAGCTGTTGAATTTATGAAAGTGACTGCCCTGTAACAAGAATCTGAAGCTTAATTCAATGTTCTTGGTTAATAACTGTGCTGTCATATAACTCAATTTTGCGTTGTATTTAATATCTTCATGTCACAGAATATATCACTGCTCCATATTTAATTTGTGAGTTCTTCTCATCAGTGGTGTGTGTTGTGTAGCTAAGTCTGCATGAAAATTAAGGCTATAACCTGTGATAGTATGGTCCATTTATTTAGGGGAAAAAATTAATAATTGGATAGTTTTACCATTGCTTTTTTACCAGAGAAAACACATTCGCTATCATCACTTCAGTTCTGTTTGCAATTAGCTTTGCTTTATTAAAAAACAAAACGCAAAAACACTCAAACACTTATCATTTTGTTTTTCTCTCAAATCTTGTAGAAGAAAATGAAATGCAATTTGTTTTTATAGGTAAAATGAAAAAAAATTTCTCTGTTTAAAACAACAGATATTGAATCACCCCTACTGCTTTAAAGCAGCAAAAATTTTAAAATAATAGAAAAATACATTGGAATCACACAATGTCTCCTAACTTTGTAAATTAAATTCTTAAAACTTGGGGAAAAAATATAAATCTTCCAGCAAAACAACTTCCATCAGAGAAGACGGAATGACTTAGGATCTAATAAGGAAAGTTTCTCAGGATCACTGAGAAAGGAAGTATGCAGTGTACAGTATGAAAAGTTGCGGGTGTTTACACAGTGATAGAATGACTTTTAAACGAGTCAAAGTTTTCTGCAATATCGCTCCACAGATAAATGAAGAAGGAAGCCCAATTTTTAATAAAACTGCATGAAAAATTTGATAAACAAACAAAAATCCTTCTAAGAGCAAGAAGGGTTTAATGAAAACTACATGCAGAATTACCATTTACCTGAGGTGCATCATATCTAGAAAATCAACTTCCCATTGACTTATATTGGCTAGGATTGATAAATGATGAGAAAAAGAACTTGAAAGCATATATTTGCCAGAGTTCCACATTTGAATAACTTGAAGGCAGGTAATTTTATCTCTCTAGTGGTGTCCAACTCCAGGCAAATGTAGTAAAATAGGCAGGAAGTTTTAGTTTCCCCTTCTCTACCCTGTGGTTTTGCATGGACTTCCATAAATATTACTGGATCTCCCCAACTTCAAATACTCTTTTCTCTTTTTCCTAAGTATATCTGCATGGTGTTGAGGGGTATTCCAACCAAAAGACCACTTTCATAGGAACGTCACTATTGATGTAACTCTTTTGCAAGAAATAATCCCAATACTTTTCAACAGTGTGATCAGTTCCTGCTCTGTCTACTATTTTCTGTTTCTGACTTTTGTTTGTTGGCTGGTACCTGCCTGTACAGCTTATCTTATCAATTTGATCCCCTTAACTCTGTGGTGGGCTGGGAAGTGTTTAACAACCAGCTCTCCAGAAAAAATGAAATGCTTATGTGTATATAAGTTTATATTATATTTTATTGAAGTGAAGATGTATGGCAAACAATTTACAAATAGTAATAAAGTACACAGTATCTTTATTTTAAGTTCTATATAGACAATTGATTTTCACAGAATCCTTTTCTTTTTAGTTTTGCCAAATTCTTGTATCTTGTCCGCAGCCAACCTATGGTTGCAATTCGAACATGATTTGACAACATTTTGTGCTATTTACAAAGTAATGAGAAAGATAACACACTCAAGTTTGCTCTGCCTGATTTACTTTCGTCTTCATTAATTTCTTAAGCCTAGGTGGTCCACAAAACAAAAAAAGAAGCCTCGGTTTGTAGCATTTGCCAATTTCTGTTGTATAAAAACTCCCATCAGGGCCAGTTTCTTGCTGCTGATGTGACATCACTGAGCACTGAGCTGGGGAGGAATCGGCAGTAAGTAGCACAGCATTTCCACTACAGAAATAATAGACATAAATCAATAACATAGGTCATAGCAAAATGGAGTAAAAATAATTAGGAAATAATGAGTTTTGAATAGCTACGTTTGTTTTGGTATAATTAATTTAATTGTAGGTTTATTTGTAATATGATTTTTTTAAATGGCTACATTAATAACCAGAGTGAAAATTTTGTATAAATTCATCCGTCATCTCTCAGGGGCATCAGAGCAGATTCCAGCACACCTCTGCCTCTCTCCCTAAGCTGCACTCCAGTGCTGAGCCCTGAAGTCTGTTCTAGCCTCAAGAGCTGATGGTCTATTTTTACTCCTTCAAAAAGCTCTAACCCTATAATTCAACAGGGCTGCCTTTACCAGGCACTACTCTGAGCTCACTTCCTGTCTGCCCCACTCCCTGCAAAATGAAAGGCACACAGACTTGGACTTGAGTCCCATCTCTTTCATTTACAACTATGTGACCTTGGGTAAGATGCTGAGTATCGTTAAGGTCCATTTCCTCATCTGTAAAATGGAGATCATAATAGCAAGCTTACAGAATGTTTGTTAGAATAAATGTAGGGTCTAAAACATGCTCATCGAAGATACTGCATAAAGGTAAGACACACCTGCCTCTTTCTCCCTCTGCTTTGATGGAACTATGTTCTCTGCAGACAGGAAGAGCAGGTCCAAGAGGCTTAAAAGGAACCTTCACTGCCAGCTACAGCCTTATGCTTTCAGCCACTGACCGAAAGGATGAGCCTGTCCACGCAATAAGTTCCTAGTTTATTGGGGCTGTTTCCTCTTGCTGGCCGTACATTTCAAGTTTTGATGCATCTTCTGTGTGTCTCTGGACTGTGGCTGCCATACAGCTGTCTCTCCTAGTGCTCTGCCCTGAGCCTTTGAGAAGCTGGCTTTGTCCTGGTTCTGGAAGCAGCATGTTTCCCAGCCATTGTTCCTGTCCTGGTATGTGGTACTAATGCTCCTTAATTTCTACAACACTGGGCTTCTCTGCCCATCCTTCCCTGATCCAATCTTTCCCCCTATTTTTCTGTTGCTTTTGTCATGAGACAACCTTCAAAAATTTGCCATTGCAGCCCTGGTAATCCTGAGATCGGGGCATATCTGAACATGAAACAAAGTGCAGCAAAGCACTAGAGCTGAGGTCAGAAGAGCGAGGTTCTAGTTCCGATGTTGACAGTAACCAGCTGTGGGACTTTGGAGAAATCAATAAACTGCTCAAAGCCACAGTTTCCTCAGTTGAAAACGAGGCCTAAGATTTCTCTAGGGTCCTTCCAGGTCTAAAGTTTAATGATTTCATGATTCTCATTTCACTGTTGCTCTCAGCAACTGCAGTAAACTGGAAATGTTCCCTCTGCCCGACTGCTGCTTAAGCAACCCTGAATCTGTGGAAACAACCTCTGCTCTTTGGTTTAATGGGTCCGTGAGCTCATCAGCTACAGAAGCAGGTAGGGGAAAACAATGCCTTACAATCCAAAGAAGGAAATAAACAATATTTTTTCTAATCTTAAAATATGAATTTATGTTTTATCTATAAAATTAACTTTTATTTTTCCAAAGCAGAACAAGTGATCTCCTGGGTAATATATAGTAAATAGGTAAACACTGTGAATACTGGTCAGATAAAGTCTCAACCTGGAAGTTGCAACCATAACTTACACCTCATATGTGAAAATGACACTCATGTTTGTTGAAAACATCATCTTACTGAGGAGGAATTAGGCAAAATAGTGATAATTATAATGATAATAAATTAATAATACTGAATTAAGTATAAAATTAAACTGATTTTTAAAATATTTTATATTCTCGTTCCATGTAAAAAATCAGTGAAATAAGCTACTGAACTGTGGCCATTGGCTGTCAGTATCCTTCTTGAAACGTAATTCACTGGATCCTGTATTCACCAATGTTTTCCTTACTTTATCTAAACGTTTATATTGATACCATTGATTATTCTTACTTAATTAAATCTTTCTTCTTTGGGATTTTTCATCAACATGCAACCCTCTAACCTTTTATAGTATCTCTTATGCTGGCCCCCTCTTCCTTTGCCAACTTCTTATATATCCTAAGTTATTTCTAAGGATTCTACTCTTTAAGACCTTTCATCTTCTCTGTCTATTCTTTTTCCCTGGATGAGCAGGTCCACTTCTAATGCTCCAATTACCATCAGCAAGCTGATATTCACACATATATTCTTTGGTACATATAAATATAGTATATAGATATACTATATATGCACAATATATACATAATATGTATATAATATATACATAATATACATTTTATATACACACAGTAACATATAATAAAATTGTGTATGTTGCATATGTGTATATGCATCTCTATGTATGTATATGCATCTATATATATATAAGTATATATATATAATTTATAGCAATATTCTTGCCTCCTGCCTTTGAATATCTCTTGTTATTATTTTTAAGTATAGTTGATTTACAATATTGTGTTAGTTTCAGGTATACAGCACAACGAGTCAGTCATATATATATATATATTCTTCAGATTCTCTTCCCTTGTAGGTTATTACAAAAGATTGAGTATCATCCCCTGTGCTATATATTCAGTATGGACGTCTGTGGTAACTTGCCTAAATTAACGTCTCAGTGACCTTCATTTTCCTTGATGTCCTCAGTGTCAATGTCGAAACCTTAAATGTCATTCTTGACTGCTTTCTCTCATTCATTCCCCCATATTTTATCAGTCAGTAACTTGCATTGATCTTTCAGAAAACTGTAGTTTTCTCCATCTCCGCTCCAATTATTCTGGTGTAAATTACCATCAAGCATGGCCATAAACTGCTAGCATGAGTCCCTGTTTCAGGCCTGACTGCTCCCACCCCAAATCCATTCATCTGACTGCAGCCAGAGTGTACTTTCTCCATGTGTGATCCCATCAAGCCCTCTTTTACAATTTCCTCTTAACCTTAGCCTATATAGACCTACTTATCTTGTTTACATGGGATTTTAAGATTCATATATCAAATTTCCACCTGCTGCTCAATGCTCTGGGAATATAAATTAATTATAATTCCTCAGTGAGGTTCCTTTTTGCTTTTAAGAGCTTTTATAAGCTCTTCCTTCTAACTGAATAATTCTTCCTCTTACCTCCCTCCTGTGATTTATAATTCCATTTTTGGCTTAGACACCACATCAATATTTCCAGACAGAAATATTGGACCACCCTAAAGAGGAGTTAACTATACTTCTCAGCATCCGTATTGCACTAATTTATTGGTATTATGCCTGTCTAGTTAATTATACATCTCACTGCATGGTAATGCGTATAAGAGCAAATAGTATTTATGTCTTGTTCACAGTTGTATCTCTGGTAAATTTGGCAAATTTAGCAAATAAACATTAGAGAAGTCTATGTAAAGTTGAAGTTCAGATGAATAACAATTGTCTTTATGTCCCAACATTTAGAACATATGCTAGAAATTTGCTTGTTACCTAAAATTTAAATTTAACTGGGCATCCTGTATTTATTTGACAGCCTTAGTATCCAGATCTTGAAAAACATGACCATCAAATACTAGTTGTTCAATAAATATTCAATAATACTAAATGGCAACAGAATTATTATAAGATTTTACCCTATTTCTTCAAAATGTCACAACACAATTTAATATATTCATTTTGGGGAGTTAGCAACAAGTGTTCTTTGTTTTATTTAATAGCAGAGTCATTTTAAGACAGTTAATATTATGGGATTGATTGTGTATATATCACTTAGTTGCATACAATATGCTTGCATACAAGCCATTACTAGCAGATTCAGAGACCATGGTTTTTTTGTGTGTGTTGTGTTTCCGTTTTTCTCGCAGGTCAGAGATCAGACCTGTCTAACTTGCTGAGGAAAGCTTTCCTTAGGTTTTCATTTCACACATCCTCATGCAGAACAGTTCCCACCATAGCACAGCTGCAGTCAGAAGCACTCCAATTGCTTACAAAGGAGAGAACCAGGGCCATCTGGTCCTGACCTGGAGGTAGCCTCTGGGGAGCAGAGGATCATTTCTTAACTTTCCACTCTGTCACTTTGATGCATACATCCTAAAATCTCATAAAGACATGTCTTGATTTTCTCTGAATTACTGTGGAGGAAAACTTACACAAAATATTAACTTAATTTTGTTGTGTTATGAAGTTCACTCAATAGAGTCTGATTTAAGAAAAGAAAATGAAAAAGATTAAATATAGCAGATGGTCTCCACCCATAACATGAGTAAAATGACTTAATGAAATTGATGAGAAGGGTATTCATAAATCTTAATGCATATACACATGGATTGCATCTTTTCAAATTTACACAAATTATGTTGGTTGGCTTATGGCTTTCCATTTGTGATAAGCACGAATGTTAATACAAAAGTGGATGACTAAATTCCTGTGAGTTAGCAAAAATAATAAAGGACACCAAAAATCTACCTCTCTAAAAAAGTAATGAAATAACTAGGAGAAAAACAAAAATAGAAAACAAAACCAAACTGTGAGAATAGACTTTTTCAGAGTTTTGGAAACTATTCAAAAGCTTGCAGCAACCAGGGAGAATTCATTCAAGAAAAGTGTCTGGATCTTGGCAAGAACAGAGAGCTATGTGTCATTTTAACTTACCCTAGTCCCATGTCCCAATCCCCAGCTTGGTGGCAGCCTTGAAAATGACAGCCTGGATTCCAGTACAAGTACAGGAGGAAGCGGAACTGACCTCATTTACAAAGAATCCTATGTATTTGTATTTATTTGCATTTATTGGTTTTTTGTTTACTGCTTGCTGGTGGCTATCTCTAGAAGATTGGCTCAAAAGGTTTACCTTTATCTCAGCTAACTCAGAATTTACCCAGTGCTAAAGCTGCTACCTGTGAACATCTGTCCAGAACATACACAGAAACATGTTTTAGTCACTGCTGCCTGAGGCAATGGATAACAGTTGGGGAAAAAAAAAACCCAATAGATTAAATAAAAAGATTGTGAGGAAAGTTTGTGGAATGAGATGCTTTGGAGAATAACTTCTTTGAAAACTCCAACACATTCTTCAGTATCAAGAAAGACACATACATGCCCATGCTGCATATATATGTGCTCAGTAAAGACCTGAGAAGACCCTAAGCTCTCACCTCCGTTTGACTTTGAAGCTCTGCACAAGGAAGTAGTGAAGGCTAAAGCAGAGTTGTCAGCTGCTTGTCTAAGTGCCAAAGGTGCGCTTTAATGCAGACACGGAGACCCTCTGCAAAGACTGAGAGATTTTTGTTGGCACTTTCTAAGTCATTCCATGAATCCAATGTTACCATGATAACAAAGACAGATAAAGGTGTTACAAGAAAAGGAAACTACAGACCAACCTCCATCATTAATATACATGCAAAATTCCTCAACAAAACACTAGTAAGCCAAATCCAGGAGCCATATTAAAAAGATTGCACACCACGATCAAGTGGAATTTGTCTCAGGAATGCTAGGTTTTTTTGACATCCAAAAATCAATTAATGCAACATGCTGTATTAACAGAATAAAGAAAACAAAAACACATGATCATCTCAATTTATATAGAAAATTCCTTTGACAAAACTTCAACACCCTTTCATGAAAAAACAAACAAACAAACACAAAACTAGGAATATAAACTAGGGAGAGAACTAGGAATAGAAAGGAACTTCCTCAACTTGATAAAGGGTATCTATGAAAAACTCATAGTTAACGTGATGCTTAATGGTGTCAAAATGAAACTTTCCCACTAAAACTAGGAAAAAGAAAATACCTTTTCTCACTACCTCTATTAGATATTATACAGAAAATCCTAGTCAGGGCAATTGAGCAAAGAAAGAAATAAAAAGTTTCCAAATCAAAAAGAAAGAATTAAAAGTGTCTTTAAAGGAGCCCTGGAGCCACAACTAAGGAGCCCACCTGCCGCAACTAAGACCTGGTGCAACCAAATTAAAAAAAAAAAACTTATCTATTTGCAGATGACATAATCTGAAATATAGAATATTCTGAAGAGTCTAACATTAACATCCAAAACAATAAAATAACTGTGAGACTTGTACACTGAAAACTGCAAAACTTTGCTGAAAGAAATTAACGACTTAAATACGTATAAAGGCATCTTGTACTCATATATTAGAAGACAATATTATAAAAATGACAAAAATCCTCAAATTGTTCTATAAATTCATTGCAATCTCTATAAAAATTCTAACTGCCTTTTGCAGAAATTAACAAGTTAATCTTAAAACCCATATGGAAATACAAAGGACAATAAATAATTAAAAGAAATGTTAAAAAAGAAGAATGAAGTTGAAAGGCACACACTTCCTGATTTCAAAACTTCCTACAAAGCTGAAGTAATCAAATGGTGTGGTACTGGCATTGAATAGACATATAGATCAGTGGATTAGGATTCAGACTTCAGAAATTACTCACATTTACCATCAACAGATTTCCAACAATGATTTCAAGACTAGCCAATGGGATAAGAATAGTCATTTCATTATAGTGTGTTTGTATAAATGTATACCCACATGTGAAAGAATGAATTCAGAACACTGTTTCACAGCATACACAAAAATTGACACAAGGGGATATATGTATATGTACAGCTGATTCACTTTGTTATAAAGCAGAAACTAACACATCATTGTAAAGCAATTATACTCCAATAAAGATGTTAAAAAAATTGACACAAAATGGATCAAATATCTAAATGTGAGAGCTAAAACAATGAAATTCTTAGAAGTAAACAGCAACATGCAAACTGGGAAGGAGACCATTTGAAAGGGAATATAGGTGGAACTCCTGAGCTGATCAAGCATATGTTCAATGAACTTCCACAATTGCCCATTGGGTACACCACAGAGGGAACATGGAAGTCCACCTCAGACACAAGAATGGGCCAAGTCATGAGGACTCGCCCTTGAAGAAACAAAAGCCAAATGTATGGTACAGTCATGGGACATCTGTCAGGGGCCAAGGGCAAACAACATGGCAAACTGGGTCGCAACAATAGGAGCATAAGTCCTGTATAAGTGTATCAAATTGACCACATTGTTCAGCTGGTCCCCAGTCATGGATTTAGGTGGTGCTTCACCACTGTGGGAACATATGTCCCATATGAGATGGGCATTCCAGTGCATCATGTAGATACTGGAACCACTATCCTGACTTTGGGAAAACATCTTTGCCTTGTGTTCAGATATCTAGCAGGATTCCAGTCTTGATCAAGCCACTGTGTTCACTGCATAAGCTACCCAGCAGTGGGCATGCTCCCATGGCATAAGATGGATAGTTCATACTCTCCCAGGCAAATGGAGAGATAGAATGATGGGACCTGCATATCCATCCAGTGCTTCCACAGAAGAGAAACCTGATTAAGAAAGCTCAACATCCATCCTTTAAATTCTGGGAACTTGTGTGAACATCAAGACTGGTGACCACTTCCTTACTAGCAATATCTGAGTTTGGAGAAACCTTCAATGAAGAATGAGAAAGGGTAATAGTTTAAAGTACCTGAAAAAGATGTGACTTTGTCCCCTATGGATTTCTGAGCTCCTGGAAGAAAATATAATTGGGGATTTTGGATCCACATGAAGAGAAATGTAGAGTTCAGATGCAGGAGGTCTAGACGAAGCAGGAGAACATCTGAACTAGAACAACGTTGGGAATGATGGAGCATATGGAACTAAGAGAGAGTTTCCTCTCTCTGGGACATCCTCATATTGAAGGAATCTGAATTCAAAGATGATGGATTCCACTGGACCACTGGGTGGCTGAGCTCTGTTCCAAGCTAACTATGAAATTGTCTTCAAGGAACTGGAGGTACAGTAGTTGCTCTCCTGTGAAGACCACTTGTGGACCTTTCCCACTGATGTAGAGAGGCTCTTTCTTTTCTTAATCAAGACCACCATGTTAAAGACAGTGACTAATTGTGCCTAATGGTGGATGTGCTAATCCAGAGCACTGAGCTTGACCTTGACTCCAGAGCTGAAGTCTTTACATTTCAAATCATCAGGAGATGATTGCTTTTATGAGTTTTTTTTTTTTCAAGAAGAGCTTTAAATCAAGATATCACTGAATAGTAATTCTAATCATGTATAATAAAATAGCTTAAACTTAGACAACAATGCCATACAGTAATGTTTCCCAAATACAGAAGTATTAACTTAAAGTTATTCTCCTTCACAATTTCTAGCTATGAAAAGAGGAAAGCAGAAACAAGAGGAAAATAATTTGATAGCATCATTTACTATTATATTTCAATTTATGTTAATGTAGGATGAAAAATTACTTTTTGTTCTAGGCTTCCTTGGTCATGCAAATTTCCCATAAAAAATAATTTCCCGTGTGTCACAGTTAATATTAACATGTTGACTCTTTTCTATAAAAAGGTGCTTTTGTCACAATGACTGTCACAGAAAAAAATAGTGGTAATGTATAACCCAATAGTCAAAAATAGAATGACAAAATTCCTGAAATAAATTATTTTCAAAGAGAAATAAAACCTCTTACGAGAGTACAAACAAAAATGAGTTAAGGGGCAATTAAAGTAGAAATGTATTCCTCCACTTCTTTTCAAAATAACTTCATTTTTTATGTAAATATTTGTATCCACCTTATTACTTAAATATGTATGTCTCTAAAGAGAGCAGAAAAAGGGACAGGCTTTGAATGAAGATGTAACTGGGTTTTTTTGTTTTTGCTTTTTTTCCCCACTAAGCCTGTTATTACAGGTAAAATTACACTTATCTTTTGGTTCAGGAAGCCAGGAATAAAAAATTCAATGAACTTTTAATGTGTTTATATTTCAGGAATGCATTTCACCTTATGGTGTGCATATACATTCTAAATTAAGACAAGTTAATTAAACAAACTCCAGGAACTTAGCGCTCTGCTATCCTCATCACTAATTTGCTTTTGAGGAGTTTCCAAAATGTGTTTCAGTGTGTAGTTCTGGACTTTACTCGGCCACACTCTGAACCTTCTTAATTTGGGGCACAAACCATTGTTTCTTTTAGTCTTTTCTTTTTCTTCTGTCCATTGCACTCACAATCGCTACTTTCTTTATGGGGAAAGTATACATTTTATGGCTTTAGACTCATTTACACAATGAGATTGGTTGTCCATTTTAACATCTTTTATAGACTCCTCAGTGTGCAGACAGGTCTATGTAATAAATAATTGTTGTCCTATGAATATTAAATGATTGGCATGGTGTGGGTAGCTCTCTATAGGATGATACCATTTCCATTATTAGACACCTGTCAACTATATCATAGGTTTCTGTCTGTTACATAATGGTTCTGAACAAGAGGCATATGGTGAGGTATGTCTAGTGTAGAACATGGAGGGTCATTGTTGCTAGTTTTCTTTCCCTCCTCCACCTATGATATAATCTCTGTTGTACGCAGGGCAAATAGACTTATTTTTTCTCTACTACTTATTAGCCTTAGCCATTACACATTATCATTTATAAGAGTCTGAAGCACTATTGAGTTTCATTCTAATGGAATATTTTTTGTTGCATGTGAAAGTTCAATAAAGAGATTTTAACATTTTATTGTGAAAAATATTACACCCATCAAAATTGTGTTTTATTCTTGTGTTTGGAGATTTTATGTGTGTGTGCATGCACGTGTGCACTGTTTTCCAAAGCCTCAGCCGTGTTGGAATAATAATTGTTAATATTTACTGCCCCAGCCCTGGGGAAAGGGGTATTATGTCCCTTAATCCCCAGAGCAAAGTAAAAGGGATTTAGGGGCTTGACATTTGATTCCATTCTTTTAGCACTAATTCCAGGGTTCCTGTCTGTGTGTGTGAAGGAGCCCTGATTGCTTCTCCCCCATGGCTGATGTTGATTTCAGCTTTGATTTTCCCACTCTCTGAGCTGAAAGCTCCAAAGTATCCTTTCTCACCTCTGAAGTAAGGCATAGGCTGAGCATCCCTTAGGGGTGTTGAACATTGGCTGCTGACAGTGAATTTGTTCATCTGCTCTGTGTACCCAGGACAACGTAAGGGCTGGAAAATCATCCCCACTTCTCTGTAAGGCACTGTGTATTAAGACTGGACTTCCCTAAAGCATGGATCTTAAAGAAAGGGATGAAGACTTTTTCCAGAATCTCACTCCCATTGATTAAGTATTCTTCCAAGGAGCCATCAAAGGCTGCTTTCTTGCCCGGGCTCTGGTGGGCAGAACTGGGGGGTGGGATTGAAAGGGAAGGTAGGAGACTGGGGAGTGGGATGTGTACAGCACTGGGGTGATGGGGCTTCAGAACTTGCTCCTCAAGCATGGTCTCTGGTACTAGTTTCATTTTTAAGCCCAAGTTACATAGAACATGTAATAACAAATCTTCATGATAATCTGAATTTTGAAGTTATAAACACTCAAGACAAACTGACATTTTGAATACAGAGGAACAAATTACCTCCTTGTTTTTTTGTGTTTTGATTTTTTTGCTGATATCATACTCTATAACAGGAAATTATTTCATATGATTCATTTAACTCCAACTCTGCTTCAAAATATAGGCAAACCAAGAGTAAAGGTCACAATCGGGGACACATGTAAAAAAACTCTGGTAAAAAGGGATATTATTATTATCTGAGTAGATATTTCATTATACTCTGAAAATAAGCTTCATGAAAAGCTGTTTTATTAAATTTATCCACAAGATAATTCCAAATGGAAAGAATAGTAAGTTCTTCAATGTGTCTTATTTGTTTCCCGATTATCTGATGGAAGTTAGGTTGGAGAAGGAAAGGGGAAAAAAAGAAAGAAAAACACTTCTAATTATCTTGCAATTTGCTTTAATTTAAATTGGAGTCTAATTGTTGTCACAACAGATTAAGAGAGGCCGCACAACGGAATGTAATGAATTCAGTGCCTTTCAGAACTAAGGGCTAAAACTTGGATTCACTGCGGGCATGCACTATATTCAACTTCAGGCTTCTAGAAAAAGAAATGATTCTTAAGTCATAAACATAAACAAATAGGGAATTTAAAAATCAAGCAAAATTCAAACCAGTGGCACAGGTATTCAGGACAATGCCATAAACAGCAGTAACCCTATTTCATTTTTTTTATTAGCAAAAATTCAACTGTTTTATAATACAGCATTGATTTGTGCCTAATCTGAAATAGCCCTCTTTATTAATATTGCACTAAACCCCAGGAAATGATGGCATAGGCTACAGATTAGTGCCAAAATACATATGAAGCCAGTTGATTCTATTTATTAAGACCATATAAGGTCCCTGACCCTGTTGCCATGAACAAACACAGAGCCAGCTGCTACACAGCCCTTCTTTTATACAAACCTGTTCACTCATATCTGTTCTCAACTTCTCCTTTCATCGGGGTCAGAGCAATCCAAATCTGCGCAGGGACCCAGCGGTGATAAGCAGGAGTGGGTTAGCGGAGGGGAGCCTGGAGCAAGCAGGCCAATTAGCCACGGCGACAACTGGGTGCTAACCAAAACCGGCTTCTTGCAGGCGTGCGTAAAACAGCACCTGGGGGCCGTCACATGCGACGAGGTGCCCTTTAGTGTTTTCTTTTTTCCTCGGAAAAAATTCTGTTGGCCGTTTGAATGGAAGCACTCATTTTGAATAGAAAACATACCATGTGAAAATAAGTTTTCTTTTTTTACATCTTTTTATACAGTTCAGGGTACGGGGCAAAAAAAAAATAGGACTTGTAATTCAAAATGCACATCATTTTCTACCCAAGTGACGTAACAGTTAGATGGAAGAAGTGTGCAAATACACACCAATACCACTTCATGGGTATTTAAAAAAAAAACTGAACTCAACGTTTATTTATTCTTTTTGTTTGCTTTTTGTACTTAAATCTGCAACCTGATTTTAAATATCTTTAAAGCTTTCCCACTGCAGTCCTTACTTCTCTCTTCCAGAGTGAAATGTTTATATCACATAGAATGAGGGGACTCATGGGATTTCAAATCAGGTCAGTGGAGCAATTGCTAAGAAATGCCACAGAAATGATAACTTGAGAAATAAGCTCTGAAGATAAATTTCTATGGGGGAATTGCTTGTCTGTAGAACTCAGTTCAACTGAGTAGAGGATGATGTTTTCAATTTATAGATAAGTGCAAATGCCTTTTCTTTATCCACAGTACTTGATGACAAAATGATTCAGCTTCTTTGGCATTGTTGAGCTTGGTATTTGACAAAGAACCCTAAGGTAAATGGCAGAGAGACTATTAACCTAGTCTGCTGGTAGGCATGGAGATGAGATGCTTCTCTTTCCCTTCAAGGAGGACTTTGCGTGAGGAGTGCATTTTGCCCACAGCCTTCAGCCTCTCACCCCAGGGACCCACTGTAGCTTTCATAACGAAGCCAGACTTTAGCCTGGGATCTTCCAGCCATTGATGAGCATCTCCAGCTCTGAACTACCTAGTATGAGAGAAGCCAACCCTAAAACATATATTAATTAAATGAAATCTGGATATGTCCAGAGAAATGATTATTTAAGAGTTTTGCAACAGACTGTGATGTTTTAAATTCTATTTCCATGTGGTTGTCCATTTTAAACTTGTGAAACAACGTATGCCAGCACAGAGGATCCACTAGCTGCAACTCCCATTCTCCCCACCCACCAACCCCAGTTTATTCCACTGGGCTTTCATGCAAATTTATTTCAAATAAGTACTTCGAAAGTATTTCCATGAATCCTGCTGAAACTGACAATGCATCCCCTTTCAAATAACAGCCAGAGAGAAATCTTTTTAAATTGTCTCAATTTATTTGCCACCTGTTTCTTATAATTATTGATTTTTTTCACGCCATATCCAGCATTTCATAGTACTAGTTGTTGCCTTCCAAAATAAAACATCAGCAACAACACACAAACCACCCAGGAGCCCAGGTCATCCATCTGGATCCTTGACCAATTCCCTTCTGTACTCTTCACTAATGAAACAAAATTCCAACCTCAGCCCCCAATAAAGGCATTGCCCACGATTCTGTACATTCTCACCTCTCTTTTTTTGTCCTTTAATCATTTCACCACTTACCCAGAGCTTAATTGTCTCTACTCTCAGTTTTCCACCCATTTTGTAAGTGGCACAGCTATGATTTTATCCTGTCCATCACTGTGAGAGAAGCTGCCAGTAAGTCAACTATTCAAAGCTTTTAAAAGAGGAATATTCACATTAATGTTGCAGGGTCTACATTTCACATCTCTGGCTCTATGCAATATCTAGCAACGGCAAACAATTTCTTGAAATTTGTAATAATAGAATGAATGCAAATTTGATGTTTTCTTCCTCTTTTCTCCCCGTTCCTACTCCCTAATAAGTTACATACAAAAACTCAGTCTAAACTTCCTGTCCATGTAGAGCCTCTTCTCCATCTCATTGTTGTAGTCCATATTTCAACTTTTATTATAATTCTATTTCTTCTATGACACCTTCATTAATTTCACACCAGAGATGCACTTATTTAACCAAAATTTGATGGTATTCATCTACTCAACCCATGTTTCCTGAGTCTCTACTATGTCCTTTGTACAGAGAGCAGATATATTCTGATTTCATGCAGCTTGTCCTCTACTGGAGACAAGTGCTAAATAAATATGTAATATCAATTTTGCTAGGTTCTTGGAAAAAAAGAGCTTAGAAATCAAATGAGGAGCCATGATTAGAAAAAGTATTTATAAATTTTCTCTCTGAGAAAATAGTTGAGACCTAAAGAATGAGGTGATGTTCAACGTTGACGACGCCCAGACGCTTCTACAAATATACATACGTTTGCATCTATATGTAGCTTCTTTTGCTTCAGAAACTAGGTTTCAGTTGGTCACTATCAATTAGCAAAAATAAAGCATTACTGTCGATTAGAATATAGATGCGAACAAGCCACCAGCCTCTCCATCTGCTTACATCTCCCTCCCTCCAGTGTGACAGAAGGAGGGTTTTTGGTAATTAATTGGAAAGCAAGAGATGGAAAGGCAAGAGGGCACTGTCTGGCGTCCTTCTCCCTCTGCGGTCCTCTCACCTGATTCCTGCCATCACTGCCACTTTTCAGCAGGAGTGGGAATCCTCCCAACAGCTCTCACAAGAGCTTCCTTTCTACCTGCTGCTCAACCAAACGCTTTGCTAAGATCCCCTCACGCTCACCCTCATTCTCATGCTTAGCCACAGCCTCTTTCTGTTTATTCCAATATACCCCTTGTTTATTATGGATGTTTTAGTGAGTGGAGAAGGATGTATGTCTTCTATGGCTCTATTACCCGCAATTTAAGCTGTAAGTCTTCTTCAGTCAATAGGCACCTTTCCATCATAGAAGGATAGCTAGAAAGGTTCTTATAAAGTCCTGAATCTGCCCTCCTTTCTTATGTTGGTGGGACAGGAGGGGTAGGAATTTGTCATGCCTGAATCCAGTGACACGGCCTAAAACCCAGCTCTCCTGATTTTGTGTATAGGATGAGCATGTGTTTTGGGGGTCTGCGGAAGTCCTGGTTTATTAATAATCTTGTCTAATAAACACAGGTGTATGTAATGCCCCTTGTCCCGGTGAAATCATTACTAGAAGCACTTTCACCTTCATGCATCTCTCCATTTGGAGAATATTTTATCTGCTCCCTCTATATAGAATCCACTTACCTTTTTACTGCACCACATATACATTTTTTGAATCTCACTGACGTCTCCGTTTATGCATACGCTGTGTTTCCAAATGTAACGTATTGTTACATAAAATAAATGGTGTGGTTTTTCCAAAGTCCCCAAATGCATGATTTTTCTTAGGTGGAGAAGAGAGTCCCAGAATGGACCCATCCAGAGGTCTACATTGCTCACTTAAGAACCTCTTCGTATGTCTGTTAGTGATTCAAAAGAGCTACTGTATAGAAAGTTAAGGCTGTGATATGAAGGGCAGATGGCTTGGTGGTGCGTCTCCTCTCCAGGATGGAAACGGAAGGCAGGCATACATGTGGACCTCCACTGAGAATCTCCGATGGTGAAAAGGGCTGCAGCTTTTAAAAATACACAATATCTACTTACTCAGTGGCTGTCGCTGCTCCAGGCCCTTTACTGGCATCACCTCAGTTGACACAATGTCCTTATAAATTGTGTACTTTATTTCCTCCATTTGATAGATGGTGAAAGTGAAGCTAAATGTGCCCGATTTAATAGCTTTTATTCCTTCCATTAGGCGTGCTGACTCCATTTTTGGTTAAGTTTATAACATTCCCTGTTGTTTGTATTTTTCCTCTGCACCTTCTATTTATTATTTCCTTTCTTTTCCTCATATAAATCCCAAAGATTATTATAATGAAAGCAAGACTATCTTTCTTAGGGGGCAGACAAGCAGGGAGAGATGAATATAGGTCATTTAACTTTGTGTTCTATTTTCCAGTTACTTTGGGATGAATCTGTGTCGGTGACAAGAGTGATTTTTAATAGTTACTAAAGTGATGGGTAAGCAGGCTGAGAAGTTTCGTATTATTGAGAGGAATAAATAAAGGCATTGAGGTCCACGAGAGCGTCAGGAGAGGCTGAACGGCAGACGAACAACCAAAAGGACAAGATCTTCTGTACAAAACTGCCTGACACCTTCATTTATTATTTCATCAACAGCAAAATAATAATTGAAGGACATTTACTGAGCTCCGTGGGGTGTAAGTGTTCAGCCATCTGACAAGGCTAGGGAATAGAATCTTCCCTTTATTTAACTATTCTCTCTAAGATTTATGACATGTATTACTAGGGTTTGTGACCCCCATAAAGAAAATGTCTCTGTAGAACTACTTTGAAAAAATTAATTTTCCTATGATGATTTGAAAGGAGAGTATTTTCATTGGCTGGGAGTAATCATAGTCAGAACATTGATAAATGTGAGATAGGAAGTTCCAGGTCATCAAATACTAAATATGCTTACTTTGATCATTTATAAACTCAGTTTAGGAATAATATTTTTAGATTTTTCTGGTTAATTATTTCTCTGTTCATTCACCAGATATTTGTTAAGCATCTAATGTCGTGTTACTTGTAACTGGAAATATGAAAGTTGATGTTATGGTCTTTGACCTAAAGACTTATAATCCTAGAGGAAGAAGGAACAAAGTAGTAATTAAATTGCATTTGTTCTTCCTTCCTTCCTTCCCTCCTTCCTTCCTTCCCTCCTTCCTTCCTTCTTTCCTCCTTCTTTCCTCCTTCCTTCTTTTCTTCCTTCCTTCTCTCTTTCTTTCACCTATTTACATATTTTCCTGATAATGAAGAATAGATTCAGGAATTAGAAAGATTGCTGAGGCTTGGATTATAAAACAACATGATTTGAGGAGTCTCAAAATTAAGGAATCTGGACATGGCAAGGTTCTTCATATATCTTGTCACATTTTATTACAATAAACTTGCACTTATATATAGGTGGATAAAGGAAGAAAAAGCATTGGTTGAGCACCTACTCCGTATCAGGGGCCATGCCACAAACATTTCTCCATGCATTTCTCACAACAATTGAAATTCGGTTTTCAATTTCTGAAATTGAAGCTTGTAAGATAAACTACAACCACATTTGCCTTCTCCAGAATGTATTAAAAATATACACAAAAGGACAGGCGAATAGAATCAAAATGGAATGCTACAAAAATCAGCTACACAAAAAAGAAGGCATTAAGGGAATAAATGAGAGAGAAAAAATACTTCAAAACTGTTACATGAGACAAAGAGACATCATCTACTGAGAATGGGTCAATTTCTTTATCAGGAATTGCAGATCTCCATGCCTTTGGGATCGGCTACTGGAAGATTCTTGTGATCCTTTGATGGTGTCACCTTTCCTGGAATTTTTATGTCCCACAAAGTCTTGCATGGCTGGCTTTGCATTTGTGGTAGCAGTCACCTCTTTAGTCATTACTAACTGACTTTGGGAAAGAATTGCCCTGTGTCGGCCCTGCTGGAGGTTCTGGGGCTTTCTCAGACCTTCTGTGGTGAGGCTGTTTCTTGCTCCCTCTGTGGCAGAATTCATAAGCTTGCATGCCTTCTCTCCATCCTGCGGTGCACCAGGCCACAGGCTGACCACCTGCCTTTTGCTTTCCCATGGGCAAGACTAAAGCTCCCGTTGTGGTCTCTCCCTGACCCCCAGATTCGAGCTGCTTTTCTGGTGCCACTAGCCATCTGCCAATGTCTGCCCTCACCACGGGCAGAGCCGGCACAGAGAGCTGGCTCCAGGGTGAGTGTATGGGGGGTGCAGTAGGGGTCAGGTGCAGAGCACTGGGGGTGCCCATGGGCAGGGAGGCATCCATGGGCAGGGGGTCCCCAGAGGGTAGTAGGCAAGATTCTCTGCAGAGTCTGCCATTTAGTCCACAGGATCCAGGTCCATCAAACGCCCTCTGAGAGCTGATCTGCGTTTCTCCCAGCTTCCTGCCCCGGAGTCTTGGAGCCCAGGACTCTACTCTAGATGGAGCGAGAGAGAAACGGGCCTCTGCTAGTGTCTCACACAGCGGCGGAAGCCAGGCGGGCACTGTTGCTCTCACCCTCCCTCCTGGGAGGAATCCCGGCTGAGAAGCTCTGGCTTGGCACTGTGCTCTTTGCCCAACCTCGGGGGAGAGGG
The DNA here is from genome assembly GCF_039906515.1 of Pseudorca crassidens. Classification (NCBI taxonomy): domain Eukaryota; kingdom Metazoa; phylum Chordata; class Mammalia; order Artiodactyla; family Delphinidae; genus Pseudorca; species Pseudorca crassidens. The sequence goes on from NC_090313.1 coordinate 7,526,962, forward strand.
GATGGGGGGAAAGTGAAACCATACCTCTGACCCTCTCCAATGCATCCAAACTTGTAGTTTTTGCTCCAACGTTGTGCTGGAATTTCTCTGCTGGAAACCCAGGTTTCCACAAAGGCTCTCTCATCCATGGGTGATTACCTAAGACAGTGTTCTCCAGGCTCCCAGATCGCAGCTGAGAGGGGCACAAGCCAGGTCACAGCCACCGCGGGGTCCACAGCTGGGACTGAGGTCCACACGTCTGTTACTAACACACAGGTGGGCCAGACTCCTCCGGCGTCTGGCGTATGGTGCCGCATCCCATGGCTCCCACAGATGCACTTTTGTCCATGGCTGGATGCCAAATGGTTGTTGTTGAGCCATGTTCCTGATGTCATTCGGTCCGAAATAATGATCTTGACACATCAAATTAACTTCACCATCAACAAACTTTCAGTTTGCATGGGCTGAGTTTAAGACTGTATCTTCCTTAAGGCCCAGAAACACCGTTTTCAGGTCAAAGGAACCAATAAAGTGTACGTTTCACAACCTAATGTTAAGACAAAATACATAAAGCTTGGCAATAGGCAGAAGGACCACATCCTGTCATTTCAGGGTCGCACTGGAGCATTGCCTAATGATTACACCATGGCTTTACTTAATTCCCAAGAGAATAAACTTTCATTTCCTTTAGTATCTTAGATGGATTAAGGCCAAGACCATGTAATGTTGCAGACTAACTTGCAGAGTTTTAACCTGTATTCATGTCTAAGAAGATGGAAAACAACAAAGGGTATGGTTCTATTGTGGGATATTAACCAGTTTTTGTATCTCACCTGGTAATTTTATTCCAGCGTTCTTTCCTTCAGGGACAATATTTATTTAGTCCCTCGAGCTATATTTTCAACCAGATTTCCCATCCTGGTGATGCTTTCATTGATAAGTTAAACAGATCTTTGACACAGGCTCCATGTTTGTATGAGATTCATCATTTTTACTTTCTGTAAATTGTACTTTGAAACGTTTCATGTGTTCTTCTATGCCGTTTCTATGGATAACTCTCTGGGGTTAAAGAGAAATTTACTGGTTAAAAAGGCAAAACATAAAGGAAAACGTATTTTCAATGTATCATGTTAAAGAGCATCTCAATGTGCTTTACCCTTGCATGTTTATTTTATTATTCATCTTTCCATAGGCTTTCTGTTTTGTTGAACTTTTCTGTTAGCCCTGTGTTCAATGTGGATCACACTACAAATGAATCCGTGTATCAAAACCTTTCAGTGCAGAAGAAACTCACTAATACTTATTCCATCATTTTGTCACCTATGTCTGAGTTGTAGCAGAAATCTGAGTATAAAGGAAACCTTGCATTTGTAAATTCATTTTCTTATACTGTGTAGCTAACCTCTGATCTACCTTACAGGTAGCAAATTGGAAGTTAACTACGACTTACATTTTTTCAATTAAGTTCTAAAGTCCTAAACAGTAATTTAGTTTTCCTCCCACAGTTAGAAAAGTACATGGAAAAATTGAAAGAGTAAATATTACAAAAGGAGATAGAAACTGGCTACCACATTAATTTACACCAGATTGTTCATCAAAGTTAAGTTGACATTAGTGTTCGATTTGAAGACACAGATTTTATTAATAAGAAGTAGACAAGAAAAACAATGTTTAAAAAGTGCTTATGCTACACTTGCATTTCCAAGTTAATAGCAGTAGGAAAATATGATACAAAAGCCTTGCATGTTTTTGTTAAAAATTTACTGTGAATTTTCTATAAGACAAGACAGATACAAATTAAGGAATAGTTTTAAAGGCACTTGGAAAAAGTGTAGAACCAAAATAAATTTGTTTGAAGAACTACAAGGGAAGATTTAGACAACAGTACAACTTTGTTTTAAAGCACTCACTATCTTATAGCAATTTATCATGGCAAAATCAAAATTGAGACATTTTGCACACGCTAATGATTTAAGGGATGATGAATCCAATGTTTGGTGGATTAGAAGAAGAGGGTTTGAAACTAATTCCAGTGACTCCAGTTGTTTCCCATCCTCTCTTGGGCTGCTACTCAGGAACACAGCTCTCAGTCGATTGTTCAGCAAATTGCACCATAGAAAGTCTACGATCACCCATTCACACCTCAGGAAACTGTCATGAGCACGTGTGAAAACTTCAGTGTGATTCAGTGAGTGACACTATGGATTGGATGTATCAACCTTGCTCACCGATATTCAACCTCCTGCTTATGCTTGTTGTAGATAAACAATAAGTCCATCTATTATCTCATAGTTCTGGAGGTCAGAAGTCCAAGCACAGTGTGGCTTTGGTTTCACAGCGTCAATATCAACAGGGCTGCATTCCTTTCTGGAGGCTTCAGAGAATTTCCTTCCAAGGTCATTCAGGTTGTTGGGCAAATTCATTTCCATGTAGTTGCTGGCTGTCGGCCAGGGTTTGCTCTCAGCTTCCAGAGGCTCTGCCTGTGCTCCTGAGTCCATGGCCTCCTTCCTCGGTCTCCAAGATAGCAGTGGGACGTTGAGACCTTCTCACACTTCAAATCTCCCTGGACTCCCTTTCTCTGCCTCTGATTCTCCTTATCTCTCTGAATCCAGCCAGAGAAATGCTTTTTTACCTGCTCATGTGATTCGATTGGAACCTTGTGGATGATGTGGGAACATCTCCTTATTTTAAGGTCTTTTTGGAGTAACTTTAATGATGCTCACAAAGGCCCTTCTCAGCAGTACCTAGATTAGTGTTTGATTGAATAACCAGGTGATGGGGTTACAGAGCACATCCTAGAATTCTGCCTACCTCCAGTGTTAAGAGCACGATCCACAGAACGTCACCCTATTCGTCAGCTAGCGTTTCTCCTTACTTGATAATGGGAATGTTGGAACAATTAGCTTGGGCAGGTTGCCCTTTGACTGAGTTACATACATTTGCCAAACGTCCCCCTGAGCTTTCCTCTGAATCTCTGCTTCTCTATCTCATATATGAAATGCTTACGTACCCGATATAATGCTATTTATTGTCTTTGTTATAGCACCGTAATATAGGAATTATTCAAAGGGACCTTGCTTCTTCTATTGTCTCAAAACCCCTCTTTCTTTAGGAATATCATGATCTCCAAGTTTACCACCTTCCTGTATGTTGAAAATCTCTGAATCCGTTTCCCTTCTTATCTCCATCCTGAACTTCAGTTAAAACTTACTACTATATTTTCCTCTAGTTAAGCAGGGGTCCTTAACATGAGGTCCTCAGAGGGTCTTTATATGGAAATTAGTTAAGATGGGGAACATTTACATCTTTCTTTACCTTAACATCTAGCTGAAGTTTAGCATTTTTCTTAATTAAAATGTGTTTCACAGGTCATAGTCGTATTAGCAATACCCTTGGTTTTTACACCAGAAAACCTCAGATATTTCCATATAAATGATGATGGCTGCAAATACATGAAAATATTATTTGTAGTAGTTGCTACATTGTGACTTCCTTTGTAATTAATCCTTCGCTCTACCACCATAGAGTATATATTCTACTACAATGTGTGATTGCAGCCAAGCCATCATGGGACCTAACTTGTCCACCCTTGTGTTTTTTCTGCATCCAGAATTTGTTCCATCAAACAGTGTGAAGGCCTGTCCTCATACTGGTTACCCAGGATACCTCATGTTGGCTTTGTGCTATGTCCCCTTGACAATGATTTTCTGAATAATATCTGGAAGGATGTGGGTTAAAGATTACCTGACAGTTTAACATTCATATTCAAGTTGATGCATAACAGAGTTCACACAGGGATCTCCTTTAAAAATAAAATATAATTTTAATGTGTCTATATTTTAAATGTCAAATAGTTTAATGCATTATAAACGTGCACATATTACTGTATCACATTTTAATGTTTCGACAAACACATTTTAATACAATTTGCTCTCTTTGTAATTTTAGGGATTTATATACATTAAACCAATTAATCAAAAAAGGAGTTCATAGGCTTCACCAGCCTGCTTAATGGGCTCAACGTAACACAAAAAAATGGGTTAAGAATCCCTGAAATACTAGAGTGTATTATGTTAAAATCAAACAACCATATTTCTACTAAATCCATCTTTTCACCTGACTTCTTAATAATACGTGTCATACACTTTTAACCTATATAAATCTCATTTAATTTGAGTCCAATTTATCTACTTAATAAATTCTCAACATTCATTTTATATATATATATCATATATATAAAATTATAGATTGTATATAGTCTATGGTCTCTCTATGTGTGTGTGTGTATATATATATATATATATAGTATCTTTTTATTTTATAAATTATGTTTTAATTTTTATTACTGGTAATGTCAGATATACACAAATCAGAAGGATGCAGTAAATTCTCATATTTTAATTATGGAACAGCAACAACTGATAACCCAGGGTCTATCTTTATTTCTATCCACTACCCTCACCCTAACTTCCCAGCTAATTTTGAAGTGAACCCTAGATATCATGTATCCATTAATTTTTTTTTTTTTTTTTTTTCTGTACACCGGCCTCTCACTGTTGTGGCCTCTCCCGTTGCGGAGCACAGGCTCCGGACGCGCAGGCTCAGCGGCCATGGCTCACGGGCCCAGCCGCTCTGCGGCATGCAGGATCCTCCCGGACCGGGGCACGAACCCGTGTCCCCTGAATCGGCAGGCGGACTCTCAATCACTGCGCCACCAGGGAAGCCCTCCATTAATTTTTTAAGTATGTACCTAAATGATAGGAAATCTCAGACACAAACAATATAATTACAATACTTAAAAACATTAAAAAACTATAACAATATAAAATATTACAGTAGTCTTTAAATTTTTCTAATTTACGTATTTTGATTAGCCTTTTAATTCAAATGTTTAATTTTTTAATTAAATACTTTGAGATAACTCTATATTTACATGTAGCTTTAAGAAATAATACAGATATCCTAGGTACCCTTTACTCAGTTGCCATCAATGGTAACATCTTATAAAACTATAAAAGATACATATACCTATCTCACAATCAGGATACTGACGTTGAATTAGTCAAGATACACAACATTCACATCAGCACAGTGAGCCCTTACACGTCTCTTTTATAGACATAACTTCCAGCTCCCATCCTGTCTTTAACCCCTAGAAATCACTAATCTGTTCTCCACTTCTATAATATTGTCATTTTGAGAATGTCATATAAATTTATATTAAGTATTAACATTTTAACATTGGCTTTTCCATCCAGCATAATTCACCTTGCTCAATATTATTCTTTAATATGGTTGCATCAGGTTTTTTATTTCTTTGTATTTTTTTTTTTAAACAATCAGCCATTAAAGGACATTTGGGTTGTTTCCAGTTTTAGGCTATAATGAATCAAGCTGCTATAAACATATAGGTACAGGCTTGGGGTGAACATAAGTTTTTATTTCTCTAGGATAAACGCCCAGGAGTACAGTTTCTGGGTGGTGTGGTATTTGTATTTTTTTTGACTGAAAAATTGTTTTTCAGAGTTGCTGTACTACTTTACATACCCACAACCAATGGGACATTGAATATTTAGTTTCTCTGCATCCTCACCAGTAGTTAGTGTTGTCACTAATTATTTTAGCTATTTGTAGCGGTATCTCATTGCGGTTTCTATGTGCATTTCTCAAATGGCTAATGAAGGTGATCATCAATTCATGTGTTTATTTGCCATCTTTGTAGCTACTTTAGTGAAATGTGTATTCATGTATTTTTGAGCAGGACTGACATATATATATATATATATATGGTGCAGTGATGGAAAGGATGGAGGAGTATAAGGAGTGTATAAGGATGAAGGAGTATAAGAGTGTTAACATCAAGACTCCCAAGGAAATGAATCAATAATTAGTAATTCCTATATCTCTGCTTCTTAAGTGGGTGATCAACAAGGGACAGACCATTTGGCTGACTACAAACCATGAAGGACATTTTTCAGTTGTAAAATTCTGCTCATAACATCAGGGTACATCAATTAAAATAAGAACTTTGCCAGATGTATTTCCTTAGAGGAATCTGGTTTGGAAGTTATATTGCTGCTATCAACGATTCTATGCAGCATTTTCCCTTGACAAAACATAATACTTTCTGAAATACACATCCTACTCTAACGACATTTATGGTGTCAGAAAAATCTCCTATGCTCTTATATAAATCAAAGGATTTAAAAGATAGAAAATACTAATATGTCAACCACAGTCTTCAGTATGAAATCACATTGACCATTACAAGTTCATTAGAAATGACTTTTTGTTGTTGTTATAGAAGAATCTCTCCTATAGGCTCAGGATTTTTGCAGTCAATAAAACATTTCTTTTTAAAGTAATAAATAGTTAATTTCTAGTTCCACATTTCATTGTATATGTTTTCATCTTATTTTTTATTGATTGTGTTTCATAGGTCTATGATTTGCAGAAATGTTGTTTTTGTTTTTAATAATAATCAGTTTTGAAGATTCTACCAAATTGATTGGAAGTTGGGAAATGACCTTAACCGGATTACTTATAGCTGCACATTACTAAAGAACTTATTATATGGATGCCTTTATTAAATTGACTATTGTCAGACACAGTATCTAGAATGACTTGATCCTGTACATTTTTCTTGCATCATTATAAATTAAGACAAATTAATAGGCTAACTATTTGTATTAAAAAAAACTGTGACGTCATTAACTGTCAAGTGATCAAACTTCAAAGTGTTGCCTGGAGCAGAGACATTATCTTGAGAGGAGCCTTCACTCAAAGAAAAGAATAACATCATTATGATGAGAAAGATGAAAGTGTTTTTATAGAGGTTGGATGCAATATTTAAGGGTTAATTTTATTTTTTTGTTTTTGTTAATTCGCATGTAGAATTCCTTTTAAAAAACTGGGAAATGAGGCCCGTGTTACTGAATATTGTAACTTTTGCACACTTTCAGGCATCCAAATACACTTGAAATGTCCTGATATTTTCATGTAAATTTTCAAAGTTAAAAATAATTATTTTAAGAATTTATAAAGGTTTTCTACTTTCCGAAAATTCACTAAGTGAAAAAAACTTATTTCCATTCCTATTAAGCATTTTTAGAATTAAATAAGTTTATAGATAACATAGGATAGATTCTCTTAAATTTAGAAGAGAGCACTGAGATTAAAATATAGAAGTAATAAATTGCCTCAGAGTAAGTGAAATAATCACATAAATCAGGTAAGATTCTTTTTTCAAATATGTCTATTCCAAATGTTCTCTTCTGGTCATAAAATAATTATAATAAAATCAAGCCATACTTATGAAAATATCCTAAAATTATTTTAATATATGGGAAATTTATCCTTATTGTTAAATTAAGTTACTGCATATATACTGAATTCTTTGTATTTCCAACATATAATTTTTCACCTCTTTTGAATGATCTAAGAGACCCGTTTAAAATTTCTAAATCTGCAGTGGGTTTTAAAAGAACTAATATTTTGGCCCAAGACCTTTGGCAATTACAGTGCAATACATCTGCAAACATAATGGATTCTGTTCTACGCTTAACTCCAAAAATGTGAACTTCAAAAAGTTCAGAGAAGATGTATTGCATTCTAGCATACGTATCTGTCATGCATAAGAACTAGTTAACTAATTTGCTTGCTTTGGGGTCATTTTTTTTCTTAGAAACTATATATAATTCTTTGAATTCAAACTCATAAAATCTGTTGATGAGATTCAGCTTCAGAGGACTATTTCCTGGCTCATAATATTTCAAAAAACACATTTCTGGAAACTTTACTATATTAAATATTATTAATACAGAGGTCTGGAGCAATCTTTATTGAGTTGTCATCAGAGTCTACAGAATATAAATCTAAACAAATGCGTTTAGTATAAAAAGAATTCTTTATTAAAACCACCTTTCTTTAAGGTTCTATTACCTCAGTATGTGACTGTGGTGTGTTTAAACCAGGGCTCTCCCTTATGTCACTGTAACCAGTCACTGCTTGCTTGCATTCCATCAAAACTGACACCAGTAAGAATTTAGAAGAACCACTTGGAAAGCTCCCTGTTCTCATATAAAGTACACTCGGGGAAACTGATCATCTTAGGTACAGTTTTATTAGAAAGGGTGGATTACAAATATTCCTGTGGTTCAGGCAATTAAGTTTCTCCAAATGTCTGTGATTGTTTTTAATTCCCATGGCTCTACTTTTTTTCAATCTGTTTTCCTTTTTTGTAAAAATCATTCTTTTTTCCTCCTTATCACATTCCAAAAGATGAAATCAGTCATCAACTAAATGTCTGTTCTTTAAGCAAAGGGATCTATTTAATAAAACAAACTCGAAGTTTATCCATATTAGTGGTTAATTTTCTTAGGCTACTTAACATGCTGACATTTGATCCTCATCTTGCAAAATGCACCCGTTTTTAAAATGTGTTTCCAAGGGAATGAAAAGGTTGAGCTTCGGAGACCCATAGATCGTTATATGTGATTTGCTACAGCTCACATTACTGCAAGGTGGAAACAATGTCAGTAGGAACAAAATCAACTTTTTATATAACTCATTGTACATAATAATCCATGAGCTAATAAAATCAGCATTAATATGCTGCCACTGTGCATAATAATTCTTAAATACAAGTTTCACATTTTAAATAGGGCAGGTATATAATATAACCAGTTATAATAAACTCTGACTTCACCGCTGCCTGTGAAATTCTTAAGCTAAGCTGGAATTAAATATGTATTTCCAACACTCTAACGGGCAGGGAAGGAATGCCCAGTGCTATTTTATTTCAAAACAAGGAAGGCACCATATGCTTTAACCAAATGAGGGCAAGAGAAAGTTCATCTACCATGCAGCAGCTGATATGCATGTTGTCGTTCAGTTGAGTAAGCATTTCTACATTGGAACTAGAGCATTCGCCAACTGTCTTTAAGAGAGGGTGATACTTGACTTAAATTGAGCTAATTGTTAGGAAAAGAATACACCTCAGTGTTTATGTTTGATCAGGCTTCCTCTATGTCTAGAGTGTATCAATTATTTTATTGTGAAATAGGACCATAAAACTAGACAAAGGCACTTTCACAGTTGAAATTCTTCCAAAGCTGTGGAATAAAAATCTACATGTGATGAAAGCCTCAATTTCAACATCCCTGAGACTGAACAACCATTCTTGTGGCTGAAAGTCCAAGATTGATAGATATCCCCAAACAGCCCTTTACTTCAGCACTTGCAATAAAATTAGGAACCCCCATTCAATTCTTGAGCACATGTTCTTAAAATACCCAGGACGTAATTTCACTATGGTCTTATTGGTTAATTTTAAGACAAGTTTACTGGTAAGGCACAAGAGTTGTCTGTGACTGCAGCTAGAGTGAATCTACCTTTGTATCCTGTGTCAGGCATCCACACGTTACAGGTGTCAGCTCAAAATTAAAAAGGAAAAAAAAAATGTCTTTTGTCTATAGCTTTCAGTCCATGTTCCCAAGCATTTTGAATGTACTATTGATCCTGTGAGATTGGAAAACCTTGTCCCAATGTACACTGAGCCTAGAAACTGCCACACCTTCCAACGTGGTGTTACATTTGGAAATTATGTGATTTCTTAAGCTCAATGACTATAAGTTTTACACGTACAAGTTAGCTTCAGAATATGCCAATTAATCATATGTTAAACCATCAATGCATTTCATTAAATTTCTAAGAAAATGTCACCTCTTGATTTGCTAAGAAGAAAATCTTCAGCAATTCTGCTGAGCCCCATTTCCTCCTACTGTCAGTTTTACTAATTATCTTGTGTCTCACATTATTTTCCCCAACCAAATTAAAGTCATATTAATGTCAATACAAGACAAAATCTGGACACGTTACACCCCCACTGTCCTTTGGAACAATTTCCATTGTTAAGTTTTTGGATATGTATAATTTTGAATTTCTTTATATTTTCATTCTTTAAACGATAACCTATTCTATTGGTGTGGGTAGGTCAGATTTTTTTCCTTTCTTTCCCCTATAATAGGTTCTAAAATTATTTATTGTTGAATTTTTTTAAGATTCTGAGTGAAAAGCATCACACCACCAGTTATACAGAAAATAATTTATTTGACACCAGAAGGGATCATATATTGTGAATTTGCAAAACAACAAAATGAAAGCTCCCAGTAAGTTTTGATCATATATAGTCTAAACATGTATTTTTATATACAGTATTCGAATGTACCACTATATTAATGTATTATATGTATTATGAACCACAAAAAATGAGATATTTAAAGAAAGAGAAAAACTTGAATTTAACAATATTTTTAGCATAGAATTATTTTATTTTCAGATTTTCTAGGATAGCATTATGTATGACTGTTTTTAATTTAAGAAAGCAATTCTGTGCTTTTTTTCTCCTTTGTTTTGTTACAAGTTTTATAAGAAAAGTTTCAAACATACTAAAGCATTTGAATAATAATATATTACCTAGATATTCACCACCTAAATCCAACAGTCATTAACATTTTTATTATTTATATTTTTTCATTATTAGTTTGTGTGAGTGTGTATAAGCACAACCATATGAAAATAAGCTAAAATTATTGGGACACCTCAACTTTAAACGACTCAACTTGCCTGTCTTATAACTAAAGACATTCTCTCCCATAATCAAAATGTCACTAGCACAGCAAATGAATGTAACAGTAGTTTCCCAATCTTACCTAATATTCAATTCATATTAAAATTTCCTAAATAATCCCCCAAAGTTGTTTTTGAAAGTATATATTGATCCAGCAACAAGATCTTTAATACATATCACTAAATAATGTTATGTATGAGAAGTCTCTAAATAAGACATATTTTCTGTTGGGGAAATAATTAAATAATATGTAATCAAATGTAAAGCATTAGAAATAAAGTTTCCTTTCTTTGGTTCTGATCAGAGTGCCCTGATTTTATTTTCAGACATAATTATATGTAGTCTTTTTTTTTACCACTTTTAGTGTTTGGAAACTTTACTTCCACTTAGATCATTCTATCTTCTCTACTTTTAAAACCATTGACTTTACTTTCCAATGCTATTAAAATTTTTGTTTCAGTCATGAAGATTGGTTTATAAAACACATGAAGATATGGTATTATATGTACTCTCAATTCTCTTTCCATGGGTTTTTCTTCCTTTTTGATGCACTGAGTGTTTTGTTCGTGCGTTTTTTTTTTTGTTTGGTTGGTTTTTTTTGCCTTTCTGTTTGAAGATCTTCCTTAAGCTGTATTTAAGGGTATGGTTACTAGCAAGAAATGTTTTTAATTTTCCTTCGTTTGAAAACATCTTTATTTCCCTATCATCCCTGAAGGAAAGTTTTCCTTACATTTTTTCTTCAACACTTTAAAAATGGTGTGCCACCTCCTGCTGCCTTCCATGGTTTCAGGTAAAAAATCTGCTGTCATTTGAGTTTCCCATGGATAATGTGCCATTTCTCTTTGTCCACTTCTAAGATTTTTTCCTTTATCTTTAGTTTTCAGAAGTTTAATTATGATGTGTCTTAGATTAGAATTTTTTTAGTTTTATCTTTTTTGTGATTCATTCAGTTTCTTTGTTCTGTAGATTTTTATCTTTCACATTTGGTAAGTTTTCAGCCATTATTACTTTAAATACTCTCAGTCCCACTTTCTTTTGCCTCTCCTGAAATTCTATTGATAATAATGTTGAATCTTTCATTACTGTCCTATGAATTCCTGAAGCTCTGTTCTTTTTTATTTTCTCTACTTTATTTTCTCTACTTTTTCTCTGCTGTTCAGATTGGGCAAATTCTATTGGTCTGTCTTCAAGTTCACTGATCTTATATCCTATCATCTCCACTCAACTTTTAAGCCTGTGCAGCAAGCTTTATTCTTAAATTTATTTCTAACTTATTTTTCAGTTTTATACTTATGATTTGGTTATTTTATATCACTTCTATTTCTTTGGTAACATTTTCTATTTTTTGTTTGTTTCAATAGAGTTTATAATTGCTATTTGAAGCATTTTTAGGATGGCTTCTTTAAAACCCTTGATGGATTTCAGTTTCCTCTAAGGCACTCCATTTTAATGGATTAAGCATTTAAACTATTTCCTCTGAAAACAAACTGAAAACAACAAATAGAAGTCATACTATAGCCCAGTTTTTGCTATAAATATCTTTTGGTAAGTTATTGGAGGAAAGGTTTTTTATTACTTACATATACATCCACTTTAGTCTCTTACAGTAATAGATATATACTGCATATTTGTTGGATAGTTAAATTTATGAATCTAAATTTATGTATGTAATTCACAGTTTGAAATCAATTATAGCATGATATGACCTCAGAATTCTTTTTTTTAATTAATTAATTTATTTATTTAGGCTGCACAGTGCAGTTTTTGGGATCTTAGTTCCCTGACCAGGGACTGAACTTGGGCTATCACAGTGAAAGCACTGAGTCCTAACCACTGGAGAGCCAAGAAATTCCAAATCTCAGAATTTTGAAACAACTTCTATTACATGCATTCTCTCATTATTTTATCACAAATTCCAATTTTAACCAATCAGAAGTCAATAATTATTTCCCCTTTGAAATCTGAGAAAACATGGATTTTTAAAATTTTAGAATAAAATGCACATCTCATCCTTTCGTTTTTGCCAAAATATTGGCTTTATTGCTTTTAACTTATTTTAAATGAGTTCACTTTTTTGCTCTCTTATTAAACAAGTTTTATTAACACCAAGAGCAGAAATGTCTATATATGCATCTTTTGAAATGGTATCATGATACAAAGTTAAATGCAAATTTGGCCACATACACAAACTTCAAGAACTATTTAGATAAATATTGATAAATTATATAAATATATATGTATGTAATTGCATATAGAATATTTCTAAATATATTTAATATTAATATTTGTAGATGTTTTTGAGGGATGTTAGTTAACTCTCTGGTAGAAAAGTTTTGCTTTTGTTTTTTTATAACAGAGGATTAGTTTTACGTTTTAGACTGACCACAGAATTGTAATCTCTCCATCACAACTGACACATAGCCAGCCGCCAGAAAAGATTCTTAATGAAGAAAAGTTAGGTATGAGAGTCCATTACACCAGAAGCAGCCAAGATTGCAAATCTTTTTACATCCAAACACCCCAAATATTTGTTAAATATCTACTTGGCTTAAACCATTATGAGAGATACAAAGAAGACCTTGCATTTTCCAAAATATAGCTTTAAGGGGGGTAAATAGAGGTTGGCAGAGTATCTGCAATTTGGTAGGCTACTTCTATCACATCCTGCCAAAAAATTTAGAATTTATTTTGTTATTCAAAAAAAGCCTGCTCTACAGCTACCACTATTCTCCACCGTGATTGTTTCTCTGCATGCTCTAGTCTTCATCTCTAAGATCTCTGTAATTAAATAAAGTGGTTAGAAACTTAAGCAACAACAGTAATAACCACAACCACAGCTACCACCATCACCACAACAATATACACAGGCACTGCACACACACATGTCCACGTGCACGCACAAGCTTCCAAGGCTTTCCATTAGCTGCTAGTCATTAAATATTTCTTTTAAAAATTCTAATGCATTCCAAAGGACTTGCTTACTTTGAGGACAGAGGAATAGATTAAGAAGAAATATGGGAGATTATGTGATGTTTGAACACACAGAATCACCAAGGCCATGTGAGGTACTCGGAACCAAAGATAATGGTTAGTAAAAGACAGAGCCTCCAAGTTCAAAGAGCCCAGGGAACCCAGGAGGTGTGTATACTTGGTTGGAGTAGAGTTTGTGGCATTACAAGGAGTACTATAATTGTGGGCTTCATCTGGCAGCTCCACTCTTTTAAGAAGGAGAGAACATGGGCTTCCCTGGTGGCGCAGTGGTTGAGAGTCTGCCTGCCAATGCAGGGGACACGGGTTCATGCCCCGGTCTGGAGATCCCACAAGCCGCGGAGCGGCTGGGCCCGTGAGCCATGGCCACTGAGCCTGCGCGTCCGGAGAGGCCACAACAGTGAGAGGCCCACGTACCGCAAAAAAAAAAAAAGAAGGGGAGAACAGGTGAGCTGTTTCCCCACTGTTTGAGCAGACACACCTCTGTGTGCACAGTGGCCCCTAACAATAGGAGCAGGACTTCAGATCTAAATGATAAACCTGCAAATCAATTTCCAAAAATCAATATATAAATAAAATGAGGACTACCATTATTTCTTTTCTTTTTTTTTTTTTTTTTTTTTTGCGGAACGCGGGCCTCTCACCACTGCAGCCTCTCTCGTTGCGGAGCACAGGCTCCGACGCGCAGGCTCAGCAGCCATGTCTCACGGGCGCAGCTGCTCCGCGGCATGTGGGATCCTCCCGGACAGGGGCACAAACCCGTGTCCCGTGCATCGGCAGGCGGACTCTCAACCACTGCGCCACCAGGGAAGCCCCTATTTCTTTTTTTTCAGTTGTTTAAAAAACAGGCATTTACTTCTGACAGTGTTGGAAACTGGAAGTCCAAGATCAAGGTGTTGGCAGGTTTGGTTTCTCCTGAGGCCTCTCTCCTTGGCTGGCAGATAGCCACCTTCTCTCGGTATCCTAACATAGCCTTTTCTCTGTATGGGCATGTCATGGTGTCTTTCTCTTCTCATAAGGGACCCACCCTTACAGTCTCACTTAACCTTAAACTACCTCTTTAAAGGCCCTGTCTCCAAGTATAGTCACCTTGGAGATTAGGGTTTCAGTATATTCAATTTTGGGAGTGACATAATTCAGTCCATAAAACATGACTTTAAAAGTTCACAAGATATTTTACCTTACAGATATCCTATATTTTAGTAATTCTCCTGGCTTGACAATTAGATTTTTGACAGATTCTGCTACTATTCATAGTACTGTTATCTGCATTTTATACATACAGAAGCTACATCTGTATTTTTATCTACATCTTTGATAATTTCTTTAGTATATGTGCACATATACTACCATTCTTTCTTTTTTTTCCATTTTTTTCTTTCCCATTATTTCTTATAAACTTTCATTCTCAAAGTTTTCCTTGTCAGAAGAAGAAATAAAATACTTTGAATATCCAAAAACACTTTATTCTTACCTGTGGACACAGACACACTCATGCACACACACGGCCCTACATGTATATGAAACATGGAAGTTGTATCTATACATATAGTCCTAAGATATATTAAATGTGTTAGAAATAATATTTTATTGTTTTAAAAATTACCCTTGCCTTGCTTTGTATCTGTCAATTTTCTAATTAGTGATGATATAAACACCATGTGACTATTTCCCAGGTAAACAGTTTACAGATAAAATGAACTGTAAACATACGTATTTGATATTCGTTGCTTGACACATTCCAGCTGTTTGGTTTCTTAATCTTGGGTCTGTAGAAGGCATTATTTTCATGTTAGTGTTTTGTGTCCCACGTTGCCTTTCTTGAGGCCAAATCTACAGTCATGTCTCAAAGATTCTTAAAGTTTTCATTTTTGTTTTTGTTTGTTTTTCTGTGAAGCAAATCAGTATGTCTGTTATCCTAAAGGCATATATTTTAAAAAAATTTTATTTTATTGAAGTATAGTCGATCTACAATGTTGTGTTAGTTTCTGGTGTATGGCAAAGTGATTCAGCTGTACATACATACATATAAGAGTTTGCATTTGCTAACCCCAAGCTCCTAATCCATCCCTTCCCCAGTGGACGGTCTCTTTTCCTGAAGGTGCACAGAGTGGCTATGTCAATCCTGAATTCTCTCCTGCTGCAGCCAAAACAACTACTTGCAGACGTAATCTACTCGTCTTCAGCATTTATGTTCTTATCTGAAAATGTGGAGTAGAAAACAGGAATGTGAGAAAGGAAGTTGAAGTTAGTTTTATCCCCACTCGTGAGAAAAGAAAAATGGGGTACATTTGAATGCATTTACCATGGCAGAAATATGCACTTGTTATGTTAGAAAAAGGTTCACTTTTGCATGTAATTGAATTCTGGTAATAGAACTGCTTCCACCAAAGACTCTTTGCCATCATTATTCAAGATAGAACTTGGAATCTAATGACCCATTAGACTGGTCCCCAAATTCAAGGATATTAGCATGGTCTAGTCTGCCTAAAATTAGACAAACATTTCAAAAATACTGTTGATTTACTCCCGTTCACAGCAGAAGTACAGAAACAGGATGCCTGCTGAGAAGAGGAAAGACTAAAGGAAATTCCATTTTCTATTTGTGTTTCTTTAATAGATGGTTGATTCCATTTCTAAATTTTGCATCAGAAAATAAACATTGAAAAAATCCTAATTCAAACGGCAATGTTTGGGCCTGCTATGATGTGTTTTATTGTCCTGACTATTCCCAGATGTCATTAATTTCAATTTGCTTAGAGTGCAATTCTTTATTTCTATATCCTATAATACAAAAACTTCTGATAGTTGGACTATTAGAATACAGATATTTATCTCTTTAGATATATACTGTTCCCCTCACAGGGGCAAAAACAGCTGCCTTTTATCCACCGAGCTGAAGCTACTAGATAGCCTACTTTGTATAATGTAGCATATAGATGAGATGGAGCACAGAATACCCTTAAAATCTTTTAGCTGAATTGATTATGTATATATATGTATATATCTACATCTATAGATATATATTCATAGCTATATGTATGAATGATCTATAGTGTCATCTTAAAAAGAGTAAAGATCTAAAGAACTAAAATCCATCTTCTATTATTTTAAACTTACTTTCGAAAATGTTCTATAAATAAAATATTATACAAGATGGAATTTAACAGGTTGGCTTTGGCCTGTCCACAGAATAGTACTCTGTGTCTTATGCCATTTCATGTCACCGGATCTAGCATCTGGCTTTAGAAGGGATACAGGAGACCCTCTTTCTTGAGTTGGGAAACTCTAACCCAGGTGTGACAAGCTCTTTCTATAAAAGAGCCAGAGAGTAAATATTTATGGCATTGCAGGCCATGTGGTCTCTGTCACAGCTACTCAGCTCTGCTTTCAGTAAGAAACCAGCCATAGACAATACGCAAATGAATCAACTTGGCTGTGTTCCAGTAAAACTTTATATACAAAGATGGGTGGGGCCTGGATTTGGTCCAAGGGTCATAGTTGTTGATCCCTGACCTAATCGTGAGATGAACCCACTCTACTCTTTAGCCCACTTAACATGCAGAGGACCCTGGGGCCAAGAACTTGTAAAGAAGAAAATACACACACATGCAAACATAACATACTGCCATACTATCAACACAAAATTTGTGTGAGATAAAAATACATATTACACATATTTATATGAATTTTCCACTAGTTTACAAAAAAAAAAAACACTGTATTTTTGTACCTGTAGCCTTTAAAAGCAACAGTACAAAATCACTCCCCAAGTTAATACATATTAGCTATGGCACAGTAGCTAAAATAATAGTGAGCTCAAAACATAAAAATACTGACAATAATTCTGTAATAAGTGAGTTTTAATAATTCAGCATGCTAATTTTGGTTTACATTTTTCTTATAAACTCAATATCTAAGATGTGACCTCTCCCTATATAACTCTAATGTCAACAGTAATATCCCATCCTTTGAAATTCAAATGAAATTTGCTCTAATCCCTTCCACATGCTATAGGACTGATCCCTGCCATTCCAACTTCTTTTCCTGGGATTCACGTGGAAAAGGGAGTTCAAAGCTGGAAGAGTTTCCCTATTCCCTGGTGGCTCTCTATACAGTCTTCTGCTTCCAAGGCCATTGTCTGGTCATTCCACTTGCTCTTCCCATTTCAATGACACCATGACACTTCAGAGACAGAGCACAGACCCTTATCTTAAATGCACCAAAGGCTACATTAACTTCATACCAGAATTTTCTAAAATTTTGTGCTGAGAGATTTTATAATCTCCAGGTGAATCACTTCATTCTCTTTCCAGATGCCTTAATTCCCCATTTCTGGGTCTTCTCAGCATGATCTCTCTCTGGAAATTCAATCCCCTTAGTTTTATTATGTAAAACAAATTAACTCTTCCACTTTTCATTAATGTATTCTGCTAACTGATGGAGGTTTAGTCAGTCTGTCCTTTATTAGTCAAGAGAAAAGCAAGATGAACAAGAAGAAGAAGGAAGGGCTTCCCTGGTGGCGCAGTGGTTGAGAGTCCGCCTGCCTATGCAGGGGACACGGATTCGTGACCCGGTCCGGGAGGATCCCACGTGCCGCGGAGCAGCTGGCCCCGTGAGCCATGGCCGCTGAGTCTGCGCGTCCGGAGCCTGTGCTCCTCAACGGGAGAGGCCGCAACAGTGAGAGGCCCGCGTACCGCAAAAAAAAAGAAGGAAGAGGTGAAGGTGAAGTAGGAGAAGCAGGGGGAAGGAAAGAGGTGAAAACCTTTTACCTCTCAGTATCGGAAAAAGCCCAGTGACCACCACCTTCCTCACTGCTATGAGTAAAAACACTCCCCTGGGAAGGGATATGCATCTCCTACCAGCTAATATTTGGAGTTCAGCTGCGGAGTGATGCTCTAGGGGAGACTTACCTGTGTGAAAAAGTTTGCTTCCATCTAATTAATCCTAAATTCTGATGCCACATTAAATTTTCCTGTCGTGATTTGGAAATGAGGCAGAATCTTTACATCAAGAGTAGCTGTCTCTAGATAGGGAAGACAGAGAGCCTGAGCGGTCCAAGGAAGGATGTAATTTTCGATCCTAATGCTAAATGGGTGTCACCAATGTAGCCAGTCATATGGGACTTTTCAAGAAGTGGGAATTCAAGCCACGGGAAATATTCTACGTTATTTGGAGAAGGGAAAAAAAAAAAAAAAGAACTACAAAACAACAGCAACAAAACCCTCTGTTTTTGTGGTTTCATTAACACAATTAAAGCATATGTATATATAAATATAGGTATACACACATATGATGTGTATATGTATATTTTGTGCGTGTGTGTGTGTGTGTGTGTGTGTGTGTGTTGCAAGACAATCCCAATGCTATTAATCCTCATTAGCAGTTCTCTGGAAGCAATCACTAAGCTGGAGGTCAAAATTATGCCTGTTATTCAAAACTTCAAAGGAAGGAAATTCATAATAGTCTCGCTTCTTGCCTTTTAGTTTAACCTTACCCACTAGTTCCAGCACCAGTAACAATAAAAATGTTTAGTCACTCTTCTACATATAAAACGTGTTTCACATTATTGATTTAACTGTACCCTGATGCTTTCTTCCCTAAATACCAGTTGAAGAAAAATATTGATTAAACCTAGAAATGCTTTATTGCAGTCTCCTTCTTAACTGTCTGTGGCATGAGGTTAATGAACATTTAATCAATTTCTGATTCATTGTGATTAGAAAATCAGTAAATTATTTCATTCAGCCTGAGAAGTACACTCATTACAAAGATATTTAGTTGAGTTGAACTTTGACCATGAATCTGAAGGGGCATCAAATGGCATAATTAAGTAAATACATAAATTTTATTTTATAAGGTGAATATTACCCCATAGGGATATGCCAGGTTCTTGGTTTACATCCAGACTCCAGAACATTGGCAGAGCTCTCCAGGGCAAATCTTACCTGTTGTGAGAAATGCAATTACATCTTTCATATATACCTACTATGGACCAGTGGTAGGTATATACTTTTCTTGTAGTATTTTCTCTCAGTAATAATTACAGAAGGAGCTGGATTCTATCTCTCCCATTTATTCCACATGGGGTTGACACCACCTTAATGCCTTTTTCCTTGCAATGCAAAGATGGACTCACTGGATCAAAGTCGAGCAAAATATCTGCAGCTTGGGATTATGATGCAAGAGATATTTTTAAGCTGGTCACTGTTGTAGATCAAGAGGTCATTTCTAGGCACAGCCAACCTTTGACCTACAGGAGTAACTTTTCATGGAAAGAGAGGAAAAACCTGGAGCACGTTATGCATATTACCTGACCCTGCCATAAATGTAATGATTTTTCTACATGTATTATTGGAGTGCGTTTCCAAAATATGTAGGAATATAGAGATAATAGCCATGTTTGGCAGGCTAAGAGATAATAATCACGTTTGGCAAACGTGTTTTCGTTGTTTGGCTTAGGAAATAAGACTGTTCTATCCCTTCTGCTTCTGCTGAATTAAAACTGAGAGAGTTGTAACCCTGCACCTCATTGTTCTCGTATAGAAAGTAATATTAATGCACTTTGCAGTAAAAGGGTAAATGAAACATTGTAGGATTTTAAATTGGTCATAAATGCTTAATAAAGATATGGGGACATGTGATAGTAATTGTCCCTAATGCTTTTGCTGATGATGCAAGAGCAGTAATGAAATGGTCTGTGAAGCTGTACTTGCTTCGCAGCTGCATTAAGATTCTTTCCAGCGTTAGGATAGGTAATGTATATTATGATGTAAAAGCAAGAAAAAAGTGTGAAATGACACTGCAATCGCTATTTAGCTTTCCTCCTCTTTCCTGTTTGCTGTTTGTCAACATATCCATGCCATAGTAGAGTATCAAGTCTTCCTTGAGTGGAATCTCTCTGTCCAAAACCGAGACAATTGAGTCTCTTAGTGAGCATGCTTTCCTACAAGGGACTCACTTTAAAATTTAGTGATGATCAATCAGTGGAGAAATGACTATTGCATTTTCATTACATCTTATAAGTATACATGTACTACTGCTTCTTTTAATGGATTTATTTATATTGAATTAGCTATTTTTAAATTAGCACCTAATACCTGACAGCAGCATTGAAAAGACAAAAGAATATCAAGTTAATAATTGTCATCCAGAAGATTTCAATCTGGTTGGAGATACAAGATTTAAAAAATACATGGAAAATTAAGGAGCAATGCAAATGTCAAATGAGACAGCCTGGGTTATAGGAAGTGTCAAAAAATTTCGAGCACAGGGATAATATGATCACTTAGAGGACTCAACAGATGAATCTTGCATCATCTCTCGGTTTCTAATTTCATCCCCAGATGTTCCAATTATTTAGAGGACTTATTACTATAGTAGGCATTTCAGAATATAATAGAAGACTTTATTGGTTTATCTTCCCTAACTCTTAAATGACTCTGATCTGTGTCCATTGGTATTTTATGCTCACATCCCAACTGGGCTAAATTTCATATAAAGAAGAGAATGAAGAAGAATTTTTTCTCTCGTCAATTGCATATATTTTAAAAGTATTTGCTTAACAAATGTTGGTCTTTATGAAATGGAGACATGTCACTCCTCTGCATTATTTGGCCAGTCATGAAAGGCAAAATGATCGGGATTGTGTACTTTTTTTTTTTTAACATCTTTATTGGAGTATAATTGCTTTACAATGGTGTGTTAGATTGTGTACTTTTATTATGATTCTTACAACCACCAGAATTAATGTTAAACAAATTTCATTCAATGTCTAATAACCCCCATACATATTATACAACTATTTACATTAATAAATTGCAAAACATTATTTTTAGACTGAGTTTAAATTTATGTAAGAAATTATCAGAGGCATAGCTGAATTAATAATTTTGTTCACAAATGACAATTAACAATGTAATATAAACATCACAATTTTGAAACATAAAGGTAGAAATAATTCATTTATTTAATAAATTAGGTTCCTAAAAGTAAGTACTTACTGTGTGCTAAGTACTCGATTTGTGACGTGCTCACACCAGTAGAAAGAGCGAAGCAGTAACCTCTTCTCAGATCTTTTGGTCTAGTGGGAATTACCTAATGGTTATATAATTGTTTGGTTCAGCATTCACCAAAAATCACAGTCCTGAAAATACTGATGTACATATACTGGAGTCGGCAGATTTGGCAAAAGAAAATACAAATCTGACCTGGGACACACCAGGTGTTTCACATGCCTAGAAGAGCCTGAATTTACATCTGCTGATATTTTTTCATCCTATAATACAGGCTTTTGTCTCTAATTTCAGGGATTTCACATTTGCTATTTGAGCTTTTCCTATTAGCTCTTCTTTAAACTCGGATCTTTTCAGTGTCCTCTAAGTAGGTCATTTGTATCTATTTTAAAAGGTCATTGTTCTCAGCTTGCACCTCTGCTTCTGCTTCTGTGCACTGGCAGAGAGCTCTGCCCCCATCCCTTCAAGGATCCCTACTCCTGAGCTGCCTTCCTGCTTACTCTCAGCACTTTTGATAATGGCTGTGCTTATTAAATTTTCTGCACATTCAACCAAATTCTGGGAATTTATGACTATCATGTTTGCTGCTTTATCGTTCTTATTTTGCATGCTTCATTTTTTCTTTAATACTAGCTTTTATTTCCTGTGAACTTTATTTCTACCTGCTTAAGTAAGGTATTTGAGGCCATATGTTCAGGAGCTCTCTCGGGTATCCCTTTTCCATTGGCTCTGCCACGTGGCATATACAGTTCCATTTTAAGATGGTTATGACTATTTCACTGAATAAGCATTTAGGATTTGCTTTTGTTAACTCATTGCATAAGTTATTTATCATTAATATTTAAAAATTTTTATTTCTCCTTTATCGTTGGTACTAATAAGGCTTCATTGAACTCGTATTTTGTGCCAAATAAACACCTCATATTTAATAAGGATCATTGGTCATCGTTATCTCATGAATACTAATTTTATTTCCTCCATAAGTAGAAGAAACTGACATACTCAGTTGCAGATAATGAACACATTGGGCAAATGAGTGAAATTTGGGTCTCACGCAGGGCGTGCCCTTGATCAGGGTGGTCCCTGAAATAATGGACAGCTTGAGAATGGGTTCACAAATGTCACAGAAGAACGGGAACTGACTAACCTTACTTGTACTAGCCTAAAGGCTTACAGGTATTGAGAATTTCATACAACTGGCCCAAATCCTTCCAGTAACTGGGATAATCTTAACTATACCTGACACAATTTTAAAAGACAATTGCCACCGCTAGGGAACTGGGGTATGTTGGCACTAGTCTTGTTATTAAAGTACAGTATCCTGGCTGCTTGAGGGACCTCCCTCAGTTGCCAGCCCATAGCTGGTCTCCTGCCCTAGTATTAATTACTAGTGTGTGCCTAGATCCCCAGATGCCTTATATTTCCCCAGCTAGAATGTGAGCCCTGTTATTATTCTCAAGTTTTGCTGTAATCCAGTATCCCTCCCTAGTTCCTGGTAGCAACCTTCTTCTCCCATTCTCTGCACTGGGACGCTGCTTCTTGTGTTCATAACTATTTACTAGTTGGGGGCCTGATTCAATTCACCAACATCTAAAGAAACAGAGGTCATCAGCTCTCTCTCCCCTGCTAAGCTTGTGTGTGATTTCTACTGGGGAACAGCTGCCTGCCTGCGGGATTAGCCTGTGTATATGGAAAACAGCCAGATTAGATTATACATCTCCAAGGCATCTGAGGCTTTATGATTTAAACTTCTGAACACCTGCCTTGTAGCAAAACTTACAAATGAAACAGGCTTTCTCCCTATTTTAAAAATATACCAAAAAAGAAAGGAAAAATATAACCATTACTATGAACATGTCAAACATATACAAACATATACATGTCGAGCATATACAAAAAAAGGGTAGTGGTATACTAATCTCTATGTACCCACTGCCCACCTCCTACACCTGTCCATTGTGATGACTAATTTTTTGTGCAAACTTCAGTTGGGCTAAGGGGTGCTCAGCTGGTAAATTTATTTCTGGATGTGTCTATCAGGTGATTCCGGAAGAGAGAAGCCTTTGAATCAGTAGACTGAATAAAGAAGATCACCCTCACCAGTGCGGGTGGTCATCATCCAATCTGTTGAAGGCCTAAATAGAACAGACAGGTGGAGGACGCTGAATTTTCTGTCTCTGTTTGAGTTGAGACATCCATCTTCTTCCATTCTTCGACACCGGCGCTCCTGGTTCTTGGGCCTTAGACCGGCACTTGCACCATTAATCCCCCTTGTTCTCAAGCTTTTGGCTTCAGCCTAGATTACGCCACTGGCTTTTCTGTTTCTCTAGCTTGCAGAAGGCAGATGGTGGGATTTCTTGACCTCTATGATTACATGAGACAATTATTATAATAAATATCTATCTATCATTTATCTATCTATCAATCTATATCTTATTGGTTCCTATTCTTTGAAGAACCCTGACTAATATATCTTCTCATAAGTAACCTTGTTTCTTCTATACTCACAATTATTCCTTTCTCTCCTCACTTCTGTAGTTGATTATTTTAAAGCAAATATCGTAGATACTTACAGTTTCATCTTTATAGACATAATTATGTATTTTTAAACCACAACTCTATTTTTTCACGTAATGATATCATTATCTCTCTAAAATTATTAATAATAATTCCTTTATGTCATCAGTTGTTCAGCCACTGATTCAGATTCCCCAAATATCTTCTCACACTCCCATTAGTTGATTGTTTGAAAAAGAGTCAAACATAATGAAGTTTATAAATATATGTTTGTAAAATTTAAATAACTTCAAGAAAACTATTTTTTAATTCATAATGAGAAGTACAAATAATCAGTCAATAAATTAAAAAATAAATGAAAAGCTGATGTGCTGCTTTTAACTGTATCACCCCTATATTGTGTCTGTATGAGTGCAATTCAGCAGAAAATTTGCTCTTACCTTGAAAGAGAGAGATCATATGCACAATTATCTATAATTGTGGATTATCCAAATGCCTGTTTTTAATATAAGCAAAGTGGTTGGCCTGAATTCCACTAGGAATATAAGAGATCATTCATTCACGAGGAAGAGGAGAGCTGTGGATCATATTGGCCATTTTATGACATTGTGCAGATACACGACATAAACAAATACACACACAAATGGATAATGCAATGCTTTCCAAGACTTTGTTCAAAGGATTCTCTAGCCAGGATACCCTGATGAAACAAAATTCCATAACTTCAGAAAAAAAAAAAAGGCAAAACATCACCATCGTAAGTTTGGCTGGACTCACTGTACCTGGATAAATGTATTTTTGCCTTCACCATGCCTTTTCTGAGTTTTATTACTCTGCATTCTGACTACTAACCGAAAACAGGATTCCTTCAGATTCCTGGGCAGCTTGCCACTACTTTGGGCCAAGGGGCCAATAAAAATCATTAGCAATACATAAATTTTATCCAGTGGGCTTTCCTGAACATGTGCAAGTGTTCATAAGGTCTGAGCACTGAAACCCACATGTTCTGTCTCATCATGTGCTCCTCATTTGCTAGCAGTTGGTTATACTCAAATCTGTTATGTGATTATATTGTAATTTATGTCAAACGAGGATCAATACGCCATTCAAATACACTAATAAGAATGGTGATTAGATAGACACTTTCGTTAATAAAACACAGTAGATAAGACTAACAGCTCTAGGTTTTTTCAGATGTTCGCAGTGCACAGTACATATTCTGGATCGTAATTTATTCATTTGCAGTGAGGCTGATATGAATATATTCATAAGAGGAAAATATAACAATGAAGTATGTTCATAATTATCATGATGAGATGTATCAGCCACTTTATGAAACTCAAAACCCTACTTTACTTTTTTTTGCTTTTTTTTTTTTTTTTTTTTTTTTGCGGTACGCGGGCCTCTCACTGTTGTGGCCTCTCCCATTGCGGAGCACAGGCTCCAGACGCGCAGGCTCAGCGGCTATGGCTCATGGGCCCAGCCGCTCCGCGGCATGTGGAATCCTCCTGGACCGGAGCACGAACCCGTGTCCCCTGCATCGGCAGGCGGACCCTCAACCACTGCGCCACCAGGGAAGCCCTTTTTGCATTTTAACATTCAAAATTGTCCTTCTCCTAGGTTGGTGAAATTGCCATTTGTCCTTGTTTATATTTCAGAAATTATTTTTGAAAGTGAAAAATGTCTCATGAAAAACGTATCTCTACTTAATGTCAGGTTAAAACACACACAAACACATCCATATATACACAAACAAATACACTTGAAAGATTACATGAAGTGTATTTACTCTGATGTTTAATTAAAAACTGCCAGTATTACAACAACTGCCCCACAATATGCAATCATGGTATTTCCCGAGACTATAACCCCCTCCTTCAACCCTATTCCCAGTGTCTGCCTTGGGTACATTAGGCAGAAATAATGAATATAAGTAGGATTTCAGGAACAGAGAACACAGATAAAGTTTTAAGGGAAAAAAAGATACACAATTAAACTCCTTTTAGGTGCTGTTTTAACTAAGTTGTCTTCTACCTCATTTATCTGATTTCCAATGATGTGTTTCTTTCTGGTGAATTAACCTTATGTCCTTGATCCTAGAAATCAGTTTTAAATTGAAATCCAAAGTAAAAAATAAAAAAAATAAAATAAAAGGATACCTCCTCCTTAATTTAAACCAGAAGGTGACCTACTTTAGACTAAAGTAATCTAGTGGGAAATACAATTTGGCTATTAACAACTATTTAAAAACATTTTACAACAAACTAACACCTCTTCGTACACTAATAAATTAAATTCAAATCAAGGCCAAAGAATTTCGGGGCTTTTCCCTTAAATTCAATAAAATATCAGGCGCTTGTTTTTTAAAAGGAGGGTTCAGAGAACCTAAAACTTGAGAAATATACTCTATACCCTGGCCGCATTTTATTAAACTTGTTCTAAACAGATGGGTATCTATTTATAAAAGCTCCAGGGAAGGCAGACCCACATGTCATTCTAATATTCACTGTAATCCTAGGATTCTTCAATTCTCTTTCACGTACATGCATATATTTTTATTTCACCAGAGGATGCAATAAGAAACCATTTTAAATCAATTAGAAATTAGGACAAGAATATGACAAGGGGATGTAATTTATTTGAAAACAATAGGATAGGAGATTAATATTTAACAGTTTCAAAAGAAAGCTTATGTTTTTCCCCCCAAAATAAGAAGTCTTTCAAAATAATGCTTTTCTAACACATGGGCTTATTTATATCCCAAAACATTTGTGAGAAAATTAATTTGTTTTTATTTAAATTTAGATAGCTTTATTTTCCCCTTTATGGGGCATAAGTCTTTTTTTCTTAAAAGATCTTGTTTCAACAATTTATACTGTGTATCTCCAAATAGAAAAAATCAAGCAACACCCATAATAATGAGAATAATAGTATAATGATGTTTCTCTAGCATCACGATAACAAGTTGTTCTATGTAGTGGATACTACGGTGCTTTGCCCAGATGTTCTCTTCAGAGCTGATGTTTCCAACCCTTGTCTTCTTAGACTATGCATTTCTGAGGACTCACGGCTCAGTTCTTCCCTGGTGATTGCCCTCAGCTTCAGGGAACTGCTGAGGGTCAGGTCAAGCCCACTCTCACCGGGTGACTCACACCCAGTGATTGGCTGATACAAGATGTCATTGACCCTATGCTGATTTCCGATAACTTGAATCACGCATGCGGACTCGAGAATCAAGTGGAGATACGATGACTCTCACACAGTGGGTCAGCCTCCGCTTCCTCCGACTCCCACTCTTCTTTCTCCCTTACAAGGGTGGCTTCTAAAACCATCTGCCAGTGAAAAGTATACAGGCTATGCTTCTTTATAGAGCCCAGCAATCCTATCTAAGACACCCTAAATATTGCAATGGGAATACATTATTTAAAAGGCTATTCAAGAAACTTTTGCACACAATTTGGCACTCTGTATCATATAATTGCTTCAATGTCACCTAAAAATGTAACTACTTACAATTCTTGATGTACTAGAAAATCAACAAGTAAATCTGGAAACTACTATGTCCAAAGGGCTCTAGATGCTGGGAATATACTATGAGATTTAGTCTTCATTTATTTATCAAACATAAGCTAAGGTCATAGTCTCCAATCTAGGTGCCTGAGGAGACAGGACACACATATAAATGTTTTTATTGAACTTCCCTGGTGGCGCAGTGGTTGAGGGTCCACCTGCCGATGCAGGGGACATGGGTTCGTGCCCTGGTCCGGGAGGATCCCACATGCTGCGGAGCGGCTGGGCCCGTGAGCCAAGGTCATTGAGCCTGCGCATCCGGAGCCTGTGCTCCGCAACGGGAGAGGCCACAACAGTGAGAGGCCCGCGTACTGCAAAAAAAAAAGTTTTTATTTTGCTGAAATATTGTATTTCTACTATTTCTCTCCTTTCTGCTTTTTTTTTACTCCTGATTCATAATTATATTACATATATCTTTGTTATAAGCCACCCCAACACTTGTAAAAAGGATCATGGGCTTTGGAGAAAGGACACTTTTAAAATCGACAGAGGCAGGCTCTGCATTCCAGAAAAAGGGATCAGTATAGAAGTGTCACAAAGCAGGAGGCATACTTGGCATGTTTGAAGTTAAGCATAGACCAATTTAACTAGAGTTTATATTACAGAGTTACAGGGGATAAGTTTGGAATGCTAAATGTTGCCAAAGTGGCTATGAATGACAAGATAAGGAATGTGTTTGTTATAGAGAAGAGGGTTGAGTTATTAATAGGAATAAGACATCTCTGAAGAATCTTATGTTATTATTTTGGCTATGATATAATGCAAGCATTTTACAATGCAAAACAATTAAATCAGAAATAAAACAGATGTTCACTAAAATTGGATATCAAATTTAATGAATGAACATACCTGTGTGCTGAGTGCTTGACATATCCACATAGAGAAAATAATTATTTACAGTGACTTCAGGTATAAAATCAAAGAAGTTGATTCAGTTAGAATTATTACTAAGACCTTTTTTCCTCTAACGTATGTATTTACTAGCTCTGTGAACTCTCAAAGGCCCCAAATCAATGGCAATCCTGAAGAAATGGAATTTACCAAAAATAACCAAGATGCCTTAAAGGACAGGTGACTCTAGTCTGGGGCAGGAAATATTTATGGTGTTTCTAGGAAATGTTGTGCCAGAAAGCAAGAGATGCCAAAAAAAACCAAAACAAAACTAATGAGTTTATGTCAGAAAGACACTGGGGCTCTCATGAAGGGATTCCAATTAGCCAAAGATGTGTAATTTGAACATCGAGAGACAGCAATCACAATAGCAAGGACTGCAATTGATTGAAATACATGGAGTCTGTAATACCAATGAGTTCATAGTGGGGATCAAAGAATATATGTTTCAACACAATTCACCAGGTATGTGTATGCAATGAACATAGGAGAAGTACCATCCTACATGATTATGAGTCTAATGATCTGCGTCTTCTATTCTCATCCCCTTCTCCTTTTTGATACTGTGCTATTTCTCATTTTACAGGGACACTTGTTTTAGCCTGCCCTTACTCTCATGTACCATTGCAAAGTGGCTGTGGTTTCTTTAGGTCTTCCTCAAATGTCTTAACAATGAGGCCATTACAATTAGGTAGAATGTCCTTAGCTACCCTCAACTACCTTTAGCTACCCCTAAGGTACCCTTAGCTACCCTTAGCTACTAGCTACCCTTAAACATGTTGAATGATGCTGGGCTGTCAGCTCACATCATTTCCTTTCATGCTGTAGGTTCTTATGCCCTATTATCCACATCTTCCATTTCAGCACCACCTAAATCTCTTCAGCCCCTCGCCATCATCCTTTTGCTCCTTGCCCTGTAATATGTACCTAAACAGGGGATCTAGCCTTGCAAATCTATCCCTGTATTATTATGCTGACTCAATCTGTAGTCCTCTCTCACTTGCCCCCTCCCCACTTGTTTTCTTTTTTTTTTTTGCTAGTCCTATTTTATTTTCTTTTTCTGCACTTTAAAACAATCTATGTATGTCACTAAATGCAGAAACAGAGTATCTATTTTACCATTTTTTTTCTTATATTTAATGGCATGTTTTACCTGGATATGCAACTAGTGACATCTTAAAATGAAAGCAAGACTTCCTTTCCATTAACTACATTAAAAATTTGAATTTTTTCCTGTCATAACAGAAGTTTTTCTTTTTTTTTTAACATTCTACATATGACTTCCAAATTTCCAGGATTGTGTGAAATTAGCTTTAGCTATTGCAATATCATGACAAGAAAAAGTGCTAGTTTTCACTTTATAGTTTACATTTCTCACTTTCCTATACACTTTGGCAATGATTTTGTACACTTCAACTTCCTGTAGTTCTATTTTAGATGATTAGCATGTGTATCTTGATGTACCTCCTTCAATGGGACATACTAACAGCCTGATTTTAGAGCACTTGACATTATCATTACCTTTTGATTAGACTCAAACTTTCTTGAATTTTTCTAAAAGACGGTGAAATTTCCTCCCCCAAATCATAAAACCCCCCTTGCAGATTCCTAATCTTTTAAATATCTATGCTGTGTCATAAATCCGTGTCCTGTGTGATATATTCACTTATTTTTCACTGGGAAGAGTCCTAAACGTTAGGACTAAAGCAATTTCTCTATTTCTACCTGAATCCTTAAGTTTGAAACTGCAGTCCTCTTCAGAGCTGCTTGACTACGTCCTTCGGTAACTCAGAAGCTGTGTCTTTTTGACCTTCTCTGTATTGGTATTCCGCAGTGCCAGAATGGAAGGGCAAACCCCCAGAAGGTAGAGGCTAAGGAGCCCTCAGCCATCCTGAAGTCCCATCTGCTCACTTAACACGTAAGGAAACTGCGACCCAGAACACTTAAAGCAAAACAAAACACACCTGTTTACCCAAACTGTCATTGTATTTCTCTTCCTTCCGTCCTCCCCAGAGCCCACCCTCATCCTTCTTCCTCCTCCTCTTTCTTTTTATTATTTTTTGTTTTAAACTGTAGTTTGTTTTAACCTTTTCATCACTTCTGATGAATTGGCTCATGTCCTTTCCCATAATGGAAGTTTATAGGAACACACTGCTTCTGATCTGTCCTCCAATGGACTGCATCTTCCTTTCCTTATATTTGTGTGGTTAACTCTTCAAGTATCCTTTTGAACTTCTTTTCTTTAACTTTTGTGCCCTTGAGTTCCACTATTTCCATGTGTTTCTTCTTGATTTATCTTCTCCTGCATTCAGCCTGCTGGGAAAGGAGGTATTCCTTATGGTCCTGCAATTCTCATTTTCTGTATTTGGTTTCCCATCCGTTCATTCAGGGGGAGGAATTAACACTGCAATTCCTCCCCGTCTTTCTCTCCATCATCTGAGGATGGGAACTGTAGGCAACAGTGTCTCTGCTGATGTGTTTTGTCCCTTTTCTCTGCAAGATCCATCTCCTCCCTGCTGCTCTTCTGCTGCATCTCATGTCTTTCTCTTGTGATGTATGTTTTCCTTGTCTTTTCCCTCTCCCTTCAACCTGAAATCAGTCTTTGCTTTATTTCTTTCCATTTCTCCCTGAAGGTCCCCTCTCTCCTCCCTTATCCTAGAATCTTTGTTATATTAATTTAGGAGAATGCTACCACATCCATTCTTTTTCTTCTTCAAACTTTCATACTGAGTCCTTGAAGTTGGTCCAGCTGTCGGGCAGTTTGCACAGATAGGGTGTCTCTTTGCATAATAAAGTTTGCAGGTATTTCACTGGAAAATGTGCCGTGTTCCTTTCCTCACACCAAGCTCCCATTTCCTGACTGCACATTGCTCCCAGATGAGTTCTAGTGCCTTATACAAAACATGCCTTATTGTCTTTTTTATAACGACAATCCTTCTTTGTTTCTATTGGAAAACACCTGGCAAGTGGCTAATCCCTCCCTATCCTTGCCACATTTCTGTTTCACACTTACGTTTCCTGGTCTAAATCCCAAACCTGTCTGCTGCATTTGCTGGAAACGCTAACACAGTGCAATATCATGTTAGTTCCCAAACACACACCATTTTATCCTACTAATTGGAAGTGACACCATGCACTTCTAGTTACTTTCTTCCAGCAAACTTTAAGTTAACACAATAACAACAAATTCGTACTAATAATAAAATATATTGCTAACACTAAGACATACTAACAATATAACTATAACAAAAAATAAATATGTAGACACCATGTATTTCATGTTTTGGGTTCTACCTACTTTATTCTAGCTGACTCTTGACCTGCGTTGTGACTCTAATTAGATTCAGGATGAAAATATTCATACTTATTCTTAGTTCATTCTGTCCTGCTATTATTTTTGAAATTTTAAATTCTACCACAAAGTTTTGCTCAACAGTGGCTCAATTGAAACTCTCATTACTGTCTTTATTAAGGTATTTGAATTACTATAACATTTTCCACACCAATTTTTTTTCTGTTTATCCTTATTTCTGGTTTCTTCTAATTGATACTATGCTGGCATGAGAAGCCAAGAGTGTTTTTAAAATGTTGTAGATCAAAGAATATTTGGACTAACTATAAGAAAAGCAAGTCTAAATATTGGGGGATTTATCCAAGATTATTGAACAAGTTAGGGACAAAGCTGGATAGAATTCAAGCTTACAATTTCCTAAACCAACATGTACACTATACTACTTTATATCAGCTTCCCTACCTCTCTATCTAAATAACACATGTGTTGGTATGATAATTTAGAAACAAAGAAAATATGGCTTTAAAATTAACTAGTATTATATAAAGTTTTTATACTCAGACATATATGAACATGTGCTTTAAAGAACTCTTGTTACTGAACTATCCAAAACCTTGTGAAAGGCAAGCATCCATACAGGTATTACTGTTTTTTAAGACTTTATGTTTTTAGAGTGGTTTTAGGTTCAGAGCAAAATTGAGGGGAAGGTACAGAGATGCCCATATACCCTGCCTTGCCACACACGTAGCGTTCCCAATTATCAACATTCCCTTTCAGAGTGGTACATTTGTTACAACTGATGAAACTACACTGACACCTCATTATCACCCCAAATCCATAGTTTACTTTAGGGTTTTCCACTGCCCTAAAAATCCTTTGTGCTCTGCTTATTCAACCCCTGGATAGGAGTGATTTTTTTACTCTTTCCATCTTTTTGCCCTTTTCCAGAATGTCACATGGTTGGAATCATACCATATGCAGCCTTTTCTCATTGGCTTCTTTTGCTTCATAATATGTATTTAAGCTTCTTCCTTGTCTTTTCATGGCTTGATGGCTCATTTATTTTTAATGCTCAATAATATCTCATTGTCTGGATGTACCACCTTCAAGTTGATTTATCCATTCACCCACTGAAGAACATCTTGGTTGCTTCTGTGTGGATATACGTTTTCAACTTTTGGGGTCAATACCAAGGAGCATGATTACTGGATCTTATGGTAAGAGTATATATATTTTTGTGAGAAACCGACAAACCATCTTCTAAAGTGGCTGTGGCATTTTATATTCTTACCAGCAATAAATGAGAGTTCCTATTTTTCCACATTCTCACCATCATTTGGTGTTGTCAGTGTTCCAGATTTGGGCCATTTTAACAACCTCTTTGTTATTTTAATTTACATTTCCCTGATGACATGTGAAGGAGCATCTCTTTTTTGCTCATTTGCCATCTGTATATCTTCTGTGGTGAGAAGTCTGTTTTGGGCTTTGGCCCATTTTTTAATCTCACTGTTTTCTTGTTGTTGACTTTTAAGAGTTCTTTGCATGTTTTGGGTAATTGTTCTTTATCAGATGTGTCTTTTGCAAATTTTTTTCTCAGTCAGTAGCTTGTGTTCTCATTCTGTTGACATTCTCTTTTGCATAGCAAAAGTTTTTAATGAAGTCCAGCTTCTCTATTATTTCTTTCATAGATCATGCCTTTGGTGTTGTATCTAAAAAGTCATCACCATACCCAGGGTCATCTAGATTTCTTCCTATGTTATCTTTTAGTAGTTTTATAATTTTGCACTTTACGTTTAGGTCTGTGATCAACTTTGAGATAATTTTTTGAGGGGTGCAAGGTCTGTGTCTACATTTTTTTCTTTCTTTTTGCACAAGGATCTCCAGTTGTTCCAGCACTCTTTGTTGAAAAGATTATCTTCACTCCATTGTATTACATTTGTTATCTTGTCAAAGATCAGTTGACTGTTTTTATGGGGGTCAATTTCTGGGTTCTCTATTCTGTTCCATTGATCTATCTGTATATTCTTTTGCTAGTTACACATTATCTTGACTACTGTGGCTTTATAGTAAGTCTAGAAATCAGGTAGTGACAGTTTTACAATTTTGTTCTTATCTTTTAATATTGTGTTGGTTACTCTGGGTCTTTTGTCTCTCCATATAAACTTTGGATTTACTTTGTCAATATCTACAAAACTTGCTGGAACTTTGGGATCACATTAAATCTATAGATCAAGTTGAGAATAACTGACATCTTGACATTATTGAGTTTTCCTATCCATGAACATGGAATATATCTTCATTTATGCAGTTCTTTTTTGATTTCATTCATCAGAGTTTTGTAGTTTTTCTCAGACAGATCCTGTACATATGTTGTTAGATTTATACCTAGGTTTTTTTTTTTTTTGAGGGTTACTAATGTAAGTGGTATTGTATTTTTAATTTCAAATTCTACTTATTCGTCACTGATGTATAGGAAAGTGATTGGTTTTTTACATTACCCTTGTATCCTGGCAAGCTGGTTATAATCACTGGTTAGTTCCAGGAGTTTTTGGATGGGTTATTTCAGATTTTATACATAGACTATCGTGTCATCTGTGAATAAATACACTTTCAATTTCTTCTATCACAATCTGTATACTTTTTATTTCTTTTTCCATGTCTTATTGCATTAGCTAGAACTTCCAGTACAATGTTGAAAAGGAATGAGAGGAGACATCCTTTCCTGTGCCTGATCTTAGAAGGAATGTTTTGAGCTTCTCACCAGAAAGTGTAATGTAAGCTGTAAATTATTTTGTAGATATTCTTTATCAAGTTGTGGAAAGTCACCTCAATTTTTAGTTTACTGAATGGCTTTATCATGGATGAGTATTGGACTTTTTCAAATACTTTTTCTGCATCTCTTATTATGATTATGTGATTTTCTTTTCATCCTATTGATGTGATGGAATACATTAATTCATTTTGAATATTGAGAAAGCCTTACTTGCCTCACAGGATCTGGCAAGTGATATTCATAAAAAACAAAATATTCAGAGTACAAAAAGCATTATCATATATTCTTCTGGTCATATGTATTAATTGAAATCCTGCATAAATGCAGTCCTTTCTATTATTACACATAAATCTTAAGTAGATGTATAGTTGCAACTCAATGTATGACTTCATCCATTCTTGAGAATTAGGAGTCTTTTATATGTTTTATTTCTGAGGAATTTAGTGAATTAATTATTAAATTACATATTAAATATTACATATTTAAACAGCTTTTCATTATGTGAAAAATGCTGCTTTTCATAGTTGGCAGAAAGAATTCTACAATAGAAGTTAGTAATGCTAAATGCAGTATTTTATTTGCCATTAGTTTACTCTGTAAATATTGGTAGATCAATTAATATTAGCACCTTTATTTCTAAACTGTAAAGTGAAGATTTCACACTAATTAGAGATGACATAACATATTTGAAATACTTTAGAAATAGAAATTATTTTTATATACAACATGCATTATTTTGAATCAGTCAAAAGAATACCTCAATATTACTACCCAACAAGGAAATGAATAAGTTTACAAGAAAAGGAAAATAAATTATTGTTGCTCTGGAAATCTCTGAATCATACCATGAGTCTCTAAGGAGTATTACTTTCTGAATTGTCATCCTTCTAAGTCATAAATGCAACCATCTCAATTGTTAAAATGCTAAAAGTTGTCTGTGAACCAGCAATATCATCGAGGCTGTTAACATTCTCTTTGGAATTGCCTGGGTTAATTCTTACAATCACAAGCAAAGGATCCAATACACAAATGGAGCACAGAATCAATCATGCTATACATTTGTTCACTTTATTGTTGTTTGAAGGTAGAAACATCCTAATCCATTATATTATAAACTCTCTGAAGGATACCTTCCAATTTCTTATACGTCTCCAGAACATCTAGTGCTGTATTTTGTACCCAAAGAAAGATGTTAACTAATTGATCTTAAAATATTTAATTTGAGGAGAAGTGTTAACTAAGCTACATCTACAACAAGTTGGTTTCCATTTACTGGTGGAAAAGAGTAAAAATATTTTTATCAATATTTTTTTTCGTGCAGTGTACAAGTTATCCTATAAACGGATATCAAAAAGAAGTTTAAATAAATTTGTGGCCTGAAGGGTAATGCAATTTCTTTTACTTGTTTTTTGATGCAATAGAAAGCTGATTAAAATAGTAGTTTTCAAAAAGTACAATCATACATTGTCTTATGCTGGTATCCCTGTTAGAGTAGCTACTTTTACATGTGGGGAAGACTCAGCTACTTTTGAAAGATGTCCCATAAATTCAGCAACAAATGTGCACTGGCTAAGCATTTCCTGTGCCCCCTGAATCCACTGTATGTCTGGTTGTCTGTTTCCTTTCTGCTCCTCTACATCTCTTGGCTACTGTTTCAAAAACGGAAGGTGGGATTCTTTGCCAAAGCATGTTACATGAATACTATATGCTTCATATCTTACTTCCTCTAATTCTTCCTGTTAGTTTCTCAATAGGTATCAGAGACTGTCGTACACTTGAAGAAATACTGGAATTTCTGAGAAAGCTAATAGAATAGTAACCCCATAAGATTGTCCTCCTGTTTTCATCACCTCAATGCCCTTGTTTATGTTTCCTTGACTCTTTCATTTTGGATAGGCTTCTGCCCACTTTCATGTTCTCCCCATGGTTCACCTCAATCTGTTTTCCTCTCTCTCTGGCTGCCATCCAGCTTCTGAAACAGCAACTGGGCTATTTATAACGGATGGGCTTCAAAGGTGAATGTTTTCTATGGGGTAAATACTCTTTGTCTTGTTGTCACTAAGACCACCATCCCAAAGGGTCCAGGGCTATGTTAGTACACTTGGCTTCTCATGAACCACGTGTCAGTATATGGTCAGATCCTGAACCACAGTAAATTGTTACATAGTCTTGAAGCAATCTGAGCTTTGCCAAATTTCTTTATGTGGAATATGGTATATTAAGTATATTTGCTCTAGAATGTGATGCTCATTCAACACTTGGGTTGGAATAACATAGAAATACTTCCAACTTGAATGGATTTTGATCTAAAAAGAAAAAAAAGTGCTCGACCTTATAAAATTCTTATTAGTCTGGACAAGTGAGTGCCAGAAATGTAAACTATCATTTTGTTCCAAAAATTTATGTGTAAAAGACCTGAATCACATGTTAAGAAAATAGGCTCTCTTTGAGCCTGTTGAAGGAAGTCTTGAAAATGGGAGGGCTCTTTGCTTTAGAGCCACCTGCCCTGGGCTCCCATGGCAACCTGTATCATACAGAACATTTTGCAACCTACTCTTAGCATTAGTTTTCCTCCCTACCTGACTGTTTACTAAATTTGTCTTGGTAGTCACCTGTTTTTGTAAATATATATATGTTTTTTAATAGAAGCACAGCCACACTTATTTATTTCCTGATTGTGGATGCTTACTTTCGTACTATAAAAGTAGAATTGAGGGCTTCCCTGGTGGCGCAGTGGTTGGGAGTCCGCCTGCCAATGCAGGAGGCGCGGGTTCGTGCCCGGTCTGGGAAGATCCCACGTGCCGCGGAGCAGCTGAGCCCATGGGCCATGGCCGCTGAGACTGCGCGTCCGGAGCCTGTGCTCTGCAACGGGAGAGTCCACAACAGTGAGAGGCCCGCGTACCGCAAAAAAAAAAAAAAGTAGAATTGAGTAGTGACCACAGTGCTGAGTAATTGTCACAAAGACAGTATAACTCGCAGTGCTTAAAATACTATCTTCCCCTTTGCAGAAAAGTTTACCAACCTGGGTTCTGGAATATTTATCTGCTAAAAGTATGAATAAATTTATGATCTGATATATATAGTACAGAATAATCTCTTTTAGCTATTCATTCATAAGTTCACTAGTCCAGATAGAATTATCTGGAGTCAGATAACCCAGCATTTTAAAACAGATTCCTTTTTCCTTGTTTGTGTTGTTTTCCTTGTTCGTTATTTCTGTCATCTCAACTAAATTGGATGCTCCTTGAGGACAAAAATCATATCAGTAAGTAACTGATAAATATGTCTTTTTATTTACAGATTCCATGTACTGCATGTTTTGTAATAAGGAATCATTTTATGTCAATAATGTCGATTTTTAGAATATAAGAAGTCTCTACCTGAGAATTAAAGAGCATTCTTGATTGTCAGTGCTCTGGGTGCAATTATCACCATTGTTTTATTCTTGTTAAATATTCATATAAGAAAATTATTTTTGGCACACATTCCTGGACATAATTGATTGAGTCAAATTGAGTACTCAATTTTATCTTTTTGAAACCAAAAATGAACACTTGCATGTTTTTTGATGTGATGGCAAGTTTCACACAAACAGAACAACAAATCATGAAAAGAAGTTGCACAATGTAGAGAATTCAATACTCATTGGTGGGGGGAGTACTTTTGTACAGGTGAGCAAATTCAAAGTCTGCATTATTTTATCTTATCCTTCCTTTGATTGATTTCTGGTTGCTCATTGTAGAATTAACACATTTACTGTTTAACAAAATTACAGGGCTTGAACATTTCTTCCAAGTAAATAATGATTTTTTTTTAAAAAAATTTCCACTCTATACAAACCACAACATAGAATCACAAGACTATAAGTACTTCTTGGTGTAATTTAGTTACACTGGGAAGTCCTATCAATTCCTTGCAGTGATTGATGTGCTGAGATGTTCCCAGGCATGTTAGGACACCAGGTTAAGTGGAAAGAGTTAATAATCCTAGAAGTATTTAATTTGTAAACGTGTTTTATTTCAAGATGATGTGAGTATACTTCTTGTAAGTTTCTTTGAGGTAATTTTCAATAGTAATGGAAACAA
Organism: Pseudorca crassidens; assembly: GCF_039906515.1. Taxonomy (NCBI): domain Eukaryota; kingdom Metazoa; phylum Chordata; class Mammalia; order Artiodactyla; family Delphinidae; genus Pseudorca; species Pseudorca crassidens. The sequence continues at coordinate 7,565,702 of NC_090313.1, forward strand.
AATCATATTGAAACTGCCTCTTGATGAATTCTTCTGTTTAATTTCTATTAATATAAATCTCAAGATTTTCACACGGTATGTAAGTTACATTGAATAAGGTCTTTCATTATTTCTAAGATATCATTACATTTTTCCGTGATTCATATTATCTTCAGGGCTTATTCTGTGAAAAAAATAATAATCTATATGAGCAATTATAGCCAATAATCATACTAATAATAACTAATGTGTTTGGAATTCAAAAGTTTATTTTTATTTACGTTTTTATTGGGGTATAGTTGTTTTACAATATTGTGTTAGTTTCTACTGTACAGCGAAGTGGAGTTCCCTGTGCTATACAGCAGTTTCTTATTAGTTATCTATTTTATGCATATTAGTGTATACATATCAATCCCAATCTCCCAATTCATCCTATCCCTCCTCTCCCCGTTTTCCCCCCTTGGTGTCCATATGTTTGTCCTCTACATCTGTGTCTCTATTTCTGACTTACAAACTGGTTCATCTGTACCATTTTTCTAGATTCCACATATATGCGTTAATATATGTTTGTTTTTCTGTTTCTGACTTACGTCACTCTGTATGGCAGTATCTAGGTCCATCCATGTGTCTACAAATGACCCAATTTCGTTCCTTTTTATGGCTGAGTAATATTCCTTTGTATATATGTACCACATCAAAAGTTTTCCCTGGTACTCAGTTTATAAATTTCAACAGTTAACCTGGAAATTACTTTCCTTATTTTGGTGTACAGGTGGAGGGTGGTGCTTTAGTCTTTACGTCTGAAAGGATAATCCTTCACAGAGGAAAACAGAGAAAGAGAAACTAGGGAGTTGGGAAGAGGGGAACAGAGAAGAATTAGAGAAAGGAAGCGGGAAAGTGGGAGGGCACAGAAACTGAAAGAGTAGATCTGATTCAAAAATGAAAAGGGGAAAATTGAAGAGTTTCACAAAATGTTTTCTAAGATTTTGAAACTCATGTTTGTATCTAGAACTGAAGTTTCTGACCATAGATTTGTCAACTGAAAGATGTACATTTTCATGGTTTTACCTCAACTTCATATAAATTATTTCAGAGTAGTCATTACCCTGAACACATATAAATTACATTATTGGGTTAATGCTTGAATAACATTTTAAACAGCGCCTTTCTACTTAGAATTAATCATGAATTAAATACTCACTCTCTATCAAACACACTCCACTTAATCTCATACTCATCAACATAGAAAATACAAAAAAGAAAACCCCCAAATATTCCAATGTAGTTCTGTGTTATCTACAGACAGATTATTTTTGCAGAAGATGTGTGGCCTCTTACAAGTGAAATTTACCTTTTTGATATGGTGTTACAAGCATCCGACACATTTTCCTGTCGCAGTAGTACCTTTACTTTTCCTTCACAGTATGCTGTTGATTTCTGCTCTTCCTCAGATGGGTCGCTAACAAACACCTCTGACAATTTGCCAATACATCCTTCTCATCTACCCAACCCTTCCCTGGAAACATAAAGTCTTTATCTATTTGCAGATCTGCCAATTGCTGCCCTTGAAAGTGAGTCACATAAATGAAGCTCCAATTTTATAAGAAGGGGGCACGAGAAGGCGTGGTGAGATAGACAGACTGATGAACTTAAGAAGCGAACAGCAAACCTGGACTTAAACATCTGATTCTCTAGTGACTCATTTTCTGGTCAATGACATACCATCCCCAAAGGCAAAGAGACACCAAGCCAGATTTTGCGGATATAAACGGTGCAACTTCTGACAAAGCCGTCACTACTTAAATAATATCTAACGATCTTTCAACAGAAGTTAAAACATCATCTTTACATAATGATGCTGAATAAGATCATCATTTAAAGTCTATCACAGTTTCTTCTTAGCTGGTTTAAATTCTGACGTATTTGAAGCCAGTGGTGGAAGAGTGATGTGTGCAATTTGACGTACGTTGAATGCCTGAGCAACTCATTTTGCTCGGCTTATAAATGACAGCGTGAATATAATAGTTCATTTTGATAACAAGAAAATTTAAAGTTTGGCTCAACAATCTGGAAGAACAAAATGAATCCTGACGTGACTCTAAAAATAAGAACATCTGTTTGCCGCAGGAAATAGTAATGATTTATGGTTCCGACCTCACCGTGCGATATGTTGTTTCACTTTACGGTAATTTACAGCATTTAATGTACTATATAAATAGACATAAACTGAGGTAATACTCCCTCAAAATGCAATAAAAGGAACAAAAATGTAGATTATAAACGTTTGGTTTCCTGTGTGAAAATTTTGGTTTTGAAAGTGGAGATTCATGTGGGAAGAACAGACAGAATGACTCCAAACCAAAATTGGCCTCTAGGCAGCTTTGAAGTTTTGCTGGTGTCAGCATCCCAGGCACACATGAGGTGCACAGCGCTGGGGGTCCCAGGGCAGACCTCATGTGCCATCACCCTACGGATGAATCTTCATTTACAGTTTTAAAAGCATTTCCTTCCTGTACATTTCTAAGGCCCACCCACATGCCCCGCCCCCCACCCCCAAGACACATACATCTATCTTATTTCTTTGGCTAATAGTAGAACTTTGTCTTTTTAAGTCTAGTAAATGATTTTATATAAAATTGTTACTCATCCTAAAAAGAGGTCTGCCTTTGAATATATTTCAGAAGAACTCTTACAAAGCTCTCAATCAATACCATTTTATTCAAAATATGTTACAACTGGAAAATGGTGCTATGCTATCATGAGGCTGCACAAATACCTCTTAAGCAAAGAATTTGCAGTCTTAAACACTTCACATTCTGCATTCCCCAGCAGTATATCTGTCACACCTGCCGAGTATAGTCATCTCGGTGGGGACACTGCGGAAAGGTTGGATAAGGACAGAGGTGATGAATTTGCAGCAAGAGATTCAAAGACCTTAGGACACAAGTGCTCAATGCTCTCCACTGAAGAGTTGATGGACAGTGCTTATAATGAACAATCAAGCTATTTGCCTGAGCTAGAATTTTCCAGAATGGTAAAGTCATGCTAATGTACAGAGTAAGTTATGTGGGAAGTCTATAATTTTAGAATTCAATGTCCTAGCTCTATATGGGGGAGGATGGTTTCCATTCTCAGAGCCCTATACCTACGGGAATTCATGAGCATTCAATTAAGCCGTTATTATAAGAACCACACGAGCCCAGGGATGAAGGGCTGGCCAGGGCCTCCTCATTATGCATGCATGAACGGAAAATGGCAAGTACTTTAGTTAAAACGACACCTGTAAAGGGTTGTCTAGAATTTTCTGAACTCTGCACCCTTACAAAAATCACACCCCCAAGCCCCTGCTGTCATCGATTTCTATTTCACAAATGAGAAACTGAGGCAGAGAGGTTAACTAACTTGTCTGTAAACCAGTAGCTACTAAGTGAGAATATCAGAATCTGAAATGATAGCTGGCTGATCTGGAACCCACACTCTCCACTGCTCTGCTTTTTAACCGTAGCCTCCAGTTCCCATAGAGTTCCTTTGTGTAGTATGCTTTTTCCTATTTAGATAACTTCAGGGTTAAATTCACCATTCTGCATACAAGGTGGGCCCTCAACGAATGTTAGCAATGTTAAGAAAAGTACAAAATAAGATTAATAAATCTATGAAACTTGCATCAACAAATTTATTTTCTCAAAAAAAGGGGGTTGTGTCTGGCAAAACAGAAAGGCCAACTTTAATTTCAATTCGGATCCATAGCTCAATTTCTATCCCCACTGAGCAATTACCTGTTTCATATCCAATCTGAAACATTTCTCTTTCTCCACCAAATTATGTCTCTCTTTTTTAAGCTCCTTTTTTAATATACCTTTTTTGTGAGGCTTACTTGCAGAAAACCTTATGAAACTAATATTCAGATCATTTAGAGAATTGCTTAATATACCTTTATCTATGTGAATCGTTGTAAAGTATAGTTGATTATTTTTTAAAGTCATACTTGCATGCGTTGTTTATAACACTTAAGAGTATACATTTTTAGGGGCTTCTAAGATGGCTTTATTTTATGTGATAGTTCTTTATGGAACAGGGTAGATTACTCCATAATATTAGAAGTACAAGTGTGAGTACTGGATTTTTATCATAACCTGCAATACATATATTCTTAATTTTTATAAATATAAGTGTGAAAATACCGTTACAACTTAATGCTTCTCCTTTATAGAGTTCCCTGCCTTGGATAAATTCTTAGCTATAAAAGAATTGCACATTTTAACTTGGTAGGAAATTAGTGTGCTTTTTCATTTTTATCTTATTTGTCTCGTAGACAGGAGCTTGCAACTGAAGTTCATTCAGACTGCTATTTATTAATTTTTTTGAATGGAGCTCAACATTCTCCTAAGGAAAAGGCAAAAATCGCAATTTTATTTTCACCTGTTTTCTTCCCATTAACTCATAACTAAGTAATGATATGGTAATGATTTCATAGAAATGAGCATTTTAGGCAAACTGTACATTACCATACACAACTTTATTTTAGAGTTTTTGTTTTGTTTTCTACTTTTCTTCCTGCAGAAACTACTGTCATTCTAAAATGATACGATTTATTTTTACTGAGCTCTATAATATGGCCTTGATAGGACACCAAATTATTTTTATGCGTCCAAAAGAGTTTCCTATTATTTAAATGTATATTTTTATGCTACTTTACTATTCCTATTTCCTATAAATGCTAAAGAAAAATGTTTTCAAACCATCTTAAGAACTCTTGCCTATTTTATAGACATGTCAAATAGTGAAGTGTTTTGGGCTACGGGACACGGTATTTCACGTGAACGTCTGTCTGGATTGTCGTATGTGCAGAGTAGACTCATTCTGAGTGTAACACAAAATGGAAGAATAAGCATCCCTTCTCAAAGAGAAACACATTCTGTCATATTGTCAAGTATGTAGTTTATAGATTCGTATGCCTGTAATGTTAGCTGGAAGGGGAACTTTGAAAAGAAGATATCCAGGGATCCTGGAATATCAATTCAAACGTCATTTGAAAAGTGCTTATTTCAGGAAAGAGACAATATGATTGCACATTAAGAAATAAATTAATGCATGGAGGGAATACTGTCTTCACCGGTCATCAGAATTTAATCAGTGTTAGATTTCAGGGCTCATTGATACATGCAGTTCTTAGATTTTGGATTTCTATAAATATTTTCAGAGAAGAGTGTTTTAAATCAGGCAACAGATGTATGAGCAAGGGGCTCTCTCAAAATTTAAAAAAGATACTTTGTTTATATCTAGAGTTAGGAAAACCTATGTTTAGGTTTTCTGTGTCAGGAGACTGCTCTTCAAATTTTAGTTTGGCATAAAGAAGGAGAAATCACTACAGATCAGCCTAACTACAGTACTGGAATGAAATTAGGTGTGCGTAGGAAGGAACACAGGCATATTTGTATCCTGGCCTTTGCTATGACTTTTTGTCTTTCAGTCCTTCAAGGACAGAATATATGCAAGATATCCAAAGTAAGAACATAAGTCTTCTGTCCCAAATCCCAACCTACCTGGAATATCTTTTCATTGACATAATTAGGACTTGAGCCAAAGTAGCTAAATATACCTCTAAGATCACACCCAAATTGTAGGTTATTTCAGGAAGGCAGAGAAAGGGAGGGGGAGGGTCATAGGAGCCTAGAAATAGAAGAAAGAAAGAATGTAAAAAGAAGGAGAGATAGGATGTAAATGAGTTCCTTTGGGCCCCAAACCAAAGATCTAGTCTGTCTTAGTGTCTAGCTGCCTTTTAGGAAGAAGAAAGAAAATGCCTGAAGAGAAATAGAGCAATCTGCTCAGTCTCTTTACATTCTAGAATGACTCTAGCATTAAACACCAGGGCTCTTTGAATCTCTTGGTATGGTCTACTGGTGATGATTTCTCTCAGTTTTTTAAATGAAGATATTTTTAAAGCATATTTTAAATTTCAAAGGGACTCTAGGGTGACAGAATTTCACTGTTTTTGCTTATTTGTTTGTTTGGAACACTTTGAAAATACAATTGCATTGTCTTGCAGCTTCCATTGTTTTAGTTTAGAAATCAGATCTTAGTCTTACTATTTTCCTTTGAATATAACATATCAATCTTTATGAATGTTTTTAAGACCTCTGTCATAATCCCTGCTTTTTAGCAGTTGTACTGTGATGTACCATGTGTGTTTGTGTGTGTGTGTGTGCGTGTGTGTGTTTCTGCTTGGAGACTGTAGTGCTTTTAAAATAGTATCCTGATAACTCAGTTTTGAAAATTATCATTTTTTGGAAATATACTCTCTATTCCATTCTCTTTTTCTTGCATTTGTTAGCTCCAGTTATATGTATAATTAACTTTTATCAATGTAGTCCCTGTGTCTCTGAAATATTTTTATACTTTCTATTCTTTAGTCTTTTCTTTTGGAGGAGTACATTCTCCAGATAATCTAGTTCACTCATTCTCTCTTTAGTTGTGTCTACTCCACTGCTAAATGCATTTATTTTGTTCTAATTGCCCTTGGTTCATTGTTATTTCCATTTGGTTCTTTTTTATGTATTTTCTAATTATCTGTGAAAATTCTTAATAGGATATTTTATTTCTTGAAATTATGAAACATCGTTATTTTCAAATGTGCATGTGAAACGTCCATTATCTGTCCTTACTTGCTCTGTTTTATTCTCTTTAAAAAGTTATTTGTCTCTTGTTTGCCTGGTAGAGTATACCGTTAATAAAAAATTGAGAAATAATTTGAGGTATAAGGAAATGTTTTATTTTGTTTCAGAAAGTTGTTTTTTTCCCTGTCAGGAGCCTAGGGACATAGTCAGTTCAATGTTATCTTATTTCAAGCAACAGCAGGATCGCAATCATTACCAGAAGGGATCTATATCATGTTCCCTTTACTTTTATTGTAGAGCTTTTTTAGGAACCCTACCCTAATTTAGGTTGGTTTGTTGGACTGCCTCAATTTTTGGTGTATCCAAAACTTACATTTTTATCATACAATACCAGAGAACTATCAAACTCTACTTTTCTCAAAGTCTCCACATTATCCTTCAGAATTATCAGGTTCTCCCTGAGGATTTAACGCCTACAAAGCTGGCTCTGTTTTGTTGGATCTTGGAAGCTTCTCAAGATATTCCTACAGATTTTAAAAGATTATTCAGGGGCTTCCCTGGTGGCGCAGTGGTTGAGAGTCCACCTGCCGATGCAGCGGACGGGTTTGTGCCCCGGTCCGGGAAGATCCCACATGCCGCAGAGCGGCTGGGCCCATGAGCCATGGCCGCTGAGCCTGCACGTCCGGAGCCTGTGCTCTGCAACGGGAGAGGCCACGACAGTGAGAGGCCCGCGTACTGCAAAAAAGAATCCTCTCTTTTTTTATGGAAAAACTGCTTAGATAAAAAAACAGCCTCAATCTACCATAACCAAGAGAATAAAAGTCCCATTCATCAGAGAAGAGCAAATACTGTGAAAGCATCTTCTCACCCACAAATCCTGAGATACTCTTACTTAGGTACGCACTGCAGCAGGCATTGTTATTCTGCCATCAAATTCAGCACAAGTATAAAGTGTCCTCGATAGCATAACACTGGGCTACAACTAAAATTTTAAGTATTAAATATATGGGAATATGACACAATCTTTAGTGATGAAATTAAGCTTGAAAGAGCTTACTAGGTCTTTTTCATATTAACTCAGTAATATTCAATGTGCTACAAATTCCTGACTATGGGTTAGTGCCACTTCTGGATTCTAAACTTGCATCAGAAGAAATGGGAAGTCAATTTTTATATCATATTAAATGGACAAGGCAAATATTTATTTGGCTTTCCAAGAACACAATAACATCTGAAACTATCGAAAACATTGCTTTGGTTGCCAAGACAGCAGTAACATCAACTTGAGAATGAGCTTTTAGATATCACTGACAAAAATTGGGTTCTTTATTTTAAAAGAAGAATTTTATTAAACATATGAGGAGAGAAACAACTATAAGTACCTTTTACAAAGAGGACTGAAGACATAAAGATTAAAAACAAATCCTTTCCTATGAGTTAAAGATGATTTCTTCAATAATATATGCTACTGTCTCTTTACCAATTAACATCAAGTTATACTCAGTGGGCTGGTGTTTGTGTGTATGTAAGGAAAGTGACAAAAGACAGGGAAACAGAATTTAAGAAATGACAAATCAATGCCTGTGAAATTGACATTTTAACTTTTAGGAAGACTCTTCTTAACTCTCAGATTGATTATATAATTCCTTTCAGAGTAATTCACCAAACTTTTGTTTAACTGGATAAAATAATTTTATACAATTATTCAATTATGGTGTTGTATTACAGTTCAGAAAGAGAGCTTTTTTATAACGTCCCTACAAATATAAAGCTGAGACTTAAGCTATAAACATCACCGATGGCCCCTGAAGTGTAGGGTAACTGACCAGCTGCTAAGACATTTCAGCAATTGCCGTAATGCAGGAAGTTAACATATTTATCAGATACTTGAGATGAAAAAATGATATTCATGGGGAGTTTTTACCCTATGCCATCTGGTCCTGAGGTGCCTATTACATCTATTATTGATTCATTAAAGTCAATGAGGTGAATAACACAAACTTGTTTACTTGTAGTGTAACAGTCAGTTAACATTGAAACGTAACTTCCAGTTTCAGCACTACTATGCGGTACGGACCCATCTCAACAACACTGATTCCCAAAATTAATCTCAGATTAATATCTCTTAAAATTATAGTGCAATTTAAAGGTACATGAGTATTTGAGGCTACTTTTTACATACTAACGCCGTATAACACTCACAATGAAGATTAGTCTTTATAATTAAAACAATAAAACAGAAATAAATGGCCAATGGGGACCAAATGCAGGATACGTATTCCTGCACCCTACTAATCATTCAGCTGCAGATGGCTCACACATTTGCAAATAGCTCACAGAAAATATGGATCCATTTCTGTAGGCAGGGCAGCGAGAGGCAAAGCTATCAGAATAGAAGAGCTTATTTCTACAAAGCAGTTTCAGATTTCATGATTAGATAAGCTCTTAAATAGGAACCTAGATGGTTGAGGTGAAATAAAGACATTATTTTTATTATTTTAATTTGCCTCTAATATTCTGTAATGAAAAGAAGGCAAACAGAATCTTTTGATTTAATATTGGATCTAAGAAAAACACTATAACAAAAGGTTTAAGACTTTATAAATATTTATGTAGTTGTGTAAGAATAACACATTCTTTGAGTACTTCTAAGTGGGATAACACGAAATAAAATGTGCATCTTTCATTTATAAATTCTCATCTATATAAAGTAAGTAGACATCATGTGTTTATTATACACATTAGAAGTTCAGACAAATTAATGAAATGTCAGCTTTAAAATGAAGGTTTCCTGAATAACTGTTCAGTGGTTTCAGAGGTAAGAGTGGGTCCATCACTCAATATAATCATGTATGCATTGGACCAATAAAAGTTTGGAGAAGAAAACAAGCATGATATAGGGAGAGAGAGAAAGAGAGATTTCCAACTACAGTTGGGCATAATGTTATCTGAAACATTTTGAAGCTACAAATAAATTTAGGTTATTTTCTCACCTTTATCTGTGTGCACACCCAGGAATTGTTTTATACCACCCTTTGGGTGGTAGATAGGAGATATTTATTCAGCTTAAAAATGAAGTTCTCCTCCTCAATATCATATTTCTACCAGCTAGGATCCATGAAAAAATTTTCAAATATTTTTTTATTTGTGATATCACTATATCTCTTGCCAAACCTAGACAAATGTGAAGAGCTTGTGAGAAATTTCTCATTCAAATGACCACAGTATTGTAATCTTATTATCGGACAAATGGCATTCAGTTCTTTTTTTTTTTTTTTTTTTTTGATAGGAAGAAATTCAGAAGCATCATTAGCTAATAACTGTAAATAAATAGCACATTGAAAATGTTTTCCCTAAAGAAAACATGCCTTGTCAACAGTTTTGTGGAACCTAAGAAACTCAATTTAAGATTCACACTGTAAATTCTACTTAGGAGAAGAAAGCGATCAAAAGAATCCAGACATTCAGTCTCAGCTCAATACATTATTATGACTGAAAGTTCACGCTCCTTGTGGTACAAAAGTAAAATAGAAAACCAGTGACTACAAGTAAATATCCATTGCACCAGTATGCTATGGGATGATGAAAACAGCTACATTTGAGCAATTCAATGATTGAAAATAGTTGTTTTTGGATACGTGTATATGTATGACTGAGTCACTTTGCTGTGCACCTGAAACTATCACATTGTTAATTGGCTATACTCCAATATAAAATAAAAAGTCAAAAAAAAGAAAGAAAATAGTTGTTTCAAGGAAACCTAAGATATCTTAAGGATTTAGTAGCTTAAAGACAATGGATTTGCTTCTTCATTCTAATATATGAAGAAGCTATTTGGTGAGTTAGTATCATTAAAAATAATGCCAGCTTTGAAATGCCATGCATTTCTATGATCATAAGTTTTACCACATGAAAAAATATATTATCAATACCTATTTTTTTAGGGTTGAAGTAATCATTATTTTAGAATATCCTATAGCACTGATTTTTATTCAGAGTGTAAGGTTTCCATGCATTTTTGAGAAACAATTGTGATAGTTTCCAGTCATGCATAGATAAGGGCAAAGGTTAAACTTGTGTGCATGTTGAGCATATTGATGATTTTCGAGTAGTAAAAGTCCTTTCCGTTAAAGAGTGCACTGCCAACAGCACTTCAGAGAAAACACTACATAAAAATCAGATTGATTTCAATTTGGGTCAACCTCATGACTGTCTAATCCACTTGAACCTACAGTGTAGACTTCAATTACTTAAAGAAAAATGAAATTCCATTTGCTCTTTTTAAACATGGAATTTAAATTATGTAAAAATAAACATACATTCAGAATCTCTATAAATCCTGGATGCTATTCAACAGGAAAAGACTAGAGAAGACACTTCAAAAGAATATCCTTATATCGCTTGGAATTCTCCATATATATTCTACACAGAAAAAAATAATTGTATAAAGCTAGGCTATTAATTGTCAGATCAAGTAACCTTCTTAAAAAGGGAAATTGATCCTCAGATGGACACTTGGGATGAAACAATAGTAGCCAATCCATATGGAACAGAGTAAGTAAATACAGGATTAAGTATTTCATTTTGGAAAAATGAAGAAAGAAGGAAAATTTGAGACGATGAAGGTCACTTAATGCATCTTTGGCATATATTTAATCAAGATCAAGACTGATTTAACTATGAAAATACAGGCTGAAAAAACCCACTGACTTTTAAAGTAAAGTATTTTTAAACTAAACTATTTTTTCTTTTATCATACTAGCACTAATTTACCTACGATGAATACAACCCAGTGGAAAACGCATTTTTATGGAACTAGTGGTATATAAAATGCACAGTAATTTGTTTACACCTCCCTCATGTGAAAAATAAATTTACATCTCATGTGAAAAATAAATTTACATCTCATGTGAAAAATAAATTTTAAATGATTACTGAGCACTTTTCAAATAAAGTGCAATAAAGTGTTTAATATGGAAACATAAAACTGGACAAGGAACAGTATCCACAGTCATGCAAATTAATACTTTCAGAACTTTTCTTTAGGACAAAAGTGTCTGAAAACCCATGAGTGCTGTAAAATGTGTTCTGAATGACACATGCGCTATCTCGTCAAAAACTTCAGCACTTTTACTTATGGTGAGCAGGTTGCCAGCATCTTGCTTGTCCCTCTACCTCCCACAGATGAGAGAACTTGTTTGGACAAGTTTAGAACACTCTGAAACTGAACTCCCCAGCATTTTGGTTTATTCTGGGGAAAGCAAAACTTCCTGGTTTCTTTCTCTTTTTTTTTTTAATGCTCTAAAGGATTACCAAAAAGTCTCAATAGTCTTCGTGGACAACAAATCGCCCTAAAAGACTGGTATTTTGATGATTTAAGTATAAATGAATCAAAAACATATGGATTAAATTTCCTGTAAGATACACAAGGTTGTAAAAATCAAGGGTAAAGTAATTCCAAAAGGGGCATTTGGATCTCTGACTCCAAGTGTTTGAAAGCAGTTCAAGATGTCCAGTGAAACCAACCTGCAGACAGAACACGCCATTCAGACCAAATTTTGTTGCAGGACAGGGATGATTTGTGCTGATAGGGTAGAATTTTAGAGATTTCTACATGCCTCCGTGAAGTCAGATAAAGAGTGATTGAAAGATATCGTGGAAATGAATAGACATGATGCAAAATACTGTATCTATGTCTTGCCATTTTTAATTCATCATTTGGAAATTAATTTAGAAAGTAGTTAATTATGCTTTAATAGACTCTTCCCGCTAAGTGTGTTTCATATCATTTTGTTGACACCTTACCTTGAAAGAAACTCTCCTATAGAAGCCTAAAAGAAAAATGGAAAATGGTTCTATGTTTAGGCAAAAGAATTGGGAATAAAGGCCATTACTCCTGACCACATTTTTAAACTTATAAATTTATTGAGACATAATTCACATATCCTACAACTCACCCATTTTGCATATAATTTAATGGTTTTTAGTATAGTCACTGTGTTATGCAAACAAAACCACCATCAATTATAAGACATTTTTATTACCCTAAAAGAAACCCCATTCTCAAGGGTTGCCCTCCATTTCCACCAACCACTCCTACCCTGCTCTTAGGCTACTACTAATCTCCTTATTGTCTCTATAGATTTGCCTATTTTGGGCATTTCAAATAGATGGAATCATACAATATGTGGTGTTTTGTGACTGGCTTCCTTCATGTAGAATAATTTTTTCAAGATCTATCCATACTTTAACATGCATCAATATGTTTTTAATTGTCAAATAATACAATACTGTATGGATGTACCACATTTAATTTATCCACTCAATTGATGAACATTTGAGTCATTTCCACTTTTTGGCTATTTTGAATGAGGCTGTTATGAACATTCATGCTCTAGTTTTTTGTGTGCATGTAGGTTTTCATTCCTCCTGGGTATGAACCTACGAGTGAAATTTCTGAATCATGTAATTGCTCTATATTTAGACTTTTTAAGGAACTCAGACTCTTTTTCAAAACAGCTGTGACATTTTACTTCCCCACCAGAAGTGTGGGAGGGATGTAATTTCTCATACCCTCATCAAAATTTGTTATTGTCTATCTTTTTAATTCTGCCCTCCTACTGATACCATGTGGTATCACCTTGTGATGTGAATTACATTTCCCTGATAGCTACTTGCTTGTCCCTGCTCTCTAGATATTTATGTTCTCCTGGAGAACACATACAGGCAGATAATCAAAAAACCAAAAACCTGAGCTAAAACAATAGACAGAAACAGTCTCCATTTGTTGAACAATAATTCCCTGATTTCTCTGATAGATCTTTCCAATTGTTGATTTATTTAAGTAACAGACTCCTAGCAGAATCATCACACCTTTTGAAAGGTTAAATCCTTGCTACTTCAAAAATGGCAGCTGGTTGGTCCAGAACCATCAACATCATCTGGTGTTCCTGGAAATGACAACTCTCAGCCCACCCCAGACCTACAGAATCAGAATCGGCAATTTTAACAAGATCTCCAGGCGAATCTTGTGCACATTAATGTTTGAAAGGGCTGGGTTAAACTCCACGTATATTATTCAGGTACATTCAGGGATTAGGCAGGTAATACAAAGAGTAAAGTGCAGCTTGCTGTGAGGTGAGATGACTGAGTCAGGCTGAGGGAAGCTTGACAGTGAGCACATGGTCCTCTGAAGTTTTCAATTTAATGTAAGGATAAAATCATACACTGTGCAGGGAAAAAAAATAACTTGCTCTATTTTCCATCTCTCTGTTGAAACTATATAATTTAGCATGAGTTACAATAAAATGGTATTTTAATCAGATCAACACCAAAATGAAGCCAACCTTAAAGAACTAGAATAGAACTGAAGGTAAGGATATCTGAGAGCAGAGGGCATTTTAAGACAGGATTTTGGAACTTGAAAAATCAGCAGGAGGGCAACAGTTCCCCAGGATTAATAAGGGAGAGGAGTACAGAAAGTGAACGCTTTAAAACTTTGCTCCTTTCCATTCTAATCCAAAGAGAAACCAGGTCCTCTTGAAGAGAATAAAGAATGTGTCCAAGGTTTCATCTTTGGGAAGTGACAGAACTGAGAATCTACCTCAACGCTGCATGATCCCACAGCCCTGGCGTCCCTAGTGCTGGAACCAAGGGCAACCCTGATCTACTCATCTCTATTAGATTAATGTGGCGACGCTAACTGACTGAATCGATGCCACATAAACTGCATCTTCTTGTCTTCGACTGAATAACTCTATATATTATATCCTGATAACTATCCTTCTGTAGTCTCTATTTCTGACCTGTCAAAGTTTAAACTTCAACCAGAAGTTGATTCTTTCTTTATAAAGCCATCTTTTCCTTCTGCTATAACTTTTATGTTACCAATATTAATGCTTTTATGTATATCTATTGCTATTGGGCTTGGTTTTAAATCCAAATTACAAAGATTGCTTCAAGTTTCATTTTCATAGCATATGTTTGTTTTTTGTCCTACTCATCCAAAATACAGATACTACAATATGATTTAACTTAGGGTATTTTATAAGTGATATTCTGCTTCATTCTGCCTACCATATATTTTCCCAACATTCTGGTAAGTTATTCTAATTGCTCCTGTATCTTTTGGCTCCTAAATATAAAATTTCTTCTAGCTACTGAGTTTTTTGCTTGGTCTTAGAGTAATCTCTATTTGTTCTGCCTGTTCCCTAAACTCAGATTCTCTGTCCAGCTCTTTAAGAACGAATCTGGACTTTATCACTCTACCACAGTTTCTCATCCTTTGCACGATTAATACCTGGGGTTGGTTAATTCTTTGTTTAGGGGGCAGTATTTTGCATTGTAAGATGTTTGGCAGCATCCCTGGACACAGCCTATAAAGATGACAAAATCTCCTCCCTTGCAGCTGGGTCTTGCCAATCAAAAATGTCTCCAAATATTGCCAAACATTCTGTGGGTCACAAAATCACTCCTAGTTGGGAACCACCATTCTCTGAAACTTATCTTCCTAAAGTCACTAATGACCAGAAGCGAGAGTCCATTTTCAGTTTTCCTTTCACTTGTGGCAGCTGGAAGCCACTGTTGGAATCTCTCTTCTCCCTGGGTTCTGTTTTCTAGCGCTCCTCTGCCTTCAGATGTGTTCCCTTTCCACTGCCTAGCTGATGATAGGGAGCTCCCCTGAGTTCTCAGTTCTCTCCTCCCTACTTGGTACCATCGCCTCATGGTCATTATTGCTCTCATGGCTTTCATTGCCCTGCTACATTCTCATGATTGCTGTGTCTTCACTTCTAGTCCCTGTAATTGTCCTGAGCACCAGACCTCTGGATAGCAACCTTGGCTGCTCTGCCAGCATGAATGTTCAGGGTTTCTTCTGTGCATTCTTACCTTCTCCAACATACTTGGTATCTATCGTGCATCTCTTCTGTCACTTTATGTCCCCATCACCCACCAAGTCTTTCACCCATCTCAAATTAAATGTATTACCAAATCCTGTTTATTACACACACATATATTCTGAATCCAGTTTCTCCAATATAGCATCAGAATATTTACCTACACTGTATTTACAACCTCTTACATGGTCTCTGGCTGCCAGGTCCCCTAGACTTTGGTCCAGTGTACACATTGCTGGAAAAATGACTGTCCTAAGAAATAAATTTGAATGTCATTCCAGTGATCAAAAGAACTCTACTATGATGCTTTGCTTTCTGAGTAAATCCAAACATCTTAATATAGCACTCAACCACCTTTATGATCTGACCCAATACACCTCTCTAAAGTCATCTTCCTTGACAGCTATCATGCACTGTCTGGACATCTTTTTGTATGACTGCACTGAAGATTTTGCTCTTTCTCTATCCTGAGTGACTCACCCTGATTCCTGGCTGACAATCTTTTACTGATCCTTCCTGAGGAAGCTCAAATACCCTTCCTCTTTGAAGGGAAATCCAAGTAATGCAGGCAGAATTAGATACCGTAACACTATTGTCATTTATCACAACATACTCCAAGTATTCTTTAGAGGTTCGTTTCTTCCAATGAGCTGTCAGATCTTATGATAGAGTTGCATCCCGTTGATACCTAACACAATGATTATTTGTTAAAAAAAAACACAAATAACTTAAAAATATTTAAATGATTCAAATGTACACTTCATAATAAGATTGAGAAATGAAAGCAAAATATAGTGATATATGTATTTAGATGCATGTGTGCGTGCACGCACACAAGTGTGTGTGTTTCTAGAGAGAGGAGAAAGAAGTTATCTGAGCTGCATTATTAAAGCAGGTATACTTTTTTTTTTTTTTTTTTTTGCGGTATGCGGGCCCTCACTGTTGTGGCCTCTCCCGTTGCGGAGCACAGGCTCTGGACGCGCAGGCTCAGCGGCCATGGCTCACGGGCCCAGCCGCTCCGCGGCGTGTGGGATATTCCCAGACCGGGGCACGAACCCGTGTCCCCTGCATCGGCAGGCGGACTCTCAACCACTGCGCCACCAGGGAAGCCCCTAAAGCAGGTATACTTTTAAAAAACAATTTTTCTTAGTCTAATGTTACCTAAATCATGCAAACATTAAAAATTCACAAAAATTATAAGAAAATAAGTTTATTTTTGCATGTAGATGGAAGTGAAACTTTCATGGAGAGAAAAATAACATAAGCATACTCTTGTTCATATTTTAAATTAACTGCTAATAAATTTCATATCTCTCAGAAATAAGAATGCAGAAATATATTTTGAAATGTAATTAAAAAGAAATTGTATGTTTGTATTGGATTTTACACTTTCAAATGCCTGGAGTCCTCATTAAAGATTTTACAAGCTGAATATTTTTTTTGCATTCGGTTGAAACGCCAACCACTTTCTGTAACTTCAGCCAATTAATTCCATCCTCTTAGCAGGACCAAAATGTACTTTGGATTTCAGCTCTACTCGATCTGCGCTAGAGTCTCTGAATCGTGGCTCCAAACTGATGCAATCTTGAAAATGAAAGGCCAGTACTTTATCCGCTAATCTTCTTCAAAATATTGACTCAGTGTCCACGGATATTCATCGTTGCTAAGGGATAAATCAGTAAGGCTATCCTAATGGAGCTTGATCAGTGATTGCAGCTACCCGTGTTCTCAGGGCTCAGTCTAGTAACTGAGTCAATATGTTCAAACCCATCATTTGTGCTCAGCGATTTCATTAAAGAAAAGGCATCTTTACCTATTCTTCCTACTTAATTTAGGAGTTGAAATTCTGCTGGTAAGTTACCCCATTGACTTGTAAATGGTAAATAAGACATTTGCTAGGGATTCTTTCTGGTACCTTTGATCAGAATACAAAAAAAGAAAAAGAAAAGAAAAGAAGGAAAGGTGTGAGAATCAAAAACAAAGGCAAGCTTTTTTTTTTTTCAGTAAAGCTGAGTTATTTAAGACTGATTAATATTCATATGATCTTTAAAATGTCTCCTGCCAACATACAATGCATTTATTAACAGTGCAATGCTACTTGACATCAAAATAAAATTTTGAAGCCTCTTATAGATAGGAATGTAAAATTTAAGTTCTGGAGAGAACCTTCCGATCAGGACATGTTCTCTGGTGTTACTAACTCTTCTTTTGGTGGCAGAACATAGGTCTAGAATAGTATGCTCTATTTTCACCCACTAATATCACTTTATTTATTTATTTATTTTGCGATACGCGGGCCTCTCACTGTTGTGGCCTCTTCCGTTGCGGAGCACAGGCTCCGGACGCGCAGGCTCAGCGGCCATGGCTCACGGGCCCAGCCGCTCCGCGGCAGGTGGGATCTTCCTGGACCGGGGCACGAACCCGTGTCCCCTGCATCGGCAGGCGGACTCTCAACCACTGCGCCACCAGGGAAGCCCTAATATCACTTTTTTGTTTGAAGAATAGAATAATGTGCAGCTGCTGCTCCGTCAGGTTGACTGGCAAGTGATTTCAGAGCTTCATCCTAATTAGATCAATAAAAGCTAATCCCTATGAGAGTATAAATAAGGCTTGCCAATTACACACTTAATTTAGAGAGAAGTAGTACTATTTTCAGTAAGTGGAACTATTATGACTATTCCATTGCTCTTCTCCACCATTTATTTCCCTGGATCACTGAGTTGCAGATGTAATGCTAAAAATGCATAAGGGGTGTGTAGAAAGAGCAATTATTGGTTGATACTTACAGCTGTTCTGAGACTCGTGGAATGACTAAAGCAGAGAAAAAAGTTGGTTTTGCAAAAGGTCACATGATTGTCTAACAATTGCTCTATGAGCTAGAAATTCTAAGACAATTATAAGTACCTGTGTGAAAGGGACTTAAAATCATTCCACTCGACCATCACTAGCAAAGGTCAAGCAGCAGCCCAA
Source organism: Pseudorca crassidens (assembly GCF_039906515.1). Classification (NCBI taxonomy): domain Eukaryota; kingdom Metazoa; phylum Chordata; class Mammalia; order Artiodactyla; family Delphinidae; genus Pseudorca; species Pseudorca crassidens. Next base: position 7,584,159 of record NC_090313.1, read on the forward strand.
TACAGCAATCAGAGCTCTGACTGCTATGCAGGTAGCACTCAGGTCAATTTCTCCATCACGGGTAATAATGAAACAGTCTTTGCCTTGAGCAGCTCTAAAGGAAATGTGCCTTAACCACCAATAGAGTCACTTTCTATTGACTAGGAATTGATTCGGTCCCTTGCTCTGTTCTCCAGGCAGAATCACTAATTACAACGTGGTTAGTGCTATCAGGGATGGATGCAAATTGTCTATTCTTCCACAGAGAGTAAACACTTTGTGCTTTTTGTTGTGATGAAATATACCAATTGGGAGATTTTGCTATTTGATTTACTGTTTTGCAGATCATGTAATAATTTTAAAATTGATTTTAGCTTTCTTGCCTATTAAATCTTCCTTTTGACATTTATTTTGAAGTAAAATGATATGTCTAATGCCTTAATATTGTATATGTGTAATGTACATGTGCACGTTAGGTTATAAAGATGCATTTATTCAACACACTATTGAATAAAATGCCATTTCAAAAGCTGTTTGTGAGCCTATATTTTACTTATAGTTATTTACAATAATATATATTTAATTAATAAAAATATAAGTATCAAATTTCATTCTAAGCAAGGCAATAATCACAATTTCTATTATATACTTTTTAGATTCGTTTTACACCTGGGTTTTTAAATCACCAGTAATGAATCATCACTACTTTTGGCCGTGCTGATGTGTGTATCCAATCCTGCGAGCAGAATCTCTCTCTATTCCTACCCATCACAGCTCAGCTTCAGAGCAATCTCCCCTCTTTGTACTGTCTGCGGAACATGACAATTTTTTTTCTAGTTAGACAATAAGGCAGCTGAGAGAACAGCTTTTCAATTTCACAGAATAAGTTAATAGAGCATTTATCTTTTTTTTTTTTTTTTTTTTTTTGCGATACGCGGGCCTCTCACTGCTGTGGCCTCTCCCGTTGCGGAGCACAGGCTCCGGACGCGCAGGCTCAGCGGCCATGGCTCACGGGCGTAGCCGCTCCACGGCATTGGGATCTTCCCGAACCGGGGCACGAACCCTTGTCCCCTGCATCGGCAGGCGGACTCCCAACCACTGCGTCACCAGGGAAGCCCCAGAGCATTTATCTTGAATTCGCATTTTACGTAGCTTTCATACACTAGATAGTACATGCATTTTAGGGAAATATATCAAACTGAAATATATCACCTGTGCTTAGAGAAATGAAAAGCATTATACATTCATACACACACACACAGACACACACACGTATTCACAAACACAAACATCTGCCCGGGTTACCTGGAACATTAGATGTGCCAGGTAATGTTTAAAATTCTTCTATTTGCCTCTCAGAGTTATGTAGAAAACTCTGGTGCTGTGTATAGGTTATTAATTTTAAGAAAGTCATACTCTCCTTTAAACTGAACAGAATTGAGGGCTTATAGTGATAAGATGTTTTCTTGCCTCTCAGGCAACCAGAAATAATACAAAAGCAGAGGCTAAGCATTGGATCAAGGCTGCCGTCTTCCAATCATGATCCCTGGGGAATTACTTCACCTCACTGAACCCTCCGTGTGACTTGAAGGGTTCCTGGTCTAACAATCAATGGTCCTTTTCTCTTTTGGTGGGCAACAGGGGCTACATGTAAATGAAGAAACGGGAAAGACAGGATTAGGTAATCTCTGACGTGATGTTGAACAGCTAAAATGGACAGAAGCCATAAAAGTTGAACCTTTGTTTCCAAATAAACATCTAGAGTAGTATTGTCTATGAATCTATTACTCATTTATGACACCAGATTTTTTTCCTGTTTCATGCATTCACATTTAAAATAAATGGGTGATGATTGATCACCCATCTGGGATCTGGAGGGTTGGAATGCTTAAACTCTCAAAGGATATTTAACTGTCCTAAAGAAATGGTCATTTCATCATTTAATCAGATACTTGCATGTAATTGCATTTTGGATACACATGCATTCACACAGTTACACAACTGGATTTAGACTTCAAAGAGAACCTTTCTGAAGGGCATTTGTTTCTTATGGAAATAAAATAAGAATGAACTGTATTCAAAGAGTGAAGAAAGCTATACACAGGAGATCTCTGTTTTATTGTGGTTTAGCTCATGGACCAAAAATGTTTAGTGGCTTTGGTCTACTTCCTTAGAAAAATGTCCACATTAAAAATGACCACCCAGGTTAGCAGAGTCTTGCATAATGCTAACATCCTAGAAAACAGAAGCCTCTATCCAGGGCCAATGTCCACTTCCAACTCTCACTAAATTTCTTTTCCTCTGGGAAGAGATTTAAGTAAAATCAAGAGGAGTTATTCTGTGGGTCTAATAAAACTACAATAAATCATGCACTTTAAACCCATAACTACTAAATCAAAATAATTTATTATCCTCTATTTTTAACCATAAATGGATACCATCCACTATGGGAGCAACTAAGAATGAACTATTCCCCAGTTGGTTACAAAATTTATTCAAATATCACAGAATTGTGACCTGGTAAACTGCCCGGTATTAGAGAGTTTGACCATTACAAATGGGAAGGCTGTCAGGCTCTAGAATACATTGTCAAAAAGTTTTATAATTATCAATCCATGCCACAGTCCTATAAAATGGATTCTCACTGTCATTCTTTTTGTTTCACCCTGCATTCCCTGTGCTTATCAAATGACGGATTTCTCAGCAAACAGGCCACTACAATTTAGGAAGGAGGCTTCTCCAGTCCCTGCACTAGACTGTGAGTTCTCTGCACAGTACAGGCTTGGGTTTCACCTTCAAAAACTTCATATTTTGCAGGTACAATATAATATTATATACAGCTTCCTTGATACATTTTCAACAGTCATGTGGACTGGAATTCTATGCAGTTGGCATAAAAATAAATATGAATGCCCTAAATAAAGTGGATACAATTGCTTCAAACAAGAATAAGCTTCTTATTTTGAATGTATTGAGTTGAAATGTATATATATCGTATATATATGATATACGATATAAATATCACCCTGTATGATACCTGAACTCCACCACTGAGATTATTTGGAATATTCCAAATAGCATAAGTTAAGGGTTGATTTTGCCTACACTATGGAGAGGACTGGAGAACTTATTAGGTAAGTATAAATGATGTGAGCAGTACTTGTGGTTTCTCCTATATTACCTTAATGTTAATTCAACCTCACCTAGCCAATGCTCAATTCAACTGATTTCTAAATAAATATTAGGAAAATGCCATTTTCTAAAAATTACCTGTGCTTGGTTTTGCAATCTTTACAATTCTCGAAGTTTCTTTTTCAAGCAGGTTTCCAGAAAAACAGAAGTCAAAATAGTTTCCCATCTGTAACAGAGAGACAACTATCTTCTACAATGTAAATGATATTTTTTGTGAGAAAAAAATATAGGATTCTATACCCAAACCAGAGCTACCCATAGAAAAACAGGAGCAAATATGATGCATGAATACAGGACAGCAGTAAAAGCAATTTCATGACAACGCTCAATCTTACATCAGTAAGTTTTAGCTTGGAGTAAAGAATCCACTTCCTACCTTGTTCGAAAATCACTGAGCAGAGAAAGATACATATGATGATTTGCTTCTGTGAATGTTTTCTGTAAGATGAACAAATAAAATAAACTAACTTATATAAAAAAGTTTGCATGTGTTAGTAGAGACTGTTCATTATATACTCCAGTAAAAAACCGGTCTAGCAAAGTATCAAATCAGATTAATTCAATGCAAAGCAACATGAAAAATTCAAAAACACTGAATTGAAATCCTTAATGTACAGGTCTATCTCTTACAACCAATTCAAAGCTTTTCTTTTTCTTCTAATTGATTAAACATCTTCCCTCAATACTACTTCACCTAGGCACGAATTATTGACTCTGGGATTTACATCTTCACTAAATTAACTAAAATAAGATTTTCTTAAAGGCAGTAATGGTGGTAAAGGATCTGCTATAGAAGCATAGACCATGATGACAGGGCAAGTGAGAAATTGTGGCTTCCTTAAAGTAGAGCCTGACTAATCCTTTTAGACCCATACTTATTAACGTGCTTGGCGTCAAAAGGAAATCAATAATAGTTTTTGAATTGTTGAATTAACTCTGTTCATCTTGTGGTGGAATTCTTATTTTAGTCGCAGATTTTTCTTGTCAATAAAACTGCTTAATAGTTTAGGTTTCCTTTAATCATCTAGTCAATAACTTAATTGTTGCTGTATTTGAGTCTCAAGGAATCTATATAAAAGTGACAAGTGGTATTTGTATATGCTTGTCATAAATCAATTATAGAAAGAAAAAACAATCACATTACATTACAATGCAAATGGTTCTATAATTCAGTGATTAACACGAAATATAAACTGTGATTTATTGTTAGTGAAAAAATTTTACTATTATTCCAGTCTTACTAATGACAATTGAAAGGAAACACGTCTTTCCAGTGAGTAATATTTTCCATACCATTATCATCACAATTCTCTACTAATTTTGGTTTTTGTTTTTCTTTGAGTTGAATAGAACAACTTCTGTCTCATTATGGTCTTTTCAATTAAAATGAACTCATGTGGATGGGCAAATATTTGCATTGTTATAATATTGGATTAATAACACTCACAGCAACAGCAATTAAATCTCTCATCACTAACATTTAATATGTCCAATTTTAATCAAGTCTATGAGGAATACAATCTTTAAAAACCTGTTTCTTTTCTTTGTGTTTGCTGTGAATAGATTTCCTTTTTTTCTTGTACATCTAATTCTGGTCCAATATTGGTTGTCATCAGAAATACTAAAAAAATATGAACAACTGATGAGGTTGCTTTCCATTCCCTAAGGCAGAAAGTGAGAAACCATGAATTTAGTAAATCTATTACCATGTGGCAATTTTCTTTGATGATGAAATTCACAACTTTATGTTAGTCATTATTGGAACAATCATTTGTAAAGTTTAGGAATCCATTATAAGAAAAAGCTGGACACATTACTCTAGTAATAGGATCACATATGCATGTCTTATATATTTGTATTGATGCTGCATCGTGTTTCTTATATCCACTACTGGACGTTTTCTGTACATTCAAAAATCTGATATATGAATTTCACAGTCTTTCCTGTCAAAATCATTGACAGAACACAACTTAAGTTTGCCCTTTTTTTAAAAACAAGCAAAAGCAAAAGCAAGAAAATTAACTAAATGAAATCAGCTGCACTCTTCAAATAGACCCCAAAGAGGTAATATTTTAGAAAAAGAGTCAGGAGGAAATAATATATTCATCTAGGTCTGTGTTTACGTAAAGTTTTAATATTTTGTTCACCACTGATATTTTTCATTAACTTTGGTGTTTGTTAAATGTTCATTACAATATTTTTTATCTGATTAATGAGGGTTTTTGGTGTCATCTTAAATTTTATACCTGTTCCTGATCCCATTGAGTTTTGTTCTTAAACATGGCCACAATCTCTTATTAAGTGTTTTATTATTAAAAATAATAAACACATTCAAAATAATTTCCTCTCCAAATGTAAAGTAAGAAGGCACTATCTGATTTAAAAGACTCATATACATTAAAATTTGATTCATCACTATTCTCTATGTTTACTTCTCTAGCCATCTTTCGCCAAACAGTATTTTATTCAAACATAAATTAAAATACTATTTCCTCTATCTTAAGACTTTATTTTCAAGTTGGTGTGTTGTTTTCCTTTCTGACCCTAAACATTCAATTTCTCTATGTTCCTCTAATTCCTCCATCTGCCCAAATCCTTATCTTATATTTTCCTGTAGTGCTAAATTCTACCCTAAAATGTGTGAACATAGTATGGCTGGGAAGAGTTCTGAAACCTACACATTCAGAATGATGCTTTTGGAGAGTAAAGCTCTCCGTATGATTATCTTCCAAGTTGTTTATCTCTTTAATGCACAGTCTTATTTTATCAATTCAAATTAATTTATTATGAAACATGCTTCACAGTTTTGCCCTAATTCTCCCATTTCAGCAGTCTTTTAAATCTTTTAAAATTAAGTTTTAATGTCTTCAATCTAAGGCATGAATATCCACTGCATAGCTATATATCTCCTTAATAATGTCTTGATGTAAAATGTTTCTTTACTCCATGCCACCATCTTTCTTTCTTTTTAAGTTTCCTTCCAAACCTTTTTCATATTTGTTTTCCCCCTTTCAATTTTGTTCCTGCCATAAAAGACTGGGACACAATATTCTTAGAAAATAATGTAAGGAAGAGAAGAATGCAACTAAGTAAAACAAAACATTTTCAGGCCTGATTTTGTCTTACAAAGAAAATCAATACAACTCTTCTTGGTGTTGATGTAACTTTCAGCCTCCACACTTTCTACTCACTAAGATTCTGCTGGGACTTGCTGTTTTCTCTTATTGAATTATAACTTATAAAGCTTCGACTTTATTATTTGTCCATTAATTACTGGTCTTTTCATAATTTCCAGTTTGTCACATGCTGACTTCTCAACTTTGATACTATATTTCTGTCTGAATCCTGAAGAGTTTTGTACTATTGTTTGTCTTAAAATTTTTACATTTTTTAAATAAAAGCATCATTTCACCTCCTTTTGTGAGGCGCATATTTTACTACATCTATCACCCATGAAAGGTGGATGGTAAATCCTTCACCTATCTCATAGACTCAATGAAGAAAAAAAACGTAGAAGAAGAGGAAGGAGGAGGATGAGAATGAGAAGGAGATGAAGAAGAAGAAGAAGGAGGAGGAGGAGGGGGAGGAGGGGGAGGAGGGGGAGGAGGAGGAGAAGGAGGAGGAGGAGGAGGAGGAGGAGATGAAGAACACACAAATATAAATACTTCTAAGTTATTCAGCAAAAAAAAAAAAAAATCATCAAATGCAAAGCAATACGACTGAGCCACTCATGCAGATTTACCATAGCTGATGATACTTAGTGAATCTATGATTAAATGTAGGGTGTTGTTTAAAGTACAGTGTATGAGAGTTGAATCGGTGAACTTGGTAAAATTTCCTCAGAAGATATACAAAAAAATACTCCTTTTGTAGTACCTTGACATTTTCTGTATGTTTGCAAGGAATTAAGAGAAGGTATGTGAAAAACCAGTAGTAAAATATCAAAATCTTCATGACTAAACAAGCAGATTAATGATCAGAGGGAATAACACATTTCAGAATCCTTTTATCCCATCTTTACTATGTGCTTAAGTCTGTGAATCATAGTAACTGCTGGAATTGATCACAGCTGCAGAACATTCATCACTGGCACATGTTTTATCTGTTAGTGATGCAGATGGAGTTCATATATATTTTCTCCCTGTGAATAACCCTTATTCAGTCTAATAAAAAAGAGGGTCCAATAATCTCAGAATTTAAACTCTATTCACATCACTAATTCTGTTATTGAGGCTCTTATAAACATTACATAACCCAGAGTATTCAAATTTACCTACCCTTATGTTATTAATTTTAATGCATTTCTGATTCAGAACATGAGGGCAAAGGGAGCATTTCATACGAATGAAGGTTTTATTTTCCCTTTAGTAAATTGTATCCTGTGTGTGCAGGGGGTGAACACTAACTTGCATGTTAAGAACCCAGTTAAATAGACTCTTTGAGAGATGATAAAATCTATTAATGTTTTTAAAAGATAATAGTAGGAAACAATAATAACAAAGAAAGGACATGGTACCCATTCAACCCAATGAAAATCCTTGGTCATTTCCTATTTACAGCATGAAATAATTTAATGACCAATGGATATAAAATAAAGACTGTTTATATTTTTCATATGTTTTTGGTTTTTGAAAGAACACTAAGAAATGTGCCTACCAGTGGAATATTTTCACTACATTTAACAACTTTTGGTTTCTTTAACTTCTGAATAGGAGTTTGAATGATTTAAAGACGGTCAAAGAAGTCGACAATCCCATCCAACAATAATTTACTTTTGTACATTATCCATTATTGAATATATATTTTGTTATAAATCTTTCTCATGATCTCAATCAAACTAAACTCTTCTCCCTAAAAGAGAAAAAGAAACTCTTATGGTTTTTCTTGTATTGATTTTTTCTGTTGTCTTTGTTTTTCCCATTTGATGCTCCCAGTCAGTTTCAATAAATGAAAAACTCCTATAGTTCAAGACGCACCATCAATTTATTGTGAGAGAGTAGATAAACAAAATATCAGATCCAACAGCTCATTGGGAAAATATTTAGGGAAATAAACTTTTCAACTTATTAAATGGTAAGGTACAGAATAAAATATAACTATTTATTGACTTTTATGCTCTGTCAACTTGCTATAACCCCTTATAAATACTAGCACAGTAACAGTAACTTGAATACCATTTGAACAATTAATCACACATACAGGTAGTTCGAGATTCAAAAATGGGAGTGGAAATATGTTTTTCTCTTTTTTAACTGAGGAAAATTCATCTTCTGTGAAGTGAAAAGGGCACTTGAGTGGTGTCTGTCACACAAATTCATGCCATTAGGTTTGTACTGACCCATTTAGAAGTCAATCCTGCCTCACCCCCATGGTAAACATGGCTGGTTCCTGAAAGCAGGTGGAACAATGTACAACTCTTAAGGAATTCATCGTTGTTGTTGTTTTATTTATATTTATTCTAGACTGAAGGCATGGGCTCAGAGAAGAAACTGTTTTGGGGTATGTGTAAGTGGGGGAGAAGAGAGTATGCACAGTTGTGAAACAGTCTCTGGCCAAGGTTGAAAACACTTTCCACTCAACTACCTTGGGTGGATTGAGGTAATTCCACAATTAACTTGGAACTGTACTTTGTGCTGGAGAACAGTAAGTATATGCATGTGAAGTAAGAACACAACTCCAGCAATTAATTAGAAAAACAAAAGATACTGTTCCTGTTTGTGGAATCAATCAAATGCAGCCCATCTATTTTTTTTTTATGAGTGTGTATTTATGATTAGATACAACTGAGGTGGTTATGGTCTCTGCCCTTTATTAAACTAATATTTTGTTAAGAAGTGACAGCAGTGATTTATTAGCTTTTTGGTTATATTTTTGGAAGGTGATGTTTTTCAAGTCTACTTAATTAAAGTGCTATGAGTATATTCTAATAGATTTCTGCCCAGGTGATAAAAGTAGTGCTTTTCATGGATGAAGGTAAGTGCTACTCCCAGACTCTGAGTTTGCCAAAGAATATAAATCAGTGACAACAGTGAAAGCCACCAGCTCCCAAGCCTTTGTCACAATAGGACTGAGAACGTGGTAGAGGGTGAGCACATGTTAGAATCCCAAGACCCTTGAGGCTGTCTGGGGGCAAATCATCAATACAGAAACAGAGTCAGATTTTCTCCGCTAGGAATTGAAACTTTCGAATCAAGAACTCATCCTTTGCCAAAGAAGCAAGATGATCATAAGAAGAATTATGATCCCACTTCAAAATTCAACTGATAAAAACAATGAAAGATTTGAATTGGTGAGGCATTCATCAGAGGATGTGCATCACACTGCCACAGAGCAACAGATGGCTGTGACTTAATGGAGGAAGACACCAAAAATCACTGAAATTTTTTCAGAATGAGTTTCTCAAAATATGTCGTTTGTCTGGAAACAAATTCTATGGTATGCCTGGTAAATCCACTAGGTGAATTCTTGTTTCAACCTATTGTTTTTTTCTCTTTATTCTTCCTCCCTCCCTCTCTCCTTTCCTTCCTTCTTTCCTTCCTTCCTCCTTCCCTCCTATCTTTCCTTCCTTCCTTCCTTCCTTTCTTTCTTTCTTTCTTTTTCTCTTTTTCTTTCTTTCTCTTTCCCTTTCTTTCTTTCTTTCTTTCTTTCTTTCTTTCTTTCTTTCTTTCTTTCTTTCTTTCTTTCTTTCTTTCTTTCTTTCTTTCTTTCTTTCTTTCTTTCTTTCTTTCTTTCTTTCTTTCTTTCTTTCTTTCTCTTTCTTCAGCTTCCTAATCCAGCATATAAAATGCCTGTATCCAAAACATCCTGAAAAGTATTATTGATCAACATAATATCCACTGAAAATTGAACCAGGGTGCCCACTATCACAGTTACAAGAAAAATGACAATTAGTTCTCTATACAATGCTATTTTATACATTCTATATCCCCTTAATAATCGTTTTTAGAACTGGACACTTCCAAAACTCAGTTTGGAAAAAACCCATAAAATATGTATTTGTTTTCAACTCTCTACTAATCCTTTAATAAAGAGGATATGAGCAATGAGTCCAAGATAGAATGAAACAGTATGTTGACTCGTACTTTAGCTCTGAGTTGTCCTGTTTCTTGTTAAACTAATTAGTCTTTGAAGGAAGCCATTCAAATTACCACAAGATTTGACTTGAAAGGAATTATTTGGGCTCTCAAGGCCATATAATCCACAGCAATGTTGGCTACTTTATACTATTAATTTTTACTGAGTCTTGTATTTCCTTACCTTGTCTTGCTCTGTGTGCATACCTGAAAGCATTTTTGTGCATTTTCTATAAGCCATATTTACTTATCTTTAATTTCTCTTGAAACTGTATAAAGTCTGAACAACATTGAGAATTACAATCTATGAAGTAGTTTATGAATTCAAGACAGATAACACTTGAATCTGTCTCTTGTCTTTCAGACAGTATCAATAAGGGGTTCAGAAGAATCCATGGCATAGAGTAATTGTTATGTAAGTGTTAGATATTATTATTATTATTGTTACTACCATCATTATATTATGTTTAGAAATGTGAAAATCTAATTTCTAAAATTATGACTTTTCTAAAACTTTAATGTGAATTTTATATAATGTCTACTAACCTGCCAATCAAACTATTCTTTGTGTGTTCAACACTAATTTGCCGTGATCACTTATTGCTTGTTCTAGGGTAGATACAGAGAAAAAAATAATAGTATCTTAAAGTGTATACTAATCATGAAAAAATTATCACTTTATTTTTATTATTAGTTTCAGAGTTAAATATTTGCAATTTCTCCAATATAAGTTCAAAGTTCACTTTGTCCTAAGTCTAATCATATTTGATGTTTTCTCAAAAAACGTTTGTTTCCATAATCAGCGTCTTCCCGTATGCTTTCAAAATGATAAAAATATAGGTATTTAATATTTGTTGAACATAGTCACGATGCTAAACATTTTTGTTATTAGGAATCAATGATAAAATTTTACAGTAGTCTTATATTATATATATTATTATATTCTTAATGTATATAAGTGGAAACTGAGGCTTAGAAAATTTAAGTAAAGCCAAGAACACACAGTTAATGGTTGGAAGTGGGAAACGAGGTGGGGCACAGTCTCAGAGCTCCTTCTATCATACTCCACCCTCTAATAAGGGCAGAGAATTCTCCACCTAAGCAGAGAATAATAAGTACCACTGGGTATTTTCATACCATCTTCCCTGTTCTACAGTCTCCTGTTATTCATTTATTTTTTGTTCTTTTGTTTTTCGTAGATGCAGTATTTTAGTGACTCATAAAATTGTATGACATAGGGTCCTTATATTTCAAGCTAATCATTTTCTCTATTAGATTGTCATTGGGAATATTTTTTTCCATTCTCATATGTAGCACACTTTTTAATTTTTTCTAATGTTTTCCAATACTGTCTTCAATGAATTCTTCAGGAGAGTATTTCTGATTTCTAAAGACCATTTAATTATTACTTTTATATGTTTATTTTTCTCCTATGTAATACAATAAAAATGTTTTACTGATAAATGATCAACTACTTCTTAGAGGTTATTAGTAAGAATATTTATTACAATATTTCTTGAGACTGATACTTTAATAATCTTGTTTATCCACATAACAACATACATAGCGATGGTTTTTTAGTTTGTTAATAAGACCTATATGGAATGGAATAAAGCTGAATGATGGAAAGGGAAATTTTTCTATCCCATACCTCTTACCTATGAAACCTTCCTAGCACAAATAAAATCTTTCTTACAGGACGTTCCTCATTTCTATCCCCTTTTACTTTTTATGTAACAAAGTATTCATTTCCAGGGTTAGATCCACACAGAAGGAAAGACTTATTTATGTATTCATTCATTCCTTCATTCTACATGAATGTATGGAATATCTATTCAATCAGTCGAAATATATTTACTTAACCTTAATCATGAGCCGGACACCATGCCAGGCACAGAGAAGGATGAAGTGAAAATATAAGGTTAGAAAGGAGCACAGTCTGATTTTTTTCCTTATTTCACCTTTACTCTCAAAGCCGCTATGTACTGTTGATTTTTTCTGGATGTGACCAGATAGTTTTAGTCATATCAAGATGATATAGCCTCATCTGAAAAACAAATATCTCCCTGAGTGTCTGACTTACTACCAAGAGGGGGAAAAATCAGAATCAATGTATGCAACTTACATGTGATGTTTTCAGAGAGTACTGCATCATAGAACATACTGTACAAAAAAATACATGACAAGAACACATGCATTGGCTTCAGGAATCCAGTTGCTTGGATCTCACTTAAGTCAAGGCTGCCCATACTCCCTGATGACAATATTCTGCTCTCTAAGGCTGAATTCTCCCACAGTCCAACAGCAAGAAATACTATTCTAAAAGCCATGAATATACCTACTCCCTTGAATATCAATTACATTAACATAGCAGCCTTCACTATCTCCAGTTGCCCATGAAACAGAGCCTTGAAATTCCTCCAGAACCTAGGTCACCTTCATTGCAGTAGCCTGCTCAATAACAATGATGCTTAGTCACTTAAAGTTAGAGCCAGCTAAGTTAGAAAATGCATAAAAATAAAAAATGTAACTATCAGGGTCCTTTTCTCTTTTCGTTGCACTAACGAAATAGAAAGTATAAATGTTCCCTCAGAATTTATATATTTAAATACATATCACTCGGAGCGAAAGAAGAAAAGCCATTTGTTGTGCTTCATTAGACATGAATTTGTCTTCTTTGAAATGTCTATTTGTTTTCTTTTTAATAAAAATTTGAGGTAATTTTGTCAAAAAAAAGAAAGAAAAATACAAGGTATCTATCTATTTGGTGCCCTTCCTCAATAAGGGTACTCACCAGACATCTACTTGCATTTATACAATAAACATACACACACACACACACACACACACACACACACGTATTAAATTTTTAAAAAAGAATCTCCACATTCTCTCAGACTTTCTACATTTAAGATTATGCCTTGTATACATGAGATGTCTTAAAATTATAATGGCCAATGACTAAAGACCATTGTTGGGAAGATTCTGAAAATATCAAGTTCTCCACACACAGTATCTACACTTGGAACAGACTAACTATGAAAGATTATTGAAGAATTTGAATATTTCTTCAGGCAATTTATTATATCTTTACATCTATAGAAATAAAAAAAACAAAGTTTCTTAAAATGACTTAGTAAAAATATCTGTGTTTCTTCTCATTTATCTATCAGAATGTATAGAGGCATGGATTCCAAAACAATAATCACTTGGGCCTGAAAAAGTACTTCTTAAAGTTATACTCTAGGGAAGTATGAGAAAAATACTTAGAATACAGATAGAAACTTGAAGGATCATAGGTATGAAAACAATAAATTTTTCCTTCTTTAGTGAAATCAATACAATTGATTAGAATAAATCATTCAAAATTCAGAAGATTATGCAATTTTTATGTTTTCTAAAACAAAGAAGTGTTATTTTAGTATTTGAAGGTCTTCACTTTTGGTTGTGTTGTTGTCATTCAGAAACTGTGCTAAAAAGACAAGTGTGTATATACAACATATATATAATTTTAATATTTTATATATTTTATTTTTATGTTTATATATTTATGTTGTATGTATATGTCTTCATTTCCTCATTTATAAATTGAATATAAAAAGGACTACAGTTTACATATCACTCTGAGGAAATCATAGACTCATAAATATTTTGAGCTGATTGATTAACACAATAGGGCAAAGTAGAGTGTCATTGAATGCCTTACAGTTTTAAGAAATATTACATATTAACTCCAGCCTCTTATAAAATGACTTATTATGATGTATATCCCTCATGTGATTAGGACTTCTTTGAGGACAGGAGATTTCTGCATTCTCAGTACATAAAGCAATATGTCCTATGGGCTGTTAAAAGAAAATCGTAAATCAGTGATCAAGTTACTTAATAAGACATTATTATATCGTCTGTCCAAAATTTTAATAGACAATGTGAAAAATTGAAAGGAAAATTTCTCACTGTAAAATATTGATTGGGTTAATGTTGTAATGACACAGCTCTAATTAACCTCAAGGCAAGAGAGTTGATTTTGTGGAATTTCATGAGCAAAGGCAAAGATGTTTCTATTCAGCTTGTTCTAAAATAAGGAAGGAAATAAAATGACCTAAAGTCAAACTTGTACTTCATAAGATGACACATTGGAATTCTAAACACATTAAGCCTATTTTTTTCTAATTTTCAAGCTAGTACATAAAAATAATAAATCTCAAAAAATACTGATTATGTTTATGAACTTTAAAATACAATTGTATTCATTTTTAAGCTGAGGTACCTCCTTTTTAAAAACTTTGTTGAGAAATAATCAATATTCCAGTGATCCTAAGGTATTTAAGGGCCTACAATGTTACTTGAAATCTAAGCTTCTCTTGATACTAGCTAAGACCATATCTACAGACATGGCTTAACCCTGCATTCTGAAATGTAAAAGACTCATTTTCCTCCTATTTACTTGATTATTCCTCCGTTTTAATTTCTATTTTAAAATCTACTTACTCTTTCAATTTATCTGATACATGAATAATTATTGATGCTGCATCCAGAAAACATTAAAGACATAAACAATTTCTTAAACATATTGACTTTTTAAAGTAAAATTTATAACAGTATTTAGCAATATACCACCAGTATAGAGCAGTTAATTTGGCAGGACGTGAATACATTTATAGACTAGTAAAAATCAAGTATAACACACAAAACTAATCTGTGCTTACTAATTAAATTTCTTACTAAATTCTTTAGTCTGGAAGCAACAGGCAAGACGGATCAGTAGTGGAATATGTTCCATGGAACCATTTAGCTAGTATCCTATCTGGGAACAAAGGTCACCATAGCTGATTCATTAACAAAAAACCCAAGAAGTATCTTAACCAGTCCCTTGTTGGAGAACAAAAGGTCCACAGAATTCTACTTCCCAGCATCATACTGTTTTTCAAATAATTTAGATATTTTGCATTTAAGCCTTGTTTTTGTAAAATACATACAATTCCTCTTTATTCTATGTTCATATTTGGTTCATATTCTTTACATGAACAATTTTAAATGACACAAACTTTGAATATTAGAATGAAATCTAATATTCTATTATTAGAATATTAGAATATATATCTATATATATTATAATAATATTCTATTATAGAATATTAGATTTCTAATATTCTAAATATTAGAATAAATAAATAAATCTAATATTCTATTATCTATTCTATAATTGGAGAACACCAATTCTCCATACACTTACTGCTTCCCTAAGATTATTTCCCCAAAGAAGTAAACACAAAATAGTAGCTAAAACACAAAATGATATTAACCAGTACCATTACAAGGCGTTGAAAGCAAGCAAACTCTTCTCTAGTCTTCTTTTCTCTCAAGAGTAAATTGAATGTGAGAGGAAAAATCAGTTACTGAAAATAAAGTAAAAGATTGTTTAAAGAGAGAGCATTTGTTCTTTGGCTTTATGAAGTGTGACAAACTAGGTCTTTGACGATGTGAAAATTTCAGATGGATCCTCATGCTGGATTTTTAAAAAGCAATGTAGTTTTAACAGTAGATTGGTTGATTGGTTTCCTTATTTATTTAAATTTACTATCAGTCATCACTATACTTTCCCGAATAAAAAATCCTCAAAAAATCCCAATAGGATGGCTGTTATATATATTTGATAAAAAACCCCAAAACATGTACCTTATGAGGAAATAGAAGTGATTGCTAATCACCATATATTTAAGCTATGTATTTATTTAACTGTGACAAGTGAAATAACAAATACATTATAATCTATCTTCAGGCGAAATTCACTTTAATTAAGGGTAAGCATTCTGTAAGTGCTTAGTTATTTGTTACTGTATTAAAAACAGCTCTCATAATACCATGAAGTTCCACCCAAATGGCCCTGTTGGAACTATAACTGTTGTGGGAACATGTTGTATTTTGCCTTTGGCAAAAATCTTCTTCATTTGCTTTAACTGTAGTAATCCATTACCTAGAGCTAATATCACTAGTCTCCCACAATGCTTAAAAATGTTTGCCACAAAGAAAAATTACAGGGAACATTCTTCCAATGAATCGGCCACTTTTCTTTCTTCTGATACACAAAGGAATTAAATACTTATGTTGAAAAATCACATTTATTTCTTTGAACATGACTAAAAATATTTCAAGTTGCTGTGTTTTTCATGAGTAGCATTGTTTTTGATTATTGATAAATTTCTATTTTCTGCCTTAACAGATTACTTAGAATATTTGTCTCTACTGTTATCCACTATTAAAGTACCCTCTGAATTGCATTATTTCTTTGTTTCTCATTGAGCTTGCTGTTTTATTAAAGAAACAAAGTTTTATAAAGAAAAAAATCTCACATTCAAATTATATATATTTACCAAAATACGATAATTATTTTATCACTATGTTAGGGGTAACTTTCAGGTCTCTTTCTCTCTCTCTTTCTCTAGGTAGATAACTATTTACCTCATTTGTTTAAATCTTAGCTAAAATCAGTAATACTCTCCAGCTTCACGCATCTCCATAATATTTTACTTTATTGGTTATTACAGTTAATACTGTAAAATTATTATTTTTTATACTCATATAAAATTGTGTATTTATTTCTATAAGTTGTGTTTCTAAATCAATCTTTGTAGTTCAAAGAGTATGTGTATTTTTAATTTCTTGTGAATCATGTCAGTTTAGCTTCAACAAAAAGCATACCTTTTAATATTCTTGCAGTCAGTGTATGAGAACACCAATTCTCCATACATTTACTAATAATACAGAGTGCTCTAGAGGAAGGAGAGAAGGAAGGGAGAGAGAAAGGGAAAAGGAGAATGTTGCAGTCTTGACTTCCAAATTTTTTAAAAGTGTAAGACAATTTCTTCTGAGAGTTTTGTGGTGAAAGGAAGTAGGCTAGGTGTGCTATATAGGGGGGTAAATAAAATTAGTGAGGGGTTTGTATAAATCAATATGCCATGAATCAAGAAGAATGCTTAAATCAAACTTTTCCACTTCAAGTCCAACAAAGATGAGGCAATTTATATTAAATGTTGCATTATATTGTATTATATTATCATGTATTATACATCATATATAGCCATGATATTCCTCTGCTCAAAAAACCTTTTGTGATTCCCTAAGAGCTACAAAATCAAGTCCCAATCTTCTTAATCCAACATTTAAAAAGTCATCCATTATTTAGTAACAACCTTTATTTATTCTTTTCACTCTCTTCATTTCATCGCTCATTTGCTTAACAGTATCAATTATTATTTTCCAACATCTCTTGCTAATTTATGACTTTATGATTTGAAACCATCCTGAGTTCTCAGCTTCTTTCACTTCTGATCCATGAACAAATCCTAAGTGCCCCACCTTTGCTATAAATCCTGCAATCTGAGCCCACTGCTTCTCATTGGAAGCATCATGACAGCTTCCTTACAGCTTGATCTCAGTGGAAACACCACAAAACTTCCTCATTGGCTGTCTTCATTGGAAACACCATTGACAGCATCCTCATTGGTTGATCTCAGTGGAAACATCAGGACGGCTTCCTCTTTGGCTGTTCAGCTTCCACCTTTGTCACTGTAGAGTCAAACACCTAAGCAAGGGCTGCTTATTCCTTTATAAACCAAATCAAATGTCAGTTCTTTGCTCAGAGAACTCCAAGAACGTTCCAACTCCTTCATGGACTAGAGAGACTTACATGATTGGACTCATGTACTCTTCTCATAGCTCCTGCCTCCTCGTTTACTATCTTTGCTCCAGCGCTACTGGTCTCTTTCTTTTAATCACACACGTGCTCCTGATTCCAAGCTCTTGGACTTGCTTTCCCCTCTGCCTGAGACATTCTTCCCCTAAAGAGCTGAATGATTTTCTTTCTTTTCCTTCAAATGTCTGCTCAAATGGTACCTTACCTGTGATGATTTTATATAAAATCATCATTTTATATAAAATCTCCCATCATTCTGAATCTCCCTTAACTGTGTTTTATAGAATGCTTATTTTACATTTTTTTATCCTTATCAATTATTTGATGGGGTTCGGTTCCCTTCTCTCCATTTGAATTTAAGCTCTAAGAGGATAAAGCTTTTGTTTGTTTGTTTTTTCCAGAAGCAGTTTCCCCAGTCCCAAAAATAGACAATTTCATCTGCTATGCAATCATGAACACTTTCTGTGTGAATTTGTGTAATTTTCTCATACTGTTGATAATATCTTGAAATACTTATCTCTCAATTTTCATACCTTCTACTTTCCTTTAGAAACCCAGTACAAATACCATCTCTTCCATTGGACCTCTTTAATTCCCTGAGTTCTAATTAAATTAGAAAGATTTAAAGATTTCTGAAAGATTTCAAAGTATTTTAAATACCTAATTTGGAATCTTTCACATGTATCATGCTTTCAAGTTCCTAAATACATAGCTATCTCTCCCAGTAGAATGTATATTACTTTTACTTGTGGTTATATTGACACAGGCAGTCTGCCATGGGCCCTGAGGGTCCTCTCTATGCAAGTTTGCCAGATAAAATACAAGATGCCCAGTTAAATTTCAGATAAATAACAAATTCAGTATTTGGAAAACACTTATATTAAAATATTTATGCTGTTGAAATCCAATGTAAATTCTAGGTTCTCTCCGGGTTTTATTTCTAACCTTGCTTAAAGCATATAGGTAGACATAATTTTTTTCCAGAAATGAGTATAAGCAAACCCTCATAGTCAGTAGTCCTCCATTTTAATTTATTTCCAATATCTCCTCATACAGTGTCCCTTACAACCATTTACTTAGGCAAATTAGCAAAAGTCTAGGTTCTGCTTAATTCATTTAAGATTTATCATAACTCTACACCTCCTTCCCTCTCCCCATCACACATTCCCAATGACATAAACCTGTATTTTGTTTTTTTCTCCTTAAGATCAGTTGGAGAACTTGGCAATGATATTTTACAGGGCACCTGGGTATTACTGACTCATTTAAAATTTTCTTATTTTGGATCAATTTTAGATTTATAGATATTGAAAAAGGTAATCCATAGAAACCCCAGATACATTTTATTCGATTCTTCCTAATATTATCATCTTACATTACTGCGATATATTTGTCAAAAGTAAGAAACTAACATTGATAAAATGCTAGTAACTGAACGCTAGGCTTTATTCAGACTTCTCCCGTTTTTCTGCTGATGTCTATTTTCTATTGCAAGATCCCACGTGACATTCAGTTATCACATCTCCGTAGGCTCCTCTGGTCTTGAACAGGTTTCTTAAATTTCCCTTGTTTTTGATGACCTCAAGGTTCTGAAAGGTACTAGTCAGGTAATTTGCAGAATGTGTTTCAATTTGCATTTTTCTTTTTGCCTAAGAGAAAGTTGATAATTGTAGTTATTACGATTTTACTGGATATATATATATATATATATTTTCTGGGCCAAAAGCTATGACCACATTTATTTTTTCAATATTTTTATTGAAGTATATTTGATTTACAATATTGTTAGTTTCAGGTGTACAGCATAGTGATTCAGTATTTTTGCAGATTATACTTCATTGTAGGTTATTAGAAGAGAATGGCTATAATTCCCTGTACTGTACAGTATATCCTTGTTGCTTATCTACTTTAAACATAGTAGTTTGTATCTGAAATGTGGATGGAGTTATATATTTTTAAAAGAATACCACAAAGGTAAAGTGCCTTTCTCATCACATTTTAGCAGAGTATACGTGATATCAACATGGCTTATGGCCTCTTTAACCTTGAGCACATGATTAAAGTAGTGTTTGCCAGTTTGCTCCACTATAAGTGTATAATATTTCCTTTTCCATGCTAATGATTAACTTTTATTGCATAAACTACTAGTTTGTGAACTACATTTTGGCCACTTGGATAGATTGAACTTTTCTCCAAATTATAAACATTGATAATTATGTATTTGTTTTCCTAAAGATTACTTAGCTCAAAAGCTCCTGTAGACTAAAGAAGCAAGGCTAGCATTGACAGCAATTAGATTTTTAAATATATAAGAAAAAATTAAGCGTGCAAGTGCAAAAGTTTTATTTACCCCGCTAAGATATTTTTAAGCTGTCCACAAATGTCTATATAATGTTATGAGATCAGAAGATTTAGATGACAATTTGAAGCTGATGAATTGAATAGAAAAGAATTAATGTTAATTTTACTGACTGATTTGTTGAAATTCAAGGTGTAATTCACATAACCATACAATCCAATCTATCACAACCCTTTTAAGTTGGGTTTCCCAGAAACAGACTCTGAGAGAAAGATTTTCATGAACAAGATTTAATCAGAAGTGTTGCAAGAAAAACTGACAAGGGAGAAGGGAAGAGGGGCACAAAAAGTTTATCAATCAGTGAAAGTGTCACAGAGGGCATTTTTCTCTCAGTCCTGCAGAATAACTTTCCAGAGCAGTGTCTGCACTTGAGCACAAGGGGGCTAGAGAGCTTCCACTCCTACTACTGTCAGCCACTGGTAAAGAGGTGTCCCTGGGGAGAATGTAGAATGCTCAGCAGTCCTGGCCTTTCCATGCACCACGGCAAAGTAGGCTTCAGAAATCTGAGAGCTTAACTCCAACAAAGATATACAGACTGGAGGTGAAAGATGTGCACACAAACTATAACGGATTCTGAAGGACATGGGTAGAGCAGTAACAGATCTGGCATGTAGGAAAGCCCTTTGCAGTGCACCACAACCACTGAGCCCACGAGCCATAACCACTGAGCCCACGAGCCACAACCACTGAGCCCATGGGCCACTACTACTGAGCCTGAGTGCCCCACCTACTAAAGCCTGCGTGCCTAGATTCCATGCTCCACAACAAGAGAAGCCACCACAATGAGAAGCCTGCGCAACGCAATGAAGAGTAGCCCCCACTCGCCACAACTAGAGAAAACCCACGGGCAGCAATGAAGACCCAACGCAGCCAAAATACATAAATAAATTTATAAAACAAACAAACAAACAAAACACCTCTCAACATATTCTTGTACATGGTAGTTATTCAAGAAATGGCTGCTGAATGAAATGTCTATAATTTTACTTCAAAATAACATCAGTTACCACTACACACCTATTAGAATGGCCAAAATCAAAACTGCTAACACCAAGTCCTTGTGAGGATGTGAAGCAGCAGGAACTCTCTTTCACTGCTGGTGGGAACGCAGAACGGCACAGCCACTGCGGAAGATAATGTGGCCATTTCTTACAAAATTAAATATACCCTTACTATAACATTTAGCAATCATACTCTTTGGTACCCAAATGAATTGAAAAATGTATGTCCCCTCAAAAAGCTGCACAAGGAGATTCCCTGGTGGCGCAGAGGTTGAGCGTCCGTCTGCCAATGCAGGGGACACGGATTCGTGCCCCAGTCCGGGAAGATCCCACATGCCGCAGAGCGGCTGGGCCCGTGAGCCATGGCCGCTGGACCTGCGCGTCCGGAGCCTGTGCTCCGCAACGGGAGAGGCCACAACAGTGAGAGGCCCGCATACCGCAAAAAAAAAAAAAAAAAAAGCTGCACAAGGATGTATATAGCAGCTTTATTCATAACTGCCAAAACTTAAAAGCAACCAAGATGTCATTCAGCAGATAAATGGATAAATAAACTGTGGTACAACCAGGCAATGGAATATTATTCAATATTAAAAAGAAAAGGTCTATCCAACCATCAAAAGACATGGAGAAACCTTAAATCCCTATTACTAAGTGAAAGAGCCAATCTGAAAAGGCTATATACTGTGTGATTCCAACTGTATGACATTATGGAACAGGTTAAAAAATAGAGATAGTAAAAATCAATGATTTCAAGAGATTAGAGGGGAGGGAGGAGAGGAATGAATCAGCAGAGCACAGAGAATTGGGGGACGGGCAGTGAAACTACTCTGTATGAGACTATAACAGTGGATACTTGTCATTAGGCATTTGTCAAAACCCATAGCATGTACAACACTAACACCAAGACTGAACCTCAGTGTAAACTGCATTTTCGCTGATAATGATGTGTCAGTGTAGATTCATCAGTTAGAGAAAATGTGCCATTCAGGTGGCGGATGTTGGTAGTGGGGGAGACCACAGATGCTTGAGGTCGTGGGCGGGTATATGAGAAATCTCTCCTTTCTGTTCAGCTTTTGCTATAAACATCAAACTGCTTTAAAAAATAAAATCTATAAAACATAGCAGCAGTTAACTCTCCTAAAATCTATTCTTCCCAAGAGATATAAGCACCCTCTAACTTCCTAAATCTATTTGTGAAGAGTTTAGCATTCTTCCTACTGATGGTAAGTGATTGCACGCACAATTTCACGCAGACAATACACTATCTGTTCAAAGACTGACATGAACGATTTGTCTGCTTCTAGATTCTGTACAATCATGAATTATTTTAGAGAAGAAATATTCCTAACGTTCATCTTTGTGTCCTCAGATTGCCCTGTTACATTCTGACACACTAGTAAGTGTTGAATTGAATGAGCAAAGGTGAAAGATTTGGATATTTTTCTTGAAGATATTTTTACCGTGCTTCATAATTTCCAAACATATTATTTGAAGTTGTTGAGAGGAGAAGGAATGAAGGTAGACTAGCCCAGCAAACACTTCTGACCTTATTGTTATTGTCTTGGGCTTCCCTGGTGGCGCAGTGGTTGGGAGTCCGCCTGCCGATGCAGGGGACACGGGTTCGTGCCCCGGTCCGGGAAGATCCCACATCCCACATGCCGCGGAGCGGCTGGGCCTGTGAGCCATGGCCGCTGAGCCTGCGCGTCTGGAGCCTGTGCTCCGCAACGGGAGAGGCTGCAACAGTGAGAGGCCCACGTACCGCAAAAAAAACAAAAACAAATACAAAAAAACTCTATTGTCTTTCAAGTGTGTGTGTTTGTATGTAATAAAAATTATAATTAATCTCAAAACATGAGAATTTTGATTGAGGGGAAAGAAGGAATACTTGAGGACTTGGCAGTTTAAATGAAGGGCAGTGTGTCTGGGTATGTGAAACTCATTAGACCAGCGGGCTGTGGGATAAAGGATGTGGTTTTTAGGTAGAAGGCAAAGAAGAGGAAAGTTGGAAGAAATTCAGGTATCATAGAGAGAAGTAAGAGGGACACAGTTTGTCTACTTTGCAATTTTGAGAAGGAAATAATAGAGAAGGAAGAAGAGAAGTAAAAGAAAATTATGAAAATCAATAAAATATTTCAAAATTTTCTTACAGATCACCAGCCATTCAGTGATGTTTGCACCCAGTTTAATTTTAGTTTCCCCGTTGATTATCACTCTCCATAAATTTTGAATCATGCCTATAACTCCATCTTCTTTCTTCTCCTAGGAAAACATAAGCTCTCTTGTTTTGTTTTTTGTTTTTTTTTTTCTATAGAAGATGTTGCGGGTAGGAGTTTATTAATTTATTTATTTTGGCTGTGTTCGGTCTTCGTTTCTGTGCGAGGCTTTCTCTCGTTGCGGCGAGCCGGGGCCACTCTTCATCGCGGTGCGCGGGCCTCTCACTAGGGTGGCCTCTCTTGTTGCGGAGCACAGGCTCCAGACGCGCGGACTCAGTAGTTGTGGCTCACGGGCCTAGTTGCTCCACGGCATGCGGGATCCTCCCAGACCAGGGCTCAAACCCGTATCCCCTGCATTAGCAGGCAGATTCTCAACCACTGCGCCACCAGGGGAGCCCAGTCATTCAGAATTACAGCTCTCTTTCTTTGTTGTTGTTCGTTTTAAAAGGATGAAAGTTTAAATCTTGTGACATTTATTTCACAGTGATACTTTGAAAATGTAATAAATTATATTATATTAGAAAGAGATAGATAATAGATGAATAGATAGACGGAGATGATTCTTTATCCTAATTTTATGAAATACAATATAGGTTCTTATAATCTTTTGTTTTCTCAGAGAGTGTTTTCAAGCTCTGTATTCAGAAGCATTACATATGCATAATGAGGACAATCTTTAGAGCAATACTGCTGTCCTTTGAGATTCTAAATATTGCACAATCCAGAAAGGAGAAGGGTTCTAAATTTTCATCATCTGGAGTCACAGATGTTTGACTTCTTTGTCTGCTTTTTTGTGCAGGTAGAGTGTGAAACGATTAATCTTATTGACCAGATATTTTTTTTGAACAGTTTCAGTTCAACCACCAAGAACTGTTTGCAAAATCGGTCTAGCCGAAACACTTAAAGTGACTGCAATGATTCTTGTGGAATAACAACGGTCCAGGTGGTATAAGCCATTTTTAACAGTTTATGCTTAATAGTTTTATTACTTATATAAATTGTACAGAAATATGCAGTTAAGTCATTTGTAGTTGGTGTGTTGTTGCTGTTTTGTCACTCTTATTCTTTTTTCTCCATTATTAACAGCCATTCACTTTACTGAAAATGCCCTTTTCACAGGAGACTCAAATTTTATTTATGGGACTATTTCATTTAATTAGCAATATCAACTATGGAAAAGATATGGGGTTTAGAGTCATTCATACCCACGCCCAAGTACCAGCCCTACCACTCTTTGTTTCTATGATCATGGGCAAGTTATTAAAAAATCCATGAGCATCAGTTTTCGTGTTGGTAAAACTGGTTTATGAGAAACACATTTCCAGGATGCTACAGAGGCCAAATGGTTCTCTGGAAGAGAATTTTAGGACAAAGAGGAGGACCATAGTCAAATTTGTGTTTTAGGAGCATCACTTCAGCAGCAGAGAGGAGGTAGTATTGAAGGGAAATAACTTACAGTAACTGTATGAGAATTTATATGGTTGAACCAAGGCAACAAGTCTGGGTTAAAATAGGATTGTCAGGGATCATATATCTGAGCTAGTGTCAAAGGGATTAGTTCCTAGCCTTGGGTGGGAAATGGGTGAGTTTCAGATAACAGTGTATTTCCCAGGTTCCCCCGAGAATTGCAGGGTCTAGCCAAGGTTGTGAACCAGTGACCTGCAGATTTGGTAAACTGATGAAGTTTGGGTGAGACGGAGCTCCGATTCCTAACCCTGACTGCAATTAATCACCTGGTCAGCTTTTCAGAAACATGAATGCCCTAGCCTCACCCAGAAGCATTAAATCAGAATCTTTGCTGTGGGGTTCAGCTATAATGTTACATAAAATTCCCTAGGTGATTTTAAAGAGCAGTCCAAATGGAGAATCCCTGAGAAAGAAGACAGCTAGGCAAACCATAAAAAGCTGAGATACCCTTGTACACAGACATGCCATTTACTGGAAAAAATATATTAAAATGTTCAGGTTATGAGTGAGGATCGGAAAGAATGGTTTGTTGGGTTGTGAGCATGTTGAACTTAAGATATCTAAGAGACCACCTAATAATGATGCCCAAGAGGAAGTTGGGTCTATTACCCTGAATCTCAGAAAGGAAGTGTGGATTATGAACAAATGTCAGTATATAAGTGACAGTTGAAGCCAGGGGCAAAGATAGAGTCTATCGAGAAGAATGTGTGGAGTGGTGATAATAGAAGAATAAAGACACAAGTCCAGTAACACCCAAATGGAGGAGGGGAAATATACTCTATTATTCAGATGCGTGTAAAAAGAGAGACAATGAACCAAATTGGTATATATACATGGAGGGGTCTGTGTCAGTGTTCAGTGGTTTGATCCAGCCATTTGGATATAGAACTACATACTAACGAAAATTATAAGTGCAAAGAATAAAGTGGCCCCAAACCAAAAGCAGATGAATTTACTTGAACAGCACTGCAAAGACTCCCCTGCCCACTAAATGAGGATCAATTTATTGTAAAAGAGAAAATTAAACTTAGGAAACCGACACCCTGTCAATGTTCTCAGCTTTACCAAAGCTAGAGGCCTTTGTATTGTTGCAGAATTTATAACATTTTAAATTCCACAAATTAATTAACTTGCTTTGAACAGTTGAAGAACAATAATTAAAATCTAATGTCTTTTCTATTGGGAAGCATAGAATCATGAAGTAAAGAGGATTGCTTTTGTATTTTCCTGACCTGCATCTAGGGAAATAAAACAAAACTGCATTTCACAGCCAAAATGTATTTTGGCAGAACCTTCCAGGGTTGTAAAGCACAGAAGTTACTCTATTCTTTGGAATTTAAATATGGAGTCTCACTAATTAGGAAACTATGACCTAAGTCATGCAAAAATTCTCAATATTTGAAGATTACATCACTCCAAGTGGTAATCATTGACATTTGTCAATTAAACATGCTTAGGGAAAACTAGGGTATTGTGAAATTTATAATTAGTATATTTTAATTATGTTCTATTCTTTTAAAAATACTATTTATTTTGTATTAATTGCATTGCATTCTTGAATCAAACATGGTAGAAACATGGTAGAAACATTCTTTTCTCCTTACTGAGACATGCACTACAGTAAAGGAGCTACAAGGGGAAAGATTTTTCTCCCATTTTTTTTTCTCAGTATGTTTGGTGATCTTTCCAACTGGCTTCAGAAGAAATTGAGACTGAATTCCAACTCTAAATGCAGACCAGAATATAACCCTGGTCCAGTTATATAACATATCATCTAGAGCATGGAGAGGATAATAATGAGATTGTTGTGAAAACTGAAGGAAAGGTAAAATGCTCACTGAATAGCTTTTCATGGAGGAAATAAACAATAAGTATTAGCTTTCATTGTTATTGTAATCAGTAGTATTGTTTGTTCCCTAAAAACCTTAAGTCCTCCACTTCTTATGATAATGGCTGTTAAGAGCAATACATGGAGACCTAAACCAGCCAGTACCTGTACTTTCCAAAAGAAGAGTTATTTTATCGTTGAGTTTAAGGAAAATATTCATTTACTCTATGTGAAGCCTAAGTGAATTTCAACACCATGCACAAAGTCAATGCTCACTTCCTACTCTACTCTCATGTTCTACCCTTCCATAGCATGCTAAATTTTAGCCAAATTCAATGCATTAAAAAGAAAAATCTTTGCTTTGATTATCTCTCTTTTCTGATTGGCCACTGTGGTACGTTGAAAAATTGTCCCCTAAATATTTCAGTACCTGATTCCCCAGAAACTATGAATATGATATATTACATGGTAAAAGGGACTTAGTAGATTTTTTTTAAAGAAGTTTTTTTTGTTTGTTTGTTTGTTTGCGGTACGTGGGCCTCTCACTGTTGTGACCTCTCCCGTTGCGGAGCACAGGCTCCGGACGTGCAGGCTCAGCAGCCATGGCTCACAGGCCCAGCCACTCCGCGGCATGTGGGATGTGGGATCTTCCCGGACCGGGGCACAAACCCGTGTCCCCTGCATCGGCAGGCGGACTCTCAACCACTGCGCCACCAGGGAATCCCTAAAGAAGTTTTAAATAGCAAGATTATCTTGGATCTTCCAAGTTGTTCCAATGTAATACAATGCAATAACAACTGTCCTTTTAAGAGGGTGGCTGAGGGAGACTTGACTACAGAAGAGAATTCCTCATGCGTGTGTAAAATAGATAGCTAGTGGGAGCCTGCTGCATAGCACGAGGAGATCAGCTTGGTGCTCTGTGATGAACTAAAGGGGTGGGATGGGGGGTGGGGAGGGAGGCTAGAAACTAACAGCAGAAACTAACACGACACTGTAAAGCAATTATACTCCGATTCCAAAAAAAAGAAAAGAAAAGAAGCAAAGGCAATGTGCCCACGGAAGCAGAGATTGGATTGATGTGGCTACAAACCAAAGAACACTGACAGGCACCAGAGACTGAAAGAGACAAGGAACGGATTTTCCCCTGGAGCCTCCAGATGGGAACCAGCCCTTGATTTTAGCCCTGTAAGATTTACTTCAGACTTTTCCAGAGATGTAAGAAAATAAAGTTATGTTGTTTTAGGTTACCAAGTTTGCGGTAATAAGTTACAGAGCCCTAGGGAACTAATACAGCCACCTCTCACACTATCTCAAGAACTAGTTCATCCTTTCACACTATTCAGGCTCCTGCTCAAATATTTCTGTAAAGAGAATTTTCTTGGAAAAGTTTACATAAAAGACTCAGGAATCAAAATAGCTTCAGATTTTCAACAGCAACTCTGGAAGCTAGAAGACAATGAAACCATGTATTAAAAGTTCTTAAGGAAAAGAATTTCCAGCCAAAATATTCTATACCCAGCTAAGGAATCAATCGTGTTGGTGGAATTAAGATATTTCCAGACCTACAAAAATTGTAAATAGTTACCTCACAGTCTCCCTTTCTTATAAATCTACTGAAAGATGTGCTTCATTCAAAGGAGGGAGCCTTTCAAGAAAGAAGACAGCAACATCAGGATGCATGTGGTATAGTCCCAAAAGGGCAGTGAAAGGAGATGCCAGGAAGAGAGCTGTCTGTGTGCCAGGTGAACAGAGCAATCACTTTAGATCAGAACCCGTCAGACAACTGCAGGAGACATTCCTTCTGGTAGATGAAAGAGATCTATTACCTAATGCAAATGGTCATCTCGAAAGGAGGAGAATTGGGCTGAATTATGAATAGACACACAGAAAAGTAAGGAAATGAAAAAAGTACTCCATTGATATAAAAAAAATGCAGAAGAGGTAAGCAATCCTAGTCTTCTACACAGTTTAACTCTGAAAAGCAGGCATAATAGTGTAGTTATCAAATAATGCACATACTCACATTTAAGAGTGTGGTGGGACTGGAGAAAAAGGAGGTAAGTCATTATTTTAGAAAATAACTTGTGCCTAAGCTTATGGAATGAAGAACAGGAATGATGTGTCTTATTTAGAAATATAGACATCAAGATCAAAAGATGTGGCCACGATCGCTCACTGGTTGTGACCTGAGAAGGGAAGATGTTTGTTGTCTGTGAAGATACTATGTAAAAAGTTAAAATTTTAAAGTCTGTGTGGACATAATCTGGATAGAAGTAAAAACATAAAAAGAATGTAAAATATAATTTCTAATAGCAAGAAAGAAACAAATGCTATAGGATTAAATCCAACAACAGATAAATAGAACATTTATGGAGAAAAACAATAAGGTCTATTGTAGAAAAAAAGTCAATGATCGTAATGAAGAACCACACTATTTTTATGCATGAGACAAGTCATTATCATAAAAATGTCAAATTTCCCCAAGTTTATCTGATGCTATTGTAATTCCAATCAATTCAACCGGGATGAAATTATAACCAACTAACTCTAAATTTAATACGAAATGATAAATATGCATGAAGAGATGAAGTGATTTTGAGAGAGAATGCAGAAGAGAGGACATAATCTTTAAAAAATAAGACATGTTAAAAAGAACATTGGTGGGAAAGTAGGACAAACTTAAGTAAGGTTTTTAGTCTAGATAACGATATTGTGCCCATGTTAATTTCCTGTTTTTGATAATTGTACTATAATTTTGTGAGATGTTAACTTCAGGAGAAGTTGAGAGAAAGATATAAGGAAACAGTTTTTTTCTATTTTAGCAAATTTTCCTGTATTCTAAAGTTAGTTCAAAATGAAACATTTGAAAAAGACAATGCAGTTAAAATACTGAAGAACTGGTGAAAGTGCAGAGTTGAATAAATAAGAATAGTGAGTCTTAAAACATCCGTCCATATGTTGTAATTTGGTTTGACAAAAGTGGTTTCAGCAATCAGTGGGTAAATGGAGAGGTTATTTAGTAAATGATGCGGGAAAACTGGCTCATCTTTTAGTGAAAAAAAATTGGATCTCATCTCACACCATAGAAAACATTTGTACTACTGGTGAGAGTATGTAAGGCCCCATTCTGAGAGCACACTTGCAAGACTTAATGAGATTATATATACACTATGGCCCAGCAGTCCTCCTTGTTAGTAAACACCTGGAGGAGAATTTTCCAGAGGTCCACAGGATTTATAAAGGACAGCATTCATTGCCATATTTTGTTGGCCAAGAAGAACAAATGACAATCTAAGTTGCATAAGAGGACTGTATTAATAAAAGGTATCATAAGCTCAAAATGGAATAATATGCATTAACAGAAGTAATAAAATTATATTGCCATATATAAACCCAAAGTGATCTCAAATATAAAAGATGGACATGACAGAAAGAAATATATTGAGCTGTATAGCAAAAAATTTTAAGTACATTTGAAACTTCAATACACAGAATATAAATCTATTAACAAATAAGGCATATAACTAAATAAATACATAAATGTTGTGTTGCAAGCGAATTTATTAAATACACTAAAATGTATGTGGCAGTGAGACTGAGAATATGATTAAAGATGTCAGATGAAAAATAATCAGTAAATTAAAAAAAAATCAAATGATCCTCACCTAAACTGATAATAGTGTGCCATGAATTGGGAAATATCAATTTCTTGTGCTAATAGCTAAAAATAAAATTTAAAGATAATAAAGATAATAATAATAAGCCCAACATTATTATTAAGTAGCTAATAGAATATAGTATATACTTCATTATTTATGACCAAGAATTTAGTATAAAATTAGCAATGCCCATAGAATTTTCAGCTAATAAAATATATTTTTTTAGGCAAATGTAGAGGATAGAGGGTTATATGGTTTAAATCAGTAAATATACATGTTAATGTTTATGTATATGACTACAACTTAGATATCCATGTATTAACCATGGTGTTTTGCCACGCATATTGAATATAACTAACAAAGTAATTTTTAGGGAATTAACTTGTTACAATAAATTGCTTTTTAGTATGGTCTGACAGAATTTTAAAAGGCATTTCAAAAACTGAGATGTATATATCATTAAATATCATTGAGGAGAACAATTACAGCAAGACCAAAAAGTTTTAGAAAAGTTCATAGGAGGGGAGACCATATTTGCATGGAGAGAATCTGTAAAGTTATGTGAGATTAATGGTACAGTTGTGAGAATTAAGAAATGTGTATGGAAAAAAGGCAAACCAAAATGCAGAAGGTGCTTTTATAGGTATGTGAAAACTTGAATACAATTCACTCTAAATCATAAACTGACTAATCTATTTAGGTTTGCTTTACTATTGGCTTGAGAGAGAATTGGCCATTGCCTCCACAAAACTCTCTTCTCCTGTAATTCTACAGAGACATTTTCACATGTTCTCCTCCAAGCAATAGAAATTTGACACAAACACTCCTAAGTATTTTAAAAGCTAATTTTCAAGTTAAACTCCTTTTCCTAATCTCTTGAAAGACACATGATTGTTCTTTCCAAATATAAAGACAAATCATCTTTTTGCTCTTGAGCTTTCTTGTTTGAGACAGTGTCATCTATTTCTGTGGTTTTCTAAGGTCCATTTTAACTGCGTTCATCTACTATTGCCAAAGATCTCCCATTATGTATGTTTCTTTTTATTCCAATTATATAGTCAACTATTTTCCTCACAAATCTCATTTCAGTGTTTTTCTTCTTTTTTCCTTAAGGTGTAAGTTTCCCAATTATATGCCAATATTTTCAACTAAGAAAATATCAATTGTTATAAATTTAAGATCCATGATCTTAATGATTTTTAATCTAATGGATGTACGGTTTGCTATGTATTTAATCTGGACCGTCAATTCATTACTGGCTGTCTATAAAATGTTCTAGAGTGTTGACTCTGAGATGATAGTTTGGGTTTTTTGACAATAATTTATATATTATTATACACTGTATGTTAATATAGCCAAATAGAAGTAATTAGGTGTTAAAACGTACTTTTATATTCAAAGGAAAGTGTTAACAATTTCTCTTGATCCTTCCCTAGCCGATGTGGAACCAATTACCAGTGCTATTCCTTTTCTTATAATTCTAAATGTTTAGATTTCTCTTGATCTAAATATAAATTCTAAATATACTTTGCTGTCACCTTGCTAAGTGACTCATGTTGTTCAGATGTCTATTTGCAAATTACTGTATATTTATGCCATATTTATCCCATCTTGATTTTATGATCTTGCTTTTTCAGCTATATTGGCATTTGGTGATCGTTTTTCTTATTTTACTAGTTACAATTTTCAAAAAATGATTTTTATTCTGTTCCATAACTGTTACAATATCTGCATTTTGTCTCTTTAGTGAGTCTATCAGTCCCTATGTTTTCTTTGATGTTAATTTAATTTGATCTGAATTTTAAAATATTCTTGTCTATTTTCTTTTAAATGGAAGTGTATTTATTCTAAGTAATTAAAATGATAATTTTGTTTAAAGAAGGTTTATTGTCACATTATTGAGAAACACAAGTGTTGGAAAACTGGTTACCAAAACCAATTCTGTATCAAGATATATACATTTTAACCTAAGAATTACAGTGTTCAAAAAGAAATAAAATTTGATTGGAACATAATTGGTAAGAGCTCCATCAAATTGGAACCCAAATAAAGTAATCTAATTGTAAAGCTTGGGAGTTTCTAAAGTTGTATTTGAAGAAATATATACATATATTTATATATATAGAGAGAGAGACAGAGACACAGAGACAGAGACAGAAAGACAGGGAGACAGAGAGACAGAGAGAGACAGAGAGAGAGAGAGAGAACTTGTTTCATAACAGTGAAAGCTTTGCTTTTCAATACCAAAAGTGGGTTTCAATGGAAGATGGCATATATATATGTACACATCAGGATAGCGGTCATTGTTAGAAAAGTTTGGGAAGAATGAGTGGTTTGTGGGTGAGAGAAGGTTACAAGGATGGTGACACCAATACAGTGGTAAATATGGATAATTTTGACATATGGTTCCTTGCAAGGAAATGGCTGCACTAATTACCTATCCTTAATTCTTTATCAACAGTCTCTTTGAATGTCTTCAGAGATCCTCAGTGACCCCATGGCTAGAGTTCCTGACCCTCAGTATGAGAAACATTGAATGCAAACAAGCAAAAATTGCTCAGAGCTATGTTATTTCTAAACTACAAAATGGCTTGCAAAGTTAAAAATAGGAATCTGAATACATGTGTCAACACTTACATGAATGAAAGCACTGAACCTCCTCTTTCAGACCCAACATCCCTTCTTAAAGTAGATAAAGTAATATAATCAGGGTAAGGTCAGGTAATTGCTGGTGGGGTCCTGGACAAGACATGTCTTCTTACACAAGCTTATTTTTTGTTTTGCTTAAAAGTACCTCTTGCCATTCCCTATATTTAGAATTACATGGAATATGTATGAATCATAATTTTATTTAAATATAAATCTGAACTTTTATTTTATTTTAAATACATATTCCAAGAGAGGAATAGCTATTTTTTTTTTAGTCTGAATATGAGCAAAAAAAAAAAAAAAAAAGACAAGTGATAACAATGAGGGTTATGGACAAGACACATGGTTATTCAATTGCAATATTTGACTAAAAATAGTTTTTCTTGTAATTTTCAGGAATTACCCACCAGAAAAACAGATCACTACTAAAGTTGTTGTTAAAAATGTAGGTCCCCTACTGGATTTGGGAAAGATGGTGGTAATTTTAAATGGTAGTTGAGTTCACATTAAACATGATAATTCTGCACATTCTAAGTATGTAGACATTTATTCAGATGAGTTGAAACATAAGAAGAAATAAAGCATACAAGTTTTTTTTCACTATCCTTGTATTAATGATTACATTTTTCTTCTCGTATATTTACATGATTTATCTAATATAATACAAATAAATTAAATTTAAAAACTCTGCTGATTAAAACATGTTTGGAGAGCGCTCTCGTGTGCTAGTTCACAAAATGAGCTGGAAAGCCTACTTTATTTCAATAACGTATTCACTGATTCATTGAAAAAGCATTTTTTGTATGTTTACATGAGGCCATGTGAGGTGTTTTATACAGGGGGTTATAATTTAAGAAATATAATTATACAGAGGACTTAAAATTAATATCACCTATACAGACAGTCTTTACTTTCCCATCTGCATCTAAATCCATAATAAAGAAATATGTTTACTCAGACTTTTTTAATAGCTAAAGGGATCATTTTTAAAAATTATAATATTAATAATTAATTAAATATTCACACAGGAACTTTAGTATACAATGTATTTTGTTCCTTCCAATAATCACCACTAAACATTTTATTGTCTCATTGATACTATGTCTATAACATTCAGGAGTAAAATACAGAGGGCACCCTGGATACCCTAAATGAAGCAGTTATCTAAAAGGATTAATCCGATCTTCAGATCAACTGTGTCACTTATGAACAATGTCTTTTCATTTTGCTTAATATTAAAATATTTCACCTCTAGGTTTCCATTCAACTCTTACCTCCTCAAGAAGATTTATTTTTCTTTTCTTTTCCGAGTTCTAGCTCAGTGATCTTTCTTTTCTGCGATTATATAGAATTGTATTCCCACACCACTCATGCAGCACGTTTACATTTCCTGCCTCTCAAGAGTCTGCCTCTTAATGGAGAGACTTACCCCTTGCATTGGGTTATAAATTCCTAGAAGTCAGTACTTTCTTATGTCCCTGAATACCCCAAGGGATAGAACCTTTTACATAAAAATGGTAGGTTGATCAAAAATGGTTACCTGACCATATATGGCAAATACAAATATAGATCAGAATTGGTACTATAAAATGGTTCCAGAATCCACCTGAAATTATTACTTAATCTCAAATCCAAGTAAGCACTGATTAATAGGTGTAATTTTAAATAGGAGAGTTGAATTCGGAGACATAAAGGAGAGTTTGCGTTTTTTTCTATGTCCTTTCCCCAAACATTCACTTATTTATTCAAGCCACAAGCATTTATTATAAATCATCTATATACTAAGAACTGTGTTGGTTCTGGGAATATAAAAATAAAGATAAAACTTTGCTCACATCTCCATGCTCAGGGTCTAGTTGAGATTTGTCTGATTTTGTCAATTCTGTAAGATTGAAAGCTCAGCATAAACTTAACTTTTGTAAGTTACTATTAGTCAACACCCAATTGATATCTCACTTTCTCTAGGATGACTTTCCTGGATCTCTAGACACTCATGGTTAATAATTTCCTCCAACATAATACCAAATGACTCTATTTACAGCTCTTATTTCATTTATCTTCTTATATTGTAATCATGTGTTCTAATGATAGACTTTCTTACTCAACAATTATTTATTTTCTTAAGAGTATGGATTCTTTCTTGACACAATACTTGTACAAATATACAAATGAGTGATAGAAAAGTATAGTTCACTATAGGATGTTAATAGAAAATGTTTGCATAAAAATTGTAGAATTACTTGAAATAAATTAGGTGTAATGACAGTGCAAAGTAAACTAAAATAGGACTGTATTATTTGAGTCGGGTGACCGTAAGATTTGTTTTCCAAGCCAGGAGAATTTTTTTTTTTTTTTTTTGCAGTACGCGGGCCTCTCACTGTTGTGGCCTCTCCCGTTGCGGAGCACAGGCTCCGGACGCGCAGGCTCAGCGGCCATGGCTCATGGGCCCAGCCACTCTGCGGCATGTGGGATCCTCCCGGACTGGGGCACGAACCCGTGTCCCCTGCATCGGCAGGCGGACCCTCAACCACTGAGCCACCAAGGAAGCCCCAAGACAGGAGAATTTAAAAAGTGCAAAACACTGTCCTGAATAATCATGGTCGTACACAGGCAGATACAGGAACTCTGCAGACAGTCACTATATTTTAAGGAACTAGATGAGCATTGGTGATGAACAGAAAGATGCTATTAAACAAAGCTTTAGGGAAGGCTACCTATCAAAACATTCGTATTAACCTTATTTCACTTTACTCATTCTTTTTCAGAGAAAATTCCACTCAGCTTTCTTCCAAGTAAAATAGAATTTTGCTGCTGTGAGCAGTCAGTCAACAAGTTTAACCTAAATATCACAAATTAGATATAAACAAACCAACCAACAAAAATGAGGATATATTCACATTTAGCTTTTGGAGCCAAGTAAATATGCTAATTTGAGTGGGCACTCATGCATAGTGAATTGTATTCTAATCTATAACATGATTTTTACAGCTTTGTTTTGCTCAGTAGGATCTGTCATAATGTGTCTAGAACAGAAAGAACAACACTACTGCTCTTTTTATTTCCAAGAATTCTAAAATGCAGCTTCAGAAGAATAGCTACCATCAGCCCTGTGATCATAATACCCGATGTATGGAGCATTGATACATGACTTCCCTGTTCATTACCTAACCCTTCATTCTGGGTGTCACCAGGGTTGCATAAAAAGCCCTTTAAAACATGCTCCACTGTCTCCAGGAGTGATTATTCACTTCCATTCTTAACTACCACTTACACATGATGATGACTCTTGAGTTTTATCCTCAACCCATAGGTCCCTTAGAAATATATGCACCTTCTTAGTGACTATTTTATCCTAGGTATGGAACAGGAATTGATAATCATCCTCAAGCTTCCAAATCTGTTTTCTCTCTTCTCTTTCCTATCTTGGTTAACGACACTGAAAATGACTTGGAAATGACTTTTTAGACTCCAGTTCTCCACAGATTCTTTTTTTTTTTTTACATCTTTATTGGAATATAGTTGCTTTACAATGTTGTGTTAGTTTCTGCTGTATAACAATGTGAATCAGCTATACGTATATATATATCCCCATATCCCCTCCCTCTTGTGTCTCCCTCTCACCCTCCCTATCCCACCCCTCTAGGTGGTCAGAAAGCAAGGAGCTGATCTCCCTGTGCTATGCGGCTGCTTCCCACTAGCTATCTATTTTACATTTCGTAGTGTATATGTGTCCATGCCACTCTCTCACTTCGTCCTAGCTTCCCCTTCCCTCCCCTGACAAATTCTTTATGATTCTTTACAAATTCATCTTTTTTTTCCCCATCCCTTCTCATGTCCGAAATACTTGACTATCTCCATACTGACTGTAGAATTCAGTTAAAATTATGTAACATTGCATACAAAGTCTGTCACAGTTGGACCCTTGTATTTATCTAGTTTATTTTCTGTAACTTCACTGCAAACAAGTTTGTGAGCGTAATGGCATCACATCATCAATCTATTACTCATTTATATGAGCATAGCTGTTAGAACATCTTTTTATATGCATGGTGAAACATTTGGATTTTCTCTTCTGTGAATTATCTTTTCATGGCCTCTTGCAATTTTATTATAGTGTAGCTCACTTTCTTGTTTTAAAACCTCTGTTCATCATAGAATTTTACCTCTGGCTGAATTCTATATTACATTTACTTTTGCAGCTCGACTGGCAGTCTATTGAGTTTGTTTATAGGATGTTTTCTAATGCAAAGCTTTATTCATTTTTATATAGTCTAGCATGCCGCACTTTTGTAGTATCCTTGATATGTCTTGCTTAAGAAATTTTTCTCTTGTCTTAGTTTTTAATTTCTCCAAGATATCTTTACAGGATATCTATGTTGTTGTTTTTGTTTGTTTGTTTTTAGTTTTTAACTATCTAATTCATTTGAATCCATCCCCTTCCCCTTTTTGGTAAAATACGTTTATATTTCCAATTTTATTTTATTTTTCCTAAAGAATAGCAAGTACTGAGTTTTGTTATCTCCATGTATTAATTAAATCATCCATCTTTTTTCTTACTAAACTGAAATATCAACTTCATCATATGTTAAATTCTTATATAAACTGGCATCTCTTTTCTGGATTTTTCTACTCAGTTCACTGATCTAGATTTGACTTCCAGTAGCTTTATAGTATGTATTAAATTTTATAATTTCAATTCCCATTTCTATTCTTAATATAAAAATTTTCTCATCTTTTCTCTGGCTGTTTTCCCTTCCCATAGTTGGGCTAAGGCTCTGTAAGTCCTTTCCTCTGGAGAGCAGGTCTTTGTTATGGAGGAAGCTCTCAGTGTATTTCACAAGGGTTAATCCTCCTCTCCCCTTCCCAGAGCTTTTATGAGACCTTTTGCAGATCTTCACCCTGAGAAGCTCCTAGAATTAGACCTTTTGCAGGTCTTCACCCTGAGAACCGCCTAAACTTCTGGATGGTAAAGCCCAAGAAAGCGTGCCCCTGGAGGTTCTCGCTCTCATGTTAGTGCACATTTAGTTTCTGGTAATTCTTCAAAATTACCATTAAATATTCTGGTTTAAGGCTTCAGCAGCTTCTGCTGCGGGTAAGCGTATATCAGCTGTGTTTCTCTTGTTATGCCATCCCTCCAGATTTCAGGTGGCATTTTGCATTGTGACTTCATGAGTCCAAGAAGTTATTGATTTTCAGACTTCTCACCTTTTGTTGTGTATAAACAAAGGTGCTGACTTCCAAATTCTTTATATGTATGAATTTAAGGTGGAAGTCTTAAGAATGTTCTTGGACAAAAATTTACCAAAACTTGTTTTCAGTAAATTTTTAGATTGAT
Organism: Pseudorca crassidens; assembly: GCF_039906515.1. Taxonomy (NCBI): domain Eukaryota; kingdom Metazoa; phylum Chordata; class Mammalia; order Artiodactyla; family Delphinidae; genus Pseudorca; species Pseudorca crassidens. Next base: position 7,622,610 of record NC_090313.1, read on the forward strand.
CAAAATTATAGAGTCTACAGTTATGCTGGAGTTGAACAATTAAATAAATGAATGACAGATGGCTAGAGCCAGGTTTCTCACTGTTGGAGTAGGTATTTACAGACAAGCAAAAAGAGGAGGCTAGAATGGCCCCACCCACCTGGTAATGAATTAGAATTGGAGACATTAGCATGAACTGTTTAGTTTAATATAGATATGGATGGTTACATATAGAAATATGGGACTTCCGTGGTGGCACAGTGGTTAAGAATCTGCCTGCCAATGCAGGGGACACGGGTTCGTTCCCTGGTCCAGGAAGATCACACATGCCGTGGAGCAACTAAGCCCGTGTGCCACAACTACTGAGCCTGTGCTCTAGAGGCCGTGAGCCACAACTACTGAGCCCACGTGTCACAACTACTGAAGCCCGCGCGCCTAAAGCCCGTGCTCCGCAACAGGAGAAGCCACTGCAATGAGAAGCGCATGCACTGCAAAGAAGACTAGCCCCCGCTCGCTGCAACTAGAGAAAGCCCGCACGCAGCAATGAAGACCCAACACAGCCAAAAATAATAAATAAGTAAATTTTTTAAAAAAAGAAATACTTATACATATGTGTATATACACATTTAATATGTACACATGTCTCTCCTTGCTCTGTCAACTGAGCCTGGATCATATGGTAGTACCAGGATGTAAAAAGTACAACAAGCAAATAACAAACAAAAATACAAACAACCACACACATTGAAGAGGACATATGAACAGGACACAGAAGCTTAATAAAAAAACACCCAAAGGCCAAAGCTACAACAATTTGAGCAACAAAATAAGTAAAGTGGTATCAGATTATAACCCCAAATATAAATAAGCAACAATGAACACATACTCCTATAAATGGATGATTAAATAAATAAACCATTGGGGGAGAAAGACAAACCCATGCAGAAGAAAGCTATATGGTTTATGCAGAGGTTCCACCCTCAAGGAAGTAGAACATAATTCTGCATTCCATAAATGTGGACTGCACACTGTGACTTCCTTCCAAAGAGTACAGTATGGAAAGAGGAGAAAACAAAAGAGTAACTTCGTAGTGGAAAACCTTAACAAACACTATTTCAGTCAAGTAGTTTATTTTAACATCTGCAGTGATAACTAACTTGATAGCAAATACTCTTGATGTGATGTGTAGAAAATGAGGCTTTACTTCTGTGGTCTTCCTCCCAAGAATACATAATCTCACTCTAACCATTAAAAAAAAATCACATGCGTCCCAATTTAGAGATGTTCTACAAAGTACCAGGTGAATATTCCTCAAAATTCTCATGTTCATCAAAAAGATAGAAAGGCTAAGAGCTATCCAGAAAACACTACAATTAAATAGATCATAGTATCCTATTGAGCTCCTGGAACATACACAAAATAGGACATTAGGTAAAAATCTAATAATATCTGAATAGAGTCTGGTCTTTACTTAATAATAATGTATATTTTGGATTCATTACTTTCAACAAATAAGTCACGTTAATATTCTATGTTAATAATAGGGGAAACAGAGTGTGGGGTATGTGGAAATGGTACCACCTTTACAATTTTTCTGTGAAAATATGTCTATAGTAAATACTAAAATATTAAGATGTCGAGAATTTCAAAATAGATCAAAGTTGTTTCCTTAGTTCACCATCACACTACAGGGGAAGTAGCTTTTCATTCACAGATGTTTCCATGGAATTCTCGGTTTTCCTAATAGAATCCCTCTTCTCTCCCACGCCCAACTCTGAGTTGAAGAATTATTTCTTGTACCAAGATGGCAACTCAAGAAAAGCCATGGGCTGACAACTTTCCAGGGACTGAAAGTTCACTGCCACTCAAGATCTATCAAAAGCTTAGCCAAGTGAAACTGTATTTCCATAATACTACGGCAATGAAATGAAATCCATATATTCTACAAAATATTCTGAAATGGTGGACTTAATATATCCTTTTTGGGGGTCATAATCTCTTAGTTTATGGGACACTGTTACCTAAAATATTCTTGTAAGCATTTCATTTACTGATTTTTAAATTCATTTTCTGGGCCCCTCAAAACATTTTCAAATATATCACTAAGATGAAATCCAGGGACACTACACCCAACCATCACTGGTTGTGGATCAATTACAATGGCTATCTGAGGCTTTGGTATTAGTTGTCTGTTGTTGAGTTATGTTGTTGTGAATTTCCCTTTGGCTTGATTTAGTTTCAAGGGTAATAGAAGAAATAGCAACCTTGTGTTACTATCTGTCTCCCCTGTAATGGTGTTTGCTTGAGGATATTGTACATTATATTACAGTGTCCTCACCCTTAGGGGTCCTGGGAGAATAATCTTTATATTTTTGATGTCAGGAAGTGGGAGAATGAGGAATGTGAATGCATGCTAAATTCCTTACCTTATTTTAGGAAGGAGTCAAAAGTTATTATATATAACTTAAATATGATTCTGTTTGGAAATGTGGGTTAAGGTAACATTTTGAGAAATATAAAGGCAATTTAAAAAAATGTAATAAAAACAGGCTGGATTCCTTTCACTGGAGAAAATAAGAGTAAATATAGTATATGTGACAGAGAAAAAATAGATAAAACAGATAAACACAACAAAATTTAAAAATAAAGTGACTGAGATAAAACCATGCTATATCAATTACAACAGAAATAGGTTAAGTGTTTAATAAGAAGCAAGGGATTTCATAAGGGGACTGTGCTTCTTATGTGTTGGAAATGACCTAGTTACTGTTCTGACTGGTTACATGGGTGCATTCACTGGACCTGGATGCTAATTATTGGGCTTTTTATCTATCATTACTTGTGTCTACTTTAATAATTTTTTTTTATATAAGTACATGCAACTTACAGTAGATACAACAAGGACAACTGACATTGTTTTTAAAATAGAAGGGTGGGCCTTGCCAGGTAAAAGAAAGAAGAAAATAAAGTTGGCTTTATTAATATTAGAAAATAAGAATTCAAAAGAGAAGGCATTAAATGAGATACAGAGGGAAACATCATAAAAGTTATAAGTTTCAAAGAATAAATATTGAGCATGAATATATAGTATTAAATATCTCTTAAATAAAATTTATATAAGGAGAAATTGAAAGCAATATTTATTGTGGAAGTCTTTTACACACTACTCTGTCTTTGATAAATCAACTAAACAAAAAAAAATAAGAACATTTAAATAACATAAAGGATGATATTGAAATAAAATGTGTATAAGTTATATAATAGTGAATGCAGTTTCCTTGTAGCAATGAGGAATTTATCCAATTTGCCATATGTTGGGAAACCTCAAACTCCTCAAAAAAAAAAAAAAGAAAAAGAGATTCTGAAACTTTGTAGACTAGACTTTGTTTACAACTTAAATTATGCCTACAAATTTAATTTGCCTACAAATTAAAAATATGAGTGATTATCACATCAGGTTTTTTCAAAGTGCAGTAATATAGGCACACTTATACCCTGATGTTATTTGCATAATTATTGCAAATTTTTTAGAAAGATACTTGGTATTTCTTTAAAGTTCCTTTAACACATTATATACAATTTGACTTAGTAACCTTGTTGCTAGGTATGCATTAACATAAAATAATCTAATATAGAGACAAAGATTTAGAGACAAATTTGACACCTTCTTTTTATATATTTTTATTAAAAAATTAAAACAACTTTCCATGTTAGTACAAGTTTAGTTTAAACTTTTGATATATGCATACTATGATATCATCTCTGCTAAAATGTTTAAATATTCTAATAAGGAGTTTATCTAAAAAATACAAAACTATAAATAAATAAGTAGGCAAAGAGATAAATGGTGATATATAATGAAATACATATTGGGGGATTATATAGGGCTTCCACTTAAAAAACTGTGTAAAATTACAGTGATGCAGATGCAAATATTAACTTTGGCTAATGTTAATGATATTTATTTTCTTTTTTATATATCACCTTTTTTTCTGAATTTTACATTAGTAAATACAAATTACTTTCAAAAAGATAGGAAACAAATATCTATTAAAATAAATATTTAAAGAAGATGTGTAAGTTAACATAATTCTTTTTTAATTTGATCATTTAAATTTTTTGAATTATAAGTAATGCCACAGCACATTTTAACTTAAATGTTATAGAGTTTAATGTTTTAATTTTTCCAACAAATTGTCATAATTATCTTCAAATATAAATTAATAATGTCAGTATGCAAAATGAATCTAACAAATGTATATAAATATATAACATGCCATACTTAAAACACACATTTCATAGTAGTGCTGGAAAAAATTGTGCAAGTCCATTATTCAAACTGAATGGTCAAAGCAGAGATCATGAGCATCTGAAGATAAAGATGGCTTTAATTGCAAAAACAAATAAAACAAAACACTTGTAGTTCTTCTTAGGTCATGGTTTGTAGAAACCTTATCTTATTTGTGACATCTAGATCTTATCAAAAAAGGGATAGTAGGTAAAATTCATTTTGACTACATTACTAAAATAGTATATAACAGGGATTCAGCTATAGAAAAAATAAATAGAATTTTTCAATAATTCAAAGATATTCAGTGAGTTAGAGGGCACCCATATCATCATTCTAAATATCAATTATAATTGATACTAATAATAGCTGAAATGACATTGCTTTAAAATTTACAAAATGCTCTCCATTTATACATTTAGTTTTCATATCAACCTTGTAGGAAAGTTGCTATCCACACTTAGGAGAATTTATTAGGGCATACATATTCAGTTCATACTTTATTGTATATACACATTAAAATTGTACTTTATTTATGTTATGCTCAGGCAATTGGTATTTAATTATCACATTCAACAAAATGAACTAAAACTCTGTCACAATTAAATTGAAATTCCAGTTCTTAATTTGCCAAATGTCTGCAGAGCAAGTGAAATAATTTGAGCAAATAACAAAATTGCATAGACACATCTGCTTTCTGGTCAGCATGCAAAAATCTGTGAAATTGGGCTGACTTTCACCAAAACAACATTTTGTAAATGAAAAAAGAAAGTGCACAGAAACATCCAATGCTAAATAGTTTTATGAGTATTTAACAAGAAGGAAAAATCAAATGATAAGAAAAGTCAAGGCAAATCATCTTTCAGATTACAACTTTAATATGGAGCTTTTAGAAAAAAAACTAAAACTCTTCAATCATCTCCAATCTTTCTGCCAGATGTGGCTCTACCTGCCTCATTCATCTACTCATGGTGCTATTTTCTGAAAATTTAGATTAAATAATGGATATAATTTGATTTAATACTAATGTTTCTGTTCTTGGTGTACTTTTGAGTCTATTTTGATTGCTTTGATTAAGCCTCCCAATATATGCTAGGATTCTTAGAGATCACCCCTATGTTACTGTCTTGAAGTAATACCATTTTCCATTAATAGGTATGTATCCTTGGCAATAGGTAAACTATAATAGAACAAGGATAACTAAATTGGTTTCCAGTTTCAGAATTTATGGATTGATCCTGGATCACATCATGGTATATTTTGCTCTAGCAATGACCAGCATCAACCATTTAATTTGAAATGACAAACTCTTTGACTATATGGGCATTAATACATCACTGCCCTGATAAGGTGTTGATAATTATCTTTATCATTATTATTATCTCTACAGATTGTACACTTTATAAGGTCTCTACTGATGGAAGTAAGAATAAGATTCTACGGTATTTTTCATTATAACTTTGAGGACAGTCTTTCAAAAACCCTAGAGTATTGCGTTTCTAGAATATGTCAAGATATTATAACTTGCAGTAATATTCCTTAACATTATACATAATTTTTTCTGGAGAAAGGAGGGTTTTAAAGATGGATTCCTGGAAGGAAAAATGAAAAACCTTAATAAAAATTATATTAATATTTTTAATGGTTTAAGCTTAAACAAGCAAGATTTATCTACTCGTAAATAAACTCTTTGGGTGATCTTATAACTACATTAAGGACACAATAGAATTCAACTTAGTTTACTTAGAAGAAAACAACAATCTTTGTATTTGCTGGAAACTGCGGAAGACATTTGATTATACAGTGAACAGTCATTAATTTATAAAGGAAATAAAAATGAATCAAAAAAAGAAAAAACTCTGAAGAAATGTGCAGCTTCAGATGAATAATAATAAATCTATGTTTCATATTCCCTTCATCAATATTGAGAATAAACAGCCAATCAGTATTCAATTCATAGCAAAATTACACAAATACATTATTTTATAATAATATATTCAACACCTAAATAGCTACCACATATTTTACTACAATCATTTAAATATTATTCATTGAATATCCTTATAGTTAGTATGCTATATTGACATATTAATAATCTAGTTATATTACTCTGTTAAATCAGTTCATTGATTCTGTTATGTGTCTAAGCTTTGTGTTTCCTTAATCAAATGTCTAATTATAAATTCAAGTTATACTCAGGAAGTCAATATTCCAAAATTTACTTCTTCATCCAGATAGTGAATTTTAGTTACAAGTAACTTACATAGGCAACATCATTTTAAATTAAAATGTAAGTCCACTATGACAGAGACCAACATAATTTGATTTGTTATGTTAGTTAAGAATAGCATTAAATTAGTTTAATGAGATAAAACATTTTTTGAAGCCCAGTACAAATTTTAAAATATGAGAAATATTTTATATTATTACCAACTCACAGCAGGATAAATGGTAATATATGTTTATTGCCTTTTATATACCTTTTATATACCAATTGCCTTTTATATACCATATCCCTACACAGTGAGATAACTGAATTCTTTTTTTTCTAATTAATTTTTATTGGAGTATAGTTGCTTTACAATGTTGTGTTAGTAATTCTTAATATCACAATACAAAATGATACTCTTGCTTACTATGTTAACAGGAATAAATCCCCTTCAAGTTTCTCAATGCAAGAATGTAGTATATAGATGGTGGAGTAGAAGGATGTGTGGAGTAGAAGGATGTACACAGTCACAATAAAATCAAATCCCATAACTGCTGGGTGGGTGACTCACAAACTAGAGAACATTTATACCACAGAAGTCCACCACTGGAGTGAAGGTTCTGAGTCCCAGGTCAGGCATGCTGACCTGGGGGTCTGGTAATGGGAGGAGGAATTCCTAGAGAATCAGACTCTGAGGGCGAGCGGGATTTGATTGTAGGACTCTGACAGGACTGGGGGAAACAGAGACTCCACTCTTGGAGGGCACACACAAAGTAGTGTGTGCATCAAAACCCAAGGGAAGGAGCAGTGACCCCAGGGGAGACTGAACCAGACCTACCTGCTAGTGTTGGAGGGTCTCCTGCAGAGGCAGTGGGTGACTGTGGCTCACTGTGGGGACAAGGACACTGGGAGCAGAAGTTCTGAGAAGTACTCCTTGGGGTGAGCCCTCCAGAGTCTGCCATTAGTCCCACCAAAGAGCCCAGGTAGGCTCCAGTGTTGGGTTGCCTCAAGCCAAACAACCAACAGGGAAGGAACCCAGCCCCACCCATCAGCAGACAAGCGGATTAAAGTTTTACTGAGCTCTGCCCACCAGAGCAACACCCAGCTCTACCCACCACCAGTCCGTCCCATCAGGAAACTTGTTCAAGCCTCTTAGATAGCCTCATCCACCAGAGGGCAGAAGGCAGAAGCAAGAAGAAGTACAATCCTGCAGCCTGTGGAACAAAAACCACATTCACAGAAAGACAGACAAGATGAAAAGGCAGAGGGCTATGTACCAGATGAAGGAACAAGATAAAATCCCAGGAAAACAACTAAATGGAGATAGGCAACCTTCCAGAAAAAGAATTCAGAATAATGATAGTGAAGATGATCCTGGACCTCAGAAAAAGAAGGGAGGCAAAGATTGAGAAGATGCAAGAAATGTTTAACAAAGACCTAGAAGAATTAAAGAACAAACAAACAGAGATGAATAATACAATAACTGAAATGGAAAATACACTAGAAGGAATCAATAAAAGAATAACTGAGGCAGAAGAATGGATAAGTGACCTGGAAGACAGAATGGTAGAATTCACTGCTGCAGAACACAATAAAGAAAAAAGGATGAAAAGAAATGAAGACAGCCTAAGAGACCTCTGGGACAACATTAAACACAACAACATTCACATTATACGGGTCCCAGAAGGAGAAGAGAGAGAAAGGACCTGAGAAAATATTTGAAGAGACTATAGTCAAAAATTTCCCTAACATGGGAAAGGAAATAGCCACCCAAGTCCTGGAAGCACAGAGAGTCCCATACAGGATAAACTCAAGGACAAACACACCAAGACACATAGTAATCAAACTGGCAAAAGTTAAAGACAAAGAAAAATTATTGAAAGCAGCAAGGGAAAAATGACAAATAACATATGAGGGAACTCCCATAAGGTTAACTGCTGATTTCTCAGCAGAAACTCTACAAGCCAGAAGGGAGTGGCATGATATACTTAAAGTGATGAAAGGGAAGAACCTACAACCAAGATTACTCTACTCAGCAAGGATCTCATTCAGATTCAATGGAAAAATAAAAAGTTTTACAGACAAGCAAAAGTTAAGAGAATTCAGCACCCCAAACCAGCTCTACAACAAATGCTAAAGGAAATTCTCTAAGTGGGAAACACAAGAGAAGAAAAGGACCTGTGAAAACAGACCCAAAACAATTAAGAAAATGGTCAAAGGAACATACATATCGATAATTACCTTAAACATGAATGGATTAAATGCTCTAACCAAAAGACACAGACTGGCTGAATGGATACGAAAACAAGATCCATATATATGCTGTCTACAAGGGACCCACTTCAGACCTAGGGACACATACAAACTGAAAGTGAGGGGATGGAAAAAGATATTCCATGCAAATGGAAATCAGAGAAAGCTGGAGTAGCAACTCTCATATCAGACAAAATAGACTTTAAAGTAAAGAATGTTACAAGAGACAAGGAAGGACACTACATAATGATCAAGGGATCAATCCAAGAGAATATACAACAATTATAAATATATATGCACCCAACATAGGAGCACCTCAATACATAAGGCAACTGCTAACAGCTAGAAAAGAAGAAATCAACAGTAACACAATAATAGTGGGGGACTTTAACACCTCACTTACACCAATGGACAAATCATCCAAACAGAAATTTAATAAGGAAACGCAAGCTTTAAATGACACAATAGACCAGATAGATTTAATTGATATTTATAGGACATTCCATCCAAAACCAGCAGATTACACTTTCTTCTCAAGTGCGCATGGAACATTCTCCATGATAGATCACATCTTGGGTCACAAATCAATCCTCAGTAAATTTAAGAAAATTGAAATCATATCAAGCATCTTTTCTGGCCACAAGACTATGAGATTAGAAATCAGTTACAGGGACAAAAACGTAAAAAATACAAACACATGGAGGCTAAACAATACGTTACTAAATAACCAAGAGATCACTGAAGAAATCAAAGAGGAAATTGAAAAATACCTAGAGACAATGAAAACATGACGATCCAAAACCTATGGGATGCAGCAAAAGCATTTCTAAGAGGGAAGTTTATATCTATACAAGCCTACCTCAAGAAACAAGAAAAACCTGAAATAAACAATCTAACCTTACACCTAAAGGAACTAGAGAAAGAAGAACAAACAAAACCCCAAGTTAGCAGAAGGAAAGAAATCATAAAGATCAGAGCAGAAATAAATGAAATAGAAACAAAGAAAACAATAGCAAAGATAAGTAAAACTAAAAGCTGGTTCTTTGAGAAGATAAATAAAATTGATAAACCATTAGCCAGACTCATCAAGAAACAGAGGGAGAGGACTCAAATCAATAAAATTAGAAATGAAAAAGGTGAAGTTACAACAGACACTGCAGAAATACAAAGCATCCTAAGAGACTATTACAGGTAACTCTATGCCAATAAAATGAACAACCTGGAAGAAACTGACAAATTCTTAGAAAGGTATAGCCTTCCAAGGCTGAACCAGGAAGAAATAGAAAATATGAACAGACCAATCACAAGTAATGAAATTGAAACTGTGATTAAAAATCTTCCAAAAAACAAAAGTCCAGGACCAGATGGCTTCACAGGTGAATTCTGTCAAACATTTAGAGAAGAGCTAACACCCATCCTTCTCAAACTCTTCCAAAAAATTATGGAGGAAGGAACACTCCCAAACTCATTTTATGAGGTCACCATCACCTTGATACCAAAACCAAAGATACTACAAAAAAAAGAAAATTACAGGCCAATATCACTGATGAATATATATGCAAAAATCCTCAACAAAATACTAGCAAACAGAATCCAGCAACACATTAAAAGGATCATACACCATGATCAAGTGGGATTGATCCCAGGGATGCAAGGATTCCTCAATATACACAAATCAATCAATGTGATACACCGTATTAACAAACTGAAGAATAAAAACCATATGATCGTCTCAATAGATGCAGAAAAAGCTTTTAAGAAAATTCAACACCCATGTATGATAAAAAAAACTCTCCAGAAAGTGGGCATCGAGGGAACCTACATCAACATATTAAAGGCCATATACGACAGACCCACAGTAAACATCATTCTCAATGGTGAAAAACTGAAAACATTTCCTCTAAGATCAGGAACAAGACAAGGATGTCCACTCTCACCACTATTATTCAACATAGTTTTGGAAGTCCTAGCCATGGCAATCAGAGAAGAAAAAGAAATAAAAGGAATACAAATTGGAAAAGGAGAAGTAAAACTGTCACTGTTTGCTGATGACATGATACTATATATAGCGAATCCTAAAGATGCCACCAGGAAACTACTAGAGCTAATCAATGAATTTGGTAAATTTGCAGGATACAAAATTAATGCACAGAAATCTCTTGCAGTCCTATACACTACTGATGAAAAACCTAAAAGAGAAATTAAGGAAACACTCCCATTTCCCATTGCAACAAAAATAATAAAATACCTAGGAAGAAACCTACCTAGGGAGACAAAAGACTTGTATGCAGAAAACTATAAGACACTGATGAGAGAAATCAAGGATGATACCAACAGATGGACAGATATTCCATGTTCTTGGATTGTAAGATTCAATATTGTGAAAATGATTATACTACCGTAAGCAATCTACAGATTCAGTGCAATCCCTATCAAATTATCAATGGCATTTTTTTTAACAGAAGTAGAACAAAAAAATCTTAAAATTTGTATGGAGACACAAAAGAGTCCAAATAGCCAAAGCAGTCTTGAGGGAAAAGAATGGAACTGGAGGAATCAGAGTCCCTGACTTCAGCCTATACTACAAAGCTATAGTAATCAAACAATATGGTACTGGCTCAAAAACAGAAACATAGATCAATGGAACAAGATAGAAACCCCAGAGATAAATCCACGCACCTATGGTCAACTAATCTATGACAAAGGAAGCAAGGATATACTATGGAGAAAAGACAGTCTCTTCAATAAGTGGTGCTGGGAAAACTGGACAGCTACATGTAAAAGAATGAAGTTAGAACACTCCCTAACACCGTACACAAAAAAAACCTCAGGGCTTCTCTGGTGGCGCAGTGGTTGAGAGTCCGCCTACCGATGCAGGGGACACGGGTTCGTGCCCCGGTCCGGGAAGATCCCACTGGGCCCATGAGCCATGGCCGTTGAGCCTGCACGTCCCAAGCCTGTGCTCCGCCACGGGAGAGACCACAACAATGAGAGGGCTGCGTACCGAAAAAAAAAAAAAAAACCCGAAATGGATTAGAGACCTAAATGTAAGGCCAGACACTACAAAAATCTTAGAGAAAAACATAGGAAGAACACTCTTTGACATAAATCACAGCAAGATCTTTTTTGATCCACCTCCTAGAGTAATGGAAATAAAAAGATAAATAAACAAATGGGACCTAATGAAACTTAAAAGCTTTTGCACAGCAAAGGAAACCATAAACAAGACGAAAAGACAACCTTCAGAATGGGAGAAAATATTTGCAAATGAATCAACAGACAAAGTATTAATCTCCAAAATATATAAACATCTCATGCAGCTCAATATTAAAAAAACAAACAACCTAATCCAAAAATGGGCAGAAGACCTAAATAGACATTTCTCCAAAGAAGACATACAGATGGCCAAGAAGCACATGAAAAGCTACTCAACATCACTAATTATTAGAGAAATGCAAATCAAAATTACAATGAGGTATCACCTCACACAAGTCAGAATGGCCATCATCAAAAAGTCTACAAACTATAAATACTGGAGAGGGTGTGGAGAAAAGGGAACCCTCTTGCACTGTTGGTGAGAATGTAAATTGATACAGCCACTATGGAGAACAGTATGGAGGTTCCTTAAAAAACTAAAAATAGAATTACCATATGATCCAGCAATCCCACTACTGGGCATATACCCAGAGAAAACCATAAATCAAAAAGACACATGCACCCCAATGTTCATTGCAGCACTATTTACAACAGCTGGGTCATGTTAGCAACCTAAACACCCATTGACAGATGAATGGATAAAGAAGATGTGGTACATATATACAATGGAATATTACTCAGCCATAAAAAGGAACAAAACTGTGTCATTTGTTGATACATGGATGGATCTAGAGACTGTCATACAGAGTGAAGTAAGTCAGAAAGAGAAAAACAAATATTGTATATTAATGCATATATGTGGAACCTAGAAAAATGGTACAAATGAACCAGTTTGCAGGGCAGAAATTGAGACACAGATGTAGAAAACAAATGTATGGACAACAAGGGGGGAAAGCAGTGGGGTGTGGTGGTGGTGGTGTGATGAATTGGGCTATTGAGATTGACATGTATGCACTGATGTGTATAAAATTGATGACTAATAAGAACCTGCTGTATAAAAACAAAAAGTTGACTGAAATGATATTTGCATTTCTGTACATGGCTGTGTGCATGTGATCAATGGGAAGAAATATACAAAAATACATCTAATAAAGAGAGTTGTACTAAAAATAAAAATAAAAAAGAAGGTGGTATACATTGTTCAGATAAAGCAGTTCCCAGGTACATTCTTCAAACTATTCTTATTTTTTTTCCTTCTGAGACATTTAAAAGTAAGGTATACAGGGCTTCCCTAGTGGCGCAGTGGTTGAGAGTCCGCCTGCCGATGCAGGGGACACAGGTTCGTGCTCTGGTCCTGGAAGATCCCACATGCCGCGGAGCGGCTAGGCCCGTGAGCCATGGCCACTGAGCCTGCGCGTCCGGAGCCTGTGCTCCGCAACGGGAGAGGCCACAACAGTGAGAGGCCCGCGTATCACAAAAAAAAAAAAAAAAAAAAAGTAAGGTATATAGACATGATATACCTCTAATTTTTCTAGATTAATACCCTATAGATGTGGTTTTCATAATCATAATACCATTTCCATGTTTAAAATACTAACATCTATTCAGCAACATATTCTAATATATGCTAAATAATTCCAATTTCCCCTATTCTCCTGAAAATCTTTTATACTTTTTGTTTGTTTGCTTTTCTATCCAGGATCCTATCAATTTTTCACACCTTTTTTTTCAGTTTTTTATCTTTAGATTTTCATAATCTAAATAGTCTCAAATCTTTTTCTCCCCATGAGAGTGCAGTTTTGAAGATTCCAGTTCTAGGTTTCTTATAAAACAGTAAGATTTGCAATCTGCAATCAGATTTTGACTTGTTTTCTCAAGAGTAGACTGTGTTACATATTTTAGCAATAATACAACACAGGTATTATGACCTTTGCCATTGCTTATCATCAAGAGGTTCTTAGTAAGTTCCTGTTTAGGATGAGAATCACCTGTACTAAGGTGGTTACCGCCAGGTCACTCAAAGTTAAGACACATATTCCACTTTGAAACTGATACTTAGGTTTTGGCAGAATTCTTTGAGACCATGTGAAAATCCTATTTTCTAACCACCCAACTAAAGATCCATGCCTTGTAATTTTACATTGGAAATTAGTTGTAAAATTGAGATATCCTAATTGCATAATTTCTTCTATATTGATTACCTGACATTTTCTGTAAAAAGTATCTTTCTTTTTATCTTTTTCTTACAATATTTTTAATTTTTAGCATCTCTCTATACTAGTTATTTTACATATAATAAATGTTTACTACATTAACATGTTTTTCATTTTCATGTCAAATTAATGAAGCTTGCATTCTTACATGACAAATTGCAAGATCAAATCTGGAATTGTATGTTTCCCCAGCAGCTCTCTCTAGTTCCATTTAGTGGCAACTGGTTTTAGGAAGTGAAGATTTAGACACTAGGTGTGCTCACAGATACCGGGATTATTGTTCTAAACCCATTTAGTGGTCATATATATCATGAGTTCATACTGATACCTCTAGTTGAAGTCCACCTTCCAGCATACTTGTGATCAGCTAAGGCATTCAAGTTGTTTGCTACTGCCTTCTCATTAGTCCAATAAACGTAACATCATCAATGGAATGTTGTAATGTTCTGTAGACTATGAAAATAAACAAAATTCCTCAAGCCTGTATAATAATAGAGAGACAAAGAGTTGAAAAAGCAGTGCAATAAAATATTGAAGATATACTGCTGCCCTATGAGGTAGAAGCAAATTGCTTCTGATTATCTTTGTGAATTTTGGTGAAAACAAATTTGTCAGGTCGAGAGATGCATACCAAATTCCAGCAGGTAAGGCAAAGATACCATATCAAAATAACAGCAGTGATTGGAAAGCACCTGATTAAGTTTACCAAAATCCAAAGTAAAAGATCTATCAGTCTTTTCTTTGGCCAAGCAGGATAGTAAAATGGGGACATAATAGGAATTAATACCCTTCGATCCTCTAAGTCCTTTTTGGGGCACTAATATTTGCAATTCCCCAGGAATGCAATATTGCTTTCAGTTTATTATTTTAGTGAGGGATTAGGGGGTCATTATTCCTACCTCACTCTATGGCCTATTAGCCATATGGGTAATCTGTCCATAATTAAGCATATTTATCTGTCTTACATATATTGAAACTAAGCACATAACTAGCATAGATCGGACTCAGGCCAAGATTCCCTCCATAAGCCTCAGAGTCACCATTCTGTTCCTCTAACAATGAAGGTTTTGGTCTTTGGTATTGATATCAGTTCATATGCAATATCTAATAGTCTCCAGATTTCCCTTACTAGGGTACTGACATCTTCGTAAATGGCCACAGAATCCTCAAAAAATGCTTAGAGGAAGATTCAGAGTCTACAGATATGGCTTTGTTGCAGGATCTTTTCTCTAAAGGGTTTAGACTACCCTTTGGTTAAGGAGCTACAAGTCTGTAAACACTTTTTCTGAGACCTGGGTAAGAACTCATGAATTCCCACTGCCGTTTCTCCACTTGGGTTTCTCCCCACTAGACATGGAAATCTGCTGCTTGTATAGGCAAGTGTTTCCTTAGTAGTTTGCCTATGTGTTCATTCCAGGGATCTGAGGATCCGTAAACCACTGCAAATGATCACTGAGGTTCATAATACTTTGTTTATTCCTCTGTCTCCAATAATTTGTACAGTAATAGTGCTCATTTTGTCTCTTGGTATCAAGAGTCGCCACTTGAGCTTTTTCTTCTATGGAGTCCAACATCAAAGAGTCAAATTCCATGGTATTTCTCCTACTTTTACTGCCAGTCTACAAAGGGTGGTGATCACAGAGGTTACTGCGGTTACAGAATGGGTGAGCTGGTCCCACCTAATCTATCCACTACAGTATCCCTTTTCCTGAACCTTTAGAGCTACTCACCTCTTCGCAGAGTCAGGAAAATTTTGATATTTCAAATCACTATCTTTAGGAACTGTGTATTCCAGGCTTCAGTTAACCAACCTATTGGGCTCTCCTATACTGGAAACAATATATTAATTCCCAATCCAGGGTAAGTTCATATATATCTAATACATTCAGTCTAGTCTAGTTTTAAAGGTGCTCTTCTACATTCAATACTTTTATGACTAGTTACTACACCTCTAACTTAAACTCCTAATAATTCAACAGAGCAGGATCTTGCATCATTAATACAATCAATCTGCCACAGTTCACCCTCTGGCTATAATTATTCACTTCCATTCCGTATGTTCATCCTCATCACAGGAAACTTCAATCACAACTGTGGGTATAGAATCAAGTTTCTTGTGGTTGACATCACACTTGGAAGTGTCTTTTTAGATATGACTCTTCATCCAGAGACTTATGGAATACAAACATTATTTGTCATCCTCACACCGAACATGCAATGGTGAAATGGACAAGAAAACCAAAAGCAAATAGCATGGACAGCTGTTAAATAGCTGTTGAGATTAGAAGAAAATAGACTGAGTGGACCTTTAAACACACTGAGGCGGGGGGAAATGGTTGGAAGCAGCATGGGTAGATGGAGAACGTTAAAATTCTATGAACAAGAGGATTCTTACATAAAGCCAATAAAAACAAAGAGTACTGACCTAAATTTAATATGGGATCAGTTTACAAACAGGAAAATAAAATCAACAACAGTAAATTACTGAGACTTAGAAGTATAGATATTGAGTAAATGAATGAAGAAAGTTCCAAGACGTCAAGATATTGTCCAATCCAAAATCCCAGACAAAGAGAACAGACTTGTGGTTGCCAGGGTGGGGGCAGGGGGATTGGACAGGACTGGGAGTTTGGGGTTGGTAGCTGCCAACTATTACATTTAGAATGGATAAACAACAAGGTCCTACTGTAGAGCACAGGAAACTATATTCAATATCCTGTGATACATCATAATGGAAAAGAATATATAAAAGAATGTATATGTGTATAACTGAGTCACTTTGATGTACAGCACAACATTGTAAATCAACTATATTTCAATAAAAAAATTTTTTTTATATTTCCAAAAAAAAATCCCAGAAAACTTATTTTTCATCACTGGGGAAATACCTCCACCACCACACATAGAAAGTATTGAAATACTTCTTCCCAAAGGAACTAAGTATTGTAAAAATACTTGTTGGCTTTGAAATGCTTAGGGACATTTTGGGGCTCTTTGCTGCAATGTTTGACTTAAAATCTGTCCTCTTACGTTTATATTAATTAATTTCAAAGCAAACCAATACTTAAAAGCTTATATGAATGTGGAATTTTATATAACTGGCAAATAACTAGTGCTACTGAATTTTGTTATTTATGTTTGCATTACAATAATATGCAAGTACTATTTTGTGAAAGTCTGTTAAAACTTCCTAAAATAAGCTGAAACCTAAAACTAACCCAGTATAAAATTTAAATCCTTATTCAAAAATGTGATTAGAGGGCTTCCCTGGTAGCACAGTGGTTAAGACTCTGCCTGCCAATGCAGGGGACACGGGTTCAATCCCCGGCCCGGGAATATCCCACATGCCGAGGAGCAACTAAGCCCGTGTGCCACAACTATTGAGCCTGTGCTCTAGAGCCCACGAGCCACAACTACTGAGCCTGTGCACCACAACTACTGAGCCCAAGTGCCACAACTACTGAACCCACGTGCCACAACTACTGAAGCCCATGCGCCTAGAGCCCATGCTCCGCAACAAGAGAAGCCACTGCAATGAGAAGCCCGTGCACCGCAACGAAGAGTAGTCCCCGCTCACCACAGCTAGAGAAAGCCCGTGCACAGCAACGAAGACCCAACACAGCCAAAAATAAAATTAATTAATTAAAAACAAAAAATGTGATTATAATTTGCCCAAACATAACTCCTTGTTAACACTCTTGTTATTGGGAATTTTTAAAGTATGGCTAATTATCTAATGAGAAGTAGTGAACATTAGTGTCAGGTGATTATTTTTCTTATGTGTATCTGCATATTTAATGTTAGGCTAGATCATACTTTCTGGAATTTTACAATAGCAAGACACTTCAAGAGTCTCTATTTTAAATCTCATATCTTCAAAACCAAAGTTCTTTAGATTAAATGACTTGTCTATTTAATCTAAATTAGACCACAGAGAGGGTTAGCAGACCACGGAGAGGGTTAGCAGAAGTGAAACAAAACCCTGCAAAGACATACTTTCCCACTACTCCACTTAACTTGAACTTTCAGTTAACAAGAAACAATTAACAGAAAGACCATCCCTTTTATATCTTTCTGTAAAATAGAGTTTTCTGTGAGAAACAAATTTTATTATAGGGCAATAATTGGACCTGATCTATAAAATAAAAATCAGGTAATGCTGGTATATCTAGAATAAAAGGCACTGGAAAAGAAACTATCTGGCATTACTAAAAACAAAATAAAATATGAATTGTAAATTGGTACTCAATATCTTAAGGCTATTCTAGTTCATTGCAGTATCATTATGGCATTGATGAGTGTGGGAAAAGCCTAAGAAAAGCTGCTAGAATGACATTGATAAATGTGGGAAGGACATGTGAATTTTTTCAGACTGACAGGTTTTTTTTTGAACCCATCTGCAAGGCTGTTTTACAGGAAATGACAATCTTCTCTGCTACTTAAAGAAAATGATTGTATCTGGCCCAAAGACAGACTCTTAATAATGAAACCAGTTGTTTGTATCTCCTTTCCATTGATTTTTTTTCCTGAGAAAATATAATTATACTAACTGAGAAATTCTTTGCCACCCTTGTCATTAGTTTCTCACAGACTAAGCCACTTTGGTGTCACAGATTTCACCTTCTGATTACAGCATAAAGGAAATCACTCACCTCCAGCAGGCCTGCTGGCTTGTGTTCCTCCCCTCCAGCTCCCTTATCCTCACATCTCCAACAGGCCACATGCTCTGCCGGCTCCAGTCCGCATCCCTGGTACAGGAAGCTGCAAATCAAAGCCAGGGCAGCAGGAGCTGGTGGGCCCTCCGAGCATGCAAGGTCAGAGGCAGATAGGCTTCGTGAATTGTCCCTTGACTCTGCATTTCATGGAGTGAGACCCTATGTCTTGGGAAAGACCTCTATGATTACACCAAATTCTTGCTTATGTTTATGGGGGGTCTACATTCATCTCTTTACATGTGTGATGAGAAGGGAAGGGATTGGACCACTTCCCCCATTGTAAAGGTTTCAGCATGCCTTTCCATTCATGTTTTATCACTTGTACCATTCCACGATTAAAGACAACAAGGAAAAGACAAACACATTTCTCCATGTGACGCTCTATGCCTATTTTCAGTTGGATTCCATCCAAAAGAATATCCCCATTGCTTGTGCTGTTATTTACGGGAACTTAAAAGCCATGACCAGTCATCTCTCAGGCAGAACCTAAAAACCATTTAAAATCATGTGTAACGTTGTACACCAAGCAGCAATATAAATCACTTCAAGACCACTTGGGACAAAGTATATGATACTTGTCATGCAACCGAAAGCTTCCTAAGTGGTCTGCGATAAAACTCTATAAATATCTGGAACAATTGTAACAAATTATATAGGAACATTTTAAATAATGATATTCAATTATTTCTTAAATACATTTGCCCTGAATGCAATTGAGATGCTCGTGGCATTTCTTTTTAATAAAATAGTTTAAAGAAATCACAGTTAATATTTTTATATTCTAACTCTATCAATAACTAACTGGAGAATTGTTTAATGGATAGTCTCATCTTATATAGGTAGATCTAGTTTTGAATGTTTAGAGAAAACCTGTGAAAGGTTAATAGGTGAAGACAAACAAAGACAATTTATAGTCCCATTAGGGCTGTGAAAAGAGCACAGTAGTACTGAGAATAATAATAAAAAAGTATTGGAGGTATGAAGCTGCAAACCAGTGTGCTTAGTTATAAATTACTGATTACTATTAATTATTTTTAAACCCTGAGATCATTTAAATTTTTTCTTCAGATATTAAATGGCAAGTCTCTAAGGGAATAAAGAGTTTACTCTTCTAAAACCTCATGCCTGCCTTATTTCATGGTTCAGTTAACCTGATTCAGATTAATGACCTTTTTTGTACCCTATAACATAAAAATCAGTCACAAGTGACAAGATATTTATTTTGGAATCAGTGTACCAACATTCCAAATATAGAGATGTTGAAGTGTATAGATAGAAATATATAGATACCTTGATATAGACATCAATATCTGTATCTATATAGATGATACTACGTCTCTGAAACATCTTCTAATTTGATAGCTCAGGGTAAAATTGATTTATTTCTTATGTCTAATTGCAGCAATTTCCAGTACAATGATTTATGATGATGACAAAGATACATTGACAGTTCAATAACACTGATCAATGATACTAACCAGTGGACGAATGATATGTTCTATGCTTTGGAATGGCATCCAGGTGTTGAATACTGAAAAGCCATTCTCAGGAATCTCCAAGTGTGAAATAGTATTTGGGGGCATAAATGTCAATCTCGTTGTCCATTTTTCACTTTAGAATGTAACCTTTCTCGGATATAAATGGTTCAATAAGTCAAATTCTGTGTTAGAATCTGTAGAACCAAGGGTGTTTTCCTTGCGGTGTGTGGATGTTTGTTTTTTGTTTAAATCCCTCTTCCAGCTAGTAAGTTACTGTCCATAAAATCACCTGTGTCACACATTTTTCTTCTCCATATTTCCCCCATTGAATTGGCTAGGGAATGCTAACTGATATAACAATAATCTCAACATCTCAGTGGCTTAACAAACACAATTTTGCTCCTAACTTACTTCTACTTCCAGTAAGGCTCAGTGGTGGAGTGGAGTGGAGATTTTGGAGGGGATTTGAACTCCTTGAATCCAGTAACGGCTCAGTCTTCCGCGCTTTAGAATCCTCCCCTGGATTCTCCACACGCAGCCAACAGAAAAGAAGAGCCACAGCATGTGAAGGCCATAGATGGAAGTTGCAGGACTGGCACAGCAAGTGACAGATCTAACTTCCTTTTTCAGAACACAGTCATTTAGCCCCATGGATCCACAAGGATGCCTGGGAAACACAATCTTCCCATGAGCCCTGGAAAATAAAAATAAGGAAAAAGCATTAGACAAAACGGCATTCTCTCTCTCTCTTTCTGTCTCTCTCTCTCTTTCTCTTTCACACACACACACACACACACACACACACACACACACACTATCCATATTATTTCAAAAGTCCTGTTTTCACTTCTTTGACTAAGTATCTACTAAAATTGTATTACTGCTAATGATAGACCAGACACTTATTAATGACTTACAGATATTTATTTCCTGTTTTTCTCTTTCCCAGTTTCCAGCAATAACCATATAAAGTGGCCTTTTTTTCCACTACCCCAAAGCAGCTTTATTTAGACTCCCTTTGAGACAGTAAATCTTGATGGATTTGCAGCTTTGATACCCAATAAATCTCCCTTAGAAAGCTTGTATGTAAACAAATAATTAGAACTTGATGAAGAGCCACCAGATGCTTGTTTCACATTCATCTCTTCTCACGTGTACAGTACAGTTATTTAATTTCCTATAGAATTTTACCTAGTAATCAAGGGTGAAATTTTGCATCATGGATATTAGAGAAACTAATATTCTGGATCTCCTGATATGAAGCAGTGTGAAAGTGACATTTTTTTTAAACTAAAATATTTAACCTGAATTTAAACAAGCTTCAGGAACTGACTTCCTGTTTGCAGGAAATAAAAGGGATAAGGAATGTGTTAAATGATGCAATAAAGAAGCGTTTTGACTCTCTTAATTTGAAACCTCTCCAAAAGCAGATCTTGAAACAAAACTTGGGTGCATGTAGTTTATATGGAAAGTGATACGAGGAAGTGTTAATTATCAACTTCTTGCTGCAGGCAACAAAGGCACAGTCCTAACAGGGAAGCACTGAGAAACCATGTCAAACATAACTCTGAATTTCCTTCTAAGGGATAGTGAAGGTGAGGTATTTAACTATCTGCTCACGTTCACACCCCATCCCTTGTATCCTAGCAGTGCCAGCTGCCCTGGTCAAGGAAAGCTCCAGGGACTCTGAAAAAAATCCCTTAGACAGTGGGATAGTGAGATAGAGAGGAGATAAATTATTTACAAATATTTACAAATATTGAATAATCTGGGTAGATGGTTTATAAATATCTACTGTACTATTCCCTAATCTTTTCTGTATCTAAGCAAAATTTCATAACAAAATTTGGGAGGAGAGGGGGAATATAGTTCATGCCAAACAAGATGTCAATGATATCCTCACATGTTTAATAATATTAACCAATAATAGCCATGATCTTAAAAATTTTATACGTGTCACAATATTTAAATGTGTTTTTAAAGTCCTAAATATGTAGGCAATTAATGTCAAATAGATAACATAAGCTTCCCGCATCTCTTTCAAAATATTCACTCTTCAATATAACTTTATATTTATGGCTTTTCAACTGCGATTGTAAGATCTACTGAATACACAAAAAGAAATAGACACACTGGAAACATTGAAAAAGTATATGACTTATGTCCTAAGCTTGGGACATTATTTTTAAATCCATAATGACAGTAGGTTAAAATAGAAGCACATTGTCAGTTATGTTTAATGAGGTTTTCCTGATGGATAGTGACAGTGGATAGATCAGGGGTGCCCTTTCCCAGGAAACAAAACTGATCACTGGTGGAATTTTCCTAAGGACTATTGGAAAGTGTCAAAGATAACTCATAGACATAACTCGTACATTAACTGAGAGGTTTCCTTACCTAAGGATCTACTGTATGTCCTTAACCAAGTGATGATATGTACATTCAGCTCAGTTTATCTAAAATTGAACTCCCAGTTCAGGTAGGTGTCATTGTTACACAACGTATACTAATGAACTGGAGGTGTTGAACTATCCCACATAATGTAAGTAAAGGAGAAAGATAGATAGTCCTTGGAAAACGTCTCATATATTAGATCAAACATTTATGTGTCATGTGTTTTCGTTTTTATCCTCTAAATATTCAGATCTTGATCACAATCCAAGGACTAACTGAAAACTACTACCCTATTTTATTCAAAAATTTCTGAACACTGATGAATCTACAGAATTCAATGGAAAGATGTGAATTTAGAGATGAACACCTGAGCTTCCATTGAAGGCTAAAAAAGTCAGTAAACTGCATGACTCCTTGCAGTGAGGCTTTCACTTAAAACACAGTGATAGTATCTGCTTCAACTGCTTCATAGTTCTTAAAATCAAGTATGTTAAATATGAGGCATAATTGATCATCTATACATTTTGTTTTCTTCCAGAACAAAAAAGGTGTGTTTTTTTGGTGTTTTAGTTTTTGAATCTTTAATAATTTTTTTCATTTTGTTTTGTTTTTACATTAAGTCCTTTACTCCAATACAAAGAAGAAAGGACTAGTTATGGAGAGGTTACTGTTCAGAGCACTCAGGATCCTAGTTTTAATAGTAATAGACTTTCTACTAGTTGTAATAGTAATTGATAATACTAGTTTTAATGTGGTCTCTTCTTCTTCATAGCCGCGAGGTCACACTGGGAAGACCAGCCTCTAAAGGTAGAAGGTGTGCTTCTCTCTCTGTGTGTCTTTCTGTCTCTCTCTTTCCGACCTCTCTTCCTTTCTTTCTCCCTCTCTCCCTTTCCCACATGGGAACTGCTTTAAGGACTAAAGGTAGGGGCTGGAGCAGTAAGCTAGAATGACCTGCCTTATCAAGAGAAACCCCTTCTCCTTTCTTCACTGCACTCATTTTTGTTTGAATTAATAGATGTAACTCTTTGTGTCTTTGGAATGGTAAATCTAGAGGCCCAAAAACGTGTGTTGTGGGGTGTGTGTGTGTGTTTGTGTGTGTGTGTGTGTGAGAGAGAGAGAGCCTGCAGATAAAAAAAAGCCCATGGCCGCCTTTTTTGACTTCACTTAGGAAAAGAAGCCCTCTACTCATTTCTGAATAACTTTTAGATTATCAAGTTAAATCAGGTAGTGAGGCTCCAGTCTTGATATCAAATCAGTGCTTAAATTGCCTCGGGTTCTTAGCTTTGCTTATATACAATATTGGACTCTTGTGAGGAGAATAACCAGCAAGGGAAAACTTCATTTATCCTCAGTCCCCTTAGAATCATACGTCACTGCAGTCTGGAAAAAATTACACTATTATGCAAACAACTGACAAAATTTTGTCTTTTTATTCCTCACAAACAGCCTCCATTTATATTTCTTAAAACCCCTAATAGAATTTGTGTCTGCTCAGTTAGAAAGAAGAAAATATATAATAAATGAATTTTCAAGAGCAAAGGACACCATTTTATCTTTGTCATTTTAAACAATTCTGAATGGGAAATACACCTAAAAATAGTGGGGTTTACACTGAAAATGTCCTGTTTTTTTGTTTGTCTTTTTGTTTAGTATATAAAATAACCATGCACCTTACAATCAACAGTGTTTTGAATCAATTAAGACGACCATGGCCTGTATGGTCATCTAATCAATCCCATGAATAACTTGCTAAAATAAAGCTCAGTTTGATTCACTGCCCAAAACAAACAAAAAAACAGCAACGACAATGACAAACACAGACTTTTGAGTAGCCACTAGAATAGATAGGATTTTTTTGAGAAAAGCAATTGGATACGTATGTGAATCAGACATGACTGACATTAACAAATGGATCGTCAACTACTGTTTAGATGCTATCAAAGGTGTGGTCGTTTTTTATCCTTTAGGGATGTTTTGGATGCAGGTGGAAAAAATTTCAACTTACTCAGGTTTTCTTTCTTGGATTATGTAACTGAAAAGGGTGTGTCTGGATTTTGGTTCAAAGGGTATCATCAAACCTGGCTTCCCTCCATCCCCTCTGCCCTCATTCCTGTTAACTGCATTCTCAGACTCTCTGTGGGCTCAAAATGGCTATATATTCCCTACTTTAAGCTGAGTAGAAAACAATTATTTATTTGAAGTAGAATTCAACAAAGAGTTTATTTTAATTGGACCAAGTTTGAACAAGTGCCAAATCCTGAACCAGAGGCCAAAGGCATGCAGAGTTCTGATTGGCCTGCTTTGAATCACACATCTATCCTGGGGTGACTATCACCCCAAACTACAGAGAGTGGAGAGTGCATAGGTATTTTAAGAGCTGGTCATACACACACACACACACACACACTCACACAATACACGTATTACATGTAAATTTTGTATATGTAAATACTATGCTATATTAAATATAGTACATATATTATATATAAATATATATAAATTACATATTCAATTGGAAATAGTCATATTTTGACTTTTGAATGTAAAAGTGATAAAAAATATAAAGAAATTTGAAGCTGGGAATTGGAAATTTTAGAAATGTGTGAAGTTTAAACTCAGAACAAAAATGCTAATAAAATCAGGAACAGAAGAAAAGGCACAATAACTCTAAACAGAAATAAAATATAAGTGAGCATTCATATGTAAAAAATAAGTTTATAAATTTAAAATCAGTCAGTTACATTATGATCTATTTTCTAATCTTCTGAACTAGATAAAGTCATCCAGACAAAAATGTATATTAATTTAGTTTGTGTGTCAGGCAGGTAAAATGACATCTCTGATCAGTGAGCAAGGAGCCGAAAGACTTGAGGCACAAAGTCTCTAAGCCACAATATCAAACCTGGTTTATCTGAGAAGGTAAATGAATGTTCGTTATGTTGAGTTTCAAGAAAAGAAAATGAACTCCATCAGTTTGTCAGCAACCACAGCTTTATCATCTTTTGGAAGCAACTATCAGCGTGTGCTTTTCCTGTGACCTCTAATTATCATAATGACAAATAAAACAAAACTGCTATTTTTAGTGACAGATGAAATTCCCCTGACTTAGACTATTACCTTGCCCAGAAATGTGATTATTTCAAAAGTTGAAGAGGTAAACAATTTTTTAACACTAAAAGAAGAATTACTGGGTAATGTGTCGATATTTCTAAACAAATTTAATCATCTGCCAATAAAACCACAAACAAAACAAAACTTACATGTGACTATCATTTGACACTTTTATTAATGTCTTTGACTCTAGAGTATGAATGGGGTACATGATTCACATTTTAAGGTACCTGACCACTAAACAGACCCTATTCTCATTCACATTTTTGCAAAATATAGGAATTTAGTTTGCACGACTGTGCTGCGAGGGTACATACCATTCTGTAATCAACAGCCAGACTTAAATAAAACAGACTTCACGAGACCTGGGGCTTCATTCATATTGTCACTGCTCTTTCCCAGTACCTAAATCTATGTCGGCATGTAGTAGGTAAACATAATGTAGTGCAAGAATGAGTGAATGATCAAATGAATACAGAAAGAGTATGTGAATGGCTCAGATCTAGACACTGTCTCAAGTTGGGCAAGTAAGGTTCTTTCTCACTGGAATTTATGACTAGGTTACAGACATCTTAGTGGATTTTGTTAATAGTTATATTGGAAGTAACTTAGAGTTGGGACAATATGAAGCATGGTAAAGAGGATGTCAGCCCTATAAGGAAACATAATGTAGCAAAAACTGGCACCCGGACTCACCAATTCCTGGATTCAATATTTTTAGAGACTGAGCTGCACTTTCTCTTCTCCAGCTCTTCAAATTCCTTACAAATCTTTGCAATTAATTCCTCTTTTTCTTTTGTGAAAGATTGAATGGATTCAGCTCCCTGCAACAATAGATTCATCTCCTTGCAACTAGATTCCAATGCATACAACAAGGTGGTTTTCATATCTATTTTAGTCCAAGTTTGCATTCACCACTTAAAGTAGCATAATTCAGTCTCAATTTCTGTGTCCTATATCTGAAATTTCAATTTTAACCAGTGTGCCTCTTCTTCTGGAGAAGTCCCCATCTGCATTTAATAGACAAAGCAAAAAATAAGGGGAAATGTCTGCTAAAAGGTAGAGGAATAAAAAGGAGGCTAAGAGAAGTGAGAACGTAAAGTACCTTGGTAGCAGCCATTTACTCCTTGTGTCTAGGGAGGAGTAGGTGAGTAGAGTCACAAGCACAACAAGGATAATTGACTTTAATTAGCAGAAAGAGGTGGGACTGTTTTAACACAATGAGGGGAAGACATCTTCCATACTTAATACGGACCTCATCTTAGCTCCATTTCTCAGGTACAGCTTAGCAAAAATCAGAGAATTGAGTTCATCTAACATTGGTCTTTTCCCATATGGATGCTATAAAATGATAGGAGAGCAAGAGAGTTTAGTGCACTGGCACAAATGACAACAAAATAATGACTCATGGGTTTTAAGCTCAATAAGGAAGGAAGTGAAGAAAAGATAATAATAGATGGAAAGAGTAGAAAACTGGAGTGACAGAAGCCACCTCACCCTAGAAACAACAAAAAAAGAAAAGAAAAAGTCTGAATTAACGTTTTTCAGAACTCTGGAAATGAACCAGCGCCTTGTAGCACCTCTGGAAGACTTATTAAAAAGAAAAGTCATTTATCCTCAGAAAGATCAGTAAACTTTGTGGAATTTTACCTTACAGAAATCCCACACCCTGTTCCCCAGTTCAGTAGTAACTGTGAAAACAGCAGTGTGCAGATGGTACCAGAGGGAGCACACAGACTTCATTCACAAAGAACCTGCGACCTGTCTTATTCTGACCTGTCTGGTAGTTGCATGGAAGATTAGCTCAAATTATCTCTGATTGTCTTCATTTCACCTGACTCAGGACTGGCCTAGTGCTAAAGCTGCTTCCTGGGGAAATTTGTCAAAAAAGTATTCATGGGCTAATTTATTAGGTTACTGCTGCCTGAGGCAACAGAGAACTGTTGGTGCAAAAAGCACATTCGTGGAAGACACATAGATGAAAAGCTGGGGAAGGATACGTACATAGATTTTTAAAAAGAAATCCCCATATTACTGGAAATCTAGAATGTCACACACATGTGCAGGGCTTTACACTTGATCAGGGAAAACTTCCAGCTGACCCTGAGATGCTATGGAAGAAGGAAGTCAAGACTAAGGAAGAGTTGCCAATTGCCTGGCTGAGTGTTGAAGGTATGCCTCAACACATACACAGAGCCCTAGGCAAGGACTGAAAAATATTTTGATTCTAGGCTTTTAAGGAAATATCTGTCTAGTGTGTAGCTGCCCACTAAGCTAATGGAACAGGGACTTTGGGGACCACAATGATAAAGAATACAGACTTTATGGAATTAGCTCAGAAAAGTCACTAACTAAACAAACACCATATAAAATAATCATCAACAGCAATAAATCTTTGGGGAGGGAGAGAATCTGATTTCCAGAGTTACTACATTACAATATTTAAAATGGCTAATGAAAAAAAGTTTTAAGACATGGAAAGAAACAAGGAAATATTACACATACACAGGAAATAAAAACAAGTCAACAGGAACTGTGCCAGACGAAGCCCAGACATTGGACTTTTTAGACAAAGATTTCAAATTAGCTATTTTAAATATATTCAATGAGCTAAAAGAAACTATGTCCAAAGAGCTGAAAGAAAATAAAAGAGTGATGTCTCATCAAATTGAGAATATCAATAAAAATAGATATAATAAAAAAGAACCAAAACAGAAATTTTGGAGTTGAAAAGTATAATAACAAAAATGAAAAACCAACTGTAGAGTCTCAAGAGCAGATGTCAACAAACAAAAGAAAAAAATCAGCAAACTTGAAGATAGGTTACTTGATATTATCCATTTTGAGGAACAGAATAAAAAATAAATGAAGAGAAATGAACAGAGCCTCAGAGTCCTGTAGGACAACATCAGTCTTACTAACATATGTGTAATGTGAGTCCCAGAAAGAGAGGAGTGAAAGAAACAAAAAAGAATACTTAACTAAATAACTTCAAAGTTGACAAAAAATATTAATCTACAAATCCAGGAAGCTAAATACTCCAAGTAGGATAAACTCAAACGTAGCCACATTAGAAACACTGAAAACAAATAGAAAAACAAACAATGCTGAAAGCTAAAGGCAAAGAATCTTGAAAGCATCAAGAGAGAAGTAATTCATCTCTTACAAGTGATCCTCAATAAGATTAACAACCAGCTTCTCATTGGAAAATGTGGAGGCCATAAGGAAGTGGAATGGCATATTCAAAGTTCTGAAAGGAAACAGAATTTTACTTCAACAAAGATTTCTATATCCTGTAAACTAGCCTTCATAATGAAAGAGAAATTAAGACATTCCTATACAAATAAAAACAGAGAGAATATATATATATATAGGATATTTGTTACATATATCCTATAACAAATGTACAGGTAGTCCTTTATCCTGAAATTAAATGACACTAGAAAATAACTCAATTCCACATGAAGAGATAAAGAACATTGGGGAGGGTGAATATATAGGTAAGTATAAAAGAAAAAATAAGTGCATTTTTCTTTGAACATCTTTTTTTTCCAATTTTATTAAAAAGACAACTGCATAAAGTAGTAATTATAAATCTAGGTTGATGTACACATAATACGTAAAGATGTGATCTGTGACAATAACCACATAATGGTGAGAGACACTGGAGATATGAATATATATATGTATATATATTTCCAGTATATATGGCAAATATATGGCATTTTTATATTATAAAAATTATGTTAATATTAGTCCAAACTAGACTGTTATAAATTAAGATGTTAACTATAATCCCCAGGGAAACCACTACAATTTGTAGTTAAAGAAATTTCAAGGGAATTAAAATTATACATAGAAAAAATATATTTCATACAAACAAAAGCAGTAATGGAGGAATTGAGGAACATAAAATACATAAGATATATAGAAAGCAAATAGCAAAATTGTAGAAGTCATTACTTATTAGTAACTGAACTAAATATAAATAGATTATACTCTCCAGTTATATGGCAGGGAGTGACAAAAAGAATAGAAAACCATCATATAACCATATACTGTTTACAATAGACTTAGTTTAGATTCAAAAACACAAATAGGAGGAAGGTGAAGGTAAAGGGATGGAAAATTTTTCACAAAGGCACTACTCAAAAGACAGCTGAAAGTGGCTACATAAATATTAGACAAAATAGTGATTTTGTCTAGATATCTACATGGAAAAGAATAAATTTGAAGCCCTATCTTATACCACATGAAAAAATCTCCAAAAAATATTAAAAACCTAAATGTGAGAGCTAAATCTATATGACTCTTAGTAACATATGACACCAAAAGCACAAGCAATTTAAGAAGGAAATAGGTAAACTTGACTTCATACAAATTAAGATATTTTGTGCATCAAAGGATCCTATCAAGAAAGTGAAAAGACAAGCTACAGAATGGGCGGAAATATTTTCAAATCATCTATTTGATAACGGTTCTAGTATACAGAATATATAAAGAACACTGATAATTCAACAATTAAACAACTCAAGTAAAAAATGTTCAAAGGTTTGAATAGACATTTCTCCAAAGAAGATATACAAATGGCCAGTAAACCCATAAAAAGGTGTTCAATATCATTAGAATTAGTCATTAAGAAAATAAAAATCAAAACCACAATGGGGCTTCCCTGGTGGCGCAGTGGTTGAGAGTCCGCCTGCCGATGAAGGGGACACGGGTTTGTGCCCCGGTCCGGGAAGATCCCACATGGCGTGGAGCGGCTAGGCCCGTGAGCCATGGCTACTGAGCCTGCGCATCTGGAGCCTGTGCTCCGCAACGGGAGAGGCCACAACAGTGAGAGGCCTGCGTACCGCAAAAAAAAGAAAAAACACAATGAAAGGGTTGAAAGAGTCATTTCAGAGCAAACTGAAACTCAGTCTCTACTCACTCTAAATTAGATGCAATTGAGAATCTCTGCTAAATCTGTAAACACCTAAATTATTAAAACTAAGAAATATACCAGGACAAAAGTTCAATTTCAGTTATATCTCCTTGAAATCATATCTGTGTGGCTTGATTTATTATAGCCTGAAGTCTAAGAATGATTTGCCTTTTGAATCCCTTACTCGTTTCATAGAGACATTAAAATCATCCACTCTAATACCTGGGAGCTCTGGAAAAACTCAAGTTCTCTAGACAGAGGGTAGAGAGAGAAAACTGGCTGAAGTTCTAGGAAATCCCAATAATGATAGTTTTTTTTCTGAAAGAGAAAGAGGAATTAATTAATCTGGTTGGAAGAGGCCTCTCAATTCATGAAAGGAGGCCATTCTTCTAAAGGATATATATATATATATATATATTTATTTATTTATTTATAAAATATTTCAAATTGTATAAAGTTTATAAACTTTATATTTGTATATTTAAATATATAATATTGTCCCCCAAACTTCTAAACACATATATAACATATATTATATATAAATATATATTTTCATATATATATATATATATATGTAACATTTCCCCAAATTTCTAAACTCAAGCTCATATACACAGAAGAGTACCAAAAAAAACTAGTCTGGAACCTGGAATATTGCAGAATTTTCAGTTATAGTTCTATAAATGATGGCTGAATTTTCAGTTTCATAAAGTAATTTCCATTTGTTTCATTTTGGTCCATTTTCTGGTATGTTAGACAGGTGACCACTAAAAAGTCCGCAAAGTGTACTTGAGGCTCAGATATAATTATTGCTACTATTTGTTGGGTGTCTGTGACTTCACTTGATATTTTAAAGACTTTAATATTTATATTAAATATTTGAATTGTTTACTATAGCCCCATTTTATGCGTGAGAAAATGGAGTTTCAGAAAGGTTACATAAATCCCCTCCAAATCAAGAGAGTTATAAATGTTGAAGCTACGATTTAAACCCAGTACTGTCAGGCTCTAAATCCAGTGTGCTCTTTGCAACTTAAATATCCTTTCATAAATCAGAGAGGTCCTTCATGCTATGTTTATGCCAACTCTAACTCATGGAATTTAGTATAAGGAACTATTTAGATTGTGTGCCACATACAATATTACAATGGTTAGTGACCAAGTGGCTATTAAATAAGCATAATAAAAAAATTAGAATAGACAACATCTCAATCTACAAAACATTATTCAGGAAATATTTGGAAAACAAGATACAAAGGATATTTTAGTACAAGTCTCTTTACTAAAACAAGTTTTATTTTAACAGAGATAAACTGATTCTACATGATTCAGAGAATTCATGAGAAATTCTGCTTGTTTTTCAATATCCCTCTGGTTTTTGTCCTGAAGGCATAATTAATTATACAAAGAAAATTTCCATAGAGCATGTTCTATGAAAAGTTGAAAAGAGAGGATTAGAAGACTGTCACACTGGAGATCTATTTTAAGACGATTTATATAAGACATTCCAGGTAATTACACTGTAGAAGATATCTTTTCCTATTTTTAGGAAGCATTTTAAGAACTGCATGCAGAACAAAACCATCAAAGTCAGTAGAAATAAAATGTGATCACTTATCACAGTGATCCTGAGAGAAAACCACATAATGGCTGAAAACCACTCCTTGGGTTAGGTTAGATAAAATAAACATGGCTTATTAGATTGCCACAATTAATAGTATAATGATTTATAGAAGGAAAAAAAAAAGTCAAACGTTTTACAGAGTGACCAGCCCCTCTTCACTTCTTATCAAAATGTATTGAGTTTACTAAACATCTTCAATACATACTTCAACTGTTAACGATTTAGTCTATGAAGCTGACTGAACTGGTTAGCAGCTGATATCAATCCAGACAGTTATGGAATCTCCACACAGAACATTAGCTTTGGTCCTGTCACTTGATTATAATTGCTTTGCTAGCTCTGTTTTGCTTCCTTGAAAACTAAATTAAATGGAAAGACATTGGAAATATAACTTGGTGTAAAAAAAAAAAATCACTTGTACAAATGAGCACATCTCTGTCTGATAAGGATGGCTCTTCTAAAATTGCATAATTTCAAAAGTTACATATGATGAACAATCTTGTTGTGTTGATACTGCTGTGGTTCTTTTGAAAGAATTTCTGTGAGAGGAACCCAGGAAACTTTAATAATCTACTTAGAGAACCTAGATGTGAATAATTTAATAACTATTGGAAAAGACAATGTTATATATCTTTACTCTCTTCAATACCTCTGATGGTCTGAAAAGGGAATTCTGGTTTAGATAGGACAGATTTAGTTAAAAAATACAGGCTTCTTAGTTAAATTTTAATTTCAGATAAACAACAAATGATGTGTCAGTAGTATAAGTATATCCCACGTCTTGCATGGGATATACTTATACTACTAACACATCATTTGTTGTTTATCTGAAATTAAAATTTATTTGTGTGTCCTGCATTTTATCTGTCAGCCTTAGGTTCAGAATGAGTCAGCAGAATAATAGACATAAACTAAATACAACGTGGATCTCCAGGTCATAAACTAAATACACATAGTTGTTAATACTTCTCTGTATTGTTCTTTAAACAAAGACACTTGATTACTCTTGGCTAGAAGTCGTTATTAAAACCTGATTCTATATTTAAAAGGCTTTAAAAACTTTAGAAACAATTGTGTTTCTAAATTACATATGATTAAGAAGGATTTTGTTCATAGATTTAACTGAAGAGGAAATAGAAGGAGAAACAGACCAAATTAATTTACTTCTCATCAAGCTCACTCTTTGAAATAAACTCTTCAGAAGTCAGTTCTATTCCTTTAATGTAAAACTCTTCTATGAAGATAGTGCCTTGTTTTATGTCAACTCTATTTTTGCTATTAAGTACTCTGTAGACAAACATTCAGCTGACAGATTACTCAATGTTTTTACTCTTTTTTAGCCTTTTTTTCAATAAACTTTCACTATTTCTAAATGCATTATTGTCTACATTTAGAAGGGAATGAAAAATAGTAAAATTCAATGAACCAGTTTTTCTATTTGATGAAAGAAAAATTTAAATGTTTTAAAGACTGAAGCCAGGTTTTAGATGACCTATTGGTTTCATTCTCTAATAAAATGAATAAATGATATTTTGGGTTCCTCTAATTTAGAAAAATCCTCTGAAAAATTATGTGCCAAAAACTAAATTGCACTTCTGCTTCAAGGATATTCATAAGACTGACTCTTTAAATATTTTAGATGTTTCAAGAATATATTTTAAAATAACATCATATATTATAAAATATTTGCTTAAATTGGGAGTGTTTGACTTAAAATATTGATATTAGATATAGGTATATGTAGGTATATACACACAAAAATATATACATACCCATTATACTTACATGCATTTATATAATCATATATAAGCTTTTGTATATATATAATATGATGATGATGTTAGTTTTAGTATTTTTATTAAAAGGAAAATAGAAAACCTTAAATCTATCAGTAATTAATGATTTTAGAAAGCTTGTCCAGGCTTTGTGAAAGATATAACAAAGAATATATAAAAATCAACGTAATCCTTGACTAAATTAATATAAACAAAGTATTATATATCTATATCTACCTGTCTATTTATCTTATACATCAGTATCTATGTTGTAAAATAACTATACACAAATATAACACATACATTGAACTTTTAGCAGCAATGGTAATACCCTGAGTATAAAACCTGAAAATCATGTTATAAAATTCTTAACTAAACGATTATGAGAAACTTTTCTGAAAAATATCACCTGCAGTATGAAAATCTTATTTTTGATATTCCCTTTCTCTGCACACCTGAGTGAATAGACAAGTACAGGACAGATGTTGACTGACTTTCACCCTCTGGAAACAATGGTCGGGTTAATAATTTGACCTGCCTCTTAGAAAGCAAATTGAAGCCATTCTTCCACTTGCCTTAGACAGTGACCACGAAAAGAAGTTATCATAAGCAAGGTAATGAAGACCATAACATTTTTGTCATGAGCAAATCTATCATTGACAGACCTAAATTTCAACTCAAAATTTGAGATTATTCTTCAATGAAGCAAATTAAATGAGAGTAGAGGAACCCATACTAAGAGATGCAGAAGGCAATGCTGGTCATAGGGGCTCCAGGAAATATGTCTAAAGTCTATTTGTTTTTCATGTCACAATGCAGAGTCAAAAATTCTGATATATTTGACCCATCAAACCATCAAGTTAGACATGCATTGCAGTATGTCATCAACAAGTTGTATGAGTGAAGGAAGAAAATGATATGAGTGGGCCCTGAGGTCACATGTTAGTTGTATGAGCAACGTGTTAGTTATGGTCTCAAGGAAAAGTTGTTTGAAAGAGCAATTCAGGCCTGGTGTACAGATGGCTCTATAAGATGTATTGACACCAGCCAGAAAAAGATAGCTTTGGCATGATGTTCTAACCATGAAAGGCTCTGAAAGACAGTGGTAAAAGAAAATCCTCCAAGTTGGCATAACTTTGAGCAGAATAACTAACAGGTTTTTTTTTTTATTTTTTTCATGCATGGAAAGAGAAATGGCCAAAATACAGGACTACATTGATTCACAGACAGATGCTAATGATGTGGTTGGATAGTAAAGGACTTGGAAGAAATGCAATTGAAAAATTGGTGACAAAAGTTTCTGGAGAATATCCCATGATATGGAATCATTCCCTGAGGAAATAACCTAGCCAGGTTGATTGCATTGGACCATTTCCATCATGGAAGGGGCAGAATTTCATTGTCACTGGTGTAGTGACAAGCAATCTCTGGATATGGATTTACCTTCCCTGTCTTGAACGCACCTGCCAAAATCATCAGCCATAGACAGCTGTATTGTTCATTGTCATGATACTAAGCACAGCATCATTTCTGAGCAGGGAACACATTTTACTGCAAATAAAACATAACAATAGACTTGGGCACATGAAATTCACTGTTTCATGTTACTCTGAAGCAGCTGGTCTGATAGAAGGGAGGGAAGGACTTCTGATAACTCGGCAATTAGTACCTGTTGGGTGGCATCACTTTATGGACCTAGGGTGATGTCCTCCTACTTTTCCCATAGTAAGGATTTAAGGGTCTGGTAATCAAGGGTTGAAAATGGGAGGAGCTCCTCTCACTATTTCCTCTGCTGATTCATTAGGAAAAAAAAAAACCCCTTCTCATGAAACGTTGGGCTCTGTCAGTATAGAGATATTACGTTCCTTGGGAAGAATCCTTCTCCTAGGGAACTCAGTAAGCATTTCATTAAACTAGAAGCTTGGTCAATTTGGGCTTCTTGAATGCCCAACGGGCAAAGAAAAATTTATCGTGCTGGCTGAGTGTGATTGACAAGGACGATCGTGAGGTGACTGGGTTGCTACTAAAAATTGGGGGAGAGAGGAGTATGTCTGGAAAGCCTCTTTATTCCTTAATTCTCCAATATTATGTGAGAAAAGTTAACAGAGAGCCCAGTACAAGCAGGAGGATTACTGGCACATCCTCCAGAAATGGAGGAACTTTGTGCAACTTTTGGGAGGCAGAGGAAACCAGTGGTC
Organism: Pseudorca crassidens; assembly: GCF_039906515.1. NCBI lineage: Eukaryota > Metazoa > Chordata > Mammalia > Artiodactyla > Delphinidae > Pseudorca > Pseudorca crassidens. Next base: position 7,658,867 of record NC_090313.1, read on the forward strand.
ATTATCATCTGAAGGGTTCTTAGGTGAGACAGAGAGGTGCTGGCAGTCCAGGTTTCCTTGCTCTGACTTCCTGTAGGTGCCCATCTTTGTGACTGCTGCCTGTGCTGGTCAAAAGCAACACCAAGGCCACCACCAGATGAGAGCTGACAGTCTTACACATACATCCTTCCCAGTTCCCATTCATTATTCCATTCGCTGTTGGACATGCCTGGCTTTGCGGATTTCCCTGCAAGTTCCAACTCGACCATCCATCATATCACAGTGCTTCACAAGCACTGGCTACTGACTTGTCTGATTCTTCAATTCCTCTTTCCAAACATCACCACCCCAGCCCCTTCCACTACCGAGTAAAGTCTAATTCCAACAGCAAGTCCCTAACTTATAAATACTCATAGTTGTTCTGCTTTCCTGATCAGACACTGACTGATACAGCTCTAAATTCGTAAATAACAATTTCAGACACGTGCTTTTTTTTTCTCATGAACTTACCAAGAAATATACTTTCTGTGTAGCTGTTTATTTTTCAGACAAATTATTTGCTTTTCTGCCAAGAAATATCTGTTCCATCAGATTACAGACATCGTCATCATTATCCAGGTATCAATTCCCAGAAATAAATATCAATAGATCTTGGACAGGGAGTTGAACGTGAATATCCAACCCATTTTAATGTGGAAACTTGACCACATCCTACTTCCTCACCTCTGTACCTTACCTCCATTTTTTCCATCCACGAGAGGAAGTCAATCCATTAAAAGAAGAAACGCATCTTTCCCTAGATAAAAGATAATGATATCTTTACTTCTATGCATTGTTCGAAAACTGAGCTCTCAGTGCGTTGAGATAAAGGAGACTAGTTTGTAGTTTGCTAAATGATTTAGACATTTAAAGAATGTTTCCTAAAGATATATTGGTGACAAAGGAAAGTAATGTATGTGTGTGTCTGTGTGCACTTGTGTAGGTACACTTGTGTTTATAATTAGAGTTAATGGAATAGAACATGAGCAGAAATAAATACGGGGTCCTAGAAACCAGGGAAATGACAAGAAGGACCTCTAGTCTTAGAAGAAAGAACATGTGTGAGGGAGCCGCCAGAGAGGGGCCACTGTGATGGCCATTGTCAAGCGCCTTTAGTGTTACCCAGACGGAGGCATTGCCAGAAACAAAACCAGTCTTCGCAGAATGAGAACCTTGCATTATTTGCTTCCAGGGTCTCCCTTTGCAAGCTCTTGTTTGAGGGCAGAAGAGAATTTTGCTCCTTTTCCATTGGTATTTTGGCATTTGATTAGCTAAACAGAGAAACACTCCCTCATGCTGCGTTTCTGTTCCCATCAGGGTCCCTTGTGCAGATACCTTTCCAAGACATTCTAAGACACTGTTGAGCCCCAAGTGTGGCTGGCAGGAATGATCATCCAGCAGATTGGTGGGAAAAGCACATGTGTTACATCAAAAGGAGGGTGGATTAGACAGTAAATTGAGGATACCCACCTGGGACATTTGTAAATGAAGACCCATTGTTACAGAAATAGGATTATATTCCCATTAGAAAGCTACTGTTCTTTGAGACTCTGGAAGTTCCTTAAGGAATTGCAATCATTGTCTGCTATAAATACTTTCGATTGTTGCTAGAATTGCACAAGCATAGAGGAATTCTCTGTTTAATTTTGAAATCTCAAGTTAGTCAAAAATGTTTAACTATAAATAGGCAAGCCCTTTACTAAAAGAAAAAAGTCAAAGTATATAATTTATCAAATTGAATTCCAAACTCCATCTTGTAGTTGTTGAGTTCCAGTGAATTGGGGTGAGTGTGGAAGCAGCCCTAAGGTATGGTATGCCCATTTCTCCTTCTCCTGCCTCATTTCATATGTCCATCATCACTGTGCTCCAGACACAAACTGCATTCACTGTCCGGAGGTCCACGCTTCCTTCCCCTGCCAGACATTGACTCAACAATTCTGCTCCCTGAGCAGCTCACCTTTGTTGCTCTAATACCTCATCCCTATCCTCTCCGTCTCAACTCCGTGCTCCTGAAGAGTCATGTCTAGCCTCCCAGAGCCCTGCTAACTGACCCCCCGATTCCTCAACCACCCTCTCTAAATATTTGTCAGAGTTAAAAACTTGTATATACTTTTATGGTCATTTGTCCACTCTGTCTCCCCAGTAAGTTAAAAACTGCATGGGGGCTTCCCTGATGGCGCAGTGGTTGAGAGTCTGCCTGCCAATGCAGGGGACACGGTTTCGTGACCCGGTCCGGGAGGATCCCACATGCCGTGGAGCTGCTAGGCCCGTGAGCCATGGCCACTGAGCCTGCGCATCTGGAGCCTGTGCTCTGCAACGGGAGAGGCCATGATAGTGAGAGGCCCGCGTACCGCAAAAAAACCCAAAAAACAAAAAAAACGACATGGGCAGGAACTATGTCTGATTTTTACCAAACGTTGTATTTAAGCACCTGGCATGTAAGTTGATTTTATCTGTTTATTTATTTATTTATTTATTTATTTATTTATTTTTGGCTGTGTTGGGTCTTCGTTGCTGCGTGCGGCTTTCTCTAGTTGCGGCAAGCAGGGGCTACTCTTCATTGCCGTGCGTGGGCTTCTCATTGTGGTGGCTCTCTTGTTCTGGAGCACGGGCTCTAGGTGTGCAGGCTTCAGTAGTTGTGGCATGCGGTCTCAGTAGTTGTGGCGCACGGGCTTAGTTGCTCCGCGGCATGTGGGATCTTCCTGGAGCAGGGCTCGAACCTGTGTCCCCTGCATTGGCAGGCAGATTCTTAACCACTGTGCCACCAGGAAAGTCCCCAGATTTTATCTGTTTAAAAATAAATAATGTTTTTCTTGAGGTCTTTATTGACTCCAAATGTTCATATGTATTTTTATTTACAAATAAGACATATTCAATTATTCTCTTCTTATGTGTTAATTCAACAAAATATAATAAAGCATACTTACATTCTATACCAAAGTACAAAGATAAAATTGTGCATATTATTTTCTCAACAATGTAATTAAACTCCTTATTTAGGAATCTTATAAGAATTGAGAGATGGATTTGAATAAGTAAAGTATAAAATTCAAATTTATACAGTTTTGTTACAGGAATGTCTTATTCTGCATGAGTCTGCTGAAAGACTGTATCTCTATCATGTTTTACTTCATTACTCATGCATTTGAAAAAGAAGTTTCCTGTTTGCACCCTTGGTGAGACTTGTAATTTATGTGTCAGAGCTCTGAATATTTTTAATGTTTCACTTTTATTTTGTATAATTATTTTACTTTACTTACAGTATCAAATTTCATGCAGACTACATATGTGTTAAAATATATTATACTTTCTTTGAATTTCAAATGATCCAATTGTTAGTAAACGCATATCAGCAATACATGTCTTTCTTATTTTCTGGCCATTAAAATATAAATATTAAAGTCAATTTGCATGTAAATAATAATTATTTATCTTGTGGAAATTTGAAAGTGTATAGAGATTAGGGATTAATACCAAAAAATGGAAAAATAAAATGTTTTAAATAAAGTATGATCTGCTTCAACAAATATTCTTTTATGTTATAATTTTTCTAAATTTCAATGATGAGAATACATTTATGGATATACAAAGAGAAAGTTAACAAAATGAAATATGGATCTGAGGAAATCAGCTCCAAAGCAGCACAGAGAATAGAAAAGAGATCTCTCTTTTACAATCTAAGAGAGCAGTTAGGAGCTCGTAGAAGATAAAATAAGAAAGGTCTATGTATCAAGGGAGAGAACAACAACAAAAAGGAAGAGATCCAAATATATTGGATGAAAACTTTCAAGAATTGAAGAAATGAATTCTTAGCTGGAACAAACATAATGAGTCTCAGGAAAATAAAATAATAGTTAAAAAAATTAACACCGTGTACCTTCATAGTAAAACTACAGAAAACAACAACAACAACAAAACCCACAAACACAATCACATTCAAAAAGGAGACTTTCTACAAAAGAGAAATAAACTATTTGTAGGCTTTGTATTAATAGGATAGAGATCCAAAAATAATGTTAACAATGCCTTCAAAAAGCTGAGGAAGAATCCAGTCAAAATTACATATACTAGATTCAAATATCATTTAAGAATGAATGAGAAATAAAGACATTTTCAGCTAACCAAAAAGGCAACAAAAATATATACCTGGAAACAGAATTAATGCCTGGAATAAAATATAGATATTTATATTTGGAAATCTTTTGAGTAGGCCTAGGTATATTTTTACTTCCCAGTTCCTAGCACAGTACCTGACACATGGTAGCTATTTAATAATTCTTTATTCAATGAATAAATTTGAAATGATCTAAAATGGTGCTGATTAATGTCATGTGAGTAAATGAGACGGCCTAGAGCAGTGGTTCACAAATTAAGGTAAGCTTATTCTGAAAGAGCCCAAATATTTTCCAAGGGATTCACAGATAAAATAGCTTTAAGAGAATCAACTTATAGATTATCACTTTATAGATGGTTAACTTCCGAAGAAGCTCTTTTCTAAAACTGATTGACCTGAGATTTTCCTACAGTTGGGGCAATAGGAAGATTTGCTACCTTCAACCTTTCCTTTCAAAATCACCCTTTTCCCACTTGAAAAGAGAAAAAGATACTGAACAGTCATGTTGAAGTGACATATAGTGCATTGAAACAAGGTATAAAAACAACCAGAGTGCCAAATAAATGGCAACCACAAATATGGTAATTTTTTTTTTTTTTTAAGTAGGCATCATACACCCTTGATAGGGTTTTATGTTTTCCTCTGTCTCACGCTTTTTTTCTGTGAAAGGTGAAGTGTTGCATTAGAAACAGAGTATTTTAGCCTATGCTGGTATATTCTGAATTATACTGGATATATTATAGAGGCTGTGCATTAGTGTTTTATGTCTTTTTGAACATTGACTCAGAAAAAAAAAAAAAGGTGAACATTTTAAATTTTTGCTAAAATTATTAATTGATACTGTTATGTTAACTTGAGTGCATTTCTCCTCCTTGTCAATCACTTATCTATTTATTTCTTCATTATTTTGTATATTTGTTAGATTTAGAATATCCTAATTTTGCTGAGGATGTTACTCTAAATAACACACTTAATACCAATCATTATTATTACTTTTATGTAAAGCTCTACATTTCCTAGTGGACTTCTTTTAGTAATGCTCTCCTGTTTTATTTGCTATTAACTGCCGCTGAAACTGATCTTACTTTAGCAGTCACGAATATTAAACTATGGATATAGTAGTTACTGGAATATAAAATAACTCTTATTGCAGGTGAATTGTCAATGGAATTTTATTCCTTATGTTTAGTAAATATCATTATCTCAAAGTCAGAAACATGTATTTTAATTTACTGTAAATATTATTTGTAATGTTAACTTTAAAGCACAGGAGACTTACATAAACGAATTGTTTCTATTATATAATTCAAGAAATAAAAATTTGCCAGCACTCTTAAAGCTGTTTCAGGCATCTGCCCAGTCACCTCCCTAAAGGTTTTATTCTAAGTGGTAGAGTAATTATTGCCTGGCCTGCACCACTAGTCTCATTTTGCCATTTTTTTGCCATTTAAAAAATTAATTATATTGTTTGTATTCTTCCCTATCTGACTTCTCAACATTAGGTATGTATTACTGAGTGGCATTACTGGGTCATAGTTGTACAGATCACATTTTCCAAAATGGTTGTTCAAATTTACACTTTTACTCACAATATACGTGAGATTTATTTCTTCCAAATCATTGCCTGTATTTAATATCATCATTCTTTTTATTTTTAAGGCATTCTGATGAGTAAGAGCTGTTATCACTATATGGTTATAATTCATGTTCCCCTGACAACTAATGCAGTAAATAAATTATTGTTTCATATGTTAAATAGCCACTTAGAATTAAACTTTTATGAAATTTCTCATATTGTCTCTTCCCCATTTTTCTATTGGTTGGTTGTCCGAATTTTCCTTAGTGATTTGTAGGAGATTTTCTTGTTGTTGTTGTTTATAAATCTTTTGTTGGTTATTTGTATCACAAAGAACTCCTATTCTGTATGTGTATCACAAAGACCTTCTATTTGGTGTATGTTTTTTAATGAACAACTGTGGTGTCTTTAGATGAGCAGATGTTCTTAATTTGAATATAGTAAAATACATCATTAATTTCCTCTGTGGGTAGAGCTTTCTGAATACTATTGAAGATAACTTTGCCTAACTTGAAATTTTGTAGGTATTTTCCTAAATAACTTACTAAAATTTTAATTGCTGTGTCTTTCACGTTTACATTTCCATAATTTACTTTTGTATATGATGAGAGGTGAGGCAAACATATGCATACTGAGTGATCCTAGACTCATTTATTGAAAACAACTTCCTTCTTCCACTGATCTTCAATGCCAAATTTCTGCTTTGGGGGTCTCAATTATGTTCTGTTATTTCATTTATTTATTGTTGGGTCGATACCACATTTTCCTAACCACTTTTTTTAAAGCTTTATAGTAAGTCATGGAATCTGATAGAGAAAGCTGTCTTACTTTGTTCTTTGCAAAATTGTCTTGGAATCTCCACAAATTTTAGAAATTGTTGACTTCCACCAAAACAAATTTTCTTTTGGGAATTCAATAAAGAATCTAAAGATGTATTGAGGGAGAATCTACATCTTTTATAATAATAGGTCTTCCAATTAATGAACATGGTATGTAATACCTTCGTTTATTTAGGATATTTTTTAGGCAAAATATGTAGAAATTTCATCTCACAATAAGATGCATCATCAAGGAAGTTTAAAAATAATTATATTTGGACCTTTGTCTTTGGCTACCATTATCATCAGGACTCCTAAGAGAAAGCTAGACTAGCTTAGAGCTAAGGCTATCAAATTTGTATTTCTGCCACAGGAAGCAAGAGGGAAACCCAGTTCCTGAAGGGAGTGTTTCTCTCAGAGACTTGGAAATGGACCACAGTTTCATAGAGGGCCTAGCACTAAGTTAAGTTAATCTTGAGCTGCCTAAATCACTAGCATGGGTTTCATTAAATTGTCTCTTAATCAGTTTGGCTAAAACCACAGATAAAGGCTGAGTAACACAAACCATGAAAACTAGAGGGAGGAGGACACAAGAATTCATGGAAATAATTTTACCACTGCTCTTAGTAAACCCACAGTAGTTAGAGAACAAGGTAGGAAGTTTAAGAATACTTAGAATGAAAGGAATATACTCAAATTACTTCTTGATGCGTTACTTTTCTTGATGCATGTTTTACAGTACTCTTCCATTGTCATGAAGTTTTATGCATTTTATCTCTTAATCTGGGCTGCTGTTCTCCACCTCCCCACTTGCTTTGCCATTGCTTGAATCTTGGACCATTACATCTTCCCCTGGATTACTGGACTATCTCTTAAAGGCTAGGAGGTAACCCTCTTGGAAACCAGAGCTTCAGCCTTGGATGAGAAAAAGACTCCTTCAACCATCAAATCAACATTAAAATTCACTTGCCCTATTTTCATTGTTTCTTAGGATTTGTTTTCCTGTTTTTCAAGCTGAAATTGGTATCTGTCACCTGCATAATTTACCAATTCTTTCAAGATAGGTGAATGTTCAATTATCATGAATTGGGATTAAAAATTCTATCAAGGCACCAAAGTATTATTATTTTTCAAGAGCATGCTTTGTGTATGACAACACAGTTCAGGCAATATTATTTTGATTATCCCTACTGAGTAAAAAAGGCAGTTCAAAGCAATTTGCAATTTTATAGCCTGAGGAAATTATTTCTATGAGAAAACATCCATTTCTGTTTCTCATATTGCCTAAATGCTCTGTAGTCTGCAAGCTGAGCTGAATGGCAGATTCCGCTCACAATACTAGAAGCTCTTGAATGACTTACTTTGTCTCGTCTTTTAGGCAAATCTCATGTACTTTTAAATAAATAATTAGTAGGTGGAGAAAAGAGTGTAATTTTGATACAATTTCTGTTTGACTTTACAAGGACTGGAGAAAGGATGCTTAAAATTGAGTTGAATTTTTAAACCTACTCACAGTCTAGTTCTATTAACGTATGAAAATTACTTTGCCAATTACTTTGTATATTTTATAAAATGAGTTGATGGCTGAAGTCATCTTTCCAAGGTTTATTTATTTTCTAATACTAATTTTTCTCTCTTGGAAGGTTAGAAAAGAAATATAAGTATAAATATCAAAACTTAAGTCTGTTATCTTTTCTGCTAGGTTCTAGCTATAGTATTTTTATATTTGACCTAGGGTCTTCAATATTGCTGTGCGAAGTTTAATCTTGTGTAATATTTACCAGATTTTTTTTAATTGCAATGTACAATGACGTCTAAAGCAAAATAAAAATGTCATAATGCTCTGGATATTATACCTTAGTAATGTAAACAGCCATGAGTTCCAGAGGGAGCCATTTTCCTCAAAGTAAACTTTTGCTTCTAAAGTCAGTTATTACCAGGATGATGAAACAAGAGAATACCTTTGCATGCAGCTAGCTCAGTGTAAGGGTTGAAGTCTGTGTGGTTTGCTACACCATCTAGCTTTGCATTCCATTCACTTTTCCCAACAATGCCAACACTTTTCCACTTCTAGGTTTAGAATTACGGTGCTTTTCTGATTTCTAATTACTTTAAAGAATGATATAATTCAATCAAATAATAATGAAACAATATTCAGGAAAATACAGTGAATCATATCACAATAATCACTTTATTATTATTCACTCACACTAGCCTACAACTCTTCCAAGAATTTGTTTCCTTTCTTAAAAAAAGTAATGTGTTCATTACTTTAAAAAAACATAATTTTTTTAAACATAATTAACAGGTATAAATTTTTTTATACCCGTTTTTTTAAACATAATTTTTTTATACCCTTTTTTTAAACATAATTAACGGGTATAAATTTTCAATTATTCAAGATGAATCAGTTCTGGACATCTCCTGTGAAACTTTGTGCCTATTGGTTAATAATACTGTATTTTACACTTAAAAACTTGTTTGCAGGGTAAATCTCATGTTAAATGTTCTTATCTCAATTAATAATGTATAATTAACTGTAGCATTATAATTAATATTAATATATTTACAATTCTTGATTAATGGCATCAAGGTGCACTGTTATATTGATATATGTCAACATGAGTAAGTACAAATAATATTAATAAAAAATTAATGACCTCCCCTTATATTTGCCTCTTGATATTTATTCACCACATTCTGGTAATAAGAAAGTTAGGTGTGCTGTGCTCACACATGTAACTCCATTCTTTTATGAGCAGATGTACTCTTTTACAAGCATACACTGTAATGAACATATCTGTGGGTCAGATTATCACTTTTGTCCTTATGCATCAACAATTGCTATGCATGTACATTTCTATGCAAAAACATCACTTTTGTTGTTTTTCCCAAAGCAGATTCTTCCTGTCACAATTCTAATATTAGAGAGAACATCATTGACTTATTTTCAAGTATTCAGGTATTTGGGGGAAACATAGTTTCTCTGCTGTAATACTTGTAAATATGCCACCTCATTCTTAATAATATGTACTATAGCTTTCACAATGGCTGTAGACATCTTTTGAAAAATTAATAAAATAAAAGGAATGCAAGTAAACAGTTTATGTAGTAAAATAAATATTTTGAAGAAATTTTGATTTTTAATGTCTGTGGTTGTGAAGTTTATTGGATAAAAAGAGGGTTTCCATGAGAATAGTGCGGTCTAATTTCCCACTTACCAAGCAAGGACGACTATATATTTAATATTTTTAAAAAGAAAGGAAGAAAAACTTTCAGATATTACAACACTAAAACCAGTCCACAAAAATTGAGAAGAGAATACAGACGGTATTTGAAGATATATTTATGGTATAAATAGGAATTGAATATGGTAGGCATTTTTTTTTATTTTTGAGTAAATGAAAACCAAAACAGTGATATTATGTTTCTACCTTGCTACTCAAAATATAGTTTAAGGTCCAGCAGCATTTGTAACACGTGGAAGCTTTATTGGAAATACAGAAACTCAGGCTCCACCCCAGACCTGTGGAAGCTAAATCTGCATTTTAATAAGATCCCTGGGTGATTCATATATACAAAAGTTTGAGAAACACTGCACGTTAAGGAAATCCTGTTTTACACATGCACGCACAGAACTTGGTTACTTACATTCAATAAAACATTTTAGTTACCATAGATCAAGAGTACCCATACATTTCATAAATCTCTTTCTGTATAGTTAAAAAGAAAGTGGTAAAAAATGTTTTATGAAGGTCAAAACATGTATTTCTTTGAAAAGCAACATGTGTTTAAATAAAGCAAATAGCTTCTCAGTATTTGGTTTGTGTGCAAGGAAGAGTCAACTGAAGGACTGAATAAAATGTGCGAGAGCCTCCCAGTGCCAGGAAATTGGAACACCCTTAATTTTCTCTTCACCTGAGTGTAGACCATGTAAATATTATTTCTATTAACCGTTAAGCTCTAATGAGGTAGAGACATAATCAGAGATTCCTTCTTTGAGAGCAATTTCACTTTCACCTGTTTCATGCACTTCCTACCATTATATTTGAAACAACCAAAATATATGCAAACATATTTTTCTGTAATCATATCCAGTAGTGCTTTAGTACATTTCAAAAAAGTCCAGAAAATGTAAGAAAAGACCATGTGTAATAACAGTTGAACATCTCAATATTTTCTAGAAATGAGAATTCCTGATCGATCGCTGTGGTGTCCACATCCACAATTTTTCTGCTTTTTAAAAAAGTGCTTCTGGAATGCTTTCCTCTTACAAGAAGAAAAGACAAAGAAAAATAGTCTAGGTTTACTAGCTCATAACCTAGAAATCTAGTTCAAAATGTTGAACTGGATCTCACATGAGTAGAGTATAAGCTTTGAGTCAAAGAAGGCCATCCATATTTTAATTACTTCTTATTGTCCTATCGTATTCAGCATTTGACTTGTCTGTGTATATAATTTGCATGTATATGTATTTTATGTATATATGTATTTGTACATATACATATGTGTATATATATGTAAGGTCATATATAGAGAAATAGATGGATAGATAACAGTCAGAAAGAGTGTGTACACTAAATTAAATTAGAACTCGGTTCTATTTGTTTTCTTTATCTCTGGAAATTGCATTTGATTTGATCATTTCAAACCTTGTTCTTTAACTCCTACACATATAGTTTAAAAGAACCTAGCTTTTGTTTCTATCAACAACTGTCTTGCAATCCTCTAACGATTAATTTTAAAGCTTGCAGTTTGGATTCAGTTTCTCAGTTTACCGTTCTAAGGCTTACTTTTGTAATCATCAGTTTGGGGATAGAGTATATCCTTTTTCCACCTACAGGGATATTTTGAGAATAAGAGACGTATACAATAATTTAATTTTTTTCTCTTTCCTCTTTCTTCCTCTGCCTTCCTCCTTCCTTCTTCCCTTGGTCAGAGCCAATTGTGGGCGCGTGGATGGATGGGGGTGGAATCCTTGGCTGAGCAACCTCAAAGCCAGGTAAGACACTGGAAAGGGGCAGCCTCTTTCTGATGGAAGGGGCATAAAGAGACTATTGCCACATGATAACTAAATGCAGCATGAGATTCTGAATTGGATCCTGGACAAATAAAGGACAATAAGCAAAATGTGAATAGGATCTATAGGTTAGATGACAATATTTTATCAGTGTTAATGTCCAGGTTTTAATGGCTATACTCTGGTCATGTAGGAGCTTATTTGCATTAAAAATAGATTATTATTTAGAACAGTTTTAGGCTCACAGCTAAATTGAGTGGAAGGTACAGAGTTCCACATACCCCATCTCTACGAATCCTTCATTATCAACATCCTGCACCACAGGGGAGCATTTGTTAGTATCAATGAACCTACACTGACACACCATGATCACCCAAGTCCATAGTTTACACTAGGGTACTCTCTTGGTGTTGTATATTCTATGGGTTTGGACAAATACATAATGACATGTATCCCTCATTATAGGGTCATATAGAATTGTTTTGCTGTCCTAGAATTATCTGTGATCCACCTATTTATCCCACCCTCCTCCCTACTCCCCAGCAACCACTGATCCTTTTACTATCTCCATAGTTTTGGCTTTTTCAGAATTTTAGAATCATATAGTATATAGCCTTTTCTGATTGGCTTCTTTTGCTCAGTTGTATCTGTTTCCTCCATAACTTTTCATGACTTGATCGCTCATTTCTTTTTAATGCTGAATAATTCTCCATTGTCTGCATGTAGTACAATTGATTTATCCATTCACCTACTAAGGACATCTTAGGAAAATGGGTGTTGGTGGAAAGGTCATAGGAGCAAAGAGACATGATTCTAACACACTTACATGCCAGGACGCTGAACTTAAAAATATAGTGTTCCCCTATCACTCAACATTCATACAACTACAGTATAAGTTAACAATTACTCAATTCAATTTCCATAATACTAAGTAAAAAAGAATTTAGAGTTGTTAGGACAAAGAATCTGTGATATAAAAAACCAATATATTATCTGTACTAAGGAGTGATTGGTTTTAAATAATTGCATCACTAGGAATGTTTTACACATATAAAATATTTAATCGGGGATATATGACATGTATGTGTATATGTGTGTATGCATATCTATCTCTATATCTAAAACTACATTTATATAGGTTCCAACAACATGTTAATCTTATTTTGAGTGCAAACACAGTGTAACCATTGGAAGGAAGGCAGGAACTTGTACTTCTGCTTGGTAAAACAGTGGACATTACTGGTGTATTTTTCTAACCATCCTCACAGGTGATTGGACTACTTTAGCTGTTAAAAATTCACCTGCACACATAGCATAGGTCTGTTTGTCTGTTTGCAAGGTGTTCAGTTCTATACAAGGAAGAAGTATATCAGGAAGGATTATGGCAAGAAAAGAATGAAAGAAGTGTGGTGAGAGAGACAAGGAGAGCCAGACCAGGTAGGACTGAAATCTATGTTCAAGTTTTTCCCCTTATCTAAGGAGAAGTGAAAAGCTATTCATTTAACTGAGACAAAGATTAACATGATTAAATTTATGTTTAAAACACCACTTTGGGGACTGCCCTGGTGGTCCAGTGGCTAAGAATCTGTCTTGCAATGCAGGGGATACCAGTTCAATCCCTGGTCAGGGAACCAAGATCCCACATGCTGTGGGGCAACTAAGCCCATGAGCCACAACTACTGAGCCTGTGCCACAACTAGAGAGCCCATGTGCCACAACTAAGACCCGACACAATCAAAAAATAAAAATAAATAAATAATAATATTTTTAAATAAAAATAATAAATAAATAAAACACCACTTTGGCTCAGCATGGAGAACGGTCAAAGGTGGATGGGAGTGGACTAGTTGACAGTTACAAAGCTGTTGAAGATAATTGTACTTGGATGAGAAAAGGAGAGAACTGGACAGATTCAAGAGAAATAGTTTAACCTCAGTATTCCAGATTCCGTATTTGCTAAAATTTACTTGTAAATCCAGTCAATACTGGCAGTGCTTTTACAGTCATTCAAGCACATGCACAGAACAGCAAGTGGTTTGAGTCTCCTGACAGGCAGATTCCCAGTTGATGCTGAGCCAGAGGATGTTGCACCTTCTTGTTTCAATTTTCATGCTATTAACAGGTTTTCTTTTCAAAGTCTATTTTGTGCCATGTTCTTCTTATGTGTGTGCCTTCTGTTGGTGATTTCACTGTTCAAGATAGCCCATAAGCATAATGCTGAAGTGCTGTCTAGTGTTCCTAAGCTCAAGAGGGCTGTGATGAGCCTTAAAGAGAAAATACAGACAAACTTTGTTAGGGCAAGAGTGACGGTGCTGTTGGTTGTGAATTCTGTTAATGAATCAACAGTACATATTAAATAAGGTGTCTTTAAACAAAAACAGACATAAAACAGAGTTATGTGTTGTTTGGCTGATGAAAATATTATGACCAGAGGCTCACAGGAACATAATCCTGTATTTCTCTTAGGCACAGTGGTTTTGTATTCCCTAATTCAGTGTTTATGGTGACTTAATAAAACATAACTACTGCAAAGTATGAGAATCAAACATGTTTAGGGACTAAATACAATTAGATTTCACAGCAAATTGGCTTTCAGAGATGCCAAAGAAAAACTGTAAAGAATATTTTACTTTCCTGGAGTTGGCAATAGATGCATTATTTGTCGCCTTGAATTGAAAACACATATAATATCAGTTTAATTTATCTGCTCTAAATTTTTAAGAGCCAATCTGTATCAGACTGCAATCAACTGATCCAAAATTGTTCAAGCTAGTCTGCAAATACCACACTCCCAGAATAGAGTATATATAATTTGTTTTACTTGTTTATTATTTTATTCTGTGATGCTCTCTTCAGGTAGTGCAAAGGATTTTTGAACAACTGCTTACCAATAAGAAAATAAAATCTGCATATTGAATAGGCAATAGCTGTATGGAAAATGTTTAATTTTGCTGATAGTATTTCATAAAAAGCTTAAAGCCTGTTAAAATTTAACTTAAAAACTGGGATCAATGAGATAATGTGCACAAAATGTTTGGTACCTGAGTGATGAAAGACTGTGAATGAATAAAATATATTCTTCCTATTATTATTGCCACTCATTATTTTTGCAATTCATTTAAATGCATTAGTACTTCACTTTTAATGCGAGAAAGATGAAATGGTATAAAATGTGTTTGATTTTTCTATTTTCTTAAAAATATTGTAATGGTAGTTAATTCCAGAAAAATAATATTGTTCATGCTTTATTAATTGCTTTGTTAAAAAGACTTCTCTATTACAGTTTTTATTTATTCCCTATATATTTCTTAATTTCATAGTTTTTAAAGTGATAGTTACATATTACTTTTTTAATATAAAAAAGGAATTTCAAGAAATGTTTATTCATTTTGTTAAGTTAGATACTTATACTAGAATATAAGTTATCGTAGAGTATAACTTTTAATTTAAGGAAATGTTTTAGGAGAAGAAATTTTAAGAGTTTTCATACTTTTCGTTTTGTATTTTTATGACAACAAAGTTGACTTCCATTAATTATTGCTTTATCATTATTTGTTCTTACATTGTTATGTTATATTTATTATACATAATATAACCTCTATTGAATATTAATATATTGAATATTAATATATTCTTCTGTATAATTTCTTATTGAAGAACACTTCTGACAACTTGTGATTCCAATTATATTCATGTCTATATACAATGTTGAAAGTATAACTTGTGAATAATCAGCATTTAATAAATATTCATTTGATAAATAAATCATTAGCCCTGAATTAGGCATTTCTAAAAGCTCAGCATTTTACTTTTTTCTCTACTGCCCTTTAACAACTAACATACAAGAGAGATAATTTGTACAATACTGTCTGGTGTCAAAATGATAATAGTGACAATTCAAGGAACAATAATATAAGTATACTATTTAAATACACATAAGGGAATACCTGAAGAAACGGGTAAGGATACTTAAAATGATTCCCTCTGGGGGGGCGGGTAGGACTTGGGATGGAGAATGGAAGGAGATTTGCTCTGTTTGAATTTCAGTCCTTCCCTATCACTTATTTTTTAAAATTATAATGTATATGTATGGCTGATCCACTTTACTGTACAGTGGAAACTAACACAAAGTGTAAGTCAACTATACTCCAAAAAAAAAAATTAATTGAAAAAAATAAAGAACAGAACATTCTTTGATTTGGTAATTTCCTATCCTAAAGAAATAATCAGATATGAGGCCAAACCTGAAAGAACAAAAATAAAAACAAATTTTAAAATTAAAAATAAATTTATAATGCATGACTTTACTCAATATTTCTTAAAGTAAAAAATAAAACATACATTTTAAAAGAATGGGAAAACTGAATAGCAATGAGAGTTGTGAAAATACGTAAAGGAAATCTGATTTTAAATAGATTTGGAAGCCATGGAGGGAGAGTTCTCACACAGGTACCCCAGACTTTTACTGGAAACAGCCATCCTCAATTTCCTCGAAGAACCTGACCTTTCCTTTGTCTCCTCAGACTTTCCTGTAGCTCACCATAGTTTGCTTGCCCCGAATTGCAATTCCTCTGCTACTCCTGAATAAACTCATTTGCTTAAAAACAGCTACGTTAATTTTATTTAAAGTCGACTGAGTCTAAGAAAGTCTTGATCATATTTGATTCCCTGGTTCCAGCTGCCTCTTACGCCTCACTCTTTCAGGCCTTGATAATCTGCAAAAAAGAATCAGTGTATCGAAGTTACTTCAAGGTTATTATCTTTGGGTTGAAATCAGAAGAATCCTTCATAATAGGATGGCTTTTATTTATAAGCAAAATATAAAATATTACTATAACCTGTCATCACATATAGGACCTTATAAGTGTCAGTAGATGATTTAAGTTTTATTTCACTTGTATTTGGAAGCCATTCGAGGATTATAAACAAAGGAGGAATACATCTGACTTATGCTATAAGAATCTCTCTGGCTTCTGGATAAACAGTCAAATGCATTGTGAAGGAGGAACGAAAATTTAGGAAGATTTTGCAGTAGTCTAGGTGAGAGGTAATGATAACTTCAACCAAAGTTTTCATGAGAGAGATAGAGAGCAATGCTAAGAATAAGGATATATTTTTGAAAGTAGAACTAACTAGAATTGCCATGTATGAGATGCAGGTTATGAATACTGAAAGACTATTATTTTTTCTTCTAAATTTAAAATGCTTATTTGGCATACAAGCAGGTATATTGACCAGGTAGTTGTATACGAGAACAATAAATATAATTTTAGGGACTTTGAGAGTTCTGGTCTTCTCCCTATAGTGGACCATCTGAAATGTGTGTGTGTGTGTGTGTGTGTGTGTGTGTGTGTGTGTGCACGTGCATGTGTAGTCTGCGTCTGTCCAGATATATTGGACAGCCATCTGAATGAATTAGGTCCAGTTGCCTTGGGCAACCATAAAAATAATGAATTAATTTTATCCTTTGGCCAGGAATGTTGAGGGCAGTTGTGAGTTGAAATCTGTCTATTTTTTAAGACTCAGCAGTCATATGCATATTGTCAATTCATACAATTTATTGTCTTATGTCATGAGTGTTTTCTACATCTTCTCCCAATTTTCCAATTGCTTTTTATTGGAGGGAGTATGTCAAGACGTCTCCCTTCCTTCTACCTAGAGGTCACCACTGGCAATGAATGAACATGCATTAAGATTCCCAGAGTTTGTTGTCCTATAATATCACATACTAGTTACAGGACAGATCTGGGTATATTTTCTCATATGAATGTGTTCCCTGTCACTAAGTTCTTAATAGAACAAAGACATTTCTTGAACCATTACTTCTAAATTTAGTGAAGTTCTGATCACATTTTTTCTTTTTTTCCACAAAAGGTCTTATATTGCATTGACATCAAGTATATCATATATTCACTTTATTCTGTCATGCCTAGATATACTGCTCAGAATTGCATTGCTTTCTCAGTTCCTTTAGAGATTACCTTTTAAGTTTGAAAAAGAGTTTACAATTTAATTGCAACTTCATATAAATGTCATTTCTTTCAAAATCTTAACAATGGTTACTTAGAATCACAAATCAGTTCTCAATTATTTAATTGGTTAATGTTAATTTTTGTCAAGAATTAATCAGATGTTAATTGAATGCTTCCTTTATAATGTTCAAATTTTTTTTTAATGTTCTGAACATTCATTCTCATCTTTAAGTATGTCAAGTTTTTAGTATACACTCCTTTTTTTAGTCTTTCATTAAAGGACAGAGTTTAAGGCACTAGGATTTACAACCAAATTGAATAAATACATATTTCTGTGTTTAAAAACGTACTTAGCATGTGTAATATATATGTATACATATATATATATATATAACTATAACTATAACTATATAAGGTATAATGCGCAGCATAAGGCCAATATCTTACATCTTCTGTCACTCCTTATGAAGATGGACCAGGCACACTTGCTCTCTTTCAGGGCTAAACACCTCTCATAATTCAGATCTCAATTGAAATATCTCATTATCACGTATTTCTTCCTGGAGACTAATTTTCCGAGTGGGGTAGAGCAGGCACATGCTAGTTTAGTCTTCCCTTCTTCCCTCTTTCTTTCATTTCTAAATCATGACCTATCACTGCAAAGTGTCTGGCACATATTATGCCCTCAATAAATATTTGTTGAATAAGTGAAAGTTATTTTATTAATCTTAATTGTGTGTAGAATTGGATGTGACAGTCTGTTACTCAAAGGTGAGATTAATATGTAATTTTCTTACACGTTTTAGTGTACCTGTGCGTATGTGTCTTCAAAGCAGCTTTGAACCATTTGAATAATTATATAATAATTGAAAAAAAAGTATTTGTGGTCTGCAACCTTTTTCTGTAAAGTACCAGATAGTAAATATTTGTGGCTTTGGAGACCACACAGAGTTTTTTGCATGAAATCACTTCTGCCTTGGTAGCATGAAAGCAGTCATAGACAATACAGAAACAAATTAACATGGCTATGTTTCAGTAAAACTTTATTTACAAAAACAGGCAGTGGGCCAATAAGTAGTTTGTTTGATCCTTGTCTTAAATACTTAAAATGCTGAATTCAAAAAAGATTAAAGGGAAAAAAATTTTATTGTTTATTTACACCACAGACGACCTTCAGATTTTATTAAATTCATAAAGATCATCTAGATTAAGACTGTTAAACTAGTCAAAAATGTGTGTACTTATGATTATTAGTAAATTCTATATCTTCTGAAATGAAAACTATGTAAATAACACATAAATGAATTTATTCAATTCATGTAACTGCAGTCTAACCCTAAAGAAGGGAGACTGCTAATCTATCACTGTGAAGTCCACTAATCTAGCAATCTGCTTGCATCTTGTACAGATTTGTGTACTTCAGAGTTCCAATTAAATATATATTACTTTGTTATTGTTTTCTGACGAAAGTATTGTTCGTATTGGCCATGGTAAATACAACTAAGTAAAACACAAAGAGAAAAAGAAACAAAAAGAAAACCTAAAATAAATTTCATTGTTTAAAGTCACACAATATACATATGTATGTATGTTATATATGTGTATATATATACACACACATGTACACACATGTTCCCTTTTATTTTAAAACATTTAAAGTTAGGTACAATCTCAAAATATTTTTTAAAAATTTAACAACATAGCAATCTATTTCTCCAATTACATTAAAATGAACCATCACAATACATATGAATAATGAACCCCCTAAAGATTAGCTGTTTGTCTTTTGAGGAATAAATCAAGTTTTTGCGAGCCCCTTTTATTTGCCCCGAAATTGTATAAGTCAGATATTGTTGTTAGAGAAAATACAAAAAAAAAAAAAATGTTAGCTTCTGATCCTGTTCAACCCAATGATTCCTAGCAGCTAATGTAAAAGTTGGACTCAGTGGTAGACAATCTTATTGTACACATGGAAGCAATCGTATTACTACTTTTGCTAATTGCAACAGACTTTTTTCCTCTGGGAAGTACTAATTCTCAAGAGAAATATAACATTCCTTCTCATGTTGAGAGAGACTTAGGTCCATGCTGAAGGACTTGATTTCTGGAGCCAGACTTCCTGGGTTCAACTGATGGTTTGAACTTGAGGAACATTCTTAAGCTTTCTGTGACACAATGTCTAAGTTGAAAGTCAGGAAAAACAGCTCCATAGCTACCTTATCATTTTGTGAAGATTTAATGTAAATCACAAGAAACTATATAAAGATTTGCTTCCTTGTTTTCCTTAGAATGTATTGGTGAGTGTGTATTAGAGAATTAAGTTGACTAAATTGGAAAGACAAAAAAAACAGAAACAAACTTTTAATGATTGTCCTCAGCTCATGACATTAGTGTTGTCCTCAGCTTAGCTGGGAAAAGCCCCTGCTCTCCAAGCATCCACTTTACACATACTACCAATGCCTGGGTACAGATATTGCACCAATGCCTGGGTACAGCTATAGCACCAAGGTACAGCACTCAGGTGCTACATACACACCTATTCAGGCCCCAGAAAAGCGTCTGAAACCTCTTCCCTATGTCCTTGGTGAAAGGCAACCACACAGGTATTACATGAAGGTTGTGAGTGCTACAACTAATGTGAGAGATGGCCAGTGTTTTGGATATTGTGGAGTATTTGATCAGTGAAAGTGCTTATATAAGAAGATAAATTAATTAACTTGTTAAATCTTTTCTTTCAGATAACATAATTATAATAGACAGTTAATCTACTCCTAGAACTACCAAGTGCCCATTTTCTTGCTTCTCTTTTGTTCCAAGTTGGGGATCCCTAGGAATTCATGGGTTAGCTCATTATTCACAACAGTTGCACACAAAACCTCAACAACTGGTGATGTTATAAAGTTCATATGACTTAATAGCATGATTAACTTTCTCCCAATTCCTTAATTCACAACTTCGGCAACTAAATTACCATTGATTACTAGAACAATATACTTTTACTTCTTAAAATATTTCTTAAAATAGAATTATGTTTCCAAAAAATAAATATTTAAATGTAGCTTTAATTCATTGTAATGAAAATTTTATGTTTATGCACTACAAATTATTTATCTTACAGATGATTTTGAATATTTTGGAATATAGTTTTGAAATTTATCCTTAGTTTACTTTTTTTAGTTACATTTACTCTCATTTTGATTTTTATGAAAACATTATTATTATGAGCACTTTGAATATAGTTACATTTTACTTTTTAATTCTTTAGTTTATCCCTATAAAATTAAATAAAAATCTTGATAACAAAATTATTGACATTGCTGAAATACAGGCATAAAATAAATCATAAATAAATTATTAAATGAACAAACATTTAATAATTTATTATATGCATATTTCTATTTCCTTTCTCACTCAAACACTGCTATCGCATAAACAAAACACCTAGATATGAGTAAAAATACATAAAACCATTCAGACATCTTAGCTTTATGTATTTTTCAGTTTTACTCTTATAAAAGTGAATTTGTAAAAGAAGGAGAATAAAACATATTTTTCTTACAATGTTTTGGCCTCATTTATCACTTATACGTATCTAGATACAGTGGTATACGTGGACCTCTCTTTGTACCCCAGCCTGAGTAAATGTTAGTGGCGGGTCTGCGTGATTTGTCTTCCTCTCCCAATTCCCTCATGTTCTCCCTGCCTCACTTCAGCTATTCCTATCCTGAATCTGTCATGCTGTTTTCTGTCAAAGTCCATCTCTGTTCGTTGTCACATTGTCTTTTCTCTGCCTCTCCCTTGTAACCACTTTATTCCTCACCTCTTCTTGTCAATAATCTTCAACAACTTAAGGGATATTAAAATGTGAACTTTAAAGAAACATTGGTTGACTATGTCTTATCATATTACTGTATTTGTTTTTTTCTGCAATCCCTGAAATAAAATTAAACTCTCCAAATAGGCAACTACCAGGTGCATTGTTGTTTCAACCTGTGACGAAGCATCCATCATTTGACTAGACACCAAGTCAGCCATCAATTGAGACATGCGTTTTTAATGTTATTTATGCACTTGTCAGAGGATCCTTAATGATGAGATTAATTGACCTGATGGCTCCTGAAATGAGATCCATTTGACCTAACAGACAGAAAATCCCAGAAAGGAGGCAAACCCCTCCCTTGAGATCAGCGTCCAGAAGGCTTGAAAGATCGGTTTCTAAAGAAAGGATTAAAAAATTGCTTCCTGTCATCCATTTGATCCATAATAGAGATGCTGAGAGGGAGTCTGAGTGGGTTGAAGGGAGCAAACTGTACTTAACATTTGGGTCATAGAGACATTGGTACAGGTCATACAGTTTTGTAAATTCTTTGGGATTAATCAGCCTACTCACGTCCTGGTCACAAGTTTACCCATCCCTGTGAGGCCAAAATCTAGGACTGAGTCCTGAGTGATTAAGCTGCACCCTTTTCTACCATAAGTGTATTCTTTCCCTGAAGCATCTCAATACGCACACAAAATTTAATTGAGCGTGGAGGACTCAGTGGTTTCTTCTTTCCAGAGATACAAAAAACAGTACATTTTTGGATGTACCTGCAAACTGTAAAGTATAGTAGAGATTATTAAATTGAATCTATTAATGCTAGGACAATGTGACATAATTGAAGCATATGGTTTTCAGGCCTGAGTTTACCACTTATTAGCTGTGTGGGTTTGTGCAAAATGTTTCAACTCTCTGAATCTTGATTTTGCTCTATTAAACAGGAATCATAACAATATCTGCTTGGGTTCACTTACAATAATATGGTAAATACCCAAAGAAATTAAAATAAAAAATCATTATAGAAATGTGACTAATATACTCTGGCATGCAAAATGTTCAGAAGGGATTGTCCTAGAATAATTTTTATCAGTCACATACACTAAGAGACAACAACCACGATCCTTACCTCTTAGGTGTCGAACTCAGGTCCTAGGACATATGACTTGCTACAAAACAGTCTTAGAGAGTCAAATACCACAAGGTATGAAATACTGTGTCATTGAAATTTCTTGAGACTCATATGTTGCTCATTAAAAATCAGGTGACTAGTATATGCCCCAAATTTAACTAGTCGTTTAAGGAACAAAAAAAATAAAATAATAAAATAAATTTTGTGATTGGTTGTTTTAAGTGAAGTACCCTGGGAGCACAAAAGTTGGATTCCCCTCAGATTACTGAGGAGTTTGAGGGTGAGAGACAGTTAATTTGAAGAAGAGTACGACTCTTTTTAGTGTTGATGTTGAAATGCATGGCTTGTCTCTCATGAGTGAGATACTCTAAGGGAGATGAATAGCAGGTCAGTGTGTACAAGGGACAAGAAAGAAGAAGAGGAGAGGCAAATTTGAGGATCTTTGGAGAGTTCCTGTGAATTTCTACATCAAGGAAAAATGACATTGATATTTACATTCCTATCAGCTGACACAGAGCCTTCTTCAAGTTGGGTAGAATGGACAAATAAAAAGTTATGTGAGGGAAGACCAAAGAGTGTGAATGTCTGGATTTGGGGTTTATCTTGGATGCAATAGAAGGCATTGGAAAATTTTTTTTTATCAAAATTATGTTTTAGAAAGAAAGTATATTTAGAAAGTCAGAGTTATGGAGAATGGGATGGAAGAAGGGAGACCAGTTAATAGGTTTTGTAGTAATACAAGTGAGAGAGGGATAAGAGCTCCAAGCGAGGGGGAGAGAAGGAAATAGTTCAATTAGTCATTGGTATGTCATTTACTGATTTGATGTGGGAGGTGATGGAGAGGAAGGTTCTGAATTTTCAGTGTGAGTACATGGTGATATTCACTTAAATAAAAATTTCAAAATCAGGACTGGGTTTGAGAGTAGAAACTAGTTTTGCATATTACGATTTTGAGGTGTTTTAATGACAAATGACAATCTCCAAAAAGGATGTGAAGATGCTTGGTTTCTGTATAGGAGAGACATCTGGGCTGGGGATAAATGTTCAGAAGTGGATATGACACAGGAGACAGCTGAATCGGTGGGGTGAATGAGGTGACCTGGGAATCCCTGGATACAAAGAAGGACCTGGCCCTAGGAAACCCCTGAGACTCCAAGTTGTATGAAGGAGTAGAAGGAAAAGTCTTGGGCAGTGAAGCAAAGGTAGGTAGGAGGACAAAGCTGTTTTGCAGCTCTGGTCTGACCTGAAAATCTTTCTGTGTTTATGACTGGTTATGTTCTATCTTTACATTATTTATTTTCTGTTAAAAATTCTAGATATTCATCCTAAACCAGTTGGACAATTTGTGTCTATACCCTAGGTGAAAACTAGGTCCCTGTTGAAAATCTCAATATTAATTGTCTTGGAAATTTTTTTAAATACAAACAATCAAATATAAGCTGCATGAATAAAAATAAATACTTTCTTAAAGGATACAATATTCTTTTGATGACTTCTTCACATGCACACATATGCTATTCAGGAAAGAATGTGTTAAAACTGCATATGAAATTACAATATGATTCCTTTACAGAGTGTGCTCTCAGGTTGAGAAGGAAGCTAAAAGATAACATCTGTGCTCAATAAGCATTTCCACAAACCATCCAGTAATTGCCAAAATGCTTATATAGCAATGTGAGAAATCAAGGTTATTTACTTTCTTGCTAATTCTTTCTTATGCATGTCTCTTCCTTTCAACCCCACACAGTTTTTTCTTGCCTGTTTTGCAAGCTCTTTCAGTCCCAGACTGAAGGTTGTCGGTTCCTAAATACCCTTATAACTTAAGCACTATTAATTCTGTAACCATGTGGACACTTTCAGCTTTGAATAACAGAAAACCTGAGTAAAATGGTCTTACTGTTACTATCAGCTTTATTATCTGACACAACAAGAAATATGGACAGAGGCGATTCCAAGGTTGGTTAATTTAGTCTCAATGTCACCAAGTGTACGAGCTCCTTCCTCTGCTTCACTCTTACATGTTGGCAAGGCCTTGAGCAAATCAGAGAGTATTTAAGACAGCTTACTTTACCATGTAAGGGTGAATCCACAGCTGAGCCATCATCAGAAGAGAGGTCCAACCTCCTATGTGTTCCCTGTATTAAGTGTGCAAGGTCCCTTTTCAGGAGAACCCGAGTAGAATTCTCTCATAGACCACTGACCAGAATTGGGTCATATGCCCTTTCTTACACTAATTACTGGCAAGGGAGAGGCATGATAACTGAGATTTACTGATATTTACTCCTTGGAGCTGGAGAGAAGTTCAATGCTATCTGTGGTCTGAAGGTTTGTGTCCCCCCCAAAACTCATACGTTGACATGCTAACCTCAAAGGTGATGATATAAGGAGTTGGGGCCTTTGGGAGGTAATTAGGTCATGAGAGTAGAGCCCTCTTGAATGGGATTACTGCTCTTATATTAATATAAATGATCCTACAGGGCTCCATAGGTAGCTCCTCCCACCATATGAGGACTCAGGAGAATTCAAATACCTGGTAGAAATCCTTCACCTGTCAGTATTGGATCCCTGATCTTGGAATTCCAGTCTCTGGAACCGTGAGAAATAAATTTCTGTTGTTTCTAAGCTGACTAGCCTGTGGTATTTGCTATAGCAGATCGAATGGACTAAGATACCCAGGAAATACACAACTGCCTAACACTTCAATTAGAGGGGGCAAAAAGATGGGGAGACAGTTTTTAATTAGAAATTACATTAGCTAACATCTCTCTCTCTTTTTCTTCTGTGGGTATAATATGCAGCAGTTCAAATTTCTCCTTCCCCTCTTAAACTTGAATCCTGAGGATAGATTGAATTCAAATCAAATTATGCTCTATTGGTCACAGTCTATTCATATTATTTATTTTACCGGCAAGTTTTTAAACATCTGGTTTAGCCAACTTAGACTTTCATGGATTCCACATTCTCATTTTCTGAAGATGTTCACACTGGTGGGCAACTATACTTTAAAAAGATACTGTTTACTTCTCAATCAGTTCCTTCCTATAAATATTTTCAGAAAAAAAAAATGAGATCTAAGTTTCCTAAGATATGTCCTCTTTATACTCAGTATTTGTATTTTAAATACAATTTGACAAATAGAAAAAGTGAAGTCATCATGAAATTAACTACTCGCTGCTTGTCTAGAAAAGCTTATTTTATCATTTCTTTAATAATGAGTCGATGAATGATAATATAGTGTATACATTTTTACAAACAATTTGCTTCTTAATACAGAAGTTCTTACATAAGTATTATTTAAATCTACATTACCATGACAGAGTGGAAATATTATTCTCTTCACACAATAAATAAGGTCATTTATCCCCTCTCACTTAAGCATGTCATGGAATCTGCTAGCACTGCTACTGAGTCTGAAAACATTCACTAATACATTGTTCGTGCAGTAAGTACTAAGTCACAAATGGTTAACTGTTACAGGATGCAAAGCTGTATGAAATATGCCCTGCAGTTGCTTAGTATTTCATTTAGGAGACACAATAATAATATGAGGCCATCTTTCTTAGTTTGACATGTGAAGGACATGCAGTTTGGCATACTCTATATTTCCAGTCCCATCAACCACCATTTCCCTGAATGACAGCCCCACGGAACCTCTCCTTCTCTTGAAATGTAGAGGCCTGGCCATGGCTTAGTGACTTTGTATATGGTTTTCCCTATACATAGAAGACACACGTTTCTTCGCTCCCCAAGACCTCCATTCACCAGTCACTCCAACACACAGAAGCACACCCTATACCCCAACCCACAGCTAAAACTCCCTCCTACTACCTCTGTCTCGGTCTCTGTCTCTCTCTTGCTCTCTGTCTCTCACACACAGACACACACAACTTTTCCCCAAACTCCTTTATCTATACAAGTTTCCATGACTCAACTTCTCACAGTGGAATTATAATATTTCATTTCTTGGTGGGTTCACATTGATTTTTTCAGACTGGAAATGCTCCATATTAAATGAAATTTTTCCAGTGTCTGGCCAAACACTCTTTTCCTTTCAAGTCTCTCAGTCACAACCATGCTGGCCCTCCAACATCTTCGAAACTTAATTCTCTCAAGGACTCTACATTTACCCCAAATACCTAGCCCCTTCTTGTCTTCATTTCTTCCCATATATGTCAAATATTTCATGATCCTTCAGTTCACCAGCCTTTGGCTTGTGTCCATAACTCAATAAAACCCTTAATTTTTCCAATATATTGAGAAAAATCCCTGACTCAACCTGATCATTCACTTCCTTCTTTTCCTTCTTGGTTAGACCTTATATACTAATATTGTACCTGGGAAAAATCATATTTTACTGTATTATTAATTTCTAGTTTTTAATGCTCATTGAGGTTCCAAGAAGCCAACAAAACTGCCCCCTCCCTTCCTGGCCAGGATAGTTAATTAAAAACAGGATTACATTCTGTGAGAATGGTGAATATTTATGCCCTCATTAAAAATCTAAAGGAGGCATGGGTCGTGATGTCCATCACATCTTCATTTACTTTGCCAGTCTGGTTCCTGCAAAAGTAGATTGATCCTGGAGAAGGACTGTGAACTCAGACTCATCCAAATGTGTTCTTTTCCATTGCAAGAGGATCTGAAGAAAGAGGATCTGAAATAGTTCTCATGCACATGGAATTGAAAATAATGCACATTAACTGTAAAGTCTCAGTGCTATGTTAACTCTGTCCTCTGTCACAATATAGTCTGAAAATATCTGGACCATCTGGACATCCGTACAGAACATCAGGCACAGATGATATCATCCTGTTCAGGCGGGATGAACATGAGAGGCTTGTATGATGGAGGCTTTACTAAGAAACATGTCCTGTAGTGGGTGGAAAATAAAGTTTTTAGAGATCCCATGGGCAGGAGCATGTTAGGATATTGCTTCTGAAGGTAAAGATAAGTTACTGCATTTTTCATGTCACTCTACAGAGAAGTATGAACAATACCTGGTATTACTCCTAGATCCTAGGGACAATCCAATCAACACATAGGAACACTGTTCAGGATAATATACCAAGTGAAATGGAAGGTAGCCTTCTTTGAACAGGGCCCAGAGGAGAAAAATAAATTTTATGGCCTTCTCCTTCATTCATACAAGCTAAAAACTCCATGGTGATGGATGTGTCAGTGGTTAAAAAAGAAGCAGTGTGGAGTTTGTGGCAAGTTTGAGGGGGAGAACCACAACATGGACAGTGGTTTTCTGGAGTAAAGCCATCTAACCTACAGCGGAAAACTACATGTTTTTTGAAAAAAATCATGCTACTGTGACTTGGTAAGGAACTGAACACTCAACCATGGATTCCAGGAGATCATGCATCCAATTGCTTAGGTATACATTGATTTCATGACAATTGAACAATAGTCTGTCCGGCAGATCAGGAAGGAAAAGGATTGGAAGATAAAGAGTCAAAATTACATGAGATGGAGGCATGTGAATTAAGATATGAGATTGAGCAGGAAGATATGTGATACTGAAGACCTTTATACCACATATTAATACCCATCAAAAAGCATCCTCTATGGAAGCAAAACAAATAACCAAGTAGGAAAAAAAATGACTCTTTAGTTGATGTTAACCATACCTTGTTCACAGTCACTCCAGTGCCGGCATAATAAACACACAGACAAAGGGGCCACGAAGAAAGAGATAAAAGTTATGCATGGGCTCCATAGCATGGACTTCCATTTACCAAGGCTGATCTAGCTACTGTTGCTTCTAAAAGTCCATCATGCCAGCAAAGGAGAATAATGCACTACTCCTTGAGGAGATCAAGTGGAAACTGGGTGGCAAATCAGCTACTTGGCGAGCCTTCCTTCCAGAAATGTTTTCTCCTAGAAATAGACATCTGTTATGGTTATGGATTTTCCTTTCTTTTCCACATGACCTCAGCTAGGGCCACCATCCTGAAGACTGTGAAATGCATGATCCACAGTCATGAAATCACACGCATAACTTCTGACTAGGGAAACCACTTTACGGTGAAAGAGGTGCAAGAGAGAGCCCATGACCATGGAATTCACTGGTTGTATTGACTATACATCATCCAGAAGCTGTCAGTGTGATAGAGCATTGGGAATATCCTGCTGAAGTACAGCTGAAGAACTCACTCTAAGGCTATATCTTATGGGGGGGGGCACTACCCCACAAGATGTATTAAACCAAAGTATTCCTTATGTCTACATATTCCCACTAAGCAGAATATGTAAGTCTGAGTACTAAGGGTTGAAGCAAGAAGTAGCCCTACTTAAAATCACTCTTATGGATCTACTGGGGGACTTTGACTTACTGTGGCTCTGAACACTGCAGGGTTAGAGATCCTGGTTCCCAAATTAAAGGAGATGAAACTTTCTCTGAGTAACAAAGCAAAATTCCCATTGACATATGCCTACAGTTGTTACCCTGGATCTTTGCACACCTGATACTCAAGGAACCAGTTGGCAAGAAGAGGAATCATAGCCTTGTCAGTAGTAATTGACCATGGTAACAGAAGAAGGTTTGGCTTCTATTATACAATGACCATAGGTGGGAATATGTGTGGAAATCAGGAGACTCTCTTGAGTGATGAGACTCAGACCTTTCATGAATGAGGGATTTAGTCATACCACCAGGTACCATCTAGACTAACAGGAGTGATAGCTGGGGGCAAGGGGGGTGGTTAGAATGAACAGTGGAGAAGAGAAACAATGAGTAGCATTTGTGTCCCTACTAGCAAATGGAGTAATCGGGGCTGTAGTTTTCCCCTTCACCTTCCTCTTCCATACGCCATTCCCCTGGTGGGAAGAAAGGCCCATTATGACCTTGAAGGAGTTGGTCCCCAAACTGTAAAGAAGTGGATCAGAGTGGCTTAAAGAAATGAGTGGCATAAACTCATATCTCCCTTCCAGAATAGACTTTTTGCCCAACTGTGAGGAGTGTGGGGAACTGATAAGCTGTAGCTGTTTGCTTCTTTAAGCTTTCCTCAGCTTCCCAGCCAGGTCAGACTCATCTCAGGGAAGCCTTCAGCCAATCACTGTGCAAGGTGACAGTGTAAGAGTCTAGCCATTTCCACATAACGTGGGCTCTTCTCTCTGCATCAGAGCTCCCTCATGGTCTACCATACTTTGTCAGGTCTGCAGCAACCCCTGTTATCACAGCCCCACTCAGTTTCAAGGGAAAGGAACAGGGACCTCATGTCTCAGTGGAGAAATGTTAACATCTCTTCCAAAGAAGAGCATGTGTCATGGGATATATTGGCATGGCATCTTTGGAAAATGCCATCTGCTTCTTTTCAAAGAAAATAGAGGTCCTCATTTCTTTTATTTAAAAAATAGCTATACCTGCATCCATATGGTACTCTTCTCTTTCCTTCCTACGATAGGAAGGATGAAAAAATGAGTACCTCTTCCTTTCTAAAGCCAGCTCCCCATCTGCGTTCCAGAGCTTATTCCTTGTTGCTTTCTTGGTGGTCTTTTCTCTATAATGTATCTCTTTATGTATAAATCCCATATCCTTGAAATTGTTGTTTCTCACATTATCATCCAGTCCACACAAAAAAATCATATTTCTCCTCTTAAAAAAAACAAAAACAAATCCCTTATATGACTCTAGATGCTCCTCCTCCTGGCTAACCTATTTCCTGTTCTATTCAGCCAAATATCTTCAAGTGCTGTCTACACTAACAACGTATGCTTCCACACCTTCCACGTATTACTCGATCTACTAATGTTTAGGTTTCTAGTTGTGCCGGTCCCATTATACCCACTTTTTGGAGATTTACACAATTTCCTTGCATCTACTTTCAATACAGCTTTTGCTAATAATCATAGTGACTTCTCTTTGGCTTCTGATACTTTTGGCTTCTGCTTCCTTCTAAATATTTTTCATCATCCTCTCCTGACATTTTTCATTCCTCTGTGGCTGCTTGTTTATGTGTCCTTCCTTTTCCCATATCTTAAATGATGAGATTCTTTATGTTTCTTCATTAGCCCCTTTCTTCTTCTCGATTTAGCATCTTCCTTGACAATTTCAAATGTTTATGTGTTTTTACTTGTTGTCTATAACCTGAGTGACTGCTAGATCTTTAGCTTATATCCCAGAGCTCAACAGAGTGTTTTCCAATATGCCTTCTTTTTGTTCTGTTGCATTTTAATCTATGCCTAAGATTATATTTATCATACACTGAGTGATTTATAATGGATATATTTCTCCTTGCCTAACTGTCCAATGATGTTCTAAGACTTGGGATAATCCCAAATTTTAGTCCCAAATGACCTAAGCATCCACATTTTGGATGAGTGCCCCCAATATCCACCCTAAAATAAATTTTTGGACCAAAGACAGGTATCTATATTAAGTCCTACATCATAGGGCTTGCTTGACTCAAAAGATAAACTGTACCAATCAAATTGTGTTCAGGATTTTTCACTTGGCTCTCAATAGAAACATTTTATTTGTCAAATAACAGAATGAGTGGTCAACATGCCACGTCATGCTAAAATTATCTGTATAATTCAGCCTTCTGCAGATTTCTCAGATTAGTTTTTGATGCCCCAAGAAAGTTGGTGCACTAATATTTCTGGTCAGATATTCCTGAATGTCGTTCTCTCCTCTGCCTCTCTCCCTATTTCCTAGGTAGCATCACCTCCACTGAGTACTCCCAAAGGAAATAATGGTGCGTACTAGGCATTGCTGTGTTTTATGCTCAGCATTTCCAATTACCTTTGCAGTCTTTGAGATGTATTTGGGGGAACATTAAAGAGCACAGCCTGAAGTATAAGAAGAGAAATATTTTCAGATAAGACTAACATCTCATATCACTTTTTTTATTAACAAGAGACTCACTCAAGTAACCCTAGTTCATAGAATGCTTTCTTTAGGAATGGGGAAATGGATTGCATAGGATTACGGGTCTCTACAAACAAATTATTCAGCTAAACTCCAGAAACAGAGGAAAAGAATGCAAATCAGTTTTGGGGAGCTTGGAATATTTGGTTTCCCTCTTGGGTCTGCTTCTTATTGGGTCACTCCTTCATTTATCTTTTTCCTTTCTCTTTACTATATATCTTATATGTATATTTTCCTTACTCATGGTTGCTGCTTCTTCCTCATTTCTCTCTTTGGAATCTATTTATGTATCTTTTGAATATAGTTTGCTGCAAACTCGTTTCCTTGATTAATATTTCCTAGTCATATTCCTAAGAGAATCTAACTACATTAGCAAACAATAAGCTCAGCTTCATTTGTAGAGGGTCTCCTGCAGCGGAGGGGGACAGCTGTGGCTCACCGCAGTGACAAGGACACTGGCAGCAGAAGTTCTGGGAAATACCTCTTGGTGTGAGCCCTCCCAGAGGCTGCCATTAGCCCCACCAAAAGGCCTGTAGGCTCAGACCAAACAACCAACAGGGAGGGAACTCAGCCCCACCCATCAGCGGACAAGCGGGTTAAAGTTTTACTGAGGTCTGCCCACCAGAGCAACAACCACCTCTACTCACCACAAGTCCCTCCTATCGGGAAGCTTGCACAAGCCTCTTAGATAGACTCATCCACCAGAGGGCAGACAGCAGAAGCAAGAAGAACTACAATCCTACAGCCTGTGGAAGGAAAGCCACATTCACAGAAAGATAGACAAAATGAAAGGGCAGAGGACTATGTACCAGATGAAGGACCAAGATAAAACCCCAGAAAAACAACTAAATGAAGTGGAAATAGGCAACTTTCCAGAAAAATAATTCAGAATAATGATAGTGAAGATGATCCAAGACCTCAGAAAAAGAATGGAGGTAAAGATGGAGAAGATGCAAGAAATGTTTAACAAAGACCTAGAAGAATTAAAGAACAAACAAACAGAGATGAACAATATAATAACTGAAATGGAAAATACACTAGAAGGAATCAATAGCAGAATAACTGAGGCAGAAGAATGGAAGTGGTTAAGAATCCACCTGCCAATGCAGGGAACACAGGTTCAAGCACTGGTCCAGGAAGATCTCACATACCACGGAGCAACTAAGCCCCTGCACCACAACTACCAAGTCTGCACTCCAGAGCTCACGAGACACAACTATTAGCCCATATGCTGCAACTACTGAAGCCCGCACGCCTAGAGCCTGTGCTCCACAACAAGAGAAACCACCACAATGAGAAGCCCACACACCGCAACAAACAGTAGGCCCTGCTAGCCGGAACTAGAGAAAGCCTGCACACAGCAACGAAGATCCAACACAGCCAAAAATTAATTAATTAATTAATTTTAAAGAAAATAAATCAAAAAATGACACAAACAGATGGAGAGATATACCATGTTCTTGGATTGGAAGAATCAGTATTGTGAAAATATCTATTCTACCCAAAGCAATCTACAGATTCAATGCAATCCCTATCAAATTACCAATGGCATTTTTTACAGAACTAGGACAAAAAATCTTAAAATCTGTATGGAAACACAAAAGATCCCGAATAGCAAAAGCAATCTTGAGGGAAAAAAACAAAGCTAGAGGAATCAGACACCCTGACTTTAGACTATACTGCAAAGCTACAGTAATCAAGACAATATGGTACTGGCACAAAAACAGAAATATAGATCAATGGAACAGGATAAAAAACCCAGAGATAGGGCTTCCCTGGTGGCGCAGTGGTTGAGAGTCCGCCTGCCGATGCAGGGGACGCGGGTTCGTGCCCCGGTCCGGGAAGATCCCACATGCCGCAGAGCGGCTGGGCCCGTGAGCCATGGCCGCTGAGCCTGTGCGTCCGGAGCCTGTGCTCCGCAACAGGAGATACCACAACAGTGAGAGGCCCACGTACTGCAAATAAATAAATAAATAAATACCTGGGGGGGAAAAAAAAAAAAAAACCCAGAGATAAACTCCTGCACCTATAGGCAACTAATCTACAACAAATGATGCAAGGATATACAATGGAGAAAAGACAGTCTCTTCAATAAGTGGTGCTGGGAAAACTGGACAGCTATATGTAAAAGAATGAAATTAGGACACGCCCTAACACCATAAAAAAAAATAAACTCAAAATGGATTAAAGACCTAAATGTAAGGTCAGACACTATCAAACTCTTAGAGGAAAACATAGGAAGAACACTCTTTGACATAAATCACAGCAAGACCTTTTTTGACCCATCTCCTAGAGTAATGGAAATAAAAACAAAAATAAACAAATGAGACCTAATGAAACTTAAAAGCTTTTGCACAGTGAAGGAAACTATAAACAAGACAAAAAGACAACCCTCAGAATGGGAGAAAATATTTGCAAATGAATCAATGGACAAAGGATTAATCTCCAAAATATATAAACAGCTCCTGCAGCTCAATATTAAAAAAAAACCCAATCAGAAAATGAGTAGAAGACCTAAATAGACATTTCTCCAAAGAAAACATACAGATGGCCAAGAAGCACATGAAAAGCTGCTCAACATCCCTAATTATTAGAGAAATGCAAATCAAAACTACAATGAGTTATCACCTCTCAATGGTCAAAATGGCCATCATCAAAAAATTTACAAACAGAAAATGCTGGAGAGAGTGTGGAGAAAAGAGAACTCTCTTGTACTGTTGGTGGGAATGTAAATTGATACAGCCACTATGGAGAGCAGTATGGAGGTTCCTTATAAACTAAAAATAAAATTACCATATGACCCAGCAATCCCACTACTGGGCATATACCCAGAGAAAACCATAATTCAAAAAGACACATGCACCCCAATATTCAGTGCAGCACTGTTTACTCTAGCCAGGTCATGGAAGTAACCTAAATGCCCATTGACAGACAAATGGATAAAGAAGATGTATATTCCATATACAATGGAATATTACTCAGCCATAAAAAGGAACAAAATTGGGTCATTTGTAGAGACGTGGATGGAGCTAGAGTCTGTCATACAGAGTGAATTAAGTGAGAAAGAGAAAAATAAATATCGTATATTAACACATATATGTGAAATCTAAAAAATATGGTCCAGATGAACTGGTTTCCAAGGCAGAAATAGAGACACAGACGTAGAGAACAAACTTATGGACACCAAGGGGGGAAAGTGGGAGGGTGGTGGTGGTGGTGGTGGTGGGATGAATTGGGAGATTGGGATTGACATGTATGCACTAATATGTATAAAATAGATAACTAATAAGAACCTGCTGTATAAAAAAGTAACTAAGATATAATCCAAAAAAATAATAAAATTCTGTTAAAAAAATCAGCAACTTTCCTTACTTTCTACTCACACACAGGAGTTCAGTCAATGGAGGATAAACTGGGAATGAGGACAGTCACCCAGGGAGGACACCTTAAATGACTGAACATGGTTCTCTGGCTAGAGAAGGAGGCCAATGGAATCACATAGAAATGAAGAGGTTGGAAGATAAAGGCAAGATTGAGTCACTGGTTCTCTTTTGCATCCGTTACACCCTCCACTTTTTTTGTGAAAAGAAGGAAGCTACTTGGTATGAATTTTTTCACCTCCCGTACTTTTACCTTCTTCTAGGAATTCGTGTCACCATCTTTCTACAGGAAACATTTTTTTCCTGCCATTTATGGTTAATCCTGACCTCCTTTTCTGTCTTGTATCCTCTGCAACGTTGCATGTTATTGCATTTTGATCCTTTATCTTTCATTTTTATGTCTCCTATGCCACCCCCTTTAAAACACACACACACAGAATCCTAAGTGCACAAAATTAATTGAGATCTAGATCATTGGAGTTTAATTTATTAAGAGTAGGTGAAGCTTAGATAGAAAAAAAAATTCACCAATGTTGTTGTTGAAATTGGAGTCTATTGGAAAGAAACAGGAAGAACTGGCAAACTCAGTCACTAATGAGTCACTGATGTCATTGAGGGAAGTGGGTAAATGTCAAGAATATTCAGATCAGATTTTGAAGAAGAGGGTATATGATTAGGATGAAACAACGGTAGGAATTCCAAGACAGGATAAATTATAAGAGAAGATGGTGTTCTAATTGTCTGGAAGCAGCAGAAGCCACAAGAAGCACTGTCCCAGGCAAAACTAATTGCTATCGTCTCTCTAGTCCTAAGGTCCTAAGATGCTGGATTCTCACTTCTATTATAGTCTACCAAGCCGTATAATTATCTTTCTTGCTCTGTTGATTGAGCAGCAGAGGACTATTTTTCGTCACTGTATTTCTAAGATCCATCGCTCTGCTGGGAACATAGTGGTAATAAGTAACTGCTCGTGAATAAATGATTGAATAAATCACAAGAATGCACACACTAATGAGAATGTTGACACTAGTGTTCTCTTGAATGATGGGAAATAGAGAGAAAAAAAGAATGATCTGAATTGGAAAGATCTGCAAGGGATATAGCGTCCTCTGCTAATTTCATGAGATGGTGAAGTGAATGAAGAAAATTTCAGAAGATAGGGATGATTGTTTATCATATGCTCCTGAGAAATAAGAGAAGTAAAATGGCCCTCATTTCTCACCTCTAAACTCTGAGTCTCAGTTTTTTTTAAATCCCTGCAATCTTAAGAATCCCTGGTCGCCACTGTGCACACGTTCCAGCACAGCAGTGACTAGGAGAGATGCTACGTGGGACTGCCTCCTTGGGAGAGAGGTAATCTCTCTGTCCTGGAGAACCCTGGTACTGTCATTCCCCACTGGCCTGTGGCCCTTTCTGTTGGTCCCCAGCCAGGGTGTTGTAAGGGATGCTGTATCCAGACCCCCACTGTGAGAGAAAGAACACATTGCCCACCTGGACTATATTTCTTATAATTATGATTTTTTCTGTTTTCAGAAAGAGACAATGTTTTTAGGATAGATACTTATTAAAATGGGAAGTCTTAGATAAGAATATCAAATGAGAACCAAACTAAAATGTCTCAATAAGCATTTTAAGTTTTTCAAAATTATCATTAAACACACTCAGCCCACTGTATAAAAAGCTTTTGGAGGTATGGAACTTATTGTAGTTCTAAACTTTTGGATAATGAGAACTGAGTTAATTCTACAGGCAAAATCTAGCTGTAAAGAAACAATTCAGAGAATGCGCTGTTTCTGTTTGAGCTAAGGAAGAATGACACAAAGAAAATACTGTTCAAATAAAAATAAATGCTCATTTCAAATGTTGCCTTAGCCAGTTTATACATCCGAAAGAATTGAAAGCAAGGAGTCAAAGAGATATTCATACACCCATGTTCACAGCAGCATTATTCACAATAGCCAAAAGATGGAAGCAACCCAAGTGTCTATCAACAGATGAGTGGATGAACAAAATGTGGTATACCCATACAATGGAACACTATTCAGCCTTAAAAAGGAAGGAAATTCTGACATATGTTTCAATACACATGAACCTTGAAGATATTATGGTAGGTGAAATAAACCAGTCACAGAGGTCAAATACTTCATGGTTCCACTTATGTGAGTTACCTAGAGTAGTCAAATTCGTAGAGACAGAAAATAGAATAGTGGTTGCCAGGGGCTGGGGAGGAGGGGGAATAAGGGAGTTATTATTTAATGGGCACAGAGTTTCAGTTTTGCAAGATGAAAGAGTTCTGGAGATGGGTGGTGGTGATAATTGCACAACAATGTGAATGTACTTCATGCCACTAAACTGTATACTTAAAAATGATTAAGATGGTAAATTTCATGTTATATGTATTTTACCACAATTAAAAAGAATAACAACAACAACAACAACAAAAAGTGTTGCCTTAGATTTGAGTCTTGCTGTTACTGTGTACTGAGAAGCTTCTGTTTGTTAGAAACAGTGAAACTTGTTTTCCATTTCCAACAGCTAGTCATTTCTTATAGTCTAAGGTGGACTTTTTTCAACTTATAATTGTTATTTATGAAGTTGTCAGAGGTGTTAATAAGCACACATTAATAAAACTCCTGTCTGAAGTTGAATACTTAGTAGATTAATGGTTGAGTAACAGCAAACACATTCAGCCATTCTAGGTTAAGAAAAAATATGTGTAAGTTACTTCCCTCAATTAGGGATACAAACACCTGGGGCTTAAGGTAGGATTACAAAATTTATACTTCTACGCCAGGACCAGCTCTAATGCATGATCCAGATTTTTGCTAAAGAATGTCATTTTGTGGAGAAGGGACATGCATGAATGTCACTAAAATGTTTTCAAAGATTGTGTCTTTTTGTTGTTGTTACATTGATAGTATAAATTTGCTTGATCTTCCCTGCATATGCCTTCATTCCAACCAGAAATTGTGTGAATGTGGGTTTATAGGTTATAAAGGAGTAGCCGTGTTTATGTTTGTGAGTCTCGTGAATTACAGTCATCTTAAATAAATTGTCTACATGGGTACTCACCCTGCTTTTCAAAAGTTTGCTTTATGCCACTTGGCTTTTGCAAAACACGTACATTTGCACCTGTTTTTGCTACCTGAAAGAAATTTGACGAGGATTTTCACTTTTGTGGAAAAAGAAAAAAGAAGATAACGTTCAGTGTGTGTTTTGCAGCAACGCTTACAGAGGCAGTGTGCACCCAGAGCAGGGAGAGGGGTACCATCAAGCTCCTTCCCTTGAACTAACACTCAGCGTCTCAGCATCAAGCTGCCAGAGCTTTGAGCTGTCTGTTAGCATCTGTGCTTTATCTGGATCTATTTTGTGCATCCGTTAGCAAGATTCTTTCTAAGAGCCTTGCTTCTTCACTTTACACCATTTTGGTATGGAAGGTTTCATAGGAATGCTCTACTTTTGGATAGTGAGGGAGACCTGTACCGTGGAAAATGACTATTTGGGCAAGGCATCTAGCTGTGAGCAGTTTCTATACCATCATGGTTTCACAACCGTGGGATACGTGGTTGATGGAAGGGACCAGATGGGAGTGTAGCAGCGCCTGTAGTCCAACGTATTAACAAGCTGCCCACCAGCAGAGGATTTGTCCCACCCCTGCTGTACATCTGAGGGGGTGGTAGGAGTAGCAATTGGAACCCTGACTCAGTTCTCCGGTTTCTGTATCTCTTTGTATATGATACATTCTCACTCACAATTTGCCTGTGTTTAGTTCTCTTTCTATAATTTTGACTTCTAAGAAATCAGGCTATCCCTTACCAAGTACCCTGCCAAGGCTTAAAAAATAGATAAGGAAATACTTTTTTGATGTTTTTATAGCCTCTCATTCATTTGACTTCTATGGATCTGACCTGGCTGTTGAGCCCTCTGGAAAGGATGTTAAAATCCATAGATGAAGAATTTTAGGAGATTTTTAGATAAGGATAGTGCATTCTTGGCTCGTCCAAGGGTGCCAGATCAATGGAGGGATGAATGAACAGGAAAGAGGGAGGGTGACAGGGAAATGAGACATAAATAGAAGGAATGGGAAAGAGACCAGAACAGGTGTTAGAAAAAAGGCTATCTGGCCAAATTATGTTAAGAATTTGGCAGGAGAAGAGGAATGAAACCCTGGCTATTAGTCATGTGGTTTTTGCAGGAATATAAACAGGACTAATGTTCAAGTAAGAGTCAGCGTCTTAAACCAAGAAAGAGAAATGATG
This sequence comes from Pseudorca crassidens, assembly GCF_039906515.1. Lineage (NCBI taxonomy): Eukaryota > Metazoa > Chordata > Mammalia > Artiodactyla > Delphinidae > Pseudorca > Pseudorca crassidens. The sequence continues at coordinate 7,697,848 of NC_090313.1, forward strand.
TAAGACATGTATGTGAAATTAATGCGCATTATTTGTACCCCAAGGAAAGAAAACAAGATGAACAATTCTAAAACACATCCCAAGTTCTCTGAATATCTGTCATTCCACATACAGAGATATTGTTTGATTGCAAATGACATTAAACATTATGCACGTATGCAATTAGTGCAAGTAGATGACCTAGATTCAGTTCAACGCCCATGATTTTCTTAATTAGAAGGCTTTTATACCAGCAATACTTTAAATGATTTCTGGTACAATTTGGAAACTTTAAAACCAGATGGTACTCTTGTGAACTCTTTAGCAGGCAAATTTGATGTTGTCATTGGATTTAAAAGGAACGTGTGGATTGAGGCCCCTATAAGACAAACATAAAATTTTAAAGTGTCTGGATCTGTGTGCTCTTAAATCAGAACTACCTGACATCATCATCATCTGATAATGAGTGAAGGTCATTATCTTCATGTGGCTGAAAGTGATATGAAATTCTTTCACACTTACACCAAGTATCTTTTTTTTCCAGTTAGATAAAACACATTTTCTAAATTTACTCTTAAGCACAAAAAAAGAAAAAAAAATGTAAATAAAACGCAGTAGAATCAATAAAGTATCCCTTTTACCATAAAAAAATTGATTTACAGTTTTACCCACGCCAATATACTGCAGAAAGTATTCATATCCTATTTTCACATACAAACTGTCTTTTCTCAATAACCTGACATGAGATAATTATCACTTAACCACAAGAACAGATGTAATGGATCGGATGGAGCCTTACGAAATGGTCAATAGTCCACGATATCTGACCTACATAACTGGCATTTTCATGGGACTTAACATAATGCATGAATCCTGTTTACTGTGGCCTTGTTTAAGAAACAGAATATCGCCAAATATTACAAAGCACCTGTGTGCATCCTCCCCGCTCCCCCTCTGACTGCCTCAGAGTTTTGTGGTATTTACTTCGCGGCTTTAGCAAGATTTACCATGTACTATATGATAGCACATCACACTGTATTTTGGAACGCTATCTTTTCGGATATAGTATAAACAGAAGCATACTATGTGAGTAATCCTATAGCTGCTTTTCCAAGCTCACTGTTAAATACATCTATCTGGGGCTTCCCTGGTGGCGCAGTGGTTGAGAGTCCGCCTGCCGATGCAGGGAACGCGGGTTCGTGTCCCGGTCCGGGAAGATCCCACATGCCGCGGAGCAGCTGGGCCCGTGAGCCATGGCCGCTGAGCCTGCACATCCGGAGCCTGTGCTCCGCAATGGCAGAGGCCACAGCAGTGACAGGACCGCGTGCCGCAAAAATAAATAAATAAAAAATAAATACACCTATTTGGGGAGCAGAATTGGAGGTCATCCACTTCCATTTCTTATATTCTGTGAGGGTCTGTGTATTTTTAATTTCCAAAAGTATTTTGTAAGCATTTTATTGATCAAATTTTTACCTTAATTGGCGTAGCCGGTAGAATACCAGTTCTTTGAGAGTTATAGGGCTTATCTTTGTGACCTACTAATAGACAAATTTCAAGAATTTCTCCTGTGGGGGAAAAAATGATATATTCTTCTGTTATTGAATGCAATAATAGATATCTATATGTGTATATAATGTGTGTCTGTCTCACACATACAGTTTTATGTGTGTATCTGTGTGTGCGTGTGTACCTTTCGGTAATTAATTTTGCCATTCGAGTCCTCTCTCTCTATTTTTTTCTTTTACAGGAAAGTGAGGTGTTAGTCTCCTCATATACAGTAAATTTGTCAATTTTTACATAGTTCTGTCCATTTTACCCTTCACATTTTGAAGTTGTATTATTAAGTATATCCATTTTTAGATTTGCCAAGTCTTCCTGATAAGTTGTCTATTTTTAGAACTCTGTGTGGTATTACACCCCACTTATGTCTAGCAATGCATTTTAAACCTAAAGAACATTTTTACTGACATTTATATACCACTTTTCTTTTTGGTAGTATTTTCCAGGTAAATCTTTTTTTTTTGTAATCCTTCTGAGTCATTTCGTGTTAGATGCGTTTCATGTAAATCTCATATAGTTAATTTCTTTATTTTTTGAACTCAAGTATATAATCAGCATTTTTGAAATGTAGAAATGAGCATCTCTGTGTTAACTAAGATTTGCTGATATATTTGAACTTATTTATGGCACCTTATTCCCTACATTATAACATTTCGATGCCTCTCTTAAATTCATGAGTAGTCAATAGTAATCCCAACAAACTGCCCCAAACCTTGCTTTTTATTTCAAATGAATTTACTGATATGAGTCAAAAGTGAGGTTTATCATATTTTCCTATAAATTATAGGCAACTACAAAGGCAAAGTGGAGTTTAAATGTGCTTGGCAACAAAAATTTACCTTAATTTTTCTTTCCTTTTTTTTTTTTTTTGCGGTACGCGGGCCTCTCACTGCTGCGGCCTCTCCCGTTGCGGAGCACAGGCTCCGGACGCGCAGGCTCAGTGGTCATGGCTCACCGGCCCAGCCACTCCGCGGCATGTGGGATCCTCCTGGACCGGGGCACGAACCCGTGTCCCCTGCATCAGCAGGCGGACTCCCAACCACTGTGCCACCAGGGAAGCCCTACCTTAAATTTTCTTATTGTTCTTCTAAATATATCTATTCTTCGTGGATCTGTGATCAATAATTGGGTACAAAGGTGGGTGAAGTTTTTAAAACTTCTAAAATGAGTTAGGGAGACAATTATTTTATCTAATCCAGGCTTATACTAGTTAATGAAACGATCATTCAGAAAACCATAATAATGTAACACTAGTTATAACATGGTAGTTTAAATGATTTGTTTAGGCAGATTAAAATGGCGGGCTAAAAGTGATGATAATGAGTGTAAACAATTTCCATCTTTCACAGCTTTAAAATGTTGGCTTTGTTGTGTGGTATAATTAAGTCAACAGTGTGCTGGGTGGGTTCTGGGCTTGCAGACCACTGTTCTTTCACTGCCACCTGTCAATTCACAGATCTGTACTTTTCCCCGAAGCTGTGGTGCACAGCCTTTTCCAAGGTAAGGTTGACACCTGTAAAAGTGAAAATAGAAGGGAAAACGCCATAGATAATAGCAAGCCAGACAATTAAGGCAGTGCATAAAAGCAATAGGTAGGTATGCAAAATATTCTTTACAGCTTAACTGTCAAAATTCCCTAATGTTTGGAATTTAATTCATCCCTACATAACTTACCTAGTTTTATACAGATCAAAAAATGTCTGGCTCATTTTGGCAACTCTTAGGAAAATTTTCCTAAGAATTTTATGTTATCAGTTTCTGGTTTCTTTTAAGTTGAAGATTTTAACACTGCCATTTCTCTTCGAATTTTTGTAAAAAAGATAACGATATTTTTCACCTTAATTCATTCTTTAGAAAGTTTTAGATTATTAGTAATTCCATTTGGTGTGGGCATATGCATAATGATAATCGTGTATACAAGGTTTATATAGACAGACATAAGTGGAAATTGCAAATCTGAAATTTGACCCATGCAAAGAAGGTATCTGAAGGAGTAAAAGCTAACATTTACCTGTTTGAGTCAGGCACTTTTCTAAACACATTATATCAACCCTTTGAAACCTACCAATTGATGCTACAACATAGGTATTGTTTTCACTTGTATGGACAAACAGAGGACAAGTTACACAAGGTGATAGATGGTAAGTGGCAGAGCTGGGATTTGAACCATTTGGGGCTCAGAGCATAGGTACTCTTACTCTCCATGATAAACTGTTTTGAGAAGGGGAGGGGTTCACATATGCTGGTTGTGTGATGATGGTGACTTTGGTTGTAGTTATGGTTGTGATGAGAGTGGTACTAAAAACAAACAAGCAAACAAACAAAAAATCCTCCATTCTATACCAGGAGCTAGGCTAATTATGTTGCACGCAGAATGCCAAATAATTATGTGAAATATTTTATGAGCTAGGGAATATTACTATCCTTATTTTTCAAGGGAGAAAACTAACACAGAGAAATTATGTAACTTGTCCATAGACACAAAGCTAATGTTTCACAGAGGCAGGGAATGTTCAGGCCCTCTGGAGGCCTGAATCTAAGACCTATTCTCTGGTGTTTACTTTTCTGCAGGTTTATGACATAAATATAACACTCACTGGTGTAGGCAATGAGGTAGTTAATTCTTTTACTGAGGATTACCATATTGTTAAAGCCTCTTCCTGGTTAAAGACTATAACCTTTTCTAACTTGCATTGAAACATCCATGCAGATTAGAATAGGTTACTTGTTAAATTAATCTTTTATTTTAAATGCAGAATAGTCACTATGTTCATTAATAACCAGACTCGGTTTTTTGTCTTTTTTTTTTTTTTTTGGCTGCATTGTGTCATCTTTGCTGCATGCCGGCTTTCTCTAGTTGCAGTGAGTGGGAGCTATTCTTTGTTACGGTGCACGGACTTCTCATCGAGGTGGCTTCTCTTGTTGCGGAGCACGGACTCTAGGCACATGGGCTTCAGTAGTTGTGGCACATGGGCTCAGTAGTTGCGGCTCACAGACTCTAGAGTGCAGTCTCAGTAGTTGAGACGCACGGGCTTAGTTGCTCCGTGCCATGTGGGATCTTCCCAGACCCGGGATCAAACCCATGTCCCCTGCATTGGCAGCCAGATTCTTAACTACTGTGTCATCAAGGAAGTCCCAGACTAGGTTTTTAAATGTAGATATTTATTGACAAGCCACACTTGTTTTTCATTTCTGCTCCACACTGCTAAGCTATGTTAGCACAGGGAAGGGCAGGTCTGCATTAACTATGACAAAAGTTATCATAAAGAGTACAAAAATTATGGTTCAGAAAGATAACTTAGACTTGATCGTGTAATGAAGGTAAGAAGTCCAAGAATAATTTCAGTTTGGCAGGGTACATGTAGGAATAAAATTAGCAAGGAGTGGTGAAAACAGAGGAAGTGAGTTTGGCAGGTAATAGGAATAATCTATGGTAATGGAAATTGAAGTCATGAAAATATGGCGGTCTGCCCTTCTGTCTTCCTAATGCATCCATGTTCACCAGATGACCTGGTCAGGGAATTTTTAGTTAGAAAGCAAAATTAATAAGCATTTACAATACTGAAAAAGGAACATACCGTTGTTAAATTTATGTCTTAATTTTGCTTGCTATCCTAATACATATATATTTTACTTACCATTTGACAGTCTTCTTTTCACTTAATAGTACATATTTTTCTATATAACATTGCATGTTCATTTTCTTGTATTTGCTGCGTAACTCCTTTTCACATTCTTGTGCCATAATTTGCATAGCCATTCTTGTATTTTGGGCATTTGTTTTGTTTCTGGAGTATACTGAGGAGTGTCATACTTGGGTATAAGCACCTTGACATCCAAATTCTTGGAAAACAAAGATCATATCTTTCTCCCATTTAAAGCCTTCAATTGTTTCCTACTGCTTTTTTTTAATTAAAAAAATTTTGTTTGCAAATAGGTTTTTCTAAATTTTATATTGGAGTATAGTTGATTAACAGTGTTAGTTTAAGGTGTACATCAAAGTGATTCAGTTATACATATACATGTATCTATTCTCTTTCAAATTCTTTTCCCATTTATGTTATTACAGAATACCGAGAAAATTTCCCTTCTGCTATACAGGAGGTCCTTGCTGGTTATCTATTTTAAATATAGCAGTGTGTACAATCTAAGTTCATTACATGGCTGCCAGCCAGGTTTTTTCTAGATTTAGTTCCACGTGGTTGTAGGTCTGAAGTCCCCATTTCCTTGCCAGTTGAGGCCATAGGGAGTCATTCTCATCTCCTAGAGACTCACTGGCCCCTACCTCCATCTTCAAATCCATCAATGAGTGGCTGAGTCCCTCTCATACTTCATTATTTTTCTGACCTACCCTCTACCTTATCTCTCCTAATTCCTCTTTCATTCCTCTCTCTGACTGACTCTTCTGCTTTTAAGGGTTCTTGTGATAACATTGGGTCCACCTGGATAACCCAACATAACCTCCCTGTCTTAAGGTCATCTGATTAGAAATCTTAATTCTTTCTGTAAAAGCCCTTCACAGAGGTACATAGATTAGTGTTTGATTGCATAATCAGGAATGGGAATTTTGGTGATGGGACATCTTTAGAATTCTGACTGTCACATGTCTATTAATAAAAAGAATGGAATTTTATTTTATGGGATAACATTTTGCTTAATTAAGTTTCACAGTTACTGTTCTTCATGATCCAGTCAATTGCAAATGTTCATTTCTAAGAATCATTCTTAGCCTACAGGAACAGGAGACTTACTAAAACAGGAGACAGGCTGGTTTGGCTCGTGGGCTATAGTTTATGAACCCATGATCTAGAATATCGTGTGGCCCTTGGAAGTACTGTTGATTAGTATTTAATAACCAATGCGTAAACTATATGTATACTAAAATAGACAATAAAATAGCATGTACTATTTTTTCAATTGTATAAAACAGATATTTGTAATAGTAAATTGATAAGTAAGTAGCTTTACATTTGCATAAACTGAAAGATACGCAGTGCACTGAAAACAATAGTTAGAAAGGAAATGAAACACAATTCCTTACGTGTTTCTGTATTTGTAAAGCAATTGTAATGTATTTTTATCAGAAACTAGGAAACATTTTAAACGGTATGAAATATTTCATATTTAACTATGCAGTATTAATTTTTTAATTTATTTTTTGCCATTCATTGCTTCACTAATGTAAGTAGGATAGACGATATTAAAACAGAGCATCATGTTACACAGGAACTGTTATAACCAGCTAAATCTGTAAAGAAAGATGAATTTTAAGTGACCTTGTAAGCCAGACTCTACTAAACCTAACTGGCAACTCTGTCCTGATTAAAGAACAATGGGATTTATTTTAACAGTCCTGTATGAATGGTTCTGTGCTGTCCACAGTGTTAGTTTTCACACCTCAGTTACCAAACCAGTATGAATCTACCCCAAATCCCTATGTTCTAGACTTGTTTTTGCTTACCATTTACTATGAAACTTTTTTAATGCATGAAGATGGGGGTGAGAGTGGGAAAAATACATGAAGGTATAAATGGAAGTTTGTCCCTTTGCACTGAGCAAAATATGTACCCCACTCTCATTGCCAGGGATCCCTAGCTCAGCCAGCCGTTCGCTTTGGTTCTCTGACAATTAAATGATTATCTTTCCACCCTTTGTCTACTCACAATTAAGAAAGCAAAGAAAATAAAAGCGATATTCTACAAGAAAGACAGAAAGAAGAAAAATAATACCATGAAAGAGAATTTCTTTACCATACGTGTATGAGTGGCTGGTAGGATTAAAATGGACTAAAGTCATGGGAGTGAAATTTGTGTGAAAGGTCCATCTTAGAGATTAAGAATTAAAAGAGAGTCTGTTTTCATTTTGTTTGTTTGTGTTTGTTTTGTTTTTTAGATTCCATATATGAGATCATGTAGTATTTGTCTTTCTCTGTCTGACTTATTTCACTTAGTATAATACCCTCTAAGTCCATTCACGTTGTCACAAATGGCAAGATTTCATTTTTAATTGCTGAGTAATATTCCACAGTTTACATATACCCCATCTTCCTTATCTATTCATCTTTGATGGTCATCTAGGTTGCTTCCATATCTTGGTTATTGTAAATAATGCTGCAGTGAACATTGGAGTGCACATATCTTTTCTCATTAGTGTTTTTGTTTTCTTCAGGTAAATACTCAAAAGTGGAATTGCTGAGTCATATGGCAGCTTTATTTTTAATTTTTTGAGGAATTTCTATACTGTTTCCCATAATGGCTGCAGCAATTTACATTCCAACCAACAGTGCACGAGTGTTGCACTTTCTCCACATTCTCGCCAACAATTGCTTTTTGTTGTCTTTTTGATTGTAGCCAATCTGACAAGTGTGAGGTGGTAATGCATTGTATTTTTTTTAACTGAAAATCTTTAATTTGTAGTTATTCCAGAAATCTTCAATTGGCTTGCAAAAAGTGGTGATTTTTGTTTTAAAATGACAATGGTAGGTTGATGCCACCACTGTTATTTATGTATATGTCTTGTCATATTTATTAGATAACAGTATCTATCATCGTATTTCTTTTTTGAAATATGTAAACATTTTACTGCAATGCAATGTACCTAGCAGGATCTCAATAAATATTAATTGAATTTAAAAAAAAAGAGAATTAGAAGAGATAATTGGTTAAACTATAGATATGGGTGAGGTAGTTCTCCAAGACAGAATAAACTATAAGACAAACAAAAGCTCTTTCACATAAACAATTTTTTTAATGTCAAGTTGAATTCGTGTATATTAAATATGCACTAAATGACGTTCATATACAATAGACTGTTGTGGGATAAAATAGACCAGAAATAAACTGAAAAATATCACAAAGCAAAACATATCAAGATCTCAAGAGAAGTTGTGAATAATACAACATAGCTATTGAGTACCTGAAATCAACTTCAGGAGAGTGGAGAACTTCAGTGTAAATTCTCTCAGAGAACATCTCAGAACATAAAGAGATTGAATTGTGTAGAAAAACTTCTGTGTAACATACAAGTTCACGCTATAGTTCCTCCAAGAGGGAAACTGAGCTGTGAATGAGTCTAACATGCTAGGCTAGGACCACAGTATTTGAAGAAGTATCTTATAAAATGCATAACATTTTGATTGTTGACCAAGAGTTAATTCATGTTTAGATATGTCATGTCTAGCCTTCATTTATGCAGACTCAAACAAGAGAGTTCAAGATTCAGGTCAGGATTTGCAGTGGGCAGTCAGGTGACCCTTTAACCTTCAGGTGCTATTAGGAGAGGAAAACTTGACCTTTGGGCACCTTGTTGCTCATGAAATGTTCAGGTTAAACCTTTACTAGTTAAGGAACTTATACAGTTTTACAGAGGCTTGCCTAGAATCCAGAATAAGGGCTTGGGGGGTTGAGGTCAGACAGTGGCTTGAAAGGAGAAAAGTAGCACTAATAGGTTTGTTTTGAGGGGACAAATATATCTACCTCTTTTCAATATTTTGGCGAAGCCCACCTTAGCCCTGCCATTCAAAATCATCTTTTCTGTTATTTTGGCACTTGCGGTACAACACAGAACCCCGATTTAGGCTGGCAGGTAAATTTAGACTATTCTTCCTGACACTTTGTTTTAACTTAGCAAAATACTAAATAAAATATGGCTTCTTGTCACTTATCCCAAACATCAACTATAAATAGGTAACATTATTTATTTTAAAATGAAATTTGCTCTAGCAAATATACTTCATCTTTTGCTGCAGTCCTTTCATTTGATTTCCAGTTTCTTTCTTTCATTTTGGAAGAAAAAATTCTATGCTTTATGTCTGTGTAGACTCTCCCGTGGGGCAGTTCAAACATAAATGTGCATCCTTAACATTACATTTCTTGGTTTTTAGCTTGCACCAGAACTTTCCCCCCATTTCAATGTAGCTTTTGTATGGACATGTGCAATAAAAAAAGCTAATAAACTTAATAAATGGTTCAGTTGCATGGCTGCACCTGTGTGTTACCTCCATCCATATTATCCACTTCCTCAGACATTGCCCTGTACCTCGTCTTGGTCACAGGACCCTATTGTAAGTCTAATAAATAATGCAATAAAAGTAAATAATCTGAGAAAATATTACAGTGCAAACTGAAAATAGTTTTGTTGTAAATTTATGCACGTTTTTATTCACTCTGCCAAGTACAAGTATGCTGGCATTCTACTGTTCGCTTTAGATCTCCCACAAGAATATGACCGAAATCCTTATTTCTTATGAGCTTCGTTCAAATATATATTAAAGTGGCTCAGTGCCAGCACGTTTTTTTTTCAATAGGATTGGTGCAAACTGATTCAGACAATAACACATGCTATAAATATATATATTTCTGAAATGACCCTCTGAAACTGTCTGCACGTTCAAAGTACAGTAGAAAATTAAGTTTTTTCCAGTAATTCAGGCATCAAATGCATTTTTCTCCTGATGTTCTAAAAATATGGACAAACTGTTTACTTTTACTTGAAACTTTTGGATAAAAGATATATTTCCAAACAGATGTGAGCGTATGGACTCTGAATGTTTAGAAAGGCAAGACTTTCCAATGATGCTAAGTACTAAAATTGTCTATCAGATATCAGCATGATACAAAGCAGAACAGGCTCACCTCCTCATGTCTTACTAGGTTAAGAATACTTTAGATCTTTTTAGCTAAAGACCATTTTTAAACAAAATATGCCATCTAGTTAGTCAACATGAGACTGTGTTTTCAATCACTCTTTTACATAGGGTCTGTCGGCGGCTGAATGATCGTACTCTCATTAATACCTTTGACAGTTCATAGCTGTCAGTCAGAAAAGATTTTCACAAGCTGCTTTTTCAAGGCATGAGAAATGCACAGAAATGAAGAGGTGAGCTTAGACTGACAGATCGCTTGGGGTAGCTTGGGTAGGCTCTAACCGACTCTTGGTTTGCTCTTTCCTGCTATCTAAAGAAGGCACTGAATTGATAAAGCTATTTAATGAAAATCTTAGCTAGGTTTTATCTGGTTCTGGCACTAACCAATAGGGCATATTTACACTATACATATTTTACATATAGGCACACAAGGTTTAGTGTTTCAACTGGCTTGTGTAGAGCACAGGATATTCGCCTTTACAACACATTTTTTTCTGTTAACTAGAAACAGGACCAGGAACAGCCAGATAACGTCGTAGGCAACGTCCAATATTTTATGCATAGCAGTTTACGTATAGTAAAATGTCAAGCAAAATATATATAGAAGTTTTCCACCGTGTACATTTTATGTTATCTCTAACCTGGGTAAGAGGTGAAACACCTAACTTAACCATTTAAAAACTACTTCTCTCCAAAATTTCTTTCAGGATACTTTAAAATGTTGTATTTATAATAAAAGCAACTATCGATTTAGCGCTTGCTAAATGCTAGACCTTGTGCTGAGCATTGGACCTCCATGAGTCCATGCTTATCTTTATCATCCTGCAAAGTACACATGATTATCCTCATTGCTCAGATGAGGTCATTTATGCTTGGACAAATTAAATGACTTGACCGAGCCCATAAATGTAGTAGCTGGTAGACACAAAACAAAGCTGTTTGGAGGCAAATCCCTTGATCTTTCTGGTAATGTCACTGTGCATTCTGAGGTCATCTTCAGTCATGGTGGAATCTATTTCTTTTATTTCTTAACTGTTCTTGTTTGAGTGGTTTAGAGGCCACTGCTTTTTGCTCTGAGTGGTTTCTTTGTCCAACCCAGGTGTGTATTCCTATATTTCAGTTACTTTCCGATTTACCAAGTCATAACACAGCTCTAAGTACAGCGACTGCTTGCTTTACTACATCCATTTTGAGATATAAATGGCATCCTCATAAATGTGCATAACTACTTCTGACTTTCAAAGGATGCAAAGCAACGGCAAATAGTTAATGGTTCATTAGCTAAATACTGTGCACAGTTTGTTATTAGAACGTTGCCTGACCTGAGAATATTTTTCAGAGCAAATTACCTACCAGAATTTTATCTGATGATCCTAAAATGAATCTTTTAGAGTAAGCTATGGTTTCTCCAGAATATTTAAAAATTTAGTGCCCTAAGTTTTTAAATATTTGAGTTAATTGAGAGAGGTAATAATCCCCATATACAGCTTAGTTATTTTCATTTATATGTTGTATACATATTTTGCATATTTTATGAATACATGTAGTTATATTTAGTAAACAATAAGTAGTTCCATTAGATTCTTTTATTACAGAAATCATAAAAATATAATAGAATAACATACATCTAATGTTAATACTATGTATAAAATAGTTTTATCTATATATACTAATTCTTCATGCATTGAAGGTGATCATTGGGGCTAATAATTTTCAGTGTACTATACAAGGGATATGGAATATATAAGATATTTAATTGCACATAATGTCTGCTTGATAAATGTTACACAAAGGAATAAGTGAATCCCTTAGTGAATGAGCTCCTAAAGATACCTTAACTTATTTTTATTTGAAAGTATAATACTTCCACTTCAAGCTAAACCTTCAAACACTAAGCTCAATATTTTAAATATAAGAGATCCTTAATAAATGCTTGTTGAAATGAATTGAGTCTGAAAATATTCTATGATGTATCTGGAAAAATGTTTCCAAAAGAGCATTCTGAAGAATTATTTCTCTGAAGGGTGACCCTCAAGTATGAGTTCCATCATCACATACATTGGTGGCATGTTCTATACTGCAGTGTTAGTTTACTTGGCTTCTGACAAGTTTTACAATAGAGAAATCCCTTTAACTTTATTCATTCATTTCCCAAGCCTAATTGACCACAGAAACTCTTTGTCCTCCACTTAAAATCTACTGGCTAGCTTTCCCAGTAAGTCAGTATAAGAATCAGTGTTCAAGATGTCAATTCCTTGAAACAAAAATTCTTGATATTACTTCATTTAAATGCATTTGTCTCTTTATAGATTATTACTTTTATCTCTAGTTTATATTTGGGTTTCTGTTATTTGTACTTTAGCTAACAGAACTTTATAGTGCTAATAAATAGGGATATAAATATGCTTTGAAAATGTCCCCGTTTTCCTAATATTATCACGACTAAGTTTCATTATGGCATCTTGAATAATAAATGTCAGTGCTTAAGATGAAGATGAAAATAATATGAAAATTTCTTCTTTGTAATTTTTGAAATCTGTCTTAAGGCATACACTCAAAATGTTATCCTTTTAGCAATGGATAAGATTTCAGGACATGTATCTCCTCACAGAATGCTTCTTTTCCTACACTTCTTGGTGAACTCCATGTTCTTTTTATATGAAATCAAAACTAACAATTGATATAAATTACTCATGATAAAATTGCTTTTTATTGTACTTTGTTCTTGACTCAAAAAGTTTAGTTAAGAAATTTGAGGTTATATTAGTCTTAATAATGTTTTTAAACGTTACTTTAATACACTAGAAATGCCTACATCCAGGTGTATCTCTTTGTGAGTATGACTGAGAGGCAGAATGATGCACTGAAGGGGTAAGATTTTTGTGATCCCCTGGGTTTCAATTGTAGACTCACCACAGGAATGCTGTGACTCTCAGGTTAATTATTTAACATCATTGAATCTAATTTTTGTAAATCTTTAGATTTGTTATGAAACCTAGGTATGAGCTGAGGCTACATTTTCTTTTGAGTTTAAAATCATTGACTCAGTATTCCTATCTTACCTTCTGTAGAAAATATAATAAAAATCTCAAGTTTGCTCTAAATCCCTGTTATAGGCAAATTTGCGAACCTGCAAATTCATATATTGGTCCTACCCCCTAGTACCTAAAATTGTGACCATAGATGAAAATAGGATCATTAAAGGGGTAGTTAAGTTAAAATGAATTCATTCTTTGGACCCTAATCCAATCTAACTGGTGCCCTTATAGAAGAGGGAATTTAGACGCAGACACAGAGGGTAGACAGTGCAAAGCCACAGGAGAAGACAGCCACCTGCAGTCCAAGGAGAGAGGCCTGGAATGACCCTTCCCTCACCACTGTCAGAAGGAGCCAGCCTTGCCAACACCTTGATCATATGGACCTCCAGCTCCAGAACTGTGAGAGAGTCAATCTTTGACGTTTAAGTCATCCAACTGTTGTGCTTTGTTTGGGTAGCCTAGGAAACTCATATAATCCCAGGAGTTCCACAGGTCTGGATCTGATGTCTAGATTCTGAAGCTGAATCCAGCCTCTGTATCTCGACACTGAATTAAATCTCAGAGACAGAGTTTTGGGTGATATAGAAAAGAATAGCTTTATTGCTTTGCCAGACAAACGGGGCCACAGCGGGCTAGTGCCCTCAAAACTGTGTGTCCCCACTTGCATCGGCAGGCGGACTCTCAACCACTGCGCCACCAGGGAAGCCCTTCTACGCTATTGATTTTTGACTGTTCCTCCCTTATCTCTGCATTTCTTCCTTTCCTTGATTAGCAACTGTTTCAACCTGCCCTTTGGAACTTGGGAAGGGGACACAGGAAGGTTTTTGTGCCCAGGAGCCCCACAGGGTCCTGCTCGGTCTCAATTCCACTAAACTCTATCACCCATACCTCCTTGAAAATGTGTAGAACCTGGGAGATAGACAGACATGTTCTCAATTTTCTGCTTTGTGGTAATCTACAAAAAATGGTCCCTATTCCTTGGTTTCTCTAAGACCACTCCTAAAGTATTGGAGGTGATTTCAGGTTAACATGACAACAACGCAAACAACCCAAACTTGTATATCATACACTTCTTTTTGCAAGTCCTTGATTTAATGCCTCAGGGAATTTTTCAGCTGCAACATTTCTTTGCAGATTCCAGACTCCTACTCACTGTGTTATTTGAATCCCACCCCTCCTCTCCCAAGTCCACCTCCCCCTCCCAAAAAAAAAATCTCTCAGCTTTTTATTCTCCTAGGTTATTTCCCTTTAAATCCTTCCAAGAAACCGCATTCCCTGCATTTTATTATGCAGAAAAATTTGACATTCCACTTGGGCCTGGCTTTGCATTAATAAAGATCCATGGGTTTCACACTGAGCAGTCAGAAGTCCTGGCTAAAGCGTAGAAATGTGAGCCTTACTTTTCTTCTTCCTTCACTTGTCTTTGCAAGTAGAAAAAAGGGGGAACAAAAATTTATTTATTTTTTATTATGAACCATACCTTTATTTTTTATGTTTGAATAGCTATGTGTTTTTCCTCACTTCTAAAAATTCCTTGATGGGCTGTTATGAGAACTTTCATGTCACTGGCTGACATGAAAAGAGTGGATAATACATGTCCAGTGAATAAACGAATCAATAATTAGTTTATTAGCTAGTACGTACCTTCTCAATTAGTAATATCTTCATAGTAAAGATGATACTTGAATCACCATTGAAGGATGCTCGGGAGATTTCCAGAAAGAGAAAACACTGTATATACTGATAACAATTACAAAGCAGGAGATGAAAGAGCATGGGTTTCAAGCAATTATGAGAAAGGTATAAGGCATATAAAAGTGTTGATAGTCCTATTAAATGGCTCAGGCTGCCGTAGAAAAATATCCCAGACTAGGTGCCTTAAACACCAGAAATTTATTTCTCACAGTTCTGGAGGATGGAGACCCAAGAACCAGGGGCTGGCTAATTTGGTTCCTGGTGAGAACTCACTTCCTGGCTTGCAGATGGCCACCTACTCCCTGTGTCCTCACGTGACACAGAAGAGAGAGCCATCTGGTGGCTCTCTTCCTCTTTTAGTAAGGGCACCAGCCCTATAAGATTAGGGCCCCACCCTTATGACCTCATTTAACACATATAACCTCACAGGCCTTATCTTTAGATAAAGTCGACTTGGGGGTTAGGGGTTCAACATGAATTTTGGGGGGATACAATTCAGTCCAAAGTATTCCACATCTGGCTCTTTAAATTTCATGCCCATCTTATATGCAAAAAAAACACATTGATTTCATCTCAACATCCTCAAAGTCTTAAATTGTTCCCACATCAACGCTAAAGCTCAAAATCTCAGCTAAATATCATCTACATCAGATACATGTGAGACACAAGGTACAATTAATCTTGAGGTAAAAGTCCTCTCCAGCTAGGAGCTTGTGAAACCAGAAAAATTATGTGTTTCCAAAATACAGTGGTGGGACAAGCATAGGATAGCTATTTCCATTCCAAAAGGTAGCAGAAAAAGAAGGGAGAGGTGAGGGGTCCCAAGCAAGTCCAAACCTGGCAAAGCAAATGCTGTTAGGTTAATTTTATGGGAAACTCCATTATCTAGGTGTGATATAGGACAGCATCCTTTAACTTCCATTTAGATGTGTTCCAAAATAAATTGACTTATGAAGAAAAGTCAAATGTATAAGCACTGAACAACAGCTGAAGCTGAATGTAACAATGGCTCACATTTCCAGTATGAAGGGCGGCCTTAAGCCCTCTGTACATGCATCTAAACAGAAGCCTTGTCCAACTAAGAGCCAGCAAGGCCTCAGTAGGTTGGCCCTGTTATATTACAGGCACATCTTGGATCCAGCTCAGGAACAGGGAGCTATGTCTACAGCCAGTCCCTTTTGTAGCTCCTCTCATCTTTTTTCAGTTTCTTGTCACCAGTGATCCTGAGGCACGGCACCTCTGAAGCTTATGAGGCACAGAGTCGGACTGAGCACGGGTGGTAACAAAAACCAGCAGATGGAGGCTTAAACCAGTCTGTAATGCAAGAGACGAAAGTACACGATGAGGCAAAGGGAAATACCACACTTCAAGGGGGAGCTGAGCAGAAATAAGCCGAGAAAGGGAAAACAAATATGTGTAAAGCAGGAAGAGAATAGGGGCAGGAGGAAGAAAGGCCAAGGCGGGCCACAGGAGAAAATGCTCGGCAATTCCTCTTAATTCCACAAGATACCACGCCCCTGGATTCGTGATTTCTCCTGCTGTGGTTCGTACACCTACTCATGAGCATGTTAGCTGAAGAGCGTTACCTGACACATAAAAACCTGACTCCATCCCAGTAAGCTTTTCTGTGTCCTTGGCTTGTCAAGGGTCTGGATAAAGATGTGGCTTCTTCGTTTTCTTCTCTTCTGCAAGGCAGCTGTGTCCCGGCCTGCTTTCTCTGGCCAGCCGGCCTGTGCTCTGTGACCTGGACCCTTGTGTTCACTCGTGGCGGCCTTTACCACAGATAAAGAGCCAAGACCCACCACCGACCAGTGCCTCCTTCATGCTGGACTCGGCAGCTCTTTTTATGAGCAGACACATTTTCTTGTGTTATTAAAGAAACGTACACGACTTCTTATGCACTGATGTAAGATACATTCTTATAATCTTGCTGCAGGTTACACACGGGGCAATATTAAGCAAGCATAGACTCTAAGCTTCAGTCACCAATGCCCAGGAGTATTTTGCTGCAAAACCTGCACCTCTCTCATTCTAGATTCCGTGACCTCTAGCATGCAAGTCAGATCAAAGAAAACCAGGGGAAGAAAGGAAAAAGACAATGTGGAACTAACATGGAAGAAAGCATTCATTCCTCAGGGAGTGGGAGACTCCAGTCTGCGTTGCCTAACGCACACCTGCCCTTGCTCCATGCTCTAGCTTGCGCCCTTTCCACCAGAGGACACTTACAAATAGCAAGTCCTTGGCCTTAAATCCTTGAGCCCTTCCCATCCCCCTCCACAATTCTAACCCATGTCTCTTAGGGAGAGTTTCTGACACAAGACTCAGCTCAAACGCCTGTTTCTAGCCAAGGATTTTCATATACTTCCTCCTACCCCAACCTGTCTCTAGGTTCTCCTTCTTCTGTTTCCTCACATAGTTTTTGTGGACCCCTCTATCAAGATCCTTAAAATGACTGATAATTATTATGTATTTACTTGTCGGTTTTCCCAATTTATGGTTAAACTCTAGGCATCTGACAAAGGGGAAGCCCTCTGTAAGAGCCTGCCAATGAAAGAAATGAATAAAATAAACTTGCATCTCAAAAATACAGCATCACAATGGTTGCCTTGTGGTTCCTAGTAACAAACAAGTGAGAGCTGCTTAACTTAGCAGATTGATATGTCATAATATATGTATGTGAACACTGTCTAAACCCCTGTAGGTTCAAAACTATAAAAGCCATATAGGGTATTTGAAATGGAAATTACATTAAACAAGCACAATCTAGCAAAAGTGAAATAACTGTACTTCAATGTAAAGCACTGGTACTTTTCATCTCTGAAAGAAGGATTCAGGTTTAAATCAGTTTTTACATTGTTTAAGTGGTGACATCTATTCAAAAATGTTTCTTTTGTCTTTGTTTCAGTAGAAGTTTGCACAAAGCCCCAGTATACAATGAAAGGGTCATGAGCCTGTTTGGCAAACTTCATGAATGTTCTTTCATGCTCTGCTCCATGAAGGCCCTTGATATTTGCAGTGAAAGTCAAAGGCTTCATCCAACACCATTTGAAAATAACCACTTATAATCTCTAAGGTTCTTTCACGTTCTTCACAACTTTGAATCAATAAAACTGAGTTTTATCGTAGACAGCATTCAATTGTTGGTATATTGTGCTATCTGAGGTGTATTTCCAATGTTTTATTTCACTGTTCTAAATAGTTAAGGGCATCTTGTTATTAAAATACTACTGGTAAATATGTAAATGGTAAATCCTTTTTTTTTTAGGTTATCTAAATCCACACAAGTCTACCCGTTGGCCCAAAGCTGTAATATTGTATAACAAATCACCCGGGAGCAGCTTCCAGCAATAGATCAAACATTTCTGAAGAAAGCAAGATGATATCCTAGAATATGCTGTCAAAACTTCATCCCATACCTGTGAAAAATACTTAGCCATATTGGAGCTCAAAAAATAACTAAAATATTTTCAATATTACAATATGTTTCCCACTGTATATCCAATCTAATTTCAGCCCTCATATACAAAGTTCATCTATAACAGCACTTATGTCAAACTGGCTGGGTGCTTTCATTCATTTTTATAGCTATTTGCATTGTACATTCATCATCTGAAACACAAAACAACATGTCTATGAAATAGAGTCAAATTTTGCATGCACAGCCCACTGCAATATGCAAAATTATCAAACTTTGAAGCTCATGGGGTTGGTGTTGGAAACTTACTAGGAGAAATGTATTTGGAGCTTTACCAAAGCAATAACTTCTAAAACGCAGTTTAAAACATTTGTTAAAGTCATAATGTGTGTAGGTATTCACATCCTTAAACACAGGAATGTTTTGTATTTACTGGATGTACATGGAGATCAAAGTCTTTGTCATAAACGATCGCAGTGTTTGAAGCACTTCTTAGAGATAGAAGTCTGGTTGTTTTTTTTTAAGAGCATAAAATCACTTGCAAAAAACAATGACCTATATTAATAGCATATTTAGAAGCTTAAGCAGTGCTTCCTAACACTAAACTTTACATCTAAGGCTTTGATATAAACCATGTTTAAAATATTGAAACTATTGTCTTACTTAATGAATGTAGCCTGCCGACAGTTATTGCACACCTATCCAGTGTAGAATATTGCAGTAGGCATAAAGCCTGCAGGAATATTAAATTTGCAACTCATTTTCCAGAATGCTTTGATAAAACCTTCATTTTTCTTCCCAAATTGTACTCTATAATTAGTATATGTCTTTATGCTCATTAATCACCACAAAATAATATCAAACTTGGCTGAGCTGAGAGTCTAAGCTCAATATCCACACATTCTTATTTGACTACTGTGTGTTGTGATGAACAGAGTTTCAGGTCATGAGAAGCTCCACCATCAACTGTTTAATACGTAGAACGTGAGTCCCTTGTACAACATAGATACATTAATGTCCTTGATAATTTAGTACTCATTTTAGCTAATATAGCTAACATTTTCCCCTTAAACTTTTAAACCAGAAATGTTTCAAATTTGTAGGACCGAGGAGAACGCATTTGCAGAAAGCCCACATATTTGGAAGTATCGATAAATTACAAAAGTAAAGGGCTGGTTAGAGATCTATCCTCCAAACAATAGTTGATCAACCATAAAACCACTGCAGATATGAAGACCTTGCAGGTCTATGTGAATATAACATGTATATTACCACAAGACTTTCTCTGGAAATGGGGTTAAAGGTATTTCTCGTATTTTGCGTCAATTCATTCTGATTCAACTCTTCTCTGTGGAAACACAGAAAGAAAGGAATGGATGATCTTATGAAAGATAAGTCTCATCCATCCCACTCCATGCTCTCCGACCAGGGAGGGACTTGGGTGCACAGTGAAAAGGGAGTGTCCATGCTCACGTGAAAAGGGAGGGTCCGTGCCGCAGAGCGGCTGGGCCCGTGAGCCATGGCCACTGAGCCTGCGCGTCCGGAGCCTGTGCTCCGCAACGGGAGGGGCCACAACAGTGAGAGGCCCGCGTACCACAAAAAAAAGGAGCATGATTGGAAGCCAGAAGGTATCCTGTAAACAAGTTTTCTCCTTTTTTTTTTTTTGCTGAAACAAAATGATTTTGTTTTGTTCAGTTTAGCTCCCACTCAAGCTAAAACAGCTCTTCCTGGCAGTACAGAGAGAAGACAGGGGAGGTTGGGTGATTGAAATGAAATTTTTTTTGGTAGAGATTTCATTCCCAAACATGGAACCTCAGACCATGTGCTGCAACTAATGGCTTTTTGTCCAAGAAGGAAAACTTCAGTTTGACTAGTTAGGATGTGTTCATTGAATTGACATCAATGTTTATGTAAAATATAGCACAGCCTTCCTGCATTTAATTGCATTTTAGGAGAAAAAGGAGAACCTACCAGGAGTCATAAGAGGTTGCTGAAATGTCCCACCGTTGAGTGTGTGCCTTTGCCGAGAAATGAAAGTTATATTATGTGCTACCTTTTCATCTGTTACGCATCTTCCCCAGCTGCGGAGACATGTCAGGTGCCATTATTCCGCAAATGTTACTCTCTTTTTCAATTTCTAACCTCTTGTTGACAGTAATCAGGACTTGATGGAGGAGGCTGTGCAGGTGTTACATGATAGTTGGTGCTGGCGTGATATAGTATGTGACAGTTTTAGTATTACATCCTGTAGGATGATACATCATCAAATAATGTTTCAGATAATCCTTAGTCTTTCAGCAGAAAGGTAATTGTTACCCATCTAATAATATTTCCAGATGGCACAGCGGGTGAGGTGTGGGCTAAACATGAAAGAAGACTGGGCTTAAAAAGTGAGGCCAGAGCAAAACGTGAAATAAAGAAAATGACCAGGGATTGTGCAGAAATGCAAAACTCTTCCCAAAACTAGGATTGCATAAGCTGTGATGGCATAATATTTGGATAAAATAGAAGGACAACTTGAAATGTTCCCCACGTGAGATTTCTTTTTAAGGGGCAAACATTGCAGTAAAAGTAAATAATGCTTTTCTTTATAAGTTTCAGGATGGAGTGCCCAATTTGCAGAAATCACGTTCCTGCAGATAACATCTTATGATTACTATCTGAATATTGCAATATACGGTTCTATGGTTTTCTACAAATTTTGATTTGCTTAAGAGCAAAGTTCAAAGGATTTGTTATTAAAACTCATGTTTGTCTTAGTTAATTAACATTTGCTTTTACTAACTGGCATTGTTTCTCCGCCAGAGTGTATCAAGATTTCTTTATTTATTGACCAATAGCCACCTCTTTCTGAGAATTCAATACATTCACTGCAACAGAGGGCATGGACTTTTAAAGTATTAAAAGCACTCTCAGCAATTATATTAAGGATATTATTATATTATTATATAATATTATTATATTATTTATCCTTCCTTAATAAACAAGCATATGACACCTACAAGATACATTTTCCAAACTTGCAAGAAAATAATAAACACATATTCTATGACACTTACATCTTGAATTTTTAATCAGTGAAGGAATTTTTTTTCATGTTTTGGAGAATGAAAAAGTAAAGAAAAATGCCCTAAACTTTTTACAATCTCCATAAGCAATGTTTATATTTAAGTTCTCATAATATACCTCTAAATTTTATACTATATGCCTAAAGAGTCCTTGCTTCTTACAAAATGGAAGAATGTTTATTGCAATACATGATAGACAGATTCTATTTCCTGTTGTTTTGTTTTCCCAACTGAATGAAACAGGACAACCAGAGTTATGAGACATCAACTTTTGACAACTTTTCATAAAAAAAAAAGATGTAACTCAAATCTTTATCTTTGATATGGGAAATTAAGAATTATAAATATTTCATCTGACAGTTTCTTCATTCAGATATTTTTGTCTTTAAAGCAAATCTACAGCATGACCTGCTGGATGCATATAAATGAGCTGCTTTTTTCCTCTATTTAGAAATGATAATGGAGTCAGGTAAGTTTTCTAAAGTAAAGATCAGTACACTTTATGTATTTGCACATATATTCAAAGTGTCTCTTTGAGATAAGAATGAAGAATATTCCCATTTTAACAAGCATGTAAAAAAATTCTTGGATGAGCTACAAAGTGATTAAATGAGTGTATCCAAGTCTCAAAGCAACTAAATAAAATAGTCAGGAAAATAAATCAGAGTGTCACTTATCTCACAGGTATTTCTATTCCATGAGGCTTTAATTTGTATGCATATGCTAGTGTTTTCTGTCTAAGTTTGTGGCTATAAATGTAAAAAAATGGCTTCAGGCTTTTTTTGAGTTGATTATAAATCAATACAGTTTATGGGTAATAAATGCCTGTCCAAATACTGTCTTTCAGTCATTTCAAATATTCAAAGCTATCTATCTATCTATCAATCTCTTGATCAGTCAGCTATCT
Source organism: Pseudorca crassidens (assembly GCF_039906515.1). Classification (NCBI taxonomy): domain Eukaryota; kingdom Metazoa; phylum Chordata; class Mammalia; order Artiodactyla; family Delphinidae; genus Pseudorca; species Pseudorca crassidens. The sequence goes on from NC_090313.1 coordinate 7,720,157, forward strand.
GTCTCTGTCTATCTGTTTTTTTTAAGGCACAGGATTTAGGAAGTAATGGGTCTTGGAGGGGATGATAAGAAATGACCTAACATGTTCTTCCTGGAGCTATGAGGAGACTTCAGTAGCTTCATTACCAGATGAATTACCAAGGTGAGAAGGATGTACCTCTCACATTTAGCCTAATTTAAGATCTCCGAGTATGGAAAGTATAAGCTGTAAGTTTATACCTTAATTTTTTTTTTTTATTACAAAAACTTTCAAGGCTTTTACTTAAGTCTGCACTGCTTGTTAATTTAGCCATAATTTCTTTGGATGCTAGGGGTAATTCTTAAAGCATAAGATAAGATGAGCTGGGCTTTCCTGGTGGTGCAGTGGTTGAGAGTCTGCCTGCCGATGCAGGGGACGCGGGTTCGTGCCCCGGTCCGGGAAGATCCCACATGCCGCGGAGCGGCTGGGCCCATGAGCCATGGCCGCTGAGCCTGCGCGTCCGGAGCCTGTGCTCCGCAACGGGAGAGGCCACAGCAGTGAGAGGCCCGCGTACCGCAAAAAAAAAAAAAAAAGATAAGATGAGCTAGTATTGAATAAGCCTAATTTTGCCAAAGGGTTCCACATTCCCTCTTCTTTTTTTTTGTATACACATATTCTAAAACTTTATTCTTTAAGCACAAGCTATGTTGTTACTCTTATTTTGTACTCTGCACTCATTGTCTTATAAAATCTTTACAAAATACTTTCAAAACTTATCTACTACCTTCACAAATTGAGAGATTAGAAAACTGAAGCCCAGAGAGATAGCTTAATTTACCTGAGGTCACACAGCTATTAAGTTGGTGAACCTGAATACGGAAACCAGGTCCACTTGTTGCTCAGGTTAACGTTGCCCTAGGCAGATGGCTTTGGTAAACTGCTTAAGACAAACCAAATAGGTATACATTTTAGTAGGATCCTTTCATGAGACTATACTGTTTCGCTGTACTTTTTTTTTTTTATCCTAACCCGTGCATCATTCAAGAAAGATATACTTTCTGGTCACCATGGAAACTTCTATAACAGCAAGTGATGGTGATAATGACGATATTAACCCTTAAAAGGACAGCAGAGTGATTGCTTCATACATATTGTGTTAGCACATTAAGTGATACTTCTTATTTATTTATATTTTTAATTTATTTCTGGTTTTGGTAGTTTTTTTTCCCTTCAAAGTCTTCATTCTCTATGTACTTAGCTTAAAAAACTTAAAATTTTCCAATACTTCCCAATCCTTCATTATACAAGCTTATATTTCTACTTGACACCAATTTCTGAGCAATCCTAGACTACGGCTGCACTCAGAAAACTATTGTTTTTTTTTTTTTAATTTTGGCCTGAAAACAAATGTAATAAACATCGCTGTCTTAGCTATTTCTTTGCAGTTTTCTTCCAAGAACTTGATATCTACATTTTCCAAAGTGTCTGTATTCATCTTCCATCGCTCTATATTGAGAAAGAGGTCAATTGAATGCAACATCTTGGCTTCAGCTTATGCACGATTCTATTGATAATTAGTGTCAAGAGAAATGCTCTTGAATTTCAATTTTAGCAGATATGTTTTCCTCTTGAAGTTTCCATGCCAATTAATATTACTAGAGGGTGATTTTCCCTTGAAATTATCTTTTGAAAGAACTTCTCTGTTTAACTTGTCCAAGAGTGAATCTATACATAAAGAAACGAGATCTTAGCTCAGTTAAGAATTAATTGATCTGTAAATTTCACTCCAGAATGTAAAAATATCCAGGAAAATGTACTTAATCAAAATGAAATCCTTAGTTTTTCGAAAATAAGGAAAGAAGAAAGGAAAGAAAGACAGAAGGAAAGAAAGAAAGAAAGAAAACAAAGAAGGGAGGGAGGAAGGAAGGAAAGAAAGAAAGAAAAGAAAAGAAAAAGAGAAAGAGAAGAAAAAGAGAAAGAGAGAAAAGAGAAGAATTTTTGAACATTATTAGAAGTAGAATATTGTAGTCCAGGAGTTTTATGGCTGGTAAAATTAGTGCCCCTCTTTAGATATTTCAGAATTTCATTCTAGGTGTGAATAACCTCAGAACATGGAGACTTTCTGCAAAGTGAATTAGCTCTAAATTACTAATAAAAAACAGATTGTATTTAGGGGCAGAGTTAGTATGGGAATTGAAATTCCAAGACCGCACATTATTGTTCACTGAGCGTATTGTGTTAGGCAACAGTAAAGAAAAAAAGGAACAGTGGAAAGGCCAGTAGTCTTAACATCTAACACCAGAGCATGTTTTAAGTGTGAACCCTAATACCCAAAGGGACTGGAGTCTGGATGTCCACCTGCTTGATCTAATCCCATAATGTAAGAAATGAAAGGCAGTTGACAGAAGTAAGTGATTTTTATATGTTTTTTTTATTTTTTAAATTTCCCACCACTATTCAGGTGGTCCATGTGAGGTACACAAAGTCAGTTTTTATTAGTTGAGTCCATGTATTTGTATTTCCACCCTAAAACAAAGCAAAACAAAACAAGTATGATGGCTTGTCATCTCTTCTTTTTTATGTTGTGATGCTTTTCCTACTAACCCCACTGTGTTGTGAACATATTGAAGCAGAGGGAAAGCAATGCAGTAGTTTGACTGGGTGTAGATTTAGGAAATTTTTATGAAAATAGAAAAAGCTTTCTTCTTAGAACAACCAGCACCTACTTGACTATTTCCTTTCTTCTAGCTTTACTACCCAAAGGCCCATATTTATAACCATTTCTAACACTATGTTTTTGACATTTTCACTGGAAAAAAATTATTTGAACTATGTAAAATACCAACTTGTTCATCAAACATATCCTTTTCCTACTGTGTTTCAAGCTTTTTTAAAATAAAGAAACTTTTGTTGGTTTAGAATTACACAGAACTGGTGAAACAGAAGAAATACTGAGATCTGTAGATCTCCCAAATGTAGCCAACCAAGCTGTGAATGAACCAATTAAAAAATCTTGGTGCATAGAGGTGGGATAGAGAAGATGAATTCCAGAGTGGACAGATTACAAGACTGGGTTTGTTCAGCAGATTGTAACTAAAAACTGAAAATAAAAGTTTAATTGCCCTGAGCAAGGGAGGCTTTTAGAGTCAATGTATTAACCAAGAAGGAAGAGAGATGAAATTAGCTGGAAGGAATGGAACTCTTAGGGAAGAGATCATTTCTAATAGAAAGTTAGATCACATTTCTGCTCTGGGATATAAAAACAAAATACACACACACAAAAAAATCACTATTCCCCAATCTTCAAGAAAGCATTATGAATAATAGCAATTTGGTGGATGCAACAGTTTTGAGTATGGTTTCAAGATAAGTACAACACAAAGACAATGCCACCTGCAGGAAGCTCTCTACTCCTGGATTTTGTATCCGGTCATGATTCTTTAGAATGACAATTCTCAAAGCTTGGGAAAAGAAATCTTTTCGTGTTGTTTCAAGATTTTTCTTTTATTTTAATTTTTATTGGAGTAGAGTCGATTTACAATGTTGTGTTACTGTCAGGTGTACAGCAAAGTGAATCAATTATACATATACATATGTCCACTATTTTTTAGATTCTTTTCCCATATAGGCCATTACAGAGTACTGAGTTCCCTGTGCTGTAAGTAGGTCCTTATTAATAACCTATTTTGTATATAGTAGTGTATATATATCAATCCCAATATTCCAGTTTATCCGTCCCCTTATCCCCTGGTAGCCATAAGTTTTCTACATCTGTAATTCTATTTCTGTTTTGTAGATAAGTTCATTTGTACCCTTTTTTCTTAGATTCCACTTGTAAGTGAGTCAGACAGAGAAAGACAAATATCATATGATATCGTTCTATGTGGAATTTCAAGATTTTTAAATCTTTTAAAAATACCTTGAAATAAAAATTATCCAATTAAACACTATTGTTTTGCTAGTCTCAAATATTGTGAATAGTTGTGAGCTATGTAACAAATAGTTGAATAAGTAAATTCAAGTGTGTTGCAGGTTGTTTTCAATATAATATAGTTCACAGTTTATCCTTGTAAGCATCAGGGTGGCAGGACGCTGGGTACAATCATAAGAATATATTGTCATTGCAAAAATCATCCATCAGATTGAGTCTCCCTGTATTTTAGAAACATCGGTATTCCAGTAGTGCTGTATTAAAAACTATAGATTGTTAAACACTGAAAAATAAATCACCCTAGGTCAGAAAAGAGGGATACAAGTTTCCAGGAGAGGACAGAATATTAAAATAAAATAAAACAAAACAAAAGCCAAACTGGAATTAAACAATTACTAGATTCTGATATTCTACATTTGCATATGACGAATGAACAAGAGTCACTTGAGAACCCTAAATCATCATTGCTTTGGAGGTCAATTCTCTCAGTTTAAGATTTTATAAAGAGAAGTAGGTTTTTCTTCTGTCCTTCAGAAGAAGGAAAAAAGAAGAAAGATAAATTACTAAACCAAATATAGGGCACAGCCTGGGATCTAAGGCCATGTGACAATAAATAGCAAAAAAAGGCCAACCAACAAAGACAGAACTATTGCTAAAGGACTCAAACTTTAGAGTTTAGAATCAGCCGTAATACACAACTCAGGATTATGCTTTTATCCACTCAAAAAAGCAGAGAGAGATAGTCCCAGGGAAGATGGATAAAGAAGAATTTTAAAAATCAAGCAAACTAGGAAGCACCAGAAAAAAATTCTTTACGTTCATGTGGATTGGAATAATAGCCTCTTTTTTCCTCTTGCATAAATAAGCAAACAAACAAACAAAAAATTAAAACACCATGGGCCTGAGAATTGGTGCAAAATGCAATAGAGATTAGCGTGAGTCACGAGCAGACCTTCCCGCTCGCTCTCAGGAGATGAGATGGGCTGAGAGTCTGTAGGAAAGGCTGCAGATCCCATCAGGTTTAATGTGTCTACCAAAATATCTGTTCAGGTTTCCTCAACAGAGTGAGAAATGGAACCCAGGCCCATATACTTAATAAACTCTCAAATAAGAAGAGTATGATTAAAAAAGAATTATGAAAGGAATTCTGAGCTTTGTATATCATTAGATTTAAACACATAATCCTTCAGTCACAAGAGCACTTTAATGTCACCTTACCTATGTTTATGAGTTAACATATGGTGTTTCCAAGAACCTGATTGAAGAATAAAATATAAGGCAATGCATCAAACAGTGTTTAATACCTAATCTTTGTTGCTCCCAACAATTAGTTCTCCAATCACCTTAGGGTCTTTATTAGACACTCTGTATTCTCATATCTGTAATCCCACATTAGTCATTGCTTAAGTGAGTTAATTTTTGTAAAATTCTGAGAACACTAGCTGGTACTTGGTGAGCTTTATGTAAATTTTTTTCTTTTTTTTGCGGTACGCGGGCCTCTCACTGTTGTGGCCTCTCCCGTTGTGGAGCACAGGCTCCAGATGCGCAGGCTCAGCGGCCATGGCTCACGGGCCCAGCCGCTCCGCGGCATGTGGGATCTTCCCGGACCGGGGCACGAACCCGCGTCCCCTGCATCGGCAGGCGGACACTCAACCACTGCACCACCAGGGAAGCCCCAAGTCCTTCAAATTCTGCTGAACATCTTTTTCAAATCTGATTGACTCTCACAGTTCCGTACCACTAATACCCAGCCCTCTCGGCCACTGTTTTTTCTCACCTTGGCAATTGCAACAAATTCCCACCCTGTCTCACTTTCTCCATTGCTCTCCTTTCCATCCCCCCACTGGTAAGTAAAATTTGATAACGTTTAATTCCAGCTTCAAATATCAATACTTCAAATTCTTTCCAATATCCACGAGTTTAACTGCCTTATATGACCCCATATGACGTACCTCTCTTCTTGCCAACCTTCCTCTTGTAATTCATATCCCATCAATTCTGAATTTCCTTCCATTCATAATATTTAAAGGAGGAACTGTCTTGAAATTTAAAAAGAGTAATTTTAAACAATCAAAAAGTTTATCTAGGTAATGTTTTATCAGCTTAGATGATATATGTTTGAAATATAAAGAAGTTTATGAAATATGGATATCCGTATCAACCTAGGCTAGAGATAGAGTGGCACAAAATAATGATAAGAACAGATACTAGTTTATGTATTAGTAATGTTTTCCTGATTGCAAGCAACAGAAATTGACTCTTACTATTTTTTTTGGAGGGGGGAGGGGTAATACTGGAGTAGCTCACAGAATTAAAATAAGAACTTAGCAGTGAAGCCAGAGAGCTAGGGAAGAAACCAGGATAACACTAGAAAATCAGATATAGGAGTTTGTAGATTTTGCCTTGAGAAATCTGCCTTTGGTGATATTCAACATAAGTGACTCCAGGCTTTGAGGCTCTCCATCCCAAATTTCAGATAACTAGGCATGAGAATCTGCTTGCCATCTCTGGAAAGAGGTATCTGCCCCGGGATCAAATTGCTAAGTCCACTCAGCATGCCACAGAGCAGAGGACACGGACACAGGCGCCATTCATATCTATTTGCGACTGAGTCATTTCCAGAGAATGAGGACTCACTGTATAAATTAAATACTAACTGGGTCCTTTACACTAGTCAGTATTTGGTGTAAGTTTTTGTTTAAAGGAAGTGCTGTAAAGATCTTGTGAACTTTGGGTTTGAATGAATAATTGACCTTTTCAGAGTATGCTTTAGCAAGTGATGTTGGGAAAGGTATGATATGAGAAGAGTTTAATTAATCTAATTACCTGCCAAGAAGGGAGAAAAGTGTAAAATCTTTCTTTTGCAGCACAGCAGCATTCCTTCTATGTTGATTCAAGATGATTTATAATATAGCCCGAACAGACAAGAGGAGCCCGATTTTCTATATCTAGAATTGCATTACAGTGAGCTCCTAAATATTTTATGTTCTTAAGGGGTATTTGAACAAAGTCTGTAGATTGTTTTGTCTTTCTAGGCATAGACTTTGGCCTAAGGCATGCCCACCTGCTGGGGCAGAAGCCACCAGCACGGCTTAGAAAATGCAAGGCAGCTAAGCCATGCTATTATAGCTTCTCTTCGCCTGCACATTCAACCTCCTACCCCCCTCTGCCTCTCCAAACCCCTTACCTGGAAGCTGCGTGGGAGCCTTTTATTATTGAAAGGGCGCTGAGAATATGAAACAGCTGGTCATGTCTAATGTCTTAAAGACGCACACATGCTCACTTTTTATTTAATGCCCTGCTGGTAATTTGAACAGATGCTTACTGCAATGCAACATGAGTCATCTGAAAAGTATGTATCTTGGTACGGCTCAAAAATTTCAGAGGAAATTTACATAACTTTTTTTTAAACTAAACTAAAAATACATATACAAGTGATTATAGGAAGCAGAGAGATTTCACCTAAAATCAAACAATTAGTGAAGACTTAATTGCATGTGCCTGATGTCTTTCATACCAGGATTTGTTGCGTTTTTACTGAAATAGGGTGATAGTTATTTTAACCGTGCAAATGTAGTATCCTCAAATCTAATCAGTTTGCAGTGTGACAAAATAATCTGTTGCATTACCAATTCACCAAGGTGTTTCAGCCATTTGGGAATAATGCAAATTTTAAAATTTACGATCATTTAAAATACATTGGAAGGAATTGTGATTAAAGGGCTTAAAATACTTTAAAAGCATACATACTGAAACAGTATATTAAAATAAGAGGAAAGTCTTTTTTAATTTATCTACTTTAATTTTTAATGAGCTCAGTACCAATTTTATTGTCTACATTTTATTGTCTTTACAAAGGTGCCTGCAGTCATCACTGTCTGACTTGCAACTTGTACATGCTCATTTGTCATGTTTTCTAATATGAGCATAACAACTACGTTTTGGCATTGCCTCACTAATTTTGGCATTACCTTTTCTCTTATTTAAAATATTGACATTATTAAAGATTTCTTACTGCTTCTGGCTTTGGGGATCAAGCGTGTAAAAACTGATTGTTTTAAGAGAAGAATCAGGAACAAACTGATTTTTATAAGCTTTGATCTTTTTTCCTAATTGCTCTATATCTCTGTCCTCATAAATGTAATATCTGAAGAATGCAAGATTTAAAAGAAATCCTCATATGTCATCCAAATTAGAGGATGTATAATTTAGGAGTAGATGTGGCTATAAGCAATATGAAATTAGTACCAGTTTAAACAGGACAGATGCTTACTTCTCTATCATATTAACCAAGTTTAGAGATAGGCCCCCAGAGCTGTGAAAGCACCGTGCAGCAGCAGAGATGGCTTCTCCAGCCTTGCTGCCCCGTTATGCATAACTTCCATTCCCAAGGTCATCTCGTGGTTGGAGATGCAGATGGAGTTTGAGCCATCTGACCTACATTGTAGCCACCAGAAAGGTACTGAGAAATATTTGCTCTCCCATGAGGGCACAAAATTGGCTTTTATCCCCAATAGCTAGACCAGTCATGACACTCATAGCTATGAGAACATCTGGGAAATATACCCAAATAAATGTATGTGGGTGTATTTTTATATAGAAAGGTGTCAAGAGGTACAGAGTAGAATCTGCCCAATTCTCCAAATTTCAGTTTTACTCAACATTTTATACACTGACTGTTGGTGGGAATGCAAAACGTTGCAGCCGCTATAGAAAACAGTATGGAGGTTCCTCAAAGTAGTAACGTAGAACTACCCCATGATTTACCAATCCAACATCTAGGTGTTTAGCCAGAAAAATTGACATCAGGATCTCAAAGAGATATTAACGTCCCCATGTTCATTGCAGCACTAGTCGTAATAGCCAAGACGTAGAAACAATCTTAGTGTTGAATGATCAGATGAATAGGTAAAGAAAAGGTGGTACAGACATACAGTGGAGTACTATTCAGCCTTTAAAGACAAGGAAATCCTGCAATATGAGACACTATGGACACACCTTGAGGATATGATTCTAAGTAAAATAAGCCAGCCACAAAAAAATAAAACAAATTTAAAATATAAAAATCATCATGTTCAGAAAAAGAAATGAGAGGATGGAACATTACACCTATTGTCTGTTGAGCCTAGTACCTGGTCTCTGTTTACCAAAACTTGGTTGGGGAAAGAACACTGTTGTGTTTAATGCATCAACTTCAAAATGCTGAGGGAAGATTTTTGCCCCTTGATCTGTGATGGAGCTTGGATTCCTGGAGTGGTAGATTCAGCTAGCTTTTCTTAAGGAATTTTCAAAATGAAGATGTGGGGAAATGGAACTCAAGGGAAATGTTCGATCTTACCAAAGAGACAGAAGTAGTTCAGGTCAGACAAAATGTCTTTAAATAAATATGAGGAAACATAAGCACCTAAAAGTCTGTAAATTTTCCCCAAATTGTTGGTTCTCTCCTAAACTGCAAATGTGCAAGCCAAGATGCCAAGAAACCCAGCAGAAGCCAATAGCTAGGATGCTGAATGTCAGAAAGTGGTTTCAGAAGTTAGTCACTCTTGGAGTTCAATGCCAGCACAGGGGAAGGTGTCTTGATTAATACTACAGGTCCTCAGATGGAGCCCCAGGGGGTCAGGGCAGAGGACGGAGGACTATACACGGGAATAAGCTATGTCCCTAGAGTAAGAGCAAATCTACATAGATCCGTCCTAATAAATCTGAAAATACCACACATAAAATTTCAATGAACATAAGCACACTTGGAAAAACAAGATATTGTGAGAAAAATGTAAAATATCAATTAAAAATAACTGTCTACGGGGGCTTCCCTGGTGGCGCAGGGACCGGTGCCCCGGTCCGCGAAGATCCCTCATGCCGCGGAGCGGCTAGGCCCGTGAGCCATGGCCGCTGAGCCTGCGCGTCCGGAGCCTGTGCTCCGCAACGGGAGAGGCCACAACAGTGAAAGGCCTGCATACCGCAAAAAAATTAAAAAATAAATAAATAAATAAATAAATAAAAAAATAACTGTCTACGGAGAATGAAAATATATGCAGGTTTTGGAATCACTAGATACAGAACAAAACATAAATTGGTATCACTCGTGATAGTCTAGATTAAATTATGGCAATTGACAATCTTAGAACTAGATCTTGAGAGGATCAAAGTGACTCACTAGTATTCTAGCTGCCAGAGAGAGATTTAAAAAATAAAATGAATATGTTTACTTAAATCTACATGTGTATATATATATATATATATATATATATATATATATATATATATTCCTAAGAAGATGTTGGGGGTAGCAGTTTATTAATTAATTTATTTATTTTTGCTGTGTTGGGTCTTCGTTTCTGTGCGAGGGCTTTCTCTAGTTGTGGCAAGCGGGGGCCACTCTTCATCGCGGTGCCCGGGCCTCTCACTGTCGCGGCCTTTCTTGTTGCGGAGCACAGGCTCCAGACGCGCAGGCTCAGTAGTTGTGGCTCACGGGCCCAGTTGCTCCGTGGCATGTGGGATCCTCCCAGACCGGGGCACGAACCCGTGTCCCCTGCATCGGCAGGCGGACTTTCAACCACGGCGCCACCAGGGAAGCCCCTGCATGTAGATATTTAGCATCATACTTTTTTTTACACTACAGCCACTTTGTTCCCTTTATTACAGATGGAAAGCATACCTCTTTTTCTGTTCTTTGCACACAGAAGTGGTGTAAGACTATTGACTAAATTGTTCACTAAAGGTTATAGAAAGCAACACCAAGTAGACTTGAATTATAAGAGAAACAGTTTGGTGAAGGGATAAAATATTTGAAAGGGCTGCTTACACTGTTTCTTCAAAATAAAATAACAGAGAGTTCAATTAAATAAATAATTTTCATTGACTCTAAAGACTCCATTTTCATTAGGAGTAAGTGTGAAAAATGTGCAAAATTTGGACACAGAGGATAAATTTTAATAGGCAAGACTGTTTGCATGGCAAGACTCCCAGCCACATTATACTATTACCCGGAAAACTAAACGCTTCTGTTTTCAGTGATTATGTACCCAAATATACTTCCAAAAAAATAGTCAGGGTTCTTTAAGTATATCACTATTTCATAAGTTGCTCATTTAAAGAAAAACCATGGTCCTCAGATTAATACCAATCTATTGCGGTTTGTGAATTGATCATTTTGATTCAGAATTCACTCTGAAGATAGCTGTGAGATAACCACACATTGTCTCCCTGAAATATTTCAGATAAATTTTTCCTTTATTTATACACCTATTTTCTACAATTTTATATTTCATTCTGATTGTAAAACACACCCACCTTTTTATGCAGTGTAAAGCATAATTTGGCAAACATCTGAATAGTTTGATCAATAAAGACCTCAAACTAATTATTTGGATTATAAAATAAAACTAGCCTTGAATTACAGAATTTACTAACTTCATTGTCAATTTAGGTAAAAAAGCTACCTTCTCCCTCATATCTCCTGTTCAACTACATGAAAAGCGGAACCTGCTATTTTGTGGTTACAACAAGGCCAAATAGGGAAAATTGTTTATAATACTCTGTCAATCCACAAATAAATATATCATATAAAATCAGATGTAAATGAATCAATAATAATATTTTATAAAATATGTTGTATGTCACAAACAAAGGTTAATATTGGATATATGAAAATGAGTAATACATGCTTATAAGATTGTCCCAGGCTAATAAATTCAAGACACTTTTCAATATGGGATGCTGATACTGTGAGGACCATATTTTGAACCCTATTTATACAGGGGCCAGAGAAACTGATAGCAAGTGATGTTGTAAAGAAAAAAAAATAGCAACAAATAGATTTATGAATAGGCAAAGTTGAAATAACACAAGTAAAATTAGTAGTACCTTGAAGGGAATCAAAAAATAGAGGGGAAATTTTTTTAAAGATAGGCAAATTTCCTAATAAAAAAGAAGTGTAATAGAAATTTGTTAAAGTACAAGTTTTAAATTGATTTTTGAACTATTATTAGACTACAAGTGAAAAGTACACTACAGATATAATTCTTTAGCCAGTTAGATGTACTTTAAAGTGTAAATATTTGCTTTTCATTTTTTCATAACTCTTTAGGCACCTAGTTAGTAATGATAAAACATCTAAAGGGCAGACAAACCAAGCCATCTCAGAGTGGCCAACAATGGGGTGATATTTCCCCCCAAGATCCGCAAAGTAGCTGTGAAACAAGAACTTTATAATCTGCCAAGTTTGTCATTCATAGAGGCACAGGCTAACATCATCCAATGTGAACAAACTTGGCAACAAGGAAAAGAAAATAGTTCTTGTCAGTGAAATATGGTCAAAGAAAAATTAACTAAAAACAACTCAAGAATTGAGAAACCATGATAAAATACATGGCGTTCTGTAGGAATCAATTTAAGTATAAGAGTAATACTAAATAACCATGGAAACCATTGTTACTAAATTGAATAACAGTGTTATAGACCTGGAGAACTGGGACCTAATATAATGGACAGTTTTGAAATGTAGGGGCAAAGTGGGAATATATCAATGCCGATGTTTTCCACAATGGAAAGCCTGTTACTGAGATACGAGGATAAATAACACCACGACAATCCTAAACTTTTAATGTCTTAAAAAAATTATCTTCTTAACATCAGAAACAATAATTCATGTGAGAAATCCTATTATATGTTCAGTAATTTTTATACTTTGTCTTTATCTTTATATCAATTTCAAGTAAAATTAAGGTAACAAACAACACAATTCGTTATTTTAAACTATCATATATGATATGATAACATTTACAATATAATCTTAAGTATCCTCTGTCAACTTTGTCAATCTTTATATATTGCTATATATTTATACAAATATTTTTAGAATCATGTGTAGCTAATGTTAATCTCTAATTCTGATGGAGGGATTGAAAAGTTTTCTTTTTCTTTCTTTATCTTCTACCATGTTTCACATTACTTTCATATTCATGAAGATGATCCAATAGACAGATGATGGTTCTATATTGACTAACTACGTTTCTTTCCTTTTCTTTTTCTTTTTGGCCACATTGTGCAGCTTGTGGGATCTTAGTTCCCTGACTAAGATTGAACCTGGGCCCACAATAGTGAAAGCTCTGAGTCCTAACCACTGGACCACCAGGGAACTCCCGACTAACTACTTTGTTTTTTGGGGTTTTTTTTGCGGTATGCGGGCCTCTCACTGTTGTGGCCTCTCCCGTTGCGGAGCACAGGCTCTGGACGTGCAGGCTCAGCGGCCATGGCTCACGGATCCAGCCGCTCCGCAGCATGTGGGATCCTCCTGGACCGGGACACGAACTCGCGTCCCCTGCATTGGCAGGTGGACTCTCAACCACTGCGCCACCAGGGAAGCCCCTAACTACTTTTTTGACTACAGAAAAATTATGTAACCTCACGTTACAAAATATTTTGAAAAGCAGATAATGTCAGCCAGAAAAAAGTGCTGGGCAACTTAGGGAGTACACATATTATCAGAATTAATCTGAAATTTATATTTTTTCCTAGAAAGAAATTTATACCATGTCAGGAACATAAAAATATAAATCCATTATGAGTAAAGAAGCATGAAAAAAATCCAAATGTTAAACATGCGTTTGTATTATTTCAGCAATAAACAAAATTTGTATGTTTCATAAATTTCCAAGAAGACTTAATATCTGTAAATTCTTGTATTTTTATAAAAGCAGGTAAACATTTATCAGTAAAGCCCAAATACTGTCCCTTCAATTTTACTTTGAAACATGCATTTTTCTACTGTAGGCAAATATTAAAGAAGAGTAGTAGGTCATGAAAGGGTACGGTTCTTGGATAAAATAATAACTTAATAAAAGGAGGAATATAAATACTACAAATTAGAGTTGGGTCCAGACTATTACATCTCTTTATGAGAATGTGGTCAGCCATAGACAAGCAAGCTGTCTGAAAATCACACAGCTGAAATTATGTCACATGGAGACTCTATTACTTTTCTGCTGCTGTCTCAATTTGGGGCCACAAACTGAATAGTTTAAAACAAAAATGTATTGTCTCAGTTTTGTAGACTGGAAGTCCAAGATCAAAACATCGGAAGTGTTGTCGCCTTCTGAGGGCTGAGAGGGGGAATTTGTTCTGTACCGCTCCCTTTGCTTCTGGTGGTTTTCCTTGGTGGTTTTCCTTCTTTGTTTTCCTTGGCTTTTGGCTATATCATACCAATTTCTGACTCCGTCTTCATTTGGCAATACCTCTATGTGCATATCTGTGTCTAAATGTCCCCTCTTTTTAAGGACATCAGCCATATGGGATTAGGGGCCCACCCTACTTCTGTATGACCTCATTTTAGCTAATTGCATTGCAATGACCCTGTTTCCAAATAAGGTCACATTGTGAAGTACAGGAGGTTAGAACTTCAACATATGAATTCTGAGGGGGACAAAATTCAACCCATAACAGAAATCTTCTGTGTTAAATGGAAAAGCTTTAAATCCTGAGGCACAGCTAGAAAACTGATTCCTGGGATCCAGATAGTAATCCTGGCTCATATGTCAATCACGGGATAGTTAAACAATTTTCAAGACAGAGGTTGGGACGACAATGCCAATGGCACATATGTAGGCATTGGTAGGAGACAAAAGCCTGAAACAAAGGGCAAGAATGGTGGTAGCAGCAGATTCCAAATATCAGGCAGTAATAAATTATGGTGATGCATAACATAACTAGAGAAATGAGAATTTCAGTGGAAGTGCAGGAAGCATTTAGCAAAGCTCCATTTGCCACCAAGCCCATAGAAAAAAGTACTGGGATGATTGGTAAATACATCTGCAGGCCACTGTAGTTGAAAGAATGAGAAGAGCTCAGACCCTCCAAGTAAGGAGAGAGAATAGGGGTCAGCCCCCGGGACACTGATTGAGTATGTGAAAGCATTGAGATAAATTCACATCAGGACACATGCAGGTCTAGCTGACCACATGCTGCCCTGAATTACCCAAATGCTGATGAGACAAGATGAAATCGGGCTGGCTCAGGAAAGCTTCTTTCTCCTTCTGACCTTTCTTCCCCACTAATTGAACTCTTTGTGCCAATCAAGAACAATAACACAGACACTATTTTCTTCCACCTCTCCAGAGCCAAGCCTAAGAAAACGACTAAGGAGAATGGAAGACCAACATCCCTTCATCCAAGGACACTGGTAGTATTGACCAGCAGACTTAATGGCTCATTGAAGGATTGACATTAGTCGTAGCTTTTACTCTTGGAGGTGTTCACACTCCAGTCAGAAGAGGTGGTCAGAATCATCTTCCTTTGGGACACTAAAGGTCCTGAGTCCTGAATAGCTATTGCCTAGCCTTTCAGAAACACAAACTAGGGCAGTAGACATCTGAGGCTAACCTTACCTCGTAACTTGGATATAAAAACTCAGGGAAGGTTTCTCCTGTTTTCTCTTCTTCATAAGCTTATGAATACTATGACTCCGGTACAAGTATTTTATCAAAGGAGGGCAGAAGAATGTAGCTGCTCATATGATGACCAAAATTACATATTGCTTGGCTGTAATAAAATTTGGTAAACTATGTTAGCCAATCAGCTTGCATCCTAGAATAGGAACGATGGTAATATGGGAAGCCAGACCTACTTTGGAAGCAATAATTATAACCAAATCTCTAGTGGGTGGGGAGTGGCACCAATAAACAGAGTTTATTTACACAAATAAAAACATTGGCAATGCTTATAGGACACTGTGACTGATCAGTATAGATGTTGCTTGTGTGAAATAAGACTATCGTCCAGTATTAAGGCATACTTCTCATTCCACAGCCCTATTCTAAACTGCACAAATGAAACACCACACCCTGGATGAACAGGTATGGGAGTAACACCATAGCTTACATTTATCCTAGGCAAGACGTTCATGAGTGGAAGACTTTTATATTAAAGGAGACAGCTCATGTGATGGTAAGATTGTACAAAGAAAACAAAAATATTGACGGCGTTTTAATAGCTCACCCATTTTAGCTGAAATTGTCATAAAATATATGATATATTCCCAAGCTCAGAGCCCCTTCATTGGCTCATTTCCTTGAAGATAACTCCTCTGTATTGCTTATGTATGCTTTGACAAGTCTGGAACCAAGTGGATGGGCACCAGTACACCTAACAAGTAGGTCATACCTAGTAGACAAAAAGTATTTGCCGCTCATGGCAGGTGTCACATATTGGGCTCTAGGTATGGATAGAAAATTGAGTTCCACTCTTAACTATAACTACTTGTTATATGAATCATGTAGATGCACTTTTTGAGGCATGGGTCAGGACCTATTCCTAGGACTAATCTAACAAGTACCTAAAATCTATTTTAGGATCAAGGGAGAAATAACAAAGAAACAAGAGTATTTTAATATACAATTTACACTTAAGAGTTGAAAATCATGCAATGTAGTTGCCATATCAGGAAAGCTGGGCTAACCCTATGGCACACAAGGTCCCAAGAAAAGGGATCAGGAGAAATTAGTGCTCCAAAATCACAGAACCTTAGGTTCCATTGTAGCTGAGAGGAACAATTATGTGCTGTTGCAGGGGGAAAACGTTTCGCCTAACCTCTTGGACAAGTCTCATGACACACAGGATTCATCAAACCACATGCATGAGGAAGTGGCTCCAGTTAACCATCAGTGCTTGGAAAGGTAGCTTTGTTTTTCCTCGATTTGGGGAATGTGAGAGCTTACACATTCAAAACGTTTCTTGGTTTTTGTTTGGTTTTGTTTTGTTAGAACAGACTGTTATTTATTACTTAATAGATGTTGCCACAATTCTGAAGCCGTCTCTATGTATTTTGGGTCATCAAAGATTTTAGGGCTTTGGAAAGAGAAATGTCTTCCCTCGGCTCCAATCAAAGGGTTATACAGATCATGAGTAAAGCCAATATCTTTCACGGCCCCTTGTCTTCATGGAAAGCCTTTTTATCAAATTAAAAGGGGTCTGGGCTTTGTAATTCAGCTAGAAATCCAATACCCAAAACTTCAAAGTTGGTTTTGTATGATTGTTGGTACACGATGGTCCAAGGGTGTCATTTCTGTTAACTCACTAAAGAGTGAACATGGGCTCTCTATATTGATATTTTGGATACTAAAAGCCTCAAGATGATGCAACCAGGATATCTAGAAAAATAAATTTATCTTTCAGTTTTTCTAGAGTATTGGTTTTCCAACTATGTTTCTAGGATTCTTCTGAGGTGCCTCTGGAACCCTGGCCAAGGTGCCCTCACGCAATGAACACCTGAGACCCATTCTTTAATATAGCACTTCAACAAGGAATGAATAAGCACACTTAGACACACGTTCAACCACAATCTTGAAGACCGTTACTGTAACATCTCTAAATGTTACCACTTTATTAAACCAGACAATTTGACAGCTACATAGCTAGACCACATTATGTTAGCCTTTACAGAGATGTTTCTAGTGAATGGCATTTTGAACATTATGCTATTTCTTTAAACCTAGGGATGTTATAAGAAATAGCATTGTAAAACTCATATTGTTTCTCTTATTGTGGTAACATATACATAACATAAGATTTACCCTTTGAATCATTTGTAGGTGTACAGCTCATTGGCATTTTTTAAAATTTAATTTAATTATTTTTTTATACAGCAGCTTCTTATTAGTTATCTGTTTTATACACATGAATGTATACATGTCAATCCCAATCTCCCAATCCATCACCCCACCACCACCACCACTGCTTTCCCCACTTTGTGTCCATACGTTTGTTCTCTACATCTGTGTCTGTATTTCTGCCTTGCAGTGGCATTAAGTACATTCACATTGTTGTGAAGACATTACCACTATCCATCTCCAGGACTCTTTCATCTTCCCCAACTGAAATTCTGTTCCCATTAAACATTAACTTTCCATTCTCCTATGCTCCCAGGCCCTGGCAACCACCATTCTGTTTTCTCTCTCTGTGAATTTGACACTTTTAGGTACCTCATATAAATGTAACCATACAGTACTTGAACTTTCGTGTCTGGCTTATTTCACTTAGCATAATGTCTTCAAGTTTCATCCATTTTATAGCATTGTCAAAGTTGTCTTCCTTTTTAAGTCTGAATATATTCCACTGTATGTATATAACACATCTTTTTATCCATTTATATGTTGAAGGACACTTGGGTAGCTTCCACCTTTTGGGTCTTGTGAATAATGCTGTGATGACTCCCTACTTAAACTTCATCTGGGTATATATCCAGAAGTGGAATTGCTGGCTCATATGATAATTCAATGTTTAATTTTTTGAGGAATTGCAATACTATTTTCCACATCTGCTGCACCATTTTACATTCCCACTCATATTGTTTTTATGACAAATATTTTTGTGTACATTTGCTACATTGTATGTATACACATAACCACATCTACACTCATATCCATATCTTTGTTTTCTTTTTATGAAGAAAAGCCATGGGGAAAGTTGCTTGCATTAAAAAGAAATGTACAGGGCTTCCCTGGTGGCGCAGTGGTTGAGAGTCCGTCTGCCAGTGCAGGGGGCGTGGGTTCGTGCCCCGGTCCGGGAAGATCCCACGTGCCGCGGAGCGGCTGGGCCCGTGAGCCATGGCCGCTGAGCCTGCGCGTCCGGAGCCTGTGCTCGCAATGGGAGAGGCCACAGCAGTGAGAGGCCCGCGTACAGCAAATAAAAAAATAAATAAATAAAAAAAGAAATGTACAGCAATGGCTTTTCTTCTCCAGAGCAACCTGTTGTTTTGCCCCCATTGGATGCTATGAATTATGTATGTATGTTTTTCTTTAGCTTCGATCTGTAGGAATCAGAGAGCCAAGGTTGTAGCCCACACCTAGCAAACCCACACCTAGAACATAATGTCTAATTTTTTCCCAGCTTCAACTAGCTTTCATAACTTCATTTTTTCTGGTCTGAATTTGCTCAATTTCCTTTTAATGATGAACCATGTGAATTTGTGTAAGCAGTTGAAACATGGTAGGCTACACATAAATAAACACACAATATTTAAATTGCTTCTGATTTAATTTCCATTCACTTGGAACAGTTTGGAGTTTGAAAACAATCTGCATCTTGCCTTTGTCCAAGTAGAGTTAGAATTTTAATGGAAATGGACTTTGAAATAATTATACGTGTTTACACTGATGAAAGGCAATATATGAAAGGTCAAAATCTGGTAGAAAAAAATCAAAGAGAAAAAACATATAAGACCAACTCTTTACCTTCCTTCCATTTGCTAAGGAGTGTATGTATATTATTTTAATTCTACATTGTTGAATTAGTTATTTTCATGGATGAAAAGAGATCGTGTTTCTTTGTCAATGTATAATTTCATGTTTTATGTTTTCAATGAAATTTATGTGAACGGGGAGGGACAAAAAGTGTTTAAAGGTGTTTCACTTTTTGAAGTGCTAGATTAAGCTTTAGGGTGGATTTTTATGAGTATTTTCGGGAAGCCTTTTCCTGGGAGCTCCTGGGGACTACTGAATATAATTATAGTCCAGCTTCCTCAGTGTGGCTACATGTGTGCACATGTCTTCCTATCCTTCCTGAGCAAAGACAATGTGTGATCTTGATTCACACAAGATTCTGGAAGGAGCTATGGTGATCTATAGAAGTTTCTATGAACTCATGGATTTAGGGCTCAGTAGAGCACAAACAAGGAATTCATAACATTGATTATTGCAGAACCCAAGCAGTTTTGAATTGTTCCCCTCACCCAAATTAAATTATTATGACCTTTACATATCTTTGGGGAAACCAGTTCATACTGCACTTAAAGGTTCAAACCCCAACTACTTCTATGTGTGATTTTTGATTAGCAATTACTTTGAGAAATTTAATTTTAAATGCTAAGGAAAATGATGCATATATATACACACACACATGTATATGCATACACATTAGGTATACTAATTTATGTTCAAGACATATATAGATTTAATATATTGACTGTTACATATCTATATTTATATCTATAGATATAAATACTGAGTATGTACTATATGGAAGACACTCTTCTAGTGGGTTTTGGCCTGGGTTAACAATCACTTGACACAGCTTGGATTATCAAGAAATTTGCAAAACTAGAAATGGACCTGTGATGACAAATATATTTCCCACGTTGTCAAGTCCATTGGGCATATCATCCCTAAGGCTTGCATTAGAGATAGCAAAAGCCGATAGCCCCATCAATGTAGGGATTTGGGCAACCACTGTCTGAAGGGAGAGGTTAGGAATCAGAATAGTACCCCAAAGTGCCAGAAGATACAGGGATTGACTTTGCCTGTAAAATAACAGTGAATTAGATGTAACTGAAGACAAAGATTCACCAAGAAAAACACAAATGCGGTGGCATCTCTTTTTACCCACTGATTAATTACTCAAGCTGTTCATGCCTTTTTGAGTAGTGGGTTCTTGTCTATTTCTTAATTTAAAAAGTATTACCCAACCAGCTTAAGGACCCATGAGATTACGTCAGTCCGAGTTCATTCCAGGTAGAAGAGGGAATGGAAAGGGCCAAATGGTTAGCATGAGGTGTTGGTTCAGTATCTGCAACATGGAGCTGCTGGTAAACACGACTTCTTCAGAACCTGTGAGACCTCAGGCCAAAACTAACTTGTTAGCTCCTGTCCAGACAATGGCTCAGTGTTGGTAATTAGTGATTGCAGCATTATTAATCATATCTGGAGCCCTATTTCCCAGACCGTGCTATTGAGCTAGAATAGTTGAGCTAGGAGTCTTCATAGCGTCAACCTATGACTTAGTTATTCCCCGTTAATTTCCTCTCACAGAGAATAGTTATCCATCCAGAGTCAACCCCTGCATTTCCTTCATCCCAAAACTGAAGGCTGAGCTCTCAGTCATATCCACTCCCACACCATCTTTCTGGGATCATGGAGATTTCATAGGGAAATGGAGGTAAAATTTTATCAGCACGCCACCTAGAATAAAATCACCTCTTCGGTCATTAGTCCCTCATTCTTTCTCTTTTCTATAAAAACACATTAAAAAAGGTATAGTTGGATGAATTGTCAGTAAACACCTGTGTCCCCATTTTCCAGGTCAAGAAACAGAATACTGTCAACACCTTAGAATACCCAAACCTACACCTTTCCAAGTCACCACACCCTCCATGTTCCTGGAGATAATCATTATCCTGCCCTTGATCACTATCACATCCTTACTTGTCTTTTTGATTTCACCATTGGAGTATGCATCTTCAAGCACCACAGTTTTGTTTTTCTGTTTTATACTTTATGTAAATGGAATAATATAAGATAAAGTAATATAGCATCTATTCCTCTATCAGATAAATTTTGTTCAGCATAATGTTTGTGAGAATGATTTATGTTTTTATTGGTGGCTATAGTTACCATACAGCATTCCATGGACAGTTTCCCACTTTATGACTATACTGATATTTAATTATCTCTTCTATTCTAGTGAAGACTTTCACTAGACTTTACATTATCCTAATTTCTTTCTTGCCATTTCAAATATTTTTTTTTCATGTGGGACTTTTATTCACACATACATGTATTTATCTAGGTATTACATTTAGATGTATAATTATTAGATCATAGGATAAGTTTATTTTCAACTTAGAGGATAATGTCAAGCAGTACTCAAACATGACTATGCTAATTACAGTTTTCACCAGTAGCGTATTAGAATGAAAATTCCAATTTCACTACAACCTCACCAAATGTTGTCACACTTTATAATCTTGTAGACATTCTGAGAGGTGTGTAGCAGTATTTCATTGTGGTTTTATTTGAATTTTCTTAATGACTATTGTGGTTGAACACCTTTTTGAATACATGTTGACCAATTGGATTTCCTCTTTTTTGAAGTGCCTGTTGGAATTGCTTGTATACTTTTTTTTTATTGAGTTATCTCTCTTCTTATTGAGAGTTAGGTGTTCTTTCTATATTCTGAATATGAGGCGCTTGCCAGTTTTATGTTCTAAAATACCTTCTTTCACTCTGTGATTTGAGTTTTCACTTTTTAAATGGTGTCTCTCAATGACCAAAAGTTCTTAATTATAAAGTGGTGAAGTCAATCTATCTTTTCCTTTAGATTAATGCTTTGTTGTTTCTGTCCTGTTTAACAAATCTCATTTTCCCAGACATCAGGAACATATTATCCCATATTTAGAACTACAACACACTAGACTACATTTTTTAATATAGTTTTAAGGGAAAAAAAGATTTTTGTTTTATTTTTCCATATGGGTAACCAATTTTCCCATAGCAACATACACTGAAAACATTGCTGTTTCACTCCACTACTTTGCAGTGCATATTTGCCATCAATCAAAATGCAGAGGCATATCTGGATATTTATTTTGTCTATCTTCACACTAATATCATATTCTCTTAATTATCATAGTTCTTCCACTTTAATCTCCTTTAGGATTTTCTTTGAACTCCGTATGCATTTTAGAAGTAGCGTGTCATGGCTCATCAAAATACCAGTTGGAGTTTTATTTAATTTACATACTACATTAGGCAGAATTGATGTATTTACAAAATCATCTTCCTTCCATGAACATGGCATATTCAGTCTCTTATTTAGGTTATCAGTAATTGCTGTCAATGAGTAATACTTCTTTCTGAATAGAAATATCACACAACTTTATTAAGCCTATTCCTAGCCACTTGTATTCTTGTTGATAGTATAAATTTTATCTCTTGAAAATGTTGCATTTCCTAACTCTTAGTGTTGCCATATAGAAACAGAAGTGCTTTTCAGATATTAACAAGTTTCTAAAAATACTTGCTAAAATCACTTACTAATTCTAGTAATTTCTTGTAGTTGCTTTGGGATTTTTTAGGTACAAAATTATATTGTCCAAGAATAAGTATGGTTTTTATTATTTCTTTTTTTAATCAACATACTTACTATTTCTTTTACTTGCCTTACTGCATTGACCAGGACAAACTGGTATCACTGTGATAGTAGATACACTTATGTCAATTACCTCAAAAAGAGTACTTTCACCACCTCCTTAATAATTATTATGTTAGTATTATTGCTTTTAGATATATTTATGAGACTAGGAAGCTTCAATGTTCCTCTGGTTTGTTAAAATATTCCATCAGGTGTATATGATTATTTTTTTTCATATATTATGATGACCATATGACTCTTCTCCTTTACTCTAATGGTGAGAAAAACTCAATTGATAGAATTTTTGAAAGTTAAACTACCCTTGAATTATTGAGAAGAAAACAACATTGTCATGATGTATTATTCTAGTTATATATTTCTGGAATTCGTTTGTTGTATTTTTCTCTTCATTTTAAAAAATTGTATTCATGAATGAGTTTGGCATTTACTTTTTTGTAAACTTGACATTCTTATTAAGTTAGGAATAATGGTTATTCTGACCTTTTAAAAATTAGAATTGATGCCTCATTTTTTGGTTTCTGAAAGAAATTGGATATTTGGTTATTTCCATGTTATATATTTAGTAGAGTTTCTCAGTGAAGCTATATGGATATGAGAAAGTTAATATTAATTAATTTTCATTTCCTTAAATAATTACAAGATCATTTAAATTTTCTGTTTCCTATTTTTTTTTATTTTATGAGTTACATATTTTTCAAATAGTTTTCCAGTTTATCTAATTTATTTATTTTTTTGCTATAAAGTTGTGCTTATATATTCTTCCTACCCTTTTAATGTTGGCCAGGTCTGTGATGATGTCTCACTTTTTTTCTTGTCACCTTAGTTATTTTGTTTTTCTCTTGTTTTCATTGTCTTCCTCAGGAATTTACCAATGATATTCATCTCTTCAAAGACGTATTTTTGTCTCTTGACGTTTTCAGCTGTGTAATTGGTTTCTATTTCGTAGATTTATACTTCATTATTTTTTTCTATTTTGAGGTTTTCTTTGATAACTTCTTTAAGTGGATGTTTAGTCTGCTAATTTTGGGTCTTCATTTCTTTAATTTATGCAGTAACACCATAGCTATACCTCTAGGCTTGACTCAGTTTCATCCTACCTGTTTGACCAAGGTATTTATATAACTGTTCAGTTCAAAATGTTTTCTGATCTTCTGTTTTGACTTTTATCTTGTCTTCACATGTAATTTCTAAATATAAATACACACATTACAATCAAAGAAGATGAAATTACATCTTTCATTGTTGTTATTTATTTCTGGCTTTTTACTGTTGTTGTTAAGAGAATATATTCTTAATTATTTAAATGTTATGAATTTCTTCTGATGTGCTTTTTGGGCATCCTATTACCAATGTTTGAAAAGGCAAATTATATTTTTTGAAAAGAATGCATATTTTTAATTCTCAACATTTCTACATCTTTATGTTTTGGATGCCTCTTGGAAATAATACATACTTCAGTTTAATTTAATTCAGTCTGAATGTAGTCACTCAAAAATTACAGCATTTCTTCCATAAATATTCAGGATAAAACTTATGGATTTACATGGATTTATTCCTGACAGTTTTCTACTTGATGACTATTGCTCCTCATTACTTTCTTTTTTTCCTCTCTGTCCAACCACCACACACAGCAAACCACACCACACACACACACACACACACACACACACACACACTGATTTACTATTTTATTGCTAGAAATAAAAATATGCTTCCTAAACTTACCAGAAAGTAAGTAAATTTTTACTTCTGCCCTCTTCACAGAGAGTATAAAGAACTTACAGAACTAATCATATTTGTTTTGGGCTCTACATGTTTTTATTGTTGTTCTGTATTTTATCCTTTGTAATATTTCAAAACTCATAAACCATTATTATTATATTTTGCAGTTCATATTCAGTTAGATTTATAAACATGTTTTTCATTTTCAGCTCGTTCTACCTTTATCTGCATCTCTAAAATTTAATCTCAGGTTATGTTCCTTCTGCTTCAGGAAAACACCTCATTTTCCCCTAGTATGGATCTCCTGGAGGTAAATTCTCTCATTTCTCCTTGGTCTAAACTAAGTTTTCCTTCATTCATAGAAGACACTTTGCTAGGTATAGAATTACAAGTCGGGAGTTAATTAATCTCTTTCAGCCTCGTATCTCCGGCTTGGGTTCTTTGAAGGTTCTTTGAAGGTCATCTCTTTTTGCTTTGGCTGCTTATCATATTCTCTCTCTCTGCCTTTCTTTTTCCCTCCCCTTCTCCCTCTCTCTACAGTTTTATCATATGTTTCTCAATACAAATTTTGTATTATGTCTTTAAAGAATTTAATCAGTGTCAGGGTTCATAGAGTTTCTTGAATCTGTGAATTGATATTCTTCATTTGTTTCTGAAAACTCTCATCCATTAATTCTCCAAATATTACTTCTACTCCACATTCTATTTTCCCTTCTTCTGGGGCTGCAGAAAAGCCCCTGTTAGCTTTTCTCATTGCATCTGTGTCTCCTACCCTCTCCTTTCTACACACATCAATCTTAACTGCCACATTATGGTTATTTTCTTTGCAGTTATTTTCCAGGTCACAGAACCTAATGTTCTATTTATCATATCCTTTTGGTTCTAAATTATGGTTACCTTGATTGTTTTTATAAGTTTGCTATAATTTTGCTTGAAGATTTTTTAAGTATTTGGCACTTGTAAAAATTCTACTATTTCATTATTATTTTAATATATTGGACTTAGAAAAGAGATGCAAAATTGGTCTTCATATACCCTTCACCTAAATTCCCCTTATTTTAATAGCTCGTGTCATTGCAGAGCATTTATCAAAAGTAAGAAATTAATCTTGATACACTATTAACTAAAGCAAAACACTAATTCATATTTCACTATTTTTTTCCATTAATGTTCCTTTTCTCTTCCAGGATCCAATCCGATAACCTGCACTATATTATGTTTTTATGTATCCCGAGTCTCCTCACATCTGTGACAGCTATTCAGTCTTGCCATGTCTTCCATGTCCTTGACACTTTTGGTGAATATGGATTTGTTATTTTGTAGAACATCCCTCAATGTGGGTTTTCTGTTTTCTCATGGTGACATTGGGGCTGTGTATTGGGAAGGATGCCCCAGGACATGCTAGCACCCTTTTCACTCTGTGCCTTGTCCAAACACTGTCAATTGCTTTTGGATCCTCTTTCCCCTGTGAGGACACAGGCCAAGGAGCTGACCAGGTGCCCCGGAGCAGTAAGTGCCAGGAGATGACACTGTTCCCAGTCTTGGAGGACGGCGAGCACAGGTTGAGTGGGGAAACTCAGGTGGCCTGACGGGGCCAGCAGGGATGGATGACAGGCACTTTTTCCTCCTTTGCCCTTGACTCCAGGGTTTGGCTTGACTGGTCACTCCCTTGTGTACTGCCTGGTATTCAGTGAATATCCAGGCTCAGAGGTCCCTTTCTTTATGACTTCATGATGCCTCCATGGTTATGCCCTGAAGTCTTTTTTGCTCCAGCTCACCCTTGTTCCCACTACCCATCAGACCAGACATGGTAGAATCTAGCAGAGACTTAAATTATGGGTCCTACACTTTCCCTAATTTTTCTAAGATACTCAGAAGGGTGTGTAAGACCTTTGATCTCCCTTGGGGACAAAGAGACCTCAATACCAAAGGTAATTATCTTCTTTCCTTAAATCAGCTGAAGTTGAGTAGAAGGGCAGCAAGGCACTGGGGCCATGAATGAAAGAGTGGTTCCAGGCCAGTAAGATTTTACATTTATTTTTGTTTTAGTGCAGTCACCTGCTGCACTGAACAAAATTCTGATGTTTTTGGTTAACTCAAGAATACCTATCCAAAGATAAAGTCCACACTGTTGAAACTGGTCATTTCATGTTTGTGGATTCTTTGACTCAGGAGCTCCAGGCATACTGCCTTTCAGAGGAGGAGTCTTATGGCTTGCTGTTCCATTGTTATAAAAGTCTTCACTGTACTTGGAGGGAGCAGGCAACAGCCAAGTCACTGTTTTGATGGCTTGTTCTGATGTTCCTTTTTCCAACTAAACATCATTCACAGGCAGACTAGTAAACAACTCCTATCTTGATCCCTTCACCCGGTACTCAGGCAAAGTGTTAGCTCCCCGATGCCAGGGTGTCTTCTCTTATCCCCAGGCCAAGCCCACTGGATCCTCTTCCTTCTCCCCCAGAGACCCATGTCTCTTTCAGCATTCTATACACATTATAAAAATTACCAGAATCTCTGACTTGAATTTGTCTTAGTTACAAATGGATACATTCCTCTGTTACTCTTTAGAGAATGCTGGGAGAAGGCGTGAGACTCCAGGGTCACAGGCAGGACTTTATTACTCATGGAACAGGAAGTGTTAGTATGATGTGTTTGATCCCCTTACCCTGTACCACAAGCTACATGGAGAGCCCAGGTGGTGGCCAGACATACGGATGGTTGCTTTACTGGGGAGGATCAATGAGTTTGGGAAGGTGTTGTTTTATAACAAGTGGTAAGCAAGCTTCCTTTTTGTCCCAGAGGGGGACATCACATTTTCCTTCAAGTTTGCTCTCTGCAAACACAATCTTGAGCAATGTGCCAGGTAAAGAGTGGCCAGAGACTTACGTCACTCACAACTGTCTGATGCATTAACAGTCAGAGACCAGGAAGCATGGATTTGAAGGGGCAGTGATGAAAATGAGTAAACTGCTTTTCTTTTTATTGATCTTACTTAATTTTAAGCTAAGCATATTTATAAATTATATGCATACACAACTTTACTATTCTCTTAAGTATATTGTAAAATATAAGTTAAATTGAACTAAAATTAGAGAAGAATAAGAGAAAATAAATGTAAGAACAATATCTAACTTTGCTTTCCATACAGTATTGGACTATCATCCTCTTTTTTTTCTTTTTTTTTTTCCATCATCCTCTTTGTGGTATGGCTTGCCACTTCAATTCTTTTTTTTGTTTGTTTGTTTTTGTTTTTTTTTTGTTTTTGTGGTACGCGGGCCTCTCACTGCCACGGCCTCTCCCGTTGCGGAGCACAGGCTCCGGACACGCAGGCCCAGCGGCCATGGCCCACGGGCCCAGCCGCTCCGTGGCACGCGGGATCCTCCCGGACCGGGGCACGAACCCATGTCCCCTGCATCGGCAGGCGGACTCTCAACCACTGCGCCACCAGGGAAGCCCCACTTCAATTCTTAATGCACCATTAGAGGATTTTTAAATTTTCATGTGTGTGTGTGTGTGTGTGTGTGTGTGTGGTATATCTTCTCGATATATATTTGTTGAAGAATCACTGTGGTAGAAACATCCCCAAATGCCTGGCTACTCCTGATGTAATGCTGTCTGTATCTAAGCATGATCAAACTCAAGGAGAACCCCTCAGCCTCAGCTGCTTACTATGAACCCACGTAGAACTAGTTCATATGTCCCAAAGCAAGGACTTGAATTCCAAATCTGCTTTTACACCAAAGGTGGTTCAAGTTCTATTACATTGTTTCTTGCCTGTGAATGTGTACGATTTGGTCCAGTCTTTCAGCTGAATCCATTCTTGTCATAAAAACAAAGTTGCATGGAACATCAGGCAAAAATGGACAAAGAAGGAGTTGGATTTCAATCAAACCCCTCATGTTATTGTGGTGAAATAGCTATACATCACTTCCTCTTCTCCTCTCCTCACCTTCTATTGTTTCCTCAATTACAAGAAAATTCAACTGCAGAAACACAAAATCACCACTCAAATATTCAATCCTGAATCATGGCATAAAAATTCCCTGGCAGATAGGATATAATAACAGCAGATATAATAAATCACAAGGTTCTTTTTAAAAATCTCAACTTAAAAGTTGGCTTACCTTCTGGATTCATCAGTTTGCACTTGGTTGTGCCTGATTTATAATTTTTCAAGTGCATTTAGCATTTCTTATTCTATCACTTTATAGAAAATGAGTAGGTTAATAAATCAATTACACTACAGCCAGTATAAAATTTTAGAAAGTTAATAGAACTTTTATTCATCCAATATAGATCATTATTTTTATTTAATTATCCCTCTTAAACTTTCTCCAAAAAAAAGAAAAACCCTGAAGACTTAAATAATTTAGGTTCTTTAATGATATACAGAGACTCAAAAGTTGTGGAAGAGAAAAGATCATTAAACTGAGAAGAGGTAACAATGAGAAAAAATTTCAGTGATTACATGGATTAAGCTGAAATATTAGTTGAGGAAAGAGGTAAAGTTAGTAAGAAAGGAATTTAGAACTAAAACATCTCAGGAAATTTTTGTAACTGAGAGTTTAGGAGGCTTTTGAAAACATTTTGTGAAAATATGTATAATGTCATCACTGGAATCATTTTAAAATTAGACTGGTCAAATATTCAAAAGGATGATCTAAGGGGGGAAAATAGCCCTGCATTTTTGAAGAGATTAAGTGATCTGACAGGTGTTTTCTATCTCTACTCTAGAGGATTCCATCATCTTGTCTCTCTGTATGATAAACCCATTAAAAACAAGAACAACAAAAACACCTGCATTGCGTTCAATTACCCGCACAACTTCAGTTGAAAATAAAAGATTCATACAACGTATAAACAGCAGTCTGTGCAGCTGTTAACCAGGAAAAATGTACAAAAAATTTAAAAAGCAGAAATATGTTATTCTAAGAACTGTAAGATTATACAAGAAAGGCAAAGTTCTAAGAGTTTATTTTGAAATGACACTTGGTCAAATAATGAATCAAGAGATTGTCCTAGCTCTGTTCTTAACTAGCTATGTGAATTCAGATTTTAGATCTATAACATGAGAAAATTGGATTGCTTACCACTAAGATCCTATCAGGTCTAATAGTAAATAAGTCTGTGCCTCAAATTATAATGTATAGTGTTGTGATAAAAGAAAAAAAGCATTTCTATTTTTGAACAAATATTCAAACATGATATAAAAACATGATGTCATCATGTTTTTTTTTTTAATCTGTGAAGATTGTGATTGGAAAATTAAAACTGTAATGCTGCAGTGGAACACTTAAAGAGAAGAACTCCATTTCTTTTTCTCCAAAGCAAAATTTCCAGGATTTTATTTCCTCAATAAATGGAATTCATTGGGAGAGAAGACATCTTTCCAACTGTAGTGCTGAAAATTCTTCAATAACTGCACCAAATATGTCCTAATGCGTTGCTTTGTGTTTGTTCACTTTTCTCCATATTAGAGGAATAACGTTCCCTCTCTATGCTTTATATCCCCTGCCTATTGGTCCAAAATGCATTCCCAATCTCTCTCTAGTAAAACCATCTTCTCCTTTTCTATTTGTACCTTTCCCTCACTAAAACTTAAGTCTTTTATATTTTAAAATTGAAATAAAGTTTTTATTTAATACAACTTTTCTTTCACTTGTGTCTCTCTTAAACTATAATTTAATCTTATGTCATTTTTTTCTGTTTTGTTGTTTTGAAACCAGTCTATATCTCCTCTGCTTCACAATTCTAACTTCTACAATTTGACTTACATATCAGTCATTACAGTGAAGTGTTCTTATTCAACCTACAAAATAGCCCACCTAATAGAAAACTCCAATAATCTTTTTCACAGTTATGAATTTTCTTCAACATGCATTTATAGGTGTCTAGGTACTTGTTGTGTTCAATTTTATGGCTGTAATTTAAAAGTGTTTGCCCACATGAAGTGTATGGTCTAGAGGAGACCACTACATTATTTAAACAATTGCACAAGTAAATACAAGCTTTCAACTGTGATCAGTGTTTTAAGAAAAGGCCGTAATTGTCTGAGAGGCTATAATAAAGAGATCTAAGTATTTCTTTTGAATTAGAAGTAGCTTACCTGAAGGGACAGATGAGCTGAAGGACAGTGTCTAGAGATGGCATTTTTAGCAGAGAGTGAATTGTTCAGATTGATATTGTTTAGAAATGACTTTGAAGGCACCAGGAGAATCAGAAACAAACAAAAACAACAAAAAGAGCAGACAAACATTAGCGAATCTTAGAAAAAAGCTATTACGCTCTCCAGTTGAGAGATAATAGTAGCTTGGCATACAGTATCTGTTTGCTGAAGATAGAAGTAAATAGAAGAAGTTGAAAGATATTCACAAAATAACACTGAAAGTGTGATGGCCTAGGTATGCAAGATGGGAGACAAAAAAAATCTATATTTCTATAATTCCATATTTCTAACATCTATAACTGAATTCAGTGACATATGGGTTCCGGAAAGAAGACTGGGTGAGGAAAGAAAACTACAGGTCAATATTTCTCATGAACATAGTTGCAAAAATCCCTAACAACTATAAGCTAATTAAATATCCAACAGTCTAAAAAGAATTATACAATAAGAACCAAGTGAGGTATATCCCAAGTGTGCAAAGCTGGATCAACCTTCAATGATCCATGAAAGTATTCCACCACATCAAGAGGATAAAGAAGTAAAATCACATGATCATATCAATAGATGTAAAAAAAGCAGTCAGCAAAATTCAACGCCCACTCATGACTAAAAATTCTCAGAAAACTAAGAATAAAAGGAAGCTTCTTCACATTGATAAGGAACATCTAAAAAAAAAAAAAAAAACTGCAGCTAACATAATTCTTAATGGTAAGAAATTTGACACTTCGCCACTAAGGCCAAGAACAAGGCAAGGATGCCCCCTTCCATCACTGCTTTTCAATATCCTACTGTAAATACTAGCTCATGCAAAGAGACAGGAATGGGGAAGGCAATGTTTGCATGGGGGCGGAGCATTTATGGAAGATCTCTGTACCTTTTGCTCAATTTGCTTGAACGTAAGATTGCTCTAAAACCAAGTCCATTAAAAAAAAAGTTAAGGGCTTCCCTGGCGGTGCAGTGGTTGAGAGTCCGCCTGCCTATGCAGGGGACGCGGGTTTGTGCCCTGGTCCGGGAGGATCCCACATGCCGTGGAGAGGCTGGGCCCGTGAGCCATGGCCTCTGAGCGTGCGCGTCTGGAGCCTGTGCTCCGCAACGGGAGAAGCCACAACAGTGAGAGGTCGGCGTACCGCCAAAAAAAAAAAAAAAAAAAATGTTAAATATATAAGCATCGATGGAGATCTGAGTAAAGAATCAAATACAGCCAAGTGGAACTAGTTAAGGATTAGCTGGCTTAAAATTCATGGTGGCTTTGAAGAGGGTGATGAACAAGAGTGAAAAAGGAATGGAGGGATTTCTAGGTAAAGGGAATGACACAGGGAATATTCTTGCTTTTCTTTACGCAATCCTCTTAAAGGATGTCCTTGGGGAGAAAATAAAAAATTGAAGTGAGAGAACTATATTTTTAAATTACAACAGTCATAAGAATTCATGATAAATAGTATGTCAAGTAAGATGAAATACTATTAAATATTGACCAAAATCAATTTGCATGCATGTTAATATTACCAAAACCATTCCCCCTATATTTTTGGGGTAAGTGATTACAAATTCACAATACAAACCTTTAATTTTTTAAGCTATACAGTGTAAATTTACTTTAAATAATTATCCTTTTATATATGATGTCACTACTTATAAAAATATCTGTGGGATACAGACTTTGTATCAAGAGTCTATGTTAAAGGAAGTAAAATAAGTAACGTCATGATTTCATTGAGGATTTAAATATTTTTCAGAGCCCCTTTGTTCATCATAAAGCTGCAATGTTTCCAGTGTGTTTTTGCCAAAGTAGAAATTATCATGAATGCTTCAATTAAAATTGTATTTACATTCAAAATACCTTCAGCTCCTTACCAGGAAGTTACTATTATGTTACTGTATTTCCCATTTAAGGTAGAAATAAATCCAGTATATGTTCATATTTGTGCTGATTTTCTTCATACATTTATGCAAACAAAATAACACATGTTAAGGCTCTTTCTTATTAGCTCTTTCTTATTAGTATAAAGGTCTTATTTGATTTTTAAATTTCTAAAATTAAAGCATTTTATTATATCACAAGCCTGGAAAGAATTTTCCATCATTGGAAGCTCTTTAAAGGGAGTATAAAAATGTGTAAGCTTCAGAAACCCAGCAGTTTTAATTCTCACTTCAGCTACCTGCAGTGTTTCCTCAAAGCTGAGCCTAGCACTTCAGCAATGACATAGCTAGCAAACTTTTCTATCCTTAGAAGAGGTTTGTTTTTGAATAAATGCTCAGAAGATCTATCATGGATGAATATAAAGCAAGGGTCATTTTCTTCTGTTTAACAATAGAAGTCTGAAGCCATTAAGACAGTAATACAATTTTACACTTTATTTAGTACCATATGACTTCTTTTGAAAATACTTAAATGTCCACATTCTATATTTCTTTGGAAAACTGCAACAACCCATTATAAATAATATGGTTCTAATCGAGCTCTGATTCTTTTGAAAAATAATATGTAAGGTACTTTTCAATGAAATTAATGCTTAATTTATTAGCTATTTATTTAGTTATTTTTTGATAGATTTTGAGAAGACTATGCACTATGTAAAACTCATTTTGATCTTGCAGATGCAAACTGGTATTTTTAATTAGGTGGTAATTAATGAGAAAAAGTTTAGAGTTTAACTTTTATTTCTAAGAAATGTGTGATGTATTATTTACATAATGTTTTTGAACAAGTGCCCTATACTACAGGGACAATATTAAAAAAAAAAAAATGACACTCAGCAACTCTCCATTTACACCCATGTACATAAGAACTTCTATAGCCCTTAAAACAACTATGGTAGTTGGTCCTTTGCAAAAAAGACAGCATCTAGAGATGGCTCAGGGCACCATGACCCTGAAAGATTATCAACAACTCTCTTTGTGTGCTTCGACCCACTTGGTTTCTGACTCCAGAAGTCTTCAACTAAGATAACTCATTTCTTTTCTTGTGAATAAGAAGACTAAAATAAAATCACCTGTACCCATTAAGTTGGACACCAGTAATTGTGATACTGTGAGAGTATGGAAGTTTACACCTTGTCAGTATTCATACATAAAATTTGCAAACAAGTTAACAATGAGAGCAAAATTGTTGCAATGAGATTAAACCACTCAGTGGAATCAAATGGTTTTGAATGTGCTCCAGGGAATTCAGAATTCTTAATCTCTGAAGACAGAATTTATTGCTAGCCCACATAGCTCACAACTTCATTGCACATTTAAACAAACTAAACCAAGAGAAACCAAAACTTTGACTTCTAATGACTGTTACAGAGGAAGATAAAACTGAAGTCCTATGCTTTCCACTAAAGTCATTTCTTTAAAATGAGATGTGAATTGTCAATATTTCTAATATCATCGTTAATTTGCTAAACACTTTTGTAGCCCTATATCTGAATATATTAAAATACATTTTAAAATTACTTTTAATTGGGTATATTCATTATTTTCTACAAGCAGGCTCCAATTTGTGGATTTATGCCCTAATAATAAGAAGAAACAGAATTTTATCAACAGTAATGATAATATTTTAAGTACCAATTTTCCTGTGAACTACATTATGATCATACAATCAAACATTTTATATTAAATAAAAAATAAATCAATTTGAGAAATTAACTTGCATCTTTACCTGGAGCAGAACTAGAAAAATTTGTTTTAAATGGGTTAATTATAAAATATGTGTATATCCTCCACTGTTTTCGCCATACATAATCATTTATTTCATCATTAAAATTTTTCCTATATTTTGAGAATTATATAATTTGCACAGTTTCTAACATTATTGGGAAAGTAGCAAAATAAAAAGAAATTGATTTTGTTTTGGAATTTGCATCTAAAACTCACCGCTTTCAGCTGGAGAAATAGCAATCAATTATAAGCACAATTTTTCAAACGGAAGTTCTGATAAAGAGTTCCTAATTCTTTATTATGTGCATGAACTTTACTCTGTACATGAATTATGTTTTATATTTGTGTATTTTAAAACTGTACTTTCATAAAGGTAATTTTTTCAGAATTATCTGACCTTTCTGAGCACCCGCTATAAACTTTTACATTACCTTACCTATCGTATGTGTTCCCTTATAAAGATATTTCCCTTTCATAAGAGAACAACTCTGACCATGAATCAGATTACTCCTGAGAGCTTACTTCCCACAAACATTAGCTGTAAAAGCATTTTTTGCTAACTCTATAATTTCTTCCTAATATTTGTTTCCAAATTCCCTGATTGGAATACACTTATAAAGGAAGAAATGCATAGCCTTATCATTATATTGTTACTTAACATCCATTTTTGTCACTTGTTCTCTTACAAAAGAGTATGAAATAATTTGTCAATGTAACTAATTTTTATTGCATTGTATTGACCTATTTTACATAACAACCCTTTGGGATACTTGTAGTACATATCATTTTTAGAGTTTTCCTTTTGTAGAAAATGTCAAGGAGAAAAAAAGACAAAAATAAATAAATACATAGAAATTAAATAAACATAAAATCCCATGTACTTAGAGAAGCACATATATTCCTTATTTTCCACGTTTCTTATAGAGCCCTTTTAAAGCTGCTTAAATGAATACTACACTTTTAACTTTATGGAGATCATTGCTTTTCCCAGTCAATCTTTGACTGGTTAAAAACAGCTTATTTTTAAAGCAAAATATTGTTTGTGATACTCTCCTATGAATTCATATTTTAGATTTTACTATTTTTTGCAAAATTCTTCCCTTAGTTTTTTTTTTGTTTTTTGTTTTTTTTTTTTTTTTGCGGTATGCGGGCCTCTCACTGCTGTGGCCTTTCCGGTTGCGGAGCACAGGCTCCGGATGCTCAGGCTCAGCGGCCATGGCTCACGGGCCCAGCCGCTCCGCGGCATGTGGGATCCTCCCGAACCGGGGCAGGAAGCCGTATCCCCTGCATCGGCAGGGGGACTCTCAACCACTGCGCCATCAGGGAAGCCCTCCCCCTAGTTTTAATTATACATACATATATATGTATATATCTATACATCTTATGAGCAAATGGGAAATAGGGTTTTTCCCCCTATATTTGTAGGGAAAATGGCATTAATTGAAGGCTTTGATTATGAAAAATTTGCATTAGATAGGCTTTGCACAGGATTTTAGCTTAAATGACCAATTTATGCACAAACTCAATTTTAAACCATAATTCTTCTCAGGTTTCCTTAAAACTCAGTCCAGGTGGGACGAAGAAAAAAAAAAAAGATATTTTGGCAAACTTGTCTCCTGACTCAGTTTGTAATAAACATCTTGCTGAACTCTGGTCTGAATAACAAAAACACATATAATCTAGCAGAAGTTTGACCATGAAACGTTCAATATCCAATAGACTGAGAAAAGAGAGAGTCCCTACCTTTAAAAACAATTTCTGGCTTTATGTGCCTCCTTGTCACAATAAGAGCACATTTCAAAGGTCTCAATGGTCAAACTTCAATTTTGAAAGGTCTTTGCAAGCAGAAACTTACATCCAAGGTATGACTTGGGAAGACAGGCTTCCAAGAGAAACGTGGCAGAAGGATGCGAATATCAATGCGGTGCAGGTAATGGAGCTAAATGGCAGTTTAAAAAAATCATCCCAGAACGTTACCTATACAGCAGATACTGACTCCGTATGTCAGTTAATTGGATAAATTACGGAAGGTCGGTGAGTGACCGCTCAGCAGAGAGCGCAAGATAATGATGACAATTAATTGGAGAAAAGGAGAAAAAAGGGAAGGATCTATTTTATTAAATAAGATCTTTAAATACAAGGTAAAACCTCCAAATCTGTGTCTTTTCCAAACATCTTCTAGTCTGTTTCGTTGGGTTAAAGTATCACCTGTTGGAAAGTTATCATCACATTTGAGAAAGTTATCAAATGACATTTGACATTTGAGAAAGTTATCAAATGACATTTCATTGATAATGAAAAACAAAGGAAAGACAGCAACATAACCGGCATTCAGCACTTGTATTTAATCTGAAAAGACTAAAACTTTCCCTGTTAGCATAAAAAGGGAAGAACTAAGATCCCATATATCTTGAAGAAAAAAGGAAAAAATGTTGCATAAACAAAACTTGAAGAGATACAAAATCAAATAGCTAAGTGTTCAAATTATGTAGTTGATGGGCTTCAGTTACTGTGACATACTTCATTTAAATATCCTTTAAGATGCTTGTAGTATATATATATATATAAATTTTTTAAACTTGTTTTTAAGAAACTGTCAGAGCCACTTTAAAATCAATATCTAATTAAAATATTTAGTGCATTAAGTTTATAAGACCTACACATTCTAAATATCATACTATGTAATATAAATATTAATATATTATTTGATAGATTTTTTCCTCATTTTTTTTGTGCTTTATAAGCACCTAAAACCGAGGTTATCTCAAACCAAAGCCATGCATCCCCACCAATCTCCATGATGTGTAACAGAATAATCATGAATATCATACAATGAAAGACTCAAGAAAATAGAAGCCATGTCATTGATTCAGTTATGTATGGCAATAAGACTCAAGTGACAAGAGGCGTAACAGACATAACTGAGCATAAATACAGAGCAGACACACAACTTTGCAGAAAAGTCACAAGATTTCAACTTATTATTTAATTCCCATGTTCGGTTAAATTTGAAAGTGGGTCAAACTATAGTTGACTCGTGAACCACATGGTTTTGAACAGGGTGGGTCCACATTTGCGTGGAATTTTTTCAATAGTAAATACTACAGAACTACACAAACTGCAGTTGGTTGAATCCACCCACATAGGCTGAACTGTGGGTATGGAGAAGCTAGGAATATTCAGGCACAGCTATTTGTTTTACCTGGATTTTCAGATGCTGGGAGGGGAGGTGCCCTTGACAAGCCCGTGTTGTTCAAGGGTCAATGTAGTACTAACGCCTTTGTTTTGTTAGTTTTGATTATTTATAAAATTTTTGCAGCTGAGGGAGCAAAATTCATCTAGATTTTTCTGTACAGTATAATGACTAGATGAAAACAAATGTAATTAAACAAATTCATTTTATGTAAGATAAACATATTTATTTTTTATAGCTTTGATGGCTAAGCTTCACCCCCCCCTTTATTTATTTATTTATTTATTCTCTGGGTCAGGTCTTAGTTGCGGCACACGAGATCTTCATTTGAGTCATGCGGGATATATTTGTTGTTGTTGCAGCACGTGGGCTCCTCTCTAGTTGTGGCGCACGGGCTCAGTAGTTGTGGCATGCAGGCTTAGTAGCGCCGCGGCATGTGGGATTTTAGTTCCCTAAACAGGGATGGAACCAACGTCCCCTGCATTGCATTGGAAGGCAGATTCTTTACCACTGGACCACCAGAGAAGTCCCGATAATCATATTTATATTCTGCTATTACCATGATTTTTTTTTCTAATTGGAGAATTTAAATTTGATGTATAACATTTTCATCAAAGCCTTTTTTTTTTTTTTAAATCAAACTACTTGATATCAGGGATTTCTAGGAAAAGATCCAGACAAGAGAGTTAAATGAAATGATTATTAACATTCGTAGCATCAGGTAGACTTTTAAATAAGTTAAGCCTTAAACATGTCTACTTTGCAAAATGCCAAGCAAAACCAATTTAGTAGACAGAAGAGTCCTGTATTGTGAACAAGCATGGACTCTGGCATTAGGCTGACATGAAGGTCATCGCTGCCTGGCTTCGTGCTTATGTGTTCTTCATTTGAATAGACCTTCCTTGTACTAGCATCAAACTTTGGGACTCAGGGAGATTGTGACGGTTGGCCTTACCTTTCCAGAAAGATCTGATTAATCTGAGGTTGACAAGGTACGGATAATACTGACAAAGAGTTTGAGAAAATTGAGTCTCTATTTCTTCCTACAAGGTATTTTTTCTCAGATGGTGACATTCACATTAAAACGCCTAGTGTGTGAAAGAACTTTAAACAGCTACATGGAAATTCAGGAGCTTGGATATAAATCCACGGGCACATATATCCTGCTGTTTTCAAACCCATGCAGATGTATCTGATTGCTGATAATTTAAAATAAAAATACAGATTTATGTTCCTAGAAAGCATTATTTTACTTTCTCTACCTTTGTTAGAAACTGATGAGACAAATGACAAAAAAATCTCTTTTGAATTGAATAAAATATTAATATTTTATAATGTTAATGTAAAAAAAATTACAGTAATAACTACCACAGTGTAAAGACTATAAATATGGCAGAAAATGATAAAGAATCTGAACTTATATTTTAACAAATAACTAGAATGTGTTCCTGATTCTGGAACTGAGTAGACTGAGTATATATAAACACAGGTATGATATTTTCTCATTAGCCTCCAGCCCTGAACCTCAAGGTTGAACTAGTGGATTTGTTTGATGTTTTCATTCCTTTAAAAACATTATAAAACGATTTACTGTGGATTTTTTCTTTGAACAATGTGTATTAGTTTTATAAACATATCAATAGTAATCTGTGCTAGTGTGGGAAATTCCATTTCTTTTCATGTTATAAAAAAGGGAGAGATTCTTTGAGAAGCTGTTGATCTGGAAGAATCTCCAGAATTGACCTGTTACAGTAAAAGAGGAAAGAGGAAGAAGAAACAGACAACTCAGGGAGGTAACAGAATACCACAAGTCTATTCTCCACAATTTTGTCAGCTGCTGGTTGCTCCCAGTTTCTTATTCTCTGCACGTTGTCACTACCATTGCCAACACGGCCCAACCCCAAAATTATCACTAATTTATCTATTCAGTTATTTGTTCATTTCCCCCATTCTCTGTATCTTATAGTCACAGTTGTGACATCATTTATTAAGCTTCTAATTGAAAGCTATGAAAAAATTCACCAATTTTGTTCAAAATTCACTTTTCTTAATTTTATTTAACATGAAAACAAATTTTAGAAGAAACAGTGGAAGCACTTCTCACCATATGAAATCAACCTATACTTCCCATTTCAAGTGGGCCTCAGTGGTTTTTTCTAACATCCATTCCAACAAGTTCCTGAAGTGTATTTTTGCAAAAAAAAAAAAAAAAAAAAAAAAAGGACTTCTTTTTTAAACAATTTTCCTGGCTACACTAACTCTGCTGAGATTGTAGCATCATTTCTGGTACCCTCATCAGTGCTACATTTTCCTGGGCTCAATGTCATCAATAATATTTTTCACAAAGTTCTATCTCCTTGAGTTATTAAGTTTCTATAAAATGGAATTTGGTTCTGTCTTAAGTACTATTCAAAGCACCTGAGAGAGTAGTAGCGTAATGCTGGATGAACAATAATTCGTGTTGGAAAAGGATTGAGTGATATTCAAAGGTTGGTTTGCAACCACTTAGTTGGAAACAGGTAACAATAGATATAAAATCTTATATATTTAAAAACTTGTGTATGAGATTTGAAAATTATGTGTATATGAGCTGATAATGCTATAAGGTGATTATGCTATATTAGAGTATATAGTCATTATGTATTCTCAATGAGTATTACATATAATTCCTGTGACTATTATCAGTATATTTGAAGAACCCATTAGTTAAAGGAAAAGAGATCTATCAATATTATGAGTCTTAGCAAAGACATGTTCTAGGATTTTGAATGTACTCTCTCTTCCCTTTGAATCATTAACCTTCCCTTGTACTGTTTTTCGTGACATTTCTGTTCTAGGGACTGTACAAAAGAAACACAGTCCCAGCACATCATCTGTTTGAAGGACATCCAGGGAGGGACAGCCAATTGTGCTGTAGCCGGACTTGTGCTCCATTCCCAGGGGAAATGGAGGCGAGAGATGGACAAGTGCCAAAGTGCCAAGTGCCAAGCATGCATCTGATTATTTAACTAGGAGCCTCCGCACATGGCCATGGTGAAGGTGTTGTGAACCAGTGTTCTAGAGATCAATGTTTTCTTGTTGTGTTTTTCCCTCTTCAAAAAGAGCAAATATCATTCTATTTTCAAGCAGCTGAAATTTACCTGTATGGCTCTATTTTCAAGTTAGGTGTGTAACTACTATGCCCAAACTTCCATCAAAGCTCAATTCTAATATTAAGATAAATGTTTCCAAACGTGTATGATGATTAATATAGCCAAGAATCTCTGTAGATGTGCAGCTATTCGAGGATACAATGTGACTGACCCGTTCACTAGCCTACGAAAGTGGACATTCCTGTTGTCTGATAATATTTACCAAAATCAACCTTCAGCTGGTGTAAAAGTCACAAGAGAAAATACATGAATAGGAGTCAACAAGGTAAGAAAAGGGAGCTGGCAGAAGCTTCAGAGCAAGATTAAAAGTCTGCAAATATTTAACCTCATTGAACACTAACTCTTTTACACATGGATAGTTTCGGTTGGAATTGAAGTGTCACAAGACATGAAGAGAATAAATTGAAGAGCACGGCTCTATTGTGTTAATTATAGAGGCAAACAGCCTTGTTCTCCTCAGAAATCAAATCATAGAGTTCAAGCCCATCTGGAAACTAGTTTTCATGAAGATACTGATATACAGGATTTAGTGCATTTGTGTAAAAGAAGGGGCAATGAGCAATACATTCTGGATATAATATATATATATATATAAAACAAATATATATGTATATAATGAAATTAGTATCATTAAAGAACAGATGGCTCAAAACTTCGAGTATATGGAGATTTGATAGATCTAGAACTCCGTTTCTTGGAAGTTCTGGATAAATAATGTCTTCATCATTTAATGATGTTTTCCACCTGCAAACCTCTCCTCTTTTTTTTTTCTGCTGTATTATTTGTTTCTCAAAGTACATTTTCTCAAAAAATGTTAGCTGTTATTAGAAATAAGAAACTAGATAGCGCTTGCCAATACAATGCCAACCTAAAAGAAGGAAGGATTTCTTTCAAATGTAGTCATAAGTTTAAAAAAAAACAAAAACGGTAGATTATTATATCTACTCCAAACTGTATAAACTTGATTTTTGTGTGTGTGTGTGTGGTACACGAGCCTCTCACTGTCGTGGCCTCTCCTGTTGTGGAGCACAGGCTCCGGACGCGCAGGCTCAGCGGCCATGGCTCACGGGCCCAGCCGCTCCGCGGCACGTGGGATCCTCCCGGACCGGGGCGCGAACCCGCGTCCCCTGCATCGGCAGGCGGACTCTCAACCACTGCGCCACCAGGGAAGCCCTCTAAACTTGATTTTTGATGGCAATCCATATTTCATTTTGTTTGCTGGATAGCCCAATAGCACCCTAGTTTTTGGATAACTTCATCCTAGCCATCCTGACACGGTAAATAAATTTGACATTAACTAGTTAAAATAAATGATTAATACAGCCTTACGACTCCAGTCTTAACGTCTGAAGGGAAATATGTCAGTGTGTGCGTGTGTGTGTGTGTGTTTCTCTTTGTAACATAATTATATAGTACTGTATTAGAAGGAGTTGTGACACAGAACTTGGAACATTTCTTTCCTTTCGCTAAGCTCCTTGACGCAAAGGTGCAGACACAGAAAGCGATAGTGCGAAGCCATGGCCTGCCACAGCAAAGAATAAATCAAAAGTGATCACTAGTTGAGCTCAATTTCTGAGAAGTTCATTTTCTTCAAATTGTTATAAACTGACAGGCAGAACCATTTGCCTTTGAGCTTTCTGACAGATCCCATTGAGACAAGTGAAATGGCAGCTAAAACGCTAAATGAATGCCTTAGGCCAGCTCATTGGCTTTCTTCTGCTATTCAAGATTCTGCTACCAGGGACTTCTGTTTGCAGATGGCTCTGACACTCCCACATACAGAAGCCTGGGTTATCTCCTACAAGAATGATATTTACAATACTAATAAAGGATGCTGTAGTTTGGAATGTTCAGAAGTGAGTCACAGAGAATAGAAAAGCTTTGGACAATACCTTCTTCCCAGCAAAGAATGACTACAGCCTTGCTGCAGAGTGGGTCCATCTGCTATGTGGGAAGGGGGTGAGATTTCTAAATAACAAGGTTGGAGTAATACAATTATTTGGTAAGAAAGTTGGAGCTGGCCTTGAGTTAAGAGAAAATGGTTTCATAAAAACACAGCACCAAAAGGCACGTCCTTTCATTGAGTACCTTCATATTGTAGTAATCATTGTAATTATTACATGAAATGCCCTCTCTTACTTTTTTCATATTTAGCACTAATGTTTGCGGCTTTCTACCATGCATCTAATGGAAAGCCAACTTTAAACTTGGAGTAATAGGATGGGTTTGTTAAAATAGAACACTCTAAAGTATGTTTTTAATGGATAGTAGAGAATGGGTTGCAGACAAGAAGCAATGATATGAAATCAAAGGAAATGAGCAGGAATTGGATGCCATCTCAATTGTGATTGGGTTTTGTTCCGTGGGAGGTGCCGAGCATTGACTAAGTTACAAGGCGCTGTGCAGCTGTTGAGTTTCTCGGTGGAACAATTTA
Organism: Pseudorca crassidens; assembly: GCF_039906515.1. Taxonomy (NCBI): domain Eukaryota; kingdom Metazoa; phylum Chordata; class Mammalia; order Artiodactyla; family Delphinidae; genus Pseudorca; species Pseudorca crassidens. The sequence goes on from NC_090313.1 coordinate 7,763,282, forward strand.
AAGGAGCTCCAGTAAGCTCAATCCCCTAATGAATTTCCAAGGTTGTGTTTCAATTTTAGACATTACAGGTGAATTGGTACCACGATCTTACTTGGAATGTGGTTTCAGAAAACGAATTAGGCAACAAAAGAAGGATTTGAGGTTCATGTATTTGTATTAAAATAGATATCCCCTCTTCCCCTCCTTGATATGGCAGGAGATAAGACTGAGAGAGGGAAACATTAGGGGAGGTGGCCAGAAGCACCACGTTACCGTGAGTTCAGCGTAAACTACTAGTTTTGATCTGAGGCTCCAGTTTCTGAAGAGATGAATTCAACCAAACAAGTTATATGTGTTCGGGATCACGGGACTAATTTATTAACTGAAAACAATGATTGGTTCTTGCGGAGATCTTAGTGAAACATAATCCCACAACAAATCTTAAAATTTTGTGTACAAAAAATTATATTAATTGAAGCAAGTATCTTACATGCTCACCTTTAACCTCCATTTGACCAAATATACCTCAATTAAATGCAAAATTACACACACACACACACACACACACACATATATATATATAAACCACCACACTTAGGCATAAAAATTTCTACCTGTCTTCTGATTTCTTTTTCCATATTACATAATTATAACAAAACATGGGTAAAATTTTGAAGTTTTAGTATTAAATGCATGTTATCTGCAAGTATTTTCAGCATTCACATGGATTGGATGATTCTTTGTTTTCTTATATTGCTATTTACATTTTACACACATAATTCTCATCTCTGCATTAGGTTATATGCATCTTCACAACTTTCATACCTTTTCTATAGGTTTCAATGAATTGGTACTCTATCTTTTATATTTTTTAAGCCATGTATATATTGTATTTTTGTTGAAGTTTAAAAGATATGTTTTTTCAAATGAAATACCATATATTTTTTAGAAGCATATTTGCTTTGTTCTTAATAACATTGCATTAAATTTAGATAGAATAGCATTCACCCATAATTTACATTATTGATAATGACAATTATTAAGTTGTGGAAGAAAATTTGGACATTATAAAATTAGTTTTTATTTTTTTAAAAAAACAGCTGATATTAAAAGACCTTATGATATTGGTTACTTTTTACCAGTTCCTTATTGCTTTTGTCTTCACTCTCTCAGCAACTAAATTTCATGTAACAAGTAGAAAATCAAATTTGTTATTCAAAAAACCAAGGCAAGGGGCTTCGCTGGTGGCGCAGTGGTTGAGAGTCAGCCTGCTGATGCAGAGGACACGGGTTCGTGCTCCAGTCCGGGAGGATCCCACATGCCGCAGAGCGGCTGGGCCCGTGAGCCGTGGCCGCTGGGCCTGCACGTCCGGAGCCTGTGCTCCGCAACGGGAGAGGCCACAGCAGTGAAAGGCCTGATAATTTAGATAATCTTAATATGTTATTTAAATTACATTAATTTTCATTTTATTATTTAATAGTTTGAAAACCACTTGCTTTTCAAGAATTTGAAAACTATGTCATCTTAGACCACTTTAAGAAAAATATACAAAATCTGATTCCACAATACATATATATTAATGGCTGAAGACTGATTCTTTGCTTTTATAAAATAAGGTTTTTTGATGCTAATTCTTCTGAAAATTTAAAAATTCTACCTAAAAAGCACTGGCAAAACATTTAAGATTATAGCATGAATAGAAATTTTAAAAAGAACTCAAGACTTGGAGTCAGAGATGTCCTTGTTTTAAGTATGACACTTTAGGGATTTATATTGTGTTCAAATTTAAACCTGCGAGAAACTCGGTCTCTATTTTAATTTTGCTGACATCAAGAAGAGAAGATTATACACAGGGGTTCGAGTCTATGCCACCAACAGAAAATGCCACAATACATAAAAGTGAAGTATGATATACAGCTTGAATTGACTTATCCTATGACCCATAACTAACTGACTATAATTAAATAAATTGAAGGTAAATTAAATAAAAATACATTAAGTTTTTATGCTTCACTTTTAAATGCTATAATACCCATTAAACAGCAAATTTTCTTTTAACATTGGAAAATGATAGTAATAATAATTCTAATAATAATCATTTACACCACAGGAAATTGCTGTTTTTATATGTGGACATCATTGAATATTGGCAGCTTTCTATGGATTAATCTATAAAAGAGACAGCTTAGTGATTACATCAATAAGCTCAGACGTCATCCCGCCTAGATTGAAATTTTGGCCTCATTTACATTTACATTAAATTTGACCTCAGGTGAAGCTCTCTGCTCCTCAGCTTCCTTGACTTTAAAATGTGGATAATATTACCTACTTCACAGGATCACTGTGAGGATTAAAGGGCTTAGGAAATGTGTAAAAATGGAAAAGAATGTCTATGATTTTTTTACCCTAAATTAACAATATCGCATGACTATCTTAAACCGAACTAATCAAGAACCGTGATGGTGTCAGGAAGGTTTTCAATAAAATCTCCAAAAATGCCTTTATTCATTCATTTTCAATAGGATCTTTTCCACATCTAATTAGCCTCTTTTATTCTGGGTCTAAGTACATTCCTTGCTTTTGACTTAACAAATATAATCTTGAACAGTAGTGTCTGTAAGTCTATAACTAAGGTCACACTAATTATTTAATTTTGTATTTATCATTCCACACCTTATATATGATGGTTTAGTGATTTCACTACATTGAGTTTTAATTTCCCAATCTGTAAAATAACTATAGTAATATATCTGTAAATAACTATAGTTCTTTACAGATTTATAAATCTGTAAATAACTAAAGTAATATGCAAATATGATATAAGATTACAAACAGACTCTGGAAATTTAAGCTCAACAAGCAACAAAGAGAAGAAGTTATACAATAATCATATGTCAATGGGAAAAAGGTGCTAATGTATAAACAAAATTACACATTTCTTAGGAGTATATATCTGTTGGTTAAAGAATGTACTCCTGCAGAATGATACCTGCTTTTTGATGTTTTCTAGACAGGGAACACATACAGGCATTGGGCTGTAATCCTTGCCTGAAGCCCTTATTTAAACAATTTATTCATTATCTCTATACAAGTGCTAAGGTATCTAAAAATAATCTTGTAAAGGCTCTAGATTTGTTTCAAAAAGCCTTGGGATGAGGAGATTTATTTCTGAAGCGTCTCAGCTGGAAAAACTCTTTCCCTCAAGAGATTAAACAGCTCAGGATGTCAAACTTTGATCTCAACTGCTCACAACATTCAGAAGTAACACCAAGCTGTCAATTTCCTTCTGTTTTCAGCTGCAATTGTGAGCCTCAAATAGCAAAACACAGAAAACCCCAAACATAAAACTGTTACAGAAAGTATTCTCCAGGGTGTATTTTAGTAATTATCTCATTTTACTCATGATATATATTGGAGGAATAGAGAAGGGTAAGTCAGAAATGCAGAATTCAGCATCATATTTTATGTATATTGGAAAAAGTAGATGGCAATTCAAAGATGTGAGTTTTGTGTATTTTAATAGCTGTGTATAAATTATTTCTAATTACAAAGTAGGGAACAGGCCCACACTTTCTGAAATACACTTCAAGCTCAACAGGCCCCAACAAAATAGTTCAGTGCTCCCTAGACACAGATTTCTTCTGCATAATTTTATCTCTGTGATGCAGATGTTGCTCTGAGGTTTCTGATACAGGAACACTATCCTTAGAAAGCCTTCCCTCCTCAAGGTAATGGAAATAAAAATAATTTGGTCCTGGAACCTGAAACTTTCATGTTCATGTTTAATATTTTCCACTGTTTGGTTCTTCCTGTCTGTGCTTCTCACTCACTGTCCTCCTGCCTTTTCTACCTCCTGCTGCTGTAATTTACCAAGGACACTTTCTGTCTCATGGATTTGGTGGCATCAAGACACACAAGTGGGCTTCCCTGGTGGCACAATGGTCAAGAATCTGCCTGCCGATGCAGGGGACATGGGTTCGAGCCCTGGTCCGGGAAGATCCCTCATGCCGCGGAGCAACTAAGCCCATGAGCCACAACTACCGAGCCTGCACTCTAGAGCCCGCGAGCCACAACTACTGATCCCGTGAGCCGCAACTACTGAAGCCCGTGCTCCTAGAGCCCATGCTCCGCAACAGGAGAGACCACCGCAATGAGAAGCCCGCGCACCGCAGCAAAGAGTAGCCCCCTGCTCGCCGCAACTAGAGAAAGCCCGCGCACAGCAATGGAGACCCAATGAAACCAAAAATAAATAAACAAAATAAATTTATTTTTAAAAAAAGACACACACATGTGCAGTGTTCTTCCTGTACTCATGCTCATAGCCAGAGTCCCTTCAGTTTATGAGTATGAATACAAAGGCAAGGACAAATTGAGGATTTAAGTAGGTCTTCAACGTATATTCTAATCCAAATATTGGTATCAAGCTATGAAAATCCAACCTTCCTTTGATTTGTCCAAACGGATTTCCACCCTGAGAGACACTTACTTTGTAAAAAGTGTTTGAGCATCTAAAGGGTTCCAGCGTGCCTGCCATTTTTCTAGACTCTATATACAGTTTTTAAAGGAAGGAAAGAAGGATGGGAGGGAGGGAGAGGTGGAAGAAAGGAGGGAGGAAAAAAAGAGAAAACTGTTCTATTAGTTTTCTATCGTTGGTTAACAAACTATCACAAACTTAGCAGCTCAAAATTAAACAAATTTACCATCACACTTTCTGTGAGTTAAGAACGTGAGGGGCACGGGTTACCTGGGGTTTCTGCTCTGTGTTTCTCCAGGCTGAAAACCTGAAATCAAGATGTCAGCTGGCACTGGGATCTCATCTCAGGCTCAAGGTCCTCTCTCAAGCTTTGCTGGCAGAATTTAGCTCCTGGTAACTGCAGATCAGGGGTCCCATTTGGCTTGTGAGTTCTCAGAAGGGCATCACTCTCAGCTCTTGGAGACCACCCTCAGGTCCTAGCAGTGTGATCCACTCATAAGAGGGCAGCACACTTCTTCCAGGCCAGTGGGGCGATCTCACCACAGAGGCTACAATAGGGACTTCTGTAATACAGCATCAGTATGGGAGTGACTCTCCTTCACTTTTGTTAAAGATAAGTTAATCCAGAGAATGAGTAGCCATTACTTTCACAGGTCCCCCCCCACGGTGAAGGGGAGACTATATAGGAGAGGCAGTGCAAAGGCTGGATCCTAGGGACCATCTTAGAATTCTGCCTAGCACACTTGCCCTTATTCTGAGCACTTTCATTTAGAGGGACACGTTCAACAGGAGGATAACAATAGAGTAATAGATGTCTAAGTAGTCAAGTATAGAAGTATAGTGATCAGGAATTAAGCCTGAAGAAGAGAGAATAGAGAGTAACTTTGGGAGCTAAACAAAAACACAGTTCCAAGCCCAGTTTGGTTAGACTGAACAACTTATTGTAAAGGCTGTAAATTTGACGTTCTTATTGATAAGCTGCGAAATCTGCCTTGCAGTTTTATATAGGGAATTACATGAATAATGTATGCCATGTTCCCGGCAGAGAGATTCAGTAGACACAATGTATATTCTTATTCAAATTTCCCTGTGTATGAAAGCTCTGTCGTCATAAGACTAAAATGAATATCGGTATCTATGCTAAATACTTTTATGTATCCATCATAATTTTTATTTTTCTCCTGCTTATTGAATCATATGTCACATGATCAGGGGGAGTTATTTTGTTTGTTTCTGAAGGTGATGGGAACGTCAAATTTGGAAATACACTTTACAAAGTTCCAAAAGATAACGTCCTTCATCTTGGAGGTGTTCCAGGTAACTTTGACAATCAGGGTGCTTCCAGGGAGTAAGGACCCTCCTAGGAAAAGGAGTCCTGGCATTCCTGCAGGCAGCTTAAGAGTGACTGGGATGATGAGGTTTACGATTTCGGAGCAAAATGTAGATGTCAGCAATTTTACATATATCCAAAGGTGCAGGCAGTCAGAATTGAATATATATTGTACATATCAACGGAGAAACATAGCCATAATTGTTGTCATTTGTCATAAATAGTGTTTCTACCTATTTCTTTGCCTGCTATAAATAAAAAGCAACTCCAGAGATTGCTGAAGGAAATATTAGTTTACTCTCAATGCTGCTTCAGAGGAAAGGGAAATGAAATGTCTTCATGTCCTGTTGAGGAAGAACTATGGCAAGAAAGAACGATCCAGCCAAGGACTGGGAGGCATCAGTTGGCTGGAGTCAAGTGTAGTCCATCTCACGTAGAATCTACTTCAAAATTACCAGTGGAATATATTCTCTTTGCCCTCACAGAAAAGCAAGGCATTAAAGATGCTATATCTGGGCTTCCCTGGTGGCACAGTGGTTGAGAGTCCACCTGCCAGTACAGGGGTCAGGGGTTCGAGCCCTGGTCCAGGAGGATCCCATGTGCTGCGGAGCAACTAAGCCCGTGTGTCACAATTGATGAGCCTGTGCTCTAGAGCCCACGAGCCACAACTACTGAGCCCGCGTGCTGCAACTACTGAAGCCTGTGCGCCACAGCAAGAGAAGCCACCACAGCGAGAAGCCTGTGTGCCACAACTAAAGAAAGACTCTGCACAGTGGAGCCAAAAATAAAAATAAAATAAATTTATTAAAAAAAAAGATGCTATGCTGCTGCTGTCCAGGAGATTATACTTAACACATGTATTAATATTGAGAAAAGTTAGTGAATAAAAAATATAATTGAGTGTAATGGTCTAAAATCCCAGAAGGAGAGTAATTTTTTTTTAATTACACAGAGTTCAGAAAAACTCCTATTGTATTTTTAAGGAGACAAAGTTAACATCTTCTCTCTGGTTCTCTTCACTCCGTGATAAAAGCCCCCAACTCACCTGCGACCTCCCACTTGGCTTCTTGGGGACTCTGTCATTTACATTCATCAGAAAATGATTTGATAAATCCTGCAATCTGCATAATTTTGTCTACCTTCTCCCTAATTCTCTTGCTAGAAGAGGATGAAACTGCTTTTCCCCAGAGAGTCAGCCAGCCACATGTGCTCACACTCTGGGTAGTACAGGTGCCCTGTATCTCCTCTAGAACTTGGAATGAAGGGCCTGACGAATGACTTGGGAAAGCGGGTTTAGGCAGGTGAGAACAATGGGGCTAGAGTTCCCCAAACTCAGCTGGGCTCCTGACCACTTCCAGGGCAACAGCAGCAACTCAACTCCTCTGAAAAGCTTCTTTCATCATCTAAGGAGGCCTTAAAACTACAACCATTGTATTTACCCATGGCATATGTGACTTAAATCTAAGAGGGTTATATTTGCTCATCACTCTGAGAGATCAACGATTTGGGCTGGGCTTATATGAGGGATTCTGCTGGTCTTGCCGGTGTCACTCACGTGACTGCAGTCATCTGAGGTGTTACTGGAACGTGACTGCTTTTAGGGCTTCAGCTGGGATCACTCCACACGCTTACAGCCTCTCAGTCCTGCCATGGCAGCACTGTGTTCCAGCTAAACGGGAGCTGAAAGGCCACTTGAGGCTTAAGCGTGGGGTGCCATTTCCTCTGCATTATATTGGACAAACAAAATTGTGACACTGGCCCAGAACCAACTTGTATGTCTTGCTGGAGAAGCAACAAGGTCATCTGGCAAAAGCACCATGCCAACACCACTGGGAGGAATGGCTCTGGCATCTGTGAAAACCTACCAAAGTCCACCATCTTCCACACTACAATTCCTATGCTTCCTAAGTGTAAAATATACTCCACACCTACCTCCAAAATATCATTCTATTTTCCAAATCAGGTCTAGATGTGGATGAAGATGCCCATCCTCAAATGCACTTTCTTGGTGTGACTCCTCTTTATCTAGAGACATATGAGCTAAAAATTACACATCCAGAATAAAATGGTGACACATGAAAAGGATAACCACAATAGGCACTCTTGTTCAAAAAGAGTAAACACAGGAGGCACAGAGCAGTCAGTGGTCCATAGCAATTCCTAAATCCAGCAAGGCACAAGCTGCTAGCTTCCTCTTACTCAGCGTATTTATTGATTGATCCCAGTATATTTATATTTATTGATTGATCTCAGCTCTGGTCACTATGAGTGGAATCAAGTTCACAGTTAACTTCAACTCTTAGCTCTACCCTCTGGGTCTTTGTTTACTTTCTGAGATGGAATAACATCTTTAATAAACAGTGGTTTGTGTTTGCATCTGCGTAGCTTACTCAGCCTACTTTCTACATGAGGGAAATAATTTAGGGTCAAAGGGGTCTCTTTTCTCTTTTATTTCAATTGCTTTTGGTGCATGCTGTTACAAGGTTCAGCAATTTGAGCTCAGCATGGATGGGCAGTTCTTGCTCTGATCTTTCCTGAGGTCACTCACATGGCTGCAGTCGTCCTGTGGCTTCCCAAGGGGCTGGCTGTCCTAGGGTGCCTCAGCTGGGATGGCTTGCCTCTGTTGCATGTGGTCTGTGCCTCCACAGGCTAGAGAGTTCTTCCTTATGTGGCTGCACTGTGCTCGAAGAGCACAAAAGCTGAAGCCACAGAGTGTTTTGATGCCTAGGCTCAGAATTCACACATCATCACCTTCATCCATCTTAATGGTCAAAGCAAGTCCAGCCCAGATAAAGAGTTGGGGAAATGGACTCTGCCTGTTGAAGGAAAGAAGCAGCATCATACAGTGAATATGAAAGAGCATAGTGATGAGAATAATTTTTGTGGACATCTTTCAAACAATCTATCTCTTTTCCCAACTCTTATTATTTTAACTCTTTCTATAAAAAACAAACAAGCGCACATTATGCAAATTAAAACATCCTACTTCTCTCCTTACTGTTACCTCCTCTATAATAGATGCAATATTAATCAATTTCCATTCCTCCTCATCCTTTCTTCCATGGCTATATATATATATATATATAAAATATATATATATATAAATATATATATATATTTTTTTTTGCGGTACGCAGGCCTCTCACTGTTGTGGCCTCTCCCGTTGCGGAGCACAGGCTCCGGACGCACAGGCTCAGCGGCCATGGCTCACGGGCCCAGCCGCTCCGCGGCATGTGGAATCTTCCTGGACCGGGGCATGAACCCGTGTCCCCTGCATCGGCAGGCGGACTCTCAACCACCGAGCCACCAGGGAAGCCCATTCCATGGCAATATATCTTAAAGTATGTAAAACATGATGGAACTTTGTTACTTAGCACGGAAAGGATGCAAAATATGGTTTTGTGTGCACTCTTTTAGTGATATTCTTAGTAATTCTTGCCTTAAGGTAGAACATATACTACAAGTACTGTAGTATTCAGTTTGTTTTAGATCATGTTCCATTTGAACAATATGCCATTTGTCTTAAGACACACATTTTCATGTGATGTGTGTGCTATTGTTTGCTAAATTTTATCTTTTTTACTCTTACTTTGCATTATATATTTGACTCATAAGAATTAGATGAGCGGCACAAACATGAATCAGTGACACATAAAAGTAATGATGAAAACTGTAACATAAGTACAACTTTGTAAAACATCATGAACATAAAAATGAGAAAATTTAAGGCAAAATGAAATATGAATCTGTATTTGCATTAAGTGATATATAAATATAATAGTTTCTAATAAACAGCAAAGCAAGAAAATTGTGCACCGAGTACCACGAACATGAGAAAAATCGATTTTTTTGAATTCCTGATCCATTTGCACCCAGTTCCTAGTGAGAGTCAATTATTAAACTTTATAAGATTGCATACAGATGTCATTCATGTATTGACCTCATTTTTAAAATGTACTGTCCTTTGTGCTAAGCCAATTGTTTTCATATTTTTTCATCACAAGTTCAGCACCTAATTTATAGAACCAAGTTGGTTATTTTTTTTTCCTAAGTATAGGAGGAAGAGAACAGAATCATCCAGGCATCAGTCAAATGAACACTTTTCCTCTCAAGAACAAGCACAAGGCGCTGTAATACCTGGAAGATCGTAAAGCCAGCCACTAAGTTAACAAATATTATGCTCAGGGAGAAATCAGGAAAAGCTGTCGACAAAAATTACTCGATTAAATTACACTGTTGGAAGGGACAAAGCATCAGTGCCGTACAACCAAGGGCAGTTACTCTCCAGATGAGTGGAAACAGTATTTTATCCCAAAGGTGAACAAAATCGATCTGCACCATAATGGGTAGATTATAAATCAGCACTTAGTTTATGTGGCTGACATATCTGAGGGAGAATATTTTAACAATTTTTCTATGTATCACTGAAAATACACTTAGTAGGAAAGTATATTTTGGTTAAATATAATTGATTATTTATGAGTTGTGATACAGCTATAAAGGAGGTGAAGTTATATGCTGATGGAGCACCTCCTACATGCAAGGACAATATTTAAAGTATTTAATAAAATATTTAACAACTGGTATGATATAGGCAGCACCCTAACACAACAAAAGGAAACCATAAGCCGTCTATATGGCGGTACCAGTGCATAGTAGCTGAAGTTCAGCCACACCAAAGTATGCAGTAAGGAAAGACACTACTATAAAATAGATAAAGTGAGGTATTTTGGGGGGGTTGGGGGTCCACTCTGCCTCCTGATCTTTAAACCAAACTTGATTAAGAAGGGTTTCAGTTCTCTGTTCTATAAACTTGAGTTCCCATAACAGCCAGTGCACTTAAAGCATGTCAAGTGTCCAGCGGCTGAAACTCACCTGCTGCCCCCACCCCAAACTAAAGAGAGTTGTGCATTATCAGATAAATAAGCTAGACTTCGAATAGAGTAAAGAATAGGCACATGGAACGTTTTACTAAGAACTTAGTGAAATGTAGTAAATCAAGTCTTCATGGGAAAAAATTATAAGACAAAATCAAGATGCAATGTTTACAGGACTGAATAAGATATTTCACAGTCATAATGACATTTTTGCACACTGAAATCACCTTAAGATGGACATCTAGAAACACATTCCAAATGTTAATGTGTTCTGACGACTGCCCTGACGAGCAGTGCGTCTTTGTATTCTATTCCACTAATGAAGGAACACAGGAAGGTTGGAGGTGACTCAGTCAGTGGTCACAGAGTGAATTTATAACTGCCGAAGTCTGATTTTGAGGATCAAATTTTCTATTGTGATCCAATAATATTCCCTCTCACATATTTTAAAGTGCCAGTTATCATAATTAAATTAATCTCTGAACATAAAAATTTGCTCTTTTATAAATATAAATGTGCATCAAGGTGGTAGGAGACTTGGGGTATCCACATATGCTCATCATCCGTGAATTTGATTTCTTGTGTAAAAAAATAGAGCTTATCACAATTCACAGACTCCAATTAAAGAAAATTTCTAAATTAGTGGTCTTTGGGGGATGTAAGGTTAATTAAACCTTAATTCACTCAGCACCCTGAATTTAGAATTTAGAAACCTATCCGTGGAGAGATCAGAGCGTCAAGAGAGCATCATCAATGGCTAAAAGTTTAGAGGAAGGGCTTCCCTGGTGGCGCAGTTGTTGAGACTCCGCCTGCCGATGCAGGGGACACGGGTTCGTACCCCGGTCCGGGAAGATCCCACATGCCGCGGAGCGGCTGGGCCCGTGAGTCATGGCCGCTGAGCCTGCGCGTCCGGAGCCTGTGCTCCGCAGCAGGAGAGGCCATAACAGTGAGAGGCCCGCGTACCACAAAAAAAATAAAATAAAATAAAATAAAAAATAAAAGTTTAGAGGGAGTCCACACACACTGGGGAGACCCTGCCTTGGAGAGAGTGTAGGATTTGTAGAATGGAGCAAAAATTAGATGAAAGTTATAAATGGAGGACACTGTGTCTGCCGGAATATGGGAAGATGGAAGTGGGAAGCTTGGTGCTAATATCACCACGGTGGCCAAGGAGATCCACTGGACAAAGGTTGTCCATTCAGTTAAGCTGCTCTCTGTCTTTTGAGACAAGATCTAGTTCATCCATGGTGAGATGGACTTAGTATGTTCTTACATTTTGCTGTCAGACAGGTGATCAGCAGTCCTCTATCTCCCATGTAACCTTGGCAACGGGAGACGTGTTCTGCCAGCATCACCACATTTTATACATGCAGAAACCAAGTCCTAGAGATGTAGAGAAATTTGCCCCCAAACACAAAGCAAGTTAGAAAATAAGAGTCCCCTGGTTACTCTTCACTTTTTCATAAAACAAGATTTATGGTATTTTTCCATAAAGTAAATAGACCCCAGATGATTTAAACTCTTGAGTTCCATTTTGAATGAAAATGTAAATGTTTATGATATATCCTTTTGAAGAGTATTGGGATAAGGCAAGATAAAGGAAAATATAAGGAAAAGAAGATGATTCAGGACACCTGCAATGAATTTCAAGAAACTGCAATTGACCTGGATTTGTAACACAAATAGAGCTATTGCAGACTTTTAAGGAGGACAAGGTTTTGGAAGAAAATGCCTAAAGAAACCTAAATTCATATTTACTTCTCAACCCATCAGCGGAAATTTGCTGCCAAATTGGCATTCCCTGAGTTATTATTTTACCCAAACAAATAATTAAGAAAGTGAGGGCCAGTCTTTTCTGCAGAAAACAGAGTTTGTGCAGAGGAAAGGGCATGCTGGCTACAATGAAAACAAGTCTACTATATTGGGAAGAAAGGAGCCCAGAAGGAAGTAAATACCACAAGAAAGTCATTACTGGGAGAGATATATACCTCTTTAGTATAAACCAAAGAGAGTGAAATTGCAGGAAGTAGAAAGGCTAAGGGGTAGAAGTTTTGCCAAGAAGAAAGAAAAGTGAGTGGAAAATAAAGTTCAGGCAAAAGGAAAATCATGGTATAAGAACTGTTCATCTGGACAGAAAAGTCCTTGTACAATAGTAATAGAGATGTAGGACCTATAGGGGGCTGAGAACCTCCTGTCGCAGAACTGAAAATATGAGAGAAAAAAGAGAGCAAATAGTTCCACATTCTTCTCTAGGAGATTCCAACATGAACTCGTGCCCTCAGACTGTTCACTATTTCTTATCTTGTTATAATTATCTATGGTCCTCCGGTCCACTTTCCCTCATACCTTCAAAATTTGTTACTCGATGACTATCTCATTCCACATTATCATTCCTGCCATAATTCAGGATGATTCAAAAATTCACAGAATATTATGGACATTTAGGTTACTTCCATGTCCTGGCCATTGTAGATAGTGCTGCAGTGAACATTGGGGTGCATGTGTCTTTCTGAATTATGGTTTTCTCAGGGTATATGCTCAGGAGTGGGATTGCTGGGTCATATGGTAGTTCTATTTTTAGTTTTTTAAGGAACCTCCATACTGTTCTCTGTAGTGGCTGCATCAACTTACATTCCCACCAATAGTGCAAGAGGGTCCCCTTTTCTCCACACCCTCTCCAGCATTTATTGTTTCTAGATGTTTTGATGATAGCCATTCTGACTGGTGTGAGATGGTACCTCACTGTAGTTTTGATTTGCATTTCTCTAATAATTAGTGTTGTTGAGCATCTTTTCATGTGCCTTTGGCCATCTGTATGTCTTCTTTGGAGAAAAGTCTCTTTAGGTCTTCCAACCCATTTTTTGATTGGGTTGTTTCTTTTTTTGATATTGAGCTACATGAGCTGTTTGTATATTTCGGAGATTAATCCCTTGTCAGTTGCTTCATTTGCAAAAATATGAGGTACCTAGAACAGTCAAATTCATAGAGTCAGAATGTACATTGGTAGATGCCAGGGGTGGGGGGAGGTTGGGGGGTGGGGAAGGGGAATGGGGAGTTAGTGCTTAATGGGGACAGAGTTTCAGTTTAGGAAGGTGGAAAATTTGGGAGATGGATGACGGTGAGAATTGCACAGCAATGTGAATGTGCTTAGTGTCACTGAACTGTACAGTTAAATATGGTTAAAATAGTATGTTTTATATTATGTGAATTTTACCACAATAAAAAATTTTTTTTTTAAATCACAGAGACAACACTTCTAATATCTTTCCCTTAGTATCTTAATGATCTTCCCTGTTTCATAGGCCCTTCAATTTTGCTTTGGTCCAAGAAACCACCATGTCTTGCTTATGTTATTAGCATTCCGTTTTTTTCCCCTAGTTTCACCCAAAGTTCCCAATAGTCAATTTTCAGCAGAAAGAGTTATTCTTTCAAAATGGAAAGGCTATCACTCTTCCGCTCATAGGATTCTAATAGCCTCACTGCTCACTCAGCATAAAAGCAAAAGTTGTGCCATTGTTCCTTCTGAACCCATGTCCTGCCACTCTCTCCCTTGAGCATAATTTTCCATCCACTGTCTCTTCACGCTGTTCCCCAAACACCACAAGTCTCTCAGGGCCTGTGTAGTGGCCGCCGCTCTTCATGAAACAGTCTTTCCAAAGATGGCTCCTCCCTCACTGCTTTGTGTTCACTCATTTTCCATCTTTTCACCTTAATAACACATCACAGGTACCAGCATTTAGTACCAATCTCCACTCTTTTATTTTTTTATAGCACTTATATAATCTGGCTTACTATCATTTGACTCATTTGTTTATTATTTGTCACCACCAGGAGAATTTAAATCATAGGAAGACAGAGATACATTTATTTTATGACCATATAGCTAACGTCAAACATATCTGGCACGTAGAACTTAAGTATTTTCTAAAAAAGTATATCATTGTTACTATTGAATTAATTTATCAATAATGCATGATTAACACTTTTTAAAAAAAACAAAGCAAAACGAAACAAAGCACGTATATGTTTTAGCCAAACCAAATATAAATACTAATTGTTCCACTGAAGGACTCTGAAAATTTATATTCTCTGTTTCCTTACCTGGAAAATGGTCTAATTATACCTTTTTTATGGGATTATTACAATAAATTAAATAATGCATGAAAACTATCACAATCACACATCTAAACCTTGTGATTTAGAAATTATTTGTGATTTATCCCTTAATAGGTGGCTAGTACTCAGGAAAGAGGAATTATAATTGATGTTCAAATATGGAAAGGCTAATATTACACTACATGAATATTTAAATTAATTCTCTTAGAAAAAGAGAGGGAGTTAGAATGGAGTAAGGTTGAAGGCAAATGAAAGAACAAGGGAGAAAGAAAAAGAAATAACAATTTCAACACTTTGGCTGATTGAGTAAAACATTTCCCTCCATGTGGTTATGCCTATGGGTCACCTTGAGACAGGAGGCATGACTGGGCATGTCCTCTATCACCCCAAGCTACCTCGGCCTCTCTTCAGTGACCAGATGACACAGCCACTGGGCTTCTGCTTTTAAAGACAGGGATTTTGTTCTCTAAGTCTGTGAGACTGTTTCTGTTTTGTAAGTAATTTCATTTGTATCATTTTTTTAAGATTCCATATATAAGCAATAACATACAACATTTCTCTTCCTCTGTCTGACTTACCTCACTCAGTATGACAATCCTTAGGTCCATCCGTGTTGCTGCAAATGGCATTATTTCATTCTTTTTCATGGCTGTGTAATATTCCATTGTGTGTATGTACCACATCTTCTTTATCCACTCTTCTGTCAATGGGCATTTAGGTTGCTTCCATTTCTTGGCTATTATAAACAGTGCTGCAATGAACACTGGGGTGCATGTATCCATTCAGACCTTGTTTTTCTCTGGTTATATGCCCAGGAGTGGGATTGCATAACTGAATCACTTTGTTGTACACCTAAAACTAACACAACATTGTTAATCAACTGTACTCCAATATAAAATAAAAAGTTAAAAAAAATAAAGTTAGGTATTTGGGGGCCATGTGTACCATAAAGGCAAGTCACTAGTAAATCAGATGTTTATTCAAAGAAACACTGATCTGCCCATCCTTGGAGGAAAAAATCAATGACAAAAATTGTTTTAAGGGGTTGTATGTAGAGTTTGAACATTTTTCCTTCTTTGAGGGATTATCAAGACTAATACTAAATATGTTTATTGTGTAAATTATAAACACAATATGTGTTTATATGGCTCTACTGTAGGAAAATTACCTCAACAGACCATAGTGAAAAGAGGATCTCATGTGTTGAATGAAGAGAAATTAAGAAATTATATTGACACCACTTCCCCAAGAGCTTTATGTTGTCCCCATGTTCCCATGTTTCAGTGTCTCTATGAATCAAATTTAGAGTTAGGGAGCCCGCCTATGATATTATGTAAAACCAATATGAATCCAATATCTAGTGGGTAATTTTATTCTGTTCTTGGTGAAAATAAATACGAAGGAGTAACACTTCTCAATTTTGAATGTCCTGAGATCTCCTTGAAGGCAGTGAATTATTTAGACATGAAACATAAGAACAGATTTACTCTCTCTTGCCTCTTCTGACAGAGAGGTCAGGTGTATGGCGGGGAAGGAGAAGGAGAGATGCCTTGGGCGCCCACCCCCGCCCAGTGCCCTCTGCTCCTGCCTCTCTGAGACCTCTAGTGCTTCTAAAACAGGTAGAACCAAGGGCAGCAGAAGAAGCGATCTTCACCTTTGAGCAGCGTCTGAGCCGGCTTGGTCACAAGCCAGGCCACTGTAAGGTTAATATAAAAGAGTAGGCGTCACAAGGGGAGATGTGGTTAGCTAGGCACCACTTCTGAGAAGGTGTCTTTCCTAACTTCAAACAGAGATTGTCATGTTGCAGGTAGTTCCATGTGTCTGATTCCTCACACCTGCTTATCGCTTGACCTACCGCATGTATTTGAAATCAAATACAATAGACACAAGACAAGAAATGCCACAAAAAAGACCAAACTACTAGGGAAAGTGGTTTTAGATATTACAAAAGTATTATACTTTAAAAATCAGGCATTGGGGCAAGCACTGCTTTCATAAAATAATTTTTCCTACATAATGTTCATGATTGTGTGATAGGACAACAGCTTTAAAATGTCATGTTTTCTTTGGGTTGGGTCTAGCTATAGAATTACCTGAATCTTCTTCAGAGAACTGGGAGATATGCTAAGATCATACCCATGTTACAGATGGAAATCCCTCACTAAGAAGGCCTGACATAACCTCATGGCTATTACCAAAATAGCTTAATAATACCAGCCTCTCTGTCTCTCACACAAAAAAGTTGTTCTTCCAGCAGTGTTACAATCAAAGAGAAAGAAAAATATTTTTTAAATACTAAAACATGTTTTATTGAACTACAGTCATATTATCTTTTAGATTAGATGTACAAAAATGATATGGGATTTACAGTTTTTCATTTATCCCTTGATTCAATAAAGTATTCATGTTAGAAATCTCCATAATGATAAAAAAAAGGTCACTTTTACTAATTGAGGTAAGATACTATAATAGCAAAAACACTTTTTCTCTGCCTACAGAATAATGAAATTGTTCTTGAAAAGGTGAATTTTACATCTGATTTCCTATTTCAATGGAGTCTCAGTATGAAATTGGCCTCAGGATTCAGACCATAGGACAATGCTATAATTATGTCTTTCTGGCGATTTCAATAATAGGAGTCTTTGAATTGACTTTGACGTGGATCAGCCTTATGCTAAATGCAGACCCAGAAGAACTTTGCTCTGTTGAAACGTGCACCCACTTTTATTTCATCCATGTTGGAAGTCTTGTTTTATCCTTCTTCTTCTTAAGAATGCGTGTTAAATAAATAAGAGAGAATGAAGGGAAGAAAGGGTAAAATTGGGAGCTTTGAGGAGAAACTCTCAAATCGTGACCATCTTTTCTGGCTAGTCAAAAGACTTCCAAGTATGGAGAAGACAGATTTCATCACTGCTCAAGTTGTTGACAAGCTCCAAATTAAAACTACCCATTTAAAAAAAAAAAAAGTGAACATCAAAGTGACTTGAATTTGTTCCTTTGTTACTTATGCTTCATAACTTCACAGCTCATGCTATTTCATAACACACGTAAGAGCAGGTTTAGAAACGACCATTGGTCAATAGATGAGTGTTGTCTCTTGTCCGCTTATCATTGATTTGCAATATGAATGAAAAGGATAAAAGAATTTTGATAAAAATATCTTATGGCATGAAAGTCCTGCCATCAAAAAGTTTTCAACAGTGCACAAATTCTAGACTATTTTCACATGGAAACTAACAAAACACATAAAATGAAACAACGATAATAAAATTACCAGTAAACTAATTATTTATTTTCTCTTTATTTTGCTCTCTGTAACCTAAACACTAGACATGTTTTAGAAGATTAAGATAAATTTGTATCATGATGTTAATGTGCTTTATTACACAATATCTGATTATTAAATTAGAACAATTCTTTCTTTCTTTTTTTTTTTTTTTTTTACCAAGAGTCATTCAACCCAATGCACATTTAATTCTCCAATTAGTAGCAACTTCTTTAAGCTTGGCGAGCTATATAGCCGTTAATAATGCATTTCCGCTTGTTAACATAAGTTTCAGAGCCCCCTAGGTATTTATAAGAAAATTCATTTATCTTGGCCCCAGCAGTGCCTTTCAAAAGCAAGTAGAACATTTTGCATCACTGAAATTCTCAAAGATCACATAGTAACCCATGTGAGATCACAACTAAAAACAAACCAATGTGTAGCTTACATTTCAAAGACATTTTCCCTTGTATTCTTAGCATGGATAATGAATCCAGTCTTCTGTGAACAGTATGAGATGATTTATTCCCACAGTGCCATGTTTTTCTAGTGTTCAATTCAGCAATATAAT
Organism: Pseudorca crassidens; assembly: GCF_039906515.1. Lineage (NCBI taxonomy): Eukaryota > Metazoa > Chordata > Mammalia > Artiodactyla > Delphinidae > Pseudorca > Pseudorca crassidens. Next base: position 7,781,894 of record NC_090313.1, read on the forward strand.
ATTTTCTCCAAGAAGTTTAATACGATTAGGTAGTCCTAAGTATCAGCTTAATTTTTAAACCCGTAAAATACATTTGATCCACTAATATTTATTAGCTACTTAATTCAATTAATTGGTTAATCATTAAACGAACCACAAGATCTGGAGTTTAAAAACAGCTGTAAGAAAATAGGTTTTTTTCCACAGGTGGGGAATCGTGTGCACCTTCCAAATTCAGGTAGCTTCCAGCATCACTGCTCCACTATCAACATCATCGTCATCATCAATTAACCATAAACTGGATTTTGCTCAAATTCATCCGCCAATGGTTTTAAAGTCTGTGTTTTATTTTATTATGCTTCCTTTTCCTGAAAGAAATAAAAGTTTTATATTTAGGATTTGAATATGAAGCATCAGTTCTCTAAAGCATTTCACAGAAATATTTTCCTTAGATTGAATCCTTATGTTGGTTTTCCTCCTTTCCCTTTTCAAAATAAGTATTAAATTTAAAACAGTAATTCCATTCTAGAATAGAATAGAATAGAATCCTAGAATACAATAGAATTCTAGAATAGAATAGAATAGACTTCTATTTCTACCAAACTAAATATGGTAGTTTCCTGTCAATGTACAATAGTGACAATTATTAATACGTTGCTATATAATTATCCACATTGTATTAGCATGTTTTAATATCCTTATCATTTCACTTTTTAATCCCCTTTTTAGTTGAAGTGTTTAATTTTTTAAATACTAATTTTTGATAGTTTTCATTATTTTTATTTATTTCTTTCATGTGGAAAATGGTTATGTCGCCATTCATTTAGAAAGCATGTTCTACCCTTAAGAACAATGCCCATATTTCAAACCCAAATTCTCAAAATAATACATATTATTTATCCTTTCTGCTTAAAAGTAGCTAAATCTAAACCTGGCTTCTCCATCCAGGTGTCTAGGTACACACAGTAAACCAGGAGCAATAGATGCCTGGATAGATAGGTCAATAGACAGATTTCCAAGGTTTACTTTAAGCATGGTCTCTATTCCCAGAGCTCTATGTACTTAACCTGTTGTGAAAATATGTTCACCCCACCTTCATCTCCATTTAGCACCTCACACAATGTGACAGCTTCAGAGGATGATGTTGGGATGGTGAGGTCCAAGGGGAATATCACATTCAGGCAGATCTCACAGCTCACTTGCCTTTGTCATTTTAAATTACAGTGTCAAACACTTCCTGCTGTATAACACTCAAATTTGTGTCAGAAACAGTAAAAGGTGAAACCTTTCCTTGCACTAAAGTTCATTTTGTTTTAAGTCAGAAAGAATTTTAGAGAGAACGATTACCACCTTTCTCTCTGCCAGTGCAAGGGGCATTAAGCAAAAATGACAAGCCCAGCAAGGTGTCCACATATCTCATTATGCTTCTCGACATCAGGCAGCTTTAGTTTCTGAAGCTCAGTCACAGTTCAGCCCAGTCATCTCGTGATGCTCTTTGCTAACCTGAAGATCCATGGTGGGAAAACCTTCAGTGGGTAAGAAGATCACACTTATGAGAAATGAGGATTACTGGCCTTGTTAACCCAAATCTTTTGCTGAATGTGCACTCTTTTTTTATTTGTTGGTGATCTTTAAGCTTTCTTTTGTCTTAACTGAACGACTTGCCTGTACATTGTCCCTCCCTGCTGCTTCAGCCTTGGAATCTCAGGCAGTCCTCCCTGGCCACAGTCATGTTCAGCTTTGCCAGATTCCCTCTGATCTACAACCTTCCAAATCCTACCTGAAGCCTCACTCCTCCCTCATTTGTTCTTCACAGCATATGTCAACCCCTATTCTTACTTCCAGATAATTCACACCTGGATCTCTGTAGAAACTTCCCACTAACTATATCTTCAAATATGATCAGATAACTGAGAATTGCTTCCAAATAATTAGGGGTGGAAAGTGGGTAGAGCTGAAACAGTATTGGCCATAATTCCATAATTATTGAAATTGGCTGGAAGCAACATGGGATTTGTTATACTGTTTTTTCTTTCTTTTGAATCTACATGTTTAAAAATAGTTTAAAAATATTGTCAGCCTTGATATTAAGTTTAGTTACAATGTATATGTAAACATTCATAAAGAACATTAAAGTCTAATTACTGCATCAGCTAAAGGCCTTTAGAAGCAGCAAAATATGGCAAAATAAAGAATTTTATGAGCCAGGCTGGTTGAGTTAAAAATCCCAGCTTTACAGCTTACCAAACGTTGGGCTTTGTACAAGTTATTTTGTTTCTCATTATCTCATTTTTTTTCCTATGGAAAAATTGAAGTGAATAATGGCATTTACCTTAAAGAGGATTAGAAGACTTAACATGTGAAACAAGTGTAGACATGTCCTGTTACACAGCAAATTCTCTATTCAGGCTCTCCATCACTACAGAAGGTAACTCCCCAGTATGGATCTGATCATGGCATCTTACTGAAAGACAATACCCGGGTTTTTTTTGTTTGTTTCCCATTTATTCTTTGTTATTTAGGAATGAGACAACTGATCATTTCTTTATTTGTAGAAAAAGTCAAAGTGTTTGAATTACTTCAGAACTGAATTGAGTAGCATTTTAGAATATTTTGGTAGCATTCCCAAGACTGAGTCCACTAAGAGCTGTTTTGACTCCATTAGCTTCAGGTTTCACTCTCCAGCCAGGAATGAGAGCTTTCTCACCTGCCGTCCCAAACATGTCTGTAAACCTCAGACACCTCCTCCACCCTCCTACCCTCTTTATTTCAGAGAAAAACCTGATGGGGCACATGGCTGCTGGGCTCAGGGTCTCCTAGAAACGTGACAAGGTCCAAACTGAGGTACTGGTTCCCTGGAAACATTTTTCAGTCTCAGAGTGGCTTACCGGTGCTGTGCTTTGTGTAGAAATGAGAAGAATGATTCCTCCCAAAATTTTATGAATCCCAATGTCACCTGAATTTTTGGTTTATTTTTATTTATTTATTTTGAGGAAGAAGAGGAGGGAGAAAATATTCTTTGTTACCCCAATTTAATACACACATGAACCTGATCCTTTAAATAGCTCTGTTTGTCTCAAAGTTCCACTAATAATCTCAAGTGAACAGTATCTTTAGACACTGGGGCTGATCATGTCTCTACGAGGGCTCAGAATAAATCTGAGATGGGTTTAGTTGATATGCCATCCAGTTCTGTTTTTGCATAGTTTCATTTTCTCTCATCTTGAGAGCTCATCACAAAACTTTTGGTGGATACTCAAACTGTCCAATGCATATTTGTGCTTCATGTACATGGCTGTCTCATGAAGCCATTATGTGTACACACACACACACACATACACACGTATAATCTGCAGAAAGATTTCCAGTAAAACTCCTAAGGGTAGGTACAGCTTAAGATCTTGGATAATTTAATGACAATGGCAGTGAGCTAGGGACAGCATGTACCTGTTGGAATTTACAGTTCCAAGTTTCCATTTTTCAGCTGTGGGCATTCTCAACACTTTCAGTTCATTCAGAAATACAGAATTTCCTTTCTCTCATTCTTAGAAACTCAAGGGTTTCTTTTAGTCTGGGTATCTTCAAAAGCAACAAAGTTTTCAACACTTTACTCCTTTCTTTTTTTCTATTAATTTTAAGAATACCTATTATCTCTCTTTACTAGTTAGAGCTAATAAAATAATCTTTTAAATTCAGTAGATGTCATTTTTCAATAAATGTGATTTTAACGAATAATCCATAGAACAGAAGAATGTCAAGAACGATGAGTAGAAGAAAATTATGGGTAAAAGAGTGGGAAGAGGAGAAAGAACTATCCCTCCTTTATGTTGTTTTTTTAATACAAATATTATCAAATTTTATAGGTGTGTTCCTCTTTTCAAAATGTTGGAGAGAGTGAGGACTGAAAAGTGATTGCTGGAGAAAGCAGGTAAGACCTTCTGATACATCTGTAATGCATTATACCCAAAGGAAGGACACACAATTGCATATTGCCAAAATGTTTCAGCAGCTGTGTTAAAATGTTTCACAGCCAGTAGAATAAAATAGGACAACCATTAATTTCGTTTGCTTGCTTTTAAAAAATGTCAAAGTCCAGCTATTGCTTCATGATGGAGAAGTGAGGAATTAATGCCAATGGTGTTTTTTTCAACCATTTTCCATAAAAGATGATGTGAAACAGATCTGTGCTTTGTACTTCCCTGCATAGTTCTGCCAAAATGGGGCAGCTGGGCCATAGCTAAACTGCCAAACCAGTGTTTTACTAGATATTAGTACTACATGGTACATGTGACAGAGCACAGTGGGAAGACCATTTGTTTGGAATCAGAACAACCAACTGTGTGATCTTGAGCAGGTCACAAAACTTATCTCAGCTTCCATAGTTGTGATCGTTGAATAAGCAAATATAAATGGAAAATCTGTGATATGATCAAGAGACAGGATAGTGTGGAGGAAATAGTATCACATGATAGTGTGGAGGAAATAGTATCACATTCTGAGTCAGATCAACTCAGATCAGTCCCCATTCTCTACCTCTCATCTATCTCCATCACTGACTGTCTCACCTAATTTTATGAGAATGATAAAGTACCGAAGCATTCTGAGCAATACTTTTCTTATCTTTAAGGTGAGAATAATAATCTCCACTGTACTGTGTTGCAAAAATGAAATAAAGGGACATGGAAAAGCACCTAGAAATGTGATAGGCATATAGCATACTTTCTGTATGAATGTTTTTCTCACCTTAAAGGGAGAGATGTTAAACTTCCTGTGTAACAGTCTACTATTACTGCCGTAAGAAGTCACCACACATGTAGTGACTAACAACAACAACAACAAATCGAACGTATTGTCTTATGGTTTTGGAAGTCACAATTCTGAAATTGATATTACTGGGCTAAAATCATAGTGGTAGCAAGACTGTATTCTTTCTGGAGGCTCTGGGAGGAGAGTCCATTTCTTTGCATTTCCATCTTCAAGGGTTTCTCATATTTCTTTTCTTATGGCCCCATTTCTCCATCTTAAAAGACAACAATATTGGGCCCAGAACTTCTTGCACTGCCATCTCTTTGACTTTCCTTCTTCTGCCTCTGTTTTCCAATTAAAAGGGCCTCCATGATTACATTGGTCCCACTGGGATAATAATCTCTCCATCTCAAGGACAAGTGATTGGCAACATTAATTCCATCCGTAACCTTAATTCTCCTTCACCATGGACCCCAATGAATTCACATATTTGGTGATTAGCAAGTACTTGTACATCTTTGGGGGTCATTATTCTGACCGCTACTTACTGGAAAGGACCAGAAGACTTCACAGGAAAAATAACTTTTGAGTTTCCCTATGTAGGATCCTTTTTACAAGGTAGAGGAGGAAGGAAAGGACAGGCCAGCTGGTAGAAACAGTATGACGAGATCATGGGGACAAAAAGGGTACCATAACACACTCTGGGGATGATTGAGGTCTGATACGACAGACCAGAGCACATGATACCTGGATCCACTGAAAAGAATATTGTTGACAGATGGACATTTAGGACATAATAAAAGATTTTCATGTAGGGCAATAGATAATAAGGTATGAGTTAGAGAAAAAATTATGAGTCTTGGCAACAATGTTAGAAATGAATTAGAGTTGGAAGCACTTGGCAGAGTTTTACACATCTGGAGTCTATTACAATAGCCCAAGAAAAAAACAGAAGTGAAGTTGAGGAATTGGAAATGTATATGTATTGCAGAGATGGAATCGATATAATCCATACATTTTATTGGAAGCAAGAAATTGAGGAGAAGATGGAATCCAAGACAAAAATGATATTTTTTAGTTATATAACCGCAGACAATGTATGACGTAATTAGAGATAGAGGAGGTGGAACATATTTGGAAAGTGTGAGTAAAGAAAACTTCAAAAAAAAACAGAATGTGAATGGAATTTGAAAAAATCCAGACCCAGGTGGATATGATAATACCATAACTATAGTAAACAGGTGTCATTTTGAAAGTTTCTTTTTAATCATTTCATTCGGTATACGCTGCTATATTCTTTCACTCAACGCCATCCTTGATGCTTCCACCAGAAGGATCTGACCTCCATATCTGACCAGCTATTCCTCTGCTTAAATGCTTTTAATGGCTTTTCATAATTCATATGATTAAGTCCAAGCTTTTTAACCTGACATAAAAGCCCCTTCTTCATGTTCTTTCAGAATCATGGAATTCCCTCCAATGGAACCAGTTGAGTCTTGTATAAAGAAGTGAGTGGTGTTAGAAGCATAGTCTTGCAGCCTTGATGTCCAAATTTCTGGCTTTCTCCGTGATTCTGGGATTTATAGATAAAATGAAAAACTCTTTGTCAGCTAAACAATTATATCACTGGGCTTCTTACAGCAACACTTCTATGTGACTGATTTTCAAGTCCTCTCATCCTTCTAAATGAACATGACCGAATGAATCTAAAACAAATCACCAGATTTACTTCCACAATGTGATGGTGTGAGATAAGTGGATAACAATATGTTTCCATGCCGTCCATGATCAGATTTAATATATTTATGCTGAAAAGTTGTCCTTTAAGCTGAATAGCAGCAACACTGAACAACCAAGTGATTCTCGTCTTCTCAATGCATTTGTGCATACATTGGTCAGGTTACTTTGGTTTGGTTTTAAAGAAAAGATGTGGCATTCGAACTGCCTAAAACAGAAAATTTCTAGAAACTGTTTTTCTCCTTTTTATTTTTTTATGAAACATTGCTTATGGCCTGAAGACCTTGTAATGCATTTCTCACTTACAATAAAAAAGAGAGAGAGAGAGAAGGAAATTGAAGAGCTTCACCCTGATAAGATCACATCACCAGACAGAGCAGAAGAATGATAGTATCTGATATGTAATCTTATCCTTTTTGACAGTTATACGCAGTTTTGAAATGGAAGTACATAGAGATATTGAGCCAGTCTGATCAAAGATTTCAAAAATATTACTTGGTGGGCTATTTAAACCCCTTTCTTTCCTGATGTTACTTTAGAAACCTAGTTTAGTTTTAGACTTAAATGTATTTGGAAGACTAAAACAGTACAGGTCAAAAGCACTGGAAATGGTTTGTTAACCATCTAACTTATGTTAATGCAAGCATTTAGGGAAAAGCTAATTAGCTAATTCCTATGCATTTTAAAATGCATAAGTGCATTATTAATTGATACAATAATTCTTCAGCATATTTTTCCTGGCTTGTACCTGGATTTGTATTAAGCATATTCATTGAATTGATCATTTAAGAATAATACACAGTAATGCACGGTTACAATGAAATCACAATTCCTGGTTATCAGGAGAATATGTTTGCCTCTTGTATTTAATTGTTTTAAATTATTGTATGTACAATAAACTTGTAAAACATACAAAACTCATTATCTCAAAAATAACTGAGAGAATATAGAAACAAAATATCTTTTCTTTATTATCCTCCCTGAGTTCAACCCCTCAAATACTGAAATAGTACTAACTTTGAAACTCCAGCATCTGATAGATTGTAAGAGTATAAATAGCTTGCTTGTTATTTTCTTTGCACCACATGAATTTATCTTGAGCCGATATTCACTTAAAACTCAGTGGAATCTTTGAAAAACATGAGTATAGATTTGCAATATCCATTAATTAAAGAAAGGAATGCAGATGTATTGGCCAGAACAACTGTATTGAGAAGTGTCAGTGTTTGATCAAAGATTTACTTAGTAGGAGGCAGCAGCAGAATGAACTAACTTTCAATGTTGAAATTTAAAGAATAAATGCAGAACTCTTGTATTAGTTTCTGGGGGCTGCTGTAACAAAGTGCCACAGACTGCCTGGCTTAAACAACAGAAATTTATTGTCTCAGATCTCTAAGCCACAAATTCAAGTTCAAGGTGTTGGCAGAGTTGGGTCCTTCTGAGACTGGGAGAGAGAATCTGGTCCAGGCCGTATCTCTGAGTCCCTGGCGGGTGCTGGCCATCTCTGGAGTTTCTTGTTTTGTAGAGGCATCACTCAAATTTTTGCCTCTGTCTCCACATAGCATTCTCTCTGTGTGGCTGTCTGTCTTTGTGTCCAAATTTCCTTTCATTTGGATTCAGAAATGCAAACCTCCAGTTATGAAATGAATAAGCCACATGGATATAATATACAGCATAAGGAATATAGCCAATAATATTGTGCTAACTTTGCATGGGGACAGATGGTTACTAGACTTATCATGGTGATTATTTCATATTGTATTCAAATGTCAAATAACTCTGTAGTAGACCGACACTAACATAATATTGTAGGTCAACTATATTTCAATAAAACATTTCCCCTTTTTATAAAGACAGTAGGCCCACCTTAATCACCCCATTTTAACTGATGATCAGCAAAGACCCCATTTCCAAATAAGCTCAAATTCTGAGGTACTGGGCTTAGGATTGCAGCATCTTTTAAGGGGACACAATACAACTCACAACAACTATCCTAAATTTTTTAGATAATTATATGAAGGCAAATTCATATCTATAAAAACATTAGTATTCTTGTGGTATGAAGTAAGGATTTCTCTTCATGACCTTAAATAAATCTCACGTTGTTCCTGTCTTAGAAACTCTGTATATACACTCACGCCAAACTCTAATTCTATTGTGGATATTAAAGTAACTAATTTAGCTTCTAGAAGATCATAATCTCTGGGGGAACTTCTTTTTTTTTAATAATAGTATTGCAGAGTTATTTTATTTTTAAAATTTTTATTTTATATTGGAGAAGAGTTGATTAACAATGTTGTGTTAGTTTCAGGTGTACAGCCAAGTGATTCAGTTATACATATTCAAGTATCTATTCTTTTTCAAATTCTTTTCCCACTTAGGTTATTACAGAATATTGAGCAGCATTCCCAACATGGATAGACCTGGAGATTATCAGACTAAGTGAAATAAGTCAGACAGAGAAAGACAGATATCATAGGATATCACTTATATGTAGAATCTTAAAAAAATGATACAAATGAACTTATTTACAAAAGAGGAATAGACTCACAGACATAGAAAACCAACATATGGTTACCAAAGGGGAAATGGGGGGGAGGGATAAATTAGGAGTTTGGTATTAACATATACACACTAGTATATAAACACAGATAAAAAACAAGGATCTACTCTATCGCACAGGGAACCATACTCAATATTTTATAATAACCTATATGGGAAAAGAATCTGAAAAAACAGATATATATGTATGCATAACTGAATCACTTTACTGTACAACGGAAACTAACACAACATTGTAAATCAAGTATACTTCAATTTAAAAAAAGAATATATACCTTACAAAATATCAAAACCAAGAATGAGAAGGTATTTATTGTTGTTTGGGGATATTGTTATGAATGGATGGGGGTGATGTTAAATATTATACTAGTAGAACCAGGAAAACTCAGTAGGTTGTTTACAAACAACCTTGGCTCCTTGAGAGATCCCTGAGGGAAATACAATTGGTTTGAGAAGGTGAATCAAGGTAAGACAACATTACTATCAGATGAGATTCCACCCAAACCCCAAGAATACTATAGAATAAAAGAATACTGTAGAACACTATAGAAGGCAATGTCCATAGGCTGAAAGAGGTGAGGAATTCTTGTTTTTTATAACTAAAACAAAACAAGACCAAAAGAAACCAAACAATAAACAAACAAATAAACACAGGAACCTCTCGTTGCTTCCTCCAGGCATTTATTAAGGGGCCTGGTTTAAAAATTGGAGCTCTTAAGAGGGTTGATATATGAAAGTGTCTCTTCATATCACTTAACAGAGAGGATATTTACAGAGCTGAGTCCTGGCAGAACGTTGCTTTCTGAGATCTGAATGAAAGGTCCAAATTGGCATAACTTGGAAAGGGGGGACATAATGAAAATATCAAAACATTACTCCGCATGGCAATCTGACATGTTCATTCCATAGAGAGAAGCAGGAATTTAAGAAAATGTTTTGCTCCTTTAAAGAGGTGTAAATTATATTTCCTTGAAGACTTTAGACTTGTCCCAGCAAAGAGTTGTGTGTTTGTGTGCGCACTCGTGCGTTTCAATAACCGTATTGAACAAGAAAGGGTGTCAGTGGTTCACCCTGGAGAATAAGAAAGGAAGCTTCCTCTGGACAAAGCTGTGAGATTTGGAGCAGCAACTCCACAACCTGATGCAAGCTCCTCCTCCACCCTATGAAAAAATAAATAAAAACAAAACACTTGCTGTTTGTCCATCAGTCAATCAGTGACTGTCCTACTGAAGGCTGAAGTTCCTCCACCGACTCACCAGACACCGTGCAAAGAGGACACAGACTTGAGAAATGGAGAAGCCCAAGATGGAGCTGGGGGCAGATGAAGTCCTTTGAATAGAGGGTGTGTCTTCCCATTTAGATGGGTGGAAATTTCTTACGAGATTGTTAGAGGATAGTGTGGCCTTTGCACTGAGTAGTGACCTAAGTAAGGAGAGTTGGTCTTGGCAGACTGGTGTAATATACTCCACCCTATTTTTTTTTTTAAAGAATCATCTTTTTTAAAAAAATTTATTTATTTTTGGCTGCTTTGGGTCTTTGTTGCTGCACGTGGACTTTCTCTAGTTGCAGCGAGCGGGGACTACTCTTTGTTGCAGTGCGCTGGCTTCTCATTGCGGTGGCTTCTCTTGTTGTGGAGCACGGGCTCTAGGGTGCACAGGCTTCAGTAGTTGTGGCTCGCGAGCTCTAGAGAGCAGGCTCAGTAGTTGTGGTGCACGGGCTTAGTTGCTCCGCGGCATGTGGGATCTTCCCAGACCAGGGCTCAAACCCGTGTCCCCCGCATTGTCAGGCAGATTCTTAACCACTGCGCCACCAGGGAAGTACCTCTACCCTATTTTAAAGGAACTTTTAAGATGAGTTCTCCCTTGGATTCTAGAGACATCACATTTAAAATCTAGTTTTTGTAGAATGATTCTCCTCTCAGAGATTAATATGCTTCATCAACTTCAAAAGTTACCAGACATAAAATCACCATGGAAACACTGAACATAGCTCAGTAGCTCCAACCACCTCACCATCCATACTTCTGGGCACCTTGGAGGCACCTAGTAAGTTGCCTTTAGAGGGAAAGGCATTGTTGAGTTACTCCCTCTGAAATGTAGGCTCCATTTATAAGGGCAGTCTCCTCCAGGGTGGTGAGCAAGCCAGAGCGATTTTTAGTAAAGAGCTTAATAGGCACTTAGGGTTTTGAGAATTCAAAAATGGAATTTCCTAAACTTCTGATGTGACCCACTGAGGAGGAAAAAGGGGTCGTACTTCTAAGTCTCTAAGAAACAAACCCCTTGAACTATCAGGCACTCAATCCACATCATTGGCTTGGTCCCCTTGGAGATGTGGGGTGACCACTGGACCAGGGAACCAATGGACCAGAGATTCAATTTTCAAATCCCCAGAAAGTCTGTTCTAAGGAAGGCTTAAATCTGGAGGAATTAGGATGAATCATGGCTGAAAGGGCAGGAATCATGGCTGAAAGGGCAGAGGTAAGAGAACCACAATGGTCGTAAGGCTGATTCCAATCCAGCTGCATGTCCACTTGGGAGGAGAAGCTTGAGTAACCATTCCTCCATGCTCACATTTTTGAATCCATAACACACAGAGTTCTCAGAAGGTTAGGTGAAGGAGAGGGAACACTTCAGGATGAACATCCTTGATTTCTTTGCTAATAAGGCAAACATCGTCTCTGTGGACTAATAGGATAAATAAATAGTAAATACTTAGACAAATAGTAAATAGCCTTAAATGAATTAATATTTTACGTGAACTCAGAAGATATACCTGCATAAACCTACATAGAACCTCATACTCATCAAGATTTAATTAGGAATGATCCACAAAACAAATTCAGATCAGTAACATAAAAACAAATTTTGGAAGAAGTGAATGGGAAGAGTGAAATAGTTTCAATATAGCAGGGCAACATTCCCCCTCCCACCTCCCGTTGCCCATCCTCTTTTTAAAGTACATCCTTAAAGTACAGGGTTTCCACTTATGCCATTGCCAGAACATTCTCAAGGCACATCTAGTTATAAAGAAGTTAAGAAATACAAATGCAATTCCAGGTTGCTGTGTGTTCAAGTTATTATATAGAGATCTCTCACAATGCAGAAAGAGGGGCCTGAAAGGGAGGAAGCCAGTGATCTGTCCCTGGTCCATAAACTAAGACATGCATGTGAATGCATCACCCAAAGAGAACCTTGAATGTGGTTGTCAAATGTTCTAACAATGTTATAACTCTCACTAATGGTGATGGTTTCCAGGAATAAGTGGGTTGCACTGTGGTCTCTATCTTCAGAAGCTGCGATTTGTGTTATTTTGTTAGTTATCATCCATGTTAAACATAAACTGTGTTCAGTTTAACACAAAATAGTTAAAAAATTTTTGTTCTGTGAGGGGAATTGAGTATATTGTGAAAGGCAGAGGACTGAACATACTGTGAAGGGAAAGATATTCCCTTTAGCAGGAGTTTTTGATACTGGGAGCTTCAACAAACATCCTTAAGAGGACTGTAATAGACAGCTTTCCAAGTGAAAAAGGATACCGTTAAGAACGAGATTGCAAAGTGCAAAGCGTACATTGCAAAGACAGAGGGGAGAGATGGACAAGCCTACTTCATTTGCCATATTAAAGCATTAGAGACAAGAGTTATCACTGGTAAATCTCTAGGGAGTAATTTGATCAACGCTCAGCTGTGACCTTTTCTCTCTGAAATAGATGGTATGTTTGCTTTATGATTTCTTATAGTCTGTTAGTGATGAAGCCTCACACACAGGATACTCATGATATGATGAGACCTACTTGAAGTTGTTTCCTCAGCATCAAATATAATGCGTATTTCATTATAAATGCATTCTTATCCACTAAAATGCCATTTTAAATGACGTACCAGCAAATGTTTTCAGGATAATTTTATTACAGTAGGAGGTGATTTATAGCAGTAAATGGTACAGGCTTAAATAGGTAGCACTGAAAAAATGGGACTCGTGAGGAATGCATGAAAATTTCTATACATTATTATTACTCAGGAAAAACACATTATTCGATTAGTAGCTTTCATATAATTTCAACAACATTAGTCAAATTTGCTTTTTAATAAGTCTAGGAATATAAAACAAGATTTACTGTACAAAAATCTCTGGGTAAAATATTCTCTCTATTTTTAGGAGTTTCGTTTCTCCCAGATATTTAAATAATTTTCACTTTACAATGCTATTTTGAGCAACCAAAAAAAAGAAAAATAACTTTTTAGAACTTTTCATTTTTCTCCACATATTCTGGGACTTTAATTTATGATACAATTGAAAATGCTTCAAACTAATGAAAGCTAGCTAAGCCATTTGTTTGTGGAACCAAAGAGCAGATAAACCATTTTGTTTGTTTGTTTTGTATACACAATTTGTTATTTAAGGGATATACGGACATAATCAAAATCTACACCAGAATGTCAAACATTGTACAAGCTTGTTTTCTAAGTAAATTTTCTTTTTTTTAAAATTGAAGTATTGTTGACTTTTTATATTAGTTTCAGACGTACAAAATAGTGATTCAATATTTTTATAGATTATGTACTATACAAAGTTATAAAATGTTGAGTAGGTTCTCCGTGTTGTACCTCACATTCCTATGACTTATTTATTTTATAGCTGGTAGTTTATACCTCTTAATCCCCTTCACCTATTTTGCTCCTTCCCCCGCCCCCTCTGGTAACCACTAGTTCTCTGTATCTGTGAGTCTGTTTCTGTTTTGTTACATTTGTTCATTTGTTTTGTTTTTAGATTCCACATATAAGTGAAAACATACAAGATTTGTATTTCTGACTTATTTCACCAAGTGTAATACCCTCCAGGTTTATCCATGTTGTCACAAATGATAAGATTTCATTCTTTTTTATGGATGAGTAATATTCCATTGTACATGTATACCACATCTTACTTACCCATTCATCTGTAGATGGGCACTTTGGTTGCTTCCACTGCTTGGCAATTGTAAATAATGCTGCTATGAACATTGGGGTGCATAGACCTTTTCAAATTAGTGTTTTTGTTTTCTTTGGATAAATACCCAGGAGTGGCATTGCTGGATTGTATGGTCATTCTATTCTTCTTTTTTTGGAGAAACTTCCCTACTGTTTTCCACAGTGGCTGCACCAATTTACATTCCCACTCACAGTGTAGGAGGGCTCCCTTTTCTGCACACCTTCCCTGACACTTGTTATTTCTTGTCATTTGACTACAGTCATTCTGACAGGTGTGACGTACTATCTTACTAAGGTTTTGGTTTGCATTTCGGTGATCAATAGTGATGTTGAGCATCTTTTCATGGGCCTATTGGCCATCTGTATGTCTTCTTTGGAAATATGTCTATTCAGGTCCAATGCCCATATATATATATATATATTTTTTTTTTTTTTTTGCGGTACACGGGCCTCTCACTGTTGTGGCCTCTCCCATTGCGGAGCACAGGCCCTGGACGCACAGGCTCAGTGGCCATGGCTCACGGGCCCAGCTGCTCTGCGGCATGTGGGATCTTCCCGGACCGGGGCACGAACCCGTGTCCCCTGCATCGGCAGGTGGACTCTCAACCACTGCGCCACCAGGGAAGCCCCTGTTTACTTTTTTTGACATTGAGTTGTATGAGCTCTTTATATATATTTGGTATTAGCCCCTTATCAGAGAGATCATTTGCAAATATCTTCACCCATTCAGTAGGTTCTCTTTTCATTTTGTTGATGGTTTCCTTCTCTAGCCAAAAGCTTTTTGGTTTGATTAGGTCCAACTCATTGATTTCTGCTTTTGTTTCCCTTGCCTGAAGAGGCAGATCCAAAAACATATTGCTAAGTCTCATATCACACAGTAACCTGCCTAGGCTTTCTTCTCAGAGCTTTACGGTTTCAGGAAATTGTCTTGAATATTCTCTCTAGTAAATCTAATTTCTCCAATCAGTGTATGTGTTTAAATTAAACCTTTATTGACTTTACACCTAAATGTGTATGCCAAGCTTTGTGATATTACTCCATAGAAATTTGATTATGCTGGAAATGAACACACAGAAAATGAAAATCAATAAACAAATTAACAATAAAATCTGCTAGATATTAGTAGAAATTAATCTACATTGTGAGAAATCCTAAAGAATAAAATGTGAAATAATGTAAATTATGAATAGTGTTGTAATTATTAATAATCAACAAAAAGGAAAGGAAATGCAGTTGATATAGTGGAAAATCTTTCTTTCTAGTCTATGCTAGAAAAATAGCATTCATACTGGGTGCTTGTCCCCTTCATATTAATTTAGGGAAAGGCTCAGAGTTCATTGAAATCTCATATACCACTGATGGTAAAAGTGCCACTAAGTGGTGTTGTTTGTTTGTTTGTTTTTTTCTTTTCCTACAAGAATAATAGTTTTACTTTATTCAAGGACCATTCAGATTTTAAAAAGACAGCGTTGGGCTTCCCTGGTTGTGCAGTGGTTAAGAATCCACCTGCCAATGCAGGGGACATGGGTTTGAGCCCTGGTCCGGGAACATCCCACATGCCGCGGAGCAGCTAAACCCATGAGCCACAACTACTGAGCCCACGTGCCACAGCTACTGAAGCCCATGTGCCTAGAGCCCGTGCTCTGCAACAAGAGAAGCCACCGCAGTGAGAAGCCCACTCACCGCAACAAAGAGGAGCCCCCGCTCGCCACAACTAGGGAAAGCCCACGTGCAGCAGTGAAGACCCAACACAGCCAAAAATAAATAAATAAAATAAAAATAAAATAAATTTATTAAAAAAAAGAATAGGGTTGATGCTGACACATCTACTAAATTGTAAATATTATTTGGAAAAGTGACAGAGTTTGTGACAGCAAATGGTTTTCAATGTAGATCAAACTGATCAAAATTCTACACTGATTAAAGATGCCTAATGGAAATAGAAAAATAATATTCTTGTTTTCAATGTTCTGAAGGACTGACAGGCCTGCCTATTGTGAAGACAAACGTATGGGGGCTCATGCCTAAGCTATTTTTAGTTATATGTGATTTAGGAATCAGTGAAAAAGATAAATGATCTTTTGGACCCTAACCTGTTTCTAAATGAAATGGGTGTGGGTGTATTGACCAGCTTTTCATTATGTACTATATACATTCCAGATTTCATTTTGATTACCTTTGGGAAGTAATAAGCACATTTCCTATGGACAAATTGTATCATTCAAGCAAGAAGCCATTATGCCCTAGTTCCCATTTCAAATATAGTCACTGATCCTGAACTGAAATAACAAGTCTCAAGATCAATAATGGACAAAGGAAACCACATTTTTTAATTAGAACCAGCAATTTCTAACAGTAAGATTTCATGGCCTCTATTGATTGGGAAGTACAACTTTTAATGGCTATTTAAATAGATATATCTGTATGTATACGTAGTTTTACTGATAAACAATCATTTCTCCCCCTACCCATAACTGCTTCTGGCTGCCCTCTGAGCTAAACTGTTTCTAATTTATTTTATTTTATTTTTTGGAAGTGCCGCATGGCATGTGGGATAGTTCCCCAGCCAGGGAGGGAACCCTTGCTCCCTGCAGTAGAAGCACAGAGCCTTAACCACTGGACGCCACGGACGTCCCTGAGTTAAACTGTTGGAGCATACGAGAACTGAAGGAAGTATTGTTCTGTCTGGAAAAATAATATGTTAAAGAGCTTTTAATGGGAGAGTATGCCAGGGTAACTTTGTTGCATTTAACAATATTCTGCATAATTTTTTACTTCATATGTTAGTATTTCAGCAAACTTACAAATAATCGTACTTAAAATAATTCAAGATGTTGGAAAGAGATCGTTGGGGGTGAGAAGGGGCTGAGAGAGGGTGCAGGTGGGTTCAGGGGTCCATAGGGAAAGAGGGGCATAGGGGCTGAGATGAGACGGCCAGAAGAGCCTTAGAGCTCAGGGTCCAGCAGGGTGTATCTGGGGGAGAGGGGAGTCACCTAGAGTTCAAGGAGGAGAAAATAAGCTGTTGAGTTGAAAGATGAAGCTGAGACGGAGGAGCCAGAGTAATTCCTTCAGGAAAAAAGCAGACTCGGATGTAGGGAGGGGGTTAGGAATCCCAGATTAGGGGGGGCAATAGACACATTCAGGTGGGAGGGTGAGGGAGTCTCCAGGAGCCCTCTCTACGTTCTAAGACTCTGGAGAAAGGACGGTGGAAGTGGAAGGGGGTGGAAGCTGTGGTGAAGGAAGAAAGAAGCTGAGAAGAAAGTTGCTGGAAGGGTTTGGATCAGACATCAGAAAACTGGCTTTTCTGCCAAGGGGTCTAGGCTGTCTGGATTTCCAGGGGGCCCCAGGGAAGCATCTTGCCTTCTATGTGGTCACCTTTACCTGGGTCATGCCTAGGGCTAATATTTCGGCAGGTAAAGACCCAGGATTCATGGTGTGGTGCTGTCTGGACCGCCTTTCCCAAGGCCTTGCTGAGCCAGTTGGAGGTCTCTGGAGATTGAGCTCGCAGCCCCTGCACTACGTACCTGCTTTCTTAACCTCCGACCGGCAACAGCAGAGACTCCAGAAACTTAAGGAAGAGGGTTAAAGCAGTGCCCAGAATCTCAAGATCATGAGTAGAGCCTAATAGCTCTCAGTCTGTCCCAGTAGAGTCCCTCTACCTTGTAGTTCTATCAAGAACCAGGTTGGGACAAGCCAATGATCTTTGGACACTTCCTACTCCTTTCAGGAAGCAGGAAAAGAGGAATTAAGAGTCAGGTGGAACTGGCTGTTGCTTAAGGATTGTGACTGGGTTATTGTAGGGGCTTTCTCTTCGCAAGGTGGCCTGAAAAATGAACTGGAGTATCCTTTCCTCTCCTATTGTCCAGGGGAATGTGGATGGCTGGACACAGAATCTGGAGACTTCAGATAACGTGGAGATGTTTCAACCTTCAGATCAGTGAGACCTGGCAAGGGGACTGGTGATCTCCTCTCCCTGGGAAACTGACCATCCTTGTCCTTGTGACTCCTCAAGTTTCGCTGGGCTGATTCCTTCATCCCAGTTAAAAGCTCAGCCCTTTCCAATACTGCCAAGAATGGGTCCCACCTTGGGTCTCAGACATTCCCCTGGTCCAATCCCTCACCCATGAAAATGTCTCAGAGAGGCAGCTGGACAACCAGGGGCTTCAAGTGATCTCATGGGAACAGAATGTTTCTGACAATGGGCAGGAGAAAGGTTGGGAAACCAAGAGGGGATCCATTGTCATTTTTTCCTGAGGCTTTCTTGCCAGTGACCCTTCTTCACTGAAATAGATTCCTCACCCTATTTCAGCCCTTAGTTTCTTAGTTTGTTCATTTTCTTATAAGCAATTATTGATGCCTACAATGCATAAATAATAAGCAGTGGGCTAGACACTAGGGATGGGAAATAACAAAAATGAGTAAGAGAGATTCTTACACTAAGGAATTGAAAAGCCTAAGGGAAGAGATAGATTGACCAACAGCTGACTGTAATAAGCATAGGGTAAGGCAAGATAAGACGTGCAAACTAGGATTATGGACTGCATGCTGTGGGAGTGGGGGCACATTCTGACAGAATACATGCCTTTGGAGCTGGCCATGCTACTTGTCGATGTGTTGCCTGTAAATATTCTTTACGAAAACTCAAATGAAAACCTCTATATCTCTTTCTGAAGCACAAACATCAGTTTTATTATTTATTTATTAATATTTTATATGTAATAATATGAAAAATCTATTTAGGGTAATAAATTGCAGGAATAAAAACGCTGTAATTGAAAATCTAAAAACAAATTACTTTTTAGAAACTGTATATCGATAAAGGTAGAATAGGTATATCTTCGTTTTCAGTATCAATGTCAAGAAGAACTGCAAAGTTATGAGAGAGCTAGCTTTCTCCATCTGTCCAAGTTGCCATGTAAGTATTTGGATAAACATATACATGGAAATTGTAGCACAATATCCTTATCATAGCAGACAGGACATACTTCCTTAGTTCTGAGAATATCTGTGTTTATTTTATTTAGCTTTATATATCTACTAGAAGCAGTGTGCAAAATGAGTATGAACAAGAGCATTGGAGTAAGGCTTACATGGGGTTGATACCCAGCTTTTCTACTTTTTTTCATTCAATAAATGTTTACTGAGCACCTACTATGACATAGGAACTCTCCGAGGTGCTAGAAAATCTGTCATGAAGGAAACAGACTAATTCCTTGTTCTCAGAATATTTACAATTTCATGGGGAAAAGAAAGAATAAAGAATAAAATACATTAGTTTAAGAGTAAAGAGATAGAAAATGATGGTGTATGTTCTGCTTTCAGTAGGATACTCAGGACTGATTTAAGGGGCTTTAAAGGAACAAAATGAAGCCTTGAATGAAATGATGCATTCATCAGAGAGAACAGTGTTATAGATAGAGGGCTTGCACATAGCAAGGTCCCGAGGTCAATGTGTGCTTGCCGTGTCCATAGTACAAGGAAACCAGTGTAGCTCAGGGGGTTGGAAGAGAAGAGGGCAGGGATAAGAGAGGTAGTAAAGATCTGTACTTTTAAATCTTTATAGGTTAGAATAAGGGTTGGTGCTTTATTCTTAGGGTACTATGAAGCCATGGGAGTGTTCAAGTAGGGTAATAACAAAGTCTGGTTTATTTTAAAAGACCCCTGTGGATGTCTTGTAGGAACAGGATATTTATAAGTAATGGGAAGAGTTGGAGGGCTCTTCTGATCCATGCAAGAGATTATGATGGTTGGGACCTAAGTGGTAGCTGTGGGAATGATGAGCAGGAAGTTGATCTGGGATATATTTTGAGGATAGAGTTTATAAGGCTTGGATTCAATTTTGTTTATTAAAAAAAAAATAAGAGTCATGGTGGGCTCCACATATTTTTGCTGAAGCAGCTGAGTGAATGATGTTGCCTTTTACTGGTATTGACAAGTTTACTAACTAAATGTGTGACTTTTAACCTCAGTAAAACTTGTTTTCCTCACTTGAAAGAAATAGAAGCAAAGATATGTACTTCACAGGGTTTGTCAATATTAACTCAAATAACACATTCAAGACGCTAATTATAGAGCCTGGCGCATAGCAAGCATCGAATGCAGGGTAGGTATGCTTAAGCTGAGTAATCATTATACAGCACCACACTGTCATCCTTAAGTTGGCCATCAGCATTTTTAGATTTTGTTTTGTTTTGATATTTTTTTTTTTTGCCTCTTTGATAGATGCTCTGCATCTTTCCTATCACCATAAGAAGGACACATGCTCTATGCTCACAGATGAATTAAGGGATATTTTCAGAACTGAATTTCTACAAACACAAATACTGTATGTAATAAGGTACTCTGGAAGCAAGTTTGAATGTCAAACTAGCAGATAACAGACTTAACAATCTCCTCTTTAAAACTCCAGGTTCACTTTGCAGTTACTACTACTGCTAACTAACTTTTGTTTTACATTTTGCATTTTATTTTTTAATTTTTTTTTTTTTTTTTTTGCAGTACGCGGGCCTCTCACTGTTGTGGCCTCTCCCGTTGCGGAGCACAGCCTCCGGATGCACAGGCCCAGCGACCACAGCTCACGGGCCCAGCCACTCCACGGCATGTGGGATCTTCCCAGACCGGGGCACGAAACTGTGTCCCCTGCATCAGCAGGCGGACCCTCAACCACTGCGCCACCAGGGAAGCCCTACATTTTGCATTCTAAAAATGCTTTAAAGTATAATTCTCAAAGTATTACTATCAGAGGCATTTCATTATAATAACAATAAGCAAATAAAAAAACAATAACAGCAACAACTGAGGCTGAGAGAACTAAAGTACGCACAGGCTTAAAATCTTCGGGAGACTAAAGTACCGTTGGTTTTACAGCTAATATGTGGAAATGTTGGCTTAAAATATCTCCTCACTACAATTGCTGTGCTCTCTCCACTGTCAGCTCACTCCTCAAGGAATGACATAACTGTTATTGACCTACAGTAATAAAGAAGATCTCAGAAAATGGGATATCTGGCTTCCCTAGATATGAAGTTATTTTGGGATACAGTTCCTCCCCAAGATAATTTGGTCACCCCAAATGTAAAGAATGAGGAAAGCAAAATCTCCCTTCATCATTGCCATCGTTTTTGTTTTAACCTGGCATTTTCTTTTCTGTCCTACACATAGATTCCTTCTTCCTGTGTACTCAGGTACCTCTCACTTTTTGCCCCTTTCTTGTATAAACAAATAGATGGCTATAGGAAACTATTCTTAGCATCAAGATATATATGAAATCATAAGTCATTTGTATCAGAATCACCTTTATATATGACAGTTTCTATATTTTAAATGATTTAATCATTTAAAGGAAATTGTTGGACATTTTTTCATGTGTCAGGTACCACACTGGTTATTCAAAATAAGTTTAATGGCACAAGATAAATGACCGCAATGTACCATTATAACTGTAGATGTTGGTGCTTATGTTAAAATATGAAATAAGCCCACTCCTTGCCCTCAAAGAGCCCCTAGTTTATAATAGATGATATTCTCCTCCTCAGCAGAGAAGAGCATCTTTGTCTAAATTCTAGCCAATTTTTGAGCTTCATCGGGAAGCCTTGGCCGTATCAGAAGGCATTGATATTCAAGCACCTCACATCTTCCCCTTAATCTTGTCTAGATTCATATGGCTCGCCAGATGTCCTAGAAATGCCCAAAGGGCAGAGGCTGGGTTTCCACCATCTGTAAATGGTCCTTTGTAATTTTGCAACAATGCCATTTCCCCTTTCCCTACACCCATATCAAAAGCCAAACACAACAGCTGGATGTTCAATTATTCAGGCTTCATAAGTACTCTTTAATTATCACTATATACCATCTTTTAACCCAATAAACACAAAATTACGCTGTGTAGTTATAGTTATAACTGCACTAAGTATGGGAAATATTTGCATTATTTATTTTTTCTTTGGGACTTTTAAATATACATTTACGAATAATTTAAAGATCTATATTTTTTATATTTAACTTGGAACTCATATTTATTAACTTATATATTTAATTCATATTTATTTTTATAATGTGAAATGAAATATCTTTAATTTGACTGTCTTTTGTGTGATTAAGTTCTTAGATATAGGGAATATCAGAGAATGCTTAAGGGGATCTACAAGAACCATAGACTGTCTGGCTACAGTCATCTAAAATGAGTATAACTTATGTGCTAACAACTTTTGTGGGCTTTTATTCTTTTTTAAAGAATAAAAAGTAACACTAGGACTTCCCTGGTGGCGCAGTGGTTGAGAGTCTGCCTGCCGATGCAGAGGGCACGGGTTTGTGCCCCAGTCCGGGAGGATCCCACATGCCACGGAGCGGCTGGGCCTGTGAGCCATAGCCGCTGAGCCTGCACGTCCAGAGCCTGTGCTCTGCAATGGGAGAGGCCACAACAGTGAGAGGCCTGCGTACCATAAAAAAAAACAAAAAACAAACAAACAAAAAAAAGTAACCCTGCATGACAATCACCATGACACTTAATATCCCCAATTTGCAAATAAAAATCACCTTCATAAAGAAAGACATTTGGTAAAATAAATCATATGCTATTATTTCAAGTATAACAAAGAAAGTATTACTTGAAAATAATATTTTAGATATTAAAAATGACTTATTTAAGCAAAAATTTTATCTTCCTTAACATTATTTTCAAGGAAAAAATATTAATGAACTGTATCGGTACTACACCACTGCAAATATTTCTTTCACTAATTACTATAAAAAAAATCTCTTCATGAATTAACTTTTTCAGTATAACTTTGCATGGTTTGTCCAGTAGTTCTACTGTCTGAATTAGAACTACTCATGAAGAGACTTGAATATGGTTTCACCAAAAAAAAAAATAATAATAATAATAATGATTGGCTAGCAATTAGAGACAATTTTTCTACTGTGGCTCTTTTTTTTTCTTTTATACCTATGCCCGTAGTATGCAATGTTTAAGTTGTATTCTTAGCATTTCTTTACTCTCCTAAATGCTGTTTCTTATTGAATGAGGTTATCAAATTTCTGTCTCATGATACTTTTATTCACCTTACATCAACACGTGGTAAGAAGAGTATTTATCTCCTGTTGGTCAGTCTTATAAAAGGCAAGAGCAAATTCTAAAAACATTTATTAGTATCTTAATATATTGACTTCAAAATCATTTTTAATAAAATATTAAAATAAGTTTATCTTAAAATTTAAGAAAATGAAATAAGCACTCAGAATAGAGTATGTCTACACTTTGCTCAAATCTCAAATTAGACCCCGGCAAATATTTCAGAATAGACGGTGTAGGAGGCTGAAAAATGGCCCCCAAAGACATCAGGTCCTAATGCTTGACATCTGTAAATGTTACCTTACAGGGAAAGTGTGTTTGCAGATATGATTAAGTTAAGGGTCTAGAACTGAGGGGCTTCCCTGGTGGTGCAGTGGTTGAGAATCTGCCTGCTAATGCAGGGGACACGGGTTCGAGCCCTGGTCTGGGAGGATCCCACATGCCGCGGAGCAACTGGGCCCGTGAGCCACAACTACTGAGCCTGTGCGTCCGGAGCCTGTTCTCTGCAACAAGAGAGGCCGCCATGGTGAGAGGCCCGCACACTGTGATGAAGAGTGGCCCCCGCTTGCCACAACTAGAGAAAGCCCTCGCACAGAAACGAAGACCCAATACTGCCATAAATAAATAAATAAAGCAAACTGTTAACAAGTAAAACTAAATGCTATTATTAAAAAAAAAAATAGGATCTAGAATTGAGAGTATCCTGGATTATCTAGGTGCACCCTAAATGTAGTCACATGCATCTTTGTAAGAGGGTTGCAGAGGATATTTGACAGACACAGAGGAAGAGGCAGTGTGAAGATAGAGCAGAGACATTCACAGATGCTGACCTTGAAGACTGGAGAGATTCAGCCGCAAGCCAGGGAATGCTGGCAGCCACCAGAAGCTGGAAGAGACAAGGAGCAGAGCCTCCAGGGGGGGCTTAAGTCCGTCACATTGATTTGGGTCCAGCAATATAGATTTTGGACTCCTGGACTCCAGAATTGTGGGAGAATACATTTCTGTTGGTTTAAGCCACCAGCTTCATAGTAATTTGTTATGGAAGCCACAGGAACCTGGCACAGCTGAGAATGTTGGACAGTATTGGTGTATTACTGGATTAATTCTAAGATAGCAGCATTCCAAGACATTTATTTACTTCTGTGGACCTAAAAATATTTTCTCTCCTATGTGGCACATCTTTTTCCCCTGGTATTGCTTTATCTTTGCTTACCTCTCCATTCCTGCCCTTGCAGAGGTCTATTCTGACATAAGCAGAAGCCAGCAGTGTAGTTTGGGAAGACCTCACTTCAACTACATCTCTTGTCCTCTGGGGTTTCTTTGTCTGCAGGAGTTTCTCAGTCATTCTGACCCTCATTCAAATCTAGAGTTTTGCGCCCTGGCTGGGACATCTCTTGACCAATAAATGCCCTACTCTTTCATGTCTTGGGTGAAAAATTCTAAGTACAATGTTTCTTGGAGGGTCCCCATGGGTCTGAGACCCAGGTACCTATAGCAGGAGTCTGCTCAATAGCAGATCCTGTAATCAGCTGTTCCTCTTTCTCTGTTTTCCTTTTTTGGTCTGCCACTCCTGTTGCTTGAGAATATTTTTTAAAATAAAAGATCCACACACAATCCCTAGACTTAGCTCTGCACCTGGATGGAACCAAACAAGACAGTTGGTGTGATGAGTGGCTCTAGATGAAGACTGGAAGATGCAGTATTTCCACAACTGGAAATGGAATTAGTACTCACTGAGCCGACGGCCATATGGACCCCCTGTTCGTGGTAACAGGGACAGAGATCCCAGTTGGTAAGCAGAAACACCACAATGATAGGGTTCTTGCCACTGATGTCTGGTGATGGGGCAACGTGGGAGTTGAACAATTGGCTTAGGCATTAAGGAGGCAATGGTAAGTGTAAGGACAGTAGAGTGAACTGACTTTTTTTAATGGCTTTGAAACTTTGAAAATAGAAAATGGCATGCTCAATTGAGCCATAAATTCAAAACTCTTCATGGATACCTCTATGGCATCATTCAAAAGGACCCTTACCTCCTGGAACTACATGGCAGATGGTGCTGAAAATCAGACCCCAAATTGAATTGTAAGGATTGCAGAGTTATACATAGACTAATGCAGCACTTAATAGGTCTCCTTTGCTAAATCAAAGTCCCTGATAAGGTAAAACCGGGCCCATGAGACCTGCAATGGGGACACTTCTCGGATGGACAAGTCTAAGAATCTTCTGTTTTCTCTAATCGTCACCTCCATCCGCCAGGCTGGGAGAAGTAGCTTCCTTTCTGTTGTGGAAGAGAATACCTGCTCCTCAAGTGGTGACCAAGTAAAGACATGTTCTCAGACAGAGGTCTCAGGAGGTGATCTCGTTCTCCAAACTCTGTCCCATCTTCCCTCATTGCCTCTCAACAAAGCGTTGGCAAACTTTTTCTGTAATCAGCAAAAGAGTGACTGGTTTTTGCTTTGAGGGCCAAGAGGCAAAATTGAGATCATCATGTGGGTATTTATGTAGCCTTTTAGAAATGTCAAATCCACTTTTAGGCCACAGGCCATACGAAAACAGGCAGCAGGTGGGATTCAGATCCTGGGCCATAGTTTGCTGACTGCTGACCTCAACTTATTTGTTTTCAAACTTTAGAATCCATCACAGTCACATAGAGGACTTGATAAAATCATTTCTAGGGCTCAAAGGCAGAGTTTTTGACTCAGTGGTTCTTGGGTAGGTAAAGCATTTGCATTTCTAATAAGTTCCCAGATTTTGCCGACACTGCTGCGTGGAAAATCACTGCTGTAGACGGTAAGATTAAATGTTAGTCTGTGCAAGGAAACACAGCCCTAGTTCTGAGAGGGAAAATCATACTCAGCCTGCTGGATAAAGCTAGTATGAACCTACAGGGACTGGGGTGACATGTTTCAGAGGGGCTCTTGGGGCTGTGGAACTAGAGAGGCCAGAATATAAAATTGGAAGGATGAGAATGTGTTGATATGGGAACACCTGGAATCAATTTACTGACTCAGGCTTTAATACCCTGGCCAGGAACCTGAGGCAGATCCTGATAAGCTGTTTATACTGTTTCTTGAAGCTGGAACATGACCGTGACCTATGGAAAATGGGGTAGGGATGTTGGAAACATTTTGGCACATTATTGAGGAAGGACTCTGGAGGCAAGTAGGGAGATATTAGTTTTGATCTATTATGTGAGATAAGAGAAGCCCCCATTTAATTATGTCCCCTAAAGGCCCAGTGATCACTCATTTTACTCTGACAATATAGAACTTACTGGTAAGGAAGCCAGCCACAGCATTGAGCCCTGGCCAAAGACCATTTAAAGTGAGTCCAAGGAGACCACAGATGCACGCTGTAGTCAATTCCCCTGACCCCTACGTGCATAATTGTGACGGGTACTCTTAGCAGTAGATTGGGGAGCTGCACTTTGAGAACTAATGCACACCCTATTGGCTCTCTGACCTGTGAAGTAACTTAATATGGTAGGTGGACCACATGGAAATTCCTGAAGCTTCCTGTCCCTAGCCAGGAGACCAAAGCAGAACACTGCATCTCAGGAGAAGCTGCAGAGATTAGTACAACATCAAAGACTTCAAGTGCATAGGAGCGCGATCCCCAGGGCATAGCTGTTCAACAACCTGTTCTGTACCTGCAGAATCTCAGTGGGTCCTGTAGAGGGTAAAGGACCCAAGTAAACCCAAGTACTGCCCCAATTACAGCTCCTGTGCTGGATACAGTATCCACACGAATGTTGGCACTTGGTTAGCTCCTAATGGACTGGCAAAAGCATGATTTTTATCCTGATCATTAAAAACTGTCATTCATTTCAGTCTTGTCCTACATCTAAGCATAGTCAGTATATGGAGTCTCTCCTATCTTTTCATGAGACAGACTAGCCATCCTCTGAGAGACAGGTCCTGTCAATGAGCCACCATGTACTTAGAAAAGTATTCGGCATTGTAGAATCCAGGAAAATGCTGTGGGAAGAGTAACATCTAGGAGGAAAATCCCATGCATTGGGATTGGGAATATTCATTCACATGCATGCTGATTCCCCTCACACCAACACTAACACTCGATTTCAAGGGAACATCATTCATCTCCTGAATTACTGCAGCATCATTCAAATTATTGTCCCTCATCCAACCCTATGGCCAAGACATTTCCTTCCAGTTATCTTCTCAAAGGCAAACTGGAGAGTGTCACCCACTTGCTTACATCCCACAATGGCTCAGTCACTGTTACATAAAGATTGCACTTTTTAACACGTCTTAGAATGTTCCTTAAGTCTAAATGCTGACAAGATGTATTTCATCCTCCTCCGTCTATTCCAGGCACACTGGCCTTGTTTGTGCTTCTTGTTCTTTCCTTGTCTCTCTTTTAGGGTTTTAAATATGGTTTCTTCTCTCAGGTACACTCCTGTCTCCAAAATATGTTTGGTTAATTCCAGCCTATCTTTCAGATTTTAACTATACTGTTACATTCCCCAGAGAAAAATCTCCCTTGCCTTTCTGATGAGGCCAAAAATTCATATTTATTGGTGTGATTATTTGGTCCCCTGCATCAGGGTCCATATATTTTCATGCTCACCTTTGTTTCATCTGTTCCTAATAGGGTGTCTAATTATACACATTTATTCAATAAATAAAGCAAAAAGGGGGAAATGGAAGGAAGAAGAAATTGAGACAACTCTTTACAAGGGAGATAAGAAAGTCTACAAAAAGATGTCATCTTCATTATTAAGAGAGAAATGGTAACCTGGAAAAAAAATTCAACAGGATGAAATAATAATAAGAAAAATAGGGCTTCCCTGGTGGCGCAGTGATTGAGAGTCCGCCTGCCGATGCAGGGGACACGGGTTCGTGCCCTGGTCCGGGAAGATCCCACATGGCGCAGAGCGGCTTGGCCCGTGAGCCATGGCTGCTGGGCCTGCGCGTCCGAGCCTGTGCTCCACAACAGGAGAGGCCACAAGAGTGAGAGGCCCGCATACCGCAAAAAAAAAAAAAGAAGAAGAAGAAGAAGAAGAAAAATAAACAAGAAAGCTATTGGCTATTTCTACTTATTAGTAAGAATGCAAAGTCCTAAACAAAACTCTAGCATATAGAATAATTCTGGATATCACTTTAAAAATTAAAACTGTTATTATACATCTTTTATTCCAACTAATAAACACATGGTTTTATAAAAGATAACTATTAATATAAATTTTTACATTAAGGGGTCAAGGTTATGTAGATACATTAATTTAGGAGATACGAAAAAGATGATTTCCAATTCTGAAGAAAATCTTTCTTAGCTACAAATAGATTTTCTTTCTCATATTAAAGAGGTCTCTATTTCAAACAAATGGTAGGTGACATCTGAGTTAATATGAATTTCTTTTAAGGTCTGAGGTCTACTACAGTTTATAGTATGTTCCTGAAGTCCATATTAACAATATAAGAACAAAAACTACAACAAGTAAAAACAAAATCAACCTTGCAATTAAACATCTAAAAAATTGTTATTTCCAGATAACATGATTGGCAAATAGAAACAAATAAATGAAGAGATGCAAGGGAAATGAGTAATCTATTAGGATAAAGGGATTTTGATATGAACTGGGTATCATTCAAATAACAGGATTTGAAAAGACAAACACACATAAATATTAATTATGATTATATCTGTATAGTTTTAATCCAGGAAATTAATATATATTTATTGCAGCTTTTGGATTTTCATATTGCTTATATAATCAGAAAGAGTAGTGGCTATATAAGTTTTTCAAAGAATGGGAAATTGCATTATTTAGAGCTTTAGCGACTTAATATATAGAGTGCCTACTGGTCTTTATTCTTGTCAAACTCTAAATCACTTTCTGGTTGTAAGTTAGACGCTAATGTAGATAAATTAACTCTACAAGGTCACTTGGGCATCATTTAGAGCAATGCTCTATTCTGGAAAGTGTAGGAAACTTCACAATAAACTTGGACTTATACAAATGGAGGCTGTACATTTTTAGTGATTTTTTTGTTTGTTTGTTTGGTTTTTTAGTAAGTGTATAAGAACACACAAGGTCAAAAGTTTGTGGTCCTTCCCATATTTTAACTTTGAAAGTCGGTGTTTTATTCTGCCCTGTTTCTATTTGCCCAAATAACTCCAGGTCTCTTCCTATTTAATTGTTTTCAGAAGGGTTTTTTGCTGTTGTTGTTGTTTTTCAGACTTTAAAATATTATCATTGATGAGAAATTTTACTTTGGGGGGGATGAATTTGATTTTCGAAATTAGGCAAGTGCCCTTCAAAGCAGGTATGATGTTTAAGTCTGTGATTAAAGGATCCTAGCGATGCTTTGGTGACATATCATAGGACATATAATATAATGGCAATAATTTTACTTGGAAGCAAGGGACCTGGTTGTAACACCCATGTCAACGGTTGGAAATTTTGGAGAAGTCCCTTAAAATGTTTGAATCTCTGTTTTATCACCTTAAACTGTAGTAATATTATATAACTTCCTCACAGAATTTGTGGTCAGAAACTGATACATTAAGTTAGTAACCTTGTTTTTATTGTAAACAGGGTCTTTGTAAATACTTTGGGTAGCAGGGGGCATTTTTGACATTCATAGCTTCTGAGCTGACAAATTAAGATCACATGAACTATATGTTTTCTAAAAATATTTAATTAAAGTATAAATAAAAGTTTAATTTAGATATCTATGGTTTCTAAAATACGAACATCCAACTGCAATATGTACTTTCAGCATTAATGTATGTTTTATACAGAGAATATCCTTTTTTCTGCATTTTCTATAAATGGTGGAACTCCATTTTTCCTTACTTAATATATCTTGGGTCTAAGTAGCCATGATTTATGGATAAACTACTTTCCATAAGCAGAGATATGAGATTTATAACCATTCTGTCAGGAAAAATAAACACTTTCTTAATATATATTTATGTGTATGAAACGTTCTTCATGTAGTTATTGGGGGGAGGTATCAGAATTGTGCAACAATTATGATAAATTAGGGTTTACTAGATTCAGTCTGAATAAAACTTTACTTCTGGGGAGATAACTATGAACAGCATTAATCTCCTTCTTTTTTATTTTTGATTGCGGTTTTCCTCAAACATTATTTAGGTTTGAAAATCTATCTCAATAGAATGATTTCTCCTCTGTTCTATATGTAACGTTGACTCTGGTTCTTGGGAGATGTGAAAAGATCTGTTTGACACAGCATTTTGTGAAGAAATTTCTGGTTACGTCCTCTTACATAGACTCCGTACTTACTTCAGATCATAAAGTATGGCCAAGTTTAGTTCAGTATGTCATGTAGATTGTCAACATCAGAATGCTGCAACCCATTGTTTCAAAACAAATGTGTATCTATATGTATACACACACACACACACACACACACACACATACGTAAGTATATAATCTGGTCAAAAAGAACCTGTTATCTGGTATTGGTTCATAAGTTTAAAATATTTGTCCTAATATTTTTTATTCTGATCTTACATTAAAAACACAAGCTGTGTATCTTGTAAATATACAAAAATGTCAGATAAGTTTCACATGGCCTGGTTCTCAAGGTAAGTCTCATAAAGTGCTTTTGCAAAAGGTGAAAATCCATTCATAGCTCACTTGAGTGATTTTAAGATTAACACTTTTAAATACCACTTAAATGAGAGGCCATGTCTTCTTGCAGACTTCCTACATGTAAGCTTATGTTTTGTATATGCACTGGCCCTTCTTTCTCAGTATCCTTTGCTCTTTCCTCATTTCCTAGATTCTAAATATTTGGGAGCCACAGAGAATAACCTTGGTCTTCCTTTGTTCTTTATACATTCACTCTCTTGGTAAGCTCCTACCATCCTAAGATTTTATTCTGAGAAGCCCCAAATTTATATAATTTATATTACTAGCCTCTCCTCTCCATGGGAGCAAATCCCAGGGCCTACTGTACAGCTCCACATATGCATATCTAATAGATAGCTCAAATTCCTGTGTCAGAACTGAGCTCCTGACTTCCCTCTGTAAGCCTTCATTCAAGGACACCACTCAAATATCAATGCCTGCTTGTGAATTAGAAACATTCTTTGGTTAGATGCAGACTAAAATTTGGGTTCATGTAGACCAAAGTGCATATTGCATTACCATATGGGGAGAAAAATGTAATAAGAAACTCTGGCAAAAATAATCAGGGGCAAAATGCATGGTTTGGAGAGAATGGGATCTATATTTTATTCACCACTCACTGCCATGGCAGGAAAAATACCGTACAAATCACAGTCTGTAAACCATGGCTTCCTGTCTCCTTAAACCCTTCTCTCTCAGTAAATGGTGATTTCTTTGTTCTCATGCTCAGGCTGCAAACTGGCTTTTTTTTTTTTTTTTTAAATAAGGGCTTTATTTATTTATTTGCTTATTTATTTATTGGCCAC
The DNA here is from genome assembly GCF_039906515.1 of Pseudorca crassidens. NCBI lineage: Eukaryota > Metazoa > Chordata > Mammalia > Artiodactyla > Delphinidae > Pseudorca > Pseudorca crassidens. The sequence goes on from NC_090313.1 coordinate 7,813,393, forward strand.
ACCTCATGGCATGTGGGGTCTTAGTTCCACGACCAGCGATTGAACCCTTGCCCCTTGCATTGGAAGTGTGGAATCTTAACCACTGGACCGCCAGGGAAGTCCCCAAACTGACTTCTTTATTTCACTTCAGTCATCCAGTCCATCAAAATGTACTCCTGGCTTTGTCTCTGGGTGATGTCCAGAGTCTGACCACTTCTCACACTGTGGTCCTGGTCACCTTCATTTCTTACCTTGATTAGCACAGTAGCCTCTTGCTTCTCTAAAACTTAATTTCAACACAGGAATAAAGGCAGATATTTTAAAATAATCCATTGGCTTCTCATGTCACTCAGCAAAAATACTTTTGTTGCCTACAAAGCCAACACAATCTGCCCCATTCCCATCCCTTTCTCTCTCTTCCTCACAGCGTTTTTCTCACAGTAGCAATCACATTGGCCCCGTTGCTCCTCCTAAGCTGGCCAGGGTCTTTGGACTTGCCCTTCCCTCACCTGGAGTGCTTAGCCCCTCCATTATCCACATGGCTTGTGAATCAAATACTTCTAATTTTTGCCCCAGTATCTCACTACCACCTTATTTAAATTTCATTTTCTCCCCTAAATGATCCCAGTGCCCTTTCCCTCCTTTATTTATCCGCATTGCATTTATAACCATTGGACCTAATCACTTCTAAGTGATTTCCCGGCCACATGATCTAAAATAAAATTTCAGACTCCTCTAACAGTACCCACTCTCCTTCCTACTATTTTTCTCCTTAATGCTTATCATTATTCCAACTTGTCCTACAATTTTCTTTTATTATTATTTAGAAGTGTATCTTTGATCTTATTAAGTGGAATTACATATTCCTCTGTCTTCTTGGTGTTTCTCTGTATGGACGCATAGACCATTATTCTATTATTATTATTCTGTTTTCATTATTTTTTAGGATACTATCACGAAAAATTCTCAGACAAATAACTTTGCACCGATAGGAATACTTTTGTGGGATAGATTTTATTTCAAAGTAGAATTGCCAGATGATAGTCTATATACATGTGAAAAAACAGCAGATATTACTCATGCTTTTTTCCAAGAATCACTGCTATATCATATTCCTTGCTGTTGCAGATGAGAATGCCAAATTCCCTACATCCTCAACAATATCTTACAGTATGGCTACATAAATTTTTGCCAATCTGAATGAGAACTGTGCTAACTTGTTTTAATATATTTCCAATCTTTAGCAGCCATTTTCACTACTTCTTTGAGATTTAAATACTTACATAATTTGTCCATATTCTATTTGTTTATTTGCATTTTTTCTCAATGATTCTGAGGGTCTTTTGATATATGTTATGTATAAACTGTTTGTTATTTGTGTCGCAAATACTTTTCTTGGACTGGTATTTCTATTAAGCTAAGTTTATGCTGTCTTTTGCTGCACAGTTTTTTTTTTATTTTAATAATTCTTTCTAGTTTAATATTTTCATTTATGTCTTATGGGTTTTGTATAATGATTACAAATTTTAACCTGAAATTTGAAAAGTAAATCTCATATGGATAGAAATAAAGTATACATTATTTAGCTGAAATTCACAGTGTGTAAGATTAACAAAGTTACATACCCTTACTTTTTCCTTATGAAGAACCAGTGTTCACAGCTCCATTTTAAGAATTCATCCATCAGTTCCTTCATATATGAAATATTATATTTCTCATTTAATAAAATTCCTTACATACCTGGATTTGCTTTTGAACGTTGTCCTTCTCTTGTAAGGTATTTCACCAATAATAATTCTCTGATGACCATGGTTTTATACGATACTCCTATGAATTCTAGTGCACCTCCTCTTCCTCAATAATGTGCATTATAAAAATTCCTTTGCTTCTTTGCACCTTTCTCTTCTCGATACCCTTCCCAAAGGCAATAATCGTGGTTATTCTTTGTACAAAGACTGATTTAACTTCACCCATAATGAAATTTACAAAGAAGCAAAGCACATTGAATTTACTGCCTTTTCAATGAGTTCGACCAGCTCTCCTCCTTTTAAAGTACTTATATAAAGTATATAATAATTGTTCTCTTACTGTATTTGTGTGTCTTATAGTGTAAAACAATGAACCTTACCTAAAAGCAAATCAATTCCTTTCTTTATAAAAAAAAACCCAAACATTATATATGAAAGAGATTTTCAGCTTCCCCAAAGTAAAGTTTCTGTTAATTCAGAAAAACAACAATTTTCTGCCTCTTCATTTTAGTCAGATCACAAGAGAAAACATGTGCCAACAATGCACAAAATCATTATTTCTTCACAACACACTTTTCCTTTAATTCTTCTCATGTGTTTAGAAGAACGTAAATAAAACCATACGTATTAAATTCAAGGTTTTTTCTGAGTCTCATTTCTCCTTGACATTGAGAATTCACAATGGCAATGCCTGCTTTTTATACTGCTGTGGCCCCTGTGTTCTATTTGGAGACCTAGTTTGTCTTCCTTCTACCTCCCAAATTGGCAGCCAGTCCCAGGACCTCAAGCTCCCTAAATAAGAACATTCTACAGGTTTTTTCCCCACAGCCTTCTATCTTTCTGTATTGGCATGGTTTCCACTCCCCTTTTTGCTAGATGATCTGTATCAAGGCCATTCTTCCAAAGTTGAGTTCTTGTTTAGAGATCCATGCTCCGATTTCTCAAAGCAATATTTAATTCCCTGCTAACCACCTACTTGCTTTCAAGGGTCCTCAGTTTCTGCTGATATTGTCATAGTTATCTTGGTCACCTCTGCTTAATATTGATGGTTTCATCCCTATTTCCCTCATACTAACCATAAGAATCCAAACAGCGACCACGATCGATTCTCCCTTCAAAAGGGCTTTTCCAGCTTTCCCTTCTTTTCCATTGCAGTCATTGTCACCATATTCTAGACTGCTATCACTGTGCCATAATGTTGCAGTACCCTTATGCTAGCTTCCTGAATTCACAAATACAATTGCTAAATTCACTTCCAAGAATTCTCGTGCCACTTCCCTTCTAAGGGAAAATAGTAGCTCCTCAATAAATATTTGTTGACTGCCTGGCTGAACTTTCACTGACTCCCCGTTACCAATATCATGTAGATAAATTGCTACAAGATGGCAATTAAGATTTCTGTATTATGTCACAATTTGTATATGTGTCACATTATAATTTTATCCTTCCTGAAATCTCTGTTTCCAGATATGAGCTCTGGTTTTCTGACCACCCTGGGATGCATCCATAACTATGTCTCTGCATCTGTAACTTATCATGTATGCAAAAACAACTTCCAGTGTTTTCATTAAAATGCTGTATATTCATCAAGTAGAAATACAAAACTGATTTCCCAGGAAAATTCCCTAACTTTTCAAGTTCTCCATGACTTGTTCTTTGTTTACAATGTCTGTGTTGTGTAACTCATTTCTCACTTACCTGCTACTATATATTATGGTAATCTGTGTCTATACGTTATCTTTCCAATTAGACTAAACATAAAATGTCTGAGATACAGCTTTACTTTTTGGTCTTTCTCAGCTTGGTGCACGGTGTTTTTTTTTAAACGTTAACTGGCATGGAAAGAACATTAGGGAGGAAGTTTGCACTGGATCCCTGAATCTTAAAATAATATATTTTCATAATTGTCACCATACACATTTCTAGCCACATAATCTAACTCCTTGAATCCACATATTCTACTCCTCATACTTGCTATTGCTTTTCTTTCTTTTTAAAAGATATTTATTTATTTGTCTATTTATTTTTGGCTGCATTGGATCTTCATTGCTACGCACGGGCTTTCTCTAGTTGCGGCGAGCAGGGGCTACTCTTCGTTGCGGTGCGCGGGCTTCTCGTTGCGGTGGCTTCTCTTGTTGCGGAGCACGGGCCCTAGGTGCGCGAGACCAGTAGTCATGGCTCGTGGGCTTAGTTGCTCACATAAATACAGTAAAGTTTATAAATAGTAAGTGTAAAGTCAACGAAGTTTCTTCCTATAATTATCACCAGATCAAAGAAAAGAAGATAATCATCAACCGCTATCTTATCCTTTCCCACCTGCGATTTTGGCTCCCTAAATTATCATTATATTCACATCTAACACTCTAAGTTAGGTTAGCTTTGACATATATATATATATATATATATATATATATATATATATATATATATATATATATATATAGTAGTTGTTTTGTTTCTTTCAATTAAGATTCAACCTCTGAGATTTCTTCATTTCGTTGTTCATTCCTTCATTTCATTGTCCATTTTAATTGCTATTGTTGTATAAATAGACCACATAATTTATTTATCCATATTTCTTTGTTCATGGACATTTGGGGTTCTCAGGTTTAGCAGTTATTAATGTTGCTGCCATGAGCATTAGTATTTGTGTGTGTGTGTGTGTGGTACACGGGCCTCTCACTGCTGTGGCCTCTCCCGTTGCGGAGCACAGGCTCCGGACGTGCAGGCTCAGCAGCCATGGCTCACGGGCCCAGCCGCTCCGTGGCACGTGGGATCTTCCCGGACCGGGACACGAACCCGCGTCCCCTGCATCGGCAGGCGGACTCTCAACCACTGTGCCACCAGGGAAGCCCCTGCCTCTCTTCTTCTCTCCTCCATGAACACCCCTTAATACCTAAGTAGTTTGAAAATGTACCCAGTGAATGAGGAGGTGGTGATGCACATGGGAGAGGAAGCTGGGTACAGCTCCTTCCCTGCAGGCAGCTAGCCAGCCCACGGCCAGTTGGAGCTGGAGAAGTGCAGTAGAAAGAAATTAAAAATTTGACTATTTCATGGGAACAAACATTCTAAGAACAAATTTGAGATTTTTGTGAAAGTTTCTTAAAGTAACCAAAGGAATTTTGCCAAATAAGAGTTATTCGAAAAGCTATGAAACTGAGTTTTCATCCAGGGACATAGGAATAAATTTCCACAAGGTAAATTTTCAAAGTACAATAAGAGGCCCAATAAAATCACTTTGTGATAGCTTCCCATGACTCAAACGTGTGCAAAATACTGGTTGCAATACACCATGGGTGGCAGTATACATGGTAACAGAAACATATAAAATAGAATATTAGAACTAAGAATGCTTTGGATGTTAGGGATTATACAGAAACTTGTAGACTTGGAGAGACAGAAAAGGGGAGAAATAAATGACTGGCTTTTTTGGTAGACTCAGGGAGGCTAGTCTAACTGGATAGATGGCTTTGTATTATAGGGTAGTGACATATAGCAGTTTTTACCTGCTAAGATAAGAACTTTAATTTCACAGGTAATTGAAAGTCTGTACATGTTTTTGAAAAGTAAACCACTGTTATTCAATCTGTGATGAATCTGAAAATCTCTAATGTAGATTAGATAGATAAATAGATAGATAGGTATACATCAGTGTTCTATCATATATCTGATATTACCCTACTATTAAGGCAACCAACCATTTTACATATTTTAAGATACCTTCATTTTTTTCTTTTCTTAAAAAGGAAGCATTCTAAAATGTACAAAATTCTAAAACTTTAGAACTTATTTACCTAGAGACTTTCTTCTGGATAGATAGACAGATAGATAGATAGATAGATAGTAGAAAAATGAGGATGACATTAGGACAAAGTAGTTACAGTCAATAAGAAAATCATGGGGCTTCCCTGGTGGCGCAGTGGTTGAGAGTCCACCTGCCGATGCAGGGGACGCGGGTTCGTGCCCCGGTCCGGGAAGATCCCACATGCCGCGGAGCGGCTGGGTCCGTGAGCCATGGCCGCTGGGCCTGCGTGTCCGGAGCCTGTGCTCCGCAACGGGAGAGGCCACAACAGTGAGAGGCCCGCGTACAGCAAAAAAAAAAAAAAAAATCATGAAATTGGTGATTCAAGGGTGTGATCCTGTGACACACAACTTGTGAGCAGCTTGTCACATTTTATCCTGTTGCTATAATACTGTTGTGTATGGAAGAAGTATCATCGCTCTAAGCTATGTGCTTGTTCCTCCTTGGCTTCTCCCTTTTGACCACTCTTACCCACCCCATGTTTCTTACTGTGGCAACGGAAGTTCTCAAGAAACACGGGCATTACCTCCCTCTCACCTCCCACTGCCTGTGAGTCACTAGTTTTTCTTGATTTCTCCATGATTAAGACCAACTATTTTGAACGGGCATTCACAGTTCTTTATGAATGAGTCTCTGATTTCCTTTCCAATCTCATCTCTTGCCATTTTCCTTCTCTATATATTCTTGTCAAAGGGTTACAGCAAAACCACAATGATTTAGGGTAAAGTAGGGCATGGATGATGCCAAGACATTGTTAAAAAAACAAAATATTTGGACATGGATTCCTTGTGATTACTTTCAACAGGGACGTGAAAGCTTATATTCTTATCAAGAGTTGATGAGAAACAGTGTGTGAATAATGAATGTTCATTGCCTGTTCTGGAGGAGTAGAGAGTCTCTCAGATCTTGGTGCTAAATCATGGCAAGTGAGTTTCCAAACCCTGCTTTAGTAAAAACAGCCTTTCCCATTAACTTCTGAGATGTTCTTGGAACAGAGTGGTGAATTGCTCCTCCAATCTCATACACCTGCCCCGATCCTCTTCTCTGTTATGTGTGAATTAAGAGTAAGAATATTAGACAATGATGGTGAAAGAGTCTAGACTTTGGATTAATTAACACACAGAATTAATTTTCTGCTTTACACCTACTATCTGTGTTACCTTTGGAAACATTGCAGATTTAGTCTCTCAAGGCCTCTAAATTCTCATCTGGAAAATTGGATTGCTATTTGTGTTTTAAAAGAAAATATAACTAAACAAGCAAAACACTTAGAAATTAAAGTGTGGAGACCGCAGCTCTAAATTTTGAGGACTTTAGCTTTATAGATATGACTTTCCTTTCACTTTTGAAACCAACAGTGCCTAAGAGGCTATGTTCAAATTTAGTGATCTTCGATTTATTTTCCTCCAATTCATGGAGGATCCAACTTCTCCTTGAATATAAACTGTTCTTTAATATGAGTACTATCACTAGAACTATCATTGTTTCCATTCCATTTTTTAAATAAATTTGTTCACTTAATTTTTAGACTTGAAAATTTAAAAAAAAAAAAAGGACATAATGCATGGAAAAAGTACGCAAAAAATGCTATTGTCTCTTAAAAAATAAAAACAACAAAAACACATACACGGGGACTTCCCTGGTGGCTCAGTTGTTGGAGATCTGCCTGCCAATGCAGGAGTCACGGGTTCCATCCCTGGTCCCTGTGGATCCCACATGCCGTGGAGCAACTAAACCCGTGCGCCACCACATTCCACAGAGCAACTAAACCCGTGCACCACAACTACTGAGCCTGCGCTCTAGAGCCCGCAAGCTGCAACTGCTGAAGCCTGCACACCTAGAGCCCGTGCTCCACAACAGGAGAAGACACCACTGTGAGAAGCCCCTGCACCACAATGAAGAGTGGCCCCCTCTTGGCAAAGCTAGGGGGAGCCCGCAAGCAGCAGCAAAGACCCAATTCAGCCAAAAAAAAAAAAAAATACACACAAAAAATTCCATCAAAATACACACATTTTATTTAATGTTATCAACCTCTTTACCTATGCAAAATCTTGTTAATACTTGCAATTATTCAGTAAATAACTTGCAATTATTCAGTAAATAAACTTCTATGTTCTTGTGTCCATGGTGTAGTGGCTGTCACATTTGCCTCACACGTCTATGCTCTATTTTATCCACATAACCAGAAAAGCAGGCCCCTTTCTACATTATTTTAACTGCTCTATAAATATAATTTTAATGGATGCAAAAACACTCTTCACCAAAGTTGATATCCTGATGTAGTTAACAATCGTTTAACAATATTTTCTAAAAACTCAGCATTATAAATAATATTTGGGGAATGTCTCCATGCTTACAGGTTTTTATGATGCTGTCAGATTTTTTTTTAACTGTTTGCCCAAAATAGATTTACCTAGTAAAAGAATATGAAGATTTTATGCTTTTTATAATTATTGTCATAGGTAACATTGGTCTTTATGATCTGTATTTAGCATACCATTGTATCCAGAGAGATTATCTATAAATTTTTCTTCAATCATTTATTTAAACCACATTTTAAAGGTATTATTATGTACCAAACACCATTATAGATGTTGATGATACACTTGTGAACAAGATAGAAAAGATATCCTCTTCTGGGAGTTGCCGTTTCAGTAGAGAGAGGAAGCATATTATAAATCAAGTAGGAAGAATGAAAATGAAAGGTCGGCAGGAAGGAAAAAGGAAGGAAGGAAGGGAGGGAAGGAGGGAGGGGGGAAGAGTGGAGAAAACATGAAACAAGAAGCAAAAGGAAATTTAAAAAGAGTTCTAACAATGAAAAAGTCTCTACAGACAATTGTAATGTATGCAACATTTATTTGGCCTAATTAGGAGCTAAAGAATAAAAAATTTTAATGACAAAATTAGTGAATTGAACACCAACTTTCAAATAAAGGCAGGGATATGTGCCTGTCCAAAGTGTTAGGAAATAATAATTCAAAGTTCAGAATTTTCATAGAAAAAATAAGCAAGTGAAATATCAATCAATTATAGGAAATTCAAAACTGACATGTGACCAAAATTCACTCTGAATGACATCAGGGCGATTCCTCATTTCTACATTTTGAGGATAATCTGCTTAATGTAAGCAGTAAAGAATGAGGACTTTTATGAAATCTATCTTACCTTATAACATCTCCAGGAATATGAGGCACTGAAACCTACCATTTTGTCAGTGCAGATTGAGATGCTAACATGGGTATCAACTCATGAGAGCGTTATTCAGGAAAATATAATCATGTTGACTTTTCATTGATGTTTGAAAGGAAGAAGTCTGATTAGATCATTAAGTTTATTTCCCACAGGCCAGAGCAAGAGAAGCATTTAGAGAAGGTCACCTGGCCTCATATTTTTCTGAGGGAGGGTCTTGGCTACTCCTCACTGGAATGACTGAAAATGTCCCAAAATGTCCCAAATATGGGAAGATGTTTGTTATCTTCTTCACAAGTGATCACAGAGCATATATGATGATTCAAAGGGACTTCCAAATGCAAGTAACTCAATTAGGGAAGACACAATTCCAAGAAAGATAATATGGTTGCAATCAATAAGTTAGTTACTAAAAATATTCATTTTTCTGTACCAGTGTTTTGAAAGTGCTAAAAAGTAACTTCATTCTTTTCATTTACATGGCAACCAATTAGGATTGTGTTAAAGATATTACTTTTTAAGCTGAATATTTTACCTTTGAATTTTTTCCCCTTTATTGCAATTGCTAATTTTTCAATTGCCAGGAAGTTTCCCAATTTGAGGCTGAGTATAGCATTATAGTTGAGCAGTTGTCTGCATAACAATATTTTTGAAAATTAATTAGTCCTTGAGATAATGATCCTTTTTTCTCCTTGGGATTCTCACTTGCTGAGAATAGTGTGAACTATTTTTTTCCAAATTGAGTGGTGGCTTTTACAGAACAATGAGAGGGATGGTTCAGTGTGGGTGTCTTTTGTTTTAAAGTGCTGTCTTGCTTAATAGGGTCATATTTACAGCAGTGTGAAAAAATATCTGGTTTAGATTGGTCAGTGGGTCTCATAAAAGAATATATATTTATTCAGCTGTTCTTCAGGTTCTAATATTGAGGACTAATTTATTATTTTTTTTCCCTCCCCAGTGTGTGGGTAGCTGCAAGGAGTGACTTTGCCCTCCTTTTTTTTTTTTTTTTTTAACATCTTTATTGGGGTATAATCGCTTTACAGTGGTGTGTTAGTTTCTGCTTTATAACAAAGTGAATCAGTTATACGTATACATATGTTCCCATATCTCTTGCCTTTTGCGTCTCCCTCCCTTTTAAATTGGTCTTTCTCTAGTAGGCTACCTGGAAGAAACCTCCTACCCCAGAGATCTGGAATTAACTGATCGGGGTGATGTTTGGTGTGGCGCTTTGTGATGCTCTCTAGATCAGACCCACCACTCACATTTGTCAGCCAGGGAAGCCCACGTGCACATGTCCAAATACTCTAAAGATCTGCACTAAGTTATCAAACTCTCAATATATCAAACTCTCAAAATATCAAACTCTCAAAATGAGATGCCCTATCATCCTACCTTGACACATAAGTCCTTGTTAGGATGCAAAGGGCTGGTTACCCAAGTTGAATTTGAGGACTCCTGGGAGTTATAACAGGAACATGACTTCATGGAGTGAGTCAGACTGCCTCATCCAGAGATCTTCCCTTGCCCTTTCTCTTCCCACCTGCAGCTCTGTCCTGCACCATGACACATCTGTGTAGACACCCCTGGGACTAGGGGTGTGAACAGAAGACACGACACAGTCTGCTCTTGAGAGGATGGATGTAGGACAGAGCCTCTGTGGGTTGGGAAGTGAGCTTGGACATTTTTGTCAGGAATTCTGAAGTCCTGGGTACCTGAAGCACAGGGTAGAAGGGGAGGGATACAGGCTTTGCGTGGGTGTGTCCCTAAAGAGAAGAAGGGCTACCTGAGGGGAATCGGAGCAGGTCTCCTTTATAAGCCCTGGTGGCACCAGTGAGTGTCCAGGATGGAGAACCAAGGCTCTACTCTTCTACGCTGAGGTTGTGTAGTGCTTCAGGTCTTAAAAAAACCAGTGACTTGGGAATGGCATTGTACGACTTAGGAATGGCATCTCTAGACTTAGTGAAGGATTAATTCTTAGCCTTCCACAGCATATTTTATGATAGGATTATCTGAAATTAACCTTAGGCATATCATTATATACACATAATTCTTTTTTTTTTCTTCTTTAAAAAGGGCTTCAGGGCTTCCCTGGTGGCGCAGTGGTTGAGAGTCTGCCTGCCGATGCAGGGGACGCGGGTTTGTGCCCCGGTCCGGGAAGATCCCACATGCCTTGGAGCGGCTGGGCCCGTGAGCCATGGCCGCTGAGCCTGCGCGTCCAGAGCCTGTGCTCCGCAGCGGGAGAAGCCACAGCCGTGAGAGGCCCACGTACCGCAAAAAAAAAAAAAAAAAAAAAAAGGCTTCAAATGCTTGGCTTTTTATTTATTTATTATTTATTTATTTATGGCTGTGTTGGGTCTTCATTTCTGTGCGAGGGCCTTCTCTAGTTGTGGCAAGCGGGGGCCACTCTTCATCGCGGTGCGTGGGCCTCTCACTATCGTGGCCTCTCTTGTTGCAGAGCACAGGCTCCAGACGCGCAGGCTCAGTAGTTGTGGCTCACGGCCCTAGTTGCTCCGTGGCATGCAGGATCTTCCCAGACCAGGGCTCGAACCCGTGTCCCCTGCATTAGGCAGGCAGATTCTCAACCACTGCGCCACCAGAGAAGCCCTATATACATATAATTCTAAACCACAAATTAACCCTGATTTTTTATGGATGTGTGTGTATGTGCACAGGCAGGTCTCTGTTTCTGTCGTCTAGTCACTCTGTGCCCACATCTTATAGTTTTCTCTATCTCATTCTCTCCCCCTTGGTTGTTTCTTGTTCTTTCTCTATTATGTGCTGTGTTTCTTACTCCATCACTCTTGCATTGTGCTTCATTCTCTCTCTTTAGAAACACACACCCTCACTCACATGCACCCAAACACACATGTACACATAGGCACCACGTAGACTGAAACAATGGGTACAGATATGAGATTATAGATATGACTTTTTCAAGAGTATCCAGAGATCGCCAGGTATAAACATACTTAGCATCCAAATCAGGAAGCTCCTTCCAGCTGCACAAAACTCTTATAAGAAACTTTTATTCACTTTCCACCTATTTCTCTGGCCTGGGAGAAAGTAAGTACCGTCTACAGGAAATGTCACCATTTTAACTAAGAAAATATGCTAAGTCCAATTAAATAAATACACAGCTGTTATTCCTTTGGGTAGACAGATAGCATATGTCATTTTCTTACTGAGGAGAGGAGGGGTCATTATTGAGTGCAGTGTAGGGGCAATTAATTGATAAAGTGATGATGTCAGCGGCCCAGTGTGAGAGGACAAAGGACTCTGGCATTTCCTTAAATAACTGGATAATTCTAGCAGACTTTCTAAAACAGATTAAATTATTTGACTCAGAAGCACCTCTCTTTCGTTTTCATAGAGATCACTGTAGCCACATTAAACAGAATGCTATAGGCCGTTGATTTACTATCAACTTCCTGTTTTAATTTAAAAGCAGATCTCTAGGTTCTCTTGTTTTACTGCCTTCTTCTTAGATGTTTATGTTTTTCAAAATGAAGCCACGATGTCGAAGTTTGAAAAAATACACGTGGTATATGCCACTTCCTATCGTTTATTTTCCCATTTCAGTAACTGTGTAAACATTTATAAGGTTCTGCTTTTTTTGGAGGGAACATGGGTTGCCCCACAGAGCATCATTTAAAGAAAACTAACCTATTAATCCACAAACATAATAACCGGCTTGGATCTAACCAGCAATGTCGAAATTTGTTTGGTTTTCTTCAAATAGATTAATTCCAAGAATATAAATGTTTTTTTATTTAATTTAGTCTTGTAATTTTCTCACTTATATGTTAATTCCCAACCAAGCCTAAATCAACCAAACCTAGGTTCTTTATACTTAATTAATTTGGTAAATGAATTAATTGTGACTCTTATTGCCACTGTAAAGTAACTAAAATTGAGTTTTCTTTTCAAATTATCACATGTACATCTATTTTATCTATAGTCATATAGTTTATACATCTGTGTATATACAAACACAATGTAGAAAAATATTTTTCCTGACTTTATTATTTGATGCCTTTAAAAGTTGAGAAATGACCTCTATCATTTTTGCAATATACTGCTAAACCATATTATGGAAAAATTTGTAACTGTGAACTGGTGAATTTTAACATAATTTTCCAAAGAACCACACTTGTTGTTTCTGAAATATTATGATTAAATTTGCTTTAATGAACAACCTTCTGAAAAAAATTGAGGAATAGATGTCCTTAAGAAGAATATGTGACTAAAAGAAGAAAGTTTCTACGTCTTAAACCCCAAGTGTTTAACAAAAACAATTACAACTCTGTGATTGTACAAAAATACATAATTTTTTATAATAATTCAGCTTTAAAATTTTTTTGTCTTAGCAATAGTCTTTAACAAAATTTGATGGTTCCATTACTTTCCTGTATTTAAATTCCAAGAGCTTCAAAAGGAGGATAAGATCTCAAATGAGAGAGCAGCTTAAACTCCACATTCACAAAAGGGAATTACAAGGTCAATTCCAGAACTTCCTTTTCAATTCAAACGAAGCTGCAGACTCTGTTTTCTTTTTTGGAAACTTTTAAACAACGGGGTATTATTTCCCATATTTCATTCATGAAATGGATGATTTAAAATTGTTTTCATGGTTAATGTCTCTGCACCTTGATTTGCCACAGAAAATACGAGTCTGTAGATTTCCTGTACAACTTACTCTGAAAGCCAAAAAAATTCTTGAATAAATGCTTTCAAAGCTAAGGCAGCTGCTTGTCAATTAAATGAGGCTTTTTATTGGCTCTCTGGTCTTTTCTCAGCACAGATTTTCTTCATTAAAGCTTTCCCCCCTTTTTCCTGTTCCTGAACATGCTTTTGTTAAAAGAGTAGCAATAAGTGCAAGCTATTACACAAGCAGGATTCATATTCCTCTAAATATTCAACCTTTTGAGCAATAAGAAATGGGCTGAGAAAAATTGAGGTTCAATTCCATATCATTTAATTCTTAACTGGGATGTTCCAAGCACGGGTTCTCTCTGTAAAAGATATGATATATGGCATATCCCATAAAGAACATACAGATGTGTAAAATGTTGGAGTGTCTGCATGACATCACAACACTTGTGTATTGCTATCAAATGTTTCCAACCTTCCAACTGCTTATGAGGAAAGAGCTCAACTGTCTAAGGAAACAAAAGTGTCTTTTTTTCTCCTACGTTTTCCTCTTTATGAGGACAAGAAGGCAGTGAAGGTGACCAATGTGGTTTCAGATATCACAAACTTGACAAATGCATACCAATGAAAATTATTCAACTAACATGTAACTTTCAATCTTCAACAAGTGCATTTATATTCATAATAAGGCAGCATCTACTAGGAGGATTATGTGAATAGAGCCACCAGAACTTACACAGGAACACACAGCAGTGTGGTTTCCTTTTTGTTTACCTGTTAATTCCAGCTGGTTGGTTCCATAGACTAAGATGGGGTAAGGGGGAAGGAGGAAGATTGTTGTCAAGAATTATACTACTCCTTAGGATGAAAGGAAATGGATGCATTCAGAAGTAATGCTTGGAAATGCCATTGACTAGCACCATAAATTATAAACCTCATGGAACAGTTTCACTCACTGGTATCTTTATAATTTTTCTCTCACTTTTTTATTTTCAATGAGATTTTTGTATATACGTACATATATATATACATACATATAACCCCTTTTCATGTGCAGCTGTAAACAACCTTTAATTAAAGGTTTTTGGGTTTTTTATTTTTTGAAACAATTCATTTGTTGGGAAACAAATTCATTCAAACTCTCCTTTTCCTCCATTCCTTCCACCTTTAAAACTCTCCCAATGAAGAATGAATCTTCTTTGCATGAAGTTATTCTAGTGTAAAATTATTCTTGCTGAAGGAGAATCAGAGGAGGCGCTGAGATAAATCAGCAAGTGATCACTCTGTGTGTTATTCCAGGACACCCTCCCCATAAACTTGCCCACCAATGCCTAAGGCTTTGCACAGAAACCACCAGATGTTGTAACAGAGATACAGGTGAGCACAGCTGTGCAGGTAGGGATTCAAGTAGAGACATTTCAAAACACTGTGCCTGAAACACTGAGGCTTAATCGAGGTGTTTGCTTTTGGAAGAAGTTCATGGAAGCACTCTTTCATAAAGCTGTCTTCGTGTTGGGTGTGTATGTCACTGCCCACTTATTAAGAGAGAAAGAAAACTCAGGGTCTTGTATGGCAAAGGAAACATTCACAGAAGAAACATGTTACAAACTGAGGAATATCATGGTAGTCCTTAAGGCATAACTAGATGCTGTGCATGCTATATCCAGTGAGTCATAAAATCAAAGAATAGAGGGAAAATAGCTTTCTTTTCTCTTTTTTTTTTTCTGCTTTTGCTTCTGTTCTAACTATTCCAGTGCTTTAAAAAGCCCAACGTTGCCTGAGTTAACGGGGTAAACAACATTGCTTAGTTAGTGCAAGCATGTATTTGTTGTGAAGATTCTTATTGCTTATTACATAATACGTGCTACAAAACTGATTTACGCTTCACCCGTACTGTGTTCCGGCGGTGCTCAGGTAAATGCCAATAAGCGTTTCCATGACTCTGAATTGTTTTATAGATTTAGATTTGTTAGATTTGCCAGCAAGCAAATTGTTATATAAAAGGGCTATGCAAAGCTACCAAAAATCATAGTCATTTTATATCTGCAAATAAATCTAAAGTTTTTGCTTAATCAACATCATTAGGTGTAATGTTGACACTCATCTTAGTCAAAGAGGCAATTGCAATCCTGTAACACCCTATTTAGTGTTAAAGTTAATTATTTTAAAGTATCAGTGTATTCTTTTAGAAGTACATAAAGCCAGTTAACAAGATACTTTTTTTTAAATTTTGCTTTTTGATCCACTTTTCAAATTTTATCATTGTTAGTTAATACTAGAGGACAATCGTTATATGAACACACAAATAGGCATACATGGATACAGATGAATGTATATAAATGAGCTTTTGAAAAGCATATCTTACATGTTTTTGTAAATATATTTCTTATAAAAAATTAAGAAATTGTCTCAGAAGATCTGATTTGGGGGGACTTTTCCTGAAAACTGGTAAAACTTTGGGTATTGTTTTGCAAACACCAATAGGGTATGAAAATCTGGACTTCTTAAGAGAAGTCCTTTCACTTATTTAGCCCCCCCCCCCCCAGAATCTTATTACTTTATTTCCTTCTAAAAGGATGTCTAAGTGCCACAGTACCATGAGAATATCGGGTCTTCAAAGCATGCTAAAATATTTTCCTGCCCAAGCTGTAGTTCAGTATGTCAAAGTCACAGCACGTGTTCCTGTGGGATGAATGGCACAGTGGAGAGGAATTCCCAGAGCATCATTGCAATCATCTGGGTGTGACTCTCTTCTCTGTATTTCCCTGGTAGATGTAGAGACTAGGTACACAGGCTGAGCTGGAGGTGTGGCTGTGAAGCTATGGCCCACTGCTTTCCTTCCCAGGCTCCTGTCCTTGAACACGCTCCAGGATGGGAATACAATTCTTATTCTCCAAGGCAACGTGCAGGATGTCCGTCCATAGAGTCTTTGTCGATGTATCACTGTTGGAGCATCTTCTGAGGAGTGAGGCCCAGCTGTGCCACTTGACAGAAGCTGAGGGTGTAGGAACTGCCTGGCATCAGCAGGGAACCTGTTCCCTATCTGGCAGCACAACGCTGTCCTCAAGATAGATTGCAATACCATCTTAGAAGCCCAGACTCCAACTCGGATAGGGTCTAAACGGAGTATTCCAATTTGGGTATTTTTTCTTTTCCCTATACTTCTAGAAATGTCTCACCTTTCATTTGATATTTTAAAATACGCCAACTGAGAAAACTTTTGGGTGCTGTTTTCAAAACAAAGCAAACAAATATATATATATATATACACACACACATCTAAATACTATGTACATATACATGTATACATACATGTACATATATAATTGGTGGAAACGCTTTAGAAAACAAGGTTTTTTAACAAGGTTTCAGTGAGAAAACACTAGTTTTATTTATTCTATGAATGCTTTTTTTATACCCAAATTAAAACTGTTGAATCATAACTATCAGTAGGAGATGCCAGGATGCTTCTGCAGGGAGAAGAGATTCTCAAAGGGCAGCAGCATCTGCTGCTTCAATTCTTCAGTTTTACCCTTCTCTGAAATTGACAAAGAACCTTCAGGAAGTCCTCTCTTTTCCTCTCAAAATATATAAAGTCTTCCTAAATGGATACCACTTCAATAAACTATAAGAATACTTTAGTTCAAAGTCATACCAAAAATATATACCGTGAAAGCTTAAGATTCATAAAAACTATTAAGTAAAACAATCCTTACCCTACCTTCCAGCTTCATAAAAACTATTAAGTAAAACAATCCCTAACCTACCTTCCAGCTTTATATCCTTCCCAAGTTAAGGTTTCCTTCATCAATCTTATACCCTGGCTACTTCTGACTTCCTGTAAGTTCTCTCACGTAGAAAGAATGGTATTTTACCTAGGATACCAGGCTCTAAATACTTAATTATGCTCGTGTTCTCAATGGAGTTTTCCCTAGACGTATTCTGGAAATTTCTCCATTACCTCATTCAGCACCACCTGGATAGCATATGCTGTGCAGGTTTAGTAAGGGAACTGGGGAGAGATACTAAGTAGGAGGTACCGCAGAAAAACTGCCTTGACTGAGCTACAAGCCTCACAAGAGGACACCACGATCCTGCACACATTCTAGGTATTTTCTATTCGGCAATAAATTAAAATTCATTCCTCAGACATTACAGATGTTATCTTCATTTATTATCTCACAGAGAAAGAGACTGAATTCTTCACCCAATTAGACTTCTTCTTCTTCTTTTTAATCAGCAAAACACTCCAGTGAGTAGAATTTGAGGTTTAAGACATAGCAAAGGAACTTCAGACCTTATATTCCTGTTGTTAGCTAATATTTAAAAAGCTTGTCAAAGTCTGTCTAATAAATCAGTTAGATATTCAATCTTCATTAAGTATGTTTTATTCAGATCATTCTAAAAAATGCTAATCTGAGAATATGGGGCAGAAAGAAGGCACCAGTGAATGGCAGATTTTATCATCAATTTCACTATTTTATGTATTATAAAAATTAAACACATATGTTGTGCCAGAAGTGCTAGGATCTTTGTCTAACTTGTTCTACTAACCTGCCTAATGGAAATTATTATTCCCACTTTCTAGAATGAAAAATGAGGCTCTGGAAGCTTAAACAGCATGTCTTATATCACTCTGCTTGTACACTGTATGCAAGACTACCTACCTGAAAAGTCTACACTCTCCCTTATGCACCGTTAAATTATATTTTAATTTAGCCAGGTAGGAAAAACTATTAAATTGGAATGAGTGATCAGTAATTGTCAAAAAAACAGAACAAAACTGAGAATACATTGAGGAGAGTGAAGGCTGAGAAAAAAACTTTTAGATTCAAGCTATCAAGTTACGACTTCTATTTCAGAGAGTAGTGTAGAAATAACATTTAAAATGAAAGAAAAAAGAAATAGGGGAGCTAAGATCTATTTCTTGCTTAATATTTTTCATGCAACATATTAGTCACTTTAAGTATACTATCTCATTTAAACATCACAATAATGCCCCAAGCTTGGGATTTGTTGGCTAGTTAACAGATAAGGGAATTTCAAGGTACAGCAAGATGAGCTTAAGTTTAAGTTCACACAACTAAGAAGTAGTGATGCTTGATTTTGAATGAAGGATTTTGAAATCCCAGAGAACATATACGTTTTCCACTACAGATGGACACACATAGCCATACTTAATTATAAAATAATTTTATGAATGTATTTGTATATTTACCATTAAATACTCCAAATTATGTAGTGGAACAAATATCTCTGCACCTAGTCAGGTTGGGTTTGGATGAGGGAAAAATTATATACACAAAGTGTAATCTATAGAAAACGAAAATGGTGCTTTTAAGGCTATAACATTTCAGAATACAATTTTAGCTACGTCCAAGTAAGCCGACTGACCAAACACTCTCACAGTTATTGTATTTCTTCTAATTGATGTTAAAAATTACTGAACAGGAACTGAATGCCACCTATATTCCAAGAAGACTCATACAGATTATCTAGCTTAACTCCCTGAGTTAGGGTTCACAGATGTAATATTATGGAGGCGGAAACTCTGACTTAGAGATCTCCTGAGTTGAAACTCTTACTAAGTAGCAGAAATTACATTTTTTGAATGTAACTGTGATTCTTGTAATGATCTCTTTTTCATTTCCTCCACAAATGTATTAACTGTATGTACCTCATGAAGCTACTGAATTGGTTCTTTTCCCTGAACTACTTCAATGGGCTTTTTGCATTGTAGCTTGCGGGTAGATTCAAAGAATTTGGACTTTGGTATTTTTGCTTCTGTATTTATGGGAAGTAAAACCGATTTAAAAATCTTTCATTTTCATTTACATAAACCCAAAGAGCAGGTAATATATTAAAACAATAAGTTTTAAATTAATGCCTAGATATTCTGTGACTCACAGTCTTTCTGACACTCATGGCCAGAACCTTCATAAAGAACATGACTCCTGCAACATGGTCAAAACATAGAAAAGGTTTAAAAAACAAAGGCACTAAGTATTCAGTGGATTTCATTATCCTAATTATCTATAGAAATATTGTCATGTTATGAAATCACCTGTAAAATATACCTCCAAGATTAGAAGGTTTAATTTTTATTGTAAAATAGACCGTGTCTACACAGGTTGCTTACTACAAGCCTACTTTTCTTTATCATCTCTTTCTTGACAGTTAATTTTGATAAAATTTTTTGATGAAGAAATATCAGTGTTGCTGGTATATGCCAGGTAGAGTAGACAAGGTTGTGTACAATTTGAAAGAGCGAGCAATGAATTAAATTCAAGAGTTAATTTGCACATGGAATGATCTATACAAGGAGACAAATTCTGACTCTTTAATGCGGTAGAAGGAAAAATTTCCATGTTTCTTTAAGTTATGTCATGTGATAATACATGGGACTCTTTGATAATTATCTTATTGCAAGCATTTGCAACTTTTTACAATATTTACAATGAGAAGGTAATTTATCTCCTTGTCTTTGTACATCTTTTTAAAAGGGGCATATACTTGGAATGAGACGTGCAACCACACACGTGTATATAAGGTATACACATAGTTAATGATTAGGAAATTGACATTGAAAAAAGTTAATTACTTCTCTGAGTGGCAGGGTAGAACGTAAAACAAATGCTCCTATTCTGAATCCTTTTCCCAACATCTGTCAGCCAGAAATTTTTAAATTAAGATTGTGGCATCTAGGAATTTTCCTGTGGGTCACGCAAAATTATTCCATATCTGAGCTAGAAATGCTAGAAAGAATGCTAAATTGATCACAATAACCCTTTAGAATGCCTTCAAATATTAAAATATTTTCTTTAACATGCCTTAAGCAGAATAAAGGAATTAGTTCTACACATATTTAGGCCTTTCCATGTCAAAGTTCTCAAAACTTGCATTTTTCACAAGGCCTTTCTAATGAGTTCATTGTTTTGTTTATTCTGCTCATAAGAAAGTCTGATATGACCTTTATATTTACATTGCTAATAGCTGTCAGGGGTTGGTTCTCAGGCTCTTTCTGCTACAGCATTTTGACCAAATTAATTGAGATCGAAGTCCATTTAAGGGAAGACCGTCAGTCCAAACTGGCTGATAAAGGGACCAATCAGGACCATCGGGCCAGAGTCTTTACAGGAAGTTCAGGATATGAGGTGAGGTAGATAAAGCAAATAAGACATATGCTCAGAAACATGTTTCAGAATTAAATTGCCAAGGCAAGTACAGAAGCCTGGAAGAAAAGAGTCAGGAGGTATGGAAGAAGCAGTACTCATACTCAGAGGCTTCTTGGAAGGGGCCAGGGAAGTAGCATTGCCTTCAGAGACGAAAACACCCATGGCTTTATCACAGTGCAGCGTACCTGGATGTATTTTTCTCATAAATTCTCGAAGTCAGTGAGTAAAGGATCATCTAGAGAAACTGATGGCTATTTTTATTCAACTCTCATGTGTCTATGTACCAAACATAGGAAATACAAGAAGTTTACCATTGTATGGGGAGAAATAAAAATAATCTATTAAATTGAACATGTGTACAGGCACAGTGGCAGTCCAAGGAGAAGACTGTCCATTCTGTATTTCTACCCCAAGAGCCAGGAGAGACATCTGGAAGAGGTGATGCTTGATTCAGTCTTGAAAAGTGGTAATAATTACATTCCCGATGGGTAAAGGTGGAAAAGGTATGTCAAAGAAATTAGTTTAAGGTGGGTCTTCTCAAGATACAACTGCTGAGGATCGGTGGAAAGAGCAAAGCCAGAACTTTGGAGGCAAGGGATTCGAAAAAACTTAAGACACAAATTGTCTATTGATCTTTCCATTGAAGAATTGATAAGAAGTTTCTGTAATGAACAGTCAGGCCATTCGCTGGGGTAAGAGCCTCCTGAAATGGTAAAGTGGTGCCGATATTATAAGTAAATTATGTGAGGGGTAGTTTCAGACCCCAGTAGCCAAGCTGTGTGTGAAAGTACATTGTTTTGGTTCTTATCTGTCAATCAAAACATTTCCCTTGAGAGTTTTGAAGACAGTTTGATGCTATGGTTGAGAGAATGGATTCTGAACTCAGCTGGTGTTTAAATTCAGGTTTCTCAGTTCACCTGTTGTCATTTTGCACGAGATGCTTTACTTCTTTGCGCAACTGTTTCCTCATTTCCAAGTGGGAATAATTAGAGTAATACGTAATCATGGATTGTATTGACAAGTAGTGAATTAATATGTGTAAAGCTCTTAAAGGAATGCCCAGCACATATTGAGTATTCAATAACTAATCGCTATTATTGATCTGAACTTAAAAGCTTGGGCACTGTTTTTTGGTTTATGTTATAAAGTTATCTATGCTAAAGGTACTGATCCAAAATTAAATAAATATACTATTTTTTAAATGATTTTGTCCAATGTATATTGAAAAGCATTACTGAGGTAACCAGCTGGAAGAAAAAGTACCAGCACAAAGCAAAATTCTTGGCTCACTTTTTAACAATTTTTCTGGCAATTCCTTAAATTCTGTAAATGTACGAGTTTTCCAAGTTTTTGTCTGCGGCTCCCCAATCTTTTCATTCTAAATCCTCTCCATTCCAGCTAAGATCTTCCATCTAATTCCCTTCACAAGCCTGAACACTAGATACTCTTAAATGTCTTAAGCTCCTACCCCATGTAACAGCTTCCACATTTTTATGTCCTTGCCCAAGACCGTTCTACCCATTACTAGGTTCCTTATCTCAATTTCTCCCTTATTCTCCTATTCGCCTGCACTTGGAATTATATTTACGTCCTCCTAGCTCTCATTTGGCCTTTTCCCACCAGGCTCCCTTCACATAATCCAGGAAATTGCTAATTCATCCTGGTCCTAGCAGCTTTAGCCTGACCCTCTCCCTGGCTGGCCTCCCTGAGTCAGATGCTTATCATCTCCTAGACGAACTATTTCAGTTGCTTCACAATAGTTTCCCTGGATAAAATCTATTGCTTTTAATATGCGTCTTTTATGTCCCTGACAGATTTTTCTAATAAAATACAGATGATATCAAGTCACTTATCTGCTCAAAGAACTCCAGTGACTCACCACGGCTGGGGGACTAAAGGTCAGAGTTGTATTAAGTATATTCCAACACCTGGCCTAACCCCATCTGTGGCCATACCCTTCTGCTGTCCTTCACTTATTGCTTCAGACCATGCAATAACCTCCTTCAGGCAGGCCCTTGCTCGAGTTCCCCGCCCTGAAATAATGCATTTGCCTGCCTTTTTATTCACATTTCAATGTTCTGCTTTTTTCTCCTACTGAGCACTTCCTTTATTCCACTAGTTAACATAACATAATTCCTCTTCTACTTTATCAAAACAGTAGGCGGATTCAGGTTTGAAGAGCCTCTTAGAAATTTTGGGGCTCTTAGAAATTTTGAAGTCCTGGGTATGAAAAAGGATAGAAAATTCTGAGTAAAAAATTAAGTTGCTGTGAAAGTGAATATTTGACATGAGAACTCACAATACTATACATTCACATACTATTCATGAGAAATCACAGCGTACTATACATTTTTTAAATTAATTTTTATTGGAGTATGGCTGCTCTACAATGTTGTATTAGCCTCTACTGCACAACAAAACGAATCAGCCATACGCATACAGAGATCCCCTCCCTTTTGGACTTCCCTCCCATTCAGGTTCATACTATACATTTTTTAAAAGCTGCCCAAAACACCACGAGTCATGTAATATTATCTAATATTTTTATTAATGAACTACCTGTCAGAGTTCTATAATACCAATGATAATATTTTAGATAATATATGTAATCCATTATTTATGTCATTTATATCTTCTTATAAAACCAATGACAATAATATTTTCTGATGTCAAGAGAGTAGCAGTATAATTCAGTATTACTTTTACCATGATTGATCAAAATATGTTTCCGATTATTGATAGCTTAGAATTTCCCTCAACCTAAAAACTTGTTATTGTTAATGTCATGAAAAATTGTAGGATAGTTACCAAATTCGGGGAAATTCTATCAACTTTTTTCATATATGAGCTACACAATTTTAGGGATTGTTCCATAGATCTCTATATGTTTCAAGAAGTTACTCCATCACTCTGCACCTGTTTTTGGGGGGCACATGCCTGAGGACACATTGACGTTGCCATACAATTCCTGCACCACACATCTGCGTCATGACCCTGGGTGAATGCCCGGTGACAGTGGAATACTTTTCTATGCAAGAATGACTAGTAATAAGTTAGTTCTATGTGGAAGTAACTGCAAACAGCATAACGATATCCCGCTAAACTGACATTTAATGTATCTCTGAGCCAACTTCCTCCTAGCTAACTGGTACTGATGCCCTTGGCCACTCCAACATCACCCAAATGAAGACTGATGAGATTAAGGGAGAGATACAGTGAATTCAACCACTGCTGTTTAAATATCTTACTTTCATTGCTAGGATCCCCGCTCAAGTCAGTGTTCCTAAAAATAAGCTCAGCTTATCTTTATTAACTTCACTAATGTGCCGGAAACAGATTAACTTACCTTTACTAACACTCTTACTCCCTGCTGCTTCATATGGTACTTTGCTGTTTTCATGTATTATGTACATGTGCTCTGTTGTATTTTGTAGTATACACGTCCAATTCTCTTTTGAACTGACAATCAGCAATGAGTTCTAATTGTCTTTGTGTCCATCATGGTAGTTGTATTCTGTGGATATCCAACAATTACGTGTTGATTTAAATTGGATTAGTTTAGGAATAACTAGGAGTCATATTGAAAATTACATCTTCTCCTTCTTTATACATTGGAATTGAGGTCAGAAATATAGCAGTCCTAGCTAAAGTTAATTTTACATACTTCTGTATTTAAGAAATAGATTTTGTAGAGATTAATCCATGCAAAAGTAAGATTATATCAAACTGATTATGACATTTTATGGATAAAAATAATGATCAAAGAAGAGTAAAAAAGCAATATGTCTATAAAAATGAGTGAATAATTATAATAAAGACCACTCTTCTAATAATATTAATCAAATAAAAGTCTCTAAAACTAAAATATTTCCTTCAGGGAAACTACCCATGAATCATATTTACATTAAGTTGAGCTATATGAAAATGCCAATAGTTTGCCATTTTTAACATACAAAAATGGCAATTTTATACAATTCAACCCAGTATATTAATACATTTGTTCTTCAGTTTTTAGTCATAAAATCAGAGAAAAAAGTAACACTTTTCTTTTTCCACATTCAGTCCTCAAATTGCTTTTGGAAACATTATAGATTGTGGGACTTCCCTGGTGGCACAGTGGTTAACAATCCGCCTGCCAATGCAGGGGACATGGGTTCGAGCCCTGGTCAGGACGATCCCACATGCCGTGGAGCAACTAAGCCTGTGCGCCACAACTACTGAGCCTGCACTCTACAGCCCGCAAACCACAACTACTGAGCCCACGTGCCATAACTACTGAAGCCCGCACTCCTAGAGCCCGTGCTCCGCAACAAGAGAAGCCACCACAATGAGAAGCCTGTGCACCACAACGAAGAGTAGCTCCCTCTCACTGCAACTAGAGGAAGCCGGCACACAGCAATGAAGACCCAAAGCAGCCAAAAATAAATAAATAAATCTATAAAAAAAAAAAAGAAATATTATCGATTGTGTAAAGTACGTATTCAGCTAGTGGTTATGTTTCCTTTAGCCATGTTACTGTGACAAAATTATAGCTATAAACAAAAGCAAATCCGGGGTAGTTATTCATAAGCTGTAATTCTCTGTACTTTCACACAATGGGCAACTTCTGTCTGTGATCTTAGACAAATTGCTAGAGTGCAATACCTAGATTTGGGCTTTAAGTAGAGACAAGGGAAACAGAACCTGCCAGAGTTAATGTAGCCAGATAA
The DNA here is from genome assembly GCF_039906515.1 of Pseudorca crassidens. Lineage (NCBI taxonomy): Eukaryota > Metazoa > Chordata > Mammalia > Artiodactyla > Delphinidae > Pseudorca > Pseudorca crassidens. The sequence continues at coordinate 7,838,645 of NC_090313.1, forward strand.
TGCATTTTTTCTCCAGAAATGCACACCCCAAATAGAACATATGCTGTACACAGCTGTAGTAGCATAACCTCTATTTTTCCCCACCATGTGTTCTCAAAAGGCTTGTTTCTTTCTTTCCCATCAAAACTTAGTTTTATTTCATGTCAGATTTTGATTAATAATTTACTTGAGATTTGTAATTACTGGAATACAATACAATATAAAAATGGGATTTTAAAAAGAATTTCTTTGTTTTCATTAAAGAAGTCATATACATGTATATATGTATACATATATGTGTATATATATCTATATTAGCAAATTTGGAAGAACAAAGTGGGCTAGAAATCAAGAGTAACTGTAGCTCAGAGATACCCAGTGTTAACATATTGATATGAAACCCGTCAATAATTTTTCTATGCATATATATGAATTTGGATTTTTAATTAAATGGCTTTATTGTGATATAATTTACATACCATGCAATTCACCCATTTGAAGCATAAAATTCAATGTTCTCTGGCATATTCACAGTATTCTTGGCCTGTCCTGCCTCCGTGTGTGGCCTTCACCCTATAAGCCGAGAGTGGTTTGATTAAGGGAGCTCCCAAAGTCTCTGACACACCCACCAGGAAGTTAGTCTCTGCAACATGAACTTGGTAGGATAGAAAGTGTCAGCAGCCTGCCCCTTTTGTTAAGAAACTATCCTTTGATTGGGAGATGAAGGACAGGGAACCTCACCTTTGCCACACCTGCCCACAGAGGAGCTCCCATCAACCTGAGCTGGGTTGCATAGGGGATACGGGAGGGGGTAGGTTATATGCCACAAGTTCACTGTATATAGTTTTAGCAGATTTTCTTGAATTGTTTCATCATTTGCCATATGTCCTCAGCTAATTCCAGAGAGTTTACTTTTTTTTTCTTTTCTTTGCGGTACGCGGGCCTCTCACTGCTGTGGCCTCCCCCATTGCGGAGCACAGGTTCCGGACGCACAGGCCCAGCGGCCATGGCTCACGGGCCCAGCCGCTCCGCGGCATGTGGGATCTTCCCGGACCGGGGCACGAACCCATGTCCCCTGCATCGGCAGGCGGACTCCCAACCACTGCGCCACCAGGGAAGCCCGAGAGTTTACATTTGAAAAATAATTTTCACCAGTTATGTTGTTTTGCTGTGGACCATATGCATGGAACCCCTCAAGATGCTATTCTGGGAGTAGAACTACACAGCATCCAGTGTTTTATGGATAACCTCTTTGGAGTCACTATGTCTTCTTCCCAAGGATAAGAACATCATTTGTTTGACCTCTTCAAGTACAAAAGCAAGATATTGTCTTTTTTATTTACTTTCTCTTTGTCACTGTGTCAGTTCTAAGATTGAAACCTAGAGGCAAACACAAGGAAATTTATCCCTTTAATATCATGTGTAACACATAAATTACCTTATTAGCCATAATCACAATAATAAATATAGGGTGACTATGATACAGTGAGAGCCACGTCAAGAAACTTATATACATTATGTAATTTAATTATTACATTAGCCCTAATGAGTAGTTTTTATTAATACTAGTATAATATAATATCCTATATTAGTATCCTATTTTCACAGATGAGAAAACGTATTTTCAATGAGCATACGTTACTGTCTGACTCCCATGGAGCTAGTAAATGATGGAGCTGCGATCTAAATTAAGATCTATTCCCAAGAGCATATATATTCCAAGAGAATATTCTGCATCACAACAGAAAGGCAACATATTAAATTTATACAATTATTTCTGAGGTGTAGTGGATGCAGTTGTACAAATGCCCTGACCCTCTTCAGGACCGTCCCAGTAGTACTGGCTGCTGGTGGACTCAACAGATGAGACTCGCGCCAGGAATTGCTCTCAGCCAAAGGAGGGCTCTGTGCCATTTGCCTGCCCTGAGCCAGTGTGCACTCAGTGTCTGGTCACTGCAGGGAGGATGGGAAGGGCTGAGGTGGTGTGAGGCTTCACGTCCTCGCCTCAGGTGGGACCACTCTGAAGGGTCTCGCAGATGCAGAACTACTATTTGAAGTCACTGGGTCTTCTGTTCTAACCACACTGGAGTTCACCTTCACCCTCTGCCCAATCCTCCCTCCCTCAGCCTTCACGGGGATTGCCTTCTGAGCACGTTTCCTAGTTAAACTCCTGAACAGGCACCTCAGCATCTCAGGGTGTGTTTCCTGGGAAACTCATCTATGCCTGGAAGGATGAGTAAGGCCAAGGAGGACCTTTTAACTTTACCCACTGGGTGGGCACAATAATCCTAATTTTCAGAACCTGTGAAAAAGTTATATTACATGACAAAGGCATATTAAGGATGCAGATTAAATGAAGGTTCCTAATCAGATGACGAAAGAGAGGAAGACCATCCTGAACTAATTCAGGTGGGCCCAGTGTAATCCCAAGGGTCCTTGAGAGAGGAAAGGCAGAAGAGGGAGAGCGGAGAGCTGGTAGCCTGAGAAGGACTTGAAGGGACAAAGCATAACACTGCTGGTTTTGAAAATGGAGAAAGGGGCTGAGAAGGAAGGAATGTGGACACCGTGGAACGCTGAAACGTAAGGAAACAGATTCTCCCTAGAACCTCCAAAAGGAACACGGCCCTGCCCACCCCTTGAGTTTAGCCAGTGAAACTAACTTCGGACTTCTGTCTCTAGAAGTGGAAAGGAATACACTTATTACAGCAGTGAACCAATACACTTCCTGCTCTTCTATAAAAATTGTTGTGTTTCAACTCTGCGGCTGTTTATATATCTTCCTCCATGGGTCTGTACCTTTCTCACAAAAGAAAAAAAAAAAAACTGATGCCTCACTTGTATTTGACCCACAGTGCTACAGCACAGCGAGATTATTTGGCATAGGCAGCAAAATCTAATCTGTTCCTATAAGTCAACAGGTGAAATGATTCCTCTTTTTAATACCCTAAGAGTAGTCAAATGTAACTTAGGAAGTAGTATAACCATCTTCTTCTTCCTGTTACACTGCCTTGAAATCATGTCTCCTTTTCCTATGTGTGGAAATTTGGACCTACTAAGTTCCAAATTTGAAACAAACGCTATCCCCAGGTACTCTTTTGATATCCATACTCAAAGAGATGATTCTCAAAAAGTGCTCTGTTCTCAAGGAACTCTAGTCTTTACATGAGCCAATCTCCTTATTTTTTTGAAGATCCATTTTAGTTAACAGAAATGATATTATAAAACTGCATTCTTGATTAAGCAAGAATTTTATTAAATAAATTTTTGTTTGAAGTTTCCATTTTATTCTTCAGTATCTTGTGTTTATCTTATGCTAATTCTTTTAGAACCTGAATAATTTTCTCTCTCCCATTCCTGCTCTGTTCAGTAGCATGAAACAATTATAAAAGTAATTACATTAAGTCAGGTTTAAAGTGGAAAACTAAATAAAATTACAAATACATATTTTAAAAAGCATTACCTTGCCTTGAACAAATTAACTTTATCATTGTTAAAAAGATATAAGTTGTAGTGTGAACGACCTGTTCTAAATTCAAGTGATTTTTGTCAGTTAGAAAACATGTCTCTTGCTGTTTTATGGAACAGATGAAGGAGGAAACAACCTCAGCATCCTGCCATTGGCAGTTTCAGACGCAGACACGAGGGAAAATGTCTGAATAGCTAATACCTTGAGGATGATTCAAAAGTGTCATTAAAGGCCGCTTTGTGTGAAAGTGTGAAAACAGTAGGCATGTTATCCTATGCAAAAAAAAAAAAAAATAATAAAGTGGGAGGTGAGAGTGGATTTATCTTCTGTTGTCAAAACTGACACCTTCTTTGTATACTGGGTTCCTTCACCAAGGCATTCCACAATTGCTTTTGCCATGCCAAACCTTCTTCTATTTTGTTGTAATTAAAATATATACAGACTTAAAGAACTTAAACCTACTGTTAATTGTATGGCTTTGGGAAATGCTATATACTTCCTGAGCAGCATTTAGCAGAAAAGAATTGACATGAAAAAAGAGCAAAGAAAAGGATCAGATTGTAACAACATGTTGACTTGAGAAGATTTATATAAAATGTTTTAAAGGTTAGAGAAAGGTGTGAGTAGGTCTCACTGCACAAGTTATGTACCAGGTAAAACTGAGTGTCAGTCTGCCTTAAGCTCATAGGAAAGAATCAAAATGAACTGTCGCCCTAACCCAACACTCCAAAGCGGAGGGAAGGGCAGTGGTTCCCCAAGTAAGGGAGATGTTTGTGGGCCACCGTTGCCCCACCATCTACTTGAGGGTGATGGCTGTGATGCAGTTCAGCCTTCTGGCGTTCATAAGCTGCCTGCTTCGCCTGCCTGCCTATCCATCTGTGCAAATGGGATTCAGTGTGATTTTAAATCTGTCTGAAAATGAAATTCAGTTGCAAGGTAAGAACTGTTAATAGAAGTGAGCAAATGGAATAGAAAGGTGTTGATATGGTAAATTGTAAGTCGACTTCACACAAATATCTCATTTTAATACGAAATTAACCTATAGCTGCAATAACTCTCATATAAGAGGTGATTCCCCATCACTAGTTTACCTGTGAATTTGGAAACTGCTAAGACCTTATGCAAAACCAGATGCACCTCAGGTCACACACAGTCAAGGTGACAGAATGATTAGTAAGCGTTAGGCTGCATATCTCTGACTTTTTCAATGCAAGGAACATACTGTGGAGTACTGTTTTCCCTCTCATATAAAATCACATTGATTTCAAGCACAGAAAGTAGCTACCTTTATTTTGTTGTAATTTCTTACCTTGTATCTTAGTTTAGACGAGCTGCAGTTGAGTTTAATTTCAGCTATGTATCTCGTGCCACCTCTGTTGAATTAGACTAGAGGATCTCTTCGAAAACTCTCTTGGGTAGCTGCTATATGATCTTAGCACAGAAACTGATAAGGTTAAAGACCCAGCCTTTTCATTTGTGGGGAATAAAAAAGAGAGAAAAAAGTTTACATATCTGACAGTCTGCCTAAATAAAACTTGTATTAGTTCAAATAAATTAAATCATTTAGAAGGTAATTACTTATGAGGTCTTTGCTGAGAGTGACACCACAAACTCGGTTGAAGCCAACTAACTTCCACTTTGCTGGCCTAGCAAACATCTCCACGAAGCTAATTCATTTTGGCTTTCTCAAAGTACCCAATTTTTTAGATCTTATAAATAAAATGAGTATTAATATTTAAAAGAGCAGCAGGGGCTTCCCTGGTGGCGCAGTGGTTGGGAGTCCGCCTGTCGATGCAGGGGACGTGGGTTCGTGCCCCCGTCCGGGAAGATCCCACATGCCGCGGAGCGGCTGGGCCCGTGAGCCATGGCCGCTGAGCCTGCGCGTCCGGAGCCTGTGCTCCGCAACGGGAGAGGCCACAACAGTGAGAGGCCCGCGTACCGCAAAAAAAAAAAAAAAAAAAGAGCAGTAGGACTTATGTTTGATTGTTTAGAGGAGCACCAAAATGAATATTTAATATGGAGTCCACTTAGGGTACTCGAAATATAATTACTGGCATTTGTCCAGCTAAAGAAAAAAGAAGTGGGGGAGGAAACTACATACTGCTTCTTTTAATTAGGTGAAATTATGTGGTTCAGTAAAGCATGACAGCCTGCATAATGAGAGGAGAGACCCATGTTTAGGGGAGAATTATTGGTGACAAAAATGTTGGCAGTATGCATGTTTTACTGAGGCAGTTGAAAGCCACTGTTTTATCTTCTCATTCATAATTTCCTGCAAAGCCTTTTAAAAATAAACTGATATCAACCAAGAGAAGAAAAACAGGGAAGTGGTTTTTTTTTTGGTTTTCTCTGGTTAATATAGATGAAGATAATATGTTTGCAGCGTTTCTGATGATCTAAAAGTCACCAGTGATGCTGTCTCTCTGTCTCTCTCATTCTCATTTCACGTCCTCTTTCTCTCTCTCTCTGCCGCTCTGTCTGATTCTTTCATATATATTATACATGTATATGCATATATGTTATATATACATAGATAAGTATATATATATGTATACTCATTTTTCCTATTTTGGAAACAGGTCTTTATGAAGCATTTGAAACAGAAAAAAATTAAACAAAAGAAGTATTGTAGGGCTTCAGTGGTTAAGAATCCACCTGCCAATGCAAGGGACACTGGTTTAAGCCCTGGTCCAGGAAGATCCCACATGCCGCAGAGAAACTATGCCCGTGTGCCACAGCTACCAAGCCTGCACTCTAGTGCCCGTGAGCCACAACTACTGAAGTTCATGTGCCACAACTACTGAAGCCCGTGTGCCTAGAGCCCATGCTCTGCAGCAAGAGAAGCCACTGCAGTGAGAAGCCTGTGCACTGTAACGAAAACCCAATGCAGCCAGAAATAAATAAAAATAAAATAAATAAATTTAAAAAATGAAGTACTGTAAAATAACAATGATTATTTATCCATCCTTTCTTCTTGTTTCCCTATCTTTATTTAGAGTGATACACAAAGTGCTTAGTTAATAGGTAGCATTCTATAATTTTGGTTAAAATTATATTTAATTTAAACCATATTTTATAAAGACAACTTTATTTGATATTATTGAAACAGTGAGAGAATAAAGCATTTTCCCCCAGTTGCTAGCTCATAAATCATATTGCTTTACAAACCTAGTGTATATCTAAACACAATATCATAGGCTAAAACATGAATATTGATAAATCCTGGTATTTAAAAAAAAATTCTGTTTGGAAAAAACCATCATAATCAGCATTTTAGAAAGTATTACACAAACTGAAGAAAAAAAATAGAAGAAATGTCAAACTATTATTTATATGGTTATTATGTAAAAATTCTTTTTTAATTATCAAGAAAAAAACAAGTACATTAATAGAAAATGAATCACAAAAGAAAAGACAAGGCCCAATAACTAACTGGTACAAATAGTTATATTCAGTTACTCAAGAAATATAAATTATAGGTGGAGATGAAGATGGCAGGGTCGGTGTATGTGGAACACACCTCCCCAATGAGCACATCGAAAATACATCTACAAGTGGGATGATTCTCACTGAAAACTCACTGGAAATTGGCAGAAAGACTCCTGTACTACGAAGTCTGTAAGAGAGACCCACATGGAATCATGTGGGAAGGGAAGAGAAGTGATCAGGTCAGTACCTGTGCCCCTGGGAAGAGTCTAGAAAAGGAGGGAGATTACACAGACAGAGATCCTCCCTGGGAAGTGAGCAGTTTGAGCCCATATTGGGCACCTCAGCCTTGGTGTCCAACACTGGGAAGACAAATGTCCCAGACTGATTGCAGGGCAGCTGGGACTAACAGGAGGACTGTGGGAAGCTTGGATTCCACTGGTGGGGAGTGCACACATGATTGCATACTCAAAAATAGGACGGAGAGGCCAGATTGAAACTGCACTAGACACTTGACAGCTTCCCACAATTGCCCAGGTACACGTCCCAGCCTGAGCCAAGCTCCCACTCTAGCCTTGCTTCGTGATGCAGCTACACACTGGAGCAAGGGCTGCCATGGCTGAGAGGAGAGCTCAGCTGTGAGGGTCAAAGCAGCTCAGACCCAGAGTGGCATCTGAGCTGGAGGTGGGGCAAAGCCATTACTGGCACTTACACAAGCAGAGCATCAGAAGCAGTGTGGTCTCTGACCACAGCAGGGACCTCTACAGCCTGGGCCCAGACCCACCCTGAGTGCCTGCACCAGCCCCTCTTGCTCCATCACTGCTCCCCTCTGGTTTGAGGGTGCCAGTGCTTGAAGTGGGGAGAGCACACACTTAAAAGGAGTGAAACAGCTATCTATAGGAATCAGAAAAAGAAGAGCAAACAAAGCCCAAAGTCAGCAGAAGGAAGGCAATAATAAAGATCAAGAGGAAGTAAATATAATAGAGACAAAAAAAAAGCAATAGAGATGATCAATGAAACCAAGAACTGTTTTATGAAAAGATAAACAAAATTGATAAAACTTTAGCTGAGTTCATCAAGAAAAGAATGAGAGAACCCAAGTAAACAAAATAAGAAATGAAAGAGGAGAAATAACAACTGATATCACAGAGATACCAAAAAATCATAAGAGAATACTATGAACAGTTATATGCCAACAAACTGGACAACCTAGAAGAAATGGACAGATTTCAAGAAACATGAAACCTGCCAAGACTGAATCAGGAAGAAATAGACAATCTCAACAGACTGATCACTAACAGTGAAATTGAATTTGTAATAAAAAGCAAACAAACAAATGAAAAAAATAACGTCCCAGCAAACAAAAGCCCAGGACTAGATGGCTTCACAGGGGAATTCTACCAAACATATAAAGAAGAGCTGATACCTATCTTTCTCAAACTATTCCAAAAATATTGAAGAGGATGTAACAATACCAAATTCATTCTATGAGGTCACCTTTACCATGATACCAAACCCAGACAAAGACACGGAGAAAGAAAATTGTAGGCCAAATCTCTGGTAAACACAGATGCAAACATCCTCAACAAAACATTAGCAAACCAAATCCAATAATATGTAAAAGGATTACACATCATCATGATCAAGTGGGATTTATTCCAGGGATGCAAGGGTGGTTCAATTTCTGCAAATTAATCAATGTGATACACCACGTAAATAAAGAGACATAGAAATCATATGATTATCTCAATAGATGCAGGAGAAGTATTTGACAAAATTTAACATCCATTCATGATAAAAACTCTCATCAAAGTTTTTATAGGGGTAACATATTTCAACATAATAAAGACTATTTATGACAAACCCACAGCTAACATCATACTTAATGGTGAAAAGCTGAAAGACTTTGCTGTAAAATAAGGAACAAGACAAGAATGCCCACTCTTACCACTTTTATTTGACATAATATTAGAAGTCTAAGCCACAGCAATCAGACAAGAAAAAGAAATAAAAGGCATCCAAATTGTAAGGGAAGAAGTAAAACTGTCACTATTTGCAAATGACATGATACTATGTATAGAAAACTCAAAAGTCTCCACCAAAAAGCTATTAGAACTAATACATGAATTCAGTAATGTTGCAGGATACAAGATTAATATACAGAAGTCTGTGGCTTTTCTATACACTCATAATGAACTATCAGAAAGAGCAAGTAAGAAAACAATCTCATTTAAAATTGCATCAAAAAGAATAAAATATCTAAGAATAGATTTAACCAAGGAGGTGAAATACTTCTACTCAGAAAATTATAAAACATTGATGAAGGAAATTGAGGATCATACAAGGAAATGGAAAGATATCCTGTGCTCTTGGATTGGAGGAATTAATATTGTTAAAATGGCCACACTACCCAAAGCAATCTGCAGATTTAATGCAATCCCTCACAAAATGCCCATGACATTTTTCACAGAACTAGAACAAATAATCCCCAAATTTCTGTGGAACCATAAAAGACCCCAAATTGCCAAAGCAATCTTGAGGGAAAAGAACAAAGCTAGAGGTATCATGCACCCTGAAATCAGGCTATACTACAAAGCTACAATAATCAAAACAGCATGGTAATGGCACAAAAACAAACACAAAGATGAATGGAACAGAATAGAGAATCCAGAAATGTAAAATATTAAAAACCATCTTGAATAGAATTTGAAAATTAAAGGGAAATGGGAGTAAAACATGAAGAAATGAGTTTCTTGAACTCAAGAGAAATGTACAAGAAAGGCAAAATTACCTCAGCAATGACCAGATTTCAAGACAGTTGAGAGAACATATCCAAAAGACAATTTAAAAATGATAATTGAAGTAAAATAGGAAACCAACCAAGAGGATAAACATGTGATTTAAAAAATCAAAAGTTTAAGGAGAAAGTGGTGAAAATAAAGACAGTCAAAGGAGGGATATCACTACTGTAATTTGTCATCCTTGGGAAATAAGAACAAAACAATGGAACAGAACAAATATTTAAATCATAAACTAGGAAAACTTTCTAAAAATAAAAGAACACCTGAATCAGAATAGTGGAATGACCCATAAGGTACCTCAGAAATTTAACTCAGATCAAGAACTTCTGAGACAACTCCTTATAAAACCATTACATTTCAAAGATAAAGAAAAAACCCTTAGGAATTTGTAAGAATAAATTATTAAATTTAAAATCACACATCAAATGAGGAAGTTCTAAGAAAAAAGAATAACAGCAACAAAAAACACAAACTCATTTTTCTTCCAATTGTAAATCCAGGTTCTTTCCTTAAGGCTTCTATGTCCTCTCAATTTATTACACATGAATGGTGATAGGGTAAAGACTGTTCAATAGACTTCTTAAATGACTTTTCCATATTAATAAACTTTTAATTTTTTATTCAATTCATTTACATTTCTTCTTATTTCATCTAAGAAACACCTATAACTGATATTAAAAGATACTGAAAGGGGAAAAATAATAATTTTACATAAACATCAAGTTGACACTTTTAACACCTCTATCTAAATTTGTAATTCGTATGTAACATTGTGTGAAGTACATAATTCTTACAGGTTTAAGATTTGAAGTGTCTGAGGACCTACGTGTAACATTTGTGATATTATAATTACATGTTTGCTATTTAGGTAAGATGGTATCCAAGGTTATCATTTCTTACAGATGTGAGAGGGAGTTATCTAAGCAATCCTAATGAACTCAGAAGATTAACATGGTAGGGAGACCTTAAACATGATTCTCCCTGAATATCTTCTTCCTAAGATTATACGTTCTGCTTTTTCTCAGAAAGCAAACCATCTTCCAGTATCTTCTATAGATCTAATATTTAAGTTGAAATCATTCTAATTCGGCTGGTACTTTATTTTAATAATTTTAATATTAATCATGATTAAATGACAATATAGAGAAAATACTTCATAATAAGTAACAGCAAATGAGTCATCCCTTAACTATGCTAAAATTAACCTTCACAAAACAAAAATGAGAGAGTATAAATAATGAAAATTTAGATTACTTGGAATCCCTTTGCAGTTTCTATACAATATTTAATTTTCTCATTACATTGTTAGGTACAAGATTTAAATTAAGATTTTTAATTGTTCAAATTTACTGTATATGATGTTATTTGAAAGTCACAACATAGGTGATTTATATTATCCTGCATTTTTCTAAGCAATATTACAAAAAATTTTGTATTATCTGTCCACCTACCCATCACCTACCTTCTCCACCTACTCACCTACGTATACATTTACTTAACTTCAAAAAGTTACAACTGTCTGGGATGTTAATTTTGCATTCTTAGATATTATTAAGCTTTTTTAGTGAGTCTCATGTAAAGGTTACCAAAGTGCCTGAGTTAATGCATGTACTCCTTGACCTCAGAAGTATCAAGAGACATGAGAATCTAGAAATTCATGTGGTGACTAGAACTTCTACTTTTTTTTAAAACATCCCCCTGTTAGAAGTATGATTTTGCTGATTGGGAAATTGTTCAAAGAGTCTAAAATCTCCTTCAAAAGGGAATTGGAAAACAGTGTTACTCCTCTTATTATATAAAAATTCTTTACTGTTGGTAGGTATCAACTTCTCAGATCATGAAAGACTACAAAGTAATCTTTACTATTTCACTGTATTTAAGGTCAATGAGAAAATGCATAGTACTTGACTGTACTGTACCATAATGGCATTGACTTCCCTAATCACTGTATCTTTAGCCCTTACCAGACTGCCTAGAACACAGTAGAAGTACCATACATATTCAATGAATTAATAAAGGCATTATTTCCTTCTTTTTTTATTGTGCACGCATGTATTTACATTTTAATTTAGAAAATAAAACAATTACCTGCCAGATAATAATTACAAAATTTTTACTCTTCACTCGTATAAAAATATTACTATCCATACTATAGCTATGTATCATTATATTATACTTAAGGCCAAACGTATTTATTTAATCTTGACCTTTAAAACCCACTGAGCTATCAATAATTTTCCTTCCCTGTAATTGTTGTTACTAATTTCAAAAAATGTTTTATTACATCAATCACAGGTAATAGCACAACTAATTGATGGGAGATGATTTTCTAAAAATGCTGTGGTTCAATTTATTTGATTGGGTTAATTATCCTTATTTTTCTTGACCTCTTCCATGTTAATTCTCATCTGACAGTAATGACCACTAGTACTGAGAAAGGAATGGTTTGGTAGTTGGATCTTGTGCCTGACTCAGCCATTAGAATGCTGGTGATTTTAGCAGATGGTTCAGTTTTTTGCACTAGTGAAATCCAAACCAGCAAACACCCCCTTGCTTTTAATGATGGGGTGGCCAAAAATCAGCAAAAGAAAGGTTTCCACATGACACCCAGGTTAAAGTGCTAACAGATTTCAGTTCCTGTGCTTATTTTTTGTGCAGAGTGGATGAAAGAGGGCATCCAGCAAAACAATGCAGAGAGCTGAAGACTCCAGCCCAAATGTGTTACTCTCTGGCTTTCCCTACGTCCCATCCTTAACATTTGTTTCTTGACCTGACCTCACCCAGACCAGGGTTGAGGTTCTGCGTAGTTCAGTAATGTAGGGGGTCTGCCCTTCTCAAAGGTCCTGCTGGATCCCTCTGGGAGAGATGTCCATTCAAGAGGTCTGAGAACAAGAGCCTTTTCATAACCTCAATTACCACAGGGTCAATATGAAACCTGGCGTCTCCAGTGGTACTTGGCTTGCCTGGCAAGCAGCTGTGGCCAGAGAGCTGCTCTGAGACCAAGTTAAACTGTCATCAGTGTCTGTCTCTTAATGACAACAGCAACAGAGGATATTTTCTGATAATTGGCTTTTTGAGCAACCAGACCCGGGATGTGACTCTTGAACAAATAAAGCCTTGTCAGGATTAAACCCCCATTAGTAATTCATAAGAAATTTCTGTCAAGTTTGAGTGTGTGGTTTTGATAGAACAAAAGAACATTAATTTCCTGACTACAAGACCTCATATGCTTTACATTTATTCATATATTTTACTTTGACAAAAGGTATATTACATCTTTCTAATAAATATATTTATGGTCTGCCGTGAGATTCATGCATAAGAATTGAAAATTACCATGAAGCTGATGGCATCCTGTTAATTGATTGAGACTCTTTCAATCTCTTTAGTGCTCATGCATTCAGTGAGGTCTTGCTGTAGGTCAAAAATATGGTATGAAAAGGGCATTAGGATGAAACGAATCAAGGGATCCGGTTAGATTGAAAACAATGTTCAGCTTGGCAAAACCCAAGTTAGAATGTTTCAAATCAGAAGTGAAAACTAAGCCAAATGGTTTAACTTAAAGTCTACTATATAGCCTTATTAAGGAACTGAATGTGTTGTAGTCACAACCATTTGGATGTTTATGATATATTATAAACATACATGTTTTATGCATTATGAAAGCCTCCTTTGATCTCTCCTGGAAACCACAAGAGCTTACTGATGATTGCTTTAGCTTGACAGTTTTTTGGAGAAAATCCATTAAGGCACACAGAAAATCACATGCTATCATTTTGAAAGAATTTATTCTGGAAAAAAAAAGAAGTTTTGCCTAAGATAGTTTGAGAATTTAAATAGGGACTTTTTACAATGCCATTGTTGCTAATAATTGTATATGTGTGTCAAAGTTGTACAAAATGCTTAGCAATGTTTATTGCTAAATATTTAAAACGTCAGTAGTACATACACAAAATGCTGATCGGTTTTTCTTTAGTATTCTGGTTTCTCCACATAGTGATAAGTATGTCTTCATTTATAAGAATTTCCCAGGCTTTCCCGTTCTTCTTTCCTATTGTGGTTATATATTGAATCTTCTTCTTTAAGCCATTTATTATTCTACATAATCTAGGCTTTACTCACATGGGCCCAGTCACCACTTTATGCTGTGCTATGTCTCTAGTACCTAGAATAGTGTCTGACACAGAGAAACCCTCAAACCATGTTTATCAAAGAATGAATATCTAACCTTGTGTATTAACAAAACAATGACAAAGCTACTGGTCAGTGTCGATGGCAATGGAAAGGCTGAAGATTTTGGGGGAATATTTGGGAAAGTTATGACAATAGTACTACCCTTATAACTCTATGGAATTCTTAGTGTAGAATTCTAATGACCTGTCTTTCCAGGCTTATGTTAATCTAGTCATATGTATGAAACATATTTCCGAGAAGACAAGAATAATTGTATAGGTACAAACCATTTGTTAATTTCAAGCAAGTTTTTAGGCTTTTCAGCTACATAAATAAATGCAGTTTGGAAAAAAAATGAATGCATTTGTGAGTGAGTTTATCAATTCATTTCACATCAATGAACTTTGATCTTGACAGTAAAATATGGCCAACCAGGTGTCTCTGTCAAAAAAGGGATCCGTACTAGGACTTTGCTATAACAGAACCTCAATGACTGTCCCTTAGTTAATTAATTCCACCAGATAGTTAGCACATATCATTTAGATAGCATGTTAAAGAAAAAAACAAAAATTGAGAGTTTTCTATGTAATTATTAACCATCGTTTGGATTATCGAATTTAATTCTCACAACTACCCGTGAGGGATGAATTATGAAAGGAAAATCACCTTTACTTATCACATTATAAGGGCAGCACACTGTGCTAGCTCATGGCTCATGTATGAACAAGCTGCACCTATTGATTGCACAGTCTGAGGTCTTGAGGAGTGCTGCACGAGGCAGGCTCAGGTCACCTGTACATGCACATGCCAACGTGTGTATTTTGTTGGCAGTTTCTGTGGCCAGTATATGGTTTCAAAAATGCAACTTAAATAAGCAGATATTATGATTTTTGTGTTCATTTTCTATTGTTGAATTGCAAGTTACCACAAATGGAGTGGTTATAACAGCAAACATTTATTATCTCATTTCTATAAGTCAGTGTCTGAGTGTGGTTCAACTGGGTTTACAGCCTATGGTTTCAAAAGACTGCAATCCAGGTGTCATTTGTGGCTGCCATCTCATCTGAGGCTTGGTGTCCCCGTCCTAGCTCACTGGCAGTTGGCAAAACTGAGTTTCTTGTGGTAGTTGGAGTGAGATCCTCAGTTCCTGGGGACTATGCACCGTTCTCTGCCATGTAGCCCTCTCTACGCCATGCAGTTTGGTTCTCTGAAGCCAAAAGGACAGTGTCTCTCTCTTCTTTGGTCTCTGACCTCTGGACTCTCTTTTGAAGGACTCATCTGATGAAATCAGACCCACTTAGGATAATCTCCCTTTTGATTAACCACTGCCTTAGGGCCTTAGTTACAGCTGCAAAACCCCTTCACCTTTGTCATAGAGGTAATATAACCAGGAGAGAGAGATCATCCCATCTTTGCTATATTCTCTTAGTTGGAATCGCGTTAAAACTCCTGCCCACACTCAAAGAGAGGGGAAAGTGCAAGGCAGGCCACATCTAGAGTTCTCTGAGAATTCCACCTTGTACGAGGGAGGCAGTCAAAACATTTTAGGGCTTACCTTCCTACATGAGCCTCTGTTACACTTCCATGTCACCTGCCTAGTTCATGGATACATTTGTGTTTGGAAAAATCTAGTTACAAGTTTAATACGATAAAAGTGTAACTAGGTAGCTGCATTTCTTAGAATTGATAGGTCTTGAAGAAAAATAAGTGATTTTTAAATACATCTGTAAAGAGTTGTTTATTCTTATTATCCTTGATCTAGCTGTCAAGACACAGTAGCAATCTGGGTATCAGGGGAAGAAAGCATTTACTTTGTGTAAATGAATACTTGCTTCGCTTCTTGGCTCTCAATATATGACAAAACTCAGGCAATTCCATCTAAACGCTTCTAGAGAGAGAGAGTGGACCTCGTATCACCTGCATCTCCTGGACGCCTGTTTGAAATGCAGAATCGTGGGCTTCATGCTGATTCAGAATATTTTTTGGTAACAAGATCTATTGAATATTCTTTCCTGTCTTTGTTGATTTAAAATAGAATATAGATGAAAAATTTTAAAGTTCTTATAGATATTTAGTAATATCTACATAAACATGCTGGACAAAGTTTGGAATCAATATAAAGTTGGGGGAATTAGGAGAACAGAGAGATGAACATGCTTCTTGTTTCCCTTTCTCTCTTTATCCTCCTATTTTTCTTTTATCCTCCAATTTGATATCCTCACAGAAGAATCAATATAAAGTTGGGGGAATTAGGAGAACAGAGAGATGAACATGCTTCTTGTTTCCCTTTCTCTCTTTATCCTCCTATTTTTCTTTTATCCTCCAATTTGATATCCTCACAGAAGCCATAGACCTCACTTCCTCTTTTCTACTTCAAGCAGAGATTGATAAAATTTAGATTAAGCAATAAAATCAAACTGGAAATGCCATACTAGCCAGAGGTAAATGAGATGAATTAAGGGATATTTTCAGCTTACCAAGCTAGGCTTTTTAAATTTGTAAATCATTAAAAGAAAAAGAAGAAAACATAATATCAAAACACCGTATATCTTCCTTACCATTGCAAGGGAATCTACACTTCACAGGGCTCAGCAGGAGATATGATTCATCTGTGATGTGGCACACTGCAATTATTTAAAGTTAGAATTCAAAACATATTTTTACATTACAAATTCCTCTAAAACTACAGAAAAATTATATAGTAAGTACCCTAAGATCCAGAATCTCTGGTCTTATGAGCCATTAAATTCAATAAAAACTTTGAACAATAAAAGAAGAAGGAGGGGAGAACTTAATTTTAAAATAGTTTCTTCCCACATTTGATATTTGTCAAAGAAATAATGATTCTTGCTTTATTATCTTCTCCATAAATTATATTCAGAATTAGTAAGGGTTCAACATAATAATTTATTTTCACCTTCATGTTCTGAAAGATGAAGGTACTCAAAATCAGCTACGTTTTACCAAAAAAACCTACTTGATTTCATCAGGGATCCTCAATTGTCTGCTTGGCTCAAAGTTAACACAGATAAAAAAAAAAAAAAGTTAACACAGATCATGAAATCAGAACACCTTTAAGTTAGAAATTCACACTGATCAGCTGTGTCCTTTGGAAAATAATTCAAACTACTTCTGCCTCAGTTTCATGGGGTAAAAGGCTAGTAAACCTTTACATAGTTATGGTGACAGAATGGCTAATCTATCAATATAACCATTAATGAGATGTCTGACAAATAGTAAATGTTAATAAATAGCGGTTATTGGGTAATTCCCTGGCAGTTCAGTGGTTAGGACTCCAGGCTTTCACTTCCAAGGACAGGAGTTCATTCCCTGGTAGGGGAACTAAGATCCTGCGAACCTTGAAGACAAAAAAGTAAAGTTGTTGTTGTTATAGACAGATGAACGTTTACCTCAAAACCTTGTTTTCAATTACTGTAAGATATTTGAAAACATTAATAATTTGAGTTCTTTCTTCATTAACAGCTGTGACAATAATGTAGTTTTAAGACTATGCTGCATATTATCAAATGTCCTGATGTTGATATATCAAAAGGAGCTCATTCAGTTCCTACTTTCACATTTTGTGTGTTGACTAACACTGAAGATTATCATCTGGGTAATTATAGTACCTCTGTATACTACCGTTCTCCTATTTCAATTTATTAAGAAAAAAAATTTTTTATATCACTGTCCCTGTGAAAAATGAAGAATGTTCTTCTAAATTATTTTGGTTTGATTTTGACCAACGCGTGTATTGTATATAAACTACAATCTTTTTTCTATGATAGATTTCAAGATGTAACAGACGTTTAAACATGATCTCTGCCCTAAGATATGTAACACCCAAAGAAGAGCAAATTAACACACATCAAACAACAGGGAGTCCATGACAGAACAGCTTAAAGAAACTCATTTTCATAAACCTCATTGTTGTGTGCCAAGTTTTATGGAGTAGACAGAAAAATCTGTGGAAGAACAGAAATGAAAAATGAATGGAAAGTGGCGTGATTCTGGTAGATGTTGTTCATTCACTCATCTGCCCACTTGTTAACTGTACATTTGTGCTCAGTTTACCACTTCATAAGACCCTTGCAAGCTTGCAGAAGTAAAGGAGTAGAGGAAAGCATTGCTTCTTTGTCAGAGGTCTGGGTACCGGTGGAAAATACAATGAGGAAGGTTGGAATGTGTTGGCTCCTGATTATGGGGAAGGACACTACTGAATAGCACAGAGTGTATTCTGGAAACTTATCATCACTTGTAGAGATTCTGTTAGCAACCATTACCTGAAAAAGACACCCCCCCAACCACCACCTGCCATTTCCCCAACTCTGCCACTTCTCCAGCCAACTGGACCAGAAGTAGAGGCCAAGTCCAAATCCAGTTGACCTGTCTGAAAGGATGCAGAGGCTGTAGCTAGTTGTTGGAAATTGACTTGAAGCTCGTGGCCATGCATTGCTATTCTCTAGCAGCAGGGTTTCTAAAGCAGAGAAGATAGAGGGTATGTCACTTCTAGAACACAAGAAGATGTTTGTTCTCAGCTGCTTCCCAGCAATGTCCTTACTGAGCATGGTGGTTTATCTCTTGTGTTCATCACAAGGGCTATGCGCTATGAAAATTGTTATTCTTACCACCCTTACTTGGAATTTCTCAGGGGGTTATCTGTGTTTTGTAACCAAGTAATTTTGACTCGCGCTGAGGTGTAGAATGAAGCCAAGTCATGGTGAGTCAGGAAAGCTGAGCAGACAAATTGTGTTTAGGTATAATAGGAAATGACACCATCGAAGCCTTTGAATAGGAACCTGAAGTGATCAAAGTGGTTTTAAGAAAGAGGGATTTGGCAGCAGTGTTCAGGATTGATTAGCTGATCCTAGAATCATGTAAGCCAGCTCAGAGGTTCATGCAGTATGTGGAGAATCAGATTTGTAAATATTATATATATCTAAATAAAATTAATGCTCACTGTTACAGAAGTAATGGCTACCAGATGATGAAAATTTATGATGCACTGTACTTTCTAAGAACTTTAGGTATACTAATGCATTCTACTTTTACAGTCAATATTACATCTTATCTTTTAACAATTAAATAAGCTTAGCAAGAAGAAACATCTGGTTTAGTTCTTCAGCTGGGACTTAAACCCAGTTCTATCTGATACCAGGAACTATTACCCTTTGTTTTCCAGATTTTCAATAAAATGGACATTATGGCAGCAGATATCTTGTATCACATCCTAGCACCTGGGTTAGATGCTAAGCATGTGAAAGTGAATAACCCTGCTACTCTGAGAAGTTCATACCAACTGCAATGTTTTTGCAAAGCACATTACCAAAAAACCTTTTTGTATAAAGTTTTTAGTCATTTAAAGTAAAACAGAATGCCTCGTGATAACTGTTTCAAAGAACTTCGAGTGTAATTATCACATATAATTATCACATCTCCAAAGGAGAACAGTATTTACAAATAGAAACACTTAAATACCCTTATTTAAAAGGGTTTCTTGAAACTCTTTTAAGAGGCAAGATCACAAAGTGAGACCAACATGGCAGGAGAGCAGGTGATCAGAGAGATTAAGTTAAGACTCCAGTTCTAGAGAAGGTGACAAACCCACAATCAGTGCTTGAGTTCTCTCTGGAATGGTTACAAACATGAGAAGGGGCATGGGTGAGTCTCAAAATCTACCATGAAATCCTTTGAAGGAGTCCTTAGAAGCTGAAGGTGAAAGGGGTGCAGAGTGTTCTGTGGAGGTGGGGCTGGGAGGCAAGAGTGTTATTAAGTTGAGGGCTGGTAGCTATGAGTACAGCAGAGTCCAGTGACATGGAGTGTCTGTCCCACACTGTCCCTCCACACTGACCCAAGAGGAAGTTTTCCAGCCCCGTCACCTTCAATATAGTAATTCAAAGCCAGTGACAAAAAGAAATGGCACCATAAACAGATAAGGAAAACTTCTTGGGTGGGAAATAGACAGAATAAAAGGAAAACACCGATTTTCCTTCTTTTCTAAACTGCAAGAGGCATCTCTTGAAAAAAGAGAAGTGTCCAGTATGAAGACTAATTGGAATTAGCCACAGGGGCAGGGTGAACCCGTATTTGTGTATGTGGGGAGAGAGTCCTTGATGTCACTCCAGAAGCTCTCCTGCAGGGGACACGTCCACACCTCTAATCTGGCCAGAATCCGTACTTACATCCTGGGATTTGATCACCCCTATAGATGCCCCAAACCAGAAATGGCAATAGATACTCCAAAAGGATATGAGTTTAAAATAAATATTATTGATATATATATGGAATATATGCAACAAAAAAGAAACCAAAAATGGACAACCTAGAGCAGAGGAGGTACAATTAATAGACCAGATAAATTACCAATAAAATAATACAACCCAATAATAACAAATATCTTTTAGTGAACAGAATTAGGTACTTAAAAAATGAAACAAGAACAAATATTCATGAAGAACAGGAATAGATATTCACAAAGAAAATTCTAGGTAAAACACCATGTTACTTTCAGTAAAGAAGTCAATAGATGGGATAAATAACAAAAAGAGTCAATGCATGAATGAATAAGGTCCTGAAAGAATAGGTTGAAGAGACCTCCCAGAAGATAAGAACGATGAGATTTAAAATCTAATGGGATATAGTGGACAAAAGACGTGTTGACAACTGTGTAATAGAATCTCAGAAGTAAAGGGAATAGTTCTTAGAAGAACAAATATATTAAAAACTAAATGAAATTTTTATAGTATTTAAGTAAACAGAAACTCATACTGAATGGACCCATACATCTATGTATGAAAGGCAAAATGAAAACACAACTCAACCCACAAATTTTCAAAAGTTCAGAAACAAATAAATAAATCTGGGATCCACCAGAATGAAAAAGCAGATTGTTTATAAAGAACTAGGAATCAGATTGGCATAGGTCACGTTAACAGCAACAGTATATGCCAAGACGGAGATATTCTCAAAACCTGAAGGCAGAGAATGTGGAGCTCAGCATTTTATATCAAGTCAAACTCCTATTTAAAGGAAAAAGTCAAATATATCTTTCAGCATTAAAAACTGAAAGATTTGGGGCTTCCCTGGTGGCGCAGTGGTTGAGAGTCCGCCTGCCAATGCAGGCGACACGGGTTCGTGCCCCGGTCCGGGAGGATCCCACATGCCGCGAAGCAGCTGGGCCCGTGAGCCATGGCCGCTGAGCCTGCGCTCTACAACGGGAGAGGCCACAACAGTGAGAGGCCCGCGTACCGCAAAAAAACAAACAAACTCAGATTTGGACACGCAAGGACTGTATTGGGAATAACGATTGGAAGAAATACTCCATCAGGAAGAGAAGAGAAAGTCCCAAGAGTGGGAATGTATCCATCTGATAGGCACACAATACTCTAGAAGGCAAACTCAGCATCCCTCTTCAATTGCACCAAATGTGATCCTACTTGCAGTGCATTGGACTAGCTTCCAACCAGCTGACCAATGGAAAATCTGGGTACCACTCAGTCTACTGCCTTTTCCGTTGCTCTCATGTTTAGTCTCCAAATCCTGCCACTTATCACTGCTTACTAACACTTAATAATCAGTTATCACCTACCTACATTTGACAGTTGCTTTATTCCACCATTTCCTCCATTGCCTGATCCAGATTCCGTCTACATGACATCTGACCCTTAAAAGAGTCACTTTGAAGGGACAAACAATCCTTTGTAAGTGATCATTTTGCATCCACTCTTCAATGAGCTCTCTGGGGGCTATCTTCTCACCATAAACTCAGTCTCTTCCAGCATGGATTTCCTTAATCCCCTACTCTGAAGTTAGTTTCAGCTTCTATAAGGACCCTTGCCTCGTGATCCCATTATCTTTTGACAGTGGACAGAGCCTATTCTTTTTTCTATCTCCCCATGAAGACCCCCAAGCAACTTGAAGGCAGGAATTGTTTTCTTATCCACTGTTTATAAATATTTCCTGAATCATTGAAAAAAATGAATGGATGGGGAAAAAAACAAAACCAGATTCTATGAGATCTGATTTAAATGCCAGCTTCATCATTGTAGATATGGTCAAGTTATATAATTATCTCTCACTTTATTTTTTTCCTCACTTACAAAGTAGGAGAAGTGATGCCTAGAGCACGGTTTTGCCATGACTTTAAGCGGGGTTATGATACAAAAACACTCAGCACAATGTTGCATAATAGTTACACAGTGTAGTTTCCTTCCTCGAGAAACAAATATCCTTTAAGAACTATTTGGTGCAAACTATTATTCTAGGAAAGACAGATTAGTCATTGACAAAATTAATCAGATAAAGAATTTCCAGTTTAACAGAGATAAGTTATGATACTTATCATTAAGACTGAAAAACATACACTTGCCCTACACACAACAGCTTAAAGATGAAAAACCTGGATACTTCTGTATCACCCAAAGTGTTTAAAATGATACATTTCCTGAGCTTCATCCCTAGTCATTACAGTGTGAGAAACCCCTGGTAATTATGGGGAAAGACAGATTCAGGCGGGATTTCTCAACAATGACACTGCTGACGTGCGGGGCCGGATGCTTTGTTGTGGAGGGTAACTTGTGCATTACAGGATGTTTAGCCGCATTCTGTCCACTATACTCTAGTAATGGTACCACATCCCCTTCCTCTCCCCAATCACCTAAGTTATGACAATCAAAATGTCTTCAGGTATTGTCAATTTGCCCCTGAGACAAAACTATACCCAGGTAAGTACCACTAGATTAAAAAGTGATTTCCTCTCTCCTGGGCATGTTTTGGTGCTTAGTTTCTGTGATGGAGTTACTGTGCCTGCAGCAGCGATGGGGCAATGGGAGAAGCATCTTGCCTTGTATTTAGGACGTTGCTCCTGGCTCTATAGATTTTAAGCACTACCTTAACTGAGCCCCTTAACTGAACCATACGATGCAAAAATGATTTGAGTGATTACTCTCCCAAAGATGGTCCATAATAGTACCATTTTACATGCAGAGGAGGGTAGTTCATCCATTACATACAATGGATGCCTTAGCAGGTGAGGGCTTAATTGTCACATGGAAAATGGGTTGAGAGAAAAAAAAAAGTCCCTTTTCTGCTAAAACCAGCTATTATGATACTGCTTTTCAAAACTAAAGTGCTTAATGCTAACAACCTTCAACGGAAGAATCATAAACAACTTTAAAATGGAGGTGATTTTCTTCAGCTAGACCTTGAAATATGGTTTAACGAGGAATAATTTGCCGATGCCTGTGTTTAAGCATTTCCCTAAGTGCTTTTATGAGGACAGTACAAGAACTTCTATTCCAGGTTTTTGGTATGCTTGAATATGATATTGTTTTGCTCACTCTTTATGACATCTTATCCAGGACTGGCTACATAATTTACGGGGCTCATTGAAAACTGAAATGCAGAGCTCTTTGTTCAAAAACTGAAAATTTAAGATGGCAACAGCAGAATCTTGAAGCAATCATGAGGTCTGTATCATCTCAAAACACTCCCATGAAGCCGGCCATGTCCTCTTGAGATCAGCAAGTCACATGTCATGTACCAGTTTACACAGGAAGAGACCAAGGCTCTAAAGCTTCACTTATGGTCTCATGGAAATTTATCAAAGAAACCCTGATAGTTCATCATTCAGCACATCAAAAACAGCCCTGGAAGTGCCATTGATCCAGCATTTTTACACCCAAATGAGACAAGTAGATTGTGATGCTGAGTTAGAGTTGTCTGTGGGACGACACAGGCAGTATATTATTAAATATACACAAATGCCTTAAGAAATGAAAGAGGCAAAAAAGAATTTAAAAAATATATATATATATGGCCTAAACTTGAATTATGCTAGTATAAAGCTACTGACGGCATAATAAAATTTGTTGACATCATTACAGCTAACAATTGATGTAACATTATTTATTACTACAGTGATAAATCCACCTGGTATACTGAACAGAGTCTATGAACTGAGTAGACTCAGTGAAGCAGTAGTTTATCAGAGCAGCCTGCCTCACGCCTTGAATGTTTTTCCTGGCTATAGACCCTTCAAGCATGACTCTCCTCGCTTAAAGGGATTCTTCAACTGAAGCAGGCGGTGTTTACCACGCCGTCCATTGTTCAGCTTTCATTCTCTATACTCCTAACTTAATTTGGAAGGGAATCATTATTAAGATAATTCAGATGATCCCAGCCCTGTATGTTATAAGATTCTACTGGAATATTAATATGATAATTGGGTAGTTATTGAAAATTTTAAGTTAACTTTTTCAGGAAATAGGAGGATAATTTTTAGCATTAAGAATCATACAGTGATTTTTAACTTTTGGATAATATGTCATAATTATGTCATAAATTTTATACGTACAGTGTTTTTATTTGTTTGTTTTCTTTTTCTTTTGGCAACATGGTGCGGCTTGTAGGGTCTTAGTTCCCTGACCAGGGATTCAACCCAGGCCTCCATCAGTGAAACCTGTGAATCCTAACAACTGGACTGCCAGGGAATTCCCCTACAGTGATTTTTTTTTTAATTAGGAAGGGGAATTACAGTGATTTTTTAAATTAAATTACAAATAAAAAAGGTGTTTGAATAGCTGCTTTGAATACAGGGCTCTAACTCAGAAGCAATGGCTTATGTTGTTTTCCAGTGACAAGTTCATTTTATAAATCATGACTTCAGCATCAGTAAACACATGGCAAAATCATGTAGTATTAAATTATTGATGTATTAGTACGTTAATTATCTAGTCTACAATACAATGCAGTTCTCATGTTTTACTAGCATTTTATTTATTTTTGATTCAGAATACTGTATTTAGTATATAATAATATACTTAGATACTGTATCAGCGTCACACTTGAGGTTTTAGGATGTTTTGGGGCATCTGTAGGTGCAATGCAATGGTGGGGATGATGTCAGTTTATCGACATTTATTATGATAAGTGATTAACCTGCTAATACAACTCTTTAGCTAATAGATTCTTCCCTCTGTCACCTACCATAAACACACAATTGTATGCAAGTAATCATCACAAGAGAAATTTATACTAGTTCATTATACTGAATCAAGAATGACTGTGAAGAAAAGTCAATAAAGCCAAAGATTTTTTTTTAACGATTTCAATTGGGTTAAAACAAATGTCATCTAGGACTTCTTCAATTCTAAAAAATTCCCCTCTTGGAAGGATTGTTATGCTGACACATCAAACATTTGCTTTCTATATTGATGGGTCTGTAATGGCTCAACTTTGATTTCTGGCCTTTAATCTAAACTGTCCTTTGAAATAGCTGTTGTTCATTTTCATCAGAGTTTACTGTGGGTATAGACACTTTTTTTAAAAAGATATAATTGACGTAGAATGTGGTATTAGTTTTAGGTGTACAACATAATGATTTGCTGTGTGTATATATTGTGAAATGATTACCACAATGAATTTAGTTGACATCTATCAACATCTATGGTTACAAATCTTTTTTTCTTGTGGTGAGAACTTTCAAGATCTACTGTCTTAGCAATAATAAAGCCATGGATCTTGATATACTCATTATTTTGTCTCCAATATATCATTCAAAGGATGAAATTTGGGTGTTTATTTAAAACATTCCGTCCAAGGCTCTCACTAGTGATCCTGATTCGTTCAGTAGTTTGGGTGGGTGTAGAGAAATTTTTATTTTCATCAAGAACCCAGGGAGACTCTGACACTGAGAGCCTGCTGCTTAGGCTAAGAAAAAATGCTATCATTTGTTGAATTCTTTCTAGAATGTCTGAAGAGACAGAGAAGCAACAGAAAGAAAACAAGGCAATGGGTGAAGCATATTTGCCGAGGAAAATCATCTTTATGAAAATATCGGAATAGAAAGACCTCTACGTTTATTGGTAACAAGAAAAAGTATCAGAGGTTTATGCATTTGGAAAGCCTTGTACTGGATGGCTTATGGAATAGGAAACAAGATAAAAGCGTGAGCTAGAATT
This sequence comes from Pseudorca crassidens, assembly GCF_039906515.1. Taxonomy (NCBI): domain Eukaryota; kingdom Metazoa; phylum Chordata; class Mammalia; order Artiodactyla; family Delphinidae; genus Pseudorca; species Pseudorca crassidens. The sequence continues at coordinate 7,864,450 of NC_090313.1, forward strand.
CACATTCATAACAGGAGGGGTTTGTAGTTAATGTCACTGTCACTATTAATAGGTGTGAGAGAGAAAGGTTACTCATGATCTTGTTCGGGGAAAATTCCCAGAGAGCTCCCTTGTCTTAGAACAGGTAGAGGCTGCAGTGATCAATTCTTCCCTGCTTGTGAGAGAAGGAGAACTGTGTGTGTGGGACGGTGGGGTGGGCAAAGGCATGGAGACAACTTCTTAAAACCCAAACACAGAAAGTAAGGCTGAGATTAACTGGAAGTTAAGACAGTAGATGTAAAAAAAATGAGCAAGTATCATTATCCCGTGATGGCTAGGAGGAGGTTGGAGCTGAGAGGGGTCAGGGATCCAGAGGAGAGGCACTAGTCTCACCGATGGAACTCCTAGCAGGAGTCTACACTTTGGTCTACAACAGGAACCCCCAGTAATTGATGGTTCCTCTATGATGTGCTCTCCACGGTACAAGTGCCTGGAAAAAACCATCCTCCAATATTTAATAACATTTCCTTCAGTTCAGAGAAATAACAATGAAAGAAAAAACTTACCATGTCAAGAAAACCATCTGATACAAAACACATAAGGTATGTGAATTGATTACAAAACCAGTCTACATTCTTCTTAGATATTTTCCCTGACCATTTTTAAAGAGTTTTTGTATACCTTTGATTTTAGCTTAAAAGAACACAATGCAACACTTTTGCTTATCACTCACAAAGGATAAGAACCTTCAAAAGAGTAGTCTGTTTTGTTGTTGTTGTTACCTGGCATTTTTTTCCCCCCTTGGTTACCAATTTTCAAGATGGATAGACTCAGAGATGACAATTGATAACCCACGAGCTGGATACATTGTGATAGTTGACTCAAAATTCTGCTAAATATAAATAACTCAAGCTTTACTTTCCCCGCTTATGACATCAGCAGGTCCCCTTGAGTGAATTATTTCTTGAGATGTGACTTTCAGTCATTTTTCACTGCAGCTATTGCATTTATTTTGCACTTTATCATTACAATTTTGGTAATTTTGAACAGAAGTATTAGAAAACCAGGGCACCCAGGTTGCTCCTTGTTAGTTCAGTGAAAATTTGGGATGGGTCTTAAGGCAATTCTAAGTAATGCTAGAGAGAAAATGTTGAAATGAATCACCTCATTCATTTGTTTCTCTTAATGCTGTTTGGATCTGCTATTAGACTCTTAAAGAAAATACATTTAGTGAACGAGTGTTGCTCCAGAAGATAGGCTATGCAGATACTGATTTTTTTCTCTAGCATCTTAACTACAAGTTCAGTCAGTGCTCAGCATAGCTCATCTGGCTGCTGAATACGCTGAAATACAAAGGGAACCCCAGGGCATTGCTGAGAATATTGAAGGACATCTTATACTGTTCACTCATCATTTATCTCCTTTGGTGTCTAAAATCTGTGAATCTTAGAGAAACATGGGGAAAAATATTAAGGAGTTGTTGCCAGGGTCATAGGGTTTTCCACTTCTTTTTTTTCACATGTTAGCAGATGCGTATTTTCAAGTTCAGCAATGGTTATTTTTCTTGATTTTCATCCTTCATGTGGATTATTCAACTCCCTTTTCTTTTTTAGAGTTATAGCCATATCTAGACTCTCCAAAAAAGAAATTGCCCCCTATATGTTTCAGGAGGAAAAAAAAAAAAAAGGTGATTAGAAAGCCTCAATGTCTGAGATCTTAATTAAAAGGAGGTCATGAACACAACCTTGTTGTGTCCCCCATCCCCATCCCTGCGGAGGCAGAAACAGGCACATAGACATCAGTCAACAGCACTGTGTGGACAATGAAAAGAGATTCTCCCCTGTCCGTATCTGCTCACCTATGGCTACTGTCTGCTTTGGCAATTTGGGTATTTTCCAAATGCTAATGGAAATGCTGTCAATAACACGCTTCTCTCTATAAGTTCTGTAACTTAAAATGTTCTCAGCAATGTTTTACACACAAACAATTACAGCTTATGGTTGCTTATGTGGTTAAGAGGTGAAAATTACATCTCACAGGGTAGGAAGCAGCTCAGAATCTTTTGACAGTGAAACCCTCAGAACCCAAAGGGTCCATGTACAATATTTGTGATATTTTTATCCCTCCTTAAAGATACACACGCACACACACACAAACAGGAACTGCTTAAAAATAGAAATATAAATACAATGGTCATGAGTATAAGAGTCAAGTCTCCCAAACTTAGCTTCATGGCAGTGGGTTTTCACGATGTTATTATCTCACATGACAATTTGTAGGCAACAGTGTAGGTGGGTTCACAGTGTTTGTGAAACAGAGTAGTGCTGATGTGTTAGTCACTCTGCTATCATCTGGTGATTATCAAGATGACCCTTGATAATACTTAAGTCTGCACTCTGTTTGCTTCATTTGCTAGGCATTTAATTGCAATTTTCCCTGAAGAAGCAATTTCACTTTCCATAAGTGGGTACCATTTTTTGCAGAAGTGGGAGGGGTTGAGGAAAGGAATAGACAAGGAAAGACTTTGCTTCTCAGTGGTGGGAACTCAGAACGGTTTTTGTTGTCCCTCCTTCTCCTTTTCCTCTTCTATTGCTAAACATAGCATCTGACTATGTTTAATTAGTTTCCAGGTCAAATATAACTTGAGATAAAAATATGTTAAAAATTTACCCCCCCCATTATTTCCATACTTTTAAAAGAGCAAATTTTAAATCTATCCTTGACATTATCCAGTTTGAATGATGAATAATTTTACCTAATAAGAGTGTCCATATAGAAATATTCTTCAGGAAATCATCTTGAAAATATTTCAAACGGAATTAGATTTTTCCTGATGGGTACTTAATAAATATTGTGAGTCAGGAGAAATTATTTTTTAAATGCTTCTCACCCTGTTACTCTGTTGGTGAGTGCATAAAATACTCTAATAATTCTAGAGGAAAGTTTGACATTATGGACCACAAGACCTTAAAGTAGCAATAGCTTTGTTGTTTAATTGCCTAGAATCTTTAAAGCAGAACATACTAATAACTTTTGGTGAAACAATTATATTTGTGATATTGAATGATGACAAAATAGATAGACCCCTTCAAAAACAGATATATACATAGATAGACATGAATGTTCAGCAAAGTATTATTTATAACAATTAATTATTGAGGAAAAGTATATATTTATAAAGAGGAATTATCTATGGAATCGCTTCTCCAATAAGGGCTATGCAGCCATTAAAATTACATTTCACAGATTTGCTTGTTTCTAAGAAAAAAAGTTCATAAAACATTACTAACATTAAGATCAGTTTAAAAAATATAAAATTGATGTATGTATACAAAACCTCCTTGTAGACCATAAGCACAATGTTGATGGTGATTCTATCCAAAGAGTGGGTTTACTTGTGATTTTAATATTCTAAGTGTTTTTATGTCTCCCAGACTTTCTGCGGTGTACTGTTAATATTTTTTTAATGAGAAAAAATATATAAAAATATCTGAAAAACAAAGTATAAAACAATGTTTTAGATTTTCTGCTATTTATTCTTCAGTTTGTGTAAATGAGCATAGTAAATAATATAAAGCTACTAGACTTTTTCACTGAAAAATCCTAACTTTAATTTTAACTTCTCCTCATAGTAAACAATTCCTTACTTAGACTTTCACTTGCTTTAACCTTTAAGTTCAAATATGAAGAAATAACCAAATTTCTCCATGTGTTTATTCTGATACATGCGAACAATGCAGTAGGTTCTGGATTGTTGGTCTGGCATTTGTTTCCCCCAAATGGATCATCACACTTGGGACTGTTTCTTTCAGGAGCTAACAATTGAATAACATGTTTTAAAAATCTTATTTATAAGGAAGAGTATGTCATAAAATTATGTGTAAAACTGAAAATTTTTTTGCAGTGAAGATGTTTCAGGAGGTACAAAGGTGAGAATGACTCATGAAAAATTTAGGCAAAGGAAATCCTTTCTAGAAAACTAAATCATAAAAATGTGTATTGGTGAGAGCTGTCAAGATATTTTACAGTCTTGAAACAGAATGCTGTACAGTTAAATTTTAATTATTTTAATCTAGATAGAAAATAATGTAGTGGAAGCCAATGCTGCCCCAAACCAAGGAATGGTTATGCTTCAGTAATAAAAAGTTTTGATCGCTAATCTTGAAAAGACTCAGAATTTTGGGCATGGTCCAGTAAAGTGATATGTTGCAGTGAGGAGACAATGGGAAAGACTTGATGACAAATAGTTTCTCTTTAACAATAAAATAAAGGTAGAAATTGCTCAGATGCTAGTTATGCAAAGGCTGAAAAAATCTAAGACAACATTTTCTTAATTATCATTCCATATACCTTCTAGCATTTTGTCTTCTCTTGTTCTCCACAGCCCCTGAAGAAGAAGAGTATATTAAATGTACTAAATGGGGCAACGGGGCTGTTATTCTTTCTTTCCTCCTTCTTCCTTCTCTCCTTCTCTCTCCTCTTCCCTCTTTCCCCCTTTCTTTCTTAGAATCTAGTTATACATTTTTAAAACTGAAATTTGTCAGCTGAATACATGCCAATTCATTTATTTTGAAAAGTTTGCAATAAAAGTACCACTCAGAGATATCACCCAAGTTTATTGAAAACTACTCTCTTCAGAAAACAAGAAAGTAATACCATATGCTAACACATATATATGGAATTTAAGAAAAAAAAATATCATGAAGAACCTAGGGGTAAGATGGGGATAAAGACACAGACCTACTAGAGAATGGACTTGAGGACACGGGGAGGGGGAAGGGTAAGGTGTGACAAAGTGAGAGAGTGGCGTGGACATATATACACTACCAAACGCAAGGTAGATAGCTAGTGGGAAGCAGCTGCATGGCACAGGGAGATCAGCTTTGTGCTTTGTGCTTTGTGACCACCTAGAGGGGTGGGATAGGGAGGGTGGGAGGGAGGGAGACGCAAGAGGGAAGAGATATGGGAACATATGTATATGTATAACTGATTCACTTTGTTATAAAGCAGAAACTAACACACCATTGTAAAGCAATTATACTCCAATAAAGATGTAAAAAAAAAAATGCAAAGGACCTAGAATAGCCAAAACGATTCAAAAAATCAGAATGATTTCAGTACATTCTGAAATCAAATAGTGATACACACTACTTGATTTCAGAATGTACTGTAAAGCTACAGTAATCAATACAGTGTGGTACTGGCATAAGTACAGACAAACAGATAAATGCAACTTAATTGAGTCAACAAACTCTTATTGCACAAGATGCTGTGTATCAATGGTCAACTGATTTTTGACAAAGGTGCTAAGACAATTCAAGGGGAAATTAAGTTTTGTGCTAAAACAAATTGGTTGTCCACAATGAGTGCTGGGAAAATTGTATACTCACAAGCAAAAAAAGTGACCTTAGACTCTTACTTAACACGATAAACAAAAATTAGAGCAAATGGATCAAAGACATAAATACAAGAGCTTAAACTATAAAACATACAGAAGAAAAATCATTATGACCTTTGCAAAGAGTTCTTAGACCAGACACCGAAGACACGATCTATACAAGAAAAAATTGAAAAAACAGATTTCATTAAAATTAAAACCTACTACACTTCAAAAGATAGCATTAAGACAATGAAAAGACAAATCACATGATTAGGAGAAAATAGCTGCAAATAGTATTTCTGATAAAAGACTTGTAACCAGAATATGTAGACTTACAACTCAATAATAAGACAAACAACCTAATTCAAAAAATGTGCAAAAGACTTGAATGAGACATGTCACCAAAGAAGATATACAAATGGCTAACCAGCACATGCAAAGGTACCAAACATTATTAGTCACTGGGGAAATGCAAATTAAAACTATGAGATACCACTTCACACTCACTAGAATGACTATTATAAAGACAGATAATATCAAATGGTAGTAAGGACAGAGAGAAACTGGAATGCCATAACATGAATGAACCTAAAAAAGTTTTGTTAAATAAAAGAAATTACACATAAAGGACTATATATTTATATGAAACATCCAGAAAAGACATGTATTTATAGAGGGAAAAAGCAGGTCAAGTGGTTGGCTGAGGGTGGATAATGACAGCAAATTTACTCAAGGGAATATTTCTGGGTGACAGAAATGTCCTAAACTTGATTATAGTGATGTTTGCACAACTCTGAAAATTTACTAAAAATCATTGACTTGTACATGTAGCGTCATTGTTATGGTACGCAAATTATACCTCAATAAAGCTGTTTAAAAAGCCAAAAAAAAAAAAAAAGGAATACATTTCAAACCCATAAAATGTTCTAACAATAAAGAAGCTGTTACTGGTTAAAAGTTTTGTGGAAGTTATATACTTTAGATGTGGATTGAGGCTTAGGCATTCAAAACTTAACACTAATATATATATCTTTTTCTCTTAATGAGTAGGCTCTACACTTTTTTTATAGGTAATTATTTTGAAATTTTCTTTTTGGCATAAAAACTTTATATTTGATTTTTTTGTTTTTTAACTGGGCAATAATATAACTTCTGTTTTCTTCTTTTCCCTGTCCCTTAAAATTAATTCCTTTGGGAAAGAAATCATCTGGAATTCAATACTATCCAAGATTGAAAAGGTGAAGATTTTAATTAACTGCCCTAGAGCTTATCATTGCAAGATGGGGGCATTTAGCTCAAGTGGTGTGAAGAGCTGTTAAATTATTCTAGCAATTGAGTTTCCATCCTTTTTGTTCTATATTGTTAAATCCTTTAATGGCTAAACTCACCCAAGAACTTGGACTTTAGACTCTGTGAACAGCAGGGAGGAGATCTGTAACTGATGTAATGTTCATTCCCATGTGGACAGAATCATTAGACTTTCTGGTATTCATGCATATGCTAAAAGGGTGGGTGTGAATTAATCAGAATGGCTATATTCAAGGAGGCCAAAATCTTTTAGTTCTCAGAAAGAAGATGGGAGGGGGAGGGGGAGGATTAAGAAAACTGGAAGGTAAAATAAAACAGAATCAGGCACTCCTCTAAGTTCTTCTCACACTAAATGAGGCGAAATGCCAATACGTTGACTTACAAGCATCCGCCTCAAGTTACTTTAGAGATAAGGAAATGTGTGTGACTGACGGCAGCAGATGGATGATCAGCTGACCTCACCGGCCATTCATCACTTAGATGGGAAGTTGGTTCACTTCTCCACACTTCAGTTAACAGCCCCTAAAAGGGTGAAAGTCAAGACTTGCGATTAGATTCTCAAGGTCATTCAAGTTGTCGGGCCAAATCCTGAAACCTTGGCCAGTTTACTCTCTCACAATATACATGTCACTTAACCTTTCGCTATAGTTAAGCTTGTTGTATTTCATTTTTTTAATAAGAAATGAGAAGTCTTGAAATAGCACACTGTCAGAATTCTTTTCCTTGAGCGGGGGTGCCAGATGTTATGGCATTCATCCTCCATTTTGGTTCCCAGGTACCCTTCAATGCATCTCAGAAATGTGATTCATAGCATTTTCTAAGCCTTTGCTACTGAAGCCCAATCCTGCCTCGGGACCCGGACACTGAATTAAATCTCAGAGACGGAGTTTTGGGTGAAGTAGAAAAGAATAGTTTCATTGCTTTGCCAGGCAAAGGGGGCCATAGTGGGCTAATGCCCTCAAAACTGTGTCCCAGTCTGGGGTGAGGGGTAGTTGTGAGGAGTTTTATAGTCCAATAGGTGGCCTGGGGTTGCTGATAAGGGTCAGGGTGAATGAATTCCTTCAGTCCAGAGATCATCTGGCCTCAGGTGATGATGAGAGAACTGGGATCTTCTCTGGAATGAAAAATGCTTCATCAGTTCTTCCATTTGGTGAGGGTTTTAGTTAGGAAGAGCTCAAAGATATTGTTCTGGGTATCCCTTGAGGGGGAACCAGGACCCTGCCCCTCGGCTACACTATTGTTTCTGGACTGTTCCTCCCTTATCTCTGCATCCCCTCCCTTCCCTGATTAGCAACTGTTTGAACCTGCCCTTTGGAACTCAGGGAAGGAGACACAGAATGTCTTTTGTGCCCAGGAGCCCACAGGGTCCTGCTCGGTTTCACTACTCAAGTATATTTCACAGACTAGCAGAAGATTTTTAGAAATACAGAAACTCAGGCCCTGTCCCAGACCTACTGATTCAGAATCTGTATTTTAACCTAACACCAGATAATTTAAATACATATTAAAGTAAGAGAAGCACTGTTGTAATAGTTAACTTGTGTATTAGTCACAGCAATGCAATGTTTAAAAAGCTGCAGTATTCATCCTTCAAACGTGACCAGTTATTTTTTTTGCACAAGGATGCAATATTTTAAATTTCAGCTCCTGAACCCTGTGAAAACATGGCCATCTTAACTATCTCCACATGGCTAGGAGCTTCTGAGTCCTTCTGACAGCAGGAACTCAAGAAATGTCTGTGGAATTCATTTAGGATATAAACCTAGAGCGATCGATCACGTGGGCACGAACATCTCCTCTGCTGAATATGTTAGAACAACCCCAGGGCTCAAGAAGGACCAAAGGGGGCTTCCCTGGTGGCGCAGTGGTTGAGAGTCTTCCTGCCGATGCAGGGGACACGGGTTCGTGACCCGGTCCGGGAAGATCCCACATGCCGCGGAGCGGCTGGGCGCATGAGCCATGGCCGCTGAGCCTGCGCGTCCGGAGCCTGTGCTCCGCAACGGGAGAGGCCCGCATACAGCAAAAAACAAACAACAAAAAAAAGAAGGACCAAAGGATGAAATGTTGGAACAGCAGGTGTAGCCAACGAAGGAAGCAACTCCAACCTCACCCAACTCCTTCTCATCCTTTCCGTTCCTTTTCCTTTATCATGATGGAGCTCATCTTTAGAAGAGAAAAAAGAAGAAATGCTTTATAGCTCGTCTATGTCCAACCTCGGTCTTCAGTTGACTATAACCACGACCCTAGTCTGTAATATATATTTGGTGAACACCCCAAAATAAGGACAAGGGAGTTCTTAAAATTAAGGTGATATACATATATATATATATATATATACATATATATTCATTTTAAAATTATGAAAAAGGAAAGGCATTCATAAAATTCCCCTCTATATTCTAATTTCCATTGGGAATCAAAATTAGAGTTTCCTCTTAAATTTTCCAAAAGAACTAGACTAGCACAGGTTTTAATCTAGAAATGGCCAAACACACAGATATTCCTGTTCTTGCATGGGAATGGTCACTGTCAATAGTAAAATCATTTTCATTTGTTTCTGTGAAACCACTTAATTCACAGCCTATTTAAAATATCACCATCTCTGATAGCTGGAATTAGTTTCATAACAACTCTACCTGCTGCCACTTTGCAAATCAGCCTGTGTGTCCAACTTTTAACACAGACATGTCACTAATTAGCACGGCCCAAAACCAAGTCCAATAGGGCCATAATGAATGCACGACAATTGGGGAACTGAGTTCATTTCTCCATCTGAATCTTGGAAGCAATCCATTTTAATCTGTATGCGAAGGTCGACTTTTGAAGGAATAATTGTACTTTGTTTCGGTCCATCTGGATTGGGCTATAAATATGCCTTCCAGGTTTTATAACATTAAGTTACACAGACAGCACTCAATGTCAGAGTAACGTTCAAGAAGTCCTATATGGGTGATTAATTTGAAAACATTCATCAAATCCATGCCTGATCTTAGGGGGGGAAATGCATTTTTAAGCTAGAAATGATTTCTGGGCTTTTGGTTTTGGTGAATGAGATGAATTCATTAAAAAAAAGTTCCAAGGGCTTTTTGTTCTCCCTTATAATTAAGCCTAATAAAATAAGCACATTTTTCTTCTTTCCTTAACATTTGCGTATTTTTCTATGCCAGTAATTATGCTGAAGTATTGGAGTAACAATAACAACAACAAAAAATCCCATCGTGGTCCCTGTGGCTTAAAGCCTGTATCACAACCTCCCACGATTATTTTGTCCATTATACTTTTGCATTCCTTTGTGCAGGATTATACAACATGCTTCAAAGCATTTGAGGTTTGGGATTTCCACTTGTTACTATTTATGGTTTCAGTGTTCACATACCATTGATTTTTTTCCAAACCTAAATGTCAATTGTAATCTAAATTAATTTGCACTTGGAGCTGGCAATATGGTCACTTCAGTTCACATAGAGAAACCACAAAGCAGAGCAGGAGACGTTAACTGTAGTTCTCAATCCATCTTCCTGATACTTCTGGCTTCCCTCTTCAGCTACCCTAAAGCCAATTAGATACTTGTCATGGTCATCTGGGAAGCAGATTTGAGAGAATTGATACATACATTGACTTTGTGTTTAGAAAGATTACGTCCAGATTTCTCACAGAAGAAAAATTATGGGGAATTCCCCATTGGTAAACATGCATAAAAATCAATTTTGGTAAGCAAAATATGTAACTCTACAATGAATGAAACATGGATTGAAAGTTACGGGGATTCATTGGGTACCTAAATCATGTGCTTTAGACATCTTGAACCTCAAACACGTGGCAGAGTGCCTGAAGAATTGAAGGTGCTTGGTGAGCACGTTCTAGACTACGGGAAAAAATAATAACAATAAATGGAAAGAAAATATGTGTAGCACCCAAACAGCCCCCGTGAAATGACATTACACAATTGCTACAGAAACCAAGAGGGACAGTAGAGGCTAGGAGAGGATGTTTGGGCTTGGTGCCCCTTTTGCGGAGACAATTGACAACGGAGGAAAGATTTGTGATAAGCTCCAGAGCACGTAGAACAAAAATACTCTCTAAGTATAAAAAGGCTCTCTGAGTATAAGTTCACAAAAACTGAGATCGAGGAATGCAAATAAGAGTAATAGGAACTCTTTAGGCAAATGAGATTGGGGTAATGAAGTAGAAAAGTAGAAATGTCATCATCCCAGTATGTGGGGCCCTTGAGTTTAGATATTTTAAGAGAGTATGAAATGCTTACCTTAGTTTGCAATTTTTCCCAGTACCTCCTAGATACACTGAAAAACCGATAAGATTCCAGAGCGGGCATGGGCCATAACCACTTCCTTTGGGAAAAGAATGGAGCCGGTTGAGGCCAATGGGGCAGAAGAGGAAAAGAGAAGGGAGAATGAAAAGGAAGAGGCAGGGAGATCAGAGTGAGCTCCCTGGGAAGGCCTGGGAATGGGGCTCTTGCCCCTTTGAATAGTTCAAGAAAGCAAAGTCCTTAGTTTAGGAAGGAAACTCACATCCCATCCACCCATCCTACCTGAATTTTGTTTGCTCTATTCTATAAGAAAAGCCTTCATGCTTGCATTGCTTTTAAGATAAGTAATTTTGTTGTTGTTACAGTCAAGTCCTGAAGGGTGGAACCCCTGCAAAGCGGCTAGATGCTTTCCATAAACAAAGTGTACTTATTTACTTGTAAGACTACAGAACAACGTCAGTGAAGCTGTAGATAAGCACTTAATACAATTTTCCATCACGGATCCTTAAGTACTGCTTAGTGATTAACTGTTATATTCCTGAAGAGCTAAGGATAATTTTAAGTCTGGATGTCTCAAGGGAACCTCTGGAAATAAAAGCTAGGATGTTTTATAACATAATTAAGAATAAGCAGAAGGTGGACAGGAAGGAAATGTTTTTGTTTCCAATTGTGGATTAAGGTGTGTGTTCTTCAGGTCTTCAAATAGTCCCTAGCTTTCATTCATATCTAACAAGGCATGAGGGGCTAGGTAACAGAAGTACCCAATCCCTTACCAGGCAGCACACCTGTCTTCTCAAGGTACTTCAGCACTGGCTTACAGCGCTGGCTTCAGCTGCCCTCCAGCCAGGGTGAAACTAAAGGCTACAAGGTGTGTAATTTTCTATCTCCATGGGAGAAACACCTGAGGGTTTGAATAAAAGACTGTGTAACATTCCCTGCATCCTTGTGTGTCTGCATACTTGCAGAGGAAAAGCCAATTAGACAATAGCAAAGAGGAAACATGTTACCTCCCTTCTCGTGATCATCTGTGGCTTCTGAAGCATTTGCATCATAAGACCACTTTTCTTATTATAAATAAATTTCTCCAAGAAGTGTTTTACTGGCCAAGTGAGAGTCTTTCAGAAATGTGGTCTAAGGGGAGCCATACTATTTAGATCTCATTCTTTAAAACTCGGCCTAGATATCGGAATCTATTTTCCTTTGATTAATTTATATAAGATAAAGGGCATGAAAATGGTGTGTAAACTAAAGAGCAATGTAAAATAAAGAGGGTTTTCATGTTCCTTAAATGAAGAGGACAATTTTCTCAAAGACCTCAGGGTACAATATTGAATTGCTTACACTCTGCGGTTCACGGGGTACAGTGTCATCAGTCTAGACTGACATTGTCTCTTACTTTGCTTGATTTTCCCCCTTTATTCTACGGCTCCAATCCTATCATCCTCTCTCTCTCATAGAAACACTCCATAAAATATTTAAAATATGTCCTTCCGGTCCAGATTCCCTTTTTTAAAAGTTTGTATACTTTTCAAAACATCTCTTGGCCGTTAATTTTTGTATCCTTGGAGTGATGCATGAATCTAATCTTATTTTTTTCAATTAACATTTTGTTTTTGAGATCTATTCATGTTGATATATATGGATTCAGTTCATAGCATCTAATTGCTGTAGAGTATTCCCTTAAATGAATATATTTCATTTTGTTTATTAGTCTCTTCATTTCCACATGTCTTTTATCTACTTTTATATTTTTCCAATCTGACAGATACAAAATTGTTTCATTTTTAGTTTATCATTTTTTCTCTTCTATTTCTGTTTTCCTATGCTGGGCAAAGTCATTAGTCTCTGAGTGATGACTAAGCTGCATGAGAAGTACCCTCTACGTTCCCAGCAGCGCTCCTGGCATTTCATTAGGGGATGGGATCCAGAAATCTGTGCTCACGCCCCACCTCATATAAATGGAGAAAGTAGTTAACTTTAAAAATCTAAGGCTCTGGGCTTCCCTGGTGGCACAGTGCTTGGGAGTCCGCCTGCCAATGCAGGGGACACGGGTTCATGCCCCAGTCCGGGAAGATCCCACATGCCGTGGAGCGGCTGGGCCCGTGAGCCACGACCGCTGGGCCTGCGCGTCCAGAGCCTGTGCTCCGCAACGGGAGAGGCCACAACAGTGAGAGGCCCGCGTACCGCAAAAAAAAAAAAAAATCTAAGTCTCATCAGTAACTGCTATGATAACCTCATGCTTACTAAAGGTCATCCTTCATATATGCTTGTACTTTTCCCCGGAGAGTAGAGAATCCAAAATGTCTGCTAAATTTAAAAGCTCACAGTACAAAAAATATCTAATGTGTTGACAAGAACATTACTAAAGTATAAATAACTTGCTTTGGATGTTTACTCAGATATTAAACCCTTAGACTCTTCCCTCTTCAAATAGATATACGCACAGTTAAAATAGTTAGGTACTCAGTAAAGCACAGGTACATTAATGAGAAGATCTTCAGCTGCGGGTGGTCATTAAAATGACTTTTGGTAAGACTTCCCTGGTGGTCCAGTGGTTAAGACTCTGCGCTTCTACTGCAGGGGGCGCAGGTTTGATCCCTAGTTGGGGAACTAAGATCCTACATGCCTCGGGATGCAGCAAATAAATATAAATAAAATGACTTCTGGTTCTATTTCCTAATGCCAGGCCCGATGACACAAGTGTCCTTGCCTTCACTCATGTAAATGAAACTGAAGAGGCTCCACCTAGAGAGAAATAGGATAGGAAATCTATCCAACTTTTCCAAAAGGGTTTTGCTGAAACAGTAGCCCTGTGCACAGGGCATGAGTGGATGAGGCCGCTTTCTTTGTTATAATCAAGGTCCTCACTGCAGTTCCTATTGTGGAGGTGGCTTTTCAGCTCTGCCACATTTGAGCGTTCCCGCTTATCCCCCAAAACTGAATATTTAAAAATACTTGCAGTGTTTTCTTCTCCTCAGTATCCACTTAGAGAACTTCTGCTCTTATAGTTAACTACTCACCATGATGCTAAGGGCTTTAAGACTTTATCTCAAGGTCTGACCTTTTCATCAGCTCTGACTTAGAATTCCCACTGTAAGTGTAAATGGACATGAGCACGGGTCAAATCCCGGAGCTTATACTCCAAGTTCCTGACCTCGGTCAGTGACTCTGCTATCTTCATAGTCATGCAATCTCAATATTTGAATTTATTTGTGTCTCTTTGCTCCATCCCTCTAATAAAGTGCATTATCTGGCCCTTGCAATGTTACTCGGGTGCATGCTTTCTTCATTCTGACCACCAGTTTCCTGCAAGGTTGTACTTGAATGAATGCAATAATATTCCTTCATCTTATCCACAATTCTTCTCATTTCACTTTTATTTATTGCCAAAGAGGAAGCAGGATAGTATAGTGCTTAAGACTGTGGGTTCCAAGCAAAAATGTCTGGATTCCTATTCAGTTTCACTTCCACAAAACTGTAGAAATTTGGAAAAGTTAGTTTATGTTTCAATACCTTAGTCTCTTCATTTATAAAAAGGGGGCAGCGATGTTACCTCATGAGATTATTTGAGAGTTTATCCACATATCCCATGTACAGCAAAGCATGATTCATTGTCTGCTCTAGAAATGATAGAGATGATATTTGTGTGACTCTGAGAAAATACACAGAACAAAGTGCAACACTATTTCCTTCAGTATCTGACAAAATTCCCTCCACCAGCTTCCACAGACTTCTACAGATTGGCCCCATCTTACATTCAACACAAAAAATTTAGTTTCTTTGTTTCTGATGTAATTAAGTAAATTATTAAAATTCTAAAATAATTGCTTACATTCTCATAGTGTGTTGTACTAGCTAGTCTACTCTTTTTTTTTTTTTTTGCATAGTTGATCTCATTTGAACCTCACTACACTAACAGCTCATGTTCAGAGAGGAAAAGGAATTAGGTCAATTATAGATGGTAAAGGAAGATCTAAGTGTCTAATCAAGAAACCTTAAACATTCGATATTTTTTGGTCTATAAAAGAGCACCCTCTTGTAACAAAAGAATTTCTTACAAACCTACTATTATGAGTTTTGAATTCTCTTAGCTTTTGCTTATCTGTAAAGCTTTTGATTTCTCTGTCAAATCTGAGTAAGATCCTAGCAAGGTAGAATAATCTTGGTTGTAGGTTCTTCCCATTCATCACTTTAAATATATCGTGCCACTCCCTCTGGCTTGTAGAGTGTCTGCTGAGAAATCAGCTGTGAAGCTTACAGGAGTTCCCTTGTATGTTATTTGTCGTTTTTCCCTTGTGGCTTTCAATAATTTTTCTTTGTTTTTACTTTTTGTCAATTTGATTACCATGTATCTCAGTGTGTTCCTCCTTGGGTTTATCCTGCCTGGGACTCTCTGCACTTCCTGGACTTGGGTGGCTATTTCCTTTCCCGCGTTAGGGAGGTTTTCGACTATAATCTCTTCAAATATTTTCTCGGGTCCTTTCTCTGTCTCTTCTCCTTCTGGGACCCCTATAATGCGAATGTTGTTGTGTTTAATGTTGTCCCAGAAGTCTCTTATGTTGTCCCAGAAGTCTCTTATGTTGTCTTCATTTCTTTTCAATCTTTTTTCTTAATTTTGTTCTGCAGCCGTGAATTCCACCGTTCTGTCTTCCAGGTCACTTATCCGTTCTTCTGCCTCAGGTATTCTGCTACTGATTCTTTCTAGTGTAGTTTTCATTTCAGTTATTGTATTGTTCATCTCTGTTTGTTTGTTCTTTATTTCTTCTAGGTCTTTGTTAAACATTTCTTGCCTCTTCTCAATCTTTTCCTCCATTCTTTTTCCGAGGTCCTGGATCATCTTCACTATCATTATTCTGAATTCTTTTTCTGGAAGGTTGCCTATCTCCACTTCAGTTAGTTGTTTTTCTGGGGTTTTTATCTTGTTCCTTCATCTGGTACATAGTCCTCTGCCTTTTCATTTTGTCTGTCTTTCTGTGAATGTGGTTTTCCTTCCACAGGCAGCAGAACCGTAGTTCTTCTTGCTTCTGTTGTCTGCCTCATTTTCTATAGGGAGAATGTAAATGAAATTCCGTCTTCAAAGATGTTCTCACTCAATTTATGTTTTTAGTTTAAATTAAAAATGTCATTGAGATTTTAATGTGAAATTGAAAACGTAATTAAACAAATTTTCAAAGAAACAGCAGGATTGATAAAATTTTTTAAATAAACAGGAAAGAAAGATGAGATTCTGGATATTAGTACATATCATAAAGAAAATGAGCCTTACAGAAAATAATTTATACTTAGTATTTCTTTATAACATAAAGTATAATAAGGTCTCTTGGAAAGATATGTCATCAGAATATCAATATATATAAATAAATATAATAATAACAATAGAAAAGTCACTAATAATGTAAAGTGGAACATTAAGCAAGTGATTCTCTTTCAAGTCAAGTTACTTAAAAAATTCGCAAATCAGACCTTGAGTTTACATTGTAAACCAAAATATATTGCAGCTAACCTTGAGTTAATTCTTTTAAAAGCAATGAAACGTTACATCACCGTCAAATCTGTCTTAAAACAGTAAAGAAAATAAAAGAATCAATGATGAAGAGGAAAAAAACAAACATCATGAGTGAAAATATTTTACATAATCATAAGCAAAACAGGAAAACAAAGGACAGATTAGGTAGGGTATGTGTGATGAAATCATAATAAAAATGTATTATTTTCATTACAAAATTCAGGAATTTTGAAGGAAGCATGACAGATGGAAGACATGTCAATTCTGCTCAGCCATTACACCCTACTAAGAGGTAAAGATACCTATAATGCAATCAATAAGGCATAAAACTAAAAGGACAAAAGAGACAGGATAGTGGATAACAGAATACAAAAGAAGTTAGCAAAAGTCAGCATTATGTTAAGCGGTGCCCTAGAGGAAGCTGATAGCTGACTTAGTGCAAATTAGAAAAAGAGAGTTGGTGGAGGATGTGAGCGTCTACAGAGAAGGTGGTGTAGGAGAGAGAGTGATAAGTTCAAACCAAAGTGTTACCTGCTTGGTGATTGCCTGCTTCCTGGATCCCACATCATCCTTGTCATGGTATAATCCCTCAGTCTGGTGTGGTGCATCTTCCAAACACCACAGAGGTACTGACTTTGAAATCAAGTTTGAATGAACTCCCATTATATTTGCATTCAAGCTGAGGTCAGTACTGTAGAGGTGGAACAATATACCACCACTGTAGATGTGGAGGTATAATTTGGGGGAAGTTTCTATTCATCTATATCTGAATATTTGTAATATACTAGAAAAATATCTTTCATAATTAATTTTATGTTTCAATTTTACAGAGCCAAAAGTCAAGATAAATTAACTTTTCCCCTAAGTAAACATCTTCTGGGAGGCCAATATTGTGCTCTGAATTCTGATGACTTTTCAAACTAGAAATAGAATGCATGATCTTTGCTTTTATGAACATACATTGATCAGAAACTATTTCTATCCTGAGGGAGAAGAGATACTGAGAAGACTAATTCTCTGCTTTTCTTTGTGTAGATGCTTTATTTTTCTTTTTTAGTTCAAAGGAACTTCATGTGATATTTCAAATTAGAATTAAAATGAACTTATTCCAATTAATTTATATCTTTTTTTATTAATCCGATAATATGTAAAGTAAATTCTTATTTCCCGAGCGCTCTGAGACATTTAAGAGAGATGTATATTTCAGGGAAATATCAAACAGATAGGCTTGAATCGCTTACCATGAAAACATCCTGCGTTAAGATAGAAAAAAGCTGTAGGGATCTTAGTAAAATGACATTGAATGCTTTCGGTATTTCATTGTTCTTAATATACATCACCAAAAACAATTTCAGCTATGTCTCGCCTTTTTAAACAAGAAATGCATGCCAAAGAAAGGTCCTTAAGAACAGGCTTTGCTATCAGAAATCCTGGCTCTGGGGGGAGCAAGAGGTAACAGAGGAAATTTGATTTCCCAAATGCCAAAGCACCTATCCGTGCATCGTTCCACACGTTCAATCAAAAGAGTAAGAAACAAAAATGAAAGTACTGTTATGGATCCCAGAATGTAGTCATCCTCACCATGTGCTCTGGGGTACAGCATCCTCCAGTCCCAGACAGCAGCATGTTTCATTAGTTTATCTCCCAGGACAGAGGATGCACTGAACAGCAGGAAGTGTCACCTGAATTCTGAGTCTCCTTTAGGCCCCTGGGTTTGGACGCCTAACAGTATCATTTGCTTCTCCTCGTTATCTGATATGGCTTCGTGATTGACCTTGAGCCAATCCACCCATCCATTCTCTCTCTCTCTCTCTTGTCTTTCTCTTTCTTTCTTCTTCCTTTATTTTCCTGCAGGTATTGGCTAGCTTCACAGGCTGTCATAAATTCACTTCTGGCTTGATCTCAAGGGGAGAAATGTCCTCATCACATCCAAACTCGTTTCCTTAGCATCAGATAGATAGCAGCAATAACAGGATATTTACCCCAAGGCTACTTCCGGGAACTTCAATAAAGTCATTCCTAAAAAACATGTCAGACAAAGACATGTTCAAACCTACTTGTAGATAAGACAAGCCCATCTTTTCTCTCTCTCCCACATAGTGAAGTCACGCAGCTCCACACCCTGCCAACAATTAACACTAAAAATTGACAACCACATTCAGGGAAAAAAGTACATAAAAGCGCTTAACTTGTGTGAAAGAACATTGACGACTACTCCTGAGAATATATTTAGAGAATACCCTGCTCCATTTTTACCACACACAATGATACATCATGTTACAGAAAATGATTTCTATAACTTGGCTATGTTTTAAAAGCAGGGTCTTTTTTTCTCAGTTTCACAGCTAAATGCTTAGTGTATTTTTTTGGCCTGAAAGATTTCAGTGACCTCTTTTCTTCCTTAAACAAGTTGCTTAGAAAATATCCATTATATCAATAATATATGGCTATAAATTATATATATTTACTGAGAGCAAATGAAACAAAACTTATTGCAAACTCACATTATCATTTTTCTATGGTTGCTCACAATGTTTTCTACCATATAATCTTCAGTCATAACCTGATATCTTTTAAAATTTTATACTTGAAAACTAATCTGACAGTTTAAAGTACAGTATGTTTTTCTAAACTAATTTGCTTGGAGTAGGTTTTTACTTTCTTTAAGAAATTCATTTTTAAAATTGATCTGGAGATCAATTGTGGGTTCTTTTCATGGTACCCTAAATTCAAACTTCAAGCCATCTTCTTACTTAGTTGGCCTTACAAGGGTAAGAATCATACTATCACGATAACTTGAGGGAAGTTATCATGTGTCATAGACAATGCAATTTAGATCTTAAGCTTGAGTGTCAAGGAAGAACTAGTGATTCCCACTTGAAAGCTCCCTTCTAAGACCCCAGAGATTTATGTGGGACAGGTTATTATACTTCACTTACTAATCAGAACTCTCATTCCCTTGGCAACCAGCAAACTTTGCTTCCCCCATGCTAGCATTCCTGAATCTCGCCCCTCCACCCCAAATGATTTATTTCCCTATTGCTACAGTCTATGGGCACATTACATACTTTAAAACAACACATTAATCTATAGCTCTCCAACCCAGACAGCAGACACCGCCATCCTTCTTGATAACCACCTCTGGCTATTATAAAGAAAGCATTCCCGATTTAGGCTACAGTCAAGAAATTGTAGGGGATGACGTGTCATGCACCAGTCTCCACACTTAGGTTTAGGCAGACTGCCAGGTGAACGCAGAGGCCACAGCTGCAAATTTTCATTGAAAGTGCCCTCACAAGTCTCTGACTACTTGTGACTGGCCTTCTTGAGAATAAATAGAAAATAAAAGAACCCAAGTGCGTAATGGGCCGTGTTTATTGGATAGAGAGATGGATATCATTTAATGAGTATTCCCACCCTTTCTCTCTTCACCTAAGCTAACATCAGCAAATGAGAGCTCTTCAATCTTTCCTTTTTGCCCCACAGAACTCTTATATTCAGAGTAAAACTCTACACTAAAAACTTTGGATTTATTTTCTGATTTCTATATATTAATTTGTAAAAAAAAAATGTAACTTTCAACTCTTTGCCAGGATAAGAGCAAATATAGTTACTCAGCCCTTAAAGAAAGGCAGCTCCACTTCAAACACAAAAAGTCTTTTACATTAAAACTGTTCTTTGATGTGTTTTCTTCAGTTATTCCATTACCTGGAATATCAGATATATGTTCAGGGGACACACAATCCTCATTATGCAGGGATTGACACTGATGGCAAGAATACATGGTATTTAAAGGAAAAATCATTAAGATATTTTCACCTCTAAGCTTTATTCTCATCTACACCATAAACAATGAGGAAAAGTAGCATATATGTGCTGTGATAAATGGATTTCATTCTATGGACATACATTTCTATATTATTTTCAGAATTCTGCAAAGTGGCTCACCAGTTTTCTTTTTTTATTCCTTCTTTATATATGTATATTTTTAAAAGTGAAACTACACAATAAACTGCTAAAATGCCATTACCCATTCCTTTCCACTCTCTTCCTCTCTCTGCTTAGAGATAATCACTATCCTAAAATTCTAAATATGTTTCTGTCATGTCTTTAGGTTTTTATTTTATGTTTGAGATATATGTGTGTGTATATATATATATATATATATATAAATATATATACACACACAGGAATATATCTACGTGTGTACATGGATATATATTTAATTTTAATTATTTCATATATAATGCTTCCCCTTATTATTCTTTATGAAACACTATATTTTTTTAAATTAAGTGTTTAAACCTAAGTTAATTGATTTTAATTGCTGAATAAGTGGCTCCCAAGGTCAGCCCCTCTATTCTTTATAAATAAAATTAATGTTAACAATTATCTAAAACCAAAACCCTAAAATGTTACGGCTGACCTACTTTGGAGGATTAAGAGTGTTTTAACCAGGAATCTAGAACCTGACTTCCAAGTTCTAATCATGTAAAACTCAGTGTAATCCAGTTAATTTAAAGCTCATGTCACCTAGATGGATGATCTAACACTTACTCTTAACTCTAGGTGGCCGATGGTAAATGCTTAAGAAAAATGAGACCCATTATTCCCCTAAAATGTATAATACTAGACCAGAAGGAAATTTTCCTCTGACCATACATACCCTAATTTTTCACTAAGCATAAAATGTGGGAACTTTTCTAATATTTTAGGGCTGGGTCACTGCTTGGTTTAGATGTTTTAGTGTTCGAGTCATTGTATAATAATTATAATTTTGCTCTTACTACAATTGTATTTGTATAACTAAATTTTCTTTATCCAAAATGGGCTTGAGTTAGCTTCTTGATACTTTCCTCTGCTGTTACCTGTCTGGGAAGTTTGTAAGACTAAAACTGTTTTAAAACACCTAAACTCTGCAGCAAAAGTGCAATACAAGAGAAAATACTTTACAGCTCATACCTGAAAAATTCTATCTTTGAACTGTGGACTTTGCACAATAAATAGGTTTTCCTAAGTTCTTTAGGTTGAATACGTTCATAATTTACTTGCCATTAAGAAAGAACTTATTTGGGAATTCCCTGGTGGTCCAATGGTTAGGACTTGGCACTTTCACTCCTGGGGCCCCGGTTCAATCCCTGGTCTGGGAACTAAGATTCTGCAAACCACGTGGTGTGGCCAAAAAAAAAAAAAAAAGAAAGCATTCACTTAAACAAATATGCAAATGCATGAACACAGAGATGCCCCACATAAGCATGAATTCAGCAAAACTAAGATAGTAACAGGATCACCAGTGTGTCATAGCATGTGCATGTGGGTATGTTGTAATTTCTGCTCATTGGAAAACCTGCAAAAGTATCCAATTAAATATATTCACAAAGTGTTTTTTTTCCAAATTGTGGATATTTCTTATGTTATATCTATTCTACACTAGGCAGAATAGTGAAGCATCCCTATCCTTGAAACTTTCCAAGGCCGGCTTCAAGTTGTGTTTGATGTACTACTTGCTATTTGAATGGTATCCAGCAAACTATTTACTAAGTTGCTGAATGTCAATCCCTCTCCAGCCTATTCCATCCAATGGCTTCATCATCAGTGTATTGCTCAGGCCAGAAAAGAAAGCCATCTTTGACTCAGCTTCTTCCCTCCTCTACCACCTGCAATCCATCTGTTAGTTCCTCCTCCAAACCATATCATGAAGGCATTCCCTTCTCTTCATGTCCACTGCTAAAACCCTAGCCCAAACCATAGTCATCCTTTTCCTGCACTCTTAACTCACCTCTTCTCTTCAATTCTTCCATGCCTCCCCTTCAAAAATAATTTCTCCATCCAACAGACAGAGTGAGCTTTCAAAACTTCAGACCACATTAATGCCCTTTTGGAGAACTCCCAACATTTCCCTCTTGCATTTAGAATCAAAATCCAATCTCCTTTCATGGCCCAAATGATCAGCTTCTTGCCTATGTCTCTAGCATTAGTGCCTCTCCTTCCCCATTTCTTCCTGAGTGCTAGTAACACCATTTTTTGCTGATCCCTTCAACTTGACAGTTTGTCCTCCCTTGAGGCCATTTCATTTTTATTTCCCCAGCTCCTGTATTTATCTGAATGTGTATTTTCACACTGTTGGCTTTTTTCATTCAGGCCTTACCTCCAAAATCAGAGAAGAGTTCCATGCTCATCCACTCTAAAGAAATCCTCTCTGTCCTGACACTAGCACATCATCTAGTCCACATTCTCCATAACACAAGGACTCTTTGAAATATTTATTGATATATTAATTATTGTATATGTATATGTCTCCCCACATTTATACAGTATGTGTCATATTTATATATTATTCATATATTATATGTCTGAATCCATTAAGCTCTAGGAATACAATTACTTACCACTGTTCCCACAGGGCCAGTATATAGTCAGCATTTAAATATTTGTTGAATAAATACTGCTTTTGAGGCCTGCTGCCTTCATTTGTAAAATGTGATATAATAGCCTCCACGTTACAGCAAGATTTGTAAGGATTAGCTCTATCTCAGAAACACCTACTGTAAAGAGAGATGCTACAGAAAAAGCTACAGAGATATACAGAGATGCTACAGAAAGTGCTACAGAGATGCTACAGATATACTCCTTGGTTCCAAAGTCTTCGGCATAAAGTCTTTTACCAAAAGCTTGCCACTCCACAGGTTGATTCATCTTTCCCTGATCATCGTACTCGCCATACAGCATAAGAAACATATAAAATCTGAGTGGCAACATTCAGGCTATATTCCACGTTTCCTTTATTTTCTACTGTATAGAAAATATATTTTATTCATGGATATATTTTATTCACTGTTACCTCCCAGATTTATCTCTAGTTAACCCTGTGGGCGGATGCTCTAATTAATGCTACTTAACACTTTTCCTTTTACAATTGACTAGAAAGTAGTTACTCTAAAATAAACATTTGCTTAATTTATGAGAAAAATAACACTTACAAGACAAAAATTTGACTTATGAAAAATGTTACCCCAGGGTCTCTTTAAAAGGCTAGCTTCATTAGAGCATGTAAAACATGTTTCTTTATGAAATACAGCAATGCAGTGATTCCATAAGCAAGATATATTTGCACTAAGGGTTCCAGCATAGATACAAGGTCCTCGGGAAGCCAAACTAAAGGAAAGATCGTTGGACCTTCAACAAGGCATTTCAATCACTCAGAAAAACAGAAGTAATAAGTGTGCTCATTTCCTAGGGATTGAGAGGATGAATTCAAATGTTTTGTATCCATCTTAGTGCATTGCTAGCTCATGGTAAGAAACGAGATTAGTTGGAATGAAAACTACCAAAAAAGTCAAACATTACATGTGCATATAAATACTTAGATAATATGTTCCTGTATTAACATAATCTCCCATTTCTTCCTGGTACCCATCATTTTCTTTGCTCTTTTCAGATAGTAAAAAAGCTTTCCATATGTGTTGTTCCAGAGTAAATAAAAGATAGCTAAGAATAAATATTCATATTTTGGGTTTTGTTTTGTTTTGTCTTTACATGAGGTAAACATTCTAAGTAGGCATAAAATTCATAGCAAAAGCAGCACCAACACTCTTGATGTGACAGACAAATTTGTGTTATCAGTTTCTCACTGAACCTACCTCTTTTTCTTTCTGGGCACAGAGATAGAGTATGTCGTCTAGCCTCCCCCGTTATTAGGCATGACCATGCGTCTGATATAAACCACTCTGAAGCTGGACCCATAAAAATGTTCCTCACAATCCTCTACTCTGTCTCTACAACATACCATCCAGCAGGCTGGATGCGAAAGCTTGGGGCAAACATGGAAGCCACCTACTGAAGAAGACAAAGCCTCCGTTTGCTGAGATCCTAACCCTCTCCATCATGTAGAAGAAGCTCCCTTGCTTCTGGATACCCTCACTCCCCTCATCCTGATTCGACTTGATATGAATTAGGAATAACTTTCTATTTATCTTCAGTCACTGGGGCTTCTGGGTTGGACTGTCCCTGGTGTTAATGTCGTTTTTGCAATGGGATATACAAAACGCGTTTTTCTTCAGAGAGCCAAGCATTTCGGAGAACAGACAACAGAGCTTACAGAACTCAGAGGAAGATGCTATTGGTTGGATGGAAACTGTGTGATTAGAACTCAAATACCTGTTGGTGAGTGAGACATGGTTTAGTATTTCAAGCTGCAGAGTCAAGCTCAGAAAGGGGATGAGAATGAATTTACAGAAAATATGAGTGATTCTAGAGCATAGAGAAGCATGTATTAATGTCCTGGGGTGTAGCCTAAAGACACTGCAAGTTACTTCTCTGTGTCCCATGTCCAGCATTCTCCTAAACAGTAGAGGATCAATGGCTGGAGAGGAATTTGGGGTGGGTGATCCTCCCTGGGTGGCTTCTCTGTGCCTCATGCCTCCAGAGCAGTGAGAGGGACTGGTTGCAAGTGTCCTATGTTCTGAGGAGGTGTGAAGAGAGAGGTGTGTGGGCCAGACGTGGCCTTGCAGGGGGGATGGACAGAATGGAGAATTATCTGTATGGGAGGATAGGGTTCTGCCATACTTTGAAAGTGGAGAAGAGGGGAAACACCCTTCCAGACAAACAGAAGTGCAGAAGACTCTTGCTGAAGTGTTTAAATTAAGTTAAATTAAGTTATTCATGTGGGACATTTTGGTATGATTTTCTTTGAATATATTAAATAATATTGGAATGACCCTATGATCATACCCTTTGCATTTTAGTTCTTGATGCTGACAACATTGGAGTACTTTACGTTTTATTTAAAAAATTAAGAGAGTCCAGTGTCCTCTTAGATCGTATGCGCTTTTCACTTAACGGTTCATGGCGCACCTTTTACCTATTCACCTGAATGTCGATTATCACAGAACCATAAACTAAAGATATTCATTCACTTCCTAAGTAAAACCACAGGCGTGGGCACATCAATATTGGAAATAGAAAGTCTCTAAGTTAAGCCAATATCTGTGGAACAGAAATCTTGAACCAAGTCCTAAAATTGCTAAACATGGGCTCCTGCAGATTGCCAGAAGGAAGAGTAGACATAATGTTGAGACCTTAGTCAAGAATACCTTGGTCTTTATTTAGCAATGCTTGGCAAGCCTGAGTCAGTAGTTGCTGGAAAAGTTTCCAATGGAAGGCAGAGGTTTGTGCATAAAAATTAACTATAAACCAAGTAGTCTTCGTAATATGCTCTTGATCTATGGTTTATTTGTTTTTATAAATAAAATATATTGCAAAAAATCAGGGTTTCTAATTCACTTAGATGTAATTTTGTCTCATTTTAGGGGAAAAAAGACTTTCATTTGTTAAATTATGAGCAGTTGGAAATACCATCGCTTAGCAAGGCCCTAAATTACATGCAGACCTCCCTCTTGGAGAAATAAGCCCCGAAATGAGATCCCCAAGAGCAGATAAGCATTGGTAGGGACAAATTCATACAGAGGGATACGTTTAAGGGGTGAGTTGGCTGAACAGAGAGACTGGAAGGACACTTGGAAGGTACTTGTTAGAATTAAATGATGACAAAGAAAAAAAAGACTATGCATGCCTAGATTTCGAAAACTAAGAGATTTCTCACAAAAGAGGGAAATAAAACACACAAAAAATGAGCTGCTACCAAAGAAGACAGACTGTATTTATAATCACTTTGTTTTTAAGGGCCCAAACCTAAATGGCCATCATGTGGATACTTCTGAGAGGTGAAGGGCCAGAGGGTAGGAGGATTCCTGCTTCATATTGAAACAAGTAATAGTTTGCATAGTCCTAACAGAAATGGGTAGGTGCTGGTTTTTAAAGTTGACTTTATCGACGAGTTCTGTGTTGATTCTTCACGGTGGCTTCCTAAATAGCAGCAGCTGGTTATCACTGTGAGAATAAAGGTGATAAATGAAACACACAAACCCCGTAGCGTTGTGCCCGGCATAGGGTCAGTGATAAATAGACGGCGATTCTCTTCTCTCCACTCCCAGATTCCACTAGACGATGTGTTTGCAATTCCAGATAAAGATAAGGATGGTGGTCTTACACTCGACCAAGTGAAAATTTAAATTCTACTTAGTTCATGATATAAAGACTTTCTAAACAACGCTTGGAGTTAGCCACTTGTGTTTACTCAACCTTATCCAAATTGAAGCCCGCGGCATTCAAACGTGATGACATAATCTAAAAGAACAGTTCATCCATAGGTTGAGTGAGTCAAACTTTCCCATTGAAGAAGCTACTCTGTGGGAGTCATAAGGCATTTGGGGAAATTATACCTACCGCCTACCTTAAGATTTAATGATAAAATGTACTAACTTCTTTTTTCAAATATGCATCAAATAAGTGCAATTTTGGTGGAATTTTCCAAAGGACTGTAAAGCTCTATTTAATCTGCTATTAAGGGGAGGAGAAAGCTCAACATCAACTAGGGTATATTTTAAGTAATTGACTCCCCAGATGTTACAGAAGAGCAACAAATCCTGACCAACCCAACAAAACAAGGTTGATATTGCCAATCTCAGTAAAAATGCCCATAGACTTCTTTTCACCTCCTTAACCATTACAATTCCCATAAACATTACACAGTCAATGCTTGCAGAAACAATAGTTCTGGAATTCGTTCTTTTCCATGTAGGGTGAATTTACCTTTTTTCCAAGTATGAAAAATTAAATATTTATGGAGCTTTGGGCTTCATCAAAGGGCATTGAGGTCAGACTAGAGGTGAGGCAATGGACATAGATCCCTGTACCTTACTAAGTTTCCTTCTTTCCATAGATTTGAATAAATCCAGAGTAATGTGTGTAGGTATTCTTGGAGAATTTTTTTTTTTTAAATAAGAAACAAAGGACAAAGAGATGTAGAAAGAGGGCTTGCAATGTTTCATTTGTCTACAACCATTACCTACACAACTGAATGAGAAGGCTTCATTACAAAAATTCAGTGTAAATCATATTAATAGTAACCAGGAACATGTTGATTAAAGTTTTGGTTTTTTTTTTTAATTTTCCTTTTCTCGTTAAGATGAATAGTTTTCAGAATATGGTTGCATTTTCCCCCATGCCTATTTCTTTATTTGCAGTCTCCGTTGATCTGTTCTGGATATTTTTAGATCATAAAAAAATAGAGAGAGAAAGAAATTTAAAGTACTCAGCAGGCAGAGAACTCAAACAGCGACGTCTTACTTCACCTACTTCTTTACGTAATTTTTAAGTTAGGTTCCTGCTGTTCTCGTAAGTGTTTCGACTTTAGAATTCTTGCCAACACAGACAGACTACTGACAAGGAAATATCACAAGAGCATTTCTTTTTAATTTACTTCCTAATAACTGGATTCAGTGTAGAAGCTGGAAACAAGTGAAATACGGGCAGAAACAATGTCCACTAGGGAAAAAGAAGTGAGAGAAAACTATTCTTTGCAATTCTCTAGATTTCTTCACTATATATGCCAAAGGTTTTAGTTCTCTCCTGGCCACATTTGGCAAACGTGGACCAGCTGATCATAACAGGAAGATACTAGGATAAAGTTTGTCTTTCTACGTTCCTGGGAAATTCCCTAACTTGTTTTCATTACTGTAATAATGAGGTTATTTATTAGGACTGAGCAGAGATTGTTAGCTATTCTCTGGAAAGTATTGTATAGTTATTACCCTAAAAATTCCTTCATTGATTCCCCAAGTTAAACAAAAAGCATGATAGAATTATTTTTTAATACCCCAATATTTAATACACTTAACAGCTCTTTCTGCTACTCAATTCAAAATTGAAATGACAGCAAATTAGAAAGAAGGTCATTTGGGAAACATACACACACTAAAGGGAATTTCCAATTTGCAGCCATTTCCTTTTCGCAACTCAATTATTTGGAACTTGGAATATAAAATTTTTAAAATGCAGTGGTGTTATTTCACAAGAAGTTTGCTTTCCCTTCATAAATGGAAGTATCTACTCAAAAGGAAATTTAATAAAGGGAAAATGTCTCTAAAATGTTAACTTAGGGAAATCTAATGGCATTCCAAAGTGGAAATGGGGCCTCACTCTAATAGAACCTTTGTGAGAGGTTCTGGGTGATGACCTGGGGATTTCCGGTGACCTTGGATTGGAATCAGAGCTGTCTCCCTGTTAGAAATCCGAGGAGAAAACTCACGCCTCTTTTGTGGAGGAAAAAGCAGCACTGTACTGCCTGGTGGCTTTCTCTTCTTTCCTTTCTTCTTTCTCTTTCATTTCGTTAAGGAAGGTATATTTGTTTTTTATTGCTGTTGTATCAAATTGCCACAAACTTAGTGGCTTAAAACAGCACTCATGTACGATCTTGCAGGTCTGTAGGTCAGAGTCCAGGATGTTAGACCTGGTTCCCGGCTCAGGGTCCCTTAAGGCTGAAGTTAGGGTTCAGCTGACTGCACTGCTGCCTGGGGCCCCCAGCCTTCTTCCAGCTCCTGTCTGCTACGGCCAGAGCTCAGCTCCGTGAGACTATAGGACTTGAGACCCTTGTATCCTTGCTGGCTGTCAGCCAGGGCTGCTCTCAATTCCTGAGACCACCCTCATTCTTTATCCTGCGACCCCCTCATAACAAGGCAGCAGGCAACGCCTCCCCCTTGGAATCTCTCTGACCTCTGTATCTAGCCAGAGACAACCTGTGCTTGTTAAGCACTCACATGACTGAGCAGTGTCTTCTCCACACTTTAAAGTGAGCTCACTTGGGACCTTAATTACATCTGTAAAAATACCTTCCCAGAAGCACCTAAATGAGTGTTTCACTGAATAACCACGGATAAGACTCTTGCAGGCCATCTTTAGAATCTTCCCACGGCAGGAAGTTAGCGCCCCCTGTGGGCGATCTTTGCCTTACTGGCTGACCTTTTAATTGTCCTTCCCTGATACTTTCCTTTGATCTTTTCCAAAGAAACATTATGTTCTCTCTCCTCTAATCTTGAAAAAATATGCATCATCTTCATGATAGTCTCCTTTTTTTTTTTTCTGGAATGAAGACTATAAACAGCATGTGGAAAACAATCAATAAAACCTCCTAATAAAGGCTGTCCTTGGTATTTCTTTGTATATACATACAAATGTAAGCAAATACGGTTAAATTCTAGTCTTTCTTGCTCCAGTACAGGTTTCCTTAGCCTCATCTTCCAAATTCCCAGAGCCTTCACTTTTCTCTAAGAGTAACTAACTCTAAACCCTGGTTATCTAAGACAGCTCAGGTTTAGAGAACATTTTCTCTTATCCCATTTTGCATTTTCAATTTTTTAAGGAACATCTGCTATTCAGTAAGCTATAAGCATCAAAAGGCTGGGTCAAAATCTCTGATTTTTTTCTCATAATTACTTTTTCAGGGTTTCTTCTGAAACAGCAGGATGGGCAGCAGGTACCACGTTCCTCACCGGGGCAGGAGAGCGGCTGGATACACTTTATAACCCTTCTACCTTTACCTCTCTTGCTCTCTTGTACTTTCATTTACAGACCCGCCTCCTTTCTCTTGCTGAAACCGAGACTTAGAAGAAGCAGGGCCAGTGCCCAGCAATCATTAGGACAGGAGTCCATTTTCTGCTGACGGTAGGTCGGGCTAATTTTATGGACTTTTTTGGCCCCCAGCTTTGCTCACACCCACTGTGGAGCCTCCCCTATAGCAGCTGTTTATGAACCATGGTGTTTCACTGAATAACCTTTGTATGGTAAGGCTTCTTAAGGAGGTTTGAGGAATCATACGTTGCCCCGCCTAGACCCCACTGAAACCAACACACCGTCTTCTGACACGTTTTATTGTCTCACTCACACCTAGCATGACTTTAGGAAAGTAAACAAGAGCCTGCCTGTCTTTGCAACGATCACGCACGCCAAACACAGCATCGCCAACAGGGTCCACTTAAAATGGGAACAGTAACTGTTCAGAAACTTTGAAATACTATTCATCTCTGCACTCAGCTTCTTTTTCCTCTATTTCTGCTTTATTTTTAAATTAATTATCTTTTTACTGGAGTCGAGTTGATTTACAATGCTGTGTTAGTTTCTGCTGTGCAGCAAAGCGAGTCAGTTGTACATATACATATATCCCTCCCCTCCCATTTCTGTGTTGTTGTTGTTGTTTTAATCCTTTACTTTCCCTCCTGTTCTTGTAAGTCAGAAAACAAAATCTCAGTTCTGGTACTGGTGCATGATTTGAGTAGGGACGCATTTCCCAAGCACCTGGGACTAGACCAGGATAAAAGTCAGAGGAAGAAAAGGAAAAGTCAGAGGAAGAAAAGGAATAAAAGTCAGAGGCTTCTAAGAGGGAGAATGAAGAAGGGGGTGTCTGAGAGGCATGTGTTGTCTTGCGTGGCCTCAAGCTGCAGAAATTTGCTGTGAGGCCCTTTATAGCTCCAACAAGTACCGACCCAGTTTTGACAGTTGGGGGAGAGTTTGGGGGTAACTTTATGTTAGCTTTGTAATATAATCATCTCAGGAGACTGTCATTATTATAACATGTGCTTCTTTTGCTGGCAATATCTTTCCCTTCTGAATTTTTGTTCTGTTCTTTTATCACTTTTAAAATCACATAAAGACACACACACACACGCACACACACACAAACACACTGTGAGTTCTGCAGAGATCTGCTCCTTCACTTCAGTGGCTGAAATTCATCGTCGAGTGGATTAACTCAGGGAAACATTTAGGTAAGGAGCTCCCACTGGTGGTGGACGAAACTTCGCCATCCTCATAAAATGCCTCTCCTTATTAGTACTCTGAGAATGTATCTCTGAGTCACAGATAAAAAGTGTGCCAAGATTGCTCTTTCACTCTGTGATGAAACAAACAAAAAATGCCATTGTTCTCTTAGGTGGCTAAGGGCATTAGTCACAGCTGATAATAACCAGAAGGTGTAGGCTGTGCGGCCAGAATTACGTTAGTAGTGACGGGCCTGAATGCACGCCACATGCACCATTGTCAAGTAGCTTCGATGCCTTTAAACTTTGAGGGCTTCCAAAGCTACCGCTGCAAACCCTGCAGCAATCTCAGCTTAGAACAAACTTTAGTGCCTTCATTACTAGTTTTACTTTCAACCAGAGAAAGCGTGGCTTTTCAAAGTCTAAGCTTCCCTAAACTGCTTTTGAGGAAGAGCAGGGATTTACTGCATTTGAGATTAATCGTCAAATACTTAATTTGGCTATGGAATTGAGTCACGTGATTGGCAGGAACTGGCAGCATGGGTCACTGAGGCAGACATAAATGCCTCCTTTGTTACAGGGTCCTCCCTTTACGTCATACGTGTCCACAAATAGTATTTCAGCAGCAGCATTGCAAGCGACCATCTTTATTGCAATCACCAAGAATGCGTTCATTTGAATTTGTTAACAGATACGGAGCCTAGGTGACAAAAATAATAGAAGGGAAACATTGTTGGTGGTCGATGGGAGAAAAGTGTAGGTTCTTCTTCTAGCTGGTGTCTTCAGTTAAGGTATTTTGATACACCTGTCCAAAAAGACTTTGAGAACAGGAAAAGATAGAGCTGGTATTCAGTGACACTGTGCGGAACACTTTCAAAGAAAGGAGAGAGGCAATTAGGTAATGAGGCCAAAAGTGAAATTCCATATTCAACTTACTTTGAAATCCAGAGCTCAGGTCCTTTTGTAACCAGAGCTCAGTACAAAATTTCCATTGGATATGCTCATGATCTTGGTTAGGTAAACCTTCAACAGGATGACTTGAATCCTGCCCTTTAGATCACACTGCCAGCTTGTGATGACCCCTGCAATGAGACTTTATTAAATGTACAAAATATTTTTGCTCTGTTATTCTTAGAGTCTAAAAGTCACAAGACTGTGTGACATACGTAATGGCTTAGTTAAGTTAATTTAAGGTATAGTTTCAAAGTGAACTGCACCGTCTCCTTCATGATCACTAGTAGTTTGAGCTCCCATGTTCCATACCTGTTTTATAAATACCGTGTCTATCTCCTTAAATTACTGAGACCCAAAAAGGGAAATCAGGAAGATGGAAAGGGCAGTGAAGACCACGGTTGGGAGAGATCAGTTGGGAAGACTTAACTGGGGGAAAAAAAGACATCTTTTTTCTTTTAAAGCATATTTTCTAGCATTGCCTGGTATTCTAGCATTGCCTGGTCCTCCCCTCTTTTTAATTTGGCTCATTTGTTCATCGCTGAGTTTAAACTTCATGTGATAAGTACCATACACGGCACGCACATGCATGTAGCTCATCACGCACCACGCATGACTGGCAAGGTTGTTCCAAAGCAGCTGCAGCAGGACCGAATACAGGGGCCAATACAAGGGTCATGAGGGCCGAGAAAGATCACTTCTTATTCTTTGAACCTTCCTGTAGTCAGAGAAACACAAAGCAGAAAGCAAATAATACCTGCAAACGTATCAACACCTTCTCCCTGGCAGGCTTGCTGCCAGGGGGTCAGCAGCCAACACAGTTCTCTCCCTGACACATGAAATACAGGACCAAGGTTTAAAAGGTGGGGAAGTGGGTCACAGGGTAGACTGGCTTTCCCAGGCAACTGGCTTTGCTCTTAACAGTGCCCTCTGTTGCCCAAAAAGGGCGACACAGCAGCAACTTCAATGTCATGTCAAGAAAGCTGTAATTGGGCTTTCCTGGTGGCGCAGTGGTTGAGAGTCTGCCTGCCAATGCAGGAGACACGGGTTCATGACCCGGTCCGTGAAGGATCCCGCATGCCGCGGAGCGGCTGGACCCGTGAGCCATGGCCGCTGAGCCTGCACGTCCAGAGCCTGTGCTCCGCAGTCGGAGAGGCCACAACAGTGAGAGGCCCGCGTACCGCAAGAAAAAAAAAAAAGGCCATAATTATGGACGCCTTTTTATGGAATGCACACTTTTCCAAAGAGTTTAGAATGTACTGAAACTTGATTGAATATGAATTGGGGTTCGTGGCCACGCACACACTCACATATACATATTTGTGTATATATTATTTTCATAGCTGTCACTCGAGTTCTCAGAAAAGAGATGTCTTTGTTTAGGCAAATGCATTGCCAAGCACTTAGAATTTGGAGAGGGTGATTCTAAAATTAAGGGCTTAAGGGAGACAGCAGAGATAGATAAATTAAACAGAAATCAGGGGATGCCAAAGAGAGAAGTGAAAAAAGGGGGTAGGCAGGATGGCAGGAGACTGCAAATTACAGAGTCGAGTACTCAGAAATAATGTCCCCTTAGAGGAACAGCAAATGGGATTTTAAGAAGAATGAACTCTGCTACGTCAACACATGACTTGTATAGAATGTTTTTTTAAAATATAGTTTATAATGGGTAAGGTATTAAGTTTCAAAATAAATGTGAAAAGACTCATTTGTTCTCCTGTCTTGAGGCAATGGAGGAAAGGAGGCTAAGTTTCAGTTCTGGGCTAGGAAAGAAACAAGAAAATAGCTGCAGAGAAACTTGGAACCAGAAGTTACCTTGTATATATCAATTTCTGAGATGTTACAGAATTCTTGGGCAGGGCAAGAGACTTTTTCCAAGAATTCGGGTAGAAGTTGGTTTGATTTAAATTGACCGAAATACCAGAGGACTAGGAAACCATTGCTAATATCTGGATAATTAATGATTTACTGATATAAAGAGTGTAAATATTTTAAATGAAAGCAGAAACCAACTCATCCTTTTATTGATCATAAAATTCATCCCTACCTTTCCCTACAGAAACCCCCCATACACCTATACACTGAATTGACGGAGAATGCTGTGACGTTTCTCCTTCCATTCTTGGGCGAATGAGGTAGCTTACACAGGATTTGTGAATGTTTTAGTCCATTACAGGGCATAACCTAGAACACTGAGGGATACCTAGACAGAACCAGCAGAGCAGGTTACCAGAAGGTGATGATTTCTACACAGCACATAGGATTTTTTTCTCCAAAGAGGTCAGTGAGATGGGGAAAGACTCTGTAAAACATTTTTCTGTTTCACAGGAAAGAGCAAACAAACGGATCATTTTCCCTGCAAGTCTTTGTTATACCTAGTCAGACACATCAGTAAAAATGGAAAAGTATGTAAAAATTGTGTGGTCCAACCTCCTCACCTCAAAGATAAGAAAGCAAAGGCCAGAGACGTCGAGTGACTAGTTCATACAAGTTTGGGAGTTGGAGAGGATTGTATAGTGAGACACATGGAGTGCTTTCAATTGATGGTGATTTACCATTTTTTGCTTTAAATATCTTTGTGAAATACAATATAGTAATCCAATAAGAGCTTTTTTGCAACTGCAAATAAAATTCAACTTGTTTCACACCAATGTTTACTAAAAAGTAGGTTCTGCTTTTTCCAATGATGTAGAGGATATGCATTCATATGTACACACTTACGCACACAACTACCCACATACCCTGCCCAAGTATCATTATCTCATTGGAGTAATTTAGAAGGAACAATGTATAGAAGATCTCAAAGTCACATGCTCTACGTGAATTGTGGTAGGTATAGTTTTAGGGACGAACAAAATAACTGGGGAAAATACAAGTAGAAGCTTTATGAAAGTATATTCTAGAGGTTCAGTGGCTGATAAAATAAAAAGGTAACATATTTATCCCCCATTACAAAAGTTCCCCACCCCATTGGTCTTGTTTTCTGTTCATGCTCCCATGATTTTCACAAGAGCTGAACTTTGAAACCCAGTATCATTTATATTCCTCCCATTCCAACTTCTTATTTCCAAATATTTTTTAAACATGGCTTACTTTTCTAAAAAAAAAAAAAAAACAGAAACAAATACAAGCCCCCCAAAACCAAAAAGACAAAAACAAAACACAGCAATATCCATTCTCCTTTTCTAAATCAAGTCCTTTTGCTTTAAACCTGGAACATCACAACAGACTTCCCACTGACACTCTTATCTCCAGATTCTTCCCCTTTAGCGGTTCTGTCTATGGCACGGGGATCGTATTGCCTCATTCACTGTTAATTCCTGGCCCGTGAACACTGTCTGGAACAGGGGAAAAGTCATTATTTTCTTAACATGTGATTTTACAGACACTTGCCTGGTTAATTCACCTAAATTTCTGTAATATCACTGTGGTGTCTACAAACCTTCCATTGCCCCTCATTGTGGATGTCATAAACTATATATTTTTTTAACTTGGATTTTTTACCATCTCCTCTCCTGTCTTGGCAATGTGGTCTCAATTT
Source organism: Pseudorca crassidens (assembly GCF_039906515.1). Lineage (NCBI taxonomy): Eukaryota > Metazoa > Chordata > Mammalia > Artiodactyla > Delphinidae > Pseudorca > Pseudorca crassidens. The sequence goes on from NC_090313.1 coordinate 7,900,033, forward strand.
ACCTTTCCTTTAATCCTCAACACGCCCTTAGTTCTTGCTTCCATGTATATCTTTGATGATGCCACCTTTGTGCGTGAGGACTGCACTCCCTATGCTTTATCTGTATCGGTTGAGACCTGGCAACACCATCTCTCTCGAAACGTCCTCATACGCAAGCCCCCCACGTCCATGCCCTCCTTGACCTTCTCTCCCATAGATGGCTCACATCCTCTGCCTCCTTTCTTAGTTATGGTACCACTTCTTCCCATCTCTGGGTGGCAGGACTTCTGCTCCTTGTGTTTCTTCTCGTCTCCACCCCCCAACCATTCATCAGTGCTGCTGTATTACTTTTTACCACCTTTACTTTCACTTTTTACAATTTTTACATCAATTTCTCTCTAACTTCAGGGATGCATTGTGTGCTGTCTGAACTATGAAGCTATCTTTAATCTCTGCTCACTCGGGACCGCTTCCCTCTCTGCTGCTTAGCACTGGGTTGAGCCCTGGGAAACAAAGGAAGAAAGAAAATCATGTCTCTGCCCACCAGGATCATAGGTGCTTTCATGAGAGAAACAGCCGAGCGTGCTGGTGGATATTAGTCACGGGCTCCCTAACACCATCTTCTTTAGTTTATCTTCTGACCTATTGTAACCGAAAGTGGGGTCAGCCTGTTCGCCACTCAAAAGCCAATAAAGAGGCCAGGTTGGTGGAAAGGAAAGTTTGCTTTATTTCGGATGCTGGTAACGGGGGTGAAGGCGGACTCCTGTGCAAAGGCTGACTCCCCCCAACTGACAATCAGGGGGCAAGAACTTTTCTAGGCGGAGGGAGGGGGTCCATGCAGAAACAGCACAGTCAGCTCCGACCGTCATCTTGAAATTGGTCACTGGTGGTCTGACCAGAGTCATCTTGATTGTTTTAGGTACAGTTAATCTTCATTTCCAGAGTCGGTTTGTTCCCATTTCCTTGAGGCCAGTTCTCGGAATTGTGGCAGCTTATGTCGTGGCTACAGTTTGGTCATCGTGTAGTTAACGTCTTCCACCTGGAGTGGGTTTCAGTGTCTGTAGACAGCTCACAGGACATGGCTCAGAATATTATCTGCAGCCCCTGAGGAGGAACTAAAGGTCCTTAACTTTGCTTAATGACTAAACTATTATTATTTGGTCTCCTTGGACTGTTTTCCTTTGTTTCTGCATTTTCTCACTTTTCTGATTAAACTTACTATTTAGTTAAAGTTTTTCCACAGGCAAAGGCAGGGTGAGGACATGGGGGAGAAGGACCATAGGGCCCTGCTTCGTTTCACTATCAGAGTCCTAGTTTCCCTCAATGTATGCACTCTTAATGACAAATATGTCACTTCCTGCATCGAGATGGTGGTGGAGGGTAGACATTCACTGCTTCATAGTTTGAATAGCTACTTGAGATCATAGGGATACATTTTTTAATTGACAATTTTTATGTGGAGGCAATGACACCTGGAGGCAATGACATTATGATATAATGAAAGAGAGGGGACTGGAAACGCCTTCCCTCCCTCAGGGAAACTTTCAGATGGCTTGCACACCCCAAAAAATATTTACCCCATAATATCTAATCAGTGACTTGTAACAATTAGATCTTGGTTTTTGTTTGTTTTTTTCATACTGAAATCTTTTAAACAAGTGATTGTTGATATACCTTCTTTTATTTTTAGCTTCTTTTTTAAAAAATTAAATTAAATTTTATTTATTTTTTAAATTTACCATACTCTGTGTGTGTGTGCGTGTGTGTGTGTGTGTATTGTTTGATTGTTTTATCTGAGGGACCACATTGTGCTATGGATATATTTAATAGTATGTTTCTATATTTTATTATTTATTTTGTTTTTTTAATTTAATTTTTATTGGAGTATAGTTGCTTCACAATGTTGTGTTAGTTTCTACTGTACAGCAAAGTGAATCAGCTATACGTATAAATATATTCTCTCTTTTTTGGATTTCCCTCCCATTTAGGTCACCACAGAGAACTGAGTAGAGTTCCCTGTGCTATACAGTAGGTTCTCAGTTATCTGTCTTATACATAATATCAATAGTGTATATATGTCAATCCCAGTCTCCCAGTTCATCCCACCCTTCCTTCCCCCTTGGTATCCATATGTTTGCTCTCTACATCTGGCTCTCTATTTCTGCTTTGTAAATAAGATTTTCTATACCAGTTTTTTTCGGATTCCTCATATGAACGTTAATATACGATATTTATTTTTCTCTTTCTGACTTACTTCACTCTGTATGACAGTCTCTAGGTGCATCCACGTCTCCATAAATGACCCAATTTCCTTCCTTTTATGGCTGAGTAATATTCCATTGTATATATGTACCACATCTTCTTTATCCACTCCTCTGCTGATGGACTTATAGGTTGCTTCCATGTCCTGGCTATTGTAAATAGAGTTGCAATGAACACTGGGGTGCATGTATCTTTTTGAATTATGGTTTTCTAAGGGTATATGCCCAGCAGTGGGATTGCTGGGTCCTATGGTAGTTCTATATTTAGTTTTTTAAGGAACCTCCATACTGTTCTCCGTAGTGGCCGTATCAATTTACATTCCCACCAACAGTGCAGGAGGGTTCCCTTTTCTCCACACCCTCTCCAGCATTTATTGTTTGTAGATTTTGACCATCACTTGGCTTGTGGGATCTTAGCTCCCCAACCAACGATTGAACCCACGCCCACGGCAGTGAAAGCACAGAGCCTTAACCACTGGATTGCCAGAGAATTCCCTCTTTCTTCTTCTTTTAAAACTGCTTCATCAAAACAAGTTTTTTCGCACATTCAGAAAGCATCTAAAAGACAGGAAAAATTATTTGCTTTTCCTTTGCTCCAACATCTTCTGGAAAGGTATGGCCAGGAGTCTGTGTCAAGCGAAATAAATTATTTTTAAAATACAAAAGAAGAAGAGAATGAGACGAGGAATGCCATGATACCTATTTCCAGAGTTCAGGGACAGAGTTCTGCAGTCTTAGATAAGCAGTTTAAATATGAGTAGAGTTACAACGCACAGTTGGCTCAGATTCTTGCCAACACACAAAAACCAAAATTTTCTTCCTTGATCCTGAACAGAGGACAAAGTTTGTATTTAACAAACATGCTATGAACTGATGGAATTCATTACATATTTAGGTCCCACCTGAAGCTATTGAGACAAACAAAATCCTCCTCAGTGGTTCTGAAACAGAAACTAGAAGGGAACAGAGAGGCATTTACTTATAAAATGGAACACATTTCTTATTACAGCTTTTGCAATTTTGAATACCAAGGCTGATCAGGGCATGAATATACACAGGATTCCTCTCATTCAGTTTACAGAGGAGACCTGCTCTTGGTCCTGCTCAAACCACCTTGCTCAATGACTGTGTGTGGTGGGGGAGAGTTTTTAACAATGTGTAATATATGTGGGCGCTTCAGAAACTGGTTTTTCTCTGAGAGCAAATGCTCAGCGACAATAGATTTTTTTTTTAACACCTTTTTTGGAGTATAATTGCTTTACAATGGTGTGTTAGTTTCTGCTTTATAACAAAGTGAATCAGCTATACATATACATATGTCCCCATATCTCCTCCCTCTTGCGTTTCCCTACCACCCTTCCTATCCCACCCCTCTAGGTGGTCACAAAGCAAAGAGCTGATCTCCCTGTGCTATGCAGCTGCTTCCCACTAGCTATCTATCTTACGTTTGGTAGTGTATATATGTCCATGCTACTCTCTCACTTTGTCCCAGCTTACCCTTCCCCCTCCCCGTGTCCTCAAGTCCATTCTCTAGTAGGTCTGCGTATTTATTTCCATCTTACCCCTAGGTTCTTCATGACCTTTTTTTTTTTAGATTCCAAATATATGTGTTAGCATATGGTATTTGTTTCTCTCTTTCTGACTCACTTAACTCTGTATGACAGACTGTAGGTCCATCCACCTCACTACAGATAACTCAATTTTTCTTTTTATAGCTGAGTAATATTCCGTTGTATATATGTGCCACATCTTCTTTATCCATTCATCTGTTAATGGACACTTAGGTTGCTTCCATATCCTGGCTATTGTAAGTAGAGCTTCAATGAACATTGTGGTACATGACTCTTTTTGAATTATGGTTTTCTCAGGGCATATGCCCAGTAGTGGGATTCCTGGGTCGCATGGTAGTTCTATTTTTAGTTTTTTAAGGAACCTCCATACTGTTCTCCATAGTGACTGTATCAATTTACATTCCCACCAACAGCGCAAGAGGGTTCCCTTTTCTCCACATCCTCTCCAGCATTTGTTGTTTGTAGATTTTTTGATGATGGCCATTCTGACTGGTGTGAGATGATATCTCATTGTAGTTTTGATTTGCATTTCTCTAATGATTAATGACGTTGAGCATTCCTTCATGTGTTTGTTGGCAATCTGTATATCTTCTTTGGAGAAATGTCTATTTAGGTCTTCTGCCCATTTTTGGATTGGGTTGTTTGTTTTTTTGATATTGAGCTGCATGAGCTGCTTGTAAATTTTGAAGATTAATCCTTTGTCAGTTGCTTCATTTGCAAATATTTTTTCCTATTCTGAGGGCTGTCTTTTTGCCTTGTGTATGGTTTCCTTTGCTGTGTAGAAGCTTTGAAGTTTCATTAGGTTCCATTTGTTTATTTTTGTTTTTATTTCCATTTCTCTAGGAGGTGGGTCAAAAAGGATCTTGCTGTCATTTATGTCATAGAGTGCTCTGCCTATGTTTTCCTCTAAGAGTTTGATAGTTTCTGGCCTTACATTCAGGTTTTTAATCCATTTTGAGTTTGTTTTTGTGTATGGTGTTAGGGAGTGTTCTAATTTCATTCTTTTACATGTAGCTGTCCAGTTTTCCCAGCATCACTTATTGAAGAAGCTGTCTTTTCTCCAATGTATATTCTTGCCTCCTTTATCAAAGATAAGGTGACCATATGTGCGTGGGTTTATCTCTGGGTGTTCTATCCTGTTCCATTGATCTATATTTCTGTTTTTGTGCCAGTACCATACTGTCTTGATTACTGTAGCTTTGTAGTATAGTCTGAAGTCAGGGAGCCTGTTTCCTCCAGCTACGTTTTTCTTTCTCAAGATTGCTTTGGCTATTCAGGGTCAGTTGTGTTTCCATACAAATTGTGAAATTTTTTGTTCTAGTTCTGTGAAAAATGCCAGTGGTAGTTTGATAGGGATTACATTGAATCTGTAGATTGCTTTTGGTAGTATAGTCATTTTCACAATGTTGATTCTTCCAATCCAAGAACATGGTATATCTCTCCATCTATTTGCATCATCTTTAATTTCTTTCATCAGTGTCTTATAATTTTCTGCATACAGGTCTTTTGTCTCCTTAGGTAGGTTTATTCCTAGGTATTTTATTCTTTTTGTTGCAATGGTAAACAAAAGCTTAGGACCAGATGGCTTCACAGGGAAATTCTATCAAACATTTAGAGAAGAGTTAACACCTATCTTTCTCAAACACTTCCAAAATATAGCAGAGGGAGGAACACTCCCAAACTCATTCTACGAGGCCACCATCACCCTGAAACCAAAAACCAGACAAAGATGTCACAAAGAAAGAAAACTACAGCCAATATCACTGACGAACATAGATGCAAAAATCCTCAGCAAAATACTAGCAAGCAGAATCCAACAGCACATTGAAAGGATCATACACCATGATCAAGTGGGGTTTATCCCAGGAATGCAAGCATTCTTCAATCTACATAAATCAATCAATGTGCTACACCATATTAACAAATTGAAGGAGAAAAACCATATGATCACCTCAATAGATGCAGAGAAAGCTTTCAACATAATTCAACACCCATTTATGATAAAAAAAAAAAAACTCTCCAGAAAGTAGGCATAGAAGGAACTTACCTCCACATAATAAAGGCAATATATGGCAAACCCACAGCCAACATCATCCTCAATGGTGAAAAACTGAAATCATTTCCACTAAGATCAGGAACAAGATAAGGTTGCCCACTCTCACCACTCTTATTCAACATAGTTTTGGAAGTTTTAGCCACAGCCATCGGAGAAGAAAGAAATAAAAGAATCCAAATCAGAAAAGAAGAAGTAAAGCTGTCACTGTTTGCAGATGACATGATACTATACATAGAGAACCCTAAAGATGCTACCAGAAAACTATTAGAGCTAATCAATGAATTTGGTAAAGTAGCAGGATACAAAATTAATGCACAGAAACCTCTTTCATTCCTATACACTAATGATGAAAAATCTGAAAGTGAAATTAAGAAAACACTCCCATTTACCATTGCAACAATAGATTTTTGATAACCACAAGACAGGAGACCCTCTAATAGGCTTCACTAAAGAACAGATTCACCTGCAAAACTAAAAGGAAAAGGAATAGTCTGGCCAAGCTATGGCTGTGGATGAGACCCATGATTTATACTGTGAGTTGATTTCCCACCTGGGAAGAGACAGAGACAGAGACAAGGACCCTGCCCCATCTTCATCACCTCCAGCTGATTTCAAGGATGGGACAAGAGGCGTTTTGGAGGAGGGGATGGGATGAAGTGACTCTTCAACACTGTTGGAATCCATTTCCTGCGCCCTTTTCATAGACCACCAGTTAACTGGTTCAGAGTCAGATGACAAGGAAGAGAGGGTAAAGGGAAGACTAGTTGAGGCTCTAGCCTGGGTTTGCTCAGATATTAGCTGTATACTGTTTATTTTTTTAATGAAGTCATAACATTTTTATACTAGTGGTACCTGTGAAATAATTACTTTCCTTCGACATCAACATTTTACAGGTAAGAGTCAGATACACAGAGAGGATGAGTGACAGAGGCCAGCTTATCCAACTAGTGCACCCTGGAACCTGGTTTGTCTGTCTCTGGTTGGGTAAGTTGGATAGACACCTGATTCCCACCTGGTTCTGGGTCTCTGTCCCAGGAGCTGTGACAATCACATGTATTAACTTATAACAACATATAGAAAAATGTACCAGAGCCATTTGAAAGCTCTGATCCCAGCGAAGCTGGTATAAAAAGCAAAGATTGGTTTCAGGAATCAAGATGATGGTGCAAATAGAAATTAAAACCTGATCAAAATGTGAAGAATTCTTGTTAGGAAACTCCCATTTACAGTGGAAATCATACTCATATTGGATGTCTCACCAGTTATTGTGAGATCAAAACAAATCAGGTCACACTTAGGAAAATTTTATGAACCTTAAAAATATAAAGTAAAATCAAAACTATTAATTCTGCAAAAATCATAATTATCACATCCTCTTAAACATTTATTTTAAGGTGGTAAAATTCTAAGTAGAATCACACTGCTATGTATGAAATTGTTAAATTTCATTTTACTTTGCCTTTGTTTTCAAGTCTGATACCCTTAATGTAGAGACATTCTGAAAAATCTCATAATAGAGGAATTTGATATCAGAAACTGCAAGTATAAGGATGATTGGCTTTACGTATTACATAGTATTTTTTATATCATTTTTCTATCATAGCAAGATTTTATATCAACACTTATCTAACAAACCTTTCTCCATGTAGAATTTTCTCACGTAAAGCAGTTTGGTTCAGATATAATTTCAGTCACACCTCCTTTCTATTTTTAACTTGTTTAACAGAGGCAGTACTTGAGAGCTATAAAAACTACATTATAAGAAAAATACGTGTAAAAATTTTAGCAGAAAAGGAAGAGATTCATACCTGAAGTGAGATAAATAGGAAAGGAACATTTGTTTTAGTGAAATTATCCCAAATGTTGGCATACGCAGCATGCTACTTATCAATTCCCTGACCTACAATGCCAGGCTCTTTTGCTGTCATTTTTTAAAACAGAGACTACCAGGAGAAAGTGAGATCCTACTCTCTTTCCTGTTACTTTTTCCTTTCATGATGGTAGGAGGCAGCTCAGTATGGATTAACTGCTCAAAGAAAGTCATACATTTAAATCCAGTATTCCCATTTTCCTAAGAGCTCCTTTGTCAGTGAATATCTTCTACCATGAAATAAAAGAGGAAAATAAGTAGGTAAGTCTTCACACTGATTCCGAATGGAATAAAATGTTTTCAGACTATCTTATGGATAATTTCACGTGGAGAGAAGATTGCTATATAACAAGGAGACCCAGTCCAGAAAGGGGATGAGGAAGACAACTTCTTGCAGGTGCCTGATAGCACCAGTTGACGTTACAGGGTCTCCCAGGAAGGAGGCTATATGTACAGGTATTTCATGCCCTATGAGACCTACCACTGATTCTCATGTTCTTTAATTTTTCAGTCAAAAAGAGTGGGTACTTTTATTGTTATGTAAGCTATCCATTCTATTAGAGGATGCAAATGAATTGTCAATATTTAAATAACATTTCCTAATATTGCTTGAGTCTTAAATTAATAATAATATAGTCTCAAATTATTGAGTACATACCATGTGTCAAACACTACCCTATGTATTTTAGATGAAACTTCTCATTTATTTTGCAATAAAAAACCTGATAGTTAGGCAGCCTTATTATTTTCTTAGAGCCTTAGAAAGGCTCATTACCTGGAGACAATACAGAGTCAGGATTTTAAGCTAGATAGATAGATAAGCTAGATAGTCTAAGTCTGAAGCCCACCCAACTAACCATTAGACCCAGTGCTGTAATTTAGTTGTAACCTTTCCTTTTAAGTGTAAATTGCTGTTAATGAGAAGTGCACATACAAGACAAGCTTGAGATTGATAAAGTCTTTATTCTCAATTTCACTTAAATTCATAATGACTAAAAACCAAAATTTAAGGAATGTGTAAGAAAAAAAGTACAAAAGATTTACTCTTCTAGAGGAAATTCTATAATACGGATACTTTTAAACACCCGTTTTTAAGCAGGGTGGTTTGGCAGTTCTTTCACTGAATGACTATTTAAGTTGATTAAAGCGGTTTACTAATGAATTCGAGTTACCAATATCTTGGCTCTGATTATGTCCACCCACATATAAGCTACAAGTGACACAGGGCTCTTGGGTCTGGATATACAGCTTGAGCACTACTCCAGGGCTCCTGACCTCTGAAGCTAGCAGGGCTGAAATCCAAACATCTCTCTGTTCACCAAGCCTTGTGACTGAAGGTCTACATCTGCCCCAACAAGGTGCCTTTTGTTTTGAACAAGAGTACTGGTCTGGCTAGTAGCCTCCTGAAGCCACAAAAGAGCATAGCTGACTGAGTTACAAAGTATAGAGATGGCGATGGTGATGTTCAAGAAAGCTCTTCGGTTGGCCATTTGGTGGGTCACTCTAGAAACAGATCTGAAGAAGATCAAGCATAAGACAATACATGAATATGCACAGACCCTAAAAGATTAGATTAGTTAATGTAGAGAACAATGAGTCAGACTGAAGCAAGGGCATTCATACAGTTGGATTCAGAGACTAATTGGAACAGTGCTTTTCCTAGAGGCTAGTCTTTATCTACCATAAAGTTTTATTATCGGGGTAGATTTCTCACAAGTCGGTACTGAGATAAATTAGGTTGTAGCCATGAATTGTTAAAGGTTCCTCATTAGGATGATTGTCCAACGACTTCTGTTCAAGAAATGCTGTCTCCCAATATCTAATACTTTCTAACAGTCCTTGAAAGCAGTGCTAAAAAAGGAAACACAATTCATCATATATATAATATGATAAGTAAATGTATGTGTCTAGATTTACTTATCAAAATATTAAGTTAAGATTACATTCAAATATTGCAATGTATTTATCAAGCCATCTCTGCTTTCTCAAATTGGAGAGTTATAGGTAAAAGAAACATGTACTAGACAAACACATGTAATAATTTTCTACACCTAAATTCAATCTCCATAATCATATTTAAATAAATACTTACCAGCTCTGCTCTATATACAAGAATGAATACAGAAGCAGTCAGTAATATAGGAAAATAACTCTTTCATCTCCTCATATTCTGCCTTAAGTAAATTCAAGAAGAAAAATATACTGCAATATGTGTCATATATAGTTATCTAAACACCTTTCAAAATCATCTTTTTCAAAGAAGGAGTATGAGTACTCCTTAAATTAAATAATAATAATTGATGATAGAGTTCAAGGGGACTGCAATTTGGAAATGTGCACAAGGTAAATGATTGTTCATTGGTTTTTTATTATAGTGACTCCCTGGTGGTCTGGCGGCTAGGATTTCTTCCTTTTATTAAAACTCCAGGATATTGCACCTTTGAAACATATATCTCAGCAAATAGCTATAATTTCATGAAGAATCAGAACAAGTGATTACTTAAAAAGTAAGCTACATTATGTTTGTGCTTGAGTTTTATCAATGTTGCTATGCATATAATTCTCCTTTTCTCTTATTATTTAAAACTAGCTTATTTTCTTGAATGAAATTGGTACAACTTGGGTTCCCATAGGGAAGGGAATCTTTTCTCTATATTTTTTCATGTTTCTTTTTCCTGTAAAGAGAGAAACAACAACGTTTTGGTTATATAGTTTTTACTAATTATGGCTTAGAAATTCAATTCCAGCTGTGGCCCAGCCGCATGTGAAGCAACGTGTGATTTTGTTAGAGTCTAATTGGCACTTCCATATCACTTTCCTGTAAAGCCCAGTATCAACATACCTGGTTCCCCATGGTTGCTTTTAGTTAAATAAATAAGCAGATAGAAGTCATTAGGTAGACTGCAAGTCAAATATTTTGTTTATCTTCTTATAGCTGAAGAGTTATAGGATTTCATAAGCTTCAAAGTGCAACCTTTTACACTAACCTTTGTATAAACCTCAATAAAGCCTAGATTTTCTTGACTCACAGAAGGAAAAATATGTGTAATCTGGGATAAAATGTCTTGTTAAACTTTTAACTAATTAAATATCATGTATTTTAAAAAAAGAAATTAATTGTCAACTGTATAAAACTTCTAATATTTAGTAAGAGCTTAAATGTCTATTTCCTAATAATATCTCATATTTACGGGGTGCTTAAAATGAGCCAGATCTTGTTTTATGTACTTATATATTTTAACTCATTTCTTCCTCATAGAAATATCATGAGGGAGTATTAGTTTTAAACTGTAATTCTTATTGAATGGAGGAGAACACTGAGGCACAGGCAGGTTGAGGATTCATCCAAAGTTACACAAACAGTAAATGATTGAACTGGGTTTAGATCACAAGCCATGTGGGTATGGAAAAGGAACCCTTACTCACCTTACCCTAGCACTTCTCATAAGGCAGAAGAAGTTTTCAAGTAGAGTTTTGTGTTTTTTAAAATTTTTATTGGAGTATAGTTGATTTACTATGTTGTGTTAGTTTCAGGTGTACAGCAAAGTGAATCGTTATGCATACACATATATCCACTCTGTTAGATTCTTGCCCCATATAGGTCAACAGAGTATTGAGTAGACTTCCCTGTGCTATAAAGGAGGTCCTTATTAGTTATCTGTTTTCTATATAGTTGTCTGCATATGTCAATCCCAGTCTCCCTATTTTTTTCCCCTCTTCACCCCCACCGGTAACCATAAGTTTGTTTTCTACATCTGTGACTCTATTTCTGTTTTGTAGATAAGTTCGTTGGTACCTTTTTTTTAGATTCCACATATAAGTGATATCATATGATATTTGTCTTTCTCTGTCTGACTTACTTCACTCAGTAGGACCATCTCTAGGTCAAATAGCGTTTTGAGAGTCAAATTCCAATTCTTTATGTTGTTGGCAGCAAGGATAATACTAAACAGTAAAGAATCCTTCTTCCGAAAAGATAAACACCAAATGCATAAAAATAGGGAAAACATGAATTGTTTCTTTAGACAGCAGTCAACATTTATTGAACAAATCTGAAAAGTGAGATTCCACTTATATTCCAGTAGGGAGAGACAGAAAGTAATCCATCAATCAATCCATGGTAAGTGCAATGTGGAAAACAAAGGAGAGAGCTATCAAAGGGTGAGGTCTTCTGGGTGGGATGGCTGTATAGTGAGATGGCATTCCCATTCCCTTCGATAGAAAATTTCATCTGCTACCTGAGTTTAGATCTGAGAAAGAGGAAGGACCAAAACTGTGCGCAGGTGCATGTTCTTGAAGAACAGTGGGAAGGAGAACAGGTCTAGAGCATTACAGGTGAAGCGGTGCTTGATGAGGGAGAGGTTGGAGAGGAGACCTTGGCCTGATCCTGTGGACCTCATAGTTTATGGCTCAGGGGAGAGGCAGGCTGGGAAAGGACACGATTGGCTGTAGGTTTGTAAACAGCAGGTCCTGGTTACTGGGCATAGAATGGGTGGGGCTGGGAACCAGTGCCGAGGGTGAGAAGCGATGGAGTCAGGGCACATCGGGATGCAGAATGCAACATCTGGATGGCACTTGACAGTTCTCAAAGCACGTTTACATCCCACACAGCTGGCAATCAAGCTGTGAGAAGAAATACCATCTCATTGGAAGGAGCAATCCCCTCTTTAAAAGTGCAGCTCAAATCACAGAATAGGTCTGATTCAGCGCAAACACTACCCAAATATGGAAAGCACACATTGCCTAAATTCACTGCAAGGGCCAGCCGGTTTTTGATTTACAGCCGAGTGGAAACAGAACAAAGTAGGTGCATTGCTGTTTGTCAACATTCAACCTCTGGAATCAGAGAGTCAGGGCTCAGGTAAAATGATGCCTCCATATTGACAGCTCTCATGACAGAGCACACACTGTTTTTCTCCTTGTAAACAACAGGTCCCTGGTTTGGTGGCCTCCAGAGCGTATGAAGGAGATCAAGGCTGCTAAGCTTCCCCTGGGCAAAATTACAGACAGGAATGTGTAGCTTGCACTTTCACAGGGCAGAGAAGGGACAGAATCAAAGTGTCCTGTGCCAGGACATGGACTGGCCCTTCCTTTCTGAGCCCAACCTGCCCTTAAAATACTTATCTCTGTACCCTCCTTGTTCTTTAATTTCTGACAATAAATATTTCCAATTTATTCTTTTTTTTTCTATCGTAAACAAGGGCATGTGCTAAGCTGTAAAACTGGAAATGATAATGATAATAAAAATGGTATTCTCAAGGAAGTTAGAGTTGTGCATGGCAGATAAGAAAAGTATATAGCAAAGGAGCTATAACCAAACAGAAGGTTTTCTAAGAGAGGCACTTAAGAATTGCTTTCAATATGCTAAACAGGAAAAACTCAGCTGGAAAAGTCAAGAAGATTTTTAAAGGTCATTGAAGAATAGGCAGGATTTGAGGAGATTGGAGAACACAGATGATTTAGGTAATAAGAGCATCAACTTGCTGCTCTTGTGCAATTCTTGTGATGTGAAAATTTATCTTAAGATTACTTGTGTAAAGACACACAGAAGTAGTCCTTTATCATATCTATGCCTAATTACAAATATCGTACCACATTTAGCGGCAAGCAGCATGTTTGAGACACATCAGTTAGATGTTATGGCCAATCCTTCTCTTCGCTTTTATGTGCATGAGGTTTTGAACTTTCCCTGATTCTCCGATGTCCCCTCCTTCCTTCTCAAATGCTACCCTATCCATAAACATCACTTCCGTTCCCTCAGATGTATTCTGCCCCTTCTTTTGTTCATCCATAAACCTCAGTTGAATGGCCATTTAAATGTGGGTTATAGTACAGTTCTCATACTAGATTGCAGGTCATGGTTCCCTATATCCACTACAAGACCTATCATCATACTGTACACAAAATTCTTTCTTTTTTTTTTTTTTGTGGTACACGGACCTTTCACTGTTGTGGCCCCTCCCGTTGCAGAGCACAGGCTCCTGGACGCGCAGGCTCAGTGGCCGTGGCTCACGGGCCTAGCCGCTCCGTGGCATGTGGGATCTTCCCAGACCGGGGCACGAACCTGTGTCCCCTGCATCGGCAGGCAGACTCTCAACCACTGCGCCACCAGGGAAGCCCACAAAATTATTTCTTGATCAACGTCTGTTAAATCAGATAATCTGAATGCAGTACTTAGCTCAGTGTCTGTCACAGGATAACCCTCGACAAGCAGTACCTTATTATTGAGTGAATTGGTGGCTGGGTGGATAAATCTGTTGTGGACAGATGCTTTTCATGTCTATTTAATAAAATAAGAGTCTTTGCCTTGACCAGCAATAATCTGCAAAAAGCCAAAATAATACAATAAAGGAGAGGGGCTTTTATTTCCAAGATTTCTAGGAGGGAAAGGAGTGCTGTAATTGCAAATCAACCAAGAAAATGGAAAGCAGTTCCTCAGGAGAGAGACCTAGCCAAGAGAGTGAGGCTGGAAGAGGAGATATAAAAAGCACTGCACACTGCCTGGCACAAAAATAGTTGTAGGAAAACTCCTGTCAGTTGAATGTTCTCCACACAGAAGGATTTAATTAAAATTCATGAATTCATGGATTTTTTTCTGAGTTGGAGAGAACATAAAAGTGTTTGGAAGTCATAGAAAGAAAGGGCCTTTCTTCTTAAGCGTAACATTGAAGCTACAAGGAAGAAGCTTTTGCTTAGAAAATGGGTAGAATTGGTATAGAGCTAAAGAAGAGGAATACGACTCGGGCAGCCAGACGCATGATGCCTGGGACAGGACTCGGTACCCTCACCGTGTACTTTCTGTTTGGTCATTTGGTTGCAGATATTACACTGTAATTCTGACATTATAGTGATTTACTAAACTCTCAATGTTCATTTAAGTTGCATAGAATTGATGAATAATTGAGGAGATTCCAGGGGGCAGAACTGCATCCCATAGGTGGCAGTTGCCGTTGTAGGAAACCCTTAGTGCGTCTCATGCTGTTTGCTAATTTTTGGTGCAGAGTGTTTTGTTTTTGAAGCACTAGTTTAGTAGGCTGAATAATGTCCTTTCAAATCTACCTCTTCCTAATTCCTGGAAACTGTAAATTTTATCTTATATAGCAAAAGGAACTGTGCAGATGTGATTAAGTTAAAGATCTTGGGGTGATGAGATTGTCCTAGTTTATCTTCAGGTGAGACCTAAATGCTATCACCAGGGTCCTTATGAGAGGGAGGCAAGAACGTCAAAGGAGGATGTAGGAGGTGTGATGGCAGGATCATGAGATTGGGCTGATGGGAAGAAGGGGTCATAAGCCAAGGAATGCAGGTGTCTTCCAGAAGCTAGAAAAACAAGGGAAGTTTCTCCTCTGGAGACTCCAAAGAAACCAGCCCTGCAAAGACATTGACTTTAGCCTAGAAAGACTGATTTTGGACTTGTGGTCTCCAGAACAATAAAAGAACATACGTGTGTCACTTTAAGCCATTAAGGTTGTGGTCATTTTCTACAGCAGCCATAGGACACTAATACAAATGAGTATGGAGGAAATCCCAATAAATATAATTCTTGTGTTAAAGAGGAGGGTGGGGAATTTAAAGACACTGCCTTTCCACAACCAGTCTGAGTGGCCTGGGATTGAAGGAAGACAGTGTCCTGAGTGGAATGGTCTCCTAATTTTCTATGCAACTGGAAAAGAGAGGATGGAGGTAAGGAGAGCATGACACCATTTTTCCTCTTGTGAAGTTCTTATGACCTGGGAATTTACATCCAGAATAATCTGGTTAAAATGTCCAGAAGTAGTTCCTTGACACATAACCATTTGCGTACATATATGCTACCAAAGACACATGAGAACATGTGAAGGTTAACAGCAAATATTTCTCCTCCATTTAATTTAGTTTTAAGCTGGTCCTACTGGTGTTACTCCAGGATGGAGAACAGGCGTGTTCTGTGCTCTGTCAATACTATTGGAATATTCTGGGAACAACCTGAATTCCACAGTTGTATTACTGTGCGACCATACACTGCGAAGTTTTGACTTTCACATACATTGAGGGATGCGATAATCACGGTGTTTGCTTCACCATGCAATCAGATTTGTTCACTCTATTCAATAAATCATAGTTGTTTCTACCTCCTGTAGGGAAGGACTGTGCTAGGTTCAGGAACAAGACACAGTCGCTATTAAGCATCTCAGAGTCAAGGGAGGGAAATCGACAAGTATCTGGGGACACAGTATTCACATATTAAGGCAAGGGGTGGAGTAGGAGCCCAAAACCCAAATGCGACGGTGGGGAGAGACTTAAATTAGATAGACTCCCACAGTGATTGAAGCGGACAGGAGGAAGGTTGTAAGAATATACAATTTAGTTTAAATATAATCCATCCTCCCACTCCTTTTAAAAATATCTTTCAGAAGACATTTATTTCATGTGTGATTGTTCAAAAAACACACTGTTCTTATGTTCAGTAAAACCCGCGGGAAGTTTTCTGTATGGCAACCATTGACGTTAACGGGCTGCTGTGGTTAAATCTGCTTGGGTTACTTTGAAAAACTACAGTGACACACTAAATGCTGTATTTTGGACTGTAGGATGGTAACTGCTGATTGCACTGACCCGGAGTACACAAGTTTAGGGAGAAACGGTTTCCTGTTTCACGTCTTCCATTTCATGTACGGAGAAGTAATGTCAACAGAAAACCATGGTGATCTTGGCATACTGAAATAATTCTCACCTTCAAATTTGTAAAGCCACAATATATTTCCTTTAGGAAGCTTTCATAACCTCAAAAAGAACTCTAAAACACCCAAATCCCTCAAATCCCTACACAGTTCACAAAGGAATATATGCCTTCCAGCAATATTTAGGTTTTGCCAGGAATGTCAGTATGATAGACTTTGGAACCATCCCATGTTTTAATTCAAATTCAAATAAATCCTATGCCAGGGCCTCTGTGTAAATAGAGCTCTTTCAAGGGGGAATCAAATATAGAAGTAATTTGAAAAGAAACCTGAATTATTCCTTTAAATAAACTCAAAGTAAAACTAAATTAAACGCTGGGATCTTATTTTCTTACCTAACATCTGGATCCTAAGATAAAGTTTAAGTCAGTCACATAACAGGTTGCTGTGACTCTTGTTGATCATGGCAGTTTATTTGAAACCAATTTACCAGGGTGGCATATCTTTAACCTAAACTGACCAGTTGTCAGAATTGACTGAGCCTACCACATATTTTCCTGTCATTTACTTGCAGCTTTTCCAAAGCAACTCAAATGACTGTGCTAGCTTTCTGGAAAAGACTTTAGAGGAGAAAATATAAAGTTTTATTTTTCAAAAACATCAAACGATGTTCTGAGATCGTTAAATATAAAGAATATGCTGAGAACACCAAAGGTCACTTTAAAGGGTATTTATGTATATTTTAAGTCTTTTGGAAAATATTTCAAGCACATTGGAAATTAGAGATTAAGAAGATCATACACATGCTGAGAAATCTTATACCTATAAGGCATTTGAATGCACCAATTTTTAAAGCAATTAAGTGGTTTGGGGACCTCAGCTTCCCTCCTGAATGCATTGTACAGTTGACCTTGAATGACGTAGTAATTGGGGCACTGACCAAATTCGATCAGAATTTACTCTGGTGTCAGTGAGGGAAGTGGACTGAAGGTAATAAGTCAGCAGGCAGGAAAATGAGTTAGGAGGACTTTGATAAAGTACATTTGACCCTTGAACGACATGGGCTTGAACTGCACGGGTCCACTTATACAGGGATCTGCTCTATATAAGTGGATCCATGGGTCCACTTACAGAGATGTTTTTCAATAGTAAATACTACAGTACTATACTATCTGTGTTCAATCAATGTCCAGTTAGCAATGGACAGGCTCAGAACAAGGTGACAGCAGACAGAAAGAGCTGGATCAAAGGTTACTCAAAAAAAAAGTATAAAGATAAAATTAGCACAGCTTGAGATACTAAGATCTATTTCTGCCACATAAAAGGTATTCTTAAGCAACAAGGATAGATTTTGTTTTTCTAGAACCTCTAGAATTTTCTTAAAGGGAAGCATTATAAAATCAAAAGATTATCTTTCCTGGGCTTTGATCCATCTCTAGTTAAATAAAAGAGAGAGAAAGGGGGACGGGGACAGATAGAGAGAGAGAAAAGGTCTACATACTCTCTGTGTGTTTTTCCTCCTCACTCTATCCAGTTGATATACCTTGGTATAACTGACCATCCCACCTCACTTGTGTCACAAAGTCCTCCTAAACTCACTTTTCTGCCTGCTGACTTATTGCCTTTATTGGGTCCTCTCCTAACAAATTTCTAGAACACTCTCTACCTCCACTGTTATCCCATTCTCTGCATTTTATTGCAATGAGTTGTTTAGTGTCTGACTTATTTGGAAGTTCTACTGGAGTCGGGGCTTGTCTATATCGCTCACTGTCAATCAATGCTTAGCAAGGGGCATGGCTCCTAGAAAGCATTAAATACTCTTTGGTTGATTATGTGAACAAACGAATAGATAAATGATATGACTTCTAAGGGGTCATATAAGGAGTAAGGAGTGTGAAAGGAGTGTTGGCTGATTTATATTATTTTCTCATTGCTAAAAAGCAAACTCTACTCCTTTCTCATCTAGCAGACCAAAGAGTAATAGTAAGATTTTAATGACCTCTTACTTTGCTTATTCCAGCAAGATGCTTCCTGATTTATAGAATCTGATAAAAAAAAATGTATGATTTGAACATTGCACAAAACCCCAGTGAAATCAGTGCATGTTACAACCAAAGTTTTGGATGTAATGGCATGCTAATCTGATGGGAAAAAAAATTGGGTGCCTGATAAAATATCTACTTAGATTTCTTTCATAATATCAACAACTATTAAAGGCATTTAAAACTGATTTTAATAATTATTTAATAGATCTGATATAATTGACCTGTTAAACCCACCAAATAACCAGTCAATAAATTGTCAATCTATAAGAACAATTTGATTTGTTTAAAATTATATAATTGCAAAATGTTTCTGGTTGTTCATTTGGGATGATGGGGCCCCATTAAACTGTTGTCTTCACTTTGTGTATATTTGAAATTTTTCATAATAAAAAGTTAAATAATACGTGACCAAATTTCTAAAATAAGACAAAAATATGGGAAGTCAAGACACAAAAATAAACTTTGTCATCTTTATATTTGTCCTAAAACTTATATTTCCATATGAACAGCCTGAAAATTTTCAAGGGCCCATTACTATTCAATGGTCTTTAAGTTTGAGATCAACCAGGTAAGAACAGATTAGATTACAACACATCTGTGATGTTTTCCAGTTTTTTGACAATGGAGTCTGTCAGAATGCTATTAGTTTGAAAATACTACATTCATTTTTACTCTGTGATGCCAGTAGTGTTACTACACCCTTCAAAGGGCCCGACTCACTATTAGTATGTGGCTTACCTGCTAGTGAGATTTTGGCGCCTAAAATATAATTACTTGAGCTTTTAGCAATACATTCCTTTCATTTATTTTTACAGAAGAAAAATGTCAACACCAAGAGATTAAACATACAATGCACTGAAATCTATGGCCTATTTTCCATGGCTGTTTAAAAGATAACCCAAGCAAGATGCATGCAGTAACTTGACTTGTAACTCTGCTGGATGAGAGAAAATGTGTTATCCATAATACATTCGGGAGTGTTTGTGTAAGATATGCACAGTCCAAGTAACATCTCTGACCAGTAATTGGACTTCCCATAATAGCAGCTCGCTTAAGGCATATATCAAGAGAAATACGCTTCCTGGATCAATTTAGATATGGTAGAGCAAGACTGCACACACATTACTAGGAGGAGGGGAGTTCCCTCCTCGTAGCCTCAGTAAACCATGTAGCCTCGCAGAATGACTGTTGTGCCACAGTGTGAAGTTGGTGAAGAAATATTCACTGGGGAGCTCTTATTTGCAGCGCACAATCCCAGATGTTGCCTTGGGTACCAACATAAATTAAAGAATCTGCATTGCCCTCTGGTACCTTTTAATCTATTTGGGAGATGTCATACATAAACTAAATTAATAGCCCTCATAAAACAAAACAGATTAAGTAGAAATATAGTAACTTTCAGCACTAAAATGATGTTTCTACTATAATACGGCATGGGTACATGTGCAGTAAAAACTGGTTTTAGAGTCAAGGATAATTCGCCAAAAAATGCATTTTTTATTTATTTTGTTCTTGTGAAAGGAAGGTTTTAGCTTCACAGACTATAATAGTAAAGACAAGAGGGAGACTGGGTACATGAGATACTGGGATCAGATAGTGGAAAACGTAGGCAAAAAATTATGTGATACAATCTCAGTGTGGAAGAAAAAGCAAAGTAATTGGATTTCATTATAGGTGTTGTACTGAGATGGGTCACATGTAGATGAGACCTTAGATTACACATACTCTAGCTTATTATTTCTTCCTCTGCTATTTTTCTTTATGAGCTATCTCCCTAACTACTACAAACATAAAAATACCCAACAGATATTAGAACCAGGTTAAATCTTTGAACACAAACAGGGCCTTATGCCCCATCTATACTTATCATGAGGTGAATTGTGTCCCTCTCCAAATTTATATGTTAAAGTCCTAACCATCAAAGCCTCAGAATGTGATTGCATTTGAATATAAGATCTTTAAAGAGGTAACTAGATTAAAATGAAGTCATGAGGTTGGGTCCAAATCCCATATGCCTCATGTTCTTATAAGAAGAGAATATTTGGGCACAGACGTGGACAGAGGGAAGATGACGTGAAGACACAGAGAGAAGACAGTCATCTACAAGTCAAGGAGAAAGTTCTGAACAGATCTCCCCTGTGGCCCTCAGAAGGAATTGACCTGCAGACACGCCTTGATCTCAGACTTCTAGCCTCCAGAACTGTGAGAAAATAAATTTCTGTTGTTTAAGCAGACAGTCTGTGGTACATTGCTATGGAAGTTCTAGCAAACGAATTCAGTAGTTAAAATACATATACCTTCAAACAACAGGAAAACATGTTAAAATGTAAAATGACGCATCAGGCGTTTCTACCCTGTATATCTTTATATGTTAGCACAGCACAGTAGAATAAACGGAAAACTAAGAATGTACCATCTACACATTTTGCTGAGATAAGTAATTCAGTCTTCAGTACTTAGTTTCTCAGAATCACTCTATCTGTTATATAATTAACAAAAGGTTCAACACAGAATGGAGTTCATCCTCAGACTACTTATGAGGTATAGTAAGCTGCCAGTGAACTGAAGTATAGAACAAGTACAAAGGTACAGAGAGACTTCACTCCACAGGGAGTCAAAGTTTTACTAAGGAACTATTTATGTTTTCTCTAATAATAAATAGATACTTAGTAGAAGAGAAGAAAAAGGACTTGCTTGTGCAGTCTTTAAATATTAGATAATTTTCCTTTCATTCTGTTGGGGGACAAAAAGGGACAACTGAATTTCTGCAAGGTAAATACAACATATTGTATTGGATTCTTAAAAATACTGTATTTGATTACAAACGGGAGATCCAAATGAGCCTGGCGGCCATGTTTACTGGAGAAATTTTATCCTTCTGTTTACATTTATTGTAAATGATTTTGTTAAATCATAGGGGATATCTGCAAATTTTTAGGCACTAATTTTCAAAGATGATGAAGCCCTCTGGGTGACTTTTGCATTTCCTTAGCAGATAGTTTAGTTTTAAACTACATACTTTCCCTTGGCAAAATGAGAGATGAAAAGCCTGCTATAAAATTGATTCTGCGTCTGTAATAGTACCCCGTATCCGTGGGGCATACATGCCAAGACTACCAGTGAGTGTCTGAAACCGTGGATAGTAGCAAACTCTATATATACTCTGTATTTTCCTATACATACATAACTATGATAAATTTAATTCATGAATTAGGCAAAGTAAGATATTAACAAGAATGACTAATAGTAAAATAGACAATTAGAACTTTATCCTGTACCAAAAGTTATATGAATGTGCTCTCTCTCTCTCTCTCTCTCTCCCTCCCCCTCCCTCCTTCCCTCTCAAAATATCTTATTGTACAAAGACAATGCCTTTTCCATCTTAACTAAGCACTTATTATGCACTGTGGCTGTAACTTTTGCAGTTTGAGCTGCGACAGCAAAACTATCATAAATTTCTTTTCCCTCCTTCTCAGTTTTCGTGGATAAAGATTGGTTCTTAACATAGATCTTAGCAACCTCAGCATACGATTTTTTTCCCTTTCTTTATGAAGCTGAGGACTTTCACTTTTTCACTTACAGGAAGCACTTTATGGCTTCTCTTTAGCATGTCCAAACTGCCAGCATGACTACTCTTGCACTTTGGGGCCATTATTAAGCAAAATAAAGGTCACTTGAATACTGTCACTGCAGTATCATGACAGTTGACCTAACAACCAAGAAGGCTACTAAGTGACCGCTGGGTGAGGGGGTCGTGATGGAAACAGGGATGATTCAGGACTTGGCAGGACAGAGCAGGACCCCCTGAGATTTCATCGTGCTGCTCAGAATGGCGTGCAATTTAGAGCTTATGAGTTGTTTATTTCTGGAATTTTCTGTTTAATATTTTCAGACCACAGTTGACTGGGAGTAAGTGGAACTGCTGGTAAGGGGTGGTGACTTACCTAAAAGAATGCTTTGGAAGAAGTACTACTAACTGAGAAGCTCTCTTCACAAGCACATGTCCAAAAATTCAAACGTCACTCAGATCTTAGAAGCAGTCTTTGCCCAAACATTCCCAGTAAAATTACCTTTACACTCTTCATTGTCATATTTTAGAAAGAAAAACTGTACTTTCACTTGTGGCTTTTTTTTTGCAAGATTGCAAGTTACTCAAATTGTGTGTTGGGCATATCCATCTTAACGTGGTAGAACGTGTAGATTTAAAAAATATTTTTACAATAAATTTTGGCAGTTCCTCAAATAAATGACCAGGGATAGGCCCTTGCAATGTTTACACAAAGAAGAGGTGAAATATTTGGTCGCATGTTCTTATCCTTTAGACATGATCCTAAACATTTTAATTGACTAGATGATTCATTAAAAATTAATTAGTGTAATTAATGTTATCTAAATTTACCCCAAAACAAAGCATCTTCCTACAATAAATGCAGACAGTATCTATATGTCGAATGTCAAAAAGGGGACCAATCTTTAGACAGTATAGCATATACCTTAAGGGATTCAAATATTTCAAGGCAAGTGCACTATTTTACCTTTTAGAAATGTAGTTAGAATTCTTTAATCAAAATTTAGTTAAAACGAAACAAAAAGTAGCTAGGAAGCGTATGATACACTATTTTATTACATCTCTTCTAATGTGTTTGAGCCAAGCATATCTGACCTATAAAGTGTTCTGAATACTTGTTAAAATGTCCTGATTAAACTGTGATGGTTTAAGGGTAAATAGAAAAAAACGTCATTCCAAGAATTTTAACTTCATGGACTTTGCTCACAAGTATTTTCTTCACTGAATGTTGTTTCAATGAGAGTTTCACACATTATGAGCAATAATAACATTTAACAAGAAAGAAAACTGTCACTGAAGAGCATTTCAAGCTAGTGTCTAGAGACCAGACGTCAGGCTTCATTCAAATGGCCAGCTAGTGACAACTTTTTCACGGTCAGGCTAGTCAGAGTTTGACCACATGTGTGCAGTTATAAAGCCTGAAATGTTTCATAATCTTTCCACTACATAGTGAATGAATTCTGCCAGGCACTTCAACAGTCTGTGAGATACATATTATATTTTTCTTCAATTAATTCATCCAAGTTACTCCTATACGACTTAATTATATTGCCTTTTTCGTAAAGTCCAAGACTTAGGTAGCCAACTACCTAAGGCCTTTTATTAATTGATACGTATAATTTAATACTAATATTAATTACAAGGGTAATATATCAAAAATGTAATTTGATATTTTCTATTGATCCAAAGATAGATGTTCATATTTTGAAAAAGTAATAATGGTGAAATCAATTGCTTCTAATCAAGACTCTTAGGTTTGGAGTGTTGCCTTGCCTAAGTAAACATCCAACCCTCTTCCCCATGGCAGTGATCTGTTCTGTCACAGCTGAAGGGTCATTCTGCCCCTGCTTGAATTCTTCTCTTGCACTCAGTCTCCCCACACCCAGCAAACCCCCTCTTGGAGCACTCTCAGGGCTACAGAGAACTCCCCTGAAGGACGTTAGGCTCTGTCTTCCTGTAATTTCTACCCTTAGTCCAATTTCTGAAGCTTACAGCTAAGTCTTCCCTCAGCATGACTGTGCTGCACGCATTTGGGGACAGTTGTGTGGAACAACTTCTGTTTGGTCAGTTTACTCTTTCCAGGGCATTGAGTCAGTGCTAGTGCAAATGGATAATATACTTTCTTTCCCACTGGTGCTATGAGCTCCCAATGTCAGGGTCTACTTTGAAATGGAATGTGAAGCTCCCACCATTCATAGACTATTGGAAATTATGAATGCCATGGGATTTGTAGACTCCTCAGATAAAAAGGGAATTCTTGACTGAGATGTGCTCTGGAAGCCCAGCTTGGACACTTGTGTAGAGACTGAAGTAGACAAAAATCTCAAATGGAGATTTGCAGAGTTTTTGTGCCTCAGGGGATCAGCCATCACTAAGTTCTGTCAAATACGCTGGGGATTTCTGCTGGTTGGAATCTTTTTTTTTAGCAAACTTTTTCACATTCTGTCTTAATTTTTCCATTTTGCTTATGTTTCTGGGCTACCATAATTTTATTCCCTTTTAATTGCTTTTTTCATATTTTGATTAGATATTAAAAATAAAACAAGTACTCCTAGTATGAAATAAGGCATTTATTTTCTTTAACATTGTTTTCCTATATTTTGAAATTCTTTCCGTCTTTCCATAAACAATGAACCCTAAAGCCATCATCACAGATAGTCAGGCTCAGATTACACTGGAGATTGTTATCAGTGAGACAGTTGTAATGTGATTCTTTTGATAGTGTGATAGAAATTTTGGAATCTTGGTATTTCTTGGGCAGTGTTCTATCAAAATTATTTGGGAAGGAATCATGTCCCTTGAATAAACAAATCTTCCATATAAATATTGCAGCTGCAACACCCAGTAAGTTATAAATGAGTGTGCATTCCACAAATGACATATGTCACGTAATCCATGTATATGTGTGCATGTGTATGTATGTGTGTGTGTAGATATACATACAGATATACATATATCTTTTTTATTTCTCCATTTTCAAAATATTTTTCTCCTATGTCCTAACATCCTCGCTTATGATCATATAATATTACAATTAATTGTAAAATGAAAAATGCAGTTGTTCAGTGCATTTCTTGGCACACAGTATCAACTCATTACAGATGTATTTTCATTTCACTCGACTTAATTGATCTTTTATTTGAGCACTGGACACTCAATGATTTTTTTGGAGATTTCAGCCTAACTGATTAGGATGTTTACTATAGGCAATGTTAATAGCCTTAACTGTTTTTAAAATATTTTATTTCTGTCCAGAATTTTTTTTAAAAAAAGGAAAAGAAAAAGTAAATTCAGTATGTTCTTGTTTATCCCAAGCTATCCCAGCAATACTTTGGTCTTTCTAACAGAGTCTCATAAACACAAGATGAATGAAAGAATTTACCAAGTTCTATAAAAACAGCAGATTCTGTGACTGCCTGCACAGACCCCAGCTCTTAATCGTAGAATTATTCATTCAGTAGCAGCTGAGACTGGCTGATGAATAGCTCTGCACCTTTTTAGAATTATTTTCAAGTAAACTGACATGCTGCTTTCTAAATGTAAACTAGATAGTATATAACCATGATGGCATTTTAGAAGTCATGATAAGGCTGTATAACATATGGAAATCTGTTTTTACCTGCAGTGATGAGATAAAATAGATGATTTCATTAATGGAGCACAAACAAGGTTTAGTACTGCCTGATGTGGAAAATTGTGATTTACCCTGCGCCACCCAGAATGGGATGAATGGATTAATGCCCCGAGGAATCATGTTAAGGGCCAGAAATTTAATATCAAGATGTTCTGGAAGTAGCATGTGAAGGGGAGAAAACTTGGCAAGATGAAAAAGAAAGAGGGGCTATGGAAACACATCCCAGCTCTTCTTTTTCTCTACAACATAACTGCCACATGTTATGGTCAAAAAGAACACTTGTTAAAAAGCAGACAAATGAGCTTGAAAGCAGCCTTCCATAGCTCAGGTAACACATAAATTATTCTTGGAGCCCTCAGGGAAAGTAAACCAGTCCCTCTTTTTAATCGTGTATGGTGTGATAGAAAGAAAATCAAAGCTGTGCTAGTATCAGCTGTGTCATTGAGGGGTGTAGCCTGCAAAACCTCTCCAGGAAGAAAGGAAACAAATGACTATAACTTCATGATATTCTAACCAACACAGAATGATGGTTAGAAATAGGTAGTGGAGAGCAGACATATTACCTATAATACCTGCTAACGAGAAAGTCTTACAAGGAATATTTTTAAAAACTACACTTTCTAAGTCTCTAGGTCTCCGCAAAGAAACTTTTTCTGACTAACCGCTCCGTCCCTGAGATAACCTTCGTATTCGTTTCCTATTTAATTGCCCATTTCCTCCCACAAAAATGAAAGTTCTAGAACACAGTGACATCATATGTTTTCTTCCACCTTTATTGCTCATGCCTAGAATAGTGCCTGATTGCTGAGTAACAGGTACTCAATAAAAAGGTGATGAATAAATATACCCAAGAACAAATTAACTACAAAAATGACTTGTCCTGTCTTTTTCTCAAGTATCTTAAGAATAAATAGAGTGAGCTGTTTGCTTTTTAAAAGTAACACAGAAATGTAATTCATTACACTTGGAGATATCACAAATGATATTGTAGTCTTACTAGTAGCAAAATTAAGTTTTATCACAGAGTTTAATCAGTGAATGCATGGTGCTCAAAATACCTAAATGCATGAAAAGTACGGTTTTGACAATATTTGCATGCCGCGGGTTGAAGCCCAGTGAGCGAGAGTCGCTGGAAAATGCGTTACACGTCATTCCACTTCCGGTTTTTGAATTCGAGAGTAGGGATGATGTAGGTGTATAATCTTGTTCTTGTATTTTGGTGAAAGACTCCTCCTCTCTTAAACAGAACAAACGGTGACCGAAGTCAATGCTTTCTTAAGAACCGGTTTTCATCAGCCCAGCTACCCATCCATTCAGTCAGAAGATGGGAAGGGAGAATAATGTTTTCATTCTTTCTACAAAGGCCTCCTACAGTGACACAAAAGTAGTGGAAGGGTATTCATGATATTTCCTCCTTCCACCAACTGCGTCTGATTCAAGGGGGCCCCCAACTCTCTCCCCAGCTGCAGAGGCATTTTCTTTATTTTGAAAGTTAATTCCACTCACAGCTGGAACTCAAAGCAAAGAGTGAACATGGGGGGAGGGGGGAGGCAAAAGCTTTCCTTGAATTTGATCTTGTACTTGTTACAATGACAAAAAGTAATATTCCTCAAGCCAAAAGGAGCCTCATTGTTTAGTTTCAGGTTACAGGCTTGGAAGCAGTGATCTGACGGGTAGCTCCGTGCTTTAACGCACGCATAAGCATTATTTATCTAGGCAGAGGCCCACTGTGCCAGACAGCTAGTGTCATTTTATAAATACGCTGCCCCCTTCATGGCACCAAGGATAAAATACTATGAAATCTAACCATGATCAGAACCTTACTAGATGTGTTATTGTCATTCTTTCACATTTGTAGTACACACATTGGAATGTTTCCTTCACGTTTAAGACACCAGCCAAAGACCACAGATGTCTACTATATATACAATAGATAACTAATAAGGATGTATAGCACAGGGAACTCTTCTCAATACTCTGTAATGATCTAAATGGGAAAAGAATCTAAAAAGGAGTACATATATGTAGAATTGATTCACTTTGCTGTACTGCAGAAGCTAACGCAAGATTGTAAATCGACTATATGTTAATAAAATTTTTTAAAAAAAAAAGACCACAGATGTGCATGCAAGTTTAAACCTGGTCTTTGTTTTAGTAAGTTCTATGAATTACATACTTTACACTCTTAAGATAATATGAGGGAGAAAAAGTAAATACTGGATATAAATAATAAACTAAAATGAATATTCTCTAAAATGCTCCAAGAGTAATTTCTGTTGATTGCTTTTTCAGAGGAAGCTGTTCTATTTGCTTCCAGATCATATTCCTCAAAAACTCTGATCTTGTTTACCTGGTAGATACGTATAAAACAGCCTCCAAGCAAAGCCTAATTCTCTTTCACCTCTTTAGGAGAGAATTAGGATTAGATATTATTAGGACTAAATATTTTTAATATTGTAGAATTTCCTCTTGCCTCTGTATCATATTAATACAGTTTAGCATGTGTATGAGTTTCCTCTTTTCAAGTATAAAAATTGCAGCAAACTTGATGCAAAACCACACGAATGCATTCATTTACAGTTCTGGAGATTAGAAGCCTGAAATGAGTTTTATGGGCCTAAAATCAAGGTGTCTTCAGGGCTGGTTCCTTTTGGAGACTCCAGGGGAGAATATGTTCTTCATCTTTTCCGGCTTCTAGAAGCTGCCAGCATTCCCTGTCTTATGACCTCACCATTCCAATCTCGGCTTCCTTTTTATCTCTGACCTCCTGCTTCCCTCTTTGATTCCATCAGGTCTATCCAGGACAGTCCAGGATAATGCTCCCATCACAAGATCCTTAATTTAATAAAATCTACAAAGACACTTTTACCATGTAGGGTACCATAGTCACAGGTTCTGGGAATTTGACATCTTGCGGGTACACTTTTCAGTCTACCACTGCATGCAAACCATAAACAGAAAATATATATTACCAAATAATTTTGCAATGCTGGGAAGATCAGACTGTAATTATTAACTATCACTCTGAAAACATATTACTGGGATAAAGTAATATCTAATTTCATCCATAAATATATCTTCATTACATGCATGCTCTTTTGGCAGTGATCTTTAATAAAAATGATCAAATTCAAAATATTGAAAAGAATGCTAAATCTTAATGGCATCACTTCTAATCATAAGTATGAAGAATGTATTTTATTTCTTTGCGAAAGGCTTTTGGAAAAGAGTTGGGTTCTTAAATCTTTTAAAGGATTCTCATGTTGTTGTTTTATGAATTTTCAAAATTCAGCATTTATTGTCTTCCTAAAGAAAGGTATAGTACACAGTGAAGTGACTGTTCATGGACAGAAAATATTAACCATAAGTCCGTACATGCACAGTCAGTAGAATTATATTGTTTATCTTTCATATAGGAGATTTGAAAATTGAATCCTAGAGCCATGGTCATATTAATAGTAATATAACACAGGTTAGGCATAGCAATTAAACTTTTTTGGCAGCAAAAAAAAAGTATGTGGAGATGGAGTTTGCATCATATTTCTAAAACTAAATTT
This sequence comes from Pseudorca crassidens, assembly GCF_039906515.1. Classification (NCBI taxonomy): domain Eukaryota; kingdom Metazoa; phylum Chordata; class Mammalia; order Artiodactyla; family Delphinidae; genus Pseudorca; species Pseudorca crassidens. Next base: position 7,929,234 of record NC_090313.1, read on the forward strand.
TTAGGCACTACCTTAAATGGTTATCCACAGGATTTTTGAGGGATGTGGTAGAATTAGTTCTCTCCCTTAGACCTGATTTGTCCAAAGACAAATCGACTGGTCTCTGCATCAGGACAGTGAAAACAAAGCCCAAATCGTTAGATGGTACCAAGAAAACTGCATCTTACCAACACTCTAGGTTTATAACTACGATTACCTATTTATCACTTTGGGGGTGTATGTGTGTGTTTGTGAATATAGTTATACAAGAATCATTTCCTTCACATTGGTTTTCATACACCAATCACATCATTTCATTGTCTTGCTTACAGCTCTCCCATGGCTCCTTTATGATGTCTTATCATGTCTCTGTGTGAACTGGTACCGCTTCCTATTCCAGCCGTATCTGCTCCTGTCCTTCCCTTCTTTACCACACCCCATTACACCCAATACACTGCCTCCTACTTGTGCTTCAAAAGCATCCAGGCTGCTTCTGACAGAGGGTTCTGTGCCCTTAACATCACCTTTGTCTGTCACGCTCACTCCCACATCTTCTCATAGGTAATAAGTCTTTTCACCACTGAGATCCGAACCCTACCCAAGCCCTGCCTACTTTCATTCTCTTTTCAATGAAAACTAGGGTTTCATTCCTTCCGAGCACTCATCACCCTCCGAGGTGATTTTTATACTGGTTGTTTTCTGTCTTCCTAACTTGAATAAAAACTCCAGAAATGGAAGAACATTATTGCTGGTTTCATTGTGCTGTCCCAGCATATGGAACAGTGCTTAGCATATGTGACACTGAATAAATACAGCTTTTAATAATGATTTTATATAGTATTCACAAGCTCTCCTGCTTTCCCTAAGCATGAATAGCTGAGACAGTAAAAGTGCCAAATAAACTTTAGAAAACACAACATAGAATAGGTCTTAAATGGTTTTAAAAAGAAGGGAGTATCTATCACTTCTTTTCTTGCAGTTATCTTTCCAATTATTTCACTACAGGTGGAGACATTTCACCGTAACTCATATCTAGGGCATAAAGACATATGGAATACTTTATATGATATCTACAACCTACTACTATTATTGTTGTTATTATCATTACTATTATTATGTAAAATTTATCCTCAACTTTTTTATTATTTTATGTATGTTATCAGAACAAAGGCAGATAATCTTTCTAATCATCCAGTGAGAATTATAGCATGACTCCTTCTTCGGCCCTCCCTACCCCCCACCAAGAACAATTTTAATCAACCTGAAAGGCTTGATCTGGAGCACAATGACAGACATTTATGAGAGGGGTAGAGTCCAGAATGACTGTGAGAGATAAGTATGTATCTGAAATTAGGCATCAATAGAGAAAATTCTCTTTTATTATTGATAACTCAGGAAGTCTGCCTGTCAGCATCCTTTTGATACTCTTGTCTTCATCTCCTGAAACTTGTCTCTGCATTGTACAATAAAAATTCTTGAATTTTTCTTTTTTTAACTCTTCATCATAACGTTTAGTCACAATGAAGAAACAAACGAAAAAGAGAATGAGAGGGAGTGTAAGTTCACCAGTAATCATCGATTCCATTTTGTTCAATAAATACAAAGTTGTAATAAACAGCATGCTTGATATATACTGGGAAATATCCATGTGTTCCTTGTTCTAGTTTTATGGGATAGGCATTATTTGTGTTCCTATTTTAAAGGCAATAATAGGGAGACATATTCATTCAATTCTGCCCTAAAAGAATGACAACTTTGACTTGAGTAAAACACATGAAAATACTACCTTTAACTTAATGGAATGGGAGCTCTTAAAAGCACTAGCTGACTGAGAGTCTTACCCTCAGAGGTGTGCTCACACGTGGGGTCCATGCGAACGATCACCCATGCAGTGACTTGTCAAAGCAACCGCATAGTGTTTGGTTACTCCAGTTCAATGTTATGATGGCCAAGCAGGTAGACAGGCCTGTGGTATCAATGGGAGGATACTAAGGATGCTGCCAGTATCTTGACAATGGCTCAGTTCTTTCCCTCAAATTGAAAGGGAAGTAATTAACCACGAAAATTCACCTATTTTTCAAATTAGTAAATTCGAATAATTCTTCTTTCCTAAGACTCTTTCTCTGGAAGTAATGACCCTGAAATAGGGGGAAAAAATCATTTTAATGCTTAGATAGTATTGGAATTTAAACTCTTCTTTTTTTGAAATTAGTTGAAAATGTGCTAATTGGGCACTGAGAAACAACTTTGGCTAAGGATTTTGGACTTTCTTTTAGTTCTGTATTTTTCCTGCACTAATAAAAAAACCCAGAAATAAACCTATCTAAACAGTATGAGAAAGAAAAATCTAATAAATAACGAAACAGAAAATTAATTTTTAGACTACCTGCAGAACAAATTATAATCATCCTTTGAATGTCACGTACAGAAGTTGAGATATTAACTTCAGACATTTTCTCCACTATGAATCCCAGTTTTATTAAGTTTTCAGTAGTAGATGAAAGTTTCACATTTTATTAAGTCTTCAGAAAATATCCCAGGAAACACTGTGCTTCAGTGAGTATCAAACAGAGCCACATATAAACACTCACACTGTGCATATAAAGCAAATTAATTTTATTTTATTTTAAAATACAATTTGCTTCAGTGCCACTTGCAAAAGATATACTTTTCATTTACGAGAAATTAAATGTGAATCTCCAGAAAATAAAACATAATTATCTCTTAACATTGCAACTCACACACTCATCTGGAGAGGAACATTTCTCATAATTAGAGGAATCGTGAAGAGTATCTGTCACTTGTGGATGCCTTTATTGATTTGGTGCTTATATAACATAAAGAAAGATCTTCAAGAGGTTCTCACGTATGGGCTACAACAGTGAGAGCTTCCAGATGTCATTTTTGTTAAGTCTTTCACAATCCTTGGTCACAATTTTTGTTCGTGTAGGCAAACGCTTTTATTAAAATATGTTTCTTTCTCATTTTATAAGGGACCAAAGTCACTTATATTAAAAAGAACAATTGCAGGTGACTGTCAATGTTTGGAGGGGAAGAAAGTGACAGTAAAGAAAATGATAGAAGATGATAGATTCTTCTCTGAAAGTAGCCAAGTATCTAAGTTCTCATTGGCAGTTTAGCCATGAATTCTAATGCTGAATGCAGTCATCAATACTGACTAAAGTAAGTAAAAAGATGAAACTGTAGTGGTAAACACTTGTTTTATCACAACAAAAATCTTGTCAAACCAAGTCTTGCAAAAAAAAAAAGTTTAAAGTAGCAAATAATAAATCTCACTGTTTGAAGGGATAGAATACCAATAGTTGAATCTTTTGTCCCAAGATAGTAGAAAAATTTGGAATCAGACAGAAAACACGACAAAACTGGCTTGTATTAATATTGGGTCAGCTTATTGTCTTTTTAAGGGATGATCTGGGGATAGGCATCAAAATTTATATAAACTGAGTAATCATGACATAATGATGTCTTAGCTTTCTTTCCTATACTAGTGATAATAATAACATATGTGAAATGTGAAACATTTCCTTTGTCTCATGTCTTGGGTTTCTGAAGATCTTGACATTATCCTGGGAAACATTTCCCTACCTCAAAGCTGAGATCCACACATTTGCTTCTTGCTGAGTCTAAGTCAGAAAAGAATTCAACGGGATTGGGAAATGTGGTCCTCATAAAGATGTCCCTATACTGTCTGTATTTGGGCTCCTTCCAGGTACTGACCGTGTCTAAACAGTCTCCGTATCCCACACAATCCCTCACACTTCATAAAGCAGAACTGGACATAGATCTGTCCTCCGTAACCATCTGCCAAAGGATGAATTTCATCACTTGCACTAATATGCATATGCTCTTGTTCTGTTCATTCCTAGCAACAAGTTCCAAATCTAAGAATATGTGTCAATGAGATTTTAGGTGATTCATTTCTTCCAACCAGACTTAACGTAGTACCTTTATGTAATATAACACCACCATCACCAAGTGATACAAGATTTAAGTACAAAAAAGAAATCTATTAAGTACAAAAAAGAAATCTACAATCTATTGTCATGATTTAAGCCAATAAGTTCCAACCAAAATATAGCTGTCTAAGTCAACCTCTACCTCAAAACCCACACACCAGCCATGTTTTAATTGAAATCATATATTCTAGTGCCAATGGTGTGTGTGTTTTTTACACTGACATAGTTTATTTCCACAACTGTTCCCTTTTAGCTATTCTATGAAATAAAATAAAATAATAAGTCAGATTTGGCACCGAATTTTGGACTTAGTGACATTTATTTCATAGTTTTTGAGCTCTTGCATTTGTAAAATTTATGCTTTCTCACATATTTCAGAAAGGGTGCTGAAAATGAACAAATAAGGATGCTTGATGCTTGGATCTTAGTATTTAAAATGTCTGTTTCACTAAAAAGAGTTACCAAGAACACATCAGATATTTCAGGTTGAAAAGAAGTGAAAGCTATCTGCCTCACATTATTCACAGCCAATCCAAACAGGCTACTGTGGTATTCATAAATCCCTCTGAATTAAGTCAAACATGCATAAAATCAGGCTTCCTTTGTGGTAAAAATTTCTTCCAGCTGAGCCCGAGGAGAGAATAAAAAGTTATCCAAATACCTATTGTTAAACCGAGGACGACTTTACAAAGTAAATGCCTTACCTCTGCTGGAGTCTTCCTGACAATTTCCTAATTTTAATAAATTGAATGTGAGGGCTGTCGTCAGCCTTGTTTCCATTCAGAAATGAAGAAGATCCTTGAAAATGTCATTGTATTAGCTTAAAATAGTGTCAGGGTGTTTAGTGTTTTAAGTGGGAATCTATTTTCTTCAAGATTCAGGTAACTCACTTTGAAGTAAACAAATGACATACCTCCTTCAACAAGGCCTGGTGTTTCCTTGGAAGAAAAAAGTACAATTTGTTATGCTTCTATGAACAGAAAATAAATATGTTTTGCAAAGACAAGGTCCCTGTCTATTAAAAGAATGCACAATATGAGAGTTGCAAGTTAAGTTTTATTTGGGGCAAAATGAGAACTATGGCCTGGGAGACAGCATTTCAGATAGCTCAGAGAAACTCTCCAAAGAAGTTGGGAGACTGGTCAGTATCTATGTGATTTTAGTGAAGAGGGGTACGTGCAGTCAAACACACATTTTGGCAGAGGTTTGCTTCGAGTCACAAGGAGCAGATGTCACAGTAAATGATTTCAGTGCTTTTCTAGATATGAGGACATGCAAGAATTGGGCTCATAAAATCTTCTCCTGAAAATATCTGACTATCTAAAGGCTTGTTCTGCCAGTTTTTCCCAGAACACAGAATGCCTCATTCCTGTTCTCCACTCTGAACTCTTTTTAGGGTGTGTTGATGGCCAGTGGCTGCAGTGGCTAGTGACTTAATGCTTGTAGAGGCAGATGGCAAGTGCCAACTTTTTGTTGGCAGTCCATGCCCCAACATATTTAAAAGAGAATACTGTAACGTTATCTAATATATAATTATTGAAAGGAAGTTGTGTTTCAATTTTGAATTGGACCTAATATGAGAAAGGAGAGGCTATTCTTAATATAAAATTTGGGAGTGAGGACAAAAACAATCACAGTTGCCAAAACAACAGATATCCAAAACATTCATGTTGAGGAAGATTTGTACCCATTACAAGCCAGCAGACAACCACCAAACTTCCTACTAAGACTGGCGCAAAGATAGACCTGATTCATTTTCCGTTTCCAGATATTGTGCCATCTGAACATGTGGCTTATCTGACGGCACTGAAGGAGAGCAGAATTTGTCACCCCAAAATATACCGGTTTGGCATCAGAATTATTTTAGGCTGATTATTTTTAAGAAACAGCAGACACAGAGAAGATCTTAAAATCAAGTAGAAGTTACTCAATTTTAAGAAACATTTATATTTAGAAGAGAAGTCTCCATTCGTAAGGGTATCTCCCTCTCTGTACCAGGAAGAAAAGCATGACTCAATCTCTAGAAACTCTCATTAATGGAGAAGATGACAACTTAGTTCTGCATGACAACCATATCTTTGTTTATTGTGCTTTGCCTGATAAGCTGCCATAACTCTACCCTAACGTCTTCTTTTGTCTTTATCTGAAGACGGTCTTTAAGGTGGTCGTTTGTGTCATTTCAAAGAGTGACTCAAATTTTCCTGGCTGTCTCTCATATGTACAGGAGGTATTATTAAACTTCTGTTTTTCTCCTGTTATGCTATTTTTTTTTTATTACTGGGGAGTCTCAGCCTAGAAGGGTAGAGGGAAAATCATTTTTCCTCCCCTACATCATGGATGAAATCTTTCCACTTCCCTAAGTTACAGGAGAAGAATAAATGACAGTCCAGTAATTTTTTTACCAAACCCGCTGAGTTTGGGATTTGTAGAAGACGGTATCCTCATTTCAGATGTATGGAACACAGCCAACTCCAAAACCCTTTGCCAATGCAACGTTCTGATAATCGCTGAAACCGTGTGCCCTCTAATTGAACATTTAATCCTGGTCTCATTCATTTATACTTTAGCCATGGAGATGTTAATTTGAAAGAACTATTCTTCAGTACAAAGACCTGTCTTCTTTTTTAAGAGGTAGTGCTTTGCTAAAGGTTAGCAACACATCTTTCTAAAGTAGTTAAATTATATTTTTCATTCTAGTGACCTCATTTCTACCTTGTGGTTGCCATTCTTTTTAATATTCAATAGGGCTTTAGAAGAGTGGGATGTTTTATAGCAGGACAGTAAGTATTGCATATTGGTTAATATCAACTAGATGATTTATGAACCTTCCAAGTTAGAGATTCAGATTTCCCACAGTAGTGGAAACCCCACTGTGGAGCATGGAATGAAATGCATTTACTCACAGGTGAGACAGTACCCTGCTAACACTACAACTTCTTTTAGATAAATGTTCTTCACAGTCTAAGATATATGCTGCTGGCCCACAAATGAAAACCATATAAATCTACAAATTGAAATATAGACTTGAGCCATGAGGAAAACAGTAGTTGCTGACTTGGTGTCAAAAATCCCAGATACTGTTGCTCCAGTGGAAGACTCATTAAATTCTTCTGTCCAGGAATGAATATTGAGAAATTCTCCAAATTCACAGAACATCATTGAGTTGATTAAAATACAATGGTATCTAGAGACTTCCTTCCTTGACCTCTGCAATTAAAGGAATGAAAAAGATAATTAAAGGATGGTGTATTGAACAATTAATATATGCAATGTCTAAAGGAAGAAACCAACATTCTTAAGAACTAGTAAAGCTGTCCTGTGGAGGTTTGTAACATAAGGTTGGAGACAAACACATAAATCATTCTGACAGAAGAATCACTTTAAGTGGTGGATAGTTTCAAAGACTGCTTTCAGCACAGGGCATTAAAGATATATTTACTTTTACGCAATAGATGCATGTAGGGTGGTTGATTTTCTAAAAATACCTAGTACCTACAGCACAAATTCAAAAGAAGTTCAGGGTTTTTCACACCTTAGTGGTGTGGGGTGAACGTTACCATTCTTAAAACTGTTTTTAACCCTGCCTGTTTTCTTCTCACTCATCCTCAGCATTCAGTTTACAGTGCCTGGTATATAATATATCTCATTAATTACTTACAAGCTTATAATTACAAGTCATGTTATGTGGAAATTCAAGGGTGCAATTCAGGGTGCATTAAGAAAACAAAGGTCTTATGTCATCCGGGCTAAAACTGAATTCTTAGGTATTAGAGAAGTTTCTTTAAAAGCAGGGACAGGGCTTTCCTGGTGGCGCAGCGGTTGAGCATCCGTCTGCTGATGCAGGGGACACGGGTTCGTGCCCCGGTCCGAGAAAATGACAAAGAAGGAAATTTGGAGAATATATTTAAGGGACAGGAATGGGGAGAGGGAGAGAGAGAGAGAGAGAGAGAAAGAGAGAGAGGAGCGATGTGAAGGGAGTTTTATCACAGAATCTGTTTCAAGAAGAAACAACTTTGAATTCTATAGGGGAGAATTCTACAGCAACTTAAAATACTTCACTTTCCCTAGCTCCATAATCACCTTCTACAGACCTGTTCAACGGTTTCCATGCTAACATGAAACAAAGAAGCTAAACCAGACTAAATTTTCTTCTAATAATGATGACCAAGTAAGCCTCTAATATTTTTGTTCATTTCTTTCTTTTTCTAAATATTAAAAATAACAGCAACAATAATAACAGTATGTCTACACCTGTCTCCAATTCCATGCTTGTTCTTCATTCTTCAACCCCTTTCAACTTGTCTTCTATGTCCACAACTCCGATTTTTCTTTTTTTTTTTTTTTTTTTTTTTTTTTTTTGCGGTACGCGGGCCTCTCCCTGTTGTGGCCTCTCCCGTTGCGGAGCACAGGCTCCGGACGCGCAGGCTCAGCGGCCATGGCTCACGGGCCCAGCCGCTCCGCGGCACGTGGGATCCTCCCGGACCGGGGCACGAACCCGCGTCCCCTGCCTCGGCAGGCGGACTCCCAACCACGGCGCCACCCGGGAAGCCCCGCCACTCCGATTCTGAATGGCCCTCCTGATTAATGATCATCAGCAACTCACCAAATGCAAATTCCTTTTGTATAAATCATCTGCCATTAAATATAAGAAATACTTTGCACATTTTACAGCTACCTCCTTGAAATTTCTCTTTCCTGACTTGGCGTCATGCTCTTAGGTTTCTTCCATTGCTCTGTACATAATCAGTCCTCTCAAGTCTTTACCACAAGATTTTTACCACAATCCTTTTTTCTTATCATTGTGTAACAGGACAAGAATTATACATAGATATTTCAAGTAAGGACATCGCCAGTGCCTGCCCATGAAAAGAAAGTGTTATACTAGAGGTTAAGCTATAAACCTAACTCACTATATTATGGGACAGCCCATTCAAACATGGGCTGCCTGTTTAAATCAATCAGGTAGCTTTAAAATGACCAATTATTGGCCCCTCTCACGATAAATATATTTGTGAGACAAGAGGATATTTTGTATTTCTAAAAGTTCTCCATATGATTCAAATATTCAACCAGAGTTGAGAACCACTGATTTTGTGGGAGAAGGTTCTAAACATAAAATCATATACTAATAGTTAACTTGGGTTAATAATTGACTTCTCCTGGGAGCACAAGGGAACACTTTAGAAAGGGACTAAACATTTGAGGTCTCTGTTTAAATCTATTGATAGAAGGGAAAGGATTAAAATAATAAGTGCTGTTTTTCAGTTTGGCAAGGATTCAGAATTATAATCTGTAAGATGATTGGATGATATAAAGACATATTACAGAAGTAAAAGATGGGTTTAGAGGTGGACCAGTGACATAGTGGGCAAAAGTGTCCCCCAAGAATGAGTAGGGGTGGGAGATGTGAAGAGAATGATTTCCCTGATGTCCAAGTTTCTCAAGCCCTTTGTTCCAAAATAGCTGCTGGTCTTATCTTAAGGTAGTATGCTCTAGTGGCTAGAAACTAGCTAAAAAATCACTGATTCAGAACCCACGCATCGTGAGTTCAATCCTGGCTTTGCTTCTTTTTTGTTCTGTGATTCCAGACAACTTAATTCACGTGTCTTCTTCTGAATATTACCATCTGTGAAATCACAATGACTATACCTAAGATCATGACCATGACTGGATGAGATAATTGATATGAAAATACTAACACATATTAGGAACTCAGTAGAGAGTTGTCTTTTCATGTATTTATTTTCCACTAGAAATAAGGCACTTTGCCTATCCAATCCACCAGCTATTTTTTGAATGTAAATGGTGCATTTCAGTGTCTCTAATTTTTTGTATCTTATTTCCACTTCCTCCTCTAAATATCCTTCTTCTACTCACCACATACGATGCATTTTGTATCCTCAAAGACCCAAATCAAGTGCTGCATTTCCTGATTGTTCTAAATGTCCTGGCTTTGCTAAAGGTAGACATACAAATTCTAAAATCGTTATTTTTTCCCACATAGTAATATAGTACCCACTGATAAATTCTTATTAGATAAATGTTAAACATGCTATTTGTGCTTGACTATTTGAAAACCACAGAATAGGTACGTGTAAAACTGTGGACTATGGAATATTTGTATAAATAAAGATTTCAAAGAATATAAGTTAATAATACTATATACTTTTGCAGGGGCAGCTGACAGGGGAAACAAAAAAGAACAATGAACATCCACCATAAAAATTTGCCACAGTAAACAGAAATCATCATACCTTTCACTTTCAAATTCAGATGTATTTCAAAAGGGGAAGCAGAGGAAAGTGGGTTCAAAAATTCTTGTTTAAAACATGCCTTCCAAGGCCACCCACCCAATATTCTAACCTCAAACTGGCTAATTAGGTACACTTGTTTTATGAGCTTGTGCTTTAAGAACTAGGATAACTTTTAATAGCATAGCCAGGAAAAACAACAGAAGTAGAAAAATATTTTTACAGTTGAAAAACTTGGCACCGGTTTTTCTGCAACTGAGAACATATTTTGGCTATCCGTTATGATGCCTGGAAAGACAAAAAGAATTAAAATGCACACAGAAGGTTTTCGAAAAGAAGTTTTCAGTAATTTGCATATCGGCACAGAAATGAATGCATCCTCTTGACTGTTAATTTAAATAATCAAACATATACAGCATTATAAAAAAAGGAACAATGAACCCTGAGGGATGTATAATGTAGCATAAAATTAAAAAGAGGTTGACCTGATTGACATTAAATTTGATTGAGAAGCTTCTCTCAAAGGGTACCTGAACTTTCAATCCTACAACGATTTACGGGTCAAGTGAATTTCTTATATTAGTGGAAGTCTTTCATGTCAGGAAAAATCCACAATCTCTGAAATAGCCCCCAAACCCATTTATTTATTTGAGTTGAATTAGAACCTAAAAGACTAGGATTATTCTCATATTCCAAATCATTTGTACATAATGTTTAATTACTATGAATTTTACTTAACGGTTAAAATTATTATGGGTTTTGATGGTAACCGGAGGTTTACAGATGTTGGTCAAGTCATTCAGACGGGGTCAGGAAGAGATTTAGATCTTAATTTAGTTTCTATTTAATCTTTAAGACTATAAACCTTAACAACATAGAAAATAACATAGAAAATAAGACATTTAATTCTAGTTGTATTCTGAAAGCCAATTTTTTTATTTAAAATACATACATTTTACTGCTAATATATACATTTGTATATGTAATTTATAATACATAAGATAGACATAAAAATTCTAAAGATGTTATTTTTCCCACATAGTAATGTAGTAGCCGTTTGGTAAATTCTTACTGGATAAACACTAAATACTGTATTCATGCTTGACTATCTTAAAACCACAGAATTGATGTGTGTAAAACTATGGGTTATGGAATATTTGTACAAATAGAGATTTCAAAGTACATATATACATAATATGATATATATAATACATCTAAACATGTACATAATATATATGTTATATATAATGCATTGTATATTATAATATGCATATAAATATAATAGGTAAAATTTGTGTGTATATATATGTACAAACACATGAGCACACATATATCTGTGTATATAAGAGAGAGAAAGAGTTACAGAGAGAGACCTTTTATAGAATTTGGTTCATCCTGTTTGACAGTCATTGTTTCAACCAGATAAAGATGCTCTCTGTGATCTCGGATGGCCTCCGCCTGCAGCGGCTTGAAACAGGATGTCGGTTCCAGGCCAGAGACTGAGGTTAGGCTGCAGCAGGGATAGCGCTGAATCCTAGCCACTAGACCACCAGGGACCAGTGGCCAGTGACAAGGCCCTGGCCCATCAGCTGTGTAGATATGAATTTCCACATAGGGATGGAAAGTAGTGAGACAAGTGTTTATTAGGAGGAAAAAGGGTACGTGTGGATAGACACACGGGAGGACTCAGAGAGAGAGTCACTCTCTTGTGGGAGTTTGAATCACTTATACAGGCCATATCTTCCATGTTTCCTTTGGCCAATCATCTTGCTTTGCCTGGTTCTGAGTCCGTATTTGGCATATCTCAGGGTCCTCCCACATGTGAGCGCACATCTCTTAGCAAAGAGGTTTATGGGTAGGTTGACATCACCTACCAAGGGGTGGTGCCCCCTCCCTTTTTGATCTTCAAGGAGCTTTTCTGCGCATGTGCAGTCGTGAAGGTCCCCTTGACTTCGAGAATGAGGAATACGTGGTCTTTTATCTCTTATCTGGACAGGGCTTAGCTTCTCTTCCCTCCTGCTATTTTGGAGTATCTGTCCACAGGGGATGAACTCCAGTTGCTCAGCCTGGGGCCCATCTATCTAATGCCTCATCGGCACCAGGCTAATGGGATTTGGGCTGTCTGTATCCACACAGGAAGGATCCTGTCGGAGCCCAGCACAGCCCCCCGTCCCATGGAGCACTGTGTGGATTGGAGAGCTCAGGCAGCACCACCAACAAATGCGGGGGGCTGGATAAAGAGGAGGGGTGTCAGGAACCGCACAGGTCGAATCGTTTGACAACACATCGAGAGGAATTAGGAAACAACCAAGAATACTAAAGAGTAAGGAGCTCTGGGGGAGGGTGCTGAAGCCCATTAGTTATAAAACTCAGGGATATGGAGCTGGCAGATCTGAATGTTAATTCTAGCCGTTGACTGATGTGTCCTGGCAACATATGAATTGCTTCAGCAACTAAGTCCATAAAGGAAGAAGTGAGAATCCTGGATGAGCCTAGATTAAACTGAAACTGCTTGGAACAGAAGAATATCTGGACTGGATTAGAACAGACTCTACTCCATGAGCCACTTTGATGGAGAATTACCATCATTGCCTTAGTGATGACAGCCTTGAAATCAATATTACAACTCAGAACCCACCTGCTTTGTGGTTCCGTGTTTGGTAGTAAACTGTGTCAATAGCCCCCCTTCCAAAGGTCTTTTTTTTTGGTTGTTGTTTCTTTGCTCACATATCTTTAGAGTTAATATATTTTTGTCTCTGAGTACTTTTCCTTAATAAATACATTCGTAAAGCAAAACATTAAATAAGCTTTTTTTAATTTTGATTTTTTTAATATATTCCACCAAATTTTTACCAAGAAGTTTTTTAAAAGATTCATTCATAATTTGAAATACTCTAAATGGCAATGTTGGAATTTCAAAATTAAATATTCAGTGCTCTAAGAACTCTCATAATTTAAACAGTTCAGCTACCCTCTTCCTTTTCTTAAGTATTAAGTATCATTTTCTTTGCAAGATTTGTTTTATTAGTTGCAATTAACTAATATTAAATTGTCAAATAGTCATCTCTGGGCACACCCTTTGTGAGAGTAATCATTAACTTTCAACAAAAGTAAATTACAAGGAATATCCTGGTATTGTGATCACCCCCAAAGTGGGCTGCACCTCACAGCCAAAATAAGTTCCAATATTGAGACAGATGGTACCATACGTGCAGCAATAGAGTATGAATATGTGTATTATTCACTTGATGAGGCTTTTTGGAGAGAGCAGGGTCATTTTAAGACCAAGAAGATCCTTAAATTGTTTGAGGATTTGGGGTGGTTAGGAGGTGCGGCTGGGATGAAGTTTCCCTGGTAAAGGCCATGGCTTGTGTGCTTGGAGCATTCAGGGTTCTTATGAGCTGGACAAGATGGGGGCAGAAAGAGAAGCGGGTAGAGGGCTTGAAAGCCATTAGCAGCCAAACATGAGAACTGTAGTCAGACTCTATTATATTTCACTATTCTTCCATAACAAAACCGTGTTTGAGTAGTTCTGACCTGTGTTGTGCACTGAATTGTGTCCGCCCAGATCCTTATGCCAATGTGCTAAGTCCCAGGAGCTCAGAATGTGGCTGCATTTGGAGACAGGACCTTTCGAGTTAAAAGCGAGTCCTTGGGTTGGGGCCTCATTCAATATGACTGATGTCCTTATAAAAAGAGGAGATTGTGACAAAGACAACACAGATGGAAGGACAGCATGTGAGGGCAAAGCAAGAAGGTGGACAACTGCAAACCAAGAAAGAGGCCTCAGAAAAAAAGTAAACCTGCTGACACCTTGATCTTGGGCATCCAGCCTCCGGAATTGTAAGAAATAAATACCCAGTCTGTGGTGTATTGCTATGGTGGCCCCAGCAAGTTAGTGTACCAGGGTTGTCAGACACGCTGGTCTACTAGAAATCAACAACATCCATCAATTATTTAGGAGAAAACTTATTTCTTTTTTGTTTGTTTTATTTTTTTAATTAATTTTTATTGGAGTATAGTTGATTTACAATGCTGTGTTAGCTTCTGCTAAACAGCAAAGTGAATCAGTTATACATATACATATATCTACTCTTTTTTAGGTTCTATTCCCATATAGGTCATTACAGAGTATTGAGTAGAGTTCCCTGCGCTATCCAGAAGGTTTTTTTTTAATTTTTTATACAGCAGATCCTACTAGTTATCTATTTTATACATAGTGTGTATACATGTCAATCCCAATCTCCCAATTCATCCCACCACTACCACCCATCCCCAGCCCCCTTTCCCCCTTGGTGTCCATACATTTGTTCTCTACATCTGTGTCTCTATTTCTGCCTTGCAAACCGGCTCATCTGTACCAGTTTTAAAACTTAACATTTCTGAGGGAAAAAAATATATGGTTCAAAATGCATTCAAGGAAATACAAATAAAAGCCACAATAAGAGACAAATGTCCACCGACTAAAATGGCTCAAATTAAAAACCTTAATATACCAAGGGTCGGCAAGAATCTGGAGCAACTTGAACTCTCTTACACCGCTGGTTAAAAGGAAAATGGTGTAGCCATTGGCTATTAACATAAATTTACATACATATATGTTACATGACCAATCAAGCACATCTCTAGCTATTTCTCTGAGAAAATGAAACATCCATTTCACGAAGACTTGCAGTTGGATTTTCACAGCAGCTTTTTTCATTCTATCAGGAACAGATGAACCGTCCACCTGAGGATAGAATGTAAGGCTGAGAGACTAGAAGGTGGGCCACATTGGGCATTTGATGTCATTTCTTCACTCTAACGACCTCCTTGGAAAGAAAAGTTTGTGTGTAGACTTTCTGTCATGACTCAATACCCTCTGTCCATGGCCACCTCTGCTTCCGTATGATATGGTTAATAGAAGACACTATTGATGCTTCATCTAGTTATTTTAGAGATAACCATTGTCGATCCCTGTTTTACTTCAGTAGTGAGAAAAGGATGATCTCCAAGAGATAAAAGCCATGTTAGATCCCACATGCCACGGAGCGGCTGGGCCCATGAGCCATGGTCGCTGAGCCTGCGCGTCTGGAGCCTGTGCTCCGCAGCGGGAGGGGCCACAACAGTGAGAGGCCTGCGTGCCGCAAAAACAAAAACAAAAACACACAAACAAACAAAAAGCCATGTTAGAGAAAAGCAGAGCGTCTTACAAATGTGTCGTAGTCCGGCAAGAAGGTCCTGGTCATGATGTAGGACTTTAATTTGAGTCCCTGTACAAAACAACCTACCAAAAGTTTTTGATTCTTACTTTAATTCTGTTTTGATTCTATTAGTTGCCTCATTGGGACAGTGTGACAATTTCTTCAGGCCATAATAATGTCAAAATTGTAGCTTTCTAGAATCCATCTGCTTTTGTTACTACCCCATAATAACACAGCTGGGACCTGTTTTGAATGCTACTGACAGTGTGAGGGTCCTGACATATTATTTTGGAAATTTCTGCTAATTTATGTCACCAAAATCACTGATTTGAGACTGAGCATTTGCCCACAGGCATTGCATAATTAACTTTTTATCAATTACTTATTGAATTTGTAGATTGAACTTGTTTTTGCTACCTAATTCTGAGATATACTATTGATAATTAATCATAATCCCCTTAAAATGTAATACAATGGTATAGAGACAATGTGGTTTAAGAATGACATTATATCTTTAACTTTAATTTTCAGAGTTTTAGATAAAAGAATGAGACTGCGTTTAGATAATTCACATCAATGCAGAGAGGTTAGCTACTTCTAGGCAATAAATTAAAGCAGTCTAAAATAACTTTTCACTTTTTAAAAGAAATATTATTTGAAACTTATTTACATGGTATAGATCTTCCAGGTAAAGACTTCATTAATGGATTTATAGCAAAAATACTGACCAGAAGTTAGACTTGTGTTCACATCTAGCCTCTTCTATTTTGACATAAGGCATAACGTTTCTTTGTGCATTCGTTGTCTCCCCAAATCTGAATATAACGATACAACTGACATCATATGGGTTTTGTGAGATTCAAATGAGGTATTACATGCAAAGTATGCAACAAAAATCATATTGACCTTTTTTTTTTTAAACTCCATTCCAAGTATTGTGATACAAATAATTAGATACCAAGGTATTTAAGCTAACACACTGCTAGCTAGATAAACCTATGGCAAATTTCAGTGCAAGAAAATGAGGATGAACAGCCTTAATAAATTGTAAATTCAATATTAAGTGCAGGTCAGAGTACAGAGCTAGCGCCTCTTCATAGGTGAATGCCTGTGTCATGTGATGTGGATGAAGTCAGGAGCAAGGTTACAAGGCAGAGAGGTTAACACTGATGTTTAGGAGGCAATTCCCAGAGTTGATTATATTTGAGTAGAGTATTAGAATATGGAAATAGGGCTTCCCTGGTGGCGCAGTGGTTGAGAGTCCGCCTGCCGATGCAGGGGACACAGGTTCGTGCCCCGGTCCGGGAAGATCCCACATGCCGCGGAGCGGCCGGGCCCGTGAGCCATGGCCGCTGAGCCTGCGCGTCTAGAGCCTGTGCTCCGCCAGCGGGAGAGGCCACAGCAGTGAGAGGCCCGCTTACCGGAGAAAAAAAAAATGGAAGGGAAAAAGGTTGACACCAATCTTGCCATGAACATTCCCGTAGTTAATATTTACATCCGAAATGATAATCACTGTTGACAGGTTTTGTTATGATTTTAGCCATAAGGCAATTCACTTATTGCACCAAGCACTAAATATATATATATATAATTTACATTAAAAATAAAAGGAATTACATCAAAACATATCTGGGAAATTAAAACTTGATGTTCAAGTTGATTTAAGTTCCAAAAATATAGCCACTTGTCAAAATTTCGCAAGATACAGGCTGGACACTGAGAGTGTCTAGAATAGTGTCTTTTTTAGAAACTGGAGTCCAATTTACTTCTTTTTAAACTAAACGTTTCTAAATTCTTACCAAGCAAAACAGCAGACAACAATGACAAATATTTCTCAAGCACCTAGGCAACCCAGGAGAAGCAACATTTTGAGACTTTCAGACTTAAGAGTTCTTACGTATACCACACCGTGTGTTCTCCCAAAGTTCCACTGAAGAAGGGAAAACTAGTATTTTTGTTTTGTTTTGTTTTGCGGTACGCGGGCCTCTTACTGTTGTGGCCTCTCCAGTTGCAGAGCACAGGCTCCGGACGCGCAGGCCCAGCGGCCATGGCTCACAGGCGCAGCCGCTCCGCAGCATGTGGGATCTTCCCGGACCGGGGCACGAACCCGTGTCCCCTGCGTCGGCAGGCGGACTCTCAACCACTGCGCCACCAGGGAAGCCCGAAAACTAGTATTTTTTAATTTGGTTCTTGAAAGTACTCTAAATTAGAATGAGGTATTTCACATGATAAACAAGCAACTTAAAATGTTAAGTACGTTTCGCATTTTACTCATGACTGCGTGTGAATAAGGTCATTTCAGGTCATCCTGAGGATGACTGAGCCTGAGAGGGGCTGGAGGCTTTAACTATAAAGATTTCTTCCTCCACTAGCTTTATACAAAATAATGACTTTTCTCAGGTTGCGTTGGCAATTTTCTAACAGTTGGGCTCATTGACTCAAAGCTAGTCTAAAAGCCAATTTAATAAACTACAAAAATGTCTCTGGCTAAATGATGGCCTTAGATGAAGGCAATGGAAGTTACTCAGGTGGATCTGATGACAATCTTCAATTCACAGTGCTTTGTACCCAGTCCAACTCAAATGCCCTCCGGTTGGAAAACTTCAGGTAACTCAGAAGAAAATCCTTGACTTCAAAAAAGGTTGATATTTACCAAAAAGTAAGGCTTAAAGCATTTCAAGTAAAATTGTTTTCTGTAGCTTTAAAAATATACAAACCAAAAGAGCCACTTTCCCTGCATACAATTATCTATAATGGTCTAGAATTTATATATATAATATATATATTTTTCCCAAGAGGGAGGTCTATGCAATGAACAATACATGTTCTAGAAAGTGCGAAATTATGGCAAGCTAACCAATATAGCAAGCTATAACTTCAATACATAGTATTTCATAACTTTCTAGAATAATTGTTTTCAAATGCATCAATTTTAACTGAAGTAAATGTGCTAGGTTAACCAATCCTGTATAAAAATGCACTCCGATTTTTAGTCGTTTAAAATAGCAATAACTTCTCACCATTCAGTAAATTGCTGGGTGGTCCTGTGGTGCTTTCACCTGCCCTTCCTCACGCAGTTGCTAGGTGACCAGACTGGAAGACGGTTTTTCTAGCAGATCTGGCAGTGAGTGTAGGCAATTCCCTGGAAGCCTTCAGTTCTCTTGCATGAGGCCTCTCACCCTCCAGGAAGCTAGACCAGTTTCCTCCCATGGGTGTCTCAGGGTATCCTCCCAAGACAGGAAGATTGAAAACTGCAAGCATCTTGACATCTGGGCCCAGAATTTGCCTAACATTTTTATCTGGGTAAATCAAGTCACTTATCCAGGCAGACTGAAGGAGAGTAGAGGAACAAAACCGCATTGTAAAAGAGTATGGGAACAATTATACCCACTTTGAGAATAGCATAGTCTTCCTTAATT
The DNA here is from genome assembly GCF_039906515.1 of Pseudorca crassidens. Classification (NCBI taxonomy): domain Eukaryota; kingdom Metazoa; phylum Chordata; class Mammalia; order Artiodactyla; family Delphinidae; genus Pseudorca; species Pseudorca crassidens. The sequence goes on from NC_090313.1 coordinate 7,948,043, forward strand.
TCCTCATAAACTGAGAGACAAATGCCTCTATTATATTCCCAAGTACTGGTCCTATTTCCACAATTCTCATAATATTGAATGATATCCATTATGCTTTACATGTATGCCATTATATAAATTTGGAAAAAGTTCTAGACTTTGGAATATATAACTATATTATACCTTTGAAAAAAATATAAGAATAATTTCTATATTCACACTTTAACTTTCTATGGCATTTCAACCAAGACAATAATCTAATTAGTTAATTCTTAGTGCCGTGAACACTGACTGCGACCCCAAATAAATGCTGGTGCATTTGGATTCTAGTAGTTATTTATTATTCTCATTTATCAAATTCTCATTATCAAAAGTTGTATTCAGTATGTTAACTGATATGATCAAGGTTGAAAATGATAAAACTTTATAATGATATGGTTTACAATGAAGAATAAGTAATAGATTTATTATTTATGAAGCATTTATTTATGTATTCATTTATTATGTGTGTACCCTATTGTTTAATAGCTTTATCTGCAACATAATGTTGAACTCTATCTAAGTCAACTCTCTCTGTGGTCCAGGAAAACAGCAATGGTAGAGAAAGCTCCCTACCTACGTTTTTGCCCCCAAGAAGTTACTAACTTCAAAGGATCGTATTGCTCCTGCATATTCTGAGATAAATGCCCACCTCCATCCTTCCTAAATGACTAAGATAAAGCTGTCTCCATTCTTCCTCATAACCTCTTGTGGACTCTTGGGTGATTCTCTTGCTGGCCTGCCTCTATAAGTCCCCAGACCCTTTTCCATTTCTTTGAGAAGTTTCTTATTAATGATCTCCCAATTGCTATAGCCTGAAAAAAAAAATCACCTCCTTAATTGTCTAGAGCATTTTGTCTTTTACATGTGACATAAGTCAATATGAGAAAAATAGCAAAACAGTTTATTTCAATACAATTCAAAGAAACAAACTTTGTAAGTTTAAGCCTTGTGATCCCTTTCAAAGCTCTTAATTATCCATATGGTAAGTATAATCTTCAGTGAATCCAAATATTCACTTGTTCTTTTTTTCCCATTATTTGAAAGCCTTCACTCTTGATCAAATAAAATATGAGGCTCAATGACATGCATAAAGGATATATTCTAGGATTCCTGTAATAGAAAAATTTATGAGAAAATTCTAAAGAAATAACAAAGAGTGGCAGGGAGGAAGTAGGATTTTTGTGACTCACCTATTTTTTGGCTACTGTTCTCAATGGGAACATTAACCTGCCACAGGCTATTTTAACTTTCCCCTCCACAAAAATTTAACAACCATTTTTGGCTCTTTGATTTCTTCTGATTTTTCAATTCCTTAATTTAAGACTTTAATTTTAGAGGTAAAGAGAAAAAATATATATATAAGGGGCATGCTGTGTTTATGTTTGGTGGGGAGGGAGGGTAGCATACAAGGTCCACCATGTGTTTAGGGAAGGAAAGGGTCTTTCATCCTGTCTTAATATCTTTATCAGTTGTCTGCCAACTTTTACTTTAAAGGATTGTACAGTAAATATTTTCAGTTTTTCAGGACCTACAGTCTTCCAGCTACTCCTCAACTCTTCCAGAACAGCAAAAACTCAGACATAAACAATAAGTAAATCAATGGGAATGGCCACGTTCCTGTAAAATTTATCTACGAAAACAAGTAGCTGGCCAGATTTGGGCAACTGCCTGTAGTTTGCCAACCCCTGATCTAGATTTTTGGTTAATTTGAGAGAGAAGAAATAGAACCATATTACAAAGCTCTGTGTGTGTGTGTGTGTGTGTGTGTGTATGTGTGTGTGGTTTCCATAAGCTTTATCCTTGAAGACACAGTAATTGGATGAAATTGCAAAGGAATTTCTGAAAAACGCACATATGGACTATTGATTCTAACTTTTGGACCATCCACCCAGAAGCCCTAACCTGTCAGTTACTTCAGGTTATAATACACATTTTCTCTGTTTACCATCTAATTGATAGAATTGTTTAATTTCAAAAACTTTTAGGCAACGTTCTCTCTGCCGATATCTTAGGTGATTTACTGGAGTAAGCAGCCATCTAACAGTCATTAAATTCATCCTGTCTGATCATTTTTATAGACAACAGTCCATTCTGTTTGGTCTACTTTTGTTTATAAAATAACTAGTTTAAAATGGGTAAAGAGTCCATGGAAGGACAATAACAAGTTTAAATGCTCCTTCCAGTGATTGATTCTACACTCCCTATATTCATGGTAAATGATATAATCTTCATTAAAACTTTGCTTTGACCAACTGAGATAAATAACCAAAGGTAATCAGTTTTGGAATGATATTAATGTACTGCCCATGAGAGGCAATTCCACATTTCCATCCAGTGAGAGTGTTGGCCCAAGATATAGATTTTCCACTTTACCCTAAATTGGAACTAACATCATATTAGGAAACAAAGAAAATAAATTAAATCATGAAAGCAATTGTGCTGAAGTTCAGTAAAACCTACCATACAAGGCAAAATAGAATATATCATCTTCCTTCCTCTCTGAGAATTTGCTCTGTTGCCAAACTGTGTCCACTTTCCCCCAAAGAAATCTTGCTTTGTGTACTAGACATAAAACAAAATTAGTTGTTCCTGTGTACAATCCAGAAATGGAGGATACATACATTTACTGAGTTGGTGCACATCCATGGACAGTTAAATTATTCAGTTTTTTTTTCCCAGTGAAGTTTCAGATAAGGACTCAGTAAAAGATTATCCTTCTAGATAATTGTATTTATTTATTTTTTAATTTACTTTCAATTGATTGAAACATTCTCAACAATATATTTGATATTGGGATAAGCCTGGTTTTCAAAACATAAATCATTTCTTCTTAACTTCTCTTGAATCACTTTACTACTTTCCTTAAGTACTTGAGTCTTATTTTTATGTGAGGTTCACGATTTGGGAGCTTAGGTATATATTTGGTATAGTTTCAAGAAATAAATTTATTTTTCTTTCTCATTTACCCATAGATGTGTCCATACTTTGAAATCATTTTATAGAGGAAGGGGCCACTATTTTCCTGGTACTTTACTGAAATCAGAAGATTTTATTTGCCTGGAGAAACTGAATTTTTTGTTTTGGATCATTTTAGCGAAAGAAATAATTTGGATTTCTAACTTAATAACTATTCAAATAATTCAGTTACACTTTTTAAAAGGTGGTATATAAAATATAATTTTTCTTTTAAAGAGCTCTGTCATTTCCTGTGTGACTATCTCTACTCACCACTAAACATAGATAACTGAGGTTAAAGTGAATGTTTGACTTGAAATGAAGAAATTTTACATATATACATCACTTTACATAATTGATTCCACACACTCCCTGACTGGTGTTTTTAAATAATGTGTATTTTAAAATTAAGCCACATTTTTAAATGACAGTGAAACCTGCTTTCTCCCTGCCAAAGTAAATGGAACAGAGACAGCAGATATTCTCGCATTTGTGGGTTTTTTTTTTTTTTTACATAGTTGTCTCCATAATGTCTTAAAAACAGCCATTGTTATACAAGAACATAGAAAGGTCATAGAAGATTAACTATAAATTTAATTTGACACTTAAAAACTACTATAATTCACTTTAAATTGTTAAAAGGATCCTATAAATTTTAGATTCATAGCAGGAAACATTTAGTAGCTTGAAATAAAGAGTATTATTATTTTTACAGAGACTTTTTTATTGAAGTATAGTTGACTTACAATATTAGATTAGTTTCAGGTGTACAACATAGTTATTCGATATTTTTATAGATTATACCCCACATAAAGTTACAAAATATTGGCTATATTCCCTGTGCTGTACATTACATCCTTGTAACTTATTTATTTTATATCTAGTATTTTTTATCTCTTAATCCCTTTCCCCTTTCACGCCCCACATTCCACACCTCTAACATCTGGTAACCACTAGTGTGTTATCTGTATCCGTGAGTGTATTTTGGTTTTGTCATATTTGTTCTTTTTTTATATTTTTTAGACTACACATGTAAATGAAAAAACACAATGTGATCTTTGACATTGGTCTTAGTAATATTTTTTGGATCTTTTGCCTCAGGCAAGGGAAACAAAAACAAAAATAAACAAATAAGACCTAATCAAATGTAAAATCTTTTGCATAGGGCAGGAAACCATCAACAAAAGAAAAAGGAAACCTACAGAATAGGAGAAGATATTTGCAAATGATATGTCTGATAAGGGGTAATATCTGAAATATATAAAGAACACATAATTTCAATATCAATAAAACAAACAATCTGATTAAAAAATGGGCAGAGGACCTGAATAGGCATTTTTCCAAAGAAGACATATAGACGACAAACAGGAACTTGAAGAGATACTCAGCACCACTAATTGTGCAAATCAAACCACAGTGAGATATATCTCACACCTTTTAGAATCTCTGTCATCAAAAAGACAAAAAATAACAAGTGTTGGAGAGGATGTGGAGAAAAGGGAACCCTAGTACACTGTTAATGGGAATGTAAATTGAAACAGGCACTATGAATTTATTTATTTATTTAATTTATTTATTGGGCTGCATTGGGTCTTCGTTGCGGTGCACGGGATTTTCATTGCAGTGGCTTCTCTTGTTGCAGAGCACAGGCTCTAGGTGCGCAGGCTCAGTAGTTGTGGCGCATGGGCTCAGTTGCTCCACGGCATGTGGGATCTTCCTGAACCAGGGCTCAACCCCATGTCCCCTGCATTGGCAGGCAGATTGTTAACCGCTGCGCCACCAGGGAAGTCCCAGGTACAGTCCCTATGGAAAACAGTATGGAAGTTCCTGAAACAATTGAAAATAGAACTGCCATATGATCCAGTGTTTCTACTCCTGAGTATTTATTCAAAGAAATTGAAAACCCTTATCTGAAAATATATGCACCCCAATGTTCATAGCTGCGTTATTTATAATAGTCAATATACAAAAGAGTACTATTGGGGCTTCCCTGGTGGCGCAGTGGTTGAGAGTCCGCCTGCCGATGCAAGGGACACGGGTTCGTGCCCTGGTCCAGGAAGATCCCACATGCCGCGGAGCGGCTGGGCCCGTGAGCCATGGCCGCTGAGCCTGCGTGTCCGGAGTCTGTGCCCCGCAACGGGAGAGGCCACAACAGTGAGAGGCCCGCGTACCGTGGGAAAAAAAAAAAAAAAAAGAGTACTATTTTTTACAGTAACTAGACATTTGGTTTTTCTCAACTGGAAATGGTTGTCTTAATATTTCAGTTTTAGTAATTCATTCCAAGGGCTGTTTTCTTTAGTCTGAGTCTCTGCTTTGTTTCTCTGCCCAGCACACACACACTTATACTGAATATCAGAACTTTCTGTCCTTCCTCAAGGGATTCTGAAGATCCCGGGTTTTCTCCTAAACTTCAGTCTTCCTTACAAAGGCACCATCATCTGCTGAGACATCATCCTGATCTTAATTGCTATATTCTTTGAGCTCCCTTGTACTATTTTCTTCACCTGTTACACCACTTACTTTCTGGAACTACTATCTCTTGTGATTTAACGCTGATCTCTGATACCTACCTGACCTGTCTGAGCTTCCTAGGACAGCCATGGGTTGATATGGTCCAACAGCAGTAACAATAAATATTTAATATTCAACATTAATAGTAATGACTTGCCTTCATGTGGTATATTAGAGCTTTGTAAAATATTTTTCATAGCATTTCATCCAGCCCTACACCTGCTTTGTGATACAAGTAAAGCATCAATAAGTCTTTAAAATTAGACTGAGTCTCAGAAAATTAAAAGAACTCACCTGGTATTACAGAACAAAAAGATGGAAAAATGGGGGCTCCGCTGAAGTTTTCAAACAAATTTATTCATTCTAATACCTATGCTTATGCTGTCTCTGAGTGGGGAGAGAGACACAGAGTCAGAGACAGAGGAAGAGAGAGAATTTCAGTCTGGCTGACTCTCTTACCAATCATAGTTCATTATTTAAAATCGGTTATTATACACATATATACACATATTTGCAAACACACATGCACACGGAATAGTCACATAACTACTTCAGAGAAACCACCCATTGACCTCACTCTTATATCCTTTTTACTTGCTAAATACACAAAAACTAGACTTTGGAGCTCCAGGGAAGAATTACAGAATATATTATATTTTGGAAGTAATGGAAATACACTATGAATATGTAATTTACTACAAGATGCTAGATATACCAGAGGATCTTTAGAAATCATATTTGAAGTACTAAAAATCAGTTTGCATATCACTGCAGTAAGATATGTGTTGACATGAATTTTTGAATGACAGTGTTGTACTATTGATAACATTATTAAGTATCACCAACATAATGTTCTACTTCATGGCTCAGTGTGCATTGATTTACTCAGTCATTCAGAGATACTAATTAGAAAGCCACACCAAGAAGGAAACGGTTATTTTACTGTGGCAAAATTCTATTTAAGATATTTTTCAAAAATTAGTAACTAAAATGACCTACCGACAAAAAAAGAGGCAAATTCTAATGTATGGAAATATAAGTGATACAGAAATATGAAATGAATTACGTTACCTTACCATTTTATACTAGACTATATCACATCCAGTTGTACTTTCAACCAAATTTGCCTTTGCACAGTTTTAATTCATAAACCACTATTCATTTGAGAAAAGTGACAATTTAATTTTCTCAAATATAAATATTCACTAATTTTAGAAATAATATATTATCAGAATCACAGTCATTGCTTTAGAGATGGAAGCATATGAATGCATAGAAAATGTCTAAAAATAACATGTCATTTTTCAGCTGCTGGCAGATTAAAGAAAATGCCTCAGTACCTTTTAATCTCAACACTAAATGCATTTTGTTATGAACAAAATAAATGAGTATGACTCAATTTGTGTATCAAAAAACATAAATAGTTCTCATAATTTATGTTAACCACAAACCAGATGTTACTTTAGTAATTAGTTGAATTCATTCTAATGGATCTCCTCTATATATAGAAAAATCTTTCGTTAGCATACTGTGTTGTGGTTAACATCCAAGATTAATGTTGTTTTCCATTTGAAGCTACATGAGTTTGTTTTTAGTAAGCTATGCCTTTTTAAAATATAGTCTCCTTACATTTGTAACACTGACTTTTTAATACAGATTAAGAGTAACAACCTGGAAAAAACAAAGGAAAACCTAGGTTCATTAGGTTATTTCACTTAAAAAAAATAATTTTATCATTAGCAGCACAAACTATACACCACACCAAATATCAAGTGTGTTCGTGTTCAGTGTGTTCAATGTCTTCATGGACACATAGACATGTACACACACAAACAACCATTTGAATATCAACACAGAGTTCAACATCTGAAGGATAATGTCATTTGATCCCTTTGTGGTGGATCGTACCATTTCATATCATTTCATCAGTATGATGACAAGTGTATTATAAGATAGCATGCTTCTTTTGCAGTATAATCTATTAATGGCATAAAGTAGTGCTTTGTTATTTTAATAATAGACTTTATTTTTTGAGCAATTTTAGTTTACAGAAAAATTAAGCAGGAAGTACAGAGAATTCCTATAGATCATTTTACCACCCTTCACAATGCGTTCTATTATTGACATCTTGCTTTAATGTGGTACATTTGTTATAATTAGTGAACCAATATTATTATTAACCAAACTCCATAATTACATTCTCTTCTTGTGTTGTACATTCTGTGGGTTTTGACAACTGTGCAATAACTAATGTCTACTATTATCGTACCATACAGAGTATTTTCACTGCCCTGAAAACCCCTCTGCCCTACCAACTCACACCTACCTCCTCGTCTTCCAAACCCCAGACACCACTAATCTTGTTACTATCTCCCAGCTTTGGCTTTTCCACAATGTCATAGAGCTGGAATCATACAGTATGTAACCACTTCAGATTGGCTTCTCTCACTTAGTCATATGCATTTAAGATTCCTCCAAGCCTTTTCATACCTTGATAGCTATTTTTCTCAGTTCTTTTTAGTGCTGAATAAAATTTTATTGTCTGAATGTACCACAAAGAGCTCATATAGCTAGCTCAATAAAAAAAAAAAAAGCCCAATAAAAAAGTGGGCAGAAGATCTAAACAGACATTTCTCCAAAGAAGACATACAGAGGGCCAAGAGGCACATGAAAAGATGCTCAACAACACTAATTATTAGAGAAATATAAATCAAAACTACAATGAGCTATCACCTCATACTAATCAGAATGGCCATCATAAAAATCTCTACAAACAATAAATGTTGGAGAGAGTGTGGAGAAAAGGGAACCCTCCTACACTGTTTGTGGGAATGTAAATTCATACAGACATTATGGAGAACAGTATGGAGGTTCCTTAAAAAGCTAAAGAGCTACCATATGATCCAGCAATCCCACTCCTGGGCATATATTCAGAGGAAAACATGGTTTGAAAGGATACATGTCCCCCAAAGTTCATTGCAATGCTGTTTACAATAGCCAAGACGTGGAAGCAACCTAAGTGTCCAATGACAGAGGAATGGATAAAGAAGATGTATTATGCACGTGCGTGCGCGCACACACACACACACACACACACACACACACACAGGAATATTACTCAGCCATTAAAAAGAATGAAATAATGCCATTTGCAGCAACATGGATAGACCTGGACATTATCATACTAAGTGAAGTAAGTCAGACAGAGAAAGACAAATATCATATGATATTGCTTATATGCAGAATCTAAAAAAAAAAAACAAAAGATACAAATGAACTTATTTACAAAACACAACTAGGCTCAAAGACTTAGAAAACAAACTTATGGTTACCAGTGGGGAAAGGTGGGGGGAGGGATAGATTGGGAGTTGGGGATTGACATGTACACACTGCTATATTTAAAATAGATAATCAACAAAGACGTATTGTACTGTACAGGGAACTCAGCTCAATATTCTATAATAACCTAAATGGGAAAGGAATTTGAAAAAGAATAGATACATGTATACGTATAACTGAATCACTTTGCTGTACACCTGACACTAACACAACATTGTTAATCAACTGTACTCCAATACAAAATAAAATTTTTTTTAAATTCCATAAAGTTCCAAAAAGCAAAACTTGAATTTGCTGTGTCAGCAACTAGTTACATAGCATTTACATTTTATTTACAACGAACTATATAGAATTCACATAATTTTAGGTATTATAAGTAATCTAGAGATGATTTAAGGTGTATGGGCATAAGTATACAGGTTATATGCAAATACTATACCATTTTATGTCAGGGACTCGAGCATCCTCAGATTTTGGAATCCACAGGGGTCCTGGAATCAATCCCCCCCAGATACCAAGGGACAATTGTACTGTCCCTACAGGAAGGTTGTTATAAAGATGTCAAAACATGTACTATAGATTCTTAGATAACCTAAGCAAGTAAGTTAATTCAGGAAACCAATGGGCTTACGTTTACTAAAATCTACTATACAAGGCAAAATAGACTGTATTTTAGATGAAGGGTCATGATCATCCTTCCCCTGTGAGGATTTTTGCTTCACTGCAAACTGAATTCTTCATAGGCTGAATTCAAGTATCAAAATAATGTATGACAATTCTTGCCCTAACCACTGAAAGTGATGAAATCACTTTCCTAAGACATTTGCATCACTTAAATGTAAGTGATAACTAACTCTTCATTATATTAAAATCTGCTTTTGAAGGAAAGAGAAACAGTCCAATGAGACGATTGATATACCATATATTAATGTATTACCATGAAAAGTTAAATGATAGGGTAAAAATGAAGATATAAACTTCTGTCATCAGTATATTCTTACATGGGTAATATAAAGCCACTTCCTGCCTTTCTCTCTCTTTTTCTCCCTAGTATTTTCCTGTCTTTATCCATTAGTAAATAAATGACAAAGGAGAGGATCTCTCACATGATTACTAAGAGACCCGGGCTAAGCCCAGAGATTTCAAATAACTGTGCTATGGAGCTCCACTGAGTTGATTTCTGAAGTCGTGCTCCCTTTGAGGTCCCAAGGTCTCCTTTTAATATGACCCATTTACAGCAAGTTATATATATAAAAGGCATGATGTGCTCACAAATAAACATTTTAATAACTCAGCATGAACTGGAATTGTATAAGATGCTATTTTAAATCACTTCCTCTGGTATCCTACACTGTGCTTCATTTTTCTGTGTTTTCTGCATCTTCCAAACAAACATCTTCCTCTTTAACATGAATTCTATTCTTCTTAATGATTAATTTTCAAGTTTTGTGTTTCAAGTTCTGATTAGCTGTAAGATAGCTCATAAATATTGCCTATCTCCACAGAAGGAGCGTTTTGTGAAAGTGTTAGATTCGGAAAACAAAAAGATCGAGTTAACTTTAGCTTAAATTGTGATCATTAAGCCTAAAGAAAAGCATGCTAAATTTTTGTATATTGGCCATAGCACTCAGCATAGTGCCTACACCCTTGTAGTTTATAAATGTAAATTCACAAAAGGGTGACTTAAGTAAACATTGCGACCTCACGTCTGTAGCAAACGTTTGGCGACTTTTCTCCCCTTCCTTCCTTTCTCCCTCATTCATTCCTTCCCCCACCACGTGACCTACCTTGACAACCTTTTTACATTTTCTATCCTGGGTCCCCTAGACTCGTACTGTGAAGCTATTGACATTTTGTGCCCCATAGTTCTTTGCAGTAGGGGAGTCTGTCCAGTGTATTACAGGATGTTTAGCAGCATCCTTGATCTCTAGTCACTAGAGACCAGTAATACCTGTTACCATTGAAGACAACCAAACGTGTCCAGATATTGTCAATTGCCTCATGGGGGTTGGGGGCAGGTTGAGAATAATTTCTTTAGGGTGTGGTGTTACTTGCTTCACCAAATGACAGAATAAAGTAAGCTTAATGACAAAGAATCAGGGGAAGGTAGAACTTGGAGCAGAGATAGTTTTGGTGTCCAGTTATCTGGATTCCTGGAGGGTGTAGCTGGTTGTTATTTTTAACGTTTGACCAAGGAAACTGGTTACAGACATAACGCATTGTTTTGCATCAGTGCAATCAGTGCCCTGCTTTATTCTTACTTTGGGTGGAATATAGCAGACTGTGCATAAACCATAGTAAGACAATCAGACACTCAACCTATGGCTTGTTGACAGGAGAGAGTAAGAACCTTTGAAAAATAGACGGTGGGGAGAAAAGAGCGTGGTGCCGTCTGCTTTCTGTATCTGTGGTTCCACATCCGCAGATTCAACTAAGGATTGAATTGTTGAATCCCTGGATGTAAACCTGCAGATGTAGAGTGAACTGTGCTGTTTTATATAAGGGACTTGAGTATCTGCAGATCTTGGTAACCAAGGAGGCCCTGGAGCCAATCCCCCGCGGACACTTAGGGATGACTGTTTTTACCCTTTCTTCTTCCTGCTCACACTTGTAACATTCTTCTAAACCACAAAGTTACTTAGCACAAACCAGAGACCAACAAAGCATTCCAATGTTCTTTTGATTCTGAGGATGTTTCTGCACTCTCATCAAATCCATTAAATTTCATTTGACTTGCGAAGTCTTTTGTGCCAAGCTTTCACCTAAGAATCTTTGCTAAATATGTATTAGAGAACACTGGGATACTTAAATCTACCAATGTATTCTCTCGAGTCACTCTCTGGGATATTGCTACACATGTTGGAGAGAATGAATGTATTGTACTTTGCTTCCAAGAAAAACCTTTACGTTAGGTCCCCTGTGAAGGAAAACCCAAAATTTCCTAAATACATCTTACCCTGTGTGAAAATTTTCTTAGCGTATGTATTAAGATCCCTGTATAAATCACTGGGAGATGTGTACATGGTTCAGAGGAATTAATTCGTCTCATACAGTGAAGTATAGATATAACTAGGATTAGTTTTAGGTAATGAAAATCAAACTTCCATATTTAATGTGATGGATGATAATGAAGACTTCCTACAGTTAAGCATAAAATGTGTGTGCATGTGTGTTCGTATGTGTTGTGTGTATGAAATTATATGTATATATTTATATATATAGAGAGAGAGAGGGAGAAAGAGAGAGTTAATTTCTGTTCAGACAATGAAAAAATAGCAACTCTATGCTTAATAAAGTCATGTAAATTCAGTATGTCTAGAAAATATTGCAATTTATTTGGGATTTCTCTCAGGATAAAGTAAAAATTATCCCACTGCCACTGTTTTGAAGTACAGGGGAAAACAAGTTAATTTAATTAGACATGCTAATTGCTGGCTGACACACAGATAATAGAAAAGCATTACTTGAGGACCAGCCGTAATTAAAACAACTAAAGAATGTATTATGCACATACAATGAATGAAGTACCCTTTTTGTTTTTCTGATATGGCGCTTATATCAGAACTCTACACACAGCAGGTCAAACTGTAATAAACAAGTTGACTTTCCTGTTGGAAAAACCTATGCAGTTATGTTAATGAAGGGTGTAGCATCAGTGATACCATCATTACCCTCCCCCCCCCCCAGGACAGGTAAACGGATTCATGTAGGATGATTTAAATAAACAAAAATGGAAAAAGAAATCTTCTCAATCTTTCCTGACAATAGTGATCTGAAGAACTCTTCCATTTTCCACTGAATGCATCTGCCTTTTTCCACCAAAGAATTTCATATCTACTGCTGTAAATCATTATCTAGCATCGCTTCCTTCACTACAAGATAGAAATTTCAGGCTCGATGCATATAGAGTGCTGACATTTATTTGCTGAGATTTATATCCATTTTAAAAAGTCTGTCAACATCTGAGAATCATTTTTGACTGCATATCTGGCTTGAGACTTTGTGCCTTTTTTATATAAAAAAGCCCGTGGCAAACTAAGAAATCTAGCATTTTGTCTAAATGAATACATAATTCTACCTCTTTTTCCTTCTGAAGTCTTAGTTGGTTTCTTAAAATGTGTGTGTGTGTTTGTGTAATGTCAGTGGAAGAAATATGAAGTAGGCAAAAATTAAATTAAAGATTGTTACAATTATTTAGAGCAAATGATAAATTCATTTTTTCATTTGAAATGAACTTGCAGAAATCATTCAGAATTGGTGTTTAAAAATTATCTTTATTTAAAAGAGCATTAATTGTTTAATAAACCTAAAAATAGCACCACTTTAGGTACATCTTGAAGACCACTATATAATTTTTTAAAAATCCAAAATAGTGAAGGCATTGGGTCCTTTGGAAAAAATCCTAGGTGAATATTATTAATTCTGTAGTAACTATATAACAAGCAGCACTACTGAAGTTTTGGTAGCTCATATATAATTTAAAACATATATATAGGGCTTCCCTGCTGGCGCAGTGGTTGAGAATCTGCCTGCTAATGCAGGGCACACGGGTTCAAACCCTGGTCTGGGAGGATCCCGCATGCCGCGGAGCAACTGGGCCCATGAATCACAACTACCGAGCCTGCGCGTCTGGAGCCTGTGCTCCGCAACAAGAGAGGCCGCGATAGTGAGAGGCCCATGCACCGAGATGAAGAGTGGCCCCCGCTTGCCACAACTAGAGAAAGCCCTCGCACAGAAACGAAGACCCAACACGGCAAAAATAAATTAATAAACTCCTATCCCCAACATCTTTAAAAATATATATATATATTTTTAACATCTTTATTGGAGTATAATTGCATTACAATGGTGTGTTAGTTTCTGCTTTATAACAAAGTGAATCAGTTATACATATATGTCCCCATGTCCCCTCCCTCTTGCCTCTCCCTCCCACCCTCCCTATCCCACCCCTCTAGGTGGTCACAAAGCACTGAGCTGATCTCCCAGTGCTATGCGGCTGCTTCCCACTAGCTATCTATTTTACGTTTAGTAGTGTATATATGTCCATGCCACTCTCTCACTTTGTCCCAGCTTACCCTTCCCCCTCCCTGTATCCGCAAGTCCATTCTCTAGCAGGTCTGCATCTTTATTCCCGTCTTGCCCCTAGTTTCTTCTGATCATTTTCTTTTTTTTTTTTTAGATTCCATATATATGTGTTAGCATAAGGTATTTATTTTTCTCTTTCTGACTTACTTCACTCTGTATGACAGTCTCTAGGTCCATCCACCTCACTACAAATAACTCAGTTTCGTTCCTTTTTATGGCTGAGTAATATTCCATTATATATATGTGCCACATCTTCTTTATCCATTCATCTGTCGATGGACACTTAGGTTGCTTCCATGTCCTGGCTATGTAAATAGAGCTGCAATGAACATTTTGGTACATGACTCTTTTTGAATTATGGTTTTCTCAGGGTATATGCCCAGTGGTGGGATTGCTGTGTCGTATGGTAGTTCTATTTTTAGTTTTTTAAGGAACCTCCACACTGTTCTCCATAGTGGCTGTATCAATTTACATTCCCACCAACAGTGCAAGAAGGTTCCCTTTTCTCCACATCCTCTCCAGCATTTATTGTTTGTAGATTTTTTGATGATGGCCATTCTGACCAGTGTGAGATATCTCATTGTAGTTTTGATTTGCATTTCTCTAATGATTAATGATGTTGAGCATTCTTTCATGTGTTTGCTGGCAATCTGTGTATCTTCTTTGGAGAAATGTCTATTTAGGTCTTCTGCCCATTTTTGGATTGGATTGTTTGTTTTCTTGATATTGAGCCACATGAGTTGCTTGTATGTTTTGGAGATTAATCCTTTGTCAGTTGCTTCATTTGCAAATATTTTCTCCCATTCTGAGGGTTGTCTTTTCATATTGTTTATGGATTCCTTTGCTGTGCAAAAGCTGTTAAGTTTCATTACGTCCCAGTTTTTTATTTTTGTTTTTATTTCCATTTCTCTAGGAAGTGGGTCAAAAAGGATCTTGCTATGATTTATGTCATAGAGTGTTCTGTCTATGTTTTCCTCTAAGAGTTTGATGGTTTCTGGCCTTACATTTAGGTCTTTAATCTATTTTGAGTTTATTTTTGTGTATAGTGTTAGAGAGTATAAAATATATTTGGATCATAAACTGCTTCGACAGCTAAAACTGTTGATTACTTTGACAGAGAGTTAGAAACATGCAATAGACCTAATAAGGAAGGAAGAGTTAAATCCACTTGGAGCATGAACATGACGTTATGGAAGAAGTAAGCTGGTAAAAATGTTGTCAAATCAAGACTGAATGGAGAGGGACTCCCCTGGTGGCACAGTGGTTAAGAATCAACCTGCCAATGCAGGGGACATGGGTTCAAGCCCTGGTCCGGGAAGACCCCACATGCTGCAGAGCAACTAAGTCCATGAGCCACAACTACTGAGCCCATGTGCCACAACATCTTAAACCCACGCACCACAACTTCTTAAACCCACACACCTAGAGCCCATGCTCCACAACAAGAGAAGCCACTGCAATGAAAAGCACACTCACTGAATGAAGAGTAGCCCCCACTCACCGCAACCAGAGAAAGCCTGCACACAGCAACAAAGACCCAACACAGCCAAAAATAAATAAATAAATAAAATAAATTTTAAAAATATTTAGAAAAAAAAATACTGAATGGAGGAGAGTTATAGAGGCATATTGAACAGCCCAGAACAATGCAGAAGGTAGTGTGACAGGGCACAGAATGCTGGGAGAAGGACCTTTTGAAAATAAAACGATAGGCTAGGTGACAAATAAATGAAGGAAAGCGTCCTCTAAAAACTCAATCCTGGCTTAACTGACCAAGTGTTGTTGCCAAGATAGAAAGGGGGTAATCTGGAAGATATTGGATAGGTCTGGAGAAAACAACACGTTTTACTTTGACCCAAATTCAATTTAAGTTGAGGAAAGATAGACCTTGGAGCTTGAGAGAGACTAAGAGCTGGAGCTAAATATTTGTTATTCACTTACACTGGTTTTATTTAAAATTTCAGGAATGGAAAGGAGTGCTGAACAAATTAGTTTAGATAAGGGGGTCAAAGGATATCCTAGGGAGAAATGTCTAAGAGGTGGAGAAGAAAATATTGCCATAGGGAACATACAGTCAAAATTTCAGATATTAGAAAAAAATCAGTATCATAGAAACTAGGGAGGAAAACAGTTTAAGAAAGAAGGGATGGTCAACAGTAGTAGTACATGAAGATTTGTCCACAAGGATGAGGGCTAATGAGGAAGAAGAATATGTTGGTCGGTAGGTCATTGGTAATGTTTATGGGTGATTTTATTAAAAATATAGGGCTAAATGCCAGAGAAAAAGTAATTGTGGGATGCCTTGTATGACAAATAAAGACAAAATTAAATTTATAAATAGTAAATACATTTAATGAATATTATCATTAATTTTGCATATGCTATTTTTTTATTGGAAAAGTATTTTCCAAGGAAGAAGAACCATGCCTGTCTAATTCAATTTTATAGTGTCTCTAACACCACATTGGATTACTAGGTGCCATTGATAATCATGTTGAATGACACTGGGAAAAGATTAATATGTTTGGAGAAATTCTTGTGGAATTAGAGTTTGAATATCCTATGGGTTAAGGGTTCAAAACCCAGCTGTTTGGCAACTGTCAGAGCCAACCATCTATGAGTTAGGGTTTAAAATTTGCATTGCAAATAACCACCTGGTAATGATAGTTACTATGTGCCATCGCTTGCTCATTACACATAATGGATTGCCTTGGGAAGGCCAAGCATTCAACAGGCAGACAGCTAAAACTGTGTCTGAATTTTCATGCCAAGAGGAAAAAGGTGCCCATATTTTCAATACCATTTTAAATTATGGAAATCTCCCTCCTATCACATTTTTTAAATGTTTGGTTTTTTATCTTAACCTTAAACTTAAACCTTTCAAGAAATTTTCCAACTCTCTACTAAAGCCCTTTAATAAGAAGTGTTGCTTTTTAATCATTGTTCCAGCTAGGCTTTTCTTTCTAATCATCCCCTTGCCAAAGAATCCAAACAAAATGAATTTCCCCTGAAATTCTTCCTCTCTGCCTTCACTGTCATATTTAGCTCTGAAATGATTAACAGATGCCATTTATGGAAGTTATTCACAAATGAAACTTTGGATGAATTTTAAAATAAATAAGAAGAATTACTTTTCAACTCAGTAAAAACAAATACTGATGCTTGTTTTCACATCTTCCATTAATTTAAAAGAGTCTTGTACTGAGTAGTAACGAAGCCAATTTGGAGGGCCATGTAAGACACACTCTGATCTATCTCATTTCCAATTTCATATTTTTATGACGTGATTGAATTTAAAAGTGATAAAAAGGAATACCTTGAGATTTACTGTCTTAGGAGTTTACTGATAAATCTATGCAAGGTTAAGTACTCATCTGAATAATTGACTCGAAACAATGAGTAAAAAGGTCTAATCCAAAATATTTCCTTGCTCAATACCAATATCAAAAGTCTCTTCTGATTATGTTTAATGATTCTTTTATACTAATTAACAGTATTTAGCCAGTTGGAAACATATGCAGTAAATCTGAAGAAGCCCAGGAAGACTATTTTCTAGAAATGTAATCTTTCATATTTTTAGGCTAAGGGTATTATTCAAGATTCCATCATGTTTTATTTCCCTAGTAAGTTTAGGTAAATTTTATTTACAGATATCATAAACTCATGTGTCAAACAATCCCACTGAGAAATAAAGGAGATTTCCACAATTCAACTTTATTAGCTGGCTATTGGTAGGAAAATAAAATAAAATATGAAAACAGTTATCCTCTTCTTTATGACAGTGTCAGATGATTTGGAAAAACTTAGATAGTTGATTGAGAAAATCATATAAAAAGAACAAACTAACAGTTAAGAATCAGAATTTTGATTACTTATAGCTGAACCATATTCTCTACTTATGTCTTAATGCAATGCTTAATGCCTTAAAGAAATAAGTTAAATAAATTTAGAACAGAAGACATTATTTTATATAAAATGTCATTAGGTTTTTAGGCAAAAATCATGATTTATATAAATTTAGTTTATAGAGCTAGTAGTTCATTTATACAGACTATCAGTTAAGAGACCCATAGAGCATTTAAATAATTTGCCTTACAAAATTTTTATTTCCATAAAAAATTTTATTAAGAGGTTTAAGTTCTAGGAAGTTTAAAATATACTGATTTTTTTTCAAAAATTATTTATTGATAACCTTTAATATACAGTCACTTTGCTATATTCAGAAGAGAAAACATATGGTAAAAGATCTTAAGGTAGTCTGGGGGAAAGGCAACACGAACAATGCAAGACAGATACAATCAAAACTACAATACAGAGCATCGTGGGAATGTAGAAAAAGGAAAAGGCTCCTTTTGGAAAACCAGTCATTTTTGGCTTCTGGCCACATTCCCAAGTATACTTGCTTAAAGATTCCTCTCTCACTGAGGCTTTTCTTCAGTTGGTTCGTCTTTGCTGCTCTGTTCTATCCATTACAGTTCTACAAGAAAGCAAAAATCAAGAGCCACCATGGGCATGTGAAGCAATACCAGGTTTACCAACTGTTCTAAGGTGCTACTAAACAAATGGAACAGGTGATGTTCCTGGAGGTCAGAAGCTACCGTCCCAAGTGGAAGATGAAAAATGGTATCATGGTAGACCTGACCACAGACCTGTGAGCTGACACCTAAAACAAGTAGAGAAGGGCAGACATTCCTGAATGTTCTTCTTTTTTCACTCCAGTTTTTCAACAGTGCCTCCTGTTAACTGCACTCTCCAGACAGTATGAATGGAAGGGAAAAGGAGGTACAGATGGGGGTGGTCAAGGAATCAATGAACTTAAGCACAAACAAGCCAATGAGTCCAATTTTGGTATGTGGACTTAGCTCTCTGGGAGGAAAGATCTGTGATAGACTCTATTTTCTACTGATCATACCAGATACAGAGTGTTTTCTTTTACCCATATGTATATATATTTTTCCTTTCTTTTTCATTTTTTAAGAATTGGTATTGGAGAATTAATAAAAGAGAACTTTCTCTGAGTAGTCTTAGGTTCACAGAAAAATTTAAAAGGAGGCACAGAGATTTTCCAATTACTCCCTGCCCCACACATGCACTGACTACCCACTATCAACATTTGTTACAGCTGAGTAACCTACATTGACACATTCTAATCACCCAAAGTCCACAGTTTACATTAGGTACACTCTTAGTGTTGTACATTCTGTGGGTTTGGACAATGTATAATACGCCTATCCATCATCATAGTATCATAGAGAGTATTTGCACTGTTCTAAAATTGCTCTGTGCTCTGCCTATTCATCACTTCTCTTGTCCTGCAAACCCTGGCAATCACTGATATTTTAATTGTCACCATAATTTTGCCTTTTCCAGAATGTCATCTAGTTAGAATCCTACAATATAGATTTTTCAAACTGGCTGTTTTACTTAGTAATATGTCCTCCATGTCTTTTATGGCATTATAGTTCATTTCTCTTTTAGCATTGAATAATATTCCGTTGTCTGGATGTATCACAGTTTATTCATCCATTCACCAACTGAAGGACATCTTGGTTGTCTCCAAGTTTTGGCAGTTACGAATAAAGCTGCTATAAAATTGGTGTGCACGTTTTTGTGTGGACATATTTTCATCTCCTTTGAATAGATATCAAAGAGTATGGCTGCTGGATCATAGGGTAAGAATATGTTTAGTTTTGTAAGAAACCTCCAAATATTCTTTTTTCCAGTGACTATACCATTTGGCATTCCCATGAGAAAAGAATGAAAATTCCTGTTGCTCCACATTCTTGTTAGCATTTTGTGTTGTCACTGTTCCAAATTTTGGCCATTCTACTAGGTCTTCAGTGGCATCTAATTGTTGTTTTATTTTCATTCCCTAATGACATGTGATGTGGAGCATCTTTCATATGCCATTTGCCACCTATATATCTTCTTTGATGAGGTATCTGTTAAGAATTTAGCCTATTTTCCAATCAGACTTTTGTTGTTGTTAAGTTTTAAGACTCCTTTGTGCATTTTAAATGAAAGTACTGTATCAGATATGTCTTTGCAAATATTTTCCCCTGTCAGGGGCTTATCTCCTCATCCTTTTGGCATTGTCTTTCACAGAACAGAAATTTTTAATTTTAAGGAAGTCCAGCTTATCAGTTATATCTTTCATTGATCATGCATTTGTCATTATATCTAAAAAGTGATCACCATAGTCAAGGCTATCTAGGTTGACTCCTAAATTATCTTCTAGGAGTCTTATAGTTTTGTATTTTACATTTATATTTATGATATATTTTGCATTAATTTTTTGAGAAGAGCATAAGATCTGTGTCTAGATTCATTTCTTTGCTTGTGGATGTCCAGTTGTTCCAGCATCATTTGTTGAAAGAACTATCTTTACTCCAATATGTTGCCTTTCTTCTTTGTCAAAGATCAATTGACTATATTTATGTGGATATATATCTGGGATCACAATTCTATTCCATTAATCTATTTGCCTGTTCTTTTACTAATACCATACTGTCTTGATTATTGTATCTTTATAGTAAGTCTTGAAGTTGTGTAGCATCAGTACTCCAACTTTCTCCTCCTTTAGTGTTGTGTTGGTTATTCTGGGTCTTTTGCCTCTCCTTATGAACTTTAGAATCAGTTTGTCAATATCTATAAAATGACCTGCTGAGGTTCTGACTGGGATTGCATTGAATCTATTGATCAACTTGGGAAGAACTGACATCATGACAAAATTGTGTCTTCCTAATCCAGCAGTATGGAATATCTCTCCATTTATTTAATTCTTTTTTGATTTTGTTCCTTAGAATTTTGTAGTTTTCCTAAAATAGACCTTGCACAGTCTTTGTTAGATTTATGCATAGGTATTTATTTGGGGGGGTTACTAATATAAATGGTATTGTGCTTTAACTTCAATTTCTACTTGTTCTTACTGTTACATAGGAAAGCAAATGACTTTTGTATATTAACCTTTTATCCTGCAAACTTGCTATAATTATTTATTAGTTTCAGGAGTTTTTTGGTCAATTCTTTAGGATTTTTTGACATAGATGATCATGTCATTTGGGAACAAAGATAGTTCTATTTCTTCTTTATCAATCTGTATACTTTTATTTTTTTCTTGTCTTGTTGCATTAGCTAGACCTTCCAGTATGAGGTTGAATACCCCAGCAGGTGAGGCTCCGGTTAAGCAGTTTCCCCTGAGGGCAGATCTTCTTAGTTAGAACAGAGTGCTCTGGTTTATTTTGAAATCTTTCCTTTTCCCCTTCTCCTGCTAAAATCCAGAGGAGATTTTTCTCTGATTTTTAATGTGAGAATCGGGTTGAGCTCCTGGAAGTAAAATTCCCAATATTATGGAGGTCCACCTATGACTGGTCCCTCTGGAGTTTTTAACTCTCAGATTTGTATATGCTGAGCCTCCAGCAATTCATCAATTACAATTCAAGTTTTTCTACCCCAGCACTGGTTCCCATGGCAGTTTCAGCCCATGAGTGTTTGCTCAGGCAAGACTTGGCTCCCTGAATTTGCCTATCTGTCTCTCTAATCTTATGGCCCAAGGTTTGCTCTGTGCCCTCAGTTCTCTTAAGGATCCAAGAACAGTTGCTGATTTTTCAATCTGTTCAGTCTTTACTTGTTAGGATGAAATGGCAATTTCCAAGTTTCTTATATGCAGAACTGGAAACCAGACGTCCTACTAATTTTTTTAAGCTGTTTATTTTGAGATCATTATATATTTACATACAGTTATTAGAATTAATCCAGAAAGATCCCATGTACCCTATACCCAGTTTTTTCAACATGGTAATATCTTGAAAATCTATAATACAATTTATTTTAGTAGTACATTTACTTTTAAATTGTAGTCTCCTTTTCTTCACTCCCTGTGAACAATTCTGCTTCAGCTATGATGCTCTTCCATTTGTAGACTCTCTTCCAGGAAAATTAGGTACAACTGACCAAAAAAAAGCAGAGTCTCCAGCAACACCTGAGTTATTTCTTTCATCAGTTAACCATATATATGTATTTTTTTATGTAATCAACTGAGGGCTACTCAGGATTACATGAAAAAATATAATCAACTCAGGGCTATGTAATCTTTGAAGCCCAGGTCTGGGCTTCATCATAAGAACTTCTAGTTTACAGTTCCTGAAATGCTGCCATCTATTTAACACTTTCCCCCATGGTAACAACTTAATGGGACTAATAATGTAATATCAGCTCCTTTAGGCAAATAAACTGTTGTATTTACTAATATGCATCCAGTGCTAGATCTCTGTCTATCACATGGTTAGGACTCAATATATCTTTGTTAAACAAATAATCATGATTATTATT
The DNA here is from genome assembly GCF_039906515.1 of Pseudorca crassidens. Classification (NCBI taxonomy): domain Eukaryota; kingdom Metazoa; phylum Chordata; class Mammalia; order Artiodactyla; family Delphinidae; genus Pseudorca; species Pseudorca crassidens. The sequence goes on from NC_090313.1 coordinate 7,970,285, forward strand.
CAGTCAATAAGTTTCCAACTATATGTGATTCTTATCAGGATACTCATGTATCTCAGTCATTTTTAATATAATTTTGGCATCTGGGGAAATTGACAAAGGGAAAAATTTTGTACTAAATGATGAATTAAAAAGTTAACACACAACAGAATTATTGTATAATTATCAAGTTGAGTTTTAATTTTGTTTTGTTGCAATGTGAATAATTCACTAGGTCTGATATTTAATTTGTATTCCAACTGAATCTATATTATGTCATATTTTGTAGATTTGATGAGTGATCATATGCAGAAAACGTACACCTCCTAAATGTGTGTGCATTTGTGCCTGTATTCATGTTTGTGTGTGTGTTTATACTTACACATACACAAAAACACACACTTTTACTATTTGTAACAAATATATATATATTTACAATTATGAAAATGCTTAAATATGTATAGTATTCAGAAAGAAGTTGTTAATATTAAATGTACAAATTATAATTCTTACCTCACAATATTTTTCCATAATACAGTGTGCTATTTGTGATCATTTGTAAATGTACATCTTTCTTTAACTAACTTAGACTTTCAGAATTAAGGAAATTCCACAAATTTTTATTAGTGAAAATTCTGTTTTAGGAAGATTTTGAATACACAGTCTTGGCATAATTTTAAAAAAAATTTTGTAATGTTTGTCTTTAAAACTTGTTAATAGTCTCATTTCTCATCTGTAATGCATATACAAAGTTTATTTGATGATGCATAGAACTTCAAATCTAAGCAGTCCTCTCACTATTAAACATAATTCTTTTGACAGAAGAGCCAAAAAAATTATATTAAAACTAATGATATTTTGCACTAGATAATAGGAGACCTGATAAAGATTAACTTTGCTGAATATTGCTTCAGGTTGCATTTTTTAGATATTTTTGCACCTAATGAGAAAGAGGCCATAATAGTGATTTGTTCATATGTTCACTCTCATTTAAACATGAGTTCTTCCCACTTCCATATATAAACAAGGTATCCCACTCTAAAGGGGCAGACATGAATTCTTTGAAGCTTTGTGATTCTTTCTGTTTTGATGTTCCTTCTGGGAATGACATGAATGAACTCCACTTAAGAATCAGGTGTGTTGAGCTCTCTACATAGCATCCTGTGGTCAAAGGACATACATGACATCCTCATAAATTAAATGTTTATAGAAGACAATTGTGAAGCCTGAAGGCAAAGATTTATAAAGGATTTAACCTAACAGGTCCACACAAGAATGAAATTTAATATAAAAGTCAAAGGCTAGGATTAATAAAACCTGTATTTTTGCCGCTACTCCTTATGTCCCATGAACTAATTTTATCATCTCAGGCAAAACCTTCACTTTATTTGGCCTTTCTCTATTCAATTATAATATTACAGGAGTTCAGTGGGAGAGTGTCTAAAATTTGTTTCTGCTTCCATATTTTAATATTTTACTTTTCTTTTAAACACCTTTTTTATCTTCCAAAAAGGCAACCTATACATTTCTTTGTCACTTATCTCGTGTTAAACATTCGAGGATTTTTGCTTCCAAAGGTTAACATGAGTTCCTTGAGGGCAGGGGCTGGGTCTTTCCCCAGAGGTGCAACACTGTCCCCAGAAGATGGTGGATTTTAAATAAATGTCTACTTTTAAACTGAATGTTATCCCAAAAATTTCAGCAATGGCACGTTTTGTCTTCCATTTTGAAGGGCAAAGAGAAGACCAAAAGAATGTGATCAATCCATCAGGAACACAGGAAGAAATAGATATGTTCTAAAGGTGTGTCCAAGAAAAGAGTAGATCAAAGAAGATATACAGAAATTTCAACATTTTTAGAGTTATTTTACACTTTTGAAATATAGCAATACAATGGTTATATGGGTATAGCAATAAAATAAGCAGTAGCATTGAGGAAAAAATTCTACATGATTCAAAATGAGTTAAAAATGCTATCACATTTGGATATATAAATAATAAGGTTTATTTGTTGTTTTATAACACATTTCACAGCAATTCTAAAACCATGGATTATATAGTAGGTCATATGTTCACCAGCTTAAACTGCAAGGATGAGTGAAAATACTCTGCTAAGTTTGGCCTCTACTCAAACCTAATGCATTTTATATGTCAAATAGATTCAATGCATTCAAGGATAGAATGCAATTTATTTTTTGGCAAACATATGAGTTCCCAGTTTGAAGAAGATAGTATTGGAAAACATTTTTCAAAGCGATATTTTGATGCATGAGTATAAATCAATCAACCAATATAGTATTTGATTTAAACACTCTGAAATCTTTTTAACATGAGTTAGAAAAGCATTTCAGTGAAATGCATTTAGGTTTGACGTTCTTGCTTTAGATTTTTGGTTTTTCTTAATATAATTTCTAAAAATGTTCATCTAGATTTGTTCTAGCACAAAGATGTTTTCTTTTCAACCTTCACCTAGATTGCACTATAAGATTGGAGGTATAACTGTGATGTGATTGAGAATTTTAAGAAAATAAAGTAAATATTGTGGTTGTTGAGATTAATCCTATGCTCCTTGACAGAGTGGTAAATTTAGGTCTGCAAAGAAGGGTAGACCAATCTCTGCATTGAATCCTTGGCCATGGTTTAATCAAAATTGCCAGGTACTGATTTTCCAAAAGACCACTATATTATCTATTGCTAATGAAAGCCCGGTTCATTCCTACAAGACCAATTACAGTATCACCTTGATGGAGTCTTAGTAGTATCAGAATAGAAAAGTCAGAATAGGATTTCATGTACTGAGTTTGAGTGGCTTAGATCAGGCCTTTCAATCAAGAGATCTGAGCAGGATGGAACAAAGTGCATGAAATATTAGTTCAACATTAGTGCACAGAGTGAAGTGAGGACCTTGAAACAAGCCTGGACAAAAAGCAATGTTTTGATTACTGCATCCTTTGCTCAATTAAGTCATCAATTGTCCCAAGAAATAGGCTTGTAGCTGAAATGAACAAAACAATGCCTTGAAAGGAAGCCATTGAGTAATCTGTCATCAATGGCATTATTGAGTAGTTATAGAGTTATCTTCCTGGCCAAGAAATGCCTGGAACAAAGAGTAAACCCCCGTCTAGGGAGGCAGCTTTCTAAACTTTCATAGTTAAGTCATGTGAAGCCAAGGTCTCTCCACTCTGAAAGTAGAGATGGAGATCATTTCTGATGGCTGGGGAAGCTCTCTCCTGCTCTGGAAGTCGTCATGCAGGGACACCTGAACATTGCTCTTTTTGCTATTGTGAAGGGGGTCAGCCTGAAGTCCACACATGATAAAGAGTGAAGATGGGAAAATCATGCAGAAGACGAGTGAGAGCACTGACAAAACCAGACCCTAAGGTGTCCGTGGCACTTGACTTTTCACATACGTGAACCAATAAATTGACTTTATGGCTTTGGACATCCTACACTGGAGTGTGTTATTTGCCTCTGAAAACATGGTAATTGAGAAACACACTAAATCATTGATAATGGATTCCTTGGCAGGTAGAATTGATGAGTGGAGAAGAGACTGTTCCCTTAAAAATAATGATTGTAAAGAATATTTAAAGATATGCGGAGGCCCTTTAGAATGTAACATGAGGGAAATGAGGAATATATAAAACTTCATTTCATTAATTCAACAAATTTGCTGGCTACCTATTGTGTGTCACATGTAGTTCTAGGTGCTAGAGATATATAAGGAAATAAAATAGAAAAAGAAATCCCTGTCCTCATAATTCCACTTTATTTTTAAATAATATATTCATACTAAAAGAGGAAGTTCAAGGGATTATTAACAGTAGTTACCAATAAATAGTGAGATCATGGCTGCTTTTATTCTTTGTATTTTATATTTTTAAAAATACCTATTTAAAAATTTTCCACAATAAACGCTTATTATCTATATTCCTAAAAATGGCTCTAAAAATACTAAAGAAATGGAAAGGCATTGATAATTTGGAAAAAGATTTCTTTGGCTTTAACCCAATCTGTATACACAAGAAGCATCTAAAGCTACCCAAAATATAACTGACTTAAGATACCAACTGGGAATTTCCAATTCCCATCTCAATTATCTTAACCATGTCCAATAAAGAACTCAGAGATGTAGATAAATGAAAGACAATTTACAGTGTTAGTCCTGAGAAATTACTTACACAACAGAAACAGACCCAAAGACATAGAAAACAAACTTATGGTTACCAAAGGGGAAGTGGGCGGAGAGATAAATTAGGAGGATGGGTTTAACAGATACACAATACTAGGTATAAAATAGATAGCCAACAAGGACCTACTGTATAGCACAGGGAATTCTACTCAATATTTTGTAATAACCTTTAAGGGAAAAGAATCTGAAAATTTTTACATATAAAGTAGTTAAATATATATACACACACACACACACACACACACACACACACACACATATATATATATATATATATATATCCTAATCACTGTGCTGTACACCTGAAACAAACATGACATTGTAAATCAACTATACTTCAATTAAAAATCAACAACACAGTTTATAATTTTTAAAAAGGCTGGTTAAAATTTGTACTAGCCTGTCCTTTTACAATTTCAAACACACTTGTTTACCACAGAAAACTTAGGACACATACTAAAAAGTGAAAAAAATTAACATATAATATTACAACTCATGTAATTATTGTAAGCATCGTTTGTTTCAAAATTTCATATCCTTAGATGCTATTATTGGAAAACTGTATCATTCTGTATATACTGATTTTCAATCTACCTTTTAGTCTATATTTTTATTACCCCTATTTTAACAAGATTTACTCTATTACGAATATCTTGCCTTGCATGACTTCAAAAGAAATGAAGATTTCTAAATGTATTTTTCGTCCATAATTAAAGGTACATTTCTTTTTCAGGAATCTTTTACAGATTAACATGTCTTTGCTTTAATGAAGTTTACTTAATATCTCAAATATTAGAACTGAAAATTAAAATAAACTTATAGCAAGGGAATAAAAAACAATATATCAACTATAATGGTAGAAATTGCTTTTTCAAACAGTGTACAAGGTTAAAGAAAATAGGAAGTAACTTGACAGTTGTGTGTATATATATATATATATATAAAATCAGGTAGAAGAAAAGGTCAATATCTCCGCCACACATCTAAAGTTTTAAGTGGTTTTACTTATTCACTGGTTACATATCAATTTTCATACAGCAAATACAATTTTATGACAAGCGACCTTATCCCTGTCAGTTAGAGATTTGTCTTCCAGCTGCACATCAACCCAAAATATATTATTATTCTTATACTCTTACAGGAACACAATAACACATCTTCATTAAATGTCAAGTGTTTATCTTATAAGACTTAGAGTTCATAAAAATATAATAGAGAATTGTGTCACAATAGTCAATTTAACATGATATAAGTTAACATTTTAGGAAAATAAGTCATACTATAAAATGTGGTATCCATCAGATTTTTAGTATTCTGAAAAGTCTGCCAACTGAAGTTTTTACTATCTATGTAGAATCATAGAAACAATGTATATTTATTTTATATTGTAAATCATTTTGGAAGTATTTTTCTGTATGTTTGTTATGTATAAATACATTCTTTTGTCAAAAGAGCAATAAGAAGACATTTACGCAGCAAACCATATTTTCTTCCCATGTCCTCTTGCTTTAGACCAATAAAAGTGTTGGTTCAAAATCCAGTCATTTGTCTTATATTCTAGTTCATCTTGGGTGGTCTTTGATTTTATTAATATAACAATCAATGCCAGTCTTTACTTGTCCAATCAAGATTCTACATGGATAAATATCTGACATATTTTTCAGTCAGATTTTATTACAATAAAATAGACAGAGCTAACGTTAAACCATTTGAAAATGTGCTTTTGCACTTAAAAACAAATGAAACATTCAGAGAGATTAAAATATAAGAAGTACAATATGTATGAATAATGAATATCCATAGTAAGTCTTGTATTGAGAATCCAAAAAGGGAGATGAACAAAATCACATAATGGAATACTTGTTGGGCAGATCTTACTGTTATTTCCCTCCTCCTCTCCCCCTCCCCTCCCCCTCCCCTCCCCCTCCCCTCCCCCTCCCTCTCTTCTAATCTACTTTAATATTAATGTTGGGGGAGACTTGTAGGAATGTTGCAGCCATATTCAGGTTGTAATTAGATTTTAAGAATCCCTTACAATTTCAGATTCTTCCATAACTTAAAATGGATCATCTGCAAGGCTTGGATTCATAGGCAACCCATGTTATTGCCTTATTACCTTATTTATTAAAATCAAATGATGGATGAAACATTTGAATTTCTGTTGTTCTTTTTGAAACGTATTCCATATGAATATTCCTTAGAATTGATATACACTCCTCTTCCAGCTTCTAGAGGCTGCAGCATTCAACTGGTTCCTAACTGCTTCACTGCAATCTCTGCTTCTATCCTTCTATTGTCTTCTCCTGTTGGCTTTGACCTTGCTTGGAGAAGAAAAGTTTTTCTCTTCCTTCTGCACTTTTTTGGCTGGCCTAATAATTAAATTGACATAAGACAGAAAAACAAATTTAATTTCGTATGAATGGGAGCTCCACAGAGATATGAGAGGCTCCCCAGCAGTCAGGTAATTGAGGTGTATATGCCATCCTGAGCTAAGGAGATGGGGATGGAGATCTGGGGTCTCAAAAGTAAGGAAAACAAGTCTAAGGAAGATGAGAAAAGCAGATGTTTAGTAAACAAATGTTTGCCATACCATGCAGATATCTTCCTAATATAAAGAGTTATTTTTGGTATTAGCTCCTTCTTGGTACAGACCCTCTATCTAAATTTTTCTAGACAGTTAAGAGGAATGTAAAAAGCTCTTATGGAGTCTGTTGGTCCTTGACTGTCTTCCTCTGGAAAGAATACACATGCCAAAGTGGCACATTCTGGGGTGGACAGCCCTGAGCCCTATCACATTCTTTCCTATGTCTTAGGAGAATGCCCTACTACTAATTATTTTCAGATCTGTTCTGCTCTTAAAAGTCATACTTCTAGTTAAAAAGAGACAAACAAATGAAACAAAAACTGTATTTTTGAAGTGAGGGCAAATAAGATATGTTATTTGTCTCTATTTTGTAGAGTGATTATCAACAAACATTTATTAAGCACCTAATATGTGCTGGGAAGTCTGTGAACCACTTGGGATATTTGGGTAAGTAAGATAGAATGCTTATCTAGAAAATGAACACATGGCATATGCACACAAGTATAATCAAATTATCATACACAGTAACCCGGTGATAAAGCATTTGACACATAAAATCACGTAGGCATCCATAGAACCTTTTACTGTGAAAAATGCAACTGGTTAAATATTTAGATATTTCACCATATTTACATGTCGTGTTATATCATTTATGTATTTTACATAACATAATGTTGTACCATATATTTGTAATTTATTTTATTTACCTATAAGCACATTTTGGCAGTAACTTAGACTCTCAGAGAATTTTCAGTAAATTGACAGGAAAATTAAATAAAACAAACTATCAATTCAGCTAAATAATTGGCCAAGGTGTCAATTCTGTCAAGAAATTGTTTCGACTGAAATGGCTTGTTGTTTGATGAAGTTAATTTTTCAGTTTAGTCAATGCATTTAAACCAATTTTATGTGTGTATGAACAGCTTTAAACTGCTGAGGGATTCCGTTTCCAGTCCGAAGTAACTAACCTTAATGGGTCTCTTTGATGGTATTGCCTTAATATTCAGAGAAGTCAGTGGTCGTCCCAATAAGAAATGATAAGCGTAGAAACATGTTTTTGAAGCATGGAGTAGGATAATTTAAGAGCCTAAAAGCCCAGGTACAAATAATTATACAGAAAATTGGTTAATTACAACTCAGAGATAAGTGGAAAGTGTCCAACTGCAACTGGAATTGCTCAATTGTCTGCACAATTATCCAACTGTAGCAATAATTATTGGCTGCTAAATTTTTTCTCTCTAAAATAAATTCAATACCCGTATATGCGTCTTAAATCTCAAGTACACATATTGCACTTCTAAAATTTTCTTCAAAGCATTGCTAGTTTCCATCCTGCAGATTTTCTTGAAAACATTTCCAAGTGTATTATCTAAAATTAGGTATAAGACAAAATTAACAATTAATGGACTCAATATTATACCCACATAATTAATTCTCTTCATCTATATAGCATTTACTGAGGAAGATTATAGGTTAGTTTTAGGTCAAAGGGTGCCTCTAAGAGCTCATTCAACACAGAACATCCATTTTCATCTGGTGAACCAGCATTATGCAGACACTATTCGGCAAAGTTATTCTTGAAAATAGAAATTATTCATAGCATGTATATTGCTCAAGTATAAGACCATGGGGGAGCAATGCCTTACTCAGGAGTAACAGGAGAATTCCAAGTTTGCTTTACAAATATTTTACTGTTTTCACATAGTAGATTCTCAAAATAGTTGATAAACGTAATTGACTTAATTTCCAAAAGATAAGGGTGAATGCATAATAATTTAAAATTAATGACTCCACAGAAGCATACATTGCAGACCTGTATTTTGACGTTGATTGTAACTCTACTTCTCATTGCACCTCCACCATCTTTTGTGGGCTGGGGGATAATATTCAGAATCTAAGGGATAAAAGCAGCTTGAAGAAGAATTGTTAAAGGACAGATTTGTGAGAGATATCTGTCAAAAGAATGAAAAATAAATACACTTTTAAAATAAATGGAGAAGAAGGGAAGGAGAGATGAAGAAAAGGTGGTTTTGCTAAGGTAGTTGAAAGGAAAATTTTGAGGTGAGCATTATAGGTTTTAGGTCTTAATTCCCATAGTAACTTAACAATGTCAATTTTAATGCATTCTCTCCCAGGAAAATGTTGAAGAAAACAATCCCAACATTACCTATTAATCTCTATTTTCAAGCTTGGTAATTACACAAATTTTATTTTTATTTAATCATTCAGCCACTGAGCTGCTTTTAGTGAAAAGGCAGATGGCTGTGGTGCCCATTTTTTAACTGTGAGGGTCACCTGCTTTATTGGAAAGAGTAAATGCCATGAGTTCTAATGTCGGCAGCACCACTTCAAATCTGAAACTTTGGGTGACAGGCTTAATTCCTCTAGCTTTGGCTACTTAATCTCTGAGTTATGGAAATTGTCCTTATTATGGATTGAATTGCGTCCCCTGCACGTTCACATGTTGATGTCCTCACCGCTACACCTCAGAATCTGACCAGTTAGACATAGGGTCTTGGAGATGTAATTAGTTAAGATGAGGTCACACCAGAGTAGGATGGACCTACTAATCCAATATAATTGGTGTCCTTACAAAGGGAGAGACCCGGAGACAGTCATGCACACAGGGAGAAAGCCATGTGAAGATGAGGGAAGAGATTGCAGTGATGCAGCAGAAGCCAAGGGATGCCAAAGACTGCCAGCAAAAACCACCAGAACCTAAAGGAGTGTCATGGACCAGATGTCCCCTCACAGACCTCACAAGGAACTTTTCAACTCTGCCAACATCTGTATCTCTGATTTCTGGCTTTTAAATCTGTGAGAGAATAAGTTTCTGTTGTTTAAGCCACCCAGTTTGTGGTACTTTTTACAGCAACTGAGCAAATCTGCCTATGGTTCTGTCACTCTAAGTGTCTGAGTTCCCACTTACTCATTAAATAGGGGCAGCAAATATAGCACAGGCTAACCCAGCAAGAAGGCCATCAAAAGTGGTTTTAACATATGGTAGTGTTTAATTTCTCTGCCTGTAAATACATATTCAGAAAAGGTTCTCTTACCTATTTCTCCAGCAGAGGGTAGGAAAAACTTTAATCTGCATAATGTAAGGTCTGTTTGAATAGAAGGCTTTTCTATGGATTTGACTAATTGCTGCATTGATTTTTGTTGATATGCATATATAATATACTTTTGTAATAGATTAATTACACAAAACCTTAAATTTTAGAAGGAAAATATGAAAGAAGTTTCTTGAGGGCATCCTCTCCCAAGCCATTCCCACCATCTTTTCCCCCGTGACCCCAGCCCACTCATGTTCCTGTTTCTGGAAAAATGGAAGAATGTGTGGAGGAAAATGTTGCTTGATTCAATAACACTCAAATGGTAAAAAGAACAAAATACTGTTTTATCAATAAATAAAATTTGAAATATATGATCAAAAGTCATAACCAAACAGAATTCTTCAATTCCTCAATTCAAAACTAGCAGTCCATATTATGTAAGAAAATCATCCTTTGAAAACATGAAAATTATGTGATTCCAATGTTCTCATTAAATATAGTTTTATTTCAGAACATAAATTGACTTGATACTTGTTTCATTTAATTTACTAGATTCATTCCTCTGTTATTATTTTTTTCATTAGTTTTGGTTAAGAGTTCCATAGCTTATTTAGTGTAATCTTTAAATTCAAGTTTCAGCAAATGAGTCTGATACATTATGCTTTTGATTCATAGACTCAGTACCTTTGGTACACCACTTGAGAACTAATCGGATATTTCATTATGAAGGACAAACACGGCACCCACTGGAGGGCAAGCTCTCAGACCAAGACATATTGGTTCTCAGTTTCTGAGATAACAGCCTAGAATACACCAAGATGCTCACAGAAAATAAAAGCAGGAAAACCTTCTGTTTTCTCCAGGGAACATTATTTCAAAGCTACCGCTTGCTCACATATTGCCACAAATCGTTGACAGTTTCAGCTTGGCCATCAAGAACACATTACCTCTATCCACTGTGAGAAGAGAACTGTCAACAATATTGATCACAAATATTTTCATGCCAAGAAAAAGCCGAACACCGAATATGAGACACCAAAAAGCCCCAAGGTGTGTGAGTCCAAAGTTATACTGAAGTCTTTTTAAGTTGCTTTCAAAAATGACATGAACTGGTTAAATCAGTTCATGTAATTTCCATAAATGTTTGTTGACCCTTGTTTTCGGGAGCAAATGATTACAAGATTACAATGAGACCTATCTTTACCACCAAACAGCTCAGTCTTCACATAATTGTTTGAAGATGCACTTTGAAAATGTATAGTAAATGGAAAAAAAATAATAAGTAAAAATCATACATCCAATTTTAACCATATATATTTATATACATATATACACACACATTTCTTCATTATTGGTAAAAAAAAAGTTGATAAAGCAACTATTCCAATGAGTACAAAATGTTTACAATATTTCATCAAGTATCCTAAATAATTTATGAGGTAACAGGAAGCATATACCAAATATAGAGATATTCATTGCACTGTAATAGAAATAGTCTGGTGTGACTTAAATCTCTAATAATGGCAAATGTTAACAACATTATTAAAAATCCATTTGAGAGAAAACCTACAGCAATTTGGTTTATATTTAATATTTTCAATATTAACATGTTATACTAGGAAATACAAAAAGTGAAATTAACAGATTATAATGCCCCAAATTAATGCATATGTTTTTAAAAATAATTTGTAAAAGTTATTCACTCATTAGCACAATAATTGTGTAATTACTCTACACTAAATCCACACTATCGATATAGTGTAGAGAAAACATGAAAATTATTTAATGTAAACAAAACCTAGAAAGGCTGCATTTGCTGATTTATTTTAGGGGTTTTCATTTTCTTGGGGATAGAGGTGCTTTATAATTTGTATAATGTAAACACAAAAACTACCAGTTTAAAAACCCCATTTAAGGCATGGTTATGCATCCATCTAGCAAATATTTATACACCATGTCCTCTGCCACTGTATTAGGTGATGGGAACCCATTAGGTGATAGTCAGATTTCCTTCTCAAGGAGCCCAGGGTCAGTAAACAGTGAATTTTGATACAGAGTGATAGATTTTTTGGTGGATTTATACACAGGTGCTATAGGAGCCCACTGCAGGGGACAGCCAATGGGGTTCTGGAGAGTCTCTATGAGGAGGTACTATAAATAAATAGTTTTAAAACACACTTGAGGACTTCCCTGGTGGTCCAGTGGATAAAACTCCACACTTCCAATGCAGAGGGTGTGGGTTCAATCCCTGGTCAGGTGACTAAGATCCCACATGCCTCGCAGCCAAAAAAAATAATACAATTAAAAATTAAAAAAAAAATACTTGTGTTTGGTGTGTTTCTTGCTTTACTAAATCATGACTGTTAATCCATGCTGGGAGAGGACTTCTAGTTTGATTAAATTCATGTTCTGAAAGCGAGACTTTCCAACTTATATTTGTTCGACATATGATTTTTCAACTTTATAGATGGTGAGAAAGCAAAACGCATTCAGTAGAAACCATAGTTCAAATTACGAATTTTGATCTTTTCCTGAGCTAGTGATATGTGGTCTGATGATGGTCTCTCGTGATGCTGGGCAGTGGCAGTGATCTGGAGGGTAGATAGCCAATACACTTACAACCCTTCTTTCTGTGCGTAGACAACCACTACGTTTTTCACTTGCAGAGCATATTCAATAAATTATTTGAGATATTCAAACTTTATTATAAAATAGGCTTTGTGCTAGATGATTTTGCCCAACTGTAAGCTAATATAAATGTTCTGAGCATGTGTAAGGTAGGAGAGGCTAAGCCATATTTGTTCAGTAAGTAAGGGATATTAAATACATTTTTGACTGAACGGTATTCTCAACTTACAATTGGCTTATTGGAGTGTAACCTCATCGTAAGTCAATGAAGAGCTGCAATTAAAAATCAATAAAAATCTACTCACTGAAGTTTTTTTTTTTCCCCCTTATATACCATTATTCTAGAATATTCATCATCATGAACCACTCCCATCTATCCATTCCCTGCTCTGGTAAAGCTAACATGATAAGCAATGGGGTACAAAATGTTGTGTCACTCCTGCATGAGACTTGGAAATTACTTGAGATGCTCTACAGTGTACTAAACAATAAAAGCAATACCATATATAATAGCAATGTTATTAAATAAAAAATAGACAGTAGAAATAATGAGATGCAGGAATTCCATGTTGCTTGTGTGGAGTTGCTTGAGTGTTCACAAAAGGAGACAGAATTTAAATAATACTAGTATTATAAGAATTAAACAAAGGAAAGGAGAATGTAGAGATATTTCTGGGATTTGGGAAATGGAGTTAAATATACAATTTTCATAGAGTTGTTTGTTTTGGATAGAAAGAGTTGCAGAGCAGAGTGAAGTAGAAGACAGGAGAAGACTGCAGACAGCCTGACATAATGAACCATGTGTTTGGACTTCATTTTAGATATCCATAGTATTCAGATTTCTACTTTTCCCTATGGTAATTGGGTGTTGTGAAATTGTATAGTACCTCTAAAAACCATACCTGGAAACCCATCAGGGCTACGTTTTGGAAGCAGCAATAAGGTGATCAGAATCCCATAACTTCTTAACTCGTCTTTTATCTCAGAGCTCCAAGAAGGACAATTTGAACATCTCTGCTTATAGAGACAGAACAAACATCAAAGGGTTAGGGTATGTCTCTGTGTGTTTGATGAGATTTGGGGTGACATTCAAAGAGGGATCAAAAATAATATTATAGATATAGGATTAAGAATGTATTGGACAAAGAGAGATAGGTATAAGGATTCCAATTAGATATTCACAAAAATCCATTAAAATATCCTGAGGGTGCTAAAAATGGGAAATTGAGAAAAAAGTCATAAATTCTCAATATTTCCTTAGCTTTGACAGTGGTGTTAAATGAAATATAAGATCAAGATTTGAAATTGAGATCCATTAACATAATTTTGTGAGAGGAAATAGTGAGTTACTTCAGATAATCTAGTATTTAGATATAAATATTTCATCCAATCAGTTCCCTAAATCTTAAAAAAAATGGTGAAGGTAGAGCTCCATTCTAGGAAACGACATATGCTATAGAAAGAATAAGACAGCAAGGAAGTTTGCATCAAGCCATAAAATACCTAAAAATTTTTATGATTAATGTTGCAATGGTGTAAACTAAATGAATGGAAGAAAATGTTTGGAGAAAAATCATAACAATCAACATTCTCTAGACTACAAAATTAAAACTGCATTTTCAAGAGGAAGATAATTGTGTGAGTGCTTTGACACTTTTTCCATATCTGTGCTAAATAGCTTTTATCTTGAACATTTCCTAAACATGAAAATTTTTGAGAGAACACAAAATAGATGTAGGAGTAGAGTAGACACATTTTTAGTAAAATAATTGAAATTATTACTTTATATATAATTTAATATGTATGAAATCTTATAATTTATGGTAATATATGTGATAATAATTATAACAAATTATTCCTTCCTTTGAATTCCTATCTAAAATATAAAATGTTAAGCATAGAGTTCTTTTTCAATAAGTACTATTGAATTCCAGGATTGTTAGGCTACACGAAACACAAGATTTAGGACTCTGCCTGCTTATATTTAAGGCAAAGATACACCCTTTAAGTAAATAGTTATTATCAACAACAAACCAAAATTAAATTGTAAAATATTTTTTAAAACTGGATTTTCCATAAAGGAAATATATTAGTGATAAACGCTGCAAAATAAAGAACAAAGATGAACTAAAATGCACAATTCACAAAGGAAGTAGTGAACCAGTTCCATAACATTTGAACTGTTCAGCCTGATAAAAAATATAAAAATAGGTCACATTATGGAAAGAGGAGAATATTTTGAAGAGACAATGATTTTAGAATTCTTCACTAAAAACATTTTTTAAATTCTTTTACAATTTACGATGCTTATTGAGAGGAAAGCATTTTAGTATGACTACTTGGAGAGCTTAAATGTGATCAAGATAATTGGAAAAGGGTTTAATTTTGCCCAAAGCAAACAAGAAGATGAAAGACAATTGAACAATTGCTTTGGTGGAGGAACCAGAGGACCTACTGTTGTGTTGGAATTGGATTGAACTCCTAGAATTTTGTCAGGATAAAGGATACATTATGCTCCCCCGAAGAAAGGAACTGGCATGGGATCACCTTAGGTCCTATTAATAGGGTCATTTGAAGCAGGAAGGAAACCTAACAGGAAGGAGCTGCATTTTCAGGCTCATTCTGGCTGTGGTGTGGGAAGTGGACTGTGGCAGAAAGCCTGGAAGCAGCCAGACCAGCAAGAGCTCTACAGGGATTGATGAGGTGACTGGTCCAACTGGGTAGTGCTATACGTGTTAAGAAGCGGTCAGACTGTGCATATCTAAAGAAGGGTGTTCAGTTGTTGGGAACTGAGCAAAAGAGAGGGGTCCAACATGAAACCACAGGGACTTCCCTGGTGGTCCAGTGGTTAGGACTCCAAGCTCCCAATGCAAGGGGCACGGGTTCATCCCTGGTCGGGGAACTA
Source organism: Pseudorca crassidens (assembly GCF_039906515.1). Classification (NCBI taxonomy): domain Eukaryota; kingdom Metazoa; phylum Chordata; class Mammalia; order Artiodactyla; family Delphinidae; genus Pseudorca; species Pseudorca crassidens. The sequence goes on from NC_090313.1 coordinate 7,985,625, forward strand.
AGATCTCCCCATGCTGCAAGGCGTGGCCAAAAAAAAAAAAAAAAAGATGAAACCACAGGTTCTGGGTTGATGAATGGAGCAATCACTTATTAAGAAGAAAACTGTGGGACAAGCAGGTTTGAGGAGAAAAAATCAGAGTGCTTTTCTTGATTTACTATGCTTGTTATATTTATTACACGTCCAAGAGCAATCATGGGGCGTGCATTTTGTTCTATTCAGTTTTCTCCTCAATTAACGGCAAGATCACTTGGATTAATAAACATAGATGTTAGTTTTATGAATAAATGAAGTCAGTTGCTGCAAAAGAATTATTGATTCTGTGAGTGGATGAAAAAGAGCTTTAAAAAGTTTAGGATTATATAAATGTGCCATAGTGTGTTATTTATTAGTTAGCTCTAGACTAAGGCACCTGCATGCCTTCTGTGGTTCCCACTGCTTGTGTGTTCTTTAAAGCTTAACATAGAGCATTTAAGTAATGCACAATTACATTCTTTCCCAGACTCCATAAAACTCAGTTCCCATGTGGAAGACACACTGAGAGGTAATTGGTGACATAGAAACAAGGGATGATGGTAATTACTGCGGCTCAACAGGAACTCAAACCTACAAGCCACATGACTCAGGTGGTTGACATTAAAAGCCCTCAGTAACATGCCCATTTCCTGCCACTCGGACATGCACTGACTCCTTCCTATTCCAAGTCCCCCAAGAAGAGGATGCTGAGATAGAACTAAATGAACAAGGCTTTTATTAGGGAAAGTGCACGAGAGAAAGTAGAGAGGGAGGGGCTGGTAGAGCACAGTGTGACCCTGAAGGAAGGAGAGACGGGGAAGGCAGGTTATATGCAGCGTAAAGAAGTTTCAGCAAGGCCCTCATGAAGTGCTTGAGCCAAGGTCCGCTGTCAGAGTTGTCCCGTTTCCCAGAAATGTGTTCACCTTAGTATACCTCCAGCACCACTCCATCTTTGAGTGACAGCAGACACAAGAGTTGGGGCCTCAGTACAAATGCAGTGATGGATTTCAATGCTTAATCACTGGGGCCCTTGGCCAATGATCTGCTGAAGTTCTAGAGGAAAGCATTACACAAAGATAGACTTGTATTGAGCATATGTGAGAGGTATTATCTGTAGGTCAAGTGGATGGTCGTTGGAAGGATGCTGACGAGGAGAAGGTAGTCCCCACCATCATATTAGAGTTAATTGTCAAGCATTAGTATTAGCAAAGTAAGAATTTCAAAGAAACCTACTTTCAAGTCTGTTTGGACTGCCATAACAAAATATCATAAACCGGGTGGGTTAGGAACAACAAAAGTTTATTTCTCACAGTTATAGCGACTGAGGGTTCCAACATTAAGGCACTGCCAGATTTGGTGTCTTGTGAGAGCCTACTTCCTCATTCAAGGCTGACTTTTCTCTGGAAGGGAATAAGGAAGTTTTCTCCAGCCTGCTTTATAAGGGTACTAATTCCATTCATAACGGCTCCACCCTTAGGACCTAATCACCTCCCCAAAGCCCGACCACCTAATACCGTCCCCTTGGAGGTTAGGATTTCTGCATATGAATTTTGAGGGGACACAAGCATTCAATCTATAGCACTTATTCACGTGGATTATTGTGAATATATCCATGCATTTCCCCCATGACACTCAGAAACCCAGGCCAATTGGTAATCATTTGGTTCAAGGATAAAACAATAATAATAACAACAATAAGAGTAATAATATAGAGACAATATTAGGTTTTTACACTGCCAGCTATACGCCTTAGGAAATAACATATTCAACTTATTTATGGGATGAGTGTTGTATTATCATAAATATTGTACAAAGGAAGCAGCTGAGGTACAGAGAGGTTACATAACTTCTCTGAGGTCACATAGCTAATAAATTGGAAAAGCTAGTTTCCAAAACAGGCACCCCAACTCAGAACACCGGACTCTTAACCACTAAGGTATCTTGGTTTTCTTTGGGGTTTTAGACCACTCAGAAATCGTTCACAGAAATGATTTACTTACTGTGCCCTTAATATGACTACTCATAGCATTTTGACTACAGCAAATAAAATGAATTATTTTTTTTCAACTTCAAAATCTAGAGTTTTGTAGCAAAGTATTCTCAAAATATTCAACATCATACCTCTTAGAGAAATAAAAATCAAATATTGCAGTAAATGTAGTAGAGCCCAGGTGAGATGAAGCTTTCTTGGGGATTGCTTAATATAAAATTGGATTGGCGCATCATTCAGGCATAGCTTTGAAAATGGTTTGTCGATAATAATACAATTCACGGACTATGGTGAGTGTTAATTTCAAAGGTTTAAAAAAATGTGAATCCTTCTTTGTCAATCTGTTAACAAAATGACCATAAAAACATTATACTCAAAGAACTTCTTACATCCTGCCTGGTTAATTATAATGTTTTTTATGTTGAGCATATCAATTACCTTTCTTTTTTTTTTTTTTTTTTTTGACGGTACGCGGGCCTCTCACTGTTGTGGTCTCTCCCGTTGCGGAGCACAGGCTCCGGACGCGCAGGCTCAGCGGCCATCGCTCACGGGCCCAGCCGCTCCGCGGCATGTGGGATCTTCCCAGACTGGGGCATGAACCCGCGTCCCCTGCATCGGCAGGCGGATTCTCAACCACTGCGCCACCAGGGAAGCCCATATCAATCACCATTGATCTTTGCTCTGAAAGCATTACAAAGTCTTAGGAAGTCCATGAAAGGGTGTAAAGTATGGGTCCCCTGAAGTGCAATATATAACAGTTAATTAAGTAGCTTCTATGTTAACAGAAAAAAAATAGCTAGAAATATGACCACTTCAACTCTCCCTAAGAAAAGTAATCACCCAGTCACTGGTAATATTGGAAAGGATGAGAAATTAGAAATTCATAAAATCTGTATTTGCATGAATCTGTTAGTAAAAAAATTCTTCCAAATATAGTGGGGTTTTTTTTTGTTGTTAATTAAGTGACATTCATCTATCTAAGGACTTGAATCCAAATTGTTACTATCAATCAGAGTCATGAAAATAAACCAACTTTCAGGGCTCAAACTATGTACAGGTGGGGAAGTAGGTGATTTTATAGGGACTTGCCAAGGGCAGACCACAGTGAGCAAAATGCTGTCTACACGTGCTGGTATTTCAGCCCCCAGGAGTCATTTTTGTCTTTAGTGCAATTGCTTAAGAAGAAATAATAAATTCATCTATGAATATTATGTGAATTTATTTTATTAGAGGTTTTTAAGACTTAAAGGTACTAAGAAAAAAAAGACATCCCAGCCAGGTAAGCTAAGATGCAGGAGAAGGGGCGAAAACTTGCACAAAAAGTGGGGTGGGGGATGGAGGTGGGTGGGCAATATGAAGAAGGTAGGACCACACTGGGATAAAAGTGATCAGATGTGGTGATCAGGGGCCATTCCCACACATTTCCTTACAAAAACTCTGGCGCAGTTGTCTGATTTAACTGAAAAGATAAAAACAAATAAGCAGTATAGCAAAGGCATCATTCTGCTGCCTGCGGTGTAAACTCCCCTAGAATATAAGGCTCATGAGGAAAGCAACCATCTCTGTCCTGTCCGCTGTGATATCCTCTGCTCCAGGTCATAGAATGAAATGAATAGGTATTCAATGAGCTTTGGTGACTGACTGAAATGACTGCTGCCAATGACTACTCTTTCCTTGTTGCTCTAAGACGAAAAGGTCACAGGGACAAAGGTGCCTTAAAAGAAGCATCCTCATTCTACGACAATACTCTGTGTCAGGGTTAAATAATTGGTAGAACATCATTTACAGTATCCATGTGACTCCATTTTTCGCTTAATGTATCTTAAATCATATAAAGTCTATCTACTGTCTAGATGATGTTTAGATATACTATGTTCTCTAATAGTCTGTTACAGAAACAAAAAGCACTTCTTGAGGTTTCTACTTTTCAAAACCATGAAGATCTGTGTTTCATTAGGAATTTTCAGGTTATCAAACAAGTATAGTGAATCCATTTTTTTTTCAACAGCACCATCGGAATGATTTTTTCTTCCAGATCATCCTGATTGTAATGTATCATTTTTAAGGGACCTCAGTTTGGCCAACCCATCTCTTTCTCTTGGCCCTGAATGGACAGAGAAAACCCTAGACAAGCTTTTGAATAAGCAGAGGACCTTTGCTTCAAGAACGTTTAATTTTGGTCTTAAAGTTGCCTTACAACGTTCTAGGCGGCCTGCTGAGTTACCTCATTGAATCCTCAGGTTTCCCACTAATATTTAACTTAGAAGACCAAGGATCTCCACTAGTAGCTGGTGTCCAGTAAACATGACTAATAGAACCAGGACAGAGACCTCTACTTCCTCCTATCAAAACACAGTAGAGAACTAAAAGTAATTCAACTCATATCTCATGACAAACTTTTTGACATTCCCTTTCCTATCTACTTGAGTATTTCTCATGTTACAAGCACTACAAAGCCTTTTCTTTGCCAATCTGCCTGAAATTCTATACTCAGTCCAAAGTCACCCTCTCTCTCCTTTATTTCTCTCTTTCTCATCCCACTTATGCATCTCCAGATTCTCCATATATTAACTAATTTAATACTGACAACAATGCTATTAGAGAGTTATGATTATTGTTAACAATGTGATCATTGAAATTGTGGAGATATAAAAACCAAAACTCAGAAGCCAAGAAACTAGCCCAAATATGCAACTGGTAGAGGCAAATTTTGAACCTCACAGTCTGACCTTAGAAAGTACCCCCACTACCCCATTCTCCTTTGCCTACTATTGGGGACACCCTCTGTTTCTCTTGCCCGCTATGACATCCCGTTTATATACACAGAAGAGACTCAGTGCAAATTTGTTGAATGAAGGCAGACGTACACAGTCCTTGTTTCTGTAGGATGAAAAGAGTCACAGGAATGGAAATCTTCTTTTAAAAATAAAAGATAATTCTCAGCTTCTGACAAAACTCCATGTCAATGTTAAATAATTGCAGGAAAATTAATAGAGTCAAGATAAGGAGGAAAGGAAGGAGATGCATTCTGCTGATTCTGGAAGTATAATCCATAAATGTCTACCTCTAGCAGTACCAAAGGAAACATATTGTTACGAGTTGAATTCCCTCCTCCACCCCAAACATATCTTGAAGTCCTCACCCCTAGTGTCTCTGAATGCTACATTATTACGAAACAGGGTCTTTACAAAGATAATCAAGTTAAAGTGAAGTCATTAGTGTGGACCCTAATCCAATATGACTAGTGTCCTTTTAAAGGGGAAATGTGTACACAAAACAAGCACGAACAGAGAGAAGACGACGACGTGACCACACGGGGAGAATGCCATCTACAAACTCAGGAACACCTGAGGCTCTCAGAAGCTAGGAGAGAGGCATGCAACAAATATTTCCTCACAACTTTCTAAAGTCAGCCCTTCTGACACCTTGATTTTAGACTAGCATCCAGAGCCGTGAGACAATACATTCCATTATTTAAGCAACCTGGTTTGCGTGCTTTGTTGTAACAGCCCTAGGAAACTAATGTCCATATCATTTGGAACATAATGCTAATCCTTTCGTCCTAGTTTCAAAAGGCTGAATTAATTAAGTCAGAAAGAGAAAAACAAATACCGTATGCTAACACATATATATGGAATCTAAAAAAAAAAAAAATGTTTCTGAAGAACTTAGGGACAGGACAGGAATAAAGACACAGATGTAGAGAATGGACTTGAGGACACGGGGAGGGGGAAGGGTAAGCTGGGACGAAGTGAGAGAGTGGCATGGAAATATATACACCACCAAATGTAAAATAGATAGCTAGTCGGAAGCAGCCGCATAGCACAGGGAGATCATCTCGGTGCTTTGTGACCACCTAGAGGGGTGGGATAGGGAGGGTGGGAGGGAAATGCAAGAGGGAGGAGATATGGGGATATATGTATAGGTATAGCTGATTCACTTCGTTATACAGCAGAAACTAACACACCATTGTAAAGCAATTATACTCCAATAAAGATGTTTAAAAAAAATAAAAGGCTGAATAATCATTCTTTCACTCACAGGCTAAGTGAGTCTCAAAGCCTCAACCAGTATGTGCTGAATTGAATGACTTCTTTAAGTAATAAGGCCAGAAAAAATGAAAGAAAGAAATTTGTATCTGTTGGCACTTTTATTCGTCCTTGTTTGCTTATATTATCACCACTCCCTTATTATACAAGAGCCTTGAAAGGAATTCACCTTGTGTTTACCCAACAAAACACAAGTAGTTGCATGGTTCATTCAAATGGACACTTTTCGAGTAAGGAATGAGAATTTGTTTGGATAGTTTGTTCTTCTAAGTGAGCGCTTAAGAAATGGGAAAAAAATATATGATCATGTAGCCTTGTGAAGACTCAACTGATTTGATAAAACTTTTAATGAATAAAGTCTGAACTCACATTACGAAGCCTTCTTTAAAATAAATTGTTTGTTCCATTTTAAAATACAAGTAACAATACCAAAAATAAATAAGGCAAACTCAGCAAAGTGGCTATTTGAAGAATATTTCCCCACCGATACATGTAAAATTTTGCTTCATAAATCGTATTACTAGCTGTAGGTTCTTGGAAAAAAGTAGCTGGAAAACGCTTTGATAAAAACAAGCTTCCAACATGGACAGCAACGTGCTGTACAACAAAACAACCATGTTTCAAAAGCAGATGATAATTATCCTTTTTCTCACATGCCCAGCAATAGTATTGCTGAAGTGCTAGGACTTTTAAGTGGGAACCAAATTAATCTTTATTAATCCTTGTCCCTCTGATTGCATAATGTCTGAATTTGAATGTCTGATGTGTGACACTCTCTTTCCTTTTCCTACGGCAATCAGAAGTGTGAAAATAAACCTTACGCTTTAAAAGAAACGTCAAGTTTGAAAAAAAAATAGATATAATCATCTGAACTGAAAAAAGGGGATAAAAAAGACTTTACAGGAGAAAAAATATACACTATGTCAGAGTTCCAGACGTGTTCTTTTATGTTAATATATTCACTGCTATATGTCAGGGTTGTGAAAATAAGCGGCAACACGAGGAGGCAGGTGGCCAAATGCATATAGAGAAATTTTAAAAATTTGTTCATTTGCATTTTTTGAGAATCTCTCTTTAGAACTTAATTAATACCTTTAAAATTACTTCCTAGAATGATCTGTGTATGGGCCCAATTGAAATTGCCACTAGGTGCTAATTAATGAGTAAGGTCAAATCCCATAATAAATAAATAAATGCAAACACAAACACCTCCCAATGAGGCGTAGTGCCTGCCATTCTAAGTGTTTTTCTTTGCTCATCTGCCTTAGGGCCCCAACACACCGACATCTAGTGAATTTTACAGTGTCAAATTAAGCCAAACACCGCAGTGTTTAGTTATGCTTCCCTAAGGTTTGATTCTACTCTGACCTCTGGATCCCAGAACTTACAGACTGACGTCTTAGCACACACCCAGGTCTGGCTGGCTTGCCATGTCTCATTCTGACCTGGCTCCCAAGCATTAGTTATTACACAACCTATTCTGACATCCTAACATCTTCTCTAAGATTACAGATCTCTTTATTTCTTCCTGATGTCTCATTACTTTCTGATCTATTCATTCATCTTTATACAAAAAATCATCAGTCTGTACATTGTTTTAAAGGTTAGAAATTGTATATGTAACGTGAATAAGAACATGATGTCATATTATTTGTCTAAATTCCCTAAAGCAACATTAACATTAAAAACCAGATAGAGGTATTAGTAGCCTGGCGTAGTCCTGACGAGGTTACCACACGGTTCTGGGAGACGAGCTGAACGGGAAGCTGTCTCGGTAGAGGGTAAAACTGCAATGAGCAGAAAATGTGGGCAGCAGGGGTGCCGGCAGGTTCAGCACCACCAGAAACTGCTGCTTTGGACTTTGGGCAGTGCCTTCATTGGGCACCAGTGGTCAGTGGGTGGTCAGCAGTGAGATGGGGGTAACTGCCTGACATAGGGATGACTCTCTCACTCCTCAGCCCAGAAGTGGGCACTTCAATTCGAGATTTTAGAGGAGGCATATTCATCCTAATTACAAAGGGGTAGGTGACCGAGGGTCTGGCTAAGCTGCATCTTTTGGGTATACCTGCAGGGATGATCTATAATACGGCACAGGTGTGTTCTGCTTTTGTAAACCCCACATTTCTGAATTCAGAAACACATCTAGCTCCCGGCACTCTGGCCACTGAACTGTGGCCCTCCATCCCACTACCGATACTTCCTTTCTATCCTCCACCCTGTATCTTTCCTTCCCTTCGGGACACAATGCTTCCAACTATACATGACTGGGTACCTCTCATTTCTCTTCCTTTACCCTTCTCTTATCGTGCTTTCATCTTTATCAAACTAGCTGGATTGAAATCAACCCAAACGACAATGTCATCAGTGTCATTGTTTTGTATACTCATTTTTTGTACCTTTGCCGTGACGTCATGCGCTTCTCCATGCTTAGGTCCCAGGCCTCTGAACTTCTTACTCTGCGGATGTCACCCTGGGTGATCTGCTCTAATCAAGACTTCAAACTCTGCCTGGCAGCTTGCTGATTTACAGCTCTGTGTTGGAAGGAACCCCTGACACACATGTATACACACTCATTTCCTAACACCTCCACGTGGATATCACAGAGGTACCTGAGATTCAGCATATACAAAAATCAAGCTCATGATCTGGACCCCCAAACTGGTACTCATCTTGTATATCACTTTTGAAGGAAGCTTACCATCATCTCTGCAGCTCCACAAGCTATAACTATCGCTGAGTACTTTCTCTCTGTCACCTCCTACACTTTACATGTCACCAGTTTGACTTTACCCCCTCAAAATTGTTTACAACCGTATCCTTCTCTAGGTTTACACAGCTACCACCTAGTTAGTAAAACTAATGCTCACTGAGAACTTGGGAGGTGCCAGGCTCTGTGATAATTGTTTATGAATTGTGTCATATAATCCTCGCAGCAACCTTATCAAGTGTACCCCTACCATCTCCACTGTACCCATGAGGGAAGCGGGAGTTGGCGATGTTATGTGCCGGGACTCTCACAAAGCTAAGTAAAGACAACTTTTATAAGCCTAGAGTGTACGACTCCTTCCGGCACTTCTCGGAGTTATTAAGCTTCACTTCTTACCTGTAGAGCTGATTTAATTCCTAATCAGTCCTCCTCTAACACTCAGCTTATTCCTTTCAAAATATTCTCTACCGTTCCTCTATTCAGACCTTATAAGATTTCCTCTGGCTCGCAGGTGAAAGCAGAGTTCTGATCAGAAACCTACACATCTCTGTGTGACTTGGTTTGACCCCTTGCCCAACCCTACAGAAGGCTGACCCACTGTTTCCCTCCTTCCGCTTCTCTCTGCTACTTCTGAGCATCAGTACATCGGCTTCTCTCTTCTTGACATTAATGTGGGTTTCTGGAATGTTGTTCTCCTGCAAGCATAATTATCTGATTAACCTTTGAATTCCACATACCTCTGTAAAATACAGAGGGGCAAGAACTCATATCTAGATATTTTTCACCATGCCTACACATAGTACTTAATAAATATTTGTCAGGGAAACATATTTTCTTTTGACAACCATATAATTCTACTTATATGAGGGTACTATAAAATAATGCATACCATTTAAAAAATGTGGGGAAAAAAATTTTTTTTAATTAAAAATGTGGGGAATTGGAATAGATTCAAAGGGTTAAATAGAAGAAAGAAAGGAAAAGAAAGAAAAAGAGAAAAATCATCCATTGATCTTCATCCAGAAACAACCATATTTTATTTATATTTTTCCCACTATTTTGCCATTGACAGTTACATATCATATTATTTATACATTTTCTGACTCTGCTTTATTTAACACTTTATTTTAAAAGTTTCTCATAGTACTAACAGCTTTAATGCTCATAATTGTAATGTATGTACTAATCCATTGGGCTTAAATGCTGTAATTTACCAAACATTCATCACATAATTAGCTATTTAGATTACTTCCAAGTCTTGGCAGTATAAATGATGATCTAATAAACATCTCGGCACATAAAGTTTTTCCCCCTATTATATTTTCTTAGAAGAGTTACCTGATAGGACAATTGGTTAAAGAAAGATTCATGACTCTTTCAACATTGTGTGTGCCTATTGCCAAGTTATTTCTGAAATGATTTACCAGTGACTAGGAAAGCCATATTCATTTTTTTTTTAGCCATATTCATTTACTTGCAAGAATTAGTTGTCCTCCATTCCATTTTTGCTAAATTGTTAGATACCAAAATACTATAATTATTAATGTGTGTTTCTTTAAATTTATCGATGAATGCTTTATTACGATAAATTCTTATCTATATGACCTCACTTCTATTTTTGTATTTATCAGTATATGCGTGTGTGTCTATGTATAGATACATTAGTCTATATATTTCTCTAATATCTATTTATCCCATAATTATTTAGATATAAATTTAGATACATATATATGTATATCTCCATATGATGGATAACTTTTTAGATATAGATTTAGATATAGACACAGATAGCAATATGGACATCAATACAGATCTATTCTATGTGTCAGGAAGTGAACTGGACTCTGAAAACACAGGAGTGGAAGAAAGAGCTTTCTGGAAATAATGGAAGAAACCAAGAGTAAATAAGTTTGCTACATATAACATCGCTTTTTTATTTTTTTCCGGAATATCAGAATTTAAGGCATATGGATTCAAGCATTATAATAAAATCCAGGAGTGATTTTTCAAATCCTTTTCTGTCTTACTTAGTGTTTGTAATAATTTTATTGACGTTGATGTCATCTCTCCCCGTGGGTGGAGGGGAGAGACAGTGCATGGTGTGATTTCTCTTTAGATACACACTGGTCTGAAATATCTTGGCACAGCTGGAGTAAACTAAGGGGAATGCTTCCCCATCTGAAGACTCTGATCTGGGTAATTTCAGTCTATTCTAACATTCCTGGCATGTACCTTACCTGAAGTTCATTATTAGCTTCATCAAAGGAATCACATTTCTTGAAATGCCTGCCTATAGCACCCTAGTCCATTGGGAAAACTCATTGGCCAGCCATGCTTTCCCTAATCTCCTGAAAGATCGTAATTTTTAAATTCAAATTAAGATTTCCCCATTATTTTAAGGTTCTTCCTACAGATTAAATCAAGAGCCATAGCATGAGACTTTAGAGCCATAACTTTAGAGCCGTAACTTGTGATCTCTCTAGTTTGTATTAAGTACTTAATAGACAATTTTTTAGTGTGTGTTTTTTTGCACTTATTGCATTGTAAGTGTAGGTGCTTTCTTTAGGTTTTAATGAGACTGAGGATATTAGAATGATTGGGTTTTGCACCATTTTGCTGTCAGTTAATCTTACATTGCCCTAAAAACAGGCGTAAACCATCTACTTCATACTTTCTCATAGTGATTGATCTATTACCCTAGAACTTTGAACTTTGAATTGCATGATCAGCCTACTGAGTACCACTGGGTCTCAAAATCATGTCCTATGGACAAGTCATTGATCCAACTGAAATGAAAAACTGCAGTGTAGCCAAGGTCTAATCTCTCCCAAACATGTCAGGATTTTCAGAATGTTTTTCACGAGGAAATAAAAAACTGCAGAGAATATCAAAGAGCTTTTTGAGGAGTGTTCCACACACCTAATAACTCAGTTGATTGCTCTTCAGTTGAGATGAGAAAATGCTAACATTTATGTAAATCAAATCTAGGTAGAATGATAAGCAGTAGTCACCAAAATTGCTAGAAAGTGAAAACTTAGGGCAGAGATTTGAGTAGTCTTTCTATTTTTTTAGCTTCTTACACATATCAGAAACGTTCCGGTACATATTAACTTGCTATTGGGACTTAAAAATCAAGTCTCATGGGAATTTTATACAAAATTTTAATGTATAGTAATTTTTTACTTAGTTGATTCACCACATCATTCTGACCCACTTTTTGACCTGCAGGAGTTAGATATTAAATGTGAGGGGTTAAACAATGCATTTTTGGTTTATTTTAAATTAACCCATATTTCTCTATATCTCAAAGTCAAGGTATAGACAGTGGAGGTGGAGAACATCATTGGAAAAGGATTTTAAAAATATATTTGTAGAATCCTGTCCTTCTTGTGACTCTTTTTCTCAGAATTTGAAGAAATCAACATCATTATTATTTCCTTTCTCATCATGTAGTTTGTCCTTAACTGTTGTTCCGTTTCACAGACTCTCTCCTAAACTTCTGGAGAGAAGGTAAACCATGCCTGAATATAAAGAATTTTAAAGAACACCTACAGTCAAAATTAAATTACTTGCATTTTTTTCAGAGCATGACCATTTAATTTGGGTGTGGAAGCCAAGCGATAATCAAATTCTTCTAAGATAAGCATTAACCAATCTTCACAGAATTTTCCATGTAAGTTTTAAGTCCTACCGTTCTTTCTTATGGTTCTCGCCCATAGCTATTGTAGATTTAAAATACATTCCCTCCTGTGACTATTTGCATGTTTCTTAAATTTCGATTTTAAAATGTAGGGGAATGTAGGAAAGTCATTAGGTAAAGTTATTAATACCTGAGTTTGTACTATACAGTGTAAAACTTTCGATAATATGGTAATATTAAGAGGGGAAAAATAATCTCAATTTAACACATTTCTAAAAATCTGTCTTTTGTAAAAAGCCAATTTGGATATGAAGTTTTAATTAACGAACATTAATTGGGAATCTATTGTGGAATCAACACTATGGTAAACACTGAGAATGGCTAGTGAATAAGGTTCCTGTCCCCAGCAGGTCCCTGCCTTATGTGCTAGCAAGGGTTGATAGACATACGTGTAGTTGTAAAAAGCAATAAAAAGGATAAATGCTGTAATGGAGTTATCTACAGAAGCGGTAGGAACTTAAATACAGCATAGTTAAATACACCCGAGGGGCTAAAAACAAAACTATGTAAGGGATGTAAACCTTAGGCTGTATCTTGAAGAATGAATAAAACTACTGAGAGTATTTTTGCCAGTGTAGGGGAAAAAGTATTCCACCCAGATGGAATAAAGATTTGATCCTAAACTTTTCTTAGGGTAAAACATTCAGTGCAATGTACCAAAGATTTTGGCAACTTTAACTAATCACATAGTATAAAAAAAAAGTCATTATTAGCTTTCAATAATATGCGAGTATGTTTTGCTTATATACAAAATATAGAGGAAATTTTAGATAAAACTCCAGTGATTGAAGCTCTTGTGAAGTCACAATTCTAAATGTCTCAGTTCAGATAATTACAGTCCGTGGGTAAAATGATGTTTTTGTTTTCTTTGTTTTTTTACGTACAGTTTGAGTCACAGGAAAAAGGGGCCTCCAGCTTCAGGCACAGGGTTTGAATTCAACGTTGCTGCTTTATGAATAGTGGACAGCCTCTTTATCGCTCTGATTAGGTGTCCTTTTTTTACCATTTGCCTGCTAATTAAAACAGGGGTAATAATAGTGACTTTTCCTGACTTTTCTGAATTTCTATACACAATTCTTGAGCCATGTTAAGCCGTCAATGACTATTATTAGTATTATTATTATCACCACTATCATCATCATCATCACACTGTCACTACTTTTCTCATAATTCACTTAGGAAGAGAATGTGATGTTAATATGAATGAATTAAGCAAGAAAAAGTTTATATTTTTAGAAGAGCAAAGCCAACTATCTTTTATTTCCTAAAGAAATCAGTCATGACAGAATAGGAATTTGTTGTTTTACCATTTTTTTTCAAGAAAATTTTATTTTCACATGAAAATTGCATTCAAAATATGTCTTTTGGATTTTTCCTCAAGCAAGTATAAAAATTGCCAAATACCTTTTACTTTATAAGTAAATAACTCATTTTTGGAGACCTACATTATTGCTATTGATATAAATATCTTGAACAAAGGATTTCTGTAAGTTATGGTTGATGACACGTTATCTTTAAGATCTAAAATCAGGGAAGAACATGAACTAAAATAACATTGTATTTGCTTTGCTTTGCAGAAGATCACTATCCCTTCTTTTTAACATCACTGGAACAGAATATTAAGTGCTGGCACACAGAATAACGTCTTTCTATAAGGATTTGGGCGGTAGTTTTGATTTGGGAGAAAGAGCATTGAACTCGGTGCCAGAAAACATATTTAAACCCCAAATCTGTCTCTTACACACTGTGGAATCTTTAATCAATCACTGAATTTCTTTGTAGGTCTTTCCTTAATTGACATTGAAATGATAAAATCAACCATTTGTTTTTCTTGCAAGAATGCTTTGAGAAAAATATTTTACTGACTGCTCTCACATCTACAAACGTAAAGTAATTAATATTACTAATTAATATAGAAGTTGTTGTCATTTAAACTACGAAAAATGTCTCCTGGTCCATTTAATGGGAGAATATATTTTCTAGCAATGGGAAACTTTCTTTTCCTCCGCTCCACAAACAATAACTAATTCATAATGATTATGTGAAATGTCTATGTCAGAAGCCACTGCTGCTCAAAAGTTGAACTGGGGTTTGTGTGTGTGTGTGTGTGTGTGTGTGTGTGTGTGTGTGTGTGTGTGTGTGTTTAGCGAGAGAGAGAGAGATATGGATTTTTAAAGAATTTCTCGTTCTATATGCTTTCATTCGCTAAATGGCATCTGTATTTGCTGTTAATTGCATATAAAAATCAAACCAAACTCTACAGTTCTTTTTTTGAGTTAGCCTTTGTTTGATGTAGGGACTGTAACACAGTTAGGATTCAGAGTTCTCCGTTGTCCCCAGAAACGTTTGGCAATGAGCGCTTCTTTTATCTTCCTTCCCATCTGTAGTGTCTCACCTTCCACCTTTGCAGGCACTATGTAATTATCATGTCCGCGGACCACTTTTCTTTTCTCCATCAGCTTTGACAAGAAGATGGATCCTCTCGCTACAGAGTATGTGTCATTGTTCATGAAGCGCTTGTCCAACAGGATCTTAAATATTAATTGTGAAAAAACGGCATGGGGTAAGGATCTTTGATGAACTAAAATTACTGTTGTGCCATAAGGTGGAGAGCCTTTAATTTTGCCATCTGGCTCTAATTGACAGAGAATGACTAAGAATTGTAACCTGAAGAATTGGTGAACTTTGCATATGGACAATTAACTAGAAAAAGAAAAAGCTAGTTTGGAAAATTGTATCTCTGAAAACGAGGTGTCTGAATACCTTCAGATTATGCAGCCAGTATTCCATCAACGAGACACATTTCTTGCACTGAACAGTAGCTTGGACTGCAATTAAGATGAATGACCATGCAAGGGACCTAAATAAAGATTTCAGTTTTCTCTATAAACCATGCCCCAAGTCACACGATCTCTCAGTGTTTTCCCTGCCCCGTTTCCCTAACACTTCCTATTACAACAAAGATATCATTTTGCCAGATGTCTGACAGGAGGTGTAAATGTCTCAGGCATTTGATTTAGTAGATATTTATCTCTAACAGAAAAAAGATGAAGAAACTTGATCATAAGTGTTTATATTTTAAGTTGAAATTGATTCTGAGTTTATTCACAAGATCAGTTTGTATTTTTTAAAGACACACAAAGGAGAACTGAATTAAAATAAACTACTAGATGCTTTAAAAAAATTAATATACTAGAACAACTTGGAAGAAGAGAGTTATTAACCTGCTGATACCAAATACCAATCTGTTTACAAATTTCATTAATTATCTTTTTCTTTCAAATCAACTTGCTTAGGCTGCTTATTTTTTTCACTGGAAAATCATTGTAAAAACATTTGTTTTTCTTATAAACATTAGCAACAAGAAATGGCTTTAAAAAAATAAACTCTTGAGATTTTGACCATTACATTCAAATAGTAGTATTTGATGTTTACATTTTTTTTAAAGCTCAGGATTTTAAGCATGAAAGTTATGTGTGGGAAAATATTATACTGGATAGATTTTAACATTTCAAATTAGATACAATGAATATTATCATTGTAAGTCTAACAGATACCTTAGATATCACCTAGCGTAATCCTCTCTTTATAAAGATAAAAGAACTGAGACCCAGATCGGCTGCCCTCAGAGTCTATTCTGTTGACATCAGAATCAGGAGGAATTACAAGTACAGTCCCAATGCATAACTTATAGCTTCAAGATCAAGGGCACTTTATGGACAAAAATAATTAGAGAAAAACTATATCAAAAGCTCTGTTTGGGGCCTTCATTTAAGGTTTAGAGGCTACCAAAAGCATCAGCTAACCTTGAACATTGCGAATTTTAATGGAGTGAGGAAAAAAGACAACACATTTTGGGGGGGGGATACATCGGTGTTTCCTATGGAAAATATATCTGGAAGAAGGAAAATAGCAGATAAGATGGTTGTTTTCAATAATTCCTTGGGAAGCTTCATAATATATGAATGAACAAAATTGGGTTTGGCAATCTTTTTTTTTTTTTTTGGCGGTACGCGGGCCTCTCACTGTTGTGGCCTCTCCCGTTGCGGAGCACATGCTCCGGACGCGCAGGCTCAGCGGCCACGGCTCACGGGCCCAGCCGCTCCGCGGCATGTGGGATCTTCCAGGACCGGGGCACAAACCCGCGTCCCCTGCGTCGGCAGGTGGACTCTCAACCACTGCGCCACCAGGGAAGCCTGGGTTTGGCCATCTTGACAGCTAAATAAAGTTTTCAATCCTTATTCACCTCTGTGGCATCATATGGTAGTAAAAGATATATTTCTGTGATTTATTTTATAAGCTCTGTGCTTCTGTTCACCTCTTGAGGTGGTGTTGGCATTGATTTTTAGAAGGAAAATAAGCATTTAGGGGAATGGTATGATATGCCACTGCCTCTGTTTCTGGCCATGATAATGGTTTACATGTGTCGAAAACTGTCATTTCAAAAATAATAAAAATTTTTTAGAAAATATATACAGGCTGCCTAAGAGTTACGCCAAAACGTATTTTCTTTTCATCATTTCAGGATATGCAAATCGAATATCTTCACCAAGTCACTCCACTTTAGACTGCTGAAACACCAGAGGTGGCTGAAATTTTCTCCCCCTTGAATCAGTCAGTTTGATCAAAAGGAGCCTGCCGGTATCACTCCATTTTAATCTTAAATAGTTAATTAGAATAATGTATATATTGGGAAAAAGAGGTGCTTGCCTGTCCTTGGAATAGGCTTCCTTGAAAAGCCGTCTAAGTTAAGGCAACACGTGGACCATACAAACCAATGAACACTTTTCCAATCTTCTTGTTGCTACTTTTGAAAAAAAAAATCAGTATATTTCTCCTGAGCCAGTGCCATTCCCCGTGTGGCTTCTGTACACTTCTACTAATCAGTAATGAGATATTCCATACACTGATACCAAGCTTCTATTTCTCTTCATGCCTGCCAAAACATCCTTTTTTAATAATACCCTAAAATAGGTCTTTCCTGTCTTTTCTCTTATATAAATGTATTCTTGTTCCTGTGTTTTATTAACACTGCCGGTGCAGTCTCCTAGGTAAAAGATTAATTATTGGCTGTGATTCATAGAAATGGAGCAGTAACTAAATTAGTGAGGGAATGTATCAGAAAATCAGTCACTGTTATATCACTGATAAAATTCTTTAAAACGGAAATAAACACTCTTAAGTATAGGAACATGCCCATATGTCTGGGAAAAGCAACTCAAGCCTTTTTATAGAAGTGTATGGATATGCCAAAGAGCATTGATAGGCAACAACCAATGCCTACGTAACGCTGAGAAATGGGTCTGGCTTTATTTTGATGCTGCCCCTTCAGTGGATACCACTTTGTTGCTCATTAATTAAATTTCCGTTAGCTACATTTCTGTGAACCCTCAATAAATAGTGGGTGCTAGGGGAGAATCAAAACCTCACTGCTAATAAAAGTTGTAATTGTGATTTGCAGTCTTTGAAGTTTTGTTTCTTCTTTTTTCCAAAATGCTGTTCCTGAGACCATGTTTTGCTTTCTAGCTTCTTTCGAGAAGTCAGTAACTCTCAACTGGCATTATACGGCAAAGGTTTATTAAAACATAATGGGCTATTGATAGTAATCATTTTGGACCAAAGATTATGAATAATCCAATTTGGTGCACCCAGGAGCCACATTCCATAATAACGATAATAATAATAGTAATACAGATAAAATTGGAGAATGTTAACATGAACAGGAATCATAGCTTCCTTGCTCTTTCTTTTTCTCTTTTACTATCTTTCTCTTTCCAACTTTTCAGCCTAGGTCCCAGCCCTATTTGATTATGGTCTCCGTGAAGCTTGCTGTCAGCTTTTCTGGAACTATCTCATGCTGCAAATATATTAGTGTCTTCTAGTTTGTTTCAATTGAGTTGCTGCATTCACTGAGTGTAGAGATCACCAGAAATACCGATCAGGAAAACGTAAGATTGTGCCATCCCAGGACTGATGGGTTTGACGAAAACTTCTATATCCATTCATTGTTTTTCAAGGTACTGAAAGTATTGTCCTCAAATGTGTCGATAAATCAGTTAGCCAGAAAGTGATTTATTCCAATTATATATTGAATCACGCATAAAGCAAGGTTGAGAAAATTCATTGAGATATAAGCAAATGTCAGAATGTAGCTTCATCTAAAATTTGTAGGATTCATGTTTAATGCACCAGGAACATTATATTAATGATGTTGCATTAAACCAGGATGGACACCCAAACTATTATCACTAATAACATTTAAGGGTTGTAGAACCATATTGAGTTCATCCTTCCATTCCATTTTCATTACACTTGTTCTGAAGCTTTCAGTTTGAGACACTTCTTTTAAGTAAAGAGTTTTTGTTTGATTTTAAAAAAATAAGTAGAAAAATGTGATGAACTTGTTTTTTACCTCAAGGCAAACAGAAACTTTCTATCTTGGTTCATATGTAAATGATATACTATAATTTAAAACAAAGTTACAGAATAACAAATGCAAATGTTAAATATGACAGGATACTTTTGAAGATGTAACTCGTGTCAAAAAGAATGACAGAATTTAGACATGTTTGTTTGGATTTGGGCTTTGTCACAGTGAACCTGCTATTGTCACTTAATTATTTTAACACTCAGGTTTTAAGGTCAAATTGTAGTAACTACCCCTTAGATTTGCTGAGAGATTATATAAAATCATACATGCAAAGCTAGTAGCACAATATTTGGCATAAGGTAAGTGTTCAGTGTGTGGTAGCTATTTAAGATTTGACCATTATGAGTTTTTAAATAAAAACTATTTTAACAAAATACATCTAAAACAACACCAGAAACTGAGGAATATTCTAGTATATTTATATGTATCTTCATGATCTTATGCTTTTTCAATCTATCCTATTAGAGAATTTTCATGGAATTAGCAGCAATGTGGGCAATACAAACACAACAATAATGTCCAAACTTCATTTTAGTTTTATATTTAACTTTTTCATTGAAGTCTTTTACAATATCTGTCATTATGTCCAAAATTGGCCTATATTATATATTTCAATGAAACATCAGCAAAAATAAATCATTGCCGGTTAGCATCAACTTACTTCTAAGATGATGTTTCTCCCGGATTCCCCAGATGTGGTGATGGCTAGATTAAACTCAGTGGTTTTTACATCACTGGTGTCTTATCACGTAATACTTATAGAGATTGAAGTGTAAAGAAAAATAGAAAGTTGTACATGTAGTATATACGTATTAGCAATAATACTAATTTAATATAATTCTTTTTCTTTTTTTAATATATTTATTTTTTTTTGGCTGCGTTCGGTCTTCGTTGCTGCGCGTGGGCTTTCTCTAGCTGTGGCGAGCGGGGGCTACTCTGTTGTGGTGCGCAGGCTTCTCATTGCGGTGGCTTCTCTTATTGCAGAGCACGGGCTCTAGGCACGCAGGCTTCAGTCGTTGTGGCACCTGAGTTCAGTAGCTGTGGCTCGTGGGCTCTAGAGCACAGGCTCAGTAGTTGTGGCACACGGGCTTAGGTACTCCGGGGCATGTGGGATCTTCCTGGACCAGGGTTCGAACCCATGTCCCCTGCATAGGCAGGCAGATTCTTAACCACTGCGCCACCAGGGAAGTCCCAGTTTAATATAAGTCTAATTTATCATTAGTTAAGTGGGTTTTTGTGATCCAAACTAGTGCCTCAATCACCATTAAGCATACACTACATTTGTAAAATTGTTTCAAGTTATTTTGAAAATTTGGCTATCTAAATGAACATTATTATTTTCAAACACTTAGGTATTGGTCAAAAAAGCAAAGCTATTTTATTGGAAAGTAATAACAGATAAAAATGTCTAAATGGTTTATAACTAATTTGGCAATAACGTAATTATTTCAAAACAAGAATTTTGAGCTTTAAGCATGTAGATTTTATTTTATAATGAAAGTGTAATAATTTATTGGACTGTTTTATTTGTGTGTGTGTTTTTCCCCAAACTTCGTTCCTACCCCCCAACCAGAATAAATACTATGTTTTCCAAATTGTATTGGAAATATTGACCTAGTGATTAGGAAAATTAACCTCTAAAGATACACAATAGAAATGACAGGAAGATCTCAAAGCAGGGGTCAGCAAATGACCTCTCACGACGAAACCCATTTTGGTAAATAAAGAGTTATTGGAACAGAGCAATGCCCAGTCATTTAGGCACTCATTGGTTGCTTTTGTGTTACGATAACTGAGCTGAGTATTTGTGAGAGATGTTATGGCCCCCAAAGTAGAAAATATTTATTTGGCCCTTTATAGAAATAGTTTCTAACCTCTGTACAGTATAACTTGCTAATATCTGGAAGAAAGAGTGCTTATAACATTAGAACTAGTTTCCAAAGTTAACATGGAAACTCATTCTACTTATTCTTTAGAAACCTTTGGATTTCACAGGCATTTGTGGAACATATCTTTTTTTTACATAATTTACACATAAAATTCTTACTTTTTCGTAACACAGAAATATAATTACAATCTGCACAGAGCCTTATCTTTCTAATTTTGAAAACAGAGAAAGTGCCTTTTCTCATTTCTCACTCAGCTCTTTTAAACCATAAGCTCAAATAAAGATTAGCAGTTCTGGAAGAATCTTCATTAAACAACACGAATCCCCCTTCTCTGGGCCATGATAAACAGTTTTTTTTGGTTTTTAGTCTGTCCATCTATTTTGCACCAGTTTTCCAGAGCCCCCCCATATCCTTCTAGGTTTTCATTCCCTCTATATTCCTCCCATCAGAAAGAAAAAAGATAATTGTGAAAATAGTTTGAAGTTTATCTAAATAAATTTGCATTGGTTAAAATAATAAATAAATCATATTCTCAACATATGATAATTACTTTTTTCTACTGATCAAAAAATTTTTAATCTTTTTACACTTTACTATTATATTTATTTTTAAAATTATTCTCTGTAAGTTGTGCTGTAAAACCCTAAATGGATTCTTTTTCTCTAATTAGTCAATTATTTTCAGCTTCCTTTCCACATTGTTAGGTATGTATTTCTTTTCCAAATTTCAAGTTCAAATATAGGTCAGGGTGCCTTTCCCTTCAATTTATCATATTCCATGTATCCATCTATAATGGTTTACATAAGTACCATATATTTTAAAATCTTTTTGTTTTCTAAGATGTCTTAATATCTGATTGACCATGATGTACTTATGTATCTTTTAAAAAATTTCTTAAATATTATCTCAATCAATCTTAAAAAACATTCATCATGGACTCGCACTTGTGATATACTAAGCATTTTGATAGACGTGGTAAAAAGGGTGAGCAGAAATATTTAGAGGAAGCCAAGGCCACTGCAGGAAGTGTTGACTTCTGTCTCACATGGGCCTATGGATGTCCTTGCCTGAAATCAGGGGACAAGTTGCCCTTGCTTAGCCTTGCACCCTGCATTTTTTCAGTGCTGCTGGGAACATCCCCATCTTCATCCTCATTTTCTCTTGTGTCTTCAACTACTCTCATGATTGCAAACTGAAGCTTAACGGGGGGCTGTATCGCTGCTTTTCCTTGTCTGGTCGCTGATGCTGGGGCACCACTGCCTGCATACTAGTGCACCGCACAAGAAGTTTTCATCATAGTGAAGTCGCTTCCTTCACTATGTAATTTTTGACATTATTAAGGAAGGTAAAGGATTTGTTTGGAATTAGCATTGAGGTATTTTGTGTGAATTGCTTAACCTTATTTTTTTATTGGCAGAGGTGGCAAGATATAGGATCCCAGGAGAGAAATTATGAGCCTTGGGGATCTGAAAAGGAAAACTCTTCTATTCCAGCCATTACACAGCCATTACTCACCGAAGGAGGGCGCTGGTGAGTGAAGGCAACAAGTACCAAGCCCAGTCTTTCATTAGTGGATAATGAAAGGCAGTTGAGACTCTTTGCAGTGATTTGGGAGTTTTGAAATTTACTTACAACCACTTAAAAACATTCATATCTGGATTGTAAATCAGTAAGTGCTCATTTAGAAGAGATTTGCATATATAAGCCACATAAAAATTAAGGGAATTAAAACTAAGCTGAACCATTTCATATTTCATCTTAATGATAATCTTTTGCTTTTACTTGCTTTTTCCTTACACTCTTATTCCTTGATCCTTTAGATTTATTTTCTAGCACTGGCATGAAAAATCTATAAACTTTATAGATTTTTAAATGTCATATTTTATCAAATATGAGAGGTAGACATTTTCACATTTTGATATACCTTGACTCTGATTGTGTCTTACAATTGTCATCAACCAGGACACAGATAGGACATAATGTTTACTGTTCTTCATGGATATGCATGGATTAGAGCTTGTTAGAGTATGCTCATTTTTAACTGAGTTTTGTGTCTTTAGTTCCATGGGTGGAGATTTAATTGTCAATGAATTTATACTTACAAAGATTACATCATGAATTAGCATTAAAACAAAATGGTACTACATTCACAGGAAAGAATGGAACTCAAACAGCAGAGAGTACATTCAATAACAACATATTAGTCATTGGAGAAATGATTACGATTTCATATTTTCTTGCAAAGTAACTAAAGCGTGTTTTATGAGACCTAAGGAAGTAAGATATCTGAAAGTTGGAAGGTCCACTGCATTTTGCTTGAGTTAGGATTGCATGTAGCACAACAAACAATCAAGTTGACGTCAGGATAAATCGCCAAACATCTAGGAATACATGAAAAAAAAATCAAAGCGAGGAGGTGCTGGTGTGACAGATTTATACCTCAAAGGGGGCGATTGTTAAGGTGTCAAACATTAATTTATCAGGAATTTTCTGCTGATGGTGAGCAAAAGACAACAACAGCACATTCTTTCCAGAAATGTTGTATCATCAGTGCTCTTGCTGGCGCATAGCATGGGATTGTGTGAAAAAAAAGACAGTTATTCTGAGCTGAAGAGTAACTCAGAAGACTTAGACTCTGAATATGAAGTAACATCAAGCTTGAGTCTATTTCACTTTCTTTTTTGTGTGCGCAAGAATGATATAAAAACCTTTAAATTTTAAGAGAGCTGTTTCATTAAATATAAAATAAATATTCTACGTGATAAGGAAAATAGAAACTTAGAAAACTGTCTATATGTGATTTACAATATAATCTCAAACAACTGTAGATGTAAACACAAAGTAAGTACAAAGTATAAAGATGTAAACATAAAGTATAGATGTAAATGGTCCCAGAGCTAGTCTTGGGGGATGATTTAGAAAAATCTTAGCTGGGAAGGGGGAGTTGAGGTGATAGCAGAAGAATGAATGAGAGCTACATCAACATCGAAAAAAAACGTTGAAGTTATCAACGTTGAAGTGTTTTGAACTCTATAGTATTTGAAAATAAACAACTGGATAGATAGTTCAAATTTGATGTCTTGCATGGTGATAGACATTTTGGAAAATAGTCTAGACTTACCTACTATATTTGAAGCTGTCCATACCCTACAATGTAGTAATTGCATTCCTAGCAATCTACATTGGAAAAGTTTGTGGTCTGGAATATTGTACAGAAACATCCATAGAAGCGTGACTTCTATGAATAGTGAAATATTGGGGATGACTTGAATGGTCATCCACAAATTGTGGGACATTCATAAAATGCAGAGTACATAGCAATTAAAATAAATTAATTACAGCTACCACACTCTACAGCTCTGCTCTAGTTTCTTCACCTGGGAGTTCACTATTTACTCATGCACAAAAATGTCCATTCATGTTTTATATAATTTTAAGTATACATGCTGTATTTTATGTTTAATATAGAAATGTTAATTATATATACACACAAAATATACATAAAAAATGCAAGTGCATATGAATATTGATATAAAATAGTAATAAAACCAAGAAATGTCCAAGAACTATGTGAAATAAACATTTTAATGTTTCCTATTGGCACAAAAAATACTTAAAACAAGAGAGAAGGCTTATTGTGATGTTGGCTAGGAAGACTCTTAACATGATGGAATAATTTCTCTCTTTGTTAACTTACCACTTTGACAATATCCTGATAAAATATCAACAGGATTCTTTTTAACTGCGCCATTTGATGTTAAATTTATATGGAAGAAAAGGAACAGATAAAAATACCTAGGGAAACTCTAGAAAAAAACAGAGAATAAGGAGTAGTCACTACAACTTGTAGAAATTGGAACATATTGTGAAGACTAAAACCATAAAGTTCTATGGATCTGGGATAGGAATAGAAAACAAGAACAATGGGAAATACTAGTAATCCAGAGACAGACTAAGTAAATATAGGAATTTAGTATTAGTTGGCTTATGAGTGTGTTGGAAAAAAGAAGAGCTGATAATATCATAAACAGTGCACACAGTACTGTACAGCCTTACATTAAAAAGAAAAAAGTAAACTTGGAAAAAAGTAAACTTCTATACTTCCTACCTTAAAAGATACAATTTTTAATGAATCAGAAAATAAATGTTAAAAAATAAAATGATCAGAGTACTAAATACGTGAAAGAATTATTGTAAGCATTTGGAGTAAGGACAGCTTTTCTCCTATGATTCAACTGAGAAGGAATGGAAACAAGTTTGATAAATACACCACTAACGATTTAAATTTTACCATTTAAAATTCTTTTTGAGGAGGTAACATCAACAAAAGCAAAGTCAAAATACACGTGACAAGTGGGGGAAATCTATTTTCTTCTAATATCAACATCAAAGGGCCAATCTTCCTGAAATATGTATAGCCACTATTGGTGCATAATAAAGGATCAAGAACCACCCAATAGAATAAACAGGAAATGCTGCCAGTTCACACACACACACACACACACACACACACACACTATACAATTAACTACTCTTAAGCATTGTAAAAGATGACCAGACATTCGTAAGAATAACACAAATTACACCCCACACTGATATACACTGATATATACCCCACACTGATGGTTCCCCCCATCAGGTTAGGAAAAATCTAAAAGCTTAATAACATGATCCTGAAGCAGGCGTTTGCCCACATTTTAACCCCATGGCAGCCAGTGTGGTAGTATCTATGAAACTTGGAGTGCATGTGAACTCTAGCAGAAAATAACGCCCCAAAACACGACTGCAGGAGTTCGGGACGCGCCACCTCAAATATGATGCTTTGGCATGTTGATTATTCTGAGCTGTAGGCACTTGAAAAAGAGCAAAGGCAACAAGAGGCTTTCTCTGAACTCCCCTTATCTGCCTAAAGGAGATCCACCAGAAGGAAGTCTATTGTCATAAATCCCTTCCCCAGGAGTTTCTCAACCAGGGAAGTTGACTGGTCACAAGAGAGGAGACTAGAAGTTAGTCAACCCCACACCCAGACAAACTTTGTCACAAACTGTCATACTTCCCATCTGTTCCTTAAGGGTCCATAGATCTTCCCTAAAAACCATTTAGTCTCCCCAAATACGCCTACGTCCCCCTCCCTTTTCCCCATTAAGATGGTAAATAAACTTTTATTTCCTTTCTTTTTCCTTCCCTCCCTCCCACCCTTCTTTTACTTTTTATTTTATTGAACAAAGGACCATCTAGTTGAAAAGCAAAGCATGTGCAGCACTGCTAAACCTAGTTTTCACAAC
Organism: Pseudorca crassidens; assembly: GCF_039906515.1. Taxonomy (NCBI): domain Eukaryota; kingdom Metazoa; phylum Chordata; class Mammalia; order Artiodactyla; family Delphinidae; genus Pseudorca; species Pseudorca crassidens. The sequence goes on from NC_090313.1 coordinate 8,011,687, forward strand.
ATTGTAGTTTGGGAAATTAAAACTCACAGACTCTGGAATCAGGTTAGATGTCATTTGTAGGTATTATTCTTCTATGATGTGTTATAATTTCTCCTCTCTATCCGTGGATGTTTTAGTGGAAGTTTAGAAGCAGAACATTTGAAGAAGGAAAACGTGGTACATTCTCAAAGGCATAATTCTTAAATTTAAATTATGAAATGTGGTATAATTTTAAAATTTAATTTTGGCCTTTAAATACAGCCAGTATCTTCTTTGAGTTGAATAGTAATAATAGGTATTTGAGTTTATACTTTTTGCAAAGTGTATTAATGACAATTATGTTTTGACATTAGCCATACCTTCCTTTTTCATAAAAACTGTATTATCAAAGAAAAGAACTGATTTAAATAAAATTAAACAAAAAATCTTAATGTTTAGCATTTTTCAAATATAGAAAACTGAAATCGAGCTATTTAAAATATCGGGTTAAGTTCAAATCATACCCTAGAGAGATTTATACATCCTATTTCTGTTCCCCATCATTCTGCCTGCCTCTGTCATACACACACACACACACACACACAGAGGGACAAAGCCAGAGAAAGACTTAGAGAGATTTCTGTATCATGAAGAGAAGTAGTGAGATTGTTTCAACGTTACAATACCACCAACAATACTTTAAAAAGACATTATGCATAGCCTGCTATTTTTATTGAAAAGTTTTAACACTGTAGACTATTAAAAGTATTGATTTGTGGTTCTACTGAAATTAAACTATCAAGTATCCCTGTGTACTTGATAGGTTATTGATTTCCTGCAGGAAGATTTAAAGAAATGTGATGGAACCAAAAGATCTATAGGAAACTAAATAATGTTCAGCACATTGTCTCATAATCAGAAAGGTTTTTTAAATTCCATTAATATTTTCTTAATTACATATATCTTCTTTTATTTAAAATATTCTGATGATTAAGTGATTCTGGGAAATAAATATTTAAATATAATATTGTTGAACATTGGTCATAAAAATATACCAAGAAAAATACACATATTTAAGAAGACAAGACACGAAAAAGTCTTGTTGCCTAAAAGTTTATCGTTATTTTTACTTTCTGACTACAATGCTAGGTGATTATGCTTTTCCTCATCCAGATTCATTTTCATCGTATATTTCAAGTCTGTCGCAAAGGTCCCCTCTGCAAATACTTAACAATTCATTCAGTCATTCATTCCACCCCCAAACCTGTGCTTTTGTACGTCTTCCATTTATCTGGGAGACAGAGAAGAAAGCTCAGCCCTGCATTTCAAAAGCCTGTGGTTCAAGGGAGGAACTGGGAGTCAGGGGGTGGGAGTGAGGGGCACGAATTCAGCACAGGAGCTACTCATTAAATGCTTGCCCACCTTTGCCTGCTATGTGCCATCTGCATTGCAGTACATTGAAACTGAGCGCCCAAGTGAAAAGGGGGTGGCTGCCAGGAGTGCTGTAAGAAGGTCATTCTGGGCAGAGAAAACGTTGCTTTAAAAACCCTGAGGAGTGAAACAGTTTAGCGTTTTTGACAATCTTTAAGGAAACCAAGGAGCAATACTGAGAAGCGTCAGGGCCTGGTCATGTGTGACCTTTGCGGCCATAGGAGGAATTAGGTCCTCACTTTATAGTAATGTAAACAAACGCTGAAGTATATTAAAGGGTAGTGATGATGAGGGAAGGAAATAGAATTATTGAATTAGTTACAAAGTTAGAAACACCGTAAATGTGTCCAGTTTTCAGAGAGTAGCAATGTTGGTCCATATCCTAGTGATCTCGGGTGATCTCAGCCTGCAGCAGCTTGAAGCAGGATTTCGATTCCCGGGCCAGAGATTGAAGTCTGGCCGTGGCAGTGAGAGCGCTGAATCCTAGCCACTAGACCCCAGGGACCAGTGGCCAGTGACAAGGCCCTGGCCCATCGGCTTTGTAGAAATGTAGTTCCACAAGATACGGAAAGTAGTGAAACAAGTAAAGTGTTTATTAGGCGGAAAAAGAGTACGTGTGAATAGGCACACATGGGCAGGCTCAGAGAGAGAGTCGCAACCTCGTGGTAGTTTAGATCACTTTTATGGGGCATTTCTTCCGGGTTTCCTCAGGCCAATCATCTTGCTTTGCCTGGTTCTGAGTCTGTATTTGTTATATCTCAGGGTCCTCCCCATGAGCGTGGGCATCTCTTAGCCAAGATGGATTCTAGCGAAGAGGCCAACAGGTAGGTTGACATCACCTACTATGGGGTGGTCCCCCCTCCCTTTATGACCCCCGAGGGGACTTCCTGTGCATGTGCAGTCGGGAAGGTCTCCTTGTCCTCGAGGATGAGAAATACATGGTCTCTTTATCTTTGATCTGGGCAGGGCTCAGCACCCCTCTGCTCCTGCTCTTATCTCTACCTTGGAGTGTAGGGGACGGACTCTAGCTGCTCGGCCTGGGGCCCATCTATCTCCTGCCTCACTAGTCATGAAATATGATTGATCATTAAATATGATTTTGACTTGAGAATATACTTATAATATATATTAAAGGGCAGAGTAAAAAGCAAAATACCTCTATGACATTTTCGCCAAGTAACCGTTCCAAAAAAGAACGTGAAGATGTGGAAGTAAATTGTCTATGGAGATTTTTTTTATTTGATTTAAAAGTGTGGGTTTGGGGCTTCCCTGGTGGCTCAGTGGTTGGGAGTCCGCCTGCCGATGCAGGGGACGTGGGTTCGTGCCCCGGTCCGGGAAGATCCCACATGCCGCGGAGCGGCTGGGCCCGTGAGCCATGGCCGCTGAGCCTGCGCGTCCGGAGCCTGTGCTCCGCAACGGGAGAGGCCACAACGGTGAGAGGCCCGCGTACTGCAAAAAAGAAAAAAAAAAAAAAAAAGTATGGGTTTTTGTAATTTTATGATTATATTTAATATTACTATTATTTAATTCCTTTTTGCATTTAATTATAATTAAATCCACCACCTTGTATCAAAATTCTCTCATTTAAATTTGAACTTAAATGCTAAACATGTAAACTTTTAAATATTTCATAATAGAAAATTTAACATATTCCTCTGTTCTCTCTTGCTATATTATTATTATTATTCCCCTTAGAATTTCAGTTATCATTATTATTAAAATCAATTTAAACACAAGCACAAACTCTGAATTATTTTTGCTCTTAGGTGGTTTGTTACACAATTCAGTTGTTAGTTTAAAATTGCCATTATTGAATTCAATCACATCAGACTTAGCAGAAGCTTTGACGTTTCTTTTATATGTTAACATATTTCAGCTTTCAAGGGACTCTAAGGCAGGAGCATAAATGTAGTTTTTAACTGATAAGAGTTAATGCGATCAAATTGTAAAAGCAATTGACTTGATTATCAAATGTTTGTTTGCTCGTTAATCAGAGTAAGTAAAGCTTTATTTTGAAACTTCATGAAAACCTAGACAACAATGCTGCAATCCCACATGTTAAAAAGAGTTCCCACGTGTGGAGGAGAAAAAAACAGAACAGCAAGGAGTGACTTCGGAGAGGACTTGGAATTGGACCAACACCAGGAATGAGTATGAAACTATGCAAGTCAGAGGCCAGAGGTCAAAGCTGGTAGATGGAGGAAAGGACTAGGGATCAATTAGGAGATCACAAGGCATTAAATCTATGCTTGGAGTTTTTCATCTCTACTGAAAAACATATTTGGTTATTACTTCTGACCTTGAGGTTACAGTGTGCCAATTATTTCCATTCGTTCATTTTGTAAAATTCGTTGTGATTGACTATATGTTAGATTCGAAAATGTTAGATTTTTCGACTATGAAGAGTAATAAATGTTATTTCTTCGAGAAGTTCTGAAAGATTAGAAAAGGTTAAATGTGATGACGCTCAAGATTAAATAAATGTAAATCCCATGTTTAGAAGAAATTTAGTGTGATATAGCAAGCACTTTGATGCAAGATTAAACACTACATATTCATGTCAATTATTAGCACTATCTAAAGCTTATTGCACTGTGTCTTACGCTGTCTGCACTTACACATTTAACGAAAGGATATGCTTATTCAGTAAGCATTGGGGATTCTTTTTAGTCACTAGTAACTGATTAATGTATTTCATTCATTGAAGTCATCTGGGGTTTTTCAGATTCTATTATGATTCTGGAATTCCTTATGCTAAAACAAACCAAGTTCACAGAGCAAATAGTCCAATAGCAAGTCAAATGTCCTCCAAGTATAAAGGTGCTAGACAATTTATGCCTTAGAAAACCCTCTGATTGCAACTGATATAAGTTTTAAAAATAACCAGACTTTAATAGACTAATTGTGAAAGATTAGTCTATTTATCTGAGCTTGTTAAACACTGCAGTAGACTGGAACCAATTAAATAAATAACTCTAATTCTATATTATTAACTTCAAAAGTCCCCAGTTCCCATCACTGCAGTGCTATGATAGGTAATTTTTTCAAAGCACAATTCTTTCCCCCCACAAAAGGAAGTGTAATTTGGCACATTTTTTAGTGAGTCTGCATATCAGACTAAATATGGTCAGTTGAATTTGCCAGATTAGCCCTTCTTATAAATAGAGCAAAATATCAAATTAAAGTTTTGTTTTTTAGGTGCAAGTCAAACTGCTCCCAGATAAACTACGTCAATGTATTTAGCTCGCCGTGTTCAAATAAATGAAATCTATCTCATTCTTAAAGATGATCCTCTTCAAATTGCATTTCATAACTTAGTTTACAATATGTTCCTGATCTCACCACCACAAAATTGAATAAGAACTCAAAAGTTCTAAAATAGTACAGAAAAGAAAGATTAAAAAGTAGTATTGTTCACCGACTCTGCACCACTCTTTAGCATATATGTCTGATACAAATGCCATGCTTATTTATCTATATTCACCATTGCCCAAATAAGAATATAAACTTTTAATATTTTTATCCCAGAATTAAATGAGAACTCGGGGGCTAAATTCCTGAATTGAAGTTCCTCAGCTCTGGCTTGGTTAGGCCAAAAAACAGTAAAGGGAAATGTAATATATTATAATGGGGATTTAAAAGAAAATGTTCTCCATGGGAGAAATATTTGTTGATTATTTGAATGCTGTGATTAGACATTAAATATTAATGTGAATATCCTTTAAAGGTGACTAATATGATAGTAACTGAAATGTCCCTAGTATTGAACTGAAAAGGGGCTTTGGATATTTGTTGGCTAGATTTATTGTTGCCTAGTTTTTCAAAATTGTCTCCCTCTCTCTCTCTCTCTCTCTCTTCCATCTCACAAATGTGACTTGCATAGCTGCTTTTCCACAAGCTCTTGGGTTGATGATAAATATATTTTATTTTATTTTATTTATTTATTTTTATGCGGTACGCGGGCCTCTCACTGTTGTGGCCTCTCCCGTTGCGGAGCACAGGCTCCGGACGCGCAGGCTCAGCAGCCGTGACTCACGGGCCCAGCCGCTCCGCGGCATGTGGGATCTTCCCGGACCGGGGCACGAAGCCACGTACCCTGCATCGGCAGGCGGACTCTCAACCACTGCGCCACCAGGGAAGCCTGATGATAAATATATTTTAATTGAAATTCTTCCTACTCAGGGAAAGTTTGCAAATCAGAAATCATTCCTACTCAGGGAAAGTTTGCAAATCAGAAATCAAAAGAAAAGTTTCTGGACATTGTAGCTAAAAGCAAGGGCACTTTCTGATACTTCCTTCATTTCTGTGTGTCAACAGGAATTAGATTCCAGATCCAACTGTGATAATATTGAATATGTTCATCCATGTGTCAGAGGCTAACATGGAGTCATTGAAATTTTCTTTCAAGAATCCTAGGCCCTTTGCTACAGAGAACTTTATATTGAAAAAAAGAAAGGAGAAAATGTTGACTGCTAAATTCCTCTTTTGACCTAGGCCAGTGAAATCCTACAGCACTCAGGAAAACCATCCAGGCCTGATGTCAAATGTCCTGTGCCCACAGTCTTCAATAGTCTTGTGAGCTTCCCTAGCCTCCTGGAAGCAGGTAAAGTGATGCAGCCAGAGAGCCTTGTTATCTGGTTCACAATGTTTTCATTCTCCCAAGTGCCGAGCACCTGTAAACATCCAGTAACACTTTTGAAGAAAGGAGCAAGTGAATTTTAATATGCTGACTAAAGATGCAATGTTTTATAATTAAACAAGGTATTTTCTCATGTGTTGACAGACTGGAGCACAAAAAAAAAAATCTGTTTGCTATCAAATGGAAGATCACTGTCCTTTGGAAGCTAAGATGAGCAGAAAAAATGGGATTACAAGAAAAAAGGAAATAGCCTTTAGGGGTTGGGGAAAGCATTATTTAGAAAATGTCATCTCTTAAAGGAACAAGTTCACCTTTTAAGATGAAAACTAATGAGTAGTATAGATAGACTTCTTAAGACTAAGCCCATGACTACTTTGTTTAATGTCCTGATGTTTGCTTGGAGAAAAAGACCAGAGATACTAATTCATGGTCACCATGCCGACCCTTTTATCCCAAATCATATACTTGAAGTGTCATCTAATTAACTCCCTGCTCAGTTGCTAGAGGGGACACTCCAGACATGGGAGCAAGGGAGTGAAGTGGCTTATTGACAGTAATTGGTGGCCGAGACGCTGGGAAACAGATCAACTTTCAACCCAGTCTGTTAATTTTTATTTCAAATATTTATTTATTTATTTATTTTACTATTAGAACTGTTGTTTTTAGACAACTGCTTTTGCATTATTGGACCAGGAATTGGAAATAAACCACAAGGGAAATGTATACATTTAATAATCTACACTGTAAAACTTGCCCTAAGTTCATTTGTAGCTTTTTGATTTCCCTCTTAGACTATGAGTCTGTGTTTAGAATTCAGAGCTAAACTGGTTATGAGTACTTTAATTTGTGCTCTATATTTAGTTTCTAATCAACTTCTTGTTTGTTTATTTATTTATTTATTTATTTTCCCCACTGATTTTATCATTCAATATTTGGGGTCCAAATTTAAAACTCCATATTGTATCAGGTTTTGAACATACTTTCTAGACACTCTGAGCAAATATTTAATTGATCAGTTTCTCTAAATTTGGTTTCCAATCTATAAAATGTACATAGTAATTCTCATTAACATTTTTAGTAAGATTTAAATATAATGAGATGTTTAAAACTGAATGTACATCACAAAGATGAAAATCACTGTAATGCTTTGCATATATTCTTTTGGTGCATGGATTATGGAATTATGGAAACAGAAATGTCTCCCTCTGTGTTCATGGGATTTCTGCTACTGGCAGATAATTGCTGTTAGAGCAGTGTTAATACTCCTATTAATATCCCTTCTTGTCAGTGCTCTTTCTATGATATTTTGCCACTTTTCCAAAGGCAGAATTCTTCCTGAAGAATGTCAAAGCCGTTGAACAAAATTTCTTGTAAGATAGTTGCTCAAAATCACAAGTTTACTGAAACTCATATGTACAATCATTTTTTGAAGAAAGTGAAAGAAGAGAAACTAACATTTATTTTGTGGACGGTTGTAAAAATCTCTGTCCTTACACTTGTTAATGTCCCATAGATGTTTAATTTAGAGAATAGATCGAAGTATTAGAAGACATTTTGTGAGATAAGAGCTGGAAAGGTGATATATAGGCATTTTGGTGTACTGGTTTACTAAGTTAATAAATAGCATCTATCTATCCATTCACCCATATTAAGAGATCCTGAAAGTTACAAAGGCAGAATCCATTATTCAATCATTATTAAGTGATAAGCACCACTTATAATGACTTAAAATGCCAAAATTCACAAACTTTTCTCTTGAGGTAAGTATATTACATGGCCAATCTTTAAGTTTCCAAGTAACATTCCATAAAATTTTTAGAAAAAAACAACTAAATGTAACTAACAATTATTTCCTCTTCAACACTATTGTAATTCTTTTCATTTAGCCCTCACAAGCCTAAAAAATAATTCTCGTTATTCCGATTTTGTAAATGAGAAAACTAAGGCATAAAAAGCTTCAATAAATTTCTTAAAATCACAAAGTTGTTAATTTATCACTTAATCCACAGGAAAATTTAGACCACTCAGTCATTGTTAATTATTTCTAAATGACTTGAGGTTTCCTTAAAATTTTCTGTAATAGACTAGAGAGGAGACCAGACTAAGCTGCTGTGACTTCATTTAGATTTTGTAAAATAAAAGCCTAAAAACATTAAGCTTATATCAAATTGTAATGGCAGAGTTCTATTAAAAAATATAACCTCTTAAGAGGAAGCAAGTGCGTGGATGAAATGTATTTTATATTTTTAGCATGCCAGTGAAAAACTGTAGTTTAAAAATAGGAGAAAAATTAGTTCATCACTTCCCTCCTCTTTCAAGAAAATTGATCAATAGATCTGAAGAGAGGAAATTCCCCAACAAGAAAATAATTATCCTTATTAAGGTTTCCTTTCAATTGCTGTATTTGACATCATCAGAAGATAACATTTATGATGAAAGAACTAGAGTATTATAAAATTTTCGAGCAGATGATTTTTAAAGCTAAAAGATAACAAGGAAATTATTATAATCTGGATTGTCATCATTATTAAAGTCATCAGTGGAATAATTCTGGGTAATTTCAAAGAAAACGAAAGAGAATGATGATTGTCCTGAAGAAATTTGCATGTTACATTTCAAATTCTCAATGTTGAATACATATATTATGGAATGTACTAAAGCCATCTCAGTGTTATCAAACTAAAGCAGGTAGGAAACAGAAAACTACCACAAGTTCCAAGTTAAACTTTGACCTATAAATATACTGATAACATTTCCCCTGAATGTTAAAAAAAGGCATCCATGCTTTTCACAAGGCTACTGATGGGAATGCTGGGGGGTTTTAACTTCTATCTCAATGACATCTGTAAATTACTTCCAAGTTTTCCTTTCCTGAGACAACACACTTATTTCTTGTTTAATTTTTCAGTCATATTCTGCATATTCATGAAATCTCCCACAACAGAATCCCATTCTCTGATTTTCTTTTCCCTACAGAAATGTGAGGATATCATAAACTCTATTCTCCATCCTGCTTTTTTCACTCCTAATATGTCATGGAGATCATTATACAACAGTACACATGAAGAAAGCTAATTCTTTCTAAAGGCTGAGTATACTTGCATAGATATAATATGATTTATATAAGTCTGAAGGTGATAGTCATTTTAGATGTTTTCAATCTTTTACTCCTTTAAACTATGACCATGAATGGCCTTGTGCAAAATCTTTTACTTTGAGGACAAATATATATATATGTGTGTGTGTGTGTATATATATATTTTTTTTAAATGAAATAGAACTGCTAGATCAAAGACTGTGTGCACTTTAAATATATACAAGTAAAACATATAGGTGAAATATACATTCAAATATATATGTAAATTGCCTTCTGTGGATATGCCATTTTCACAACCATCAGTAATGCACGAAAATGCCTCACCAATACACTGTGATTTTGTTTTCATTTTTGCCAATCTTTGCCAAATCTAATTTACTTTTATCTTATTATGAGTGAGGTAGAATAACTTTGCATATAATAAAAGCATATTTGTTTATTTTCTAAAACTTGTTTATTTGTATCTTTTGTTAGTTTTTCTTTTGCATTTAAATTTAATTCTAATGGATTGTAGAAGCTCCTTATGTACAAGAAATGTTCCCTTTTTATACAATATGAATTGCAAATATCAACCTCACTGTCAAAACTGAACTATTAGTCCCAACTTTTCACTTCTCCTAGACAGGATTATGTATCAAAAACCTGGTCCCTGCTGCCTCAAGAGACAGTGTACTTCTCCACCCCTGGAATTTGTCCTTGTCAAAGTAGCTTGTTTGGGCCAAGGATGAGTTTATAGATGTGACAAGAGTGGAGAATTTAAGTTTGTTTACAAGACTGGTCTTGAATTCTGGCATTCTGTGATCCACAATTAGAAGTGGTTCCCTGCAGTTACTGTTGCCCTTTCAACTTGGTCACCACATTGAACACATGCAAAGACCAGAGCTCACCCATGGCCAGCAGACAAATTTAGCTGGCGCTGCAGGCTGAAGCAGAGCCCCCCAGCAACCCAGTCTGGGTTAGCTTATCCAGATGTAACCTGAGGCTGCATAGGCATGAGCACAAATCCTTACTGAGTGAGCTCTGTGATTTGGGGGTAGCTTGTTACACAGCAACAGCTGACAGAGACATTAAATGGTCAATTGTCTCTAATTGTCATGCTCTTTAAAAAGAAAAGTGATATACATATACACTATATAGCTTAAATTTATTAATGATTTTCATATAAACCTTCTAAGATTTGCATGCTGTTGAGGTGGGTCAAACTATAGAAAAAATGAATTAAAATTAGATACTCTTATTTTATTGCATTTTAATGGTATTTTGCTTTCATTTAATTATCCAACACTTTTAGAATTGCTTTTCGTATAAATTATAGAGTAGGAATTAAAAAATATTTTTCAACTTAAGTATTGCCATGCTATTTATTTAATAAACCATATTTTCTTTACTGATTTGAAATGTGTCCCTTAATATACTGAATTTTCCAATGTATTATTATTTATTTCTAAAATTTCTTTTTTTTAATTAAATTTTCTAAAATTTCTTGACTCTCTGTATATGGATATATATATATATCAATTTGAATTTACTAACACTCTTTAATCACCACTTTAATATTTGTTAGATCTAATTTTTTCTTCTTATCTTTCATTCTGAGAAAGATTCTTATTTATTTTATCTAAGAACTTCAAAATTATATTAATATTTTTAAAAAATTCAGTTGGTATTTTCATTAGAATTACATAAAATGTAGAAATGGTTTAGGGAAAAGTTATATCATTTAGGATATACTGAGTCTTCATTTTCAATTATATAATATATTCTTTAATTATTACCCTTTTGTGTCCTTCAGGAGAGTCTTTTAAAGTTCCTTGATGTTATGTCTATTTTTAAAAAGTATATCTTCTAACTTCCTCTTCTATCTCACTGTTGTTTGTCTACACAAAAGATTCATAAACTTTGTATCCAGCCAGTTAAATGAGTTACATTTTAATCTGAAATTCATCTTTATCTTTTCTTGTTTATCATAGATTTCTAGGTGAAATATAATATCTTAAAAAAATCAAGACTTTTTAAACATTTCTCTGGTGACTTTTTAAAAACATTTATTGGGAAATAATTGTAGACTCACAGATTCCCTATATTATCAAGAAATAATATATAGAGACCCTGTGTACACTTTAGTCAGTTTCCCCAAATAGTAGCATCTTCAAAAACACAGCACAATATGTAACACTATATCCCAAGTAGAATATTGACATCCATTCAGTCAAAACACACAAGATTCCCATGACACAAGGATCCTGCAAGTAACCTTTTAAAACCACACCCACTTGTCTCCGATCTCCACTCTCTTCTTAACCCAATTGAAACCACTAAAGGGTTCTCCATTTCTGAATTTTTGTCTTTCTGAGAATGTTGTAGAAATAGAATCAGAGTACAAAGCCTTTTGTGATTGGCTTTTTCACTTAGCAAATTCTCTGGAGATCCATCCAGGTTTTTATGTGTATCTGTAGTCTATTCCTTTGTATTGCTGAGTAGGATTCTATGGTATAGCTAACCTACAGATTGTTTAATCATTTACCCATTGAAGGGCATCTGGATTAATTCCATATTGTGGTTATTATGAATAAAGTTTCTATGAACATTTGTGTATTGGGTTTTGTGCCAACGTAGTCTTCATTTTTCTAGGATAAATACTCAGGAGAACCATTGTAGGGTTGTATATTTAGTGCTTTAAGAAACAGACATACTGTTTTCCAGAGTGGCTCTATCATTCTACATTCTCACTAGCAATATATGAATGATTCAGTTCCTCTCCATCCTTGTCAGCATTAAACATTGTCACTACTTTTTTCCTACTTTAGCCATTCTGTTAGGTGTGTGCTGATACTTCACTGTGATTTTAATTTGCACTTCCCTAACATCTAATGATGCTGAACGTCTTTTCATGAGCTTATCTGCCATCTGAACATCTTCAGTGAAATTGCCCTTCATGACTTCTGCCTTGTTCTAATTGGATAGTTTGCTTTTTTATCATTGAATTTTGAGAGTTCTTTGTATATTTTACATGCTTGTTCATTGTTAGATAAGTGGTTTGCAAATATTTTCCCACTCAGCAGCTTGTTTTTTCATCCTGCTTTCAAGTTTAAGAACTTCTTGCTTAGTCCTATGTCACAGAGATGTCCTCTTATCTTTTAATAAAAGTTTTAGTTTTACATTTAATTCCATGATCCTGTTTGAATTAATTGTTGTATAAGGAGTAGGACTTAGGTCAAGTTTCACTTTTTTTTTTTTTTTTGTCTATGCATGTCTAATTGCTCTAGCACTATTTGTTGAAAAGGTTATTTTACCCTCCTTGAATTGCTTTTGCAACTTCGTAAAAAAATCAGTTGGGAAGGATAGTGTGCGTATATCACTAATTTTGCTAATTTGGTTCTTGACCTAAGTATCCATCCCTCCGCCAGTACCACACTGCCTTAAGTTTTACAGCTGTATAGTAAACCTGAATATTAAGTAGAGTGATTCCTCTACTTCGTTCTTTATTAAGATTGTCTTAGGTATTCTAGGTCCTTTTCTTTCCCTTATTTTAGAATAAACTTGGCAACAGAATTCTTTCAACTTGCCTACCTCTGAAAATGTCTTGATTTCTTTTTCATTCCTGAAGGATACTTTCACTGCATATCGAATTCTGGGTTAAGAGTTCCTTTTTTTCAAGGTTTGAAAATATTGTGCCTCCTTCTTATAACCTCCATGATTTATGATGATAAATCCTCTGCCATTATAATTGTTTTTCTCATACAGTGTAGTTCTTCCCAATTTTCTCTATTTCTCCCAGAGGTCAGTAGAGTAATTTTATGCTTCCCAGGCCATGACCTTTTCAAGGTAGCTTGAGTCAAGCAAAATTCTACATTTTGGGCAATGGGAACTCAGGCATCCTTGTTGTGTTAAAGATAAAACTGTAGATTATTGCTGCTGCTACTGATTATTATTACTATTTAAAATTTTAATCCTGCCACCCCTATTGAATCTGGGCTGTGACCTACAGAGAGAATGAAGGTGCTCTGGGAACCATTCCAGCAGGAATTCATCTCAGAGGTTCTTTTGGACTCTTTCTGTTAAGAGGAAATTAGGGGCGGGGGGACAATATATTCTTCTGTTCTACAACCCCCCAAGGAATCTCTAGAATTATTTATATCTATCAATGTCTAGATTTAGATCAGTAGATCAGTCTCTAAACTGTAGTGTGTGTGCACACACATGTGTATGTGTGTGTGTGACCAGACATTTTTTGCACTAAGTTCTGCTGAGTTCTTTTTGATTTTACTGAGAACCTTCTTCTCACCCGTCCTCCTCAGCTTTTGAATCTCATCTAAACTTTATGCCACAGCAAAGTCCTATTTAACCTTGGTATATCAGTCAAGCACTAGTGACGAAAAGAATGAATTACCTATTCCCTTTTAACTTTCACGAAACAATTTTCGTCTTCCAGGTCAAAAAGTAAAGATAGCAAAGATAGTAGTAAAGATGGTAAAAGTAAAGATAGCAGTGCCAAGCAGGATTGTCTTTTGGTCCATTATGCAAAGTTGCCTATATTGATATTTTTTTGATTTTCCTATTAGAATGTAACTATTCATGTGCCCAGAGTACACACATATCTCTACTAGCTTTCTCATCGTGCCATAGACTTTTGATATTAAAAGTACTCCCTAAGCTTTTTCTACTCCCTACTTCCCTTAAGTACTTTGCAGTAAATCACTTTGCAATTGCTAACATTTTTTGGTGAAAATAGATGCTTAAAATATGTTTGCTTAATTTTGAACTCCTTGTGGCAATTTTTAAACATAATTCCACAATGTTCAGTTCACATATTTTGTGGTTTTCTTAAATAGATATAAGAATAAGGACAGAAATCATTGAAGATATGTCAGAAACTTCAAAAAAATATCAGAAACCCAGAAAGACATTGACTAGATATTGATGATTAGGAAGGAGAAATGATTTGAGTTACACTGAGTTTTTGCAAATGCATACATGGGAAGGTGACAGCAATTTGTACAAAATTATGAGCTTTGGGATAACAGAAATAAAAGGTGGTTACAAAGAAATAAGGCAACTAGCACCGGGCCTGGTGGCTAGCAGGCATTCTGTAAATGCTTTTGGAGTGACTATTAAATTAATTCCATACTAGACACATTGAGTTTGATGTGGAAATTTCGGTAGTAGTGTAACCTTAAACCTGTATGGTGCTTTACCAAGCAATTTCATATGTTGCCCCATTAATCCCCACGATAAACCCATGGAGGAAAATATCATTCAAGCCCTCTTACGGCTGAAGAAATGAGCCTTGGATTTAAGTTTCTTACTTAAAGTTATACAATTAGTGGGCCAGAGATGAGGTTTAAGTCAGAGTGTTTTGGAAACCAAAACCTTGTCTCTTTCTCATACTGCAGAATGTTCCAAATAGAAATAGATTTGCCTACAATGGCAGCTTATCTCAGATGCATTTCAGGATATCATAACGTTTGGAGGACATAACTGGAGAAAAAATTACAGTGCATCACCATTTGGTGGGAGATTCATGAAGGTCAGGACACTGAATCTTTTTCATTGCAGTGTCACTAACACATAGAGAAGCTCAGTATATGTTTATTGAATCAATGATTTGACTAAATCTGAAGCAGGTTGGAAGGCTATAGGGTTGTTTGTAAAAACAAATATTCAAAGGGGATGCCAGAATCATGGTAAAAGAAAAAGAAGAATTATCTGGCACCAAATTTAATGTAATAAGAGTTAAGGATATTGGGGAACCAAAGGAAGGATTCTATAGGATTCTTCTCAAGGAAAATGTCATACATATCAAGTACTGCAAACTGAAGTATTTGAAACAATTAAATTATAAAGCTATTATTCTTTTATAATGATTTTATTTGTATAATATACCTTTTGTGATAGTGTCTTAGATATGGGTTGATTGGTAGTGAAGCACATTACTTGTAGCTAAGAGGCATATTACTGATAGAATATAATGCTTTTGAGAATGTTTTTTAATTTCACAATTTTTGTTTCATTGCCTTAGTTTTTATTTGAGGTCCTCTCTTATAGGCCTATTGGATATTTCTTAAACATACTCTATTTATTAGTCACTTTTTCTTGATTCCTTTTCATTCCTTTCTTTCTTTGTGATTTAAAAAGTGTTCTCCCATAGCTTATTCTGTTTATCTGAAGGCATTATTTACATACCTTCTAAGTTCATCCTCATTTTTGAAATATTGTTATTCATTTATTTCAAATTTATTCTGTGTACTGTCACCTCTTTTCTCAGTTATTCTAATTTAGATTGATGCTCTTATTTTATATCTTCTATCATTTTCTTAATTTATTTTTTTTTTTTGAAACTTTTGACTGCAGTTTCCATCTGTTCTCTGCCATGCTTTCTTGGAGTGCTTTCATTTTCTTCTTCTTTTTTTTTTTTTCTTTTTTGAGGTACGCGGGCCTCTCACTGCTGTGGCCTCTCCCGTTGCGGAGCACAGGCTCCGGATGCGCAGGCTCAGCGGCCATGGCTCACGGGCTCAGCCGCTCCGTGGCATGTGGGATCTTCCCGGACCGGGGCACGAACCCGCGTCCCCTGCATCGGCAGGCGGACTCCCAACCACAGCACCACCAGGGAAGCCCCAATTTATCTTCTTTTTCTTATAACTTAGGATGGAATTTAATTGTTATAAATTTCGTTGTGGTGTTCTTTCTGTCTCTACATGAAATTAGTTTCGTGGCCATTTAGAAAGAAGAGGTGGGTCTGAAGAGTTTTTCTAGTTGAAAGCTGGATCTCTGTCTCCTGGAATTTTCAGCAATACTTTAAGATATGGTTGCTTCCCCTTTGAAATCTCCCAGCAGTTTTCTTTGCTTATTTAGTCATGACTAACTCTTTCTTTTGCCCCTATCTCTCCTCTTCTGATAAATTCAGATTACCTTTCTAGCAGATTATTTTTCAATACAGATACTTTTAAGTATCTATCAAACAGGCACACTCTCCTCAGTGTGGGTCTTCGTTGTGGAAGGGATTTTGAAGATCTCATAGCCTTCAGATCACACCTGCCATTTCATCCTAAACCATGGACCCATGATTATTATCCACAATTTAGAGTATGAAAATAATACTCATAGTTTTAGTAGATTTCTCTCCAATTGTCCGGCCCATGTTCAGTGCATGCCTGGTGGCAATTTGGGGGTTTCCCACTTCTCAAATTCATCATGTGTCACCTTGATCCCTTCTCTTTCCTCCTGAAGAGATGCTGATACCTGTCAAGTCTTGTGCTGTCAGTGATTTGTGCTCCCTGCTCTTATTTCACGATTTCTTGTAGTAAGTAATCCATGGTGGTTTGGCTTTGCTACTCTAGTTTTAGAGGAGCAATTCCAACATTACTGTGCTGTTGCCACCATTTTCCAGCATCTCTTCCCCTGATCTGAAGGTGAGAGCACAAAGCTCAGTCATTAAGGCTTCAAATGCCATAGTCAGCTTCTCCTTGGACTGTGATTTCCAGTGCATTAAAAGAATATATTTCTTAATTTAAAAGAATATAGTAAATATTTACATGTGTTGATGCCTTATTTTCTGAAACTTAAAATTTTCATTTTCTTCTATAAAGCTCTCTCCACACACAAACACACATACTAACTGCTTATAATTGATTTTGATTTTCACAAAACATTCTAAATATTAAGAATATCACTTATCACCAAATTATCTCAAGTCTTTTTTCACCTTTGTAAGTTTTATCAAATTGACTTGGCTGTCCTCATTGTCAGAGTAAAACCACAGAACAGTTTCATTGGTTTGATTTTGCTGTAGAGTCTTTGCTCATTTTTTTTTTAATTTTTTTAGACTGAAGATTTCAAATCATACCTCCTATTCCAATCAGAACTGGAAAAAGAAAGTCTTAGTAAACTAAAAACAAACATTTGCAAGGATGAGATAGGAATGTTTCTGCAGTATCAATGAACTGAAATAATTATTTCTTGAACACTCAACTTTGTGTTTTAATTTTATCAAGAAAGTTAGTAGATTTCAAATATTTGGAAACCGTTCCTGCATTTCTTAACTTTTTGGTGATAAACCGAGGAGTAAACAATCATCTTTGTGGCAATCACTACAATGTTAAAAACTCTCTCATGGAAATCTTTGTAGGCTGGATGTACTTTTTATATTTCAAGGTAAAAAAAATGCCACATTTTCTACCCAGTTATGCTAGGCATCGATTAAGGCCAAGAGGATGTGTTCCTTCGCTGGGGTCTCCGTCTGAACCCTTCCAAAGGTACTCCATGGCAGGTGAACACGCAGCCTCAGTTTTGTGAACAAGCTACCAAGGGATTGTGGCATCTCCATAGTATTCCTAACTACCCATTTTTAATGCAATTTGTTAGTTAATTTAGTCAAATAGAAAACATGTTTGAATTTTTATTTTTTTTAATTCTTATTTTATATTGTAGTAGAGTTGATTAACAATGTTGTGTTAGTTTCAGGTGTACAGCAAAGTGATTCACTTATACATATACATATGTATCTATTCTTTTTCTAATTTTTTTCCCATTTTGGTTATTGCAGAGTATCGAGCAGAGTGCTCTGTGCTATACAGTAGGTCCTTGTTGGTTATCTATTTTAAATATATCAGTGTGTACCTGTCAATCCCAAACTCCCAATCTGTCCCTCCCCTCCACCCTTCCCCTCCCAGTGACCATAAGTTCGTTCTCTAAGTCTGTGAGTTTGTTTCTGTTTTGTAAATAAGTCTGTTTGTATCATTTTTTTTTAGATTCTGCATATAAGCAATACCAATGTATTTTTTAAATACTGCTATTTATTTAGCTAGTTGCTTGTTTGGTTTTACTAATTAATATGATAATTTGAAAATGTTTGTAATTTTTTGGAATGTAATCTTGGTTTTACTACTTGTACAAATGGTAGCTTGTACACTCCACAGGCTCCTGCATGGTGTGGCATATGATTACAAACTCATTTGTGGTTTCTCTTTACTCATGTCTTCCTACCAAAATGTATGCTAAGTCATTTCATACAAAAGAGCTATTTCTAGCAATAAATTTAATACACATTTTAGCTAAATATTTTCAGAGAGTTGTTTAAAACATTTTTTTCCTGGAGCAAAATAACGTAACTTAAATGTTCAAATATGGCTTTTATGTTATTAAAAAAAAAGAAAAAGAAAAGACCTCACACAGGTGTTCCCAAATCGATTTCCACTTGAGTAATTACAGGGGTTTTTTTCTGAGAACAGTAATGACTCAGAGCTTAAAGGATTTGAAGTACCATAGTAAAGGGCAGCTTATTCTCTGTTTAGCCATTGTTATTTGTATTTCTCAATCAGAGTTTAAAAGCTATCTAAAATATTAAATATTTCGCGACTGTTTAGATGTAAGTGGGAGCACAGTGTGGAGGTAACAAAAGGGAAACCACTTTCACCACACCACCAACAGGAACCACAGAACAGTGATGTAAATCTCAAAATACTTGGATTTTAGTCCCTCTCGTTATTCAGTACCATATAAGACAAGTGAGCTACTTAACCTACTATGTTCTTGTTCTTTTTTCTTTCTTCCACCTGAAAATTGGAAGATTCTAAACCTGAGCTTCTCTCAAGTTGCTTTCAATGCCTCTGTTACTGTCTTATTAGCTAAGTAATCTCCTGGTCTTTACAAATGCGTCCTTATCTCTCCTGACTGTAAAAGGGTTAACTCTTCAAATGCAAAGATATCTATTAATTTTATTTCCACAAGGTATTTAGCACCCCCTTTTTTTCCCTCAACTATTTGGATGTCTTTTGACTTAGGATGCAAACTGAAAACACAAGTTTGCTAAATTCTTCATCTTTAAAACTTTTATGCAACTGAAAATCTTAAATATCTATTATCTTACAGAACATAACATGATTACGAATCTGTTTTCCACTTTCAAAAATCTTGTATAAAGTTCCAAATAAAGGAAGTAAAGAAATTAAAATTTATCAGAAGTCTTATATTTGCCAGCCACTGTAACTTTATTTAATTTTACTTACTCTTATTTAATTTACCTACTTCTATTCAAAACTTTAAAATATAGTGGAAAATGGTCAATGAATCATTGTTGAAACTCTATCTCAAAAAAGATTCACTAACCAATTTTTTCAAAAAAATTATAATTTAAAAGATCAAAAATGTAGAGGAAATAAGTTCTATTATCTTAAAAATAATAGATTTTAGTGCATTAGAATATTTTAATGTCTTAAAAATAAAAAGGGGTTTATTGTCTTATTTTACATATGAAGAGACAATAAGATCAAAATCATGACTTAATCATCTACAGGTGTGATATTTGCATACAAGCGTCATGGCCCAATAGTTAGCTTATTCAATTTACCATTCACGTGGCATAAGGTGGGTCTATCGGGAGAGTGAAGCCATTCATGTCGGTAGTGGCTCTGTGCAAAATGATAAGCTTTTTTGTTTTTATGTAAGGTAAAATTGCAAAGGTAGAGTTGAAATAGAGCTATAACATTTACTTGCATAAGTGATACATATTTTATATTATTTGTCATGCTTTAAAGTAAGAGTGCAAGCCAAATAAATAGAGATTGTATATAAATCAACTGTGAGAGGAATTGCACTTGCTTGGAAAGTTAATGATCATATAAAAATGCATGCAATACCGTCATATAATTTTACCAAGAGCTCCTTTACTCATTCTTGAAATTTAAACAGGAACTCTTCTTGTGATTTCTGTAGTCTGCAATAACTTACAAAGAGCATGTTATAGTCAACATGGCTTAGAGCTAAATAAGTGAACAAGAGTACATTCTGGGCTTATGAACAATAGGCAGTTCAGTCATCAAAAAATAATCCACGTGTCTTTACACCTGTTTCTTCATCTGTGGCATGCTAGGAGGATGTTAATATTCCTTATAACTTGTATTATTATTTATCATTGCCTGCAAGTTCTAACTAATTGAATAACACAAGCAACAGATATGTGAGGCATCTCTGCT
This sequence comes from Pseudorca crassidens, assembly GCF_039906515.1. Taxonomy (NCBI): domain Eukaryota; kingdom Metazoa; phylum Chordata; class Mammalia; order Artiodactyla; family Delphinidae; genus Pseudorca; species Pseudorca crassidens. Next base: position 8,031,782 of record NC_090313.1, read on the forward strand.
GGGTAAAACTGTAAAAATACCAAAAAAAACATACGGAAAATATTCTTGATATTGGTCTAGTCAATAATTTTTTGGCTATGACACCAAAAGCACAGGCAACAAAAGCAAAATTAGACAAATGGAACTGAATCAAACTAAAAAGCTCTGCACAGCAAAGGAAACGATCAACAGAATAAAGAGACAATCTATGCATCAGAGAACATTTTTGCAAACCATACATCTGATAAGAGGTTAATACCTAAATCATGTAAGGAAACTCCTACAATTCAAAAACAAGAAAACAACTATTCTGATTTTAAAAATGGGCAAAGGACTTGAATAAACATTTTCTCAACAAAGGCATGCAAATAGCCAATGGGTATTTGAAAAGATACTCAACATCATTCATCATCAAGGAAATGCAGATCAAAATATCAAGGAGAAATCACCTAACACCTGTTAGGATGGTATTATCAAAAAGACAGAAATAACAAGTATTTACTTAAAGATGTGGAAAATTTAGTGCTTTTCTGCTCTGTTGATGGAAAAGTAAAATGGTGCAGCTGCTATGAAAAACAGTATGGTGTTCCTTCAAAAAATACTAACATAGAACTACTTTATAGCTTTGGAAGATACAGATAGGGCCTTCCTCCTGGAGTAAAGAGTAGGTTTTGTCTTTTTTTTTTTTAAACTATTCAATATAATAAAGACAAAGTTTTCTTCTGGGGGAAAATTTGGATAGGTTTACTGCCATTTATAAAAGATTTGCATTCCATACACAGTTTCTATCCCATAACAGAACCCACTGCATTTGTATCACCTGGTCTTCTCTGTGTCTCTGTGTAGTTACTGCTATTGTGGTGAGTAATAAAGTCCTTTGTCTTTGACTCAGGAGCCTGTTGTCCACTGTGAGCATCCAGGAAACTATGTCAAACTAATACATTAGTTTGTAATTAGAGTAGAATCTAAGACCTGTCAGAAGTTTTGATAACTGGGTACAAAAAATTTTAAAAGACTTAACAATATGCATGCCAAAAACCTTCAAGCTCAATAATAAGCAATGAAATTCAGACCAGACAACAAAATAATTTCATTCTTTAACTGTTAAAAGTATTAATAATTTTCCATGCATTTTTGTGAGGTTTTAGGCACTTTCATGTACTACTACTACTACTGCTCAATTCTATGGGGGCAGTTCAATATGTTGAAATGTCTTAAAAATGTACCCCTTAATATAATAAAATTTTTACATCATATATTAATCTAGTTTCTAAGAATTTATGACTCCTGGGTCTCAGCAATGATGAGATGATCAACATTCAGATGATCTGAATGTGTACCCTAGATTTTGGAACAGTATCTTTCTAAGTATTTACATGAGGACATGTAAATACAGACCCTCTTGGTACAAAAGTCTGTCATATAAACAGAAGAATGCAGTACATGAAGGGATATACAGGAAGAAAAACAAACGGGCAAGAGGTAAAGTGAGAAAGTCATCTAGATTCTCACTAATATTTCAATCCTTTTACTCCGGTCGAGTTCTGACTCCTATATATATATATATATATTTTTTTTTTTTTTTGCTGTACGTGGGCCTCTCACTGTTGTGGCCTCTCCCGTTGCAGAGCACAGGCTCCGGACGCGCAGGCTCAGTGGCCATGGCTCATGGGCCCAGCCGCTCCGAGGCATGTGGGATCTTCCCAGACCGGGGCATGAACCCGTGTCCCCTGCATCGGCAGGCGGACTCTCAACCACTGCGCCACCAGGGAAGCCCCTGGATGTATTAATTTTTAAAAGACATACTCTTCATAACATTACTATATCTATAATACACTGAAAATTATAACAATGTAGAAGAGCATTTAAAATGTATTTCTGTTTCTTATTTCCATTATTTTATGGTGATCTTTTCTGTTATAACTTTCTGAGTTCTGATTGCTCTAACCAAATAATCATAAATCAAGAGCAATTCAGCATTCTATAGGGGCTTCCTCATACAATAAAAAGAATAAAAATGCCTCTTAAGTTATAGAAGTCAGTAACCAGTGGTCTCTGTTTCTGACTTACAGTAACAAAACAGGGCTAACTTTACCATGTATGATCTTGTGGATATCTTCACGTAGTGGTGTGAGAGTGCTTTTTCACTGATAAAAGTGATTAAAATCCTATAATCATTGTGATAGGATATCAGAGACTGGAATTAGATCCGCTAAAATAATTGCATGGTAAGTCATTTTTTAAAAATCACAGCAAGTAGTTTTCTTAGCGTAGGATGTCTTTGATGTAATTTAAAATTTTTATCCAGTAAATAAACATGAACATCTGTATTAATTTTCATGCATAATTGATCCATGTAGAACAATCTTGATCTATTGTGTTATTAAAATGATTAGTTTTGTTATAAAAATAAATGTAATACACATTGAAGTAATTTGACAAAATCAGAAACAAACAAAATTGCAGTATTACACTACAAGACCCCACTGTTAACTGTTGGCCTTCTTACCTACATGTTTGTATTTTTATATGCAGATGTTAGCTTATATATAAAATTTGGTCAACAGTTAATTTCTCTGTGGATTTGAATGTCGATAGTACAACTTAGATTAGCAATTATAACAAAACGGTAAAAGAATTAATACTGTAGAAAAATGTTAAAAAGCAAATGAGACTACACTGATTTTGCATTTAAGTTCATTTTTATTATGCACTATTGTGTGCTCATATGGAAGAATCAGTAAACCATTGTCCAAAGGTCAAACTGGATTCTTATTTTTATAGATAAAGTTTTATTGGAACACGTTCATTTGTTTGCAAATTGTCTATAGTGGTTTTGCACTAAAATGGCAGAGTTTAATGATTGTGACAAAGACAATATGGCCCACAAGGCTGGAAATATTTTTTATTTACTCCTGCACAGAAAAAAATGTTTGCTAATTTCTGTTTTAAGATATCAAAGAAATATAATATTCAGTTACTGCATCCAAAAGCTTACAATCTCTTTGAGTGGAAAAATATATGCGTCAAATAAATAACCACCAATTGCTGCATTTTGCCTAATACATTCCCCAAGCAGTGGCCTTCCACTTGAAAAATCTAGTTTGAGATAATCTTTAATGATTTTTGGTTATTCAGGCACACTGACTCTTCTGCATAGACTAGGGTGAATTAAGAATCTAACATTTAAAAATTTGAATTGAAAACAAATGAACAATAATACCTTATATTTCATCTATTTAGATTTTTCAAATTAACATGTTTAATACAATATTGATTTACACTTTGTCTTTTGATTTATCAACTCAAGAGTAAACCGTATCTGGAATTTCCTTTTGAAGTTAAAAAAGGGCCTGCATCTGGTTGAGAATATAGTCACAACTATAGAATTTAAATATTTTCAAGCCCACGTATGGTTTATGCTTTGATAAATGACCTCCATAGAGGTAAACAAAGCCATAGAAAAAAATATTTTGAGGATGAAAGAGTCTTCTATGGTATGAATTTTGCAGTCTGATGTATAGAGAATGAATGTTGTGGATGAAGAACTACGTTTGAAAAAATTATTAGTATGATATTGGGAAAATTTAAGGAATGCTATGCTAGAAAGTTAAGCTGATTGTGCTTCTTCTCTTTTATTTATGTTTCTTATTGTGGTAAGAATAGTTCACGAGACCTACCCTCTTAAATTTTTCAGTTCACAATGCAGTGTTGTTAAATATAGTCACAGTGTCACATAGCAGATATCTAGAATTTATTCATCTTGCATAATCAAACTTTATAGCCATTGAAAAAGTCCCCATTTTCCTCTCCCTTGGCAACCACCATTCTACTCTCTTGCTATAAGTTTGACTGTTTTGGACACCTCATGTAAATGGAATCATGCAGTAGTTATCTTTTTGTGACTCGCTTATTTCACTTAGCATAATGTCCTCCATTTTCATCCATGCTGTTGCATATGGCAGAATTTCCTTCTTTTTAAGAGCCGAACTATATTCCATTTTCCTTTTTTCATTCATCAATCAATAGACACTTAGGTTGCTTTCATATATTGGCTATTATGAATAATGTTGTTATGAACATGGGAGTACAGATATCTCTTTGAGATCCTGATTTCAGTTCTTTAGGGTTTATACCCAGAAGTGTAATTGCTAGATTATATTGTAGTTCTATTTTTTAATTTTTTGAGGAACCTCCATATTATTTTCCATAACGAATGCACCATTTTGCATTCCCACCAACAGTGTACAAGTATTCCAATTTCTCCACATCCTTGTCAATACCTGTTAACGTTTTGTTTGTTTGTTTGTTTTAATTTCAATTCTAAGAGGTGGGATGTAATATCTCATTGTGCATTTTCCTGTGGATTAGTAATCTTGAGCACATTTTCCTATACTGTTCAGACATGTGTGTGTCTTTGTTGGAGAAATGTCTATTCAAGTATTTTGCTCATTTTTATATCGAGTATTGCTATTAGGTATTGTGTTGTAGGATTTCCTTATATGTTGAGGAAATTAACCCCTTATCAGATACATGGTTTGCAAAAGTTTTCTCCTATTTTATATGTTGCATTTTCACTATGCTGATTGTTTTCTGTGTTGTGCAGGGGCTTTTTAGTTTGAGGTAGTCCCACTTGTATGTTTTTGTTTGTCTTTTGGTGTCATATCCAAGAAATCATTGCCAAGACTAATGCCATGAAGGTTTTCCCCTATGTTTTCTTCTAATAGTTTTACAGATTTAGGTCTTATGTTTAAATCTTTCATCTATTTTGAGTTGACTTTCATATATGTTACAAGATAAAGATCCAATTTCATTCTATTTCATGTGGATATCTGGTTTTTCCAACACCATTTGTTGAAGAGACCATCCTTTCCCATTCTGTATTCTTGGCAATTTAGTTGAAGATCAATAGATGATACAGGTGTGTTTATTTCTGGGCTCTCTGTTCTGTTCCATTGGCCTATATGTCAGTTTTTGTGTCCGTACCATATTTTTAAATTACTGTAGCTTTTTAATTCATTGGAAGTCAGGAAATGTGCTATTCCCCAGCTTTGTTCTTTCTCAAGTTAGCTTTGGCTATCTGGAATCTCAAATTATAGCATGGATTCTTCCCTCTTTGATGTGACAATCTCTGGGTCATTTAAACATAAGACTGTGTATTTCATAAATGAAAAAAAGAAATATCAAAAAAGAATTTCTCTTTTCGCATAGAAGAATGAATTTCAAGTACTTCTAATTAACACTGGCAATGCTAAAATTCATAACCTCTTTATTTACTTCAAATAGTAAACTCTGCACTCTGTCTTCTGATATTTGAGATTCATTTTAGATCTGAATACATTACATACTGAACTACAGTGTTTTTAAGTTATAAGCAATCTTAGAGATCACAATTTGAATTTATCCCTTTTTTTAGCTGAGATAATTGGGATTCAATAAGTATATGGAAGTAACTGGGTTAGAGTTATTTTCCATAATAAAATCAGCTTTTATTTTTCCTCAAACACAGTATGTATGTACTGCCTTATGTATGAAAATTGTTTGGTTATTACCTCAATACAAAAACAGTAAATAATAAAGGTAAAATACTAGAGTTACTAATGTAATTCTGATGTATATTATTGTTGCTAGACATACTCACTTAGGGAGAGATTGGTTTCATTGATATTCTAGAGAATTACAGGAGGAATATCCACACACACTAATGTCAGTTATGTATGTAAATCCTCTGTACAATGATGGGAGAATAACCCCAAAGTGTTTGACTTAATTAATCTTTTCTGAGGCCCTTCACTACAGAACTAAAAATCTAAATAACGAGTAGGGACGAGGTATTAAGTATCTTTCTGCACTTAGAGGATGATTAATTATAATGGCTAAACCCCTCAACATTAAGTTGAATACTAATCTGATGACAGAATTTGGAGTTAAGCCAATGCTATGCATACCTCTGGGTGATTTCTACCCTTTTGACAGAGTAATAAAAAAAAAAGAGGAATATATTAATAGTTTATACTCATCCCACTTAACACAGTCTCCTTTAAATGTGTCCATAAGTTAAGTGAAAAAGTAAATTTCTCATACCTTCTTGGCCATAAACGTAAGATGCATATTTATCTGTTATCGATCTGATGCTCTTCTCTGGGTATTGAGATATATAATGTGGACCTTCTTCAAATACAAGTGAGGAAAGGAAACAACAAAGAAGAAATAACCTGAACCTATAATTTACACTTACATCTTTCTGTTGCGCTTGCCTGTTGACTGAAGACAGCTTGGAGAAAAAGTACACTCCTGTATCGTTGCAAACTGCTTTGAGATGGTTTTGATTTACAGACCAGATACTCGCTAAATTGCTCTGTACCACATGGATTCACAGGGCTGGCACAAATAAACTAAAAGGGCAAATGGGTAGAAGGTCAAAGATAAACGTTATTAAACACTTTTGGCAACAGACGATAGAAATAGGGAAACCACTTTCACAAAGAGTTGGAAAAACAAGAAGCTCTTTCAAACTTATTTTCATTGTTCCAAGGGACTAAGCTTACCCCAGTGATAATAGATGGAAAAAAGCCTTCTAGATATTTATTTCTAAATCCCCCTTCTCTAACTTTGGTGTTTAGAAATAGAGAAGAATATGAGGTCTAGTGTCAACCTCCTGAGCACTAATAAATTTCTTCTTTCTTCAATGTGGATCGATTTCGTCATGCCACCATTCTTCAGATCATTCACCTTGCTCCATTCAGTTGGAATAAAGCACCATACGGCTGCTGTGTGCTAGGATTTTTTTCTCCATTAACTCACAGCTATTGTCCATTTCCCTCTCCTTATATGTGACCTGAAAGTAGATACATATCATATCTTAAAAAGTTCATATTACTTATTTTGAATAAATGGAATTTAAAAATTCATATGAGTTCCACTTAAGTCTTTTTTTTAAGGGAAGATATCTGCTCATACTAGCAACTGTATGTGGCTACATGTGACCAAAATAACACTGGGTTCCTGCTTCTATGTCGTGCCTCATCATAGCACAAGGTTACATTCGCAAGAAGTACTGAAAAGTAGAGAAACATTATTGAGTTTTCTCAGTGATATAATGACAGGGTACACTGTTTGATGTAAAGAAAATAAATGTTTTCACATTTGTCTTTTAAATAACCACAAGGGCTGATTTGGAGTCTACCTCTCTGATCTCTATACTTTCCTCCAAAAATTCTATGCCAGAAACCTTTGCCTAAGTGTCATCTTATTTTCTCTTCTCTCCCTTTCTGTCCTAATTCAGTAAATCAGTACTGAGCAGATCAACTTATCTTCTGTGCCCTTTTTTCCACTATTTCTGTAATTTTATCCATTACCTGTATTTATTTCACAAAGCCTTGATCTACATGCAGAAATGCCTTAGATAGTTTTTGAAAGAACAGAAAGGCATTAATCTGCCAACATGCAGACTTCACTCTATTATAGATTTAATTTTATTTCATGATATCCTATGGAATATGTTTAAATATAGTCATATATTTATTAATATAAATTTTTCTTTTGCTTTCCCTTTGCATATCAGAAGGAAAGCCTAGGAAGTCTAAATTATAATTAAGAAATACTAGAGAAAGACTTTTCCAGGAAATCCACTTATGAAGGAATAGTAGAGAAAGTCTTCTCTGTCCAGTTTAGGGGTCAGGGAAGATTTTAGGACTGGTGGAAGGAAAGCAAAGGAGTCAGAAGCCAGCCCCCTCAGACTGGAAACATGACACCACAAACGTAAAACCTTGCAGTGGCTAATCCTCTGCAGATGTAGTGGGGCAGGTTACAGCCATCCAAGAGAATCCCACACAGATGATGTAGGAGCAAAACCACAGCACTGGGGATGGTAAGTCAAAATATAGCCTTGCCTAAGGTGGCAATTCTGATTACCCATAGCCACTATGTGGCATGAAGGATGGTCAGAATTTTCTCTTTCCACATGGAGAGATGGAATCCTGGGGCTGGATAGGGCTTGCGTCTGTTCAGAGTCTCAGTTCTTCAGTAGAAAACCAGGGTCAGGACAAAGAAAACAAAGTGTGTGGGTGATTCTGTATTAGAGTTGAATGGACAGGACTGTGGACTTCCACAGCAGGTGTCATGGTGACAACCCGAAAACCAAAGAGACCAGCTACATGTATGCAGACACCAAGATGGCAGGGGTCATATTCACCTAGTAGACACTTCATGTCAGAGATAAGCACAAGCTCAAGAATAAGTAGAGGTCCCCCTGGCATGCCAACTGTTCTTCTCTACTTCTTAGAGCAACACACAGACACAGTCTTAGAAAGGCAGAGGGAAGAGAAACCCTAAAAGCCTGAACACAGACATCACCTTCTGTCCAAGACAGAGTAGCAGAAAATAGATATACAATCCCATATGCAGCAAAAAAAAACCAACAACAAGACAAATCATAAGAGACAATGAGATTTTCAAGTCACTGGACATCAGACAAAAAAAAAGGACAGCGATTGCTGAGTGGGATAGCCAGAATTCTGAAGACGACCCTCCAAGATTACCATCCTCTGATTACTCGTTCAAACTCTAACATAGTGAAAGAACTCCGTGGATAGAATTAAAGTTACTAATCAGCTGACTTTCAGATAGAGAGATCATCTTGCATGATCCAGGAATTCCAATGTGATCACAGAGGAATAGGCAGAGGAGTCCTTAGAAGCAATGCAGCAGCAGAGGAGCAGAGGGGGCAGTAGGAGAGATCGCAGAGATTAGGAGCCTGGAAAAACCTGACTAGCCCTTGTTGGCTTTGAAGGTGACTTCTAGTCGGAAGATATAAGCATCCTCTTCAATCTGAGAACCACCCCTGTCCTTAGCCACAGAGAAATGAACTCTGCCAATGACCTGAATGAGCCTGGGAACAGATTGTCCCCTAGAGCTTCTGGAAGGGAATGCAGCTATCTGCACCTTTATTTTAGCCTTTGAGGCTGTAGGCAGAGAACTAGCTGAGCCACACAGTGTCTGACCTAAATAACTGAGAAGGTAAGTGGGTGTTGTTTTAAGTCTCTAAGATTTTATTAATTTGTTATGGCAGCTATCAAAAGCAAACACACTGACGGGCAGGAAATGAACAAGGTGAGCCCTACATGAGTCCCAGCTCTCTGTCTTAAAGGGAGGGAGAGTCCAGGCAGCCCCTGGCACACTCCCTCCTTTGATCAGACAGAAATGAGATTTAAGGGGGGAACGAGGTAGAAAGAGTCAAGATGGCAGGTTTGAACATAATTATATCACTAGTCAGGTTAAATGTAAGTGGTCTTAACACCCTAAATTTTGTCAGTTGTATAAAAAATGTAAGACCTGACTATAGGCTGCCTACAAGTAACGTAATTTAAATACAAAGACAAAAATAGGTTAAAAGTAAAAGGATGGGAAAAGATTAGATTAATCAGTATCCAATCTGGAGACAGAAGCCACACAGTAAAGGAAATTTTAATGTAAATAATATTATGCATCATAAAATTGATATATATATATCCATTATTTATGCAATACAAATAATTTAATATAGAACAATCATAGGGGGCAAGTAAAAACACAGAGAGAAAACTCTACGAGGTCCACCAAGGCTAGGAAAGAACATCTGTGGAAGAGAACCCTTGGAAGAAAAGATCAGTCCTTGTTGAAGAAGGTGGAGTTGCAGCCAATTGGTTGGAAGTTTGCTAGGTTGACTGGGCCAGAGCCGGTCCAGAGTCTCCAGGCTGAGAGAGATGGGAGCCACTGTGGATGGGCTGGGACTCAGAGGACGTCGGTGTGCTACAGTAGGTGCTGCTGAGACCAGGGGCTGGAGAGGAACCGCCCCTGCAGGAGCTGGGACACTCTGCAGGAACCAGCTTTGGCCCCCAGCAAAGATCCTGACATGTGAGAGTGGGGCTGGGCAAGGAATGGAATCAGAAGGCAACAACCCAGGTTGGGGCTCAGGTCTGCACTATCTAGGTCTCCTGATGCTGCTGCTGCTACCACCTGGGTCATCAGCTGAAGAAAACAGATGACCAAGACAGTGCTGAATTCTTTGCAAATATTTTCCCCCATTCCATAGGTTGTGTTTTTGTTTCGTAGATAGTTTCCTTTGCTGTGCAAAAGCTTTTAAGTTTTGTTAGTTTATTTTGGCTTTTTCTTCTTTTGCCTTAGGAGACATATCCAAAAAAATATTGCTACAATTTATGCCAATGAGGGTTCTGCCTATGTTCTCTTCTAGGAGTTTTGTGGTTTCAGGTCTGAATTTCTTTTAGGTCTTTAATCCATTTTGAGTTTATTTTTGTTTGTAGTATGAGGAAATGTTCTAATCTCATTCTTTTACATGGAGCTATCCCAGAACCACTTATTGATACGAAAAGTACTATCCATAAGAGAAGAAACTGATAAACTGTTTCTTTTATTACAATTTAAAATGTATGCTCTTTGAAAGATACTGTTAAGAAAAGGAAAATAAAAAACTACAGACTGGGAGAAAATACTTGGAAATCATATATCTGATGAAGGACTTGGGTCCAGGGTATATAAAGAACTCTCAAACCTCAATAATAGGAAAAAAAAAAAACTTAGTTGAAAGGGGAGGGGAAGCTAATAATTGAAATACTTCACAAAAAAGATATACAAGATAATAAATAAGCATATAAAAGATGCTCGATATTAATAGTCATTAGGAGTATCCAAATTAAAACCAAAATGGGATACTACTATACATCTGTAGGGAGAGCTAAAATTTAAGACAGACCATGCCAAATATTGATGAAGATGCGAAAGACCTGGAACTCTCATACACAACTCCTGGGGGTGCAAATGGTACAAACACTTTGAAAAACAGTTCCACCATTTCTTAAAAACTTAATCATACACTGACCCTGCCATTACACAACTAGGTAAATTTCACTCTGTAGTTTCCTCAGATAAATGAAAGCATCTGGACAGTTTTGAAGTGGATAAAACAAAGATATCTTTAATGGGTGACATTAAAATCTTCTCCATCTGTGCTCACTCCTCGTCATGTCTTCTGGTACAGGTGGAAGTTGAAAATACAATATCAGAGAAAAACAATTTTTTTTTTCAAATCTGAGTTTTAGGTATAAACATTTAATTTCATTAGTATAACTACTTTTAGTTATGAACAACATTTCTTTCTCTTTTTTTTATGAACAATATTTCTTATAAGATTCATTGACCTTTAAATAGATCACTCTGCACTTTCCTGGCGCTCAGCTTAATAAGCACTTTTATCCTGCCCTCTGCTTGAGGGAATACTGCATGTATATAATGCAAACATCTTTACTAAGCTGCATCACAGTGTACTGAGTTAAATAGACTTCATTCATATCCTTGGAATCTTGATAATGCAAATGTCTACACTGCATAAATTGTATGTTTCTTATGTATCTGTCCTGAGCATTTCTTTGAGAAGAAAACTGGTAGCAATCATTTAATTCGGATGCTTAACCTTCCATACAGTTCCTCGTGGTACTTTTCAGGAAAAGATAACACGTTGACAAAGCCATAACCAAAAAATCCATTAGCGTAAAAAACTAACCCTGCTAACTGGTTAATTGGGTAAGACATTTAGCAAGGCCACAGTTTGTGACAAGAAGCTGGTCTGAAAAGACCATTTAAATAAAGCATGACTGAAGTAAGTACAAACACTCATATTTTGATGGGAAAACAAAATACACAAACGAAGTACATTTACTACGAATACTAAATTAATTTGCAAAAATAATCTCATATCTCACCAGATGTTTTACCAAATGAAAGGAAAATATAGTCAGCAATTTTTCTAAATGTCACGGATCACTGTGATTCATTAGGCTACTGATTTACTCTACCCTCCATTTACTCTCCAAGTCCTGCTGGTGGTATAGCCCCTATGATTTCCCTATAAATGCACTGGACTTTGTCAATACTGCTTATTGAAGGAAAGCCCTCAAGAAAGATCCATAATGAATGAGGAAGCAGGCTAGAGAAGGGCAAATAGGTACTCGAAAACGTGGTGTTAGATGAAGTCCAGCTTGCAGCCAGACCCAGAAGGGGCTCCTTAGAGCTGCCTTGCCTTGATACAAGGGACTTGAGTTTTATAGGGCCTGGGGCAAACTTCTAGTCTCCTCCTTAATAAAGAGGCTTTAATCACCCCAAAGGCAAGCGCTTGGAGGGAATAGATAGGAGCAAAGAGTGAAAGCACCAACAGCACAGAGGGAAAGGGCAGACCAAGGATCTAAGGTACCTGGTCCTGAACCAGCAGCATCTGATACAAGGGTGTTTTAACTTATTTAATCCTAGAAATAACCCGCCAGGTAGATATTAATTTTGTGTCTGTTTTCCATAAGAAACTGATGCACAGAGAGGCTACTTAGCCTGCCAATTTTACATAGCAAGTAAGTAGCCTCACCCATACTTGCAGAAAATAAAGGGAAGGTGGGAGAGATGAAGGAGCAAAGGAGAGAAGGGGAGAGAGAGGGTGAGAGTAAGGAAATCTGCAAAATATGCTTATGATCTCCAACTTTTCAGAGGTTCCTACCGAAATTGCGAAATACAAATAAATTGGTGTCAACAACATTCGAGGTTCTTTACCTGGTTCTCACTTTACAGAGGAACTTGGGTAAGGACAAATAAAGCCTATGACACCAGTCAAGTGACACACATTTTAAAAATCCACTTTTTCATTCAAAATTGCAATGAAAATTACAATCTCTAACTTAACCAGGAAACTCTTTACTCTATTTTTTTCCAGGATGTTTACATGGATATTTCACTTCTCTTTCTTTTGTTTCGTAATACAGGGATTGAATACTTACAAATACAATCCCTGCTTCTTGCAGATGATCTAGGTGAGTGACACATAAACAAGATTAAGTCATGTTATCTTTAGGTGACTTGGTTTCCATTTTTTGTAATGTGAATATATTAAGATATATTACATGGTTTAGATTTTAAAATACAGTGTATTTCAAAAGACATTTAAAATAAAAATATACTATAGAAAAATATGCTTGTTTGAATACTTTTCAAAATGACATTATTTTTGTAACCTGATAGTTACAAAAATCCATATCTACAATAGCAAACTCCTTTGTTCTTCATTCATAATATATTTCTGTCCATTAATTTAACTTTATGCTTATTTCTACAGCCTCAGTTGCACCCTTGGTACTTCCTACCTAGAACCACAAAGGAGCTACCTTACATATTTTTGGTAATACCAAATTATTTCATCCTTTTTTTCTATATATATGATTATATCAACACAATCCACCTAAGTCATATGACATTAATTTAATGACTTATGAAGGTAATTTATTAAATCTAAAATCTCATTTCTTTAGCCAACATGCTTTATATGTACCCTTTCTCTTCATGTATCTCTTTATCCCTTCAAACTCATCTAGATCCCTATTCTTTTTAATCCTACACCGAAAACTGAGCTTTCTTTAAGTTGTCTTGCATAGGTTTCTAAATTATGTATAAAGTTTTATACCTTGAAATTTCCCTGAACATCTCAAGTCATCATTGCCTGTATGTCGAGCTGGATGTCCAATAAAAACACTAGATGTATCTAGGTACTTTTGTCTTTTGCATCACATTGCATTATTAATTTTGATGGTCAAAGTGTTTTTAAGATAAAACCTAAAGCACCATATTATATAGTTGTATGTTTCATATTATAATTTGCAAAAGATTAATATGATTTCAATAACATAGTGAAAATATTGTGCCATTGTGATGCTAATTTGAGTACCATCTAGGAGGTATTTCCTTTTTTGTGTACTTGTATACTTCATTTGCAGCTTTTCTCTCTCAGAGGTCCCTGAGGAACTTTGCTACTGCTCCCAGTTTCTGCCAGGCACAACTTATATGGGTTTCACAGATAATCCAGCAAAGTCTTGACACAGGCGGTCAGAGAGGGAGCAAAGAAGGAGAAGTGACTCTCTACATCAAAGAGAGTACAACCCACTCGGCACAGTTTTATCCCAAGGTGTATAACACGCATTATCCATGCATCCTGAAAACATCCTTTTCATTCTAGGGCTATGGTGAGTCCTTCCAAGCAATCTGAAATTGTACTTGCAAATATAATTCCTAGTTCTCGTAATATGACCTAGGCGAACGATGCATAAACAAGCATGTCTCTTATCATCCAATGCCTGGGAAGACAAATGGAATTCAGGTAGTGTATTCTGAGCAATTATAAAGAGACTACTCCCAGCGGCACTGCCCCGCATCCTACACATACCTCACTGCTTATATAAAACAATCGCTGTCTGATGAATGGTTTCAACAAAGCAGCAAAGAAACAACACTGTAAATGGCATAAAGAAGTAACACTTGACCTAACACTCTAACAGCTTATGATAATAGGATTTGAAAAGGAAGTGCAGACATAACAAATTGTAAACATCAAACCTATTTTGACACAAAGGAGGGAGCGTCATAATGCAGTTAGCATGGTCAATTTTTTTAAGTGAAATCAGTGATAGCCACACTCACTTAGGAGGAAAGAGCTGGTGGAAAAAGAAAAGCTCTTAAATGGCTTGAGGACTTTTTCTCTCTCGTGTCAAGGGCAGTAGTCTACATAGCATAGGGACTTAATATATACTGAGAGCATGAAATTTGAAAATCAAATCAGATAATCTTTGGTATCAATTTAAGACACAGACTACCAATCATCAGTGCAGAAAGAAAAGTCACTTACCTGATGTTAAAATTCATATGCCTCTTTTGAGCTATGTTATACAATAATATGACCTTATGCAGTTTTTCTTATTAACGGGTAGCCTGTGAAAGAAATAAAAGTAATGAAAGGTAAAGATATTCAGTACATAGAGACATTAAATTATCCCATTTAGGGTCACATATTTCTAAGAAAAATCACACACACACATACTCTCATACACTCTAGAAATGCTTAAGTGTAAATTCTCCTTCATAGAGCACTGACTTTTAGGCACCTCTCTCTGGAATTCAAACAAATTAAATAAACTCAATGTTATGCAGGTGCGTGCTTCCTGTTATACCAATGCATATTCAGGTCAAACTCACTGGATATGTATCTGAGAGCAGAAATTTCTCTTTTACTAAAGAACATACAGAGAAAACAAAATTAGTTCCTTAAGTAAATATCTGTCAGACTTTTGATAGACTGCTCCATTTAGCCATTTAAATAAATTCCCTTGATATTTTCATTCTTAAAATTCTTTGATAAAAAATTAAGTCATTAACTTAGTCCCAATATTGTTAATTAATTAATAATACTCATTTTCATTGTTTGTTGATACAATCTTCAGTCTACGCCTGAGTAAATAGTCTTCGTTCAGAAAGTCACTGGTTAAATTATCCTGTGTCATTTATCACTAAAGGCACAGGCATGTTTGTACTGTGAAGTTCCTTCTCTGCTAAAAAATAATTGAGGCTTTGAGCTTCCAAAAGGTTAACTAACCTATGAATGACCAAATAGTTCCATCTCAGAGGGTCATTGTTCTTAAAAGTCACAGTCATTAGAAGTGATTACAGCTTAACTACCTACCTTGGACTTGTTTTTAAATCTTGAAGAATTAGAAAGCAAAATAAAAATTCTCACTTTTATCAGGGGTTAGATTACCACAGGGTCAGCACCTACAAGGTGAGAATGTCAGTGGCTGGGCACAATTTTGTACTCGGTCCTAAAGAGACCCTAAACTGCTTAGAAGAAAAAAACGGATCCCCAACCCCTTTTGCAGGGGAGGGGATTTTCCATAAATGCTACTACGAAAAAACAAACTAAAATTTTTTGCAGAGTTTTGTTGTTGTTGTTTTACTGTTAGAGATGATATTTGCAGACCTCAAATCATAACCATAAAGTCACATGTAATTTTAAGAAGTTCCAGATATTTGTATATAAGGAGAAGAAAAAATTTAAAGGAGCTGGTCTCTTCTTCCACGTCTCCATCCAGAGCAAGACTGGTAAAAGGGCAATAATACAACAGCTCTGCTTTACCCATCTCAGGATTCAGGGATGAAGGGTAAGGATGTTTTATAAATGGAAGAAATTTCCGTATTACCGACTTCTATTTATGCATGATATACTGAGCTTTCCCTGATTGTATTTCTTATAAATGTTGGTTAAAAGGGATGATGGGGCTTCCCTGGTGGCGCAGTGGTTGAGAGTCCGCCTGTCGATGCAGGGGACACGGGTTCGTGCCCCGGTCCGGGAGGATCCCACATGCCGCGGAGCGGCTGGGCCCGTGAGCCATGGCCGCTGAGCCTGCGCGTCCGGAGTCTGTGCTCCGCAACGGGAGAGGCCACAGCAGTGAGAGGCCCGCGTACCGAAAAAAAAAAAAAAAAAAAAAGGGATGATGAATGAGTGAATTACAGTTGAAAAAAGAAATAAATAATATGATCAATAAGAACCGTTTCTTCTTCTTTCCAAAACAGATGAACTGGTGAAGTTATCATTGAAAGTCTGCGTGAGTGTGTGTTAGCTACACAACAAGAGCATGCTGTTACATGTTCATGTGTAATTGTGAAGGAAAAATTTACCCAGACTAGTTAAAAGGACAAGAAAGATTTATTTAAGACTATAGCAGTAGGAAAGAGAGATTGATGTCAACTCCACTGAAAGAAAAGGTGAAAGAGATTTTAAGCATGAGAGTGAACAGTGAAAAAGTACAGGAGGACATTGGAGGGAGGCTGGTCAGGGTGATGAGGTATCCGTGTTTGCTAATTGACACTTAGGAAGTCAGGCTCCCACCGTCCCACAGACACTACGAAATGGGGCACCATCTTGTTGATTTCATTTCAATGGAAAGCCTCTCAGGTCCTTGAGAAAGACATTCCTGGATTGTAGAAGGTTTATATCTCAAAGGAACAGAGAAAGAATTTACGACGGATGGCTACTTTTCTCAAGTAAATGCTCTAAGAAAAGGGAAGTCAGGGGGTTGTAGTCAGAAGGAAATCTATCTAAATTTTAACCAAGTTAAAAGCTGTGACAAAGCAAGAGAGAGGCATGGACATATATACACTACCAAACGTAAGGTAGATAGCTAGTGGGAAGCAGCCGCATCGCACAGGGAGATCAGCTCGGTGCTTTGTGACCGCCTGGAGGGGTGGGATAGGGAGGGTGGGAGGGAGGGAGATGCAAGAGGGAAGAGATATGGGAACATATGTATATGTATAACTGATTCACTTTGTTGTAAAGCAGAAACTAACACACCATTGTAAAGCAATTATACTCCAATAAAGATGTTAAAAAATAAAAGAGAATGTTAAAGCCATCTTAGTCAATGCCTAACCATGTTTATACATTTTGTTAAACTTGCCTATTCATATATTATCCTTATGCATGTGAAAATGATATTGACCTGGTCTATAGCAGTGAGAAGTAGACATGTTCCTATGCCCAAAGTGCTTGCAATGTATTAGCCAATAATATAGTCTCTTCAAAAAGGAAATTATAGAATACCTATTTGTGTGTTATAATTATCAAATACATGCTGTAGGCACCCAATTACAAAGACAGCATATTTTTATACCAGGCTAAATAAATATCAGGTGAAAGAAAACTATGTGCTAGTTGCTTATTTCCAAGAAAAAGTTCATTTTACATTTACTGATTCAACAATTCACTTTCTAGCTATTGAAAATGCCATTTGAAACAATGAATTAAACTTTCAAAAGCAGATGAAGAGAAGATTTGCATGGGTAGCCTGAATATTAACATTTTAAATAATTACTGATACATTTATTTAACTTGGGATTTGTCAGGGGCAGACATGTCAGGGTGAAGGAAACGTCAGTGGTCCGTAAAAAATTGAAAAACTGCTGTGCTGGAACCCTGACTTGCCTTGGATCAGACCTTCCCGTATCTTCCCTGACTGTTGAGCATGCTCCTTTTCTGGTTCCCTTTCTTTCAAACCTAAAGAATCATTTTATTTATGCTCCATTAGGAGTCCAACTGGTCTTTCTAAAATGCCAAAATGCACACCTACCACATCCTCTTCCTGAAAATCACCCTTTAACATCTTCCAAAGCCTGTCCCACAGTCCAAACACCAGGCTCCATATTGAGCCAAAGGACTGTGTCTCTTCTCAACCACTCTATGTCCCAACCCCAATGCCACTACATTACATCTCTGCCCAAATCACCTTACCCTGAAAACAAGGGGTTTCATACTCCACTGTGTTTTAAGAATAGGGTGCTTGTCTGAAATGCAGATTCCAGGGCTCCACACCCAGAGATTCAAATTCAGCATGTCTGCACCAGAGCCAGAAGTCTGAATATTTACAGCACTACCACGACTGTGTCTGAGAAAGATGTATGATACCTTCTTCAGATTCGGCGTCAAAGCTGAATTCTCTGTGGGGTGGTAGGTCTCAGGACAGCGATAGAAGTTATATTTTTTCTGAATTTACTTGTTGTTTATTTACTTTTGATGTTGCAACTATGAAGATACTGTGTAAATAATTAAAATATTAAAAAGGAGTAGAATCGTTAAAATTTTATAAAGTCAGTTTCTGAAAAGCCTCCCCTGACATAGACCTTACCCCTAACATCGTCTGCATTTCTTCTTCATCTATGCTGCCTCTAGACCGGGCACATGGCATACACATCACATTGGATTGCCATTCTGTTCTTTAAAGCTGAATAAGTTATGAGGCTTATTGAGAGGACGAGCATTAACTTGTCATCCTTGTGGCTCCAGCTTTTAGCACATTTGACACCTTATGATTCTTTAATAAATGCCAAAGTATTTATTTATTAAGCTACATAAGCATTCTCTCCCAGGGCTACAGAGCAAAGTGGGCATGCCCTAAATCTTGATCCTTTTAAGATGTTTTAGTTTAGACTAGTAACACAGAGGCAGAGGTTTTTGTATGGTTTGTTCACTGTAATATCCCCAGTACCTAAGACAATGTCTAGCACATAGTAGGCTCACAGTAAATTTTTATTGACTGGTTAATGAATAGCACAGTCATGTGCCTACACTGCCGACATATAACGATGCATCCGACTCATTCACTATGTGAATTCTAATGGTCCTTCTATTTCTCTATTGACCTGTTTACGTACTAAGACAATAATGTTCCCTTGGAAAAATTCCAAGGTATATTGGAGGAAAAAAAAAGACATTTGTAAAGAAGCATGCTGTAGCATAAAGAAGGCTGACAGTGAAACAGGAGGGAAGGGGGCAGGGCACAACCTCTACAAGAATGACATAGTCCGATGACACGACATAAACTGGTTAGAACCAACGAGGTCCAAGATGGAGGAAGATTCGACTTCCAGTGGACCTTGAGCCCCATTATTCGCTCATGGTAATGCATTAGCATGCAAACTGACACAGTTATCCTTGCCATGACAGCTCCGAGGCTGACTATAAAAGGGCAAAAGTGGGCAGTGGCCCAATTCCTGGAAATCTCCACCCCTTCTCCAAAATAGTTGGAATAACCCTCCCACTCAGTAGCCTGTGAAATTACCCAGCCCATAAAAATTAACCACTCCATATTTTGGGGCCTCTCTCCTTCTGAGGTGGCCCACACTGTTCTGTGGAGTGTGTATCTCTCTAAATAAATCCACTTCTTACCTATCATTCTGTCTCTCACTGAATTCTTTCTGCAATGAGACATAAAGAACCTGAGCTTCCGTAAATCCTGAAACTAGGTGTGTGACCTCAATTAAAAGACGGTGGGTTCAAGCCTCCCAATCTGGGTTTAGGCTGGGTTTGTGTCCCGGCACGTGGGCTCAAGTCCCAGTCTGATGTGTGAGGTCTCAACATGACACATAGTGACACACACTTTCAAGTTCTTCCATTAAAAGGGCCTCTGTGAGAACTGTGGTCTTACTGAAAAATGGATGACCACACAGTTTTCAAGGACCGTTTGTGAGCTTATTATAATTAAAAATAACAACTCTTTTCTGCCGTTGTTTAAGAAGAGCTATTAAGAAGAACTTTGATTTGAGAAGCAGTTATCTTGTAAAAATAAAAATTTTAGATGGGTTTCTGGTGTGAACAGATTGGCCTTAATTTTCCAATCAACCTTAGAAATGATTGACTTCAGTGCTTCTTTTTAGAAAGAGTTATATAAGAAGGACCCAATTTAGAAATAGTTTTTTTTTTTCTGAACAAGCTAAGTTATTTCATTAATAAACCAAGAATGTCATTTAGATTTTTGTCTAGATATTTATGTTTAGACCTTTGCCTTTAATATCTTTTTTACCTCCTCATTCTGAGAGTTCTGCCCAGGGATTTCCCAAATTTTCAGATTATCCATGACAAATTTCCACGATTTTGCAGCAAAAGGAGAAAAATACCATTGTATCTATCTCCGTGTCTCTATAAAAGTTGACAATCCTATATTGGGTTCCAATTAGAAAAAAAAGAAAAAATGTCCCATGGAAATCTAACATCTATGCCTGCTCATTCTTACCTCATTACCCAGGAGGCCACGAGAATGATCACTTATCACCCCTCTCCCACCATAAACTCATAATTCTTCTGACACCATTTCATAACCCTAGCCCTTAGCTTGTGCTGTCCTCCATTGTCTCAGAGCCTTGCTAAGTGATGACCTATGTCATATGATAAAATCAGATGTGGTTCCTCTGTTTTCTTCTTCCACATGAGCAGAGACAAAAGAATATCTGATATATAAGCAGTGAGCTTTTCTCACTACAAGATTTTGAAAGATGTTGTTGGAAGCACATGAGTAATACTGATTAAAAGAATATTTATTAGCTTGGAAAGTAAAAATGCATCAGCGTGACACCTCCTTCACATTTCCTTGTCTGAGTAAAACTAGAATATGTGAAATGAGGAAATTCATTAAGCTTGTACCAGTCATCAAGATGTAAGAAATCAGATAAGGGAAAGAAGAGTAGAGACTAAAAAATAATCAAAATTTGTGTCAATATCAGGCGTGCAGGTGAGGCAGGCACAAAGCTGGTTTTGCCCAAATACTCTAGTGGGAACAGTTGAAATGAAAATGCACATGTCCTGCTCCTGGTAGATGGATTCTTTATCCTCACGAGAATGATATTAAAGGGAAAGAAGCCAAGTAGATGAGGTAAGTAGTATCAAAGAAGTACCTGGTTGTCCAAATAGATCCTCCTTGTAGAGTATGGAACAAGAATTGAAGAACTAGAAAGAGATTTGCATTGGAGTAAAGCGTGAGACCAAGAGAAGGCAAATGGGCTTGCATTGCTGGAGGTGGCTCACGTGAACACCAGAGGATTCACGTTTGGAAACTTCTCTGGTAAACTGCTGTGTTGGAGTGAATCTCCTGGTGCTGGCTGAGTGAATATGAAGGAGGTAAATGTTCTAAGTAGGTTACCTTCACCACGCTGAGGTCCTGGCTTTTATGACTTCTGCATGGATAGACCCTTTAGGGAGCCGGGAGTTGAGTCAACACCACTTATATACTAGTTTGATGTATTTTTCTGTTCCTCGAGGAAAGATTCTGAGCCTTATTCATCTATACCTATGCATAGGCAATAGCTAAAAGAGCGACTGGTATATAGTAGGTCTTTAAAATCTTCTTGGATGTAATTTAATTAATTGACTAATAAAGTTGCACATAAGATTAACATGTTTTAAGCAAGAAAAACGAATTAGAATCTGGAAATTTTGCATATAATAAGTTTTGGGGTGCACACTGGTGTTTTATTTTCCCTGAGACTACAACTGTAGGAAATAGCAGACTCCACCTTTGCATAGATCTAGGACTTGGTCGGTGGTTATGTCAATAGTGGAAAACATAAAAGTTTGTTTTTTTCAGTAATGGATTGTTTCATATTGCAGTGGCTTTCATGGAGTGATGGAGGTATATACAAGTAGACAAAATGAATAAGATGGGGCTTAGGCACATTTTTTTTTTTTTTTTTTGCAGTACGCAGGCCTCTCATTGCTGTGGCCTCTCCTGTTGTGGAGCACAGGCTCCGGATGCGCAGGCTCAGCGTCCATGGCTCACGGGCCCAGCCGCTCCACGGCATGTGGGATCTTCCCGGACCAGGGCACGAACCCGTGTCCCCTGCATTGGCAGGCGGACTCTCAACCACTGCGCCACCAGGGAAGCCCCCAGGCACATTTTTAAAAGAACTTCCCAGGTGATGTCAAGATATCGGTTTTAAAGAGCAAGGATTTCAATGGAAAAAAGTCTGATCTATATAGGAAGTAGTAAAACATTTTAATCTTGCCTCTGCTATCAATTCTTTGTATAACTTGGTCCATTATGGTTTATCAGGGTCCCAGCTTCCTCATTTATTAACTAATGAGTTGAGAGTCGGGATATTTGGATGCATGGATGTTTGGGTACAGGATTAGGTAACCTTTAAGACTCCTTTCTGTGCAAATGTTTCAGCATTTTATGAGTAAGAAGTAAGCAAAATGAAAGCAAAGTGGTATTCAGCCCATCTCCAAAGAGGAACCCATTATCTAATGGCTCATTTCTTTGAAATGAGACCTATGCACCCAAGCCCTGGCTCCAGGGTATTGTGTGCTGAGACCCTCATTACTGTCAAGTCACCTTTGAGACTGATGACTACATATTTCCAGTATATGTAAGAAGATTGAGATGACTTGGGCAATGGGCCAAAAAGATCAGATTTCCTGAATAATTTCCTGGTTTATTGATATCCTTTGGCCACTAAGAGGCTCACGTGAAGACAAAACACGACAAATATTATAAGGAAAATACATAATTGTCAGTTTAGGTGGTAATGAACAACCCCCAATCTCAGAGTTTTACAAAAAGTAGCCTTCATTTCTCTCCAACCCTGTGTGTAAACTGTAGGGTGACCGTGGCCATGCTTCAGGCTGTGGTTCTTTCCAACATGTCTTCTCTTTCACTGACCCAGGCTGAAAAAGCAGTCTCCATCCTGGGCATTAACTCCTATGATAGAGGCCAAGGCAAAACCAATAAACTGCATTAAAATCTTTTCATAGACGAGATATTTGTCATATTCCACTGCCCAAAACAAGCTATGGGACGATTGCTGACAATGGACAGGAAGTACATTCTAACCAAGGGTTGGGGAGCTCTGGAGATGGCTGGGCCAGGGCAAGGATGCTCACTGCTATGGCAACAGAGGAAGTGCAAAGTAGTGAACAGTCACCTTGGACCTGGTACCCAGGATCTCACTGTGCAATTGATTAGTGACCCCAAACACTGTTTCTCACATATGGTCTCCTCACTTCTTTAACACGGAGTGGCCACTTCCAGCAAGAGTTGACTTCACACAGATTCTGGAGATGGGGTCCGGTAAGAGAGAAAAGAAAGAGGAAGAATAAGAAAGAGCGAAAACAGTCATCAGAATTTAGTGTATTTTAGAGGCAGACAGGAATTTGGGGTAATTTATTTCAACCCTTTAATCTGTCATATGAAGAAATTTTTTTAAAAAAGGATGAAAAACACAGACACAAAGTTTTAAAGATGGTACTAGTTTCAAGGTTGATGTCAGGATTTTGAGCACAACTATTGTTTTGATCAAAAAACAACCATGATCCTCGTCAGTTCCATCGCATAGAATAGGACCAGAGATTCCTTTCTTCTCCATTTCTGAATAATAGTGACTTTCAGTAAAGAATAATATACACTTCTCTCTCTGAGATGCGTTTATTTATGCAATTATTGGAAATATACAATTTGGAAAACTAATCCACCACCCGTTCAAATCCCACCATTCCACTTAAGCAGCTGAAAATGTGTTCAGCTCTGTGGAACTCCTCAAGGGCCTCAGACAAATTTCACTGAACTGTCATTCAATATTTTTATTCCAATCCACACAACTATATGTATTGGTGAGACTGGACACTCTCAACACCACAGTGAACTGCAGTGTCTCATCTCTGACTTAAATTTAAATTGAATTTGAAAAGACTTGCCAGCACATAAAAGAAAGATCAGGGGAAATGCCTCATTTCTCTCCAGCTTAGAAACTGAAGGGAATAGGTTGCTGAGTGTTTTATCATCCAAAGTTCGTATTCTGTAAATCTGAATTGGGAAATGTGAAAAAATCAAGCCATTTAAAATTTATTAGGAGAAGGAGGAGGAAAGACCAGTTAAGATGTGCAGCTCATTTTCAGTGATTAGCTGACTATATTCTGATTTAAGAAGCACTCGCAAAAAATCATTCCCCATTCTTTCCTCAACTGCGCTGTGAAAGGATACATTTTTAAATATATCTCTTGCTCCTTAAAAAAAAATAGCTGGCTTGTCAAAATAAGAGCTGCCTTTCAAACTTCCAGAGTACACGTGTTCCCCGTGATAAAATTAACTTAAATGACTGTCTTTCTGCCACGATGACAAAGGTGGGACAATTTATGTAACTACTATCCATCTTGTACAGAGTTTATAAAGCCCTTACTCATGATTGGCTTCACACACTGATTAATAGACGCATTTTATTTCAGACTTTAATTAAAAGCAATAAAAGCAGTCAACTGTAGGCCATGAATGTGTTGGTGACAAAAGAGAAAGAGCCATTAGAGAGATGGGAGATCAAGCAACGAACAAATTTAGTGTGAGACCTTGTAAGTAGATCCATATGCCTGCGTGTGCAGCCTCTGAGATGGCCGTACAAAAAAACAGCAATGAAGAGTCGAACACTCAGTTTTAAGCTCAATCTGCTTTAATTTAAGAGAAATTTGCACCATATTCTTTCCATATTTATATTAATATCAAAGTTAGTGGAAACAAAAAAAAAGGAAGAAAGAAAACTTTCGAATGAGCAAACTCTAGCCTGCAGGTTTTGTTATAAAATACAAATTGCTAAATTAATTCTGCTGCATCTGAAGAGTAATTTAATATAAATCATTGAACAGATGCCATGGACTGTTGTAACTCAGAGAAAATTCAAACAAATGGTTATTGAGTCCTATAGTATTATACTAATTATTCACTTACACTCTATCGTAAATATATTGTTTCACTGAGTATAGAAGGCTTTATTTTTCATTTTTTTTCCTTTGAGCTTTATTTTTTAATTTATTTTTTATTGAAGTACAGTTGAATTACAATGTTGTGTTAATTACTGCTGTACAGCAAAGTGACTCAGTTATACATATATATACATTCTTTTTCACATTCTTTTCCATTATACTTTATCACAGGATATTGAATACAGTTCCCTGCGCTCTACAGTGGGACCTTGTTGTTTATCCATCCTATGAATAATAGTTTGCATCTGCTAATCCCAAACTCCCACTCCAACCTTCTTCCACCACCCTCTCCCTTGGCAACCACCAGTTTATTCTCTGTGTCCGTGAGTATGTTTATGTTTTGTAGATAGGTTCATTTACATCATATTTTAGATTCCACATAATATTTACCTGGACGTTAAGCCATATGATATATAGAGAGCTGGCAAGTAAAAGTGTCATATTAGCAATTCACGGGAAGATGTGAGTTGTGTGATTTTTTCTTTCTACCCGCATTTCTACAGCCATCTCTAAGCACTTGAGCGACAGGGCAGCAACTCAGAGGAATTTCTTAACACCTGATGCATACATCTGGATATTTACAGACACAAGTGCATCCTCAGTTTTCCAAGGTTCTGAGGGACATTCTCTACTGGAATGCCTGGATCGAAACCAAATAAGAGTTCAAAAAGCGTCTGAGCTCAGTTTATCTTTCAAAGGAAGGCATCTTTCTCCATCCCACTGGGACAGCCCTGCGGTGTTCTGGCATGATGTAAGGCCCCAGCTTTTCAGGGCTCAGTGTTTTGGCACAGAAAGCAGACAGATACCAACTTAGCAATTTACGAGGGCAGTGTTACAAAGGTTTGAAAAATGAAATCTAGTGTGACAGCGAAAACATTAACATATGAGCTTCATAGACTCTCCCCTTTCATTCCCCATTAAAGATAATTCTATTTTTGCCAGTTTTATGCAGGGTCTTATGTGCAGAATGGCAAAATTGGGGTGGCGGTGATTTGGAAGGGTACAAATTAAAGAAGGCAAACACAAATTGATTGTGTTGGAAAAGGCAGAGAAGTACTCCTAGAGAATAAACCATGTAGAGAGTGGAGCTGGAGATCAACATAAGAGCAGACCTGCTGTGCTTTAGAGGGGCAAGCGGGCGTCAGGGAGGTTGAAAGAGATAACACAGGTTTGCCAAAGAGAGAGGAGGATGGAGGACAGAGGAGGCAAGAGGGCTTTCCAAAAAATTTTATTAACATTCCTTTGTGTCTGTGATCTTCTCAGAGACAACAGTAAATATTTAGTTTTTAACAATTCTTTAGATATAGGATTGGGATTTTATTTTAAGGCAGTGTTTTATCAATGTATCCAAAATGGGCAATAATTTATACAGATTTTGCTAATATAAAATTAAGTGCAAAGTTCCTTTTCAAACACATGTGTCTAAAGATCTAGCCAGTTCTTAAAGCTATCACAGGCCTATTAAATCCAGTCACTCGAAATATGAGACAAGTTTAAAGTATATTTTAGTGTGACTTCTTAAGACGTTGAAACATACTGACATCAGATATTTAGGGATAGATTACTTTTCCTGCTAAGGCAAGGAGAACTATATCTTCTTCCTGCTATTTCAGTAATAAAAATCAGAATTAGAAATGTCTGAAACACACACACACACACCAGACACACATACCCTTATATATGTGCTGACAATTTTCTCCTGGAATGTATGTTATTCTATTTTGTACTATCTATAACTTTTAGATCAGTTATAAAATACTACGGGTTGATTCTCCTGAAACACAGAAGGGGCCATTTTTTTCCTCACTGTATTCAGATAAATGATAATAAAATTGTACAAATCTTGTGGATTATTTTACCATAGGTCCACAAGTTTATTAAAATCTCAATGTTAACTATCAGTTTTTTGTAATTAAAATTTATCTCTTGGTTCTTTACATTTTATTGGTAAACAGATCTTACTTGCTTAAAAATTCACTGGGATATGAATTGTGAGCAATTAGTGGTAAGAATCCTAGACCTAGTCTTTCTACTTGAAATTTGTCCAAATTCTAACTTGTGAGCATATTCAAACTCACACATATACCATTTCCACCAAGCCCAAATCAATCCAGAGACTTAACTAAACTCTTTTCTGTGTTACATTTTCTTTGTTACTTATGCAAATTTTGAGGATGTTCCATGGAGTCAGAAGACCAGAGTTGAGTCTTGGCCCTTTCCCTTAATTTCTGAATATGCCTGTACAGTCAATATAAATTATCTAAGTTTTCTTATCTGTGAATTGGAGATTAAACTTGCACATGCCTCCTCTGTATTTTGCCAAGTTTCTACAAAACTGTGCATGGAAAGCGCCCAGAATTCAGCACAGGGACCAGCACATAGCAAACTCCAATAAAATGGAGCCATTGTTTTCATAATAAAGTTGGTGTTTGCATTCTTTTCCTGAGCCTCATAGAATGAGGCGCGGCACTTCAATACTTATGCTTCTAGCAACATAAACAATCATCAATGTAAAAAAGTGCAGGGTGCTTGCTCTATGTGACACGAAAGCCCCTGCCCTAGCCTACAATTAGAATGTCTTGACTTTCCCACCGATTTACGTATTCTGCTCCACAGAAAACATTCATGGCAACACTTGCGTGAATTTCGATTTTGGACCTAGACCCTAAATACGATTCTCATTCTTTCATTCTCTCTGCCTCTCTCTGTCTCTCTGTCTCTCTGTGTCTCTCCCATACAAACTGAATTTTGGAAAAATTAGGCATTTGTTTAAAATCTATTTTTTTTGTTGTTGTTGAGCAGATGAAGATATTCTGTGTTCTTATCGTAACTATCACTTTGAGGTGTTGAGATCAAATGCAGTGGTTACTTCAATCAGGAAAATATTGATTACTATAAACTCAGGTCTAACTATCACTGTTGTTATTGCCTCAGCGGGAGCCATTCTTTAATAAGATGGACATGTTTTCTCTTTTCTGGGGTTGGTATCAATGATTCCTTCCCCCTTTATGTGAGACAAGAAGGCTAGTAGAGGCTGCAGTTGGGGAATAGGTTAGGAGGGGAATGCCCTTCCCTGGGAGCTGAGGCTGTGGTAAAGTTGTTTCTCCTGGAGAATTGTCCTTGGTGATGGAGAATCACCGGGCGTATTGAATTATGGTTTCTTCCACTGGCTACTTTCCATCTTTAATGCTAGATCCATAGAGGGATCTTGTTTGGCCCCTCCCCAGAAGAACCTGGTGGGGTTCTATATATAAACCATGCAAATATAGATGCCCCTCGAAGAGTTTCTCACTCCCACGCTAGTCCACACTCAGCCTCCAGAAAATTGTCAAAATTGCCATTTAACGTCCCTACCAGTTTGTCACTGCAGAGGCAGCATACGCTCCTGCTGTGACTCTGGATTTGTCCATCTATTCAGATTTCAGGACAATGGCTGCCCTCAGAACTCGGCTCTCTGATGTGCTAAGGAAAGTCAATTTTCAGATTGTCCAGTGTTTTTTCCCTGTTATAGGGTCACAATTGATGATTTCCAAGCTCTTTACAAGTCAGAGCTGAAATGAGAAGTCTTCTCAATCAAAGCATTTTAAAAGTATATTTTAAAATTTTTGTTTTGGGTAGTTTTCTTTGAATTTTAGAAAGTGACATAATTTCATCTGGTCGATTTTCATGTGGTTCATTGCAAACTTACATGCTTGAATTTTATCCAAACCTATACTTATCAACATTGTCAGGATTAAGGTATTGAGTTCAAATTTTAAAATAAATGAGTAAATATACTTCATCATTTTGAAAAGTCAAATCATAAATTATGTCTTAAATGAATTTACTATTTACATATTGCTGATTTATTCAGGCCTGATAATATAAAATTATAAATATTTTAGCCTAGTATTAATAGAAAAATATTCTATTGCTTAATTCCTCTGAGAATGTCAACCCAATAGTAATTTACCAAGCATTCTAATGACAACCAAAAATACTATATTTATAGTTTATTTCCAGAGTGAAAAATGTCTCCAAACCTATTTTACATACAAATATAAATACATGATATAATATACATGAATCATAATATACTTTAAAAATCAATTATTTTTTTTTAACTCTTGAATTCTTTTAGAAGAGCAAAGACTTATTCTCTCTTTCTCTCCCCCTTGCTCTCACTCTCTGAAAATCTAAAAGTATCAAATAGTTCATTTTTAAAATCTATGTACATATGAAAAATCAGAGAAAAGAGAAAAGAAAATGAAAGCGAAACAAACAATGATACATAAGAATTGTTTTTAAAAAGTCATTGCTCCAAAATACTCATTTTGTTTCACCTCAAAATGTCTAATAATGTCAATGGTAAGAAAGATGAAGGACATTTGCTATTTAAAGCCAACGGAGGCACAAAATGTTCATTGTAACAGCCCCTGCTTCTCTTCAAGGGGCTTGACATACTCCCTAAATTTGGAGAAGAAATCTCTAAATGGCTTCTGTCCACTTATGAAGAATGTTTCTAATAGAATGCAGAGATTTCATTATTATCATTATTATTATTGTTATTACTATTGTTATCATCATCATCTTCTTCTCCTTGGACTTTGAGTCCATTTCCTATATCTGGGAGCTTCCCCACTTTGAGCATTTGGGGGTGCTGAGCCTGCACCCCACTAGAGAAGGGTAACATCAAAGACCAGACATTACTTCCCCACTATCTCTTGCAGCAAAGGTGCTGGAAGATGACCTCGGCTCAGCCTGGACTTCTACCTAGAGTTTCAAACCAGAATTTAGTGACACACTGCAGGAGACATGATAACAAAAGTGGGGACTCAGCGGAAGTGATGTCAAGGAACTCAGAGGGAGGTCTAGTTCCAGTGCCCTGTGGCAGCGGCAGTGGTGGTGAAGCTATGACACCCAGATGTGAGTGAAAAAAGCAGCAGTTTTCTCACTGAACTAGTTCGGGGCTTTGACGTTGGCTGTGCTTCTGCCTGCAAAAATTCCCTATGCTCCTCCTTGTTTTCAACCTGCTTCTCCAGCTCTCCTTGTGATATGGTGCTGTCCAAACATCATTTTTTTAAATCAGCCTGAACTATGCTCACAACTAAGAAGCCTGGCTGGTATTCAGATCCTAATAATTCAATACTTTTAAAACAAACAAAAGTTCTCATTTTGAATCAGTGGCCACATCTTTTGAGGTACCAAATGAGTAAGTTTTCCTTGACAATATATATTAATGAAATTTTAGAGCACCAAGGGAAGCCAACATTTTCATTAGGGGTAAGAAAAAAAGAAAGATGTATGCTTGGAGTACTTGCAGTAAAAGAGTTTATGAATTGCTCCTGGGATGATTCAGGAGAGAGAGAGAGAGAAAGAAAGTTCCTAGTAAAAGAAATAATCAAGTAACTTTCTCTAGGTCCACCTATGTTGCTGCAAATGACATTATTTTGGGGTTTTTTTATGGCTGAATAATATCCCTTGTATATATGTACCACATCTTCTTTATCCATTCCTCTGCCAATGGACATTTAGGTTGCTTCCATGTCCTGGCTATATATACGGGAAAAGAATCTTAAAAAGGGAGGATATATGTATACATGTATAACTGATTCACTTTGCTGTACAGCAGAAACTAATACAACATTTTAACTATATTCCAATAAAAATTTTTAAAAGGTAATCAAGGGGTTTTACAGAACAAAGATACCTTGCTCTAAAATTTAGCATGGTGTTGCAGTGCAAACACACCTCTCTCCAATTTCCAACCCTCGTACATAGAGCTTTATAGAACAAAGACATTAGGAAGAAATTCTGTGAAGATTGATGCTGTGGAGAAAAGGTAAATTCATTATTAACGGAGATCAATAATTCACCCCCAGGGACTTACCTGGTGGTCCAGCAGTTAAGACTTTGCCTTCCAGTGCACGAGTGCAGAGTCGATCCCTAGTTGGGGAGCTAAGATCCCACATGCCTCATGGCCAAAAAATCAAAACATAAAAACAGAAGCAATATTGTAACAAATTCAATAAAGATTTAAAAAATGGCCCACATCAAAAAAAATATCTTAAAAGAAAAAAATAATTCACCACCAGAAGGAGATCAGAACCAAGAGTGACCAGGAAATATATGAGATTTCTCAAAAATTTCAGAGATTTTTTTGCAGTAGAGGAGCCAGTGTTTCCACAATATTTGGAATGCAGGATTTAGTGATTTTCCTTCAGACGTTAAACAAAAACAGAAGCCACATTTTGCAGTAATTCTAAAGAATACCATGCAGCTGAAATCTGTGTTACATTTATAATAATTGCAACAGAGAAATTCCTTTACAGCTTGTATGTTCTAGGCCATTTCATCTTAGTGGTAAGAATAAGATGATAATAGAGTCTGAATAGATATTTTCTGGTTCTATATGCACCAAATTTACAGGAATCCCAGTCCCAAATAATTGTTCTCAAGTAGCTGCCTGAAAGGTATGGGAAGGGAAATGGTAACATCAAGAACATTGTTTACCATGGACATCAGTAGACAATTTGGTGGGTCCTAGTGGCCCAGTGAGACTGTTCTTACTGCCTCTTGAGACAAGCATTGGGATTAAAGGCCAGAAAATGATCAAATATCAGAGCTAAGAAATGGATATTTATTCCTACAAAGTGATGTGATTAAAAGTCTGGTTTGCTGGAATGTGATTCTCCCATCTTTGTAGAAGTCTTTTCTTTCCGAGGGGACTGGTATATCAGGATGGCCTGGGTGAAAGTCATCAAAACATAGAGAAAGCATCTAATTTGCCTTGACCATGAGGAAATGCTTTGCTCAGGAATCATTTGGCCTGAGACTTGGAGATTATTTGTTGATGCACCGAGTAGTAATGAGGAGGCATACCATGCGTTCATTCATTCCACAATATCTACTGAGTGCCATAGCCAGGCGCTATGAGGTAGAGTAGAAGAAAGACGATAGTACTTTCCCTCTAGGTCTACGACTCTAGTGGACACAATAAATTTTACACACATAATTACACACAACTATAATACTTTTGTAACTACTAAATGCCTTGAGTAATATGATAGAAAAGTTCAGGTTGCTATAAGATAATATAATTAGGAAATGACTCAATGTTGGGACCATGAAGGAAGATTCTATTGAAAAAAGGGTCTTAAATATAAGATAAGATCTAGTTAAGTGAAGGGTGATTGGAAGAATGTTCCAAGGACAGCAAAGAGCAAATGTGAAGCCCTTGGAGATTTTGTGTTCATCCTAGGAACTAGAGAAGACTCATGTGAAGACACAGCTGGAAGGTGGTTATCTGTAAGCCAAAGAGAGATGTCAGAAGGAACCAATGCTGTTAGCATCTTGATCTTGGACGTCCAGCCTCCAAAAGTGTGAGAAAATTAATGTGTGTACGTAAGTCACCATTCCATGGTATCTTGCGAAGTTAGCTATAATGAACTAGTACAAGTACCAAAGTGCTTTCCCAAGAGATGAAAACAAGATCTACCCTAAATAAGATCATATTAATTTTAAAAATGAAAGCTGATGATACATTAGATTTAACTTATAGAAAAAGTGGGATGATCAGTGGGAAATTTTCTAGAACTAAGGGACACAGGAGGTGGAGACCTCATGAATTGAGATTAAAATAGTCTCAAAATTGATCAGGGTCTGAATCAGTGCAGTGGTAGTTAGGAGAGGAAAGAATAGATTCAAGAAGTATTCAGAAATCGGAATCTAACGGACTTGATGAAGACTGTTTTTTTTTTTTTTAAATTGATCAACAACTTGCCTTTATCACATAGATTAATAGAAATTTCCTTAACTGTCTCTGGGGGGGAGAGAATCATAAGAGGTTAGTTCAGCTTTGGCCCTTCAGTTGAATTATCAAGGGACCATCTAATGGAGATGTCCGGTAAGGACTTGTAATATCCAGTAAGGATTTGTCAATGGAACTTGTAGTTTGAGGAGAAAAGAGTTTGCTATAAATATAGAACTGTGGTTACCCATGTATATTTAGAAGAATACTTCAAGAAAAATTTTGCATAGTATTTCCTCATCCTGCCAGAGGAAAATATTTTCCCAAAATTGTGTCATTATCGCCTTTAAAGTTTGGATGAAAATATTCTTTTTGGTATAGTTTGTCAGTAATCAAAATCAAAAAATGCGTTACATGCTCTGATGGACACACACACACACACACACACACACACACACACACACTACATTAAATGAAGATTTTGCCCTAGGAGTAACCAAAACAAAACAAAGTAACCACCACCACAAAACACAGTAAAGTAACAGAGAAGACCAGAGAGAGACGTGTTGCCAGGGAAGGTCAAGGGAGCAGCGGTCATGGAGGACTAATGTGAACAGAGGAACCCTCCAGGATTAGGCTGCATTTCACATGAATTTGGATAATATTCAGTTCGTCCTAGAAAATGAAACATCTAGAAAGCAGGAAGAGAATATCCTAGGTGGCCATAGTGAAATCATAATGCTGAAAGGAAATAGGAGATACGGTTTGGGAGAGATTGTGAAAGATTTAAAGTTATAAGACCTTTCTCAAGAGAAATTATACACAATAAGTAGTTGAGGGAAGCTTGAGATGGCAGAGCTCTGCTTTTTAGCTCAGAATGTGTGAACTTAAGGAGAACACTCATGTATAATTCTGTCTTGTTTGCTGTCTTGCTGAGCAGAATGATATTATTTAAGCCATATAAATAGTTGGAAGGGTAACTAGTAATCCACAGATGACTACAGTTATATTTGCTTGAAGTAATACTATATGGGCCAGTGATTGCAACCTCTGTTAAAATATTTGTTTTAAACAGACATTGGCTGGAATATATGGAGCCAAACTCTATATATTATAAGGCATTTCCAAAAGGAGGAATGTACTGAGAAGTTGCTACATTTGATCAATACCTAAGGAGTTAATTCAATTGGCATCTATCCAATTGACTATAGAGTTGGAGTTGTGGGATTTAGAAGCACAGATCATTCAGAAGTTTCATAAGAGCCAATGCCGTGTTGGGTAAATGGTCTAGAAGAAAGTTGAACTTAGTAACATTAGGACAGTTCATGTTCCAGGCATTATATCATTGCATTGCACAGAATTATCACACATTTCCAAGGTCATGTAGGTTTGCCTCTGAAAGAAACAATGTATTTCTTTTTCTTTAGTAAATTTTAGTCATAAAATAAATAAACAAATATTTCAAGCTTACCTAGCATGAACTCTTCTGTTCATACGAACTGAGAAACAGGGTCCAAAATGCTGCCAAAAAAAAAAAACATTAAAGGCAATGTCATTCAAAAGTGACACAGGAGGGTCAAAACTTCAACAGGTGGCTACAAGATTGAAATTTTGCTTTAAACTTTGGTTTAAAGTTTGTTGACATGTCTCCTGCTCTTAGCACTGGAAACAAACTTAAGTTATTGGAGTTCTTTCCCCCTTTAATATTTCCTTGATATTCAAGGCCTACATGTTGCATGGTACATTTTAAATTTATGTAAATGTGACCATCAAAGATAGTAAAGCCATATATATATATTATATATATATATATATACACACACACACACACACACATAGGCCCAGGTGAAATTTGAGGGCAAGCCCAGGTGAAATTTGTAGGTGACCTGCAACCTGCAGTAGCACCAGTAAATAGATCCCAGCCTAGATCAGTTAAACCATGGCTGATTTGCAGATGCAAGATCATGAGATAAATATCTGTTGCCTTATTTCATTCAGATTTGTGATGATTGTTACGCAGCATTATTGTGGCAATAGCCAATTAACATTGGAGTCAATGACTGAAGAAAACTTCGGTAAATCTGAAATGAGAATAGAATTCTCAGACTGTTAAACAATTAGACCATGCAATAATTAGACCATGCAAAGAAAGAAAGAAAGAAAGAAAGAAAGAAAGAAAGAAAGAAAGAAGAAAGAAAGAAAGAAAGAAAGAAAGAAAGAAAGAAAGAGAAAGAAAGAGAAAGAAAAAGAAGGAAGGAAAGAAAGAAAGAAGGAAGAAAGGAAGGAAATTAGAATAATTTGAATAAAAAATTGTTTGCTTAAAGTAATAAAATTACACTGAATAAAAGCTCAAATCAGTGTGTTGAGCTATTGCATGCGTCAAGAAAGTAGACTTCTTTAAAACAAACTAGCAAAAAATGGTTCATCTGTGTGCCAGAAACACCACGAGCAGACTTGCCCAAGTTCCAACACATTTACACTGTTATTCATACCTATAGCCCCTCTAACACTCATAAATTGACTCCTTACGTTTGTCCCAAAATAAGCAACATGGCTCTGAGATTTGTTAGGCAGAGCATGAACTGAAATTGAGGAGTCCATCTTAACTAGGCTGAATCCTATAAAGAAGCAGGAAAGTGGCAAAAACATAAGAGCTGGCGAATCTTACCTGAAGAATATAAACCTGTTTCTTTTACACAAAAAACCCCTCCTCATAGCCTGACTCTGCGTGGCTAGCTGATCCATTCGATATCTTGACATACCTCACTATGGAAGTTCATCATTGCCTTTTTTTTTTTTTTTACTTTTTTTAAATTTATTTTTTACTTTTTAAAAATTTATTTAATTTTTTTACAGTCAGGTCTGTTTTCTTTCCACCCATCATGCCATGAATTCATAGGGAATGGGCTCCAACAGTTCAGGCTCCTTTCCGTTGGTTCTCCCGAAGTGTGCTTCTCTGGGTAGAGCAGGCTGGTGCTTCAGTTGAACCAAAGTGCCTTCCTCTTTGGCTTCCTTCTTATG
The DNA here is from genome assembly GCF_039906515.1 of Pseudorca crassidens. NCBI lineage: Eukaryota > Metazoa > Chordata > Mammalia > Artiodactyla > Delphinidae > Pseudorca > Pseudorca crassidens. The sequence continues at coordinate 8,067,439 of NC_090313.1, forward strand.
AAGCTGCCAATATTTTTAAAACTGCAACATGAGTTAAGCAAAGTGGATCCTAAACAATTTGGCTGGATTAAAATTCTTGTCTCAAAAACATGTTACCTTTCAGTTAAGAAATTTATTATTAGCTCTAATCTCAAGAATTGAATATCTTTCTCATATTTTGTACAGCTAGATCAAAACCTGGTGGGTAGACACCCTAATCCTGGATAACAAGGATCCTGGTTTCTCTGGAAAATAATGTGCTTCCAGGAAATAAACCACACTCAATATCTACTTTACTGCCTTGTGAGAGGATTCATTCACTGTTTACATGACCCTGGGGAACACTTTGAAGGCCAAATAAAGCCATTCATTTTTCCTTGAGTTTAGTCAGAATATTAAAGATAAGTGACATATAGAGAGAATAAAGGCATGAAGATAAAGCATCTAAGACAAAGGCTCCAATATGATATCTCACTGAGGAATTCTCAGTGCGAAGAGGGAAGTAAGCCTAGACTCGGAGTTACACCTATCCATCACAGCTGGTGCCGAGAGGAGGGTGAGAACTGCTGAGTGTTTGCAAGATGGCCTAGGGGGCTGGGTCTCCCTGCACAAATCCTGTGTCCTGCTGGGGATTCTGGGTGCTGACCCCACAACCAAATTGGCTTCAGTAACATCAAGAAGTAGAACATCAGGGATGTAAAGAATGGTGAAGAGTGGCAGGCTATACTCTCAGGTCTAGGAACTGGATGCTACCAGTATGGTTTGGACAGATCAGCAGGAAAAGAAATTAATAAGTAAACATCCTGAACAAGTGACCACATTTCCATGCAATCTTTGCCTGAGAAAATGGACATGAATCACAGAGACATCAGGGTTGAAAAGTACTTGATAAGAGAATTGCTTTTGAAAATAAGAGGAGAGGGTTAGGTGTCAAATGTCTGTTTTGTTGCTTCTGCATATGAATTTTCTCATGTACCTACTGGACCACTGCATGAGCCCAGATGCTATAATATCCTTCCCCATCACAACACAACAATTAATTAGAGAAGAGATTTGGGTATGATTTTCTGTGTCTGCTTCAAAGTAGCTCTTCACCTCAAAGATATCTCGCCAAAGAGGATTTGAAGGGGAGTAACCTCCCTCACCTAGACTGTGTTCTCTGTTTTCTAACGTTCCATCGCTGCTTCCTAGTAGGGAGGAAACAGACATGAGTCAGCGAGAACGTATGTGGGTGTCCATTTGTCTGTCCACCCATGCTTTGCCTTCAAAGCAAGAGGATCTACAATTTCCTCCCACACAATTATTCCCCAGATCTTCTTCCTTCCATCAAATGGACAGCTAAGTGTGGGTTACTGTATATTTTCCATTGTGAGTTCAGTAATTCCTCCTCCCCTGAGTTCCAGACAATAATTATATATTTTTCCTTTCTCTCCAGGGCTGTTTTGCACTTTGAACTAGCTCTCGAAGTTTCCCAAGCAAACATCAGATCACCAACATCTATCTCAAGACAACTGATGCTATGGCTGTGCAGATTTGAGGGAGAGAAGCCGATAGCACCAGAGGTCATTAGCTTTCTTTTCCAAAATCACCTTTCTCATTAGATTTGAAAAATGTGCTTGCGGACAGCAGCTTATGGTAGTTGACTAGATAAAACTTCAGAAAGATAGTACACACAAGGAAAGGTGAAACAAATTGTAATGATAAGGTATGTCAGCAGAGGGCTGATGCTGCAAGAATATAGTGTCTTGGTATCTGTAGCCATTCATTTAAGCAAGGTTGTGTCAGTGCTGTTGGCATAGAAAAATGAAGACTCCCGTATACCCAGAAGCGGCAGAACATAATCACTGGTACCTTCTGGACTTCTATATCCTTCCCTTAGGCTACTCATTGGCACTGATATGTTCATTTGAAAAATACATATGCCAGAAAAATTATTTTGAGAATAGTCATTTTCAGTACTTTAATAAACAATTCATAATCTGCAAATATCAATAATTACCTGTCCACACTGTGATATGAAAAAATACATATGCCAGAAAAATTATTTTGAGAATAGTCATTTTCAGTACTTTAATAAACAATTCATAATCTGCAAATATCAATAATTACCTGTCCACACTGCCTCAGAAAAAAATCTGATGATTAAGCCTGAATAAACATGAAAGTCTAAAGGTGTCCTGTTAGCTTAGGAAATATAGTCATGTTTCCCTGGAGTGGGGTCAGAGAAAAAAGAAAGACACTTAAAATGAAAAAAAGAAAATTCCTGTTTTCAATTTTAATTTACTATCACTATATATCTGAACATATTCTTTTGCAATAATGTCAGTGTTCAATTCCTCATTTTTACCGAGGAAACACTGGCAGGTTTCTGCTGGTATGGGAAATGTCTCCATAATCCACAAAAAGTGATACTTTTTATTCCTTTAGGTAGGGCTGGTTCTTGCCTGAGAGGGTCTTCCAATCTTTGTGTCCTATACCTGAAGGATGATTAGAATCTCTGTCTATGAACTTTCTCTTGGAAAAGGAACTACTTTCAGACTAAACATTAACCGTAGGAATCTGAGGTAAAAGAATTCCATTTGAGATCAAAATTCTCAAGTGTGATTATGGACAAATCAGAAAAGAACTTCCCCACCCTCCCCCAGTACGACCCCCTCCCAGTTGTACACGCATGTATTCTGACTCTGAGTGGGTCTCTCTACTCGTATTTCAGGCTAAGGTCTCTGCTTTTTGCAGTGGCTCCCATACTTTTGCACCAAAAGTCAAAAAACTTGCTTCTGCAAATGAGCTTTCTCGTGTACCTACTGAATCGTTACAGAAGTGCACGAAGATACTATAATATCCTTCACCATCACAATACACAGATAAAAAACAACACAAATTATCTTGACCCACCTCTCTCTCAAGCTAATGTTCTATTTCTCTGCTTTCTTTGAAAGATGCCATCACCTGACGGAAAATGGAAACTGAAGCAAAACTCAAAGGTTAGTGTTTTCATGGGAGATGCAGTCTCAGGCAAGGGAGGGGAGGAAGAAATGTGGCAAAGAAAGGGAAACAAATAGAAGATTATAGATTATAAAGCAGCTTCCTAAGGAGATATAGCTGACTCTTTGGTCGCATAGGATATCTCCAGCTGGCCAGAAAGAAACACCTTATCTGAGAACCATCCATTAGAAGGAGGATGGGGGAGGGATTTATTTATGGGTTCCCTTACATCTTCTACTCATCAATGACCAAGATTGTTCTCACAGAGAATTAATGCCAATGTACGTTTGTGTCATGTCATTTGGACCTTTGGGAAGCCGCTGGAGAATCAGACATCACTCCTGAACTAGGGGACTTCATCTGGATCCCAATGTAATGGCAGGAGTCAGGGTCACGGCCCGTCCCTTCAGGTAGAGTCAGGTGGCAGCATCGCCTCTGCTCCCTCTGCATCAGGGGTGAAGAGAACCTTTCCCATACATGGCACTTACCCTGGTAGAAGACCTAATGGCGTTGACCCCTGGTAAATGAGCCAGGAGACTGTGACCACAGTGTGGGTTATCGAAGACCAAGCTGGCGAGAGCCCAAGAAACAGGTAAGGCAAAGGCAATTGAAAGGTGTGCATAAATTGGGCTTGCTTAAAAAGAAAATTCACTCATTAAACTCCATCCCTCCATAAAATTGATCCTGTCAATTTTCAATGTTCTTCAAAATGGCAGCTCCAATGGTCAACTTTTACTTCTCGTCTTTCTTATCCTCTCAGCAGGGTCTTATCCGAAAGATTGGTTCCTCATCCCTGAATCACTGTCTTGCCTTCTCTAAGATCACACTCTCCTCATTTTTTGACTATCTGGTCTATTTCTGTCCCCTGGTGGACTCTTCCTCCTTTTCTGGGATTTCCAAATATTCACGTATTGAGGCGGAATCCTTGTGTCTCTTCTCTTTTCTCCCTACTCATTCTTGGCGTGACATCGCTTGTATTGTAGTAAATGCCTCCTATATGCTGAAGATGCCTACATTAATTCTTCTGATTTTAACCAGAATCCAAATTCACTTCCCATTGATTGAACTATTCACTCAACATTTTCTCTTGACTCCTTTCAGAGGACTCCTTAACTTAAATAAATAAATGAATATGCTCATGGAAGAGGAATATTGAACAACTAATAGGAAAGATTCTCAACTTTCATAGTAACCAGGAAGATACAAATTAAATCACTAATTATATTACATGTCACAACCTTTCCAGTGAGAGAATTTTTTTTTAAAGTAAGCAGGTAAACTGGCATATAAAGAGATGGTGTCAGTATAAAGAAAAGGAAACTCAAAGAGGTCCTTTATTAATACTGGGGCGTGCAGTCAGGGGACAGCTGGTCAACTGGAAAATACACATACACTTTAACACAGCAGACTCACTTTCACCTGTCTACTCTGGAGAAATGTTCCAGCAGAAAGATGTACTAAGTGACTACATACACCCTGTGCCTAAAACGTATTTATTCTTTTAATAGCTTTGTTGAAGTATAATTGGTATACAAAAAAACTTCACACTTCTAATGTATAAAATTGGATGAGTTTGGATACAGGCATACACCCATGAAAACATCACCACAATCAAAATAATAAACATGTCCATACCTTCCAAAAGCTTTCTCCTGCCTCTCCCTTTTTTTGTGTGGCAAAAGCACTTAACGTGAAATCTACCCTCTTAGCAAATTTTAAGTGTATAACACAGTATTGTTAAAAATAGGCACTATTTTGTATAGCAAATGTATAGAACTTATTCATCTTATATGTGTTCATTACAAAATCAGTTGCGACAGTAAACTATAGAAACAATCTAATTTTATATTAATTCTCAAATGAATGTTTTAATATATTTATACAACTAAATATAGAACAACTTGGGTAAATCTTAAGGATGTAATGATAAATGAAAAAAAGCAATTTGAAGAATACATATGTTTTCTAATGCACTATGGATGGTCATAAACAATGATACTCAAATTGTAATAAATTGGCCTGGAAAGAAATGCACCATATTTAACATAACATTACTTCTGTGTATTGACAGTGAGAAACAGGTGCAGGTAGACAGCAAATAGAATTAAACTGTACCTGTAACATTTTATTTCATTAAAAATAACCTTGGAAGGAAAAGGATCTTGCTTTAAAAAGCATTTTTTAAAATCTGTACAAGTAGAAAGAAACAGTTATCAATGGCTTATTACGTGCCAACTTTCTGATTTCAGACCATAGACTCCAGAGCCAGGATGCCTGGGTTTGAATCCTGGTTCTGCCATTTACTAGATGGATTGCTTTGAACAAGTTAGGTAGCTTTTCTAAGATCTGATCTGTTTGTCTGTAAAATAATGGTAGTAACAGCACCAACCTCCTAGTACTGTTGTGATAATTTAATTACATGATTTATTTATAAAGTGTTCTATATAGTGCCCAGTGGTAATAATGATTCAGTAAATGTGAATTGTTATCATTAAACTCAACTCAGACAGTCTCTCTCCAGAGCCTCACTATGGTAGCTAAGGAGAAAATCAGACTGAAAAGAATTATAATCAGGCTGCACCTTTTATTTTTTCCATCTTAAAAATACACCCACTGCTGATGAGGTCATTAGCAGGAGTAGCTGCGTCTATTCTTGATTAATTATCACAGGGCCTTAAGCATAGGTCAAGCCTGGGGAGCTGTTTTCCATCAACTGACACATAATATCATGTCCATAAATCTAAGCACATTTAAATGGAATATTTAATCAGACATTCTTGCAAATCAGAACATAAAAAGTTAAGATATTATTCCAAAACCACTCGTGAATGCAGTTATATCATTGCATAGTCTAAATTATACAGAAACTAAGATAAATTATCACTAAGATAAATTATCAAACTGAAAATGAAAACATCAATTACCTGTCATATCAGCATGAAGACTGTACAGTTACCAGTTGAAGAAATTGCAGCTAAAGGCTCTATAAATATGCAAAATAAAATTTGCTGAATTTGAGTCCGTTTCCTAAATTTATAGTTAATTTTTTTTTCGTGCACGTTTGAATATACAGCAGAATTGAAGGTTAAGAAAGAGGGAAGGTTTTTGCAAGACTCATTTAAACTAGGAAGACTGTTCTCTGCCTGGCCTAGTTACCAGATTCTGCTGAGGTGTCATTCCTTGGAGTGCTCGCCCTTGCGAACACACGCTTTTGTATTTATTCTCCCAATTTTTCTCATTTTAACTTTTACACAGTTTCCTTCTCTAATTCCTCAGGGGCCACCTGGCCTCCTTTCAGAGTAAATGCTTGGGTTGCTACTGAAGGCGAGCTGGTAGCCACCTGTGCTCAGAGACACTCTCCCTTGCCTCCAAAACATGCTGAGGGGCCCACAGGGCAATAAAACACAGTCCCTGGTGGGTTCAGGCTTCTTGTTATCTCCATTTCACTAGCATAGTCCGATTAGGTAAAAATGCTCTCACTTTTTTGCAATGTTTCTTTTTTGATAAAACTGGAGAAGTGAAGGATGTCCAGTAGGGATTTATAAATTTATTTATTTATTTTTGGCTGTGTTGGATCTTCATTGCTGTGCACGGGCTTTCTTTAGTTGTGGCTAGCGGGGGCTACTCTTTGTTGCAGTGTGTGGGCTGCTCATTGCGGTGACTTCTTTTGTTGCGGAGCACAGGCTCTGGGCACGTGGGCTCAGTAGTTGTGGCGCATGGGCTTAGTTGCTCCATGGCATGTGGGATCTTCCCGGACCAGGGTTCGAGCACATATCCCCTGCATTGGAAGGCAGATTCTTAACCACTGCGCCACCAGGGAAGCCCTCCAGGAGGGATTTAAATTGCCTCAGACACAACAAAATTTCAGACACAACTCATTTTGATTTGAGAGTGAAATCCATTTAGATTGTTTTTCTCATCTCTGTATGGATCTCTACATCAACAAAGGATGAAAAACACAATAGAAGCTCGCTGAATGTCAGGCATTATACTATTATCAAATAACCTATGAAGATATTTTGAAGACATCTCCATAGATGTAGTATTTTAATGTTTAAATTTTGCACCAATTAATTTACTTTGGAATATTTCAATAGCGGGTTATCATTTTAAGGCATGTAAATAAAGTGATCTATAGAGCAAAAAAGACTGAACTGCCTTTATTTTGAAATATATGTAAAGAAAATAACATGTGTAGCAGAATGTTTAATGTTTGCTTTAAGAAAAAATCCCCAAAACTATAACTCTGGAAAGTAACCCAACTATTTCAGAAAGTCACTTTGTGAGTTTCTATAAAAAACTATTAAAATGGAGAAAGGCAGGGACACCATTATTAGAAATCATAGTTGATGAATAAAAATGTGAATTGTCCCAGGCTTCCCTGGTGGTGCAGTGGTTGAGAGTCCGCCTGCAGATGCAGGGGACGCGGGTTCGTGCCCTGGTCCGGGAAGATCCCACATGCCACGGAGGGATGGGCCCGTGAGCCATGGCCACTGAGCCTGCGCGTCCGGAGCCTGTGCTCCACAACGGGAGAGGCCACAGCAGTGAGAAGCCTGCGTACCATACACAAAAAAAAGACATCTGAGTAGAGGAATGGCATTTTAGTTGAATCCTTCTGGCTGCTTTTTTTTTTTTCTTTGTTTTTTTGAGAAGAGACTGCAAGGAACCCAGATTGGAGGTTATTGAGGTGCCTATGGCATTTTGATGAGAGATGACAGTAAGATAGGAGGTGAAAAGTGCCTGAATTTTGTATACTTGAAGCTACCAGAATTTACAAACAAATTGGAATAAGTAACTGGGGATGATAAAATAGGCAAGTCATGCTGACATCAAGTTTGAGACCTTAAAACCTTCAAGAATGTGGGTGCACATAACTAAGAAAGGGAAACTACAGGAGGAGCTGACCTGTGAAACTCAGGGACTCAGTACTGGACACTGTAGATATGGACAAACCAATGTGGAATTCAGGGGAATATCTGGGTTAGAAATACCAACTCGGGGATCATCAGCATGGGGAGCGTTTATCCACCCGTGAGACTGGGTGAAGTAAGTTAGGGAGTAAGGATAGGAGACGCTCAAGGACTGAGTGCAGGGGTAATGCAACATTAAAAGGACAAGGAGGGGCTTCCCTGGTGGCGCAGTGGTTGAGAGTCCGCCTGCCGATGCAGGGGACACGGGTTCGTGCTCCGGTCCGGGAAGATCCTACATGCCGTAGAGCGGCTGGGCCCGTGAGACATGGCCTCTGAGCCTGCGCCTCCGGAGCCTGTGCTCCGCAACGGGAGAGGCCACAACAGTGAGAGGCCCGCGTACCACAACAACAACAAAAAAAAATGTGATGAAAGATCTTGTCTACAACAGTTATTTCTAAGGCCAAACAGTGATCATAGTTCAATTCTAAACTTTTAGGCAAAGACACCAATCTTGAGCTTGAATTTTGTCAATGATGCTGTTGGATCTCTAGGTGAACTGAGAGCTGAACTGAAATTCTTTGTGAGTCTAACTAAGCAGTCAGTCTTTCTGAGAACTGAAGTGGGTTTTCAGTAAGATGAGGCCAGAAACTGTGGCCAAGACAGTTTTCTCTCCAAATGACCACGTATGCATAATGGGAAACCATTTTGCATAATCTACTCTAAAAATTGGCCTTGTTCTTATGAACTGTAAACTACCACAGTTATTGAAAACAGAAAACCCAATCAAGCACTGTTACCAAACCACTGTTTCTGAGTAGCTAACAAGATATTTCATGCTATTTATACCACCTTCATCTTCATTGTTTTCATTACAACTTGTTTTGATTTATACATATATTAAGTTGGGCCAAATCAAGAAATAGGAAGACATAAAAAAATGTATTAGTTTGGGAAGTAGATCTATGCCCATAGATGCTCTTTAATGACCGTCAATATTATTGAATCTTAAAAGCGCTTATAATGCAACAGACAATGTGCAGATTACTAAACTCACGTTTTCTATTTTAGTTCTCACAAAAAATACATATAAGGTATTATACAATAGTATCTATAAGGTACTACTATGGATAATTTATTGTGGAATGAATTGAGGTTTAGAGAGGTTAGATAGCATAACAGCAATCGCTTCACTGCTAAAATATGAGAGAGTCAGGATATAAACTCAGGCCCCCTGTACCAGACTTCTCACTTCTACATTGAATTTCTTCCATCTAAAGTGTCTTATATTTTCTATTCATTGATCACACCATACTCTTTACTGGAATGTGATCCCTGACCCATTTTCACTTATTAGATTCCTACTTATGTTTCAAAGTCCAATTAAAATAAATATGCTGATAATTTTTGTGGCAGAGGCTGGCTAATTTTTTTTTAACTGTTCGTGAAAACTTGTTCACTAATTGTTAACCAGCATAGAAAATATCTATGTTGGAAGTGATGAATTAGGAGATTGGGAATGATATATACACACTACTATATATAAAACAGATAACTACTATGAACCTACCGTATAGTACCGGGAACCCTACTCAATATTTGTAACAAACTGTATGGGAAAAGAATATGAAAAGGAAAGCATGTATATAGAACTGATTCACTTTGCTGTACACCTGAAACTAACACAACACTGTAAATCAGCTATACTCCAATCAAATTTTTTTTAAAAAAGATCTATGTTCTCATTTTGTAGTTCACCAGTAAATATTACCCAGCCTACTCATATCTTGTCAGGACCTTTAGACTAGTCTTCACCAATGGAAAGTGGGTGAAATGGTAGCTGCCAGTTTTATGCCTGATCCCAGAAATTTCTTCTCTAGGCATTTCACACTATCTTCCTTCATCTCTTGGCTGGAAGCACAGATCCCAGTGGAGGTCACCAAGACACTAGAAAGTAATAGAAGGCACCTGTGTCCTCAATTTAGCATGCCTGACTGTGGACATCCACACTGGATTTTTCATGATTTTGTAATACACCTTCATTGTCTTAAGAAGCCCCTGAGATTTATTTGCTCTGGGAGTTGGTCTTTATAGAAACTGCCTAACCCACCATTTAACCTGTGTTAATCATTTTCAGTTTACAATGTACTTTACAGACAGTATCATATTCTAACATTATAACAGTCACATGACACAGGTATTATTAGTTGCTATTTTGCACTGATTTTTGTCCCCCCAAAATTCATATGTTGAAGCACTAATCCCCAGTACATCAGAATGTGACTGTATTTGGAGATAGCTCTTTAAAGAGGTTATTTAGGTAAAGTGAGATCATTAGGGAGAGCTCTAACCCAATACAGCTGTTTTTTTTAATGAGAAGAGGACTTAGATACACACAGAGGAAAGAGCATGTGAAGATACAGGGAGGAGAAGATGAACACCTCGAACAGAAGAAAAAGACAATCCTGCCAATACCTTGATCTTGGACTTCCAGCCTCCAGAATTGTGAGAAAATAATGTTCTGTTGTTTAAGCCACATAGTCTGTGGTACATTGTTAGAGCAGGCCTAGAAAACTAATACAGTTTCTCTCCAGATAAATTAAGCTTAGAGAAAAAAACTGAACTTTATAAATGACAAAATGATAATAGGTAGCAGAATCAGAAGTCAAGTCCATTCTTGAGATGAAACGTGTAAAACCTTTTCTATTCTCTCTGACCTTTACTATGAAGATTCTAGCTTGATAAAGTCATCTGAATTCCTACGATGCTTACCGCTTGTGCCATCAATTTGGAAAGTTTATACCTCCATAATTGTTTTTATTTGTATTATTTCCTCATTATATTTTAAGCTCATAGTAGCGAAAGACTACATTCTAAATCTTTATATCCCTTATAGAATCTGGAACCATGACTTAAAGTTGAGAAGCGTTCAACGTAATGTTTATTAAACCCTTCTCAATTTTAAGGCATGGTAAAATATAATGAGGATGTTCAAAGTTATTCACGTCACAAGGAAAATGTGTGAGGAATGTGGTTTGGCTCCCTGTAAAGATGCTTTAATTTAGTTTGATCGTAAAAAATGTTGTCAAACATACTTCTCTTCAATTTCTTAATGTGATTTCTTTTTTCTTTCTTTTATATTCTTTTTTTTTTTTTTTTTTTTGCGGTATGCGGGCCTCTCACTGTTGTGGCCTCTCCCGTTGTGGAGCACAGGCTCCAGACGTGCAGGCTCAGCGGCCATGGCTCACGGGCCCAGCCGCTCCGTGGCATGTGGGATCTTCCCGGGCCGTGGCACGAACCCGTGTCCCCTGCATCGGCAGGCGGACTCTCAACCACTGCGCCACCAGGAAAGCCCTATATTCTTTTTCAACAAAGATTTTCCTGCAAACAGATTTTAAGGTGCATATATAGATTGAGTCTGAACTGTGTTTGCAGCTCACATGCATATAACCTTATAATAATACCTTAGATCTTTTTTAATAACCCAGTTACTGACATTATTCTAGATATTAGTATAGCCCCATATGTAAACATAAACTTCACACTTATCCTTTTGCTTCTTTGTGTGTGATATAAGAAGCTCTATTCAAACATTTATTTGACTACTTACCTTGATTCATTTCTGCATCTTATTTGCCTGATAATATCCCACTAAAAGGTCTTAGGTATAATTCCTTAAAATTGTGATTGTCATGGTAACTACCAGCAGTCACGTACCAGTGCCACTGACAGTTTCCTTTAAAATATTCAGGACTGAAACAGCAAAATAAGGACATAAAATAACATCATACCCAAATAAATTAATAAAAAATAACAGACTTGTAAAGCCTCATATTCCTGTTTGACACTTGGAACATTGTTAGCTTGCAAGACATAAAAAAAATTAAATAAAAATATATGCATGCTGAAATAAATTGGATTTCAAACGCATCATTTTTAATAAAGGTTTTTAACTGCCTCAGTCTGGAAATAGTCTGCAATCTGGTTGATAAATATGCAGCAAATGACAAATTAATATGTGTTGGCCCTCATCAACGTCGGAGACAAATGTTATTATAATGTTTTGGGCTCTGCTCAGTTTTGTTTGTCTGGGGAAATGCTGAAAAAGTGGCAGAAAATCTGCAATTCAGAGGGATGAAGCTGCCCTCTATGTGAAAAGTGTGTGTGCTGCACCACACAATAATAAGTGAAAAGTTACAAGATTTAGAGGGAAACACATGCTATTATCTGCAAAATCTATTAAAACTCTTAAATATTGAAAAAAAAAAAAAAAAGGACCTTGGGACTTATGTCCCATCAGGACCTGTAAAATTCCAGTGGAACTAGCAACAGTTTCCCCAATGGATTATATATTTCCAGAGGCGAAATAGTCAACTTAACTTCTTTAACTTTAAATTTGTCATTTATAAGTTCTTAACAATGTAACAAAACCACTTTAACAAAATCAAAAATGCAGAATAATTTTAGGTAATTAAAATTACTTTAGACATTCCTGCTAGATTATATAAATACACAATAAAATATCCAAATGTTTTCTTATACTCAGGATATTTCCATAAAACAAATGTTAGTGAGTTTCCTAAGATCTACCCCAAGGTGAAAAAAACAGTTCAATTATAACAGATTGTGTAACTTTGGGAGTCTAGAAATGTAGATAAGCCTTAAGTTGCTGATAATAAGTATTATTCTTTATGTTTTTTATTATTTATATTATTATTCTCTCTTATATTTAGATCATCAAGAAATGATTACTAGGACTTTATATGAAAAATACTATATCGTATTAATTAATGACTGTGAAGTTATAATGTATTTCAGTCCCAGATCTGTCTATTAATAGTTATATTATCTTGGGCAAGACTGGAAAAATTAATAATATTAAGAAACAGACTTTTCAATAGTTAAATAAAATATACATGTAAAACATTTATCTCAATAAAAGGCACATAGTAAGTGATTAATAAATATTGTGTGTTCTTATTATTAAGATTGCTATGATGCAATTTCTGTCTTTGACTTTGGAATATCATCATAATAACAGTACTCTTTCCACGACTATGGTCTTGTTTGCCCTCCACCCCAGCATGTCAAAGCAATAGCAGTCAGTATATTGTGCCACAAATATTAAACTGTGTTTGACTCCTACCATATTCAATTCTGATTTCCACCTAGTGTGAGATCACTACTACATTTGGCTCCAGGTCTACCTTCTCCCTTTCTGCTTACAAATTGCTCAGGGAGTTTGGGAATTGAGTCTGTTCAGGCTTAGAGAAAGCCCAAAGCTAGTAATATTCTAAAAGTGCATTCCTGTGTAAATACCATTACGACAAATTTTAAAACATTCCCTGTATAACAAAGATTTCCAAATTCTTGCCAACAGCACTTTCGGTATGAGCTACAGTCTAACTTCCAGTGTATGGAAACATTTGGGGGAAATTTTGGAAGTATTTGGTTACTGTATAAGAATATGACCTGCTGTTCATTTCAAAATTGACCATCCATTTTTATTGAGCACTTGCTTTGTGATTCGTATAAAATGTACATCATGTAAAATATATTTTAAAGAGCATGAGAGAGAATCCTAGTGCTCATGGTGATTTCAAATGATATAGCTAAGCCATAGTTTAGAGCAAAGTTAAGAAGGTTCAAATTTTTCATACTCTAAGAAGATTATTATTGCTGATATATGTCCCATACACACATAAGAACACAAAAAGAATGAAAATTCTTTGGTGTGGTATGGCAGAAAAAAATAGTAATTAGTGTGCAGAGTTTTCTACATGATTCTGCTGTAGATCATTGGGTCTAATACTTATGGATAAAATAAGACATGTTTAATTAGCCCATCCTATGGCTATGGTGGTCTCAGATGAGAGAGAATGGATAGAAAGCCCCCAGAGCTCCTGTGGCAGGTACACATATTTGGACTGAAGGTACCTGGGCTCTAATCCAAGATCCACGAGTATCATCTGTGTGAGCTCAAACTATATAATCTTTTCTCTCAATGCTAGAAGGAAGTTCATAATGCCTTTCATTATCCTTATATCGTACTGTTGAGAGTGAAACATAAGCTTGACTTACAAGAGATGAATAACAACATCTTTGTAAATAAGATTTTAACTGTAGTGTTTATATGCTTAGAGGAGCTAGAAATATAATGTAGGTTTAATGACATTTTATTTTTATCCTCTGAGTAACTTAGGTATCAGGGAGAATCTGAATATTTAAATGAAGTGGGAAAAAATGAGTGAGACTAAGAGTTTTAACCAATGAATTAAGACTTGACTCTTCTGTTTAGGGTGAAATTTGGGGAGGAAATGAAGAAACAATCTAATATGTACTAATGTTAAATTGCCATACATCATCCTGTACTTAGTATTTTTTTCTCATTTTATAAACGTGTAACTGGAGGCACAAGGAGGTTGTATGTATCATATGGCCAAAGTCAACCCACTTGAGTCCTGTACAACAGGAATTTAATATGATATAAGTCACTGAAATTTGTGCTCTTTCTTCTATGAATTACTAGGCCAGAAGTCATCACCTTGTAATGCTCTGAATTTATTAAGCTACTTAATGTTAATAATTCTTTGGAACTCCTCTCTTCAAATTCTCTCTAAAATGTGTCATAAGCTACATACACATGCACACACACACTCACTCAAATTATTCTCATACATCTGTCATATCTCAGATAACATCTTATTTCACAATAGTAAATAGATTTTTTATTGTCCTTTGGGTGACTTAACATTAACATCATGTCATTCCTATCCCACTATCAACCATGGATAGATCATCCAGACCAAGAATCAATAAGGGAACATCAGATTTGAATAGCATTATAGGTCAAATGGGCCCAACAGACATACACTGAATGTTCTAGTCAACAACAGCAGAATGTTCTATCCAACAATGAGCAGAAACATTATTCTCAGGTGCACATGGAACATTTCCTAAGATAAACCATATTTTAGGCCACAAAACAAGTCTTAACAAATTCAAGAAGATTGAAATAATACCAAGTATCTTCTCTGAGCACAGTGTTACAAAACTAGAAATTAATAACAAGAGGAAAACTGGAAAATTTGCAAACACATGAAAATTAAACAATACTCTCCTGAACAACCAATGGATCAAAGAAGAAATTAAAGGGGAAATAAACAAGTTTCTTGAGACAAACAAAAATGGAAACACAACATACCTGAGTGTGTGTGATGCAGCAAAATCAGTTCTAAGAGGTAAGTTTATAGCAATAAGACCTACATAAAAAAGCAAGAAAGATCCCAAATAAACAACCTAACTCTACACCTTGAGGAAATAGAAAAATGTGAAACAACTGAACCCAAGGTTAGCAGAAGAAAGGAAATAATAAGGATCAGAGCAGAAATAAATGAAATAGTGAACAGATAAAACAATAGAGAAGATTAACAAAACTAAGAATTGGTTCTTTGAAAAAATAAGCAAAACTGACAAACTCTTAATTAGACCTAACCAAGAAAAAAGGAGAAAGCAACCAAATCGACACAATTATAAATAAAAAAGGGGACGTTACAGCTGATACCACAGAAAGGCAATGGATCGTAAAAGGCTACGATGAATAATCATACGCCAATGAACAGGACAACCTAGAAGACATGGGAAAATTCTTAGAAACATACAACTTACCAAGACTGAATCAGGAAGAAATAGAAAACTTGAATAGATCAATTACTAGTAAGGAGATGAAATCAGTAATTAAAAATGTTCCCAAAAATAAAAACCTAGGACTAGATGGCTTCACTGGTCACTTTTACATCAATTCTTCTCAAATTCTTCCCTCCCAAAACATAATGTTATTCCTGTAAAATCTGTCTGAACAATATTTTATTCCAGGGTGGCACAGGGAGAAGTTTAAATATTAGGTAGAAATAGAAGAAAGAACAAGTTTTTCTCATCCAGCAGCCTAGATCAATGTACCTTGGTCCTGCATACTTAAAAAAATACATGCTTTGGGACTTCCGTGGTGGTCCAGTGGTTGAGAACCTGCCTTCCAATGCAGAGGACGCGGCTTCAATCCCTGGTAAGGGAACTGGGATCCCACATGCCGTGGGGCACCTAGGCCCTTGCACTGCAACTACTGAGCCTGAGCGCTCTGGAGTCCACACGCCACAGCTAGACAGAAGCCCGCACGCCGCAACGAAGGATCCCCCATGCCGCAACTAAGACCTGACGCAGCCAAATAAGTGAATGAATGAATGATCAAATAAATAAATAAAATAAAAATACATGTTTTGAGATGGATCTGAATTTGATCACATTAGTACACTGTATCTTTGAACTCTAAATTGTTCATCGTATATTAGACAAAGCTAAGGTGCTTTCAACAAGTTAATGGATGTCATTGCTATCCTACTGAGACTGAGACTGGTCTTACATATATGCATGAATCTTATGTTTACTACGTACCTTATTTACAAAATGAAATGGTCATATATTGTAGAAAAAATGTTATTAAAAAGTAAAACAGGGGCTTCCCTGGTGGCGCAGTGGTTGAGAGTCCACCTGCCGATGCAGGGGACACGGGTTCGTGCCCCGGTCCAGGAGGATCCCACATGCCGCGGAGCGGCTGGGCCCGTGAGCCATGGCCGCTGAGCCTGCGCATCTGGAGCCTGTGCTCCGCAGCGGGAGAGGCCACAACAGTGAGAGGCCCGCTTACAGTTAAAAAAAAAAAAAAAAGTAAAACAGCAACAACCAAAACCTTCTTAAAGGGGAATGATCCACTACTATATATAAAAGAGATAACTAATAAGGACCTATTGTGTAGCACAGGGAACTCTACTCAATACTCTGTAATGGCCTATATGGGAAAATCCAAAAAAGCGTGAATATATGTATATGTATAACTGATTCGCTCTGCTGTACAGCAGCAACTAACAAAACATTGTAAATCAACTATACTCCAATAAAATTTTTTTAAGTTAAAAAAGGTAATGAAATGGGCAGAAGACCTAAATAGACATTTCTCCAAAGAAGATATACAGACTGCCAACAAACACATGAAAGAATGCTCAACATCATTAATCATTAGAGAAATGCAAATCAAAACTACAATGAGATATCATCTCACACCAGTCAGAATGGCCATCATCAAAAAATCTAGAAACAATAAATGCTGGAGAGGGTGTGGAGAAAAGGGAACACTCTTGCACTGCTGGTGGGAATGTGAATTGGTTCAGCCACTATGGAGAACAGTATGGAGGTTCCTTAAAAAACTACAAATAGAACTACCATATGACCCAGCAATCCCACTACTGGGCATATACCCTGAGAAAACCATAATTCCAAAAGAGTCATGTACCAAAATGTTCATTGCAGCTCTATTTACAATAGCCCGGAGATGGAAACAACCTAAGTGTCCATCATTGGATGAATGGATAAAGAAGATGTGGCACATATATACAATGGAATATTACTCAGCCATAAAAAGAAAAGAACTTGAGCTATTTGTAATGAGGTGGATAGACCTAGAGTCTGTCATACAGAGTGAAGTAAGTCAGAAAGAAAAAGACAAATACCGTATGCTAACACATATATATGGAATTTAAGGAAAAAAATGTCATGAAGAACCTAGGGGTAAAGCAGGAATAAAGACGCAGACCTCCTAGAGAACGGACTTGAGGTTATGGGGAGGGGGAAGGGTGAGCTGTGACAGGGCGAGAGAGAGTCATGGGCATATACACACTAACAAACGTAGTAAGGTAGATAGCTAGTGAGAAGCAGCCGCATGGCACAGGGATATTGGCTCGGTGCTTTGTGACAGCCTGGAGGGGTGGGATAGGGAGGGTGGGAGGGAGGGAGTCGCAACAGGGAAGACATATGGGAACATATGTTTATGTATGACTGATTCACTTTGTTATAAAGCAGAAACTAACACACCATTGTAAAGCAATTATACCCCAATAAAGATGTTAAAATAAATAAATAAATAAATAATATGTACAAAGGCTGAGAACCAAAAAAAAAAAGGTAATGATCCAAACAGTTTTATCTGTTTATAATTTACAGTTTATCTGACATTGAGAAAGAATGAGTGGATAGTAAGGTGGGAAAGCAGTGTTTTCTTTCCCATACTCAGTCTCTATTCCGAATAAAAATGTCATTATTTTCAAATAAACAAAATTTAATTTTTCTTTAAATTATACAGATCAAACTAAATAAAGGCCCTACACATTTCACAGAACATAAACTATAGCTTCAAATGGAAAGCCTAGGGGAACAAAACCACACAATTATCCTTGGCAGCACTAAGAAAAATCTATGCAGCGAAACACAGATATAGTGCATTTAACAGAGATAGATGCTTTCTTAGTAATTAAGTAATTTGGAGAGTATAGCAGTAGAATTAAAAAAAAAAAAAGCAAATGAACTTCATGTTTATGAAAAATAGGTGGTTGCCTAAACAGGAACCCAGTACAGACAGAGCCAATTAATTGAATTTTAAAATCCTGAAATAAGTAGATAATTAAGGAAAATTTAGTGTGAGAGAAGAAACTGTGCTCAAAACTAAAGAAAAAATGAGGGCATTTTAGCTAAATAAAATTAAAGAAAAAGTACGTTCATACTTAAACATTCTTATAATGTGAGCAATTTATTAAAAATAAATGTCCATTATTTATTTTTCTTAGTAAATGCAGTAGACGTAGATGACTGATGGTTTTAACAACCATTGACTAATTTATCCTTTTCTACGATTTGAAAATTTAACCTTATCATATAATAAATTCCAATAGTTTCTAAGTCTCACATAGAATCTGTATTCTCTTTCATTAATCTATTAGTCCACAAAATAATAGCTCTGTAATTACCCACTTTAATAGCATGTTTTGATATTTCCAAAGTCATGTAAACTCCCCCTTGTTATTTTTAAAAGTTACTCAATTTTTGTATAGTACTACTGATAAAATCAGCACCTCAAATTTATGGGAAAAAAATCCAGGTTTTAGTTTGGTTTCAAATTTAATTTATAGCTTGACTTGAGAATTTTCACGTCTACTATATTTTGTCTTTCCATTACTTTATACAATAAAGTCTCTGATAATATAGGGCTTCCCTAGTGTCCCTTACTAAAGTTTCACTGATTTTACTATACTGTCCTTGAACGTTTCTTGTTAGAATTATTTCCTATTTCTCTATGTTTTCTTGCCATTACAAATCAGTGCATTGTTTACTTAATTTTCCATCTGTTTATTGTTGAAAAGAATAGACAGTTTATATGTTAGTCTTGAACAAACGAATATTTTAAGTTCAGTTTTTGTTCTAAGAATTTATAGTCTTAGAATTTTGGGGTTGAAAATTCTTGTCTATGCCTTTCTAATGCTTATGATACTATGCAATTCTTATATATTTTCTCCCTTTCTCTTAGTTTATGCTTTAAAATAATTCTGGTAAAACAAAGATTAGCAGTGACAGTAGTAGACACCCCTAATTTTTATGTAAAAATTTTTCACTGGAATGCCATCTAACATAAAGTATTTACTGTTTGTTTCTGGTAGTTAACTGTTGTACAATTGTATCAGTTTTATTCCATTGCTCAGAGGATTATCATGAAGGGGTAATAAATTTAATCTTTATTGTCAGTATAATCAACAAATATTTATGAAATGTTTACTTGGTGTTAAGCACGGTTAAAGAGGTTTTTTTAAAGAGCTTTCCTTGAACATAATGAATTATAGTGATAGATAGTCTAATGTTTACTTTTTGCATCGCTGCAGTGAAATGTATTAAATTATGCTGTATTTTAAAGACTAACGATGGTAGTTTTTTATTTTTTACATGTGTACTTATAAGTATGATTAAAGAATAATTTTTTTCTTATTATATTTTGTAATGGTTTTTTATTATTAGTTCTTCCATAAATTGATCTGAATCTCTCAAATATTTTCCTGTGTTTGGGGTTAATGTGAAATATGAAAATTATATTAAGGAGTCTGGCTTGCCTTTTTAGTTCCTTAATATTCTTTGGGGACTTCCCTGGCCGTCCAGTGGTCCAATGGTTAAGGCTCTGAGCTTCCAATGCAGGGGGTGCAGTTTTGATCCCTGGTCGGGGAACTAAGATCCCACATCCCACATGGCGTGGCCAAAAAAATAAAAAATTTTTTAAAAACTCTCATTAAAAAGTCATCTATGATGAGCATAATTTTCTGATTTTGATGAAATCCAATTTTTTTAACTTTCTCTCTTATAGTTAGCTCCGCATGGGTCCTTTGCCTACTCACTAGAGCAACTCTCTTCATCAATTTTCATGAAGACATTCTATTTTTTCATCTAGACACTCCATAGTTTTAGTTCTTAACTTAATGATCTCCCTCAAAATACATTTGGTTATGGGGCAGTGAGGATTATGTTTCCTTTCTTCAGATAATTATTCAATTGCTCCAATACCATTTGTTGGAAAAAAAAAAACTCCTTTCTTCACTGAATTTCTTTGCCATAGCTGTTAAAAATCATTTGACAATCACCAAAAAAAAAGGTAAGTATGCAAAGTCATGGGTGTGTTAATTAACTCAAAGGGGGAAATCCTTCATTCACAAGTATATTTTTTTCATATTGATTTCTCTACCTGTGAATTGAGAGTCAAAATGATAGGAAAGGCTGAGTAGAAACCCTTGAAACCGGAGATTCTGTCCCTGGGCAAGAAAATAAATTGGAATCAATCTGAATACTGGATGCAATGGCAGAGATTTATAGCCCCTCAAAGACTCACAGGGCTCAGGTGATCCCCATCACAGCCCTGGGTAATTCACTGTCTGGTCCCTGGTGACACCAAATGGATGATGTCAGATGCCAGGGAGTAACCGTAAATTCAACAACGTGGTGGCCTGAAGAAGCGCTACTAGCAAGATGCACTCTCTTGACCACACTGGATCCACACGACCACTGTACTTAGGATGTAGCTATTGATCTGGCAAATGTATTCTCTCTAATCTCGATCAAGAGGAGAGCCAGAAGCAGTTTCTATCCCCTCGGAATAGATAGTATGATACATTCATGTCCTCAGCCTCCCAAGGAAAAACCACAGAGAGCTAGAACAGCTGAAATTCTGGACACAGGTGGGTCTAGGGTGGAAAGCAAGGGAGGAAGATGGTGAGTATCAACTACGGTAACAGGGACTGTCATTTGTGTCACAAAAGTTCCTGCCATAAGTGTGTTTTTTAAACCTGACTGACTCTTGACGAAATAGGTGACAGGGTTTGGGGAATACAATGTGGGAATGAGTTCTCTCATTAGAAGAAGCAGGTGGTTAAGAAGGGGATAACTTTGAAGTGCGGTTTCATGCTGACTTCTGAATTCCCTACAAGGATTCAAAGCTCCTTTACCCACTGGGATAAAGCTTTGCTTAAAAGAAACCCATTTGGGGCTTCTTTTCCTTCCCTGTCTCACTAACAACCCTTTAACTTCACTAACTGCTGTTACCTGGGATCACTTCTAAAATCAACTACTTCCTTTTGAATCCTTGTCTCAGGGTCTGCTTCTGATGGGACCAAAACTAAAGAAGCCACAGGATCAGCAAAGAAGAGTAAGGAACTGAGGATGGATACATGTGAACCTGAAAACCTCATTTTGAAAAAAACAAAAAACGTCAGCGACGTGTTCCCATAACCACCTTCAACCCAAGTGAGGCAACTATAACCCTCTATTACAGTTACCTGCTTTCTGGCCTGAATTCCTAGTTATACCAAGACCTTAAAATAATTAATATTTAATATACTTTTTACAAATATTGATTAACTGAGTCAATGATCAGAAGTTTCTGAAAATATTTCAAAAAGCTGTAAAGTTCCAGCAAAATCAAAGAAGCTTGGGAGACAAGGTAGGAAGAAGACCTCTTCAGATTTATAGAAATAGTGCAGGCATTGGCACATCTATCTGGCTCCGATGTTTTGTGAAATTTTGTTCACACTGTTGCCATGTACCCTCCATTCATTTCTCATGTGCTTGGATTCCCTAGTTGTGCCCCTGAATTCTTTAAATGGATTTAATCCTCTTTCTTTCAGGGCTTCAAAGCACTTCTAAAACAGAGTTTAATGATAAAGAATAAAAACTTCATGAAATGGTTATACTTGTAAGATAACTCTAGAACACATTCTCGTCACTCCTGTATCCTTGGAGGCAAGCTGTCATCCCAGCCCAGTGACTTTCTTGCTTTGTAACCTCATCCTGGTCTTGGTCTTGGTCAGCTTATCCGCCCTGTGGTTACCAGGAGGACTGAGCTCACAGATGCCCCCAGTACACTGGCTGCTACAGCACACAGATCTGCATCCAAGTTCGACTTTTCCCCTTATCCTTCCTTTCTTGATACTAAATATTTGTGATCATTTTACAAGATCTTAGTTTGAATATTGAATCATAGCTCTCAATTTCTAAGAGAGGATTTATTCAAACAGGAGCCAAAAGCGATAACAGAGCTTTGGTTTAAATATGAACTGACTTGGTAAGGAGCTACCTAATTTTTGGACTACATTTTCTATAGAAAAATTCTTTGCCGAGCTAAGGTGTGGAAATGAACTCACTCTCCTATTCACATCGTGAAACAGTTTTTTTTTTTTTTTCTAAGCAGTCTTTGCACTCATCCCATACAATCTTAAAGCCATTACCCTTCACATATCATAGGCTAGCCCTGTGTTTTGACGCAAATCCAGGAAGAGTTAAAAAAGAATACATTTGATGAAGAGCCTTCTGATGGTGATGATTCTGCTCTGTGTAACCATAGGGAACTGAACACAGTAGAAAAACATCTTTTGCTGTATTTATTTCAATTGAATAGGCACAATTTTGACATGAATCCATTAAAAAACTACTTCAGTTCTGGAAAACTGAGTATTAGAAATACGATCATATTGGAGTATGTTCAAAACTGAACACCAGGAGTAATTAAGGGGATGGAGAGATTGATTTATGAGAAAAGATTAAAAGAGCTCAATCTGTTTAGCTTGGCTAACAGACAACTAAGTAGGGGATATGGTAATTGTTTACAAGTACTTATAGGATGTAAACATCAAGGCTGGAGCAGACATGTTCAGGCTGAGATCAGAAAGCCCGAATCACTACAAGTTAATAAAGAGAAAATTTAGGTTGACTGCCATCCAAAATTTGGTGATACTTAAGGCCTTTCAGCAGGAATTGTCTCTTAGGGAAAATGGAAAAACAAACTCTTTGGGATATTTAAATGTGAGACAGCCTTCGTGAATTTATAGCTGCTATACATTTATCATCAGCAATATTTGAGAAGTACTGAAATTGCATCATTATGTGCACCGAGATGGCTTTCTATGCTGTTCAAATGAACCAGAGTGCTTCAGAAAAATACTTTATAAAGATAAAATTCTAACACATATAGATGAACACAATATGTGTAGAGAGACATTATTATTTTTCAAAAGAAGGAGGGTATTTTCTTCTTTTTTTACACCTTTCTTTACCCCAAACAAATCATGATTTGGTATTGTAATTACACAAACTTCTTGCAACTTAATATGTATCTATTAAAATATGAGTATTATTATCATGTTTATTCACATAAATGTGTAATTCCTGAAAACATATTCACATAAGATTATTCGTGTTATTAAGGTACCAATGTATTTTAAAAATTAGTAGAAATTAAAAATTTTACAGCAATTCATATATGTGTTTAAAGTTTGCTTTATAGAAAAAAATTAATGAGTATTATGCTATTGAAATAACTCACAAAAGCATATACAGTGATTAAGTGATTTAAATATGAAAATAATCATAATCACTATAAAACAAAATAAATAAACGTTACTTTTATAACATTACTAGAGATCATATATATACTTACTTTTCTACATTATACCTATTATCATACCTCGCTCTCCCCCACCCCTGTGGAGAACGTAATTTTATTTACTCTATATTTCTCCACAAACCAAGCACAGTGGTGCAACCGTTTTTATTTCTTATACTCCTGGTTGTGTTAGGTTTTGTAGGAAATAAGTTAATTTGAAGACATTATCTCCATTCTTTACGCTTTTTATTATTATTTAGAAAAATTAGAATTAAATATGTATGCAAGTTGAAGGAGCAGCTGAAATGAAATACAAATTCTACCATTTGGGTATAGATTGGCTTTTAAATGGATGATTTCATTACAAGTGTGTCACTCATTTACAATGAGCTATTCAATGATTGACCCTTGAGTCTATCTGGAAGCATTAATTTGAACTAAACAATCTATTGCACTTATATCCATTGTCTAAGAGTTATTGTACCTCTGAATCTATGTATGTCCTGCTGAACTAATAGTTGCTCAGGGAAATCAGAGGAATTAAGATATACACACACATGCACACAAACACGCGCAAACATGCACAAACACAAATATACACAGGCAAACACTACACAAACACTCAAGCACACAAATACAGAAACACACAAAACACACACCAGAAACACACACACATAAGCACATACAAATGCACACACAAACACACACACTCTAGTTTGAATCCTGGCTACCCTTGAGATTATTTTCTCCCTAATTGAAAATGTATTAATTTTCAAAATAGACACAGAATATGGAAGTATATTGGTGCATATGATTTGTAAAAGAATGAAAGTAAACGAAGTGGTTTGTGTAATGCACACAATCATTCTTTTAGGAAAACTGTGTATAGATAAAAAGGATCATTGCAATTTTATATAAAATAAATCATAATTTAGGTTCTAATTTGTGACATTGCCATAGAAAATATATTACTGATCTTTTGAGTACTCATGATGTTTATAGTAAACATGAGTATATTTATCTAATTATACAATTAGATATATATATTTCTTATAGATGAATGTATAAATTAAACAGCACAATGAGAAAAGAGTATATATATATATAATGACAAAATGATGACTTATGAATATGTTTGACATATGCCAGTATTATATTAGAATAGGAAAGGGCAAGAACTAGCAAAATTTGTAAATGTAAATGAAGACCCCTAGAAATTCATTTTTCTCATAAACTATAGACATTTTACTAATTTGGATGCATTAAATGGGTATTTAACATATTCATAATATTACCAGGCCAACTGATCTCACTTCTTACATGTCCCTGGGCGCCTTTTCCCACAGTGTTACACAAAACTCAACTCTCTACAATTAGGGATGTGTTTTTGAAGTATCATCATCACTCTATTTAAGCTAATACTTTCATAATGTCCAATCAAAACTTGAGTTATGTTCAATTATGTGTGCGCCATCATGCTTTCTAGAAGATTCTGGAATCCTTTTGGATTAATTGATCTTCATGGGTGGGAAACAAAGTATATCTTTTTTACTCCAAGGGATGAAGCTTATAACTCTAAATCTGGGCATACTTGTTGCCGGACTAAAATTAGAACACTGCCTCATTTCCATCTCTTGCTCCCAAGAATCTATAATGATTTTTTTTAAATGAAAATATTCTTGGGACTTCCCTGGCAGTCTAGTGGTTAACACTCGATACTCCCAATGCAGGGGGCACGGGTTTGATCCCTGGTCGGGGAACTAAGATCTCACATGCTGCATGACAGGGCCAAAAAAAAGACATGTGTATTTAAACAAAATAAGCAAATATATATTTTAAAAAATTAATAAAAATGAAAATATTCTTTCCTAGAATAGAGTTAACCCCTGAGTATTGGACAATGTCTAATATTATTACATTAAAGACAAATATTCTAGGGCTGTCCACTAGTTATGACCATTGCTGGGCCATAATGAAAGAGGCAGGATTGTCTAAAAATCACTCTGGGTTGCCTAGACCATGAACCAACAAGAACTAGGGGCTTCCACCTTCTCCCAGCATAAGGGCCAGCACCCAAAGCCGACATCCTACAGGATAGTGGCTTTAATCGTCTATTGTGGGGGAGGAGGTTTCCCCATGAGCTCCATGTTTCCCAGGTGCTGGAAGATTGCTTTCTGTGATAATACAAGTGAACAACGGTCATGAAAAGCCAAGCCATGTACTGGTGAAAGAGTCCTTTCAAATTCCTACTGGCAGGTCGCTCCCATGATTTCCTCGTAAGTGCAGAAAGCAATGGGGTGACATATACAGCTGAGTGTCAAGATCTGAGTGTGCCCCTCCATTGATAAAATGAGAAATGAGGCAAGGACCTATACCTTGTCTCCTCTTGCTGGCCCTTTTCTCGTTATGTTTTCTAATGTACCTTGTTTCTTAATCCATACCGTGTGACATTGTAGAAATTATTTCAAGTTATTTTGCTGATGACTACAAGGTCATTAGCAACGACAAAAATTAAGATCTCGTAACAAATATATGTGGAAGAGGTATGGTTGGGAAAGCACTGCTGTTGTAAAAGAACATCATGTAAGTTGGAATGCGAACCTGACGTGCAGAAGAATGACGAGTGCTATCAATAGATATCCAGTTGCTGTTTTATGATTTGACTACAAAAATACACATATCTCCTTTATATTCCCCTTCAGGTCAGAGCGACATCTATTATTTCTCAAGGAGGAAATGTTTCCTAGAACGCATCCTGCAGATGCAATTTACTCCAGTTACCTGCGAGGCCAGAACTGGGTCACATGGCCAAACCTATCAACATAAGAGTCTGAGAAACATATCTTTCATTTGTTATCCTCTATTGTGGAATGGAGTAAGTGTAAAAGACATAGACATAACTGTTTTGTTGCTGGTCATCACTATTCACTTCTTGTACTAATATTTTAACTGGGTTTCTGGAGGGAACAGAGATAAATTCACGTTTATTCTGCCATGTTTAACCTGGGTCATGGATCTGAATACACTTCCTGAGATACATCATCCCTGCCTTTTTTTTTTTTTTTTTTTTTTTTGCGGTACACGCGCCTCTCACTATTGTGGCCTCTCCCGTTGCAGAGCACAGGCTCTGGACGCTCAGGCTCAGCGGCCATGGCTCATGGGCCCAGCCGCTCCACGGCATGTGGGATCTTCTTGGACCGGGGCACGAACCCGTGTCCCCTGCATCGGCAGGCGGACTCTCAACCACTGCGCCATCAGGGAAGCCCCTGCCTACCCTTTGACCAACCTTTCTGCCCTCCCACTCCCCAGCCTTCAGTAACCATCATTTCACTCTCTGCTAACATTGATTAGTCAGTCCCTTATGCCAAGCAGATTCACTATATGCTTTTGGAATTGCTTAATTATTTGGCTATAAAGCAATTAGAACTATGATTGTGAAGCAAAACTATTGGAACACAGAAAAATTATGTAATACAATATTTTAGTTCAATAGTACAGAAAACATGAGAGCAAGTCAAAGAAAAATAAGAGCAAATAAAAAAGGTGAGTAAATGAACACGTCTCCCCTGTTCCACAAGTTCTAACCACCATGGAGGTAGACAGCTGTGAAAAGGACATTGCAATTGGAACTAGATTTGTGTGGTCATCCTTATATCACCCTGTGCGTGATATTGGACACATCATTTCAACTTTCTGAGCCTCCTATCCTACTGGACTTTCTGGGATTTGAGCTAATGCACATAAAAGAGATTTGTAAACCAAAGTTTTATACATCTGTAATGTATTATAATACACTTCTGAGTTCTTTCAACCTGCCAAGATGATATCGTATCTTCTGAACCTACTTTCCCTCAGGGATTAAAGGAAAATAATTTCTCTTCTTTTACCAAGATTCAAGAAATAAAGTTATAAAAGAGAGAAAAAGTGAAGAAAAAATATATTTTTAAAAGAGTAAATGCACATCTGCAGGAAAAAAGGCCAAAATACAAGAAAGATAAAGCACTTCGGATTATTGCTTCTACTCTTGGAGGGTGAGAATAAGGTCAAACCTTGGCCAAGGCTTCCTCAGGGACTGACAGGCCAGCCAAACTCTCACGTCTGGTTAAGTTCAGTGGCTCTTGTGGCTGCAGTATATTGACAAGTTTTCAAAACTATGAAACAGAAATGAATCTGTTGCAGCTAAGTCTGGATAATAGCATGTGGATTACCCTTTTGCTGATTATACTTCGTTGACATGAACAGTGCTATAGTTTACACTGGCCCAGCAGGAGCTAGCAAGGGGGAAAAAAGGAACTTTTAAGTTTATTAATTACTTCCTTTCTCTGAGAAGGTATGTACACCAAGGCAGACCT
The DNA here is from genome assembly GCF_039906515.1 of Pseudorca crassidens. Classification (NCBI taxonomy): domain Eukaryota; kingdom Metazoa; phylum Chordata; class Mammalia; order Artiodactyla; family Delphinidae; genus Pseudorca; species Pseudorca crassidens. The sequence continues at coordinate 8,095,452 of NC_090313.1, forward strand.
CTTGTAATTCAGACAGACTCACTGCATTAGTGGAAGGGAAAATAAGGGGAATTCACGAGCACAGAACGTGCTGAGTGGAAGCTAACAATTGGATGACACAGACTGGATCTTCAGATCTGTAAAACACAATATATGAATCAAGTTTTAGTAATCACTTTAATATTAGTTAATTGGATATTATTCTCCTATACAAAGTAAATATGTAACTAGATCCGGCAATTAAAACATTAGAGCTTCATCACGTGGGATTCCAATACAATGTGGGTGGTCTTACGAAGTTTGGGAGGAGAATATACTTTCAGAAGGAAAAGGTTAACAAAGAAAGTAATTCTGACTTGTCATGAGAAAATTAACAGCAGCAGCAGCAAACAATTATTCAGTGGCAAATACAAATCGCTACTGGGCATCAAATGATTAAGCCATTGTCACCATCCTTACAGAGATTATAATCTATTCTGAGGGAGAAAAGGATGTTTGATGGTGCTGGTTTTTACTGTTCAACATTCATTTGCTCACCTCCTGGTTAAGAGCCCTCCAAGATTTCCCTGTCAAGACCAAACCTTCATAATTTTAGCTACATGTTCTTTGAGGGGTTAACCCAAAGACTTCTCAGAATGGCCCTAATTGAATAAGTCATTCATAAAATTCATCGTTTGAGCAGGAGAATTTACGTGTAGGACAGCTGCAGTCACGGTCAATGAAGTACCACAGGATACTTATCAGTGACTCTGAAAGTTAACCTTACTCTTTCTCCCAAAGCAGCTCCTGAAGGAGATGCTCACTCTTATCCTGGACATTATGATGGGAGCACCTGAGATCAGGGATTTGAACACCCATGTGGCTCCTTTGAGGAGGAAAACCTGAAGATGGCCTTGAACCATACAAAGGCAAAAATAGAAGACTGCAAAACTGGAGCTTACATCCAAATGATATAACTGGAAGTTCTGAAAAGAAAAGTAAAACGAATACTCTCCATGAACTATTTAAATAAAAGAGACAGTAAATTCCTTTTTTCATTTTTCAGTTTTATTAGATTCTTTGATTTTTTCTTCACCAGCATTATACATCGTCCTATGATGTCACTCAGGGATACGCACATAACAAAAATGTTCAGTTGACTGTGTTTATAGAAATTGGGTTCTACTTCCACCTCTATCATGAATTTGTGGCAATGCTAGAAATTTATTTAACCTCTTTTTTGGCATAGGTTTCTTTTCTCCCTATTTCTTCCTGTCCTTTTCCTTTCTTTTCTTTCTTCTATAACCATTTTTGATGCAATTACAAAGGGCTATGAGCCGAGATTTCAAGTATAAAAGAAACCGCCTTCTGATCTTAAAGGGCTTACAGAAGAGTAAAAGTGACATCCAAATAGACAATTTAATAAAGCAACGTTACCAGTACTACAGTCTTCAGTCTGGTAAAGTGCTGTGGGAGCTCAGGGAATCATTACATTATAAAGTCTGTCTACAGAATCAGAGGAGCTCTAGAGAACTGTGATAATTACTGTGGTTTCTCCCAGTCCAAAATGTAACCACTTCCTTTTCTCTTCTTGTAACAAATATGTCTTTCGTGTGGGATGTTCAGTCCTTACCTCATTTAGTTCAGGTGAGGTCGACCGCATCTCCCACACCCCAACCCAGGGTGGGCACATAATCCAAGCCTGGTCAATCTTCAACAACCTCATCTCATCCAAAAGTCGTCAGAACCTGACCTAGAACGTTAGCCAAGAGCACGCGGAACGATGTGATTTTGTTTTAATTGTTTATACCTGTGATCATTATTTATAAAGAAAATGGGTGTATAGTGTCACTTGTGAAAATGTGACACCAAATAGGGAAAAACCATACTAAGACACCAACTCAGAGAGAAGAGACAAAAGAACAAAGGAAAAGATAGACTCCTAATCATGTCACATGAATGCTTTGGTAAAACGGTGCCTTACGTTGTTCAAACTAACCAGTTTCGTAATCCAATATGATGCCTATCCAAGTAGGGAATTTTGACAGTTGGTCATACCCTAATTTTAAAAATAAATATGGATTCAAAAATGAAATATGTGAAATAAATCATAAACTATAAATGAGATCTCTCTTTATTCTGGTAATGTGATAAAATACATAAACTGAAATAGTTGTATGTCTAACAAGAGATACTCGTGGAGAATAAAAAAACATACCGAAGGAATAAAGGAGATCCAAAGCGCCACAAAAGCAGAAGTATCTTAGCTGAAAAAGAGTGCATGTGAGTGTATACTGTGGCTGCCCTAGATGTGTGTGTATGTGTGTGAGCGCATGTGTGTGTGGCTGTAGTTAGTGATGTGGGTAAGTCTCAGCAATGAAGGGCTTGGGTTTTAACAGGAATAAATGAACAGAAATTAAGACCTTGAAGTTACATGAGATGGTGAGTTGCAGAAATCTCCAAATAAATACTGGTCCTTAAATGTTACACCTTTCTAGAAATAATAGGCCAGAAAAAAATAACCTCACAAGTAAGAAAATCAAAAGACTAATTGGTACCGATTGAAACCCAGGTGGGGAAAAAAATCTCTTATGATAAATTTAAAATTTGGGTTACTATCACCTTTTTGTTTTGGAGTTTAAAGTTATATTACTTGCATGGTTCAAAAACTCCCAAATAAGGAATGCAAGCTAGAAATTCACAAAGCCACTCCCGTAGAGGAAATAGGTTGAATCTGAGAAATATTTATGATCTATCTTGATCTATGTTGAATTTGAGAAATATTTAACAGGTACAACTACTACAAGAATGTGAATCCACATTCTTAAATAATAGACAATCTGAAAAAATTATAAAATATAGATATTGAAAATAATTGAAAATGTAAAAGAAAGAATCACATGTATAAGAACAGAAGAGATGCTATGGAAAAAATGAATAGGCATATACGAAAAAGAAGCGGAATTTGTAGAAATGAAAAATTAAAGGCTAATTAGAAAATTCAATACGGCACATTAAAAAGTTCAAGTAAAGGGCCAAGAATAGCACAGAGAATTCTGAAAGTGAATGAAAAAGAATAAGTCAAAAAGTTACTCAGCATCATACGTCATTAGGGAATTGCAAATGAAAACAATGAGAGACCACGATACAACTGTCAGAGCAGCCAAAATCTAAAACATTGACAACACCAAATCCTGGCAAGAATACTGAACAACAGGAACTTTCATGCATCGCTGGGAATGCAGAATGCTACAGCCGCTTTGGAAGACAGTCTGGCAGAGTCTTACAAAACTAAACATACTCTTACCATCCAACGACATCACTTCAAATGATTGGAAGATTTATGTCCATAAAAAAACCTGTACATGGAAGTTTATAGCAGCTTTTTTTCATTATTGCCAAGTTTGGAAGCAGCCAAAATGTCCTTCAGTAGGTGAATAGATAAACTGGTCCATCCAGACAATGAAATTCTATCAAGCACTAAAGAGAATTGAGCTATCAAGCCATGAAGAAAACTTAAATGCATATTACTAAGTGAAAGAAGCCAATCTGAAAGGCTATATGCTTTATGATTCCAAATATATAAACGTCTGGAAAAGACAAAACTGTGTGGACAGATCAGCGGTTTCCAGGAGGTCTGGAGAAAGAGGGATGAATAGGTAAAGCACAGAGGATTTTTAGGGTAGTGACATTTTCTGTATGATACTGCAATGGTGGAGACATGTCCCTAAACATTAGTCAATACCCATAGAATGTACAACTCCAAGAGTGAATCCTAACATAAACTAAGGACTTCGGGTGACAATGATATGTCAATATAGGCTCATCCTTTGTAACAAATGCACTACTTTGGCGGAGGATGTTGACAGTGCTGAAGTCTATGAGTGTCGGTCCAGGGGGCATGCGGGAACTCTGTATTTTCAGCTCAATTTGGCTATGCACAAACAACATAAAACAAAAAACAAAAAAACCCCGCCCACATTGATTTCAATTTATAGACCAAGGAAACTGAATGGTAACTTGACATACGAAAATCTTTTTAAACTCACTGGGAGACAAATATGATAAACAAATATCAAAGCCATAGTTTTCCATAGGAATCAGATGATTTCTTTTAAATACTCAAATAACACCAAATTGTGAGAGAATACAGGAGTACGAGTTAGCCCAACCACACTGGAAAACAGTTTGACGGTATTAAGTAGCATAAAACATTCTACTTACAGGTGCCTCTGCTAGGGAAACTGCCTGTCAGCAAGGGGAGAGTTTCACACTGTTGTTTATTGCAGCATCCCTTATAATAACCAAAAACGTAGAAATTCCTTAACTAATTCTAAATAGATTTTGGGTAAATGAATTTTTTTAATGATCTAGAAGATTCCAGAGGAGTTAAATTAAAAAATGATATGTGTCAATATGCATAGGATCTAACAACAACACAATGTTGAGTGAAAAAATCAAATTGTAAATGAATCTGTATCTTAATCTCTATTTTATACTAAGAGAGATAAAAGCTATGATCTATACAGTTTATAAAGAATAAATATCAACTTAGGTGCTCATCTGGGGATGCTGGCAGAGATAGAAGATGATGGCGCTCTAGTAGGGTCTGTAATGTTTCATTTCTCTAAAAAATGAAAAGAGAAACTAAAAACAAATACAGCGCAATGTTGACATCTGGTTAATCTTGGGAGTTGGAGTACAGGGGTCTGTTCTGTTATTTTCCGTTTCTTTCCATATGTTTAAAGTGGTTTGTAATTAAAATAAACACGGATGAGTAGGAGTTAGTCTGGTAGAAAAGGACTGAAAATGCATTGCAGGCAGAAGGAAGCAAAGGAATTAAAAAACTCTAAAAGGCGAAGATGGCTTCAGAGAACTGCCAACAATTTGGCGTGGCTTTGTTCTAAAACGCTGGTAACGAATTCGGGGATGACAGAGATGGATAAAGTAGATTAGAGTTTGATAATAAAAGGGTCTTGGGTATTATTCTATCAAATCTGGACTTCTTCCTATGGACCAGTGTGGTAGGCAGAATAACGGTCTCCCAAAGGCACTCACCTGCTAATCCCAGAACCTGGGAATATGTGACATTATATGACAAAAGAGATTTTGCAGATGGGATTAAGTTAAGGATACTGTAATAGGGGAATTTCCCTGGATTTTCTGGATGGGACCAATGTAATCACAAGAGTCCTTATAAGAGGGAAAGGAGAAGTCAGAGAAGGAGATGTAATGATGGAAGTAGAGGCCAGAATGATGCAGGACCATGAGCTAAGGGATGAGGGCCGCCTCTAGAAGCTGGAGAAGAAAAGGAGATGCTTTTCCCTCTAGAGCCTTCAGAAAGCATCCCTGACAACTCATTTTAGACTTCTTACCCTGGAACAGTAAGATAATACATTTCTGTTGTGTTAAACCACTAGTCTGTGGTTATTTGTGGCAGCAGAAATAGAAAACCAGTACAGCAGGGATGATGAAATCTTGTTCATGGAGGGAGAAGTAGAAGGTCCTGCACTCTGTGTGTGGACACGGAGGAAACAACCCCATCGCAGCGCTGTTACTTATGGGTACAGCAAAGCAGTAATATCTACCCTACGAGCATCGTTAGAGAGAAACCAGAGGATGATATTCTCAATATCCACCCACTTTGCTGCAGGACAATTACTGCCTGATTCCATTTACATGAAGAATCGAAAATAGTCAAAAACATATAAACACAGAGTAGAACAGCTGTGGCCAGGGGCTCATGGGAAGGACAGAGGAAGAGCTGTCCAAGGGCTATAAAGTTTCAGTGATGCAAGATGATTAAGTTCTAAAGATCTGCTGCACAACACTGTGCCCATAGGTAACGATGTGGTATTTACACTTAAAATTTTGTTAAAGAGGGTAGAACTCATAGTAAGTGATATTACCACAAAAATCAGTCAATAAATCTATCAATCAGAGGAGAGAGCAAGCAAAGAAACCAAATTAAACTTAAACTCCTCAGTTGTGTGTAGAAAGAATTTGTTAAAAAAAAAAAATGTAACGGAAAAAATGTGGCGGTTTCTCAGCCTTATTAAGAGAATGTCAGAGAAAAGGCCATGGCTGTGGGGGACAGCCATAAAGAAAAATGAAGAAAAAAAGAAAATTGTGCAAGTTCATTGTGTATTACTTCATAATGAATTTATCAAAAATATAAAACTTATTTCTATATTTTTCTAAAAAGAGTTAAAATTTATACAAGATAAGTTATAAACTCAAATTAATATATTTCTCTCCTTTTATTCTGGGCAAATGTGAAGGCCACACACGAATTTGTCACTGAACCCCCAAACCCCTGGAACCTTTTGAAACATGGAGGGTATTTGGGGGTAGTACTTTAATCATTATTTCTTTAAAATATCATACAGCCCTAAACATGAATAAAGCATTATGAATACTACTTTTGGCATAAATTTCTCACATATGATTTAATTATTTTGTTCAAAGTTGTATGAATTTCCATAGCAAACCCACCAAAATGAAAGTATGTTTTGAAAAATAGAACAGCTACAGCCAAAAAGCAGCAAGTAAAATGTGTATGTATGTGTGTATGTGTGAGTGTGTGTGTACTTTTTTATTAGAGCTACTATATCTTCTTGTGAGGCAAATTACATAATCCAGGGAAAATCGCACCTCTTTTAAATATACTTATGTCCAATTTTAACCTGAAATAGTTTAGCAAATTAAGAGACTACATCAAAATACAACACTTGTATGCCAAACTGAAAAACTCCTCAACCTTCCAACAAACAAAATAAAATAATATCAAATATATCACCAAATCAAAAGGTTAGCTCTCACAAATAGTAAAACAGAAACTAAATCACTAGGTTTGAAATCATAATATGAGTTAGTTAGAACCTTGAGTTAGCTGGTTCTCGTTTAAGAAGTCACCTAATGTCTAATGTATTGTATGGGGGTTATAAATTTTTGCTGCTGTAAGAATTAAATAAGGCATTTTGATGTGAGATCACTAAACTACAAAATGGTTTATGGTTGTAATGATTATATTACAATCTACCAATGAAGATACAAGCACCATTAAAGATACAAGCACCATTAAAGAAAACTGAGAATAGATTTGCAGAGACTCGTTAAAAAATTAGAGATTAGAATACATATCATACTTCCAAAGCTACAGCTTTAACACTTTAAAAATTGTTCTTGATGTCAAGCTGGACAAGATATCTTGCAAGAAAAATAACGCCAGGATCCACAAGAATAACTTAACTTGGGACAATGTGATAGAAGTTAAAGGGCAGACTTTTTTCACTGCTTAGAAGAATCCACTTATTTTCTGGTGTTGAGTGTTCAGTTTCATCAGCATTCTTATAAGCTGGTTCCCTTGGGCTAAATTTTTCTAACTAAAGTAAAATCTCTCAAAAGTTCAAGTTTTCTTTGCATGTATAAGTTATAACTTTTCACCATAAACTATTTTGGGGGGAAAAATTAGGTTCAGACAGATTTAATGAAAAGTGAATTTAAAAACTCTGTGTAAGATTCCTTACCATTGACACAAAAGATCCAAAGGTGGACATGACCCCAAAGCAGACATTCATATAAATTTTGAGATTCTTTTCTTGTGCTATTTCATTATTCAATACTCAGTAGCTTAAAATACAGAACAACAAGAAAAAATTAGTAAAAAAAATAAAGATTGAAATGTACCTCTCTGGCACATCGAAAAACAATGGTTTTATGTTTTTATTCACTTTTTCAGAGACTTCAAAAATCCCAGCTGTTAAAACTGCCCATATTGTGGAGTAACTGTAGATATACAAAAAGTTGCAAACATAGCACAGAGAGGTCTCACATACACTTAACCCCATTTTTCCTAAGGTTAACACTGTGAAAAGTCATGATGCATTGGCCCAAACTAAGAAATTAATATTGACATAATGCTACTGTACTAATTAGTACAGTACCTCAGAGGCACTATTAGAACAATACCATCAACTAAACTCTAGATTTTACTCAGAATTCACCAGTTTTTCCACTAATGTATTTTGTTTGTTTCAGGATCCAATCTAGGATACCACATCACATTTAGAACAATATTTTAAAACTGTAGAAAATCTTCAACTGCCTTTGATGCATTCTCAGAAATGCACAGAACTTAGGGTGGTTCTGATTCATGCTGCCCATGGATGCTAGCATTCCAGACGCAAATACATTGTATCAGCCATTGTATCCTTGAGTTAAAGCTATTTGTAAACTTTAAACAGATGTTTCTTACATCTGCTTCAACTGCCAGCCTTTGAAAAATCATGAAGTATGCATTTGGCATTTTTAAGACTGCCTTCCTTCAAATATCCCACAAGTGCTTTGAAATAAACACTGTTCCCTAAACCAGATCAGCCAATGCCCTCCCTCCCACTGTCCGAAGTCTGTCCTGGCCCACTTCACCTGATCCTGTATTTCATACCTTCCTTATTTCCACATATTTCCTGTTTACCATATTAAAATTTATCTGAGCTATTTTCCTCTCCTTAGGATCCTTCTCTCTGCTTATCAAATAAGTCAACATTGTATAAAGAAGTAGTAAGATAAAGCATCTGGGTCCTCCTAATGCAGAAGCTTCAATTCATCCTCCTCTGATTATATCTGCTGCCACTTCTCAAAGATACAGATGTTGATTCCTGAAATCAATATCTTTCTATAGTTCCCTTCAAAGCACTCCTTATGCAGTGAGGCCACATGCCCAGCTCAGAAGGCGGCAGTATGGGGATGTTTCTATCAATAGCAGTAAAAAAAATAACATTAAAAATAGGCGAGAGTTATATGCTGTTCTAATACTGCAGATGTAACTGTAATGTACCCATTTAGGAAATGAGAAGACAGAGGCTGACCATAGTTAAGTATGTAGCATTCAGCCTTCAAGCTAATTGAAATAACTTCTCATTGTGGCATCCTCTGTGTTATTACCACAAGGCAGTGATGTTTCTTTGCTAAATTGTTTATCAGACCCAGAGCGAGGCATAACCATTGCAAGGGACACGCCCTATTTGGACTCTCTCCCCACTGGCAATGTCTTTCATCTGGCACTGAGTGCTCTTCCTAAAGGACGATGGCCGAGCTGATCTCCCTGTGCTATGCGGCTGCTTCCCACTAGCTATCTACCTTATGTCTGGTAGTGTATATATGTCCATGCCTCTCTCCCGCTTTGTCACAGCTTCCCCTTCCCCCTCCCCATATCCTCAGGGGTGGGATAGGGAGGATGGGAGGGAGGGAGACGCAAGAGGGAAGAGATATGGGAACATATGTATATGTATAACTGATTCACTTCGTTATAAAGCAGAAACTAACACACCATTGTAAAGCAATTATACTCCAATAAAGATGTAAAAAAAAAAAATAACAAAAAAAAAAAAGACGATGGCCTTGTGCCCTGTCCCTAATTGGGGCAGATCGCTATCTCTGGCAAGACTGACGAAAGATCACAGCCGGCTCCAGGCAACTGAAGTCACTGTCCTTCTTCCTAGATGATCTAATACGAGCTACTATTTCTACTTCTTTTTATTGTAGCAGCTCAGTTTTCTTCTCCATTCACGTGTTTTCCTTTCATCAGTTTTTAAAACTGACTCTGTATCCGCTTCTTTCTCCTGCTGTAAGTATCCCCACTTGGAATGATTCCACTCTCTTGAATCAAGCTAGTGGATTTCTGCCCTGTCACGCAACGGCGTCACAAAGAACCAAACTGACAATGAGCTGGTACAGCCCTGCCTTCTCCGGAATACAAGAAACAAATACTTGTAAACTGGAACTATTTATTGTAGATTGAGCTCACGCGGTCATCCTAAGCAGAGGAGAAATGTGTCTTTTAATAAGATCTCTTTGAAAAGAATTTCTTTACTTAGAGGAGTAATTTGCAAGATGGTGATATAGGTCTGATAATTTATCTGGGAGAAAAGAGGGCAAAGATCCACCTGAAGCCAGCACTTCCACTAGAGCACAACTCCAGGTCATCAAAATATCATGGGATTTTCTAACGTTCTAATGTATTGTTGAAAACACACTGTATAATAGTAATTCAAAAATTTCAAGTTCAGTCCTCTAATATCAGTTACCTGTATTACAAAAATAGTACATTTTAAGTATTTCTAAAACAGCGGCACATTTAATTTAAAATGCAATTTTATAAATAAAAATTAACACCAAATGGAACACAAATGTTCAATTAAAAATTATGTGGGTCTATATACATAGATGGTGTCTACATGTATATAATCATTGCATTAATTAATAGTAATAGTATAAGTATTATTTATATAATAATGCATATGTTTATATGTGTATCTTATGTGTTTATTTTATATGTGCATACGTATTAAGGCCATTCACATGCCCTATATTATTTGTCAGTGCTTTGTAAATATAGATTGTAATGAAAATTATCCAGTACCTATTTCAAAAGTTTTTTAGCCTGCTGGTCTATTTTATTTTAAGAACCGGACAAAGAGAGATATTCGATAACCTTTCCAAACTCCAGCTTTCTTCAAGGTATAGCTCTCAGTTCTATTGCAAACCCTTTACTTAAAATAATTCTCTTAAATCAATGTGACAAAGCTATTTCGATTGCTTCCAAAAGCTTCATCCCTCTTATAATTTTCCATTTATTATTTTTTTGTTAACTTTGTGGTTTTGGTTGGGGGGAGTGTTCTTTCTGTCTTTGTGGCTTTTTTTTCCCTTCTTTCTCTCACTGGATCTGCTGTGCTGCCTTTCCCTCAGGTGCCCGTTGAAGAACCTTTTCTAAATGCTCATGCAAACAAGAGGAAAAATGTCAGCTTCTGCACTTGGCAAGACAACGAGGCCCAGAGGGTAGGAAGAAGCTTTGCAGCAGGCACTAGGCATCCACGGTGGGGAGGGGCAAAGGAGAACTGGTCCATTTTCAACAGGTGCAAAGGGTTCTGAAAGAGCCCATCTTTCCTAAAACTTTATATCTCTGTTGATACTTTATATACAGCTGTTCCACATGGATTGTCACTCCACTATATTTCTCTAAAGTTAGAGTCAAGCCAAGTTGGAGAATTCAATACAGCAGAGACAGGAGAGCACCCGTATAAATGTGCTATTTGTGCAGCCACATTATTTATAATATTGTGGCTTATCTAGTGCTCATGATGATTCGCTCTATCTAGAACTCATGAAATTTGCTTCAAAAACGTATCATACTGTAGTTTGTAGTATAGTTCCTAGACTTGTCCGATAGGCTTCTTTCCCTCAGTAATATGCATTTACGGTTCCTCCATGTTTTTTCATGGCTTGATAACCCTGAATAATATTCCCTTGTCTGGATGTGCCACAGTTTATTTATCCATTGACCTACTGAAGGACATCTTGTTTGCTTCCAAGAAAACTAGGTCCCTTGTAACAAAGAGCCAAGTTGTGAATGCAAAGGAAGAGTTCTTGAAGGAAATTAAGAGTGTTACTCCAGTGAACACACAAATGATAAGAAAGAAAAACAGACTTCTTACTGATATGGAGAACATTTTAGTAGCCTGGATAGAAGATCAAATCAGCCACAACGTTCCCTTAAATCAAAGCCTAATCCAGAGCAAAGCCCTAACTCCTTTAATCTGTTGAGCCTGAGAGAGGTAAGAAAGCTGCAGGGGAAGAGTTCGAACCTAGCAGAAGTTGGTTCATGAGGTTTAAGGAAAGAAGCCACCCTCCATAACATAAAAGTGCAAGGTAAAGGACTGAGTGCTGATGTAGAAAATGCAACAAGTTACCCAGAACATTTAGCTAAGATAATTAATGAAGATGGCTACATTAAACAACATATTTTCAGTGTAGAAGAAACAGCCTTATATTGGAGAAGATACCAGCTAGCAATTTCATAGCTAGAGAGGAGAAGTCAATGCCTGGCTTCAAAGCTTCAAAGGACAGGATGACTCTTTTGTTAGGGGCTAATGCAGTTGGTGATTTAAAGTTGAAGCCGATGTTCATTTACCATTCCAAAAAACCAAGAGCCCTTAAGAATTATGCTAAATCTACTCTGTCTGTGCTCTATAAACGGAATAACAAACCCTGGATGACAGCACATCTATTTACAACATGGTTTGCGAATATATTTTAAGCCCAGTGTTGAGAACTACTGCTCAGAAAAAAAATTCCTTCCAAAATATCGGTGCTCTTTGGCAAAACACCTTGTCACCCAAGAGCTCTGATGGAGATGTACAATGAGATTAATGTTGTTTTCATGCCTGTTAACACAGCATCCATTCTGCAGTCCATGGGTCAAGAAGTAATTTCAACTTTCAAGTCTCACTACTTAAGAAATGCATTTCATAAGGCTATAGCTGCCATAGATAGTATTCCCCTGAGGGAACTGGGCAAAATAAATTGAAAACCTTCTAGAAAGAATTCACCACTCTAGATACCATTTACAACATTCATGATTCATGGGAAGAGGTAAAAATATCAATATTAACAGGAGTTTGGAAGAAGTTGATTCCAGCCCTCATGGATGACTTTGAAGTTTTTAAGACTTCAGTGGAGGAAGTAACAGCAGATGTGGTGGAAATAGAAAGAACTAGAATTAGAAATGGAGCCTGAAGATGTGACTGAATTGCTGCAATCTCATGATCAAACTTTCATGGGTCAGGAGTCATTTCTTATGCTTGCGCACAGAAAGTGGTTTCTGGAGATGGAATCTACCACTGACAATGCTGGGAAGATTGTTGAAATGACAACAGAGGATTTAGAATATTACATAAACTTGATTGATACAGCAAAGGCAAGTTTTGAGAAGGTTGACTCAAATTTTGAACGACATTTCACTGTGGGAAAATGCTATCAAACTGCATTGCATTCTACAGAGGAATTGTACATGAAAGGAAGATTTCATCCATGTGGCAAACTTCAGTGTTGTCTTATTTTAAGAAATGGCCTTAGCCACTCCAATCTTCAACAAACACCACCCTGTGCAGTCAGCAGCCATCAACACTGAGACAAGACTTACCCTCAGCAAAAAGATTATGAGTCACTAAAGGCTCAGATGATGGTTAGCAGTTTTTAGGAAGAAAAATTTTGTAAATTAAAGGTATGTAAATTATTTTTAGACATATGCTGTGGCACATTTAATAGACTATAATGTAGTGTAAACATAACTTTTATATGCACTGGGAAACCAAAAATTTATGTGACTTCCTTTATTGTGATATTTTCACTATTGCAGTAGTATGGAACAGAACATGCAAGATCTCTGAGGTATGCCTGTATTTGTATTTTAGGTATATATGTATGTATGATATGTTCTTTTCTGTCTGTTTTATTTCAAACAAAGCTTGAAGTTGGAATAATAGGTGAATCTGTTTATCTGGTGGCCAATTTTAAAGGACTCTCTATCAGTGTCATAACAAAATCAAGGGTTGTTTTTAAATTCTAGAATATGCCTCATCCTGAAGATGGTTATTCACTAGTCACAGTTGGCAGAGGTAGAAAACAGAATGTATATTCATGGAAACTGCTCAAACAATCTGTAGATATCATGAGGGCTACAAGAATCCTGCTGTGAAGGACCTAAAACTTGATTCTGCAAAAATTTAGTAAAAAATCACGTGACCTCATTGACCTAGAAGAACCCCTCACTGATAATACTTGGTCATCATTCAAAACAACCTTTAGTTTTTTGTAGCCACCTCTGGGAGTTTCCTCTCCTCTGTGCAAATGTCCTGTTGAAGCCCTCCTGAAACACTACCCTAGCCTTAATTATGATATTAAAGCTTACATTGTTTTATTTCTCACTAAGGAAAAATTTGTTGGTAATTTGGATTCTGAAACCATAACTAAAATGTCATTATCAGGGATATTTTTTCTTCCTCTCTAAGGGGTACTGTGTCCACACCAAGGATTGGCTTTGGGCCATGGTCCCACCAGCCGCGAATGGACACTGCCCTCTTGGAGCCAACATGTTGTATTTGGTACATTTGAACAAAAGGCTTGGCTATAGCTCCCTACTCAGCTAAGTTTCCAGACACTCTCAGAGGTACACTGTTTGAAAGGCCATGGGCTAGGGCTGCAACTTGTGAAAAACCTCTCAGGCTAAATTAATTATACTCCTGGAAATTATGGAAGGAAAGAAAAAAAGGCAACAAAGTGTGAGATCTGGGGAAGTCATTTACTTTTGAATTATTTCTTGGGAATTCTTAGCTGATACTAGAGCATCAAAGAAGGAAATATTACCACTGATAACTAACTTTAAATGAGGACCTCACTGAAGTGTAACTATGACCTAATATAAAATTTAGGGCTGCAAAGAATACAGAAGATCTATAAGGTATGATCCCTACTTCAAGGATTTTATACCCATTGAGGAAATGAATTACCTTACAAAATTAAACTTTGAGCAATTAGGGCATGAACTGTGTCTTTTTCATATTGTTCTAGTAGACAGTCTGGAGCTGGGACCATAATCCAGGGTAAAGTCATGTACTTTAAAGTCATTGCTCTTTCTGAATTTTAGAGGGAACCACAGGTGGGAAAAAGTCACACTCAAGAACTGTGCAAGATCAAAGATTTTATTCTATTTGAAAGTTAACAAGTTTGCCTGCCACCATTTCTTAGGTGCTGGCAGAAGACACCTGGCACCTGATTACGAGGCAAACAGCAAAGCCAGAGGTTCCTGTCTGTTTCTGTCAGCTTTCCACGTCACTCAGGTCCTAGGGGGTGATACAGGCAGTCCATGATGGATGCTGGTACACGCAGCAGCAGGTTGCATTGAGAAGAGCAACACTGAGCTTGAGGAATCTACTGCTTTCATCAAACGAGAAGTTAGTTGGCCCATTGTTTGGGGGAATATTTCCTTCATCCTTCAGAGTCTCTCATTGAAAACACAACCCAAAGAAATTCCCTGGGGAAAGAGTGGTCATAGCTTTAAACTCCTGACATACTTAGTAAGAATACACAGTGCAATCCACGGCAGATGCCTCTTTCTCAACAGTCACCCAGGGAGAAGTTATGGAGGAAAAATAAATGCCTAGGAGCAAACTGTAAGAAACACCAATATTTAAAAATATTTGGAGGAGACTAGAAAGGAGTAATGAGAGGAACGGGGGAAAAGTCAGAAGAAAAAAATGTAACAAGAGATAAGGATGAAAAGAATATACAGGAGGGAACAGTGACTTACAGGTCAGATATGTCCACAATCTTCCCTACAAATATACAACAGAGAATTGTTTGAAGCAGTGGTGTGCAGATGTTTTTGTCTCAATATGGTTTTATACCATTAAATAGATTTGATGATCTAAGAGCTTTTGCTTACGTGACTTACATCCATCAATAGTTACTACTGTATTAAAAGGTGAGTGTGAGGAACTTCCCTGGCGGTCCAGTGGTTAAGACTCTGCACTGCCAATGCCAGGGGTGTGGGTTTGATCCCTGATCTGGGAAGTAAGATCCCACATGCCGCACGGCGTGCGCAAAAGATAAAGAAACAACAAGAAATGTATATATATATAAGGAACAAATCGGGAAGAAATATATAACATATATAATAAAAAAATATTTTTAATTGAGTGTGAGAAAATTTTAAATATTTATGAATTAAGTCTTTTGAAATAACAATTACTTGTTTTACGAAAAAAATATTAAAATTACTAAATTTTCTAAAACTAAACAATAATAAGAACATTGTTTTATATTTTTGCAAATCTATGTAATGTCTGCCTTTAGATAGGTTAATTTTTATACCTGGTTCTGTATTCTTTGTTTTGCCATAGATTGTTTAGACTAAAGCCTAT
Source organism: Pseudorca crassidens (assembly GCF_039906515.1). Classification (NCBI taxonomy): domain Eukaryota; kingdom Metazoa; phylum Chordata; class Mammalia; order Artiodactyla; family Delphinidae; genus Pseudorca; species Pseudorca crassidens. Next base: position 8,111,171 of record NC_090313.1, read on the forward strand.
GGACAAAATTCTTCTCAAAAACATGTGTAGTTGGTAAAAGGGGCGATGGTATGAATTACCTTTTTCAGATAATTGGGGATATTCTTCTTTAATACTATACCAAAATTTGACAAGTGGTCATTTTAAAATATAAATTGAAATCAGAAAACATCATTTTTTTGCCCTTTTACATTCAAATTGATTGGTCTGTCTTGCATTCTAAATGGGTCTTTTAATCATACACGATTATGTGACATCATGCATGCACAGATCATTTGGAAAGTATTGTTTTATTAAATTATGCTAATCTTTCAAATATTGACACATCTTATTTTATAATATTAAGTGTCACATTAATTTCATCACCAGTCCACTAGAAAAGCATTTAAGAATTAAGTAGTGTCAGTGTTACAATGGTTAATACAAGTTTTCCAAATTTCTAATTTTCATTTGAAAGCTCAAATTTCATCAGTGGCAACAAATGCTATCAGATGTTTTTCTTAAAGAGGCAGGTTCAATGTCTTTGTTCACCGTCAAAGAAATGTCCACCAAACACTCAGCTCTAAATAAACACAGCTTTTTTGTCAGTCTTTCAAGTAAAATAAAAATGGTGCTTCATGAAAAAAAATGAACTAGTTTGGCTTGCAATGCAGACAATTACACAAGCTAGGGAGCCATCACCATACTTTGATATGCAGTGGGAATGCTTTATAAACGCTTCCATTTCATCACTCAGTAAATTAAAACAGCATTACTGGAGAGTTAAGATTTAACAAAAGTAACAATATTTATGGTTCACCTAGGAAAGTGTTGTATACATTTTCTTTTTTTCTTTTCCTTACCAAGGTCCTGGCTAAATCCATGGTTACCTGTGGTGTGGGGCCACTCCCTTGATTTGTGCCAAGAAACCAGCAGTTTTACCCAAACTGGTTTACAAGGTTAGTGCATATGTCAACACCATAAGAAAGACAAATAACATCTCAGTACTATTATGAAAATAGTTTGACTATTACAATGAATGTATCTAGGGGACCCCAAGAGTCTGAAAACTAGATTTTCAACTGCTACTTTCAAAAATGAAGTAAAGGCTGTGGTCTCTTCCTTCCTTCAATTACTAATCTAGTTTTCTGTTTGTTTGTTTTTTATGTTTATTTTAACCTCTCTGTTTTCATCCTTTCCCTCTGTGTGTGTACGTGTGTGCACATTCGCACGTGTACACACGCATATGGGAGTTCTACCACTGACTATTTAGAGTCTAATTACAAATTGAAGAAATACTTCATTTTCTTATTGCAGAATATTTTCAGAAATTCCTTGTCTTTTTCAATAGTTTTTTTGTTTGTTTTTACTTTAGATCAGTAGAGTAGGTTTGTTTGTTTGTGTGTGTGTGTGTGTGGTACGCGGGCCTCTCACTGTTGTGGCCTCTCCCGTTGCGGAGCACAGGCTCCGGACGCGCAGGCTCAGCGGCCATGGCTCACGGGCCCAGCCGCTCCACGGCATGTGGGATCATCCCGGACCGGGGCACGAACCCGTGTCCCCTGCATCGGCAGGCGGACTCTCAACCACTGTGCCACCAGGGAAGCTCAGTAGAGTAGTTTTTTTTAAAATCTGTGTTAAGACTTCATATTTTAGAGCAGTTTTAGATTCACAGCATGACTGAGGTGAAGGTTCTCCCCACACATGTAAAGCAGCCTATTCTCAACATCCCCCATCAAATAGTACATGTGTTACAAGCAATGAACTTACACTGCATAACATCATCAACCAAAGTCCGTAGCTTATATTATGGGCTCTCTTTTGAGGCTCCAAGAAGCTGTGACTCTCTTTATTCACCTGTCTCTCCAGTCTTGGAGATAGTGGTTTGTCCTGTGTCATTCTTTTTTTTATAGATTAAAAAAAAGTTGTTGATGTTTCAATCTGTTCATCTTTTTATATGTGGTTAGGAAGGAATAGTGAATTTCAATCTCCTTACATGTGGAACCGGAAACCTGAAGTCGTTAATAGAATATTTTTGAGTATGTTTCTCCTCTGCTTTAGAGAAAAATCTTCTAAAAACTTCTCAGTTTCTGATTATACTAAACAACACTCTCAAAGTCTATAGCTATAACTATCTTCCCTGTGTTTAATTATCTACTTAAAATTATTACAGAAACTTCATGCATGCATATCATCTAATCATTTTTATGCCATTATTTTAGAGAGGGGCAAAACAATCAATTAACAAAGCCAGGATAAGTCTCATAATTTTCTACTATGAGAACTTGACAACTAATTGACATTTATTTTTTAGTATAAACACATCCAATTGGCAAGGCATACATTATATCTATTAGTTGGATTTAAACATTACATTTTCACATAGTTAGAAAATGCCATAACATATAGTAACACAACAAATAGAAGTTGCGGGCTTCCTTGGTGGTGCAGGGTTTGAGAGTCCGCCTGTCGATGCAGGGGACGCGGGTTCGTGCCCCGGTCCGGGAAGATCCCACATGCCGCGGAGCGGCTGGGCCCGTGAGCCATGGCCGCTGAGCCTGCGCGTCTGGAGCCTGTGCTCCGCAACGGGAGAGACCACAGCAGTGAGAGGCCCGCGTACCGCAAAAAAACAAAACAAAAAGAAGTTGCATCAAATTAGAGTGTAAAAAGTTGAGTTAAGGCAAAAAGCAAACCTTACGAAATATTTTTGGGTTTCCTTGGAATCTGGTACAACCTATATTTACACAAGTTAGAGATTATTTTATTACATAATAAACAATTAAAAATATAAAGGATAATTGGAAATTTTACATGTCTCAGGATTAGATTAATATATTTTAGAATGACTTACTCATAATGAATATTACATTAGGAAGCTTACCCATTACCAAATAGGATTGGAAATATAATGGTCAATCTAGATTATGGTCTTTGCAAATGTTGCAGAATGGTATTTTGAAATACTATCCAGCTGATTTTTTTTCCCTTTCTCAGTTCTGTTTTACTCTGAGTTACCTCTATCATTAAAATAATACCGAGTTGGGCTTCCCTGGTGGTGTGGTGGTTGAGAGTCCACCTGCCGATGCAGGGGACACGGGTTCGTGCCCCGGTCCGGGAAGATCCCACATGCTGCGGAGCAGGTGGGCCCGTGAGCCGTGGCCGCTAAGCCTGCATGTCCGGAGCCTGTGCTCCGCAACGGGAGAGGCCGCAACAGTGAGAGGCCCGTGTACCGCAAAAAAAAAAAAAAATAATAATAATAATAATACTGAGTTATTGCCCTGGGAAGGGAAGCCACACAGAATAGAATATGAAGAAGTAGTCAAATAATTGGCTTCGACTTCCAAAATAAGCCTTAAAAATCCAAAGCTAGATAAGCCTCGCAGGTACTCTTGATTTAGGTAAGTGTAGATTCGGAGGAAAGCAAAATGACTTAAAGATTCCAACGATCCAAACAGTAAACATTTACAACACAGAAAAAAGGTAACTAAGGAGTATTAGAGTAAGAAAGGCAATATGAAGATACATTAGTCATTTTCCCAAACAGATGAATAAAGGTCTCAATAGTTAAGCAGGTAGAGGAAAGCTAGAGAAGTTACTGGTCTTTAGAGGCTGCTGGAACCTGAGAAGGAGTCCAACACACCCACCCCTCTGCTCTGTCCAGGGGAAAGAGCTAGTCCCCATTTAAGTTTAAGGGAAATCTGAGAGTAGAGGAGAAGCCTTCTCTATTCCCACGTGTAGCCCATGGATGTTCAGACCTTGTAGAACATATCATGGTGCTGAACCAGTAAAAGAGATACAGGCTGTGGGCTTGAAGGCAGCTTCAGAAAATTCTGATAATCTTGGCCTGGTGCAGATAAGGAATAAAGTTCCCCATAAGGTGGGTGTGACAGGTGGTACTTTCAAAAGACAACTGCAACAATTACTCTTATTCCGTGTGCTATTTTTACTACATGACTTTGACAGTCCTACCATCAAGAGGTGGGTTTGTGTTTCTCCCTGAATCCGGTGGGCTTACAAACAGTAGAAGTGACATTACGTGATTCCAGTGCCCATTTCTGGATTTTCTTTTCTTCTTGGAACCCAGCCATCCATGCTATGAAGAAGCCCAAGCAGCCGAGATAAGCTGCACGTAGGTTTTGGGCCAACAGGGCCCAGCTGAGGTTGCAACCAACAGCTAGCACCACCCTTCAGACACGTGAGTGAAGGAAACGTGCCTTTAGATGACTCAGATGTCTCCAGACGTCATGTGTTCCAGATGAAGCCCAAAATAGCTCAGCGTAGAAACAAGCTGTCCCCACTGGGCCTTTTCTGGATTCCTTCTCCTCAGAATCCAAGAATCTGATAAAATAGTTGTTACGCCACTAAATGTGGTTTGTCATGAAGGCTAGATAACTGCAACGGTGGGGAGGGGAAACGAGGAGTAGATCTAAGGGGGCCCGTGGAGTAGAAGCATCTGCTCTTAGGAGAACTAAGCGTAGTGTCCGAGGGCCGAGGCCCCACGCCCAGAAGCCGTGGCACAGTTCTTCGGCATCAGGACCAGATTCCATGTCAGGTGCCCCAAGGCTTGGCTAAATTAAATGACATCTCAGTAAGTGTCGTCAGAGACAAAAGCTGGCAATGGAACGGACACCTCTTCCTGGAATGCCATGACACTAGCACAGTTTCCTAGGAACTTAGAGAAACCACGGAAGAATGAAAGGAAATTGTGACATGGGAAGAATCATGAATTGGCCAAGCTTCATCCTCAAACACCCAACACTGAAATCACATATCTGAATCGGGATGATTTAGACTTCCTCTGCCACTTCTGGATTATTTTAAATTTAGTCAAAGAGAAATCAAGTCCCATTTTACCTATCTTGAATATTAACTTTATAAAATGTCCAAAGTGATGGCTAACTATTTCTTCAGGCATGCTTGTAGAAACGGACATTGCTCTGAGCAGATGATATATATATTATCACATATCCCTTTGCAAAGTTTTAAATTTCAACTGGAAACTTGTGAAAGTTGGCAGATTGAAACCAAACCTTCATGTCATCATGGAGTTACTTTGAACAGAAATTAACAGCTCTTTCTGATGTCACTCTTTTTAGTTTAGTTTGGATTAACTGTAGTAAAATAAAAGTAACATAAAATTGATTTTCTTAACTGATTTTAACTGTACAATTCATAGTTTCTGTTTCCATTTTCAATGATGCATTCTGTCCTTTAGACGTGTCTAGAGGTCTAAAGACCTCTCTAATATAAATTTTCAAAGAGGGATCTTACGAACATTAAGTATTGTTCATAATGACATGCTCTAAGTTTCTGCCAGTGATAATTGGCCGACACCCAACTAATCAGACTCCCCTCATGAATACTTTTGGAGGCTTGTGGTACATTTTGTAAGATAAATGGCCTTAATTGAGATGCATCTGTGGCCTCATTCCAGAATGGAGTTAACTGGCCTGAATGGGAGATGAATCCACAGCCACATGTTCTAAGAAGCTCAATAGATCTTACACAATCAGATAATAAAATATTATCAGGGGAGCTTTCCTGACTAAAATTTATAAAACTTCAGATTTGTGTAATCAAAAGTGTGGGATTCGGGGTTTCGGTTTCTGTGGCATCAGTGTTTCTCAGACTGGAGTTGTGCGACCAGTGAAAGAAAAACAAGTGGGAGATTTAACCTGATGGTGTACAAAACCATCAGCTATGTAGAACTCTAAAGAACCTGGACCTTTGGAGGAAGTATACACGTTCTGAGCAGATACGGTAGCATTTATTGCTTTGTAGACAATACGATGGAAGTTCAGTTCAGTGGCTTATAAAAATGTAGGTAAAGACTCAATATTAGCTATTCAAGTAGTTAATACACACCTTCTCTATTTTGTGATGAATGAATTATTAATGATTGCTTGAGTTCAGTTCTTAGAGAAAAGAAGAGCGAGAGATAGCAGTTCACATTTCTGTTTCCTATCCAACTTTGAAAGAATATTTGGTCAAGTTCAGGGCACTGATCACACTTTGGGTTCATTTTTAGTAAGTCTAGAAAGAAATAAACATGCATGGAGAATTCCAAATATTTCATTTTAGTAGTTTTTCGAGCCATGGATCCCTTTGACAACCCAGTGGAGCTCACAGACTTCTAAGATTTTTATACATGTAAAATAACCAAATAGGATAACAAAGGAAAACGCATTATTGAAATGTAGTTAACATATTAATAACTTCCATAATTTCAAAGTAGTGGTGAGTGTACACAGTGTTTTTTTGATATATTCAAATAACTTGAATGTAAAATGAAAGTTTTTGATTTCTATTGGTGACAAAGTTAACACCTCATCCAAGTTCATGAACCCCCCAAAGTCTATCCACAAATCCCTTAGGGTTCAGTGCAGCCGAGCTTAGGAACACCTGAGTTAAGATTAGGCTACAACTTTACGCTACCGTGGAACGAATTGCTACAGGTTTCTTATTAATGTCAAGAAAGGTTGTTTACCATAAAGTTCCAGCTAAAGTCCAAAATCAAAACAAAAGAACAGAAAGAACAAAAAGTTCTACCTGTATTCACCAGGAGTAAGCCAGCAACCATAGCCTGGCTTGGTCTCAAGAGATAAAATGCTGTACGCAGAAGACTTCAAAAGGATTTTGGAAAATGTGTCATATTAAGCTTAGGGTGATTCCATTTTTGATTAGAGTTAAACACAAGTGAAGAAAATGTGTAGACATATCAGGAGAGCAAGATACCATCTGTGTTTAATCATATATTCTTTTTCTACTGGTCCTCCAAGTGAAGTTTCTTCTCTGGTTAATTTTCTGTGTAAGTTTAGCTCTGCCAATTACAGAGGAAAGGGCAAGTTACTTAAACATTCAGCTCCTCGGTTTTCTCTTGTGTAAAATAAATGGGTTAAGCGAAATGATCCTTTCGGTGGACTTTAGTGGAAAGAGAATGTTTTGAAGAAGTTAAACATTAGTTAAAATGCCTACTGTAATATTATTGAATAAAATTTGATTTAAGAGAGTTGAGACCTGGGACTCAGGTTAAGACTGAGGGGCTGAGACGTCGCCCTCCAACGTAGGGTGTGCAGGTTTGATCCCTGGTCAGGGAGCTAAGATCCCACATGCCAAAAACCAAAACCATAAACATAAAACAAAAGCAATATTGTAGCAAATTCAATAAAGGCGTTAAAAATGGGCCACATCAGAAAAAAAAATTCTTTAAAAGAAAAAAGAAAGAAAATTGAGACCTGGCTCATTATAGAGCTATGAGGATCAAATAAGATAACATAATATTTCTATAAGGCACATTGAAAGCACTAAATAAGGTGACTTCATGCCCAGACTCTAATACACTTGAAGCAGAAATGCCTGTCCCATGTATATGAAATCCCAATTATTGCTTTCAAATGAACGCTTGTTATTGAAAGTACTATGCACATTGGGCTACAAAATGTTTGTATGTTACAGAAAAGTAAAACTACCAATATCTCTCTAAATTGCTTACTTCAGAAATGCTGCAGTATATAATCATGGCACCCTCACCCCTGCCTCAGTCCTGCCCAGTGGTGACACTCACCTCAGCACATCTGTAAGCCACCTGTGGTCCCTTCCAGAGCACAGCAGTTGGGCCTCTTGTCTCATACCTACAAAATAATTCGATAAGGGTGACTTGTCAGACTAATAGGATAGAGCACATCACTTTCAGCTTTTTAAAGCAGGTTCCTGCCAGTTAAAACTATTATTTGAAAACATCTACACTGGGGTCCCAAGCAAGAGAATTCCTCCAAATTCCAACTTATTTCCATGGTAAGGCAATAGGGATAAAGAGTGTGACACAAACAAGAGACATTCTAAGCTAAAAGCTAAAACTCAGAGTGCTCGGATGGTAGAGGGTAGATGTGAGGGGAATTTAAGGTCTAGGTTAATTTGAACTTGCTGTTATCTACCTGCGTGCGGTACACAGAATGATGTGTCTCCCACCCCTCAAGACATCCAAGTACTGATCCCTGGGACCTGTGAATATGTTACCTTACATGGCAAGAGGGGTTTTGCAGAGGTGATTAAATTAGAGGTGTATCTTGAGATGGACAGATTATCCTGGATTATCCAAGAGCCTCAATGTGATCACAGAAGTCCTTTTATAAGAGGGAGGCTGGAAGGTGAGTCACAGATGGACATGTGACAAAGGGAACAGAGGTGTTGGGGGAAGAGAGAGAGAGATTGAGATTTGAAGATGCTATGCTACCACTTAAGTTGGAGGAGAGGCCAAGAGACAAGGGACACAGGTGGCCTACAGAAGCTGGAAAAGGCAAGGAAGCCAGTTCTCCCCTAGAGCCTCCAGAGGGAACATGACTCTGCTGACTCCTTGGTTTTAGGGTGTCTACCTACAAACTGAATATGTGTTGATTTAACCCGCTTGATTTGTTGTAATTTTCTTCAGTACTATAGGAAACTAATACGTCAATTATCTATTTTTTTTACATCCAATTTTTACACGTTTTCCTCCCTCTGCTTGCCATATGAGCCATAGTATTGAACCAAGTAAATACATATTGAATCACCATGTGTAGAAGTACAGTTCTCACACAGAACCCTCATCTCCCACCTTCACAAAGACCCTTGGGAAGAGAGTTGAGGACTTGTATTTTTTCCAGTACTTTATTAAGCATTTACACTAAAATGTTATGAAATATCAGCAAAACCTTAAAAATCACTAAATATCTCATGTTTAAAACTCTTCCTACATGATACTGATAGTTTGTTTTAATAAAATGCACTACTCATCACATTCGCTTTGGAATATCAATGATTTCTTAATAGTTGCTATATGATCTTTTCTGGTTAATGCTATATCTAGATTTTAAAATGGCACAAGGAGAATAGACATGAAAAGAGAGATACTCTGATAATGTGCAGGACGCATGTATGTGTGTGTGTGTGTGTGTGTGTAACAGACGTCACACTGCCTACCTCAAGACCCTTGGCTTTTCTAATTCTGGGACGTTGAAAGCTAACTACTTCCTCTGTACCACAGTTTTCTTGAAATTAGAACTACTAATACTACCTCATAAGATTAGTGGAAATAATAAAATAAATTAAATTAAATGTACATAAAATGCTAAGAACAGCACTTAGCACATAGTATTCACTCTGAAAACATTAGTTATTACTGTTATTAGTATGATCACCACTATTATTCCCGCTAAACTACATTAAGTGTCCAAGAAAAAGCTCTTTCATTGCCCTGGTAGTTGTTGAGACACTGCAATGGCCATTGGTGTCCACCTGTCCTGCTGTATTGGGTCGATGGCCTGCCTGGTACCCCACCTGGCCACTTACAGCCCTGTTGATTACATCAATGCCACACACTGCCCACTATAGCAAATTGTTCTGCCATTTCAATAGTCTTGTTTCAACAATGCAGGATATGAAAAATATTTTTCCAGAAAAGTGAGTTGTTTGGATGCTTTTGGGATTCCCTTGGCAAAATTAAGATCACATTTAGGCTTCTGAGTTGGATGGTAAGAATCTGAAACCAACAAAAGGCTGAGGCCCTTTACATCAGGTTCTATCCATTGACCTCTATATTCAATCTAAGAAGAAGTTCACTTATTGGAGCCAAGCATTCATCATGTCATAACTGTGTTGAATAGATATTTTTCTCCCTTAGAAACGAAAATCTCAATGTCATGCTAACATTGTGATTTCTGAATAGGGTGGGTAAATATCCAGTAACCAGGGCAATAGATAACAATTTCCAGGATAAGAATGTGGAATGTTCATTAAGAAGCCACTTCCAATTCTACCAGAAATGGCAATCAATTGTTTCTTGAACGATCCCCTAAGCTTCTACAGTCTTGACATAGAATCAATAAGACATCACCTGGCAATTACAAAGTATGCTGCAAGTATATAATTAGCTAAACAATTTAGTAGCCAAATATAATCCACTCAAGTACTTGCCTCTTTATAGCCTTTGAACACAACTGTGGACCACTATAACCTCTCATTTCTCCAGATGCATGGCATCCGTTTAATACATCTCCTCATTTGAATATTATTTTGTCATCTAATGACACTTTTTAATTTACTTTTCTTTTTCAAAATTATATGTCTTTTCTCCCATCTAGAGTATACAGTTTTAACTGCACATATCAACTCTGCACATATTAGGTACTAGCTCCCCAGACATTTATTTTTATCAGATTGCTTTAATGTATTATTGACTCTATGTTAGTAGGCTTAATTTTCATATGTTCTAGTTAATTTCCTACACAGTACAAGCCAGAATACAATGTATCCGTTCCATCAGAGGCAGAAGGAGAGACAAGATATATCACGATGAAACTAATATCTGTTCCTCAATAATTGTAGCCTGAAGCTTCGGCTTTCTTATCAACCAGATATCAGCAGCGTTCTCACAAGGTACAGAATATTTGGTTGACTTAATTCTTTCACTAATTCAATAAACATTTCCAGAAGATCTCAAACATCTGACACTGTTTCAGTTGTTGGCAATATAAATAACTATTCTATTTGCCATATTTTATAAAGGGGAAAATGGAAAAGTGATTTTAACATAGACACGTTTCTTTTTAGTGGTCTATTACTGCATTAGCACAGAATCAGTTTTAAGAAGGGAATTTAGAAATGATCCAATTGTTTTCCTATTTTTGACATGCCTTATAAAATTTTTCTCTATGTCTCTGCATTTGTAATGAGGGGAAAAATAAAGATGGGGCTTTTGTTCAGATTCTGGGCTGCTACATGCACATCTGGGGAAACATTTTCAGAGGTAGGGAAGCCACTGATGAGGGGAAGAAGTGAAAAGTGAAGAGCCATTCCTTGGTGTCGTGTGGGTGTGGTGCAGAGTGGACTCCTGCAGGAATGGGTGTGAAGAAAGTTGCGTGCTGTATAGGTGACACCTATCTTTTCTGATCATTCTTGTTAACAGAAGGTTAGACTACGGTTGTCAATTGCACCCTTTGATAAAACTGGAAAGGGTTCTTCAAGCCAGGACTGAGGTCTTAAAACAGCAACAAAAGCTTTCCTTGGGAATGACTAAAACATGATATTAGAACTACATGCAGTTTATTAAATGATTAACAGAATCAGAATTATTTATACATCAAAACACAGGTAACATATAAAGCGATTCTGATTAACCTTTGGTCCTTCTCACTTGGAAATGGATGCAGTTCTTAGTGTATCATGACCAGCCAGTATGCGATCCGCTCCTTCACACACCCTGCTTTCTTTTATTTTCTCATACTCTCTTGTGTGTACACTGTCCATATCCCAAATTGTTAGCTTTATAAAGATTGATATCAATACAAACTGCAGAGGGCTCGATTTATACTATTTGCTAAGGTTCAAAGTTCAAAAAAGATGAGCCTATTTTTCAGTTTTTTACATAAGGCTAGCTAAGCCTGTTACTACTATCTACTGCACTGGTCTGTGCGATACAATAACATAGGAGCATGTACGCTCCTTCGATAGGTTTCCTATGAATTCATGGCACAGTTGCCTGCTTCTTTAACTGAGAAATGTACCACTGTCATAGCTCCCTAAGTTTTGTTTCCTCGACTGAAATCTGATTTGGGCTGGGGCAGTAAGAGAGATTTTATAGTTCACTTGAGTTTGGGGTCTGAAGAAAACGAGTGCCAGGTTTACATCCTGATCAAGTCACCCCACAGCATCTTTGACGCTATGATACTTTCTGGATCCTAGCAGCAAATACCTCTCCTGGCTACTGCAGGCAAAGTGTCTAGGAGTTTTCTCTTTAACTGTTTCATTCTCACTTGTCTCTGGTATTTAATACTAAGCATTTACCATTATGTCTTAAATAAAAGAGTGATGAATGAATATACCAGTTATTTAAAAATAAATGCATGAATTAAATAGATTATTTCAAGAAGATAAAGTATGAAACATTATTACTATGCAAATAAATATGCTATTCCTCTTTTTATCAAAAGAAAACTGTTCTTTGCTACATAAATATTGAGATGCATAGATAGACAAACATATAGGCATAGTAGATATCTCATTTTATCTTCCCCTTAAACCTAATTGATTATTTTGATTTGCAAACAAAATTTTAAAAATTCTATCAGGTATACATAAGACTGAGACCTTTTAAATAAAAAGGGGCATTTTTCTCATTGCTGCTTGAACAGAAACTGAACAATAGATTCTACTAAGGCTAACTGACATCAGTTCTATTATCACTTTAATTCAATTTTCATTAAGCGCCATGGTGCTAAGCCTTGTGTTACACCAACCGCTCATTACCACAGGAAGACTTGCTATATTATATTAAATGAAATATAGGATTTGTTCAAAATAGAATGATAGATACTATCTGGGAGTTAATATGTAATACATTATCCACCAGGTTTAGAAGATAAAAATTTTTTGAATGTGCATATCCTTAGTGATGTAAATATAAATTTAGACTAATAGTAATTTTTTTCAATAAAAACCTTCAAAAATTTTATGTTTAACTAACAGTAATTAAAAGACATTAATTTGTTTTCTGCTTCTGTAGAATTTATTCAGAGCATAGTTCAGGATGCTATCTTCCTCTAAGAATTGTGTTTTTGTGTTACTAATTCCTTTAGAGAGTTCACTAACTTTAGACAAATGCTGTATACTGTGTAAACGGCCTTTTATGTCTCAAAACTGTCTATTTTCTGAACACACTGAAAAGGCTACTTCCCCTTCTCATGTATCATGGTAAAGTCTGTAAGACAACAGTAACGAGGTCAAAAGGACCTTAAAGCAGCAGGATACTTCAATTAATAAGACAAGATAAATATTTGAGCAGCTTTAAAGGTTCACTTCTCATAAAGATTTAGATAACCATCATATGTTATATAATGACTTCATTTTCATAATCATCTGAAATTCCCTTCAAATTAAATATATATATTACATGTAGATATTTTTTTATTTGACATATCCTCCCAATGAAACAATTACTTCGGTGAATTTAATGGCCCTTCTCCTAAGTGATAGAGCTGTACAATGTTCACCATCCTGCTATTAAAATATTCTAATTAAATCAGTCACCCTGGTCCCATCTGTTATATACGGATCTCATGTGGAGAAGCTGCTGGAATCTCTCCAGGGCAGTGAATGTACTTCGTTCCTTTCACGGCTCATTGGATGTCACGTGCACGAGGACCTTGTTCTTGGTTTGAAGTTATAACTGAGACTCCGGGTAGACAATAAACCACAGTGAATGCTATGAAGATTAAATCAGCTCTTTTTTCGTACTCTCAGAATGCTTGCAAAGTAAAAACAGTTGTGGCCCATGACAATATTTAGCAATCTACTCTTAATCATGTTCTAGGCATGTGCAGAAACGCTGGACATTCTCCCCAGTCCTAAGCATGAGGTGATGGTCCCAGGAACCCATGTCTGTAGGAACATTGGAGACCTGGGGAGTCCACCCCAAGGCTGGACCTGACCAGGATACCAAAGTCAAAGTCAGGGCTGAAGCTTGATTTATAAGTGCAGACCTCTGTTCTCCCAAAGATCATGGCACATTCGATAACCATTTTCCAACAAACGTAATGGTTTTCAAATTTTACTTTCTTGGGCATGAACAATGGTTTGATGGGGGTTGGGAGGTGGGGTTTAATTCATACAACTTCACGTGTATAACCTTCTTGTTAAAAGATGATAATAACTAAGGCCTTGATATGTTAATCAGGGGAAATTTGTTGACAACATGTAAGATTTCGTAAATGAGAGACGAGAAAACTGCATTGTTCTCTGCATTTGTCACTGCTGTTTTTCAGCTCTAACTATTTGATTCATGAGTTGTCAGATGACTTTCACAAGGAAAAAAATCTTAGTTTTAATGCCATGTTTTAATAATTAAGTGGGTTAGTCTAGCTGAAACTACTGTTCCCTGAAATGCACAGCTACACACTATTAATTGTGACGATGCTTCATTATAGAGATGGCAAATCTGCTTACATCGCAGATCCTTTTTGGCATTAAGAAGGCCATGAAGTGTAAACAAATAAATACATGCGTTATTTATTCAAGCAGCTAACTGTACAGCTTATCTATACATATATACATACACACACACAAATGGGCATGTACTTTTTTTCTCCCTTTTCCTATTCCTTCTTCAATATTTCAAATAGTAAATATTTTCAAATGTGATTTATATGAAAGCTATTCATGCATATAAAGAATTAAGTAGTTCCACCAGCTCTAGAAATAAAATGCAGTCCTTTTAACAGGAAACCACTTAGCTCTTGAATCTGGTTCGTTGAGAATTCACCTCTTTTTATACAAATTGCATGTGCGTTAGTATCTATTAACCTTCTGCTATGGTTCTTTTCTACTTAGCTCTGTTTTCTCTCCTTGCCTTCTCTCACACACATGGACCTTCCTCTTCAACGTTTTCTCCTGATGAGCTCAGAGTCTACTTTGGGTCTGATCAGTACTCAGTGCTGGTGTCTCTATTACTCTACATTCTACCCAAAACTCAGGTCAAGGTGACTTGGCCCACTCACTTTCCCACGCCCATGCAACCACCATTTCAAATGTTCCCCTGCTCCAAGCTTCTAACATCTTCTCCCCACCTTGCTTCTATTTTCCTGAGAAAATTGACACAAGTAGGAGAGAGGCCTTCCCCCAGCTCTCAGATATGACACATCGACCCCACGTCTGCCATGCCTCCACCTCGTCTCCTGTAAAGACAGATGTGCCACCTGGGTTCCTAGTACTTCCTGCTTTCCTCCTGCTGACACATCCTTCTGGCCCACACTTGGCATTTGCTGTAGCTCTTCTCCCTTCCCTGCATTTCTACTGAATCAGTATTAGCATCAAACACTTTTTCTATCATTTTCAAAAAGAAAAATCCCTCTCTTAATACATTTAGCATCCGTTCCCACATTTCTTCTGCAATTCTCTACTCCTCCCCCCTTCCCTCCCCCGCAACCCACCATTAAGGCAAATCTACACCAAGTATTGTCTGAACAGACTCACTCTCTTCAACTGAACTCTTCACGTTTTCTCTTGAACCCTCCTCAATCAGGACTGCATTCTCACCCTGCTTGCAAGCCATTAACAAGAAGACTAATTCCTGTTCTCCATCTGACTTGAATATCAACATTTGACATAATTGCACCCTGAAACATTTTCTTCGCTTGGATTCCAGGAAACACCTGGTGTTCTAGCCTTTTTTTTCTCAGTCTGCTTTCACGAACTTGACTCCTCTCTCTGACCTCTAAATGCTGGTAAGCCCAGGGCTGTCTTCTATTCGCACTCAAACCCCTCATGATGTCACCTCATCGCATGCTTCCCGTTTATATCTACTGTCTGAGTTCTTCCTCTGAATCCCAGAGTGTTAGATTCAACTGCCTGTTGAACGTTTCTTCCCGGATGTCTAATCTACATTTCGAGCTCACCATGTTGAAAACAACACCCTCACCCCCACCCCCACCCCCCCCCCAAAAAAAAAGAGAAAAGAAAGGAAAGAAAAACCAACTCTGTTTCTACCACTAGTAAAAATTTTGTCGTAGGGTTACCTTGCATTCAATCTAGCAGCAAATCCTATTAGCTTTACCTCCAAATTATATTTAAATATTAAATTTAAATACAGGTTCCCACCACTCTCTTCACCTTTGCTGCTACCACCCAGGTCAAAACCCCTTCCTTTCCTCATCTCTACCTTATCACAAGTGCTACAAATGGATAGGTTTGCTCTCTCTTTGCCTTCTTTTCTGTTGTTCTCGGATTGATCAAGTTAAACTAACAGACGATGTCATTTCTCTACTCAAAACACAGCAGTCGTTTCCCATCTACCCCAGTAAAAGCCTGAGCCATCACTGATGCCTATCGATTACTGAAAGATTTGACTCTTTCCTCTCTGTGTTCAACTTTGAACATGGTCTTCCTTGCACATGGCACTCAGGGAACACTGGCTGACTGTTCCCAGGACCTAGGAGGCACGTACCCTCCAGTCAGTACACAGGGCACTTAGAAAGCCATTCTAATCTAGACTCATGCCCTTTCTCTTTAGCAAGTTTCCATGAATTATCTAACTCATGGTGCTCTCATGTCTGTTCTCTCTGTTACTCTTTGTGAATTTCTAGAACTTAAATTAGAATAATTTTTATTTTAATATTTTCTCGTGTTTTCCATCTTTGTCTTTCTGCCCTACTTACTGGAGCTTTTTTTTTTTCAACTTTATCTTCCAAAACTTCTACTGAGTTTTACTTCTGCTCTCTTGAGTTAATTTCCCCAAGATATTTAGTGTGTGTGTGTGTGTGTGTGTGTGTGTGTGATGTATGAATGTGTGTGTGTAGCTTTCAGATTGCTCTTTTTTTCTAGTATATTTTTCTTACTTCAAGCTTTCAATATATTTTCTTATCTGTCTGAGGATATCCAGGGTAGTGTTTTAGTATTTTTGAAGTTTTCTACTCCCTGGTGAGTCCCTATTTCCTCTAAATTCTTTCTCCATTTCTCTCTTTTTCTTTCTTTCTTTTTCTTTCTTTCTCTCTTTCTTCCTTCTCTCTCTCTCTCTCTCTTTCTTTCTTTTTTCTTTCTTTGTTTTGTTTTCCCTTTACTTCAAACCTCTTGTTTGAGAGGCTCTGGTTGACTCCGTTGATTCTGCTCCTTGTAAGGAGGCAAAGTAAGAAGCTGTTTAGAGGTTCCAAGTGTATGTCCCCTACCATCTTCTCCAAGTGGTGATTCAGCCAGGCCATTTGATGGGGAACTGACAATCAGTATCCTCAGGAGTCTTCTCTTAGAGTCGTTTTCTTTTGCAAAAAAAATTCCTCTGACATCCTGCATGGAGGATAAGTGTCTGGGAGTTCAGTGGAAGAAGAGATTTAGGACATCAGAAAGTTTCCTCCACAACTTTAGTTTTATTTCTCCCCTTTCGATCTCAT
This sequence comes from Pseudorca crassidens, assembly GCF_039906515.1. Taxonomy (NCBI): domain Eukaryota; kingdom Metazoa; phylum Chordata; class Mammalia; order Artiodactyla; family Delphinidae; genus Pseudorca; species Pseudorca crassidens. Next base: position 8,128,036 of record NC_090313.1, read on the forward strand.
TCTACATAATCACCCTTCTCTCTCTGTGGAGTGACCAGCTAATACTAGTAGTCTTGGAAATTCGAAAACCTGCTGGAAATGTTTCATTCTATCTCATTTTGGCTCTCAACCCACTGCCACTCCACTCCCCACCTCCACCCCCAACAGTATTTTGTCATCTTGGGTCTATTAAGAAAACTTTTCACTATTTGCCTTACATCTTCGAAAACGGTGTTGCTCTTTTCTCTTCTAACATTTGTTTTCCTTAATAATTCTGTTTATTTCTTTTAAAATATCTCTTCACTGTAGCTTTCGAGCAGTTTCAAGAGGGAGCAAAAAAAGAGATGTATGTATTCATCCTCTGTTCCAAATGCACTATACATCCAAGGAACATGTTATCAGAATCGGTGTCGAGATTTCTCATTAGAGTCCCTACCCGGGGCGGCTGCTCTGTGGTCTGGCTGGGCGCGATGGGCACGGGGTGGGGAGCTCACTGCGAGGATGCTGGGGAGGGAGCCCTGTGGACCACGCACCTGTCCATCCGAGCGCGTGGATGGCGAAGCCCTTGGAGAGTTGCTGCTGAAGCTGAAACAGGCCACAAGTGACCAGGCATCCCTGAGTCAACCTCCACCTCCTTCTCCGCTGCCAGGAGGAGTGACACTGGGAGGGCAATGTCGCCCCCAGAGGGCAAGATAGGTCCCTGTGCTGTCAGTTTCCAGGGAGCAGGTGAACCGAGTGCTTCCAGCCTCCTGCCCGTCTCCTGCGCCTGCTTTTCAGGAGGGGGCCCTATCCGGAAGAGATGGGATAAAGGATAAGCACGGTGTATTTTCATGGTCCCTTGACTTCCTTTGCAGATTTTAGGAGACACGCCTTTGGGAATGGCCTCCAGGTCTTGGCTAAGTGTCTTCTCCTTCCTCTGTGGGTCAGCAGTCAGCTTTCCCTTATATTCTCAGCTATTTAATATGATTTCGGGAGAGTGGGGTGACCCACAGCCTATTCTTCACAATGAGCTTCATGATAAGGGGCGCAAGCATCTAGAAAGAGAGATGGGCTTTAACACAGGTGCCAGCTGGCGTGCAGGTGAGAACGCAGACAGAGCTGAACAACTCTTGTTGGAGGGTTAAAAATCTTTGCTGGGTTATGATGACCTGGCTTCAAAAATCTAAAGAAAAGAACCAAACATGTCAAATCTACTTGGGCCCAGCATTGGACTAAAGTGTTGTTCATGAGTTCAGAAGGAAATACAGACTTCCTTACTGTGGGATTAAACACCAAAGAAGGCAGGGGCCAATTCTACTGGGAAAAAATGAAAGCTTCTCAGTGCATTCCTGAGCTTTGACTAGAAGATACTGATTGGTTCTTGACATCAGGTGACGATGCTTGTGTCATACAAGAGAACCTGAGATGGCTTCTGGCAGACTAACCCTGAAGAACCCATACACTTAGGGAGAAGACTTAAGCCCTATATAAGGTAGGGCTACATGAGTGAAGAAGCAGGAGATGTACCAAGCAAAGGAGCGTTGAAATGTGTTGATGCAGCCAAGACAGACAGATGTACACACAGTTCTTCCATGGGACACAGCCCTGGGGAGACACATGGAAATCACGAATGTAGAAGCAGGGATTCTAAGGACCCCACTGGAAAAGAAATTTTCCATCTTTTGGACCAGAACACCACTGAAAGTTTATCTCACCAGAAACTTTTGGTGCTGGGGCTACACCTATTATCCTCCTGCAGAGGGTCCTGTTTGCTGTTTTGAACTTGCAGTTTATCTTCACTATGTTGACTCCACAGCAGTGTATGTGTTAGAATACCTTGTTTACCATCTTCATCCACATGGTTGTGTTTACAGACAGCGATCTACCTTGCCTGCGATTAGACTAAAGGAAACAGTGAGGCATACAAACATGAAGATCCAAAGGAAAAATTATAAAACTCTAGGAGGAAAAACATGAGTGAATGGAGACATAAAGTGTTCAGCATTACACTGAATAAAGTCTTCTGCGTTTCTGTTGTAGGATCTTGGAACCTCAGGGAGCACTTCTTCTAAGTGAACATTCCATGGTATAGTACCATAAATCTTTCTTATGTATGACTGTCGACTGAAGCTTTAAATACACTGTGCAGTATGTTAAAATGGGCTTTGGCCACATTGAGGAACTAGAGATTTTGTTTCCTTTTCCTGACCATGTGTATTATTGTTTAACCAAACTAGTTAAATTTGCTAAAACTTCATCACACCATTTTGTAACATATACACAATGCTAAATAAAACCTGTCCTTAAAGTATTTTAGAAGGAAATATTTTTGCTCAGTGTTATTTGTAAACTCAAGCCTTGAATCTGTAATTGCAGTGATAACTTATAATTGGTAGTATTTCTTCCAGAATAAAGAATAAAAAAGGCACTTGTTCTAAAGGTGCATTCAGGAAACCACAATTCAAAATAAAAATCCTATCGGTGTTTTCCAAGATCCTACCAGAACACAGCATTACTTTTCTAATACTAAATAACAAGATCTCCATGGTGAAAAATGATTCAATTAGATAATCACTTACTAATAATAGTTATTATTATTTGTACCAAATTTCCAAGATCTGTGCTGGGGGTTGTGCAAGTCAAAAATAAGGCATGGATTTTACATTCAAGTTATTTGTTATTCCATTAATACCTATTTCCATATGACCAATATGAACAAATCGGAGAAAATCTCACTGCCAAAATGTGTGGTTCTAAACGTAAGATGAGAGGTAAGAAGAAGGAACAAGTACTGTTGTCTGGAGAATGCAGACAAGACGTTCTGTGAGGGGTGGAGGAATGGCTAAGACTTGGGGGGTAGGGCCATGTTCCAGAAGTGGCAAGATGCTTTCCAAGTCAAGCTGGCAGAATGACTTCGTAACATCTCATACAAGAACAGAGTAGGTATTTGGGAATTGATTACTGAATAAAGGGATATTGAAATGGGAATTCATTTCTGAGAGGGCTATGAAGCATGTCCAATTGAAACAAATGCTATGTGTTGTTGAACAGTGAGAAGACACAATTCTCCAGGCAGGCTTTCAAATCAGACTCCAGTCCTGGTCAAAATGGTATGGAAGTTCCTTAAAAAACTAAAAATAGAGCTACGATATGATCTTGCAATCACACTACTGGGCATGTATCCAGAGAAAACCATAATTTGAAAGGATACATGCACCCCAATATTCATTGCAGCACTATTTGCAATAGCCAAGACATGGAAGCAACGGAACTGTCCATCAGCAGATGAATGGATGAAGAAGATGTGGTACATATACAATGGAATATTACTCAGCCATTAAAAAGAATAAAATAATGCCATTTGCAGCAACATGGATGGACCTAGAGGTGATCATACTAAGTGAAGTAAGTCAGACAAAGACAAATATCATGTAATATGGCTTTTATGTGGAATCTAAAATATGATACAAATGAACTTATTTACAAAACAGAAACAGACTCACAGACAGAAAACAAACTTATCATTGCCAAAGGGAAAAGGGGGAGGGATAAATTAGGAGTTTGGGATTAAAATACACACACTACTTTATATAAAAGAGATAACCAACAAGGACCTATAGCACAAGGAACTATACTCAATATCTTGTAATAACCTATAAGGGAAAAGAATCTGAAAAAGAATGTATATCTCTCTATATATAACTGAATCACTTTGCTATACACTTGAAAGTAACACACCATTGTAAATCAACGATACTTCAATAAGGTACAAAAAAACACCTTGTTTGCAACCTTGTGAGAGATTCTGGAGCAGGGGACCCAGCTAAGCTGTGTCCAGAACCCTGACCCTTTGAAACCGTGAGATATTAAAGATGTGTCATTTTATGCCACACATTACACAGCAGCAATAGATTAATAACAAAATGTGAATTTGAGATGATAGACAAAGGATAACAACAGTGTTCAGCAGAGAAAAAGATTGCACAAGTAATATCAAGTTGGTGTGTCATTCTTCTAACAGTAGAAGAATCAGAGGAAAGTTGTACATTTTGAAGCTTGTGGAACTATTTAGACTTGAAACATTGAGCCCCTAACTGTATTAAAATCCACGGGAATTAAGACATTACTCCTGCTGCTACTACGAGTCATACATTAAGGAATTTGTTCAGCGCTAGACACACTTCTAAGCACCTTATGTGTATTGATTCAGTTAAAAATGATAATTACCTTATGTGATACGTTTCTTTATCATCCCATGTTGCAGGTGGTGAATCATAATGGGGCAAAACTAATGGGTGGGAGATCCAGGCAATGTATTCCTGAAACCCATGTTCTCAGAGATAAGGTGCTCTTCAAACACTTAGGATCCAAAGAATACAGAGAGGGACACTCCACCTGAGAGCAGAGAGGGTGGCCGACTCCAGGGTTTAATTGTATCAAAAAATGTGCACTGCCAATATAAACAAAATATGTTGCAGTGTATTTGAGTCTGACCCTAAAAACCCAAGGATATTATAGTGCCTTTGGTCGTAAAAGGGGGGTTTGGTTACTAATTCATTAAGAAACAGTAACAACCGGATCTATTTAATATTTAAGAATTTATTTTTAGGTTGAAATCTAACTGTAGAGATGTTATAGAAGATCCTCTGAATAGAATTTATATGGCTTATGAGCAAAAATAAAATTGCATGCTCTTCCCAAATGTATGTTTTGTGCCAGAAGAGATTCCCAGATGGTTTTATGGTTTGAGACAGCGAAAGCTAGGAGGGAGAGGGAATAACTTAATAGCGTAATGGTTGCATAATTGCAACATAACTTTTATCCTAATGACAAGTATACCATAACAATAATAAAAGTTTTAGAAATGATGATGGGGCACTTATTCCTTCAGTGACCATATAATTAGTTTATATTATATTTGGCACAGGATACGATCTTATAGTTTATCATGAACAAGCCACTGTTGTTTGTTGTAGACTTTGAAAACCTTTTGTTTATTGGACTGCACTATTCATTTATCTATTCATTTCAAAATAAGTATTGAGAACATTTTGTGTATAACACAGATTTTTAAAATAAGCATACGCACAGGACCAGATCATCTAGAAGAAAATCAGCAGTGTTATGGGCTCGTCTGCATTTGGTAAATTGAGATAGAACCCTACGTCCAGGGACTAAAATGCAAGCCATATCACCATCAATAGATGTGGGAAAGTGAGGGAATTACAGGGGTCAAGGGCAGTGAAGATTCCTAACTAGGGGGAAATGGTGATGGAATTTATAGGGAAAAAGACAATGAATTTTGTTGCATGAAACTGAGATCCTATAAGCTATACCCATATTTAAAGGTAAAAAGTGTACAAATATTCCACTAAGTAAAGAGTCAAAAAATATTCCTGATTCTTTTAAACCTCAGTTCTAGATAGAAGGGGAAAATTTTCCCTGAAAATTCAGTTACAAATCATGCCTCATGTGGTTTTGATGTATATATTCGTTAAACCTATATATCCCCAAAATCCTCAAGAAAAGTATTTAATTTATAGTTGACTAAGATTGTTATTATCCTCAGGCATTTTCAGAAGAAAACGCAAACCTTTAAAGAAAAACAAACAAACTTCAACCTAGGCCTCAAAGAATTTGGGACTCACAGTGACAGATCATAAAATACCCAGGGCAGCTTGGTACCATGAATGAGCACTGACACACACAATACAGAGACTTCAGGTTTTGGAGTTATCACTCACAAAATATAGAATAAGTATGTTTAATATGCTTTTAGGAAGGCAATTATGAAAACATGAGCAACATTTAAGAAATAAACCAACAGGTTTTAAAAATAATGAAAAGAATACCTGGAAATGAAAACTACAATTGAAAAATTGCAACTCAATGGATTAGACATAGATGGAGAGATATCCTCAAAGCTATCAGAATACAGTCCAGAGAGAAAAAGACATATCGGAATACAGTCCAGAGAGAAAAAGACATGGAACTGTGAAAGAAATGTTAAAAACTGTGTAGAAAATAGAAACATTTTAATATACATTTAGTTAATTTTCCAAAAGGAAAGAAGGGGAAACCAACTTTAAGGGGCACTATTCAAAGAAATAGTGTCTGAAAGTTTTCCAGCTAGTAGACAGTAAACTTCAGATCCAGGAAGCATAGAAATTACAAGCAAAAGGTAATCCACACCTAGAGATTTCACACTGAAGGGAAGGGACTTTGAAGAAAAAATAAATTTAAACCATTCAGGGAGAAAAGACAAATGCGAAGAGCCATTAGGCTGACCGTTGACTAAGTGATGGCAACAATGATAGAAAGCCAGAAAGCAGTGAGATAATAATTGTCATGTTCTAAGAGAAAATAGAACTTAAAATTCAAAATTCCAATCAAGAATGAAATTTTACAATTTTTGACATCTAAAACTCAGAAGTTTTTATCACCAACATACTTTCACTAAGCAAATTGTGAAAGACACATTTCAGGAATGAGGAAAATGATTTTAGAGTGTAGATTTGATGCATAAAAACACTGGTTAAAAGTGTGATTTAACTATATGGGTAAATATAAATGAACACTAGTTCTATATAACTATAATAGGTGATATCTAGTTTGAGAGATTGGAATAAAGCAGAACATGGGTTGGAGAAGAATACTTAAATCTAAGTGGTCAATTTCTCAATTAAACTAGGGGGATAAACAAGAGTTTTTAGGGAACAAGAAAGAGGGGTGTGCAGAGGAGCTCAGGGGTCAGAGGGATAGGAGATGATCAAAGAATGTCTCTGGGTTTGTAGGCTGAGGAAAGAGGAAGTAGTCCCTGAAGGCTGAATCTACCATTAAGGAAATGTAAATTCTTGGCAAAGCAATATAAACACCCAAGTCAAAGTGCCTTTACAATTGGAAGTCCATATGGTCTTTTATGTGTTACAAAAATGCATGGAGGCTAACAAGTGAAGGAAACTCTCCGCACAATCATGAAGAATAAAAGTTCTTTACATCCTGGCGCTGCCTCTACTCCCTTCTCTCATTAACATATCATTCTTAACCCGTGGTTTGCCTGGTGTCATTAAAGGTAAAAGAAGCTGTAAGCCTCATGCCACAATGCAAGGTTTTATGTTCGAATGTATTTATTTAAAGAAGGCAGAAGGGAGGAGGTTATTATTACTCAGCTTAATTTCACTTTGAAAGGAAAGCTCTAGCATCAGATGCTAATGTGTTCCGTTTCCTAAACAAGTTCCCTTTGAACAGTAAAAGCATTTCTTTGTCAAAGCCTTCTTCCATTTTTTTTCCTCTCTCCATCAAAGGAATAGAAAAAAAATAATGTTGACTTTCTTTTTAATTCATACTATATCAATTAATTATAAAAGCTTTTTACAGATAATTTTGATTTTCCCAGATATGTTTAAATCTGAAACAGTCGTGCAATTAATTCATCTTCTGTAAAGATGAGTCTGCAATGTGTATTTATAACAGGGAAGAAGACAAAGAATAATAAATAGAGTTGGCCATCTTATTTATACCTATTTGAAATTTCTCCGCATTTCTGCATTCAGTCTTGTTTCAGGTAGCCTTTAGCCATAAAGACTGTAGACTTGTTTACGTCCTTCTACCTTTTTAAACTCCACCTTGTGACATAACCACTGAAACTTACTTTGTGGCCCTGATCCTGTGGGTCTAGCAATCATGCCCTCAGAGGGCTAAGAGCCTTTTTATTCTTATATATCAAGTCATCATCCTCTGTTAGATAACGCTTTCAATTCTTAAAGAGCATCGTACACTGATTTTCCTGCTCTTTACCTCTATCTTCACTAGAATAAATAATTATATTTCTTTCCCTTTTCTATATAATTTTCTAACTCATTTATCTTACATTCCTTTTACCTTCTCTGTTTCTTAACCATGTGTGCTTTCCAGGATATGGTCCTTGATCATCTGCTTCTCTCTACCATCTCATCCCTGGCTATGCTTGTCTTGTCTTAAACAATCCTCTCTGTAGTTGTGTAATGTCCAAGGTAGATTATAGGGCTCCCTGAAAAAGATAAAATTTTACCCACAAATTAGGTTTGTGCTTAAGCAGTTAGCCTGGACTGTTTCTTTGAAAATTTGAAACAGTAGTTACATCATAATCTATCAAGCTTGAGCATATAATTAGGAGAAAAAATAAACATATCTGATACTTTAGAATAAAGTGATACAGTAAGATATTAGACATTATTCATGCCTATGTTCTATATTTACTTACTTAAGAGTTTGACAAATAATATAAGCATATAACCCCGTATTAAATCACCCGTCCATGATCTTTTTCTCTTGCCCCTTAACTCCTGACATTAACTGAATCATTTTGGATAATGATGCCAAGTGCAAAACCCAGGATGGTAAAAGGAATTCATTAACCCAAAATTCCATGAGTCTCATAATTCTCTCTTTCCCTGACTCCACCAAAATATTAGTTCAGTGAACCTCAGAGCAGGTTCAAGAAGAATCGATTTTAGTTTAGTCTTTTCTTGATTGGTGTGTTGAGTCCTGTTGTGAGACTGGCTTTGTTGTTTAAGCTTTGTTTTGATAATTTTGTAACATATTGGCAACGAAAATCAATGTCAGTATTTTTTTTATTATCAAAAGTCAAGAAAAACATATATTTTGATAATTAAAATTTAAGTTATTTCTTATCTTACATAAAGTCTGGATAATTAAACAGACTTCTAGAATCAATGTTCTTTTGGGAAGAAAACAAACCTCCGGTAAAATACTTTAAGATCCCATTCAATTTTATAATATATACTAATAAATAAATATATACTAATAAATAAATTCAATAGTTTTCTTTTCTGAAATTATTAAGGATTATCAATTCCATTTTTTCTGACGTTACCTTTGTCACTTTCATTGCCTGTGCTGTACTCTTTTTTTTCTCAATTACCACTATAATTATCACTGCAAAATTTATAAATAATGCTTCAAGAAATTATACGACTATGCAGCTGTTTTTGTGTCACTGACTCATTATAAAAGAGCTTCCTAGTCGGAAGCATTTCTTACATAGTTGAAAATAAGGCTTTGGATTTATTTTTTCTTAAGCTTGACGGTACTATTTCTACGTTAATTGGGAGGCCACTTAGTGAAAATCCACGTGGGTAAAATCAGGATGTACACAAAGATAGAGCAAATATAAAGTGACCCAGAGATTCAGGAAAGCAGGCAAATGTGAAGGAAAAGTCATGAAAAAGTGTGCAAGATTGAATTAATTATCAATATTTTAGTAACTACATTGAATCTTTTAGTAAATATAAATCTTTTATTGAGATCAAGGTTCCTTTCTCTCTTCAGTAGACCACAGTTAATCCTGCATCATATGTTTAGCTCTCTTTTATCTTTACTACAATTTCCACATTGGCTCTCATCTGATATTTAGACTTATATGTTGTACAAATAGTCTGTATTATTTAAGAGTATAGCAGACTCACTTATGTATGCACAGAATTTAATTACTTTTAAAATCTCTGATGGTATAGCTTATTTGCTTGGTTTTTCAGTAATTTTTTTTTTAATTTAAACAAGGTAACATTTGGAATATTGTTTCTCTGAATGAATTATTAAAGAGATAAAAATTGAGAAGCACTTAAAAAGACTGCTCTATCTACTGAATTATCCCAAATTAAAATTAATTATATGGTTATATTAAAAAATGCTATATATGCTGAATGTAGCTTCTGCTCAATTTTGATGTGAATCTGCTCTAAAAAAATATATTAAAATATTTTTAAATTCAGAGTATAAAATTATATGTAGATTTGGGTGGCAAATGCAAAAAACAAAATCCATAGGTGCTGACAAATTTTATTTTATTTTAATTTATTTTTTAAAATATTTATTTATTTGTTTTTGGCTGTGCCAGGTCTTAGTTGCGGTATGTGGGATCTAGTTCCCCGACCAGAGATGGAACCCGGGCCCCCTGCATTGGGAGTGTGGAGTCTTAACCACTGGATCCCCAGGGAAGTCCCTGAAAAATTTTAATATGTGGAAGTAAGAATAATAAAAATAGTTTTGTTAGGTTTGTTAATTTTTGAGAACCAACTATACAAATCCACAATTATCGTAAACAATATGATTAAACATGCAAACATGATTTAAAATGTAATATTCAAGGATCTATTGATATCACTGAGGAATAGATATGGAATTTAAGAAACCAGAGCCCAGTTGGATTCAGTGACGACTGCTTTCACTTGCCACCACACACACACACACACAAAGATGCAAATTACTGTTTATAGATGGAGAAGGGATAAGAATAAGAAAATAAATCATTTGTTTACATGTTTAAGGAAGTATCACAGTAAGCAATCCAATGGGGGAAAAATTCCAAATAAAAATAAAATCCCAAAGGTTTTGTTTTAATGTTATTTGCTTGTAGTAAAAAACATATTTCTATAAGGAAGAAGTAAACAAGAAGATGTTTCTAGAAAGGAAGGGAAGAAGGAAAAAAGGGAGGAAGGGGTAGAGGGAAGAAAGAAGGGGGAAGGAAATAAGGAAGAAACATTTCAGAACATTTATCTCTGACAATTTTTCTCTAAGACAAAACAAAAACAGGAACAAATCAAAGCAACAAAACCTCATTTCAAATATATATGTTACACATAAGCAACACTAATGAATGAATGAATGAATCAATCAATCAATCAATAATTAAATGAACAAAATAACATGCTCCTTTTTCCTTTGATTCATTTTTTCCAGTTTCACTGATGGCTACACTCCAAACAACAGAGAAACGAACATCATGGTTTTTACTGTGCGTGGGCCTCTTCCATTGTATGCATGCGTAAGTGCCAGCGAAACATTTTAAATTCAGTCAGAATTCTTCCCCATGTGGTAGAAATGATGATTCTTTTTTAGCTACACTTTTTTTTTTTTACACTTTCAAGGTACTTTAAAACTAATTCATTTACTGTAAAGTATCTTAGAGGTGGAAAAAATGAGTTTCTATTTTCTTTGACAAGCCATGCCTTCCTGGCTACACAGAGCTTTTATATCAATAGCTTCATCTTTTCGGTCTGGACTCAAAAGGGTGTTTTTTCATGTAACCATGCAACCCTTTTTTTTTTTTTTAAATATTGAAGAGTTTTTCCTTGGGATAGTATGAGAACTAATTTGCTCAAAAAGATCTGCAGTTGTCCTGTGGCCTTCTGTCACGTCATCCATTGGACTCTCCAGAGGAGCTTGCTCTCCCCCTAGCCACTGGAGAACGACATTTACTTTGTCTAAATGCCCAAGTTTTCACTCAGTTTTGCTACAGGTTGCTGCCTTCCTTCATTCAGGCACAACAGCCCCCTGCAAAAGCCTTTGCTCCCCTCTCCTGCCAAGTGCTGTTATACGAATTCCTGCCATTAATATTCTGGGCTCCTACCTCTTTGGGAAAATAAATTAAGCAGATACTTTCCATTTTAGGAACTCAGAACCTGAGGGATAGTCACGCATGCGATCTCATTCCAGAGTCCTTGGTCTTTAGACTTAAGGCACTAAACAGCCTCAAATACTCATTCATTAATTCACGTATCCAATTATTCATAAACTCTTGTATCAAGAAATAAGAACTGAGCTCATTCTCTGTGCCTAGAATTGGACTAGACGATGTCTGCTCCCCTTTTAACTTTAAAAAACAACCTATCCAATATTTTTAAAACATCCAAATTCAAACAACACAGACTGAATAACCGATTATGCAATGCTGTGTTGAATCAAGGGCTTTACCACTTGCAATCAGATGGAGAAGATGCTGGAAATATTATGTGATCCTACCAATAAATTTACATTTTAGCATCTCACAGTCTGTTTTCTGATTCTTTTTGGCACACATTTTCACTGTAGAGCATAGAGAAATGTGTAATCTATTATCCAAATAAGTTATCAGTTAGTTTTTGAGGTATTAAAAATACTTAAGGGGCTTCCCTGTTGGCGCAGTGGTTGAGAGTCCGCCTGCCGAGGCAGGGAACACGGGTTCGTGCCCCGGTCCGGGAAAATCCCACATGCCGCGAAGCAGCTGGGCCCGTGAGCCATGGCCGCTGAGCCTGCACGGGAGAGGCCACAACAGTGAGAGGCCCACGTACCGAAAAAAAAAAAAAGAAAAAAAAAAAAAACTTAAGAAAAGAGATATCTAGTGGTTCCTATCCAGTACTCTCAAACACTCTTCTTTATAAATATCTGTTCTTAGATGCCTCCGTAAAATTTTACATGACTAGTATAACTATTTTGCTCCTTGAAGATTTAGGAAAAAATGCTCTGAGATGATCAAATCTCTATAGTTGCAAAAAAGAGTGATATCGCTTGGAATTAAGAGACAAAGTATTTCATTTCTCTTCCATTTCTTCAGTACTCATGATTATGTAGAAATATGGTCATTTTAACATCAAATTCAGTGTTATAATTTCATAAATAAAAATTTCTAATTATGAAAATAGATCTTTCCATGGCCAGGAATTATGTGCCATAGGTTGACTACTGCACACGTCTCTGTACCTTAGCGTTAAGCAGGTCTTGAAGACTAATCCAACCAATTAGGAATTGCAAATCTGACCATTTCTTACATCAGAAACAATATTACAAAGTGCCACTCTTACTGATGAAAATGTAGCCTATCACTCAAAGGTATTGCGACAGAAGGGTGTTTGGAATTTATTGATTTAGTGAAATGAACTTGCTTTTTTTGCAGGTTTTATGTGGGCTATATGTGGAAATCTCAAACTCTGTGTGACCAGTTTTAATGTTATATTGACTTTATTGAAGTCAACATTTTTAAACAGAAAATTCCATATCATTGAGCTACGTTCTTAAATGATTGTTGGAACACAATCACAAGAATAAGCAAATCATCAAACAAAAAAATACTCAAACAAAACTTATAAATCAATCGTAAAAATGTGTTTAGCAACTATCAGATTCATAGTATATGTTGACTGACGATCATGAAATATGAGTATAAACGTAATAGAAACATAACATGGGGAAATCTTAGGAACTATAGATATAAAGTATGTGAAAAGCAGAGCTTCTCCAGATGAAATGGAGATGGTTTGTTCCTCGTATTATTTGGGCCTGACTTCTTTGAGACACTTCTGCAGAACTATGAGCGTTCAGGGAAGAATTTTACAGGAAAGAAAACGGAAATTAAAAAAAAAAAAAATTTGCTCAAGACCCTAATTTATGAGTAGGTAGTACTTGACCTTGGGACTTGTGACTGCAATGCCAGGGCTTTAGTTCATTTTTATCCCTGGGATTTAAGTAATGCTGCATTTTCAAATTTAGTAATTTAATTATCTCATCTTCTAGATGGACCCTGGGACAAACAATAGAAAACAGGAACAGCACATGAATGTCTCATTACTGAGAACTTGATAGTTACAATTTGTTAAAATCACTGAAAGGAAAAAGAAAGTGAAATTACCATACATAGTTTCTTTAATAATATCTGTTTATAACCCAGAAAAATGCTTCCTATATAGTATAAAACTTTAGTGGGGGATTTTAAATATGTATTACTAATAGTCATTATCATCACCAATAACAACAAAATAAATGTCTCTATGTATGAAGTGTGAGGAAAATCACTCTATATTCAGAAAAATAGCATTAAAATGTCTGTGCATTCAGCTGAGAAAAACATGATAATATCTTTGTTTCGGTAGTTATGGTAGTTTCGGTTTATAATACTTAATATGAAAAAAAACTAAATAAAAATGAATAGTAAGATTCTGTGAAGGGTCTCATTTAGGATGAATGTTCTGATTATAAATACTGAACACATGAGTGATTACCAGAATAATGCACACAGATAGCCTACTTCAATGTGTCAAAATTTGCAAAAATAGCACTTTATTAATAGATGACATGATAATATTCTAATTTTTGTCATCAGGAAACTGCTTGGCTGCAAATCACCTCCACTAGAAGCATTTGGTTATGAGATATGTGAAATTTTCCATCAAGCACTCAGTTAAAAATAATATCTCAGAAATGCAATGGTCCTGGTATGTTCTAATAAACCATCCTAGAGATACTCATATACGTGAAAATCTGTTTCTATAGTTATAAAACACTCATAAAAGTTCCAAGAGGTAGATTTTGTCCTAATTTTTTTATGTGCTATAAGCAATTGAGCTACAAGAATAAAAGAACTCACCAAAAATTTAGTTTAATGGAGGTTAAGTCTATGAATACACAAAAGTAACATTACTAATCACACTGATTTTAAAAATAAAAAGAGAATCATTCAAATCAGTGCTAAGTACAAAGATAATTCACATTCAGTTCCTAACCTTTCATATAATAGTTTAATGTTTCAAAAAAGTGTTTTTCTACAGTTAGTTTTTCAAATCCTCCATCCATCCTTTTTAAAATACTCCATATCTTTAAAGAATATTGACAAAGGATGCAGAAAAATTTGACTGCAATATAACCTGTCTGCAGTGGGAAGATATGATATTCATTTGTTTATTTATTCCTTCAACAAATACGTGTTAAATGCTTTATAATGCCAAGCAAGGTTTCCTGCAAAAAATCTTTCCCTTGTGTGTACTTCATGATCTAGTGGAGAAGCGAGTAGTAACAAAAATAAGAAAAATAGCACGTTAAATGCTAAGTACTAGAAAGGAAAAAAACATGTTGCTTTGTGAGACTGGAAATGCCTGAGGGAGGGCTATCCATCGGAAGGCCCTCAGAGAGGGTGGATTTTGAATAAAGTGTTGAGGGAGCAAGTTAGCCGATACTAGCAGAAGGAATTTCCTGTTGCTTGGATGAGGGCCTGCCTGATGTATTCAAGAAACACACCAGAGCTCTGTGTGGCGGACCAAAGAGAACAAAGAAAGGGATACTAGATGTCAGGCAGTAATGAGAAGCCAGCCTATGTTGAGTCTGAGAGGGCATAGGAGGGGTTTTGGCTTTTGCTGGGAATGAGATAGAAGCCATTGGAGGGTTTCACTTGAACATTAACAGGATTCCTCCAATCGCTGTGTCAAGGAGACTCTACAGGAAGCAAGGCCAGAAGTAGGGCTGATTCAAATTGTTTTCCATATGATTCTTAAGTCAGAAAACATCAATCTTTTGTTGCTTGAAGATGTATTCTGAAGAACTCTACATTATGTATTTTTATATATCCTAAGTAATAATAATATGTTATTGTGTTAATTTCAGATATGCAACATTGTATAAAATAGTCTGTAAAAATTACCCACGCCCCTACAAATTAGGTTAGGTAATCAAGAATAGCTGACATAGGGCTTCCCTGGTGGCGCAGTGGTTGGGAGTCTGCCTGCCGACGCAGGGGACACGGGTTCGTGCCCCGGTCCGGGAAGATCCCACATGCCACGGAGCGGCTGGGCCCGTGGGCCATGGCCGCTGGGCCTGCGCGTCCGGAGCCTGTGCTCCGCAACGGGAGAGGCCACAGCAATGAGAGGCCCGCGTACCGCAAAAACAAACAAACAAAATAGTCGACATAGCTGGAATTGGCTTTAAAGATTGCCCTGTCTCACCTCAATTACCACAATTTCTTCTTCCTCATCCTAGATACCATCGCTATCATACGTTTATGGTTCTACAATTGCTCCGTATTTCACATTTTTCCCAAGCAGATCTAAGAATATAAGTGTATTTCCCTTTCATCAGTTAACAGTGTGTCAGGAAAACAGAACTTTAAGTATTTCAGATGGAGTGAAAGTAATGCAGGGCATTATTTAGAAAATATTGGAAAGATGAGGAAGTAAAAACAGACAACAACTCTTAACCCAGAGTCACGAGAGCTTTAACGCTTTAACGTGGAAGCTGCTGCCACGGCTCTTGTAAGAACGGCTGATGTGCAAAGCCTGTATCCCTGCCTGCGTCTTAGGAGGAGCCCAGGAGGTTGGAGTCTCCTGATGATGACACTTCCCTCGGAGAAACAGGCCACGGACGCGAGCTGCTATGCAGCTACTGAATTTTGGCTACTGCCATGGAAGAAAGAAACACGATAAAGGAAAAATGGAAACTAGCAGGTAATGAAATCTGGGAAATACCGTTTTCAGACTTCTAGCTCTCTGCCTTACAGAGAAAAACCATAGAAGGTTGGAATACAGTAGGGAGAAATTTGACAAATAACCTGCACACTTCCATATAATCTTCTAAATTTTTACAGTTATTTTTCCTCCACGTGTAAATCTCTTAAATTGCCTGGAATTAATTTCTGTGTTTGGTGTAGAGAGCCGATCTTACTTTTTCTAAACTAAAGTAGAGTTGCCATATGATCTAGCAGTCCCACTCCTGGGCATATATCCTGGATAAACTCTAATTCAAGGGGATGCATGCACCCCAGTGTTCATGGCAGCACTGTTTACAGTGGCCAGGGCATGGAAGCAACCTAGACAGATGCCCATCAACAGATGAATAAAGAAAATGTGGTACATATTGTATATATGTGGTACATATATACAATAGAATACTACTCAGCCATAAAAAAGAATGGAATAATGCCATTTGTAGCAACATGGATGTAGCTAGAGATTGTCATTCAGAGTGAAGTGGGTCAGAAGGAGAAGAACAAATACCATAAGATATCACTTATATGTGGAATCTAAAATGTGACGCAGGTGAACCTATCTATGAAGTAGAAACGGAGTCACGGACATGGAGAGCAGGCTGATGGTTGCCAAGGGAAGGGGGTTGAGGGCATGGGAGGTTAGGGTTGGCATATGTGAGGTTTTATGTATGGAGTGGATGGAGAGCAGGGTCCTCCTGTAGAGCACAGAGAACTATATTTAGCATCCTGTGATAGACCATAATGGAAAAGAATACAAAAAAAGAGTATATATATATATACATATATATATATGTATATATATATATATAACTGAATCACTTTGCTGTACAGCAGTGATTAGCACAACATTCTAAATCAACTGTACTTCAATAAAAAATAAATACATTTTACTTTTTCTGAATGTATTACTAATGATTCCTATTGATACCATAGGTGCACTAAAGACCAATGCTGACTTCATGATATTTTGCACATTTTCTTATGTGAAGTTCTTTTTCAGGACTCTGTTTGCTATTGCATAAATAAATATGTTTAATTATCTCTGCATCAGTAACTATAGCTTATAGGCCTTAGATCCGGTCGGAAAAATTTCCCCACATTAATCTTTAATAGTCCTAGCTATTCTTGGCAACTCTCTCTTTTAAATACAATTTAAGATAGTCAAGTTTTCTAGTAAATTATGTAGAAAACATTAAATTAAATTCATACAGTAATTTTGGGGAAATGATACCTTTATATTAGTGAGACTTAACCTACAAATGTGATATATCCTTAATATCTCTTAATAAAGTTTATGTGTCTCCACACAAAAGACTTTGTCATTTGTTAGATTTGTACCTGAATATTTTTTGTTATTGCTATTTTGTTTTGTTTGTTTTTGTTTTTATCTTTGAATTTTATTTTATTTATTTTTATACAGCAGGTTCTTATTAGTTATCTATTTTATATATATTAGTGTATATATGTCAATCCCAGTCTTCCAATTCATCCCGTGCACCCCCGTTATTGCTATTATAATTAGTAACTTCCTTTTAATTACTTCTAAAAAAAATCAATCTGTGACTAGCATATAGGAATATAATTGATTTTTAAAATATGTATAATATCTAGCTACTCATCTTAAAGACTTGTAGATTCTTTGGGTATAAGCAATAATAGATATTAATTATTATTTTCATGTCCCAATTTGAAGCAATAACCTAATTTTTTTCTACTAAATATTTGTAGTAAGTGACACAAGCTTATTTGTTCAATTTATTTTTGTCAGTTCTATTGAGACATAATTGATATTCATCACTGTATGAGTTGCAGGTGTGCAACACTTGTATTTTTCCTTATTTGAGTGAACAAATTTAAGTACGTGAGGAAGTTTTTAGTTTAGAAAATTTCATTAAAGAAGCCCTGGCCACCTGAGAATTTATAATAAGGTTGTTCTTACCTTTCTTGAGTTAAAATTAATATTTCCTGGTTATAGAAACCCAAAAGGCAAGAAATTAAATGCATGTTCTAGGTTGCTACTTCCCAGCAGCACATTATAAAGGCAAATATAAATTCTTCTAAGGGGACAGTTTTATAAATTAGAACTTTAATATTCATACACAAGGAAACGAGTCACCATGAGTGAGGAATAGCAAAAATAAAATAACTAATTCAGATAGCCAAGTAACTTAGACTGCAATAATCAGATAAAACACACAACAACTATATATGAAATGTTTCATGAATTCTCGTTGGTATTTCCCCAGACACACTTTTCCACGCTTTCTGGGTACCCAAATAAAGTGGAGCCAGAAAAGTTTATCAAAGAGAGAGAAAAACAAAAGGAACTTCTGGGGATAAAAAAAAAATCTTGTAAGTTTAAAATTCAATAGATGGATTAGGCACAACTTGAGGGAGAGGTAAAGACATAGAAATGACACAGAACACAGCAAAATAGATGGTATAATATAAACTGAGTGATCAAAAGACACTGGACATGGAATAGGGCCTCTGAGATGCCTGGCAGAAACCAAATCTCTCCAGCAGAGACCTGCACTTGCTTCTGCCAGGCCCAGCTCGGAGCTATCAACTTGGGATCTGTTATCTTAATTTCTCAACTCTAGCATCTCCTGGACGGTGACCATAGTATAAATAATACAGATACAAATCCTGAACCTATCGGAAAGAAATGAAAGCACTCTAAGTATCTGTAGAGAGGTTTCCCATTTTGAGATCCTAGGCTTCTGCAGATAAAAATTCCCCTTTTAATAGAAAACCTATTTTTTTCCTATTGCTCCTTTTTACCAAGGGTATAGTACCGTGAGTGTTCCAGACTTTTGTGTGTGGCGGGGGGAGGAATTCAACTGCAGGAGCATAGACTCCTGTCTCTTGCCTCCCATACTGGTATTTTCCTGCAAGCACTGGGGTGAGCACATGTGGCACACACGCCCGGAACACGACGCTTCAGTGACTGTCTACAATGCCAGTTTCATGCTCCTTGCTGGCTCTCTGACCTCCACATTCTCTCAGAAGCTCACTAAATAATTTACAGGGAAGTTCTAGAGACTTTTCAGTGTAGAGTTTTTAGGATATCTAGCATGCCACAGTGTAGAAATACAAATATTTAAATATGTGCTTTATACTTTGATGATGATCTATGAAAAACAGGATATAAGCATATTCTGATGAAATGGGCGATCATACTTATCTAATTCTATCTCAAAATTTCATTGTCCATCATTGCAACACATAATGTTATGTTTAATGTTATGGGCTAATCAGACATAAATCACATTGACACAGCACATGAATGATTTATTTGCATCAAGGGAAGACTAAATGACATGTTTTACTGTGGGTGTTCAAATAAAGAAAACTACTGTGATCTGAGTAGATCACAAAGACGGGGAGCACATGAAAAGAGATCCTTTTATGCTTAATCAAAATCCACTGTACGGGGCTTCCCTGGTGGCGCAATGGTTGAGAGTCCGCCTGCCGATGCAGGGGACACGGGTTCGTGCCCCGGTCTGGGAAGATCCCACATGCCTCGGAGTGGCTGGGCCCACGAGCCACGGCCGCTGAGCCTGCGCGTCCGGAGCCTGTGCTCCGCAACGGGAGAGGCCACGGCAGTGAGAGGCCCGCGTACCACAAAAAAAAAAAAAAAAAAATCCCCTGTATGGAACTCACAGTAATGAGCTATGGGTTGCCCTGTTTTATTAATTAATATCTGTTAATAATTCTACAGTTAAAAATATTCCTAATAAACCAAACTTTCTTTAAAGTTCATGTTACAGTCATATTAATCTTCTGTTTTCATGCTGATATATAAAAAACAGATGATAAAAATATATAGAAACATATGTAGTGATTTAAGTGTTTAAAAGAACATTTATATTACAGACATGAATATTCTTTAATATTCTAATTGTATGTGCGTCAATTAAAACTTGGTGCTTTTTAAAGGATGATTTTGTTTCCTCTGTTGTCTGAGATTATTTCCTCTGAACCAATAAGACTTCCAGAATAATCCCAATTAAGTAAAGCTGATTTCAGAAACAGTTTTATAAATATTTAGGAGCCAAAACCTTTCATTCTAAACCATGGAAAGTGACTCTGCACTAATATTGTCTGACAGTGACCTAATTAGAGTCATTTGCATACTAATGAGAGTTTGAAGGCGATAAGCAATGGCATGCTTGTAATAGATAATTAATTTGTATTTCAAAATAAGCTAAGGCTATTTAACAACAACTCAAATGACACATTGAATTAAAGGAGCTGTTCAAGTTGCTTCTTAACAATAAACTCCTGTTCACAGCTTTTCCATTTTGCTTAAACTTCAAGCTGATGCCCGGATCCCAAGAACCAATTTATATTCATAAGGTGACTCCTCATTAAGTGCTTAATTCTCAAATTCACCTTCAAAATAATATCTCCCTTTGCTAAGAAATTCAGAGTCATTTATGTAGCATTACTTAAAATATCTTCTACTTATGGAACAATGTGCATCTGAATAGTACAATGCACTTTTCAAATCATCTTACATCATCTCCCAGGATCATAATTCCCATGTTTCAGTTGTTGAAATGGTTGCACTGAGAGTTATAGAGATTTGGGCAGATCAAAATGAGTCAGGGTGCCGCGGCAGCCTTCTTCACTTTTCATTTTGTCTCCTAATATGAAGTAAGATGTACAGAACCTTGAATAAACTGACCAAGACAACTAATAAACTAGTTCCATACATCCAATATACTCTCCTTTAATGATCACTGAAAGCATAAAATATCTAGAATCACTCACCAATCACTGCAATTGGTAATGGATAAGTGAGTTGGGGTGATTTATAGAATGCTTTCTCCTCTAACCCATTAATTTTTCTTTCATGTAAGTTTCAAACTATAACTGTGGTTTATTTTCATAAAGATAAGTCACTCTACGGTATAGCTGTTCTGTTATCAATTACTCTATCCCTAGCAGTCCTGAAAAAGAAAGCACTGATGACATAATTGTGGGTGAATTATGAAAATAATACAGGCCTTTATCCAAGAGAAAGTTCAAATTTTCACATGAAAAACATTTCTCCATTGACCCCAGAGGGCACATTCAACCCAGACAGGCACTAGCGTTATTTATGTAGCCTCTGACAAGAAGATTAAGAATAACCATTGTTGGAATTTCAGGTAAGTAGGGAAGAAGTAACAGGGCAGCACAAAGGGGAGGAAGAAAAAGAAGTGGGTCACATATTAGAAACATGAGGTTTGTTGTCAATCAGACAATCTTGAAAACTCAGGATAATCTTAAAGGTCTGAAATACTTTTTTATAATTATATAAGTATTATTTTTATAGTCTTTTTATATTATAAAACAAAAATTATTTCACTGGAGAGTTTGAGGTTCGGCATTATTTATATGCCATTGTTCTAAAAACCAATAGAATCATAGACACCAGAGCTAGACGAAACCTCTAGCGATTTTATATATTATATTCTTTTTAACCCCCAAATATTTTGAGATTTTATTTATATTTTACGTGGGGAAATCACTAAAAAGTATTAGATGGCATTCTTGAGGTTACAGATATTAAGCAGTGGATTACAAAGTAATATAAGCTTATACATATTAAGGTATCAAATACCTGGGGATTTTTTCAACTTTAAAATCACCTAGAAATGCCAGAATGAGACACTTCCATGATTTATGTTTTTCCGATGAATCACATTTTTTGAGGTTCAGTTTATGGGTCACAATTTGGATGTCTACGTGTATTGCGAGGAGGCCCTTCTAGGTTCCATATTTTTGCTAACCCTGACTTTGAAATCCATACATAACCCTTTATCTGAGGAGGTACATTCTAATCTTCTTATTGCAAAATTCCATTTGAATGTCTGCATTTGAAGGTTATTGATCACACAAACATTATAGGTAAGATTGAATTTAAAAGAAAACAAAACAAGAACATTTAATCAATTTTGGCAAGGCCTGTTTACTGATATTTCAACTCTTAAAAATAGAATTACCATGCTAAAATAGCCCATCTATTTCCAAACATAAAAATAATCTGAGTTTGATTTTCTGACACAGATAGAGCTGAACCTATACTACTCTGAAGTGATCGATCTTTTCCCCCAACTGACATCAGCGTTTCCTATGCTTCTATGTTTAGATTTTGGGATCCTAAGTCATTTCGTGCCTTGTTCAGAATTTATACACCCTGTTTCATTGATACACACTTACAGATAGATACTCAGCTGGCTCTGCTGAGCATTTATTAGAATTGTACAGCTGTGCGTGAAAAACAATGCTGTGTGGTCTAGCATCTGAAGAAATATTGTCTTAATCATTAAGATTCTTTCAGGGTGCTGAAAATTCTGAGTTTCTGACTTTGGGCACTTTAAAGTACTGTTCTAAAAGTCACCTTGTGCATGTGATAGTAGCTGGCAACACATCACCAAAATGACATTTCCTTTAAAAAAAAAGACTCATACTTTCTGCGCACTTCAGATAAAAATAGCAGGGACCTCCAGCACTGTTCCACATTTTATGGTCTCGGGGACAAGCATAAGAAGTTTCATTTAAAAACAACAAAACCCATGGAGTGTTCATTTAATTGTACAGAATGTCAGAGTTTTCCAGAGTTATCCCCTTCAGTCTAAATTAGATCTGCACTGTTGATGTGTATCTGCATTTTGCGATGGTAGTCATGAGGCCGAGCAGATATTACGTACACTTAAGCAAGTACTGTTGGGCAAGCCTGCCTCTACAGTTTGGTAAATTTTATAATTTGGGACATTAATGTCAAATGACTCTACAAGAAAGAGAAAAAGAGATTCAAAGATGGAAGTGCTTCTTTTCTGTTATTCATAAAGGTAGGATAGATTTTTATCAGCAATAGCTTTGAATTCCCAACCATATTAAAAGATTGAAGTGTCATGTACTCATTCAAGACTTCTCTTGAAGCCCCCCAGACAGTTAAGCATGCTTTGCTTCCCACCACCATCATAGTTTGTACAGGCTTTGTCATTTGCTTGCTCCATTGCATTGCAAATATATTTCTCTTTTTATTTCTGTCAACCCTTCAGACTCCAAGGTGCAAAATGGAGTTTACTTCTTATTCACCATTTTACTTACAGAGACTAGCCCATCAGACCCTCAGTAAGTCTGGATGCTCTTCCCTGCCTACACAGCTCACTCCTAGCTTGAAGCTCAGTGCTGCCAATAGCTAAAGGGAAAGGCTAAAGGGAGATGAAGGCGTGGTGAGAAGAATCAAGAGGTCTTCTGGGGTTTACGTTCCTCCCAAGTAGTTCTTCCCAACCAGCAATTAAAGGGCTACTGAGTCCAGCACTGGACTGGACACAACGTGGTTAGCCATGGTTTACTTTATCTACAATATGTTGGTAATAGGTAACCTCTCCCTCGAGTCCCCCGAGGTAGAGTTTTCAGCAGCCTTGAGATAATAGCCATCACTAATATACCTCCCAGAGGTATCTGAGTCACTTAACCTCTCTGGTCCTGTCATCATCCAATCATTTGTGCTGATAGATCTAAGGAAGCTCTACTGAGGTCATACCCAGACTAGAACGCTGCTCAAGATAAGTAGTAAGAAAAAAGCAACGAAGGCATTAGCCACAGTGTAGAAATGCTTCCTGGTCCAAATGCTTCCGGGGTCCAAAGATCTCGCGGAATTATTCCCCTCACCTGAGCTTCCCAGGTTTCAGTGAAGTGAGATTGGGGGTCATCCATTCAGGTAAATAAACTTGTCTCTAAGAGAACCATCTAAGAACCATCTAACCATATATCCTTCAATGGATTGTAGACGGTTGGTGGGTTCCACCAAATCTATGGAAATTCTGATCATCAAAACCTCAGTTGAGATGATGAATTCCAGTGCTGTGAATATGGGAGAGAAAAAGAGAAGACATACACAAGCACACAGCTTGCAGCCTAACGTGTGACTGTTAGTGTCAGGACACATCACGTCGCATTAGTCAGGAACTGGATCAGGAGGCAGGCGGTCTACTCCTGCCTCTACTTCACAGTAGAGCCATAGCAGGTGGCTCTTCTTACAGGGTTCATACCCAAAGTCAAGAACAACTCCACACTCTTCCAAAACTTCAGGGGGTTCTTTGAATTTGTCTCTTTTACATGAATGCATTCGTGTTTATGTTGTTTCCCTTAACAGAAAAGTTTTGTCTCCCTTTTTCATAATAAACATGGATAAACAAAAAGAAGTGAGAGTATGTAGGTGTAAAAGGAAGAAAAAACCACATGCGAGAACACGATAGTGAGAAGTTATTAAACAGTGAAAAGAAACCTAGAGGCAAGATATATTTAGACAGGGCTCATGCTGTTTCCATACAGATATGAACACTATTTATTAAAAGTTCTAATAGATCAAAAAGCAGCTTCTCATTAAAAAAGTGAGAATACACTGACTATTTGGGCAATACGTGTGCCATAATGGGAATGAATCAATGCAGTTGAAATTAATTCACCTCCAAGGGTCTCTTATTTTCTCCTTCCTAGACTCAATTATGCCTTTGAAATCGACAAGCCTGAATTAGTAACCTAAGTGCAGATTCTGACGTTAAATATCTTATTCTAACTCTGGATCCACTCATTTACTAGCAATATGATTTTATCAAGTTTCTTAATTTCTCTAAGCCTCTGTCTTCTTTTGAGAAAAATAGGTATTATATTAGTAGTGACCACAGGACCCTTTGGTGATAGATAAAATAGAATGTAGGCAAGTTGCTTTGCACATGCCAAATAAATGCTCTAAACAAAGAAATTAGTTCCAAACAGAAGCCACAGATCTAGTTCCAGTCACGATCTTGTGAAGGTCAGCGGCTTCCACACTCATTTATCTTCAGAAGATCCATCCTCTCCACTCGACTGTCATCTGGCTATCTTTAATAACTATCCTCTCTCTCTCTCTCTCTCTCTGTCTCTCTCATACAACCCCCCCTCCCCCCCCACACGCACAGTTAGTATGCAATGAGATCAATGTTAATCATCACACACATATAGTTAATACACATGGGACAATGATTTGCATTAATGTTTTCAATCATTTACAGTTTGTTACAGAAACATACAGTAGCAGTAACCTCTTACAATGACCGTTTCTACATTTTCAATGTATCTTTGTCGGATGTGTTTTCTATGTATACTGCTCTGAGAAAATGTTAGTTTATGCAGTTGATGACATTAGCTTATTATTTAAAAAGCAATGTTGTTCTATTTCTGATATTTTTTTATGGTCTTAGTGCTCAGAATACTTGCGATATCAGCCAGTTTCCTAAAGTTTTCATCTTTCAGTGTTGAGAGGGAACTTCTTATTCTTCACAGTTGAGAAAGGATTAAAACTGAGCCAACAATGAAATCGCTAAAAATCACCTTTGATCTGATTTTGTATCTGATATTTTATTTAAAAACTAAGAGAGAGGAAAGAAACAGTATAGAATAAAATATACAAATATGTATTGACTTATGAATAGCATTTGACAATGATTGTCACACATATAGATATATTAATACTCTAATATTAATGTGTGGTATACCCAGGGTGGCCCCACGGGTTTCACTTCCTTGCTGTTCACAACCTATACTCTCTTCCCTTTGTGTAATCCAAGGACCCTGTGATTTGCTTTTAGAGTATGGCAAAAGTGCAGGGATTTAGTGATTAAGTCGTTAAACAGTTAATCTTTCCATTGCATTTTATATTAATTTTCTTTTTTTTTTTTTTTTGCGGTACGCGGGCCTCTCACTGTTGTGGCCTCTCCCGTTGCGGAGCAGAGGCTCCGGACGCGCAGGCCCAGCTGCCATGGCTCACGGGCCCAGCCGCTCCGCGGCATGTGGGATCTTCCCGGACCGGGGCACGAACCCGTGTCCCCTGCATCGGCAGGCGGACTCTCAACCACTGCGCCACGAGGGAAGCCCTTATATTAATTTTTATTGGAGCACAGTTGATTTACAATATTGTGTTAGTTTATGCTGCACAACAAAGTGAATCAGCTCTACGTATACATATATCCCCTCTTTTTTGTATGTCCTTCTCATTTAGGTCACCACAGAGCATTGAGTAGAGCACAGCTGATTTACAGTGTTGTGTTAGTATCTGCTGTGCAGTAAAGTGAATCAGTTATCCATATACATATATCCACTCTTTTTCAGATTCTTTTCCCATATAGGTCATTACAGAGTACTGAGTAGAGTTCCCTGTGCTATACAGTAGGTTCTTAGTAGTTATCTGTTTTATATATTGTAGTGTGTATATGTCAATCCCAATCTCCCAGTTTACCCCTTCCCCCCTTTTCCCCTTGGTTGCATTTTCACAATTAGCTGTGCCCCGCTTTGTAGGGGCTTTGGGTTTCAGTGGGAGTGGACATATGAGCTGATTCAGGGCTCTTTGAAGAAGGCAACCACTCTTTTACAGTGAGGAGGCTTGAGAAAACCATGAACTGCCTGATTCCAGATGTGGAGGGAGCCCATGCAGTCACCAGGGTGTGGTAGAAAGAAAGGGTTCAGTGGTCTACCTGATGGAGCACAGGAAGCTGGTACAGTGGATGCTGGTGAGGAGAAATGTCATAGAGGAGCTCCCTCAGGTTCCAACTTCCAGATCTGGCCTGGCAAAGTGACCCTCCGCTTCAGACAGCTCACACGTTTCGTTGCATACTAAGCAACTCTCATTGATGAAACGGATGTAAACTAATTAGATAAATCTCAAGCCATGATGTTATTGAATAAGTAATGTAAACAGCACACAGAACTCAAGAATTAATTGTGCCCTTTGGAATGACTCAAGGGTAACTGGTATCTCTTGCTGATATCCAGAATACCACTGCTCTCCAGGCTTTCATTTCATTGTTCATACTGCAAATGGGCTTGACATTATTTTCTCCATGAAGTTTTTACTACTCTATACCAAGAAGAAGAAAAAAAAATGGAGATGTCACAGTTTTTAGATGTTGAGATCTAAATACACTAATACAGCACTTCATGAAGAAATCAAATATTGTCTTTGGTGTTCTGAAATAATTTAAATAGCTTGTTTCAATAACCTACTTCCCCTAAAGTTTGTGAAACTCAAAAGAAAAGTAAATATTTTGGTTGGTTTGCTTTTGCTAGTTTTGAAAGACCAGATATAAACTAATAATAATAATAATAATACAGAGGTTACCTTAAATTAAGAGATTCTATATAACAGCATATATAAGCATCACTGAGGGTTGTGCCAGCTTTTCTAGAAGTTTCTTTGACATATTTAATAACATTCAACATTTTTCTAATGACAAAAATGATATGCAATCATAAGAAAATATTCATCGAATACAGGCTTTTATTCAAAACTATCTAGAACATACTTTTTAAAAATAATAAGTGAAAAAAATTACACTCAAAAATTTAATTGTATCTGTGGAAAATAAAATAATTATACAAGTAACAATTAGGAAATATAACCAAATTATACCAGTCCGGAAACAAAAGCTGGCTTTTTGAGATTGGGTAGAAAAAATGAGAAGAGAGTTTAAAATAGGTGGAAATTAACATAGACAGAAGGTCATACAAAATTCAGGTTTTCAGATACATATGAGGAGTACAGCCCAATAGGGGAGGATATTGGGAAATTTTGGAAAGCAAAATGACAGTAGATTCTGGATGACCTTGTCATGTAGGTGAGAGAAGATTTCGGTTGACGAGTAAACAATAATGAAGTTTGAGTTTGTTCATTTCAGTTGAAACGTTGTTCTAACAAAGGTGCTAAAGCTCTAGCGCACTGATTTTCAAAAATCTATACCAGCTGGCTTCCCTGGTGGCGCAGTGGTTGAGAGTCCGCCTGCCGATGCAGGGGACGCGGGTTCGTGCCCCGGTCTGGGAGGATCCCACATGCCGCGGAGCGGCTGGGCCCGTGAGCGATGGCCGCTGAGCCTGCGCGTCCGGAGCCTGTGCTCCGCAACGGGAGAGGCCACAACAATGAGAGGGGCCCGCGTACCACAAAAAAAAAAAAAAATCTATACCAGCAAAGTGTACCAATTCTTTAAATGATTCTTGTTGGAAAACCAAATGGACCACTAACGAAAGTGAAACGATTTTGTTAAGGGGGAGAGTTCCCCTTGTCATCCTCAGCAACTCCTAAGGCAAGTTTCCCCAGACCCGATTTTGCCATCCACCACAGCCCATCAGACGAGCAGGCTATTTGACAAGTATGCCAATATCTGGTGAGTTAGAGGAAGGAATGACAGCCCTACTGTTAAAGCCCTAATGGAGTTGCTTTTAAATATTTGATTTCAACTTTCCTGCATAGGGGCTGAATAAATAAGTAATGTGTATGAACAGATCCTAATTTGACAAGACCATTTTGACAATGCAATTCTGAAGAGCAGCTGTTTTGAAACATAATAAGGATAAATTTTCCATGTTGGTTAATTATTACCAAGTAATGCATGCCATAGACATCTTTACTTCAGACTTGAGGTACTGAGTGCCTACCTGTCACGCCATCAGTGATCTCAGATTCGTGTCCCATCCCATCACTGAGGAACAACTTATCCTTTGTCCTAAAGCAAAGGTATAGGGTAAAGTAGAGGGTCATGGGACTCTGTGCTGTTACAGAGTCTGTGCTGTTACAGAGTTTGGTGCATAAGTTCTGGCCCTGCTCTATCAAAATGTTTACCTCAGACGTCAGCAATCTAGGGCTCACCCTTGTTTTTGTATGAGCAGCGAGCTAAGAATGAGTTTTGCCTATTTAAGAGGTTGGAAAATTGAGAAAAGAATTATATTTCCTGACACGTGAAATCATATAAAATTCAAATCTCAGTGCCCACAAATTAGTTTTACTGGTACACAGCCACCTTCACTTGATTACATATTGCCTGCTTTCGCATTATGACACTGTTGACTAATTTGATGGAGACCCCAAGCCTCTCAAAGCCAAAAATGTTTACTATCCGCCACTTTATAGAAAAAAGTGTGTCCACTCCTGAGAGGCAATATCAAATTAGCTACATTAAAATGCCTTGCTTTGGGAATATCATCATATTCTAGCTATTAAGAATTTCTCTTTATGAAATCATCATTTTTCACCATGACTTAAGAGAAAAAATACAGTACTACAAGTTATACATATTTTCCACTTATTCTTCCATGCAGACTTTAAATTTAGCTATAAACTTTATAGTTTTTTACAAAACTGAAAAACATCAGGAATCACCTGTATGTTGCATGTATTTTATACAGCTGTTTAGGATTAGCGGTGATTTCCTATTTTCCTAAAAAAGCAACTGAGAAACATCTTGTCTTATACCATGGCCATATCTAATCATTACTTCAATCTGCTTGAATAAATAAGCAATATTTAAACAATAACTACAACATCCTGCCCAATTTTTGCCTGTTAAAATTTTTTAAATGGTGAATTTTTATACATTTGTGAAAGAAATACCACATGATAATCAACATGACAGGAATATAAGTATTGCAAACTTTACTATAGAAATATGGGCCAAACTAAGTGCCAGGTGACTGCACTAAAATAAAGATTTACAGATTACATGCAACCATTCTCGAAACAAGAAGCTTCAATGACAAGAAAATTACTCAACTAACCTTCATTCATAAATATGTTCCGTTTCTACTCTACCCTTACTCTTCACAAAACTTAGCTCAATTAAAACAAAATAATTACATAATTATCCTTCTGGAAGAAGATATGGACATATTACAGTTACTTAAAATTAAAACTCAGAAATTTTATTTAATTTTGTGAATCAACGTAATTCTTCTTACCTTTAATAACACTACCCAGTATTATACATGAGTGGACAAAAATATTAAACCACATATTCCAAATGCAATCTATTTTCAATAAACACAAATTTGAAGGCTGAAATAAAATGGCAAACTATTACATGTGTGTATTAATACTGTCTTTCAATAGAGAGATTCTATAGGAACATTTATGATTCTTCTAAATCAATTAGGCTAAAGTTAATTTAAAATATGATACATTTGAGCACTAAAACATTAATTTTGAAATTTAATCCTTCACTTATTTTCCTTTATTTCAAGTATCTTGTCATATTGAGAGAAATGAAGTTAATAACCACGTAGGAAAATCAACCCTTGGTAGAAATACAATAACTTCAAAAGGTTAAAATTCAATTTCTGTCCTAAGTAAGGATTATCTCATTTCATAATGGAAAGAGCATGTTTTGCAAGTGTGAATGTAAATCTTGATTTGCATATAACAATTTCATGATGCAGAGAAAAGGTGGATGGGTTGTATATTTATACACATTGAATAAATGCTATAGTATAGTCCTTATTTTGTTCATGTAAGTGGCAAATAATAAGAGGAATTGATGATTCTAAGTTCTCATTTTTTCCTGATATTTTTATTTAAGATTGCTCATTTCAAACTGGCATGATTTTTCTTTTCTCAGAAGCAAATATTAAATCAATATTTTTTATGAGTTTTCTCTCATATGATTAACTACTCTGTTTTCAGTCCTGTGCAATTTGTACTAATGAATACCTAATAGAAGCTAATTTATTTTCCTGAATAAAAGAATGAACATCTATAGTATTCCATTAAATCAATAACCTTAAAAATAGAATTTATGTTGGTGACATAATAATGCCTCACCACTTAAAGGCGATGGCAAAGGAAATCTAATTTTCATGTGCATTAACTTTACTAAATTGATATACCAGAAAATCAAAAGAAGGAAAATGTCACTTTAAGTTTCAAAGAAAAGAACAGTATTTTTTCTAATGAGATATTATAAAAGTCTATTTTAATTTTTTTAGCTTTAGTAATGTCAAGTGTTTTAAGGGGAACTTTGCTTTAACTAAAAGTTGTCTGGCAATTTGTTTTAACTATAAGAAGCAAAATTCTACTTAGTCTTTTTTTTTTTTAATGAACTGACTAATGGACTACTTCATTGGCTTTTTCACTGGAGAGATAAATTATATGCAGGATAGTTTACAGAAGACTTATATCAATATCACACCTATGGGAAAGTATCCACCAAGTATTTAAGAAGAGAGAAGTTTGTAACACTCAAAGACACTCATTCTGCCACGAAGTTTTCCCTCTAAACCTATGCATTCATTTAAGGGTTGTGCCGTACTCTAGACATGTGATTTCTTTGCCACCAAAGAGAAGCAGCCCATTGCATCTCCAAGGCAGACAGGCCATTGCAATAAAGAATCCCTCTGCAAAAAGTTTAGTATGTGGCTTATTCGCTCTCTATACCAAGAGATGGAAGATGTCAATAGTGTGCAATATTTTGGAAGTTTAAATGTCAAAAGCCTTGAATTGCAGGCAGGGAAATTTTTGAACACATGATTCTGTCATAAAGATCCAATTCATTGTAGCTGCTAGTGGAAATGCCATAACTCAGAAACACTGTTTATCAGCAATAATTATATAATTGTATTGAGAAGGCTGGACCCTAACCTGGAAATAGTCACAAAGGAAAAGAGAATTGAACAAAAAGCAATAGCAGTAAATTGAACAATGTGTTTAATACATGGAGGCTGGCAAACAGCTGGGATATTATAATATTATGGTTCTTGATTATGTATATCTGTTATACATAGGAGTCAAGAATCTTAATCAACATGTATTTCTCACATAGCAAGCTTTTTTGATAATAATTTTCAAACAGTCTTACCCTAAGCCTCCTGCACATCATAACTAGAGTTTCTGGGAAGGGGATGGAGTAATTTCAAAAATGACAACTTTCGATATATATACAGAATTTCTATAAAATCAAAACATTGGTAGCTGAGTGGGCCAAAATCTCATTTATTTACATCAATAAAATATGCACCTCAAGACAAATGGTCTCAGTTGAGTAACGTATTGCATTTTCCACTGTTTTTAGAAGGAATGAGTAATGACAGTGAAAAGGCTTAGTTTCATTAAAGAAAAACAAATTTAATGTACTTGAGTCCTTTATTTAGAAGGAGTCTGTGATGTGAGTTGACAGTTGCTTTGTTTAGACAAGTGTCATAGTTTTATTCCATTGACCACATTTTCTAAAGTCAAATAGGGCAATCATTCTATCAGCATCCAACTTGGACATCCAACATCAACAGGAAAACAATGGCTTCAAACTAAAAAACTAAACCATTCAAAATCAAATAACTACTTTTTTTTCAATAATGGCAACATTTTACGTAATTTGACCCATATGGGCCTAGATCATCAATGGGTTGTTGAGGTGAAATCTAACCCCACATTCTCATTCCAGAAGTTTTAGGAAAATATTTTAAAATAAACAAGAGATTTGTTGTTAATTAATTAATGAAAGCTAAATATGCTATTTTGAAGTTTAACTGTAATATAACTCATACTCTACTGAATATTCTTTGATTTTGAACAACCACATGCCACTTTGTCAGAAAGATTAGAAAACAAAATCAGATACTTCCTGTCTCTCGTAAAGGTGATACCAATTGTCCTTAAATTGTTCTAGCATCTAAGAAGCATCAAAAAGTAAACACACTGGAAGTGGCAAAGAAAGGCTACATTCAGGGTAGAATGGTCTTTAAAATTCTCAGTAAAATTAACTATTATTTTACTGAATTATTTTATTTGCAAGTAGAATTCATCTATTGGAAAAACAGATTTGAGAAAAAGTACACTAATAATATAAAATTTAGAAAAATTATATGTCTTTGGTGTTTAAAAATATAATTTAAGAATCAGTTTAACCTATAAGTCCACCTTAAATTTTTATTAGTGATTTCCAAGATTTTGCTTTCTAGTGGAAATCATCATTTTTATTAAGGATGCTTGTAGCTTCAGCCACATTCAGAATATTGGAAACCACCATTTCTGCTATACAGTTTGTGTTCTTCAATAAAGGTTTAAAAAGATGACAATCTTCTTATTGTGTATCTCAAGACATAAAATTGATCCACAGAACTGAGGTAACTGCCCACATGATTTTGGCTGAAAAATAATGTAGTTAAATTATCTAAAATATGGGAACCAAGAGTTTCATTTAGTTATATTATGCCAACACTATCTTTCATTATTTAATTTGCTTTTGTACATAATAAAATTTTCTGCAGCCAAAGATCAAACAAGTTATATGTAATACCCTATGATCTCTAAGTAGCCTTACCACAAAACATAATGATTAATTAAAAAAAAAAAGCAAACTCTACGAAAAATATTTGAAGACTGTACAAATAACTGACAGTAAGGAAAGGGAGATGATTCAATTCAAGTACCCTCTGGCTCTTTTCAAAAATAATTTTACTTTGTGTCGTGAAAAATACAACATGAAGTATTGAATATTGATTAAACCCAGATTTAATATAAAATCTGCTTCCCAAACAGATTGTTTGACATAAATTAAAGCCATTGCTCTCCCATTTGGAGTTTGCAGAAAATGCATACACTTGAAGGTACATTAGTTCCAAACTATTTATTTCAAAACCATTATACATTAAGAAAAATCAACTGATTTAGTAGAACATATATTGTCTATT
Source organism: Pseudorca crassidens (assembly GCF_039906515.1). Lineage (NCBI taxonomy): Eukaryota > Metazoa > Chordata > Mammalia > Artiodactyla > Delphinidae > Pseudorca > Pseudorca crassidens. The sequence continues at coordinate 8,161,547 of NC_090313.1, forward strand.
AGATAATGTAAAATTGCAGTGTAGAAAAAAGCCTATACTACATAAAATATTAATGTCCTATATGTACTACATAAAATATTGTACGTATTATTATTTCCTTTCTCAATGTGTAGTGAGTATAGTGTTGAATATACAGGAGAGTCTTGTCAAAGCAATGTAAAAACTTAGTAGTAGGGCTTCCCTGGTGGCGCAGTGGTTGAGAGTCCACCTGCCGATGCAGGGGACACTGGTTCGTGTCCCGGTCCGGGAGGATCCCACATGCCATGGAGCGGCTGGGCCCGTGAGCCATGGCCGCTGAGCCTGCGCGTCCGGAGCCTGTGCTCCGCAACGGGAGAGGCCACAACAGTGAGAGGCCCGCGTACAGCAAAAACTAACAAACAAACAAACAAAAAAAAAACAACTTAGTAGTCAAAAAGGTGAGGTGTATGTACCTAATTCTTCTAGTAGATAACGGAGAGACAAAATCACTAGGTGTCATTGGCCCTAAGCTGCTTGTCTGAAAACCCGGCCTTGGAAGGCAGCGAGCTCTAAGTTTCTTTAATATTATATGATCTTGTGATCCATGTTACTTAACTTTCTGTGATTACCTAATTTGGGCTCAGGTACAAATTTTGGACTTTCTTGAGGGCATTGCTGATAGTGTTAAAGGGAATAACTAGCAGGCTTGAGGACCTCTCTGGCTGGAACCCATCCTCAAAGTGGATTCTACTTCAGACATCTTTCTCTATAACAGATATGATGGTTGCACATTTCAAATTGAGTGGTAAAGGGAAACGCTAAAGGACTGATAACCCACAGTCATGTACGTCAGGACGATGGCTTCTTTACGTGGGCAGATTTATAATGAACTACCTCAAAGTCCTGGGAAGGGGGTTAGTAAAGTGTTCACATGGTTTTATGTATTTTTAAAATTTGAAAAATTAAATTATTTTGACTATGATTCTTGAAGATCACTGTCTCTTTCTGCCCTGATTTTCCCTCTGTTACAACACTCCTTATTTTAGTTGACCATTAAGATGCTCTTGTGATTAGGTAAGTTGTTTTGGGAATTATTTTCATTTGGATTTGGTGATTCAGGTTTATTTTATCCTTTGTCATCACTCCCATGGTAAGGTTTTGCGGGCCCACCCACAGAACAGGAAGGACTTTCAGGAAAACATCCACTGTCCTTCGTACTGACCTGTCCAGTCTGAAGATTCTGATACAGGGCCAGAAGTCGTGTCGCGTGATAAACAGGTACCATAACCTTGACATCAAAGCCCTCACATCAGCCCTGATGAGAGAAGTGTAGTGGCCACAAAAGGCATGGGATAGGTGAGGACTAGTTTTGCTTTTGCTGTAAATGCGAATTGAGAGAGGAAGATTCATTTTTCTTTGACACTTAATCAAAATGGAAATTCAACACCTCCTGCTAGGGATACACACAAATATGTGTGTGTGTGTCTGTGTGTGTATGTTTATGCATATATATGTGTATGTGTATATATATATATAATATATATTTATATACACACACATATCATAGTAACCATAAAGGGAACATAGATTTTATTTCTTTTTTGATGGGAATTGCTTGGGATAGAATTGATGCACATTCCTGTATCTACGGGGCACTGCAAAGCTCTGGAGTACCTGTGTGGGCAGTTACAGGTTCTATATTTTCCAATCTACCAAATTATGTCTTAGTGTATCTGATGCATTTTTCCTGATGAAAACTGGCAGTGCCATACCAAATAGCGCTCAAAATTTCTACCAATTCAGCAAATAGAATGAAGAAACAAGTACAATGGTAACAGAGCACCTACACGTATTAATCAATAGATCAGTGTAAGATGAGACTAATTTGATTACATAAAAATGTAACTCAATGTACAGAGCAGAGATTTAAAATGTGTTTGAATTGATCTTGTGTATGCCTTAATTTCAGTTTACTTTTGTGTATTTTTTGAGAAATATTAATCAAACCAGTAACTGAAAGAAATATACAAATGTGTCAGGCAGCTAATTAATCAAGATAGCTTGCTTTTTTTTTTCTTTCTAGATTTTATGTTTGTGATATTTGCCAGTTTTTTCTCAATTTAAACACTCAATTTCTTACCTAATTTTGGATTTATAAATTTTATTCATTTCTATAGGAGGTCTTTGCAAATCATAAAAAAATATAAAATTATAAAAGTTTCAGCTCTCATAAAACTTGATCTGTCCCTGCCTATTGTATATGTCAATATTGATAGAACAGCTTAAAAGACTGAAACCCACCGGGGAGCATCAATTGTTCTAATGGTCTGTCTTGTCTAACACACTTGGATTCTTTATAACTTATGTGTAATTATGTTTCCGTTTTATATTCACTGCCATCATTTTACTAGGTTAGGTTCTGCCAATGCAAGTATTTAAAAAAAATTTTTTTTTCCAGTCTCAATGCAGGAGGATTTATCCTGGCTTAAACATTCAAGGTTTCACAGTTTCCACAAAATCTATTGACACCTTATCCTATTGTTTTACACTAAGAAAACTAGGAAAACAAGATAAGTTCTGTCTCTACCAAGTACCAGAGCATGACAGGCATTTGTACAAGTTTTTTCGCTCAATTACGCCAGTCTTTCTTAGGTAAATAGTATTTTCCCCATTTTGTAGCTGTAGAGCATGAAGGCCAGTGAGGCTCAATTTACCTATGGAATTGAAAAATGGTAGAAAATTTTAAGCCAGGTCCATGAGACTACCAAACTTACTCGCTTAAGCGTCATGCCAGGTGGATTTGAAATTCCTTCTCACACATAGAATTATCAGTCACATTTCCATACACGGATAGCTACGCTGTAAGTCTATACACCTCTCTAGGGTTATGGTTATATTTAGACGGCATCAAAATATTAGATAAATTTACCATCTAAATGTTTCATTTGCTCAGTAGCAAACGATCAGTTTTACATTTAAGTGATTGGGTGCTTCAATAATGCATAAGCACACACCAAGTCTATTTTCATATTTTAAAATGTAGTTTGAGGAATTGAAGAGCAAAGGCAAAAAGTAGCTGCAGAGGTGGTAGAAAATTATACACACAAAAAATCAACTGCCTGCCTTGTGGTTTGAGATACTGGTTAGTATTTTATACATTTCCAGGTAAGACAGAAGAAATACCAGTAGCCACCTGACATTATTAAGCCTAACTGCTGGCCGACTATCTTGAGAAGTTATCTAAATTATATTTTTGAATGTATTTTAAAGTGATTTTTAATCAGTATAAAATTTTCAGTATTTGGAATAAAATATATTCCGCCATTTACCTATTGCCCAAATTCATCAAGGTTGAGTTTTAAACTCTTTTCTAAGCATAGTTCACAAAAAGGTTCTTCTCCAGGCTATATAAAGTCCACAGATACATTCAGTGTAGCTTAGGCCCACTGTGTTTTAAAAACCAATGTAACGGGCTTCCCTGGTGGCGCAGTGGTTGAGAGTCCACCTGCCTATGCAGGGGACACAGGTTCGTGCCCCGGTACGGGAAGATCCCACATGCCGCAGAGCGGCTGGGCCCGTGAGCCATGGCCACTGAGCCTGTGCGTCTGGAGCCTGTGCTCCGCAACGGGAGAGGCCAAAACAGTGAGGGGCCCGTGTACCGCAAAAAAAAAACAAAAACAAAACAAAAAAAACCCAATGTAACAAGACCGGTCTCTATGCAAACTTTAAAGTGTCTAATTTTATTTCTTGGCCCCTTCAAGAGTTTATATTAACCACAAACATCTCAGTTTGCAGGCCTGTCCTACATTCTCTCCCACTGTTTTCATGCACACTAATGCTACTACTCACTTCTGGATGGCCACCAAGTCCAAATGTAAATTTCTATCCAGAGCTCACCTCGAAGTTCTAGACCCATATATCAAAGGCACTTCAAGGGTGTCCTATTTTAATAAACAACATTATTACACAGTTACTCATGTAAGAAATAAATTTAAAATCATCCACAATGCCCTCCTATCCATCACACGCCGTAATCAGTCAGGCACCAAACTTTCCATTTTTTTTTCCCCAAATGTCTCTGAAACCTGATCATTTCTGTTCACTTCTCCTTACTCCCTGGTGTATGTTGTCAGAGTGCCTTGTACTATTTTTACATGTGGTTTATAATTATATAGACTTCGGTGGAAGTATTTATAAACACCAGTTTCTCCCATTAGATTCTAAACTTCTTGTGGAGAATGACAATGTATGATTCAGTCTCCATTTTATCCCCAGAGACTACCATCAGTCTTGATAACCATTTCAGTGAAAAATGAATGTGGAACCTTGAGATTACTGCGTTTTTACTTTATGAAATCAAAGAGTTATTAATATCATTATATATAAATTTTTAATGCCTCTTAGATTCTTCCCTAAGATAATTTTATGCAAGTAAAAGTATTGTTTCAAACACTAGGAAGTACCAGAAAATCTTTCAAAAAAGCTTTTATCATTTTACATTACCCAAGCTGAGTATAAAATCACTTCTACGATGCTTGCCCAAGCATTTACAACTGTGAGGCTTATTCTTTGTAAATTTAATAAAGATCTTTAAAAATTATTTCTCTAATTTTTATAAATTTGACTTCTTGCATGGTTCAACTTTTTTAATTTATTGGAAATTTATATTATTTCTATAAATTGTCTTTTAGAGCCATTTCTAATTATACTGATGTATTAATATTTCCTTATCCAATAAAAAGCTATTTATATGTTAGGATAATAATAATTTGCTAAAAGGTAGTAGCTTGTTAATTGTATTTGTGACATTTTGACATGCCACGTATTTTACACTGTATTTAACCAAAGGTGAACTGTGTTTTTGTCTGTTTCTATGATAAGTAAGCCTTTGCCCATTCTAAAACTGAGACAGATATAAATTTATATTGGTGTCTATTGGCTTTGTATTTTAATTTTTTAGAAGTAATTTTTTAATTTACCAAGTTTTTGTAGTTTACAAAAATAATACATGAAACTAATGGTATTATAAAACAATTATTATAGATAAAATAAAAGTCCCCTTTGATCCTCACTGCTAAATCCATTGGGTAGGCATTGGGTTAAATAAGGCAAGAATTTATCCAATTGTGTATGGTGAGGGAAAGACAGCAGGGATAATTTATAGATATAAAGTGAAGTAATCCCATAAACCAGCAAGAGTGTGAAGATCTCTGGTATTTTATCTTGTGAAAACAAAAGAGCAAATAATTCAACAGAGCTGAAGAATGGTTTATATTCTTAGGGCCACAACATGAAGAAGAGTTGAAACAGTGGGAGTTTAGCCAAGCAGAGCCTAACTCTCACTAAAAGTGGAAACACACCCACTCTGGCACAGAACCCACATCTTATGGTAATGGAAAGAGCACCATAAGGAGAAAAATAACCCCAACTCCAATAAATAGTATTTAGAGATGGTGTTCCATCTTGGCAGGTATTTGAGGACACATTTACATTTTATTTATTTATTTTATTTATATATTTACCATAGGAAAAGAGTCAAGTCATAAGTCATTTAAAGGTATAGTGCTCAAGAGATTTTAGATATATTTTTGGACATGCACAGTACTAATAAATTATTCCTTCCATTGAATTTCATCAGAGTCAGTACAGATAATAGATTCAGTAGTTGCACATCTAATCTGTCACCTTTTCCACTGGTTTGGCATCACTGCCTGGAAGAATCCTTGGACTGGGAAGAAGCTGAAGCCCCCTCCTGAGTCCCTCTGTGTAATTCAGCCTAGTCCTGCAGCAATCAGAGCAGCTCACTATTGGACACGTGTATAATTTTAAAATTATGTTAGGTACGTCCTCTTTATGCTCCTGTCCCTCTCTATTACTGTATTTGTGATAGCTCTTAATTTATTAGACTTCTTAGTGAACATTTTAGGTTTTATTAATCAGTACTAATTTGTTGGTGATGGATTTTGTAATTTCTACTGTATTCCTTTTTTTTTTTTGCGCTACGCGGGCCTCTCACTGCTGTGGCCTCTCCCGTTGCCGAGCACAGGCTTCGTACACGCAGGCTCAGCGGCCATGGCTCATGGGCCCAGCCGCTCCACGGCATGTGGGATCTTCCCGGACCGGGGCACGAACCCGTGTCCCCTGCATTGGCAGGCGGACTCTCAACCACTACGCCACCAGGGAAGCCCCTCTACTGTATTTCTTATTAATTCTTTTCTTCTTTTATTAATCTTGGTTTTTAGTTTTATTTTGCTGTTTGTTCTTGTTTTCTTCATGTAGTCTACTTGAGCTAAAACTTACTTCATTTATTTAAAAACTTTTATGTTGACAGTAAATGCATTTGAAATATAACTGTTTTGTGTTGTTTTATCTATATTCACATATTTAGTGTTGTTGTCATTCGATTCAAATTATTTTTAAAGTTTAATTTGTTTCTTCTCTATTTCCTCATGTTTATGAAAAATGTTGTTTTTTAAATTTCTATGTTATTTGTTGTTACTTTCAAAGTTAATTGAATTGAGGTCAATAATTATGGTTTTAATAATATAAAACTAAGAAATTTCCTGAAATTTCCCTTGTGATTTACTGCATAGTTATTTTTATAACAGTTCACTGTATATATTCACTGTTTTAAAAATAGATTTTACACATATTTAGTTCAAGTTTGTTAATTGTTTTATTTATTTCTTCTTTAGAGTTATTTATTTTCTGCCTGGGGAACTTTCCATTTTCTTCCAAAGTATATTAAAAATTTCTAAACATTTTTTAGACATGTGTCAATACTCCTGGTAGTTTTATCAGTCTTTTGCCATAAATATTTGGAGGTTCTTAGTTGTTTAAATACAACAAGTTATTTTCCTTTCCAAAAATAAAACAACTCTGTTTTCTTTTGTAATGGTTTGACTTAAATTTCATTTTGTCTCAGAGTAACATTGCTATATAACATTTTTAATTAATATTTTCTGGTACATTTATATACAGCCACTTATTTTCAATTATTTTCTTTGATAGGTTGCAGCTCAAATTTTAGGCAGCATAATCTTTTAAATCTATCCTGACACAGTTATTGTAAAACCTTATAATTCTGAATTTAATCTTACCATCTTATTTTGCTTTTTATTTTTGCCTTGTGTCATTGATAAATAAATGTCTACTTTAGCTATCTAAAAATTAAAGGGTATTTCTTCCTTATGCAGTAATTCAAGTGTATTCTTGGACATCAGTTGGATCTTCTGCCTCCACAGCCAAAAGGCTCATCCCTCTGGTGGTCCCAGGTTTACATTCACAAAAGGGGTTTATATTCGCAAAATTTTTCCATACTCAAGATGTCCAAACTTTTTAACCTTATTTGAATTAGGCTGTTTCTTCTAAAATCCCACGAAAAAGAATTCATTAAGGTCACCATTGACATTCCTGTTGCTAACTGCAGTGATCAATTTACCGTCCTCATCTTTGACACAGGTAATCATTCCTTCCTCTTGGAAATATTTATTTATTTTTTTTACTTCCTTGGCAAAAACCCCACTTCACTTGTTTTCATTCTAACTGCCTGGCCACTTTAGTCAGTTTTGCAGAGGCTTCCTTTGTTTCCTGAATTTTTGCCCCTTCAGTGGCTCAAGTTTCAGTTCTCGGCCTCTTTTTTAATCTAAATTCTCTCTCATAGCTCCTCAATCAGATTCGCAGGGCTTTATTAATTGTAAGGTTGCAGGTTTATAATGTTATGCATATAAATAAATCATCTGGAAATAGTTACTATTTCTGTATCTCATTAAAAACTGCATGTAGTATTTCTCTTTGTTGCATTAGCACTGTGGCCAGAACTTATAGAAAATTGTGTCTGACAAGGATTCTCCATGAGTTGTTATGTATAAATATGCTTTACTCTTTTGATAAAAAAGGTCTACATTCATTATAAATAAAGGAATATAATATGTAAAGAATGAAGTAAAAACAGTCACCCAGTAAAACCACTGTTAACGTTATCTACACATCATTATAGATATCATGACACACATAGCGTGGGCAAAAGTTAACAAGACCTTTTGCCTTTCTGCATGAGAATTTGGCTTTTGATTAACTTCCTAGTTTTGTTCTCCTTCTAACCTGGTAAGATGGAATATGTCAACTATGGTACTAGGCAATGTTACTTAGAGTGGGACGCCTATAAAGAACTAAAAATAAACTATAAATATTTGATGGGGAGATATAGCTTCCTTGACTGTGGTGGAATATAATAATTGGGCATAATCTCTGAGGGAACATTAGAAACTATGCCTGTAGGATTGTTGCAAGAAAGATTGGATACTATGAGGTTCCTACTAAATCCTCCCCGGAAACCTCCTACGGACCCAACCTAATGTCCTAAGTCACTACTTTCCTTCATACCCTGATGCATAAAAGTAGTTTGTTCTAATGGTCTCCATTCTCACTTTTTACTTATGCCTTATCTTACAGTTTGAATTCAAGCTAGACCATCCCATGTTAATTTCTGTGTCAAGCGTGGCTGCGTCCTCCACCGCATCTCTGTGCTCATCCTCCTGGAGGTCTCTGTAACATCTGATACCATTTAATCTTTGAGCTTCATTGGCTTCACCATCCTCTCCTTGGATGGATTCTCTGTTCAATCAGACCCATTCTTTTCAGCTCTTCTCACTTCTCTCTTTCTGTTTTCCCCACTAAATGTAGGCATTATGCAAAACAGTATCCTATTTCCAGTTTTACTCAGTTCTGTTGTTTCAGTGATCACCTCAATTTCACACCTGTCAATCTTTCATGGAAATATTCTGACATGTTTCAACAGCTTGGGTGTGGAAATATAATTTCATCTTTCCTCCAAAACTAGCAACCCCTTTGATACTCAAAGTCTACTCACAGCACTTCCATTTTCCCCTCATTTGGGCTCAAAATATCAATGGCATTTAGAAACTTTCCGTTTCCTCTCAACCTCATCTAAATAGGAGAACCAGATAAGTCTACATTACCTTTAAATTATACTTGAATTGCTTTTTCTCTCCTTATTTTATCATTACTACAGCCACAAACTCATTATTTCCCATATACACTATCCCAGTAACCTAAAATTAATTCCATAAATGACAAATAATGGAATCTTGAAGCTACCTACCACCCACTACCAAAAATGTCTATGGCCTACTGAAATGAACCTCACTTCTTTAATCTTCTCTTGAAGAGTTTACACCAAGAATCACAAATGCAGACTCCTCCCAGGGTGAGGGAGATTGGGTAGAAGCTGAAATGTACCCCATGGAGGTTACACACCCCGTGTAGAGGAAGCAGCTGCTACTCAGCGTCATCATGATGCTCCCTGTGGAAATGTGGTTCATTGATTCAAGATCTTCAGTCTATTAAAAGAATCCAGAAATCCAAACTTGGCAAATGTGGTAAATCTCCTGATTTGATAAGTTTGGCCTTTATTTTTTTTAAAACTATTTGTATGAGTCAAGCAATAAAGGGTTTGCTAGCCAGATCTGGTCTACTGTCAATTGTCCATAGTCAATCTCTGCTTAACTGCCGTTGCTCCAACCTTTTTTCCCAGTCGTTTTATTTAGCATGGATTCCAAAGAGATTAACTCACTATTTGCACAATGTGTACTATTAATTTTCACTTTAGGACCACTCTTCTTCACTGTAACTCCTCTCAAACATCTCCAGTTTCTATCAAATCGCCGCTTGAAGTGAATGTGTCTTTATTCTTTTATGTTGTCTCTACCTCCTATGAACCAACTTTCTTTGATTTATTTCTATATAACCTAGGCTAAAGAATGATTAGGGATAAAAGAAAAGCTTTTGTTCAATAGTTCTAGGCAACTAAACCAAATCTAATGTCTTTATGACTGTGGTTCTCAATGAAGGTGGCACTGTTCCCTAGGGGAACACTGGAAAATAGAGGAGATGATCTTGTCGGTCACGACAGCTTTGGTGGTTGAGATGTACTGTCATTTACTAGATGTAGTCAAAGGATACTAGTTATTCTGTAATACGTGTGAGAGTTAGCCCATGCCATTGTCCTATGTCCCTTCCGTCTTGGTAAAATCCTATTAGACATTTATTTTGGCTAAAAACTTGTTTAAATCATCTGAGCCTAGAACCTAATGCTCTTTCACAGAGAAACCAGTATTTTTGCAAGATTTAAATAAACATCATTTTTTTAGGAATGTAACTACTATGTAAATTGAAGGGATATTTTACTTTGTTTTATTTGGATCTTTCACTAAGATTGTCACCACTTTGGAAAATCACATCAGTGGAAGTTGTTTAATGTATTTGGAGTTGCCATTAAAATGCATGTGTATAATTCTGTCTTTTTAGCTGCCATATTCATCTTGATTCTGTGTGGATTTGTAAACATCTAATAAATTTATCATGTTCTAGTGCAGTCATACCTCAGCCTGTTCATATCAATATACATATTACTGTTTTCTAAATTACTTAACCTAGTTCCTCCTTTTTACCACAAAGTATTATTGATTTTGTTTTAAATTTTTCTAAAAAGGTAAGATATTATCTATAAAATTATTTTCTGGATATTAAAGGGGCCATTACAGAACAATTTTTATTATTAAAAAAGGGGGAACTGGGACCTCCTTTCTATGGTAAGCATGGTCCTAAGTGGGCTTTGGCTTCCTCAGGGTAACTTTGATGGTGGAGATAACCAAGAGTGGTGAGATGAGATGTGCAACTTTAAAAAAAATTTTTATTTATTTATTTTCTTTGTTTTTTTGGCTAGTTGGTTAGTTATGGCATGCGGGATCTTTTGTTGCAGCATGGGTTTCTCTCTAGTTGTGGCACATGGGCTCCAGGGCACGTGGGCTCTGTAGTTTGCAGCACTCAGGCTCTCTCGTTTGGGCACGCGAGCTCAGTAGTTGTGGCGCGAGGACTTAGCTGCCCTGAGGCATGTGGGATCTTAGTGCCATGACCAGGGATCGAACCTGCATCCCCTGCAGTGGAGGGCGATTCTTTACCACTGGACCACCAGGGAAGTCCCTAGATGTGCAGTTTAAAATGAAGTAACATTTCAGGTCAATTTCATCATGTTTAATGATGTGACAAAGAAAGGAAAGTAGAAGAATTTAGTTCCCTCGTACCCTTGTTTCCTGTCAAACGAGACTGGTTAAAAAGTCTGCCCAGATGACTCCCAGGGAACCCAAGATTTACTCTTGCCTTAGCAATTAATTTTCTCATGTTTTTGCAAATGATGATTGACTTGTCTCCACTGAATTGCATGATCCTTGATCATACTGACTCTCTTACTCATTTTTTAACATGCCCATTTCCTAGCACATAATAGACAATAACCCTTTTAATTAGAAGCAATAGAAACAAATTCTAACATGAGAAAAACTGGGGTTGTAGGCTTTACTGATGGGGATCACTGAGCCCCATATAATTTAAAGAAGAACTAAACAACCCAGCCTCACGGAAACTACAAAAACCAGAATAGCACCAACCATGTTCAGTGTCTGTGTTATGGGGGAGTTGAATAGGATAGTTCTAGTTTGCATCATGTTTTCTGTCTTGGTAACAATCAGTCATGCCTGAGGAAAAGGACAAGTAGCACAGTCTTTGGAGAAACTGATGGGTGCTGGTTAGTCACTCCAATTTGTGTCTATCATAAGCACTGATAATATCTGTTTAACAGCTAAGTAGATAAAAGGAAAAAAACTGTTGTCAAAAACATTTTCCACAATATTTTACAATTTTTCTCTAGTCCAGCTCAAGAAAACGAAATTTGTAATGCTAACATTGAACTAAATTATTTTATTTATACTTTGTAAATTTTACATTCACATTAAAATCCATCTATCGTGACTGAAAAGTGGAAAGAAAATATTTTGAATACATAAAGGAAGTATTTTTCAGAACTTGGACCTTTCATTCTAAATTGATAAATGAAAATATTTTACAAGTGACTATGCATTATTTTCCTCCAAATATCAGGTTGTATTCCCACATTATTATGATAAACACTTCTCAAAAGTCCTATTAGGAAGTGAGTTGGCTCATATTTTGTCTAACATACTCTAAGACCAAATGACAATCTATTTCTTCCTTATCTAAAGCAGTCTTCAAAACCTTATATATCATAGTTGTGTAACTCATTCTAGTAGGATATTTCTATCAAGTGGAATATCTTATTCGATCAGACTGAATGTTATTCTTACTGGGTTATATGGTATTCTAATTTGAAATTGTAGCAATATTTAGGATTAAACAAAAAGGTAATTAAAACCTTAAATAGCCAATAGATTTAAAATTCACATTAAAATGGAAAAGTGCCAATTATGATGTCTAATTTTGAAAAGATAATTCAAACTTAAATCTACATGGTTTTATTTTTATTACAAAACTTTGTGTCCCATTGGATAAAGCAGAGAATAAAATTTCTACAAAATAAAAGGGTCATTGGGCAAATTATTTACAACCAATGTCAAAGTAAACTTTGTCAATTGTTGTGAAGGGTGTGAGATTTTACTGTTGTTGAAAGATAACAATTTAACCTGCCATAGCTTCATGAGTGCTATAGAAGACGAGGCTCCTGAGTAAGAGAAAAAGCATATTTTATTATTCACGGTAGCCCCAAATCATCATTTTTGCTCCAGTTCCTTGAGCTCTAATTCCCATGAGGTGATGCACAGAGGCCCAAGTAACACCTTCACATGTGGTGCATTATGTGAAAGCAGAGCAACCCTGAGCTTAGGGCACCCACATATTTTATTATAGGCAGTAGATTGCCTGACTGGTGCTAAGAGGAAGACCCCATCTCTATACTCCAGGGGTATTGACTATGCACACGCCATTGAAAAGATACTCTATACCAGGGCAGTCGGTGCCTCTGTTCATAAGAATGCAGAAATGTTAAAAACTTATAAAGAACAGTTTCCCAACAGACTACTGAAAACTCCCCAAAGGCTGCCCAGGTGTCCAAAGTAAGGTTGCCAAAGTGCGCCTGAGACCAGAAAATTCACTTGGTTTAATTCTGACTTGTTAGTCCCCTTTTCTTCTTACATAAATGATGTAATGCTGCTCAACCCCTAACAGATAGGCTGACTGTGAGTCAAAAAAACCACTGTTAGAAAAACAGTTCTGTCTGCAGACAACTGAGAATCTTGTAGTTTCCTACAAAATGCAGGAGGAGTAAACAGATGACCAGTAAGATTATTTCTTCACAGCTTATACTTTTATTCACCTGTTCCCCAAATCTCAAATGCCCTTTGCTTTTTATATCGCCTTGATTAATGTTAGAATTACTTCCTCTCTTGCTTTACTAAGATTTACTTTTGCATTAATACCAAAAAAGTTCTTTAGACTTAATTTTGTACACGTTTGCTCTATTGATCTGAATAATGTTTCAGTTTAAGAATTTCCCCCTCACCAAATGGAGAATATGAATTTGTATTGTAAAGCTTCATATATGATGCTACCCAACTAAAAATGTCCAAACTCACTTGTGCTTTGATTTATTTAACCTTAAACACTAATTTGAAAATATTAATTTTGGAAACTTGTGCTAGCTAATCCTCAGTGCTGTTTCTCCTTGGCTTTGAAAATAGATTTTTGAAAGGGGTGTACCAGATAAATCATCTGTTGAATATGGTAGCCATTAATCCCATTGCTATGAATTTTGAATGTGGCTAGTACAAATGAGCAACTGAATTTTTAATTTTATTGAACTTTAATTAATGAGAACGTAAAAAAAACGAATGGTCAATTTGGTTATTTGAAAACTTTTAAGTATGTTTGGAATACCTGGTGTGTACGAATCTGCTTTCTGACAGTAAATTTAATGAAAGCTAAATACAGATCAAGTATTTCCCATGAAAACTGAGCATCAAAACTAGATGTGATTTAAGAGTGGAATTCAGAACAGACTTTAAAAGAAGATATTTTTACATTACACATAAGGTTTGCACTACATTGGACAGAGCTAGAAACTTTCAATTGTGTGTATTCTTCAAACTGCTGGTAACTTTTAATGTCCATATTTTCTAATAAGATCTCTGTGTGACTGCATTCAATTACCAGAAATCCAGTCATATGTGTTAAAGACTTTTGTTAAAGTAATCATAAGTGTCTGTCAGTTTTATTAAATATTTCTTTACATACTTTGGAAATACTTTCAGTGATAAGTGATTCAAAGCATAAGTGATTTAAACTAATCCAATTTAATGAATCTGTGTTTAACCTGATTAGGATTCTTGTTGAGCCTCACGTTGCTAGCTTTGCTCATTATATTTAAATCTGTTTCTACACGGAAGCATCAAAACTATTTCTATGTGAAAACCGGTAGCGTTATTAAGCCACAGGATAGTGCTACCCCGAGAGCATTTTGGTGGCAGGTTTAACCTAATCCACTGATTCCATTTTAAAAATATCAAAAACAGAGAACCATTTGAAAATGTTATTTTCCGTCTGGAGAAAATTCTGCATTCTCTACCCAACTGGATAGTGTATCAAATTGATTTAGAATTGTGCCAACACAAATGCAGCTGTTTAGAAATGGAAATGTTTACTATGTAGAAACTCCAAACTGCATCCCATAATATGTTTAAGGTCAAGTTCACCCAGGGAGAAAAGCCTAGGGCACAAGCTGAGGGACAAAGGCTCCATTTGCCCCTCACCCAGAATCCATCACTCCTTCTTCTCTTGGTCTTCATTTCCTTTCTCACTGTAATGCCAAGAGAAACATCTGACCCAAATACAGGAATGCCAGAGCAGTAGATCAAAAGTGTGATGTCTCTGATTACCCTGATTTGTGTGTGTGTGTGTTGTGCAAATATCTGAGGACAGAAGTATTAGCAAAAGGAAAGACAAAGAGACACAACCAAAGCTAGTCCATCAGTGTATATTTGCTTTTTCTCTTCACCACCGTGCTCTGCCTTCTACACGTTTTGAAGTTCATTTTAAACTACTTTTTTCCTACTACCTCTGTTTACTTCCAAGTTAGCTGTAACTCCTGTGTTTGCCTTTGTTTTTCATTCTGACTGACTTCATTTAGCTTCCGCCTGACACATATGATTTACACATATGTTTCAATAATGTGGTGGACTCATTTTTAAATTATTTTATTCGTGAACATCTTTAATG
This sequence comes from Pseudorca crassidens, assembly GCF_039906515.1. Lineage (NCBI taxonomy): Eukaryota > Metazoa > Chordata > Mammalia > Artiodactyla > Delphinidae > Pseudorca > Pseudorca crassidens. The sequence goes on from NC_090313.1 coordinate 8,176,610, forward strand.
GGCATTAAACTCACTGCTATATTTATGTGCAGAAATCTGATCATTACTACGTTGTAAGGAGAAAAAGATAAAAAGAAATATAACTTTGTTTATCTCCTCTAATTAGTTGAAGTTGTCATAATAGAGAAGCTCACTGCTGATAGCCTTCAGATATTAAAGTTAGATCATCTCGGTCTTCGGTGGAGAATGCCAAGTTTAAAAATCTTCAATATTTTCTTTAATAAATTGTGGACATTTGATGGCTTAGGAAGTATTTTCTCTTTCTTCTGTTTAATATGCTAGAATACTATTCATCCTGTTCTAGCTTTAAATAGACTTAAGTGTGAAATAAACAGTAAGATGTCTTTAAATATCATTAATTCTCTGAAAGCTTTAAAATATTACGAGGTTATGTAGACATTGTTTCCCTTCACTTGTTCGAAGGCTAATTCAAACCAGCAGTAAAAGTTATGATTGAATATTGATTCTGAAAGAATTAAAACTTGAATGCATTCCACTTCATTTTGATAATTAAAATATAGACAATGAAATTATACAGAGTTGTAATTGTATTTCTATGTAAAAATATCCACCAAATTAAAGGGAAAAAATAAATGCATCACACGTCCTCTGAGCAAGGAGAAGCTCTTGCATGCACATGCAATTTTAGCCAGTAAAACTATTATTAAAGGTCTTGGAGATGAACCAAATCACAACTCATTCTCAAACTTTAAAAGTTTTAGAAGCTTTGCACATTTTTCCATTTAGCCTTCACAGCAATGCTATGAGGCAGGTGTTATCCTCATGATAAAAATGATGAAGCCAACTTCCAATTGCAAGATAGTGCAACAAAGAATTTTCTGACCCCTATTCTCTGGCAAATATCCCTTAAACTGCACATAGAATGAGCATCAGTGTGCAATTTCTATCTTCAGGAGAAGAGATCTTCAATCTCACACATCATATAGGCAGAGAGCATGCAGAGGGAAGATGACTGATGCAATGAGGGGAAGAAATCAAGGTCTAAAACCAAATACGGAGGCCACAAAAGACAAGGACCAGCTGCTCTAGAAGTGACAGAAAGAGAGTGCTGTTTGCCAGAAGTCTACCTGAGGGACTGTGGGGTCATCATGGCCACCCTGGACAGACTGAGGTTTACACCTTCACGGAAGCCCGAAGAGTCATCGCTGAAGAAATGGGATGGGTCAGCACTATTGAAAACAGGGAGTGGGAGGTGGAATTAGAGAAACCCTACATTCTGAAGGGCGAAACCCCCTGCGCCATCCTGTTTTCTGAACCCCAACTGCCCAATTGCAAGTTGTTCCATGCAAATGTTTGGAAGAGCCTTATCCGAAGACATTGAAAGTTTCCAAATGAATCCGTTGCTGTCAGCTTGATCACCACGCAATTCTTTTTTTTTTTTTTCTTTTTTTTGGCTGCACCTTGAGACTTGCAGGATCTTAGTTCAATCCCCCAACCACGGATTGAACCTGGAACTGGAAGTGAAAGCTCTGAGTCCTAACCACTGGACTGCCAGGCAATTCCCCCCATGCAATTCTTAGAAAAGAGGAAGGTGATGGTGAGCTGCTGTTTTTTTCCAGTTATTATAATTACATTGATTTTAGTATCTTTTAGCTTTTTCAAAAGTATGTCAATTTGTTATCTTGATAAAAAGTAGGTCAGATAAAAATAAAAATGAGAATCACAAAGGTTAAATAACATGCAAGTGGACCCATGACGAGAAGCAGTGAGAGACAGAATGTCCGCTCACCCCTGATATTCTAAAGCTAACACTCTTCTAGCATAAGAGATTGGTGCCTGGATACCTTTCGCTGTATGCACAAACAATAAAGAATAAAAAATTATTAGATTAAAAATGCAACGTTCAAAAGTGCATTTGGCATTTTAAAAGAATAATGTGATTCACAACAAAAAAATATGTAACAGCCTAAACACTTGACATTTCAGGAAATTATTGCCAATTTATCACTGAGCCTTACTCACAGAAAAATAATCTTCAACTGTTCTCACTATGTGGAAGGCTAGGAAATAATTATCTATTATTACCAGAAAATAGGCACTATATTTCAGCCAGCAGTAAGGCAAAGCTATTTTAATTTTTTTTAAATTATAACACAAGTGTTTTTGAAGTCTGTTTTACTCTTTGTAGTTTTTTTAACTTTGATGCTACAAAGTTGATATGGCAATAACTTAGACATACAAAACCACTTAGTGATCATCTGAAATGAGGTGGACACTGGGTAAATTCATTTTTTGTGGCAGACTGATAGACATATAATCACAAAACAATGTATAATTAAGGGGGCATTTTGCCCAGCAGAGACCAGGGAACTGGGAATGGTAGAGGTGATGATATCAGAACTGAAATGTGGAAGATGGATTGACGCAAGTTCTGAAGAAGGTAGAGTGTGAAAAGGCAATCAGGATCATATGACACCTGGGCATAAGAGACCATGGTGTTTTCAAATAACTGCAAGTTATTCATTTGAGGTGAAATTTTGTGTTTGGGGGAAAAAGTGATATCGCTAAAATAGGCAGGAGACAGGTCATAAAGACGCTTCTAGGGCGAGGTAAAAAAGTCTAGTCATTTTTCAGGCAGTGGATCCATTGAGTTATGTTTTAAAATAAGAAAACAATTTTAAGAGAAAATATACATTATCAGTTTGGAGAATAAATTAAGACTGGAAAATTGAAGTGGTAACATTGAAGAGAAAGGATTGGATAGATCTGAAAGCTCTTTAGTCCAACAGAATGTGATGACCAAGGGGATAAAGAAGGTGAAGAAGAAAGCCCTCGGGAGTCTGGCAAAGGCAACCATGTGCATCTTAGTGGAATTCTCAAAGAAAGCAAATATTGGCTGTCAAGTGAGGCTTTATGTCTAGTGTGTTTGTGGAATATATTTATGAGTTCACTTTTAGACTTCCATTCATCTATTCTAAAGTATCTACTGGACATTTTCTATATACCATGATTTGTTTATATAGATGGTTATGTCCCTTTCTTTTGGGTGAGTGTGAAATATCTCAATGAAGGTGGGCAAAAATACACTTTGAACTCCATCCTGGACAGAAGTATTAAATGTTTTGTTCATACTACCACGTATAAGTTCATGAGACTGGGATGAGTTTTTTGGAGAAAACATAACAGTTAAGGCAAATACTTGTTAATTGAAGATTCAGGTTGATAAAGCATACATGCGTACTGGTAAGAAGGGTAAGAAATTTGAACGGAGCGCATGAAGGACATATTGCGCGGAGAAACCTTGCCTTTTATAACTACAGATCTGTCACTAACATTGCACTAACAAAGCAAGTAAAAAATCGGGTGCATTGTAAACTTAAAACTCAGGCAGACTTTTAATGAAAAATGCAATTCATAATTATAATTTATTTCAGAAATATAGATTGTGCTACCTCTGAATAATTTTTGAGTATTCAAGATGCATCATATTTCAATCTATGACCATTATTTTGTGTTCAGATATACTAGAGCTGGTATGAGTAAAGATACTTCCTTGTGCATAAAAACATAATTGAATAGAGAAGGTCATCAGCAAAATGTTCTTCCTACTTCTTTATAATGAGAGGAATTGCTAAATGGGAGAAAGGCACCGTATGATTCCCTCCATGACAAGCTCTATGGCATGACAGCTGTTCAGATAGCTACTGCTATGATCAAGTTTGCATAGTAGTTTATCAAGGAGGATTTTATTCCAAACAAAGCAGCAGTCCTTTGTGTCTGATAGGTTGAAGATCCAGTGGAGAATCCGATGGTGGAAATGGATGGCTCTTTTCTAGGGATGGGATAGAGGGGATTTTTTTTTCAAGTGACCCAAATGGCCGATGACTCTCTTGTTCTCCAGGCTATGGCTCAAAGGAGTGAGTCACCGCCCAGGCAAGAGAGCACTGCATTGCTGTCTTGGAGCAGAGCATCACCAAGGCCACCAGCCAAGAGGCTGGGACATTGACACACAGAGTGTTTTGGCACCTCAGCCAGCAGGGAGCGCATGACCTTCTCCCAATGCTGAGTTCTGAGCATCCTGCTAAGCCCTCAATGAGAAACGAAGGCAGATTTTACCAAGTAGAGATAATAGGCACTCAGTATTTCATTTATCACGTGCAAACTGGGTGTGAATGTCATGTACACTGGACCTCACGTGGAGGCCCAAGTTTTATTTAAATAACAGTTTCAGTGGAGCACATGGAGAACATAAACTCTCATGTGAAACAAATCCAATATTTAGTTATCAGAAACTGTACGGAAAATGTAATTAGTTAAAGCCTCATTCTTTTTCTTTCCCAAATAAGCCATGAAGCAATATTATTTGTACTTAAAAAGTAAGGTTTTAATGAGTGTCACAAAGCGCTGTTTTATGTAACTATGAAGGATATTATATAGTCCAAAACAGCAAAAGGCACATCATAAAAATATTCTTAGCTCTCTGTAACCTACATTTACTGCAACAGACAGCAGCCCTCCTATTTCACAAAATGCAGAGTAAACTTTTTTAGGTGTAAAACCACTTCAATGAAAGGCCAGGAACTAGATATGAACAGTTTGAAAAATACGTATTTTTAAATTAAATGATATTGATACGTTTTTGCTCTTCAACATCCTTGAACCCTGAACTTTGGTCAAAAACTCAGATATTAAATGCCTATATTCTATGTAATTACCTGCAGGAAATCAACTTGAAATGGAAATATTCATGAAAATGAACTATTAGGCTATAAGCAGGCATTCAAAACGGAGTGTAAGTTTAAGATAATTTTACCAATGTTAATTTTGCTATGAATATCAAGCACAATTTCATGGAATCATTACAGAATAAAGGAATGCAATTCTGTCTCCATCTTTTTCCAGATGCTTGTCTTTGGATGTTACTGGCTTTTTACTTTTAATATTGAAAAATGAAACTACTTTACTTGGTTCTTTTGAGGAATGATTGAGATTAAGTGAATGAAAGTGCTTGTAAACGAGAGAGACAAATAATAAATGTGATTACATGGAAGGTACTAGAAGTAGCAGTAGACATAAGAGATTGCCTGATACAATTTCCACATTCGAAATTAAAGAGAGAGAGGCAAGAAACGTGACTTGCCTAAAGTCACTCAGAGATGAGATTGGAAACTGAATCTTGCCCTCACTTCCCTAACTTTTCCATTTTCATCTGTGGATTCTTTTACAAGATACCATGATCCTAGAGAGAAGATTGGTATTGTGATTTTTATGATAATACCTTTCAATAGAGCCCCTTAACGTTTTAACTGGGCACATTACTGCTCAGCTAAAGGATGATTTTTTCATAGCTTCCCCCAGACATCCGTGTAGCCAAGTGGCTAAGCTCCTCCCCAGAGGTGGGACGAGCATATTGTGGAACTTCGGTAAAGTTTCCAGAAAAAAAGTACAAACAATCTTCTTATGTCTTTCTTCTGCTCTGCCGTTTGGAACATGGAGATACTGATTGAGGTTCTAGAGCAATTCTGGATGAAGCTAATGAGAATGACATGCTACCCTTTGGCCAAGTAGGAAGCTGTCATGGGGTTCCTGGAGACCATGAAGAAGCCATAGCAGAACTGGGTTGCCGCTTCTGGATTATTTTACTGGAAAAAAAATTGAAGTTTTATATTGCTCAGTTTTTCTTATGTGGGGTTTTTCGTTTTCATGCTGCTGCAACTTCTCTAATTGAAAAGTGAATTAAATGAAATGTAGGGATTGCATTAAAAGAAGAGAGAAAATGGGTATTGGGATAGGGAATTAAAACTTTCTGACACATTAATTTAATGAGCTCCCTATATATTCATTCAATCCTTTATTAGAAATTAACAAAATATTTATCAGAGATTCACTGAGTACCAATCAATCTGCTGGCTGGCCTGAATCTCAAGCTGAGTAAAGGCAGCCTTATGAGGTGCTGGACCACAGTAACACAAACCAGTGTAATTGACGTGTGATCTGCAAACGGCCTGTTACCCATCTACAAAGAAATACGTATGGAAATTGAGAGTGCATCTTAATTTCTGTTGTAGTTTGGCAGAGTAATTTACATCTGTTAAATCCTACAACAAATTGTTTAGGCATATATTTCATGGTTTTAAATGGCAGTTTTACCAAATTTTTCTTATATTTAACAAAGTATTAGTTCAAGATGGTGTGCAAATAAAACAAAAACCCAGTGTGAAGATACAAACAGCAGAGACAGTGTTGAATGAGAACACGTTTGATGGTGAGGACCCTATTCAGACTTCCTGAAGTGCGAGCAGAATCACATTTTGAGGATGTGTATGAGCTTAACTGAATCTTTCGTGTCAGATGGATGACAACCCAACATGAGTGATTTGATAGTCCTTCAAAAAGAGAAGTTCAAAAAGAGAAAATTTTAGCCTTCATCAAGCAAGAAGTACCCAGAATAATTGTGGCATCAGGCTTCCCAGCTTTTTTGTGTCTCCACCTACACTGAAATCTTTTGTCTCCTGTGATTGTTGCTTCCATGTCTCTGCTTGGGGCAGAGAGTTTCACACACTTTTCTAAAGCTGCAAGGTACATTATTATGGTTTTTAGATGTACTGGTTGCTGACTACTGGCCAAAAGTGCTTCTGGAAGTATTTTCTTTCTTCTCTTATTTCTGGTGGCCTCTTTGGCTAATGCTCATTTTCTCGTTGGATCTCACCTAAGGCTGGAAATAGTAGGCAGCACATTTCAACGTCCCAATTTTTTTCCCTTTTTACCCAGCCCCCTAACGCTATGGTCATGAAGGGCCCATTACGTGAGTCTAAGATACAACAGGTATTAGAGCATCTACATTTATGTGACAGGATTGACTACTTATCTTTCTTAACTTTCATGTCTTACCAGCTTTATTTTCTGGCAGGTCTCTTTCCCCACAGAGAACAGATCTGGCCGGGGAGTGGGGAGTGGAAGACAGAGGGTTAAAAAAAAAAAAAAAGAACCCTGAATGGACCAGTTTAACTGCCCCTGGACTAATGAACTTTCCTGAAAAGATAGGTTACTTCAGTTACCCTAAGTCATATCCCCATCCCAGAGGTGGGCAACGTCAAGCTGAAGCAGGGCCTCAGAGCGATGTAGGGTAGGGAAGGGCGTGGGATAGACTGACAAAAATTGGGGGAAGTCCCAAAACAGAGGCTTAACTTCAACTCAAGAGATGTAATGAAACACAAGGTAATTGAAAGTACTATAAACATTAAGCATTTACGAGTTATCATTATGCATTTACAAGTTTTCACTTTTGTTGTAATATAAATTTTTACATATTTGTTTTAATAATATGGATTAATGCATGAGAAAAATGAATTTCAAATTTAACCTTTTCCAAAAAAAATTTTTTTTGAAGCTTTTGCATGGAAAACATAACCAGGAAAAGAGCCACAGAAAAAACTGAAAGCAAGTCTTTGGCTAAAGGTCTCTCATGTCAGTCTCCATCCTGCTTATCTCCAAAGCTGAAAATTGTTAACTTACATTAATTCAGCACTGTATCACTACAAAAGCCCTGTATATACGACAATCATATTACCTGAGCATAAGGAGAGATATATTTCCCACATTTTAATTGTTTGTATGATTTTTAGTACTTTTTTTCCATAGGAACCCAAACAATTTAATAAGCAAGTCTGAATAGTGATTGCATGTGCCGCATACCTAGAAATTCAGGCATGGGCTAAGGCTGGGCAGAGGCAGTTAAAAAGCGGGAGCTGTGAGCTGCCGTGGACTGGATATTTGGGATGTGTGCTGGATATCACAGAAATAAAAACTCATCCATTTTTCAGTCCAGCCACTGGCTGGCTGTGGTAAGCAGTGTGCAAGGTCCTGTGGGCATATTAACTGGCAAAGCTTAAGCCCAGCTTCGTACCCTGCACTCATAGAATAATGAATAGAGATGAGTGAGCCTAGCAACAGTTATTTTCCTGGAAAACATCAGCCATTTTTTAAATGTTTGGAAATAGCAAATCCTTGATTAAGACCAAGAACAATCACCCTCCTAATGTCTAGACCCAGGCATATTGTAATATGGAATTAACGTATCATTTCTGATTCATTTAATCTTATCTCATCACAATGTTATAATAACAGTGCTATTTTATAGGTCAAATTGCTGTTCAGCTTTTAAATTAGGCATTTAAAAGAATCCAGAAATAACATTTTAACCAGGTGTAAAAACAACTTGAAATCTGCATGGTCCAAGCTAGTTGAAAACACGGATTTCATGATTTCACATGGGCTCCATACCACACATTCCTCTGTAACTACAGGACATAATCTTGCCAATCAACGGTAGGGATCTCCTTCAGGATCTTACCTTTACAACTTGTATAATGCCTATGTACACTACAGTCTAATTATTATAAAGATTTGGCTGTTTAAATAGTAAATATTTACCCAAATTTTCCCCATAAATAAATTACTGTCTGGGATGTTAGGCTCCTTGGGACATCCATAAAATATTTCAGGGATCTCTGGTTCATTTAGTAAAATAGTTCACTCCAAGATACACAAGTACTCTGGAAAGTGGCATACCTTAGTTACTGTTGGGCAGTAGTATATATACTAGCAGGCATAGGAAGTGATTCTATTCTTCAAAAAAGCTCTCAAATTCCAAAATTACTGATTTTCTGTCTTTCCAGTGATAGGTAGGAGAACTAGACCATTTAATGAATGTTATTAAAAGTATATTAATATGGGGTATGTTTTATGGTAGAAAGAGTAATTCTGAGCTGATCCCAAATTATGTTACTGTCACTGAATGTAGATTAAATTGCCTTGTAGGATTTATACAGGTAAAGGAAAGGCCATTGCAAGTAGTAAAAAAGAAATGTTTCTGATGCATTCATTCATTGTGTATATGCATCATTCATTCAAACTGGGCAGTCAACAAGCGCTTATTGATTTTCTACAATAAGCGCTTGTTGTGTGTTTGTCAACATGCTTCAGAGACACACATAGAAGCAATGAATTATAACAAATTGTGATAGGATTTAGGAGAAATGTATGGTATTATAAGGAAACAAATAACGAGAACTGAATGGTTCAGAAAAGTCTTCATAAAATGATGACATTTTGCCGAACCTTGTGAAATTTGAGTAGGTTGTCAGCAAGGATGTGTGAGAAAGGAATTCCACTAAGGTACTAACATCTGCAGAGGCTCTGCAGGTGAGGCATACTGGAAGAGCAGGCATGCAAGTTCTTTGATGAATTCATCAATGTCCAAGTCCATAAAATGAACTCCCTTGCTCTATGTCTGTGATTTTTATCTAAGCCATTGTGCTGGAGAATTTTACATTGAGGAGCCAGTCAAAGAAGAGGGAGAAAATTGGGATTTTGTAAAACAAGAGAGTCATCGAGGAAGAGTGGATTTGGGATTTATCCCACACAGGGGAGGGTGATCTTCTGTGGTTAGCCCAGGAACACAAAATAGAGGGGGTAGCTTTCTTACCTTTGCTGTTTTCCCAGAGTGCTGGGCTCAGACAAATTTTTGTCAGTCCCTAAGACTCTGGGATATTGACCTAAAGTAGTAAAACTCTAACAGACAAATATCAGATGACCTGCAGATATTAAAAAAAAAAAAATCCTAGTCCAGGGAAATAAAAGCAATTACTGAAAACAAATAAAAACAAAAGAACCACAGAACTGAAGACATAAAATTCTATATTATCATTTGAAAAATCCTGATTGAAAAATAAAATTCACATATCTATGTGTATATATATATATATATATATATATATATAAAATCATGCATTAGTATGAAAGCGATACAAATTTTGCAAAACATTATGACGCTTATTAATTTTACATTTGTCAAAATTATTTCAGAATTATATACAGACTTCTTTCATGAATGCAAGGACATGAAGGGATTTTAGTGTTTTGAACAGTGCTTGAACTCAGTAGTGAAACAATATATGTGGTACAATGAAAAAAATAATACTTTTTCTTTAACATTTAATATTGAGAAAACACACTAAGAAACATACGTTAATAAATGTCTGCATGCATGCATGAATTAAAGAATGAAGAAATTTGAAATTTAAAAATTTGAGGGATATATATACTTATATTTTTAAATTATGAATTAGAAATAGAATATTACCTCCGCATTTTAAAATTTAGTCTTAAATTTAATTTCTATTCTGCTCATTTCAGAATGGCAACTGGTATAAATTTAGAGGGGAATATCTAGCAACCTTATGTACATGTGTGTATACAAGGATAGATAGATAGATAGATAGATGATAGATACTATAAAACAAGAAACTTCACTTGCCATCTGGTTCTATAAGGATTAAGTCATTAACCACTGCAGTTGCTGACCTACAGTTATACCCTGAAAGGAACTGAGGATGAAGAAGAGATAAGGCACTCTGTGCTCTGGGAAAACAGGTAAAACAGAAACATAGATAGTTTGATATATTTCAGGGGAAATTTCTAATGAACCCGGATTCTAGCATCTTCCCATACTTAGAAAAGCACTAAAATCATTAACTGAGGTATCTATTCCTCCTGACTGGCAGTAACCTTCTACTGAGCTTGCATGTGCTTCTTAGCCAGCACCGCATGTATACTGGCCTGGCCCCCTGCCTCTTCAGAGCTGAGAGGCTGTCTCCCAGACTACAGTCCTCAGTATGACATTGAATAAAACTCAACTCACAACTCTTTTTGAGTCTTTTTTTTCCTCGTCCACTATACATACCTACATACATGTTTAGAGATCGACGTGTGTATACGTATGCATACATACATATATACATACATGTAGTTTGTACAGTAGATCGTTTGTTTGATAGGTGCTCTGAATAATTATCTCCCTTGACCATCCTTTTCTGATAATTTGCAGGTTAGTTCGTACTCCTCCCCAATTCCCATCTTGCTCAGATTTCCCTGAATTCCTATATTCTTTCTTTAGATATGCTAATATATTTAATAATTTAGAGTTAAAGCCTGCTGGCCCTGGGGGCTTTCAGTCTCTTTAAATTGAATTGTCTTCTCTACATGTTGATTTTACAGTTCAATCTCCCAGGACAATTTTATGTCCCTCTTTTACTGGTGCTTGGGGGATTCTTCATGTCTAACTCTTGTGCCAGTTACAGCATGTTGGCATAAAAATTCATTGTGTGTTTGAGGAATAGCAAGTAGCCTCCTGGAATTACAAACCAGAGGTACTGGGGCAGGAGGGAGGAAGGAATGGGAATATTATGTCAAGGACTTATTCAAGGACAAAGATCCTTTGTCATGAACATTTGGCACTAGTATATATTGGGCTTGGTCAAGTCAGGGCACTCCTGTAGTGCACAGCATAAGGACATTCATCTTTACTACATTGTCAAAGCTCTCATCCAGCAAATCCAAGGTTACCTTGCATTTAGCTCTATAGAAGTTCATTATCTGTCATGATCTTCTTGTGGAGATAAAGCTAAAAGTCATTGCTCTTTTATTATTATTATTACAATTTTTTTTTTTTGAACTGTGACATTTTATGTATGTCTTGTCCCTCCACTCCATTGTTTTTTAAGCATTAGAGACACTCGTTTCCCAATGACGGTAGCTTGAAGACAATGCTCAGTGTAATCGAAATAACTTGATGATCAGGTAGATAAGAAATAGCTTTGTCTTGACTTTCAACATGTAACTTAGACTATGGCTCAAGGAATAGTTCATAAAAATCTTAAAAATAAGAACATTAAATGAATGGATAAATCATAAAAGCACTGAGAATCTAAATTTTTCTCAAAATATTCATTGGTATTTTTATGGAATACAATAACACAAATATAAGTTAAATTTATTTTAATCATAGTCAAGATTTTTGTATGATTAAGGACAGGTGCTTAGAGTAGTTCTGAACTTTAAACACTAAGTATTTACATGAAAATAAAGAGCCTCCTTTAGGGGATTGAAATCGACTGAATAAATCCATTGCCATTTCTAGCAGATGGAAGGAAAATTCAGTAACTCAGTCATTCCATATGATCAACCTGGTAAAAAACTCTGAAAGAGCTTTACTAATTTTTACTTGAAAAAGTATGTGATGGATGGAGGGACGGAGAACACCCACATCTATTACCTTGAAAAGTGTTTGGAGTTGCAACACGGATTCCTTGCCGTTAGGATTCAACAATTGTGCCAGTGCAAGAACTGAAGAAAAAACCGTGAGAGACACACAGAATATCAGTATGAAGGAAGGAAAAAGAAGTATTTCTCCAAGTTCAGTTAGAGCCAAGAAAGTACTCCAGTGAAAATATGATTGTGAGGGTCTGTACTGATTATTTTTCAATGACTTTTACAGTAATGTTTTACATTTGTATAGAAAAAAAAGGTGATTTCAACAACTGCGAGCGCTAGACTCAGTCTGGGTCCCTAAAATCAAGCTGTTCTTTCTGCTTCTCACACAGGGAATAACAGTAAAGCTTCTGAGGAATTACTTCATTGACAATTTAGTTCATGATGTGCAAAGAGGGGTACAATTCAACTCACTCTGCTGTAACTATATTGACTCGAGTTTTGCAGCAGCAAAAACAGCTTGTTTTTTTTTAACCTCTTTATTGGAGTATAATTGCTTTACAATGCTATGTTAGTTTCTGCTGTATAACAATCAGCTCTATGTATACATATATCCTCATATCCCCTCCCTCTTGCATCTCCCTCCCACCCTCTAGGTGATCACAAAGCACTGAGCTGATCTCCCTGTGCTATGCAGCTGCTTCCCACTAGGTACCTATTTTACATTTGGTAGTGTATATATGTCACTGCTACTACGGATAAAGAAGATGTGACACATGTATCCAATGGAATATTACTCAGCCATAAAAAGAAAGGAAATTGAGTTATTTGTAGTGAGGTGGAGGGACCTAGAGTCTGTCACGCAGAACAGCTTGTTCTTGTGTAGACTTAATGACGCAAAATAACACCAATAACAGATACACTGAGAATGAAAGTGTCAATTTCATATAGTTTCTTTTCCTCATAAAACTGCACTTATAGGCCATCTGATACATTTTATTTCTCAGTGATACAAAATAATATGTAAGATTCAATAGCGCATCATTGAGCCCCAGCAAAGGCAGAATAAAAATAAAACCTCTGTCAAAACAAGATAGTTTGAAACTTATTTTCTCTGTGTCTTAGTTGCTCCCCAGATTTAAATTTGTTACCCCAAAAATAGAAAGAAAAGAAGAGGAAAAAGAGGAATTATTGGCACTTTCTTGATAACATCATGGACTCACACACTTTAATTTTTTTTTAATTTGAAAATCTAGAGCAAAATTTAGATGTATTTTGAGTATTAAATACGTGCAACTTATAAAAATTTTAATACTCAGTGATGATGAAGATGAATGTGTTACACACTCTCCTTAGAAGGGTATTTTGATATATTTGTTGCAAAAATAATTGCCTTATATATTTTTAAAGCGATACAAATCTAGAAATGCATCCTAATTAAAATTGAAATGCAGATCAATAGTTACTGGATAAGCTTCATTAAAGAATTACATATAAAGGTGAAAACCTATAATTTACATGTCAAATACTAGAAGGATCACAAATTAGATTAATTTATATAATTTCTGGAATTTTAATTTTTAAAAAAGTTTCCTGAATTAGGTAACTATACTAATTAACTACCTATATTTCTTCTCTCAATTTCCATTACACCTATTAATTAATAAAACCTGTCAGTGTCTGTTCTAAATGGTTACTAAACTGCAGATGAATGCTGCTGCTTCTTTTTCTTCTTCCTCTCTTTCTCCTTCCCCTCCTTTTTCTTCCTTGCTAAGATTTCAATCTTTTCTTTTAGCTTTCCTAAAATAAAATGTTTCAATAATTTTATTTAGTAACTTCTTGATTGCTAAAGGCTTAGGTTGCCTCTGATAATGCAGTATAATAAACAAAGGTGTAAAGGATGTCATATATATAACATGTGGGGGGGGTGGGGGGGTGTATAGTATGGACTTAATTCTCTACTTGAGTTACATCCCTAAATGTGGAATTGCAAAGTGAAAATTTTTAGAGTTTTTGTTGTAAATGGCTAACTGCTCTTTCAGAAATGCTGTGACAGCATACTCTACCACCATCATAGGAGTATAAATCTCTTATTGACTTTTCAATTCTTGTCCTGAACCCTCCATCTACTTTTTCTTAATCTAATCATGAAAATTCTTATCACGTCCCATTTTATCTTTCAGCTTTATTTACAGTGATTTTTGTCACAGCTTTAAACTTTTTATAAAGTCAATGTCTTCCTTTAGAGATGTTGTGGTTTTAGAAGTTTTGTCATCTCAAAAAACATTTTTGAAAAATCCCTACATTTGTGTTACATTATTTCAGATTTTACATGTACACCAATTTCCTGTGGAACTTATTTTGATGTCAGATATATATTAGGAATTTAAGTATGCTAGTTCCAAATGATTAATGGTTGTTCCATTGTCTTTTCTTAAATAATCTTTCTCTAATGGCCTACTTGTCTCACTAGCATCGTATTTTAAATTCTTAATTATAATTTAGCAAGCTTCTGACCTCTCTAAAATATGTGAGTATTCTACCTCAGTGGTACTTAATCTTACCAGATCAAATTGTTTCTTGTAATATTCCCTTTACAATCTTGGAATGAAAGCAATATTTAATATAACCTACTACACACATATTTTTTAAAAATCAATAAACTGATAAAATTCTAATATAAATGAAAAAATAGACTCATTAAAATTATATATGTATATATATAATTATATATATAATTATATATATAAATATATATATATATATTTCAGTGCTTCAGCCCTCCTATCCTAACGGCCATAGGAAGTAATTAGAATCTTACATCTACTTGAAATGAATAAGATAGGTATGAGAAGAGAAGGAAAACACATTTAACTTAATATTGTCAACATTTCCTTTAATTTATGTACACACACACACACACACACACACACACACACACACACACACACACACAGAGTTGATTCTCATCATCCGTGGTAGGTATGTTCTATGAAGTTCCTGTGAACACTGAATTAGTGTATACTAACCTATTGCCCCTAAGGGAAATGTAAGGTTAGGTTCCTGCAACCCTCTGAGAACAAAGTTTTATAACTGAAACCCCATTTGTGTTCTATAGGTTTGCTTGTCAATTTCCTTGTAAGACGAGCCAGTCTCACCAACTTTGAAAACCTGCTCTTACACATAACCTTTCCTGTATAACCCTTAAGCAGGCATATTAAAAATTATTTCACAGACTCCTGATCTGTCTTACCTGCCTCATATATATTTTATGTGTTTATTAATTTAATAAGCAAAACATAGTGAGCCAACTGCTTTGGTCATTTACACTTTCTCACTATAATTTTGTATGTCTGGCACACAACTGTTTACTTATTTTATTTCATCTTTGGTGAAGTGTCTGTACAGTTATAGCATCTATAAGAAACTTTTTCAATAAATATCTTAATGCACCATCTCTATAAATCAGGACAACTCTGATGTATTTGTGCCTGTCTATTCAACTACCACTAAAAAGAAAATTTACAAAATGACTTTTTATAAAAAAAAATTGTAATGACAATTTTTGAGACAATGACAATGACAAATGTAAGACATTCTAATAATAAATTACTAAAAACTAGATTGAGGAAAGTCTAACCAATAGATTAGAAAAAATCTCAATAGTAGTTAAAAAAAAGCGCCAAAATCTTGAAGAAATGATTTTAGGTAAAGAAGCAACATAATTAAGAAAATCTAACTGGGAAAGAGTTTGGTAGAGAAGAACAATTTTAAGTATATAAAATTGATGAAATGGAATTTTGTTTTTACTTCACTTGTAATTTAAATTATAGAAAACTCTCCTCTGGTAGTAGGCAAATAAGCATGCAAATACCATATAAATTGTTTAAGTCTATCTGTAAAATGTAAAAGTTATCCTTAGCCTGATCAGTCTTTTGAAATGTGTCATACGCCACGAACCATTCAGCATAAAAATTACATGCAAAAATGAGGCAATTGTTCAGATAATTGTTAATGAAAATATATTTGCTGCATCTGGATAATTTAATGCAAGATATAAAAGACTGATTTTTTTGGTGGGGGAAAGATTATAGATATTTGACAATGGACATTTGATGCTTATGGACTTTGTAGAGGATTTAAGAAGACATTTTGTTAATAGTTAACGAGTCTCAGAAAATCCATTGGCACTGAGTGTGATAAAGCTTGCTGTGACATATGATAAGATCTTTATGCGCAGGTGGACACATTTCATTATACTTCCTTGCTATCTGAACTCACAGAGAACAAAACCCACTTGGGCGTGCTCATGGAACCAACAAATGGAATCAATCAAAAGACTCACATAGCATCTACAAACATCAGAGAATACAAACAAAGAAAGTGCAAGCAAATGCATCTCAAGGGCTCTGTTTGCAGAGGTCTGGCCTCTCTAAGATCCAGACATGCTCAGTGCACTAGCTAGAGAAGCCTTCTTAATGCACTGCCTAATGGCTCGTCTCTTCATACCCGACACACGCCATTACAGCGCATATGTTATACTGCCTGTGTACAGACTCCAAGCTAGAACTGAAGCAACGATCACACTCCCAACTCAAACAAACTTAAAAATTAATGCTGCGAAGGGGAGAAGTGTATTCTGCATCTCCATGAGCTAGTATCTGTGCCAAATTCAAGGACTATCAGAGGGGCAATGAAGAAGCATTGTAGGAAATAGAAAAGAGGAAAAGCTCCTTTAGAGTTGAGTACTTTAATGGAGGGAAGAACACTTTCTATCCAACAGCGTACTCACAGTCATGTACAGGAGTCACAGGTGTGCCCTCAATCACTTACTCAATCCCTTGCAAATTGTTGACCTTTACAAAATTGAAGGCAATTCTCTAGTCAAGGTGAAGTATAAGTAGAGGTGTATGAAATGGCCCCTGATTTCAGTGAGTTTGGAGGCTTGTAGGGAAATCAAGACACATGCTTAGTGTTAATAATACAAGGTGACATCATTACACAAGAATTTTTTAGAGTAGGAAAACGTGCTATTTGAGTTTACAGGTGGAAAAATGAAGAATAAATCTTTAACATGATAACGCCCTTTTTCACTATTTGTAATATAGTATTTTGCCCACAAAATAAAACAAAGCAAAAAATCTAAAATTATGCATGTACCATATCTTATGGAATAAATTACGATACGGTTAAGAGACCCGAAAATGTCGATATCGCTAATAAGTATGTGTTTGTTCCTTATAGAAGCACATATTTAGCCAGTATTTCTAATCGTATGGCGGTGATGTGTAAATACTACCAATTACATCATAACGCTGGTCGTACGTGTACCATTGTTTGGGTTTTCAGTAAAAGAATGACAACCAGGGGGAAAAATGGATGGTGCTAAACTATATTGTGCTGCCTATTGGGAATTTTACACGGTGTTCAAAACCTTTCACTGGTTTTCAAATGTAATTACTTTTTTCAATTCCATGGTTCACAAATGCATAAGTACCCAAGTATGTGATTCTATTCAATCCATGTGATTTATAAAAAGTCCTAGTGTTACAAGATTCAGGTGGAAACATTCTACCCGATATAACTTGAAAAAGCTCTGGAGGTACAAATATACTTAAGAGTCTCAAAAATACTCATTCTCTTTTAAGGGCCTATATGAGGCATGGGCTCAGTGTATTTGAATATATTATTACCTTCAGCTCATATCTTCTTACCTTTTTAAAAAATTTTATTGAAGTATAGTTGATTTACAATGTTGTGTTAATTCTTACCTTTTAATTCTTGAAAAAGTCAGATGTGTGTTATTACAGAATAAGATATGGAAAATCTGTGTTAAAGAAAATTCATATATGTTTATCCACTAAAAATTATTTAAGTTTAAATGCATGTACTTATAATGTTAAGTTCCCTTTTCTCTCTAACAATATAAATCTTTTTAAACACTTTTAGTGGAGGCTTTAATAGGATGCTATGCACAGTGGTGTTTATTATTACTTCCAAGAATATATTTTTGCATTCATATGACATTCTTTCTTCACAATTTATACTTCTATGGTTATTTTAATTTGAGAGGAAGAATGAAGCAGTATCAACAATCATTAAATCCAGCCACCATATTTTTGCTTAAGTTCAGGAAAGAGAAACCTCTTAGGGCAATAGACAGATTCCCCAAATTATTGTATGTGATTAGCCAAAGATGAGCAGCATTCTTTTTGTCTCACTGTAAAAGACTAGTGAAGCTTTAATTAATTTACTGCCATTGAACTTCTAGGAAATTATAAATCTTTAGGAAAGCAAAATCTTTGAAACACTTTCATTAGGATAGATTCTCAGAGACACTAAGCAAGAGAGACAATAACTGAAAAACATATTAGTAGTTTTCCCCTTTGTGCTGGTGTTTTGGACTAGAAGAGAAATAAGACTGCTTATCGCATGCTTATTTCTTCCCAGATTGACTCTTAACACTACAGAATAGGTGTCGTTGATTCCATTTTACAGAAGAGGAAACTGAAGTTTTGAAAGCAAAGTAACAGAATCGGATTCATGCAGAAAAGGTGGAATTTGGATGTAAGGACATTGTGATTATACCTGTCTTAATCACTTACACAAACCCAAAGGACTTTATTAGGGTAATAAAAAATAAGAGGTCATGGGGAAGTGCTGGGCAGAGAACTCCAAGAAGAGAGGATCTAAGAAGATTACATAGAAAGTTGAGGCACCTGCAACTGAAGTGTGCACTTTCTCAGAAATGCCAAGACAAGGAGGCATGGAGACCATCTAGGAGAAAGGAGTACGTAGAATAGCACTTGCCCCTACCCTGAGTCCATGAAAAGTCTGGTATTGTAAATAAAGAAAGCAGATTACATTCATAAGGGAGGTTTTCTTATCTAGAACAAACAGGAAATGAAGCCATTCCTCTGGTAACTTCCTTAGCAGGAGAACACGTTCAGAGATGAGAAGTAGATTCCATCCCCTGTGCCATCTTTGCTCACTTGGTGGTTGAGAGCATGAGTGGAAAAGATTGAAGCTTTCCACTCTAGAACTAGATAAATCCACTGACCTTTAAAATCTCTTGGGAAGAGATATTCAGTAAGAATAAATTGATGATGATGACTCTCAAATCGTTTTGATATATACAGTATGCAGTTAAATCTATGCATCTGACACCTTTAATAGAGAAGATGTTTGTGTTGTTGAACTGGGTGATTCTTATGTTGCACTGTTCATGTGTATCTCCAGAGGCACTCGCAGATATCTGAGCCTCCTTTCCCACGGTTTCAGTAAAAAATAAGGGTTGGACTCATGAGCCTGCATTTTAGAAGGGCTTAGGACATTCCATTTCAAGCATGAATTAACAGAATAACAATATTGAGGAACACTGTTTTAATATTTTTCCTCTTAAAATGAGTCAAAATACATACAACAACCAAGAAAACTCAGCAGCTCTCTGTTGACCCCATATATGTTCCTCCACCTGCTAGCATTTCTTTGTTCTCGTTCAAAGGAAAATGAAAACATTCTTGAAGGACTGTCTTCCCAGGTTGGTCCCTTTTCTCACATTCCACTCACTGTTAATCAATTCTAGTTTGATTTCTGACTTCACTGCTCTATTGAAATCCTCTAGTCAAGCTCACAACAGGGCACTTGTTCTTAAATTTTTTGAATCCAATTGACATCTCCTCATGAAACCTCTCAAGGCATGTCATAGTTTTGACAATGTCTCCTTTCAAAAACACGTTTCTCTGTTTGTTTTATGGAAACTATATTCTGCTACTCTCTTATTTCCCCATCATTTATTTAAATTTAAATTTAAATTTATTCCTTGTCTAATTTTCTCTGTTTACTTCCTATCTTTTATCTATAAATGATATTGTTATTTCATATTCTAGAATTTCTGAAAATGAACCATCTTTGCAACCACAATGTAAAGGCACAGCTTATTCATATATTTTATATGTAAAATAGAATACAGAAATGTATATGATAAAGGGTTTTTAATAAGTATACTAATGAATACTATGCCCATGTTTACAGTACTTACATAAATGTCATATGTGGTACTAAAGAGTTGCTTATTTACGATTATTCTTTCTTAAAGGATCACTAATATTTTGTGGATATAAACCAAATTATTCTACATCCTTTAGACATTTCTTAGTATAATTTTTTAGGCATATTGTTGGCTCTGTGAAGTTTCTAGGGTTTGTAGATATGTATAAGATCCTTCAAAAAGGAAACATATTGTGATGGAACAAATTTAGGCTTTACATTCAGAAAAACCTAACTTTTCTTCATACCTCCTTGAATACCTTGGTATATAAATCTGGAGAAGTAACCTGGGCTCCTTGAACCTGATTATCAGTATTTGGAAGAAGGAGGACATTACAGTTTCCAGTAAGGACATTGTCTAGAACAGAGAGAATGTATGCATAGAAATTATCCAGCTCATGAAATGTCAATAAGCAATCACTGTCGTTACCATTCATCACTCATCAGGAATGTTTTAAAAGAAAAGGAAAGGTTAAATAACAATTAGCTAGGTCACTAGTGGTGGGAACAAGACAGATTCCAACCAGTGGTGAAAAAAATACACCACAGTTGCTGGAGCACCCCCAATCGACCAGGAAGTAATCGACTTTTCACTGGGAGTACTATAACAGTATCTTCTTTTCTGCGTACCTTCTCAATCTGTATGCAATCACTCATTTGCTCTGTGGTCTTGGGCAAGAAAACAAACCTCTCTGGGTCTCAGTTTTCTCATAGATAAAATAGAGTTAATAGTCATGTTATGGTTAAGGTTAAATTATTTGATTCACGAAAAGTAGTTAGTCTAGTATCTGGGAAATACTGTGTGCTTAATACATGTTAGCTATCCTTGTTCTTATTATAATTATGGGTTGAGCACTAAGCCATATTCCTTATGTACACTGTCATTAATTCTCACTGACTTTCTATAGAAAAGTAATTTTTTCCCCATTTCAAGATGAGAAAATTGAGGTGTAAAGAGACCAAGCATTTTACTCAGGAACATAGAGCAAAAAAATAACAGAGTTGGGATTTGAAGCTAAGTCTGTATTATTTCCAAGCCTGTGCTAATGAATTCTCAGGGTAACTTGTTATTGTTATAAATGTCAATATTCAGCCCTTTAAATAACTTCTTTAAACTTTTGCGATCATGTGTCCTTTTCAGTATTTAAAAATACACATATCTACTCTTGAGGCTTAGGAACTATAAGTACAACTGTTGCCTCATTTAATCTTCACTCACAACCATAACTTATGAACGTGGTGTAGTGATTTCATTTTGTACATGTGGAACTGAAGCTTGGATGAATTAAGTGACTTTCCCACAGTTGGATGATTGTAGTTGTAATGAAAACATCAATAAAAGCTACAACTTAGTTCCTTATTGTCAAACATTTTACTAAAAGTTTCCATACATTAACTCATGTCACACTTCTAATGAAGTTTGTCAAAGGATGAGTCACACTTTACAGAGAAAGGAACAGACAGAATCAAGACTCAGATCTGGATTTGCCTAGTCGCAATGCCCCTGCTTTCACAGTTTTGCAAAACGGCTTCCTGCCTACGTCTTTGAGACTCAAAACGTCCTGTAGCCCAGCCCATAGATAGGCTGATTCTTGCTTGGAAACTTTTAGGGACAGGTATTAAACCGTCAGCATCTTGGGTCATAAACTAACTTCAGTGTGGTCCCCATAGAAAGTCTGATTTAGAGCACCTCTCCCTGTTAATGGGCCTTCCGAGAAGAGTCAATTGCCTATGGCCTGCCAAGTACTTAAATGAATTAACTTGCTGGATGAACTTATTTTCTAATGTCAAGGTGTCCTGGAGGAAGAAATGAGGTAGAAAATGATAATGCTTAACCCTTGCATAAAAGCTGTCACAGTGACATTAGACCCTATCTTAGAGCAATGGTTTAAAGATTTGGGTTTATAAAATAGTGTCACTTACTGTTCTTTCCATGAAAGACGAAGGTGATAACTTTTTACGGGCAAGGGAGAGAAATACAAGAAAAGAGGAAAAAATAACTTCTCTATTACATTGACGCATAACAGGATGAGTCTTTTTAAACCTGAGAATACCAGCACTGAAAGGCTGGTTGCAATCTGAGACATTTAGTAAGACCATTAATTTTATATTTCATGCTTTCTAATTGACTTACTGATGCTATAAATTTGGCTAGGCACCATAAATTTTAAAAATTAAAAATACCGATGGGATTTTATTAGTTAAAATGCTTGGACCATAAGGGCCTCTCTCTAAGTGTTTTCTTTCCCCTGGTACTAAAGTGAAGTAGTTTTTCAGATAAACATCAAAATGGTAAATTGCAGCCTCTTTTTCAGAAACCTTTTCTCTAACGTCTCTGTGTACCCTGCCTCCATTTATATTAAATCAAGTCCACTTCCTCTAAAGGCGTAGTTTGCTAAAAGCACTCGGGGAAGGACCAACCTGTAAAATGAAAGAAACTATTCATTACTTTCAAGCGTAAGTTCGAATAGCATTGAGAAAATGCACTAAATTAGGGGTGAAAAGTCAACATACACACAGCTAACAGCTCGTCTTCATGTTAGCAAAAAGATTTTTATATTCTTTTCTTTGGTGGGGGGGGGGTAACCAGTATTTCTTTCCCAAGTATAATGAATCATGTATATCCAAGTAGACTTTAAAATATATTCAAGTAAGACAGTTTTAGAAAATCAGTATAACACATTTTATAGGAACATTGATTGGGTAAGTAAACAAATCAAAAGGCAAAAATGGTAAAGAACTAAAGTGGAACTCAAAACTCAGAGAGGTGTCTATTCTGAAGCAAATTCATTATACACCGTAAATACATTATAAAGAAACTGCGTGTAAATATCAATGTTGAGAATTTCTTGGAGGAACTGGGAAAGCAGACTTTCTGAGTGTGTTATGAGCCCACAGAACATGTGCGTGTGCCCAAATCCTTAGGAGACAGGAAAGGGAAATGTTCCCTTATTCTGCTCCCTTCCAATGCTAATTCTATTTCATACGTCTCCGGGCTGTGCAATACTCCAAATGTGCATGATTATAGATGCATTTCAGCTGTTTTCTGCATTACAGACATGACAGGTGATGTCATCTACTTGACACACTCCAGTCGCTCCCGGCTCTAGTATAAGTAGAATTCTCTATACTAGCTCTAACTGCAATTCGTCCCTACCTCTCGGAAAAAAATACATCAGAATGAAAATGAGTTGATATTTTGGTAGGGATAACCTTACATTTACTGCAATTATTTTAAAAAGTTAAAAGGAGATGGATTCTTAGTGGAAATAAATTATTTTTTGCTACACCAAGTGGTCAAATGTGACTCACTCCTGTGCTGGGCCACCAAAGTTGTAACCAGAGAGCTGATCTAGGGTCTTCAGCAGGATAAAGGCTGTCAGTGTCCCCTCATCCCTGCCCGCAGATGAAAACCTTAACGCTAGACTTGAATCAGGGTTAGTTTTTGAACGATAAGGGGATCTTGGGATATCTACAACTCAGATGTGAGGGTCAAGTTCCCCACAAAATTGGTATAAAGAGCCTTGTGTTAATACTAATTTGTGTTGATCTTTATGGATAAAAGCCAATATTCATAGGTCATAATAAAACATCTTTAAACATGCATTTTTTTCCCTAAGCAAAATTGGACTACAGACATCATGATACCTAGGAGGACAATATTCCTTCTGAAATGGTCTTCCTGCTCTAGTCAGGACCATGTCCCAAGAAGATCTGTTTCCTTAAGCCACTCCTTAAAATAAACATAGGCTATGCGAGAGCAGAGACAAGTCACTAGGAAGACAGGGGAATTTAAGATAGGAAAATGTAGCAAAAGACTCCAAGCCGCAGAAACAACATTTTTAAAAAATTCAATGTCTGATGGAAATGTTCAATTTTACGCTGATTTGTTGATAAGAAAACATGTAAGGTCAAGGTCTTCAATAAAGTGACTACTGAATTTCCCAGTGCAACATATATAGTATTACAGATTATTTCCAAGAATCTCACAATTTTTGAAAATACTTAAAATTGGCTTATTTATCATTCATGATTTAATATCTTGAAAAGTAATTACTCACATAATATAACTAAGGAAGAAAGTACATACTAAATTTCAACAAAGAAAGATTTTTGATAAATGAGTAAGATTGTTTTAGTCATTGGTACAAAGGACACAAGTCTTTAAAATATTTCAGATGTATTATGTTTTATAAATAGTCAGCATGCATTTTATTTGCATTAAAATATTTAAACATATGATTATTTTCAGGGACAAACCTTTTACACACTGTTTTGATGGACAGCAACAATTATAGTTTAGCCCCTAAGTTCACTATTATTCACTGTTCCTTACCCTGGGCTGTTATTCACAGCCTTTAAGGACTGAAAATTTGAAGCTTTTTCTCTCCAAGTTCTCAACATTACAGTAAATAAATGGAAATTCCTTCTTTGGTCCACAATTTCCTCCTATTTTACAATCCTGCGGCTATGAAGCTTTCAAGTATAAAAAGGATTTATTTCTTTAGTAGCTAGTGTAATATTTATGGTCATTCATTCACTTTTCAGCTGTGAAAATATTGGATTTAAGATCAATCCAGTTACTAGGCTGGTTTTGACGAAACTGATGAGTACGTTTTGAAAATAATTTATATAAAATATAAAAATGGGCCTTTCATTGTGTGTCAGTTTTTTGGTTGCTTCATGTTTGTTTTGTTTTGTTTTTATTTATTTTAAAAAGAATGTTTACTTGACAAGTAAATAATTATTATTTACTTAATTAATAATTAAAGAAATAATATTCTCTCCGGGCTGCTTTTTCCCTTTCCTTCTTCTTTTTGTTTTTTAATTGGAGTACAGTTGCTTTACAATGTTGTGTTAGTTTCTACTGTACAGCAAAGTGAATCAGCTATATGTATACATATATCCCCTCTTTTTTGGATTTCCTTCCCTTTTAGGTCACCATAGAGCATTGAGTAGAGTTCCCTGTACTATACAGTAGGTTCTCATTACTTGTCTATTTTATACATAGTATCAATAGTGTATATATGTCAATCCCAATCTCCCAATTCATCCCGCTCCTACCTCTTCTCCCCTTGGTAACCATAAGTTTGTTCTCTACATCTGTGACACTATTTCTGCTTTGCAAATAAGTACATCTTTGAAAGAAATAAGAAAATGTAACATTTAGGGAAGAAATAAATGTTATGGTTCAGGGAAAAGTAGACTATTTGTAATTTAAATTATTCAGAATTATCTTTCCACTTGGATTAGGTTTATTTAAAAAAACTATTAACTAGTCCTTTCAAATTGCTTTTATTTGTGGAAGAACTTACAGATAAATTTGTTACCTAGCACATTTCTTCTTTACCAAAAATTATATAATTATATGTATATATACACACACACGAGAATGAGACTAAATATTCTATTAATTTATCAATTAAAACTAATAGCTATGAAGATTAACATTTCTTTAAAATTTTTTAAATGAAATATTTCTTACTAATCTACACAGGCTAATTTTGCCTGTTCTAAGACTGCTTTTAAGATCAATTTTCAACCCTGTTTTTCATTTACATTTGCTCTCTAAGCCACAGGTCACCAGACGGTATTTCCTTCATGTACATCACTTTAGAGAACTTCCGTGCCCTTTAAATCTGGGCACGATATGTATCTAATTCTAACCCATCGATTTCTCTATGAATGAATAACTCGAGACACAGAATATTATTTCATCATTGCATTTATAACTTATTTGTATATAAGACTTGGAGCTCCTCAACCCCAACCACGTGTTAATCTTTTCTAATTTCACAGTATTAGCACCTAGTAGTTGCTCCGTAAGAAGCGTAGTGTTGGTAATAAGGTTCCCTTGAGCTGACAGTGGGATCTACGCAGATATGTGTGTATAGATTTATGAATGGACAAATAAAGGAATGAGTGAAAGTATCTGGATTTAACCAGAGAAGAGAAATTTTACACAGAAAACAGAAATAATCTTCTAAAAGTGGTCTTAAAAAAGGTTTAATCTAGTTCACTGTGAAATCTTTTAAACTGAAATCAGATTTCTATCTCAACAACAGCTTGTCCCCTAGACTTACTGTTCTTTGAAATGTCAGATCAAATTTCTTAGAAGGCATTTGTTTGTTTGCTGTGAGTCAGAGCGCTTTTCCTGTGCACCTGTTGTCAACCATCTTGTTTTGGTGGACAGTTGTCACCCCTTATCTGTGGGGCATGCGTTCCAAGACCCCCAGTGGATGCCTGAAACCAGGGATAGTACCAAACCCTATATACACTATGTGTTTTCCTATACGTACATACCTATGGTAAAGTTGAATTTATAAATTAGGCACTGTAAGAGACTCACAACAATAACAAATAATAAAATAGAACAATTATAACAATATACTGTAATAAAAGTTATGTGAATGCAAAATATCTTGTTCTACAAATTTAATGCCTTGTCCATCTTAACTAAGCACTTATCAAGCACTGTGGCCATAACTTTTGCAGTTTAGATGGGACACCAAAACTAGAACAAATTTTTTTCCTTCTTCACAATTTCATGGATAGAAGATTAATTCTTACTGTAGATATTAGCAACCTCAACATACTTCTTTTTTTATTCCTGTGAAGTCTAGAACTTTCAACTTTTCACTTAAAGGAAGCATTTTACAGCTTCTCTTTGGCATATCTGAATTGCTGGCATCACTACTCTTGCACTTTGGAGCCATTATTAAGTAATAAAATAAGTTCACTTGAACACTAGCACTGCAACAGTTGATCCGCTGATTTATCGAGCAACTACTAAGTGACTATGAGGCAGGATGTGCTGGACAAAGTGTTGACTGACATCCTGTACAAAAAGGAGCAGGTAACGCAAGATTTCAT
Source organism: Pseudorca crassidens (assembly GCF_039906515.1). Classification (NCBI taxonomy): domain Eukaryota; kingdom Metazoa; phylum Chordata; class Mammalia; order Artiodactyla; family Delphinidae; genus Pseudorca; species Pseudorca crassidens. The sequence goes on from NC_090313.1 coordinate 8,203,544, forward strand.
CACACTACACAGAATGGCTCACAATTTAAAGTTTATGAATTGTTTAGTTATTGGACTTTCCATTTAATACTTTTGAACTGCAGTTGACCATGGGTAACTGAAACTGCAGAAAGTGATACCAAGGTTAAAGGGGGGATGACTATACTTGCTTAATTCCAAGTATCTGAACATATATTCTCATCTCCATATGTTAACTTAAGTATTAAATGTATTATTGATGTTTGAGACATAGTTTGCCTGAAGAATGACTCCCATTCTTCAGTTTGATAGAAATAAAATTTTTTTCTGCTACAATAAAAAGATCTGACATATTAATCATATTTTTGGTTAAGTCTCAATAATACAAAGAATAACTTGAACCTGAGCTGGTTCTGTGTAGAGTTATAAAATAAAACATAAACTTTAAAAAGTAAAATGACATTACTTCTTTAAAAAAATCCTATTTACTTGTTACAGTGATGGAACTAAAGTCACTCAAATACAAAAAAAAAAAAAAAAGTTTAACAGTCATTAAATAAATAAAACTTTTGAATCTGAAGAAGCCAGGTTCCAATCCAGCATCACTCTTTTACTATCATTGTGGCCTCAGTCAAGTTACTTGACTTCAGCTCATTAATCTGTAAAACGATTTGAATAATTCCTTCCTCCCAGGATTGTGAAAATCAAGTGGAATAATGCAGCACAGTCTCTGTCTGGAGATGGAATAAATGATGAGTATGAAAAATGTTTTTATAAGACAGTATTTGACAAAAACCAGAGTTAAAATGTAAACGTATTATGGGGAGAGGATAACTTGTTAAGAGTCATGAACACAGTAAACTGTATCTATTTAGCATTTTTCCACCTCAGAACAAAGACCCTGGTGAGGACAGAGGACAGTTGATTTTTGATAGTATCCTTGAGGATTGGTGACGGGAGGACAAATAGACTCCATGAGTTACTTGATGTTTGGTCCTGTCACGACACCCCCTCAATCTCTGGAGCCTGAAAAGAAGACACATAGTGACAGGTTTCAACAACCTCACCTGTAGGGTCATGCAGTTTAGTGAGGGCAGACCCACCTTGACATAGTTATTCCCTTATATAGTCCACTAACAAGGATCACTCCCAAGGTAAAACTTTGAATGGTAGAGAGAAGGAATCTAAGATTATCATCAAGGCTGAAAAAAAGAGAACAGACATCCTATAGAAGCATGATTGTTACAGAAACGGAACAGACACCCTATAAAAAGCATGTCTTGTCCCACTAAAGACTGACTATCCTCATTACTTAAGGCCAAATTAGATGTTAGTTCAGCAGTGGTACTAGGGCACACTTCAAATATTTTTCAAAGGGCTAATATATATTAAAAGTACAGTAGTGTTTTGTATTTTTATGGCTTCTTTACACTTGTTTATTTTTGGGTTTTTTTGTTTTGTTTTTACTAATGCATATAAGATGCATTCCATGAATGACTTGTCACAAGATACTCCACTTCAGATTGATGCTATATTTCCAACGGAGACAATCGTAATCACTGATTGTATAAAAGCTCAGAGGACACTTGAAGGAGCACAGAATTGCTTTTCCTTTTTATGAAAAATGTAGTAGGACTGTGGAATATTTTTTTGCTAGATCAACGTCAATTCCACACCTCAAGTCACACTAAAAGAGGTTCCATTCTAAAACCATAGGTTTCATATCACGCAAGTTTTATGTATTCGATTTACTATATTTTTTCAAGATTGGATCACCACAAATAGGTCTTTTATGGACAAAATTCCTTCAGTGCCCACCGACCACACACGCACACAGGCTACGAGATAAAGCCATACTCCTTAGCTAAGAACAGAGTAGCTAACCCAGCTTGGATCTAAATGTGTTTATTCAACTATGTCTACTTCTATTTATCTACAGAAAAGTCTAGAATACATTGGTTTGTTTACTCATTTTCTCTTGAAAATATGTCTTCCTTTGTTAGAGCCTCTTTTACTTTCCCTCAGGGTGCAACTCATCTGTAATTCCTGCCTTTCTTTCTACTCCTGCTTTGTCTCTCACTGCCCCCTTCCTCCTTCCCTTCAGGCATCAGTCACTTATTTTTTGATGAAATGTTTCATACATTAAAAAGTATCCAAAATAGTAGAACTTGCACATTACTCATCACAAATTTTAAGAACTATAATGTTACAAATATCTCAGAAATCCTTTGTTTATCCCTCCCTGATGGTATTTCTCTCCGTCTTTGCCTCTCGCCCAACCCAGAGGTCACTACTATTCTGAATTTATTTTCCGCCATGAAGAAAAGACCCAGCCCTGTGCTTGGGCTGGTGGAAGGCATCATCCAAGGTCTTGCCATGAATAACGTGTTGTAGTTGCTGGGATTACACTGTGTGGAGAGTCTTCGGCTATGAGTCCCTTCATGGCATTGCTGGTCCTCATGTGGCCACCTTGTTTGGGTCATTAGAGTGTGACGGGTATTAAGAGCTGGCCATTTCAACCTCATGGGGAAGAACTTTGGAGGATCATTCTGCCTCCGGATTTCTTTGTGAGAATGGCCAGGCTGGTTGGTAAATCGGCTTCCCAGATTAACTTCTCTGTAGTCCCAATTACTTCAGGTTGGACTGAGGCTCTTCATTGCAGTGTGGAATAAAAGTACCAAGGAGAGGCATTATGTTTCACTGCTTTTATTTCACCCTTCAGTATGATAATTGGGAATGTTTATTGGAAGGCTTTGGAGCAGTGCCATCCACTAATCACGTGTTGTTATCGATCACTTGAAATATGGCGGCTGCAAACTGATGTGTATCACCAAGTATACTAGAAGTAAAAGAGTATGAAAAAGAATGCAGAATATCTCATGAGAGATCTTTTTTTGACAATTTGTTGAAATAATAATATTTTGTATTTGGATTGAATAAAATATATTATCATATTAATTTCATCTGTTTCTCTTTTTAAGTTTTTTTAATATGGCTACTAGAAAGTTTAATATTGAAGAAATTCTTATTTGCTGAATATCTTTTTATGTGAATGGGTATGGAGGTCTTATAAAATTCTTTCTTTTTGCATTTATGATAAAATCTTTTATCTTCTTGGATTAATCAGTTAATGAAGTGAGTTACATTGATAGATTTTTCTAAGGGTCAGTCTTCCTTACTCTTGAGTGATTCAATCCAACATAATCATATGTATTTTTTAACTATAATACAGGATTCGTCCATTAATATTTTACTTAGGTCTAATGACTGTTAACTGATGTTATTGGTGTGTAATTTTTCCTTCTGGTTCTGTCCTTGTCAGGTGTTGATGTGAAGGTAACACTAGACCAACAAAATGAGAAGTGAGTCTGATGAATTTCAAGGGTAGGTTTTTTGCTCAAGATAACAGTTTTTAAACAATCTTAGAAACATTAATATTTTTCAATTTTACTTGTATTAATTTTGGTAATCGCAAATTTTGTATTTATTATTTATTTTCTTCTACATCCTTCGAGTGACTCTTGTCCTTTCAAGGATTTCTTAATCTAAAATTAGCTAATATCCTATGTTAAACCATAAATGGAAAAGAATAGATAAAAACGAATGTGTATATATATATATATATATATATATATATAACTGAATCACTTTGTTGTACAGCAGTAATTAACACAATATTGTAAATCAACTATACTTCAATAAAAAATAAAATAAAATTAGCTAATTCTTTTCCAGTATACTCCTTTTAGCTAGAAATTTTCTCCCCATTAATACCTTATATATCAAATAAACTAAACTTTTCAGTATTTTGTTTTTGTTCAATTGTATTTTCTGATATGTTGTCAGATCTTCATTGTTCATGATGCTGTGTATTTAAAAATCCAACTATATAAGTTATCTTTAGTAAACTTTTTATTACTTGTAATAATATTATTACGGTTAGAGAATGTGGTATTTCTACTATATGCCTAGACAATACAATTTTCACAAATGTTCCCTGGCCTCATAGGTGTTGTCTTAATATTTTAGTCAAATATTCTTTTTTAACTCCCAGAATTAGTCATTATCATATTTATTATTATCTTATTAAGTCAGTGTCTAGAATTGTCTCCAATTTTTTATTGGTAAAGTGTTTTGATTCCAATTTCTGTTTTTTAACTTACTTAATATTGTGTATATACGTATTTATATGCACTAATGGAAAAATCTACTATATTAATTTTTAATAGTAATTTTGATTTTTTTCCACTGATTTTTGCTCATGGTGGATTTTTTCTCCTCGTGTGTTAGCTAAGAGCCTTTTACTGGAGAGATATCTGTGTTAGTTTCTGTTGGGCTCCCATGTGTTACGTATTTTTATGCTAATTGCTCTGCTTGACATTTCCTGGACTACTCAGATACTATAAACGCCAAGTCCAAAGTCAAGCCTGGGGAAATATATTTTTGAGAAGTGTATTTTATTTCATATCATCTCTTGTGCCTACAGCAGGAAAGACATGTTCCTTGCTTTGTCCCTGTTCAGTGGAGGGACTTTTTTAGAAATGCTAGTGACCACTTCACTCTCCCTCCTTTGGGGGTTAAAGACCTTCTCTCTATTTCTCATTCCAAAAACCTTTGAATGTTTAAATATCCTGAGAATAGCCAAACAGAGATCCACCTTAACACTCTTTTTACAGTTTCCTTTTCATTTTTGTCCCTTAGGGATTTTCCTCGTTTTTTGTGTCAGCTCAGTTAATCCTTTAAAGGATCATTTATTAAAGTTTACCCAGCATGTTTTAGATGTTTTATTATGGTATATAGTCTGTCTTTTTGCAAGAACCTTACTTTGTTGATTTTCGTTCCATTTACTCTTCTTACTATCTTTAAAAATCAGAGCCATGACACATGTTTTCTCTAAAGATTTCCAAAATGGCTCCCAGGATGATTAATTTTATGTGTCACCTTGACTAGGCCAACGGTACCCAGATATTTGGTCAATCACGTCTGGATGTCACTGTGAAGAAATTTTAAGGTGAGCTTAACATTTAAATCATTAGACTTTGAGAAAACAGATTGTCTTCCATGATGTGGGTCTTCATGCAAACGCTTGAAGACCTTAAGAAAAACACTGATGTTCCCCAGAAAAAGAGCAGATTCTGCCAGCAGACTGCCTTGGATTCAAGCTGTAACATCTCTTCCTCCCTGGGTCTCCAGGCTCATGGCCTACCCTGAAGATTTTGGACTTGCCCATCCCGCAGTCATGTAAGTCAATTCCTTAAAATCAATCTCTCTCTCTCAGGATGTGTGTGTGTATAAAAAATATTGCATTGGCCAAAAAGTTCGTTTGGGTTTTTCCCTTACATCTTACAGAAAAGCCCAAACGAAATTTGTGGCCAACGAACTTTGTAGCCTATATATACACACACACACACACACACACACATATATATATATATATATATATATATATATATATATATATATATACCCCTGACTGATACAGCTCTACCCTAAATTCAACTTTCCTTTCTGAAATTCATAAAATCATAGAATGAATGTGGAAAACACCTATGCCTTCATAATTCTGCTGTTTTAACAATATTTTTATCTCTCAGCACACTTCCTCAAGTCATAAAATTCCAGAATTGATGGTTGAATCAAATGTTCAGGGTAGTTATTTTAATTCTACCTCCCTGAATTTGAAACACTGTTTCTATATTTTCTAGCCTGCTTCATCTCTCACTTTTGCTGACTTTTTCCATTCTCATTGGCATATGTGTTTTCAACTAGATGTTGCTTATTAAATTTTTTAAAAGGACATCAATTGACAAGCAACGGAGTGCTTAACCCAGTCGTATTTGATATGCTTAACACCAGATCGAGTTTTTCGTGTACAAAAATGCGGTTAAACCATCAAATCTAATTTGCATAAATCTTAGAAAAACTACTGAAAAAGCATAGCATAACAATGGTATTAATAATATAGAAATAAAAACATATTCTATTTTCAAATATGTGTCAATAAATCATTGGTTTTTTTCACAGCAGTTTTCTGCATCCATTTTACTTTCTTTTGTTCAAAAATGCTCTTATTTGTGTTTAAGGGCAATTGCATTTATATATTTGGGATAACTGTTAATGAATATAGCATCTAATACAGGTTTAGGTGTCCTTTTAGCATCTGATTTTGTATGATTATGATAATGTGTAAATGTTATTTTAATTTATTTTTTAGGTGTAACTCTATTTTCCTTGCCAAAATCTATATTATAAGCCACAAAATGTTGACTCTATTTTTTTCACTGTTTCAGGATGTGTGCAGTTTGACAGTTTTCACTTAAACTATATGAGTAGCATAGAAACAGTCATTCAAAAAAGGAAGTTTGGGGCTTCCCTGGTGGCGCAGTGGTTGAGAGTCTACCTGCCGATGCAGGGGACGCGGGTTTGTGCCCCGGTCTGGGAGGATCCCACATGCCGAGGAGCGGCTGGGCCCGTGAGCCATGGCTGCTGAGCCTGCGCGTCCGCTCCGCAACGGGAGAGGCCACAACAGTGAGAGGCCCGCGTACCGCAAAAAAAAAAAAACGCAAAAAAAAAAAAAAAGGAAGTTTGGGGACTTCCCTGGTGGTCCAGTGGTAAAGAATCCACCTTACAATGCAGGGGACGCGGGTTCGATCCCTGGTCTGGGAACTAAGATCCTACATGCCGCAGGGCAACTAAGCCCATGTGCCACAACCATTGAGCTCGCATGCCTCAGCTAGAGCCCATGTGCCCTGGAACCTGTGTGCCACGACTAGAGAGAGAAAACCCGCATGTCACTAGAGAAAACCCTGCACACCACAACAAAGATCCCACATGCCACAACTAAGACCTGACGCAGCCAAAAATAAATTAAATAAATAATAAATAAATCTTTAAAAAAAAAAAGAAAGAAAAAGGAAGTTTTTGGTAATAATTTAACTTTATTTCTTGTGCTTCTATGTAAAACTTAAATTCTCAGCAGTGATTCTTATGTGCCAAATGGTAGTTTTAAAGCTTGTGTACGGGTTACCATTATTAACAAGCTATAATGGTTAACTTTTTTCCCTAATTCATACCTGGGGGGTAAAGATTTCAAATTAAATTAGTCATAATTTGAAAGTAATTAAAAATTGTATCCATTTCCAGCTGGAGATCCAAAGGTTTTCTCATCTTTCAATGCTGGTTTCTTAAAGAAAATGGTAAGTGCTAGAACAGCTTTGGTAAATATCTTTTGTAAAATCTGACAATTGTTTAGATAAACCAAGTTCTTTCCCTGGCAAAAGTCAAACTCCATTTAAGTAAATGAAGTGCAGAGATAAATGGAGAAAGACCCCCAAACAAGCTAGTCGTGTCTTTAAAACGAACAGAGAAGAAATCCCACTCACTTATTTGTAAAACATTCAAATATCCAGAAAATTACTTTTTTTTCAACTGCTTTTTTTACATTACATAAGAAAGAATTTTAACTTCTGTTCCAAGAGTTACCCAATACCTAGTGACCCCCCTCCATCAGTTGCACAAAGATTGAAAAAAAGAAAGGGAAAAAACCCACCCTGAGTCAGTTGTTTTCTGCCTCCTTGAAGCACCTAAGGACTAAAAGTCATGGGCGTTCATGTCAGTGAAATGTTGAGGTAGAATAGTCCTTCTCAATCCATATGGTTTAATGTTTTTTGTGTGTGTGTGTGTGTGACTCTGCCAAATACACCAGAGTTTTGCATTGTAACCCAGAGAAGGGGAAAAGTACCTCATATTTGAAAACCAATAAGAGAACAGTGGGGAGCTCTGTTTTCTCTCACTGTTCCTTTGTAACCTGATGAGGTCTAAGAATTTGTCAAGTTTTCACTGACTATACGCAGCCCAGAATATCCTCTCCTTCTTTTCCTTGAAGGGATTTGGTGAATCCTAAAGTTTTATTTTAAAATATAATTTGGAGATAGCACGTCCTGTTTATCAACTCAAACTTATCTACAGGCATTTGTCCTGGGACCTCATTATAAGAGTTTGCTACATGTGAAATTTAACATTACAGACACCTTCTTAAGATTGTGTAGAATCATAAGATGTTAGAGCAGAAAGGGACCATGGTGAATTATTTAATTCAACTCCTAAAATTTACCTGAGGAAACAGATTCCAAGAGGTCGAGTTAGGGTTGAGATAGGTTTTGAAGGAGTCCAGGCTAGCCAGCAAAAGAGCTGGGGTAACACAAGACAGGCCTTCAAGAAACAACCATTTGAATGAACCAATGAATGACTGTGTGAATGGAACTTAATGCCCCTGATTTAGAGTCTACTGTTCTTGTGCATTGGTTTGCTCTGTTTTCAATATCTCATGTTGCCTTCTACAGAGATCATTTCCACTTACACCTTCATTCTTCAGCAGAATATGATTATTAAGGAATATTGAATTAAAATCTACAACTTGGTTATAGTCACAAATTAAGCTTCTAAAGTATTTTTGCTTTTTAATATTTTCAAAATTTAACAGCTCATTGCTAGTGTGTGTTAGAAATATAGATATCTTTCGTGGAGATACTGGTTTCGGTAATCCACATGACCCTTCATTTTTAAAGCCCTTTCTTAAAATGCTAAAAATTTTACCACTGTTTCTAATATGAGATCATGTAAAAGGGAAATAAATATTTATATGCATTTTTAAACTTTATATCACTTATATACATATTCCAAATATCACATCTACAGTCCATTAAAAAAACAAAACAAGCAGGAAGAGATATTTTATTTTGGAAGAGGGAAGGCCTATATTTAAACACAGCATAGAACTGTTACTGTTTGTGGAGCTTTCTCTTAAAACAAACATTGATTTCTTATGTCTCATATTTTCAAGTCTTATCTTAAAGGGTTTTGCCTATTAAACTTCAGATAAAATGCAGTTAAGTGTACTACTCCCATTAGTACACCATTAATACTATTCCAACTAGTTTTAAAATTACTAGTCATGCTAACATCATCATTTATTGAGATCTTAACACAAGCAGGCACTGGTCAAAGTGTTTTACATGTAATAACATATTTAATCATCACAGACACCCTAGGAAGCAAGTATTATTTTTCTTCTTTTTTTTTTCTTCTAATAGCTCTTTATTGGAGTACAATTGCTTCACATTAGTGTTAGTTTCTGTTGCACAACAAAATGAATCAGCCATGTGCCTACACGTGTCCCCATATCCCCTCTCTCTTGAGTCTCCCTATCCCACCCCTCTAGGTCATCTCAAAGTACCGAGCCGATCTCCCTGTGCTATGCTGCTGCTTCCCACCAGCGAACTATTTTATATTCGGTAGTGTAAAATATGCTACTCGCACTTCACCCCAGCTTCGCCCTCCGACCCGCATGTCCTCAAGTCTATTTTGTATGTCTACCTCTTTATTCCTGCCCTGTAACTAGGTTTGTCAGCACAACTTTTTTTTTTTTTTTTAGATTCCATATATATGCGTTAGCAAATGGTATTTGTTTTTCTCTTTCTGACTTACTTCACTCTGTATGACAGACTCTAGGTCCATCCACCTCACTACAAATAATTTAATTTCTTTTCTTTTTTATGGCTGAGTAATATTCCATTGTATATATGTGAATCAGTCTCCCTGACTTCAAACTATACCACAAGGCTACAGTAATCAAGACAGTATGGTACTGGCACAAAAACAGAAATATAGGTCAATGTTACAGGATAGAATGCCCAGAGGTAAACCCACACATATATGGGCACCTAATTTACAACAAAGGAGGCAAATATTATTTTTATCTCAACTCTCCTGATGCAGAAATTCGAGGCCCAGAGAGATTAAGTAATTTTGGCAAAATGTCACACAGCTGCTAAGCAGAAGAGATATAAAGTTCAAACCCTGGCAATCTGGTGCTCTCTTGTCATTGTATTGATATTAGTTACAGTTTGATCAGCAAGGTAGAATCACTATGAGTGATACAGGATAAAGGACACATTAAAATAATTAGCCCTTATCACATTGTGGCAGCTGGTTAAACAGTCTATGTATGGTTGTGGCTTTTGCAACTAGCATTGGACCTGAAGTTGGCAGGACCAAGATCAGGAAGGGAAGTAAAGGAGAGCACGGAAAAAATGGCGCCCATGTCTGTCTCTGTGACTTCAGCCCTGAAGATGTGGATGACCCACAGAATAAGCTGGTGTCCTTCACAAGAAGATACAGGCACAAGCTTATTCCAGGATTTGGAAGATTGAAGGAGGACATTAGGGTTCTCAAGAGCAATAGAATCAATAGGATAGAAATAGATATAGTTAAGAGGAGATTTATTATAGGAATTGACTCTTGGGATTATGGAGGCAGAGAAGTCCAGAGTCCGTGTCTGTAAGCTGGAGAACCAGGGAAGCCAGGGGTACAATTCAATCTTAGTCTGAAGGCTTAAGAACTAGGGAAGTCAATGGTATAAGTCTCAGTCCAAGTTCAAAGGCTTAAGACTGAGGGTGGGGTGGTAATGGTATAAATCCTGTTCGAGTCCAATGGCCTGAGAACCGAGAAAGCCAATGTCTGCGGGCAGGAGAACATGGATGTCCCAACTCAAGCAAAAAGAACAAATTCTCCCTTCCTCTGCCTTTTTGTTCTATTTAAGCCCTCAATGAACTGGACGAGGCACCCCTGCATTGCTGAGGGTGATCTTCTTTACTTAGTCTATCAATTTAAATGTTAGTCTCTTCCAGAAACATTCTCACAGGCACACCAAGAAATAATGTTTTACCAGTTGTCTGGGCCTCCCTTAGCAAGTTAGCAACAGTCAAGTTCACACATAAAATTAACCATCACAGAGGAGGCCCAGCTGCTTCCCCACACCAACCAGGTGAGCCACAGGACAGAACAAAGTACATGAGCTACAGCAGCCGCAGGACCTGAAGCAGCCCCAGAGCTTCATACGGTCTTGGCTCTATCACAGGCAAGGGCATTCTGGGAAATGTAGTTCTCAGTTACTCAATTTGACAAAGTACAACATGTCCCCTGTACTAAACTTCCTGTAACTAAGCAAGACATGGAAATATCAGTAACTGTGTTTAACTTCACGTGAATGGAAGCACCAAATCCTTTTATGACAGCAGTTCATTTAACACAGGTGTGATCAGGAGAGACTATATTGTCCATGCAAGAAGACGAACTGGATAAAAAAATTTGAGCCAGAATCAAGAAAAATGACTGAAAAGATAGGAAAATGTAGAAAAAGAAGATTTTGCTTTGTTGATTCCATAATGTGTCTGAAGTTGATTCTATTAACAGGAAAATATTTCTCAAATTTTGTTAGTGAGTTATGTGAATATCTATCAATTATGCAGAATTGGACACTTGCCAATTATTTTCTGAAATGAAATGTAGATGTTACATAAAGTCTTCCATTTAGACCAATATGGCAGATAAGTACCCAGCAAAACCTTCTGGCTGAACCTGTTTAAAGTGTTGGATAAAAGTGTAAAAATGACCTGGTAAGAATTTGACAGATATTCAGATAAAAAATATAATTCAAAGAGGAACCAAGAAATATGAGAAAAGCTATGAGTCAGGCAGAAACACAAGAATCAAGTTACCATGGGTGAGATCTAGCAGAAACTAAACCTCAATTATGCAATTATTTGGAATTAATAAAAATAAAATATTGATATTTGAATATTTAGCATGTTTAAATCAATTAGCAAAGAGATTAAAAGTGTGAGTCTTGGTCATTTGTTATTCTTCAAGATAAATTTAGAAGAGGGCTCATAAATACTTCTAGAAATGAAAAATGTAATAACTATAATTATATACAAATTGGAACAGTTTAAGAGCAGATAAATACTGCTAGATAAAAGTTTAGTGAATTGTAAAAGAGAACATAAGAAATTATCCCCCAAATGACAGGAAGTCAAATAGGTGGAAATTATGAAAAGTTATGAGACTATAGATGAAATGTTGGACTTCCCCGGTGGTCCAGTGGTTAAGACTCCATGCTTCTACTGCAGGGGCACAGGTTCCTTCCCTGGTCAGAGAAACAACTTGACTTTGTTAATTTCATTTATTTATTTTAAATGTCATTTTCTGATATTCTCTCTCTTTTTTTTAAATTTATTTATTTATTTTGGCTGCCTTGGGTCTTTGTTGCCGTGCATGGGCTTTCTCTAGTTGCAGAGAGTGGAGGTTACTCTTCATTGCGGTGTGTGGGTTTCTCATTTCAGTGGCTTCTCTTGTTGCAGAGCACAGGGCTCTAGGTGCACCGGCTTCAGTAGTTGTGGCTTGTGGGCCCTAGAGTGCAGGCTCAGTAGTTGTGGCGCACGAGCTTAGTTGCTCCGCGGCATGTGGGATCCTCCCAGACCAGGGCTTGAACCCGTGTCCCCTGCATTGGCAGGCGGATTCTTAACCACTGCACCACCAAGGAATTCCCTGATATTTTCTTAGTTATCTCTGCTCATCCACATTCCAATAACATTTCAAAGCAATCTTTCATCACCTCCTCTGTCCTCTGTAGCTCACTCTGTAGCTTTATTCACAGAATTGAATGATCCATTTAAAATGCAGACCTTCTGAACCTTCTAAAGGATTTCCGTCTCTGAGTAAGTGCTAAAGTCCTTATCTGACCTTCAAAGTCCTACACAATCTAGCCTTAGCCTCTTGTCATCTCTTTGACCCCATCCCTTTAATCACCGTCTTCCCTGACTTCCTTTGTTTTCATGTTACTCCAGCCATCTCACTGCTTCCTGACTTCTCCAGGCAATTCCTGCCACAGGGCCTTTGCCCTCACTGTTTTCTTTGCCTGGAACCCACTTCTCCTCCCTATATACATGTAACCTTCCTCACTTCCTTCAGATTTCCTTCATAGCACTAATTAATAACTAACATTATGTATTTGTTTACTTGTTAAAAGCTCATCTTGTATCACGTCTAATTGCCTCTTCACATAAATGGAGGATTTCTTATTTTATTCAATATTGCACTCCTAATGTCTGGGCAATTCTTGGCAAATATTATTCACTCCTATAAATATTTAATGAATAAATGAATGAACAAATAAAGAAATGAAAGTAATAGGTCTCAAAGGTTTTCAAACTGAAAACATTCCACTAATTGGATTTCTCAAAATTGTAGACAACCATTTTCTCCAGTTGCAATAAGCAAGGGGAGTGCAGCGGTGAGTTAATGGTGCTGCTTTCGTTTTTAAGAAGACCTTTAAAGGAGGCAATGGTAAAAATACAGAATGACACTTTCTCATTACCTTGAAGTCTACCATCTGCTTTGAACAATTTCTACATGACAGTAATTATGTTTTCAAAATATCTCATAAATTATAATTGGAAAAAACATTTCTCCCTGTCTCTCACTGAAACTTTAAGATAATTCTTCTTTTTCTACTTAATGAGCTGACTGCATCTGTGTATTACTGTTGAACCTCATATTTGCTTGACTATAGAATTCAAAGATATTGATTTTGGCCTGTAAGATAGTTAAATCCCTAGTTACTTCAGAGACTACTTACTTACCTTCATGATATCCACCTTTGGAGAAAAGAGATCAATAGGGCACTCCTGTCTGATCTCAGAGTTGAACTTCTGCCGTTTTCCCCAAAGGACACACTTATCTGGAACTCATTTCCTCTTCATTACAACAAAGCTAAGGTCCTTGGCCTTCGGGAAACTACTCAATATTAATTTGTTTAGTTAAGCTTTTACCTAATTGATGAGGTGGAAAGAGTAATTGAATTGGTAGGAAATCTCAATACATATTCATATTTCTATACTTCTGAACATATTCATACATTTCCATAAGTTTCATTTTATTACTTAAATTTAACAATGATAACTACTCACAGTTTCCTTAAAACCTGCTGTGAATTTATTTCTCACTTCTGAAATTCTATTTTTCAAATATCCTATGTAGATTTTACAAGGTAGAGCTAGGTTATTAAGATTTATGCTGTGATATGCATTTAAATATAACATGGGATATTTTATTCACTTGCCACAGTAAACAAAAATTGATGGGACAAGATTGTTCTATCAAATAATAGCCATGATGCCCTGAAAACATAGTATGACTATAATACTTCACTATATTTAAAAATACAATAGGAACCAAAATGATATTTATTTCAGTATAAAGAAAATAAACATGCAGTCAAGCATGATTTCATTAAAAATATATAGAGAACAAGCGTATGGATACCAAGGGGGAAAGGGGGTTGGGATGAACTGGGAGATTGGGATTGACATATATACACTATTGATACTATGTATAAAATAGATAACTAATGAGAACATACTGTATAGCACAGGGAACTCTACTCAATGCTCTGTGGTGACCTAAATGGGAAGGAAATCCAGAAAGAAGGGATATATGTATACATATAGCTGATTCACTTTGCTGTACAGTAGAAACTAACACAATATTGTAAAGCAATTATACTCCAATAAAAAATTTTTTAAATTAAATTAAAAAAAATAATTTATTAGATGTACAGTTGTTGTAAAGTGAGTAAACGCCAATAAAAATTTTTTAAAATAAAAAATATTTATTAGATGTATAGGGAGGTCAGTTGGTTTATTCTTTACCTGTTAAGTGAATAGAATTGGCAAAAATGGAATATATTAAATTTGTAGATTTCACGGAGGTAAATGTATTTGATTAGGTTACTAAATTATGTTACTAAAATATACAATTTTAATAAACACTTCAAAGTAAATGTTTATGTGTTTTAAACATTTAAATTAATACTCAGGGTGGAGCTTTCAATTTATGTGGTACAATGATGCTTTGTGTATAATGACATTACCCCAAACCTTTTGTTTATTTTCCACAAATGTCTAAAGAGTTACACCACTTGCCTGGCTAAGTAAAATCCAAAAAAAAAAAAAGAGGCTGGAATTCTCACAGAAATGATTCCCCATATGATACTTTGCTGATGTCATGGAATGTCATTCAACCTATTGAATCATCATTTCCCAATTATGTTTTCCTCTATTTTATAGTTAACATAGGAAAATAATAAAGGTGTATTTCTTTGACTTAATATGAATATCAAAAGAACTATCTTGCAATAGAGTCTTATTAAATCCAGTTGAAGTAAAAACTAATGATTTCCTGCTAAGCTGTTAAAAAAAAAAATGCCTTGACATACATGCAATGTCTACATAATATTATTTTCTTTTGCCAACTCTTGACAGAAAAATTATGCCCAGAATTTTGGAAATCTCGCCTGGGGTTCACATGTCCCTAATAAATAATGACAGAGAATTGGGCAAACCTAGTGGTATACATGACTGAATAATATTTACTTAAACCAGAACATTTATGTGTCCCTTTTTTCCCCCCGAGCTGAATAACTCACAACACAATGGGCACTGACCCGTTCTCACAGGAGTCCTGAGTCTGCCATCTGTGTGCAGCTGAAAGTGGCTGAGTCTTCCTTTGTTGTGCCTGTATGATGTTATGCCGTAGTTAATAACGGAGAATTCAGGTTGAAAAGAAGGACGGATCCCTCTGATGTCATTCTCTTTATTGTGTCTGCAGAACTGTGCTCCACCACCCACCAGGCTTTCCCGGACTGACCCATGTTTACCTTCTGTCGGTGCCACTTCCCACTGGGTTATTGATGTGCTTCTTTGCCCAGGAGGCCAGCGCTCTCAAAGCCCTTTGTTAAGCTGACACCAGGGCACACACAGGCTTTTGTTGTACTGTTTGGAGGGGGATGCTGATTAGCACAGTTAAACTCTTTTAGAGAAGCGAGAGAGACAGACAGACGTCTTATTACACATTCTCTTTATTCAGATGATACCTGAAAGCTGATTCTGTTCTGAGGGAAGGCAAAGGTCAATGCTTGCCTATGATCAGGAGCCCTTTTTATATATTATAATATGAGACTGGTGACTTAAGACGACTCCCAAAGTAAAAACAACTCTGCCTTGATTAAACAGCAAATGAAAATTTACATTATTAATTGTGTTTCCTGTCTTACATAATGATAAATATTGCTCTTAGTTTTGTTTAGATTGAACAGGCATTTATCCAGTCATCCTTTTTGGTTTCTCATAGGAAAAAAAAAACAAATATCAAAGTGGAAATTGATTACGTATTTTAGAAAAATTTAGATAGCATTGCTGACTACGTGAAAATGTCCTTTGGCATTTTCACTATTTTATGCCCCCCACGAAAAAAGACAGATTTAAAGAAAACAAGGATATCTTCAAAATGGAGTTCCCAGTTATTTTTTAAAATTCTATGTAAAAGTCTTTACCATAATAGGCTAATATTTAACTAGATATATGAATATTATGCATTGCAATGCAGATATGAACACAAAGCAGAAAATACTCATGAGATTTGGAGTCACACAAAATATGGTAGAATGAACACTACCGTTTGTAAAAATCTGAATGAGATTGTTTTCTGACTAAATATCGATGTGTTCTTTACCTTTTGAGTGTGCAGTTTTCTTATTTGTAAAATGGTTTAACTATATCACTTCTAATGCCCTGTTTAACCCATGCAACACAATGCAACAAAGACAAGATTTATAATATAATTCAGGAAGTAAAAGTTAAAATTAACTTCATATTAAAAATTGAGGGATGCTTAATCATTTCCCTTGTTATTGATACTCCAGTTTTCAGAAAGTTTATTATAGGTCAACCATAGATCTACCTGTTTGGGGTCATGTAGAGCCTGTATGATCTCTGCATTTTGCTCATAAATTTGAAGCCAGAAAGAGAGGGTAGAAAAGGAAACTTCAAGTAATACTCAAAATCTTTCAAACTAAACACAAGGCAACAAAATGAAGTGCTTCTATTTCCATTATTTGCGTTGTTTGGTCAAAATAAATTGTTTTCTTTAATTGATCTCAGACCATTCCCTTGATTCTCCAATTTATTTTCTTGTGAAGTGATGGCCTTCCTTTTGCATAGATGGAAATGGAAGTAATTTTGTCATCTTAGTTAATTTTGAAGGGTTATTACTGGTACCACCTCACAACTGCTAAATTTTATTTCACCACTGATAATATATTACTATGTTTAAAAATCACTATGGAAGGACAAGTACACGATCCATAGTGTAGTCAAAACTGCCTTATCAGTGTAGTAATGTGTACTTAATTATGATTGATAATAAGATCTTAGAAATAATTCATTTCTTGTTCGTTCAATAAATTATATCATTTTAACAGATTAGATTAGAATGAACAAAACTATTCCCCATAAATAATTCTGATTTTTAAAGAAGTGTTTTCCATTTTACCAAGAATTTGTTTCTAGACAAAAAAAGCAAATGTAAACTTTTAGAATAATTAATAAGTGCCAATAAATATGTCCTCAAGAATCATTGTCCTAAAAAATACTTTCAACATTTACAATCATAAACATTGGAAATTTACACACACACACATCAAAACCTTATGACCAATCCATCTATCAGAATATATACATGGATTTTTTACAGAAATGTTTAACAGTTTTGTTGTAGCATTGGTATATATTTCCTAAAACACAAGAAAAGTCACTTTCAAGAGAATTAAATAACCTGAGCTTTGGAATACTAAGCGAAAGTGATTTCCAGATGAGTTTTGGCAAAGAAAAAAGAAATATATATATATAAAGAAAGAGAGAGAGACCTGTCCTGCTGTTTTCCAAAAGGACAAGATTCATTTGCAAACAAGATGATACAGGATGTTATGTCAGCCAGGCTTCAAATTCATATGGCCGTGCCCTATGGGTGTTCATCTTATTACATTTCAGCATAAATGAATATCCTTTTGGTGTAGAAACAAAAAGAGAGATCCAAATATACCACAATGTACTAAAAGAGAGATATTTTAAATGTGGCCATAATGGAAGATATGACTAATCCAGAGCATTTCCATCTGAAAGAGAAATGACTAATAATTGATTGGCCTGAATCCAAAGTCACAGTGGGGTTCAAAAAGCTGGTAAGTGGCCTCATAAATATAGAAGCTGTATCAACCAATTGAATTTAATTATATATGAAGGTGATGATGGAACTAAACTGCCTGTAATTGGAGTCCAATTACTCAGCTGGTCTCCCATAAAATTAATTCATCTGAAAGTTTGCCATTGTCCTGTGCTCCAGGTCTGCGGCTGGTTTAATTAGTTAACACTGAGGAATCCTGAAACAGTAAATTATTTTGTCTTTATTACCAATTACTGGTTAACGAAAATTGTGTATTAAATATTAACATCTGCTTCCAGCACAAATAGGAAAGAGCAGAATGAAGACATTTTTTGATTTCCACCTAAAAGAGGCTGAAGCATAGGAGAGCAAACAAGTATATCAGATTCAGGTAAGAGAACTTTGAACTTTAAGCTGTTGAATATGCCGCACACACTATCCACAGGCAATGATTTCATAAATATACACGTAGGCCTCTCATGGTGTACACATGTAAAAATTAAGTTTAATATCAATGGGAAAAATTATGGGCAGATGACATTTCTGAAGAAATCCTCTTCAGGGCTTTAAATTACTTTGAGCAATATTTGAAAATGCTTTAGCAGAGTTTTAAAATGATACTGGCTGACTCCTGAGGTTTGATAAAAGTAATCTATATTAGATTTTTTACAATTATCTGAATTGCGTATTAAGTTAATCACTGAGCAGTGGAAAACAATTGAAAACATTGATCTAATGGCTTAAATACTCATGCCTAATTAGTGTTCTTTGTAATACAACAAAATGAAATATATTGCCCATTGGGCTGAAATCACTGACACCATTCCGAAGCTGTCCCCTACTGATATCATGTCCCCTACTGATATCAGATATAGCTCATTGATATTTAATAGTCTTCATCATACTGTGATTTAATTTAGAAAGAATCACAATTCACAACATTTTATTCTTTAATTCCATGTCCAATAACTAATTCAAAATGGAACATAAATGGGAATATTTAATAATAAGAGAGTCAATTTGATTTATCTATGAGAGGTATCACAAGAAGAGAACTAGTATGATCAGATCAAAAATAAAATAATCTCTTTAAAAGCCATAATGGAGTAAACATTACAGTTCTCTCCAAATATACCACTAATTTAGAAAGAAAATAAATAATTAGCTTGCATAAATTTTTAAAAAAATTTTTACATATTTTTCCTCTACGAATATAGAAGTCCTTATGGCAAGGTAAGGTTGTGATTAATTATAACACTATCAATTTTAAGACATAATTTTAAGTGTTAAATCAGACATGAATAGTTTTTGTCCAGCTTTCATAGGTAGATGTGTCTCTTCAGATTTGTAACATTTACAATTAATAACTCTCTCACTACATCCTGCAATTAACGCAAGAATTGTTACTTTTTCTATATTTCTTCCAAAAATAACACCACAAGAAACAATTACCATTTAAAACCCTTGAATTCAATCCAAAATGTCAAAATAAAATTAAACTTTTACAAGAAAACTGAAGTCAATCCTTTTAAAAGAAAGTGCCGGGGGAGATCTTCAAGATGGCAGAGGAGTCAGACATGGAGATCACCTTCCTCCCCACAAATATACGAAATATACACCGTGATTTAATTTAGAAAGAATCACAATTCACAACATTCTATTCTAAAATCATAATAAGGTCACAAACACCCCAAAACACACCACCGGATGTGGTCCTGCCCACCAGAAAAACAAGATCCAGCCTAATCCACCAGAACACAGGCACCAGTCCCATCCACCAGGAAGCCTACACAACCCACTGAACCAACCTTACACACTGGGGACAGACACCAAAAACAACGGGAGCTACGAACCTGCAGCCTGCGAAAATGAGACCCCAAGCACAGTAAGTTAAGAAAATGAGAAGACAGAGAAACACACAGCAGATGAAGGAGCAAGATAAAAACCCACCAGACCAAACAAATGAAGAGGAAATAGGAAGTCTACCTGAAAAAGAATTCAGAGTAATAATAGTAAAGATGATCCAAAATCTTGGAAATAGAATGGAAAAAATACAAGAAACGTTTAACAAGGAGCTAGAAGAACGAAAAAGGAAACAAACAATGATGAACAACACAATAAATGAAATTTAAAATTCTCTAGAAGGAATCAATAGCAGAATAACTGAGACAGAAGAACGGATAAGGGACCTGGAAGATAAAATAGTGGAAATAACTACTGCAGAGCAGAATAAGGAAAAAAGAATGAAAAGAATTGAGAACAGTCTCAGAGACCTCTGGGACAACATTAAACGCACAAACATTCGAATTATAGGGGTCCTAGAAGAAGAAGAGAAAAAGAAAGGGACTGAGAAACTATTAGAAAAGATTATAGCTGAAAACTTCTCTAATATGGGAAAGGAAATAGTCAATAAAGTCCAGGAAGTGCAGAGAGTCCCATACAGGATAAATCCAAGCAGAAACACAGCAAGACACATATTACTCAAACTATCAAAAATTAAATACAAAGAAAAGATATTAAAAGCAGTAAGGGAAAAACAACAAATTACAAACAAGGGAATCCCCATAAGGTTAACAGCTGATCTTGCAGCAGAAACTCTGCAAGGCAGAAGGGAGTGACAGGACATATGTAAAGCGATGAAAGGAAAAAACCTACAATGAATCTTACTCGATCCAGCAAGGATTTGATGGAGAAAATAAAACTTCACAGACAAGCCAAAGCTAAGAGCATCCAGCACCACCAAACCAGCTTTACAACAAATGCTAAAGGAAGTTCTCCAGGCAGGAAACACAAGAGAAGCAAAAGACCTACAATAACAAACCCAAAACAATTAAGAAAATGGTAATAGGAACATATATATCAATAACTACCTTAAATGTAAATGGACTAAATGCTCCCACCAAAAGACACAGACTGGCTGAATGGATACAAAAACAAGATCCTATATATGCTGTCTACAAGAGACCCACTTCAGACCTAGTGACACATACAGACTGAAAGTTAGAGGATGGAAAAAGATATTCCAGGCAAATGGAAATCAAAAGAAAGCAGGAGTAACAATTCTCATATCAGACAAAATACACTTTAAAATAAAGACAATTACAAGAGACAAAGAAAGACACTACATAATGATCAAGGAATCAATCCAAGAAAACGATATAACAATTGTAAATATTTATGTATCCAACATAGGAGCACCTCAATACATAAGGCAAATGCTAACAGCCATAATAGGGAAAGTTAACAGTAACACAAAGTAGGGGACTTCAACACCCCACTTCACCATTGGACAGATCATCCAAAATGAAAATAAATAAGGAAACACAAGCTTTAAATGATAAACAAAAAGGACTTCATTGATATTTATAGGATATTCCATCCAAAAACAACAGAATACACTTTCTTCTCAAGTGCTCATGGATCATTCTCCAGGATAGATCATATCTTGGGTCACAAATAAAGCCTTGGTAAATTTAAGAAAACTGAAATCGTATCAAGTATCTTTTCCGACCACAACGCTATGACACTAGATATCAGCTACAGGAAAAAAATCTGTAAAAAATACAAAAATAGGGAGGCTAAACAGTACACTACTTAGTAACCAAGAGATCACTGAAGAAATCAAAGAGGAAATCAAAAATTACCTAGAAACAAATAACAATGAAAATACGACGACCCAAAAACTGTGGGATGCAGCAAAAGCAGTTGTAAGAGGGAAGTTTATAGCAATACAATCCTACCTCAAGAAACAAGAAACATCCCAAATAAACAACCTAACCTTATACCTAAAGCAATTAGAGAAAGAAGAACAAAAACACCCCAAAGTTAGCAGAAGGAAAGAAATCATAAAGATCAGATCAGAAAAAAATGAAAAAGAAATGAAGGAAACAATAACAAAGATGAATAAAACTAAAAGCTGGTTCTTTGAGAAGATAAACAAAATTGATTAACCATTAGCCAGACTCATAAGAAAAAAAAGGAGACTCAAATCAATAGAACTAGCAATGAAAAAGGAGAAGTAACAACTGACACTGCAGAAATACAAAGGCTTATGAGAGATTACCTCAAGCAACTCTATGCCAATAAAATGGACAACCTGGAAGAAGTGGACAAATTCTTAGAAAAACACAATGTTCCAAGAACGAACCAGGATAGAAAATATAAACAGAGCAATCACAAGCACTGAAATTGAGACTGTGATTAAAAATCTTCAAACAAAAGCCCAAGACCAGATGGCTTCACATGCGAATTCTATCAAATATTTAGAGAAGATTTAATACCTATCCTTCTCAAACTCTTCCAAAATATAGCAGACGGAGGAACACTCCCAAACTCATTCTATGAGGCCACCATCACCCTGATACCAAAACCAGACAAAGGTGTCACAATGAAAGAAAACTACAGACAAATATCACTGATGAACATACATGCAAATATCCTCAACAAAATACTGGCAAACAGAATTCAACAGCACATTAAAAGGATCATACACCAAGATCAAGTGGGGTTTATCCCAGGAATGCAAGGATTCTTCAATATATGCAAATCGATCTATGTGATAAACCAAATTAACAAATTGACGGAGAAAAACCATATGACCATCTCAGTAAATGCCGAAAAAGCTTTTGACAAATTTTATCACCCATTTATGATAAAAATCTTCCAGAAGTAGGCATAGAGGGAACTTATCTCAACATAATAAAGGCCATATATGCCAAACCCACAGCCAACACCATTCTCAATGGTGAAAAACTGAAAGCATTTCCACTAAGATCAGGAATGAGACAAGGTTGTCCACTCTCACCACTGTTATTCAACATAGTTTTGGAAGTTTTAGCAACTGCAATCAGAGAAGAAAAAGAAACAAAAGGATTCTAAATCGGAAAAGAAAAAGTAAAGCTGTCACTCTTTGCAGATGATGTGATACTGTACATAGAGAATGCTAAAGAGGCTACCAGAAAAATACTAGAGCTAATCAACGAATTTGGTAAAGTAGCAGGATACAAAATTAATGCACAGAACTCTCTTGCATTCCTATACACTAATGATGAAAAATATGAAAGAGAAATTAAGGAAACACTCCCATTTACCATTGCAACAAAAAGAATAAAATACCTAGGAATAAACCTACCTAAGGAGACAAAAGACCTATAGGCAGAAAATTTTAAGACACTGATGAAAGAAGTTAAAGATGATAAAAACAGATGGAGAGATATACCATGTTCTTGGATTGGTAGAATCAACACTGTGAAAATGACTACACTATCCGAAGCAATCTACAGATTCAATGCAATCCCTATCAAACTACCAATTGCATTTTTCACAGAGCTAGAACAAAAAATTTCACAATTTGTAGGGAAACACAAAAGACCCTGAACAGCCAAAGCAATCTTGAGAAAGAAAAACGGAGCTGGAGGAATATGGCTCCAGACTTCAGACTATACTACAAAGCTACAGTAATCAAGATAGTATGGTACTGGCACAAAAACAGACATATAGATCAATGGAAAAGGATAGAAAGCCCAGAGATAAACCCATGCACATATGGTCACCTTATTTTTGATAGAGGAGGCAAGAATAGACAATGGAGAAAAGACAGCCTCTTCAGTAAGTGGTGCTGGGAAAACTGGACAGCTACATGTAAAGGAATGAAATTAGAACACTCCCTAACACCGTACAAAAAATAAACTCAAAATGGCTTAAAGACCTAAATGTAAGGCCAGACACTACAAAACCCTTAGAGAAAAACATAGGCAGAACACTCTTTGACATAAATCACAGCAAGATCCTTTTTGACCCACTTCCTAGAGAAATGGAAATAAAACCCAAAATAAACAAATGGGACCTAATGAAACGTCAAAGCTTTTGCACAGCAAAGGAAACCATTAACAAGATGAAAAGACAACCCTCAGAATGGGAGAAAATATTTGCAAATGAAGCAACTGACAAAGGATTAACCTCCAAAATTTACAAGCAGCACATGCCGCTCAAGAAAACAAAAAACCCAATCCAAAAATGGGCAGAAGACCTAAATAGACATTTTTCCAAAGAAGATATACAGATTGCCAACAAACACATGAAAGAATGCTCAACATCACTAATCATTAGAGAAATGCAAATCAAAACTACAATGAGGCATCACCTCACACCAGTCAGAATGGCCATCATCAAAAAAATCTACAAACAATAAATGCTGGAGAGGGTGTGGAGAAAAGGGAACCCTCTTGCACTGTTGGTGGGAATGTAAATTGATGCAGCCACTATGGAGAACAGTATGGAGTTTCCTTATAAAACTAAAAATAGAACTACCATACGACCCAGCAATCCCACTACTGGTCATATACCCTGAGAAAACCATAATTCCAAAAGAGTCATGTACCTCAATGTTCATTGCAGCTCTATTTACAATAGCCCAGAGATGGAAACAACCCCAGTGTCCATCATCGGATGAATGGATAAAGATGTGGCACATATATACAATGGAATATTACTCAGCCATAAAAAGAAACGAAATTGAGGTATTTGTAATGAGGCAGATGGACCTAGAGTCTGTCATACAGAGTGAAGTAAGTCAGAAAGGGAAAAACTAATACCATATGCCAACATATATATATGGAATCTAAAAAAAAAAAACAAAGTTCTGAAGAGCCTAGGGGAACAACAGGAATAAAGACACAGATGTAGAGAATGGACTTGAGGACACGGGGAGGGGGAAGGGGAAGCTGGGACGAAGTGAGAGAGTGGCATGGACATATATACACTACCAAATGGAAAACAGATAGCTAGTGGGAAGCAGCCGCATAGCACAGGGAGATCAGCTCGGTGCTTTGTGACCACCTAGAGGGGTGGGATAGGGACGGTGGGAGAGAGACACAAGAGGGAGGGGAAATGGGGATGTATATATATGTATAGCTGGTTCACTTTGTTACAAAGCAGAAACTAACACACCATTGTAAAGCAATTATACTCCAATAAAGATGTTAAAAAAAAAAAAGAAGTGCTTTAGCAAGAGAAGCAAGATAAAAAATGATCCTGGAAATTGTGCTACTCTTTGCAGGATTTCACTGAAGCTTTAAAAAGGAAATGCTTTATTCAACGTATGAGTAATTATAAGTCAATTTATCTTGGTTTTACCAAGTTGATAGAATGTTGGCAGATGCTTTATATAGTTAGATTGTTTTCTTCTATTCTATGCTATTTCAGCTTACATCTGTATATTCTGGGAGAATCCAGATTCACCAACTACTATTAAGCTGGTTAACATCTATATTTAGCCACATCTATGATTATTCGCATCCGTTTTGGGAAAACCTTGCAGCAAATGTCACTGTCAAACAAATACGCTCCCCAAAGCAAGGAGAGCAGAGATTCTTTCATTTCAGTTTTTAAAGAGATATTTGCCAAAATATTTGTTTCTAATACATCCATAGGTAAGAAAAGACTAGAAGGAGCCTTAAATTTTTCTTCCTGTGTAAGATTTTTGGGAAACATTTCACACCAGGTGGTTGCCTAGTGTTACTAAGGGGTGGAAAGTAATATTGAAGTGTTCCCCATGGAGCCCAGTGGCAGGATATGGGCTCGAGATGCCACTGAGCAGCCTAGGCAGGAAATGTGAGGGCTCACGCAGGCTCTTTCGTTAGGGCTCTGAGTCCTCTCTATGAAAAGAAGTAAACACACACTATGCAAAAAGTGGAGGTTTTCTCACTTTACACAAATAACACTTTTAAGAGGACATAACCCATAATGAGAACGATGAACCTCTGGTCTCCTACTTTCCCAGTAGCTTTTTTCAAGGCAATAGCTTGCTATGAGGACCACATGCACTCAGCTGAAATAAACATAGAAGGTGTTATTATTTTTCTAACTAATTATAATAAATTATGAGAAAGAGAAGTTTCCTCTCTGTTTTAAGGCACCCATTATCTTGTTTCTGAGATGACTTAATAATTGCCTTACACCTTGTTTTGCATAGTCAAACTCTAAAGAGGAACGACTCTTTCTTTTTGCTGTATCTACCAGATCTATCGGATTGCTTTGTCACTGGGCACGCACACACATGCACACGTGTGTACACCCATGAAGAGGCTGGCCACCAAGGAAGAAAAAATTGTCTTAGAAGAAGGCAACTTTCTGCAGATAAGGGCTGTAGCACACTCATAGTTTTCATAAGTCCCCTAGAGTCTTAACTTTACTACAAGGATGTACAAAACGTTCCTGAGAATGATCCTAAAGGCACATATAAACGTGGCTTTATGATGACAATTTGAATTGTTTACTACTTAAGTGTTAGAAAGAATCATCTCCTCCATCTCTATTGAATTTTCAGAAGGTATGGCTCTGGCAATGCAGAGGGTATTAGGAAATGCAACCTCGATCAAGAAAAGCAAGTAGCAGCAGCGTGGAAGCCCCGAAATGCTGCCAGAGCTCCAAATATCACTGAGGAATTTCGAGTGCTTTGATTGCTTTTTTTCCTCATGAGGAAAAAGTAGCTTTCCCCCCCCCCAGTCTTAGTTATTCTCCAGAGAAAGATGGAAAAAGATGCCGGTCCTGTTCTGACAGGCCTTCGCTTCTGAACAGTAGGATTCTTTTTCACATCAAACCCCAAGTAGCATAAGACTTGCACATCCTGGGGTAGCAAATCTGCAGAATCTTGACTTGAGAAAGTCAGAACTGGAAACAGAACTGCTGGAATGGCGAAGCCGGCTTGCTCAGCTCTCGAAATAAATTCTCGAGGTTCTGCAGGAACAAAATCTGCAAATTGATTGTCTTTCTTTGCAGGCACATGGTCATAGCCCAGAGGCCTCCCCACCGGCAGCCCAAGGACATCATCTTCCTACTTCACTTTTGAAATGTGTTTGCACGTTTTCTTTTTAATGAAAAAAATAGTAAACCGAGTATGCAAAAGATTCCCATTTGACATGAAAGTTTTTTAAATGAAAATGTAAGTCAGGAAATTTCAGTGAAAAAAGTGTTTAATTTTTTCTGCTATGTTTCTGACATTTGGAGGTACTTTTCATTTTATTCAGTTGGAAACGTATAGCCAGGATAAGCAGTTTATTATTTCTAGGTCACTTGTACTTGAAATTGTTGTAACAAACACCAGATAGTCTTGGGTTATTAGGGTAAAGGCCTAGGTAATGAACGCCATCATCAGGGGAATCAGAGGTGTATCCAAAAACCTTCATTCACTTGTAGATTCATTTCTTCACTAACAAAGTTTCCAGCGCCCATTACCACCGAACCGGCGGTACACTCCATGCAGCCCCTATATTACAGAGAACTGTGAATCGATTACACATCATTTGTCAGTGTTTAAATTCATATGTGTGTCCCAGAAATACTGATGGACCACTTATCATGTGGGCGCAGTTCTAGTACCTTACCATGATATCAATCAACAATCCCAAACAAGCAGCAATTCCCGCCCTGGTGGAGTTTGCACCCCTCTACAAACAGGATTCCCATTGACAGCAGTCTCCTGCCTCTGTTGATGGACCCACTGTTTCCTTGGCATCTCTGACCTGTGCACACACAGCCTAGAAACACTTTTGAGCCCTCAGGTCCATGTCCGCCCACATCTTTACATTCCAGGCCCCCACTTCATGATCTGTACCATCCACCCATAAGCTCTCATGCTCACTCAGATGTCTGTTGAAACCTCTTTGTTAACCACAAGGTCCCCTCTCTTTTCCTTGGCTGTGTGATTCCTCACTTCATATTTTTTAATGAGGTCTAGGGAAGGAAAAGAAACAAACACTCAAGCTAAGCTAAGGATCTTTCATGCAGCATCTGCTCTGTAACATGTGAGCTAGAACAACTGGACACAGACTGAAGAACTGTGGTATTTTAGCATCTAACTGCATGGGTTCAGTTGAGTTATAATTACAAAAAGAAAGATCACTTTCCTCTATTTTTCCCAGATACGCCATGTGGCAGAAAGACGCAAGAGTGACCTCCAATAATTCCCGCCCCAAGTGTTCAGGCTTCTGTGGCATCCCCTCTTCTGGATTGCAGGTGGGACCTGTGATCTGCTTCTAATAGAACTTGGCAAAAGGTGATGGGTATCACCCCTTTGATGAGGTACATTATATGGAGCGTACGTATGGTACGTTACACGGAAACAGTTAAGAGAGGCTCCTTACATGATTCCATCCTCTTAGACTGCAGACTTTGGACTAGCATGAAAGATTCCTTTGTTGACCTCATGATCAAACTGCTGTGATGTGACTGCCCATGGAGAGTCCCTCATGGTAAGGAGCTCTGAGCAGGCAGCCTCCATGGGCTGAGGGCCTCAGCCTTACAGCTGCCACGTGGAACTGAATTCTGATAAAAGAACCAGAGTTTGGAAGAGGACCCTAGTGCTAGACGAGAATGTGGACTGGCAATAACGTGACTGCAGCCTTGGGAGACACCAAGCAGAGCACGCAGCTAAGCCATGTCCCGCTGATACACAGGAACTATGAAATCATAAGCAGGTGCTGTTTTAAGTCACTAGCTTTCTAGGAAATTATTTCACACCAATAGAAAACAATACAGCCCATCATAACTGCTTTAGCAATTTTTTTCACAAAACCCAACAGAAAATGCTCTGTTACCTTGGGACCTGAGGTGTCTGGGTTTCAGGGCCACACCTCTCCTTCCTGATCAGGAACTCATTTGCATTTTTTTTTTTTTTTTTTTTTTTGCGGTACACGGGCCTCTCACTCTTGTGGCCTCTCCCGTTGCGGAGCACAGGCTCCGGACGCGCAGGCTCAGCGGCCATGGCTCACGGGCCCAGCCGCTCCACGGCATGTGGGATCCTCCCGGACCAGGGCACGAACCCGCGTCCCCTGCATCGGCAGGCGGACTCTCAACCACTGCGCCACCAGGGAAACCCCACTCATTTGCATTTTGCATCCTCTTCTCTAGTAGAGATTTGACAGTTATCATATGCATTTTCCAACTAAAAGCTCAAGCTTACTGAAATATTACACTGACTATTAAATACCACCAAAACATATTTTAAACATACAGGGACATTTTGTCTTCATTATGCAGGATAGATTCCCTGCGCTCACATGAGTGCTTTTCCCTTTTACATTAATCACTGCCTGAAATGATACATGTTACTTATTAATTATCATCTGTTAGAAATTTAGGTCCAACAAGGCAGGGTTTCATCTGTCATGTTCACTACTGTTTCCCAGTGCCTCAAACAGTGACAGGCACACAACCAATACTGAATACACAATGATGGATTATGCCTAATAATAATTTCTGAGTGGAAATTAACTGAAGCCTCGAAAGCCACAGGAAGAAAGCAGGTTAGAAAGCAAGGGATCCACTCAAAAAGTCTGCTGTCTTGAGACTGAGACACGTAAAGTTAACTTTCAGGACTGCCTACATCCCAGGAGGAAATGAGAAGACAAATGGCAAGGACAGGAAAACTGAAAGAGAAAGTCAGAGACCAGAGCCATGTGTCTAGAGCTTCCCAGGAACTCTCCTCCCACTGACCTTCCAGACTGACCTTTCTGCCCACAGCAGCCTCAATGTCAGCTCAATAACAAAAGAAGCCCCACCCACAAGACCAGCAGGGACAGTGAAATTGCAGGAAGAGGTAGTATTTTGGCCTGTGAGGCTGACATAGATACCATGAGAAAACCCAAAAGAGAAAGCAAGTTTCTCAACAGTCTGGTAATAAACAATGCTGTCTCTTTAAACTAAATCCTCCATCCACGTTTCTCTTAGAACATCCTGAGTGTGTCTCTCTTCCTTGCACCCAGAAAACTTTTCTAAAACACTAGGCTTCCTGTGAATGGCTCACTTTTTAAGCCCATTCATATATCTCCCTGCAAATGGAAGCCAGAAAATGTCTAGAAATTCAGAAATGTCTAGAAATCTAAGATAAGCAGGGGACAATATAATAGGAAGATAAGCAAGGTCTTTGTATTATTGGTGCTTTGCTTCCCTGCCAGTTACATCTACCATGTGTGGGCATGAAACATGTGCCGTCAGCAGAAGACTGACATAATCCCGTTGGAGTAGTGGGAAGCTTGCCCTCTCTCTACCCATGACCCTCAGAAAACTGCCGAGAATATCTGTCCCGGGCTTTCTGGGAGAAAATTGAGGCTAAGTGTGAATCTCTCTGGAGACAAGATGGTGATGGTCATAATTTTTCTCACATTGTATATGATTGCATACCATTTGTGCTCTTTAAAATTACATACAGTGGAAAAGCTTTTAGTTATACAGTCCTCTGTAGGGTGCTTTGAGGAAAATGCAGACAAGACAGATGATGAATGTGCAGATGATCACAGAGCGGGAACCTGTTTCTTGTCCTTTGCCCTCAATGAAAACCCCAATGTTTAGAGCTGTCTGAAACTACCAATTTTCACTTTCCATCCATTCACTTCAAAACTTGGGTTTTGCAACAATTTGAAAATTTAATCCCACGTGTAATATTTCCATCAGCAAAGAGATTAAACAGGGACTATAATTCTGTGTTTTTGTGAGCTCTCACTAACATTGCTCATGGAACATACCTAAATAAGCCCCTGAATATTTATTTCAATTAATTATGTGAGCTTGAGTTACATTTTAAATTCAGTTGGGTTCCAGCTACTAAAGAATTTTTATTGTCAATTTCAAGTGAGTCTAATGCCATTTACAGCAACATGGATGGACCTAGAGATTGTCCTACCGAGTGAAGTAAATCAGACAGAAAAAGACAAATATCATATGATATTGCTTATATGTGGAATCTGAAAAAGTGGTACAAATGAACTTATTTACAAGACAGAAACAGAGCTACAGATGTAGAAAACAAACATGGTTACCAGGGGAAGGGGATGGAGAGATAAACTGGGAGATTGGGATTGACATATACACACTACTATATATAAAATAGATAACTAATAAGAACCTACTGTGTAGCACAGGGAACTCTATTCAATACTCTGTAATGACCTATATGGGAAAAGAATCTAAAGAGTGGGTATTTGTATATGTATAACTGATTCACTTTGTTGTACACCTGAAACTAACACAACATTGTAAATCACCTATATTGCAATAAAAATTAATTTAAAAAAATTTCAAGTGAGTCATATATCCTTGATTTATCAATATTTCCACAATGGGTTATTCACTTTATACACATATACTCAGAGTTTTTTGACTCTATACATAATCCTTCTTTCTTCTTTTACTTTCTCTATGGTGCTAAAGAAAGAATGAGTCTCCATACTTGACATTCGTGTTCTCTAATCCTATTGAAATTAGACCCATGTGCCTATTTTCCCTTTGGTAGTTAATAAAAAATCTCTACATGAGGTTATAGGGAGAATGTCAAGGCATAACATCCTACACGCTTCCGTGCACGTTTCTTTTCATGATATTGTGGTTCCTCAGAGACCCCTGTCTTGAATGACATGATGACACGTTCCTTTTGGTGAGTCACAGTATTGTGTAGCATGGGTGAAGAAAGAACAGGGAGGATAAAGAATAACATGAACTAGGCAATGAGTTGCTCAAGATGAAAGTCTGGAGTAATCTTTAAGTATTTCAGTCACCTAGCTGCCATATCTAATGTATTCTAAGAGTTAAGACTCTAACCCCCAAATTTTCTTAACTATCTACTTCTGGTCTTCTCTACTTACTCAATTTGCCACCATGGTACCAGATGCTACTCCAGTAGCATGCTACTGGAGTTTCTAACAGGCCTCCTGGCTTTCCCCTTATCTCCATACAATCCGCCATTTATTTTCAATAATAGCATTATTTTACCATCTAATTTGAACCAACGAACACTGCCCTGTTGTAAAAATGAGATGGGATATCACAAGACAATGCTTTGTAAAAAAACGGTATTATATAAATATTTTTGTACTTTATTCTCAGAAGAAATCAATTTTATTTCACGGAAGCCTCAGGCAAAACTTCTCAGACTACATTTTGAATGTGTTTGCACTTACTGAAATCTTCAGTGTTATCCAGATCATTTTCATCATGTACAATAAAAACAAGAGAATGGACTTAAGTTACTTTACTTTAAAAAATGTTGTCAAAGAGCAGGAATTCTACTCTGTGGATAATATAATATGGTTTTACAGATTATATCTGTGTTCAGGTATTTGGGATAGTATTAATGCCACGATAAAGTAAAAGCAAACTAACGGTGCCAACATAATTAAATCTGATTTTTAAGGAAGAATGACACCCTCTTTCGTAAGAACACACTGGACTTCTGAAGTATGAAATTCCTCTTATACCAAAGATTTCTGAATGCTGTGCACCATTGAATTTGTCAGACAATACAGCTTTATAGAAGCTCTTGTTTGTAAATCAACCCTCTCCTTTTATGTTTATGAAAATGTCTTGATAATATACTAAGTTTTGATAATATATTAAACGTTGTCTCAAATGTCTGTATTTCTCACAGCATCGAGCACCATGTAATACAAAAAAGGCAGTTCCTTAAATTCTGTTTTTGATTGGATGATGGCATCTTTTTTTTCTCTAAATACAGGGTTTTTTAAATTATTGTTTCTTTGTCTTCTTTTATCCCTTTGATAATTTTGAATTTACTTATATTATATTCTTCTTGTTATTATTTTTTTATCTCCACTTATGGGAATGCAAAATATTCTGTTACATCTTATAATTAAACCTCTTGAGTATCCTTTTTCCTGCAATTTCATTTTCTTTCCAGGGGCGGTGGGGGGTATTCTCCCCCCCAGAGTATTGTGTACCACTTGCCCTATATTGTCAAAGTATCTAAATAGAAGGGTTTTTGTGGTTTTGTTTGTTTGTTTCTGCCTGCGTTGACAAAGGATTTCTCTGCTCATGTTGATTTCTTGGTTTAAGGTCGCAGACATGTATAAAGCATCAGTAGAATCACTGAGCATGGCTGAAACAGGGCTTGGGTTTTCATTGTTTGTAGTTGAATGTTTACTGTTATTGTTCTTTTCTCTAACCATGACCCTAGGCAGAAAGTGAGCATCTTTGCAGCTTTTCTATGCTGATGGGCAGAACTTTTCTAAACACAGAAATTCTTGCATATTTCAGGCTTTGAAAAAGGATCCCTACCATGAAACATACTTGTTTCCAAGAAGGACTATAAACTTTTTCTTTTAACTTTACATATATATGTATATATATATATATATTTTTTTTTTTGCAGTACACGGGCTTCTCACTGTTGTAGCCTCTCCCGCCGTGGAGCACAGGCTCCGGACGCGCAGGCTCAGCGGCCATGGCTCACGGGCCCAGCCGCTCCGCGGCATGTGGGATCCTCCCAGACCGGGGCACGAACCCGTGTCCCCCGCATCGGCAGGCAGACTCTCAACCACTGCGCCACCAGGGAAGCCCCTACAAATATATTTTTAATGCATTATTTCCATAGGTTTTTAGTTGGGCAGAAGGGGAAGCAGTCAATGCTAGTTTAGATGAACATATAGAGATGCTTCTCTCCAGGTTTTATAAAAATTGTTACTGTTATTTTAAAAAAAGGAAATAAATTTTCCAAATTATTAGTAGGAATACAATATAGAGAGGTAGAAAAAATTGCTCCAATGGACAGTAGACTTTTTCAGAGTTTCAATAATTTTAAGGTTAAAAAAAACAATTTTATGATTATAAAAATTATCTCATGTCACAAAATTTTTTCCTGAATAATTTTTTACATTAGATCTGTTTGGTGTGGTCCTAGTATATTATATCTCATTACAATCTAATCTTCTATGCTTTGCAACAGAGTTCTGATGAAATAATACAGAATCTGACACAAAGCTTTATTGTATGCTTCATAGAATTACAAGTGTCTTGGGAAGTATATAATGTTAAATAACATTTAAGATATTTGCATAAAACCTCCTAATGCTTTTTTATATTTAGAAGATACTAGTCTGCAGAAATAACATGAATAAATGAATACATATATAAATACATAAATTTATTAAATAAATTTATATATATATTCAGTACTTGAATATTAAAATAATCCATCATTTAAAACCATATTTATAAAATTCTTAAAAAAGAAATCTTATCTCTAAACTGGTACAATACTGCTATAAATTAATGCCTTTAAAAAGCCACTTACTCATAAAAGAAATATTTCAAGGATTATTGTCTTTAAAAGTTATATTGTCTCTGGATATAACTGATATGTTATCAACTTTAAAAAAAAAGGTGAATTTTCCCTCTAAGCTAATGTAGTGGTATTTCCATGTTATGTCACTAAAGGCCTTAGTCCAAATCCTGAACTTTTCAACTCACATGTTCATCTTGGCTAAGATCATGTACACATTGAGGGCTTCTGAAATATGTGATGTGCCCATACGGTTTGTAGCAGAGAGAAACTCTCAAACAGAATTTCAATTGCCTAGCAATATTAGGAATATTTGTACAGTGTAAGTTATTAAGTAATATCTTAATAAAATTTGTATTGAAATAATGTCATCATGAAAAATAGTCTCTCAAGTGAGAGCAGTAACAGCTTTTATTTATCCTTCATTTTTGAGAAATTATCAGGTAATTATGATTTGAGAAAATACTCAATGAAAACAAGTTGGGAGACTGTTAACAAAAGACCTAAACATATTTCAAATATAGTTTAATATATGATGTGAATAATTTATTAGTTAAATATGTATGCTCTCGAGTGTTTGTCATTTGACATGTTTTATACTGGCTTGACATTGAAAATTTTATGATTAACATGGTCAACATTAGGCAAACTTTACAGAATGGGAAACAACTTTCTAAGTATAACAACTGGCTATAGAATCTCACTGCCATAATCGTTATGGTATGTTTATGTATACAATACTACTTTTATAACCTGAAAAATATTAGGTTCCTAATGGGTTCTGAAAAAAATAACTGTTGAAACATTCTGAGGTTGAACACTATAAGGCACAAAATTTCTCTTAGTTTATCAAGTAGGATGGTGACAAGCCCCAGGACCCGTTCCAGCCATGTTAAGTTGAGCTGGAAGAACGCAGAGTATAGAGTATGAAGTAGTGGAAATTTTATTTAACCAGGGTTGTTAACCAGGGGAGTTTGACAAAGTGAGAGCAGGGTAAAAGCTAATGCAACTGAGTTATTATAATGATTGACCACTGAGTTAAAGTTGGGTAGAAGAGGGAAGGAAGTTAGGACAAGAGGGAGGTAAGGAGCAGTGAAAAAATGGTGGATCTTATTAGGTATGAAATACGTGAAGAGTCATCATGCAATTGTGAGTGAGTCTGTAGAGAGTAGGGGCCTTAAAATTAAGGTTATGGAGGGTTTGCAACCCTTGTAATGACAAGATCTAAGGTATGACAATTTGTTTTTCTTAAAACAAAGACATGAAATACTGTGTCCTACCACTCCCGTATGAAAATATTGTTTGCTCTAGTAAAAGTAAAACCTTTACATTCACCACCCACTGATCACACTATCCCTTCTCCCCTGTGCTGGACTTCTTGTTTCCCCATGTTGCAGAATCCTGCTTGAGCGATTCTTAGTTTTACATCTCCTCCTTGAGCTATTTCTCTGTGACACTGGTCTTAACCTACCTCTCGCATCTCATCAATTACATTACTAATGTTAATACAAATCTTTGTAAGTTTCAAAGTGATTTTCCCATAAATTAACTAACATGAGCTTTACTTATAATTATGAACTTATTTATGATATAGATATCAAGTAATACAATAGTGAATACATTAACCAATGAAAGTCACTGTTTTCTTCTAAAATTTTCCAGATACCACTAAGATACCCAGACACTGGATTGACTAATTATTGATCTGATGGAGTTTGATATTTTAATATTATTACTTGTTACATCCTCACTTGGGTTATGTAGTAGACTGAAATAAGATATAGAAGACCAGAATATGACACTTAGCATTATTATTTTTTTTTTAATTAATTTATTTGCTTTTGGCTGTGTTGGGTCTTCGTTGCTGCACGCGGGCTTTCTCTAGCTGCGGTGAGCAGGGGCTACTCTTCGTTGCGGTGCGCTGGCTTCTCATTGCGGTGGCTTCTCTCGTTGCGGAGCACGGGCTCTAGGCGAGCAGGCCTCAGTAGTTGTGGCATGTGGGCTCAGTAGTTGTGGCGCACAGGCTTAGTTGCTCTGCGGCATGTGGGATCTTCCTGGACCCGTGTTTCCTGCGTTGGCAGGTGGATTCTTAACCACTGCGCTACCAGGGAAGTCCCCAGCTCTATTATTTAATTAATGATATACTTCAAAAAATCATGTAATTCATATGGATACTAATCTCCCTGTTCTTGAAAAAGTGCATTACTAATCAATGTAATGGAGACATGAGCACTAAATTAAAAATATTTGTATTCTGTACTAGCAGTTACCAAATATGAGATCTTGGTCAATCTACCCAAAACTCTTCTTACTTATGCATTTTTGTTAACTATTAATCTCATAGCTATTAGGAAGTTAAAATAATGTGAAGACCTCTTCTATATTATAATACTAAATTTTCTGATAATCTCATCGTAATAATTTTGGGTGAATTGATGTTTTTACTTGCATTCTCTAGTGCTTATATTAATTATCCTCATTTAAACTTAGCAAAACCCAAATATCACATGTCAACTTAAGCTAGATTGTATAAATACTGGTAATTAATATACAAAAGCTCTAATATACCTAAGTATATAAACATTTTTATGATCCTATTGGTTTCTTAATATTTTACTGTTAATATTTGCCAGTTTTAAAATTCTGTCTTATTTCTAGTGTGGAAAAAGAAACTTTCCTTTATGTTTCCTGACTTTGCTGGCAAACATTATATATTCCTTTCCTTCTTTTTGGTATGTGGTAATTATTTACTTTATCTCAGTGACATAAAAATATAGGTTTCACAACATTATTTATTATTCAATTATATCCACCACTATATTACATGAAGCTGCACTTTAACTGAGATGGTTTATTACTAAAGACTCTGTACAAATAATCTCACCATATCTATATCAAAAGCAGAGCAAATTGATTATTTGTAAGAGAAAGAATAAATATAGGTCACCCTCAGTGCTGGTGGTCGAGAGCCAAAGGTTGAAAACAACAGACCCCACGTTAAAAATCACTCTGAACCTCATAGAATATTTCAGTATTAGTTGTGAGATCATTTAGACTCAAATTTGCTACATCATGGTATCCAGATACTTCATTTAAAAGGGCCATTCATTTTTTCAGTCACTTGTTTAATAATCTTAAAATAAACAATGCCTATGTGTCAGATATTTAGCTGGCTTTTAGTTAATGAGTTAGTTTAACCCAGAATTTCTAAGCCTAGTTAGTAAAATACATGTGAAAAAGAATTCCCATAGAAAATGATAAGACCTATAACACATGAAATAAAGAAAATACTAGAGAATATGAATATGGAGAGAAGTCTGGAGTTCAGAAACATTTCACGTTTAATAGAAAAAAATTAATGTTTTAATTAGGTCTTGCAGGAAGAGAAGGTTAGAGATTTTTCTGCCCATAACAATGGCATGTAAAATTCAGGAGGGACACTGATTTAGATCTTGCAAGAGTCTTAAGTGAGAGGCTCTGAAAATGACCATTCATACAGCTGAAATCATCTCGGTAGGTCGGCCATGTGGAAAGGATGGTTGGGAAGTGGTTGGCATTTATAGCAAGACGATCCTGACATTTGCAGGGAGGAATCATTTCCTATATGTAAATACAAATACTAAAAAGTCTTTAAGTGTCATATTGAATTTAATTAGTTAATGTGTTTTTTACTTTACTGTATTTGGAAATTGGTACACTTCTCTAAGTAGATGTTCATTCCTTTGGGGAAATTTATAGGATTTCTCCCTCTTTTTAGAATCTATATCAGAAGGCCGCCATATTCTGTACTACTATCAGCTGAATCTATGAGGTAGAAAGGCTTAGAATAGGGTCCAAGCTGCACCCTGCAACAATCGTGATTGCTCAGCTTTTCAGGGCCAAAGGTATCCTACCAATAAAATACAGTAGGACAGAATAAAGATATCTATCCTCCACCCGCCCGGAGATGTTATAAGACAAAATGAAGCAATCAGGGAATTAAAAAATAGGCCTGATTGGGACTTCCAAAGCCTGAGTCCATTTTTTTTTTCCTTTCCTTTCCTTTAAAATATTGTCTTATTTGAAAAATAAAATAAAATGAAGAAATAACTTCATTGGATATAAGAATAACAGGCTCAATCTGCTCTAATATCAAGCTATTATCATTAAATTGATGTTTTATATGCTTCATATTAATAACATTTCATTTTTTAAAGTGTTTTGAGTTCCTTTTGCATGTGTATTCACATACTCTCATAGGAAAGTTATTGGTATTCCATGAATACCCAATCAGATATAATTTATTTCTATATATCTTGTTACACAAGATCACACTTTGGTTCTGCTACTTCCTTCATGTGACTCTATGGGAAAAGCTGGGTTAGGACACTTGATTTACTGTTTTGCCACTACTGTCCCACTGGGTCTAGTTGGCAATTGCGATTTCCTCCTGGTGTTCTAGCAGTTGGATAGAAAACTTAGTGTCACACTTGTTTTCTCCCATTTTGGTCATCATGCTATTGACTAGGCCTGGAGGGGAAGAAGCCGTTATGGAAATTGGTTTTGCTGCTCAGCTTCTGCTGAAATTCATATACCTGGTGTGATTCTCCCTGTACTGTATGTCAACATAGCCTGATATTTATTAACAGAGCTTCCTTCTAGGTAACCATAAAAATAGATGAACTCCAAATATCCCTTAGTAAATCAGAAAACTTAAAAAGGCATGTAGCATGCTTATGTTGCTACAGGAGTACTTAAACATTGTTTTTGTGCTTCTAGTTGCAATATATTTAACAATATAAATACTATTATAGTTGCACAAATATTAGAGGTTCAAGTCTAATTAGCTCAACATTCTGGACTTGTGCTCTTTTATTTTATATTATTGTCCTTAGAGTTTTATTTCCAATTTTATATTTTTAAAAGTCCAATGGATGTAGGAAAAGAAGGAAAAACATATGGGCAATACAATCAGATTTCTAATTTTAGAAGACTACAAAATTATGAATTTGAGGTTCCTTCTATAGTGAATCTATACTTTTTTCAGTCCATATTCATATAATTCTTTTTCTATGGAACATAACATGGAAGATTGCATTTATTAAACTCTTTTTTTTTTTCTATCCTTGACTGTGTTCTGTCTTAAAATTTAGCCATATGGTATAGCATCTGTTGAAAAATATACTTATCTTTCTTAGGTTCTGGCTATAGTTATAATTAATTTGTCCTTCAAGACACCATTTTACCTGATACAGATAAATATAATTTTCTATAGCCCAAAATACAAAAAACAAACAATAAGAATTTGTTGAAAAGTCAGTCATGATGACTTTCACTTGCAGTTAGGGTACAAAGATCACAAGGACTGTTGTTCCCACCGTCATTCCAAGACCAGGAAATCTAGGTAGGCTTTATATATATGTATATATTTGTTTAACCCATCAGAGAGAAGCAAGTACCGGAAATCTAAATGAACTATAATGCAGACGGTGAAGAGCCCTTTTCAGATAGAGAAGACCCATCACTGTTTGTACCACTGCTAGACAAGGAATGTGCCATAGATGAGAGGAAGGAGAACCAGAATCTTTGGGAATACAGAGTTATCAGCCTTGCAAAGACTGGCTTGTGAGATTAATACCCAGAGAAGTGCTAGTTCCACCACAATCCATTCACACCCACACCCAGATCTTACCACTGACCTCCATCAAGGGGGTCACTCTTCTAAAAAATCTAAAAAATTAAGGATGAGTCAGGATTGCTTAGGACGTGCTCTATGTGTAAAGCAGTGCTGTTGACCCTGGGCGTAGGGAACAGGGGCTGTGGGACATCTCTTTGAGGACTTTGTTGACACAGGGTCTGCAAAGACTGCATGAGGGGGCTTCCCTGGTGGCTCAGTGGTTACGAATCCGCCTGCCAATGCAGGGGACACGGGTTCAAGCCCTGACCCGGGAAGATCCCACATGCCACGGAGCAACTCAGCCCGTGCGCCACAACTACTGAGCCCATGTGCCACAGCTACTGAAGCCCGCGTGCCTGGAGCCAGTGCTCCGCAACAAAAGAAGCCACCGCAAAGAGAAACCCGCGCTCTGCAAGGAAGAGTAGCCCCTGCTTGCCACAACTAGAGAAAGCCCGTAAGCAGCAACGAAGACCCAACACAGCCATTAATTAATTAATTAATTATTTTTTTTAAAAAAGAAAGACTGCATGAGGGCAGGGAAAGCAGAGCTTTCTTGAGGCAAAAAAAGTGAGAGAGCAAAGAGAACTCCCCAATGATGCAAAATGCTGGCAGCCTTATTTTAAGGAAAAGTCTCAAATGGTTTGAAAAGCTGCCCTCTACATCTCAATGGCATCTCCAGTTTTGCTGGGGCTTCAGTTTCAAGCAGTGTTGAAGAGAATGTCCTGATTCTGCCTTCAGAATATTTGGAGTTGTTACTGAGCTGAATCTAAAAATGCTGCAACAAACTTCCAAACTAGCTCGTCTAGAAAATGAATTCACTCAATTCCCCCTCTGGGATAACAACAGAAGGAGCCCTGGGGCCTCTTCTGGTATAAATATCAGATTCTTAATACTTTGTGTACTTTTACTGTTCTTTTATCCAAAG
The DNA here is from genome assembly GCF_039906515.1 of Pseudorca crassidens. NCBI lineage: Eukaryota > Metazoa > Chordata > Mammalia > Artiodactyla > Delphinidae > Pseudorca > Pseudorca crassidens. The sequence continues at coordinate 8,244,050 of NC_090313.1, forward strand.
TGTTTTGTATGTACTACTAAAAAAAAAAAATACAAGTGAAGAAGCAGGAAATGTGACCTATGATCAAAAAAAAAAAAAAAAGTCACTACAAGCAAAGCCAGAGATCACCAAGATATTAAAATAGTAATAAAAATATTTTAAAGTAATAATTATAAATATATTAAAAAATCTGATGTAGAAGATAAACAACATGTTTGAACACATGGGAAATTTCAGCACTGATACAAAAACTATAAAAAAAGAATCAAAGGTAAGAAATAAAACTGTCTCCATTCACAAATGACGTGATTACTTAGGCAAAGATCCTAAAGAACCTACCTAGGAAATAATTCTAGAGCTAATAAGTGCATTTACTAGAGCTGTTCAATCCAGGGTCTATGGAGAAAACTCAACAGCATTTCTAAATACAGAAAGCAAACAACGGGACACTAAAATAAATGACCACTTACAATAAAAACATAATTTTCTTAGGAAAAAATATCAAATGACATGTAAGACATTTGCACTAAAAATTATAAAATATCCCTGAGAATAGACTCACACACATAAGGCCAATTATTTTTGAAAATGTGCCAAAGTAATTCAATGGAAAAAAAGAATTGTCTTTTCATCAAGTGATGCTAGAACAACTGGACATCTCCACATGAAAAAAACAGTACCTCTTTCCTTACTCATAAATTGATCTGAGCTGGAGCATAGACGTAAATATAAAAGATAAAACTGTAGACATTCCAGAAGAAAACATAGGAGAATATTTCTGTGATCTTGAGGTAGGCAAAGATTTTTTAGAGTTTGTAAAAAGCACAAACCATGTAAAAATTGATTAAACTTCATTAAAACTCATATGTTCTACTTATTAGAAAATGACATCAGTATTATAGGCAAACCATCAGCTGGGGAAAAGTATCTGCAAACCTTGCATCCAGAATATATAAAGGAAATATAACAGTCCAATTAAAAGTGGGCAAAAGACTCAAACAGATACCTCAAAAAAGAAGTTATACAAATGGTCAGCACACAAAAATATCAATGCTCAACATCTTTATCATCTGGGAAATGTAAGTTCAAACCAAAATAAAATATAATTTTTCAATGGCTAGAATAACTAAATTTAAAATGTTTGAAAATAATAAATGTTGGTGAGGACATAGACACTGGTGATGTGTTTGTAAAATAAATTACATCAACCTTGGAGAACTGTATGTGGTTTTGCGGAAAGTTAACCATACATCTACCTGTGACCCTACGACTTCACTACTAGGTATTTATCCAAGAAAAATGAAAACATATGTTCTAAAATAAAGTCTGTACAAGAACGTTCTTGGTGGCCTAGTGCATATTAGCCCCAGACTGGAAAGAACCCAAATGTCCATCAATATATAAATGAATAATCAAATTGTCCTATATTTTATACAATGAAATACCACTAAAGAATTTTTTAAAAAATAGCTACTAATCCAACCAAAATCATGGATGATCTCACAAGCATTATACTGAGCAAAATGACTCTCTAAATATGGGCTTCCCTGATGGCACAGTGGTTGAGAGTCCGCCTGCCGATGCAGGGGCCACGGGTTCGTGCCCCGGTCCGGGAAGATCCCACATGCCGCGGAGCGGCTGGGCCCGTGAGCCATGGCCGCTGAGCCTGTGCGTCCGGAGCCTGTGCTCTGCCAGGGAGAGGCCACAACAATGAGAGGTCCGCGCACCGCGGAAAAAAAAAAAAAAAAATATATATATATATAGTATGATTCTATTTTTATAATATGCCAGAAAAAGCAAAACCAATCTTGAGTGATAGAAATCAGAACAGATGATAAATGGTGAGAGACTGACGGAGAAAAAGGCCAAGGCAAATTTTCTGGCTGCTGTTGTATATCTTGACTGGGGTGGTGGTTACACAGAGAGTGTTCACCTATCAAAATTCATTGAACATTTTGATTCTGTTATATATAAATGACACCTTAAAACAGAAAATATAATATTTAAAAGAATATTTTCAATGTCTAAGTCAAGCACCAAAAATTTACACATTGCCAATGAATTCGTATCTAAGGTTTGTTTGCCAATGAATTCATATCTAAGGTTTGTTTATATAGTAATGAAAAATCCAAAAAATGAGAAATATTCATGTTGTATAGTACAGGACTTTAATTCTTTAAGGGTGAATACAGTTCCTTTGAATTATTTTTTTGCTCTAGGTGCCATCATCACACAATATTTCATATCTAACCTATGGTTATTTTAAATGTCTTGTAGGAAACGAACCAAAGCAGTACATAGCATACCAATAAGAAGACAAAAATTGATAGAAAAACTTAACACGTTATTTTTTTTACTCTTCCAAACTACAGAATAGAATTGAAGAAATGAAAATTCTAAATGAAAACAGAATTTAAGAAATGATAGCTTTATAGAAATTTTAAAAAGTTCTTATTCATGCAATGTAAATGTTATATCCTGGGTAGAATTGTTTTACCTTACGAACGTTCTTATTCTACCTTGCCTTACCAAACTAATTGGCTTGAGAAGCAGCAGAGTAATGAAAAAAATAAATTTACCACATTAGCACCTATGAAATTCAAATAAGACACTTAGGAAAGTTCAAAACACTTGTCATTCCATTTGTTCCTATGCTCAACAAATGCTTTCTATATAGTGCATCTCTCCCTCCCCACTTGTTACAATCTCTACTAAAAGTTCTTACTGTAAACTTGCTAAACTTCCCTCCCCTCTTTTAAAATTCCAAGATTAACTCTTTGGACATACCTATGTCAATGGAGGCTGCATTACCCTACTTTTCCACAATAATTTCACCAATCAAATCCCATAAAAAACCCTGAGTAGCGTTTTTGCCATATATGTGGGCTACTCGGAACTTAGTGTGCACTAAGTTCAGTGCTATTCCAAAAAGACACACCAACTGCAATGTCTTAGGGAAGAAATAATAGCAGTATTTCCAAAGAGCCATTCAGACCAGGGACCAACAGTACGTATATGCTTAAATCCAGCAAAGTAACAGCCGTCTCCGAATTTCATCTTTATTATCAACTGCCCTCAGGGATTAAAAAGAAATCATAATCTCTCTGCATTTTTAGTGTTGTGATTGCTTCATCCAAATTAGACAGCTTAAAACAATGCTGAAGGGACCCAGGAGCAGCTGGGAGAAAGTTCAAACACAGGTCAGCATGCAGCCTAACTGAGCTAAGGTTTCTGCATCTTTAGCCTAAATTAGAAGAGCATTAAAAACCAATGTACGGTGATGTGAAATGGCAGTTCTGAGTCTTGTACACAAACAATGTGGAGAAACGTAGACAGGGTGTTGCCTTGCAGATATGATGTATTTTGAAAGCCCTGACAAAAGCTTGCAAAAATAAAACATGAAGACTTCAATGCTCTCATACCACCCCTTCCTCAAAGCCTCAGATAAGATGTAGGTAGTAAAATGCCCTTGTACTGAACTCAATATAGCCTATAAAATCCATACGATTTGTAAAGAGGTACTTTATATGATAACTCCTCTGATAAGGGCTAGGGGGCAGGGAGAATGAGACAGAGCACGCAAGTGAGAGAAAGACAGAACAAGGCAATGATTAGGGAATTGGGTCTGTCAAAAAACAGATGAAAGGAATCTTTCTTTCGGGGCTTTACTTTGTGCGTCCTGTCATGTCAACCTTGTTTATATGTGTTTTCTGAAATGTGAACGTTTTTATACTATATTTCATTAAAGCTAATCATTCAGGAATAAAATCCTTTCACTGACCCAAATTTCATTTTGATTTCGCTATGTGTATCTGAATGATGCCTATAGGTCTAATGTCATCTGACTCCATTTACAAAAACATCTCCACGGGAAAAAAAGGACTCTAAACAGAAATAATGATTTCTTATGCTTTATATGAGCATAATAGAGGTGTCTCAAGATTAAATAATTAAAAACGTGTATCAAAGGTGAAGCGAAAATACAATTTGTTTCTGCAATTATTATTCAACCGAATATCAAATTTATCTTGGAGACTTCTGTTACCCAAGGTAAAAAAAAGACAAAGCAAAAGTATCACACTGTATAGAGTATCATTAATTAATACCAAATATGCTGTTTATATCAAAAGAGATTAGGTTTTCCTGGATTTAAATTCCTAAAGGAATTTGTCACTATAGGTCCCTATATTAGATACTAATTAATTAGTGGGAAATAGTAGTTTGCAGAGTAGTCAAAAGTAGTTTACAGAGGAGCATAGATTGGAACTTCCCTGGTGGCGCAGTGGTTAAGAATCCGCCTGCCGATGAAGGGGACACGGGTTCGAGCCGTGGTGCCAGAAGATCCCACGTGCCGCGGAGCAACTAAGCCCATGCACCACAACTAATGACCCTGTGTGCCAAAACTACTGAGCCCACATGCCACAACTACTGAAGCCCGCATGCCTAGAGCCCGTGCTCCGCACCAAGAGAAGCCACCACAATGAGACACCTGCGCACAGCAACGAAGACCCAAAGCAGACAAAAATAAATAAATAAATAAATGGAATTGAAGAGAACAAAAGGAAAGCATAGATTTTCTTAAGCTGGCCTCTTCTTGTGTCAATCTTTCATAATATTCAAAGCTTACAGGTTTAATGAAGGCCATTCTCTCCAGGCTTATACTAATTTTAGGTATATCCAAAGTTTTACCATATTCTATGTTGCAACATAAAAAGATCGATATTCTGTAATTATAAGATATGCGGATGTCAAGTTCAAACATTTGAACTTTCTCGGTGTCTAGTCTCTCTTATTATCTCCTTTTCACTCTTCAAATCCACCAAGTGATAATTTGGTTATAATAATAATTAATCATTATAGGATAGAAATATTTAATACAAATATATTTCTAAAACTCTGGGAGGAAACAGTTTCGAATCAGAAGCTTCAGGCAATTTCATGAATAATAAGATTACCTTTGGCATTTCTAAACTTTATTTGAAAAATAATCTTAAAAGTAGAGCACATGAGGGAGGGAGAGACACACCTGGGCCTCATCTGTTGATATCAATCAATATAATAATGTACACGTCTATTATGCTGTGATCTGTAGTTTTGATATACCTAAAACATTTATGATAGCAAAATATAAACACAAAAATTGTGTGTAAGTGCCTACATACAATGCTTGCATTAGAAATCTTGTTTCTAAATCACAGAAAGTTAGAGTATGTAAAGTGTCTTTATCTGAAAAAAAATGGGATTCACGTGAAATATACTCTCAACAGATTAGAATATTTCTAATTAAACTTTCCTTTGGGACAATACTGAACTCCTGCTCTATTTAGCCAGTCACAACAATTGAACATTTTCGAATGAAACTGATGTAGAATTCTGAAGAGGGAGCGCAGACTCAACATGCATCATGGACTTATGAAATCACTAGTTATCAATCATTAAAATATCACAACTAAATATTTTTTCAAGTGATTTCAGAAAATATTGTCTTAGACACCATGGCCCTCTGTGCCAATGGATTTTAATCTATTTCAATCTTTATTATATCAAATGTTGTTTTCCTCCCTCATAATTGAAATTTTCACCACAAAGACTACTGGCTGTACTGACTCATTACATGATGATCGTATGCCTTTGGATCACCTCTCCGTCTGAGTACAGTTGACCCTGAACAACATGGGTTTGAACTGCGAAGGTCCACTTATCAGTGGATTTTTTCCAATAAATACAGTACTACGTGATCTGAGGTTGAGTGAATCCATGGATTTGGAACCCAAAATATGCAAGGCTGAATACGGAACTTGCGTATCCAAGGATTCGAGTGTCCCTGGAGGGTCCTGGAACCAATCCCTCACGGATATAAAGTGATGGCTATAGACTGAAGCTAGATGTAAACAGAGCTCCTGACTGACATGGATCAGAATTCACTGATGTCTGCCTTATTTTTCCTCCTGCAATATGAGATGTGTCTTTGAAACATTCAGCTGTTTCAAAGGCCTGCTCTTGGTCGCACGTAGAAGTTCCTTAAACTACTCAGATCGTGGATCACAAATATCTGTTAGCTGTGAAGACCTTTCTTAAATCACTCATTTGGAAAAGCTTGTCTGTGTATCGCCTCTAGTTTCTCAAAAGTCAAAGTAGCTTCCTTAATGCTATGGGAGGCTCCTCCCATGCCTTGTTACTATTCTCAGAAGTGAGTCAAACCGAAAAACAACAAAACCTAATAATTAAATTATGTTCTTACAAGTAATAATGTTATATAAATACATTTTTTTCTTGCAGGGACTGTGAACAATTTTGAATAATGTGAACTAGTCATTGAGAGATTTATGCCTCAGGAATGGACCCATTTTTTCATTTTGGAAGGACCGAGAGGGTGTAACCTGAAAGTTCGAGAGGGAATAGTTGAAAGGAAGTATGTTTGAAGTGTTAACTGCAGATTTTCAAATTGTGATGGCATTGGGGAAAAATTCTATTTTTCCAAACCGTTTAGACAGTACTAGTACTGAGAGTTTGTATTTTATTTTACTTTTCATTTATTTTCTTATATGAAGTATAGTTGATTCAGGCGTACAGCAAAGTAATTCAGTTATACATATGCATATGTATATATATACACGTGTGTGTGTGTATATATATATATATATATATATATATATTCGGATTCTTTTCCATTATAGGTTATTACAAGGTATTGAATATAGTTTCCGGTGCTTTACAGAAGGACCTTGTTGTTTACCTATTACGTTTATAGTACATACTGTGTATCTGAAAGTTGGTATTTTAGAAAGGGTGTGTGTATGTGTGTTTGTGTGTTTGCAAGCATGCATGTACATATCTTATTCAACAGTTACACATCAGGCAAAATAACAAAATAGTGAGTCTGCAATATACACACTGATGGAGAACTTCTAATGCGGCCACACTCACTAGACTGCTTCGAGGAACTGCAGGTCCAACAACAGAGGTGCCCTTCTCCAGAACTTGGGATGCTGAAGGCTCCTACAGGCCTTCTTGCCAAAGCCAGGTAACCTCTATACACATCTCACACCTACAGGGACTCAGGAAATGAAGTCTGGTGACCTAGTGGGTTTCCAAAAAGGTGGGTTGAATGCCATATGATTGACTTTAAGAGAAAAAAAAGTGTTTTCTCAAAGAGCTAGGGAGCAGAGGGCAGGGTAGTCCAGTCAGAAACTGGTGGTTTCCCCAGAGAATTCCATTTGAAGGATGTCTTTCCATAGATGCTTCCTCCATGGTGTATGGGAAAAGTTCTCCATAGCAAATGAATAAACATCTTTCATTTCATCTTCATAATCTTTTACTTTGAAAAGTAAAATCTGACAAACTCACATAGTTTTGTGGGTGGTATTGTAGGAAACAAAAAAGAAAAGAAGGAGAAAGGGTGACCTCTCTTTCTGTCTTTCTTTCTCTCTCTCTCTCTCTCTCCCTCTCTCTTAATGTCCATGGCCAGGACCTCTTTTCAAGACCTGTATCCAGGACCCCTGGGGGGAGCCCCCAGGATAGGAAGAGATGCCCATGGAGGGATTGAGAAGAGTATCAGACGAAGTAGAGAAACAACGAACTGGACAAGCCAGGAGCCAATATGGAACAACTCCATGTCCATTTCCCCCCATGTAGTGAGGGGTATTCCTTAAAAGCAGGGAAACAGTAAATTTTGGAGTCTATGTGTGAAACATGGAACCCATAATAACACTATTTTCTAAATGTAAAGATTTCTTACTTGATTTCAAACACATTATTATTATTATTATTTTGCCTTGTAACAGTATTTTGAGGCTCATGGTTTAACCTAATATTTTCACTTCTGCTCCAGCTCCATATTTAAAATGTAAATTTTGTGAAATGAGAAATGTTTTCATCGTGCCTCTTATGAACACTAATTCAAAAACTCGCTCAGAGATGAATGAACTGGTTCTCCCTCCAGTGGCACACGTGGGCCTTGAGTGGGGACACAGCTGCCAAAGCCCGCACCTGCGGGAGCTGGGAAGGTGGGCTGGGAAGATGGCTTTGAACTGACTGGCTTCCTAGTGGAAACAAAGAAAATAATTTGCTCGATTAGATCATGGCTTGTCTTGGAAATAATCCAGCTTAATATCTGCCAGCATTCTGAAGAGATCATCAGTGAAAGACGGTACTGTGTGCACGGGCGATTCAGGAATTAAAAGAACAATGACAAATAACACACTGGCTCTCCACTGCAAAGCGTGTGAAATATTCCAAAAGGAAATGTTTGAGAAGTATAACCGTACCTCTCACACTGAAAACATCACTTAAGTGATCGTATCAACCAAGAATTAGGAAGCTACCCAGAGGTATCAGCATTGTTTTAGGAGGAGATTAAATCACATATTTATCTAGGAAATGAAAACTTGATGCCTCATTTTCACTGTCCATTTGTTCATATTGATTTTTTATCATAATTTAGAAACAGAGCCAAACACTCCCAAACACAAAAGCAGAATAAACCTCACTTTCTTATTACACCAGAGAGCTTCTAAGTAGCGAAGGATTTTGATTTAGATTCAGGCATTAAAATTAAATCACACATCCTAAGGAAAAATGATCTGTAATAATGAAAGCCACACACATGGGATATGAAAGTGGTCTTGAGTAATGAAACTAACTACAGTTGCAGTGTGTGAGGCCAGTGTGATTTAATGAAGAGTGCTTTTGAAAACCAATTTCTTCTCTGCTGTCATCTATCGATTGCTGGCATATTAGCAAACAAATTACTGGAAGAGATGAATATCATACATTAGAAAGGAATTATTCCTCCTCAATTAAGGTAGCTTCATTTTATGGATGCCCTGTGGAGGCTGTTAGGACTGGGCCTGTAGGTACCATTTCAGGGCATAGCAGAAGCATCAGCTGGACAAGGTTATAAAGGATGCCCTTTCTCTAACTGTTACTCAGTGACACTAGCCACCAGGGAATGAGAAAGTGTGTGGTACTGATATTGACAATTCTTTCATTACCTGAGCTCCTTGACGCGCTTGTTTTAATGCCACCTGAGGTAATGACCGAGGTCAAGATTTTTCTGCATTCATACTGAGCTGCCTTGAAAGCTCTGAGTTGGCACTTTTTTCTTTTCTCTTCTTTTAAAATCAACATCTTTATCTTGTTTGGTCCATTTTAAGATTTTCTGACTAAAATGTTTATCAGTGATAGTTTAACCAGGTTACAGAATTTTATGACATTTTTTTAAAAAGTACTTTTTTTTGGTGGGCAATAAAGATCATTATAGTAAATACTTTTTTATGAGCAGATTAAACAGATGAGGATTGAAATCCAGTGAACTCATGAAAAGGGCTTTATCTACCCGTCTCATTTTTTTGTGAGTGATTTGTATGTCATTAATGTTTTGGGAAAACACTGATATGGTTTCAATCGCTTTGATTTAAATCACAAAAAGAATGCATTTTTCAGTTGGTCCTCATAAACCAGAAGCATTCTTACTTGGTAGTGGGAAGAAAAAGAGCCTGTGCAGCTATTATCAAAGCCCTTTCTGACCTATGTTACGTGACTCTGCATTGATTTTACTTCTCTATTTGACTTCTAAGGAATTTTAAGTACGTAACATTAAACTAATGTCTAGCAAGAATCATTACGAGATACGTTAAAAGGGAATTAAATATTTTTATTCATATTTATAGGAAATAAGAGAGAAAAAGGACAGGAAGAAAGAAGGAGAAAGAAAAAGTTTTCATGGTTGGAAAACTGTGAAAAGAATCCCTAAAATTCCCTAAGAGAGAAAAAAATCTCTACCTTATATGTTTGGGATGGAAATAATACATGTGCAACATGTGCAAAAGGACTTTGTAAGTATGAAGCTTTCTGTAAAGGAGAGAGCTGAGTGCTACAGGAACCAAGTGCCATGATCTCCAATAGTGACTGAACAAAAATTCTCACCAATCACCTGGGTCTTGAGATTTTGAATAAGAAGTTGTTGGAAAGGTCTTCTGAGATAGCACTTGAAAAAATGGCTTCTTCCTCAACGTGTAGAATGAAAAACTAATGCTAAAACATCATAGAACATTGTTTGGTGGCTCACACCTGGTCTTCCTAGATGGAATGAATACACAAGTTGCTGGCGCTACTCAGCAAGTTAAAGAAAATCAAGGACAATGACACAGACTCGTTATTTCTTTCTTTCCTTTTTGCTACTATAAATACCTGTCTTCTCTTTTCATGTTATGGATGCTTTTATACAAAAACCGGCAGGTAAAAAGAAGGCAACATTATCAGGTTAAATAAGTAGTTTCTATAGCATTTTAGGATATCTCCTAGATAAATTAAGACAAGTAATTATAAGAGAAAAAAAATGCATGAAAACTTACATTTTTAAAAAGCCTGAGGCCATAGATAGACTTATCCCATGCATATTCATATGCACCTATAAAAATGTCATAGTTTTAAAATTCAAGTGCTTTTACTCCAGTGTCATAATCCTGGGACTAATATATATACACTACTATATATAAAATAGATAACAAACAAGGACCTACTGTATAGGGAACTATACTCAATATTTTTTAATAACCTATAAGGGAAAAGAATCTGAAAAAAATATATATATATGTACACATATATATATTTATATCTGAATCACTTTGCCGTACACCTGAAACCAGCACAACGTTGTAAATCAACTATATTTCATTTTAAAATAATAAACAAATAAATAAAAATACAATTCTTAAATTGGAAACTCTTTCTTCAAATAATAGCTGTAAAGGAAGCCCAGTATTAAAATATATATGTATACACACACACATAGGTGTGTGTGTGCGTGTATATACATATAAACTAAGCTCTCTATTTTAAGATACACGAGGGTGAAGAGGGTACCTTGGAACGCTGTCTGCTGTCTCCCGCCTGCACCCTGTTTTTCTATAACCATAATTTAAAGATTATTGAAATAGCTCTGCAAAAGTAAAGTGAGATTTCTAAACTTGGGCTTTAAGTCATGAAATAAAGTGAAAGCTACAGAAGCCTTGTGTCACCATGGGAAATTTTTATTGTTAAAACTACTTGTCAAAAATTAACCTTTTTTTCCTACATTTATTAGAAGTAATATCATCTACTTATTAGAAGTCATAAGCTTTGTAGCATTGTGTGTAAGTTGTTCTGAATAAAGTTAAGGGGATGTGAATTTGAAAGAAAAAGAAGTCTGATTGAATTATGCAGCCTGAATCATCTCCCATGATATTAAAAAATATCAAGATATTTTTATTAGCGACAAATCTGAAAACTAATTTATCCAGTAAATGACACCAGCACTGCCCAACCCCTTTCTATATTTCTTAACTCTTTTATTATCAGCCAACCACGTCCATAAGTTCACAAAGAATTTCCATTAAAAATGAGCCTTACAGAATACATAAACCATGAAATTATTGTCAACAGTGCTACAATTCCCTCAAACATAAAGTCCAATAAAAATACTCTTGGTGTAGATAAAGTCTCTGAATACGCTATAATGTGGAGATAACACACTGAATGGACATTTATTAATCACAGTAAAATACCCATTAAAACTAAATTGCATGTGTGTTAAGCAGAAGCAGTCAGGATATCATAAGACAAATCACAGTATTAGGTTTAGCCCCAGTTGGAGTTGTAACCTGACCTCAGCAATCTGAGATCCCTGGGTTCACAGTTCTTTCTGTGACTGGTCTGCTTGTGCAGGCTCACACTGGCCGGTCTGTGGCCCCTTTTAATTTTTTTTTTTTGCGGTACGCGGACCTCTCACCATTGCGGCCTCTCCCGCTGCGGAGCACAGGCTCCGAACACGCAGGCCCAGCGGCCATGGCTCACGGGCCCAGCCGCTCCGCGGCATGTGGGATCTTCCCGGACCGGGGCACGAACCCGAGTCCCCTGCATCGGCAGGCAGACTCTCAACCACTGCGCCACCAGGGAAGCCCTGTGGCCCCTTTTCACAGAGGAAAATGTCTCCTCATTAGCCATGTTAACAGTGAATAACTGCTGACAAAAATTACCCTATTTTATTTGACCCTGCTCACTTTGGGGGAAATAAAATGAAAGCCAACAACAAAGGGGATATGGAGTAATTTTTGCAGTTCCTTGAAATCCAGGCAAAGGAGAGAGGGATGCTTTCTAAAAGTGAGAGCAATGGTTGTCAAGAGTGGCAGGTAGGCACCATTCACTGAATGACCTGGCATAACAGGACTCCAAGGCCAGATGGGTGTGATGGCGGCATTGAGTTCAGCTGTGACAATTCAGTGTGACCTTGACTCTGCTGTTCTAAAAGACCTTGCAGAAGAGTTAAGGCGAGACAGTTTTTTGTTTTGATTTTGTTTTTGTTTTGTTTCTCCTTGCATTTTCCCGAGTCTATGAGACCCAAATCCAATAATCTTCATGTTATACTACCACAGTATACTCACCTCTGCACTGGGCATCATTTTGTTTATTTATTTATACTTATCACCATGGTATCAGAAATAGAATCCAAAAATCATACTTAGTTTGTAAATGAACATATAGAGCCTCTGGGTTAAAATAATATACAGATAATAATACACAAAATAGTCTATGTGTAACAACCTAAGACTGTCTATTGGGTATTTTCTGGTATTACACATATGTTTGCCACTATTAATGCTGACCAACTATTCGGGTTTGCTCCAAATGAGAGTTTTCCCAAGATGCGGGACTACATCTGGGAATCCCCAGGCAAATTGGCATGAGTTGGCTACCCTAATTTCCCTTTCCTCATTTTAAAAATTTGTTCACTTATTTTAGTTATTCAAAAGTAAAGGGATTTTTTGTTGTGGTTCAAATACCTGATGTTGTCAGGAGGGAAAAAAAGTGATGGCAAGTTGAAATAGGACTCTTGGGTTGAAGGAGAAGTATAATGAAGATTAAAAATATTTTGACAATGTAGAATTAAAGAGTTACAGTGTCAGGATATAGGTTCATGGTGAATCATTTCACAAATGAAGGAAAAAACTGCTGTTGGAAGAGAAATAGCAATAATGTTGTCATTTCTTTTAAATTCTAGTTCAATTAGAATCATGCTGAGGAAAGAATGATGTGTAAAGAGAACAGGTATTTGTTGAGTGCCTGTGATGTGCCTCTGGAATCATAGCCCATTTATTCCTCCCATGAACACTTTCACTCTGCACTACATTTTCTACTTGAAGATAAGATATAACTTCAGAGCAATTAAGAGTCATAACCAAGCTTAAATTGCTGGTAAATGAAAGACAGTGATTTGAATTCAGATCTGTCTGTTTCTAAAGTTATTGCTGTAGGAACCAACACTGGTTCCATAGTCACTGCCATGCTTCCCTGGGGTGGGGTAGACTAGGGGTTCCCTATTCCAAGTGATCAGAAATGAGCTTAGTTCTAGTGGCTTCTGCAGAAAGACAGAATTACAAAATTATAAATTTAAGTAAAATTACAATGGAAAGCAGGAATATGTGAAAGCACTGCTTGTCTTAAAAAAATAATCTTTCAAACCTGAGTTAGTTAGATTTCTTCTAGGCAGCCAGAATATCTCCTCTCGCCTCTTCCATTTCCCACTTATTCCATCTCTTCTAACTTCCCTCCCTCTCTCTTTCTTATAATTTGGCTTTTAAAATTTTGTCCAAAGGTTTTTACTACTTGCTGTAGAAAATGTAATCCAATTCAAAAAGAGTATGAAAGTGAATATCCTCCAAATGCCCCAAACCCCAGAAACAAAACTTTTGATTACCTTTCAGTCTGTCTCTATCTCCGCACAGGTGTAATTGTCAAACTCTCTCCCTCTCTCTCTCCCTCTCTCTCTCTCTCTCTCTCTATATATATATATATACACACACACACATTCATATATATGTGTATGTAAAAAATATGCTCACAAGGCGTATTTTTTATTCAGGTCATTAACATATAGTGTAGTTTCATGCACCAGTGTATCATACATTTTAATGCTACTTAATGATGGAAGTACAGATGGTTTCTAAATATTTCAATAGTTTTAAAGACAGTATAATTAATAACTTTGCATTAACATCTTTATGCACCTTGTCCAATGGGCTTCTTGCAATAAAAAGAGTAAGATTGCTGGGTTAAAAGGTATGCTCATTGCTCATTTAAATTTGATGTATTGCCAAACTTCTCTATCAGGAGCGAATATGAAAATAAACTTCCATATTTCATACTGTGGGCAATAATTTGTTTTATGTACACACATATACAAACACAGGGTATATGCTAAAACAGGTAACAAAGGTCATGACATCATTATTACTGACATTGATGTCATTATTATTCTGGTTTTCTAAATATAATATTTAGTAATATGCAGTAACATCCATTCTTCTATAATGTGTAATGTTTTACTTATAGAGAATATGTGATTACTGAAGGTTTGAAATAGTTTAATTACCTTTAATCCTATCTAAACTACTATTATGTGGAGTAATTCTCAGAGAACTCTATTTTTCTCAAAGCTACTAGAAACACGCTAGTATTTTCCTATTACTTCTTGGGTCATATATGTTGTCCTATTTTCCTTTACATTTTACTTATTTTTCATTTATCCATTTGTTCATTAAGCAAATTTGTGTTTGGGTGCCACCCTTGTGGCAGGCACAGTTCTATATTCTTAGTGAACCAGAGTCAAAGATTTCTGGCCACATGGAGTTTCCATTCTAGCACAACAGACATTTTCTCTAGAGAGAAAATAAAAAATAAATAGAATACACAAATCTTTGAGTATGTCAGAATTTGACCCATACTAAAAGGAAGATAAAAAGTAGAGCAGTTTAAAGAACATCTGAAGTGTTCAAGCATATTCAAGTAGGAAGGATCAGTTGGCAGTGTTAAATAGGGTCTTCAGGGTGGTTTTATTGAAAAGTTAAGATTGGAGGAAAGAAAAAGACTGATGGAATGAGGAAGTTAAAAAACATAGCTAGTGAAAGACATTTCTCAGAAGGAGTGATTGGAGCAAAATTCCTGTGTCAGGAGTGTGCTTCATGGGGTCTAGGATTGGCAAGAGTCCCGTATCACTGAACAGAGTTCAGATTATTATCATACAATTATTTGCATTCATGTAGATCCTCAGTAGCTCTCTGTGTTCTAATTCAGCTCTCGCACTTACTGGGGCTTCCTGACTATAAGAGACTTTACCTCTCTATGTCTCAGTTTTCATTTAGAAAATGAAGGTATTAAAATACTGACCTCGCTGTGTTGATGAGAGCAATGAATGAATAAGTACTTGTCACACATTTAAAGCAATGCCTAGCACATCATAAGAACTAAAAGTGGCTTAGCTCTTATCATTGTCATCACCACCACCAACAGCAGCACCGTCAATACCATCATTTCTCACCCAAGAGAAATTAATTTTGTAAATATCAAGTCATTGGGATTTTTGTAGTTTTAGCCAATTGTTTGCCCCAACATTTAGTCTAGGTTGGTTGCCATCAAAGATTTGTAATTTTCTTTCCAGCCGTTCCGATGTCCAAGGTGGTAAAAAGGTAACCATATATAAAGGTAATATATATTATATTCCATATTGTATACGTCTTAATAATCAAGGTTTTTGGCTTGTGAGTCTTCTCATGTTGCATACAGTAGCTCATTTAAATCTTCCTACATAAATATAGGATTATAAATCCTAAGAATATGTTTCAATATTATTCCTAAATCATTGTTTAACTTCCTGAAATTTCTTGGGAGGTAGAACATTCATTCTGTGCTTTCTAAACTACTTTTTCGTCTTCTAGATGATAAGAATCTCATGGGCACAAAGCTGCAAATTTTTCTCCAAATTTTATTTTGCCATTAGTACATAGCTACACAATGACAAGCAGATGTTTTAGAGGAAAATATACATTTTTGACTTGCGTTTTTCTTTAGTAAGAATTGGATATTCTCCTCTGAAATATTTCATTAACTAGTTTGATGGTATATTTACCTTTATTGGCAGAGGGAGCACCAGTGGGAAGGTGTTCAGTCAACACCAGGACACTGGTAGCTTTCCTGGCCTAGCAAGTGGTCCAGGTTGACCAGCTGTCATCAAACAAGGAGGAGGCTTGCTGTAGGAATCTGGAGCCTTGAGTTAGATTCTCGTTTGTTTAGTCTTTAAATTTCTCAGCTATAAAGTTAAACAAAAATTAAAAGTTGTCCCCAGGTCTTTACTATAGAGTACCCTAATCCTCTTATTCTAAAATATAGTAGAGCTCAGTTTATCAGGAATCTCATTTGAATTAACCAGAATGTCTATTTGGCGACCTTTAATTCCATTTCTAGCTAAGCGTGCAGGCAGGCCAAAAAAGCAACCAAGTTGTTGCCATCTGAGGTCTCCCCAAAGACCTGTTTGCCTAAAAGCATCACACTTCTTCTGTCTATAATTAGACCACTTCATATAGACGTCTAGTGACTTACAGACTTTAACTTTCATTTGGAGGCTGCCTTGGTGGCAGGCATCTAACAGATTACATAGCACATAGTAGCTACTTCATAAATATGGAAGGAATGGAAAAATGGATCAAGATGGAACTGTTAAATAACAACAACTCTATAACACTAGACTCCAGTAGTTTAAATTATCACACTTGCTAACACAAGTTACTTCCCAAACAGAAATAGAGGTCATCAATTTGTTAGTACTGAGAAATTAAACTTAAAAAAAGGAGCTGTTTTTATTTTTTACTCAGTTATTTTTAGAAAATATATAGTCTGTGACATTATTTACAAGAGAAGCTATTAGGATTTTCCACTTCGTTATATAATTAACCATAAAATGAAAGTAAATTCTGCAAAAATTGCTGAATGCTTTTTTTAGGCATGATCTATTATTATGTCACTATTTCCTTCAAACCATTTTGTGTGTGTGTGTTGCTTTTGATGCTTAAAATACTTCTTCTAAAATGGGAAATGAGATAGCTTTTTCAGCTGTCATGATTTAAAGACAATTTTTTATAGTTCCTTTTATAAAGTTTCCTTTTCCTAAATATCTGTGTCTACCTCCAAAGTCTCTATCTATAACTAATGTACCTTTTCAGAAGTTAGAAAAAATAAATCTAATATTATCCTGTATATTCTAGATAATATAATTTATTGAGCACTCTTTGAAATATTTTGTGTTATTATTTTAAATGAACATATCTTAATTTTAAAAGAGAGTGAGTATGATCAGACAGGCCATAAATAATTAAGGAGTGGCTCAATAAGATAATAAGATAATGGTAGACATATTTAATACGCACATTATCAATAAACTCTAGATAATCATATTTAGTATATTAAGTTGGAGGAAAATAAGTTTACTTCTGAACATAGTACATGATTCATAAATCAATCTTCAGGCTTTTTTTGAGTATATATGTGCTTTGAGTAAACAATGACTAAGTAAGAAGGATTAGAGACAAATTCTGGTATTGTTCAAACCAAATGTTTCTTATGTGATGTTCGACAAGTCACTTAAATTTTCTGATATTAGTTTTGTCTATATATATATTGGGTACAGTAATATCTGATCTTGCTGACATTGAAGGATTGTTTTATGATCAGATATAATAATAATAGTACAGTGATTTTAAAACTTTAAAGCATTTATCTATGTACAAAGTATCAATAATTGACAACTGACCGACCAGGAAGGTAGAAGTCCAGCTCCTAACCACTCCATTGAGTTCTCTAGAGGTGAGTTATAATTACTGATTGTCTTATTAAGTATTGTTTTTATTGATTAGATACTTACTTTCCAGTAGCTAACATTCTAAAGGATAAAAATAGACAATAGATTATAGACAAGCACACACACACACACACACACACACACACACAAAATAGACAATAGACAAGCACACAAATAGAGCTGATGTATCTTGATGGTGAAAAGTGCAATGATGGTCACCAGACCTTCTGAGGAGTACATAACTGAGTGGATTAGCTGTTTGATGGGGTGCAGTTACTGTAAACAGTGTACTCATGGGAAGCTTCTGAGAAGATGAAGTTTGAGATGAGATCTGTAGAATAAGAAGAAGCTAGGCCGTACACCAGTGAGAGTTATAAATGATAGTATACATGGCCTTAAGGAATGAGATGGGTGGGTGAATCTTGAAAATATATGGCAAGAAGACTTGGCTATATTTGTTGATAGATTGAATATGGAGGATGAGAAAAAGAGAGTCTGAGTAAAAGATTTTTGGTTTGAGGAATTGGGTAAATAATAGTGTCACTTACTGTGATTAGAAAGAATGTAGGAAGAACAAATACAGAGCAGGAGAACAAGAGGTCAGTTTCGGACATGTTGCATTTGACATATATGTGAAACACTCAAGTGGAGATGTCAAAAAGGATATATGCTTTTGGAGTTTAGAGGAAAGATAAATGTCAGGGATGTAAATTCTGTAATCGTCAGTGTGTGGAGCCTTTCTGAAAGCAAAGAAAAGAATGAGTTCATGTAGAGTTTGTAGACAGATAACACGGTATGAAAGAAAGAGAGAGAAATTGATGATAAGAAAAAGCAAGACGGATACTCAGTGTTTGGCGTCCACTTTTATGATCCATGCTTGTGTCATAACCAATTGGTAAATATGTTAAATAATAGCAAAAAACTGAAACAGCATTGAGTAACCCAGATAAGAAAGAATCCGGAGTGTACATGGGAGGATGACATTTTACCAAAGATGTGCTTTCGGTTGCACCATTGAGAAAAGACTTAGAATACAAACAGAGTTTGCAGAAGGTTTGGAGTTTTAAGGGTGAAATATTGATGGAGTTCCTATAAGATTGATTTTTATATCCTAGTGATTCATAAGCAAGGTTTTCAGAAATGGGAGAATGTTTTTATTGAGATATGGGAAGAAAAGAGACAGAAAGAAATATTTGTCTGGTAGAGTGGAAAAACAATCTTTCTAGAGCCAAATAATAAGATTGTTAATGAGGGAGTTTTGTAATTTTAGGACCTAGAGGAGAAACAAAGTTTGAACAACACTGAAACAAGATACGAATACTATTCTTGTTCTTGTTCTATAAGCAGGAGTGAGGATCTGTGTAGTAATTCTCACTACTTTACAAAGTCCCTTTAGTCCTATAGCCTCCACACGTGTTTTTGTTACCCTCAAACTGAGATTTAACCAGAGTATATTAGATCTGGCAATGACCTTAAGGATCATTCTTTCCAACTATGGTATTTTATACATAAGACAAGCGAGGCCCCTGGGAGTTTAACGATCTAAACAATTGTATGACTGTGCTGTGGCAGTCAGGAGGCCCTTCCTCTGCTGTTCAGATTTCTTTTATTGGGTGATTTTTAATCACTGAATTCCCCTAACAGTCGATTATAGATACAAAGATACTTTTCCTATACTATGGGTACATGTGATATAAGAAATTAACTGGGAAAGAAGAGACACATTAAAAAAATACATCATTGTTCTAATGCTTCCTTTGTGAAGGTTTTCTTTGTGAAGATAAAAAAAAAAACTTGGAAATATATATTACCATTCTGGTAATGTGATTGTCATACATTATTAGAACTTTTCAAGCTAAATGGTTTATTATTGCATAAAAAGGAACTGTATTTTCCACATTATCTTATAGATTTTCTTTCACCCTTTCGACAGAATATTCTAAACAACTCATATTCATAAAACAGAAATGAGGCACACAAATATGGATAAAATGTATCTACACAATTAGGAAATTTAACGAATGGTATTTTCTATTGACTTCTATTTTATACACTTGAACTGTCTATAAACGCAATTGTAAAGTTCCCAAGTGTAGCAAGTAGGCACAGATATGAATTTAAAGAGTCTCATTAGTAAAAATCATCTTTGAAGCTGTAAATTAAAAAAACATTTATTTGCATATAGGATCTTTCCAACAGAGGATCTCAAAGCATATTTAATTGTGACATGATTTATATAAAGCAAGAAGAGTGCCAAGAAAAGTCTTTATTTTTTCTTTATACAAGAGCATGCTACGAGGATAAACAGTCACTGAATATCTGCTTCACAAACTACTAGCATAGTTTAAAAAATATTTTTCACTCCAGGAAATCCGTACTATAATACTTAATGTTTCCTTCTCTTCTCATTTATGATTTTTTTCCATAACTCATGAGACATCTGATGAAACTATACATGGCATAAAGTGGCTGTGTGTCTTCCCTCATATTAAATAATAATCAAGGTCATTTGCCTAGATTATTTTTGCTACCAATCAATATTTCTTGTGAAATTCTAAACAATGAAGAAACTCAGACTATGGGTATGATTTTCAAAACAAAACTCATACAATTTTTTTCACTGATACAATATCTTATATATAGTTTATTTTCCTTTTTGTGTTCTAACATAGAATGTTTTTTAAAAGTATTCAATTAACATTTTTGAAATAGCAATATAGTGTTGAGTTATTAAATTAGGAAATTAAGGATCACTAATCCAAGGAGAATGTTTCTAGAGGGATAGAATTGAAAACTATGAACCACACACAAATAAAGTAAATGTACTGACAGGTTTTGTTGATTGTATTTAGTTGAGTAAATTTACAAAAGAAAAGTAAGGTTGAGATGAAACTGTACTTATATCATGTATATTTTTTTATAGATAATATTTCTGCATTATACATGAATATTAAGTGAAGAGTAAATAGAATGAATGGAACTTGTTATGTAAGTGCTAAGTTAAGTTTTTTTACAGCAACATTCTGCAAAGAAAACTTCACAAAAGTCCAAAGCTAATAAACCAGGTGAACAAATCTCTAGTATTGGGAAGTGGATTGGGATAAAGAGAGGGGAAAAAAGGCTTTCTTAATGTCTCAAATTTATTGGCAAAGAGAGAGAGTGCTAAAGGTATCTTGATGCAGAGATCTGTGTTTGTTAAAAATAACAGAAAATATGTTTAACTATGAAGGTGTACTTAAAATATATTCCATTTAATTTTATATGATTACATATATTTAATTATTATAATTTCTTGCTGGATAGAGAAAGCAAAATTAAGCCAGCATTTTTAAAAGCATTGGTTTAAAGTATATAAGTACATGTCTTTCTCATAAACACTCAAGAAGTAGGTGGTCCAGAGCTAGCATACCCAATCCCGTGTATTTCAAATCTTTTTATCAGGAAAGCTTTCAAAAGCATACGAATTAAATAGAATAGTATAACTAATCCCTCATTGATCCACACTAATTTTGGACAGTTGTTCTTAAGTTCTGCCATTCCTGTTTCATTATACCACCACACACAACCCACACCATAACATTCCCTTGTTAGTATTTTTTACAAATGTGTATCTATAAAAGTAGAAAATGTCCGTCGCCCCAGAACATTTGTTTTCATTTGCTAATGCGCCATCCAAATACCTTTGAGGAAGTGTCTGGATCTTTTAACCACTTATTTCTATTGAATTCTTCGCTTTTTTTTTTTTTTTTTTAGTGGATTACACTTTGACAATTCTTTATATATCCTGGAAAAAAACCCTTTATCAGATATTTTATTTGCAAAATTTCTCCCATTCTGTTCATTTTCTTTCCATAATTTTACTAGTGTCTTCTGAGGAGCAGAAGGTTTT
The DNA here is from genome assembly GCF_039906515.1 of Pseudorca crassidens. NCBI lineage: Eukaryota > Metazoa > Chordata > Mammalia > Artiodactyla > Delphinidae > Pseudorca > Pseudorca crassidens. Next base: position 8,265,586 of record NC_090313.1, read on the forward strand.
AATTTTAATGAAGATCAGTTCATCAATACCTTCTCTTATGGATCATTCTTCTGATGGAAATGTCCAAGAAATATTTGCCTAACCAAAAGTCCTAGAGATTTCTTCCACTAGAAATTTTAGAATTTTAAGCTTTATACTTGGCTCTTTGTATTTTATTGAGATCATGTGTGTGCATGGTACATGCTATTGATAAAATTTTGTTTTCTTAAATAAGATATACCATTGTTTCAGTGTCATTTACTGACAAGACTATTCACTGAATTGCCCTTACACGTTTGTCAAAAATCAAATGACTACATATGTTTGCATCTAGAAACACTTCGATTACCCATTGGCCTCTCTGGACACCAACTGGCCTCTCTGGACACCTCACTCTAGTGATTCTGCAGCTTTATAGTAGTGCTGAAGTCAGGTCCTGCAACTCCTCAAACTTCATTCTTCATATTCGAATTTGTTTTGACCATTTTAGGTTAGTTGCATTTTAACATGTATTTTATTTTTTTATTTTTTTAATATCTTTATTGGAGTATAATTGCTTCACAATGGTGTGTTAGTTTCTGCTTTATAACAAAGTGAATCAGTTATACATATACATATATCCCCACATCTCTACCATCGTGCATCTCCCTCCCTCCCAGCCTCCCTATCCCACCCCTCTAGGTGGCCACAAAGCACTGAGCTGATCTCCCCGTGCTATGCAACTGTTTCCCACTAGCTATCTATTTTACATTTGGTAGTGTATATGTGTCCATGCCACTCTCTCACTTTGTCCCACCTTAACTTTCCCCTTCCCCATGTCCTCAAGTCCATTCTCTAGTAGGTCTGCATCTTTATACCCATCTTGCCCCTAGGTTCTTCGTGACCTTTTTTTTTTTTTTTTAAGATTCCATATATATGTGTTAGCATACAGTATTTGTTTTTCTCTTTCTGACTTACTTCGCTCTGTATGACAGACTCTATCTAGGTCCATCCACCTCACTACAAATAACACAATTTCATTTCTTTTTATGGCTGAGTAATATTCCATTGTATATATGTGCCACATCTTCTTTATCCATTCATCTGTCAATGGACACTTAGGTTGCTTCCATCTGCAATCTGCAAACAGAGACAGCTTTACTTCTTCTTTTCCGATTTGGATTCCTTTTATTTCTTTTTCTTCTCTGATTGCTGTGACTGAAACTTCCAAAACAATGTTGAATAATAGTGGTGAGAGAGAGCAACCTTGTCTTATTCCTGATCTCAGAGGAAATGGTTTCAGTTTTTCACCACTGAGAACGATGTTGGCTGTGGGTTTATCATATATGGCCTTTATTATGTTGAGGTAAGTTCCATCTGTGCCTACTTTCTGGTGGGTTTTTATCATAAATGGGTGTTGAATTTTGTTGAAAGCTTTTTCTGTATCTATTGAGAATATCATAGGGTTTTTATCCTTCAGTTTGTTAATATGGCGTATAACATTGATTGATTAGAATATATTGAAGAATCCTTGAATTCCTGGAATAAATCCCACTTGATCCTGGTGTATGATCCTTTTAATGTGCTGTTGGATTCTGTTTGCTAGTATTTTCTTGAGGATTTTTGCATCTATGTTCATCAGTGATATTGGCCTGTAGTTTTCTTTCTTTGTGACATCTCTGTCTGGTTTTGGTGTCAGGGTGATGGTGGCCTCATAGAATGAGTTTGGGAGTGTTCCAAACTCAGAATAAAAGGGAGAAAAATTAGAAAGAAAGAATTACTAGAAGTAGAAAGAAAGGAGGGAGGGAGGGAGGGAGGGAGGAAGGAAGGAGGGAAGGAAGGAAAGAAAGAAAGAAGTTAAAGTAAAATAAAATAAAGATAAAATATAATAAAGTTATTACAATAAAAAAATAATTATTGAGAAAAAAAGAAAAAAAATTAAAAAACGGACGGATAGAACCCTAGGACAAATGGTGGAAGCAAAGCTATACAGACAAAATCTCACACAGAAGCATACACATACACACTCACAAAAAGAGGAAAAGGGGAAAAAAATCATAAATCTTGCTCTCAAAGTCCACCTCCTCAATTTAGGATGATTCTTTGTCTATTCAGGTATTCCACAGGTGCAGGTACATCAAGTTGATTGTGGAGCTTTAATCTGCTGCTCCTGAGGCTGCTGGGAGAGATTCCCTTTCTCTTCTTTGTTCGCACAGCTCCCAGGGCTCAGCTTTAGATTTGGCCCTGCCTCTGCATGTAGGTTGCCCTCAGGCTTCTTTTCTTGCCCAGACAGGAGGGGGTTAAAGCAGCGGCTGATTCAGGAGCTCTGGCTCACTCATGCCACGGGGAGGGAGAATTATGGTATTTATAATTGGAATGCAGGGCCAGCCTGTGGCAGCAGAGGCCAGTGTGACGTTGCAACAGCCTGAGGCATGCCCTGTGTTCTCCCGGGGAAGTTGTCCCTGCATCACAGGAACCCGGCAGTGGCGGGCTGCACAGGGTCCCAGAGGTGGTGGTGTGTGGATAGTGACCTGTGCTTGCACACAGGGTTCTTGGTGGCTGCAGCAGCAGCATTACCGTTTTACGCCTGTCTCTGGAATCCAAGTTGATAGCCACGGCTTGCACCCATCTCTGGAGCTCGTTTAGGCAGTGCTCTGTCTCCTGTGGGCAGATGGGGAAGGAATCCCTTCTCCTCGCACACTCCGAAACAATGGTCTCTTGTCTCTTCAGCATTTCCAGACTTTTTCCTGGAGTCCCTCCCAGCTAGCTGTGGTGCACTAGCCCCCTTCAGGCTGTGTTCATGCAGCCAGCCCTAGTCCGATCCCTGGGATTTGACCTCCGAAGCCCAAGCCTCAGCTCTCAGTCCCCACCCGCCCCAGCGGGTGAGCAGACAAGCCTCTCAGGCTGGTGAGTGCCGGTCAGCACCAATCCTCTTTGCAGGAATCTCTCTGCTTTGCCCTCCGCATCCCTGTTGCTGTGCTCTCCTCTGTGGCTCTGAAGCTTCCCCCTCTGCCACCCTTCTGTCTCCACCAATGAAGGGGCTTCCTAGTGTGTGGAAACCTTTCCTCCTTCACGGCTCCCTCCCAGAGGTGCAGGTCCCATCCCTATTCTTTTGTCTCTATTTTTTCTTTTGCCCTACCCAGGTACGTGGGGAGTTTCTTGCCTTTTGGGAGGTCTGAGGTCTGCCAGCTTCCAGTAGGTGTTCTGTAGGAGTAGTTCCACATTTAGATGTAGTTTTGATGTATTTGTGGGGAGGAAGGTGATCTCCACGTCTTACTCCTCTGCCATCTTGAAGGTCCAACCCCTTAATATGTATTTTAGAAGGAGCTTGTCAATTTTCACAAAAATTTGTGCTAGGATTTTGATTGAGATTATATTGAGCTTAGAGATGATTATGGGGAAAGTTAGCAATATTGAGTTTCTCAATTAAATAAGCACAATACATTTCTCCATTTATTTACATATTTACTTTCTATTATCAGTGTTTTACAGATTTCAGGATAGATGCATTCCCATCTTTTGTCAGAGTTGTCCCTAAATATTATTTATTTTTGATGCTACTCTAAATTACATTTTATTTACATATTTGATTGCTTATCACTAACATATAAGAAGGCAATTAATTTTCATGTATTGACCTTTTATCTTCCATTGTTGGTAAACTCTTGTATTGGTTCTGGAAGGTTTTTTTGTGCACTTCATAGAATTTGCTAATAGATAATCATACTGTGTGACTACAGAGAACCTCTTAATTTGCAATCTGGCTGACTTTTATTTCATTTTCTTGCCTTATTTCACTGGCTAGATACACAGTCCAATGCTGAAAGATACAGAGAAATTAACATCATTATCTTGTTCCTGATCTTAGAAAGCGCTTAGGTTTTCACTATTATGTATGATTTGTGATGCAGGGATTTTGCAGATGCTATTTCCAGGATGAGGAAGTTGACTTTAATACCTAGTTTTTTAAGAGTTTTTATTAGTAATGGATGCTAGATTTTGAGAAATGCTTTTATAGTCTATCAAAATGATCATATGCTTTTTGAGATTTGGTCATTTTTGTTCAGCTTATCCTAAGTTATAGAAATTATGAGTAGCGTGCTGTCTGTAGTTTTCATGATTATTATAGGTAGAGGATTAAAAATTTATTAGTCTTCTCAAAGAACCAGATTTATTGATTTTCCTGTTTTCTATTTCATCAATTCCAGTTCCAATCTAATCCTTATTATTTTTTCCCCTTACTTTTGGTTTAGTTTGTTTCTTTTTTTTTTCTAATTTCTTAGGGTGGAATCTGAGATCATTGATTTTCATTTCTAGTATGGGCAATAATGTTATAAATTTAAGTACCACTTTATCTGCATCTCATTCATTCAAATATGCCATGATTTTATTTCTATTCATTTCTAAATATTTTCCAATTTCCTTTTGATTTGTTCTTTGCCACATGTGTTACTTTTGAAACCACTATATTGAGGTACTACTGACATACAAAAAGCTGTACATATTTAGTGTATACAACTTTATGGGTTTGGAAATACGTATATACGCATATAATCATCACTATAGTCTATCCCAGAAACATATCCATCACCTCCAAAAGTCTTTATCTCATATCATATTAAGAAAGACTCATTATTAATAAAAAGTCTATTATGGTGAATTTATAGTCAAAAAGTGAGTCTATTGTTAAAGTAGAAAAATCTAAACTACTAAAGAAGTTCCCTTTATTTAAATCTTAAAAAGAATTATCCATGAAAGGCAAAGTGTTATTTTTGTTTTGTATCATTAGCCAATACACATTTTTATGATTTTGCACAGATTGTTGTTTTGAAATTATTTTTACTTCCTTGAAGAGCTCTTTTTGAAAAAAAAAATGCTGTACATTGAAGCTTAAGGCTTGAGGAAAATAATTTTGTCAAATTAGAAAAAGACTGGTTTTATGACATCAAGTAATAATAGTTTGAACTGTAAGAACTGCATACACTTAAAACCATGATGACCTTCAAAATGGCAATGTCATATGCTTCCACCTAACACTTATTATACCTTGAGGAATGCATGGTCACTGGATTTTTCTTGTGTATCCTAGAGACTCCTTGAATCCTCTCAAAGAGGCTTTAGTCATTTTTCAAGGAAACAAAGCATGTTTTATTAAACATGCCCTTGTTTAAAGAACATGTATTACATCACTCCAGGAAAAGCACAGGAGCTAATGTAAGATTTTTCTCAGATCTTCACCACATGGAGAAAGTGCTAATTAGTGACAGTACATAATTTGAACAATTGCTACTGACAACGTTCTTCATAAACCTATATTTCAAGGTTCCAACAAGTTCCCTTGATTTGAAATTAAATCAATTTCATCCAAAGGCACTCAGAATAATGGAAATCCCCAACAATTAATGTAAAAATAGGTAGCTTGGTCAGACACAGATTACATCTCATTACCAGCTAGTCTTTCTTTGGGGTCAAGTATGCCATTTATATTTTATTAAAGTAACATACTTCCGCACAAACTAGATTTTTCTTATTTTAAAAGTGGTATTAACTTAAAGACATACATTAAACCAATATACATGCAAAGAACAATGTTTAAAATAACAACTTTCTTTCCTCCTTGTCACCTGGCCTAGATTCAAACACTGCTGCTATAGATATCAAGTCATAATAATTTAAAATATATTAAGTTTATTCTTTAAAGTGTAGTGTATAATGCAGGACAGTGCGCACAGTAAATGTTTTGGGAAAGGAATAAACAATAAAAGATTAAAGAAAAGACACAAGAAAGAAAGAAAAGATGTTTGAAATTTCCTGTTTACTCTGTCTATAAGGAAACAACATTCACAGACAAATTAAGAGTGTACAATGTGGGTATGATGCCTGATTTCCCATTCCTTATTTTTTAAAATTCTACATTATGGTATTTCATCTTAGGTGTGATATCTTTGAAGCAACTGCAACAACTACCAATATATTGAGGAATCTCCTTTCTCACAATGACCTTTAAACAGCATTCTTTCAACATAAAGGAAACAAAAATGTGCTTATTGAAAATAAAGTTAATTATCTTTGCCATCAAAAATATTCATCAAATTATGTATGTCACAGTGCTGTGTGCTCTACATTAAGAATTTTTTAAAAATATATGCACATCCTAAGAATCAGTAGTCTAAAATAAATAACCCTGATATTGAATAAAAAAGAATTAGGCTTGAAGTTTTTGGAAAATAGGACAAAAATTAAAAATTTAAAAAAACATACAGAGTTGTGCTTTAAGTTTATTTTTTCATTAAAAAAAGTAAAGATGTTCTTCCTATTGACATCACCAGAGAAGAAGGTGAATGCAGGTATAATCCACAAGTCCAATTTGGTATAAGCTCCAGTTTGAAAAATGCTGTTAACCGTTATAATTATAAAGAAAACCATTTGTTTGTGTGTGTGTGTGTGTGTGTGTGTGTGTGTAAAGAAGCATTGATCTTATACTAGGCACATTCTGTGGAAACGTTTCTCCCAAGTCCCTATGATTGCCAATAGAGATATGTTCTTACAGGATTATAAATTTTATAGCCAAGCAAAACTTTAGATGAGCTGTTTTGCTGTCGTTTTTTTTTCATTTCTCTATTATTATATTATTCCCTTGGTACTTTAAGGCAGTCACCAAAATGTCAGAGGATTTATTAAACATTTTCATATTCCAACCAAAATGTTTTACCAGTGAAGGGAAAAGGGCATGGTACTAATTTTAACCTAAACTTTGGGAGAAACCCTATGATATTCTCTCACAAAGCATAAATATTTGCACAATGGATTACTAACAAGACCTTCAGTTATATATATTCCTTTGCGAACACGGGAGAAAACTAAATACCAAAATACTTGGAGGCGCCAAAACCAATATTTTATATATATATACATATATATATATAAATTTATATTTCACTGTTTTAAAAATTATTTTGAACCAGTTATCCAGTTTGAGGCAAAACAATATCACAGGTCAAAATTCCATCTCTTAATTAAATAAGAAAGATCACTGAGTAACACCCCATGATAATTATTAATATTTTCAAACTTGATATTTTCAGGAGAAAATTAAATAGGGACTCTAATTCTCCACACATGGAGTCCAGAAATAGGCTAACGCAAATACATACAAGCTTCACTCTCTCAGTTTACTTCTCTATTTGATTATTTTTCTGGAAACATAATTGTTTAAAGCATCCCTCATTAGAATTTCACTCAGAAGAAACGGAACATGTGTTGCAGGTTATAAACACTTGCTCTGGTGATCAGTAACTTACAACAAAAAATGCAGGATTTCCTGCCCTCTCCCAAACTCAGATAATCTCTATCATTATAATTATAAATAAATTATAAAGCCCAATTTTCTTTCTTTTTAAAATGTAATGTTCATAAATGTTTGCAATGTTAACATTTTAATTAGTTAATATGATCTCACCATAGGAAAATATGTTTGTAGTGGTAGAAAAAATTACAAACATTTCCCACCATCTAGAGATTCTAACAACTTATTAGCAAAGCTACTTGTGGTCTTTTCCCTTTACTGGTTACACACTGAAACTCTTTCTGTATGTGGAAACGATATATGAAAACCATTTGCACATGTTTTCAGAGGCTGTTCTTCAACTTTATTCTTAATGGTGGCATGATATTTATATAAATGCTTCATGATTTATAAAATTTCTTATTACTTCAAGTTTAACTTATGTCCAACTCGCTATTATAAATTACAATTAGTGCACATACTTAGTCATAAATCTAATTATAATTATAAAACATATAACTTAATATTTTAAGAAAAAGTTTAGAAATTTCAAAAAGATAACTTATTTTAATTTTGAAATGGGGTACTGAATACATTGACTATTTTAATACAGTGGAAACACTGAATGATATTGAACTGACATTCATTTAATAACTCCCTGGTTAATAATGCCCTTGATACGTATACTCTATATGTGTATTTTGATAATTTAACAGAGCACGAAGCAATATAGTAGAGAGCTTAACTGCACTGTCTACTCAGTTTACCTGTGTTACAAACTCAGTTGTGTCACACGCTAGGTGTATAACCTTGGGCAAATTATTTAGCCTATTTTCTCCTTTCCTCATTTATAAAATGAAGTGATGGTAACAGTATACCTATTTCAAAGAGTATCTGTGAGGATTAGTGAGTGAATATAAGTTATTAGAACAGTACTTAGTACATAGTAAATCACACGTATGTGTTAACTCTTATGGTAGGAAAACATTAGGTTACTGAAGCTTTTCTAATCCTTCCAAGTTTTCCTTTTCTCATGCATACAAGTATCTGCTTACTCTATGTCTTTATGTCTTTGGGGCTTGTACAACATCTATTAAAACAGAACTAGAGAAATATATTCAGAGACCAGAGGAGATCAGAAAAGTGTCTGACCAGTCAGAGCAATACCGAGTTATCAAGTCACTGAGTTTAACGGATTGCAGCTGGCAGGATGAAGATGGCTCTTATCCCAACTTGCCCAATCCCTGGATTAACCATCCTTTCCATTCCTATTCTAAATCATACTCTGGGGAATGCTGGGGAACCAGTTCCTCACTGGTAGGTGGCCCCCCTATTGGACACCCATTCCCACTGCCAGAGTACTTTCACCTATGCTTTCCAAATGTTTAAGGCTGTGCCAGTTGTCACTTTAATTATATAATTTAAAAACCTTTAATAATTGATAACATGTACACACGAAAGGAAAGAAAACAGATGTTTTCAAAAGAGAGTTGACAATGTTTGCTGAGATTTGAAGTTGAATCTCTAAAACTAACAACAGAAGCTACCAGGGAATTAGGTATATGTAAGGTGACGGTAAAAAATGTGGAAAAATCATAATCGAATAGGTTTTACACACACTTGGCTTTTCAAATGTCATCAAATTCTTACTCTAAAGAATAGAAACACAATTACAGAGTATGTGTTATAGATTTTATCCAACTAAAACCATCAGGAAATTAGTCATAAATAAATGTATTAAAAATGTAAATTGGTTGCATTCCCCGCTCCCAACAAATTATGCTGGTTATTTATTTATTCATTTATGATACAGTTTAGTTTTTAGCAGTCATAGCAAAATTGAGCTGAAAGTACATATTTCTCATATAGCCCCAGTCCTCACATGTGCACTGCATCCCCCACTAGCAAAATCCTGCATATGTTTTTTAAAACTATATGTTTTGTGATAATTGGAAATTTACATGCAGTGTATGAAATAATACAGAGAGATCCCCCTGCGCCCAACACGTATTTTCCCCCAGCCATTTTGTACAACTACAGCACGCGATCATAACCAGGATTATGACATTGATACAATGCACTGACCCGATTCACATTTCAAAAGCAAGCAGACATGCTTGTTTGTATGTGCACTTAGCTGTATGCAATTTTATCACGTGTAGATTTTTGTGGTAACCATCGCAATCAAGATACAGGGCGTTTCCATCACAAAAATCCCCTTTCATAGCCACAGAGCGGCTGTGATGGCCATATTTATTTTAACAAATTTATGTAACATGAGCCAGGCAGGGTTCTAGGAAAACTTTTTTTCCGGACGCGCAGGCTCAGCGGCCATGGCTCACGGGCCCAGCTGCTCTGCGGCATGTGGGATCTTCCCGGACCGGGGCACGAACCCGTGTTCCCTGCATCGGCAGGTGAACTCTCAACCACTGCGCCACCAGGGAAGCCCTAGGAAAACTTTTAAAAAGCTAACTCATTTAAAATTCTTCTTCCCAGTTTTACACATGAGGAACATTAAGAGACAGAGAAATGAGTAAATTTCTCTAAGTCACAGAGCTGATAATATCATGGTTTATTATGAGGTTTGAACCCAGGACACCAGGATCCACAGTCTGTGCTTCAGATTCTTTGTTGGCTCACACATCAGTTGATGAGAGAACTCCTATGTGTTTATATTTTTAGTTAAAATAAAATATTTAATGTATATTTATGTATTTTTATGACTCACGACATTAATCATCCTTTTGAATTATCGAATCAAATACCACCCTAAGATGGTCTGATGAGAAGACTGACTTACATAGTTAAAACATGCATAGTTTTCTGAGCCCAGATATAATAAAAATGCAAAATTATATGCAGATTATTTTTTCATAAAACAGAATCCAAAAAGCAATCTAATATGTACTTATAATTTATCTTAGAACTATAAAATTGGTCCTCAATATAAAACCATTCAAAATCCATGAAATTGAATGCTATAATTAAATAGGTTTCACTTTACTTTTCACATGTCCCTAGAGTAGATGTGAGACCGTCTTCTGTGTCAATAGGAATTAATTCCTTGGTACAGAGATATTTCACCCACTTATATAACAAGGAATGTTTATTGAAGCACATACTATGTACCAGGGATTTTTCACATGGATTATGACTTTAGTCCTCATCTTTATTCTAGCTGAGTCTATAGTCCAGGAGGTATATACTGATAAATGATAATGCATTGGGATAAATGCAACCTGGAAAGGCAGGTGAAACTAACTTGGCTTAGGGAAGTAGGGGGTAGTAGTGAAGGCTACGTCACAGGAGAGATGGCACCTGGTGGCAGCTATGCAGCGCAAGCAGCAAAGGCAGGAATGGCTTCAGCAGAGTGAGTGATACAAGCCAAGTGGCAGTCATGAAAGTACATACATTTTTTGGAATAAAACTGAAGCAAGACCCAATGCGGAGTGAGGTGTCAGATGATGAAATCACCTCCAATGTAGAAATGGAAAGACTGAAGATCTGGAGGTAGGGGAATGCCATGCACTGGAAACGACAAAAAGTCATGTTGAAGTTGCATGGAGACTGGCAAGACAGAGGGCCACAGTTAGTACCAATAGGGCTACATTTTGCCATGCGTACCAGATTACATTAAACATAGCAGGGAGCAAATAACGGAATTTCACCTCTGACCTCTAGAGCCACTGACGTTGCCTCCGTTTTGCCGGATTTTACATTCTGTCTGTTGGGGTCTACAGTAAACATTGCCTGGGAAGCTGCAGTGGGCAATGGTTATGGGCATGGGTTTTTGATCAAGATATACCTGGTCTTGAATTCTATAACTATTACTTTTTAGATGTGCGAATTAGGCAAAAGCCTGGTTCCCTATAAATTCCTCCTGTAGGGAAATCAGGAGATGTTGGAGCCCACGCAGGGCAGCCTGGGCAGTGTGTGTGATCAGGGCAAGGGGACGGCAGGTGGGGACCCCATTGAGCGTGGTTGGGCAGTCTCCGACCAGCAGGTTTGCTCGGCCCAGGAGACTCCGGCTGGGCTTGTTTTTGTGCAGCTCGGGGAAGTGACCCTGGACAAGCAGGCTCTCTCCTGGACAAAACAAAGAACTGCCAGAACGAGGCAACAGCTGCAGAGACACCACCTTAAAATGGGACTCAGATTAGGCTCATGACACCAGGAACTGCGTTTCACCCTGATAATAAAACAAGGGGGAGAAGGGAGAACTGACCTCTACTAGGTAGCCTGTCTTTGAGATAAGATGCTTTTAAACATTAAACATTGGCAGGGCCTTTCTCCTTGCTAACACAAGCAGCACACAATTTCCAAGCCAGCTTTAAAAGCCATTGTTATCTTTGTTATCTGTTATTATTTGGATCTTGGACAAAATTGATGGAGTAGGGGCCAGTAGAGGAATCCTGTTTGATCTGGAAATTCTCTGTGGAGAGTCCAGAAGGCCAGAGCACCAAGTTCCCAAGATCTTTTAGTTTACCTAACATCTCTGCCTTTGGTCTTTCATTATGTTCTGCAGTTTGCTTAGGTAATCTCAGACAAGCTTCCCTTGCTTGACGTATCCCCAGCAACTCTCAGAGAAGGTTATGTGGAACCACCAAGAGTCACTGCCACTGATGGACCTTTTTCTAGTATGGTTCCTAGCACTGTATTTTAGAAAATGTAGTTGATCACTGACTCTGTCTTACACTGACTCTGTCTTACAAGTTTGCTGTTAAATCTCAATAAAATTACATCTACAAAATACAGTGCCTAGAACTTAGTAAGTCCTCAAATAACGGTAGCTATTATTATTATCTCCTCCTAGCAATAGCTGACTCTTTTTTGTCTATACTTGGATTTATCATGCGTTGCTGAAATTTTAGCCTGAACTCTGCTGATCTGATTTGCTCCATTGCTGACGGTGACTTAACTGGCAAAGGGATATATTTTTTTATCTAATTCAGCTTGTTGCATGTGTGTGCCACCATGAAGAAGCAGTGGTTTGGTTTGAGTTGGCTTTGCTGTGAATTCAACCCTGAGAAATGGTTGGGGCAAACCGAGATAAGGGCCTTGCATTCTTGGCATGAAAGGTGTGTGAGAGCAAGAGCTCTCAACGGAGAAATGTCTCTCAATAAGCATGATTTCTGAAGGATAATATCAGATAATTAACTCAATTTATATATATTTATGACATGCCTACTCTGTATCAGGTACTTGCTGAATGTGCAAAATAGACATGATTTCCGTAACAATTCAGTGAAGAGACAAAAATAAAGAAATCAGGGCATAAACAAATACATAATTTCTGATTTTCATAAGGACTCTGAGTAAAACAAAAATGAGAACGTGAAGCTGGAAGTAAGGACAACATTTAATGTAGTTTCAAAAATCAGGGAAGGGGCTTCCCTGGTGGCGCAGTGATTGAGAGTCCGCCTGCCGATGCAGGGGACACGGGTTCGTGCCCTGGTCCGGGAAGATCCCACATGCCGCGGAGCGGCTGGGCCCGTGAGCCATGGCCGCTGAGCCTGCGCGTCCGGAGAATGTGCTCCGCAGCGGGAGAGGCCACAACAGTGAGAGGCCCGCGTAACGCCAAAAAAAAAAATCAGGGAAGGCCTCTCTCAGAAAGTGACAGGTAAGTAACCACATAAATACCCAAATGAGCATCCTGCCACACGCTAGGTCCTTGAATCGTTCTGTTTTAGAGCACATGCTAAAATACAAAATGCCCTTATCTTCATTCAAAATTCTTCCAAGCCATTCACTCGATGGTCAGAATTTAAAAATGAAAAGAGAGAGTTCTATATATCCCACTCCCACCTGCATTGAGAGGGCACGATTGAACATTCTGCAACGAGAAGCTGCTGTTTCTTCAGACCTCTACACTACTCCATGGACACACTTTCCTTTATTGAGTCCTGCTTTTATAAGAAGATCTATAAATTTTAAGAAGCAAATCAAATGGGAATTGCACATTTGGAAGAACATACACATTTTGGCTGTGTGAAAGATAAATGCACTGTGTCTTCCTTTGATCAGAGAAGAGCCTCTGAAGAACTAACTCTACAGTCAGCACAGAGGGATAATTCGTTCAGCATCTTTGAATTTCATTCTGACTTTTTAAATGATGTACGTACGCTCCTCTGATATTTTAAAGATCACTTGTCATTACGTGTTCCTAATTTGTCATTTGATAGATTCAAACAGCCCTAAAGAAGCATCGCTGATTCAAAAGAATGAGTCTTTAATTCTAGGCTCCCCTCTACTTTCTGTCAATGCGGCAGGGCATCCCAGTTGAGCTCAAACCAAGATTCCGTTTGAATGTTTGTGAAACTGGTAGGCTGTGCATCTCTCTGGCATATGTTTTTGTGATTTTCTCGAGGGCTTTTAGGAGTGTTTGTTGGATGTAGGGGTAGAAACAGATGGAGATGAGAGTGGGTGGGAGAACAGAGAGATAACCAAGCAGAGACAGAGAGAGGCAGAGAGAGAAGAAAGTGATGAAATGGCTTTTGACTGCCCACATGGAAGATTCCTTTTGAGAGAGCTGAGCAGTGAGAGTTGATGTATTAAGGTTCTCCAGAGAATTGGCTCTTGCAAGTTTGGAGACTGCGAAGTTCCCTGAACTGCTGTCTGCAAGATGAAGACCCAGGGAAGCCAGTGCTGTGATTCAGTCTGAGTCCAAAGTCCTAAGGGCCAGCAAGCCAATGGTTTACATCCAAGTCCAAGAACCAGAGAAGGTGAGACAAGATGTCCCAATTAAAACAGGTAGGCAGGAAGCAAAAAGGGATTAAATCAGCCTTCCTCTAACTTTTGTTCCATTCATATTCTCAACAGATTAAATGATACCCACCCACATCGGAGAAGGCAATCTACTGAGTCCACAGATGCAGATGCTAATCTAATCTAGAAAAATCCCTCACAAGCACACCCAGAAATAATGTTTAATCTGTGTACTTCATGGCCAATTATGTTGACACATAAAATTAACCACAGTGGTGTTAGAATCAGAAGCTAAAGAAGTCATTCTAATAGCTGTAATTAACAACTGAAAAACCTTTTCAGAAGATGTTAGGTCAGGATTACAAGAACAAGTGAAATCTAAATTCAGGTTGGGGGGTCAATGCTTCTTTTCTCCATCTCAGAAACACTGCCACTGTGCTTCATGGACTTCTGTACTCTGAGGGCTCATATATGTTCCCAGGAGAGGCAGAGGAAGGTACCTCGATGAAGAAGCCAGAGCAGATGAAACTGTGTGGAAATTACTGGAAACACATGGAAGTATCCCCAGCAACTCTCAGAGATTATGCGGAACCACCAAGAGTCACTGCCACTGAGTTCCTATAGTTATAAAAGGTGGGATCTAAAAGTCGTACTAATTAGCTCATAATGTTTATGTAAGCACTGCTCCTTCATACATTGATGGTAAGACTTTAAAGGGACAAACATATTCCCAAGACCTTGATTTGGGTCACTGTGGCACCAAACTTCACCATCACACCCAAGAGTTAATAAGGAATAAGGAGGAAGATTTCAATAAGTTAATGATGAATCAACAACAAAATCCAGTTAGTTTGAGTCACTGCAGTTTTCACTCTTAAAGTAGTTTGTTGAGTTTTTACAGGCGCAGTCATAATTTTAAAATAAAATATGATGTGTGGAGTAATCGTCCCATGCACTATTTTCATGCCACATCATTGAGTTTTTTTTAATGAAATTATAAAGAGATGGTTCCAGTATTGTATTTATAACTAAAAATGGTAGGATCTAAGCTTTGTCTCCTATTTCACTCTTATCGTATTAAAGCCACAAACCTGAAAATCACCAGTTAATTAGGTAACGCTTTTAAGTTACGTGTACTCTCGACTTCCTTGAAATAATTGGGTCATTTTATTTTACCACCTGTCTATTCAAAAAGCTGACTTAGCCTCTGTCACATGTTCAGTAAGCAAATACTCACCTAGTGGCACATATGAAAGGAAACAAAAAAACTAAAAACAAAACCCTCCAAACCCAAACAAGTTGTGAAAGAATATATATTTTTTAAATGTTCTCAGCATTTTCTGTCATCCCTCCTTTACTTCCAGAACCTTGTCACTCCTCCATCAAGTGGTGGAATCTATGTCTCCTCTTCTTGAACGTGGTGAGTCTGATTGCTACAACTAATAGAATAAGAAAGAAATGATGCTATGTGATTGAAGCTAGACAATAAAATGGGATAGAACTTTTCTCTCTGTCTCTTATATTCCTTGTGAAGTTTAAGACACATGGAGAAACCCATGGGGGGAGGAACTGAATTCTCAGCCCTCACCTTTAGCTGTTCTCCTGGCTAACAGCCAGCCAAAACTCTACAGCCATGTGAGAAATGGACCATCTTGGAAATGGACCCTCCAGCCTTCAGGGGAGGTGTCTCAGCTGATGTTCCATGCAGTACCACCAAGCCAATACCAATTTTAACATGCGATATATGCTACATATCACTTATATATAACACATACTACTATATAAGCATGTATCACAAGGTTTATAATGTTATAAGCACTGGTAAAATTTTCTGCTGGGTGTGGCTGGAGAAATGCTTCTGAGTTTTTGCAGAATCTTTTCTTCCATCACCACATTCCTCATTGATCTTTTCTGTCCCCTGCCAGCAACCTTCTTTGTATCTCATCAGTTTACACAAGCTGACTGCTGTGCTCTATTACCATGCATTTTAAATGTTAAATTTCAGGAAAAGGAAGGGAATTGATTGTATACGCTATGTACCAAGCACCACCATTGGGTGGTGCAAAATATTGGGTTCTTTGCAAAATATTTTATTATTTAATTGAAATTACTTTTTACTGTCCTTTGTTTTGTTGCTGTGGGTTGCTTTGTTTGTTTATCTGTTTTTGTTGACACACAAATTTTGTAGATCTTTTGAGTGCAGAACAAGGGCTTTTTTTTCTTAGTGTTTGTTCTGCAACATTCCTGCAATAAAATTCTGCTAGTAGATGTGGCAGCGGGGGATGTACTACAGTGCAGTCAAGCTTAAGAAACGGTACTAATAAGAAATTGAAGACAGGGTACTCAGTGAAATATTAACATATGCCGCTTCCCATTGCTTACAGAAGTAGTCTTAAAACAACCTGGTCCCAGGGCTTCCCTGGTGGCGCAGTGGTTGAGAGTTTGCCTGCCGATGCAGGGGACACGGGTTCGTGCCCCGGTCTGGGAAGATCCCACATGCCGCAGAGTGGCTGGGCCCGTGAGCCATGGTCGCTGGGCCTGCGCGTCCGGAGCCTGTGCTCCGCAACGGGAGAGGCCACAACAGTGAGAGGCCCGCGTACCACAAAAAAAAAACAAAACAGAAACAACTTGGTCCTGTCACCACAGCAGGACATAAACAGAATTTACGTGGTCCCTGCACTATCAGTAAATAAGAATTTGAACAATCGTTGTATATTTAGTTACACACTTACAAATAGGTTGCCACCAATTCAAATATCTATTAGTGACTATTAATTCTTTCATCATTATGTAAGTATATAAAAGGAATGTGTAATATTTTCTTCCCATGCTCCAATAAGGAGCACACTACAACTTGGTTGAGAGAAACCCTGTGTTGCTTGCTGGCTGTGGTTACAATGCTGTGTCATCTGTAAATAAAGTTTTCTCCTTTATTTCTCATCATATGTGAGCTGACATAAATCATATATATTTATGTAATATATGTTTTATATGTTAAATATATATATAATATATTTATGTTTCACATATATATATGGAACAGAACATAAATATTCTGTTTCTCTAAAATATTAATGTATTCTCAATCTACACTGAGATCGCAGTGACTTTGGAACATTCCCCTGGATAAACAAACGATTTAGTCTATAATCAAAGTTATTGTTATTTAGCTTACAGAAATAACATATGGCATGAAAATTCTCCTTATATTCTTTCGATACCATTCTATCTTTCTATCTAGGAAGGCTCATAATAGTACAGATGATGCTGTCAGATGTGGTATTTCAATGGC
This sequence comes from Pseudorca crassidens, assembly GCF_039906515.1. Taxonomy (NCBI): domain Eukaryota; kingdom Metazoa; phylum Chordata; class Mammalia; order Artiodactyla; family Delphinidae; genus Pseudorca; species Pseudorca crassidens. Next base: position 8,282,823 of record NC_090313.1, read on the forward strand.
ATTAGCCATTTCTAACACCGTTCAAATTCAGTCTTAACATGTATATGAAAATATCACATAGAAAAAGAAAAAGAATTCTTTTAAACTCTTTCTGCAAGCCGATGCTCATCCTTCTGGCCAAAGTAATCCTAATATTTTGCTTATAATGCCATAAAATTAGATTTGCCCTTCTTTCACTAATTCTATATTGTTTATAGCTTCCTTTTAGTGGTTGTTCTAGTGTGTATGCAGTTTTGATCATTTGAATTACAGACACATGCAAATTATTTTCAAGAATTAGAACCTATTTTTCCTCTTTCTAATATATTATTTTGTGTTTCATATTTGAACTTTGTAAAATTACTATGGAAATTGAGGCAACTTCTTAGATTCATATAGTGGATAATATTTTATATTTATTTCAGTAGCACTGACTTTCAACTGCTATAATTTTAATCCCATCTAAAAGCAACAATCAAGAACGATGTGAGTCGAAAAAGAAAACAAATAGTTTAAAATCTCAGATGTGGCGTACGTATCTTTTTCAATTCAGCTTCGGTGAATTTGTCATCTAATCTTTTCTAAAACGCTCAGCAGGAAGTTTACAAAGGCCCATTAGAAGCAAACACTGCATGATGGAACGTGAGGAAGAAAAAGGAGCTTTGTATTTTCAAACAAGAAATAGGATTTAAAAAATAACCTGTGGGGCTTCCCTGGTGGTGCAGTGGTTGAGAGTCCACCTGCCATTGCCGGGGACGAGGGTTCGTGCCCCAGTCCGGGAAGATCCCACATGCCGCGGAGGGGCTGGGCCCGTGAGCCATGGCCGCTGAGCCTGCGCGTCCGGAGCCTGTGCTCCGCAACGGAAGAGGCCACAATGGTGAGAGGCCCGCGTACCAAAAAGAAATAAAATAAAAATACCCTGTGATCAATGGTTTGTTATTTTTCTTTGGGCCTTAAACTTTGGTTTCTCTTATGAAGTCTTATGCTGTTAAATTTCAGATGCTTATTTGACTAAGTCACTAAAGTGTAGAAAATTAGCACGGAGAGTGTTCTGAATAATTTAAATATTTTTCCAAGATTTTTTAAATTGAAAAGAGGAATAGGATTAAAGTTTATTAAAGAGAAAACATATTTTAAGTAGTTAAGGAAGACAATATTGCTCAAAGATTGTTTAGTATGGTTAATAATTTAGTATTTTCAAAATGGAGACATCACCAGAAATTCTATCCCTACATGTGTGAAAGGCAATATATGTTAGCTCTAAAAAGTAAATAAGAATGCAGATTAGCAAAAAGATTTAATTGTGATCATAATCCCACTACAGTGTGTATCTGGGCATATTTTCTATATATTCCTCTACTTCTCTCTGCCTATCTATCATTTATCTATCTATCTATGTATCTATCATCTATCTATCTAGTCTATCAATCAATCATCTATCATCTATCTCTTATCTATCTGTCTTTTTTCTATCTATTCATCGTCGTATCTATATCATCTGGCTTACTATATGAGAATGATACCATTTTATAATCTAAATTTTGCCATTTAACTCTACAGCATACCCTTAGATGGATGTAGTCTAAAATAAGTTGGCTTTACTCAATAATTGTATTGTGTGTTGATAATATGTCGGTATGTTGTGATGCAACATATACTTATTTTGAGGAATCTAGACGTTTTATATAATAGTAAAAAAATGTAATGATTGAATCAAGAATTTAAGTGGGATCACTGTCATGTTAAATCTGGATTAAAGTCATTAATATAGATTTAAGATTTATAATTCAAGAGTAAATATATAGCCTAACCTCATCCACTGAAATGCACAGAAGAAATGCCACTTACACAATGTTATTCTTGCAACAAAATTCCGGTCTCTAATATAAGTTTTCACCAAAAGGAAGAAGAGTTCCTTGGAGAAATAGCTAGTTTCATGTCTTGGGGAGGAATATGCAAACTAAATGTGAAACATCTTTAGTCAGAAAACTTGTCAGCTTTCAAAGATTAATGGTACATATTAAACTGACAAAAGAGCCAATCTACGAGAACCTGCCACAGGCCAAATTTGAGACAACTTGAGCCTAAAAGGAGACTATTGACTGAGGTCAACTGACATACAGATAATATGAAAGGTTTCAGTACTGATATTAAAAAAGCATTTACTAATAGGCAAAAATGAAAGAGTTAACATAAGACATTCAACAGAAGATGAATATGTTTCTATTGTGATTTGTGTTGGTATTATTGACTCATTCATTGTCTTGGAAAATACAAGATCTACTACACGTAAATACATCATTAATAAAACTCTGTTTGACCCAAAGGGAACAACAGTAACTTCATGTGTCGTGACCTTTAGGCAAACAAAGCTAATTAAAATATCCAGAATTCAATGAGATAGGATATATGGAAGTACTATATAGCCATAATGATTAGTTGAATTTGGTCCTGTTCAAACATCCTTTGAGACATTTGATCCATGTCCAAATGTCCTTGATATTTGGTCCTGTCAAAAAGTCCATGCTTAGAAAACATCCCTAGGTTCAAATAGTCCATATAGTTTATTTATATTCTTGGTTTACAGGATTAATACCTAAAACTACTATCATGTTTTATTAGTCCCGTAATTGTGCTGTGGCTGTACTGCCAATAATGACCATTCTTGCCTCCGAAGCCTAGCTGGTAATGGTACACGAGGCGAAATAGGTGGATTGGGATTCAAATCTTGCAGAAGAGCAGGATTGGCAGAGGCGTATTTTGAAGATATTTTGAGCTTGGTTCCAGACCGTGACAATAAAGCAATAAAGCTTGGCAATAAAGCTTGGTTCCAGACTGTCACAATAAAATGAGTCATGTGCATTTTTTGCTTTCCCAGGGCATAAAAAAGTTCTGTTTACATTATACTGTAGACTATTACATGTGTGATAGCATTATGTCTAAAAAAATGTATATACCTTAATTTAAAAATACTTTACTGCTTCTCATCATCTGAGCCTTCAGTGCATTGTAATCTTTAGCTGGTGGAGGGTCTTGCCTCTTTGCTGATGGCTGCTGACTAGTCAGGGCTGCTGAAGCTTGGGGTGACTGTAGCAATTTCTTAAAAGAAGACAGCAATAAAGTTTGCACATCAGGTGGCTCCTCCTTTCACTTGAACACTTGGAGGTCATTTTAGGGTTATTAATTGGCTTAATTTCAATATTGCTGTGTTTCAGGAAATAGGGAGGCCCAAGAAGAAAGATGGAAATGGGGAAAGGCAGGTTGGTGGAGCAATCACAACACACACATTTACTGACTAAGTTCGCTGTCTTAGATGCACTCAGTTGGCACGTGACCCCACCAAAACAACTACAATAGTAACGTCAAAGATCACCAATCACAGATGACTCTAACAAATATAGTAATAATGAAAAAGTTTGAAATTTAAAAGACATTGATGTTTACTTCTTCACATGTCCAATTAAACCAGCTTTATCTACAGTCGAGACGGGATAAAAAGACTGTAGATTAACAATTTTCTTAAATAAGACGTTTTCTTTTTACTCATTTATTCAACATCTAGGTTAAAAATATTGGTTCTGACAGTGGTTTACCTAAAGATCCTCTGAGGACAAAGTCTGAGCTCTTAAATACAGTAATTAGTTTTATGTATACATAAAATACAACACAGACAGATGATGTCAAATATCAAATTGATTATAATACAGATCTTTTCATTTGCAAGTCTTGTTTCTCAGAACTAAGGGAGTTTCCTCAGAGGCATTGTGATTTTTTGTTCTGGTGCCTATTATACAAATTGTGGAATGGGAGGATAGGGAAGGGGTGAAAGGCAAGTCCTATAAGTTCAGGAGGAAAATTCGGAATGTAAGATTCTCAGTTGCATGCTGATTTTACTCAGATACCTCCTGTTAGTTTTTGCACAACCATCTGTAATTACTTGAGGGGTGTGTGTGTGTGTGTGTGTGTGTGTGTGTGTGTGTGTGTGTAAGGTGAGACTTTGGAATGTACAGTCTTTCTGTCCCATGTATTATCTAGTTCTTACCAGACCATATTTATGTGGCTGAATTTTACAGACACAAACACATCTAAAAATGTCTCCATCTCAAGTGAATTCAATGACAGAGAAAATGGTCTCTGTACTGCATTTTCTTCGTCCATAACGAATGCAAACTGGGTCAGTTCTAGTCACCAAGTATAAGCCTTTTATCTTAAATTTAGTATATGACAGGGATTCAGTTTATCTCCAGAAATGTGATGCTAAATATTGACCATTTAAAACCTAATAAGATGCTGAGTGGTAAAGATTAATAAATCAAATGCATTAACACTGCAAACGTCTCTGAATGTTGCAGGTTGCCATGATAGCACAGATTTTATTTGACTCCATAGTACCATTACACTAGCTGCTGCTCTAAATTTAGCTCATTGAATGCCTGATGAAATGTCATATACTGAGAGTCCATTATAAGCACATCAACTCTTGCATCTGTAGTTTTCAAGTCTAGACAGTTACTCTTTGAAAAAACTCTTAATGGGTTTTTAGCATTAGCATTTGATAAACTATGAACTATTTCACCTAGGACAAGGCTCTCCTAGTCAAAACAAATGTATTTCCTCTTCTAATTTAAAGATCACAGAAAATTAAAATAAAACAGTAGCACTTATATCAAACCCTTATTATATATTTATAGACATCCAATATAAAAATCCATTCAATCAAATAAAGCATAAAAACATAAAGTCAGTGGTATTTATTTTAAAATATAGTAGTAGTAGGACCAGTAGTAGTAGCAGTAGCAGGTGTCCTTATGGAATACTTACGTTAAACGGAAGACTGGCGTACTTCAAGACACTAAACCTCACAGTAACTCTCTGTGTAGGTATTATTTCCCTTCTTACAATTGCGGAGACTAAATTTCAAGGAAATTAATTACTTTTGAAAGAGTCACAGGATTAATCAAAGCAGAGTCACATTTGGAGACCAGAAATAACTAGTTCCAAAGCCACCCTGCTACTTGACCATCCTAATAGAGATGTGTAGTTTGTTACTCCTTTCTGCTCTCCTAATTTTAGTTGTTGTCAGCTATGGACTATCATTTAGACTGTGCAAATAAGAATATATTTGAGGTAAGACTGCCAATGTTGGAGCAATTGCCTAGATGTTCACTTCCTTGGACACCATGTAGCAACTTCCCACTACATTCAGGAAAATGCTTTCTTATGCTAAATGAAGAGTGAAAGGAAGTAAAGACACACTGTGATTTTGAAATACTGTCTTGGTCTCAGTCACTTCTGGAAGAGGTAGATCCCAGGGGAAAACAAATTCTTCTTTTATGATCTCAGTATTCCAAGTAATGCAATATGTTCAACCACCTACCCATTTAACATAGGTTCATAATCAATGCGCGTTCCATTTATGATGCAATAACTCGAAAAATTCTACAACTAATTATACGTAAATTGCAGTTTCAGTCTTTAGATTTCAATTCCTTTGCTTTTTCGAGACCATGTTTTCTCTTACGTACAAATATCTGGAATGCATCCTCAAGGTTTTCCTTCTCCATTTTTTAACAGAATCAACTTGAGTGATGTGACAATCCATTTATGCCCTTAGGCGGCAATTTTTCTTATTCTTATGTTTTATTTAAGTCTTTTTTTTCCCCATAGGGCAGACAGGGAAAATATGTCTGGGCAGATTTAGGCAGAGGCAGCTGTTCCCCAACCCCAGGCACTACAAAGCGTGAGCTTTCAGAATTCTCCCTGATCTTCCCTTTGAGCATCTGGTGTAAAATCTACAATAGGGTGCCAAGCTCCCTAGGTCTGCGGCCCTCAAGGGTTTCATCCTCTCTCTCTAGCCCATAGTTGGCCTTCTACAGTGCACTGTAACTTTCTAGCTGAATCTTACCAGCTTTTATGGTGTTCAGGGGTGTCTCTCCCAGATAAGCAAATGCTCAGGTCTTGCTTCTCCCTGCAGGAGTGTGACTCTCAAGATTTAGGGATATTTGATTGCCCTGAGATCTCAATTATTTGTTGGTTTTAAGGAAAGTTGATTACTTAATTAAGAATTACTTAATTACAACTTGTTGATTCCTTAAAGCTTGCCCCCCTCCCATTTTTCCTGTGGTAACGGGATGAGCAATACTTTCCTGCTCTTCATATTCCCAATCTTTCAGTCTGTGGCAGGCACAGGTACACAACTATAATACAACCTTTTAATAGCAAGAATGGGTTGATGGTAGCACAGAGAAGGGACATTCACCCCAGTCTCCAGCACTCAGGGAAAACTCTAGGAATTGATTTTAAAAGGAAAAAATGGGATTCCAGAAAAGGAGAATTCCCGAGAAGAAGGTCTGCACATGGAAACCACATTTTGTGATAAAGGGAACCGTAAACAGATTGGGATCATTACAGCTTAAATTCAGAAGGAAAGAAGTGCCTAGAAGTAATTCTGGAAAGGGAGATAGTCCCAGATACCAGATGCCATTTTACGAAGCTTAGACTGTGTTCTCCTGGTCATAAGAAGCTGTGAAAGCGTTCTACAGGTAGTTAATGGGGTGAGCTTCATATCTTCCATAAATCTCGAGTATATGTGCAAGTGGTTGACTCAAGAGACTTGTCAATGCATGCAGGATGGCTGTTCAGTACTTTATAACAGTAGCACAGAAATAAGATGATAAGAGAATGTGGGTGCTACAGCTGTCATTAGCAAGGGTAGAGAATAAGGGCCAATTTGTTAAACCTTAGGAAGTAACACAAAATTTAGAAATTGCCTGGAGGTAGGGGGTAAGGTGACAAATGCTAAATGGAGGTATCAGACAGAGAAAAAACGATGAGCAGGTTTATACAAGAAAAGGATGGATTTGGGTTTTGACATATGGAACTTGAGATGTTCGTGGAACATCAAGGGCTGTATTCAACAGGTGGTCAAGTACATGATTCAGAAGCTCAAATAAGGTGCTTAGCTTGGAAACAGAGACTTCCCAGTCTCTAGCATAAAAGTGGTTGATTGAAAGGTATAAACAGATGGGATGATTGAGAGATGATGGGTCAGGAGGAAAGAGTGGAAAATTAGGACACCACCTTGTGAATTCCTGAAGCAGCTAAAGGGAGTCACTCAGGAACTAGTCTGAAAGAAACAGTGATAAAGTCCTAAATATGACCAGAACGCTTCTGAGGAAACCCAAGGAACAGAGCTTTACAATACAGTTTACAAAATAGATGACATATATCCCAACATCTCCTCCCTCTTGCATCTCCTTCCCACCCAGAGATCTTTAACAAAGGATAGACTGAAGAAAAAAAGAAAGAAAAAGAAACTGAAAAAGCCATTGCACCCAACAAGTAGGGGGCCAAATGAGAAAAGGCAGTTTTAGTAGCGTGCTGTGGGCAGGAGTCAAATTTCAAAGCATAGACGGTAGACCAGAAATTGAGTCAGTGAGGACAGACTGTATTTAAGAGTAATTTTGAAAAAGATGATGAGGCTAGAAGAGAAACTCAACTGCCCTCAGAGAATACTGCAAATAATGATGTATTAAAGGACAAATGTCAGAAGTGTCAACGACTAAAATTCATTTGTATGCACGTGCATAAACATTCCAACCTGAATTCAAGTCCTGGGTTAATCTGAAAAGTCAAACAATGTCTCTCCCCCTAATGTGTCTCTTCCTAAGAATTCCCCTCTTACTGTTCACTCTTCTTTCCTTCTCTGCCTTCCTTCCTGTCTTCTCTCCTCCTTTTACTGCTCTTCCTCTCATTGGTTTCATTATTCCTTTCCCTTTCCCTATGACATACCTATACAATTAATACATATTTTAAAATAAATTCTTAAAAGTTAAGGAAATCAAAGGAAAATGTACACAAACTTATGTGGATTGGTTCATTAAAAAGTCAATTGCAGGGCTTCCCTGGTGGCGCAGTGGTTGAGAGTCCGCCTGCCGATGCAGGAGACGCGGGTTCGTGGCCCGGTCCCAGGTCCGGGAAGATCCCACATGCCGCGAGGCGGCTGGGCCCGTGAGCCATGGCCGCTGAGCCTGCGCGTCCGGAGTCTGTGCTCCGCAACGGGAGAGGCCACAGCAGTGAGAGGCCCGCGTATCGTAAAGAAAAAAAAAGTCAATTGCAAAAGGAGGTAAGGACTAATAAAGTGTTCTTTGAGGCCAGATAGTATCAGTCATGTGGAATGTTTTCCTCTCCTGGGAAGAGATGACTTTGATGAACCATCACCATTTTTTCCCGAAGCTTTGTAGTACAAGGCTATAACATTCCATCTGATGACAAGAAGGAAAGGTGCCAGAAACCAGTACTACTTTGCAAAATTCCTATGATATCTTTCTCTATCCAGAAATTTTGTATGCTTAGTATCTTGATGTTTCTATTAAAAAATAGAAAGCGAAGGACACACACACCCTTTCTTCTCAAGCCTCAAGAGAACATCTGTAAGTGTAGTCTTTAAATTTTTAATCTAATTTTAAAGGCTACACTCCATTGGAATTATTAGAAAATACTGGCTATATTCCCTAAGTGTATTTTTTAAAATATCTGCCATTTCTGCCACAGGAGAGATTATGAACAAATCAGAACCCCAGCACGTCCTCGAAATAGTTTTGCCCATGACACACCTGTGTCCTTGTCCATCCATATGTCTTTGAGTGAGTCTAGAATATAACCAAGAGTCAGAGTGTAATGTCTACCTATAGACTAGCCAAAAAGGGTAAGGATTAGGTAGCCAGTTCCCAGCCCAGGGTTGACATCACCTCCACCCTGCTGTGTACCAGGCACAGACAGATCCTCTCACTGATATTATAGGATGCTGCACTCACACTGGTCCAGGTACCATCTGAACATGACAGAGGCAGGCAGAGATGAAATATCCCTTCAGGAGAATTAATTGTACTATTTTGCTTTGTTTCTAAGTTTTCTCTTTGGACATTGTATGCTTATTTCTGCTTCAAGTTTCACTCATGTATTTATTTATTGCTTTTTGCATAGAAATTTTATATCAGTAGACCAAGGAATTTCTTGAAGTACTGAGAAAGGAAAGAAAAATATGCAAAAGGAGATAGGAGTACTTGGTTCCCAGTTGTTCTTGGATTGATATTAATTTCCACTTACAAAAATGATTAATCATTTACATTTATTTTATGCCATATCTGGATATTCTATGTAACATATGTGAATAATGAAGCATACTAAAACAATTAAAACCATATAGTTTGGGGACAAGAAGAGTGTATATAAGTATACACACATATGTATGCCAGACATACATATATGTACGTACATATGATTCAGTACAGGTATCAGAATGTATAACCAGATTCCCTTGGAAGACTGATTTTGTCACATGCCCACAAGCTCATAATATTATTACAATCAGTTTTATGTACTTTATCACTATACTAAATCTTATGAAGTAAAATTTTAAGATTTACACTAGGCAGAATTCTAAGATGACCTGCATCCCACACTCTTGAATAAACTGCTCCCCTTGAGTGTGGGTAGAACCTTGATCCTAGCCAATAGAGTATGGAAAGGTAAGGAGTAGTTACTTTCTTCCTTATCTTATATGGCAAAGGTGATGGAATAATTACTCACAGAATATATTATATGTAACACTTTGTCTTAGCGGTCTTGAGAAAGAGAGACTCTCCTGCTGGACTTGGAGAAGCCACCATGTTTTGAAAGGACACATGGGCAGCTTCTATGAGCGGAGTTCAGTTGTTAACCAACAGCTGGCAAAAAAAAAAGGAGGGGGGGACTTTGGTCATATAACCTCAGGAAATAAATTCTGCCAACAACCTGAATAAGCTTAAAAGCTGATTCTTCACCAGAAAGGCTCCCAAACACAAATGCCACCTAACCTACGTTTAGATTACAGCCTGTGAGACCCTGAGCATATGCCCAACTGCTCTCCCACAGAAACGAGAAAATAAATGTTTGTTGCTTTAAGCTACTAAGTTTTGTTAATTTTTTACACAGCAATTTATACAAGATGGATGGAAATGTATTATGTAAACAAGTGGTCATAAGTTTATACAATTCTTGTAAATTGTCTCAAATACCTGATTACCTGTCAATTTCAACATCTCTAAAACAACAATCATGGTTTATACAAGATGTCTAGATGCATGTACATGTCATATATGGGTCATGCCCAGATAAATTTCAAGAAGAAATGCATATGGGATGGTCAGTGTGTTAGGCATTATTGTTATACAGTGATCTAATTGGTGACCATGAACAGAACCAAACCCGTGCCAATAAAGAGTAAGCCTGGAACCAAGTCTGCTTATGGGTTTGGAGATGTAGTGTGTTCAGTCTGTGTTCTCTGGGTAGGTTTTCTTAGGGTGAGATATGAAAGGCAAGCTTGTCAAGGACACACGTATTGTTTGAGTGGCCCATACACCTGGGTCTATAATTGTGTCTGAGCAAATGAGTTTGTATTTCTGGGTTGATTATTTCCTTTCATTAAAAATAAGTGATTAAATTTGTTGAGATGTCATGTGAGTAAAGGTAATTTGTGCACTCTTTGTTTATATTCTTAAAAAGAAAGTTGCCTTCCCTTCATCTTTTTTTCTTATTCCTGTTAACTAGAAAATGGCAAAACTGGAGTCGCTAACATGGACCCAGAGGTGAAAGCCATTATATTGAGAATGGCAGAGAAGTCCCGCCCTCCTGAACAGTTTGGGAATAAACCTGAGAGAGTAGTAAACTTCCATTTTGTTTAATTCATTGGATTTTGAGTTTCTTTTGTTTGAAGACCTAAAGGATTCTTACTTTGAACCCTAACTACTAGATTAATTATAGAGTGGTCACCTAGACCAATCTTGCCTGTTTTTCTCCCTGGTCACCAGGTACCTTGGTAACATTTCCACCTCATAACTCCCTGTTGCTTACTCCAAACTTTCAAAATACGCAGACCTGTAAGAAGTTCCAGAGCCCAGACTTTTGAAGTCTTGACATCTTCCTGCTCATGACTCTCTGTTTTTATGTTTTACTTATTTATTTTTTAATAGTTATTTTATTTATTTATTTGGTTGTGCCAGGTCTTAGTTGCAACTCGCAGGTTCCTTAGTTGGGGCATGTGAACTTTTAGTTGTAGCGTACATGTGGGATCTAGTTTTTAAAAATGTATTTTGAGTCACAATATAGGGTAATAATTAAAAACATAAGACAAAGTAAAAGTCATATATGAAGAGAATGTTGAGTGAGAAGAGAAAAGCACAGAAAAGAATGAACAGATGCTATGGATTGACATTTGAGGAAAGGTAAAGGAAAAGTTTCAATAAAGGACATTGGAGATGTATCCAGAGGTTAGAAGGAGATCTCTGAGAGAACGATGCTATGGAAGCAAAGGAAGAGACAAAGGAAAGTGAAGGGATGGGAGGGAAATGTTAAAGTTGGCTTGTAACCTAGTCATTCCTTTCATCAGAGATTCAACTCGGGAGAAAGAAAAGGATGCAGATGGGCAGGTGGCCTGGTCTACTCTCTTTGTCACCTGGTCCTCTGATAATCTGCCCTGAGGAAGACCTCATCTCTGAGATACCCTTAGCAGGATGTTGATGGCTAAGATAACCTATAGGCAATTGGATCCAGTATCTAGGAGGAATAGCAGCCTAGGGAATGTGACATAAGCTGCACAACACTTAACTGGTTATAAAATGGAGATATTTATAATTTAAATAATCCCACTCTGCTAGGTGACCACGGACCTCATTAGAGACCTCATCTATTACTCTGAATCAGAGGTGCATGACTGATGCAGGAAGACAGGACCCCAAGGAGCTGCCCTTGAAGTCCCAGACTCCTCTCTACTTCAACTAAGCACTGATATTACTGGTAATACTAAACATTATCAGGAAAATACCTGATCCTATTAGTCTGATTTGACAATAAGGTCCTATGTGTTCGTGCACAGTCAATATTGTCAAAATGTTTCATGGAATCCAGAAAAATAATGCTTAAAAATATTGGTTGGATTTAGTTTTTAATTTGGGCAAGCATCAGTGGGCAATCACTGGTGACCTTTGCTGTGGGCAAGATTTTAGTTGACTGTGGATGAAATAAGGAATGATAAAGTAGAGAGGGTCATTCTAGCATCATCCATTAAGTAGGTGAACTGAGAATGAAAGGGAGGAAGCATATTTTCTCTGGGAAAATATCCAAAGAAGAATGGATTTTTTTCTTTCCTTCCTTCCTCCCTTCCTTCCTTCCTTCCTTCCATCCTTCCTTCCTTCCTTTTTTCCTTCCTTCCTTCCCTCTTTAGTTAATGAGAGAAGGGGAGAGGGCACCAGATCGAGAGCATAGATTAAGGGTTTTTCTATGGACAGAAAGAGGAGCATCTCTTACTCTGAGATCAGCAGGAAGTAGCAAAGACAAATACGGATCCTGGGAACTTTTGAAACTGCAGTAAGTTGGAGGATGTCATTTCTGATGACCTCTAGTGTTTCAGTCACATAAGTGACAAAGATGGGGTTAAATTTCGGCTGTGAAATTAGGAGCATAAGACTAAAATTTCAGTCGAGCAAATGAACACAATCAGGGGATTAAAAAATAAATCAATGAAAGTCATCTGAAATGCATTCATTATTGGATTTCATGACATTAAAGCCTTATATATAACAGAATTATTCTACCTCCTAGTACTCCTTTCTTATACACTGAGACCACTGTAACTTGTCCATATGAAATCCAATGTAAAAAGTTCTCTCCTTTGAACTTCTTTATGCAATTAAACCAAACTATTAGTATTTATTTTGGACTTTGAAAATTCAGCAAGCTAATTTTCTGTCTCTAAACTTCTGGCGTGTCAGTTCTTGTGGGACTTTTCCAAAGTCTAATTTTCAATAACGGCTACCCTCTCTTGTTTTGTGGCTTTTGCTAAAAGTATCTTAAAAATATTTTATTAATCTCACTCTGCCTGCCACATCCTGGAAGCTAGGTCATGGAGGTTTTCTTTTATTTTTTTCCTTGTCTTAGTTTCAAAAAGTGACATTTTATATTTTATAAGAAAGAGAAGACAAAAACCTCTATTCCTTTACAACATTTTATAATACCCTCTCCTACTCCCAATGAAAGCTTCTTCTCCCTCTTTCTCCACAACCAAGATAATAGAGCATCACATCAAGAGATATAAGAGCAGGCAGTCAATTTGTAAGGAGGCCTGAAACATTATACCAAATACATCGGTGTAATATAAATCAGTCCCAAACAAGCACTCTCATGTATACACATCTATATTTATGGAATACTTTTCCATTTACATAATGCAGTCTCAGTGGTTGAAAATTCTGTAACAGAGGAATGCAGGGCCTAATGCTATTTCCCAGAATAAGTTATATTTAATTTAAACTTTAAATCCTTCAAAGATCTCATAACAATTTGTCCATTTTAGGAAAAAAAAGAAAAAGTAAAACAAACTGAACAGAATTACAATTAGGTAAAATGGAGAAAGACATCAATTTTTTTTTATCATTGTCTACTTTTGTTAGTGTAAAGAAATCTGGTTTTATTTGGAATTAAAATATAGTATATAATGTAATAATTCATAAATAAGTAGTGATAGAAAATAATATAATGATTAAAAAATAAATTAGAAGTAATACGTATCAATACAAAGTGAGTTTCTTCCCATTTTCTCTAAATAAATTTTAATCATTTAAAATTTTTAGATTTAAAAGAAATAATTTATTATACTCTCTGGTGACTCCTTGCTTCAAGGTGTCAGATATTGATCCTGATATCTCTTCTATTTCTCTAAGTGGCCAATTACCCTTATGAAATATCCAATTCAGCTAAATATTTAGGGCTTGGATGACACCCACTTCTCTAATCTGCCCACCCTTCTCCCAAGGCCATTATTAGTTGAACAGAATGACACCAATTTATTTTCATTCAGCAAACAAAATGGGGGAAGTGGAGACAAAATATTATAAGGAAAACGAGATCACAAAGCATTACCTTATAATGATGTTTGGTGAGTTTAAGAAAATATAGGAGAGCTATAGAGTATTTGATCTGGGAAAAATAGTAGAGATAACATGACATTGATTTTAGACCATGTTACTTAGGAAGATAACTGGAGTTTCTTGATCAATATCTGTAGCCCTCTTTATATTCCTTAGTGCTATTGACCTCTGAAGTAGTCCGTGGAGTGTCCAAACAAATGAGGGCATTTTCAATGTATAGCAATTCAATCCAGCATACAATTTTATTCACTCATTTGGAGCCCCTCTGTGTCATTGATAATCCAAGATCAATATTAGACATAATTCCTACCCTCCAAAAATAAACAAATGGGACCTAATGAAACTTCAAAGCTTTTGCACAGCAAAGGAAACCATAAACAAGACCAAAAGACAACCCTCAGAATGGGAGAAAATATTTGCAAATGAAGCAACTGACAAAGGATTAATCTCCAAAATTTATAAGCAGCTAATGCAGCTCAAAAACAAAAAAACAACAACCCAATCCAAAAATGGGCAGAAGACCTAAACAGACATTTCTTCAAAGAAGATATACAGACTGCCAACAAACACATGAAAGAATGCTCAACATCATTAATCATTAGAGAAATGCAAATCAAAACTACAATGAGATATCATCTCACACCGGTCAGAATGGCCATCATCAAAAAATCTAGAAACAATAAATGCTGGAGAGGGTGTGGAGAAAAGGGAACACTCTTGCACTGCTGGTAGGAATGTAAATTGATACAGCCACTGTGGAGAACAGTATGGAGGTTCCTTAAAAAACTACAAATAGAACTACCATATGACCCAGCAATCCCACTACTGGGCATATACCCTGAGAAAACCATAATTCAAAAAGAGTCATGTACCAAAATATTCATTGCAGCTCTATTTACAATAGCCCGGAGATGGAAACAACCTAAGTGTCCATCATCGGATGAATGGATAAAGAAGATGTGGCACATATATACAATGGAATATTACTCAGCCATAAAAAGAAACGAAATTGAGCTATTTGTAATGAGGTGGATAGACCTAGAGTCTGTCATACAGAGTGAAGTAAGTCAGAAAGAGAAAGACAAATACCGTATGCTAACACATATATATGGAATCTAAGAAAAAAAATGTCATGAAGATCCTAGGGGTTAGACAGGAATAAAGACACAGACCTACTAGAGAATGGACTTGAGGATATGGGGAGGCAGAAGGGTAAGCTGTGACAAAGCAAGAGAGAGGCATGGACATATATACACTACCAAACGTAAGGTAGATAGCTAGTGGGAAGCAGCCACATAGCACAGGGAGCTATGTGTGGCCGCCTGGAGTGGTGGGATAGGGAGGGTGGGAGGGAGGGAGATGCAAGAGGGAAGAGATATGGGAACATATGTATATGTGTAACTGATTCACTTTGTTATAAAGCAGAAACTAACACACCATTGTAAAGCAATTATACTCCAATAAAGATGTTAAAAAAAAAAAAATTCCTACCCTCCATGATCTTCCTGTAGTATTAGGAAAGTGGCACATAAGCTCTATGAAGGCCGTGACAATGAGTCACTCGCACTTCCTTCGAATGTCTAATCCCTTCTTGGTGTGTTCTCAGAGAACACAAACATGTGTGAAATCAAGAGTAATAAAACAGGAGGTAAGATGTGGCACACCTGTCAGCTGGTCACTTGGTAAGCAAAGAGGACCACATGTTGAGGGATGTCCGGGAAGAGATAGTTGCTGGTATACGATGGCAGCCTTACTAATGAATATTTCACTTATAGTGACCTGGGAAACATTTTGGTGGAGAGAAACAGGTGATTTAGGCATTTGAAATCTATGCAAGAAACAATGTACCCAAGGAGTTGACTGGGTATTGAAAAAGTGTGGTAACCTCCTATCTTAGTCAGCTCAGGCTGTCACAACAGAACACCATGGACTGGGTGACTTGCACAGAAATTTCTGTCTCACAGCTCTGGAAGCTGGGAAGTCCAAGATCAAGGTGCCAGCTGATATTGTTCCTGATGAAAACTTCCTTCCTGGTTCGCAAATGACCTCCTTCTTGCTGTGTCATCACATGACAGAGTTAGAGAGAGCTCTGGTATCCCTTCCTCTTCTTAGAAGAGTACCAGCCCTACTGGATTAGGGTGTCATCCTTATGACCTCATTTAACCTCCATCATCTCATAGACCCTACCTTCAAATATTAGGGCTTCAACAAGTGAATTTGAGCAAGGGGAAAGACACAAACATTCCATCCAAAAGACTGAATGTGGTCTCTCTAGAGAGAGACAATGAGAAACTGAGTGCCATTACCAAGTACTTAAAGGCTGACCTTGAAAACTAGAAGTCCTCTTTGGAAATTCATTAAGAGACCCTCATCTCCTTTAGTGAAACGGGGGCGGGGGGGGGGGAGATGAAGAGCAGACTTAGAACCTAAAATTCATAGATCTCCAAGAGATATTTAAATATTCAGTCAAAGCCAGTCTTTGGACTAAGTTTAGGACCCTGCTTAGAAAAACCTGAGAACTGGAAACATGGAGTAGGCCATCTGGATGGATGCCCCAGTGGGTTGTCTTTGCAGATCCCCTGAGCTGTCATGGCTTACAGAAGTGGCCCACCTCTCCTTAGCAAATCCTTCCCCTGTGATGAAAGATAATGTACAAGGGAACGGAACCCCACCGCAGGAGCCCACAAGCTGATAACCATGATTTAACCCCAGCAAGTATAATCTGGCTAGGGGCATGCTGGGACTGCTAAAAGAGGAATAAAATTATACAACAAAAGGAGCTACAAGAACTATTGAGCGTGTACTTGCAGGAGAATCATTGGGGTTAAATTTTGAGTATGCTTAAGAGGTCTGAAACTGAAGACTCGAAAAGTAACAATTCATTGACCTGGTGGCAGTTTCTTAGGACACAGGATTTTACAACCTGACAAAGGCCCTAAGGATGAGCCTGACACACTGGTAGCATGGCTATTAGAAACTTGGTGAAAGTGGGGGCCAATGCTTAGTAAGATATACAAATCCGAGTTGTTGTAACAGATGGTAGTGGAAGGTAGATAGAGGCTGACAGAGGGGGACATGATGGAATAGATATATTATGTGATGCCAGAGGACCCACTCGAGGATTATGTTCCCTAGAGCCACAAAGAGAATGTACCATTCATCAAGGCCAGAAAGAATGCTGTGGTGAGAAAGATACCCAAGTTCAGAGACTGCTGTCCTCTGCAGGCTAGGGTTAATGTTAAAATGCTTCTCTAAAATAATAGGGTCAGGGTCATTGTTAACATATACTGGAAGAATTCATATATATTTGGATTTCACAGAACAGTACAATTCAAAATATATATAGGAGAATTGTAATTGGGTTGTCATTTTTTTTTCTAATAAGGGTATAAAAAGTCAAAACAAAACTAGACTTTACCACCCAAAGTAGAACTTTTCCTCAAGTCATTTCATGAAAGGAACAGTATTTCAATACCAAAAATTAGGAAAGAAATAACCTCAACTCAATTTAAAATCCTTAACAATGAAGAAATTTGGCTTTAGGAAAATTTTACTGCATTAACCTTGTTTCTTACATTTTGACATGGCCCAATAAAATCTCATTATGGAGGAAGACTGGTTTGCTGACCAGAACTTGGAAACAGCTAAGTAAGATTTTGTTCCAAAACAAACCATATTTACCCAGGATAGAGAGCAACCCAGTGCCAAGCGCTTAGTTGTGGTTGAGAAGACTCAGATTGGAAGGTCTGAGACTTAATGTATTTGCTCTCTATTAAAGACTCTTACATCTGCTGGGGAAAAGCTGCCACTCAGCTCTTGCTTGAGCTGGTAAAGCAAGACTTCACTGGACACAGGTGAGTGGAAATTCAAATTGGATAAGCTGGCAACAGATAAAAATTAAGACAAGTGAAATTGTCATTACATCTTGAGGATATAACCTGTTTGACTTCTCCTTGTGTGTAAATCAAGGGTTTCTCTTTTCATTGCTAATCAGGATAATATGCTGAAGAAGTATCACTGCACTATTTATGGGGGAGTAGGCTGTTTCTCACCAACCTCAACTAAATAAACTTAGTCTTAAATATGGGTTGCCCATGAAAAGGGGGAAGACAATAAGATAGTGATAGGGTAGCTTAAATGGAATTTAACCTGTTTCAGGACTCAGCTATCAAAATTGCTTGTGGGCAAAGGATTCCAAACAGTTGCATTATTGCCATATTCTAGTGCTATCCATTGCTCCATACATTACATTCTTCTGGGATTCCTAATTTTTGTATATGCATCCTGTGTCTTTATGTGTTTCAGAAACCTCAGTCCTGTAGATGTGTTCTGAATCTATTTTCCAGTTCATTAACCTTAGCTTTGTGTTTGAATCTCCATTTAATTTACTCTCTGGGTTTCAACATCTGTGGATTTCCATAATTATAATAGCAAATACCATAGACTTGCATAGATTTTTTTTATATATCAGGCACAAATAAAGTGCCAAATCCCATTTCTACCTGCTTGTATCACAGAACGTTTTGCAGCAAGGCCAACACTGTGGTTCAAGAACCGGAATGTTGGGGTCAGATAGAAAACAAATTTTGACTCCATGCTGATGAGTTTGGATTTTGTCCAGTAATGAGCCAACAGGGAGCTGTCCTGATAAAATTAATTTAAAACAGCAACCTTGGTGACAAGGTAGGTGATAAATTAGAAGGGATTAAGACATGAGTGAAGTTAAAAAAAATAGTACAATCTTCTGGGTAAGGGATTTTTGAGAGGCTGAGATAGGAAAATTTCACTGGGACTAGAGAGGAAGGCATAGATTAAAGAGACATTTTGAGGTAGAACTGACTTAACTATGGTAAGCAATGTAGATGGGGGAGAAGTAGTGGCTAAACTCCAAGACTACTGGGGTTTCCATTGTGGAGACAGCCAGAGAGAAATATGCTGAAAGAAATTACAAGAAACAAAGTTAGAAAGTAAATATCATGCTTTGGACAGATAGGGTATCTACAGGACATACTGGCTGCTCTGAAGAATAACCATTTTATAGATGAATACCTGGTCATCATACTTCCCAGAAAAAAAAACCATTATTAATCTTTCCATTGTTCTCAAAGTCCAGCGTATGTGCTAACAGTCTCTAAATATGACCGCACTCTCATCTCTCTGTGAGCATCAACGGCCTATCTTCATGACTTCCTTTAGCCATACCTAAATGTTCTGCCTTGTTTATTTCATATCTCCTTTTGCAAAGTTGCTTCTTCTACAAGAAAAGTACTCACCTCAGGTAGGCTGAACCCTTATTTATCAGGATTCACACTAACAGTCACTTACTCTTACTCTGAAGTTTTAAATTTTTTTCTTTCTCCCAAGCATCCCCACCCTCAAGATCAAATCACAAATTAATTTTACATGTTCTGAATACATCCCCTATATATTTTTCTCATAACAGAGTTGAATTCAATGTTTTCACCGGTGTTTCCCTCAATACAGGGTAGATACTGTATTGCATTTGGTTTTCTAGTCCAATAGCCCCTGTAGCTAGGAAAGAATAATGTTTGTTGAATGAATAAATGAATGATTAGTTGAACCAACATTACCCATTAGGCGGTTGTAATTATCAATCAGGTATCCTGAAGATAGGTTGTTAATTAAGAGAGGTATTTGAGTGGCACCCAAGGAGATAGACGAGAATTTCAATGGGAAAGGAGTTGGTTAAGGGTTTCAGATGTTGAGGGGAGATCTAGAGGATGAAGACTGAGAAAAGGCTGAGTTTGTTTAAAGAAGCAATAAAGACAGAAATCATGGTTGAAAGGTGATAACTAGGGTGAGCAAAGCACTGGCAGTTCTGTAGCAAGAATAGCAGATTATCTATCTATTTACCTCTCTATCATTTATCTAATCATCTATTTATGTAGTTAGTTTAGTACTCCTTGCTCTTTTTATGAAGCATTTATAGGATATACACAGGGACAGAGACAATTAAAATAACCCAAACTGGGAATTCCCTGGCCATCCAGTGGTTAGGGCTCTGCACTCCCAATGCAGGGGGCAGGGGTTCGATCCCTGGTCAGGGAACTAAGATCCCACATGCTGCACAGGCGTGGCCAAAAAACTAAAAAAAAAAAAAAACCTAAACGATATACTGAGAATGAATGTTCTTTTACAGCTAAAGTTCAAACCAGGAAAATAACCTAATATTATGCAACCTGGACCTCTGCGATCTCATACTAGACAGACTAGTGCCTGAGATAAGTGTGTTGTGTATATATGTGTGTGTGTATATATATATATATATATATATATTCAATTTAATTACTGTATTCCTAAAAGACATTAACATATCATCTTCTTCTTCCTTCATTTTACAGGACACTTTCACATAGAAAAACAAAACCGCTTGAATATGGATGTATTTTGTTATAAAAAAAGATAATATTGAGATATTTCAGTCAAGCATCCAGGAGAACGAGTTTTTGAACATACTGCATCAGTTCATTTATTTTTATGGTTTAAATTTTGAACTGATCAACCGACCTATGTAATAAAACTAATTTTTCATATAACGACTTTTTAAATTAAAACCAAAATAAACACATATTCTCATGAGGCCTAGTATGAAATAAACATTTATATGAAATAACAACATCTTAAAAGTCTATATAAACTAAGAAATTAGTGACGTGTTCATTTTAATTCATTAGGTTAATTGATCTATTTAATTGTATTTCTCTTGAAATATTATATTGATTGTAACAGAATACCTTTAAACCTACAATTACAGAGATTTACCAAATTATAAATTCTCTGTTCTCATAATTAATTTCATAATATAAAATATCAGGCTTCTAATCATAGCTATGATGTAGCTCACAGCAGCTGAATGTTTCAAAATAGTTTAGATGACCTGCTACTCGTTGTAGCAAAAAAACTTCAAGAGCTTCTGAAATAGGTCAGATCATAATGGTGATACTGAACTTTTCAACTGAGAATAATTAGGTTTTATTTTCAGTGTTCACTGACCTGGCCTGAAATTTAAGGTAATACAGGAAGAGTTTAGCTACACTTGGCCTTACTTAGAAGCAGTTGTTCGCTCTGTGTCCTATTAGGATGGTTATCAGCCCTGAAACTTTTGCTGACATCTGCATCGGCAACACTTTGCCACAGTTTAGGAAGCCGAAGTGATCAGTGGCAAAAAAAAAAATGGTTACTATCACTTTCTTCAAAACAAGAATTAACTATTAAATCATTTTAGCTTCAGTGTTCCTGCATATAACCACAAAAGCTCTAGTGATAGTGTTTCTGAAAAAAATTTTTTAAATTAATCATGATAGCGTGGAGCATGGTGGCATTATAATTTCTAGTTTAATATTCAGTGCAATATTAAGAAAACATTTTTTTAGCCTGATTTCTCTTTTATCCCATGACTCAAGAGAAAGCATCTATTAGGTCAAATAACATTTATCCTTTATATCAGGACATGTATGCAGTTCAGACTGTAAGGTTTAGCAATATGATATCCTTTTCCACGATTGGGGCAGAATATTTTACCTGCCACAATAGTTAGTGCAGCAAACAATTTACCATCTGCTTTCATTCTGAATGTGTTTTCATAGGTGTGAGGGCAGCTTGCTACCCCGTGTCAGCATCCATTATAAGGCACCATGCAACTTGACATGACACAATATGACAGATGAAACCCAACTCAATATGGCATCCGTGAAGCTGATACAGATGAGGAATTGCAGTGCATGTGCTTTCACACTTTAGCAGAGAAATAATGCAGAGATGCTCAGGTATTTTGTTTCACTTATTTCTGCCAACCTAATTTTTGAAAGAAACACAACGTGTTCAGTTGATTTTTCTCAAAATTTCCAAAGCAGAATCTATATGATCAAGGAGAACTAGACATCTTCATTCAGACCGTCATTTCTTCTGAGAAAATGTTCAATAAGCAGAAGATAAAATTATTCCAAGTAAAATGGCAATAAAATCACATGAGTTTATATTCTGAACATATTTTCAATTGTACATATTTTCTGACATCAAACCTATAAGATAGCAATAAATATTACACCCTCAATACTTAGGCATACAGTGTATTGACAGTTCTGCTATTTTGATGTACAAAAACTTTGTAATGATTCTTATCTTGTCTTACGTGCCTATTTTTTTGCTCCAAATAGATTGTAATCTTAATGAGCAGATATATCACATCTCATAGCCTAGAATAAGAGAGAGATAAGTAAATACCCTATAATACCTAAGATATACAACTTGTTATAAAGGTATATACTTTGAACCTCATGGTAATAAATACCAGTTCTTATAAATCTTGGCAAAGTGAAATAAAACAAGTAGTTTCTTTAATATAAAAGCTCAAATTCATTACACAGTATTTTAAGTTTTCAAGAAAATATGGAGTTTAAGTTGATTTTTGAAAAAAATGTATTTTTAAAAATTTTGGTAAGCATAATATAAAACGAAACACTTTTTAAAAGGTTTTCGATTTCAAAAGTCACACAGCAATATCTTATTTTTATGTTTCAATGACACAATAAGCCACAGGATATACTATCAATACCTTCATTTTTGGAAGACTCATACAAATAGATTAATATTTTTGCCTCTTACAAAGCAGAAAGAAAGATACCCAAGCTGAAAACCAGAAGATCTAGGTCTTGTCCATATGTCCCTCTGATTATACGATTTTTGTAAGTTTGTTAGATTCTTTTAGTCACATCTTCTTGCCTCCTGAATAACATAATCATTATAATATGATCTGATTTCTATTACATCTACGTAGCACAAGGACAATTTCTAATTTTATTTAACTCTAACAGAGTAAATGTTTGAGTTGATACTATATGAGAATCTTAAAGCAATTTCACATATGCAATTGAAAATCTGTCTTTTTGTCTCTCTGTCACTCTCTCTCTCTCTCTCTCTATATATATATATAATATATGTATATGTATGCATATATTTCTACACATATATGCCTGTGTACACACACATATATATATATATATATATAAATAATTGGGTTTTAGAAATAAAAATAAAACCTAACTCTAAGATAGTTGGTAGGAGGAAAAGTTTAAAGTTTTAGTATAGGTTTCTTATTGAATATAGGTTCATATAGGTTCAACATATTCTTATTGAATATATTGAATATAGGTTTTTATAAGTTTTTAATAAGGGCTTTTAATATAATATCATAGAATTTTATGATGCATTATGAGGCATTTCCTTAGATTTGCATTCCTTATATAGGTTAAGTCAGGGCCTAAATAACACAGTATTTATGTCATTAATATATACATATACAGATAGTGTGCACATTTGGGTGTATTTTAGGGGAGGTGTCAGCAGTGTGTTTTGTGTCATAAATATAAATGTGAGTATATGTGTGACTGACCAAGAAATATCAACCTTCTCTTTGATCACTGCTGAAAACGGATATTTAAGATGAAAGGGAATCTTTATAACTCTCCACTCCTCCCAAATTAAAAATGTACATCACACTGAAGTACTATTGACGGTATTAACATCCTTCTAATGGGCCAGCTGAGTTACGTTTTAATCTCATTTTTTCCTTTGATGCTGATATGTAGTCTTTTGCAGGATCAACTTTTTTCCCTTTATTTCTAGTCTCTAGCCTAACTCACTGTGATGTAAGAACATGCATGAAAACGACTGCTCTCACTTCTGCTTTTCTCAAATGTGTAATCTACCTATTAGGACAAAAGGCTAGCACCATTTTCATCCTGCCTCTCCCTTGTTCACCAAGTCCCCCACCCCCCAAAAAAGTGTTCACATTTTCACACTGTGTTTAATTCAAACTCTTAGAATAAAGTTTCACATTCTCTGTGGACAAATGATCAAGTAATATTTGAATCCTTTTTTTCTGTTGCAGCAATTCTGTGCTCTCAGTTTTAGGAGAAATCAGACTATATGTTGCTCCTCCAAAGTTAAAGCAAATTCACACTAAAGTTGGCTCTTTATCCAAAGATGTCATATTATGTATACGTTTTCAGGATTCAGGCCATTTAACCTTATTTGAATGACTTCCTTGGTAAGTTTGCACACCTTGTTCATGACTCATATATTAAATAGTTCCTTGTGACAAGCCATTTTATAATCTCTCTTGAAACATCATAATTGTGTATATTTTATTAAGTAACATTTATAAAAAATTAAAGTGTTCAATAACAATATGCCACTGAAGACATTTTTCATTTCTTTATAGTCTCTCTTACTGCTTAGAGTTTTCCAGAGTTGAAAAAATAAAGTATGGTTCTGTGATCTCTTTGTGGACATAACAATGTTATGAGAAACATTTTCAAATGATTATATAATCAAAACAGTTATCCTTTTGGTGATCACAATCAAAAACAATTTTACTTGCAGTTGGACTACATACTGTACACAGTATCTCATTTAATCTCCTTATAAAATTTATGATTTGGTGTTATTATTTCCATTTTATGCACAAGAAAAATTTTAAGTTCAAGATATTAAGGGATTTGCCAAAGATTATACCCAGCTAGCAAATGGACAGCCCAGGTGTTTCGGATTCTCCATTAATGTAATAGGAAAGAACAAATCTGACTCCATATTGGATCTGTTTCTTTTACTTTAACCTTTGTATTCTACTGCTTTTGCTACAAGTTAATCACTAAAGGGATGTTGCCTATAACTTCAAGGGTACATAGTGGCCCATATCCTAGAACCCTGCCTCCCATACCTGAATATTAAATACCTTTGTTCAGCTCACAGGAAACATCCTGACCCAGCCCACCTGTGAATGGCTGCAGGAGAAAAGAAATTAACATATCCTATCCAGAGACTGGCCAAAACCAGGAAATACTGGCAACAATTTATGGTCCTTTTACATTATATCCTCTTTGTTCTGTAAAAGAAATTAGCATCCAGACCTTGACAAGATGGTTCTTTAGGACGCTAGTACGCCATCTTCTCGGTCTCCCGGCTTTCCAAATAAAGTCCCTAGTCCTTGCCCCTACATCTTGTCTCCTGCTTTATTGACCTGTCGTGTGAGAAGCAGTATGAGCTTGGACTTGGTAGCATTAATAGAGGTGCTCATGCACTGTTATTTCTTATTCCACAATGTTTCCTCAAGGGAATTTATTAACAACTAGTATGGTTTTACTTTCTGTTTTTGGTTCTAGGCTCCTGAGAAATAACCTGTAACTTGCATATTTTTGAAAGGAAATGTTATGGTTTATAATATGGGTTCAGGTCTACATTAACAAGTAAGTTTTGTTTTCAAGTAACTTTAGTTTGGTCAGTAAATCGCAACTTCTGTCATCTCATCAGTAAAATAAAAATAATTAAGCCAAACTCATTGGGTTTGCTTCGTATTTGAATAAGACACTGTCCACAAGCATAGCTCAGGGAATGAAATGTAGTAGGCATTTCATAACTTTAATAGTTATAAAATAACAATAGCCTTTCGTTTATGAATGATGTTAAGATTGACAATTATACTTAATGTAGCAAACTGATAAATAAAAATGGAATAAAAATCCTAAACACTGATTGATACTACATCAACTATTTTACTTAATGAAAGAAGACTAGTTCCTTCCTCCTTCCTTCCTCCCTTCCTTCCTTCCTCCCTTCCTTCCTCCTTCCTTCCTTCCTCCTTCCTTCCTTCCATCCTTCCTTCCTTCCTCCCTTCCTTCCTCCCTTCCTTCCTCCTTCCTTCCTTCTTCCTTCCTTCCTTCCTTCCATCCTTCCTTCCTCCTTCCTTCCTTCCTCCTTCCTTCCTTCCATCCTTTCTTCCTTCCTTCCTTCCTTCCTTCCTTCCTGCCTCCTCCCCTCTCTCCTCCCTCCATCCTTCCTTCCTCCCATCCTCTTTTTTTCAATCTCTCCTTACTGCTCCTTGTCTTCCTTTTCTACTCTTTTTCCTTCTTCTTCAATTTCTTTTCAGTTTACAAAACGTTCTGGGCATCAGATATTTGTATTCAAGATGTTAATTTGTATAAATGTTATGGCTATTCATATTTTAATAAGTATTTTCATATTGTTTTCCCTTTATTGTATATAACTGTGGTTAAGGAGGGTTAAATAGTTGATTATCTCTTATAAACCATGCACCATGATCTGTATGTAACAGCCCAGGCAAATTTCACGATAATCATGTCTTATTGCCCCCTTTTACAGAATGGGAAATGTATGTGATCAGGGTCAGTGCTGGAATTGGGACCTAGTGTTTTTTTTTTTTTTTTTTTTACTCTACATTTTTTTATTGAAGTATAGTTGATTTACAATATTGTGTTAATTTCAGGTGTACAGCAAAGTGATTCCATTATATATTTTTTCAGATTATATTCCATCGTAGGTTATTACAAGGTATTGAATAAATTTCCCTGTGCCATATAGTAAATCCTTCTTGCTTATCTATTTTATGTATAGTAGTTTGTATCTGTTAATCCCATATTCCTAATTTTCCCTCCCTCTCTCCCCTTTGGTAATGTAAGCTTGTTTTTATGTCTGTGAGTCTGTTTCTGTTTTGTACATAGATTCATTTGCATTATTTCTTAGATTTCACATATAAGTGATATCATAAAATACCTGTATTTCTCTGTCTGATTTACTTCACTAAGTATAATATTCTCTAGGCCTCTATATGAAATATTGTGGTGCATGTATCTTTTTGAATTAAAGTTTTCATTTTTTCCAGATATATATCCAAGAGTGGGATTGCTAGATCATATGGTAGCTCTAATTTTAGTTTTTGAGAAACTCCATACTGTTTTCTATAGAAGCTGCACCAATTTACCTTCTTACCAACAGTGTACAAGGGTTCCCTTCTCTCTGCACTCCCTCCAGAATGTATTATTTGTAGACTTTTTGATGATGGCCATTCTGACTGGCTTGAGGTGATACCTTACTATAGTTTTGAATTACATTTCTCTAATAATTAGCGATGTTGAACATCTTTTCATGTCCTTTTTTTTTGGTCATCTGTTTGTTTTCTTTGGAAAAATGTCTACTTAACTCTTCTGCCCATTTTTTGATTGGGTTGTTTGTTTTTGATATTGAGTTGTATGAGCTGTTAGTATATTTTGGATATTAACCCCTTGTCAGTCACATCATTTGCAAATATTTTCTCCCTAGTTCTGTCAAACCCAAAAGCCTGTATATTTTTCCTTTCAGCATTTCAAAAAGAGACTCTTAGGTCACATAGCCATAGGTTTGAATATGTTTGCATTTTAATATTAAAAAGAGAAATTGAAACTCTAAAGATGTCATGTGTAATGAAGATTTTTATCAGAAGAATATTTTAAAATGAGAAAAATAATAAAATGTTATTTCTTTAAATTTTGAAGTGATAAAGTAAAAAATTTGAAAGCTGCTGCACATTAGTGTGTAAATATAAATAACTATCTAGGTATTTGTTTCTGTACCATCTAGCTGCATACAGATATTTTCTTAAATTCAGCGCTTCATAACACAGGAAATGTATGCCTATAGTTTTAATAGTTTTCAATAAATAAAGTGAAAAAATATGCTACTCTCAAGTAACCACTCCCATACATTTAATTATTCAGATAAGACCCTGGGCCATTTTTTACCTGCTAGGAGCATGTTCAAAATTTTAGCAAAATATCAAGGAGGAAACTATTAACTGTTCTGAAAATTGCATTACAAATTTAAACATATAATGTGTCAATAAACATCTTGGTGTAATATGTGTACATCAGGGTGTACAAAATTATCTAATTTTTAAAGCTCCATTTTGAAATGATTTTAACTTCATTTCATATATGCTTGCATTCTCTGTCAACTAGTTTGTAATATTTCCAAGAATAAATATTTGTTTATTTATAAATATATACTTTAATGATTAAGGTAAATTAAGGATATTAATAACTAATTGTTGAATTTTAATACAGAGAATAGTTAACGAAAACATAGGCTATATTTCATAGTATACCTCTACATGGTCCATCTCTTAATAAATACACTACTAATGCCACTGAAGTTCTAGGATTGATAACCATAGATGGATAACAGTGGCAGACAGTTCATTCTTCTGAGCAAACAAATTAAATGGCTTTAGGAATGGAATCCTTCCCCAAGTACTACATTTCAGCTATTCTAGAAGCACATTTCCCCCAGTATATCAACTCTAAGTTCAAGACACATCATCTAGGAATTGATGGCATCTTTCAATCTCTGCCAGCAAATGTTAGCCATTGGAGGAATGACTGCAATTCCATTGATTTTCTTGCAAAGCAAAAATAAAGTGCTTTATTGTACCTAAGAATGGGAAAAACCCACAGGTAGATCACCATGTGTTCCATTTTGCAAGTGAGTTATGTGCAAAATGATTGCCCATCACCTGCAAACAATAAAAAAGAAAAAAGATGACATCTTCCTTGAAACATATTAAAGATATTTTCAAGTTTCCAAAGGCTAGTGTGATGAATATATATGCTGTGTAAATTATTCCTAAGCATGCATTATAGTTTATAATTTTATTTTCTGTCTGAGTGGTACATAAAACAGTGGTACGTTTAAGTACATTTAATAATCAATGGCTTGTCGGATTTGAGTGAAAACAATATCTTTTTATATCTGCCACACAGCCTGCAATTCCATTATTTAGACTTTTAAGCGCTTTGTTCAATGTAAGTTGTATAAGAAAATACTTCACTGGATTGACCTAAAGGCTTCTGCAAGCAGGTACACACAAGTAATGCTTAGAATATTGGGAGGAAATGGAAAATACTAAGAGGAAGTACAGAGGTCCTTATGAAAAAAGATTCATGCAATTTTGACTGGTGTCTGACCTCTCAGAAAATTGGAGTAGGACATTTATTCCACAAGCAAGCAAACTGATGTCAAAATATTTACTTAGTTTCTTCATTAGTAAATATTTGCCATTTATCCACAATATTGAAAAAGATGAAGTAAAATAAAGGTTTTTTGAAAAGTTGATACATAGAAAACATTATTTCCTGATAAACTGAGGAATGAAAACATTTTATTCATCCAGGTGCTTCTGAAACATTCTAGGCTAATGACTTCATTCATGTATTTTTTTCTCATCAGCTCTTGTCACTATGAAAATTATCCTACAAGACTTAAGTAATTGAAGAGCCTTAGTAAATCTTCCAGGAAACTATGATACTGTTAAATAAGTTATTCCGACCAGAGTAGTAACATGATTAATGTACTCCCCACATTGTTCTGCTTTCTTTAGAAAATATGAATGAAGGCACAAGAACACTCAAACAGAAACACATCATTAGGTTGGCTTCCCATTAAACATTTCATTAACATCAAATGGCCCTGTTTTATCCATCTTAAACCTTCACCTGGGAGATGATTTTATAAATCATAGCCTGATCCTAAAGTTATGCTTCCTAGAAAACAGGTCACGATGTTCCAGAACCACAGGGCTGACACCACATTCCTCTTGAGTGGACACATACATCACTCCAGTTCTCAGGGATTACTATTTTTCAATGGGTTTCGCCAATTCTGTTTACCAAATGCTTACAAAACACAATCCGTTCTTTGGAGTCAACTCACTTAATATGCTACTTACAACTACTCATGTAAGAGGCAGCCAGCCGTAGACGTCTGTGTTTCCTCTCTCGATAGCCTAGCCTGTTGGT
The DNA here is from genome assembly GCF_039906515.1 of Pseudorca crassidens. Taxonomy (NCBI): domain Eukaryota; kingdom Metazoa; phylum Chordata; class Mammalia; order Artiodactyla; family Delphinidae; genus Pseudorca; species Pseudorca crassidens. The sequence goes on from NC_090313.1 coordinate 8,312,413, forward strand.
TCCACCAGATCAAAGCATATTCAAAGATAAGGCATTACATTGCTTTAACTCTCCCTGTGGAAAATGTGACAAACTCGGCCATACACATTTATGTATGTATTACTGGATTATTTTATGAAAAAAACCCTTTAATTTTTAAAGCCAGAATATTGGGATTCATTGATAACACCTTCATATCCTCATTTATATAATTTTTGCAGTATTTTATTTTAATTGGGTGAACAGTTTCCAGAGCGCCTCTTACCCGCCCCCCCCATATACTTGCTGACATAATAATACTGACAAGGAAATAAATGCTTAAAGACCTGCAGGCTGGGAGTGAACTTTTCGTGTCCTTAACCACTTAATTAGCCACAGTAATGAAGCACCAAAAAACAAATCCACCAGTTAGGTTTTGTAAAGTGAAGCAGAAACAATGCTTAGTTCAACTTGTTATTTATAGAAGCACAACACATTCAAAATAAAGATGAGCCTTTTTTTTTCCCTATAGGACAACATCATAACCCAGCTGTGTTTAGAATTCTGGCTTCCAGAGCTCTGCTAAGGAATGCTGTCAGGGATGCATGCTCTCTGTACCCTGCACTCCTGCACAAAGAAGACATTCACTCCAGTTCCAGATAAATATGCCATATTCCAGTAGTTGGTTTTTATTTTACTTATTTATTTTGCGCTACGCGGGCCTCTCACTGCTGTGGCGTCTCCCCTTGCGGAGCACAGGCTCCGGACGCGCAGGCTCTGCGGCCATGGCTCACGGGCCCAGCCGCTCCGCGGCATGTGGGATCTTCCCGGACCGGGGCACGAACCTGTGTCTCCTGCATCGGCAGGCGGACTCTCAACCACTGCGCCACCAGGGAAGCCCAGTTTCTGCTTTTTAACAAAGTGAATCAGTTATACATATACATATGTTCCCATATATCTTCCCTCTTGCATCTCCCTGCCTCCCACCCTCCCTATCCCACCTCTCTAGGTAGTCACAAAGCACCGAGCTTATCTCCCTGAGCTATGCGACTGCTTCCCACTAGCTATCTATTCTACGTTTGGTAGTGTATATATGTCCATGCCACTCTCTCACTTTGTCACAGCTTACCCTTCCCCCTCCCCATATCCTCAAGTCCATTCTCTAGTAGGTCTGTGTCTTTATTCCTGTCTTACCCCTAGGTTCTTCATGACATTTTTTCCCTTAGATTCCATATACATGTGTTAGCATATGGTATTTGTCTTTCTCTTTCTGACTTACTTCACTCTGTATGACAGACTCTAGGTCCATCCACCTCACTACAAATAACTCAATTTTGTTTCTTTTTATGGCTGAGTAATATTCCATTGTATATATGTGCCACATCTTCTTTATCCATTCATCCGATGATGGACACTTAGGTTGTTGCCATCTTCTGGCTATTGTCAATAGAGCTGCAATGAACATTTTGGTACATGACTCTTTTGAATTATGGTTTTCTCAGGGTATATGCCCAGTAGTGGGATTGCTGGGTCATATGGTAGTTCTATTTGTAGTTTTTTAAGGAACCTCCATACTGTTCTCCACAACTCTATGACATAAATCACAGCAAGATCCTTTTTGACCCACCTCCTAGAGAAATGGAAATAAAAACGAAAATAAACAAATGGGACCTAATGAAACTTCAAAGCTTTTGCACAGCAAAGGAAACCATAAACAAGACCAAAAGACAGCCCTCAGAATGGGAGAAAATATTTGCAAATGAAGCAACTGACAAAGGATTAATCTCCAAAATTTATAAGCAGCTCATGCAGCTCAAAAACAAAAAATCAAACAACCCAATCCAAAAATGGGCAGAAGACCTAAATAGACATTTCTCCAAAGAAGATATACAGACTGCCAACAAACACATGAAAGAATGCTCAACATCACTAATCATTAGAGAAATGCAAATCAAAACTACAATGAGATATCATCTCACACCTGTCAGAATGGCCATCATCAAAAAACCTACAAACAATAAATGCTGGAGAGGGTGTGGAGAAAAGGGAACACTCTTGCACTGCTGGTGGGAATGTGAGTTGGTACACCCATGCTAATCCTGATGAGAGATGGTACAGCTCCTGGGATCACTGCTTTCCTCTATGTTGCTCTGGAAGACAGGAAGCTCAACTCCAACCTTAAATTCATCTAACCATGTTTAAATTAATCAAACTTGTTATCCAGAAATAGAGCATTTGTCCACAACTGGAAATATCTGATGCCTGGGGGTTTCAGGGGGTTTTTGTTTGTTTCTGCCCTTCCCTTCTTTTTTTTAAAAAAAAATTTGTATTGGGGTATAGTTGTTTTACAATGCTGTGTTAGTTTCTGCTTTCTGAAGAACCTAGGGGCAGGACAGGAATGAAGGCGCCCCTTACCTTTTAAGCACTCATTCTCTCCTCCTTCAAACTTGGAAGAATTCATGAGCACAAATTCCCAGACCAGTTTGGAAGGAGATTACTCAGTTGCTCTGTCCAAGGTCATCCACTGGAGCCGATTTCTCACTTGGCTGCATCCAGAGGCTCACATGTCTGACCCTTAAAGTCACGCCGTCCTTTACCAGGGTTCTGGGACCGAAGGGCGGCCTCCAGGGCTTTAGCGCGACAGAAGCCTGCTCACATGACACTAGGGGAACCTGGGGAGGACAGGCTGGAGGCCCTTCATTCAACACCTTGTTAACTTCTTATTTTAACAAGTTGACCTCAAGCCACTGGCCCCAAAAATAAATAAAAGGAGGGAGTGGAGGAGAGGAATTAATTGCATTGTCCGAGGAAACACGTCAAAACAGATTCAGGTTGCTTCTGATCTATTTATTCTATATCTGTATCTGTACCAGTATCAGTATCTGTATCTACCAATATCTCTCTATATATCTTGATATAGTTATATAAAATCAATTTATATCTATTAATACAAGATATAAATATAGATAGATAGATAGTTATGGAAAAAAATTAAAATTTAAAGCATAATATTTAACACAATCTTGAAGCCCCCCCAGAAAGATCTCGATCTACATACAGCAAAGCCATCTGGACAGAATTAAAATAAACTAGGCATAAAATCAGTAAGTAAGAATGAAAAGGCCTACAACATCCCAACAACAGAAAAATAAATTAATAAAGAATAAGACTCATATTGATATAGATAACTGAAAAAATAAAAACTATAAACAATAAAATTCATCCTCTAAAATAATATTTAATAGATTTTTTAAAGAATAAAAGACTAAATCAGAACTATCAAACATAGGAATAAATATGGTATAAAATAAGACCATGTACTCTATGATGCGGATGTGGTGTTTTAGTGCTGTTTCTCCGGCACTTTGAAAAGTGATGTGATTAGAGTTTAGTGAAAACTCTGTTTTGATTGTAGATTTTCTTTAACTGATATAAAAGCCTGTGAAAAAATTATCTTTGCAGATTTAATTTACTACGTAGATAAGCCAAGGGAATACAATTAATATATATTAAGAATCATAGAAATCAAATTCCAAAATTTCCAAAATCTAGCAATAGTAACTAAGAAGCATATGGATGCAAAGCCTTCATTTACACCTACCATAAAAATGCACATCATCTAAAAATTAACTTGGTATGTATGTATATCTCTATCTATGCATCTATGTATGCATCTATGTATCTATGTAAGTATGTATGTATGTATGTATGTATCTCTAGAGAGAGAGAGACAATTTTTCTAAAGTTGTATGAATAAACATAAAAATATTTTTAAATGCAACTTATCCCTAAGCAAAATATAAATGTAAATAACGATATTACTTTGGGCTACGTAACAGAAGTATGATGAAATGGTTTGGGAAGCAATACTGGGAGAAAATTTGTCAATTTCTTTTAATTTAATTAAATTATAACGAGAGAACTTGCTGTGCTAAAAAATAAAATACATTTTAAATAGCCATGTGACTGAAACGGTGTCCTCTTGAGTTGGAAAGACAGAATTTAATCAAACAGAGCCAAAGAACAGAAATAGACTTTAGTGTCTAGTTTTTAGTACATACATGCTAAAGATGACACTCTGAAATCAATGGAAGAGAGACATTATTTAATAATAGTTCCAGGGTAACTGTTTACTAAAAAAATAAAATAAAATTAGTTCTTCTACCCTACCATGTGTTCAAACATATTACATATAGATAATATGAGATAATATTCAAAACAAAGAGAACAAAAAATACAGGTAGATATTTCCATAACTTAAAGAGATTTTGTAAGCACTCACACAAAGGCATAAACTATAACAGAATGTTACATTTAATTTTATACATTTGGAATTATACATATGCAAAAAATGAATCCTTTAAGCTTGCTAAAAATATAAAAAGAAAAATATTGGTAATATATGATGAGTGATTATATAAAAGATATTAATCTTAATTGGAAAAAAACATAAAAACAGAATTTTCTTAATTGGAAAAAACATAAAAATAGAATTTATGCTTAAAAATCATATAAATATTTATTTATGATTGTTATTCTTAGAAGAGTCCAAAAATGCAATTTAAAACATTGAAAATACATTTTTCTTATAATTTGAGAAATTTTATTTAAGACATTTGTATTAGATTCTGTGAAATGGATAGATTAAAAAATTACCATGCATCAACTTTATAAACAGAATAAATAAATAAACAGCTTAGGGCTGTTGTATTAAGAGGATAAAGGAAATAACCTAAATACTCAAAAACCCTTATCGATCAACTAGACTGTGCTGTATCTATAACATGGAGACTTTCCAAAGGGTACTAGCTGACATGGTAAATATTCAAGATTTGATCTTATGTGATAGCATAAAACAGATTCAAAAATAAGCAGCAAAATCTCCCATTTGTATTTACCGCTGTCTATATAACTGTGTCTATACTATGTGGTTCACTGACAGCAATCCAACTCGGAAAGATACACAGCAAAACGTTAGGATCTATAAGTAGCCTGTGATAGGATTATTTTTCCTTCTTTACTATGTATGTATGTAGAATTGTCTTTTTAGAAAATCATTATGCCGTTTTATAATTAACAAATTATTTGAAAGTAAAAATCATTAAAAAATCATTTTTACTACATAGATTTGAAGCTTTATAAAATTGTTGTTTTATAATTACCAAACAATAATCATGCAAATCAATTAAATTCATTATCTTGTATCCAAAAATGGGCTAATTAAGTTATCTTAAATGTTTGCATTATTATATCTGCATTATTTTTCTCAAGACCAAAGGTTTATTTTAATAGCAGATTCCCCACAGACATTAAGATAAAGTTTCCAAATTACAATTCTTGCTGAGGCCTTTAGTCAGGGTTAGATGATCTTTGTTTGCTTTATTTAACTTCCTTTTCCAATGTCTATTTTTAGAACTCAGGAATATATAATTATTGTTCAAATGAATAAGAACTGAAACAGGAAGTGTTCCAGAATTAAAACTCTGGACAGGGTATTTGGACAGGGGATACATTTAGAACAATATGATTATTATTTTAACAGGTCAAACAATGGAGATCACATGCCATATAGATGCATCGCTTTAAAATGAGAATCTTTCACACAACCAACAGAAATCTGCACAGATGCCAATATCAACTTTGACACATTCAATACAGGATATTTATACTTCCTCACAGTACTATCCATGGCTTATATTCTACAAACTACAAAAGTTTCAATTTTTCTTGATCTAATTACCTCTTTCATTCTCCTAATCATTTTTTTCAAGCCTTTCATTAAGTAATAAAGAATCTGGGCCAGTCTGAAGGAGGGCATACTTTTCTCCCTTACTCACTTTATTTTGAGGATTAACAAGATTTATGGACGGGTGCTTATTCGGTGGGGCTTTGGGGCTGTTTTATTTTACTGTAGTCATTCTAGCCTTCCGTTGTCTCTGCTCTTCCTCATGAATTGAACTTTTTACCTCCAAGAGTCCATATGCTCGCTCAGTGGACCACAGAAAATGCCAAATGCTGCCTAATCGTATTTCTACCTTAAAACCGGTAACCGGTTATTTTCATCTCAAACTTTATGGCCAGTGCAAAAGCTCAGGAAAGGAAAGAAGCACTGTATGCTGAGAACACACGAAGTCTCATTAATAATTTAAACTAAACAGAAATAGAAAAAGGTTGCGGGTGTTCCCAAACTTTAAATGCACTTCATTTTTCTGTATTTTTCTAAATTTTATTTTGAAAAATATTCTCTGGCTTCTTGTAAATCTACAACCTAATAGATCGGGCATTTTGCTAACGTGCAACATTCTTGCAAACGATGCTCAAAAACATCAATGAACATGAACTCAAGTCCTACATTTACTGTGAAGCTTTTATTGCATGGTGTTTCCAAAGTAAATCCACTGAAGAAAATACTAACTTCCTAGATTGCTCTGTTCTTCATTTGCTCACATTTTGTCCCCTGTTAAGGCTCCACCTTTAAGAAAATTAAGAATGATAATATGTACTATTCTATGTAGGAACTTTAGTCGGAGTTCCTACTAAATGATGATATATATTGGCACTGACTTGCTAGTTTGATCATAAAAATCTGACCTGTCATCTTTGACCCAAATATTTGTAAATATTATGCTTCTGGGATTATTACTGTGGCGTGCAAAGAGCAAATCCAGAGCAAAGAGAACTCAAACCTGGCAGCCTTTGGTGGAAGTCATTTGACGGCCTTATCAGCAAAGCAACAATTTTACCAGCACCCTCCTTTATTTGTCTGTTTCCAGTGCTTTTTACGCAAGGGATGATTTTGAATTTGCTGATTTGCAGCATCTCTTAGTGTGTGGTGTCTTTTTTAAAAGCTATTTTTAAAACCTTTTATAGTAACAGAAGAGCCAAATTTCCCCATCTCTATAGATGTGTCCTTATAAAAATAAAACTCCCTTGGAAAACGTACAGTAGGCTTAATCCTAAATTAAAGTAGTTGCTGAAATGCTATTACTTAACCCCTAGGCGTACATGATTTCTAAAGAAACAAATTCCGCGTTTAATTAACTCTGAAATCCTCCTGTAAATGGAACTTATGCGTTGTGTGTAAAGTTCAAGGCAGGATGCATTTAGAGGAGAAAACCGCTTGGAGGGCTGGCTGTCCTACAGCATCCCACCTGCCCTATCTGAGGCGGACAGATTCCGCACATGGCTACATGTTCTAAATTAGGGAGTGCAGGGGCTCATCTAGAGTGCACAGATTAAAATTTTCAGTAGACCTAAAAATGTCTCGAAGGCATGAATGAGCCTGTCACTTTTTCTCTGCCTCTCCAGCACATGATGGATTCACTTTATCCCCACCATCTAACCCACGAGATCTGCCAGCTTTCAGCCGTTATTCTTTGGCCCCAGTCATGCTGAAATACACAGGTTGCCTTTAAACAAATCTGCTTTTATGGAGCAAAGCGCTGTGAAACAGAGCTGATTAGGGTCTGACACATCGAATTAGACCAGGCTGTAAAGTTGCCTGATGACTCTATTGTTTCAGGGGACCTGGTTCTAGCTTTGCCATTCTTTCTAACCACGCGTGGAACTTTGTTTCATTTGAATTTAGGGGAGAAAACCTTTGCAAGAGTGAAATTACCATGATTGCAATCATAAATATTTGATTTCTAAACATATTGGATGCAGTGTTTTTTCTTGGCACCTTGAAACCCAGGTTCTTGCCAACTAGACACTAAACAAATCAGCTAAGAAACATGAAAAATTACCATTGGAGGGTGTTTTAAAATATTATTGTGTGAGAAATAGCAAGGCAAATGACCAATAAAGTATACAATATGTGTGAAACGTTCTGAAGTATTTTTTCAATAAAACCATCTTTGTAAATATAACTAAGACTATTGTTTAGTATCTGTCACAGATGAACACTATTAAAAAAACTACTAATCATTTTATAAGAGGATGATTGCTATCATATTAGCATAAATTCTCATATACTTCCTGGATCCATTCATGTGTGTATATACATTTACCCATCACGATAAATCCAGGACATTTATCAGGAATTTACTCAAAGTTTTGAGCAAATATTCCCCCAAAGATGCTTACCTTTAAACACATCATTATTGCTTTTTATGCAAATGTGTTATACTTTCTTTTTCCGACTCTAGAGAATTTTCTAAGGTTACTCTCATGTTTTTATCTGGAATCCTGAAACTAATACCTTTTCAGCAGTCTTATTTGCTTGAGATAGTAATTCACCTTAGGAAGAGGATAATATAAAGAATACTAGTTAGGAAGTAATGGGTTTTTAAGCCATCGGTTAGTTGCATGTAGCATCTTTTTGCATCTCAGTTCAACAGGTTGAAGTTTAGATTATAGAGAAGAGATGGATTTGATATGAGGTCAAGTTTTATGTAAGCAGAGTTCCCTGGCCCTGACCTCCTCCCTCAAAATGCCAGTGTTAATCTCTCTGCAGCCTGTGTGGCCCACAAGCCACCAGTCTGTGCTGTACCCACAGGAGGGACCCTCTGTTCTGAGTTCTATTTGCCACCTTCCCAGGGCAGGTGATAGAAGTAGCTGATCTTAGACATTTTTCAGATATTTGAGTGATGTGCTAATGCCAAACAGAATGTAACATACAAAAACAATTGTTCATGAAATTGTTATTTTTCCTTGACGTCTTTTGTAGCTTTTCAAGTTCAGACAGTTCAGAGAGGGTTTGAGATTGTTCCAGATTTCTAAAATTTGAAAAAAAAGATTGAGCAAAACCTGTGTTTTATCGTTAGTATTTAGAGATTCTTACAATTGATAACCTCGGCCTGGACTAGTCTGATGGTCACTGTGAAATGTCAGTGTGATAGAATAACTTAACCTCAAAAACCAGATTGCTCTTTCTATTACGTGTACGTCACAGACCACATGTGTGTGGGCTGGTTTGGGGTTTTCTTCCTCTGCATAATGTCTGATACTGCAGGAAAGAAAGAATGTTTTTTCTTAGCACTTCTAGATGTGGTCAGGGCACTCAGGATCACCCAAAATCTTTATATGGTGTACATGGATAGGAAAAAACAAGTTCTCATAACTTGTTGTTATGATTTCATTACTTTTGTGGTTACATTTATAATAGAAACTTGGGTTGAGGAGACCCTCAGGGGCTTCCCAGAGGGTAGGGCTTGAGTAATGTGTTTCCTGAGCTGGAGTTCAGAGGATCCAGGAATCAGGAGCTTTGGCTGACTTGATGATCTATCTCTTTGATGACTACATCTGCTGGTCCTTTCTGATTCTGCTATCATGAGAGGCAAGAGGGCATTTCTGGAACCTTGCATTTGCATCTGAACTTGTTTTTTTCTTGATACATTTAAAAATTACTCCACACATAATCATACATATGCATGTCTACCCACAGTTACACATCTCAGACTGTAAATTCCACCAGTGATAACAGGAGATGGTTATGAAACACAGCTACAGTTGTGAAGTCATTTTTGGTTAATTCTCAGATTAGATAGAACTGTTACTTTAAATTAAATCTTGAAATAATTTACCTAAGGTCATTTTCACTCAATATGTTAATAAAACCAGTTATCTTTTCCCAACGCATTTCAGTTAAACAAAATACATGGGATTAAAAGTACTATATGGAGAAAGTCTCCTTAAATTCACCTGAATGAATTTAATAAAATACCCAAATATCAAAAAAGTGGGAGAATACTGTTCTCGAACAAGCTGAAACTAAGCAGTAATAATAACAATAAAAATCTTACCAAATAAGAAATTTGTCAGTTACAAAACCATTTTCTCTTAGCATCTATATAGGTTTTATAATTCTTTATGCACTTAAATAATACTTGGGATATTAGAAGAAAAAAATCTCTAACTTCAAGAGTTTTACATATGGACATAATTCTCTTAAAATAATTTTTCTCCTGCAATGCCTACCAAATGTTACATATTAGCTACAAGCAAAATAGATGGAACAATAATTATAGGCATTTTGGCCTCTGTATATTTACATTTCCATTATTGTAGTTGAACAGTTTAACACTTGAGTAAAATTCATTCTGTATTGTTAAGAAAAAATTATATTTCCATAATTAAAAGAAGGTTAATTATATATTAGCTGGAATACCTAAAGTTACATATATTTAAACATATAGTATTTACACACAAATGGTAAGAGGTAAAATAAAGATAATAAAATACAGAAATATCATTACAATTGATTCAAGTTGCAATATGACAGTATTTTTCTAGATTAATATGTAAATGATTCAATGATTGAAATATGTTTATTTCTCAGAATTTATAAATTTTCACATGTACATATTGCAATTTAAAGTATTGATATAAATCTTTTTATTTATGAGTTTCTAAATTGGCAAGTATTTGCCCTATTATTTTGTGATACCTTATTGTAACACTGCCTTATGATTTTCATTGTCAGAATGACATATTGAAGTGAGATTGTCATCCCAGAAAGCAGAAAAGGTCATTTAGCAGAGAAATGGAGTCGCATTATCCTAGAGTGTTGAGAGCCTATTTGAGATCAGTGATCATAAATGTGAACTGAGTCCATCCAGCAAGTTTGTGGGATTTTTTTCTCCATCAACGTTCAGCTGCTTGAGTCTGTGCAGTGGGTGGAGCTTCTGAAGCAGTGGTATTTTGACATGTGAGTATGCCCCCTGACCCCCCCACCCCGCCAACAAAAAAAACCCCGGAAGGACAAGCAAGTTAATGATATTTGTAAGAGAGTGATTACAGTGCTAAGTGGGAAAATACAAAGGAGGTTGGGACAATAAGAGGGTGAGGATAGAGTAAAAATGAGGTAGGGTTTGATGCATTCATTGGAGGTTGTTATGGGCAGTAAAGTAAGTCAGCGGGAAATAAACAGAGACAGATTAATAAAAACAAACATTTCAAATCACGATTTAAAGGTGACATAGATAGTGGTCATGAGAAGATATACAGTAGAATGACTAGAGCGAATTTGAGAAAAAAGATAGAGCAAAGTAGGTCAAGAAACTGATGAGCCAGTGACACCTGTTGGTGGATGATCCTTGTGGATGTTGAGGTTTCCAAGAAGGATGCAAAGCTGCAGGGAAGAGGAAGGAGGAGAGTACCCTTGTGCTAAAGCTGATAGCTCAAAAGAACTAGTACCTGGGAGGCCATTCGGTAATGCTCACTATCACAGGTAATGGCAAGAATGATCCCATGGAAGGTACTTCAACGGTATTGAGATTTGTGAATAAAGAAATGAATAAATGGTTTAGAACAGCAATGAGAGAGCTGCAAAGGAAGTGAGGTCTACAGGCAACAATTCATGTTTAGGTCTTTGGATCTAGGAAGAAAAAGTTTAATTATAACTTACAGTTTGTAGTGTATAGCTTATATTATGAATGGATTAGAAATGCAAAATGCCATGTGAATTCTGAAGAGGCATATAACCCTGGAAAGAGAGGGGCACACTTGTTAAGGATGCTGAAATTGAGTTTTGCAGTTACTGAAAGCATTATCTAGATTCAGAAATTTTAAGTAACTATTGTAGATGAGAAATTGAATAATTATATCAATCCTAAGAACTAGATTTGTTAAAAAGAGCAGAAAACACTGAAAAAGACATTTAGTTCAAAATATTTCTCTATTTTTAAAAAATGGTAAGGAACTATACAGATGTATGCTAATATGGATGGTTGCCTTAATTTTGACAATAGGTACAATAGCTCATTACGGGCTAAGTTCAACTTGAAGAGTGTGTGTGTGTGTGTGTGTGTGTGTGTGTGTGTGTGTGTGTGTAGTAACAGTATTTAGGTATGCTTTGAGTAACATTACATTTAAACATATTCGAGGCTCTAGAATTTGTTCTGGAAAGTCAGAAATTAAAAAATAGTTTCAATACAAAGAAAAGTAATAAAGCTACTTACTCTGAAATTAAGTATTTTTTAAAATCTAGGGATTATTGAATTGATATTTATATTATAAATTATCTACACTGTTTCATTACAGATTTGTGTATTGAATAAGAATGCTAGTGGTCATAGTTCTAAATATTTTACAGTAAGGCCTACTATGAATCTTGATAAGTATATTCATTATTAGATAAGTTTTCTGGGTAGAGACTTTACTACAAGAAATCTGGATTGAGACAATCTTTAGAGAGAAAATAATGGGTTAGGAGTTTATATTACATTTAATTCACTCAACAAAATTGTCTTATTCTATACACTCATATTGCAATTGGCATTTAATTGAGTTGACTTCTTCATGAGTATTAGTTGGTTAAATATAAATTTAATGATATGTGGACATTAATTCAATAGAAATATCATAGGTATATAACTAATCGAAATATTGATTTAATATAGGTGTGCCACATTTGTTCATATTTTATGTGGTCATAAAATGTGTTAATTATAGCATGATTTTATTTTTGATACATTTCATTGCTGGAAGTTTGGATAAAATAATTGAAATTAAAACACTGTGCTGGTTCTTGGATTTTTCCATGAAATGCAAAGTTAGGAAACAAAAGTAGACATGTTTATTAACTCCATGTGATTAAATTTTAGCCTACACATCCAGATTAAGGGATGGTAGTTGCTAATACATTTTAATTTGAACGCTTTTATTTAGATCACTGAGTGTAAATGTGGCTATTAGAATATCTAGAATGTTAGGTCACTGAATTTGGGTGACTTTTCCTCCTTGAGAAGGAAATAGAATGAGATTGGAAAGGCTGATATGTAATTCCAAGAAGAATAGGAATTGAGATTGGATCTATTTCTCCAAATAATTATAAAAACATGTAAATTTGGGGTAATGAACCTGTTCATGCAACACTATTAATCTCATTATTTTAAGACTGACATTTATCTACCCGCCTATATCCCCAGCTCTGTTTCCATTTCACCTCTGGAATCTGGACAGAGAGAAAGAAAAGACATAACAAATGTGTTTCTTCTCTGATTAGTTACTTGACAGAGGCTAGTTCAGGTAAGTATTAATTCCTGGAAGGAAACACAGCATTTCATTTAATAAGAATGAATACAGAAAGATCTGTAAGATCTGAAAGATCATACAAATTCTAAGATTTTTTGTTCTAGTTCTGTAAAAAATGCCACTGGTAATTTGACACGGATTGCATTGAATCTGTAGATTGCTTTGGGTAGTATAGTCATTTTCACAATATTGATTCTTCCAACCCGAGAACATGGTATATCTCTCCATCTGTTTGTGTCATCTTTGATTTCTTTCATCAGTGTCTTATAGTTTCTGAGAACAGGTCTTTTACCTCCTTAGGCAGGTTTATTCCTAGGTATTTTATTCTTTTTGTTGCAATGGTGAATGGGATTGTTTCCTTAATTTCTCTTTCTGATCTTTCGTTGTTAGTGTATAGGAACACAAGAGATTTCTGTGCATTAATTTTGTATCCTGCAACCCTACCAAATCCATTGATTAGCTCTAGTAGTTTTCTGGTGGTCTCTTTAGGATTCTCTATGTATAGTATCGTCATCTGCAAACAGTAACAGTTTTACTTCTTCTTTTCCAACTTGTATTCCTTTTATTTCTTTTTTATCTCTGATTGCCCTGGCTAGGACTTCCAAAAGTATGTTGAATAATAGTGGCAAGAGTGGCCATCCTTGTCTTCTTGCTGATCTTAGAGGAAATGCTTTCAGTTTTTCACCGTTGAGAACAATGTTGGCTGTGGGTTTGTCATATATGCCCTTTATTATGTTGAGGTAGGTTCCCTCTATGCCCAGTTTCTGGAGAGTTTTATCATAAATGGGTGTTGAATTTTGTCAAAAGCTTTTCCTGCATCTATTGAGATGATCATATGGTTTTTCTTCTTCCATTTGTTAATATGGTGTATCACATTGATTGATTTGCATATATTGAAGAATCCTTGCATCCCTGGGGTAAATCCCACTTGATCATGGTGTATGATTCTTTTAATGTGTTGTTGGATTCTGTTTCCTAGTATTTTGTTGAGGATTTTTGCATCTGTATTCATCAGTGATATTGGTCTGTACTTTTCCTTTTTTGTAGTATCTTTGTCTGGTTTTGGTATCAGGGTGATGGTGGCCTCGTAGAATGAGTTTGGGCATGTGTCTTCCTCTGCAATTTTTGGGAAGAGCTTGAGAAGGATGGGTGTTAGCTCTTCTCTAATTGTTTGATAGAATTCACCAGTGATAACAAAATATTTTAAATCCACTATATTTCAACAAATATTTTAAAAAATTAAAAAATTGAATGTCAAAACAATAGTTGGAATAAAATGTATAAAAGATTAAAATACCACAAATAACACGTTTTTATTTAATATAGCATCAATAACAGACAATTTTAAAAATATGTCACCTCCCATAACCTTCATGTATAAATCATACCTGTCATGCTATTTTGGTTTGCAGTAGATTTGATCTAATATTTCCCCACTTGTTTAATTTGGGGATCAAATGCATCTAATTGTTTATATACCCAATGCCACAATGATGATGGTAATTTCTAGTTTGTGCTCTATGTCGCCTTTTAATTGACATTAAACAGTTGTTGAAAAAAAGCTTTTTAAATCAGCTAAAACGGATCTTTCTGAAAACTGATTATTCTGGATCATATAAATAATTTAAAAAACCTCGTTTTATTGAAATTAAACATTTCCATCAAACTCAATTCAGGGAAGCCACATATGTAATTAAGCACATTAGCCAAACAGCCCTTTATTACATACCAATTTATTAGGAAAGAAATTTACGTGGGGAAGGAAGGTGTTGACCTTTACAGAGCACGTACTATATTGAAATTAAACAGCCCAATAGAGACTCTTATTGAATTTCATCAACTTCAATGAATTTCACAAAATGTGCTGGAGGAATGCTAACTATAGATTTAGGGGAAAACATTTTATTTCACCAACAGAGTGCTAAAATGATGAAGGCTTCACCACTGTGGGTCCTTGGGGTCTTAGGAGGGTCTGCCTGTGAGCAAAGACGTGGGTGTGAAAGATGGCCATGAATGATCAGTTAGTTAATGGACAGACCACAGAGATGAAACTAAAAGCCAGAAAAGGGGCACCTGGTGGCAGGCTAAAGTGAGTGACTCTTTCAATAAGTGAATCAGGTTGAAAGTTCAAGGGGAGAGGGAGAGGCAAGGAAAGCGCTTCCATTACAGAGCCACCTCCCATTTGAAAGGCACTGGACTGTAAAGTTTATTATCCCATGTCCTCCCATGAACCTTATGAAGTATTAATGGCCCATTTTATAGGAAAAGTTCCTTGAATCTGAGAGCATTTATATAGGTTATCCAAGGTTCCCCTGCCAGTAAGTAGTGAAACCAGAGTCCAAAATGCAAACAAACTCACTCAATAATCCGTGGTTTGTCAACTAAATTCTTCCTCCACAGACTGATCTGTGTCTTGGGACCAGCAGTGTCTTCATGTGGGAGCTCGTTGGAAATGAAAGGTTCACACCCCCCGCCAGAACCACAGAAGCAGAATCTGCATTGTAACAAGATCTCCAGGTGATTCTCATCTACGTTAAAGTTTGAAGAGCACCAAACTAAAACCGTCTCGTGAAGCAACACAAGACGATAAGCAGAACCAATGACGGGCACTCCAGACGTGGAATGAGCCAGAAAGTACGCAAATACAAAGAGAGTTGCCGCCTCTATCACAGAGCACCTGCTGGGGGTCTGTGATGGGAAGGCTGGCTACCTGCTGTCTCGGACAGAGGCAGAGGATTAAGTTGCCCAGACATGGCCAGACTGTGGCCAAATTAGGAATCAAAAACAAAAACCAACCCATATCAAAATGTGAACTGAAATAGCTTTACGAATTATCTGCTCCCAACCCCTCATTTTCCACTTCAGGTGCTGACTTATGCAAGGTAGACTGAAACCAGAACTGACTCCTACTCGCCAGACCCGAGTCACGCCTTCAGAAAAGGAAGTGCTATTAGCTCCCCGCATAAGAAATCATATCTCCTGCGTTTTTCAGGATACCTCTGATTTCACATATTGGATAATGATTAGACCACACATATCAATGTAATGAAATACTTGGATATATAAAGCTTACGTTTTCAAAGTGTTGATTTGCTAGCAATTTTGATAAATCTAGGCTGAATGCTCTAATACTAGCATTACGATGTTATATAAATTCAGTATTAGGGCAAAGCAAAAATCTATTGATTTATGTTTATATGGTTTATATGAAAGTTGTTAAATTGATGTCACTTTTTCATGTTTATTAATAATCTTGAATTTCAGCATGTTTACATTATTGCTAAGTTTTAGTTATTCATTTATTAATGTTTATTGAGTGTTTAAGAGATGCTAGATATTATTTTAGTTATAGGGTTTAAAAAGGCCTCTGATGTGGCTCAGTAAACAGAGGCATGAAGATAAAGAGTATCAAGGTTCACTGTTAGCTGTATTTTAGAAGTTCATTGTTAGTTGTATTATCATGCCTCTGATTTGGCTCAGAAAACAGAGGCATGAAGATAAAAAGTATCAAGGTTCATTGTTAGCTGTATTTTAGAAGCACAGAAGATTCAATGGACACAAAAAGAGAGATTCAATTCAACTTGCAATGAGGTTGAATCCTTCAAACAAGGTATGAAGCTTCAGATGAATAGAGTAGATGGTTACTATGTGAAAAAGCTGGTTGGAATAAATCCCAGGGGAAGGCACCACGGTAAACAAAGGGATGGGCTAAAAGGCAGGAATATCTTTGACAAACATACAAGTAGTTCAGGATGAACTACTACTGTGTAAGTTGTGAACTGGATTTTGTTGAGAAATGAGCCTACATGTCTGATGTCCAGGAGGTTGGACTTTGCTCTTCAGATGATGGTGGAGCCCTGGAAGGAGGGAATAAAGTGATCACTCTGGCAGTTTTGAAAGACCGTTCTAGTGCTGGTGTTCGGGGGCTACATTACACCAAGGGAATCGATTAAGAGAGGACAGACTTGATGGGAACTGGAATTAAGAAAACATATGGTGATTTAATGTCGTTTTGCATCAAGTATGTTATCTGAGATTAGTGTGCATGTTTGGGCATTGGAGCAAAAAAATAAATTAATTAAACATTCACCTGGGTTGGGGGGAGCCTTGGAAAAAAATTTAGTAAGATACTTGAATTTGAATGGGAAGTAAGACCCTGAGCATGTGAATTTAAAAAAAAGGAAGTGTTTGCTCTGCTTTAGAAATGGTCAGGAAAATCATGGCGAGGCAGTGCAAAGAGGAGAGGGGGGGGCCGGAGAAAATGAGTAAAGGTACAGCAACATGGAATACTGGACGGTTCCATTTTTAGGATCACAGATGTCTCTTGTTAAGCTTGCTTTACATACAAAGGCTGATGTGAAAGTTCTACTACGTCAATGTATCTGTATGCCAAGTATCTGTATATGTATTAAATTTAGGAGGAGCTAAATTTAATATCTGGGTCTATATAATAGGAAAATAGGGGGATTAAGTAATGAATAGCAAAAAGTAGAAGTTATCCTCAGGGTATGAATGGGAACCCCAGCCAACTGAAGTCAGGTCAGTTGTAAATTAGCAGTTACAATCAACAGAAATAAGAAACTAGACATGTAAGAGACATGTGAAGGGTGACATTCAACACACTGAAAACCCTCTGTGGCAGGTGTTCCAACCTATGAGAAAAAATATATATCTATAGACAACCAATATGGCCATACAAGCGTTATTCTCTGAATACAAGTCCTGCTGAAATTATTGGCAAATGTTTGCTTAATTTGGAGCTCAGCTAAATAGGACAAAGGAAACACTCATGGTAAGGAATGACTTTACTCCTCCCTTAGGGAGCCATTTGTATTCATGAAATCTGTGGACTTATGCAGTTAACATAGGGTAGGAATCACGCCAAGCCAATTAAGTACTGAGTCTTCTTTACGTTTGGGCGTGTGGTTCCAACCTAAGAAGCCATGCCGCTAGTATTCGAGCCCCAATATTTGCTCAGATCTACTTTGCAGGATCTGGATCTAGATTTTCTAGTTGAGCCATCTAGACTAGGGTTTCCAAGCTAATATATGGGCTCTTTGTATGGCTTAAGGGCCTTTGTAAAACCCAAAAGTCAAAGGAAAGAAATATATTTAAAAATGTCCACCAGACTTCCAATCATTCTGAAACAGCCACTGTTGATCTGCAACAATCTTTCCCCATATCTCTTGCAAGAACATGGAAACCTATCGTGCATAGGCTGTCACTACAGGCACAGTTAAAAGTGTTCTTATTAGCTGTGTTCTGCTTGTTTTATTTTTATTTACCTTGTTATCCCCTCATCCACTCCTTATACCAACACCCAAGGCCCTACAAGCAACGGTAACAACCAGATGGGTCTGCTTTCTAAGAAGTTCTGCACTGAAAATTTCAAAATATTAGTTGAGAAAGTTAGATTTTCAGGCCAAACAATTTTTGTCTTTATCAGATAGAAATAACAAAAATAAAATGAAAATAACCTGGGGCAGACAAATAACATTTGATTGTAATATTTGATACTATGTTCAAATGCATTAGAGTGACAGTATGTTGGAGTGACTCTGAAGGCTGGCTCCAGAGATAACCTGTTTGCATTTGTGTCCTGATTATTCTTTTTTATTTCTAGCTGTGTGATGCTGAGCAGTTACTTAACCTCTCTGTGTTTCAGTTTCATCATCTAAAAATAAGGGTAAAAATAAAAGGTTATGGAGCGGTTTGGGAATTACACTGGTTAATACATGTAAAGCGATTTGAATTATGCTTGGTACTCAATGCAGGAAAAAACGAAACAAAACCCTCATTTTTTTTTTTTTTTTTTTTTTTGTGGTACGCGGGCCTCTCACTGTTGTGGCCTCTCCCCGTTGCGGAGCACAGGCTCCAGTCGCGCAGGCTCAGCGGCCATGGCTCACGGGTCCAGCCGCTCCGCAGCATGTGGGATCTTCCCGGACCGGGGCACGAACCCGTGTCCCCTGCATCGGCAGGCAGACTCTCAACCACTGCGCCACCAGGGAAGCCCAAAACCCTCATTTTTTGTTTACTGCTATTATTGTATTTACCAGAGTTATTACTATTCCATTCTTCACTCTAGAACCGTGTGTAACTCCCACTTGACCTTGGCTATGTTTGTATGTCCCTGAAGTACCCAAGGATCTCTTTTATGATGTACCATATACGTTCAGGTGGTGGGGTGAGAAGGGTGTGGTATCTTTGTCCATCAAAGTTTTGTTGGAATAATCGTGGCCCCATGAGATGATGTCACAGGTCAGAGTTTCATTTCATAAGAGAGCGCCCGTCTTGGTTATAGGCATTTTGCACTAGGTCTCCCTTGACCCTAACTCCACTCGCGAGTTTACCCAAAAGGGCAGTATTGGGGAGCACCTGCGGAGCCCTTATGGGGCCTGCAACCCGCCTCCTCGCCCCCCTCCCTACGCTGCGGATGAGTAGAGGGAAGAAGGCAGTCCCACTGCAGGCGTCCAATGGAAAAATCGCTATAACATTAATGAAAACAACAAAGAACGTTGGAGGATACTTAGCAGCCGGACAGCCCCACAAGGCATTGGCAAATAAGCCCACTAAATGCTGTGTTCAAGTTGTCTTATCTTACGATTCATCTGCAGGCTTTAATTAATGTGTGGCTCCATAATTTACCCGATTTCAAGTATTATCAGTATTTCTTCAAGGGCTTTTGCCTTGATGGCTACCCGAACTCACAATAAACAGATTACATTTTAATTGAACACCCTTGTAGTCTGACTTAGTAAGTCATCATTCCAGATATTTTTAAAAATCTCATCTGAATTTTAATAAAGATCAGCGTATATGTGATAAAGGGTCTCAGGTTTCTCTTATGAGAACTATATCTACAGTTCTTTGAATTCATATAGCCTAAAGTTGTGGTTACTTTTCACATGAAATTCATATTTCCAGAAATGTTTAGGATGTTATTTGCTGTGGATAAGTTAGGATTTGATGGTAAATAATAATTGTTTTCACTGATTAACAATCAAAAGGAAAGTTTTGTGGGTTTTTTGTTTTTTAGGAAAGTTATTAATGTGTAATTTGATTTTGGCTATTTCCTGTATCAATTACTGAAACTTACTGGAATCTAGGAAAGTGATTTTAAATGAGAGGTAGCTTACAGAGAAGATTGACTTATTCTCCTTGAAACATGACTAAATTAGTGATTATGTACCTTGGGGCTTACAAATTTAGATAGTCAGTAAATCAATGGATCTAACCATTTCTATCAGGGACAAAAGATATAACTTTTGAAGGAAGCTGACTGGGAAATTCAGATATTTAGGATAAAGCTTTAATCTATTATAGAGACTTAGAACTACAAATTACAAATCTGTTCTCAATTTAAAATAAGCAAGAAAACAGTAAAAGTTATAAATAGTAAAAGAACATAAATATGAATATATTATATCCCTTCAATTTAGTATTCTTTCAAATATGAAGTCTTAACCAAAATGCAGAATGGCTTTGTTCTCTTCAACAGAGTTTAAGTCAATATAAAAGAACAAAAACAAACTTTTATTTGAATTCAAATTACTAAGCACTTTAATTGCTAAGTAAAATTTCTTTCACACATAGTGAAGAAACATATTCAGAGTTATTTCGAATAACAACAGCTAGAGAAAGGTGTTAAAGACTAGCATACTCTTGGAAAAATCACTTTATCACTTAGTCTATTAAAACTATGTATGCTCTATTTTCATTTGTAGCTGAATAATTTCAGCCATATTTAACATTCTTGTTATTACTACCCTGTATAATGATAAACTAACATGAGACATCAAGTTGCAGATGCGTATTCATTAAAGTTGCTTATTGGCTAAAAAATGTTTATAAGTTAATATTTTTAAATGACTGAAAATTATTAAATTGTTTCCCCTGTGATGTCAAATATGCTATGTGCCCCAGTTAAAGGGGAGGCAGCGATTACAGGATGTAGGGGAATATTCCCCAGCCAATATGAATACAATATTTAATATAAAGTCAGGAAATGTAAGTGCTGCAGGCCCTTGATAGCTAACCTAGAGACCTCTGGGTGCCGAGCTAGAAAAAATGAAGTCTGATTTTGACTTCATCATATAAACAGAATGTCATCCACACATCAAATTCCACCCACAGAGAACCCCTGGCATGGTTAATGATTATAATCTTCACATTTAATCATGGGAACTCAGTGACAGGCAAACAAAGGTTAGCTAAACTGACAGTTCAGATGGTTTCAACAGAGAACTCCACAAGTTTTATTTCTAAATGTGTATGTACAATTCCAATGGCATTTTGCAACAATGTAGTTGAATTTGTACAAAGCATACCTACATGAAAGAATTGACCGTTTGCCTATCTTTTATATGGTAAGAACTATACGGAAATTTGTTAGATTTCTTTCCAATGCCTGTTTTCCCAATACTACTTTCCCTGTTGAAATAAGTGGTGGGTTCTTAAATCTGAAACAATGATCTGGACGAAGACTGGATTCTTTTAACTGAAAATGTTCTTAAGTTCTCATCTTTCTTCAAATCCTTGGATTCATTTTACTAAATAATCTCATTTTAACATGTTTCATTCCTTCACAGAATATGCACCCAAATCATGTATAATCTAATAAAATGTGTTAAAGAACTCGAGATATGTTCTATAATAGCATGCATTCAGAATTCCTTGAAATGACAATGATTTAAAGTTTTTAGAATTTTACACAAACACACCATGAAAATAAAATTAGCTTATTGTATTTTAATTGGATAATCATGACAATTCAATGAATACATATTTAACCAGTGATCAATACTATTTACCTACTAAAAAATCAAAAGTGAGCATTATTTAATTATTTTAAATTTAATGAAAGTTTTATAAAAATCATGTTTTAATATGTAATGTATGCCATTATATATACATGACATATTTGTTTTTATAATTTTTGTACCTTTTCCAATATTATGCTTTTCCTTAAATGATAAGATATACTTTAAAATGTATTAAAAATTACTTGAGGATTTTCATTTTATTTGGAACTTATTACCTCACACAGACAAAATATATATATATTGCTTCTCCTCATAAATTTTTAATATGAGATAATTTTAATAAATATTTTATAGTATTTAATGCATTGTTCTACTCAAGTAGCTTTTTTAGTTACTTTGTATTATTTTTTTCCAAAAAATGAATTTATTGTCCTTATTCACCAGGCAACAATAACATAAGAATGTTATGATGCTTAAGAAATCATAAGAATCTTATGATTTCCTAATTTTATTTGTTAAAAAAAAATAAAACTTATCTTCAAAATAACTACAAATAAAAAAGAGAAAGAGAGAGTGAAAATCAAAGAATAAATGCAGGTACAATCAGAGTTGAGTGGGGTCTGCTGCTTACACAATTTAGGGTCCCATTTTAAGAAAGATGACACAAACTCATGAATAAAAATGTGTGTAAAAAGCAGATCTCATGTACAGCATGATGACGATAGCTAACAATACGTATTGTATACTGGAAATTTGCTAAGAGGATAGTTCTTAAATTAAATCTCAAAACATACACACATACTTGGTAATCATGTGAGGTGATGGGTATATTGTTTAGCTTGAGTGTGTTGATCTTTTCACAGTGTAGACATATCATCAAAAGTACATCTTAGATATATACAATTTTATATGTCAAGGATATCTCAATAAAGTTGTTAAAAAATAAGCACAATCAGAATGAAAATAAATCGCAACAAAAAATTAATGAAAAAATCTCAAATTACAAAATCTAGGGAAAAAAACGCATTTTCATTAACTGACTACTTGACAAACTATAATACTTCCTTAGCTTTCAGTTACTTATATTTAGATCACCTTTCATATGACAGAATAATATTTGCACTATTTTCTGTAGAGACAAGAAAAAGATAATTCAGTCTTCCTTTTAGCCCAACTAATTAAATTTTGCTTTGCATTATTGATTTTAAAAAGTTCAGAAAAGTTGCTTTCAGCTTCACAATTGTAGGATTTTTATCTAATTTGGGGATATTTCAGTCAGATTCTCCCGTACCTGAGCTGTTCCAAATATATCCACTTTTTGTAGTGCTGCCACAGGTTATGCTCTGCAGACGTAAGAATTCTGATAAATTCTATTTTGCATGATACTCATCAAAGAAAAAATAAAATGTACATCAAATATATTATTTTGTTCAATGCCTTATTAAGAATGTCACTGACTAGGGCTTCCCTGGTGGTGCAGTGGTTGAGTGTCTGCCTGCGGATGCAGGGGACACGGGTTCGTGCCCCGGTTCTGGGAAAATCCCACATGCCGCGGAGCGGCTGGGCCCGTGAGCCACGGCCGCTGAGCCTGCGCGCCCGGAGCCTGTGCTCCACAACGGGAGAGGCCACAACAGTGAGAGGCCCGTGTACCGCAAAAAAAAAAAAAAAGAATGTCACTGACGAGAAAGAACTTCCAGTTGACAAGTTACCCATGAGCACAATAACAACAGTCTCCACATGATGTTTTGAGAATTCTTCTACAGATTAGATTTTGGCTCCATACATTGTCGACCTTGTTTTTCCTCCTAGGCCTACATGCTTTGAGGATATAGTTCTAGAATACCTTCAAATCCATTGACTGCAGGCCCTGGACCTTTGAGTTGAGACACAGAGTATTTATTGCAGGATAGGGAGAAGCAGGAATATTCTTGGAAATTATTTCCACCCCAGAGCAGCTGGCAATAAGTGAGCTGTACACCTAAGTGATATAAACCACAAAGCTATATCCATTACATGTATTCTCACTCAGCTTCTCCTTAAGAGGATCCAGAAAAGCCTGTATCCACTCCTATCTACTCCAGTCACCCTAGGGAAAACGTGACGGAGGGGAAATTTAAATGGAAAGAAAGAGTGATCCTAACAAAATATCTTGCTTTTGCAGATTTTACAGACATATGAACATGGGAATACGTCACTTGTCCAGGGTCTTAGAAAGGCCCGTGCAAGTGAGGAGGGCCCTGGAGCTTAAGGTACTTTAGGTTCATGGAAAATTCCCCTGTTGGTAGATTATAGATAATACAATCTTGATTCAGGAAACATGTTTGAGGCTCTTTGATACTGCAGGTTTCTTTTCATGGTTCACGTTAAAAGTATAAATTTGTTGAATTATATAGCCATGAAATATATAGATTCATTTTTATAAAATTTCTCTCTTACCCTCTTGCCTCTCATATGCTCATAGGGGCTCAGGTACAGGCACACATACACCTCACATTTAAAATCTTAGAGGCATTACTCAGCCATGAATAAAGAATGAAATAATGCCATTTGTGGCAACATGGATGGGCCTAGAGATTATCATACTAAGTGAAGTAAGTCTGGCAGAGAGAAACAAATACCTTATGATATCACTTATATGAGGAATCTAAAAAGATGATACAAATGAACTTATTTACAAAACAGACATAGACTCACAGACATAGAAAACAAACTTATGGTCACCAAGAGGGAAAAGGGAGAGGGATAAACTAGGAGTCTGGGATGAACATATACACACCACTATATCTAAAACAGATAACCAACAAGGACCCACTTATAGCACAGGGAACTATACTCAATATCTTATAATAATCTATAATGGAAAAGAATCTGAAAAAGAATATATATATCTCTCTCTCTATATATATATATATCTATATCTCCAAATCACACTGCTGTACACCTGAAAATAATACATTGTAAGTCAACTATACTTCAATAAAAATTACAAAAAAAAACTTAGAGGCAATAAATAGCCATGATGGAGAATCTATATTTCCTTAACAAATTTCCCCTTTAGTCAAGTAAGAAGTTATAATAATCAAGAATTTTGAGAAAAAAGGACTTTAAAATCAGGGTCAGTTTAAATCCTCCGGATTTTATCAACTATGAGTAGACCAAGAAAGAATTAATTACATCCAAGGAATAATTAGCAATAACAACTGAGATATAAACTCACAACCTAGTGTTAGTTCCTAAAATCAGGAATAAATTAAAAAGCAGCAATTGGGATAGTAAAACAATTGGGAAG
This sequence comes from Pseudorca crassidens, assembly GCF_039906515.1. Taxonomy (NCBI): domain Eukaryota; kingdom Metazoa; phylum Chordata; class Mammalia; order Artiodactyla; family Delphinidae; genus Pseudorca; species Pseudorca crassidens. The sequence continues at coordinate 8,337,397 of NC_090313.1, forward strand.
ATTCACACTTTATTTATAAAAATTAAAATAATTTCAGCAGAGAGAGAAATCCAGAAATGATTTTCTTTCATTGTCAAATAAAAGTATATACCTCTTCTTCACATTTATGAGGAAGAATTTATAGCATGGGTGTTACTAATTGTATAGATGCACTTCAACACTGTAAAGAATGTTAAATGTTACTTTGATAATCTATCTCAGACATTTTTCATATTCTAATGTTTCACAATTATGTAATAAGAAAATAATAAAAATTATGTTAGATTAACACATGTACTTCAAAAAAATAAAAATATACGTTTTAATCCATCATTCATAATGTAATAAAAGTCATTTCATAAATATTGTCACAAACTTTTTAACCACAAACGAATATTCTATTCTACATTACCTTCCCCATCCAATCAAACTTTGAGCACACAGTTTCGCCAATTTTCTCCTGAGAAATGTTACTATTACATGAGTTGTTCACAATTAAGGTAACTTGACCTTATCTGATGTATATTTGCAATAACAAAGATTTTCCATTCTAAGTGTTAAGATTATGAAACACTCCATCTGAGATCAGGCTATCTATCCATTTTAGCAAATTACTTGTCAAATGCTGTTGTACCTCATCAGAATATTTTAAATAGAATTGTACTTCAAATAAAGTCTCAAGCGTTTTTTTGTTTTGTTTTGTTTTTTTAAACTTCTTTATTGGAGTATAATTGCTTACAATGTTGTGTCAGTTGCTGCTGTATAACAAAGTGAATCAGCTATACATATACATATGTCCCCATGTCCCCTCCCTCTTGCATCTCCCTCCCACCCTCCCTATCCCACCCCTCTAGGTGGTCACAAAGCACTGAGCTGATCTCCCTGTGCTATGTGGCTGCTTCCCACTAGCTATCTGTTTTACATTTGGTAGTGTAATGTCCATGCCACTCTCTCACTTTGTCCCAGCTTACCCTTCCCCCTCCCCGTGTCTTCAAGTCCATTCTCTACGTCTGCATCTTTATTCCTGTCCTGCCCCTAGGTTCTTCAGAACCTTTTTTTTTAGATTCCATTTATATGTGTTAGCATACGGTATTTGTTTTTCTCTTTCTGACTTACTTCACTCTGTATGACAGACTCTAGGTCCATCCACCTCACTACAAATAACTCAAGTTTCATTTCTTTTTATGGCTGAGTAATATTCCATTGTATATATGTGCCACATCTTCTTTATCGATTCATCTGTCAATGGACACTTAGGTAGTCAAGCGTTTTTTTAATGTAAAAATTAGGAACAGTAAGAACGCTAAGAAAAGTTAGTGATAATTTTACATGTAGATGAAGATTAGGAGAGGTTGAGTGGGAATAGATATTTTTTAATCTATTTCCAATGTTACATAACACAATGCTTGCGCTGTCAAGAATTTATTAAAGAGGGAAAGAAATGAGAAGAAAAATGATGCTGGGTTTTAAGCCTGAAATGATAGCGTGATGGTACCAGAAGAGATTAGAAGTGTTGTTTATCCTCACATTTTTGATTCTGGCTGATAGACATTTAAACCGATGGCAACAAACAAGCTGAGAATAAATGGGTAACCCGTATAACTCTTTCAATTTTATAGCCACAGAAGCAGGGCACGGTGACTTATAATCCTGAAACATCTGCTGTCTACCCAATGGGGAGGAGCATCTTTGAGGAACAGACTGGTCAATTTCTAGAATCAGTAAGAAGGAAAGATCTGTGAAGGACACGGAGACCCCAAAGAAACAAACGAGTATGAACATGAGCTCAGAGCTCCACAATCAGCGTGTGTTCACATGGGTATGTCTAGCTAAGAAAAGAAAAGAAAAGAAAAAAACTACAACATCCTAGTGAAAAGAAATTAGAACCAAAATATAGCTACTGTGAAATATGAGTCCTAAGGGAGGTCTTTAGGCAAGTATGTTTTTTAATCTTTAAAATAGGGATAATGCCACATGTAGGTCCCGTATAAATTATAAAAAATGATCTGTGTAACAGCACTTTTAAATTATCAAGTGTCATATAAATAGCAGCTCGATAAGCCCTGCAGAGAAGCGTGAGATGATGAAAGGAGATATTTGATGTGCTCTCGTCCCAGGCAGTCTTCATTTCCGACTGCCTCTCACAGATCCAGGGCCTCAGCTCACTGGTTAGGTTATCTTGATGGTATACACTTTCACTTCCCATGCTGATTTTAGAACCCAACCACCCCATATAAGAGAGTCAACGTCATGTGGATTTCATCTGAGTGCAGAAGTGAAGTGTGAGATAGAAAATAAGTCCCAAGGTCTATTGGGGAAGTGTTTTCCCAGTGGACGGCGTTTCTCTGTTGAATCAGTCTTTTTGTGGGATATTGTCCAAGTGAATTCAGTGCCCAGAGAATAATGGTAAACAACATTACGAGACCCTAGTGGATAAGCATCTGTTATCCCCAGCTCTATGGAGGTTAAATATAAAATGGCTGCTGTGTTTCCCAAAAATGTGGTGAGTGCAACTACCAATTTCCAACTACTACCAGTTTGTGCTATTCTCATCAGAATTTCCATCCTGTTGCCCTTGCAAGCACAGAGAAGCCAAATGTTTGTTTCACTGATTCTCCTTGAGTGCACAGAAGGGCATCACTGGACAGGAAAGGATGGTGAAACTCTGCCTACAGCCAGATTATCATGATGTTTGTGCCAAGCTACTTGATATCATACAAAGAGTGGCTTTTCCTGTCAATCTTTATTTCACTTCAAAATTCACTGATATAGCATCCTCACAGATGTAGCAGGATTGGACACTGTTTATTACACGTGAGTCGTATACCCAAACTCTTAGAGAGTTACATGCTACAACCACAGCAAATGAAGCTACACAAAAGCTGAGCAAAAATTAAACTCGAGATAAACAGTTGATATGAATTTAGCTAAATGAAACATATTAGCGAAAGCGATCTCCCCACTGGAGAACAAAAACTGAAAAAACTTCCGTTACTTCCTTACTTTCACTCCATCAATGTTTATAGCTAACAAACCATAAAAAAGTGTGTGTGTAATATACATAGTACATGCGAATTCATCATTTCAAGGTGTCCTAGGAGGACAAAGCCATGATCCACTCTTTGCTAAAGCTGCTGTTAATCGTCAGTTTCATAGTGTTCCATGGCCCTGTGCGCTCTGTGCAAAGTCCAAATCCCCTCTTGAGAAAAGACTAAAGTTGCAATTACAAAATGACAATTAATTACTGCTTGCTCTTAAAAGTGTGCCTTTTTTAAAAGATAAATTCCTCGAGGTACTGGATCATGGTATGGTAATCATTGGAAGAATACTTAACTATCAACATAAGTACTGACATTTTGAAAATACTTAAAATTGAAATTCTCTAGTACTGAGGTTTGGGCCTAATGAATCATATCTGAGAATGAGCCAGTCACTTATATCCCAGCCTCGAAACAAAAGTCTACAAAACAGCAACAATTACTAGCCCCATTTTAGAGACAACAAAACTGCAGGAAAGAGAGAACATGTTTTACAAACGTCCCAATACCCAGTGGTGTGTAGGTACGGAATAGTCTCATACCGGGCCCAGGCACTAAATCATGAGGGCGTCTTTCCACCAACAGGGAGAAATGGAAATGGAATGGATCCCCTAAAAACCCAACTCATCCTTCAAAATCTCCATTTTCGTTCAGCATACCCACTTCAAATTTAGAATCTAAAAAACAAAGCATGCTTACGAACACCTTCTTCTGTTGTTCAGATATAAATATCATAAAGCATTCAATGCATATATTCATTTTTAACAAAGCCCAAAACATTCATGTCACATTTCTAAGGTCTCTTATGTAAATTGTTATTTTATTGCAGTTATTTCTATAATTGAAGATACACATGCCACAAACTACAATCCAACAAGAACTGATCTCAGGTCACGTCATGCTCTCCTGCTGGGCATGTTGAAGGAGCAAATACAAGAGACTCTGTGATTGCCAGAAGACAACATAAACTATATTTCTTTGGAATGGATTTTACCTTTCTTTTGGTCAAATATGTAACAGCTAAGCAAACAAAAAAACAAAAAAACAAAACCAAGACCCCAGTCCCATTTTTATCCTTTCTTTTTTCTAATTAAGATAGTATTGCCACTAACAAAATTAACAAAGTAACACTGATAAACTACTACCATCTAATCCTTACACCTCATTCATGTTTCACTGCATGTCCCAATAGTATCTTATGACGAAAGAATTAGTTCAGAATTGCTGTATTTAGTTTTCATCTTGTTCTAGAGCCTTTCGCTTTGTAAAAGGCCCAGATTTCTACCTATCATGCATGGCCTTAGCACCTGCTAAAACTTGGCAGGAGACTGAGACAACATCTCACTCTATTTGCTGGTAATATGAAGCTATTTGAGGCATAAGTGTATTCTATAAATGTATAATGATAATTACGATGAGCACAAGAGAAACATAAACTACCACAAATATCAGAAGGGGTTCATGTAAATGAAATATCAAGCGAACAAAATGTCATATAACAAATTAGAATTACAAAATAAAAACATAAACGTAATGTAACTTGTTAGAAAATCAAGCCATGTCCATCATAAGTACTGGTGGGAGGAAAAGAGAATTTGGTGACCAAATGCTTCAACTCACTTCTCTCAGCCTCTGATTAAAAAATACATTAGTATATATGTAAAAACATAGGACTGATTCTTAAATATGTCAAACACTTGACACACAAAATTATTTTCCAAGTGTCTATGTTATATTCATAAATACTGACCGTATTTTATGGTCATGATCAAAATTCAACAAGTAAAAAATGGAATTAGTATAGCAATGCTATCTGATTATAATACGAAAAAATGTTAATAAATATTAGAAAAAAGACCTTCATTCTGGCAATTAACTTAAGAAATCTTTAACTAATACTTGAGTGGAAAACAAAGCAGAAATAATTGTAAAACTTATCAAATCTATATCCTGAAAATAGAACTTATGTGATATTCGTAAGGCAATGATCAGAGATATAGCTACCTGATACTGTGTAATGAAATCTGTCAACAATTAGAATATGGGTAAATCATTGAACAAAGATTTTCCAAATGACCAATGCAAGATGTTACAAAATTATGTATGGACAGAAGGTGCATTAAAATTACAAAATGGATTTTAATATTACAGAGTAAGAAAAATTCGTGACTATTGTTTCAGATTCTATATTGCAACTAGCTTTGTAAGAAAATAGTACTTGTCAAGTTTTGGTGTAGCATAAAAGAAGAATATGCACTATTATCTGAAAAGTTCATTAAAATACTCCTCCCATTTCCAACTACATATATGAATGTGAAGCCAGATATTTTTCATATATTACAACCTGAACTCATATAGCAAGAGTTGAATGCAAAAGTAGTTGTGGAAACCCACTGGGTTCAATTAAATCAAATTTTAAGGGAGATTTACAAAATATAAAACCATCCCAGTATTTTCATCTTTTTAAAAAAATATGGTTATTCTTACAAAGTATGTTATTTATGTTAACATATGTGGTTTTATTCTATTAAAATGAATTGATAGATACATATTTCAAAAACTTTTATTTTAATTTCAAATACAGTGAATATCAATAAACTAACCTATTTAAACAAACGATCTTTGAAATCCTCCATAATTATTTAATGTTTAAAGGGATTTCCACACCAAAAAGATTAGACTCAACAGCCTCTGCCTTAATTGATGAGTTTAACTCATTCAATGGAATTACTGATATGATTGCAATTATCTGTATCTTATTGTTTTCTGTTTTTCTCTTCTATATTTTTTTCCTCTACATCCTTCCTACTTTTTAAAATTATTTCTGTTTTTTTAGTAACCCACTTCATTTTCATTTATCTTTCAAGTTTGGGTTTTTTTTTTAATATTTTTGTTTGTTTTCAGTAGCTTTTTTTGTGATTGCTCTAAGGAAGATTACAATATACATACTAAATTTTCCCCCAGTAATTTAAAAGTTGGAGGAAAATAAAATGGGAGTCTTGCTACCAATTCAGCTGTACTTAGAGTTCTGGTTTCTTTCTCCAAACTTCCTGCTACCACTTACCAGAGTCCTAACATACTTGCTTCATGCATTCCATCTGAAGTATTCACTTGCATTTAGTGAGAGAGATGGTGGAAGGAGCCTATGTCCTCCTGAGTGAAACAGCAGGGGTGTGGAATTATGACTACTGCTTTTCCTGCATCTACCTAGATAATCATAGAGTCTTCTGCTAATATCATGAATTGCACTGATTATTGATTGTTACACAAACCTTGCTTTCCTGGATTAAACCTCAGTAAGTCCTGTTCCTTCCTACAATATTAAGTTGGATTTTATAGTATTTAACTTGGATTTTTGCATCCATAGCCCTGACAGAGATGATCTGTAACTTTCCTTCTATAATATCTTTTTCATGTTTGAGTATCAAAGTTATGCTGGCTTAACAATTCAGTCAGGAAGTCTACCGTCTTTATTCTTAAAGCCATCTAAGTCTGGGTTATATTGTTTTTGTGGAACAGTTTTAATATCGGTTTGCTGTTTAAAATTTTTTAATCGTGAGAAAAAAAATATAAAACTTATCATCTTAACACCACCTTACAGTTCAGCGGTGTTAGATATCTTCATATTGTTTTGAAACAGATCTCTAGAACTTTTTCATCTTGCAAAACTGAAACTCTATACTCATTAAATCAAATCTCCCTTTCTCCTCTCTCCTCCCAGCCCCTGGCCACCTCCATTCTCCTTTCTGTTTCTGTAAGTTTGACTACTTTAAGACACCTCATATAATGGAATTATATAGTATTTATCCTTTTGTAACTGGCAGATTTGTTCAAAATATTTCGGTACATTTAGGAGTAATTGTATTCTGTATTTCTCTTTGTGATATTTTAAACTGGTATTATTTTTCAATGAATTGGTCAATTTCAAATTGTTAATTTGCAGCATAAAACTGTTCACCATAATTTATTATTTTTAACGTCTACAGAATCTATAGTGAAATATTTTCCCATTCTGATATATTTTATTACTCTTTTTTCTCTCCCTACACTCCTTTTTACATTTTATTAGTCTTAATAAGAGATTATCTTTAATCATCTTTTTAACCAGTGCTTGACTTGTTCATTGCTTGCCTTAGAGGATTAAAATCCACATTCTCAGGCTTATTTTCTTTTATATTTTTAAAATTTATTTATTTTTGGCTGCGTTGGGTCTTCGTTGCTGCGTGTGGGCTTTCTCTAGTTGCAGTGAGCGGGGCCTACTCCTTGTTGGGGTGCACGGGCTTCTCACTGCGGTGGCTTCTCTTTTTGCGGAGCACGGGCTGTAGGCCCACGGGCTTCAGTAGTTGTGGCTCGTGGGCTCAGTAGTTGTGGCTTGCGGGCTCTAGAGCACAGGCTCAGCAGTTGTGGCGCACGGGCTTATTTGCTCCGCAGCATGTGGGATCTTCCCAGACCAGGGCTCAAACCCGTGTCCCCTGCATTGGCAGGTGGATTCTGCACCACTGCGCCACCAGGGAAGTCCTCTCAGGCTTATTTTCTAGTAGATTTGTTTGAGGTTATAAATTATATTTCTAGCACCGTTCTATCTGCTGTCTATCTATCTATCTATCTATCTATCATTCAGTTCGATATATTTTCTAATTTCCATTGTGATTTGCATTAGTTAGAAGCATATTGCTTGTTTTCCAAAATAGTGGGGCTGTTTTTAGCTCCCTTTTGATCACTGATTTCTACCTTAATTCTGTTATGGTCAGAAGATCTACTCTGAGTGAATTGAGTCTTCGGAAATTTCATCAGTTTTGCCTACTGACCCCGTTATGGTCATGTTGGTATATGTTGACTGTGTATTTGAAGAGAACGTGTTTCATGATGTTGCTAGGGGCAGTTTCTTTATGTCAGTTAGGTAAACTTAATTAATTGTGATATCAAGTCTTTTATATCATTACAGAATCTTTGTCTTTTTCTTCTGTCGGCTCGTGAGAAAGATACGTTAAAGTCTTTCACTAAGATTGTGCAATTTTCTGTTTCTCCTTTGACTCTCTCTTGGAAGGGCATCTAGAGTCAGGCTGACCACAGTTCTGACCAATCAGAAACAATACTTGCTTTCTGCGGTTTGTCCCTAAGCATCAACGGTCTTTATCAGAGTCTTGTGTATTCTGCATGCCTCTTAACTCAGCCACATCCAATCATGTCTCACCAGACTGCAGAAAAACTCCAGTCTGCTTTTCAAAAGCTTTCTGCTTGGGCTGTTAGTCTGCTGACCTTGGTGTCATGGCAGCATCCCCTCCCAACCCAGTACCTGTAAATGTCCTAGGGGAAAACGGTCCAGGTGATTGAAGCCCACTGGTCCCTGCCAAAGCTCTGGGGTTTTGCTGTTGTTTTTTTGTCCTCCTGACCCCCAGCTTCTTTCTATGTAACACCTAATGCTTATCCACTTTCTCTCAGAATAAGTCAGCCCGAGTGAAATTTCGGCCAAGTCGCTAACCCGAACAAGATTTTCCCCTTCAGATTCTTAGCTCTCTGCCTCACTTGTCTTTGCATCATTCTGCACGCTTCAGATGATTCACCATTTTTTATTCCATCTTTTCTAGCTGTTTAGGCAGAAGTTCCCATCTGCCATCAGCTATTCTATGCTACTTACAATCAGAAGACACTTGAGTTGAAACTATTAGATTAGTTCCTTTTTTTCTTTTGTTGTCTTAGCTTTATACAAGCAGGCTTTTCCTGGATCAGCTATATCTACAGGTCTTTGGTGCTTTTCTCATTTATTGTTTTTATTTTGAGACTGGGGTTGTGTGAGTAGGGGCAAGAAAATGTTTCTGATCACCTTGAATTTTTCCCTAGTAGTCCAAAATTTATGGGTAAATTAGTTTGTTATTTGCTTCTCCCTAACCAAGAGGAAATGAAATCTGTAGGATTTTTTTTTCTTATTTTTTCATTTATATTTTTATTTTAAATGCAAAGACTGGATTTTTGCACTCCACAGGGACAGGCTATATTCTACAAATATGGATTTTTTCATGCAATTCTTTATTAGTCTGCAGAATCACTTTCTGAAATCAAACAGCAATTCAGTGGTTCTCTGCTATCATCCTACTAAGTCCTTTTTCCCTCTGTTTTAAACCAGTGGTTTGGATTTCACACCTAGCCCTTGAGAATGGGATTTAACTGGGTCTTTTTTTGACCACTGGGTCCTCTTTTCCTGATATCTTCCTCATGATACGCTGGTCCCTTCACACATCCTGGAGGGTCTTCCAACTAGTCTTCATATGGAGGCTCTAACTTTTTATTAGTTTTATTTTTTTTAGAAAAGAGAGAAAATAAAAATAATATTTCATTTTTGTTTTACTTCTCCTTGTTGCTTCTAGGACAGAAGGAGGAAATACCAGATTTATACATCTTCAAAAAGAATGAGCAAGCACCACTCTTAATTCCCGTATTTTAAGGGTGAAATATATAATCAAAGGGGTTGGCTCTGCAAAATATTTTCCTAAATCCTCAAGCTCTTTTATAAGAAAGGGACAACTGGCTGCCCATATGTTACATTTTAATTTGAATACTTAAGTTAGTATCTTATTTACATAATAGCCAAGGATTAAAACATGTGGGACTAAATCAGAAATATAGCAAAAGAGGTAAGGCAATAATTCCCGTGAATGGAAATTAAAATACATACACATATGGATAAACACAGAAGAGATGCTATAACAATATGGCAATAACCAGTATGTTTCTAAATTAATGATCTAAAGTAAAACTCAGAGGATCCTTAGAACCTACTGCAACAAACCACTTAGTTAAAATCTCCTATAGAATTGTAGTGATTCAGAAGAGAAAGGACGCCTAATAAAATTCAACTGCTTTTCCAAATTAAAGACGAGTAACACTAAAGTGTTTAATCGTGTCAAATTTTGTTTCCAAATATTGTAAATACTCGGTAAATAGACACTGACTGACCTAAACTGATGTATCAGAAAGTCAGGAGAAACCACACAGTTCTAGTCTTCGATTCTTTCAAATCCACAAAATACTAAAAACAATGAGGAAATTCCAAAATATTTATCTTTATTGTAATTTAGACCACTTTTCTGGCAGTCCTTTAAATCTTTCAGTACATCAATCCAGGTAAGACATAAAAGGGAAGATACTATGTTACCTTCAGGAATGTTTACAATCTCATGTAGCAATTAACTGAATTTTTTAAAACTGTATTCCTCATGTGTGTCTCACCTCAGAATGTTCAATATCTACTTAATGACCTTGTTTGCTGTATCATTACAACTTCTGGCAAGCTCTTGCTAAAGGAACTTTAAAAAATTAACAATAGTTAAAAAGCAGGAGGAGATCATTATGCTCATTAATGAGGTTGTTTACCCGATTCCACAACAGTCCCTTGCATGGCAGGAGAGCCAGGCTATTTTTATGTCACATATACTTATCCTTGACATTCCTTAATTACTTTTCTTAGTTTTCCTTGACTCACCTTAACCACCACAAGTGTGCGCCCCAAACCCACCATCAATCAAAGGTAATTCAGATGACAATGACCCACTAGCAGACTTGATGTAACACTGGACCTGAAAAGGTTAAGCTTGTTTTACAGAAATTAAAACCACAAATTCTTGTTAGATCTCAACACTTATGTTTATTTTTAACACTGAGAGTAGAAATTTAAAAACTTTGAATGAAAGATTGTCTTTCATGTACTCAATTAAAAAGGTAAATATTATGAAGTCTACTATAAGCAATGATACTCACAAGGGGTAAGTGAGAGGACTTTGGAAGAATCATTACAGTCACAAAATTACTGAGTACTGAAGATTTCTACGTGGTCAGTTATTTTAATGTTATTATATTAAATTTATACAACACTCTGAGGCAATTAAAAATGAATCAGTTGATTATTAAGATTCTTGATGACTTAAGACAGGATGAATAACTTGCTTAAATGCCAGGACCTGGAATAGATCTGATAAAATTGAGAAATTATTTTCATGCAATGGAATGTTTTGGGGGGTAAACCTGTTCTTTTCTAAACTAAAAATGTTAATGATATTTGACAATAAAACAGAATAAAAGCAAGAGGTGATCTGGTATAAATTTTGCACTATAGAGGGGTTTCTTTTTGTTTATTTGTGTAGAAGTGGGAAATCCCTGATGTTTGCCAAAGTAAAGTAATAGTAGTAAAATGGAGTGGGTTCCTAGAAAAAAAGAAATTCAAATAAGATGTTTCAAAACACCTTAAATGACTCTGTATGAATCACTGTTGCCATATAAAGTTGTAAAGCAAGTTAGTAGAGACCTTCAAGTGATTTAAAGTGGTGACCAAGGGTGATGGAGCTGGGGAGAAATAGGCAGAGGCAGCTTTCAGGGATCCCAATGCAATCAGTGCCTCGCTCACGGTCCTTGTTTGCCACAATTGAATTTAGACGTGCCATTTTACATACATCACCTACGATCTCTAAGGAATTATTCACAATCTCTTAAAGCACATCCATTAAATTTATTTCCTAGGATTAGGAACGGTTTGGCATACTTGTTATCACTACTAGCTACTGCCTCCTGAGAGGAGAATTAATAAGTAATATTAAAAATAATGAGAATATATGTCTCAAAGACCGATTAAATAAGATTGTGACCACAGGGTGACAGAGCTATTCTCGATGATCGGATGTCATGGCCATGGGTGCGTATTTGAGACACATTCATGTAGAATAATGCTGGCACCAGTTGTTGTGAAGTAGTCACTTTGTCCAAGTGAAACATATTGACTGACATAGATACTGATGCTGTCATTGTCTGTCTGAACATCGTGGCTCTAAATAACTGCTTTTACCAAAATGCCTCAACCTTGATATTTGTCCACAAAATCCTTCACGTAAAAACTAAAGTACAAAGAGGAAATCAACAATTTAGCCGTTAAGTTTCTTCCCCGCCACGGATTTTTAAGTTTCAAGTTTTTGATTCTTGTACAAGAGAAACACTTGTACAGACAGTGTTTCTCTTATCTTTTGATCCTTTGATAATTGTCTCTCCTGTACCTAAGTGTCCCTCAGTACAGAGTAAAATCTATTTTAATGGAAAGAACATGAAATTTGTACTCATGAAGAACTGGATTTATGTCCTGATGTTGGTAAGTAATCTAATGTACATCCTAATCGTATTTATGAGCTACAGTTTCTGTATAGTGAATAAAATATCTCTGCTCCAGAATTATATTTAGAATATGCAAACCTTACATAGTACCGGTAGCATTTTTGTCTCTCAGTAAATAGAGTGTTTATTTCATTATCCACCGTGTGATTAATTTATACTCTCACACCCCCAGGTAACTCATTGGCAAGGTGGGTAGTTTCTATTTTCCCCATCCTCATTTCCTTGCTACTCTCTTAACATACACACTCTCTCCTATAAAACAAAACTCTCATCTTTTCAGGATTACATATGTAATTTTTTTACACTATAATTCCTCTTCCTTGTTGCTGAATTATGTCAACTCACAAATCGTACCTTCTCTTTCATTAATTTTATTGCCATTTTATATTATCATGATTATGTATTTACCTTTATAGACAATGTACTCTTTAACAAAACTGAGAAAATAGATGCTATTTTTATTATTTTCCTGTTTCTTGAAATAGATTTCATAGTTTTAAATTTTTTATTATATTTATTAATTTTATTTTATTAGTTGTATTTAATTATTTTATTTTTATTCTTTGGGTTGTTCCTCCTTTGGATTTCAGCATTTTCTCACAAATTACCTCCTTTCTCTTTTTTTCCTTTTTTGCTCATTGGATAAATACCCCTGCCATACAGATTGACTACTCTTTCCAAAGTCTTGGTGTAAGGTTTCTTTGGGACACCTGCCCCCAAAATGCAATCACCCTAACATTAGGTTTCTCTTTGTCCAGTCATCGAACCCAAGTCTATCTTCGTATCTCTGAATTAGTGGGTTTCTTTCAGTCTCCAGAGACTCTTGAATCAATGCTTTCACAAGGAGAGAATTCACGAGATATACTCTCCATGCTTTTATTTCTATTTACTTATTCCCTTATAGCTTCTGGCATTTCTCTTTAATATGCATATCTGATGACAGATGATGCCTCCCTTCACCTTCTTCCCTCCCCTTTTTCTTTCTTTCAAGTTTTGTCATTTTCTTCAGATTCTGGGAATAGAGTAGGCACTTGACTGCACCTCGAAAAATAATAGGGAATAATTTTAAGAGATATAACTTCTGATCAAATTAGATAATGATGAACTTCTTTAAATTAACATCTTCTTTAGGAAGCAGATGACAAAATAAGATTTATCTCTTAGGGATTTTTGGTTTTGTTTCCCTTTGCTTTATAACAGTAAAAAGTTGTCTTAAAACATGGTTACAGAAATTATAAAAAAAGAGACAGACTACATGATCGATATTCATGATCATACTAATATCTGGCTTGACGCTGAGTCTCAGTTAAGAAAACTTAGAAGAAAAGAGTCATGTGATTTTTACTTGAGTAATTATTGCAAAGATTTATTTTTAGTGTATTGCTGTATAGCACTTAGCGGAGTAAACATTTTCTCTTTTTCTTCTGCCCTTTCCTCCATCATGGTTTACCATTTGGTGATCCTAAGAATGATTTTAATCTCTAAGGAATGCAAATAACTATGATTATCAATGCCATTTATTAAGCAATATACTTTTTGCACTGAGTTATAAGAAATAAAAGATGGTTTAAATACAAACAGCCCTTGTCCTGTAGGAATTTACAATGTCAGCCGATGGTACAAATCCACGTTAAGAATACAGACATAAATAAACAATTCCAAAAGTAAAATATATGCATTTTAAATCTGAGTGACATGAAAGGGAAGAGTGTTTCCTGGAAGTTGGAGGAATAACTGAGATATTGAAAGTAAAACTTTAAAAGCAGCTCAGCTTCTGGCCAAACCCTTACTGCAAACTCCTTTGAGTATTGCTGGAGGGAATGTTGATTGGCAAGCTTACACTGGTGGCCACAGATGCTGCTGAGGATTCACTGAAAGGCCTCCTGGGGTAAAGACCCTTCAGTTTTTTCAAAATAAATGGAAAGTTATACTTCATTAGAACCAAAATCTGTTGCATTTTTCTGGCAGCAATACCAGCAAATGGAGGTTACCATGTAGTTGATATTAGTCTATAGCAAAAGGAAAAAAAACTTGAAAATAAAAAATTGGAAGCAGTCTTGTATGAGCTCTGAGGTCAGACATCCTGGGTTTGCGTCCTGGTGCTAGCCTACTAAACTTTCCAAACATTAATTCATCTAAATCTCAGTTCATCTAAATTTCTATCACCCTTATGGTTGTAGCTAGACCTTGTCATTACCAATAAGGGCCACCACACCTACCTAAATTCCTTGCATCTCTCTCTGGGATCCCTTCCACCTTCCTTTTCAGCTCTCTCTATCTTGTACCATATTTTTGTCAACTTTTCAACTTTACCAATGACCTCCAGTTCATTGACTCTACCAAATTTTTACTGTCTAGTATTCCCTTGATTATCTATACCCTCCTTCTTACCCAAGTTAAATCCATGATAAATTATTATATCCACTCCTTTCCCTTACAAACTTTACTACATTACTCATTTGCACCCCTCCCTCTCTCCCTCCCTCATTTCCTCCCTCCTGCCTGCCCTTAACACTAGGCAAATGTAAAACCTTGATTAAATCTAAACTTCTGTCTACTCCACACTACACACATGCAGCTGGAAAAGAAACATAGCCTAGGTGGCTGGCTTTGTTTTCATTGGGTAACAGCAGACCTCAAGCGTGCCCTCAGTGCTGTCAGGCAGTCATGTTCCCCCTTAGTTTCTAGAGTATTTACTCATTCCTTTTCCAAGGTAAGACTTCAATTTCCATTATTTTCTCAAATCATAGCGTCCCCCTTTCCACTCCCACTTTTAACCGGTTACCTGGACAAGAGCCACACACGTCTACCCAGCTACCAACACCTGCACCCCTTAACTCTGCTGTCTTTCATATCAGTATAGATGAGCCATCGTTAAGCCCAGCTCGCACGACTCCCTCTGCTTCTGCACCGTCTCCTGTTTTCTTCCCCTTACACTAGACATAACTTCAGTTCTCCACTCATCCAGTATCAACTGTTCTTTGCTCTCTAATGGACAATTTCCATCAGTATCCCAAGAAACCACTTCTATGTCTCTCATTAAAATATAAAGTTACCAGAAGACTTCCTTTGAACCCACTTACCCATTTGGATGTTTCTAATTGTCTGTATTACTGTCTCTGACTTCTTCCCACCCATTCTCACAATTACCCAACAAGCTTTGGTTTCCACCATCCCAACAAAACTGCTTGCCTTCATGCAACCAATGACGACTTTGTTGTTGAATCCAGTGGTAAATTCTCGGCACGTGACTACTCTTCCTTCTTAAAACATTTTCATTTGATTCCAAGGGCATCTTACTCCCCTTGTTTTTCCACTTTCCTCATTTGGTGCCCATTAATCTTCTTTACTGATTTCTCCTACTTCTCTGTTTCTATATGAGAGTCCCAGGACACTTCTCTTGTTTATCTATACTCATGTCCCTGGCGATCTCCTCCAACTCAAGGTTTTAAATATTAATTACATATTAACTACGTCCAAATGTATTTCTCTGTCCTGGGCTTCTATGCCAAACTTCAGATTACCATATATGATAGCAAATATATCTCATCCTGGATGTCTAATCTCAATCTGAATATGTTCAAAGATGAATATCTGATTACCCACCCTCCCAAATCTATTCTACTCACAACTTTCCCCATTTATGTTGATGACACCTCCATTCTAACAATTCCATGGATCAGGCCCAGAAGGTTATCCTCATCTGCTCACTTACCTAACAATTGACATTCAATCTGACGGGAAATCCAGTTAACTCTACCTTTAAAATATATTCAGAATCAGATCTATTCTCATCTTCTTCTACCGTATCTGAGAAACATCACTTCTATTATATTTTATCTCAACAGTCTAACAGTTCTGTGTTTTCATCCGTCCTTTCATCACAGTGTCTTCTATACCAGAAGGATCCTTTAAAAATGTAAGTCAGAGTATGTCACTTTTCTGTTCAGAACTTTCTCATAACCCCTCCCTTCCGCACTTGCCCACGTTACTCAGTAAAAGCCCTAATTCCTTCTGCTTGGAATGCTTTTCCCAAATACCTTCTCTGCTATCTCCATTTGCCCAAGTGTCACCTTCACAATGACGTTTACGTTCACCAGTATTTAATACTCTGCCCCCTTGAACTCTGCTCCACACAGACCAACCCAATCCTTGTTACTCTGCTGTACATTTTTGGTAGTCCAAATTCCACAGAACTTATCACTTCCTTATGGCCTATATAATGTAGTTATAAATTTATTTACGAGTATTACTGTGTACTGTCTATCTCCCAGATAGAAAGCATGTTCCAATAGAGTAGGGATCTTTATACATATATCTCAATGATACATAGTGTTGGTCAATAAATGTACTTTAATGAAATAAATAAATAAAGCTGTTAAATATTGCTATTATGTATATCATGCAATAGGTTTATGATAAGAGCTAAATGAAAGATTGAATAATTTGCTTAGCTGAGCAGCTAGCACAAATTAAGCCTTCAATAAATGTTACTATTATCATTATTTTATGTCAGCTTAGATTGTCTTATTGTTTAGACAGTGCTGAGAAAATACTAATCAAATAGCTTTTTAAACTTTATGGCTATTAAAATTATTTGGGCAAAAGAATTTTCATTCTAATTTTATACCAATTAAAATTGTTTAATTGCACCAATATAGTATTGATATTTGTGTTCTATTTAGCATAGCAGTAATTTTAAAGTCTACCAGAAACAAATATTTTAAAACTTGACATATCTATTTGTATACATATGTAACATATATGTGTACGTATATAAGATGTATACATGTATATTAATATATATGTGCATATGCATACATATGTTGTGTATTAAATATACAAATAATATTAAAAAAACTAACAATTTAATTCAAATTTGTTAGAGTTTATTGTAAACAAAACAAAAATAAAATAATATTTGAGAATGTGAGATTTGGTTCTGCATTGGATTTCCCAACAAATCATGGAAAAAATTCAAGACAAGAATGACACAGTAAATTACTACAATGTTAAATAACTGTGTTTTATGTGTGCATCTGTTTTATTTTCCCATGCTCATTTTCTTCTAAAATTGCCTTTGCATTGTCAATATTCCTAAAAGAAGTATTTTTGAGGTTACATACTGCTTGTATTTTGTTCTTTTTATTTTCATAAACGTTGCAAATACAATAGCACACTGACAAGTCTTTCCGAATGTACTAGAACCCTGGCAAATACCTCTCAGATCAGTCTATTTTTATCTATCTCCCCGTCCAATGAATCCTTTACAATGTTCAGAGTATAAAATCAAATCCTCTTATGTCCTTCCCTTGCTTAATAGCTCTTTTCTGCAGAATAAAGTTCAAATCCCTTTTCCTGGTAAGTGAGGTCCTCCATGAGCTGCTTTTGTTTGCCTATCTTCCCACAAGCCTCGCCTTTACATCCCCATTTTCACAAGGACTGCAGCCATATTAACTACTTAAAATCCCCTAATACGCCACATTCATCTCTGAAGCACTGTACATGTGTCTCTCACTGTGTAAAATTTCAAAAATATATAAAAATGCTTTCTTTATTCCAGAGATTCTGTTCATTGACTTTGATGGCTCCAACTTACCCTTCAAAACTCCTACAGACTTAGTTCCAAGGGGAGTCTTTGTTGATTGCACACGATTGAGTCTGTAGGCCCGCCTCTGTGTTCCCACAGCACGTTTCACATTTTTTCCAGTTATAGCACTTTCCATGTCCACAATTCCTAGCTTGTTTACTTGTTTATCTCCCCTAAGATGCCATTAAATTCTTGAAGCAGGAGCAAAAGCATACCATATTCTCAACCTAGATAGCACTTGATACAGGGGAAGTACTCAGTTAAGGTTTGCTGATTGCATAATAGCGCACAGATGGGTAGTACAGTCTAGCCTCAGGAGTGACAAAGACGTTAGAAGACATGACTGAGCAATGACCTCAGTGCATGCAGTTCTGGTCCAAAAGCAACCTAGCATCAAGATGCCATCTGGAATTGCAAGACTAGGTAGTTCTAGCCATGCCTCTATCCTTCACGTCTGTGGGTAAAATTTAAAACTTTTCTTCGCCCCCACACTTCGTTGTTTTCTATTCCACTGTCTCATTCTCCGACATCGACTCAAACGTTACAGCTAATATTCTTACCAAACATTTTCACTTTGTTTTTAGTTCTTGCTATTTCTTAGTTTCACCCATGAATTTCCCTCTCCCTGCTGACTTTATTATCTCCCCTCAGCCTGCAGCTTCTATCATTGCCTCTTTGGGTTAAATCTGCTCATTTTCTCATATTATCTATGTTTCCAATGAGGGTTCATGGCAAGGTTGTTTTCAA
Organism: Pseudorca crassidens; assembly: GCF_039906515.1. Taxonomy (NCBI): domain Eukaryota; kingdom Metazoa; phylum Chordata; class Mammalia; order Artiodactyla; family Delphinidae; genus Pseudorca; species Pseudorca crassidens. Next base: position 8,355,904 of record NC_090313.1, read on the forward strand.
AGCTTTTCACTGCAGACTTTTAAATTTATCATTTATCCTGCAAAAACTCTTCTTTAACATCCATTTTACTTAACAATTTTACTCTTAAAACATATATGTCATTGACTTTTACAAAGTTCCAAGTCCCTCTCAACCTTATTTAATTATCTCCTACACTCTATCTGAATTACTGCCAATATATGGGTCATAATTAGTAGACAAAAACATTATACCCGGCCTTATAGATTTTTAATCTACTCTATCTCAGTGACTGTCCTTTACTTCTCTTTTGACTTTTATAACCTGGCCTGAGGTTTCATTTCTTCAATAATTTCTACAACATCTTAAGAGTACTTCTAATTTCTGTTCTTCCACTGCATATACTTAGTACACCCAATGCATGAATGTATACAAACTTCCAAATTCTCTACTCATATACCTGGAGTTTGAGCAATTCTAAACAACATTGACCAGGTGCCACATGGAGAATAATTTGACTTTAGTTAAGGAGCTGAAGTGGTCTCTGAAAGAATTTACAGCCTGGGTCTGTCAGAGTAACCACTTTCTTTGCACCTGGGCAGTGATTCCTTCTTGAGGAGAATGTGAACATCATGAGTTTGTTCCTTCCACAATCACTGACGTGGAAGTAAAAGATACACAGCACAGCTGAGATGAGGGGCTGTCAGACTACCTGTGCACACACGATGCCCTAGCAATGGTCAGAACAAGAATGTGGGCCAAGAGCATTTGACAGAAGAATGAGATACTGCTAACTCAATAGACATCTTTATTTTCATTGTGTGATGTGGCCATTTGTGACTTTATTGCCCAGCATTTGTTTCTCATCTGCCTCATGAGAGTACTATAATTTTTTTTTTTAATTAAAAGCAGCCACCTCCCTGGCTCTCAGTTTCTGTGGTTGGAAGGAGTCACCCAATCTAAAATTTCAAGGCAGTCATCGTATGAGTCAGTTAGTAAACCCCAATCTCCCAACCAAACGATTGGTCCAGGGATGTGCAACTAATCCCATTTAGGCCAATGGGATCCAGAACTAGAGCTTTTACATAACTCTTAGGAATCAGCATCTCTTCCTCATCTATTGGACTTGAGAAGAGGATGCAGTCCTGGGGCTCCAGGAGCCTGCTGTGTAGATGTTACTTCTTCAGGGATGGTGCTTACAGAGATGTGAATAGAGCTGAAATGGAGAAACACCAGCTTCTGGTGACACATTGAGTCCCTGAATCAAGTCACTTCCGACATTCTCTTGGATGTTATTTCACATGACATGATGCATTCCTTTTCCATTATGCAAGTTTGAGTTGGTTTCTTGTCACTTAAAATCGAATCCTCTCAAGTAATAGTTATACCCAGTTTCCAGGTAAGAAAATTCAGATGCTGAGAGGTAAGGTACTTTGTCTAGGATCAGGTAGGACAGGGAACAGTCTGAGACCTTTATGCCACATGTACTTGAATTCAGATATACTAGTTGCATTCCATTGGGTTATATACCTCTAGAGCTTATCTAATCAGTACTTTAATTTGAATAGCTTTTTTTTCTTTTTTAAAGTTTTTAATGCAATTTTTAAAGGTTAGTTTCCATTTACAGTTATTACAAAATATTGGCTATATTCCCCGTGTGGTACAGTATACCCTTGAGCCTATCTTACACCCAGTAGTTTGTACCTCCCCACTCCCTCCCCTCAATGGTAACCAGTAGTTTTTTCTCTCTATCTGTGAGTCTGCTTCTTTTTTGTTATATTCACTAGTTCGTTGTATTTTTTAGATTCCACATATAAGAGATAACATACAGTATTTGTCTTTCTCTGTTTGAATTATTTCATTTAGTACAATGCCCTCCAAGTCCATGCCTCTTGCTGCAAATGGCAAAATTTCATTGCTTTTTATGTCTGAGTACTATTCCATTATGTGTGTATATACATATATATATACACACATATAGAGTATATATTTTATATATATATATATATATATATATATATATATATCACCTTCTTTATCCATTCATCTGTTGATGGACACTTAGGTTGCTTCCATATCCTGGCAATTGTAAATAATGCTGCTATGAACACTGGGGTGCACGTATCTTTTCGAATTAGTCTTTTGGTTTTTTTTTTTCGAATATATACGCAGGAGTGGAATTGCTTTTAAAGTAGCTTGCCTTCTTTCTATTTTGCCAGTTCTCTCTCAGTTTAAGCATTTGGCATTTCCATACCACAGTTTTCTTTCTAAAACATACATATGATCACATTTTTCCTATTTAGTAAACGACTATTTTTCCCTATAGTCTCCAGGATAAAGCCCTAATTTAGTGGATGACATGTAAACTCTATTATTGAGTCACGCCAAACGTGCCCTGCTCTATTTTTGCCCCATTTCTAGTAAGACCTTTCCCCTAGACTAGATCTCTGCTCCCAAGTCTTCCCCAGACTAAGAGTCGTATCTTGTCTGAATTCATACCTCTCAGCAATGCCATGAATCTTCATACAATGAACTGTGCTCCTCGAGGGCAGGGACTATCTTTTACCCCAATCCTGTCCCTTTGTAAGAGAACACTCCTTAGTAAATGATGTGCCCCCAACTGATTTTGAATTAACTAATTGTTTTAATAGCTGTCACTTTGGTTGTGAGACTTCAAAGACTGAAAAACAAAGTTTGCACAGGTTTGTCAGTGTCAGCTAAATCAAGGGGGTGTAAATTTTTTAAAAATCAGTCTGTTTTCATCAATAAGGTATTATTTTCTTCTTCATAGAAGTGAACAATCGCTGATGAAATATTCTTGACAGAAAAAAAAAAAAATAGAACCTTACTCTGACCAAACATCTACAGAAAAACAGGGGACAGAGAACGTGAAACGTGACACCAATAAAATAATTTTAGACTATGAGAAACTCTATGGGACTAATCCCTCTGTATCATTTACAAACGCATTGCAAAAGGAAAACACGACAGCAAGGAGGACACTACATAATAAAAGAAACTTGCAATTTATCAACCAATTACAATATATAGCTTTTTGAATCCCGATTTAAAACCCAAGCATTCATTCAGGCAACTGGGGGAAATAAACACTGACTGGATATTTGATAATTTTGAGGGATATTTTAAATAATGATAATGCTATGATGGGTATTTTTTTTTTAATTTTCTCTCTTAGAAATAGATATTGAAATAGCTTTCAATACTATGAAATGATACCAGGATTTATTTAAAATGGGTTCCCAAGGAATGGGTGGTGTTACAGATGAAATGATATTGGATAGGAGTATACAATATTTGATGCAGGGTAATGAGTACATCTGGGTTCATTATACTGTGCCTTTTATTTTTATACATGTTGGAGGTTTTTCATATGAAAACATTTTAAATCACACTTGGCACGTAGTACTCACGTATGTTTCATCTGTATCTGAGTGGAGAGGATCTCGGAACTTATTTAAAATGAACTCAGTTTTTCTGACCTCAATACACATACGGACAACACCTTAACCTGGCAGTGACGTATTGATGACCATAGTGAAATTCAGATTATTTCAGCATGATCATTGTAAAAGGCAAAAGCAAGTTTAACAGATTCCATGAATTACTTTTCCCACCCCTCATCCCTTCCACAAAGGCAAGTATACTTATTATTTCTATAGAAGCCAGTTTCCTGGCAGCTGTTTCTTTAGAAGTGTTAGGGCTACATTTTGGCATCCAGTCATGCATAGGTACACTTAAGATTCAAAAGGGAGCTGAGTCTTGGTCCTTGATGGACATTTAGGTATGAGCATCAAATCAACAGTGAAAAGTAGCGCAAAAAAATCATTTTGTAAGCAGTTTGCACATACAGTGTTTATTCCCATTCTTGTAAAACAACTGATATTTCTTGAGATAATGGCCACGTTCTGCAATGGCTTTAACTCTAAAATTAATTCTGTTCCATCCATCATCCAATGAAGGGGCTGGTTTATCTCTATTTACCAGCCTGATATCAGATTACCAAGTTATAGCTATTGCTGGTGTTTGTTTAGAAGTAATTCAGCTCCATTTCCCTTTAGAGAGGAACTGCTGAAGTAAAACTGAAAAAAAATTAAAGCACTGTGCTCCTTAACATTTATGAATCAACATCCTAAATGCTTCTCTCATGCCTTTAAAACCAGTGGCTAAATTAAACAAAAACAGCATGGCATTAGATCACGGGATCCAAATTCCTCTGGGATTCTACTTAATGCAAATTCCACTTTTGGAGTTGAAAGGAAATTAGAGAAGTTTAGTGTGGATAAAATGTTTCCATTCAGGCATTTAAAAGAAACTGGATAAACTATTGAGCATCTGCTCGACGTAATAACATTGGGGAATACAACATCTTGAAATGAAGCTCTGAAAAAATAAATAATAAAATAGCTATTTTCCCCAAAGCCTAGCACCCAGTGTAAGCTATTTTCTAACGACTTCCGTTGGTTAAGCAATTTTTCAAAAACGGTTGAAACAAAATCGAGTCTTTACCGTATGAAATTTTAGATATTGCCTGGATGCCGAAATTAACAGATACTTAACCATGGCGGAACCAGTCTTTGAAGTTCTAGTATCTTCTTTCTGGATGAAAGTGACTCTATTTGCAAGTATTCTATCCTTATCCGGCTCACTTCTCCCTGATGGCTGACGGGATAATGGTTAGGTCACTTGGTGGTCTGAAACATATATAGGGCACCACTTTTTCTCCTAAGTCTTAATCTGGCTCATATAAGGGAAAATCCATTTACAAGTGTGCTCTTTTCTATAGCTGTACTTGGTCACCTGATCCAAAGAACACTGGCAGTGGAAGGAGTAATGACAGGCAGATAGCATCAGTCAGCTATTGATAGCTGCCAGCCTTTGAAGCTCCTCTCAGCTAAGATGTAAATCATACACAATGAAGGCACAGAACATTAAAGGCAGAAATTCTGTAAAAACCAGTTGAGCTGATTAGTACTAAATTACTGATGTTACATCTGCTGGGGTGGTAGTATTTTTTTTTAACTGCCTGACTGAAAAGCTTCATTTCACAAAGAATCCATGTTCAGTAGTCCCCGGAGATGTACTTTATGGATGTACAAAAGAAGGAGATGGTGACAAATATGCAATCATTGCATGAGGATTTAATGCCACCATTAAGAAAACTAACAACCCATATATGAAGGAATTAGGAAAATATGTTTCCAATAATGTGCAAATGTATATTTTTCCATCAGAGTGCTGAATGGAAAGTTAGGACTGGAGCCTTCAGATTTTCATACACGTATATAAACGTATGAATAAACAGATGAGGATTTATGTCACATCGTACTAATATTAGTGCAGATGTTAAGGGTAGTATCCAACCATGAGCTGTCCAGGGGAGAGAGAACCAATCAGCTTCGAGTAGTTCACACCTGCTGAAGTCATTCAATATCAAGGATGACTGCATCTTAGCCCATTGCAAATAAGCATTTGATTTCCCTAAAATATTGTATAATGATTCCATGCTTTCCAGGCAGTATTTTCATCACGGTTTATCTTTCCTTGTAGATTTGCTTATAAGCACAGATATAAGTACTTGGAGTCTTGACATCCCAGCAGTGATATTTCTCTGTAAATTATACATGTTGTTGAGAGAATAAAATGCTGGAAATCTAGTGTTATATATTATTTACAGATTCTGTGTATGAGAGATGAATCCATAATCAGTATACTGACAAATCATGTTGCTAGCTTGCAATTATTTTGAAGGTAACAGAAAATGTAAATTAGGCAATTTTTCATGGAATGGTTATTAGTAAACAAGAACTTGTTCTGATAACTTTATATATCATACAGCTCAGACTTAGTAATATTACGGAACCAAACAACCCTTACACCTCAGGAGTTCACTCGAGCTAAGACTGGTTGCACATTTATTTATATGTCCTTAAACATGAGCTATGATTCTCTGTGCTGTCTTCGTGCCAGGATGCAGCCTGGAGGAGCAGCCTCTATCAGCAATCTCACAGGCTTCAGAGCAGAGGCAAAAGAACGATGGGGTAGAAGACATGGTGGTCTCAGAGCTTTTCCTCATAACAGATATCACTTCTACTCACTGATCAAAATAAGACCCAGACCAAGTTGATCAGTGTGGAGATGAATCATCACTTCTGAGAAAATTAAAAACAGCACTGCTTGCAGCCAGTACGAGGTGTTCCCAACTGAACACACACGACATCCAATGAGGCCAAGCTGCAAGCATGCTTGGAACAAGATGAGGACACACCAAACCCGCCGCCCTGACAGCGACTGAGCAAACCTTGCATCTGATTAACGTGGATGCTGCTTTTTTTTTTTTTTTTAACCAGTGACTATCCTAGCTGACTCTGATACTCTTTCCCCGTAGCTAAAGTGTTTAAGGTACACAATATCTGAATTCCCTCTGCTTCCAGAAAATATCCAATTAAGAACCAGCCACAGCTTCCTGAATTCCTATCAAGAATCATTTGGCACAAGCCTGAATTCTATAAATTCTATAAAATGTTCCTCCAAACAGTCCTTTTTGAGGTGTTGCCATGATGCCTCTGGGAAGCATTTGCCCTTATTGAGCTAAATTAGCCTAACTTTTGGACTACAGGTGTATCCCCAGTGAGTCTTTGGTCAGTGACTTCTAACGCCGGATAGGGACAGGGCTCACTTTCAACAATGATGCCAGTGACATACTTGTAAATTACGTCTCCAGTTGTAGCTGCACACCAACACGGGGACATATGCTCTCAACACTGTGCCATTCACACATCATCATGAATTACTAACTGAACACTGCTTTGAAAATATATCTACCCAGATTAATTTTAAATCTGTCTTCATGTTTACAAACACTTTTCTAAATCATTCCTTCATATTGCTTCCTTTTTAATAAAGTCCAATTATTTGAGTGAATTTATTTTCTCTACCTTGGTACCGAGTAAAGCATAAACAATGAAAAGGAATAAAGGCCCTGGATTCTCTGATGGTAGACATAAATTGTTAAAAAGTAACATATACAAATTAACTTACTAATAACTAATATTAAGAAATTACCTCATGAGAGCTTAAGACAACATCAATCAGTTGTTTTCTACAATGGCTGGATGAAGCGTTATCACCTATCTATGAAACAGAAACAGACTCACAGGCATAGAGAACAGACCTGTGGTTGCCAAGGGGGAGATGGGGTGGGGGAGGGATGGATTGGAAGTTTGGGATTAGCAGACGCAAGTTATTATACATAGGATGGATAAACAATAAGGTCCTACTGTAGAGCACAGGGAACTGTATTCAATATCCTGTGATAAACCATAATGGAAAAGAATATGGAGTCACTTTGCTGTACAGCAGAAATCAACACATTGTAAATTAACTATACTTCAATAAAATTTTTTAAAAATTAAAGATACGACAACAAAAAAAAAGAGGTGTTGGACAAATTCTTCCATAAAGAAAGATATAAAGGCAGAAATTCTCATTGTTTGGGTACAGCAGGTTAACATCTGAAAGAATATATTTTTATCTCTGCTTTCCAACCAAAAAAAAGGGCAAGTCTTTGTGTTTCTTTGCCTGGAGTCCTTTAACATTGCAGTACAATACTATTAGCAAGGAAAAGGGGTAGGGAGAGTAAAAAGGGAATCGATGCTTTGAAATGAGAGGTGAACATCCGTGGAAGGGCATGAGGCAAGATAGAGTATTGCATATTGAAGAAATTGATACACGCTCAGTATCAGAATAGAGTGCTGGTGAAGAGGGATAAGAGAAGAGTAAGAAAGGTAAGCAGAAACCAGACCACAAGAGCTCCAATGAGCATCTTAAGGAGTGTAAACTTGATCCCAAGAGCAAAAGGAGGCATCGGAGAATCTTCATCAGTGGAGGACATTGTGATATTATTGGTACAATAGAAGCACAATACTGGGCGAAATATGGAGTATAGCTTGGCAGATATCAAACTGAAGAGAGGAAAACAATGAATATATTATGGCAGAAATCCATGTGCAAAAAATGGGAATAACCTGAAACAGAAAATGGCAGTGGTTTTTGGAGGAAAGGAGCAGCTGGTATAATAGTTAAAAGGTGGAATATGCACGATTTGGTGAACATTACTGGTGTAATGAAGGCCAAAGAAGAGTCTAAAACACATCCAAGTCCATGTATGATGGAGACATTTATCACATGAAGGAGGACAGGCAGGAAGTGGGAAGTTTGACGGAAAAAACAAGTTTAACAGTGGGCATAGTACAGCTGAAAAGCCTGTGAAACATCTACATACATGTGCCCAGAGATGAGTTACATGTATGCATCTGATATTTAGAAAAGAGCCTGCACTGAAGATAGTGACTCTATACTCACTTTCATTTACATGGTACTAGAAATATGGGAATGGATATGACTGCATAGGAAAAGTGTCTAAAATGAGGGGTTAAGTCTTGCTAAAGCAGAACCCCAATGGACATCTACGTTTATTATACAAAATTAGATAGAAAAGCCCACAAATGAAACTGAGGAAAAGCAAAAATGGGCAAATTTTTGGAAGTCAAGGGAGGAGAGCTTTAAAGATGATGTCATTTATATTGTCATTCATTTTTTTCCATGAGACTGAAAAAACTAAGGGTTGATGAGCTGGACCATGCTAACATCAGAGAATTCAGTCTCAATGTAATGTGGTTTAAAAAAAAAAAAAGCAGAATGGTGTAAATGAGCGTGTGACTGTATTTATCTGAGCTGATGTTGGTGAGAGAAACTTAGTTTGAATATCTACATCAAACCAAGAGATTTATTAACATTAAATAGAGTGCACTTGTGGCTGGACTTCAGAAATAGCTGGAATCAGGGTCTTGGAGTTAAGGAGGACACTTTCTGCATTTAATCCCTGACTTTTGTGTGTATATAAGCATTATTCTTTCCAATGTGATTTCTCTAATTTTAGGAGAAAGGACAGCCAGGGGAGGTTGACCAAAACTCAGATTATCAGCAATGGACTGAATCTCTTACTAAACTTTGTTTGAAAAATAATAGGCGAGAACAGTGACCCAGTTTTGGTCTGAATGCATATGCCACACCCATGCGGTTTGACTTAGGTGTCTGCCCCTAAATTGACAAACCCTTTCCGGTGAGTATGAGGGTATTAGATTGCATTATCTTTCCAAAAGCTCCAACCCCTCCCCCTACATCCTGGGATGGTCTCGACCATGTGACTGTGATGGTGGAGCCGTGTCTTCCCTGGCTTGGCATCAGCCATAGAACTTGCCTTGGCTAACAGTTCTCAGTGGCCCTGACATGTGCTAGCTTTGTCCAGCTTGTTCTCTCACTCCAGCCATCAGGACTGGAGAAGTTTCTTCTGAGGAGTGGTTGTCCCTAATCCACAATACGGACGTAAGTAGAGCAAACCAAAGCCCACGTGCAGGAAGAGCCAAGCCCAGCCCGACTGCAGCCTAAAGCAGATCTAAAGCAGCAACATGGGGCCAACCTGTGGTCATGGTGAACAAATGGTTATTAATGAAAACTCCTGAATTTGGGGATCATTCTTTGTCACATCACCTTTATGAGGCAACAGCCAAATGATACAGGTGGGGTATTATGTTTTTCATTTTCCTCCAGAAAAAAAAAAAAAAAAACAACTCATGTTTTTAGTTAAGGAAAAATAATTCCCCAGGAATGAGAAAGAAAAGCTATGCAGGATAAAGAACGGGCAGTAGAAAACCAAACGGCCAATACCCACCAATGTTCAAAAATGAGTGGGGCTGTCACGTTGAGAAGTTAGAGTGAAAACAAGAAATATGGGCAGGAGAGCAAGGAACGACTGAAGGCAGTAGCTGGAGGGCGTTGTGAAGCTGAGTTTTGTTTTAGATTCTATTTTGTGTTTTGTTTGTTTTTCCAACTGGAGAACTTATTAATATATAAAAGCTGATAAAATGGAGTGAACAAAGCAGGAACCTTTGAAAATATCAGAGATGGAGAGTGATTGGAGTATAAGGTCCCTGAGAAGGCTGAAGACCACGTGGCCCAGAATGAAATGGCGGGTCGCAGAGGACAGGCAACAGATGTTTACTAAACAGAAAGGAAAAAGGAAAATCTGTGCTTGGAGAAAATAATTGAGAAGAGTCTATGATGGAAAGTTGAGGCAGGTAGGTTTACTTTGATCATGACAAGTTATTTCTGTGATGCAGATACTAAGTGCTTTTGCTAGAAGTTTGGGAGTGCACACAGGGTTAGCGATATGAAGAGAGGGAAGAAGAGTTGAAATAACTGCTATGTAGACTAAAGAAAAACAGAAATAATGAAGGCTCACATCACCACACCAGCTAGAACTTATAATAAAGCCATTTACAGGATACAGAGGAATTTTCTCCTGTAAGTGTAGTGCAACCATTGAGAAACAAAATGTGAACCCCTGTCATTTTTATTTGCTAGGACTGCTATAATCCCACTGTCAAGACACAAGTCAGAAAAACACATTTCTACTGTTTGACCCCAAACCGAGAGTCATAATATCTGCCCCTCCACCACAAACAAAAAACAAGGCAAAACAATGAAAACAAGCGAGTAATAACGACCTGATCTCCTCTGCTGCTCTTCGAAGAAGCTACAGGAATGTTAATCCAGCCCCACCAGCAACTCTCTCTTTGAAAAATCTCACTTTACAAGAGTGGAGAAATACACAACCAAAAAGTGTAAAATGATCCATTTGACCGAACACAGCAGAAAACCAAATCCCTCACTTCTGAGAACTATTGTAAACCGATTAAACCCCGTTTTGATGCTCAGATTAATTAGAGATATTAAACCCAAATAGATACTACTTTGAAGAGACACATTTAAAATGAAATTTGACATGAAACTTTTAAACAAAGGTGGACAAAGTGATGTGGACAAAGGACACAAAAACAGTGCACTTGTGGCAAATTAATTGTGGGCAAAGAGGGATTTAAAGGAAAAGTCTTTCACCAAGGCAAATAGGGTTGGTTCAAATTGACAAAATGTCCAATCCACAATGAGTAATCACTCATGAATGCTTCTGTAATAAATAGGATGGCAACAAAATATATAAGCCAGAACCCTGTTAGAATAACAATGATAAACTAAGAGAAACATAATTGTTCTGTGATTTTGACGGGTCTCTTCCTTGCTCCATTGGTCTTACAGATCCCAAGATAAATAAATAGATGACTTAATAAAATGTAAAAATAAAAGACATGTAGAAAATTTTACTTGCTCAAACAGTGGAAAACTGTCTAAGTATTAAATCAGAGGAAACAATCACAAAGTAAAATATTATGTTAGCATAAAATACATTTCACACTGCAAAGAAAAAATATGTTAAAATATAAAAAGAAAATGTTTGTGACAAATATGGCTAATAAATAACTCTTAACCTTTGTACAAACACTTATGTTTCAAATGAATAAGCAAAATTCTAGCTCTCTAATTAAAATCTTTAAAATGCAACGTGTCTTCAATTCCATTAATAATATAATAGGAAGATAAAATGTTTATTGAAACTGATTATCAAATAGATGTACATTAAATTAAACACCATTTTTAAAATATGATACTCTGATACTATAATCTTCATTGCCAGTGAGCATCTGGTAAGAAAACTTATTTTTGCAAATGGTGCATATTGCTAGTCAAAATATGGCAGTAAACATTAGACCCACCTATGCTATAATGTATAAGTGGTAAACCTAAGCTCAGCAGGGTACTGGAGAACTTTAAAACCCATTTTTTAAGTAAAATGATGTATGTTTTCAGAAATGTCTATACTATAAGTGAATTAAAGGACTACAAATCTTACATGCAGAATGAACAGACTTGTGACACATGTAGACCAAAACAGAGATTAATATTAGAAGGAAAACAACCACCTCCTAACAATACTTTCAGGGATTATTCGTCTATGTATTCTTTTTAATAGTTTCCAAAGATATTATAAAATATTATTTATTTTACATTAAAAGTGTATGTTGTAATAAACATAAATAAGACAATGTACAGAAGAGGGCATTTAAACCCGACCTGTTAACACCCTTGTTATCAAGTCTTTGGTCCCATGATGGAGATTCCATTATCTATTTCACTAAAAAGCATGTATGGCTGGAAAATTATTCTAACCAGTTCTTCATGTCCTGCACATGTGAAATTCATAGGTTTCTTTACTAGAGCTCTTCCTCTGCTCTGCTTTCTCTGAATACCCCATCTCTTGGATAAGAGTATGGAAACTGGCAGTGTCTCCAAGAACCTTGGGTTGAGATTTGTTTTCAGCACTGCAACTGCTGCTCTTGACTTCAGGTGTTTGTGTATCACTGTATCTATGAGACTAAGTTGGAAGTCGTAGTCCTAGTAGTGATAATTATGTTTCAATGAGTACCCAGTTTGGGTTGCAACAAGTAGTAGAGTTGATAAATGATACAATAAATAAAAATGACTCTAATTAATGTGAGCTCTTTTGTGGGGTCCATTAGAAGACAAATAATACAAAATATTCTTAGAGAAGTTCCCAAAGCTAAATGCCATCAATGCAGCAAGCAATATAAATCAGAAAATTCTGTTTGAAGTTTTGCAAATATGGTGACTTGAATACTGAATAACGTAGGTAAGAGAGCAACAGGGAGAATAACAAGCTAGTCTGGATAAGACAACATTCTGTAAAGTGTGCTGCTTATCCATTTTAATTTTCTCTACCTCCAAATCAAAACAAGTCAGGCAGGAATAATTTGCTGTAAAAATCTACCCATAAAATGATTTGAAATGTGTTTCTAAAAATAACATGGGTATCATTAAAGCACTGAATATACATTTTATGATCTAGCATTCTAAAGCATACTTATAATGAGTTTCTGCTATTAAAAATTCAAGTAACATATTTACTAAGTAAGTATTTACCCATCAACCTCTAAAAGTATTTTCTTCGTGTTCAGTCCAGTTGACTCATTTTGTTCTTTCTGAATCTTGTTCAGTTTGACTTACTTTTACTGTTCACACTTTGGCGGCACCTCACTCTTTCTAAAATTCTGGAATAGATTCCTTCACCTGTGTACACCCTAAGTATTTAGATTCTCGCTCAAAATTCATTTTAAGTGCAGAGTCTTGAAGAATTACCTTACTACTAGCACTTAATTTTCAATCACTGTGTTTTGCAAACTGCATGACTAGCTATTAATTTGTGAACTGCGATTCTTTCATTTGAATTTCTTCGCAAACGAATCGTATGCATTTGTTGTCATATTAAAATCTGATCACCTGAATCTTGCTGTTTGAAGTACTCTACCTTAGTTTTCTGTCCCAGTGACATATTTATTTATTCAGTCTTTTTCATTCATTAAATCATCAAATATTTGGAAACATCCATTCTGTGCTCTGTCATCTGTGAGGTGTTCAAAATAGAAAATGATTTACAGAAAAGCAGTACTTTGTAGGAAAGCCAGAGAATTGTGCCAAACCTTTTATTAACGTGTGATATTATCTCTCTTGAAGCCTCCCTCCTTGAAATTTAGACTTTCATATCTTTACGTTTATGTCGCTGTGCTCTTTGTTGGAGAAAGGACTCGAACTTCAAGTGACACCATATTTCAGACCACATTTCATCGACCATCAGGTCTTTTTCCCCTCAGGCATTGGTACCTTATCACAACTGCCACCTTTCAGCATTTTCAATTATCACTCTACTGATTGACACTCTTGAACATTTGTCAACATGTTTACTTTCTTTTGGATGACATGCAAATATTCTGAAGCAAATATTCAGGCAACTCAATTACTGTGGACTGTTGGGAAGCATCATTATTGACAGCCAACAACAGGACAAGCTGGTCAGCAAATGAAAAGCCATGTGTCAGTACCTTCTATTTAGCAAATGTGTGGTGTGGACCAGGAGGTGAAATATCCATGGTTGTTTTAGCAAAAAAGTTGACAAGTGAAAACAAAACAACAGTATAAAATGTACAACTGGCCAGGTGCACAGATCAGCACTGTGTGTGTGTGTGTGTGTGTGTGTGTGTGTGTGCAAAGTAGATCTTCGCAGTTGTATGGTATTAGCCCTCTCATCACAGGTGGTAATACTGATATCCAAAAGAGAGTCAAAACTTTTCTAAGCCCACGAGATGGTGAAGATCAGAATATGAACTCACAGCATCCTTTCCAGTGCCTCCAGTGCCTCTTAGGCACTAGTAAGAGTTGCAAATCAACATGTACGTTCAGGTTAGAAATAGCTCTGCTATTGGTCTCATGTTACACATATACATGTACTCTTGTCCATAATACTAGCATAATATGTTGTATCTTCACACATTTATTTTCCAAGTTTTAAGGGTGAACTTGGTACCTGATGGCATTTACAAATAAAATGCCTGTATAAAAGTTTATAAGGCCTGAATAGGCAAATTATAAACTACAGTGCTAGACATAAATATTGAAACGACTTTGTTAGTTAATTGCCAAATAAAGTCTTATTGAATTTGAGATGAAGTGGCTAATAAACAGAGAGATAGATGATATACAGATGGATGGATGGATGGATGGATACTTAGGTAGGTAGATACATAGGTCATTATTTCTTACTTTTGTAAATGCTACATTATTTTCTAGAAAAAATATCATGAATGGAATATTTAAAATTAAAAGGAATATTAATATTAATGGACTTTTCTGCATTTTCACTAGTAATATTAAATATTTTCATTAATCTCTAATGATACCCACTTAAGGTGGAATTTATACACCATACTCATCTTTCAATCTGATTTAAACCATCTTATTAGAGTCAATATTCTATGCTTTGTAACAGGAGACAAGTCAGCTATTTCTCATGTTTGAGACTCAAATATATTTGAATACTAATTACCATAAGTTTAGACATCTAGATCTTATGATAAATAAAAAATTCCCAGCACAGAAAGGGAAAAGTCTGCTTAGGATATATTAAAGTGTTTGAGCCATTGACTTTCTAGTTTGCTCAAATACAACACTACATAGAAGGCAAAAAATCAATTACCTTAGTAGAATCACAGAAGTGGAACTAGTTTTTGTTGTGATGAGAAGTTGCTTTTAAATTGAATTAGTTTTGAATTAACCCAATTACACATCACTATTCAACTGTGATATTAAATTTAGGAAATTTAATGATGTGAAAATACTTTTACAGGAATATCTTGGTGACAACAGAACATTTGAAATGTTCATATTTAGAAAATATTAACTACACATATTGAATTATTTAAGGAATGTTTCTCATAAAGTATCATTTAAGAGAAGAAAATATTTAATTGCATAATATATGATTAGTAAAGCAAAACAGTTTCAGAATATCATGGCAAAAAAAGAGTATTACAGAGCACGTAAAATTCTTTGGCAAAATTTTTTCATGATCTGGAAAAGGAAGATATGTTTTCAGAATGGAAATTAAATGACGTCAGTTTTACCAGTTTTCAATATATTCTGGAAGGAAATGAAAATTCCTTGGAACATATTACTAAAACACCTTTTACCCTAAGTTTTATCAATAAGCGAAACTTGAATGGACATAATTTATTTTTCCAAATGCCTTTTTAAATGTAATAACAAAAAGACACAAAATTGTGTCTAAAATATCACTGGCCTAGTTTCAAATCTATACTTTGTGCAAAAAAAAATGTAGTTAAATATTATTTTTAAATGAGAAAAAAACATGGAGAAAGATAAAGTCATATATCTTAGGCTACTACAAAATAATAATATTCTCTTGTAAAATTCTATAAACTCTGTACATATTTTCATTTTGAATGAACTGAGTACCCTGCATCTTAATCCAATGAAACTAGTAAAGCAAATTATACCATTGTGATGTAAATCCTTTTTGGACTACAAATATATACATTTGTAAAGAAAATGTACAAACCAATCGGCTTGTTGATAGGTATAAAGGGAAAACATGTAAAAATGCTTTGCATACTTACAATAAAATATCTTTATGATTAAATCTTAACAAGCCATAAGGGCTCACTCCAAAAGGGTTTTATCAGGACATAACATTTTATCGTAAGGTTGAAATTAATAATTTGAGAAAACTAGAAATATTTCTTATGATGTACATTGAATTGCGTCTTACACTCTGGCTAATTAACAAATATCAATTTAAAAAAACTATAATATTTTAGAATGTATTAACTGAAAGGGCAGTGACCTAGAAATAATAAGATTTCACTCACTATCACTCTATTGGCTATCCCCTTCACTTCTCTATACAAGTAATACTAAAACAAAATTATCAAATATGCTTCATTCTGATAGATGTGAATGGAACTGTACACCAAATCATTCTTTTCCTAGGTTATAACTATAGTAGTTGCTAAATCCTATTCCTCTGTCATTAGACTAAGATACCTTTACAAAAAAAATGTATTCTCTCCTCATTAAAGTAGATAAACTTCTTCCTTGAAATAGTTCATTAAGTCTCTGCTATGAAAAACAAATTTTGTTAAACGATATGATCCAACATGAGTCTGATGACAGCATAGCTTTAATTTGTTAGGGGATTTTACATACTTTTTTGCTAAATCACACATAAATCAGCTTAAATAATGAACTCTAGAGTAAGTCCAAATGAAAACAAAAAGATTAAGAATAAAAAATCTTGGCACTATACTTTGTCAAGATCCCATATTAAAACCAGTGCTTCCCTGCTGGCGCAGTCGTTAAGAATCCACCTGCCAATGCAGGGGACACGGGTTCAAGCCCTGGTGCGGGAAGATCCCACATGCCGCAGAGCAACTAAGCCCATGCACCACAACTACTGAGCCTGTACTCTACAGCCCGCAAGCCACAACTACGGAGCCCACGTGCTACAACTACTGAAGCCCGCGCACCTAGAGCCCGTGCTCCGCAACAAGAGAAGCCACTGCAATGAGAAGCCCGAGCACCACAACAAAGAGTAGCCCCCATTCTCTGCAACTAGAGAAAGCCCACGTGCAGCAACGAAAACCCAAAACAGCCAAAAATAAATAAAATAAATAAATAAATTTAAAAAGAAAAACAATTACAAAAATGGAAGGAAGTGCAGTCATTAACAAAGTAAGCAGTCATTAACAAAAGCTTTAGCTACTGTTACTTAGTGATTTCATATTCCTTAATCTTTCAGATTTGTCTCTCTGTCCTCCATGACAAAACTGTATTTCCTTATTTTAAATAAATACTACTGTAAAATGTGTTTTAATCTTTACAGTAATAAACATGCTTTGTAATTTAAAATTTTCACCCCCAAATCATTTTAGAGAAAACTCCATATGAGAATTACCACAAGGTTTTCGAATTCCACTATGGACAGGCAATAATAAGTATAACTGATTGAATGCTAACTATATGCTATTTACTGGATGTTTTGCATGTTTTACCTTATTTACCACCTTCAAAAACCCTTTGAGATAGTTTTAATTTCCCCAATTTTACAGGTGGGAAATCCAAGTTTCAGAGGAAATTTGCCCAAGTTCACTCAGCTACTACATGAAGTATTACAATCCAAGTCTGTTTGACTCATATAACATTACTCTAAGTCATTACCCAATTCTTTCTAAAACACTGACTCCATCAAGTCTTTTTTAGATTTTGTAACCGAGGATGTTTGCCCTTAAGCCAATGAGAAACATTACTAATCAACAGTCTCACCTATTTTCAGAAGCCTCTCTTCAGGGAGTTATTCTCCTTGAAAAGCATGTAGCATTAATTCAATTTTCAATATTTTTGATATTGCCTACCAACACAAAAGTAGAATTCTTTTTTTTAAATTGTATCTTTAGTTAGTTTCATAGAGTATCTTCCTCCTCTCTCTTTTCTCTTTTTTTTTTTTTTGTCTGTGTTTGAGGAAAAGACCTACTTTAAAATATGTAATAGATCCGAGTTAAAAAAAAAAAGTCAAAGTATCTTGTAGTACAATTCTCAACCATCCAATATGATATTGTTCAAAAAACTAAATGGAAAGAAAAACCTCCAGAATTGGTCCTATCTCAAACTTCAGCACATTAATGTCATAGTAAGATTATAGTAAAATGAAAGTATAATATTATCTCTTTACTCCCAGGGCTCCCAAACTCTTATCACTAGTTTGAAAATTATTTATTTAGAGTTTTCTGAAATCTCCTTTTAGAAGTAGTTGTTTTGTTTTGTTCATCTTGAAGATGGAAGATAATAGGGTGTTATATCCTCTATATAGTGAAAAAAATACTGTTAAGTAATTACAGAATTGCTCCTTATATTGGCTTAATTATACTCTTTAGATACATGTATTTTGACTGAAATAAATATATTAATATATAGGTGAGCATCAACCTCAAAGAAAAAGTATGGAAAAGCATGGCCTTTGTTTAACTTTAAGCAGAGATTATTAAATTTTAATTAGATCTTTACACTGTCTCTCTTAAGTCAGTAAAAGTTGGCTCCAATATATACTCCTTCTCCAGCCCAACCACCATCTAACTGTAGTCCCAGAGGAAACTCTAAGTGAAAATTACCTAGCAGAGCCTAGCAAACCCAAAGACACATAAGAGGAAATAATACATACTTTTTCTTTTCAAGCTACAGATACATAAAAGAAAATAATATATTTTTTTGTTTTAAGCCACTAAATTTTAGAAAGTTTTTTTATGTAGCAATAAAAAACTGGAACAGACTTAAGGAAACTAATCAATTATGATACATAAAATACATTAGAAACCCTGTTATAGGACAATTTGGAAAACGAAATCGGGTATTTGCACACGTCAAATAATTACCGGTAACTTTCAAGGTGTGAAAATGGTAACCTGGGGTGTAACCGATGGAGATTCGCTAAACTTCCTTCAGCTTAGTTCCTTCATGTATTAAACATGAGAAACAATATAGGGAATTAAATTGAAAACAATGTGCATAATGTATACTGTAACTAGCACAGTAACTGGGTCATATTACTTTCTTGGTAAATTTTAGTCCCCTTGTACTCATTATTTTAATGAAATATTTACCTAAAATAATATCAAAAATTTGAAAAATGAGTGAAACAGAATCAGGAAGGGCCATATCAGAACATAGGACACTTTTGACAAAAGCATAGGAAGAAGCAGCCTAGTCTTTGTTGAGCATCTATCAAGAGTCTGTCCCTAAAAATCAACAATGAAATGTTCATATTTAATCATATTTAACGCTAACCACCAACCACGATAAAAAAAAGCAGGACTGGGACAATAACAGTAATTAGAATATGTTGTTTATGAATAAGTTGCAATTGAAAATTATATGACTAAAGATAATCAAGTGACAACTCTATTGCAGAGAAGAAAAGAAACATACTACAGACGCTGAGCAATAAGTAGGTACATTGAATGGTACCTTTGTTTTCTGTTCTCTGGGTTGAAGGAAATTCCTGAAGGGTTGTGTTTGTAAAGGAACACTAACTTCTTTTTTATTGTCAGACTGCTTTTGCAAGAGTCTGTGAGAGAACCAGTGTAAATGTACTGTTATTAACAAGCAGTTTATTTTCTATTTAAATATATTGCATTTAAATATATTTAAATGCAAAGAACAGACATTTCTAATGTACTCCTGTTAATAACTAAATGCATTCACTGCTGTCCAATTACCAAGAAATATTTGAGGTGACTTATGAAGCAGAACATATATAATAAGATGAACATTTTGAAATGAAAAATTACGTCCAAGGGGAAAGAAATGGAAAGCAATATAAATATATAAATAAAATATATAGAAATATATATAAATATATATAAATACTGGCATCTATAGTAACATCTGATGAAAATTAAATGTGTGATGTTCACTAGCTGATATGGATTAGCTGGTGGTAGGTGGGTCCTCCTTCCTCACCAAGTAGAAAAACAGCATTAAAATGAAAAAAAAAAAAGTATATAAGAAGGCAATGAGAGTGTCTGAAGCAAAGAGAACTAGACTAAGACTGCTAAGAGGAAAGAACCTTCTAGAAGGAAGTGAACCTCCTGTCAACAATTCTACCATGGAGCCATTTTCTAATTCTGAGTGATTACAGTAGGCTGATGATTCTGCTTACATACCCATGGAGGACAACTGCTGAGAGAAACAGAGAATTGGCAAATGTTTTTGCAAAGATTTGAGGGGCCACAAACATACAGCCAGTTTTTCCCTAACTACATTTGCTGAATATGAGGATTCTATGGGGTTGAGACTAAACACATAAGTTGAAAGCCCAGGCAAAGCAAAACAGAGCATTTTGTTAGTTTTCTGAGATAAGGGTAAGATTGCTTTATGGAGAAAGGCCCCAGAGGACCCACTGTGACCTTATTTTAAAACCCTAAAGGACCAAGGAGATCATGGATAGAGTTGGCCTTTCCAGGACTGCAACACAGCTGAGATATAGCCAGTCCCTGATTAGATTAAGATGATCAGAACCTACTTTATCTGCTGAGAGCTGGGGGCATACTTTTTCCGTAAAGGTCCAGATAGTAAATAGTTTTTGCTTTGCAGGCCATGCAGTCTCCTCCTGCAACTTCTCAGGTATGCCAATGTATTGTGCATGCAATCATAAACAATATGTAGATAAATGAGTGTGCCTATGTTCCAATAAAACATTATTTACAAAAACAGGAAACTAGCCAGATTTGGCCCATGAGCTATATAGTTTGCCAACCCCAGGTCTAGAGGATGCTAACGTTAGCTGAAGGCTTCACAGTTTTTATATGCAATGTCAATGTATGGCATTCAATCAAAAAATGCTAGCTGTACCAAGAGATAGGACTGAAAACCAAGAAAGCAAAAGGAAAATGAAGCAGACTGATAGGTGAGGCAGAAATTGAAGTTAGCTGACTAGGGTTTGAAAATGAATACTATGATTTTTTTTTTTTTTTTAAGGATGGGTGGACAAGTTAGACAAAAACATAAAGACTTTCACGAATTAATTAGAATCAGTAAAGGGAAATATATGGACTCTCTAAAGGTAAAAAACAGAACTCCTGAAATTAAGAACTATTTAGGTCATATTAACAGAAGATTAGACACAGAACACAAGGAGAAATGGAAGTTAAGTTAATAGAATGTATGCAAATGGAAGGAAAAAGTTTTAAAAAAATGAGAAAAAAATCAGACATAATTCCTTCAAATGGGCAAGCATCAGATTGACAAGTAACTTCTCCATAGAAATCACAAAAATCACAGGACAATGGGTAGAGTTCTTTACAATATTAAAAGAAACAACCAAGAATCCTGAACCCAAGAAAAATATCCTTGAAAAAAAGGCAAAAAATATTTTGAAGCAACTTGTAAAAATCCTATTGATCTTGGTGTTAGTAACATGTAAATTCATCTAATTGTACATACATTTCCTTGTGCTTTTCTTTATTTATATATACATTAATAAAAGATACATTAACATTAAAATATAGTAAAAATAAACACACACACACACAAAGAATATTCTGTAAGGGTTAAGTTAATATAGTTTAAAAGGTTAGTCAGATGGATTCACAGGCAGAACTCAGGCCATATAGAGGAGTGAATATATACTCTATCACATGGATTGTATTATCTCTATAACATTTCTCTCAACTAGATTCCTGGTGAGATACCAATTCAGGATTTTCTCCCTAAAGAGGCTCTGGAATGCTGGTAACTTATTTTGCTGGAGGAAGGGATCTACTTGCTCTAGGATTCAGACAAGGATGTAGTAGGGAAACATTTCTTATGGAAATCTAGACATATCAGTGATTTTGTGTTTGGAATCCTTCAGAACTAATCTCAATTGCTAGCCAAATCCACTCAATAGAAATTAGAAATATCAAAACTGCATTGTTATTGAAATAATGGATAATATTTAAAAATTTATGTTGGATTGATTTTATGCTTTATTGATTTAATAGAAATCAATATAAAAAATAAGAGAAAATGGTACTGATACAATTAAATATAGTTTAAGAGCACAAGACAAAATATACATTTTATATCCTTTCTTGAGCAGCCTACTCACTTTGTAAATACATTATCCATATGCCCACTACATAAATGAAAATCCAAAACATGCTAAGTGCTCAGGATATAAATGAAATGTAGCTTCTGCCTTGCAGGGTTATGAATTGGTTTTGATGGATAGCTAGATATGATAAATAGAAGAGAACAGATATACTTGGTGGAGGGTGTGTGATGCCAACTTGATAAATACTGAAAACCAAAGGCTATTTTTAAAGAAAAGTATAATGTTGCAAGGTTGCCTCTCTCTCCCTATCCACAAAATTGTTAAGGACTGCAGTCATGTCTTAGCCAAATAAGTTCTACCAAATTCTTATAATTGATATCTCTCCTCTGTGCTATATTTTAGGTTGCCTGGAGGTGAAGGGGGTCTCTAAAATTTCCACATTGTTATTGTTCTCGGATCCTCTAATCATATCATAATCCATATTTGTACTACAATTTCCAATGTTCTAATCATTTCTCAGAGTAAATACTTGGTCTTAAATTAGAATATTCAGCAAAATATGTGGCTTTTTTATATTCTCTGTTTCTATGTGAGCCTTTTTATTATAATCAATTCACATTCCCCTAAGATGCTAGCAAGTGAAATTCATTGGTGCTTTTTGGTTTATTAAACCAAAGGTTGTATGAATTTTGATGACCCTCTCATGTTTAGCTCCTATTTACCTCTACTGTTGACAATAATTTGTGCTTCACTGAGTCAATCATCCCAGTGTGATGATATCTGATTCTGATACTGGCTCTCAAAAGCATCCTCAAAGACTATTAAAATGTTTTTTTTAATTGGGGTATAGTTGCTTTACAATGTCGTTTTAGTTTCTGCGGTACAACAAAGTGAATCAGCTATATGTATACATAGATCCCCTCCCTCTTAGACCTCCCTCCACCCCCCCATCCCACCCATCTAGTCACCACAGAGCACTGAGCTGAGCTCCCTGTGCTATACAGCAGGTTCCCACAGCTATCTGTTTTACACATGGTAGCGTATATATGTCAAGCCCAATCTCCCAGTTCATCCCACCCCTCCTTCCCCACCCCCGTGTCAAAAAAAACAAAAAAGACTATTAAAATGTTGCTTCGTTTCAGCCAATGGCAAACTCTGATGCCATTCATTTTTGAAAATGAAGATATAATTTTGTAAATTATTTTCAAACAAATATTATAATATGTGTGTATATTTGGGTATTATCTGATCCAACATTTCCATTGGAATTTTGCCCAAGTTTTTGCCTGTCATTAACTGTTATACAAAGGGTTTTCTTTGAAGCCATTCTATTTCCTGAAATAGCAACAGGAAAATAGGAAACAGAGTTAATATATATTGTGAAAATTGAGCTGTTATTATTTTATTATTCTAGTTGTTTTATAATTTAGATATATGTATAAATATATATGATACCATATTAATAATTATAATTTCTAGTTTTCCAGAACATCATGATAAGAAAATTTACACAGCTTAAGAAATTTCAATTAATTAAGATTTTATGAATTTTTGATAGGATATTTTTGGCTTTTATTAAGTAAAAATTTCTCTATGGCTAGTGAAAACAATGAACAATTTTCAACATTCTTTAGGAAACTTTATTATTTAAATCACTTTCATTTGGCATATTAACTGTAGGATATGTGTCCAATATTTTACTTTAATCAATTAAACATCAAAGAAAAAAATTGAATATTAAAATATCCCATGAAATATTTTCTTAGCTGGTAAAAAGACTGACTCTGTTTTGAAGTTGGAAAATACTGAACAAAAGAAAATCTTTTTGAATGGCTGAATAAATACCAAAGTGCTGGCAATAGCCATGGAATCGTTAAGAGACCAAAAATGACCCAAGTGTGTTTTGCTTAGATGTAAAATAACAAAAAGGAATAGGGTTATCTTACTTTGATATTATTACTCCCAAGCTTTTGTTTTTTCTAGCAATCCCTAAGAACCAAGAGAACCATGAACCAAGAAATTTCAGTGCGTGTTAAAAGAAAAAGATTAGCACTGAGAAGACATGAAGAGACACAGAATCAAACGGAATCTGTTTGAATTCCCATGGACATTCACTGCTGCAGAAGAACTGTTAGCTCCTTGTGGAGACGTCGAGTGCATTACACCTCTGAGGAGTCTGTGACTGCAGACTATTTGAAGTCAATGAAGCAGTCAGACAGTTAGACCCAGTTTTCCATCTGGCTTAAGTGAGTAATCATCTCATTTCCTTTATACTATTTCTTGACATCTACAACCATTTCATACCCTGCTTCTAGAAAAAAAAAAGAAAATAATCCTCGACCTGGAGCAGTAATTCTATGCTTGTGTTGATTCTGGAGGTCACTTTCAGCAGTGGGCATCATTATAAATATATTTTTTAATAGGTCTTTGCTGGAGTATAATTGCTTTACAATACTGTGTTAGTTTCATTATATTTTTAAATGAAAAGCAAGTGAAAAATATTAATATGCTTGTTTTCTTTTAAAACTTTTTTTTCACTTGCTGGTTTCTGCACTTTATGATTTATAAATATTTACAGATATTTATACATTTGTTATTTACATATAAGTAATAAAATCTAAAATAAAATATTTGTCAAAATCAAATAACTTAACTTTTCCTTAGTTAACACTGTTTGAGATTTTGTGCTTTGTCCATAATCATATTATCATTTCTGGTTCTTGTAAAGTCAAATAGCTTCTCGAAACTGGGACTTCACCAATAAGATTGTGTTTGGAAGAATTCAAGTGCATAGCAAAGTATTAATACTTAATCAAAATTGCCTACATTAATATTGCTAAAATTGTATTTTTAGTACTAATAGTAATAGTTTACTTTTGTGTGTATTTTTCTCAGTCCTTTATTTTTAAACTTTCTGAGGTATTTGATCAATTCAACTTTATCTCTGGCAATGTATGCCAAAGAATTTATTGTAGATGTGCCCAAGGATTTTATACAAGAATGTTGATAGCAGCATCATTTTTAATCGTGAGCTATTGGGAGCAATATAATTACCAACAATGAGGCTTCTGTTAAAGACATCCATTTATGAACACGGAATAGAGGCAGTAATTAAAATAAAATTTTAGAATATTTAGTGACATTGGGACAAGTTAATAATTTCTTTTCAGAAAAATCAGGCTACATAGCTGTAAGAAACAATTTGGTCCACTTTTAAAATTAGTGTGCTTTTGTGTTTGAACAGAATATACAACTGAACTAACTGTAACAAACTGCAACAAATATCATTACTTTGCTGGCTGATTAAATGTGATTTTTACATTCCATTCATGTGTTTTATTGGGTTCAGTGTTATATGCCTTATGAATGTTATCAGATAAATATAAAAATATTATGAAAGTAGAAAATTACATTAAGTAACTGGACTGGAATTTGAGGAGTGAGGATATTAGGAAAATATTAATAAGCGTATGTGTCTAATCAGAAAGGCATCTTATGAGAGAAAGTACTGAAAATGTGACTTAGAGAGAAAACAGTTGAAAGGACAATTACTGTATAGTACCTTAGAAAGAACAACAAAGAGAGAAGTAAGTAGATTATATATATAGTGTATGATAATTGCTATGACCTTCACTGGTCACCTAAGATGTGACCAGAAGGAAGTAAAGGGATTTGGAGTTGGGTGAGTGATGGACAGGAATAAAGGGAGAGTGATAGGGTGAAGAGGTGACCGAGGGAGAAAGTTATGGTTAGGATGACATAGAGATGTTCTAGACATGGGCACAAAACAGTCCACAGTCAGATGGCTTCTAAAAATACATAAAAATGAAGTATTCGCCTCCTATAGTGAACCCTTTACATATCATGGGTAATTATGCTGCAGAATAGAAAGAAGCTTTTGCATATGGATATACCCAAGACGTGTCCTGGTTTTTCGGAGTATTTATAGACAAAATGTTATAGTGCAAGAGATGTGTGCTAAGCATTACTGTGCAATTGCTTGAGGTCTATGAAGGTAGTAAAGTGAGGAAGCGATTTGCACCTGTAAAAGGATCAGGTCAAAAATCAATTGTCCTTCGACAGATGAATGGATAAGAAGATGTGGTACATATATACAATGGAATATTACTCAGCCATAGAAAGGAACGAAATAGTGCCATTTGCAGATATATGGATGGACCTAGGGACTGTCATACAGAGTGAAGTAAGTCAGAAAGAGAAAAACAAATATCATATATTAATGCATATATGTGGAATCTAGAAAAATGGTATAGAAGATCTTACTTGCAAAGCAGAAACAGAGACACAGACATAGCGAACAAATGTATGGATACCAGGGGGGAATGGAAGGGTGGTGGGATGAAATGGAGGATTGGGATTGACATATATACACTATTGATACTATGTATAAAATAGATAACAAGTGAGAATCTACTGTATAGCACAGGGAACTCTACTCAATGCTCTGTGGTGACCTAAATGGGAAGGAAATCCAGAGAAGAGAGGATATATGTATATGTATAGCTGATTCACTTTTCTGTACAGTAGAAACTAACACAACATTGTAAAGCAACTGTGCTCCAATAAAAATTTTAAGAAATATATCAATTGTGTGTTCTCTGCTCCCTCTCTATCAACACTCATCAGGCTGGATTTTATAACACATTCCTTTGTTAGTTCTCCCTCCAGGAACAAAACTATGAACTTCTTGGTCTTTATATTCCTAAACCCTAGCAAGGTGCTCAATATAAATTTTAATGAGTAAATGGATGGATGGAACATACATAAACAAAAATCCTTAAAGGATAGCAAAATTGCAAAGCTATATCTATGAGAAGAAATTATAGGTAAAATGTAATTCCATCACATTGTGGATTTTAGAGAAGAAAGACACCATGGAAAAAAGAAGAAAGGTCTATGAACAGTCACCAAAAAATAACTGAGTAGAAAAAAATTCTCTTCAGGAAAGTTTACTTAACTAATCTGTCAAATTTATTTTTATTTAATGATAGTGGAAAATCAAATGACTACATATATTGATAGGTAATAATCATGCATTTTGAAGTAATGGGTCATTTATGGCTAAACGTATTTTAATTTGAAAATTTTACCCATCAACCTTAAAGTCAAGTTATATCTATAAGTGCCTACGTTGCCTTAAAATTAAGATTTAATAACTAAGTATCCTTACGTGAGAATACTCACTACTATTTCAATGATTTTAAAATGTAGATACTGCTTATCACTTGCATTAATTAGATTTATGTGATTTTCACAAAATCTGTTCATTTCACAGACCTAACACAAAATTATGGGACTTTTTGTAGTCTTGATTTGTTTGAGAAATAACAGAGATAAATAAACTTAGGTGTAAAAATGATGAAATATTAAGATACACCTCAGATATATGCAAAATATTTTTCCCTAGAATGCAAGTGAAAAATAAACAAGCTTTTCTATATAATATTTTTTTTTCTTGGCAAATTTGTTAATTCATAAATAAACATAGGCATGAATAGAAGAATATTTTAAGAAATGATTTCATATTTTACTGTGTTTCAGTTTCATAAATTAAGCAACCCACCTCCTTTCACTAAAGTATGTTGGCCCCATAAGCTTTGGAAAATATTGATTTGCTCCCAACTGTACCTAAAGACATAATTTATGAATAAAGAAATGAGATTAAATCATCAAAATCTTACAAACTAATTGAGTTCTCACTTTTAAAAATTTAATAAGAAAGTTAAAGAAATAGATTTTCTTTAATTATTCATTTAATGGTTCTTGGCATTGAAAAATATGAGACTTTCCACATTTGACGTATCCTCCATGTAATTTTAAATATATTTGTAAAACTTCTAATAATTGAATCATGTCATTTCCTTGCTTGAGCATCTCATATACCTATGATAGTTCCTCATTACTTCAAGAAAAAAACCTAAACACCTCAACATTGCACACAATGCCCTCCACAGTCTGCTGAGTTCCACTCCTCCAAGCTCATCTCTTGAAGTCCTGTCCACTGACTCTGATTTACCGGCCATAGCTGGGCTCTGAACACATGCTACTTTCACACCTCTATTTCTGACTATGCTAGCTTGTTTCCAGGGATACAATTTAAAGACAATGCAAAGAAGTTTATTTGCACCATTTTTTTAGATTCCACATATAAGTGACATCAATGAATTTATTTACAAAACAGTCACAGATGTAGAAAACAAACTTATGGTTACCAAGGGGGAAGGAAGGAGGATAAATAGTAGATCAGGATTGACATATACACACTACTATATATAAAATAGATAACTAATAAGGACCTACTGTATAGCACAGGGAACTCTACTCAATACTCTGTAATGACCTATATGGGAAAAGAATCTAAAAAAGAGTGGATACATGTATGTACAACTGATTCCCTTTGCTGTACAGCAGAAACTAACACAACAATGTAAATCAACTATACTCCAATAAAAATGAATTTAAGAAAAATCTCTATCTTCAGACTAAAAAAATAAAATAAACAATTAAGTAACATCTTCTTCAAGTCCCTGCTCTTCAATCATAACTGAATACTGAACTTATCTCTTCCATAACACTAACTATATGTTTCTCTTTCCTTACCCATCACAGTCATCTATATTAATGTCTGTATATACATGATTATGTTTCAACATATTTACATATTTCAAGACCTAGAAATGCCTTCCACATTGCAATAGGTACTCAGCAACTGATTATAAGTGGATCAAATCATAAGAGGAAGAGAAGACCAAACTTATTCAGGAGACCAAAGGCCTAATTCTGGATTTTTTTACTAATAAGTACATTTCATCATGACACAACCAAAACAGTGATGCAGAATGATACAAATCTGAGCATGTATTCAGACTGAAATTGGCTCCATCACTTATGAGTATCTTATTTAATCTTGCTTATGTCTAGCTTGAGGTTAATTGTGTAGATGAACAATGAATGGACCTGCATGAAGTACTTAGAAAATAATAGAACACAATAAATACAAAGATTATTTCATACATTTTCACTCTTACATTAAAAAAAATGCTTAACTCTTTTATGAATCAGTTCATTCATCTTGAAGGAGGATTTTGAAATGGTTTCTAAATTTCTACTTATCTCTGATATTCTAATCCAATAATGACTTCACAGCGTTCAGTAGCATTAGTCTGTGTACATGTGAAACTCCTCTTATGGGTCTGGAACCACGTCATATACAAACACACGAATTAATCATATTTAATGCATGCCATAGTTTTTCAACTTGATTTGCTTAAGGCTTGTAATGTCTAGTATCCTCTGCTTCCTTTTTTGTAAGCAAATTTGCAGCGAAAGTTTCTTCCCTGCCTAATCTACAAAGTTGCTGAGGGATCAAATGACAACACATATGTGAACATCCTTAAAATAGAGGAAGGTGTGAAATAAGTATGGAGTATTTTTGTATCTTACATTTATAGTTTGAACATTATTTTTATTATCTAGATACTTACAAAACTCCTGATCAGTGGCTATCTATTTACAGCACATCCATTCATAGGTAAGGAATCTGAGGTTCAGAGTGCAAGCGGCTTGCCCCAGGTCTCCTAGCCAAGGAGTGGAATTCTGATTCAAACCCAGATTTTCTCACTCCTGATCCAGTTCCCTTTTCCCTACACTAAAATGTTTTCAACAATTATCTTTACTGTGAGGCTGTAGGAAATAAAGCAACATATCTATAGAGTCCTCCAATCTATGAATAAATTAGCTGTAACTGAAATACCAAGAAGACTTTATCAATTCAGACATCAGCAAGGTAAAGCATTAATAACAAGATGGTGTATAAATTTACATCTCAATTTTATAGTGTAGAACTGCTTTATTATTGCTACCTAAATTCATTTTTCATGATGCCTGCTGAGCCAACATAGGTTAAAAGTCACATGAAAAAAATTATCCCTACAATAATTTCCCTCCTCTGGACTTTACAGTTTCAGCAGTCATATTACCAGCACATCACATTTGCCTAACGAGAGTATCACAGACCCTACTGTCAAAACTAGAACATTTTTGAAAGTAAAAAAGGGCTCCATGTATAATTACTTCAAGACATAAGGTCACTCTATGCCTAACCAACCACTCTCTTTACTTTATTATAACTTTTAATAAAAGAATGGGAGAATAAGATAGAAGTAAGGTTGAAATATAGAGATTATCAGAGAAAATCAAAATATTAAATTTGAATGTAGGTCTTGAACCTAATGATTTTTTTTTTTTTTTTTTTTTATGCGGTACGCGGGCCTCTCACTGTTGTGGCCTCTCCCGTTGCGGAGCACAGGCTCCGGACGTGCAGGCTCAGCGGCCATGGCTCACGGGCCCAGCCGCTCCGCGGCATGTGGGATCTTCCCAGACCAGGGCACGAACCCGTGTCCCCTGCATCGGCAGGCGGACTCTCAACCACTGCGCCACCAGGGAAGCCCTAATGATGTTATTAATGAACCTTTGGCACATATAATTAGAATAAAGGAAAAATACTTTTAAGTGCTTATTTGCTCATGAATTTAGTCATTCACACTTTCACTTAATCAAAAATAGTATTTTACCATCAAGAACCTTCTTTCAAAAGGTATACATTTCCAAGTAGAAGATGGATAATTTCTGGAGATCTAATATAGTGAATATAGTTAACAAATATTATATATTAAAAATTGCTAAGAAAGTAGATCTTAAGTATTCTCACCACGAAAAAGAAATGGAGTTATGTGACTTGATGGTGTTAGCTAACTGTACAGTGGTAGTCGTATACAGTATATGGGTATCAAATCAAGATATTGCACACCTTAAACCTATACAAAGTCATATGTCAATCATATCTCAATAAGGCTGGAAATTAAAAAAAAAGAACCTTAATTACCTCCTTCATCAGCAATTACTCCTTTCATTTACCTTGCTTTGTACCAAAATTCCTTATATGAATCACTGGTTCTCATGATCTTTTCAACTCTTTTTACTATTGCTTCTTAGACTCATTCCAGTTGGCCTCTTTCCTCATTGAATGAATGCATGATAATGCTTCTGCCAACGTCTTCATTTAACTTTCTGGGATCAGGACCTCTCTTTGTGTTATGCAACAGATTACTCTTTTTTTTTTGGCCATACCGCACAACATGCGGGATCTTAGTTCTTCCACCAGGGATCAAACCTGCTCTCTCTGCAGTGGAAGCGCAGTCTTAACCACTGGACCTCCAGGGAAGTCCCAGATTACTCAGCATTTATACTAATGAGGGTGCCATTGTAAATTCTCATTGAGGTTAATAAAAGTTTATTCCTTATCTCTATTTTAAAAACATATACATGGACTAACACCCCTTGAAATAAAATAAACATTCTTAAATCCATGCTGATATAAATAAACTGAGTAAATAAATAAATGGAAAAATAAAGAAACCACTTTCCTCATGGAAGCATTTCAATCAATACATGCAGTAGGAAAAAGAACCTAGAAAATCACCAGACATAGAGAATGGACTTGAGGACACGGGGAGAGGGAAGGGTAAGCTGGGATGAAGTGAGAGAGTGGCATGGTCATATATCCACTCCCAAATGTAAAATAGATAGCTAGTGGGAAGCAGCCGCATAGCGCAGGGAGCTCAGCTCGGTGCTTTGTGATCACCTAGAGAGGTGGGATAGGGAGGGTGGGAGGGAGACGCAAGAGGGAGGGGTTATGGGGATATATGTATATGTATAGCTGATTCACTTTGTTATACAGCAGAAACTAACACACCATTGTAAAGCAATTATACTCCAATAAAGATGTTGAAAAAGAAAAAAAAAATCTCAGTAATTCTAGCTACAGGAAAGATTCACTAATGCATGCTAAAATTAGTGGGAAAAAGAAAGGTGTCTGTCAATCTATCTATCTATCATCTATCTATCTATCTACCTACCTACCTACCTACCTACCTATCTATCTATCCTAGTGTCCTAGTATAGGAGCCCAGCAACTTTAGCAGGAGAGCTGTAGCTAAGCAAGCACTAGCCAGAGCTTCTCCTGGGTGCACTGGAAGCCATCTCCTGAGGTGGGAGCGCTGGAGCCAGAATCCAGCACAGGTCACAGCTTTTCCCTGGGCACATCAGAAGCTGCCATCTTGAAGGGGTGGCTGGTTCCGGAGGCGCTAGAGTCAGAGCCCAGCATGGGCTGGGGCTTCTCTGAGGGCACACATGGGGTCCCTGGGTCGGCAGGGATGTTGGAGCTGGACTTGTTTGTGGGATGGGAGGCATGGAGGGCAACCTTGGCAGGCTGGCTAGAGTCCCCACCGCTCTTCAATCCTCTGCCCCTGTGCAGGGTCTTGGAGAGGTAAGAGTACAGTTTGTTTCTTACTGTAAGAGTAAGAGTGTCAGTTTGCAGAGCCCTCTGGCTTTCCTGGTTGTAGTCCCCATTTTTTTTCAAAACTAGTGAAGGGGGCTTGTCTTCCCAGTGTTGGTCTCCAGAGTGGGGTGCCCGCTGTGGGGCTTGAGCCCCTTGCTCCTTAAGGAGGACCTCTGAGTTTGTGACACACCCCTCCTCTTTTGGGTTGCCTGATGGGGGCGTGGGTCCTAACTAGGTCCCTTCTCTTGCCCTCCTACCTGTCCCGATGTTTTTTGTTTTGTTTTGTTCATTTTGTTCTTATCCTTACTTGTAAAAGAGCTATTGTGCTAATCTTCACGTTGTTCTCAGAGAGAGTTGTTCTATGTGTAGCTGTAGTTTAGGTGTGTTCGTGGGAGAAGTTGAGTTGGGGGTCTTCCTACTCCGCCATCTCCATCTTGCTGCCTATAGTGTAACTTTAAAATCTCTTTCTCATTATTTACTATTCACATGTGGGTGAACAGAGTAGTTATCCCCTCTTATTAATTACACTAAAGATAGTTCAGTCACAAAATACGATTGAGCATCTGGAAATATAACACTTTAGAAAACATATTAATAAGTTACTTAAGTTTTTTAAGCATATCTAACTTGCTGGATCAGTTAGTTAATGCTAATACTTCAAGCTTCTCTTTGATATTATTGATTTCAATTAATATTTTGAATGTCCTTCCATTTCTTAGCTGTGGAATACTAGGAACTATACCTTCTATTAAGTCTTGAAGTTCGTAAGTTAAATTTCTTTAAATTTCAAAGATTTCAAAGGTATTTGCAGAGATAAAAATCCCACTTGTGGAAGAATAGTGTGTCATTTCATTCAGTAATTCAATAAATTATTAGTACCTACCATGTGCCAGACATAATATTCTAAGATTATCTGTTATTTTACTGAGCATATTATAGGTATAATACATGCTCAGTTGGAACAGGTCAAAAATATTTACCTTTGATGCTGTAATACAGCTTTCAATATAGCTTGTGCTATTGTTATTTTTCTAGAAGTATTGTCTTCTTTTCTCCAAAGAGAAGATTATAGATGTTCTGTAAACTTTTAACCTCATCTGTTGTAAAAATTTGAAGACAAACAATAATACATGAAACAACTGAAGCCACATATGTCATCATTATTGATTTTTATCTTAAAATATGCAAAGGACTTTGGATATTCTATTGATTCATTGTCTGGCTTTGTTTCAATTTTAAAATTAAAATTGATTTTTAGGTCTTTGATTTGTTTGGGGTCAAAGTGTTAAAATGTGTATTCTGTAAGGAGAAAGAGATGTACATACAAAGAAGAGAGTGTTTATGAAGATCAACCTTTTCCAGGATAATTCCAGAACAATACTTTTACCATTCTGAACATTATCAGGAGGATTCTAGAGCTGGAAATTGTGTTATTAAGTATACAGCAATCATCTGTTAAATTGGGAGAGTCTTCATTTCACATCAGGAACCACATGGTTACTATAACCATTATTTATGTTTTTATGATTGTACATATTTATTTTGAGGGATGCTTGAGGAGCAAGTAACAGAATCACTCCAAGAATTTAAGATGTATTTGCCAAGTCAACATTCTTTAGGATATTACTTCCCAGGAAGCTGGGAGAGAAGAAGCACTTTCTTTTTTGAGACTGTGTAACCACCAAATATGGGCCAGGAATGCACATGAGAATCAGGTTAGTGCTAGACATAATTCCTTACATGTGATTCCTTTATTCCATTCCCAACGCTCAACCTAAAATCAGGCACTTTCAGAAAGTCCCGTAAAAATCATTGAGTTTTCCAGGTCTGGAGCTGGCCCAAAAAACATAAATATGACCACAGGTCATATCCGTAGTCATATATCAGGATCCTCTGAATTCCTGGGAGAATACTGTTTAAAGGATACAGTCAAGGGGAAAATTAGTGGCATAATCAGTGGCGAATTGACATATTCTCAAAAATCATTGCAAAACTTTCTTGGATATGAATAGTTTAATTATTTATATATTACGCTTTCAGAGAAATGTTGAAAAAGTTAAAGTGATTATAATAAGTATATGCATGGGAAAGGTGTAATCTATAGCATGGAGCCAATATACAAGGTAATCTTAGCAATCAATGTAATCTTGAAGTTGAGGGAGATTATTTATTCGACATGCACTCACTCAATTTTGGCACCTTTGTTTCCCATAGGGGTTAAATAGGTAGAATTCATTCTCTCAGGCAGGAACCTCAGGCTATAGCTCCTGTGCTAGGGAGGCCCAAGGAATTCATACCATTACAATGCACCCCGAAGAAAGCAGTGAGTCATTAAGAGATCCAATTCATAGAATGTATAAAGTGGCCATACAGAACAGTATTAACAGAAACAAGAATATGAGTTTATGATAAGTTCCATAAGCTCTTTATCACAGAACCCATTACAGGAATAAACGGAGAGAAATCAATGTTATTAGTAAAGCTATCCTTTGTAATATCACAGCTAATAAAATAACAAAAAATGTACCATGCAATCAAAGGCAAATTGATTTTCTTTTAACGTTGAGTATGTATGTCTATATTTCTCATGTGTACTCTTTCCAAGTGGTAGTGAAGATAATAACTTCTTTCACAAATATCTTTAGTGGAAATATGCAACATAATTTCAACGTCAAGAAATTGGCTCTTGATTACTTGAAAACTCAAACAGAAAGTGCTCTTTTGAGTATAGCTGTGTGGTTTTTTAATTAAATTAGTTTAATGGAATTTTGAGTATCTTAGAACAATAATGTTTTTACCTAGAATTGTTAATATATGATACTCCATGGACTTAAAATGTAATAAAAAGAATAATTTCAGAATTAAGTTCTCAGGAGAAAAACATTCAGTAAAATGTTTTTGAGCATTTCTAGATCTAAAAAGAAGAGATGGGGGAGTAAGGGATTTAACATTTTGGAGCCAGTCGGGTGGGATTAGGACCCACCCCATCAGCCTCATTTTAAATTAATTTTCTTTTTTAAAGGCCCCATCACCAAATACAGTCATATGCTGAGGTAGCAGGGTTAGGGTTTCGACATATGAATTCGGGGGGACACAGTTCAGTCCATGACAACTTGCAGAAAGGAATGACCAAGCCCATGAAAGAAATAAGTCAGAGACTGTCAAAAGGCTTTTGGTGTGTCTCAGAATAAACACTTTTTTTGCTCATGACTGAATTAACTATCAACCCATCCAAGAAACAACTCCTCTTGGAAAATGAGGTTTGGAAATTGTGAAAAACAACATCTTGCAAAAATAAAAATTGTCATGTCCTTATTGACTCAACCAAATGGAAATATCTCATAGTCTGGCAAAACAAGCTTTACTTTAAATCGAAATAAAAAGTCAGAACCACATTATGTATTTAAAACTTTGAAAAAAATGTCATCATCATAGTGTCCTGTCATCATATACAAATCCAATGAAAACCCTCAGAACCATATAAAGATGAGTATATTCCTTCTGTAATCTTACTTGTGAAAGGGACTCTCCAGCTTGTGAAACACACTCACTTTCCCTGAATCTGGCAACATCCCCAATAAATTATGCAGTTCCATATGGTCTGGAAATAGCTCCTATTACTTTCCTTATCTTTCCAAAATGAGGCCTATTTGGATAAATAATGGACATTATGAGCAATTTAATTTGTTCTTGTCTGCATATGTACATATATTAGCTGTAGTTGGTTTCTTCTTTCCTATTATTTCATCAGACACAGTAAGTCAAGAAGGTATTCATCTATTCCTAAACACTAAATCATAATTCTTTGTAAAAGCAAAAGAACTACTGCCTTGCCAAGAATACAAAAACTGTAATTTGAGTAAATGCTAGCTTCCATAATGGGTTTTGGATAAATAGATCATTTATTACAAATACATAAATGAATGTTAACATCCAAATGCCAGTATGCCTCTAGATTGAGAAGGCTGTTTTCAAATGGAGAAGCTGGCTTAGTTAGGCTTATCCAGAAAGCTCCCACCACACGTTGATTAAATATATACTTGAGAGAGTGCATGTTTTGTTCTGAGTTGTGGCCTACTCAGCCGTGAGTCTGATTACCAAGATTCAGCTTCTATCTGAAATAGACTAGAGTCACTAAGAGATTCTATCGGACTGGGAACACAGTCTTTAAGAATTCTCATCAGCAATTCTGTTTTAGTCTTTAATTGCCTCTATCCTAACCCTAATCCTAGTCAACAACAACTTCATGCTTCATTCTCCTGCCATGCAGAAACTAACAGCTCTCACTGAGATGTAAATCAGATAAGCCATTTCTATGCCACTTGTAGAAGTTTCTTTTTATTATCCTTTTACTTATTTTCATTTGTTTGTCACCTCATCTACTTTTTAACATCTTTTCCTTTTAAAACTTGAGAACAAAAAATTTAAGAGTTTAAGAAAAGAGTGATGGATACAATCTGTGCCCTACATAAAGTCAGAATGTTCCCTTCCTTGCCCCCGAAAGAGCTCTTAGTGAATTCTGAGAACACAGTATTACTTGACATAAGAATCCTCTTTCTCATTCAAAATGAATGCCTTGAAAGAAACTCAACCCAGTGACAATTTGACGACATTGCTTTAAAACCACAAAACTGCAAGTCAGGGAACCACAAGCCAGATTTCCTCTGGGAGGCATAATGATATCAGTAGTAGAAAGTTCCAAGAAAAGGGCTAGGAAAACGCAGCATCAAGGATTCTTTTCAGCAATTAAACATGATGGGGGGGGGGAATTATTGTCTTGTACATTATCCAGAGTAACATTTTTCCTGCCACACTCTATTCTTGTACTTATTTTTTTATTAAATTGCATACAGAAAACAGTACATGTTGTAATTATGCATCTGGAATGCTCACAAAGGGATCTCACCTGTATAACCATCTCCAGTAGATCAAGAACACGTCCAACGCTCAGATATTCCTCTTGTGCCCTCTTCCAGTCACTGCCCCTCCTCCTGACATTTACCAGCAGAGTAGTTTTGTTTGGTTTTGTTCTTTATGTACATCAAATCATACAGTGTGTGCTCTGTGTCTGGTTTCATTCACCCTGGTGTGGACAGTTGTCCATTGTGCATTCACATTGTCATCTAGAATACCATGGTGTGAATAAACCTCTATACTGATCATGGGCATTTGGGTAGGTTCCAGTTTGTTGCTGTCACAAATATCGCCATTGTAAACATTCTATCTAGTGTGTGCTTTTGGTTCACATATGTATGCATTTTTGTGGGTTTACATCTACGAGTAGAATTGCTGGAATATAAGCTATGCTTTGCAACATTACCAGAATTTTCCAAAGTGGTTCGAAGGGGTTGTTACCCATTAATATTTCTGCCAGCAGTGCCAGAAGCTTTCAGTTTTCCCAGTCTTGCGAACATTTTGTATAATTCTTTATTTTATAATGTTTAGCTTTGTTTATTGTTGCTTCCTCTTTTAAGTCATTTGGTAGTGCATGGTATTATTGTATTATAAGTCTAATTTACTTTTCCTTGATGAATAAGGATCTACTTTGACAATTACCTCCCTGTTTTCCCCTCCCCCCTCCCAGCCTCTGACAACCATCAATCCACTCCCTGCTTCTGTGAGTCTGACTACTTTAGATTCCTCATATAAGGAGTATCATATAGTGTTTGTCTTTCTGTATTTGGCTTATTTCGCTTAGTATAATGTTCTCCAAATCCATCCATGTTGTTGCAAATGGCAGGACTTCCTTCATTTTTGAAGGCTGATTATCCTATTATATATATGTATATAACGCAAGCTGAGGAATATGTTTATGACATAGTGGTGGTGATGGTTTCACAGATGTATACTGATCTCCAAACTCGTCAAAGTGTATACATTAAATATGTAAAGCTTTTTGTATGCCAATCATGGCTCAATAAAAATGCACAAAAATCCAAAGAATCTATGGATACTTTCATATATTTATTGATCATGTGTTTACATTTTTGGCAACATGTCTGCTGAAGTCTTTTGATATTTTTCTGTTAGGTTGTCTGCCTTTTTCTTATCGATTTGTATTTGAATTTTTTTAATATTCTAGATATATGCATTTGTTGAAGGAACGCACTGGAAATATTTTCCCTCACTGTGGGTTGCTTTTTCAGGAGTGATTTTGAGCTCCTATTGAAGAAATGTTTGCCAACTTTGGGACTGAAAGATGTTTCACATTTTTATGTTTTTAGGTTACCTTTCACATGAATATCTTTATGCCATCTGGAAATAATTTTGTGTGTGTGATTGAGGTATATCTGATTGACTCAATATCATTTATATTAAAGATCATATTATGTCCACTGTATTGAAGTGTTATCGTAGATAAGCCCAGGCAAATATTTATAAATATTATATATGAACAGGTTTGGTTCTGGCCTCTACTCTAGTCCATAGACCATTTTTTCTATTCATGTTACAATACTGCATTATCTTAATTATTTAGATTTATAATGATGTTTAGTATCTGGAAACGCACATACTACAGCTCTTTTGTTCTCGTCAATATGTCCATGGCTATTCCTAACCCCCTGCATTTACACTTGAGTTTTAGATTTGATCTTCATTATAATACTTTATTTTTAAATACAGATTTTATTTTGATTTATTTTGAAGCCACTTATTACTCGATTCAATAAATTATGCAGCTACTTAATAATGTTATTTCTATAAGCTCCAAAAATTAAATTTGTCTTTCCTTACTATTTTTATAATATATATAATGTACATATATGTTTTATATAGGATATATATATTATATATATTATTTCTTTAAATGGCTAATTCTTATTATTGCAGGATATCATGTTTTTGAAAAGCTAAAACCAAAACTTCGTATGTGGGGTTATTCTACCTCCATAGCAAAAAGAATACAATGAAAAACCCACATACTTAATGGTAAAAATATGAAAGCTTTCCCACTAAGATCGAAATAAGACAAGGATGTCCACTCTCAACACTGCAATTCAG
The DNA here is from genome assembly GCF_039906515.1 of Pseudorca crassidens. Classification (NCBI taxonomy): domain Eukaryota; kingdom Metazoa; phylum Chordata; class Mammalia; order Artiodactyla; family Delphinidae; genus Pseudorca; species Pseudorca crassidens. The sequence goes on from NC_090313.1 coordinate 8,395,155, forward strand.
CATTGCACTGGAGGTTCTAGTCAGGGAAATCAAGCTAAAAAAGAAGTAGGAATCATTCATATTGAGAAAAAAATAAGTAAAATTATCAGTATTTGCACAGGATATATAACCTTGTATAAAGATAACCCTAAGGAATCCATTAAAAACTATTATACCTTAATAGTTGAGTTCAGGAAGTTTTCAGAATGTAAGATTAACATTTTAAAAAATCAATTGTATTTCTATACACTGCATATAAACTATCTGAAAACAAAACTAAGAAAATCATTTATTATAACACTATAAAGAATAAAATGCATGGGAATAAATTTAACAAAAAAAGTGCAAGTCTTGTATATTAGAAACTGCAAGATATTATTGAAAGATATTAAATAATATCTCAATATATAGAAAGGTATTTAATGTACATGGATAGGAAGACTTAATATTGTCAAGATGACAGTGCTCCCGAAATTGATCTATAGATTAAACACAATCCCTTTCAAAATCCCAGCTTGTTCTTTTGCAGAAATTTACTTGTTAATCCTAAAATTTATATGAAATTACTAGGGACCCTGAATAGCAAAATAATTCTTAAAGAAAAAGAACAAATTTTCAGGTTTTAGATTTCTTGATTTTAAACTGAATATAAACCTGCAATAATCAAAACTATATGGTATTGGTATAATGCTAAGCATATAGATCAGTGAAGAAGAATTGAGAGTCTTGTAATAAAACATTGTGTCTATGGTCAATTGATTTTGACAAGGGTACTAAGAAAATCCAATTAAGAAAGAATAAACTTTTCCAAAAATGGTGCCAGACAACTGGATATTCACATGCAAAAGAATGAAGTTTGATCTCTAAGTTATGTAACAAACAAATTTGACTCAAAATTTATTTAAAAGATCTAAATGTGTGAATTAAAACTCAAGTACTCTTAGAAGAAAACATGGAAGCAAATATTCTTGACATTGGTTAGGCAATGCTTTCTTAGGATGCCAAAGGCACAAACAACTAAAGATAAAATAAAAATGTGAACTTCATCAAAACTAAAAACTTCTGTATTAGAAATTAAAACATCAAGAAAGTGACAATACACGAATTAGAATGGAAAACATTTCCAAATCATATATCTGATAAGGGACTTGTATCCAGAATATATAAAAAATTTGGGAGCTCAGTAAAAGAAAGGAAAGAGAGGAAGGAAGGAGAGGAAAGAGAGGAAAGAGAGGAAAGAGAGGAAAGAGAGGAAAGAGGAAAGAGGAAGGAAGGAAGGAAGGAAGGAAGGAAGGAAGGAAGGAAGGAAGGAAGGGAGGAAGGGAGGAAGGGAGGAAGGGAGGAAGGAAGGAAAAAATAACCCAATTTAACTAAGGTAAACAATTTCCCTGGGTATTTCTCCAAAGAAGATATACAAATGACTGTCAGACACGTGAAAATATGCTCAACATCATTAGGTATTACAGAAATGTAAATCAAAATCACAATAAGATCTCACTTCACATACAATAGGATGACTACAAAAAAAAGGTGCGGGTTTCCCTGGTGGTCCAGTGGTTAAGAATCTACCTTCCAATGCTGGGGATGTAGGTTCAATCCCTGGTTGGGGAACTAAGATCCCACATGCCTCGGGGCAACTAAGCCTGTGTGCCGCAGCTACAGAGCCCACATGCGCCACAACCAGAGAGAAGCCCGTGTGCCACAACTAAGACCCGCTGCAGCCAAAAATAAGTAAATAAATAACTAAATATTTTTTAAAAAAGATGGACTATAACAAGTGTTGACTAAGATGTGGAGAAATTAGAAACCTTATATAATGCTGTCAAGAACATAAAATTCTGAAACTACTTTGGAAAACATCTAGCAGTTCCTCAAAATGGCAAACATAGTTGCCATATAACCCAGCAATTCCATCCCTTGGTATCTATCAATAAAAATATATGCCCACACAAAAACTTATACAAGGATATCCATAGCGACATTATTCAAAACAGCCTCCAAGTGAAAAGAACTTTAATATCCATTAACTAACGAATGGATAAACAGAGTGTAAAGTATCCATATCATAGAATATTATTTAATAATAAAAAAGAATGAAGTACAGATGCATGCTACAACATGGATGAACCTCAAGAATATCTTGCAAAGTGAGATAAGGCAATCTCGAAGACCATATATTGTGTGATCCATTTTTATAAAATGTCCCTATACGCTAACAGAGAAAGAATGACAAATTAGCAGTTTTGGGGATCAGGGTGGGCAGTGTGGAGTGATTGTTAATGTCTACAGTGTTTCTTTTGTAGTGAGAAAAATATTCTAAAATTAGAGTGTGATAATAGTTGCACACCTCTGGGAATACACTAAAAACACTGCACTTTACATTTTAAATAGGTAAATTTTACATGTGAATTATACCTTACTAAAGCTAATAAAAATATATGAGGCAAAAAGTGATCAAATAAATGAAGTAAACAAATTTACAGTTATTAAAGATTTTAAGACTCAGTAATTGATAGAATAAGCAAATGATAAACAATTTAAAATATAAAAGTCTTAAAATACTCTTACCCAATTTGGCCTAATTGACATTTATAGAAGAAGCTACCAGAACACATTAGATTTACACATTTTTTTCAAGCTAATGAAGAGCATGTGTCCTAAGATAAACTGTATTCTAGGATATAAAATAAGTTTGAATATACAGATTTTCTTCAAATTAAGATGGGGTTAAGTCCTGATAAATCCACGGTATGTAGACAATGTATTTAATATACCTAATCTACTCAACATCATGGCTTAGCCTAGCCTAACTTAAATGTGCTCACAACAATTACATGAGCCCATAGGGGGGCAAAATCATCTAACACAAAGCCAATTTTATAATAAACTGTTGAATATCTTATGTAATTTATTGACTATTATACTATATATATATAAAGTGAAAAACATATATAACATATATAAGTGAAAAACAGAATGGCTGTATGGACCAGAATATAGTTGTTACCGTATATCACTAGCCCAGGAAAAGATCGAATTCGGAATTCCAAGTACAGTTCTACTGAGTGCATATGGCTTTTGTACTATTGTAAAGTGGAAAAAATCCTAAGTCAAACAAACCATCATAAGTCAGGGACCTCCTTTATTTAAAAGTATGCACGTCATATTTCATTAGTTTTATTTATGTTGAATTTCATCAAAATTAAGAACTGCTTTTTTGAAAGACAGTCTTAAGAAACTGAAGAGACTAGTTATTTACTAGGATAAAATATTTACAATTTATACACACACAGTATATAAAAAACTCACAAGCCCAATCATTAAACAAGAAATCCAATTAAACACGGAAGAAGGATTGAACACATATTTAACCCAAGAGTAGATAAGCATATGAAAAGATGCTCAATGTCATTATTCTTTAGTTGTTTGCAAATATATTAAACCTACAATGAGATATCCACCTATTAGAATGTCTTGAAATTTAAAAGTCTGACCATCTTAAGTTTTTGTCATGCTGTTGAGTAACTAGAACATTCATACAATGCTGATGGGAATATAAAAATGGTACACTAAGGAATATAGTTTGGTAGTTTTAAAATTTTTTTAATAAGTTTAGCATCCTCCTGACATTTGATGCAAGCATTTCATTTCCAGCATTTTGTTGTTCACGATAAATGACAACTTACATCGATATAAAGACTTGTTTACAAATGTTCCTAGATGTTTTAGTATCATCCCTAACATCCATTATTAGGTGAATTGAAAAACTCATAGTATGATGGAGTACTACTCAGCAATAAAAAGGTCACTGTTGATACACAACATGGGCAAGTCTCAAAATAATTATGCTGAGGGAAAGAAGCCAAAAAGAAGAATGCATACTGTGTGGTTTCATTTCAATAAAAGTTTAGAAAATACAAGCTACCTAAAGTGAAAGAATGCAAATCACTGCATTGCCTGAGGATGGCCAGGAGGCAGGGGCAACTGTGGGAAGGAGAATCACAAAGGGGCATGAGAAAGCTAGGAGGAGTGATGAATATGCTCATTAAAAAAAAAAAGGATACATATATTTGCAGATTTCTGTTATTTCCTGTTAATGTGTATTAATATGTTCATAGTAAATTAGCAAGCTACTGTCCAGGAGGCACACACTAATTACTCCATTTTACAGCCAAACATATGGCATAGCTAATGTTGAGGCCATCATGTCAGTGTGAATTGATTATGATTTCAGTGGGATTGCCTCTTTGGTTTCTTTCATTTGAAACAAAAAGAAAAATTAGTATTGTACAAATATCTTAGAAAATATATGTTTAAGAAATTTTTGTCTACTATTACCAGGCAAAGGAAAACAATGATTTTAGACTGCATTTGAAAATATTTAAAAATTGGTTTTATAACCTAGTCAGTTATTAAAGCCAAATCACATTTTGGTTTTTTTTTTTGTATTTCTAATGAATTAGTGACATTATACTTTATGTATCTAGATACCATTGCATGCTAATTTATGATGAAGTAATAAGTTCAAATGATCAACTCAAATTTTCCTTGTATAATTCCAATTTTATCAACATTTAATTGAGGTTCAAGTTGATTAATAGAATCATCTAAGTTTGTATAGCTCATAAGAAATTATTCATAATATATGTGCTAAAAATAACATTACTTGATGCTAGATATTTAATGTATTCTGGCTGAAAGTGTAATTTACCTTAAGTAAAAGCTATCTTGGCACAGAAAGCTTTCTTACTGTGTGCTGAACTAAAGGAAATAGTTTCTGTTTCTTTTCAAATAATAAGAGAATGTGAACTTATTGCTAGCATATATTTTGATATGATAAGAGAATAAAATTCATGGGCAAAATTGAACAGTTTATTTTCTCAAATCATATCTAAAATATATTATATGTAACACTGCTCAGGCATTAAAAATGATATTTTCCTGACTTCAAAAGAGACAAATTATTCACTGTGTGTTATTCCCTCCTATACCACAGTGGTATTTACCCCCTTTTCTATAATCTTTTCTTTCATATGCCCCTCGACATGCTTATACAACAACAAACTTCTCTTTTCATGTGTAAAAATCATAGAAAAAATAATGAAGATGCAGGACAGGTAGTTGAATAATTTTACCAAACCTTCTAATGAAATATTAAAAATCTTTCACCTAGCCCCTAGCCCCCCGCACACACACAAAAAAAAAGCAAAGGAAAAAACTATAGAAACACAAATTGTACTTATTTTCAAACTGAAAAGAATCTAAAAATTGGTTGTGCTAAAGGTTTAAATTTGCAGCCTCTTTCTCTAAAACCTGTCTAGGCTATTCTTTCTGTTCTGAGCCTTTCTCTTCTTTTAGACACTTCTTTTGCTATTTACTTGCATTTTTCTTAATAATATACTTAGGTAGCAATTTCTTGATACAATTAATTATAGACAAGACCTTTTAACCACCTGTCACAGTGGCTGAGGGCTCATTTTTTCTAAATTCCCCACATCCTGCCTAAAACAACCCATTTTAAAGACATTTTAAAAATATATAAATAGCAAATATTTACATACTATAACTACTTGAATATTTGCACTGCCAAGTAAAGTAATGTGTTATTATTATAATTATGTTTCTTTTCCTAGGTTTCCTGAATTTAATCATTCATTCACGTATTTTCATCTGACTGGTATTCTGTGTCTGAGTTTAGATATTCTCCCCAAATTCTAAAATACATCCACAGATCTGTCCAACTCCTAGCTATTTTCCTACCTAGCTAAACATTCTAGAGAATCCATACACTATACACAAATTTACAATTTGCTTTGTTCTGCTAACTTTAACTTAATAACCTAGGTATAACCAAAGCATATGAGATTTAGTTCTTTCTTGTTCTTTTTCATTGATTCACATTTAAATTGTCTCAATTTTCAATTTTCAAAGAGCAGTGTTGCAACGAACATCCTAGTGCACTTTTAGCCATTCGTGTTATGTGTTTCCATGGGATTGATTTTAGATGTGAGATACCTGGGGTAGAGAATGTGCATAGTTAATATCTGATTGAACTGATTATATTTGAGAATCAACCATGTGCTAGTTAGTGTTAGTCACTATTCTAGGAGTACAAGGCACAGCAGAAGACGTGGGAGGCATGTTTGTTTTATGATGATACCATATTTGCTGGTGGATATTGTTATGTCTCTCCTCAAAGCTGACAAAGCGAACAATCTCACCAATAGCTGATGATGCTGTTAAATTCCATGAACCATGCACAGAGTTACTGGCAATCTTTTAAATTTTTACTTAATTTTATAAATCTGATGGGAAAAGGGAAAATTCCATTGTTATTTTGTTTTATCTTGATCACAAAAGACGTTCAATATAATTTTATATATTTATTGGCCATTAATAGTTCTTGTTCATTTCCTGTTCATATATCATGTTGATTTTTAATATTAGTCTCATTGATTTGTAGCAGCTTAATTGTGTCTTTATGTTTTAATTAAATATTGCTGAACTGTTAATGATAATATCACCTTATATATTTTTTCCAAATACTTCACCCGAGACTATTTCTTGCTTTTTCAACTTTGTTTAGGAACTATGAAACTATGAAAGTTAACATATATAAGGCATAGTAAGTCTCACAGTATTTGACCATTGCCAAGTTTCCTCATTATATCTCAAATCCAGAAAATTATAAGTCCTATGCAAAAAACTGAGAGTGATTTTACTATAAGCAAATGACTATACACTATATTTGTGTGTGTTTCAATAAGAAATGTTTTCCTAGAAAGTGAGGCCTATATTCAGAGGCACTAATTTTACACTGCTGATTTAGTTTCTTCAATGCTAAAATAAAATGAAATAAAATAAAATATAAATAAAATAAAATAACATCTTAGTTATGCATTAAAAGTTTCCCAATCTCCCCACTTCCACAGTGCTACTGTAACATTCACTACCACTAATCATTTAATAAGAACTCATTATTCTTATAATGAGTTAGTATGAAAGGATATATATGATATTAGTAGGCTAATACTCCAACCTTACTATGAAACTGAGGCCATGTATAAATTATAATCCAAAGCAGACACAGTGACAGTAAGATGTGTATATTTCATTCCAACCTGCATCATACTAATTGCCAAATGAGTTTTTCACCTCTTTGTGAAGGTTTATTTTTTATAAATAGGAGGATACTATTATGGAAAACTATACTCTGTATGCCTACCATGCGCTATGGCTTGCCTGGAATACAATGATACAAAATGTCCATCGTAGTATAAAGAAATAAAGACTAAAAACTTCTATGTTTTACATATAGAAGAAAATTGTCCACTTTTATAACAGAATAGAAAGCATACTTTTTCAAGCCTGAGGGAGGAGGGTGCAGCATTGTTTGTGGTGACAGCTGTTTTTGTGACGATGTGGGTAATGGTGTTGGTGATGGTAACAATGATGGTGGTTCCTGGAAGGAAGGCAATTGAGCCAATCCATGAATAGTGAGTAGGGTTGGGCTGGTTCTCCAAAGAAGACGTACAGATGGCAAAAAAACACACGAAAGGATGCTCAGCATCACTAATCATTAGAGACATGCAACTCAAAACTACAGTGACGTATCACCTCACACCGGTCAGAATGGCCATCACCAAAAAGTCTACAAAGAGGCTTCCGGGAAGACGGCGGAAGAGTAATACGCGGAGATCACCTTCCTCCCCACAGATACACCAGAAATACATCTACACGTGGAACAACTCCTACAGAACACCTACTGAACGCTGGCAGAAGACCTCAGACCTCCCAAAAGGCAAGAAACCCCCCACGTACCTGGGTACGGCAAAAGAAAAAAGAATAAACAGAGACAAAAGAATAGGTACGGTACCTGCACCAGTGGGAGGGGGCCGTGAAGGATGAAACGTTTCCACACGCTAGGAAGCCCCTTCGCGGGCGGAGACTGCGGGTGGCAGAGGTGGGGAAGCTTCGGAGCCGCAGAGGAGACCACAGCCACAGGGGTGCGGAGGGCAAAGCGGAGAAATTCCCGCACAGAGGATCAGGGCCGACCAGCACTAACCAGCCCGAGAGGCTTGTCTGCTCACACGCTGGGGCGGGCGGGGCTGGGAGCTGAGGCTCGGGCTTCGGTCGGAGCGCAGGAAGCGGACTGGGGTTGGCGGCGTGAACACAGCCTGCAGGGGGTTAGTGCACCACGGCTAGCCGGGAGTCCGGGGAAAAGTCTGGAGCTGCCGAAGAGGCAAGAGACTTTTTCTTCCCTCTTTGTTTCCTGGTGCGCGAGGAGAGGGGATTAACAGCGCTGCTTAAAGGAGCTCCAGAGACGGGTGCAAGCCGCGGCTAAAAGCGTGGACCCCAGAGACGGGGATGAGACGCTAAGGCTGCTGCTGCCGCCACCAAGAAGCCTGTGTGCGAGCACAGGTCACTCTCCACACCCCCCTTCCGGGGAGCCTGTGCAGCCCGCCACTGCCAGGGTCCCGGGATCCAGGAACAACTTCCCCGGGAGAACGCACGGCGCGCCTCAGGCTGGCGCAACGTCACGCCGGCGCAACGTCACGCCGGCCTCTGCCACCGCAGGCCCGCCCCGCACTCCGTGCCCCTCCCTCCCCGAATCAGCGGCTCCTTTAACCCCGTCCTGTCTGAGCGAAGAACAGACGCCCTCCAGGGACCTACACGCAGAGGCGGGGCCAAATCCAAAGCTGAGCCGCAGGAGCTGTGCGAACAAAGAAGAGAAAGGGAAATCTTGCCCAGCAGCTTCAGAAGAAGCAGATTAAAGCTCCACAATCAACTTGATGTACCTGCATCTGTGGAATACCTGAATAGACAATGAATCATTCCCAAATTGAGGCGGTGGACTTTGAGAGCAAGATTTATGATTTTTTCCCCTTTTCCTCTTTTTGTGAGTGTGTATGTGTATGCTTCTCTGTGAGATTTTGTCTGTATAGCTTTGCTTCCACCATTTGTCCTAGGGTTCTATCCGTCCGTTTTTTTTTAATTTTTTTTCTTTTTTTTCCCCTTAATTATTTTTTATTTTAATAACTTTATTATATTTTATCATATTTTATTTTACTTTATCTTCTTTCTTTTTTTCCTTCCTTCCCTCCTTCCTCCCTCCCTCCCTCCCTCCTTTCTTTCTTTCTTTCTACTTCTACTAATTCTTTCTTTCTACTTTTTCTCCCTTTTATTCTGAGCCGTGTGGATGAAAGGCTCTTGGTGCTGCGGCCAGGAGTCAGTGCTGTGCCTCTGAGATGGGAGAGCCAACTTCAGGACACTGGTCCACAAGAGACCTCCCAGCTCCACATAATATCAAACAGCGAAAAACTCCCAGAGATCTCCATCTCAACACCAGCACCCAGCTTCACTCAACGACCAGAAAGCTACAGTGCTGAACATCCTATACCAAACAACTAGCAAGACAGGAACACAACCCCACCCATTAGCAGAGAGGCTGCCTAAAATCATAATAAGTCCACAGACACCCCAAAACACACCACCAGACGTGGACCTGCCCACCAGAAAGACAAGATCCAGCCTCATCCACCAGAACACAGGCACCAGTCTCCTCCACCAGGAAGCGTACACAACCCACTGAACCAACCTTAGCCACTGGGGACAGACACCAAAAACAACAGGAACTACGAACCTGCAGCCTGCAAAAAGGAGACCCCAAACACAGTAAGATAAGCAAAATGAGAAGACAGAAAAACACACAGCAGATGAAGGAGCAAGATAAAAACCCACCAGACCTAACAAATGAAGAGGAAATAGGCAGTCTACCTGAAAAATAATTCAGAATACTGATAGTAAAGATGATCCAAAATCTTGGAATTAGAACAGACAAGATGCAAGAAACATTTAACAAGGACCTAGAAGAACTAAAGATGAAACAAACAACGATGAACAACATAATAAATGAAATGAAAAATACTCTAGATGGGGACTTCCCTGGTGGCGCAGTGGTTGAGAGTCCGCCTGCCGATGCAGGGGACAAGGGTTCGTGCCCCGGTCCGGGAAGATCCCATGTGCCACGGAGCGGCTGGGCCCGTGAGCCATGGCTGCTGAGCCTGCGCGTCCAGAGCCTGTGCTCCACAATGGGAGAGGCCACAACAGTGAGAGGCCCGCATACTGCAAAAAAAAAAAAAAAAAAAATACTCCAGATGGGATCAATAGCAGAATAACTGAGGCAGAAGAATGGATAAGTGACCTGGAAGATAAAATAGTGGAAATAACTACTGCAGAGCAGAATAAAGAAAAAAGAATGAAAAGAACAGAGGACAGTCTCAGAGACATCTGGGACAACATTAAACACACCAACATTCGAATTATAGGGGTTCCAGAAGAAGAAGAGAAAAAGAAAGGGACTGAGAAAATATTTGAAGGATTATAGTTGAAAACTTCCCTAATATGGGAACGGAAATAGTTAATCAAGTCCAGGAAGCACAGAGAGTCCCACACAGGATAAATCCAAGGAGAAATACACCAAGACACATATTAATCAAACTGTCAAAAATTAAATACTAAGAAAACATATTAAAAGCAGCAAGGGAAAAACAACAAATAACACACAAGGGAATCCCCATAAGGTTAACAGCTGATCTTTCAGCAGAAACTCTCCAAGCCAGAAGGGACTGGCAGGACATATTTAAAGTGATGAAGGAGAAAAACCTGCAACCAAGATTATTCTACCCAGCAAGGATCCCATTCAGATTTGATGGCGAAATTAAAACCTTTACAGACAAGCAAAAGCTGAGAGAGTCCAGCACCACCAAACCAGCTTTACAACAACCGCTAAAGGAACTTCTCTAGGCAAGAAACACAAGAGAAGGAAAAGACCTACAATAACGAACCCAAAACAATTAAGAAAATGGGAATAGGAACATACATATCGATAATTACCTAAAATGTAAATGGACTAAATGCTCCCACCAAAAGACACAGATTAGCTGAATAGATACAAAAACAAGACCCATATTTTTGCTCTCTACAAGAGACCCATTTCAGACCTAGAGACATATACAGACAAAGTAAGGGGATGGAAAAAGATATTCCATGCAAACAGAAACCAAAAGAAAGCTGGAGTAGCAATTCTCATATCAGACAAAATAGACTTTAAAATAAAGACTATTAGAAGAGACAAAGAAGGACACTACATAATGATCAAGGGATCGATCCAAGAAGAAGATATAACAATTGTAAATATTTATGCACCCAACATAGGAGCACCTCAATACATAAGGCAAATACTAACAGCCAAAAAAGGGGAAATCAACAGTAACACATTCATAGTAGGGGACTTTAACACCCCACTTTCACCAATGGACAGATCATCCAAAATGAAAATAAATAAGGAAACACAACCTTTAAATGATACATTAAACAAGATGGACTTAATTGATATTTATAGGACATTCCATCCAAAAACAACAGAATACACATTTTTCTCAAGTGCTCATGGAACATTCTCCAGGATAGATCATATCTTGGGTCATAAATCAAGCCTTGGTAAATTTAAGAAAATTGAAATTGTATCAAGTATCTTTTCCGACCACAAGGCTATGAGACTAGATATCAATTACAGAACAATTTGCAGGTCTTCAGACTGAATTACACCACTGGCTCTCCTTGTTCTCCAGCTTGCAGAGAGTAGATCATGGGACTTCCAAGCCTCCATAATTATGTGAGCCAATTCCTATCATAAGTCTCTTCTGTATATCTCCCATTGGTTCTGTTTCTCTGGAGAAACCCCGACTAACACAACCCCCAAGCAATATTTGAGGTATCTCACAAGTAAACATACAGATCATAAACATAAAATTTCTTAAATGGTGTAATAATAAAACTGGAAACCAAAAATTTGAAAATTAAGATGATATTGAAGCATAATGAACAAATAGTATTTCAAAGACCATACATATATGTATTTCCTTTATGTAGGTTTTGCTCTAGGATTTATAAATCTATAAATTTAGCTGCCCATAAAATCAATCAAATAATTGTTGTATATTTATTAAAAAGTATGTGCATCTTCTAGATGTTACAAAACTGTGTCATGACAATATTTTAGGCAGATTTTCTTTTTAGTCCAGTTAGCACAAGGCAGTATCATGGACAGCCCAGTTGGAGGAGCCAAACCCAACATGGCTATTTTCACTAAATCTCAGTAAGTCGCAATTTGTTCTCTGGCCCTATTGAAGGACAATTAAGATGAAAGACAAAATGAGAATAGTTGGTGAGATGCTAGAGCTTATAGGGGAAAATAGAGAAAAAAATGGAAAAGGGGAGAAGGGGAAAACATGAATACATTTAAAAATAAAGAAAAAAGTAGAGTAGAATAAAATACTTATATTGTTGGCTTCCAGGGATAGTTGTGTACAAATATCATCTCTGAAAAATTTATTCCTTCTTTGTTCTGTGACCATAGTTTCTTAGTTTCATAGAAAGTATTGTTTGCCTTGGTGACAGACATTATAGAGTTTTTCTTTTACTTTTTCTGAGTAACTGTCTTCTTCGAATATTTTCACCCAGAAACTAATTTCTGACAACAATTCTTCAGGAAGATGACGGCATCCGGCTCAAAATTTTAAAAATCTTCTTAGGAGACATATGGCAAGTTTACCACAGATATTTATAATGTTCCCTCCTGAAACCAAGTTTAAATTTTAAAAATAAAATAAAATTTATATAATCCCATATCAGCAAAAGAACAGGGCAGACTTCAGCAGAAAAGAAATTTCCAAAATTTTAGTAAGAAGGCAAGCTGAGCGGTAATCATTGATTAATGAGGGTAAGCTGATCTTAATATGATCCAATCTCTCAGCAAGGTGCCAGAACCTCAGTGAGGTGTGGCTTCCATATATAAGATGCAAATGAAGGATCGTGTGGAGGACATTTAGTATCTCAAACCAGATCACATTGTCTCAATACTAAGCTGAAGTAGTATAGCCAGGTGATCACACCCAAGGCTAAAAGGGAGGTTTGCTTTGGAAAGAAATTGAAGAAAATGTCAAAAGACAATTACAATACCTAGCTGGACACCCCACAATAAAGCTTTTCTATTCTTGCATATGAGTAGTCTCCAGCAGAATGTCTGGTTCTGTTCAATGATGTACCTTGTCCACCTTCACTGAGTTAGTAGCTTACAATATTCTATGGCCACATTTTAAAATGTTGTGAACTAAGAATGCCACCTGCCATATCAGTGAACAAAGGATGTTGCGGCCATCAAGCCATCAGCCACTACAGTTCCCCCAAAAAGGTGAGCCCTAAAGGGACTCAGGATGAGAAAGCATGGGATACTAACCCTAGACAGCTGAGGTGCATATCAAAGGAATGATTTCGATAAGCCCAGATTTTGCATCTTTCCCTACATAGGAAAGTGCTAAATTCATTATCTTGAGATGTCTGGTTTTCTTTAATTAACTGTAATCTTTTGATGTTTGGACTGCACGGGTTTTTGTTACATCAGCTCCTATATATCACGGCTCCTCCCTCAGCTCTTCGGAGCTGTCCCTCAGAGCCATCTGAGAGTCCTGTCCACTGGGTATGAAGTCCTGAGAAAATCCACCAAATAAAACATAACTGTCAACTTTTAGGTTGTGTGTTTTTTTAAGTCAACAATATCTATAGGAAAACAAATTAAGGCATACCTTTAAAGAAAACCTGCAATAGGGAGACATAAGTCTTAGGAAAACAATAAATTTCTAGTGATATAATTAAGAAAAAGATACAAAAATGAAAGCAAAAAGTGTTCAAAATAGTATTTTCCATGGAAAATGTGGAGATTACATATTCATAAATTAAAATCAGAGTGGTATCAAAAAAGAGAAAAACAAGATCTCTTGAAAACTAAAGATAAACATAAACAAAATTTCACGGCACATTCTACAATATAGAGTTTAGAGATAGTCTTTGATTTGTTCAATAAAAAGGATACATAAAATATGAGGAAAAAAGACAAATGAAATAACTCATAAAACAGAGAAACTGATGATCCAATTAATATGAGTTCCAGAAAGAAGAAACAGTAAAAATGGAGTAGAAGAAATTATCAAAGAAATATGAGAGAATTTCTCAGATTTAAAATGGCATAGACCTTTTCAAATTACATAAAGGTTACTGAATAAAATTATGCAGAAAAACATACTAGGATACAGAATTTCAAAATATCAGAAAACATAGGAATAAAGTAGAAATTAAAAGCTTTCAGTGTGCTGTGGGTTGAACAGCATTTCCCCTAAAGGATAGGTTCAAATCCTAAACTCCCAGTATTTATGAAAGTGATCTTAATTGGAAATAGGGTCGTTTTTTAAAAATATTTTTATTGGAGTATAATTGCTTTACAATGGTGTGTTAGTTTCTGCTGTATAACAAAGTGAATCAGCTATACATATACATATATCCCCATATCTCCCCTCTCTTGCATCTCCCTCCCACCTTCCCTATCCCACCCCTCTAGGTGGTCACAAAGCACCTAGCGGATCTCCCTGTGCTATGCAGCTGCTTCCCACTAGCTATCTATTTTATTTTTGGTAGTGTATATATGCCCATGCCACTCTCTCACATCGTCCCAGCTTACCCTTCCCACTTCCCGTGTCCTCAAGTCCATTCTCTATATCTGCATCTTTATTCCTCTCCTGCCCCTAGGTTCTTCAGAACCATTTTTTTCTTTTAGATTCCAGATATATGTGTTAGCATACGGTATTTGTTTTTCTCTTTCTGACTTACTTCACTCTGTATGACACACTCTAGGTCCACCCACCACACTACAAATAACCCAATTTCATTTCTTTTTATGGCTGCATAATATTCCATTGTATATATGTGCCACATCTTCTTTATCCATTCATCTGTCGATGGACACTTAGGTTGCTTCCATGTCCTGGCTATTGTAAATAGAGCTGCAATGAACACTGTGGTACGTGACTCCTTTTGAATTATGGTTTTCTCAGGGTATATGCCCAGTAGTGGGACAATTGGGTCATATGGTAATTCTATTTGTAGTTTTTTAAGGAATCTCCATACTTATCTCCATAGTGCCTATATCAATTTACATTCCCACCAACAGTGCAAGAGCGTTCCTTTTTTATTCCACACTCTCTCCAGCATTTATTGTTTGTAGATTTTTTGATGATGGCCATTCTGACAGGTGTGAGGTGATACCTCATTGTAGTTTTGATTTGCATTTCTCTAATGATTAGTGATGTTGACCATCCTTTCATGTGTTTGTTGGCAATCTGTATATCTTCCTTGGAGAAATCTCTATTTAGGTCTTCTGCCCATTTTTGGATTGGGTTGCTTGTTTTTTTGATATTGAGCTGCATGAGCTGCTTGTAAATTTTGGAGATTAATCCTTTGTCAGTTGCTTCATTTGCAAATATTTTCTCCCATTCTGAGGGTTGTCTTTTCATCTTATGTTTTCCTTTGTTGTCCAAAAGCTTTGAAGTTTCATTAGGTCCCATTTGTTTATGTTTTGTTTTTATTTCCATTTCTCCAGGAAGTGGGTGAAAAAGGATCTTGCTGTGATTTATGTCATAGAGTGTTCTGCCTATGTTTTCCTCTAAGAGTTTGATAGTGTCTGGCCCTACATTTAGCTATTTAATCCATTTTGAGTTTATTTTTCTGTATGATGTTAGGAGTGTTCTAATTTCATTCTTTTACATGTAGCTGTCCAGTTTTCCCAGCACCACTTATTGAAGAGACTGTCTTTTCTCCATTGTATATTCTTGCCTCCTTTATCAAAAATAAGGTGACCATATGTGCAAGGGTTTATCTCTGGGCTTTCTATCCTGTTCCATTGATCTATATTTCTGCTTTTGTGACACTACCATACTGTCCTGATTACTGTAGCTTTGTAGTATAGTCTGAAGTCAGGGAGCCTGATTCCTCCAGCTCCATTTTTCTTTCTCAAGATTGCTTGGCTATTCGGGGTCTTTTGTGTTTCCATATAAATTGTGAAATTTTTTTGTTCTAGTTCTCTGAAAAGTGCCATTGGTAGTTTGATAGGGATTGCATTGAATCTGTAGATTGCTTTGGGTAGTGCAGTCATTTTCACAATGGTGAATCCAAGAACATAATATATCAGTCCACCTATTTGTATCATCTTTAATTTCTTTCATCAGTGTCTTATAGTTTTCTGCATACAAGAATTTTGTCTCCTTAGGTAGGTTTATTCCTAGGTATATTATTGTATTTATTGCAGTGGTAAATGGGAGTGTTTCCTTAATATCTCTTTCAGATTTTTCATCACTAGTCTATAGGAATGCAAGATATTTCTGTGCATTAATTTTGTATCCTGCTACTTTACCAAATTCATTGATTAGCTCTAGTAGTTTTCTGGTAGCATCTTTAGGATTCTCTATGTATAGTATCATGTCATCTGCAAACAGTGACAGCTTTACTTCTTCTTTTCCAATTTAGATTCCTTTTATTTCTTTTTCTTCTCTGATTGCTGTGGCTAAAACTTCCAAAACTATGTTGAATAATAGTAGTGAGAGTGGACAACGTTGTCTTGTTCCTGATCTTAGAAGAAAGGGTTTCAGTTTTTCACCATTGAGAACGATGTTGACTGTGGGTTTGTCATATATAGCCTTTATTATGTTGAGGTAAGTTCCCTCTATGCCTACTTTCTGGAGGACTTTTATCATACATTGTTGTTGAATTTTGTCAAAAGCTTTTTCTACATCTATTGAGATGATCATATGGTTTTTCTCCTTCAATTTGTTAATATGGTTTAGCACATTGATTTGTGTATATTGAACAATCCTTGCACTCCTGGGCTAAACCCCACTTGGTCATGGTGTATGATCCTTTTAATGTGCTGTTGGATTCTGTTTGCTAGTATTTTGTTGAGGATTTTTGCATTTATGCTCATCAGTGATATTGGCCTGTAGTTTTCTTTCTTTGTGACATCTTTGTCTGGTTTTGGCATCAGGGTGATGGTGGCCTCGTAGAATGAGTTTGGGAGTGTTCCTCCCTCTGCTATATTTTGGAAGCCTTTGAGAAGGATATGTGTTAGCTCTTCTCTAAATGTTTGATAGAATTGGCCTGTGAAGCCATCTGATCCTGGGCTTTTGTTTGTTAGAAGATTTTTAAACACAGTCTCAATTTCAGTGCTTGTGATTGGTCTCTTTATATTTTCTATTTCTTCCTGGTTCAGTCTCAGAACGTTGTGCTTTTCTAAGAGTTTGTCCATTTCTTCCAGGTTGTCCATTTTATTGGCATATTGTTGCTTGTAGTAATCTCTCATGAGCCTTTGTATTTCTGCAGTGTCAGCTTTACTTCTCCTTTTTCATTTCTAATTCTATTGATTTGAGTCTTCTCCCTTTTTTTCTTGATGAGTCTGGCTAATGGTTTATCAATTCTGTTTATCTTCTCAAAGAATCAGCTTTTAGTTTTATTAATCTTTGCTATCATTTCCTTCATTTCTTTTTCATTTATTTCTGATCTGATCTTTATTATTTCTTTCCTTCTGCTAACTTTGGGGGTTTTTTGTTCTTCTTTCTCTAATTGCTTTAGGTGCAAGGTTAGGTATTTACTCGAGATGTTTCCTGTTTCTTAAGGTAGGATTGTATTGCTATAAACTTCCCTCTTACAACTGCTTTTGCTGCATCCCATAGATTTTGGGTCATCGTGTCTCCATTGTCATTTGTTTCTAGGTATTTTTTTATTTCCTCTTTGATTTCTTCAGTGATCTCTTGGCTGCTCTGTAGTGTGTTCTTTAGCCTCCATGTGTTTGTATTTTTTACAGATTTTTTTCCTGTAATTGATATCTAGTCTCATAGAGTTGTGGTTAGAAAAGATACTTGATACAATTTCAATTTTCTTAAATTTACCAAGGCTTGATTTATGACCCAAGATATAATCTATCCTGGAGAATGTTCCTTGAGCACTTGAGAAGAAAGTGTATTCTGTTGTTTTTGAATGGAATGTCCTATAGATATCAATTAAGTCCATCTTGTTTATTGTATCATTTAAAGGTTGTGTTTCCTTATTTATTTTCATTTTGGATGATCTGTCCATTGGTGAAAGTGGGTTGTTAAAGTGCCTTACTATGATTGTATCAATTTCCCCTTTTATGGCTGCTAGCATTTGCCTTATGTATTGTGGTGATTCTATGTTGGGTGCATAAATATTTACAATTGTTATATCTTCTGGGATAGATCCCTTGATCATTATGTAGTGTCCTTCTTTGTCTCTTGTAATAGTCTTTATTTTAAAATCTATTTTGTCTGATATGAGAATTGCTACTCCAGCCTTCTTTTGATTTCCATTTGCATGGTATATTTTTTGCCATCCCATCACTTTCAGTCTGTATGTGTCCCTAGGTCTGAAGTGGGTCTCTTGTAGACAGCATATACACGGGTCTTATTTTTGTATTCATTCAGCCAGTCTATATCTTTTGGTGGGAGCATTTAATCCATTTACATTTTAGGTAATTATCAATATATATGTTCTTATTACCATTTTCTTAATTGTTTTTGGTTTGTTATTCATCTTTTCCTTCTCTTGTGTTTCCTGCCCAGAGAAGTTCCTTAAAATCTGTTGTAAAGCTGGTTTGGTGGTGCTGAATTCTCTTAGCTTTTGCTTGTCTGTAAAGGTTTTAATTTACAGACAAGAATCTACAGAATCTGAATGAGATCCTTGCTGGGTAGAGTAATTGTTGTTTTAGGTTTTTCTCCTTCATCACTTTAAATATGTCCTGCCTCTCTCTTCTGGCTTGCAGAGTTTCTGCTGAAAGATCAGCTGTTAACCTTATGGGGATTCTCTTGTATCTTATTTGTTGTTTTTCCCTTGCTGCTTTTAATATTTTTTCTTTGTATTTAATTTTGTTAGTTTGATTAATATGTGTCTTGGTGTGTTTCTCCTTGGTTTTATCCTGAATGGGATCCTCTGCGCTTTCTGGACTTGATTGATATTTCCTTTCCCATATTAGGGAAGTGTTGACCTATAATCTCTTCAAATATTTTCTCAGTCCCTTTGTTTTTCTCTTCTTCTTCTTCTGGGACCCCTATAATTCGAATGTTGGTGCGTTTAATGTTGTCCCAGAGGTCTCTGAGCCTGTCCTCAATTCTTTTCATTCTTTTTACTTTATTCTGCTCTGCGGTAGTTATTTCCACTATTTTATCTTCCAGGACACTTATCCGTTCTTCTGCCTCAGTTTTTCTGCTATTGCTTCCTTCTAGAGAATTTTTAATTTCATTTATTGTGCTGTTCATCATTGTTTGCTCTTTAGTTCTTCTAGGTCCTTGTTAAACATTTCTTGTATTTTCTCCATTCTCTTTCCAAGATTTTGGCTCATCTTTACTATCACTACTCTGGATTTTTTTTCAGGTAGACTGCCTCTTTCCTCTTCATATGTTTGGTCTGGTGGGTTTTTACCTTGCTCCCTCATATGCTGTGTGTTTCTCTGTCTTCTCATTTTGCTTAACTTACTGTGCTTGGGGTCTCCTTTTTGCAGGCTGCAGGTTCGTAGTTCCCATTGTTTTTCGTGTCTGCCCCCGGTGGCTAAGGTTGGTTCAGTGGGTTGTGTAGGCTTCCTGGTGGAGGGGACTAGTGCCTGTGTTCTGGTGGATGAGGCTGGATCTTGTCTTTGTGGTGGGCAGGACCACATCCGGTGGTGTGTTTTGGGGTGTCTGTGACCTAATTATGATTTTAGGCAGCCTCTCTGCTAATGGGTGGGTTTGTGTTCCTGTCTTGCTAGTTGTTTGGCAAACGGTGTCCAGCATTGTAGCTTGCTGGTCGTTGAGTGGACCTGGGTCTCAGTGTTGAGATGGAGATCTCTGGGAGAGCTTTCACCATTTGATATTACATGGAACTCGGAAGTCTCTGGTGGACCAATGTCCTGACCTTTGCTCTCCCACCTGAGAGGCACAGGCCTGACACCTGGCCGGGAACACCCAGACCCTGCCAGCCACATGGCTCAGAAGAAAAGGGAGAACAAAGAAAGAAAGAAAGAAAAGAAAAGAAAGTTATTAAAATAAAAAAAATTTAATTATTAAAAATAAAAAAATTAAAAGTAATAAAAAAGAAAAAAAAAAGGACAGACAGTACCCTAGGACAAATGGTAAAAGCAAAGCTATACAGACAAAATCACACACAGAAGCATACACGTACACAATCATAAAAAGAGAAAAAGGAAAAAAAAAATCTATATATATAAAAAAAGGAAGAGAGCAACCAAATCAATAAACAAATCTACCAATGGTAATAAACTCTAAATACTAAACTAAGATAAACATAAACCCAGAAATATATTACGTGCAGAAAGCAAACCCCAAGGCGTTTGTTCTTCGCTCAGACAGGACGGGCTTAAAGGAGCCGCTGACTCGGGGTCTCTGGCTCACTCAGGCCGGAGCGGGGGGGGGGGGGGGGGGGGGGGGGGGGGGGGGAGGGAGGGGCACGGAGTGCGGGGCGGGCCTGCGGCGGCAGAGGCCGGCGTGACGTTGCGCCGGCGTGACGTTGCAGGAGCCTGAGGCGCGCCGTGCATTCTCCCGGAGGAGTTGACCCTAGATCCCGGGACCCTGGCAGTGGCGGGCTGCACAGGCTCCCCGGAAGGGGGGTGTGGACAGTGACCTGTGCTCGCACACAGGCTTCTTGGTGGCGGCAGCAGCAGCCTTAGCGTCTCATCCCCGTCTCTGGGGTCCGCGCTTTTAGCCGCGGCTCGCGCCCGTCTCTGGAGCTCCTTTAAGCAGCGCTCTCAATCCCCTCTCCTCACGCACCAGGAAACAAAGAGGGAAGAAAAAGTCTCTTGCCTCTTCGGCAGGTCCAGACTTTTCCCCGGACTCCCGGCTAGCCGTGGCGCAGTAACCCTCTGCAGGCTGTGTTCACGCCGCCAACCCCAGTCCTCTCCCTGCGCTCCGACCGAAGCCCGAGCCTCAGCTCGCAGCGCCGCCCGCCCCGGCGTGTGAGCAGACAAGCCTCGGGCTGGTGAGTGCTGGTCGGCACCGATCCTCTGTGCGGGAATTTCTCCGCTTTGCCCTCCGCACCCCTGTGGCTGTGCTCTCCTCCGCGGCTCCGAAGATTTCCCCCTCCGCCACCCGCAGTCTCCGCCCGCGAAGGGGCTCCTAGTGTGTGGAAATCTTTCATCCTTCACGGCTCCCTTCCGCTGGTACAGGTACCGTCCCTATTCTTTTGTCTCTATTTATTCTTTTTTCTTTTGCCGTACCCAGGTACGTGGGGGGTTTCTTGCCTTTTGGGAGGTCTGAGGTCTTCTGCCAGCATTCAGTAGGTGTTCTGTAGGAGTTGTTCCACGTGTAGATGTATTTCTGATGTATTTGTGGGGAGGAAGGTGATCTCCACGTCTTGCTCCTCCGCTATCTTGAAGGTCTCTGGAAATAGGGTCTTAATCAAGTTGATATGAGGTCATGCTGCATTAGAATGGACCCTAATCCAATGACTGGTTTCCCTTTAAGAGGAGGGTGATGTGAACAAAAAGACACAGGGACGTGTAAGGGGAATGTCATGTGACAACAGAGGCAATGTTTGGAGTGACACCGCTACAAGCCAAGGAACACCAAGGATAGCTGCAACCCCAAAAGCTAGGAAGAGGCAAGGAATGATGCTTCCCTACAACCTGCAGAGGGGCAGGGTCCTGCTGACACCGTGATTTCAGACTTCTGGTCTTTAGCACTGTGAAAGAATACATTTCTCCTATTTTTAAGCCACAAAGTTTCTGGCACGTTTTTATGACATCCCTAGGAAACTAGTACACATGGTGTCAAGAGGTGGGAAACAAGGCAATCTCAAAACAAACAAACAAGCAAACAAAAAAACGGGGAATAAACAGAAATAGTCAGTGGTGCTGGATGATTCAAAGAGAAAATGTCTTAATTTCTGTACATAATGCTTTTCTACCTAGCATTCTTCACTGAGACAAATTAAGTTAGGCAGAATAAGGATATTTTTAAACAATCAATGATTCATAAACCCTATGTACCATTCCTTAGTTGAGGATGTACTTCAAACAAATGAAGAATTAAACCATTAAATGGAAAGATATGATGTCTAGAAAATAATATACCATATTCAGCAAGCAAATGATGGGATATCTCAGGAGGACAGCTTTGTACAGGCTTATAAAGCAACCAGCGTAGATTTTAGAAAAATGGAAACCATCAGAATAAAAGTCTCTTTGGGAAAAAAAAAAAAAGATTTGTCAGTCTTCTTAAAATGTTTACACAAAGTTGAAATTGGATACTTTGATAATGAAAAGAGCAGAACAGATGGCAAATAGAAACTCTCAGACAAACAAAATGCACAACAAGGCATTAGATATAATCATAATATACTCTTTAGATATGTACTGACCAGAATTAACATAGCATTATGTAAGTATATATGTATATATTTATATATATATTCATATTTTTTATATATAGTAGATTTATATATTTGCATTACTTTAATTTTAAAGGAGAAGAGACACAGGACAATATAGTTATTTAAGTAGATAACTTGTCATTTATCAAGTCAAAAGTTCATAAGTTAATATATAGCAGTAAATCAATTTTTGGTGTAGTTAAAACCAGACTAACAAAGAGGGTGTGTGTGTGTGTGCATTTGGTGGGAGATTTCAATTGACAATATTTCATTGCTTTAGACATACAAAAATAACAATTTCCTATGATTCAACCTTGTAGTTTTTGACATGGTTTGAATTAATCAGATCTAAATCCAGGTCTAATGACAAAGGGTCTTAATATTGCCTTCAAATTGCTATAAACTAGCTAATGTTGGGAGAATTTAAAAGATATTTCTTTTAGTTCATGGTAATCTGAGGATCCAAGTTGTACTTTACTCACAGATCTTCTTTCATGGGCTATCAAAGATCGTCCTTATGTAATTAAGCCTAGTCTGGGTGCTTGGTGACTCAAGGAATAATTAATGTATCACAGAAAGGAAGTTCTATTCGGATAAAAAGGAAAAAGGAATCCTGACCCTGCTGGTCTGTTGGGGTCCAATTTGAAATCCCAGTGGACAAGTTCGAGACTGAGGAGAAATAGAAATACACAAATAAACATGTGATAACCAAGAAAGTTTTTCCTGTTTTAAAAACCAAGTCTCCAGTTTAAGTCCCATATGGAGCAATGTCCAACATTATGTTAATTACACAGCAGAGGAGAGAGTTTGCTAACTAGGTGATGAAGATAGCATACTACTACTTGTTCCTGGCATTCAGGAAATCAAGAAGTTTCTGTGTGCCCTGGGAAGGACATATGTAGGTGCTGAAAACCTCATTTAGTTGACAGAGACCTGGGATGGGTTTGCATGTGGTCAGCTGTCAGCAGCAGTGGTTTTTATGTCATATCAAGAGACAGATGAATGCATTCATCTCAGCGGATGCCAGTACAGAGACTAATCAAGCCAACATCTAATGGCAGTGACCAGGCAAAAAGACAGTACTAGGTACCTACTCTTACCTTCTTACAGAGAAGGATGGTCAGATTTCCTCTACTTCCCCTTGAATATGAGAAAATACAAAAACTTAGTTGGATTCAGAATGAACTGAAATTTAACCAAGGGAGATTTTTTAAAGAAGATAAAAAATCAAGATAAAATTAAGAGATGGGCTTCCCTGGTGGCGCAGTCGTTGAGAGTCCGCCTGCCGATGCAGGGGACACGGGTTCGTGCCCCGGTCCGGGAAGATCCCACATGCCACGGAGCGGCTGGACCCGTGAGCCATGGCCGCTGAGCCTGCGCGTCCAGAGCCTGTGCTCCGAAACGGTAGAGGCCACAACAGTGAGAGGCCCGCGTACCGCAAAAAAAAAAAAAACCCAAAACAAAACCAAACAAACAAACAAAAATTAAGAGATGAGTCTAAATTTATTTTCTATAAAGTAGGCTGGGGACTTATAAGGAAGATTAAATGACTTCTAGAAAATCAGAAAAAAAATTGACCTTGTATAACAGATTTGTGTGATTAAATTTTTGACCTTGACTACAATATAATTTGTATAAATTTGAGTTAAAGGTTTTAAACAAATTTTTCTCTAAGCTTACAATACTTAAAAGATCACAAGGAGAAGATAAAGGAAAGTCTCAATTTCTCTTTTCTATTCCCTTTGTTATTAATCTGTGGTTTATGAGTCAAGCAAGTGAAATGTCTCAAGTTTAAGACATAATCATAAAGAAAGTAGAAAGTACTTCTTTGTATGTCGTCAGAAGTTTAACTGGTCAAAAGTAGATGAACTGACATTTGGAACTTCAACTAAATTGAGCTGTTATCTAGGGACAACCACCCTGAATCTTTGAAGAGGCAGAAATTCAATTTGCATATGGAACATACATATTTCAATGATTATCACTAACCAAACCTTGGAGGAACATCTGTTCAGCCCAACCACATCTTAAATCTCATGCTTATTTCACTTTATTGTAATAATCCCTCTACACAAAGTTAATCATTTTCCCTGAATGAGATAAGACCAATCCTTCTAAAAAAAAGTACAGAAGACAAAACTTACTAAAATTGCACGAGTGAATCTTAAGGTCTGCTATGTAATGCAATAAATAATCCTAGGAACAAAAGCTGAATTTACATTAAAACATGCCATCACAGCCTAAGTAAACACAATGATTATCTTATGCATTACGGTGACATAACTAAAATAAACTATCGGGACAAACTAATTTGCCTAAATATTAACAGCCTGCCTATGAATAACAATTACCGCCCTTAACGTGTTAGGAAATGAATCTATACGAACTCAGAAGTAGGTGGAAAGGGGGCCAAAATTTAGATAAGTGCTTATCACTGCAATAATTTTTCCTCCGTTATGGACTCAACTATGCACCTGACATGCTTATAACTCAGCTGCTAAAGTGCTGTATACTGACAACCAGGGCAGTTCTCTCCTGAGGCAGTTAAGGAGGTGATCTGCCATAAAATTCTTTCCTATATTTTATCATCCATTAGATGACAGAGAGAGAGTTTAACCTAAGACTACTGCTTAAGATTTGTGAGAACAGAAGGGAATGTGCAAATGTCCCCACTAGCTATTAGAACCAGACTGATATGATTATGGGATACAAATAGTGCCACAGAGGAATTCGTTAGAGGTTTGGTATTTTTTAACTTGTAATTACTGTAGTATGGATTATACAGTGTAGGAAATAGATCTCAATATTATAGCGTCTTTGGGAAAGAATCCAGGAAGGGAAATTTGGTACAAATGTTTCAAGTAATAATAAAAATGAATAAGCTGAAAACAGTTGAAAATAATATTTGCAAAGACACAAAAAGAATAGTGCTTCCGTTTACTAAAATTCTAAATGGGAATCAAGAATCACTCAAACATGATTCTTGCGGAGTCCGGTTTCGATTCCTGGTCAGGGAACTAAGACCCCGCAAGCCGTGCAGCATGGACAACAACAACAACAGCACCAACAAAAACAAAGAATGACTCAAACATACTTTAATGTTTAGTATTAACATTTTATTGAAAAATTAGCTGATTAAAAGCTGCATGTTGGCAAGAGCAAAAATTTGTACAGACTAATGGGAGCTAGTAAAGGCCATGTTTTCTGTTTATATTGATTATTCACAAAGTAACGAAACAAAACACTAACAAGCAAAAAGATAACCAGGGACATGCATAATTATTTTCCTGTATGGGTTATCTTCACTTCTGCTTTTACCATGAAATTTAAAAAGAAAATCTTTAAAGTGCTCATATCCATTTCCATAGTCCTGCAAATGACATTCAAAAACTAAAATAAGAAGAGCATAATTCTGATATTACGTTGCATGAGAGAGTGTGATAATAGCAATGACCAATATATTTCACTAATCTAGAACTGAACTTACAGTACAGACTTTCCTTATTCTACCTTAAACCTACTATCCCAAAGAATCTCTCTATAAACCAAATGCTGATCACATAGTCAGTAGTAGCCAGAGGCCAACAATTCTTTTATAAATCAAAACTATTTGAATTATGTTTTGATACTTATTTTCTTTACTTCTTTGAAATATGATTTTAAAAATACACAAGCAAAACATCATTCAAGATGACTGACTCAAGACTCAGATCTTAGATTTTTTTTTTTTTTTTTTTTGAGGTACGCGGGCCTCTCACTGCTGTGGCCTCTCCTGTTGTGGAGCACAGCCTCCGGACGCACAGGCTCAGCGGCCATGGCTGCTCCGCGGCATGTGGGATCCTCCCGGACCGGGGCACGAACCCGCGCCCCCTGCATCGGCAGGAGGACTCTCAACCACTGCGCCCCTGGGGAAGCCCAGATCTTAGATTTTGAAGTGGATATTATTTGCCCATAGACTCATGTCTACTCTTTGCCTTCCCAATAAGAAGATAGAAAGAAAGAACTCTCTATTTTGAGGCACTTGAAATGAAGTTTTTACTCCTCTGACTGATTAAATGGTTTGCTCTTCTAACACAAATCTCATCCCACATAGGACATTAAATATGTTTTTCTTTCTGATTGAAATACCTTTCTCTTCCAGGTAATTTGGTAACCTGGATTTATTCAGTCAATGTTCCTACAAAAATAGGATTATTTGAATTTGTTTTATATATCTGCAAGATTTAATATAACCCTCATATACACGGGGATCAGATCAAGTCTTGCTTTTTCTCCCTGTCTGTTTTTATGTGATCAATCATGTGGCTTACAGCATAAATTTCAATTGGTATCAAAAGAGATCAAACTCTGGCAGCTATATAAAACCAATGAGGTTAAGTAGGCAGTAAAAAAATAAATGCTGAAGTGTTCATTTCTCTGTCTGCTTTACTACCAGTGATTCTGTTTCCTACCTTGCCTATTTTACTGCCATTTCTTCAGAAAAGAAGTTGTAAGTATTTCTGAAAGAAGTAAAAATAAAACCAAGAAAACTTGAAGCCAAATGCAGTCTCTGTACACCGACACCAAACTCAGTCTCGGAGACAGAGTTTTGGGTGAAGTAGAAAAGAATAGCTTTATTGCTTTCCCAGGCAAAGGGGGCCACAGAGGGCTAATGCCCTCAAAACTGTTGATCCCAACACTGAGGGGCTAGTGAGGAGTTTCATAGGAATGGTTCAAAGTAGGAGTGATCAGCTCGTGGACATTCTTCTGATGGGTTGGTGGGGAGGTAAGTGGGAGTTGGCATCACCAGCCTTTTGGTTCCAACCAGTCTGGAGTCTATATGCTGTGGGTAGCAAACCCTTAAGTTCTCCCACCTGGTAGGGGTTTCAGAATCTGCAAAACAGCTCAAAGATATTGTTCTGTGTATCCCTTGAGGGGGAACCAGGACCCTGCCCCAAGGCTGCACTATTGTTTCCTGACTGCTCCTCTCTTGTCTCACATCCCCTCCCTTCCCTAATTAGCCACCGTTTGAACCTGCCCGTTGGAACTCAGGGAAGGTCTTGGAGGCTGAATGAAGCCCATTTCCTGTAATCAAGAGATGGCAGACGCAGAAAGGCTTTGGTGCTCAGGAACCCCACAGGGTCCTGCTGGGTATCAAACTCAGCTGCCACCTGTAGAGTCTATAGAGAGATCAAAATGAGCTAAGTGGCAATATAATTGTATGTAAGGCAGTGAAAATGCCTTTATTGACATTCCTATACATTTAATACAACATAAAGCTGACAGGATCCATACATTTTTCCATAATTAGTTTCGTGCTCCAATTTCTATTCTCTGCAGAGCTCAAATAGTTCTAAAATAAGTGTAGAGGTAAGCAGTTCTTTGAGTACTAAACAGTTATTAAAGATACAACAGCATTTGATCTCAATCTCATGCCATAAATGACTTTGAATTATAGAATTTTACAGTTGGCTGTTACAGAAGAGGCATCTGCTATACAGAGAAGTAAGTGACTCATCTTTGTGGCCTGGGAGAGTTTGACATCAAAATAATCTGTAACTTTGAACAAGAAGGTTGTATAAACTATTTCTCAATGAAATAGCGCTTGTATCATATTGTATTTTTTTCTCATGTCTAGGGCTACGCTCTCCTCGTATTGATTTTTTTTTTCTCTCAAACACTAACATAGCCATGTTTCCCACAGAGCATCCCGGTGCCCTCTCTTTTTCCGGGCTGCTCGTGGTTAGCTCTGTCGATGTGTGGTTCTGCTGTAATTCTGACCAGTAGGTGATAAATGGAAGAGATTGTCTATCAACTCTAAGCTAAAACAGAGAAAAGCAGAGGCGGTTCTGTCCTCTTGCTCTGCTCTGATGGTGTAGGAGGTCACATGATATGGTAGACAGAGTCCAGAGCCATCAGGGAAGAGGGGGCCCTGGGGAGTCACCCAACTTCCTCCAGACTTTGCATGAGCCAGAAATAAATATGTTAAACGTCTGTGGTTTATTGATTAAATTAATACTGCAACACAGCTTAGTCTGATCTGGGGTGGCCTCGGCCTTCAGCTGCTTGAAGCAGGGTTTTAGTTCCCAGCCAGAGACTGAGGTCGGGCCATGGCAGGGAGAGCACCGAACCCTAGCCACTAGACCAGTGGTCAGTGACAAGGCCCTGGCCTTACGGTTTTGCAGAAAAGAATCCCCACAGAGACGGAGAGTAGTGAAACAAGTAAACTGTTTATTGGGATAAAAAGAAGTACAATACGTGTGGAGAGAGTCACGCGCTCATGGCGGTTTAAGTCACTTCTACGGTGCGTTTCTTCCAAGTTTCCAAGTATCTCAGGATTTTCCCACATGTGCGTGTGCATCTCTTAGCCAAGACAGATTCTACCGAGGAGGCCTATGGGTAGGTTTGGCCACTTGGCAACTCCCCTTTTGACCTCCAAGGAGCCTTTCTGCACATGAGTAGTCGGGGAGGTCTCCTGACTTCGAGAATGAGGAATATGTAGTCTCTTATCTTCTATCTGGATGGGGCCAGCCTCCTCTTTCAATTGTCCTGTTATTCCCATCTCAGAGTACAGGTCCCCAAGAATGAACTCAAACCGTTTGCCCTGAGGGCCCATCTATCTCCTGCCTCAAGACCGTCCTTACTAACTCATTCCACAAGGTCTTGCCTCTACCTTTCTACTCCCTGGAGCTGCTATTCTACGCTCTATGTTCCTTTTACCATCAAGCTCATCCCTAGTGTAGATTACTTCACTGTTTTCAATGTCAGCCAATCCTAATTCCCTTTCACTTCTCAATTTCTTTTTATCAATGTATTTATTTTGTTGAAATTGTTGTTGTTCAAACATTATCTCATAATTAGGAAATCTGTTTCATCCTCTGTATCTTGTGAGACCAGTTGACATTATTGAGCTCTTTCTCCTTTAAAGGTATTTCTAGCGTCCATTACTAGAGATAGTAGAGATATCTTCTACTCGTTCTCTCCTTCTGCAAAACTGCCTCTTTCCTGTCCTTTAAAGCAAATAAACACAGACCTTTCCACAAAGACCTGATGTCAGCCTTATTTTCCTTCTTTCTTTACAAAAATAATATACTTATTTTATTTTGTATATAGCATTCTCTTGAATTTCATATCTACATATAAAATAAATTATGAAAGCTCCACTAGAGTATTTGGCCATTATCTCAAACTCAGATGCCTTACACTGGGCTCATGGCTTTCTCCACCATTTTCCTTCCAAACCTGTTTTGTAGGAATGAACATCTATTCATCATCTAGACTTTAAAACTAGAATTAGTTCTCTCAACTTCTCCACACTCCATCCCTGGTCTCCGTCCCATTAGTTCTGCTTCCATCTGTCTCTTACCATGTCAGTTTCTGCTTTTCCCAGTCCCACTTAGCTAGGCACTGGTAGTAGCTCCATTCAGAGGCCAAGACAATTTGAATTAAAATAGACAATAAGACTAGATAAAAGAGTTTGTGCATTTTAAAACTAGTTGTAGTCCCATGAGCTAAGAACAAAATGCGTCTAAAAACTTACTTACTTAGTCAGCAGGAAACACTATGGCCTTCGCTAGTCCCCATAGGTCTGTACAAACTATTTTATAGGGTTCATGCTTCACTTTGCTGAATATAATTTTTGTTCTATATAAGACCACTTATCCAAGGCTCCAAAAGTCTTTCCAACCTGTTCATTCCTCTCGCCATGGTGGAAAAAGGGGTAGCTTAACTCTCTCCTTTCTATTATTAGCTGTTGGCATTCTAATGCACATAGAAGCCCTACACTGTTTAACTCATTGGATTCAAAAATCAACACCCTGGTTTTCTTTATGCCACCATTTTCAGAGTTTAATCGTCTTTCTCATAGACTATAATAACCTCTTAATTGCATACCTCACTCTTCCAAATTTAACATGGCTTTGTAATTAGGCTCAAACCTAAATACTAAATTACAGATATTACATAAGCATTCTTTGCATCCGTTTGCATATATAAATAGGGTAACTATACCATATAGTGTATTATAAAAACTAGAAAACTACTGAGAAAAACAGGTGATAGAGCATAGGGCTAATAAACATAAATCAAGTCTGTCCCTGGAAAACTGAGATCTATAGCCAACCTGACACATACTTTTTATCTTGCCGCATAATTTTCTACTTGTGCACAATTGATCATCCCTCCCCTGGAATAATCCGTATTGGAATACTGATCACAATTGATTCTAGCGTATGTGTAACTTTCTTTGCATTCTTTCGTCCTCCAAGCATTAAGCTCATTATTTAGATCTTTTTAGGTTGTAAATAACAGAAACCCAACTCAAATGAACTTACCGGGAAGTCCCGAGGTGAACTGAGATGCAGACACGAATGGGTAGAATCGTGGGCCCTCCTGCACTGAGCTCCAGCTTCTTTCCCTTTAACTATAGCTAGATCTTCCATGCAGCAAGAGGAGGAGGGACATAGCTTCAGAAGGCAACAGCTTACGTGATAACAAATAGAAATCCAGGAGGAAAGAGAGAGGATCCTTCTCCCAACATAGGTACAAGAACCACAAAGAAGGGATTTTACTCATTTGGTTTTGGCCCTTTGTATATTTCTGAGCCAACTATGGTGGCTTGGAGGCCTGGGTCACATTTCCACCCTCACAGGTAGGAGGACAGGGTACCACCTAGCTGGCTTCCACCATAACCACAATGAAGGAAGGCTTTCACCAGAAAATGGGAACAGGAGTTTAGACAGGGTGCAAAGAGCCGCTGGAGCAGAATTACGTAGTGACAACAGATCTTTAAGTTTGTTTTATGTGTGTTTTATGTTTTAAGTATGTTTTATGTTTTAAGTTTGTTTTATATGTGTTTGAATCTTTACCCTATGACTTGCCAGCCACCTTCCTAAGCTTTATCTATAAAATATGTTGCTAGGGAGATACAAGATCACTTCTTTCAACAGCTCAGAGTTGAAGCACTCTTTTTGTTATTGACGTGATCACTGCTCCTTTTTCTCTTGATGTGTCATTGACCGTGTTGTCTTATTTCTCTCATTGCACTAAGCTTCTTGCAGTCGGGGTCCATATCTTTTTCATCTTCTTATCCCCATAATACCTAGCATGACTTCCTGCTCTCATTCGGCACTCACTACATAACCCTTGACGGCACTTTGCCTTTTCATATACCATACATCACTCATGATTATCTTTTTTCCCTGAAAAATGGTCAGCTCCCCAGAAGCAGAGGTTCTTGCCTCATTCTTTGTATCTCTTAAAAGAGTTTAGGGAATATGTTGTGTACTTTGGATATATAATAAACTTATGAATAAACTCAGATGAAAACATGATGTATATAACATGGTGGGTCACCCAGTATCACTCCCTTCAATGGAAACCTTACCAGAATAAGCAACATCTCTGCTTATAAAGGATGTATATGCCCTAAACATCCTCTGATGTGTGCCTGTTAGTTCTGTACCCTCTCTATATGATATTCGTATGCCTTAAAGAGTGAGAAAGAGCTTTACAGTAAGAGCATTACAAACCTAAGGTCATTTTGATTAAAAAAAATTTAACCAATCTGAGTTCATATTTTTACTGAAGGCAATTTTTTTTCTAATTTCCAAATTTCTACAGCCTCCTCCTTTCCATTCCCACCATCAAAAAGCTGCTAACACTCTTCTAATTTTGATTTGTTTAAAGGAAAAAAGGGGTGAAGAGTTCATGCAATCATTTTTATACGCCACAAATAAAATAACTCTGCTTCTCTTTCGGCACATGCAGGAGTATGAAAAGCCTCTCAGATTCCTGACAGAACTGTCATTGTTTACCATGAGCACTGTCATAGCTGTGTGCCTTGTCATTCTATACAGCAGGGCATGGGCTGGCACCCTGCCTCATGCTGATTTGCGGAAGGGAAGCCTCTTATCTTACTTCCCAGGATAATTCCTGGGGAAAGTGTGCTCCCTAGTGTTAGGAGAGGCTTAATGGCTAGAGGGTTCCAGCTGACCACACAGGAAGAAGGTGGATGTTCATTTCTCAACACTCTCTACTTACACCTTGTGTAGTTGTCAGGCTGTCCATCCTTCTAACTAGTTGTGTTGCAGATTCGACATTCCACTGCAACAAAAGACATAAACAGAATTTCTATATGCCTTCCAGAAATCATCTGAATCTTAGATGTCTTGGTGATTTTCAAGAAGGTTGACATCTTCATGGAAGACATTAATAATTATTACATTTATGACACCCAAATACAAATCCCAACTTATTCTCCTCCTTCCTTAACCTGCTTTAAAATTGTATCCATAGTGTGGAAGTAAAAAACTCTCTTTCCCGCTTACATTTTTGTATAAAATCAATGTTTCTCTTTTGTTGAATTGTAACTTTTTGTAAATAAGTTATTTCACATATATGAAAATGAAAGAAGTAATAACTGATAAAGAAATTAGTCATGGGGCTATATGTATACATATAGCTGATTCACTCTGTTATACAGCAGAAACTAACACAACATTGTAAAGCAATTATACTCTAATAAAAATGTTAAAAAAAAAAAAGAAATTAGTCATTAAGAGGCAGAAGTGAGTTATACATCCCACTCTTTTTCTAATTAAAAGTTATTTAGGGCTTCCCTGGTGGCGCATTGGTTGAGAACCTGCCAATGCAGGGGACACAGGTTCGAGCCCTGGTCTGGGAAGATCCCACATGCCACGGAGCAACTAGGCCCGTGAGCCACAACTACTGAGCCTGTGCGTCTGGAGCCTGTGCTCCGCAACAAGAGAAGCTGCGATAGTGCGAGGCCCACGCACCGTGATGAAGAGTGGCCCCCGCTTGCCACAACTAGAGAAAGCCCTCGCACAGAAACGAAGACCCAACACAGCCAAAAATAAAAATAAATTAATTAAAAATATTTTTTAAAATTTATTTAATTCAAAGTATTTTCACTGAAAGATTTATTTTGCTGGAATAATTACAGATTATAGCTCCTAGAAGTAAAGTTTTCTTTTATTTTTCTCTAGAAAAATATCTGCCGAAATGTTTTGGATTCTTTTCAATGTTATCTTTAATAACTATGCTGGAGTTATTTATTTCTCCATGCACCTGCACGTATGCATTTTGCTTACAGAGTAGTTTGAAGATGGAGATCCCATCTCACACCTCGGGAATTTACGTCCACGCTTCAGCATTACGTTGTTAGTGTTGGTATTTATAAAACAAAACAAAAACAGAATAAAACCTAAAAACACCTTAATAAAAAGGCTAAAGATTTTTCTTTAAGTCATTGGTATTAGTTGGTTATGTATTTTAATGATCTGATAGTCACCTTTTAAAAAGTCATTCTAATAAGCATCACTATTCTCCAAGATTCTTTGGCAAATATGTTTGTCCCAGGACATACACTATACCGTAATTTAGGGTTTATCAAAGTAATTGTGATGTCAAATACAGATACATGACTGTCAGAAACATTCTCGCTGTTATAAAATGAGGAGAAAGTTAGTCTGTTTCAGGTAAATAAATGTTTCCTAGGTATCTGATATAACAAGTTTTGCTATCCAAGAAAAAAAAACTGAAAATATTAAATAACATTAAGAATACTCTAATATTTTGTAGAATCATATGCTGAATATTATAGAAATAGGGACAAAATTGAAATAATTAAATTCTACTGGGTCCCTATGGCTAATCCTACTTTATTCAAGGACCCTGGAAAAAAGACACAAATAAATC
Source organism: Pseudorca crassidens (assembly GCF_039906515.1). Lineage (NCBI taxonomy): Eukaryota > Metazoa > Chordata > Mammalia > Artiodactyla > Delphinidae > Pseudorca > Pseudorca crassidens. The sequence goes on from NC_090313.1 coordinate 8,429,148, forward strand.
CGTATGGAATTTTCTGCATTTACTGCAAGTGGACAAAAATTACAATTATTTACTTGTTACATATTAGAAGGGGCTATGAAAGGAGTGCCTACAACTTTTATCTTTAGCTCTCAGACTGACTTATGTAGTTATTTACATAGGCTCTCCAGTCTTAGGAATTTGCAATACCCTCTCCATACTTGTTAAACAAACTGTACATGATATAACAGTGTGAGTATATATTAGATGAAAATAATCTAATATTATTTTGAGATCAGTAAAATGACCATACTGTTTTAGAATCTATCAAAGTAAGGCAACGTTTGCATGTAGAACTTTGTTAGATGTATATCTGTGCACAAGAAGTTATTAAATTAAGCTCATTTTCAGCCACAACTCTCAGTTCTAGGGATCTGTGATTTGTGAGTTAAAAAAAATAAGGAGAACTTACAGAAAATACTATAATTAGTGAATAAAATGTTTGGCCATTCCAAAATGAAGCCAAATATATTACTTGCATCCAGTGTCTGGCCCTTGCCCACCCCTCAAAGTTACATTAGTGAGTTGATGATGGATGGTGGGAATACTTAAAAATCATACTTATAGGATTAATCCATTTTTGCTTAAACGTGTACTTCTTTTATAATCTTGTGTACCTAACTGGAATTATTTTTGTTACCTCTTTTAGGGAGAGGGAAGGGGGAGGGGCTATACAGGGTTAGGGGACAAAAAAGTACAAACTATTAGGTATAAAATAAGCTACAAGTATATATTGCACAACACGGAGAATATAGCGAATATTTTATAATAACTATAAATGGAGTATATAACCTTTAAAAATTGTGAATCACTATATCGTACGCCTGTAACATACAATATTGTATATCAACTATACTTCAATGAGTAAGTAAGTAAATAAATAAAACCAACAAAAAAAGGAAAAAAATCAATAAAATGTTGTAGTTTGGGGGGGGCAGCTAAATACATGACAACCTTGTTTTTCAATTAGAGATAATCCCAGGAGTTAGACAGATCGAGACTAAATATTACCTTTATTACCTAAAAAAGTCTATGTTGGAGAAGGTGAATTTTCTGATACGCACTCAAGCCTTAGGTATTCTCCTCCAAAGCGACACAGTAGAACAGCAGAGAATGAATGCCCTCCTCCGTAGGTAAGACCATACCAGAAAGATGAAGACAAGAACCACTCAGCCAGGGAGCTAACCCTAACCCCCAACACTCACCCGTGAGATATGTCACATCTTCGAGCAGCAGAAGGGAGCCAGGGATGCTGTTGCTCTAATGGATCTCCCGCCTTATTATAGGAAAGAAGCCTGCCCCCTCCCCATCCTCAACAACAAAAAATAACATTCCCCAGCGGAAACTGAAATAACTTGGATTTCTTGAAACCACTACACCTTCTCTTTAAAGCTGGTCACAAACCTTTTTTGGTGTTCAAAAAATTCCACAAATAATCTTGGAAATTAGTTCCGATTCGTAACAACCAAATCTAGAGATGACTTTGCTTGCCAAATATACTGTTCTAAAGCAAATTAATCACTTGACTATCAGAGAGCTTCTTTGGGTCTGACAGTTTTGCTAAATCCCAGGAAAATTCAAATGGCATATTGTGAGAGTTAAATAGAATCTCTCTCTTTTTTTGCTTTCAACTTAATTTATTTTAGAAAATAGGCAGTATTTGAGATTTAGGTTAATGTTTTCCCATAAATGCAATGAAACTAATATTTGCATAAAGTATCTATAATCCCATATACAAACATTGTGTGGTTTCCTTTTTTCTATCCCATATTTCAAAAGCATTACAATTTAGCTGTAGATATTAAATCACATTAAAATCTGCATAGTAACATCAAATTTCAGTCTGCCTGTTCATTTCATATCCATATGATACCATGGGAGACTTTTGTCAAGAGTGAAGTTGAAACTGTTTAAATATTTCCTGTTTGGGAAAGAGAGCTCTTGGAATTAGGCAATAGTCTATGCTTACTGACATGGATCAATTAGCTTCAGCTGTAAGGAAAAGACAGGGTGTGGATCATGAACCAGGCTGAACGTGTCACTTTCCAAATTTGAGATGATACAAAACCAGGAGGAATAAGCAATATAACAGTTGATGACAAGATTGAGATTCAGGTTATCTCAAAAGACTGGAATGCTGGATGAATACCAAGAATATGAAATTTGATCAGATGAATCTTAAGCCTTGCTTTGGGTTAAAACAAGAGAAAAAGAAATGGAAAGTAGTGGATAGTGCAGACAGTAGTTCATGGTTATAAGATCTGACTTGGCCATAACTCAATAATCACCAACAGTGCAAAGAGGCTGCTAAAAACAAAAGCATATGTTGCATTAGAAGAAGCTGACTGTACAGAACTGTGGATAGCATAGACCTCATTTTGGAATGTTATGTGTACACATCTGAAATACTAGGTTTGATATGTGAAACAGGAGGTTAATGAGTAAAGGCAGAATTTTATGGTAAAACAACTGAAAGCGTTAGATTGTTAACTTGAAAAAAAGAATATTTTTGAAAAAAAGAGCATGGTGACCAATTTCAAGTATTTAATGGCTTCCCTGCAGAAACATAAAGGACTACCTTTGTCCTAATACTTTAAAGAACAGGACTGAAAATTAGTAATCAAGTTAGATTTCAGTACATTACATTTCAGTACTTACTACATAGTAATAGCACAGTTAACAGCGTTGAATGAATTAATGACCAAACAAAGAATTTTGTCCCACTTTAGTTTATGAAACAATGAAACAGGCTGCTTAATAAGATAGTGAATTTTCATTCACAGAGGGATATTCAAGTATAATATTATTAATGTTTCAAATTTTGTTGATTTGGTCAACGGGTTATTCCAATATCCTTCCTTATTTCCTCTAATTCTATTCTCTATAACTACTTCATTTTTCACCATAAAACAGCTCTATATAAATCTATGTTTGTTTCCATTTCTTGAAGAGTCTTAGGAGGCATGCTTAAAATGGAGAAAATAAGTAACTCTCCAATAAAGGATTCTTAGTGATGATAATTTTATAATAGCCAAGACCAATTAATTGGAAATCTAGTAATCTTTACTATAAAATCTTCAGTCAAGAGAAAGACATGTTCTCCTGTCATTTACCCAGCACATTTATGCCTTAGCAGTGGAAGGATACATTTCATATGGAAGGTTCCTGATTTTGTGTGTATGACAGTCTGTGTGGGTGACATCATTAAAATTTTTGACCAATGTTACTATCAGCTCATCATCACAATTCACCAAAGTCTCATTTGCTGTGTATCTTTAAAATTTGCCTTCTTTTTTCCTGGTCTAGTGTTCTGCTAGTACAGAAGTTCTGAGGCCAAATATCTACTCCTCTCTTCATTGAGAGGATGACTTCTGTCCATCTCTGGTAAAAATACACACGGATATCAGCAAGTGAATAGGAGCTTAAAATTAGAAAGACAAAGAGTATGTTTATAAATCTGGGGTAAAATCCTTTAAGTTTTTTCACTGTTAATAGTCAACTATGCATAATGGATTAGACTCTCTCTGCTGTCTTTCTAATTGGCAATTAAGATGGCTTAAACCACTGATTTCAGTACATTAAGTTTGATGGGTTTTTTTTTTTTTTTGGACGTCTTGAAATTGCCCAAGGTGAAAAGGGCTCAGGTATACATAATTTATGAATTGATTATCATACTCTCCAGATAAACTTATCTGGCCTCCAGGCTATTTAGATGTTACCATATCAAGTGAACCTTATTTAAATTCATCAACTTTCTCCCACTAGGTTCCTGGTCTGCCATACTACATGAAATATTTTAAAGTAAATACAATAATGAAATAAAGGAAGTAAAGCGGTCAAGAGTAAGGGAACAAACCATAATATGCTGAATTATTTTACTTATCAAAATAATAATTTTACTTATCTTTTTTATATTAGAAAGAGAAATATCTTCTATAAGTGATTAAAATATATTGATGCCCTTTCTAAAATAAAAATAATTGCAAGCATAATGATTAATTTGATGAACTTTTTCCTGCATAAAAATAATTAACACAAAAAGAGACAATATATTTGTAATGAGAACTAGACATAAAATTAACACTAAAAAGTTTTTGCTTTGAGGAAGGTTCCGTAATTGAAGGAAACTTAATTCCAATTGGGGAAGAGAAAAGAATCACTTATTATTCTCTTCCCAACTTCTTCATGTGCCAGCACTTATGCAAATATTTTGTTAGACTCTCCTGAATGTCAAAAAGAAAACTCTCTTGGAAATATGAAAGAGTTGCCATGTTGTATTCTTCTGCAGGCTGACATCAGCAAGTGCTTTTTAAAGTATGGGAAAGCAGGATTAATAGTCCAACTCGATTCATATGTTGGTCCCTAGAATGTCTGTTGGGAGAGCCTAAGACCACCTGAAAAATCTGTAAAGGAGAAGAAACAAAAACAAAAGCAAAAGCCAGGGCTCTGTAAAAACCAGAATTCTGTAATGGCACATGAGTTCGCCAACATTACAATGAAAAACCAATACAAGAATTCTGACTTACCTTGAGATTTCATGTTCCCCTCATTTTTATTTCTTAATTGTTTGGGGAGGTCTCATCATTCTATGCATGCAATTGACATCTAAACTCTATGTAGAGCAAAGTCCATTAATATCAGTAAAGGACAAATGTGGCTATGTGGTCTAGGTGAAGGATTTTTTTAAAAGGAGAGAAACATATATTTATACAAGGATTTCATCAAACCTGTAATCACCTGTGCTATTCATTAGATTAAGATACTTCTTTGTGGCTGCCATCTGTAGTTACCTACCTTCTTCCTTTCTAAAAGAACCCTATTTTTGTTCTCAATGACAGTGTGTCTGGTCAACATGACACACCTCCTCTCAGACTCGCTTAAGGCGAAGGATAATTATGACCCAGTTCTGGCCAATGGGATGTAACTGCAATTTAATAAATTGGGGTTACTGTAACATAATGCTTTTGAGTAAAACTGATTCAGTGAATATACGCCTTTAGTTTTTTGTCCATTCCCGCTTTTTTACTGCCTGTGATGCTGACAGAAAACTGGAGCTGGGGGACCATGTGGCAAAGATGAAGACAAAACAGCCATAAGTAGCTGTAGAGGAAATGCAGAGGAGGAAATGCAGAGGTGGAAATGAGGAGGACCCTGGGCCTACAGTCATTTCTGTGTGAACATTCTTCATACTTCTTGGTACCCAGTGAGGTGGTGAGAACCCCCTATCTGGTTAAGCCATGAGACCTGAAGATTTTAGATTTTCTGAACCATAATAATTAGGCTTTTAAAATAATTTTTCTTTAGATATGAATACTTAGATAATCTGAGCCTTGGGAAGAATAATGTGTTTATAGGTGGTGAGAATTCTCAGGGAAGAATTGAGAAGAGGTGCTATAAAGTAATAGTACTGCTTCAGAAATAAAATTTTACTTGGAGATGTATATGAAATGTGGAGAATTTTACAGTTACTGCCTAGAAGTGTTAAAAATGTGAAGATTATTGGAGAACAAACCAAATACCATGACAAATCCAAGGGATGAAAGAAATTTAACACAAGGAAAAGAAAGTGTAACGTAATTGGAGAAAAATTGAACAAATGAACTTACCCAAATAAGAAAGTTCTGTTGGGTATCACAACCTATTTTTTTTTATTTCACCAATAAATTGAAGTATTTTGGGAAATTAATAAAATATATAGGACTCCAGATAATATTTCAAGTCATACAATACAAGGACCATGTGTGTGTTATCAACATAGGGTTAGCTTTATTTAAAATTTATTTATTTATGAACAAATTCATTCACCTCATTCATAAAGTTTCCATTCACAAATACTAAACATTTATTAACTGTCACAGACTATTCTAGGCCATAGGGCCATAGAAAGAAACAATATAAGCAATATTCATGCCCCCACTTAACAAGTATTCCAACAAAAATAAATCAAAATAAATGTGGGACCTGATATAGGCTAGGTTAGATAGATTGATCAGGAAATCTTTCTCTGAGGAGGTGACTTTTTATAGCATGTAATGATATGTTAGAATAGGTGTATCTAAATTAAACTGCACATGTTATAGATACAGAAAAACATATAATGCTGTGTATACATACTTTCCAATGTGTGTATGTTTCTCTGTCTCTCATATCTATATCCATATTTATATGAATATATATATATATATATGAATAAGTGACTGTCATCAGAAACTTGTGCAAAACACCAAATTCCCGTTTCAGACCCTTATCACTGGACAATTAATTTGCCATCTCAACCACAAATGTTGCCTACTCACTCTGTGGCAAACATTGTGAGACACCAATGATTTAAAAAAATGAACAAAAACTGAGTAGCTCACGTCCCAGAGAGGAAGTAGCTCACATCTCTGGGATGTGAGCTAGAGTAGCTCACATCCCAGAGAGGAAGAAAGGCAAGTAGCAGTGGTAAAAAATATATATATATATGTACTTAAAACAGATGATATTTTAAAAAATGATAACACCCCTTAGAAAGAAGACTATCTTTTATTAAGCTGAATCCCTTGGTTGGTCATTTTGATTGGCTTTAATTGAAAGGCTACATGACAAAGAGACTTAATTTGTCATGCAGAATAAAATAAAAAGAAATGTGGAGTTTCATTGGGAATCCAGAGACATGGGATGAAGTAGGTGAGATTGGCAAAACAGGGGACAAGGACACAGCAATGTGGATTGGTAATTGAGGATAAAGTCCTTCTGGGTAAGGACAGGGATGGTGCACCTGTCGATTTAAAGGTTTAACTGATGTGTTATCAACAGCCACTCTCCCAATTTTCTCTAGCAAGAGCGGCCATAAGAATCAATTGTTTCAACATAGATTTGGGGGTCCCACCCCCAGAGTGTCTGACTCAGAACATCCAAGATAGAGTCTGAGAATCTGCGTTATTAACATGCTTCCTGGTGATGGGTACTGCTGATCTAGGGAGTACACAGCTGTAGAATAAGGAAGATCTTAATAGGATTTGTAAAGCACTTTGTCTTTCTGGTAAGTTTCTCCACCATAGATACATAGTCCATGCCGTTCTATATTCTATTACATAGCTGCTTAATACATTTCTTTGAGCTGTTTAATACAAATGTATTAATATATTTAACACATTTCTTTGGAATTGTCCTTTAGCCATTTCATTTATACTTATATAGATATAGATCATTTTCAATATATATTCATTTTCTCTCTAGCACAGTGGTCGTCTAACTTAAGTGGTTAACAGAATATGAATATATATTATAGGTATATAGAGAGGGAACACTTTCATTACTCTTTATGGCTTCTCCTATTTGTATTTAAGTTACAATGATAGAGGCATTGCAAGTTTAAAACTTGTTTAGCCTAAAAAAAAGTAAACAGATGACTACTATGATGAAATACACTGGAAATTGAAATTAGGTGTTCTGACTGCAGAAAACTTTTCTAAATCACCCTATACTTTACTGACCTTTATGCGAAATCTTTTCCCCTGAAATTCTGCCTTAATTTCATTATTCCCATTTTAGTGTCAATTTTAATGCTATTTAGACCAGTTTTTGTTTGCTTGTTTGTTTTGCTTGTGTTTTGTTTTGTTTTTATAACCAAGACAAATGTAAAGCAACGATGAGGTGTTGGGGCCTTTCCAAGCACCAGAATTTTCCAAGAGCTGAGGGAATGTGCTTTCTTTCTCCCTACTTGGCTCTGCAGCACCATGTGACAACAGTCTGCCATGGAAAAGATCTTCATTTATTCTCCTAGTTGTTAAGTCCTGTCATCTACTTGGTACTAACCATACTGATTATGGTAAATACCATTTAGCGAATGCTTGCTATTGCTATTGTCTAATTCAATCCAAACCACACAAAGATGTAAGAAACATTCTTACTTAGCAGATGAGGAAACTGCAGGAAAAAAAAAATCACGCTCCAGTTTATACAGCTCTTCCCAATACCATATAATTAGCACTGTGATTTCTTAGCATAACTGACAGCTAAAAATGTTTCCTGAATTAAAAGTAAAATACACGAATGCAAAAATTATGACTCAAATGCAAAACCTACTGGAAACCATCACACTTGCTTCCAGTAACTAAAGGTGATATAGATGTTGGCTACAAGATGTAGTATGACCAAGAGACTTCACCATTTGGAAACACTTATTGAACAAGACCCTAAGGAAACCTGGTGTTTACATTTAAGGAGAGAGAAGCAATGCCATCCTCAGTCCCTCCGTCTTTTCAGTGCTGATAGAACATGCCTTTCTGAAGTGTTGTCTCATCAGTGTAACCTTAAAAGCATGGAGTATTACTATTAAACATCTTTCTATGCAATTTATTTCAGAGATAATTATTTTTAAAATGCTAACATTGGCAAATTGCTGATTCAGTTGATGGCCTCCAGTATTCCAAGTGTTTAGAGTTCTTTCTAGGTGTATATATATTTTGAATTTTGCATAAACCCAGCAGTAGAAGCCTAAAGATTGATACTATGCATATTTACTGTGATGAAAATGTTGTTTAATTTTGACATTATAAGGATATATTGTATCGTTTTGAGGCTGTCTAGATAATACTGTGCAAACGAGGAGAAGCCCAATACTCCAGTCTAATGCTCAGGGGTAGCCTGCATGATTTCGAAGTGACCATAAGGCGGACGATCCCTTTTTTATACTACCTGTCTCTCACCTTTAAACATATTATGCAAGGCAAGATCTCCCAAATAACAATCCCTTCTATTTCACTTGTTTCATCTATATTCTAAAGAAACGGTAAACAAATAAATAAATGAAACAATACAGAGACACCACAAAGTTAAATTATGGCCGCAGAAGCAAGATCTCGAAAGAGTATTCAATTTGTGAAACTTTAAAATTAAAAAAAAATGATAGTAATTATCACATGTTTGATAGTACCTCAGGATCGGAGGGGACTCCAAAGACCCTATTATAACTTGTAATTCTTCAGTTTAAATCTCCTACAAACTATTCTTAAAGACTTCCAGATTTGAGGATTCATCGCCCAATTAAATTTCTAAAAAAGAAATTTAATTATCGTTACCACTGAAATGAATGGCCAAGTCAGATGTGTGCGTGAGTGAAACGAATGCTGTTTTCTCTATTTGTACAGTAGCAGACATTGGTTATCTGTGCCCCGACTTCATTCCTCCCTTCTGTCACAGAAGGGTTCCTGATTTCAAGATATCTACACTTTGGCCGATATAGCGCTTTTAAGAGTGAATGATTCAAGGTATATCTCTTAATTCGGACCAATGAGGCCAAGGAGAATTCTTCTGTGGACTTCTGGAAAAGTCTGAGCTTGCTCTACCTTGCTCCTACCAAGTGGTACCGTTTATAAATATGTGACCTGATAGTGCCTTAGACGTCAGGCTACCAGATGGAAAAATCAGGCACTGGAAAGAAAGCGGAGCCTGGAAAACCGGCGCAATTCCTGCTCGTAACTGCAGCAGTAAACTGCAGATCATGGAAATATAAATTCCGGTTCCTTTAAGAGCCAGTTTCATTTGGGTGAGGCAAATACAACTTGGTATGTTCCTGAAAAAAGTTTTAAAGTATGCAAGATAGAAAATATATGACATGCTATAAGGCTGATTCTAGCTACATAAAGTCAAAAGTCAAATTCCAAATGACACGTGAACTGACAGTTCTTCTGACATTTTTTCATGTTCTGAAAATGTGTCCCTTTGACTCACCATTAAGCACAAGAGTCATTCGTTTAAGTTCATTGAGCATCCAATCGAGATTAAAGGTTCCTGACAGTAGTTTGCTTAATAATTTCCAACTCTGACTCATTGATATTATATGCATGAGACTCCCAACTGAATCAGTATTTCAGTCTGTCTTTCTTTGTAGAGAAAGGAGTAAATACACTGGAAGTATTCTGAAAATGAGCAAACAAGTTAAGCAGCTAAAAAGGGAATACTGCAAAAATTGGACTTTGGGCTCTTTTATTCAGTAGGTAGACAGAGTTAAATGAGCGTCTGGACATCAGTAGATAAATTTACTGTACTGTAAACTCACTGAGGGCAAAGAGGGTGTATTTGTTTACATCCTGTTAATGTATCCTACGTGCCTCTGCTTTTCCCTAAAATGTAGAAGTCACTTAAGATATATTTGTTTAATGAATAAATGGTTTTCCAAAGCCCTGATTAAAAAATTTAATGTCCGGGCTTCCCTGGTGGCGCAGTGGTTGAGAGTCCGCCTGCCGATGCAGGGGACACGGGTTCGTGCCCCGGTCTGGGAGGATCCCACATGCTGCGGAGCGGCTGGGCGCGTGAGCCATGGCCTCTGAGCCTGCGCGTCCGGAGCCTGTGCTCCGCAAAGGGAGAGGCCACAACAGTGAGAGGCCCGCGTACAGCAGAAAAAAAAAAAAAAAAAAAAAAAAAAAAATTTAATGTCCGTCGTCAAGACTACGATATCCTTCATTTTAATAGAGAGCAACAGAAAAGTGTGAAAGTTCAGTAGGGCTGCTCCATTTGGGTTTTTATGATTTTGCCATGACAAATATCAGAGACATTCCTAAAACAGAAGTTCCACCAATTCAGTTTAATACCCAAATATTTACTTAAGCCTTTCAAGTATTTGGACTAAAAACATTTTCTTAAATGAGTTGGACTGAGCCTAATGTAAATTAAACCTTCTGCTTTTCCGCCCCTCCTCCTACCCTTACATCTCATTTAGGGCATCTTTCATTATCCTCCGCTCAGTGACATCTCTGAAAGGGTGGGTGAGTCTTACAGTCACTCTCACCAAGTTAAAACTCCTCGCTTCTCTCTCAAGCATGAAAGCATCTGCATCACATAGTTCTTTCTTGACTAACGGAAAATTATTTATTTTTAAAACTTATGACTTATTCTGCACAAGATGCTTAAGTAGGGCTGCCCCCAGAGGAAAAGCAGCACGTGGGTAGCTTCTTCCTTTTTCCTTTACTTGCCTCCGCCCCACTCCATACCTCCTATTCTTGACCCCTCTATGTGAGAGACCAGAGCAGAGAAGATCAGAGGCCAAGGATGTAATTGATCAGGACTGCACAGCAGTGCTTCCGCACCAGTGCCTTTGGGAGTGGCCGGTGTGTGATGCTGACTCCTAATTTCCTGGGGTGTTTTGGTGAGTCACTCGCGTGCAACCCACTGGAAATTTTGAGGTTGGCACCAGTATCTTAGCTTGGGCTGTGTGATTCCTCCAGATACCCCATTTCAAAGAAAAGCACCCAATAACCTAAATGACAACCCTCATTATCAATTCACCCTCAAATTCCTTCTTTTACCTCATCCCATATCTACTTGGATTACAAAGTCCTGTGGTCTGCAGCTCTTATAACTTGTATTCCACCATTATGTAATATCCCAAATCTTCCTTGGATTACTTTTTTCCCAAAGTATACTTTAGTCTAAAGTTAACGTTGCTGTGACAGATTTATTTCATTCTTCTAGGATAATATTTTTACCCTTTTGATTTGAACATTTTCATATCTTTATATGTATCTGATTCCCTAGTAAACCATCTAGATTTTATTTTAATTCAGGATGACTGTTTAGGTCTTGTAAAGTATGTCTCATCTATTACGATGATGGATGTATGTGAGTTTTGGTACAATATAGTATCATGCATTTTCTACTTACCTTTCTTACTTCATTTGGCTACTTTTGTCTTTGTCTACTTTCTATTGAATTGACCCATTTTTATTATTTCCTTTTATTGCCAACACTATCTGAAAATTTTACATTCTGTAATTTTAATGGTTACTGTGAAATTGTCTATGTGCCTCTTGATTTGGTAAAACCCTTATTCAAGTAACATTTGCATTTAAAGAAGCAGTCCAAATTCCAGTCACTCTCTAGCCTGTTAAAGATACATAATTTCCCTTCCTAACGCCATCTGATCTTATGTTAAATGTTTCTGTTCATCATTTATTTCATCCTATTAGAGTGTAAGTTCCAGAATTCTTGTCTGGCATCGGCATTGCATATTCCCAGTGCCTAGGCATTGCCTGACATATTCTAGGCACCTAATCAGTAGATTTTTAATGACTACTTAGGAAATACTGCTTGGTGTCATTAAAGTAGCTTCGTCACATGGATTTAACAGTACCAACCAGTCAGCTTTCCTCTTCCTTCCGTTTCTAGGTAAACAGAGTTGGAACATTCGTTCATGTGTTTTGGTGGCAGCTAGTTTGGTCATTAAGGAGAAATCAAGAGGAGAAAAAAATGGTACAATTATAATTTAACTATTTTTTTTCTTAGAGTGACCAGGTATTCCATATGTAACAATCTGTTGAAACACGTTCTTTGGAACAAAATTAATCTCTGGGATTTTTAACCAATACTGACTTGGTGTTGGCCTATCCCATCGAGTCTGTGGTCTTTTGGACTCAGAAATGAATAAGACACTCTTTTTGACTTTGAGGAATGCACATTCTAGTAGGAAAGATAGGCCTGTAAACCTGATCAGTTATTCCCCATCTTTGCCCTTTAATACTATGAGCTCTGCAGACCATTCATTGGGATCTCAGAAATGTTTTTGAAACTGCCTTACAAAACTGTTCTGTGCTTTTCACATGGCCTTAAAAACACTGTACACACTTCATGTTTGTGTTCTTCCAAAATTCATATGTTGAAACTTGACCCCCAATGTGATGATATTTAGAGGAGAGTCCTTGGGGACATGATTAGGTCCTGATGGTGAAGTCCTCAGGAATGGGATAAGTACCCTATAAAAGAGGCCTCATAGAGCTCCCTCATCTCTTCCAACATGTGAGGTTACAGCAAGAAGACAGACATTCACAAATCAGGGAGAGGGTCCTCACCAGATACCTAATCTCCCAGCGACTTCCCAGCCCCAAAACTGTAGGAAATATATTTCTGTTGTTCATAAGCCACCCAGCCTATGGTAATTTCATTATAGCAGCTGGAACGCACTAAAACAACCTCGTGTAATAACTATGCATAATCTTATCATTGAGGTATAATGTGCATTCTTACCACTTCTGAGTCTTACAACTTTCTATTCCTCGGTTAAAAAACTCTTCTGTAAATGATTACAACCTTATTCCCCCTGTTCTCATGAGCTTCTTCTCTGTCAGTCCTTGGTCACAGAGGCCTTCCGTGACCACTCTCTATGACACCATCATCCCTGCCAAATCACCCGCATCTAATACCCATTTCACTACCTGAAATGATGCCTCTTAGCCATTTACTTTTTTAGCAGTAAGGTGTCAGTTTCCCTGATGGAATAAGTCTCATGGAAGCAGAGTCTTCACTCTCTTGGTCAACCTGTGATATTAGTGATCAGGGTAGTGCCTGATATATAGTAGGCGTTCACTGTATGTGTAAAATGAATGAATAAGAAATCCAAATTTCTTTGTCCTTATGGTCTATTACAGGATGCTGAATATAGTGCCCTGTGCTCTATAGTAGGACCTTGCAGTTTATCCGTTCTATATCTAAGAGTTTGCATCTGCTAGTCCCAAACTCCCAATCCATCTCCCACCCACTTGGCAACCGCAAGTCTGTTCTCTATCTCTGTGAGTCTCTTTCTGGTTGGTAGATAAGTTCATTCATGTCATATTTTAGATTCCACATATAAGTGATATCATATGGTATTTGTCTTTCTCTTTCTGACTTACTTCGCTTTGTATGATAATCTCTAGGTCCATGCATGTAGCTGCAAATGGCATTAAGAAATACAAATTTCTGACATTTTTGTAATAATCACAAAGGTTTTATGGTATCTACATAATCTGGATGTTTGGGGAAGCTGTTAGAAGAATAAGCTCACCAAAGCAAATATTTACTCTTTAACACATTTCATTAAACACTCCGGAATTAAGCAAAACAGAACTTGGAAATGGTGCTGTAGGCCAAAGCACATAGGATATTTGGCCTGAGGGATTATGGCCAGAGAGCACTCCTGTCTGTTCATTTCAAAATACTATCCCCAGACTTTGTTCTCTACTCTAGGACTCTTTAAAAGTTCAGAAATGTTTAAAAGTTTCAATATGTTTTGAGGTTTCCTTTTTCATTATATTCTACACACTTTTATATTCTATCTGGAACCATAACTTCAATTATTTGAATACCACTAGTGTATTGAATAGAAAGAAGTTTGGCTAATTTTGACAGACTGCCATTAAATTGTGCAGACATAAGGAAAATTAGACACCACACTTTTCATCCCTATATCAGCTGGCTCATTAAAGCCCTCCCGCAATATGTCTTGTAGTACTGCCAAACATAAAATTAGTGAATTTTATAAAAGATAAAATTCCCAGGAACTTTTAAGTTTAATTGTTGATTCTTACAAATATTTATTTTAAATATTAATTCAAACATCTGCGTTTGAACTTCCAAATGGTTATAAAAATAAAATCAATAAGAAAAATTATTAGACAATATCAGTATATTCAAGCATGAACATTTAACTAACAAGAGAAGAACTTCAACAAGTTAACAAACATAATGTTTAATCTTGGTGGCCAAGGGGGAATTCCCTGGTGGTCCAGTGGTTAGAACTCTGCGCTTCCACTGCAGGGGACACAGGTTCAAGCTCTGGTCGAGGAACTAAGATCCCGCATGCTGTGTGGCATGGCCAAAGAAAAATTTAAAAAATTAAAAGATCTTGGTGGCCAAGATCATGCAAATTATAATAATAGCTAACGTTTATTGAAAAGGTACTGTGTGTCAGACGTGTTTCTAAGAACTTGGCATGAATTAACTAATTCAATCATCACAATGAACCTATTGAAATAACATCATTATCATTATAATCTCCATTTTATTAATGAGGTCCCCATCAGTAGTAAACAGTGAATCTTGTATATAAAACCAAGACATGCTGGTCTCAGAGAACACATACTGACCCAACACACAATTCTGCCCCATTCAGCACTGTCTACTTCTGTCTGTTTGCATAAATTCCCTTATAAAACTACCCATACAATTGAGCAAATGAACTTTTGCATTTATCTCAGAGACATGCAAACTAATGTCGACCCCAGATCTCATGCTTATTGGCTTTGTTTATAACAGTCAAATACTGAGAACAACCCAGATTTCTCTCAATAGGTGAATGGCTAAATATACTGGGGCACATACATACCATGGTACGTGGCAATAAAAAGGAATGAACTATTGATACACAACTTGGATGGCTCTTTCAAGGACATTCTGTTGTGTGAAAAGCTAATCTCAAAAGGCATGTTTGAGTCATACTGTATGACTGCATTTATATAACATTCTCAAACTGACAAAACTATACAAATGGCAAATAGATTAGCGGTGGCCAGTAGTTGGGGGATGGTGGTGGACGGGTAGCCCGAGGGAGCCTTATGGGGAGGGACGGTTTTATATCTTGATTCTGGTGGTGTCACAGGAGTCTACACATGGGAGAAAATTGCACAGAATTACACGCCCACTGCCACAAGCTCATCCCCACCTCACACATAAACAAGTACGTATGAAACTGGCGGAATCTGGATAAGCTCTGTATGCTATACCAAAGTCAGTTTGCTGCTGTTGATACTGCAGGATGGCTAGGCAGGATATTATTATATTAGAGGACGTTCTGGGGAGGGTATAAGGGACCACAGTCTGTGGAGTTTTGTAACTTCCTGTGAATCTATACATAGGTAAAAGTAAAAAGTTAAGAAAAAATCCTGGATCTGTTTGACTTTGCTCCCAAATTCCAACTTGTATTATAGTCACTTAACCTCTTTAGGCCTTTCTACCAGTAGACTGGGGAAAATAACGTTTTTCTTCATAGGAACATTGCTAATTTGCCAAACTATATGACATATTACACACGAAAGTACTTTATTTCTTTGAAAGTGGGGAGCTATCGATGACAAGTGATATTGGCCTAATCATTACCATAGCCACTCTTCTGCTACACAAAGACAAGTGATATTCTTATGGAAACTATAATGCAATGTACTTTACAAGGCAATGAGTTCAGCGAATTTATATAAATCTAGATGATAAAGTCCATGAGCAGAAACCATCTAAAATCTGTTTTACTTTATCCCCAAAGATGATTCTCTTCGTGACTGTGGCACCTTTAATTAGCAACACCCAAATAGTGCTTTCATGAGCAAACAGTATATAATGTTTAAACTAGAATGCATTCACACTCCTTTAAAAAAAATCCCAGTTAATTGAATTTGCCTCTCAAAATCATGCAGTTGTAGTAATTTTCATAATGAAATTACTACTATATTTGATACCTTGTCCATGACAACATATTTACCACAAACAAGAGAAAGACTTTTAGAGGATAATTTTCACACAGGAAACTTGCAAAGGGAGCTTTTTGAACAATGTGCTTGTCTTCATGGAATAAAAGTTTGTTGAATTCCAGTGGTTTCTGATCAAAAAGTACAAATACGTTGAATTATTAGCTCAGCGTTTTTCTTCTTAAGGTCATTTACCAAGAGGCTGGACAGTAGTCAAGATTTATATTTATAATGAAAGTGTGTTAGTAAAATATGAATTAAAGCATGCCTGATGCAAAATATATGCATGAGTATTCAAGCATGAACATTTAACCAGGCATCAAGTGTACTAAGTCATATCCACCATGATTTTCTTAGTTTTGAACCATAAAATGGTCTGAAAAATATCAGAACTGGACACAAAACGATTTTCCTTCTTATGTTTTGGTGGGAATGGGTTGATTCTATTTACTCTGACTTCAAAATAAATATTGTTGGAAATATAAATGAGGTGAAATTTGCCTTGGTGTTTGTTAATATAGAGCAAGTTTCTGAAAGCTCATGGTAAACTGGGCAATTTTTAAATGGAAAATATTACTATGGTAACTTCACAAAGCTTTATTTTTCTCCTGTCGTTATTTTCCATGCCCTTTCATTTTACGGAAACGCATCCACTTATTGAACCAAAAACTAATCTGAAAATACCCCGGGCAGATGATTTACTTGTGAATAAAGTTGTCAGCTTAGTTAGCGATTAAGAAAAGAAAAGTCTTAATAGCTTTTAAAGAAAATTCTTTTGTTAACCTTTGACAGTTGAGATAATTGCTCCTGTAAGTGATTAAGAGGAGGAAAGACCTATGTGTTGCAAGGCCAGTAGACAGAGACACAGTGATGCTGCACATACGTGACAAGCATAAACCTTGCTAATTTGGGTGGCACTCGTAGGAAATGCTTTTTAGGAAAATACAATGGCCTCTCTCTTTACTTCACCACGTCCTTTTCTAGTAGCACTTCCCCATATACTGGACATCAGAATTACCTTGGAAGGTGTTACAAGGTTCAGATGCCCAGGCCCCATCCATAGAGATGTGTTTTGTGTGGATTGAAATTCAAGTCTGGACAATAGAATTAATTTCAAAACAGACAAACAACAACTGTTAACAACAGCAAAACACCCAGGTGATCTGAAAGTACTTCTCTGTAGTTTCTCCTCACTTAACTGCAAATATGAATACTTCCATTGAGTAGTGTGTGCTTTGGCTTTTCACCTAAGGTGTATGATAGACTTTGAAGAGAATGATCTGCTTCAATGAAAACAAGAGGAAATTGGCAAGGGAACCAATACTGGTCTGTCCTCAAATTGATGGGTTCAATCAATATGTGAACGGAGCGGTAAGGAAATTAGAAGAGCTAACACCATTTAGAAAGAGAAGAAAGGTAAAGAAATTATGCTAAACAGTTTTAAGACTGGTTAAAAAGCTATTGCAATCAACACAGTGTGCTATTGGAGTGAAGCCAGACAAATTAGTATCAAAAGAATGGATTAGAGAATCCAGATATCCACACAAATGTAGCAAATTGATTTTTTTAACATCTTTATTGGAGTATAATTGCTTTACAATGTTGTGTTAGTTTCTGCTTTATAACGAAGTGAATCAGCTATACATATACATATATCGCCATATTCACTCCCTCTTGCGTCTCTTTCCCACCCTCCCTATCCCACCCCTCTAGGTGGACACAAATCACGGAGCTGATCTCCCTGTGCTATACGGCTGCTTCCCACTAGCTATCTGTTTTACATTTGGAAGTATATATAAGTTCATGCCACTCTCTAACTTCGTCCCAGCTTTCCCTTCCCCCTCCCTGTGTCCTCACCATTCTCTACGTCTGCATCTTTATTCCTATCCAGCCCCTAGGCTTGTCAGAACCTTCTTTTTTTTTAGATTCCATATATATGTGTTAGCATATGGTATTTGTTTTTCTCTTTCTGACTTACTTCACTCTGTATGACAGACCTGAGGTCCAAACACCTCACTACAAATAACTCAATTTCATTTCTTTTTATGGCTGAGTAATATTCCATTGTATATATGTGCCACATCTTCTTTATCCATTCATCTGTCGATGGACATTTAGGGTGTTTCCATGTCCTGGCTATTGTAAATAGTGCTGCAATGAACACTGTGGTACATGACTCTTTTTGAATTATGGTTTTCTCAGGGTTTGCCCAGTGGTGGGATTGCTGGGTCCTATGGTAGTTCTAGTTTTAGTTTTTTAAGGAACCTCCATACTGTTCTCCATAGTGGCTGTATCAATTTACATTCCCACCAACAGTGCAAGAGGGTTCCCTTTTCTCCACACCCTCTCCAGCATTTATTGTTTGTAGTTTTTTGATGATGGCCATTCTGACTGGTGTGAGGTGATACCTCATTGTAGCTTTGATTTGCATTTCTCTCATGATTAGTGATATTGAGCATCCTTTCATGTGTTTGTTAGCAGTCTGTATATCTTCTTTGGAGAAATGTCTGTTTAGGTCTTCTGCCCAATTTTGGATTGGGTTGTTTGCTTTTTTGATATTGAGCTGCATGAGCTGCTTATAAATTTTGGAGATTAATCCTTTGTCAGTTGCTTCATTTGCAAATATTTTCTCCCATTCTGAGTGTTGTCTTTTCATCTTGTTTATGGTTTCCTTTGTTGTGTAAAAGCTTTTAAGTTTCATTAGGTCCCATTTGTTTATTTTTTTTTTATTTCCATTTCTCTAGGAGGTGGGTCAAAAAGGATCTTGCTGTGATTTATGTCAAAGAGTATTCTGCCTATGTTTTCCTCTAAGAGTTTTATAGTGTCTGGCCTTACACTTAGGTCTTTAATCCATTTTGAATTTATTTTCTGTATGGAGTTAGGTAGTGTTCTAATATCATTCTTTTACATTTACCTGTCCAGTTTTCCCAGCACCACTTACTGAAGAGACTGTCTTCTCCATTGTATATTCTTGCCTCCTTTATCAAAAATAAGGTGACCATACGCGCATGGGTTTATCTCTGGGCTTTCTATCCTGTTCCATTGATCTATATTTCTGTTTTTGTGCCAGTACCACACTGTCTTGATTACTGTAGCTTTGCAGTATAGTCTGAAGTCAGGGAGCCTGATTGTTCCAGTTTTCTTTCTCAAGATTGCTTTGGTTATTTGGGGTCTTTTGTGTTTCCATACAAATTGTGTAATTTTTTGTTCTAGTTCTGTGAAAAATGCCACTGGTAGTTTGATAGGGATCACATTGAATCTGTAGATTGCCTTGGGTAGTAGGGTCATTTTCACAATGTTGATTCTTCCAATCCAAGAATATAGTATATCTCTCCACCTATTTGTATTGCCTTTAATTTCTTTCATCAGTGTCTTATAGTTTTCTGCATACAGGTCTTTTGTCTCCTTAGGTAGTTTTATTCCTAGATATTTTATTCTTTTTGTTGCAGTGGTAAGTGGGAGTGTTCCCCTAATTTCTCCTTCAGATTTTTCATCATTAGTATATAGGAATACAAGAGATTTCTGTGCATTAATTTTGTATCCTGCTACTTTACCAAATTCAATGATTAGCTCTAGTAGTTTTCTGGTAGCATCTTTAGGATTCTCTATGTATAGTATCATGTCATCTGCAAACAGTGACAGCTTTACTTCTTCTTTTCTGATTTGGATTCCTTTTATTTCTTTTTCTTCTCTGATTGCTGTGGCTAAAACTTCTAAAACTATGTTTAATAATAGTGGTGAGAATGGGCAGCCTTGTCTTGCTCTTGATCTTAGAGGAAATGGTTTCAGTTTTTCACCATTGAGAACAATGTTGGCTGTGGGTTTGTCATATATGGCCTTTATTATGTTGAGTTAGGTTCCCTCTATGCCCACTTTCTGGAGAGTTTTTATCATAAATAGGTGTTGAGTTTCGTCGAAAGCTTTTTCTGCATCTATTGAGATGATAATATGGTTTTTATTCCTTAATTTGTTAATGTGTTGTATCACATTGATTGATTTGCATATATTAAAGAATCCTTGCATTCCTGGGATAAACCCCATTTGATCATGGTGCATGATCCTTTTAATGTGCTGCTGGAATCTGTTTGCTAGTATTTTGTTGAGGATTTTTTTCATCTATGTTCATCAGTGATATTGGCCTGTAGTTTTCTTTCTTTGTGACATCTTTTTCTTGTTTTGGTATCAGAGTGATGGTGGCCTCGTAGAATGAGTTTGGGAGTGTTCCTCCCTCTGCTATATTTTGGAAGAGTTTGAGAAGGATAGGTGTTAGCTCTTCACTAAATGTTTGATAGAAGCCATCTGGTCCTGGGCTTTTGTTTGTAGGAAGATTTTTAAACACAGTTTCAATTTCAGTGCTTGTGATTGGTCTCTTTATATTTTCTTGATTGGTCTGTTTATATTTTCTATCTCTTCTGGCTTCAGTTTCAGAAGGTTGTGCTTTTCTAAGAATTTGTCGCTTTCTTCCAGGTTGTCCATTTTATTGCATATGGGTGCTTGTAGTAATCTCTCATGATCATATGTATTTCTGCAGTGCCTGTTGTTATTTCTCCTTTTTCATTTCTAATTCTGTTGATTTGAATCTTCTCTCTTTTGTTCTTGATGAGTCTGGCTAATGGTTTATCAATTTTGGTTATCGTCTCAGAGACCCAGCTTTTAGTTTTATTGATCTTTGTTATCATTTCCTTCATTTCTTTTTCATTTATTTCTGATCTGATCTCCATATTAGAAAATTTGTGGGACATCATTATGGAAGGCTACAAATCTCATCTGATAAATGACTTATACCCAGATTACATACAGAATTCTCAAAATTCAATTATGTGTAACAAAATACATCAGCAAAAGTTTGAATAGACATTTCATGAAAACTACGAAGACAGCAAATAAGCACATGGAAAGATGCTTAACATCTTGGATAATAGGGAAATGCAAATTACAACCACAACAAGATACAAGTAGATGTCTGCTATAACGGCTACATTTTTTAAATTGACTATCCTTGTTTTAGTGATATTTGCAGGATTAGGAACACTCATACATAGCAGATGTGGATATAAAATGGTGCAATCACTTTGGAATGCAATTTGGCATTACATCACTTCACTCCTATATAATTCAGGAAGAGAAAATTAATATATGTCCATACAAAGCTGTATACCTGAATTTCATAAAAGATTTTCTTATAATACCCCAAAACTCTAAATCACCCAAATACCCATAAGTAGGGTGAACAGATAAACCAATTGTTATAGATCTATACAACAGAATGATACCCAGAAATTTAAAAAAATAATAGACTACTGGTGCATGCTACAACATGGATGGATCTCAAGACAGTTATGCCAGTGCAAGATGTCAGACAAGAAAGAGTCACTGATGTTTACCATGACAAATTCTGGGGGGACTGGTATGCTCACAGTTTTTATCATAGTGATGTTTTTACAAATGATTATTTATGCTACAACATCAAATTTTATACTTTCAATTTTTTCAGTTTCCTAAATAAAGCTGTTTAAAAAAGAAAAAGAAAAAAAGAAGTTTGAGATGTATGCTGAAAATCAGTGTTCTAATTGAGAGTCTGCTATTTCCTTGATAAGTTTGTGACTCTAGTCAAGTGACTTGCTATTTATGTACTTCAGGTTTCTCACCCATAGAATAAGCCAAACAATATTTTTCTTGTATTTGGGGGTCACATAAGAGTAGCACTTAATATAGAGTAAGTTCAAGATGTGCCAGGCTTCACCATCTTAGTCATTTCGAATTATTTTCCTCTCCATCTCACATTCCTGGTTAGAAGAAGTGTATTGCTTCATTAAGTATGATATATTTTTAGAGTTAGTTTCTATGTTAATGGTGCTTTCAAACATAATACACATGGCTTCTTTCAAAATGGGTCTACAGTCACATCTGTAATTTTTTTAATCCTTATACACCAGTGGAAAAAAATAAATTTTATACAAAAATCTTCTCGATCAAGCCCGAGAGCCAACAGTAGTCATATGTATGCTGATTTTGTGTCAATATTTATAAACATACAGTTTGTATTTTACATATTAGGAACTCATTAATATATATCTGGCTGCATGTGTGGATGAATGACAGCACCGTTTTTTGTGCTTTCTATTGTGATTTGATCACTAAGTCTCAAAACCTCTTTAGTAAACAGCATTCAGCAGAATGTGGTTAATCTAAACATCTTTGAAACCTTTACTGAACGTGCATGTTGTGAATGTGAAATTTCTGGAACCTGAATCTCTAGCCTGTTGGAGCAATGGCGGGACAGATGGCCAGTTGTTACATAAGACAGTAGTTGAAGAATTTCCCTCTCAGCAACCCTCTTAGAGCTAAGAGGAAGCATCTGGTGGGTATGCACGAGGTATTAAGCGGACTACAGAGTCTGGGAGGAAAGCCACTTGGCTGCTCTGCGTTATCCAGGCTTTCTTAAAGACAGCACCATATGGATCTATATTGGGAGAAGGGTAGGTCCAATGGAAACTGAAGAGAGAAACAAGCTAAAGTAAATGAGAAACAGAAGTTCAGTAGATTTGTCAGGAGCTAAAATCAGAGGGCTAAACTTGAGTTCATAGTTTTTTCCATTTATTACACAACTTACTTCATGACATTTCTCTGCCAAGGCAGCGCCATTTAAGGACGACATAGTGTGATTCATATATTCCTACACGCAGAGCTATTTTAGGATCGTTTCGTATATCAGGGTCCATTTGTATATTTAGTTCTCTGCATACATGTGTCATTCTGAGATCAACCATTTTGTTTATTGCCTTTTTTTGACAGACAACGAGCTACCATTTTTGTTAAGAACAATGCTTGGCAATCAAAATAACATGCTTCAGGTTGGCGAGTCAGTGACACGCAGATGTGTCACTTGGTCTGATTCAAATGCCTGTTGAGCGTTTACCGGGAAGAGCATTTCCATATTCCTTTAAATTTCTTCTTCTCAGTAAACTTTTACTGAGCCCTTACTACAGATGGGGTTCTGTGCTAGGAGATGAAAATACAATACTGAACCATAATGTTTTAACTCTAGGATCTGGGAGTCACTTATGATAGAAAAATATGTAAAGAGATGTATCTGACATGCTGGTGGCTAATTCAATAATGACAACATGTATATGATCCTGGAGAAGCAAATGGGATACCTATCCAAGCCTGGGGTGACTGATAGTGGAGCTCAGAGAGGGCTTCCTGGAAGAGTGGGCATCCCAGTTCACAGTAGTTAGCCAAGTCAAATGTGGTGAGGAAGGAGGAAATGCATGGAAGTAAAACATTGCATCATTTGCAGAGACGCAGAAGCTTGAAAGAGCTAAGCACTTGGGGAAATTTGGTGGGTTACAAAGTTATTAGAGAAGGAACAGGGATTGAGTTTGGTGAGGTAGGTGGAGACTAGCTCATAACAAAAACATTCATGCTCTGTTCTGCTAATCTTGACTATGACAGAAGGACATTAATTGTTTTTAATCAGGGGGAAAATAGAAACAGAATGATAGTGTTGGTAGCATGGTAGAGAGAGGATCTCAAAAGATTAGGGTGTGAATATGAAATATTAGTTTAGCTGGCCTTCCTGTCTTGGTGTCCTCTCTAGAGAAACGAACACTCCCCTTGCACTTTCTTATTGGGGGCAGGTAACATCCAGTAATGCAGAAAAAGAAGTGGCTGTGAGGATGCCAGTATCCTCAGGCCCCCTGGGTATAATGTTTCCAGTCCCAGACTGGGCTGTCAAACACATCTTTCTCCACAAAAGCTGATACACAGCTCAGCAGGCAAAAAGTGACTGACCACAAGATTCAATCTGAGCTCCAGACTCTGTCATTAGTCTGTGTGAGTACGTAAATCTCTTTTCCAAACTAAATCTTTATATATATATATAAACTCTGAGGCAAATATGTTAATCAGAGAACACTGCCCCCTACTATGCATTATGTATATTTAAGTTAATAATTGTAAGCTCACTTTTAGATTTAGGCGTGGGCTACCTATCACACTGGCCCATTTCTCCCCACCCTCCCTCTGGAGGAGCTGCACCGGTCACAGACATGGACAGTCAGGGCAACCTAGCTCTCACAGTTGTCAGTGTGGATTGCCCGGTGTCCTGAATACTCAACCTGCAGGGGTTCCTCCACCCTTTGGTAGGATGTCCAGCCAACTGAGGCCAGCCTTTCTGTTGTAAACCTCATTCCTCAAAAGATAATCTTCTAAATCTCCTTCTCAAGGGATGTCCCACGCTTTTCCTTGTTCTGGCTGCCTCACCTGATACTAGCTAGTTTTCTGTATAAACCCTTCTTTAGACATAAGTACCATAAGTATGGTGAGGGCCGTTGAGATGAAAAGACTGACCTCTGTTCCCCTCAGAGCATTTCCATTGCCCCCAAGAGCACTGCCATGCAGTAGAAATACGATGCAAGCCACACAGGAGATTTCAAATTGTCTAGAAGCCACATTAAACAAAGAAAAAGAAACAAGCAAAATTAATTCTAATGATATGTTTAATTCAACCCAATATATCTAAAATGGTATCATTTCAATAGGTCATCCATAGAAAATTAAGGGTGAGAGATTTTGCTTTCAATTTTTTGCACTGTATTTGAAGTCTGCTGTGCATCTCACAACTGCTGCCCTTCTCAATTTGGAATCACATCCAAGGGTCCAATAGCCATGCTCTAGAGGAAAAATAACCTAGGAGGACATATTTTTTAATGGTTCACCTAGCTTTGCCTCCCATGCTCTTTGCCCCTCCCAGTGCCCCCTCAAGGCTTCTCTGAGCCTCTGCCCGCAGGTGACACTGGCCATGGTACATCTGCATGGAAGCACACATGCTAAAATGTCTGTTGCTGTCCCTGCCCTGGTGATTTGCATTTTTAGGGCTTTAAGCTTGTAAAGTTCTTGGGCATTGCATTGACCCTCTGCTGGTGAGTCATTTATTTTGAAGACTTTTCTGAAATCATACCATTTTTGAACACATTTACTATAAGTTCAGGTCAGTCTTGTGAGAGGGACAAAGGTGGGAACTCTGAGCAAACAGACAGCTGTCTTGGAGTTTGCAGAGTGACTACAACCTCACCATGTGAAAATGACATATTGAAGATATTTGAGTATCTTCAATGTCCTTATTTTCTTAACTCACTTTCCTTTCACCTCGGAGAGGAGCTCTGCTTTTTGTTCTTTAATCCTCGTGATTGGTATTCAGAACAGGGCTGCCACGTGGGGCTCACCAACGGGAGTTAAACCTGAACATCCACTTGCTACCTGCTTGCTTGAGGCACTTTAAAATTTTCTCTCAGCTCAGCACGGGGCAAATGAGAGCAGTATTGTCAGCTGAGAAGAGTTTATTAACCGGAGTTCAAACTTCCAGTAAACAGCACCCAGGAGCTCCCCTCAATCATGACATCCAGAGGCAGATTTCTGAACTAATATACATGGGCTTCTGCACAGAAACGGAAGCATCAGATCCTACTTCCCACTTTGCCCTGTAACTCAGTTTAGCTGCTCGGCTAAGAGATGTGCCAGACTAGAAAGGACCCCACAGCCTCAGCCTGTGAGCCTTTTAGTTGGGAGAGGTTTGGACCTGGTATACTTCACCTCAGTGAACGGGATTAATTAAGAGCACATCATCACTTCCCTTCAACATTCGAAGGATCTTTGCAGCCCAACATGTCTTTTTGATTATAGGTACTTAAAAGTTAATTTTCAAAAAGCACAGCCCCGGAGAAGGAAAGAGTATACTGTTTACTGAACAAGAGCCTTCTAGAATATCCATATTTGATTTAGAGAAATGTGGTTTACTTATAGTATATCAAACAACTGAAACAATCTAGAAAGAGACATCGGGCAAAGATCTCTGGTATTGATAACAGATTATATTCCAAATAAGACATACACTGTTCCTAAAAATTTTACTGTGGCGAAAAAGAAATATTATAAAGGAAATGTGGACAATCTAATGGTTTATAAATACACAGAACTTCCCTCTGTCACTTCCATAGTTTATAACATAATATTTTAAATGTATAATTTTAATAGAAAAGTACAAAGATATCTTTAACATTTACATATATATGTACAAACATATGTTTTGATATATTTAACTGAAGGCTTGTTTGATGTGGGTTATGAATAGAACAAGTAGTTTATAAAATGTCTACTTTTCTAAATTGGAGATTAGAAGCGAGTTGCCTTAAATCTTTTGCATGCGAACTTCTGTAGGTTTACATACATTGTTCATGGTGGCAAAGGGTAGTATTTTCTTTACTTTCTTTACTCTAAGACAACTGTAACGACCATGTGTCATTCTTAACACCAATCGCCCCTCCTTTGTAAAATGATTTCAGAGTAGGAGGATCCAGAGGTCTTGGATGTGAAGGAATTCAATCCAAGGCTGCATTGCCCCACTCTCCACCCTGACCGAAATTCTAATCCCGTGTAACACTGAGGCATTGTCATCAGAGGAGACCAAGCACCAAGGGATGTGTTGCAGGAATTCAGAAAGACAGAGCAAAGTATGGGCATGGGTGAGGTCAGCGTTTCAGACTATTGCACACACCGAGAGAATTCATGAAGTGACCTTCCCGAAAGAAAGCACATGGAGACCTATAATGACCCTCATTAGAGTGTCCTGGCTTCCCCCTTCACCAGCCTCGGCCTTGGGTAAGTCACTTAACCATTAAGAACTTCAAACTTTCCTCACACGTAAAGTGGTCAAAATAATAGCTTCCATATATTGAATATATTCTAGGGTTCTCTTATCATGTTTGATACCTTACATACTGTACCTTTTATTCTTTCACCAACTAGTTGGGACTATTATCCCCATTTTACAGGAGAAATAAATCAAATTCATAAAGGTTAAATGACTGATCCAAGTCCAAATTGCTCTTAAGTGGCAGAGCCAGAATTCAACTATACATACTTGCAAATTTTCTACAGTATATATAGCTTATTACATCCCAAAGAGTATGATTTCAGCATGCTACCCAAGCTTCATATCAAGTACAGATGGCTAGTTACCAAGGTACTGAATGTATCATTCTCTTACCATTCTCCATAAAAGACTTAATCTCCATAATCACCATGACTTTGGTTATTCACACTCCATCTGCCTGAGCATCTAACATCACCAAATCCAGATTTTCATAAAATCTTACATATTTTGGAGGACTTCAGCCTCAATCAAAATTCCACAGGTTCCCCAGATTCTCTGGCATGAATTCTTCTCTTTCAACTACTTCCTCATTGTATTTTGTGGTTCTTTTCCACACTAAACCTATACTTTTTTAGAATTATAATTGTTTTTACATTCATCACGGTCACCAACTAGACTGTGAGTTATTGGCAGCTACAAGCTGGGCCTCACCGATCTATGTTTACTTATACAATCCTCAGTATGATGCCTTATATGTAGTGGGTAATCAGTAACTGTCAAAGGAATCAAATTGCCAGATAAGGAGAAAACAGTAACACATGTTTGAAAAATGATCAAATTTTAGTGTATGTTATTTGTTTGATGAATCTAATGCCTAGATTTAGATGTTATTTTAAGACTGATATCCATGGTGAGGCCAAACGTTTTCTGATGTATTTACCTTTTAGGACACGCACACACACACAAAAAGAGGCCACAAATAAACTGTTTGAGGATTCTACTGCTAGCATCCAAATTTACATCTGAAAATCCATTATTTATGTTCTTCATAAGCGCATGTATATTTATTTTGGTAGCCTACTCATAACTTCATCATCTGAAATGACATTTTGCGATGGCTGCATTATGCTAGGTAATGGAAATGACATCTATGGAAAGTAATTGCAAATGGATCGAGCAATCCACATATTAAGAAATGAATACAAAAATAATAAGCAACAAACCAGTAAATAGCTTATAATTTCACCTCACACAAAGGAATGCCATAATTTTTATGGCCGTTGAATGTAAAAAGTATAACTATTCACATATATTCCTTGTTATGGAACCAAATGGAAAAATGAAAAAAGATTTTTCAATCAACAAGAAACAGTGAATCAAGCAAATACAATGGTATTTTGATGTCAACTGTATTTTAAATCATCTTTTTAGGTAGAACTCACAGCAGTCTTTCCTACAGGCATGCATTGAAGATGTACTTTTGCTTTTTCATTAAATCAAGATGCTCCTTTTACACTAGAACTTAGGCTTTTTAAAGTTAAGAAACAAATATAAGCTGCTTTAGAGCTGACCTTTAATTGTATAGTTGACATCAACACCACGGAAAAACAGATATGAACACATTATAGTAATAGAAATCACTTTAACTTTCCCATGGTTTATAGTATTACACATAAAAATACAACAGAGATGATAAAATGTAGAATATGATTAATGGAACAAGAAGTACCTATTACTTTTCCAGTTACAGATGGCCATTGTTAAAACTATGGACATATTTCCAGTTTCTTGCATTTGTGTGGTAAGGTATGTGTACGGTTTCTCTGTGGCACTGAAAGAAAAGTGTCCTATGGTGATCAGAGTATTATTTGGTATAGCCCTCCAAATTTTCAAATATTTTTCATATTTCCAAATTATGTTTATAGTATTTTTATAGTAGATGTGAAGGGGGTATTTTTTAATACAAGGTCTACATATGTCTCTAACCATATTTCTAAATATCTAGACTGTTTTAGTTCAGTTTTTGGTGTTGTTGAGATT
Source organism: Pseudorca crassidens (assembly GCF_039906515.1). Taxonomy (NCBI): domain Eukaryota; kingdom Metazoa; phylum Chordata; class Mammalia; order Artiodactyla; family Delphinidae; genus Pseudorca; species Pseudorca crassidens. The sequence goes on from NC_090313.1 coordinate 8,458,116, forward strand.
ATTTTTATCCTCATGCCCCTCAATTGGTCTTTGCTATCACATGTAAAAGAACAGTATTTTTGTATACACCTATGCACTCAGTTACTTTCTTAACTTTTCCTTAAATATGCTATGACCTTCCCCTATTTTCTCTTTAATTATTTGTTGTTATATTTTGAGTAGATACATAGGCACAGAACATTAAAAATTCAAATTATTTTAGATGATTATGGAAAGAAGAGTCGGTCCTCTCTCCTCCCAGTTTGTACCAGCTCACAGAATTAATTTCTTTGAAAAATGTTCTAATCTGTGTCAAGCATTTAACTCCACACCTCAATATCATTTGTGTACCACTAGCTCTTGATTATTCAGGTTGTGACGTGACAATGATTTCAAATTATGGAAAGTGAGAATTTGTCCCTGTCACATCAACGACATGAATAACGCACTTCCTCTTCTCCATCATCCAAACCGGTTTTCTTAATTTTGACCAGACAGTATGTGGTGTTTACATATTGACGAGTTATGCATCATCTCAGGTAAGACAGGTGGTATTCTCTATGACGTAAAACACAGCAAGATCCTTTTTGACCCACCTCCTAGAGAAATGGAAATAAAACCAAAAATACACAAATGGGACCTAACAAAACTTAAAAGCTTTTGCACAGCAAAGGAAACCATAGACAAGACAAAAAGACAACCCTCAGAATGGGAGAAAGTATTTGCAAATGAAGCAACTGACAAAGGATTAATCTCCAAAATTTACAAGCAGCTCATGCAGCTCGATATCAAAAAAACAAACAACCCAATCCAAAAATGGACAGAAGACCTAAACAGACATTTCTCCAAAGAAGATATACAGATTGCCAACAAACACATGAAAGAATGCTCAACATCACTAATCATTAGAGAAATGCAAATCAAACTTACAATGAGGTATCACCTCACACCAGTCAGAATGGCCATCATCAAAATGTCTACAAACAATAAATGCTGGAGAGGGTGTGGAGAAAAGGGAACCCTCTTGCACTGTTGGTGGGAATGTAAATTGATACAGCCACTATGGAGAACAGTATGGAGGTTCCTTAAAAAACTAAAACTAGAACTACCATATGACCCAGCAATCCCACCACTGGGCATATACCCTGAGAAAACCCTAATTCAAAAAGAGTCATGTACCACAATGTTCACTGCAGCTCTATTTACAATAGCCAGGACATGGAAGCAACCTAAGTGTCCATCAACAGATGAATGGATAAAGAAGATGTGGCACATATATACAATGGAGTATTACTCAGCCATAAAAAGAAACGAAATTGAGTTATTTGTAGTGAGGTAGATGGGCTTAGAGTGTGTCATACAGAGTGAAGTAAGTCAGCAAGAGAAAAACAAATACCACATGCTAATACATATATAAGGAATCTAAAAAGAAAAAATGGTTCTGAAGAACCTAGGGGCAGGACAGGAATAAAGATGCAGATGTAGAGAATGGACTTAAGGACACAGGGAGGGGGAAGGGTAAGCTTAGACGAAGTGAGAGAGTGGCATGGACATATATACACTACCAAATGTAAAATAGAGAGCTAGTGGGAAGCAGCCGCATAGCATAGGGAGATCAGCTCGGTGCTTTGGGATAGGGAGGGTGGGAGGGAGACTCAAGAGGGAGGGGATATGGGGATAGACTTATACATATAGCTGATTCACTCTGTTATACAGCAGAAACTAACACACCACTGTAAAGCAATTATACTACAATAAAGATGTTAAAAAAATTTAAAAAGACAGGTGGTATTCTAAGATCACATGCCGCTTGCATCCCTTTGTGTTTCCTGGAGTTAATAATGGTCTAACGATTTTATTTGTTTAAATTTTATGCACTTTCCATTAAATCATCTCTTTGCACTCATCACTTTTAAATAATTTCAGACACATGGACATTTTCTTCTTTCTTGTATGTAAAGTTCTCCATTAAATGGATCTCGTATCTTCCTGATCCTTGGTTTGCTCCTTTTTTTGGATGGAGGACATCTTGAGAATAAAGGTGAAAATTTGAGGAAGTGCATATATGAAATTATGTTTATTGTAGACTCATGCTTAATTGACTGACTATAGAATCAGTGTTGGGAAATCCTTTTCTTCAGTAAGACGTGTTCTTTTGAAGGTATTATTTCCCTTATATCTAGTTTCAAATTTTGCTTTTGAAATATTGATATTTAGTTATGTTAATATTTTCTCTGGAAGCCTTTAGGGATTATCTTTGATCCCATTGAACTGAAGTTGGGAACGATGGCCTTATTATAAATCTATTTTCATTAATTGACTGAGAACTAGGTGACCTTAGCAGTCAGACAATTCATGTCCTTCAATTTGCAGAAATTTCCTAGACTTACTGACCTGATAATATCTTCACCTCTATTTTCTCTATTCTTTTGGTGAATCTGCAATTTGAGTTTTGGGAACTAGTGGACTGATTCTTTAAAAATATAGTATATTCCTTCTCATTTGATCTTTTTGGTCTTTTTATTATACTTTCTGTATTGCTTTCTCAATCTTATCTTCCAGTCATTTTCCTTTTTTAAAAAAATTAACTGTTATTACTTTCCAATGGTTATTCTTTATTTTCAAAATGCCCTCTTTCATCCTTATTAAAAACATTGATGACTTACTTATCTAAGGATATTTTTCCCTTTTATTTTACTGTTCCTTCTAAGTTATGTGAATGAGCGTGTGTGTTTGTGTGTGTGTATGTAAGTATTTAGGAAAGTGTGAGGTTGGTTTTTGAAATTGTACTTATCAAAAAGCAGCCACAGTAAAAGAACTGCAATGTTTTTCCAATAATTTTACTTCGCTGAGCAGGAAATTGAGGATAGGTATGGGTAAATAATCCCCTAAGCTTATTTTATTATATAATAGTATAATATGTGGGTATGTTAATTTTTTTTCAATCCAGCTTTATAAGCATTATAGTTAGCAAAAATTAATCTAGAAATCTGAAAGTGATTTTGTTAAATTTACCATTTGAGGAGTGCTGGTGATTTACGTTGTAGTTTTTAAAGCCATATAGATTTATTTTATTTTATTGTTTTATCATTTCACTTTATTTCCCAAACAGGGAAAGTAGCAATATGGCATGCACCATTCTGGTTCACACAATTCCTACTCTGAAAATGTTTGCTGAAGATTTAAACACAGTTATTTCTTTGAATGTTTCAACCATATTATCATAATAGTATTTAACCTTTGCTTACAAATGTTTAGGTATTTTTAACATAGACTGTGTTGGTCGCTTACATTTCATGGGTGTATTTTTTTAATTACATTCATTTTTCCATGATTCTGAGAAATTAAAATTTCCATTTCTATAATAGTGAAGAGATACGAACTGCTTGTAAGGAAACAACGAGCTAGAAAAGGTATCTAATTACTGGCAAGCAATGCTGCTTTAAAGCGTGTGAAGATTGTTTCAAGTGGAGATGTTTTTATCTGGAGAGATTCTCTATGTGTATTTATAGACAATAAAATTATTTTAATATTTTTCATTTGATCTTGATTGAAGTTTGCTGATAGATATTTCTATTTGTAAACAGATAAAGGGTCAAAATTTCTTGTAAGAGAACAACCACTGAAAAGAATGCAAAGATGTTTTTCAAAATGTCCCACCTCCTTGAAAATGGAAATGGGAAGATTACAACACTCCCCATGCTCAACAACGACTCCAGAGAAGGAAGTCCCAACCACTTCTTACTACCCTTGGATAAAATTTTCTTGAGGGCTCAGAATATAGTCAGTTTTGTCAAATGATCCAGGTGATCTTGCAAACTGCACATCTCTGAGTAGAACTAAATCTGTTCATGTCTAACGTGTTAATAGTATCATCCTAACATCCCATAATCTTACACATCTGATTCATTTATCGATTACTGAGGTAGGTGTGATAAAACCCCTCACTATCAATATGGATTTGCCTACTTCTTGAAGTTATTCTATTTTGTGCTTTATCTCTATTGGATATGTATTATTATGTACATACTAATTATACTGGTTGAGTTGACCCTTCAGCCTTATGATGTATCTTCTTTCTCTCTAATAATACTTTTTTGCCTTAAATTATCTTTTATCGAAAGTGATTAGAGATATGCCACTTTATTTTTATGTTTGTATGCTACATTTTTTCGGTCCTTATGATTCCAAAAGTTCTGCATTCTTATATTAAATATCTGTCTCTTGTAAACAAAATGGTTGTCTTTGTTTTGTCTTGTTTTGCCTCCTTTTTGTCTAGTCTGACAGTGTTTGCTGTTCATTGCAGTATTTAGCCCATTTACATGTAAACTAAATACTAACATATTTGGGGTTAAATCTACCACCTAATTATTTACTGTCATCTTATTAGTTTACTGGAATTGCTTGTTCTGTGTCTTTTCTCTTTTGCCTTTTTCTCTTTGAGTGACTACAGAATATCTTATCACATCTCAGACGTACCATTTCACATCTTTGTGACCTCACCTCTCACTCCATCACTGCTGAAGCAAACAGCTCTGCTTCATGTAGGTACAACGTGACAGCACCTTGAGTCAGATGTGTGCTTCATTCTTCTTCCTGCCTGGGGCACTCAGAGACGATGCATAAACCACCTGGAAACAGGGATTGGTTAGACCCCACAGGGCTACATTTGACCACTGACAAGACAATATTTCCCCAAATTTTCTCTCATGGATGGAGGTCTTTGTTGTTACATTAAGAAAGCAACACAGACTAGTCAAAGTTCTTGCTGTGGGTGAAAAAAAATCTACATGAATGGTAGAAGATGAAGAAGATTGATACAAATTCTTGTAAAAGAAGTTACAGCAGCCAAGACATGGAAGCAACCTAAATGTCCATCGACAGATGAATGGATAAAGAAGATGTGGTGTGTACTTACAATGGAATATTACTCAGCCATAAAAATGAATGAAATAATGACATTTGCAGGATCATGGATGGACCTAGAGATTATCATACTAAGTGAAGTAAGTCAGACAGAGACAAATATCATATGATAATGCTTATATGTGTAATGATACAAATGAACTTATTTACAAAACAGAAATAGACTCACAGACATAGAAAACAAACTTATGGCTACCAAAGGGGAAAGAGGGGGGCATAAATTGGGAATTTGGGATTAATAGATGCACACCACTATATATAAAATAGATAAACAACAAGGACCTACTGTATAGCACAGGGAACTATACTCAATATTTTGTAATAACCTATATATGTATATATATATATATATCTACATCTATATCTATATCTATATATATATAAAACTGAATCACTTTGCTATATACCTGAAACTAACACAACATTGTAAATCAACTATACTTCAATTAAGAAATTCTTCTAAAAGAAACTAGTAAATTATAGGCAGTATTGTTAGCAGTCTTATGTACAAAATAGAGAAGTAAAGATTTTACTATATTTTAAATTAGTCAGTAAACCCCTTGACTTTTTCATTAAAACTTGTGCCTCACATTTTAAGAATTTGAATGAGTGTATGTAGATCTAGGCATCTAATACTACATGATTTTTTGTTGTCATTGGAAAAATAATTGAAGAAACACAGGGCATCTAACTCAATGAAACAAGACCATAAGAAGTCTTGGTTAAAAGCAATACAATTCAAATATTTTATTAATTTCTTAAACAGAGTTATAAAGTGAAAGAGAATGAGTTAGTATATCACACAGAGAAAAAGCAAACTATTTAAGAGGGAGCACAAATGAATCTTTCCTAAACCATTTAATCAAAGTGAATTTGCTTTGACCATTTTATACTCACTCGATTATTGCATTATAAAAAGAAATATTAATATTGTTCAAGTATGTGATTCTTCAATTAAATGTTGAGATCATCATGGGTAGTTTTGTTCCCCACACTTGCTGCTATTGCCAGATTCTAGTATTGTACTTGGAGTTTAGTGGAAACTAACTAATTTCATACTGAATGTCGAAATGAATGAACCAATATTATTAATCCATCAAAAACTGTGCATCAGACTGATTTTGAACTGAGCCTCAAAATTTAACTTTACCCTATCACTGAGAAGATAAGGTTGTATAATATTATGACTATTATGTATTGAATAAAATAGAAAGCAAAAAAATTTTTTTAAATAGTAAAGCAAGTAAAAGTGAGGAAAATCTAAATAAAAATGGTTCTAAAGAGAACAGCTGGAAAGGAAGAAATACATGGAAAATTTTTGTTCTTATTTTTAAAAAGTTATTTTGGCATTTTCCCCATATATCAGTGATTTTATGAATTGGATACATAGATAAATGTTGCTAATTAAAAGACTAAAATGTGTTCTTAAAGGGACTAACTTTCATGTGCATCTAATTGACAAGTTCCTCTGCACACATTAAACTCACTGGAATCTCTATTTAGATGTCAAAATTAATGAATATTTAATGGTACCAATAAGTCATTAAATGAAATTGATTGCATGAGACTCAAGCAAAAAAAAAACAACAACCCATAAAAAACAAAAAGAAAACAATGAAGGAACATAGAAGCATGTTTAAATGAAGCATAAAATAGCCAAGAAATATTACAAAAATAACACAGGGATTATCAAAGATAAAACACGTCTCTACAAAAACTCTATGTAATCTTTCTTTATCATCAAGACTCTCTCACTAAAGGCTGGCATCTCAAGCTGGCTTGATAAAACCTAACTAAATGGAAACTCCATGTGCAAAAGCTCCTGGCATCTTCCTTTGAGCATTGAGAACTTTTCCTTTGCACAGCATCTGTTTCTGCCATTTTGGGAGGAAACAATATAAGAAATAGCACAATATTCTTCAAAATGATTTGGTAGAGAAAACAAACTAACTCTCAACTGCATTTTAAAAATTTTGATAAAAAGTACTAAGAAATTAAAGTGCTTGATATTTACATTGACTATCTTCACTTAAAAAAGTGTTCACATTCAGGGACTAAAAGCTATAAAAGTATTGTTTTTCCTTAGTTTGAACAAACTAACATTTTAAGTAAGCCTTTTAAAATTAGAATAAAAAGACAACTCTTTAAGTCTCAAAATAAATGAAATCTGTTGTCCCCAATTCTACACTGTTCAGACTCAGAAAAAATCTGATTATTTTTGAAGTACAAGGAAAGTCAACACAAAGTGAAAGAAGTGTGAGCCAACACCTGTCCATCACAAAAGAACAGTCTTCCTTCCAAACCGTACTTAATTTTGATTGAAGAAGAATTAGCATCATCATTAACTGCTTTTACTTTAGTCATTTTCCTGTCTGTCCATCAAATGAAGAAAAACTCCTGTGTCTACCACTGAAACTCACAAATAGGTAAGGCCTCTGACCTTGCCAAGCACTGACATCTTTGTCTCCCATTTGTCATTTGATCTGAGGTTGTCAGCAAACAGATGTCTCCTTTAGCCTAAGGCATCCTCAGAGTTACTAGGACAGCTGTTGCCATGACATTTGATGAAGGTATGGAAAGTGATGATTATGTGATTTGTAGGTCCATCCGCAGTAAGTGCTTGAGAGTGTAAGATGGGAATGATGCATTGCCTGCTAATTTGTTAATGCTTATTTTATTATTTATTTATTTATTTTTTTGTTGTTGTTAATACTTATTTTAAAAAGTGCTTTTAGTTAAATGTATTTTCCTGGGCCAAACATATTTTTTCCTTTAAAGTGCCTCCTCAAATAATTTATAAGGAGGCAACCTATGCCTGGGCAATGCCTCTATTTAATGTCTGAACTTGCAATGTTATTTGCACGAGAGAATATCCAATAGTCTTGCTACTTTAAAGGCAAATGTGTGCTAATTATCACTGTGCCTTCGCATAATGAATGTATATACAAACGGGATAGTTTCTTATACCAATATGAGCAGAGGGATTCTAACGTGCTTAGCGAACTTAGAAGACTCAATAGAAATCTGGGGGTTGAGGGGGGAGATCACCTCCACATAGTGTGTGAATTTCCATTTGCCATGCATAGGTATCACATTTACCTAACGAGCATTTCTAATGGGTACATAACTGTGCTTCAAGCAAAGTACTAAGTGTCCTGTTTCTTCAGTCTTAGGATTTTTTAAAAAAACGTATTTTACGTTTTTATTATTTATTTATTTATTGGCCACGCCACACGGTTTGTGGCATATTAGTTCCCCGACCAGGGATTGAACCCAGGCCCACGGCAGTGAAAGCGTGGAGTCTTAACCACTGGACCGCCAGGGAATTCCCATATTTTACATTTTTAAAATTGTTTACATCTACATTGGAAAATGCAGATTAATTATGTATGTAAAAGCAATATTTCAGGGTAATGGTAAAATTTATTTTTCCTTCTATGAACAGTAATTTATTATTTAATACATTCACATGAGTGATTGAAATGGCTGCTAGTTATGATCAGAAAACATGGCTATGATAACTAGTTAAAAACTGGAGTACTATGATTGTGTTTAACATAGTTATCAGAAATCTATGGGGAGAAAATGTGGAGTTTGAAACTCAGCCAACGTGATCTCCAGAACGTTGGTAAGGGCAAGTCCCATGATCTCTTTAAGTCTTAGTTTCTTGAAATATAAAGTGAGACGAATGATAACTATTTTGAAAGATTATTGCCATCACTGAAATTAATATTTATGAATCATCCAATACCATTGCTTCCTCTATAGTATATGAAACAGTGTTACACACATAACAAATGAGTACTACATTATTATTTTCATACTAAGTCTATACAGTCCCAAAGAGAAAAGTGTGTGCTAGTGTGTGTATATGAGTGCATGTGTGTATTTTTGTGCATGATGAATAAATAGAAACCCTTATTGTATTTTATAAGCCTACTTGAGTTCTCAGGAAAGAAGTTTATAAACCTACTTGACTTTTCCTAGGTTAAAAGTAGTCAAACTTTAGGCTCTTTCCTTACAGTAAATTAGTGATATTTCTTGAATCCATTGCAAATATTCCCCTCTTAATTCTACTGGGTCAAAGGCGAGGATTGTTAAGTCTTTGTAAGAGAGAGATAGAACCATGCAAGTAGTGCCCTGCTGTGTAGCAGGCCTCATGGTGCTTTGCAAAAATGGTCACAGAAGTGTTACTGCATTTTGTAGTCAACAGTAGGCCCTTGCTACTTCCAGGAGAAATCTAAAGTAAAATTTTCTAGGACACCTTTTTGAAAAGGGCTAATTGAACGGTAGCTCAATTACGAACCACTAGCGTGCTCAGACTGCACTCTTTTGTAAAGCAAGTTCATTATTTGATTTTATTTTTTTTAAGTTCATTATTTTAAATGAATAAGGCTTGCTTTACCTCAGTGGGGTTTTTTTGTTTGTTTTAAATTTCCATGACATAATCATCAAATACGTTTATTGATCTTTTCTGTAAACTAATTTTCCTCTAAATATGTGTTCATTTTAAACAGCTCCACGTAACAGCTATTGGTTTAAAATAATTTATTCTTTTAAATAATTACTTAAATACATGCTTTAAATAATTTATTTAAATATCCAATTGTATATGACCCTTCTGACTGATACGTTTTGTTAAAGTTCACTCCAATGTATGTAAAACAGTTGCAAATTATCCAAACTGATCTAGTGAGAATACAAATATGAATACTATATAGGTGTCAAAGACTTTCTTTTTTTTGAGCGAGGATAGGATGAGTAACCATGTAAACTGTTATTTGACACCAAAAACTATTAAGGAAAATTACTCTCAATTAAAAATCCTTGTGAGCAAAAACAAATAAAATTGGAAGGCACATTTTTAAATGGAAGAATTTCACGCTCTTTAAAATTTACTGATTTAAGTTCATCAGAACATGTTCGTGTTTGGGCTGAAATAAAGGGGAAACTTGATTTATAGAATTGTCAGTGACTTTAAAATTTAATAATTAAAAATTAGAATAAGAGATTCCATACAATTGTCATGAATGACATTTTAAAGTTTTAATTGGACTTTATAGTGAGCACTGAAAGGCTCAATTACATCCACAGGTTTTATTGACTCTCCAGCCAAGGACATTAAGAATGCAATCTCATGAAGTTGAATACACATTGGATTAGCAATGTATTCAGAACCTTACAAAGCAGTAATGATGGAGCAGAAAGCAGAAGGTTAATTCAGAACAAATTTGGCTAGAAACAGTATCGTTATCTTGGAGGTAAGAATGCTTGAAAAATTGTGCTAGTTTCTACTGAGAAGAACAACCCAGGGACTGTGTGCTTGGCACTGATTTCACGTCTGTTATGATAGTACACATCGGATTCACAACAACATTTGCAATATTTAGTAATTGGGCGTTACATGACCCTTGATGTAATGAGCATAGAGAAAATCATGATCAACCACATGGTGAGAAGTTTAATGGAGAAGCATCAGGAAAATGATTATGGCATCAATGAAAAAAAAATGCTCTAGATAATCTCTTATTGTTGATAAGTGATATAAAACTCACCAAAAATGGCACAACAGAAATCTTAACAGATGGTAAGTCATCTTAATCTAGCAAATGAAGGGATCATACATTAAAACAATAAAATAGTAGGTTATTTGACATGCACTGTAATTACATTGGATATATTGCTTTCAATAAACGTTAAAGGACAAATTAGCATTAGTCGTGCCAACTACATTGCCAAATCTGCTTTTCAAGCTTATAATTAAAATCCTAAATTATTGCTGCCGCAAATTAACAGTTTTAACATAATGCAGACATTGTAATCATCAGCTCTTTGTTGTTTTTTAAAGGGATTGTCTCATGCAAATTTAAACAATATTCACCTCAGTAAACACTAAATACTAATAGCCTTTTCAGTGTTGCAGGAGAAAACTATGAAACAGACTTCTCTGCTGGAGACCTTTCTCAACCAAGAAAAAAAGCTTGACTCACAAGAGGAATGGTGCAATCCTTAATAAAACAATCGTGTCGGCCTCACCCAAAGCAGTGACAGGCTTGGAATACAGTTGTTTAGAATCTTCCGCCTTACGAAAAGCAACGGAGACTACACTATCTCGTCTGGCTCATGAGTGCTATGATGTCACTCCATGGGAGTCCTTTAGCCAGAGGATGAGGCTGTAGGAGGCCAGATCTTCATATTCCAAAAGGATTCTGATACTCGCATTGAACAAGGCGCTCCGTTAGTTCTCACAACTTTCTAAGTGATTTTATTACAGCAGATTATAGGGAAGTAAACTTTAAGACAGTTATTACACGTTTGGAGTCTTGTCAAATTCCACTCGAAGCTCTCGCTGTTTAACTGTATTGATGCAAACTGATGTCTTGTGACATCTGACCGCATTCATCTGTCTCATATTGTATGTCTCCTGAGTCAATGGTTTGGGACTCAACAATTAAAGAAATGCTGCAGTTGAAAAGTGTAATCACAAACAGCAAGGTGTCATTCAGTCAGGCTGATCGTATGAAGTTTGGGATCATAAAATTTCCTCTTTAACTATTATGTAATTGATGAGGACTTGAGTGTGAAATAGGCAAATGGAAGATTATGTATAAAGGTAGTGTTTTCTCTTTAAAGTAGGAGAAATGAATAAGAAATATTTGTAAATTTTAGATTTAAATGAGTATGGGTGATAGCCTCAGGAGTCACAGTTATGAGGGAACTACGCGCACACACACGCACACACAGTTATCTGTATTATTATCAATTGTTCTTTGCATAGATTATTTTACTCACAGAAGACTACAAATCCAGTGTACTGTTAATCTTCGATACAATTTTAATTGAAATAATCTCAGTATAAATCAACATTAGGTTATTTCCAGGACATTTTGTTTTTCATTCTATGGTTGGAACCACAGGAAAAATCTTTACTAACTTAAAGAGCCACTTAGAATTCTAAAGAGAAAATTTGTAATTGTGTTGTCAATTATATTTGCCATATTAGAATTCGAAATAATATAGTGCTTTATGAAAAGAAAAACTCATCAGCCTCTTTCTAAGCCCTCTTATTTATCTACTCTCTGCATTAGTAGTTCCACCATTCTTAAACTCAAAGACATCTTTACTTTGTTAGTAATTACCCATCCTTCTGAAAATGAAGGGGGAATGATGAAGGTGATGATAATGATGTTGATCTCACTTATTATGAAGGATTTTGGTGAGCATAAAATGAGAAAAATGAAAGTGTCTTTCAAACTACAAAATACACGACAAATCTAATGTATTAGATTTGTACTAGTTATTAGAAGTTGAAATTGTTCTCTTAATTTCTTGTTACTTGAGGGTCACTGGGATGAAATTAACTCCTTTTTAATCTCAGCTGTAGCATGAATTTATGTCTTTGTTGAAAATATTTTATAATTTTTGTAACCCTAGTGCCTATATAAAAGGCTGCCGATTAATTTCTTTTTCCTTAGAAATAAACTCATAAACCTGGGAAAATAACTGTGTTGTACATTCTTTCCTGCAATCACTCAAACCTTTATCTTGGAAAACTTTTAATTCAAATAGCTGTGCAGCAGACTTGAACCCCAGACACAAATATTGCCCTTGTTCCTTTCCTCCCATGGTTTGAGACTCCCAAGGCTATTTAGACCACATCCTAGAATTGTACATTAGCCATTCTACATCCAATAAATTGACAAGTGTCACGCCATGTTTTTGCCGACTGCTTACGGTACCACATTTCATCTAGTGGATCAATCCTCTGAAGTAAGCTCTCCCTGCCGAGCGTCACCTTGGTGGATTCTATATACCATGTGCTGAACTTCTGGCACAATTCCTAGATCTCCAACATTTTCTGATTGGCCCTTCTTTCCACATTTTGGAGGCCTCTCTGAGACACCCTGAATCGTACACAAAAGGAAACGGGAAGCACCCACTCTAACCTTCAAGAAAATTCTGGGCTCCTGTGGCTCACATGCTCACTTCCACATGAGCTTTCACGGTTTTTTTATTTTAATGAGAACTTTTAACAACTATTTAACAACTTTGGTTATTACTTAGTGACTATTAAGTAATAGTGATTACTAATGGCTATTACTAACTCAAATAACCAAATTTTAGTTTAATTTGGTTCTCCCCACTTCATGACCCCTCTTTCCACACACATACAAAGAATACTCATTCCTCTTCACCAGAGCAACCTTTATTCTTACTTCTGTCCATTGGCCAACAACCTAGACTATCTAATTCAATTCAAAACTTATATATATAAACAATTCCCCCCTTAGTCTTACATTTACGGAGAGAAATTGTAGTTCAGTCACATGCCTAAGTAGGCATCCTAGATCCTCAGGCAGGGGTTGATGGATCCGCACGGCTATCCCTCAGTCCCATCAATGAAGAGCACGTATACATACGTGAACACTAGCATACACAAATCATACCAAGTACTATGAAATACAGATTAAATGTGCAAACTCATTTACAGCTACAGGAATTAAGAACACATATTCTACAGTGAAAAGGTGTGTGCTCAGATTCTGACATTGATGGTGGGACAGTGTCTTTTGCCTCTCTTAATTCCACACGTGATCTGTATTTCCAACTACGGCTGCCCGCCATTTGGTTCCTCACGTGACACCCTCCACTTCACAACCCTTGCCACAGTATCCTGGACTTGGCAAAGGGCTCGTCATTCTTCTACTTAGAGATTTGGAATGACTTTCTAGTGTCTTTTGTTTACAGGCCAAACCTTTCCAAATAAGTCGGAGGCTTCTTTTTTTTTTAATGCTAATTTTTCAAAAAGCCTTAAGTAACTGTGAAAAGTGTCAGTCAGGAAGGTGATAGCTGAAAGGAAGCCAGACACAATGCTGACATGGCTGACAATTTGTTGGAAGTGGCAACAGCAATGAACCGAGAATGACAGAAAGATAACAATGAAATTTTGTTGACTAATAGACTTTAATGGCAAAGAAAAGTAGACAAAGAGACCAAGATGAAAATGAGAAACTCCATCCAAATATACTATTATTATTTATATGGTATTGATTATAATATTTTAAATATTTATTCACAGCATGAAAGACCTGCCTCATCATACCATTAGAAAGAGAATGTAATTTTTAAGAGGTCTTCATAATGAACTCTGGTCCTGTCATCAACTTCATTATGGAGACTTATATAAGAATGAATGAGTGTAAGAGGCTACACAAAGTATTTAGAAAGAGTGGTACACACTGATAACCGTAGCTCAAATAAGCAAACAACAGTAAGAAAAGCAAAGAGCAAATTTTAAAATGGGTTTAAATATCTTATTTACATAAAGCATTGTTACTCCCTTATCCTTTGTACTGGAAAATTAATATTGCCTAAAAATATAAGTGTGAAAATGTCATATATTTATTATAAAGTATGTAAAAAGGCAGAGGAAGGGAGAATTTGATCTCTTTTTGAGCTGGGACACCCATCTTCTCCTGCCATCGCACATCAGAGTTCCTGGTTCTTAGGCCTTCAGACTTGAACTAAATCATTACACCATTTGCTTTTCTGGTTTTCCAGTTTGCAGATGGCAGATCATGGGACTTCTTGGCCTGCATAATCAAGTGAGCCAATTTCTATAACAAATCTGCCTCTCTTTCTCTCTTCGTCTCTGTCTCTGTCCCTCGCTTCTCTTCAGTATGGATGTATCTATAATGAATACATATATTCAGTATACATCCCCCATTGGTTCTGTTTCTTAGGAGGACACTGACTAATACACAAGGGTGTCCTGATGAATAAAAGCTCTGTAAACTTGAATTTATTTATTTTTGGATTAAAAATACAAACTCTAGGAAGTATTGGATGCATGGAGCTCAAAAATGAGCTATATTATAAGTTTCATGTGCCTCATTTTTTTGTCATTAGAAATCTTTATGTAAATCTATAACTGGAAATACAATCATGTATTCATTTTTCATTTACGTTAAATTGACAAAGATCATATTCTATTTGACACGTATGCTAGACTTCCAAGAGAAAACTTCCTTAAAACATGAAGTGATGAAGCATGAAAGCATACTATTCTGTTCCCTAAATGCACAGTCACATTAGGTGTACATTATTCCTAAGTTCAGCACTGATGCTGGTACTACCTTTTCTTCACCAAACGTGAATAGCAGTTTCAGAAATTTGATATATTCAATGGGTACTTGGACTCTCCCATGCTTCATTTATTGAAATATCATTGCAAGTATTTCTATCATGATCATCTAAGTGCAATTACATACCCATTTTTCCTCTGAGAAAATTTCACTGTTTCTGTTTGTAATATAAGATATATGAGTTCTTAGCTTGAGATCTTACCATTATAAAATGTTCGAATCTGCCTTATCAACTTTTGTTTCATATATTTGATAATATAATGTAGGAGAAAGGCAACATATTTTTCTTGGATGGGGGCAACCACAAAACCAGTCAACATGCTATGAAAACTTTGATAATTTTATCTTTAGGTCAAATATCTTAACTTTTAAAAGAAGCGTTCATTATCTCAAAGGTTTGATTTTGATATAATATTATCCGAGATTTTATTTTTTGTTCCATTTGGTCTTGTGACAAAAGTACATAACAAAAAATAGCAGAATAGATAAAATGCAAACTTCCTACAAGAATTGAATGATACACAGACAACTGTGAGACAATTATAATGTATATCTGCATGTGACAATAACAATTGAAACAAAAGTTTTGTGATTTTCTCATGACCTTAAAACTATTCATTTTGCCTGAATACTGTTCCCTAAAAATAAATCACCTTATGATTTTATATTTGTACTTGTTTTGAATATAGCTTTTAAACTAATGGAATAATTATTTAAATTTTTGGAGAAATATAAATAAAACAAAAATATATAAACAGGGCTTGAGAGTCCGCCTGCCGATGCAGGGGACACGGGTTCATGCCTCGGCCTGGGAGGATCCCACATGCCGCGGAGCGGCTGGGCCCGTGAGCCATGGCCGCTGAGCCTGCGCGTCCAGAGCCTGTGCTCCACGACGGGAGAGGCCACAACAGTGAGAGGCCCGCGTACCGCAACAACAACAACAACAAATATATATATATATATATATATATATATATAAACAAAAATACTTAATTTAAATGTTTCTCATCCTTTTAAGCCAAACATTCAGCTAACAGTTTTATAACACTGTGTATCTATTATATTTGAGGGACACAATACATCACAATACTCAAGCCATTTCTATAGTAAGTAGTATGCTTTCAGATGAGGGAAGTAGGAATCCTAGGTATTAATGACTTAAGTAAAAAATGATTTATTACCTTGCATAATGTGCAGTTATCAATTTATTGGCTCTCATCTCCAAATTCACCCTTTCAGAACCGCTTAAAAATAACTGATAGATTTATTCCAAGGACACAAGGATGGTTTGACATTTACAAATCAAGGAATGTGACACACCATATTAATAAAAGGAAGGGTAAAAATCATATGATCATCTCAATAGACACAGAAGAAGCATTTGACAAAATTCAACATCCATTCATGGTAAACATTCTCATCAAAGTAGATACAGACGGAACATACCTCAACATAATAAAGGCCATTTATGATAAACCCACAGCTAATGTCATACTCAATGGTCAAAAGCTAAAAGCCTTTCCTCTAAATTCAGGAACAAGACAAGGATGCCCTCTCTTGCCACTTCTGTTGAACATAGTACTGGAAGTCCTAGACACAGCAATCAGACAAGAGAAAGAAATAAAAGGCATTCAAATTGGAAAGGAGGAATTTAAATTGTCACTATTTGCAGAAGACATGGTATTTTATATAGAAAACACCAAAGTCTCTACCCAAAAGCTCTTAGAACTAATAAATGAATTCAGCAAAGTTGTAGGATACAAGATTAGTATACATAAATCTGTTACCTTTCCATACACAAATAATGAACTATCAGAGAGAGAAATTTTTTAAAAAATCAGTTAAAATCACATCAAAAAGAATAAACTGCCTTGGAATAAACTTAACTAAGGAGGTTAAAGACCTATACTCTGAAAACTATAAAATATTGATGAAGGAAATTGAAGATGATAAAAACAATTCAAATTTATCTCATGCTCTTGGATTGGAAGAATTAATATTGTTTAAACCATACTACCCCAAGCAATCTGCAGATTTAATACAGTCCTTATCAAAATACCCAGGACATTTTTCACAGAGCTAGAACAAATAATCCTAAAACTTATATGGAACCACAAAAGCCAGAATTGCCAAAGTAATGTTGAGACAAAAGGACAAAGCTGGAGGTATCACCCTCCCAGACTTCAGACTATATTATGAAGCTACAGTAATCAAAACAGCATGGTACTTGCACAAAAACAGACACATAGATCAGTGGATCAGAACAGATAGCCCAGAAATAAACCCATGCACCTATGATCAACTAATCTATAACAAAGGAGGCAAGAATATACAATGGAGAAAAGACAATCTCTTCAATAAGTGGTGCAGGGAAAATTGGACAGCTACATGTAAAACAATAAGTTCAGAACATTTTCTCACACCATATACAAAAAGACTTAAAGATAAGACCTGAAACCATAAAACTAGAAGAGAGCATTAGGCAGACCACTCTTTGAAATGAATTATAGCAATATATTTTTGGATCTATCTCTTAAGGCAAAATAAATGAAAGCAAAAATAAACAAATAGGACCTAATTAAATTTAAAAGCTTTTGCACAGCAAAGGAAACAGTCAACAAAATGAAAATACAACCAAGAGAATGGAAAAAAATATTTGCAAATGATGTGACTGACAAGGGGTTAATATACAAAATATAGCAACAGCTCATACAACTTAATGTCAAAAAAACCCAATCAAAAAATTAGCAGAAGACCTGAACAGAAATTTTTTCCAAAGAAGACATACAGATGGCTAACAGGCACAGGAAAAGATGCTCAACATTGCTAAGTATTAGAGAAATGTAAATCAAAACAACAATGAGATGTCACCTCACATCTGTCAGAATGGCTACCATCAAAAAGTCTGCAAATAACAAATATTGGAGAGAATGTGGAGAAAGGGATCCCTTAAACACTGTTGGTGGGAATGTAAATTGGTGTAGCCACTATGGAAAACAGTATAGAGGCTCCTAAAAACTTAAAATAGAACTACCATATGATCCAGCAATTCCATTCCTGAGTATATATCTGGGAAAAATGGAAACACTAATTCAAGACTATACATGCAACCCAATGCTCATAGAAGCACTATCTACAATAGCCCAGATATGAAAGCAACCCAAGTGCCCATCAACAGATGAATGGATATAGAAGATGTGGTATATATATATATATATATATATATATATACACACACACACATACCATGGAATATTACTCAGCCATAAAAATGAATGAAATTCTGCCGTTTGCAGCAATGTGGGTGGACCTACAGGATATTATGCTTATGAAATAAGTCAAACAGAGAAAGACAAATACTTTACAATATCACTTACATATGGACTCTAAAACATAATACAAACACATGTATATAGCAAAACAGAAATAGACTCACAGATATAGAAAACAAAATTAGTAGTTACCAGTGAGGAGAGGGAAGGGGAGAGGAGCAAGTCAGGGTTATGGGATTAAGAGATACAAACTACTGTGTATAAAATAGATAAGCAACAAGAATATATTGTATAGCACAGGGGATTTTAGGAGAGAGAAATAGATAAATATAGGGAGAGAAATAGAGGAATAAATGTAACATGTGATATATATGTGTATATACGCATGTGTATATATATATATATTTTTTATGCAGGAGAGATGCTTAGAAGTTGGATTGCGGGATCATAGCTATGTGCAGTGAAAACAGTAATAGATGTTATCAATTTATATTGCAAAAATTTAGCCGTGTACATTTCCACTGACATTATGAGAGAATATCATATCGCCCATAATTATAAAAGAATTCTATTTTGTCAACTCTTTCAGTAGGAGAGATATAGTGTCTTATTGCTTTAATTTGCATTCCCCTGATTAGTCATGAAGTGGAGTATATTTTCACAAGTTTATTGACAAGCTATGTTTTTTCTTCTGTGGTTTGCCTATTTACATCCTCTGTCAAAATACGTTCCTTTTTATTTGTTTCTTCTAGGAGCTCCTTGTGAATAATGACTATTGATTAAGTGCTAAAACTAATTCACCTCAAATTGCTTTGACATCTCTTAAAAAGACATTGAAAGATACCGATATTTTCAGTTGATGGTTTATCATTAAATCTCTCTGACTCTCCAAGTATTTGTTTCCACGACCTCTGCGGGTTTCCTCAACCACTCTCCTTATCAAAATGATTACCTGACTTCAAACTTCAAATAAATCCTATCATCTCTCTGCAATCTTATTTGCAGCTTTCCTTGATTTTTTCCATTTCTCTGAATAACTCATTTAAAGATGACTCTCTTTAGCATTTATTCTGTAGCCATTATGTTCCATTTTGACATCTGGCACCACATAAAATGTATTTCCAACATTATTAAGCCATTTGGCTTATTAGGCACAGGTACCCAATAAAGTTAAATAAAAGAGCCTACTATCCCTTGCCCCAGTGGAAGGGCACATCTTACTACAGAGCTCCCTGTGGGATCAGGTCCACTCTCAACTGCACGAGAGATCACAATCTTGCTTGGATTTTTCCAGTGCTCTATTCTTCCCTCTTGTGCTTTCTCCTAGGAGCACATCCTCAGTCACTCATACACACAAGAATTCCTGTCTCAGGCTGTCACAGTAGAAAACAAACCTGAGAGAAAATGCAATAAGCATGAAAACTAGAAAGAGATTTTCTGTTTCTTATTACAATTTTGCCTGGCAAATGAAAGAAAACAATTCTCCTTGCCTGCGTTATGAAATGTGAAGTCAAGACTTTATTTTGAGTTAACTGGATAATTCTCTAACTACACACAGGTAAACATAACCTGTATACTTGATATTGTCCCAGAATTAAACTTTTCTTTCCATCCCCAAGACAGCACATACTAGCAAAATCTCAAACCTAAAAGAAAAGGACATGTAATATTACAAATACAGTTAGATGGATAAGGTTGTATCAAAGTTTATTTAAAATACAAAATCATATGGATGTATATATGCATGTGATGAAAAAGCTAATGTTTGTATAAAATCTATTTTCTTGACACTATGCTAAATATTTTACATAATATATCTATTGTGACTGTATTATTTAACCAACTTAATTCTCTGAATAATTTCACCCTCATATATATTTCTAAATTCAACATAGACCTGACTGATTTGCTAATAAAAAAATGAGTGTTTAAGGCTCAATTCTGAGAATTCATAGGATATTGTTATTTTCTCACCATTAGACTATTTTTCTCTTCAATAAACACAAGATATTTATAAAACCTTCAAAATTTATTTGAACAAGTGATGTTATCAAAAATTAATAAAGAAGAGGCTGACTCAATTACTTAATATTTTATTTTCCATGAATGTATTTTTTAACTGAATAGACCACACTGAACAGCTAATTTTGGCAACAAAATACTGTGGACACAAAAGGACACAAATACTGTGTTGAATACAATGCAGAATATTGCAAAGGGTTTGGAACAGAACCAAGAATAACCTTACTAAGGTCCATGAGGACCAAAGGGCAAGTGTCTCAGTATTCATTGTAAAGCACATTTTTATTCCGAGTAGCTTGTGTTCCTTAATGGCCCTGCCGGTGAGAAATTCCTCATATTATAACAGCATATGGGCTTTCTTTTTCAAGCAAAATGTAAGTAAGTAAAGAAAATACAATGTGTGTTCATTGAAAGAAGTATGTTGCCCTATATCTGGTTGAGCCTTTCTCTATCTTTCTCTCATCTATGTATTTTGCTAATCTACCCTTAACTGCTTTCCTTAATGCATTTTCGTCTGCATTCGTATTCATCTCCCAGAAAAGTTGATTATGTGAACCTCTTATCTGAAAAGCTCCACTCTCTGAATTAGGCCATGTTTCTCTACATGCATCATTTACGTTAAGAACTTCCCATTCTTATCTGAAACCTTCATTATCCAAATTAAGTCTCTGAACTTTTTCCATCTTGCTAATTGCGGTTTAATAATATCAGAATTCATATTTTCTGATTTAAGAGAATAAGGGGGAAAAGTTTCCTATGTCACTGGACCAAAATATAATAATTACTCACCTGCATGAAATGGTTTGTTTTGTAGCTGTGTTGCAAGTTTCCAGTTCAGATCTATTTTTTTAATCAAAGAGCACTGGTTTTAGGAGGTAACAAGTTTTCTTTTACTTTCTTTTTATTTTTAATTGAACTATAGTTGATTTACAATGTTGTGTTAATTTCTGCTGTACAGCAAAGTGATTTGGTTATAATATGTACATTCTTTTCCATTATGGTCTGTCACAGGATATTGAATATAGCTCTCCGTGTTATACAGTAGGACCTCGTTGTTAATCTATTCTATTGGGTTGGTCAAAAAGTTCGTCCGGGTTTTTCCATAACATCACCACTTAGTGATGAGATCTACATCAGGTTAGTCAGATAGTCAGATATGTACTTAACACTTATATGTACTTAACACAGTTTTATTTTTTTAATTTTATTGAAGTATAGTTGATTTACAAGGTTATGTTAATTTCTGTTGTACAGCAAAGTGACTCAGTTATAGATATATATACTCCTTTTCATATTCTTTTCCGTTATGGTTTATCCCAAGATATTAAATACAGTTCCCTGTGCTATATGGTAGGACCTTGCTGTTTATCCATCCTATATATAATAGTTTGCACCTGATAATCCCAAACTCTCGATCCATCCCTCCCCTCCCCCTTCCCCCCTTGGCAACCAGAAGTCTGTTGTCTATGCCTGTGACTCTACAACAAGTTTCAGTGTAACATGTGAGTAACAGGTGGATTTTCCTCCAGACACAGGAGAAATCAGTAACAAAGTGGTACTAAGTCCACTGGAGAAAGGTGAGGGAAAGAGAAGACACTGGAGGAAAGCTTAATAGTTTAGATCTTTTCAGGTCTTCACGTTGGCTCAGGGCTTCCAAGGAAAAGGAAGCCAGGAGCCTCAGGAGAGACCATGAAAGGGAAATCCGAGTAACGGGGCAATAGTGAGGCCTTCAAACTTCGATCTGTGCAGTCGTGAGATGACAGAGATGCTGGGCACTGCTTCATGTTTTCACTGTGCCCACTTCTCATTTCTTACACTGATTTTAAACTTTTACATAATTATCAGTAAGGGATTAAAGAAAGTTATAGATGCCCACTAATTATAATATTTAAGGTGTGCAAGATATAACGGACCTAAGATGGATAGACATAAATCTATCTCTCTCTATATTTATATAAATATCTAGTTACATCTGTATATACAATGTGTATATATATCTAAACAAAAATCTCTATATCTGTACAAATATCTCTCTATATATCTGTATGTTACATAGCTATCTATATAAATAGAGTTAGATAATAGATATATAGTTGAATTATAAATAAATTCAAACTTTTTGTTTTTGCGGTATGCGGGCCTCTCACTGTTGTGGCCTCTCCGTTTGCGGAGCACAGGCTCCGGACGCGCAGGCTCAGCGGCCATGGCTCACGGGCCCAGCCGCTCCGCGGCACGTGGGATCCTCCCGGACCGGGGCACAAACCCGTGTCCCCTGCATCGGCAGGCGGACTCTCAACCACTGCGCCACCAGGGAAGCCCTAAATTCAAACTTTTAAAAATTAACTTTTATTGAAGTATACTTGATTTACAATGTTGTATCAAACTTTCATGTTAATATTTATTTTCTATTTTTATTTATATTATTTTATATTGTATTTATTTACCTTAGGGCCTGGAAAAATGCTAACATAAATAAAGGAAAAAAACCCATCAGGATGCCTGTCAGATGTTTTTATATATTGTAATGTATTCTCTTGATCACAAATATTGTTTTGATTTGTATTAAACAATATGACATCCATTATTTCTAATTATGCTGACAGGATTATATAGCAGAACCAAAGGTTGGGTTTACTAATGATGAGAAATTTATCTAAAGAAAAAAGGCCTGATTATATAGTTAGAATAAGGCACTGTCCAAGTATTAGGATTTCAGAGGTTATATAGCCTGAGGACGAGTTTTTTTCTCATTGGTTTCCTGAAATAACAATTTATTTTAAGTGGGGAACCATCATTGTATTCCTCAGTTAGCTAGACTAAAATGAAAATACCATTATTAGCATTTACATCAAGGTCCTTTATGGAGAGATTTTTTAATGGCAGAGTGAGGCAGTAAAATGGCATGAAAGGCCTGATCCAGATTTGCTCGGAAAATTGAGTTCAGGTTGTTGTTATTATCTCTTCAAACAGCAAAACTTCTGTAATAGAGACTTGACTTAAACATTATGTATCATGCACAAGAAAAGTAGGGAAATATTTAAATAATGGCTAAGTACCCTCATCTACCCTAAATGTCTGTATAATCGAGGCTTCAAAATTTCCCACCTCCCATTTCTGCCCCAAAGTTCCACTTTCATTTTCAACAGTCATGCAATTATTGATCTGAAAACTCAACCAGATAATGTAATAACTCTTTCTTGTACTTATAACATTTCAAGTAATTTATTGGACATCTTTTCATGCTGAGAGATGGGGAAGTTGTAATTTTTGTAGGACGATATAGTCAGTGACGTAGCCGGCACCTAGTTCCCTGACAGCATTCCCATTGGTATTTTCACCACATCATGGACCATTTTCCTTCTTTTTGAAATTTGGCAGGGAGAGGATCACATAAATGAGATTGAGGTCAGTGGTTCTCAATCCTTGTTTCATTTTAAAATGTGAACTATTAAAAAAAAATACTAGCCAAGCCTCATCGGTGGAGACCTGAGGCCATTGGCTAAGGGGTGGGCTGAGTTGGAGCTACACAAAAGCCCTTTTTCAAAGTTGTTTTCAAAAATTACCCCAGGTGATTTTTTTATGAATAGTAAGAGGTAGAAATAAAATGAACTATTTTTTCCCACTTATCTATTGTTTTCTGAGACTATCACTTCTAGACATCTTTACTAAAAATAAAAACATAAGCCCAAATTTCTTGTGTTTCTGTTTCCCTTTCTTTCAGAAGTTACTTCAATTCTATTCGTAAAAGAATATGTTAAGGTGAATTAATAATGACGATGAGGATGCTGAGGATATTAGTTATGATTCGCTGGGCACTGATTTTGTACTAGGGACTCTGTTGAATATCTTTCCTACCTCGTATCATTTAATCTTCTTACGAAGACGCAAAGTAGGAATGATTATAATCCCTGATTGCATATAAAGAAATCGAAATAGGGATGGGAATTAAACTGCTTCCCTAAAATCACACATCCCATCCAAGGGTTGGTATAAGACCTAAACATTCCTGGTTCTGCTGCGCATCTTCTTAAGCACAATCTAGCCTCTAGGTTTTAATTCAAGCCGTGGGAGAGGGAGAATATTGCTTATGAAAGTAGGGAGATGAAAGATATTTGATGACCGATGTCTTCTAAGTTTTTCCTTCCTTAGTCCTTAATCATATTCACCCCACTTTACAGAATATTTTCTCACCTTTGAACACTGGCAAAAGGGGAGTCATGACAACATTGGCCACTTGTCATTCACCACGTGCATTTAGTGCACCAAGCTCTTTGCATGCAGTGTGCCATCGAATCCTTACAAGAAGTTGGAATTATCACTTCCATTTGAAATGAGGCATCCGGAGTTAGAGCAGACAGCTCACCTGCCCAAGGCCACCAGAGGGCGGGACACCGCCAAGGTCTCTGTCCTTACCACTGAAGGATGCTGCCCTGAAGCGAACTAGGAAAATCTGGGGATTCTGAGAAATACAAGATTTGTGATTGACTCTGAAAAGAAAATATCTCACTGATCCATACTTATCATAGAGGCCCTGGCTGAGGAGAAAAACAGAGTCATCTGGAAAATGGACAAATTTGTTGGGAAAAAACTTTTTTAACAAAGGGAAAATGCCGTGAAGCCTAGGAGACCCGTATTAATCAAGACTCCTCTGACAGCACGTGACAGAAACTAAACATGAGCTGTCCTAGATGAAAGGCTGACTTCACAGAGTCTAGCAAGAGATAAACAAATTATGTAAAATGCTGCAAGGGACACTGGCCTCAGGGACAAATGAATGTATGATTCTTAGATCCCTTCAAATCTCTCTCTGCTCAGTCTCTGGTTCTCAGCGAGCCTGGGGAGTTGGCAGTAGCATCCTGGAACTTCCCTGAGAGACACCCACCTTGTCCCCAGAAGCATCAGTGATGCGGGTGCAATTTCTGTATCCGCGGTGCCCAGATTCTGTTAATGACAGTGGTGGAGTGGAGAGCTGGTGGTGGCTTTCTCTGACCTTTACTCCTTCCAGAAGTCTTGCCAACACATAATCCCCCTGCTTAAGTGCAGTTCCACTTAAAATAATTAGAGTAGTTTCTACTTTCCTGATAAAACACCAATGATACAGCCCCTTAATAACATAAGCTATATTTTTGAGTAAATGACTATTGGTACCATTTTACAAATCACATTTTATTCTCAGTATCAGCCTGTCAAAGGCCATGGAGGGTGATTTTAATTCCCTGATGCATTTCAGAATTAGGTTCTTGTTTCTCCCTAAATTCAATAGGACTCTCTCCCTTTACTTCCATTGAAGCATTTACCCAACTTAACCTTATATTACAGTTAGGTAATTGACATAGCAACTGTTAGTAAATTATGTTCTTAGAAGGCAGGTCTTGTGTTTTATTTATTTTTTATCTTACCAGTAATTATTCCTATAGTAAGAACCTTTGCAGATATTGTTTGGAATTTCACTAAATTGGATTAAAATGATATTTCACAATAACATAATAGCAAAATAAAATATAATTTTATTTATTCATTCACAAATTATTAAAAGTCCTACATATTTTTTCTAATAAAATTTATGAAATAAGCTGTTCTAGTTCTTTCTTTAAAAAAAAAAAAAAGGTCGTTTGGGTCGGGAAAACCACTTTTTATTCAACTATTTATAGCTTCTTACATGGGAAAATAGACCTGAAATCTGAATATCTAGTTATTTTATGTACTGTATGTTCATAACCTTGTGCTTTTCTCTGATCATTTAATTTTCTTTTTGATTTGTAAGAGCTCTTCAAAAAATGGAGATAAAAGCCTTTCTCTGTCATACGGGTTACAAAGAGTTTTCAGTGTTTTTTTGTTTTTTTTTTTTACTTTTGCTTTGATATTTTTGCCACTCTGTTTTGATGTGGTTCAATTTATCAAGTAGTTAAATTTATTCATATTTCACTTTATGTTGTCTTATGTTTGTGTCATGTTTAGAAAAGATATTCTTGCTTAAAGGCTTTCTAAATCATCCACTATCTCTTCAAGTCATAGTAGCTTTATAACATAATTTAATTATAATAATTAGTTCTATCTTCAGAATATACTATCTTCCTTCTTCTACTTTCTGTGAGGAGGAATTGAGGAGATGGGGGAGGAATCAAATCCTGGTAGATTCCTTTATGTCGCTGGTAAGTTACTAGGTGGGCTTTTGTCTCCTTCTCATCCTTCTAGAGAATTTCCCCCAAACTTCAAAAATTTTAAAGGATTTTGTCCATTCACCACATTAAATTTATTATTCGTCAAATTACGTTTTTAGATTTGGGGTTCAAATTATGGAGATGCAGATTGGAGATAAGAGCTGAGGTTACCCTGGTGATCAGGAGACCGACTAGAAGAAAGCTGCTGTGATGAAGGCTAAAGGTACTGGGGCCTGGAGTAGGACAGAGTGGTGGGGGGCAGGGATTGGCTGTGTGCATAGCTGCCCGAGTCCTTCCTCTGTGATATGACCACCAGATCAATACCTTAGATGATAGCAGTGGTTGGATACAGCGTGCGTTGCCCATGCTCCCTTGGATACAATAATTATTATTGGCGGCCCCTTTTCTGGCAACTAGATCTGACTTTATGCTTATTTAAGTTCTATGAAAGCCAATTTATTCTCCTTTCTCCTTGGATCCGTGGTTCTTTCCATCATGGCAGCACTCAGCTGGTATATGGAGCTTCCTAAAAATTCTGGGTTATAGTGATAGTAAGACTACTTACGTTACATCTCCCCCTGCATTAGAAGTATTTGTCCACTGCTGTGGGTGTTGATTTTGTTAATATATGTTTAATTTTGTGAATAATCTCTTCTGTAGATATAAGGTAAAACACTAGAATGGATGTTGATAATTAAGTGAACTCTAATCATCAGAAGGGATGGAAAAAGCGCGACCTGAGCCATTATGCTAATTCGGTTTGTTAAAACACAAGGAAGTTACAGTGAATAAATGCTTGCAAATGTTCTTTTACGTAACATAAGTAAGCTAACAGCCAACACTTTTACAATGACTTACTAAAGCAGTAGCTAGGGAGCTACATGCATGACTGAAAATCTAATTTCTTAAATTCAAACTGCTAAAATGTATTTAGAGAATATGAAAAGAGGCTTAAGTTTATGCTATTGCTACAAAAAAGAAATCAGGTACAGTTGCCTCAAAATCAGGATCTCAATGCTATAACAGTTTTAAGTAAGATCTAGTCACTGGTAAGAAACTACTTTGGAATATTTGAGTGCCACTGTATTTCAGTATTCATATTGCCAGAAATAATTGTTTATGATACATAAATTCTCTAAGCTGAGCATGTGAAAAATCTTATTAGACATAAAGATTTCAAAATTTAATTTAAAAGAATGGCAGACATATAATTCCTAAAGATAAATCAGTTCTTACTTTGTAGTAAATCAAGTTGTTGAGGTTTTGTGTGGTTTTTTTTTTGGTTGTTGTTTTTTACTAAGTATATGTTTAGTTTTTCTTTTTGCATTTATTAAGGTGGTGTTTTCTCTGCTTAAGCCTCTGCTAAAAACGCAAAATTGCTTTGCAGCAATCCTTTGCAATCTTCCATAAGGCAGAGTTTTTTCAGTACTCTTTAAAAGTCAAAAATTACTGTCAGGACCAGAGGGAAGAATACAGGATCATACACAGAATTTTGCAAGATCATACCAACACACTAAAATCTTAGCCTCATGTGATCCTGGTACTTTGTATATCTGTGAATAAGTAACTGGCCTAATTGAAAATTGCTTTCATGACATTTATTTGGTATAGACTAATAAAGGTAGAAAAAATGTTTAAGCCTGAAAATATGAATAAAAAGACTTTTTAATATCTAAATAACAATCTGCACATTTGCACATTTTTATTAAGAGTCCTGTGTTTTGTTTCCTTTTATTTATCATTTGGCTACTCAAACTATCAGTGTACATTAGGGTTAGAATATCTTGGCATTTTCACTAATAACAACATAAAAGCATAACCAAGTCATTAAGACTAAAACAGATTTGAATAGTCTCTTGAAATTTTCAGAAACAAAAATCCTCATTCAGAAGATTAATCCCAGCATTTCTAGTTGTTTTGTTATTTTCGTTGGTTTGTTTTTAGTCTTTGAGACTTTATATTTTCTTAAAACTCAGAAAGCATTTTCTCCCTTCATTTTCTTGAAAGGTATATCTACTTAGGTCTCAATAAATGTTAAGTGAATTTAATCATGCTTTCATATACTTTTAATTACATAAACATCTCAAAAATTTTGTTGTAAACATACATAGCAACAGAGTAAGAAATGCATTATTATTGCTATACTTAGAACTGATATTCTCAATGCTTCTATATAAAATACTCGGAAATATATTTATGAAAATTTATATCACCTAAACAGTGAAAAAAGGACTAATTTTCCGAAATGGTTGTTCAAAGATATTTGATTTCTTTGTTGTTCAAATTCTTTGTTAATTATTAAATGACTTCAACGTTATCTGTTTCAAACTGAAATAGAGATAATATTCTAAATAGAGGATCATATATCATAATGAACATGAGCTTTTTAGTCAGACCAATCTGGGTTCCAGATCCAACTCTGTCATTTATTATTAGCTCTTTGAATTGGGAAAATTAAAACACTTTAAGCATCAGTTTCCTCAATTAAAAAATTCATTGTAGAACTATCCACGTCTCACGGTCTTTGAATAAATTATGTGAAATAAACTATATAAAATATATGACATTTCTGAAGTGCTCAGTACATAAAATCTATTACTAAGAGTCATTATTGTTTATCTTTAATATGAAATGATGGACATTGATGGTTCCTTTTTTTTTTTTATTTTCACATGTGAAATTGGATGTCAATACATTTCTGGGTAGATATAAATTTAATTGTTATAAAACTTTGGATCGAACTACCAGCATCAGAGCAAGATGTGATTACCTCTGATAAGCTGTATGTTTGATTCTCTTTCCTACACCCAGGTTCTTCAGGCAAAAATAATTCCATCACTGAGACTTAAGGTATAAAACATCTGAGAAAATGATTGAAGAGGTAGTTCTGTGTCCACGTTTGATTGACACCCAAAAGTTTTACCATTAAATTTGTTGAGGTCAAGTTCCCCACTATCCTTTTATGATAAAGTGCTGTAAGGTCAGAGGCAGCAGTGGGAGAAAATTTTTTATAATCATAGCAATTAAAAATAACCACTGCTACTGCAAATATACAGTGATTTAAAATATACCAGAATCACAAGGAATGGTTTTCTGATTATATGAAAATCTATTTGAATGCAAGTGACAGGAGCATACCTTGAAATCATTTAGAATCTGCAATCAGGTCATCTGGGTTTTGCAAATTAAAGGAATATATATTTTTGTCTCATATAAAAGTGAAGTATTTGATCCCACTCTAAAATTCTTAGAATAGCGTTCCTCCCACGATCAGGTGCACTTTAAATATATAACATTTTTGTAACAAGAAAAAAGGCAATCACCACTTACTGAGACAGAAAGAGTTCGGATCCCAAAATTAATAAAACTTGCACTGTACTATTAGCTGTGCTTTTTCGACAGACTAGCAAATATTTTAACAAGTGGAGATAAAGCTCAGGTCCAATCCTACATGTTAGCAGCACCTCATGGAAATGTGGAGAAAGGGGGTTATGCAGAGTTCAAATGCAGGCCAGCCCTCTCCCCCCAACCAGATTAAAAGCAAAGGTAAAAGAGAAGGTCTTTCATATTTTGAAAAAAAAATAAATGCACATGAAACAGGAACTAAAAATATTATGTGTGTAACAGTTACTTGAAAGATTGAGTATAACATTTCAGGGACGATGAAGGCTGTAATAAATTCAGTCAAATTGGTTCAAATATAATTATGTCAATTATACTTCACAGAAGCCTGTGCTCCAGTCCCATGGTCAGTGGCTTTATTGTTTGTAATAGGCCAGTCTGTGCTTTATCTCTGTTACACAAGTGGAAATTCTCTTCAGGATCTCATAAAGCAAATTCACACTAAAGTTGCATTCCTTAAACTATAACCCAGTGGGCCTACATCACCTTAAACCTAGGCTGATTCATAAGTAATCTGTTTTGATTTTGCATTATATTTGAGGATCTTAGAAAATAATAATCATGATTCAACATGATATCATGTTTTTGTCTCATTCCCATGAGTTGAGTCACGAGGCATAGATGCCATTAAGCCGCTAAGAAGCAGGAAACTGAAGGACACGCTCAAACAAAACTAGTTTTACTTTGAAACTATTTCCTTTAGCACTAATTTTAACTTTTTTCATCTTAAAGCAAAGTAAATTAATAACTAGGGCAAGTGGAAAGGTTTTTTGCTACTACTAATATTTCATACTATTGCAATGCCCTTATTTTTTGAGATCCTTTAAGCATCTTCTTATCTACCTATATCAATATTCTAGGAAAAATTGCTAAAGGAGTAATGTGCTCAAGTTACAAAGTGAGAAGATAAAGATACGTCTTGAAATCACCAGAAGCATCATTTGCTGAACTAGAATTGTTTTGTTTCTCTTGCTGCCATCTTACATTAAGTAGATTTTATAGGGAAAGCTGGACAAAAGAATGAAAAACAATTAGCCATAATACTATTTCAGGAATTAGATTTTAAACCTGACATAGCCTACTAGGTTCAGTTTATACATATATATCCCATATCCAGTGTTGTTATTGAGTAAATAGAGAAAAAAATATATATTCTCATGTCCATGAATTTCAGCTGTGTAACCTTGAACAATAAACATTAATATTTATCTTGGTCTTAAATGCAATAGTACCCATACAGGTACTAATCCAAATGGTCATACATAAGATATTCTACAAAGCTTAGTTTCTTTTTACTTTCCATAGGGAAAAAAAAATGATACTTTTATCTATGGTTTTCTAAACACCAGGAAATGGACACTACCAACAAATCAAAATCTCAGTCCTTCACATGGCTTCCACTTTTATTCATTAGAAATGGCCCACCTCATGTTGAGCAAGGGAAGATTCATTTTAACCCAAGAATTGCTTGAATAAGCTTCAGTGTGCTTCTTTTCTCTGCTATCATTTATTTTTGGTCATCTTAAAGTTAAAAAAAAAAAAACTGAGCATGATCTTAAGTTTGTCCCCCTGCCGCATTCCCATCCCAATCCCACCAGAGTCTAGGTCTTTACAATCTTCCTCTTTACTTGGCTTTGGGGATTGGAAACAAGAGAAAGAAAGTGCATTTAGTTCCTTTTAAAAGCGTACGCCATAGGATCAATCTACGCTGCTTTTATTCTTTTAGCAACAACATAAATTTATTAGGGAAAATGGCAGCAAGGAAATTGATTTCACCATTAGCATGGAGCCTTCCTCGCAATTGCCCCATTGCGTTTCTCAGTATCAATGAATTCCGGCGCTCTCCTAAGTCAGCTGTCTCCAAAAACTGGGGTAAAAGTAAATGTGTTTCCAGCGAAGCTTCCGAACTAGATAGTGATTGAAAACTCTACACGCAGACCCATAACATCCCCTCATTTACACACCCCAGAAGTGGGGAACGGAGAGCTCAGAGCCACGTGCTGAAAGCTCAGCGAGAGCCTCACCCTGTGCACCTTGACCTCCTGAACCAAAGCTGACGGCCAGTCACTCGTAAGCCTTCAGTTGTGCTCCAGTCTAAGAGCTGACATGTGAGCCTGAGAGGCAGTGACAGGCTGCTCTGACGTGGCTGTCATCTGGCTCATTTTCTACACAAACCATCAACATAATTCACTCTAAAGGGCTCTCCGAGAGGACCTAATGCTTTTTTCTTTCTTCCCTTGTACAGTGCAGAATTTAGGACAGCTTATTTTAATTCGATGACCTGCACTATGATCTAATAAGGGACAGCTGTGGCAGCTAAATCCCCAAGCTATTTATTGTCAATTAGAATGAATCCTAAATAAACTCCCTTCATTCTAAACGTGACCCATTCTTGAACGGTAGACGAAAATGACACTTAGAAAAGGAAACGTGGAGGAGTGGAAGTAAGAGCCAGTGGAATGTAAAAAACTGTGAGAATGATCACTCTTCAAACAAAATTAGAAGGAGGAACAGTGATAGTGACATTTTGATGTCAAATAATTGCAACTGAAATGTTGGTATTGGGGAGGGTATCCACGGGGGGAACACAAAGGAATAATATCAAGGTGTCAAAGAAAATGTACCATGTTATTAGAGTTAAGCTAAAAATAGATGCATTCTATTTGAAGAAAAAAGTCTTTACTCAAATACAGGAGTTAAAATGGCCTAGAGCAGTGAATTATAATCTTTTCCTGTCTGGTATTCATAATAGATAAACATTTTCCAGCAAGACCCTGGACGCCAGTACACAAATCTATCTGTATATGTATGTTAAAAGAAAGTCTCCTGAAGTCATATTTACTTTGCCACATGTGATGCACTCTCAGTCTGTGTTCTGTTCTGTTTTTTTCATATTCAAAGAAATGCTAAACACAGCTCATCAAGTTCACTTCACCATCCCCTCAATGGTCAGGACCTACCCTTTGAAAAATTGTATTCCAGAACCAAGAAACAAAACACAAAAAGGAAATATCTGAAGAAAATTGGAAGCATTTGGAAAAACTGATAATCGGAGAGAATCTAACAGCTCAGTGAAGAGCCAAGTACACTGTGGGCCTAAGCAAATTAATTCATTATATCATTGTTTACTGCTTCTTGAGTGTGGAGGACATGGTGGAGAACATAAGGAAGGGAACATCGGAGTGTGAGACTGTTATCCTTAAGTGTGGCTGTCCATTAATTTCTAAGCTTTTCTCACTTAAGTATATAAAACATGAAATGATTTCTTAGTGTCCTTGGAAACCCTCATACGGATAAATCCTAGAAGTGATAATGATGCCACGTCAAATCAAGACACAAGAGAACTCAGGCCTTGAGTAGAGAAAGCCGGATGATTCCCCCTGTTTTGGGGGAAATAAAAGACTTTTAAAGGGGCTCAGATTGCTAGAATTGTATTGAGATTGCATGACAGTTTTGAAAGTGTAAGGGCAAACTTGACAAGTAGAGTTGTTTAAAGGGATCGGCTCTCCCTCCTGGAGGACCATCTCTCTCGAAGAATGTTGTCAGTTTGTATCTCTTGCTCTGTACCTTTCTCTGACTGTCAGGCAGACCCAGGAATAAGCTGAAATTGGGCTGGCTGTTGTGAGGGGCCTTCTACCTATGGGTAAAAAAGACACCACGGATGCTGGACTTCCTGCAGAGAAACCCATTCTCCCCAGCCTGCTGGGGCTGAGGACCTAGAATTTATTTGTAGTTTCTTCGGCCCAAAGGATCTCCAGTGCCCTTATTAATGAGCTGGGTCTTAAACTCTGAACTCTCCAAATTTCTTCACATGCCTGTAAGTTACTATATCAGTTTTTTTGCTTTCTTTCACATTAAAAAGTGTTAAAACTGTCAAGAAATAAGAAAATGTGTCATATCTAAGCAGTAAAGTCTAAATATGGTTTTTAAAAATCCTAATCCTGGGCTTCCCTGGTGGTGCAGTAGTTGAGAGTCTACCTGCCGATGCA
Organism: Pseudorca crassidens; assembly: GCF_039906515.1. Classification (NCBI taxonomy): domain Eukaryota; kingdom Metazoa; phylum Chordata; class Mammalia; order Artiodactyla; family Delphinidae; genus Pseudorca; species Pseudorca crassidens. Next base: position 8,492,012 of record NC_090313.1, read on the forward strand.
GGGGACACGGGTTCGTGCCCCGGTCTGGGAAGATCCCACATGCCACGGAGCGGCTGGGCCCGTGAGCCATGGCCGCTGAGCCTGCACGTCTGGAGCCTGTGCTCCACAATGGGAGAGGCCACAACAGTGAGAGGCCCACGCACCGCAAAAAAAAAAAAAAAAAACCTAATCTTAATTAGTTTTCTCCAAATTATAGACTCCACCAGAAAGATGTCTTTAGTGTCTCAGTCATATGCCAAAGTGGAAATGTCTGGAGAAGGCAATGTATTTTATGATATTCCTCCCTAGATTGCAAATGGAACTCATATTTCATAAGCAAAGCTAGAGGCAAGCTATCACCACTTGCATGTGCTAATGTGACTTTTCCATGCCATCAAAAGGCAACAGAAAAAAAGAAGAGGAGATGAAATAAATCTGGTTCTCAACTAACATACTGACTGCAGTGATGCCTGTAACAATGAAAGGATTATACATACTGCAGTCAGAAATGGTGTTGTCTATAGTTGGAATTCACAGTCATGTCATAGTGAGATTAGCTCGTGACCATGGCTACACGTGAGCCGTGTAGATGTCCACAGCCACCCTGAGACTTTGAGAAGTCGATGCTCTGACTTAACCTCATACAGAGAAAGGAAAGTATGACAACTTAGTGAGACATTGCCTAACATTGCTGTTCTCGCCAGCTGTTTATACCGTTAACCCCACAGTTCGCTGCTCATCTTGGGACCTCAGTCAAAGTGATGAGAACTTTAGTCCTTCACATTTCCTCAAATCTGAACCAAAGTAAAGCCTGGGGATTAAGAAGCACCTCATGCAACTATTATCTATTTTGCTAACTTGGTATCAGGGATGGAAATAAAAACGTAAATTTGATGCTTTAATTTATGAACGAGGGCAATGGGTCAAGCTAGATATTTCATTATTTGTGATAATTAATAATAAGTAGAAGAAACTCAAAACCTTGCTGCTCATTCTTATTTAGGGCTGTTCAAAAGTAGATTACACACACACACACACACACACACACACACACACACGTTAAAATAAGAAGCCAGAACCTATTTTCAAGCTGTGAATTACCCTCTGTATTTGTTTTGTTTTGTTTTCTTCCTTTTTAAAAGAAATCTAAGGTAAAAATAACCATAACTTTAGGTGTCAGGAAAAAAGCCTTTAATATAAAAACCTAGACTCACCCTATAGAACAACAGGAGAGTGGTTAAGAATTACAGTGTACCTTCCTAATGAAATCTTACTTAGCCATGATATACAATAAACCATCGTATTTAGAGTGATTTAATACTTACGATAGGATGATACCTATGATATAAAGTTAAGTGGACGTTAAAACTAAAAATAATATGGTCTCACATTGTAAAACAATGCATTAAAGGATCAAAATACATCAACCTGTTTAATTGAACCCTCCGTGTGGTAACATAATGGGTGATTTGACTTGTTTAACAATACTAAAAGTATTTTACTTCCAAGTGTATTGTCATATATACATATTGCTATTCATATATAAGATATTTTATAATCAAAGTAATACACATTTAAAGTTTGATGATGTTCATACCTTTGTATGCAAGCATGTATACAGTTATATTTTTCAACAAAATATAAGGCTAATGAACATAGATCTAAAATATGATGTAACCCCATAAATAATCAGACACATGTTACTTTAAAAAGTGCTATGATAACCATCTGATGGGTAGAATATTAAGGCTGATGATTTCAAGTTTTGACAGCGATACGGGGTTACAGAAATCCATACAATTGCTAGTTCAAGTATAATTTGCTAAAATCATTTTGGAGAGAAAGTTGATAATACTTGGGAAAGTTGAAAATATAACAATTCCACTTTTAGGAATATATTCTAGGAAAGTGATCCCACATATGCAGAATGAAAACTTGGAAATTCCAAATTGTACCTCATTAAGAGAGAGTGAATAAGGTACAATAAATTCATACAAAGGAAAGCACTTAAAATGAGTGAATTGGATCTTCATATCAAAGTGAATAAATTTTGAAAACAATATTGATTGTAAAAACAGGTTTCAAGAAGATATTTATATCATGATAGCATTTATATTAAACTTTTAAAAAAATACTACATATTTTTATAGATACCAATAAAAAATATGGGCAAAGACAAAATCAACATAAGAATGGAGTCTACATCTAGGAAAGGAGGGAACGGAGTGGAAAAAGATAAATCTACAAAGAATTGACTGCATAAAAAAGCTGAGATAATCGCCTTAAGAATTCAGTCTTTATTTTGTCTGAGCTAAAACTGTGTGGGCATCTGGTATGCTACTCTCTCTGCTTTTCTGTAGGTTTGAGATAGTTTGTAATAAAATATATATTCATACAACAAAACTTTAAAAGTTTACAGTTAAAACTAATCCAGTATTCATTTTTAAATATCAGTTTACCGGGAAAGTTTAGTCCCATATATCACAAGAGCATTATATTGGTTAGGTCACATATGCGAAGAATCTGTTTACAGTAAGTGCTATAAAATGACATGCCGTTTCTACTCATATATAAATTCATCCAAAATGTTTCCTCATGTTTCCTTTTGTTTTCTGAACGAGAAACATAACTGGTGCAGGTGCACCCAGTTACAGGCCTTGCAAGTCCTGTGAAGCTAACATCTAACAGTGCGCTGCGAAGCGTACCTTCCGTGCTCAGAAATGTGCCTTTTATAAAGGACTTCCTTTACCAGGACTCTCCTTGCCTGGTCTGTGACCTTTCAACAACTGGACCGAAGCTAAACCTGTCTGCTTCACAGAGAGAAAGTCAACCTAGTGTGATGATGATAAAAGAAAAGAAAATCATTTGACAGTGATATCATAGTTTCCTAAATTACTTCAGATTTTAAAACAAGATAATACTGCAGACAGTCCAGTAAATGCATTATTGTGAGTGCTGGCATCATTTAATCTCCCTTTTGACTTAAGAATTTTATTTTAAATGCAGAAGTACATTATAAAAACTGCTTTTGACAGAGGCCTTTCCCAAAATAGCCAATTATAAAGATCTGAAAGGTAATCATTTTCCAACTCCTGTATATAATCAATTTCTCAAAGAAAATGCTCTCACTTCATTTCTTGTTATGTAAACATTATCAGTACATTTGCTTATGCTTATATCAGCTGGGAATCTTGCTTGTTTCAGGCTGGCACTATCCCCAAAGTTACTTTCAAAATACAAAAGTTTTATAGAAAAGGGACTTGAAACTTAGAGGAATTTAGCTCTTTGCACAAAGATTCTATAGCTGTAAGTGGCCCGCAGGGAATCAGCATCCAGCATGGTTAGCAGGATGGCCATTGTCTTAACTTATATTCTGTTAAGAAGAGCTGGTTCCAGGAGACCAAGGTCGGGCACAGCCTGTGTTCATCTGCCTTGTCTGTACTTCTGGTCCTAGAGAGTCCAAAATCAACTGATGTACTCTTGGTAGAGCACAGTTGGGTGGACCATCTCTCTCTAATCTCTATGTGGGCCTATAAATAGATAAAAGAAAAAAAGACGACTGACCAGTGACCTGACCATCTCTCCAGTCATGATGAATCTGTGAGACTGCATTTCTTCTAGTTTTGTTATCATAACACAATTTACAACACATATTCTGTCATTGCTATGGAACCGCTATTTGATAGAGAGTGCAATAATAGATTGATAGAAAGATAGATTTAGATATTAAATTTTATCTAATTATATATGTATGCATTTACATTATCTATCTATCTATCTACCTATGATGTCAACCACATTTATGTATTAAACAGGCCCAACAGATACTATAAATGCATATCTCTTCTAAAATCTAAGGCCATTTTATTAGTTTTGCTAAAGCTGCATTTTCTAAGCAATTGTATTTAAGAAAATAAATTGTTATCCTTTGTACATCATATCTGTACCAATCTACACTACACTACTTGCTCTACAAGTCCACGATCACCATTATTTTCCTAATGCATGTGAACAGACCATATAAATAGCCATTGCTATTGTGAAAGATCACATACAAAAGAATTGTGAGAAAACTATTATCTTTAAAAAATTAACTTTGAAACCAAGGATTTTAGCTCACATTGGTTTCTATGTGCCATGGCATATTCTAAAGACCTTATAGTGTGAAATAATGAATGTATCATATACTGAGATAGTTTGCTAAAAGTTGTTACTTTAGCCTTGCTTTAAAAAATCATATTCAAATAGTAACAGATATTATAAGGTCTCTTCCACAGTATCTGTTCTCAAGCGCCTTCTTCTATACCTTTCACTACTTAAAAGCTAGAATCTAAATACCATTTCTAGCCACCCTCTAGGGCAGGGCTGGCCACTTGATTAAACTCTGCTCCAGAATTTGTAAATGGAAGTTTGCTGGGAGGAACATCCTTTTGCAGATAGAAAGTCCAGTAGAGGGAGACACTTCAGGCCCTCCCACACCTACTCTATCAGGACCCCTGGAGGTTTGGCAGGAAACATGAGGACTAGAGCAGGAAGATAGGAGAAGTCTGGCTCTGAAATGATATTCTTAACTAGCTGCACCTTCTTTGGTCTGCCTCCTTAAGGCTTCCAGTTAGAAGAGAGAGAATAAGCTCATGTATTTGTGAAGGACCAGCCATCTCCTGCAACAAAGGAACCACAGTTCTCTGCCACATGGTGTTTTATCCTCTTTCATCTGGTTGGGAGTTGAGCCTGACACAGTCTCAGGAGCAATGGGCTCAGGTGGAAGAGGTAGGGCAAACATTTCAAGGCTTCACTTCTTTCCTTCTCCTCCTTTTACTCTATCTTCTTCCTTCATTTCTCAGAGAAATGGACTCTTTATTTTTTCCCTTTTTTAACAACATTAACACACCTTAATTTTCTCAATCTTCCCATTAAAACCTAGGTGGAAGTTTCCAAGTCCTAACTTGGAAAAATTAACGGTGTGGAGGGAAAGAAATAGCAAGAGAGGAAGGGCAAACTCTTTTTCTTACACCACCAATACGAAGACATACATTTTATGATGCACTTCAATAAAACGAAACTTTCAAAACATCTGCAAAAATTTAAATGCAAATAATTATCATTGCTTTTGAACACATTCATGTTTAACTAAAAAGCATATTCTTTACCATTCACTTTATAATTGGTTATTCCTTTTTAAAAAAAATTATGAGAAAAATGTCAGGCATCTAAAAATCTCAAACTTTCCACTGAAATAGTGGTATTATATTTTTATTTAACAACTTTTGCTTTATATCTCTTTCTATTTTTAAATCAATTAAGTATGCTGCATAGGGATAGATGGACTGAGATATACACACAGACAGCACCAGAGCAACCCTGTGAATTAGATATCAGCTCTCTTCTCAAAGTCTTTGAGTAAGTATATTCCTAGCTCCCAGAATAAAAGCTAAAAACCTACAAGGCCCATCATAATCTTCTCTCTCCCACCTCCCACGGCCCCCCCTTAACTCAGCAATTTCATCTGCTCCTACTGCACTCCCCCAGGTCAGGACACCGATCGTGACCTTTAACTTAAGCACAGCCAGGTCAGTCCCACTCCGTGCATTGGTCCTGAGCTGTACTCCTCCTGTCACACTTCCTCACCTCCTTCAACTCCTACTTCAAGTGCTCCATTCTGAATGAAGCACTTCCAACCACCCTACTTTTTCTTTTTTTGCGGTACGCGGGCCTCTCACTGTTGTGGCGTCTCCCGTTGAGGAGCACACGCTCCGGACGCGCAGGCTCAGCGGCCATGGCTCATGGACCCAGCCGCTCCGCGGCATGTGGGATCTTCCCGGACCGGGGTACGATCCCGTGTCCCCTGCATCGGCAGGCGGACTCTCAACCACTGCGCCACCAGGGAAGCCCCACCCTACTTTAAATTTGAATATCCTTCCACACTCTTTAGGATGCCTAACCTCCTAGGAGCTTTCATTGTTTCCCTATAGAACTTACATGTGTTTGTGGATCAGTCCTGCTGTTTTCCATCAAAGCAAGATGACTCAGACTCACAAATGTCTCCGTTGGAGAAAAAATTATATGGCCATCCTCCTTATAACCAATATAATTGACTTATTGTTGAAATATAAAGTGTTTTTCTTCAAATAAAGTCAAAAATGAAAACTCCTAAATGACATAAGTATTGAGCGATAATCATGTGTGCATATCACTAAATTTTAATTGAATAAAATCACCCAAAAACATGGAATCCTAGGCAACGATCATGTCTTTCTCTGTCACTTAGCCTTTTGCCTGCAGTTCATTTAGGGATAATTACAGGACAATTATCCACCTGCATCAAATTTGAGGCTCCTGCCTAATGTTTACCAGAAGATTTTACAAAGGATATTCAACTCATGATTGACGGCATAGTAATTATCAAACATTTCAATCTTGTTCAAAATAAATAAAAGCCCAAATAAACAAACATCCAAAAACTGGAGTCAGTTCCTGCTAACTACAGGTAAATGGAAAAGTCTTGGCACAAACAATACACTTCAATTAACAAAAGATAATTTTTAAAAGGTCTTCAAATATACTTAAAACCAATCATAATTTCTATTTTTATTCTGTAACTCCAGTGTCTATGAAATTATTAAGCTGGAAAAAAATCAATCAAGAATTTAGCTAACAGAATATTATAGAATTCTCTAAACAAATCTGTGTAGTATTATATATAAAACTCTCCTAAAATGCAAATTTAATATATACCTAATAACTCAAGGATGTCATTTTTCACAATCCAAAAATAGACTGGGATGGAAAAACTTTAATAACACTTGTTATGACTCCAGGAGGGCTCACGCCAAGGAGTACTTACTTCCCAGAACTTCTGCTGCCAGTGTTCTTGTCCCCGCAGTGAGCCATAGCCACCTTCTGCCTCTGGAGGAGACCCTCCAAGACTAGCAGAAAGGGATTGAAGACATGACCCTCACAAATCACCATCAGTCCTAGGATACTGTGACACATGTCAAAACATGTGTGTCGGGCTTCCCTGGTGGCGCAGTGGTTGAGAGTCCGCCTGCCGATGCAGGGGACAAGGGTTTGTGCCCCGGTCTGGGAAGATCCCACATGCCGCGGAGCGGCTGGGCCCGTGAGCCATGGCTGCTGAGCCTGCGCGTCCGGAGCCTGTGCCCCGCAACGAGAGAGGCCACAGTAGTGGGAGGTCCGCGTACCACACACATACAAAAAAATGTGTGTCTTCTTCCATTGTTGAAAGCATTCCAGAAATTACATAGCAAATCATTCATGGTGAATTTGAGGATATTTGTTTCTGAAGCTTTCATTATTATTATCATCCCTGGAAGAGGAAATTGTAAAGCTGCTGCACCCTTTACTCAAATGAGAGAGGCAATATCATTTAAAACTACATGCTGAATCCTGCAGCCTGTGGAACGAAAACCACATTCACATAAAGAGAGACAAAATGAAAAGGCAGAGGGCTATGTACCAGATGAAGAAACAAGATAAAATCCCAGGAAAACAACTAAATGGAGATAGGCAACCTTCCAGAAAAAGAATTCAGAATAATGATAGTGAAGATGATCCAGGACCTCAGAAAAAGAAGGGAGGCAAAGATCGAGAAGATGCAAGAAATGTTTAACAAAGACCTAGAAGAATTAAAGAGCAAACAAACAGAGTTGAACAATACAATAACTGAAATGAAAGATAAACTAGAAGGAATCAATAGCAGAATAACTGAGGCAGAAGAACACATAAGTGACGTGGAAAACAGAATGGTGGAATTCACTGCTGCAGAACAAAGTAAAGAGAAAAGAATGAAAAGAAATGAAGACCGCCCAAGAGACCTCTGGGACAACATTAAACACACCAGCATTCACACTATAGTGGTCCCAGAAGGAGAAGACAGAGAGAAAGGACCTGAGAAAATATTTGAAGAGATTATAGTCGAAAACTTCCCTAACATGGGAAAGGAAATAGCCAACCAAGTCCAGGAAGCGCAGAAAGTCCCAGACAGGATAAACCCAAGGAAAAACAAACCGAGATACACAGTAAACAAATTGACAAAAATTAAAGACAAAGAAAAATTATTAAAGCAACAAGGGAAAAACAAGAAATAACACACAAGGGAAACACAGAAGGTTAACAGCTGATTTCTCAGCAGAAACTCTAAAGCTAGAAGGCAGTGGCATGATATATTTAAAGTGATGAAAGGGAAGAACATACAACCAAGATTACTCTACCCCGCAAGGAAATCATTCAGATTCGATGGAGAAATACAAAGCTTTACAGACAAGCAAAAGCTAAGAGAATTCAGCGCCACCAAACCAGCTCTACAACAAATGCTAAAGGAACTTCTCTAAGTGAGAAACACAAGAGAAGAAAAGGACCTACAAAAACAAACCCAAAACAATTAAGAAAATGGAAATAGAAACATACATATCGATAATACGAATGGATTAAATGCTCCAACCAAAAGACACAGGCTTGCTGAATGGATACAAAAGCAAGACCCATATATATGCTGTCTACAGGAGACCCACTTCAGACATAGGGACACATACAGATTGAAAGTGGGGGGATAGAAAAAGATATTCCATGCAAATGGATATCAAAAGAAAGCTGGAGTAGCAATACTCATATCAGATAAAATAGACTTCAAAATAAAGAATGTTACAAGAGACAAGGAAGGACACTACATAATGATCATGGGATCAATCCAAGAAGAAGATATAACAATTATAAATACATATGCACCCAACATAGGAGCAACTTAATACATAAGGCAAATGCTAACAGCTCTAAAAGAGGAAATCGACAGAAACACAATAATAGTGGCATACTTTAACACCTCACTTAACACCAGTGGACAGATCATCCAGACAGAAAATTAATAAGGAAACACAAGCTTTAAATGACACAATAGACCAGATAGATTTCATTCATATTTATAGAACATTCCATCTGAAAACAGCAGATTACACTTTCTTCTCAAGTGCAAATGGAACATTCTCCAGGATAGATCACATCTTGGGTCACAAATCAAGCCTCAGTAAATTTAAGAAAATTGAAATCATATCAAATATCTTTTCCAACCACAACACTGTGAGGTTAGAAATCAATTACAGGGAAAGAAACGTAAAAAACACAAACACATGGAGGCTAAACAATGCATTACTAAACAACCAAGAGATCACTAAAGAAATCAAAGAGGAAATCAAAAAATACCTAGAGGGCTTCCCTGGTGGCTCAGTGGTTAAGAATCTGCAGGGGACATGGGTTCGAGCCCTGGTCCGGGAAGATCCCACATGCCGTGGAGCAACTGAGCCCATGCGCCACAACTACTGAGCCTGCACTCTAGAGCCCTCGAGCCACAACTGCTGAGCCTGCATGCCACAACTAATGAAGCCCGAGCACCTAGAGCCTGTGCTCTGCAACAAGAGAAGCCACCTCAATGAGAAGCCCGCGCACCGCAACGAAGACCCAACGCAGCCAAAATTAATTTAAAAAAAATACCTAGAGACAAATGACAATGAAAACACAACAATTCAAAACCTATGGGATGCAGCAAAAGCAGTTCTAAGAGGGAAGTTTACATAAATACAATCCTACCTCAAGAAACAACATCTCAAATAAACAATCTAAACTTTACACCTAAAGAGAAAGAAGAACAAACAAAACCCAAAGTTAGTAGAAGAAAAGAAATCATAAAGATCAGAGCAGAAATAAATGAAATAGAAACAAAGAAAACAATAGCAAAGATCAATAAAACTAAAAGCTCGTTCTTTGAGAAGATAAACAAAACTGATAAACCTATAGCCAGATTCATCAAGAAAAAGAGGGAGAGGACGCAAATCAATAAAATTAGAAATGAAAAAGAAGTTACAATGGACACCACAGAAATACAAAGTATCATAGACTACTACAAGCAACTCTATGCCAATAAAATGGGCAACCTGGAAGAAATGGACAAATTCTTAGAAAGGTATAACCTTCCAAGACTGAACCAGGAAGAAATAGAAAATATGAAGAGACCAATCACAAGTAATGAAATTGAAACTGTGATTAAAAATCTTCCAACAAACAAAAGTCCTGGACCAGATGGCTTCACAGGCGAATTTTATCAAACATTTAGAAAAGAACTAACACCCATCCTTCTCAAACTCTTCCAAAACGTTTCAGAGGAAGGAAAACTCCCAAATTCATTCTACAAGGCCACCATCACCCTGATACCAAAACCAGACAAAGATACTACAAAAAAAGAAAATTACAGGCCAATATCACTGATGATAGATGCAAAAATCCTAAACAAAACACTAGAAAACAGAATCCAAAAACACATTAAAAGGATCATACACCATGATGAAGTGGGATTCATCCCAGGGATGAAAGGATTCTTCAATATATGCAAATCAATCAATGTGACACAACATATTAACAAACTGAAGGATGAAAACCATATGATCATCTCAATAGATGCAGAAAAAGCTTTTGACAAAATTCAACACCCATTTATGATAAAACTCTCCAGAAAGTGGGCATAGAGGGAACCTACCCCAGCATAATAAAGGCCATATATGACAAACCCACAGCCAACATTGTTCTCAATGGTGAAAAACTGAAAGCATTTCCTCTAAGATCAGGAACAAGACAAGGATGTCCACTCCTGCCACTGTTATTTAACATACTTTTGGAAGTCTTAGCCACGGCAATCAGAGAAGAAATAAAAGGAATACAAATTGGAAAAGAAGTAAAACTGTCACTTTTTGCAGATGACATGATACTATACATAGAGAATCCTAAAGATGCCACCAGAAAACTACTAGAGCTAATCAATGAATTTGGTAAAGTTGCAGGATACAAAATTAATGCACAGAAATCACTTGCATTCCTACACACTAATGATGAAAAATCTGAAAGAGAAATTAAGGAAACACTCCCATTTACCATTGCAACAAAAAGAATAAAATACCTAGGAATAAACCCTACTTAAGGAGGTAAAAGACCTGTACTCAGAAAACCATAAGACACTGATGAAAGAAATCAAAGATGACACAAACAGATGGAGAGATATACCATGTTCTCAGATTGGAAGAATCAATATTCTAAAAATGACTATACTACCCAAAGCAATCTACAGATTCAATGCAATCCCTATCAAATTCCAATGGCATTTTTTACAGAACTAGAACAAAAAAATCTTAAAATTTGTATGGAGACACAAAAGACCCCAAATAGCCAAAGCAATATTGATGGAAACAAACGGAGCTGGAGGAATCAGACTCCCTGACTTCAGACTATACTAGAAAGCTCTAGTAATCAAGATGATATGGTACTGACACAAAAAAAGAAATATAGATCAATGGAACAAGATAGAAAGTCCAGAGATAAACCCATGCACCTATGGTCAACTAATCTATGACAAAGGAGGCAAGGATATACAATGGAGAAAAGACAGTCTCTTCAATAAGTGGTGCTGGGACAACTGGACAGCTACATGTAAAAGAATGAAGTTAGAACACTCTCTAACACCATACAGAAAAATAAACTTAAAATGCATTAAAGACCTAAATGTAAGACTGGACACTATAAAACTCTTAGAGGAAAATTTAGGAAGAACACTCTTTGACATAAATCACAGAAAGATCTTTTTGACCCACATCCTAGAGTAATGGAAATAAAAACAAAAATAAACAAATGGGACCTAATGAAACTTAAAAGCTTTTGCACAGCAAAGGAAACTATAAACAAGGCAAAAGACGACCCTCAGAATGGGAGAAAATATTTGCAAATGAATCAACGGGCAAAGGATTAATCTCCAAAATATATAAACAGCTCATGCAGCTCAGTATTAAAAAAACAAACAGGGCTTCCCTGGTGGCGCAGTGGTTGAGAGTCTGCCTGCCGATGCAGGGGACACAGGTTCGTGCCCCGGTCCGGGAAGATCCCACATGCCACGGAGCGGCTGGGCCCGTGAGCCACGGCCGCTGAGCCTGCGCGTCCGGGGCCTGTGCTCCGCAACGGGAGAGGCCACAACAGTGAGAGGCCCGCGTACCGCAAAAAAAAAAAAAAAAAACAAACAACCCAATCCAAAAATGGGCAGACATTTCTCCAAAGAAGACCTACAGATGGCCAAGAGGCACATGAAAAGCTGCTCAACATCACTAATTATTAGAGAAATGCAAATCAGAACTACAATGAGGTATCACCTCACACCAGTTAGAATGGACATCATCAGAAAAATCTGCAAACAACAAATGCTGGAGAGGTTTGTGGAGAAAAGGGAACTCTCTTGCACTGTTGGTGGGAATGTAAATTGATATAGCCACTATGGAGAACAGTTCCTTAAAAAAATAAAAATAGAATTACCATATGACCCAGCAACACCACTACTGGGCATATACCCAGAGAAAACCATAATTCAAAAAGACACATGTACCCCAATGTTCACTGCAGCACTATTTACAATAACCAGGTCATGGAATCAACTCAAATGCCCATTGACAGACGAATGGATAAAAAAGATGTGGTACGTATATACAATGGAATATTACACAGCCATAACAAGGAATGAAATCAGGGAATTTGTAGAGACGTGGATGGACCTAGAGACTGTCATATAGAGTGAAGTAAGTCAGAAAGAGAAAAACAAATATTGTATATTAACGCATATATGTGGAATCTAGAAAAATGGTACAGATGAACCGGTTGACAAGGCAGAAATAGAGACACAGATGTACAGAACAAACGTATGGACAGCAAGGGGGGAAAGTGGCTTGGTGGGTGGGGGTGGGCGTGGGATGAATTGGGAGATTGGGATTGACATGTATGCACTGATGTGTATAAAATAGATAACTAATAAGAACCTGCTGTATAAAAAATAAAATAAAATTCAAGAAAAATGAACACTTTAATTATCTGCCTTAATTATTTTCCACATTTATTCTCTAATAAGGTATTTCACATATTTGCCTTATGTCTACCCAGTTATTCTTACATATATGCATTTCTTGTGCCTATAAATTAACACTGACTTACATTTAAACTTGAAAGATAAAACAGCATCAAATCCATGATATGTGTATAATTACCAAAATTTTAATTTTATATCGACGTGTATTATTTACAAGAGAATATTAAATAATACCATTTAGCTTGGTGCATGTGTCTGAATTTTTAACAAAGAGAACACATACAAATTATGCTGTTTTGAAAACTCAGATGAAGATTTCATATCCCTGGTTACTGCTGAGCCAACCTCTTTTCTCTTATCAGTGTCTCATAAATCTCACTGAAGAAGGTTTAGTTACATCAATATATTGTTGATTTTTATATGGTCTTTTGGGCTTAGGATAAAGAATAACAAAGTGATATTGATTTAATTCAAGCTAGGTAAATCTTCTATGACCTTCTTGCTCAACTAAGTGTAATGTTCATGACTTCTAGATTAATGTATTGCAGAACAAATCCATACTTGTTCTTAAAATTTGAAGTACAAATGGATAATAAAATGAACTTTATATTCTGGAGGATTAGACTATATATCCTGTCTTATCTCCTATTTATGAATTCTTGTTTATTCATGTACATTAGTACCCCATATACAAATTTAATCAATATGAATGTCAATTAATTTCAAGTTTTTCAAGGAATAAGTTGATATAGACCTGAATCAAGGTCATCAGTAGTGGATACAGAACGGAATTGGAGCAGTAAATGGTAAATGTAGAGATAAGGGAGAAAATGCAAAATATATTGAAGAATTGACTTGGTGAAACATGGTGCACAATCTTTGAAGGCATACAAAAATTGGAACAGGGAGTAGATAAGAAAAACATAAACTTATAGCTTGAATGAGGATGTTGGTGATGATTAAACTGAGATAGAGAGCACAGGCAGTGGAATAAATACGAAGAAAAATAAGTTCAGTTTTAGCTTGAAAGTAAGGTGCACAGCTTGGGGTAGAACTGTGCACATTTGAAACTACGGTGTGGTTGGTGACTTCTGTCTCTTTTGTGTCAAATCCTTAGTTCATTCCCTACATTTAGTATAATTTTCTGTCAACAAGGAATACTCATTTGTTCATAGCAAAGAGCAATACTAACAGAAGTATACATATGTATAAAAAGGAAAAGAATTAAATATGACAATATTAGCATCTATTCAATGAATGTTTTGATGTCTATATCATCTCAGTACAAGCTGAATGATTTATATAAAGTAACTCCAATACATCTGAATACTTTTAGAGCTAAAATAAAGTTTTTTTAATGTTGGTCAAATTTAGCCTAATAAATATATTACATAAATACTTCTGATGTTATAGAAGAGACTCTCGTATGCTGTAGGAATAACAACTTGTAAATGAGTGCCACAACAGGTATACTATATGAATAAGAAAACATGTCTTTCAGTAACTGCCCATCTCCTGAAGCCAGTGCTTTTAGCTCTAAATAGATATCTCCTCCTTCCAAAAGCACAAATGAGCATTTCCCCCGGACTCAAGTTTCTGATTCCTCACTGGGATAGCAGTTTTGTCTGTCCTCCATTCACTAAAGGGACTGCACTCTGAACTACTGATAAAGGGGGACTTGTCCATTCCTATCCTGACCTAGGATTTCTCTGGCCCCTTCTCTACCCAACCCCTCAAGGTAAGGTACTTAGTGTTTCTTGTAGCTCGTGCAATTAGTAGTCTCCACTATTATTGTTAGATTTGGGGGTGTTTACTCAGGGTCTGGAAGATAATAAATATTCAAGCAACTTACAACTACCAAATACTATACAACCTTGGGGAATCTACTCTCTTACACCCTGGCCTGTATCCAGGAAACTGACTGCTATGGACCAAGTCAGTGGAATTCCTTGCCCTCTGACTTTTGGTTGGTTTGGCCAATGGGGAACCCCAAAAGAGATCGAAGTTGTCTCCACAGTCTGTCTGAATCCTTTAAGCAGTGGTTACCTCTTCAGCCATGGTCACTTACAGGAATCTCTTTCAGCTTTTATTAATGGCTCCCTCCTCACCCCTTCGATCTCACTGTGGCATTAAGCGTCACTGTTACCAAGTCCAAGGTACTGAGAATCCTTTCTGTTTCCAAATACCCTACTCATACTTAAATATTACTTTATCAAACTATCTCCAGTTTCTCAGTGTGTATTTGCCATCTTTTTTTTCAACTGGACCATGATGGATACAAACAGCTTTCTTTCCTAGTCTTTTCTTTTCCTCTCTTTTCCCTTCTCTTTTTTGTATCCTCTTTCTTTTCTTTATTTCTTCCTTCATTCCTTCCTCTTGATTTCTATTTTGTTCCATGGAAGAGAATTGATAGCCAATGGCCAAGAATTACAGAAACTTAAAGTTTATTATTTCAGGAGAAAAGAAAAAATATAATTTTGTAAGAATTAGAGATGCCAGTTAATGAAACTTGATGCCTTGTAATAGATGGGCTGCCATTTACCAGAGGTATTCATGATGAAGCTCTATAGCTATGGTCAGGGATAGTGTTACAGGCAATGGGATGACTTAGAGATGGTACTATATCATTGCTTTCAGTTCTAAAATTTTGTGTTTCCCAAATAAGATTGTGCATCAGATTTCTCAAATGTTTTGAAAATCAAATGCCAAATTGCCCAGCAATAAACCCATACATCTACGATTGGTTGATTTTTGACTATTCCAAAGGGAAGAAATAATCTCTTCAATAATAGGTGTTGGGACAGATGGATTACCACATGTAAAGAATGGAGTTGCACCCCTTCTGGACATCAAATACAGAAATTAATTAAAAATGGATCAAAGACTTAAGTGTAAGTGCTAAAATGTATATAAAATCTTAAAATAAACTAACGGAATAAATTTTCATGACTTCAGATTTGGTAATTAATTTTTAGAAATAACATCAGATGCACAAGAAACAAAATTTAAAACTAGGTAGATTGAAATTCATCAAAATCAAAAACTACTGTGCAACAAGGGTCACTATCAGAAAGGAAAAGACAACCTACAGATTGGGAGAAAATATTTTCAAATCATATATCTGTTAGTCAATTATCCAGCATATATAAAGATTTTTTACAATTCAACAACAAAATATAAACCACTCAAGTAAAAAATAAGTAAAGAAATTGAATGAACATTTCGCTAAAGAAGATGTATAAGTGGCCAACAAATATATGAAAATATGCTTAACATAATCAATAATTAGAGAAATGTAATCCAAAGCCATAATGAAATATCAATTAAATAAACTAAGATGGCTATCATTTTTCAAAATATTTACAACAGGTATTGGTGAGGATATGAAGCGATAGGAACCCTCCTATGTTGTTGGTGGAAATGTAAAATAGAATTGCCAAATGACCGAGCAATTCCACTCCTACTTATATTCCTAAAAGATTTGAAAACAGGTATTTGAACAAAGACTATACATAAATGTACATAGTCACACTATCCCCAATAGCCAAATGGTGAAAACAACCTGAATGTCCATTAAAAGATGAATAAAATGTGATAAACAAAATGTGATATAACAGCACAATGGAATATCATTCAGCCAAAAGGAATGAGTTCTGATACATGCAACCTAGAAAACATTCTGCTAAGTGAAAGAGGCCAGGTACAAAAGGCCACATATTTTATGATTCCATTTATATGAAATATTCAGAATAGTTAAGTCCATAGAGATGGAAATCTGACTAGTTGTCGCCAGGAGCTAGGGGAGGGGGAATGTGGACAGAGTGATGACTTAATGAGTAGGGAGTTTCTTTCTAGGGTGATGAAGATGCCTTGGAACTGGATAGAGGTGACGGTTACGCACTTTCTGAATGTATTAAATACCACTGAATTCATATTTTAAAATGTTTAATTTTTTGTTATGTGAAGTTTACCTCAATTAAAAAATGGTAATAAATGCCCAATCTATGTAAAGTACAATCAGTTTCTGTTAGTTTTCTATCCTGGTTCTAAACCTTTGTAGACTATGTACTCACAGAGCACATAAATAAAAGGTAATCTTTCTCAAAGGAAACAGACAAAGAAAGGGTCTTTTTGAACATAATAATGATGTCTTTATTCAGATATATAAAGCATAAATTACTTGAATAACTTGAATAACTTACTAGGATTGGTTCAATAATTATTTTATATTGTACCCCTCGTCTCAACATACTAAAAGTGTGCATTAAAACATTTGAAGTCTGCAGAAAAGGAATGCCTGACAGTTTTCTCCTGCATCCTTCCCTTCAGTTAGGTCTTAACTGTCCCCAACTATGGGCTCAGGTCTAACTAAGTGCTGACCTTGGTCTGGTTCACAAATCAAAGTCATTCTAGAGACTGATCCAGGATCTGCTTGAATTCTTTCAACCTGTCATTTAGACATTCCCTAAGAATCCATTAGATGCTTTTCTTTTCTTTTTTCCTTTTTTTTTCCCCCACTGGGTGACTTAAGACAATGATGAACAAGACATGGCAAGTGTTCTCAAAGATTCATGGTTTGATGGACGTGAAAGACAAGTAAAATAACGCTGATAAAATGAAATACCTTTTTTAAACACCTGAGGGAGAAGAGAAAAAAGAGTGCCCCACTCGTTGGTAGGGTATATGGCAAATGCAGAGTTAAGGAAAAGTTCACAGAGGAAACACTGAAAATCATTTCAGTCATGAAATGATTCTCAGGAGATGTACCTGTGCAGCAGGAACAGTGCGTCACGCTTCAACCTGGCTTACTCAGAGCTCCGAGAGGCACCTCTCCTTTCATTCAGGGCTGATCTTTTGAACTCTGCCTCTGTACCTGGGCATCTGGTCCTAATATAGACTCCTGAATCCTCACTGGCTTCCTGTTGGGGACTTTACGCTTAACCAGACTGTCAGGACCTGTCAGCCCTGTGTAGCCCAGCAAGACTCCAGGTGAGACTTTTCTCGGCTTCTTGTCCTGTAGGCAAGTGGGGATTCACCTAGGAAAGGGAGTCCTCTCATCCCTTTCAAAGAGAAAAGTCTAGATATTCAACAATTTGTGGGTTCATTTCTTACTATAGACTCCGTATCTTTACCAAACAAATAGGAAAGTCCTAAATTGCAAGACAAGTGTTTCCATATCTCCAACTGCAATGTTCTCAAAACTAAGTCTTTTAATGTGGTTTTGTATTCTTCCTTTGTCAACGTTTTCTACTCCTTTTCTCTCTTTGAAGAAATTACCTGTCATCAAAGCTGAATTCAAATGTTACGTCCTCTATGAGACTTCTATCAAGTATCCTCACCCTACTCAGGACTGTTCCTGTAGCCCCTTATAGCCGTTGATCTTTGATCATTGGTCTTATCATCATTCAATTTATTGCATAAGTATTTGCCCTTCTTATATAGGATAGGAGAAGCATGAGAGCAGGGGTTATTCTCTATTCTTGTGTGCATCCCCCTAATACCTATAACTGTTCCTTGAGCCCATTCATTCTTTTGTTCATTGAACAAAGATGAATTATTTTATGTATATGTACGTATCTTCCTGGCAGTGAACTGAATTGAATTAAATTGTAACCTTTAGTGCAGAAAGATATAGATTTTCTTGGTTTAGTAAGTTAGTGGGAGACAATATAAATGTAAAGGGATTTTTCCCCCTTTAAATCCAAAAATAGTATACAACTAGAATTCTAGGCTCAAAGGGGAGAAGCAAGGGCTTTAAAATAAACCTTGTCATTCAACATAATCATACAAAATCACAAAACCCTCTGCTTTTTTATATTGCAATGCTCTTGTTCAAACGTCATTTTAATTCTCAAATCAATTCCATGTGTTAATACGTAGGAATGAAAAGGTCCCATAGGTCGGTCCTTGAGGAGTTACGGTCACATCCTTATTGCTTAAAATTCCAGACTGAGAACTGAAGTGTCCCACAATGCTTTAAATAAAAAAAAAATCTGATGCAGCTGTGTTTTTGATGCTTAAAAAAAGATCTTGTCATTAGTCGTTTATGTTTAAGACATTTTAGAAATCTTGCACATCCTCAGGCTTCATGTCCCTGAAGAAAACAAAGGCCAAACGTCGAAACAGCAGCTGCCTGAGATGGGAGTGCTTACGGCTCTTGTCTTCCTCGGTTGGGCTGAAAATATCTAACATCGAATGCTTTTTCCATGGCTAACTGCACAGGAGAAGAAGTTAGTAGGCATACACTTCTCATAAAGGTTTCGGCTTTCCAGAGTAAAGTAGGGGAGAGAACATCTCCAAGGCAATCCCCACTAGGAAAAGTAAATTGTGGAATAATTTAAAATTTCCTAATATCAGAGGTAAGGGCAGAAAGCTACAGAACAAGAAAAGCAAAAATGAAAATCAACTGAGTCATTAAGGATATGGTTCTCTCCAGCGAACACAGGAAAAACATGATGCCCTTTAAATGCAGAGATGCCACTCCTTTTTCTATCCACCCTTGGGAAGACACAATATTTGAATGGCTTCCCCACGACGCTAAGGAACTAGGGCTGATTAATTACGACTTTCTCATCTGGTGTTCAGGACTTCTAACACGTATTTTTGAGGAACCTGACTATGAACTTTGGATTTCAAATTGGAGTTTGCATTTGGAGACCTTCTTATAGGGAGAGTACAGATCAGTGGCTAAAATAAGAGTTTTCTATCTGTGATGGGGAAGTTCCTTAAAGTTCATCTCACTATAAAGAAGGCTGAGTGCTTAGAATTTCCATTGTTCTCCATGGTAAACTTTCAACCTATTTCTTCCTCTTGAATACTCAAGAATTTATGAGCACATAACTTCTTACCCCTCCCATCTAAGGCTACAAGAAATAACAGACAATAGTATCTGAGGAACATGAATAACAACAGTAGAAAAGCACTCAGTCGTTTCCTTTCGCATCTCTGATTAGGTGACAATTCTATCGAGACTACTCATTTCTTCATAAAACGCCGGGGCTGTCACAGATGTGCTCTGACATCTGCTTTCTGTCTTCATCTTCAGATCTGATCCCCACCACCCAGTGGGTTTAATCTGCCCTTATCTCTACCATTAAACAAGACAGACATCAGCAGTGATTTCAGAAATTTCTGATACTTCCCGTATTGATGTCGCCTGTTTCACCTCTGCTTGCCCCATTGTTTTCTCAATATACAACCATCGTGGTGGTTAGAGAAGAGTCTCCTCCAGTACACGGCATAGCTTTGTTCAACAAAATAAAAGGATACATGAGATCTCCCTGCTTTTGTCTGTTAGTTTGTTTTGCTTTCAGTGGCGTCTCCAATACTGTGTCCCCTTTAATGACGCCCACCCTGCCCTTGCTCTCTAGGTAGATCCTGATGCTCTGGGCACCTACAATGCACACAATAGTGTGCGCACTGTCTGTAGACCCAAGCATCAGCAAACCCACGTCATGACGTATTTTAGAGATTGCCAGCCGTCTCCCCCCAGACAGCCTTCCTCCTAAACACCTGAGTGCCCAGGTAGTTATGTTCTCCAGCCTCCTCTGTTTCTAATGTGCTGACGTTGCTACGTTCTCAACAGGGGAATGTGAGTGATAGGACTGGATTAATCCCAGAAGCTACACCTTAAGAGGGTAGAGCTGCCTGCTAGCCCTGTTTCCCGGAATATTTCCAAGAGTATTTCTCACCCTAGGTTGTTAACCAATAAAGAAATTACCTCTGAGTTTGAACGGCTGCATTTTGAGGCTTGTTTGTTACAGCAGCTCAGCCTCACTCTGATTAACACACTGTAATTTGTACTATGTAAACCACTACCCTCTATACAACTGAATTGACTAGAGACGAGCACAGGACATGTTTGAAATCAGCATCCTAGGAAAATTCTTGGGTAGGTGGTATTGTTTTCCTCATCAGACATGGTTGGAAGTGTGGAATACAGATTATTTTATTATTTATAAATATTTATGCATATGTATTATTGAACTGAGATACTTAATATTTAAGAATGAAAACCGGGACATAGGATACATTATCTGCAAACTATACTGGCTGTTGATATCATTTTAACTCATATTTGACAGAGAGAGAGAGAGAGACAGAGAGAGAGAGAGAGAAGTATATGTGAGACTCGATAACATTTTTAGACAGTGGACTATAAAAAGAAAGTGAAAGTAGAAGAGCTAATCAAATACTAACATTCAGCATTTTAAAATGGTAAAGTATTCTATTTCATTGAATATCGTTGTTTAAAAATTAATAATAGTAATATATTTCATTTTAAGATGTATATATACTTACTGTAGAACTTAATTTTTAAATATATTAAATAGAATAATAAAATAGAGAAGACTTATCTAACACAAGCCCTCCCATCAGAAAAGGCAAAGCAGCAAGCTAGCAATGCAAGAAGCAGTTAACAGGCGGCAAGAAAGTTTCTTTGCATTAAAAGAAATGACCTCTCTCTCTGGAAGAGAACTTTAAAAACTGACTGTCCTTCTAATAAGGTACAGCTCCCTGCTTAACCTCATCCCCTTCTTTGAGAATAACCATATGTGATGGAATATTACTCAGCCATTAAAAAGAATGAAATAATGCCATTTGCAGCAACATAGATGGATCAAGAGATTATCATACTAAGTGAAGTAAGTCAGACAGAGAAAGACAAATATCATATGAAATCACTTACATGAAGAATCTAAAAAGAAATTATACAAATGAACTTATTTACAAAATGGAAATAGACTCACAGACTTAGAGAACAAACTTATGGTTACCAGAGGGGAAGGGTGGAGGGAAGTGATAGTCAGGGAGTTTGGGACTGATATGTACACACTGCTGTATTTAAAATGGATAAACAACAAGGACCTACTGTACAGCACAGGGAACTCTGCTCAATATCATATAATAACCTAAATGGGAAAAGAATTTGAAAGAGAATAGATACATGTAGATGTATAGCTGAATCACTTTGCTGTACACCTGAAACTAACACAACATTGTTAATCAACTCTACTCCAATATAAAATAAAAAGTTAAAAAAAAGAGAATAACCATATGTGATTTCAGGTTCCTGTTTCATCTATGATAATCTTGATCTGCTATCCTTAATTTATACCAAGTTTAACTATGAAATTAAATTGAAGACATTACATATAAACTGTCCTTTGTAACACCCTATTAATAAAACAAACAAACAAAAACTGTTATTTGTAACCTGAATGTTCCTGGACTGTAGCCCTTAGGAAATTCCACAAGGGACTATTGCTCATGTAGATCAGGAAAGGCTCTAAGCATCTCTCAGTATCTGACCTGTAGCCAAGAAGGCAGAATAAAAAATCTGCTTGCTCTCAGAGGACCATTATCTCTGCATCACACCTAAGTTATTGGAGGGTTTGAGTAAATAATCTGAACATTCCTAAAACCTAGAGAGGTCATGACTCTCTCTCAAGGACCCTTAGCTGTCTTTACTCCCCTTTTTAGTAATGATATTAGGACCAACTCACATGAAGATCTTATTGTGCGATAAGTAATAACAGCGTATACCCACCTTTGACCTGTAAAGAGGTAAATACCAAGCAATATAAGGTACATGTTTGTCAAGGTCCTCAATCCCAACACTAAGGTTACTACAACTACTATGGATGATGATAACAATAAAAATGGTACTAAGAAGTTACACCAGTAAAGCGCTCATGACGCGCCATACAACGTTCAGTGCATTTCACTGTTAGACCATTTCATCCTCATCCAAAACAGCGCTATGATGTGGGTATTACCATTTTCCCAGTTAACATAAGAGGAAAATGAGACAAAAAGAGGATAAGTGAGTTTGGCAACGTAACATCTGCCCCACTCATTACAAAGTCCTGGAAGAATCTGGATTGGGGATGGACAGCCACACTCCAAATGCATTGGGAGGAAGCGCTGAAGTAGAGAACATCAGCTTGTGGACTGAGAATGGGGGACGGAGGAGAGACCAGCAGATGTAGCTGCTAGCAGCAGTGAAGTCACACATTTGGAAGAGGACCAAGAACGCGTCTGCCATTTTCCATAGCAGGACATGGCAGCTTAGAAATAGAGAAGAAGGAGTGATTCGGGTTGAATTAATCCTAGAAGCTACTCAGTAAACAGTCACAAACTCGGATCTCTACATATTATATGTTGTTTTGCAATCAGAACATGGAGTAGTGTCAGAATTCTCCAAGGCTATTCACAAAGGATGCTTTATTTAGAAACTTGATTCATAATTAAAATGTTTTACTGCGTGGAACTGAAAAAAAAATACATTTTCCCCCAATTTTGCCTGTATATAGTCTCAGAATGCAAGTTAGACAAGTCACATGCAGACTTCAGAATGATATGCTTGGCAAGTATATACCTCAAGACGCCTTAAAGCCCAATTTGTGCCAACACCATCTTTTAAAGAAATTACATTTGACAATGATATGCTATCCATATAATTAGAGCATATGTTTTTTTCTCTAATAATGTAGAAGATTGAATCCGTTTTCCACTTCATTTTGCTCATGCAGACATTGTGCTAGTGGCCAAGTCATTAGATAGACACCAATTAAAGCATTTTCTGTTGTGGTATATCTGTTCTTTGCCTGAATAATACTTATGAGCAATGTGGTTCACTAAGTGAATTCAAAATATGAAAAGGAATTATTCAAATTAGAACAACTAGCTAACAGTTATTAAAATACTTATCTTTTCCCACAGATCAATTACTATGGCAAAGGTTACTTTTATTTAATTTATAATGATCACTACTAATTTATTTATTCAACAGCCATCAGCCAAGTCTAATAGTCTGTGTAAGAGCATGGAATTATGTCTAATATATGATACCGTAGGCAAAAGACCACCTTTTACCCAAGCACTGTGCCAAGAGCTTGTTTACGAGAAAGGTCATGAGCTCTGCTTTGGCCTTTGGAAATGCCTACAGATATCAGATAAATATTGACATATGTATACCTCAAGATATTTACAGATTTTTGTGTTAGACATACAGTTTGAGAGCCACAGGTAACTGAACGATGAAGATGGGTACCATCACTCTAGGAAAAAAATATTAATCAAGAAGTAAAAGAAGGCCTGTTGTAGAGTACTGGAAACTCAATATTCAGTTGTCAGAATCTGGCAGAATGGTCAAGAAAAAAATACTGAGAAGGAGTGGCCAGCGAGGAAGGTAGAAAACTGGCAAAACTGGTAAATATGGGATGAATTCAGTTCACATTACGGGGTTAGTTGTCTAGAAGGGGGTGGGGAGAGGCTTGGCTCCAGTGCAATTTTCCTCTAAAGATTTCTCTTTTGGGAGCCTAAAATACATGTAAACACACGCACAGATGCCCACACACAGCCTTCCATGTATACACATATACACACGTGCCTGCACCAGAGCCTAAATCTCTACTAGAAGACCCTGAAAAGTGATTTGTGGAAAGGGAGTGAAAGTAGCCAATTAAAGCCTGTTGGCAGGCCTCACAGATAAGGACCAAGTCGAAACAATATATTTCACTTAGGTCATATACGAGTATGATCATTAAAATAAAATGAAAAATAAGATTTGTGTGGTTTGAGGCAAGATAATCCATGTATAATGCCAAAAATAAATGGCAAAATAATTATAGTTAACATTTACTGTGTACGTGTATACAAACGGAACTATATTAATAGGCAGTTTTACAGTAAATTTTCAAGTTAAATCTTTTAACAACCCTATGAGGTAGAGATTAATATAATGCTTTATAATATAATGCCTTATTTAAAAAAAGAAATTGATGTTTATGGAACTTAAGTAATTTTCTCAAGATAACTAAGAAGTGGAAGCAGATGCAGATGTATTGGGCCTCAAATATCATGCTTTTGAACACATGTTCACCATTGCTTAAGCCTCAATAGAAGTAAAAGGAGACAGTGAAGATGCCTCTCCTTTGTAGAAATGGAGCCATTAAATAACCTTGGCAATGGGTGCCCTTGACTCCAGGCAAGTGAGATAAGGGTTCACGTCAACCATCCAAAAACTGGGTGTGCAAGGCAAATTCAAGGCTTCACCTAAAGCCATGATTCTCCCCTTGGAATCACGATGTTCTCAGTAATACCCAGTGATTTTCAATGGAAAGAATAAACACAATTAGAACACGGTATCATATACTGTTGGCGATTTTAGTTTCTTTTAACATGGGTCTATGTTATCCAGGCTTATATTATTTGAAAATATGCATACTGCTTTATGTATACAATATAACATCAGCTTGAATTTCCTCTGTAGGATCTCTGTTGTTGTAAATGTGTCTCCTTTTGGTGGCATCAGTCTCCAAATAGACCACTAACCATGTAAAGAATGTTTCTAGTTACGGTAATAATAATAATAAGGCAGAACATTCTCAAATGTAATACCCTAATTTATTCAATTCACTGTGAAGAGAAAGGACTCACATTAAATGCTATTAGGGAAAGAAGGAGAAGAATGAAGACAGCACTTAGGATGCTCTGGAGGAAACATTTTGTTCCATTTTAATATATCAAGATTAGAAAATAATCAACAGCTGAAATGCTATTTCCACAAATGAAAAATCCTCTCTGCTGGAAGAAAGGGTTGAAGTTATATAACTCAATAACAAACTGGCATTAATGGGACTTTTTAATGTAAAAAAAGGTCATTCACTTGTGATTTGTGTCTACACCCTTGGTGATATTTAGACATATTTAGTTTCCTAATCCAGGTAGAAATAATTTATTTCCCTTCCATGATTATATTAACAATAAGATTGGTCGCAGAATCGCACCTAACATTAGTTTCAGAGTCTTATATTAAGTAAATATTTTAAATAGTCTCTTGCATTCCATGTAACACCAAACCTCAAAAAAATTCATTTTCTTAGAAATCAAGCCTGATGGGAAGAAATAGCATTAAGTTAGGCTTCTTAAAAAATTTCCAAATGAGTTATCCAATGTAAAATTAAATTGTATTAGCTAAAATATCTATGTTTCTTTTGTGATTGGGACCTCAAAAAAGGATTTATTTCTGTATCACAAATAAGAGCAATATTTGATCCGCAGTAGATTCTTAAAAACATTTTTAATCTTAATTTATATTATTTTTAAATTAGATAAAAGGAGGAAGAAGTAGTGAAGGGAAGGATTAGGGAAGGAAGATGAACAGCAAAGAATAATGTTATTATCGGTAGCTGAGCTTAGTTCTTGCACGGCTGGACACACATTTCATGAAAGGATATCATTTTTCTGTTACCTTCTATAGTAGTTTTCAAATTTTTCCTTCATAATTTCTAGATCTTGATTAATCTCCATATATTCATCTGGTGTGAAATATTTTAATCCAAATCATATTAATTTTGCAAGATGATGAAGATACTATGTAATGTTGCACAGGACAGGATTCAGGAAAAAGAAAGAACAAAGAATAAAAATCTGTGCACCAGCACAATGCAATTCTATTTCTAATGCACAATAAGCTATTGACACAAACAAACACAAAAGGTCAGTAGGTTGGAGAAATTCGTCTCTATAAAATGGCACAAAATACTCATGACCCTCTTTGTTCCAGCTGTGGATTCCCCAAGTACCTTTATCTTAAATAGTCTTGTCCACTTAGAATGGCTGTACTATGTAAATGAACAGTACTGATACATTAAAAGTTAAGATCTCTGTTTGTTAATAAGTACTTTAGTAATGATTTTGTCAGCTAGTATATTTAAATTGAGTGCAGTTTAAGTCAAAATAATCCCTCCTTGAATTAGCTGGCTAAATAGCATTCCTGAAACTTCAAAGCTTAGGATCTGACCCGAACCCATGGTAAATGTCCCAGATGTGTTGTTCTAAGTGTGTGGTCACCCAGCTGGTCGTTCTACCCATCATGAATGAAGCAGGTATCAACTTAGAAAACTTGGTCTTCATGTACTCTATTCTAAGGCAATTTTCAAAAGAAGATAAGTTATTGTAAAAATATGAGAAATACTTATAGAACATAGAATTATGATTTAGACAGAACAAGAACATATTTACTACATGAAATTCATTCTAACATCTTTTCTGTCCCCATTGCTATCACTTCTTGTGCTTAAAGAATAGTATTATAGTAGAAGGACTCAGAGTCAGAGAGACTTTTTATCAGAAATCCAGTACTCTTCTTTCTTTAGTTTTATCATTATAGTTCCTAGAATTTTGTTTTCATTATAGAATGAGTATGAGTGGAATATATGAAATGGAAGATAACTAAAATAAAAATAGTTTAATTTTTGTCTCAGATTATACACTTAGGGTAGAAAACTCTCAGTTAACTGAATTAGTAGTTGCCAAAACTTGTGTAGTTTAATATTTATTGAAGCTCTACAATGTAGTATTTAATTTTGTTATGTAAACCAATATATTTAAAATGTACTATGTCATAGTTCTAATTCTATGATATTCATTGGGTATTCTGAAGGTCTTCTTAGATAACTAACAATTGGAAAACTATTAACTAAGAGGATAACTTACTATGTCATTATCATAAGTAATAGTTCTATATGCCTCCTAATATACAAATATAAGTAAAGACAACTGTTATTTACATTGTCTTATTGAGATATTTTAAAATATGTTATAACACAGGACAGGAATTGAAAAAACTCATAATGAACAGCATTGAGATCCTCTAATGCATACACTGTTATGCAATATTAATGATAAAGTTCAGTAATTATGATGAAAGAAAATTAATATTTTATTATGTACTTATCCTAACATTTTTTCAATTCATTCCATAAGCATGCCTGCTAAAATATCTGCTCTTTCATGAGAACTCTGAGGTTTAAAAAACCCAGAAGTATCTGATTTTCCCTCAAGGATCACACAACCCACTTAGAAATACAAGACACACATTTAAACAACCAGAGAACAGTGTTGTATGTAAAAGAATGTGATGGTTAATCAATCAGGCTTCACAGTGAGGTTTTCAGTTCTATCCCAGGTTGCATGATGCCTCTAATAGGGGAACCCACTTAATTTTCACCTTCATGATTAGCTGTACCTTCCTCATACTGTGAAGCCAATTGCTTGGGTCCTCGGAGGAGGTAAAGGATGTTCTAAAACTGTTCCTCCGAAAGTTAACATTTAGCGCACAGGTCAGGAAATTTTTTCTATGAAGAGCCAGCTAGTAAGTATTTCAGGCTTACTAGGGTGCCTGAAAGTACTTTGTAGGGTGCAAAGTCTCTACAACTCACTTCAGCCACTGTAGACAAGAGCTGCCCCAGACAACACACAAACAGATGAACACGGCTGTTTCAGCAAAACTGAACTTGCAGACAACAGGATTGGCTCACCAGCTGTAGGGAGTGAACCCCTGGCCTAGTGGATCGCCCTGGTCCTGATCTGATTTCATATCCCAATTGGTTAGTTGGTGAAGAAATCTCTTCTCTAACTGGAGTCATTCCCTAATTAGACAATTGTTTTGTATCTATACTTCTAAGAAATTGGGTTCTCTGATTTTTACACAATTTTCTGGAGGCTTTCTCCCCTCTTTTATATTTTTCCTCCAAGGCTGGACAACTGGTTTATTGCAGTTAATACGTTGGCTTGGGGCACTGGCTTATTTCATCACTGAATCTTGCTTCCAGATTTACCAACATTTGACCACTTATCTGTTAAAATCTTTGTCGAGCACATGGCCCTGTGAATTTCCTGAATATTAGGCTCTTTAGGCTTGTTTAGTTAATTATATCACTCCTCCATTTTTCCACAATATTTTGTTTTTCCCACCAAATTGTAACCATGCTTGCAATTTCCTTCTACAATTCACTTCTGCTCAAACACCAGTGATAACAACCCCAAAACAATGAACCTGAAGGAATGAAGGCATTCATTTCCCAGAATCTGTGCTAAATGCTGTACATATAAGGGAGTTAACACACAGTTGGCAAGGTTGCATACTAAAGGATCAAGTTGTGTGAATTATCTATTTGTTCTCCCTGTATGCTCATGCACAGTTATCTCAGATACTGTTTCATTCTTTTCCAGACCTCAAGGAAACTAAAACTAAGATTCAAGAAAGGCACAAGAATAAGAGTAACACACAAATGTAATGGATTTGGTGAGTTCCCTACCAACAGAGACTTGAGAAGAAGAGAGGTGTGAGCAGAGAGTGAGTCTTGGGAGAAAAGCCTCTCAGGGGCTGGGATTCCTCTGAGCAGGGAGCAAGGATGAAGGATGGGTTAGAAACGACTCAGCAATGGGCTCTTTTGGAGCGTGATCTTGCTCCCAACAAAAACATACCAAACAGGGGCTTCCCTGGTGGCGCAGTGGTTGAGAGTCCGCCTGCCGATGCAGGGGGCGCGGGTTCGTGCCCCGGTCCGGGAGGATCCCACATGCCGCGGAACGGCTGCACCCATGAGCCATGGCCGCTGAGCCTGCGCGTCCGGAGCCTGTGCTCCGCAACGGGAGAGGCCACAACAGTGAAAGGCCCGCGTACCGCAAAAAAACAAAAAACAAACCAAAAAAACAAACATACCCAACAGCTGACATTCCCCAGATAAGAAAACCTAGCACTCAGAGGTTAAACTCTAGGTCTAAGTCACACAGACTTGGAGAGAAGCAGAATAAGTCACAAAGACCGTTTCACTCCTTTTTATGAATGGACAGATGCTGAATGTTTTAAAAATATCTTCCCTATTTTTTTGATGATCATATATTTTTTCTCCTTTATTTACTTATGTGGCAAACTACATTGATACATTTTTAATGTTAAGTCAACCTTGCTTGCTTTAACCTTTCTTGGCCATACTCGATTACTCTTTTTAATAGATTGTTAAATTCAGTTGCTAATGTTCTTTTTTTATTTTTAGTTTGAATTCATGAAGGATAATTGTTCTACTATTTTCTGTTTTGCACCATCCTTGTCTGATGTTCAGATCAAGGTCATCTGGCCTCATAAACAAGTTGCATCATCTTTCCCTAACTTCTGTTTTCTAAAGATGTTTGTGTGAGTTTTGTATTATTTCTTTCTATTAATGTGTGAAAGAATTCACCTGTTGCAGATTATCCCATGAAGCTACGAAAAAAACATATACTTATTTAGGACAACTAAGTTTTTAGATATAGCTTTTTAAAATACAAGTATATATTTCTGGGTATAAGAAACTGAAAAATGTTTATTTAAATATTTTGTCAAAATGCAGATTATTAAAACTATAGTACCATCTAAAATGCAGGGCATGTTCTGGCATTGACAGGAACACTTTGATACACACGTGTAGTACTTTCTTCATGAACTTTTAAACTACATTTTATGTAAATAAGGTTGATAATCTTATGAACACATTATCATACAAGTACCCCCACTTTTCAAAAGTCCTCTTTACACCTCTTCACTTTGATGAAACACCTACATTTGCACCTGTTTTTGCTAACTGAAAGAAATCCAAAGAGAATTTTCAC
The DNA here is from genome assembly GCF_039906515.1 of Pseudorca crassidens. Classification (NCBI taxonomy): domain Eukaryota; kingdom Metazoa; phylum Chordata; class Mammalia; order Artiodactyla; family Delphinidae; genus Pseudorca; species Pseudorca crassidens. The sequence goes on from NC_090313.1 coordinate 8,522,328, forward strand.
TTTTATGAAAAAAGATGAAAAGTGTAAATAGTGTTTAGTATTTGCTTTGCAGGGAGTTTCTATAGAGTCAGCACAGACCCGAGTAGAAAGGGGCCCTGCAAGCTCCTTCCCCAGGAACTAAATACACTCAGCATCTCTGCATCAAGCCCCTATAGCTTTGAACTGTGTCCACGAGCATCTGTGCTTTATCTTGATATATTTTGTGCATCCGTTAGCAAGATGTGCCGTAAGGTAATTGCTTCTTCCCTTTAAGCCATTTCAGCTCATGGAAGGTTTCATAGAAATGCTCTACTTTCAGATAGAGGAGGAAACCTGTACGCAATATCTGCTTCCAAACTGGGCCCATCAGTGTATTGTCTTGACTCACAATGAAAGATGGCAATGCCATCTATAGAATTAGTACAGCAACAATTTTAGTTTCTTTCACTCTTTATTCCTCTTTCCTCTTTTTTCGCTTGTTAAGATACTTAACATTTATTTTATCTATGTTAATGCTATGCGTTCTTAACTTACATGAATTGTAAACATGTATAAAAATAATCTGTTATGTTGAAAATAGCATCAGTTACACCTGGCATTATGCCATAATAAAAAGCCAAGGCATATTCTCACGTTTTATCTCTGCCAAATTGATTCCCATGCTGGTAAATGGAAGAATGATTGATCTGCCGCTGCCTAAAAATCTACAGCCTTTTTTTTGTCCTTAGGGTGACAAGATGTCTCTGTCACAATTTTCATGGGTAGTAAAATAATGCAGGAACTAGAAGCGAAAGAGCTCTGATGAGAATGACTCCACTAGACAAGAAATCAAACAAATTGCTATGGAAGGGTGAATCAAAATAACAGATGACTCTTAAAATGCAAATGCATCATCCATGCAAAATATGTCTAGGGAAGGCCAAGTAGCAGCTGGACCTACACGGTGTTAGTAAAGACACTTAAATCGGGAGAATGTGATAAAAGAATATTTTTCTTGTACTTATCAAATAATGACAGATTGAATTCTCGGACGTGCACCCTAAGTGTAGAGATGATATCTGAAAAGGCACACGACTTGTGAACACGGAGTCACGGTGCAAAGCAAAAGACAGATTTGAAGAGGTCTTCACCTCACAAAAGGTGGATAAATGGTGACGCCGTGATGTTGATAATATCTTATTTGGAAGCACCTCATCCTGACATCTGACAACTGGCTGACTTGCAAGGAACCAATTCATACAGGCATTTTTTTCCTTAAGATAAATGTAGAATTTTTGAAGTAAACCTTTGCCTAGAAATATATAAACTTGAAAGAAGAATTTGTAAAAAGTAACTGAGGAAAATACCACCAGAAGAAGAGGAGTCTTTATTTACTGTTCCCACCCACCCACTGTATATATTTTTATCTATTTTAGCAAAATTAGAAAATAGGGGAATTGGCATCATCACATCAAATGTAGGCAATATTTACTAGATTATCTTTACCAAGCAAGGATTAGGGTTGCTGTAAGAAGTTGGATACCAGTACCATACACAGAGAATACTAGGCAATGCAGCAATACGATTCTACTTATAGGCTACATTTGAATCTCTCCCCACATCTAGTGTTCCAACAGAATATGTTTAAATCTAATGTTGTTTTTCTAAGAAACCTGACTTTTGAGTATCCTAGTTAACCTCCTAACTTTTTGTGATCACACAAATATACAAAATAAATACATAAATAAGCATATGCCTTCTAATATTTGTTACAGACCTAAAATAAGTTTAATATTAGAAATGATTTAAACATCGATGTGCTCTAAATGGCTTACAGAAACCATCTACACACCATTAAAGGCATTCATTTATATAAGGATCTTTCCCCAGGGCCAGTGTAAGTAGTTTATTAAACTCAATGTAAAGCAAGTGGTGGGTATTTTAAAGACCAAAGATAAGTGTATATGGAAAAATCAGAGCACTTTAATAGAGACAATCTCTGAAAATAAAATACTGGTGTAATAGAAACAAATTAAAATGTTTTGTTGCCTTCAAATGCAAAAAGCCTATAAGATAAATCAGACTTTCATAGAGGAATGAAACATTTTTTAAGGTAGAATTTCAAAATTTGTCTTGCGGAATGGGAGTAGGAAAACAAAAGTGCATTATAAAGTAATTTTGGATAGAGCTTTATAATTCTTCGCTTTTTTTCCCCTGATACTTCTGTGAACTGTGCCTATTTAGACCTTTTGATGTTTGTTTGTTTGTGCATATATCCTCGTACTTGAGTCTTAAAATTCCACCCTCTTCCTTTAGCTTCACTGGACTGTTTCTGAATATTTTATGTCATGATCTTAGGCGTATCTTCTTTTGAGTTCTATTAGGCAGATGCAGTTATATGAGGAAAAGGTCAAGAGAATAATCAATGATGACTCTTTAAAAGGGTTCTTTCAAATCGATTACTCATTTCAATTGTGACTTAACTGTTTTAAAAGAAAAAAAGATATCCATTTATCCTCCATTAAAGCTGTACATTTGCTGTCTTAAAAGAAATATAAGGAAATTGAATGTGTTTTTCCTCCCACATTCCACTTGTAAATACTAACATTTCTATATTTCATTTATAAAGATAGGGATTTTTGTCAATTCTTCTCTTTATAAGTTGCTATGTGCAATACTGTCAGTTAAACATGTTTATTTGTTTTACTGAAGAAAATTGAAAGTCACAAGGTACTATAATTGCTGATAATCATTTAAATAATTTTATTCTCTCTGCCTGAAAGCCTTCCCTCTTACCTGTCAGTTATTCCAATGACTGTTGGCTCACCTCCTTCAGGGCTTCTTTTCAAATGTCATTTTATCATTGATATCTTTCCTGAACTCTCAGCTTAAAATAGCAAACTTACTTATATGATGAAGTGTTCTCACAAGATGTCCCTTTTCCATAGTTTTCTTAATCAGAAGTTACGATACCCAAGTACACTCTACATTCCACTGCGCCAAGAGTCTTGCATCAAACAAATGCTTTCTCTTTCAAGTCCTTTTCCAAAATGGCTTGAATTGTGTCCATCACCTCTGTGAACCTTGCCCCACATCAGGGATAAGCCCTGAGTGGGTGAGAGATGTCAGCTGCTACTCATCAGGAAAACCGTCATGTTTTGTTTTCCATGGATGTGAAGCCACATTTACATGCAGTTTATATGTTTATCAGAATTGATCAAAGTGAAGTTCAAGTTTCTCTTCCACATGATATAAATAAACCTCCAGCCAATATGACGCTATGTGGACACATTCTCCTACCCATCCATACCATTCCAGAGCTTATAGTGAGAATGGAAGAAGCAAGTCAAGTTTGCATATATTTTTGTACATGCATGAATGGATATACACACCTATTTTACCAGAAAAGAGCCCCAATAGAAAGTCTCAAAACAAGAAATCATTTCATGGTGGTTGTTTTTTTTTTTCTTATCAGCACTGATTCACTTGCTGCTTTTATTTCTTATTTTTATGAAGATTTCATGTAAATTTGGAAAGAAAATACATTTCTCAACAGCAGCATTTGAAGAGGGAAAAATGATTCTCGCAGCCAAAACTGTCAGGGAAGCACCCTGCATGAGATGAATTTTGAACATCATTTTGAAAGAAGTATGTATTAGAAGGCGAACTTTAATGCTAGTCTTCAAACACTTCCATATTTCATCCTGAGCTTGCCAAGTAGACAATTACATGCATTGACCAATGTGTCTGGAATGTTATCCAGACAGAGACATAAACTTGCCTTTGGATTCCAGTGATCAAGACTCTATCAAATCTCACAAGTCAGCTGTTTTGTTTTTTGATTGGTCTCATGGTATTTCTGAAGATTATATCTTCCATAAACAAACCAGAATATCTTCAGAAAGAAACAGCTTGATATCAGCCTTAGTGTTTTACATATATAAAAGGAACTTAATAAGTGATATTAAGCTATTTCATCTATAGTATATTTAAAACCACCTGTGAGCCTCTATGAAGTTCACATTTCCAGATACTTATGTCTCTACCCTTGTGTACATTTACATCTCTGTCAAATGTTATTTGCTTGTATCTTACAATATTACTTGAGTAATTATTTTCTTCCTTGTTTTATTTCTGTATGAAGTTATAAAATTACAGCAACTCTGAGATTATTGAATGTGTACATCTTCAAATATTCTAATAATTTCTCTTTATAAAAAGTCACCTTGTAAAAGAATATAAAAGATAAAAATAATTGTAAATATCTTCTCTTTAGTTTACAAACTTAATATATTCAATATGTATAGTGGTACTCAAAAAACAGAAGCAGGGATGGACTTGGAGGGTATTATGCTAAGTGAAATAAGTCAGAGAAAGACAAATACTGTATATCACCTATATGTGTAATCTAAAAAGTACAGCAAACCAGTGAATATACTAAAAAAGAAGTAGACTCACAGACATAGAGAACAAACTAGCGTTTACCAGTGGGGAAAGGAGGGGGGAGGGGGAAAATAAGGGTGGGGAATTAGGAGGTACAAATCACTATGTATAATATAAATAAGCTACAAGGATTTACTGTACAACACAGGGAATACAGCCAATATTTTACAGTAACTATAAACGAAATATAACCTTTAAAAATTGTAAATCACTATGTTGTACACCTGAAACTTACATAATATTTTACATCAACTATACCTTGATGAAAAATAAATAAATATTATAAAAATACAAAAATTTAAAAATTAAAAAAAAACAAGCAGGAAAAGAGAGATGGGGCATATGACAATAGTACTGAGGGAATATGAAAAAATGATCTGATAAGAGAATAAGTTTAGGGACTTCCCTGGTGGTCCAGTGGTTAAGACTCCGTGCTCCCAATGCAGGGGGCCTGGGTTCTATCCCTGGTCAGGGAAATAGATCCCTCATGCCGCAACTAAAGATCCTGCATGCTACAACTAAGACCTGGTGAAGCTAAATAAATAAATGAATAAAATAAATAAATATTGTTCTAAAAAAGAAAATAAGTTTAAACATAAAGGCTAATTATGGAAAGTTTAATGCATTTCACAATGTATTTTAGCTTTAGTCCTCTGTGAGATTTTTCCTTTCCTCTAAAGAATAACATCCAGTTCTGACTACAGTAATGTACAATTTTCAATGGGAAAACAAACAAGTCCTAACATGGCAACACTGTTAAGATTAAAGACTTGATTAATGTATGTAGATATTTCTAATGTATTTTATATCTTATATTTTGTATAATAAAGAAGAATATATTTGTATTAATTTTGTTAACATTTGTGGTCATGGAATTCTTTTCTTTTTTTAATTGGAACTTTAAATCAATGCATAAAACAAGGGAACAGACAGACATTTGGAATCATACAGGCAGAACTGAGGCATTAGGAGCTAGACAGATACCGATTCCAATCCTCCCTCAAATGTCGGCTGGTCCCAAATTATTTAACAAGTTTCTCAATTTCTTTGTGGTAGGACAAGGCCAAGACTGCTGTAGACTCAATGAGGTAGCAAAAAATTGAAAAGGGAAGAACGAAACTCTAACCCGACAAGGATGTTCTTATATGATAATAGGGTAGATCCTTGAGCGTGGATGAGGCCTCTCCAGCACCCTAGAGGTTCGGGATCCTGGAAGGTCCTGGAAGATCATCGTTCTGTATAGACCGCCTTGTCCACCTAACTTGGGACAGGCCTCTGGGAGGGTAGTGAGACATCATGGAGTCCTGTCCACCTACCCGTATATTTTTAACATTGGATTTATATTTGGCACTACCATTTGCTTGTTTAATAGTAAATTAGCTAAAACCAGGTCCAGTTGGCCATTTCCTTCAGTTTGCAAAAGTGAATGAGCCGATCTCACTCTCCTAGTCCTGTACCAAAATGCTGGCATTGGTTCTTTTCTCATAGTGCGAAAGTAAAAGTTAAATGAGATACTCTACGTCAAAGCTTTGTGCAGTTCTTTGTGCAGTTCTATCACCAACAAATCCCAGTTATTCTTGTTGTTACTGTTACTGGAACCAATTCAACAAACTATTTCAGTGAAACAAACTATTTCATATGTCAAAAATGACTACGTACAGGAATATGAATAACCTTGCATATATTTGTTAATGATACATTTGTAGTCACTTTTCCAATCTTCAAAATAATGCTTTTAAGAGAAGCAAATAATTATGCATTTGTTTTCAAAAACTCTTAGTTTTCTCTTAGAACTTAAGTAGTGGATATGGAAGTGGCTATGCTCCACAGTTCTGAAACACAAAATTGAACTGAATTCATTTAATCTGAATGAATAGGAAATTTGATTCAATTTTAATTATTGGGACCTATTTTTTTGCTAAACATTCTTAATTGGCACTGTGGCAAACTCAGAAATGGAAAAGATTTGGTTCCAGCCTTGAAGGGGTGCTCATTTTAGAAATGAAAATGCCCTGTAAAAAGCAAAGTGAACATGTTCTGTTATTTCGAGGTGAAGCTAAGAGCTACAGCTTAACTTCTACGGAGCTTTTGCCTTTCACTAGTTTTTGAGAACATTTACCAAAATCATGGGGCTGAAAATTAATATAAAAGAGTATCATTCCAATGTCAAGTGGGGTGATCTTCTCTCACCTCCCATCCTATTTGGAGAGGTAACTCTTGCTCTCTCTCTCGCTCTCTCTCTCTCTCTCTCTTTCCTAATCTCTGCAAGGACTTAGATTTGAAATTACACTCCATGGTTGTGCTTCAGTAGATTTAAAATTGCTGCTTTCGTATGTTATGATTTCACATGGTCAGTCTCGATGGGAAATTAGTTTATCCTCCATTACCTTCAAAGTGAACTTTGACTAAAGTATTTTTAAGATAAACTCCAATGTAAAGCCGCAGCTTTTCCCATTAATTTAAAGAATTGTACGCTCTTACCTTTCTCTTTTGGCTACTGTTAGCTTAAAACTCAAAATTATGGTCATAAAGACACTGCCATCAAATGAAAAATAATTTTACTTGATATTTTCTGTACTTACAAAAATTGGAATCATTTGAACCACTCTGCAATGGGTTAATTGTAGTTCCTATCAATTTTCACTTGATTTTTGAGGTTACGGTACAAAGTAAATTCACCTGACTCAAATTGTTTAAAACTTTGAATTGTAGCTCTCATAACCTCAAAAGTTAATAAACCCTAAAATGTTCTCAATTTTTTTTCTACTTTAATGTCACAACTGTAAAACATGATCTTTCAGAAATGAATTTGGAATCTGTCTTTGTGATGTCTATGTGAAAGCAAAATTTCCTCAAATTTGTAAGTTATTTAGAAATCTCACAAAATGATATTCCTCATGTTACTTAATTACAAATAACTACAAATAAGCTAATAGGTAAACTTTTATAAGATTAAGTTTTATCTCTTTCACCTATATCAAGTTATTTATTATCAGGAGCATAAATTAGGTAAGATATTTCAAATAGTGATTTCTTCATTTTATCAGTTAGCAAACTGGAGTACAGAAGGTTAAATAGCTCACACAAGGTCATGGTTTTGTATAGAGGTGAAACCCAAGATTGAGTTTTCACCTTTCTGCATATTGCCACCTGTAATTAGGTGCTGAATCCAGATGTGCTTTTTGTTGAAGAGTCCCAGGTGTGCCCTCTCCACTGGACCATGGCACCTTGCAACAATGGTAATCACTCTATCATCTGAACAATCCTTCACTATATGATGGATTATATCAGGAACCTAACCCCTACCATATCTTCTAAATTCTTTTCCTAACTAGTGTCTTTAATAGAAACTCAGTGAAACATTTAGGAAAAAATTAGGAATAACTGGATACCTGTTATAACTTGCAAGATTCAGTTAGAGCATCATAACCTAAAATTCACCATTACAACAAATGGCAGGCTATGTAGGCTAAGATCCAGAGAACAGTTTGCTCTTGGGCCATATAGATAATCTTTATACAAATGCTATTTATTTTATTTAATGGCAACCATTTTCAAAATATCTCACCCTAAGAAAAGAACTACAAAATTGTAATGGCAAAATTCTTTATGAGTCTATGATGACTAATCTGGCAGCTGTGAATTTGCAAGTTCACATTGAAATCAAGGTGTAAAGCTGCTGGTGACTGTCAGTGTTAATGGTGGTAATGTTTTTTTTGAAACTTGAGAGATGCAAGACCAGCTTTTGCAGAAATGTTCACATATTACCCCAGTTTTCCATCCCATTCTTTCCTCCCATGTACAGGAGCATCAGCTATTAGTGCCATTAGCACCATTGCCTGTCCAATTTTACTTCTTCCCGTGATTGGTATTTAAGGTTGTACAGAAAGATGCATAGTAGTAGGTATTTGGTAATACTTAGTACAGTCAGTCTTCCTGGTTCCAGGACCCCCATGGATATCAAAATCCTCAGATGCTCAAGTCCCTTATAGAAAATAACTTAGTACCCTCTGCACCTGCCGTTCCACATCCCTGTATTCAACCAATCGGGATGGAACCGGGTGGTCGAAACTGCGGATGCAGAACCCGCCTTCACGGAGGGTCGACTTGTACCAACTTCCCTCCTCAAATTATTGCAGGTCTCTCAGAAAATTAGTTTAACTAGCTGGGATGAGAAGCCAATGGAAGCAAAGGTGATTCATAAAAGCAGGATGCCAGGCCTTCTTTTAATCTCTGTGTGTTGGTTGAATTAGGCTCAGAAGTGCTATAGATCCTGGAGAGTAAGATGCCCACTGGTGCCTTTGGGAGGGCACTGCCTGCAGCATCACATAACAGAGTCAAGAATAATGGTCACCTTTGTGGGGAGGAGAAAAGGGTAGATTAGCAAAGAGGAAGAAAGACTTAGGAAATGGTCAACAGCCATATGCTCATCTAACTCACCACCTCCGTAATGTGACTTGATGGGAAAATAAACTCTGATCTGCTTCTGGCAATAATAAATGTGTGTGTTTGTGTGTGTGTGTGTGTGTGTGTGTGTGTGTGTGTGAATATGAACTGTCTTCACGTCTTTCCAGATGTATCAGGGACCCACAACATGCTTATGCCCATCCTGTAACACCATACCTAGAACAATGGCTAGAAAATAGTAGGAACTCAATAAACATCTGTTGAATGATGGAATATAGAGTACTATTTATTTTATCTGAATGCAGTGTTATGTGGCTATCTGGATTTTGCACATTGCAATGATTCTAGAGTCCTACAGTGAGCTGAGGGTCATGGGTGTCAACCACTGGCTTACGATCTTTAGGGGCAGTGTTTCTTCTAGACTCTTATTTATGTCATCTCTCAGACCCTGCCCTGCTCCAGGTTCCTAGACAGTAAACTCAGCCTGCTGCCTTTGTGTTACAATCCTCTTGACCAAGATCAATGATCTGAGACAAAGTAAACTGCCACAAGTCTTCCAACCCAGCTGGCACCAAATAAAAAATAAATTAAAAAATAATAATATAATACCATAGCCCAATCAGTGTCATGCTATAATATACCCTTAATTATTATTAATTGCCAATGGTATACAATAGTGATATTTCATTGTAAGATCCGATTTTGTCCTGATGTTTCTTGTTTATTTTATTGCTATTTATTAATATTCGGGTTCCATAATTAATATTATGGTTAAATAAATCCAAACATAATTGCTGAACTATTAACACCTGATAATAATTAAATTAGTCAGGTTGAATAAGGGATCATGGTAAAAGCACCCTTCAGCTAAAATGAATATTTCTAAACCATAAACCCTAATCATCTATGGTCAATTCTTTTCTGCTTTAGCCCATTTATCTTCCTCTAAAATTAATCTCCATCAATATTCTCCTATGGGAATTTTCACTGACCTTGGCATGTTCTTTTCACTCACCAAAGATTGACCCGTCATGACCTCAGATGAAAAATACTGTTGATTTTACAAGTTATGAAAATTGCAGGCTTTCATTTCCTGGGCAGGATCTCCTCTTAGTCAAACATGCAGAAACTAATGGTTTCCAACAATTTCCTGGTTATATTGTCATAAGAATTGTGCACACACTAAAAAAGACTTAGTAAATTATTTTTTCCAGTATGGTTAACTCTAAATTATTATTTGAAAAAAGTATTTTAAGTTCTTTACCATTTTAACCCAAGATAAATTAATTTATTTTGATTTTAAAATGTCTAAAGTCACATTACCAAGAAAAATTATTTATTTTACACACCTCAGTGTATTTGATAATTTTGATTTTCCTTAATATCACGTAAGGAAATAAAATTCAATGCTTACTTGGTTAGTTTGTCAAATTTTTGCATACTTAATAAAAATCCTCCATCAAATGCTAAAATTTTATTTAATGAAAGTATTTTGGCAAAAATTGCATTCAATATCATCTATTTCTGGCCATTAGAGCATTAGTATATGCTTGGCATATCTTTTTTTAAATTTCAATACAGTTAAATACCATTTATGCCTGTTATGCCTAGTAATTACTAATTAATAATAATTATGAGAATAAAATTTAGTTTAATTAAAAGTAATGATTAGCTTTAAAGCATTTGCAAAATTCTATAGGCAATTTGACTCTTGAGTATTTAAGAGTCTATATGACTACTTAAAGAAGAAAAAATGGTGTTAATTCCTTCCTTCTCCCATGTAATGTCATAGTGAAGGAAATATCTCTGAATTTTTGCGGGAGAAAAGTTTCTGGTGTGGAAATACGCTGATTGTAGCTCTGTCGTTTTCCAAGATTCACACATGTTTCTACAAACCTACAACCCTGGGTTGTAGGCCTGGGGGGGAATGATTCTATTGCTGAGTACTCATGTTTTGCCTTTATTTTATTTCCCCTTCTATTTGCTGAGCTACTCCTCCACAATCATAGTCAGTGTTCCTTCTTTCTCATTTTTTCATTTTCTCATGTATTTTCATGTGCATATATATGATTTTCTCTTCATCTACTTCTAGGGAACATTGCAATATCGCAATATTCAGGAATAAAACAGTATCAGCCACATGAAATGAATTATTACAAAACATATAATTGATTTGTTTTACTTAAAAGCTAAAGTCAAACAAGAAAGAAAGAAAGAAAGAAAAAAAGAAAGAAAGAAAGAAAGAGAAAAGAAAGAAAGAAAGAAAGAAAGAAAGAGAGAGGGCGGAAGGAAGGAAGGGAGAAAAAAGAAAGAGAAAGGGAAAGAAAGGAAGAGAGAGAGACGGGAAAGAAAGAAAGGAGGGAGGGAAAGAAGAAGAATAGGAAACGAAAAAGAGAGAAAGAAAAGACCAGCCCTGCTAGTCCTCGGAGGGAAGCTCCCAGCTGGGCTCGCCTTCAAGGGCAACAAGGCAGCTGAGGACTCTGACTCAGGCCTCACTTCCTCTTGCTCTGAGCCTGGAGATGAGCCAGAGGTGAGCATAGGGTCTTCTCGGGTTGCCTCTGAGCCTGGATTCTGCACTCACTATGCATGTGGCTTCCTCAGTTGCCCGGATACAGGTGTTTTTTGGTTTTTGTCCCCCTCTGCCTCCTCCACCGCACCACATGTGGGATCTTATTTCCCCAGTCAGGGATCAAACCTGCGTCCCCTGCATTGGAAGCATGGAGTCTTTTTTTTTCTTTTTTTTAAATAAATTTATTTATTTATTTATTGGCTGTGTTGGGTCTTCCTTGCTGTGCGTGGGCTTTTCTCTAGTTGCAGCGAGCAGGGGCTATTCTTTGTTGCGGTGCATGGGCTTCTCACCATGGTGGCTTCTCTTGTTACAGAGCACGGACTCTAGGCGCACAGGCTTCAGTAGTTGTGCACGTGGGCTCAGTAGTTGTGGCTCGTGGGCTTTGTTGCTCTGCGGCATGTGGGATCTTCCTGGACCAGGGCTCGAACCCGTGTCCCCTGCATTGGCAGGCGGATTCTTAACCACTGCACCACCAAGGAAGCCCTGGAAGCATGGAGTCTTAATCACTGGACCACCAGGGAAGTCCCCAGTTACAGGTGCTTTGAAGGCCTTCCTTTCCCAAAGATGCTCTCTCCCAGCTTTTCCTCCCAGACTTGGTGCTTTATTGTTTCCCTCACCTGAAATCTTCACCTTAGGCAGCAGTGGGTTGTTCCTTTACCTTACAACAGTTTTGGGGAATGTCTGCTGCATTTCTGCTCTGATTGATTTCCAAATTCTGCAAAAAAATGACAAGCTCCTTGCGTTAGTGCCTAGGTAGCACCCAAACAGGTTAGAACACGAGGGAAACATATTCTTTGAGAGGAAGGTCTGGGCTGTTCTCCCAGACCCAGGAATCTGGGTTCCACAGAGGACACGTGGGCTGCTGTCTTCCAGGCAACTGCTGAGCCCAGTTAGAGGGGGAACAAGCCCAGGTAAAAATGTCACAGAGCTTTTCTACCATCTTTGAGTTGTCTTTTTCTTGATCCACTGCTTTCCTGGGCTCCTGTAGAGCTTTGACTGTTTTCCAAACAAGTTGATTCTGATAGTTTTTGCTTGATTTTTCAAAATTCTTGTAGAAGGATGGACCTTTGGAACTACAGCGATACCATTTTCACTGATGCCACTCTTGCTATTCGTTATCAGTTGCAAGATTGCTGAGAAAGTAATAATGTTGAGTGGATATACCATCACCTATGTAAATATATGTATGTGTGTTTGTATATTTATAAAGGTGATGGCATATCTACTCAACATTATATATTTGACGTTGTTTTAGGGTATGTAGTTCATGATAATGAAACAATTTGAGATATTGGAGGAATATTTGAAATTATGGAACTACCGTTACCAGGGAATTTATGGTAAAAAAAACTTCCTTTTTAAAGTCGCATTTTAATCCATTTGTTCTTTAAAACGTCAGTAATTTTTTTTTTTTTTTTTTGCGGTATGCGGGCCTCTCACTGTTGTGGCCTCTCCCGTTGCGGAGCACAGGCTCCGGACGCGCAGGCTCAGCGGCCACGGCTCACGGGCGCAGCCGCTCCGCGGCATGTGGGATCCTCCCGGACCGGGGCACGAACCCGCGCCCCCTGCATCGGCAGGCGGACTCTCAACCACTGCGCCACCAGGGAAGCCCCAGTAATTTATTTTGCCTTTAAATTCTTAGCTTCAAAATGTAAAGCATGCTGATGTCACGGTATTTAATGTGTGATTGAATTTCAATTTCTCATTGCAGCTTCATACCAGCCATTTTCAGTATTACCTCCTCTTCCTTCTTAGGGGCAAATAGCAGCAGACTTTTACTGGGGCATAATTTGAAAAATCCATTAATCCTATTATCAAACATCGAAAACAGTTTCTTCCATAGTTTGGCAAAATAACATAAAGAAGTACTGTGGTTGCCTTTGAGTTGTGTGACTTGTGAACAGCTGAGAATTAAGTAATGCATTCTGAACAAGCTCATTGTAGTAGTAATAACTATTCATTTATAAAAAGTGGTGGAAAAAGCCTGTGTAACTCATTTACACCATAAGTAAACTTTCAATAAAGATCTAGTTTATACAAAATGTTTTAAAATAAACTCAAAAGTAGTTTTCTGTATAAATCATCTCAGTGGTTTACTTATCCATCTTATCATTTTAAACTTTTACTGCTACATCTCTGCTTTCCATAAGTAAAACAGTGCCTGGTTTTAAGAAGTGACATTAAAAATGTATTTGGTCTTTCATGTCTTTCATACATACTTTCAAAGCCTTCTTTCAATCATGCCTCGTTCAGAATTATGTTCCAAAAGACCACACTCTAAGAATAAACATCAAATTGAGTCCTTTTAATAATATAAGAAATTATGATAGTCTATTTAAATTCCATTATTCGAGCTTTTCCAAAAATATGCCATAAAAAATACGACAGTTAAATGTCATAGTAATTTAAATGCTGACCCATCAACAAAAGCATATAGTATTTATATTGGTGGTATGATATCAAAATATTTCATTATGCAGAGTATATGTGTAAACACTGGCCCATAGCAAATGTCAACAAATATTTCTAAAAGAGTGAACCAATAAATGCAAAATGAATGAATAAGTAACTCAATAAGTAAAAGAAGTGTATGTTATAATCCTCATCAAATTACCTTATTTTTATAAAGAAAATCTATTCTTTTTTTGTGCCCTTCCTTTTTTCCAAACATTAGCTTTTATGACATTTTGTAGATGAGAAATTCTTCGGCATTGATTAACTTATTAGATACTATATATATCATATATACCTTTTACTTCTCAAATTATCAATTATATATATATAATTGATAATTTGAGAAGTAAAATAATCTCCCCCAAATAAAACATGAAATATATAAGAAAACAGGTTTCTTCTCTATGACCACTCTGTATCCAGATAAAAGAAACCAACTATTTATGGAACAGCTATTTTGTGCTAATATTTCAGCTGCCTTTAATGTCTCCTTTTAATGTAAAACTTGCAACAATTTTAAATAGGAATTATTGCCCTCATTTTATCGTTTTATGAGTCTGTATATGTTAAAGCAAAGTCCCAGTGTCATTGAGTTCGTGATTTAACTGAGATCTAAATGTTTCCCATTTCATTAAGATGGACAACACAGTCTTAAAGATAAAGCCCATATTCTTTCCACTTCAACAAGATAGACGTCACACATGAGCACGTAACACAAGTTAAAGGAATTCCTGGTTTAGGAATAAAAGAAATAAATGAGGATATAACAGGTCGAAGTTCAATTTAACTTATGAAGACTGATAAACGGCTAGTTTACTCTGGGTCTTCTCTTCTGGATTGAATATACATCACAAAATATGATGCCATTGAAACTTATTAGGACTAAAATTAAGGAAAACAAATACTGAGATACTATTTAAATGTGTCAATTAACTTGTTAGCCAGTATACAATGAAGTATGTAAAATAGAAGAGAGAGAAAAAAGTTTGCCCAGGTGTTTGTCAATCAAAAGGAAGAATTCACCACTGTGTGAACAGAACCAAAGTTTACATTCAGTTGTCTAGAATTTTTCTTCTAAAACTCTTCTTTGCATTGCTTTTAGCTTTTGACTATATTATGCTTCTGTGTTTAACAAGGAGTTCATTCATTCGCTCGTAGCATAATATGCACGTTTGGTATGTGCTTTGGAAAGAACTATAGGCACCACCCAGTGCTGGACTGGTGATCTTGCCCTGGAGAGAGGGCTCTCCTGCAGCATCTCTGACCGGCAGTACCAACTCCGCTTGCACATCATGAGTTGGCTCCATCACTAAACACCTAATATTGATTTATATGAACTCATTTTTCTATCATTTCTACCCTTTGCCTATTGATTTTACATATTAAAGAAATACAGCAATCCCTAAAACAATTCTTTGGATTATTTAAAGATAGCTATATAAACCTTCTCTTTTCCTTCGCATTCTCTATATGCATCTCACCATCTCCACTTGCTTCAAATATTTCTTCATGATTCTGGGTCTCCTCCTCCAACTTTATTCTAAGAAGTTGTCACATGAACACAGGTCTCTGCTAAAATTTCATGGAGAAAACTAAGAAAAAAGGGGAAGAGTCTTTGAACTCAAGGTTTTGAGAATCTTCAACGTTTGCCCGTCGGATGTACTTTTCCTCACGACATTATTAAATCAGTAATCTCCATGCACACCCTACTACCTTCAGTTCTTCAAATCACCTCATTTACTGTCTCCTTAACACTCTCATTATCTCAAATAATCTTGTGTTTTTCTTCATTAATTCTCGGTTTTCTTCCTGGCCCCCTTTGGAATGCAATCTCTGATAGGAAGTGATTTGATTTCTTTCACTTCTGTGTATTTGGCACCAATAAGCCTTCCTGAAACATATTTGGCACTAAATACATATTTACTAATTTAATCAGTCTACTAAAAGTATAAGATATGATCACACACTAACATAATACAAAAGTTTATGGATTAGGTGTTGCAAAGCAAACAGAAAGTTGCAGTTACTTACAGTTTCAGAGCAAGGAAGGACAGGTCTGAGTTGCACTACTATTCATGAACGCAGGGCCAGTTTCTACGCAGATGGCCGTAATCTGCAGCAGTGGAGATGGACAATCTGTGAAGCAAAGGAAATAGGATTGAGTTTGCTGCTTAAAATAGGGTGAAATATTTAAGTGTAACTTTTGTGAAGATAGTAAGATAATCAAGGTAGGTCTAACAGAGAGCTGAACAAGCCTGAGAGCTTAGCTGAACTTGAATAGCAAGATTTGTTAGTGATCACGCTTTCATTCATTTATTCCACATTCATCAAACATCTCCTTTATTAGCTGTCCTGACCAATTTCTTGTTTCTCTTTCAGAGGTTTAAATCTATATGCAAACGGTCCATCTTATTTGCTAGGCAGCCACTCAAAGACTAAGGGCATTAGAAGACTTTGTGCATAAATATGTAGCAGATGCTGCCTCATTTCTTTGGAAAAGGTTTTGAAAAGATGAATGATTACTAAATAACTTTATACACTGTATCTTTATAAGTATATAAAATTTTAGTGAGTTTATTCTCTAAAATACTTCAGAGACTCGAAAGTAGAAACCCTTGTTATGATAATTTAGCTGTATGGTTCTTTCTCTGAACATAAATGTATCTGTTTGAAGGCTCCCATAAAACAAATTTATCAGTATTCCACCATGTAACGTATGCTCACTCCTTTATAACACTCTATAAGTAAAGGGAAGTTTGCTCATTCCCTCCCCCCACCAACCCGCCAGAGCTACACACTTTAGGAAATGGAGAAAAAAAGAAAAAAAACTGTATAAATTGCTTAATATGTCTGATAACACTAGGAATTTGGAAAAGCATTTTGGTAGGAGAAATTGACAAAATGGCGATTATAATTTGGAGAGAAGAGATGACAGGCAGAAAGGCTGAAGAGTATTTCAGAGCCGACTGAAGGAAAAAAAAATTAAAAAAGAAAGAAAAGAAAAGCAAAGTCACCATGGCGGGCGGAGATAACAGTGATACCGACCAGGGTTCTTGGCTTTCCCCAATCAATAGAAATGGACTAGAGGCCAGACAAGAAATTCAGGCAAGGCTTTATTGGGGCCCCTGCTTCAGCTGGGGGAAGCGACAACAAACAACAGGTTCCCTCGCTCACTTCCTGAGGAGGGGCGAGCTGATTCCTTACATGGGGTGAGGGTAGTGGTGTGTCCAGGGGTCGGGCTGGAGTGGTGGCTTAGGTGTTTTGCCCACCCCTTAGGTGGTGTGTGCAGGGGACATGCGCAATACCCTGCTTTTGCTCCAGGCTCTTCAGAAGTGGCAGTTGGGTTTTTTGGTCCCTTTATATCTTTTGTTCAGAATTTGCCCCAACTGCACATGCATGCAGTTGTTTTTAGTCCAATACATTTTCTTCATATTTTGTTGCTTGAGGAGAGGTTTGTCCAGGGGTAAGCATTGCAGCAAAGGGTCCAAGTCCCAGGCCTGTCTCAACACTGGTGTATGGATTAAGCAAAGAGGTTCATTTTACCTCTGAACCCAGATGATGCTATGTCTTTCCGTGGCACATGATTTACTAGCAATTTAACGTTGTGTAACGTTTTCTGCTGCTAATTACTCTGAGCTTGTTTTTGGAGACCTTGGGCTCCTCTGAAAGGGATGCAAGGGGCTGTTTTACCCAGTTCGGCCCTATTATCTCTGAGCACTTCTCTCCACTTCCCCTTGTCCACACGCCTTCCCAGTGCACTGGCCTCCGTGATCCTGGTTCGTGAGAACATGCCTCCATGGTACTTGCTTCTCCCTGTGCCTGGAAGGCTTCCCTGGCTGATTGACTGCCTTCCCCATAGAGAGAGACTGAGAGAGTGGAAGGGTTACGTGCTTACATAGGAAAGGAGAAAAAGTCCAAACAAGGGACCAGCATCGGGGTCACATCTGTGGGCAGTGACCCACTCTGCCAGGCCCCGCCCACCAAGCAGCATTCAGAAGTCCTCCCAGAATGGTCTGGGAAAGTCAGCATCTGGAAGCCCCCTGTCTCCTATTGGCTGAGCGCCCCTACTGTGATGGAGAAGCCGGACAGAAGCAGAGGACTCACAACTAGCGCTGGAGGTGAGACGCTATCAGCCAAGGTGAGTCTGTCCTTGTGGAAAAGTGTCCCCTGCAGTTACAGCAAAATTCAGAAATACATCAAGGGCCCCCAGAGGCCTCTCTTCTCTTCCTGCACCCATGAGTTAGTTATTTGCTCATAGAAGACCATCCTAGTTAAAACCCCCATGCCTGCAACTTCTTGCTCTGTGCTCGTTTCCCCAGGCTGTTTTCCCCCGGAGCATTTGCCACTATTTGATATTTACCAGCCACATACCAGATTTGAGAATTTGGGGGAGAGGTGGTCCTGCACTAAATATATGCATTAAAGGGGTGCAACTGTCAAGAATTAAAGTCATAAAAAAACCCACAAAAGCCTTTCACTTTTCATTTTCATGAAGCACCAGCTATTTCAAACAATGTTATTGAGAAGCACACTTTTTCTCTGGAGCATTGACCACCTCTGCTTGGCCTCCCTTGATACTTTAATTTATTCATTTAACTTCTATATCCGTCACTAAAATGTGATTTCTATGAAGACAGATTTTTTTGTCTATTTTTTTTTTTTCCACTGAGGTGACCTTAGTGCTTAAAATGTGTCTGACATATTATTTCGGCCGAAGAAACTTTCCTCTACACCTCTAGGTTCTCCTGACTGGTCTAAGGATAAAATTGACATGGGATAGATTAACAGGGGAAAATCAGATACAGGTTTAATAACGTATATACATGGGAGAGACCCAGGAGTACTAACTCGCCAAAATGGCCAAAAGCTTCACCTTAAGTATCATCTTCAGCTAAAGACAAAAGAGGATATTGGGGGTAGTGGTTTGAGACTCCAAGGGGAAAAAGGCAATTCACGTGGAGATGGAAAAGCAAACAGTTGATAAACGAATGTTTATCAGGCAGGCAGAGAAAATGGGACACAGAGTGGAGTCTGATTCTAGGCCCTGCCAAACGTCCTCCACCACACCTAGCCCATATTTTTTGCAGTTATCTCTGATGATAGCTCTATTCCAGGAGTAGGCCCTTTATCTAAATTATTTTAGGCAGTTAAGGAGGAAGTAAGAAAAAAAAACATTCCTGAGCCTTCCATTCTTAAAAAATCATCAGTCTAAATGAATCCTTGTGACAACAAGACACATTTTGGGGTGGCATATTCTGCTCCCCTACAATATATACTTATTTGTTGATGCAATGTGTGATTGTCCTGTCTTTCCTCCCCACCTGGATGAGAAGGTGGTGCAAAGGGAGAGTGGCCTGATGCAAACAGGCTGATGAATGAAAAAAACTGAGTCAGAAGGAGCAATTTAGAATCCTGGAAGACAAAAAACAAAATTGAAGAACACCATTTTGCTTTCATTTCCTCCCACCTTCCCAACCACCCTCCCAACTCCACTCAAAGTAAGAAAACTTAAAAAATCAATAAAAATTGTTACACAAAGGGAAAGGAGAGTGGCAGGATAGAAGTTTTACTTCTTTGAACATGACATATTCAAATCTCAAGCTCTTTCATTATTGATATTCTATCTTGCAATTATGAGATGATATATAGAAAGATAAATAGATGATAGAGCAAATAATTATGTAGTTAAGACTTTCAGTGGGGAAAAAAGGACACAAATACAAACTCAAGTTAAGTAAAAATTCTACAATTTTAACTTTGAATTAGAAATATCAATATGAAAATATTATGCATGTTTCTTTAAAATGTTTCCTAGTTCTGTCTCGGAAAAAGCCTAGACACAATGCTCAGCACTAAACCAACAGCAATCCTAGCTGGTTATCAGTAGAAAATATTGGTAAATATGTGTGACCAACCTGCTATGTTTAACTTCAACCAACAGAGATCATTTAGAATCTCAAAGTTACGTTTTCATTTTAAAATCAATAATGATGAGTTAACTTGGTGGTCACTTGGTTGAAAATTTAACATATTCTGCATATCCCACTGTGATTTGGAACCATCTTCAAAATCTTCCACGTTTGTGCATTTACTAATAGACTTCGATGGAGTCAATATATAAAAGTGCAAAAGACGTATGTTGCTGCCTTGGATCTCACACTTTAACTCACATCTGCCTCTACTTTATCAATGAAATACAGCTGGAGTGTCTAAGTAAGAGTAATTGCCTCCAAAATCAATATTTCTACATTCCTAGGACTTGCCTTTGGCTTTATAAACAAATAAATAAATACAAGCTAAAGATGAAAAGAGCACTTAGTCTGTGCTCTAAATAATGAATCTAATAGCGGGACAAGCCTAATCCCAATTTGCTTTTAAAATAAGTGTTGTCACACTGGGAAGCTATACACTAATTCCATCTTGTTGTTATTGAATAGAACATTCTTGCAGTCCCAATTCCGGAGGTGATTTTGAAGCTAGTTTATGAGTCATGGAAATCAGCATCATTGCACTGAACATAGTGTTGTTAACCAGAGGCCTCCTGTTCTGATTTGAAATAGGAAAAGGAAAAAAGAAAAACTTCCATAAAGCATAAAGGGACAAAGGCCTGATTATTATATCGGCTAACAGGTTTATCTATTTCTCAAACTGATTCATATCATATAAGACACATATTTCTAGCTATTCATGTTTATTCAAGTGAAATTGCAAAGGAATAGTAAAAAATTCTTTATGAGTAGCAAGTTGAAGCACTTTATGTAAACATGCTACAGTTTCAGAAAGGCTACAAACTAAAACTGTGCAAGTGTCAACATTATGTAGTGACAGGAGTGGCCACTGATCTTGAGACACCCTGCCTGGGTCTGTAGCCAACCTCCGACTCTTACCAACTGTGAGACCTTGGGCAAGTAAGTTAACCCCTCTGTGCCTTAGTTTCTTCATTTCTAAGGTGGTGCCTACTCCGAAAGGTATTTCCAAAATTAAATGAATTAATAACAGCATATAGAGCACACTTAGAGGACTGCCTGCCACATGGCAAATATTAGCTAGGTTAGAATCTCCTGTTTCATTTGCTTTGTTGTTACTGTCTTCCTTTGCTTGACTCTCTTTGATCTTATTTTCAGAATATGCTGGAGTTACCGATTTTTCTAATTCGAATGCTTTGTAATGAGACGTGAAAAATCACACGATTAAAAGCCTGTGTCTGACTTTTAGGTTTTATTCCAGAAGAATGTTCTTATTTAGCAGTTCAGTTTCTAACTAGACTCACTTGACTCTTGCACACTAGAAATACTTTCCTAGAATTGCTTGGTCTTCTAATTCGCTGCCTTACACGTCTATACAGCAAGCGATGCTGCAAACGTTGATGGTATCTTCAGTGATCCCGTCCCTGGCTGGTTACAGCAGCTGGGTGGGGCTCCATATGGGTCATCAGAGAGGGAAGGCAGAGAGCCGGGTGGGAGGCACCTTCTCCAAGGTATGCGCAGCACCTGCCACCCCAGTTCTTGCTGACCTATTTCTGAATATATCCTTGACCTTTGAAAATACTGCAGATAACTGCTTTTCCTTTTACAGGTACGATAGCATCTAAAAATTATGCCCTTGAGTTCAACTTTAAAATCTTCTTTCCACTTTTATGGGCAACTGATATTTTAATAGATTGCTTTTCTTTTATTACTTTATTTTAAATGTGTTCAGCCATCTCCACCTGTTCTTGTTTCCACTTGAGTTTTTCTTCATATTTTTTCCAGTTTTTATTATGGACTGAAGATCCTTTCCTGTAACAAGTTACGGTTAAATAAATCTAGAATTGAGAACTAATGTTCATATAGTATCAGCTTTCTATATTTGATTCCATAGAGTTTATAAGTATTATACTGTACTTAATGGACATAACACTAATGATTTCAGATATTTGATTCTACAAATTGGAAATGCATCATTCTGCACTTAATGCATTACTACTAATACACACCTAACAAGCTTTTAAACTGAATCAATACACGATTGATCTATATGTCTTCAAATTTCAAGTTATTACATGCCCTTTGAACGCAGCCTTATATTTGAGTTTTATTTTGATAAGCATTTTAACTCAAATCTTGTAAAATAACAAGATTTTCTTATTTTCTTTAGCATACCCTGAACAACAAATCAGTAGTAAAAGGAAATTACAATTAGAGTAAAAGGACTGAGAGTTAGGTGGTTCTCTACAAATGTCTTCCCATTCTTCCAGGAAATAATAAGTGATATTTGGGGAAAAAAGAATTCAAATAGCACGAGGCACCTTGGCACATTTACAGTGTTAAGAGTGGACACCATGCCTCTCCTCTGCATACAGAAAGGTACCTCTATTGCACCAGGCACTGAAAGCCAAGCCATTTCTTTACCTGACATTTTCTTCTCTAGCTCTAAGGTAGTTTGTTCAGCTTTAAAAATCAGATGTTTGCTAGATAGGTTGTACCCATCTCCTTCTTTGTAGCCACAGAATCAGCGAGCTTCTGCTCCAAAGCCTCGGGCCAACACTGCATTCCTAAAGTTTTCTGTCTATTGTCTAGATTTTGAGGAAGTTCCATATGGAATTCATCATTCCAATGTTTTCAGATTTCCCTGATGTATTGATTTCCTAAACTGGGTGGGTTCAAGCAACAAACATTTATTGTCTCATAACTCTGGAGGCCAGAAGTCCAAAATAAAAGTATTGGCAGAGCCATGGTCCCTTCAAACCCTCTGCAGAGGATCCTTCCTTGCCTTTTGCAAGGTGCTTTTTGGTTGGTGGCTGCATGACTCCAATCTCTGCCTCTGTTTTCATATTGTTATCTGCCTCTGTGTCTGTTTCTCTTCTCTTCCTATAAGAATACCAGACATATTACATTAGGGCCCACCTTAATGACCTCATCTTAACTAATTACATCTGCAAAGATCCTACTTCCATGTAAGGTCAAATTCATGGGTGCAGGTTAGGAGTTCAACATATCTTTTAAGGGGCATATTTCATCCCATAATAACCAGGGTAACAACTGATTATTTTATCTCTAGCAGAATTTGAGCCTTTTACAGTTTAAGAACAGGATGGTTGTACTTGATTATCAGTAACTTGATTTAGACAGTAATTTGCTTTGTATTCCTTTGTTATGCTTATGAAGATGGGCGCATCATTGAGTCGAAATATCTTTATTGATCTCTTAGGCAAGGTGCTCAACTGAGTGAAGGAAATGCATGCAAGTGAGGTGCAAATCTTTTCTAAAAGAGCTTACGTTTTAGAAACTGAAAGAAAGCAAGCATAAAATACTACACATTCAAAACAGAAAATTATAAGTGACTTAAGAGATGGGGATTAAATGCCAGGAGTAGAGTGTCTACGTAAGGAGATTTTCCAGCTAATAGTCATGGTTCAACAAAGCAGTGTGTTTCTTCTCCCCCATGGAATTCTAAGCTTGTAAAGATCTTCTTCTGCCTCTTCAAATACATCAGCATTTACAGTCTAGATATGCCCTGACTTAAAGCACTTTTCCTCAAGGGGTAGCCCGGAGCAGTGCTACTGTGTTAGGTCTGTGGTGAGATTAACACACAAAGTATGAGTAAACAATTTGAAAGTTCTAAAATGACTTGGTAATTTTATGTATAATGAATGCAATAATTTTTTTAAAATGTAGGTTTGTGTTTTGTATGCTCTTTTCCCCTTTACTTATTCTAGTAAGTTTTTATTGGATTTTATGAAGGTGTATAGTGGTGATATATTAAGATTCAAAAAAAATTAAATGAATTCTTCACCTCAGACATTTGAAATGCCCCGAAGTAAGGACTTTTTCCTGGAGAAGAACCACGTTTAAATGCACAGCACAGTGAGGCCTCAGGCTAAATCTCTTTCGCACCCACCCATCCCACAGAGACTTAGCTGAGGAGAGTTCAGGGGGCTAGCAAGAGATTTAATTCTTTTTGTTCCTATCCACACTGATCCAGATTGTCTAGGAAGGCATCCCAGGTATAAAGATAATTATCTTTTTAAAGAGAGGAAGATTGCGTCCTCATTATACCCAGGTCTGCAGTCACAATCCTGTATCTGAAGCAGTTGAAGAAGCACTGTCAGAGGGCTGATTTCTACTTTCAGCTCTCCTGCTTCACAGAGTAATGACCCTGAGCGCTTCGGCACCTCACTCTTTACAAATCAATCCCCATCTACGCCAGGGTTTTTTGACCCAGCAAGATGAGATACGGCATGAGAAAATTTTCTACCATATTCAAAGTTCTGTATACATGGCAGGAAATAGGGCTTTATGGCAAGTATGGTGTTCGTTCTTCAGGGATATGCCAACAAGGAAAATGTTCCCTAAGTTAAGTCTTAGACAAAAACAAAGACATGGAACTTTCTCGAGACTTTCTTTATGGATTTCTTTGGCTAAGGCATAATGGAGGGTCTTCACAAGGTGACTATTTTCACGTTTTCCATAGCCTGACCTATGGACAGACCCAGATATATTGTTCCATCAGCCATCAAGGATGGACCCTAAAAACATCCAAATACTTTGATATTTCTAGATCTTTTTACTTTATTAAAATAAAGAGAAATTGAACGTGGTTAATTTTTTTTCCAAGAAAGCCTTTCAAAATAAACATGTTACCACTGTTGGTGGTCAAAAACTACTGAGAAAGCCAAACCCCAATGAAACACCAGGGTCCTTTCATGGTTATTCTCAAACCAGGAGTAAACACTGACTACGGTAGTTCTTGCATCTACGAATATGTGTTTGGGTGTGGATGTGTATACTAGTTGACAGCTGAGAAAAACTTCCTTCCTTTTTTTTTAAGTTTCTCTCTAAACACATAGAGGATGCTATCTTACGTCAGCTGAAGACCAAGAACTTAAACCAGCAAAATTCCTGTACGTTGTTAAACAATAATTGCATACTTTCCTATGCTTTCCTATAACCAGATCAAGCAAAAATAGCTTATCTTTTTGCTCCAGGAATTAACTGCTCCTGGAAGATAAGACTAGGAATTAACTAAACTGCTTACTTATCAAGACTAAATTTGCTCATCAACCTCACTTGAAGATTCTCACTTCTCTGATGTGCCTGCAAAACCAAAGCTATTATATTGTAAACTTTGCCCAATCCCAACCAGTTCTACACCTTGAAATACCCCTTAAAATCACCTATCTCGTTTCCCAAACATCAATAAATACACTTCTATAATTTCTTTATGTAGAGTCTTTCCAGCAACTATCAACATGGTTTTCTTCTTACTTCCATAAGTCTAATATACTTAGCTTGCTTAATCAACAGAGCTTTCTTCTGGTCTTTTGGGAAAAGGACAGTGAACAAGGTGTACCAGAATAATTTAATTAATGTAGAATTCTGGGTCAATGTATATGATAGTGTTTTTCTACAAACTATTCTCATTTTTCCCTATTCCTCCCTTAAAGTCAGTATTATTAGAGACCTTGTTTAACCTGTTTTCTTTGACTTGTTAGTTTTCTCTTACATCGCATGTCAGTTGAAAGCCTCTTCCTTAGGTAGCTCCAATATAAATTTATTCAATCCAGGCATTACAGTTTGTGTCACCATCTAATTGTTTTGTACCTACCTCTTCTGAGGAAAAATGAAAAATAAAAGGGACATCTGCCATGTGAATATGTGGGCACTCAGACGTAAGGAAGCTGAGCACAGGCAGGAGTATCCCATAAGAAAAGATGTTTGAGCACAGTTGCTGGGGACCCAGGTTAGGAGCAGCTGCGGATTGAAATAACAAAGTAGGAAGACCCCAACCCTAGAAGCCTATACCCAGGATATAAGAAGCATATGTTCTGTAAGCAACAAGACTGATTGACAAATTAAGGGAGCCACTGAATGGCCTGTGGAGGTGATGGCTAGGTACATTCATGGCCTTAGGGTATTAATGAGGATTCAGAGGTCAGAAGCCACTAGTCCCAAAGAGCCACGGTGTTACAAATGTTTCAAATTCAAGTAATGTTTTTCTAAGGAGAATTTGCCTATGAATCAAGTCTCCAAGGACAGTTGTATTATTCACGGAAGAAAATTTAAGACCAAATTAATTTCCCAACACAACAACAAAAGTTTATATAGAAGGAGGTAGCCCTGTGTTAAATCTAAGAAAAATCTCCCAGTGAAGACTAGGTTGCACGGATTTACACAATTTAAGGGATCATATTATCAGCTTTGCATTGTTTCTCACTGTTTCGGTGAGAAAATGAACTGAAAAATGCAGACTGTTTGTACATAGACATTACCTTTCAAGCTTTTCATTCTTAACGTCACTGACCCTAAGTTTCGTAATAGAAAGAACTAGGTGAATGAGGCAATGTTGAGGAGGAGACAGACTATCTGATCCCTCTAATTCTACAATTATCCTACTGAGATCCAAGGTTTTGCTAGCCAGACACTCAAAAAGAAGTATCCTCTTTAATTGCATGCCATTTCACCTTGTGGAGCCTATGTCTGGGAAAAAAGGGGAAACAAAAAGACTCACACAAAATTAATTATGGAAGTTACTAAAAGACATAGCAGCATATATTATCTAAACTCACTAAAACTATGTCTCATTTTATAAATACAAATATATATATATATACACACACATACATATATATGTGTGTGTGTGTGTGTGTGTGTGTGTGTGGCTTTCATTTCTCTTAGAGAAATTTTACAGATAAGTCTGGATACTTTATTACTTGAGTTATAGTTGAATTTTAGCAATCCAAGGACCAGCTTTAATAGGGTAGTCAAACAAATTGTTTATTCTAAAAAAAAGAAAACTTTTTATTTAATTAAAAACATGGTCTAATATATCTCCAAATAGAAGAATTCATTTGAATTTTCAGTTAAAAGGAGACTCAAATTCTTGCCAAAATATTTATTATCCTAATTCAACATGTATAGTTTTATCAATGTTAGTTAATTGATTAACTTATTCAGGAATCTTTGAAGTTTATTAAAGATCAAAGACAGTGCTTACTACTAAACATACATAGGCCCAAAGACTTGGTCTGTCTTTGTGGAGTTCTAGATGTTCAAGATGCAAAATGTGGTAAGATCACCAAAGGAGGTTATGATGGCTAATTTTAGGGTTAATTTCGAGTTGACTGAGCCATGGGGTGCCCAGATATTTGGTCAAACGTTATTCCGGGTGTCTCTGTGAGGGTGTTTTGGATGAGATTAACATTTAAGTCTGTAGATTTAAGTGAAGCCGATCGCTCTCCCTAATGTGGGCGAGCCTCATCCAATCTGTCAAAGGCCTGACTCAAGCTAAGGCTGACCCTCCCCCAAATAAGAGGGAACTCCTCCTTCCTGCCTGCCTTCAAACTGGGACATCAGCTTTTTCCTGCCTTTGGACTGAAATGGAAACATTGGCTCTTCCTGTGTCTTGAGCCTTCCAGCCTTCAGACTGGAACTACACCGTCTGTTCTCCGTGGTCTCCAGCGTGTTGATTCCAAGTCTAAGGACTCGTCAGCTTCCATAATTGCATGAGTCAATTCCTTATAATAACTGTATATTATATCCTATTGACTCTGTTTCTCTGGAGAACCGGGACCAATAAAGAGGGTTTACAGAGGATATTATGAGATTGTGGAGGAAATATCACATAATGAACCATAGAATAATTACAGATGGCTTCTTGATTAAAGCTGAATCTGAGTTTTAATTTAAATATTTTTAAAATGTATGCAAATTACAGTCTTCATCAAAGGAAAAATATAGTCTACTTTAGAATCTTCAAAGTTATTTTAGCACCAGAAATTTCTTTCAAATAACATCTTAGAAAAACTCCATTGAATAAAACAGATGCATCTATAGCTGCTCTAATTGATGTAGAAGTGCCAACTGGGCACCCAGTTATATCTGCAAACTCCACAGAATCTTCTCCGTAGACCCCTGAGTCTTACACAGTGGTTCACAGGTTAAATATTATGTTTTGACTGCATTAGGTAAAGGGAGAGGGTTCACACAATTATATATGATTATTTATTTTTATTTATTTAATTTATTTATTTTTGGCTGCATTGGGTCTTCGTTGCTGCAAGTGGTGGCAAGCGGGGCCTACCCTTCGTTGCGGTGCGTGTGCTTCTCATTGTGGTGGCTTCTCTTGTTGTGGAGCACGGGCTCTAGGTGCGCGGGCTTCAGTAGTTGTGGCGCATAGGCTTAGTTGCTCCACGGCATGTGAGATCTTCCCGGACCAGGGCTTGAACCCATGTCCCCTGCATTGGCAGGCGGATTCTTAACCACTGTGCCACCAGGGAAGTCCCAACATCATGCAATTTAAACCATCTTACTTTACAACAAATTTTAATACCAATAATTTACAAGATACCATTTTTTATGAGGAACATGTGTTTTTTTTTGTTTTGTTTTGTGTTTTTCTTTTTAATTTATCTGTATTTGTTACAACTTTTAAAGCAGAATGTGACTTGAGCACTACGTCTCCGTTCACAAAACTTGCTCCGAGCCACTTTTCAAACAGCTTTACAACATGCCTAGATAGGCTTATAATTCTGCTACTCTCAACACTACTTTTCTGTGGAAAACAAGCCCTATGTATGGACAGTGACTCCCATCAAGTTGGTTCAGTTGAACACGCTAATTTCTAGGGGCTTGGCACATGCAGTCAAAACAGGCGATGGAAGGTTTAAAAAGGAACATGTGTTTTTAAGTACAATTATTCCACTTGTATTTATTGCTGTATCTACTCCATCTGTGACAGAAGAATTAGATAAAGCAGTTAATCAAATTTGTTTTTCTCTGGGTTGATGAGAAAAGAATGAAAGGTATTTTGTCCAAAACAGGGGAGTAAGCAAGGATTTATGTCTAGAGGCTTGAGGTTTTCCTTGTCTTGAAGGAGAGTCAAAAAGTCTAAGATCGGGCTTCCCTGGTGGCACAGTGGTTGGGAGTCCGCCTGCCGATGCAGGGGACACGGGTTCGTGCCCCAGTCCGGGAAGACCCCACATGCCACAGAGCGGCTAGGCCTGTGAGCCATGGCCCCTGAGCCTGCGCGTCCGGAGCCTGTGCTCCGCAACGGGAAAGGCCACAGGAGTGAGAGGCCCGCGTACCGCAAAAACAAAAACAAAACCAAAAAATGTGGTCAAATACAGCTTTAGCTATACTTAAATGAAAATTACAGCCTTAAATGTTTTTGTTATAAAACAAAAGACACTGAAAATAATTAAATTGACATTCAGCTTGAAGAGCAAGAAAATATTACAGTAAATTCAAATAAAATGAAAAAATATGAATAGAGGAAATATATGAAATAAAATATACAAAATAAAAAATGAACGTAAGCAAACAAGAGACTCCCCCAAACCACCAACAAAACAAATCATACACACACACACACACACACACACACACACACACACACACACACATATATAAAGTCAGTAAATATAGACAGCAAAATCAACAAAGAAGGGAAAAATGCAGTGAAAATAAAAAAGAGGATCTTATCTCCTGTGAAAAAAAATGACTAAAACCATACAGGGAACAATTTTATTGCAATGTGTGTGTAAGTCTAAAGTTTAAATTAAATGGAAAAGTGACTAGAAAAGGGTATGTACAATAGGAAAGTTTATCTACAGACACACACACACACACACACACACACACACACACACCTTACTAGTCCAATGTATAATAAACTCACTTGTAAATCATCTACTCCCCTCCCAAAAATATAGAAAGTGGAGGTACAGGTTTTAGGCATATGCTTTCTAATTTTCATGGAACAGAAACAACAATCTTATACAAAAACTCTTCTTCAATCCTATGCATTTTCTTCTTGAAAATAAAAAAAGTAGAAAGAGTCTCAAACTTATTTTACAAGGCTTCCAACACCAACGAGAGAAAAAGTTCAAACTAAAATGTAACTACAGCTGGCCTTTAAACAACATAGGTTTGAACTGCATGGATGGACTCATAGGCAAAATTCTTTCAGTAAATATAGTATCTGTGTTTTCATTTACAGACCTTTAAATTAACCAGGTGTGGAGATAAATTTGTGTCCTATTAGAGATCACAATATGTGGAATCAAAGGAACTACTGTTTCAGCTTCCAGCCCTTGGGTGAGTCATTTATCAATTCCTTTGTTTTTGAGGCAGAGATAGAAGTTTGTAGATTTCCCACTGCATAGGGGGTCAGCACCCCTAACTCCCACCTTGTTCAAGGGTCAACTGTATATTTAATTCAGTAGTGTGTGTTAAAAAAATGTATTCTAACCAAGTAGTCATATCCTAGAAATACAAGTTATTTCGTTCTAGAAAATTGGTTAACATAATGTGTGCCATTAATAGATAAAACAAAAAGATCATACTAATATATGCAAAATATGTTTTATAAAATTAAAACATTCATAATAAAAACTTAGCAGTGTAGGATTAGGCATGATAGTCATTAACTGATAAATGGCATTCGCTAAAAAAAAATAGATGTGAAAATTTTGGTGCATTCCATCACATTCAGGAAAGAAAAAAATCAAGAATATCCAATAATATAATAAAACTATCATACAGCATTATACCAGATATCGTAGCCAATGGAATAACACAATAAAAAGAAATACAAAATCAAAATGACAGAATCATTATTAAATGATATGACTGTCAACATTCAAAACTCAAGAGAATTATTTAAATAAAACTGATCAGGTTTATGAGACCAGAACTACATTTTTAAATATTAGAAAATTTCAGCAATAATAACCAAATTTTTTAAATGAAGTAGTAAAAGAAATTTCACTTAAGAGAAATAGAAACTAGAAAATTACCTAGAAAATAAACCTATTCAAATGCTTAATACCTTTTTTGTAAAAATGTACGAAATTCTACTGATTGACACTGGATAGCTGCAAATATACACAGACTCTGAAATATGAGACATAACTTCTTGAAAAAAATATGCATAGCCTAAAATTTATATATCAAATGCAAATTTCCCACAAGAACTAGTGACAAAGAAGTTTATTTTGCCAGTTCTAAGGGTATGATTACAGCTGAATAATCTGAAGATTTATGACCTAAGTTAAACATGCAAAGTCAGTGATGTCCTCTCTTCTTCCACCAAAAGGAGGGGTTACCATAATGTGATGATGGCAGAACCCCAAAATTCACACCAAGCAAGATTAGAGCAAAGGTCATTGCCCAAGTGGATTCCCCCCCAAATCACGTGCCCTGTGGAAGAGCTTCCATTTCCCAAATGCAATTCTTCTGCTTCTTGGTACCAGAGATTCCCCATGAACTAGAAAGCACGCATCATTGATCTGAATAAAGACAAGTTGTAAAAATTGTAATACAGGATGACCTCAGTGTGTAAGTTCTTAGGTACCCTGTTGGTGGCAAGTCAATAATGCATGTAGCCACCCACTGGTGAGAGCCAAGTGACAGTGTTTGTTATCCTTGTCACTTCAAACCATTTTGAAGGTAACTGGATCTACAAAGAAATAGCTGATGCAGTACAATCAAAAACTGATCTAAATTCTGCCTTTCAAATTCATTATATTCCTGAAAATGTAGGGCAGAATTCATACATGGAGCACGTTGCTTTAAATATTAAATTGACTGATCTGCATCTATACCTTGTGCTCAATAGCTAATCAATGTATTAGGCACTCAAATTAAAATTTCTGTTTTAAGCATTGTTTTTAACACACATCTTTACTACAATAAAATAATCTCAACGCTTATACTCTGTCAGATCTTTCAAGACCCCGATCTTTGTTTACTAAGTACAAAGACCACTAACCTGATCATTTATCATCAATAGCAGACAATTCTCAGTCACAATTGCTCATCTCATGGCTGTATTCTCCTTTGCAGCATGAAAAAGAGTAGGCTATTTCATTCCAGAATCCTGCTGGTGTTTTGTTCTCATAGGCTTAGTATTTAGAAAACTCAAACCTTTAAAAAAAAAAAAAAAAAGGAAAGTTCCTAAATAAATAGATTGCATATCCAATAAGGGATTGCTTTCTGATAATCAATAGAGTCCCTATCAGAGACTTGACCAGGTACAGTTGTAATCTATACCTATTCCCTAGCGTCCTGGCCAGGTGGTTTCCAAAGGCCATTTATTCATGCAATCTCCTATTTCAATTTGTAGATGAAAATTAAATCCGTCCTTGAATTTAAATATATAAGCATTCTCTTTCTTCTTCACAAAGGTATCCTTTTTCTTTTTTTATAACCAGTAGAGAGATTGAGAACTCCATATTCATTTAGCTTCCCCTTCTCCACCTGGCTCTTCCTACTTGTCCGGTTATTTGTGTTGACAGATTGAACGTGAGGCTTGTTTTATGGTTATACTCCAACAGTCATATTTTCTCCAGTCTGAGTCATCTCCACTCTTTGTTCATTCTCTGGCTGCATTTGAAATTTGAATTTTGTCATTTTGCCTTGCAAACGCAATGGCTTGGGAGAACTTGGGCATGCTAGGTAATAGAATACAGCCTGCTAATCTTTGATAAAAAAGAAACAACAACTATAATCCTATATAACACGGTGTCAGCCTGCACTTTTTATGCCTTCATTTTTAATCTGATGAAGAATGGCTCAGCATACTTAACTGATCATCTCATATAAATGTGCTTTTGGAATTACATACCTTGAGTGATAAATACTATAACTTAACCAATACTTTTTTGACATGTGGCAATGAAGTCCATTTTCCCACTTTCCTATGATTTTGTTCACTCTGCTCCCTTCCACACTTTTTTTTTTTTTTCTGTTGACAGAGAGAGTAGTGATCATTCAGGTGTGTATTTGATTCAGATACTATGACATTGAAAACCTAATGTGAATGCCGGTGGTTAGCCCCTCACCTCCATTCTAAACCTCCACAACGGAATACAAGTACTTAGAAAATATACTCCAATTTTTGAAAGAGAAAAATAAAAATAAACACCCCTCAGTCATGGCTCCAAGTAAAACACAGAATCCAAAATCCCTAATCTGAATACCACAGCCATCATTACCTTGCTGAACTCTCAAGTAAAGGGATGTTTATTTGGAGAATATGATTTAATCACTAAAAGGATCTGTATTTTCTGCAAAGCTTGCCTGGTCTCATATCGTTTATAAACCGAGATTACACATAACCTTTATTGCTTCTATTTTCCGGTGGGGACAGCAAGGGCAGAGCACGCAAAGCCTCGGGCTGAGTGCTGTCTTCCCGCCGGCAATGATCTTACCCTGTTTCTACTCTGTACTTCGCAAAGAGCCTCACAGTCTGAAAAGAATTCCAGTTTCACTTTTCCACACGGATTACAAGAGTGCAAAGGAAAGTGCTGCATAAAAGAAACCATATCACACCTGTTAGGTTCCATATGTAATCATTTTTCTCATCTGCAAAAACATCAAATGCTGTCCTTTCTTATGTCCCTGTGGATTCGAGGGCTCCACTTTGCCCTGGACTTCTAACAGAGCATTTCCTCCCTCATTGTGGAGCAGACAACCAGGATGGTGTGGCATTTTAGCAACTGGTGAAATAGAGATTCTCGAGTGTGACCCATGGCCCTCCAGAGAGTAATGGGTTGGTTCAGTTCTTGGCTCTAATTCACTTACTTCCCCACTGTAAAGCGAGAGTGTACAGGATGCGTGAGCCTCGGGCCCTCTGTCACGCTGATACTGACTACATTGAACATTTATGTAGCCGCTACCCTGTAGTTAGGGTGTGATGTGGGATAAACACACTGAAATAGGTTTTCTCCTTTTCTTCCGGTGGTGTTTTGAAATCTTGAACCCAACTAACTAGGTTCATTGTGCTCTCCATATAGGAGAAACATCGTTAAAGAAGAATTCTCCCTGCCCCTTTTGGAATTCTTTTCTAATAATTTATGTTACTTTTATGTATTAAAGGTCAAAATGGTATGTGAATCAGCTTTTAAGGACTTGATATCTCCGGAAGCTGCATAACAACTTGGCTACTGGACAACTGTCAAGTAATGAAGTAGAAGTGAGACGGCTAAGTTGGGTGTGATGCAGAAGTCTAGATGAGAATCGGGTTGGATGGTAATGGTTTGGACTAAGGTAGTAGTAGTAGCAGAAATGGAGAGACATGAACGGATTTCTGCTGTATTACAGAGGTGGTATTTCTATTAGATTAGTATTTGCTAATCGTTGAGATGTTACCTTTAAGAAAGGGGCACATGAAGGATATGTTCTGTGATTCTGATCAAAGCAACTCAGTAGATGGCGACACCATTCACTGAAATGCAGAAGACTGGGGAAGGAGAAGTCTTTGGGAGTGTGGGGAGAAATCAGTTACTCTGTTTCGGAGAAGTTAAGTCAGAGGCGTTTACAAGGCATCCGTGTGGAGATACAGACCATCGGAGATACAGTTCATCGGATACGTGAACTCAGTGAATAGACAAGGGATGGAGATATACCATTAGGAATCACCAGAGAAGAGACTGAAACTCAGGTCATTAGGCAGGGGTACACTCACCATGCGAAAGTGTGTGGACAAGTAAAATGCAACATTGAGACTCCCCTCTTTCTGCCAAGTGAGCCCAGGCTCTCACTGAGAAATCAGGAGAGCTAAAGAAAGTAAAAGTCCACTTCCGTGTTCCCATCTACCAACTTAACACCACTTGAGTGTTCACTTATGTAGCAAAACATATATGTGCCATGTGGCTCCTTACTTCAGCTCACATTCATGTGAGGAACAGCAGTGAAGTGAATGAATGAAATTTCAGGCATTTCTTTAATTATCTGAGGCCTGGGACATCTTCCCATTGAAATCATTTCAGCACCTCTGAAAATAACTCTCGCTAACCACCTCTTTCTATAGTTTTAGGAAACACTCAGAGCACCCAAGAATACCACAGCTTCACCCTCACACCCACACAATGTGGAAACAACCAAAATATCAATTAAATATGACAAACAGCAGTTTATAATCTAAATTCCAATTACTCTATTACAAAATTTTGCTGCAAAACCTGTCAGAATCAAATATACATTTTAAAGTCTAGACTTGAATTTTCATGACCAGCTGCAGAGAATTATTGTTATTTAGGGGGAAGATATATAAGGAGAGTAATATAAAAAGATTTCCAGATTTCAGAGTCTTTAGAGCATTATTTCCTCTGTGCCAATGAGTTTTTTATTGCCAACCTGAATGGTTAAAACCAGTTATTAAGCTGTTGCTATAAGGTTAAGTTAAAAATGTAATGGTTAGAGTGTCTATTCTAGAGCACGGATATTCATTTTCAAATCTCAGCTTTGCCAAACTTTTGAAGTATGTGCTCAGATTACCTAACTTCACTCTTTTGCAAATCACGCACCTTTAAAATAGTTATCATAATATTGCCTAACTCATGTCTCCGTGTAGAACTTGCCCATGGAAACGCCGCTGCTCAAATCCCATCCATGAGTGTATATTCGCTCTTGTCTGCTTAAATATGTCATAAATCCATCATTTCTCCAAGACGTAACTAGAATTTATTTGCCTTTCCCTTTTATGTTTCTTTTTCTAACTGGAGATGTAATGAAATGGGCAATTCTAAAACTCTCAGGAAAGATTTAAGTATCCCTCACAAACACAAGGAAAGGGGAAAATTGTGCTTAACAATTATTTACACAAGAATTTTCTTCATGTAATTTCTCTTTATATGTAAGTCTATAGCTAACATAGCATTTCTTGTGTGCCAGGCACTGTTCTAAGTGCTCTGTAAACTTCATCTCCTTTGGTTTTCATAGCAACCCCATTAGGTTAGTCTGGTCTCTTAATCTCTCTGCTGTGCTGCTTCCAATTGTAAACAAAGGACACTGCACATTTACTTAAAATACTTGGTGAAAAGTAAGATGATAGCCTACCATGGCTGAAATCTCCTCTGACTCAAGTTTTATGAAATGACACTGCGTCTGTCACAATGCAAACTAACATATTAGAGAGTCTGAGATGTCCTAATTTTAAAGCCTAACATTTCCCAGGTTGCCACAGTTTGACTTTTAGTGTGTGTATTTATTAAATTTTCATTGTGACTAGTGCTCTAAGGAACTGACTCAGGGAAATGCTGATTGAGATTCTTTTCCGGACCAGTAGTCTCTTTTTTTGTAGAAATATTCTGAGAAGGGAAGATGGAACTTTATTCGCATCAATGAATGTGTTTCTGGAGAAATAGGAGGGATGATCTTTTTAGGGTTTTTTTTCATTTGTAAAAGGAAATTTAGGAATCCCTGAGCAGTGGATATTATCAAATCAGTGTCCTATGTATTAACCTAACTAATTTGGTTAACTGGATACTAGCAGGTTTCTGACAACTTTCATGTTATCGAGGATTTGGAAAGTATGGTATCTTATGGGACAACCAAGAAGACTGTCTTTAAATACCCTGTGTGGTTCATTTTTCTCTTACATATTATAATTATTCAGCCCAAAGGGTTTAGGGAATCTTGCAATAACGTTCTCTCTCTCATCCATACATATAAACACTTAATAATTAACCTGTGTCTCTGACCCTCCTTCCTGCATTATAAGGTGACTCTATAAGGCAAAGACCTTTAAATATTATGAGGGTATATCTCACATACTTTATAGTGATTATATTATAAACATTTACTGAGTGCATACCAAGTATGAGCACACAGTGTAAGCTCTTACACCACGTTCATTCATCTAGTCGTGGAGTGCCTCTTGTATAGCGGGTATGTTATTTTGTTTGGTCATAACACCAATTCCATGGGCTAAGAATTATTATCCTTATGTTATATATGAGAAGAAAGAGGCCCAGAAAGGACTTGCGAAAGAACTCAAATCAGAAGTAACAGCTGGATTCAATGCTTGGTCTTCTATACCCAGTGTGCCTTCAACTAGATCCTTCCTGTAGCATTTGTTTTTCTTACCTTCAGGATTCTGTGGCTTTCAAACAGACAAGAGTTGAGCTTTTGTGTTCTGGACATTTTTGTAATGGAAATTCCATATGTCCCTTAAAGTTTATTAAAACACTGTTGCCTCCACCATACAACTATAATTGTATCTTCCGTTGAAATGTTGGGTTTAGTGGAACGCTATCAACTCTAGCTGGACAGGCTCTTGGGGCAAATTGCTGTGTCAGTTTACGCTGATGAGAGAGCACGGAACAGAGAGCTGACATATCTTATTGTTAGTGGCACATTCTAACCACCAGGGCAAAAATTCACAATTACAAGTCTGTGACTGAGCTCCTTAGATTTACTGGTTTTCTGAAATAAAAGGCAAAGTCACTTTTGGGAAGCAGCAAGGCATTTCCCTGGGGATCGAAGACAAATCTATATTCAATGTTTATCGGATTCCACGACCGCAAAATTCCCATCCACTTATGGAAGAGAAGCACATTAGCCACTCCCTACCTCACCCACACACCTCTTCTGGTCCGGAGCATTCGAGTAACACGTGCATGTCCAATCCGAGGGCACAGTGTTACGTCCTTAGGTTCATCTGTCTCTCTCTCACTCCCTCTATAAACATAGATATTAATTGCTAAAATTAGGATGAAAAACTTAGAAAAAGGGGTCGATAGAGGAAAATAAAGTCTTTCTTTCCTGTACTTGTTTCAGCCTCATGTGCTAAGGTCAGAAGTCCAATAGAGAAGTTTGGAAACAAGTCCTCTAGTGTTTAAAGAGAGTGTGAATTTAGTTGGAAGCATCCCTTTCTACATACCTCCCTTTAAAACTGTGGCAGTTTGAACATGTGGAAAACAATTCAAGATCTCAGGATTCAAGTTACCTCCACCATCTTTCCACTACTGACACGGGAATGTCAATGAAAGCTATTAAACTGGTTATGTGTGGAGAGGGTTAAGTGGCTGGTGGTGCTATATATAACAAGGGTTAAGCTTACACCGACCATCTGGGAAGAAGATTTGGTCTGTATTAAAGACAGGGAGGGTCACCCAGGAAGTCAGGAACTCAATATGAGAAAAGGACTGATCTAAGACACAGCCACTTTCTGGCAACCATTTAGACTTAAGAAAAGCCTCAGAAGCCTCTGGGACAAACCAATGGAGAATTAATTTTATGTCCTTTGGAAACAATTGATTTTTAGGAGGCTGCAGTATTAATGCCCAACTGTTAGAACTGCATGGTTGGACTTCTCTTTCCATTGGTGACATTAGATGTTGGACCCTGGGAGCAGCAAAGCAGCAAAGTGATGTTGGGATCAGTAGTATTAACGGAAGGAGAGTCAAGGCCAGAGGCCACAATGTCAGTGGAGTAGAAAAACAAAATCAGCAACGAGTTTAATTAAAACAATAAAATCTGCTATCCGCTTCAAAAGACACAGCAGCAGCTAGGATGGATATGCGACCCTCATTGTGAGCCCTCTGGGAGCAATGAGTTGAAACACATGATGAGATGAGGGCCATTCTCACTCACCTATCATCACAAGAGGGAAGCCAGCCCAAGTTTGGGCATAGAGGATACTGGGCTGGGGTGGGGAAGAGGATTGGTTGAGCTAAAGATAGAAGCAAAAAAGAAAACTAAGAATGGCTTCAGAGAATGACTTCGTGATTAAAGACAGAGCCACTGATTCTCACAGTGGCTTGAATCACTTTGGAAAATATGGTTTATACACACAGGCACAAAATGAGCATGTGTTTACATATAACTGGAAACAGAAGGTCAGGCAGGTGGATTCCATGCCTAAAATGATCTATTTGATATTTATATTGCACAAATAGCATTTGTGGACTATTTTTTCTCTTCAATTGAAATACTTTGAGATAAGGAATAGAAGAGGTTTAACGTGATATGCTTAATGTAATTGACTATTTGGAGAACAGTTGTGAAACTTAATTTTTAATATGCAATTAGAAGTTAGGAGGATTATCTTGAGCCTGTTGTTTTGAGCTCGAGAACAAAGGGCATAGGATCTTAAGCACTCATAAGCACAGGGGATGAAGAGAGATCATCAGCTGACTGAGGAGAAGTAGCGGCCATAAAACAAAGCAGAACTGGCAGAAGTTTTTGTTGTGACAGAATCTCTGGTGAATAGCTCTGTCCATCTGACCCCCCCTGTCTCCTTCATGATCTCTGAGGAATTCTTGTGGGACCCCCTTGAGCTCTGCATAGCTGAGACACAAAATTCCCTACCTATAGATTCCACTGAAGATCAATGCCTTCATTCAGCTCTCTGAGCTTTGCAAAGGTTAGACTCATGCTTTTCTGTTTTGATCCCAATTCAATTTCACGTCTGCCATGTGCCTCATTCTATTATACCAGTTTTTTAAAATAATACTTGTTGAAAATGCACGCTAATCGCTATGTGGGAAAAAACTAAGCAAACACACCAAAGGACTAGCAATGCATTGTGAACTACACCTGGGAAGGACAAGTTGACCAGAAATTTGAAAATGATGGATACTAGTGACCTGTTTTGATCTTTTCAGTAGATTCAAACTTTTTGCTTTTGAAAGAGAGTGTGAAAAGTGGCTCATTTGAAACTTTGTGATTTTTTTTTCTGGCTTATTATATATTGAAGAATACCCTCAGGAGTAGGTTTCATGCCTGAGTATTTTTTTGACCATATCAGAATACCTGGCCCATTATCACATAGCATTGCAAAGATGTCATCCTTGAAGGTTGCAGGAACATTCATATCATCATGTTACTTTGTGATAACATATGGAATAAACATACGAGCATATTAAAATGATACTTGCCTAAATTCATTCATCCAGACAGATTGCTTACACAAAATACTCCATGCAATTGATTTTAAGGTCTATTGCTAAGTCTTGTTCTAAAACACAGGAACATAATAAGGTATTTGGTAAATTTAATTAAGGAATTAGAAGGAATTTTTCTCAGTTTGAACATGAATGTAAAAATTCAGTTTTCTCCTATCTCATTTTAGAGGTCATTGAAAAAATAGCAAATAAAAAAGAAAAGTCAATCTTCAGTGAAACAAGGAGGCAGCTGGGAAGCCAGACAACAAAACAGATGGAGTGGCTACGAGGAAAGATGGGAGATGAAGTGGGCACCCAGAAAAATGTGGAGCTATCACTCCAGTACAGAAGATTCGGTTCTGATGGATCCCAAGCAAAGAACAAGCACAACTCTCAGAAGCAGAGGCACACACTTATTTGCAAAACACTAGGTTACCATTGAGGTGACCGGTTCTGAGAAATGAAAGAGGCAGAAGTAAATGAGGATGATTTGTAAAAAAAAAAAAAAAAAAAAGGCATTTTCACAGAATCTATACTGTCTCCATGACAATAGACGAGAAGGGAGTTTTTGAAATGTGGCTTTTCACAATGAGCTGTTTATCTTATTTAATTAGGAAGAAGAAAAGCATTATCAAATTCAGACAAAAAAGCATCTCCAAGAAAACAAACAAACAATAAAACTCAAACCTCCAATTAGCTTGGAACATGTCCAGACAACTTCCAAAACAAATCACTTGCAAGTAACCGCCAGAGTGGCTGAGCGGGTGGGGAAATCACCCCTTTCAGTGATGTGTAATGAAAATGGAATCAATACAGACTCTATGCAAATAGGATACATGAAAAAAAAAAAAAGGAAAGGGGACAAAAAAATGACATCAAGTGTTTGCAGCGCTCAGTCTTACCACAGAAAACATGAGAATGATAACCAAAACTATTTTCAGGAATATATGTATTTTTTTAATTGGAGGAAGAGCAAAAAGCAAAAATACAAGACAGCCAGAGGAACTGAAAGTTAAGCTAAGAGAATTTTAAAAAGCGGATGGAGGGACGGAAGGTTGTGTAGAATCGCGTTTCCTTGTATATGCGTGAAATACTTGGAAAAGATACAGGAGGAACTACAGATGCTAATTATTTACTGGAGGTGAACCCAGCAACTCTACAGGGTTTAACAGGATACTTATCCTAGCACGATAGATACAATACTTATACTTTTAGAATTGTGAACTAA
Source organism: Pseudorca crassidens (assembly GCF_039906515.1). Classification (NCBI taxonomy): domain Eukaryota; kingdom Metazoa; phylum Chordata; class Mammalia; order Artiodactyla; family Delphinidae; genus Pseudorca; species Pseudorca crassidens. The sequence continues at coordinate 8,563,038 of NC_090313.1, forward strand.
ATGAATGTAATGCCTAATTAAAATTTAAATATTTTTCTTAATGAGCTATTAATAGGTAGGTGGCCTATAAGATATTCCCGGATGTCTTCAGGCCAAAGCATCTAAAACCCCTTTAGCTTGCTTACAAATTTAACAGCTACTTTTCCTCAAGTTCATGTGTGAAATCTTGGCGTGTGTGGGCTTCAGTGTTCCTTGAAGAATTCTCTGAAAGGCAGGGCCCTAGGACTGGGCAAGGCTAATTACCCTTTTCTTGCATCATCTCTCTACTCATACTGACAGCTCCACTCTGATTCCCTAGGTTTCCAGTTCTACATCTCTCAGTTCCAAGCATCCCCAGGCCACACAGCATCCACACTTAATAGATTTTCTTACATTTTCCTATATGTCTTTCCCTATCTTTGTCAGTCACTTCACAAGGACTGTGTCATAACAACAGTCACCTGTTTTTTGTTTTTTTCTCTCAGATGAGAAAGATGGGCCTAAGAAAATGAAACATATTGTCCTAATATCACAAAATGGGTTAAAAAAAAAAAGTGCAAGCTATATGACTTAAATTTCACCTTCAATGTCCTGTATATCACCTCTTGTATTCTTTTGTTTTGAATATGAGCTAGTTTTCACACAAGAGGAATCATTGTTATAAGGATAAAACTTAAATTCGATTAACATAGAGACCATTAAAATCAGCTTCAATAACATGATCAAAAGATGCTTCTGCATCTTATCATTTAGGAGATATGTTTTTTCTGAGTTGTATTTAATATTAAAATTTCGAACATTATGTATTCCTTTTGAGAGATCCAGAAAACACATCCTTACTCACACTTCACTCAAATGTTTTTTTCAGCAAGCAATTTTGATAGAAAACATATGATTGCATGTTGATTTTGTATCCTGAAACTTTGCTGAATTCATGTATTAGTTCCAACAGTTTTTTGGTGGAATCTTAGGTTTTTCAATGTACAAGATCATGAAATCTGCAAACCGAGGCAATTACTTCTTCCCTTCTAAATTTCTTTTTTCTTATCAAATTGTTCTGACTAGAACTTCTAGTACCATGTTGAATAGAAGTGGTGAGGGTTGGAATCTGTTTTGTTCCCGATTTCAGAGGAAAAGCTTTCAACTCTTCACCGTTAAGTATGATGTTAGCTATGGGCTTGTCATGTGTGGCCTTTTTATGGTGAAATACATTTTTTCTATACCTAATTTGTTGAGCGTTTTTATCATGAAAGAGTGTGGAATTTTGTCAAATGCTTTTTCTGCAATTTAGGTAATCATAAGATATTTTTCATCATTCTGTTAATAAGTTATATCACATTTACTGATTTACATATGTTGAAACATCCTTGCATCCCAAGGAAAAACCCCACTTGATCATGATGTATAATCCTTTTAATGTGCTGCTGAATTTGTTTTTCTAGAATTCTGTTGAGTATTTTTACACCTATGTTTATCAGAGATATTGGCCTGTAGTTTTCTTTTGCAAGCCATTTACCTGATAAGGGTAAAATATATATAAGAATCTCCTGCAACTCAATAGTAAGAAGAGCAAGTAACTGGATTTTAAAGTGGATAAATGAATTGAATAGACTTGAACAAAACATACAAACAACCAGCAAGTATATTATAAGATGCTCAACATTACTAATCATCAGGGAAATGCAGATCAAAACCACAACGAGATACCACCTGACACCAGTTAGGGTGCATTTATACAAAAAATAAATAAGTAAATAAAAGATTGTGAGTGTTGACTAGGACATGAAGAAATTGGAACCCTTATACTTTGTTGGTGAGAATGTAGAATGGTGCAGCCACTCTGGAAAACAATATGATGGTTCCTCAACAAATTATCTACTGTGACCCAGCAGTCCCACTTCTTTATACATATATACAACATATATATGTAACAGAAAGAAATGAAAACAAGATCTCTAAGAGATATCAGCACCCTTACATTCATTGCAACGTTCTTCATAATAGCCAATATTTGGAAACAACCTACACGTCCACTGACAGATGAATGGATAAAGATATTTTTATATATGACACAACACAATGGAATATTATCTTCCTTAATAACAAAGGGAATATTGCCACTTGCTACAATATGATTAAACCCAGAGGATGTTATGCTAGGCTCAGTAAAATAAACCAGTCGCAGAACAAATACTGCATGATTCCACTTACATGAAGTAGCTAAAATAGTCAACCTCATAAAAGCAGAGAATAAAATGGTGGTTGCCAGGGTCTGGGGGAAGGAAGAAATGAGGGATTTTTTTTTCAATAGGTATAGAGTTTCTGTTATGCCAGATTAATAATTCTAGAGATCTGCTGTACAGATAAAGTATTGTATAACTTAAGATATGCTAAGAGGATATATCTCGTGTGAGGTGTAATTAAAAAAAAAACAACATAAAAGACAGAACAACACAAGGATATTTTTGGAAGTGATGGATATGCTTAGTGCTTTGCTTGTCTGGTTGTGGTGATTGTATATGTCCAACCTCATCAAGATGTATACATGAAAAGCGTGCCATTTTTGGTATTAATTATACCTCAATACAGCTAAAAAACAACACTTGCTTACTTTGGTTTTAGTGACTTATATTTAAAAAATATAGTTATTCCTCAAGGACGTCACAATCTGCTCCACTTCCAAAACTTACAGCATAAGCTTTTATCCCCACAATTTGAATTAATAAATATATAACTTTTAGGGCTGCCTTGAATATGTTTATTATTCATCAAGTACCACATGTCCCCTCTCTCTGTAATTATGGTCTCCTCCTTGAATTTTGTTTCCAGGGTAAGTTATTTTTCCTTTTTCTTATCCACAAATAATTTCTCCTCTCTCTATATTTCTAATCAGTCTGTATTTCACTCTCCCTTTCTAGTGACTAATTCAGCAGGAAATCACCTCTATCTGTTGCTCCCATGTTTCTTGTGTTATCACCTCCTTGTCCTTTGGCTTTCAATCAGAAATGCACCTAAAGAATCATGCAATTAGAAATGATTATATCCCCCTTTCCCATTTCTTTTCTTTCTTTTTAAGCTTAATATTGACTAACATCAAGCTATAGACAAGAATCCTTTGGAATAGAATTTTTATTCTTCAGCCAATCCTGTTCTTCCTCCTTCATTCTCAATTCTAAATCTTCCAAAAACTTAAGTTTATTCTCTTACTTTTCTATTTTCTGTGAACAAATGGTCCACAGAAAATAGAAAAATAACACTGTCTATATATATTATGTGTATAATTTTTAACACTGTCTTTATATATTGTGTGTGTGTTTTATTATTTTTTACTTACAGGAGTGATGATACTCATTTCTGACAATTCCCATTTTTCTATACATCAGTAAAAAAAAAAAGCATTTCTCGGCCATTAAACAAGACACATGCTACATATTGTGGGTGATTGAAAACATTAATATGGCATATCTTCCGTCCCAGGACCTCAAAAGCAAATTGCAGAAATATTCAGATACAAAAATAGCTCTAAGACAAAGCAAATGTTGTTCAGAGATATACCAGAACTGCAAATAAAGCCCAAAGGATGAAGTGATTCAGATCATTCAGGGAAATCTAAGGGTTGGACAAAGTGGAACTCCAAGTGTCTGAGAACTTTATCGGCATTTTAGCAGAAGGCAAAAGAAGGTCGGAGAACACAAAGTCTACGGCACAACCATTCCAACCTACAGTATTGACCTGAGGTAAGAGGAAGAGTACGTAGGTGATAACAGAGGGTGTTAGTCTACAAGCAGAAACATCGGAACTTCGGAACTTGACAAGAAGTGTAAAAGGTTTTAGTTCAATCACCTCATGCACTGGATGAAGAAATTAAGATTCACAAAATTTACGTTACTAGCATAGAGTCACAAATACAAGTAGAATCAAAGTCAAAATCAGAATTCCTGTCATCCACTTCCCAGACAAGGGATTTTTCACACCATCACCCACAGACCAACAGCAAATAATAGTTAATGACGGGGTTGGGGAGAGTATTACTTCTGCTTTGCAATATTCCTTTTAGTAGGTGGAGAATATTCATAAGCAGCTGTTAAAACCATCTGAAATTCCATCCGTGGAGTTGACAATTTTCCACTTTTTATGTGAAGCATCTTGGTAAAATCGAGAAAAGAGATTTAATGTTACGTGTGCCAGAGGTTGAAAAAGGTCATTCTGAAATTTGGGATGTGGCCAAAGAATTCAGGCTTAGAAGACATCACTTGGAAGAATCCAAGTAGCAGAAAAGCAGCAGGTGGGAGCACACCAGAGCTCAGGAGAAGAAAACACAGTGAAAGGTTGTAATTCCCCATGAAAACATTGTCCACGTTGAATCTTGGCTTAAAGCTAGTGCTAGAGATTCTCTGTCAATGATTATCTTCTAGAGTCAGATATATGTTATGATTATCATTGTTGTTGTTCTCTAATTTATGTATAATTACTGGTGGTATTAAAGGAGGGACCTCAATTATATCAACTTACTGAGTCCCTTCATCTTTACCCCCAAACTGTATGCTCTTAAATCAGATTCAGATTTATGTTTCCACATGTTTATTTTGAGATATGATGAAAAGCAAGGATTCTATGTTGAGTTTTAGCGAAGTAAATAATTATAGAACTTGAAAAATAACTTTACATAAGAAAGAATGTCTTCAGTTATTTTTCTTTAAAGGCAATAGAATGTTGTGTTTAAGACCAAGGATTCTAGAATCTTGCTGCCTGAGTTCAAATCACAGCTCTGCCAGTACTTTGCACCATTGGTAAGTTTCTTGAACTCTTTGTACCTCAGTTTTCTTACCTATACAATGGAAAGAATGATACTAACCCACAGTATAGGTCTGTTGTAAGAATTAATTAAATTAATGTATATGAAGCACTTAGACTAATGCCTAGTATGGACTAAATTTTCTCTGAGTGTTATCTATGGCTGTTATTACTAGTGTTAAGATAATCTGTAGCCTTTTTCATACCAGTTGAGTAAATTAGACCTTTATCATAGACGTCATTGTCACTCTTTGCCATGTGTAAAAATCAAACTGTAAATACATAAGGATGATAATTTCATAAAATTTTCAATCACAAATTTTGAATTGAAATTCTGCAAGTCACATACTTGAGTTTTGCTAAGATACATACATTCATACATTCATTCGTTACATGATTTGCTTTTTGTCAAGTAAATTGGCAAAGAAAAATTTTTTTCTTGGTAATATCTTAAGGATATTTACTTAAACATGTGGAAAATTTGAAGCTAAATTAATCAAGATTACAATAGATTGTATTGTTTTTTCCCACAAAGTAATCCTTCCATACTAAAGAATGAGTATGAATACATTTAATCAGCAAACTCTAGAGGAATATGTAGCAAGCAATTACAGAATTAACTTCATGGACCAATATATTTTACAATAGAAGCTATTTATTTGGCTATTCACAGATCCAGCTACCATTTACACTACAGATTTCTGCACACAAAGAACTGTGAAGGTAGATATTTACACGTCTTTTTAGCTTGAAATATCCCAAGTCAAGTCAGGCGCTAGCTAGCCTCTATTTTTTGACACATAGAAAAAATGTATTTCTGAATTCTCTCTTGAGTTCTATCACTGCATCTTGACTTATTACTAAAGCAGTCCCCATGATTCAATCAGGGAGCTGGCTGTACACACATGGGTTATGCATCTCTCCACAGATGACAGCGGAAACTTGAAAGGAGAAAACTATTTTAGCCAGAGTTTTCAAGCTCACCATAATTTCAAAGTTTTTTTTTTTTTATTGTGTGCCTCACTCCCAATAAACTCTCTAAAGAAATACCACTATTTCAGCTTTTAGTCGATGTTCAGTAGACTTCCTCTTGCTACCTAAAAATACCACAGAAACTATTACTTATCTAAAGAATTGATCACTGCATTCATAACTAAACGAGGGTTTTCCCTAAGTCTCCTATATGGGCGCTGTTATGGGGGTCTCTGTCCTCTCCTCCTAATGACAAGACCATAGATTACTTTTTAAAAATTGCATTCATTTAATAGTATATCATTTTAAAGCAATTTATCCTATGTTAAAAATCGAAAGCTTTGTCATTTCTGCTTTTTTCATTACTGTTAGGGGAAATACAATTGAAGACACCAGAAAAGAACTGGCATTGTCTATTCATTTTATTGATCTTCCTGCAATTATTGTAATAAATTGTATTTTTCTGCTTCAGATCAGGTGAGTGTGAATTTTGTATGAATTTGTCTTCATAAAAAGCATGGAATTAAAAAATTGTCTTGGGCTTCCCTGGTGGCGCAGTGGTTGAGAGTCTGCCTGCCGATGCAGGGGACACGGGTTCGTGCCCCGGTCCGGGAAGATCCCACATGCCGCAGAGCGGCTGGGCCCGTGAGCCATGACCGCTGAGCCTGCGCGTCCGGAGCCTGTGCTCCGCAATGGGAGAGGCCACAACAGTGAGAGGCCCGCGTACCACAAAAAAAAAAAAAAAAAAAATTGTCTTGTATATTATTTAATTCAATATATTTTCACCCATTTTAGAAGACTCATGTCCAACTCAGTCAATAAGTAAGACCCTAGAAAGGAAGGGGTGTGTATCAATAAATAGCAAGAAAAGAGACTGAGAGAAGAGGGTATGAAATACTCGAGACTGAGTCTGGGACACGTGGGTCTGTAGCAGAAGCAAACAGAGGTTGCGAGCATCAGTCTTTATACCAAAAGTAGGTAGATGCAGTGGCTGAGGATACGTAAGGACATGAGGAATCTATGTGTGATTAGAAAGAGCTTCCAATTTGCCATTCCAAATACTTGGTTCATATGTTTATCTTATCACTTTTTTTATATATATATGTGTCTGGTATTAAATGTCAATCCCACCCCACTAGAATATTGGTAACATCTTTAGCCACGTGTGATGAAGGATTTGGGCCCAGGTCAGTCCTCTTCCATTTTCATCTGTTGGTCCTGGGCCACTCCGATCTGCTTCTCCATCCCTCATTGATTTATTCTCTGCTCTTAATGCCCAGACTTTTTCTTGGCTCAGAGCTAATATATTACTGCAAGAGTCCTCAGTCTCAATAGCTAAAATACTCGTAAGTGAAATTCTGAACGCACACAGACTTCATCAACAGCATTCGCAATGTGTACCAACATTTACTTCTCTTTCCTCTTGCTTGAGTATCTTTAAATGTGGCCACTGTTGGGGATGTTTTGTAAATGCCCTCAGGAAAATATGTCTGGCTCGAAATTTCCATGAATTCCTGTCTGCAGCTGAAATGGCAGAATTTTTAGAGCCCCATGGCTTCAGGCAAGCAAAGAAAAACTTCCAAGCTAGTTTTCTCTTTGAATGGTCTATCTGAATAAGCATAAGCACTTGTTTCATAACTGCGTCCTCTTAATCCTTCCCCTTCTACCCACTCAAAATACTGAAGTTACTTAAAGGCATTATGCCCAGCTGCTTATGGCCCAGCCAAACAATGGTACTGTTTCTCTCATTCAGAATTGTCAGGGAGAACTTCTTTTCTTTTCCCAGTTTTTTTTTTTTTTTAATTGTGGCAAGCACACTTAATATGAGCTCCACCTTCGGAACAAATTTTAACAGCATTGTTAATCATAGCCATGGCATTGTACGGCACATCTCTAGAATGTATTCATCTTGCATAACGGATACCCTCTACTCGTTGAACAACAATCCCCACGACCCCCTTTCCTCAGCCTCTAGCTACCACTGTTCTTTTCTCTGCTCCTAAGAGGCTGACTATTTGAGATACTTCATATGAGTGGAGTCATGCGGTATTTGTCCTTATTTCACTTAGCATAATGTCCTCCAGCTTCATAGTGTTTTTCTGTGTTTGTTTTCCAAAGTATGGAAGGAAAAGAAAGATCTGTCGCCGTCGGCCCTAACGGTCTGCCAACATATGACTCTGCTGACGATTTTTACTTGCCCAATACTCATGCAGGTCTCCTCCTGGGCACCCCCTTGGGTTTAATGCTAACCTATTCCTCCCTAATTATTTGGAAAGGTCAAATTAATACTCTGGGAAAGTGCTCAAATGGAAAATGTTCAAATCAAACAAACAAATAAACCTGGGTCTGGCCCAGTATAAATGACAGCCTGAAATAAATCACAAACCAAGGATGATTAGAATTTAAATATTTTCTCCTTCTCTCCAGCAGCTTATTTTTCCGATATAGAAGATGAAAAACATTCAAATAAATGACATTCAGCAAAATGTCATTGAATTTTTTATCAGGAAAACAAAAGCATTTTACCCTTACATTTAAAACTCTCTAGTCAATTTTGAAAATAAATAGTTGAAACCCCTAATCAAGCAAAACCTCAACCACGACAGCTTCTCATGATTGGTGTTTATCCTGCTGGCTCAGCCCTCACCGTAAAGTCCACCAAGGAAGGGTAACAGAGCCATTGACTTAATCCCTTTCTGGCAGGCCTTTAAACCGAAATTTAATTAGGTTGCTTTTTGTCTGCAACCTTCCCCCAAGGTTTCTGTGATATTAGAATACCTCCTTTAAGTGTTATGAAAAGCGCATTAGAGAGTTTTTCCTCTGATTATTTCATAACATAACATAGCAGTTCCTTCTGCCAGCAAGCCCACACAACCGTTTTCAATAAATGAAAACAGTTTTCTTTTTTTTTTTACCTGTATAAAGTGTAGATTAAACAGTAATTAGTTGTAGCCGAGTTTCAACAGTTTCCTTTTACAGCGATCTTTTCACGGCTAGTGTTCAAACAACACAGATAAGTCCCTATAATGTGTGAACGATGGCACAGCCTTAGACTTCAGAAAGGGCAAGGATGCGTGGTGAAGTCAATCCAGTCTTAAACTGTTTTGCAATGATTTCATGCTGAGCAGTTATTTCTATATTCCTTAAATGGCGGGAGTTTCAAAGGCATGGCTGAGTGTGTATTTTTATAACTAGCGAAATCTTATTAAATGGGTATGGCTTTCTGGATTTCTTTCCTTCCTCTTCTCCAAGCTCACCAAATTGAAAGAGGCCAACCCCGGTGTGTAGCAAGCACAGTAGCATCTACATCTTATGGTCACCAGTGTCAATTCTTGTCATTTTTGTTTACTATTATGGGCTTGTCAGGAGCTCCACGTCTCCAAAAATAATTGAAAATGAAAACAAACTTTTGTATGTGCCTTTTTTCTCCACAGCAATGTGTCAGCCTGAGAAAATGCTCTCTTTGAAAAGAAAGCGGAGCTGACATATAATTGTTGTCTTTACCCCAGCTGTTACTGACACTACATGCTGAAACTTCCTTGGAGACGGAAAACCAATTTTGATGTGACGTCCTGAAAAGTCACCACTGGTACTGTACAAATAGTTCAAGGTCACAAGAATCTTGCCTGAGACACTCTCAGGTAAACCTCTGGAGGACTTTTCTTTCTTGGGGAAAGCAGTGTTTTTATTGATTTTGCAAATTGTAGACTTAAAATCCAATAAAGGAAAAGCTATCAAGAGGGGGAAAAAAAAAAACAAAACCCAACCTAAGTACAAATTCAATGCTTTTGCACTGAAATTTTAAAAAGCAATTTCATGCAAGTATTATGGTAAAAGAGAAGTTAAAAATTTCAAGTCTGATATTTGAAACTTGTATTTGGGAATAGAAAAACTCAATACGATGTTCTGTTAATGAAACATTTGGTAAAGAATAACTTTTATTACTTAAATATAAGTCAAGTTCTTTATTAAAAAAATTCTTGCCATTTAGAGTATCCTATCTATTACATAAACATTTGAATTTGTTAGTCTTATTGCTTCTTTATTGAAACTTTCATGATTAAATCAGCAATGTATTAGCTTTATTCTAATAAAAACCATTTTTTTGCTCTCATCAGCTAAGTAGTGCTGCATGAGTTTCATTTCTGGTTAGTAATCTCTGGGATAAACTAATCTGCTCTCATTTCTTCCTTGTCTTTTGAATCCTCTTATCAAAGCTGAATACTTCTTAGTTACTAAGGTGTTAAGGCAGCCCAAGCTTCTAAGGAAGCTCAACACTACTTACGTAATAAAGGATCAAGACGTCGGTGGTCAGGTTTTGTTTCTGAGTTTGCTGACCACCTAAGCTACACTAGCCAATAATCAAAAAGGTTAATCTGAACTCAGAAACTGGACTGAACTCTCCTCAGACTTACGCTAGTGTTAGTGCTGTTCCTTCTTTTTCCTTAGTTCTGTATACTAGGAAATTTATACTACTCACATGGGTTGAGCTGAGAAAGATCAATTTCTGAACCAGATGTCATTAAGAAAAAAACATCCATTTGGTAAATAACGGCCTCTTATCTACGTTCTCGTTATTGTCATCTTTTAATAATATTCTCATTATTTGAGAGCTTTAGGGCAAGAAGCAACACATTAAATTTACAAAGTTTATGACTCATATTCACATGACTGCTATTTAGAGACAGTCATTTTTTATATGTAAATTCATTTTGCTTTGTCCTAAATTAAGATGATAGATAGACAGATAGACAGGCTCTTCCACAACCTCTCCAAGAAAAAAGTTTCATTACAAGTTCATGATATGACTGAATCCATAAGGAACAATAACTAATACCACTCAACTTGCAAATATTTATTGAATGTAGAATATAGCAAGATATCATATTTACATTGTCATAATAAGGAAATGGTTATGACTTGTTCCCTAACTTAGACACATTTAACGTAGTTCTAATTACAATAATCATTTATTATTTTCTATGTGCTGTGTATAATATATATGTGTGTGTGTATTTCTCACTGCAATCTTGAAAGGTGTCATAACTAATTAAATGAAGAAACTGATCACAATGAGAAAAAAATGACTTGCCCAAGTTCATCAGGGAATGGGTAAGTGAAAGAGTTGAATTCGAACCCTAGACTATTAGAGCTAAAGATCCATATTTGGTACATTACACTAAACCAATACATAAAGAAAATTGACAGTTATACAAAACACTCTATTAATGAGCAAGCTGTGATCGTTGTCATGTGAGATATGATAAGTTCTACAGAAATTCACATCTTACCATTGGTATCAGAGGAACACTTAGGAGAAAGTACAAACTTAATGACAAACTTGGAAGTCCAGGTAAGGAGTAGACATATGAACACTGAGGCAAAACGAAATCCAGGTAAATGAAACAATGGAAGAAATGTAATCTTGGAGGCCATTCATTACTTTTGAACAATTGTTTACTATCCCACTAGTTTAGTATATACAGTGTCATGTTAGGCTAACCAAGAAAAAAAAAGAGAAATATATTTCCAATGAACTAAGTTGGCATTATTGTAATGATTTTTGCATTTGAAGATTGAATTATTTTTTTTAAATAAAGGGGCCCCAAGGTTATCATTTAAGAGGAAAGGGGTAAATGATAAGGTTAATCCTACAGTTGGTGAGTAAAGAGGCTTGAGGCAGAAAAATTGAAGGGATAGCTCAGACAATATGCAAAACAAACGTGTTTGGTTGTAGAAAGTAAAAGAAATGGATAAATATAGGTTCAAGGTACTTAACAGGTATGATGTTGAGTATTAGGGGAACTCATGGTGGTGATGATAAAATGGGAAATTCCGATGTGGGGATGATTTTTGCATTGGCTATCTCAGGTATTCTTCTCTTACATCTCTCATGATATTCAGAATATTACTTGTCCTCCACATACATTTCAAAATACAATTGATTCAATTACATAATTACTATAAATAGACTCTTCCATGTAAGAACCCCCCGAAATAAAATAATATAGTGGAAAACCAAGAAGTCTTGTCAGTTAAAGTTTCCAATTTCAAGTCTAGCTAAATGATTTGGAGAAATTTACCCTAATTCAGCCATACTTTTTTCACGTAGAAAAAAGGAGATGATGGGAGTTCCCTGGTGGTCCAGTGGTTAAGAATCCTCCTTCCAATGCAGGGGATGTGGGTTCGATCCCTGGTAGGGGAACTAAGATCTCACTGCGGGGTAACTAAGCTGCGGGGTAACTAAGCCTGAACTTAGTTACTGAGCCCGTGTGTTCTAAGAGCCCATGTGCCACAACTACTGAGCCTGTGCACCACAGCTAGAGAGAAGCCCATAGGCCACAACTAGAGAAGCCCACGCACCACAACTAAGACCCAACACAGCCAAATAAATAAATAAATAAATTTTAAAAAAGAAAAAAGATATGATGTACCAATATATATGTATTTTGAGTTAAAGGAGTTAACAAAGATAAAGAATATAGCATGAAGCCTGATAGAAAAATTTATGTAACAAATATTGAATTTCTTCCCTCCTTTCATGTACAATGAAGGTCACATTTTATTTAGATTAGGAGGTCCACCAACTTCCTGTAAAGGGTCAGTGTTCCTAAGGATTAGCTCAGTCTGCTATAATAAAATACCACAGACTTGGTGACTTATAGTCAACAAAAATGTATGTCTCACCATTCTGGAGGTTGGAAGTTTGAGATAAGGGTACCAGCATGGGTTCTGGAGAGGGCCTTCTTCTGGGTTGTAGATTGCCATCTTTTTTGTATCCTCTTTCTACATGGTAGAAAGAGGGTGAGAGAGCTCTAGGGGGTCCCTTTTATAAGGGCACTAATCTCATTCATGAGGGCTCCACCCTCAGTACCTAGTCACTCTCAAAGGCTCCACCTCCTAACACCATCACCTTGGATGTGAGGATTTCAATATATGAATTTGAGGGGGAACAAACATTCAGTCCATTGCAGTCATATTGTAACTATTTTAGACTTTGCTGGCAAAAATAATCTCTGCTTCAACTACTAAACTCTTCCGTTAAAGCACAAAAGTAGCCATAGATAAGGCATAAAAAAATATGTCTGTGTTCCAATAAGACTTTATCTTAAACAGGAAACATTTAGATTTGGCCTGTGGGTAGGATTTTGCCAACTCCTGACATGTCATGGGTAAGTGGAGCTATGTGTAATTTGTTTATAGGTAATGGAAAGATGATGAATTGTGTCAAGTAAAAGCATGTTATAAATTAGGAAACCTATTTGATCATCATTTTTTGTTTATATTCAATATTAATAATTAAATTGATGTCATAGAACTTGAAGTCAAGATGAAAATACTTAAGATGATTAAATATTTTTACATGTACTATGGTTCCTTGAAAAAGCAACCGAGTTGACCTAAGAGAGTTGAGAAGAATTCTCAGAAAAGCTGGAACTTGACAAATGTCTTAAAGAATGATTCTGAGGGCTTCCCTGGTGGTGCAGTGGTTAAGAATCCACCTGCCAATGCACGGGACACAGGTTCGAGCCCTGCTCCAGGAAGATCCCACATGCCGCGGAGCAACTAAGCCCGTGTGCCACAATTAATGAGCCTGCGCTCTAGAGCCCGCAAACCACAACTACTGAGCCTGCATGCCACAGCTACTTAAGCCCGCACGCCTAGAGCCTGTGCTCCGCAACAAGAGAAGCCACCACAACGAGAAGCCCGTGCACCGCAACGAAGAGTAGCCCCAGCTCGCTGCAGCTAGAGGAAGCCTGAGCGCGGCAACGAAGACCCAATGCAGCCAAAAATAAATAAATTTTAAAAAAAAGAATGATTCTGAGAACAAGAAGGGGAGGATGGAAAGAAGAAAATGCAAGACCTAACCAATAGTATGTGAAAAATTAAGAAGGCATACAATGCTACAACAGGTTGCAAGAACAATGGGAATTTTGACACGGATGAACACAGGGTGTGGGGACATGATGAAGATGAGGCTGGAAATGTAGGTTGCAGATAAAGTTTTTGAACCATAGGATTTTGTATATACTACTGAGTTTCAACAAGGAAGAAGCAGAAATTGTAGTCATCAGCGTTGCTCATCAAATATTTCTGGTTTCACCTCTGGGCAGGGGGTAATCTGGCAAGTTCCCAACTCCATGAAGTTAAGCTGTGGCCACATGACTTACTTTGACCAAAGAATAAGAGGCAGAAATGGTATCTGTCACTTCAAGAGCCAGGGTGTGAACTCCATGACATCTTTTTCCTTCAGGGCAATCATGGAAATACAGGGGGGAGATGGAGCCCCCCCCCCAGCCTGGGTCCTCGAGTGAGGATGATGTAAGGGCAGGGCACCCTACTCTACCTGTTACAGTTGTCTAGTGGGAAAGATAAATGAACCTTTATTGTTTTAGGCCTGAACTGTTCTCTTTTCTTATCATAGGCCACCCTACTCTGACTGCTATAAAATTCTTTAAACAATCAAGTAAAATAAGTACCCAAGCAATCATTTAATGCCCCTATAACTTGTGACTTAGAATAGCTGCATTAAAATTTGCATAATACAGTTAAATAACATTTTAAAAATTATCTTTATAATAAAACTTAAAAAGAAAGGAAAATTCTAGACCATTGACAATCTGAAGTTCCCAGTCCCAGGTAATTCATCAAATATGCTGAATTTGGTCTCAGTAAAATAATGACTACACACTCAAGTAAACAAATAATGTATCAGAAAGTTATTTAATGTATATAAAAGTACATTTGAAAAATATAATTTATCTATGTCTTTCTTTGTCCTGTTTAGAAAATCCTTACATTTCAGAGTGATATAACAAAAACTAAAACTGTTATTTTTTGCAGGTATATATGATTTTATAATATAAGAGATGTCTTTTGGTTGTGATCAACATGTTTGGTACAAATAATATATTCAATCTCTTGTTTGCTGTGCCATGGAAATCCTGTAGGAAGCCATTGTTTGGCCATGTGGATAATAGCTTAAAGAGAGGTACTAAGGAATGGCAGACATATAAAAGGTGGCTGTTTTATTTTATTCTCTCTTATTATGAAAAGCAATAGTACACCAGAAATTTTATACACTGTAAATCTAACTCCCTAGTGTTTATCTTTGTAAAGTTTCGGCAACTGAGGAGAAAAGGTCCAAATCAACAAATTAAGTTATACTCACACTGACTGCCACAGGCAGATGCAATTCCATTCTTTGTTTCTACCAATGGTACTAGAGGTCATATCTCAGAGGAAAATGAAAATCTCTGTGTCTCAACCTGACACATTCCATTTAGTTCCCGAACATGATTTACCCAAGTAGTTATGAGTATGACACAGTTAATTCAGTAAACACAATGGTTTGTTCGATACCATTAGCCTTCTAAGAAAATATCCCCACCTGTTTTCTAAAGTATTTTAAGATGTAGGTATAATTAACATTTAAACACAGTTTGACTGTATGTAATACAAGGATGCCAATAAAATAAAATTGTATACATACATATGTGTGTGTATATATATGTGTGTGTATATATATATATATATTTTTTAATTTTTCCCCATAAGATACAATGAGTCAGAATAAGAACAAGGTGTCTGCATTTTCCAGGACACATTTGTTTTATATTTTGCAGAAATAGACTTTGGTAGTCAAAGGTCAATTAGACATTACTCTTAGCTTAAAGAAGACAATGTCTTAATAAAATATTAGAACAAAACTGAAACACCCTAGCATGGCCTACAAGACTCTACACGAACTCATCCTTTTCTGATTTAATTTTGTGCTATTCTGTTCTCATTTATTTTTACTAAACTGCATTAGCTTTCTTTCTATTTCCTTTGAAAAACAACTTTCATCCCCACCTTCAGGCCTTTGCACTTTCTATTGCCTAGAATCTTCTCACAGTTGACTACTTCTTGGCATTTTACTCTCAGCTTCAACGTCACACTGGAAAGATTGTCTTTGACCTCTCAGTTAGAAGTAACTCCCCCTTTGGCCCTTTTACTCCCATACTAAGCTACTGTATTTTCTTCCTATCAATTATCACCATCTAATACTATCCTGCTTATTTAATAGTTTATTTGCCTTCTCCTAGCAAAACAGTAAGTGTTATGAAAGCGGGAATCACCTCTGCCTTGTTAACTATTCTATCTTTGTGTTCCACTTGTATTGTTGAATGACAGAAAGAAAACTTCTTTTTTCTTTAATTTCCATGGGTCCATTTTTTCTTTCTCTTTCCTTTACATTTTCATGGATGCATTGTATTAGTGATTCTTAAATATATTTTATAGTCTTACCTTTTACTTTGAAACTAACTCTGTCAAATTCATATCACTTTTTTACAGAAAGGTGCTTATGTATATTTTCAGAGAGCTCAAATGGCACATAATATGGGCAGGTACCTAACTGGTTCATGGTTTAAAGTTCTGCCCCATGCCTTAGTGATGAATTTAACTGTAATTTAAAATAAGATCATTACCTTTTATTCTTTATCAATAAAAGCATAAAATAGTTTCTGAGTTGCTTGTCTTTGTACTATTGATAACATCAAGATAATTAGCTACATAGACCTTTGACTTTTTGGTAATAACCATATTTATATGCGTTTATTATCTTTATGCTGAATATTTCCATTTTAACACATTGGAAAAGAGGACCAGAGGGGTAGATATACCATATCTAAATGTATGTTCTTAATGAATCATAAAAAGTTGTTAATGTTTAACCAATATTAATATGATATTTTTATTGCCATAAAAACCACTTAGACTATGCTGAAGGATGCTAAGCACAAGTAAATTCTATTGTGTGCTCATTATATTAAATGACAAAAGCCGACATCTATTTACAATTAATATAGTAATATTCCTTAAAAATTTACCATTTGTGAAGCATAACAAGTAGCAACTTCATATTAATTATTTATCACTTTCTGAGGTACCAAGATTGTAGGATTAGAAGGCAGGGAAACAAAATCTTTAGAAAGTGAGCAATGTCCCTTATTCTCACAGTCAAAAATCTGGTAAAGTTTCCTCCTGGATTGAGATTTAAACTGGAAATACAGGATTTCATACCTATGAGGGCAGAAAGGCAACTTCTGTGGAAGAAATGTCATAAGTAGATGTGTAAAATTACTGTAGAAAGATGAGAAATCTAGTTTACCTAAAATATGGGTTGTATATAATGACAGTATTACAGTTAAGGTAGTTTGAAACAAATGGGTTTTGAATGATAATTCATATAAATGAATACTCCCAATCATAGAAAAACCAATCTAATAGTGATTTACAAGGAGATTTAGAAGAGTAATTATAAGTAATAAATATTATTAAACAACTGTTGCTTTGTAGGAGAGTAAAGAGGTACTGAAGACTTGAATTAGGATAGTGATATTATTTATGTTGGAACTATGGGATCACAGCTGCTGGGACAAGGGGAGAGAAGAGTGTCTTAAGTCTACCATGGATTATACATAGCTAAGGTAAGGTGGGAGCAAAAGGAAATAAACCAGCTATAAAGACTTGACTCAGAGAAGAATAGTATCAATAGTATTGAAAAATGCAGTAATCTCACACATTGGTACAGAGTGGTACAATTAATGGGAACCCAGACAGCACTGGGGAATTCCTATAGCAGATTAAAATCAGAAGCCTGTTGAGTGGCAGGTCTTTCACACACGGTCCAGCTACAGCAGGACTGCTGCAGGTGGGTGGGAAGAGGTGAGAAGCAGATCACATACCTGAGGAAGTTAAATAGAGAAGTACCCCCAGATGGGGTCTGTGGTTTACTACGGGATCTCAAATCCAGTAGAGGAATGCTGTTCTTGATCAGCACTTGGGGAAATGGTAGAGGGATGTTAGCCAAATTTGAAACCAAATCCAGAGTACTGAGCCAGGTCCAGGGCACAGAGCTTTGTAGCCTTTTGGGTACCTGGGATGTCTCCTAGCTAGAAAAGGAGAAAATATGTTAGCACAAAACAGCCCAGAAACAGGCCGGCTTCCAGCTCCAGCATCTGTCATAAATCATCCACTTCATGACTTAAATTCAAGCCCTGTTAGACTGTGAGGCTGAAACTTTTGAAATATATCTTCAATTGGTCTGAATTGCTTTAAGAACTAGGGTTGAGTGATGAAAATACATGGAAAATTGAAGTAAAAGGTAAAATCAGGAAGTTTTCAATGGAGGCAGTGTGAATAAAAAATAGAGGATAAATGCCCAAGGAACTGTGAGGACAAGAATGATGAGATATTAATCAAATGGATGCATGGGTGCAACGAGGACGACCAAGAAACCAAGACTGACTCCATGAGGTCTTAAGCTTAGTTGATGAAAAGAGTGGCCAGAGATAAACAGTCAGCAGTAATAGATGGATAAAATGTAATAGATAAGATGAATTAAAGTATGGTTTTCGTTTCAAATGCAGTACTCTAACTACAAAGGCATTAGTAAAGATACAGCTTTGTGGAGTGTATGGAATCACACAAAGAGAGAATGTAGATACAGGAAAAATATGTTTGGAGAAGAAAATTACGCATTGACATCATTTAGGGTTTAAGAAGAGTGAGAAGAACAAACCATGATAACAGCGAAGCCATGTTCACAAAGGCACAAAGACAAACGGATGATACAGCATAAAAAAGGGCATTTCACTCATGACGGAGTGATCAAAACTGATAAGCTGAGGGAACAAATGAGGATAAAACTGAGAAAAATTATTTTCATGTGATATTTGTAGGGCCATTATTAACCTATAAAGAAGTAGTTTCTTTATATCCATAGAGATAAATGTCAGATTTTAAAAGGTTACCAAATGGGTTTGATAGGTAAGAAAACAGAGGCAGCAAATATACACTATCCTTATTGTAAGATTGAGTATGACAGGAAGAAAGTAAGAGCATAGGCCATCTGAAAAATGTGAATCTGATGAACAATATTGGAGCATGTTAGTGGGCAGGCAGGGAGTCCACATAAGCCAGGATTAAAGACTGAATAGAGGGAATTAAGTTTAGAAGGAGGTTGGATGGTTGAGATTGAACTAAGGGTGATTATATAGGAATTGGTCTTAAAGAAGAACAGACACATACTTATCAGAGCAGAAGAGAAAGAAGAAAATGAATGGAGATGAGCTGAACAGCCTCATTCGAAGGTGAGAAAAAGGGCATTTAAGCAATTTTTTTCTGGATAAGCATCTACCCTCTTATTTAAATAGCAGACAAGGAGGAACTTCTAGGAGTTAAGGATCAAAGTTTGGGAAACTGAAGTTAAATAATTGTTCTTTGGAGAAGCCACTTTGGGGAATTTGATAGGGAATTAACAAATATTATGGAGACCACAGAATAGCACTGATAAATTTATTATATTTTCCAACCTTAAGAATGTTGCTACTCTATATATCTCCCTTTATATGAAAGTTTTGTTTTCAAATTGTTTTATAATTTGACTAAAGTAATATATGCACACGATTTTTAAAATCTAATAGCACAGAGAAATTTAATAAAAAATATGTGTTGATTTACTTTTCTCAAAGGCAAATATTTTCAACCAATTTTGAAGTGCTCAAACAACATTTTCTTTCCCTTTTCTGTTAATATATATGGATTTATAATATTATACTTCCTCTTACCTCTTCTCTAATTTTGTTTTATCAAAATTCTTAGTTCACCTGCTATGCAACTATGGAAATTTAAAAATCATACTTAATCTTCTATTTCTTGTTCCTGTAAGTCTCTGACTTACCTTTTTAATCTGTCTTCCTCCCCTTCTTCCCTCCAGTCTCTGTAAAATGTATGTGTATGTTTATATTGGCAGAACTTCTAATATTTATTTTATGTTCTCTAACCTTAGTTAAGTATTCTATGGTATGTCCATTGTTGATTCCAAAAGATAAAAATCAGCAAGCATTATTTTCAGGAAATTAATTTATATGAACATTGGTCACTGTAAACCCAAGTGCCACCCTTGAATTTATGATGCTTGGGCTTACACCCTGGGATAATATGATCATAATTCTTTTAGTGTCACTTCTAATATGCCAATCAAAATATCATGTGACATGGTCAAGACAAACTCTCTCATTATGACGTTCATTGAGTTGCTCAAAATGAAGTTGTGTTTTAGTTTGCTTTAAATTTCGACCATAACAGTTTTAAAGCCTTTTGTTTGTTTTCTCCTAGAATTTGTAGTTGCTTACTTATTTAATATTATTTATGTTTAATTAAATAAATTACTATTTTAATTTTATGGAACGTCTCATGAATTTTAGATTTATACTATAGAGCTTTCCTGTTATTATTATTTTGCCCTGGAGACTTCCGTCCTTCTGCTCTAAGCTAGACTGTAAGATTTTGTTGAGGATTTACCTTTAAAAATCTCCTGAGTCATCTAACCTTATCTTGCTACCTTTATCCTCATTTTGCTAGAGTATTGCCTCAGGGAACTTTCCAAGAAAGGGTTAATAGGACACAAATTTTATAGATCTTTGAATATATGAAAATAGCTTTATTTTCCCCTCACTCTTGATTAATAATGTGAATAACATAGACTTTTTGAAAGAAAATGTTTTCTTCATAACCTGGAAGTTATTATCACTGCATACATTTCTTTCTTGTCCCATCTAATCAAATTCCATTTATAGCAGAGACAATGGAGATTATGAAAAACACCTGCAATAAGAGATGGCCCCATGCAGCTCAAATGAAGAGTGAGATTTTTTTTGGAGGGGTGCAGCATTCCTATTGATGCATCCTTTTTGCTCTTTCTTGTATGCAGTTCTACTTCATCTTGAAGACTCAGTAAAGGAATGTTTTTTGTTTGTTTGTTTTGTATCATTTTGTGTTGGCAACCGATATAGTCTTAACAGGCTTGGGCTACTAATTTCATATCTATTAAGAATCACAATTTACCGACTACTTTGTATAATGTGAATTTTGGTAATTAAAGGATGTGCATACAAAAAGATTCTGTGTGAATTTAAATTCCATTTTGTTACAAACTAATATTTCTAGTTTACTTGATTTGACTTGGGGCACATATTGAAACTATAGAACAAAACTTTATGATCAGATGTTAATTAGACTCAAATTAATGCGTTTTAAAAGGATTTACCCAAGTATACCCTGGAATAACCGGTATGTATAAGGATTTTATTTAGTATATGATCTGTGTTATACAGTTTAGATATCTGCTCCATGTGTTAGAAAAGACGAGGAAAGAAACAATAACTACATTTTTGTAATAGTTTATTCAGTCCCCTTTTATTTTCCTTAAAGACACATTGCTAGGCAGAAATAAATATGCACAGTAACAGCCATTGCTAGTTTCTGACCTACGTATTGCTAATGGTATTGCTGTTGTAACTTAGGAAAATTTCTGAATGGAAGGTAAATGGAAGAATTTTCCCTGTCTGGCCTACAATAAATTATCGATGCACTGGGCTATCAGACTGGAGACATGTGACGAGACACCAAAGGGAAGCCACTGAGAGCAAAGGTTCAGGGATTTGTTTAAAAAGTGATTTATTATTGGCATCATGCCATCTTTGAAAATCTTTCCCCAGGCAATAAACATTGGAAATTTTATTATCATTGCCCCAGTCTTCAGCTTCTTTGGGAATCAGATAGCTTGTCTCATTGTAGCCTAGGTCTGCCTTCATAGTTTCCTCCAGGAAAAGTGACCCTGGTTTGCAATAAAAGTCATGAGGTTAATCTGGTACTTGGTATTGTTTTCCCCAAGAGATCCTAAGTCTTACATTAAATTATATTTTTTTCATTATTCATCTTCCTCATTAAAATTCTTTGCATTAAAACCTTTCAAATTATAGCATATTCTGACCCATGTTTCCTGAGTGAGCTTCTGGGCATTGGTGTTGTGGCCTTCTCTGCTATAGATCTTTTGGTAGTTTAATCAGAACAAGCTTCATCTTCCATCTCACTAGCACCCCTTAGTGATGAGATCTAGAGCAGAATAGTCAGACAGAGTTGTCTTATATGCACTTAATACTGTTTTATTTTTTTTAATTTTATTGAAGTATAGTTGATTTACCATGTTGTGTTAATTTCTGCTGTACAGCAAAGTGACTCAGTTATATATATATATATATATATATATATATATATATATATATACTTTTTCACATTCTTTTCCATTCTGGTTTATCACAGGATATTGAATATAGCTCCCTGTGCTGTACAGTAGGACCCTGCTGTTTATCCATTCTATATAGAATAGTTTGCATCTGCTAATCCCAACCTCCCACTTCATCCCTCCTCCACCCCCTTAATACTGTTTTGTGAATAAGGAAGTTCCATTTTTTTTTAGTTGACAGTTTCTTAACAAGTACTATCATTGCAATAACATCCCTACTTTAAAAACACCCTATTCAACAGAGCATTACAAAGAAATAAACAACAACAAATCTACAAATGCTTTATTTATTCAAAGAAAATAATCTCTTAGATGCAAGTTTGTAATTTTAAAAGGCTGATACAACTACACAGTATAAATTATACAACCTTGTACTCAAAATTTAAGTGTTATATTTTCCACATTGCTTCATTATGGCTCAGAAAGATAATACAAAAGAAAAACGCATAGTAATTTAGAGGAGAAATTAGATTTTTCTCCAGAAGAAAAGGACATATGAGGAGAGAAAAAGTACCTAACAGTCGTATAATGTTTCCTTTTTTCTGATAGAACCGTCACATGTGTTGTGTCTTCTGAGCATGTATCAAAGTAAAACTGGCAAATCCAAAATTATTCTAGTTGATTTTTTTCAGGGACAGATTTAATATAGGTAATTCAAAACTGTACAACACTTGGAAATGCTGGGGAAGTGAAGGCCAGCTACTCCTTTCAGGAAATTAGGGCTTACAATGAGCTGCATCTGATGATCCCAAGTGTCTACAGACTGGGAAGTTGGAAGAAATTATCACTGATGAACTAAAATATCTGAGAGATGAATTATATGTACTTCCAGGGTTGGGTAAGAGGGAATAAGCCCACTACACTTCAAAATGCTGGGTAAATAGAAAGGGCAACTACCAGAAGACTCTGAAAAGGAAGCGAAATCAAGCTGATTGGGAAATGAAGTCAAAATTGGAAGAAGCAACCTGTATGAAGTGAGAGCCCAGGGGGGAGTTTTGTTTTGTTTTTTCTTTTCTACTTTCTGTCCTGCCATGGATCTGAGAATGAGACCCCAGCAGGGTATCATAGGCAACAAAAGCTCTGATGAGCCTTGTCTTTCTGGACATAGAATCAGGAATAAGGGCCACCATGAGCAAGAGAGTGTAAGGGGTTCTTTCCCGTCACCCCCCGCCCCCCTTTGGGCTCTCCTAGTTCTGACCCAAGGATGGTCTGAGTCACTGAGTTGCAACAGCTAGAGCAAATGAAAGAACTTTGTGTCTATGGTATGATGTTCAAGATGATATTTAAACTGAGGCCTATTGGCAGGAAAATGGGGAAGCAGCTGATTCATGAGGATAATTGAATAAATAATTAAATACTGAACAAAAGGCAACATGGCTGGATCTCAGTGGAGGGGGACAAGATGAGATTGAAGAGAAAAGCAGAGGCCAAATGATGCCAGGTTTGGAAGGTCAAGTCAAGGACAATAGCAAATTCTTATATGACATTTACTGTGTTCAAGACACTATTCCAGTTGCTTACATAGTTAACTCATTTAATTTTCTCAAGAACTCTGACAAATGTATTTTCACCATTACCATTCTCATTTTAAAAATGAGCAAACTAAGGGGCAAAGAGATTACATCCTGGAGTTCATACAGATTACAACTAGGAAGAACTAGAAAGAGAATCCATGCAGGATTCTGGGAAAAAAAATCCAGCTTTTGTTCTAAGCGCAATACAAGGTGATGACAGGGCTCTAGGCAGTGAAGTAATAAGTGTGTTTTAGCTTTTCAAAATATATTTCTGGTTATTATGTAGCAAGTGCATTAAAACCAGGCAAGAATGAAACGGGAAACCAATAAACCGGATAAGAGATGGTGGTTGATCAGAGTAGAGGGTCAGCACTGAAAACAGAGAAACAGATGATACGAGGAAACCTTTTGTAAGTAGAATCAACCCAACCTGCTGGTGAATTAGATGTGCAAGTGTCAAGGGCAATTCCTAGGTGTCTTGCTTGAGCAATTAGTTGAATAGATATGGCTTTTACTCGAGATGGGAAACACTAGACTAAAGGCAAGCTAGTTTATGATGACAAACATGAGAGATAACTATGACATTTCCATGTAATATTCAAATAAGTTATTACATAAGTATGCATCGTAGAAAATACGTCAGGGCTGGAGATGTAAGTATAGGCATCAGAAAATATTGATGACATTTAAACCAACAAGAATGAACTGGACTTGAGGGCAGGGGTAGAATGATAATTTTTAAAAAGTCAAAAGTCAGGCCCTACTAACTCCAACATTTAGAAGATGGTAAAGGAGGTATTTCTGGCCGCAGAGTATTCTGGGTTTTCTTCTTTCTTAACATTTTTCCCACTCATTTCTTGATATTTAATCTAGCAATGTGATGCTCTCAGGCTATTCCTGTACTTATAAATCAGTCCCAGAGAACAATGGTCATGGTTGATCAATGTTCCTTAGAAGTTAAATGAAACATTTAAGCAACCGGTGAATAATATCCCCCTAGAACACCTCCAGAGTGCATTCCTCCATGACCTTGGTTTTGCACTTCTTCTACAGAAGAGTCTGTTCCCACAAAAGTGAGTCAGAACCAAAATATTGTTAAATCAAGGGAAGATCTCTAACTGGCTGTTGTGTTTGTATGTACTTTGCTGTGGAAATGCTAGGCCTTTTAGTCTTTAATCTTAGTCCGCCAGCCTGACAGCTTTGAAATTGCTGCAGAAAAGTTCATGGAAAGAGATAAATCAGGATATCATCTGCATAAAAAGGACAATGCATCATCATGGTAAATAAGATAACCAGATGAAGCATAGATACTGAGGATAAGCTCTCCTGGGTAGGCTCAATAATAAGACTAGGGAATTCAGGAAAGTTCCAGAAACAAAAGCCATATGATTATAAGATATTATCCAGTTTCATCATGGAAATAACACACACACACACACACACACACACACACACACACACACAAATGTAATCATGTGCTTCAAAATTCCTTGCAAGTGTCAAGATACTCTGAGTCTGAAATTACAGTTAAGAAATAAACAAAAATATAAAAAACAGACATATAATGAAAAGGTCAACATAATAAACATAATGAGCTTCTCTTGCAGATAAGAAATCTTTTTAAGACCAAATTAAATTTGGCATTTAAATCATAATTTAATCCACCTGATCCCAAAGTCTAAATGAATCTAATTTAAGAAATACAATATGACACATAAATGGGAACTATCATACCTTAATATGTAGTAACATCTTTGTTTAAAAATAGGGTGGGTTTGAAAAAGGGCAGAAACCTGATTAATTTTCTAGAGACAAGGAGGCTCCTGTGTTATTGAAAGGACAAGTATCCTCAATATCTCTCCCAACTGATAAAGTGGAAAAGCAAATGCTCTCAAAGGCTGCAGGCTCTCTTATAAGCTATCCACACTGGAAATAGATCTTGATAGTAGTTTTTTGCTGCCACTCTTGTACTTTTTTGGTAAGGAAAGGCACTGTAGAAATTTCAATATATACCATAGAACCTGAAATAGGCAGATCAGAGTCAACCAATGATTCAATGTCAGGAGAAAAGATGATGGTGGTCAGAGGTGGCCAACTGCAAATGAGCTCAATTTTCTAAACCCCAAAATAAATTCAAATAGCTGAACGTAGCACAGTGCACTATATATGAGAGATGAGTCAACACTGAAGCTACTATTTTCTGTGTCTTTCCCTTCATTTTTTAAAGAAACATTATACACCTGTTACAAAAACAAAATATTTGTTTGGGGAATGTCACGGTGCAATAATAGTTGGTGAGTATAGCTACAAAACAAGAGTTCCATTGGGCAAAAGGTGTCAACTTGAAGTAAGATAATTTATAAAACCATGTTTTCAACCATATCTTGAACTTGAGTGAATCTTAAAACTGCCAAGAAATGCTGCTATTAGAAAATGCTAATATTTAGACAACTCATTAACACTATAGGGAAGACACACTGAATTTGAAGAACATAGCCAGTGTGATTTTGGGGAAACTAATGGAGTGTAATATTTGTGTGGCATCAAATTTCACAAAAACATGAAATTCTACAAAAAGTAGTCAGAAGTCTGCTGCTAATTAAGAGGTATATGGTGTTAATTTATTTTATCTCCCTTCCCACACCCATGTTTATTTCCTTCTGTGGACTTGCACTACGATATAGATGATTTGAGTTTCTCAATACTCCCTCATGACACAGAGTTTTCATATTCCATACCCTTCTACCTCCTTACCCATATCTTTCCTCTCACCCATCAACACACATATTAATGATTTTTTTTATAATTTACGTCAACCCTCTTATTTATTTTATTATTATTTTTGGCTGTGTTGGGTCTTCGTTGCTGTGTGTGGGCTTTCTCTAGTTGCAGCGAGCGGAGGCTACTCTTTGTTGCGGTGCGCGGGCTTCTCATTGCGGTGGCTCCTCTTACTGCGGAGCACGGGCTCTAGGTGCACGGGCTTCAGTAGTTGTGGCACACAGGCTCAGTAGTTGTGGCTCGCGGGCTCTAGAGCACAGGCTCAGTAGTTGTGGCGCACGGGTTTACTTGCTCTGCGGCATGTGGGATCTTCCCGGACCAGGGCTCTAACCTGTGTCCCCTGCACTGGCAGGCAGATCCTTAACCACTGCGCCACCAGGGAAGCCCCCAACACACATATTAGAGCTTTGTCCCCTTCTATCTCTTCCCCTCTGAGCCTACTGTTTTTCTAGTATCAATGCATAGTTGAAATGTAGCCTGTTGAACACGAATTTTAGAACCCCAAAACTGGATTCAATTCTCAACTCTGTAGAAATAAACTCTTAGTGAAAGTATTATAACAATAACGTTAACATCAAAGATGAAATAAAAAGTGGATATGAAAAGTACTTTTCTGCATATGAATGTTGTTATTGGTAAGGTGCTATCACACTCGGGTATGGATGCCCATGTGGAACTATCCTAATTTGAAACTTTCAGATGTAGTTCTAGTTAATAAAGGGAATTCTTGTGAAATTCCAGAACCCACATGCAGGATTTTGGAGAAATCTAAAACTTCTAGATTAATGGCTAAAAACAAGATGAGATGATGGATGCCTTTTATTTTTCCTACCCAGTATTTTTGGAACAACTTTGCTATGTTTGATTAATTTCCAGATTTGTGAATTGACCTCCTAAGGTAGAATCCAGAAAACTTCTTAAGAACTTGAATTCAAAAGTGAGCAACTTTAAGAGGTAGGTCCATCCAAAAGTAATTTTGTCCCCAAAGGCAGTAGTGGCTGGGCATCAAATTGTGAGGGCAGCAGCAATCCAAAGTCCCCAGCACAGAGCCACCTTCAATCAGGCAATGGCAGTCATGGAACTTCCCAACATTGCTCCAGGGGTGGCAGCAGCATCAATGATGCCTCATTGAGTGAACTCTGCAGGAAAGATTTTGGTGTTATTCCTGGAAAGTTTGCTTGAAGCTTGGTTGTTTCTTGTCAAAAAAGTTGTGAGCTACCATATATTCTTTTAATAGACACAATTTCTGCTCAATCATCCAGACTCAACTTTGGTTCCTGGCAACCAAGAACCATGACTAATGCATTCTTTCATACCAGTTTGCAACCACTGAAATGATATCAGAGTAGGTGCACAAGCTGGAGGAATAAAGAGATGTTGAGTAAAGGTGAGACTAAAAGGTAAACACCCAGGAACTCATTTCGATTGGACAAAATGTCCCAGAGAAAAGAGAAAATTCTGTGACTCTCTCTCTCTCCAAGACCTGATAGGCTCAGCGACCCATAGTTAAGTAGAAAGATAATGAGAGAGGCATAGGGGGAAGAATGGTTACAGTTATAGCTAATATGGAAATTATGTGTGGAAAGAAACAATGAGTGTACACACTGATACGTGGAACTGCATTAAAATCAAATCAGTGAGAAGCTGACAGTTCTGAGAGTGCTTCTATGTCAAAACCACAGCTTGCCAGAAGTAAAAGAGACTATGACCATCTGAGACATAAAATGACCCTTGGACCCCAGCAGCCTACAAGCAGAAAGCAGGCTGAGAAAGCTGCTCGTCTCCAAGGAGGGTATATTCTCCAACTTCAGATATGGCCAAGCAGGAAAAAGGAAAAGGAAGAGCCTGGAGACATAATGGACGGGTGGGCACCTGCAAAGAGCACCCAGAGCTCAGTCGATGACTGTTCCCCACCCTTGGGGTAGAGGAACCAAACAGTCCAATTTAGTGAGCTTCCAGGCTGCTATGGGGTAATGGCGGCTGTTTGCTGCCCATCCTTCCCCTTCGTGAATGAGAACATGTAC
The DNA here is from genome assembly GCF_039906515.1 of Pseudorca crassidens. Classification (NCBI taxonomy): domain Eukaryota; kingdom Metazoa; phylum Chordata; class Mammalia; order Artiodactyla; family Delphinidae; genus Pseudorca; species Pseudorca crassidens. The sequence goes on from NC_090313.1 coordinate 8,591,234, forward strand.
TGCAGAGGTATATCGGGAGTATAAAGGGGAGGAGAGGAGAGCCAATTTTCTGTCTCCTGAGTTCACAAGTCTCAAGGGCACTCCTGAGAACTGGACATGATTTAAATCTCTTGGGCTTTGAGCTGGACCCAGTGACTGGATCAGACTTTTAGGCCATCTAGCTTGGGAGGGAGGTTAGTGTGTTCTACATGGAGGAAGGAGACTGAACTTAATATTTTGTGAACTAAAGAGCAAGTGGTGATTGTCAACATTGCATTGGTGTTGTTCATTTCTCACTTTCCATCAGGGCAATCAAAGAATCATGTTCTCTGTACTCAAGAAGTAAGGAGCAGTTAGTTAACTCCTTTGGCCAGTGAAATGTGAATGGAAATGTAAGAAACACTTCTAGTAGAATAGTTAAGGAGCCAATGTGCAATTCACTGGTCTCTCTTTCTCTCTGCCACAGAGACAGTGTTCCAGGTGGTGGCTGTTCTATCAGCACAGGACCCAGAGTGGCGGTGACGTCTAAGGCAGTCCCCCGTGACCCCTTCTAGACACACAGCAAGAGCAAAAATAAAACATTTCTTGCTTTAAGACACTGAGATTGGGAGGTTACTGTTTTTACTATAGTATAACTGAGACCACCCTGATTGACAGAAATATCACGGAGTTCAATTCTAACCATGTTCCAACAGGCCATAGGGGTGCCAGAGGAAGGGTAAGGAGGAAGAAAGACAGACTGATATCACACGAAGAAATGAGAAATATGCTTTCTTAGAAAGAAGATTTTGGATCAAATATAAGATCCAGAGCTACATAGCAAGAGGATCTAACCTTGAACATGCAAAGAGAAATCTAAGTGCAATCTTAACATGTGTTTGAAAGTGAAATAATGACATTGTTTAGAATTTAATTTAAATCCTAATTGACATGCACAAATAGTAAAAGAGAGAGAATCACAGCACATGATCCACTCTCTATGTACATGTATATACAATATACACTCACATGCAGAAAAGCAATGAATACAAACCGAGAGGAGGTCCTTCTGAATTAGAAATATGTTGACAGTATTAAAACTGCTTTAAACTGTAATGTGATTTATAACATTGATTTTATCCACACTATCAAGATAGAGGTGATAAATGGGAACCCTGCTCAGACAAGTTTCCACCTAGGTTCACAGGTAGCATAGACTTTGAAGTTCCCTACCTACTCGCTCACCTTATAAAACAGTCCTTTTGCTATCACTATAATCACACTCCTTATATTTACTTTCTCTTGAGAGTAAATATTTCCAACTTATTCTGATTTACATTATTATTTTCTTAGTATTTTTCATTTTTTCAGTGATGTTACAAATGTAAATTTATATCCAGCCTTTTCCGAATTAATACAAATTTTTATTTCTCCAAGCAGGTGAAAAAGGTGAAGAAACAAATTTCACTTTTCTTAATTATGCTTGCTTAACTAACAAACAAAAGAAATAAATAAGCATACCAAAAAAGGAAAATCAAAGAACATTTACTTCAATTAAAAAAAAAATCAAAACCAAAATATGACAAAAATGATCATAGAATTAGGGAATAAAGGAGCTATATATTGTTCTGGTTGAGGAAATATCCTGATAAAGTAAACAAATAATAGAATCAAATGCTCATATCTTTGAATGAAACAAATAAACAACAACAATCAAATCTCATTTATCATTCTGTACATGCTATGAAAAGAGACCACTGAGAAAGTTCCAAGCTTGTGAACTGCACTGTTCTCTTTTAACTCAAAGTTTATTTTTTCTTCTCTATTTTTTTCATTTTAAACTTCGTTTTAAAGGCTTAAACTGCATAAAGACATCTACCCACAAATATAAAATTTATTTTCTAGGTTAAATAGGGTATAAAATTAAGGTCCCAGCTAATGATGAAGGTATCTATACATGTGTTTATTCTCAGGGGGGCCAACTCTCTCACTTTAGTTTAGACAATACCAGTCTCCTCCACTAGTCAAACAGCAAATAACGTTCAACATAAATGTCAACTGAAAGAGAGGGTGTTATTAAGCAAGAAACACGATTGGGACTAACGATGCTTTGCAAAGCAAGCACGGGAAAGTAGACAATTTAGTTGCTAAAACAAAAATGGGTTTTGAGACTGGGTCAGATACAGAACTTGAATAGCAGAAGTTCTTACATTTGACATGGAAAGGGTTAAAAATCCGTTCTTGGACAAAGCTGCTAGGATTTTAGAATGGCAGGAAATTAGAGTGGATTCCAAGTCTGTCCAAGGAAGTTCTTTTTCCTGGCTTTATTTCAATATTTGATAAATAAAATATGCAGTTATTTAAATGATAAGTTAACACAGGTAATCATAAAAAAACAGTGGTTTTGAAAAGGTGTAAATGAAGGGGGGAAATGGTAGATATCATATCATATTTAGAGAAACACCATCTTAGAAATATTCCCAGGGAGAAAGTCTCAGAGCTAGAGTCAGGAGCTTCAAAGGGACTAGAGTTCGCTGTACAACAGTGGTTCTCAACCCAGGTGATCTGACACCTCCCACTTCCCACCTCCAGAACGTTTGGCAATGTCTGGAAACATTTTTGCTTGTCACAAGGGATGCCACTAAACATCGTGCAATATATAGGACAGCCCCCCAAAACAAAGCAATTTTTAACACAAAATGTCAGAAGTCCAGGATTGAGCAATTCTGTTATGGACAGTTCTAGAATTCCAGAATGGTACTATTCATTAGGCTCCCAAATCAAAAAGAAAAAACAATATACCAGATGTTGGGTATGTTCAGAAAAGTTTCTTTAAATACAAAAGAAAGATAATTTTCTTCTTAGGAACATCCATATAGTATTTTATCACATTAAAATAACTCTAATGTATGAGTGCTTTGGTTTTAGCCAGACCTCAGTTAAAAAATACATTTTGCTAATTATGAGTTTTTACTTTGGGCACATGCACAAAACTCTCTAATCCTAGTTTTCTCATCTCTGAAGATGGACGTTGTGATGCTTCCATTCTAGGGATGCTATAAAGAGTATATGACAGTATTTATAAGGACCACACAGAGCAAATAATAGCAATTGGTATTATTATTGTCATTATCACTATTTTATATGGGGTAATATAAGCCACTCAAATCCTATGCAGTTAAAATTGGGAAAGTTTAAAGAATATTGATAACATTCTACTGGAAGGTACCAACAAGGAAGAAGAGACCAAAAAATTCATTATTGTTCTCAAGTCTCAAAATTTCCAGTTCCTGTGTTTCCTTCCAGAAAGTGCCCTTGATATAGCAGCAAGGAACAGTAACCTAAGAACAACCTGTCTCCCATATGAAACAAAGAAAAATGTGGATAAAATAGATATTTGGTGAATTTAAACTGATGGATTTCCTCAATGCAATGGGAGAGTGTCCTGTCTTGTCCAAACCCTAAGGGGAACCTCAACAGATCACATCTTCTATCATCACTTCCCTTTGAGTGGAGGTGGAAACTACGATGTGCTTCTTACCAACAGAACAGGTCACTCCCATGGTTATGTCCCATTATATACGGCTCCATCCTAGCAGCCTGGAGAGGGGGACTGTCTTGCTGGCCTTGAAGAAGCAAACAGCCACGTTGTAACCTGTTATGAAGAGGGCCATATGGTTGGCTGAGGGTGGTCTCTAGCCAACAACTGGTAAGAAACTAAGACCCTCAGTCATACAGTCAAAAGAAAATACATTCTTCCAACGACCTGGATGATTTTGGAAGTGGGTTCTCTCCAGTAAACCCTCCAAATGAGAACATAGCCTGACTTCAGCATGGGTAGACCCTGGGCAGAGAACTCAGCGAAGCCTTGTCTGGGTCCTGACCCAGAGAGTGTGAAATAATAAATGTGTGCTGTGCAAACCCACTAAGTCTGGGATAATTTTTTTTTTTTTTTTTTTTTTGCGGTACGCGGGCCTCTCACTGTTGTGGCCTCTCCCGCTGCGGAGCACCGGCTCCAGACGCGCAGGCTCAGCGGCCATGGCTCACGGGCCCAGCTGCTCCGCGGCATGTGGGATCTTCCCGGACCGGTGCACGAACCCGTGTCCCCTGCATCGGCAGGCGGACTCTCAACCACTGCGCCACCAGGGAAGCCCTGGGATAATTTGATATGCAACAATAGAAAACTAATATAGAAGGACTGGCCAAAAATATAGAGTATCTCTAAAGTGGAAGTAAAAGCTTGGATATTTAAGGTATAAAGAATTACAAATAAAGCTAGAACATGAAGGGGTTCCATGGATCATGGATCTATACTAGGTTGGACTTGATAGTCCTATTTTACAATCTTACAGATTTAACACACACACACACACACAAGTATTGAAAATACTTTATTTTACTAAGAAATTGCAACTGAATCTACAACATCTATGTTTTCATGAAAGAATTCTATACCCTATGGAGATAAATGAAACCAATTAAGCCAATTTACGAAGCAGGAACTCTTTTATTTGGGAATACTCCTACAGCGTATTATCATGCCAGTAAGCTGGATGCTTAATGTGAATATTTCAAAGTTATTATTTCAAAGTTATTAATGTCTTCGTAAATATTATAAGCACATGAACTTCACCATGAAAAATTAGGATGCATTCATTCACTGATGAAACATAATATCAAATTAAATGGGCTTAGGAAACACCCTCTTGAAGTTGAAAAATGTTGACGTCAAGGTCAAGTTTTACAGGAGAGCTTGGCTACATTATACCCTACATTTTTCATCAAAGGCATGGAAGGGGTATTTTAATTAATTCAGGAAATATATCATTCATGGAATTATATGTAAGTATAAAAGGAAGTCATTTAACCTGAAAACAGGAGGAAAGAAAAACGTGAAGCAGCATTAGATTTCTGCAGGTAGTAAAAACAGGCAAATATGGAAGAGAAACTTGGGAGCAAAATGAAAGATGAGGCTTTTTTATGAAGAGAGGGGGACTCTTCCCTCTCAACCTAGTCATGTTCTCTGCATGCTTCCTTCCTCACATTTAAGGCCAAAGAGGATTTCAGATGATGACTGGTGACGTTACTCATCTAAGAAACACACACAGCTCTCAGGACTATGCATCCTTATTACAACTAATGATAAAACAACTTGTGGCAACATTTACACTAATTGGCCTGTTTGGTACAAATGCATCAGGCTGATATTTTTGATGTCATGGTGAATACTTGTTTGATACTGAAATTAAAACACACAAACAAATAAATAGTTAGGTAGAAATACCTCCCTAATAATTTTTAACAGGATGAAGTAACAACAGCAATAAGGATGTGGTCTGAAAAGAACCACAGGGGAATGAGTAAATCTGGATCAATGGTAGCTTCCTAGTCTATAAAATACAATAATGTGTATATATTTATTGTGAGAATTAAAGTAGATCATGTTTACAAAAACGTAATGTCTTACAAATGGAACGTGACCAAGTATTATTGTTGCTGGGTTTAAGTTATCCGGTCTCTAAAAAACACAGCCATAATTTACTTCAGTGCAAATGGTAGCCACCAGAGAATTCTTGCAAAGGACCCAGTCTTGATTGGCTCTCAATAAAACTGGTTTTAAAGAGGGACTTCCCTGGTGGTCCAGTGGTTAAGACCCCTCACTTCCACTGCAGGGGGTGCAGGTTCGATCCCTGGTGGGGGAACTAAGATGCTGCGTGGTATGGCCAAAAAATAAATTGGTTTTAAAGAAATATTTCTTTTTCATTAAAGATGCCAAGACTGGATGAGCAGAAAAAGTTGCATGTCTTCTTCCAAATCAGTGATATCATGACACGAAAGTTCTTCCTGCGACAAATCATTGCAGTGCGGAATCAAAAGGAAGAAAAACCCAAGGTTGTACTACTTCGAAGGTCTCTGTGGACTAGAAGATTCATGATAAAGCAAGAGACTGAAGAGCAAAGCCTAGTATCAATAACAGTCACAAACCTCTGAACTGTCCCTATCACCTTCGACCCATCCTCCCAGGCAAGTACCAGGTTTAGAACGAGCCGTTTTCTCCCTTCTTGGCAAACATGAGGAAAGAACTGGGTCAGATGACACAGATACTTTCTTTTATTATTGCTCCCATAATTATAAAAATGAAAAAGTGTAACAACAACAAATTTAGGGACAAGTGAGTTTCCTATTATGGACTTCAAATGGTTGTGGTATTAGCAGTATTAGTAATCTACCAATATATAGCTTCACATGACTCAAATGAGGCAGATAAACAAATTCAGACATCCCTACAAGGCAAGGGCCTCCTGCAGTTTTCTCTGCCTCCTGAAATTGCAGCAGCGAAATGGCATAATTCACCGAGTCTCTAGAGTGTCATAGTTTGATGGCATTTCACAGCCGTGGCACATCACGTTACATTATGTTCACAGTGTCACCACAAAAGCCACGGCACCATAAAGTGATAACATTGCATAATGAGACATACAAACCCAATGTAATGTGACATACAAAGAAATCAACGCAGCATATCGCTAAAAGTACCCCAGTTTGGAAAGGGGTGCCAATGAGCATTTCAAATGAATGTACAGATCATTCATTTCCTACATAATTCTACTGTATTTAATTTCTGTGCATCTGCAGGCTTCCACAGAGAAATTTAAAGCTGAATTTGCGAGCTGTGCAGTTGCATGGCCATATTTCTTTTCCAGAGGAAGCCATGGAGTAAAATGTAAATATGCAGCATAAACTATTTGAAGGAATTCAAAGAAGGGCAAGCATGTCTTTTTAAAGGGTGGTCTCTCTGTAGAGATTGTGTGCAGGGCCACACATTCCTTAAATGAACTGGCACAATTCTGACCTGTCAACAGTAAAAAAAAAAAAAAAAAAAAAAAAAAAAGAGGTCCCTTTAAAAGAAAGACGCAGCAATTATAAAAGGATTAAAAGGTAGGATTTATCTGGAAGGGCTACAAAGAACACAGAGTGCTGGGTAGACTTAGACACTAAAGCAATAAGAAGTTCCTCAACAATAATCTTTTATTATAGGAGGAACAGTCCCAGCTAACACTGCCCCAAAGCCCTGAGCAAGTTACTATGGGAACACTCAAGGACCAAACTTCTAATAGCAAACCACTGACAACACTGCCTTTGCATCTCACACAAGAAGGATAATAATGCTCTCTCATGTCTGCTGTTGAGTAAAATTCCACACCAGTTGTAGTGAGTGCAAGGAAGATGGAGTTAACGCCAGTTAGGAATGAGTATCTGATGGTGTAACTGAGCAGGGGTGTCTGTAAGTGATTTGCAAAGTAGTAAACTATGATGACTGAGTTAGACTAGAAGATATTCTAAGGTAAGTTTAGACTTTTGAGTGTACTGTTTTTTAAACTTTAAGGTATCATTTTCAAAACTGAATCAAAAAGTTTAGGAAACTAGATTTAAAATAACATTTACAAATGGAACAAATTTTTAAAAGACTATGATTTACATCTATGCAAATTAAAACCCCTACCTTGTGCATTTAGGGTGGAAATGTGTTTCACCATCCCCTTACTTTTGACTCCATCCTATTTGAACTTTAAGAAGACCTGAAAAGTCAGCACTGCTTCTGACCTAGGGACATTTGTGGACCTTACCAACTAGTTCTATCTATTCCTTTTCTCCCCAGTTCTGAAACCATCTCCTTGTTTACTATGCTATGTTTGGCATGCTATCTTGGGATGGAAATGGGCATGGCTACAAAATGATTGAGAGTGTATTTAGAAGTTAAAATAGACATGAAATCATACAAATTATAGTTATGTTTTCAAATAAAACACATGCTAGTTTTCCATTATCTTTTGTGTGTGTGTTAAAACACATGAGATCAACCCTCTTAAATGTTTAAGTGAACAGTACAGTGTTAATTATAAGTAAAATCTTCTAAATCAGATGTCTAGAACTTTTTAGTTTGCATGACTAAAATTTTATACCCTTTTAATAGCAACCTTTCATTTCTACTTCCCCCAAGCCCCTGGCAATCACCATTCTACTCTCTCCTTCAATGAGTTTGACTACTTTAGGTACCTCATATAAGTGGGATCATGCAATATTTGTCCTGTCCTGGATGATTTTACTTAGCATAGTGTTCTCAAGTTTCATCCATGTTGTTGTTTGTATATGACAGGATTTCCTTCTATTCTAAGGCTGAATAGTATTCTATTTTATGTATATACCACATTTCTTTATCCATCCATCCAGTCACAGGCATTTAGGTTGTTTCTACCACTTGGCCATTGTGAATATTACTGCAGTGAACTTGGAAACATAAATATCTCTTCGAGATCCCACTCTCAGTTCTTTTGAATAAATACCCAGAAGTAGGATTGCTGTCATGTGGACATTCTATTTTGAATTTTTACAGAAGCCCCATAGTGTTTTCCATAGTGGTTTCACCATTTTACATTCCCATCAACAGTGTATAAGGGTGCCAAATTCTCACATCCTCATGAAAACACTCGCTATTTTATATCATTTTAATAATGACCATCCTAACGGGTGGGAGGTGATATTTCATTGTGGTTTTGATCTGTATCTCCCCGATAATTAGTGATTTTGAGCATCTTTTCTCAGCTCATATAACTGCTTGCTATTTGTATGTCTTCTTTGGAGAAATACCATTCAAGTCCTTTCTCATTTTTTAATTAAGTCACTGTTTCTTTGCTATTGAGTTGCAGGAGTTCCTTATATATTCTGGAGATCGACTTCATGTCAGATATGTCGTTTTCAAATATTTTCTCTCACTCTGTGAGTTGCTTTTCACTCTATTGATTGTTTCCTTTGTTGTGCAGAAGAATTTTTTAGTTTGATGTAGTCCCACTTGTGTTTATTTGGTTTTGTTGCCTATGCTTTTGGTGTCATATTCAAGAAAACACTGCCAAAACCAATGTCATGAAGATTTCCCTTCTCCTAGGAGCTTTCTTCGAGGAGTTTTACAGTTTCAGCTCTTATTTTGAAGTCTCTGATCCTTTTTGAGCTGATTTTTATGCATGCTGTAAGAAGGGGTCCAGTTTTATTCTTTTGTTTGACCAGGAACCCTGACCAGTGTCAGGGTACTATGGCAAAACGATACCATGATCTTCCTAACGGCCTTGATGCAGCTGGTTCTATGCTTACGTAAGATGAAAAGCCTTTAACTGGTTTCTGGATTTCTCGCAAAGGAAATTGGTGTATGTACTGTTATTGAACCTGTGTTTCTGTGGAAGGAATTAAGGAAGGTTTGGGGCTGGCAATTTTGACATCTTACTGATGTCACTCCTGTATCGCTATCTTCTATGCCTAACCTATTTGCAATCAGGGCATTTGCGGGGTAGGTATTACAATTCATAGATCTGTAAACATCCTTCTTTATCTGGAATGCATCTGATCCTCAGCCTTACAGAGGGCATAAAACAAAATAGATTCCACATATAAGGCTAAAAAATGAGCGCATCGGGCTTCCCTGGTGGCGCAGTGGTTGAGAGTCCGCCTGCCGATGCAGGGGACACGGGTTCGTGTCCTGGTCCGCTAAGATCCCACGTGCCGCGGAGCGGCTGAGCCCGTGAGCCATGGCCGCTGAGCCTGCGCGTCCGGAGCCTGTGCTCCGCAAAAGGAGAGGCCACAACAGTGAGAGGCCCGCGTACCGCAAAAAATAAATAAATAAATAAATAAAATGAGAGCATCTGGATGATTCATGGCATGAATCCACTGACAAGAAAACCTTAGATATCATTTTAGAGCATTTGGTAGCAAGTTTCCTGATCCATTTATTCATCATAAAAAAGAAGAAATATTAAAGATAAACATATTATGTGAAAACTGTTTGCTCCAACTTAAATTTAGCATCCCTAACTAGTCCTCCAAGTTTTCAGTTCAGTTCTACTTGCTCACATCCTGTTAATGTGTGTTCTAATACATTATATAACTTCTGTACTTATGACATGCCCTCTAATTATGGCAAGAACCTTTAAAACTAAAGTAGCATTGAGTTACAAAATGAATTATTCAAACTTGTATACAAAGTAGAGAAATGCACAAGTTAACCTCTGGCCAATACAGGCTTATACATGTAAAAAACCTTCATTTAACAACACCTATCTTGGAGGGATAGAATCAAGGACAATTGACCACAAGTAATGATTCATTAACAGTACATCTGTTTTGGGCTCAAGCTCCCAGAAAGACAATATCAGGAACCTCTGATTTCTCCAAGATCTATAGCACATGACAGTCCCAGAGTGTCTGACAAGGTGTTCATACAACACATGTCACTGTAAATAAATGATCACTCCTCTCTGAGCAAGACACAGTCTGTTTTCTACTTTAATCAAGGTCACAGTACAATTACTGCATCTGAGTTTCCTCCCCCACCTCCTTCCTCTCTATTCTCTTTGCCTAGAGAACAAGGACACAGTCGTGACTTATTTAGACCTCCTCTTCAGCACCTAGAGACCTCAGGCAAGGGACACACTTGGTAAAGAGACTCAGTAACTGTGGAGTTCTGGTGTCTTTTTTTCTTTTTTTAATTCACTCTGTAATTTGATTGGATTTTTCTTCTCCACTCTCATGATATGGCAGACCTTAGTCCAGGGAAATTAGAGAGAAGATTCTTCCCCAGGATTATGCAAGTCCCTACCTCTTTGTGACCCCTCTTCAACACTCCAGGAATTAGAGGAGTATGGAAAACAATTCCACCATTTTTATTCCTTTTTCTGTGTAAGGACTGGGAATCCAAAGAGGTTTCCCTTTCTCTAGCCCTCAAATTATCAGGGCTTTCCCCCAGGTGTTCTTCTAAGGCTTTTTCTGGTCAAAAGGTTTATGGCATCAATTCTGGGCAACTTCACAATAATACAAGATAGGTACTTTTCATTAAAAATGTGGTAGAGCTGTTTTGCTTGTTATGTGTAGTGATAATAAAAATGCTATTTGGTTGTTTGTTTTGTTCATGTTTTGTTTCTACGCCCATTACAATATACTCATTAACACTGGGTTTACCCATCATGTTTTGATAATTTCAGAGAAATTTTCTAATTTTCTTAGTACAATTAGTATTTGTTCACTCTACCTTTTCTAAAACTACATTTCTAATAGTGTATTATTCTTATTTTATCTTACTTTATTTTCTTTAGTTCTGATCTTTTTAACCAAACAAAGATTACATTAGTTGTGTTTCCAAAGGAAGAGCGATTTCAAAAAATGCATTATCAACTGATGCTGCCTACAAATTCCAAAGTTTGAAATATACATAGGTGAGTTCTTTACATGCTTGAAAACATCATGTCAGAATTTAACTAATGCTTAAACCATGTGTACACTGTGAAACAAAAAGTTATCAAGATAATTCAAATTGGACTGAGATTAAAAAAAGGCTTTATATGAAATGGCCAAGCAATCAGAAAGAAACGCTTTTTTTTGGCTAAAAAACTTAATATCCTCACTTTCACCTTTATAAATAGACAAAGATATTTCATGAGAACAACACTCACTAAAAAGTATTTTTCCATGAAAAACGGATACAGAAAATAAATTGGCGGTTGCCAGGAGTAAGGGGTGGCGAAATGGGTGAAGGGGCTCAAAAAGTAAAAACTTCAAATTATAAAATAAATAAGTCATGTGAATGGAAGGTACAGCATGGTGACTGCAGTTGGTAATACTGTACTGCATATTTGAAAGTTGCTAAGAAAGTAGATCCTAAAAGTTCAAAAAAAAATTGCAGCTAAGTATGGTGATGGCTGTTATTGTGACCATTTTGCAATATATACAAATATCAAATCATTATGCTGTACACCTAACTATAAGGTTATATGTCAATTATTCCCCAATAATAATAAAAAAAAATCACCAGACATTGCCATATGGCCCCTAGCAGCAAAATCACTCCCACTGAGAAACACTGCTCGAGAAATTAACCAGTAATGCCATTTCCAGTCTTTATTCCTGCAAAAAACTGTTTCTTCATGAAAAATTTTACAAGCTTTCTGCAAGGTTTGAATCCCAATTATCTATCATAAGTAATCTTTTAACAGTCTCTCTATGGATATAGTCACTCATTTATCACTCTATTCAATTTCTTTGACCTCATTTTTCTGATTTTATTTAGAAAGCTTTTTTTCTTTAAATTTCAGATCAAAAAAGTAAAATGAAAACAAAAGTTTTACAATTTGCTGATATAAAAGTGTACATAACGGACTTACAAAGGGACAAACGTACGTCATACACATTTGTCAAAGAATTTTCCACTTTTATTCAGTTAGGGTTCAAACAACTGCATATAACCTTCAGATCCCCCATGGATTCTACAGCAAGACAAGGAGAAACAGTCTCTGGAAGGGCGCTCTCCTGCCTGTTACAAGGATGCAGTGTCACTGTATATTTTCCATGTGCTATGAGTAAGGAAAAGGACAATCAGATTGGACATAAGAAAGATATCCTGAGCTGACATCTTTGCAGCAGATGTGGAAGACTTTTTATTACTAATAAAAAAACATTTATAAAGATGCTGGTCTTAAAAGCAAAATCAAATGTTGCATTTTGCACTATACTGGACTGTGTAATAAACCTTCCTCTCTTATGTTTGAAACTGTGTTTTTGTATGATGACAGTGACATTTTATATATTTAGTGCACAGTTTTAACAGCTACTAAATATTCATAATGCTAATTTTAAGTCACAGCATGATTTGTTAATTCTTATAACTCTGCCAAACCTTGATAAATTGGGCTAAATTTGAACCAGATTTTCTAAGCCTAGCAGGGACATATTAATTCAATATTATTACTGTCAAGCATAAAATATGTTCAGAAGCTTCCAGCATCATATCACATCACTTCACAGCTGAACTGGCATTTCATTCCTTTAAACTAACTTATCTGCCATTGAAATAACCAATAACGTTGTCTATTGTTCTTGCATTTAATGGGGTTCATTCTCTTGACCAAAATTGTAGAGTAGGAAAAGGAAATAGGGGAAATTCTTTTGAGAAAAGTAATAGCTTAGGTAGTTAATAAATATGAACTCCCATGTTTCACAAAATTTAAAAATGTCAAGTAAGAAAAAGAAGCTAATTGTTGTTGGTCTACCAGATGCTAAATATGGTGAATGGCTCTAAATGAGCAAAATAGAGAAAAGTCTGTTCTTTTCTTAGGGACATTTTGAAGGAAGTACACATGGTTTATTGGATTTCTGTCATTAATCGTGCATTGCAAGTCAGTCAATATCTACTTATATTGTCTAAGAAAATCTTATTTCCTGGCTATTAACCTGTGTTATTTTGACACTATTCTATTTTCATGGTAAATCTGAACCTGATTTAGATTTAGATTTTGGAAAAGGAGTTTTCCTACTTTATTTTATCTGAGGTCAAGTTAATAGCACCTGTGGTTATAAAAACGTATAAATGTAACACTAAAATGATACTGGGTATCCATAACTTAAAGGATATATGAGACAGATAATTCTTCATGAGGTTCTTTTCTTGTGCTGTTCTGCTTATGACTCTCTGCCCAAATAACTATCTTTATCTCTTTATCCTAGATTCTTTCTCCAAACGTAGCCTCCTCTCTCATGCATCTGGATCTTATGCCCTTTCACTTACTCAAGGATTTCTGCTTTGGAAATTGTGCTCCCTTTTACACACTTTCCATTTTTCGCTCTCTGCTACATCCTGCTTTAATACATGCCATTAAAAAAAAAAAAAAAGCTTTCTTCGACCCCACTTCTTCCTCTGGCTAACATTTCATTTTCTGCTCATATTCAGAGCAAAACTTCTTGAAAAATGGCTGTTGGTCTCTTTCTCAAATTCCTCAACAACATACACTTTTTTAAATTAAAAATGCTATATTATTTTTTGCTTCTTTGTAATAAATTAGACTTTATTTTTTAGAGCAGTTTTAAATTCACAGAAAAATTGAGCAGAAGGCATAGAGATTTCCCCCAAGACCCCTCTCCCTAATCATCAACACCCAGCATCAAAGTGGTACATTTGTTACAACAAATGAACCTACCAGGTTGGCCAAAAAGTTCGTTTGGGATTTTTCGTAAGATGTTTCAGATAAGATCAATACATTGATACATCATTATTAACCAAAGTCTATAGTTCACAATAAAGTTCATGCTTGGTGTTTTGTATACTATAGGTTTTGACAGAAGTATGATGACAAGTATCCACCATTACAGTATCATGAAGGATAGCTTCAGTGCCCTTAAATTGCTGTGTACTTATCCTATTCATCCCTCTCTCCCCACTTATCCTTGGAAATCACAGAGCTTCTTTACTGTCTCCATAGTGTTGCCTTCAACATATCCCTTTTTAACCCATTTAAATGTTTCTACCAACGACTCCACAACTACTTCTGCTGGGATCACTAATCAAGATGGAGAAAAAATGGTAAGGCTTCTAAGAACCTAGAGACTCAAGCAATGACACAGTGGTGGCTTCCCTGGCGTATCTTTTCTTCATCTATTCCAGCCTGGGTACTGAAGAAGACATCAACCTGAAGGCATCAAGGAGCACAGACCTAAAAAGCCAAGGGAAGCTGCTCTTCTAAGCGAAGGACTGGGAAAGTAGCATCCGGCCAATACAAAAAACTTTCAGACACGTACCTTGAATAGAACCATGGACCCAGCATCACCACTGTCGGCAAAGGCAAAATTGAAAGCCCAGATTTCCAACTTTGCCTATAGCTATGATGATGCTCACTTATCCCTCACCAGGGTGGTCTCAAAGAAGGCCATTTGGGGATCTGGGAGTTTCATCCTCACCTAGAAGTAAGGAGTTCCCCCTACACACACACATAACCAAAGTGTCAATGGAGACCACATGAAGAACAGTAATGAGGTACCCCTCCAGTCTCAGCTAAAATGGTCACTGCAGAGGCCTGCTGGGGAGCCTGAATTATCACCCCACTCAGCAAATCATGTTAGTTTTCTTGCTGACATGGTGTCAGAGAAGGACCACTAAAACAGAAGATAAAATAATATCCAGATTTTTGTGACGTAATATCCATAATGTCCAAGATACATCCAAAATCACTTAGGCCAAAAGCCAAAAAAATCTCAAATTAAATCAGAAGAAAAGCAACAGACATCAACACTGCGATGAAGGATGTTAGAATTATCTGACAAGGAGTTTAAAGTAGCTACTGTAAAAATACTTTAATGAGCAATTACTAATATGCTTGAAGGAAATGAAAAAGTAGAAAGTCTCATCAAAGGAATAAAAAATGTCACCAAAAAAATGGAAACTTTAGGAATGAAAAATACAAAAACTGAAGTTAAAAAATTCTATGAATGGAGCTGACACAGGAAAGAATCAGTTAACTTAAAGACAGAAGAGAAAAATTACACCATCTGAACAACAGAGAGAAAACTGATGGAAGAAAAATGAACAGAGCCTCAGAAACCTGTAGGACTATAGCAAAAGATCTACATTTCATGTCTTCTGAGTCTCAGGAGGAATGGAGAAAGAGAGTAGGGCTGAAGATGTATTCCAATAGCTAATGGCTGAAAACTTCTTAAATCTGAAAAAAGACATAAACCTACATATTTAAGAAGCTGAGCAAACCCAAACAGGATAAACGCAAATAAATCCATGCCCAGATACATAATAATCAAACTTCTGAAGACCAAAAGTTGAAGAAACAAATCTTGAAAGCAGAGAGAAAGAAATGTTGTCTTACCTATAAGGTATAAACAATTCAAAAGATAGTGGATTTCTCTTCAGCAACCTTGGAAGCCAGAAGGAAGTGGCACAACATTCTCAAGTACTGAAGGAAAAGAGCTATCTCCCTAAACAAATAATAAGTGAAAAAATAACTTCTGAGGTTGTGATTTTTTTTAAAACGTGTGGCCCTTGAATGCATTATTTTGTGAGTGATAGACCCAAGCAGCAAAGCTATTCTCCCTTCCAGTCTTAAGTGTTGCCAAATATGTTCATGAGAGCTGAAATTTTTATTCTGATACCTAGATTATTTCAAATGCGTGTAACCTTGATATTTTAATAAAAGAAATTTAAGCCTTGATGGCAGAACATTATATTAGGAAACAAAATATCTGTATTCAAATACTTGCTCATCCACTTAGCAACTACCAGTAAGTATTTCTGATAAGGACCCTGTATCTCCAAACCTTAGTTTCTTCATCTGTTACATGGGATGATAGTATCTGCTGCATACCTCACAACGAGAATCAAAGAGGATAATATATAAAGTTGCAGTTTTTCAGATGGGATATATTTTTTGAAATTGTAGGACTATATGGAGGTGTGCATCACTTAATTTATTTAAAATATATTGAGCACAATTTTTCTAGGCCTGGAGGAACAAAGAGGTCAGTCTCTAACTTTAAGGTAGATAGTTAATTGGAGAGACAGACCTGAACACATTCCATAAAGGGCAACACGATGAGGCAAAATATGTTTGTAGACACAAAAATAAAGATCTATAGCAGCAGCAAGGACCTTACTGTAAACACCTGGATATTATAAGTCCAGGCACTGACACCTATGTCATTGGATGGATTATTATTCTCTCCAAAGTTCAGTTTCCTCTTTGACAACATGGGGATAGAAAAAATGTATCCTTGGGCTTCCCTGGTGGCGCAGTGGTTGAGAGTCCGCCTGCCGATGCAGGGGACACGGGTTCGTGCCCCGGTCTGGGAGGATCCCGCATGCCGCGGAGCGGCTGGGCCCGTGAGCCATGGCCGCTGAGCCTGCACGTCTGGAGCCTGTGCTCCGCAACGGGAGAGGCCACAAGAGTGAGAGGCCCGTGTACCGCAAAAAAAAAAAAAAAAAAAAAAGAAAAGAAAAAATGTATCCTCTGAGAAGGGTTGTGCAGCTCAAATACAGGCAGTTAATGTGAAGCACTCAGCCAAGAGTGTGGCACATGGCAGCATTCTACAAGATGAGAGATTTATTATTATAGTTATTAATCACAAGATTATTCATCAGGGGCGGCATTCACATGACGTAAGTTTTGGGGAGTGCAGGTTTTCTAGAGGCAGGTACATTATGAATTACAAGTGGATCCTAAGCTGATAAAGCAGAACACTGAAAGTCAGAGAGTTAGAAAGCTTCAGGATAAGTTCAGTATTCTAATAGGGTTGACATACAACATAAATGACAAAAGGACTCCTTGGCAATTTGACTTTAGATCCTATTATTGGCAATAAGGAGCTACTAAGGGTGCTAGAGTACAGACTGAGCATGATAATCACTGCATTTCTTAAAGGCGATTCTGATGGCAGAGAGAATGTCACACATACAAGTTCAGAGGCTGGAATCAGGAAAATCAATTATAATGTTGTTCCAATAATCCAGGTAGCAGATCACAAAGGCCTGAACTAAAGAGAGGAGTCAGTATATACGATGACAGGTACCAGCAGCGGGAAGAGATCTCAGATAATGCAAGTGGACTGATTCTTTGAGAAGAATCACACACAGCAGTGATTAAAAACACAGCAGGAAAAGGTTTCCTGAACTTGACAATTTTACCACCATAAAACCTTGACCTGAAAGAGCCTGAGAACTGTGCTAATGACACAGGTCATCTGTCTTAGATATTCTTTAATTTCGCTTTTGTGCCCAACAACCTTCACTCCCTCAAGAGCAAATATGATGACTTATTGACTCTGGCTGGGAAAGCAAATATCCTGAATGCCTAGTTATTGACACTCAAGAATGACGTCTTTTCTAATGACTCAGTGGGTGTGATATTTAGTCATGGGAGTTCTTAATTTGTGATTTTGATAACCAAGATCCTTCTTGCAGCTGAATTTTGCCTGCTGATGTCACTGTCTGCAGAGATCCCACCCACATACGCTACATGCAATTTCCTGTTCTGTACTCTACATAATTGAACGATGCCCTCAGGACTGGTTTTCCGATAAATATCACTCAGCATGACCTTGAAAATACCCTTTCTCCTTCAAATATGCCTCTTCTAGCTCTGGTCGTTAATCAAATGAACTAACATAATAATATTTATATTAATCTGAAAAAATTCCAAAATCGTGTAAATAAGGTTTTCAGGCCAAACTGTTTTCTCTGGCACTGCTAATTATATTAAATGGTAGTTTATTAGTATAAATATAAAATAACATATATGTACCCACATGAATAAACATGTTTATACACAATCTATCGATAATATTTATGGACTGTTGCAATGGGCGAACACGCTTTTAAGGGCTTTATATGTATTATATTGTTTTAAACCATAAAAACTGGGTAATAGTATTAGCCTCATTGGACAGAAGAGTAAAGTGAAGCTTAGAAAGTTTAATGGCGCAGCTCAAGATGAGGACTGAGATGTCATGAATTTCATGAATCTGACTCCGAGTCCTTATTCCTGGTCACTATAATACGGCAGTGTGTATCCTGGCACATGCGTAGCTGTACGGATACAGGTGTATGCACATACATGTGTGCTTGACAAGATAAATGCTGTTGGCAGTGTGTCAAAGCCCTGTTCTGAAGCTCTGAAACCAAGCAAAATGTCCAGTTATAGGCTGAGTTTATTTCTCTTCCCCTTGGCCCATCTATTCATAAATCTGAATTAAACTGCAGGACAAATTCTAGCATTCTACTTTCATCAACAGTTATTAGCGATACCAATCAAATTAAATTTCCAGAAACCTCTTCATAATTTCTAAAAATAGCAAGATTTCAAATTTCAGTTTTCTACAGCAGCAAACTTACAAAATATCTGTAATTAGGACATTTTTAATTAGCTTAGGGAAGCATAAAGTGTAATTTTCAGGTCGCTCAGTTAGTTTGAAAGAAGTCTGAGTTACTCTGGACACCAGCCTGAGGTGTGACTACACATTAATGAGGGATTTAATAAGCAATTGAAAAAAATCAATCCTATGATTGTAGAGCAGAGGTCAAAAACTGGCAGGCTACAGGCCAGATTTTGCCCTCAGATACGTTTTGTTTGGCCCATATAACTTTGGCCTGTACATAGTTATAAATCTTTTAAAACAGTTGCCAACATTTGGAAATTGGGAGATACATAAAAACCTGAGTTTCTGGCTTCTTTTAAAAAGCCTGAAGATCTGGCAAGCTGGGCGTTTTTTCCCTCATAGCAGCTCTAACTTGTATGAAGGTAATCTAGCAGCACTCCTCTACTGTGATTTTGTCCTTTATCGCTGGAATTTTGTTATATTTTCTAACACTCAGTCAGCTTTATTCATTTACATTACCTGTGCAGTTTCTCGCAATTATTTGAGTCTTGGTATCCTGTCTGAAAATTCTAGCTACTATTTGAGAATGACTGTTCATCTATCTGAATTTCAGATTTCCCTAACAGTATAGTAAAAGGCATAATTCTGAGATACCACCCACCCCCAAATCCAAGATTCCCAACCCCTGGTATACATACACCTTCTCCTAGTTATTCAGTCAAACACTAGTCTAGGTGCTGCTGTGAAGGGATTTTGCAGAAGTAAGTAAAGTCTCGGATCAGTTGACTTTAAGATAGGAGGATTACTGAGGTGGGCCTGATCTAATTTAGGGACGTCTTTAAAAGCAGATAATTTTCTCCAGCAGGTCACAAAAGAGGATGCCAGGGATTGCAGGACACTGGCAGGGCCTAAGCAAAGACCGCTGCTGAGAACTACCTTCAGGTCCCACTGCAGGAAGCCTGTATAAGCTGAGAGTGGTCCAGCGACAACAGCTAGAGGGAAATCGGGGGCCTGACTCTTACAGCCATCAGAAAAGGAATTCTGCCACACCAGTGAACTTGGAAGAGAATCTTGAGCCCAAATGAAAACCAGAGTCATGGCTGATACCTGGATTTCAGCCCAGTGAGACCCTAAGCAGGGAAGTCAGATGTGCATGCCCAGACTTCCCACCTACGGAATCGGTGAGATACTACATTGTTATTGTTTTAAGCCTCTAGGTTTATGGTAATTTTTAAAGCAGCAATAGAAAGCCAATACAATATTCAATCATTCTCCCAGTCATTCTGATGCAAAACCTTAATATTAACATTAACATTTATTTCCAAGCTGTTGACGAAGTGTGTTGATTCTACTTACTTTGCTACATCACTGACCTAGCAGGAGCTCTTACCCTCCCACACCTGAAGTTCAGTTGTCCTTTTGCCTGGTCTCCATACCTCCAGTTTTTCCCACACACACAGATACATGATATGCAATATTTCTATTTTAAACTTTCAGAAGCATTTTTCAAAATCTTTAGTGAATCCTCAGCACATATCTGGAAATCATCATGGTATGTTCTAGAACAATATTTCTACACTGGGAGGTGTGGACACTCATTCCTGGATTTCAGATTTCTCCATAAGCCTTAAAATGTAATGCTTTCACACATTTAGTAACTATGTTAAAAAATAACTGAAGTATATGTCTGACCATTTAAAATACAGGTTTATGACCAAGTACAGCCACTCAGTATTGGTCTCTTTCTTTATACTTGTTCGTATTGCTGGTCTCATCAGCATACGCTGTACTACACTGATTTTCTTTTTTTTTTTTTTTTTTTTGTGGTATGCGGGCCTCTCACTGCTGTGGCCTCACCTGTTGCGGAGCGCAGCCTCCGGACGTGCAGGCTCAGCAGCCATGGCTCAGAGGCCCAGCCATTCCGCGGCATGTGGGATCTTCCCAGACCGGGTCACGAACCTGCGTCCCCTGCATCGGCAGGCGGACTCTCAACCACTGCGCCACCAGGGAAGCCCTACACTGATTTTCTTAAACAGCGAAGTTAGGAATAAGGAAGGACTTGATATGGAAGTGATGCTTGCTACAAAAAGTGAAGGCTGAATAATGTCATAGCAAAGTGTGAATGAAAATTTCATTGTACTTTAAATGGAAAACAAAATAGTACTTTTTAAAAAGAACAACAAGTAGGACAAGGAGTGACCCATCATAGTATAAACTCACTCTATTTATTTTGTGATTAGCAATTTAGTTTCAACCAAAAACAAACAATTCAAAACAATGCACAATAACATTACTCTTATTTGTTGAATTTTAAATGAAATTTAAAATGACAAAATGAAATTTCTTTCATTTTGTCATTGTGTTTGTGCCTAACTCATAAATTAGTTTTGGATTTATAGTAATTTTTGAGCTGGGAGTTTTTACCCAGTTTTATTTTTATATTATATTTTAGTAATAAAATACCAATAATTAAAGCTGACGTAGAGAAGCCAAAAAAACCAATGTCTCAGTTTCTCAGACCTTCCTTGTTTTCAATGTCCTTGGCAGTCTTGAAGAGGGCTGGTCAGGTATTTTGCAGAATGTGCCTCAACTGGGATTTTGCTAAACTTTTTCTCATGACTAGACTGTGGTTATGCTGTTTCAGAAGGAAGATCACAGAAGTGAAGCGTCATTCTTAACACATCTTATTAAGGGTATAAATTATCAGCGTGACATCACCATTGACGGTTAACTTTGATCATCTGGCTAAGATTGTGAATAAATTACATAGCTCACCTCCTTGACAGCAAAATATTTATATAAATTATTTGGATTCTTCTGCATGATTTTTTAATAAAAATTTAGAGTATTAATATAAGGAATCCCATATTTCAGAACAACTGAAATCAAATATCTAAGAGACAGGCTCAGTCTTCTCAGGAATCCATTTATTATTTATACCTTTTTCGTGATTTGGCTGAACTACCAGTCTGATAACTTAGTATCCAACACAGTATCTTATAAAAATTAGATGTTCAGTGAAATTTTGTTGAATAAATTAATAAAGTATGACCCCCTCAAATTTATTTATATAATGTGTGTGTTATAAATAAATCTCAATAATTTTCCTAATCAAAAGGAGGCAGATAAAAAATAATATACACATCATGACTCCATTAATATATAGCGACAGAAAGCAGCGTGGGGTCAGCTACACCGGGATTAACCAGAGAACTCTGGGGTGATGGAACTGGCTAGTATTACATGGATGCTTACCATTCATCAAAGCTTATCAATGGGTGTCTTAAAATGTAATCACTTAATGAGTTAAATTATACGCCAATAAAGTTGACTTTCAGAAAGTAAAATATGGACCTATTTTCTAAGTTTTCTTATCAGATGACAGAGAAATACTTGAAACTGTGAGAAGAAATGAGATTAGGAAATATTAAAGATGGGTCTAAATTTAATCAATAAAGAGGAGTATATCAGTAGTTGGCCAACAAAATTTATCTTCTCACTTGCCATAATAATGGAATTTAAAGAAGAAATGTGGCCTTCTATCTAGAGTATACATTTCTAGTTCTCCTCTGTGAGTCATTATACAGTCATGTGATTAAGTCTTCACCAAACAGATCTGGGAAGAATTGACATGTATAGCTTCTGCCTTACTTGCTTAAAAGAAAACTGTTTGCATGGCCCTCCCTAATTTCCTCTTCACGATCACTACAACACAGATGTCCTGTATCCAGCTTTGATAACAGAGATGAAGATATGAATCTAGATACCAGTGAAACTAAACCATTAAAGAAATCTGAATCACTGAATGCCCACGTGGAATAAAGCCTACCAGCCTGTCACTCAGGGGAGGTACAGGTAAGTGAATTAACATTCTTCTTTAAGCCACTGTGTTTTTGGCCTCTTATGAAAGCTTAGACCTTGCTCTAACTGAAACCAGGAAGACCCAGGGCATTTCCTGTGAATGTCATAGAAGGAATAAAGGCAGAGAGCTGTATATGGAGGGCGGTGGGTAGACAGGACTCACTGCATTAGGAAAAGGGATTGGGATAAAGGAATGGAAAATTAGGTTAATGGAATGACCAGACTGTTGACAAACTTGTAATTTATACAGTTCCACTGGGGTTTAGCAATATTATAGAAGAAATGAATGATCATGAACATTGCAGGGATATGCTGAAAGCATTTCTTCAAGAAGATTAATCAGATGTATATAACTAATGGGAGAAAAAAAAGATTCTAGTAAAATAAACTGTAGAAATTATTTAGAAATAAAGTGATATGTACTAGGGCCAAGGAAGAGGCCATAAAAATAGAAGAAATGAAAAAGCCAGGATACATCTCGAAGACAAAACTGACGGAATGAGGTGATAGATTCTATAAAGGGATAAAAAAAATAACTAAGGTACAAAAATTCAGACAATGTTGGTAACTGTTTGGAGAAACAAACAGATAATCTCTGTATAATGAACATTTCAATGCTATTTTCATAGGAGCTATATTCTGCTAAACTTTTGGATTAATTTCACTAACCTAATCTTTTTAAATGGGTTGCCTGCATGAATTACAGTGTGATTCTGTATCTGAATTTAAATTCAGGATTAAATTCAAATTGTATTTGTTTGCCCTATGTTCTCCTTTTCAAGGAAGCACAGAAGTGCATCGAGCAGTGTAGGGGGAAGATGCCTTCCAAGAAGACAACTCTGCTGGGTCAGTTAATAAACAGACGCTTCCGGGATGTATGGAAGAAAAGGGCTTTCCTCTTGCTCTGAAGAGCCTGTAAAGAGGTGAGGTTTTATGAGAAAACATGGCAAAAGTAAGGGATTGCAAATATTCCGAATGGTCCAGGCATGAAGTGAGTATCTTAGGGAAATGAAACTGAAAAATATTCCTTTTCTTCCAATCTGAGTCCTAAAGCTCTATGTCAGATTCATATTATCCATTATCAGTTTGACAGCAGGCTTCCTTATTCCCTTTCTCCAATCTATCCCTCACATTTCCAATCATGTTATGCTCTATAATGTATATTGGAGCGAGCCCTCCTTGGTTTCCAAACCTGTGAGAGATCCCACCCCCATTGCCTGAAGAATATAGTTCAACATCCTTGCATGGCTGTCAAGGCTTTCTAACCTCTACTCCAAATTATCCCTTACCACCTGCTAACTCATAGCAAACATTACACTCTAGTTCTAAAATACAGCCTGCTGTTTCCTTTCTTTGTTCCCTCCCAGTCTACTCATCCTTTAACCTCACCTTCTGAAAAATCCACTCATCTCTAAAGGTTCAGATTAAATAGCACTTCTTTCTAGGTCTTCTTATACTACATTTTTAATGTGATTTATCACCTTTTTCATTTATTATATTTAATTGGTTGCATGATTTTTCTGTGAAGAACTAATTTATAATGCTCAAATCTGAAACTTTGTAAAATGTTTCTTTTTGGTTTTCTATATGCTTCCTCCCACCCTCTTAAATGAAGCACAAAAAACCTTTGCACTAAGAGAATAAACCACACGCATTTATACAAATAAGTTGATATAATTGTTTCACTTTCCTAACCATTTAACCGGAGATTTAAAAGAAAAAAAACCTTACACGAATTTACTAAATGACGTTTCCTTTTTACTTAATAGTAGACATGGCAATTTTCTGACAACTTCTCATACCAATTTGTAGGTGATGATAATTTTAAAAAGATGACCCTCCTAATATTGTCTTGCTTGGCATATTCACAATACAGAGAATGCAAATTGTCATTCTAAGAATAGAATAAAAACAAAGTAATATCAACTACAATAAAAATAAAATTTTTGTTCAGAATTTTTCTGAAAAGGAGTGACAGAAAACCCAAACTAATCTCATTTGAGCAAAAAAAAAATTAAAAAAGCATTTTATAAGAAATATATTGGCTCAAAAATTGAAAAAAGACACTGGTCTAGCCACAGATATAGCTTGATTCAGGTCTCAAATGACATGGTGGAACGCTGTCTCTTGCTTTGTATTCTTCAATTGGCTTTAATCTCAGACTCCAATCTGTAATCTCTGTTGGCTTAATTCAGCAAATATCTTTTGAATGACTATTGTATAGCAGGTGGTGTGTGTGTGTGTGTGTGTGTGTGTGTGTGTGTGTGTGTGTGTGTGTGTGTGTGTGTGTGTGTGTCTATTTAGTGAAAAGGTGAAAAATAGCTCAGGGTAAGGGGCAGAAAGTGATGAGAAAAGGTATTTTCGATAGTTGCCAGGCAAGGTTGTCATGGAAAAGAACCTCTAATGAAAAGATGTTTGGACTAAGACCGAAATGCAGTCAAGAGAGGAGCCGTGGGGTGATCTCTATGGAGAGCCTTCCAAGAAGAGGGAAACCCAGGCAAGGATTCTGAAGCTTGAATATGCCTGATATGATTGCGGAAGACCGAACAAGTCAGTGCAGCTACAGCAGAAAAGAGCAAGGGGAGAGTGCAAGGCAATGATGCCAGAAAGGTAATTAGGTGACACAATAATCTAGAGCCATTAAGGTCATTATAAGAATGTTTGCTTTTACTCTAATGAGACCCAAAACTACCAGACGGTTTTAAGCGCAGACTGGAATGACTGATAGCATTTTAACAGGAGCATTCCTTGTGAAGTTCAGGATCAAAGAATCAAAACTCTGAAGTCAAAAGTGGAGAGTGTCCTTGTCACAGAGAGCTCAATATAAATTACAGAAAGTGAGGTTCCTGGTCAATGAACCACCTGACTTACATCATCTACACTTTTTTAAACGAATCATTGGGCCCACAGAAGGGGATGGAAGGTGACTGCACAGACTGTCTCAGTCAGGGTTATGACCCGCACTTTGTTTCTGGTGGTTGAGGTAGCATCACCTGATATTCACAGAAAATATATAAAATATGGAAGTCACTGAATTGATTAATAAATTGATGGAGATGTTGGAGGAAAGAGTCAGTGAACTTGAACATAGATCAATATAAATGATCTAAATTGAAAAAGAGAAAAGTAAATGAATAAAGACAATCAGAGCCTCAGGAACACGACTAGTTATGCCAGTGTATCTAAACGGTGGGTAATTGCAGGAGGAAGGGCAGCAGTGAGAGTGGGTCAGCAAAACGTCTTTGGAAATAGAATGGCTAAAAACTTTCAACATGGAGTGTCAGACACAAGTTTATAGGTTCAAGAGGCTCACCAAAACCCAAACAAAAATGTGAAGAAAACCACTCCACAGTCAAACTTCTGAAAAGCAAAAATAGAGAGAATATTTGGAAAGCAGCCAAAGAAAAACAACACATTATCTACAAGGAAACCATTATTTAAATGTCTGTAAAATTCTCCTTACAATTGATCTAGACCAGAAAAAAGTGGGACTTTAATGGCACAATACATAGCCTAACTTGGTGAATATAGTCATGTGTACTTGAAAAGAATTATACGGCATAGTTGTTGAGTGCAGTGTTTTGTAAATATCAATTAAGTCTTCTATGTTTTTATTGCTTTTTCTAGGTATATTTTCAACTGCTTAGAGAGGGATGTTAAAGTCTACTATGATTGTAAACTTAGGTATTTTACCCTTTAATATTAACAATTTTTGATGCATATGTTCTGAGGCTCTGTCATTAGACAATTTTACATTTATAATGGTTTGGTTTTCTTGATGAATTGATTTTTGTATCATTATGTCAAGATCCTCTTTTAAAAGAAAATAAAATAAACTGTCACCCAGAATTCTGTTCAATAAAAATGTCCTTTAAGAATGAAGGTTAAAGGGTTTCCCTGGTGGCGCAGTGGTTGAGAGTCTGCCTGCTGATGCAGGGGACACGGGTTCGTGCCCCGGTCTGGGAAGATCCCACATGCCGCGGAGCGGCTGGGCCCGTGAGCCATGGCCGCTGAGCCTGCGCATCCGGAGCCTGTGCTCCGCAACGGGAGAGGCCACAACAGTGAGAGGCCCGCGTACCGCAAAAAAAAAGAATGAAGGCAAAATATAGACACTAGCAAATGAAAAAAAAAAAAAAAAAAAAAGGAAAACTAAGATCATTTTCAGTTACCACCTACAATCATCCATATAAGCTAGTGCTAATGGCAGTTAAGGCTGAAAGGAAGTGATAGCAGAGGGGAACCATCAGAAATGGTAAATATGTGGGCAAACATAAAAGACTTGGTTTCCTCTTTATTTAAAATTCTTATAACTATTTAAAGCAAAAATTATAACATTTCTGTGGGATTTTCAATGTATATTTGTATAGCACGTAAAGTACAGCCTAAAAGATAATAGGGTGGTCAGTAAACTCTTATAGTTACAATTTTTTTTGGCAAAAGAAAAGACAGATTTTTATTTATATACATACACAAGACTTAACAGAAAAACGTTACTCTGGTGGCAATTGTTTGAAATATCACATGAGGTGGTAAAATAGTAGTAGTGACTTGAGGCAAAAAGGCTTATAATACATTGTAGTTCCCAGAAAAATTATAAAGCAAACAGGTAACGGGTCAATAGATAAAATAAAATTCTAAAAATCATTCAAATATTTCAAAGGAAGGCATCAAAGAAGAAACACTGTTGGAACTTCCCTGGTGGCACAGTGGTTAAGAATCCACCTGCCAATGCAGGGGACACTGGTTCGATCCCTGGTGCAAGAAGATCCCACATGCCACGGAGTGACTAAGCCCGTGAGCCACGACTACTGAGCCTGAGCTCTAGAGCCCGCGAGCCACAACTACTGAGCACGCGTGCCACAACTACTGAAGCCCACATGCCTAGAGCCTGTGTTCCCCAACAAGAGGAGCCACTGCAATGAGAAGCCTGTGCAACGCAGCGAAGAGTAGCTCCCGCTCGCCGCAACTAGAGAAAGCCCACACGCAGCAACGAAGACCCAACGCAGCCAAAAATAAATAGATAAAATAAATAAATTTATTAAAAAAAGAGAAGAAACACAGTTAAAAAAACAGAGAACAAACAAATGACAAATTAGAATAAAATGCAATATATAAACAATTATATTATTTTAATAGACTAAATATTCTCACTGAATTCAGCAATTATTAGTGCAGATAAATATAAAAGTATATGCTGTTCGTAAGAAATGTAGTTTAAATACATTTATATCAATCAATTAAAAGTAAACAGATTTTTTAAAAAGGATCAAACAGTGAATTAAAAGTCTCAAGTAGCTACAATAATATCAGATATATTAGGCATCAAGAGAAAAAGTACACAGAAATAAAGAGGGCCAGTTCATCATCACAAAAGGATCAATTCAGCAAGACAAGACAATCATAGGTGGATTTGTCTACTAACAAAGTCTTAGAATATATGAAACAAAAAAATGACAAAGTTATAAATAGGTAATTCCACAACCATAGTAGGAGATATTAATATCCCACTCTCAGTAGGTGATTAAATATCTAGAAAAAAAATAAATAAAACCATAGATGGCTTAATTGATGTTTACAGAGCACTGTGCTCAAAAATGTAAGAAAAAAATTCTTTTGAAATGCACATTGTTATATTCACCAAGACAGACCAATGTACTGGGCCATTAAACTAGTTTCAATAAATTTAAAATAACTGAAATCATAGAGAATGTGTTGTCTGATCACATGAAATTGAATAAGAAATCAATAATTATAAGATTTTAGAGAAATATTTTGAATATTTGGAAATACCTAGAAATTGAACATACTCCTAAATAATACTTGGGTCAAAGAAGAAATTAGAAATAGAAAATATTTTGAACTGCAGTGTAATAAAAACACACCGTGTGTGAAATAGAGCTAAACCAGTACTTAGAAGAAAATGTCGGTTCAACATTTGAAAATCCAAAAATGTGATCAATAAATATAATAAATTAAATAAATAAATAAAATTTAAAAATCTTTTTCATCCTTAGCAAACTAGGAATAGATGAAAACGTCCTCATGCTGATAAAGAGCAAAATTAGTGATTAAATTATGAATGCTTAACCCTAAATTCACCAATAAGGCCAAGTTTCACACTCACACTATTTCTAGTCAACGTGGGACTGAAGATCCTCACTGTTGCCCTAAGCTGAGGGGGAAAAAAAAGCATTCAGACTGAAAAGGAAGTAAAACAGTATCTATTTGCAGATGGCATGATTGCTTACATAAGAAACTCTAAGAAATTTATCAAGCTGTTTGAACCAATAAGTGAATGTGACATTTTTTAAAGAATTCAGGTTAATAAAAGGAACTATATCTTATATAATAGTAGCAAACAATGAAAATGAAATAAAAATTTATTTACAATGTGCCAAAATAAAATATTTAGGAATAAATTTAACATGAGATATGAAAGATCTCTTCACTGAAAATTACACAAAATCACTGAGATTTTACAAAAAGAAGAAGGACTAAAAAGTGTAGCTATCACTTTGTCCTTAGACTGAAAGTTTTAATACTGCTACCCGGTTAGTTCTCCCTTACCTGATCAAATTGATCTATAGATTCACTTTAATCTCAATCAAAATCTCTGAAGGATGTTTCGTAGATGTTGCAAGTTGATTCTAAAATGTGTATGGAAATTAGAAAGATATAGAATAACCATAGCAAAGTTTTAAAATGAACACCAAAGTTGGAAGGTTTACACTACCTGATTTCAAAATTACTAGAAGGCTACAGTAATTAACATAATGTAGTATTGGAATTAAGGTAGACATTGTATAAAAGGTACCGAAGAGAGAGCACAGTCATAAATCCTTACATATACAGCCAATTGATTTTGACAAAGGTGCCAAGGCACTTCCATGGGAAAAGAAAAGCTATTTTAACAAATGATGCTGGAAGAACTGGATATCTGCATGGGGAAAAAATTAATGATCGATTTTATTAACACCCTACACAAAAATAAATTCAGAATGGATTCAGACCTAAAGGCAAAAAAATATTGTTTCTAGAAGGAAACGGAGAATAATATATGTGCAAACTTGGAGTGTATTTTTTAGCTAGAATCCCCAAATCATAAATTCTAGAGGAAAATATCCATAAGCTGAAATTCATTAAAATGTTCTTCAAAAGGCAGCATACAAAATTAAATAAGCAAACTACACATTAATATGAAATAAATTATATCCGGAATACATAAAGAACTCTTACAACTTAATAAGACATACAACCTATTAAAAAGTAGGCAAAATATTTAAATGGACGTTTAACAAAAGAAGATATGGATAAATATAATACATGAAAAAGACTAAACATTGTCATTAGAAAAACACTAATTAAACCTTTTCACGTTTATTAAAAATGTCCAAAATTAAAAACAATTACAATGCAAAGCACTGGTCAGGGTCTGGAACAACTGGAATTCTACACATTGTTGGTAAGTTATAAAATGGTACTACTGTCTTAGAAAAGATTGTGGAATTTCCTTACACAGCTGAATATGATTAACCCTATTACCCAACAATTTAACTCCAGGCACTTATCCAAGAGACAGGAAAATATACATCCACAAAACGATCTGCTCAAAACTATTTACATCAGCTTTATCATAATAGTCAAAAACTGGCATCAATGCAAGTGCTGATCAACAGGAGAGTGGATCAATAAATGCTGGTGTGTTCTTTCAAAGTATTTATATTTGGTAATAAAAACATGGAATAAATGTCATGGATAAATCTCAAGACATAATGCTAAACAAAAGAAGCCAAGCTAAAGAATACATACTCTATAACTCCACTTACGTGAAGTACATATTCTATGATTTCATTTACATGAAGAACAGGCACAATCAGATGTTTGAACAGTAGTTACCGATGAGATACGGAGACTGAATGAAAGAGGTACAAGGGAATATTGGAAAGGTTACACATCTTTACCAGGATGATTCTTAAATGGTTGTATATATTTGTTAAAATTCTCAAGACTTAAATTTTATCTTCATAAAAAAAAAAATATATAGGGACTTCCCCGGTGGTCCAGTGGTTAAAACTCCGTGCTTCCAATGCAGGGGGTGTGGGTTCAATCCCTGGTCGGGGAACTAAGATCCCACGTGCTGCATGGCGCAGGTAAGAAAAAAAAATTTTTTTTAAATACCATCATCTTTTTTTTACCCATTCACAACTGAGGAGTGGAGGTAGATGTCATTACATGTGAAAGAGGTAAGGATCTGTGAAGCTAGAGTGTTAGATTGCTTATCTAGATGACTATTGCAATAACCTATGGGGCAGACAGAATTTAGGATGGAGAGGAAAAATAAACTAGTTATGTGAGAAGAATTAACTCTTCTGTGTTTAGATTGGGAGCATGAGGGAGAGCTGGGAAATCCACCTCCTTCAGTATCTGACGTAAGTAGTAATTACAGCCAAAATAGTAACAGCTAAAACTTACATGTATTACTATGGGCCAGATGTGTTTCTCAGAACTTTAAATATATTAACTAATTTACAGGAAGTACTCAGTTATGTCTATTTAAAAGTATCCAAATACATTATAGAAGCTAGTTATGCAATTTACAACAGACATCGGTCTTGTTGTGAGACATGCATACCTAATGTATTGCAGTACTAACATATAATAATAGGTAAGGCAACCTATTGCTCTTTTTATATTCAAAATTGAGAATACAACTATATTTCCAAGAATGACTGAAAATAGTAAGAGGTAACCAAATGTCATTTATTTAGTCATTAACCTATATATTGCTATTTGTTCATCACTGATGTTCCCACAGTGCCTGTCATTCTATGAAAACTTGTCTCTAAGATGCTATTAGGGTTTGCACTTTTCTTTCAAGGAATCTCAGCTATGTCACACACTCTTGGAATTGCATCAGTACACATCCTCCTGTGAATGTGATTTCAATAGTTTGGCATAAATGTTGCTATGGTAAGTTTAAAGAGTTAGCCTGGCCATTGAGACCTTCTTCTTAAGAGGCTTTCATCCAGGAAATAACCTGGGCACACATAGGATCTGGTTTGCTGGAGATACATGTCTTAGGACATTGTAAAGGAACTTCTAAACATAATTGCCTTATTCAACTTTAAATTTTTAGAATGTCATAAGTAAACTAAATGTCAAAAGTTTTATTTCTCTGAGTTTATCATAACCATCCCTGACTAATTCTGGAAAATCTGACCAATTAAGAGAAAACGCATATGCCACATTGGTGTGACTGAGCCAGTCTAGAATTCTGTATACTTTTCAAAGGAACAATTAAAAATAGTCAACAAATTGCTCCAGTGTTCCTAGAGAAAGAAAGTCCATCTCCAACATTTGGCTATTGCTTTCACTTCGGTATGGACCATTCTCAGCATTTGCGGTGTTTAAAAGACCATAACTCTGTGTGTCTATGTATCTTTATTATTCTTATATTATACTTTATCTCATGAGTGTGTGCTCAAAATCTGGCATAAAGGTTAAGTATACATTTAAATCTGTCCCTTTGTTTACTTTCAATACTTAGGTAATATCAAGATGACCTTCATAAACTGCAGAAACTTTAAACAATATGAAGGATGGTAGTTTTTAAAAAAATGTAACCCATCTTTGTGTTCCTGTTTGATCAAAACTAAATAAATAAGAGACATCAAACACATGTCTCTTAAAGAAGGAACACCAAACGTCCTTAGCTAGCTTGAAGAGATTATAATGGGGAATTTAGAAAGAGGAATGACTTTGGGAAGCTTTTGCAGCAGAGCCGTTAGCAAACAAAGTCAGAAAGTCAAGCACCTGAATGAACAGCTCAACACGAAATTACTCGCTGGATGCTATCAGAGGCTGTGGTCAAATACCTCTGCTGCAGAGCCAGCTAGTGGATAGAATGATTGAGCGCTGCATACAAATCGATGGCATTCTATGTGTGGGTACCCAGTGAGCGGCTGGCAGCAAGGAAGAGAATGCCCATCACCGGTGCCACTTCTTCACTTACCTCACATTGGAATTCAGATGGTGGCTGAGAGCCCGAAAAGTGAATTTACTGTTGCAAGAAAGTCAATATTTTACAATAACTCTAGGCAGTGATTTTAAAGGACGTTTTGTGCACTCCATTTACTACTTCACACACATGTATATTGTTATTCCTTTGCCAGCCATACCTAGGAGCAGAGTGATTCCAAGAGCCTACTTCATTTAAAGCACCGGGTCTTTACAAAGCAAACAAACGGCCTATGTCTCACCAGGAAAACTGAGTTATTAGAAGAAAGTTCTCTGAATTTCAAGAGAGGCTATTTACTTCACTTGTCCGCCCCCGCTCCTCCACCATTTTGCTCTGTTTCTGAAAGGATTTTTCATTTTTAATAAAATCTGTCACCAAGTCAAAACCGTCACGTTTACCCTTCCTACAGGTGACTTGCCAATGTGATGATGTGAAAATGGACGCAGATATCAGAACGTAAACTTGACTTTTAAAAGTGATATGTTTTGATTAAAGGAAGAGTATATTTATAAATCTCCAATAAAGCGAGTGTCCTTTTCTGAACTAATGTCTTCTTGCTTATTTATAAGTAGAAGTATAACTGTTATTTTTGGTTTCCATAGCATGCTTTTTAAATGAACTTACCTTAAATAAAAGAGACTAAGATGTTTTATGTATCATTGTCCTTTATGGCATACACACACAAAAGTAACAAAATATCTGTTCTTCATCATTTCTCGTAATAGGTATTCAGTTACAAAGACAAAGAGAAATGACTACATTTGATGCAGCTCTTAGCAGTGTAAAATCCTTTTGCCTTTTTTTCCCCTTTGCTTCACAGAACAGAAAGGGGATGAGAGTACCTGTTCACTGCCATAAGGTTCATATTTATGCTGGTGTCAAGGAGTAACTTCTCTCTACATCTATTTTTTTCATTATTAAAAAAGGCAACTTTGTTGAAATATACTGTCAGCTCTGAGCCTAAAACTCTGAATAGAATGTTATCATGGAGAAAAACACAGGGTGCCTATAGATTAATTTTCAATTTCTCCAGTCACTGCAAAGCACATGACCAGCCATGCAGCCTGCCCACATCTGCAGGGCACTTCATGTCGACCTGAACGTTGGAGTTTGAGAAAGGCTCTACAGTTGGGACTTACGTATGTCTCTCTCCTTTGCACTGTGCATTTAAGTAAAGGGAAAAGCGAAGTTAACCTCACAGTAGAATTTTATTTGTTTGGATAACTGGCAACACAAATCTTTCCCCTAAATTTATGAAATATGAGCTTCACCACCCAGCATCACTGTTACGTGAATGAATTGATGTAAAAGACAACCAAGACGGAAATGAGATCTGAACTACTGCAAAATCCATTTCAAAATGGTTTAGGGGATGGAGGAAGTATTGCGTCAATTTTCTACCCAGCAAAGAAATATGGCATTTACTGTGTTTACATACAAAATCCAAGCACCTGTGCGGGGGGGGGGGGGGATTCAAGAATGAAGTGTGTATTGGGTGGTGTGATTTAGAAAGTTTAAGAAGGGCTGTAAGGCCACCCTTCAGAATTTAGGAATTGACCCTTGACCTGCTCACAACGGAACACATCCTGGCTTCCTCTTACTGCCTTCGGGCATTGTTTCTCTAAACTTCCGTGACTCCAATTCTTCCAGTTCTGTGTCTTCAGTGAGTCCATTTCCCTAGACTTCTCACTTTCTACATCATTCTCAAGTTTATAACTGGACTCCTCTTTTCCATCTTGGCCTTTGTTTTCAAACAGTCTTGCTGGTAATGAACTTGTACAGTGTGGCTTTGAGACACTCTTCTGGGAGCCCTCCAATTTGGTAAATTTGTTCTGAACATCCTGTGGTCCAACCCTTTCTCTGTTCTGGTCTAGGACAACTGACATGAATAATTTAGCCAATTCTGCTTAACAACAGAAATGCTTTCTTCCATTCAATTACTTTTCTTGTCATTTGTGAAATCTTTACATTTGCTCCTCAAAAAACTAGCCCAGAGAGTAGTTTGTGTTTGTGTAATCAAATACGAAGGGGAAAGAGGACAATCTGAAGAGCAACTTCTTCAAACTCGACTTGGGGAGAATATAAATTGTTCCCAAATCTCTTATCTTTATGAATTATTTTTCAACGTTCAAGAAAGAGCTTTAACTGATATTACAGGGCCAAAGATCAGTTGCCATAATTATATTTAACTGTTTAATATAATGCCAGTTTATTTACAAATAGCGTAATTATTTGCATCATTACATATGCTACTCATGACATGGTGATCTATTTACAAATAATATTTGTTTGAGTTGATTAAATGTGAAAAAGTGTTCCTCTGAAGGTAGAAAGGGAAACATTTATGAAATTTGATATCTCGTCGCCATCAAATAATCTTTTAACATTTGAAAGCTCTACCCCTAGTGTCTGCTCCGTTGGTATCCGACTGCAGTTAAGTGGACCGTAAGTGAAGCCATCATTGGGTTCAGCATTTTGATAAAAATCAGTTCAGCCTAAAATTGCTTTAGCACAAATGGCAAAAGTTGCATGGAATATTAATTTTAAGGATCACTTAAAGTCTATTGCTGAAACTTTGTGTGCTTCTTTAGGATGAAACTGCCAGAGCTTCAGGAAATCTGAGTGTCAGTAATGATATTTGCTCAAATGAAGAATAGCAGGACCCTTAGAAATGGAGGAAGTGGAAGAGGAGACTCTGACAGCAAATCGCACCAGGAGCTTTTAAGACAATCAAAGGATATAAAGTACTGGGACATGTTAGATAAATCCAAACACATTTTCATCCATCATCCCTTTGAGAATTGGAGTACATGTAAACAAGAGGACGAATTGATACTCTTGGAAGCAAACTTTCCAATCTCTCTGCTGTACTCATCTCAAATACTGTTTGTGTGCCTCTCAATCAGCATGTTGCTTGTACCAAAAACGCTAAATGGCAAACATCTACAGGGCCAGCAGAAGGATAAATGTACCCTTCTGAAAAAGCTAAAGGGGAGAATTCTAATTTACAAGCTACCATAGTAGAATGAAAATAAGAAAAGTATAAATTTCACCAAGAATAAACTATTGATACCTGCCCCAACATGGATAAGACCCAAAGACATCAGACTAAGTGAAAAGAGATGAAAAAGTACATACTGTATACTTTTGCTACATGGTTATATGAAGTTCTAGAATATGCTAAACTAATTAATAGTGATAGAAATCAAATCAATATTTGCACTGTTTTATAACTTGATAGAGTGGTGGGTTACATGGAATTTGTCAAAACTCCTTAGGATATATAATCAGATCTGTGCAGTTTACTCTATATAAAGTATACCTTCATTGAATTATGCACGGAAAAAGCTTAAAACATAGTTGAAAAACTATTAAGCCCTAGGGACAAAAGCATTTTAACAAAATATAAAAAATAATTTATTCAACAAATATTTACTGGATGCCTTTTAAGTGAAAGAAATTGCTTGGGGCACTTATGAGACATCAGTGACCCCATCAGAAAATGATCAGTGCCTACATTTCAACAATCGAGAGAAAAAAATAGCAAAAAAGAGAGGAAAAAAATAAAATAAATTATAAGTAACTTTATAGTATAGTAATAGAAGGTGATAAATGCCATGGAAAAGTAAGAAAGTACAGGAAGGTGAAGAGAATCAGTAGTGCTGGTCAGGGAAGCAGAGGCTGGGTTTAAATTTTAAATAGGGGGCCAGGACAGGTATCATGAAGATGAACTGTTCATGAACTGAGACATGCAGTGGGTGAGGTTGCTTTCCATGTGGATATTTGGGTAAAGGGCACTGCATGGAAAAAGCACTGTCAGTATAAAGGAATAAGGTGGGGATGTGCATGGAATGTATGAGGAACAGCAGGGAGATCAGTGTAAGTGGTGTGGACTGATTAGACAACCAGGAGGAGAAAAAAGACCACTGGGATTCAGACATGTAGGTGCCTTGGGGGTTCATCATAAGAATTTTGTCTTTTGGTTGGAAGGAGATGGCAAACTATGTAGGTTAAAAAATATAATGAGCTGGAAATTTGATGGTGAATCTTGGTTGATGGGACATGGAAGAAACAGAAACCTTTTGTTAGCAGGAGGTGGTGAAAGTGGTCACATGTGCTGGCTGTACTTCGAAGATAAAGCTTGTAGGATTTGCTGAGTGATTAGATACACAGTGTGAGAACAAGAAAGAGGTGTTGATTTTAAGTTTTCTAGTCTATTGAAGGGTGTTGGTGGAGCAGATAAAAAATTAACAGGTAACTATAGATTCACACACAGCAAGCCAAGGTGAAGGTACTATTTGAATGTGAGTTATTCTTACCCACCAGTTTGGGGCAGAATGGAAAGAACAGAGTAATCTATAAAGAGTAAAGGATTTGAAGTCAGAAAATACTGAAGTGACCTCACCTCATTACTCCTCTCTTTGCTCCTCAGTGAAAGGGACCATCTGTACAACCATCTCCCAGGATTGCTGTGCATGTTAACAACAACAGCAAAGAATAAACAGAAAGATAAAGGAAAGCAAAGGTGGATCAGAAGTAATTAGACTTGAAGTTATCTTGAAAGGCAACTCTGGCTTTATCCACCCATTAAACTAAAAAACCCCAAAACCTCATCTGAATTATCCAAGATGATTGGTCCATTGAGAAACAGGAACCTCGGCACCTCAAGAAATCCCATTCCATGACTCAACTGCTGGAACTGTAATGAAGTTCTCAGGTGGATCGGCAAATTTCTGTTTTTATATAATTTTTACTTTTGCATCTATTTTCGTTTTAATATCTGCACTGAGTAAGCATAATCTCCTTTATCTGAAAAACATACAAATCTTTCTGAGCACACTCATAAAGAACAGTGAGCATACTCATCCTATGTTTCCTTTAGGAGATCTGCACACTCCACTTTCCTGCTTTCCTCAGAAGTCCGTCATTTACCCTTGCCTCTAAAGTCTCTGTGGTCATAGTTTGTCCAGTCTCTTGTGGATGGACGCCTGGGCTCTGTTCAGCTTGGGTCCAGTGTGCAGGAAGCTGTAGATGTTCTTGTGCAAGTCCTTCTACATCATAAAGTAAGTGTATGTTTCCTTTCATGAGGTATTGCCAAAGCTTTTCCCAAAGTGGTTGTACTATTTCATTGATACATCCTCACCAGAAATGTATGAAACTTCCAGTTTCGGGTGCAGCAGAGGTGGGTGGGGACTGACTAAGCACAATCTTGAAAAACCTTCTGAGGTGCTGGAAACATTCTATATCTTCATATGGATTTTGGTGGCACACATGCATGTATTGGTCAAAATTTAGCAAAGGTACGCTTTTGTGTACATTTCATCGTATGTAAAATTTATATCTCACACAGAAAACTGTAAACAAATACTAAACACCGACTAATGATATGCTTACTATTTATGAATTGTACTGATGCCTGCAATTTACTTTGTAATGCATTTAAAAGAAGATAGATTGATGAGTGAACAGAGGGATGGTTGCATTGATAGATATCTGATAAAACAAGCACATCAAATGTTAATGATGACATTGTATGGTGGGTATACAGGTGACCACTTGAAAAATCATTTCAACTTCACCATATGTTTAAAATATTTCAAAACAAATTGCTAAAAAAAGAGGGAAAAAAAGTAAAACATACACTGACCACAGGAACCAGCTGTTCTACTCATAAAATGAAGGCGTATGTCCATACAGAGACTTGTGCATGAGTGTTCAAGCAACTTTAATTGTAGTGACAGAAAGCTAGCAGCAACGCAGATGCCGACAAGGAGGTAAGCGGATGAACAAAAGGAGGTAGAGACATGTGATGGACTACTTACTGCCCTGCAGTGAGAAGGAAGGCGCTATCAATAGGCACAACGTGGATGAATCTCGAAATAATTGTGCTGTGTGAAAGAAGCCAGACCAAAAAAAATTATATACATATATACACAGAGAGAGAGAGAGAGAGAGAGAGAGAGAGAGAGAGAGGGAGAGAGAGGGAGAGGGAGAGAGAGGGAGAGAGAGAGATACTGTATGATTCCATTTATGTAAAATTCCTGAAAATGGAAACTAATGTAGAGTGACAGAAAGCAGAACAGTAGTTGCAGGGGATGGAGATGGGGGAGGGGTTGGGATGGGGAGGGAGGAAAGAATTACAAATGGGAATGAGGAAGCCTTTGGGCCTGAGAGTGGTGATGGTTTCACAGTTATATGCATAAAACCTATCAGACTTTATACTTTAAATAGGTGCAGTTTTGTGTATATCAATTGTACCTCAATAAAGCTGTTTCTAAAATCCTAAAAAAATATTATCTATTATTCTTAAATTCATCTTCTGCTCACAGGGTGTTCATCAGTCTTTTCAATGGTCTCAGCCATGGAGAACATCTCTTTGACTTACGTGCTTTACTCCTATGAATATGGATTAAACCTATTATTTTGGTAGCATTGACACAGTGTTAATATACAGTGGAATTACAGAGTAAAAATAAAACTCTTTAAGTCCTTTAATTTTTTTATTTAAAATATGCGCTGCTGTTAAACCAGGTCATATGCAATCATACTGTAGACACTACTCAATTTGTAATATTTTGGCTCATTTTACAGTCATTTTAATATTCGTGTGCCTTTAGGCTGCAAACAAAGGATCAGCGATCACTTTCTTTTGTGATGCCATTGTATTGCGATGACAAGTGTAAATACTGGCTGGTCAGTAGAATATAAAACTTACAACTTAGAAAAATATTAAGAAAAAAATCAAATTATACAATATGCGTATTATCTTTTACTATGAAGTTCATGATATATCAACATATAGCATGTTGTTCTCAACCTACACTTCATATTTTGTTAACTGAATAGTTTACTATAGGTGGAATTACTGAATATACAGGTAATGGTTATATAAGAGATAACTTTAATAAATATTATTCCTTAAGTAAAGAAGTGATATACATTATGAATTTTTGTCATGTTACACTCGATAAAACTGACTTTTGTCCTTAAGTTGTGATAGCTGCCATTCATTTTATTGTGTAGTTATTGCTACTTGTTGAAGTTCCTATTCTGTCCTATCGATAGTCATTACAATTCTGTATATTTATTTACACCCTGAGGCTATGGGGAGAAGATTCTGTGGCTTTGTTTATTAAATAACAAATATGTGTAAGGCAAAAGTCTAGCTAGTGGATGATCTTTCTTTAACAACATTAAGACAAAAGAAATGACGGCTTGGAAAATTTGAAATTGCTACATTAAGTAGAGGACAAGAACTGTACAAAGAAAAATAGCATACTTCTTGCTTTGGCAGATTAAAATAAACTAAAAGTATAATATATGCATAAACCATCACAAAGCAGAAAAACAAACTTATTGTTTCTTAGCACAGACAGCAGTATTGCTCGTGGCAAAACACTGTACCTCTGCTGTTAACTCGCAGGAAAGCATTACAATCACAGGGTACTATTAAAATTTATCATATTTTGGAAATAAAATATAAAATAAAGTGTGAATAAATTCAATTGAATACAAGTGATAATCTATGAGATAAAAAGAAATGTAATGAAAGAGTTCATCCGGCCAGTTACTTTTAGTGAAAATGCGCAAGTTAAAGCGGCTTTTACTCCCTTTTTGATTGTGTAGACTGTTACTGTGCAAATAAACTTTAAATTGTCAAGTTCTCTTATTATCTAGTGTAGCTGATGGTTCACAAAGAGGGTCAAAGAGGTTCACTTGCCCTGTGATACTTATGGGAGCAAATATCTCTTACTCCTTTGTCTTCATGGTTAAATTTCCATTAGCTCCATATGAATAATGATGTAAACATGCGAGGTTCTCTTCTGACTGCTAACTGGAGTAACCTTTAATAACCTTCCTAACTGCAAGACCCAGTATTTCTGGAATGCCCATTGTTTACTAGAAAATCTGTTCTTTGTGAAAGCAGTTTTGGATGAACACGTGTTTGTTATTTCCAAATAAAGCCAATAGTGTACAGAAAGTGTACACAGTCAACTGAAGTATCTGTAACTATAATTATATTTCATATATAAACTTCTAGCCAAAAAAGTCAAAATCGTAAGATGCAATGAACTGCATTAAAGAGATAACCTTATCTGTCAGAAGACAGCTCTGAAGTAACCGCTGTGGAAACCAATACTGGTCTTTCGTCCTTCCTGCAGCAGTCTATACCAAACCAGTTCTCTTGATCTGTTTACTTAGCTGCTGAGAAGTCCTCACAAGTCGCCTCTACCCATTACTCTCTTTCACTGTTCTCAGGGAGTCATAGGAAGGCGGGGCAGAGCATGCAAGGCTTTATAGGACATTCTAAGTAGAATAAGGAGTTTTCCTTTTCCATTGTCAAGTGAAGAAAAGAGTGAAGTGAGCTTCATGAAAAGCTGTGGGATGTTAACCGCTCACATGCATTGGGCAAAAGGTCCTTTTCTTTGGGTCAGGAAACTATGAGGCACGTGTCTTGTGTTGGCATACAAGAGGGTCCAAGGCATGGGCCCCCCACAAGTTCTGTTACATAAATGTTTGCTTTCTTAAATTAGAACTTGGCATTTGAAGACGCTCAGATTAAGAACCCTAGGAACCCTTTGCCTCAGGTACACCTTTGTCCATGGGAACCACGGGAAGCGTCATGACCGTGGGTCCGTGATGAGAGATTAAATAAGAAATCCTAACCACGAATAGGAACGTTCTCCCTGGGCTTGTGTGGAAAGAGGATGCTTCTTCTGGGGCCACTTTCTGTCTGGATTCTAAGTGTTATCTTACTAATAAGGACATTGTAGGTGGGTGGTGGGATGGTAGGAAAATAAAATCTGACTCATTAACTACACTCCTCAAATAGGAAGCCCATTACATGGTCTGTGATGTGTCATGCAGTAAATTATAGAACGTAGTGGAAACACAGCCCGTCTGGTTTTATTACCCGTCCGGTCACAAGCCATGATTAAATCGGTGAACCACGTCTAGAATCAAAGGGTAGGGAGGAACACTGAACAACTGTCAAATAAAAACGTGAGGAGTCAGCATGGTGGTTGCTGTCCTTTGTGTGAATTAGAGGCAGGCACAAATTTGGGGGAGGATGCAGCCCTGCCAGGATACACGGCTTGTGGATGCCAGACACTCTCATTCATTAGGTGTTGGGCAGCACACGGAATCTGAAATTTTAGTTAAGTGCACAGGTTATTCTGAGAAAAGTATTTAATAATCCATAAATTCTCCTCTAACATTCATGGTTCTATTAGAAGACCACAAACAATGAGAAAAAGTAGATAACAGTGTAAGAGGATCATATACTGAACACTTGAAGTTCAAAGAGCAAAAAGGTCACATACGATCAGATCAGTGAGATTGGAAAGGGCATGGAAGCATATCACCGGGGCCGAGGGGGCGGTCAACTGCCTTCCCCATGAAGGAAGGGCATGGGTGGAACAGCAGAGGTAGAGATACTGGAGCACATGCTAAACTGTAAATAATCCAGTTTGATTAAAGAAATGCCTATGAGCTTATGCAGGAGACCAGAGGCAGATGAGTCTAGATCATCAGAGGACACTTCATTTCAGACTAAGCTATTGGTTTATTCTTTATTCCATTGGCAACAGACGATTTTTGGAGGTTTGTAGGAGAGAAGTGACACTAAGATAATTGTGTCTTAAAATGACTCATTTTGGGTCAGGAGAGAAGATAACTTAAGAAGAGTTTGCAATCTTCCAGGAGGGTACCAGGAGGAAGTGAGGGAAAGAATATACCAAGCAGGCATCAAGCATGGGACCTTGTGAATGATGAAATGCAGGGCAGGATAAGGAGCATCGTATCG
This sequence comes from Pseudorca crassidens, assembly GCF_039906515.1. Taxonomy (NCBI): domain Eukaryota; kingdom Metazoa; phylum Chordata; class Mammalia; order Artiodactyla; family Delphinidae; genus Pseudorca; species Pseudorca crassidens. Next base: position 8,633,563 of record NC_090313.1, read on the forward strand.
TTACCCGGTAACAGAAACAGGGAAATGCGGATTAGGAAATCCGGGAGGAATGATGGGACTGATGTTATGGCTACTCTCCACTACAGTCTAAAGAATGCAAAAGGAACTTTCCCAAGTAGCTTAGAGGTTAAGAATGTAGGCTCTGGAGGCTGACTGCCTGCATTCAAACCTGGGTTCCATGACAAACCAGCAATATAACCTTGGGCAAACGATTGACCCTGTGTGTGCCTCACCTGCCTCTTCCTTAAGATACGGGAAAATAATATAGGAACTCCTTCAGGTTTGCTTTGCTGTGCTTTCTGAGTCTCAAATGGGTTACTGCATACTAGTTGTTTTAAATAATACCTGACTTACAGTAAGCCCTCAATAAATGCCGGATGCTATCATTTCTGTTATGTATTAGTTGGCCTTTAACCATCCTTTCCTCTAACATACTCTACCTTAGACCTAACTTACCTCCCTTTTACCAAATGTACACTATGTGTCCTCTGTAAAAAATGGAATATGGTTGCTCACACTGCTCGTTGCTGCAGCCCTGAATGTAAATTAATTTACCCTCTGTGCCTCCTGTTATATTTCTACTTTTTAATAAACTCTATGACACTTTCTTCTTCTGACACAAAACTAATCTAATAGAATGCATTTCCCCAAAAGTATCCATATAGCTACTAATGCTTATTGCTCAAAAATATTGTCTCAAAGCTTTGGAACATACTGCATTATGCTACCTGAATAAATAATGCCTTTGCCACAAAAGCAATTCCTGTAAAAATCATGCTTAATAAAAAGTCTATTAAAATAGAGAGATTTTTCTAGAAAATGAGAATTAAAATAGGCATAGATCACTGAGATATACACACTGACTGCACTGAAGAGCAAGTAAAATTACTCATGTTCTATAGCCCTATAAAACTATGTTTGTCTCGTGTTAATTTGTGCTGTGGCCACATTGGTTTTTACGCACACACAGATCCCTCTTCCTAATCAGTGAGATGTCACATCTCTAAATCACAAAACGAATCCAGCGCTTCTATTGTATTTTTTCAATAAAATCTGGGCCCTTTATCACTCTTGATCCCCACACAGAATTTCTAGTGATGTTGCTAAGAGCTGTGAACATGAATCAAGCCTACTAAATGACACATAATAACTAGTGGACTTGCTCCAGGGATTAGTAATGGGCCCCTGACCTATAGGTCAACAATTTGAATCCAGACTCAGTTAATAGTAGCTAAAACTTGCTACAATCTGATGTCCAATGGGCAGCCAATGAAAGGAGACCTACAGCCTCTGTGGAATTCCAAGTTAACAGGTGCCGTAGCACAGAATCCCCAAAAGAATGGCTAAGGTCAAAGGTCAAAGAAAAAACCCGTGTGGAAGTCTAGCTGCTTCTGACCAGCAGAGGAAGTCTCTGCAGTCCTTCCTGGTATGCTGACTGTGAAATATATCCTTCCTCAGTCACACAAATGGGAGCCCTCTTCCTTCCGTGACAATGTCAGCAGAACAGTACAGCATAGCAACTTAGAAAATTAAAGTGTGTATGTGCGAAAATGTTTGTTTGCCTCTAGGTTTATATAAATTTCATTTTAAGTGTAATTGCTATAACAGGAAGAATGCAGTATTTTCACGGAATTGACATGATGTGCAAAAATAAAAGCTTTTTCTTTACATGCACATACACACACACACACACCCCCCCCCAATGAAACGATGAAAAGAAGATCCCTCACAGATTAAAATTAAATTAATGTGATCTCTGTTCTTTAATGAGTACATTTACTGTTACTATATTTTCCTATTGATGTTATCATAAAGGTTTCCTTCACAGGTGAGAGTCTCACTTTGTTTCTCTTAAGAAATGTCTCAGTAGTGCTATATTTATAGTGTTGCATTCATAAGTAATAACAGTTATTGAGCATTTGTTATATTATATATTGAATTAATACTTTAAACATTCATTGAAAGCTCTGCATATCCATATGTTGATAGGGTATCACCAGATCAAATTTCTGATAATAACAAAGAAAGATAAGTCTGCATCACTCATCTTTAAAAGTAAAGACATTTATAGGGTGTTTGTAAATTCCTAATGCAACCTTACCTTCTAATAAATGTGGATGTATTCACAATATGAAGAAAACTGCAGAAGTATGTTCTATTCTTCAAGATAACATGATTTTAAAGAAATTTAAACCAAGATTATGTATGTATATGTGTGTGTGTGTGTATATATATATATATATATACACACTCAACTACAACTGGAGAGTATTTTCAAACTATTAGAATATAAAATGGCATAACATTATGTATCACAAGAAATATAGAACCATTTACTTTTAATTTCTGTCCTATGCATACCTAAAATTATTACCTAAATTAATACCTAAAATTATTTCACAATACAGATTTTTTTAACAACTGTACACCACTTTCTAATCATACTTGGGACCCTAAATTTATAACCAAGCTACTTTTACATGGCCTCTACCCTTTTCTCATAACACCTGGGTTTTTTTATTTTTTGAAAAAAAATAAAAGAATTCAAATTATAAACTTGCCACTTTTAAAATCAACCATATTTAGATATACTATCAAAATAAAAATGCATCATTTATCTAAAATTATTCAAGTAATCCGAAAAGGCCCCTAGCATCCATGATGACTTGAAACATTTCCTATCATAGTGGTGAAAGAAATGAAAAAAAAGAATTTTTAAATATATTTGAAAATTCAAGTTCAGTAATATTTCTGACTCTACTTCATTTGGATTACTTCTCAACTCACATTAGAAATGACCCATTTTACTTTTTTACAGTGTTCTAAAGCATCTTTGCTTTGCTGACACAAAAACTCTGCTTTCTGTGCCTGCTAATAAGATGATTTATTTATAGAAAGATCAGGCAGATAAGCCCACAGATGCTATGCCCCCCATGCTTTGTAAGTGTTTTGCAAAAGGTCAGATGCCATTGACCTTTTAGATAACTGGAGTAGTTGATCTCACAAAGAGATCACTTTTCTGTCCCTGATTGAATCTGAGATTGGCTTTCTCAGCTAAAACAATATGAATGGATGGCTGCTAATATGTTCAATAACCTCGCTATTTTTTTAACATCTAGAAATTTAAAAAATCTCTAACCCTAATATTAACATTTCTCCTCCTGACAATAGATACTATCTTCCACTGGAGATGTTTCAGTTATAAATGCAAATATCTATTTTATATCTATTTATTTATATATCTATTTTTATTATATATCTATTTATATATCTATTTTATATCTATATATTTATATCTATTTTATAAGCACACAAATTTCATAGTAGCATCTGATGCTTAAGTACTTTCAGACTTACTGTGTTCATTCTCTTTTTATTTGCTTGTTCTTTTAACCTCTGCCTCATTTCAAAGACTTTAAGGTAAATTATAGAAATCTATGCAACATAGTAAGACAAATAGGAGTACAAATCCAAAAGACAGGTACAAATGACCAACAGTAAAATTAAGCAGCAAAGATCGCAACCTTACATGCACATAAGTTATAAAAGGCTCAGTGTACATATAATGATATGAACACACATGCATGTGCACACACACACACATACATGCACACCATTGACTCGGGGTAATCAAGGCCTTCCCAACTCTCAGCTCTGGGACACACTAGTCCTCTGGGCCCTTTTATTGGAACATTAAGTGATGAAATTGGTGACATCTTCAACAATATCTCAATGGTGAAGCCAATAACACCATCGGAAGGTGACTCTTCACTACAACCTTGAAAGCTAGGTGGAGGATACTTACTCAGCTCAGTTTGCTTAAAGCAACTCTGCAGGGCACAGAAAGAATTAAGTCCCAGATACCATATATTGATGATCAGCTGGATGACAGTGTAGAATCCAGACTGATGATTCTTAAACTTCACTGTGCAAATGCGCCGAGGGGTGGTTAAAATATACATTTGGGGGCACCACGCAGAAATTCTAAAGGAGGAGGAAAGGGATGGACTCCTCTTGTCTAACAAGCACCATACCAGATTCTAACGCAGGTGTTTTCCGGACGCGCAGGCTCAGCGGCCATGGCTCACGGGCCCAGCCGCTCCGCGGCATGTGGGATCTTCCCGGACCGGGGCACGAACCCGTGTCCCCTGCATCGGCAGGCGGACTCTCAACCACTGCGCCACCGGGGAAGCCCAGGTGCAGATGTTTTGAGGACCATCTTTGAAGGGAAAACTGAGTAGACAAATGTATGTGATGCTTGCAAACCTGCCGTTCAGTCTCCCAGAATACTGTTTCCAACAACTCACATTTTAAAAAAATGGACGGTAGGGTTTTTAAGCTATAGCCTGGGAAAAGGGGACTTATAAGTTAATGAAGGATAGACAGCACATTAAAATATTCATTAGGTTTCTTTAATAGGAGAATAACAATCCAAATCAGAGAATATGATGATCCCACTTTATTTATTCCTCTCTGCCATGTCTGGAATACTGGGTTCACATTTTTAGTGACACATCTGTGAAGGATAGTGATAATTTACTCAACAGGCTCTACAAATGTTTTCTGTCCAACCCAGCATGACTACAGCCCAATGGTGCCTATTTCTGGAATTGAAAACATGTCTACAGTGGAAAAGAAAAGGGAGTGAGTGTGGACTGTGCCACTTGAGTTCCATATAAAAGAGTGCAACTGGGCTTCCCTGGTGGCGCAGTGGTTGAGAGTCCGCCTGCCGATGCAGGGGACACGGGTTCGTGCCCCGGTCTGGGAAGATCCCACATGCCGCGGAGCGGCTGGGCCCGTGAGCCATGGCCGCTGAGCCTGTGCGTCCGGAGCCTGTGCTCCGCAATGGTAGAGGCCACAACAGTGAGAGGCCCGCGTACCTCAAAAAAAAAACAAAAAAAAAAGAGTGCAACTTTCTCATCAGAACCGTGAACCTGGACCCAGACTCACTGAAGTAACCTCCCTGTACCTTAGTTTCCTTTTCGCTAAAATGGGCATAATATTAGTACCAAACTAATAAGTTTCTTATAGGGAAAAAGTGTTTTATATAAGTATAGCACTTAGACTATTTGCTTGTCATATAGTAAACACTCAGTTAAATGTATCTATTATCTGTTAAAAGCTTGATAAAAATCATCACTAGCCCATCACCTTAGTAAGTCTGATAAGGTAAAAGTTTCACAGTTCACTTTAAGAACTATTCTGAAAAGTTTAGCATGAATTTGACTTCTCATTTTAAATGAAAGAAAATTATTGACCAAATATATACCACCTGGCTGATTTTCAGCCTGAGATCCTTTAACACGTGTCCATTCATTCTCACGTTGCTACCTATCTGACATTTTGTACTATTCTAGGAGCCATAAAAACAGTGAATCAGTCAGAGTTCCTGCCATTAATTAACTGCAGCCTTCAGTTGTGATGAGTAAATTGACAAGTAAATGCATTTAGCAATGTAATTTTTGCTACAGTAGGTGTAAACACAGGGGATTAAAGGAGGATATGAGCTCCAGAAGGAAAGCCAGTCATGGGATAAAGGCTGGGCTAGTGAGCATCAGAGAAAGTTCCTTGAGGAAATGATCCCATGTGAAAACTGGAAGGTGATCAGAAGTGAGCCTGTTGACTTGTGGAATCAGGCATCCTAAGCAACGTCACAGAGCGAGGAAGAACGTGTGCTTGTGACAAGAGCAGGGTGTGTACAATGGGGGCTACAGAAAGATGGTGATGAAGCTTTAGACAGGAGCTCAGATCATGAAGAGCCTTGCAAGTCCTGAAGTTAAGTGTATGGTTTAAAAAATTAGGTTATGGAATTTCAGCCTGGGGAAGTCCTGTAATCTACAAAATATTTGATTAGTAGCACCAGGAAGACACTCCTAATTTTTTACTCTGAAATGAGAACATGGGCTGTATTTGAGGCTAGGTAGACTGCAGTCAGTCTAAGGGCAGTGGGTTACTCATCATCATCTAATATGATACACAAAGCATTAAATGTTATACTGATAAAACATACCCACATATTTTTGTGGGTTGAATCGTGTCTTCCAAAAAGATAAAAGTCCTAAGCCTGAGTGCCTGTGAACGTGACTTTATGTGGAAACAGCTATTTTTCCCTGTGTAGTTAGTTAAGATAAAGTCAGACTGGGTTAGAGTGGACCCCTAAATTCAATGACTGGGGTCTTTCTTAAAAAGCCAGGGAGAAATACAGAGACACAGACACACAGAGAGAGCACCATGTGATGATGAAGACAGAAACTGGCATGCCGCGTCTACAGGGCAAGGAAAGCCAAGAATTGCCAAGGCAACCAGCAGAAGCTAGGAAGGGCAAGAAAGGATCCTCCGCCAGAGCTTTCAGGGAATCCTGGCCCTGCAAACACCTTGATCTCAGACTCCTAACCACCAGGACTGTGAGAGAATAAATTTCTGGTCTTTTAAGCCACCGAGTTTGCAGTGGTTTGTTACCCTAGGAAATGCATATACATGCAAATAGGATCTCCTTTTCTTCCACTCCAGTTATTAAATATATATAAATGACATGTATCAACACACATACACACAAACATGTATAGTTGATGTCTGTCTTCATCTGAGTTCCCCCCAAAGCTGACGCTGAAAGAAAGACTTCGGTGCAAGTAGATTATCTGAGAGATGATCCCCAAAAGCAAGGTGAAGGAATGGGAAGTCAAACAGGGGATGCAGGAATGTAAAACAGGCTGAAGTCAATGAACAGGTTATTGCTGGGAGCACCAGATATCCTCTGAGAAACTGTACGAAACACATCTCCAGACTGGACCACAAAGAGATAAGAAAACTGACTATTCACCACCCATTCCTGTCCCTCCCTCATTGGTTGATGGTTGATACTGGAGGCATTAACTCATTGGCACTTCAGCTCTAGACTGATACCCTTAGGCGGAGAGGCAGGCTGCCTGAGGAAGGAAGCCAGGACATTTGAGGGAGCTGCGTAACAAAGCTGCCAGTGGCCTCCAGATGGGGCTGAGAGGACATGGCAGGGCATTAAGAACTTCTACACTGTCCATTAAAAAAAAAAATCATTATTTAATATTACTGGCAGCCACGGCACAGGTCTCTGGTAAAGTTAACCCTGCCCATTGTTGGTAAGAATAAATTATACCATCCAATGAACTTATTTACAAAACTGAAACAGAGTCACAAATGTAGAAAACAAATTTATAATTACCAGGGGGGAAGAGGGGGAGGGATAAATTGGGAGATAGGGATTGACATATACACACAACTGTATATAAAATAGCTAACTAATAAGGACCTGCTGTATAGCACAGGGAACTCTACTCAATACTCTGTAACGGCCTATATGGGAAAAGAATCTAAAAAAGAGTGGATATATATGTATGTATAACTGATTCACTTTGCTGTACACCTGCAACTAACACAACATTGTAAATCAATTACACTCCAATAAAAATTTTAAAAAATTAAAATTACACAATGATAAAAAAAAGGAAGGTGAAAATTACCCACAAAAAATAAAAGAATAAGTTTTACCAAAACTTGCTAACATAGTGGCTAATTTTCAACTATTTGGTGGAACTATTAATACTTCTCAAGATCGTTCCATGTTGGAGAGTGTTTATGGATCTTTACAATTAAGACTATTTTATTTAGAAGAAACATGTTATTAAATAATCATGTGAAGACACTAAGTGCTATATGTTATGGTACACCATTTCTATGTTTAAGTACACAGGACAAAATCAAGTTGATTAGCGGTGATTCCATAAGGAAATGTCATCCTTCTTAGTACTTAAATGATAACCAAATATGCACGGAAATGGGCATTCCTTTCCTTCTGCAAGTGTAGTGTAGGAATTCTGTGTTAATCCAGTTAGGAGTTAGGCTGTGTTTGTGATTTATTGTTGCTATGGTTACTATCAGTGCAGCGAAGGCTTCAAATTCCAGGAGACACAGCTGTGTCTAGGGTGGAGAACGGTTTGACAGAACCACCTCTTTGATTCTGAGTTTTAAGGCCTCCCTTTGTGCTGGGCCACAGAGTGGGTCTCTTTTCAAGCACATGTTCCTCTACTGCCCTTCTCCCAGCGGTGTTCTATTACTCGCTATTTGAAACTTCTCAGCTTGTGGAGGGCTGTAGGAGGGCGCGTCTCTGTTCTGATTAAGGCTCTGCTGTAGGCATGCACGGTGCCCCTGGCCATGGGGATGTGGCCTCCTCCATTCTGCTGCTCTTCTCCAGGCTGCCTCTGCGGGCTCAGGACGCAGTTCTGCTCCTCTCCCGGGACCATCGTTCCTTCTTTCTCTTTCCCATCTGCAATGATTATTCACCACAGTCCAAGGGTAAGCCATTTTGCCCTTCCTCCCCACCCTCCGCAAATTAAGGCTTTTGTCCATATTGGATACACAAGAAGAGGGAAGCGGAGGGCCCGGCAGGGTGGAGTGTCTTGTTCCTCACACGTGGCTGTAATTTCCCTGCCCAGAACTACAGCATAAAGGACTTCTCGGGGCTCTCTTTGATCTTGTCTGTGAGAGCCTGATAAAGAAAGAGTCTGCTGGAGTATGTGGACTCCTCAAATGTCTCTTACCCCAGGGATTTTGTGCTGTTCCCCAGCCACACTCAGCCTTTGCCAGTGTGTTCACTCTTGCAGCTGAGCTCTTGTTGCTGGCATCCTCTTGCAACCACAGTAGGTGAACACCCGTTCAAGTCTCCCCTCTTCCTACAGGCACCGTGTCTCTCAGACTTTCTTCCTGTTGTTTTCTTTGCAGTCTCAGCTCTCTTATAAGTTTGAAAAAATCATGAATTTGATCTTAGTCTTGGTCTTTTTTATTCTAAGGATGGGAATCTGCTCTTTCCAGCTTCTATATACCAAGAAGCCAGAAATCCTAAACTCTACTGTAATATATTCTGCAATTGCCCTTTAATTTTTATTAGCTTGTCAGTTACAAAATATCCCAATGCCCACCCCCCCATCACAATCATACAGTTTAAAAGTGAGTTATGTCACAGAGTGTTCTTATACATGGAATCAAAAAAAAAATCGTTCTGAAGAATCTAGGGGCAGGACAGGAATAAAGACGCAGATGTAGAGAATGGACTTGAGGACACGGGGAGGGGGAAGGGTAAGCTGGGACGAAGTGAGAGAGTGGCATGGACACATATACACTACCAAACGTAAAATAGATAGCTAGTGGGAAGCAGCCACATAGCACAGGGAGATCAGCTCGGTGCTTTGTGACCACCTAGAGGGGTGGGATAGGGAGGGGGGAGGGAGACACAAGAGGGAAGAGATATGGGGATGTATGTATATGTATAGCTGATTCACTTTCTTATAAAGCAGAAACTAACACACCATTGTAAAGCAGTTATACTCCAATAAAGATGTTAAAAATAAATAAATAAATAAAAGTGAGTTAATGTGAGACAAACATGTAACATATGGATTGTGTTAATGGATAATAATTGCATTGTATCGACTAATTATTTTGCAAATAAATCTTGCAAATCTGTTTGGCCATAAAATTTCTTCTAGATTATAAAATTTCCATAGTTTTCTTATAAACCATGATTAATGACTTCTACTTAAATCCATCCCATCCCCCTATCCCTTTTCTAAAAGCTAAGGAGATGATAATCACCCACCTACAGACATTGTTATGCCAATTTGCCCTACAAATAGATTTCTTCAGAATCTGGAAACAGAAAGGAAGAATGAAATACATAATTTCATATTGACATAAGTTTTACAAGAGTACTTTAACTGTACATTAATATTGACATGAAATTTACTTTTAATTTTTGCATTAACACATTTTACTCGCATGTCCTGAGCCAGGCAGGCAGCAGTGCCACCACTGCTCATATGATTAATACACAAATATTATGAATATATATTTTCTCCATCAAGGATTCTAGTGTCCCTCAAAATACTTTTGGGCTTTCTAAATACATGCACAAGTACGGAGGAATTTCTATAACATAAAAGTGTGATGGCAGTAGACTACCAGAGGCCAACCTTTTAGCATGAGAGGAGAAAAATATACCAAACGGATGTTTCTAACACAAGCATCAGAAAGCCAGCATGAGACCCACAGCATAAATTGGCAAAGTCCCCCTTATGATCTCCAAACCTCCACTGTTGGTCTCAAACAGCTATTAACAACAGGATTTAATAAAAAATTAAATTAAAAAATAAAAACCAAATAGTTAATACTATTCTTTATTCTTCACATCTAGGTTATATATTGTTCTTGCTTAGAATCTCAAAGTTCACAGGAAAAGCTCCGTTTTAAAATTCAGTAATATATTACTAAGTTACTATCATTGCTGATTCCAAGAAAATCCTGTCAATTTCACCTTATAAAATTTAATGTGAATCTGATTTTGATTTCAACATTATCTATCTGCTATAATTAAGAAAGAAATGTTAGAATCAGTAGAAGCCCTAGAGTCTTTTCAAAAATTCTCAAGCAAACTATTTTTATTATTATTATTTGGGGAAATCCAAGGCAAATATAACTAATTCTAGATTTTGAAAACGAATTTTACTGGTTAGTAACAGACTTTAATTAGAATAGGTACAGTATGTCTAGATTTTTTTTTTCAATTATCATTTTATGTGAAATAATAGGAGGCAATGACGAAACACAAACTCTTCTTTGAATTTTAAAGACATTTTACTGTCTGGAATCTATGAAAACAATGTTTGTATATTTCATTCCTTTTAAAGGATTGGTCTTAGTGCTCCCTGACTGTAATGAGAAGATACTTTTAAAGAGCTGGATTAGTTTTCTGCTCCTGTTGTAGCACATTACCACAAACTTAGTGGCTTAAAGCAACCCTGGTTTATTATCAGACCATTCTAACGAGTGGAAGACAAAAGTCAGTCTCGATGGGGCTAAAGGTGCCAGCAGGGCCTGTTCCTTCTGGAAGCTCAGAGGGAGGATCTCTTTTCTGGCCTTCAGATCCTAGAGGCTGCTGCATCCACCCAAGCATGACCCCTTCCTCATGTTTTGCTCCAGCTTTTTGCATCCATCATCACATCTCCTGTTACCAACTCTGATCATTCTGTCTACCTCTTACAAGGTCTTTTCTGATTACGTCAAGCCCACCTGGATAATCTGGGATCATCTCCACATTTCAAGAGCCCTAATCTACAGAGCCTCACATCTGCAAGATCTCCTCTACATGGTAACATATTCGCAGGTTCTGGGGATTCGGACCTGGACGTCTTTGGGGGCAATTATTCAGCCCACCACAATAATTTTCTATGTTTTACGCAATGTTCTGGTTTCTTTATACTTAGTGGGTTTCACTGGCTTTCCTAGGCCAGTTAAAGGATTTTCCAAGTTCACTGAAGACTATGTATTTCTCTCTTCTGATGTATACAAGTGGTTAACAAAACAGTAACGTGACTGTTCAATATTATATTTCTGAGTTCACAGGTGTTCCACATGCATTTTCTTATTTAGCTATCAGAATAACCCAGTGCGGTAGGTGCTGTATCCTCGTTTTACTTTTATACGGCTGTTCAGCATCAGCTGACTACAACTACTAAATCTGTTTGAATAGCAGCGTACAACTGCAGTCTTTCTGATACTTCCTTGAAAACACTGTCCTCTTCTGAAATAATCCCGCCTGGGAAAATGTGTCTGAAAAATCAGTGAAGAATGAATTTCATTGTTTATTCCCAAATCAAATGCAGGAAATCAAACATATGAAAATCATCTTCCTCTCTCATCTTCTGAATGTAGATTAAGAAATGTTTATAGAAATAATTATGTAGAGAATGAACAAAGAGGTTTTAATTAATTAAATATAATCAGGTAAGTTCTCAGCTACTGTAGGTAGACAGGAAGGAAATAATTTCAGTAGATTAATGCATGATATTTGGAAAACTCTAACGTGTTTTTTTTTCAGGATTGATTAGCACTTACCTTTAAAACAGAGAAATATATTCAAATTTGCATTATAAATTCCATCCATGTTTTATATTGCTACATAGGAAAAGTATTTATTCTACAGATAGGAGTCATGAGGCATTAATTAAGATAGGAGCTCAAGAACCATGGACTTTAAAATGTTAGTGTATTGCATAGTTGAGATTATTTCATATGTGTGAAATCTAGTCTGAATCAGTCACCTCTGAGTGACAAACTATTTCATAAATCCTGTATTATGTAAAAAAGCACAGTTTTTCAAAAATATGGAAATAAAAAGCTGTGGCTTAATATATAATCAGCGGCTTGATGCAGAAGCAGGTGATCATTTGAACAACTCTCATCAGCACGTCATTAAATTTTCAGATGAATTGTTTAATTTAGCAAATCTGTCTTATTTTTTGCATATCAAACTGGTATATGTGAAAATTTTGACAGAAATGTGTTTTTGTTCCAGATAGAAGAAATACTTGGAGCATTTAGCTCATAAAGGAGAATAATCCAGTTCTCAAAGTACTAGAAATGTCATTTTATTTTTAAAAGAAACACAGGTCAGATTTTCCTTCTGTTCACTTTGTTGCCTGATAAAGTGGAAAACAGGGAGTTTTTCAAGCATGTTCACCAGTGAAGGATAAGGAGTGGTTATGTAGTGTCCTGAAGTGTAAAACAGATCTGTGAAAGCCACGACACCAGCCCTAAAGAAAAATCACACCATGAAAATTTTGATGATGAATTGTGTAAAGCATGATATATTATGCAAGTAGATGACAGTGATGTTTAACATCCATAATCTAAATAGGAAAATGCTGTTTGAGAGATTAGAATGGCCAAATCTCTCAAAAGACTTCATTTTAAACATATGTTAGGGAATGAAAATTACGAATATTCTAAGTAAACTTGACATTGATAATTTAAGTGAATTTGAAAAAAATATGTACAAGAAAATGTTTAAACAATTGGTAGAATATATAAAACAACTCTACTGATACAAAAAAATGCATTAAGGCGCTAAAAAGAAAATGATAAATTGACTATAAGGAATTCATAACATTTCTCTCAGTTAATGACCTCAAGGGAAAATGTAATCTATACTGCAAATATCAGAGCAAATATTCAATAAAACTAGAAAAACATTCATATATATTACAGGAAGAGAGGAAAGAAATCGTAAATTTTTAAGTACTGGTTTATACTCCAAAATACATCTATACTTTAAGCCGTTTGCACAGCGTCCTGAGTTCTGATGAAGGTAGAGGTGTGCGAATCCCACCTGAACCTTAAAATGTGTGGGTTAGTTTGTCCTTTATTCCATTGTCCCCAAATGACATGGATTGAGTATATGACATGAGCCGGACACTGGCCTGGGTGGGTTCACATGCACTGTCTCATTTTACTCTAAGAATAATTCTAGGAAGGGTATATCACAGTGGCCATTAAATAGACAAGGAAACTGAGTTCTACAGAATCTGTTGCTTTGTTTAAAATCAGATATTTGGGGGGTTTCCCTAGCGGTCCAGTGTTAAGACTCCATGTTTCCAATACAGGAGGCAGGGCAGCCAAGAAAAAAAAAATATTTTTAATAAATTAAATAAGATCACGTATCTGGTAAATAAGGAATCTAGGATGTGATCTATGAATAACTCATTCTAAACACAGAGCTCTTTCCAATATTCCAGTAATGATGAAGAAGAAAAATAAAGCATCCGCTCATGTTTTAGTGCAGAGTTCAGGGTACAGAGTGAAGCAGAAGACAGGCACTCACTCTGAACACTGTGTACTCTTTGGCCTAAGAGTAGGTAGCAAACATATTCCACCACAGTTGTGTGTGAGCTTGTGTGGCCAAGTAGCTCACTGAAATTATGTTCATGGAAAGTGTTTTATTTTCATTTCAGTCTGAATGCCATTAGCATTTTCTTCTCCCTTCTGCCACAACCAAAATAAAATCAGGAGTGTTCTTCAAATGAATTTGTTTTACTAAGTTCCCCACTTGCATGTGGTGGGTATGAGATAAGGCATCAGTCTGTTTAAGAGAAGAAATATTTATTTAGGATCTACTATATGTAAGGTATGCTGGTAAGCACTATTAAAACAAAATATAAGTAAGCCTTGCCCTTTATCCTTCAGATCTTAATAGTCAGAAGGGAGAAACAGACACACAAATAAATAATGGCTGTGCGCGCATGTGTGTGTGTACAAGTGTGTGTACAGTTTTGCTCTGATACTAAATTATATCAATATCATATAAAGAAGCAATTTGTTAGAATGATTGTTTTTACTAAACTAATACAGAGTCATAGGTCTTCTTAGATATTAATATTCTTTACCAAGAATATCATGTTACAAAAGATAAACAGAAATGAGATGCAGAAAGCTTAAATAATTTACTCAAAGATTTAGTTTATTAGGTCAAGTTAGCACTAGAACTCACATCTCTGACTCTTCAGTCTGTAATATTTCAAAACGCACGTATGTAGAGACATTAAAATATACAACTAATTCTAAAAAGCTTTTTGTGGAGAATGATGGTTCTATCTTAGAATCTCAGAGAGAGGTAGAAAATACTTTTGGAAGAAGAATTCTAGTTTATTCCTATCCATTTCAGGCATCTGTCTACTGCACACCACATTACTGACAGACAGCCAAAAGCCTCTGCTTGAACTACTGCTGTGCTAAAAAGCTCACAACTTCATATATGAACCCACTCATTATGGCAGCTGTACTATTGCTAGAAGTTTCATCTCTCTGCTTAAACCTGAATCAACATAATTTCCATCTAGTGGTTCTGAATCCAACCTTTGGAACGGCAGAGAATAGATCTAATCATGCTTATGCGTTATCAGTTCAATATCTAAAGGTAGCTACTCATTTTTCCCATACATTTTCTCTTTTCTGTACTCAATAGTCCTAGCATTTTCTTTCCAGACCTTTCATCATTACAGCCCCTCTTGTTTGGATGTATTCCAATCAGCTAGTGTCAAAATGAGACTTCACAATGAAACATCTAGAAAAGGGTATGAAATTCTGACACGGTCCTGCTAAGTCAGAGAACACCGGTATGTTCTCTTTCCTGGACCCAATCCCTACTGGTATAGGCTAAGACAGCATGCATTTTTCTGGCAGTCACCTCACATTTTTGAATGTCTTGTCATTCAAAGATATGGATTATTTTACAGGCCACATTTCCAAGAACGCCTGTGAAGAAAAAGCCACTGACAAGAAGCCTCTTCCAGATGCATGGAGCTGAGTCTCCGGGGACTGTGTTGGCATTAGAGTTCCAGTCAGAAACTTCAGATCACCTAGCCATCTCATTCCTAATAGTTTTGTCACTGTTCTTTGAGGTTCTTCTGTTCATGCACTTAAATCTAATCCTGATACACCCATATTCTATAAAACCTCTCCCCTGAGCCAATCCCATGATTTGCTTTCTATCTTTTCAATAAAATGTCAAATCATCAGATGCTTCCCATGACACAGTCACTGGTGAGACCACTACAGTTTCACCTCCAAACTCACAGGACATACTGTCATCTAGCAATCCTCTTCTTTGTCTTTTTTCCAGTAAAATTTCCATTTATCCTCAGTGACTACTCTATTTTACTAACAGCTCTTATCTACAGAGAGGACCTCATGTCCAACTTTACAGAGAGAATCAAAGACTCAGGCATGAAGTGTCTCCGCTTCCCACCCCCTAACCCCATCAGAAACCAGCATTCCTCCTCTTTTTCTTCATTCTTAGATGATGAAGTGGCTCTCATGCCAGTAACATCAATCCTCTCATGTTGACATTTCTTTCTTTTGCTTTTACATCTTTATTGGAGTATAATTGCTTTACAATGGTGTGTTAGTTGCCATTTCTTTCTTTTCTGTGGAGTTTGCTTCCTATTTTTAAAAATTTCTTTTCCTAATGATTATTTCACATTACTCTATTTAAGTCTTCCCCATAATAGAAGAAAAAACAAGGGGGGAAATAATCCTTGACCATGCTTCTCACCATTAATCCCACCCCATCTCTTTCTTTCCTTTCTCAGCCATGACTCTTCACAGAGTCAACGACGCTCACTGTAAGAATTTTCTCAATTCTGAGCCACTGTCTTCATAAGTGAAATTGTCCATGTCCTAAGTATCTATAAATTTTTATCTTTTATCTGAAAACATTTGATGCTTTTTATGATTCTTTTCACAATGAAAGTTTCAAAACCTTTGATTTTCGTTACAGTTCTCTTTTCCGAAATTTTCTACTTCACTGGTTTCCTTAATTCTCCTCACAATGAGTGCTGGAATTCTTCAGCTGCATTTGATTCTCCCTCTGCTCTCCTTACCTATACATATTTTGATCTAGGCAGTTGTATCCTTTCTCTTATCCTCATTACATTAGAATTTCCAGCCATGATCTCTGTGCTATGTCCTCAAAGATTCAGGTGCATGTATTAATCTGCTCACCAAGCATTTTCACTTGGATTATCCAGTGGACATCTAAAACTTATTATGTCAAAAACTGATTTCATCATATTTCCTTCAGAATATAAATTCTTCATATTACTCCTCTTCTACACTGTCCCCAAATTCATTTATGATCTGTTCACCAGTTACTGAAGCCAGAAAACTGAGAGTTTTCCTATCACATCATTCATCCATCCATATCCAATTAATCACCAGTTTCCACGTTTTACTCATTTATTCTCAAACCTGTCCCTTTCTCCTGTTATCACTACCGCTGCTTGAAGGTAAGGCTTCATCATTCCCGACTTGCATGATTGCTCTAGACTCCAAATTGGCTTCCCCAAATCCAAGCATCCTCTACTGTTGGGCCCCGTCTCTAACATATAAACCAGGCTTTTGATCCTCATCTCTTAAAAGGAACTGCGTCATTGGGTCACTCCTATCATCTGTAACATAGAACTTGGACAACATGCAAAGGCCTCTGTCATCTTCTCCAGCCTCGTTTCGGGCCACTACTCACAGAGTAATTTATGCTAAAGGGATGACAAGCTGCACGTTTTCCTTACACACTCCCATGTTTCTTGTCTTGGTGCCATTATCCACACTATTCCCTTACCCTGAAAAACCATTCCCATTATATTGTTACCTATGTATTTTCCAGAAACTGGTATCTCTTGCAAAGTTGATCATTTCCTAGATATTTCATATTTGAAAATATGAAAATCCATAATTTAGATAAAATGTTTTAAGACTTGTAAATTTATTATTTACTCTTTGCATGTTCCAAATTAAGAAATGGCAATAACAAAGTAAAATTATAAACTATATTTATAAACTATATTTAATATGTAACATACATTAGAAATAAACTAGATTATAAATATATAAAATATAGTTACATATATTATATATAAATATGAGGTATTTACATATGATATCTCATATAGCCTATATCAAGCATCATATAAATATCAATATTCTTGTGTATATATTTGATACGGCTCTATTGAATCTATAAATAAAAAGAAAAATAAATATTTTTGTTAAATATTTTTTAAAGAGAATTTTATCACAAGGTCATTAAAACTGGAATCTTAGACATCATGCGAATGTAAGGGAATGTGCATATTCCAATGATTTTGTGAACTATTTTTAAGATAATATTTAAATGTGCAGAATAAATCCACTCTAACTTTGGGATTATTCGTAGCCTTCAGTTTTATTTATAAGTTATATCCCAAATTTCTCCTTAGAGATGATATAAACTGTTTTTACCCTATATATAAAGAATTATTATTTTAAAATTCCATTTATTGAAATAACATATTAGACAACTTATGTTTCCAAAAATATATGATCTTTACTGTAAAAATATTTGGGTTTTCTATTTCCTTTCTGAGGGCTGGTGTCAATGCTACGTGGGAAAGTGTGTGCTGAACAGATCTTGATGCTGATGAAGTGTGAGTAATGCCACCAAGTGTAGCTGTGGAAACACACACTCTGTGGGGCCTGAACTTGGGCCCCGACACAGGAAAGTCTTTGAGTTCATCTTTACAATGTTCTTTTCTTTCCATTTTCAAGGTTAAATGTAATATAATGGAATTTGGGGATTCCAAACAGTTTTTCTTCGAGGTTTTGAAATCATTTCAGGTCATATGTATTCTAGTGGATATGTATTCTAATCTTCTCATAAACCTCTCTCAGGACAGTGTATGACAACAATTAATCTGAAATTCAATGTAGAATATCCTCTAGAAGAGGCTTAAAGTAAAAAATATTCACAATCACTCGCAATTCCTAATTCCTGCTGCTCTATATTTTATAAGTGACATGTAATTTAATTCTTTATGATGAAGAAATTAAAAAGTCTTTACATCCATTGCCAAAATACACTGCCATCAATGAATTGAACTAATAAATAAGCGTATTATCCCTCTCCTCACTTGAAAGTCTTGAAACATTTCGAATAAGGCAAAATGAACACTGCCTATGTATCCCTGGAAACTATTTTGCTTTCATGATATCTGTTCCTCCTCTTATATTATTTGTTTAGCTTATTTATCAATATTGTTTTCACTTTAAAGATAAAACTTTTCTTCCAATGAAATAGTTAGGTATATGCCAAACTGTATACACTTTAAGGGTGACGTGTTCCTATAAAATCATAAAGGAAAGTAATTTATGGAATAACCTCTATCAATTAACATCACATTAGACATACACAAGGAAACTTGGTTGACCAAAAGGAAATTTAGTTAACCTGGACACAACATTTCATCACATAAAAAAAGAAAGCATTTGTGTAACTGGAGTGCCCCAGTGGTGTAGAGATTGTTAGATATCACATTTATGCTTGAGTTTATGATCAAAAGTAACTTAATTTCATTTCCTTTTATGGCTGAGTAATATTCCATTGTATATATGTGCCATATCTTCTTTATCCATTCATCTGTTGATGGAAACTTAGGTTGCTTCCAAGTCCTGGCTATTGTAAATAGAGCTGCAATGAACATTGTGGTACATGACTCTTTTTGAATTATGGCTTTCTCAGAGTATATGCCCAGTAGCTGGGTCGTATGGTAGTTCTATTTTTAGTTTTTTAAGGACCCTCCATACTGTTCTCCATAGTGGCTGTATCAATTTACATTCCCACCAACAGTGTATGAGGGTTCCCTTTTCTCCACACCCTCTCCAGCAGTTATTGTTTGTAGATTTTTTGATGATGGCCATTCTCATTGGTGTGAGGTGATATCTCATTGTAGTTTTGATTTGCATTTCTCTAACGATTAATGATGTTGAGCATACTTTCATGTGTTTGTTGGCAGTCTGTATAAGGCAATAATTAATCATAGAAGTAAAATGATAGAAATAAGATAAGATGACATAACCTACTTGTGATTAAAATCATACATAATTGAGAATGTGTATGTGTGTCAAGGGTTGAGTTTAGTGGAAATCACTTTGTTCCTTTTTTCATAAATTCTCCTGATTAATAGATGTGTTAAAATGGGCAATTCATTCTTAACACAACTTAATAACATTTAATGTGTACCTTAGTAAAATTGAGGTGCAAATTCCGGCCTAATTCTAGATTACTTAAAACTAATAACCTTTGCCCACCTCATACTGAGATTACAAGGATATATTGATTCAAGGGTTGTAAAAGATGATACTAGTATTATTTAAGCTTGCCTGTGTGACAACTACAGGCCCCCTTTAAACAGGAATCCTAGTTATCTTCAATGACTGATTTCAACAAGCAAATCAATCAAATATATATTGAAAGCTTATTAAATTTGAAACTCAGCATGAAGTGTTTTGGGTAATATAAAGATGAATAATTGGTACTTCCAGTACTTAAGAGTTGTTTAATTTAGTTAAAGACACTTTGGCTGCAATGAGCAATTCACAAGTCATTTATCTCTGAAGATTTCTTTCCAAAATAATCAATACTCCTTGTTGAGAGATTCAGCAACCAAAAACAGATGACCTGGAGCAGAAGTTGCTAGAGCCATTAACTGTTAGGAACACTTTACTGTAATTTTGACAAATTGCTGTAGTCTGAGTGGGAACTGTCTCAAAAGTGAGAGAATCTTGGGCTGCAATCGAAGGGGGATCTTAGACTGTCTTTACCTAAAGGGTTCCACCAGGTTCTCCAAAAGGAGATCCAAGAGAAATCCCCTCCTGACACTGCCAAGGAGAGGGAAGAGTCAACATAGTAAAACCAGAGACTTCGCATCACAAAGGCTTACTCTCCGGGGTAGAGGCCTTCGCCAGAGCATAATTCTAAAAAATTATCTCAGCCAGAGGAAGGGAATTCTCCCTGCCCTGGCCCCGTCCAGGCATCTTCAATCAAGTAAGAGGGAAAATGTGAAGAAAACATAGTCAAAAGGCAATAGGAAAAAAAAGGAAAAAAAAAAAAAAAGGCAATAGGACATCAGAGAAATAAATTGTGATTGCTACAGCATGGGAAAGGGTAAGAGAGCAGAAGCTATACACAAAAACACTTGTAAAGGTCAGAGCCCTAAGATGCAGGCCCACTGGAAGACTGAGACTTAATCAGAAGATCACAGAATGTTCCCTGTCTCATATGCTACCACCATACCAAACAAGGCTCCAGATTAATAACAGTGGATCACAGCCGAAAGGGCTGCCAGACTCACACTCTGTCCGAGGGGCAGTAGATAGGAAAGCCTCCAAGCCTCGAAGGCAGGCAAAATGAAGGATACCAGAGAAACGCGAAAACTCTGGTGCTGAGTTACAGCAAACATTGAACACAGCCCAACTTCTGGCCACATTGACATAAATCCTCATGCAAAATGCCTATTGACTTCAATATCTATTATCCAAAACAACAAAAGATTGCTGGCTTTCCACAAAAAATTTCAAGACATGCCATTCATATGTACATTCATATGTACATACATACATACCAATCTGGAAAAGGCAAGCAGTCATCAAAATGAGACTCAGATAAGACTCATGTTGGAAGTGTCAGGCAAGGAATTTAAAATAATGATGATGAACATTCTAAGCGTTCTAATGAAAAAGGTAGACAACAGGCAAGAACAAAGGGGTTAAGCACATCTGTAGAGAAATGGAAACTCTAAGAAAGGATGCTAAAAGTAAAATGCTAAAAATAAGAAAGCACAGTAACAGAAATGAAAAATACCTTCAATGGGATCATCAGTAGACTCAACACGGCTGAGGAAAGAACCAGGAAACCTCAAAATAAGTCAGTTAAATCCTCCCAAAGTGAAATAAATTGATTACATGTGTGTAACTGGACTATCCAAGGGGAAGAAGAAAGAATGGAGCAGAAGAAACACTTGAAGTTATGATGGCTGAGAACTTTCCAAAAGTAATGACATACACCAAATCTCCAATCCAGGAAATTCAAAGAAAAGCAAGCAGGATAAATACAAAATATTCTATACTCATATCATATTCAAACTGCAGAAAAGTACTGAAGAGTTTCTGTTAAATAGAGAGAGAAAAAATTTCCCTAAAGAGGACCAAGAATAATAATTACAGTGGATTTTCATTGGAAACCAAGTAGTGAGTAGAGTGAAATTTTTGAAGTGTTGAAAGGAAAAAAAAAAGAAAAAGGCAATCTAGAATTCTATATCTAGTAAAAGTATCCTTCAAAAGAGAAGGAGAATTAAGGCTTTTCCAAATGAACAAAATTTGAGGAAATTCATTGCTAGCAGACCTACTGTGCAAAAAATATTTTTAAAAGTTTCTTTATATAGAAGAAAATATTACAGATCAGAAATCTTCATAAAAAAGGGCATAGGAGAAGGAATAAATGAAGGTAAAATTATTTTTCTTATTTTAATTGATTTAAAAAATAACTCCTTATGTAAAGCAAAAATAGTGGCAATGTATAAGGTGATTACAGTTTATGATTAAGGAAATTAATAATAGCAATATCAGAAGGGAGCAACAGGGATATACTACTATAAGGCACATACACTATAAGTGAAGCAGTATAACGTTATTTCTAAATGAACTTAAATTATTTTAAAATGTATGTTGTAAACTCTAAGGACAACACTAAGTATGCTTTAAAAGAAGTACAAAAGATATCCTAAAAGAGAAGATTGGATGAAATTATATTAAATGGTCAATTAAAGCTAGAAAGGCAGAGAAGGAAGAGGAAAATTAAAAAAAAAAAAAGAACAAATGCAAATGAATTCAAAACAGTTACAATGATAGCACAGATTGATGCAACTATATCAATAATTACTATTTATGTAAACAGTCCAAATATATGAATTAAGACAGAGATTGGCAGAGAGGATAAAAACCAAGACTGGATTAAAAGGTACAAACTTCCAGTTACAAAATAAATGAGTCATGGGTGTGTAACATACAGTGTGGGGAAAACAACAACAAAACCCAAAGAAAAAAAAAAACAAGACCAGTGTTAAAGACAGTCTCACAGTATTTGCTTTTCCCTCTTGTCCACTTCAGCAACTTGCAGAACATGCGCTCTAATATTCCTGGGTTCTTCTCCAAAATCATTCACACATTTCCAAGTCCTTCCTCTAACCTAATGACCAGCTGTGAACATTGTGTTGTCATTTGGCCTGGGTGACCTATCCACTAGCTCATTGAGCTTATGCCATCTGAAAATATGATAAATATGCTCTATAATATTCAAGGAATATAATAAAATTGATGAATTTTGATAGCCCCAAAGACTGCTTCCTATCAACATTTTTTGTGAATGGCCATTCTATATTACAAATCAACCAAAGTGTACTATAATCTATAGTACGTATATTTTACATACTTTTTCTTCTTGGCCACAGAATATCAGGAAACATTTAATCAAATAACTTATTGAAACCTAAGCAAATTGTGCTACTGTTGCTGCTCACCTCTTGACATACAATTCTAGTAATTACAAAATGCTGTGAAAAGGGAACTAATTGGTTTTAGTTAGAAAGTGCAGCTCAAAAAGACTGTTTTGTTTCTAAGTCCTCAAATACAATTACTTTAATCCATTCTACAATTTTTATTAAATTATTAACAAACACACTCCACTATGGTGTATGTAATTTTATTTTCTTTTGTGAATATTATAGCACATTGTCCATGACCCCTCAAGAAATAATAACTAAGGCTCAATAATTACATCTATACATTTCTGTGGGACCTGGGATAGTATTTACCAACCAAAAAAATAGACTCATCCAGTTAATGAAACTAACACTTATAATCTAATAATTATATTTGCTTCACAAATTCAATCTTACTTATTCAACCAATATTTGGTGAGGGGCTTCCCTGGTGGCGCAGTGGTTGGGAGTCCGCCTGCCGATGCAGGGGACACGGGTTCGTGCCCCGGTCCGGGAAGATCCCACATTGCCGCGGAGCGGCTGGGCCCGTGAGCCATGGCCGCTGAGCCTGCGCGTCCGGAGCCTGTGCTCCGCGACGGGAGAGGCCATGGCAGTGGGAGGCCCGCTTACCACAAAAAAAAAAAAAAAAATTTGGCGAGTGCACATTAAGTGCCAGATACTGAGCTAAAAGAAGCAAATGATGGTTGAAGGCTTATCGCATTCTCTGCCATATGTTAGCAATCTGCAGTCTTACTCTTCTCTTGTTCACTTTCTACAAATAATTTTTAAATTTCCCCAATTAACTCACAAACTCAATAGGAGAAATAGATAGATATCCATTCTGTATATGTGAAATATGTATTTAACAACCAATAACAAAAGTTTACTGATTTGAGAATAGTTAATTTTGCTATAAAAGATGAGAAAAAAATTGGATAGATAGAATTCATAAGAAACAGTGAGCCTAAAAGCATGTAAGTCACATGTTTTTGAGATATGTGTGAGACTCATAGGGATTGTTGAGCATGTATAATGAGTTAGCATGTTCCTTGGTGTTATTCATAAGGAGTAATAAATATTAATGGTAAGATAATAACCCATTAGGCATGCTAAAGATAGTTAGAATCAATAGAAAACAAGATCTAATAAACAAGAATGCTACTTAACGATAGAAAAGAAGGATAAAGAAGTCACTGTCCTGCCACCTCTGGGCTAACAACTCTGTCATCTTTAGGTCCAACACTCTTTAGAAACATCACCTATGGTTTATTCTGGCTTTACATGTACTTCTCCAAGACACACAGATAAAACCCACAGCTTTTCAGTAGCTTATTAAAAAGGTGCCTCTTTGGCCAGGCAGGTCTCCATCTCTCTCCTATACAGCAGGGATGCGTCATTAGCCCAAGAGGCATTCCACCTATTTGGAACCCATTGGTCAATATCAACTCTAGTCTTCCTAATGTGACCACCATTGAAAGAGGCTGATGTGTACATGAAACTCAGAATCACACAACTCAGATTCAGTAGTGTGGTCTCTCTGCCTGCTTGTGCCCTTTCCTAAGTCTTAACTTACCCATCTCGTTTACTTCACTTTTTTTTTTATTTTTTTGCGGTACGTGGGCCTCTCACTGCTGTGGTCTCTCCCGTTGCAGAGCACAGGCTCTGGACGCGCAGGCTCAGTGGCCATGGCTCACGGGCCCAGCCACTCCGCAGCATGTGGGATCCTCCCGGACCGGGGCACGAACCCGTGTCCCCTGCATCGGCAGGCGGACTCCCAACCACTGCGCCACCAGGGAAGCCCTATTTCACTTTTGACTCCATTTAAAGTTGATTTAATATGCTATGTGATTTGAGCACGTTCATTTGGTGTGTTTCTTTTTTTAATTTTAAAACTATTTTATGCAATTTTTAAAGGCTACTATCCATTTACAGTCATTACAAAATATTGGCTATATTCACTGTTGTACAATACATCCTTGAGCCTGTCTAGCTCAAGTTTATGAGCTAGTGATAGTGATAGTTTATGACTCCCACTTCCCTACTCCTATATTGCTCTTCCCTCTCCCCACTGGTAACCAGCAGTTTTTCTCTATAAACGTGACTCTGCTTCTTTTTTGTTATATTCACTAGTTTGCAGTATTTTTTTAGATTCCACATGTGATAGCATACAGTATTTGTCTTTCTCTGTCTGACTTATTTCACTTAGCATTATGCCCTCCAAGTCCATCATGTTGCTGCAAATGGCAAAATTTTGTTCTTTTTTATGGCTGGGCAGTATTCCATTGTGTGTGTGTGTGTGTGTGTGTGTGTGTGTGTGTGTGTGTATGTGTGTGTGTGTGTGTGTGTGTGTGTATCACATCTACTTTATCTATTCACCTGTTGATGGATACTTCGGTTGCTTCCATATCTTGACAACTGTAAATTATGCTTCTATGAAGATTGGAATGCATGTATCTTTTCAAATTAGTGTTTTTGTTTTTTTGGATATATACATTTGGTGTATTTCTGTTCCAATTTCTGGGATAATTTAGTTGTTAGAGTAGCTGGAGAATATCACCACATCAAAGTAATTTCCTACACATAGGAAAACTTTATATCATAACATGTTTGCTGGCATTAGTAATTTATTCAAGTGACTAAGGTCTAGAAAAGAGAGAGACTTGTTCAAAACGTCTAGAAAAGAGGGTGACTACCTTGTCGTTTAAGTCCATCTTTCACTCTATAATACACTATTCTACATATCTAAATAGGAAGTCAAAATTAATGAGAGGTTGTTAGAGAATGATTGCAGTACATTGTATCATGAAAAGTTGTTTTAAAAATATGATCATTATATTATTATACCTAATTGGTACTTACTTTTATTCTTTATAAAATTTAGAGACAAGTAGAATTTTTAAACATGTAGCAAAAATTTAAATCTTCAAAGTATGAACTATTGCTCTAATTCTGCATGTACATCTGACTATGTCTGCCACATTCCTACTTCACATATTTACTTACTTTACCAAAAATTTTGCATAATGAATTTGCTTCATAGTAGATATTGACACAGATAAAGCATGTTTCTTAGTTACTACACTAATTACTCTAACATACATTACAAACATCTGGAATCATTTGAATTTTGACTACCTAATAAAAACATATTTAGTTAGTACTTTTCATCATAACTACTATAATTCGAGACAGCGAACACAAAAGCTCAGGAATCTGACATATATTGCAATAAACATTCAGTTAGATGGAGAAAATATTGAAACAGCCATATTTGATGAGATCAGCCACTTCTGTAGCATTTTCTTACTTAATGAAATCATCTAGAGATGGAAAAATTTTCATAACATATTTGAAACACTCAGAAAAACAATGAAGCAAGTTTCTCCAAAGCATAAATAACAAAGTTATTAATATTAAAAGATTACCTATTTTTTATTAAATCACTTATACAACAGTAGATAATGGAAAAATATTGAGCAATGAAACTCCTAATATTTAATATTATAAAAATTTTTTGTTTATTATTAAAGAAAAAAAGCAGGAAATTTAAGAACTTAAAGTGTTGGCCTCATACTTTAAAAAGGGAAAACAATAGTTACTTAATATATGTTTTCATAATTTAAAATAGAAATTGGGAAATGTTACATTCTCAATTATTTTAATCATAAAAGTCAACAACCAAAGTAGTCACTTAGGGCAGAAATAAAATTCTCCTGAGAGTTGGAGCTACATAGAGGTCAAAAGTAGTTTGTAAACAACAAAGTATTTAATTTTTAGACACAGTAACTTGGTTGGCTTGTATGTTCTTGGTTGTTAAATTTTTAAATATCTGAAAAAGTGGGTATTCACTGTGCTAAATAATTCACTTTGTAAATAAAAGTACATGCCATCTAAGTGAGAGAGCGTTTCTCAACATACTTAATAGGAACTTTAAATGTATATTCTACAGAAGGAACAGTAAAATTTTACCCTTTTAAGTGTATGGTGACTTTTTAAAATGCTGCCTCTAAGACAAATTCCTAGGTAAGGGATGAGATTTGGGTTTTTGTCTTCATCTCTAGAAAAATATAAATGCTGATAGGAAGGATTAGCAAAGTTAATAATGGTTTCTTTCCTCCATAATGTTACTCAAGCTCCATTTTTATGCAATGCATTGATTCCATGGTTCCCACAGGAAAGCATTTCTTTATGGATACGTGTCACCAGGAGGAGAATGACTTTGTTTCCCTATGATGATTGTATGACATATTAGTATTAGGTTACTTTTGTACCCAGCCTAGAAACACTGCATTTGATGGCAGTGATGGAATGGAGGATTTTTGAGTGTCCGAGTGATAGGTTAAATGTTTGTTTTTATACGTCTGCTTCTGTACTAGAATAGGACTTCTCCGCAGACAGCAGTAGCTACAGTCAACCGTAGGGACTCTTTATACCCCGTGACTGAAAATAACAGGCACCATTACTCCATCAGCATGAACATAATTATATCTCTGTTCTTCTGTCACAATTCATTCTTTGACATAATATTGAAAAGAATAAATGGGTAGTGGCAATCAAGGTCCTCACAAGCTAAATAAGTTGAAGAACTACAGTATAAAGCAATCTGGATACAATGTCTCATGATAATTTTAAAATTGAAACTTTACAATAAAGCAAAAATATAGTAGTAAAAGGTCTTACTATGTTGCAAAAGCATTTGCACTATCTAGGATAATACTAAATTAAGCTGCATTACTTCTATGTACTATACCTTAGTGATCTTGTAAGAAATTCTGCCAGTCCAACTATCATCTACACACAAATCCTCTCTGAATTCCATTTTTTGAGGACAGTTCTAAGTAAGTTTGGATGCATGAATCTTATGTGGGACCCAGTGTTTCTGTTTAGCAAACTGTTGATTCTGTTTATTTAAAGTTGTGCTGTATAAAAAATGGTGTGTCCATAAACAGAGGAATGGATAAAGAAGATGTGGTACATATATACAATGGAATATTACTCAGCCATAAAAAGGAACGAAATTGGGTCATTTGCAGAGACATGGATGGACCTAAAGAGTGTCATACAGAGTGAAGTAAGCCAGAAAGAGAAAAACAAATATCGTATATTAACGCATGTACGTGGCATCTAGAAAAACAGCATAGATGATCTTATTTGCAAAGCAGAAATAGAGACACAGATGTAGAGAACAAATGTATGGATACCAAGTGGGAAGAGGGAGAGGGAAGAATTGGGAGATTCGGATTGACATATGTACACTACTGATACTATGTATAAAATAGATAACTAATAAGAACCTACTGTATAGCACAGGGAACTCTACTCAGTGCTCTGTGGTGACCTAAATCGGAAGGAAATCCAAAAAAAAGCGGATATAGGTATACACATAGCTGATTCATTTTGCTGTACAGTAGAAACTAACACAACATTATAAAGCAACTACACTCCAATAAAATTAATTAAAAAATTAAAAATGCTGTGCGTATGTAATGAAGATTTAAGTGCCACCTGAAATGTGTATGCCACCCTAAGGATATCACTGAAGCTTCCGACTTGGTGCTTTTAATCTTGACTGCACATACAGTGCTCAATTTCTTCAGGAGAAATATGGACCTGATGGAAATCCTTGGACTGAACTGGAGAGCAATTTTGTCAGCAACATCCATCTTAAGTAATTCCACTTGCTCATTCCAGATCCATCTTTACAGAGCACCTCATAATAATTTTGATAAAGTCTCAGGACTTTGTCTCTGAGCATTTTAGAGAACCAGGAGACGGCTCCATCTACTCTCTGAATCCAAAGGGTCTGTTCTCCCACCTAGTTAGGCAAAGGCAAGCCTGTTTCTGTCATCTGCTCATCCGGGCTTGAAGCTCTGATTTCCTTGCTTCCTTAATATTTATGCTGCAGTTAGTTTCCCATTTGGAAGAATGCAAGGGGAATAACAAACCTCTTGTTGAGTGCCATTTTTTTTCAACTGAGAGAAAAATCACTTTGGCTTTAGGCTTTGTTTAGAGGTAGGATCTAGCAAACGCCCTCAATCTCTCCCCTCTCAATAGGTACTATGGAAAGATTTTTTACATTTCAAATGCTCTATTCTGCTTGCCCACACTCTTTTAAACGTGGGTTTCTCTTTCTGTGTGTATGTGTGTGTGTGTGTGTGTGTGTGTGTATAAATATATGTTTGTATGTATTATATAAACCATAAATGCATATATTAAAAGCATTGCCCTTTCCTCCCATACCTGCTTATGAAGGTATATAAGCATGAAAAGTGGTTGTGGAATATGTAAGCAAAAATGGCATTAGATATTTCACATGTGATATCTATATCTATGTATATCTATATCTATATCTATATAGGATAGATATCTGGGGAAATATATCTGGGAAAAAAGGCATAAAATTAATGTTCTTTCAAAGACCATGTGAGTAAAGTCATAAAAGAAGATTCGCACACTAGGGTTATAAATATGGAAATAAAAACAACACAGTTCTGGGTGTCGGTGTCAATTGTAGGCTGTGTGAACAAATGTCAACGGGAATATGTTTCCAGAGGAGGTTACACATGTCTGGACTGAAATGTTTGATAAAAGAATGAATGAGGCTCTCATTTCTCAGAAATACACAGGATTAAAGCTTGGAGAAGGCAGAAGGTGATGGAGTATTCTATACAAGGAAATCAAAAGTTAGGTCAGAGTTCTAGAGCAGAAAGGGAATTAATGTGGTTGAGAAGGAAAAGAGAACATTCTGAGGGGAATATTTATTGTTTTAGATAAAAATAATTGACTTCACCATGCACCCTTGTTTGCAGTTAACAACTAAGTTAATAAACAATAAAAAACATCCCTCCAATGAAAGTACCAAATGTGTACACTGGCTTTGCCAAATACTGTGTTTCTGTGCAGCCAAGTGTAATATAACTTATAAAAGATTGCAGGAAGTATAACGTAAAGGTTTTTCATTTCAAGTGTTTTTGTATCCTGCTTTCCCACACTCTTTCAAACCTGGGTCTCTAATAAACATTAAAAAATTACCCCTGTGTTCAAAAGAAGTATGATTTTCTGTCCATCACCAGTGTCATTCTAAGCCTTCTTTTACTAAGAAAATTTAAACTGCAAATATACACTTGTAGGTTGAAAAGGATTAAAATGACTTTCAAATTGCATTTTGCCTATTTCTCTTTCTCTAGGCAATACTAGGTGTAAACAATATAAGGGAATCATTATTTTTGTGGGTTTTTTCTTTTTTGCAATCTCAAGTATAGATAGATCTGCCTTTCTGTGGTCATACAATATTCCCTTGTATGTTTATATACAGCATTAATGCTTTTATTAGATTCGGCAATATAAAAGCTGTGTTTTAAAAATTATCTCCTTATTTAAAGAAAAATGTGGGGAGAAATTGCTCAGTTTTAGCTATTTATTGCAATTCCCTTTAAAAGGGGCAAGACTAATTTGGGGATTTGCTGCAGTAAAATCTGAAGTAAAGAAAAAAAATTTCTCTATTTTACCAGAATTTCACTGAGTTCAAACCCCATGGCTTTTTGTTATAAAATAAGATTTTTGCAGAATAATTTTAGCTCTATTCCTTGACACTTAAGGGTACCTCCAACTATTGGATAATACGAATGAATAAAGCAAACAAAATGGAATATTTATGAATAACTTATGAACACATTCTTCAGTTTAACTATTATATAACCTAGAAAAATGAATTATGCTATGATTTAGCCTGTATGTAGAGATTATAAAATAAGAGAATGTTTCTTCCACATACACACATTCTTTGTTTAAAAATCCACACATCTCCTGAATGTGGGATATTAAAGCCCTACACTTTTAAATCTCTGTTTGCTTTTAACGTATGATTAATCAGTACCCACACATATACTGTCATTCTAAATTATTTTTACTTCATAAGCACTCCTTGTTCAAAGTGATTCCAAAACCCTCAAATGATCATTTCCTATTTTGCCCACCACCCTATGACCATACTGAATCCTCCAAGAATTGTCAATGGAATAAATATCATTTTTGTATATAAATTGTCTGGAAAGTTTTTAAATGTCAAAACAGTTTGCATGTTTCCCTTTAAATGATATTTTAATTTTGTGAATGCTGCATGACAGGCACAGAAACATGCAGACCAGCCAGTGGTAAATTGGAAGATAGAATATGCATAAGCACAAGAAAATATTTGACTTCAAATTTACAATTCAGTTTTAAAATACAAAGCAAACGTTGTGTATGTGGTAGGCAGCATACTTAACAAAAAGCCATCATCCATTTGTCCATGTCTTACATTTAATAAAGTTAACACAAAAGCATTCCTGTATTTAATTGGCTTCCAAAAAGTAGAGTGATTTTTATTAGTTTAAGAGCTCTTAATGTTATTTATTTTCACTTCGATGTGTTAAATTGTATCATTCACATCTGTTTCCAGTTAACTTCCAAGGCCTTCTGAGTACAGCTTGGATTGCTTCTTCTCCATTATCAACTCATCTCGTGTGTTTAGGTTAAAACCTTGCTACAGGCATACAGGTCTCTTTACTGTTTCCTAAATATATCATTTTTGTCTCCACTCTTGTACCAAAGTCTAAGAATATCTCATACTGTGAGTTAAGCATCCACTCGATACATGGTTGTCAGCTCCGAGAATTCTTCCTCAGGCTGTGGGTATGTAATTTAGGCTTCTAGAGGCTTTCCTTTTCCTCCCCTCATCTCCACTGTTGTTTCTCTGCTATCCATGGAGTAGGAGGGTAAAGAGCATTGATGAGATTTGTGAACTGACTTTTTCCTGTTAGTACATTTATCATGTGATTCTGGGCACATACTTTGATATCTCCCAAGGTCAGTTGTCTCATCTACAAGATAAATATGTTGAAGAAGATCACCTCAGAGTCTCTGGCCCAAGCCCAGAATTCCATAATGCCAAGCAGTTCTGGGCTGCTCAAGAGCAGGTCTGTTGTGTTCTGCTTTTTGTTTGTTTTTGTTGTTCCCACTGTGCCTGGTACATACAGTCCACACAGTCTTAACTAAATACATGCTTATGGAATAACCTGGAAATGAATCCTTCTAGCAAAACCAGTGCTGAGGGCTTTTGTGTGCTGAATTACCCAGTGTTGCAGAAATGCTGTGGCCCCTTTGGCCTCTGAAATATTCAAAGATCAGAAGCCCAAGTCACGTAGGCAGCTTGAAAGTGTGGTATTGGAAAGTGAGTTCGGATCTCTGTTTCTACCACCAAGGGTGTCTGCTGCAAGATGCTGATGCAGAAACGCACTTCATGCTATTTCCAAAAAAAACAAAAGCAAAAGCAAAAACCTTCAGTATCTTCAAGAAGAGATGAAAAACAGCATCAAATATGAACAAAAAGGTTTCCGCCTATCCTTCAGTCCAGTCTACACTCACCAGCAAGGAAAAAAACAAATAAGTACAGAAGAAGGAAAAAAACGATTTTAAAAAAGAATTCCACTTCAAATCTAGGTTTTACTCTTGTAAGTTATTTTTTCTCTTTAAGACATACCAAAGGGTGCAGTGGCAAATGTCAACATGATTCCAGTAAACATTGCTTAATGTCCAAACGGAAACACAAAGGAAAGTTCACAACATCAAATACAGTTTATAATTTTCACGCCTTCCACTCTATCATCCTCCAGTTTATTTAATTTTTTCTCCTATCTTGAATCCAAGAGAACCCTGGGGCTTTGGCCAAATGCTGTATGGAGAAGAAGTTCTTTGTGGCCTGAGTGAGTTGCATCATTTCTGAGCCATCTTCCATTCAGCATGCCTCACACTTGCATGACAGTTGGAGATAGATGGGGATGTCAGGCTGCAGTAAGTTAGACATTAATCCATGCTCCCACTGCAATGGCAGTGAACTTTCCTTGATGGGCGATGGGAAAGAACCGTGATGTAAGTGTGTATGCTGCTGGTTTTTTCCATTTTTTCCATGGCTTGCTAACTCCTCTTGAAATGATGAGAAGACGCTTACTAAAAATCCATCCAGTGTGAAACAGGCTCTATTCCACAGGCAGTTACTGTTATTTCATTCAATGACATTTCCTTCGGCTTCAGATGTATTGTAATTCTACTAAGTATTCAGATAGACTATTTTTCATCTACTTAGATGGAGATTGTTTCCCCCCATGAATCCAATGTGTTTCCATCTAGAAGTCACCTGTAAACCTTAAAGGTAAATGGACTTATTTTGTTTTATTGCTTATTATATAATCTATTGCTCTGCCCTATATTTAGTTGTATTTATATGAATACTAATATGAAGTTAAATGCCACGGTTTTATCATATACTACAGATCATTTTACACTAGTGATACTGCCTTAGTTTAATTTTTCCCCTTTGTTCACTCAAACTCTATTTTTCTGATTGTTCTTATATTTAAAAAACTAAATGCATTTATTTTAAAATTAAATACCAAAGATTACTGCCTAAGGCAGAGGACAATTTATACATTTTCAAACATGGTAACACTAATTTCTATATAAAGTCCAGCTGTGAATATTTAATATACTAATCATAATAAGTAAAGATTGAGCATGTCTATGTTATAAAACCTAAAAATAAATAATCAGAAGAAAAAAAATGTTGACAGAGCAAAATTGTTTATTTAAACCAACAATAAGTTTTGAAACTAAGGCCTGTACACTGAGAATACTTGACTGATTTTTTAAAACTTCTTTTTACCCTTTTAGGCATTAGCTTCTTTTGCTATTTATGACATAGAAATGCAGCCCTAAATACAGACTGGTTTAAACCAGGGAACCAGTTATTGTGGCCGGAAGGGTGGAATCATGTAATAGGCCTGTCGTGGGTTATATAAACCTGCTAATGTTGGAAGGCCGCGTCAGTTGCACTTAAATAAACAGATCAGGCATGGTTACTATAAAATGGGGGAGGAGTTGATACCAGTAGTGGGTTGAATTATGGCCCCTCAGAATCTATGTCCACATCTCAGAATCTGTGAATGTGATCCTTGCAAGATATAATTATGTAAAGGATTGTGAGATGAGCTCACCCTGGATGGATGCTCTTGGTGGACCCTAGGTCCAATGTCAAGTAAGAGAAGAAGACACAGACATAGAGGAAAGGACATGCAAAGACCCAAGACAGAGATTGGAGTTACGAGGCAATAAGCCAAGGAATGGCTGGAGCTGCAAGAATCTGAAAGAGGCACGGAAAGATCTCCCCTAGAGCCTTCAGAGGGAGCATAGCCCTGACGTCACCTGCATTTTGGACCTCTGACCCCCAGAATAATGAGAGAATCCATTTCTGTTGCTATAAACCACCAAGTCTATGTAATTTGCGACAGCAGCACTATATCAAATATGATATCCAAACAAAGAAAGACTGAGCAGATAGGAACTTTAAAATTATATTGTTTAATTCTTCCTGAAACCCTTTTGGGATTCTGAATAAAACTGCATTTAATTTAAAATAAATTTGTGGAGGAGTGACAGTTTCCAAGTGTTAATTCAGAAATGTGGAATTTCTCTTCATTCATGCAGTTGTGATTCTGTGTCCTTAAATACATTTCATAATGTCCACTATGCATATTCTGCCTTTCGATTGTTAAATGTTATCAAATATTTTTTGTCCATTTCCATTCACAACCAACCTAGAGGTTATAATTATATTATTTTGGCATGATTGTTCTGTTTTCAGAATCAGCATCAGTTTTAATATTTATTTAAGTCTCTTATACATCTTACCTTTGCAAACATTAAGATATACAGGAGTGAAAGAAGAAAATAACAAACATTATGTTAGCAGCACCCGAAGCCACAAGCACTACAACTTATTTACTTACTGTCAAAATCTATCATGTATCTGCTTCTCTTTTTTTCCTGAACATGGAGGATCAAGCATCCTATGTTTTCTAGCCTTAGCTTGGTCTTAGTTTTGTTTTCAATTCTGTTTTCTACTTCCCTGCCTGCATCCCTCTATAATTACCTTAGGATAAAAAATTCAGATTTTAAATTCTGCTGAACATTAAGAATATATGGCTCTCGGGCTTCCCTGGTGGCGCAGTGGTTGAGAGTCCGCCTGCCGATGCAGGGGACACGGGTTCGTGCCCCGGTCCGGGAAGATCCCACATGCCGCGGAGCGGCTGGGCCTGTGAGCCAGGGCCGCTGAGCCTGTGCGTCCGGAGCCGGTGCTCCGCAACGGGAGAGGCCACAGCAGTGAGAGGCCCGCGTACCGCAAACAAACAAACAAACAAACAAATAAGCATTGCTGTACCTTCTACTCATGGTGAGGAGGAATATCTGTGTTTACCACTATACCCAGACTTGCACAGACAAACGTGTATTAGGAAGTATATTAGTTTCTATACTCTCTACCGGTACAGTCTGAAAACTGATGATTTGCTATTTACTCCTTTGAAAGTAGAGGTGAAGCTCACATATCTCTAAACATCTAATTCAACATAAAAGACTATTATTAGTAAATATGAATAAGATGATGTTAATTAATTTTATGTCACTGATGATTATGATAATATACTCGAAAGACCCTTGCACTCAGCTTGACTGTGAAACGGTTGCTATAATTGATCATCTATAAGTTTCTTCTCCCCTCCCCCACTCCTGTCTTCGAGCCTCTACTGCTCTCTCTTATTAAAGCAGTCTACTATGCAATTTCCACATTCCCAGCTGCAGCACCCCACAGCAAGTATAAAAGTAGCCTTTGATCCTAGAAGGAAATAGGTGACATAGGGGCACAGCATTCTGCCACTAGAGCCCCAAGAATGTTGTCTCAGGGAGGAAGGAGATAGGATGTTTATAGTAAAGAGAAAGAGAGAGTGAAAAACCTGCCGTTTCGACTCCAGGGCATGGTGAGAACCATAATAACCCAGAATCAGGCCTGAGGCAGAACCTGTACATCCTCATAGTAGAAGCTCCTCCCTGGGAAGGCAGAAGGGGCACATGGTGGGCTGCGGTGTGGGGAGAGGAGGACGACGCCAATCACCTCGTCACACCGTACTAGGGGAGGCTGAGAGCCTCTAGAGTCCTACACATGCCATTTCCATCGCAAAGAATAGAATTGGGGGAATCTAGACATTTCCACATGCCCTTCTGTGGGACCACAGAGGTGCTAGGAAAACTAAGAGGTTCATCAAAGCCCCCAGATTCAGTAAAGAAGCTCTGTTTCTGACTATGTGATCTTGCGCAAATATTTCAGGCCATGAAATCCAGGCATGGTACCAGCTTATGGCCCCAGATCCTCTTATGTGGAGTCATACTTCAATAATCACGAGTCTATAGGGCAGACCACAAATGCTACTGCCCAGGAGAGAACAGTCAAGATCTAAAGGACACTGAGTGTATATCTGGCTTCCTTATCCCCCGTCATCAGGAGCTCAATAAGTCCATGTACAAGATGCCTTGCAGAGTGAAAATCTGAAGAAAAAATAATACTGTTTGTCAAAGTAAACTGAGACCTCCAAGAAAGAGCATTTAAAATGAAAATTACTATGATACCTGTAAATCATCAAGTTAAAATTTTATCAACCCCCATCCCCATCCCCACCTAACATACACATTCTAAATAGTTAAATGCAGCCATGAGAGGGTCACATAAGTGATAGATTTCAAAGAAGCTATGTTTACATTGTACAACTTAATGCAAAATGTGTGATTTTCTGATGAGTGCCCATTGCATTAGGGGTGAGAACTGATTCATGTTATTTAATTACATGAGTCTGGAAGGCACAGCTCTTAAGAGAAACTGCAGTGAACCCCTGAATAGGAATTTTGAGAACAAGAATTATCCTGGTTTAAGATCCCCATGTTATTCCAGTGCTATGTATTTCTTTTCTTTTTTTTTTTGCGGTATGCGGGCCTCTCACCGTTGTGGCCTCTCCCGCTGCGGAGCACAGGCTCTGGATGCACAGGCTCAGTGGCCATGGCTCACGGGCCCAGCCGCTCCGCGGCATGTGGGATCTTCCCGGACCGGGGCACGAACCCGTGTCCCCTGCATCGGCAGGCGGACTCTCAACCACTGCGCCACCAGGGAAGCCCCCACAATATTTAAATATATGAAGATTATTCAAGCATTCAATATTTAATTTAAAAAGGGTGATTTAGATTTGCATTTGAGAGTATGTGTTTTGTGTGGAAGTGATTTGTCCATGTGTGTAGGGGTAAAACTGCAAAGTATTTGGGGTATGGGCTGCTAACTAACTGTATCATTAATTTTATTCTCCATTTTCTTGAAAGTGAGTACACCTCTGAAAATATTGTATCCTAGAAATTCAGGAACAAACTGTGATATGCAGAAATAACAGTAACTCACTGTACAGTTACATTTATGCAGGAGGTTACAACGTTAACTACAATACCAAGTTCATCTATCTACAGAAAAAGAGCATTACATTTTTTAAAAATTAAACAGATATATTAGTAAATACAAGTTTATTTTTATTGATGTGTATTTGCCAATTTTATTAATTTATATAGAGGCAGAAGCGTGAAATTAAAGAGAAAAAAAAAAGCCTAATTGTTGCAAGTGGAAAAGAACCATCAGTGTTCTGTGCTGGATATGCCAGGTGACTTCTAAAAATTGCTTCAAATTCTATTATGTCATGTAAAAAAAATTAAGATCTGCTATTAAATAGTTTGACAAGTTGCATTTCCTCTACTACAGCATGAGTGGGGGAAAACTGTCTTCATTAGAATGGGGGGTCTTCTAATCTCGTGATTCTCTCTGTCTCTCTCCTTCTTCCTAATCTAACTCATTGTTTTTTAAAAAAATACCAAACATACATTCGTCTTTATTTGTCTCTGCAAACAACAGGAATGATCGGAAGCAGCAGAGGGGCCAGGAAGCGCTCTGTGCATCACTGTCGCCTCCTATTGCTGTGATCGCTAATTGCCTGTCACAGTCACTGAGCCATGGACCTGGCAGGGCTGCCACCTCCGGTTTGCTCAAGTTGTCATCTCCTATTAACCTGAACCCTGTTATTTCTTCCATTGCCTCTACTCTTTCTCACTCTAAACAGAATGAAAATTTATTATCTGACTGTGATATGAGGGTATCAAAATTTTTTTAATTAATTATTTTTTTGGTTGCGTTGGGTTTTCATTGTGCTCGCGGGCTTTTCTCTCTAGTTGTGGCCAGTGGGAACTACTCTTCATTGCAGTGCACAGACTTCTCATTGCGGTGGCTTCTCTTGCTGCAGAGCACGGGCTCTAGGCACGTGGGCTTCAGGAGTTGTGTCTCGCAGGCTCTAGAGCGCAGGCTCAGTAGTTGTGGTGCACGGGCTTAGTTGCTCCATGGCACATGGGATCTTCCCAGACTAGGGCTCAAACCCATGTCCCCTGCACTGGCAGGCAGATTCTTAACCACTGCGCCACCAAGGAAGTCCCCCAAATTTTATTTTTGAAGAAAAAGTTGAATAAGAAGGACTTCTCATAAAGAAATGAATCTCTCCCCAGGACTGCATGGCATTTTCTCTACCATGCTGATTTTAAGGGTCCATGCCATTTTCTTTTTCACTATGAGTCAGCTATTTTTATACCACTCGAGGTCATCTGGTGAAATTTTGCAAACTGCAAGCAAGAACAAAACAAAAAACATATACAAATGTAGGGAAAGTTCTGAGGCCAATTTGCTGATGGTCAGAATGTTTGTGTTGCTTACGGGTTTCTGCAAAATATTATGTAAAACATGACCAGAGGGGGCCTGGGATCTCATTTCAAGACTGTGGAAGCAGATCCAACCAAAGGCCACACAAGGAGAAGTACCTGAACACCCCTGGGTCACAGCAAATCCATCAAACCCACCAAGTAGTACACACACACACACACACACACACACACACACAAAAAAAAGCAAAAAATTCACTAGCAAACAATCTTAAGAATCTTGCAGGTGGAAAAACTCTTGAGCCAGAGCTTCTATATATAATCAGGCAAGAAGGGGTTACTGATACTTATTTGACTGCTGACTGCCTTCCATCAATCTAGAGGGCCACTGGATTGTTTTGTTTTGTTTGTCTTGTTTTGTTTTGTTTGTCTTGTTTTGTTTTGTTTTCCTGAGGGCGTGGCACCTCAACCTGCCCATTCAGAAAACTCCAGTTCAATAAACATGATGTTCTGAAGTGAAAGTGGCCACGAGAATCAAGCTAACTTGACTGGTTTCCTAAGGCTGCAGCGCCCGCACAGGTAAGACTCCTCCCAGAAGATCAGCATGGACTCAGGTTGTGGGAAAAGTGACCACCTTGCCTTGATGACCCGTTAAAAAGCTGTGTGATAGCCTTCCAAGTATCTGAGTGTGTATACAACTTACTCGGTGGCCAAGCCTGATAAAGTGGTTGGAATTAATATGTGTGATTCTTTCTTTTAAAGGTTAAAGATTTTATGTTGGAAAATAGAACCTTTCCCCCAATGCTCCCATGCTCCCATGTAGGTGCACTTCTGGGATTAGCAGTGGCCTGTTACCATTTGCTCACGCAGCCCTAAAATTGGTCAAAAAGCAGGACATTAATGAACCCCAGGGCCCTACTTTCCCCAAACGCTGACGATTTACTCTTGATTCTAATTTCTGTCCCACATTTTACCCAATCTGTTTAGCCCATATATTCCACCAGGTTTGGCAAAATGCTGATATAACGATCAATCCATTTAACATACAGATGTCTCAAACTAAAAATAAAGCTCTACTTTTGGTAAATTCTTAAAGAAATTTTAGGTCCCCAAATTAATTCCTATTGCCCTTTATATAAGTTAAGTTTCACAGAAAGATTAATATCCCAACTTTAAAGTCCAAAAAATAAAAATCAAACATCATCTATCCTAAATTTCTTATTTTGTTCAATCCCCATCAGAAACCTGTAGCTAAGTAGCCTCCATCCCCTCTAGGAAGATAGCATTTCAGTCCTACGCTCTGTCAGCCACTGCTGTTGTCTCTTACCCCAAGATACCAGTTCCGCCACACCCATCCCACACTCATGTTCTTGTAACTGAAGAATCACCTGTCTTACATTCAAGAACTGAAGCTGCCCTCAAGTTTCCTGGAAGTTGTGACCCTAGGGGCCTAGTGAGGACCAATAATCTAGCCCAAACTCTGCCAAAGATCCGTGTCTGGACCCACCACCTCCTGCAGAACTGGGATCTATTTCACTCAGCTTCCAATTTTTCCCTCCTCCTTTAGGAAAGGATCAGCTCTGTCCATGCTTTTTCATTTCCTTTTTCCCTTCTGAACCTCTTGGAGAGCTGGGTTGAATGTGAGTACCCAGTTTTGTTACAATCTTTTCATTGCTTTCTGGCCCAAAGCTTTCTTTTGCTAACATATTTCTAGGTGTCTCCCATAGTAAAATGTAGGAAATTAGCAAGTTCTGGGGCTGCCAAAGGCATCCGTAGTTCACACCACGTTTTCTACCTTCCTTTTCTGAGTGGGAAAACTGAACCCTGAAGTTATTTCCCATCAGACCACCTCCTACTCTAGTGTGAACCTCAACCTTCTTTCTAGTTTTCTTAAAGCTTTATCTTTTGTGAAATAAAAGGACAGTAAATTAATTTTTTCAAATCAATCAGTATATTTCTCATACCATTTAAATTTGAAACCTATAAACTACTGCAAGAAAAATACAATGAACACCCATATATTTTTCTCCTAGATTCAGCAGTTCTGAGCATTTTGCTACCTTAAGATTTTTCTTTCTCCATGTATGTTTGTGTTGTTTTTTGCTGACACATTTGAGAACTATTTGCAGGTATAATGATACCTTACACCTAAACACTTCAGTATTTGTCCTTTAGAAAAAAAAGGAACTTCTAAATACCCATAATAGAATGACCACACTGAGGACATCTTAATATTAATTTTACGCTTTTCTCTAACATACATCACACCCAATGTTCTCCAAATGTCCCAATATTTTCCTCTAGCGCTGTCAGTTTTTGGTTATTTGTTTTGTTAATCCAGGATCCGATCAAGATTCATGCTTTGCATTTAATTGTCATATCTTTTCGGTCTCCTTTAATTAGCAGGTTTTTCAGGTTGTTTTTGTCTTTTACAAAATTGATTTTAGTTGTTTTTGTCTGTTGGTTTACTCATGGTTAGCAACAAATTAAACAGTTTTGGCAGAAATACTATACAGGTGACAGCTTTGTTTTTAATGGGCCTTGTCTTCCTGTCTTCCTGGAGTCCTAATACCATAAATCTCTCAGGCATATTCTCCAGGGAAACAGGTGACACGTATCCCGACCCATGTGAACTGGGTCCTCCTAAAACTCCTCCAATTATTCTTTGAGTGTGGAGCAATACTTAATCTTCCTGGTACCTCCCTCTGAAATTGGCTCACATTTTTACCAGTTCCTCAGAACAGCGGCCTAAGTGTTCAAGAAGACTCTCTAACTGCTCTATGCAGCTTTAAAAACATGCTTCTCATAGATTCTAGGCAGATTTGGGGGGACCCATTCCTGAGTCCTTTCTGAGCTCTGCTAACTTCTCTGGGGCCCCAACCATCCTTGCTGATGTAACAGTAAGTTGAAACAGCTCCTCATGTTTTCAATACCCTGTCTGAGGGCTTTTAGACTGCAGGGTATGCTCTGAGGGCTACTCCTTTTCTTCCTTGTAGATTTAGATTTACTTCCGAAATCCCAAGTCTCTTGACACACATCCATCTGTTCCTTCATGTCTCGTTATAGATTTCCTAGCTGGCCATGTGCTTTTTTTTTTTTTTAATTGAAACTGTTTCCAAAGAAGAAATATCAGAAGTTGGGAATAAATGTGCCCTTAATACTCCATACAGCAAATATTGATGACTTCTCTCTCCTTCAACACATAGACTGGGAGGTAAATGTGCTTTGGTTCCCCTAGAAGCAGAGTCTGAGATAGATTTGGGAGCACAAGATTTACTGAGGATGTGAGAATGGGCCTGATGCACTAGGGAGCTCGAAGGATGAATCACACTGCAGCACTGTCTTTGTCTGGAAGAAGAAGGGTTGGTCTTTTGAACCCTGTAACAGCCCATCCATCTTGTCTGCAAGTCACCCCACAGGCTGGGGCAAACGGCGGTGCAGCAGGGCTGGTGATAATTTTGCAGGAATTTGGCCCCAACCATCTGAGGGGGATTCTCTGGAGAAGCAGGGGAAGCTAGGAGCCGATAGCAGCTCTCACAACTGAGGGCTGGGTGTGCTGTCTTGGTCAGTGGATCTGGACAAAGCACCAACAGCATTCACTGCTCGGTGGTCAGGCTTAACCTCCAAATAAGCCCTAAAGAAGGGACCTTCTTAGAAAGTCTATTAGACATTAGACATTCTTCTAATAAGTTCTATTAGAAGAAACTATTCCTGATGACACCTCAGCCGATAAGCCTATTTTCCAATTCTGGGGCAACTGAAGAATACCATCCTATCTAAGTACACATGCAAAATCTCATTGAATCCTCTTAAACAACCCTTTGGACCTTTGATGTAGTTAATATTACGCAATGGCTTATTTTTCCAGCTTCTGTTCTCTCGCCTAATCCCAGCCTTGGGAGAAGGTTAAAGTCAGGAGTCTGCTTATACCCCGCAGAAGGAGGATGTCTCTTAGAGACTCCTCCTCTCAGGTTCTTCTTGTCACTGTCCCAATACACCCAAGACATGGTCTTTGATCTAACGCAGACTCAGACTCTCTCTTCAGGGGAGTTCATTAATTCCAGAGACAGAGCCCAAGTGTCCTTCCAAGAATCTTCCAAGAAAGCTCAGGTGTCCTCCAGAACCTTTTGGAGCTGCTTGGGTCATGCTGGCTACAAGTCCTGCTCATCAGCCTTCTGTTCATTCCAGAGGAATTCCTGGCAGCCAGGTAACAAATTCTTGTTTTTCTTAAGTTAACTGGATCCAATTTCTATTGCATAAAACAATACAAATTTCCATTACATGTAACAGTTTAAAAGTTTACATAATCTAATGTTCCCCAAATGGCAAAGCTAGTAAGTTTCATAGCAGGAATTAGAATTCAGGTATGTAGGACATCCAAGGCTGACCCCTTAGTCACTATGTTCTTTCTATTATTATTAATATATTTATTTTTTTGTAGGCAATGCACAAACTATACAGTTTCCACATATGAAGAATTCTATACAAATTCTTCAATGATAAATATTTCAGTATGGAGAAGAAAAAGGTATATATATATGGCTGCATATGGGTAAGAACTTCAATGAACATCAATATAATTCAATGTAAAAATATTTGCCTTTAAGGCCATCACAACATTTTGTGTCCACCAGAAGACAAAAATGCACCTTTCTTATCTTTTAGAAAATACTCAGTACTACTAGGTATCACCCCAGGGTGTCTGCTCCCTCAAACACTGATGCCTTTTGATGAATTTACAGTTTAGAAGACACCTGAATAGGGAAAAGTATGAGAGATTTCTGGGGACCTCTCCGAGGTTAATCAAGTTTCCTGATTCTCATAGACCAACATATGCTTCTCTAAAACCTTTCTCCGATCTGGGTCTACAGGTCTACAGGCGCTATGCTCTACAGAACTCTTTAACTGAGTTCTCCCTAGAAAAGTGGACTGGTTGTATGTGGAAGCCACACCACCGAGAGAATGGTCTAGAAAGGGATCTGGCTCTCTGGGGAGGATTCCCTCCTGCAGCTTCCGTATGCTCAGGAGAGTCAAGGGCTCTCGAAGCATCTGAGCCACCTCCTTCTGTGTCCTCCACCCGGACCTGGAGAGGGAGGTGATCGCGATCCAGACCTTGATTCGGTCTGGCTGCATGGGATTCTGGCGGCCCCAGGTAGCGGGTGCGTGTACCTTCTCCGAGCCTCAGTTGCTCAGAAGTGGTGGGAGATTCGTAGTGTCTGCCCCAAAGGGCTGCGTAAGTACATGAGACCTTACGTGTGCTCAGCCCCTGCCCTGCAGGAAGCACACAGGTCTGCCCTGCAGGAAGCACGCAGTGCACAGGGGCAGGTAGCAGCAGCAGCAGCTATGGAAGCAGTGCCTGTTCTGAGATCCGGAAGGGAACGCTGATTGTTTGAGGAGTTCGGCGGTGGAAAATGTTCAGTGAAATCCCCATGAAATGAACAGTGCACTGTCCTCTCTCTCAACCCCCTGGCAAATACACTGTGATTCAGTCCGATTTGTCAAGGCCGACACAGGACAAAGTCATCAGCTTCTCCCTATAGCTCTCTGGAGGCCTCCTATCATCAGCAAAGCCCGTTAACAATTCCCGGGGAATACAAAAAGAATTCGGTTCATAAAACAAAGTCTAACCGTTTTTTCCCTTTGCGCTTAGTCTAGTTTCATTGCTCACAAGGGTGCCATGTTCAGAGGGCTCGCACCGGGACCTTCAGGCCAGAGTTCCTGGTGCAAAATGGCTGTGCCGACACCTCAGCTCGGCGGGCCCTGGGCAGAGACCCTGCTCCAGGCACTGGATCTGGAACCGAGCAACTCGCCTGCGCCTGCCTGAGAGAACCCTGCCCCCTTCCCCTGATGTGATCCCGATAAAGCAGCCCCCCGAAAACAAAACAAACAAACAAACAAAAAGCAGCCCCACCCTTGTCCTACTCAACAACGAGAGTTCACACCTCTCCATTCTCTGATCAGAGAATAAAACTATCCTTTGCTTCGGAATTAAAAAAAAAAAAATTCCCTTTAACACCACCTCAGCGTGACTGATGGCAACCATGAGGCTTCATTTCAATAAGATTACCCTGAGTGGGTCTTGCTCTGGCTGGGCTGCCCTGCATCTTATATCCCTTGAGGGAGAGCACTCTGGAAAATAAACGGGATGAGGGCATTTCACAGTGTGGTGAGCTAGGCAGTTCCCCTTCCCCAGGGATGCTCAGGAAAGGGGAGTAAGACAGAGAGAGAATTCTCTGTGCCTCCTCCCCCCACCATCTAGGAAGACCACCACGGTTTCTCTTTAATCTGACCAAGGGACAGTCCTGGCTTTCAGGGCTCCCCGCCTTCTTACAGCCACAGAAGTGATTCAGGGACTTTTGTATTTGTATTCTTTTCTGAAACTAAGTTGTATCTTCACAGGCAAGTAGGAGTCATAGTCAGTGAAATTAATCA
Organism: Pseudorca crassidens; assembly: GCF_039906515.1. Lineage (NCBI taxonomy): Eukaryota > Metazoa > Chordata > Mammalia > Artiodactyla > Delphinidae > Pseudorca > Pseudorca crassidens. The sequence continues at coordinate 8,678,307 of NC_090313.1, forward strand.
TGAAATTTTGCCCACCCAAGTAACTTGACTGAAAAGCCTGTCTAGATTCAGGAACCTGAATTTAGGTAGAGCCAATTAAATGTATCTGTTCCTAAGCTGCTTTCTTTATACACTACATAATATATTATGCCTGTATTAACTTGTGGATCAATTTGAAGGTTATTATTTGCATAACAATCTGTCAGTGCTCATCTCTCTTCCTGCTGCTTCAACATAACTCTCTTGTCTCCCCAGAGATTACTAATTAACTCAGTATAGTTTTATGTATATTGGGTTTATTCATTGCAGTATTTTTTTCTATTTCACCAAAATTCACATTCATTCTATCTGGCTGAGGTACAGGGAATTTAGAGGCTGGGAAACATTCTGTTCTAGATCTGACATGGGCCATATTTTAGCTAAGAATTTATTTTAAACTGGCAGAAAAAAAAAAACTTAAGAGTATTAAGTGGAATCTGATCAAAACATTCAAAGACTTCCTTCATTAAAAAGGAGACACATTTGAAAGGCATTTTTCCCAGAGTCTGGAACCATTTTTCCCTTTCCAAGAATTTTTCTGGCAAAAAAAACCCCCAGAAAACAAAAACAGACACAAAATCAACAAGAATAACAAAAAGCAAAACAAATACTACTTTTCACTAGAGGGTATTAAATAGAAAGACTCCTTTCCTGCCCTACGCCAAACTCCTCCCTTTAAAAGAAAGTATTCTTCAATTTTGTTTCTTTTTAGGCTGAGTAACATTCCATTGTATATATGTGCCACATCTTCTTTATCCATTCATCTGTCAATGGACCTAGAGTCTGTCATACAGAGTGAAGTAAGTCAGAAAGAGAAAAACAAATACCGGATGCTAACACATATATACGGAATCTAAAAAAAAAAAAAGGTTGTGAAGGGGCAGGACAGGAATAAAGATGCAGACGTAGAAAATGGACTTGAGGACACAGGGAGGGGGAAGGGGAAGCTGGGATGAAGTGAGAGAGTGGCATGGACATATATACACTACCAAACGTAAAATAGATAGCTAGTGGGCAGCAGCCTCATAGCACAGGGAGATCAGCTTGGTGCTCTGCGACCACCTAGAGGGGTGGGGTAGGGAGGGTGGGAGGGAGACACAGAGGGAGGAGATATGGGGATATACGTATATGCATAGATGATTCACTTTGTTATAAAGCAGAAACTAACACACAATTGTAAAGCAATTACACTCCAATAAAGATGTTAAAAAAAAAAGTATTCTTTCTGATTCTTGACATGGGAAGTGATGGAAAAAACATAAAACAGATGTTTAAGAAATGAAAAGACTTACAGGTTTTCAAGAGCAAAGGATATTCATAGAACTTTGAGATATTATAAGGCTAGAGCTTGTTGGGGAAGTTTAGAAAGGCAGATATGGAACAGATTATAAAATATTCCAAATGTCATGCAGTGGAATCTAGATTTATTGTGCAGTAAGCCACTGAGATATCTTTAGCATTGAAATAACAACATAGCTTTATTTAACTTTTAGACAGATAGCTTTCATACCAGAGTGAGGATGAATTAGAGATACGGAGATAAGACAGAAGTCATCTGAAGCAACACATAAGAAAGATGCTGAGTCTTCACTAAGAAAGCGGCTATAGAAATAGAGATGAAGGGCCGTAATTAAGGACATTTTAAAGACAGAAACAAACTGGTGGCCAGTTAGATATACAGAAGAAAGGAGAATAATTTACTGAGACTGCTTCATTCTTCTTAAAAAGATATTAGCCTAGGGCTTCCCTGGTGGCGCAGTGGTTGAGAGTCTGCCTGCCGATGCAGGGGACGCGAGTTCATGCCCCGGTCCGGGAAGATTCCACATGTCGTGGAGCAGCTGGGCCCATGAGCCATGGCCGCTGAGCCTCCGTGTCCGGAGCCTGCGCTCCGCAACGGGAGAGGCCACAACAGTGAGAGGCCCGCGTACCGCAAAAAAAAAAAAAAAAAAAAAAAAAAAGATTAAAATGTGTTTTATCTTTTTATTCCTTTTGGGAATGAGAATTGTTCCCTTATATTAGATTTTCAAATTCCTGTGTTCCTAGCATTTGCTTCCAGTCCATGCTAAAATCAACAGTTTTACTTTATTGTAGATTCTTCGATATAGACCTAAGGTGTATGGATCTACCTTGAGCTGTTACCGGATCCCCTGATTCCACACCACTGCCTTTCTTAGGATAGCCTCCTACAGTTCACCAGGGTGCCCCACCAGACTTCTTGCTAGTTGTCTAACCACCAATAGCTGCATTTCCACTTATAAACTCTAAAACTCTTAAGCCTGTGTAGCCTCCTTATCTTGGCTTTCCCTGGTCCGGTCCCATCACACCAGCAGATGTGGAAGATCTAGCATTGTGAGAGTACAAGTTTCTGCCTTTCCAGTCTATTTGGGTCAGCTTTCCAACTCCTTTCAGTATTCTTGTATGCTTACATGGTTTTGCTACCAAATTATACAGACACACCCCAGTATGAAAAGAAAATTGTTTAGGATCAAAGCTGCAATATCTCTGTCATAGAGAAATGAATGTATTTTCCACAGGTCGCAATTTCTCTTTTCTTCTCTGTCTGATTTTACTAGAAAGGAGGCCAGAGAAGAATCTATTGTGCACTTTGTTGTATTCTGTTATCTCATAACATTAAAAAAACATAATATTAAAAAAATTCTGCTAAAAATAGAATTAAAGGGTTATTTTTTTTTAAAGGCATACACCTACAGGACCAAAGAGAATAGAAAAGAAAACAACTGCAAAATTTTGGAAGCTGAAAACTGACTTAGTGAGATAAAGAAAGCTAAACCAAAACCTGAGCCTTGCATAGACTATGGCCAGAAATTTCTGAAGGAAGTCCAAAAGTAAGCCTGTTCACACCATGGAATCCCAGAATGGCTCAAGAATTGGAGACACTGGGTTGTTACAAAATGAAGTTTCTCACAGCGCCGAAAAGAGAAGACTCGACTGAGAATGTGGAAAGTAAAAAGTTCCTTTCCCAAGCTACTGAGCCAGGCAACCACCCTATCCTGTTCTACAGCAGAAAGCTGGAGCTTTAAAATCAAACAAGCCAATTAAGAAGCAAACCAGCAAGCAAACAGAAGGATTCTTGACTTGGACACCAGGCACAGCTGATGGCAGATACATGGCACTGATGTAAGTGAAATTAACTGAACATCTATATGCTGAATTTCACGATCTCCAGCTCCAAGCATTTGGCTCCTGTGGTGACACTGCAAATCTGTATCAGTATCCATTCTCATTTTTTTCCCTTTTAGTAATGGAAGCCTTCACTGCTCCAAGTTTTAGCTGAGCACCCAGGTAAACATTATTCTTCAGAGTTTCCATTGCAGCTAGGTAGAGCCATGTGATTACACTTTCGCTCATGAAATGCAAATGGGAATGATACACACTTGCTTGCATATCACATTTTTAAGAGACAGCTGCTGACTCTGAATTCTCTTTCCTCTGGTCAGGAAACAAGATGATAAATGGAACAGGGCTTCTCACTGCCTTGTACCACCTGCTTACATTGAGTCTATTTCATGAGAGAACCAATTTCCATCTTGTTGGAGATATTGCTTTCACGGGTGTCTTAAGTAGAAACCAATAGTCTTAACCAATAGTCTAAGAAATGCTTAATTCCTGGCAACAGACTGAAACGACACTTTGGAGCAACTACTATGCCTAAGAAACATAATATGTGGATACCAACAGTTGGAGGCCTCCAAAAGTTGGCTTAATCCGATCACTGAAATGAAGAGGACATTAAGCATTCTGTCCAGGGTCACAATTAGATATTTGGTGCTTAACAGTAAATACGGAAACAAAGATAACTACTACTAGGAGTTTGAGGAAATTCTTTAACTAGAAAGACAAAGAAATATATATATTTGTTTATATATATAAACAAAAACAAATAAACAAACAAAAGAATTGAGAGGAAAGAGATAAAATGAAGGGAGCCAAAGAAAACTTTAAAATTCTGTAATTATTATCTTCAAAAGGTAAGAAAGTAGATAGATAAAATTAGAATAGGGTACTATAAGGTCATGTTTAGAGAAAAAATGGTATTTTGAATCTAACAACTAAGTTTAAAAAATCGATACCATATTGAAATGATAGAAGTGAGATAATCTCCACAGTAGTAAGACAAAATAGGAGAAAAAAATTAAGAAAATATCAAGAATATTCCAGATAGCCCAACAATCAAATAATAAGAGATCTAGACAACAAGAAGTGAGAAAATAAAGAGGGATAAAGAGGAAGGCTTTAACCAAAAAATTATTTAAATTTTCCCACTGAAGTCATGGCTTTCAGATGAAAATGCCATGGTGCTCAAAAAAAATAAACTAAAAGTAACTGCAACAAGTCTTTATCCTCACAAAATTTCAGAATCTTAGGGACAAGGGGAATATTTTAAAATTACCCCAAAAAGAAATAAGTTACATACAAAGGATCAAAATTCAGAATATCTTTGGGCTTATTAATAGCTATGAAAATCTAGAGAAATACCTTTAAACTGTGAACAAAGATTTTCTATGAAAGAAGAAAAATTACAACTGATACTGTATAAATAAAAAGGATCACTAGAGATCATTATACACCAACAAACTGGATAACATAGAAGAAATAGATAAATTCCTAGGAACGTACAACCTAACCAGATTAAATCATGAAGAAATAGAAATTCTGAACACATCTGTAACTAGTATAGAGTGAATCAGTAATCAAAAACTTCCCAACAAAGAAAAGTCCAAGACCAAATGGTTTCACTGCTAAATTCTACCAAGCATTTAAAGAAAAATTAACACCAATCCTTAAACTCTTCCCAAAGAAACTGAAGAGAAAAAAACACTTACAAACTCATTTTGTGAGATCAGCAGTACCCTGATACCAAAGCCATGAAAAGTCACTACAAGAAAATAAAACTGCAGGCCAATATCCTTGATGAATATAGACACAAAAACCTTCAATAAAATACTTACAAAATGAATTAAATAGCACGTTAAAAGTATCACACACTGTGACCAAGTGTAATTTATCTTGAGATGCAAGTGTGGTTCAATATACAAAAATCAATTAATGCAATATATTGTATTAACAGAACAAAGCATGAAAATCACATGATCATCTAAATAGATGTAGAAAAAGCATTTGACAAAATTCAACATCATGTCATGCTAAAAACTCTCAACAAACCACATATAGAAGGAAATTAACTTAAAACAATAGAGGCCATATATGAGAAGCCCACAGCTAACATCATATTCAAGAGTAAAAAAAGTAAAGCTTTTCCTCAAAGATTATGAACAAGGGAAGGATGTCCACTCTTGACATTCTATTGAACATAGTACTGGAAGTCCCTGCCAGAGCAACTAGGCAAGAAAAAGAAATGAAAGCAGGCAAATCAGAAAGGAAGAAATAAAATTGTCCTTGTGTGCAGACAACATGATCTTATATACAGAAAACCCTAAAGACTTCATTTAAAAACTGTTAGAACTAATAAACTAATTTAGTAAGGTTGGAGGGTGTAAAATCAACATACAAAAATCAGTTGTGTTTCTATACACTAACAACAAACTATCTAAAAAGGACATTAGGAATATAATTCCTTTTACGATAGCATCAAAAAGAATAAAATACTTAGGAATAAACTGAACTCAAGATGTGAAAAATTTGTATACTAAAAACTATATAGTATTGATGAAAGAAATTTAAAAAGATGCAAACAAATGGAAAGACATCTTGTATCCATGAATTGGGAAACAATCTTTATAAAAAATCTCTGTATTACCTAAAGTGATCTACAAATTTAATGCAATCTACAAATTTAATGCAAAGTGATCTATCAAAATCCCAATGGCATTTAACATAAATAGAAAAGAAATCCTAAAATTCATATGGAACCACAAAAGACTATAAATAACCAAATCAATTTTGAGAAAGAACAAAGCTGGAGGTATCACACACCCTGATTTCAAAATACATAACAAAGCTACAGTAATCAAAACAGTATGGTACTTGCATAAAGACCATGTAGATCAACAGAACAGAATAGAGCTCAGAAATAAGTCCACACATATATGGTCAACTAACATTGACAAGAATATACAATGGGAAAGGACTGTCTCTTCAACAAAGGTACTGAGAAAACTGGACCATTGCATACAGAAAAAGAAAACTGGTCCCTTATCTAGGTAGAATATTACTAGATAATACTACTTCTAGGAGTATTATGATTTTACATGTTACATTTAAGTCTTTAATATCAATACATTTTGAATCTAAATATTTTTAAAAGGATGAATCTCATATTAAATGTTATAAAATAAAATAAAGTATTTTCAGTGAAAGTTTTGATACCCAATCCAATTATCAACTAATGAGTGCACTGAATAATAAAGACATTTTCAAAGACATTAAATGTTTCAAAAATTTACCCTCCATGCTCCTTTTCCTCAAGAAACTGCTATGAGATTTCATCTCCCAAAAGGAAGGATCAAACTAGAGAGGGAAGAACATAGAATTTAGAAACATAAGACCAAAACTAGTAAAGAATTAAAGGGAATTATCACACTTGATAAGGAATAATTTAAAATATCAGTCAGGTGGCAGGCCAAGAGAGTGAGTAGATGGGGTTAAATCCAGAGGAATAACCCCAAGGGGGAAAAAAAGAAGTATGGAGAACTGATACATATTTTGATGACAGATTTGGGGAGTTGATTTATATACTAGATATAGATAATATACTAGATAATTAAGCAAATGGATAAAAAGGTCTATTATTAACTCTAGAGAAAGTAAAACATTTAAAGCAGAAATAATCATAGAGTACAAGCATAATTTAATAAAAATATTATTCACATAGCCATGATAATACAAACAGTGTTGATTTTAGTAAAAATTATAACTATTTTAAGACATAGGGAGAGGGGAAATGTGTATGTGTGTGTGTGTGTGGGTGTGTGTATGTGTTTGATTCCAGCATGGAGAGATAAGAGGGTTAAATTCATATCTTTTGGATTTGTACTTTATTAGTTAAAACACAAAACAGAGGGCTTTCCTGGTGGCACAGTGGTTGAGAGTCCGCCTGCCGATGCAGGGGACACGGGTTCGTGCCCCAATCTGGGAAGATCCCACATGCCGCGGAGCGGCTGGGCCCGTGAGCCATGGCCGTTGAGCCTGCGCGTCCGGAGCCTGTGCTCCACAACGGGAGAGCCCACAACACAACAGTGAGAGGCCCATGTACCACAAAAAACAAACAAACAAACAAACAAAAAAAACACAAAACAGAAAAAGATTAAAGTGTTTTACATGCCAACATGAAGCTATAAGTCAAAAGAAACAGTAAATGGCATAAACAGTTGCCTTTAAGAAGTGGGACTCCAGGACTGTTTTTTAATGTTATTGTTGTCATAAAACATGTAACTGTTTCACTATTTTAACCCTATTATTGTATACATTTGATTTAAAAATTAAAATTAAAAATGTCTTTAAACATAAACAATTACTCCTGCTGTATTTATCTGCTAGGGCTGCCATAACAGAATGCCACAGAATGGGTGGTTTAAATAACAGGATTTTATTTTTGCACAGTTCTAAAGGCTGGAAGTCCAAGATTAAGGTTGGTTTCTGGTACAGTCTCTCTCCTTAGCTTTTATAGACAGCCACTTTGTTGCTGTGTCTTCACAGGGTGCTCTGTCTGTATGTGCATCCTTGGTGTCTCTTCCTTGTCTTATAAGGACCCCAATACTATTGGATTAGGGTCACACTTCTTGACCTCATTCAACCTTATCTCCTTAAACACACTGTCTCCAAGTACAGTCACATTGGGGGTTAGGGCCTCAATGTATAAATTTGAAGGGACAAAATCCCATCCGTAACAGTCACATATTTCTAACTGTTTAAAAATCTGTCCAATTCATACATTTAAACATGTTGATTACAGCCAACATCCATTCTGATTGGCTAGAACCCAAACTGCACTAGTTGTTAAATACTTCTATTACTCCTGTAAACACAGATTAATTTCCTTGAGATATTTCCAGGCTTAATAGTGAATTGAATCTATTTCCAGTGACCTTATCAAATGTTTAAACAGAGAAATATTTCCATTTATGAACATTAGAAGGTTTCTCAGTTGTTAAAGCTTAATAATGTAAACTACAGAATCATGCTTTTAAGTCAAGGAGACATGGGAATAAACAACAGGTCACCATATATATGCTCTTAATTTTCAAAATTGAAACTGCTAATGCTAATTTTTACGTGTGCATCTGCTGCTAAAAACCAAATAAGCTACTCACTTCCTTCTGAAGTTTGCAAATAAATACATGTCCTTTGATTAGTGGCTGTAACTGCTCTCCAATGAACATGGAATTGACTGCAAATCTGTCTCTTAGATTAGAGGTCAGCTGCAAATATCAATATTTGCTCCAAAAAGGGAAGTCTGTTTGCTACATTCATTTACAATATTTGATATATGGTGTGTGTGTATATATGTGTGTGTGTATTGTATGTGTGTGTGTGTATATATATAGATAGATAGATAGATATAATACGTATGGTTGGAGTTGAGATTCATTTCCTAGGTGTGAAACTTCTGAGTCTTTTTCCTTCCTGTAACTTGGGAGTATCACTAGAGACTACCGACCAGAGAGTTTTCTAAAGATTAAATGAGATAATTTATATAAAGGTCTGAGTGTTACTACCTAACAAGTGCTCAGTAACCATTAGTTATTATTTTATGGACCCCTACTTGCCATGGTTGCCTCACACATGCCTTAGTTCTTGGGATTCTACTGAAGTGAATCTTTTTGAATGGTTCTCTGAACCTCCCTGCAAATTGTTCCCCATTTAGTTAGTGGGGTCAAGATTGTCACTGCTTCCTTAGGCAGTTATTGTGAACCAAAGATTGATGTGACATTTCTCAAAGAAATCAGGCCATTTGACTCAACAACTTCTGTTTTTTTAAAAAATTACATGTTTTTCCTCCAAAAGGTACTTTTAATACTTATAAGGAATTTCAAAAAAATTTTTAACTTGCTTCTCTATTTAAAAAAATCATTCTGTTGTAGTTTTTGGTTAAATTAATGCTAAATACATACATACTTACACAAATTACTAAACTGTTTCAATTCATAAGCAATGCTTGACACATTTTAGGTGATCAATAAATATTTATTATTTGAGGGCATGGTTCTGTATATAAGCAGAAATTCTATTCTATGAACTCTGAGATGTGGGCTATTTAAAATAGTGTGTGATTTCTTAGGAACCAATAACACCATCGTATATATTTTTATGTAATTTTTAAATATGTATCTATGAAACTATGTACTTCTGTTGATAAGACTATACAGAATATACACAATACTAAATTTACTTCAGAGAAGTAAATTACTTGTATGACTTAGGGCTTTCACTTAAAGTTCCATGCTTGTGAACTTTGGGAATGTCACATTTTACAAGGTGGGTGCCATACTGTGTGACTGACTGTCTTTTAATCAACTTTATTCTAAAAAGAAGACATACGAAACATGGGCTTCCCTGGTGGCGCAGTGGTTAAGAATCCACCTGCCAATGCAGGGGACACGGGTTCCAGTCCTGGTCTGGGAAGATCCCACATGCCGCGGAGCAACTAAGCCCGTGCGCCAAAACTATTAAGCCTGTGCTCTAGAGCCTGAGAGCCACAACTACTGAGCCCGCGTGCCACAACTACTGAAGCCTACACGCCTAGAGCCCGTGCTCCCCAACAAAGGAAACCTCAGCAATGGGATGCCTGCACACCACAACGAAGAGTAGCCCCCGCTCACCACAACGAAAGCCCACGCACAGTAACAAAGTCCCAATGCAGCCAAAAACAAATTTAAAAAATAAATAAATTTATTAATAGAAAATAAAAAGAAGACACATAAAACAGATATTGGTTATATAAAAAAGAAGCAGGAGGAGATAAAAAAAGGTCTTTGTCACTGCTTTTATCTTATGTAAGAAGAACCCTTCTGGTGCAGCTGTAGGTAATTAGAGCTTTGAGGGAAAGAGATGAGTAGAGATGCCTCAGTTATTTTCCTTAAGTATTAAATGTTCCTTTAAAACTCCCAGATTTGCTTGTTTAATATCATTTTCTGTTTGTTTGCCTGATTTGCTTTCCTCCTGTCTGGAGGTTGCTCCCAGGTATGCTCAGTCTTGTGTTAAGTAAGTTTCTGAGCAATATAAATAGATTGCTTCACTTGGAGATGTTTCCACATTTGTCTTCTTCAGTGATAACTGCCTAATGAAAACATTTAGAAAATACTACTCCTGTTGAATGACTTTCACCTGTGGCACCACCCGAGACAAATGAAAATCTTTCTTCTTTAAGTAGGGATCTCTGCAAAGTCAGGGTACTAATCCAGAGTGACACTTCCTCGGCATTCTTTAATCGTTGATGACAGCAAGTGAAATGGGACTGGACGCAGAGCAAATTGCTTCATTAGTAACATAGCCTAGAATACCTGTGAAATCACAACCTGCATTTCCTAATGCATGGGCCAAGAAACGTGATCATTTACCTCTCACAATTTAGGCACGTATTGTCTGCTCGAACTGGCTTTTTTTTAAGTTTTAATAAATTACTTGTTAAAGTGAAAAATTATTATATTTTCCTGATTTTTCTATGTTCAAATACAGTAAATGGCACTGGTATAAACAACAAAATTGTTAACAAAATAATGCAAAACTGAAAACAGTTGACTGTAGTGTTTAATTTTATAGCATACCCAAAGGGGCATGCATTAAGCAACAAATTTGTACTTTCATTTTTGTGAGTGATATATGAAATGTACTAAGCCAACCAGTACTGAATGGATGTAATCATTTTAAACCATCATTTGGTTGGTTTTAGCAATATTTCACAACTGCAGAAATGAGTGAAAAATTAATACCATAACTATAAAATGTTTTTTCAATATATATACTCTTAATCCCTAACAACTAAAAGCTCAGATGCAAACTCTGGAAACAAGGTTAAAGAAATGATAGCACATGACTGAAAGAAAAATTGCACAATACAGCCTCTCAAAAAAGAGGAAGTGTGACATTTTTTAAAAGGAGTGTTTTCTTCCCAAGAATTCTGTTTAAAAAAGTAACAATGCCCTTTTCAGAAGTTAAAAAGTTATAAATTATAGTATACAAATGGATGACAATATAAGCAAATTCATTTCAAATATTCTTCTAGGTGTAGGAGAGACAGAGGGAGGAAAAAAGTAAAAAAAAGATCTTTTGTTAAATGCTACAATAATATACCTTCTCATTGATTTTAATCATAGAGCAGGAGTGGGCAAACTCTTTCTGTAAAGAGCCAGGTAGTCAATATATTGATATTAGACCTGGTGAGTCACAGGCTCAACTCAGCTGTTTTAGCGCAAAAGCATCCATAGAAATACATAAGCAAGGGGGTGTGATTGTGTTTCAATGGAATTTTATGTTCAAAATCAGGCAGACAATCATATTTGGTCTGTAGGCCATAATTTACAAAAACATTTATCTCAGAATAACTTTTAGAGGTTGTTATTTTTAAAAGAGACTACACTCTTGAACCAAATAAAATTGTTAGCACTGATGGAAAGATAAAGGATATTCTAGGATATTCTATTCTATCAAATCTGTAAGTGTTACTTTGAGGTCACCTGGAGTTGCATTCCTATGTTCAAAGCAATTGATTTAGTTTAAAAGCTATGACACTGATACAACTGAAAAGCATTTTACTGTTACAATATTTCATGTTTGAAAATTATCAGTCCATCCTGAGCGAAGGTAAGAGAAGGGGTGATGAACAACACTTCAAGTTACCCACGTTCAAGTTCATTAAAAAGGATAGATTTTTCTCCCTTTAAAGTAATTGGACAAATCCATGCAGAATGAGCTGGTTTTACAAACCACTGTTTTCCTAAATAGAAATAGACATATTCCCTTTATAAATCATGACAAATCCTGAAATTCTATCATTATTTAAGTTTTAATCAGTTTGGTTGTCAAGTCTTTTATTAACTAACAAAAATAACACAAAATAAAACAACAGCAACACTAGCTACAATTTATCCTGCATAGTATCTCATTTATCCTTATCACAACAGCAGGAGTAATATTTTAGAAATAAAGAACATCTGAGTTTAGGAATTTAGACAACTGTCATATGTGACATATCCAATCAGAAATGGCATCAAGATTTAAAATTAGGTCCCCTTTGTGATTTTAAACTTTTCTCACTACAAGATATTAAAAGGGTTTTACTATGAATCTGGTGCTTTACATGCAGAATTTTGATTTCTGACAATCTTGCAAAGTAAGTGTTAGTATTTCTCTTGTATAACTGGGAAACTATATGCAAATGACTCATCACGATCAGAGAGCTACCACAGCCTGAACTGGAACTTGTTCTGCTGTCTGTCTCCAGACCCATACTCTCCCTGCTAAGCCGAGCTGTTCGTATGTGAACTGAGATGTGAGGCTATATTTCAACCAGACTAATTTAATGGTTAGATTTGCAAAAGCAAAGGCTAGTTGAGATTAATAAAGAATAATACAAAATGAGACTTGAGTATGTGAGAACAGAAGTGAGGAGAAAGGAGATGTTTTAAATAGAGAACAAAATATGGAAAACCAAGAGGTTTACCAATGTTGGCCATCTTACCAACTTGAGTGAAGGGGTTAAAAGTGAGGAGCTTCTGTCAATTCATCTTCAACAGAAAAGTAATGAGACAGATTCAAAACGTTTTGATCTGAACATTAGATGATAACCCACATATGTAAATTGCATTAATAGCATTCAATTGATAAGAAAAGATGTATGCATCTTAACATATACAGATAAATGAGGACATATTCTGCATATTTACTTCCATCTCTTTTAACAGTTTTTGTTAAGTTGTGTCTTATTTCTAATGTCCAAATATATGGAGCTTTAAACTTGACCTTCTGGAACTGATTTGTAATTATCTGGGCTAATTAGCTGTATGAAAATGATTCTTTGTTACTAAAATTTGGTCAGTTTTCAAGATGCTCAATGTGCACTTAGGGAAAAATAATTGGCTGACTTTAAAAGAGAGCAGTTCATTGTGTTATTCAAATCTGTTGTAGCCTGATTATTCATCAGATTTAAAAAATTACTGAGGAAAGGGTTAAAAATCTCCTACAACAATACCAGATTTTGCTCATTCTCCTTGTAGTTCTGAAAGTTTTTCTTTACATATTTAAGCTGTAATTAATACAAATCAAGTTTAGAACCGTTATTTCCTCCTGGTGAATTAGAACTATAATCATTGGGCAGGTTCCATCTTTGTATCTTATAATGCTTTTTGCTGTAAAGTTCAGTTTATATGATATTAGCACAGCCACAAAACAGTCTGTAAAATTAAGTAAGAATTCTTTCACATTTCTATTGTTAAATTTTTTGTGACCTTCTTATTAACACTACAATCTTCAGTGATTCTTAACCCAGTCTGACAAACTTTACCTTTAACAGAAGAATTTAGTCCATTTACATGTATTGTGATTATGGTTTTATTTACATTTTTTACCATTTTACTTTATAGTAATTGTCCTGCATGAATTTTTCCGATAATTTTTCCCATTTCTTATTTACATTGATGAAGGTGATTTCCCTTCAAAATTTAACTTTTCTATCATTTTGGAAGATATCCTTTTAGGTGTTTTCCTTAATATATTACTGAGGACGTTTAACTTCACAAAATAACAAGTTAATTTCATAACATCAGCTCCTCCTAACCACAAGAAGGTGTTACAATATTTTAACTCTGATTCTTCTTCTGTCTTGCTTTTATGGCATAAATTAGCCTTCTTATTCTTGTGTATAGAGTCAGTATTTTGTCAATTTTGTCAATTTACTTCACTCACTATTCCCTATGCATCTCAAATTTTTCATATGGGATCATTTTTCTTCCTCCTATATTGTAATACTCAGAAATTTAGTTGGTAAGGTATATTAATGGTAAATAGTCTCTTTTATGTTGTCTCAAAATGCTTTGATTTATTTTTTCTTTTTCAAAGATAGTTTGCTGAGCATGTAATTCTAGATCAATAGTTATTTTTTGTGATCACTTTGAAGAAATGCTTCTATTATATTTTGGCTTCCATGATTAATGTTGAGAAATCAGTCATTTTTTGCCTAATTGCCATTCTTTTGTAAGTAATCTTTTTCCCTTGAGCTGCTATTAACATCTCTCTCTTTTTATTTTTATTTTGCTTTAACATTTCAAGATGTCTATTTTTTTTTTTTTTTTTTTTTTGAGGTACGCGGGCCTCTCACTGTTGTGGCCTCTCCCGTTGCGGAGCACGGGCTCCGGACGCGCAGGCTCAGCGGCCATGGCTCACGGGCCCAGCCGCTCCGCGGCATGTGGGATCTTCCTGGACTGGGGCACAAACCCGTGTCCCCTGCATCGGCAGGCGGACTCTCAACCACTGCGCCACCAGGGAAGCCCAAGATGTCTATTTTTTGCCTTGGTTTCGCTACACTGTGTCTTCATGTAGATTTCCTTTTCTTTATCTTGCTTAACATGTGGTGGAATTTGTGAATCTAAAGATTTGTCCCTTTCATCCTTTTTGAAAAATTTCAATCAGCACTCTCTTCAAAAGTTGCCTTTCTATAATCTTCTTAACTCCAATTAAACATATATTATTTTCACTACCTACAAAACTTCTTCATATTTTCCTTCTCTGGATTTCTATGCTGTATCCTAAATAATTTATTTACAGCTTCCTCTCAATTTTTCCATTGTGTCATAACTTTCTGACCAATCATTGGGTTTTCTAATTTAATTAATATATATGTTATTTCTATAATTGTATGTTGTTCTTAGTATCAAACATAGCTGTCTGTGTTTGTGTTTCATTTTATTCTTTAAGAGATTTTGGAATATTTTTTATTTATATAAGTATAATTAAATCATATATCACAATTTGTAGCCAATAATTCCAATATCCATTCTTTGAATATCTGATTCTTCTGAAATTTGTTTTAGCTTCTGGTTGTTTCTTCTCAGTGTTCTAATGGTGATATTTTTTCTCACGTGTTTTACAAATTCTGATTAGTGAGGATTCTTTAAAGTGTAGGTTGAAGGTACATGGCTACCAGGGGAATATGTGTTACCTTCTCCCAAGCAGCCAAGGGCACTTCCTAATAAGGACCACTTTAAAATAAATGATTACTTGATAGTTTTTGTATCTCATATGTGGTTACACATATGAGAAGTTTTCTCTGGTCCATGGCCAGGAATTTATAAGAAATGCCATTTTTTTGGTACTCTGGTCCAAAACCAAGACAAGCAAGTATCATTATTTTGTGTTATAAACTTTCACCAAGTGTGTAATCATTGAAGCATTCTACAGGGACCTTTATTAGACTTTCCAGACTAGTTTTCTCTGTGCCCTGAATGAGGCTCATTAATGTGGAAATTCTGGTCACCAAGATTTGTATTTGCTCCGTACTATCCATCAGATATAACTCTAGTTTCTAGATCTGTGGATTAGTACTTTCTCATAATTTTTGGCTTTTGAAGATTTCCTGAATTTTGCTTACATTTTTATATTTTATCTAGTATATTTTGGATTTTTGAGCTTGATGGAATTTCTGGATATTGAATTCATCATATCATGAGAAACTGAATGCCCTAAATCTATTTTGTATTCTGATGATTCATGACATTTCAAAAACAAACAAACAAAAAATAATGAGAATACACTAGACTGCACTATTTCAGTAAGCAATGCCAATTTAATCCCCCATCTCACTACTGAGTTGGTTCTGTTTCCACATCTACTCTTTAGTGTCACTTAGCTGATCTCCATCTCTAAAATGAAACTGTACTTGTGTCCACTTACCAATGCCAAGGAAGCCTGAAAGCGTCAATTCAACCTAGTTAACTTGTCCTTTTAGAAAATTCTGTTTAGATATACATGGAAGGGATTCTCAGTGGCCTCCAGATATCCTAAACTGATATTTTCCATTTTAACAAGAAGCATTAAGTTCCAATTTGGTCTAATCATTACCTTGGCTGGCTCAGAGCTTTCCCATAGGAAGCCAAATGTAATCAGTGTTTTGTATAAATGACCTTTTTTTTTCCCCTCACAACTAAGCCTCAGAGTGATGGTGAAATCTAAATTTCCTTTTTATTCGTTTTGTAACCTCCAAATGAGCTTAAACAACAAAAATAATGGTTATGTCAACTCACAAAGTTAAAGCCAATCACAACTTTGTTTTTGTAAACATCACCAGTTTGGGAATGAATATTAAAGAGTTGAACATAAAGTCATAACAGAGGCAAAGTGTAAAATTTTGCCAAGGAGGATGTTTTCTACTTCCACCATCCTTTAGAACCCACCTAAGTAAAGTTTTCTACCACAGAATTGCACTTTCAGCTGCTATATGCTTATGGTGTGGAGCCCTAAAGCAGACTAAAATATTTTTCTCTTTAATCAACTGGTTGTAAAAAGTTCTCTGGGAGGCCATCTGAGACATTGATTTAAGTTGAGAGACTGGTGGAATAAGAAGAAGCTCCTTGTAAACAAGCGTCACGGAAGGAACCAAGATGGCGAAGTAGAAGGACGTGCTCTCACTCCCTCTGTGAGAACGCCAGAGTCATGGCTAGCTGCTGGACAATCATCGACAGGCGGACACTGGAGCTCAACAGAAATGGTACCCCACATCCAAAGACAAAGGAGAAGCCACAATGAGACGGTAGGAGGGGTGCAATCACAGTAAAATCAAATCCCATAACTGCTGGGTGGGTGACTCACAGACTGGAGAACACTTATGCCACAGAAGTCCACCCACTGGAGTGAAGGTTCTGAGCCCCACGTCAGGCTTCCCAACCTGGGGGTCCAGAAACGGGAGGAGGAATTCCTAGAGAATCAGACTTTGAAGCCTAGTGGGATTTGATTGCAGGACTTCGACAGGACTGGGGGAAACAGAGACTCGACTCTTGGCAGGCACACACAAAGTAGTGTGCACACTGGGACCCAGGGGAGGAGCAGTGACCCCAGAGGAGACTGAGCCAGGCCTACCTGCTAGTGTTGGAGGGTCTCCTGTGGAGGCGGGGGGTGGCTGTGGCTCACTGTGGGGAAGAGGACACTGGCCGCGGAGGTTCTGGGGGGTGCTCCTTGGCGTGAGCCCTCCCGGAGTCTGTCATTGGCCCCACCAAAGAGCCCAGGTAGTCTCCAGTGTTGGGTTGCCTCAGGCCAAACAACCAACAGGGAGGGAACCCAGCCCCACCCATCAGCAGTCAGGCTGAATAAAGTTCTACTGAGCTCTGCCCACCAGAGCAACAGTCAGCTCTACCCACCACCAGTCCCTCCCATCAGGAAACTTGCACAGCCTCTTAGATAGCCTCATCCACCAGAGGGCAGAAGGCAGAAGCAAGAAGAACTACAATCCTGCAGCCTGTGGAACAAAAACCACATTCACAGAAAGACAGACAAGATGAAAAGGCAGAGGGCTCTGTACCAGATGAAGGAACAAGATAAAACCACAGAAAAACAACTAAATGAAGTGGAGATAGGCAACCTTCCAGAAAAAGAATTCAGAATAATGATAGTGAAGATGATCCAGGACCTTGGAAAAAGAATGGAGGCAAAGATAGAGAAGATGCAAGAAATGTTTAACAAAGACCTAGAAGAATTACATAACAAACAAACAGAGATGAACAATACAATAACTGAAATGAAAACTACACTAGAAGGAATCAATAGCAGAATAACTGAGGCAGAAAGAACGGATAAGTGATGTGGAAGACAGAATGGTGGAATTCACTACTGTGGAACAGAATAAACAAAAAAGAATGAAAAGAAATGAAGACAGCCTAAGAGACCTCTGGGACAACATTAAACACAACAACATTCACATTATAGGGGTCCCAGAAGGAGAAGAGAGAGAGAAGCGACCCGAGAAAATATCTGAAGAGATTATAGTCGAAAACTTCCCTAACATGGGAAAGGAAATAGCCACCCAAGTCCAGGAAGCACAGAGAGTCCCATACAAGATAAACACAAGGAGAAACATGCCGAGACACACAGTAATCAAATTGGCAAAAATTAAAGACAAAGAAAAATTATTGAAAGCAGCAAGGGAAAAATGACAAATAACATACAAGGGAACTCCCATAAGGTTAACAGCTGATTTCTCAGCACAAACTCTACAAGCCAGAAGGGAGTGGCATGATATACTTAAAGTGATGAAAGGGAAGAACCTACAACCAAGATTACTCCACCTGGCAAGGATCTCACTCAGATTCAATGGAGAAATCAAAAGCTTTACAGACAAGCAAAAGCTAAGAGAATTCAGCACCACCAAACCAGCTCTACAACAAATACTAAAGGAACTTCTCTAAGTGGGAAACACAAGACAAGAAAAGGACCTACAAAAACAAACCCAGAACAATTAAGAAAATGGTCATAGGAACATACATATCGATAATTACCTTGAACATGAATGGATTAAATGCTCCAAACAAAAGACACAGGCTTGCTGAATGAATACAAAAACAAGAACCATATATATGCTGTCTACAAGAGACCCACTTCAGACCTAGGGACACATACAGACTGAAAGTGAGGGGATGGAAAAAGATATTCCATGCAAATGGAAATCAAAAGAAAGCTGGAGTAGCAATACTAATATCAGATAAAATAGAATTTAAAATAAAGAATGTTACAGGAGACAAGGAAGGGCACTACATAATGATCAAGGGATCAATCCAAGGAGAAGATATTACAATTATAAATATATATGCACCCAACATAGGAGCACCTCAATATATAAGGCAACTGCTAACAGCTAGAAAAGAGGAAATGGAAGGTAACACAATAATAGTGGGGGACTTTAACAGCTCACTTACACCAATGGACAGATCATCCAAACAGAAAATCAATAAGTAAACACAAGCTTTAAATGACACAAGAGACCAGATAGATTTAATTGATATTTATACAACATTCCATCCAAAAACAGCAGATTACACTTTCTTCTCAAGTGCGCACAGAACATTCTCCAGGATAGATCACATCTTGCGTCACAAGTCAAGCCTCAGTAAATTTAAGAAAATTGAAATCATACCAAGCATCTTTTCTGACCACAACACTATGAGATTAGAAATGAATTACAGGGAAAAAAACGTAAAAAACACAAACACATGGAGGCTAAACAATACGTTACTAAATAACCAAGAGATCACTGAAGAAAACAAAGAGGAAATCAGAAAATACCTAGAGACAAATGACAATGAAAACACGATGATCCAAAAGCAGCAAAAGCAGCCCTAAGAAGGAATTTTATAGCTATACAAGCCTACCTCAAGAAACAAGAAAAATCTCAAATAAACAATCTAACCTTACACCTAAAGCAACTAGAGAAAGAAGAACAAACAAAACCCAAAGTCAGCAGAAGGAAAGAAATCATAAAGATCATATCAGAAATAAATGAAATAGACACAAAGAAAATAAAGCAAAGATCAATAAAACTAAAAGCTGGTTCTTTGAGAAGATAAACAAAATTGATAAACCATTAGCCAGACTCATCAAGAAAAAGAGGGAGAGGACTCAAATCAATAAAATTAGGAATGAAAAAGAAGTTACAACAGACACCACAGAAATACAAAGCATCCTAAGAGACTACTACAAGCAACTCTATGCCAATAAAATGGACAACCTGGAAGAAATGGACAAATTCCCAGAAAGGTATAACCTTCCAAGACTGAACCAGGAAGAAACAGAAAATATGAAGAGACCAATCACAAGTAATGAAATTGAAACTGTGATTAAAAATCTTCCAACAAACTAAAGTCCAGGAACAGATGGCTTCACAGGTGAATTCTATCAAATATTTAGAGAAGAGCTAACACCCATTCTTTGCAAACTCTTCCAAAAAATTGCAGAGGAAGGAACACTCCCAAACTCATTCTATGAGGCCACCATCACCCTGATACCAAAACCAGACCAAGATACTACAAAAAAAGAAAATTACAGACCAATATCACTGATGAATATAGGTGCAAAAATCCTCAACAAAATACTAGCAAGCAGAATCCAACAACACATTAAAAGGCTCATACACCATGATCAAGTGGGGTTTATTCCAGGGATGCAAGGATTCTTCAATATATGCAAATCAATCAATGTGATACACCATATTAACAAATTGAAGAAGAAAAACCATATGATCATCTCAATAGATGCAGAGAAAGCTACTGACAAAATTCAACACCCATTTATGATAAAAACTCTCCAGAAAGTGGGCATAGAGGGAACCTACCTGAACATAATAAAGGCCATATATGACAAACCCACAGTAAACATCATTCTCAATGGTGAAAAAACTGAAAGCATTTCCTCTAAGATCAGGAACAAGACAAGGATGTCCACTCTAACCACTATTATTCAACATAGTTTTGAAAGTCCTAGCCACGGCAACCAGAGAAGAAAAAGAAATAAAAGGAATCCAAATCAGAAAAGAAGAAGTAAAACTGTAACTGTTTGCAGATGACATGATACTATATATACATAGAGAATCCTAAAAATGCCACCACAGAACTACTAGAGCTAATCAATGAATTTGGTAAAGTAGCAGGATACAAAATTAACACACAGAAATCTCTTGCATTCCTATACACTAATGATGAAAAATATGAAAGAGAAATTAAGGAAACACTCCCATTTACCACTGCAACAAAAAGAATAAAATACCTAGGAATAAACCTACCTAGGGAGACAAAAGACCTGTATGCAGAAAACTATAAGACACTGATGAAAGAAATTAAAGATGATACCAACAGATGGAGAGATATACCATGTTCTTGGATTGGAAGAATCAAGACTGTGAAAATGACTATACTACCCAAAGCAATCTACAGATTCAATGTAATCCCTATCAAATTACCAATGGCATTTTTTATGAAACTAGAACAAAAAATCTTAAAATATTTATGGAGACCCAAAAGACCCTGAATAGGCAAAGGAGTCTTGAGGGGAAAAAACCAAGCTGGAGGAATCAGAGTCCCTGACTTCAGACTATACTACAAAGCTACAGTAATCAAGACAATATGGTACTGGCACAAAAACGGAAACACAGATCAATGGAACAGGATAGAAAACCCAGAGATAAACCCAGTCACCTATGGTCAACTGACCTATGACAAAGGAGGCAAGGATATAAAATGGAGAAAAGACAGTCTCTTCAATAAGTGGTGCTGGGAAAACTAGACAGCTACATGTAAAAGAATGAAATTAGAACATTCCCTAACACCAAACACAAAAATAAACTCAAAATGGATTAGAAACCTAAAGGTAAGACCAGATACTATAAAATGCTTAGAGGAAAACACAGGAAGAACACACTTTGACATACATCACAGCAAGATATTTTTTGATCCACCTCCTAGAGTAATGGAAATAAAAACAAAAATAAACAAATGGGATCTAATGAAACTTCAAAGCTTTGGCACAGCAAAGGAAACCATAAACAAGACCAAAAGACAACCCTCAGAATGGGAGAAATTATTTGCAAATGAATCAACAGACCAAGGATTAATCTCCAAAATATATAAACAGCTCATGCAGCTCAATATTAAAGAAACAAACAACCCAATCCAAAAATGGGCAGAAGACCTAAATAGACATTTCTCCAAAGAAGACATACAGATGGCCAAGAAGCACATGAAAAGTTGCTCAACATCACTAATTATTAGAGAAATGCAAATCAAAACTACAATGAGGTATCACCTCACACCAGTTAGAATGGCCATCATCAGAAAATCTACAAACAACAAATGCTGGAGAGGGTGTGGAGGAAAGGGAACCCTCTTGCACTGTTGGTGGGAATGTAAATTGATACAGCCACTTTGGAAAACAGTATGTAGGTTCCTTAACAAACTAAAAATAGAATTACCATATGACCCAGCAATCCCACTACTGGGCATATACCCAGAGAAAACCATAATTCAAAAAGACACATGCACCCCAATGTTCACTGCAGCACTATTTACAATAGCCAGGTCATGGAAGCAATGTAAATGCCCATCGGCAGACAAATGGATAAAGAAGATGTGGCACATATATACAATGGAATATTACTCAGCCATAAAAAGGAACGAAATTGGGGCATTTGTTGAGACGTGGATGGACCTAGAGACTGTCATACAGAGTGAAGTAAGTCAGAAAGAGAAAAACAAGTATTGTATATTAACGCATGTATGTGGAACCCAGAAATATGGTACAGATGAACCAGTTTGCAGGGCAGAAGTTGAGACACAGATGTAGAGAACAAACGTATGGACACCAAGGGGGGAAGGTGGAGCAGGGGGTTGGTGGTGGTGTGATGAATTGGGCGACTGGGACTGACATGTATGCACTAATGTGTATAAAACTGATGACTAATAAGAATCTTCTGTATAAAAAAGTAAATAAAATAAAATTGAAAAAAAAAACTAAAAACAAAAATGTCATAACACGTCTTGTGTCTGTTACTTTCACATGTCCATGCTGAAATGGGTGAAGCTATAAAAGAACTCCCTCTGAATATGAAGGGTAGTATTTGTTCTGAAGCTGTCACAGCTGCTTGTGGAATGTATAGTTTTGTTTTGTTTTGTTTTTTCCCAGCGCATTACTTCACAGAACACATGGCAGTTAAACGGCAGAAAGAGTTAATGCTCCTCCACTGTGTAGCAGGAAGGAATGATGCCACTTCTACCAAGTATCTTTAAAGAGAGAGCTATCTCCTGCCTTTGGTGTCTCTAATCCTGCTGGCTGGATTGTGATTGGATGGCTGGAGCCAGCAGCCATGTTAGGCCACGAAATGCCCATGGGAAGGGGAGAATCACAGAGAAACAGGGTGATTTCCAGGGTGAAACATACCAGCCCTGACCCAGATTACCTCTGAAAATCTTGAACAAAAGAGCCCAAAACTCTGGGTCTTGTTTAAGTCACTCAATTTATTGTGTGCTGTAGCTGTTACTAGTACTCACAGGGAACCCTAATCCCGACAAATATAGATTTTGGTACCCGGAAATAAGGGGCTACACGTACCAGGAACTAAGCTCCTAGTATGTACTTAGTGGAATTGGTAGGTGGGATATCGCATGAATTGAGCTACTGTCGCTTGAAAGCTTATTATACCTGCTGTTTCTTAGAAGGCAGATCACATGAGAGTGTACTCACATTAGGGAAAATGCTAAGAAATATTAAGAAAACTCAGATTATTAGTTTTTGCTGGCTGCTTCCTGTCACTTTTGGCAAAGCCCTAAGGAGGGATAAACATCGCCTCTGCTAGCCTGTCTGCACGCCACTCCAGCCGAGCGTAAGTGAGGCGTCTCTGTCTGTCTAGGCAGCACTGTAAACACAATGAGAGTCTGGTAAACCAAAGCCTTGCAGACCTGAACAAGTAAAATGCTTCCCTTTCTGCAACTAGAGCAGTTACCTTCCGTGGCTCTTAAACAGCAGCCTCGGTAGGAGATTGAGGCCCAGAACTCTGTTGACTACCTTCCATTAAAGTTCTATGCCAGACAATGGGGTCAGCCCAACAGCAAACTCAGATTAAAAGTGTTGCCTTCCCATTCAAGGCCCTTGTTTAAGAAATCCTCAAAAGCGTCTCAACCAGAGAAGCAGCATATTTGTGTGTGTGTGTGTGTGTGTGTGTACGTGTGTATACACACACACATATGTATGTATATGTATGCATATTTGTACATATACAGAAATGTATCACCATAGATACACAGATATGTAGATACAGATTATTTCGTTACATAGTATAAGAAAGTATACAATTGCAGGTCTGGCTGAGAAAGCGCAAAGTCCACGGGACAAGCGCTCAGGAAGGAAAGGTCACTGTAAGGCTGAAAGCTGCAAGCTTGAGGTAAAACTCAAAGTCCAGTACAGGCAAGAGAGCAATTATAGGTCTAGCTGCTGCTTCACACCGAGGAGGTGAATCAGCAGATCAGCAACAGTGAGGTGGGCAGAAGTTCATAACGACAGGACCCAGAATGCAGAGAACCCTACAGTTTTCCTTCCATTTTGTCAGGGGGGTGGGAAGGGGGGAAAGAAACCAGTCAATAAAATATGTGCTTTGAAAGCTATGAGCTGTGGGTACCTGCTCAGAGAACGGACCAAGAGCAAACAGCTGAGAAGTCCGCGAAATGTGGGAAGAAATTATATTTTCAAAGAAACTGCAAGCCTGACATGCAAATACCTAAGTCTGTTCACATCTAAAACACCCGTGTCTCCAAACCCTCCCCCTGAGAAAAGCTGGTGAGCTCCCAAAAGAGCAGGTTCTCATGTCCGCATTAGACGTGGCTGACCATGGAGTATAATGGAGGGGAGGAATATTCCAGAAGACAGAACTGGCTACAGAGGACAAATGTGTAGGGACATCCTCCCAGAACACAGACACAGAAGCAGCCAGAGATCAACGATAACTTACTCCACTGCCGAAAATGAAGTATTCACTAACCCATCCCTAACGGATCTGATCATTGCTAAGGAGTAGTGATTACTTTTCCAAGTGAGAGTTTTTAATTGTCGTTATCCTCTTTCTATGGATAATTGTGGCTATCCATAAATGTATATTAGAAGTGATGACAGCAGATGACTTCTCTTTGCATTTAACAAGATGAGCTCTTCAAACAAGATGAGTTTCCATATACCATCCTAACCAAGAACTGTGCATTATCTAGGTATTACGGAATTTGAGTTGGATGCAATAACTGGACAGGTAAGGTGAGTGGCCAGATGGACTGTCAGGTTGCTGAGACAGCTTCCCATCTTCCAAGTGGTAAAATTTTACCTGGATCATGACTTCCCAAAACAAAGGTTATATTTCTTTGTCTAGCTTGCAACTGAGTGTGGCCATATAACTAAGCCCTGCCCAATATGATGGAATTGACAGCACTGTGTGTCGGCGCCTTGAAAAGTTCCTTTAAAGATAACTGGCAAAGGGCTTCCCTGGTGGCACAGTGGTTGAGAGTCCGCCTGCCGATGCAGGGGACACGGGTTCATGCCCCGGTCTGGGAAGATCCCACATGCCGCGGAGCGGCTGGGCCCGTAAGCCATGGCCGCTGAGCCTGCGCATCCGGAGCCTGTGCTCCGCCACGGGAGAGGCCACAACAGTGAGAGGCCCGTGTACCGCAAAAAAAGAAAAAAAAAAAAAGATAACTGGCATGTACCCTTTATTTGTATCTTCATTATTTATTCCTCCATTTCACTACTAGAAATGAACTCTGACAGTGGCTACCTCTGACCATGAGTTGGAGGAACACAGCAGAGCGATGGTGGCTTGGAGACCTGACAGTAGCCGGGATCCCTGAGAGTTCATTGAACAACATTTCCTTAACAGCGCTAGCCTTCCTGACTCAGACATTTATACTCACCAAAATAACATAATTCCAATCCTTACTGGTACACAGCTTCATCACAATGTCTCTGAAGATGCAATACTTGCCTTTTTCTGTGCATCACTTCTCATCATCCCCCAACCTGCTTCATTTCTTAAAGAGCTGCCTACAATTCTACTGAATGATGCCTTTAGCCATCCTTCTTTTGTCCATCCTGGGGGTAGTCACTTACAGCCCCTTCATGGGGATGTCTATAAAGAACATTTCTATCCATTAATTACAGAACCTTGTTGAGGCAAACACTGATTCAGTTCTCTCATCTGGGCTACATTCTCACATCTACTTTTTGTAGACGCTGTCTTGCCAGTAAGTTTAGGCATGGCTCATGAGTTATACTAATTAAATTGTTCATGAAGCAAAACGTGGCCCAGGCGGCTTGTAAAAGCTCCTGGTTGTAAGAGCGTTAAAACCAAACAGGGCTCTGCAGACGTTCTTATATCTCAGGCCAGATGACACGCTATCGTTATGTTCTGTCTTGCCGGCTTCCACAACCTATCTAGCCGTCTCAATTCAGTTTTCCATTTTGGCTATTCCTGACGAGTGCTTTTTTGGGATCACAGACTACAAGATAGCAACTTCACCCATAAAGATGATCTTTAAGAAAACAGAACTGCAGGAAACAATATTGGAAATGGTATGTCAGATATATCAAAATTTTAAATGGTTTTATACCAACGTTTCCAAAGTCCTGTCCTAGTGGTCAGGGTTCAGCCGCATATAAACAAATTACATGTGAAAAAGCAGAATTTTGCAATTTAAAGAAACTTAAACAAGAGAGTGTTAAATAAAACGTAACCAGTTTTAAAGCACTAGTTATGGTCAAGGACATCTCTGAGCAGTGAAGGCACATGCTGCTGGGGTGTACGTTACATGGCATTTCTCAAACTTGATGGACTAAGAATCCTGTTTCCCTCAACAGCCCATGTTCTGTGACACATTATTTTACAGATGCTGTGTTGCATTGTCAACAGACTTGACCTTGGGCAACCATGAAGCAAAGGTAGCTCTTTGGGGTCTTATAACCCATAGTGGAGTTTTGGGCAGAGCACAGTTAGCAGCAACTTATTATTTTTTTCTGTTCTCCCAGGTCATGGAATCAGGTTGAATAAATAGGTCTTAAAGAGTTGAATTTATTGAAAAATGCTTAAATCATAAAAAAGTCTGTAAGCTAGGATTAAACTTCAAATCTGACCATCCAGAAAATGCCGAGGCTTCGAAGAGCTTCCAGAACCTTCTGGGAACAATGACTGTGCTCAGCAAGATCAGCCCTGGGATGTGTCATAAATCACGCACCGTTTGGCAAAGATGCCCAATGAGGCATACGATCCCAATAAAACTGAAGAAGTCTGAGTTCAAAAACCTCACGCACCAGGGAAGGGTGACAGAGAAAGATATTCACTAGGAGAACGTATCTCATGTGCGGTATTCTGTGTAAAAGACTGATAGAATCTTTTACAATAAAAGACTGATACAATAATAGATGGCGTCTAGAAGGATTTTTTTGTAGTTGTTTATTCTCATGTAAGACAGGTTTTCCAATTTGACATTTTAATGAAAATCAAAGTTGTTCTTAAGTTTGTATAATAGAATAAAACCCCTTGTATGAAAAATGATCTAACCTCACAGTAACTTGGACCCTGAAACACCTAATCACCTTATTATCACCATCCAGTTAAAAGCCGTTGCTGATGTCAGGAGCACTTTCTCATTCATGGAGACCCAGAGAAATCAAAACCCACACTTGTGTGAATGTATGTGTGCATAGGGGTTCAACTATTTTGGTTCAAAATCAAATTTGCACTTTTTCTATATTTATGTATTCATAATATGCAACCTCCAGAATTGTGGTGGTTGCAAGATCAGCAAACCACAATTTTTCTGTCCACAATTTTCAACTGTTTGTTTCTCCTCAGTGTAAGAAACTGCCTGGTTTCTCTACCACTTTTCGGCAATAAGAAATTACGTTTAAAAATATAGATTGTGGTTCAGACTTTGCCTGATTGCCATTAGCAAAAAAAGGACAGGAGCTCTACAGTGGCAAATTTTGTTACTTCCCGGGTTGCTCACATAAGAATGGATTATAAAACTTCCTGGCTGTAAAGTACATAAAAGCAGGGGGCTTTTTCTCCAGGTTGAATAAATAGGTCTAATACAGGTAATTTTATTGAGAAATGCTTAAAAAGTCTCTGAAAAGGACCCAAGGTATATTTTCTTTCTTCACTATCCTGATCTCCCTGGCTACAAACTTGTATCACAATTCTAATCTTTTTCTCTCTCTCTCCCATAGTCACAAATCCAGACTCTCAAGAAAGAAAAAAAAAAAAAAAAAAAAGACAAGAGATAGACCCTAGAACAGATTCTCTCCACATAAAATATAGAACAACTCCCCTTAACTCCCTGTGGCTCCCAGGGCTAAAACATAAGTCAGTTAAAATTACTAATATAATGAAAACAAGAGTCTTCACAAAACTTTTGATAAAAAGAAGCTTCATATTCATCAGTTATCTGTGACTGACATCAGTCATCATATACCTCATTTCTAGATCATCATTTCTCAAAGTTTTGTCATTAAACTAAGAGCTACCTGCCTTGGGGGACGGTGATGGGCAAGGGGTTACAAAACCTTGCCAATCCCTGAGCCAAGCTCCAGACCTGCTGAGTCGGAAGCTCTAGGCACGCACCTATTGGAACGGTCCACGTACTTGTAACTTTTTTCTTTAACAAAGTGGTACACAAATTTTGGTACATGTTCAAACCACTGGTGTCTCTCCCCACCATGGAAATGGGTCATTAATTGACTGCGTTCTGGGCATTAATAATTTGAATAAACTTTCCAGACGACCCTGACACTCCCCCCTGAGTTTCAGGATCGTGGCTTTACCTCTATGTCAAATAAGCTGAATGAGCACCACTTGGCAGGAAAACTTTATTCAATCAGGAAAGCAGGTAACCAGGTTTCTCTCCAAGTGAGTAAGAAGGATTTGAGATACGTCTCATTTCAGTCTGTTTCAATACAAAGTAAACTTTTAAAAAAATATGTATTTTAATAAATACCTTCCATGAGATATGTGTAGCAACAAACATAAATATTACTTACAACAAAATTAAAAGAAAGGCTTAACACTAAGGTGGTTTGTTGATTATTAAACGATTTACTTATCTCTCCTTTCCAGCGTTTAGAGACTGACCTAGAATACACAGCACGGCTTGTATGCAGTGTATAGGGTCTCTCAGCCTTCCTCTAAATACAGAAAGCCTTTAACTCTTGCTGTTAACAGGTATCTAACAGATTAACAGCTGGAATGCTTGACTGCTTGTTGTCTGTCTGTCTGTCTCTCTCTCTTTCTCTCCTTCTGCCCTCCCCCACCCCACCCTGCAAGCAGCTCACTGCCAATCTCTAATAAACAGGATTTTCCTCCCCGGATTACACTCTGCAATAGAGAGATGTAAAAACGCCAAACTTTTCCCTCTTCTTTTCAGACAACATACCAGGAACTTACTAAATGCTCCGCGTACAACTCGCAAGTGCTTAAATCTCTTTTTTTTCTTTTTGCTTTAAGTTGTCCCCTCCTCTTTCTGCTTAAAGTCATAACATTGTTTCCTCCTCTTGGCCCTGTGCTTTGATCCCTACCCCTCCCTACCCCTGCCGACCAAGCCCAGGTGACTGAGTGTCTCCTCCAGCCCCGTAAGTACAGGTGGTGTCCTTTATTTGTCCCCTTTCCTCACCAGGTATTCCACCACAAGGGACCGTCTTCCTTCTGGGTGGTGTCTTAATAATTTCACTCTTAGCTTGTGTTTCATTTAATTAACCAAAGAGGTCATCCGACGAATTAGGCTCTAGTGCCCTGGTGTCCTACATAAACAAACCAAACTCTAAGCTCCTAAATGCCTCAAGGTTACAAAATCAAAACACTAAAGACAACCAATCACAAGCAGCCAGCTAGGCTTTCGGCTACAATTAATAATTTCCTTACTTCCCTGCTGCGTGTTCTCTATACTCTATCAGCCCTTCCTCTGGGTCCGGTGGCAAAGTGCTTCTGACCACTTCCGGTGTGACACTGCCTGGTTGCAATCGATTTTTGCTCAACGCATTCTTACAATTTTTGATATGCCTCAGTTTATCTTTTAACAATAGTTATAGAGAGCTTAATAGATCTTAAGTACTTATAACGTCCTTATAAACAGGAAAAATACATGAGAGCATATTTGTGATATAAAAGTAGGCTGAGTCTTGTGCCTCAAGTTCTCCACACTATCCAGGTAGAAAAATCCAATGGTTGTGCAGATTAATGTAAGTATTGCAATACTTTGTCAACTTGTATCCTTTGCTGAAGGATGGCAAACATAGCATTCCCTCCTTTCCAGTATTCATTTACCTGGCATGTTCCAATTCCTCTACCTTTCCACTCTCTTGCCAACCCAAATTAAGTGGCCTGCTAAGGAGTCTATGGTGCTCTCCTTCCAGAAGCCTGCATAATTCACTCATGGAGGTGGCAGAATGGGTATCGTAATTCACTGTCAACTGTTATCCTATGGACACCTGAATTCAATATGCTGATAGAGGGCAAAGTAATTGGAAAAGGTAAAAGCCCAAAGAACTTAAACCTTCCACAACCTGAAAAGGGTGCTAATAGCCGAGACCTCATTAAAAGATAAGGTCTGCTTGTAAAGGCAGACAAAGGCAAGGGAGGCGGGCAGACTGTGATTGACGGCGCAACGGCGCACCTGCAGCCTTCGCCCACCAGAGACCCTCACAATTTAGAACAACAAAGGGCTTTACTCCTCTTTCCCTCCCTGAGCTCCTAGTGGCCGAGTTCTTCTACACAGGTCACTTCATCTCATTATTTAAAGAACTTTCAAAATCCAGTTATGTCTTCAAAAAGACTTTAGTCCTTGACACTCAGTGTGAACGCTTTTATCACAATTAAGGCCCCTTGTAGACAAGTACTGTTAAACCCAAGATTTGGGAACAACAAGTGCAATAAGCAAGAAACACACAGACACAATATCCCAATATGATCAGGTTGTATTTCTATGTTCCATGGCTTACCTCTAATTTTTTCTGCCTCTTCAATAAAGAAGAAAGAATATTAGTAAAATACGTATGATTTGCTAACTTAATTTTCCAAAATGTGTCTTCACTTTGTAGCTGCCAATTGTCAAACTCACAGTCCAAATCTCCTGCTTTGGTGTTCCATGTCTGCACCTGCAGGCTCTCATAAGAGTATGGCTCTAGTCCCAGGTCTTCTCATGACCAGCTCTATGGCACTGGGGAAGTGACTTCACTGCCTTAGGGTTTAGCGGGATGAAGTTGTACTAAACGCTTTTACATTATGTTTGGAGCATGTATTTCAGCATCTTCTATGTGAGAAGCTCTGCAAAATGTGTGGAGAAGATGACAAGTGTGATCAGCCTTTGCCTACAAGAAGCTTAATTTAATATGAGAGTAAGAGAGAACCTACCAGCACAGTCTATTATGATGGGTCCTGGGGCCTCATCTAGCTTGACCCTCTATTACATTAGATTCATCACACATATTCATGTAGCCACACCAGATACCTTGTCATCTCCACGACTTCACCATACTGCAACAAAATTCTAATACATCTGTAACAACATTCTAACTTTACAATTTTATTACTTAATTATTTCTAACATCGTAGTTATTTGCCTGTCAAGATCATATTGATTCACCAGCCCCTTTAAACTTTCCCTATATACTTGAAGTATAGTATTACTGGATGTATAAAATACTCAATAAAAGTAAGAACGGGGCTTCCCGGGTGGCGCAGTAGTTGAGAGTCCGCCTGCCAATGCAGGGGACACGGGTCCGTGCCCCAGTCCGGGAAGATCCCACATGCCGCGGAGCGGCTGGGCCCGTGAACCATGGCCGCTGAGCCTGCGTGTCCGGAGCCTGTGCTCCGCAACGGGAGAGGCCACAACAGTGAGAGGCCCGCGTACCGCAAAAAAAAAAAAAAAAAAAAGTAAGAACAGAACTCAATGAAATAGGAAACAAGGATTTAATAGAAAAACATGAAAAATACAAACTATGGTTCTCTAAAATAATAATAAAATTTGTAAAACCACAGCAAGATTATATAAGGAAAAATAAATTCAAGGAATACAAATAAAAATCAGTATAGATATGTAAAATATTCAATATATGAAAAAGAATATAATAAACAACTTTATGTCAATACATTTGCTAATTTAGACAAAATGAAATTTCACAAACAAAATTTACAAAAAGTAAAACAATTAGAAATAGAATTCTAATCCTGCATCCACTTAAAATTAGCATCTTTTATTAAAACCTTCATATAAAAATATTTCAGACCCAGACAGTTTTCCTGAGAACTTCATCATAGCATTCAAGGAAGTAATAACTCAACCTTACACAAACTCTTCTAGAGAGTAATATAAAAAAACTGAAAGACTTATCAACTCATTTCATGAGGCCAACATAAACTTGATAGCCAAAATTTGCCAAGATCATTACAAAAAGAGAAAATTGCAGGATAATCTTTCTCAGTAGTCAAAGACATAAATCCTAAATATAAAATTTACAAAGAAAATTTAATGATATATTAAAAGGAAACTCCATGACCATCAAATAATTTTGCTGACATTAACAGAATAAAGAAAAAAATCATGATCATCCCAAATTCAGTAAAAACAATTGATGAAAATAAATGCCAAATTATACTTGAAAACTTCTTGGCAAACTCAGAACAACAGGAAAGTAAATTCCCTCCTATTATGCTATCTATCCCTTACCTCCCATATGAAAATGTCTTTGACCATTTAAGCCACAGATATCTCTGCTTTTTTTCAACTCCTGTTTTTTACAATTAACGCTATTTTTCTTACTATTTTTCCCTTGCACTTGCTTATATAATACATGTAATGAAATTTAAGTTTCTTGTTGTATTGGCATGATCTCTCAACTAAATTATCATCTCCTTGAGGTGAGGGACTATGAATAAGATATACACTTAAAAGATTAAAAATAAATCTTTTTTCCCCTTCAATAAACATAAAATTGGACAATGTATCAGGCACTAACAGGTTAGTTTCTAAATATACAGTCAGAAGACACGGAGCTTGCCCACAAGAAATTCAGTCTAGCAGAGGAAACAAACATATGAATGAAAATAAACAATAAACCTAACAGACAAAGTCAAAGAACAGTGCAATAACCGAAAAAAAAAACTATTTCGGTGAGTAGTAATATAAGCCCATAGAATGTTATAGTTTGATAGCACTTTCTAAGATTTTCTGTTGCAATCTATTTACATTTATTAGCTGAATGCATTTAATTGTTATCACTGGGTGCTTACTATGTTCCTGAATATACAAAGATGAATGAGATGTGATCCCTGCCCTTATGAAAACTACAGTCAGGGAGAAGGCTGAATGGTAATGAGATACGGCAGCTAGATTATAGAGAGAAGAAAAAAGTGATTGGGGAGCACAAACGACAAAGACATCACCTCTGTCTGAGGCATCAGGAAAGGTTCACTGAAGTGACCATCAATTACTTATTCAATCAATATATTCTGAGTCCCTTCAATGAGCCTGGTACTGTGCTAAAAGCCAAAAGTTAGAAGAGAAAACAAAATAGACCTAAAATGTAATGACATTTAATCTGGATTAAAAAAAAAATAGTCCTTTAAAAGAGAATATGGTCTAGAAGAAAATTATATACATGAGAAAAAGTTTGAGAGGCAGTATAGTTGTTAAGAGATCAGTTCTGAAGCCTGAATGCCCATATTTTATTCCAATCTTAGGCACTCCCTAGTTAGGTAACTTTGGGCAGATTAATCCTCCAAAGTCTCATTTTCTTCACCTTTAAAATGTGAATGATGATATTAATAGCATATACTTCTCATGTTGGTTGTAACTTTTAAATGATTTAATACATGCAAAGTATGTAATATGGCAACGGGAACAGGTAATTCCTCAATACATACTGATAGAAGAAATGTAGATTTTTTTTGAAATGTAGATTTTTTAAACCAGAAATTTACATAATTGTTTTTTGTTTGGGTAAGATTGTGATGGTTTCCGCTGGGTAGATAATGGATCGGAGTAGTAAGACCTTTAAGTTAAGAAATGATGACCTAAGTCTGTGGCAACAGAGATGCAGAGGAGAACTCGTACAAGAGGTGTTTCGGAGGTTAGATGAAAAGGATTTAGTGATGGTTTTCACGTGAAAGGAGAGAGATGAAGAGTTGGCAGTGGGAAACAGAATGGATACTCTATCAGTTTCCTAGGGCTGTCATAACAAAGTACCACAAACTGGGGGGCTTAAAACAACTTAATTGTTTTATGTCCCAGTTCTGGACACCAGACGTCTGAAATCAAATACAGAAGCCGGAAGGTTAGTTCCTTCTGAAGACTCTGAGGGAGAATCTGCCCCATGCCTCTCTCCTAACTTCTGGCGGTTGCCGGCAACCCTTGGCATTCCTTGTCTTGTGGATGCAGCAGCCCAGTCTCTGCCTCCATCCTCACCTGATGTTCTGTCTGTGTTCCTTCACCTGGCCTTCGCAGGAGGACACTAGTCACTGGATTTGGGTACAGTCCTAATCCAGTACGACTCATCTGAACTAATGACATGTTTCCAGACCCTGTTTTCAAGTAACTTCACATCGGAAGTTCTGGGTGGACTTGAATTTGGAGCTGGGGGCCGCTATTCAACTCACTAAAGAAGGTGACACTCTTAACCAAATGCAGATGGATGAGAAGGTTTAAGCTGGAGACTGGGAAATGACTTGTATTTCACCATATTAAGGCTTAGGTACCTACAGAAAATCCCAGTGAATATGCCCAGCCAGCAGATAGAATTAGGGGTTAGAATTCAGATGAGAAGAGCAGTTTGGAAATCAGTAATATTCAGAAGACAGTTATTTTAGTAAATGAGACCTTCCTGAGGGTATACCCAGAATGTGATAAGAAGGAGAACAAGAAAATCTTCTTAGGGTAAAAAAAAACCTTGCAAACTTTTAAGTTTCTTAAAATATTAAGGTTTTCTTACACTTTTCTTTGTAATGTGTGAGTCGCTGATGATAATTGTATGCAATCTTTAAACCCCCGTGTAAACTCCTGATGTGATGACCTCGCCAATTTCATTAGCCAAAAAGCAAGAGTATTTACAAAATACGCTTGATAGAAATGGACACAAAGTTCTTTTATATTTAACAATTTGTTTATATTCTGATCAAATTAATTGTTATTTCTTGAAATATCTGCACCTATTATTATGCAAATAATACTACTGACTTGTCACATTTATTACTTCCCTTAAGAGGTTGAACTAATGCAGTTCTTCTATCAATAAATACTTTATGTCCCATACAAGACCACATGTGTATTGGGAGGAATTCTAAACTTAAAATTTTTTAAAAAATAAGAAAAACACTTGAATTTCACGGCAACTGCAAGATTAACTCGGCGTAACATTGATCAAATCACTTGACCTTTCTGTATCTCAGTTTCTTCAACCACAAAATGAGGAAAATAATAACTACCCCTGAGCTTACAGGTTGCTAGAAAGCTTGAATAAAATAAAACATGGAAAAACCTTTTGTCAACTACACAGGGGTATATAAATGAAAGATATTGTCAGACCAATGTTATGATAAAGACCAAGTTTAATACGATGACCACAAACCAAGAAAGTCCTATAGCTAAGACAGTGTTTGGAGATCCAGTAGCTTTGGAACAAGTAGTTGGAGTGGTGGAATCAAAGGAACACATGACAGGGAAAATGGTCCAGGTTCTCTGAAAAACAGCTCCAAGAAATAAGGGTTAGCTCTTGACTACTAAGAAATAGCACTGTTCGATACAGCAGTTTGGCAAAAGGTCAAAGGTGGGTGGGTGGGGGGAGAAGGTCCACTCAGAACGTGGGTCAAACCTTTAGGGTGAGTTGTAGTCCTAGAGGTTGTACCAGGCTGTGCAGATAAAGATCCACAATCGATCAGCCTATCTGTCTTCATAAGCAGATAACAGAGCAAGGAATTATTTTCACCCTCTGAGACCCTCAATATCTCCAAATACTCTCCCTTCCTCACCCAACATACAGAGAAAAAAGAAAAGTTGCACAGTGGCGAAAAGTGGGTAGAAGCCAGGACCAAGGGCATTCTCCCTCTGGTTCACGACACACAGGATAGATATGATCTTTGTGTAGAGGGCCTCGGGAGCAATGCCAGGATCTCAGAAACAGCTGGCATGAAATAGCAAGTGAGGCCAAGCTGATGTATATGCAAACCGAGCAGAGGTGGATTAAAGAAGAATAAGAAATGATAAAGAAAATGCTGTAACACTGTATTATTTCTGTTGAGTTAGTGCATGGACCAAATTCACCCTACTCCTGTTTTTGTAAATAGTTTTACTCATTCATTTATTCATTGCTATAGCCACTTATGCACCACATGGCAGAGCTGTTTTGCAGACAAAGACCATATGGCCTGCATAGCAAATATATGTACTATCTTCCCTTTACAGAAAAAACTTCCCTAACCTCTGTGTTAGAGGAATGGAAGAAGCAAGATATTACAGTGAATAGACAATCTCAACCAAAGCACAGAGCAAGAAGTGGGATTTGATGTCGGGAAGAGGTGGATTGCAGGAAATGGAGAACACTTGGACCAAATAAACAAAACGATTACAACATATATTCATCATATTATTTGAAATGAATTGAGAACAGATGAATAAAATACAGCTCTTTGATGTCCTGGTTCCTGGATGTTCTCACAGATGTCATCATCTCTAAAATAAATATTTGAACTAGATGAATCTCTAGAGACCATTCGGGCCTGAACATCCACAATTGTAAGCATTTCCCAGTTTCTCCTAGAAGAAGTATCTTGCTGCTTGGCAGGAAAGATTCCTTATATCATTTATTTTCTTTTAAACCAAAAGGGAAGGAGCACTGATGTGGACTATTACATTTTTCCTACTTAACACTTTTTGATTAAAAAGCTTCATTCTTGTGGAGAAGGCCTTTTAAAAATCTCAAATCAGGGCTTCCGTGGTGGCGCAGTGGTTGAGAGTCCGCCTGCCAATGCAGGGGACACGGGTTCGTGCCCCGGTCCGGGAAAATCCCACATGCCGCAGAGCGGCTGGGCCCGTGAGCCATGGCCGCTCAGCCTGCGCGTCCGGAGCCTGTGCTCCGCAATGGGAGGGGCCACAGCAGTGAGAGGCCCGCGAACAGTAAAAAAAAAAAAAAAAAAAAAAAAAAAAAATTTCTTGACAATTAAAAAACAAGATGTTAAAATTATCTTCAATTACATTTCAAGCATAAAACAGGATAGAAGTGTTAGACTGAACATAAATAAGATAAATTTAATTTTTACCTCACATGATCTACCTGAAATGTGATTCATATAGAATCACAGTCAGAAATACATGAAATAACAAGGCATAGATTCATTCAGGGACCAAGGATCAGACCCTTGTTACAGTCACCATTCATTACCTTTACTTTTAGTCTCTTTGATCGGATCATATGAGAAATTTTAAGATTTAGTGAGATGGTTAACTTATGCAAAATATACATACTTTGGGGAGTGGAATTGTAAGCAGAAAATAGTATATGTGTTATAATTTTGAGAACCAACACATTTTGAAAAAAAATGCAGATAAGTTTTTAAATGTTTAGATTTAGGAAATGAGAGATATTTATTTACAAATTCTTAGTTTTCAAAAACTTTTAATTTTAGTTGTTAACGTCAAGAGCAAACATAGGCCCTATTGTTAGCTATTATCTTTTTAAGAAAATAAACTGTGATAATGCAAATGCCTCAAAAATAGTTTCAAAGGCAAACACTTCTCCGTAATCCTAATGTGGAGATCTAAATATTTACATGAACATTTATAACTGTCCTACAAACATACTATTATAAATCATAACAGTGTTAAAACAGTGATCCTGAAATATCCTGTAAATAAGAAAATACCCACATTAGAAGAAAGACCATAAATATCTGACATAATGAAATAGTATGGCTTTTTTTTCCTTACAAGATTAAAACATTCCCATGCATCTTTATTTTGCATGTGAGCTGTGAGGCTATAAACTGTAAAGCACAAACCAGTAGGAAGCCTAACTACATTGTGAAGAAACTAATAAACTAGTTTGCATTTAAGATGGAATTTGAATTCTATATATTTTATAGGCCTATACATTCTGTGGAAGTTTGTGGCATGCATGCATATCCACATACACATTTACTTAATGTTGTCTTAAATCCCAGTAGAAATACTGAAGGAAATAGAGGTGGTCAGAGCTAAAAGTGACCCAGAGGAGCCAGAATAGGAATCTGTAAAGATATCACTGTTCCCAAGACCCCCAACTTTGAAGAGAGGAATTAATAGCTCTAAAGGATGTGTGACAGCAGAATTTCTCAAACATGTGGCACGTTACTTGTTCCAAACTACAAAATGATGTGTAAGCACTTCAGGAAAATCTCAGGAGTAGAAGAAAATGGTTCCTATTTGCTAAAAAAAAGGCTCTCACAATTTGTCACCTTGGAAAGATTCCATTTCATATTTTGTGAAATTTGTTTTTAAGTGTGAAGTGCAGAAATTTCTTTCACACTCTATAGTGCATACACTTCACCTCATATTCCCAGAATAATTCACAGGAGGATATATGCCATATATTAAACAATGTGTACGGTGAAAGAGTTTTAAACATTTTCTTGTTATAGTTTATTTTATTTTTGTTTAAAATTAGAGTTCCTTTTAAAGTATAATAGAAGGATGAGAGCTCAGCTGATAGTGATGACATGCTTTTTCTTGTCACTATGCAAAAGCTGCCTCTTATACAGTTGGCCCTGCTGTTTAACCACTATCACACTCCAAATTTAATAATTATGTAGAACATACAGCACAGCACACATTTTCTTGTATGTTAGGTTTTGGGGGGCCATATCCAACTATTCTATGCTGTTTACTTTAATATGAACAAAAATCCATTATTTATCTTTTACTTTATCGTGTTGAATGTATTCCTGTAAGATAAATCATATTTTAAATTACATGGATTACTGAAAAATAAATGAAGATGTTATAATAGATAGATTCATAACCTCATAAAATTGATAGAGACTGTGTCAAAATGATGCTCGTTTCCTGAAATTTGAAAATATCTTAGATATCGATTACCTCTTTTCAACTCTTAGTGCACTAATCAGTTATTCCACGTTTTAGCACTTTATTGTACATACTCTCATCCTCTTGTTCCTTGTGTGTTTTAGTATAAATAAATTATCTGATTTAAAGCTTCTTACGGAAGGGAAATCAATCTCCCACTTGATTTTATACTGTCCATATAAACAGTATAAAATCTGGAGACACAAAGCAATTGCTCAATCATACCTGTGATTGCCTGATTTGATGAAGGTAGACATATTCAAAGGAGCGCCTCATGAATGGCATTCCTTATGAAGTTAGCTTACATAGTACTCATCTGCCATTTTTTCATTTATCCACTTTCTTCCCATCTAGCAGTTTTCACAACAATGGTAAATTTACTTGTAAATTCTACTCTTCTTCATTGACTTATTCCTGAACATTTACTATATATATATAAAAACTACTATATATATTTCATATATATATATATATATATAAACTCTTATAGAAGCATTCAAAATGGTCAAGTGGTCATTTTTGCTTTATCATTTTGTTCAGGTGTTACGTACCTAACCCTATGAATAACACTTTTTTAAAAGGAGAGTAAGAAAGAAGGCTATTTTGAATTAAGGGATAATTTTAACAAAATTGTGTATATAAAAAAAATATCTTAAACACCATTTAACTTCTGAGGGAGTTACTTACTTGGAGAAAACTCTATTTTGGGTTCTAAAAGATCATTGGTTGGGAGGCAAAGCAATATCAAAGAATGCCTATTTTTCTTTGTTTTCTCTTGTTGAATTCAAACTCGTTCTGGGTCTTCACTGAATCTCAGTTATCGGCCTCACATCTCTTCCAGAACCATCCATTGGAGGAGCTTCAAGATGGCGGAAGAGTAAGACGCGGAGATCACCTTCCTCCCCACGGATACACCAGAAATACATCTACATGTGGAACAACTCCTACAGAACACCTACTGAACGCTGGCAGAAGACCTCAGACCTCCCAAAAGGCAAGAAAGTCCCCACGTACCTGGGTAGGGCAAAAGAAAAAGAATAAACAGAGACAAAAGGATAGGGACGGGACCTGCACCAGCGGGAGGGAGCCGTGAAGGAGGAAAGATTTCCACACACTAGGAGCCCCTTCGCGGGCAGAGACTTTGGGTGGCAGAGGGGGGAAGCTTCGGAGCCACGGAGGAGAGCACAGCAACAGGGGTGCGGAGGGCAAAGCGGAGAGATTCCCGCAAAGAGGATCGGTGCCGACCAGCACTCACCAGCCCGAGAAGCTTGTCTGCTCCCCTGCCGGGGCGGACGGGGCTGGGAGCTGAGGCTCGGGCTTTGGTCGGAGCGCAGGGAGAGGACCGGGGTTGGCGGCGTGAACACAGCCTGCAGGGGGTTAGTGCGCCACGGCTAGCCGGGAGAGGGTCTGGGGAAAAGTCTGGACCTGCCGAAGAGGCAAGAGACTTTTTCTTCCGTCTGTTTCCTGGTGTGCGAGTAGAGGGGCGCAAGTCGCGTCTATCAGCGCGGACCACATGAGACGCTAAGGCCGCTGCTGCCGCCACCAAGAAGCCTGTGTGCGAGCACAGGTCACTCTCCACACCTGCCTTCCGGGGAGGCTGTGCAGCCCGCCACTGCCAGTTTCCCGTGATCTAGGGACAACTTCCCTGGGAGAACGCACGGTGCGCCTCAGGCTGCTGCAACGTCATGCTGGTCTCTGCTGCCGCAGGCTCGTCCCCCCATGCTCACCCCTACCTCCCCCAGGCCTGAGTGAGCCAGAGCCCCCGAATCAGCGACTCCTTTAACCCCGTCCTGTCTGAGCGAAGAACGGACGTCCTCAGGCGACCTACAGGCAGAGGCGGGGCCAAATCCAAAGCTGAAACCCAGGAGCTGTGCGAATAAAGAAGAGAAAGGGAAATCTCTCCCAGCAGCCTCAGGAGCAGCGGATTAAAGCTCCACAATCAACTTGATGTACCTGCATCTGTGGAATACAAGAATAGACAACGAATCATCCCAAATTGAGGAGGTGGACTTTGGGAGCAAGATATATTATTTTTTCCCCTTTTCCTCTTTTTGTGAGTGTGTATGTGTGTGCTTCTGTGTGTGATTCTGTCTGTATAGCTTTTCTTTTACCATTTGTCCTAGGGTTCTGTCTCTCAGTTTTGTTTTGTTTTGTTTTTTTACTTCTTAAAATTTTTCCTTAATTATTTGTTATTTTAATAACTTTATTTTATTTTATCTTCGTTCTTTCGTTATTTATTTATTTTCTCACTTTTATTCTGAGCCGTGCAGATAAAAGGCTCTTGGTGCTCCAGCCAGGGGTCAGGGCTGTGCCTCTCAGGTGCGAGATCCAAGTACAGAACACTGGTCCACAAGAGACCTCCTAGCTCCACATAATATCAAACGGCAAAAATCTCAGAGAGATCTCCATCTCAACACCAGCATCCAGCTTCACTCAACGATCAGCAAGCTACAGTGCTGGACATCTTATGCCAAACAACTAGCAAGACAGGAACACAACCCCACCCATTAGCAGAGAGGCTGCCTAAAATCATAATAAGGCCACAGACACCCCAAAACACACCACCAGACGTGAACCTGCCCACTAGAGAGACAAGATCCAGCCTCATCCACCAGAACACAGGCACTAGTCCCCTCCACCAGGAAGCCTACACAACCCACTGAACCAACCTTAGCCACTGGGGACAGACACCAAAAACAATGGGAACTATGAACCTGCAGCCTGCAAAAAGGAGACCCCAAGCACAGTAAGATAAGCAAAATGAGAAGACAGAAAAACACACAGCAGATGAAGAAGCACGGCAAAAACCAACCAGACCTAACAAATGAAGAGGAAATAGGCAGTCTACCTGAAAAAGACTTCAGAATAATGATAGTAAAGATGATCCAAAATCTTGGAAATAAAACAGAGAAAATACAAGAAACGTTTAACAAGGACCTAGAAGAACTAAAGAGCAAACAAACAGTGATGAAAAACACAATAAATGAAATTAAAAATTCTCTAAGAAGATAACAATAGAATAACTGAGGCAGAAGAATGGATAAGTAACTTGAAAGATAAAACAGTGAAAATAACTACTGCAGAGTAGAATAAAGAAAAAAGAATGAAAAGAATTGAGGACAGTCACAGAGACCTCTGGAACAACATTATATGCACGAACATTCGAATTATAGGGGTCCCAGAAGAAGAAGAGAAAAAGAAACGGACTGAGAAAATATTTGAAGAGATGAGAAAATATTTGAAGAGATGATAGTTGGAAACTTCCCTAATATGGGAAAGGAAATAGTTAATCAAGTCCACGAAGCACAGAGAGTCCCATAAAGGATAAATCCAAGGAGAAACATGCCAAGACACATATTAATCAAACTATCAAAAAATAAATACAAAGAAAAAATATTAAAAGCAGCAAGGGAAAAACAACAAATAACACACAAGGGAATCCCCATAAGGTTAACAGCTGATCTTTCAGCAGAAACTCTGCAAGCCAGAAGGGAGTGGCAGGACATATTTAAAGTGATGAAAGGGAAAAACCTACAACCAAGATTACCCAGCAAGGATCTCATTCAGATTTGACAGAGAAATTAAAACCTTTAGAGACAAGCAAAAGCTAAGAGAATTCAGCACCACCAAACCAGCTTTACAGCAAATGCTAAAGGAACTTCTCTAGGCAGGAAACACAAGAGAAGCAAAGGACCTACAATAACAAACCCAAAACAATTAAGAAAATGGTATTAAGAACATACATATTGATAATTACCTTAAATGTACATGGATTAAATGCCCCAACCAA
Organism: Pseudorca crassidens; assembly: GCF_039906515.1. Classification (NCBI taxonomy): domain Eukaryota; kingdom Metazoa; phylum Chordata; class Mammalia; order Artiodactyla; family Delphinidae; genus Pseudorca; species Pseudorca crassidens. Next base: position 8,720,694 of record NC_090313.1, read on the forward strand.
AAGACACAGACCGGCTGAATGGATACAAAAACAAGACCCATATATATGCTGCCTACAGGAGACCCACTTCAGACCTAGGGACACATACAGACTGAAGGTGAGGGGACAGAAAAAGATATTCCATGGAAATGGAAATCAAAAGAAAGCTAGAGTAGCAGTTCTCATATCAGACAAAACAGACTTTAAAGACTATTACAAGAGACAAAGAAGGACACTACATAATGATCAAGGGATCGCTCCAAGAAGAAGATAGAACAATTGTAAATATTTATGCACCCAACATAGGAGCACCTCAATACATAAGGCAAATACTAACAGCCATAAAAGGGGAAATCAACAGTAACACAATCATGGTAGGGGACTTTAATACTCCACTTTCACCAATGGACAGATCATCCAAAATGAAAATAAAAAAGGAAACACAAGCTTTAAATGATATATTAAACAAGATGGACTTAATTTGTATTTATAGGACATTCCATCCAAAAACAACAGAATACACATTCTTCTCAAGTGCTCATGGAACATTCTCCAGGATAGATCATACCTTGGGTCAAAATCAAGCCTTGGTAAGCTGAAGAAAACCGAAATTGTATCAAGTATCTTTTCCAACCATAGCGATATGGGACTAGATATCAATTACAGGAAAAAATCTGTAAAACATACAAACACATGGAGGCTAAATAATACACTACTTAATAACCAAGAGATCACTGAAGAAATCAAAGAGGAAATCAAAAAATACCTAGAAAGTAATGACAATGAAAACATGACCACCCAAAACCTATGGGATGCAGCAAAAGCAGTTGTAAGAGGGAAGTTTATTGCAATACAATTCTACCTCAAGAAACAAGAAACATCTCAAATATACAACCTAACCTAACACCTAAAGCAATTAGAGACAGAAGAACAAAGAAACCCCAAAGTTAGCAGAAGGAAAGAAATCATAAAGATCAGATCAGAAATAAATGAAAAAGAAATGAAGTAAATGATAGCAAAGATCAATAAAACTAAAAGCTGGTTCTTTGAAAAGATAAACAAAATTGATAAACCATTAGCCAGACTCATTAAGAAAAAAAGGGAGAAGACTCAAATCAACAAAATTAGAAATGAAAAAGGAGAAGTAAAAACTGACACTGCAGAAATACAAAGGATCATGAGAGATTACTACAAGCAACTCTATGCCAATAAAATGGACAACCTGGAAGAAATGGACAAATACTTAGAAATGCACAACCTTCTCAGACTGAACCAGGAAGAAATAGAAAATATGAACAGACCAATCACAAGCACTGAAATTGAAATTGTGATTAAACATCTTCCAACAAACAAAAGCCCAGGACCAGATGGCTTCACAGGCAAATTCTATCAAACATTTAGACAAGAGCTAACACTGATCCTTCTCAAACTCTTCCGAAATACAGCAGAAGGAGGAACACTCCCAAACTCATTCTACGAGGCCACCAACACCCTGATACCAAAACCAGACAAGGATGTGACAAAGAAAGAAAACTACAGGCCAATATCACTGATGAACGTAGATGCAAAAATCCTCAACAAAATACTAGCAAACAGAATCCAACAGAACATTAAAAGGATCATACACCATAATCAAATGGGGTTTATTCCAGGAATGCAAGGATTCTTCAATATATGCAAATCGATCAATGTGATACACCATATTAACAAACTGAAGGAGAAAAACCGTGATCATCTCAATAGATGCAGAGAAAGCTATTGAAAAAATTCAACACCCATTTATGATTAAAACGCTCCAGAAAGTAGGCATAGAGGGAACTTTCCTAAACATAATAAAGGCCATATATGAAACCCACAGCCAACATCACCGTCAATGGTGAAAAACTGAAACCATTTCCAATAAGATCAGGAACAAGACAAGGATGTCCACTCTTACCACTATTATTCAAAATAGTTTTGGAAGTTTTAGCCACAGCAATCAGAGAAGAAATAGAAAAAAAAAATGAATTCAAATCGGAAAAGAGGAAGTAAAGCTGTCACTGTTTGCAGATGACATGATACTATACATAGAGCATCCTAAAGATGCTACCAGAAAACTACTAGAGCTAATCAAAGAATCTGGTAAAGTAGCAGGATACAAAATTAAGGCACAGAAATCTCTGGCATTCCTATATACTAATGATGAAAAATTCTAAAGTGAAATTAAGAAACCACTCCCATTTACCACTGCAACAAAAAGAATAAACTATCTAGGAATAAACCTACCTAAGTAGACAAAAGACCTGTATGCCGAAAATTATAAGACACTGACGAAAGAAACTGAAGATGATACAAATAGATGGAGAGATATACCACGTTCTTGGATTGGAAGAATCAACATTGTGAAAATGACTCTACTACCCAAAGCAATCTGTAGATTCAATGCAATCCCTACCAAACTACCACTGGCATTTTTCACAGAACTAGAACAAAAAATTTCACAATTTGTATGGAAACACAAAAGACCCCGAATAGCCACAGCAATCTTGACAAAGAAAAACGGAGCTGGAGGAAACAGGCTCCCTGACTTCAGACTATACTACAAAGCTACAGTTATCAAGACAGTATGGTACTGGCACAAAAACAGAAATATAGATCAATGGGACAGGATAGAAAGCTCAGAGATAAACCCACGCCTATACGGTCATCTTATCTTTGATAAAGGAGGCAAGAATGTACAGTGGAGAAAAGACAGCCTCTTCAATAAGTGGTGCTGGGAAAACTGTACAGCTACATGTAAAAGTATGAAATTAGAACACTATATGACATAATGGCAGCAAGATCCTTTTTGACTCACCTCCTAGAGAAATGGAAATAAAAACAAAAGTAAACAAATGGGACCTAATGAAATTTAAAAGCTTTTGCACAGCAAAGGAAACCATAAACAAGACGAAAAGACAACCCTCAGAATGGGAGAAAATATTTGCAAATGAAGCAAATATTTGCAAATGAAGCAACTGACAAAGGATTAATCTCCAAAATTTACAAGCAGCTCATGCAGCTTAATATCAAAAAACAAACAAACCAATCCAAATATGGACAGAAGACCTAAACAGACATTTCTCCAAGGAAGATATACAGATTGTGAACAAACACATGAAAGGATGCTCAACATCACTAATCATTAGAGAAATGCAAATCAAAACTACAATGAGATATCATCTTACACCAGTCAGAATGGCCATCATCAAAAAATCTAGAAACGATAAATGCTGGAGAGGGTGTGGAGAAAAGGGAACTCTCTTGCACTGGTGGTGGGAATGTAAATTGATACAGCCACTGTGGAGAACAGTATGGAGGTTCCTTAAAAAACTACAAATAGAACTACCATATGACCCAGCAATCCCACTACTGGGCATATACCCTGAGAAAACCATAATTCAAAGAGTCGTGTACCAAAATGTTCACTGCAGCTCTATTTACAATAGCCAGGACATGGAAGCAACCTAAGTGTCCATCAACAGATGAATGGATAAAGAAGATGTGGCACATATATACAATGGAATATTACTCAGCCATAAAAAGAAACAAAATTGAGTTATTTGTAGTGAGGTGGAAGGACCTAGAGTCTGTCACACAGAGTGAAGTAAGTCAGCAAGAGAAAAACAAATACCGTATGCTAACACATATATATGGAATCTAAAAAAAAAAAATAAAGGTCATGAAGAACCCAGGGAAAGATGGGAATAAATACACAGACCTACTAGAGAATGGACTTGAGGATATGGGGAGGGGGAAGGGTAAGCTGTGACAAAGTGAGAGAGTCACATGGACATATATACACTACCAAACGTAAAATAGATAGCTAGTGGGAAGCAGCCGCATAGCACAGGGAGATCAGCTTGGTGCTTTGGGACCACCTAGAAGGGTGGGATAGGCAGGGTGGGAGGGAGAGAGACGCAAGAGGGAAGAGATATGGGAACATATGTATAACTGATTCACTTTTTTATAAAGCAGAAACTAACACACCATTGTAAAGCAATTATACTCTAATAAAGACGTTAAAAATAAAGGGAAAGAGTGAAAAACTATAAAATAAATAAATAAAAACAATCCATTGCTAGAGAATCATACATGTGCAAGTTGTATATAAATGCAGTTATGTTCAGGCTTATAAAAAAATTTCATGGGAAAGCATCTTTCTAGACATTTTTTCAAAGAATCTGTTGCACTAGACTTTGTCAAATATATGATTGAAACAAGTAATATTTCTATTCAACGTATAAAATGCATGCAGTGTTATTTCCCTCCAGTGGTGGTCATCATACCTGACATCTGTGAATGTATTTTGACCTCTAAATGTCCAACTGATTGTCCATGAAGGATTTCAGCCAAACAGAAACTAGCAAAGTCCTCATCTCTCTCTGGCTACACATGGAGTTGTTTGTATCAGATATTTAAACTTGGTATCTAACCTTCATATTATGGAATTCAAGATCAAATAAGTGATTAATTATTCTTGGTGAATGTACAAAAATAAAATAGCCAGATGCTGTCCCTGACAAAATGTTCAGAAGTGGAAAAAAGTAAAAGGTGTAAAATTTGAATCAGATTATTCAAAACACACACCTAAACACATGTTCATGCACATGCTCACAGCTGATCTTGGAAGTTGCAATTTTCTTCATTTGTGACTATTCCTCCCACCCTAACTAGCTCTAGATCTGATTCTGGTTAAAAAAAAAAAAAAGTACACTTATTTTTAGGATTATTTGTAGGAACAAAATATACATGCATACTTGACTTCGACTTTTCAAGGAGAGTGGAATATAAGAAGAAAGAAGGGAATGCATATTAGTTCATTGCCTGGTAGTGTAACAGAAGAAAGCCTCTGAGATTTCAAACAAAAAAAGAAAAAAACATCTGTCTCTGCTAAGCAATCTCAAAGTACATACAGTCATCCCTCGGTATTGGTGCGGTATTGATTCCAAGACCCCTGCAGACACCAAAATTCAGGGATGCTCAGTCCCCTTATGTGAAATGGCAGAGTACGGTCAGCCCTCGGCACCCCAGGGTCCCGGGTCACGGCTTCAACCTTCCGTGGAACTCACTGAATCCCAGTGGAATCCCAAGCATACTGAGGGCCAACTGTATTCTGAAAAAAATCACCACCACCAGTCAAACCAAGACTGGGAAAGCACCAGGTACCCCAAATCTAGGATGTGTTCCCAGGGAGCAGCATAAAGCTGCAGTATGCTCGGCCACACAGATCAAACACGTCAAGGAAACAGACAAAGCTGCACGCTCTAGAGCACCCACTTTTCCAACAGATGCTTTCACCTCCATTCTGTTCTTGAGTATGCGTAAGACGTAAGAAAAAAGGAATATGTCTTTGTTCTCCTCTCACATAGGTAAGTGTACCTAAAGTATCTGTAACTCCAGAAAAGTTTGCTTCTCCTGTGAATAAATTTGAATTCTGGCTTAATTTATCCCAAATCCATTCCATCCAATGATATTCATAGCCTGGCATTTGTACAACCAGATATAGTACAGCGGATGTTAAGAATTGTTTCTAAATTAGATTATTTTTAATTCTGTATTTTGCCTGAGGATCCCTATAAAAATTTATAATTGCTATCATAGCATACCAACATTCAAAAATAAATATTTAATAAAATCATCAACATGAAAACAACTGAACAAAAATAACGATACAAAAATCGGCACCATGAAATCCTTTGTTTTAGAAGAGGTAAAAATAAGAATCAAAATATTTCTCAATTTTTTTTTCCAGGGTATTTTAAAATTTAAATGCAGTACAAGAGCTAGTTATCAAACTAGTTACCAAAAACATTTAGGAAAAGAATAACAGCAAACTGTTAAAGTAATTAGTGGAATAGTAGAGTATATGTTACAACTTAAATATATTTATACATTTTTATAATATAAATAATTTACAAAGATATATAATTATATATAATATGTATTCTAACTATATGTAATTGAATGTTTGGACGTTTGAGAAAAAGGAAACAGAGTGATCAAAGCTAGTCCAAGTGCCAAATCTCAGCATGAACATTCTCTACCCCATTCAGTCTGGCAAGGGTCACTGGATGCGAAAGGAAGTATTTAGTTGAAGACAGAGCTATAAATCTGGGTAGGTAAAGACGATGGTTACTTTCAAATGCTAGTCTGAAAATTTCTGATTTTGTTAGTTAATATGTGGGTACCTATTTTATACACTATTAAAAGAAGTCAATCATTACAAAATTTAGTTCTGTTTACTAGGGGTTTCACAAGTTAGATAAATATATGTGATCTAATTTTAGCAGTCAAAGGACACAAAAATTCATGTATATTAGTTATTTTGTTGTATCAAATCACAACATTTTCTCTCTGTACCATATTATACAACTTAATTATTCATGCTTCCTCTATCCTCGGTTAGCACCAGTTGACATGAATTAAAAGAACGAAGAATAGAAAATGAAAATATGTGATTTTGGAAATAATTTTCTACACATATTGTGAGAGAACGAGACAATTCTTCATAAGGTTGTTAAATTATCCCTGAAGACAATTTCAAAAGAAAAGTAGTGGTAGACACAAAACTGGCAACCAAACACCATTCCCATATTCTTCTTATATTGCACCTTCTCACTAAATTAGGGGCTTAAAGAAGAATGCTTAACTTTCTTAGCCTCGTTTTCTGCTTAAGTATACATGAGACTGATTCCAACCCATAAAATGTAAAAGGACTTTTTCTAGGGGTGCTTCTGGGAAAACAAATAAAACAGGATAGACAGATAAATGTAAGTATAAGAACCATACACACACTGCTCAGGATGTGATACCTAGAGCTGCAGCAGCCATCTTGTGCCTACGAGATAAATGCCAACTAAAGTACAGGGTCATTGGCCCTAAGAGTGTTTAGCCACTGCACCAATACCACTAAAAGTCTGAAGAACTGCTTATGTGGCAAAAATGAATCACAGTTATTTCAGTTACAGTAAGTTAAGTGTCGCACGCTTTTTGTTTTGTTTTTGCTACTCCAGTTGTTGTTGTTATTGTTACTTGGCCTTGAATTCAGTCCTGATCACTATAAAGTGTTTTTTGTTTCTTTTTTCTGCAAAGGTGCCTCACTGAATAAAAGCAGAGTCTAGCATGAAGGATAACTGTAAAGAATAATACTCTTTCAGATCTATGAGCTCTGTACGCTTCTTATACTTATGCTTTCAACTTGTTTATTAACAATCCTTAGAATCAAATAAATAAAATATATAGTTATCCAGTGAAGGTTTCAATCCACTACAATAACACAAAATTCAAAGGTTACTTATGACATGAGCAGCCACTGATTTTTAAGGTTTATGATCCAATTTATTGAGATGCGTTTGAGATTGTCACACATTTGAGACAAGACAAAGCCTGGCTCTTTTTGTTGCAAAACAAAAATAAAGACAGAAATGTCTTAAAAATAATATTTTTTCAGACAAATAGGAGCTATTTCATATAGTTTAAAGGTTAAAACCACTAGTATTGATGGTAACTCCCAGCTACATAAAGATATTTGCTTTGAAGGCACCATAATGTCTAATGACATATATCTTTTGTAACTACAGACAGACTTTTCAATGAGAATAAGAAGATGGCAAAATATCTCTAGATCTTTTCAAAAGAACCTTTGATAATTACTATTAAAAAATCTTAAAGGGTCAAAAATTTTTTTAAAGTAAGACATTTTAGCATACACTCTTCTATTTGCTCATGTTATGTACAATTTTAGCAATTAACAGCTATACTCTAGCTGGTGTATGCCATCCTCTTTCATTTTAAATGAGTTTAAAATAATATTTATAAGCTACATCTTCCCCATCTTTGTCATCTTATCCACTAGAGCCTGGCTGTTGGTGATGAAATTAAAAATACTGAATGTCTCTAAGTGCATCTTTAGACATTAAAGAGAATGGAAAAAGCTCTTTAGTATGTAGTAATTCTTTAATATAATCAGGCTAAACTTCCTGAAAATTGTGGAGAAATGTAGCTCGATGTGAATGCAACTTTTCAGGTATAATAAAGGAAAAACTCGTTTGTGACTTGCCCCAAAAAGTATGATAGTTAGTGAAGAATAAAAAGTTCAAAATCTAAAGAGTAGTTTGTTCTGGAAGATTACACTTCTCGTTGGTGTTCTAAGGGAAAGAGGCCATCATTCAGTAGTGCCATACTGATTAAACAAACTTCAAGAAGCAAGATGCATTAAAAGGAATCTGTCGTTGCCATGCACTGTTTATAAGCAATTCAACTACTTAAAACTGTTTTCCAAAGTGAAGAATGCAGTGAGTAGAATTTCGTATGTCTGTGCTTTGAGTTTATTCTCTGTTAACCTTTCTCTGAAAAGACATGCCAGACATTATTTCCAGACAATTGTTCTGTTCAGAGGAACACTAAGAACAAATAAGCATTTGCTCTTGAAGTGTGAAGAACATTTTAATGGCGTTAGAAATAATTTTTGCTTTGCTAGCTGCAGGGCTAACACAAATAACGAAAGAAAAACAGTCCAAAAATGTGGTGAAAAGATATTTAGATTTATCACTGAACTCTGTCTGCTGTTTCTCAGACCTTTTCTTTCACCAGCTGATAATAAATGTCATGTATCCTTCATAGTCAGGCCACAAAAGAGAAAAAAAGCATCTCGTCACTGAGGTGTAAGGCTCTTCATCTTTTCAAAAATGACAGACATTCCAAATAAAAGATTAAAGGTCTAAGTTGTTAATCCTTCTAAGTTGAAAAAAAGTTTCTAAAATTTAGATGTTTTCTCACAATGACAAATGATTGTAATATCACCAAGATGGATGTATTTTAGCTTCTTAAGTAATAAGTGAAATTATAAATAATCTATATTAGGTAATATTAATTCATCCTAGTAACCATATGTTGAAAATCTATTAAATAGCTCAGTATTTTTTTAATTTAAGGATACCTGCTATTAAATTTAAATTCTGTAATTGATAAGACAAGTATACAAGCATAAGACAGTAATGCCCAAAGCAGAATATAATTAAATGCCTCACTCCACAAAGGGGGGCTCATATAATGCAATGATACAGAATAAGAGTTCTATGCTGATATATTCTAGGTTCCAATATTTCCATATTTCCTCTCTTGTCTGATTCTGACCTTTGGAAACTGACCTTATCTCTACGAACCTCAGTTGCATAAAATCTATTTTCTTGTCATTTGTTTATATGTATTTCCTGAGAGATGCACCATAATAGTTTATGTCCCTGCCAGAAATCTTCCTTCCCCTCCCTTCTCTTCCTCCTTCTTTCCCTCCCATCATTTATTTTTCTTCCTTCCCTTCCTCTACCTCTTTTAGGGAAGACAGAAGTCTGGAGTAGTATATCTACACTCTTTTCCACTTAGGCTGAATAGCTTAAAAAAGAACTCCTTTAATTCTTGTGTCCATTTTTAAATGAACACCTGTGCTTTGTTCCTCTGTCCTCTTGTTTCCTATCTGTATTCTCACACCCCATCCCAACTCCAGCCATTAAGGGCTCCAAAATTAAAGAGATTTCCCAAACAGGAGTGCTACAGAGTTTTCATTCATTGGGTGGACCTTCATTCCTAACTAAAAGCTTTCGAGAAATCCTGAAGTACACCTGAGTAAAAGGTCTCTCAGGAGTGCACACTTCCACTCCAAAAGAACACCCTAAAAAGCAAAGGTTTGAGGGGAGATGGTGATGGACGTATATACACTTTGTGGTAACTCATTGAAATGTGTGCGTAAAACAAAATACATTAAATTTAAAACATGTAAAATCTAACTCAATCTCTTGCCCTACCAACCCTCTTCCCAGATGTTCAAGACAGAAATCTGAAAACCACTTTGCCTCCTGCATGGACCTTACTTCAAATCCTATGCTCCCCTGTGCCTACGAAATGTGTCTTGTCTCCTACACACGGGCCAACTCTACCCCTCTCTCATGGTCGGGCCTGCATAATCCCATGAGCATCTGATTTTAATGTCCTACCAACTAACCACATCCTCTGTGGTTCACTTTTCTAATTCATCCTGCAAATTACCATTTGAATCATCTTCCCTCACCCCACCCCCAACTAAGACCTTTCTGTGCTTTCCCATTGCCAAAAATCCAGAGTAAGTAAGAAGGTGCTTTAGAGTCAGACTTCCGTTCACTCTGCAGTCTCTTCCTATGCTACCTCCCTTCCAATTTCCCCAAACACCCCCAATGCTTACCTCACGCAGCCCAAACTCCAGTCAAGTGAAACTACTTCTTAGTTCTGTCCATTCACATCTAGGCATCATTGCTCATGGTTGAAACGCACCCTGGGTGGGATAGGTTCCTAAGGTGCTTGACCATCCCAGTAAAGTTATTTGTTACTCCATTGTGCGGTTCCACACGACATCAATACTCCTTATGTGCATACATATGTTTAACCATTTTACATGTCAGTCTCCCCATTAAGCTATAAGATCCTTGAGAGCAAGGCTGTATCTTATCTGCCTTAATATCTAGCACGAGACATAGCTTTGAGTTTCATTTGAGACATCTGCCCTATTGCCCCAAGAAAAGGATACCCATCTACCTTAAAGCAACAGTTTCCATGTCTGTCTCTCTTTCTCTCCCAAATACGCTTTATCTCCTTGGCCTTAAGTTTTCTTTTCTAGTATTTCTAGCAGGCTGTCTCCTTTCCCTTTTTCTCCTCATCCATCCTGATAATAAAGGCCACTGGGAAAGTTCATTTATATTATTTCCTGTTCAGAGTGATGATGATGATGACAGTGGTGACATTAGTATTAATGTTAATTCTTGGTTGTTCATTATTGGCTGAATGTAAGTACTACATAAATAAACAAATCCCAGGGGCAAAAAATAAGTTTTCTTTTCTATATTAAAATCTGCTGGAGCTCTCCACCCTCCCCCGGGGCCCTTTCCAGTCACTCTGAGCCAGGAATCTAAATGTCCTGCCTGACAGAAAGAGGTTCAGAAAGCTTGTCCAGCCCGACGTCCTCCTCCTGCTTTGCCCCTCTTTGTCTGCCCTTTTGTTTGTTAGGGTAATTTTCTTTCTAGCATATGCTCATTTTTACTTCATTACAGAAGAGTTAAGGCACACTAAAGATACCGAGAGCGACCCGATAAATAGGCTGGTACTCAGCACTCTGTGTGGGAAATACAGCCTTCCCAGGCTGCATGAAATCCCTTCCCTGATCTGATCCCATCCCGCCCCCCGCACTGAGTCTCTGTCCTAACTCTGGTGATTATTACTCCCAGGCATTTCTTTAAGCTTTTACAGCTTGTGTTTGTATACATATTCCTCTAAGTATTCCGTTATGTTTTTAAATTATATATAAACGTTATCATGTAGCAGGTCTTCTGCCAACTCTCTCTTGCTGGATGTTGTTACTAAGGTTCATTCTGTTCGTGTGTGTAGCTCAAGTTAGTTTACTATCATTGTCATATGCAACTTCAATGTATTAACATATCATACTTTATTCTCATTTTGATGAACCTATTTGCAGTTTCTTTTATTTATTGTTAATATTTTTACAACGATTCTGCTAAGAATACTCTTGTATGTATCTCTTTGAGTACATCTGTAAAAGTTTCTCTAGGCTACAAGAGAAACTTGTATATACTTGTACGTATAATCGGTATTTGGGGAGGTAGATATTCTTACAGTTTTTCTCCACCACACAAAACTTTTCTACCAGGATTTTTATTTTAATTGTGTTATTTACATAGTACATTCAAGAAAATGGACATCTCTACTATATTAATATTAGGTGTTTTGTAATATGTTCCAATAAAATGCTGTATTTTTCTTCACACTGACTGTGTATAGCTTGGTTAAATCAAGTGAGTCCTAAGTACCAGATTTTTGTTGATTTTTAAAATCAACATCTTTATATAAAATTACATTTTATATTTTATATATATTTTAATTTCTGGGATATAGTGATAAATTTATGTTTCATATTGATCGTGTATCTAGCAGACTTCATCAACTTATTGATTATATTAACATTATTGGTCACTCTGATTAGTTGATTAGATTTTCTAAGTCAAATTATATCATCTGTGAGGATAGACTCTGTTTCCTCTTTCTTGCCAAGTCTTCTACATTTTACTTTATTTTTTCTTTTGCTCCAGTTAAGATCTGCAGGATCATATTGAAGAGAAATGGTAATGTCAGTCATCCATGTCTCGATCCCAGGTTTCACCAAAATACTTTCTACTTTTAACTCTATGTTTTAACTTTAAATATCATCTAGCTCTAGTTTCTGAGTAGGCACTGGTTAGCAGCTTAAGAAATATTTCTTTAATTTCTAGTTAATTCAGATTTGTTTTGATTTTTTTGAAACCATAAATATATGACAGATTTTTATGGAATCTACTGACTTGATCAAATGTTTTTATCCTTTAATTTATAAATGTTGTAGAATACATTAATGACCTCCTAATGTTAATCCACCCTTGAATCTCTGGAGCAAACAAGCTATTCATGAAATATTATGTGTTTCATATACTGCCAGATTTTGATCGTTAAAATTTATTTCCACTTTTTAATTTTTTCATCAGTGAATAAGAGTGCCTTATAATTACTTTTAAAAAGTCATCTTCTGATTTGGTGCATGAAATAAATTTGGAATAGTTTCCCTCTTTTTACTAATCTGTAAAAGCTTATTTGATAGGAACAACATGTATCTTATATGTATCTAATAATTTACTGTGAAAACAATCCATTTTTCATTTTGAAGTTTACAATTTTAAAAATTGCAGTAAAATAAATATAACATAAAATTCAACATTTTAATCATTTTAAGTGTACAGTTTCAGAGTGTTAAGTACACGCTGTGCAACCATCCCATCATCCATTTCCAAAACTTTTTTATCTTCTCCATCTGAAACTCTACCAATGAACACTAATCGAAGGTAATGTTTTAAAAATACTGATTTTCTATTGGTTTTAGAGTATTGGTTTTAAACAAGGGAAACCTGCTGGACATGAAGAAATCATGAGGGAAAAGAATGGAGAGTATTTTATTTCTAATCATTTTATGTGTAAAGGAGGACATTTTACTTGCACAGTGTCAGGAAGGTCACCGGAATCCAGAAGGTTTCCTCTGTAAGTAACTATTTTGCTTACCTAAGATACAGAAATCACTGTCAAACCCTGAGGAAGAGAGGGTTTCCCCAAAAGGGGCAGCTCCCCAGCCTTCTATAAGATATTCTACCAGAGTCATCAGTGGAATAGTGTCTATGACTTGGAAATAGTGTCTATGAGTTGGGAAAAAAAATAAAGTGATGTTTCATGTCGACCTAATTTAGAATGTTAAGATTTATACCCACTTCATATAAATTCTAAATATGGATTTCTTCTGATAAGATTTATCCCAACATCTGAGACAGAACTCTCTCCCTATATGGAAATTGCTGCTAGAAATCATAACAGGAATCTTGGGCCAGGAAAGAAGCTATTAATCTTGCATCAGCTTACAGTGGGAATAGTTTTCTAAAGCCAATTCACAACCTAGCTACTTTGGCACCCAAAAAAAAGGCAGCCCCTCAGTGTTGGGAACTTTAATATTATAAGTACTCATGTCAATCACACCAAGTCTCCAAAAGTATTATTCTTATCTACCTATTAATGTCTTCTCAGACTAGCTTAATTTTTTCTGGAGTACAATCTTGCCTCTACGTATGTACTCTACTTGAAATTCCAGACAGTTCTTAGGGTGGCAGTCAGGGACTGGAACCAGAAACTTGCTCTGTTCAAGCTGATACTGAAGCTGAAATGGAATCCAGCCTATTTCCAGGTTCAAGGGAAGAGATTTAGCTCAGAGATGTGTGGTGGAAATAGGGATTTACTGCAGAATTTTAGGCCTTTTCATCTTTCCTAGTACATCTTCACCATGGGGCTTTAATATCTTTTTTGAAGTGAATTTGCAGAGAATTGGACATATCTGTACCTGTATATTAGTCCAGGGTACATTCTAAAGACAAAATCATGTATAGTATGACACACTGGTACTGTCATTAATACAGATGCTTTGAAGAACACACACTACAGTGCTAGGTTAGGAAACTATCTTTGTAAAGATCCAGATAGTAAATATTTGGGGCTTTGCGGGCTATGTGGTTCTGTTGCAATTACTCAGTTCTGCTGTTATAGCCCAAAAAGAGCCATAGAAAATATGTAAGTGAATGATCAGGGCTGGGTTCCAATAAAACTTTATTTGCAAAGTGGACAGAGGACCGGATTCGGCTCAACAGCCATACTTTGCCAACCTTTGTTTCCGTATGAACTTCATCCTCACATCCTTACCTACTTGTATAAGGAAGCAAATTGGGAACCCACATATGTCTGTTAACTTCCAAATATTCCAGCACCCTTCCCAGGTTTACAATTTGAGTTTGACTTTGTTATCGCTGAATAAAATAATGTTTGAGATCTATCTCCTCCAAGTGACTTATTTAAAAGGGAGATTTTTTTATATCTAAGTGTAGGCTTTGAGGGATTGTTTCTGTTTTGATCTTTATTCTTAGACTATTTATTTATTTGTTTGTTTGTTTGTTTGAGTTTTACCTCAAATACATCCACAGGGAGAAACATATTGTTGTAGAAGGCTCTAGTCATCCTGGCATGTTTTTTCCCTTGAAGATATCATAGCACTGCATGTGTGAAGCCTGGACATCATTGCATACTTTCTAGGTATCTGCGTTGGGTGATATCTAGATCTTATTATACAACTTTTCCACAAGTGGTAAAATGGCACTGGTAGTGTTTTTTAAAAATACACTCACAACCTGGATATCAAATCCAGATGACTTGGCCTGCAACCTTGTAAGGTCACGGTTCTCAAGCAGTGTTCCCATGGGCCCTGGCATGCTGCAGTAAACTCACAGGGGTGCCAAGGAATATGTAAATTTTTAGAGAAAGAACAGTGATACTCAATATCTCTTTATTTTTCTATCTGTAACTCTACATTCCTGACATGTTCTTTTGAACGCTTTCACACCAGTCTTTCTTAAATTCAGTAAACTTTATCAAATTCTAGGTTTTCTGTTATATGTCCTTTTTTTGTAATTCTAGAATTTCTATTATTCAGGTATTAACTTTTCTAAGGCTATCCATACTATCTCTTAATTTTTTTTCTATCATCATTTCCATCCTTCATCTTTTTGCTCTCTCTGAAATGTCATTGGGTTACTCCTCGAAATAATTTAAATTAGTTTTAATATAGCCTAGTTGTTATTAGATTTATTTCAACAAGCATCTTTGACTTTGGGAACTTAGGAACAGCCTTTCCCAGAACCAGACCTTCAGTTTTCTTCTAGGGCCAGAACTTCTGTATGAAGGCAGAATTCCTTGCCAAGGTGGGGAATAATCCTTTGGAAGTAATGGTTGGAAATTGTATGATTTCATACTACACCACCTATCCTACACTCAACTGCTAGAACAGTCTTCATAAACCACCATTAATTCCACCATTACCCTGTTCAATAGGTAGTTTGCAACTCATTGTAAATACGTTCAGATTAACTCTTATCCACGTTTCTGACTGTGATTCTTTTAACACCACCTGATTAAACTTCATTTTTTCTTTCAAATCCATTTCCAAAATGAACCAGTTTGCAAGGCAGAAATAGAGACACAGATGTAGAGAACAAACGTATGGACACCAAGGGGGGAAAGCAGGGGTGGGGGGGCATGGGGGGGGTGGGATGAATTGGGAGATTGGGATTGACATAGATGCATTAATATGTATAAAATAGATAACCAATAAGAACCTGCTGTATAAAACAAATAAAATTCTCAAAAAAGAAAGAAAATTAAACTATATCATACCAACAAAAAAGGCTCTACACACAAAACATATGAATAAAAACCAAATAAAAATGTGTCTTTCCTCATACAGAATCTATTTCGTAGAAAACAACGTAACTTGCAGCCTTGGTTTTCAACCTATGAATTATTATATCTGTCGAGATATAAAGCTGTCAGCAACAGAAAAGAGAAGGAGGGCACATTCCAAATTTTTTCTTAATTATAGAAATATGGTAACAGTTGTGGAGGCAAGAATTCATGTTAACATTCTAGGATCTGCCTAATTGATAAATCTTTCTACTCTTGTAGCTAGAAACTTTAGGGATTTTCCCTAATGAAATGGTTCGTCTTCAAGAAAGTATCCCTTCCAAACAGTATTGAGAAAAATGTGATGTTATAAATTCCCAGAAGAATAAACTAGCTCAGGTCCTGGCCAGTTTTGTTTCAAGACTAAAGTATGTAGAGGGGAAAGAATTTTGTTAAACTTTTCAGTTTCATATCAAACTACTGTCTTGAATGACTTTACTGTGTAACATGGTATAGATCTACTTCAGTATTCAAGAAGCATAAATCCTCCATCTGGATTATATTGTAGGTGTGAAAGTTGAAAGACATGTACTTGGCAAAAACTTAAAATTACAGGAAGCTTTTTGAGTAAGTGAAAGGTGAGAAATTACTACAGTCAGAAGATCTGAATATCTGATTTCTTCATTTTGAATTTTACAGTTTTCTTTGCAGTGCTTGGAAGCTTAAATGAGTCTAAAATCACTATAATTTTATATTTATTTTTCAAAAAAATCTTCAAAAACATTTTTCTCGCTGATATAGAAGACTCTTTCTTTATAAACATGTTATAAAATATACAGAAAAACTTGTATTTTATCACCTGCAGCATACTGAAGGTCAAAACTTAAAAGGAGAAGGAAAAAATGGAAAACATAAGAAAAAGCAGCCTTTAACAGGAATGTATGTCCCCAAAGCTACCTTCTTTAAATTTCAAAACTTTAAAGCAGAATGGCTAAGGCAACACCATCCTTAAAGCCAGAACTGAAGTGTCAACCCAAAGACAAGCTTCTTTGAGGTCCTTCTACTCCTCCATCACCACATATAATTGCTTATTTTCCTTGTGATGAGAACTTTTCAGAACTACTCTCTTAGCATCTTTCAAATATATGATACAGTATTAGGAACCATAGTCACCAAGCTGTACATTACATCCCTAGGACTTATTTATCTTATAACTGGAGGTTTGGTTTCCTTTTTTATACCCATAGTTGCCTCAGTGTTGTACAACTTTAAACAAAAAATCCAATTATGTCAAGTATTTTTAAAATTCCTGCAGTGGGTCCCCAATGACCACAAGATTAAAGAGAAATTTATGACAAATAACTAGGAGAGCTTATGTGCATGACATTTATATTATTGTAAATAATATAAACAAAACCTGATTGTGTATGACAATAATAACCTTATCTAATTCGTGTATGGAACACAAAACATAGTATAAACCAAAAATACTTGAAAATAGTTTATGATCAGAGAAAAACTGAGGAGGCACGTGCTGAGGAAGCTCTCTCATGAGAAGGGGCCATAGGTGCATGGCTACCATACACTGCAAGCGCCTGCTGGGAGGAGCTCTCCAGAACCACAAAGAAGAGCTCTTCTCCTTCAGGGTCCTTCCATGCCTCCACTACTGTCACTGAACACCATGCAATTTGCTAAGAGAAAAATGTCGTAGGACTGCAAACGGGGCTCCAGGTGTGGATTTGGAGTGAAGAGGCAATAGTTTACAACTGGCGCAACAATCAAAAAAGCCTGACCTAGTGACTACGTGAATAAAAATACACCCAAGGAGGACACGCTTACTTTTGACTCTCAATGGAACATTTCTGAAAATTTAGTTACACACATTTTATAGACTTGGACACTCAAGGAAAATATTTCTAAGATACTCATGAGTCAAAGAGGAAGTTATGGTGGACATTTAAAAATATTTAAAATGGACAGATAATGGAAATATCACACATTGAAAATTTAGAATGCAGTTAAAACAGATCTTAAAAAGAGATGAATGGCTTAGTTTTGAAAAGAAGAAAGCCTCAAAAGTAATGAGTTATGCATTTAAGTTATACAGTTAGAAAAAAAAGTAGAAAAGATAGAAAATAATAAAGATAAAGGCAGAAATGGATAAAAAGTTAAATGGAGAATGAAATAGAAAACAACGCATGGTTCAAGAAAACCAAATGTTGGTTCTTCAACATACAAGCCTTTGGCAAGCTATTAAAATATATATTTTAAAGAGTGACAGAGATTAAGTAAGTTAGGGGTGACACTGGAGGAGGAAGAAGAGAGGGGAGAGAAAGATATGAAAGAGAAAGGGAAGGAAAAGAAGGGTGAGAGGAGGAGAAGAAGAAAAGGAGGTGGAGAGAAGGGAAAAAATAAAGAGGAAAACAGCACTTTGGTGGGATTTACCTTTTTTGGCATCAATATTTACTAGAAATTGAAGCACTTTGGATAATTTGGAAATGGCACTGCGGACGGACAAATAACTTAATGGAATGGACTAAAAGAGTACAGAGGTTGATAAAATATATGTAGAAACTTGATTTATGAGTATCATTTGCAAATTAATGGGGAAAATGATAGGTTAATTAATAAGTATTGACGGACAGTTTTCTATGGACAAAGATAGGTTCATTAGTTTGCGTTATTATAAGGAATACTAAGAAACTTATATGAACTTTGTTTTCTTTGTATTTGTGGGTTTATTTCTTCTTTTTTAGAAAAATAATTGTATTGAGGTATAATTTACATACAACAAAAGATATCCATTTTTAAAGAACAGTTTGAGAAATTTTGAGAAATGAATATACTCTGGTAACCACCACTGAAATCAAGGTATAGAATATTTCCAACAGCCCAGGTGGATTTCTCAGGCCATCTGGCAATCAGTCTTGCCCTCACCACTGGCAACCTGTATTCTTCTTCTTGTCACTAAAGAGTAGTTGGCTTTTTAAAAAAATTCCTATGAGTGTAACCATATACGCATACTTGTTTCTCTCAGTATAATACTTTTTATGTTTATGTTGATGGGAGTATCACTAGTTTATTCCACCTGTGTAGACCACAAGTTGTTTATCCATGGATACATTAATGGTCATATAAACTGTCCAGTATTTGGCTGCTACAAAAAGAAATGCTACCAATATCTGTTTATTAGTCTTTGTGTCGTTATATGCTTTCATCTTCTGGGGGGAAATACCTGAAGCTAGAATTCCTGGGATGTGTGGTGAGCGGATGCTTAACTTTATAAGAAACAGTTTTCTAAAGGACTTGTACAATTTTACACTCTTACAGGCAGAATATGAGAGTTCCAGTTGCCAGACATACTCACCAAAATTTGACGGGATCAGTAATTACAATTTTGGGAAATCAAATGGATGTTGAAAGATATCTTATTGTGGTTTTAACTTGCTCTATATGATGACTAATGGTAAATCAGCAAACATGAGCTTTCGGAATCTACTGAGTAAAAATAAGAAGGGATTGCATGGAAAACGTACACCAAGCCAAATATCTGATATTGGGGAAAATATATACAGCTTAAAAAATCCTTATAAACTAAAAAACAATTTCTTTTTCTGGAATAGAAATCTTAATTCAAAAATGAGACTTGCTTATTATTGCTAATGATATAAATGTGCGATGAAAATTCTGTCCAAAGTTGTAGCATCAAAGCAAAGTGTGAGAAACCTATTTCTTTAAAGATGACAATCATGTTTTGCTTATTCCATAGTTCAACCAACAGTAATAATTAATGTGAAACAATTTAATAAATGTTATAAATTATATAAAAATAAAGCATTTGGAATATTAAAATTAACCCCCCAAATCATGAAAACAACAAAATCCCCAAAATCATGAAAACAACAAAACAGAACAGAAGCTAATTTGGAGGCTCTCATACTCATAAAATTGGGACAAGTTGAACATA
The DNA here is from genome assembly GCF_039906515.1 of Pseudorca crassidens. Taxonomy (NCBI): domain Eukaryota; kingdom Metazoa; phylum Chordata; class Mammalia; order Artiodactyla; family Delphinidae; genus Pseudorca; species Pseudorca crassidens. Next base: position 8,740,495 of record NC_090313.1, read on the forward strand.
AAGTAATATTTATGACAATGAATTACATCACACTGAATTAAAAAGAAATCCATGAGTATATAGTAATATTCATTCAAAAGAAAAGAAAAGAGGGAAAACAGAATGCAAACTAATAAATGTACAGGGAAAATTACAATTAGAATATCACTATATCGCAAACTCGGACCAAGATTATGCACTGAGGTTAATGCTACTGGGTGAAAAATAGTTGCGTAATCTAGAACATTCACATGGTCTCAAATTATCACCCCACAAATAAATCACTAATTACAAAGGATAATGGGGAAAATACAGCCTTATGATGGCTACTTCCATGGTCATCCATTTAATCAAGTGGTCAAACTTTGCATCACTAATAGATACAATCATTAAGATGATGCCACAACTATATCACCTATATTTTTATTTTGTCATTAATGTTTAACATGTTTCTGTCATGAAGAAATACTCAGATAAATCCAGGACATTTTGTCTGGTCAGATTATGGGAACTTGACTGGCATTTCAAAAAATTCAGGGTAAAGAAAAAGAGAAAAATGTGAGCAGACTGCTTTTAACCCAAAGTGAATAAAGAGAAATTACAATCAAATGTAATATGCAAATCTTAATTAGATCTGGATAGAAAATAAAGTTTCCATAGATATTCTGAGGATAATTCAGGGAATTTGAATATTTACGGCATATTACATGATTTTTTCAAATTAATGTTGATAGTCTAATGTATAATATATTCTAGCTATGTAGGAGGATGTCATTATTCTTAAAGAGATGCATCAGTTGAAAATATGCCTGTGTGTGTGTAAAAGAAACAGAGAGGGGAAAAAAGTAACAAAAGTTTCAAACTGTGACATTTCTTATTTCCTTAAGAAACTAGAAATAGAGCTACCATACGATCCTGCTATCCCACTCCTGGGCATATACCCAGAGAAAAACATGGTCCGAAACGATACACGCACCCCAATGTTCATTGCAGCGCTGTTTACAGTAGCCAAGACATAGAAGCAACCTCACTGTCCACTGACAGAAGAATGGATAAAGAAGATGTGGTACATATATACAGTGGAATATTACTCAGCCATTAAAAGAATGAAATAATGCCATCTGCAGCAAAGTGGATGGACCTAGAGATTGTCATACTAAGTGAAGTAAGTCAGGCAGAGAAAGAGAAATATTGTATGATATCACTTATTTGCGGAATCTGAAAAAAAATGATACAAATGAACTTATTTACAAAGCAGAGACAGACTCACAGACAGAGAACGAACTTATGGTTACCGGGGGGAGGGGGAGGGGGAGGCATAGTTAGGGAGTTTGGCACGTACACACTGCTATATTTAAAATGGATAACCAACAAGGACCTACTGTATCGCACAGGGAACGATGCTCAATATTCCATAACAACCTAATTGGGAAAGGAATTTGAAAAAGAATAGATACATGCATATATATATAACTGAATCACTTTGTTGTACACCTGAAACTAACACAACAGTGTTAATCAACTGTGCTCCAATATAAAATAAAAAGTTAATAAATAAATAAATAAAAATTATGTTTGTTTTACTATTCTTTCTATATTCCTGTCAGTTGAAATTTCTCAAAGTTAAAAATATTTAAAATAAATAGATAAACTATGCTGGTAAAATAAAGACTATAAAATTCTACCAGAATGTTAACACTATGTTTAACAGCATAAATCAAGACGCATATTTGAAATAACTTTTAAAAATATTGCCAAAGTTCTATTCCTGCCATATTAATTTATGGTTGCACTAGCTAACATACTTCATTAATGTATGGCCGTACTGGTTGCAAAATATTTCCTGAAACTCCAAAACAAGTTTTTGGAAAACAAACAATGCAGTAAAAATTTCATGTAATATTTATGAAGATTTAACTCATTTACATAAAATTTTAAAACACAAAATGTAAGAGTTTTGAGGATATTTTTAAATGTTTTTGTTTGTTAATCTAAGGTAACTAAAGAAAATATCTGAGATGATGTATGAAAATTCATTAGTAGTATTTGAGGAAAATTACCTTGAGACATATTGATATTGCAGTTTGTCAGATTCTGTAAAGATTGCAGTCAGTGCATTGTTAATGAGTAAGTCTAAAATCTTAGCAAAAAAAGTTTTTTTTAATCTCATTTTACTTGGCAGTATCTTAATCAGTATATGCAACTCTCTCCTAAGGATGCAGTAACAGGTAAATAAAAAATCTCTTCCAAAATTTTCTTGATAAACTTTATATTTTCTAGTATACATCAAATAATCTATTACAGAGAATTAAATAACACTTCTGATGAGCTGGTAATTGATGTAATACAATTTGGGGGGACATTTGCACTCTGACAGACAGCCTATAGTACCACAGTTCAGATATATATACAGGCAGACCTGTATATATACGATATTGCGGGTTTAGTTCCAGGCCACCACAATAAAGCAAATATTGCAATAAAGTGAGTCACTCAATTTTTTGGTTTCCCAGTGAATATAAAAGTTATGCTTACACTATACTGTAGTTTATTAAGTGTGCAATAATATTATATCTATAAAAACAATGTACATACCTTAATTTAAAAATATTTTATTGTTAAAAACTGCTAACCATCATCTGAGCCTTAAGCCAGTCATAATCTTTTTGCAGTAGTAACATCAAAAATCACCGATCACGGATCACCATAACAAATATAATAATAATGAAAAAGATCGAAATATTGTGAGAATTACCAAAATGTGACACAGAGACAGGAAGTGAGCGAACGCAATTGGAAAACTGGTGCCAACAGGGTTGGCTCATCACAGGGTTGCCACAAATTTTCATTTGTAAGAAAAACAATATCTATGAAGCACAATAAAGTGAAGTGCAGTAAAACAAGGTGAGCCTGTATACTCTTAGAAATTGTGGAATGGCAATAAACACTTGGGAAAAAATACAGCTCAGCTTCAACAAATGATCTCCAACCAAGGTTTTATTTTTCTTGGCTTTATAAGAAAGACATATTTCATTCTTACAGCTGATAGATAATTCAACTGCTAAGAGTGTTTGAACACATAAAATTAAAAGGAAACTTCAAAGGAAGTAATGACTATGCTAGAAAACAAAGAAGTGAACTCATAATTTAATTGAGCTGTGGTCACCTATGTGGCCTTTCTTTTACTTCATGGCATAATATTATACCTTAATCTTCTAAATTTAAGATACATTAATTCAGCCAAAGGTAGTGAACTTCATTTCAAAGAACCGAAAATGATGCAATCTGATTTCACTTTAAACTTAACCTAAAACAACCCAGGTTTATAGGTAAAAGACATCAAATTGGTATGCAAAAAGGTCTTTGAGATAAATTTAATATATCAAGCTCTGGGAAACACGGGTATTAAACATGAAAAAAAGTTTTTTAAAATCTCATTAAATATTTCTCACTGTGGATCAGAATTTGTTTCTTTTTTATTCTACCTTGAGGTCCTGAAAGAGTGAGCAAGCTAATATATGAATGACAGGATAATGATAACATTTTTATATCTCCTATCTCCAAGGAACTCAAATTCTTTATAAGAATGATCTCATTAATCCTCACAGCATCCCTGCAAGGTACGTAGGTGAAAACTATAATAATCACTTTACAAATGAAAATAGTGGGAAATTTTGCAGTTCCATATAAATGAAAAAGAAAAGTGGTACCTTTTAACACTGAGTATAGTAGTTATATATATAAGCTGGACTGCTACTTTATTAACTTTGAACATTTAGTTGCATTTTGAAATTATTTAACTCATGAAACAAAGTCTTACAAAAATAAAATCCATCTACATGCCACAAAGTTTATACTCTTCAATTATCATTATATTTAACAAGAATATTTGAATTGTCACTGTAAGATTTCTCACCAGGCAAAATTGTGAAAAATTAACAAAGACATAAAAGTGTGCAACTTTACACCATATATACAATGGACCATCAAAAATAAATGTAAGTAAAAGAATATTCCAATGGATGGGACACTTTACCTCATGAGAAACCCACGTATAATCACTACCTACATAAATTTTCATCTCAGAGTAAACGAGATAAGCATTTATAAGGTATGTCAAAATATTAAAATATATCAGATATCTTTAGATGTACTTTTTAGTGTTGATTACTAAAATAATAAATCTCATAATTAAAAGCTTGGGAAATAAAAACATTACATAAAGAAATTTATAATTAGGAAAAGCATAAAAGTCACTCTTCGTAATCCATTAATATAGAATAAACCACTGTAAAATACTGACATATTAAACTTCAGGCCCATACTCACACACACATTTTAGCACATATATTATATAAAGTATATATTTTGCAATCATACTGAACATTTGATTTTGAAAACACATTTAACCTAACATTGCAAGTATTTTTCAACTCCTTAAAAAATTCCTGAAAACATCAATTCTAACATCTGTATGGTAGTATGTCATAATATTTATACATCAATATTAAATGTTTCCTTAGGCAGATAATAGGTTTCATCTACTCTCTGTGTTATAAGCAATGCAAGGATGAGTCTCTACAAGCATCAGTCCCTTATTTGCATTTCATATTATTTCTGTAGATTGTTTCCTAAAGTGAATTGCATAGATAAAAGATGTAAACTCACCAGACCTTTTGGAATTCAAATCTCCAGACTGTTCTTGGAAGTTTGTATAGTTCACGTTCCCAATACACATTTGACTTTGTCTTCCGGGCATTTATTACTGTGGTTTTTCCTTTGAAGATATTCTGAAATGAGAAAATATAATCTCTCACTTTTAAAATTTTAGTTGGTTAGTTAGTTAGCTGTCATTGAGGTTAAACCTCCCACACACCACCCCTTATTTTTATTAAGCACTTGTGATTTCACATTTCTCCATGGTCTGTTTATTTCTTTTCCTCACTCTTCCATCAGGGTGTGTTTTTAATACATTTTTTAAAGACTGTGTTGATTTATTAAGATAATATACTCTGTTAAAATATCAGTCTATAAAAAGGGAGACAAAAAAGCAATAAGACCCTGCCAGCTAGAAATCATCTGTGTAAGGCTGTGGCATCCATGCTTCCATAAATAAGTACACATGTGGGCAAGGACACGTACCGATAATGAATGAGGACGCTGAGAACCAGAGAATGAAATAATTTCATGATTATAAGATTACATTAAACATGCTTAAAATGTATTACATCCCATTTTAATTGAATGTAAGACAAGAAATACAAACTCAAGTGACACTGAAAGGATTCTGGAATTTCGTGTAAATGTTTCTTTACTACAGGAGATAGTCTTCCTTTAAAAATCTCTTTTAGATTGAAAGAAGGGATTCTGATAGCTGTATTGAGTTTGAAGTCATTGTGGTTTTATTTAAACCGCATGGTTATATTCTAAATACTGTAAGGTTGATTCCATGCTATATATATGAGATTTTTATTAGTCATATATGTGTTTCCTTCTACCTCCCTATTCCACTGGCCTATTTTCATTGGTTGCATTATTTTTTCCTTGTCATGTTTTACTGCATTTACATCTGGTTCAAATATATAATTTGTTTTATTTAGATGGGTTTAATTCTCAGCATCAGTCATTTTACCACATCTCCTCTTTGCATACTTCTTTATTTTGATTCCTTTGTGGATTGGATGAATTTCATCATGAGGTTGCTTGTTTAATTGTCAGGTAAATAATCTTATGTTTGAAGTGTCTTATACTTGATACTGAACACCAGATTGCCTGCATGTAAGATTGTGGACATATCTCAGAGTTGGTTGAAATTAGGAAAAAACTAGATTTTTAAAAATATTCTAGGTTGCATATCCCTGAGAATTTTTGGATTTGTGGGACTCTCTGTATTTTGACTTTGTATTTAAAGACTTAGTACAAAATTGGAGGTTGATAGCTTCCCCTAGAATTTTTGAGGCAAACCTCCGCTACCAACTGGCCTTGAATGTTGCTGTAGAAAATTCTAAGAGTGACTTGATATTTTCTACTATTTGATGACTTTTCCTCCCTAAATAGTTGTAGACTCTTTTTTCAGCCATTGAATTTACATCCTTTTCCAGCATAAATTTTGGAGTTGATTATTGTCAGTTTTTCTGGGGATCTGGAGGGTTGATTCAAACTGCAGTTTCAGGTCTACCTACACTTCAGGTATTCTTTTCTGTTTTATCTTTAAATGTTTCTTTTTCATTTATTCTGTCATATTTGTAAGGAACATACAGTATTGACCTGCTGACTCTCTAATGTCTGCCTTCTTTATTATCCTGTATAATATACCTGTGATTTTCCAGTCTCCTTTCCTCCAGCCTGTCCACCATGTACATAATTGCTTTAGCTCCTGTATTCTGTTTTCTGTTACTTCTTATGTGCTTTTTGTGTCTATAATTTTTTTTCATTTCTTTCCTGATGTCTGCCAGCTTACCTGTCATCTCATTCTGTTGTCTTATAATTCCATACTTAAGCCCTTGTATTTATTACAATTTGATTTTTTCTCTCTCCTTTCTCACTTAAAGAGGAATTGTTGGAAAGTTCTCAGAATGGAGAACAATTTTTGGAAATCTTACGTTTCTTTGAAAATTTATTTTCTTATATAGATCCTTTGGGAAATGTCTGCTAATGTTTCTCTTCCCTTTTTACATTTTGACCACTATTTATATTTCTTTTTCTTTTTTTTTTTTTTTTTTTGCGGTACGCGGGCCTCTCACTGCTGTAGCCTCTCCCGCTGAGGAGCACAGGCTCCGGACGCGCAGGCCCAGCGGCCATGGCTCACGGGCCCAGCCGCTCCGCGGCATGTGGGATCCCCCCGGACCGGGGCACGAACCCGTGTCCCCTGCATCGGCAGGCGGACTCTCAACCACTGTGCCACCAGGGAAGCCCTATTTATATTTCTTATTCTTTCACTCTTTTAGTTGTTTTCAGTGTGATCATGAGGGACCATAAACTAAATATACCTCACCTTACTATTTTGAAATAGAAATATTTTAGTGTTTTCTTTTCTTTGGTTGAATGTTATCTGGGTTTTATTTTCTCATTGTACTTCATTTTATATTTTATTGAATTGGAATCACCTTTACGTGAAAAGTAATTTTTAAGTTGTCAAACAACTCTTCAGGAGCACTAAATATTTCATAAATTTTCCAAAACGGTTGAGAAATTCAACATATAAAAAAAATACATTTCTATTACAGTCCTTCTGAAAATGATTTTAGAGTCCATTTCCCTTTAACCTTTGTTTCCTGTAGCATCTAGTAAAATTTATCTAAAATTTTTAACTGAAAAATCCTGTTGACATTTTATTATAAGTACTATAAACCAAAAAAGAAATGATTACTGATATACAAAGATCCTCACTGCATGAAAATAATGTGTGATATATAACTATTTAAATTCAACAATGAAAATAAAATAGATCAGTGTGAATGAACTAACTCTTCTGGAAGAATTGTACTAATGACATTGGAGTACTTTTTTTGATTAGATATTTTGTATCGATATTTATCATCAAAACAAAATACCAGAAAAGATAAGCTCTTCGCATCATTAGATCCCTTAACTACAATGTTAGAGCATCATTAAAAATAAATATATTTAGCATAAATACAATGTAACTATCATGTTGTTTTTAAAACAAATTAACTTGATAAATTCCTTTTATTTGTTTAAGGTTTTTGTTGCAGTAGAAATATCTTAGATTTTTTTCCCTAAAATTTGCTTTAATTTATATTTTCTGCCTCACTGAAGTTCTTTTTAGAAATCTGAAATTAATTTTCTTGAACTTATTTTCAACAAAATTTTCTTAAAACTTCAAAATATTCTCAGAATTTTAATTTGTAAATAAAATAATGCAAAAATCATGTCTAAATTTAAATGCTTTTTTTATTTCTATAGATCTGTAGGGAAGACAACAATTATAACAGTTCTCCTTTAACTCGGCATTATTTTGGACATCCAAGAGCTAAGTTTCAGAAGAAAATGGTGATGTGTTCTACCCTGGGGGTTTTGGTGCTCCACAATATAGTGAAAAAATCTGCCTCTGTGTTAATTATGGCTTTGACATTGTTCCAGATGTACATAATACATGACGTGTAAGCCAGACGCCCTGTGTGTTCGGGCCTCCACCTGGACATTGCTGCTTGAGGAAATCAGAACCCCTTCGGCTGCAGGTGGGACATGGCAGGCATCCAAGATCTATCTCAGGGTACTTTTGCTGCCCTCTGGGGAGATGTGCAAGATCGCTCTAGGGAAACATTTACGATTTCATTAAAGACTGAATCACCAAGAGTCAATGGAGGCCTGCTAATTGGCATTTAGAGATATAAATTTATTTTAACTGTAAATGAAGGTTTTTCTGTATCCTTTGTCCCTAACCATTTCCGAAAAGTTATACATCCTAACAAAACTTCCTTATTATGCTTTCCACTTTTAAAGCTTCCCAATGGTTTTTCAGCTTCAGAAGGATATAGATTTCTACTAAGGAATTTCTGAAAACATTTTAAGAAATGTACATATCCCTTCCAATCTTTAATTTTACATAACTTCAACTCAAAATTCCCCCAATGGCTCAGTAAATTTTTCATGTTTACCCCATCCTTCAAGAGCTCCAGAATTCTGACATTGTGCACTTTGTTCTCTACTATGTTGATTACAGCATCACGCATGCCTTTAATTCAAATGTATTTTCCTAGCTTTTATATAAGGGAAAAATAAGCTCTTTGGCTTGAAGTTTATTATTTATGTTAAATTATTTCTATAGCTATTTCCCAAATAACTATAACCACTTTATAAATAATTATGCATAAAATATTTGAAATTATCTTCAGAAATATAGTTTTAATTTGGGCAGAATGAATATTTATCTGCCACCCTCTATAAATTAATTCTCTGTTTAGGGAAAACTCAGGAAAATATATTGCTTCAACTAATCTTCCCCGTGTCACTTTATAAAATTCTACAGCTTAAAACATACAACTTTTTTTGGCTACTTAAGACTCTATAATTCTAGTGAGTTTTTTCATTCTGACAGAAAATGTGAGCAAACCAGTCTATTAAGTCCTGCAATGAAATATCTTCTTGAAAAACAAACCTATGCTGGAAAAGACTATTTTTTCATAAAAGGTAAATGCTAGAAAAATTTCCCATTTTGTCTTTATTAAAAAAATCTATTTGTATTGTAATTAATAAAATCTAGAAAAATCTTACTGATACATTTTTGATATATTATTGTTGTACTTATTCAATTGTATTAAGCAAACATTAAGAAGCCAAAATTTTATGCTATCGATGCCTCTAATTATTCTATGCCTTAGTGAATGCATAATGAGCCTTTTCATTCTATAAAATTGATGCATGTCACCTTTCTTACTTTTAGCTTGTGAAGAACTTTTTGTTTCCTGTTATTAAAATTACAGCTTCTGTTCACACACCACCATAAATGTATGTGCTTGGAAAAATTAACCAAAAAAAGTTTTAAGTAAAAATAAGTGTAGATACAACTTTCAAAGAAAAGGGCTATTTTTATATCAGATATACTTTGGGAAATAAGCCTCTAGTTTACTATCACTGCTAAAATATAAACACTAGCACAGTTATGATATTATAGAATGAACTTCAGCTAGACTCTTATTAATAACTTAGTTGCTTAAAAATATCTGCTTTTAAAATGTAGACTCTCAACTCTTAGGTTACAATTCATTATCCTTAATATCTTCCTGAAAAGTCTGACCCCACTTTACCAGGGGCAATAAAGTTTTTTTATCATTTCTCTCTCATTATTCTTCTGAAAGAAACCTTAATCACAGGCACGTAAAGTCCAATGTCTAGAATTCTCTTTTTCCTTACCATGCTGTACATTAAATTCCCAGGATTTATTTACCTTATAAGTGAGTTTGTATGTTTTGACTACCTTCACCCATTTTTCCCATTTCATTATTTTTATTTATTCTGGGAATTGAATATACTGATTATATGAAAATTAACAGATAAGCCAAGCATAGGATATCAGAGAATTTGCAAATTATTGAATTATAGAATTACAACACAACACAAAAACTCATATAATTCAAAAGTCATTTTGGAATTCTGAAGTCTTACAAGGACACCAGTATAAACACCACTTACAGCTCTTTAATTATAGATGTTATAAAGCATTGGACTAAGTTTATACTGGCTGTCTGTGTATCTTATTTTGAACAATTTTTAAGATATATTTTTTCATATCTATATGTTGGGGTTCTTCATTTTGCAAAAGTTACAGTTCAGAAAAAAAATCAGTTTTGTTGTATTTCAATTACCATGCATGAGTTCACCAAAAAACTTCCTTTTTCTTGCATCTCTTCATAAATTGGCTATACCTTTTAGAGAAAAGGGGATTGTGTTTTTTTGTTTGTTTTGTTTTTAAACAGCAGGTGGGACAAAGCAGCACGCCCCTCCTGCTCTCCAGGGCTGGGAGCAAGAAAGTACTGTACTTATTTGAAGGCTGAGGTAACTTAAAGGGAGAGGTGCATCCCAGGACCTGCTCCCTTACCCTATCCACTGGGATGAAAAGAAACAGCTGAGAAAAGGAGCTTGTTAACACGTCCTCTAGTGAAGGGTTTATATAGTGAAAGAGCCTTTATTTAAGAGACCCCAATTTCCATGAACTGTGCCTATTACAGGGGCAAAACATAAATTATAGTGACCTTTATCACAGCATATAATAATTCATGCTGATATGCCTTAATTCGATATTTTTCTTCGTCTATGGAAAAAACTATCCTTGTATATTGAAGTTCAATTTATACATTTCAAAAGCCTGATTGTTACAACTTGCTTCACAGTATTCCCATATATTTAAAGGTTCCCCTTTGGAAATTTGTGATCAAAGTGAGATGATGTTGCTTCATTCGAACCTCATTTCCATAAACTATTTTAGAGAACTGAGTTTTGTGAAAACGGCGATTTTCTATAAACATGAAAATAGCCTAGGTAAGTTCTATGGCTATTTCTATGTTTATGCTTCTGAGTTCCTTTCCTAAAACTTCTTTTCCACGGTAAGCGTAAGATCATCTTTCTCTCTTTGAAGCCGTTACTCACCTTTTCAAGTCAGGCCTCAGCAAGGGTTCCCAGCGTCCTTTGAGCCAACAGGACGGGCTCGAATTCGGCTCAGAAGCAAAGGAAAGTTTTATCCTTTGACCAGAGAATGGAAAGCTGTCAGCTCTCGCTCTGGAGCACACGCTCCCCGGCAGGCCGTGAGCGGTGCCACTTCACAGCGCTCAAGCCAGTGGTGAGGGAGGAGGCGTTTTCGCGGGCTGGCGCAGGCGCATTTGCTCACAGCTCCAGATCCCGTGCCGGGTGCAGCGTCTCTGCACACGGCCCCCCGCCGCCATCTTGGATCGAGCGCTACGCGCGCAACTTCCGCCCACGACTCGCCGAGCTGAGGTACCGGCACAGCCGCTTTGCATCAGGAACTCTGGCCTGAAGGTGCCGAAGTGAGACCTCTGCACGCTGCCCACTGTGAACAGCGAAACTAGACTGAGCACAAAGGAAAAAAAAAAGGTTAGACTTTTATTTTATTACCCAGATTCTGTTTTTATTTCCCGAGAATTGTTAATGGGCTTTGCCGGTGACAAATCCTTAATTATTAGAGTCTCAAAGTGTTTTAAATTTTACAAATACTACATCTCCAAAGGAAGTTTTATTGTATATTTCAAAGTGTTTGACTTTCTTTGAGCACTCACGTCAGCTCTAAAGGGTTCAAATAAGGATATTTTAAACTATCAATGATACTGAATATATCAGGACTTAAATAATGTACATTAGCTTTTGCTAGAAGGATTCCACGTGTATCTACTTGTTTCTTTGTAAATATAGCTGATTTTTAAACCCTGTACTTCGTTGACTTATGTCAACTATGATCAACTCTTTGAAAATAACATATAATCCTGGGTCACCCTTCCTCCCTTCTGTGGCTTGATTCAGTGAGCTGTGACCACAAACTCCCAAGGCATGGGGAAGTGTTGGAGAGAGTTCAACAAATAGTAATGGATTCAGAGCTTTAGAGCTGGAAGGTACATGTGGGAGCAATGCAATCCCCTAACTGCACAGAGAAGAAATAGATGAAAGATTGGAAAAAGATAATGTTCTTACAGAAATAATTATTTATTGTGTTGAAAAAAAGGTGAAAAGAGTACCTTGCCATGACAAATATATAAATAAAAATAGAATATAGCTATACCTGTGCCACACGCCACACACGCAGTGCACACCACACATATGCACACACACAATCACACAAAAGGGCAACATATACCCCTTCCTGTCCAATCAGAACAAATAGTGGAAGTATACTATGCTGTCAACTGAGACATATGCAAATACCCAGTGATAGGTGCTGTTGTTCAATCTATCTAAAGAAATTTTTAGTGATGAAATCTTTCTACTTCAGTGGCAAAAAAAAAATAGTTAATATTTGTATAGCAGTTTTTGGATTTCAAAGCACTTTTTATGTCTGTGTCTCTCATTAAACTGACACAATAATCCTGTGAGATAGATATTAATACAGACATTTGCCATATGTGGAAAATAAAGATGAGGGAAAATACAGTTTAACAAAAATCCCAGTTAGTAAAAACCCTTACTGATAGAAAGGCAAGTGTAATACCCTAAAAGATGTGCATAACGATAACCTCCTTTAAGAGAAGTTGGGTTTTAGAAGGATTTTCTTACAAATTAATCATTAAAAGTTTAGGTTTTCAAACAGTAAGCTTCAGTTGTTTAGGGAATACACTCGAGCATACACAGATAATCCACAGTACATCAGTGCTGTCTGACGGAGGGAACATGGGTTTGGGCACAGTCAGGCTCATAATCAACTCCAGGATTAACATTTTTTTCTTGGGTCTCATTGCCTATATTTATTTACCATCACTGAACATCGGTTATGCCATCCATAAATAGTGGGAAATGCCTATTTCAAAGGACTACTGAGGCTCAGATGAGATCATGGGTGTAAAACGCCTTCTGCCAGCCCTTCCACAAATGCCATTCTGCTGTTCTGTGTATTTATAAACAAATCTGCCTTCCCAGACAGGGCAAGGATCTGATGTAGACTTAGTAATACAAACAGTTAGGTTTAGTATAATATTATAGTTGAAGATTAGGAAATCTTTATTTTCTCTTCTTAACTAAGATGTGCAAATACTATATGTCCTTTATGAGTGACATATAAAACTTGCATGCCTCAAACAGTGACACATCAAAGTTGTTCAAAAAACATTGTTTTGAATATTGCCAAGTTTGCTACCATACAGATACTGACTAGTGCCAAAAACTACAGTGCTGTGGCTTTCGCCCAGAACTCACTCGCTCAAAGGTCAGCTACAAAATATTGCTTCTGGACTATTATTGTAGGAGGAACCATATGTGTTGGACAAGGATTTCTTTTATTTATTTATTTTTTCAACATCTTTATTGGAGTATAATTGCTTTACAATGGTGTGTTAGTTTCTGCTGTATAACAAAGTGAATCAGCTATACGTATACATATATCCCCATATCTCTTCCCCCTTGCGTCTCCCTCCCATCCTCCCTATCCCACCCCTCTAGGTGGTCACAAAGCACCAAGCTGATCTCCCTGTGCTATGCAGCTGCTTCCCACTAGCTGTCTATTTTACATTTGGTAGTATATACATGTCCATGCGACTGTCTCACTTCGTCCCAGCTTACCCTTCCCCCTCCCCATGTCCTCAAGTCCATTCTCTATGTCTGCGTCTCTATTCCTGTCCTGCCCCTAGGTTCATCAGAACCATTTTTTTTTAGACTCCATGTATATGCGTTAGCATACGGTATTTGTTTTCCTCTTTCTCACTTAGTTCACTCTGTACGACAGACTCTAGGTCCGTCTACCTCACTACAAATAACTAAATTTTGTTCCTTTTTATGGCTGAGTAATATTCCATTCTATACATGTGCCACATCTTTATGCCATTCATCTGTCGATGGACACTTAGGTGGCTTCTATGTCCTGGCTATTGTAAACAGTGCTGCAATGAACATTGTGGTACATGACTCTTTTTGAATTATGATGTTCACAGGGTATATGCCCAGTAGTGGGATTGCTGGGTCATATGGTAGTTCTGTTTTCAGGGTTTTTTTGTTTGTTTGTTTGTTTGTTTTGTGGTACGCGGGCCTCTCACTGCCGTCGCCTCTCCCATTGCGGAGCACAGGCTCCAGACGCGCAGGCTCAGCGGCCATGGCTCACGGGCCCAGCCGCTCTGCGGCACGCGGGATCCTCCCGGATCGGGGCACGAACCCACGTCTCCTGCATTGGCAGGCGGACTCTCAACCACTGCGCCACCAGGGAAGCCCCTGTTTTCAGTTTTTTAAGGAACCTCCATACTGTTCTCCATAGTGGCTGTATCAATTTACATTCCTACCAGCAGTGCAAGAGGGTTCCCTTTTCTCCACACCCTCTCCAGCATTTATTGTTTGTAGACTTTTTCATGATGGCTATTCTGACCGGTATGAGATGATACCTTATTGTAGTTTTGATTTGCATTTCTCTAATGATTAGTGATGTTGAGCATCTGTTCATGTGTTTGTTGGCGATCTGTATGTCTTCTTTGGAGAAATGTCTATTTAGGTCTTCTGCCCATTTTTGGATTGGGTTGTTTGTTTTTTTGATATTGAGCTGCATGAGCTGCTTGTGTATTTTGGAGATTAATCCTTTGTCCGTTGCTTCATTTGCAAATATTTTCACCCATTCTGAGGATTGTCTTTTTGTCTTCTTTAAGGTTACCTTTGCTGTGCAAAAGCTTTGAAGTTTCATTAGGTCCCATTTGTTTATTTTTGTTTTTATTTCCATTTCTCTAGGAGGTGGGTCAAAAAGGATCTTGCTGTGCTTTATGTCATAGTGTTCTGCCTATGTTTTCCTCTAAGAGTTTGATAGTGTCTGGCCTTACATTTATGTCTTTAATCCATTTTGAGTTTATTTTTGTATGGTGTTAGGGAGTTCTCTAATTTCATTCTTTTACATGTAGCTGTCCAGTTTTCCCAGCACCACTTATTGAAGAAACTGTCTTTTCTCCATTGTGTATTCTTACCTCCTTTATCAAAAATAAGGTGACCATATGTGTGTCGGTTTATCTCTGGGCTTTCTATCCTGTTCCATTGATCTATATTTTCGTTTTTGTGCCAGTACCATACTGTAGCTTTGTAGTATAGTGTGAAGTCAGGGAGCCTGATTCCTCCAGCTCGGTTTTTTTCCCTCAAGACTGCTTTGGCTATTCGGGGTCTTTTGTGTCTCCATACAGATTTTAAGATTTTTTGTTCTAGTTCCGTAAAAAATGCCATTGGTAATTTGATAGGGATTACATTGAATCTGTTGATTGCTTTGGGTAGTAGAGCCATTTTCACAATATTGCTTCTTCCAATCCAAGAACATGGTATATCTCTCCATCTGTTGGTATCATCTTTAATTTCTTTCATCAGTGTCTTATACTTTTCTGCATACAGGTCTTTTGTTTCCTTAGGTAGGTTTATTCCTAAGCATTTTATTCCTTTTGTTGCAGTGGTAAATGGGAGTGTTTCCTTAATTTCTCTTTAAGATTTTTCATCACTAGTGTATAGGAATGCAAGAGATTTCTGTGCATTATCCTGCTACTTTACCAAATTCATTGATTAGCTCTAGTAGTTTTCTGGTAGCATCTTTAGGATTCCCTATGTATGGTATCATGTCATCTGCAAACAGTGACAGTTTTACTTCTTCTTTTCTGATTTGGATTTCTTTTATTTCTTTTTCTTCTCTGATTTCTGTGGCTAAAACTTCCAAAACTACGTTGAATAATAGTGGTGAGAGTAGGCAACCTTGTCTTGTTCCTGATCTTAGTGGAAATGGTTTCAGTTTTTGACAATTGAGATGATGTTGGCGGCGGGTTTGTCTTATATGGCCTTATGTTGAGGTAAGTTCCCTGTATGCTTACTTTCTGGAGGGTTTTTATCATTAATGGGTGTTGAATTTTGTCAAAAGCTTTTTCTGCATCTATTGAGATGATCATATGGTTTTTCTCCTTCAATTTGTTAATATGGTTTATTGCATTGATCTGCATATATTGAAAAATCCTTGCATTCCTGGGATAACCCAATTTGATCATGGTGTATGATCCTTTTAATGTGCTGTTGGATTCTGTTTGCTAGTATTTTGTTGAGGATTTTTGCATCTATGTTCATCAGTGATATTGGCCTGTAGTTTTCTGTTTTTGTGACATCTTTGTCTGGTTTTGGTATCAGGGTGATGGTGGCCTCGTAGAATGAGTTTGAGAGTTTTCCTCCCTCTGCTATATTTTGGAAATGTTTGAGAAGGATAGGTGTTAGCTCTTCTCTAAATGTTTGATGGAATTCACCTGCTAAGCCACCTGGTCCTGGGCTTTTGTTTGATGGAAGATGTTTTATCACAGTTTCAATTTCATTGCCTGTAATTGGTCTGTTTATATTTTCTATTTCTTCCTGGTTCAGTCTCAGAAGGTTGTGCTTTTTTAAGAATTTGTCCATTTCTTCCAGGTTGTCCATTTTATTGGCATATAGCTGCTTGTAGTAATCTCTCATGATCCTTTGTATTTCTGCAGTGTCAGTTGTTACTTCTTTTTCATTTCTAATTCTGTTGATTTGAGTTTTCTCCATTTTTTCCTTGATGAGTCTGGCTGATGGTTTATTAATTTTGTTTATCTTCTCAGAGAACCAGCTTTTAGTTTTATTGATCTTTGCTATTGTTTCTTTCATTATATTTTTGCTTATTTCTGATCTGATATTTATGATTTCTTTCCTTTTGTGAATTTTGGGGTTTATTTGTTCTTCTTTCTCTGTTTTAGGTGTAAGGTTAGGTTGTTTATTTGAGATTTTTCTTGTTTGTTGAGGTAGGATTGTATTGCTATATACTTCCCTCTTAGAACTGCCTTTGCTGCATCCCATAGGTTTTGGGTTGTCATGTTTTCGTTGTCATTTGTTTCTACGTATTTTTTGATTTCCTCTTAGATTTCTTCAGTGATCTCTTGGTTATTTAGTAGTGTATTGCTGAGCCTCCATGTGTTTCTATTTTTTACAATTTTTTTCCTGTAATTGATATATAGTCTTATAGCATTGTGGTTGGAAAAGATACTTGATACAATTTCAATTTTCTTAAATTTACCAAGGCTTGATTTGTGACCCAAGATATGGTCTGTCCTAGAGAATGTTCCATGAGCACTTGAGAAGAAAGTGTATTATGCTGTTTTTGAATGAAATATCCTATAAATATCAATTAAGTCCACCTTGTTTAATGTGTCATTTAAAGCTTGTGTTTCCTTATTTATTTTCATTTTGGATGATCTGTCCATTGGTGAAAGTGGGGTGTTAAAGTCCCCTACTATGATTGTGTTAACTGTTGATTTCCCCTTTTAAGGCTGTTAGCATTTGGCTTATGTGTTGAGGTGCTCCTATGTTGGGTGCATAAATATTTACAACTGTTCTGTTTTCTTCTTAGATTGAATCCTTGATCATTATGTAGTGTCCTTCTTTGTCTCTTGTAATACTCGTTATTTTAAAGTCTATTTTGTCTGATATGAAAATTGCTACTCCAGCTTTGATTTCCATTTGCATGGAATATCTTTTCCATCCCCTCACTTTCAGTCTGTATGTGTCCCTAGGTCTGAAGTGGGTCTCTTGTAGACAGCATATGTACGGGTCTTGTTTTTGTATCCATTCAGCTGGTCTGTGTCTTTTGGTTGGAGCATTTAATACATTTACATTTAAGGTAGTTATCGATATGTATGTTCCTATTACCATTTTCTTAATTGTTTTGGGTTTGTTATTGTAGGTCTTTTGCTTCTCTTGTGTTTCCTGCCTAGGGAAGTTCCTTTAGCATTTGCTGTAAAGCTGGTTTGGTGGTGCTGAATTCTCTTAGCTTTTGCTTCTCTGTAAAGGTTTTAATTTCTCTGTGGAATCTGAATGAGGTCCTTGCTGGGTAGAGTAATCTTGGTTGTAGGCTTTTCCCTTTCATCACTTTAAATACGTCCTGCCGCTCCCTTCTGGCCTGCAGTTTCTGCTGAAAGATCAGCTGTTAAACTTATGGGGATTCCCTTGTATCTTATTTGTTGCTTTTCCCTTGATGCTTTTAATATTTTTTCTTTGTATTTAATTTTTGATAGTTTGATTAATATGTGTCTTGACGTGTGTCTCCTTGGATTTATCCTGTATGGGACTCTGCACTTCCTGGACTTGATTGACTATTTCCTTTCCCATATTAGGGAAGTTTTCTACTATAATCTCTTCAAATATTTTCTCAGACCCTTTCTTTTCTGTTTTTCTTCTGAGACCCCTATAATTCGAATTTTGGTGTGTTTAATGTTGCCCCAGAGGTCTCTGAGACTGTCCTCAATTCTTTTCCTTCTTTTTTCTTTATTCTGCTCTGCAGTAGTTATTTCCACTATTTTATCTTCCAGGTCACTTATCCGTTCTTCTGCCTCAGTTACTCTGCTATTGATTCCTTCTAGAGAATTTTTAATTTCACTTATTGTGCTGTTCATCATTGTTTGCTGTTTAGTTCTTCTAGGTCCTAGGTATTTTCTCCTTTCTATTTCCACAATTTTGGATCATCTTTACTATAATTACTCTGAATTATTTTTTAGGTAGACTGCCTATTTCCTCTTCATTTTTTTGGTCTGGTGGGTTTTTGCCTTGCTGCTTCATCTGCTGTGTATTTCTGTGTCTTCTCATTTTGCATCATTTACTGTGTTTGGGGTCTCCTTTTCACAAGCTGCAGGTTTGTAGTTCTCATCTTTTTGGTGTCTGCCCCTAGTGGGTGAGGTTGTTTCAGTGGGTTGCATAGTCTTCCTGGTGGAGGGGACTGGTGCCTGTGTTCTGGTGGATGAGGCTGGATCTTGTCTTTCTGGTGGGCAGGACCTCATCCGGTGGTGTGTTTTGTGGTGTCTGTGAACTTATGATTTTAGGCAGCCTCTCTGCTAATGGATGGGGTTGTGTTCCTGTCTTGCTAGTTGTTTGGCATGGGGTGTTCAGCACTGGAGCTTGCTCATTGTTGAGTGGAGCTGGGTCTTAGCGTTGAGATGGAGATCTCTGGGAGAACTCTCACCAATTGATGTTACGAGGTGGCAGGAGGTCTCTGGTGGACAAATGTCCTGAACTCGGCTGTCCCACCTCAGAGGCTCAGGCCTGACACCTGGCCAGAGCACCAAGACCCTGTCAGCCACATGGCTGCCTTTCCATCCTGGAGTATGTCTTCCAGCAAAATGGGCACACAGAAGTGCTAAAGCCTGTAACTCCTCCCAAGGCAGATGACGTCACCCAATTACGCGGTGTTGTTTGCCCGGGTCCGCGCATTGCTGCCTGAGCTCCTGGCCCTGCCTCCGTCACTCCCCTAGGGTTTCTTTTAAATCATACATAAATGAGTGAGTAATGATCTTCCGACATCCAAAAAACCTACAGAAAACTTTCCGGCTCTACAGTTCCTGTGCTACTATTATTGTATAGGCAATCATGTTCTATAAATAACAGATTAACAGAAATTTGATTAGGATATGTATACACCTTAAATATAGCCTAGATTTAGATTATTTAAATTTTATTTCTATTATTTTAAAACCATACATTGTCAAGTACCTTATGGTCGTGCCATAGACAAGAGCAGGAATTAATATTTATTGAGCATCTACTGTGAATTAAACTTTATGTATTTATTAGCATTGAATGCTCACTTTATTATCTTTCAGTGTTCTAAATCATAAATCGACTTAATAATTGAACAGCTACAGCATGAGGCATGCTTACTTAATGTTTATGTAACAACCCTGGGTGGGTGTTCTCAGTAGAGTAGCTATTCTCCTCCAGTCTGTCGTTCAGGAAGGGCTTCCATCTTGTGGCTGCTCCATCACCTACTGCCTCATCCTTATTTGAATCCAGTTAGAAGAAGAGAGTATCTCATATTGAAGCTTTTTATGGCCACACCTGGAAGGGGCACATGTCACTTCTACTCACATTCTTCTGGAAAGAACTTAGTCACATGACCACACTTACTGCAAAGGATGCTGGGAGACGCTTTCTACCTGTGTATTCAAAGAGGTACTTTGGGCTCTTAGTGTCATGACCATACCTAGTGCAAAGGATGCTGGGAAACGGTTTCTACCTGTGTATTCAAAGAAGGAATAACTCAGGCTCTGAGTGTTAAATATTTGTGGTAATGACCAGATTTTAGACACAGGTATATCTGACACCAAAAGTTCATGTAGTTTTTGCTTCTTGGGTTTGAAAAAATTTGTGTTTTTACCATTCTCCAGCTCAAAAGTCTTTGTATTTCTTTTCTCCTGCTTTTCTACTGAAGAAGGCAGAATGAATAACTCTCCTGAATTCAATATCTGTAGCCATAAAAGTTTCTACTATAAGGCTCTATTTCAGATCTGGTCTTCTAAGTGTGCGTGAGTGGGATAGGAACATATATACCAGCTTCTATGTCAAACGTTAACATGAGGGTTGCCCAAGACCTGAAATGCTTTGGAGCAACTTTCTTGCCTCAGGAAAATTCCAACATGCCCTGAGAGCAGAAATGCAAATATTCTATATAAAGATAAAAAGAATCCAGTAGTTAATTAGAAGTGTGAATTGTGGAAACCATACAAATGAGCTTCTCACTTTTACTTCAGGAGAGATCTGTGTGGGTGTGTAGCTAACTGGTATCAGCAGCCACCCCTCTGGATTGACCACCACATGAAACACCAATGCTGCAGTGGTGCTCAGGCGTCTCCAGTCAGGGGTGAGCACAGATAGGGCAATAGTGAAGGTTCACAGAACTCCTCTAATGGAAAACTTTGGCTCAGGATCTCCCCATAATGATGGCCAAACTCTCTTAGAACTGCTCCAGCATCTGAGAATCTTCCCACCAAATCTCCCTTCCTTCCCTTTCTTGTTTCACAACTACCAGGCCTGCATTACAGGGTGAAACCTCTGCAAGCTCCTCCTGCCCTGCACCCTTTATTCTTCTCATGTGTTTCCCCCACTAATTGTGCTTGTTTAATCCTTTTTGAGCATATACTTCTCAGGGGACTCAAATTGGCACAAGTATAAATTGAACTACATATATGCTGAAAAAGCACTTATATGTACATTATATATACTCATATCCACTTATGTAGGTATGCAAATACACCCACATACACACAAATGAAGACATGGTAGATAGATAAACTCAAAAGTCAGCAAAATACTTGAATCAGAAAACTTTGAAATAATCCCACTAAAGTCTGGACCAAACCAACTGCCATCATTTAACACTGTAAATGAGAAACAAGGCAAAAATAAAATGAAAAGAATTACGGTTATAAAATTCCAAAGGAAAGAAGGAAAACAATCAATTTTAGCTGATATGATGTAGGCCTGAGAAATTGAAAACATAATAAAATATTACTTCAGACAAAAGGAAAATTCAGAAAGATGACATAAAACAAAATTTATATGAAGAAATCGGTTGCTTGTATACATACAAACAAAAACTAGTTAGAAGATATAACTGAAGGGAAGGCCCTTTTCTAAAGACAATAGAATGATAAAACACCTATAAATTTAATAAGACCCGTGCAAGATTTATACAAAAAACAACTTTAAAACAGCACCAAGGGCTTCCCTGGTGGCACAGTGGTTGAGAGTCCGCCTGCCGATGCAGGGGACGCAGGCTCGTGCCCCGGTCTGGGAAGATCCCACATGCCGCGGAGCGGCTGGGCCCGTGAGCCATGGCCGCTGAGCCTGCACGTCCGGAGCCTGTGCTCCACAACGGGAGAGGCCACAACAGTGAGAGGCTCGCGTACCGCAAAAAAAAAAAAAAAAAAAAAAAAGAAAAGAAAACAGCACCAAAAAACAAAGAACAAAAATGGAAGCAAAGGAAAGACACATCATGTTCTTGGAGAGGAAGACTCAGTGTTGCAAGTGTTAATTTTCTGTAAGTTTATTTGCATGTTCAACAGGTACCTAATAAGATGCCAAAATTTTGCTTTTCAGAACTCGACCACTTGGTTATAAAACTAATACGGAGAAATAAACATACTGAAGATATATCTGAACAAAATAGCAATGAAAACTAACTGGTCCTACTAGATATTTAAATATAAGGCATCAATAACAACGATGTGGTATTAGTACATAAATAGACCATCAGTCAGAATTCAGAATCTACATCTTTTTTAAATCTTAATAAAGAAAGAAACTTAGTACAATGGAAAGATTGCTTCTAACTTACAAAATCATTGAGGAAATAAAGACTATTCAACAAGTGATCATAATAGACATTTGAAAAAAAATATAAAGTTGGATCCACATACCACATATACACCATGATAAATTTCCAATGATCAGAGATTTATATGTGAAATTAGTAAGCCAAGAACTAACAGGAAAACATGACTGAATCCCTTTACAGTACTGAAGTAGGAAAAGTCCTTTTAACTATGACTTGAAACCCAAAAGCCATAAATGATGATTTTTATAAATTTAACTATATAAAAATCAAAACTTCCTTAATGTACAAACTTCATGCAAAACAAAGTCAAGGGGTGGTGGGAGGGAGCAGTGCTCAAACTTACCACAAGTGTCAAACTTGGATATTTGGAGACTGACGCAAAACCCAGTAGAAAGAACATGAACAGAGAGTTCACAAAAAAGAAAATACAAATGATTCTTAAGCACATGAAAAGGTGTTCAGCCTCCCATAGAATGTGTGATATGCTTACTAAAGTTTTATTGAAATAAAAGTTTTCTCCAGGCATTTAAGGAAATTTTTATATTTTGATAACTCACTCACAGTGATGAGGCTATAGGGACATAGGCACTTTCCTACATTGCTAGGGTAAGTTAGCACCATCCTTCCAGAGGGCAATTTCACAATGTCATCACTATTAAGTTGGGTCTAAAACCCAGCAACTACATTCTGGGAATTTACCTACATAAATGTGAAGTGCAGAGTTATTCACCAAAGCATCCTTTATATGGGCATAAGATTGGAAATAAATGCTCATCAATGGGAAACAACCCAAACTATTAACTCCTTATAATGGAATGTGACACATATTAAATTTCAAATGTGGAAATATTTCCAAGATACTTCAAGTAAAGAGCAAGATAGAGAGTAGTGTGTGTGGTGTCTGTAGCACATACACAAAAAGAATGTATACAAAAAAAAAAGAATACACATGTGTACATGTTGGTGTGTGCATGTTAGTATGTGCAAAGTGAAATTCTGGAAGGAACCATAAGAAACTAATGCTTTCTCATGATTGTGCATGTGTGGTGGGGAGACAGCTGTGCAGGTGGAAGGTGAGAATGAAAGAGAGACTTTTCCTTCTATACATTTTACTTTTGATTTTGCATTCAAATTCTTTGATTATCTATTCAATTTCTTTAATCATAAGAAGAGTATCAAAGCAAGCAAAGGTTAAAATATATATATTCATTTATTCCAGAAATGTTTATTCAACAACTACAGTGTGGTAAGAACTGCAGCAGGCAATGGAGAATAAAAGGATGACAATTCCGGTACTTAGGGAGCATACAGTCAAGTGAAAGAAAAAAGCTGACGAGCAGTCATGACCTAGAATTAAACTTGAGTGATTGAGGAAAGGAAGCTGTACCAGTAGAAACAAAAGTCAAAAGGGAAAGCCACTTTAAGAAATAATATAGTTGATGGGAGATGCTCTGCAATTTGATGAAGTGAAGGATTTATGCAAATTGAAAATTCCACCAGGCAGTAGATGAAAGGTTGGCATTTAGAAAAGATTCCAAAACGATTTTGAGCATTCTCTGGAGGTGGAAAGTCTAAGAAAGTAAATGGAGAAGGGAACCCAGAAGGAATCCTGGACAATGTCCACGTTTATTGGGTTTCAGACATCTTTTCCTTTTATCAAGTTTCCATGTAAGATTTTGTTTTTTAAAAGTAGTCTCAATTGGGCTTCCCTGGTGGCACAGTGGTTGGGGGTCCGCCTGCCGATGCAGGGGACACGGGTTCGTGCCCCGCTCCGGGAAGATCCCACATGCCGTGGAGCTGCTGGGCCCGTGAGCCATGGCCGCTGAGCCTGCGCGTCTGGAGCCTGTGCTCCGCAACGGGAGAGGCCACAACAGTGAGAGGCCCACTTACCGCAAAAAAAAAAAAAAGTAGTCTCAGTAAAGGTAAGATTGAAGTCTTTTTCAAATGTAGCTTCAAAAGGGCTTAAAACACTGTAACAGTCTCTGGCAAAACTTCTAGGTTTTTATGATAATAATAATTAAAAAGAAAGCTCCACAGTCAGATATGTACAGCCCATGACATGATATTCCTGAAGTTGTGTATCTGACATCTGGTGAGATGTCTAGTGCCATTGTATGATTTATGATGCAGGAAATTTGAAGATTCCTTGGATACAATATAACTCAGGTAAAAAAGACACTTTGATTCAAATCCATTTTCTTTTATTTCTGATCATTCAGAGAAATCATTTCATGTTGCATATTAATTCTTCCTAGAGCCAGCTGGTAGAACACGAGGCTAATGAGGCCAGAGTTTCTGGTTCAATCTCTGTATTGCCGACAGGCCTCACACAGGGAAAGCTTTTTTGTATGCACTTCTATTCAAGTCCAGCTGTCTTCCCAGTTTGGCATTGGGCACAAAGGGACCCAGGTGAGAGAAGGTGAATTCCTGATGAAGAATCATCATCCACGAAAAGCAGCAGAAGTTTCTAACCTCGTTAATCTTACATCTCACAACATGGCAGACTGTGGGCTCCACTCACCTACATTTGTCCTTGAGGGTTTTTTTTTACATGTAAGACAAGATTATTCAAATAAGTATATCACAAATGATTCACTCAACCAGGATAACGAGAAGATCCAAGGAGATGTCTGTAAGTGCAATTGAATTCTTACCAAGTCTCCTAGGCTTTGTTATTGTCAACCAGACCATTTGTATTGCTCCTGTTTTAAATCTGAACATAACTTTGCCGTGCAGGAAAAGAAACCTACAAACAAAAAATGCATTTTCAGACTCCATCACAAGTTCTGCCAAGCATAGAGTTTATAAGTGTAACAATGGCAGCTGTTCCCACTACTAAGAACAGCTGGGGAAAACAGCACTAGAATCATTATCTCTCAGATTATGATCCGTTGGAACAATGCCCAAAATATCAACACTGACACTGATGACAGCATTTAGCCTCTGATAACCCCTTTTAAGTTGGTGTTTTCATTTCGCCAAAAGAAATGAACTATATCACATATTCATAAACAAAATATTTCAGAATTATTTCAACAATTGAGGCATAAACCTGCTTTCTTTCAGATATTTTGAGCTGCTTGTATTCAATATCAGAGTAAATATTAGTCACTCCATTCTCCTGAAAAATTAAAATAGAAAACAGATACACATTTTAAGTGAGAATATTCAATAATAGCATTGATATCTTATTCAAGTTATCAAGTATCAAGATACTTTCACAGTGAAAAATAGGTACCTGCAACGTCCAGATGACTAAGAATGGAGAAACATCTTATCAACCTTACACTCTGTGGGCGTGAATTAGGATTAGAAATTCACAAAGTGAGTTAGATTTAAGGGAAATCTTAAGGAAAACTTAGAACAGAGAACAATAAATTGGATCAAGGAAAGATGTAACTCAGAGTCAAGAAGAAAAGAGTCATAAGCTCAATTAGAGTAAAAGCTGGAGCATATAATATTGTCATCTTGGTCTCAGCTGCCAAATTAAATGAATAAAAGTTTACTTTTTTCTTGCTCTTATGAACATCGTAGAACAAAAAATGATCAACCCAGACGTCAGGTAGCTACAGAGATTATTTTAATGCCTGGACAACTGGTATAAAAGACTAGATTCTGTAAGAATCTGATATTGAGAGAAATAAGGTCTCTCTGGAAAACAGGAGAAGAACAGGTGCCATCTGTAATCCTTATGTGCCCCTCTGTGCCCTTAGAATTTTATGTTTAACAAAAACACTTTCAGTCAAACCTCTAGGTAACTGATGAGGTTACAACAACATAGATGACATCATGACAATAAAAAAACAAGCATGAGTTTTAGAATCAGGCAGAACCCAGATTTAGCCAGTAAATCATAATTACTAAAGTTTATCAAATGTTTCCTATGTGCTCAGGAATCTTCTGCAGGCTGTACATGGATTATTTTCTCATCAACTCCCAACCACCCCTTAATTTTGTATTATTATTTATTCCCATTTTATAGATGAGGGACATCAGCCACAGAGAAGTTGAATGATTTGGCCAAGGTCATAGAGACAGTAAATGGCAGAGCTAATCTGTAAAATATTTCATTTCCCCAAAGTATCACTATCTGAGTGACTCTAAGAAAGTCACTATACTTCTTGTCATCTCACTTTGCTTTTTGATACAATACGACTAAGACTTACTTACAAGTGTTAGCATGTGCTAGCTTCAAAACCATGGATTGCTGCAAAGTAGTGGTTCAAGGCTGGTTGACATCATTATGACCACCATTCAGGATTTTCTGTGGAGGACTTAAGAAAGAAGAAAGGACCAATACCCTTCCCAAATATCTAAAATGTGGACACTTACTCGATTAGCTCTTCTTTGGTAGGTGAGGGGCTCTTGTAAAGTAACCTGTTTACTGTAGTTTTGAAGAATAGCTGCTTGCTTTGAGCTTCCAGATGTAAGTCTCATGCTGTGCCTCCCTACACATTAATAAACTGAGAAGTTCCGCACATCAGGGGTGCTAATGAGAGGAAATAAAAGTCAGGCATGGGGGAGAGGTTGGATGGCTACCGTTTTTAATACAGCTGTCTGCATAGATCCGAGGGCCCTAACTTTTCCTCACTACATTTTACAAAGATTTCTTCCTGACTAATGGGCCCCTGACCTCTCTTTTCTTAGAGCAGGTACTTTAGAGAACTTGCCATTGTAAATTCTTTCTCTGCTCTTTGAGATGTAAATGTTCTCCCAGCCCCTTGCCAATTCTATAGCCCAGGAATGTCTTTCTCAAGGACCTGAAAGCCATCCCTTTGAAATGTAATTAGGAAAGATCACACCTCTCTCTCCAAGTCTCCAGGGGAGGGTAGAAGCACCAATTAGGAAACACAGATGCCTAATCACATTGATGAAACTCCTCCCTTCTGTCCTCAGCACATTCACACTGGCTCATGCCAGTACTTAAAAACTCTCGAATTTAGTACTTAAGTAGAGTTGAGTTCAATCTCTCTCCTACTGCAGTAATGTTGACCTCTATTGCAGTAGTTTTGAATAAAGTCTTCCTTTCCTGATGCAATTTTCATCGACAGTGGTGGGCTTAACAATCACGGAGGAGGGCAGACACTAGACAGGAAAAGGGAAGAAGAGTGTGTAAGTGGATTTTTCTGATGAGAAACAAGAACCAAGGATGGTGCCAACACACCTCCCTGTGAGTTCTTTATGTAAAAGCATCAGTACCTCCATTGCATCATGATTGGGTCATGAAAGGAGGCATTCCTAAGAATGCAGAAACCTTGGGAAGGACTGAAAAGGAAAGGGAGAAAGTATCAAAAATAAATGACAGCTTTGAAAAAGAACAATTATAAAATGTATACTCAAAAGGCATAAAATAGACTTTTATGCAAATTAAAATGCATTTAAATGCAAATTCAAGGCATATTTTTTTTGCAAATTCAAGTGTGGTACTCTTGCCTATTTCACATATTTGGCTGTGACCGTCTAAAGACCTTAGCGACGATTCCTATCTAATGTCTTAGAGCAGTTGGGTACAGGAGAGGTCTGTTGCAAGCTAATCTCCAAGTGACTGGGTGAAGTTTCGGGAGAAAGAAAGGGAACTTCCTAATGATCTGAAATACTCAGCAGAGGGCAGATAAGAGAACTTTCCAAGGGCACCTCCCAGGTTTGAGGGGTTAATACGGATTTCAGAGCTCTTGGTAACTGTTAAAACCCAGTGTCTACCCAGAAGCATTAATGAGCCCTGGGGTGCAGACCTGACCTTCCTTGGGGCTGGAGAATCTTTGGAAGCCCCTACTTCACCTTGGAAGAATGGGCAATTGTCAAGTCTGTTCCTTCAGACATAAGAGCTTCAGGTTAGGACTCAGATAAATTTATGTTAAAAGTTTAGCTGGGGACGAAGAGAGAGAGTGGCATGGACATATATACACTACCAAATTTAAAATAGATAGCTAGTGGGAAGCAGCCGCATAGCACAGGGAGATCAGCTCGGTGCTTTGTGACCACCTAGAGGGGTGGGATAGGGAGGGTGGCAGGGAGACGCAAGAGGAAGGGGATATGGGGATATATGTATACGTATAGCTGATTCACTTTGTTATACAGCAGAAATTAACATTGTAAAGCAATTATACTCCAATAAATATGTTAAAAAAGTTTAGCTGTGAGATCTTGGGTGAATAAAAGATTTAACTTCTCTGAGCCTCAGGTCCTCAACTATGACAGAAATAAAAATCTTTAATAAAAAGGGTGTGGCAATGCTTCATATTATATCTAGCACAGAGAAGTCACTCAATATAGAGTCACTATTGTCATTGTTATCATTATTGTGATTTTCCCACTTTTTATTCTCAACTACCAGTCTTAAAAGCCATTCCCCACTTGGCTGTAGGTTCCTGAATGTGCATGTGTTTGTGTGTGTGTGTGTACTCTTCAGGTACCTAAAGTGTAATTATACATGTCAGGTATTAATTTCAAGTAGCTAAGTCCTGGGTAAATTAATGTCCACTGCACAACATTTACTAAAATGAAGTATACACAATATTTGATCAGTAATTATTTTGGACTCACTTTTCAAGTCTTGGGTTGTATTAGTTTGCTAGGGCACTATGACAAAGTACCACAGACTAGGTGGCTCCAACCACAGAATTTATTTTCTTACAGTTCTGGAGCCTGGCGGTTCAAGATCAAGTAGTTGGCAGGGTTGGTTTCTCCTGAAGCTTCTCTCCTCGGCTTGTACATGGCTGTCTTCTCCCTGTGTCTTCACATATTCTTGTGTGTCGGTGTCCATTCCTCTTTCAATAAGTCACATTAGATTGGAGCCCACCCTAATGACCTCATTTTAACTTAATTTCCTCTGTAAAAGATCCTATTTCCATATACACTCACATTCTGTTGTGACTTTATATATATATAGGACTTCAATATATGAATTTTGTAATGGACACAATCTAGCTCATAACTGCCTTGCTTTCGTAAACATCTATTTTATATAGTTTTCTTACCTCATCCATTATATTTTTGCATTATTTATAATTTTTTATCTGTATTTAATTATTCAGACACCTTTTGAACGTAATCTGATATAGAAAGAATATAGTCCAGGTACTTGATTAGGAATCTCTCAGTCTCTTAGGATAGAAGAGGCTGGGATCTTGTATAAGAATACATGATAGAAAAATTAAGTTTGTAAATTCCTGGAGAGTGTGGTCCAAGTATTGTATTTCTTTGTAAATCCCACGATGCTCATGCAGTACAACAAACTCAGTGAATCAACGAGTGAGTCGGCAGGAGTCGGGTAGCAGTAGCTGATATAATCCCGCTGCTTCTCGAGGCACACAAAGTGACGATGTTGTCTGCTGAAGACTCTTCAGAGCCACCTGCCTGGGAAATCTTCAATACGAGAAATGGCCAAGGATCTCTGTTCATCTACAGAGTATCTCAAACTACATCTTGAGATTTTCCAATGTTTCCAGAGTTCTATGAGCAATTCCTCCAGAGGTGGGAAGATTATTTCAGACAAGTAATTTGCCAAGGTCCTGAGCAGACTCTGGGGAGAAGAAAGACAAGAATACCACACAGTTGAAATGATTGAAAGCAAGAAATCTGATAATAAAATTTGGCAGGTCATTGCGTTTCTCCTTTACGAAGACCAATTTTGTTCACTTCGACCAAATAACAGGCTTAATCCACAGTCAAATAGGTGATCTATTTAACCCCAAAATGATTGCATCTTCAAGTAATGAAATAAACTAGCCTGTCTGATACAGGTAATCTCCCAACATACTAAGCACTGGGCTCCATCTACAGAGAACTCCGTTTAAGTGTGTAATTGCCCATTTCAAAGAGAAAGCTCTCATCTATTTTTTTTTAATCTGTAGCTCTCCTAACTCCAGAATTTATAACACTTAAAAGTTTCAAGCCCCTGTTCATTCATTTTCCACTTTTTTCCATTTTGAAACGAGTAATTCAAAAAAATTCGATGAGATAATGATAAATACAATTCAATATAGATATAGACAGATAAAATCATTGAAACCCTAATCTCTCTCTACAAAGTGTATTGCTACCCACATACATTTTAGTTCACTGTTCATTATTTTTGTTTTTAACAAAGACAAAAAGGAAGGAAGAGGAGACAATCATACATTTCTAAGCGTTTTATCAGAGCATGAGATTGGAGGTTGTGTTACAGTCCCTAGTGGAAACTTGTTTTCATCACAGACCACCTCACAGTATGATATAATTTATACGATTGTCATTCTAGGCCCAAGAGAGAGCAGAAATAGAATCCTAGAGACTCCGTGTGGAGAACCTGGGTACCCAAGTGCACGGTTAAACCTCAGAAAATCGTCACCATCATTGGATGCTAGCTGTTGGCTACTTATTCTCACAAATCATTAAATGGCCCTAATTTCCCAATCTTAACCCTAAAGTTGACTGGAATGTACATCAATCAATAAATATTTAGGAAAAAATTATTCAAGTGCATAAGTATGCTTCCCAAACTGAACAGCCACATACCATGTGCACTAATAATTCTTTATATAGACTAGGCATTGTACAGTTACTTTTTTCTTCGTCCTTCTTTCCTTTTTTGTAACCTGCATTTTATTGCCCCATGAGCATTTAGACTTCTGTCAGAAATGTTGACTTGAACCAAGATTTTATCTTTAATTTGAGAAAGGGGAAGGATGTAATGTCTTAAAAAGAAGGAAATGCAGTCAGTTTCTGCAGTTAGCAATATTGAAGTCAGTTAGGATGCCTTCTGGAAATCTCCAGTAGATTGGGGGTAAGTTAGAATGACAGCAGGCAGAAGAGGAAAGCAGTGCTTGACAATCTGGGAATCCTCTTCATGTGATACACTATCCAGTAGGCAAGCATTGTGCCTTTCTTTAAACTCAGGTAACTTGTTTTGTCTGATTTTGATCATTAGCACAATGACACATACAATTGTCAGTTAAATTAACTTCAGACTGAACACAGGTCTACTTCCCACCTCATTCTACTTAAGTACTTTCAGAAAGCCCATCTCTTCTTGGAGAAACACTGAAACAAGAATTAGAAGGAAAGATTCCCAGACTTCTAAACCTCTCCTCCTCTCTCATCTCTGCTGTTAAGCACCATGCCAAGGGGTGACAGCTAAACAAACCCAAAAGGCCTAAGCAATTCTAATAGGTATCCAAAGCTAAGGATCACTAGTCCAGCATCTCTACTTACAAGTTCGTTCTTCTATTTCCCAAACATGCCTTGAAGTGAAGGGAAGTGGCAGTGAGGCTGGAGAATGCACTGAGTTTCTTCTTTCTCCCTCACCTTTCCCTAAGCCTGAATGACCCTCTGGCTTAGAGAAGACAGTCAGGCAAATGGAAGGAAAGCAAGGAAAAAAGTAAAATGAAGAAAAAATGGTAAATGATAAAGAAAGAAAGAAATGAAAAAAACAGTGCATCTACTAGTAGGTGTACAAAAAAGAAACCCCGTAAACTGATCTACTGTCAAAGATGTGAAAACTAAAGAAGCTAAAAGTAACCAGAAGTTGTCCCTTTCTACATACCAAATTGGGAAGTTTTAAAAGAATGGATTATATTTGGTATTGATGAGGGAATGGGGAAATAAACTCAAACACTATTAGTGGGAACATAAATTGGTAAAAACTTCGTGGAGACAAAATCCAGCAGTCCTGCTTGTGAAGAGTCTGTCCTACAGAAACACTGGCACACATGCACAAATATGTGTGCATAAAATACTCACTTTCAAGTTTTAACTAAATATTAAAAGTTGAGAGTAACTCAGGTATATATCAAAATAGGAATAATCAAATAAACTGTCATTCTATACTTCTAGGGAATATTATATAATCATTATAAAGAATGAGATAGATTTATAGGTAATGACAAATACAGATCTCCAAAGCACAGAATTAGAGAAAATAATAAATCACAAATTATTACATACAGTATGTTGTACTTACCTAAGTATAAAACCAGTATAATGTGTGTCTGTATGTGTGCACATATATTTGTGTATATTTTATATATAACTATTGAAAATCACTTGGAAGATAATCTAAATAACAGAAGTGGCTACCTCTGGGTATGGCAGAGGATTGGAAAAAGGTAAGGAAAGATTATTCATGTGCTGCCTGAGTAACTTTTTAAATATTTTTTTCAATGAAAAGCTAAAGCCTTCAGAACTGAACTGTGACAGCATCTGTTTCTACCCATCTTTGCTGGGGTTAAGAAATTGTGTATCTGACCTGTTCAGTTTTCACATCTAACAGTGTCTCCTCCAGCCCACCTCACTCGAGGTGTCATCAGTTACCAAGGCTCGTACACAGTCTCCATGCCCCAGTTGCCTCTTTCACTGCTAGGATTTTGCAAATTTGACACAACTGTGACCCATTTTCTACTATTTTCTAAGAAAAATCAAGTTTTGTTTCATCCATGTGCTCATTTTCACCACTTGCTTGTGGAAGTAATTCGGTTATTGCTGCCTACACAGAGAAAGTTGTCAAATAAGTCCCTGGCATACGTGTACAATGTCAAGCTTCTTGCACCATTGTTTCTGCATACCAACAGTACGTATGGTCATGGTGACATTTCCATTGTAGCAATTGCTAGTCAGTAAAAGAAACAGAGAGACATTGCATTATCCAAGATCATTATGCCATGTGTATGTCTATTTCATTTGTATTCAATGTTCTGGAAAGGGTGTATTTATAGACTAACTCCACACTGAAATGAGCTTTGAAAAGATTATATTTGTAAACCTTCATCATCTGGGAAGCATTTATTGAGCCCCTTCTATATGTATAAATATGTTCTAATTGTTCCGTAAAGATTATATGCAAAGAAGTACAATCCCTGACCTCAGGCAAGTTTGGATTCACTGAAAGATGTAAGATTACTGATATCTAAGAGGCAACTCTTTATTGAAATTTAATTGTTGTTTATTTAAAAAATATTTACTGAACTCTTATTATGGGCTGGGAAGGAGCGTAGGCCCTTGGAATACATCGGGGAATAAAACAGAAAGAAATTAAAGACTCTCTTCCTTCTCGTAGCTCATATTGTCCCGGGGGAAGCAGACAACGAGAAATAAGCTGTAATACCATTTAGATTATGTAATATATTAGGAAATGATTAGCGCTACAAAAGTGGGTGGAAGGAGGAATTGAGCATTGGGCTTTCGGGCTGGTGGCGGCGCTGTGGTGTCGCGGGGCGTGAGGTGCAGTTTCAAAGAGAGTGGTGAGGGAGACACCCAGTGGGAAGGTGCATCTGAGAAGCACCTGAAGGCCCTGAGGGAGTCAGCTACGCAGTTCCAGGCTGAGGGAACAAGTGAGATGATGTCCAGGGGCAATTATATTCCTGGCATGTTTGATGAGCAGCAGGCAGGCCAGTGCTCTGAAGTAAATAGTGGTCATGGAAAACCAAGTGGGTGTGAAACATACGAGTTCGGATGATATAGGGTCTTGTGAGCCATTGCAAGGATTTATATATACCTTTAATTGGAGGGTGAAAAAAAAACTTGATTTGGGCAGAGAAGGGACATCACATGAGGAGAAGCTCAAAGGAATCACTGTGAATGCTCTCAATGACAGACCATTAGGAAACGAGAAAAATTACGGAGCCCAGTTATAAGGTAGTTGGAATAATCCAGAAGAAATGTGATGCTCTTTAGGCCAGGGTGGTAGCAGTGGAAGTGGTGAGAAGAGATTCGGATTCTAGACATATATATTATGGATAAGTTTAACAAGATTCCCTGGGAAACTTATTACTGAGTTTGTAATGTCTACTAGACATTCAAGCGTGGATAGAATAGGGAGCACATGATATACATGTGCTTGAATTCTGAACTGACGTCTGGGCTCTAGATATACATTGGGGAACCATCAGCATATAGATGCTACTGCAAGCCTTATAACTGGAGAAAATCATCAAGGAAGTAAGTCTAGCTCTAGGAGAGAAGATGACCAAGCATGAGCCCTGGGCACCCTGACGTTAAAAGGGCAAAAAGGAGAAGAGAAGGAACAGCAAGAGACAGAGGAGAAACAAAATAAAAAGGAAAATCAAGAGCAGGGTCTCCAGAAGCCAAGTGAAGAAGGTATTTCAACAAGGAGGAGGTGATGAACTACTTTTATTCTGTCCGTTTGCTGAGTAAATAAGACTGAAGAGTCACTGTTGCCTGTAGCCAATTGGTGCCTTTGACAAGAGCCGTCCAGGTGGTGTGGAGAAGCCACATAACTGGTAGTGGTTGTCAGGGAGGAGTAAGGAGGACTGTTCCAAGATGGTTTGTTAGGTAGAGGGCAAAGAAATGAGAAGGAAATTGAAAGGGAAAAGGCAAGGGACAGATATTTTAAAGGTATATTTCTATGCTGATGGGGATGATCCAGTCAAGAGGGAAAGAATGATGCTCAGGAGAGAAGGCAGATATCCTGGAGCAGTGCCCCTGAATAGACAAGAAGAGGTAACCTCGAATGCACAAGTGAAGGGATCGGCTCTGTGTAGGGGGCAAGGGTAGCTCGTCTCATACCAAGAGGGAAAGAGTGCAGGGGTACACGGCTGGTAGGTGGACTCAAGTGGTGATCCAGTCTGTGCAAGTTCTCTTCTGATTACTTCCTTTTTCTCAGTGTGGTAGAACTCAACGTCATCAGTAGAGAATGAGACTGTGGGAGGAGATGATAGAGCTTTAAAAGAGAAAAAGAAGAAGGAATAGTCTAGATCTGTAGAAAGATGAGCTCGCGAACTAGGAAAGCAGAGCTAGATTGTCAGGCACCATTAAGGCGGACTCGGGGTTCATGGTTATGGATTTACAATGAGACTAGTCATAAAGGAATA
The DNA here is from genome assembly GCF_039906515.1 of Pseudorca crassidens. Taxonomy (NCBI): domain Eukaryota; kingdom Metazoa; phylum Chordata; class Mammalia; order Artiodactyla; family Delphinidae; genus Pseudorca; species Pseudorca crassidens. The sequence goes on from NC_090313.1 coordinate 8,775,565, forward strand.
ATTACGCACATTCAGAGTGATTCTTTCCTTAACAATACTTTCAACCCCACAAGTCCCTAAGCCTCCAGATCTCATGAAGCCTCTCCCTTGCAGCTGTTTTCAGAGTGTGCAACACAGCCTTTCCAGCACACACAAAGTGGACAGATCTTCAACTCTTGAAAACTGATTTTGTTTCGGAAATAGCGAAAGTCTTTTGGAGCCAAATCTAGTGAATTGAGTGAGTGATCAGGCTATGTAATGCTATTTGGGGTCCCAAACGAGGTGTGATTACAAAGTGATGAGACTAATTTCCTTGAATGACTCATAAACTGACTCTGAAGAAAATTGCAAAGGAAGAGTTACACAACTTGGAATTAAGGTCAACTTAATCAGGAAAGGGCTTCTGGAGAGAGTGAGCTTTAAATTGGGCTACAGAGGGGATGGAAAGGCAATGGATTGGCAGACATGAGGAATGACCTTAACAGGTAGTACTTACATTTCTACAGATATTTTAACTTTAAAGTTTTGATATTATTTGCATGTACCGCCATTCATCCTTAAAATAATTGTGTAAAGTAGGTAGCATGGAACTGTAAAGAAATAAGATTCTTTATTCCCTGACTACTCCGTTCATAAATGAGGAAACCAGAGTCTTCAGAATGTAAGAAACTTGTCCAAAATTACAGAAATGGTGAGGGAAAAAAAAACAAACCAGCAAAAACCTATGCCTCCCGGTCATAACTCGGAGCTCTCTCTTCCAAGTTGTCATGGTCCCCAAGAAGGGGCATCAGAATTCCTGCTCTTGACTTCTCACTGCCCGTTGTTGTAATATATGTACAGAGGAAGCAAAGTCAAATATTTTCCTCAGTAAAGGCTCTAGATCAGTGGCTCTTAACTGGGGTGATCTTGCCCCCCAGGGGGCATTTAGATACAGGAGTCCAGGGGCACGTGGGGAGCAGGGTTGCTCCTGACATAAAGACAGGAATAAACTCCTACAATGATAAAGGTCCTTCAGTGCACAGGACAGCTCCACAACAAAGAATTATCTGGCCCCAAATCTCAGTAGTGCTGAGGTAAAGAAATCCTGCTCTAGATTTACATCTAGATCTAGAAGTAATGGGTGTGGTATTTGGGAACATGAAGATGTCTTATTAATAGTTTCTATGTGTGTAGTCCTTATGTAGAACATACTGAAACTAGAAAGCATTAGTAGAAACTGGTGCCTAGGGTTCTGGGTTATCAAGAGGGATTTGAATATTAGTATGTTTGTAAATTTATCACTGAATAAAGAATCCATCACATGTAGTTATTTTTCAAAGAGTAGCTTCTGAATTTTGCAGTTAGACTCCCTGCATATAATGACATTCTTATGTAGACTCCAAGACATCTGAGCCAAGGTATAAAAAGTGTTTACAGAAGATGGCATTGGTAGAATCATCTACAGCAACTGAAGAAAGAAAGGATAAAGGCAGACAGGTCAATTAGGAGAAAAAAACAGGTCTTCACTAAAAGTCTAAAGATATTCATAAAGAAGAAAATGTCACTTGAAAAAGTCAGGGGCCCATGACTGTGTCAAGTATCTATTTGAGAATTTGAAAAATATATAAATATAAACAAAATCCCAAACTTGGGAACGTAAGATTGCAAACATTATTGGAAGCTTCCTAAACTGAAATTGGGCATGTTTCTTACCAAATTGTTCTTTTATGTACGTTAAGAAACATTTTCCACAGAAACTTACAAACATGATAAAAACATAAATGACTTCCATAAGAATAATAATGGATAATGACATTTAATATTTTGAGATATTATTTTCTAATAATTAAGAAAAAAGGTTTTGCCCCTTTCTAGATATATTGGAGTTAATTTTCAGTTTATGAATCCTTATTACTATTGATGTCTTTGGCAATATATTTTATAAATGAAATATACTTATTTTAAAAAGCAGCAGCAAGAGAATTTGTTTCCCAAAGCTGTATTTCAGAACTCACCCGACTGTGTGGCTGTTGAGAATCGATTTTTCCATCACTTTATGGTCTGTACCTGCAGTTTTTATTTTCCAAGGGGAAACACCTGCAATCAATTGATGAACTGCTGTTTGTGGACCCAACTGTCACTGGGGCCACGCAGTAGCAAAAGCCTCATTACCAGGACAGGAATGTGCCTGCAAAGGTATCACTGAGATGCAAACTGTGAGCACATATATTACTGTCTTTGCAGATTCTTCTTTCAGAACCAAGCCCAACATTTAGAACTAGCCATCCTGAGCCCTAGCCGATGACTGTACCATTTGGTAGTATGTTAATGGCTAAGACACACTCATATTCCTCCTTTGTCAGATCGCACTAATTTTCCAATTTCTTCTCCCCAAAACAACAGCAAAAAACTTCACTCAATCTCCCAAATCGTATTGAGTCTGAGCGTCTGTTCAATTTAGGTATTGCTTTCAATAATGTTCTGCATTGTCACAGCTGGTATGTACCCTCTAAGGCAATTTCTTTAACAGAAATATGAGAAAGAAAGGGGTTCATCTTGCAGAGCTATAGCAAGTCCTACGATTCTGCACATTTGCTGTTTGCACAGAGTTGGTTGGTGCAGTTTACATTAAAATGTTTCCCCCTTCAGACATAAGAAGATGGAGGAATAGTAAAACAAACAGAAACAAAACAACAAAAGACTATTACTTATAGAACACCTCTCCGCCCCCCCCCCCCCACTTTTCCTGTCTCTCCTCCCAATTTCTGTCCCATTCAACCTCATTTTTAAAACAGCTGTAGAGAAAAGTTAGGGAATATGATTGGGACTTTGTAATTCTAATAAAAACAAAGGAAATTTTTTCTTCTAAAAATTAAAATATTTTCCACTTCTTATCTCATAGTATGGTTGCACATAAAAGAATATAATCTTGGTGCTGTAAGTGAACTAAGACGTCATCCTGTATAATTCACTCATTTTCAGAAAAGAACACGAGGCCCATACGCTACCCACATTGCTAAAGCTCACTTAGCCGATTAGTGACTGTCGTTAACTTGAATCTGGGTCTTTTTTATTTTCCATAGGCCACAGGACAGTTTGTTTTATTCAATGGCAAAGCTGAAGAGTTGATTAGATGTCAAGAATTTCCTAATCTGGTCAGTCTGGAAATGATATAACTTCATATATACCAACTCAATATGCACTAAATACCCAATAACTTTTATTAAGCACTACCATGGCTCTGGTGTCTCACTCAACACTAAGTATACCGTGGGGATTAAAGGAGAGCCCCTACCCTCAAGGAATCTGAAGATTAGAGTGGGAAACATATGAAAGTACGTGTAGACATACCTCATTTTATTTTCCTTTGTTTTACTGACCTTCCCAGATATTGTGTTTTTTACAAATTGGAGGTTTGTGGCAACCCTGCGTAGAGCAAGTCTATTGACGCCATTTATTCAACAGCATTTGTTCACTTCCTGTCTCTGTGTCACATCCTGGTAATTCTCACAACATTTCAGACTTTTTCATTATTATTATTGCATTTGTTATGGTGATCTGTGATCAGTGATCTTTGTTGTTACTACTGCAACTCGCAGAAGACTCTGATGATGGTTCACATTTTTTAGCAATAAAGTATTTTCTAATTAAAGTGAATACATTTTTTAGACATAATACTATTGCACACTTAATAGAATACAGTATAGTGTAAACATAACTTCTATATGCATGGGAAACAAAATTGATGTTCCTCTGTTGTGAGATTTGTTTCGTTGGTGTGGTCTGGATATGAACCCACGATATCTCCCAAGTATGTCTGTAATTGCAAGATAATGTGATAAGATGTTAAAATATAATAGATGTGATAGGTACAGTGGCCACAGACAGGAAAGGATGTTCAGTTTCATCTGTGGGGTCAGAGATGTCTTCACATCAGTGATGTCATGTATTTGAATGGCTTTTCTAAGAAATGTATTTTGTTTTATTGTTTTTGCTTTTTCCTAATTTATCATTCTGTGTCCAGGTATAGTACATAGGCTCTTTGAACACTAGGTTATCTCTGAAAAAATAATGTGAATAATATTTTAATAGGGCAGTGTGGCACTTTTATTATTTTTTATTTATCGTGCAAATAAAATAACAGCAAAAGAAATACAAATATAAATGCTTCCTCCCACTTCCCATTCTCTAAATCCCTGGTAGTACTTGCCGAAGAAGACGTTCCTGTTATGCAAGAAAAAGTAACCCTTATTGACTTGGTTAAAGATACGGATCACCAAGACCTCTTATGAAAGAACGTACAGAGCATAAGGAGGTAAAAGGAAGGAAGTACCTTTGAGGGAAGGAAGGGTGATGAGAGACTGTAAGGGTTTCAGGGTATGTGGAGCAGGAACTGGGAGATAAATCTGAGGACTTTGCTTTCAATGGAAGAGAATCACTGTGAGACCCAGGAAAGGAAGACCACTGACTGTGCAGAAGCCCCATGGGAACTAGTCACCTCCTTCATCCTATGAGCCTTCCCACTGCAGCCCTGAGGGTCCAGGGAACTCGCACTGTCCCTTCTTTTGTAACTGGTAAAGATTTTCCTTTGTCAGCTTCTGGCATCTCACTTGTAATTATCCACTAAGAGTGATGCTCGTCCACACCTCACGACTTTGCTCCGAGATAGTATGACTTACTGGTGTGGGCAGTCCCATTCCCCAGCTTGAGCACCACACTTCACATACGCCTATACGCTATATTCCTGAGGGCAAGGGACTAAATTGTGTCCCTCCCAAGTTCCTATATTGAAGCCATGTTATGCTATTAGAGGATGATGCCTTTGGGAGGTAGTGATAGATGAAGTCATGAGGATGGGGCCCTCATGATGGAATGAGAAGCTTAATGAGGAGAGAAAGAGATGGCCATCACTCTCTCCTTGTGAGGACACAGTGAGAAGGCGGCCATCTGCAAGCCAGCAAGAGAGCCCTCACCAGGGAACTCAATCAGCCAGCACCTTGATCTTGGACTTACCAGCCTGCGCAATATGAGAAAATAAATTTCTGTTGTATAAGACACCCAGTCTGTGATATTTAGTTATGGCAGCTCGAGCTGACTAAGACACCGAGTAAGTGTGGTGCCTGGTAGGGTGGTGACTACTTATCCACTTTTACCCTTTGACCGAAGCAGAGAGGGTCAGAAGCTGGGCTGAGCTAGTTTGAAGAGCCCTGAGAGGAGCTGGTGGCCTACAAGTTACGGAAACCTGTGATCTCTATAGGCTGGGAAAATGGAAAGAGCTTTGATACCTCATTGTACCCACCTTCCTTCTCTCTCAAGTGAGCGGCTTCTCAAATCTCAGATCTGAGAGTGCATACATTTAATACGTAAAACCCAGAAAACCTGCATGATTAGGCTGAAACTCCTCTTGATTTCTATTATTATCCATGAAAATATTTTTTCAAGGTGTCAGATTCACAGCTACTGAGAAATTCATGGCATAATACAGGATCTGCCATCTTGAAACTCTAAAATGTGGTTTCTGAATTGTTGAAAGTTGATTGTCTAAGACCCAGACACTCTTAAAGGGAATTATTAACATGGAAACATTTGTTACCTAGGCAGTCACTCCTTGGCACAGCTGAGGAGTTCTTCACTGAGAGATTAGCCCTTGGGAAAGGAATTAAAGCTTCACTGTGTTACTATAGTGACCCGGAATATATGAAAGAATCTGAGCACAAGAAGGAAAAAGCAAGAACTCCCATAACCAAAGAAAGTTTTAAAGAGCAACAACTGTGCTTCTTTTCTATATACTCAATGAAAGTATTTACGGTAAGTTGCTCAGAACTAAGCATTGCGTCTCCCTTCTAAGGACATGTTTTCAGAAATAGTGTTGGCTTTGGAGCCCAAACTGTGTGGATTCAGAGTAACTTTGGCTAGCTTTTTAGAATTTCTAAATTATAATTTGCTGTACATTGGCAATATTAATATCTCAGGATAGTAGTGAGGGAAAATGAAAAATGCATTTATATATATGCATATATGTATGTATGTGTGTAAATATATGGGTATGTATATATGCAAATGTGTGTGTCTCTGTATATTAGTGTGTATATGCACATATGTATGTATATATGTATATTCATGTATGTATATCAATGTATACGTATATACATGCAAAGGTATGATAGATAGATAATAGATATAGCTTGCCCAATATTCAGTAAATGCCACTTTTCTCCCCCATTATTGAATTTGCTGGTGTCTCCAGAGATTGCCAAGCCCTTCAAAGGTATTACCTCCCAGTGCTAACAAATGCAGGATCTGGAACTAGAACCCAGTTCTCTGTCATTGGTTCTACTCCCTGCCAGCATGCATCCCATTGGACTGTGATTACTTGTTTATCTGCCCTCCCCTAGGCAAGGGGCTTTTGGTAGGTGAGGATGGTATGTATTCTGTTTCTCCCGTGACTCCCACAGTGACCAGTACTTAGTAGGCACTAGGTAAGGCTTGCTTGCTAAAGTCAACAACCGAATAACCGAGTGAGTAAAGGAACGAATGAGTTAATCAACAGGCATAAATTCCTTAGACTTGGTTTATAATCATGACAATGAGGTATTCGAGAACAAGTCAGTGTGAAAACTGGTTAGGAGCCTGTGAGTCTCTAGCTGGGAAAGCCAGGTTAGCACTTGGAAGGACCGAGTCCTCTGGAGTCCAAACCTCCAGTGCCTGCAGGGCTTCGGGCCCTAACAAAAATAACAAAGGAAGTAGGGCTGGAGATAGGAGCAAAGGACAGGACATACACACATTCTGGCACATTCTAAAGACACTCCTTAATTGTTTTTTAACATTGCATGTACTTTTTACTTTTCATATATCTGGCAGGAAAGCTAACCACCTCCACAGGGCCTGACTCCTGGTCTCCCCTCAAGGCCCCTGGAGAAGGTGACTTGCTGTGGTCTTCTGCAATGTTAAAATGGAATTTATTTCATTTGCAAGATAGCTAACAAAGCAAGTACTTCCATAGGTAATGCTCCAACTCCACTCCCCACTCCAATCTTCCCTAGTTTATGTCTTCATTCTTCTGTTAAGATAAAACCAGAAATGGCCATATTCAAAGCTCAGACTGACGTCATAAGATGTGACAGCCCTTTCATTGTCCCTACAGGTTCACAGGCACCTCAGCTGTGGCCTGTGGCCTCGCAACAGTTGACTTTGTCCACATCCCCTGTTGTATTTCTACAGGACAGCTCTGTGAAAAATACTAATTGATCTTGAGATAGCTGCAATACAGATACAAAACAGCTTGTAGTTGGTCTGTCACCAGGGATTCCTAGGGGAAGGGAAGAGGTAAGGTGACTAAGGACACCAGCAAGAAAGGTTTTATCTCAAATGAGACGCTAATGTAAGACAATCTGGCTTTTGCAAATTTCGTTTTCTGCTTATGTTTTATTAGTGATCAGAAGGAAAGTGCATTTGTAGGTGAGGATTCTCCCTGTGCTCTGAGTTATTTTATGGCTCTGTTCGCCAGCTAAGTGCCCAAGGCACAGAGGAGAGGAGAGAGCACTAGACTTAGAGTCAGAAGGTCTGCATTTAGGCCTCGGCTATGTGAACCTGGGAAAATCACTTGACATCTTAGAGCCTCAGTGTCTCTGTCTGAGAAATGAGATAATGGTCTATTCCTTGCCTTTTCCTGTGCACCGCACCAGTCCTGTCTAAGCCTTTTTTTTTTTTCTTTAACACTAAACTCTTTTAGTAAAAAATTAAATATCTTCTCAAAAAAAATGTCTACATGTATTTGTATGTCTTGTACATATATCTTTTAATATGTCATGTATGTTTAAAAAAATAGACATTTTCAGAAGCTGATACGAAACTCGAAGAAGCTATAATAGTTTCTTCTCATTGTCATCTTGTGTGTCCCTTGGGGCACACGACCACCACTTTGGAGATGGTGCTCTGGATATAATAGATTATTTATATTTTTCTAAATGTGACCTTTTTCTCCCAAAGTCTTGATACTCAAAATACAGTCGGACCAATGGCATCAGCATCACCCAGGATATGTTAGAAACAAAAAATTCTCAGGTCCCACCCAGACCGACTGAATCTGCATTTTGATAAAATCACCAGGTGACCAGGTGTATACACTGAGGTGGAGAGTTTTCTTGGCATAAGCTCCCTTCACCTGAGGGTCTACAGAATGTTTGCTCACCTTTTAAGACTCCAGGAGCACAGAGGTGTTAATGCATCCTTTCCTGACCACCCTCACGCCCACGCAGAGCTAGGTGTATTCACATTTCTTATCCCATGTACCTTTACGTGCTCTGGTATAGTGACAGCTCTTAGGTGTTAGACATTAACTTGAATGTATTTGTCCATCTTCCTGATGCTCGATAATATTCACTGAAATAAAAATTCAGGGGAGTCTGTTGCCAGATCAAATGAGACAGTGTGTATGGAAAGACAACCATTTATTTATTCATTCATTCAAGAAACTTATTTTGAGCAGCCACCAGATGCCAGGAAGATCCCCAGGTGTGTGGTAGAAAGAAGGCAGGAGCACAGCCCCGCCCTGGGGACCTCAAGGCTTAAAGCATTAAAATATCATGATTTTTCATCCTCATTCCTTGGTCATTCCTGTTGCTGCTTTGGCTCCAGCCATTTCAGAAGGTAATAACATTCTATGAGAGCTCAGGTGTTCACTCTTGGGACTGCCGTTGGACCAGAATGTCCAGGTATCTTGTCCAAGAAAACCAACCGCTCGGTTTTCCTAGGACCCCAGTGGAGCTTGCCATGCCCCAGACCCTGTGCTTCCCTTAGGGTTCAAGCTTTTGCTCTTGGCTGAACTATTTCCAGCTGCAAAACAAATGGAAACGTATTTGCATTTTCAGTGGGGAGCCCAATAAATGAGCCCAGAAGGACGGCTAAACAAGAACATTAAAAACACTGCAGTAGAGAGGTAAGGGCTCTGCAAAGAGTTATCATTCTTCTCCTTTGACCTTTATACAATAGTTCAGTGAAACTGTCTCCAACTACAAAAAAATGCTTGCGAGGAATTCTGTACTACTACTTATACACTGCAGAGCACCTGATATCATGGCCTAAATAAAAACTAGAAGCCCAGAAAGTATGCTTTGAAAAACATACACCATACTTGGTGGACCATCTGTCATGATAGAAGAATTAATCTCTAAATAAACACATCTAGCTCATTCCAACAGCTCAGACCAATTGATGCACCTTGCCAGCTGCCTAGCCCCAGCTAAGAAGGAGATCTCTACTCCCTGGTTACAAATATAGGAAGCAAAGCATAGGGAAAAACAAGCTTTGCTATAAACTCTCATTCCCATATGGTGTGATGTGAACGTTCCTTTGGTCACCAGCTCTTATAATATCACCTTTAGTACCTTCTATCCCAGCTGTATCTCTCACGCTCAGTAAGTAGCATCTTAGATACATTTTCTTTAAGAGTTTGCCTGCGATCTATACTTTTAGTGCAATATTTCTGAAGTACTTATCAGAGCTTAACTTTTAGCCTAATACAGCTGTAGTTTTTTTCCTCCACTACTTAAGTTACTGAACCTAAACTGGAACACAGAAGTGTTGATGCACAAATCTGTGTGAATTGTATTCCCTGGAATTGTTCAGTGCACAACTTATACTATATTACATGGCAGCCTGTTTTTACTCTTTCCCAATTTTGCCCTCAAGATTACAATTTCAGAGTTATTCGTTTATATGCTTTTTTGTCTAATTTAAGTGGATAGGCTATTTTTATAGGAGAAGTACTAATCTCAGAAGACAGAGTGGTTTTCTAATGGAAATGCTTAACCGTAGCAGCATGAATGGTGTAACTAGAATTACCATTTAAAGAAGGGAGCAGAGAGGGAGTCCTTCAAGATGGTGGAGTGAGACGTGGAGATCACCTTCCTCCCCACAAATACATCAGAAATACATCTACATCATCTACATGTGGAACAACTCCTACAGAACACCTACTGAACGCTGGCAGAAGACCTCAGACTTCCCAAAAGGCAAGAAACTTCCCACGTAGGGCAAAAGAAAAATCAGAGACAAAAGAATAGAGGTGAGACCTGCACCTCTGGGAGGGAGCTGAGGAGGAAAGGTTTCCACACACTAGGAGCCCCTTCACTGGTGGAGACGGGGGGTGGCATGGGGGCAAGCTTCAGAGCCAGGGAGGAGAGCGCAGCAATAGGGGTGTGGAGGGCAAAGCGGAGAGATTTCCGCACAGAGGATCTCACCAGCCTGAGAGGCTCGTCTGCTCACCTGCTGGGACTGACGGGGGCTGGGGGCTGGGGGCTGAGGCTCGGGCTTCGGAGGTCAGACCCCAGGGAGAGGACTGGGGTTGGCTGCCTGAACACAGCCTGGAGGGGGCTAGTGCACCACAGCTAGCTGGGAGGGAGTCCGGGAAAAAGTCTGGAGCTGCCGAAGAGGCAAGAGACCATTGTTTCTGGGTGCACAAGGAGAGAGGATTCAGAACACCGCCTAAACGAGTTTCAGAGACGGGCGCGAGCCGCGGCTATCAGCGCGGACCCCAGAGACGGGCATGAAACGCAAAGGCTGCTGCTGCCGCCACCAAGAAGCCTGTGTGCGAGCACAGGTCACTGTCCACACCTCCCCTCCTGGGAGCCTGTGCAGCCCGCCACTGCCAGGGTCCCAGGATCCAGGGACACCTTCCCCGGGAGAACGCACGGCGCGCCTCAGGCTGGTGCAACATCACGGCGGCCTCTGCCACCACACACTTGCCCTGTATTCAGTACCCCTCCCTCCCTCTGGCCTGAGTGAGCCAGAGCTCCCGAATCAGCTGTTCCTCTAACCCCGTCCTGTCTGAGCGAAGAACAGATGCCTTCAGGCGACCTACAGGCAGAGGCAGGTCCAAATCCAAAGCTGAATCCCAGGAGCTGTGCAAAGAAAGAAGAGAAAGGGAAATCTCTCCCAGCAGCCTCAGGAGCAGTGGATTAAATCTTCACAATCAACTTGATGTACCCCGCATCTGTGGAATACCTGAATAGACAATGAATCATCCCAAAACTGAGGCAGTGGACTTTGGGAGCAACTGTAGACTTGGGGTTTGCTTTCTGCATCTAATTTGTTTCTGGTTTTATGTTTATCTTAGTTTAGTATTTAGAGTTTATTATCATCGGTAGATTTCTGTATTGATTTGGTTGCTCTCCTGTTTTTTTAATATGTATGTATAGATATATATATTTTTTCCCTTTTTCTCTTTTTGTGAGTGTATGCTCCTTTGTGTGATTTTGTCTGTATAGCTTTGCTTTTACCATTTGTCCTAGGGTTCTGTCTGTCTGTTTTTTGTACAGTTTTTAGCACTTGCTATGATTGGTGGATTCGCTTTTTGGTTTTGTTGCTCTCTTCCTTGCTTTTTTTAATTTTTAATAATTTTTTTAATTTTTTATTTTAATAATTTTATTTTATTCTTTATTTTTTTCTCCCTTTTCTTCTGAGCCATGTGGCTGACAGTGTCTTGGTGCTCCGGCCAGGTGTCAGGCCTGTGCCTCTGAGGTGGGAGAGCCAAGCTCAGGACATTGGTCCACCAGAGACCAAAGAGGAAATCAAAAAATACCTAGAAACTAATGACAATGAAAACACGATGACCCAAAACCTATGGGATGCAGCAAAAGCAGTTCTAAGAGGGAAGAATATAGCAATAAAATCCTACCTCAAGGAACAAGAAAAATCTCAAATAAACAACCTAACCTTACTTCTAAAACAATCAGAGAAAGAAGAACAAAAAAACCCCAAAGTTGGCAGAAGGAAAGAAATCATAAAGATCAGGTCGGAAATAAATGAAAAAGGAATGAAAGAAACGATAACAAAGATCAATAAAACTAAAAGCTGGTTCTTTGAGAAGATAAACACAATTGATAAACCATTAGCCAGACTCATCAAGAATAAAAGGGAAAAGACTCAAATCAATAGAAGTAGAAATGAAAAAGGAGAAGTAACAACTGACACTGCAGAAATACAAAGAATCATGAGAGATTGCTACAAGCAACTATATGCCAATAAATTGGACAACTTGGAAGAAATGGACAAATTCTTAAAAAAGCACAACCTTCCAAGACTGAACCAGGAAGAATTAGAAAATATAAACAGACCAATCACAAGCACTGAAATTGAAACTGTGATTAAAATCTTCCAACAAACAAAAGCGCAGGACCAGATGGCTTCACAGGTGAATTCTATCAAACATTTAGAGAAGAGCTAATACCTATTCTTCTCAAACTCTTCCAAAATGTAGCAGAGGGAGGAACACTCCCAAACTCATTCTACGACGCCACCATCACTCTGATACCAAAACCAGACAAAGATGTCACAAAGAAAGAAAACTACAGGCCAATATCACTGATGAACATAGATGCAAAAATCCTCAACAAAATATTAACAAACAGAATCCAACAGCACATTAAAAGGATCATACACCATGATCAAGTGGGGTTTATCCCAGGAATGCAAGGATTCTTCAATATATGCAAATCAATCAATGTGATACACCGTAGTAACAAATTGAAGGAGAAAAACCATATGATCATCTCAGTAGATGCAGAAAAAGCTTTTGACAAAATTCAACACCAATTTATGATTAAAACCCTCCAGAAAGTAGGCATAGAGGGAACTTTCCTAAACATAATAAAGGCCATATATGACAAACCCACAGCCAACATCGTTCTCAATGGTAAAATACTGAAACCGTTTCCTCCAAGACCAGGAACAAGACAAGGTTGTCCACTCTCAATACTATTATTCAACATAGTTTTGGAAGTTTTAACCACAGCAATCAGAGAAGAGAAATAAAAGGAATCCAAATCGGAAAAGAAGAAGTAAAGCTGTCACTGTTTGCAGATGACATGGTACTATACACAGAGAATCCTAAAGATGCTACCAGAAAACTACTAGAGCTAATCAATGAATTTGGTAAAGTAGCAGCATACAAAATTAATGCACAGAAATCTCTTGTATTCCTATACACTAATGATGAAAAATCTGAAAAAGAAATTAAGGAAACATTCCCATTTACCATTGCAACAAAAAGAATAAAATACCTAGGAATAAACTTACCTAAGGAGACAAAAGACCTGTATGCAGAAAACTATAAGACACAGATGAAAGAAATTAAAGATGATACAAACAGATGGAGAAATGTACCATGTTCTTGGATTAGAAGAATGAACATAGTGAAAATGACTCTACTACCCAAAGCCATCTACAGATTCAGTGCCATCCCTATCAAACTACCAATGGCATTTTTTACAGAACTAGAATAAAAAATTTCACAATTTGTGTGGAAACACAAAAGACCCCGAATAGCCAAAGCAATTTTGAAAAAGAAGAATGGGGCTGAAGGATCAGGCTCCTGTACTTCAGACTATACTACAAAGCTACAGTAATCAAGACAGTATGGTACTGGCACAAAAACAGAAATATAGATCAATGGAACAGGATAGAAAGCCCAGAGATAAACCTACACACATATGGTCACCTTATTTTTGATAAAGGAGGTAAGAATATACAATGGAGAAAAGACAACCTCTTCAGTAAGTAGTGCTGGGAAAACTGGACAGCTACATGTAAAAGAATGAAATTAGTACACTCCCTAATACCATAAACAAATATAAACTCAAAATCGATTAAAGACCTAAATGTAAGGCCAGACACTATAAAACTCTTAGAGGAAAACATAGGCAGAACACTCTATGACATAAATCACAGCAAGATCCTTTTTGACCCACTTCCTAGAGAAATGGAAATAAAACCAAAAATAAACAAATGGGACCTAATGAAACTTAAAAACTTTTGCACAGCAAAGGAAACCATAAGGCAAAAAGACAACCCTCAGAATGAGAGAAAATATTTGCAAAGGAAGCAACTGACAAAGGATTAATCTCTCAAATCTACCAGCAGCTCATGCAGCTCAATATCAAAAAAATAAACAACCCAGTCTAAAAATGGGCAGAAGACCTAAATAGACATTTCTTCAAAGAAGACATACAGATTGCCAACAAACACATGAAAGGATGCTCAACATCACAAATCATTAGAAAAATCCAAATCAAATCTACAATGAGGTATCACCTCACACCAGTCAGAGTGGCCATCATCAAAAAAATCTACGAACAATAAATGCCGGAGAGGGTGTGGAGAAAAGGGAACCCTCTTGCACTGTTGGGAATGTAAATTGATACATCCACTGTGGAGAACAGTATGGAGGTTCCTTAAAAAACTGCTAATAGAACTACCATACGACCCAGCAATCCCACTACTGGGCATATACCCTGAGAAAATCATAAATCAGAGTCAGGTACCACAATGTTCACTGCAGCTCTATTTACAATAGCCAGGACAGGGAAGCAACCTAAGTGTCCATCAACAGATGAATGGATAAAGAAGATGTGGCACATATATACAGTGGAATATTACTCAGCCATAAAAAGAAACGAAATTGAGTTATTTGTAGTGAAGTGGATGGACCTAGAGTCTGTCATACAGAGTGAAGTAAGTCAGAAAGAAAAACAAGTACTGTATGCTAACACATATATATGGAACCTAAAAAAACCCCAAAGGTCTGACAAACCTAGGGGCTGGACAGAAATAAAGATGCAGCCGTAGCGAATGGACTTGAGGACACAGGGTGGGGGGAAGGGTAAGCTGGGACGAAGTGAGAGAGTGGCATGGACATATATACACTATCAAATGTGAAATAGACAGCTAGTGGGAAGCAGCCACATAGCACAGGGAGAACAGCTCGGTCCTTTGTGACCACCTAGAGGGGCGAGATAGTGAGGGTGGGTGGGAGACGCAACAGGGAGGGGATATGGGGATATATGTATACACATAACTGATTCACTTTGTTATACAGCAGAAAATAACACATCATTGTAAAGCAATTATACTCCAATAAAGATGTTAATAAAATAAAATTTAAATTAAATAAATAAAAGAGAGGAGCAGAGAATGAAGCAGAGTGGTGCATTCGTTAATTTCCCAGCGTCTAACCACCAAGATTCACGTGCAGCTCGGAGAGTGAGGCCAAAAGCCATATTAATCTGCACTATGAATGTTTAGCACTGTGGAAAGAAATGTTACAAGGCAAAGGAAGGAACAGGCTTCTCTGCCACTGTGTTGACCTTGAAGCAACAAAATAGAAATGCTAATTACCATTTGGATTATCATTCTGTAATGATGTCTTTATTATGGTAATCATTAAATTTTAAGTAGAATTAAAGACATTAAATCAGACCCTTAGGAGATGCTACTGCTTGAGTTTGTAAGGATACCTAGTTTGAATGTGTCTTTGAGGGTAAAATGTATATAGTAATTTAGTTTAGATTTGCTTATGAACAATATTGTGCACAAAGAAGTCTAGAATATAATACATAGAAGTGTTATAGCCAGTGCTTTTGTAAAAAACATTTTAAATCCCGTGTCACATAACATAGTTTTAATAAATATAATTTACAGCAATCTTTACATCTTTACATGAAAATAAAAAGAAATAGATATGGAATGTATGGGGAATTACAACATTTTAAATAGGGAAAATAGATCCAATTTATTTATTATTTCCATTAAGTGGCATGTTTGAGTTCTTAGGACATGGAAACTATTATAAAAGATTGAATGAAATATTTCAGTAATTTTTATCATTGACTTGAATAAGGTTATAATAAAGCACATGCCGATATTTTGGCAACATGTGATGACAGAACTGGGGCCCAATTGGCTATTATCCCTGGAATTTCATTATGTTAATTTTACAGACAAATGAAATAATTACATTCTTTGGTTCCTTTGTCTATGTATTTACATATTGGTTTTTTTTTCCTTATTTACATGTGTCAAGATTTATACACACGCATGTACCCACAAGCATATAAGATATGGTTTAAGATTATGAGGTTTGTAATAAAAATATTATGATTTGAATATGTATTCTGCAAATTCTTACCTGTATACTCTTGGACAAATTTTTAATCTCAGTTTCCTTACTTGTAAAATGTAAATAATGACTCTGCCTCCTGAGAGAGGGGTAAATGTATGCAAAGCTGTAAGTACCAGCAAATCTCACCTCCCTGTTCGTGGTCTTAGCCTCTCCTGGAGGCTGGAGGTCTGGGAAATGAAGGCAAACAATCTCTCTTTACACCAATTTCCCACAGATTTTCAATCTGTGCTTCCCTCTCTCTCCCTTTCTAAATTTATTTCCTCTGGTGCTGAAGGACATGCATGGTTCAATCTTCCCTTAAAATCCCAAACTTGAGTTTTGACTACAGAAGGTGAAGTAGGGCAGTCTCCTCAGCTTGCTTTAGTGCAAAGAAATATATTAGCAAAAAGTAAAAAATACTTGGGAAGAGTTTTTTATATGGATTTTGGGGCCAAAATGTTAGTTTAACAAGGGCCATCTTGCTTGTGATTGGCAGGATCGTCAGGTGGGAGGCTCAGCCATGCACACGATTTAGCTACTACCAGATTCTCTTTACTATTGTATGAACTTCTGACACTATGCCACGTTTAAAGAATTTTTGTGTACTGTATTGACAGCTCTTTTAAGGCTTTTGATCATGGCAAAATACATAAAATGTAGAATTTACCATCTTAACCATTTTTAAGTGTACAGTTTAGTACAGGTTAGTGTTAAGTACATTGAAATTATTGTGCAGTAAATCTTCAGAACTCTTTTCATCTTGCAACATTGAAACTCTATACCCATTAAACAACAATATTGGCAGCCTTTCTATTATTCTTGAATATATAATGGTATAGAACAAATCTTATGTGACTTACATGAGGTGACAAAGAAGACTCAACGTAAATGTATCAGATTCCACATTAACACAGAATGCCAACTATACACGTGTATATATTGCATTTAATGCTCAGAATTAACTGATACTAGTATTCACTAGTAACATTAACTAATACTTGAATATCATCACCCTACTTTTTACAGATGAAGAAACGTTACCAAAGAAGTAAACCATATTCCACTAGCCACAAAGTTGGTAACTTATAGACAGGACTTTATCCCAGCTCTAGATATCGTGCTGGTCACTGTCTTTCCATCCCACTGCTTTTCTCATAGTTCACACCTCATCCGTTCTTGCCTGGATATGGACCAACACTTAGATCCCCTAGTTGCTAGTGTATTTCAATCCTTCTCCCCTTTGTGTCCAAATAGAGCTACATCAGATGTAAAGCTGACCAAGCAACTTTCTGCCTATAATCCTACAAGGAGCTCCTGTAACCTTAAACACCAAAATAGAATTTCTTCCTGTTTTTGTTTCCATTCTTAATGACATAAAACTGACAAACAATAAGCAGCACATATGCCAGGTATACGAATTGATGGAAGTATGTATATGTATTCACCTTTAAAACTATCAACATAACCAAGATGCTAAACGTGTTCATCACCCCCAAAAGTTCTGACCCCCATTTCCAAGCAGCCATTAATAAAGTAACAGTATGGTTAGTTTGTATTTTCTAGAGTTTTATATAAGTACAAATCACAAAGTATGTATTTTTTTCTGGCTTCTGCCACAAAACATAATAATTTCAAGTTTCATTCATACAGTTGGGTCTATCAATCACTGCTTCTTTTTGTTGCTGAATAGGGTCCCACTGAATAGCTAAACTCCAATCTGTTTACTCATTCAGTAGTTGACACGCATTTTATTTTTAATTTAGGGCTGTTATTTGAAAACTGCTATGAAAATCTTGTAAAAGCCTTTGTACGAAGGTATGCTTTCATTTCTCTTGAGTAAATACCTAGTGCTTATGATAGATGTGTATTTCATTTTTAAGAGAGGCTCAAACTATTCCAACATGTTTGTACCATTTTATACTTCTACCAGCAGAGTATGAGAGTTCCGGTAACTCTGCATCCTCTGCAACACTTGGTGTAATCAGGCTACTTTTTTTAGCCATTCCAGGGGGTGTGTAGTGTATCTTAGTATGGTTTTAACTGGCATTTCTTGTGTGTGGGGGGGGGGGGTGGTTATTTATTTATTTTTAACATCTTTATCGGAGTATAATTGCTTTACAATGGTGTGTTAGTTTCTGCTGTATAACAAAGTGAATCAGCTATACGTATACATATATCCCCATATCTCCTCTCTCTTGCATCTCCCTCCCACCCCTCTAGGTGGTCACAAAGGACCGAGCTGATCTCCCTGTGCTATGCGGCTGCTTCCCTTTAGCTATCTGTTTTACATTTGGTAGTGTATATATGTCCATGCCACTCTCTCACTTTGTCCCAGCTTACCCTTCCCCCTCCCTGTGTCCTCAAGTCCATTCTCTACGTCTGCATCTTTATTCCTGTTCTGCCCCTACGTTCTTCAGAACCCTTTTTCTTTTCTTAGATTCCATATATATGTGTTAGCATACGGTATTTGTTCTTCTCTTTCTGACTTACTTCACTCTGTATGACAGACTCTAGGTCCATCCACCTCACTACAAATAACTCAATTTCATTTCTTTTTATGGCTGAGTAATATTCCATTGTATATATATGTGCCACGTCTTTATCCATTCATCTGTCGATGGACACTTATGTTACTTTCATGTCCTGGCTATTGTAAATAGAGCTTCAGTGAACATTGTGATACATGATTCTTTTTGAATCATGGTTTTCACAGGGTATATGCCCAGTAGTGGGATTGCTGGGTCGTATGGTAGTTCTATTTTTAACTGGCATCTCTTTAACGATGATGTTGGCATCATTTCATGGGCTATATGCCACCTGCATATCTTCGTCATTAAAGTGTTGACTCAGAATTTTTGCCCTTTTTTTTTTTTAGCGGTACGCGGGCCTCTCACTGTTGTGGCCTCTCCCGTTGCGGAGCACAGGCTCCGGACGCGCAGGCTCAGCGGCCATGGCTCACGGGCCCAGCCGCTCTGCGGCATGTGGGATCTTCCCGGACCGGGGCACGAAGCCGTGTCCCCGGCATTGGCAGGTGGACTCTCAACCAGTGTGCCACCAGGGAAGCCCCTGCCCATTTTTAAAATTAGGTTCTTTGTCTCTGTAGTTCAACTGTAAGAGTTCTTTGTACAAATCCTTCATTTAACATATTTTTTGCAAATATTTTCTCATCTGTATCTTTTCATTTTTTTAACTGTGTATTTTGAAGACAAAAGATTTTAATTGTGAAACATTTCAATTATTGAATTTTATTTCTTATATTTTGTAGGTTTTGTCTTATAAGAAATTTTTCCCAAACTGAAAGTCACTAAGATTTTTCTCCTGAATTTTATAGTTTTAGCTCTTAAACTTGAGTATGATGCATTTCAGCTGAAGTTCTGAATATATCATAAGGTCGAACTCATTGTTTATTTTTTGCATATGGTTATCAAATCATTTCATCACCACTTATTGAAAAGATTATGATTTCTAAACTGAATTACCTTGACATGTGTCAAAAATCAGCTGCCCATGTATGTGTCTGTGGGTCTACCTGGGCTCTATTCTATTTCACTGATTTATTTGTTAACATCTACTCCAACGCAATTGTACCTTAGTTACTGTAGCTATGTATAAGCTTTAACATAAGAGGGTGTAAGACTTCCAACTGTAATTTTCTTACTCAAATATATTTTGGCTATTCTAGATCCTTTGTATTTCTGTCTGAATTGCAGGATCAGCTTGCCAATTTCTACAAAAATAGATTTCTTCATAATGTTGTGACCTGTGATCCACGAACAAGATTCTGTAAGATATTCTACGTAGACAATCACATCATCTGTGAGTACTGACAGTTTTAATTTTCCCTTTATGCTCTCAAAGCACTTTATTCCTTCTCCTTGCCTTCCTGCACTGGTTAAAGCCACTGATGAACTATTGATGGAGCTGAAGGGAATGGATGTCCTTGTCCTTGTCTTATTCCTGAACTGAGGAATAGAATTCAGTCTTTCACCATTAAATATGATGGTAGCTGTAGATTTTTCACAGGTGACCTGTATCACTCTCTCCCTGACATCCTGAGAGTTTTTGTTTGGAATGGGTGCTGGATTTTTTTTCAAATATTTTTTTCTTGTGTTTTGTTGTATGTGTTGAGTTGACCGTGATGTCCTCACTGGACTCCCAGACCCATCTTCTCAGCTTGGTGAATCCTAAGGGTTCCCCCTGCATCCCCTCCTGTGCTGTGGCCTGGATACGCTCCCAGAAGGAAGCAGACCCACCGTAGGGCTCACCGCCTTGTTTCTCCTCCTGGATTCACGGTCATGTGCTGCCTAATGTGCATCATCTAAAAACTGCTCCTTCGTATATTGTTTCCTATTGTTTAGCTGTTTCATGAGGGAGGACAAATCCAGACGTTGTTCCTCCATCAAAGACAAATACTGATGTCATCCCACTGGTATCCACAGCCTTCTCTCTTGCCAATCTCTAACTTGCAACTTTGTCTTCAGACCTAACAAGCTACTCAGGGATCTCCAAAAGTTCTGTATCTTTTCACACTGTTTCCTCTGCCAACTGTGCCCTTATCTACACCTCTCTAAACCCCTCATCCTGTAAGATAAAGTATAGCTGCTACATCTTCCCAGAAAACCTCCCTGTTCTCCCGTAAACATCAGGGTCCCTCCTGTGTGGACCCCATTGCCTTGTGCTTATCACTGTCACATCAGTACCAAGCTGCTCCCCTTGGTGGGTTGTGGCTATTTGAGATCAGGACATCTGTCCTAGTCTTCCTTGCTCTCCCCAAATCCAGTTAATAATAGGAATTGGTAAGTTGAAAGAAGGAAGGAATGCTAATATTTATTCCATTTTTCTGTCTGCTTTGGCATAGATGTGTCTGTATTTCACTGAAGTTTCCCCGATATGCTAGCTTTTAATATTTTTAATCGTAAATTGAGAAGTACTTTAATGAGAAGTTGAGAAACCTGAGTATCTTTTGCTCCAGAAAATGGATTATTTTTAAATTTAATACATATTTTCTTACTTTAAAGCTATTTTTATATAAAATTACTATAGAGAATACTTCATATAGAATTACTCTGGGGTTTATTTGTGCTTATAGGCAATTCAGCTTTATTGTGATAGAACAAGATATAAATAATGATGAGAGCAAGACAGGAATATTCATACAATGAAGAAGAAAACCAACATCTTTTAATTTGTCTTTAGCATTTAAATTTATGAGTTTATGTGGTAGCCCTCCACAAAATTGCTTTTGCCTCATTGTATTTTAGTGCCAGTGTGGCTTTTGACACTGAAATATTCTTTGGTGTATTCTGTATTAGTCCTTGGCAATAAAAACAATTTATATATCAAGTTGTAGTGCCCCAAACAGCACACACATGGTGAATCATCAAAAATCTTTCTTAATGGTCTCACCTATAGACCTTTTATGGTTCAGTCATTGTTGTTGTTTTTGTTGTATCTTTCCAAACGATAAGAACAGTACCCCACACATAGCGTTTTGTCCCTAGAGAACTGAGCATGGTCATTCTCTGTAGCTCATTCGGTTCAGAATTAGAAAATCAAGACACGCTTACCCTGACCCTCATATTATTTTTAGACATCTATGGCAATAATCCAACTATCCATTTCAATATATCCTTTTATTGTCATCCTAGCAGATACACTGAAGCAAGAAGAAATACTGCCCCTCGATTTTCCTGAAGAATCTGATTTCTAATATGGCCTCCATTGGCCCCATATGTATGGCCATACTTGTCAAGTCAGGCATCTCATCCTTTACACATGAAAAAGGATGCCATTGTAGTCTCTGCTAATCTCTTTTGAAGTTCTATTTTTATTTCACTGTTTGAATTTTTTAAATCTACTGAAATACACCCTCTTCCCCGTTCTGCTTAGTATCCTTGTTTTCCTTAGGGTGAGCAGAAAGGGAGGAAACATCATAGCATAAAAGCATTTTCAAAACTATCCACTTCAGCCACCTTATTTTAAAGAAAGGACAAGACACAGAAAGGCTAAATTAGCTGAAGTCTCACAAAGGTGAGAAAAGGAAAGTTTAATAAAACATGTACTTGACTTTTACTGATGATTTGACAGAGTCCTTTCGGGAGTTAGGAAATAGCCCCTATTTCCATGTTCTGCTTTCCCACGCTTCACTGAAAGGCAGTCATTCACAGAGTCAGCTGAGGCCTTGGGGCACTTTACCCAAATGACCTCATTTAATCCTCACAACAGCCCCATGGCAGATGCGGAAGCTGAACTAAGAAATGAAATAATTCACTCAGCGCTAGGAAATTAATACTTTTCAAGAGAGTCAGTGCAGATCTGTTGGACTCAAAAGTCTTCACTGTACAGTGATCTTCCATGATGTCCGCTAAAATAACTGGAAATCTTGAATGGGGGGGTGGAGAAAGACATAGGGACACACAGGGGAAGAGAAACCAGTGATTTTTATCATGGTCTTTATCCCACAGTTAGTTTTTTGTAATATTTCTTCTCAGCGTCAGTTCCTCACATCCAATTGAGCCTCCCAAGGGGAAATTTTTTTTTTTTTTTTTGCGGTACGCGGGCCTCTCACTGCTGTGGACACTCCCGTTGCGGAGCACAGGCTCTGGACGCGCAGGCTCAGTGGCCATGGCTCACGGGCCCAGCCGCTCCGCGGCATGTGGGAGCTTCCCGGACCGGGGCACGAACCCGTGTCCCCTGCATCAGCAGGCGGACTCTCAACCACTGCGCCACCAGGGAAGCCCGGAAATATTTTTTTATGCAACCTCCTATTTTTGTTGAGCCTCACGAGGCCTGGCACACAGTAATATTCAATATATAGTCATGTAATTAATAAAATAGGGTAAATGTGTCTAAATGTGTGAGCAGAATTTCTACATATTTTTGACTTGGAATTAAAATTTATATCCCTAAAATGAGGCAATATCCTGCTATTTTTATATAGACCTGAAAAAATAAGTTTACTTATGATCATATTCAAACATTTCTACTTTCTAGTACAATAACCTGAGATAAGTTAGTATTTAGAAAAATTCCGTAACACGTTACCTTTGCACTGGCTGACACTTCTTCCTCAAAGCAAACTTCCATTCTTGCTTCAGGGTCACAGATTTCTTCCTTGTGCCCTGATTATCGCTGCAGACACGAGCCAATGCCAACTGCCCTCCCACCACGCATCAAACAGAGCAGTGCCCATCTCGTCCAGGACATCTCCCTGTTTTTCATGGTCTCTCGTGCTTACTTTCCAGTACCCACTCCTTCCCGCACCTCCTACTTACTGTGGAACGAAGATGTATTTTAACTTGCAAATATTGATATAATTATACTTTTATAGCTTAGTGTTCTCATGGCAGAATCCCAGCCAAACTTTTAATTTCTCTGTGACTTGTGACTGGTTCAGGAATATGCACACATCTGTGGAGAGCCAGTGACCCATCTGTCCGCTTAACAGTGTATTTGGCGGTGAATGTAACTGTAAATGTGGCTCTGCAGGTCAGTGTGTGAGGGAGGGAAATGCAGTACTAATACATGGCAGTGACCTTCACCCCGCAACTATACCGGTTACTCAAGTCTTTGTACATCCAGGGCTGCATCACTGACTTGAATATGCATCTAAGCAGTTCAGAGGGAATTAGAAATTTTACCTGTTCCTTCTCTTTCCATGAAATTGACTCACACATGATTCTTAAAAGGTTTTCATATCCAGTTTGAAACTGAGAGCCTGTTCAGGGTCAAGTTCTGTTTGGTATTTCATGGTCCTGAAAAAGAAAATGAACTTTTGAAAAAAGAATTGGATTCTAGTCTCCGTTAATGGCATGCAAAGCACCAGCATGCATGGGTTTTACATCAAATCTACAAGATAAATTTAACTGGTGTGTTTTCCAGTTAAACATTAGCTTTAGCATGGACTGTGAGACTCTAAAGTTTCACGAGGGCAAGTTTGTAACCGAGACACACACTATCTAAAACAGGTGGGGACCATACGTAACTTCCCTTGGAAGGTTAATGTCGTAGCAAATAATGAAATAGAATTTACTGGACAAATAAGGAAAAGCCACTCCAAATTAAGTCTTACAGTGATTACTGTATAAGGCACATATGTAATGCTTCTTGTTTTCCTAATAATTGCTATATTTTCCTATAATAAACCGTTACACGGTTTCACAAATATCTTTTCCTCTGCTATTAATGGTCCCATTTTATTGAAATATATCCAAGACTGGACAGTAAATCTGGATGTCAAGCATACAAGGGGACATGCCAAAGCCTTGTGTTCATCATTTACGCAGGAGACGCTTTAAAACTGGGTTTCAATCCAAACAAAAGTTTCATGTGCAGAGTAAAACTGCTTCCTTAAAAGACCTGTATCCACGACAGCAACACAACGGTTTCTGGTATTTACTTTCTTCAACAGAGAAGCTGAAGAAACACATGCTAGGAATCTTAATGAGCCTTGGTCATAAGGAACACATCAGAGGAGTCTCAAGATCACAGAATCAGCAAGTTGTAGTGAATCTACCAACATCATGCCTGGAGCGCTGGCCCAGACGCTGATGGCCCTGTTTCCACAAGTCTGTGTTTCATGATGCTTAACTCAATTTTCACAGGAGTTGTCCATCACCAATGATGTCACAACACAGTCCCACATTCAAGAAAGTCACAGTTTCAGAGGTCAGAAAGTCAAAATAAACATTTATTCAACAGGAATGTGTTGTTATCTTTCCCCTGCATGTGTCAGGTCCTTTGTAAAGCTGTGTTAAATGGAAGGGTGAATCAAAGACTGTAGAAATCCTATTAGAAAGTGGAAGATCAAGGTGAGCTTTCTGGAAGCGAGGAGAGGTCAAATGAATGGTTGGTTGTAGTTCAGTAGAGAAAAGCAAATGCAGGAAGTAGCCGAGAGCCCTCCTGTCAACATCTGCCTCCAGATGCCGTGTTTGGGGTCACAGAGGGTGGCCCTGTGACTCCGCTTCCTGGAGCCACCTGTACACTACCCATTCAGAAGGAAGCTGCTGAGGAAATATTTTGAGTGTCTATATATAATAAGCGTTTCATCCTTTATAAAAAAAACTTTAAATTAGTATAAAATGGAAAGGCAAATATTACTTGTGAGAAAAGCTTGGGTGGACTTCGTTCCTTAGCCAAATACCCAGCACTCCCCTTCCTACCTCCACAAGGCTGTCAAGATTATGAGCCTCGTGAACACAGGTGATTAATTGATACAGATTTTATTTTTGATGCAAAAAAAAAGCCTTAATCTGTGACCTTCTATTCCTGCAACATCCAGTGCACTCTGGCACCGTGGCCGCTGCTGTACCTGCCACAGATGCCCTCATCAGTGGGATGAAGGAAAGGGCATGTAACCCTACAACTGAGCCTCTCTCCCAGGCCAGAGGTTACCAGGTAGCCAGACGGCAGCCCTTCCAGGAGACGGCAGACCTCACCTGTCCAGTCTCTTACATTCACCCGGTACTGCTCTCCACAACCCCGCATTTCTCCCGTCCCTCCCAAACTTTTGCACAGCGCCCTCTGGAATTTCCACTTGGTGAACCGCCACTCGGCTACATCATCAACCCCTTTCCACAACATTCCCTCCTCTTTCCTTGTTGTATAGAAAAGGCTTTCCGAAAATAACGGTTCCCTTCAGCACCCTTAAGAGGCGGCTTCTCTTCTTCCCCTGAGGTCAGGAAGTAATCTGACCTTAATCTCTTGTGCTTTTTCTCTCACTGCACTCACTCTGCACAATTTTCTCTTTCTTGGAGCTCACAGCCCCGCTGCTCTGGCACTTTCAGAGTCTCTAGAGTGCAGGTTCCTTGCAATCATCTGCGGACCTTCATGACACTCATTCACCAATGTCCCTTCCACCAGCTCACACTCGTGCTCTACCCACTTTCTCTGGCTGTGATTCTAGGGTTCATCAACATCTACATGGAGATGCCCCTGCAACCCTGGCCTTCAGGTTTACTGGCTTCCTAGACTAAAAGGTTCTTCTCTTTGTTCTACAGCAGCTGCTTTTCCCCATCTTCAAATCCTGAACCACGTCTTGTCTAAATCATGAATCAAAATATTCCACTTTGCAGGCAAAACTTTTTACAGTTCTATCCTGCGCATCCAAGTACCTCTACAAAACAGTGCTTCGATCTCACTGAGACCCTCATTTTTGACCCTTCTGCTTTCTCTCTATCCAGCAAATGCCAGTTGTTATCCTCCCTTTCCACTCAGCCCATCATTTAAATCAGGCATTTTTAAATGTCCCAAATTCCTTTGCTTCATATTTTCTTTGCACCCACTTATCAAGCCCCTAGTTCTCCTTGTGGGAAATTATACAGCTGAGCAGAGTGGTGTGACGATAAATTTAGATTCGTCACTCTCAACTGGGCTTTTAGAGCTGCTCCATAGAAGTTCTCTCTGCCCCTCTCCACAAAAACTTCAACCTGTACAGCTCCAATCTCATCAAACCTCCAGCCTGCCCAGCCAGCCCTTGTTCAGGAAATGATATTGTAGTGAGAGTTTCAAGCCATCTGCTGGGGATGGTCTCAACGGCCCACCACCAGATCCATGCATCACCAGGGTCTATACCCAGCTTCTTCTCCACTGGAGACAGTATTCCTCCCATTCAAGCCCATTCTCTCCTGAGGCTTCCTTCTGGAATCTCAGGCTGTCATTTATGTGGATTCACTCTTGCATCTTCAACCTTCCCTTACATATAGAATTTGACCCTTCTCATTGACATTAACAGATACCCTGTTTTCCCCATAAAAACAAAAGTAAAACAACAAAAATATCTTCCCAGACATTATAGTCCACTTGGGCTGTTGCTTTCTCTTTCTTTCACAGTCAAGCTTATGAAAAGTTTGTTCTGTATATGCTCTCTGTGCTACTTCGTCTCTTTGGGGATCCATTCACTGGAATAAGACTCCACCACCCTATGCAACAAAATCTCCCTAAAGTTGCCAGTGATCTCTCTGTTGCTACATCCAGTGAATAACTTTTGCTCTTCATTTCGCCTGACTTATTATTAGCATTGTCCAGAGTTCCCTCTTCCCTATTTGCTGAAATACTGTCTTCTCTTGTCTCCCGTGATGTATGATCTTGACATCCCTGGATCTCTCAGAAATCTTCACAGTTTCCTTTGTCAGCTCTTCCCCCGCCCCTCCTCCTTCCCCTAGATCTTAGAAAGTTGCAGAGTTATAATCTGAGAGTTACTCCTGGATGCTCTCTTCTCTCAGTACATCACCTTTGGAGCCATTTCATATATCCCTGTATGCACCACTTCATGAGTTCAGCCCAGACCACGCTTCAGGATCCATGCTGGTTTACTCAGCTACTCACATGACACCTCCACTCGGATCCCTGATCACATCACACTTATCCAGCTCAAAATTGAAGATCTGATATTTTTCTCTAAATGCTGCTTCTCAATGTCTCTCATCAACACAGTTGCACAAGCCAGAAGCTCTGAGGAAATTTTGCTTGTTCCTTGTCTTTCACTTTAGCACTGGATCCTGTTGAGTTTACCACCTACGTCTCTAACCCGAAAGCTTCTCTCCATCTCTATGTCATACCTTGGTCCAGGCTACGTTCCCCACTCAGCAAACAGGAAGCGTTTATAGAAATACAATTCCAGTAATGTCATTCCCTGCCTAAAATATTTCATTGGTTCCCATTGCACCTCAGATAAAGTTCAAAATTCAAATCTGGCTCCAGCCTACCTTTTTATCAGGAGAAACTAACCTGGTTTTTTTTTGTATGTTTTTTTTTGCGGTACACGGGCCTCTCACTGTCGTGGCCTCTCCCGTGGCAGAGCACAGGCTCCGGACGCAGACGCGCAGGCTCAGCGGCCATGGCTCACGGGCCCAGCCGCTCCGCGGCATGTGGGATCTTCCCAGACCGGGGCACGAACCCACGTCCCCTGCATCGGCAGGCGGACTCTCAACCACTGCACCACCAGGGAAGCCCTAACCTGTTTTTATTTCCGATCCTTGAACCACTAGGTTCCATCTCATTTCAAGGACTTCTCACATGATAATTCCTCTGCTTGAAAATCTTTCCTTCTCATTGTAATCCCCACCCCTCCCACCTATATGACTAATTGTAGTGTTTTTAGTCTTAGCTTAATGTTACATCTTCCCTGTGTCTACACCCCTAAGTAGGAGCAGAATCAGCATCAACTAAGAAACCAGCAAGCGTGGTCCCCACACTGCGAGGCCTCCAGTCTGGCCTACCTGCTGACTAAGTCCTGGCCATGGAGTGAGGAATGCAAATGAGACCCTGCTCAGATGCCCCAGAGCGTCCTGCTGCCAGGACCGCCCACAGGCCACCCTCCATTCTAGAGGCTGGACTCACGTCTCTGCTGTGTACTCCTCTAGGAACAAGGCAGCCAAGAATCTGCTGTGTGCAGCATAGGGGAGAAGGGAATGGAATGATGTTGAGCTCGTGAGGTATGATATCTACACACCTATGTATGAAGCCCTTCATGCACAGTAGGAGGAAGTTGGGCCGGAAGAAAACAGTGTTGGCGCAGGCCAAGGGCCTACCTGTGGAGTCTCACCACCAGGCTGCGCACTGGAGACGGAGGGTTACTTGTAAATGGGCCATAAAATGGCTAGAATGAGTGGCATGGAACACGTTCTCATCCGTAGCGTGAAAGTGAAGAAATGTCCTAGAAAAATGTCTTGCATTCCCTCATGCAAAACTTTTCACAGAGGGAAAAAAGTTGAAAAATCAAATAGGGGCCAACAGTCCAGACTCCAAATACTTGGGACCAGGATATAGCAGTCATAACAGAAAGGAGATGGAGTGGGTAGATTTTCAGGACGGTAAGAATAAAAAGACTGGTCTCAGCAAATGCTTCGATGCGATAAACACAGTGTACACCCCAAGTTCAGGTAACTCGAAATGCTACTTGCTGAGTCATAAAGTACAATTCCCATTTTACTGAGTGCTTTCTCATTACACATTATATTCCTTAAGTTAATCTAGTGGCTAGATTCTATATTAACTCAGTTCTACAGATGGCTTGGAGGCCTGTAAACAGTTACACAGGTTGAGTCCTCTAGCCCTGAACACATGGATTAATGCTTCAGCAAACTAATTAAGGTAGAGGAGTTTCAAGCCAAATGTTACCTTAGAGGTTTTTAAATAAAAGTCAGAAAAGCTCATCATGATCTTTGCTTATAAACTTACAGTCAAAAACAATTTCAGGGTAGAAAACAGAGATCAAGTTAACATTCCCACAGTAAATTTATCGCTGCTGATAACCATCATTACGCAGAAGATGGGGACTTTGAGGGTCCAGGCTACTCCAGGGCTACCCATTTGCTGTCCTAGGATGACGGGCCACAAAAGCTTTGAGTACCAAATGGCCAACTATTTGCCCGGAGGAAGGTTGAAATCTCCAAAGTTACATCCAGAGAAGTGGCAATTAAACCACAGAAAAGATCTTGACAAAAATATGAAACCTGAGATTATGGCAGACTTCTCATTACTGGAAACCTCAACCAATTCAGGTTTACCCCACATAGAAAATTCTATACTCCAAACGCATTTCAAGGCGATCCAGGGGTTTTGAAAAAGAAAATCCCCAAATTGTAGAAGAAATCACCCTGTCAAGAGCTGAACCCAATGAAGCTAATAACAATTAGAAGCACTGCTGTTTGAGAAAGGTTGCAAAGGGTTATTCTATAAAAGCAAATGCAAAACAATTAGAACATCAAAATGACTTGCGGTAATTATGCTCATGCCTTTGCTGTTGTGTTTAGATGAATATGCGTTGTAGAAAATAGCTGCACTGTTATCATACGTGTGCAATTTTTAAACGGTGTCCTCTTTTTGCAACTAATATGACGTTTCACTCTAGTATTAAATTGGATTTAGAGACATCGCTCCCATCCCCCTGAGGGGTCTCTTGGGGATCCACCTACACGCATTCCAACTGTCACTTTCTCTTGAGCTGGTCTGTCCCCATGCCGTCATGCCTTCAGTGACCAATGGCAATGCTTCTGTATCTCTGATAAAGTTTCATTATCATGGAGACACATCACAACTGATGGCTTCAATCAAATTTAGGATGAAAATATTCCAGAGTAGAGCTATTGTCATGTGTAGGCAAACATCATGAATGAGTTTGCAGGGAGTAGTGTGTAGTATTTCATCTTATTGAATGATGAGAATGATGACTCATGAATGATGAGTCAGCCTAACTAAATGTTGTCCCATCAGAACCTGTGAACCTTGTCCCTCCGTGGGTGGTGGCCTCCTGTTCTCTTACTAGACTCCAGTGCAGCATGATTCTTGACACCATCTACCCCATGTCTGTAAGCTGAGTTGCAGCAGATGTGGCCCAAATCTCTTCCATGTGGAGGGAAATAGCATTTATAAGTGTACCGGGGACTTGTGCATCTTATGCAATGGCAGCTGGAAACTTTAATTTTCTCCACACGAAATACATGCAATATAGGTATGAAATTACAGAAGGTTGTATGAAGTCTCCAGTTCTGGCACCTCATGAAACACTTTGCAACATATTCTGCACTAAAAAAAAGCAGACCACAGGCATGAATTTGGATGCATGTGCACATGATCCTGAAATATTCTGGTGGGTAAAATTCATAGGCAATTCCTCCTACTTTTAGTCACTTCAGTCAGAAACCACATTAGACCAGAGAAAAATGAACTGTGAGGTTAGGATGAAAAGATTTTAGGTATAATAAACGCCTAATACCAAATGTCTTTGCAAGAATGATGCCACTTGTTTGTAATCTTGAATTCCAAAAGTGACTTCTTGTTTTGAAAAAAAAAGTCATAACATCCCTTTAAAAAATGCGAGTTCTCGGGCTTCCCTGGTGGCGCAGTGGTTGAGAGTCCACCTGCCGATGCAGGGGACGCGGGTTCGTGCCCCGGTCCGGGAGGATCCCATGTGCCGCTGAGTGGCTGGACCCATGTGGGCCATCTCAGAAAGTGAGAGAGACACCAGGGAATAGGGTTGTCAGTTTTTATAGGGGTGGGTAATTTCATAGGCTAATGAGTGGAAGGCATATTCCAGCTATTTGGGGAAGAGGTGGGGATTTCCAGGAAAGGGCCACCACCCACTTTTTGACCCTTGTGGTCACCCTTGGAACTGTCATGGCACCTGTGGGTGTGTCATTTAGCTTGCTGATGTGTTACAATGAGAGTATACTGAGGCTCAAGGTCTAGTAGAAGTCAGTCCTCCGCCATCTTGGACCTAGTTTGTTCTAACCAGTTTGTGTATTGTCCTCGGGCTATGTCATTCTTTTAAAGGTTGTGCCCTGCCCCCTTCCTGTCTCAGTACCATCATCCACTCCCCCTGAGCTGTGACAACCAAAAACATCTGCAGATACTGTCAAATGTCCCCTGGGGAACAAAGTCACCCTCAATTGAGAATTACTGGTCTAGAAGTTTGTAAAATTTACTTGTATCTGAAGTTCAAGAAATTTTACTGGGAAGAACCTAATTATGTAGGATCTTTATAAATTTATTTATACATCCTTCAATTTATGTGAGCCTTTTTACAATGGTCTCTGTCCCCATGGACTGGGACTTAAGGACTCAGACTCTGAGACTCAGATTGAAGCTCTTGAAGGAAGACACTCTGCACTGTTGTCTCTCACAGTGTCCCAAACATAAAGACCTGGAAGCCTCAGCCTTCAGGTTCAATCCACCCTGGGCTTTGTAGGATCATAAACCCCAGAAAACTCACATGAGTTCAAAATTCACATTCCCCAGACCAGCAGAGACCCCTGCCAAGCTGGAAGCAGCTCTATCTCCCAAGATTTCATCAAAACCAGCCCCCCTGCCACTATACCCACTTGTCCCAGGAAAAGCAAATCCCTCCAGAATTAGCAGTAGAGGGTAAGGAATTTTATATTCAGGTGTTCCCAGAGTCACCTTTAGGACTTTTACTTACTTTAAAAGACTTGCTTTTGAAAATATTAAAGAAGTTGGGAGAGGCTTGGTAAAAGACAGTAGTACTCCATGTGGGAAACTTGTGCCAATGTAAATGACTATAACAGTAAAATTAAGCACAAAAGAAAAGTGAGATAGGGCTTCCCTGGTGGCGCAGTGGTTGAGAGTCCGCCTGCCGATGCAGGGGACGCGGGTTCATGCCCCGGTCCGGGAGGATCCCACATGCTGCGGAGCAGCTGGGCCTGTGAGCCATGGCTGCTGAGCCTGCGCGTCCGGAGCCTGTGCTCCGCAACGGGAGAGGCCGCAACAGTGAGAGGCCCGCGTACCGAAAAAAAAAAAAAAAAAAGAAAAGTGAGAGAGAATTAGTTGGTAAATTATGCAAATTATTTTAAAATTCCACAGAAATCAATCAATAGTGATGTTTAAGTAAGTATGAGAACAATCAAGATTTTAATACGAGATATAAGCTCTCTCTCTAGTTTTGAAAATTCTTCCAAAGGGGTGTGTGTGTGTGTGTGTGTGTGTGTGTGTGTACGTACATATATATAGAAAGAGAAAGTCCACTGACAGGGTATATCATGAAAAAAGTAGGTATAGAACTAGAGATAAAGAGGATGTACCATTACAAAATCCAGAAAGAACTTAAACAGAATCTCAAGGAACCACCAGTATAAAAAAAAAAAATCTGTTCCTAAGAAATGATTTTCTAAGGTGATAAGTTAAACATATTCAAACAGGTACTAAGTGAAAGCAGAATGGTTGTATAAGATACAAGTACGAAGGACAGAATTTCTCATTTATCAGTGACAAAGGCAAATAGAAAGTCCAACGTGAGTCTTGTCAGACATGCTCCCAGCAGAGTAAACAAGGAACAACTACAAATATCAGAAGCAGGAACATCAGGAAAAGGTTGGTGCATTCGTTTGACTGATAATCAGATCAACCTCCCAAGGTTCTTTTCTTAGTGATTTCATTTCAAAGAGATTTCATAAGTAACACTCTTTGGCATGTTCTTATCCTTTTAGCAATCATTGTTGAGAGCTTTCAAATGAGCAAGAGAATATCTGCCTCAAAACTCAGACTAGATTTGTTTTAAATGACTCCTGGAGCTGTTGCTGTCTTCAGCTAACCAAGAAATAAGCTACATATGTAGAACTTGAACAACAGCAGAAGGGAACAACAGGACATGTGGCTATCCCGGGCATATGTCACAACTTGAAGGGAATGGGATAGTACACATTTACATAGAGAAAATGCCATCTCCTCATCTCCTCTGGAAATGGAATCTGACTGCAGAACTGTTAGAACCCACACACAAAGTCAGGTTCAGACTGAAAATGAAACAGGTGGAATTTCCTTGCAAGTCATTCTATCAAGCGCTCCCCGTGAACAAGTGAGCCCCCCACTAGCAATTCAGAACTTTCAATAAGGGATGGGTCTCGAATAAAAGAGAGAGGAATCCTCTAGGAATCTTATTCAGAGACTGCCCTGGGGCTCCTGGAGGCTCTGCTAGAGTAGGCCTAGGGAAGGGCCCTAGAATCTGCATTTTTAAATTTATCCCAAGTGATTCTAGGACAAACAGTCCCTAGATTTCTTCAGAAAGCACTGGTAAAACCGCCGAGACACAGAAAACCCGGGGTTGCCTTAACTAGGTTTGGGATTTAGGAAATGGATTCTTTCTCTGTTATATTTCCTTTGGTCTGCCCCAAATAAGTCCCCAAACTACACAATTCTCTTTGAAATAAATCTTGGAATACCACTGATTCTCTGACCAGTGCCATAGGACCAGAAGTGTTCTGAGAGATGAAAACTTTGACCTCAAGAATCATCCATACCTCCTTTCCTTATGGGGAAAAAAGTACGAGGAGGGACATAAAATGCAGAATTGAATTATTTCTTCTGCAATCCTGGATGAGATGCAGAAGCTGGGGAAAAGCAAATCACCAAGGAGGAATCCAGAAACTTGGCCATGATCTCTTCTCTCTCCAGATAATTATATGCTCCCTTGCTCATTTCAGCCATTTCACCAAACACTCTGTGCACGGTTCTTCCACAAATGTTATCACATGAATTACACATACCAGTGCAGCTAGAGAAGCTGTACAACAGTCCTGAGGTCTTGCACATGTTATTGAGCCTTAGTTTATCATGTGTAAATAGTAATATCCCACAGGTGATCCTGAAGATTAGAGATGATGCAACAAAGTGTCTATCATAGCAGTCAACAGCTTTTATAAATGGTCTCTGCTCTGGTTTTTGTGACTATTATTATTACTGTTAATAATTTTACCATATGAGTAGTGAAACTAGGACACTGAATGATCCCCCTTGACCCATCATCAGTAGATGATAAAGCATTAAATGAAGCTAAACTTCTCAACTCTAACACCTGTAGTACTCTGTCTACAATCCCATAGAGAATGTCAGTGGTAAAATATTTTTTGAACATCTATGGACTTTAGTTTAATCAGTATACAGAGCCTAGCATTGCTCCCATGACATTCAGTCGGAGTATGATATACACTGCAAGGAGAGTATCTTAGATCTGGCTGCTATAACAGAACACCATAGACTGAGTGTCTTAAATGACATTTATTCCTCAAGTTCCGGAGGCTGGGAAGTCCAGGATCAAGGCACAGGCAGATCCAGTGCCTGGTGAGGGCCTGCTTCATGGTTTGCAGATGCCTGTCCTCTTGCTAATTCCTCATATGGCTGAGAGAGCCAGCTAGCTCCCTGGCCTCTTATAAGGGCACAAATTCCATTCACGAGGGCTCCACCTTCATGACCTAATTACCTCCCAATGGTCCCACCTCCAAATACTGTCACATTGAGATTAGGGTTTCAATATATGAATTCTGGAGGGACACAGATGTTCAGTCCATTGTAGAGAATTAAACAGTCAAAAAATTTGGCCGCTTAGCATATTTTGCAAGGGAGAGTAGGTGTGGAAACAAAGAAAACTGCCTTTGTGGTTTGACATAAAGAACGAGTGTGAATCTGAGCTTCACTGATATGCATCAATCACCAGTTATTTTGCAGTTTGTCATTTACCTCTGCTGCCTGAATCTGACCTATTTTATTTTAGAGTTTTCCATTGTGTAGGGTAATCCTCTGTGCAGCAGCTAGAATTTCTTGGAAGACCAAAGTACAATAATATTACAGTTAGAAAATGCAGGATTTGGTCAGAAAGAAGCAACAGATAAAGGAGTTAGTTATCGACCCTGCTTCCAACACTCTCTGGCCTCATAAAAGTGCTCTGCAGTGGGACTCCAAGAAGTCCAATTCCCATTAGTCAATGAAATAACCTTGCCAGCTGGGCTGACCATTCAGATATGCACAATAAGGACATTACTGGTGGCACACAAAGAGAAAAACAGGACTTTTCCTCAAAAGCAGATCCTTTTCTCTTAAGAATCTTCTCCAAGAAGGGCATCTGGGCATTCCCTGCTATTTTTTTTATCACCTGAGGCTTCACTTAGCACAAATGAATTAGAACCATCAATTAAAAAGGGATGGGTGACGGGGGGCCCAGGGAAAACCAATTACACAATCAGAGACAAAAAATTGCAGAAATTAGGAAGATGAGCAACCTTAAAAAGTATTCAGCACTTTTATGAAACCCACATGCATTCTTCAAATTATGCAAATGATTTAATAAAATCAGAATTCATTAAAATGTACATACCTCCACCACCCCATCTCTCCAGGCATACGGCTCCCCAAGCCTACATTTACTCATTTCTCTGTTAATCAGTCAAGGTAACTTTTTAACCTCCCAGCGTCTGGAAAACAGAGAGCCCTAAACCAAAGCAAAAGGTGTCCTCCACTGAGTTATGTCAGGAAACCAGAATGAGCTGCCCTTCCATCTGAAAGTTAATATTAAAAGAAAGAAAGATATTTTCCCTCAATCAAACAGAGATCTGTTCATGAAGATATTCATCCAAACTGTCCTACCATCTAGTTTCAAAACTTTGCAAAAGTAAACCATCTAATATTTAAGAGATGATCAAAGAAACAAAAATGAATAAAAGAAGGAAGGACAGAAGGAAAGAAAAAAGTAATAGGTATGCACTCACTAGCTGGCACTAAATCACAGCAAATGATTTTAAATTAATATTTTCATAACAAGTACTTATTAAAGAAATAGATTTTAATTACTTTCATGTATTATTAAGTACTGTGACTTTACAATTCAAATTCAAACTGAACTTTTTGATGTTTTAAAATATATATCTAGTCATTAGCATGAGTTTACAACAGTGCAATCCACTTCTGTAAAACTGTTTGCACAGGGGCTTCCCTGGTGGCACAGTGGTTGCGAGTCCGCCTGCCCATGCAGGGAACACGGGTTCGTGCCCCGGTCCGGGAGGATCCCACATGCCGCGGAGCGGCTGGGCCCGTGAGCCATGGCCGCTGAGCCTGCGCGTCCGGAGCCTGTGCTCCGCAACGGGAGAGGCCACAACAGTGAGAGGCCCGCGTACCGCAAAAAAAAAAAAAAAAAACTGTTTGCACAAAGGAGTAAAACGTGACTCAGTGCCTTTGTTTATATTATCAATTTTCTGGCTATAAATGTCCTCGTTTCCCACAGAGTGTGGGGATAAATGTTATCCTGCTCTGCCTAATTATCACCAACCCCAATTAGGACAGTTCAAATCCACTGCTTAGTGTTGTAGGATATATTCACAGTATTGTCAGTACAGACCATGAGTTATGCGTGTTCTAGGTATGATTTATAACAGTGGTCAAAACTTTCATTACAGTGGCCTGTAAAATATTAACTTATAGTCACTGGAATGCAGTTTTGGTCATTTTCTTCCTATGATCGTAGATCAGTTATGTGAGCACAGCATCATCTTGGAGAAAATAAAATGCAGTTAAGTAAAAATGGCATGTGGCTAATGCCCTGTGGGAGCTCCGATTTAAAATGGAAATACAAGCTTACCCCTGAGAAAGGACAAGAGGAAACGGGCTTAAGTTTCTAGAAAGAGGGGAC
Organism: Pseudorca crassidens; assembly: GCF_039906515.1. Taxonomy (NCBI): domain Eukaryota; kingdom Metazoa; phylum Chordata; class Mammalia; order Artiodactyla; family Delphinidae; genus Pseudorca; species Pseudorca crassidens. Next base: position 8,812,371 of record NC_090313.1, read on the forward strand.
AAAGCGTTTTCCCTCCTGCCCTTACCTCCCCCAGCGTATCCAAGAGGTTGCTAACTGCCAGGTGAACAGGAGACAAGAGTGAAGAAAATGAAGACATTCTGTAGCTGACCATGATCTCATCCGGATGTGGGAGAAGAGAAAGGGGGATCTGCACATCTGCCTCATTCTTGATTCTTCACTTAGACTTTGTAAAGATCCATTATCCACTACTTTAAAACAAAGTTAGGAAATTAATTGTTAATAACAGTTGGAAGGTTCTGCTGGAGGTCATAACAATAGATCCCGAGATAAGGGAAAAATTAAGACAGTTGTCTATTTATTTGGAATAGCACTCCCGCACCGTTGCAATCACCTCGTTACTGGCTTCTGAGACCCAGTTTCATCCTTCATCTCTTCTAATGAAATCATCAAACTAAACCAAACCAAATTGCTTCCAACATAATCTGCTTGAAATACTCTCAAAGTGTCAGAAATCTAGACAGAATATTCACACACACACAAAATTTTTTTTTTTTAAAACCAAGGTGGTGATGTAAAAATATCACTATCTAGAGTGAATCTCAACTCCAGCAATTTTAACAGTAGCTGTGGGAACTTGAGGAATTTTCTTAATTATTTTGTAAAATAATTAAAGCGTAGGCATCGCAGGGCCCTGAACTGAGCAAAGTCAGAAACGCTGGGTGATAAGCAACTTGGTGAGGCCGGCTCAAGGTACAGAGCCGGGGAGGGCAAGTGCTAAAGGGGGACCTGTGAGTTCTGAGCATCAGAGGCAGGTGGACGATGAGGTGGAAGCTCAAGACTCAAAGAAGGTGGGAAATAATAATAATACATATTTGTATTTCAAGGTGAAATTGAAGGTAACTAAGAAATCTAATTTGGGGGGAAAGGGAAGGGAAAAGGAAAGGTAATGCATAAATCTGAGAAAAGAGAATTAGATGGTACCCTCATATATTTAATTCTTAAAAGACCTCTCCCATACTTTAATAAGTGAATGTACAAACATAAAAATACACTCTTTTGAATATAACTTCTTAGACTCTCGTGTTCTCCGATTTTTTTCTATGTGCATTAAAAATTGAATTCACAAATAAATTTTAAAAGTTGCACAATGACAAATTAAGTCAAGTTGGAAAAAAAACCCTAATTTTTTCTTTTCTTTTTATAAATTTATTTTTTATTTTTGGCTGCATTGGGCCTTCATTGCTGAGCACAGGCTTTCTCTAGTTGTGGCAAGCAGGGGCTACTCTTCCTTGTGGTGTGCGGACTTCTCATTGCGGTGGCTTCTCTTGTTGCAGAGCACGGGCTCTAAGCGCGCGGGCTTCAGTAGTTGTGGCACTTGGGCTCAGTAGTTGTGGCTCACGGGCTCTAGAGCGCAGGCTCAGTAGTTGTGGCACACGGAGCCTAGTTGCTCTGCGGCATATGGGATCTTTCCCGACCAGGGCTCAAACCCGTGTCCCCTGCATTGGCAGAAGAACTCTTAACCACTGTGCCACCAGGGAAGCCCAAAACCCTAATCTTGTATTTGTTGCTATAAACTCAAGGCACAGAGATCCAGGGGAAGTAGTTTGAAAATGGCAAGTTGTTGTGTCACTGTATATTTAGTAACTTTTTGCACTACCTGAATTATCTGAAAGCATATACATTATTCATTTTCTGGAGAGTTGAGCTGACCTATCAACAGAGCCTCTTCTGCTGTGACTTTTTAGTGTAAATAAAAGAACCCAGATGCCCGCAAACCTGAGCCCCATTTGCATGGAATTTCACATTCACACACATCTCATTAACTAGGGAAAAGGCTTTATCTGAACTCAGCTACCTTTGCTCCCACATCCCAATTATGATTTTCTACTTGTGATTTCCAATATGCTACTATTATAGTTGAACAAAAGAGAACTCTTTACGTATTTCCAAGAGTTTGTAAGCAGCATTGGAGGCACAATACAACCTAGAGACTTTTATAATAAAACATGAAAGGTTTTATGGAAAGAAGAAACTGTTTTTCCTTAATTTTGATAGACAGATTGTCTTAAGAAGTAGCTTTGGAAGTAGCTTTGAACTCTCAAAGTCTATGCCAGCTCGGAGAGTAGAGTGGTGCCGAGCCAACAATCTGGGGGAGGAAGGGCACAGGGTATTTTTCTTTAAGATTTATTCCCACTATTGAAACTTCCAGGCCAGGGAGACTTGAATCAGGATAAACTTTAGACATAAATGGGAAATGTGTTTTGTATGAAGCTTCTTTTTGTCTACTGTTACTTTCCTGAATACTGTCCTCTGAGTAGAGACCAAGGAGAGAAGGTGGAGAAGAGGATCTTATCTCCCAGTCAGTTAGGAGTTATTGGTCTACACTGTGTACTCTTTGAGGACAGAACATCCTTGGCTCCACATTCTACTCTCAGTAGCTAATCCAGAGATAGGCATCGAGTAAGTATCCAACACATGTTTTGTTTCTAAAAGATGGCAATGCAGAGCGAGAGTATAACACACAAGTCTGGGCACTTTTACTGTAAAGGGCCAAATAGTAAATACTTTAGACTTTGTGGGTCATATAGTCTCTGTTGAAACCACTCAGTTCTGCTCTTGTCATGTTAAAGCAGTTTTAGATGATATGTAAATAAATGGGTGTGACTGTGTTCCAATAAAACTTTATTTATGTAAACAAGCTGAGGGCCATATTTGGCCTGTGGGCTATGGTTGCAGGACCTCTGGCTTAACATGTACAAATGATGGTCAGTTAGACCTAGTCAGTCTAAAAGCAAGAGACCAGTTCATAGGTGGTTTAGAATAGAAAGCTTCAAGGTCAGGGTCAGGACTGAAGTCAAAGGGCGAATGCAACAGAGCTCTGTGGAAGCTGAAGAGTAACTCCCAGCAGAGGCTGCTCTGATATTTTCTCTAAAACTCCAAAGTCATGACTGCTGGAGTATCCTGTCAAGTGTTAGCTAAGGTTATCAGTAGGATTCGCTCCCTGGGCAGGGTTCAGTGAGTCTCTTCCCAAACCTTCCTCAGTGACTTGGATGGTTGACTTTCCAGTTAATTTTTAGGTAATAAGAAATTGGAGAATGGGACAAATCCATGATATTGCCACAATCTCTGTGAGATTAACATGTTACACTCTCAACCATTCCCCCAGGGAAATGAAAAAAGGAATAGGCATGGAGGGTGATGGAAAAGGAATTCCATTTTATAAGCAATTATTATGCGTTAGGATCTGAGCCATGTTAAATGTTGTTCCTATCTGTGCTCACATAATTCTCATTACAACTGTGAAATAATCATTTCCCTCTTTTCAGGTGAGAAAACTAAGATTCAGAAATAATTCAGGCAAAACACAGCAGTGCCTTCAATGGTCACCAGGGACACCTACTCTCCTGGGTCTCCTCTTGTCTCTGAATGGTCGTTATTAGGCTTTGGAGCTGTCCTTCTCCCATCTGCCCACCCTGAAGTATCACTACCCCCTGTGAGGCCAGCTTTGGCTTTCTTCTAACTCCCTACTCTCTCCCCGTAGGGATCTCATACATGTATGTCCACAATGACCACAGGTATGCCGATGATGACCAAACCTCAACCACAGCCCAGTTCCTTCCCCCAAGCTCCAGGCTTACATTGCAGACTGTCTATACTCTATCGGAGCTGTGGCATTTCAGATGGAATATATCCAAAGCCAATTTCATTGTTTTCCACCCACAGCCTACTCCATTTCTAACATTCTCCCTATTAGCCCACGGTATCCCCTTCTACCCAGGCAACCATGCTAGAAATATGAGAACCATCTTCAAATTTTCAAATTTCCCTTCCCTCCCACATTCAATCTGAGACCAAGTCCTGTCAATTATACTCCTACCACTCTCAAATCTATCTTTTCCTCCCGGTTCCCATGGCTGCTGCATCATCTTTTGTCAGACTGTTTAAAGTTTTCTAACTCTTCACACAGTGAGCTTTCCAACAGGAAATCCATCCTTGCTTGTGACCCTTCAGTGGTGGCCTCATTGTCTCTGGCAGTATTTTTAAAAGATATTTCCATGGCCATGATCTCAGCGGTCCTGGATTTCTTTACTAATTTACAAATTGTACACTTTTTGATAATAATCCAAAACATAAATGTAAGCATAAATATAGGTATATATTCCAGACAAGCATAAATATAGGTATATATTCTGTGACACAGCCATGCCGCAAGATTTCAGCACCTGCTATTCTGTCAGTGCCAACAATTTCATTAGCAACCAGTGATACCACATTCATCTTTCTGACTATGAAAAAAAAAAGGACGTAGGGGAACTTAAAGTCTTAAAGCCAGATGGCATCCCCTCATGGTATATAAACATACAAAGATCTCCCTATGGTTTAAAGAGAGACACATCGTGAGCAAACTGCGCCCTAGCAACATTAGTGCTGGTGAAGGCATGGCAAAGTCAAGACTCCCACACCCAAGCAGTTAAGACCACGCTCACATCAACGCAGTGTTTTAATTGAAAAAGAAAGTAGTGACATCCCTCCAACTTTGAATTGTAATTGTTTTATAATTCTTTTTAACTTATAATTTTGTTTTTGTTATATAAGAGCTTTGTATATAAGGAGTTTGTACTTGGTTTTACATGTGTACATATGTAAGTAAGAATGCGATAAACATAATTGAGGTGAACAATGGAAGTTGCAAGAGCTATTTTCCTTTAAAAAGCATCCATATGTTACTCAGGTTTAAGAAATGCTGGTTTAAGAAATGCTGGTGTATAAGCTCTAGTCCAAATGCCGTATGTTGAGTTCCTCCACAATCCACCCACCCTCACCTGCCACTGCTGGATGCACCCTGTAGCTCAGCCATCTCAAATAGCCTACTTCATCTACTTTATCCTTGCTTTTGTATGCCTGGTGTTTTGCAGTTTAGATTCCTCTACTTAATCTGAATTCCATCTAATATATTGACAATATCTTTACTCTTTCTCATTTCTTCCATCATCAACTCCAGTCAGGCAGGTGAATGTAAGTATTGTTTCCCAAGCCTTTCTCAAGGGCAGCATATGCCCATTATGGCACTTAACTGCATGTACTGTAATTATTGATTTATGTGTCTGGCTGTTTTCTTGAGGTCCTAAGCAACTTGAAATTAGGAATTTTATTTTATTCGTCTGTGCATTCCCAGCTCCTGGTTCATTTCCCAACATACAGTAGCCACTCAATAAATGTTATATAGGTGGATGAATGAAAATATAAATAAATGGATGGATGGATGGATGGATGGATGGATGGATAGATGGATGAATGGGTGAGTGAATGGATTGATGACTAAATTGACATATGGAAAGATATTGTCACTTCAGAGTACAATATATTGGGTTCGCCAAAAAGTTCGTTCGGGTTTTTCCATAAGATCTTACAGAAAAATGCGAACGAACTTTTTGGCCAATCCAATATTTTAAATTAAAGACAACTGAGAAATCACTGTTCTTCCTAAATAACATTCATAGTTTCTTCAGACTTTAGCTCAGGTTGTAACAGTATTCTTGTTACCAGAATGGCTCCATATGTAGAGTATGAGCTGTAATCTACCATGAAGATGCTTACACATATATATCAATACAATTGGAAAGCTATGATATTTTAACTTGAATAGATCTCTGTTGTTTGGATATAGAAAAGAAAACTTTCAGTGATCATCTTCAGTCTTAAACTGTGTATTATTAAAAGTTTTATATTGTCTTCAGTGAAAAATACTATTAACCCTTCACATTGTATTTTCTATTATTTTTGCTTCTGATGAAATTATAAGGGGAAAGAATCAAGCTATATACTGGATGTTCCACTTCAAATAGAATCTGTGGAAGCTAATGTGTTAAAAATGACAATCCAAAGGAGCAAAGTAGTTCAGCTTGAATATGGGGTTCTACGGTTAACTGGATTCTCCTCCTCAGCTCATAAACACACATAGATGAGTAGTTAACTACCAGTGGAGGCGAAATGAATACTGACTGTTCTTTGTTTAATTTGTGCTTTAAAACTGCTCATGGGTTCTGCAACTTTTTATATGGTTTCAGCTTCTCATTTGTGTTTGTTGTTTGAGAAATTGGGGTCTGTAGGCAATAGGTTTACACATAAGAACTCGTATTTCCAGCCCTAAGTTTCCAGCCCTCTTCCTTTTGCATTTTAGCCATACACCAAAGGTACATATTATATATGACACATGGTATATAAAATAGTGTCATTTTAAAAATATATATTTTATGTGAGTTTAGTATTTCCCTTTATTTAATATATACTCCTCCCTTGACATGTTATTCAGAGAACTTTAAGTACAGAAAGCAAATGAAGTTTCCATAGAACAAGGAATATTGCGGTTAAACCCAGTTAAAATTTCTCTAAGCATAAAGAATGATGTAATGAGGAATATGGATTATACTAAGCTAAGCAATATTGTTAACAATGTGAGATTGTCAGTAAAGGGGAAAATATGTATAAATACAGTTTCCTTCTTTTTTCTCTTTACCCAGTGGTAGACATTGCTTCCGTGAAGAAACAAACACAATGTGTTTTAGGAGCAGTACAATGGATTCAGGAACAATCCTAGTTAATCCCTTTGGGCTTTCTAATAAATGCTGAAATTGACATAGTAGACCTTACCTGTACATTTATTCTGAACGGTAACTGAATTAATTCACTGATGGCAGTTTTTCAGGGCAAGAAGCCTACGTAAACATTGGCTCCAATAAATTGAAAGAGAGGGCAATCTAGTGTCATAAGGAAGGAAATCGTGCTGTTATTCTTAGTTTGCCAGGTGAAAATGGAATGCAAGTAGCACCAACGTGTCTATGATGGCAATTTGTGAAGGTCACATAATTAGTAACTTACTGAACTTCGATTTGAACCGAGATCTGCCTGACTCCTATATTCAGGCAATTTCCACTGTACTATACTGTGAATTCCACTCTCATTAACAAGCAACAGAGGCATGTAACTCTTGTCTAAAAATGCTCTTGTCATGAAGAATCCTGGGGAGTTTTATTTGCTGGAGGGCTGACAAGGAATGTTGTCAGAATCCTGTTTCTCTTTGCCTGGATCCCAACTAAGAATCCTTGAGTCAATTTATTTTCCTGGGCTATATCCCATAGCTATTCACTTAGAAAAAATATTAATATTTTAATAAAAAGCTTAAAGATTGGAAAATTAATCAGAAAGTTTTTGATGTTCATTATTAATTTGAAGGCAGAGCCTCATAACATTATGCATCCCACAAACAGTACTCCAGTAATTAGAAAAAATGAAAAGCAGGAAATTCTCCAATTCCTAAGCTCATTTTGCCTCTAAATCTACCTTGGCCAAGCTCTTCTCTCTCAAGTGTCCTCAGACTTAGGACCTTTATAACCCTGTTCCCAGAGGTGTCCCTCCTTGTCATTTACCAGCTATTCTGTTGTTAGCTTCCCTACACCTTTTCCCTCGAGGAACCTCTGATATTGAGAGCCTATCCATTTCCTCCTAGGAATATTCTATCCATTAGAAACTATTTTCTCTTTCCATAAAATTGGGGAAAAACTAGGTCTCCATCCTTCCTAGATTTGTCTGTTGAGCTTCTCTTCTGGTTTAGGCACAATCAATGGCCCTGGATTGAATTGCTACTAAGCAAAGTTTATAAACACAAATGCCCTATTTGGGAAAGGGAGGTAAGGAGAAGCTTGTCACATCTTTCTACATGGGTATGACTTTTCCTTCTCTTAAAAAAATGGCCATTTTTCAAATCAAGGAAAGACCGTGTGGAGACTGAAGGTTCCAACAGTCTTCATGAATTACTTGCGCACAGGATTTTTCTTTAGGATGGACATTCTGTGTACGTATCCTAAAGGCAACTTAGACCTGATTTACTTAATAAGGCATAACGTGCGGTTTTGCAATAATAAATCCAGTAGTAGTTTGCTTCCCTAGCGAAAAACCTGTCTGAAGATGGATTTGTTGTCTTATTCATGTTTGTCTTCCCAATAATTTAAAAGTTCCTTGAATATAAGAGGTAGAAATAAATATGAATTAAATGAAACTTTGACTCATACATGGCTAATGGGTCTTTTAACTAAATGTTATTTTAACAGTGAGGGATGAAAAGATTTTTACAGGTTTCAAACAAAACTCTAGAAAATTGGTGTTGATGCTTCGATGGGCAGATGTAGTCCTTTTTCCTTATGCCATTCTATTTTCCACTCTCCCCTTTCCTTTTTTAAGGAAATCTTAAAATCTTACACCATTGCCACACGGTAAGTCTAATGTGTAAATGATGTAGAGTGTCCATAACTTGAAAAAGGCGAAGAAGCCCTACTTGATGCCAGGTTCCAGCTGCTCCCTAGTCAGCAGTCTTTGTGCTGGTTTCCCCTTCTTACCTCGTTGAAACTCTTACTATTAGAGATCTCTTTTTTTTTTTTTTTTTTTTTGCGGTACGCGGGCCTCTCACTGCTGCGGCCTCTCCCGTTGCAGAGCACAGGCTCCGGACGCGCAGGCTCAGCGGCTATGGCTCACGGGCCTAGCCGCTCCGTGGCATGTGGGATCTTCCCGGACCAGGGCACGAACCCGTGTCCCCTGCATTGGCAGGCAGACTCTCAACCGCTGTGCCACCAGGGAAGCCCTAGAGATCTTTTTTTATTAAACAGAAATGGTTCCAGGAGGCCAAAGAAATGTTGGGTTCTTGAAAAGGAAGCTATATTCTTACCTCCTCTGATGGTTAGCGCATCAGAGAGCATTCATTCATCAAGCCAACGCTGGGAGGCTACCGTGTGGTAGAGTGCAGTTTCCGCAAGGTTTTTGAAGAAGAGAATGGGAGTGACTGAATAAACACCAAGCATCAAGGGAAGCCTAACTTCCTTTGTCTGTGGCTACAGTTATCAGCTCAGGTGATGGGTGAAGCCAGTAGGTTAGAAGGATGAAGAAAAAAGGCAGAGATAGACGGCAAAACAAAGGGAAACCCGGACCCCTCTGACAAGGGTTTTTAAGTGCAGCCACCTTGCCTGAGATTTATACTCAAAAGACAAAAACTAAGTTTCTGTGTGTATTTTTAATGATGTCTTCTGAAAGGCAACAGGATTGGTTTTGAGAAAAGCCCAGTGATATGTCCCAGTCTCTCAGACTTCATAGCATACGTATTAAACCCTGGCAGAGATTTGTTAAATGCTTAAAACCAAAAAGACCATTACGAAGAGTTTTTCAATACAACAACCAGCAAGCCTGCTTCTTCCCTAGAATAGAACTTTGTTCTTCGGCCCAGAACAAATGCCCGTGTGCCCAGAGCAAATGTTTCAGCTGAATTACTTTCGGGACTTTAGAAGGTGCTGACACATCTTTGACTTTCACATCGTAAACGTGCCACCCTAATAATCCCTGTTTAATTACTGTTTATTGTAAATGAATGTTCTCAGCATTCCAGTGTGGCATTTTTCATTCTTCTGTCAGTGAAGTTTCCTCAGGTGCAACTTTTGCCCCCAGCTACCAGTGATGTGATCCCAGGCATGCACAAATCCGGAACCTGTGGGGAAAAGCACCTGGGACCCTGGAGGCAACATCTTTGTCGATACTCAGATATATAAAAACTAAATAGGCCCTTAAAAATGATAGAAGAAGGCACTGCATCTTCAAAGCAAACGTCCTGTAAAGACTGGATTACATATTCACAAGTTAGCATCAGTCCCATTCTGACCAAATTTCCTCTCTGTGAAAGACTGACAGCTAATGAAAATTAATAGGAATAATAATTTCCCCCATTCAGTGGCTCACATCTAATATACCCTAGATTGACAAGACAGAAACACAAGAAAAGGGTATGAGAAAATCTGTTTGTACCTTCTGAGTGGCAAAATATTCTAGAGGTCAGTCCAAAACTGAACTAATTTTTACAATCATTCTATAGAATAACAGCTGGCCTTACTGGAATGTCAAAGGCTGACTGTTATGATGACACAATATACAGGAATTAGAAAAAAAATCAGGTCAATTAATAATGTTTTCCCTGCAAGGATCAGATGGACCAAATTCTCTGAAATAAATGCCTGTGATAAGCAAAGCTCATGGTCAGACAATGGGCCTATTCATCATCACCAGAGAAGGACATTTCCACCAATATGCGAAGCTGAGATTTTAAAACTTTGGGTAATTAATTTCAATCAGAGCTCGATTCAAGGTCAGCTGTGTAACACCAGCCGCTATTTTCCCTTTGCTACTTTTGGCAGGCATTTTATGTGGCCGTCCATAAATAGTTAAGACCAAAGTATCTGCTGCATCAGCTTAGCTACTGTAGGGAAATGCAGAGGCCCTGGATTTTATTTCATTTGTAATTTCTAAGAGAAAGGGAAACGACCTTCTCGGTGTATTAAGAAATGAGTCTTACTTCCTGCATAAACAATACAAACATTTCTTTTTAAGCGTTCAATATGTTCATTTCCATCTGGTCCTTTCTAAACTGCTTGAGTAAATTGAGAAGAATTACGAAAGCTAAAGCCTTATGCACATACCGCCAGCGTGAAAGAATTTAAATCTGAGGTAACCTCCAATTGACAATAGTGAGTCATCAGGATAATGTAATATTCTGTGAGACACATGATGAAATAACAATCTGAAATTTAGCAACATGAATCATGTTTTCAAAGCAGAAGGGACCCCTGAGACTCCCCCATTTAGGCCTGGTCTGGGAAAGACACAGTCTCTAGGGTGCCCATAAAATGAAAAGTAGACTTAACAGGGTTAAGGTTGGTGTATAAGCAGGTCAGAAAGCTCATGTATGTACATGCAAAACTCTAGACTACTATTACTGTGCAGGAGAAAGAACAACAAATTAGATATTACAGACTTTAAGGTAGCTGCCTAATCCAGACCTAGACAAACATAAAATATGCAATTTACCCAATTCAAAGTTGACGAGTCTGCTATGGTGAAGGAAAAGAACTGTGGGTTTGAATCATAATTTGAGTTAGAACTGTGTGAACCATACAAATTATACAGGTCCGTTGAGATCATAAGGGATTATATAGGACAGGGTTAGTTGAAAATCACTGTACAAATTTAAGGAAAAGAAAAGGGTAGAGGAGAGAGGGACAAGAATAGGAGGATAAAATGAGGGACTAGAGAGTTACACTTATATGACCTTGTATGTTTCTAAGGAACAACCACAGTTTGGGGACAGTCACCACTTTGCCCCCAGAGGGGGTGATTCCACTGATACTGCCAGTGTGAGGGTACACAGATGTACCTACTCACATAGCTTGAGTAGGTTTCCTTTTATGCATCTTCTGTGCAGCCCCAAGACCCAAACCAGTTACCTGGGGGGCCACAGTGAAATTCATATACCTTCGGATTCATTGCCATCAACGTTATCATCCTTAACATTCTCTTCAACACTGTCATCATCTACTAGCTTTGATACAAGAATAATACGTACTTTAATATTAAATTAAGGGCATTAGTCATAGTGACAAAGGGAGATATAACCCTTACATGTTAGTAGTTAAGAAGAGGAAAGTTAAAGCCCTCACAAAATGATGGGTCCTTAATCATTGTCTGGACAAATACTGTGATCCCTTTCAAATGTATGTTATTAGCTCTTAATAATATTTGCTAACTTCAGAAAACAAAAGCCCATCCACTTCTCCTCTGAATATCCAAAGACCTCCTCTTTCTACCTGAGTATCCAGAAGCCCCTTCCATCCTGCTGACTAAAGGCAATTCTCAGACGGACCTTAGTTTGAACTTAAGTATAAGAAATCCCATAATTTCAAGGCTAGATTTATTCATAAAAGGAAGTCTATAATGTTGATATAACCAGAAGGTTGGTGTGATCATCCCTCAGCCACCCTCCTCCCTTCTGGTAGTGAAGTTCTTAGATAACAACAATTCCTTTTTTCAAAACAGCTTTGTTGAGATATAATCGAGATACAGAAAAACTACAAATATTCAGCGTATACAATTTTCAATTTAATGAATTTGGACATATGCATACACCCCTGAAGTCATCGCTATAATCAAGGTAACACTTCCAAAAGTTGCCTCAGGTCCCTTTGTTTTTTGGGTTTTTTGTTTTTGTGGTAAAAACACTTAACGTTAGATCTACCCCCAACACAACTTGTAAGTGCACAGTACAGTACTGTTAACCGTAATGCATTATGTTATGTAGTAGATCTCTAGTAGAACTTTTTCATCTTGCGTAACTAAAACTTTATGCCCATTGAACCACAACTCCATTTTTTTTCTTTCCCCCCAGCCCCTGGCAACTACCATTCTACTCTCTGCTTCTATGAGTTTGACTATTTTAGATTCCTCATAAAAGTGGAATTTTGTAGTATTTGTCCTTCTGTGACTGGCTTCTTTCATTTAGCATAATGTCTTTCAGGTTCATCCATGTTGTCATATATGGCAGGATTTCCTTTTTTTATAAAGCTGAATTATATTCCTGTGTGTGTGTGTGTGTGACATTTTGTTTATCCATTCATCTATAAATGGACATTTAGGCTACTGCCATGTCTTGACTGTTGTGAATAACACTGCAATGAACATGGGAATGCAAATACCTCTTCAATATCCTGACTTCAATTATTTTGGATATATACCCAGACGTGGAATATGTACCCAGACATGGGTAGTTCTTTTTTTAGCTTTTTGAGGTCCTTTCTTACTGTTTTCCATAGCAGCTGAACAAATTTGTACTCCTCTCAGTGGGGTACAAGGGTTCCAATTTCTCCACAACTTAACCAGCACCTGTTATCTGTTTGTTTGGTTGGTTTTTGATAACAGACATCCTAATAGGTGTGAGGTGATACCTCACTGTAGTTTTGATTTTCATTTCCCTAGTGGTTAGTGATGTTGAGCACCTTTTCATATACATGTTGGCCATTTGTCCATCTTCTTGGAGAAATGCCCATTTAAATCCTCTCTCCATTTTTAATCTGGTTATTTGTTTTTTCACTATTGAGTTGTAGGAGTTCTTTATATATTTTGGATATAAACCCCTTAACAGATACATATGGTTTGCAAATATTTCCTCCCATTCCATAGATTGCCTTTTCATTCTGTTGATGGTTTCCTTTGTTGTGCAAAAGCTTTTTAGTTTGATGTAGTGCCTCTTGCCTATTTTTCGTGTCGTTTTCTGTGCTTTTGGTGTCACATTCAAGAAATCATTGCCAAGACCAGGTGTCCTGAAGCTTCCCCCACCCCCATGTTTTCTTTTAGGAGTTTTAAAGTTTCATGTCTTATGTTTAGGTCTTTAATCCATTTTGAGTTGATCTTTTTTTGTATAGTATGAGATGAGCTTAAAACAAATTCTTATCTCATGTTCTGATTCTGGATTTTAATTTCCTAAAACAATAGCAGAAAATAATACTCAAATTATCCTGAAGAGAAGAACTATATAGAGCATTAAAATTAATTCACACAGATGCATACAAATTCACTTACATTTTTATGTCAATGTTTGTTATGATCTAGTCTGAGCATTTAGAATTGTGTAGACATAAAGGAATCTTGTGATATATGTGTGACTTGAGGACTGTTTGACTCACAGGTCAATCAAATATGACATTCTGCGCTTACCTAAAATATAGAAGTATTGGTTCAACAAAGGCATATTTAAAATAAATTCTAGCAGCTAGAAAAGGAACACAATAAACCAAAGGGCTAAAATTATGATAATAAAAGGGAAGCCTTTGATTTAGTTTAGTATTTCTCAAAGACAGAAAAAAATTTAAACTAAAAGTTTTGAGAATATAATGCTTAAATTGAGCTGCATGATTTAAGTTTGCTTTGGTTCATTCTTTAAGTAGAACTCGGAAACAAATTAGCAAGTGAGTAGGTAAGGGAAACAGAATGGAGAGATGGAAGGCAAAGGCAATTTGCCCTCCTGAGGCTTGATGCCTGAAGGGCTGCCTTCTATTTCAGAATGGGGTGATACACTTTCACAGTGGAGCAAATTTATCACACTCCCAAGAGGGTGCATGCTACACCATTTCCTCCAAAGGGGGCCCCAGAGGTAGCAGATTTATAATAAAAATATTTCTACATTTTGACATGTTCCAGTCTTAAAATCTGGTGGAGCAGATTATTTTTTCACAAAGAATTTGTTATTGCACCTGGTTGTTTCAAACCACTTTTCATCTTTGAAATCCTAGCTTTTTCTTTCATTCTTATTGTTCTTTTCTTTGTACTGTGGTCCATTAGCAACCTGCTCTCCAAGACGCTACAGTAAAAAGTCTCACTTTGCCCTTGTCTCCTCGCAGAGATTTTAGAGCCTATGGATTTAGACAATGACTAGGTCAGCACCTGCTGACACTGGCTCATGGTTTTGGGCCACTAGAAGAGTGAGCCTAGATACGGACGAATAGTTCCATCGGATGGGAGTCCTTCCATTTGGCCTCACTCTTCCAAGTACTAGGTCTGTGCACCCTCAATCAAGTTTCTCAATGTTTTCATGCCTCAGATGTCTCATCTCAGAAATGGGGATCAGATTTTACCGAAATCTATAGAGTTACGTTAAGATAATCAGTCCCCCCAGGATGCTGTTTGCAGTAGGTCTGAACGAATCAGTTACTAACGTGTGCTTACCAGTCTATCGCCCTGGGGAAGCATTGCTACTTAGTAAAGTCACCGAGCTCAGGGCTTCCATGTAGCCACAGGGAACCTCCCAGGGTGAGAATCTCTACCCTGGGGAGCCATTGTCAGGAGAGCGTATGGGTGTGTGAGTCATAAAAACATATGTGACCCCCACTGAACAGAGGTTATGGTTTGTTTCCTAGAATGAGTAGTTACATTATATTAGGATTCCTTCTTTATCACCAATGTCATCGATTTATTGGTTTGATTGGGGCACCAGAGAGTAAGCTGTAACAATCAAAGGTAACTCAGTTTTGATATTTACTTATATATTGCACTATGTGAAGGGGCTCTTTGATTTAATAATGTATAAGGTATTCTGGGAGAAGAACCACATAAATCTACGGAATAAGAACTGTCAGCAGTTTGCTATAGTAGTTAATATAGTCACACAAATATGCATCGCGAAGTACGAATGACACCAGTTTGGTTCATATGTTCATTTACAATGTTTTCTAACTGGGAGCAAATAAATGCTAAAGCCTGGTGTGACCAAGCCAGTGGAGGGAGAACAAGTATTTGAAACTATGTGGATATTCTTCCTTCTTCATCAGAGTTCCCTGCAATCAGTGACCAGTATTTATGAGCTGACCTCAAGGGCCTGCCACCTCCGTCCTGGAGTATTAGGACTTTTAGTCCAAATTAGAGAATTATCAGATTCTCCACCAGATATTTTTTAGGGTTTAGAAATAATGTGAAAACCTGTATCTTTAGTCCCCAAATTTGCTTTCCTCCAATGTGTATGTTCTGAAAGTGCTGACTGCCTTTACCCAGGAACTCCCCTCTGCGTCTACATGGCCTGGATACCCTCTATTCCTGTGACTTAACCACAGAGGGAGGGAATTTATTGCTGCTAGTTTTTAAAGGCAGGGAAACAGATTCCAGGGGATCCGTTCATCCTGAAATTTCATGAATCTGATGGAGTGAGCAATACTCTCACAGTTCACATCCCCCCACCTTCATCTTATCTGACTCACATTTGGAAACAACTTACTGTCTAAAGATGCTTCCAACGTAGGTGCATACTTTGCCTTGGATTTCTCAGGTATAGCAATGGATGACACCAAAGAAATAAATACAAGCCTAGTCACAATACTACTGTAAACATGTGGAACAAACATCAGAGGTTATAGTAGTGCAGGTGGACGTGTATTTGATGTAGAGGAGACAGTCCTGGGAAGAGCTCTGGGACACAGTGAGGGGAGCAAATTCAAAGCCCTACACCCCCCCACACCACCCCCCACCCCCCCCGCCACCCAGACAAGACTAAGCTTTGCGATAAGATGAAGGCCAGGGCAGCATCACTGCATGAGGGCAAAGGTGGAAGAGGCAAGAAGATGTGGTTGTGTTAGCTTCCTAGGGCTGCTGTATCAAATTACCATAAATGGGGTGGCTTAAAACAAGAGAAATTCATTTTCTCATAAAACAGGAGGCCAGAAATCAAAATTAAGGTGTCCGCAGGGTTGTTCCCTTCGGGAGGCCCTGAGGAAGAATCTGTCCTAGGCCTTTTTCCCAGTTGCTGGTGGTAGCCGGTGGACCTTGCGGTTCCTGGCTTAGAGCTGCATCCCTCCAATCTCTGTCTCCATCTTCACGTGGCCTTCATCTCTGTGTCTCCTCTATGCCTCTGAGTCTCTTTTCTTCTTATGAGGATACCAGTCATATTAGATTTAGAGCCCATGCTTATCCAGTATGATCTCATCCTAACATAACTGATTACATCTGCAAAGACCCTATTTCCAAATGAGGTAAGATTCTGAGGTTCCAGGTGGACATGAATTCTGAGGGGACACTATTCAACCCAATATAGTGAGCAATCAATTCTCAGATCATACAGGGCCTCGTGACCCATTCCATGGAACTTGGGTTTTTGTGTCGTTCTGCTTTTCTAAATGCAATGTTAAACCTTTAGAAGGTTTTTAGCAGAGAAAAGGCATAATCTAATTTATACATTTGTAAGACCATTCTGACCAGTATGTAAAGAAAGAGTTTTTGGTAGAAAAGAAAAGGCATACAAAAAGCCAGTGCATTGACTACGGGAGTCATCAAGGTGAAAGATGATAATGGCTTGAGTGAGCATGTGGGCATTTACAAGTGAAGGATGCGGACATTTGGGGGAACTATCTGAAAGATGTAAATAACACGTGTTGCTGATGGATTTGATGTGGGAGTGAGGGAAAGGGAGGGACCTGAGATTTCTGCTTTGAGTAACTGGTTGGAGGATGTACCATTTACTACGATAGGGAAGATTGCCAGCTGGGTGGGGATGGATAGGAATCACAAGTTCCACTTTGGATATATTATATTTGAGTTGCACATTAGAATTCCAAGTGGAGATAACATAAGGCAGTTGGAGCCTGGAGAGAGGTCAGGACTTGAACGATAAATTAGACAGTTATCAGCAAGTTAAGGGTAATTAAAGCCATGCTGGATGAGGTCATCTGGAGTTTGAGGGTAGAGCAAGAGGAGAGTCTGTTATGCATCCCAGGATACACTCCTGCTTGGAGGCCAGTTAGACAAAGAGGAAGACCCAGCAAGAGAAAATGGGACAGAGGAGCTCTGGAGGAAGGAAAGTTCAGGAAGGCAGGAGAACATAACTCCTACTGTTCCTACTGAGTGCATGGTGATGTGGAATTCACATGTAGAAGATTCCATTAGTTGTTCAAAATGCTGCTTTTTCTCCCAGTCACTACTCTTGTGTGGCTCTCCCTGTGGGAGGAATAGTCATCACTCAACATTGACGTAAGGCTTGGCCGTGTGACTAGGTGTGGCCAATGACCTGTGAGCAGAAGTGATGGGTTATTCATCAAACAGAGGCTTTCAGAGCTGTTGCATGTTCTGCATTGTTCTGTTGCTTCAGGGTCAAGAAAAGTGTGTCCCAGATAGGGCTCACTCGTTCAGCACAAACCCAAATGAAGAAGTGAAGAGCAGATCTAAACCCAACATTTAATGTGACGAAGAATAAACCTTATTTCTGTGAGCCACAGAGATTTAGGGATTTCCCATTAACCACAGCATAACCTAGAGAAAGCTGAGGAAACCATAACGTTTTACGTAGGGCAGATGTAAAGTGAGATGTTCTTCAGGGCTCTGGAGCCCACGGTGTTGTAGAAAGAACAACAGCCTTTACATCAAACTTATCAAAGGTTAGACCCCAAATCTGCCACATACTGACTTTGTGAACTTCAGCAAATTAATTGATGTCTCTGAGCCTCAATCTTCTCATCTTCTTCAGTTGCGGCGAGCGGGGGCTACTCTTCATTGCGGTGCTCCGGCTTCTCATAGCAGTGGCTTCTCTTATTGTGGAGCATGGGCTGTAGACGCGCGGGCTTCAGTAGTTGTGGCATGTGGGCTCAGTAGTTGTGGCGCACGGGCTTAGTCGCTCCGCGGCATGGCATGTGGGTTCCTCCCAGACCAGGGATCGAACCCGTGTCCCCTGCATTGGCAGGCGGATTCTTAACCACTGCACCACCAAGGAAGTCTTCTTTCATTATCTCTTAACTCAGGTTTGTTTTTTTTAACATTTATCTATTTATTTGTTTATTTATTTATTTAATATTCATTTATTTTAAGCCCTTCCACCACAACTACTGAGCCCACACACCACAACTACTGAAGCCTGCGCTCCTAGAGCCCATGCTCCACAATAAGAGAAGCCACCATAGTGAGAAGCGCGAGCACCAAAATGAAGAGTAGCCCCCGCTCACTGCAACTGAAGAGAGCCTGCGCGCAGCAACGAAGACCCAGTGCAGCCGAAAAATAAAAAAAAAAGAAGACAGATCTAGACATGTGACCTTAGCCCATAAAGTAACTGAAAAGGGGAGGGGAAAACTGACAATGTACGATCACCCAAAAACTTGTAGAAAAATATGATCCTAGCAGCATTATTTTTAATAGTCAAAAACTGGACAGTAACCCAGATGTCCATCAGCGGGTGAAAGCGTAAACAAGTTGTGGTCTATCCATACAATGGACTATTATTGAGCCTTAAAAAGGAAGGAAATTCTGACACATGGCACAACGTGGATGAACTTTGAAAACTTTATGCTCAGTGAAAGAAGTCAAACACAAAGACCACATACTGTATCATTCCATTTGTGTGGAATGCCCAGGATAGGCAAATCCATAGAAACTAGTGTAAAATAGATTAGTGGTCTCCAGAAGAAAGGGATAAAAGGGAATGGTAGTGATGCTTGATGGATACGGGGTTTATTTGTGGGGCAATGAAAATGTGCTGGAACTGACAATGATGGTACAACCCTGTGAATGTACTTCAAAACTATGAATTTACTGTTATGCAAATTATATCTCAATGAAAAGCAGAGGGAAGGGGAAAGGTATAATTTGGGGGTGTCTTCTAGTAGCATGTGGTGTTGAGGTTTGGAATCCACTGACTCAATTCCCAGTCTGATTACTTATCTCGAGTCTGAACCCCACAGCCCTCGGAGTGGTTGGAGGAGAGGCTCTCATTTCAGCCACCCCTTGGTCCCCACTGAGTCAGGCATGGAGCAGAGTCCGGAGCCTACCTGCCAGTAAGGCAGCAACAGAGACAGCTGCCAGGAGCCAGAGTCTGAGGGGCCCAAACATCAAGATGCATCATGTGTGGACTCTCACAGGCAGTGCAGGTCATCTGCATAGAAGCCTCCAGTGCCCTGGGTGCACTGGGAACGCCCATCGACCTTCCACTCCTTGGAACTATGTCAGGATCTTCTTCTATCTAAAGAATCTTTTCAGAAAGGAGGAAAATAATAAGAGCAGGAGAGCAAGGAAAAGCCTCATCTAATGGAGGGCAGGAAAATCTCCCTGCACAGACCGCCATTATACCTCACAGCTTCCCCACCTCTAACCAAAAATGCTGCATCTTTATAACAACAAAGCAACCGAGCAAGTTCCCCAGAGACGGAACGACTAAGGAAAGTCAAAACCACCCCGGAGCCTAGATCCTGCCCTAACCCCCGCCATCATACCTCTGAGTTCCAGAAGCCCAGTCATTCTCTCTGACTCTCGACGAGGAAATGATTCAGTCTGAGGAAAGTAACAAGGATAAGGCCCCTGGTCTGGGTGGTGGCAATTAGCTGGGAACAGCTAAAGGAAGAGGGAGAGGGGCTGCCAGAGACCTGCCCTCCAGACTTGGTTCCCCCATTGCCTCAGCAACCATGGAACCTCTGTGTGCTGGGAGTTCCTCAGGTGGAAACGGGAAATGCTGAAAGCTTCACTCCCCTTCATTCTGAGATAGGGGCCCCAAGGGCCCCGACTGGGAGGACGACCTCTGTCCTCTCCTTCTGAGTGATCATCTCTCCGCAGTGTGCTCCCTCGAGGACTGTGCTCACGGAACTCAGAGGGCGACAATTAGCAGCAGTTTGCTATTCAATGTAAAATAGGAATTCAGGCCGTGATGGGCAGGGAGAACTCAGAAGAAAGCTTATCGTATTTAATCTTGGCCACCACCACTTACCAGAAAAAAAAAAAAAAAAAAAAAAACCCATGGGAATGCCACGTCACCTCCACAAGTGACATATGTATTCCCTGTTACCAGTGTTTTGCGGCATTTTGCAAAAACCTTGTATTTTCACAGTTTCAATAATTTGGATTCCTGATTAAACATCTTTTATCTTACTTTTCCCTACGTAGGCATTATAGCTTTAGATATCCAAACTTCTTAAAGCTTAGAATTTTCTTTAACCACTGTGAAAAACCGCTAATGCAATTTCCCACTTAGGAGAACTGGCAACCATAAGAGTGCCTGAATCTTCACAAAACTTGAGTGCCCAGAGATGAGGAGAGAAATGTTCTTTAAATTTGATCCTCTTTCTTTTCTTTAAAAAAAAAAAAAAACAGCTTCTAACTCAGATTGTACAAGGTTCTGTCAGGATCCTTTTTGTCAGTGACTTGGTATCTTTTAGATTACAGAGCATTAAAATTTACCCAGAGAGCCTGGGGGTTGCGAGGAATAAATATGGCATTTGTCTTGAACTCATAAAAGGGGTCATACAAAAAAAGGAATTTAATAAAAATCATTACCACCTAAGAGCAATGCCCAAATTTAATTATACATTTTCAACCCCCAGTGTTAGATGCTCTAACATCTAAACCCACTGAAAAGCAGCCTGGCTTTATTACTGTCATATACAGTGGTATTTTTTTGAAGCAGTCTCATTTAATTCTTGAACGCATGACCACCTAGCACTGCAGGTAGAGAGAATTTTTCTCTTTCGCTAAAATAGCCTCTATTCTCAAAGGCCCATGGCAGTCCATCAACATGATCCTCTGGGGTAATTGGGCCCCTTCCCCTTTCCAGGCAGAAGTTCTGGAGGAGGGTGCTGGCTGAATGACAGCAATGTCCAGGGCCGTATTCTCGGCTCCAGGGTTGTCCTCGGTCCCTTGGTGCCATGGAAACTTTTCAGAAGGGAAATTAGTCCCCCTGCCAAGCCCTATATTTTGTATAAGCCCAGATGTCACACTTTGCTAATATCATACTGGACTGTAACATTTTTATAATATAGTGGAGAAAACCAAAGCAGAGCCAGATCGACACACTGCTGCCAGATGGCTAATAACCTTTATCTACTGAGAAAAGCTTTTTAAATCATAAAACTTGAACTTGTTAGAAATGAGCAGAGTTTTCAAGTTCACAAGCACAGTCCTCTCTCCCGAGAGCAGGAGGGAAGATGAGCTCACAGAAAGACAAGATGTGTAGAAATCCAGAAGTTTCCACGGGGCAGGGGCAAGGGGGAGGCTTGCTCCCAGGCACGTGGGTTTTCTGTGCTCAGCAACTGCTAGAGTTGTCACTCAGGAAATGAGCTACAGGGCAACACGGCCACCTGCCTTCAGAGCATGAGGGGCTCTTACTGTCAAGCAGTGGCTGGTCTTCCTCACGTGTCTCCAGCCTGAAGAGAAGAACTAAGGCGATCGTCTGGTTTCCCAGCGGCGCCTTTAGCTTTCTCCCCAAAGCCATTCTTGTACAGTAACCGCATCCCTAATTGAATGTAATCATGTTATTTTTACTTCAAAGAGAGGGCGATTATCCCTCCTTCATATTTCCTTGCAGATTTATTTCCTTTGAAAATGTTTTCTGTCCTGAATCATGTATTATTTTTTCTTTCCGATTGGCTCTAAATACAGCTAGTATTTTAATGGGCCTTTTCCGCATTCTAATATTTTTCTTCCCCAAACAAAATTGTTGTCCCTGCGTAGTTATTGATGTTGAACTCTGAATGCTCCATGTATTTATCATGACCTTGAAAACAGAAATTGCCTCATTCTCATTCTCTTGTCATTAATAGTCCAATTAGCAGTTACTTTAATAATAATACATGGCTTCGCCAATACATTTATTTCCTTTTATGACCCCCCTGCATTTATTACTTTTACATTTGTTAATAATTTGCTGCCTCACTCATCTGAACTGTATTACCTTTTTATACCTTTTTATTTTATTATTTTCAGTTAAATAATAATCACATTTTCCCAAACTTCATAGGTTCATCAGGCCAACAAACTTTTTAGCGCACTGAATTAGGATATAGTAAAAACCAAATAGTCTCCCCAGTCCAGAGATTTCCTGATTCAGATATATTAAAAAATCTACCCACCCTTCTGTCTTCCCTCCTCATTTCCTTTCTAAAATGTAGGGCCTTATAAACTCAGTCTTAATTATTGGTAGCGATCCCTCTGCATAAAAACATCACCCCAGCCAGCTAAGGTGAAGTCCCACCATTCAGGATGAATATCTGCATGGGTAAGCATTGTGTCTCAAGATTACTAAGGTGAAAACATCAACTGGGAGGGTTAAGGTATTAGGACTTGCAGTCAGATAACTCAGGATCAACCCCAAGCCCTACTTCTTCTATGCATGTGATTGACTGACATTAGACATCTCCCTTCAATGCTCTACACCTCCACAAAATGAGGAGGGCAACAAACGCCTGTAATTATCCAGATTACTGTGAATACCAAGGAACATGTGCGTAAAAGTGATTTGCAAACTATCTAAAATATACTCTCACTACCAAGTTGCATGGTCCTTCCCTTTTCAGTTTATTCCCTTGGAGAAGTGAGAGCACAGACAGTGGCTACAAGTCTGGCCAGGTGAGCTAGAGCAGAGAGGGCACGGTGGGGGAAGGTAGTCAGGGAAGAGGATGCTGTGTAAAGGATGACGTCCCAGAGGTCACACACGAGGGGGTGTGAGCAGAGGGGCCGTGAGGATACGGCAGAACTTCCCAGGAAAGGAAGCTGCAGGAAAGAGAGGTGGGGCACGGAACACGGCTTCTCCTCTCTGGACTTTCGGTCCAGCCCAGACTCTCTCCATTGTGCCTGACCCTACCTCTGTCGGCAGCCTTCAGCAAAGGACGATCACAGGCTTACAGTCTGGCCACAAGGTAGGAGACCTTAAATCCTCAGTTCATTTCCCTCCCGTGATTTGCAGCAATGGGGTTGGGCTCCATGAAACGGGCTCAGAATTATGCCTTGAATAAAGTGAGATCGCAGTCATTGTGGAACAGATGGATGAGAGAAGGAAATCTGAATTTCAGACTAGCATAGAGGTAAAGGTAGATGTATCACTGCCCATGTGCCTCTTCTCTTAAACAAACAAACAAATGAAGGAAAAAAACCTTCCTCTCTTGTGGATGTGTAGTATATAGTTTACACATCTTTCTTTCCTGTCTTTTCATTACTTTTTCATGATGATATTGAACATAGAATCACCAAAATCCCACCACCCTATTAGTGGGAGGAGAACTTTCTTTATTTTTCTAAGTTAGATTCAAATCCAGGTTTGTCTCACTTTCTGTTCTCTAATTTTCTATACAATTTTTAAAGGTTACACTCCATTTACTGTTATTACAAAATATTGACTATATTCCCTGTGTTGTACAATACCTACTTGCACCTGTCTTACACCCAAAAGTTTGTACCTCCCACTTCCCCATCCCTTTATTGACCCCGCACTGGTAACCACTAGTTTGTTCTGTCTGTGAATCTGCTCCTTTTTTGTTATATTTACTAGTTTGTTGTATTTTTTAGATTCCATATATCAGTGGTATCGTATAGTATTTGCCTTTCTCTGCCTGACTCACTTCATTTAGCATAATGCCTTCCAGATCCATCCATGTTACTGCAAATGGCATTATTTCATTCTTTCTTATGGCTGAGTAATATTCCATTGTATATATGTACCACATCTTCTTTATCCATTCCTCTGTTGATGGACAGGTTGGATTGCTTCCACACCTTGGCAATTGTAAATAGTGCTGCAATGAACATTGGACTGCGTGTATTTTTTGAATTGCTGGGTTTTTGTTTTTTGTTTTTTTTTTGGATATACAGCCGGGAGAAGAGTTTTCTGAGCAGTTACCGGGTGCCACACAGGACCTGGGTATGCACTGATGACTAAGCCAAGGTCCCTAGAGCAAGAGGTACCAGTCATCATCCTACCCAGACCTAACCTGAGCTTCCTTGGAAATTATTTGTTTGTGTGCAACTGGAAACTCTGTCTAAAGCACATACATTAAAAACAGACAGACAGACAGACAGACAACCCTAGCAGAAGCTGAATTAGCAAATCCCTTTCACCAAAAGCTCACCTGTTTTCCTCAATCAAGTATCCCGTAAAATTAACTGACCAGATATCCTTTTACAAATTACAATACAAACCTTCCTAGTGACTTCTCTTGGACAAGACTTTTGTGAGATAAATAAACAGCCGCAAGAACACGAGCAGAGACGCGACCAGGGCCGTCTGCCTGCCACGAGCACTTTCTCAGGTTTATCTTCAGCCACTTTCTCTATTAGCTTAGTGCTCAAAAGCAGGCTTTCCCCGTTTGTTTTTAAATCTGTTATTCGGGTAATTTCTCTTTCCCTCGTGTATCTCTAAAAGCATTGGCTCCATTCCAAGAACTGATTTCTTTTCTAAATTGCCTTTCTTTTCACCCCTTACTGCCTTTCCTCTATCTTTTTAAATATTTCTCCCACCGAAGTATTCTCCTCACCATTTAATCACCCACTGCACCCTTGGGTTTCTTTATCCCACTCTAAATTCCCTCCTTCCCAAAGCAAACTGACACCTCAAAGAAATTTTTTCATTCCCACCCCACGATATCAACAATTTTTTTCTCGGTAGGGAATCATTTTTCCCCAATTCAGTTTGCTGTATATTTTCTTCTGTAAGTGAATTATCATGGCATATGGTATGGATATCATCTCTCCCTTCCTACAGAAAGACTTCAATACTTCGTGTCATATGTAATTTTTATTTTGGCGATCCCTGCTGAGGCCAGTTTTTTTTCTGTGATGCAGCGAAAGTCCCCTCAGAACATTAATCTTGTGGTGCCTAGAAATGGAGATAATGTTCAAATGTATTGCCTCCTGCGTACCTGTGTGCGTGGCTCGGCACAGAATTCACAGACCTCACTATCTTCCTATGTCTTTTCGTGATAATATTTAAGTGGAAACTCAAGTCACCCACCAGCCTAGTGATAGGAAGAAAGCTTGCAGGCTGTAGTCCTGGCCATGTCCAGAGATGCCTGTGGCCTCTACCATTACAGTGGATTGGGAAAGGAGAATGGAAAAAAATACACATTGATATGACTTTCTTTCCCTCAAAGCCCCCAAAATGAAGCCAACTCAAAGCCTTACCTCCCCTGATAACCCCCAGCCTACGCCACTGAGATCAGTTCTGGGCTGAAGCATCATCTGCCTGATGCACTCCACCATTCATGAAACTGGTCCCCGTCATGCATCCTGAATCCATCTTTAATTGTGCATTTTCTCCAACTTACCCTTCTCAGTGGTTACAAGTTACACAGACTGTTTTCAACTCACATTTCCTAAAATTTAGACCTCTTTACATTATTATTTCCGTTTCTCCTGGGTCTTCTTAGACGCTGGGTCCTCTTAACAGGTGAATCTCCCTCTGATGACTAAATCTCTTAACTTGGGCTTTCTTTAGCCGACCACATGTTTCAACAAGTTATGTAAATCTTGATGAATTTCTGATTTTTTCTCTGCTTATCTCACATGTTTAGTTTTTTCTTTTTCATTGGTTTTAAAGATTCTTCTTTGTCCCCCTTTCCCCAATCTGTCTCGCGTAAGTTACTTACCCATGCTCAATGCCTACAGGCAAAGAGGAAGTGTCATTTTTATGCTCCAAGGGTTTATTATTAAATCTGAAGAGATAAGATATTAGCCTACAGAGTTTAACATGGAAGTCTCTATTTTGCAAATACGAAATGATCAAGATGATAAGCTCTACAAGGTTAAGAAGAAAGAGGCTTCATTCATTGCAGGACGGTGCAGATGGGGTCAGGAAAATACTATGGAATGGAAAGGTGTGTGTCTAAAAAGAAACTCAAGCTGTGTTGAGGCATCAGCGAACACGCTGACAGGGCCAGGTCAGCAGGGCCAGGAGTGAACGCGGAGGACTCCTAAGAAATACGATGGGAACGGCAAATCAAGTCCTGATGGCGAAGAGCCAGTCTGTGTAGGTGGGATGTTATTTTAGCAGCTTTAGGGAGACTTTGGAAATATTCAGGGGGAAAATGGCAAAATCAGAGCAGTGATTGCAGTGCAAATCAAAGATCCAATTGAGCCGTGTCTACAGCAGGCACAGGCATCTGCTGCAGCCGTCAGGTATGAAGTCATCAGAGGGAGTCTGGCGGAGCAGCCATGTGAGGAAACCAACGTGGGATCCATTTCATGGTCAAAACTCCCCTTTTGGATAATTAGTGAGAGTCAGGCAAGGGATAATTGCACAAAGTCTCTCTTCCGTCTTTAACTTGCTTTCCCCTTCTTCAACCTTGGAAAGTAGTATAGACTCAGCTAATGTTTATTAAATGATTACTACAGATCAGGAACTGGGCTAAGGACTTTACACAGGTTAACTAGCGTATTCCTCATGACACACCATTTAAGATGAGGAAACTGAGACCCAGAGAGGTAGAGGATCTCACCCGAACTGCATGGCCAGCATTCTCCAGGCAGTTGGGCTTAAAATCTGTGTTCTTAGCTACTACACTGAATCACCTCTCATAGCCCGGTTACAGGACAAGTTCTGGAGGCAAACACACTAGGTTCATATGATGGTGAAGCTGGCTGTCTTCACTAAGCCTCAGTCCCTATCTGTAAAACAAGAAGAAGACAGATCCTACCTTACAGGGTTACTGTAAAGAGTAAATAATCCATTTTACCTACTTCGCAGTCTCGGCAAACTTTCTTTCTAAACTAGTAATAGGTGATTCAGTGAATGCCTATTATTAGTCCAGAAAGTTCTGGAAGAACCCAGTTTGGTGTCATTCCCTCTGTATGGACCTCTCTTCCTGAATGTCCCCTGAATTCTCTTCTGATTATAGGCAATCAGGGTAAGCATCTCTTGCCTTGCTGGTGCAAAGTTCACACAGTGTTATATGTTTCTGTGCCCCTCGCCTCTCACCTCTAGCACTGAGGTCAGAGAGAACCCCACCCTTGAATTGTAAGTGGGTCCGCATTTATGGCCAGTGTGTGGATGGCCGGTACATCTCCTGGCACTCACAGGGAGTAGTTGCAGAATAAATCTTTTATTCTGGTTTCTCCAGGCCAAAATGTTTCCTTCATATTCTATCCTCTTGTCTACACCTAAAGACATCCGGTATCTTACTCAGTTGTCATAATCTTTTTTTTTTTAATTGGAGTCTAATTGTTTTACAATGTTGTGTCAGTTTCTGCTGTACAACTAAGTGAATCAGCTATACATATACATATATCCCCTCCCTCTTGGGCCTCCCTCCCCCCACCACCACCCCACCCATCTAGGTCATCACAGAGCACCGAGCTGAGCTCCCTGTGCTATGCAGCAGGTTCCCACCAGCTATCTGTTTTACACATGGTAGTGTGTATATGTCTATCCTAATCTCCCAGTTCATCCCACCCTCCCCTTCCCCGCCGGTGTCCACCAGTCCGTTCTCTACGTCTGTGTCTCTATTCCTGCCCTGCAAATAGGTTCATCTGTACCATTTTTCTTGATGTCTCTTAATTATAAGCATATGCCGTCTCTAGCAAGCATTTCATTATTACATGATATGTAAACAGTCTTATCTTGCTGTTTCTTCGTGGCATTTTCGTGACGTTCAGCCGCAGTTTTCCTTTTCTTCTCCAGAAATTTCGTTCACAAATAAATCATAGTTTGCCAGCTCCTAAAACTGACATCATATGCTTTTATGCTTGGTATCTCTGACTGCTGAGATTTTCTGTGTCATCTCCACTGCCTTTCTAATCAAGGTTTTCCTGGAAAAAAATTACTCTATGGACCCTTGCACACCTCTGTTCTAAATCTTCCTAAAGACCAACTTTTTTTTTTAAATAAAACTTTCATTTAAGAATCTGAATGAGCTGTTCATTTTTTCTGCAGAGAACTAAACATGTCCTGCTTTCCTTATCGAGGTTGCCGTTTCCTTTCTTAAAAATTTACTACTTTTGCTACTTTTCAACACTTTACTTACTCCACTCTCTGAGTTTGAAATGAAAAGTTTTATATTTGGATTATAATTTCTTTTTCCTTTCCTTCATCTCCCTGCAGCTGGTCTCCTCTCATGCCTCAGACTCTCCATCTTGTACCCCCGCTTCTCTTCCACAGCAGGAACATTTACATAATTAGGAGGAGACTCCCTTGCCACCCTCTTTGTAGTGCCAGGAATTAGACACACAGTAGCCACGTCTTCCTTCCAATGATCCTGTCAGGGAGGGAACTGCTTTCGAAACCACTTCACAGAGAATAGAAGTAAGATACAGAAGAATTAATTGATTTTCCTAAGATTAAAAATTAAATCAAATTGGAACACCATTCTCTGAGGCCCAACTCCTCGTTGCTGACTGACCCTGCAATGTTGATCAGGAGAGAAAAAGAGAGGAAATCATCCCTCCTCTCTCTGCCATGTCATCATGTCACCATCCCTAAAACAGACATCTGAAATCATGTAATTTTTCAATAAGAGTCTAAAATTTTCTTTCAGGGTAACAGCTGTTACTTTATATTTCAAGTAACATGAGGAACACTCAAGGTAAACCCAACACTGTCAGATCTGTTCTCAGCCACACTCAGTTCTGGGCTGGTTTGCACTGTGAAGTTGCTGGATGGCCGCCGGAAGTCGTTTAACTCCGATAGGTCTCAATTTTCTAACTCATAATACAAATGGGCTCTATTTTCCCCAAGGTCTCTTCCAGGTCTAACTGTTCTTAATCTATGCTGTAAGATAGAAATAGTCATTGCCAACTTTCTCGGTACTCTAGGTATGTCCCCTGAGATTTCACATGCTGGGAGAATTTTATCTGCAAAAATCCTAGGCATAAAAGTGTACAAGTGAAATACGAAAGGCTTATTAAACAAGCCCTACCCTTTCAACTGGAGTATGACAAGTGAGGCTTCCGCTAATAAAGTGATACAGCTTCCTAATCCAGTGAGAATACAAACTGAGACTGGCAGTACAGACGTCAGGTATGTTCTGTATCAATATATTTATATGTCGCTTTTCAGTTAAAATTACAATTTTTTGACAACCTACATCCTTCTTGCTACAATCAGAGGGAATAACCGCATAGGTTTCCCTGTCTTTTGTTTTAACAGTTTTTGAAGCATTGTGATATCAAATCATAACTCTGGGTAGTTTAATATCTCTTCTTGAGCGTGGGACAGTTTCTTTCTTCAGGACATGTGAATTTCTGAGGATACATAAATCAGAATTTCAATCTGTATGAGTCCTGTGTATGACTAGGTCAGCTGAACTGTTGTCAATGCAAAGAATGGTAGCTGGTTCCAAGATTTAACGTCTCTAGAAAGCTTTTCAGAAAATATTCATTAAATGAATGAAACTTTAAAGAGCAATACTTCCCACTTACCAAGTGCATCTTAGTCACTTGGGGATGTTTACAATACAGATCCTGAGCCATTAGTTCAGGGGCAGGGATTGAAATCAGGATGATAAACCATCTGGCTTTCCCCACAACTAAAGGGTTTCTGGGATAAGGGACATTCAGTGCTGAAACTGACAGCGTCCTGAGCAAACCACTCTGGACTGCTCACCCTACGTGAGATGCTGTGCTCCCATCAAGCCCACCAGGTCCTGCTGATGCTACTCATCAGATCGAAGTTTGAAGAGCTAGAATATCGGTTACTGGTTTCAGAACGTGTCGTCTGGGTGGCTGGTTTTCCCTCCCTCTTGATACTTCCATGACCTTGTGCAAGTTTCTTAACTTACCAAGGCTCTAACCCTCAAATCAAAATTAGGATGGTAATAAATGCCCACTTCACAGGGCTGTGAGCTTTAGAGGATATGAAGAGTGAAATATCCCTGATCAATTCGGAATTCTCCACAATTTGTCACTTTTTGGTGTAATCATTATCTTAATTTTTTTCTCCTATAAAATATCCGTTAAATGAATGTCATTATACTCCACAGCTGTAAAAGAAACTTGATTAGAAATGGTGTTGATACTTGGCTGAATTGAAGCAAGATTTTATTTCACTCGTATCAAGTCTTCGAGCAAGTATGTCTTTAGAAAGTCAAGAGCATGTGGCAAAATAACTAATATGTGCACAATTTCACACTTTAATTATGAATGCGCCAAGGGTAACAACGCTGCATCTGCATCGAGTTCAGTGTCTCATGATAACTGGCTCACCAGTCAATACTGAGTCCATTCACGGACCGGAAATTCCAATCCAACTGTGTCAATTCCTATGTATAATAACTAAAGGAGAATAAAATAAAAATCCTATTTGGTCGATGAGCAAATCAAGCAACATAATACATTTCCTTGAAATTTATTTTTAAAAAGCAGCTTTCAAGAGGTAATTCCTTTGTTTGGATGTTAAAATCACGTGTCACCTAAGGCCACAATGGTCCTGATAAAATAACACAGCATGTTGTTGAGGCCTGAGATGAGACAGTCTGTGAGCAAGAGACAGTTAACTGAAGAGAAAGGGGAAAAAGTAAAGACCCTGGGAAGTAAAAAATGATAGGATTTGAAATGTGATGTGACAGACAAGGCAGAGGAGACTGGCTGAGGGTCAAAAGGAACCCCAGGTTATAAGCTGTGGATTCTAAGTATTCAAACTACAAAAATGAACTCCAAAATCTCATAAAGAATATGATCTGAACCAACTGTTACTTAATTATATCAGTATTGTTAGTCATATTTTTAATTTCCTATTATAGTTCACCATGCACCTAATCTTTAGAAAAGAATTTGCATATTAAATAAACTGGAAACTGATGATTATTCCAGGGTTTTTTTGTTTGTTTCCCTTCTTCTGAGTACTTCCAGAAGTTCTAGGAATCTTGTTTCTGACTGTATAGTCTAGCATTTGAACTTTATAGCCAGAAATCAAATTGTGGATATACTGGGCAGGTTTATGATTATTAAGCCACAGAATAGGACCTGAGCCACTGTTTTCTCTATCACTCCCTGTGCCTATAGGAGCCATGGCTTTGATTCATGATTTGGGTGTGGTTCACCCTCTAATCAATCAACAAGACAATTGACACAATAATTTATTTCATGTTAGGGTCATTTACCAGCCTGGGGATATGTAAACTTTCAGTAATGTTTAAGATACTGTTTTCATAATAAAAAATATTAAATCATGTATTCCAACTTTCATATGACAGAAGAGAAAACTAAGGAAACCAAGACATTTGGAGCAGGGCTTGTACTAGAACTTAGTTCATCTAACTTCTGGTCTTAGGCTGTGTCTCTTACACTAATATTGACAGAGAATAAAGAAGAAAAATTGCATCAGTGCTTGCGCATCGATCACCTACTCTGTCATTTGTCAGAGGGGTAAATGTTCCACTCTTGCCAGGCCCTTTTGTAGATACTCATCTCATCTTTCACCTCTATTGAGTTAGCTCATGTTTTCCCAAACTTCTTAACTTCCTATGAACTTGTGGAACGAGTACCTATCCAAGGGCATTCATTAACATAGTACAGAGTCACCATAAAGGAAGCACGCAGCTCAGGGCCCAGATGAAGAATTAATACATCACATCACGTGAGGCACATCCATGAGGCGAGTGTGATAGGCAAACACCTTATATCATCTTCAAGCACCTTGAATGTGGCCATACATTAATTGCAGATTTGAATATTTAATTTTCTAGTTCCCTGTGTGTTCAGGTTTTTGCAATCTAGGGTGCATTTACTCTCTAAGCAACAGACTTCCTTTATTTAAAAAAAATTTTTTTTAACATCTTTATTGGAGTATAATTGCTTTACAATGGTGTGTTAGTTTCTGCTGTGTAACAAAGTGAATCAGCTATACGTATACATATATCCCCATATCTCTTCCCCCTTGCGTCTCCCTCCCACCCTCCCTATCCCACCCCTCTAGGTGGTCACAAAGCACCGAGCTGATCTCCTTGTGCTAGACTTCCTTTAGAATAAAGTAGGTTATGTTAAGTGTTCCTTCTTTCGGGGTCCTATAATCTTCAAGAAGCCCTGGGCCACCTACAGGAAGAAACCTCCTGCCTTACAGAATTACTTTCCAAAAAATCCCTAAGGCTTCGAAAACAATTTCATCTGAGCTTTATTGGAAACCCGCCATCCTGCCTCCTACCCCCTGCATTCGGCAACCGATTTTCAAGCATCTCCCAGGTGCTTCAGTAAGACAAGCTGCACATGTGCACATACAGAATGACGTGTCCTTTATCGAAAGCTGGCTTGGGAGGAGAAACTCTGTGGCTGTTAACTGCAGGTGTTGTTTTATTCGAACAGATATTATAAATGGATTTTAATCGTGCTTTCAAATGTAAAACACCCACCAAGGAATAACCATAATAGACCCGTAGAAACTCAATAAAATAAATCGATAGCATATGTTCTGGAAGAGTATTGTACTTTCTAACATTTTGATCAGTATTGACATTTGACCTACAAAATTGTCATCTGCGTTTTTTTTTTTTTTTAAGAATTTGCTTACAAGTGCAACTACATACAAGAAAACACATTAAGGAGAACTTTATTCTCCAAGACTCTTGCCAGCATTTTTCTGACTCGTCACCATGTTATCACCTCTCTCTTGCTAATGCAGCTCTTGTTGCAGGAAATAATAGTCATTCCTTTTGTCAGATCCACATCCTTCTCTGAATCTCAAATACCCACATTGTTCTGTAACCTACCAGGTCAGTATATTAGCTGACTTCATGCAAGTCTCTGCATGAGAGGCACACAGACCACAGAACTAAATCCAAGTTCTCTAGACAACACAGCACAATGAAATGTAGCCAGATAGCTCCAAAGATCAAGTCCACAGCTGCCCTGAGACAGGAGAGGTCTGATCAGGTCCCTCATAGGCCCTAGGTCCCAGCAGAATCAGTCTCATGTTGACACTTTACTTCTTCCTGATGCTGTGTGAGTCTGTTCTCACTGAGTAGGTAGATGTTAAATATTATTGTTGTCAGTTGCTTATGGCATAAGAGAAAACTAAAATTTTATTTTTGAGAAACAGCAAAAATGCCAAAAAGACTAACCAAGCTAGGAAACAAGATGACAGGGTAACCTAAAAATCCAAGATTTGGCAGGAAATTTGGCTAAAGAAGAAAGAATTAGATAAAGTTGTCGTACTGTGGTCTAGCAGTGCAAACTGTCAAACATGAAAAATTCAAGACAAAAATCATAATATACATATCATAATATGTTTTTTCCCAGAAACAGATGGGAAAGAGAGAGGCAATGATTGGAATTTGGGGCTTAAGAAGGTGTTATACAGGGCTTCCCTGGTGGCGCAGTGGTTGAGAGTCCGCCTGCCGATGCAGGGGACACGGGTTCGTGCCCCGATCTGGGAAGATCCCACATGCCACGGAGCGGCTGGGCCCGTGAGCTGTGGCCGCTGAGCCTGCACGTCCGGAGCCTGTGCTCCGCAACGGGAGAGGCCACAACAGTGAGAGGCCCGCGTACCGCAAAAAAAAAAAAGAAGGTGTTATACAGAGGAAAATAAACTGACATTTTATTGAAGGCTTACTAAGTGCCAGGTCTTCACAACTTTCAAGAGAGAAGCATTCCCTACCCCCTTTCCCATTGAAGAAACCGAGGTTCAGAGAGGTCAATTAACTTCTCAAGGCCACACAGCTCCTAATTGAAAACGCTGAGATTCTCCTTCCAAAGCCCTCACCATGTTCCAGCATGCCATTTGACCGTTTATTGTCTTACCAGCCAAATCTCTGAAATATTAAAGTTTATGTTCTCTTGTCCCTTAGCTGCGCTTTTTCACCTTTTGCAATATTCTGTGTTCTGTGCCCACACAGAATGTTGATCAGGCTCTCACAGTTCCCCTTTCCTAAACCATGCAGGCCCCCCTTTTAAGACTCAGCTTATGTTCTTTTTTTAGTCTTAAAAACTACTTGTTAATCTTTATCATAGTGTCTTTTTAGAAAAACTTTTTATTTTATATTGAAGTACAGTTGATTAACAATGTTGTGTTAGTTTCAGGTGTACGGCAAAGTGATTCAGTTATCCATGTACATGTATCTATTCTCTTTCGAATTCTTTTGTTCTTTGAGAGTTTTCTGAGAGTGGGAGAGTGACAAGTACCGTACGGAGGGAATAAAACAAGCCCTGGAGACTCATACAAAAGCAAAGTGCTAAGCAAGAGTTTTTGGGAAACCCTATGTAGTGCTAAACTTAAGCAAGAGAAGGATAAAGACAAAATTCAGCATTGTGGTTGCCTCTGGGGAAAGGCAGAAAGATGTGATCAGGGCTGAAAACTTAGGTAGATGCAGCGTCATTTTTTTTTATTGTTTTAGGGCTCAAATTGGTAGAAAGCTGAAAGGCATATAACCTATTATTAAGTTTTGTAACTAATATATATGTTCATATACTACTTTGTTGTTTCGTATATTACATTAAAAAATTTTAAAAGCATTGGTCCCAGCCCAGAGCAGCAGGGCAGCCCAGGCACTCCCATACAGCTAAGGTCCTGAGAAAGAACTTGCTGGTCCCTCCTCTCTCTCAATCAAGAAAGGTACAGATGATCCCACTGCTGTTCCACAGATGTGCTCTGTAGCTGACCACTGAGAGCTGAATCTGTGTTCACACAAGGGATTAGCACGCCATGACGCACCTCTGACATTCTTATCAATAACTGAGTTCGGGTTCTTCCTTCTGTAAATGATGAAATGCCTCTCCTGCCCTCCATCCTCCCACACTCTGCTCTATTCTCCAGGTACAGAAATGAGATCTTTACAATCAATCAGTCAAGGGAGAAATGCCAACATATTTGATTGGACTTTTGTCAATACAATGCTGAACAGGAAAAACTGTTGTTTTACTGTACCAGCTGGTAACATTTTAAAAATAAAGCAAAACAAACAACACTCACTCACTTAAAGCCAGAATGTATTATGTTCTTTCCTTTGTCTAAGAAATTGGAAAGTAGCATGCCTTTCCCTTTCAGCACTACAGGAGTTATGTAATGTTACATTTACTTGTCTGAATGTTTGGCTAATATCTGCCTTCCCCAGGAGACGGTAAGTTGCATGAGGGCAGCTCTGTCAGTTCAGCACGGGTTTCCAACACTAAGCATAGATCCTAGAACAATTCAGAAGCTCAGAAATGAGTGGCTGAGTGAATCAGTGAACACAGATTTTAGGATAGGAAATCTATATCCTATATGTCCACTGCTGTTGCTTCATAAGAATTAGACCAAATAATGTATTAATAAGCACAACTATCAATGGATAGAAAGTTCAGTCATTAAATCAACGCATCAGCTAAATAGCACACCCTCCAGCCCACTCTCCTGGTAATACCTCAGACATTGGGGTATTACTAATAAGATATCACCTCATAGTCATATCACAAGTATTCATTTTCATGGTATTGGCTGACCGATAAAATATTGTTGGAAATAAATTTTCTAGATAGTTGTGCATGATGCATAAGAAAATTATTAGTATGTACCTGTAATTATTAAACCCATGCGCTTCAAAAAAGAATGACTTAATTGTAGGGAAATGAATCTCAAAAAATATACATATATGATAATGTACATATACATATATATGATATATGGATGTATTTATAATCTGTATTTTTTCTGAAAAGCAACCTAGTTTTAATTATTTAAAACTAATGGTCTATAGCTTATCAATAAGCATCTCCAATGTACTTTGCACAGGTATTAAAGCAATAGTTATATACTTATTAGTTTATATTTGACAGTCATATTTTGTTTTTAAATATCTGCATAATGGGAAGAGATTGCTGCATGATTATGAAAAAATTCTTTTTCTGTGTATCAGTTAAGAAAATAATCATTTCTTTTGTATCCAGAGCAAATAATTATAAACATGAGCCAGATTTTCCCAATAAATATTGGCAGTAATATTTGAATAATACATTGGTGTAAACACCTAATACAAAGTAAGACAATATGGAGGAAATGAGTCAATGTCATAGAAAAATAGTAATTGAGTGACAAACACTTTCAGTATTGTAAGGTGTGAGTAAGAACAAACCACAGGTACCTACCAAGGAAAGGATGTGGGTTAGGAACTGAGAGTCGGGGCACAGCACGAGGCTGGGCCGTGGGCACTGCCCTTAGAGGCTGCCGGCCTCTTCATCAAGCAGGTGTTTAGGCGAAAGTGGATTATGAGGAAAAGCGAATGGAAGTACCACATCCATTTCAGAAAGTTGTGCCTTAATCCAGAATTCACCAAACAAGGACCTCACCCCTGGTCACGTTAAAGCAGAGGACACAAAACAAACAAAGAAACAAGACAATCAGGGATCTAGGTACCCCCTAAGAGAGACCCACTTTCAGTGAGAGGAGCTGGTGAGAAAATCAGCCAATGGCCTTTCACAAATAATCGTCCTTTACTTCCTCTTAGCCATCCCATTAGAATCCTCTATGTTTTATGGGACTTAACAAAGTTGAAACTTTAAAACTAAATCTGACAAGTCACAAATGGCCACATACTGTGTGATCCCATTTGTATGAAATGTCCAGAACAGGCAAATCCAGAGAGACAGAAAGGAGATTAGTGGTGCCCGGGGCTGGGAGGGAGGGGGCACTGGGAGGAAAAGCCAGTGACTGTTCAGGAGTACAGGGATTCTTTGGCGGGGTGGGGGTGGGGGGAAAAGTTGAAAATCGATTCTGGTGATGACTGTACAGCTCCGTGAATTCACTAAAAGCCACTGAACTATTCACTTTAAATGGATGATTTGTAGAGTATATGAATAAAACTCAATAAAACTATTTTTTAAAAAACTCTAAATCCACGAGTTTAAAACCAAATTGAGAGTCACATAGTGTCATTCATATCTCACAGCATATAGAAATCTTTTGTTAGAGGATTATTTTAAAGGTTGCTTATGGAAGCATATTATTTTAATAGGCATTGGATGAGGTATCTAATTATTGTCCACTTCTCCTAAAGAGAGTGCAAGGACTAGTGGATTTAAAAATTAAACTTTAAGGAGGAGATTTAAAGAAGGATTTTTAAAATTCGATTTGGAATTCTAGAGAGCCTATGATACACTCTCTCAACAAAGACTTTAAAGATCGATCAGTGCCCACATCTCGTGGTGGTTGAACAAAGCCGTATATAAAGGTCAGAGTGACGGTAGATTTTACATCTCAACTTGGCTTACGCTATGGTGCCCGGTAGTCTGGTCAGATCCCAGTTTAGACGTTGCCATGAAGGTATTTTTTAGATGTGATTAGCATTTAAATTAATACACTTTGAGTAAAGCAAATTACCCTCCACAGTGTGAGTAGCCTTGTTCAATCAGTTGAAGGCCTTGAGAAAACAATCGAGGTTCCCAGATGGAAGGAACTCTTCTCAAGACTGCAACACAGAAGCTCTGCCCGAGTTTCCAGTCTGCTGCCCTGAGGAATTCTGAGTTGAGATGCAGTATCAACTCTTCCTTGAATTTCTAGCTGGCCAGCCTGCCCCACAAATTTAACACAGGCCAGCACCCACATGTGAGGCAATTCCTTAAAATTCTTTCTCTCTCTCTCTCTATCTTTATCTCTTTCTCTTGAAAATGCTGACTGATACAACCAGTATCAAGAGTTGCCTCTTATTCATTCCTGATGAAACAACATACTACTCAAACCAAAAATGTGAAAATTCCACCCAAATTGCTATTTAGGTTTTGAATTTTCAATGCCCAAGCTTAATGGATATTGGCACTGACTGGGCTAAATTGTTTACAACACAGCTGAGACCAGACACCACAATGCCTACATTGAGTATGTCTTGTGACACACACCTCTCTCTCCTCATAAGATGGCACATGTGACTGCCAACCTACACATTGCTGGTGGTGGCAGCTTCTACACAAGCAGGAGACAGAAAAGAACGATGTGTGTGATGCATCCGGGATACTTACGTGCATCGTAGGGCTGATAAGCACAAAGAATTATGTAAGGATGAAAACAAAAGTGTGATTCCCTGGATTTCTCCTGTGTCACTATACATACATTTAGGATTGTATAAATAACTTATGTGCAAAGGAGACTATCCAATGTAATGATTTCAAAGGGACAGTCTTCACAGAATTCACTTTATTATTTTTACCAGTGATAAGGGCCTTGGGCAAGGATAAAAATCCTACCCTCGAATTCTCTGATATTGCAGCACTGTGGAGTGGGCTTTATAGTCATTAAGAATCTATAGCACCTTCAGGAATAAAGGAACATTTATTTTTATTAGGTAATTCTGTGCAAGCTTTGTTTCTTAAAGTTATGGACATGCCAGCAGTAATGAAACAAAACTGAAAAGAAAGAAAAAAAGCATTTAGCAGAAGATACCAAGATACCAAGTGATACCAAGACATCACTGAGTATTAAGCAAACCAAGGAGAGAATTAGAATGGACAAATGATTAGGGGGGAGATAAGAAACAGCTCAGCTGAGAAGTCCCATTTTCATTTCTATGATTTTGTCTTTCTGTAAATGGAAAAGGGAAGGGGACTAACAATTGGAAAATTATGAGGAGAATCACTGCTGTAGTTTCCTGGAGTGAAGAGGTATCAATTTCCTTCTTCGGGTAATTACACTGCTAATTTTTATTACGTAGAGGAGGGTGTTTCTTCTCCTTTAATGATAGGTAATATTCAAGGACACAGATGATGTAATGACCTCACAGGTTGAAGAGGTTCCCATAGTTTCGGGTGGGGTCGGCAATGACTAGTTAGTTCCATTACCACCAAAGCAAGAGCTGCCCAACTCCTTACCAAAACTGAGCAGTTCAGTGAGCTCCCCCAAGATAAAATTTTAAATATTCAGCCCAGAGTCTTTATTTTACTTGTTTCACCTAAGATCCTGATCATTGTAAGTTAAGACAGGAAAGTGTTATTTACTTGCGTTTACGAGTGCAACCAGGGTTATCGTCTAATGTGACTCATCATATGTGAAACCAATAAAAACTAAAATCAGAGCACACAAGAGGTAAGTGCTCCTGACTCAGCTCCCAGGCCGACCCAGGTTTATAGAGGAATTCTTTTACCACATCCTTTGTGACGTGATGATAGAAAAAGACCCTTGTGTGATCTACAGGCAATCCTTGATAAATGAATGTTCACTTACAAACCATTATGGATTCAAATGGCCATTGGGATAGTTTGAATCCATAAATCATGCTTTCATGGAGAGGATATCAGTTGTTGTTCCTCTGTTTTGTGGACCTGAAAATTATAGAGAAGAATTTTTTCTTCTGTTCAAAATCAAAGATATAAGTAATAGGAAGGAAAATACACTATTAAAAAGAACAAAAGAAAGAAGGAAGAGAGGAAGAAATAGGAAGTGGGGGAGGGTGGTCTTCCATGGTGGCGCAGTGGTTGAGAGTCCGCCTGCCGATGCAGGGGACACGGGTTCGTGCTCCGGTCCGGGAAGATCCCACATGCCACAGAGCGGCTGGGCCCGTGAGCCATGGCCGCTGAGCCTGCGCGTCCGGAGCCTGTGCTCCGCAACGGGAGAGGCCACAAAAGTGAGAGGCCCGCGTACCGCAAAAAAAAAAAAGGGGGGGGGGGAGGGGAGGAAATGAGGGGAAGAGATGAGGAGAGGAGATGGAATGGAATGAATGGCTGCCAGACTTCCAAAAGACACATTCCAGAGGCAAAGACTTGTTCACTGAAGGCCGCACATCCATGAACCTCTTAGACAAAGAAATGAAGGGCCTCCCTGGGTATAGTGTACAAGGTAGAGGTCTTTTTTTTTAACGTTTATTCTTATGCTTATGTTTATTTCTTTTTTTAACTTATATTTTGGCCACGCTGTGCAGCATGTGGGATCTTAGTTCCCTGACCAGTGATTGAACTGGCGCCCCCCTGCCTTGGAAGCACAGAGTCTTAACCACTGGACCACCAGGGAAGCCCAACCTAGAGGTTTAAACAAAACCAATTACATGTCTTTGCATAATACAGCGTTCTTTACATAATAAAAGTAGTTATTTGTTGCTGCATGACAAATCACTCAAAACAATGACTGAA
Organism: Pseudorca crassidens; assembly: GCF_039906515.1. Classification (NCBI taxonomy): domain Eukaryota; kingdom Metazoa; phylum Chordata; class Mammalia; order Artiodactyla; family Delphinidae; genus Pseudorca; species Pseudorca crassidens. The sequence continues at coordinate 8,852,424 of NC_090313.1, forward strand.
AAATTAACCATCATGGACCTGGCTTACGAATGTGGGGTTGACTGTCATCTACAAGGCGGTCCTGCCCAGAAGTCCTCGAGTGATTGGGGTCAGATGGCAGCGGGGCTGGGGTCACCTGAAAGCCTTCTTCACTCATCTCTATGGAGCCTGAGCTAAGAAGACTCAAACAATGAGAGGTGGAAATTCGGGGGCTCCCTGACATCATCTTCAGCAGTGGAGTGTGTGTGTGTGTGTTCATGTGTGTCTCCCCATGGGTCCCTCCACACAGCAGCCTTGGGATAGACTACTGACATGTGGGACATCGAGCGTCCCACAAGGTACTGGAAGAAACTTCACGGCCTTTTCTGACACACCTCAGAAATCAAGCAGCATCACTTTGGCCATATTCTTAGTCTTTGAAGCAGCAATAAATTCCTGCAGAGGTTCAAGGGGAGGGGTCATAGACTTTCCCTCCTGAAGGAAAAAATGTCAAAGTATTTGTGGAAATATTTTAAAACGACAACAGAAATGAACAAAAATTTCTAATTTTTAAGCAATATCTATTATGAGTAGTTAAAGAGAAAAAAAAGAAAGGGGAAAACAAAGATGTTAAGAAAAGGTCTTACTTTTGGATGTTTAGACAAGAAAGGAAAGTTAGAAATAAGAATGTACCATGAAGGACGACATAAATAAAATAAAATAAAATAATAAAATAAAATAAAAATGTTTTTTTCAGTTCTAGGAAAGGTCAAATGCATTATTCCTTTTTATTTTGTTTTTCTATGTGATAGTTTCCCCCAGTGCTTAAATCTTCAGTAAAATGCTGCCACACTAACATAGCCTGGCACTAATGGCACTTTGTAGCAAGGGTGGTACAGGTTATAGGGGCAGGAGTGAAATCATGCTGAACGGAACAGTGGCCATAAGACCCTAGGGCAAACATTGGGGAATTAGCAATCAGGTAACAGTGGGGGAAAACACACACACACACACACATACTACTGCACATAGTAACTCAGGAGAGCAGTTGAGGCAAAATTCCTAATCCCCAATATACTAGAGGAGGGTGACCCTGAAAAAGAAGAGAGGAAAACAGGACCACCCATTGATTGTGGTTGTGGGCATGGTTCCTCAAACCAACCCATCTGGATGCCTAAGGAAAGGATGATGACAAAAGACTGTCGATGGGAAATCTTATGCAACAACATGACTTCTGCTGTGGAGTAAGAGAAGTTTCATGAAGATGGAATGTTGGCTGGGGCCTTTGAGCTGCTATGTTCCCCTTTTCAATTGGAGTCCTGCCTTTGGTTATTATTTGGCAGCTCTAAGTATAACACAGAATTTTGTTCCCTCAAATAAACAATATTTTAAATTGTAACTAGTTATAGCAGAAGGAGTGCAATTGGGATTATAATATATATGCATTTTAAACAACTTTTTCTGAATATATAAACAGTAAATGAAGATCTGTCCTGAAGAAGGACTTCACCATTGAGCTCACAAGTTCTCCTCTCTTTCTCTCTTTGAAGAATTTGATGACACATTTGTTTCTTCAGGTTTGTGAAACTGGACAGATTTTTATATCATGATTTAGGGCTTTCTGATGAGAATATTTCAACATCATTTGCAATTAAACTTGTATTTTGTTACATAGGAAATGGGTTTTAAATTAAAACTTAATTATAAACCTGCCAGGTTAGTGTTCCCATACAGCTGTGCCTTCGGGTAGACAGGGAAAATTTCAAAAGAAATGACCCTACCATCTCATTCAAGATAGCTGACTGGAAAAAAGTGTTTTCTGTTTCCCCAAGTAAAAACAACTCGGTGACCAAAAAAAAAGTATAAATACAAAAGTAAATTCATGAGAATGTTGAAACACAGGACTATTTTACCAGCAGACCTCAATGTAAATAGTTTTTGAAAGGCATAAAGCAAATGGAAACAGAATGAGAGTGAAATTCAAGTCAACTGAAGCATCTGTAAACTCAATGGAGGCAACAGAGGTGATAAAAAAAAAAAAGAAAGAAAGAAAGAGAAAAAAGGATTTTCTGAGCAAAATCTTGAAACAATCCCCAAAGCTAACATAATGGAGCTATGAGGAGTGGGTCATGTCCAATGAAGTGGTGGGTAATTAAAGGGTGTAACCCTTGAGCCAACACCACCACTCTCTGCACTGACGACCCTAATTTTTCTCTGAATGGGGCACCAGAGCCAATGTATAAAGGAACTTACTGCAATTTACAGGGGTGGAAACCTGCTTCTCCAGAAAATAAACAAGGAAGAAACTTGGCATGATCACAGGCCCCATAAATTTCCTGAGTAATCACAAGAAACAAACTTCTGTAATCCAAAGTGGCTTTGACTGCCAGGCAAATCTAATTATCATCTAGTCTGAGGAAATACTGCCAGTTACTAATTTTGTTTAAACTAGACTCTCATTTAGTATGTGATCAAAACAAGGAAACAAAACATTGAAAAACTCAGTATATAACACATCTAAAACTTATAAGGAACAGAAGAAAACTTCAACAGGATTATAATTAATATCCTCAGAGAAATTTCAAAGAACATAAAAAAAAAAACCACTGAAAACAGGTTGTTATGGAAAGAAAAAATTCAGATCTCTTTGGTATTATAAAATATAAATGACAAACTGCAAACTTAATAGGTGGACAGAATAGCAACTCAGACAGAGCTGGTAATTAAACACTGAAGTAGAAGGAGAATCATAAGATATAGACAGACTAACAGGGCTTCCCTGGTGGCGCAGTGGTTGAAGAGTCCGCCTGCCAATGAAGGGGACACGGGTTCATGCCCCGGTCTGGGAAGATCCCACATGCCGCAGAGCGGCTGGGCCCGTGAGCCATGACTACTGAGCCTGCGCGTCTGGAGCCTGTGCTCCGCGACGGGAGAGGCCACAACAGTGAGAGGCCCGGGTACTGCAAGAAAAAAAAAAAAAAGACAGAGTAACATTAAGAACAACAACAACAAAAAAGACATCTTCAAGGAGGAAAAAATAATGCTGAAACCTGAGCTCTTCACAAGAAAAATGATGGGAGTATAATTCAGAAGAAAAAAGAATAAAGTTCAGAAAAAATATGCCTACCTGGACTCATATAACTTTGAAAATATCTATCAAAAATAGTCTCGGGCTTCCCTGGTGGTGCAGTGGTTGAGGGTCTGCCTGCCGATGCAGGGGACACAGGTTCGTGCCCCGGTCCGGGAAGGTCCCACATGCCGCGGAGCGGCTGGGCCCGTGGGCCATGGCCGCTGAGCCTGCGTGTCCAGAGCCTGTGCTCCGCAGCGGGAGAGGCCACGACAGTGAGAGGCCCGCGTACCGCAAAAAAAAAAAAAAAAGTCTCTATAAAGACATTTGTAGACAAAACTGAGAAAGTTCATCCACAGCTGATCACATTAAAAGACATACTTAAAACAAATTTCCATGCACAAGAAATATGACCTCAGAGTGAAGCATTAAAAACAAAGGAGAAACTAAAGATCAACAGAAAAATCAAAGGTTAAAAAGAAAAAAAAAAACAGTAAATCAAAGGTTAAGTATGTGGAAAAACTAGAGTATTGATTATTTAAAGTAGCAATAATAATTTGGGGTTTAAATTTTTAGAAATAAAATACATGACAAATAACAAAAAATAGAGAGGTTAAATGGATTTAAACTGTTCTAAGTTTCTTTCATTGCTGTGGAAGTGGCAGATGTATTAATTTATATTAGACATCAATGGTCAAGATCATGATCAGGGTTATTGTTGTCAACTCAAGGGTAATTATTAAAAAATAGTCAAAGAATATGTAACTATCTAATAGAAAAAAATAAAAAAGAAATTTCGATTACCTAAAAAAATGCAAGAACAGGACTAAATATTAATAGACATGTGAGAAAAACAAAAAATACTAAAATGGTAAATTTAAATTCAAACATATCAGGAACCACTTTAAATTTTAAAAGTATTAAAAGTTTATCAGACTAGACACAAAACAAAATTTCAAGATACACTGCACACACAAAAATTAGACCTTAAATTTAAGGATACAGAAAATTTAAAGATGAAAAAATATAATACCATGTAAACAATAAGCGGAGGAAAGCTAATATAGCTATGATAACATCAAATTAAATTTTAAGGCAAGAAACATTACTAAAAATAAAGAGGAACAAATAATAATAAAGTGTCAATCAAGCAAGAAAATATAAAATTTCTAAATGCCCAGGCTACTAATTATGTAAGTTTAAAATATTTAAAGCAATGGTTGAAAGCAGTAAAAGGAAAAATAGAGAAACCCATTATCATAGTGGGATATTTTAACATACTTCTCTGAGTTACTGCTAGCAAGCCAAGCAAAAGAAAACAATTCCTTAAGGATACAGAATATTTAAACAACATGATTAATCCAGTTGACCTCCATGGAACACCACATGCAGCAAGTGCATTCCGCACATAATTTTCAGGTGCAGGAGAAACATACCAAAATCAAATATATGCAAGGCCATAAAGCTAATCTCAGCAAAGTTTAAAAAATTGAGGGCTTCCCTGGTGGCGCAGTGGTTGAGAGTCCGCCTGCTGAGGCAGGGGACACGGGTTCATGCCCCGGACCAGGAAGATCCCACATGCCACGGAGCGGCTGGGCCCATGAGCCATGGCCGCTGAGCCTGTGCGTCCGGAGCCTGTGCCCCGCAGCGGGAGAGGCCACAACAGTGAGAGGCCCGTGTACCACAAAAAAAATAATAATAAAATAAAATAAAATAAATTGAAATCACACACAGAATATATTTAGACAACAGTGGAGTTAAGCTAGGAATCAATAACAAAAAAAAGAAAAAAAAGAAAAAAAACAAATACATTAGAGATCAAGCAATGCTTTTCTAAATAACCTATAGATCAAATAGGAAATGTCAATAAAAATTACAAAGTAAGTTTAAACTGAATGATAATGGAAAGAACACAGCTCGTAAGTGAAAGACCAATAAAACTCATATATAGATTTAAATAAATGTATTAGAAAAAATAACTTTCCATTCTCAGGATCTATTTGCACAAGATGACTAGCTTTATAAAAAGAAAAAATCTTTACCCTCAAATCTATCTGGTCTTTTAAGTCTTCCTCTGGTTGAGGTGGTAGGGAACTAGAGAAGAGAGTATTATTACTAGAAAATGTTTCAGCTTTTTAATCTGGAGAGCATTTTTGCTATTTTATACTTTCTCAGTGAATATTCTCATTTTTGTCATTATGACAATTGGGAAGACTTAACCAAAAGCAGTCTTGTTTGTTTTGGATTGTGAGGTTTTTGCTTGTCTTTTGCGATTTAGCATTCTTTACTAACATCTGGGTTGGCTGACATGGTGGACCTGACAACACTGCTCTAGTGGTGTTCGTTGAAGTGGACGGCCATGAAGAGTCCAACCCCACTTTCCCAGGAAGGAATATCCAATGAAGGGGATGCATTTTGCCATTCTCATGGTCCTCATGGCACTTCAAAGAAAAAAATCCTAACCTTATTCCTCTTAGATATTTCCTTCTTGGGTGAGCGGGGTGTAAGACGTCGTCCTGGTCTTGGCCTCACAGCTGTGTGTCTCCACAAAGGATTAAGAGGGAGCTGCTTTTGAAGATCAAGGTCAGATAAGGTGGCACCAGCAAAGACCTGATCTGCTAATCAGGATGAGTTTTTTTCTTTATCTAGAACTTCCCTTTAGCTTTCTATGAATATTTGTATCCTCTGGTCATTTCACTTACAGATGAAGGGAGAGGGCAGGGGTTTGACCCAGAGGAGCAGAAGGGCAGGAGGGCAGAACGGCTTCCAACCAAAATGCAGCAAAAAAAAAAACCACAGCCCAATACTGGGTTTAAAATATTTATTAGTCATAAAAAAAACTTTAAAAATCTGAAAATATCATTTTCCCTGTCCTGGGGAAAACATGGCACACAGGGAAATACAAATTTTGCATACAACTTCAAGGCATTTCTAGAATGCCTGATGTTCTATACCCTGAGAAAACCATAATTCAAAAAGAGTCATGTACCACAATGTTCATTGCAGCTCTATTTACAATAGCCAGGACATGGAAGCAACCTAAGTGTCCATCAACAGATGAATGGATAAAGAAGATGTGGCACATATATACAATGGAATATTACTCAGCCGTAAAAAAGAAACGATATTCAGTTATTTGTAGTGAGGTGGATGGACCTAGAGTCTGTCATACAGAGTGAAGTAAGTCAGAAAGAGAAAAACAAATACCGTATGCTAACACATATATATGGAATCTAAGGAAAAAAAATGTCATAAAGAACCTAGGGCTAAGACGGGAATAAAGACACAGACCTACTAGAGAATGGACTTGAGGATATGGGGAGGGGGAAGGGTGAGCTGTGACAAAGCGAGAGAGTGGCACTGACACATATACACACTACCAAATGTAAAAGAGATGGCTAGTGGGAAGCAGCCGCATAGCACAGGGAGATCAGCTCGGTGCTTTGTGACCACCTGGAGGGGTGGGATAGGGAGGGTGGGAGGGAGGGAGACACAAGAGGGAAGAGATATGGGAACATATGTGTATGTATAACTGATTCACTTTGTTATAAAGCAGAAACTAACACACCACTGTAAAGCAATTATACTCCAATAAAGATGTTAAGAAAATTTTTTTTAATAAATAAAATATAAAATAGAATGCCTGATGTCCATTTATGAACCTCATTTTCAAAACCTCTGACACTAACACTCAAAAGAAGGAAAAGGAAAGGGAGGAAGAGGTGGGGAGGAGAAAGGAAAAGATTAAAAATATCATAAGAAAGTGAATAGAAATACACGTTTTTTCATACAACAACCCACTAAAAAGCTCAGATTTTTTAATACCTTCCCAGACTCAGCACTCAACACTTTAATGCCATGAATTGTTCTTCCACTTAAAGAACCATTATCAACAATGCCTTTCCTTTTTCCACGTAGCATATTCACTGAAGCAAGACAGTGAAAAGAGAAAGGTAAAAAAATCTCACCCCATTTAAGATCATGCACTTGATAAAACTGTTTCCTTAGCCAGACAAAGTGTGAAATTCTTTTCATGGTTTTTAGTTTAAGTAATTTGATCAGATCACCATTCAGCTTGTCACCTGGAGCTGCTCCATTAAGCTGAGTGCTTCCCCAAAACTGTTTCCTCCCATCCAGCTTCTCCTCCACTGATGGAACAAGAAGATTAACAGGATTAGGTGTCTTTCATTTGTTCCTTTTTATCAGGCAAGATTCTACTACTCATATATTGGGAAAAGCTTTGTGTAAGATTTTTTTTAACTTGTTTTTTGGTACTGTTCTATTGTATTTTTGAAAGGTTCAAAATTTTTTTCCTACCCACCTCCATTCCTTTGTAAAAGTCTATATACTCAGTAATATGAAAGATCATCTTCTAAATTTTTTCACCTCTAACTTGGTTAATGCTTAAGAAAACACCACCTGACTATATTTATTAGTATTTACTTTCATTCCCTAATATGGTAAACAATGGACCTTAGGATTATGTCCTCTGAAAGATGCATCTTTCATCAAGAAAACATATTATTTTCCTCTGATTCTAGATTTTCCATTTCAAGTCCAAACAAAAAGAAGTTCTTTCTGTACAGTTTGGTTAAGCTATTGATTTGAAGAAAAGAGGAGAAAATAGAAGGAGAGGGAAGAAAAAGAAACAAACAAAATAAACAGAATGAGCAATTAAGTACTGCTATGTTTCAAGGGGTATGTGAGAAATTTTCATTTTTCTTTCGCTTTATCCTCTTGTCAATTCTGATATAGGGATTTGTAACCCAAATGGTCTCTACATTGACTAGCCTGTTAGTGAACTGGTTATCGATGGCATCCTTGCTAAGACTCAGCTGGCTCACAGCCCCAGCTCCATTACCATAGTATTCATACCCTCCTCCACTACCCTCCTCCCCTTTCATACTCCCAGCTTGCAGCCACAGGGCCTCTTGGGTACCTCAGCTCCAGCCCTGTTGAGTTGACTGCCTTCTCCAAGGTATCTTTTTAAACAAAGTTATTTTATCTATGCCTATATTTACAATATCTTAATTCCTTGCTGATCATTTTCTGTTGTCTATAGTTTCTACTGGTTTTAGTTATTACCCTTTTGATCATGTGTTGTGTGTATAATTTAGGATTGTGAGTTGATCATTGACTGACTTTGATCAGTAATAATCTTTGGGTCCCTGGGTTGAGGATGTTTTCTTCCAGAGAGTCCTGCTTGCCTTTATTGAATGCCCCAGGGCATGGCCACCCTATAAATCATTTAAATTAATTCTTGGTTTGGAGTTTCCTAAGTCATGCAGTTATGGTAATTACCCAAAGAAGAAAGAAATTTTCATTAAAGTATTAATTTTCCATTTGGTGCCAAGACTAAGGCAGACATGTTTCCCTATAATCTCCCTCTTCCAAAGGTCAGATTTTCTTTTCCTAGCCTACCTCTCCCTAAGAATGTAGCACATCTTTAAGGAGGGAAATTCAACTTCTTGTCTTCATCTTCTACAGCGTCACTTGTCTTCCGTCTCTGTGTAGCCAACCTAGGACAGCTAAAACATCAAGGCTTGCTTAAGCCTGTTTTCAGCTCTGTCTTAAGTTTTGACCTCTGGGAATATCTTGCATTGCATTTATGTATTTCCACACTTGCTCGCTCACATACGTAGGGAACTTCACTATGTACTTAAAATTATGTTTCTGTATTTTACCCAATATTTCTAGATATTCAATATGGAAAGTGTATTCAGAACACAGTCTACCATATTGTTATAAACAGAACTCTGAAATATAATATTTGTCATAGGGTTGGTTCTCTACTTTCTAGAAATTTCCTTTACCCTTCCAGAACTTTAACTTGGGAAGTCATCAAGATCTAGAAGGGAAGACTTTTGGAGTTAAAATTAAAGGCCCTTCTCAAAGAAGTCATGATCCCTCATCTTTAGTAAAATCATTAAGGAATAGTAAAAGGACAGAAACTGGATGAATTAATAATTCCCTGCCTTTGAGAAGATACTATCCTAAGGAAGCTAGAGTCTCCAAATTGTGAATTGGTCAAAATGCATGATTTAGGCCAACTTTTATGAAACCTTAATTCAGTTCCTTTCCTCTACCTCCTTTCATTCTTGTGGCTTTTCTTGCTGTTGTTTTGAATACCACTCTTTCTACACCAAAGTGAACTTGCTCCACCACCAATATTTTATCTTACCTAGTTTCCGGAAATGAGATTCCCTTTAACCCTATTGAAAAAGTTGGTCTGTATGCTGCCTCCGCCTCACACCTTCATCTTCCTTCCACTGACTGACAAAGTTCTCATCTCCATAATCTAATAATGTGTGCTGACCAGCACTGAGCTGCTTTTTTCCAGGGTAAAAGCAAGATGTAAATGGTTATTTTTTCCTAAATCCTAAATCGTAAGAATAGTAAGACACATTGGGCTACACTTACGTTATCTATAGTGCTGGCTCCAGGAAGAGAGATGTAGCTAAAATATCTTTCAGACTTATTACACCCAATACAATGTGATACTACCATAACATGTGTATAAATGGGTTCATTGATGGCTTTTTAATTCATGTGTGTATTTCTAATGCTATATTCTGAGAGTAAAGCATTCCATTCATTCTTCAGTAGCTCCTGTTAGAGTTTCATCATATGGCAGCGAATTCTGTATTTCTCCCCCAAAATTAGCTCTTCTGTGGGGTAGATAAACCATGTAAGTTTAAAAGGTCATAGAACTGAGCCCGTGTACGGAAGCATACCATGCACCTTAGCAAGAGGTGTGCAAGCATTAAGACAAACCACAGCCCGCTTGCCAGGAGATGGAAGCAAAGCTTTCAAGAAGAGAATCCTCCCACTTGCACCAGACAGCTCAGGAGAGGCTGCCAGAGATAAGGGTGAGCAATCCAATCTACAGTAACTTCTGCTAAAGTAAGAGAGTAAGAGAAAGAAAGGCAAATAATTCTGAATATAGACAGATATTTGTACTAAAATCCTGATTTCTCAAAGATAAACATTTTAAAACTTTTCACAGGATTATCAAGAAATATGATCCTCAATTTCAGTGCCCCTAAAGCCAAAAATAGAGACTTTTCAGAGTATATTCAAAGAAACCCACCAGCTCTAAAGATAGACATCCGTTAGCTTTGCTGTTAAGTATGTCATCCAAGGAGGGTGGCATTGACCTTGGTGTGGTACATCCAGCCTCTATCAGGCAGTTTCTTCTAGACCAAAGCAAAACATTTCTGACACAGCAGTTGTGTCTACAAGCTCTCTGAGCCAAGTGACCTAGGATGAGTTGGGAGTAACTTCTAAGATAGTCAAAGACTAGTTTGTAAGAACAAGTACAGCAAAGAGCAAAGACAGTGAGGAATTTTTGAACTTCTCTAGGGAACTCATTTGGGCTGAGAACCTTTTGAACTTCCTCAGATGCCTCAAACATGAATTTCCCTCTCTTCTTTCCCAAGAGCAGATTGAGACTAGTTTATAATCAGTTTTAAAGTGCAAACAGGGAACTCTCCCAATACCTCTTTTGCCTTGTTGAGTGTTCAGCCAACAGATCTTTACCGTTAGGAAGGCGCCATATGAAACAAAATGTGAGTGTCCGTCAAAGGCCTTTTGGAATTTAAGTTTATTATAAGGTTCTCCAACCATAAGGGAGAGCCTAAGCCAGGCTGGTAGATTCTATAATGAGTACATTTTGGAGGAAATGGTTATTTGACAAATAAAATGAAGTTGGTAGTGGAGGTCTAGAAAACAGTTCTTCAAATAAAGATCAATAATCATCTTTATATATAGCAGCTGCTTTATGGATGGGGCCTAATTAGAGTCTGCTATAATATAAGGTTGATTTAAACATTTTAAGCAGAAAAGAAATACTTTCAAAATATGATTTGCTTCTTCAGGGAACTGTATTAACTCCACACACATGGAGACCCAGGGTTTACTTCATTTTATCTTTGGAAAGGCCAGTCGCCGTCTACCCCAAGATTATAAGAGTGTTAGTTCATTTTGCTAAATCAACCAACGTTTACTCCTGAGTAAATTTGTCCTACACTAAAACTGCTCCACTCTGAAAATCAAAGATTTACTATCTCAATAGCTTCAAGTCTTAAACAACTCTTATACCAGTCTTCCCATGAGAACAACTCATTGTCATGAAGACCTCCAATCCATGGACCCCTCCACTTCCATCCTCCCCTCCTTTATTCCCTCAGGTTGGAATTCACGGGCTTCCATTACAGTCAACCTTTTACAAATGCATTCTTTCTCAAGAGTTGTCTCTCCATCACAGTCACTTGGGGAAAAAAAAAAAAAAAAGCAGCCATTTGGCTTCACCGTGTCCAAGATTATACAGCTGAGAATTGTTGAATAAAATCACTCCAAAGGTGATGCAACAGCGGTCCAGAGTCCAAAATCATTTCTCAGTAGCCTCAATAAAATTACTTCCTCTGTCTCTCTGCCTCTCTCCCCCTCTGTCTCTCTATCTGCCTCTCTCTTTTTCCCTTTCTCCTCCCTCTATCTCTCTCTCTCTTATCTCGTTGATGCATCTTTGACATTTAGAAAAGTATGCGTGTTTTGTTCTAATGACTTCATTTGTAACCCTGTTTTGAGAATTATTATCCATGGCTCCACTTCCTGGAAAGACGGGCTCACACCTTTTCCTTAGTCCTCAAGCTCTGCAGCTCCTTGTCTCTGCTGTGCACATTACCGAGTACTTCACAGAGACAATCCTCAGACAGTATCTGATCCTCCTGTTTCCTTCATCCATACCTTGTTTCTCTCTTCTTGTGAAAATAGAGGAAGTGTTTTTTTCCTAGCCAATGAAGAATCTACCCATCTCAGCCTTCCAAGGACTTTCTTGGAGTGACCCCCCCCCTCCCCTGAATTCTTATTCACTCCTGTTACTGGCTCTTTTTGTTTACCCAAGCAAGATCTAGTACCTACCATTAAATAAAGATAAAAAGGAAGAAAACCTCTTGATTTTCTGTTCTTCCCCAAATTTCCATATTTCTCTGCTCCTCGAAGGACCATATACGTTATGGTGCCTACTCGTTATCTCTGATCTATGATTTCCACTTAAGTCATTTCAATAAGTCATTTCAATCTAGCTTTTTCCCTTACCATGCCACTGAATCTGATTGTGCCAAGGTCATCAATTACCTACCTATTGCCAAATCCAATAGATATCTTAATTCTGCTACATACAAGTAGCAACTAAAACAGTTGACAGCTCTTTGCTTCCTGAAAGGTTTTCCTCTTAAGGCTTTCCCTGTACCACCTACTGTAGACAGAATTTGTACCCTTTAAATTAGTATGTTGAAGCCAAACCCCCAGTGTGGACTATATTTGCAGATGGTGTCTCTAAGGAGATAATTAAGCTTAAATGAGGTGAGAAGGGTGGGGCACTGATTCGATAGGATTAGTGTCCTTATAAGAAGATATACCACATGTGCTCAGAGGAAAGCCTATATAAGGACAAAGCAGGCATCTGTGGGCAGGAAGAGAGTCCTCACCAAAAACGCTCCATGCTGGCACCTTGATCTTGGACTTCTAGCCTCCCAAACTGTGTGAAAATAAATTTCTGTAGTTTAAGTACCACCCAATGTGTGGTACTTCACTATGGCATCCCTAGCAGACTGAGACATTGTCTTCTCCAGATTTTCTTCCAACTCTTTCACTGCTCCTTTATAATTCCAGCTCCTCTGCCCTAATGTTAACACAGAGATTTCTTACAGCTGAATCTTCATCTTCTCTCTTTATATCCTCCACCAAAGCAATCTCAAGCTTTTCCGTGGTTTTAACCACCATCTGAATGCTGATGACTCCCACAGCTGCAAACAGTTTAAATGTCATCTGACATCCCCAGAATTTCATATCCAACTCATTAAACTGGGAAAAGAAAACACTGAAAGATCTCATTGACTCCTAAAGTTTCTGCCCACAAGTGACACACTCTCCCGTTCCCATTCAACTCATCAAGGCAGGTCACCACACCATGTGTGACTTTAGCATGTGCCTGGAAAAAGAGAGAGGATCAAAATTCACCACCAATGGCTACTATAACCCCAAACCTATTTCTCCTCCTTATGGCTGAGGTATCTGTCTTCTCACACTCTATTCACTCAGTTGCCAAAAGTTTGTTGGCACATGATTCCTTCCTTCTCATCCCCCACATGCAGTCCTTTGTTAATCCTTGACATCCTTCCTTCTACAAATATCTGGACTGCAGTCCTTGCCGTGTCCGTGCCACCTTAGTCCAGATCACTGCCATCTCTTACCTAAACTAATACAACATCATTATAACGGAACTTCCCACCTCCTCTCTTTCTTTCCCTTGCCCTGAATTTTCTACTTTGTCCTTTTCCAATCCATTTTCCATATTCCAGGTAGAATGATGTACTGGAGGTGAAAAAAGAAAGTCAACCATGTCAGTAGCTCCCCTCACCATCTCCCAACACGTCTTGGACCATTTTTCTCACTCACAGTCCTCCACGTAGGCTGGCTTCACTTGCTTCACCATCTTCCTGGAATGCTTGCCTATGGCTGTTCACATGGCTCTATCCTTCTCATCCTCAAAAACCAGCTTAAATACTATGCTCTCAGGCAGGAGTTTCCCAGTAATCTTATTTTAGCAGTGACACATACCCACCCCACTCCTTTATTTCCATTATAGAACACAGTTCCCGAATCTTTAATAAATTTGCAATTTGGTTGCTTTTACATGTGCTTATCTGTTACTTTTCTTCCCCCAGTTGACAAGATGTGTCTTTTTTGTTCTCTAGGATGTCCCTGGTATTTAGCTCAGGGCCTTAATAAATGTTCAGTGAATAGGTGACAAACGTCAACTGCGAAGCTCAGGCCAGTGTTTACTTGAGCCAGAGGCAGATGTTAAATATGCTTGTCTACCTCTCTTACTACTTTGCTCACAGTGTATGTTCAGCAGGTAGAACAGACCTTGTCTACGGTATGTACCCAACAAATATTTGTTGAATCGATGAATGACCAAATGTGGTAAAATGTATCAGAAACAAATGTCAGATTATTTGCAGTCTTTATTGGCCTTTTCTTGGCCTTTGGCCATTGGAATCATTTATAGATCATACTGTGTATACTTAGACTAGATCCTGGTTACTGACCCATGAACTTCATGTTTTCCTTAACTTGCTGAGGGTCCAAACTGGAAAGAAGACCCTCCTGGAGGGCAGTTAAAAATGTCTAACTGAAGAACTAAGGATAATATTCTGACTCCTGTCTTTTAAACTTGATTGTTAATCTGACACTACTTTTGAATGTTTATAAAGTGCCCCTGCTACAGGAAAATAACATGGTCATATCATATTTCATTCTTATTTCATACATATTTATTATGTTTTTCTTATTTATTATCCTGTTAATTAATTATAAACAAAAATCATTAAACATTAAATATTCTTATAATAAAATTATTGGTTGACATTTCCCTATTTCAGGCAGATTATAAATAATGATCCTGTTTAACAAGAGAACATTTTCTTACTTTAGTGTTAATTTTTCCACTATGTGCGAAGTGGCATTGATATGTATTTAGTGAGGCCATGAGAGGTATCAGCTTCCATGTGCCTTGGCCTTGAAGTATTTTCAGGCTAAAATTCTTTTATCCATGCTACATAGACTATAGCCTTTGGATTTGTGCCATCTATTTATCTATTCAATAGAGCAAATTTTAAATAATCATTTAAGCAAGATCCTGGCTTAGTTAGAAGACTAGCTATCAGATCATCTCAAACAAATATGAGATCATTTTCTAACTAGGTTGTATCTTTGGTGGGTTCTTCAGCTTCATGAAGACACAGAAACTATGCTCTTGCCCCATTTCCTGCCAAGGCAGCATGGAAATGTACAAACGTGACCTGTCAGCCTTCTGAACTCAGTTGAGAAAAATTACCATTCAAGACAATTTTCTCAAAGGACATCTGTTCCACCCATTCTTCCAGGTATTTCATAATGAAGATAGCAGTAGATCAACAATGGATCAGCAAAGGTCCATAATAGCAGAATTGCTTTTAAGTGAGTTGTTCTTGCTGTGACCTCATCATCTGTATTGAGGTCCACTTAGAGAGGAGCCCAGTGAAACAAAATTGTAAGTCAACAGGAACTTGTTGTCAAGAGGTATTAATTGCATCACAGTGTTGGGTTTTTCTAATTAAAAAAAAAATCCAGGAGATATTTCTATTGTTTTAAAGATCTTGAGCATTTTTTTTTCAAATTTTGATTTTTCTTTCTGTCTTCTTTCGTTTCATTTTCAATTTATGTTTCTATATATTTGTCACCTATAAGTCATTATAAATATTTTCTGAAATAAAAATATGTACATACAGACACACATAATAAACACACACATATATACACACACACATAATGTATATATATAGTACATAATACACAATATGTAACAATATGAAATATATGACTAACCCCTCTAGCAACTCTCTCTAATCAGGTTACTGGCCTTTTTTGAGGACAGTTTCTTTAACCAAAGAAATAAATCTACAATAATGCAGTTTTACCCCAGTGGAAGGCATGAGGGAGATATTAGTGAGTAGGAAGAAAAATAGCCAAGTGACACTCAAATTACAAGTTAGCTGTTACCTGTCCCATCTGATCACTGGACCATTTTAATGTACACACAATTTTCAAAATCAATTTCATTCTCAACTTAAGGCAGAAAATTGGAGCTTAGCCTTTGCACTTTGATCCTCTTATTGACTTATCTTGGGACATCATTAAGCTATTTGGTAGCTTTCTTTTCCCATATTATTTCCTCTTTCATCTCTACTTCATAGTCAGAAACAGCCTACCCAGGAGATCTCCTAGATTTAAAAAATTAATCTATTCATAATTTGTTAAGGAACGTTTGCTCTGCAGGCAGCACAGTGCCAGACTTTGGGGAATACTAATGAGTCCAAGGCATAGTCCTCTTCCCTATGTCCCCCCAATAGTGTAATAGGTTCATATTCACTGCTCTGTGGGTGACACATGAACAAATGCAAAAGAGATAAGAAACAACGATTCATTTTCTTAGGGAAGGGACTGTCTGAGTTGACATTTCAAGAAGGAAACCTGGACCCTGAAAAGTAGAGTGAATTTGGTACGGTTGGTTAAAAAAATGATGTAGAATTTCTGAGGAGTGGGGTTGAGAAGACAGGTTAAATAGAAGGTTGCAAATACAAGCATGTTATGCAGAATATCCATAGATAACTTTGAGAAGCAGTATAGCCTAATAATAACAATAATAATAGTAGTTAGCATTTCCTAGGCACCTAAGTTCACAGGTATCGGCTAATTAAATCCTCACAACAACCCTATGATTTAGGTGTTCCCATTTGACAGATGAGGAAACTGAAGTCCAGAGACGTTAACTTTCCCAAAGTCACACAAGCAGACAAATCGTGGTGGCCCCAGAGTCCACCTGACAAGAGTTAACCCTTCATCCCTGCTGTGTACTACCTATGTGGCCTTAGTGAGTTATTTAACTTCTCTAGGGTTCAGCTGTCTCATCTGTAAAACAGGATTATATGGAAGTATCTCATAGGATTAAGACACATTTACAGAGTCGTTAAATGCTCCTTAGTAAGTGCTTGCTATATGTTACTTATTATCGCCATTATAATTTTCATCTGGGTTGCTCTTGCTGTTGTAACGCAGTGTCCTTCTGGTTAGAAAGGTAAGTTGAGGTTGGAAATAGAGATTTATCCCAAACATTATAGGGCCTTGAATATCTGGTATTACCCACACCAAAGTGGATACTGGTGTCTGTAAGGTACCCGAGGACAGGAGTACAACTTGTTGCTTCTTTGTGTCACAAAGTCTGATGGAGAATTGAAAAGTAGATGCATACTAGATGCTGAATGAACAAATGGGTTCACTCACACTCCCTGCTTCTCGTGATGCATATTGGAAGGTCCACAGGTTGTCATGGAGCCTCGTGAGATAACTGAATGGTACATGTGGCTCTCCACCCAATGCAACATGGAACCAGAGAACTACTGGGACTACAGAAGGAAATGGGAGGAATGAGGAATTGAACCTCTGCCCTTTGCACCTGGAGCATTAACTATGGGAGAGCTGCCGAAGTCGGTGATGCTTGGAGGTAAGTTCAGACAAATATCACCGAAGAATGGCTGCCCCTCCTTCCTGCAGGGCTGTCACCTGTGAGACACTTTTGCTGGTAATATTAACCCTAGAAGGAGAGCTGTTCTGAGGAGGCTCAGAATTGCCAGCCTCATTCCCTGAGGATTTGAGATTTCACCACAATCAATGTGTTTACTTTGCTTCCTGTGTCTCTACCAGTGATCCTTGAAGTAGCCTCCCACTGTTACATATAAATCCTAATCTTGGCTGAGATTTTAAGTAGAAATTTTAAAATAATAAAATATAAACACTAAAAATTCACATGTAACACACTTCTAGATAAAATTATGGAGTGGTAAAGACAAATCATAGACAAAGAGTTTCAGATCACAAAACTATACTGTTTTTTGCCCAATGCAGTACAAAGTAAGTCCAGTGAGTTTGTTATAGACTATATTATTTTCAAGAAATCCACCTTTGATCCCTAAACGTACAGCCTTCTCAAAGAATTTCCAGAAACACTGAAATGGAAGCAAAATCAGGAAGGCAGATCAGCGGCATGAGACACGGTACAGAAAAGCCATGTTATTTCAATCACAAACATTTGCTAATGTCTTGAACTTCTAACAGCTTCCTTAACCTCACGCTCTACTGCATTGTGGTGTGTTCAATATCTTTGCACATTTGGAAGCACAAAGCACTAATTTCCATGACCCTTTTATTATAGGAGCTGAGGAACAAGGATGATTGGTGAGGTGGGAACTTAAAAGCCATTTAGAAAGATGATGGCTTTTAAGGTAGTGTGATGTCAGGCCGAGAAGTTATGCTCACACAGGACATTAATGCTTTAAGGAATTGCGGGAGTCCATTAGGAATTGCTTGCCGCAGCAAATTGCTTGCTGAATTTTAGCCCCTTCTTCCTAAAAACACACTACTACCACGTGTAATAATTTGAGACATTTTGTTAATGCATACGCTACTTTTAGGAAGTGGGATTTATTCTTTCAGGTCACTCACTCTATAAGCCAATTCAGGAATCTCTTTGTAAGAAACAGAGCTCTCCGTGATTTCCAACATTTGTTTTTTGGTTTATAGGAGGAGCCACATCAGCTTTTATGGCAGATGCATTTCATTTAGCCCAACAGTCACCATTTCAAGACATTTTTCTGAGTGTGTACGTTACGTGCTGGTTGTAATGGTTAGCAAAAATGGGCCACAGCTCTCTACTCATATATTTTTACATTCTAATGATTAAGATGGGTATTAACAGCATAATAACAAAAATGAATTTGCAACTGTGGTAACTGCTACAAATGAGATGTATGATAATGTCTAACAGGTGGGGATAGTAGGGATTCTTGTTTAGACCTGGAAAGAATAGAGAATATTATAATAGTCAGTGGGAGCCTCAATCCAGGATAGAGGTCAAAGATAACGAGAAAAAATTACAGCCTCATTTAGAATCTGAAGTCAAAGACTGTATGAAACATTTTCGTATAATAAACAAGAAAAGTTCCCATTGGAAATCCCCTTTTAGAAACACACACATGAACCTTTACTCTCTACATAGTTACCCTCCTACCCCAATGCTGAAAATTCAGACCCTGATTATCATAACAGCCGAAACTGCAGTTTATCAGAATAAAGGTACAATCTAAACTGGATTTTTTTTAAAGTCCTAATAAAAAGTCACAGCTAGGGCCAGAGACTCTTTTTTGTTTGTTTGCTGTTGTTTTTGTTTTGTTTTTGTTTAGTGAAAACTAGAAATAAGTCTTAAATTTAGTGTTCTGCTTGCTTGTCCAAATTTGGTCCTCCTAACCAAAACTCATAAAAGAACAGACAAGATAAAGTAAAAACACAACCATCATTCTCATAACTTCATCTATTGAGAACAATTTCTCTGTTCATCAGTGGGTGATAACAGAATTCCTTTTCATTTTTCTTGTAGACATCACCAATGAAGACACACATTCCTAAATGACCATCTCAAATGGCTGCTCTAGAAATAAAAGCCAGACGCTGTGTACAGAAAAAAATCCCTTGCTTCTGAAATCACTTTCATGCTACAACACATTTCACTGTCTAGATTTACGGAGCTGTCCGAATTCCCATAATAATCATGGGATAATGAATCCCTTTGGCCAGGTAGCTTCAGGCTCTAAAATGGATTATTTGTTTTTAGGAGAAAAAATAAATGAGTGGACACAATATTGATGGCTAGCTTAATCTACTCCTTGTTTTTCTTTTCTTTTGTTAAAATGTTCTGTGATGATATCGGCAGCACTCATAGTTTTTATACTAAGTGATAAAACTCAAAATAAAATGGCACATTTGTGTTCCTGCCAGGGAATTTTTAGTCGCTGAAAAAAGTGTAAGTTTTGTCTTAAAACCAATCACTTTATGATGTATTTTCTAAAACTAAAATGCATTCATCTTACACTTGAAATGTATACCATAAATGTAATTCATTTTTTTCAACCATTAACACACAGAGGAGGTTTGAATCAAACAAAGCAAGCAAATCAGGCCCCTTCTCAGCCTTCTGGAAACCGCAAAGTCTTAATAGTAGACTTATTCATGCCTACGTTATTAATTTATAAGATTTTAATCTTACGTGGATCACTTATCCAAACATATGCAGTCATTCTGGCACAGTGTGGAATTTTCTGCTGTTTGGAAAGAGCTCAAATTAAAACTCTGCTCTATAGAACATTGCTCACCTCTAGAGCTGGATGGAACTGGCAAAGCGAGAAGGGACCCAGGTCTCCAACCCCTGGTAGGGGTCATATCAAGGGTATTGTGAGAATCCGTGGAGCCACTGCAAGCAAATTGATTGAGCCAGTATTTTTTGGTCTCATTTTATTTCTTTAATTTTCAGATCCATTCTAACCACACAAAGTAATCCCAAAACTTCAGAGAAAAAAATAAATGCTTTCCTTTCCTCTTTATCTCTGTCCAGGTCTTATTTTTTATCATGAGCAGTACTGGAAAATTACACTTTGAAAATTAGGTTAGGACTTAGAATGCCCTAAGAAACTATAGTGGTTTGAATTATGCTTTAATTGCAAACCTCCTACACACAGAAACTTTGTCAGAAAATGTGAGCAACGTTCAAAACAGTGATTTAAACAGATGTAACTAGAAGCGATGTTAACATAGCCACGGTCAAGAAGAAATAGATTTCATCCTGAGGTCTACACACAGTCAGCCCTGTTGGCACTATGCTTTGCTTTCTATTTCTGTCATCTCATAGCAAGCTCCCTATCACCCTATCTCTGATGGCTGTACCTAAGCCTGATCTGTTTGCCTTATTTGTTTTATCACAGCCAAGGGCTGTGCTGCATTGCCGGCAACTGGTTTCCAGATGTCCTGAGATAATTTCTCTCCTGCCCTGTTTGCAGTCACCCTGGTCATCCCATAATAGAGCTCTGCCATCTACCCGTGCACATTTCCAGCTCGGCAAAAACTGAATTGCAGGAGGTATAGCTTCAAAGTTGGACGCATTCAATGTTACAAATGGTTCTTGGTTGACATTGATGAAACTCCTCAAATGTCTGATGGGACATTGGTGACAAAGATAAATGTCATAGGCGTGTGTGTGAGCCGGCATTTGTGCGAGATGAGAAAAAGTGAGTTTGAAACTTTAGCAGGTAGGTCACCTCAAGATGAACATTTATTTCAACCATTATCAACATTTAATTTTTTTTCATTTGGAATAAGGACAGTTGTCTACATTATTTGCTTAAGAAAATGCCAGCTGCCACAATGGCATAATAATATTTACTTATTAAATGAGATAGTATGCCGGCTATTTCGAATCATCTTTTATGTAAAGGTGACTTCTCTGAGATCTTGCAGTGCCCTAGACTAGATGTATTGTAAATATATAGTCATTATTGATTCACTTGGCTGTGTATGTCAGATCATAAGTTCTAAAGGACAAAACACATAAAGAGATAAATAAGTAAATGAATGAGTAAAGGGACAGATGCATTCTCTCATTCATCCCACTGTGCTACAGCTTAAAGAAAACTACAATTTAGTATAGGCCATCATTGTTAGTACTATTATTCCTTTCTCTTACCGAACATCTAGTCAATTACTAGGACCTGCTGCTTGTACTGCCCAATTTTTAAAATAATACGTGTTACCTCTTTCCCCACTATGCTACTGAAATCCAAGCCTTCTTCACTTGGACCCCAACTCAAGTTTTTTTTTTTTCTCCCTTTGAAATTCAGCTTTCATAAAACACCAGCAATATCTGTTTTTCCAAAATGCAAACTTAATCACGTCATGCTCCTCCACGGGCTTCATCACTTGCTTCCAGATGGCACACAAGGACCTCCAGGGCCTGACCCGCCGACAGGCACAGCCTCATCTACTATTTCCCCTCCCGTGGTATGAGCTCTAAGAGCAGTGTCTGCCCTTCCACCTGCCCTGCTTCTTGGCTCCGTGCCTTTGTCACTGCGCACTCTTCCCCCAGCCTTAAACTAGTCCTGTGCCTCAAGGTGCAACTCAGGTTTCCCCCAGGGAGCTCTGCAGCCCTCTGTGGATGCCACTCCAGTAGGGCACCCCCACACTGGCGTACCGGCCCCTTAGCACTCACACCACACCGTTGGCAGGAGAAGTTGCCGCGGTTAGCTCCAACCCCCCTGACAGCGCAATTAGCATGGATACTTCTTATTCATCTCTATTCCCTTCACTTGACAAAGTGCCTGACTCACAGGAAACACAGAAGGAATGGAGACAGAACTCAGTTGAACCTTGTGAAACACGCTGGCCCGTCTCTGTTCACCCAAATTAAAAATCGGTTTCTCCAAGTGTACCTTTATGTTTATAAATTGAAAAGTAATGAAAGTCAGATTTATCATCCTCATTTTGGATTTGGCTATAGTTCTCCTAAACAACAAACTGAATGGAGGCCATTTAAACCACCTTCCATTTCCTGAGAGGTCACTGATTTTTCCTGGAAGTTGTACAGGTAATAATGTCCTAACCAAAGCTGACTATATAATTGGTCTGTCTTTGCTTTGGTAGAAAAGCAAAAAGTCAATTAAATCGTTAGTTTCAATATTTTTTGCAATGTGGGCATTTCAGTCCTACACACATGTTTAAAATTAAACATATATTTATTACCTGATAGCTCAACTTATTAATAGTAAAACACGTGAAATCTCCAAAAGCAGAAAATTGGTAACCAATCCAGAGTTCTCCTTTCATTTTTGGCAGGAAAGTTGATCCCCGTAGTCAGGAGGAACATTCATGTGTGTTTTTGCTGTTGAGGACATAGCTGCTCCATCCTAAATCTGGCCTTAGTCACAAAGGTTGAATTGAAATAGAAATTATGTGGCACATTGATAAGAATTGCAATGGTAAAATATTGGCCAGAAATTATGCCAAAAGCAGGCTTTCCCCACAGATAAGGGAGAAAGTCCAATTCAAACCTTCCAGTCTTTGTGTCTCAACGTACAATAGGTACCAACTGTACAGATATCACCAGCATAACAATAGACTATAATCACTCTGTAACATAAATCTTTAAATGGATCCTAAGCTTCTTAATTAAAGGGAGTCATGGAGTATCAAAGAAAAGGGGTGGTGGCTCTGAAACATAAAATAAGGAAATGACACGAAGAGTCATTTATTAAATCCACCCTAGACATAAAGGGGGCACCATAATAATCATTGAGTGATGGCTGCAATCAGTTCTTTGTGACAGGCCATCGAGATCTAAAATGAAAAATTGAATTATTACTAAATAAAAGGATCTGTTTCCATTGTTGAATTTATTCACATATTTAATACAATTTAGTTATCTTTGCAGTTATATCAAAGGTCAAAGAATAAAACTGAAGCATTTTGCCTATTGCGAAGATGCCCCTTGGCTCTGGGGGGTAGGTATCTCCTGGATTTAGAAGAAGGTTAGAAGAAGGTCTTATTTAGGCTTGTATGAGAGTAGACATTTCTAAGGAAGTAGAGAGAGTCAGAGGATGGAGAGATGTAGAGATGGAGACAGAGACAGAGATACAGATACAGACACAGATAGATAGATGGATGAATTAGTTCAAATGATTGTGGAGGATCTCATGATTATGCAGGCTGATCTTCTGTCTGCAAGCTGGAGACCAGGAAATCCAATGGTTAGCTCCAATCCAAAGTCTGAAGGTCCAAAGTCTGAAGGACCAGAAAAGTTGATGGTGTAAGTCCCAGTCCAAGGGCAGAAGACTGACGTCCCAGCTCAAGTAGTCAGGCAGAGAGCAAATTCTCCCGTATCCTGCCCTTTGCTCTACTCAGGCCTCCAATGATTTGGATGAGGGCCAACCACATTGAAGAGGGCAAACTGCTTTATTCCGGCCACTGATTCAAATGTTCACCTCATCCAGAAATGCCTTCACGTACACACCTAGAATAATGTTTCGCCAATAACTGGGCACCCCGTGTCTGGGTCAAGTTGACACACGAAATTAACCATCACGCCACGTGAGCCCTGCTGTGTTCTCCCTGGACTGTCTTGGCCCCACTGGGGCTTCCTGTCCCCTAACACTATCAGTACCACTTTACTTCTCTCTCTCACCAACCAAGCTTTTATGGTGTTGTGTTCACTAACCCTGAAAAGGAACCATTCTCTTTTCCTGAGAAAAAGAAAATAAGACAGTATGCATCTGATGTCTAAACATACACTGATGAAGAACAATCTTGTTCTGAGCCCCTCTTTCGCTGCGGGACAACCCAGAGACGAAGAAGTCACCTCCCACCAACTGTTTCATTTTAACTGACAACACACAATACACTGTTCTCTTATAAGTAATACAGCACGATATGTAATGGAACATAATGCACAAAACATTACCTCAACAACTACCAGCTTGCTCTTGGTATTGCTGAAATATTCTTGTTTTCTGCTTTTAGTTATTTTATGTTTATTTACATATTTTTTTCTGATTATATCTACTGTAACACATATGATTACAAATTCAATTACTAAGAAACTTTATAGGAGAAAAGATTTAAAAATAAAACACTGGTGACCCTATGACCATCATTTGAAATTGGAATTAATTTGAAATTAGTACATCCTAAACAAACAAGCAATTCCCTATGACTCAGGGAACAACTGACATTGCATTCAAAAATGGTTCTAGGTCTCAAGGAACACTGTCTCTAAGGATTTCCTTTTTCTCATTTTTCAGGTAATTTACTAAAGGCCTGAGAAGGCCTTATCTTTTCACCAGTTTTCATTTAGTTTCACAGACTTCTCTCCTCTCCTAAATGAAGGATTATTAAGAAGGAAAGATTGAACAAATAATTTTTAGGTGTATGCTTATCAGTGGTGTCAAACATCTCTAAGTCATTTTCCTTTCTTCTTAATTAGAAAGAAAATCTTTTCCAAATAAAATATCTTGAAAGTTACTTGATATGTTTTCAACGTTGACCAGGTAAGGAGAGGAAAGTCTTTGTGACGTTGTGGCCTCTTCCACTACAAATGATTGTGTGGAATCATTTATTTAAACGTAAAACCTGAAGAAAGCGTTGGTCCATTGACATTATCTATGGAGTCCCTACACTAGAAGTCCTTTATAGTTTAGTACTTTATACTTTATAGTGAAATGACTAAATATCTAATTAAACTTCGGACACAGAGTGATGATTCACTTTCGAAGAACAGGGGAAACATTTGAAAACCTTGAGGAATGTAAAAGTTAAAAATTTCCCCAAGTTTCTAAGTTCCATTCTGTCCTTGGCTGGCACTCAGTGAGATTTCTACTTGATACACACTGCACGTGTGTATCACTAAAACGGGGTCTCCTTAAGTCAGGGAATCCTCTTCCTGTTGACAGCTTGAACCCAGAGACTAGCAATTTACAGGTGTCTGATAAATATTTATTAAATAAATAAATGTACATCAAAGATGGAAATGTGTTTTCCTGATGAGGAGTCAATTTCTCTCTGTTCAGTTGAC
The DNA here is from genome assembly GCF_039906515.1 of Pseudorca crassidens. Classification (NCBI taxonomy): domain Eukaryota; kingdom Metazoa; phylum Chordata; class Mammalia; order Artiodactyla; family Delphinidae; genus Pseudorca; species Pseudorca crassidens. The sequence continues at coordinate 8,877,494 of NC_090313.1, forward strand.
CTATATGAGACCTTTCTGTTGAGAACTATGTGTTCTCATTGAACCATAAACATACTTGAGTTTTAAGAGCACACAATATTCCAACTATGAAGGGTTTAATTCATATATCTAGTGAAAAAAAAAAGAATGTACTAAAAGGTTGCTTAATTTGGCCAAAAAATAAATAAAAAACCCAGAAGACTTTTGTCAAAATAGTGTCTTTTAAAAAAATTGTTTTAAGTCCACACTTAAAGCAATGATATTGAAAGAACTTTTTTATTCTCTATTAAGAAGTAATGTAATTATGAACGTTCCTGATTAACAAAATTGTGGGCACATTCTGCTTCATCAAACATGTTTCATTAAACAATCAACTTCATTTTTTTCCTCCACAGCTAAGTTACAGACAACATCATTGTGAGTTGTCTTTAAAAGCTATCCCATGTTTTCTGACTCCAAAACAGCCAGTACTATTCACTCTTGATCATCTGCCTTGAAACAGTTCTCAGTGTACTAGTACCAGAGAGCAAGAGAACAGCTGAAATCTCCAAACCGCCCGAAGACATCAGCAGTCTCATGCCTATAACAAGTCACTTTGTGTCCCAAAGCTCCCCTAGGGTAAATGAAGTCCAGATCGTGCAGGTACTGTGAAGGCAGGGAGTTTAAAATTTTTATTTGGATATTTTATGTTTTACTTGTAATTAGTTTATATTCCTTAATTTTGAGACTATATATAGTATGGTCTTTTCTCAATTTTTTCCATTGCTTAGGTTATTTAAAAAAGAAATTACCACTGAACAATATTCTTCCATAGAAAGAGTTTTGCATGTAGGGGGTTAAAGCTTGGATCTAAATAATGTTCAGGTACTAACTGAAAGCAGTAGGTGCCTACTATTTTGTTTGCTCCAGACAGCACTTCCTTCTTCTGGGTCATATGCTCTCCCCCTTCTTTCACGGTGTGTTTTGGTTGCACTCTTAAAACCTCCTGTGCCTCCTGCGATCTAGGCCACTGATCTAGGGACAGGCTGCTGGCCCCCCTGGGCTTATAACAGAACCCATCTCCTTGACAAGAGTTGATTGGTTCTGGAATATGCACTTGACCCAATCTCAGCCAATCACCCCGTTCCCTGTGATGTTTGAACTTGGAAACAAAAATTAGGAGCTCTATTCTGCCTGGTGATAGAGGTGGGAAATGTCAAGTCCCCAGGCTTCTGATTAGCACAGAGGAGGCCCAGTCTGAGAAAAGAGGTGAACATGAAAAAGGCAGCCAAAGGGAGAGCTGGAAAATGAGTCTGGTGTCCTGGCATTCCTGACCCTGGTGTCATCAGAGACCAGGCTTGGCCACACCTATTTTAACCCTATTAGCCTATACTTCCCCGTTTTTGCCTAAGCTAGTTCAAGTTTTATTTGAAACCAATTCATCAACTAATTAATTATGTAACGACCACAGTGATACACATTAGACAACGATGTCTATTAGACAGCTGCTAATCACACTCCATTGATCATCTTATCTAAAACCTCACATTTGTATGACATCTACGTTTAACTTGCTTGTAAAGGTACTTAAACTTCCATCCAGCACTAAAAACAACAAAACTGTTTTCTCTCTTGAATGAGATTTCCTAGTTTCAACTAAAAAACAATAGCAGGGACTTCCCTGGTGGCACAGTGGTTAAGAATCCGCCTGCCAATGCAGGGGATGCGGGTTCAATCCCTGGTCCAGGAAGATCTCACATGCTGCAGAGCAACTAGGCCCGTGCACCACAACTACTGAGCCCCGAGTGCCACAACTACTGAAGCCGGTGCGCCTAGAGCCCGTGCTCCACAACAAGAGTAGCCACTGCAATGAGAAGCCCGCGCACCGCAACGAAGAGCAGCCCCCACTCACCACAACTAGAGAAAGCCCGTGCACAGCAATGAAGACCCAACACAGTCAAAAATAAAGAAAGAAAGAAAGAAAGAAATTTTTTAAAAAAACAACAGCAGCAAAAAAAAGGCATGCATTTACTCAGTTTGTTTGTTTGTGTTTTTGTGGGATTTTCCCTTAAGTTTCCTTTATTCCTGAGCTGCCAGCAGTTTCTCCTGATCTTTCTTCTTGTCAGAATCCCATAGTAAATGCTCACTTAAGTAGCACATTTTGAAGCATATATTTATAAATCTTAGTCTTTTCTTGTCTTTTCATTTTCTACTGGAAGAATGAGTTTATAAGCAATGACCTCAAAGTCTTCCAGAAACTTTTAACTCCAGCACCAATGGCTCCTCTAGCACCTCGATATTCGTGCAATGCTAATTTATTACACTTCTCTTTTAAAATGTCACCCTCTGAAAAGCACGCATCTTTTCCTGAGTCAAAAGTTATGGAAGAGAGAAACTGTGTTCTGTTATTAAGAAGTCGAAAGGTGATTGATCATAACAAGGTGGAATCTCTTCCCTACCTAGGTATATTTCCCCAGAGAGCTTTCATCTGAAGTCCTGTAGTCATGTTTTCAAATTTCCAATGATTCAAAGTGAATTCTTACAGCATTGCCAGACCTGGCAAACCTTACTTGATATTTCGCTGCCGTATTATCAATCCAGTCCTGGAGAAAGTAGGGAGAAGACACCACTCAACTTGGCCTCCTTCCTAAGCAAGCTTCTCTGCCAGGCAACATGTCTGGGTCTTTGAATTCTTATCATGCCCAGGAAAACAGAGAAAGTAGGGCAAGAGATGGTTTCCAGAGGAACCTAAAGCTCTCTTTACTTAGGTTACTCATCCTTGTTGCATTACCGAGGGGAACAGCACACCGCTGAAATAGGGTCTTGCAGCTGCAAAAACCATGCAATTAAAGTATGAAAACAAAAGTCCAAACTGCAGGCTATTAAAGTTTTCAAGATAATGGCACCTAAGCATATAAGCGGTGATTTTTCAAATATGTGTGGCACCTTCCTGGCAATTACACACCGTACAATACGTGTTCATTTTCTTTCCATTGGTGTTTTTAAAGAATATGCCAGTAAATCACTGCTGCCCAAAAAGCTTCCAGCTCAGAAACCTGGGTCTCCCATTATTGCTTCAAATTTCCCATCTCAGTGTTACTGTGCACATCAGACCAAAGTCTACCCGATAGTTCAGCTGAATTCCAAATAGAATTGAAAATGGATTTTAATGGTCGACTGTAATATGTGTGTGTAGGTATCTCAACTGGAAAAAGGTCTATTAAATATTCATGGAAATCATTTTTTTGGGTCTCCAAACAGCACAGTTCAAATTAAACAGCCCTCACAAGAAAGACTGTGTCATAACAGGTAACTCCCTACGACTGCGGAGGTTCCCAGACTCTTTTTAGAGGTGCCCTGAACAGATGGGAATGGTTACAGGCCTTTCTAGCCTAGCACTTACAGCAAACTTTCCAGCAATCTGTCGTGGTTTTGGTGTTCTCAAAGACCTTTTAAGTCCTGGCAAAGGAATCTGCTAGATGATGTTTACCAATCTATGCCTTCTAATTTGTAAACACATATTTTTTTTAATACACAGCGTGTTTCAACAGTTAAGGGGAAATTAGAGTAACATGAGCTGTATAAAGCTTGTGTTGTTCTGGTGTTGTTCTTTCTGTTCTAAGGGTGGCCTCCCTTCATGAGACAGAAACCCCAGCAATACGACTGCATGTGCCGCTTCTGTTCAACGACCGTATTTTTCCTTCCAGTTAACGCTTTGATTTGTTCAACGCTACCATAGAATAATATGCAAAATTTCAAGTCCTCTCCCCCACTGCTTAATGGATGAGAATGTTCCCTGCACCAGCTGAGATCTGCATTATTTCCAAACTGTGCAGGCTGGGGTGGTAGCTGGGACTGGGGGGACAGGCAGGGAGGTTGTCTCCTAATTACCCACGGCTGCAATTTGCCTCGGCTGCATTTTCATGCAGAGTTACACTGGAAGTCTCCATTTTTGTTTCAGTAAGGAAATGAGTTCGATTCTCTTTTTCATGGGAAAAAGCAAGAAAACAATTACGTACTCTATGTTTCAACTTTGAAATGGTCCTGTCCTACTCTCATGTAAGAAAAAATAAAGTGACTTAGTGCTAGGATGTTGAGTTTGACTTGGAGAAAAGTGTCTGAATCAGGTGAACTCTTCAATTCTTTTTCTTTTGTACAAGACCCCTGTAAAATGATATGATAAGATTTCCAAAGGCTGTTTTACCCATGAGCCTCCAGAAATGTTTCAGGACTATTCTCCCATGACCTGTGGTTGAGCTGATGCGCCAAAGCCCTTCCTCCTGGTGGCACAAGAGACAGAGACCAGAGTGTGCTCTCAACTGCGCTGTCATGAGAAGGGGCCACAGATAAGAGGCTCAGTTGAAAGTTACAGAACCAAGACTAGATGCAGTTCTGCTGGCTAAACAGAAGCAACCGAAGTACATTTTCACAAAACATTCTCAAAGGTCACAGCACTCATTAACGTGAGTATAGGTAAGACAAGTTTGAACATACTGTCCTTGATAATATTTATAATACATTAAAGGAAAAACTGTTTTATTGCCTTTGCTGAAGGCTTAAGAGGAGAAAATTCATATTGACCTAATAATTATTATCTTTTCCTCTGGGTTCTTAGAGGAGAGGAAAACTAAGTGCAAGTGTAAAAAGAAATTATTTAATTCTACCCACTTCCAATGGCCTGGGTGATCAGGTTCCAAATCAAAACAAAAAGTGTGTGTGATTCACTTCTGACTCCACACGATTGATTAGAAAAACATAAAATAAATTTACTTCCGTTATTTACTTCAATTTAATCTGATATCCAGGGTGATTTTAATTAGGATGATGGATACAGTTTGAAACTACAAAACTCAAAGCAACTCCTTTTAACATCCCAAACTGGTGGTGGAAATTGCATTTCTCCTCTCTTCTTTCTAAGCTCATGGGAGCCCTGGGTGTTATAAAGAGTGACAGGACGTCCCCAGCAGACTCTTCTGTCGTCACCCAAGGTACCTCCTCTGTGTGAACCCTGCAGGGGGAAGCAGGAGACAGCACGTGTGGTCTGGCCAGCCTTTCAACTCCCTGCACTCCCAGAAGGCCAAGTGATCCATGACCTTGGCATAGGTCTCCACGTCCCTTGAAAGAAGTGATGCCGCTCAGGCCCCGGAAGCTCACTGCTGGTTACAGGTGGAAGTTACAGAGAAACGATGAAAGGCGCATCTGAGCTAAGAAACCATGAAAACGAGGCAGCAAGCCTCTAAAGCTAGCGCTGCCTTTCCCCATCAGCTGCAGTTATTAATACAATTTGAAATCTATGAAAAACAAATGGGTTTCTCCTTAAAAGACCCAGCTGCCCTAGAGAAAGAAAGATAATATAAAGGTAAAGTGAGGAAGGACCCTTAGAAAGCTGAAAGCAGTTTGGTGAAGGTACTGGATCCAGACCAACCCCGCTTACCTGGAAGTTACAGGTGGGAAAGTGGGGACGTCCCTGCTTCCTCCCTCAACTAGACAACTACTGGGGGAGCCACAGGGGCCAGGGTGGACAGGAAGATGCTGGGGTCGTCCCTGAAGCCAGGAGCACAAGCAGCAACGTGCTGTTAAGAGTCTCTTGCTGGCCAGAAAACATCAAGGCAGTGACCTGGGGCAATCAGAAAATGGCGCCAGGGAATAATCGTGACCATCGAATGGTGAGCACGCATGCCACTCTCAAAACGTGCCAGTACCTGGCCATCACACAACGGCCGCTAAACCTGCACGCTCTGGCCACTGGGCGCTTCATCTCCGTCCATTTTCCCCCTCAGTGACTCCACTGTACCCTCCCATTCCTAGAAAGGCCAAGTTCATGGCCATTCTATGCCACAGGTACTTGCCATTCCTTCCGATTGCAATGTTCTCTATGTTTCTGCCCACACACCAGCCCTTCAGAAAGGCATCCCCGGGCCCTATGTTTATAAGTCTCCTGGCCCCACCACCCTCTAACTCCCGGAGGTGCTGGGTTGCATGGTGACCCTCATACTCCCCCAAAAGATATATGCACTTCCCGGGACCTGTGAATGAGACCTTCTTTGCAGATGCAATTAAGAAGGCGATGCAATTAAGAAGGCCATGTGAAGACAAAAGCAGAGGTTAGAGTTACGCTGCACAAACCGAGGACCACCTGGAGCACGGACACTGGGGAAGAGGCGAGGAGGGTCCCCACCAGAGCCTTGGAGGGAGCTGGCCCTGCCCACACCCCTCCATTCTGGACTTCTGTCCTCCAGACCTGCAAGCAGATACACTTCTGTTGTTTTAAGGTACAAGTGACTTAATAATATGTCATAATAACAGTAGTCACTTGATGAGACTATGTCAAAGTACGAATGAACCTTCTGGGTGTTCTCTTTGGGGGCAATTCTGTGGGTGGCCTCTGGATTTTGTTGCTATGATTTTTACCCAACTGTATGCTCAGATCGGCCGAGAATATACCGCTGTTAACACATTTACCTACACCTCCCGTGACCACGTTGTCACAGGAAACTCTATGAGTCTTTCAGAGATCATTTTCAAATTCACCCATTTTGAGATGTTGCCATTCATGAAATATCACTGTGGTTCAATATTCCAACTAAGTCGAATCCAGTATGACAAATTCTATGTGGAGAAAGCTCCTGACTTCCAGAAAGATAGCACTCGCTGTATATTGTTAAAAGGAATCCACTGCACAACATTTTCCAGTTTAACTTCACCATGGTGATTTGGGTTTGTTCTTTAATTTCTGGACACAGCCAGCTCACGGGAGCCTGCTCTCTCAATGTCTCATGCTTCAAGAGACACCGTCAAGGTGGGCAGGTGTCTGCTCGCCGGAACAATAAAGACAGGAGAGCGATGGGACAGAAGAGCTGTCAGATGATAAGCAGAGAGATGGGGCACAGTGTACAGAGGCTCTCACTCATGTCAGCGTGGGGACATGCAGCCTGTCCTAGGCGGGGCAGGTGAAGGAGAGGAGGAGGTGGGAAGGCCTGGTTCTCCTTGGGCTGAATGGGCTCAACTCAGGCCTCACCGAGCATCACAGCACAGAAGAAACAGCAAGGAGAGAAGGCAGCGGGAACTACTTTAATGACGTAAGAAACTGGACAAGAGAATGGGGGAAATAATTAAAAGCAGAATACTGCAAAGTGGAACTCATATTAAGGGTGGGAGAAATACATGTTTTACTTTTCAAAGACAAGAAGGACTGACTAGGGGACGCGGGATGGAGAGTAAAACACGGAGGAGAAGAGTGCTTACGGAATGTCCACGAAGGACGGGCATTTGATAGCCCTGATTTAGGGCAACTGGCATTCTGGCCTTTTATTCCTACCTTACAGATCATGACACTGAGGTTCAGAGACACCAAGTGGCTCCCTCGAAGCCATGGGGAGAGCCCTGAATGTCTCAGAGTCATGGATGTCCACTGCATCACACTGCAGCCTACAGAAGACTACAAGCACTAAGGACGTGGTCTTTGTGACATGAATTGGCTCCATTTCCCAAAATAATTCCCACCTTATGACTAAGAGACGTAAAATTTGCCAACATCCCTTTTCTCCCTCCCACACGGAATGGCCAACACACAAAAATAAGCAATTGTCCATGTACCTAGAACCTTGGAAATACCCAGAAAGGGAGCTATGATGTACTAGAGAAAACACTTGACCCAGAGGCAGGATTCCTGTATGCCCGTCGTAGCCCTGCCTCTGACCAATTAATTATGTGACTTTGAATAAGACACTTAAGCATTCAGAGACTCTGCCTCTGTGCCAGATTGATTGGATCAAAATATGGAACAGTTATTGCACATAAATAGAGCAATGGGCACCTACTAGGTGTTCAATAATGTCTGTAGGTATTATTGCTACTGGTATCACTGTTGTGTATGAAAAGATGCCTTCCTGCAGTCATGCAGTGAATGTGTGCATTGCAGGCTCAGTGGTCTGGGTCCTGGTGGCACACAGAGATGAAAGGAAGCTCTCAGGATCCAGGACCAGGACAGTCCATGGGAACGGCAGGCAGCGCTGGACAGAAAGCTCAAATAGGTCGAAGCAAAGAACTGGAGAAGAGTTGAAGCCAGAAGTTCATCTTTGGCTCCCCAGGTCAACATACATAAGCCATGCTGTGTGAGACAACGAATGAAGACATCTCAGGGTCGGATTTGATAGCTGTTCGTTTATGTACATCCTTTATCTCTTACCAAAGCCTTTCTGCCATGAGGTGGGAAGTCATTTTTAGATGGAAACATTTTAAGAACACTGGCCTGGATACCCACTGAAAAAGTTATACCTTTGAGTTTATTAGAACTTGGAATATTCTTTAGTAAAATTCTTTTACTTTAATGATATGAACAAAAATCAAACCGTTAGCCTGGCCTGCAGTACACGAATTACAAGTTTCAGCTTTATTGCTTCTCTTTATGCAAACTTCTTGTCTTGTTCATTTATCAGCACATTTATCGCCACATCTTCTGTGATACTCAAGTGTCACGGTCCACATCACTTTAATTGACTAAATTATCCAAGACCTTTGCAGACTTTGTCAGTTGAGCCACACTGTTTGCTCAGAATGTTAAAATAAATGTCGTTTCAGATGATCTCTAAAAGTTGAACATATCCATATTTTTTCTTATTTTAATCAAGTTAACATGTCCACGGTCAAAAAGAAAATTAATAGGAGAACCTAAAATAAACAGCAACGCTCTCCTAAGCCACTTCATTCTACCCCTTTGTGCTCCTGAGAGCCAATCACTGTTCATGCTTTTTCTGTGTTTTTCTTTATTATATTCATAAATGTTAATAATTTTTACACCACTACTTCTATGTAGGCATTATCTACCGACTCCAGACCATGGAGGCTGTGAACTTAGCTAACCGATAACTTCTCACAATTCTTTTTTTCTCTCCAATTTTTGAAAGCTGTATTACAACACTCTATCTCCAGTAACTCCATTTATAAGATCAAATAATATGCTTATACTGCTATTCACTGTTCTGCCAATGGTGAACACGATCCCTGAGTCCTTAGCCTGTGAAATAGGATATTATTGATGGAACTTTATCTCCCCCTTCCCAACTCCCAACTCTCATCTTCAGTTAACCACAAACTTTTACTTTATCAAGATTAATAATATTTTTATTCTGGCTTGAAATTATGGTTAATTTGGAGGTTTGACTACAGATTAAGCACTGAAGTTCAAAATCAGTAAAGAGTATTTACACTTTCTAGTAAATATTACTCCCTGAGGACCCATGCTAGACAGAGGTCAAAACATTTCCTTCCCCCGGGGTCAAATGTCATGACACACAACCCAAGCAGAAATGCCTGTTCCCAGCCTAGGAGTCAATGGCTTTTTCTACTGATGACTCATCAGATAGTAAATCCATGCCACATCTTTCTTTGTGACCTATTTGACTCATGCCATTTCTATAATATTTTTTTCCTTCATTCTTCCAACACTGGTGTATAATATTAATTTAGAGATTTGGGTCTCTACATTAGCTCCATGAAATATTTTTTATTTCTTTAGTTTCCTTTTCATAGTTTATTTCCGTTCATTCTTTCCGGAATCCTTATGTATCAGACATCGGCCCTTTTATACTGTTCCCTTATGCTTTAATCTTCCTCTAATATTACATGTTGAGCTGTTTGTTGAAGTTCCTGGGACTTTTACCCAATTATTGCCACTAACCTATTTATTAACGTTTTTTAAGTTAGCAATCTTTTTTTTTTTTTTTTTTGCGGTACGCGGGCCTCTCACTGTTGTGGCCTCTCCCGTTGCGAAGCACAGGCTCCGGACGCGCAGGCTCAGTGGCCATGGCTGACGGGCCCAGCCGCTCCGCGGCATGTGGGATCTTCCCGGACCGGGGCACGAACCCGCGTCCCCTGCATCGGCAGGTGGAGTCGCAACCACTGCGCCACCGGGGAAGCCCAGCAATCATGTTTAGCTTTCAGGAGGTCTTCGTGTCCTTGACTGCTCATATCTCACAGCATCCTGCACTTATTCTTTAGATTTGACATTTCCTTGATTTCTCTGAGGATAATTAAAGGTTTTATAAAATCATGATAACAACAATAATAACATTAAAAATATTTGACTCATCCTTAAATTTCCCTGGCTTCCTTCTGAATTTGTTGTCCTGATTGTTTATCTTTTTCATGCTTGCAGTCTTCAGCTGATCCGGCAGTGGCTGGTTTCCATTTTCCCTAACCTGAATCTCAGTATGTTTCCTTGGTGGGCTGCTCCTTGAATGGAAGCCAGTGTGAGGGCTCTGTTGATGTGGGTGGGCTTGCAGACCGAGTGGATAGGCAGAGAGTAGATGGTAGCAGGAAGCTCCCCAAAGCTAGTCCAATGGAGGATCTATTCTGGGCTGCCCACCTCACACTAGCAACCCTAATTCTTCCCAGGAAGTTTATCCTATTCTGCGGGGCGGGGCGGCATAAAAATCCTCTAGGTTTTGTCCCAGGATGAACCCTGAATTGCCAGTCGCTTTGTTCTGAGGCAGACCAGTGTGACTTTGTGTCAATGTTCTCAACACAGTCTACCTGCTGCTTCTATCAGTTTAAAACAACCCTCAAATTAAATGACATCTAAACTCCAGGATCACACTGTCCAAACATATGGCTACTTAAATTTAAATTAAATAAAGTTAAATCTAATCTAAAATTCATCTCCTCAGCCACACCATTCACGTCTCAAGTGCACCACACCATGAGTGAAGCACCTACTGTACTAGGCAGCAAAGACAGAGAACACTTCCTACGTGGTGAGGGACACAAGTATGGACAGCGTGTCTAATGCAAACGCAGAACTAATCCATAAAGAACGCATCATTGAAAGGCAAGGCATAACTGACGGAGCATGGGGAAGGGGCTCTCTCCTCTTTATCACCACAGCTCTGCATAAAAATGTCCCTGCATATGTTTCAGGAAGGGAGTCTGTTTCCCACAGGTCATTTGCTTTCACGGGGGAGCAGCTCAGCGGGTTAATCCTGACTGTATGAACTGACTGACGACTTGGCCACTGCAGACTTGATGAATAGGTGAGAACTTGAACACCTACAATGCTTCCTAAAGGCAGTGAACAGGCACTGCAATGTTTATTCTGTACAAGGAGGCTTACAAACGTGCAGGATCTTAAATTACCCCTGAGAACAGCACACGAGCACAGGCAAAGAAAGAAGACAGGATTTGACAAGGACTTTGCCCTGTTTAACTTTACAGTTCATGGGCCAACCATGAGGGCGGGAAGGTGACAGTCCATCTGACTCCCTGGAATCCTTCCCTGAACAACTAACGGTAAACCTTTTAAATGGAGCTCTGATAAGGAAGGAATACTTCTAGCCTGCCCTAAATTGTTGTTTTTTTATCTACTCCGGGGTCCTTTGTGATGAATTGGCTACAGTTTCAGAAGTGGAAAGTAATGGAGAAAGTCAAAGATTTGTATTGATCCAGAGATGATATTGGATCAGGGGACAGGCTTATGTGATTTAAAGGAAATTCAGCACCTTGGGAATGTAATGCACTTGGTTTTCGGCCCAAGAAGCAGGCAAAGGGTATAAAACAAGACTAGAAATAAACTGCACACCAAAATAAAGCTAACACTGAGGCCCGTCAGTGATTCCCTTGGGAATTTGGAGACCCCAGAATCGCATGGAACTTGCGTGTCTCACCAACAGTGTCCCGACTGGGTAGAGCAGGCACGGTACCCTCTCTCCCCTCCTCTACAGCATCCAAGTCATCATTCTTAGATGTTAGAAGCCAAGTCTCTTGAAAATGAGGCCTCGTCTTAAGTTTAAGGAATGTGCGTACCCGTGCTCACTAAAATTGTTGTTGTCCTTTTTGTTTTGTACTTGTGCGGATTTTTAATGGCAAAACCCACACGTGGCATTCTTCTCTTTTTCTTTTTATTCATCTAAACCTAACTAGGGCTTACTGTTTTGAAGTATAGTTTTTCACGAGAGGATAAATAATATGTCATAATATCTTTTTATACAAAATGGTCAAGGACTTACAAATTTAATATTTTTTTCAATATAGACAAACCGAATAACAACATGGAAAGAAATCCACATTCCAGTCTGATTTTCAGCTCGAATTTCTACATGGATCAAATTAATTGGGGGATGTTTTAATGTCCATGTTTCATGTGTGTCAGATGGACATGTACTAATTCATGCCATATTATCTTTGCTGTATCCATCCATCCATTAAAGAAATATGAATTGAGAGCCTGATACAAAAAGGACACCTCACTGGAGAAAGAAATGAATCAAGCACAGATTGCTGCTCAGAAGCTGGTAATTTTGCAGAGATGGTAAGACCAAACACCTAGAATTAAGTGCAGCCCTGAATCCCCGTTTGGGTCAAATTTTCTGATTTTCTCTAGAGCGTTAGAATGAAGTTAACGATAGGCCAGAGTCCTCTTACCCGAGCCAGGACCCTGCCAAGCTGGCACAATAAAGTCCACATGTGACCCACTGGGGGAAACATCCAGGAAACCAGAGATGCACAGAGGAACCAGCATTTCAGTGCAGCCCTGTCTGCTCTGTCCCTGACTATCTTCCTTAACAAAACCCCCAACAACTTAACCAAAGAGGATAAAGAGACTTTATTTACACACACTTCGATTTCTATAGCTCAGGAGAAAGTGATGCAACCTTTATGCTCCTTTAAGAACATAGCAGTCAATAAAGAAAGAAGAGTCTGAATAAAAATGGTTCCACCACGGGTTTGGGAGGGTTCTGCAGCACTGGGATTTGAGAATGCCCTAAAAAGGGAGCATTGGGGGCTTCCCTGGTGGCGCAGTGATTGAGAGTCCGCCTGCCGATGCAAGGGACACGGGTTCGTGCCCCGGTCCGGGAGGATCCCACATGCCGCGGAGCGGCTGGGCCCGTGAGCCATGGCCGCTGAGCCTGCGCGTCCGGAGCCTGTGCTCCGCAACGGGAGAGGCCACAGCAGTGAGAGGCCCGTGTACCGCAAAAAAAAAAAAAAAAAAGGTGGGGGGAGAATTGGGAAGGGGAACAGGGCTGCTTTCAAATCCACATCCAATTACTGGCAGAGCCGGGCCCGGTAGGCAGGGGAGCACTAGGTAACGTGAACAAGGAGGCTGATTGAGAATCGCAGTAACCACGTGAGGGAAGGGGCTCGCTGAGCTACGAAATGTGTTCCGTGTGCCTTAGGATGGCTCAGCCTCGTGGGAGCCAGTACACACTCGCACTCAGCGAGCCTAGTCTGTGTCCCAGGTTAGCCCTTGTCCTAGACGTCTCAGTAACTACTCTCAAGTTCGACCATTTTGTCCTAATCCACCCTTCCAGCTCCATTGAAAACACCACCTTCTACTACCTAAAGACAATCTGAAATCACCAAATATCAAAAACCTGAAATGATGAAATCATCAATCTCTTAAAAAATGAATCTACATCCATAATCAGTCTCACCACTTCCTTTCAGGCTTATTGGAAGAGTTACTCCTTTTGATTCAGTGCCAACTTGTGAATGCGATGCCCTCATCCGTCCTGCTTTGAGAAAAGCCCCTTCACCTGGATTTTCAAGTTTTCACTTTCCGTCTCCAGATTTAATCCGCACAGTCTCTGACAGGTTCTAATCTCTACCATTTTAAAATGTAGCCTTCCTTTAACCTGTATCCCTCTTAGGAGTCCTTAAGCTCTTTTGTGCCATGGACTCTGAAATCTGGTGAAGCCTGTAGACTCCCTCTTGGAACAATGTAAATGAATGAAATACTTAGGGTTACCAAAGAATCCAATTATACTGAGTACTGTTCTTAAAATATAATACAAATGAATAATAAAGCAATAGATGTGTTTTCTTTCTTTTATTATCTATTTAATGCACTAATGAACAAATCTAGTGGCAATTCTACTAACTTCCTTAATTTCGAAGTCCTGCTGAGCATAAACGATACTTAGCAATGGCTGCAGTAACTGTAACGTGATATGAAAATGGTGACTTCTCTGGCTATGTTGGTGCTGCTGGCTAACGCTATAGAGCTGGTTATCTAGGTGTCAGTATTAAAAGAGATGCTAAGTTACAATTAGCGATTAGTGAAAATAAAGATATTCCCCTCCAAGTTCCTGTAATTCCATCCTTGGGTATCTTGGAAGGAACATGAACCTGACCCTGCTCCTCTCTTTCTCATCACACTTCTCACTTTTTCATCCTCAAATTCGTTTTTTTTTTTTTGTTTTTTTTTTGCCTTATCGCAATCTGGCTTCTGTCCTGCCACTCTTGTGACCCTGCCCTGGGACACAGCACCATGATGTCCTAATGCCTATATGCCCACAGGCTAATCCATCCACACCTCACTGAACCATCCATGGAGTCCCACACTGAGGACCATTCTTACACGGCTGATAAAACACTCCCCTCTCTTCCCCCTTCCTCCTTGACTGACTGTTAAACATTAGTGTGTTTTTATCATTATAGTCTCGTACCCGATTTCTGCCCACCTTGAATTGTTTAACTTACACATTGCTCTAAAATGCTTGCATTAAGCAAATAAAAATTAGCCTATGTCCAAATCACCCACCCTTCCGGGGTAAAAAGATTTAGATGAACCTAAAAAAGGAAGGGAAACTAACATTTACAGAGTCCTTAACATGGTAGCATCATGCAAAGTGCTTGACATATGATATTTTATTTAAATCTTCCAACAACCCAATAAGGTTATTCCCTTTTTGGAGAATGTAGTTAAGTAAATGGAGATTCAGTGTTAAAATAACTTCCTCAAAGTCACACAGCCAGTGGTGTAGAACCAGGATTCAAACACTGGTTTACTGAAATTAGGTTTTCTGTGTGTAATAGTGGTCCCCCTCTCTGAGGCCACCTGATTCGTCTAGGTGAAGCACGGCTTGTGCAAGGGGCCGGGTGAGGGGCAGGGCGACAGGAAGTGTAGTTCTGACAATTCTGCTTATAGCTCAGCTATCACTGTCCTCCAGCTCAAAACCAGCTTCCCCCAATGCCTCCGAAGTGTTTGTTTTGCTCTCTCGTCATGGGGATAGCTCATAACTGTGCATCGGACAGGTTAAGCCTCTGGGCTTGCCTGACATAAGCCTGAAAGACGTATTTTTTAGGAAGGGATTTTCGTCAGTGTGAAGAGGCAAGCTAGAGAACTTAGCCCTACACCCACCCAAATCATCTTCTTTACAAATTGCTACTTCTGTTGGACGATGACCTCAGTTTCCTTCGTTGATTTCCCATTGAAGGCACAGGCTTGGCCTTTCTGTTCTTAACTCAAGGAACAAACAGGAAGGTGACCAAACTAGGATAAACATCTAACACGGTTTGGGACTTACCGTTCTCCCTGAGGTCAAGCGGCTTGTGAGTGAGATTTGCAAGTTCCCCTCTCAGCTATATCCTTAGTTACACATCAGCTACTTTTTGGTGGTTGATAATACTGTGGAACCTCACTTTTCCCAGAAGACAGAAGATGGGGTGGTAAAGGAGTTCAGGCTGTAGAATTGGCCACACCTGGTTTGAACTGCCTTCTACCATGTGGAATTTCTTCATGCTACGTAATCTCTCTGCACTTCAATTCCTTGACTGTAAAGAATGACTAATAAAAGCTCCCTCATAGAGCCTTTTTGGGGATTACATAAAGCAACAAAGCCAAAGGGCCCATAACAGTTGCCCATGCTGAAGGCACTCGGTGAATCTTAGTTGTTTGGTTTTTTTTTCCTCTTTAGCCACTTGACATCTTTACCATGTAATTAAGAGTGAAGTGAAAATTTTCATAATTATATGTATATAATATGCACATACACATATACAAATATAATGTATGTATACATTTTCTATATATATAATGCTTGAAGAAAACTAAATGATTTTCTTAGTAATGCACACCTGTGCAATTTTTTAAAGAAATGGACGCGCAGGCTCAGCGGCCATGGCTCACGGGCCCAGCCGCTCCGCGGCATGTGGGATCTTCCCGGACCGGGGCATGAACCCGTGTCCCCTGCATCGGCAGGCGGACTCCCAACCACTGTGCCACCAGGGAAGCCCACCTGTATCTCTTTTAGTGCACATTCTGGAAATCCCTTATCTTTTTTCCTTCTTTTCCGCGTCCCCGCATCATGCAAATTTGGACACTCAGTAAATGCTTTTGGTGATGCTAATAGGTTTGCCATTTCAAAGTATGGATAATTTGAGTCTTAGAAAGTTTAAACAGCTTTCTTGGAACTTTCTGGTGCTTCCTTTTCAGCCTGGGAGCCAGGCCCCTAAATGCATTCATCTTTCCCTGAATCTTACTCTTTGATCCTTCAGATAATTGATAAAGTCATTTCTTTTCTTAACAAAAGACGTGTCTTCGTGACTAAATTAAGATTTTGGTAACCCAGTTTATTCTCTTAACCCCACAGAACAAGCAATTGATTTCTTTTCCATTTTCAATCATGAAACCCTTGTCATCTTTCATTCTTGCTTTGAGTTATTAGATTTCAGTTCTTGTTTCCACATGCTTCGTATGCACAAGTCAAGTGTAACCTGAAAGATATTAAAGTGGATTTGCAGCGAAATGGCCCAGATCTGGGAAATTTGTCTTCTTGCCCCTTAACTCCTCTTTTGTTTAACGTGCTTATTGGTATTTTCCTAGGATTGTGCTGGCGCTGCGTGATGACACATCTCTGCTGACAGCCCTGAACTTTCAGAGTTTCTGTGAATAAGGTGAGGAGTCTTTAATTAATGCTCTAAGACTGGGAATGAAAACAAAGAGCAGGAAGGTTGGGAGATGGATCTGGCTGTCGAAACAAAGTGAAATAAAAATCCCAAAGTGCTCTGCCCATCAAGCAGCCCCGCCTCACGCTGCTGGGTGCCGACCCTCTCCCCGGGCCTGGGCCATGACCTGGAGACCACGGAGGAATGTTTCGTTTGGAAGGAATCAACGAGACAACTTTGCACAGAAATTCTATACCCGGGGCGCCATCGCGCTCACTCCTATCTCTGCCATTAGAGATGCTTTCAAATCCCCGATGATCTTAAATTCCCTAGGAAGGGCTCGAAAGCGTCCCCAGGTAATTATGGCCCAGTGAGAAACAATCCAACTGGGAAAAAGGACTCTGGAAGAATCCCTAAAGTCAGGCCGGGCCATTGTATCTGTTTTTAGAGTTAGATGAGAAATTTGTGTTACACTTTAGGAAACCTCTTTGGTAAAATAGCTTGAATGTCACCACCCAAGGCTAGAATTCTCTTTCTTTAGGAAGAGATATATTTCAGCATCAGGATATGACTTTGAACACAGCCTGAGAAATCCAATACCGAAACAGAGAAATGTTAGCACCAGGGTTCAAGGACTCCTGAAGACTTAGTACTCTTCTTCTTTTAGTATCTTTTCTCTGGACTGCCTGCTGCCCTTCTCTCTGACAAACGTATGTGCTTTTCTATGTATGAAAACTAGTCTAAAACTTTATCATTTTAAATAAATATTTTTGGAGCACTTAAACAATCTTCCAGGCATTATCCTAGGAGCAGGAAACCCAGAGGTTACTTTAAACAGCAGAATCCCTACTTTCGGAGAAGACTCACCACTCTGACCTCTCAAAACCTAACCGCTCCATTGGAGGCACACACGGCAGCCCGTACATTTACACAGAAGGAAGATGTGCTTGACTCTGATCTTACTTTCTTATTTCTCTGCTCATCTCAGGCTTGCTGTCCTGTATCACCCTGACTGTAAATTCCTCAAGTGCAGGGACCACAGCCTCTTCTGATCTCTCTCCAAAGATGAAGCCATGCCCACCATGACTACTCAAAACCCATCATAGGCATCCCAGACATTCAAATATTATCTAATCATCTTAAATGACATTCTTGTCACACAGAGAGAATGCTATTGTGCTAGTTATTTATATTCTTGGAACTTGAGTCAGTTGTTCTTGAATAGCCTGGCCAAGAAAACAAACCAAGGGGTCAGGCTGAGACAAGATTGCGAATCTTTGGTTTTCCGTCCAAATATCTGACCGAACGAAAAAAAGGGGGACAGGGGAGGGAGTCTCTCTCAAGCGTGAAAAACTGCCATGACTAAGTGTGATTTTAAAAGATCTCAAGCAAACTGAAATGCTGTTATTGGTAAGAATAACACCTACACGTGATCAGCACTTTATACCTTTCATTGAGTCATTTACTCAAAAACAAATATCACTACTGCGCCTTTCCACAGTGTCGTGATTATCACGTTTGCCTCACAAATGTCACCAAGTGGCAGAATCGCAAGAGCAGGGCAAGGTCAGTGTGGTGCTTGCCTCCAGGGATCTGGTCGTTTTCTTATTCGAAATCTTCTAAGATCCTTTCAGGACAGTTTGGCAACCACTAGCATCCTTAGGCAGTTGAGCCTAATGTGTCAAGCTTCAGACTTTGGAGTTTAACTGCAGAACACATGGTAACCTAGTTAACTCTTCAAGCTTCATTATACTCATAACAGCGTTCAAAGTATCCTCCATCTTGGGGGGGTGTGGCAGTCAGGATTCAACATAAAGGGTTTTATCACAGGAACTGGCTTACACCATTGTGAGCACAGGTGAAGCAAGTGTGAAGTCCTCAGGGAAACGGTCTGGAAGGGAGCAGGCAGGCTAGAATCCTCCAGGCAGGAGCTGAAGCTGGCTGTCCAACCCAGGTGGCCATCCAGAAGGAAGGTCCAGGGGAAAGGAGAGCATTGCAGACCCAGCAGCTGTTGGGAATCTCTTGAGTTCCAGGAAGAAGAACTAACACCTCTGTCATTAAAGGCCTTGCAACTGATAAAGTCGGGCTTGCCCAAGGTAATCTCCCCTTTGATCAGCATGAAGTCAACTGATAGGGGACTTTAATTACATCTGCAAGACCCCTTCACACCTACATTGGTCTTTGAATGAATAACTGTGAGATGTGTGAGCTACAAAACGGCCTTGACTCCCTTGCTCTACAGCTCTCAAGAGACCTCAACTCCTAGCCCACCCTCACCAGAACAAGGAAGAAAGAGACGCAACATCAATCCTAGTCAGGGTGACTCAGCACAAAGGCATCCCATGGGGTTATTGTAGAGCTTAAAGAGATGATGCATATAAAATGTCTAGAAGACACATAGCAGGTTGAATTACCACTTAGCGGATGAGAAAACCAGGCTTAGAAAACAAGCAGATAAACGAAGTGACCACATCACAGTTGGTCTGTAGAGTTGAAAATGAAAAAGCTGGTTCTCCTCATTCAGAACCCTTTGTTCTTGCCCTGATCACTGCTTCACAGTTTGTGTTCCATTTCCTGGCTGAGTCAGTACCCAGGAGCACAAGTTAAAAGAGAAAAGTGAGTAACAGCTGTAAGGTGGGTGGACTTGAGGTGAAATGGTCAGCCACTTCCAAGGCTCCCAGGCAAGTAAGATAAGCCAGAGAGCTCCCCAGCCCTAGACTTCAGCATGCGATTGTTAGATGCATGAGGCCTTAGACACCCTTACACTGCAGGCTACCCGCTCCGCATCCTCCCGTAATAATCGAGCTCTTCTTTGTGAGCTTCTGGAAAGCTGACTCTAATATAAATCCACTTTCATTGTCCTCTCTCGAGCTTCTTTATAAGCAGATTTCACTTTGGAAATGCTCTGTCACTTCCTTCTGGTTGACTAATCTTAGGCTACAAATTCAAAATTTATGAAGAGACTTTCAATGATTCAAGACCAAATTTTGTCAGGGTAGGTTGGAAGGGCATTTGGGTGCTTAAAAATGAGCAACAAACACTCTTTCTCCACCCACTATCCTTACTGTGAAGTAAATAACAAGAGACATAAAAGCACACAGAGCTCAAACAAAATGTCAAGACAAATTAATTCTCCTGCTATAACTCGGCAGGGAAACAGAAGCAGCCATTTACCTTGTCTAGGTTCAGCCTTCTCCCTAGACCTTGTCCCAGAGTCTGCTAGAACATCACTGAACCTGGTCAGGCAGCCACTTGAACTGATCTCATCCCATCTTCTCCTTCGACTGAACTTGAAAATATCCACATGCTAAGATATCCATCAAAATGCTACCACAAAGTTATAAATTATCCAGTGATGCACTGATGGACTCCTAGTTTTTAAAGCTGACTTCAACCATCTTTATTATTATTTTTTTGCGGTACGCGGGCTTCTCACTGTTGCGGTCTCTCCCGTTGTGGAGCACAGGCTCCTGACGTGCAGGCTCAGCGGCCATGGCTCACGGGCCCAGCCGCTCCGTGGCATGTGGGATCTTCCCGGACCGGGGCACGAACCCGTGTCCCCTGCATCGGCAGGCAGACTCTCAACCACTGCGCCACCAGGGAAGCCCCCAACCATCTTTAAGTCATCGAGTATTTATTAAGCTCCTTTTATGTATCTGAAACTCTTTTTGATGCGGAGTTTAGGGCTGAGAACAGGACAAAGACGGTTTCTGCTCATGAGAAGCTCCAGAGACATTAAACTAGTAAACAAATAAACAATTCAAATTGTGGTGGGTACTGCTAGCTGCTAAGTAAAACAACAGGGTGATCCAATCAAGAGTGATTATGACTCCAGGTTGTGACTTAAAAACAGAGGAAACTTGTTATCCAAATAAGCACTATCGTATATCCTTTGATAAAGAAGATCATTTGTCAGTAACATCCACAGTTCTACATATTTGATGCACTGTGTTCAGAAGTTGCATCCAAATATAACGCCATACATTTTTTAAAATACACATTCACCAAGAGCAATATGGTGTAAAAGAAATGTCAGCATGTAAAACAATACTTCTCATACAAGAAGGAAACAGTATTTGAAAGACAGGTGTCTAATTCACAATCCTTGATGGAAGACTAAATATCTAGAAATCAAGAACAAACCACATTTTAGCCAAAAGTAGAGATGCGCGGGTGAAGAAAATGTCCGTGGATCCTGATAGATGGACTCCAGCAAGACAGTTAAAAGTATCCAGATTATGAAAACTGTGATCTTTTTGCACAGGGATGAGGATGGTCTCTGATGGGCTAGTTAGAAAAGAGAGCACTTTGCGTTGTTTCAGAGGCTGATGGGACAGTGACAGATTTATAGCAGATTAAGGAGCTCAGTTTTATTTCTGCCTCTAATCCACATATTTCTGACCTATTTTTGCAGTCCATGTCCTCAGAAACTTTCCTCTCAGTGGCTCAAGGATATTAACAGTCAAACCATTTTATCGATGACAAGCTTGACTTTGATTTTTTTCAGCCCAGTGTATTCGCCCATTCACCAAGACTACACATAACAGGCAGCCTTGCTAGGCTGTAGAGGAGACATACAGCAGTGTGGTTGCTAAAAAAAGTTAAGCTCAGCCGAAGTTCAAAAACATTAACTCAATTTTTTTGGCCACAATTGCTTACATATTTCTCATCTCTCTTTTTTAAAAATATACAAAGCCCCTTACATCACGTGAAAAAAAAATAAGAAAAATAGTCCCTATAGGATTTCCTCTAGACACGTAAATTCCTTTGGCTGCTTTAAGATTCTGTTTGGGACTGTGGAATGAATCAGCCCCGTGGTAAATGCTCTGCATTTCCTATCTCATTTAATCTTCTCAACAACGTTATAAAAGAATTATCTTGATCATCATCATCATCATCACCATCATCCCTAGTCTATAAATTAGAAAGTTCAAGTAACTCATCCAGGTTCAAAGAGCTAGTACAAGGCAGAGCAGTGATTTTAACTAGAGCCTTTGACTCAAAAGTCCCAGGAAAACTCTGCCTAGATTTCATGAATACGTCAACAACCTCTCTAAAGCACTTACTTTCTACTTTATATTAGAAATCCTTAGAGAGTACACGTTTCCCCTGTTAGCTCTCTGAGTAGAATATGTGCCTGATATTTCCTCGCAGATGGAGGTTGATGTAACGACAACTAGGTAACTACCATAATCTTCACCATTAGAATTACCATGAACACTGAGGTCGTATTCTGTACCTGGGATCATGCTAAGTGCTTTAATTCACTCTAAGCTTTAATCGTGAAGTTAATCCCAAGTAATGTGAGTATCAATAGTATTACCATTTTTAAATAGGGAAACTGAGGCTTAAGGAGGTTTCTTTCCAAGATAACAGGACAAACACATGAATAAATTTATTAATATTGCGCACATCAAACAGAGTTATTTAAAATATATTTATTGAGCGCCTAAAATATGCCCCAGCTGCACTTCTAGATAGCAAGCAATAGAACAGAACTTAATTCCAGTGCTAGGGAGACAGAAATGGAGACTGTGCACTGGTGATACTTGCCATGGCAGGAAAAAGAAGGGAAGGAGGCAACGGAGCCTTTTGTTTTATGAGAATTTAATTTTACAGAGTGCTCAGGAGGGGGGACAATGGCAAGATAACCTTGAAGGAAGACCTGAAGGTTGTGGCTGTTCCGGACAGATAGAAGAAGAGGTGCAAACTCCACAAGGTGGGGCAGGCTTGGTTTACCTAAGGAGAGCAAAGAGGCACTATGGCTTTGACAGGACGGAGCCAGGGGAACAGTTATAAGCAAGGAAATCGGAGATGAACCGTGGGCTTTTCTCTGGTTGTGTAGGACTCTGAAAGACTTTGGCTTTTACTGGGAGAAAGATGGAAGCCATAGGAGGGTTTCGAGCAGATGACTGTCAAGTCAGTCTGTGTTTTATAGAAAGATCATTCTGACAGTACGCTCAAGACAGACTATTGGAAGTAAATGTGGCAGAAGGGAGGCCAATTAGAAAGCTGCTGTAATAATCCCATCTCAGGGTGACGGTGGGATATACCAGGTACAAGGAGTAAAGTTTTTTTAAAAAGTTAGACCTGTGGATGTATTTCTAAGGTAGAGTAAACAGGATTTGCTGACAAATTAGACATAGGGTATGAAGAAGAGGGAGTGCTTAAGGGTAACACTGGGTTTCTGGCCTGAGCAACTGGGTGGATGGGGCCAGGTGGAGAGGAAGGAAGGTCAAAAGTTTAGTTTAGTTTAGAACCAAAGTTTGAGACCCGTACTAGATATATGGAGGTGGTGAATGGGCCGTTAGCTCCATGAATCATAAATTCCCAGACCGGACAGAAAAATCAGGACGCCTCCGCCATAGGCATTATTTAAATCCATGAGACTGAGTGCGCTCATCAAAAGAATGAGTCTACATGGTGGGGAGAGACCCAAGGATTGAACACTGAGCCACTCCCAAATTCAGAGATAAGAAAGATATGGAAGCCAGCAAAGGAGACACAGAGAGAGGCTGTCACAGAGCAGGGGAACCGGGGGAGTGTGCGTTCCTGGAAACTGAGTGAAGAATGTGCTCCGAAGAGGAGGAAGTGATTACCGTGTCAGATGCCGCTGATAAAGCCAGTGAGCCATGCCTCGGGGGCTGACACTGGATTTTGCCCTGGCGAAGTCACTGGAGACCGACCACGCAGCTTCGGTGCTGTGAGCAGGGTCATGATATTTAATGGCCATTTGGCCCCGCTCACTGGGGCCTAGGATTTCCTCCCAATTATTACTACCACGAAAACAGCTGACTTGGGGGAAAGATCTCTCTTTCTATTTGCAGATTTTTTGTTCTCTATTAAAGGAATTCATCTGGTTTCAATTATTAGGCCTTCTTTTATGAGATGTTTGTTTTTGTGTTTATGTGTGTATGTACATGTGTGTGTGTTTTAATTTCCAAACGAGAGCTGCTTTGATCCTAGGGAAGAGAATACTCAGCATTCCATCCAGATGAGTATTGCTGCTAAGCCCTATATTTGCTTTTCTCCTCCCCTGCTAGCTGAAATTCTACGGAGGCCAATTAAACTGCCTACACCAGCATCAAACACAACATACACTATCTCGACATGTAGGTGATTATAAACACCCAACTATATTTTAGCATAAGTCCTGAGCTGTGCATGGGGTGTTTTCACTTTACATGAACTACCTTTTGAGTAGAAACACACTGTAACTTGCAATGCAGCCAGGTTCTCAGGAGGATTGCCGTTAACAACAGGAAGACACCTGCACCGAACTTCCTCCCCGTCATTAGTGAGGTCAAAGCATTCCCGTCCTATGTGTTTTTCAGTTTTTGCCCATTTTCTGAGGCCCGCTGATTAAGTTTGATGCATGACTCACTCACTAAAGTCATTATTAAAAAGGTAAATAAAACATTTTAGCAATGTCTGAAAACTCAGAGGAAAGTAATTCCTGCTGGGGGGGGAAAAGGAGGCCAGTAAGTTCTTAAGAGTATGAAAATATAGAAGTTTGTATACCTCGCAGGAATACTTGTCTCAACCTACTCTGAACAAACATATTGGAAAATTATGTTTTCATTGAAAAATTGCATCTATTGAAAATGCTGGAAAGGGCTAGTATGTTAAAGAAGGAAATCATATTATTCCCAACGTACAGCTGAATCTACATTACTTTTCTCCTTTGTGATTTAGGAAACAAAAACAAAAACATATGTTACCTTAATAGATATGCAAAAACTGGCAGGAAGGCATTCTAAAGGCATTTAAGTTACTAGCCAGCAGGCAATAACACATTGGAGAGATGCGCTTATTGCCACGACCAGGTGACATATTTGGTAGTTGGTCATGGTAATGGTGGGCTGGTGGCCATGAGGAAAGCCCAGCAGGCCTCTTCTGTCTACTTCCTACAAGTGAAAATGAGAAGATCTGATAAATTAGTAGGAGCGGTTGTATTGATGGTGTGTTTTTTGGGTTTTTTTTTACATCTTTATTGGAGTATGATTGCTTTACAATGGTGTGTTAGTTTCTGCTTTATAACAAAGTGAATCAGTTATACATATACATATATTCCCATATCTCTTCCCTCTTGCGTCTCCCTCCCTCCCACCCTCCCTATCCCACCCCTCTAGGTGGTCACAAAGCATTGAGCTGATCTCCCTGTGCTATGCGGCTGCTTCCCACTAGCTATCTACCTTACGTTTGGTAGTGTATATATGTCCATGCCACTCTCTCACTTTGTCCCAGCTTACCCTTCCCCCTCCCCGTGTCCTCAAGTCCATTCTCTACGTCTGCATCTTTATTCCTGTTCTGCCCCTAGGTTCTTCAGAGCCAATTTTTTTTTTTTTAGATTCCATATATATGTGTTAGCATAAGGTATTTGTTTTTCTCTTTCTGACTTACTTCACTCTGTATGACAGACTCTAGGTCTATCCACCTCATTACAAATAGCTCAATTTCATTTCTTTTTATGACTGAGTAATATTCCATTGTATATATGTGCCACATCTTCTTTATCCATTCATCTGTTGATGGACACTTAGGTTGCTTCCATGTTATTAGGTGCTAACGTCTGCTTGGAAGAGGACTACATCAACCCCAGATCCTCTCTTCCCTTGCAGGCTACAGAGTGCCTTCAAATAGCAGTTTCTTGAAGACTAGCCACTCATTCACTGACTCATTTACTTCCTCCATCATCCTCACTGAGCTCTGCTGTGTGCCGGGAGCCTGTACGGTCAGGCCACTCAGGACGGCTGTTCTCTTGCTCTCTGTACATCCCCTGCCCAACCGGTGCCTGCTTCACCTGCCCCCTATGCACATGACTGACCCTCCTACATACCTGCCCCTGCCCCAGCTAGTGACAGCTTATCAAAGGGGCAGAGAGCAGCCTGCCCTCTGCTGGTTTCCCTGGTGACTAACGAGCCCTCCTGAGGTCAACTCCCCTGTAATTGGCAATCCTCCCTTCTGGCCCCCGGGAGTGAAGACTGCCACCATGTCCTGCCTGCCATCCACCGTGCGTGGTGGGTGTCGTTCCAGGACCTTGCTTCAGACAGGTAAGCTCCCCCATCCATTAAACCACTGAGGTCTCTGTTGCTGACTCTGGGCTCTTTCTTCGTTCTTAAAGCTGAGCAAGTACAGGCCTTGTAGGCCTGCGGGGTGAAGCCCAACAAGCTCTGTTTGTTTGCCTCCAACAGAGGGATTTCCATGGAGACAATTTCAGAGCAGCTGCAATGGCAGGTAGATGCTGTGAGAGGCCAAAGGAAGGAGACATTTTATCTTTCTCTTATTTCCTCACACACGCCATGTGGGCACCCGTAAGGACGCAAGAGCACAACCTGCACAAAAGCCCAAGTTTGCCAGTTCTTACCTCAAATGTCCCTTCTCCCCTGACCCCTCCAAGCCAAACTGCTCCCCCCATTATTTCTTCTTAGTTCTCTATTATGATCCTTTATAACGTTATCACAGATTACACTCCGTACATAACATTTGTGTGCAGGTAGATTTAATCAATGTCCCCAACATCCATGAGGAGCTTTTTGGATTTGGTCACCACAACACACTCTGTGCAAAGCACGGCATTGAGTACACACGTTCAATTAATTGGACGTTCTTAAGAATTACTAATAAAACAAATACAACAGAATTCCTTTCTAGGCATTGCACTTCCTCTCCTAGAAAATTTTCAGTATTTTTGTCCTTTAAAACTCCAATAATACGTTTTCTATCTATTTGGCTTTTATTCTGGACAACTTGCATTGGCATGGATTTTTTTTTTTTTTCCTGGCACTCCACCCAAATTTCCAATGGCTTCCTGAATTTAGATGTCCGGAGTTGTTTCTTCTGTTCCCTGTATTCTACTATATTACAGTCCCAAGTACAAAGTCATTTAAATGCTTGAGATAGAAAAATTGGGGGGAGGGGAGGCGGGAGGTTACTTTTATTGAAACTACCCAGAACTGATACTTATAACTTCATGACATTGAACATCAGCACAGAGCAGAGGTCTAAACCCAATTCACTCAGTAGTTCCTACACCTCTGCCAGTTTCTTCCTCCTCCCAACAGCTTCAAAGTCCTCCTGTCATCCTCAGCATCCAGCATCCTTTTGGTTTTCCCAGGTTGCACTGCATCATCCTCCACTTTTACACACTTTCTCCTGTACCTTCTCCTGAAATATGCAGCACCCTGTTGCCTCGTTTTCAAATTATTTTCATCAGCAAATCTCATCTCAAAATTCATGTGTACTAGAGCTAAAACTTCTTTTGACTCAAGAGGAAGTATGTGGAGTAAAATCTGTATATTTGAGTTCTATTAGGGGAAATTGGGTTTTCTAACAGTTGATGAGATCTATACACCGTATGTTAGCAACCTACGGGCTCATTCAGTGCTCCTTCAAAAATGGTAGTTCTTTCTTATTGCTTCTTTGAACTATTGTACCATTATCATGCCACTAATCAAATATCTGCTAGGTGCCGGGCACTAAGGAGACACTTCAGAGTTGCTACATCGACAGCAACTGCCCTTCACTTTTCGGGACACCACACTGCCTTGGTTTTCCTCCTTCTCTCCATCTATTTAAGTGACCACTAAACACTTAGCAGTTCGGGGATTGGTTGAGGTCCTCTTCTCTAGTTTTCCCTTGGCAAGGATGGTTTTCCTCCAGAAAACACGATATAGCTTTAAAAATGTGTATCTCCACCCCTTAAATCAGACTCTTAAATCCGGCTTCCTACAGTGTTATCCCCATCTGATTATCCGGTAGACATCTCAAAATCACCATGACCAAAACTGTTCTTCCCCTAGTATTTGCCACACCCTCAGGGTGCAACCAATCACCCAGTTGCTCAAACCAAGAAATTCCAATCCACCTTTGATTCCTCCCTTTGCATGTTTAATCACTGTCAAGTTTTACTTGATAGTAAATTTTTATTTCAAATTTTATCTTGCATCTGTCCACCTTCCCTAACTTACAGCCAACCACTTCATACACCAGGCCAGCGCCTCACCTGCACTATTGTAAGATCCACTTTACCAGGTCCTAGTTTCCACGGCTGGCAATGATCTATCCTCCATACAAGCAGCTAACCAGATCTTATTTTAAAAGAGAAACCATGTCACTGCCTTGTTCAGGACCTCTCAGTTGCTCTCTGTTGTTTTTAAAATTAGATCAAAAAACAAAACAAACAAAAATTAGCTCAAAACACCTCACTGAGGGCTTCCCTGGTGGCGCAGTGGTTGAGAGTCTGCCTGCCGATGCAAGGGACATGGGTTCGTGCCCCGGTCCGGGAAGATCCCACATGCCGCAGAGCGGCTGGGCCCGTGAGCCATGGCTGCTGAGCCTGCGCGTCCGGAGCCTGTGCTCTGCAACGGGAGAGGCCACAGCAGTGAGAGGCCCGCGTACCGCAAAAATACAAACACCTCAATGAGTATTATAAAGCAACATTACATCTGGCCCTGCCTCTGGCCTTTACCTCCCAGGCAGCTACTCCCTCCCTACCCTACTGGACTTTAGCACGGCCACCCTCCCTTTCAACGGACTTGTCAAGGTCCGTTCTCCCCTCAGGGTCTCAAGAGGCAGAAGGTGAACGACTCTGCTTCAAGGTAGCGAAAAGCCTCAACATTTAAAACACCCTTATACCTAGTGTTGATCTTGAAGCTGCGTTTCCTTGTTGTGTGTGTGATAAGAACTTGCTCCTACAGTTGCCTCTGACACTACTACTTCCTCAAAGCCAGAATCAGGGTCTTCTTGTTCCCTAAGACCCCACGGCACCTCAAAAGTTTGCTAAATGAAAGAATAAGTGAATCAATGAGTGAATCAATTCAGGATGCAAAAGCACCCATCCATCAGGACTTTCCCTACCGTTAAAAGAGAGATAAGCATCATTTTCTTACCCCAACTGTCTCTCACTTAGTTGAGATAGTACTAAAGTAAGAACCCCCGGACCCGGACTCTACCCATCTATCTAGTAAATGTGTGATCTTACACAAAAAAGTGCCTCTCTTGAAGCTTTGAATCCTTAATTGTGAAATGAAGGATTTGGAGTAAATTGGTGGCTTTCCAACTTTCTAAATGAAACAAAGATTTTAAAACAAAATCATATAATGAGCCATAATACGTGAATCGTTTAAAAATGAATGATGCTGCCTTGGTTGAATGGGCTGGTGTTCTTGGAGCACTGCCAACCGGTAAACGCCTCTATCCCCACTCTGGGGACCCCAGAGGCACCTCCATAGATGCCGAGGGCTCTGCAAAGCCCAGTTCAAAAACCACTGGACTCAAAAAGTCTCTGAGGCCCTGGGTAGATCTAACATTTCATGATTCCAACTCCGAAATAAACAACAGATGTTACCAAGTAAAGCTGAATGAAATGTATTCATGCACTCCTTTAAAAATTAAATGGAAGACTTTTCTCCCCTTTAAAAATCAAGCAAAATTCATTGCTTGGAATTCTGACAGAGTATACAAAGAGCCTTTTAAATGCTAAAAAACATTCATAAATGACTTTGTCACTAAGTGTTATAAGATTTTGCGAAATTGAGCTTATGTAGGTTTTTGCTGACTTGAAGTGTTATTGATTAGAAAATACCTTCTACCCTCCGGGTCATGCGAGCCTCAGAAGGTTTCAGATCCAGGAACTCGAGTCGGCTCACCTATGTACTGGAAAGGTCAACCCGCCATGGAAACCCATTAAAACGTACGCGGACATTCACTCAGCTTGGAGGTTGAGAGTGGCAGATCCAATCTCACCCAGAGCCACACTGCAGCCTCCAGGAGGCTGATGTAATTCTCCTGAGACTCTGTGGTTTAAATGGAATCGATTATTTCAAAATATTAGATACGGCACTGCTTGCTTTTTCACATTGCATTAAGCGTTCCCACACAGAAGCAGGAACGAAGCAAACACACAGCGCAGTGCAACTCCCTCCCTCATGTATATGCATGCACACACCTGCACACGGGCACACACACACAAAGAGCAGGCAACAACATTAACAGTTTACATATGTGTTCAGATTTACATTTGTAAAACACCGTAATATATCGCAGTTCATTCAATCCCCCAAGAACCCTGTAAGCTAGGTATTTAAGAGCTTCTATGTATGAAAACAAAAAAATGCATTAAGTGGTTTTCAGGCACTTATCTTGTTTAATTGTTCCCATATTTCAGCTGAAGAGATGGAGGCTCTGAGAATTCAAGTGGCTTATTCAGCATCCTGACACCAAAAGGGCAGATTAGTGAATAAAAACCAGGACTGTTGACTGTTAAGGGCAGCAGCATCCCTCTATCCTACCGGTTCAACTAAATCTCAAAAACAGAATGTGGGCTGTTTCTTTTGTCTAAAAGTTTGCTCTATCGGAGCAGCTTTAGGGAAACACAGTCGTTCTAGATGGCTTTTCTACCGTTAAAGCTAGTTTTCCATAGGTCCATTCATGTCCACTGTCTAGGCTGTCCCGTGTCGGACGGCACCATTTATGCCAAGCTGGGTGAAGTCAGAGCTGCAAACTGGGTCACCTAAGGTTCAGCTTATTGACCTTGACCTCGTTCATCCCATTGCTCATCAATAGAAAGATGGTTCTGATAAGAGGACTAACATGGGAACAATGATTTGTATCTTCCTCCAAACATCCCTCCTCCCCAGTGGAATGGTAACCTCAATCTCTTACTTTCCATTTCCTCCATTGCAGTCAAAGTTATACTTTCTCTTCCATGTGATAAGATATATGATCTTCCCTGTCTCTTTAGTTGACAGCTGGCAGGATTAGCTGACTGGTCTTGTAGGAACAAGAGCAACGTGATGATTACCTTTAGTGGCTTAAGGAAACTTATACCGCTGGGTCTCATTAATAGGACATCGGCCAAGAAATTTCATTCACGTAGAGCTTAAGCCCGTTGTACAAAATCTCAAGAGCCTGCCACAGCCTGGAAGTTGTGAAAACGATCCTGGATTAAGCTATTTTGTGAGGAAGGAACGAGAATTGCCCAAGATAAACTACCAGTCCTATAACTAAATGGTACAGAGCTCCAAGGGAAGAAGAAAAATAAACGATTTCCTTGATTACACATCTCTCCCTCTTCTAGAAAACTTGGTCTCCGAGTTGGTCTTCCATGTTATTGGAAGAGCACCACCTGCTACTGGTTCAGCTCTAATGAAGAAAGAGTCCAATACAGTAGTGATGGATTCTCTCCGTGGCCCCATTCATCCTGGGCAAGCTACTCTGACCGCTTCCTGCAGCAACGTGCCTCTCTTTTGCTGCTGTCGTTCTATGTGGAACGTGATTTTTTTTTTCTAGGAAATAGGACAAGAGAGGGAATCCAAAGATGGGGTGCCATGGTCCTGCTGTTGGCCCCGCACCTACCGTGTAGCTCGTGACATACCTGACAATTACCCTGGGACTCAGTTTATCCATAAGTGGAGTTAACACAAGTCACCCGGAAGTTCTTAGTACAAAGCTAAACATGCAGTGACTGTAAACATCTGTACAGCCCCAGAAGAACATGATGCTAGAATTGTAGCTCTTCTCCAGGAAAATGCCTTCTTGTGTTTAATTACTTTTGCCGAAAGAGGAGAATTGACACGGTATTGACTTCTAAAGTAAATTCAAATCCTGCACCCATCACTCAGGAAGGAGCTCACAGCTATGTGGGTATCAACTGGGCTGCTCTTTCTAGATTTAATACCTTATACACATGCGAATTAATGATGCTTATGTGCTTCTGGCCCCTTGGTAGTAACTCGAATGCCTTATTTCTCAACCTAACTCATTGACATAGCCACCCGATTTCTGGCCATCAGTTCAACAGAGATCAGCAAAGTCTCTCTAGTAGAAAAAGTGCAAAGGCAGAAGAGAGAGGAGAAGAGGAAGCCAAGGGGAGCAGATTAAAGGTGTCATGATAATAGTAAAAACACCTTGAGAAAGAAAATTATGATTCTTCTTTCTCCACTGGCCGGGAAACAAGCACATTCAATCACGGTTAAGGTGAACATATTTTCCATACCACCCAAAACTGCTGGAACAAATAGTCTCGCTAGGAACCTTCATACCACTTCTGAGGGTAAGATATGGTACTGGATACACAGTTTGAGTCCTGACATAGGAGTGTCTAGAACACATCAATAGATTTGGAGCCCACAATAAAGTAAATTTTAAAACAACACTGTCCAAAACAAAATCAAAGATATATGTTCATTGCAATCATACTCTCAGCATAAAATTCCCATTTTATATCAATGCAACAGTAGGAGCAACCGACAGAAAGACCCTGAACACCCAGTCTCTGCAGGCATCGGTTTCCGCAACTGGAAATTGAAGCGGAGGTATTAGATAACATTTAAGGTCTCTTCCTGAGCTAATACGCTAAAAAAATTCTATAATTTATCCTTTACGCTATTATGGTCTTGCTTCAAAAGCATAGCATGCATGCACACACACACACACACACACAGTGTCAATCACACACCCACTCACAAGCTTGGCATTTGCCATTATTAACTTCTGTTACAGCAACTGCTCTTTCCTGCCCATATGCTGGTCTTCCAGTCAGAAATGCCTCCAGGTCTTTGCCCAGTGAGATAATAGGATGATGTCTGAATATTCAATAACTAGCCAGAATGCACACTTCCTCAGACCTCTGGCCTCTTTGGTCATCACAACTCTCCATGTTACTTGTCCATCCGTAACTCCATGATGAAGTGAAAACATTCAACCTCAGGTATCACCGGCTCCTGGAAGTTGAGCCAAAGCTGGTTTTGCCACCTTCTCTCTACTCCCTGGCAGTGGAAGGTATGATGGCATCGCATTATTGCTTGGACCAGTGAATTCATATCCAGCAGGCAGGTTGCTACCTGTAAATGGGTGTAATAATAGTATCTACCTCATAACTGTTGTGAGGGACAAATAATGAATATAAATCACTGTATCTGGTACAAACATTTTGTTCTCCAAGGCTATAAAATAAGCCCAAGACTCTGAGAACAGCCTCTGTCATCAAGGGATATTGACGTTTGTATCAACTCATCCTCAGACAGTCAGCCTCTGGCTGTCCATCCTTGAATGCCCTGGTTCCATGATTCGGTGCTATTCCACAAAAGACTGTGAAGAAAATGGCTAAAGAGAGAGAGAGACAGGGTAAACGCCCCAGGAGCTGGAACCCTACAGAGAGAGATTATGCCAGATGTCCCAGAAGCCTCAGAGTTAGGAGAATACAGTTTTGCAAGTGAACCAGTAATTCCTTTTTTTGTAAACTTAGTAAACTTATCAAAGATGTAGACAGAGACCTATTTATGAGGGTAGTTATTGACATTTATTTAGTATAGTGAAAACCAGATTATAAGGAATGTGATGTTAATTTCATGTGTCAACTTGACTAGGCTATGGTGCCCAGTTGGTTGATCAAACAGCAGTCTAGATGTTGCTGGGAATGTATTTTTTAGATGTAATTAACACTTGGTTCAGTAGACTTTGACTAAAGCAGATTACCCTTCATAATGTGGGTTGGCCTCCTCCAGTTGGTTGAAGACCTCAAGAGCAAAGACTGAGGTCTCCCAAAGAAGAAGCAATTTTGCCTAAAACTTACAACATAGAAATTCTGCAGATTTCAGACTCAAGAAAGCAATATCAACTCTTGCCTAATGTTCCAGGCTGCTGGCCTACTCTACAGATTTCAGATGAGTTAATTCCTTTAAAAAATTTTCCCTCTCTTATTTCTCTCTCTCTGTCTCTCTCTCTTTCTCCATAAAAAAATAGATAATAGATAGGTAGATGGATAGACCATCCTATTGGTTCTGTTTCTCTGGAGAACCTTACTAATACAGGGAATGATCACAAATACAAGGTTGAAACATATGAAATTGCTGTTTTTGTAGCTCAAAAACAATTGAATATTGGCAATTTCATCTAGTTTCAGTGATACACACAAATACACAGATGAATCCTAAAATGAGAAAATAAACTGAGCACATGATCTTTAGTTTGTAAGATTATGAGTGATTTTATCCTCTTCATAGTTTTTTCATCATTTAATTATCTAAAATTAATACAGAATATTTTAAAATTAGAAAAATATATTTAAATATCAGTCAACCCAAAGTCTTTTCTTCAGTAATGCCATAAAACCAGAAATAAGTTAAGCCCCTGTAAATCATTAAAGGCCTCCTTTCAAACATTACTGCTATGCTGTAGCTATTTTATTTATTAACACCTTAACAAAAGCATAAACTTTCAGGAATGTGGAGTATGTGACAGATTAGCGAATGCTGGTGAGTGAGAATACCCTGAGCAGAACACCTTGCCTTGAAGAAAGTGGAACTTTCCTAAGAAAGGGAACTGTGGTAGAATGTTCAGGAAGGGGAAGTAGGGTACTCAGAGTACTCCAAGGAAACCACAGGAGGTTGCTAGGAGAACAGAATAAGAAAGAGGGTCAGCTACTGGAAGGAAGATGAGGCTTTGAAATCACATCCATCACATGTGGCTTAGAACCAGTCATGCGTTGGTAGCAAATGGAATGTGGTCCTGGTGTCAGATTCCCAGGAAACAAAGGCAACATATGCTGGCTTTAGTCAAACTCACTTGGTTTGGTTTGGCTTGGGCTGGGTTTCTAAACAGAACAATGCCCAAGACCAATGGGTGTAAAAGACAAATATTACTTTTAACAGAGCTCTTATGTTTATTGTTATTTTGGCAAAGCATTAGAGTGCTGTGTCAATAATAGAAAACATTTGCCTGAATTTCAAGAATCCCGTGATTTTTTTATAATGATAAAACTACTTAGGGGTTTTCCTTCTTAATGGAAACTTCTGTCAAAAGCTATGAATGTCTGTTGTATATGATGAGAACTCTAATTCTGAGAGACGATGAAAAATGATCAAATGATTTGGCTTGGGGAATCCTGTTAAAAGACTGAACAATTCCTTTTAGCATCTGACCACTGCCTCTTCCCAGCCCCCCTTTCTAGTACATGAAGCCATCCACTGAAGCACCCTTGCACACCTGTCTTATCTAGTATGGACTGATTGTACTCATGGCCCCAATGCTGCTTACCTACCTTGACCACGGACTTGGCCATGTGGCTTGCTTTGGCCAGTGAGACTACAGCAAACTTGATACAAGCAAAGACATACACATTTTGGCCTCCTTTTCTGCTCCTTTGCCTTCACCTTGACATCATGCCTGGGCTACCCTGCCAAAGCAGAAGACACATAAAGCAAACATGTGTCTCAGTTGCCCTACCTGAGGCCCCCAACTGTGGAAGAGGCCACATAAGGGCAGTAAAGCCATCAAACTACCAATAAAGCAAAAATCACTGTTTATTGTTGATTCTCCCTGAATCAACTGTAGTTTTGTTGTTGTTTGTTATGCAGCATTATTACAGCCTTAGAAAGCTGATACCTCTAGGTAGGACCTTTTGCTCAGTCTTTCTTCCACTCCTTACTTCTCACCAAAACCAACCAGTCTTTTTTGTTTTTTTTAATTTACTTATTTTTGGCTGTGTTGGGTCTTCATTGCTGTGCGCGGGCTTTCTCTAGTTGCAGCGAGTGGGGGCTACTCTTCGCTGCGGTGCGTGGGCTTCTCATTGCGGTGGCTTCTCTTGTTGCAGAGCATGGGCTCTAGGCACGCAGGCTTCAGTAGTTGCGGTACATGGGCTCAGTAGTTGCGGCTCGTGGGCTCTAGGGCGCAGGCTCAGTAGTTGTGGTGCACGGGCTTAGTTACTCCGTGGCTCTGTGGGATCCTCCCAGACCAGGGCTCAAACCCATGTCCCCTGCATTGGCAGGCATGCTCCCAACCACTGCACCAACAGGGAAGCCCCAAACCAACCAGTCTTAAGTCTTATTCCATCAAAGTCCTGTTTGATGCTGGCTAATTTATATGAGTTTTTTAGTGTGTTATAAGAATGGATAAATTATGCCATTTTGGGTTATTAGGAACTTTAATGGTATAAGAACAAAATTTACACATTTCCCACTTGTGACAAATTAATACAAGACAGACTGTAAGACAATAAAAATGTGAAGGTAACTGTAATACTGGGGATGACAGGTAGGAAGATGCCCCCCAGGGAAAGGCAAGAGGTGTGGCCCAGTCAACGTTTTGGAGGCATGTATCAGACAAGTTCTGGTGTCAGGGAGGCCAGCCTGGAGGGAGAGGCATCCTGAGGGGAGCAGGCACTGTGTGGTATCACGATTCAAGGTGCAAACTACATACACATGTCTGGAAAGGTCAATGGCATCACAGATAATAAAAACAAATAAGGAGACAATGTTTGCAAGAGTACTGGCAGGACAGAATCCCCAACCCTGGGATAAGAGTCAGAGTCTCAGTTTTAAATCAGCAAATAGGGCCCCTTAACCTGAAGCAGCATCTTACTGGCAACGAAGCAGAAAGTAGGTAATTAGAACCAGTGGAAAGTCAGAGCCTGGCCAAAAAAAAAAAAAAAAATGGTGGATTTGATGCCGCACACAGTGAGTATTGAAGTCAGGTGGCTTTTCTTTCTTTGGCTTTTATAGGTTTAAGCAGGAAAATAATTACAGAAACTAGGTTTCTTGCCCTGCACTTGAAATTGTAAATCAGTATGCCAGTTCAGTATGATTTGGATAAACTTTTTACATTAAAAAGAAGTACTGATTTTAAATATCTACCAGATTTGTAAGCAAAAATACAATCTATAAAGGATTTTTTTCAAATTGTATATAATATGAAGTGGTACTTATGCAGACACAGTCTGAAGACAGTTAAAACAATTCTTCAGAAAGGTCAAACTCTTGAAAATTTTTGAATAATGAAAAAAGTTATGTTTTGGCCTAAATTATTCCAGTGGACTGTATAAATTGATCAAATTCATCAGCCATTGCTCAACTTTATACCTCATTTTGCCTAATGTACAAACAAAATCCTCCTAATAGTTTTGCTCTAATTGCGTGCAATCAGCTCCCCAACCAACTCTAGAGTCATGGCAGTCAGATCTTAATAATATATATATTTTTTTTTTGCGGTACGCAGGCCTCTCACTGTTGTGGCCTCTCCCATTGCGGAGCACAGGCTCTGGACGCGCAGGCTCAGTGGCCATGGCTCACGGGCTCAGCCGTTCCGTGGCATGTGGGATCTTCCCGGAGTGGGGCACGAACCTGTGTCCCCTGCATCGGCAGGCGGACTCTGAACCACTGCGCCACCAGGGAAGCCCCAGATCTTAATAATTTAATACCCTCAAGCCTTCCAAAATTGGAGACAAATTTAAATCTAAAGTAAAAGCATAACTCCCAGTAGGTTTCAATTGCTAGACCTGTGTGTGTGTGTGTGTGCGCACATGCGTGCACGCTTTATTACAATTTATTGCACTAAGTACATAAAGTGTACATTGCTTAAAAATTTCCTAAAAACTATACATCTGATTCCTAATTAGTTTTCCTTCATGAACTGGGCTGTAGATTAATCTAATTACGTTGCATACATTGGAATATTAGCTTTTATTTGCTTCTGTTTGTTTTACTCCAAAGCCTCAGACACATTTGTCAGCTTTATCTGCTGCAGGGAGGTAGAGCTTGACGTAATCACTCAGCAGTTTAGAATACAAGAGAAGCCAAGCTGAAGCTTACTAAAGTAGATGAGAGTAACAAAATTAGAGAAAGTGCCCTGTGTTCCATGAGGAGGAATTTACTGGCGCTCCCGTGGCACTCTTGAGGTCAATATTTTTTCTACAGAGCTATAGGAAGGCTCGAGGAAAATCTAATGTGATGTGTTCTGCAAGGGACAATATGAAATCCAGAGAATCCATTCTTCTTCAATTGGAGTTCCTAGCAAAAGAGTTTTTTTCTTTGCCAGAGTGACTGTATGGTGATTACATCCCAGAAAATATCAGGGGATCCAGGCAAATTCAATTGTTAATTAAATATAACTTTCCTGATGACTCTTAATAGTCGTATTTAGAGATGGGTAGACTTAGGCTCTTCCATGGCCATCTTCTTGCTTCCAATCTCCTTGCCCTTTTAGAAAGGCATACTTCTTAAAAATTTTCATTGGAGTATAGTTGCTTTACAATATTGTGTTAGTTTCTTCTGTACAGCAAAGTGAATCAGTTATACGTATACACATATCCCCTCCCACTGCCACCAAATGATGCTGTCAATATCACTCAGGGCTCTTCTCATTCCTTCACAGCAACCAAAGCTATCCGTGCCTGGAACCTTGAGAAAAACATAGTTTGGAACAACTCCACACAGTGCAAATGTTTACTACCATGAAATCGAGTCCAAGTAGAGTGAAGCAAAGCGGAAAAGATGTCCCCAAGTGACGGCATGATACCCAGGACAGTCAGATGTTTTTAGTCAAAGGGAGTGGGGCAGTATGCCATCCTTCGCCTTAGAGACCACGGCACATGATGGTGTCTCTGGATGAATCTGGAGACTACAGCAGTCAACAAACGCTCTCATCACTGAGCAACTGGCCATACCTGACGCTCCTGGGAGGCAACACCATTGCTTCCCAGTAGCCTATACGAGGCAGCACACAGGAGCACAATAAATATTTCATGAATTAGTCCTTTCCTTTAGGAGATGCATCATCATCAGCTGACATATACATGATTTTTCAGTTTGAAAGATTTTTTTGTGAGTTGTATGGAAATAAAGTCTATTATTTTGTTTTTCTTATTAGAAAAGTAATATGTATTCATTACAGTATATTTGAAAAATAAACATTCAAAGGTTCGTCCCTGTGTATTACCTACTTTTTCATTAATACACCATCAGCATCTTGCCATGTGATGGAATATTATTCTACAGCACTGTTGACAGCTGTGTAGTATTCCATTACATGAAGCATCATTATTATTTGATTCAATTATCATTGATTAGCAAGTAGAATAGTGAATGGCTCAGAGTAATGGATTAATATGTATTTTTGAAAGAATAAGTGAACTTAATAGACACTTAGTTTTTCCTCCATTCTTCTCTATTAAAAATAACACTGCCATGAACATGTTTGTGGTTAAATCTTTATGCATATACATAATTCATCCTTTAGATGAATTCCTGGAACTTAAAATGCTGGTTGAAGAGTACAAATTTGCTGGATTTTAATCCCATCACCATAAAATTTTCTAGAGACTGCTAAGGCCACACACAGAAACAATTTGCATTACTCAAAGCAGCCAACCGTTTGTTTCCCTAAGTTTAGCCTGACAACTAAGAAAAAAAAAAAGATCTAGTTTTCTCTCCTCCTACGCCACAAGAAGAACCCAAACCTAAGTAATTAGGGCATATTCGTTACCAGGACATCTATCTGTTAGATGCGAAATTAAGTGGGTCAGGGAAAAAAATCCTTTAGTTTCGTTCACCAGGGACCAAATAGGAATGATTATAGGGTGTGCAGTACTGTCCAGCCACATAAATGACTTAACTGGATGCTAATGAATGTTTTGCCTCAGTCCATGTGGCCCTACAGTCCAGTAGTTTGTTTCAGTAACTGCCACAAAAGTTGGACTCTAACTGCAATGTCAATGTCATCCCATGATCCTAAGGCTGTGAGAACTGGAGAACATCATCTACTTCAATCACCTGCCTTCAGGCAGGACTGCATTTAAAATTTGCTGAACGGGACACGTCCTGCTGCAAAATGCATCCCCGCAAGGGACTGCAGGGGACCCCACAAGGGATGCAAAGACAATGCGCAAATCAAGTAACACTTGCACAGCCTAAATTATCGAGCCACATTTGCGAACACTATCGTGTTTAATTGCAAGCTTTTCCTTTTGTGAGGTGCTCACATAATTCAAAGACAAAATGCTGAACACCTGGAAAGACCATTAGCAGCGTGTTTCAAGACACCACCGAAAATCCCTGTTACAGGCCAACCCGAGCCCAAGTGCATTTCTTATATTTTTATGAACTCTTTCAAGTGAATATCAGAGCGGTTCCTTAACACCACTGTTTTCTAAACATCTGTATGACCATTAAGATTATCCACTTCAATTAGACACAGTTTGTAAAATGGATTCTTTAATGCACACGTAGTGATCATTGTCAACTTATATTACTGAGACTATGCATTTAGGCTCCCAATATCAAGAACCAAAGGTAATTTAACACTTTTTCATTCCTTCCCCACTTTTATCACACTGCTACGTTTTTTTTTCCATTCCATGATGATTTGTTGACCTAGAATATTTTTTTTTTTGAGTACAGAAAATCTTAACAACAAAAATAATGACTCCAAAATTACCAAATGTAATTATGGGAACTATTTGATCTTACCATGTGAGAGACACATCAAAGGATGACAACCCAGGCTTCACAGGGTAGCAACTTCTGGGAACAATTATTTCAGTTGTTAAGAAAGAGAGGGGTGGAGGCTGAAAAAAGAGTTATCTCTGTTTCTCTTTCAATTAGATATCATTCATAACTGAACATATGTATCACAAGATATTTTTAAATGTGTGAAACTTTATTTCTACAGGGACATTCTATTATTTAATAAATTAGATGTAATAAATATGGCCTGATCATAGTATCTATGACTACAATAAAAAATAACAAGGAGTTATTGAAATGCTACCACATGGTAATTGCACACTGCACCTTTCGTATGGGAATAGCCACATTGCCAATGGAAGTGTGACCTCTATTCCTTAAACCCTTGAAAATGCCCTCTTTTGACCTATAAATATGCCTTCAGACTCACCAGTTCAGAAGACAAGACAGCATGAACAGGAAACACGATTTATACTAGTTTTCCAGATTGTTCTGGCATAAACTCAGTGAGGTAGGTAGTACTGTGAACCACATTTTACAGAGGAGGAGACTGAGGCATTGAACAGTTAAACTACCCAAAGTGATGGAGAAGGATTTAAACCCAGACTGTGAATTCCTAACCACCGAGCGATAATATCAAAATCTGATTTGTGACTTTTGAGTGTCTGTCCATCAGCCAAGTCGCTAAATGAAATCACTCTTACTCACGCTGCAGAGATCACAACTGCCCGTGTGGCCTTGGCAAGTCACTTTGGCTCCCTGAGCTTTTGTAACCTTATTTTTAAGGGGGAGTCTTAGGTATCTCTGTGTTAGAGCTACCAGTTGATCTTAAAGATACTGTCCAAGTCTGGGGTTTTTGGGTTTTGTAATATTAAAGGATATCAATTATTTGAATAGCCATTTTATACAGCTGAATCATCGACTGTGTCTACATATTACTGTTTCCATTTTCCCAAAATGTTGGGCCACGACTTCAAATAATATAAAGCTTTACAGGTTACCATTATCTACTGTCACTACAAAGTATTAATATATTAGATCCTATTACAAAGATGCCAAATTAAGTCAATAAAATGAATTTGAGTCACAATGCAAGGAATCATTAAATATGGATAGCCTAAAATACATCCCAGTGATTACGAACTTGCCAGTAAATGATCTGCTTCCAAGAGAAACTACGGAATTCACAAAACTCTATAAACATGATGGAAAGATTTATTGTCCTGGAATTGCCTTGAGAAATATTTTCTAACCAAGGGAATAATTTTATTAGTCTGTTTTAAATGAATTGTTTTCCCACAAAAGTAGGTGAAATCAAGGGCAAAATTGATACCCATTCTTCAGAGCCAGATCCCATCTCCCAGGGCAAGGAGACTAGCTTCATTGCCCAGGGCTCTGTCAAACACCCCATGGCACATAGTGACCAAATCTAGAAATAGAGTCCTGGAAACTTCTGCTCTTTTCTCAACAAATGTAATATTACTAGTCATATTTTTCAGTTACTTTTTAAGAATAGATAACTGTTGCCCACTAGCACCCCTCCCCAAAGCCCTACACAAATGCATTGCCTGATTTATGGGTTAAAAGTGAGAAGTCTGGAAACTAGCAAAATGTTTCACATTTCAAACAAACTCATGAGTCCACTGAAGATCTTAAGTTGCAGCAATGTGGATGGCCTTCTAGATCTTCTGGAAATGGCTTTTTTCTTTTTAATCCATATCTGACAAAGAATGTCACCAACAGGTATGAGAGGGCAGGAAGCAGAGGATCTGGAAAAAGGAAGATTAACCTGCAGTGTCTTTTTCCCATGTCAAGACTATAATTGTGAAGGCTTCACAGGTAAAGACGAAGAATTTAGGCTGCAGAGCAGACTGACCTTGAATCCTGGCTTTCCACTGCCCCTTTTCCCAGCTCTGTGACCCTGGGCAAGATTTTTAACCTCTCTAAAACCTCAGCTCCCTCACTTGTAAAAAATAACAATTATAGAACCCTCAGGGGTTTGACGAAAGGATAAATTAAGATAACATATGTAAAAGCTAGCACAGGGTCTGGTCCATAAGTCATAGACATTAATAATAAAGCTGCTTAAGATTATATATTGCCATAGATGCTCTGGGTCATTGTATATTTGATTCCTTTTGAGTACCCAGCAGTGATTTACATTGAAGTTTGTCTAAAAGGGCAGTTGCTCTCAGCAAAGAATGAATGTTGAAGGCCTGCCCTGTACTAGCACTCTAAAATAATATCTAGATTAATTTCCTAGGGCTGTCATAATAAGATATCACAAAATGATTGGCTAAAAACAGAAATTTGTTCTCCCGCAGTTCTGAGGCTAGAAGTCTGAAATCAAGGTGTCACATGGGCTTTGCTCCTTCTGGGACTCTGGGTAGAATCCTTCTTTCCCTCTTGTATCTTCTGACGTAGCCAGCAATCCTCGGCATTCCTTGGCTTGTGGCTGTGTCACTCGACTCTCCCCCCATCACACGGCCATCTCCCTGTGTCTGTTTCTTATTTTCTCCTCTTCTTATAAAGACCCCAGTCGTATTGGATCAGGAGCCTACCCTGCTCCAGGGTGACTTCATCTTGACTTAACTAATTACATCTGCAACGACCCTATTCCTAAATAAAGTCATATTCTGAAATACAGGAGGTTAGGTCTTCAACATATCTTTTTGGAGGACACAATTCTCCCCATAACAGAACCTCTTACCTGGACCATTGCAATGGTTTCTCTCAAAGGCTTTCCTGCTCCACACCCGCTGCCTGCCTCCCCCGCCACACACATAGGGAAGCACACGTACTCTAGACAGAGCAGCAAGGGAGGGCTCATTAACAATGTGGATTAGAGCAAGTATTATAAATCCATTGTTACGTACTCATAATAAGCACCTGAATTCAGTCAGTCTTTATTCAGTACTTTAGGCTTTTTCTTTAGGTCATGCTGACGATTTAGTCTAGGCTCTCTTTCTGGTTTGTTGCAAATAAGGTAACAAGCCTTAACCAGAACTTATACTGGTTACATGACCATCTGGGAGGTCAAATACATTTCATAATAAGATCTTTATAAATTTTTTTATTTTTATAACACTTGGCAAATATTTTGTTGCTTTTATGTATTTAAAATTCATAAGGAGGACCAATTTTAGGGCAACCAAACATATGCACGGGGTCCTGAAATGTTGAAACCTTTTAGTTGAAATGCTGTAGCATCATCTTATAAATGAACTTCAAAAGGAAAGTCTTCAGTAGCATTCTTGACACCACACTCTATTACTTTTATAAGAAATAACCTAATAAATATTCTAGCCTATGACACTACATAAATTTAGGTCAGAAAACTTAAAGGAACAGCTACAAAAACAAATTGTGTCTTACTATTCAGTAAAGAACTTTTATTCAATGAATCCATTCAACCTAAAACCACCAGTGCACATCGGTTCAGATATACAGAACCAAGGGCTGGCTGCTCTGAACTACATACTCTTTGGACACAAATTCAAGGGTGAAGCATGTAGAATCTGCAAGAGAAAAGGCTTCCTGTGTGAAAAAACACTACTCAAAATTCATAGAAGAAAGTTCACAAATTTAGAGTTACAAGCAATTTTAACTGGTAATGTATCAGGAAGCATGAGAATTGTTTTACATTCAGCCAAGTCCAAAGTCCTCACATCCTAACAAAACCGCTCCTAAATGTCTACAAAACAAAGGGTCAATGCCTTTCAAGTTATTTCCTCACAAGGCTCATTAGGAAAGTGATTATGGAAACCACAATGTGGATTTTAATTTTAATGGGCTCACACGTGAAACTTCTGTGTTGGGATTGGGCAATTGCATGTCTGCATAGAAGCTATCCCATACGGTCAATCCCCAAAAAAGTCTTGGTAATAATGACACTACCACTAAAGTCTGTAACAGATATAACATGCTTAGTATGTGCTAGACAACATCCTAGGGCTTTACAAGTATTCATCATTTAATCCTCACAACAACTTAACAAGATGGGTACTAGTATAAACTTCATTTTACAGATGAGCCACCTGAGTTGCCTGAACCCAGGCATTCTGGCTCCAGAGTTTACAGACCTTTAAACATAATGCTATCTTGCCTCTAAGAATCATTTTTCACAGCACTTCTACTTTTGCCATATCTAATAAGCATCTCAAATTTAAAATACCCAACAAACAATAACTTTTTTCCTGCTACCATCTACTCCTATAATGCTTTTCACCTCTGTAGGTGGTATATTAATTTTTTTCAGTTGCACAGGCTACAAACTTGAGATTGAGTCTTGGAATCCTCTTTTCCTCACACTCAACTTCCAATCTATCAGCATACCTGGTCAGCAATCCCTTCTAGATATTTTTAGAATCTAATCACTTCTCCTCATTTCCACCACTACCACCCTCATTCCAGTCTCTACCATCTTTCATCTGGACCGTTGCCGTGGCATCTTAAAGGTCTTCCTGTTTCATATCCTCGCCCCCATCACATATACAAGCACACACACTCTACTGTAAACATTGCAGCAAGACAGAGCTTTTGAAACAAAAACAAGATTGTGGCCAACCTCAGCTCAAAGCCACCAAGGGTTCCCCTCCCATTGTAATGGGCGACCAATCTGTGCCCCAGTTGAGAGCCAAGGCCCCCCCTCCGCCGTGTTCCCTAGCTCCCCTCACCCTCACTGGCTCGGGAACCTTGCTCCTGTAGTCACCCACTCTTGTAGATGATCAGCTTGTCCTCTCCTGCATCTTCCTCATCAGCATGAATAGAGACTGCTCCAAGTAGACCCTTAGCTTCCACCCTTCTTCTTGTGTCCAATATCCCTTTAAATTGTTGTGCAGATTCATTATATTAAGTACTGGCCCCGGTCACCCTGTAACTTCTGACTCTTATTTTCGTGGAACTTGTCACTACATGAAATTTAATGATATAAACACTCTTCAGCTTGCTCGTGGTTTGTCTCCTTCTCTAGATAATACACATCATGAAACCAGAACTCTCGTGTCCACAGCTATTCCCTGCAAATCTAGAACGGTGCCTGGTACACTATAGGCACAGAATAAACATTCTGGAATGAATCAATGAAT
Source organism: Pseudorca crassidens (assembly GCF_039906515.1). Classification (NCBI taxonomy): domain Eukaryota; kingdom Metazoa; phylum Chordata; class Mammalia; order Artiodactyla; family Delphinidae; genus Pseudorca; species Pseudorca crassidens. The sequence continues at coordinate 8,922,441 of NC_090313.1, forward strand.
GAGAGAGGAAATGGATAGGTCCTGCTACTCTATTCATATCTTTTCTTTGCTATAAAAAAAAACTAATTATCTGGGATAAGGGGCTGACCGATATCAAACACACTTTTTGGACATGGTAGATAATAGTCTTATTTTAATGTATATTAGTATGTTCTAGGTCTATTAGACATCATAATAGCAGCTATATGTCCCTACTACTATTTAATATAAATGTACCATCAACCCTGAATTGTATTACTCTACTTATTCCCATGAATGATTCATTTTATGTCCAAATAGTTGAATCTACTGTCTCCAATTTCCCCTGCAATCAATGATCATCACCCTGGTTTCTTTGAACTCTCTCCATTATCTTTGGAAATCGATTTAATTTCAAGTTTCATTATCTACATTGTTGCAAACCCTTTCTGGTAAAGGTTCGAAAGAAACAAATTTATACATTTAAATGTACGCACTATCTCAATTCAAAATTTCACCTCTCAAATCTGCTTAACAATTATCTACCTCTCTCAGTGTGGCTTAGTGTCCTTTTCTTCCTCAGACTACAAAAGCAGTTACACTTTTAAAACTCTCCTGCCAAAAACGAATCACCATACGCGGAATAAAACGTCATTCTGAATGACAGGACAAAGCTTAGGAAAACAGCAGCATAAACCTCAGTTTGCGGCAGCCAGCAGGCTGTGTGGTGCTCCCTAAGAGTGCTGACAAATACAGCCGCTGAGGCTGCTGTGCAGCAATGAGGGAAACCCAGAAAGAGGCCAGGAGAAGGCTGCTGACAGTGTTTGGAGTTTTTCGCCTTCCAATAAAAATAATCGCCTGCTCTGCCAATCTGCAAAGTCACAGCTGACAAAGCCTTCTTGCCCAAAATGCTGTACCCTGTGAACCCTCACAGAGTGCTGTCCAGAGAGCGGAGAGACGTTCTTGGATCTATAGAGCCTTCTGCGGAAAGGTGTGCCTGTTTGTTACCTAGGATCTGCTCAAGAGGGGTTGGGAAAGTATCAGGAGAGCAGTGCCTTGTGTGCTAGGCAGAGGATGAATGAATTCTGGAGACCTGTGCCATATCCTTATCCAGTAGTGCCTATAGTTGACAACACCATGCTGTGCACTTACAAATTTGTTAAGAAGGTAGATCTCATGTTAAGTTTTCTAAACACGTACACACAAAGGGACACAAAGAAATTTGATAGATAGATGGATGGATAGATAGATAGATAGATAAACTTGAGTTTCTACTTGAGTAGAAAACACTGTTTCTAAACCAAGCTTGTCTCAGTGACAGAAGACATCCTGACTGTCAGGGTACCCATTCACAGGGCCACCTGGGAGAAGACTGCATCCTCATTCAATGTGTGATGTGGAAAGAATCGTGGGAAGCCACCAGGGACGCTCATTCATCACTGCTTTAAGGGCTACTGAATCCCTGAAGATGAACTTGGGCTGCCCACAGTGCTGAACTGGCTCTCCTCAACCCAGAAGTGTCCACACAACTGAAGGTAGGAATCAGTTTACAGAACGGTCTGTCTTTAACATACACTGTGTATCAATGCACACGACAACAGTTCTGGAAGAGGAAGAAACAAGCTCACTCTTTTTCAGGCAGTTACACGACTGGCTACTCCAGCTCTTTGAAGTTTACAGTACTTAAAATACATATCTTCAGGGTCTAGTGCAGCAATTTTCAAATTATGTTCCCCAGAGATCAAGGGTCCAGGGGGCTTCCTCATAAGCTGCCTTGGGACAGCAGAGACAGGGCTCAGAGCCTCCCTCCTGCCTCCTACCCCCCTTCCTCTGGGCAGCCTCATATACCTGGTTTAATTACTGGGACTTCTGAGTACAATTTTTTTAATGTGAAAATCATTATCTAGTGATGGGTGCAGGAAAGAGCAAAATCTTAGCATTCTACCTCTTCCTGACGGAGGTGGCTTCCGTTAGACACACATGGTACCTTCCTTACCTCAGGCTGCTCTACAGAGATGAAAATATTTAGATTTTTAGACAATAGTGAGACCTTAAGCAGAAAAACACTACTGAATGGATAAACAACAAGCACCTACTGTAGAGCACAGGGAACTATATTCAATATCCTGTAATAAACCATAATGGGAAAGAATATGAAAAAGAATACATATATAATTTGCAAATGAAGCAACTGACAAAGGATTAATTTCCAAAATTTACAAGCAGCTCAGTAACAAAAAAACAAACAACCCAATCCCAAAATGGGCAGAAGACCTAAAGAGACATTTCTCCAAAGAAGATATACAGACTGCCAACAAACACATGAAAGAATGCTCAACATCATTAATCATTAGAGAAATGCAAATCAAAACTACAATGAGATATCACCTCACACCAGTCAGAATGGCCATCATCAAAAAATCTACAAACAATAAATGCTGGAGAGAGGGTGTGGAGAAAAGGGAACACTCCTGCACTGCTGGTGGGAATGTGAATTGGTACAGCCACTATGGAGAACAGTATGGAGGTTCCTTAAAAAACTACAAATAGAACTACCATATGACCCAGCAATCCCACTACTGGGCATATACCCTGAGAAAACCATAATTCAAAAAGAGTCATGTACCAAAATGTTCATTGCAGCTCTATTTATGATAGCCCAGAGATGGAGACAACCTAAGTGCCCATCATCGGATGAATGGATAAAGAAGATGTGGCACATATATACAATGGAATATTACTCAGCCATAAAAAGAAACGAAATTGAGCTATTTGTAATGAGGTGGATAGACCTAGAGTCTGTCCTACAGAGTGAAGTAAGTCAGAAAGAGAAAGACAAATACCGTATGCTAACACATATATATGGAATTTAAGAAAAAAAAATGTCATGAAGAACCTAGGGGTAAGACGGGAATAAAGACACAGACCTACTGGAGAACAGACTTGAGGATATGGGGAAGGGGAAGGGTGAGCTGTGACAAAGCGAGAGAGAGGCATGGACATATATACACTACCAAATGTAAAATAGATAGCTAGTGGGAAGCAGCCGCATAGCACAGGGATATCAGCTCGGTGCTTTGTGACCGCCTGGAGGGGTGGGATAGGGAGGGTGGGAGGGAGGCAGACACAAGAGGGAAGAGATATGGGAAGATATGTATATGTATAACTGATTCACTTTGTTATAAAGCAGAAACTAACACACCATTGTAAAGCAAAAAAAAAAAACAAAGAATACATATATATATAATTGAATCACTTTGCTGTATCACAGAAATCAACTGCACTTCAATAAAATAAATTTTAAAATGCACAACTGGAAATATTTATGCTATTTTTATTACATAAGATGCTATATTTGATTTCTGTCCTAAGTAGTTAGAATTGAAGAAAACAACCAGAATTCTTGTAACAAACCAGGTCATCTTAGACATCAACTTTGTAGAGAAAGGGTAAAGGCTATCTGGGTTGAGGGCATGTTACCTCTCTGCAAGTTGGCTACCAGGTTAGTAAACTAAACGGACTCAATGACCTGTGTAGTCGTTTCCAAGCATGTTAGTTAGGTCAGCGCTTCACGGCGAGCAGGGACCTTAAAAGGCTACACTTCCCCTCCTCATTCCTTATCCCAGTTGATGTCCAGGGCATAGGGGACCACTCCTTCCTGGGGTCTCCGATAGTGCCCTCTTCTCTTTCTTACCCTTCCTGTCCCTCTACATCTTTCCAGGCTCCCTTATTGATCCTCTTCCCTGACTGCTTCCACAAGGTTGGTAGCCAGGTGACAAGGATGGACAGGGTCTAGTTAGAGGCAGGAACTCTTTTACCTGCAGCTACAAATGACTGTGGCCAGAGGAAAAGCAACATGGCTAGAGGGAAGATACCAAGACCTAAGGCAGAGCCCAACTGAGGACCCAGGGTCTGGCTATGAGGCCACTGAGATCCAGCAAAATGGGAGCCCAGAGAGAAGAGGAGGAACCATGGGAACCTGTGTAAACAGCTGAGCAGGGTACAATCAATCTGTACCCCGGAGGTCATAGGTGTTGTCCCCAATACACGTTACCTATTCTAGGCCTCCTATGTTGGGTGGGCTAGACCCATTCAGAGGTCTGAGAGACATAGCACATATGTGCCCCAGATTTTATCCCAATGCCTATCTGTTCCCTTCTCATCCTGGGATCCATTCTTTGCAATTTAATCCACTCATATTTTAACCTGCAGCCTCATATACCCAGAGGTGCCACCTGCATCACAACCTGGCACATCTAACATTGGTCGTCTTATCCCAACCTGTTCTTATTTCAAAATTCCCTGCCTCAGCTAATGCCTTAACCCAGGGATCAGCAAGCTTTTTCTGTAAAGGGCCAACTAGTAAATGTCTTAAGCTTTGTGAGCCAAAAGTCTCAATGAAAGCAGTCGTTTCAGCCATTGCAGTCCAGAAGCAGCCACAGATAACACATAAATGAATGCGCATGGCTGCGTTCCAAAACAACCTCATTTTCTACAACGACCAGCAGGCTGGATTTGTCCCAGGGGCTGCCATTTGCTGACCTTTGCCTTAACCATTCACCTCGTGTGTAAGTTCCACGAGGGTCATCCTTGGTGCCTCCCTCTTCTCACTCCCCAAACCAAATGGATTCCTAAATCCTATTAATTGTATCCTCCACGTATTTCCAATCCTACCACTCTCCTCAAAGTTCTCGATAAGTAGATGAGTTTGGTTCCTTATTTCTTGCCTCAACTGCTATAACAGCCTCCTGACCTACTTCGCACCTCTCCCTTGCAGTTCATCTTTCCCCACCCTGCACCAAATATGTTGCATATAATTTTCATATTACTGTCTCGATTCATATTAGCCAACAATTATTCCGTAGCCTGTAGGAGAAACTCCAAACCCTTTACATAGTGTAATGACCCTTGTGTGATCCGAATCCATAGCTTCGTACCTTGATATTCTCCTATCCGCACATACACATTCTATTTATCCCTGATGTACTATGGCTTTTAACCTGCCCTGCTGATCCATATGCCTGTCTCTTGCCTGGGACTATTCATGCCATTCCCTCTCCCAGTGTTATTCCACATTCCCCATACTGGTCCAGCTGGTTAATTCCAACTCATTCCTTAAGACTCAGCTCAAGCATCATGCTACATGGACACTCTTAGTGGGCCATCACCCAGCAAAGGTGATCTTGCCTGTTTTTCCTACTGCTGTACCTAATTCATGTCTCTCATAGAGCATGTACCTCATCGTGGGACAAATACTTTTATATGCATCTTCCATCCTCAACAGAAAGCACTCAGCATGATCCCTGGCACAAAGCACATGCTCTTTAACTGATTTGCTGATAAAGGAATAACGACTAATTAGTGGTCTTATCCTAAAGCATATTCCACGACGACTTTACATTGACACCTGGTGGAATTTTGTCCACTTGGAAATTGATAACTGTAGTGTTTAATTCATTTTGAAATTACTAAGTTACCTTGAATATTTTTGTCCTCATCTTCTCTTTCAAGTTTCTACAGCTGCATCCGGAATACAGTCTCAATATGATTTGTATATTCATGGCAAATTTAATTCATCCCACGATATTAGAAGATTGGATGAAAAATATTATTACTATAATCAGTATTTGGAAACAAACTGCAAAACATTTGAAGAAATGTAATCTTATGTATACTATATCCCATCTGTGTGAGGAAGTTTGAATTCAGATTTCTAAATTGTTTATTATAAGGTTTGGTAATAATGTACCAACTAGCAACTTGGGTTGTGAAGCTTAGCTGCTTACTCCACAACAGTGGAGGTTGGTAAACGTTTCTGGAAAAGGCCAGATAGTAAATATTTTAGGCTTTTCAGAGCATATTGTCCCTGTTGCATAGTCTTCCTTGTGTGTGCGTGCGCTCGCACACGCACACACTTGACAACCCTTTAAAAACGTAAAAACCACTCTTAGCTTGAATGCTATACATTTTTTTAAAACAAATTTTTTAAAAGATCACTAATGACCAGACAGGATTTTTCTCACAAGGCATGGTTTGCCAATCCTTGTTCTACAACAGTTGTTCGTTGTAACTAGTTATGTTGTTATATCCTGTTTTTATCAAGTTAATTATGTGGTGAGTCTTAAATAAACAAATAGTGCATATTTACTCTCCTTTTTAAATCTTTCCAAGGTAAAATCAACAAGACTTATTGGCCAGCTATCATGATATGAGGGAGAACACATCATCTCAAATTACCCTAGGTTTTAAACATAATGGATTTGGTGGAAAAGATGAGGAATGTATCTGAAGTGGTAGACACAGATTTTTAACTTGATATGACATCTGTATCTTCCCAGATGTTGCTTGGGAACTTAAATTGTGCTGAATTGGGAAATACGGGAAGATCAAATTTTCGGAGGAAAAAGGCCGCTGTGACACGTTGTGGTGGAGATAGTAGATTGATGCATATTTCAGTCTTTAGACAGAAGAGAGGCATAGCAGGAGGTAGAATCTTGCAAATCATAAGCATATAGGCGGTATTTTAAACCAAGAGTGTGGATAAAAGTACCCAGAAGGAGGGTGTAAGAGGAGAAGAATCCACAGATATTAAGGACAATCTTGCCAGAGCCTGCGAGGGCTCTACTCCACCCACCCGGTGCCAGGCGTCATCCAGAACACAATAAGATAACCACTAACCATGGGGTCAATGGCTTCATCTCTAAAGTTAAGAAATGCTCAGCTGGTACATGCGTCCCGAGAATACGTTCTGAAAGAGGTGGTGGGGGAGAGAAAGCTAAAGGTAGGAGCAAAACAATCTGAAATTCGTTTATCTAAATCCCGTTGGTGTTGAAGAAAGCTGAAAGACATGACAACTACTCTTCTCCGTGGGCACCTCTTTCAAAAGAGTTTTGGCTTATTTAGATAGAATATGTCACTGGTTAAAGGGATTATTTAGTTTTGAGGTTTGCACGTTTAGAATCTATCTATAAATAGCTATGTACATAAGATGTATAAAAAGTGCTCATTGAATGAGAATACTACCATTTCTTCCACCGGTCCTATGGAAACTGATTCAGCTCTTTCTTGCATTTTTTGCAAGTATATAAAAATGTAGTGGGTCATCTTCAAGTAATTTCCATTGAGATTCTTTATAGTGAATGCTCTTTATTATCACTTATTGTTAATGACTAATTGTTAACTTGGTCTCGAGTTGTTCTCTAGAATTAGAGAACTTCCTTGGGGAAGTTAATAGCCACAGTTCAAAGTTATAGAATGAATAGAAATCATTATGCTGTACACCTTAAACTTATCCAGTGCTGTATGTTAATTACATCTCAAAAAAACAGGAAGAAAAAAACACAACAAAACAAAACTATAGAATGTGCAGTATATTTTAAAGAAACAAGTGTTTAATGGAGAATTATTTAAACAGCTTTTTTTTTATAATCACTAAACTCACACCTTCTTGACCAATAGTGAACATCATTCATTCTTAAAAGTTTCAGGTAAAGATTGAATGAAAATATAAGAAGTGATTAGACTTATGTTCATTCTCAACCATAGCTGACAATTTCAGAATTAAAATTTGAATCTGTCTTTGCTCTCAAGTCGGGCCCTAATACTGTATAATTTCATGGACTAGCTTTTCCCTACCTTTCAAACTACAAAATGGAACACTGGCACGCAAAGGTCATCTCGTCCAGCCACTTTTTCACAAAACATGGCACAGTGACATTTGAATTCAACCTTATGTCTACTGAGCTACTCACTAAACTTACTTTGACAGATCTGAGCATGATGGATGCAGATTTCTATCCAAAAGGTTTGGCTAGGCCTCAGAAGTGATATAACCTTTCTTAAAGGTTATTTTTAACCACTTGCTAAAAATTCCTGGAGGAAAAAAAGTGACGTGCCATTTAGTAAAATGAATACAATAATATACCTACAACTGATACCACTGCAGTCAAGTTTGGCCAATTGCCCAAATAAGAACTTGCTCCTTAACAGCCAGGGGCTGTCCAGGGCTGGCCCAGCACTTTGAAAGGGGGCTTAAACTGAAGATTATGCAGAAACTAAGCCACAGTCTAATTTTGAAACAAAAAGACGAGGGTAAAGCGCTAAGGTAGTTCTTGCAAAGCCGCCATTAAACTGTCAATTAGCTCTGATATTGTTTTTATAAAGTCAAATCAAATATAATACAATGGATTTATTCATTAGGAATCTCATTGACTCAGTGAAGGTTAATCTAACAGTTAAACAATGTTTGGTTTTATTTTCAAAAGACTTTAATACGATTCCATCTCTGAGAGATAAAGTAGAATTAAGAAGTATAGCAATCAGTACATTGACTGGACCAGCAAAATTAGCAGCACTCCATTTGAGATAACAGCCAAAAATTATTTCCCAAATAAGACTCCATGTACTTGCATAATTCGTTAGTGATTGGTTAAGAAAAAATGTTGTACAAATATAATTAATTTTCTTGTTCACGGGGTTTTGGTAATGCAGATTTCATTTTGACAGCATCAAAGCCAAGATATTGCCATTTTAAATTCACAACTAAAAATGCTTTATTCCAGGGTTCTCCAGTTATTAAGGTAATAAGAGGAATTAGCAGCAGCACCACGCTGGCTACACATGGCTGGGACTGTGTGTTTCTGGGTTTGGGTGAATGTGTGACCCTGATCAAAGCCTTCTCTATGAATCCCTCTTCCCTCACCGCGTGGCAGCTATGGACACAGACAACCCCAGGAGATAGCTCTGAGGAAGACGTACACTGGGAAGATCTCTCCCACTCCTTCAGAGTAGAATTAGAAACTGAGGTTATGGCCCTGTAGAGATGCTATGAGACAGATGTAAACCCAGACTGTAAAGGAAGAGCTACTGAAAACACCATCCTTCTCTGAGATCAAGGTAAAGCTTTTGTCAAAAAGTCATTTAATTTTTTTCAATATTTTTACTCAAAAAAGCAAACCACTCTATTTCAACCATTTCTTTTTTGTAAAATATTAGGTGTGTGTTATCTGTTACTTTACAAAAAGGAGAATATTTCTTCAAGCCCATTAAACTAGTGTAAAAAGTTAGAAAAAATGCCCATCACTCAAAAAAAAAAAATCCCTATCATAGACTTTTGTTTAAGCTACCTATGTAAATAGTAGTATCCATTATTTTTTCTAACAAATCCACTTACTATTGGCCTCTACGAGGACTCTACGCTTAAGTCTACCTCAGGAAAATTGGTGTCGTGAAATATGTGACTTCTAAAATCATTTTTAAAACCCATTTTTAAAATCAGTGTTCCAGCTTTAGCTACTAGATAATGCTGCCTAAAAGAAAATTGCAAAGATAGAAAGCCCTCGCTAGAGGTTTGTAAGCCAGTTTCCTTTCTCATCCTTTAGATGCATGAATGCAGAACTTTCAGACACAAGGAGTAAAACAATCAGGATAGGATGTCTGATATGTTTCAACATATAAAGTTACAGTGTGAGTAACCTTCTGATTTTATGGGTTTTTCTAAAAAGCACAGAGCATGTCTTTAAATGCATTAAACACTGTCAGCAAGACTCTGTGTGACATCTCACTTGGCACACATACGTTTACTTCTGAAATGCCCATTGTGCATTTAGGACTCCATGAGACTGCCCGTGTCCACAGCATCACCAGAGCTCATAAACACTCCAGCTTCAAACTGTTAAATTCTAAATGTACAAGGACTGTGTCCACCAACTCTGAAAATTATTATAGGTACACAGGCCCCAGGCACTAAAGAAATTTGAATTGGGTGGAAACAATGTTTTCAAAAAGTGACATTTTAGTAAACATTATATTTTAAATCTTCTGGATATAAATTTTGTAGCTTTTGATGGTTCATAAAATTTCATATGTTGTGCAGTTAAATTTCCCCAGTAGGCATTAAACTATATAGAATTTATGATAAATATGGATGGATGGATGGATGATGGATGGATGGGTGGATACACCATATGTGCAAGACAGGCTGTAAGAACTGTATTAAATAAAAAAATACCATGCCCTTCTGCTCAGAGGTGAGCATGGAAATAATAAGAAAAGATGAAGGTAGAAACCCTTTCACTTGAGGGATAACCTTACACGTTTTGGTCTTGCTAGAAGAGACCCTTGTTGATGAAGGACTTTTTCCAATGAAGAGTTATAATCAAAAGGAGGGGGGGTGAGGGATGGTAATAAAGATAAAAATGAACTGAGGAAAGACAGGAAATTAGTTTGGAGAATGAGGATGTGTGGAATTGTTAAGTCCTTTGTATAGCTAGGTTAAACTTTATAATACAGGCAATCCGAAAAAAGTAGGGGCTTGTGATGGAAGATTTTATTTGTGTTTTAGAGAGATAATTTTAGCAGTAGTACAGAGAAGAACTAATTCAGATAGGAAATGCTGAAACATTATGCAAAGATGATGCGGGGAGAATGGAGAGAAGAGGCCAGACCTAAGGGACATTCCTTAAGTCCAACGGATAGGTCGTGAAGACCAACTAAAGGAAAGGGATGGAGGAGGGAAAGGAATCCTCAAAACCTCGTGTTTCCAGTCTTTGGGACTGGATGTATGGTGAGATCATAGAGAATTCAGGAGAAAGGAAGTAATGTAGTTGGAGTAGGACTTTAATTTTTTAAATGCTCATATTGAAGTAACTGTGAAACATCCATGACAAGAACTGTCTTGCCATTTCCAGAGGCACACATCTGTCATCCTGAGGCTGCTGCTGTGTATTGAGGAGGCACCAACAAAGTCAACAGCCTGAAGAACAGGTGAAGAGAGAAGGAGATCACTCATATTAAAGTACTGGTGAAGGAAGAAGATCTGGAAAAGGGGAAGGGGGACCAAAAGAATTGTCAAAATCCTGTTAGAAGAATCAAGATAGGCTGGTGTTCTAGAAGCCAAAGGAAAAGTGGCTTTTTAAGAAATAGGAGGTAAACTGGGTGACATGGTGTGGAAAAAAGTAAGAATACTCTAGTCTGAAAGTACCACACAGAGAGAAAGTTAATGCTGTGCAGTATGTTTGGGGAAAGTTTGACTGTAACATGCTCCACAGTGAATGAAAGTAGAAGTGAAGAGAATGACTTCTGTTGATTCATTCCTTCATTCAGTCAGTCCAGATATTAATTGATCACCTACTACATGCCAAGCACTGTTCAAGACGCTGGGGATATTGCAGCAGACAAAGTAAGCCCCCTTTTCTTTACATTCTGGTGGGGTGAAGATCCTTCCAGAAGATTCATCATGAGGAGCAGGAATAAAAATGAGCTCTTGCTTGAATAGGGAGACAGAGTGAAGGGGAAGATTTTAAAGATGAGGGAAACTTTGAGCCCATCTGAGGCCAAAGGAAGGTAGAGGAGAGAAGATGCATAAGGATCAAAGAATAAACAGGAGCCAAAGAGCTGGGGGAGCAGTGGGAATCCCCCCAGCCCACAGTAAAGGTTCATATGGCTCTTGATAACCCTCCACCTGTGATCACCATAAATTCCCAAAGTCAGATATCCAAGGGGGCTGGGGGTTATAGCTGTCTGATGATCCTGACGTCACCAAGTGTGGGATCAGGCTGGTAAGAGGATACTATGATCTGTGTGACCGGCTGCCACACAAAAGCCTTGGAAGATAGAGGACTTTGCATCCAAGGAGAACTCCCAAAGTTCCACTCCTGCTGACTTTGGTCTGCAAGACCACACCCCATCTCTGGGCCCAGCGTATCTCATGGAAGGAAACTGCATCCCACAAGCATCTACACTTTAATGTAAAGTCTCTGAGTGGAATTCCTAGCGCAGAGTTTAGCACACAGGAGGCAATGACCACGTGAACTGATGTGAACGGACTAGAAATCTCCTAATAGTGAGATCACCACTGCCCAAGCAGGAGATGGGTGCTTTAGCCAGGCCTTCCTCAGCACTTTAATGACAGACATTAACAACAGACGCATCAGGGTGCTGTTCTCAGGCAGAGCAGTGGAGTAATTATACTCCCTAGTACACAATGCATTGTACGCCTCAGTGGTTGCAAGATTCCCCTCCTGTTTCACTTTGGTTTTACTCTCTTATCTGTGTCCTTACCTCAAATCCACTCCCTCCCAATAGACACCTACCTTCTCTAACGTGTTTGAAATAGATCCTTAAATACGCGTGGGTCCTTGTAAAATCCTTAGTGCTCTGGTTGTATGGCTGATTGACATAAGGAGTCTTGTGCAATGAATCCCCTGCTCTCTCCTACCTTTTCATCTCAGCACTAGGTTTTTAAAATCCATCCACGTTGCTGAATGCACAGTCTGTCACCATAATGCAAACGGGCTCGTCTACAAACAGGAAAGAGGGGAATGACGTCAGGATAGCAAAGAAGTTGCAGGGCTTCATAAGCTATTCTCCCAGCTTCCTAACATTTACAACCACCAGATAAGAGCCACTGATCACCAATCCAGTACACAAATCCAGCTGAAGGAAGCCAGCACGGAGGATTACACAGTGTTCACGGCGCCCATCCGCCCACTTCCTCCGGTCTTGGCTTGACCGCCTACCAACTTGGGAGCCTTTACATGTGCTTCTCTTCGATCTTTGCACCTTTTGCTCTTTTCTCCAAATTCAGCAGGCTAAGCACGTCCTTACACTCCCATCCATCATCCTATATTCAAATTGTTATGCCCTATATGGAATTTAGTATTTTTTTATGTATTAGGAATCTGATCTTTCTTAACTGTTAATACATCTATTAGAATAATTATTGTTCTTTTCCGTATTTTTACTGTATCTTAGTGATAGTGCACCACTATGATATGTCATAACTATGATGGAGGAAAGTATACGGAACTGTAGAAAATCCAGTAGCCATAAAGGAAAAGCTTGACGTTTCTGGCTATGTAAAAATGTAATATACAACTGCATATAATTATACAGCCTGGGAGAAATTTTTGCAATACCTATAATTTATAATGTAAAAATGGATTTTAATCCGAGTCAATACGGAAGAAATAATACATTGGACAGTAGGCTAAAGAAACTAACAAGCAACACAAAAAGAAAAAAAATGGCCATAGAACATATGAAAACATGCTCAAACTAATTAGCAATCAAAGACATGCAAATTAAAACAATGAGATAGCATTCTTCAGCTTTCAGATGGCTTAACACAGTCTGGAAAGGCACCCACTTACATAGTGATTATGCCTCAAGAGGAGAGAAGAGTCAGGAAAGAGACAAACATGGCCCATAATTCCCTTATTCTCTTAATGCTTCATGGTTCACTGTAAGTATGCATTGTTTAGGCAATTGGATTTTTTATATAAATGTAATGGAAAAGTCATTATAGGCTAATATACATGACCAAAAGGGGCTTCACAGGAGATGTTTGGGCTTGAGGGAAAAAGAACTTAGGGCACTGGTTCTCCCCTGGGGGCAACGTTGCCCACTAGGGGATGCTTGGTGATGTCTGGAGATCTTGCAGCTATTACAAGGGGAGGGTTGTACAGGCGTCCAGTGACTTGAGAGGCCAGGGATGTTGCTAAACATCCGACAGTACAGAGGACAGCCACCCACACCAGAGAACCGCCCAGTCCAAACTATCAAGAGTACCTTGGTTGAGAAACTCCTACTTAGAGAAAGGGATACTGCATGTCTCCGAAGGAGAATGACCTGAGGAAACCCACGGAGGAGAGGATGTCCAGGGTGTGAACAGTTGAGCCCATCTACACCAGCTATGCTGGAGCGGATCACTCAGGCATTCTCAGGGCGCTGCTCAGCACAGCACTAACGCACTCCCAAGAATGCTATGCTTTCAGGGGATGAAGCAGAGGGAAATGAGAAAAACGGCATTAAAGCTGTTTTGGTTGACTTGCATTACTTCAGACTTCTTGCATTGGATTTTATACCCTATGATTATTTAAAAGGTTTCCTTTTTTTTTAACGTCTTTATTGGAGTATAATTGCTTTACAATGGCGTGTTAGTTTCCGCTTTATAACAAAGTGAATCAGCTATAGGTATACATATATCCCCATATCTCTTCCCTCTTGCGTCTCCCTCCCTCCCTCCCTATCCCACCCCTCTAGGTGGTCACAAAGCATAAAAGGTTTCCATTTTAATCGAGACTATTTACTGCATTTTAGACATCTGTTCTGCATAAAATAATACCACATGTATATCATAACACTTTGTTCAATTTGATGCTTTTTTAAAAACTGGGTTCCACAAAAAATGATTAGTAAATACTCAGTTCTATCTGATACGTTGGATTAGTGAGGCCTGGCACGAGGAAAAAAATGACTAAGAGAATAAAACACTAATTTTTAGCGAAATTCCTGCCACAGAGGGTCAAAATATACTCTGGCAAGTGACTTCCATACAGTTGGTGAACCTGGGAATCACCAGATCCAAAAGCATTGATCAGGAAGATAATTATTTGGATTCAAATAGATATGCCTGCCATTGCAACAACCCCGCAGAGTAAGATTTCAGTCCACATTCTCCAGGCAGCTCCACTAGGTAAACTGGGAAAAGCAGATGCATGTGACTTCCTTTGTCAAACATCTTTTCAGGTCCTGCTGCACGTGGATGATTTGGTAGCGAGAAAGGTACGCTTTGGCAATACATTTTTTTAAAGGATTTAACCAGGGTTGTCAGCATACAGTGGATGAGACACAACTGTTTACGTTTCACAAGGATATTTCCGGGCTGTGCTATGACTCTCCCAAGACTTCAATCCCCAAATACCTAGCTTGCTAGGGATACTGTCCAAGAAGCCTCTTTGATTTACCAGGGTAAGCCTGTGGTTTGACAGAATGTACCAATAAATTGCGAAGTCTGGGCTAACCTGGCAGATCCTCTAAGAAAATGCATCTCAGTAGTCCAGTGGGACCCTTTGAAACATCTTCAGCAACTGGAGAAAGAAAAAAGAGACATCCGTCTCCCTTAGCCTAGGCAGCTACAAACGCATGAGCTGTTAGCTCGGCTGAGGAGAGCGTCATGTTAAAGAGACCGAGGTCTCTGATCTGATTCCTGATTCTCTTCTGTTACATAACCACAGTACCTACATCAGCAAAACTCCTTGGACTCAAGGGGACCCAATGGAAAATTACAGATGGAACAAAAGATAAATAGGACAAGGAAGATTACAACCCCTTAGGATGGATTAGGAATGGTATATGCACAGAACTCCATTAACTAATTCTTTTCTACGTAGCATTTTCTGAATTTTTCCTACAAATCTGCATTCAAATGGAAATCATTTTGTAAAAAAAAAAGATACTTCTGTGAAAACAACTGAATAAAAATGAAATGTCCAATTTATGTACTGCCACAAAGGTGAGCAATTTTTTCTTTTTTCTTTGCGGTACGCGGGCCTCTCACTGCTGTGGCCTCTCCCGTTGCAGAGCACAGGCTCCGGACGCGCAGGCTCAGCGGCCATGGCTCACGGGCCCAGCCGCTCCGTGGCATGTGGGATCCTCCCGGACCGGGGCGCGAACCCGTGTCCCCTGCATCGGCAGGCAGACTCTCAACTACTGCGCCACCAGGGAAGCCCAGTGAGCAATTTTTGAATGAAATTTTTTACTTCTCATCTGTTTTTCTCATCTTCATGGAAATAGCCCAGACTGGAAAGTGGGATTAGAAAGAAGTGAGAGAAATTCCATACAGCATACCTTGTATGTCACCTCCATTTCTTCTTTTCTTGATAATGAAATGATTCATGATCACAGTCACCCTACCACAGGGTCTCCCTCACCCCAAGTTCTTCAATAGCACTCTCATAACTTGCTTCTCCAAGTGTGACCCATGAACCAAGTGTCAAGGTCACCTGAGAATGTATTAGAAATGCAGGTCCGCAGGCTCCTCCCAGACACACTGATTCAAAATCTGCCTCTTGACAGCCTGCCCAGGTGACTCCGATGTGGATGAAAGTTTGAGAAGCGCTGCCCTAATAGAGACCCAGAAAATGACCAGCAGTGTGGCTTGTCCAGGTCACATCCGTGGAGTCACCTGTCCTCAGCAGTCATTCCTTGATGTGCCAGCTACCTGCTTCACAAGGTGGATCACACCTGGTGGTGTTTTGTGGTTGACCAGTTTGATAGGAATTCTTTTCAGAGCTTATCAGCATTTCACTTGGTGTCACAGGTATCAAAATGTCTAAAAGCTCAGCAGGATTGAGCAACCAGCAAATGTTTGCCGGTTCAACGTGCTCCTTTACCTGTGAGTCAAAAGCAAAGGCTGCCATTGAATACAAATAGGACACAGTGTGTGTTTGTGGACTAACCAGTTAAATGTAAATGGCTTACCCATAATATCATTTAAAGGGCTCACAGCATGTAAAATTGCCATTTGAAGCTGTCGTACTGTGGACTGAACAGTGGAAAACATCACATTGTGATTGACCTTGTTAGCTAATAAAAATGGTCAATATTGAAATACTTTAGTCTTTGATGGTTTCATGTACAAGTAACCCTTTTCAAAAGTGTGGAACCAATGATTACATACAGGACACAGGAAAGCCCATTGAATACAACATCTTTCTAATAAACTATTATGGAAAGAATCATTTCAAAATGAGGTATCGAGTATTTCTACATTTTAAGACGTAATCCCAAGAATAAAACAATTTTTAAGAAAAGGAACAGAGGTTTAGTAGATCAAAAGCATCAGACATGGAACTTAGTATTTACAGATCAATCCCTGTGTCTCAGTGTTTAATGAAGGAAACGTACAGGGTTAGAACTTCACTTGTTTTCATCCGAGACATACATTTTTCCTTGAAACGCTGAATGTGTAGAACTCACTTCTAGCCTGAATTCTGACTCTCCTTGCTCTGTCCTCTCGTTTTTAAAAATTACCTGGTAGGCTTAACAGTGCTATGCTGTGCTATGTCTTTTCAGAGACACAAAAATCGGAACAAAGGTCATAAAAAATAACAAGGGTGATTTCTTTGGTCTGGCAACAATCAATCAAGATGGTTTTTTTTTTTCTTCTTGGGTGGTTGTCTGTTGCAAATAGTCCTTTGTTAGGAAGATAGATTCCCCCTTGTCCTTTCCTCTTTGCTCAGGCCTGGTCCTGTCCTCCATCCAGACATCTGACTGCTGAGTATTGGGCTACTGATATGTAGGCACTAAGACTGCCAGCTTCCAGGGCATGGCAAGGGGGCCCCTATGGCGCCAGGGTGGAAGTACTTACTGAATAAATAAGCAAACGAGTTACCATGAAAGCAGGCTAACAACTCAACTGGCAGCCCCAGCGTTCAGACCGCCAGCCCCACTCCCCTCTGCCTCATCTGTCTTTGCCCCTGGCCACTGCTGCACATTCCACAGTGATTTTCAAAAACATTGTTAGAGTAGGTTTATGTCTCTTCTGATTTGGCAGACACGCTGTATATTTACTGCAATGAAAGAACACTGTCATTAAATCCACAAACAGCTGACAGTTGGAAAAGGAATTCCAAAGTGAAAATCCCCACTTGGGACCTTTGATCATCACAGAGATGAGAACTCCAACCAGTTCTTGTAGGAAAATGAAGGAATGGCAGCTAAACCTGGACTGTTTGTCCTTATTACAGCAAACTGTAAAGCAAATGCCAGTGTTGAAGAGAAGTCCAGAAAAACTTCAAGCAGATTCTGCCTTTCTACAGGAAAATGCATGGACACTAACTTCAGTGGGGTTGATTTTGTGTCTTGGACCCTCTGATATGAGTATTCATGTGCTTAAACCAAAGGTTTCTCTAAACGTACTGGTCTTGACCTCATATCAGAAACTTGGGCAAGTTGACATCTCCTTGAGAGTCCTCTCTTTTCAAAATGCAGGCCAAAAACTCGATATCAAGTTTAGGCTTTTGGAATTTATCTCAGCCATTTATAATTTTAATGGCTACCAGTTTATGTAGAAGTTGGCATCTGTAAAATCGCCTACCAGCAGGCTCTCAAAGTGCATTTACAGACTGAGTTAATATAATTGCTGAAAAACATCTATCCCCTTCCCTTTACTTTTCTCCCCAGACCAAGTGTTGTGGTATTCCAAGGTTTCACTCCAGTTTAAAATCTACTGAAGGGGGAAAAAGAAAAGTAAAAATAAAATTTATAAAATGCAACTATTAAAGTTTTGACATGGATAGGACTTCCAAGAAAGAATGGTGTGTAATTATCATGCTTGAATCAGTGGTCCAAATTCTACCTTGGGGAAAAAAAAAATAAAGTGTTTTTAAGACTTTTGATGTAATCTCTCACTCCTGTCAATCACGAACATAAATGACATTTGCTTAGAAAACTCAAATCATGTGTCATCGTGCTATACAAAGTGATTTTTAGCTGACAATGCCACCTTATATTGAATTACTGCCTACCAACAGGCTCCATTTGTAGGATTTATCCAAGAGTGACAGTACAAATTTCACACACGCACTTTTTTTTTTAGATTCATATCAACAAGGCCTCTGGGCAAATGTGCAGACAGAAAGTTCATACACTGCCTTTCCAACAACTTTCTCAGTGACATTCCAGAAAAGACTGTGGTAAAACAGTCTTGTCAACAGATTGGGGCTTCAATGTTTAATTTGTATCAAAACCATCTATTTTTACTTGGCTTCACATAATACCACTTATTAATCTCAGTAGTACATATTAGCACAGTATTCTAACAACCAACTGTGGGAAGGAATCTGTTACCCAACAATGCAGAAAATCTGACATTTACTATTGTACACATTTAAACACCTTATTATGTTCAAACTACAGAATTGACACAAAGGCCTTCAATCCTACTATTAATATTAACCCAGTAATTATTTTAAAAGACATATATTTAGAAATCTGTATGCTATATAAGTATAATGTAGAAAATTTAGTGAATATCTTTTCATACCATTCTCTTTGGCTTGGCTAAAACATTTACCTGTAATTTGTTATACAGTACACGGCATTTCTAGTTGGTATTAACTTTTACTTTAACAGGAAATTTGTAAATCACACCTTTCAATTATGATGTCAACATCAAAGACGATGCTCCATGGAACAGATGTTTATGAAATGAAGCTTTATCTTCTTAACATCAATAGAAAGTAAAACCTAAAGCCTTACTCTATTTGTGATGCCTCCATCACATAAATAATATTTTAGAGCTGGAAGACAGAGTTGAGGTTTATAATCCAATCTCATCGTTTTAAAAATGAGGAATCTGAGAGCTGGAGATGTTAACTGATGTTTACAAGGTCACAGAAGTAGTTAGAGGCAGATTGGGAACTAAACATCCCAGCCATCCTCATGCCCTTCCCTTCTCAAAGGGTTTGGCATTTGACCCTGTGGTAATGATATCTTTAAAGATGCACACACCTGGCTCCAATTGTCCATCTACTGAGAAGAAAACAAATGATATATAGGCCCTTTCATGGTTCCAAGCCCAGAGACCCATTAAGCCAGATGGGCTAAGTCTGCCTGGAAGCCAACTAGATGTCAATCTGTTAACCTTGGTGTGGTCTCACTTTCACTTTAATGAAATATTAAAATATTGACATCTTCCTGGGTAAGTGTCCAGGAGGATTCAAGCTTCTCAAGTCCTTTAGTCCCACGGTGTCTGTGGGAACATTTCAGAATCCAAGCACAGTTATAGGTTATCCAGCAATCCAGTTAATGGGTAAAAAATTAGTAATAATAAATTAATTCATTAATAAGCCCATGCTTTGAAATAAAGAGAAATCCCCCAAAACCTCCTTTAGGGCATCTTTATATCTCTGGTGCCTAAAAGAATTCCTAGCATTTAGTAGGTTTATTGAATGAACTATTCATTGATGTTTATTCATTCATTAATAAACCTATAAATAAAAAAATATATAGATCCACACGCTAACTTACTGAAACTGATGTGACTTCAGGCAAAGTCTGGCGGGTTTCTGGGATATGCAGTTTGGTTTGTGCCTGGTAACTCCACACAGATGAGAAAGCCCAGATCGAGGTACAGGGACGGCAGGACTGGAAGCCTGACTGGGATGTTTATGTTCAGGAATCAACTAAAACTAAGCATTATTAATAATCTGAGCCCAACTCGAAGCCAGAGGGAAAAGAAAGAAAGAACTTTCGGCCAATTGATACTGGCCTATGTAAAATGAATGGGTATCTGGAGATTTTGACTGGAAGGAAAGGAAACATAATCCCTTTCAATGTTCTGCAGATACCCATGTGTTTAGACATAACAGATGTGTTACATGTTCTAGATGTTTCATTTGCTGTCTCCTTTCCTGCCATTAAACTGAATAGTACTATAGCTGAGTTGTGTCAATCATGAGATGTCTGCTCTATAACCAGGTATGGCATAAGAACAAAAAGAAGATTGTATGAATATGACATAAAGGTTCAAAACAGGTTTTAAAGGTTGTTGGCCATGTATCCTTTGGGCAATCCAATGGACTAATTTCATAATAAGGCTTTGAACTGTGTAAAAAATGTATATAAATATAAGTGTAAAATATTTAATATAAATAGAAGTGTAATAAATATGACTAAGTACAAAGTATAAAAAATAAAATACTACAAAGGAAACAAATTATATTAAAATGCACAGATCAATATGTTTAAAATAAAGTACAGTAATTTATCAATAATGATAAGTAAATATTATTTCAAGATATCTGCAACAACTGAATTGTGATAGAAAAACATCTGTGCTTTTTATAGATGATAAAGTCTACATATACTGCAGATACTTCTGTGATTGTCTGCATTCATAATTAAAGAAAATGTTCAATTGCAGTTAGAGGTAAACAAAGATAAACATGCACATTTTTCCCCATCCAAGTTCATGGAAACCCTAAGCTCCTTCCACAGACTCCCTGAGGAAGTGTAGATCCAGGTTAGGAACCCCTGATTTGGTGCAAGACAGATCCTGAGCTGGAATTGTAGCTCTGCCATGGGTGATTTCAGTGACCTTGAGTAGGTTGCTTACTTTCTATGAGCTCCATAAAGTGACAGCAGAAATACAGGTCACATGGAATACGGTGTGTGTCATAGTGTACGCTGCCTGGAATATATTAAACTCTCAAAGTATTATATTTTTGACTCCCAATGAGACAATTTTTTCTAGCTCTTGACTTAGTATTTTAGAATAAGTTGCTTCACTTCCAAGTAAGCATGTGAGATTCCTCCGCTGCTGAGAATTACACTCTTCTTCATTTTAGCAACTTAATTCACAACAACAAAAAAATGTGCTGAGGGGAGTAAAGTCACATGTGATTCTAGAATACTTCATAAGATAAACAAAATATCAAGTGTTCCATACACCCAAATTCATACTGTTGGAGAGGAGGTGGGCATTGAATTTAAGACACTAAATCCCTTAGATCACTGAGACAATATGGTGCCCGCAACAGTACATACCAATTTTAATGTTGCTATTCATATCAACTAGGTATTTGTACTTAATTGAGCCAAAATTCTTGAGATTCATAAAAGCTAAGCAGGAGAAACTCTGAGTATCTGAGTTCATTTTAGCAGGAGCCTTTCATTTCTAGAATCTATAACTGGCCAAAGGCTATGGTCAATCCAACCTGTACTGATGGTCATTACATGGAGGCACAGAAAAAGAGAAAAGAATTTTAGTGCTTATCATGCATAATCATCTTAAGTGAGAAAATGCATATGAAATCATTGTGAATGTTTTTTTAAGTCATCAATTCAATTTCTGCGCCCTCAAATTAGAACACAGAGAGTGAGGCAGCATGTTAAGATTTTTTTGGAGCAGAAAAATCTCTTCCCTCCAAGGATGAATTGACAAAAATAAGGTTTTCTTCCTTGGGTTTGGAGGATACAGTAGTATCATTTCATACTGGAAGAGATATATGAAAATTTCATCAATATTGTTATTAAAACAGAAGCAAAAATCAACAAATGAGAGTACATCAAATTTAAAAGCTTCTCCAAAGCAAAATAAACAATTAACAAAATTAAAAGACAACCTACAGAATGGGAGAAAAATTTTGCAAACTATTTATTGGTAAAATATATAAAGAACTCACATAATAACTCAATAACAAAAAAATCTCCAAACAATCCAATTTTTTAAATGGGCAGAAGAACTACAGAGACATTTTTCTGAAGTAGACATTCAAACGGCCAAAAAGTGCATGAAGAGATGCTCAGCATTGCTAATCATCAGGGAAATGCAAGTAAAAACCACAGTGAGAGAGTATCTCACACATGTTAGAATGGCCATCATCAAGAAGACAAGAGATAACAAGTGTTGGCGAGGGTGTGGAGAAAAGGGAACCCTTGTGCACTGCTGGTAGGAATGTACACTGGTTCAGCCACTGTGGAAAACAATATGGAGACTCTTCAAAACATTTAAAATAGATCTCTACCATATGATCCAGCAATTCCACTTATGGGTATATACCCAAAGGAGATTAAAACAGGGTGGTGAAGATACATATGCACTCCCTTGTTTACTGCAGCATTATTCACAATAGCCAAGATATGGAAACAACCTAAGAACCTGTCAATGGATGAATGGATAAAGAAGATGTGGTGTATATATGTACAGCAGAATATTATTCAGCCATGAGAAAGAAGGACTGCTTGCCATTTGTGACAACATGAACGGACTCAGAGGACATTATGCTAAGTGAGATAATCAGGCAGAGAAAGCCAAATTCATACAAACAGAAAGTAAAAAGAATAGTTATTAGGGACTGGGGGATGGGAGTGGATAGGATAGATGCTGTTAAGGGTACAGACTTACAACAAGTAGCAAATAAATCTTACAGGTCTAATGCACAGTACAGTGAATATAGACAACAATATTGTGTTATAATCATCAAACTTGCTAAGAGACTAGACCTTAATTATTCTAACCACTGAAAACAAACGATAATTATGATAGAGGTGCTAATTATCACTACAGTGGCAATCATAAAATATATAAATGTACCAAATCAACATGTACACCTTAAATTTACACAATGTTATATCTCAAATGTATTTCAATCAAAATATGGATTTTTAAGCATTTAGACAATTAGAACTAATGTTGGAACAGAAAATCTAAATTATCCTTTAAAGTAGTTTTATGTAATTGCTTTTGCCTATGATGAATTCGAGCAAATTTAGAATGAATAGTACATTGGTAGAATAAGATTATACTAAAAATTTTGAAGATAAAGATCTTTGATTTCTCAAGTAAAAAAAAAACATTGTTATTCATTGTAGTTCATTAAAATTTTGGAAACCTTCAAATGGGGAAGAGGAATTTGATTTTCCCAAGGATTGAAACACATAAATTATGCCTACAAGTTCTTAAAATGTTTGTTTACCCTTTCTAGGAAATGGGAGATATCCCTTTTAGCTATTGAGTGAATATGTCCTTTTTATTGCCATGAATAATTCAAATCCTACTTTTGTATTCTATATGTTTTACCATTTAGTTCAAGTTTTCTTTCTTAATTTCTTTTTCTTATGTTTTGTAATATTTTTAATACTTAAACTTTTAAAATATCAAGTAAACTCTAGACAAATCTTTGTAAATCTTTTCACCATATCTCTCTTCTCTCTTTTGTTCCTTCACTGTAAACCCCGAGTTTGAAAGTTGGCTTTTGCCAAATTACAGTTAGAGAATTATAATTAATTTATTTACCCTGTTCTAAGCAGCCAAACATCTTCACAAATATCTCTATAGAGAAACAGTATTATAAAACTAATTGACATACTTCTAGCAAAACAAAAAGCTTTATTACCTTATGACTCTTCATATTCTAAACATTTTAATTAGCCTTTAAAAAATTTTTTTAAATGCCTTAAACATGCACCCAACTTTTTGTCTCTGCAATCACTGTAACAGATCCAGGCAAATTATTTTTCAAGTGACTTAATTTCACAAGATACTACTTTGTACACTCAATGTATAAACCATTGATTGTTTCTAAATTTTCCTGTGTTTATGACAGCGAATATCAGAACAGATAGCCAGTGGAACCCAGTGTATAACTATGAATCAACTGTACCAGCAATAAATACTTTCACAGAAAATTGTTCATGAATCTTTCTTACTTACCAAATCTAGATTCCAAACTATATGAACCTATAAAACCTCATGTGCTCTAGTTATGTGATCTTGGATAACTTATTTATCTCTCTAAGACTCAACTTGCTCAACTGTACAATGGAAATAATAATAGTAACTGGGTAGGGTTGTTTAAGGTTTTTGAGAAAATGTATAACAGATAGCAAGAAGCTTGGCACCTAGAAGTACCCCATAAATAATAATCACTACTTTTCTCATCCTCAGAAGCATTGATAGTCTTGGCTTCTGGGTGAACCAGCTGCATTGTTCAACTACATCCAATCCACCAAATGTCCTACTACTCACGACATATACTGTCTTCATAAATCACCTACTGTTGGAAACCCATGAATAAAATCAAGAATGGCTTAAATATTTTTACATACGGGTCAAGTAAGTACAATCAAAAACCATATTACAATTAAAAGAAGGAATTTTGCTTCATGTTCTGTGGCTCCAAATCTCAAATCTCCTTTTTGTATTTAATTCTATTTTTATTATAGATATAGTTTCTCTATGAATAGAGAAAAGGGTGATAGAATTCTCCACGAGTCATTGAAAATACGATTAGTATTCTAATTTTTAAAGGAAATTATTACTTTTTAAAAATACTTCTCCTTGAAATATACTTTTCTAGGATAACAAATGATTTAACGTCAAACAAATAGTAATTACATAGCACTTTACATTTTATACAGTTACATGCAAAGGACAAAATTTTATAAAATATTTACGAGAAATTATAAACCTTATAACAGGGACAAGCAAGATTATGATCCTACAGATAAGAAAGTCATGCTTCAGACCCACTTCACTATTCATGGAAATCCACCCAACAGCCGGTAGTGGCAGAACTGCAGATGCAAGCATAGTGAGCTGGTAGAGCGACCCTCAAAAAAAAAAAAAAAAAAAGCCTTGATTTATCACATTTGTCAATACTCGTGGTCCAATATGGCCCACTATGACCAGTTTCAAGCCACCAGTGATTCAGCAACCAGCTTATAAAATTCCCAAACAATCAGCTCTCAAGAGCCTGTACAAAAGGACTTCTGCCCACCACTGAGGCTGGTCTCCAGACCCATAGATTAGTGCTCTCTCCACTTCACAAGGCCATCTCCTCAACACGCATCATGGATATGTCCAAAAATAATGTGTTTTGGGAATTCCCTGGCTGTCCAGGTGTTAGAACTCTGCTCTCACTGTCAAGGGCCAGGGTTCAATCCCTGGTCAGGGAACTAAGATCCTACATGCCATGCAATGTGGCCAAACAAAAAAATTTTTTTAAATATTTAAATGTGTTTTTTTCTAATCTTTTCGTTTTAACATCTGTCTTTATGTTCTGGAGTTAAGGCCACCTCGGTTCAAATTCTGGGTTCCACTACCTCTAAGTTGTGAACCTGACTTTGGGAAATTTCTTCTCCATGCTCGATTTACTCATCTGTGGAATGATGATAAAGAAAGCTAATAATAGCACCTACTTTATAGGGTTGTAGGGAAGCTTAAATGAAATGTGTATAAAGTGCTTAGAATAGTGCTTGGCATAAAGTAAGTTCTCAATAAACGGTGGCTCGTTGATATTAATGATATAATCTTTAAGTATAGAAAATATTAATATATAGCAAATACTTAATACAGCTTGTAAGTAGAACTGAGATTAGAGATTCCATACTCTTTACCAATATGCTATACTATCTCTCAATACACATATTAATAAAATGCACTAACACATTAACAGTGATAATCACTCAGTGGATTATGGGTTATATTTATATTTTCTTTATAATATTTTCATATCTTGAAAACTGAAGTATTACTTTTACATATATATATGAAGATGTGTTTGTATAAAACACACACGCATACACACACATATACACATATACAAGTTTTCATAAATAGAGATATAGCTGACCTAATAAAGGCAACCACAACCCAGGTCTATGCCTATGGCTACCTTAAGGTTGTGAGAGATATATATATATATATATATATATGAAATATAATATCTAATATATGTATTAGATATATAAGCTTTATATAATCTCCTTCTACCTAGCCTTCTCAATAAAGAGATCTAATGCTACAGAACATTAATGATAAAAGTAGATTCTTCTGAAAACTTTGATGGGGGGATGTCACATCATAATCTAAAACCAAAAAATTTTGAGATGTCTTCATTCCTCCAAAGTACCTCTCCAGCCTCATTTTCCCTCTCATGGGCTGTCAAGGTCACTGTTATGTCCTGAATGCGTTAGATTTCGAATGTCATTCAGCACAACAAAAATCAGGCACAATAAAAATTTTCATTCAACCTGCCCTGCGCCAAAAGAAGAAATTGAAAAGCGGGTTATCACAGTGGTTGGAGGGGAATCTGAGACTAGGAAAATATGTTATGTTGACTTCTTGCCTATTTAGAATATTACCAAGTACTGTATTTCCCAAATTAACTGATATCTGTCATCAGTACCTTCATTTAGCTATCATCTTAGCCTTCAGCTACACAAGAGTGACTCAGTTCATTTAATCAAGCACATTTTGAGGACTATTATTTCAGTCATTCATATTCGACAATTGTTTATGGGTGTCAACTACAGCATTAGATTCTGGAGGCCACAAACATGAATGAAAAATGGTCTCTGTTTTAGGGAACTTATAGTTTAGCATGCAAAATAATAAGTATATTCAGAATTCAAAACACGAGCCCTGGTTTATCAACACCGAAAAGTAGCCTTCTGAGATGGAGAGACCTTGCTCCTCTGGATAACAAGATACCAATAATTTTTGAAGAATGAACGAGTGAATGAATGAACAGATGCATGAAGAATATCCCCAAAGGTGTTTGTAGTTTGACTATATTTTTACTAAATAACTGTCAGATGAAAACATACAGGAGCTTCCTTTTACTCCAAAGAAGTGTTCCCCATATCAGAGCACCACTCAAGACCAGAGGAAGGTAATAAATTGATCAGTGCCAAGAGAACACAAAATTAATTTGAAAAGGAAGGTTTTCTTTCTTTCTTTCATTTAGAAGACCCTCAGGAATCAAATTCCCAGAAAGAAACATTAACATTAGTTGGGAGAACTGAAGAAGGAAATGCATAACTTAAAAAAAAGAGTTAAGATGAAGGAACTAAAGGGGAGAACTCTAGTAACCTACAAAGTGCTCCATACACATGAATGACAGGTGATGGGAAACAAGCTCAGAGAGAAAAAGGAGGGCACATGGTTCCAGCAGAGGCTTTCGTCAGAAAGGTAGGGAAACAAAACAAAACAAAACAGTAGAGCGAGAACATGGGGATAAATACTAAAAAAAGTATACGGGTATGTAACTACCCCCAGGAAAGAATAGACCACTTTATGTGGTACTAAATCCCCATCTTTGAAAGCACTGGAAGAGATGGGTGAACGAGGATAAAGCAGAGGTGATTCATTCAAGTACACGGTTGGGCTAAGTTACACTGAGCACTCGGGGT
Source organism: Pseudorca crassidens (assembly GCF_039906515.1). Classification (NCBI taxonomy): domain Eukaryota; kingdom Metazoa; phylum Chordata; class Mammalia; order Artiodactyla; family Delphinidae; genus Pseudorca; species Pseudorca crassidens. The sequence continues at coordinate 8,949,882 of NC_090313.1, forward strand.
TCATTACAATATGGAGAAAAGTCTGATAGTGTGAATATTTTAAAACAAATGAAGGATGAGGCACATAAAAAATAATGAGCAAAAAGAGAATGGAGACTCAGAGAGAAACAAAGGAAAAAAAGTAAAAAGAAAGAAATGAAGGAAAGGAGGGAGGGAGGAAGGAAGGAAGGAAAAAGAAGGAACCTGTAATCCCAACTACAAAATGCCAACATGCAAGTGTTCCTTTTGAAGACACCTCTGTAAGTCCAGGAAAATTAAAAGCTAAAGTAGCGCTACAAGGGAAATGGCCCATGACCTGGTCTGCTGAAAGCAATTTCAGGGGCACAGAATAAGCCCTGGTTCTGATGATGCCACAGCAGCTTCAGGAGGGCTCCAGGAACAAATTGGTCCTAGAGCCCCCTCCCAGGCTCACACCACTGGTTCTCAATAACAGGTTTATGAAACCCCGCCCCCCAGCACACCAGTAATTCACACACACTGTGTCAGTAACTAGTCCAATCAAAGCTTTTCCTTTGCTTGAGAAATTCACTCCTGCTAGAATGTGAACCATAGATCCTCAGATCCGGAGGAACTAGAATCAACATGGTGATTCCCAACTCCAGAAATACTCATTTACTAGCTCCCTGTTAAATCCCCATGTGTTTATAAGTTGTTGACTGGGAAAAGGCTCGTGCTCACTGACCGTATTAGCTTGAACTGTCTGAATAACCACAGCTTTGTGACTTAGGAACCAGTGACACTCAGGCCAAAGATTCAGGTTCTTTCCCATTTTCCAATGTCCAATTAATTCCTCCAGCAATGAGGCCAGATGCCAGGCATTAACACTTTTCTTTTCCTTCACAGAGAATCTAAATTTAAAGTTTCCTTATCCACGCTCTTTCTGGTAAGGTAAATTCTTTTTCACAAAAACTATTTATTGTAGAAGTTTCTTTGGAAATAGGCTTTTCATGTTTCAGAAACTGAGCATTCCTTTTCATCAGGAATTCAACTTCTTTAAGAAAGATTAACACTTGCAAAATTAACACTATAAATTATAGGAAAAGAGACCGACTTTGACTCTCAACCGAGTTACATTAAAACCCCCATTTCCTTATAAACTTCCATCATTTATTTTCTTTTCTCTAATTTTATTACTCTAAAGTTCACTTCATTTTTTTTGCATTTTATTTTATTTATTGATTTTTTAAACATCTTTATTGGAGTAAAGTTCACTTTAATGCAGTTGTATCAGGACCGGGAAAATTAATACTAAACTACTGGAAGTGAAAATCAAGGCACCTCTGATTTAAGGATTTTTTCAAAATACTGCCTCTGAAATAGTTTCCTGGCTGTGTATTATATATCTTAGCAAGAACCAAACTTTCTTTCAACAATTTACACATAATTCAGACGCTGGAATATGCCAAATGAGAATGATAATATCCTTTAGTATAAATTCTTCCATCTCCCAAGACTACCAGATTTTGAAACATTATTTATAGCAATGGTAAAATACTGCGTGTACAAGGCACTATCGTGTACCAACACAGAAAGTGTGGTATTTCCTGCTGCGTTACTCACATACAACTGTACAGAGAGATCCCACCCCAAATCTTTCTCTCTCTGCTTTTCCCCGAGGTCTGCTTGTCCTGCTAAGTCTGACTTTAAAAACTTCGTCTTTGTGACACCATTTTAATTTTTAAGCAAGTTACAACAAAAGAAATCAACAATGTGCAACTTTGATAGGTTACTGATATTAAAATATCAGTTAGTATTCCTCACTTTCTTTGAGAATAAAGACAGAAGATGGATTTTGAAAGATGGCAGTTTTTAATTACTTCCCTTACCTGTGAAAATTCTTTGAAGTACAATAAAAGGTTTCTAGGCACAGAGGCACTATTTATGCCAAGAGGAAGATATAGGTAGACAGGGAAGTGGCATCAACAAACTTTGTACGTTGTGTGCGTTTTCCATTTGCTTGGTCTTCTACTACATTTCTAAGACACGACTCTTCATTAAGAATATAAATTCACATAAATCTATTGAAAATGGTGGCGAAACTGTCAGAGGGATCCCAAGAGGTGTGATTTACATTTGGGGGAATAAACAGAAAAAGGTTTTCGGGAGAGGTCCCTAGGTAAAAAAGGCCAGTATATCAGATTATAAAGGTCTGAAGAATGAGACAGGAATTCACACTAATCTTAAGAATACAGTGAGGAAACGTAAGGGATCAACCACCAGTGAATGCTCAAGCCAGATTCAGGGGAAAATAACAGGCTTCCCTGATAAAGTAGAGGATAAGTATATGATGGTGCTCTGAATGCAAGATGCCACGGGTGCTTGATGGAAAGACATTATTAAAAGCATATAGTCCCTACAGCCAGTCGGATGTCAAAGGAAATACTCAATACAGGAAATGGCCCCTGGGAAGAGAAAGGTAATTTCCCTCTAAAAGTTAAACCAGAAATAGTAAATACCCAATAACAGTATCCGTACGGTGAAGTCATCACAGAAGAAGTGTTATCTCAAAAAATGACAAAAAAAAAAAATGAATCCTTGTCGTCTAAAGATGGATTCTAGAGTAAAATCTAAGGAAAGCAGAACTTCAGTACTGGTAAAAACTCAACATTATTGTAAAAAGAACATGTGAGCAGAAGAAATGTTATTTCATGTGACAGAAAAAAGAGACATTCTGAGATCTTGGCAGATTTCATCATATACAGGCCAAAGGAGAGAGATGGCTGAGCCTCTGTCTATTAGGGCAACATAATTCTTAAGGGCAGGGATCATTTCATTGAAATGTCGTAGCCAGGAGAAAGTATGCTTAAGATTATCTACCTCTCTAGCTCGGATTTTATCTTCAGTTAACTTTTGAAATTTAATTTTGCTTCCATGGGAGAGAATATGTGGATTGTGGATGACAATATCAATTTGCAAAGCTTCCTACTGCAAATTAATGAGTTTGCATTCCAACATATTCATCAGTTTCTTGTAAATGGTGTTAGTGTCGGTTCCTAGAGGACGATCAACGTTCGGGACACTGAAAATTCAAACTGAGGGTTTCATTAAGGTACTTGTTCCTCTAAAGTTTGTCTGGGTCATCAGCTCACTCCAATCTCTGCCATCTTTGTGAGAGCATATTTAAATTCAGTAAAGGCAGCAAAGCCTATTAATACAGTGCATGTGTGGCAGGTAGAATAATGCTTCCACCACCTCCAAGATATCCACCTTCTAATCCCCTGGAACCTGTGAATGTGGTACGTTACATGGCAAAGGAAACTAAACCTGTGGATGGAATTAAAGTTGCTAATCAGATAACCTTAAAATAGAGCGATCAACCTAGATTATCCACGTGGCCCAAGGTAATCATAAGCCTTAAAAGTGGAATAGGGAGACAGAAGAAGAGAGTCACAGGGAGTTGTGATGACGGAAGCAGCGAAGAGAGATGCTACCTTCTTAGCTTTGAAGATGAAGGGAGAGGCCATGAGACATGGAATGTGAGGGTGCTCTAGAGGCCAGAAAAGGCAAGGAAACATTCTCCCCAAAAGCCTCCAGAAGGACCGTAACCCTGCCAACACCTTGGTTTTAGCCCAGGAAGACCCATGTTGAACTTCTAGCCTACTGAAAGATAATAAAGTTGTATCATCTTAAGTTACCATGTTTGTGGTAATTTGTTACAATAGCAGTAGGAAACTAATACAGCACGTGGGCAAGTACAATTGCATGACGATTTAGTTGAACTAGACATCAAGAAATGCAGTTGTGTAACCAATTTCTAAAGAAATTGCTCTACTAGGATAATTAAGTTAATAGGATTTGGAAGTAGACAAACCCAGATTCACATTCCAATATGGACCATTAAACGGCGATATGAGTAGATTGTTTAATTTCTTTAAGCCTCAACTTCATCATCCATTAAATAAAGAGAGTATCTACTCCATAGACTGTAGTGTGAATTTAATAAGATGAAGTTGCCTGGTCCAGTAAAAATGTCTGTGAAGCATTCACACTTGGTAAAATGTTTGATGAGGGGAAGTTATGCAATGATTTAAAAATACCAATTAGGGGCTTCCCTGGTGGCGCAGTGGTTGGGAGTCCACCTGCCAATGCAGGGGACACGGGTTCGTGCCCCAGTCCGGGAGGATCCCATGTGCCGCGGAGCGGCTAGGCCCGTGAGCCACGGCCGCTGAGCCTGCGCGTCCGGAGCCTGTGCTCCGCAAGGGGAGAGGCCACAGCAGTGAGAGGCCCGCGTACCACAAAAAAAAAAAAAAAAAAAAACAATTAGCACTTCTCTTTTTTTTCCCATATCTTCTTTTTTTTAAATTAAATTTAATTAATTTATTTTTTGTGCAGCAGGTTCTTATTAGTTATCTATTTTATACATATCAGTGTATACATGTCAATCCCAGTCTCCCAATTCATCCCACCACCACGACCCCACCCCCACTCCCCCCGACTTGGTGTCCATACGTTTGTTCTCTCCATCTGTGTCTCTATTTCGCCCTGCACACCAGTTCATCTGTACCATTTTTCTAGATTCTACATATATGTGTTAATATACGATATCTGTTTTCCTTTTTCTGACTTCCTTCAGTCTGTATGACAGTCTCTAGGTCCATCCACATCTCTACAAATGACCCAATTTCATTCCTTTTTACGGCTGAGTAATATTCCATTCCAAGTAGCACTTCTAATATTAGGTGCTGGGGCTGCAACAATGAACTTGACAGACACTGAAAAATAACCATGTGACTAATATCTGATGATAAACCTCTGATGAGTGTGCAAGAAGTTCTATTATCACATAGGGGCACTTTGGCTGGATTTATGCATCAGAGAACACTTCTTGAGAGAAGTAAACTCTACAAAGAGGCCTAAAGAATATGTGGAAAGTAGACAAAATGGGCAGAGAACGAGTGGAAGGGCATTCTAGATCGGGAACGATATGGTACAGGGCATGAGAGCTTAACAATCGGGGCAATTGAAAATCACAGTGGGAGAGCTACACTTCTGGTCAGCACGGGAGGCATCTTTTATCCTCATTGCCAGATGGATTTCTTGCGATGTTTTAACTGGAGAAGAGACACAGGTCACGATTGTGTTTTAAGAAGATCTTTGTTGCTACAGTGTAGAATACAAATTTGAAAAACTAAAAAGACAAAAAGTCAATAGGATACCCACTGGGAAAGTGCTATAATAACACAGACAGACTACTATTGCTACTTTTGGAATCAAGCTATGAGAAAAAAGGAACAAACATGAAAGAAAGAAATGAGATGAGCCCGCGCAGAGGCAGTGCTTTACTCCAGAGTGGAAATGGAAGGAAGGAAGGAAGGAGAGAGGGAAACTACTACACAGCAGCTCAGGAGGGCAATTGTTCAGAGACAAAGGACCAAGGAATGAAGGGTCCATCAGCCACTTACAGGCAAAGAGAGAGGAGAGCAGGATGCAGGGCAAGATGTGACCTAAAGACAAGATCTCAGACCCAACAGAAAATCAGACTATCTTAGTTCAAAGTGAGCCCTGTCTCACTACTACTGGGTTCTCCTGGTAGAATTTTAAATGGAATGTACACAACAAAAATGCAGGATGTGACTGAACCACAAGAACATTCCTGTAGAACTTTGGGTTTCAGGGTAAAGAGAGCAATCTTGGGAAGTAACACTCAAACTCACAAGTACCTCAAAACCCTGTCTTATTCTGAGCCAGTGTGGAAGAACACTATTCAGATACAGCCAGGCTTTCATGAACAAGGGATCTGGTGGAAATGTCCGCTCTCAACAAGAGAGCCTGTACCTGTCAATAAAACCTTTCCCCATATGCAAAGAAATCTCACAAGAAGCCGGAAGTGAAAAGAACAAGGGTTTGTTTGGGGTTTTTTTGAGCAAAACTGCGAAGCAATACTATCGAATATGATATTAAGGTAAAGGATAATTTTCATAACAAGGGTAAAACCGTGACTCTTACGCAGATATAAAAACGAACACGTGTTTACAATTTTATTTAACTCGTGAATAAAGAAAGTGGTGAGGTGTTGCCACCAATTCAAAGGAGAAAACAACAACAACAGGGTTATGAAGCAGTCAGAAATATTGAAATAAATGTGCAAAATGGAGACAAAACTGGCCACTTCCATAGTCAGAAGAGAGAGGACAACAGAAATGAACCTCACTGGACAGAATTCGTGTATCCACAGACCGGAAGTGTTCTAGCCTTGCTACGGGTATCTATAAGGACAGCTTCCATGTAGTAAATTAGCTCCCACAGAATAGAATCCCATGTTATGGACAATGACAGATTTCCACTGAAACTCAAAGTTTTCCTGAGAGTGCTTCAACTGGTATTTGTCTACAGAAACTTACCAAAGGCATACTTGCAGATGGTCCTAGAATTTTAGAGAAAGAAACCCATCTCCAGGCCACCATTTATGCTGAGGGTGGTACAGATCCTGAGGAAGCAATAGAAGATGATGGGGCGGCAGCATCCAGAGAACCCTGCCGGTGTGCCTTTCTCCCATAGCTCTTTTCCGAATATCTGTCTATTACTATTTCATCATGGAGCCTGCCTGTACCAAGTTCCCTTTTTCTCAGCTCACTGTCTACCTCCCACCCCCGAAGCAGACCTTGAGAAGGTCTAAACCTGGCCCCCACTCCTGGCACCACCCAGGCACAAAGCCTGGGTCTAGGGGATCCCCCAGCACTAAGATGAAATATGACAAATTCAACCCTCCCGTTGTTTATCTGTAGCGCCCAACACTGAATCCACATAGCGTTTCCATGTACAAGCTCAGCCTCCCCTACCTCACTTGGGTGACAGATGTTAACAGGATTAGAGCTCAAAGGCATCTGATGGTGGAATAATAGACAATGACCAACACTGCTTACAGACTAGAGTAACCAGAAGGCCTGCAGCCGAAAGTGGATAATTCCTTTTGAAACAGGAAGCAAAAAAGCATGTGGGAGCAATGAAACAAAACAGTAACTTCCACAGGAAGCTTATGAGAAAAAAGTACATTCTAAAACTCCAGGGAACTCCCAGAACCCCGAATAAGTACAAACAATCTGCCAATATGTTGTTTCAAAGGCAGAGGATAAAAAAAATGTTAAGTCTAGGTGGAGAGGCAAATTTTGCCTCTAGATGTCAAAAGTAATTGTAACACAATATGGGAGAGACATTGCGGAAACTCCCAGCAGCAATTTTACGTATGCACGGTGGTCATTTCCAATCATGTAGACAGAATGACAGCAGTAAACAGTTGCAAGAAATGAGAATACAATCTAGACCAAGAGATTTTACTATTCTCAGATGTTGATGTTACACGTGATTTAAGGGGGAAAAACTCCATTTTCTTATATGTTAAAACTGTCTTTAAAATGAAGTCAAACAAAATAAAGACAAAAGTAATATATTTTATGCAACTTTATAACAAATGAATTGCTATTCGTCCTCCAGGTTGGAATCTAAATGCCCTATTTGTTCATGGAAGACCCATTATGGTACTTGGGGAGAATGCATTCTGTTAAAACAAATGAGGATTCGTCCCATCTCACTGACATCACTCTCTTATAGTTAGTCCAGAAATTTTGCAGGTATCAACAGTGGCACATTCAGCAGACATATCATTAAGTCATAAAAAGAAAGATGAGAAATAAATATTTATGATCGCTCTGTGCCAGGCCCTGAGCTAAGTGTCACCTCAGTCTTATTGAGTCAATCACATGTCCAGATTCAACCCTAGATACAAACAGAGGAGGATTTTTAAAAAGAAAGAAACTCAGAACTGAACCTAAATAATCATGCTTGCCCCAAACAATTAAGCCATGAGGTTTGGGTACAACTCAATTCTGTCTGACTAGAGAGGAAGTAAGACTGCCTTAGGTGATGGGTAGAAAGCAGTCTGAGTTATCTTGAAGCAATACTACTCTTTGACTAAACCAAGATTATATTCCAAAACATCTTTAACTACACTCAGTCAAAACTGATTTTCTAAGCACCTGCTATTTGCCAGACATTGTTCTAAGCACTAGGACACATCAACACACTAAACAGAAAAAAAGAAGCAAGTTCTGCCCTAGTCGATTTACAGTATATATGGCATAGATTTGCTGATATCTTTGGAGAGACACAAAACATTCCACTCATATTTTCTTTAATTAAGGTTCTTAAAGTTTCCCAAAGGAAAAAAAAAATAGATCTGTCGATAGTACGGTTAAAATGGCAATAGTATGATTAAGCCTCCTGGTATTATAGTAAGATGTCACCACATTTGGGAACACTGTTGTCCCAGTAAAACAGACGATTCCTTGCCTGACTTCACTCTGTAAGTGGCAGGTAGGATGCCATTGTATAAGGTAACGTGGAAGGGTGGCACCTGGAGTCCTACCGTGTGTGTTCCAGCCCCTGCCCACCAGTTACTAACCCTGTGGAAATCACCCCAGCTCTCCAGATCCCAGTTTCTTCAGCTGTAAAGTGAGATAACAATACCTCCTCCATGGGGTGGATGAGAAGCTAAATGAGCAGAGACAACCCTCAGCTTAGCACAAAGCACTTGTGAGCGTTAATAGATGCTATCAAGATGGGAATGAGAACATGACTTACTGCTGCTACCCAATTCAGTTGTCTTTAAAAGATCACTATCTATGCCGTATATTAATGCTTAATACCAATGTCACACAGCAATAACATTCCATCAAATCTACTGGCCATGCTAGAGGATGGAAACGGTAGTAGAAGTATGTGGTATATACACACACATGCACACACCCCTATACACATATATGAAAGGAAAAATGTGTGTGTATTACTTACCTAATTTCTAATGTGCACAATTATCATGTTTAGCCTATACTACTGCCGCATTTCACAGAAGAGGAGACTGAGGATCAGAGTGATCGACTAACACAGCCAAGGTCACACAGCACTTAAAAGAATAAATGTCACCCCCATCCTCGAAGGATCAGAGTGATTGACTAACATAGCCAAGGTCACACAGCACTTAAAAGAATAAATGTCACCCCCATCCTCGAAGGATCAGAGTGATTGACTAACATAGCCAAGGTCACACAGCACTTAAAAGAATAAATGTCACCCCCATCCATGGAGGATCAGAGTGATTGATTGACTAATATAGCCAAGGTCACACAGCACTTAAAAGAATAAATGTCAGCCCCATCCTCATCTTTTTTATTCTGAAACCTTGGTGCTTCCAGCAAGACCATGCTTCTCTCACATATAAAGACTTAATAATATTTAGTTCTGCAGTATTCTTCCATACTTATATTTGGAAACAATTTTTTGCCTTGTATCCTGAAACTTCCCAATGCCTCCATCTAAAAGCACAAAGTTGTCCTGTGAAAACTGTTACGGTCTCCAAGCGTCTTTTAATGGCTAAGAATCTCCATATCCTCACTCCATTTGGGGCACATATAAAGCATCTCTGAGTCTTAGACAAGTTCAGGATAAGAGGTGTTTTCTTCCTTCTCTAAACAACTGAGAGCCACAGCCTCTATGTGACTCACCTGTGATGATCTGGGGCCAGTGTGTGGATGAATACGTGAGTGAATCCATTAATGCATCGGATGTGACTAGTTCAAGAATTCTTGATCAGCAGTTACTCCAAATCTTTTTTTTGCCTTTTTTTTTTTTTTTTTTTGCGGGCCTCTCACTGTTGTGGCCTCTCCCGTTGCGGAGCACAGGCTCTGGACACGCAGGCTCAGGGGCCATGGCTCACGGGCCCAGCCGCTCCGCGGCACGTGGGATCCTCCCAGACCGGGGCACGAACCCAGGCCCCCTGCATCGGCAGGCGGACTCTCAACCACTGCGCCACCAGGGAAGCCCGCTCCAAATCTTTATGTTCCCCTGCTGTCCGCCATCTTGTTACTCACAATCCATCCCCAAAGTGGATCCACAAACTTATTATGTAAAGTCTAAGAGGGAAAGAGTGATGAATGTATGTACTCTCAAATGCCTCCTTATTTCGAGGACTCTAATGCAATGTAAATACTCGTAAGCACGTAATTTGTACATTAAATTGTAATTCAAGAAAGGTTTGTACAGTGAGAATCATCACAGCAACCACTTCAGATATGGTCATTCACAAGGCAACCTACGCACTCCAGAGTTTGTATGTTTGAGATTTGCCTTGATTACCTGGAGAAGGCCGCAAACGTAACCGTCCTTGCCAGAGGGACATGAAGTCCCCTTACATCTTCTTAACACCTGTGACCAGCGGTCATGCTTGCGTATGAAGTCGCCAAGATCTTTTGAACTTTGTTATTTTACCCATTCTGTTTATAATCAGTTTCAGTTTTTAATTTGATTTTGCAACTGTAGTTAATCAAAAGATATTTTCAGTGCCACATTTTCATTTCCTTCCAGCCGACACTGCAATAACTAGGGTTTTAGCAACTTATTCCTCATTAAATGCCCATTAGAAACACCTTCTCCTCTGTATGCTTTGGATGATAGTTCGTATTTCTGATCCTTCTTGCCTTTTATAATGCTTACAGTTTTTCACTGATAATCATACTCTGGTTCCTTTTCATATGAAAGTTGAATTTTTATTTTTCTTGTTTTGTTTTCATTGTCAACATTCCAGATTGAGTTTTATGTCAGTGCTTCTTGGAAAATATATAAATGTTATATCAAAATTCCAAAAGTAGGAAAAATTGTATTCCAATAAAGCAGTTTATATATATAATATTCCAATTCACTTTTATGAGGCCTCTAGGCATGCTAGGGGAAAAAAAGCCCTGCCCCAAAGTTGCCACAATCTATATAGTCTAAAATAATTAACGATTAATTTAGCCCAAAGGTCAACTTTTAAATAGAAGAGTACTTGATCATTCTTAATAAAATATTTAAGAGTGAAAAATACCTGGAATAAAGCTTTTTTTTTTTTAATTGTGATGAGTTTCAAGTAATCAGCACACTCTTCTCCTTGGGGACCAATATTCAGAAAAAGCAGTTCATTTGATTTTATTGACAATATAGTGATACTTGGCAGATTGGGTATTTTTCCCCTCTTCAAATTTTTTAGATGTTGAAGACCTGCCAGACTGGCAGCACTGAAAATCTCAGTTACTTCAAGGAATTGGCTCTCAGTATCGCTGGGTCCCCCAGTCTGGGGATGCAGATTTTCTTGCGGATTTTTCCCCCTCTAATTACTTTCCTCCTAGAGCACAGTCATTAATGAAATAAGAGAAACCACTGGAAAAGTGACTGACCAGCTCCGTCCCTGGTGAGAAATAATTGACTTCTTAGTATTACAGGAGAAGGAGGCGACGGAAAAAGAGGAACAGTTATAGATCGTGGAGTCCGGTTGTTACCATCATTTACTAGGCTGTCTGCATTGTTTCTAACCCCATCTGAGTAAAGACGCAGGAAATACCTGAGCATCAGAGAAGGTCCTGCTCCCTCCCATGTGCGGGACTGCAGAAACTTCGACTCTAATGGTTAAAGGACCCTGGAGCTGAAACACCGCTCACAGCTAATGTTTGCATCCTCTCTAACACATGCTTCCCAGGTGATCATCTGTTCTTCCAGCGACAAGAAACTTTATATCCCCTAAGGAAGTTCACTGGAGAGATAAATATTCTTTTTATTAAGTTGAAATGCCTCTTCTTCCAAACTCAGACTCTAAATGGCATGATGGAGGCTGAACCCGATTCTATCCCTTGGGTTCAGCTCCTCGGAAACGTTTTTTGTGTATTAGGTTTTCGACCATCTTCCTCTTTCTGATCAAGGCAAAGTTAATAAGAAGGTAATCAGTCTTGTAAATTAACATTACTTATGTCTCTCGGCCTGTCTCCAAATGACCCCAAGCTAAAAGACAGTTTTTTGTTTTGCTCTTATCTAAACCAGGGATTTGGGGCTTTGTTTTGAAGCTGGGGAGCCCATTCCTATTTGCATATTTTTTATTCAGAAAGTTTGTAGCACTCTGTTTTTAAGTGTCTTTTAAATACCTTTCATCCTGGGGGACATGGGCAGACCATCTCCAAAATGTGAATAAAACAGATCTCGTCACATTACTGTTAGGGGCATTGTTGGAAAATGCCAAGTCCTGGGTTTCAAAAGGAAATGAGAAACTTTCAATTTACAGCTGTAAATGTATGAAACACCAAAATAACTTTGCTTGAAGTGCTGACCATGACAAAACACACTACGGTCCTTGGTCTGAGAGCCCCTTGTTTCCCGACACGAGTAGGTAATACACAAAAACCATCTCAGATGACTTTTCTTCCAGACACATGGTCAAACCAAAATAAGCGCATATATTAGCTGAATAGAAAATTAACAGAAACCATTCACAAATGGGCCCTGTTTGCACTCCGGAAAGTGCACAGAAGTGTGGGGCACACATCCAATTAAAAGTTTATTTTCTGATGTCTGAACTGTTACATATACACTATTTATCAAAAGTGTCATAAGCAGTAAACTACTGCAGAATGATACGCGTGCCAGTGGCAGACTTGTGCCCTGTAATACAGGCTGTTGGTGATTAAAAAATTTAGAAGAGTGACAAACATTAATGAATTCTGCATGTCATAAATAGTTAATTACCCTTTCTAGAACAAATGCCAAGAGAGAACAGTGGCAGAGAGAGAACAGGAGATTCGAATGACATATCTAGAGACCATATAATATAGGTTACCTCTGTCTACTGATTCAGACACCAGTTGAAATGAGTCGCTAAAACGCAAATATTCCTAGGTGGCTGTGATCCTCTGAAATTCATATCACCCACTAAAGAAACTAGTCATTAATAGATTCCACTTCTCTAAAGCACGTGTGACTGATCCTCTTAGAAAATAAACCCAAAGTTGGAAGGGAAACAGCAAGTAGAAGAAGCAGTTTCTGCAGCTTCTCCAGGTAATGGCACTTAATCTCTATTTCACTCCAACTAAAGTATCCACCAGTGCCTAAGGGACTCCTTCTCAAGAGGCAGACAGACTCCAATTTCACAAGCCCACGTGCCAAAGGAGGTTATGCCATTCAGGCTTTCCAAGCAGGGTGTGATGATAAACCTCTGCATTAAGGGACAACCCACTTAAATGTTACATCTCACACTTTGCAAAAGCACGAAGACCAGAACGAACTTACACACAACAGCGTGCTTTTTTACCATAAAGCATGTCAAGTTCATTTGGCTGCAAATTAAATGAGTAGCCAAAAGTGACTATTGGATTTTCCGTTCTTAAGTTCTTTTTGATCCAGTTGCTTCCAAAAATGCTGGAGAAAACAAATGTAAAACATCTTCCTGAATTCAGCAGTTTTCCCCTTTTCTAACATGGGCAGGAAAAGTTGATATGAAAGTCACTATTTTACTAGTGTATAAACTTATATGTAAACTCATATAATTTCAAATTAATAGAATAATACAATAGTTTTTCAGAGTAGTTCCATTCTTTGGAATGTTTAAAACCATAATCAACTGTGATGGGGTATTTTAATGGTTCAGTTTGATTCAAAAGTAGAATGCCCTCATTAAAATATACACACTACTATATACAAAATAGACAACCAATAAGAACCTACTGTATAGCACAGAGAGCTATACTCAATATCTTGTAATAACCTATAATGGAAAAGAATCTGAAAAAAGAATTGGTATATATATACATATAACTGAATCACTTTGCTATACACCTGAAACTAACATGACATAAATCAGCTATATCTCAATTAAAAAATCTTTTAAAAATCTAAAAAAACATAAAATTTTTTTAAAAAGATGTAGAATGTGCTCTATAAAAAGGAAATGAAGAAACACGGTTAAAACTTTGATCTATGTTCTGCTTTAAAACATTTCTTTCCAGTGAGGAAGCTAATTCAAACTTTCAGACAAGGGATGAGTAAAAATAACTTCCCAACTACTGAAGACCTCTTTGAGAAAACCACTTCAGTTCCCCTCTTTCAGGAGTAGTATTTTAACTAAAATAAATGGAACAGTTATGTCTTTTCCCTATACCCACAGATCCTATTTTTCTAACTGGCAAGAAATAGTATCATAAATACAAGTCAGGGAGGAAAAAAAAAAAAATCTACTGATGCCCTATCAGAAGCACGTTAATAGAACCCTGGTACAGATGATTTACTAAGAATACATCAAACTCCTGTCTGGAAAAGGAAAAATAAGCCAAACAAATGCTTAGAAATACAGCAAGAACACACATGGCAAAAGCAGAGAAATGAGTTTCCAGAAACATCTAATTAGCCCCCAAATGCACATAAACTGATTTCTTAATTCATCGGAAGGTTCTGCTTGATTGTCATGTCGAAGCCACCTATGAGCTAAGGCATACTGACCATTACTCCAATATGTCAAGCAGTTTTTCCTAAATTTGATCTTCTAAGTTTCCATGACAAATGAAACAAGTCTACTAAAAGTTAAAATTTACTTCTAAAAGGCAGTTGAGCTTCGTATTCCATTTTAGTGTCTGTATAAGTCTCACAAAATACAATGCATTGTAAAAAAAAAAAAAAAAAAGTAAATTTATTTCCAAGGAAGAGATTATAAAATATGACGATGTCCTCTGGGAAGCCACTTACCTGACTGAGACAACTTTACCATAGTCTTTACATCATTGTACTTTAAATGTCTCCCCCTAAGTACCTCAGTTTATATTCAAAAAGGAATCTGTTTTTCAAGTAACCAAATGAACATAACCCGATCACGTGGAAGCAATTGACTTGTATAGCTAATAAATATTACACAAACCAAGGAACGGTGGTAAATTTATGACAAATGGCATTATGTTTCCTTTTAGATGTATTATAATACTCCAAAATGATTGCCAATACCATACTTTAAACAACACAATTGAATATTTTCCAAAACAATATTTTTGACAACATATATATATATATATATTTATACCAAATGCATCATGCGGTAAATTGATTCGATTTTATAAGCTACTTACCCATAGAAAGTGGAGTAAGGGAAAACGCACCCCATCAAAATTAAGAACCTAGGGGAAGGAAAAAAACACGGAAAATACATTTGAATTAGTGGTCTTTTTAAAAGAGAAAAGGTCTAGTAAAATTGTACAGGTTGGACTTAGAAATCTGTTATGAACTGTATGGATGATCTTTGAGTGCTTGAACCGTAACTAGAAAGTTTACAGCTTGGATCAATTATGAGTAACTGATTCTCTCAGTTGCACTGGCCGATATGTGTGTGAACTCATTATCCATAACATAAATAAAAGGATGCCTGTCTCAAACAGAGACTAAAGGCAGCCACTTAGACAAGGCTACTTGAATGACTAGGCGTGTGTGTGTGTGTGTGTGTGTGTGTGTGTGTGTGTGTACAGTAAATTGTCTTACAAGATACTCAGCATTTTAATAAGTCAGGTTTTTAGTTTGTTAGTTTTTGCTTTTGGTTTTGTTTGGTGGTGTGCAGAGAGCTGGACGTTGCGGCTGAGATCCAGAGATGCTTGCAGGATGCTGACAAGATATCTTGGCCAAAGTGCTACACCTCCCATTCTCTTGGCCTTTCCCAAATTCCCCAGTTCATTTTTTTCTCTCCCGGAGAGATTCACTGAGCAGTTAAAGATCATGCTTAATAGCCCTTGGATATAAGGAAAAGATTATATTTAATGGATTTAAATATTCCTTTCCCTATCGCGATTAGCATTTCACAATTCAGGAACTTAATTGGTTTCCAAAGGTACGGGGGAAAAAAATAAAAAGAACTCTGGATTTTATATGCAGTACTTTCTTGCCCCCTACTGGAAAATGTGAGCCTGGCATACTAATAATTCTCATTGTAAAGTATTTTCTAATTGATTTTTCCTGTACATCAGCTACAAACCCATATCTACTTCAAGCAAAAGGGAAGGGTAGTAGAAAAGTGTAGAAAGCTTTAATACCATTAGCTATGCATTTTTTTGAAAAAAATGAATTTTAGAAATCCAATTTGTGAAAAAGAAAAAAAGCCCTTAGGAGTCTACAGAAGTCAATTTTCCAATTGCAGAGTAAAAGTAAATCCACCGTATCAAGTTGAAAACTGGTAGAATTTTTGTAAATAGAGCTTAAGGGAAGCTTAACATTCAACTGGATTTGCCAAGATTATAAAGGGAATATGTTTTCTGCTTTTAAATATTATTCATGACTTCTTGAGCATCAAGAAAACAATTTCATTAGAAAGAGTATTTCAATAATATCTTTATTTTTGAAGGCACACTTGCCATTTTTCTTCAGAAACATTTTCTAACACAGAGCAGCTGTGGCCTCTGGATCACTTTTTGATCATTTTTCCTCCAGCAGTAAAATTATTAACGTCCTCTCTTATTAGGGTGATGACCATTGCTATTTCTTGGGTATGCTTTTTAGTTTTTATGGTTCAAGACCTCCAAACATTTTTATACAAATACAGCTAATCACAAATTGCAACCCGCACAAGGATTTACGGTTTCCTTAGAGCAACATTCTTCTCTCAACAAATTCCAGGGATCGCCAGGTTGATAATAAATATGACCGGCCCTCAAACAAAGAAGAGGTCCCTCTTGGTGGGGTGCGCCGCTGGGACGTGCGTCTCTGACTTTTTCTGCCTCTTTAGGTCTTTGAGACAGGCAGCGGTTCCCTCCTGGGTGTCAGGGACCTTTGTAAGGAGAATAAGCAACAGTGACCTTCATCTTTCAAATGACAGGCCACTTCCCTGGTGAGGAAAATGTCCTCTTCCACCCACGTCCAGCGGAGAATGGCTCAGACAGACAGGCAAGGGCATTCTGTGAAGAGTTAGGACCTTCGCTCTCCACAGCCCTCCTTTGACACTGAATGCCTTCAAAGGCCAGTGCTTGGCTTGATACCGAGACAAGCGTTGCACTCCAAAGGCACCGAGCAGACACTGCTGCCAGCAGACCTTCGTTTACATGCCTCTTGGCTCTGGACTTCAGTATATGGAGGGTTCCCATCTCCTTGGAATGATCGGTGGATGCTTTTGGATTCCTTTCATCCTTAGTCTTCTTCTGTAGTCCGATCGTTTTCATGCAAAGAGAGAGCTCTCCAGGTGAGACAGAGGCGCGTCATTATCTTTGATAATAATCTTTGAATCCCAAATTGCAAACATCTGCTTCAGGACAGCCACTATCCTTTCCTGGTAAATGGCATCCTGGTGAGGGCAGGGAGAGGGCAGTCGTTCAAAGGTTTCATTTCATAGAATGCCTGAGAAGGGTCTTGAACCTTTCAGGGCTAAGTCATTCACTCTTGTTATGGGCGCCAGGGATGCTGCCTCAGGAAAATTACCTGCTCTATAAATAGCAAGTACCAAATCTGTCCGCCGACTTCTCTGTGACCTGTACAAAATGAGCATCTTCCAACAAATTTCCTAGTGAACAAGTGTGCACATTACCAAGCTCAGGGTAATAAACACCCCTCTCCCCCGCACAACAATAAGGACTGGAAACTGGGGACACTTCGGTAAATGTCTCGAGTCGAACTGAAGTATGAATAAACTCAGCTCAGTGATTATCCTGCCCTATATCCTGCTACAGAAGAAATAGTTTCAGTTGTAAACCAATTCCGGAAGTGTCAAAGGTCAGCATTGTCTCAAAAATGTATCTGGCGGTCTCACTCCACCCTATAGGGAGTTGACGGCCAGGACAACTTTTGAACGGAAAATCAGTAACAATGCAAGGTCATATGAGTTTTCCTGAGTTTTTTTTCCTCCTGACTTGTCCGCATGGGTGTCTCCTCAAGGTTCACTGGTTGGATTTTAAGGAAGAGCAAACTAGCATGTTACGATGCCATTAAATCAAATCACTTACACACCCCTGAGTATGGTCAAAATAAATTAAGTGGTACATCTGGAGTTAGATTTTATAATATCTCTCTATAGGTCAACTGATTTAGTTATCTGTAAATGGAGGGCCATTTTGTAATTCACTACGTCTGTCCTCGGAATCTTCCAGGCCTATTTTCTAGAATTTAGGAAACAGAACTTTTAAGTCTTCAACCAAACGGTACTCAAGAATTTTCTCACATCCCAAAAAATTTCCTGAAAAGAGTTTCAGGCCACCTGTAAACAGAGGGGGGTGGCATCTCCAAACACGAAAGTCTTCATTAAGAATGTCTTCATCCTGCTAAGAATATACGTACTGGAAGACCCATCTACTTTCTTGCTATCTAAACACATCCCTGGCAAGTAAAAAGATAACCTGAGACACTCAGCCACAGCTATTCACATCCATTTACCAGTAGAAAAGGAGGCATTTCTAGGTGTCACCTCTCCATTGCTTTGCGACATCTGATACAGAAAACACACAGGTTTGGAGAAGCCTCTGAGGAATGGGGCTCAATGCCATTGCTTCACTTGTGTGTAGTGTCCTTATAATCAACAACACAACCACTGGCACTTCAGGTTAGCCCAAAGGCTTTTAGTCTCAAATTCTCAGCCCTCCACGTCATGCTAAACTCACTGAAAGGGTCGATTTCCAAGGGCTTTCGACCTTCAGCCAGATTGGCCGAAAGTAATCCTCTAGACGATTCAAGTTCCGGATCTCCAAAAAGTCAAACTCTGGGACAATTATTCAATTAATAATTTAGTTTAATTAGTATATGTAAAATTTCACAGAGCTCATATTTAATACTTATCACACACACAACTTTTGTACAAAGCAGCCTTGGAGAAACAATGAAATGAGTATCACGACAATGAAATGAGTATCGGTTCCCGATTTACGACGGTTTGACTCATGATTTTTCGACTTTACGGTGGTGCGAAAGCGATGTGCATTCAGTACACACTTCGAGTTTTGAATACTGATCTTTTCTTGGGCTGTCAATATGCAGGACTATCCTCTCTCGTGATGCTGGGTGGTGGCAGTTAGCCACAGATCCCAGTCAGCCACGCAATCAGAAAGGTCAACAACCAATACACTTACAACCATTCTGCACCCACCCCGCCATTCCAATTTTCCCTTTCAGCAGTGTTCAATTACATGACATATTCAACACTTTATTCTAAATAGGCTTTGTGTTAGATGAGCTGCCCAACTGTAAGCTAATGTAAGTGTTCTGAGCACATCTAAGGCAGGCTAGACTAAGTTACGCGTTCAGTAGGTTAGGTGTATTAAATGCATGTTTGGCTTATGATGTTTTCAACTTACAATGGGTTTATTGAGACATAACCCCATCGTAAGCCGAGGAAGATCTGTACATCTTTTGTAAAAAGTCTGCCTTTTAAAAAGGAATGAAGATTGTGATGTAATATCATGTTCTCTTTTGTTTGCTTTTGCCTTGCCTTCCAGTTCATTTAGTGCAAAAACTTTGTTCTCGGTGATGTCCGATTATCCCAGTACAGGAATTTTGGTGAAAAGACCCTCTTCACTCCTTGAGGGAAGCATCATGCAGTGCCTGGCACATAGCAATTGCTCAATAAAAATCAGTTTCCTACTTTCCTTCATTACAGACTTTGAGCAAGGGTAATAGCCTCTCTAAATTTCATTTTCTTTATAAATAAAATAATAATATTAACAGTGCCTACTACAAAGGGTTGTTGAAAAGATTTAGTGAGTTAGCACATGTAAAGTGCCTGCAAATTAAAAAAAAAAAGCAAAATAAATGTTAGGTGCTGTTACTGCTGCTTTTGTTATACTATTTCTATATTCTAAAGGTGGTATTGTATTTTTCTCTTGTAAATCACTGCTAATCAATCAAATAGGTGAATAGCATGGATCATAAATCAATGATATGTATAAACATATCTAAGGCAAAAAAAAATCAAGAGTCATACCCAATGATGTGCCATGACTGTGAAGAAGAAAATGAAGGCGGACTTTCTGGCTTTAGGAATAAAATAGAAAGTCTATTTCATATTATTGAGGTGGCCATCAAAAACGTTTCTGACCATAAATAGGTATATTTCGTGGACTGAAGACCTCTAGAAGAAACCTCTACCAGAGGACACTCTGGTAGATCCTAGGAAGGTAAAATGATGACCTGAGACACTCATCTGTGCCCTTCATGTCCAGTGGCCGGTGGAAAAGGAGATGCTTCTGGGTATCCCCCTCCACAGCATTGGGACATCTGACACAGAAAACACAGAGATAGTGAGAAGTCTTTGGGGAGCGAGACTTCAATGTTACTGCTTCATTTGTCTTATTTAGTAAGTTAATCAGGACAAATATGAACAGATTATAAAATGAATTAATGTGTCACTTCTCTGAGGGTTCAGACACTTTTCTTCCCATATCTTTGCTCATTTCATGTTATTTTCCACGATGCTGAAAACAATAGTTCAAACTCCTGGTTTCATTGGATCTGCAACTGAATGTCTGTGTGTCCCCGAAAAACCAGATTACAATTAGAAAAACAAACGAACACAGCATACCCTAGTGATCGGTCCAAACAGCTAAAGAGTTGCTCCTTCCTTCTTCAAACATTCATCCCAGTCTCCATTTCGAGTTTTAGAGTTAAGACTCTGATGGTTGATTTTTATGGTTGTTATGTGAGGGAACACAAGAAGTAGATAGGAAAGGAATCAATTAAAGGAACAATAGGAGTAATAGGGAAGGAATCAATTAAAATGACCTTCTTTTTTTTTGCGGTACGCGGGCCTCTCACTGTTGTGGCCTCTCCTGTTGCGGAGCACAGGCTCCAGACGCGCAGGCTCAGTGGCCATGGCTTACGGGCCTAGCCGCTCCGCGGCATGTGGGATCTTCCCGGACCGGGGCATGAACCCACGTCCCCTGCATCGGCAGGCAGACTCTCAACCACCGCGCCACCAGGGAAGTCCCTAAAATGACCTTCTTAAATTTTCATTTTTCATCTGAAATGCCAAGCCTCTTCCATAAATCCTTGGACCTCAGCCATCAGTCTCTTACTCACTTTACCCTCTAGCTTCTGGTTCTTTTCTCTTCATGACCCCAAAACTCTTAGCCATTCACTAACACAGCAAGCTATTTATTTATGTTAACTAAAATTAGAAGAAACAGGTAATTAATGAAAAGACAAACAACCAGTGTCTTCATTTACTAACTCATAATTTCATCTTAAAGAAAGCCTGCTCTCTCCATGATTTCTAATTGATTCCTTCCTCTTTGGGAGCACTGGTGTTGTAGTTAAGCCATTCCTTTAAAAAATAATAATAAAATAACTATGGCTTATTTCAAAAATAGAATATGAATAACTGCAATGATTTTTGATTTCTTTTGAATGCACAAATTATTTTGAAAGCTAACAGCTCTGCACATTTTAAAATAGATTCAATCATTCAAACTCAATCACAAATTTTCTACCCCATAATAATTTCTAATCATTTCACAGTGCAAACACACCCGCAACTAAATGCCTTCTTCCACATGTCAAAATAAAATTCATATCTATTACCACACCTCTGAACCATCAAATCGTTCAAAATGAAGATCATAGAATGAAGATATATGGAAATGATGTGTAATGCCACAGTGGAATGTATTCAGCAGAGGTGAGCAAGCCAAACTCCAATAATACATTTCTAAAACTCAACAGTATTTTGCCTTTGAAATAATTTATTATTAACTTTATAAAATAGTTCATAATACTTGCAACTTAACTCAAATTTTGCTTAAAGGAGCCCAGATTTGTGCTGAACACAGTATCATTTTTGGAAGCATCTACAGGGTAAGCACTGCTAATATCATTATTACTGTCCCTCATTCCACTTATAAGGTTGCTGCAGTAATTTATGCAGAAGCTCAGATTTTAGGAAAAATAATTTACCCCAAACAAATAATTCACTTGTGGACAATGAGAAAACTTTATTAAGACTGAATGATCTATTATACACTTCCCCTTCTCCAATAAATGGCAATAATTATAAAATAAATGACTCCCTTCATGCTTCTCCTCCTCAGGACCTCCACTCCGGTCCACACATGGAAGCAGACACAGAAAACTTCCACGTACACACGCTTGCACACACCTAGACTCACACTCTCATACGCTCACACACATGCACACACGTGTACACACAGCACACCTACACACAGGCATGCAGGTGAGGACAACCCGGATGGTCTAATAAGGGTGACATGCTAGGACTGTCCCTTCAATACACCTTTATTCTGGGCCCCTACTTACAGAACAGAAATGTATCTTCTGAGCCCTATGTATACCTGTGAATGAACTGCTAGACAGCAAAAGGCCTCATGACCCAAGTCCTCCCAATGCCAAAAGCGGTTTCCAGGCTGTGATCATGACGTGGCTAAGTTAGCAGTGACCCCAGCTGGCATTATAACAGACTCTCCTCTCAGAGGATAAAGTTTGGTCATTACTATTTCGTGTTTGGTCATTACTATTTCGCTTTGTTTTTGCTTTACCTACTTATCTAGTTCCCTGGGAAAGTGATCTTCTCTGCTAAATGAAGACACTGAAATTTGCTCAGAAAGAAAAAAAAACAGCAGCCTTCTTTTAGTAGACTTTGTAATGTCTTGCAGTTTCCTTGCATCATCATCAAAGCATAGGATTCTACCTCCTTTCTGGTTGACACCATCAGAATGGAGGCTAATGATTTTGGAGAGGAACAAGCAGTGCAGTGTGAACCCTACTGTATCCTTCCTGGGATTGGGCTGTGGGAGAGCTTAAAAGGGAAAGACCAAATTCTCGATGAAAATTAGGTTACTTTGATGAATCAGAAACAATAGCCTGCTACAAGACTGCACAGAATACAGTCTTAACCATAATGATATTTCAGTCTTACAAAGGATTACAAAACAAATACACAATAAGAAAAGTAAACTAAGATACGTGTAAAGGAATGCTTTGGAGGTCAGGGAGGTAAGGATAAACTCCATCCTAGCTATTAAGACAATGGATGATTTCACAGAGGAGACGGCATTTGAACTGGGGAAGATTAGGTGGAACTTGCTCATCTGGAAGTGGAAGAGAGAGAGTTGAAAGGGGAATGTCATGGCAGAGGGAAGAGGATGAACGAAGGTGAGAGATCGTGAGGTATGGGAAGAGAAAGCAGTATTCCCCTTAAGTGGCCTGCAGCAATGGCTCATGAAGAAGGGGAGTGATGGGGAATATATTTGTTGAAACATGTTGAAACTAGATCGAAGAGAGACTAGCACGCCACCTGAGGAATTGCTCTTTATTCTAGAGGGAACAGAAAATCTCTGAAAGGTCAGTAGTCAAAGGTGGCTTCGGGAGGATTGCCAGCTGTGTGTAAAAAGCAGAAGAGAGCACAGCTGGACCCAAGACCAGTCAGGAGGCTACCGCAACAGACCTCACAAGAGAGGGAAGGAAAAAGTCCAAGAGTGTGAGGGATACCTCAGACAGAAAGCCAAGAGGACTTAACAATCAAACGACAGGACTTAACAATCAAACGAATAGGAGGGGGACGCCAAAGGGGAGGACTCATAGAGCCTTGCGTAACTAGGAGAACCATGGTGCCTTCGTAGGCAACACAATAGAAGGAAACAGAAGAGAATAAGTTCATTTCCATACATACAAATTTGTGTATTATTTCTGCAAATTTTAAGTGCACCCCCCAATCCAGAAAGGTGTGCAAGTCATCTACGGAAAATATGTGTGTTGGATAAATATCACTCCCATTAATTCTAAAGCAACATTTGCCCTACCAACACCCCAACGTGATCTCCACCTAATCTTCTCTCTGCCTTCCCAGCAGCGAGCCTTTCCCCATGATGGCTGGCTTGTCACCTCCCCCTGTTCACCCACAGCTCAGGCTCTCCACGCTGGCCTTCCACTGACTTCAGACTGCTTTTGAGCATTGGACCTTCTCAGTTCAGCCCCAGCATCCTCTCACCAGGATTTTCTAAAAATCCAACTGGGCACAGCATGTCCAAGGACCTGCCCCCATTGGATGGCTGGGCCCAGACAGAATCTGAGGTGTGCGGCCGAATGAAGATGGCGACAGTCCCGTTGGAAAGGCAAGATGGGAGTGGAGAGTTCTGAAGAGCGGGGAGATCTCGTGACCATTATCCTCAGTCGTCACCACAGTGAGGGGGACCATGGAATGTGCCAGCCCATCCTGTAGGACAGCAGGGTGTCCCTCTGAGGACAGGAGTGCAGGGAAGCTCACACACGTGGTCTCTTACACACACCGGGATGTTTGCCTAGTAGAGGATGGACAGGCGTTGGGACTATTGTGCCACGTTGATTCTGCAGCAGGAGAGTGTGAGCGTGCCCTCTGGCAGCTCACGGATGCTGAAGGACCACGGGTGGCCCACTCTAGCCACAAGCAGCAGGCCCACCCTTCAGGCTGGAGCCCTGGGAGGCTCGGAGTGAATGAACAGCTAAAGTGGAATGAGCAGAGGTTAAATGCTCTTTCACTTACTTCTAAGTGACAGGTTTTAATTAAACATAATTCACACCTCAGTTGGGCCCATCAGCTCTGCAGAGAGTCCAGGTTTCTGCTGCTGACAGACTTGAAGGCTGATAAGAGAGGAAGTGAGGAAAGGAGACCTATGTGCGGATGAGGTAGAGGGGGAAAAGGTGCAACTTGTGTGAACCCATCAAAAGTAAGAAAAGAAAGAAAGTACACTAAAAGGAATACGCTATGAATAAATACAGTTGGACATACTTAGGCTGGTGATTCTGATGCTTTCACTCTCTTGAAAAAGTAGCTAAATAACTTGTCTTTGTGAAACAATACCTTGGATCCCAATGTTACTTTTCACTAGTTTCAAAAATTACTGGAAAATGTTATCAATGTTTATTTCATGACGGTAGAAATATCATAAATCCAAGCATTCCCATTATATAGATTCGACCACTGACACCGAGAGAAAAGAAGCAGGGACCAATGTATGTGGAGAACACCATCCAGGATTTCGAAAGAAACTCCGATTCTTCCATACAAGACCCCAACCTGGCTTTCAATGGAAGAAAATCTGACAGCAGCAATGGCTTTTGCCATTGAAGCCATTCCCCTTTTGTTTGCCAGAGCTAAAAACAATTAAGGATATACAGAAAAAATTTATTCTTGCTAAAGTTCTATTTCTGGGGTCACAGCTGCAGGATTAACATATGTTAAAGCTCAAAGTACTGAAGGTTGATTGTGCACATCTTTCTAAGTGCAGCTTAATCGTCCAAGAATGCAGATCACATTTCAGATGTATTTAAAGCATGAAAAATATTTATATAATTATTGTCTCATCCGATAAATATTAAAATCCTGAACCACTCTACTTAAGGTCCCTGAAGCTTCTGCCTAGCAAAATCCTCACCAACCACTCAAAACAGCTCAAATTCCACATCCTCCGTGAAGCTGCCCCCAGTGCCCCAACAGGAACTAACTGTCACCTCTGTGAAACCTCAGAGCACTTTGTCTCCCTAATGTGGCGCTTATGTGCCCTGCACGGTCGTTATCTGAACACGCACACGTCTTATTTCCCTACTTCCCTGTGTAATCCCCAAGGGAAGGAACTGTAATGTACTCATCAGCGTATCTGCCCTAAGAGCCCAGTGAAAGACATCCCGCTTAGGAGGTGTTCAATGTATTTTATAAATGAATGATGACTGCATGAAAATCCTCCAGGGTACCCCAGTTTTCCTTTTAAAGTTTGGTCTTTTAGAATATGAAAAGCAAGCTTCTGCCCGATGCGCCTAGCCCGCGGCTACTCCTCCACGACTGCATCGTAAATAAATCCCATCTGGGCCTCCTCTCCCCCCAGCCCCTCTGGAGATTCCCTTTCAGCTAAATGGTCACTCTCTGTTCTTACCTTGGATTTCTCTCAGTTCTCACTCCTGGGGAAACCTCACTTAGGCCAGGGGTCTATCTAGGATGCTGCTTTCTAAGTTAGACGCTCAATACCATATGCTTTTCCTCTTTAAACTCTTAATCGCTACTTTCTTTTTAGTTACCTTCATTCCCTCCCTCTTGAAATGTTCCGTTTCCAGGTCTCTCCTGAAACTATCTCCTTTGAGTCGCCCACAGAACAGAAGGCAAACAGATGGTACTCCAATCGCACTGGTAATTACCCCCTGAGAAAAGCATCCTTGTTCCCAAAGCAGGTAACTTGGACTAAATGAGAACTTCCGCCAGAATAACCCAGGTGAATGGGTGATGTGCTCTGTACGTATGATCATATTTTATATCATAGGAACCGTCATCATTACTTTTTGACAAAACCAGGCTGTCACTCCCTACAATGAAGGATGGCCAACATCTAAAAACTAATATTAACGATTTTCCTTTCTGTCTAAAAGGAAGTCTTTCAGGCTCCACCCACTTCCACATCCAACTCCACCTTGAGTATGGATCTGGGGGCACCTGAATCACAGAAGAGAAACTCTTGGGCGCCTACTCTTACCCACAATTGTGTACTCTCCTTCTCATAACTAATGTTTAGGCACAATGACCTTATTTTTTTAATGATACTTCTGCAGTTTCCACCACCAGGTAAATTATTTTGACTTTTTGGCAAAGTCAGTATCAAATCTTTAAACCCAGGCTTGGGACAATGGGACAAACAAAGACCCCTCTTTGCTCGAGAGGAAACAGAATTCTGCCTGCACATTCAATTTGACTGTTAACTGCAAACCATGATCTGCTGAAATTTTCCCCTAACAGTAACACTAACTAGAGAGCTTTCTCCAAGAACAGAGCATCTATGTCATCGGGCAAAATGGCAAAGGTCATCCAAACGTACTTCACATAAGAAGGGAAGCAGTGAGAAATGATAATTGCCCTTTTCTCACCCAGACCAGGTCCAATTACATTCAGTTCTTTGCGGTGGAGTTTTTCCTCTTTTCTATCTGGTGTATTAGAGTGATCATCCAAAGGCTACAATTTAGACGCAGGGCTCATTGAAAAGAAGGCTGGGATTTTAATATGTATACGCAACACAAAAGCAAGATATTTATTGCACTTGGCAGATGGCTGAGGTTAACATTTCATTGAAAAGATTTTTCAGAGATTAACATAACTGCATGTATCTCTTTCCTTCTTCTCTCATAGAGAGGCAAAATAGAGCAGGAAAAAATACATAAGGATGGAAGAGCTCCTGCTAAACTTGTCAGCTTCATCAACATTATGGACAAAGGATGGTCAATTTCACAATGAAGTGCCTGTGTCTTCCGTTTCAGCTTTTGGGTTTTAACCTAGAAGGCTGTTTTGTACTATTTTAACCTAGAAGGCTGTTTTGTACTGTTTTGTAATCTTCTCTTCCTCTGCTTCTTCTGACATTCCAAGTTGTCCAGACTGCTTGTGCTTTCTGTTATTAACCTTCAAAATTCCTATCCAATCTATGATAAACTTGATGGGAAAGTAAAAAGCGAGAGAAGAGCGATGTTTTATTTTTCATTATTCTACTTAATGGAATAGCTTAAGGAATTGTTTTGCTGTTTAAAAGTTACCTGTATCCGTGGGAGAGAAAATAGCTGTCACGTGAAGCAGCATCAGAACCTCACAAGTATTAGCATTTCTAATAAGACTCAATTCTCTCAGTCTGCTGAGTAGGAAAAAAACAACTGTCTTGGTCATTTGTAAGAGTAAACTTAAGACAAATAACTCTGGTTACTATGAGGCCAGATAATCTGAACAGTAGTGAGACCAACAGAGACGTACCAGAGGAAGTAATTGATTGATAATGCATAATCAATTAATACTATGTATGGCTAATAGCCAATAGTTGACTCATCTATTATGGACTCTGCCAATATAAACAGCTCTATTTTCAACCCAACTGATAAATTCCTTCACATCTGAGTCAAATTCGTACTTCAAAACAGTCCTTGATAAGGCCTAGTAAAGCCACGAACTTCACCTCACATCCAAGGTACTTTGATGTTATTTATAAAACAATTAGCGTCACGTTAAAATCAGTTTTGGACAGGCTATGTCAACATGGGTAGACACGGTCTATGCGTTGGACACTTTGTACCTTGAAAATTAGCAACTTGTTCCATTGGGGGTCCAATTTGAAGTTCCACTGTGAATGACAATAATTCATTACCTAAAAAGGAGCCTATATCACCTATGAATTGTCCTTCAGCAAATTACGGTCTGAGGCATACCATCCTCATACTCCTCAGCATGGCTGGTATTTGTCAAAGTCTGACTCTTTCCTGATCAACAGGCTCCCATAACTGGAATACCCAGGAGCAGCGGTTCTCAAAGAGCAGACTCGGCGTCACCTGGGAACTTGTGAGAACGATAACCCATGAGGTCCAGCCCCAGACCTGCTGAATCAGAAACTTTACGGGTGGGGACCAGCAGTGTGTGCTTCGCCTCGGGTGATCCTGATGCAGGCTCAGGTTTGAGAACCACTATTCTTTAAAGAGATTTCTCCAAATGTGGTATAAGAACCATTGGCCTTAGAAGCACCCAGTACTACTTCCTGGAGCCTGCCCTGACTTGCTGAATTACAATACCTAGAAATCTACATTTTCCATAAGCTCCCCAGGCCTCTCTATGCACCCTACAGTTTGAGAAACACCCAGTTAGATGTAAATGAATAGAAGATTCTTCCACTGAAATGCAAAGGGGGATGTGAACCCAACTATTGGATTTGCTGAAAATGTGTCATATTTGAAGACGTCAGTCTAGGTCTCTCCTTCAAACTTGGGGATTGTGAAGTAAGTCAGACAGAGAGACAAATATCAAAGACATCACTTATATGTGGAGTCTAAAGAAATGATACAAATGAACTTGTTTACAAAACAGAAATAGACTCACAGCCACAGGAAACAAACTTATGGTTACCAAAGGAGGAAGCGGGCAGGGGGAAATAAATTAAGAGTTTGGGATTTACAGATATACACTACTATGTATAAAATAGATAACAACAAGGACCTACAGTATAGCACAGGGAACTCTACTCAATACCTTGTAATAAACTATAATAGAAAAGAATCTAAAAAAAAAAATATATATATATATATATATATATAACTGAATCACTTTGAAACTAACACAACATTGTAAATTAACTATACTTCAATTAAAATTTTTTTTAAAAAAGAAACAACTTGGGGACAAGTAGAGAGATCTTCTGTGCTGGTTAGTATGAGAGCTAAAGTCTGCACCCTCATGGTACCTAAGGCCTTTACTCATCACGAAGACTGATTATTTTCTAATTGGAAAGAATAAAACTGAAATAGAACTAACATCTCAGTGTCCCCAGATCATTCTGTAATTAACAAGAGGCTGCAAACAGCCCAAGGACTCGGCATTTTTTTGTGAAACAGGTTGTTTTTTTGGAGTCCAGAAATATCGCTGGTGACAGCATGGACATTCCCATGCCTCTCATCAAGCAGCCACACCGTCCATCAGTAACGTCATTAAAGAGTCTCCCTCTCCATCAAAACACAGCCAGAGTTAGTTAAGAAAACACTTGCCAGGACTAACAAATAATTTCATGTAGGAGAAGGGGCGGCAGATGTTGAGATGGGGAAGGGAGGAAAAGGAAAGTGAAAAATGGAAAAGCAATAGATTAAAAGACAGAAAGCCAGGCTCCAGATTGGCCTTAATAAAAGTCAATTACCTCCCCCTTTATCTTGTTGAGTGAAAATAAAAATATCTACAAGCTCAATAACACTCCTATAACAAGGATTATAATCATGGCAGCAGCCTCAAAATCCCACCCTTTTCCTCTGACATCTCTGAAAATAAAAATCCACAGAAACAAAATATTACATAATTAAAAACCTGCACAGTGCAATGGTTGGACATAGCCAGTTTCCCCAGCTTCTTCATACATCACAGAGCCTTTATCAAGGTAACATTTGGATTTTGCCAAATTAATTTTTTTTAGCCTTATCATTATAAATGAACGTGTCTACTCTCCAACCCTGCAAGCAGCAACAACAAACAGATGAACCTTTCAGATACTGCAAGAAACTGCTTTCTCACGAAGACAACGTGATATTTTGGAGAAAGCAGGATGTTTGCAACAAGAGGGCCTGGGTTCAAATATCTGTCCTCCCATTTAACTACTGTGTTAGGGGAACAAGTCAGTAAAATCAAACTGGGTTTCAATTTTCCCATATTACAAAGATCCTTCAGAAGTTTGGATATCAGTTAAAATCCATGAAAATTCTTTAAGTGTAATGAGTTTTCATGCATGTCGCTGTACTCTTAAGTGTCCTAACATTAGGAATTGTGTCTTTTCATCCTTTCCAATGCACATAATAACACATAACTTATTTAATTAGTAGATTAATTAATTAGGTGTTGTCTGATCCTGTCACGGGCATTAGAATTGGCCCCAGAAGATTGTAAACCAAACAGACCCAAGCCCCAGGGTTCAAAGCCAAACCAAGAATGGCAGTTACCCAAAACGGAGCCACCAGCTAGTACAAACCCATGTCAGAGGCTGCGAGGAGAAGGTCCAACAGCGGGTACTAAATCTTTCATCTGGCCCCAGAGGACAGGGCAAGACCCGAAACTCAAGGCCATGTCCAAACATCTAGGAGTGAACTGCACAGGCATGTAGAGAAGGGAAGAATAAGGAAACAGGACCAGAGATGTCACAGACTATGCCCAGGGGACCCTCATCCCAGGAGGTACAACACCCCAAGCCTTGTGTGATTCAACCTGAGTTAAAGTCCCAGGATCAGGGCAGATGGCTGGCTAATTTTTACTTACCATTATTTGAAGGAGTGAACATAGTGTATTTGAAAGAACTTGGGTGGGTTTTCAGCCACACAGAACCAAGTTCAAATCCCATTCTGCAGTTTACTAGCCTTATGACTTCATGCAGGGCACCTAACACTTGAGAATATCAATTTCCCATCTCCCCACAAAATTAGAATAATAATACCCTCCTCACAGTGCTTTTGTGGAGGTTAAATAAAATCAGCAGTCATGAAAGTTAACTTCCTCTTCCTGCTGTAATTTCTTGACTTCTCTCTTGGCTACATTTTTTTTTTTTTTTTTTTTTGTAGTACACAGGCCTCTCACTGTTGTGGCCTCTCCCATTGTGGAGCACAGGCTCCGGATGCACAGGCTCAGTAGTTGTGGCTCATGGGCCTAGCCGCTCCGCGGCACGTGGTATCTTCCCGGACCGGGGCATGAACCCGTGTCCCCTGCATCGGCAGGCGGACTCTCAACCACTGCACCACCAGGGAAGTCCCTTGGCTACATTTTTATTAGCAATTTATTATCCTTATAAAAATTTTTAGTCAGTAAGTTCTTATTGGAAAAAAAAATTAGACTTTAATTTTCTTTTAGCCTTACTTCAATACCTGATTCTAACATAAACCACACCACCCAGAACCTCTGATTCCATTCATAAGAGGGCAGCAGTAGGATGCTGGAAAAACACTGATGAGAATCCCCGGCAGTAGACTCTTCAATAAGAGCAAACAACCTGCCTCACACTGACTAAACAGGCCTCGATACCTATGCCATAAAAGAGAAGGTTCCCTATGAACTAACATTAAAAAATATTTTTTTTTCAGAATGTGAAATCTTAAGGTTGGCCTTTACAGGTGAAATACAGAAAAATCATAAGTTGATGAATACATGTTAATTTATTAATTTATTCAGCACATATTTATTGGGCTCATATTGTATACTGGACGTTCAGTTAAAAGTTCAGGACACAACGTCGGAACAGACAGACTGTGTGCTGCCCTCAGAAAGCTTATAGGCTATTTATCATAGCCTGCATAATAAATGAACTTTTAAAGTTTCAGTCATTTCACAAGACCAAGATGTATTTCTCAGTCAGTTAGTAGCTAGCAGTTCTCTGTGCTTGGCAGCCCTCCTTCCAGCGGTTAACACGGGTATCCAAGTTCCATCCATCTTTTTGTGCCATCACCTTAAACACATGGCCTCCAGGGTCTTTAAAGAAAGAGAAACAATAATTTCCAAAATATACAAATAGCTTATACAACTCAACAACAAAAAAACAACCCAATTGAAAAATGGGCAGAAGACCTAAATAGACATTTCTCCAAAAAAGACATAGAGATGGCCAATAGCTACATGAAAAGATACTCAACACTGCTAATTATTAGAGAAATGCAAATCAAATTACAGTGAGGTACCACCTCATACTGGTCAGAATGACCATCATTAAGAAGTCTACAAATAATAAATGCTGAAAAGGGTATGGAGAAAAGGGAACCCTCATACACTGTTGGTGGGAATGTAAGTTGGTGCAGCCACTATGGAAAACAGTATGGAGGTTCCTCAAAGAACTAAAAATAGAATTACCATATGATCCAGCAATCCCACTCAAGGGCATATATCCAGACAAAACTCTAAATTAAAAACGATACATGCACCCTTATGTTCATAGCCGCACTATTTACAATAGCCAAGACATGGAAACAACCTAAATCTCCATCGACAGATGAATGGATAAAAAAACATGTGGTATATATATACAATGGAATACTACTCAGCCATAAAAAAGAATGAAACAGTGCCATGTGCAGCAACATGGAAGGAGCCAGAGCTTATCATACTAAGTGAAGTAAGTCAGAAAAAGAAGGAAAAGTACTATATGATATCACTTATATGTGGAATCTAAAATACGACACAACTGAACCTATCTACAAAACGGAAACAGACTCACAGACATAGAGAATAGACTGTGGTTGCCAAGAGGGAAGGGGAATGGGGGAGGTGGAGTGGGAGTTTGGGGTTAGGAGATGCAGACTAGTATATGTAGAATGAATAAACAACAAGGTCCTACTGTATAGCACAGGGAACTATATACAATATCCTGTGATAAACCATAATGGATAAGAATATAGAAAAGAATGTATATATGTATAACTGAATCACTTTGCTGTACAGCAGAAATTAACACACCATTGTAAATCAACTACTATATTTCAATTTATATAAAAAAGAGAGAAAGTGAGAGAGAAGCGAGTAGGTGATCGACAGCCCAGCCTGGAAGTGGATTACAACACTTTACCCATGTCCCACTGGCCGAACCCCATCACGGGGCTCCAACTTCATGGCAAGCAGCGCTGAGGATGTAGTTTTCCTACATGCCCAAGAAGAAAAATTTACAGTGGGATTCACTGAGTATATAAAATGACCTCTGGCATATCTACTGTTTGCAAACTGCTGTCCTGGGAAGTAAGAGAAACAGATGCATTCCCTCCCCCAAGGCCCTTCCAGGAGCTTACAATCTAGTGAATGATGACAAATATATACACAAATAACTGATCAGAGATAGATTGGACATATGATATTACAGAGGGTCTGAGCTCTGGAAATACTGAGCTCCTGAAGCATATGCAGGGGGAAAAATGCAGTGAAGAAAGGGATGAGGTTTTACAAGGAAATATAAGGGAAAGAGTTCCAGGTGAAGAAAGAGTTTGAGAAGAGGAAACGTTTGAGCGACAACGGGGAGCCCAGCGTGGCTGGCGTGTAACTCATGAGACACATGATAAGCTTGCAAAGGGAGGGAGCAGGGGTTTGAATGTCACGGCTTAGAGTTTGAAATGATCCCTGTGTACAGCAGGTAGAAGGAGCAGAAGTCTGTTTCGAGAATGCAGTCAAGGGGTACTGAGGTTCTGAACTGAGGACGTTCCCAGGCTGCTCCTTGATTCCATGCTCCTTGAAAGCAAGTACTGTGTCTTCGTCAACTCCTTTTCTTTTTAATTTTGTTTTTAATTTACTTCCCTGCCTACCCAGGACATAGAGGGCTCACGTGGTCGGTGCCGATTGACAGAACAGCTGCCCAAATAAATGTATGAATAGAACCCTTCTGACAAGAGCAGACACCACAAGGACGCTGATAACTGCCCCATACGTAGGGGATCCACGTACAAAATTTAAGGAGAGGAACAAGTAGCAAATGATGGATAGTGTGCGCCATTTTAGAGCTGAGACAACACATCACTTGTTCAGCAAGAAAAGAGTAGGATTCATAGGCCAAGGTCCAAGAAATGAAGAAACAGAAAGGCTGCCCTTCCATTTTTGGTATTTCCATGCCCCATGCAGCAGGAAGGGCCTTCACCCTGGTTTCTGGGACAGCTGCGTTCTCACCTGCCTCCACTGACTTCCAGCCCACTGGCCTCAGACAAGCCAGCTGCCCGGTCCATTTCTTCATCCAGACACACTGATGTTGACAGCCACCTCCCCCAGATTTTAAGGAGGTAAAAGGAGATGGATGTAAAAGCCCTTTGAAAAGATGAAAGTCCTAAATAGTATATAAAGTACCCATTTTAATGGAAAGTATGGTCTTCAGGTAGAAAGCGCAAGAGTTGGAAGCAGGACACTGGTTAAAAGAGGAATGCAATCGAAAGCTATTTTTCCACCTCCATGCTTGGTCCGTCCCCGGTGTAGGCTTCAAGTGTCGGCTGATCTGGACAGAAAGCATCCCCATCGGCAATAAAAGCAGTTTCAGACCCAGAGCAGATTCTGCCTTGGGCTTTGCACTGGTGATTAGCTTCTCTTGTTCAGCACCCGAGGGACTGGCTATTACCATACTGTAGGGCAACTTAATTAAAGAATCAGATAAACAATACAATGCCTCCCTCTCTGAATCAAGCCAAAGTGTCATGAAAAATAAAACAATTAAGCAGAAACAAAGGCCCCGATAAAGTATTCAAGCAGAACAAGTTTATACAAAAATTTAATGAGGGTTTATTATTACCAATCAAAAGGCCAAGAGGCAGCACGCCAAGCTCTCCACGGCTACCTTTATCAGGCTCACCTATGATGCAACGGTGCCGAGGGGAAAACGAACAATTATGCAGAAACCACACCATGCCGCGCCTGTGTCCTGCGTTGAACTTTCCCGGGAGCTTTGATAGGCTACATCTCGCTGAAGCCTTCCAGCAACATCTCTGAAACAGGTATTAGCTTCATTTTTCAGACAATGAAACAAAGCCTTGGGGAGTTTATGTGGCTTGCCCAAGTTTGCAGAATTATGAAATAACGACCGGAACTAAAGCCTAGACAGCTCACCTCAAAACACCGTCCTGTACTGGGGTTGTAGGTCTGGGGTTGCAGGTCGATCTCCCTGCCCTCCTCTTCCCTGATTTGTGCCCACGCTGGACATGAAGTGGCCTCAGTGATGCATTCCATTTCTATAACTCATCTTTAAGGCTAAAATTTTGAGATGAGAAGAAAGAGATGAAGTATGGAAATACTGTGACGTGGCAGAAGGCAGAATCCCACCCTTTGTAGTTTGAACCAATTAGTGATTCTTACAGAGGAAAGTTCAGAGTGGATAGCAGATGCTATTAAGCAATATTTCTGGGCAACACAAGGTTTTTAAATATGCTACCAGGTGGGGTTGCCCACTCCTCCTATTGAACCACCACCAACTTTGTGTCTGACTCTGAGGCTCCTTCCTCTATTCTGAGTATTGCTGGTATGGAGGGATTTGATCAATGATAATGGATATTTATGAGGGTGAAAATCAATAAATACCAACATCAAAGGTAGTATAATTTGTGAGCTTAGAAAATGCCCTGTGTCCTGAGTTCTGTTGCTGTTGTTGTTCTGCATTAGAGGAAATGGAGAAGAAATGTCAGATCTAAGACACTGAACTCTTAAAAAACAAAAAAAGGCAGAATTTGAAGATAGAGATAGGTTGACAGTGAAGAAAAAATCCTGTAGATGTGGACAGCCGCATCAGCCAGGACCCGACCCTCATAACCAGGAGAACAGGATTGTTGATGGCGATATATGCGAGCACTGGAGTCAATGTATAGCTCAAGTGGAGATGACCAGAGTTTTCTGGAAACATCTAATTGTGAGAGTCTTGCCATGTCAGTGGTAACGGACATGACAAAGAGAGTAAAGGTGAAGTCAGAGAAAGTAAGAAAGGGTCGAGTTTAGACTCAGAGAGAAAACGTGAATGATCTGTGGGCAAAGAAGAAAAAACAATGAAGGGTAACAGGATAAAACAACTGAAGAAATGAAGAAACAAATCCAAACCAAGAACCTTTATTTTAAAACCTAAATCAGGGCTTCCCTGGTGGCGCAGTGGTTGAGAGTCCGCCTGCCGATGCAGGGGACACGGGTTCGTGCCCCGGTCTGGGAAGATCCCACGTGCCGCGGAGCGGCTGGGCCCATGAGCCATGGCCGCTGAGCCTGCACGTCCGGAGCCTGTGCTCCGCGACGGGAGAGGCCACAACAGTGAGAGGCCCGCGTACCACAAAAAAAATAATAAAATAAAAATAAATAAAACCTAAATCAGTCAGGATCACAGCAGGAAATGAATGGTACACTCACACTGGGAAAAGGGTTTATTAAACCCTTCAGGGAGGGTTTATTAAAACAGCTCTTACAAACAGGAGGGCAGGGCATTGGGAAACCACACGAGAAACTGCAGAATCCCAAGACGAGTATGAGCTGGGGAGTTGTCCCCACCCCAAGGTCTGAAGGGATGTGAGCAGAGAATAATGACCAGATCCTAGAAGGTGAGACTTCCAGAGGGAGAACCAACTTGGTGGGGCTCTGAATTTGATTAAGGGGCACACCAACTTGAGGTTACCCTGCAGGGAGAGTTCTGGGGACTCAAGACCCCAACCACACCCCCTATTCCTCCCCTCCCTGATCTCTTCCTGGGGCTCCCCATTGGACAAATCCAACCAGAACAAGACAGTGAGGGTGCCATTGGTGTAATTCACGCAAGTCAACCACAGAGCTGAGAGAAAGGGGGAAAGGTACAAATGGAAGATGCCCAGCTTAGAAGCCCACAGGACAAGAATCAATGCCTCTGATCCAGAGTCTAATCTTGGCACAGAGAACCAGTCTCCAGCTATGACATCTGAGTGCCAAGGAGAACATGGAAGGACTAACTACATTTCAAAGCTCTGTGTGAAAGAACCCCAAACCGATTTCACTTAGCAATCATGTACTCCTCAAAACAACTACATATCATTTACTTTTAGTGTCGGATATAAAGAATATTAACACCCAGAAGAGACTTTAATGAATCTGATAAGGAAAACAGCAAAAATATCACCCGGCAAAAATTCAACTCCGTAATTGGTAGTCACAAAAAAAGCCCTAACGTGTTTTCGCCACCACGAGTTACAGAGACCTCACTCAGCCAAACTGAAAAGTCAGGCTCTTGGCTGTCAGACCTCCCAGCTGTAGGATCAACCACTCTCTGGGCAGTCGGTCTATGTTCGCTGCACTAACTCACTAATAGCCTCTCTCTCTAAACATTGAACTGGCCCAGTCCATCTCTTCTAGTCAACTGAGAGTTCTCTTTGGAACACGGCATGCCGAGGTTTAGAAAATAAGCACCAGCATTTTTTTTTTAACATGCCCAAGAATTACGGATGCCATAATTGCTGTCCCACGTGGTCACCATTTAAAGTCTCCTAAGATCCCGCACCTCTCATTTATTAAAGACTATTTGAATTAGAATGTAATAATTAAAAAACAATGTTTTTCTACTTATGGCATCAATCATGCAGGTTGGCTTTTCTGGCGTGGTGGGGGGGAAGTAACAAGACATCATCAGTATTCTTTGAATTTCTAACTTTAATTCACAGGTACCGTGATAGGATAACTTATTATTGGGTACCTGAGGTTAATGAATCCTCCACAGGCTGTCAGTAATTATTCTGGAGTATCTATTAGGAGGACACAGAAAATTGCTCTTATGTGCTGACTCAGAAGTGTGTGTGAGCCCTCTGCTACCCTCCCTTTTCCTTCTCCAGGCTCTGAGATTTCACCATGATCTATCTTAGCTGATCCACTCACAAAAGTTCCATTAAATTTCAAATTATCTCATCACACTACTGATGGTATATTAAGATATAAATAAAAGGAAACAGTGACATGATTTATTGGGTACGTGTCACCCCATAGGAAGAAAATGCGAAATGAAACCCCAGGATGATATAAGTAGCAACTCCAATGAAAAATATTTGAGGGGATTTCTGTTCTATCTCATCTCATGAGGCCTCAAATGTAAGTTCTGGTGGAACACGAGAGACCCACGCACAGGACAGCTGTCCTGGTGACCTCGTCAAAGTCTGGACCCTTCGGATGCAAGTGAATGCAACCCAAGTGGTTCTGGACAAAGCAAAAATGGAAGTGATTGGATGTCGTAACTGAGACGTTCGGGCTTCAGGAACGGCAGAAAGTCACATGAATGATGGCATCCGTTGCCCTCCCCACCTTCAAGGTGACTTGTTCCCCGTGTATTGGTCTTGTGCTCATTTGTTGCCGTTCTGTCTTTCCTTGAGGGGTGAGGAAGAGAGGCCTGGGTGACCTCGGGTGTGGTCGTCTGGGTTCAGGGCCTGGGGTGGGGACAGAGGATGAGCCCATAGGCCAGGTCCTCCAGGGAAGGTGGTGTTGTCTCCAGGAGAAGAGCAGGAAGCAACCCTGGGGGACAAGATCAGGAAATGTCCTGAGGGATTCTAACCCCAGAGGCCGTAAGCCTCCTCTACGGACAGAGGCATCGATTTCTTTGGGGGCCCAGGGAGGCGGAGAGGGGGTCCTGATCAGATGCACTGAGAGTTGTGAGGCTTTGTGTCTTCAACAAAAGAAGTTACATTTATATGTGGAATCTAAAAAAATGGTACAAATGAACTTATTTACAAAACATAAATAGAGTCACAGATGTAGAAAAGAAACTTATGGTTACCAAGGGAGAAGGGGTGGGGAGGGATAACTTCGGAGACTGGGATTGACATATACGCACTACTATATATAAAATAGATAACAAGTAAGAACCTGCTGTATAACACAGGGAAATCTACTCAATACTCTGTAATGACCTATATGGGAAAAGAATCTAAAAGAGAGTGGATATATGTATAACTGATTCACTTTGCTGCACAGCAGAAACTAACACAGCATTGTAAATCAACCCTACCCCAATAAAAATTAATTTAAAAAAAAAAGTCACTTGTTATGTTGTTCCTTCCTCTTCAATCCCAGAAGAGAAAACAAAGATCTGAGGCCTGGAAACAGTGGAGGCCGATGGAACATCCCTGAGGCTGGAAACCTGGGGAAGAGGACCGACTCCTTTCAAGGGTCATTTCTTCTGCTCACTAAAAACAAATTAAACAAACAGCCACCAGAGCAAAAAAACCTCATTTTCTTTTAGTTCCTATAGCCTTTTAATAAAAATTCAAAATCTACTGGGAGCCTCTATACAGTCCTTTAGCAAATAAGGTACAAGAGCAGAGGATGTTTTCATTGGAATAGACGGTGCTCCACACTGATTTGTGGGGCTTTTCTTAAATGATTAACCTTTTCTTGTGTTGACGTGCTGACTGTGTATTTAAGAAGTAATGTCTGATGAGTCTCCCCTTCAGAGCTGATGTAAGAGGCACCGTGGCTTCTCCATCCCATGCAGGGGAGAAAATTAGACACCTCTCTGTAACCCTCTCCCACTCCAGCTGCATTCACCCACCAAAAGTTTTCTGAGAGGGCAGGAGTTTTCCCCTAAAAGTATTTTTAATTTTTTTTTTTCCTAAAAACAAACGCCTTCCAAAATCTGGGGAAATAGAGTCACAACCATCAGTAAATTCTGATACAAGGGGAAGTGTGTACATGGGCGACCATATGACACAGAAGCCCAGAGGACAGGGCAGCAAACTCTGCCCTGTAGATCGATGGGGGCTCTGTTTATGCTGTGTGTCTTCAAGGACAAATAGGACTTTGCCAAGCAGCCAAGGGGAGGGTGGCAGGGATGGAGGGGGATTGAGGTCCTCCAGGCAGACAGATCTATATGGGAAAGAGCATGGAGACAGGAGAGACCACAGGGTGGGAGTTAAGATACGAGCGCTAAGTGCTGATAGAAAGTATGGGGAGCCTGTGCTGGCTGGTGAAAATCTCTGTATCCCAAGCGCATTAGTCTCCCAGGATGGCCATGACAAAGCACCACAAACTAAGTGGCTTAAAGCAACAGAAATTTATTCTCCCATGATCCTGGAGGTTAGAAATCTGAAACCAAGGTGTTGTCTGGACTGGTTCCTACTAGAGGCTCTGAGAGAGAAACTATTCCAGGCTTCTCTCCTGTCTTCCAGTGTTTGCCAGGCATCCTGGATTTTCCTTGGCTTGTAGCCGCATCCCTCCAATCTCTACCCCTATTTTCACATAGGCTTCTCTCCTCTGTGTTTATCTCTGCGTCTCTTCTCTCCTCATAAGGACGCCAGCCACATTGGATTAGGGCTCACTCGACTCCAGTATGACTTTATCTTAACTTACATCTTCATGACATCTGCACAGACTCAGTTCCAAATAAGGTCACATTCATAGGTGCCATACGTTTTACGTGGGCAATTCAACTCACAACACCAAGGTAACTGGTGTCAAAGAAAAATTGCATGGACAAGTTAGACAGGTAAGGAAGACTTTATTCAAGATTTTGCAATGCAGAGATCAAGACCATTGAAATAGGTGAGAGAGATCAAACTCAGCTCCATGGAAACACAAAGGATGCATTGGTTTTTTTTGTTCTGTTTTGTTGTTTTGTTTGTTTTGTTGCGGGCCTCTCACTGTTGTGGCCTCTCCCATTGCGGAGCACAGGCTCCGGACACGCAGGCTCAGCGGCCATGGCTCACGGGCCCAGCCGCTCCGCGGCACGTGGGATCTTCCTGGACCGGGGCACGAACCCACGTCCCCTGCATCGGCAGGCGGACTCTCAACAACTGTGCCATCAGGGAAGCCCCAAAGGATGTGTTTTTAAGCACAGGAATGAGTTGGTGGAAAAGTACTGAAGAACATTATTGGGGAGTTTGGTCAATGTGATGAGGCATCTGTGCTGGCTGACTGCTGCTGATGGAACGAACTTAGGCTCCGACCCGCTCACAGAGACTGGCAGATGGGGCACTGGCTTTCTTGATAGTTGTTTTTCAAAGGGATGGCTCCCAGGTCCTTGAGAAAGACATTGCTGGGTTGTAGATTTACATCCCAAAGAGGTAGAGAAAGAATCAACAACTGCAAATGTCTAAAGGAAATGCTCTAAGAAAAGGGGGGTCAGGGCCTGTAGTCAGGAAGAAACAAGCTAAGGGGAACATTAAGGCAATCCTGGTCACTGGTTAGTCCCAGAGGTCAGAGCTTCAATGATGTGCAATGGTTACAAGTGTGGCTGGGTATGGAGCCCCTCCGCTCAGCGGCCTCAGACTTCGAGGAACTCTTTCCATGCATGTCAGCACGCTCTGACATGAAGGTCTTTATGTAGCTGCTGGAATTTGCAAGAAATCTGAAATTCTAAAGACCGGTGAAGGATAGTTCGTAAGGAGACAGGAATGAAGGCAGAACACCTCATCGTGAGGCGCTGGAATATCCAACAGCAGCTAGAGGAGACGAGAGAAGAGGTGAGAAGCATTTTTAATGTGTCTGGAATAGTCTCAGAAATCGAGGTTGATTTGATGCAGTGTCTTGTGGTCTCGAAATATTCTGGGGACAAAAGGCCTGTCACTTTCCAGTTCTTTGAGGCGTTTGGAAAGATGCCTTGGGAAGTGTCCATCCATAGCTTGTAAAACACAATCACCTTTCCCTTTCACTGTCCTTGTGCAGAGCAGGAGACGGAGGAAGCGGGGCTGGGAAAAGGAAAGGAAAGATTGTCGTCTGTCCCTAAATGACAATCTGAGTGGCTGTCTTTCCAAATTAAAGAGCAGCACACACTCAACGACGTCTTCAGCAGCTTGAGATAAACTCAGGATGCCCCAGGGACCATGCATTCGTGACCACATGTTGTCTTTGGTCCATAGATTTTAATCTTCCTCAACTTAAAAAAAAAAGGTGATGCAGTAAGCCTTGCAAAGAGATCCACCGGGACCTGAATGAATAAAACAACCCTCTTGTCCTTTTCTGCTTGCAAAGAATTCTACTGGTAAGCAGCGTGGAAAGTCTACAGGTACCGAGCTG
Organism: Pseudorca crassidens; assembly: GCF_039906515.1. Classification (NCBI taxonomy): domain Eukaryota; kingdom Metazoa; phylum Chordata; class Mammalia; order Artiodactyla; family Delphinidae; genus Pseudorca; species Pseudorca crassidens. The sequence goes on from NC_090313.1 coordinate 8,991,580, forward strand.
TGCAACGTTCAATTGTAACCAGTGTATTTCTAGGGAGGGCTAAGGCTTTCAGTGAAGCGTTAGCAAACTTTTATAGGGAAGGGCCATAGCATAAACAATTTTGGCCTTGCAGGCCCCATGGCCTCTGTGGCCACTCCTCAGCTCTATAGTTGTAACGGAAAAGTAGCCGTAGACACTGTGACAATGAATGGACATGACTCTGTTCCAATCAGACTTACTCAATGACACGGAATCTTGACTTTCATATGCAATATTCTTTGTTTTGATTTGTTTTCCAATCATGTAAAAATGTAAAATCTGTTCTGAGCTTGCGAGCTGAACAAAAACAGGCAATACGCCAGATGTGGCCTGCAGGCTGGAGATTCAGACCCCTGGCAAAATGAAAGAAGAATTGCAAACCCCACAGATGCCCAGCATATCTCATTTTCTTGCTTTTCATCCAAACATGAGCCAGTCATAGGGGCAATGTCCCAGCACCCACGCTGACAAAAAGAGAAAGAGAGGCAGATCCTAAGTCGCTTTATCGGTGTCCCGGCCTTATAAGTGCCTAATACTACACAGAAGTAATCATTAATTAACATGCTCACCACCTGTTTATTGAAGGCCTGCTCTGGGCCAGGCATGCAGGAGACGCTAAGCCTACTTACAGCAGAGACCCAAACCCGTGGCCTCATGAAGTCCACCCCACACTGTTGTCCTTTAACCTAAGTGAGCGTTAGATTCACCGAAGAGGCTCTCAAAATTACAGATAGTGGATATTTCTCAGAATGCCCCCAGATCAATTAAACCAGCATCTCTGAGGTGGGGCACAGCCATCCTTCGCTGCCAAATCGATTGGCTTTTGAAACCTTCCACTGCCCACACGGCAGCCTCGGGAGTGGATTTAATTGCTTTGGGGTGGGCCTGGGCACAGGTAGTTTTTAAAGCTCTCTGGGTGATGGTAAAGTGCAGTCAGGATTGTGAACACCAGCCTAGAGCTTCTAAGGAAGCAGGTTTGATGCAGGAGACTCATGGGGCCCACGAGTCACACCAACACCTGAAAGCAGCTTGCGGAGGAGCCCCCAAACCCTGCCCACACCCCCAGCCTGCTGGTGACTTCATGTGAATGGGGCCAGAGTGTTCTAGCCTCGGCCAGTCCCTCAGATCCTCAGACCCTCTATACCCAGGTTCAAGTCCCTGACCTTTTCACCTTGAGATCCAGTTTTCTCAGTTACTTCCCCTACTCCACAAGGTCATAGCTCAGCTTCTCCTTTCTCCCCAAAATGTAGCCTTGAAAACATAGCCTTCTTACTATTAAGATCTGTGCAGAGCAGTGGTTCTCAAAGGATGGCTCCTGAACTGGCAGTGTCAGGATCACCCGGAACCTGATCAGAAATGCACATTCTTATCCCCATCCCAGACCTACGAACCAGAAACTCTGAGAGTGGGTCCCAGCAACCTGGTTTTTTTGTTTGTTTGGTTTGGTTTTGAAGTATAGTTAAATTAGTCAGTTTCAGGTGTACATCAAAGTGATTCAGTTATACATATATATCTCTATTCTTTTTCAGATTCTTTTCCATTATAGGTTATTATAGAATATTGAGTAGAGGTCCCTGTGCTGTACAGTAGGTCCTTGTTGTTTACCCATTTTATATGTAGTAGAGTGTATATGTTAATCCCAAACTCCTAATTTATGTCTCCACCCCACCCCTGCCATCCCCTTTGGTGACCATAAGTTTGTTTTCTATGTCTGTGAGTCTATTTCTGTTCTGTAAATAAGTTCATTTGTATCATATTTTAGATTCCACATATAAGTGGTATGATATGGTATTTTTCTTTCTCTTTCTGACTTACTTCACTTAGTATGATAATCTCTAGGTCCATCCATGTTGCCGCAAATGGCAGAATTTCATTATTTTTATGGCTGAGTAATATTCCATTGTATATATGTGCCACATCTTCTTTATCCATTCATCTGTCGATGGACACTTGGGTTGCTTCCATGTCCTGGCTATTGTGAATAGTGCTGCTATGAACACTGAGGTGCATGGATCTTGTTGAATTAGAGTTTTTAACAATCCCTCCAGGGGAGTCTGAAGCACATTTGAGTTTGGAGAACCAATGGCACAGCGCTGTGAAGAGTACAGTGAATTTGAAGATGTCACTAAATCAGTTAGCAGTTGTTGGAAAAAGCTAAGCAGTGGACTAAAGTTTGGGGAGGTAATTGTTTCAGAATTTCAGCTTCTGATCCCTTAGGACACTCAGACTCTAACTTGAAAGATGGTAGAACTCTTTCAGACTTGAATCCTGCCACTTACAACACCATGGATGAACCTGGAGAACGTTATGCTGAGTGAAATAAGCCAGATACAGAATGACAGTCACTGTGTGATCCCACTTGTAGGGCGAATCTAAAAAGGTCAAATTCATAGTAACAGAGAATAGAATGGTTGTTACCAGGGGCTGAGAGGTGGGGAAAATGGGCTGATGGTCAAAGGGCACAAACATTCAATTATAAGATAAATAAGTTCTGGAGACATAATGAACAGCACGGTGATTATAGTTAACAATACAGTGTACTTGAAATTCGCTAAGAGAACAGATCTCAAGTATTGTCACCACACACACACACACACACAATGGTAACTATGTGAAGTGATGGGTATGTTAATTAGCTTGACTGTGGTAATCTTTTCACAATGTATACATATATCAAAACACCAGGCTGTACACCTTAAATATATACAATTTTTATTTTCAATCATACCTCAACAGAGCTGGGAGAAAAAAATAATGGAGCTCTTTCAGCTAAAAACTGCAGCTCTTGGGGATTATATCTCCAGACTTAGAATATTCTCTTAAACTAGATTACATAAAACATATCACAAGAACATTTCCAGCATTTCTAGGTCACCAGCATAGAACTTAATTGGAGAATGGAAGACAGAGCCGTCTCTCTGCTTGTCGGAAAATTAAAACTCCTGTGAGAGGGTTTGGGGTGGCAGGTGGAATGGGAATTGGGCCATGATGTCACATATAAAGCTTCAGAGAGTTCGGCCAGCAAGGAGCTAGTAAACTGAAGGATAACCCACCCACCACTCTAGGTTGGGCCTATCTGCTCGTGGTGTTTGGATATGCTGTTTTCAGAAGCTCGGTTGACTTTGTTTTCATTGCCCACATGTCACCAAATATGGAGGCTTGAGAGGGACATAAGGATAAGGGGTCTACATAGCCATTGTCAGTGATGAACAGTGCCAGATGCTAGCTCAAGTGGTAAGGATGGACTTTAATCAGTATTATAGTGTTGCACTAGGGAAGAGAGTCCAGTGTGAGCGCAACTCAAATTCAATTTGTACAGAGGAGATGGGGCGTTTTAAAGAGAGATGGAAATTAGGGAGAGGGAACTGTAGGGGTTTGAGAAGAGTGAGGGAAGTGAACAATGACAGGGCAGGCAACAGGGCTTCGCCCATGTGAGAACCACCTGGGTTAGGCCCCTACCCTCCCGCAGAGGCCGGGACACAGGGACCCTGCCTTCAGGTGCTCAAATGAGGTCACCTATCTGTGCATTTGGGGACATAGCAGGCCTATGTCAGTGTGCGTGCGTGTGTGTGTGTGTGTGTGTGTGTGTGTGAGAGAGAGAGAGAGAGAGAGAGAGAGAGAGAGAGAGAGAGAGAGAGAGAGAAAGAGAGAGAACAGTGCTAAAATTTCTCAAACTCCCCTGAGAAATGGTATCAGGGGAAAATAAACAGAGAAAAATTAAGAAGCCTCTCAAAGACATTTTTATCTCAGAGAAAGTGGGGCACCACCCACGGCTGCCTCCACCCAGGAGAGAACTTGTTTAGAAAATGCAGCTACATCAGGAACCTTAGAAGGAAGGTTCACAGAGGCATTTCCTTTTTAACTTCAGTGAGAGAAACACAGCACTCAATATTCCAAACTGCTGCTCTAAATTTGTCAGAGACCAAAGAAATGGCAGAAGAGTTAAAGGCACGGCCATCTAAACACAGCAGACGGTAGGAAGCCTGTCTCCTGGGGGGGAGATCTTGAAAAACAATCGGTGCCCAACAAATATTATTAAGTGGCAAAAGCAAACGCAGTAAAATTCAGGTGGAAAATAGATTCTCGGCTGTAACTAAGCTAGGAAAACAAGACAAATAAGGGACTGTAAGAGACTTCAGAGTATTAATTAGAAGGGCAAGAAGAAAAAAAGCCCACGGACGCAGAAGGTATAGAGTGAAAAGGAGCCCCGGGTGTGTAATGAATTAAACGCAAGGAGAGGAAGAAAATATTTCGCAGATTCTGACCCTCACCCTCTTGTTCCTATTAAATTTCAGTCGGAATCAAAGTTACACATGTAGAAGAACAGCAGGCTTAAAAAGATACAACATGAATAGATGTATAAAAATCATTTCTTACACAAGAAATTAAATTGAATCAAGATTCTCTTTAGTCTTTTTTCCTCTCATGTTCCGTCCAAGTTAGATTTAATCACCCCGTGAGCTCAGAGAAACCCATACATGTAAGGACATGAAATCTGACAATTGCTCAAGACACCACCACCTACGAGGCTCAAGGCTGCTGCAAGTGAAAGCCAGTGAGCCCCAGGGAAAACTTCCCCCAGATTCTGCAGTTACTAGGGGCAAAAGATGACCTCACAGCTGGTACCTTGAACGTTTTTCTGACTCAGGGGAGGAAAATAGTTCCCAGGGAGCTGGCATGACCAGTAGGAGAGATACGGACGCTGATCAAAGGAACAGCTCGGCAAAGCAGTACACCGAGATGTCTGCGGAGTTCCGGAGGATGTGTGTAGACTGGTGGTTCTCAGCAGCGGTGCTCTGCTCCTGAGGGGACAGCTGGCAATGTGTGGAGACACTTTTGTCACACTGGGGGAGGGCGACAAAGACACTGAGTGACTAGGCATCCAACAATGCGTGAGACAGGCCTCCACAGCAGATCCATTCATCCCCAAATGTCCCTAAGGCTGAGATGGAGAACCCATGGTGTAGACCGAGAAAGAAAAATGCTGCTGAAGAATGAAAAGGAGTCAGCTTGTGGCGGAAGTATTCGTATTAAGTATCGGAGGATGCTGGAGAAACAGCAAGCCAAATCGTTAGCACAGTATGTGAACGTTAGGACGGGCAGGTATGCTCTGGGAGGAAAAGAAGACAGAGGCCTGGGAACAGGAAACATAAGACGTCATACGATGTCCTCTATGCCATACTTATAAGTTGGACAGGGCTGCACTGGGCGTTTGAGATTTTATGAAGTAAGCTATGCAAACAGTGTAGAGTGAGGGGGTTGGCCTGAACCCCTGTGTGAGTCACATAAGACAGGCTGCCATGCAGAAGACAGAGGCTAGTTGAGTTAAAAACACTTCAGTGAGGTATCACCTCACACCAGTCAGAATGGCCATCATTAAAAAGTCTACAAACAATAAATGCTGGAGAGGGTGTGGAGAAAAGGGAACCCTCTTGCCCTGTTGGTGGGAATGTAAATTGGTACAGCCACTATGGAGAACAGTATGGAGGTTTCTAAAAAACCCCAAAATATAGTTACCATATGATCTAGCAATCCCACTCCTGGGCATATATCTGGAGAAAACTATAATACACGCACCTCAATGTTCACTGCAGCACTATTTACAATAGCCAAGACATGGGAGCAACCTAAGTGTCCATCAACAGATGAATGGATAAAGATGTGGTACATATATACAATGGAATGCTACTCAGCCATGAAAATAATAATGAAATCATGTCAGTTACAGCGACAGGGATGGACCTAGAGATTATCATACTAAGCGAAGTAAGCCAGACAAAGACAAATATCATATGATATCACTTACATGTGGAATCTAAAAATATGATACAAGTGAACTTATTTACAAAACAGAAATAGATTCACAGACATAGAAAATACACTTATGGTTACCAAGGGGAAGGGGTGGGTGATAAACTAGGAGTTTGGGATGAACATATACACACTACTATATATAAAATAGATAACCAACAAGGACCTACTGTAGCACAGGGAACTATATTTAATATCCTGTAATAACCTATAAAGGAAAAGAATCTGAAAATGAATATACGTGTGTATGTGTATATAACTGAAGCACTTTGCTGTACACCTGAAACACAACATTGTAAATTATCTATACTTCAATTTTTAAAATAGGTAAAAATAAAAGAGAATGACAGGAAATATTAGAAGATAAAAAGAAAGAAAGGAAAACACCTCAGTGGCTGCCCAGCTGCCAGATGGAAGGTTCGCAGTCCCTCTGTCAATCGAGGACAAGGTTGGGATCCTTAGGTTGCTGGTTTATAGGTTCTCAAAATAAAGCTCTTTGCATGGTTGGAGGAGCAGTTTCTTCCAAGAAGAAGGCTGAAAGGGGGAAGTTTCTGAAAAGGTAGAATTAACCTGAATCTACTGATTCATCTATATAGAGAACTAGAAATTGCAGCATCATGATCCTATGAGTATCATATGAAAAGCTTCTTCCTAGATTCTTGATTTAAATGGTCCTTTTGGGCCTTCCTCATAGCTCTCTGAGAACCTGCAGGCTTAAGCTCTAACAATTATGTGCAGGACGACTGATGATATCAGAATCCTTAGGGCCTGGGCTTCATCTGCCTCATGCTGCCATGCCCTTAAAGAGCCAAACCCAGCAGCAAATTTAACAAATCCCACACACTGTAGTGTGTAGTCCAAATCTAGTGTGTCCCACTGGTGGATTTTGTTTTATCATGCTTTAAGCAGTCTCTCTGGAACTCTCTGAGTAACTATGCTTTTTTACTCTTTTTATTTTTAACAAATTCATGTTCACTGATCCACAGATGTTGTGATACCATCACAAATCCTTCCAATACCAGAAGTGTTTTCAGAGATTTTATTTTTGGTCGCTCCCGGTATTCTCATCTACTTTGATGTGAAGACAAAGCCTTTACACAAAATTCAAAGGGCTACAACACTGAAAGGATTACAACGGCAAAATGTCAACAGTTTTGCACAATGAACTGAGAACTGTTTCTGAAGACTGCTCTCTTTATCAAAGGAGCATCTAGTTATTCGGAATCTGTGCCAATCTTCTTGCAATGCTGTTCTTAAGAGCGCGTAAAGGGCTTTTTGTTCCATTACAATGGCTGGAACACTTTTAAAATAAAGTTGGAAATTACACTTCAGTAAGTGAATTAAAAATGAAGGAGAGTGGTACCTAAGAAGGCCAGAGCACCTCTGGGTTGTCATCCTTTTTCCAAATTTATTTACCTGGATGTTCATTTGGATCGAACCAACAGAAAATGCCATATTGACCCAGAGATACCCTAAAAAATTACACTAAAATAAAAATGGCTACTTCAGAAATGTTTATATATATAATTTTTATTTTTGTCATATAATCTTTTCAATAACTGTAAAATTGTTACTTAATTTGGAGAATTTCTTAGTTTTCATCAAATGCACATGAATGTCACTTCTTATAATCATTGACCTCAATTTTCTTTTAAAAATGAGTTCTAAGAAATGCACGTAAGTATGCCCTGGGAATCCAGTTTTCATGTCAGCTGACCAGACAAAACCTACGAAAGACTTAATGCTTGTGCCATCTAAAAAAAGTCTGATTTTAAACAGGAAAATTATATCTACCCTATCACATACATTCAATAAATTTGAATATCATGTATTTAATATTCTATTTCAAATTTGCATATGATCCAAGTAATTAACAAAAGACCAACAATAGTTGGTCTAAAAACCACCTAAAAACACTTCAAATCCACCATATACTTTAATATAGAACTATTACTATATCATTTAAATATTAATTTTCACACAAATGAGTTCATATAAAAACACCTTAGGTCTGCAGGCCAACGGGTAAAAATGTCTGCAGGCCAATGGGTCAAAAATCAAAATTACAAAATACTAATTTCTATTTAGTACTGGTCTGGAGTTCTTGATTTTCCAAAAAGCAGAAGGAGAAAAAGTAAAGGAGGGAGAAAAACAAAATTCCAGAAGCACCCACCACGTTCCAGTCCTTTATGGATGGTCCTATACTTTATCCTTTATATCAAGTTATTTCATTGCAAGAGTAACTGCATGGGATAGACTCTTACACATGAGAATAATCTAGGCATACGTATCACTTTAACTTGTAGTAAATACCATTTGGTTTTCCCCAGTGTCATGCCTTTTTGGTAATCTCACAATTTTCCAAAGACCTATAGGAAACAAACTTATTTAGTTTTATTTACTCCATCATTTTCAAATTCATTTGACCACAGAACCCTTTCATTTTCCTACAATTAGATGTTAAAGGAACAATGAACTCTACCAGTCTTTCTGGTGTGGGTAAATTGAACATATTACTGGAAAATACAAACCATACAACTTGTCAAGGACACTCAAAACAAGCCCCTAGGAAGGGACCTTGATCTAGTATAATGCTGCATTTCACCTCTTGGCTTCTTAATGTTCTCCGACTCTCAACTTGTTTCAAACAATTCCCGATAACCTGTTATGGCTTAATTGGCTACCCTCTCTAGAAATGTTTTCAAATTAAGTAGGGGAATAGTGAGAATTCCCTCCTTTAACGCAAAGGTAAGATCTGCTGGAGGAGTTACAGGGCTCCATTGGAGTGGCTAAGCTTTTCAGGTGCACCTCAAAACCCAGCACCCCCAAGATTACCTGATCAGCATATCTTGGGTCTTGGGCACCCACATGACCCAACTGCATCTTTTTTTTTTTTAATTTTTATTTTCATCTTTTTTTTTAACATCTTTATTGGAGTATAATTGCTTTACAATGGTGTGTTAGTTTCTGCTTTGTAACAAAGTGAATCAGCTATACATATACATATATCCCCAATTACATCTTCATTCCCTCTTTAGAAAATGTGACTAACAAGATGCCACTTTCCACAGATCTATAGAAATGCTTAACAATTGAGTGAACATTTTTAACACAATTTGAGCTGCACGTACAAAGATGTAGAAGAAAAGGTCTAAAAATGTAAGGTACTCCTATCTGGTAAAGTCACTGATTTCGGTTAAAGTATACGTTTCCATTTAAAAAGAAAAGAGCATCAACAGTGAAATGTGCAACTCAGTAAATCCAAAATACATTCTATGAAAATGACTTTTTTAATTAAATCAGGAAGAAACTAAAAATGTCTTTGACTATGAGTTCGCTAAAGTATGACATGGTTACCGTAATTTCCACATTTAAACATGAAATAAATAAATGTATGATTTTGGTTTGTCGAAGTGAATATTAGGAAGCCAGAGGCAATTTAAATGGAGATAATCTCCCTTTTCCTGTTATTGCACTGTCACAAAAAGGTCAGCAGAATAAACAAGAATATGTTAACAGAATTTCAACTCATTTTATCACAAAGCCCTGTATTAGTCGGGTGTTATCCTCTGCACTATTCTGTGTGAAATACTGTGTTAAAATGTGACTTTGAAAAATTCAAGTCGAAGTTTGCAGAAACTGCAGGCATTCACAACTCTCCAAATATTTACTTACTTTGCCAAATTAAAAACATGCTGTTTTTCTATAATAATTCAGTTACTCTAATACTTCTATTATGGGCCCAACCTCTGCTAAAGACACTGCAGGAGAACACACACACACAAAGTGTATATACCATGGTCCCTGCCCTCACAGAACTTACAATTCAATTATGAAGTAAAATAACAAGAATAGTAATGGTTGAACACGTCACTACAGCGTAGATTTTTGATGTTCATGACAAAGGCATTCATCTGGAGAGCCTCATGGAGCCTAAAACATCAGGCTCTCCCTAAAGCCCTCCTGTGTTACAGAGACCGAGTAACACACCAGCTAAGTGACTTTGAGAAGTGAAACAGAGGAGAAATGATGAATGGTACCTTCATGAATGCCCAAGTCTACTTCAAATCGCTTGTAAAATTGTGTGATGCTGGCAGTAATGCTAATATAATTCAGAAAGTATGGATATGTACAATCATGTATTCGCAACAAATATTACACACTTACTATGTATCTGGCAACCGTTCTTAGCGTTGGAGACATAGCAGTGAATACAGGATACAAAGGCTATTCTCTCACAAAGCCGACATTCTAGTGGGAGAAGACAGAGAGTAAATCAATAAATACTGAATTTGTCAGGTTATGCTGTGAGTGCCAGGGGCAGAGGTACTGCTGGAAATGGGGATTGGTTGCTCTTTATATAGAATGGTCAGGAAATACCTCTTTGTGACTTTGATATTTGAGTAGAGAACTAAAGATGTCAAAGGGAAGACCTGGCCAAGAAAAGAGGAAAGCACATGCAAAGGCCCTGAGGTGACAGTGGTGTTAGCAAATTTGAGGAACAGCAAGGAGCGTGGTGTGGCAGGAGTGAAGTGCAAAGGGCAGAGGTGGGAAATGAGGTTAGAAAGAGACAAGTACATGGGGAAAGGGCAGCAAGAGCCCACTGTGCTGGGCCTCAATCAAACACGGGCTGGAGTCTTACTTGAAAGTGTCATGACATGGGATACCTTTGTACAGATACTGAAGGATAAATGAGATTTATCTAACTTGAAGGAAAGGAAATTTGAGATGCATGCTTATATCTGTTCACTCTCTATTTTTAGATCTTTCTGGTACTTCTGAGAACATTAAAAGAAAGACCAATGCTTGTGCTCAGACTTTTATTCAAAATGAATCATCCATTCCCGGCCATTTTTTTTCCCACCAGAACACCTTGGAGCCCACTGAATTCATAGGGCCAGTTCACTGGCTTTCTAACTTTCTTCACTTTGTTCTGGAAATCTCTCAAAAAATGAGAATGTATAGTCAAACGAGTCATGTGTGGCTCCACATGAAATGAAAACTTTTCAAAAACTATTTAAACATCTGATTAAATTTTTTTAAAATCCATGGTGGTTTCAGTCGGCTCCCAGCTTATAGTAGCAGAAACTTTAAGAATGTAAGAAGGTGAATTTTCATACACCTGTCTGATAAAGGCATTAAAGGATGGTTTGGAAAAAAGGTGAGAATTAATCAAGCGAGGTGATCTCACCCTAAATATACATTAATTTATGAGATGCTAACAGCATGGGAATTAACCTATGAAATAGCTGCTCACTTTATTAAGCAAAGAGGACCGAAATGTGCTACGCTCGTTATAACAGAAACTGAAATACATCATACTGCAAGGTAACTAGGCAATGACTGAAATGGGTTTTATAAGGACAACATGCCTACTGAATGGCTCAGCCCATTTCAAGTTCAAGAGGCTAAATCAAGGACTAAATTTCAGGCCTCTTGCCTTCCAAGGTGGCCCACACTCTGTCTATGGAGTGTGTATCTCCCTGAATAAACCTTCCTTCACTTTACTATGTCTTGCTCTTGAATTCTTGCCTGCACAAAGCCAAGAACCCACACTGGGCGGCCATCCCAGGGACGCAGACATGACTTGGGATGTGACCATCCTCTCGCACCCCACTCTCTTTGCTGCAGCATCTTTTCTGGCACCCAGTGCGGGGCCTCCAAGGCCATAATCTCGATCCGCCTACTGGGCTATGGCTCCCCTCTGAAGGGTGGCTGGGCCTTATCCTGAGCCACGTAGACTCGAGTAGCCCGTTAAGTGGCAGCTGACGTCGCCTGCAGGATCTGGCAGAGACCAGCTCTCTGGCCGTGAAGAAGCACACTGAGGCCAAGGCTCTTCCCCCTCAGTCTTTCTCATTCTCCTATTGCTCTATCTCTTCGGACTTGAAAAGATCCACCCAGACGACCACCAAACATCCAAATTAAGACTGCGCGGCAAGTAACTGACAACTTGGTTGGGTCTAAAGAACTCCTGCCAGGGGGCTTATCTGGTGGCGCAGTGGTTGAGAATCTGCCTGCCAATGCAGGGGACACGGGTTCGAGCCCTGTTCTGGGAGGATCCCACATGCCGCGGAGCAACTAGGCCCGTGAGCCACAACTACTGAGCCTGCGCGTCTGGAGCCTGTGCTCCGCAACAGGAGAGGCCGCGATAGTGAGAGGCCCACGCACCGCGATGAAGAGTGGCCCCCGCTTGCCGCAACTAGAGAAAGCCCTCGCACAGAAACGAAGACCCAACACAGCCAAAAATAAAAAAATAAATTAAATTTAAAAAAAAAAGAAAATAACTAAATTTCAAACTGAATTCTTGAGACTTCATAAGCATATATGGAAAATTGATTTCTCTTTCTATTCTTCAACTTTCTCAGCTATTCATTGAGGAAAATTCCATTTCACTACTTCCCAAGGGGTATGTTTTGGAGTTGTTCATGTCTGCGACTGCTAAATATTATGGTTTTCTCTGCTGTGTCTATAACCTCAAAACAGTTATTTGCAAATTCCAAGGCACACACACACACACAAAATCAATGCATCCTAGTTTCATTTATTAGAAATCTCCTAAAAGGTCATTGGAGTGCATAGCCCAGTATCCTGAATATCATTTTGTGAGGTCTGGGATTCCTCATGGATTTTTCTGTTGAATTTATACAAATGAAAAAAAAAAATCTGAGCAGTCATTTGGGAATCGGAGTTTAAAAATTCTGCAACCTTCATAAAGCCTTTCTCAATCAGCTACATAAAAGTGCTGTCTCCCTTCTTTGAAATCTTCTAGCAGTTATGGCCTGTATTAGTCATTTGTCAATTTATTTTATACTGCTCTTTGATAGTTCTTCTAGTCTTTGTATTTAAGTATTATTTTTAATATTTTATTGTTACATTTCTCAATACTTAGAACTTATTTAACCAGATTTTTAACATTTACAAGATTAAAGACTAAAACTGTAACATCTATGCAATCCCTTCCCCACCTAGGCATTTCCAGATAGGAAATATCTGGCATACTGCAGCTATGCCTTCCAACAATACGTTGATTAGATTTTTGATTTCAGATACATTGTTGGAAAAAAGTCCACAGCTGACACAGCTGCTGATACTAAAGCAACTACATCTTCCAAAAATATTCACAAAAGCCTGAATAAGTCAACCTATAAGGATAATCACAATTTTTACACAATTGAAGATATAAAAGCTGTACATTGAGGAGGATTCTGGAAAATAGCAGAGTAGGAACCACCTGGAATCTGTCTCCCCACCTAGACAACAATTGCACCAGCAGAATCTATCTACTCTAACTATTTTAGAACTCTGAAGGCTTGAAACTTCCAGGGGGAAGCAATTAAAGGCATCCAAATTGGAAAGGAAAAAATAAAATTATCTCCATATGCAGATGATGTGATTTTATATGGGGAAAACCCTGAAGATTCCACAAAAAAAACCTGTTAGAACTAGTTCAGCAAGGTAGCAGCATTAGTTAGTAGCAGCAGTTAGCGTCTGAACACTAACAATGAAAAATATGAAAAGGAAATCGTAAAAACAATTCAGTTTACTAGAGCATCAAAAATAAGAAAATACTTAGGAATGAACTTAACCAAGGAAGTGAAAGACTTGTGCAATGAATACTACAAAACAGTGCTTTAAAAAATCAATGAAGACATAAATAGAAGCACATCCCATGTTCATGTACTGGAAGATTCAATATTAAGATATCAATACTACACTAAGCAATCTACAGATTCAATATAAACCCTATCAAAATTTCAGTGATTTTTGCAGAAATAGACACATCTATCTTAAAATTCATATGGAATTTCAAGGGACCCTGAATAGCCAAAACAATCTTGAAAAAGAACAAAGCTGGAGGGCTCATACTTCTTGATTTCAAAAGTTACTATAAAGCTACAGTCATCAAAGCAGTGCATTACTGGCATAAAGACAGACGTATAAAAAAGTGGAATAGAATAGAGAGCCCAGGAATAAACCCTCACATATCTGGTCAAGTGATTTTTGACAAGGGTGCCAAGATCATTCAATGGGGAAAGGACAGTATTTTCAATAAACGGTGCTGGGAAACCTGGATATCAACATGCAAAAGAATGAAGCTGGACCCTTATCTAACACCACATAAAAACATTAACTCAGAATGGATCTAATAGTTAAATATAAGACCTAAAGCTATAAAACTGTTAAAAGAAAATATAAGACAAAAGTAACTAAGCGGATTTTCTTGTTTAATTTTTTTAAAGGAAACTCAGAGCATTTAGCCCAACCTTATTAGTTTATTAAACAAACTCCACTGCATGCATTTCTGGGAACCACCTTTATTCGTCTACTTCTGTTCTACTCTTAGTATGTTTCTATTTATGTTCTGTTTTATTACATTGTATGTGTTTATGCAGCTGCAAAACTTTAGAAGTTATCTAAATACATGAACAAGGTACATTAGATAATGTTGGGCATTTACAAATTTCCTTAAGGATTACCCAGTTCAATGATTGGGGTTTTTTTTTTCATCAATAAGCAAGAGAAGAAAAGAAGTTAAATGCAAAAAGTCAATTGATCATGTTTTTCACTTTATATTTTTAATTGAAGTATAGTTAATTTACGATGTTGTTTTAGTTTTAGGTGTATATATATAAATATATTCTTATGTTGTTCACTTTTGATTGTTGTGTCGTTAAATAGAAAATGTGTAATTCTGGCAGTGGCTTATGAAATAAAATATTTTCCTGCATTAAAGTAAACAGGATATTACAAAGGCATTGCTGTAGAATAGGGGCATATAACGGCAAAGAATTAAGAAAAGGCTATAATTAATGATTTTCTTTAGCCCTCTCTGTGCCACTCATCCACCATGAATGCCATGATTTTCTCATTTCACTGAGTTTAACAGGAAACCAAAATTCCTGAAAAAGCTGAGTTCTTCATCTTACCCCTTTCACTTTACGATTCTCTGAACAGCTTGGACAGTACAGTTTTGTTCACGTGGGAATATCCCCCAAGTCACAGAGGTTGAGATTTTGACCCATGCCTCTTATTTCACAGAAGAGATCCCACTGCACCTGGTGTACAAATTAATGTTTTTAAAGTCCTCACTCGCCAGCAAATGCATTAACTTCTTAAATTGTGACTGAGTCATTTCTTCGAAACTTTCTCAGAAAAATGCTGATCCTAACAGATTTGCTTTCAAAAAATTTGGATATGATTTCCATAACATTTTGAGGGCAAAATGCCAAACGCTCAGAACTATTAAAGATATAGAGCAAGCAGACGGACAAAAAATATTATCAGCTATAAAAGTCACCGACTGGGAGAGTTTCACAGTTAACTCTTGCATTTCTTCAGCTATGGGCTTATCTGGATCAGCTTCTTCAATAAATCTGATTATTCTTTGATCTTAAAAGGAATCACAGTGTTATTTGAATGGAGAGAAGATTGATATTTCACTTGTCATGGTGAAGGAGGTCCTGTGACTTTACTTAAGGCATCACCACCTGTGTGTTCTCATCAGGGTCTCTATTTCCTTATTTAGGTGATGGGTAAGCTTTGTGGACATTTATTGAGCCATCCCTTTATGCTTTGAATGCTTTTGATAAGTAAATTATAACCCCCCAAAATTATTAAATATTTTTAAATAAGTGATCTTGATAGAAATCTTTTAGGTACACACCAACCTGAGAGATGTACTGAATCCTGCATGTTTTGAAATTCATATCAAATTTATTACAGGCAGTAATGATCTAGTGTATTGTTCACTTAGGCATCTTGTTTCCCTTCCTCTCTTTTCTTTAAACTACTTGCTACTTAGTGTATCCTCTTTCAGATGGACAAGAGAAGGAAAAATAAGATCAAAGTAACCTAAGGCTTTACTACCATACTGGGTGTACCAAAAGTCTCTCATTTTTGTAAAGGAGGTAAAATATATTTGCCAGGGAATTCCCTGGCAGTCCCGTGATTAGGACTCCGAGCTTTCACTGCCGAGGGTGCAGGTTCAATCCCTGGTCGGAGAACTAAGATCCTGCAAACCTCGCAGCGTGACCAAAAACAAATAAATAAATAATAAAATATACTTGCCAAAGAGAAATTAGGTGATTATCAGTGGGATTCCATGATTCATTCTAATGCTCACTCATTTGTATGATACTCAAGAAGTATTCAGAAATAAAATCATGACACCTGTACAAGATCTTTTAATAATTTGTTTCATATTCAGATGTCCCATCGGTTACTCTGGGTTTCCCTTTTCCTACTTCAAATGCTGTACCAAAAACCTCTCCCCTCCTCGATTTGTTCTTCTTTTTTGGCTTGAGAAAGGATATGTCAGAGCTAATCAGTTCTTACCATGATCTTCACTCATTTTTACTTTGATTTTCCAGATTCCACCTCCTAGGGCACATGTCATATGGTCCCACGTGCTTCTTTTTATCTTCATGGGTTAAGAAATCTACCAGGGGTCAATCTGAGTGACGGTATATATATTTTTCTAACCAAGGAATTCAATCTATGTGGGATTTAGGTCTACTTACAGGAAGTATGCATAAAATGCAATCAGTTGAAGAGTGTGTGTGTGTGTGTGTGTGTGTGTGTGTGTGTGTGTGTGAGCGAGAGAGCGAGAGAGCAAGAGAGAGAGAGAGAGAGAGAGAGAGAGAGAGAGAGAGAGAGAGAGAGAGAGAGAGAGGAAAGGAGGGAGGGACTTAAGGAGAGAAGCAGGGACAGAGGGAGACAGAGCAAGCACTGGAACCCCGTTTCTTGGAGGCTGATCATTTCACACGTCTATTACACCTATTAAATTCCCATTCAGAAGCTATTGACTTTACAGACCATTCTCACTGATATCCAACAAAAACAAATTACAAACTTATTAAGCCTTCTATGGCTATAAAGCACACTGATGTATATTATCTCATGTGATCATTATAACCACCCTTTCATAAATGTCGGCGGACTCTCGTTAACCTATCAATCCATGGGAAAGAAACTTTTCAGTAAGTGCTTTAAAAAAAAAAAAAGCAGTTACCATGGGAAGCATTGCTTGTAGGACAAAACCAATGGAAATGTCAAAAACTTTAACTGAAAATGTATAAAGTTGCTGAGAATCCTGTTTAAATAATTCCTCCTTATATTTTTTAGACTGACTTTTTTATACCTAGCAAATAAAATACTGTTGACCCTTGAACAACACAGGTTTGAATTGCGTAGGTCCACTGACATGTGGATTCTTTTTCAATAGTAAATACTGCAGCACTACACAACCTATGGTTGGTTGAATCCACGGATGTGGTACCATGGACATGGAGGGGCCACCTGTACAATGGACTAACACTAAGTTATACTCAGATTTTCAACTGCTCACAGAGTTGAATCCCCCGCATTGTTCAAGGGTCAACTGTAGACTAAAAGGTTCAAATCACACCAACCACTGGGATTTTCAGAACATCTTCCACAATTAGAAATGTTTTTTTCTTCCTTAAGAACCTATGTTAATAGAGAGATGATAAGGTTGGTCTGAACTATCTAGATTCATCTCACTCACACCATATTCACAGATTATTGATTCCTCCATTTTAGATTATTATTCAAAGCAATAATAAAAAATTCAACTCAATTTTAAGGGGGCAGTTCTTTAAGATGTGAAGTTCTATTTTAAAATATGACCCTAGCTTTTTCCAGTGTTGTATATTTATCAAAAAAGGTGTCATAAACTGCATGAAAATTTAAACTGTGATGAATTACTTATGCGATTAGCAGATTTCAAGTATTAATGGACTAAATTAAAGTTATAACTTTGTCAACACAAAGTGCCTTTCACATATGTGATTAATAAAAGAAGCTATTTGGGACTTAATTTTTTTTTACTAGCTTTCCAGTGGTAGACTGTGAGATCCATATCACAAATATGATAGATATTCTTAATCAGTGATACTAGAATTCTCATTAGGTACTCATTAAACTCCTGCACCTTAGAACACCTTGAGAAGTACATTAGACACTAATGAGTATATGCTTTCATTGTATAGCCCTTATTAATGATAATGGAACTTACATGCCTGCAGTAAGCAAAGACAGTATAAACTATAAAAATAACAGCAGTTAAAACTTCATACCTCAAGACTAAAATAAAATATATATTTGTTGATTTGTTAAAATAAAACTCTCTGCATAAACAGGGATAAAAATTAGTTAAAAACCTCCAGACATTTAAAAATACTTAAATGTTTGGAGATAAAAAATGAAAAACTGCCTGGATTTTTCAGAACAAGAATAATTTTTCAAAAACAAAGGAGTAGTTTTGGATTCTGTGAGATGTTAGTCAAGTTTCTCAACTTAGTTAATTAGCAATACCCTGATGAATGGATAAACCACTAATCTTACCACTGCCCTTTCTGATTTTTGTTTATTGTTTTAGTTTTTCTTATTGAAAATATGCCCATGCTCAGAAATGCCTTGCTGTCGGGAAAGACATTCTATAGGTCAAATTAAACCATGAGTCAGAGGTAATAAGAACCTGTCTATTTACTTCCTTTTGATTTTGAACACAAGTAGCTAAATCACTTTCATAAATTACTACGCAAACTATTTTTCAAGTTAATGTGCAACTGAGATTTCCTAAAACTTCTGATGGTCCTGCTCATGAAATAGCATTGTCTTTCAGGAATTCCTTTTTCCTTGGTACCTGAATTGCTCTAATGTATTAAATTCCATTTCTTCTTGAATCCTCTTTAGAGATGAGGAAAATAAGGTCACCATCTTGCAAGAGTAGAATCTTAGATCTGAAAGCTGTTGAAAAGATCAGTTAGCTGCCATATAGTAGTCATTCTTGCACATCGCTAGCACTGAGAAACTTAGTACTACAGAAGGGAGCTCGTTCCAATTGTTAAAATATTCTTTCTTTGAATTATCTGAAATCTACTCTGTGGGTAACTTCTGCTCCCAAAACCCAGGTCTGAAAGCCCAGGGGAATAAGTGTTAATTCCTCCTCTACATAACAGACCTCAAACACAATAAGGCTTGTCTCTGTGCTGATGTCTCCTTTTTCCCACTGAACATCCACAGCACCCTTGACCGCTGCTTATGTAAGATCGGGTTCATGACCCACTGACCTCTGGCAGAGATGTTAGAGAGATGCTCTCCTGCTTCAGTAAGGCACCTAGAATTAATCAGTTTTCCTGGTGTGGGTTTAGTTGTGCTGAGTGCAGGGAGCTTATTATCTTCTATGAAAAGGATACCATTCTTCTATTAATGCAGCCTAAGATTACACTAGATCTTTCGCCAGCCTCATCACCTTGGGTCACCCTCCATGTCCATGGTAATAACCAGAGGGAATTGAGAGGAACTTTTAACACAGCATCTAATCTGCCCACCTGATCCCTTGGTCAAAGAGCAGTGCTTTTATACCTGGCTATCTGGAAACCTATATAAATGGGTCGTTAAAAACGTTGTAGTTTTTGAGCCACTAAGAAAGGGGGCAAAAAGATTGTCCAAACACCTCTTCATTCATTCCTGTCCTCACAAATTCAGAGTTTAATATTGAGCCATAGCCTTGTGTCTGGCTGGGACAGACACTGGAATCTCAAGTCCCAGGATTTCTCCAATAATATAAGCAAATCACCAATAACGAACTGCACAGAGTAGTGTGATGACAATTCGTAGCAGTGATGTGAGAGCACAGACCAGGAACACCCAACTCAGCCTAAGTCAGATGAAGGGCAGGGAGGTGTCACGGAGAATCCTATTCTGACTTCAATTTTAAAGGAAAAGTGAAGGTTTTCATGGACCCCACTCATTAGTGCCTTAGAACAGTGCCTGGGCACTGAAAAATAAAGGAATGAAGGGAATTCTCCAGCGGTCCAGTGGTTAACACTGCGCTTTCATTGCCGAGGGCACGGGCTCGATCCCTGGTTGGGGAATGAAGACCCCACAAGACACGTGGTGCAACAAAAAAAGGAATGAAAACGTAAAACAACACAAATTTAAGCGGTGGATGAGTTAATTAACTGATGGATGGATTGATTAATTAATTAGAAATAAAGAGTATTTCAGGCACTACGTGCCTGTCAGGAAGATGAGAGTGTAAACTAGTCATTGAGAGGTAAGTAGTTTGGTTAAGTTATGGCTGGTGTTTGTGCAGGTAGAACAAGAAATGGGACTAGAGAAGTGGGCAGTGGAGAGAGAAACGTGAGGGGAGTGACTAGACTTGGAAGAACCAGCTAGCATCATTCTTGCAAAAGTCCAAGCGGGAAAGAGAGAAGGGAAGAGAGGTGGGGACAAGTTTGAGCGATGCTGAGGACCCAACAGATGTCAGAAGTAAAGGAGAGACATCATAATTCCTTCATTTCTTGCTTGGACTACTGTAAAGAAGAAGATGGCAATTATCAACCACAGGTAGAGCAGAGTTTGAAAGTGGGGAGGATGACAAATCCAGTTTGATTTGGATTAAATGAAAGAATGAAATAATGCCATTTGCAGCAACATGGATGGGCCTAGACATTCTCATTCTAAGTGAAATCAGACAGACAAAGACAAATATCGTATGCTATCGCTTATACATGGAATCTAAAAAAAAAGGCTACAGAAGAACTTATTGACAAAATAGAAAGACTCACAGACATAGAAAACAAACTTATGGTTATCAAAGGGGAAAGGGGGCGATCAATTAAGAGACTGGGATGAGCATATACACACTACAAGATATAAAATACGTAACTAACAAGGACCTACTGTATAGCACAGGAAAATATACTCAGTATTTTGTAATAACCTATAAGGAAAAGAATCTGAAAAAGAATACACACACACATATACTCTGTGTGTGTGTGTGTGTGTGTGTGTGTGTGTGTGTGTGTGTATATAACTGAGTCACTGTGCTGTACACCTGAAACTAACACAACATTGTAAATCAACTATACTTCACTAGAAATAAAATGAAACAAATTAAAGATGGAGTATTCACAAAAGATGTTCCTGAGGAACTGACCATCCACACCCAGTCTCCAGTTGGGGAGAGAGGTCTAAACACAGATATCTGCGTCATCAGAGTCAGAGCTGAAGTCCTTGGTGTGGGTGAGACTGTCCAGGAAAAGTGCATAGTGCAGACAGAAGAATGCCAACGTCTGCAAACCAGACTTCAGAAAGTAGTGAGGAAGGTTTCCTCCCTAAGATGGAGGGACTGAATATATGTGTATGTTGAGTAACAAAGCCCAGCTGAGCAGAAGCTGAAAACAGGGAGGACAGAATAATTAATGGATCAAAGCTTCTAGCATTTATCTATAGCTCTGAAAAGTTCTCCTATCTTTCAGACTTTAATTATAAAATGAGAACTTTATTCCCAAAGAATACATTTTCTAAGAAATCAGCTAACAGGTTGTTTTCTGAATTATTAATTATGTTTCCTTTAGTGTCTTTCTCACATTCAGGGTCTCCACTCAGCCACCTTCTGATGCTAAAATTCCTCCCCTGAACCTTCCGGAGAAGCTAAGGATGGAAAAGAGGCAGGGCCCAAACATGGGCCTTGAGATGGAGTTGGGGTTTGACTCTCCGTCAGGTAGGAAGCTCTAACCAGTAATATTCGGCTGCTCTGGACCGCAGCATCCAGCCTTTACCAGAAGGTACTGGTGTCCAGCAAGACACCTTGTGTAAGACCTCGGTTATGCAGAACCCAGGGACGCAGCTCGTTCTGGATAGCTGGATGGTTTACCAACCTGCTCCCCACGCCCCATGACTTTTTGTGAGGATTCTTCCCTAAAACCTGTCTACAAATATTTCTATCTTTATTTCTGTTTCTTAGCATGTTATAGTGAAAATATAGAAGCCCTGAGGGGCATCCCCTTATCTTACCACCAGCAAAGTCACCCGCCTTCTCCGTATCTGTTCCCTGCCATCCTTCTTTATACCCTGGGCAAGTGCCTCAGATGGCATCAAAAACTACCCATGCTTTGTGCTCTGGACCCCATCCTCACTCACTCACCTTCATGAAGACTTTGCCCAGCTGTTCTCAGAAATTATCCCATCTCTCCCCTCTCTTCTACATTCTTACCTTCTCCCTCACTACTAGAACTTTCCCCTTAAAATACAAATATACTATACAACTCCCACCTGACACTTAACATACAAATAAATACCTTAACAAGCCAAGGTCTACACTCGCCTCTATGCTGTAACCTCAAATGAGTGTGACTATTCCTGCTGCCTCTACTCTCACCTCCCATTTTCTCTACCACTGATGGTGCAATCTGCTGTCCAATTTTTCAACAGAATTCCAAGTGGATTTTTATTCTTTCCATAAACTGATCAAATCACGATCACCAGTGAGCCCCATGTTGGAAGATCCAGTGGTCCCTCTTCAACTGTCATGATAGTCGACCTTCCACAAACATCTGATTAAGGCACACTTTCTTCTGTTGGTTTCCACAACCCTCTGAAGTTTCTGACTTACCTTACTGACTGCCCCTTCTTGCCTTCCCATTGTTCATTTCTCCTCCTCCTTGCACGATCTCCACTTTGATGTGTGTTACGAATCCTACACTCAACATAGCAAAACAGTTTGTCCTTTACACCCCAAATTCTCTCGATATTCCCCATTTCAGTAAACAGCACCGCCAGCCATCTGCACAGTTGCTCAAGTGCCTGCAAATCTTCCTTGAAGCCTCTCTCTCTTCCCTTCACCCCACACGTGGAATCTGCCAGCAAATCCCTCCAGCTCTACTTCTGCAAAATACTTGAACTTCACCACTTCTCCCCACCCCCACTCCCTCCCCCTGGGCCAGCCACCAACCTATCCTGCCTGGCCTTTCCTAACTACCTGGGAAGCTCTCTTCTTGTGCTTTTACTTCCCTGCAATCCAGAGTAACCTTTTTTAACCTTTTTCAAACTAAGTCGGTCTCCTGAATAAAACTCTCCAATGTCTTCCCACTTCACAAAGAATAAAATCCAAACTCCATGTCAGGGCCTTATATACGGTCCCAGCCTCCTCCCCTACTTCAGTCTAGAATTCTCTCTACTCACCATGCTTCACTTTAGCCACAGGAGCCCTTCTGTTCCTTGAAATTACAAAGCCCTGCTGACCTCAGGGCCTTTGCATGTATAGTCTCTCTGCCTGGAGCACCGCTCCCTATAGGCTTAACATGGCTGCTGCTTCTATGCATTCAGGTCTCTGCTGAAAGGTCGCCACTATTCACAGTCTTCCCTAATCTAGACTCCTCTGCCCCATCTGTAAGCTGGGTCTCCATCCCACGACCTGTTTCTTTCATCTCACTTTTTGCTGTCTGAAATTAATCTTCTTTTTTATGCTGTCATCTGTCTCTCTCCACTAGAATATAAATTCAATGAAGCCAGGTATCCTGTCTGTTTGAGCCAATTCTGAGTCTCTCCAGTGCCTGGCATATATGAAGGGCTCCACAAATAATAAATGAATGGTTAATCAGGGATCAGTGCTGCCTGGCTTTGACTCTGCGATTCCTGCTAAATCAAAATAACACTTGTGGTGATAATAGTTGTTGTCCCTTAAATGCTGACAAACTCATGACCTGGTCGAGATGTCAGAACACCTCTGATTTAGAAGTGTAAAGATGGACACAGAACCTGAAGGAATGTATTTTGACACAGAGTCCGCCCGGGATGGTGTAAACACCTTAACACATGACCTGTCCCAATGACATTAAATAGTTTTTAGAATTTCAAGCACTGCTGACTATTGTTTTATAGTTAGCATCTCCAGGCCCACAAACGGAGGCATAAAAGGCAGCGAGATGCTGACTCCAGCGGAAGTTTTAATGGAGTGGCCACGATCGTTAGTCCAGTATCCTGACCACTCAAGTTCTCTAAGCTCGGGAGCTGCACGGCCCGTTGTGAGTCCCTCTCTGCGTGTATTCCCACAGTGACTAGAGCTCTTAGATTAGAACACAGGGGATCTAGAGACTGTCGTACAGAGTGAAGCAAGTCAGAGAAAAACAAATATCCTATGCTAACACAAATACGTGGAATCTAGAAAAATGGTACAGATGAACCATTTTTCAGGGCAGAAATAGAGACACAGGGAGGGAGGGAGACGCAAGAGGGAAGACATATGGGAACATATGTATATGTATAACTGATTCACTTTGTTATAAAGCAGAAACTAACACACCATTGTAAAGCAATTATACCCCAATAAAGATGTTAAAAAAAAAAAAAAGAAACAGAGACACATGTAGAGAACAAACGTATGTACACCAAGGGGAGAAAGCGGCGGGGCAGGGTGGTGGTGCGATGAATTGGGAGATTGGGATTGACATATACACACTAATACGTATAAAATGGATAACTACTAAGAACCTGCTGTATAAAAAAAAATTAAATTAAATTAAAAAGCAACAACACAGGGGCCTACGCTTGTCTTAGGGGAGTGAGTTGCAGAGAGCCAGGAGGCGTGTTGACCAGGCTTTTGTAGATGCTGGGAGCTGTACAGAGGAAAGAACAGGTGGGAACCACTCAGTCCTCCAGCAAGAAAAGAAAGGAAGCGTGGGGATCCAATTTGGACCTAACAAGCTGTAAAAACTAGATTTGCAGTCACAGGACCATGCTTCCTCCACGCTGCCCCCTCACTGCTAACGGCTATGCGGGGTCAGAGCATCTCAGGATGAGGCTGCCCACTCCTTGGCCTTGAACCTCAGAGTTAACGTGACCTTTCGGAACTCAGCTTTCTCATCTGTAAACAGGCATTCCAGGTCACTATTTTCTCAGGAGGGTGCTGGAAGAATTAAATACTGCTAGTAAGTAAGGATTTAGTAGATGACGGCTGTTATTCTTGTTACACAAAGGAGCTTTCGTGTCTGATTTCTACAGCTCTTCTGCTTCCATTTTTGCTATTGGAGCATCACCTCTCAGCGGATCTGCTTTGGGAAGCCCTTTTCTTCCATCAGACTCAACAGTTCTTATCTATATAGGGCCTGGTACGTCTTAAAATTGAAAATAAATGTATGGTTTTTCATTTACTCTCTGTTTTCTCCGTTATGCTGTAAGCTCCGGGAAAGCAGATGAAGTCTGTCCTGTTCACCCCACACCCTCACAGGCTCGCTTTGGCTTCAGGCCAATTTCCATTTGCCTCCTGACTCAATGAATATTTGTTGAAGGTTGTTGAGCGAATGGCTAGAAATCTGGTCATCAGACCCATCATCCTAGTGATAAGTGAAGATGTGAGTGAAAGTCAGGGGCTCCTTTATGAGGACCGTGCAGAAGCTTTAGTATGTGAACTTTTAAATAACCTCTCTCAGAAGCTTTTCGTCCTACTTCTGAGTGATTCAGTAGAAAGAGCTTCAAGGAACACTGACTGGGGACAGGCCATTTCCCAGCCTCTGTGACCTTGTGCCCGCCGACCATGCTGGGCTTTAACTCCTTCATCTATAAAATGGAAATAATGAGAGCAAATCCACAGGAACGCTGTCAAGACTAAGTGTGATATAGAAACAATTTTCAGTATTATTTTTAAGTGAGAGGAATCATGTTTAAAACAAATATGACAGGAAATCCCAAGATACAACAGAACGAGTGGAACTTCATCGGGGAGGCGTGGCACTTGGCATGTCCCCAGGAAACCTCATCAGAGACCAGAGCTCAGTGGCCCACAGTCAAAGCCACTGACACACAGACTGATGGAGAGTCTAACTGGCAAGCAGTGGACATTCATTCTCTCTTTTCTTGCTTCTCTTCATTCTATTTAGCCGAGGTTGCTTGATAAATAAGTTATAGATCACAGGGCAGGGGAGGGGAGGGATACATGACTTTCCTCCAGTATGCAATTTAGGTTCCCATCTTAGAGTTACAGAAAATAAATTAGCATCTGCGCTGGCAACTCCCTAAGTTTTAAATGCTTAATATTGCATTAAAACAGAGATTCAAATCCTTAAGCCCTAACTGCAGCCATGAAAGAAAGAACACTTGCTCAGTACTGTTTCACGTCATCTTAACTAAAGTTATGTGGATTAAACTGAGCTCCACCCAGGGATAAAGGAAGAAGCATCATTTGATAACATCACAAGCATGTGACTGGCGCAGGGCCATTTCCGGTCAAAGCAACCAGCAAAAAACATTTTCACAGCCACAAGTTGACTATAAAACACACCGGTGATAGTCAATGTTTTGTTGTTGTTGTTAATTTCTCCGCCATTGTAGGAGAGAGGGAGCTGGTTCATGGCTTTATCCGGCAGCTGAACCCAGTCCCATGACTGGCATCTTTTCCTTCTCACCTCCTCAGACACAGATCCCTGAGCTCTGCCAGAGGCTCGTGGGTCTGGTGTAAGCTCACCAGTTCCTGCTGCCATCTCGGCCCGGGAATCTCACCCCGCTCCTTGGCATCTCCCCATCTTGAACTGCCCCATCCACTGACTTCCTTGGCCTACAAATAAAGCAGCCTGGTTCCACATGCACCCAGGGCCCCATAGATTAACCTCTGCGTTTCTTTGTCTTTCAATTTAGCTGATGGTCTTTGGTTGGCACTTAATGGTGCTTCTTACCCTGCCAGAGGGCATCGCTTGATGTATTTTTTATACAAAACGTCAGCCCATGGAGTCAGCATGGCAGGCGACCTGTACAGCCTGACAAGAGTGTCAGGATGCCTTATTTCTTTTCCCTCTCGGCTCACCAAGAGTGCCCCCAGCACCACCATACAGAATTGCCCCTCTAGCCCACTGGCAGCCCATCTGCGAACAGTTCCTAGGAATGCAGCAAAATGTTCAGCTAAAATTGTCTCTTATGAGGACAGAATGCCCAGCCTGAACAGGAGCTCAAAATATAGCCAGGAACTTGGTTGCTGTCTTTCATCCAAGCCTGCTCAGTCCCTGTGAGGAGGCATCCAAGACCGACAACCAACAAATTTACATCATCTTTTGAGTTTCCAAGTCTGAGAAATGAAAGTGGCAGGAAGCCAAGTTTAGGTAAATCCTACCAACGCTGACCATCCACAAGTTTAATTTTAAGGGGAAAAAAGAAATAACAAGTGGTCGTCAATTATTTCCTGCAGTTGATCTGGACAAAGCACAATAGGACATCATTACTTTAGTCCCTGCAATTCCTTTTATACCAGCTGAGTACAGACCAAAACAAACCAACCCTTCTCTCAGCAAGGCAGGTCTTAAAGGAACTCAACTGCAGCTTACCGATCCCCCGTCTGCTTTGATCAGGAAAGCTAAGGAGCTGGCCTCCAGTCTCATTCCCACCAGGCTCCTGAGCCTGTCTTATGCAGAGAGCAATGTTCCCATGGGGTGAACGCGTTGCATAAGAGACACACGGAAAATTGTTCAGTGACAACCAAGGAAGTTTCTATGGCCTCAATCAGCCTCACAATACGAGGAGACCCACATCACATCAGACACACTGAAAGGCAGTGCCGGCTCAGCCCTCTTCCAGTGTGTTTCCTGTGCCCCAGACTCAATGGACCAGCACGGCCTGGCTCCTTGGCTATCTTTACCAAGAACACAGAGCAGTGTGTGAGGAGTCAATAAAGAAGGAAAGGAGATGGAGGGATAAATCAGGAGGAAATGACCTGGGTGACAAAGGCAACAGAAGGAAAGCATGCCCAGGTCTTGAAGAAAGTGGCTCCTAGGGAGATGGTAATTCTCCTTCCATATTCAATGCTGCTGGCCTCTGTGAAGGACCACAGAGGGGGTCTCAGGCAGCCTGGCGACCTCATTTCCCCTCTCAGTTAGTTGAACAGAGGGTATGGCAACTGATCCAAGATGGCGCTACCAGAGTTTCTCCCAGAGGTTTGGAATTTGGAAACAAAAGTGACACATTCACTTTCTTTTTGGAGGCCAGGATCTATGGCATGTGGGTATAATAATAGCTAATGGTCACTGTTCTCAGGACTTTAAGGACAGGATTTGTTGGGTCAGGATGAGGGAGCATCTTCCACCCACCAACCATGGAAGCAGAGAGAGCCACGTGCAGACACCTTAGAAGTGTCTTGGGTCCCAGACCAATTGTCTTCATGGGCAAGCTTGCCAGAGAATTCTCCCACTCTCCCAGATTACTGAAATCTCCTATTTCACAACCAAGTAAAAATCTGCCCCACCATTAAACATGAAGCAGAAAGCACTGTCCTCCACCTATCCCTACAACAATATTTGTTGAACCAGCACTGTTCCAGGCACTAGTCAAAAACTGAACAACAGCAACAACAATGCAGCTTTTGTAGAACTACATACTGGTGAGAACTGAGTAAGAATAAAGAAGATGATGTAGAAAGTAAATGATATAACCAGTTATAGTTGAGAGGGGAAAACTATTATAGGACAAGAATCGTAAGTGTTGGAAGCAGTATTGAGATCTTAAATGTTGAAATTTTATGTTTCAAAGGTCATTTGCTCAAGTGAGAAAGTATTTTAAAAAAGTGAGGAAGGAGCCATGTGGATATGTAGGGGGAAAGCATTCCAGGCAGATGAAGCAGCCAGTGCAAAGGCCCTGGGGTAGAAACAGCAAGGAGGCCACTGTGGCCACGAAGAATGAGGGTGGTGGAGTCGAGGTCAGAGCGGGAGAGGTACTGATGGTGTAGGGCTTTGTAGGCTATTGTGAGGACATTATCTTTTGCTCTGAAATAAATCAGGAGCCACTGGAGGTGTTCAGTAGAGGAGTGATATTATCTGACTTACATTTCAACAGTATGGTACCAAATGCTCTGTTGAGAACACTGAAGGGGACCAAGGATGTTAAACAAAGCAGGAAATCACTTGGGAAGCCTCCCAGGATTGATAACAGTGGCTTAGATCAGAGCTGTAGCACGAAAGCTACTGAGAGTTGTTTAGCTCTTGGAAATATTTTGAGGGTAGGGACCAAATTATTTCTTGATGTTAATTCATGTTGCTATTTTTACGTCATCCTCAATACTCTAACCATGCACTTATTCACCTTACCTTACTGAGCATCTACTTTGTGTTCAGCCCTGGATTAAATTTTTTAAGCAATGAAATATTTAAAGCAAGGATTCTAGACTCTGTGGAATTTACAATCTAGTTGTGAGGTAAGAATGACACCTATTTAAAGAATTATACTACTTGGGGTGGGGAGGAGTGATTATTGCCCTATAAAAATAAAAGATCAGTGTGACAAAGGGTTCCTGCTTTTAAAGGTGTGAGACTTGCCCAACAGCTATAGGAGACTCCTGAAAAGAACTGCCTCCCAGTCTACGTGCCTATGACACAACCCCCAGTGTAAGAGGGAAGAACAAATCTGACTCCATATTGGATCTGTTTCTTTTACTTTAACCTTTGCATCCCATTGCTTTTGCTATAAGTTAAGAATATTGCCTCTAGCCTGAAGTATACAAGATAGCCTATTCTCAAGGCTCTGACCTTTAATGGTATTATGCTTTTCCATTCATATAGAGATAAAAAGTTGCAGAACAGAGAATAACATTTGTCTTGTTGGGGGTTTGCAGGAACATCTTGACCTGACCTACATGGGCAGATGCAAGAACAAAGGATTCTGACACCAAGAACTCTGCAACAACGAACCACACCCCAACCCTTTTTAGTATAAAAGAAATCTGAATTCTAACTCAGGGAAGACAGTTCTTTGGGACACTAGTCCACCATCTTCTCTGTCTGATGGATTTCCGAATAAAGTCAGTATTCCTTGCCCCAACAACTGGTCTCTCAATTCATTGTCCTGTCGTGCAGCAAGCAGTACAAGCTTGGACTCGGTGACACCAGCATTTATAACACGTTAGATATAACAGTGGCTCATTTAGAGAAGTTGTTAGCTATACTCCAATATAAAGTTTAAAAAAAGTAAAGAAGTTTTTAGATTTGTTTTGTTTTGCAAAACTGTATTTGAGGAGATTATCCTTTTTGTCATAGAGGCTAAGATAGGGAGCCCAGCACTCCCTTCAGGAATGTAGGACTTTGCCTACAGGTGCTGGGGTGTTGCAGGCAGACGGAACCTCAGGTGTCAGCCCTCTTCGGGAATTGCTTTGATTGAAGAAGGAACCCAGGCCCCTTCTTCCAACTCAGGACAGCTCTGAAGGGTCATCTCAGCCTCAGAGCTCCCCATAGAGCTGCCTCTTCCTTGCATCTAAGCTCTTCCTATGAGTGACCCAGATCTCCCAGTAGCAAAGCAAGTATACATCTTTTTGTTTTTACCTCAAGACAGGTAAGAAACGTTTCCCACACCCTTTGAATTGAAAGACCCTGTCGGAGCCTTCCATTTAATCTCTTCTTTTCCAGTTTATTTATCCATTCACCTACTGGAGGTCATCTTGATTGCTTCCAAGTTTGGGCAACTATGAACAAAGCTGCTGTGTACATGAGTGTGTCGTTTGTGTGTGAACATAGTTTTAAATTCTTGATGAACGCAGCACACAACACCTGTACAGAGCACAAGCCAGTGAGCTCGGCAGAGGGAGTTCTGTATTATATTCCTATCAGCTCTACTTCCAGATTAAATTTTGTCTTTGAATGAACTTCTAGGACTTATTTTGTCAGGAAAAAATAACTTTAAAACCCCAAATCTGTCCTTTTTGTCTATAGCTGCCAGGAAACATAAAGCTAAATTCAACAATTAGTTATAAACAAGAACACATTTCTACCATCTGGAAACATCTACTCCCTCTGATCTTACTTTTCAACCCAACTGTCCTTCTTTCCATGATGTTCAATCTTATAAGCCCCTCAAATCCCTTAGGAAGAAAATTGGCAAATAGTCTCGGAAAAGATATTTGCTGCCAGGGTTAATAATTTGTTAGGTATTTCCAGCTGGCTGAACTAGGGCCCAGAGACCACTAATACAGAAAACACGCCTTAACCTCTGCAGCCTGAATATGCTTTTTGCTTCATCCTTATAGATTGTTCAGAAGAGATGCAAATCTAGCTCCAAGCCTTGGACAGTAACGTAGATTTTTACTGAAGTTGTCTTGAGGATACCAAGCAAGGTAAGGTGACACTATAGGAACAGAGCAAAACCTCTATAAACCGTGTCATTAATCTCTCACCCAGGAGTAGTCAGGACGCTGGGGATTACAATGTCTAGCGACTCAAATCCAATTAGCATGAGAAAATACAGGATTTCTTTTCTCAAAAACCTGGAAACTCCAGGGGTGGATCTGCTCCATTTATGTGCCCTATCTGGCCTGTGGTCAGCAGTTTACAACCTCCGGCAGACAGCATCATTCTTATGATTCCTCATGTAGTCGGTGGTGGCCCTGACTTCCCAGGGGATGCTGGTGTGAGGGCTTCACCGGGTGTACCCATCCCGGGACTCCTTCCACAGTTAGGGACACAGCAGAGAGAGCTGAGCCTTTGCTGAAGTCGGAGTGAAAGTATAGTAGCTGACATGCTGGTTGGTGCTTCATAACCAATTATCTGGGCATCAGAAGGACTGGAGGAGATCCCAGACACCTTAGTCAGTAGCATCCAGGCCCACTGATTGACACTGCCTGCCACTGGTCATGGGGCTTTGATTTAGTAACTCCCCTTGTGCACCCTTGAAGTGACAACATCACCAAGAAATAACAATACATGCCAAGTATTTATAATGCTCTGAGTTTATATTAAATTGACCCCCCCAAAAAGAAAAGGAAAAAGAAATACAGTTGTCTAAAATCTTCACTCGGAAAACAGAATTTAGAGCTTCCTTCCTTCATATATTAAGGAAATACGACACGAAGTCCTTGATCAGATGGCCTACGTTCAAATCTAGGTGTATCACGCATCACCTATGACTCTGGGGCAAGTTATTGGAGCTGTATATTTTTCCTCATTTCTAATATGCAGATAATAATAGCATCTACCTTAGTGTGTTGTTGTGAGTTTCTGGTGGGGATCTGATGACACAAAAAGAGTATGTTTTGTATGTTTATATGTTTTACATATTAACTTTATGAGACAGTGACTGATTAAGAATAATATAAGAAAATAACTAAAAGTATGGCCATAAATATTAACTTAAAAGTCTTAATTTGATAGAGCTGGAAATAGTTTCTCACAAGTTTGTTTCCAATACAATAATTTGTTAGGAATCTCTTCCCAGTAATTGAATGATGATAACCAGCAAAGTCATTAGGATTCTGCATAATCTTAAATGAAATAAAAGTAAATGGGAGATGATGGAAATGGTTATAGATACTTAAGAGAGTATTTTCCCCTGAACAAAAAGTGGATGTAACCATGACTCTGTACAGGGGTGATGTAAAATATCAATTCAGGAAAAGGATGATAAAACCTTTTTTGAAAACATTTTGTCATATACCTCCCAGAACTGCTAAATTGCCTTTCTAGTCTCAATAACACAAGTCAAAGGCCTTAAAGCCAGTATAAAAAATGTGAAACAATCCATCTCAGAAGCAGCACCTGATAGGGGAGAACAGGATTTCCAAATCAATTCGTCATGATCCAATATGGATTAGGCAGTTTGTTTTGACATTTCTCATTTGCTAAGTGCCAGCATGCCAAAGTAATCTTCCTGGGATACATACACAGACCAGAACATTTATTATTATTTATTTAGGGGATTTAGAGCCCCTTTGCCTCCAGAGAAGTCATTTGAAAGCAGAAATATTTTGAAATCAGGACTGCAGGTGGTTTCACCTGATAATAGCTTAACCTCATCATTTCAATCCTTCAGTGGAAAACCGTGCTCTGCCACCTCAGACAAGGTCGGAAAGACCTTCCAGGTTTATGTAGCAAACACAACTACCGCAGGGTAGTCTTGAATTCCACCCCTGATAGAAAGTGATGGAGAGTAATTTGTATTCTAGACCTTCCTAGCCCCATATACTATCCCTTCCCATTTGTCTTACTTTTGAACTGGGAACAAGTAGAGACTTAGAGACTCAATAGTGACTCTTGAATAGAAACTAAACTGCAAGACACAGGATGGTATAATGACACGATCCCTCTTGGTGTCAGGCCAATTTGAGTGTCAATCATGCCGGTATTTCGTCTATTAGCTATTTGACAGGAAGCAAATTACATAACCTTTCTGACCTTCAGTTTCCTCATCCAATGATATAATCCTTTCCTCATTGGATTACAGTGAACTTTAACTCAGATACTATAAGTACATTAACGAGTACAGTGCTCGGGCCCACAGAACCTCAATAAATGTTTGTCCTTCCCCTCAGGGCACAAACCCTGAGTTTTACAGGGTGGGTGGGGGCAGGGGAGAGGGAGGGTAGAGACAAAGAGAAAGGAATGGACATCTTTCCAATGTGGCGCAGATACATGTTGCTTAATGTGATTCTCAGAGGCTCCATCCCCCAAAATGCCCTCTTCAACCCATTTTAGGGAAGCTTGGAGAAATATTTAATACATCAAATACAATGAGAAAGAGAAGAGGGAAGCATCAGTGCAAGACGACCCTATCAGGGTAGGGATTTTACCTTGACATGGTGATAATGCGTCTCTTAACTGCACAGCTAGGAAGGTTATTAGAGAAGGGACATTACCAGCATCTGACTCCCTGGTACCTCTTGCCGTGAGGGTTGGCTTACACAGGTGTTGCCATTTTCACTTGGGTATTTATATTTTTTTAACATTACATGTGTCCATTATTTCTTGAGTGTATTGGCTTAAGTGCACATTAGAATTGCTATTTATAGTCTGATAATGTATAGTTTGATAATGAGAAAGGACTAAAATACCCAGCTAGAGAGCATCTGCCTTAAAAATGAAGAGGTGGGGGAAATGGTGATGGAGGAACGGAACAGGTTCAAAAATCTGTGTTTCCAGGTTCAGAAAAGTAAGTGAAGTGAATTAAATACACACCCTTGTAGAAGCTGATCTCTGCTTGGCAACCATAGAAAGAAGTATAACCTAGGACTCTCCCATATCCAGAGCAGTGTCTCGCCTTCACCAACTCTGAGTTCTGAGCACAAGGGTCATAGGAGGGCCTGTGTGCTCAACACTGGGCTGAGTGTCTCCCATGTAGACCATGTTCAGTCTTCCCAGCAGCACTCTGATGTCTTGCTAAGATCGGGAAACCAGAACTCAGATGTCATTGGTCCACACTGTCACTAATACTGTGAGCCTGGACGCCAAGTCTTTTCTAGTTCTAAAATCTACACTCTTAATTTTACGTAAACTCCCTGCACCTCAAACTGTATCCTGCAGGATGGACAAAGGTTGGGTCTCCCCTGTTCCCACAGAAGACCCATGCTTGGAAGATTTGGGCTTGGAAAATAAGTGGTGGGTGAAAGTTCTGAAATGATAAGTACCTGAAAGAATTCTAAGGCAAGTTATGGGCCAAATAATTTCTATACACCTAGTTGCCTGAATACACAGCTGAAAAGAAATTTGAGAGGCAGCTGTAAAATATGGGACAATAAAAAGTTTCAGACAAAGGATTACAGTCATGAACTAAAAGAAGACTCCTCAAAAGACTGAACCAGGCATTAGGAGAGAAAGGCAGAAGACAACCGCTTTCTGTGACTCTGATCGACCAGGTCTGCAGTGCAGGCTCTGTCTGAAGCACAGCATGAGATGCTGGGTGGTTGAACTGAATGATCACTTGCATCCTCTGCTTCCCACAGAGCACATAACTCCATAGCTAGAAGTGGACGCTGTCGGTGGAGACAACTGTGCACCCTGCTGCCACTTCTGCCCAGGAGACCTGATCTTGTTCGAAACGCCACACACCAAAAAGGACCCTCCATGGTCCTCACTATGTATAATGAAGTCTTGATTCAATGCTCCTAACAGCAAAAGAGGTCGGCGAAGTGTGTGTTTGACATTTTTCCTTCTGCAGTGGGAGGCTGACTCTCCTACAAATGGCCATAAGATGGGGTATGCCTGAACACAGGCAGGGAAATCAAATAGTGGACCGATGAAGGAATAGTAAATGTCCATTGCTGACTTGTTTCAATTTATGTCACTTACTACGGCCTCCAAATACTACACAGACAATCTCATAAAGTTGACCTCACTACATCATCAAACTCCAGAAAGTGGCAGGATTCCCGGGCTTTCCATGGAAAGCATAAATTGCTTCATAAGCCTATCGTGCCCTAAGATCGTCTGTGTTGGATCTGATGAAATCTCAAATTCCCTGACCTACCAGATTCCTCCCGAAAGTGATTGGAAAGGTCTTAAACCAAAGAGTTGTTTTGGAATGAAACATTCCCAAGGAAATTACAGAACTAAAGATATCCCAAGGTCATGCCACCATTTAAATCTGCGCCCCGGTACTATCCCATTGGGCCGCGTTGCTGATCCATGTCACCCATCGTGGACACTTGGCCCTACAGGACTACTGAAATCTCAGTCACTCTCAGTCCTGGGGACCCCAGGGTCCTATGTCATTTGCACCGACCTGGCCTCATTCCACAGCATCTTTAAAATTTAGGTGTAGCTAAATTTAGCACCAGAAGAATCTGTGGATTAAAAACCTGGGTTGTGGTTTAAAAAGTGAGTCCAGATTTAAGACTGCATCTACCAGGTTTCAAATCGTAGCTCTACCGCTCACTAGATTTTACGAGCTTCGACAAACTTCTCTAAACCTTAGTTTTCTCATCTGTAAATTAGGGATGCCAATAGTTTCTACCTCATAAGGTTTCTGAGAAGATATATAATTATGCATATAAAAATACCTAAAGCGGTTTCTGACATATTCATGCCCTGACAATCCTATTATCAACTTTTTTTTTACTACAAAATTGAGGCCTAAGAAGATTAAGTAACTTGTCCAAGATGATACAGCTATGTTATGTGCAGATGTGATTTTTCTAAATTTATTCCAAAGGGTTGGCTAAGGGCTCTGATGGGCTATGGAAAAATAAATGAAAACAAAGAGCAGAGGATATAATACATAAGGAATCCAGAGAGGTAAGCCCCAGTTTCTACATCTCTAAAATGGGTGGATTGGGCTTGATTTCCTGGTTAAGATGGCATTTGTTGCGGGAAGATGGCGGAACAGTAAGACGCGGAGATCAAATTCCTCCCCACAAATACACCAGAAATACATCTACACGTGGAACAACTCCTACAGAACACCTACTGAACACTGGCAAACGACCTCAGACCTCCCAAAAGGCAAGAAACCCCCCCACATACCTGGGTACGGCAAAAGAAAAAATAAACAGAGACAAAACAATAGGGACGGGACCTGCACCAGTGGGAGGCGGCCGTGAAGGAGGAAAGTTTTCCACACACTAGAAGCCCCTTCGCGGGCGGAGACTGCGGGTGGCGGAGGGGGTAAGCTTCGGAGCCGCAGAGGAGACCACAGCCACAGGGGTGCGGAGGGCAAAGCGGAGAAATTCCCGCACAGAGGATCAGGGCCGACCAGCACTCACCAGCCCGAGGCTTGTCTGCTCACCCGCCGGGGCGGGCGGGGCTGGGAGCTGAGGCTCGGGCTTCGGTCGGAGCGCAGGGAGAGGACCAGGGTTGGCGGCGTGAACACAGCCTACAGGGGGTTAGTGCACCACGGCTAGCGGGGACGGAGTCCGGGGAAAAGTCTGGACCTGCCGAAGAGGCAAGAGACTTTTTCTTACCTCTTTGTTTCCTTGTGCACGAGGAGGGGATTGAGAGCGCTGCTTAAAGGAGCTCCAGAGACGGGCGCGAGCCGCGGCTAAAAGCGCGGACCCCAGAGACGTGCATGAGACGCTAAGGCTGCTGCTGCCGCCACCAAGAAGCCTGTGTGCGAGCACAGGTCACTCTCCACACACCCTTCCTGGGAGCCTGTGCAGCCCGCCACTACCAGGGTCCCGGGATCCAGGGTCAACTCCCCCGGAAGAACGCACGGCGCGCCTCAGGCTGGTGCAACGTCACGGCGCAACGTCACGCCTGCCTCTGCCGCCGCAGGCCCGCCCCACACTCCGTGCCCCTCCCTCCGCGAATCAGCGGCTCCTTTAAGCCCGTCCTGTCTGAGCGAAGAACAGACGCCCTCCAGCGACCTACACTCAGAGGCGGGGCCAAATCCAAAGCTGAGCCCCGGGAGCTGTGAGAACAAAGAAGAGAAAGGGAAATCTCTCCCAGCAGCCTCAGAAGCAGCGGATTAAAGCTCCACAATCAACTTGATGTACCTGCATCTGTGGTATACATGAATAGACAACAAATCATCCCAAATTAAAGAGGTGGCCTTTGAGAGCAAGATTTATGATTTTTTTCCCCTTTTCCTCTTTTTGTGAGTGTGTATGTGTATGCTTCCCTGTGAGATTTTGTCTGTATAGCTTTGCTTCCACCATTTGTCCTAGGGTTCTATCCGTCCGGTTTTTTTTTTGGTTGTTTTTTTATTTTTTTCTTTTTTTTCTCTTAATAATTATTTTTTTTATTTTAACAACTTTATTATATTTTATCTTACTTTATTATATTTTACTTTATCTCCTTTCTTTTCTTCCTTCCTTCCCTCCTTCCTTCCTCCCTCCCTCCTTCCTTTCCTTCTTTCTTTCTCTCTTTCTACTTCTACTAATTCTTTCTTTCTACTTTTTCTCCCTTTTATTCTGAGCCATGTGGATGAAAGGCTCTTGGTGCTGCAGCCAGGAGTTAGTGCTGTGCCTCTGAGGTGGGAGAGTCAACTTTAGGACACTGGTCCACAAGAGACCTCCCAGCTCCACATAATATCAAACGGCAAAAATCTCCGAGAGATCTCCATCTCAACACGAGCATCCAGCTTCACTCAACGACCAGCAAGCTACAGTGCTGGACATCCTATGCCAAACAACTAGCAAGACAGGAACACAACCCCACCCATTAGCAGAGAGGCTGCCTAAAATCATAATAAGTCCACAGACACCCCAAAACACACCACCAGACGTGGACCTGCCCACCAGAAAGACAAGATCCAGCCTCATCCACCAGAACACAGGCACTAGCACCCTCCACCAGGAAGCCTACACAACCCACTGAACCAACCTTAGCCACTGGGGACAGACACCAAAAACAACGGGAACTATGAACCTGCAGCCTGCAAAAAGGAGACCCCAAACACAGTAAGATAAGCAAAATGAGAAGACAGAAAAACACACAGCAGATGAAGGAGCAAGATAAAAACCCACCAGACCTAACAAATGAAGAGGAAATAGGCAGTCTACATGAAAAAGAATTCAGAATAATGATAGTAAAGATGATCCAAAATCTTGGAAATAGAATAGACAAAATGCAAGAAACATTTAACAAGGACCTAGAAGAACTAAAGATGAAACAAACAATGATGAACAACACAATAAATGAAATGAAAAATACTCTACATGGGATCAATAGTAGAATAACTGAGGCAGAAGAATGTATAAGTGACCTGGAAGATAAAATAGTGGAAATAACTACTGCAGAGCAGAATAAAGAAAAAAGAATGAAAAGAACTGAGGACAGTCTCACAGATCTCTGGAACATCAAACGCACCAACATTCGAATCATAGGGGTTCCAGAAGAAGAAGAGAAAAAGAAAGGGACTGAGAAAATATTTGAAGTGATTATAGTTGAAAACTTCCCTAATATGGGAAAGGAAATAGTTAATCAAGTCCAGGAAGCACAGAGAGTCCCATACAGTATAAATCCAAGGAGAAATATGCCAAGACACATATTAATCAAACAGTCAAAAATTAAATACAAAGAAAACATATTAAAAGCAGCAAGGGAAAAACAACAAATAACACACAAGGGAATCCCCATAAGGTTAAGAGCTTATCTTTCAGCAGAAACTCTGCAAGCCAGAAGGGACTGGCAGGACATATTTAAAGTGATGAAGGAGAAAAAATTGCAACCAAGATTACTCTACCCAGCAAGGATGTCATTCAGATTTGTTGGAGAAATTAAAACCTTTACAGACAAGCAAAAGCTGAGAGAGTTCAGCACCACCAAACCAGCTTTACAACAACTGCTAAAGGAACTTCTCTAGGCAAGAAACACAAGAGAAGAAAAAGACCTACAATAACGAACCCAAAACAATTAAGAATGGGAATAGGAACAAACATATCGATAATTACGTTAAATGTAAATGGATTAAATGCTCCCACCAAAAGACACACATTGGCTGAATGGATACAAAAACAAGACCCATATATTTGCTGTCTACAAGAGACCCACTTCAGACCTAGAGACACATACAGACTGAAAGTGAGGGGGTGGAAAAAGATATTTCATGCAAATGGAAACCAAAAGAAAGCTGGAGTAGCAATTTTCATATCAGACAAAATAGACTTTAAAATAAAGAAGAGACAAAGAAGGACACTACATAATGATCAAGGGATCAATCCAAGAAGAAGATATAACAACTGTAAATATTTATGCACCCAACATAGGAGCACCTCAATACATAAGGCAAATACTAACAGCCATAAAAGGGGAAATCCACAGTAACACATTCAAAGTAGGGGACTTTAACACCCCACTTTCACCAATGGACAGATCATCCAAAAGGAAAATAAATAAGGAGACACAAGCTTTAAATGATACATTAAACAAAATGGACTTAATTGATATTTATAGGACATCCATCCAAAAACAACAGAATACATATTTTTCTCAAGTGCTCATGGAACGTTCTCCAGGATAGATCATATCTTGGGTCACAAATCAAGCCTTGGTAAATATAAGAAAACTGAAATTGTATCAAGTATCTTTTCTGACCACAACGCTATGAGACTAGATATCAATTACAGGAAAAGATCTGTAAAAAATACAAACACATGGAGGCTAAACAATACACTACTTAATAACGAAGTGATCACTGAAGAAATCAACAAGGAAATCAAAAAATACCTAGAAACAAATGACAATGGAGACACGACGACCCAAAATCTATGGGATGCAGCAAAAGCAGTTCTAAGAGGGAAGTTTATAGCAATACAATCCTACCTTGAGAAACAGAAAACATCTCGAATAAACAACCTAACCTGGCACCTCAAGCAATTAGAGAAAGAAGAACCAAAAAAACCCAAAGTTAGCAGAGGGAAAGAAATCATAAAAATCAGATCAGAAACAAATGAAAAAGAAATGAAAGAAAGGATAGCAAAGATCAATAAAACTAAAAGCTGGTTCTTTGAGAAGATAAACAAAATTGATAAACCATTAGCCAAACTCATCAAGAAAAAAGGGGAGAAGACTCCAATCAATAGAATTAGAAATGAAAAAGGAGAAGTAGCAACTGACACTGCAGAAATACAAAAGATCATGAGAGATTACTACAAGCAACTCTATGCCGATAAAATGGACAAACTGGAAGAAATGGACGAATTCTTAGAAATGCACACCTGCCAAGACTGAGTCAGGAAGAAATAGAAAATATGAACAGACCAATCACAAGCACTGAAATTGAAACTGTGATTAAAAATTTTCCAACCAACAAAAGCCCAGGACCAGATGGCTTCATAAGCGAATTCTATCAAACATTTAGAGAAGAGCTAACACATATCCTTCTCAAACTCTTCCAAAATATAGCAGAGGGAGGAACACTCCCAAACTCATTCTATGAGGCCACCATCACCCCGATAGCAAAACCAGAAAAACATGTCACAAAAGAAGAACACTACAGGCCAATGTCCCTGATGAACATAGATGTAAAAATCCTCAACAAAATACTAGCAAACAGAATCCAACAGCACATTAAACGGATCATACACCATGATCAAGTGGGGTTTATTCCAGGAATGCAAGGGTTCTTCAATATACGCAAATCAATCAACGTGATACACCATATTAACAAATTGAAGGAGAAAAACCATATGATCATCTCAATAGATGCAGAGAAAGCTTTCAACAAAATTCAACACCCATTTATGATTAAAAACCCTGCAGAAAGTAGGCATAGAGGAAACTTTCCTAAACATAATAAAGGCCATATATGACAAACCCACAGCCAACATCGTCCTCAATGGTGAAAAACTGAAAGCATTTCCACTAAGATCAGGAACAAGACAAGGTTGCCCACTCTCACCACTCTTATTCAGCATAGTTTTGGAAATTTTAGCCACAGCAATCAGAGAAGAAAAGGAAATAAAAGGAATCCAAATCAGAAAAGAAGAAGCAAAGCTGTCACTGTTTGCAGATGACATGATACTATGCATAGAGAATCCTAAAGATGCTACCAGAAAACTACTAGAGCTAATCAATGAATTTGGTAAAGTAGCAGGATACAAAATTAATGCACAGAAATCTCTGGCATTCCTATACACTAATGATGAAAAATCTGAAAGTGAAATCAAGAAAACACTCCCATTTACCACTGCAACAAAAGGAATAAAATACCTAGGAATAAACTTACCTAAGGAGACAAAAGACTTGTACACAGAAAGTTATAGGACACTGATGAAAGAAATTAAAGATGATACAAATAGATGGAGAGATATACCATGTTCTTGGATTGGAAGAATCAACATTGTGAAAATGACTCTACTACCCAAAGCAATCTACAGATTCAATGCAATCCCTATCAAACTACCACTGGCATTTTCACAGAACTAGAACAAAAACTTTCACAATTTGTATGGAAACACAAAAGACCCCGAATAGCCAAAGCAATCTTGAGAACGAAAAACGGAGCTGGAGGAATCAGGCTCCCTGACTTCACACTATACTACAAAGCTACAGTAATCAAGACAGTATGGTACTGGCACAAAAACAGAAATATAGATCGATGGAACAGGATAGAAAGCCCAGAGGTAAACCCATGCACCTATGGTCACCTAATTTATGACAAGGGAGGCAAGAACATACAATGGAGAAAGGACAGCCTCTTCAATAAGTGGTTCCGGGAAAACTGGACAGGTTCATGTAAAAGTATGAGATTAGATCACTCCCTAACACCATACACAAAAATAAGCTCAAAGTGGATTAAAGACCTAAGGCCAGAAACTATCAAACTCGTAGTGGAAAACATAGGCAGAACACTCTATGACATAAATCACAGCAAGATCCTTTTTGACCCACCTCCTAGAGAAATGGAAATAAAAACAAAACTAAACTAATAGGATCTAATGAAACTTAAAAGCTTTTACATAGCAAAGGAAACCATAAAAAAGACCAAAAGACAACCCTCAGAATGGGAGAAAATATTTGCAAATGAAGCAACTGACAAAGGATTAATCTCCAAAATTTATAAGCAGCTCATGCAGCTCAATAACAAAAAACCAAACAACCCAATCCAAAAATGGGCAGAAGACCTAAATAGACATTTCTCCGAAGAAGATATACAGACTGCCAACAAACACATGAAAGAATGCTCAACATCATTAATCATTAGAGAAATGCAAATCAAAACTACGAGATATCTCACACCAGTCAGAATGGCCATCATCAAAAAATCTACAAACAATAAATGCTGGAGAGGGTGTGGAGAAAAGGGAACCCTCTTGCACTGCTGGTGGCAATGTAAATTGATACAGCCACTGTGGAGAACAGTATGGAGGTTCCTTAAAATATTACAAATAGAATTACCATATGACCCAGCAATCCCACTACTGGGCATATACCCTGAGAAAACCATAATTCAAAAAGAGTCATGTAACCAAAATGTTCATTGCAGCTCTATTTAAAATAGCCCGGAGATGGAAACAACCTAAGTGTCCATCATCGGATGAATGGATAAAGAAGATGTGGCACATATATACAATGGAATATTACTCAGCCATAAAAAGAAATGAAATTGAGCTATTTGTAATGAGGTGGATAGACCTAGAGTCTGTCCTACAGAGTGAAGTAAGTCAGAAAGAGAAAGACAAATACCGTATGCTAACACATATATATGGAATTTAAGAAAAAAAATGTCATGAAGAACCTAGGGATAAGACAGGAATAAAGACACAGACCTACTAGAGAATGGACCTGAGGATATGGGGAGGGGGAAGGGTAAGCTGTGACAAAGCGAGAGAGGGGCATGGACATATATACACTACCAAACGTAAGGCAGATAGCTAGTGGGAAGCAGCCACATAGCACAGGGAGCTATGTGTGACCACCTGGAGTGGTGGGATAGGGAGGGTGGGAGGGAGGGAGACGCAAGAGGGCAGAGATATGGGAACATATGTATAACTGATGTATAACTGATTCACTTTGTTATAAAGCAGAAACTAACACACCATTGTGAAGGAATTATATTCCAATAAAGATGTAAAAAAAAAAAAGATGGCATTTGTTTGTAATTCCTGGTAATCTCTAAATTTCTGCTATTGAAATAGTTATAAAAATATGGAAAATTTTTTAATATGTCATTCTCTAGGAAATTAGGTGTAATAGGATGGAGATAGACTAATCAATAAAACTGCTGGTATAGATATGTGTTGTTCTCTAAAATAGAACGGTATGTCATGCTGAGATGATAGTAGGAAGAAGCCAAACCCTTTACCCACTGTCCCGCTGCCTGTTGCCAGCTTGGAGTTAGAGGATCTTCAAAATAAAAATATTAATAAATAGGGACTTCCCTGGAAGTCTGGTGGTTCAGACTCTGCACTTGCAATGCAGTGGGTGTGGGTTCGATCCCTGGTCTGGGAATTAAGATCCCATATGCCACATGCAGCAAGGCCAAAAATAAAAAATAAATAAAAAACAAAACATTCCTTCCTAGAAAAGAATAAATAATAAAAAATTGTATCCATCCCCATCCACCTTGCCTCACCCTACCGTGCAGGTACTATTTCATAGGTCGTAAAAGTTACGTCCCTGATGTGGCCACCACTACACCGTTATATCCCCCCTACACAAATTAGCATGGTCCCTTAACAGGCTTTCTAAAAGAACTAGAACTTCAAACAACTTAATGGCAAGTAGGCAGTATCATTTTTGGAAATGCAAGAAGACCACCCAAATGAGAACAATGGCTGTTTATTCACAGCTTGTTGTAACAAGAGAGTCAGCCACCATCACGTGTGTTTGGCAGAAACTCAAGGGCAGGCAGAGGAGGAAGAGCGAGGAGAAAGGGAAGCCTCCACGTGCGCCCTGATTGGAGGTTGTTGGCCTGGAAGCTGGAGGTGGGCCAACTAAGAGCAGGGCTCCTATGTGATTGGTTAGGGTGTCTATTTGGCTTTCTCTGATTGATGGGAAGGTGGAAGCAGGGGTGAATATTAGGGAAGCTGTCAGATATTAAGTCCTGGCCATTTGGGGCCGATTGTTGCAGGGCCTATTGCCTGGCTTCCTACACTGGTTGCTGGAGACTGTGGTGGGACTTGTGTTAGGTCTGACTCATAGATAGCAGGCTGCCTCCCTGGGCTGGTGACTGTGGATCATAGGGTGGTTTCCCCAGGCTGGTTGATGCAAAACTCTTTTCTGTGTGGTCTGGCTGTTGAGATAAGTCTCATCTATTTCCATACGTATATAAAAAAAAAAATCCTAACTGAAATACTAACAAATTTGTAGTCCACTAAAATCAAGAACAAATGCTTGGATGTTTTAATATTAAGAATTTTAGCATTGAAATATATTATTAACTCAAACAAGAAAAACCTTGTAGTCCCCTCAATTTTTGGTTGAAAAAGATATTTAATAAAGTCCAATCATTATTCTTGATTTTATAAGCTTTAAAAAAGCTAAGAGTAAAAACATGAGAGTAACAATCTCACACCAAAAGTCATTGCCGTTATTAAGTCAATGAGACGCACCTTCGTTAAAGCAAGGTTATAATCATCATTCTGTCTTAGCATTGTTCTGGATGCTACAATGAAACTCAAAACAGATGACAGTAATTAGGAAGAGACAATAGTATCATTATTAATGACTGATGTGGCTGTATATCTAGAGAATCTACATAAATAAGCCGAAAAACCTCTTCTAATTCATATGAAAGTGGATATACACCAGACACACAAAAATCAATAGTTCTTTCAATATACCAATAATAATTTTTCAATAAAATTTGTAGTTTTTACAAAAGCTTGAAAACTATTGACCTTTTTTCTAGGTACTTTATTGAGAAAATGTCTTTTTTTTTTTTCTACCGTATGTCTAAACATTGTAAAATAAAATCTGAATAAATCATCAGAAGTACCCATGTTCCTGGGTATGTAGAGAGAAGACGTTGATTCCTCACAGCTCAATGTATAGCTTAAAC
Source organism: Pseudorca crassidens (assembly GCF_039906515.1). Classification (NCBI taxonomy): domain Eukaryota; kingdom Metazoa; phylum Chordata; class Mammalia; order Artiodactyla; family Delphinidae; genus Pseudorca; species Pseudorca crassidens. Next base: position 9,036,334 of record NC_090313.1, read on the forward strand.
ATACTAAAATCTCAAGTTTGGAACGTAAAATTATTTTTAAGAATACAAAATTTTGAAAGACTACAAAGTGATGGTTGCTAACAAGTATTTTATAAAGAACAGTGAAAGAGGACATGATTGCTTAGACAATAAAATACACTCTCAGCTGAGATGTTTGCAGTTTTAGCAAAATGCATGCAATGCATACAACAAGTTACAAATTTAATTACAAAAATACTAAGGTTCCAATAGGCGACTGGAGAACAAACATAACCAGAAAGTCATGAAAGAGGTGATTCCGATGGCTAAACACTTGAAAAAAAAAATGCGTCATGACCAGTAGTTAAAGAATTTGTCCAACTGTGAAATAGTACTCAGACCTATTAAATTTGCAAATATAATACCAATACTGTCAGGAGAGATGTGGTACAACACCTCACAGTTATTACCAGTGGAGGTCTGGTAACTTTCTGGATAGTGATTTGGAAATGTGGCTGCAAATGGGGGGGAAGGAAGGGAGAGAAAGAGGAAAGAAACATACAAAAAATATTTGCAGCATCTCAGTGTAGTGAGATTCTATGATGTTTCCCCTTTACAGTTTTCTGTGCTTCTCAAATTTTCTATAATGAGCATTTACTAATTTAAATTAAGCTGTAATAAGATAAATATTACTTTTAATTAATCTAAAATTAGAATGTGGAGTTGAAATAGACAATCTCTAAGTGACTTCCAGTTATGAATAATTCTATGGCTGTAATGATGTCGACATTCACTTTTCCACAATTACGTTTGATGTACGAGGGAACCATATACATGTAAACCATTTTTAAGACTCTTGATGACCTACCATGAATTTTAAATCTCTGTATCCTTAGTCAGCTTAATGGTATAGTTTACTTTTCTTGTTTCGGTAAAGTAGACTAGGAATAAACTTCCCCTGCTTTTTCTAAAATTACATTAATATGTAAAGAATAGAAATAATTGATTGCCTAGAACATGTCTGAAAATTCTACAAATTATTAAGACTCTTCGATTAGGTAAGCAAGACTTACAGGTCATCTTTAACAAACAAGTTTGAAATATCTGTGAAAGGAAGCTTTCGTATGGAGCCCGACTATATGAGCAGAGTATAATGATGAGTGAAGAAAGAACCATATCATTTGAGTATTTTTTTTAAAAAAGGAGGGGAATGTAGTGTCTATGATTTTGCTTAGATTTGAGAAAGACTCCTATCATTTGGGTTTAAAAAGGAGAGAGGCCTAAAATGTTGTCCACTCAGCTGCTCACATGGAGGAGATTAACCAGATAGTTATTCATCAATTCACATCTCTAATTGCAGAACATGATCATTGCTTTTGTCTCTTTCGGAAACAAATCAACTTGTTGTCATTATATATAGTCTTCAATTATACAGCAGAACAAAATTTAAAAAGGGAAAGTATGCTGTTAAATCTCTGTCTAATGTCAGTCAAGCTAAACTGTGGCCCTGAAACAGGCTTTCCAATATATACGACTTAAATAAGTGACTCAATTTTTTAAATTCTCTGTGCCTGGTTAGGCAAGAAGACCTTTCTGCTCACTTCAGTAAAATAAAATCAAAGGTGCAATTGCTGGGTTTGCATTTCATCAAGCCCATTACCCTTATCACTTCCTTATCTGAGAGTTTAAAACTGTGGTTTCTTCATATTCATGAGTTCACTGTTCTTTGAGAATCTAAAGGGAATACCTTCAAAATTTGCTAACCTAGTCCCAGTAAAGGCAAGATTGCTTTGGGGAAAATGTTTCTTAGAATAGAAACTCCATTATTTCCATCTATTGTCAAGATCATCTTTTACTACAGAGACAAATTCCTGATCTAATTAGTCATTACTCTGACTTTCCTAAAAATTAGAAGAATTTTGCAGGTTCTCATGTATTTGTAAAACTTGAGCACATATCCAGGTGTTTCAAAGAAATAGTTTCCACTGTCTTCTATTCTCTGTAACAGACTGTTTACCTCAGCCACAGGTTTGAGTCAACTGTGAATCATTCACTGTCAAAATAATTTGATTAATCACTTTGAATTTTAAAATTCAATTCAAAGTAAAATCCTTTTCTTATTTTTTTCTTCCACCATGTGCTGTCTTCCAATTTACCTTATCTGGTGTAAAGGAAGAAATCTGTGATGCATCTTAATTCATACTAGTTTGTTCAGGCTTCATATAGACAGATGCTTTGAAATCATTATCATGCCTTAAACTTTCTTTCTCCAAACTGAGTGTGAAATCTTTATGATTTCTTATATAACCCACTCTTCTTACCCCATGACACATATTTTGCTCATCTTGACCACTCTGTTGATTTCAATCTTTTTATAAATTCTTAGACAAACATTTTCTGTAATTCATCAATTCAGCTAGTATGTCTATACAAATTGAGCATATCACATGTACCAAGTTCCATGGGAGCCAGTAAGAGATGAGCAGGTGAAAAGCTTGAATAACTACCTGAATGGTACCGAAGACCACTTCTTGGTCCTCTTTCTGCTGTTAGTCTATCCATCCCAACATCACAAACATTTGATTTCTGTGCAATGAGTGAGTGAATGATTTGATGATGAACTGGGATTGGACTATTTTCCTGCCACAATTGTATATAATGTCAATATCCTCTAATAGAGTTAAATATTGGTCCCTATGTCAATATTTTTGCTTTCAATACACAATTTTTCTGACTTATCAAAGCCACTGTGCAATCACTAATGTCATGTACTAAAATCTCAGTGGTTTGCTTCCATTTAGGGACTCACATGCTGAACCTAGTTTGAGGAAGAATTTCTGTTCATCTTCAATCCTAGTCCTTCAGTTAATAATCTTACTCTTGAGACACACTGTGCTCAGAACCCACATGACAGGTGTTGGCCTTGAGGAAGTGGTATCTAAGGCCCTTCAAGAAGCAATTTCATATACTTGAGGCAGCAGGTTTCATCACCTCTTCTGCCTCTTGGTTTTGCCAACTTTGATTATAATTCATCAAGATGGAAAGAGGAAAATTAAAACAACTAGAGAAGCCAAAATAGAATTAAAACAGACTGGAGAATGAATGAAGGATAGGGACTCTGAAAAAGTATCAGTGGCATTAAATGGGCTTTCTTAGGGCCCTGATATTTTCAGAATACATTTGTGAACTTAGATGTTCTCCTCAATGCGGTCCTCCCCTCATCAGTACTGGCACATCCAACTATGAGTCAGAATGGATAATAAATTCGGTTTGAGTATGATGAAACAGAAAACACAGAATAACAGTGGCTGAAGCAAAAAATAACCCACTTATCTCTCCTGTAGACAAAGTGTGATGGGTCCACTAAGACCAGGACCTCGGCCATTCTTACCACATGGCAGTGACCTTGTTCATCAAGATGGCAGCCTCAGCTCCAGCATGTCCAGAGGGAAGGAGCCAGAGGGAAGTGGAAAGGGCATGAGTCCATGCTCCCTCCCTTTAAGGATGCTTCCTGCAAAGTGCCCACACCATCTCTGCTCCTGTTCTGCTCCCATCACTTTGGCTAGAATTTCATTATATGGCCATATCAGCTGTGAAAGAGATTGGGGAATTTCGTTTTTGTTCTGGGAAATTATGTGCCCAGCTAGCATTTGAAAGTTCCATGATTAAAGAAGAAGAGAGAATGGATATTGAGGAGCAACTATCATTACCTGCCAGAGAACTAATTATTTTTGTTAAATAATGATTGGAATAATTTGATGACACATGAAATCTGACCACCTCTTCTTCTACTCAGACCAGCTTTCCCTCAATAGGGTGTGATGGATGATTTTGCCCTAAAGCATGGTTATAACAAAACCATGATTATAGATGAGATACCATTGAGCACAATATCTAAATTTATCATAGATATCATATCTTCAGATAAATCAGACAAAATGACCCATGCATAAATTTCACATAGAAAAGTAAAATGTATATTAAAGTTCATGAAAACTGATTACTTCAATTTAAGCCATATCTTGATAAACACATAAAAATGTTCCTCTCTTCCCTAACTGTACTTTAGCATCACCTGGGGAGTCTGTCTTGTTGCTGTTGCTGTTATTTGCTCCCTGATCATCTGATAATGCCAAGGCCCAGCACACACCTGAGACCAATTAATCCAGAATCTGGAGGGTATAGAAAAAGGAAGTGGGACTAGGTCTCTGGATGTTTTAAAAGCACCTTCTCAAACACAGAACTCCATCCATATGAACTGCTAATGAAGCCTTAGAATGTAAGCATTAAACAGTGCTTTTTTAAACAGCACTGATGCTTTTCTTTAAAAAAAAAAGCTCAATTTTTATTATCAATGCTTTATTTTCTTTTTAATTAATAAATTTTATTTCTTTTTCTGCGTTGGGTCTTCATTGCTGCGCGCGGGTTTTCTCTAGTTGTGGCGAGCAGGGGCTACTCTTCGTTGTGGTGCCCGGGGTTCTCTTGCGGTGGCTTCTCTTTGTTATGGAGCATGGGCTCTAGGCACGCAAGCTTCAGTAGTTGTGGCACATGGGCTCAGTAGCTGTGGCTCGCAGGCTCTAGAGCACAGGCTCAGTAGTTGTGGTGTGAGGGCTTAGTTGCTCCGCGGCATGTGGGACCTTCCCAGACCAGGGCTTGAACCCGTGTCCCCTGCATTGGCAGGCGGATTCTTAACCACTGTGCCACCAGGGAAGTCCAGCATTGATGCTTTTAATTGCACTCAAGAGTAAAGTGCAATTAAGAAAATCTGTGATGTGATTGATCTCGCTGTATATTGGACTTTATTTTGCACTAAATAAAGTAAGTCACTAAGGTCAACTAAACATGTTTCCAACGACTTTCCTTTGAAACCCAGCACTTCTTTTCCTTCCAGGTTAATTATATAAAGCAATCGCAATGATATAATCTATAGTAACAAAATATTTTTTACAAAGAGGGGAGACTTAGGTGCTCATCGTGATATAAAATATAAGATTTAATTGAGCTCCTTTAATGTTGTCACAAAAATTTTCAATTCTACCTGTTGGTGCCAGGGCCTGGGCGTCTCAGAGGTAACCTACTGCTCTTTTAGCCAGGAGGCTTTTGGTAGTTCCAGCCTTCCTAAATAAATGGGACAGATGCAGAAAGATAAAACTTCTCCCCTAAAAATTAACATAAGGGCCAAGCCCTATGACCAACATGAAAAAACTTGGATTCTAAGCCCAGATCTGCCCTGATTACCAACATGACTTTAACTTCTAATAACCCACTCTCCCCAAGGCAAGGCGTCCTCATCTGTAAACACACAGGCATTTGTCTAGCGGTGTCCAGATCCCCTTCCGGCTCCAGAACCCTAAGTTTCTCCCCAGCAGTCATCCTACTTGGAAAGAAAAGTACTAATTCAGATTTCCTGTCCAAATCATTCCATCCGTCCTCCCCCTGACCGCAGGTCATATTAGAATAGACGCAATGACTAGAGGGAAAATCCCCAATTTGAGCCTCTCCCAGGTTCCCCTGACGATGTAAGTACATTAAGTTCAGGGAATGTGGTTGGAGTTCACTCAGGGGTCATGCACATAATACAGAAAACACCTGGCAGGACTTCTTCTCTTTGGGATCTCTAGGGAGGACCACTGTTTAAAGCTTTGAGACTTTCTATCAGTCATGGGATGCCTAACTTTCCAATGGTCCATACAACAAAACTGACTTCAGAATGGGCGGCAGAAGCACTGAGGGTCTAAGGGATAAATCTCATAAAAATCTAGATGCTGAGGATGAATATGGAAACCAAGACTAGAAAACTGGAGCCTCATTGATATGAGACAAACCTGGAACGTGTCTCAGTTTCCAGAATGAAGAGCCATGGATTCAGTTTGGGCACTGCAACACACAACCTTGACGGTGGAGTCAAGATACTCGAGGTTTTTGTGCAGAGTTACATGCCACCTGTTAGGAACTCTGAGTGAGAAATGGCATAAGGTTAATGGGAAAAACACGGAGAGTCTAGGGCTGCATGTATCAGAAACTAGAACAGCAGACTACTCAAAGGCAGGGCCAAATAAAAGAAGAGATCATGAGACTCAGAAGAGAATTAAGATAGATACCTTTGGTGGATAGTACACCAAATATTCTTCCAATTGCTTACTGCAGAATCCCAGGTTCATTTAGGGCAGTGATGCATCGTGCTAGAAATTCTCAGTCTCACGGCCTCCCTTGTGTGAGCAGGGGGTGCATAAGTGGGGAACAGAGTCATGAAATAATTCTGGCCCAGGTGATGTAGGCAGTAGCCCCTGGAGTTGCCATCCTCTCCCAAATCAGAACAGACAAAAGCCTCTGAAGGAGGCAGGCTGCTGACTCCTCCTCTTCCCTCAGCATGGAGCGTGACTATGAGGCTGGAGCTGAAGCCTCCATTTTGCAACCATGAGGCAAAAAGAAGACAAAAGCTGGAAGGTAAGGGTGGGACATGGGACATCACAGAACCACCAGACCATCCTAGACTTCAAGCTATAAGAGGAAATAAAGCGCTATTTGATTAAGCCGAATTACAGGCAGACCATAACATTCAATAAGCCAAACAGCTCATTAATTACAGTTTAATAATACTTCATGACTTCATAATAGTGAAGAATTGGAAAGCATGAGAAAACTGTACAATAGAGCATACCCTGCTATTCCAGCATCTGCTCGTAGGAACCAACCAAATGCCTCTTGTTGATAATCTCCCTTGAGATTTAAAAAAAAATTAAAGCCTTCCAAGGAGCCAGATGAACTCAGAGCTTTAAAACACATGTGAAGGAATTCTCAGCACATCCTTACTGAAGAGGGGGGTGTTTCTGCCATTTCTCTAAACAATGGAGGAAAGATAGAAAGGCACTAAAATTAGATTCATGCCAGAGCCCTGACATTTGAGATGATACAAAAACTACCAACTGGCACTTATAAATGACGAGAGATTCACAGGAGACAAGCACATCTGCCCCGTGTAGCTGATTAGTTTGAAAGGCAGCATTAAGACTCAGCGGTTACAGATAATGCCTGAAGAATTTCAGATTAGTTGAAGAGAGACAAATAGGAAAATGTTATTTTTCCGGTTTGTGAAGAGGTATTGAGGCCCGAACACCTGGCTGCTGAAGAAATAAACTCCCTCGGGGCTGCACTGTATGTATTGCTCGGAGCGAGTAGCATTTGCCTTCTGCATGGGCTGGTCAGAGCAGATGCTAGCCTGGTGACGTCCAGCCCTGCAGCTTTCTCAGGCTACTAAGTGGACATCGGTGAAAGCGCAAAACAGAAAAGACCCCTTAGCCCGAGAGTTATTTTTTATTAGGAAAACCTAAACTTTCAGAGGAGCTTCCCTGAAGAAATGCTGCCAGCAACGCTTTCAAACACACCTCCACCAAGGAGCCCGTCTACACAGTCCTTCATTCCTTCCAGGGAGATTGCTCTTTGGCCCCTCATAGATGCCTGGTGTCCTGAATCCCAGTCAAGGGCATCACCGAGCTGGACCTCAGAGCTGACTATTGCCTCACCATTGCTGGCTCAAGACAGACCAGCAGTACAATGTACAGACGTGCCATTTCATTACAAGGAATGTTTTTTTAAAACATGTACTAAAATGTTGATGTTTAATACAATTAATAATTTTTATTGCTTTATCATGAGCCTATTTAAGTGAAATTGGATTTTTCCCTTTGTTTTCACTGTGACTGTGGGGTGCAGAATGTCATGACTGCCCGTCCAGGTGGCTGTCACGGCTGTGATTCTGCTCAGACACCAGCAGTTTCACTCACCGTTGCTTTTGTACCATGAGTGCAAATGTCAAGACAAGGAAAAAGGCGGGTTTGTTGCCAGTGGTAAAATTTGACCTTTCAAGAGAAAAACAGAAATCTAGAAAATTTCTATTGTCAGTGGGAGCTTGCCAACACGAAGATTTTTCTGATGAACTTAGTCGTGATATTAACAAATATGATTTCTTGATGTTGTACTAAAAATTTGACAATTGGAAGATCTTCATAACTCTGCGAATCAATTTTTCCTAATGACCAATGAATGGTATTAGAAAGTCACTCACGGTTCAAAGATCTATTCAAAGTGCAAGACCACTGGATTTTATGATAATAGACCACAAAAACCTTGTTGTGCTTTTATATCCCACATTGCAATTAACCTGTAAAAAAATACCACTTTTTTAATTGTCAAATTTTAGCGTACTATCAAAGACGCACATCCACAATTACCTGTAAAGGCTATTAACATGCTCCTTTGTTTTTCAACTACATATCTGTGTAAGGCTGGATGTTCTTTATACACTTCAACAAATCTGCGTGTTGCAGCAGATTGCATGCAGACTCAAGCATGAGACTCAGCTGTCTTCTATCAAACCAGACATTAAAGAGATTTGCAAAACTGTGAAGTAATGCCATTTTTCTCACTAAAATTTTGTTTTAGGAAAGACGGTTATTTTTAATTAAGATATTAATCATATTGATGAGTTTACAATGGACAGTTTTAATGAATGAATAAACAAATATGTTTAACTTTTGTCAGTTTTAATTCCTAATGCAGTCAATATCAACAGATATAACCCACAAACAAAAGGCCTTTGGGATCCTCAAGAAATTTTAAGAGTGGAGAAAGGACCCAAGATGAAAACATTGGAGAGCTACTGACTTAAGCCAAAAAAATTACAAGTACTTAAAGGAGTAGGATTTTGAAAGATGAACTTATTGTTCCTTCTAGAATTAGTCAAGATATGCACAGTGCTAGGCGAAATAATGGCCCCCAAAGATAGTCAAGTCTTACTTCCTGGAACCTGGGAATATGTTACCTTATGTGGCAAAGTGAATCAAGACGCAAATCGGCTGACTTTAACACAGGGAGATTATCCAGGTGAAAGAGAGAGGTGGAAGTTCAGTGTCAGGGTGATGCGATGTGAGGAAAACTCCAGCAGCCAATGCTGCTTTTGAAGATTGGAAGGGGCCACAAACCAAGGAATGCAGCCGCCTCTAGAAGCTTAAAAGCCAGAGAACACAGATGCTTCCCTCGAGCCCCCAGAAAGGAACACTGCCCTGCCAACACCTTGATTTTAACCCAGTGGTACCCACGTCAAACTTCTGACGTCCAGAACTGTCAGATAATTAATGTGTGTTGTTTTAAGTCACTTCCAATGTCAAATTTTACCTGAGTCCTGTAATCCTGGAAAACGGCCAACATTAAGCAATCCCTCTGCCATTTTGAGCTTGGAGAAATGACTCACTGCAAAGAACCCCACTTTCCCCGTGGCTTAGATACGACTCAATGGATGCCCCCCTTGTTTACCTAATACAAGGCCAGACGCTGACCCTCCAAATCCCCGTCCTTTGCCTCATAAATGATTAGCTGAGCTGTTTTGTCCACATTGCCAAGTGGAACAAAATTCTTATTACCCAAACATCACTTAAGTTTCTCTCCCTCCTCCAGAGCCCCGAACTGTGACCCACCCTCTGCCAGAGCCGGCATACAGCTTCTCCTCAATGTTTCCACCTAAAGACAGGGTGACCTCAGGGAGAACCGTCCTTTGATCCACTGTCCTATCATGTCACCCTCCTTGCTCATACCACTTCCCACATCCAGTTCTTTCTAGCCCTGCTCACTCCTCCTTATTTATAATAAGAGACGGCTTTTTTCTGATGTCGGAGACGCTTGCCCCTTCACAACCAGAGACTTTTCCCTATCGCCATAGTCCCTTCACCCGCCTTGCAATAACCTTTTCAAATAAAGTATTTCCTTATCAAAGTGGAGATCTGTTTTTTATTTGACCCCACTAAGTCTGTGGTCATTTATTCCAGCAGCAATAGGAAGGTAATATGGTGGGTTCACTGGAAGGTGATGAAGCTTAAGCCCCTTACTGTTCCTGTTCTAGGTAAGTACTTTTAAACAACATAAACAAATCTGCCTAGCCCAGCTAACAGCAGGTTACTACCCAAAATCATCTTGGGAGAATGGACAAAGCAACAGCAGGAGATAAGAACATTTTTTCCCCCTCATCTATAATTCCTATCACATTGCTAGTATGGTGGCGCTCAGAGTGAAAGTGGTGACCATTTGAGATTGAAGGAGGTTACCAAGATGAGGATCTCTGATGACTCAAATCAATGATTCCTCCATTCAAACTTGTAGGTGGCACAGCAGGAAGTCTGAAAGAAACATCTAAAAATACTCAGCGGCCCAGAATCCAGACGGTCACTACGGGGGACCCCTTGAGAGCCCAAACAGGAGTGCACTTGACCTCTTAGAATCCATTCTTCTAATACAAGCCTGCAAGTGGGAACTCTTACTTCATTTAAAAATCAAAAAGTAAAACTTGCAGAATGAATACGAGTCACACCATTCCCCGGGGTGAAAAATCGAAAAAGAATCTTCCCTCAGTCATAATATTTGAAACCCTTGAAGAGTACCCCTGCCCCAGACCTTATGACATGTAGTATTCGCAAGGATGTTGTTCTAACAGAAAGTGACTTTGTTCTCCTGTTTGCAATATTTTGAGCATTAGGAGGTGTGATGCAAGCAATGCTAACAGCTGATATTTGGGACTTGCAAAACGAAACCCTTTAGTTCATAAGAAAGAAATCTTTATCTCGTAAAATCATCCTGATGAACCAGATGTTTGAGTGTGTTGGATGCTACTTTAATATCTTAATTTCTTTTTTTTTTTTTACTTGAAAATTTAAAAATGAAGATGCAGAGGGCTCACCCAGTTTCCTCAGCAGCAGGCGGGGCCTAGCTCATGAACGAGTCACACACACATACACTTCCACACACACATGCACGCATCCATTGTGCCCGATAGCTTCAACACAGCCTGCTGGTCAACCTTCCGTATCTAAAACCACAGGCTGCAAACTTCATCTAGCCAGAACACTCAAGACCATCTGAGGAATCACTGCTGTGCCAGACAGCCACCACACATCCACCTTAGCCGTCCCCATCTTTTCCACACAGTAGGTAGAATCTGAGACTTCTGGCTTATCATCCTATAAAATGCGGAGCCAGGAATTTAAGATATCTCATAAGATAAAAAGGGGTTAAATGGGGAGCTCTACCCACAGCTGCACTCCCGGCCACATTTCATTATTATTCCGTCCCTCTCTTGGCGCTCAGCAACAGGGTTTGCATTTCCCCTGCAGCTCGAGATATGCAGGAGGCCTTTCCCAGCTGAGTGGCCCGCGGCAGAGGCGATGGCCCTTCTCCAAGGAGCACACAGGACAGCACACGTGCTGTTTCCAACCGGCCAGCTGACAAAACTGTGAATTGCTCCCATGTGAGGGCTGGAGATTGTGGAGGAGAGTTAGAAAAAGCAAAAGAGAAAAAAGAAAGCAGGTTGAGTCTAAAGTGAACTCGACGTGTGCGTCGACAATCTCCACCCCTGGCCCACCTTTGATTCCTGGATACACAAAGCATTCTTAACCTGAGGTTCTTGAGTGGGTCTGGGGAGAGATATGGTTTCCTGTTATTAGAGGCAAAATTGTGGGGGGCGAGCAGAGGTGGAAAGAGCTTTTATCAGATTCTCAATAAAAGGTACAAAACCCATCTTAGTAGGATTTAAAATTCAATTGAGTCAGAAATATCCTTTTTAAACTCTCCATCACAGCTTAAAATATTAAAAATAATCTCTCTCATATCTGTGTTTTAACTTCAGTTATAACCAAAGGGAAGTTTCTGTTTTTTTATTTTTTTTTCCTGTGTCCAAGAAAGAAAATTAAAGTGGGAGAGAGGGAGAAAACAAAAATTGGAGTATAAGACAAATTGTCCAGCTATATAAAGATGAGAAGTAAAGGACTTTAAAAAATGAGGATGAAATAAATTGCTGCTGTCCAGGAATTTGGGAGCTAGAAGGATCACTTATTCCAATGCTCCCTTTTAACAAGTGAAAATAATCAGTAATTTAGCAAAGACCAAACAGCTAAACTCTGGCCTGATCACACTGTCATGCATCTTAAAACCAGCAGCAAGATAACTGACCAGAGTGAGTGGGTCATGATGAATCATTACACAAAGGCATCACCTGCTGGGTCTCTAACAGGCTCCTTCCAGAAGATACTCCCTTCCGGGTTTGCCTTTAAAGATGTTATGGGTGCACAAAGTTGTGTCGTGGCAGCTGGACTGACATTGAACAAATTCAAGTGAAGATTTTTTAAATTTTATTTGGTGATAGTTACTTGGTTTTTCACTTTTCTTTCTACCTATCACTGTGCCCAGGGAATTGAGAGAATTGGACTCAAGAAACATGTTAGCATTTGCTTAAAGTTGATTCCATTGTTTCATGCACTTCTGTGGTGTTTGTGTGCATACTATTGCTTAAAAAGATGTTATTCAAGAGCATTCCATTACCTGAGCAGAACACGAGGGGTGTCAGGGCCATGGTTCAAGGATCCTCAAGTCCTTCACCCCACACACTCACCATCTCCACGTTAGTCTTTGCCATGGTCACCAGGAATGTTGGCCAATCAAGTGACTAACCACCCTGTGCTGCACCCTTGTCCTTCCTGCCTTTGGTCCTGTTGCTCCCTCTCTCCAGAATGCCCTTCCTCCTTTGTCCATCTGGTGAGTATACCTGCTTGTATTCTCTCTTTCCCCCTGAACCCACCACTGGTAGACTGGTGCCCTCTTCCCCATGACACCACCAGACCCTAAGGTTGTTGAAGGTAAGAACAGTATCTTAATCATCTTGGAAGACCCAGCAGTTGCCAGAGGGTCTGGCCTATAGAAGGAAGTCTCTGACTGTGTAACTGTTTGAACTAAAGTTTTAATGGACCTAGAATTTATTCACCTGACCAGTATTTATTGATCATGTACTATGTACCATGTCTGTGCCCTGAGGAAGAGATATAAAGCTGAATAAAAAAAGATACATGCACCCCAATGTTCATTGCAGCACTATTTACAATAACCAAGACATGGAAGCAACCTAAATGTCCACTGACAGACGAATGAATAAAGAAGACGTGGTACGTATATACAATGGAATATTACTCGGCCAAGTAATATTGGCTGAGTAATAAAGAACAAAATATTTTGTTCTTTTTGTTCAAAAAGAACAAAATAAAGCCATTTGTAGCAACATGGATGGACCTAGATGTTATCATACTAAGTGAAGTAAGTCAGAAAGAGAAAGACAAATATCACATGATATCACTCATGTGGAATCTAATTTTAAAAAATTAGACAAATGAACTTATTTACAAGAAAGAAACATACAGATTTCAAAAACAAACTATGGTTACCAAAGGGGAAATATGGGGGGGAGGGATAAATTAGGAGCTTGGGATTAACATACATACACTACTATATATAAGATAGATCACCAACAAGGACCTACTGTATACCAGAGGGAACTCTACTCAATATTCTGTAATAACCAATATGGGTAAAGACTCTGAAAAAGAATGAATATATGTATATGTATAACTGAATCACTTTGTTGTACACCTGAAACTAACACATTATAAATCAACTATACTCCAATAAAATTTAAAAAAAAAAACGCTGAATAAGTCACTGTTCCTGTTGACAAAGAGCTCTTAGTCTAATGAAAATGAATGCAAATCTGGCACCAATGTGGGAGAAAAAAATATCTAAGTTTATTCCCTCTGATAATCGTTCTGAGACATTGTATTCATGGATGAATATTCCACCATTATATTCTGTCATCTCCTACCATTCTTAGAGGAACTCACTCAACTGTAATTCACATCCATGCCTAATGAAAGTTTAATAATTTGATATTTTTAAAGTCAAATTCAAGTTAACAGAGGCCTGAAGGTATTAGGATTGGGTAAGGGAAGTACAAGAGAGAAAGGAAGAAAATTAAACATGAGAACAAGGAAGATAAAAAAGATAATCAAATTTTACAGTAGGAGATTTCGTTGAATTTCTTTCACTCAAAGTAAAGGCTAAAGGAGAATTTCCCTTTATTCTTCAGAAAATCCACAGCCGGCCCAGGAGGCCAGGCTCGTACTCAGTTCCCACCTGAAGACTTCATTTATAGCATTCTCCTATTTTTAAAAATGGATTTCTGTGAAATGTTTCATAATGTGGATTGGTTTCTTTGGGGTCTGCCTCTGCACTATAGCTGCATAAAAAGAGACGTTAATAATTTCTCCGTTAATGGGTTTTTCAGAGTCTCCAAAGACTCGCCTTGTACATTATAACTTCCTCCTACTTAGCCCTGTGGCTAAATCTTGATTGCCCTTGTAAGACATCTTCAGGACACATTGCTTAAGTTAGAGATGGTCCTTAGGAGAAATAACTTCTCATACTATGCACAACACATGCTCACGCATCGGCAGAGCTGAAGGGCCATCGTTTCGGGTGTCATTTTACATTTGTCCCGTGAAATGTTCAGCTCCGAGGGGGCCGACCTTGTCTTGTAAATGAACAATGTCAGTGACAGAGGCAGCTGAGGCTCTATCCCAGACCTAAGAGGTGACTTTGAACTGGTTACTTCACAGTTTTGTCCCTTGCCTGACACTCTATAGCCAAGTCCCAAGCCATCGGTTTCCTAAGGTGGAATGTAGAATTTCCAGAGCATTTTGCACAGTTTTGAAACCAATAGAAGAGGTTAAAAAAAAGACTCCACAAAATTGCAATTTCCTAAGTATATATTTCTGTGTGTGTGTGTGTGTGTGTGTGTGTGTGTGTGTGTGTGTGTGAAGTCTTTAAGTATATACATGGTATTTTTATGTATATATTGCATAGATTTATAGATTATAAAGATATTAAAAGTACGGTCTTGAAATAAGTCTCAAATTTGCTCCATAAGGGCTATGACATCACAGGATGTAACCCATCTGAGGGTGGGATCGTGTTTGTCATGCTGGGCTCGTGTTTGTCACTGCACCTAGTCTTAAAATGTTAGCCTTTTCTGGTTCCAGGAGAAATGAAGCCTGCCTCTCTCTAAATGTCTGTCATTGGAACTAGTAACTGCGGCCGGCCCTCTCTAGTTTGGCAAGTAAAATCTGAATTCAGATGTGACAAGCAAAGAATCCACGGCTCTCCTTGCTAAAGCAGGAGTTCTTTACCTTTCATGAGTGACAGACGGCTTTAAGAACCAAAGAAAGAAAGGTACATCGGTCCATACGCACAAGAGTTTGCATGCGATTTTTGGAAGATTTTCGGTTAGCTAGTTAGAGCCTAGCTAACAGAAAAGGCTCTGCTCTTCAAAATAGCTTCACAAGCACCTTGTCTCATGTTCCCACATCTTCCCCTTTTATCTGCGGGTTGGCAGCTCTTGGTTTCATTTGGGTCTCTACCATGTGTGGTGCTGACCAAAGAACACTTGTTACGTATGTCACCACTGAAATTAACAGGGAATTGCAGTGGTAGGTGTGTGTCACCAGCTGCCCTTAAAAAGAAATGACAGTCTGATTACCAAAGCAGCAGTGGTTTTAGACAGATGACAAAGCATTTGTAGCACTGAGATTGGTTTCAAAACAAATGGCTGTCTCACGCTACTCACCACTCTGTCATGGGATTGTCAGAGGCTGCCTGTTCATCGTTTGCATCCGAGAAAACTTGGCCAACTGGCACTCTGAGGAGATGACATATATCAACAGCATCAGTCTCTGCAGGTTTCCAAGTGCTACACGAAACCTGCAAACACAAAGCATGATACGATGGATATCCTGGGGTGGCAGCTGCAAATAAACAGCAGACAATGAAAAGTTGCTTCCAAAATTGGGATTCATGGTTATGACTCAGTGTAGCATGATGGCTCAAATCACAGGTCTTGGACTCCAACAACCTCCCTCTGCCACTAATTTGTCCGCTAGTTACTGAACTACCCTGATCCTTGTTTCCCCTTATAGAAAATGCGAATGGGGCTGTGGGGGATCTCCATTTTCCAGGGTTAAGAGAGAGGAGAGAGAAAAAGAGAAAGGGAGAGCTCTCTGATATCTCTTCTTATAAGGACACTAATCCTATCAGGTCAGGACCCCACCCTTATTGTAACCAAAAGTGAGGTCCAGCTGCTCCTCACTCAAAAGCCAATAGGGAGGCAAGGCTGGTGGAAAGAAAAGTTTGCTTTATTTTGGATGCTGGCAACTGGGTTGGGGGGCAGAATGGACGCCTGTCCAAAGGCCGACTCCCCCCATGCAACCAGTGGGTAAGAGCTTTTATAGACGGAGGGAGGAGGCTACATGCAGAAGCAGCACAGTCAGCTCCAACCGTCATCTTGAAATTGGTCATCAGTGGTCTGACCAGCGTCATCTTGATTATTTTAGTACAGTTAGTCTTCAGTTCCAGGGTCGGTTTGTTCCCATTTTTTTGAGGTCAGTTCTCAAAATTCTAGCAGCTGATGTCATGGCTACAGCCTGGTCATCATGTAGTTAATTTCTTCCACCTGGTGAGGGTTTCAGTATCTACAAACAGCTCACAGGATATGGCTCAGAATAATATCTATAGCCCTTGAGGAGGAACTAAAGGTCCTTGACGTTGCTGACTGACTAGACTATTACTATTTTGTCCT
Source organism: Pseudorca crassidens (assembly GCF_039906515.1). Classification (NCBI taxonomy): domain Eukaryota; kingdom Metazoa; phylum Chordata; class Mammalia; order Artiodactyla; family Delphinidae; genus Pseudorca; species Pseudorca crassidens. Next base: position 9,052,790 of record NC_090313.1, read on the forward strand.
GTTTGACTGCTTTTCTTTGCTTTTGCATTTTCTCACTTCTCTGATTAAACTTATTCTTTGGCTAAAGTTTTTCCACAGACAAAAGGCAGGCAGAGAACATGGGGAGCAAGGACCATAGGGTCCTGCTCCATTTCATTATGACCTCATTTAACCTTAATTACCCCCTAAAGGCCCCATCTCTACATATAGTCATGTTGGGGGTTAGGGGTTCCAACATATGTCTTTGGAGGGGGACACAATTCAGTCCACAGCAAGTGGTAATAGATTTTATGTATTCTGAGCAATTTGGAACAGTGAGATCAAAACTATGATATTATCCCTGATTTGCAAATTTTATAAACATTCAACTGAGAAAAATAAAACATGAGTTGAGAAAAAAAAAACATATAAAATCTATTTCTCCCACGTTAAGCATGGAAATTCTTCAATTGTTGACCCACCATGTGAGAATATTCGTACAAGTTGAGGTTTGGGTAATGAGGACAAAAGTACAACACGACGAACCCTCCAGCAACTACAGCAGCGAGAGAAGCAGAAGGAAGACTGACCTACCCTTCCTGCCCCCTTTGCACTGAGCATTTTCAATGGAGGGGATAGGAGGCCAAGAGAATATTTTAAGGTTCACATCACACAGAGAAAGCAGAAAGAAGCAAGAGACACGTACTGAATTGAGAAAAACCTGCCAAGCTCTCTACTAAATCTTCATGGTTTTCTAAATAACTATCTGGGAAAACTAAAATATGAGAAAAAAAAGTCCTCTGCATTTCCAGGCCCCTCCATCTGTGCTTATTCCTACAGCCTGAATGTATTCCTCCCTTTCCTGGTGGGCAAAGTAGTCCCTCAAGACCAAGGGCACTTAACACTTACCTCCTCTCTAATTTCTCCTAAGTCCCTTCTGCGTTCTCTCTCTATCACCCTATGTCCCAACACACTACCCCCGCACACAAACACACTTTCTACTATGTGGCCTTTTCACAAGTTCTTCATCTCTCCATGCGTCAGCCTCCTCACCTACAAAATGAGTACAGCATTGAAATGTATCTCATAGATTGGTGATCTTTACAGAAATCACTGTCTTCTGTGCTTGAGTATGAATAGCTTGCATTGCTGTCTTCAAACTCTTTGACCTTGACTTCTGCAGTATCTAATCATCTGGTAAACTGGTCTACTTAATTTTTTTATTTCAGATATTGTATTTTTCAGCTTTATAATTACACGTGGTTCTTCTTATATCTTTCATTTTCATTGTATTTATGTTTTCTTTTAAATCTTTGAGCATATTTACATCAGCAGTTTTAAATTCCTTGTCTGTTAATTCTATCTTTTGTTATTTGGGGGGCTATTTCTAATTGACTTATTTCTGCCCTAACAATGGGCCACATTTTTTCCACTTCATGTCAAATACTTTTTCATTGGATGATGGATTTGTGACTATTATGTTAATGTATTTTGTTATCTTCCTTAAGGAGTGTTGAGTTTGTTTGGGCAGGTATTTAAGTTAGATATCAACTTGACCCTTTGGGTACTCGTTTTTTAGGGTTATAGCAGCATGTCTACAGTAGCCTTCATTTCTGCTGTTTTACTTCTGAGGCATGAACTTTTGGAGTCTCTTCTAAGGCATGGCCTCTGGGCTCTCCACTGAATGCCCCAAGTATTCCCACAAGGTCTCTCCATCTGCCTTGTCAGAAATTAGGTGTCTCCTGGTGTCAGCTCTGGGACTTATTCTGTTACAGCCCCGTGGTAGTTATCCTTTGCCCAGCCTCATAGAGTTTCATCCTATGCACATGAGGTTTGATGGTCGGCCACAAATCAAGGGCATCCCATGCAGATTTCTGCAGCTCTTTCTCTGAGCAACTCCCTTCCCTCCAGCCTCTGCCCTGAAAACTCCAGCTCCTTCCTTCTCTGTCTTCTCAGCTAAGTGCAACCTGTATGTTCTGCTTGTGTTTCCTCTCCCTGCACCAAGGTCCAGAAAGTGTTTTCAGGCAGGAGTCTGGGACAACTATAGGACTCACACTGTCAGTTTCCCTTATTCAGACCTCAGAGGACTGCGCTGCCTACTGTCAAATATCTGAAAACCGAATTTCCTACATATTGACCAGCATTTTAGTTGATTGCAGAGAGAGATGAGACCCATATCAGTTATCCTCTCGTGGCTGGAAGTCCCTACAAACTTCTACACATATATTTTATTATTCAACTTGTCATTGAATTACAGTCATTTTTTAAATTAATCTTCAGCACCCCACTGGACCATACTGAGGTCGAGAACTTTTGGCTTTCATATTTGAGGACCCTGAATCTAGCAAAATGCCTGGTATGCAAAGAGCATTGGCATGAAATATTTGTGGAACTGATACATGTGATTTCTTCTTCATTCCTGACTCTAGCCTCCAGTTTTTTAGATGTGACTGGCAGGCCAACTTAATTTTCTTTTTTATCAACCTTGTTTCCTCAAGGAAATGTTATTGTCTCTACTTGCTTCAGATGGAGAACTGTGTAGTTTAAAGCCAATCTGGTAAATTTACCCAGATTCCTATTTATTTCTTTACTTGATTTTTAATTTTGGGATTTTGAACTAGACTTTATCCCAAGTCCAACCAGTTTAGTTAGAGAGCAGGAAAGATGTGAAGTTTCCCCTTGGCTGGTGTGTACAAATCAGGTAACATGTAAAAGAACTGAAACAATCCCTGGCACACTGATGGTAGCTAATAAATGGGTTACTGTTTCTATATTCTCAACTAATCAGCCATCATAGAATCAGAAACAATCACAAGAATCTACCACGTTTGCGTGCCCAGCTACACTTTCACAGGAACACTCAGTGGTTAATTTGCCTTTTATAAGCAAAATTCTTCATCTGGCTTTGACCTACACTCACTGTAAGTGTTTTCGTCCACTCACTTTTTAGTTTCATGTTTTATGCTGTTGCTCTTTGTCTGTCTGTTCTTCATACGCCTAAGCCCCTAGTAGGCAGTATTAGTGGCTCATAGCTAATGTTCATCTAGCACTTACTCCACGTCAGACACTGTGGCATGTATTGTATCTCTATTAACTCATTTACACTTCCCTAGGTGGTTGGTACTGCTATTATCTCTATTGTAAAGATGAGAAAACCGAAGACCATAAAGGTTATACCATGTGCCCAAGGTCACATAACTATTCAGTGTAGGAGCTGGGATTCGAACTCCAGAGCCTGAACTTCTACTCACTACAAGGTGCTATTTTTGCAAGGATGAGCTTATGTTCCCTCACAAATATAATGTGCTTTGAATTGGATACCAGGCCAGTCTTATGCATCATGCCAGGTACACCCAGCCCAAATGCCCCCTGGGTCTCAGCCACTTGCTGCTTCTCCTGGCAGGAATGGCTCCACTAAATACACACCTTTCTGTGGTCATTTCGTCTCATCTCCTGACACAATCAATTTTCTTAGCCTCTCTAGGGGGTAAGAGTCAGGCTTCATGACGGCTATATCCCATTCATCACTGCAAGAACTACAACAGTCCCCGTACCCAGATCCAACATGATGAGACCCATGGAAGGGCTTTTGAGTTGTTGTCCAGAGGGACAAAATACTACTACCAAGGAGTGTGGAGAGTTCATGCCCCATGGGAAGTACTTTGACCTAAGACAGACAGGAAGAAGCCAGCAGATAAATTCCTCTCCCTTCCTCCCCACTTGACCCGTCCAAGACAGAACGGTTCCATACCACCTCTCTAAAGACATCCCCTGCAACTGAGCAACCAACGGCATCATCCTGAGAAACTATAGCCAGCTTTGTCAGGCCCCACTGTGAAATTTTTCCTATCTTCCTTGCCTCACTTTCCTTTCCCCCACACCCTTGCTTCCCTCAGATTGCATTCTCCAATAAAACAAAAGCATGCAATCTTGACATTCAGCTCTGTCTTCTTGAGCAAAAACAATTTGTTTTCTTCCGATAGCACAGTTAATTTGTGCTGACATGTATATCGTCTCTCTTGGCATATTAAGTAGTTATTGTTGTTTGTGTAACAAATTATTCAACACTTAGTGGCTTAAAACAATAAACTTTTTTTTTAATCTTGCCATTTCTGTGGGGAGGGAATTCAGATGTGGCTTAGCTGAGTGGTCTGGTTCAAGGTCTCTGACAAGCTTGCAGTCAGGAGAGGAGCCAGGGTTGCATTCATCTGAAGGCTCGACTGGGCTGGAGGATCAGCTTACAGGATGGTGCCCTCACATGCCTGTTGGCAGGAAGCCTCGGCTTCTCATTGACTCTTGGAAGAAGGTCTTAGTTCTTCATGATGTGAATCTCTCCATATGGCTGCTTAAGTATCTTCACAACATAGCCACTGGCTTCCTCTAGGGGGAGTAATCCGTGAGAGAGCAATGAGGAAAATACAAAGCCTCCTACAACCTAATCTCTGAAGTCACACACCATCATTTTCACCTCACTCACTAAGTCTGGCCCACACCCAGTGGGAGCAGAATTATGCTCTACCTTTTGTATTTTTTTTCTTTTCCATTATGGTTTATTACAAGACATTGAATAGCGTTCCCTGTGCTATACAGCAGTAGGACCTTGTTGTTTATCTATTTTATATATAATAGTTTGTATCTGCTAATCCCAAACTCCTAATTTATGCCTCCCACACCCCCTTTCCCCTTTGGTAACCTTAAATTTGTTTTCTACGTATGTGAGTCTGTTTCTGTTTTGTAAGTAAGTTCATCTGTATGACTTTTTTAGATTCCACACATAAGTGATATCCTATGGTATTTATCTTTCCCCATCTGACTTATTTCACTTCATATGATCATCTCTATGTCCATCCACATTGCTGCAAATGGCATTATTTCATTCTTTTTTATGGTTGAGTAATATTCCATTGTGTATATACACCACATCTTCTTTATCCATTCATCTGTTGACGGACACTTAGGTTTCTTCCATGTCTTCGCTATTGTAAATAGTGCTATGAACATTGGGGTGCATGTATCTTTTCAAATTATGGTTTTCTCCAGATATACACCCAGGAGTGGGATTGCTCGATCATATGGCAACTCCATCTTCAGTTTTATAAGGAACCTCCCTACTGTTTTCCATAGTGGCTGCACCAGTTTACATTCCCACCAACAGTGTAGGAGGGTTCCCTTTTCTCCACACCCTCTCTAGCATTTATTATTTGTAGGCTTTTTGATGATGGCCATTCCGATGAGTGTGCAGTGATATCTCATTGTAGTTTTGATTTGCACTTCTCTAATAATTAGTGATGTTGATGCTCTAATTTTTGAAGGGAAGAGTCAGAGAATTTGTAGGCAGGTATTAAAATCCCCAGGTCTGGTTTCCTTAGTTGCTGAAAATACATGTTTGCAAGACACATCACTAGGGAGAGAGTCTATACACGAAACAGAGCACTGCTAATAATCCTACAAGAGAATCAAACTAATGACGACCACCAAATAGCTGCTTTGCTGTATTGCACTATCAAAAACAATTTACACATTTTTAGATTTAAATCTGATGTCAAGGAAAGCACCCTGACGTCATCTTAGTCCATTCTTTCTTTGCTCTTAGTTTCCTTAGATCTGTATCTGCATATTATAATCAATAACCCAATATCTGATCAATACTGACTACATCTACTATCAATATTGACTGCATTTACTAATGAATGTTTTAAACAATGTTCTCGCTTATTGGCGATAACAAGGTTATTAGAAGAATCAAATAACTTAGCAGGTGAAAAATCATCATAGCACAGTGCCTGGCACACTAGATAAATAGTTCAATAAATGTTCCTCTCTAAGTCAAAATGAAAAAAGAATGTAAACTAACCACTAATAAATCAGTATCTCTTGACTTATTAAGTCATTAAGACTTGCTTAAGTCACTGCAGCTATAATCCTTTAGGCTCCAGATCATATAACCTGATTTTTTTCCCTCTGGTCCTAAATGGTGAAAAGTAACTTGTCCCTTTTGCCTAATATATTATTGGTACAAAACATACAAAAATAATAACATGTCAAGCTGAGCATTCTGCTTAACTGCCTTCTTCTTAAACTTTGTCTATCCCTTTGATCTTGAGGAAACATGAAGTGAATCTCTTCCACACGACAGGTTTAACGAGGTGATTACCCTGCATATCCAATGAGATAGTGGCTTATGTCATAAATTTCCAACTTCAAGATATATTCCTTTAGCTGTTGAAAGAATTAACCTTTTAACTGATAATAAACTTTAATTGCTGATCACAACTAGACCTTTCGATCTATTGTGACTTGAAATGAATATTCTGTATATGAGCAAGGTAAGCCTTGTGTGTAGCCACTCACTAAAGATATTTATGCCTCTTGTTAAGTTCCTGTGTCAGCTAACTCTTAATTATTTGCGCTAATATATAACAGCATAATTGAAATTAATGATCAAATAACGCCATCCTATTTTTCAAAAACCTTTGTTTTGTATTTGCCACAAAATGTACCACACTTAAATAACTTAAGTTTCGAGCTTCCAGGAAGATGGCGGAAGAGTAAGACGCGGAGATCACCTTCCTGCCCACAGATACACCAGAAATACATCTACACGTGGAACAACTCCTACAGAACACCTACTGAACGCTGGCAGAAGACCTCAGACCTCCCAAAAGGCAAGAAAGCCCCCACGTACCTGGGTAGGGCAAAAGAAAACAGAATAAACAGAGACAAAAGAATAGGGACAGTACCTGCACCAGTGGGAGGGAGCCGTGAAGGATGAAAGGTTTCACACACTAGGAGCCCCTTCGCGGGCGGAGACTGCGGGTGGCGGAGGGGGGAAGCTTCGGGGCCGCGGAGTAGAGCACAGCAACAGGGGTGCAGAAGGCAAAGCGGAGAGATTCCCACTCATCGGATCGGTGCCGACCGGCACTCACCAGCCCGAGGCTTGTCTGCTCACCCGCGGGGGTGGGCGGGGCTGCGAGCTGAGGCTCGGGCTTCGATCGAAGCGGAGGGAGAGGACTGGGGTTAGCGGCGTGAACACAGCCTGCAGGGCGTTAGTGCGCCACGGCTAGCGGGGAGGGAGTTCCGGGAAAAGTCTGGACAGGCCGAAGAGGCAAGAGACTTTTTCTTCCCTCTTTGTTTCCTGGTGCGTGAGGAAAGGGGATTGAGAGCGCTGCTTAAAGGAGCTCCAGAGACGGGCGCAAGCCGTGGCTAACAGCGCGGACCCCAGAGACGGGCAGGAGACGCTAAGGCTCCTGCTGCCGCCACCAAGAAGCCTGTGTGCGAGCACAGGTCACTCTCCACACCCCCCTTCCGGGGAGCCTGTGCAGCTCGCCACTGCCAGGGTCCCGGGATCCAGGCACAACTTCCCCGGGAGAACGCACATACCGCCTCAGGCTGGTGCAATGTCACGCCGGCGCAACGTCACGCCGGCCTCTGCCGCCGCAGGCCCGCCCCGCATGCGTGCCCCTCCCTCCCCCCCACGGCCTGAGTGAGCCAGAGACCCCGAGTCAGCGGCTCCTTTAACCCGGTCCAGTCTGAGCGAAAAACAGAAGCCCTCTGGCGACCTACACGCAGAGGCGGGGCCAAATCCAAAGCTGAGCCCCGGGAGCTGTGAGAACAAAGAAGAGAAAGGGAAATCTCTCACAGCAGCCTCAGAAGCAGCGGATTAAAACTCCACAATCAACTTGATGTACCCTGCATCGGTGGAATACATGAAGAGACAATGAATAATCCCAAATTAAGGAGGTGGACTTTGAGAGCAAGATTTATGATTTTTTCCCCTTTTCCTTTCTTTGTGAGTGTGTATGTGTATGATTCTGTGTGAGATTTTGTCTGTATAGCTTTGCTTCCACCATTTGCCCTAGGGCTCTATCCGACCGTTTTTTTTTTTTTTTTCTCTCTTAATAATTATTTTTTTATTTTATTAACTTTATTATATTTTATCTTATTTTACTTGATCTTCTTTCTTTCTTTTATTCCTTCCTTCCCTTCCCTTCCTTCCTTCTTCCCTCCCTCCCTCCTTTCCTTCTTTCTTTCTTTATACTTATACTAATTCTTTCTTTCTACTTTTTCTCCCTTTTATTCTCACCCGTGTGGATCAAAGGCTCTTGGTGCTGCTGCCAGGAGTCAGTGCTGTGCCTCTGAGGTGGGAGAGCCAACTTCAGGACACTGGTCCACAAGAGACCTCCCAGCTCCACATAATATCAAATGGCGAAAATCTCCCAGAGATCTCCATCTCAACACCAGCACGCAGCTTCACTCAACGACCATCAAGCTACAATGCTGGACATCCTATGCCAAACAACTAGCAACACAGGAACACAACCCCACCCATTAGCAGAGAGGCTGCCTAAAATCATAAAAAGTCCACAGACACCCCAAAACACACCACCAGAAGTGGACCTGCCCACCAGAAAGACAAGATCCAGCCTCATCCACCAAAACACAGGCACTAGTCCCCTCCACCAGGAAGCCTACACAACCCACTGAACCAACCTTAGCCACTGGGGACAGACACCAAAAACAACGGGAACTATGAACCTGCAGCCTGCAAAAAGGAGACCCCAAACACAGTAAGATAAGCAAAACGAGAAGACAGAAGAACACACAGCAGATGAAGGAGCAAGATAAAAACCCACCAGACCTAACAAATGAAGAGGAAATAGGCAGTCTACCTGAAAAAGAATCCAGAATGATAGTAAAGATGATCCAAAATCTTGGAAATAGAATAGACAAAATTCAAGAAACATTTAACAAGGACCTAGAAGAACTAAAGATGAAACAAACAACGATGAACAACACAATAAATGAAATGAAAAATACTCTACATGGGATCAATAGTAGAATAACTGAGGCAGAAGAACGGATAAGTGACCTGGAAGATAAAATAGTGGAAATAACTACTGCAGAGCAGAATAAAGAAAAAAGAATGAAAAGAACTGAGGACAGTCTCAGAGACCTCTGGGACACCATCAAACGCACCAACATTCGAATCATAGGGGTTCCAGAAGAAGAAGAGAAAAAGAAAGGGACTGAGAAAATATTTGAAGTGATTATAGTTGAAAACTTCCCTAATATGGGAAAGGAAATAGTTAATCAAGTCCAGGAAGCACAGAGAGTCCCATACAGGATAAATCCAAGGAGAAATATGCCAAGACACATATTAATCAAACAGTCAAAAATTAAATACAAAGAAAACATATTAAAAGCAGCAAGGGAAAAACAACAAATAACACACAAGGGAATCCCCATAAGGTTAAGAGCTTATCTTTCAGCAGAAACTCTGCAAGCCAGAAGGGACTGGCAGGACATATTTAAAGTGATGAAGGAGAAAATTCTGCAACCAAGATTACTCTACCCAGCAAGGATCTCATTCAGATTTGATGGAGAAATTAAAACCTTTAGAGACAAGCAAAAGCTGAGAGAGTTCAGCACCACCAAACCAGCTTTACAACAACTGCTAAAGGAACTTCTCTAGGCAAGAAACACAAGAGAAGAAAAAGACCTACAATAACAAACCCAAAACAATTAAGAAAATGGGAATAGGAACAAACATATCGATAATTACCTTAAATGTAAATGGACTAAATGCTCCCACCAAAAGACACAGATTGGCTGAATGGATACAAAAACAAGACCCATATATTTGCTGTCTACAAGAGACCCACTTCAGACCTAGAGACACATACAGACTGAAAGTAAGGGGATGGAAAAAGATATTTCATGCAAATCGAAAGCAAAAGAAAGCTGGAGTAGCAATTTTCATATCAGACAAAATAGACTTTAAAATAAAGACTATTAGAAGAGACAAAGAAGGACACTACATAATGATCAAGGGATCAATCCAAGAAGAAGATATAACAATTGTAAATATTTATGCACCCAACATAGGAGCACCTCAATACATAAGGCAAATACTAACAGCCATAAAAGGGGAAATCGACAGTAACACATACATAGTAGGGGACTTTAACACCCCACTTTCACCAACGGACAGATCATCCAAAATGAAAATAAATAAGGAGACACAAGCTTTAAATGATACATTAAACAAAATGGACTTAATTGATATTTATAGAACATTCCATCCAAAAACAACAGAATACACATTTTTCTCAAGTGCTCATGGAACATTCTCCAGGATAGATGATATCTTGGATCACAAATCAAACCTTGGTAAATTTAAGAAAATGGAAATTGTATCAAGTATCTTTTCTGACCACAACGCTATGAGACCAGATATCAATTACAGGAAAAGATCTGTAAAAAATACAAACACATGGAGGCTAAACAATACACTGCTTAATAACGAAGTGATCACTGAAGAAATCAAAGAGGAAATCAAAAAATACCTAGAAACAAATGACAATGGAGACACAACGACCCAAAATCTATGGGATGCAGCAAAAGCAGTTCTAAGAGGGAAGTTTATAGCAATACAATCCTACCTTACGAAACAGGAAACATCTCGAATAAAAAACCTAACCTTGCACCTAAAGCAATTAGAAAAAGAAGAACAAAAAAAACCCCAAAGTTAGCAGAAGGAAAGAAATCATAAAAATCAGATCAGAAATAAAAGAAATGAATGAAAGGATAGCAAAGATCAATAAAACTAAAAGCTGGTTCTTTGAGAAGATAAACAATATTGCTAAACCATTAGCCAGACTCAGCAAGAAAAAAAGGGAGAAGACTTCAAATCAATAGGATTAGAAATGAAAAAGGAGAAGTAACAACTGACACTGCAGAAATACAAAAGATCATGAGAGATTACTACAAGCAACTCTATGCCAATAAAATGGACAACCTGGAAGAAATGGACGAATTCTTAGAAATGCACAACCTGCCAAGACTGAATCAGGAAGAAATAGAAAATATAAACAGACCAATCACAAGCACTAAAATTGAAACTGTGATTAAAAATTTTCCAACAAACAAAAGCCCAGGACCAGATGGCTTCACAGGCGAATTCTATCAAACATTTAGAGAAGAGCTAACACCTATCCTTCTCAAACTCTTCCAAAATATAGCAGAGGGAGAAACACTCCCCAACTCATTCTACGAGGCCACCATCACCCTGATACCAAAACCAGACAAGGATGTCACAAAGAAAGAAAACTACAGGCCAATATCACTGATGAACATAGATGCAAAAATCCTCAACAAAATACTAGCAAACAGAATCCAACAGCACATTAAACAGATCATACACCATGATCAAGTGGGGTTTATTCCAGGAATGCAAGGATTTTTCAATACATGCAAATCAATCAACGTGATACACCATATTAACAAATTGAAGGAGAAAAACCATATGATCATCTCAATAGATGCAGAGAAAGCTTTCGACAAAATTCAACACCCATTTATGATAAAAACCCTGCAGAAAGTAGGCATAGAGGAAACTTTCCTCAACATAATAAAGGCCATATATGACAAACCCACAGCCAACATCGTCCTAAATGGTGAAAAACTGAAAGCATTTCCACTAAGATCAGGAACAAGACAAGGTTGCCCACTCTCACCACTCTTATTCAGCATAGTTTTGGAAGTTTTAGCCACAGCAATCAGAGAAGAAAAGGAAATAAAAGGAATCCAAATCGGAAAAGAAGAAGTAAAGCTGTCACTGTTTGCAGATGACATGATACTATACACAGAGAATCCTAAAGATGCTACCAGAAAACTACTAGAGCTAATCAATGAATTGGGTAAAGTAGCAGGATACAAAATTAATGCACAGAAATCTCTGGCATTCCTATACACTAATGATGAAAAATCTGAAAGTGAAATCAAGAAAACACTCCCATTTACCACTGCAATAAAAAGAATAAAATATCTAGGAATAAACCTACCTAAGGAGACAAAAGACCTGTATGCAGAAAATTATAAGACACTGATGAAAGGAATTGAAGATGATACAAATAGATGGAGAGATATACCATGTTCTTGGATTGGAAGAATCAACATTGTGAAAATGACTCTACTACCCAAAGCAATCTACAGATTCAATGCAATCCCTATCAAACTACCACTGGTATTTTTCACAGAACTAGAACAAAAACTTTCACAATTTGTATGGAAACACAAAAGACCCCGAATAGCCAAAGCAATCTTGAGAATGAAAAACAGAGCTGGAGGAATCAGGCTCCCTGACTTCACACTATACTACAAAGCTACAGTAATCAAGACAGTATGGTACTGGCACAAAAACAGAAAAATAGATCAATGGAACAGGATAGAAAGCCCAGAGATAAACCCACGCACATATGGTCACCTTATCTTTGATCAAGGAGGCAGGAATGTACAGTGGAGAAAGGACAGCCTCTTCAATAAGTGGTGCTGGGAAAACTGGACAGGTACATATAAAAGTATGAGATTAGATCACTCCCTAACACCATACACAAAAATAAGCTCAAAATGGATTAAAGAGCTAAATGTAAGGCCAGAAACTATCAAACTCTTAGAGGAAATCATAGGCAGAACACTCTACGACATAAATCACAGCAAGATCCTTTTTGACCCACCTCCTAGAGAAATGGAAATAAAAACAAAAATAAACTAATGTGACCTAATGAAACTTAAAAGCTTTTGCACAGCAAAGGAAACTGTAAACAAGACCAAAAGACAACCCTCAGAATGGGAGAAAATATTTGCAAATGAAGCAACTGACAAAGGATTAATCTCCAAAATTTATAAGCAGCTCATGCAGCTCAATAACAAAAAACCAAACAACCCAATCCAAAAATGGGCAGAAGACCTAAATAGACATTTCTCCAAAGAAGATATACAGACTGCCAACAAACACATGAAAGAATGCTCAACATCATTAATCATTAGAGAAATGCAAATCAAAACTACAATGAGATATCATCTCACACCAGTCAGAATGGCCATCATCAAACAATCTACAAACAATAAATGCTGGAGAGGGTGTGGAGAAAAGGGAACGCTCTTGCACTGTTGGTGGGAATGTAAATTGATACAGCCACTGTGGAGAACAGTATGGAGGTTCCTTAAAAAACTACAAATAGAACTACCATATGACCCAGCAATCCCACTACTGGACATATACCCTGAGAAAACCATAATTCAAAAAGTGTCATGTACCAAAATGTTCATTGCAGCTCTATTTACAATAGCCCGGAGATGGAAACAACCTAAGTGTCCATCATCGGATGAATGGATAAAGAAGATGTGGCACATATATACAGTGGAATATTACTCAGCCATAAAAAGAAATGAAATTGAGCTATTTGTAATGAGGTGTATAGACCTAGAGTCTGTCATACAGAGTGAAGTAAGTCAGAAAGAGAAAGACAAATACCGTATGCTAACACATATATATGGAATTTAAGAAAAAAAAATGTCATGAAGAATCTAGGGGTAAGACAAGAATAAAGACACAGACCTACTAGAGAATGGACTTGAGGATACGGGGAGGGGGAAGGGTAAGCTGTGACAAAGCGAGAGAGAGGCATGGACATATATACACTACCAAACTTAAGGTAGATAGCTAGTGGGAAACAGCCGCATAGCACAGGGAGATCAGCTCGGTGCTTTGTGATCTCCTGGAGGGGTGGGATAGAGAGGGTGGGAGGGAGGGAGACGCAAGAGGGAAGAGATATGGGAACATATGTATATGTATAACTGATTCATTTTTTTGTAAAGCAGAAACTAACACACCATTGTAAAGCAATTATACTCCAATAAAGATGTTAAAAAAAAAACTTCAGTGTAAAAACAAAAAAAAATAATAACTTAAGTTTCTTCTCTATTTCTACTACCCGTGTTTATAGATGAAATGCTAATAAGCAGACAAGAGTCATATAGGTCAACTAGAAGAATATAAGAAAAGAGATGAGCATACTCAGAAAAGAATATTCATTCCCTAAATAAATAAGAATCAACTGCACTTCCTATTATAAGAACAGAGTGGGGGAAAAAACTTTACATTGTGGTAATTATAAGTGATATGCCATCAGATCAAAAACTATTATTTTTCACGAGGCCAATAAATAGTTTTCATCTTATTTATCAACTTCAATCTAAGTTATATGATGCTAAGCATTGTACTGCAAAGGATTGCAGAACCAAGGACATGGATGGAGGGAGAGTGGTAGCGTATCTTCCTCTGTCTAGACTTTTGAGAATAGCCTCATTCATAATAAATTGCTTGAACCATTTCATATCCATCATGCTCACTTAATTCATGTAAACTTTACCTTTGAGCCAAGCATACCTTCCGTTTCTGGGATGTAGATTACCGTTGACCATCCACGTCCTGCTCCCCACCTCCACTAATGCAACTGCCCCTGCGGATTCCCAGAAAATGGCACTCACTCCCAAAGGAGGACAGCAGCCATGAGAGAAGCTACATGGGAAGTTCAATCCAGAAAAGGAAGCAGAGAAGACAAGACAGCAAAGCTCCATGGGAACAGTCAGAGATGGTCACAGCTTTGAAAGGAGCTTATTTAATTCTTAGGGGGAAAACGAATAATGCAAGTTGGATGTCCCTGAAATCTTTGCCTGGTGACGCACCTTCATAACGATTGACCCAGCTTGCCTACGGATCTACTTATGGGCCAGGGAAGAGGATAACATGGGCTTCTATAGACAGTGTAAAGTGAGACTCTACCTGACAGCTTCTGGAAGACAATTATTTGTACAAAGCAGTAGCTGTTCTATAAAAGGTCAATGCTAGACAAATACGCATTCAACAAACATGTTTACCCAGTGCCTAGGTAATGAAAGCATATATGTATTATTATTATGATGATGATGATCATCTGTACCAGACTGCACTCTGACACAGACCTCTGCCTTGACACTACTCCTGGCCCTCTGGAGATTTGCTCAGACTATCAATCTGGCTTATCAGAGCGGGAACCCAACACTTCTCTCAAAGAAGAAGGAAAACTTCCACAATTACTTCTCTCACAGCAACAAGGATCACTTCATATTGCAGAGGAGTAGTTGCCCTCCTGTGGCTCAGCACATAGCTCCCAAAGTGTGTTTACTCACTAGGCTTTCCTGAGCATGCATTTCTTTAACAAGTGCTTTGCCCTTACAGAGCTGATGCAGACAGATGTGTAGGGGCCTCTCACCGATGTGCCTTAGATCTTGAACGTCCTTCCAAACAAATGACCAGTACCCAAAAGCCCATTTATTGTAGAGACAAATGCATTTGTTCCTACTGTAGAGCTACAGGCGAAGCCCAGCAGTTTGGAAACAAGTAAAGGAAAAACATATCTTTACATCGTTATGTCCTGTGTACGGTTTCAGTCAAAGTAACAAGACCAACCAAGTAACAAGTCCAAACAAATTTACACCAAAGACCTCCTTCACCAATTTTAACATGTGTGTGCATACAGCTTGTAAAAAGAAAAGATCTGTTTCGAAGACCGAATCTTCATTTTGCAAGTACCCAATCTAAGTAACCACTTATTTATGTTAATTTAATAAATCCTTGATAATATCCATGTGTGATTTGTACCTGCATTTCTATGACTTGAATATTGAAACAATGCCTTTATTATTTTTTAATGTTCCTAGACTATTTACCTTCATAATTGCCTTTTTTTTTTCTATTTTCCTTTGTAAGCTAAATTCTAACTTCACCACTCCCAGCCTGTGTGGCCTTGAGCAAGTCACTTCCCCTCCTTCTGCCTCAACGTCTTTACCTATGAAGTTAGAATATAATAGCCCCAAACCCCTAGGGTTGGTGAAAGGATGGAATGTGGTGATACATTGAGAAGCACAGAGACCTGGGAAATTTTCAGTTTGAATATCCATTCAGGGAGAGATCAAAGCCTCAGGTGACAATATCTGAAACTTCAATATTACAAAGTGAACGTTAAAGAAGTATTAACTTCTGTTATTGTCACCCAAGGGCCCAGCACCCGATAGTAGCATGTTCAAGGCATCCAAATCCTAGACATTCTTATCTCAGTAAATAATTTCCCATCAATGATATTCCCATCATTAGCTGACTCCTGACTTTCTAGACTTACCCTCTTTTCTGGTACCTGGGCCTGATGACAATTCGGCTCCTGCGGTTTCACTTTTCAAATTCCCTGTAGGGAAGGTTTTGTCCTCTGGCTTCCTTCTCTTTTAACTGCCTTGAGTTGTGCGATGCCTATCCTCCAGTGCCTCCCTCATGACACCCTTGCCTTGCCAAAGGTAACTAGCCAATGAGAAATAAGTACCTGGCAATGGAGGCACTGGCTCCAGTGCATCCTGGGAGGGCCTCCTGAGTGGGACCAGGTGAATCAGCAGAGATGCACCTTTGGAGCTTGTTTGAACTCAGTCTTTCTTCCAGCACTTTGTGGTTGAAAGAGTGATCAAAAACATTTTATAATGAAAGCAACATTACATAGAAGTAGAGAGAAAATTAGCCATCAACTAGATGCAATCTTGGCACGTGCTCTAACCCTGTTCCGCTTTCTTGCTTCCCAGAAAGCCTAGAAGGGAGCAAGTGTTTCGAAGAGAAGCGAGACACACCTAAACCAGAAGCAGCAATGAGCTGACTGGTTCAGACCAGCCAGTCCCCCGTGAATGCCAGCATCAGGCTCCACAGCTTAGGCTCTCAGATCTCCACCCCTAGTGCCACCAACCTCCTTTGGGGCTTCTTCAAAGCTCTTTTCAAGTTCGTCCCCACCTGCCTGTCCAGCCCTGTCTCCTTTGATTACCTCCATACATAACACGCTCCAGCAAGGCTGGAATATTTGATGTTCCCTGTGATCTTTCTCAGTGATGTGTAATATTGTTTCCACCAGAAAGTTATTTACCCCCATCTTACTCATTTTCCACATCAAATTTTACTTTCCCCCCTGACCACAATCACCGTGTCCTCCCACTCTCACCACAAGATATAATCTCTCTCTATCAAACCTCTCTTAAAACTGTGGGTATACCTCTCCTTGGGCCCTATTCCATTCTGCTCTACGCTATAATCATTCACACATTGAATTTTTTGTCTTGCCACCATTAAACCATATTCAGCTTCAAGGTAAAGACGGTGTCATTGTATCCCCTGCCCTGCCTAAAACAGAGCTGGGCGTGCTGAAAGCCCTGAGTAAATATTTTCGAAGTTGAATTGAAGATTGTATTATGGATAGATATCCTTTGATTTACTTTATATTTATTTAAAGTTATTTTGTTTCATTTTGCAAATATTACTGACTCTATCAACTTAATATTTATCTTTCCCTTTTGTTCCTCTTACTGGCAATGAACAATATTCTCTACAGAGTGTTTATATATGAAACCCACAAAGAAAAACGAAAGCAAGAGAGAGAAAAAAATAGAGAAAGAAAGAAAATGGTGAACCAACCCTTATGTTTACTCTCCATGTTTTATATTTCCAGATAAAAGTCCAACAGCACCTCCATGTTCTCGGATAACCTGTGTAATACACTAGGCTATGGCTCTACTAAAAAAAACACAATATTTAAAAAGCAAGGTTATATTATTCTTTGAGACCATACTTCTCAATTATCCTTTGGTTTGTCCCTAGATCGTCTTCCATCCCCATGAAGTTTAGTGTTCTCTCCCTTTTTCCACTGCAAACAATTCACTTCACAAATGCAGAATGAAGTTAGGTTTAATCATAGAAGGTTATGAATGCTGGTAGAAAATAAATCATCTCTCTTTATCCTCCCTGTGCTTTGCTTCTTGGTCTCTGTGGCTTCTTCTTTCTGGATCTGTGCCTCTTCAATGCCTTACGGTCTAAAAGTTGAAAAGTGGCGAAGATGAGAAGAAATTTTGTTAATGAGAACAATTGGGTACTGTGACTTTGTAGTCAATGTTCTCAATACGAAGCAAAAGAATGCTAATTTCACAGCTAGCTTAAATGTTTCATCTTGTTTTTCAACAGGAACACCTGGAAGAATGTACTGTTTTTGTTTAAATAGATTTTTATAAGGCCCAACATAGCCCAGCATATTATGATGAACAAAAAAGTTTTGAATAAAGACAGTATGGTAAAGATAATTGTCAATGTTTTGTTTTCCAGATTATTTAAAAAACATTGAATCACAGAACCAGTAAAGGAAAAGAAAGAAAGAAAGAAAGAAAGAAAGAAAGAAAGAAAGAAAGAAAGAAAGAAAGAAAGAAAGAAAGAAAGAAAGAAAGAAAGAATGAAAGAACGAAAGAAAGAAAGAAAGAAAGAAAGAAAGAAGAAAGAAAGAAAGAAAGAAAGAAAGAAAGAAAGAAAGAAAGAAGAGGGAGGAAAAGGAAAGAAAGGGAAAGAAAAGGAAAGAAGAGAAAAAATGCTGATATGGGAGAATTAACACAAGCTGTCTTTTATAGTAAGTAAATTGAAAGAGCAAAGACTTTTCAACTAACTTCAACAGTACCTGTCAAAGTCCAGGGTTGAGTCTATCTAAAGAAAACAATATGGTCAGTTTCTACATTAAAGAGCTCTAATAAAACAATCTGAAATGTCTAAATGTTTGTTCATTGTGACTCACGTTTTTCCTGAACACCCCGTCATGTACCTAACTGTTGTACAGTCAGCAACATATAAGGTATCTTTCCAGGTTCAATGACCAAAAGGCTAAGTGTCTTGGAAAACTTTTGTCTTCTACCTTCTATAGCACTTGTGCTGAAGGGAAGACAAGGAGGTGGGTGAAGGGTGTTCAGAAACTAGAATATACATTTTTTAAAAGTAAATCAGTGAGAAAGAAGAGGTACATTGGAGACATTTTCCTCCATCACAATTCTCCATTCAGATATTCCTATTCAAAGACTCAAATTCTCTTAAAATCAAAATTTCTCCCTATTTTTCTCTTGCCATTTCCTTAACTTAAGATTCCATCTATTCTCTATACCTCTTATTTGTGTTGCTGGATTTTGCAAACAAATATACAGGATGTCCAGTTAAGTTTGAATTTCAGGTAAATAACATAATTTTTTAGGACAAGTACATTCCATGAAAGATTGGGAAATCTTATACTAAAATAAAAACCTCATTGTTTATCAGAAATTCAAATTTAAACAATGAATCATTTTTTAGTATAAGTATGTCCCAAATATTGCACAGGACATAATTATACTGAAAAATTATTTGTTGTTTATTTGGAGCTCAAATTGAACTGGACTTCCTGAATTTTTATCTGGCAACTTGGCTCTTATGTAAAATCTTCCATTATTCAAGCCCAGATCAAATCCTATTTCTTCAGTGAATGTTTCCATATCTATCTTATTTTGAAGGGATTTGTGCATTTATCCATCACCCCCCCAATCAACAAATACATATTGAACACCTGTTTTCCTCCAAGAACTGTGTTAGGGTCTATAGCTAAAAGGCAGAGGATGGCCTGGAAGGCAGCAACAATGACACAAGGGAACAAGTGCCATAGAAAGAGATGCAAAGGGTACCAAGGGAAACCCCCAAATGAGCCTCCTAGAAGGACATCTCTTTTATCTCCTTTCTAACTGTATCTTGTCCAAAGCCAATCACTGTTCACATCCCTGGTTACTACCAGACAACAGCACATCTGCTTGATCTGAGAAAAGAGAGTCATGAAAAGCTTTTTAAGTAACTGTTTAACTTAAGGTTAATTATCATGTAATTAAAATAAGTAAAAGTATCCTTACACATTTGGTAAAAAAATTTAGAGAAAACCAAACATGGTGCACAGAGATATACTTAGGATGGGGTATATTGCAACGTTATTACAAACCTAAGTATGCTGAATGCTCTGAAGTTTTAGTGACTTGATGAATATTAAAAATATCCATTTTTCGGGCTTCCCTGGTGGCGCAGTGGTTGAGAGTCCGCCTGCCGATGCAGGGAACACGGGTTCGTGCCCCGGTCTGGGAAGATCCCACGTGTCGCAGAGCGGCTGGGCCTGTGAGCCATGGCCACTGAGCCTGCGCGTCCGGAGCCTGTGCTCCACAACGGGAGAGGCCACAACAGTGAGAGGCCCATGTACCACAAAAAAAAAAAAAAAAAAAAAAAAAAATCCATTTTTCCATTTGCATAGAATGAGGATACTTAAAACATAAAAGATTAATTTGGAAGCACTCCAAACCTTCATTCTCTAAAGTGGGCTCTGCATGTTCCTACTTTTTGATGGCCAGGGTTTGTAGCAAATATGTCATGATTTAAATTGCAGCTACCTGGGATACCAGTGGGAACCAGAGAAAAAACATTTTTACCATGGAAAGAGATGAGGAACTGACAGTACTCATGAAGAGGTTTTCATCTTCAGGAAATCATCCTGGTCTATGAATAACAGAGGTGGTGGTGGTATGGTCTCAGTGTTTATGTCCCACTTAGTTTAATGCAGTAAATCAGGGGAAGTATAAACTTTGCTAATGAGTTAAGGTGTTAAGCAAAATTGTTGGGAAGAGCTGTTTGTCCCCATGTGGCATACGGATACCAAAGCTAAGACTTCATTAACTGTGAAATATAGTCTATGGCTGTTTTCATTTCAGAGTCAGAAATGGGAAGGAAACATAGCAAATTTTGTTTAATACTCATATAAATCACATTTTGAAATCTCAAAAATACACAAAATCGTCTTACTTTGGGTAAATTTCCCAACATATAAATTAGGATGAACTTCATATATAATTGATAATAAATAGTATGACATTTAGAAAAAGATAAAATGTGAACAGACACATCTAGAGTGAACGTGTCACAAAAGCCTGTGTTTATCACAATAAAAGATAAACAGATTTGGGGGAATAATAGAATCTCAGAGGTTGAAAGAACTTTAAAGGTTATCTAGCTCACTCACCCTGAGTTTTAATATACTCTCCAGTATCTTCTCCCAAATCTGGCTTAAGTATGAGTGACTGTACAGTGTCACCCAGGAGTTTGTAGCCTGTTTCCACTCAAAATCATCACTGAGGCTGACTTATTGAGAAAAAGCAAGAAAATGGGACCAAGATTGGGAAGGGACTTTGAAAGCACCTGTTTTCCACCAATTCCACAACAAATAATCCTTTTTGTCTCTCTTTCAACTACCACCCACTTTGTATTCCAACCTTTAGAAAGAGAACATGGGCCCTTGGAGAAGTACTGGGAAGCATGGATGGGAAAACTGATAAGAAAGGAGAGTGAGGGTAAAAACAGGCGTGAGGGTCAGTGGGAACAGTGTGCAGTCCTGAAGGAGGACAGCAAGTGTCTTCACCTTAGTCTGAAGCTGGGGAAAAGCAGTGTGATCAGAGACTTTTCTTTTCTTTAATTGTGGTAAAACACACATAACATAAAATTTACCATCTTAAACCGTTGTCATTTAATAATAGTCCATCATCATGGTTCATACATCATTCTCTTGTGAGTTGTTTTAAGGTGTCAGTCTTTGAAAAGTTGATGAACTCCAACCACCCTGCACCAGCAAACCAGAAGATAAGACTCTCACAGGGGCATCTCCCCAAAATTCTGCCACTAACGGCATATTCCATGCGCAGCTGAGCTCTGTCACGGGTTTATCTTTGGTATCTAACTTCCATGTAGGGTCAAAGGATATCTATCTATTTATCTATCTCTCTCTCTATCATCTATCTATCTATCCAGCAATAATAAAGAATGAATCTCAGTGGGAAGATCCACCACAGACTATGAAAGTCAAATTTATTTCAACCTGAAATGAAGGATAGAAACTGGGACAGTACAGGATAAAAGCTTAAGTTGGAAAATGGTCACAGTCATTAAAACCAGGACACCCAATAAAAATGAAGAAATAATTTAGACAGTCTCAAGCCATGACAGGCAGGGCTGGAAAGAAGCAACAGCATGAATTAGGACAGATGTGTCTTTGACACCCTTCAACCCTCCCCAGTCAGCAAAAGAATCCTGTCCGCCATTTTCACCCCATTGTCCCTTGATGTTGAGCCTTTCTTCCATCCCCTTTTAGGTGCAACTCTCAGAAAATATATATATAAAATCAATCACTTACACCTTAACGGGAATTTTATTCTACTCAGTGGGCTCTGAGGATTACTCATATGTTAAGCCCTACCTTCTATGATTAGGCACCATAATGAACTGAGTCCCTGGAAATAACCATAGAGGTATTTAAGCGGCCAGATGGCAGGGGAACCAAATAAGGTAGTCAACAGGTGTGCTAGGCCCAGGCAGGCTAAGTAGGTTCAGAATCAGAAACCCAGGCAAAGCAGAAGCTCAGTTTAGAGCCTGGTTCTGACCTCTCTGGCTGGAATTTGTAACAGACATCAGTCATTGACTGCAGCTTTTATTTTGTTCTCTGAGGTTTTGTCTGTTTGTGGTTTTGGTCTGTCTGACATCTTGAGGGTCGCTGGTGAGGTTGGGGTGAGGAGGAGAGTGTATTATTCCTTCTCTAAGAGAAAAAGACAGGGATGACAAGGGTTCTGAAGCCTAGTTTTAACCAGTTATTATAGCATCTATAGCCACCTCCAAAAAGACCTGGGGTAGTCATACACACAAAACACAAGGACGGGGCTTCCCTGGTGGCACAGTGGTTGAGAGTCCGCCTGCCGATGCAGGGGACACGGGTTCGTGCCCCGGTCCGGGAAGATCCCACATGCCGCAGAGCGGGTGGGTCCGTGGGCCATGGCCGCTGAGCCTGCGTGTCCGGAGCCTGTGCTCCACAACGGGAGCGGCCACAACAGCGAGAGGCCCGTGTACTGCAAAAAAAAAAAAAAAAAAAAAAAAAACAAACACAAGGACACACAAAATTACATTGAATGACTTTAATACTTTGTTCCACAACTCATAATCTAAAATAACTCAGTATGCCACCTCTGCCCTGTTGCTATCTGCACCTATTTTAATGGTTGTTCTCTGTTACTTTAAAAATCCACAGAAAGACGAACCCAAGCATGCCAAAAGAAGGAAAGAATGTAGTCCTAAGACCAGCTTTGAAAAAACAATGTAAAAGGCAAGAGCCATCTATTCTACCTTCCTCATTCTGTGGCCATCACTCTGGTTCCCACTCAGTAGTGCAATCCCTCCACAACATCCTGAGTTACACAGAAACCCAAAAAGTGGCCAACAGCTTGGAATAAAGATGGAACTCTTACAGTAAAAACAAACACACAAAAATACCTCAAAAATTATTTTGCCACACAGGCAACAAAAATTCAAAATGCTCTCCTCAATAATTATCAAATGTTAAGATAATTCTCAGTGAAACAGACGGAATAAATTATAGTTAAATATTTAAACATTTACTGGGGCTGCAGCAACTTTCCAGACAGTCCAAAATCCCAGAGTAATATTCCTCAAGATGTAGTGTATTTTTTGGAGTTCTTACCACATCTGAGAAGCTCTGCTATTTCTATTAGGTCCTCAGGAACAGGGAGGGGCATTCTGATGGGTGACTTCCAAATCAATGAGATTTTTCTGTTTATGGAAACAAGATATGCCACAGGAAAATCAAACTCATATGTGAGTAAACTATGGTGTCTCACATTTCTTTATGGGAATTGACATCCATTGATTTTTTGAACGTATACATTTAACCAGAACTCAGGAATGTTTTAAACAAGGCTTTCTCACACAGTATCATCAGCTTCAGTCACTCTATAATTAGATTCAATTAACATGTCCCAAATGTCAGAGGGGTTGGCAATAGTAACAACATTTAGTACAGTTAATGCATAAAAATTAAAATGTTTGCTCTCCATAACATCGAATTACGTATCATATGCCTCTTTACTTCTCTAATTTTTCTTTCTAGGAACCTTGAGAATTATGGTTTCTTGTAGTGGGTCATACATTGCGACATATTTTAAAGACAAGTTTACTAGTAGATTACATAGTATGAAGACAGAAAAACCACCTCATAATAGAAGTGAGAAGTTTCCATATCCAACCCCTCTTTCTTGTCAATTGCCTGGTTGGAATTAAGCTTCCTGGAAGAGATCACCTTTGAGGATGAGAGAAGAGTAGTCTGAAAAGATGAAATATAATATTCCTCAAGCTATGTAATGGCAACCTCCAGTTCTGTCAAATAAGAAGTATAAAATAAAATAAAATCTAAGTACAATCATGCCTATAATATTTAGTGGATTCATAAGCATGAGGAAAATACCATGTTAAGAGTGCAAGACAGAAAGCAAACAGCAATAAACTATAGTGTGAGGATTCAGGTTAGTACAACACACTCTGCCACATTATTTTCAGAATAAAGTTTACACATGAATTACTAACTCCAAATAGACTAATTCATTGACAGAAATAAATTCACATACAAATATTAATCAATAAAAGAGAACAAAAAGAAGGGAGAAGTAAATAAATATTTAATAATTTGTCAACATAAATGTACCAATGTTACCACAAAGTAAGCAATTTTGAACAACATTCCAATGAGATTAAAATAAGTGTCAACACCTTTTTAAAATCTGCTTGAGGATAAGAGAGCTGATAAGACAAGGAATGTAGAGCTGCAAGGAGGTTAAACAAGTATTGGTGATCACATTCCCCCAAGGTTGGAATTCTAAAAGAGAGCATAGAAAGGATTAGTTGCACAGTTGACACTTTTTAGGGATGGAACACTGTGCTCAGAGTTTAGCACATAAAAAATAACCAAGAACTTAAGAATACAGGACAAACTAAAGCCCAGTGGGAGAAAAAAAAGGCACC
Organism: Pseudorca crassidens; assembly: GCF_039906515.1. NCBI lineage: Eukaryota > Metazoa > Chordata > Mammalia > Artiodactyla > Delphinidae > Pseudorca > Pseudorca crassidens. The sequence continues at coordinate 9,077,322 of NC_090313.1, forward strand.
AGAATCAGATGCATGGTGGTTCCAAATACTGGAGAGTCTGTATTTTAAAAGAAGTATGACTACTGTTTTCAACAAGATTGCAAACAATTGATAGTTATGATCTGAGAACTGGCCAATTTCAAGATAATGAAAATTCTAAAAATAAAAGGCACAATAACTGAAATTAGGTAGATATGAATCAGTTTAGCAACAGAACAAACACAGCTAAATGAAAAGAGAATTGGTGAACTGGTAGATAGACCAGAAGAGAAGATTCAAAATAAAGGATAGAGAAAATGTTATAGAAAATATATGAGAGAATAAACAATTCAGAAGGCACAATAACAAGACCTAAAATATATGTAATTTGTGTCTGAGAAAAAATAGGACAGAAGTAATATTTGCAAAAGACAATGGCTGACAGCTTGTCAAAATTGAGGAAAGATGTCAAACAACATATTTAAGAATACTATAAAGTCCAGGCAAGATACATAAAAAATATATGTAAATACAACATATAAAATGCTGACAACCAAAGACAAAGAGAAAATATTAAAATCAGGGAGATGGGGGAGGGAAAAAGGCAAATACTCTCAAAAGTGCAACAATAAGATTTACAGTTAATTCTCAACAAGCGCAATGAAATTCAGAAGAAAATGGAATAATTTCAAAGCTCTGAAAGCAGGTAACTGCTGAAATAGAATTTCACATCTAGTTTAAATATCCTGCAAGAATGAAGATGAAAATCAAAACTAGAAGAATTTTGTTAGAAGCTCCTCCTTAAAGAAAATGTTGAGTGCTGTTTGCAGGCAGAAAGAAAACCATCCCAGATGGAAGCTCAGAAATGTAAAAAAAAAAAGTAAATAGAAAGATTACAAATAAAAGAATACAAAAAGATGTACTATGCAAGCAGTAACGAGAAGAAATTCATCATAGTCATATTAAAAATTGAGAAAATTTATTTTTTGACAAAACGTATTACCAGAGATAGAAACAGCTGTAATAAAGAAATGTTTAAATCATTAAGAAGACATAATTTTTTTTTTTTTTTGGTGGTATGCGAGCCTCTCACTGTTGTGGCCTCTCCCGTTGGCTCAGCGGCCATGGTTCACGGGCCCAGCCACTCCGCGGCATGTGGGATCTTCCCAGACCAGGGCACGCACCTGTGTCCCCTGCATCGGCAGGCAGACTCTCAACCACTGCGCCACCAGGGAAGCCCAGAAGACATAATTTGAGATTTCTATAATTTAATAAAATAGCTCACAATACATTAAACCAAAGCTGACAGAACTTTAAGAAGGTGTAAGTATATTCACAATTATCATAGGATATTTTAACGTACCTCTCTATATAACTAATAGAACAAGCAGACAAAAAATGGTGGAATACAGAATATTTTAAAAATATGATTAACAAATGTGACCTAAATAACACTATAGTCAAAACTGCAGGGTACAAATTCTTATCCAGTGCACACAGAACATTTACCAAAATGGAACATAGGCTCATTCATTAAACAAATCTCAACAAATTTCAAAGGATTAAAGCAAAACATGTCCCTTAACCACAATGCAAGCTATAAATTTCTTAAAAAGATAATTAGGAAACTATATATTTGGTAAATATTAATATATACCTCTAAATAAACCTTGTATCAAAGAAGAAATTTTTAAAAAATTAGAAAACATTCGCCACCTAAACATGCCTCCCTAAAGACCATAGTAAGGTTTTGCTTCTTTTTTGCATTTTAAATAAATAAAATCACAGACTATGGGTTCTGGTAATGGCAGAGTGGCTCATGGTGAGCTCATCCTCCTACAGATATCAATTATAAATTTTGGCAAAAATATTAAGAAGAACTATTTGAAGGTAATGAATAGCCACCAAAGGCAGGAAGAAACCAAAAGACATTTGATTTTTGATTTAAAAAAAAAAAAAAGAAAGGAACCACCTGGGTGAGATCTATGATGACAAAGCTTCTTTCTGAAGGCAGCCCTCTGTCCATGCAGTGTGGTGTAGAATTAAAGCAGAAAGCCACACAAGCTTGAGATGTCAGAGAAAAAGAAATTGGGATTGCCAGAGAATCTAAAAGTTAAGGGAAAATCCCAGGAAGAAGGAAGATATAGGGAGATTTCCCCAATTCTCCATATCATCTTCCTGAAATCCTTGGCTAACTCCTCAACAGCTTATGTGCGGGGGAGGCACCGAGGAGCGAGGCCGAAAGACAGAGCTGGGAGTCCGAAAGAGGTGGGCATAGTCTTCAGCTTCTGCCCACCACAGAAGAAACGACTTCCGATTTGAGTTCCTACAAATTAGAGGGGTTTTGTAAACACTTCAGGCTTCCCATCAAAGTCAAAGAAGGGCCATGCCTCAAAAGTAAAATCTATGTCTCAAGACTAAGAGTCTAGCCGTTAAGATTAGACTAAGTATGAAACGAAGAGCCTCACTCTTACAAAATGAAAAGCCGATACAAGTTCAATGTAATAAGCCAGTAATTTAACCCAGTAATTTACTGGGTCAATAAGAAACACTCTTCAGAAGAAGATCCTATAATTAAGGTCTCTGCAACATGTAATGTACAATATCCAGTACACACTTGAGAAAATAAAACCTAGACATGTGAAGAAACAGGAAAATGTAACCCATACTCAAGCAAAAATGTAATGATGTCTAGAAAAGACCTCGAAATGTGACATTTAGTCTCAAAAACTAGTGAAGTCCAGCATCCTTCCTCAAATAAAAAAAAGTCTAGAAACAAACAGGTTGGATACATAATCCAAAGGTAAGAATTTCAACATGTAGTATCCCATCAATGGGTGAATAGATGAAGAAGTTATCTATTCATATATATATATAATGGACTAGGAATAGTACTCAGCCATAAAAAAAAAGAAATCTTGTCATTTGCAGCAACATGGATGGACCCTGACAGCATTACGCTAAGTGAAATAGGCCAGATGGAGAAAGACAAATAATGTATGATTTCACTCATATGTGGAATATAAAAAACTAATAAACAAACAAAATAACAAATGAATAAAGCAAAACAAACAAGCAGATATAGAGAACAGGGTAGTGTTTACCAGAGGGGAGTGGGCAGGGGAGAGGATGAAGTGGGTAAAGGGCATCAACTGTATGGTGACAGGGGGAAAATAAATTTTTAGGGTGAGTGCACTGTAGGGTATGCAGAAGTAGAAATATCATGTACAAATGAAACTTATACAATGTTATAAAACAATGTTACCTCAATAATTTTTTTAAAACAAGAATATTTTACCTAGTCAAGTTGCTCTTCCAATAGGCAGGCAAAAAGGTATTCATTCTCAAACAGGAAAGAACAGGTGATGAGCCTTTCTGGATAAAACTAATCAATTGAATACACACAATTAAAAAGATAAATCAAAATCCAAAACTCATAAAAGGAGAACTCAAATAATCTGTGAGGAATTAAAATTGGCCACAATTTCTTTTGTCATTCCCCCCAACGAAAGATGAAGGTTTGGGCTTCCCTGGTGGCGCAGTGGTTGAGAGTCCGCCTGCCGATGCAGGGGACACAGGTTCGTGCCCCGGTCCGGGAAGATCCCACATGCCGCGGAGCGGCTGGGCCGGTGAGCCATGGCCGCTGGGCCTGTGCGTCCGGAGCCTGTGCTCCACAACGGGAGAGGCCACAGCAGTGAGAGGCCTCCGTACCGCAAAAAAAATGATGGTTTTTCTTCCCTACCTGGAATCTGCATCAGAAACGGCGCTGTGCCAGTTCCAGACGTAGATTTCAAGGGGACTGGGATGCTTTCTCTCAGAACCCAAGCGTCAAGATGCGAGAAAGTTCTAGCCACATGGAGCGGCAGTGTGTAACTGTTACAGGCAACAGCTCCAGCTGAGCTTCCAGCCAACAGCCAGCATATGAATGATCCATCCTAGATGCTGTAGTCAACCACAGAAGCACGGGAATTAATGTTATGGTTATTGTTTGAAATCACTAAGCTGTGGGATATTTTGTTACACAGCATTTTAAAAAAACTAAAACACTAATATAGAAGAATTGACAGTAAACACTAAATCCATTTTTAAAAATCTAAACATCCATGAAACATAATTATAAAGCAGGATGTAAATATTATAATGACTGCAATGAGAAAAAGAATATTATGACTCATCATGGCTCATACTTCACTTCGAGTATAAGCCAACATCCTTACAATGGCTTATAGGGCTCTGCTTGGTCAGCCCTTCCAATCTGTAAACTTCTGCCCTCTTCTGTTCCTCTCTTATTCACTCACTCCTGTCCAGCCCTGCTGACCTCCTCACTGGTCCTAGAATTGCCAGGCATGGCTGAGGGATTTAATCTAGGTTTCCTATGGCTAGAATGGGTACACCAGCTATCTGACTCCACTCACATCTTTTCTGCAATCTTGCCTTCAAAACGAATTATTCAAGAGAATAACCTTATCTCAACACCCATACCTGGCACTCCAACTCCTTCTTACCCTTTGTTTTTCTATTTTTATTTATGTTTAATTTCATTATTTATCTTCTCTCTCCCTCTGACCATACTACAAGCTCCACAAGGACAAAAATCTATTCATTCTATTCATGGACGTATCCCAAACACCTAGAACAGTTCCTGGCTGATAGTAGGTGATCAAATATATATTAAGTAATATAGTCGGAAGCTGGCAGATTGAGAAGAAATGTGAGAATGCTGATTTTTCCTATCTTTTATGCTAGGGAGTCAAAATTGCATAAAATTCATTATGAGTTTTTAAATGCATTCAATGTCTTATGCTTTCCATAATACCCTCTCAATATTTACTTGAAATCCTTTATTTTACATTTTTCTGATAAACTCATATGAAATCACTTTAATGCATCTAATTTTTACAAGAGTGTGCATACATGATCTCATTTTTATAAGCTTATCTCTTTCTGTGCCAACAGAAAGACCTTACCCTTCCCTCAGCTTATCTGCATGGGGACACATTTGACCTGATGCTCATTTAATATTAACAAAGGTTATTTCTGGAGGCTGGTATTTGGACATTTTTCTTACTTCCTTCTTTGAACCTGTTTGCATTAATCGAATTCTTTATAATAAATATTTATCAGTTGTAAAAATTATAAAGTTAAATTTAAAAGATAAATTACTTACTGCTTAATGAACTACCGGTACCCAAATGTCCCCAAGGTAGCTCATATTCAACATGTACCAAAAAAATTGACTATCCTCATCCTATTTACCCCAAGCTTGTTTTCTTGTGCTTCATTGAGGATGAGGCCTGCTTATCAAATTGCAACTTGAAATTTAAATCTCTCTTTGACTCTGTCTTAACAAGGCACCTAGTTACCAAGCGTTCTTTGTTTATAATTTTAATTAGTGTCTCAGATCCATGTCTGCTCCTCAATTCCATTGCTGTGATCAAAACCCCTGTGCAGGAAGCAGTCCAAATTCCTTCATACATCACTGAAATATCTGATCATTTGTCCTTAATAGCTTTTCCTCTCTGTCATTGTCTCTCCCCAGCCTAAGCACCCCTCCTGAATTCTTAAAAGCCTGGACAATTTGCCTATATGTAGGCTTTCCTGTATTTTATTAGTTTTGTTTTCTCCTCTCTTTGTATTTACTCAAGTATCCTTCGGAAAGTCGAGTGTTTCAAAGCGCAAAGGAAAACAAGCAAAGATTGTCTGTCCGTTTTGTTGTCTTGGTTTCCCCCCAACCTAGAAGTTTGACAGGAGCTAGAGTACATGAAGATGGTGAAGAGGTGGGGAACCAAAGGGAGAAAATCTGAGAAAGAAGACACATCAAAGGGCATATTCCAGTGTTAACGTCATCTGCTTAATTAGCTGCCCCTGCCACTTGGAGAGGTCTATTGCCCGGATACCACTGCTCCAGGTTTGGTGGGTGTGTGTTTTATTAGAAAGCTTGGTACCCTGAACTTTGTTTTTCAAAGTACAATTGAACATGGCCTCCTGACATGACTGACAAATAATTGGCATGCAATGGCCAGGCCCTGGGTCCTCTCTGAGGTCCAGGCAGCGGTGAAGCCACCTCCTAGGGCATCATCTCTCATGGGTCAGAGGTCAAGCTGTGGTGGACATGACCAGTTCTTTGAGGACCAGGAGAGACAACGGTAATCCAGGCACCTGTAGAGAAGCATCGGAAGTCAAAGTGAAACCATGTTCAAGGGCTTGTGAGGTTGGGGCTGGCAATAAAGCTGAGGTCAAAGAGGGGTGGAGGAGAGTTGCTGAGCAAGGACAGTAGGTCCCAGTCACGTAGCAAACTGATAGGCGAGGCAGGGAGGAAAGGTGGAGATGACTGATACAGTCAGGACACAGGAAGCTGCATGCGCGCATCGACCATGGAAACCCCCACGACAGGGGTTATCACAGCCTGATACAAAGCACTAAGCAAAGGTCCGACTGAATGTGTGCAGGAAGAGAATATTCTCATGCATTTAGTTAGCAAGGACATCCTTCCTGACACCATTCTGGTTCCAAATACACAGTAATGAGTAAGCAGGAGCCATTCTCCAGAAGGAACTCATAGGGTTGGTGCTATGGATTCAATTGCGTCCCCCCAAAATTTGTGTGTTGAAGTTCTAACCCCCAGTACCTCAGAATGTAGCCTTATTTGGACATACAGTCTCTACAGACGATCAATTTAAGATGAGGTCATTAGGGTGGAGCCTAGTCTAATACAATTTATTTTTAGGTCTCATTTCAAGTTTTATTTTTTACTTTTTAATTATGTTTTATTGCAGTAGAGTTGATTTACAATGTTGTGTTAGTTTCAGGTATACAGCAAAGTGAATCAGTTATACATATATGTATATCCACTCTTTTTTAGATCTTACTCCCATATAGGCCATTATAGAGTACTGAGGTTCTTATTAGTTATCTAGTTTGGGCTTCCCTAGTGGTGCAGTGGTTGACAGTCCACCTGCTGATGCAGGGGACACGGGTTTGTGCCCCAGTCCGGGAAGATCCCACATGTCACAGAGCGGCTGGGCCCATAAGCCATGGCCACTGAGCCTGCACGTACGGAGCCTGTGCTCCACAATGGGAGAGGCCCACGTACCGCAAAAAAAAAAAAAAAAAAAAAAAACTACAATGAGATATCATCTCACACCGGTTAGAATGGCCATCATCAAAAAATCTACAAACAATAACTGCTGGAGAGGGTGTGGAGAAAAGGGAACCCTCTTGCACTGTTCGTGGTAATGCAAATTGATACAGCCACTATGGAGAACAGTATGGAGGTCCCTTTAAAAACTAAAAATAGAACTACCATGCGACCCAGCATTCCCACTACTGGGCATATACCCTGAGAAAACCATAATTCAAAAAGAGTCATGTACCAAAATGTTCATTGCAGCTCTACTTACAATAGCCAGGACATGGAAGCAATCTAAGCATCCATCAACAGAAGAATGGATAAAGAAGATGTGGCACATATATACAATGGAATATTACTCAGCCATTAAAAGAAACGAAATTGAGTTATTTGTAGTGAGGTGGATGGACCTAGAGACTGTCATACAGAGGGAAGTAAGTCAGAGAGAGAAAAACAAATACTGTATGCTAACACATATATACGGAATCTAAAAAACAAACAAACAAAAAAATGGTCATGAAGAACCTAGGGGCAAGATGGCAATAAAGACGCAGACCTACTAGAGAATGGACTTGAGGATATGGGGAGGGGGAAGGGTAAGCTGGGACAAAGTGAGAGAGTGGCATGGACATATATACACTACCAAACGTGAAATAGATAGCTAGTGGGAAGCAGCCACATAGCATGGGGAGATCAGCTTGGTGCTTTGTGACTACCTAGAGGGGTGGGATAGGGAGAGTGGGAGGGAGGGATACGCAAGAGGGAAGAGATATGGGGACATATGTATATGTATAACTGATTCACTTTGTTATAAAGCAGAAACTAACACACCATTATAAAGCAATTATACTCCAATAAAGATGTTAAAAACAAACAAAAAGATAAAAATAAATAAATATATTACATGCCCCAACCAAAAGACACTGACTGGCTGAATGGATACAAAAACAAGACCCATATATATGCTGTCTACAAGAGACCCACTTCAGACCTAGGGACACGTACAGATTGAAGATGAAAGGATGGAAAAAGATATTCCATGCAAACGGAAATCACAAGGAAGCTGGAGTAGCAATACTCGTATCCAATAAAATAGACTTTAAAATAAAGACTGTTACAAGAGATAAAGAAGGACACTACTTGATAATCAAGGGATCAACCCAAGAAGAAGATATAACAATTATGTATATTTTTGCACCCAACATAAGAGCACCTCAATACATAAGGCAAATGTTAACAACCATGAAAGGAGAAATCAACAGTATCACAATGATACTAGGGGACACGCCACTTATACCAATGGACAGATCATCCAAACAAAATAAATAAGGAAACACATGCTTTAAATGATACAATAGACGAGATAGGTTTCGTTGACATTTATAGAACATTCCATCCAAAAGTGGCAGAATACACTTTCTTCTCAAGTGCACACAGAACATTCTCCAGGATAGATCACATCCTGGGTCACAAATCAAGCCTTGGAAAATTTAAGAAAATTGAAATCATATCAAACATCTTTTCTAACCACAATACTCTGAGATTGGAAATCAATTACAGGGAAAAAAATGTAAAAAACACAAATACATGGAAGCTAAACAGTGTGCTAGTAAATAACCAAGAGATTAAAGAAATCAAAGAAGAAATTATAAAAAATACATAGAAACAAATGAAAATGAAAACATGATGACTCAAAACCTATGGAACACAGCAAAAGCAGTTCCAAGAGGAAAATTTACAGCAATTCAATCTCACCTCAAGAAACAAGAAAAATCTCAAATAAACAATCTAACCCTACACTTAAAATAACTAGAGAAAGAAGAACAAAGAAAACCCAAAGTCAGTAGAGGGAAAGAAATCATAAAAATCAGAGCAGAAATAAATGAAACAGAAACAAAGAAAACAATAGCAAAGATCAATAAAACTAAAAGCTGCTTCTTTGAGAAGATAAAATAAATTGATAAACCCTTAGCCAGACTCATCAAGAAAAAAAGGAAGAGGATGTAAATCAATAAAATTAGAAATGAAAAAGGAGAAATCACAACTGACACCACAGAAATACAGAGGATTATAAGAGACTACTACAAATAACTATATGCCAATAAATTGGACAACCATGAAGAAATGGACAAATTCCTGGAAAGGTACAATTTTCAAAGACTGAACCAGGAATAATTAGAAAATATAAACAGACCTATCACAAGTAATGAAATTGAAACCATAATTACAAATCTTCCCACAAACAAAAGTCCAGGACCAGATGACTTCACAAGTGAATTCTATCAAACATTTAGAGAAGAGCTAACACTGATCCTTCTCAAATTCTTCCCAAAAATTGCAGAGGGAGAAACACTCTCAAATTCATTCTACGAAGCCACCATCACCCTGATACCAAAACCAGAAAAAGATATCACAGAAAAAGAAAATTAGAGACCAATATCTCTGATGAACATAGATGCAAAACTCCTGAACAAAATACTAGCAAACAGAATCCAGCAACACATTAAAAGGATCATGCACCATGATCAAGTGGTATTTATCCCAGGGATGCAAGGATTCTTCAGTATATGCAAATCAATCAATGTGATACACCACATTAACAAATTAAGGAATAAAAAACATAAGATCATCTCAATAGATGCAGAAAAAGCTTTTGACAAAATTCAACACCCATTTATGATAAAAACTCTCCAGAAAATGGGCATAGAGGGAACCTACCTCAACATAATAAAGGCCATATACGACAAAACCACAGCAAACATCATTCTCAATGGTGAAAAACTGAAAGCATTTCCTCTAAGATCAGGAACAAGCCAAGGATGTCCAATTTTGCCACTATTATTCAACACAGTTTTGGAAGTCCAAGCTATGGCAAGCAGAGAAGAAAAAGAAATAAAAGGAATACAAATTGGAAGAGAAGAAGTAGAACTGTCACTGTTTGCAGATGACATGTTGCTATACATAGAAAATCCTAAAGATGCCACCAGAAAACTACTAGAACTAATCAATGAATTTGGTAAGGTTTCAGGATACAAAATTAATGCACAGAAGTCTCTGGCATTCCTATACACCAACAACAAAAAACCATAAAGAGAAATTAAGGAAACAATCCCATTTACCATCACAACAAAAAGAATAAAATACCTAGGAATAAACCTGCCTAAGGAGCGAAAGACTTGTACTCAGAAAACTATAAAACACTGATGAAAGAAATGTAAGATAACATAAGCAGATGGAGAAATATACCATGTTCTTGGATTGGAAGAATCAATATTGTAAAAATGACTATACTATCCAAAGCAATCTACAGATTCAACGCAAACCCTATCAAACTACCAATGCCGTTCTTCACAGAATTACAACAAAAATTTTACAATTCGTATGGAAACACAAAAGACCCCGAATGGCCAGAGCAATCTTGAGAAAGAAAAATGGAGTTGGAGGAATCAGGCTCCCAGCCTTCAAACTATACCACAAAGCTATAGTAATCAAGACAGTATGGTACTTGCACAAAAACAGAAATATAGATCGATGGAACAGGATAGAAAGCCCAGAGGTAAACCCATGCACCTATGGTCACCTAATTTATGACAAGGGAGGCAAGAACATACAATGGAGAAAGGACAGCCTCTTCAATAAGTGGTTCCAGGAAAACTGGACAGCTACACGTAAAAGAATGAAATTAGAACATCCCTAACACCATACACAAAAATAAACTCCAAATGGCTTAAAGACCTAAATGTAAGACCAGACACTATAAAACTCTCAGAGGAAAACATAGGAAAAACATTCTTTGACATAAACTACAGCAAGATTTTTTTTGACCCACCTCCTAGAGTAATGCAAATAAAAACTAAAATAAACAAATGGGACTTAATTAAACTTAAAAGCTTTTGCGCAGCAAAGGAAACCGTAAATAGGACAAAAAGACAACACTCAGAATGGGAGAAAATATTTGCAAATGAAACAACAGACAAAGGATTAATCTCCAAAATATACAAACAGCACATGGAGCTCAATATCAAAAAAACAAACAATCTAATTAAAAAATGGGCAGAAGACCTAAATAGACATTTCACCAAGGAAGACATACAGATGGCCAAGAGGCACACGAAAAGATGCTCAGCATCACTAATTATTAGAGAAATGCAAATCAAAACTACAGTGAGGGGGCTTCCCTGGTGGCGCAGTGGTTGAGAGTCCGCCTGCCAATGCAGGGGACATGGGTTCGTGCCCCGGTCTGGGAGGATCCCACATGCCGTGGAGCGGCTGGGCCCGTGAGCCATGGCCACTGAACCTGCGCGTCCGGAGCCTGTGCTCCGCAACGGGAGAGGCCACGACAGTGAGAGGCCCGCATACCTCAAAAATAAAAAAATAAAAAAACTACAGTGAGGTATCACCTCACACCAGTCACAATGGCCATTATCAAAAAACTCTGGAAACAATAAATGCTGGAAAGGGTGTGGTGAAAAGGGAACCCTCCTGCACCTTTGGTGGGAATGTAAATTGATACAAGCATTATGGAAAACAGTATGGAGGTTCCTTAAAAAACTAAAAGTAGAGCTACCATATGACCCAGCAATCCCACTCCTGGGCATATACCCTGAGAAAACCATGATTCAAAAGGAGACATGTACCACTATGTTCACTGCAGCACTATTACAATAGCCAGGACATGGAAACAACCTAAATGTCCATTGACAGATGTGAAACATATATACAATGGAATATTACTCAGCCATAAAAAGAAATGAAGTTGAGTTATTTGTAGTGAGGTGGATGGACCTAGAGTCTGTCATACAGAGTGAAGTAAGTCAGAAACATAAAAACAAACACCGTATTCTAACACATATATGTGGAATCTAAAAAAAAACAAAAAATGGTACTGATGAACCTAGTTGCAGGGCAGGAATAAAGATGTAGACATAGAGAATGGACTTGAGGACACGGGGTGGGAGGGGGAAGTTGGGGCGAAGTGAGAGTAGCATTGACATATATACATTACCAAATGTAAAATAGTTAGCTAGTGGAAAGCAGCATAGCACAGGGTATAGCACAGGGAGATCAGCTCGGTGCTTTGCGATGACCTAGAGTGGTGGGATAAGGAGGGTGGGAGGGAGGCTCAAGAGGGAGGGAATATGGGGACATGTGTGTGCATATGGCTGATTCACTTTGGTGTACAACAGAAACTAACACAGTATTGTAAAGCAATTATACTCCAATAAAGATTAAAAAAAAAAAAAAAAGGAGCTGATACTCCCAGGTCTTCCACATCTGCTTGTGTGATGTGAGCATAAGGAAGGCTTACTTCCTCTGAGCCTCAGTTACTTCATCTGTAAATTGGGGGTGATAATACCTTCCTTACAAGGAGATAGACTATTATTCTATGTTACAATGTCATGATCTTACTGTTCCAAACTTGACAGATGATAACTGAATAATTTAAGACCCTGGTGACCTTCTCTAAGCAGCCAAATTTCACTTAATCTATTGATGGTATACAAATTTACAGAGAGTAAATGATTGAAGAGCTGAGATTATGAAACCATTCCTTGAAATTACGCATCTACGTTTCCACCAGCTCTTGATGATGTGATCACATGGTTGAAGATTCTCAGAGAATCCGGCCTAGGTAGGAACACAAGTTCTCCATTTTTTTTAAAGATAGTGTCAACTTTCAAGTTTAGTACCACTTTGAAATCATTGTGTGAGTTGCAGTGTGTGATTAGCTGTATTTGTATAAAAATGTTTGCAGGTTTGAACCATTAAAAACTAAAAAGCATACCCAAGAAATAGCGATGGTCATCCTCCTAATAAGAGAGGACATGACCCAGAAAACAAACTTATGGTTACCAAAGGGGAAAGGGGGTGGGGGAGGGATAAATTAGGAGTTTGGGGTTAACACATACACGCACTACTATATATAAAATAGATAACAAACAAGGACTCACTGTATAGCACAGGGAACTCTACTCAATATTTTGCAATAACCTATAACAAAAAAGAATCTGAAAAAAATATATATGTATATGTGTATAAATGAATCACTGTGCTGTACACCGAAAACTAACACAACATTGTAAATCAACTAAACTTCAATAAAATAATTTTTTTTAATATTATGGGTCACTGAGGAAGCAAAAAGGACAGAAGCATTGCCTTCTATAAAGAGAATTTGCTTGGAGGTTTATCTAGAATTAACCCAAAAGTACTTTATTAAAGATTCACAGAGATTCATGTTTTTAGACATTTAGAAAATGTTTAATTGACCACCACAAAGTTACTAAGCCATAGTTAGTTAGTTAGTAACCAGAGGATGGTTAATAGAACCAATCCTTGCTAAATGGTAAGAGCAAAACATCCATCTCCCTACCTCCCTCCTAATCTTGATCCTCCCCAAACCCCCCACTTCTACCCCCTGCTTTATTCTCACACGAAATCATCTCAAGTCTAGTGTTATCTTCTGTCACTTGACTTCCCTAGGACAGGACGTATATCTCCTCCCAGGCTGTTCCTACCAGGATAGAAGCATTGTTATTTTTAACTTCCTATTGAAGTATGGCATACTTCTGACCTCTTCAGTCTCTTTTCTCCTGCATCCAAGGGTAATACCATCCCGACCTCTAACACCATAGATTAGCGCTGCCTGTTTTTGTATGGGCTCTTGTGAGTCTGGTCTCTTTCACTCAACATTAACCTTGTCACGGTAGATCATCCATCCTAATTGATGTATAAAATTACACTGTGTGAACAGATCACAATTTATGTACCCATTCTACTCCTGATGGACTTTTGAATAGTTTCCAGTTTGGAGCTATTATGAATAGGGCTACCATGAACATTCTAGTCCATGTCTTTCAAGGAACTCAATTTATGCATCTGTTTAGGTCCTTACCTGGGACTGGAATGACTGGGTCAGAGCCCATGTGTATAATTTAGCTTTAATCGTTTTTGAAAATGGTTGCACCTCCTCCAGACTTTTAATAAGGTTTCACGTCCATTCATAAAAGCCTTAAAAGTTGGCCCAGTGTTTCCCACAGAAGAAGACCTAGAACTCAGATCTTCTGATTCCAAGTCCAGTGCTTTTCACATTCAGTAAATTTTAAACCCTTCATACTACTTCCTCTCACCAATACTTTGCTGTTTTTTTCCTTTAATGCAACTCAGATGCGTGGACAGCTAGTCATTCATAGGCTATTCTCCCCAGGGTATTTTTGCCTCAAAGAGGGTCCTTGGAGACTCCAAATAACAACTCTAATTGTGGACTTGCAGGTTCCACAAAAGGATGGGAGAAAGGAGAGAGGAAGGTCATTTCAGTCAGAGAGAACAGTTCTCCGGAATCTCTCAAGTCCCAAAAGACTGTTGGTCTGAAGAGAGCCATCCCTGATGAAACACAATAGAAAATTGAAAGCTCATCTTTTATCATATGAACTTCAGAGCAAACACCTTGAAAAGCTATTAAATCCTCATTTCTCCAGAGCGATACACCAGAACCAGAGGGAAGCCTGAGCTGTCGAGTTGACTCACAGCCCTTGGTTTCTCCACCCAGGGAGCTAGGAACAGAAATCTGCTGCTGGTTTCTTGAAGACTGCCTATAGCTGAGCCCAGGGCATGAAGAAACTGAGCAGAAAAGATTGAAAAAGATGACAGTGGAAATCAAGCCCCAGCCTCCTGACGGCCCACTCAGGTGTGCATCTGTTCCCCGATTCTGTGTCGTAATGAAAGCAAATGATTTTTTTTTTTCATATTTAGATCTTTCCTATTCATCCTGGTCTGATGCCTGAATTTGAATGCAGCTGAAGTTCAGGGTATTAATTAATTGTGAATCTCTCCGATACTTGAATAGAAGGCCTCTCGAGCCTTAATGTGCAAATTTATGCAAAAACAATGTGAAAATTAGAAATGCATTGGCACATTTGTTTTAACCAGAACTGTAGCACTCTGTCTAGTCAAACAGACTGCTCATTTGCAAGTTGTCTATATGCAAAGCATTCTGCCCCTGGGAGCCTCAAATCTCCTTAGCAAGTCATCTGAAATTTGAGCAGAGCTTTGTTCTGATCCTACCCTCTCTCTCTCCCTTCACTTTCTCTCCTGCGGACCAGAGGCTCAGTAGGCTTTCACCTGGCACCTCCAGGCACGGCCAGAACATGAAGCCCCTCCCGGGAAAAATCCTAATCCTTCACCCCACCCGACAGGACCCCAATTTCCCTTTCCAGACCAGACCCAGTGAAGTAAAAGAGGCTGTTTGCGGGCAGGGCCTGGGCTAGCTTTCAGACTCTCGGGTGATGCTGGAGGTCAGAGTAGGGCAGCTGCTTGGAAAGCTGACGGACCCTGGGTATGTATGTGTCAAGTGCATGATTCTGCAGCTCTGCACCAGGCTGCCCCTCACCGCCCCCCAGCTTGGCTGGAGAAGAGCCAGCACAGCAGGTGCCAAGGTGCAGCGGCAGGGGGCGCGTTCAGCTCATGCGCCCTTGGCTGGCTGGCACGTGAGCCAAGAAGTGGGTCAGAGATCAGGAGATGCTTGGAGCCAGCCAGCAGGGCAGGGTCAAGTCACTCCACGCCTAGGAGTGGGAAGGGAGCCCTGACGGGAACGAGCTAGCTAATCACTTAGCTGTGGGAGTGAGAAGGGTGTTGGGAGAGACAGAGGATCTCCAGGATCTAGCAAGCAGTCAGGCAGAGCTGATGGCAGCCCACCCATGAGGGGAAGGCAGCTGAGGAAGAGCGCTCCTGGGACAGGGGGCTGCACCAGCAGTGAGCGTGAGTCACTGTCACCCTTTGTGGACGGGACTCAAGGTTTTCCCAGCAGCTTAATCCAAGATGAAGAGGCCATCGTCAGGGACCCCAGGGGCTGAGGCTTTTGGCTCAATTGGCTCCTTTGCTTGGTGGCCCCCCTGCTGCCCATAGCTCATGTTCATTCAAGTTATGGAATCAAGTTGCTCTGGAAACGCTGTTTTCAGGAAGTTCTTCAGTAAGTAAGTGACCAGTAAATTCAATTTTTACCAGCTTGGGTGCACTTAGGGTCACCCTGATGTCAGTATCCTGAGACCAGTGTGGTCCCTGGGTCAGCATCGTCACCGTGACCTGTGAGCTTGTCAGAAACGCGGACGCCTGAGGCCCACCCCAGACTTCCAGATTCAGAATCTGCCTTTTAACAAGACCCACCTGGGAGCTGTGAGCACGCTGAGTTTGGAGCAGCTCCTTTCTAAGGTATTTCTCTCAATCGCCTCCAAGCCAAACTGAGTTCCAGTATTTCCAGTTATCTGCTGGGTAACCTTGAATAAAGCGCTTCATTTCCTAGGCTCTCAAGTCCTCATCTGTGAAATGGGGATGCTAACCCTATTTAAGGTGATTAAACTGAATAATAAATTAGAATTTGTCCTATAAATTGTGAATCATGATCCAAATATTCAATTTGTTTTGTTTTGCTTTGTTTTGTTTTTTTGCGGTACGCAGGCCTCTAACTGTTGTGGCCTCTCCCGTTGCAGAGCACAGTCTCCGGACGCACAGGCCCAGCGGCCATGGCTCACAGGCCCAGCCGCTCCGCGGCATGTGGGATCTTCCCGGACCGGGGCACGAACCCGTGTCCCCTGCATCGGCGGCGGACTCTCAACCACTGCGCCACCAGGGGAGACCCAAATATTCAATTTTATTCTTATGCCGCATCCTGACCCAAAAATTGGATTATAAACTCCTAAGAATAGGAAGAATCTCTCCTCTACTTCTTTTTTATCTTCCTTATATGCTGAGGACAGCTTTCTGCTCATAATACGTTTGACCATTTGACATGCACAGAAATCAACCTCCCTTGGAACCTCAGATTCCCCCCCCACCGCAAAAGAAATTTCTAATTTCCATTCCTGATGTCAAGCACAAAGAGCTCCCATCACTTTGACCTAATCCTCTGAGGTTCATCCCTCCAAATAATTGTATTGTCTCTTGCTATGCAGCACTTTGTTACCATGGCAACACATACATAATTATGTGTGTAAGTAACTGAGGGGGGCTTTCCTGGCCACCTTCCCACCAGACAGTACAGAAAGCATCCTACCCTCCTGCATGCTACTCTCCCATAGGTTTGCATCAAAACCCTACAAGTTTCTCAAACGTAAATATTCTTTATGCACACTACAGACCAATACACACAGACAGAATAATACAGTAGGAAAACTAGTAGGGGAGTAAATTGATGGCCTGGGTTCCAGCTCAGAGTCTGATACTAATCGGCAATTTGATTTGTCACAAGGCACTGGACTTCTCAGGACCCAATCGCCCCCATTGCAAGGAGATGCTTTCCTGCGGCTTAACCCCTACAATGTTCTGTAATAGTCGGAGTTGATTTTAAGCGTCATTTAACTGAGATTATTGAACAAAGCTTCCCAGCATTAAACATTAACACAGCTCTTTTTATATGGCACAGTTCATTATCATGTCAATAAATGATTAATTAGAATTCTCTGTCTGGACCAATAATTTGGCAGGACTTTTATGATCCATAATTTGTGCTGTGTTGTAAGGTTACCTCTCGAAACTGACATACTAGCATTTATTGTTTTTTATTGCCTCTCTGAGGTGGCTTTTGAAGGAGACACCAGGTGACATATGTTTAAAAAGGGTTTAAAAGTTTGATGCAGTTGGAGTAGACAGTCCTCATCTAGTGAGGAGTAGAGGACAAGCGCTTCTGTGGACTTCTGTGAGAATTTGAGCAGAAAAGCCAGCAATGAATAATTCAACGGTCTGTTTGGCCAACGCAACAGTCTGCGATGGCGCGTCCTGTGTGCTGCCGGAGGATGATTTCAACACCACTCTAAGTGTGGTCCTGAGCACGGTCTTGACCATCCTGTTGTCTCTGGTGATGTTCTCCATGGGATGCAATGTGGAAATCGAGAAATTCCTAGGGCACATAAAGCGGCCATGGGGCATATGTGTTGGCTTCCTCTGTCAGTTTGGAATCATGCCCCTCACAGGATTTGTCCTCTCAGTGACCTTTGACATCCTCCCCATCCAAGCTGTAGTGGTGCTCATCATGGGATGCTGTCCGGGAGGAACCGCCTCCAACATCTTGGCCTATTGGGTTGATGGCGACATGGACCTGAGGTAAGATATCTAAACCTCCCAGTACTGCAATCACCTTGAATTAATCTTCTCAGAAGCCTGTGGCGTTGTGAACGGCCGTCTGATCTGCCACTGATCTAGGGTCCAGCTAAGAATTGAAACAGGAGACGAAATGCCTTTACTCGCCTTCCTATGCAGCTGCTTAGCTCTGCGAATTTAGGGGTTCTCTTTTGTGTTTGCGTTGTAAACTCTAACTCAGTTAACAAGGAGTTGTATAATTGCTGTTTCTCTTTGGGAAAAAAGTCAAAGTTTTTCAAAAAAGAAATCCTTTCCAAGCCACAAGCTGCAGCTGAGAAAGTTTTCCTTGTTGGTATCAGAAAAAAAGAAAAACAAGAAACACTTTCTTTGTGGTGATCAGGAGCTTTGAATGCAATCGTGAAACTAAGTTGTTCATTAAAAGTTAGACCCTAGGATGAGACAATGGCCAAGCACCGCCAGTTTTTTGGACAAGCTTTTTCTTGGTATAAGGTGTAAGAAAGATTTTGTACATTTGCTTCACTTCTACTGGCATTAAACAAAAAAAAAGAAAAGAAAAGAAAAGAAAAGAAAAGAAAACCTCTACAACAGCTTTTTTAAAATTATGCTTACCTTCCTATAAAATAAACAGAAAATGGTTTCTCTGCTTCCCACAGAGTAATCTAAATTGCAATGCTTGCCCAATTCATCCTGTGCCAGTCTGAACTAGCATTGGAAAAAAAAAAAAAAAAGTAATAGGAATAAGACAAAGCAGTAATGCAAGGACACCAAGAATTTTAACGCTGCAAGTTGAATAGACAAATGTTTTTTTCCTTCCCTCACCATTCCTCATTTCCTGTGAAAGGTATGCCTTTCTGCAAACCTGCCAGGTGTCAGTGTAACGAGTGCTTATTAAATACTGTACAGTAGGCAATGGGCTCTGTGCATCACGTTATAACACTCCGAAGCAAGAAGCTCATGTGTAGAAATGTAACCAGAGCAAAATGTCAGACTGGATTCCAGGTTGATCCAGTGCCTAGTGGGCAACTGGAAGCCTGCCACCTGAGCCCGGCTGGTGAGGATTTCTCCAGAAGCTTTAGAAAAGCCATACAAACAATATACCTTCAAGTGACATCTCTCTCCCATAAGGAAATACCATCTCTTCCTTGCAATAGATTTTTTTCTAAGGAAAGTCTTGTGAGGAGCAAAGGATGGCAAGTGCGCTTCAGGTTTAGTTAATCTGTGAACCACCCTACAGAGATAAGGCCTTGCTAGATTTCAACTTGGTGTGACCTGGGTGAAAGCACAGGGTTAAAATTCTACAGGCAAGTTGAGGGGAGTGAACTGAACTGAATACAGGACTTTGCCACCAAACATCTTTTACATAATATTTGTAACTTTTTAAGAAAACAGGAGAGTCTTGTGCCTCCACGAAATGCCACACGTGTCATCATTCTGTAAGACAGAAAAGTGTGTGTGATGCTGAGCTGAGCAGCTACTGGGGCAGATTCCCTTCCGGGGGCTGAAACTGTAAAAACCTAACCTACAAACTCCAAGTTACACTTTCCTGTGGTTTTAAGGAAATCTTGTTTCTCTGGAAACAGGAGATGATTATGTAATCTTATCTCCCTCACATAACAATGCCTGTAAGACGTAAGAACCAGAATTAGAATTTGAAACCTTGGTGGAAAACCCCCAGCTGAATCAGTATAGGTGAATCCTTCAGCAGCTCCTCTAATGGGACACGTGCCACTGAAAATTATTAATTTTCATTCTAGAAAGTGTGCACTCCACAGATCTCCCTTGTCTTGTAAACAACACCAGCACACATCCAGTGCAGTCATCACCTCTCTAGCAACTTCACCTATCCGGAACTCAAACAAGACCCAGTGAAAGACTCTGCACACCCAAAGTAAATCATTCTTCATCTCACAGACGTTCCTCACACAGCACCCACTTACTCTCCCGATTGTAAAGCTCTAAAACTTTTTCCCAGCACAGAGGATGAAAAACAAGAAGTAGGGTGGAGCAAGTTGTTAGAAGGGGCAGGCCTATGTCCCACAGCAGCCAGTGGCCCCAAAAGCCTGACTGCAAAGGAAAAGATCAAAATGCCTCCAAAGAGAAGAAGCTAAGTCAGAAAGCACAGCAGCTCTGCATCACTATTTTAGGGACACACAGCTCTGTAAGCGTATCACCCAGAAGACATCACCACATTTTAGTGGAACAAGTAATAACGATAACCCATGATCACTGAAAGGACGTTAAATTATGCCTCTAGGAAGATCATGACATTATGCATTGCATATGTTAGAGGAAAAACTGTTGAAATATTTCTTCAGAGCAAATTAAGAAAGTGACACCTCAGCTATTGGGAAACAGTTTTCCAACACTTTTTATTCTTCTGGAGTGAGCAGTGGATAACTAAAGTCTCATGATCATTTATGTAGATACAATTCTATCTACCCTTTATATTTCCGATTCTGTCCTCTTGGAACTTTACCTTCTCCATTTCCACTTGAACTCTAGCAATGGCAGCGAAGACATGACTGTTTATACCAACAGGTATCTGCACTAGTTGAGCAGATACCATATAACACCGGCAAAACAACTCCATCTGGCTTTAACTTCCTGGATGTGGTTCCTGGGAGAAACTGAATCATCTCCCCTTCACGCTGTCATCTCTTCCCAAACCTGGGAAACCATTGCATTCTGCAGTCTCTGGTGACTTCAACACACACACACACACACACACACACACACACACACACACACACACACACACACACACACACACACACACACACACACACACACACACACACACACACACACACACACAGCAAAAAAAGCAGACCTTACTAATGGAATCCTTGCTCATTGTAATACAGCAAGTAATATTTCAGCTCCTTCTTAGACCACTCCAGCCTAGAAAGTTGTGGGAATCTCATCTGTGAACAAGTATTTTCACCTGTTCTAGCTCTGCCGTGGGCGCGTTATGAAAAAAATGTCTCAGGGAGAAAGGAAGGTGGTGCTCTCAGGTGAATTTGCTGGTGGCCCACAGTTTGGGGAACAAACACAGAGGCTTCCACCCCCTTGTGTCTTCTGTATACCCAAAGACTCCCCACTTTTTAATGTTTCCTTTCTTTAGCAATGGCCTCGGTCACACCACACAAGGATTTTCCTTTCTTTATTTTTTTAAATTTTTGTTGGAGTAGAGTTGATTTACAATGTTGTGTTAGTTTAAGGTGTACAGCAAAGTGAATCAGTTATACATACACATATATCCACTTTTTTTCTTTGGATTCTCTTCCCATACAGAGGATTGAGTGGAGTTCCCTGTACTACACAGTAGGTCCCTATTAGTTATCTATTTTATATATACTCGTGTGGATATGTCAGTCCCGATCTCCCAATTTATCCCTCCCCAACCCCTTAACCCCTGGTAACCCTAAGTTTGTTTTCTACATCCATGACTCTACTTCTTTTTCATAAATAAGTTCATTTGAATCCTTTCTAGAGATTGTCATACTGAGCGAAGTAAGTCAGACACTGAAAGACAAATATCATATGATATCGCTTACATGTGGAATCCATTTTCCTTTCTCTGACTTCTTCTTTGGGGAATCCCTGCCTCTGCATCCTTTCTTCAGGTTCCCCCAATTCCTTCACTGCTATGCACTGTCTACACTCCCTTTGATTATTTTCTAGATTTAAGAGTTTCTAAGTTTTCTTACTACAACCTTTGTTCTTTTGCCAAATGTTGTTACATTTTTCATCTTCCAACTTTGTGTTCACTGTTATTTTAGTTGTTCAAAATCCCTGACCCTCTGGCTTATCACAAATTCAAAGCAGTTCTTCCCATTTCAATGACACAAATGTCCAGCTCCTCTCTAATCTAAGAATTAATCCAACACTATTTGAATTCCCCTTTATTTTCCCTCAGAGGAACCAAGCTTTGTTTTGCTCTGCAGCATTTCTTTTTATTTACTAGCTAACATTTAGTGGACACTGTTAGGGGCCACTCACAGTATAAGTCCTCTAGGTGTATTTTAATCCTCAAACTAATCCTCTGAGGTTAGTACTATTATTTTCTGCATTTAATAGATGATAAAATTAAGGCTCCTATCCTTGACAGAGGTCATAGTCAGTACACGTGAGAGTCAGAATCGGAATCCAGACCTATTCACTTAGCCCTGTCCGGACTCTTAACCTCTGTTCAACACTATTTCTAACAATCATCATGTCTCCGCCTTCTAGCCCCACCTGTATACACTTCTTTTGATCTTTCAAACTTGGTGTTTCATTTCTAATATGATTATAATCTTTGCATTCCTTATCACGGACTTCACCAAATTCCTCAACATTCACTGAATTCTCATTTATTGCTTCCGAAAAGAAAAAAGAAGGAAAACTATTCTCCCTGGCAATGAATAGGACTAAGGAAAGAATTTAAACCAAGAGATTTTTTTCTGATGTTTTCTCTTATTCCAATATAAATGCAGGGTATAGTGTTTCCATTGTTGGCATCTTTGCTCTTTGTAGAACTTCAAATTTTTTATGTAAAATGATTTTTCCTTGCTAATTTATTCTCCTACATTGTTCCTTAAAATCGTTTATCTGAGTTGGTTTTCATCTCATTTTGAGTGGCTCTGGCCATCTTTTCTCTTGCCTCTCTGCAGCATCTCATGGTCAAGGTGGCCACTAAATCTGAACCACTCCCTTCTCCAACTCCTGTTTTGTCGCTTCTCGTGGGCTTCAAGAAACCATTCTTGCCAAACTCAAGCCAGGACACAACTTCATAAGTTGTCTTAGCAATGAGACAGAATTGAAGCTTTCAGAAGGAAATTTGAAAGAAAAACAAGGGGAGGAGCAGACTTCCTTCTAACAGTTGTTCTCATGGTTTAAAACAAAAAATGGTCAGCCATCTCTTCATTGTGAGGCAGGTAATGAACACTGCCCCCTTCTCCACCCCCATCCCATCATCTCCACTCTGGAAAGCATATTGGATGCACTGGAATAAAAGTAATTTTATTATGGGGATAACTTTAAATCCATCCTAATTTATTTCTTTAAATAAAAGATGAAAAAGAGAATGGCAAAGGAAGAGAGAGAGGGGAAAATCAAACTCCAGGATCTTACTTATAAGTAGGACAAAGCACTATTCGTAACAAATTAACTTATTATTCTGGTGTGGAACTCCGCCTTTAGCATCCTATTGCACATCTAAATTAAGTTAACGTGTCACCGTAACACATCGAACTTCTTGGCAATGCTTTACATACAGCCCCAGCACTGGTTACTGTTACACAATTTTAGCTCTACTAAGACAGTATTTTTTTCTAAATCCTTTAAACATGTCTTAAGCGACTTCATTCTGGTTTTTAAAAAAATGATTATTATGCAAGGTAAGCCGCCGGATAAACACCACCCCATCCTTCATTTTGCCAAAACTGCTTAGTTAGATGCAATGAAACGAGCTTCCTCACCTCCAGCTGTTTTCCTTAGCAATGTGTAGGGTGGTTTGTGGTCTTGGGTTGTTTTTCCGGAGGGGAGGCAGGTGTTGTAAATAACTTAATATTTCCTTGAAGTCCACATACAATTCCTTTAAGAACTTACTACTCTGATAGTGCTACGGCTATTAGAGAAAGGGCCTTTCAGAAAAATCTCTCTAGCTTCCTGATTCTGTATTATGCTGAAACACAACAGAGACACACACACACACACAATGGCTGGATAGGGTTAGGGTTAGGGTTACAGTTAACTGGCTTTTAATGAGCGCCTTGCGTTATTCTAAGTACTGGACTCATTGGGTCCCTTAGTCCTCACAGCCTATGAGGTAGTGATGATTATGATTTTCTTCATTTCACAGATAAGGAAACTGGCAAAGGGAACTCAAGTAAATTACCCATAGTCATAAACGTGGCCACGCCTGCTTCCAAGCCAGCCAGTGTCTGGCCCAGCCGTTTAAGGGCTCTGTTTCCCAGGAAGAGAATATGCCCCCATACACAGGGCACTTTTCAGGGACCAAAAGACCCGCTACCCAAAACCTCTCCTCCATCCACTGCAGTAGTGCTAAAAATAGCATCATTCCATGCCCTCCACTCCAAAGCCAAAGTCCACTTGCTCAACCGTGTCCACTCACTCAAACACTGATGCTTCAGGAGGAGCGCTACCAGACCCTGGTGCTACTGGGCACCATCTGCTAAATTTCTTAGCAGAACTAGAACCCAGACCCACCCTGCCTGCTTGCATGTTTTCCTTGGTTTTTGAAGTCAGCTTCCTCTCCTTCTCTCAAGCTTCGGGCGTTAGGGGAATAATTTGTCTGCTTTAAGGAAAGACATTGAGGCTTCCTCCCTTGGACGTGCATTCTCCTCCAGGGGCCACGGAGGCCCGTCTCACCCCGAGCAGACACAGCAAAGCCCCTGATGTCTTGGCGGGTATAAATGTGTCTGCTGTTCTCTGATTGGAGGTTCGAAGGGTGGCATGTCCAAGCACCTTGTACCTTGTTTTAACAATGAGTATATACAGTCACAAAATATCTTCTCTGATCCTTGAGAACCAATGGGGAGGGAGGGGTGGCACAAGACAAAGTAGAAAGACACGAAATACAGATCTCACCATCTTCTCCCCGGTGTGGCCCTGCACAGACCAGGGTACATGTGTATTTCTGTCCATCGGACCGGATGGTGCTGCCGGCGGAGGGTCTTTGGCAGGACTTTCTAATCACGCACCGAAAAATGAAACAACCTCTCCCGTAGAAAACCCAGTTGGCTGTATCACCCTGCCCGTTTCCTTTCAGCATCAGCATGACCACATGCTCCACGCTGCTTGCCCTGGGGATGATGCCGCTGTGCCTCTTAATCTATACCAAAATGTGGGTCGACTCTGGGATAATCATAATTCCCTATGATAAAATAGGTAAGTCATTCCCCCACCAGGTTGCTTAACCCGGCCCTCCTCCCCTCTGCTTGTCCCTGGGTAGCTCCTCAGGCCAGGCTCAGACCCAGCTAGACCTTACCTCTCGCACCAGCAGTAGTTTGTGCCCAGTTAGGATTTCAGGACAAGTCTCGCCTGCGCTTGAATGAGGACTGGCCGAATGTGAATTCTAAAGCTTGACGCCGTGGGAGAACTGGTTTTGTCCTCCACTGAAATCACCAGGGAGGGGGCTGACGGAATGGACCCCCGTGCACAGCCGTGTGGACCTGAGGAGGCTGGGGCTGCCGACGCACAGGAGGCTCTGTCCTTCCCTTATCCCAGGGCACAACGGGTCCAGGGCGCTCCGGAACACTCATATTGAACAAATACAAAAAGCATTCTATTTATGGTTTCAAAATAGGGCACCGGTAAGCAATGGCCATGAGAACCCTCCACATATAAATAGTGAGTTCCATGAGAAACACACTATTTATAACCCTCCACTGGGAACCACGTCGTGATTCAGAAGTTGATCTACTGGCCCAGCTTGTGTACCAGGCCCTGGGAGTCAAATGTGCAAGTTATATCTCTGTCTCCACTCAGCTCCCAGATGGTCACCCCCAGCCCCAAAGGGCTTTATTTCCTGTTTCTGGGAGAACAGATATTGGTGGGAGGTTAAGTCATTGGTGGAACATGGGGTCAAGGGCAGGACAAGACAGTTCCTGGTCTACCCAAACCAAGCATCCGCTAGAACCACGGTCATCAAAGATGAGATGTAAGTGAACTAGTACCTCAGTACCAATGGCCAGCTACTTGACATGCTAAACAGTCTTTTTTCAGCTGACCTTGCAGATCAGTGTCTCCCTGATGGGCTGCCTCAAAGAGGTGCAGGGGTCCCGTGGAAGGCAACATGTGAGCAAAGACTGAACAGTGCCTCAGAAAGATGTTTGTAAACAGGATTCCTGTTGACATGGGAAGCTGGACTGGATGGCTTCCATTTCTAAGAAAAACTGTTTCTGTGATAAAAACATGATTCGGCTCTACACAACTGAGTTAGAACAAACTTTGGAACACTCACGGGGGACAATCTGTTTTGCAACATTTTCTCACACAGAGTCTACTCTATGCCCACCATGGCCATTAGACATCCTCCCCACACATACAAAAAAGTGGTCCTTTTTGGCACACCTTGTTCAGTGTGGGATTTCTCCTCACGCGGTCCTTCTACAGACCCCAGGGAGCTCCTTCCTATCAGATGTCACCTCCTGCAAGCAGGCTTCAGGGTGACCCTGTACAGCCACCTACCTGTGCCTCATGCTGCTCAACTCTCAGTCTGCTCCCTGGGAGGACACCTTCCTTCAAGGAAAAGAGCGCAGTTTGCTTGAGTGGTGTGCACTGTAGGCCTCTCACAGAATGTGTCTGCTGAATGAGGAGTTTTAATTCTATATTATTTGTCGTTGAAGAAAAAAATGTAAGCCTTAAAATAGTCTCCTCTTGATAGTCTTTCCCTCCTGGAAAATGCCCCATGGCGATATTGGGAAATTCTAACTACAGTGTGAATGACTGATAGCACCTTCTTCAATGTGAATACATTTTGAAAAGAAGAGAAAGTGAGTCATTAGTACCTGAAAGGAGGAAAAGGTCATCCTACAAGGCATAAAGGGCAAAAAGAAAAGAAAAAAGAAAACAGAAGGGGAGAGAAGTGAAGAGGAAAAGATAAAAAGTTTTAAAATGAGAGTTTGAAAAAGCAAAAGTATTAACTCTGCTTAGTCACCATTTTGTCCTTGTCCTTTTTCCAACCTAACCATCTTGCTACCCTTTAATGTAGAAAACACACAACCTGATTAATTCACAAGATGTTTTTGATACTTTTCAATGAGGCAATTAAGTAAGGCTCGGGGTATGTGTTTAATTTGTCCAAGATGACCAGGGAGCTGGAAATAACCCTCGGCCTGCTCTCCACTCTGCTCCGTTGGCCGGCCTATTGAGCCCAGTTTCCGTACGGTGCTCATCACGTTCTGATGATTCAATAAACACCCCCTGAGCCCCTTCAGATGGTGACATCTGGATGGAGGAGGGAGGCAGCTTGCGCAGCTGGTACCACTGCAAACACTGCAGAAAGCTCCCATGCTACCTCTTCCATCCCCTGCATGTCTAGGACCACAACCCGTGTATCCACTTCCCCATCTGATTCTCACAACTGCACCATGCATTAGACATAATTCTGGCCACTTCACAAATGAGGAAACTGAGGCTCGGAGGCTTAAATGATTCACCTGGTTCTCACAGTTTGCGAATAAGGTTCAGCTCCGAGTCTGTCTGGCTCCAAGTTCTACCCCATGACTCTGTTTCCCACTCGCTTTTCTTCTTTTTTCTTTGTCCCTTTCTTCCCTCCTGTACCTGCCGTGTAACCTTGATTACAGACCAAGCTATGGTTCGAACAGTGCAACTGTAAGCGATGCTCTCTCGTCTCAAAGGACAGGCATTTGCCACAGAGAGCTCAGGCACGTGGGGAATAAGAAACACAAATCTCTAGGCCTCTGGAGAGTAAAGAATTCCAGGTGGGAGTCACACACTCTGAGTGGGATGAAGGGCAAAGAGTGTCTTTTCCAGCCAACGTTGAGTCCCGGAAAATCTTTATCCGGTCTCGTCTGGTCAAGAGGGGAAATGCAATTCTGCCATTACCTTTGGCCACTGGTCCTGCTTGTGTGTCTATCTGGTAGCCTTGGGCTGCCCCCAAGAGATTACGACTCAGCAGAGAGGGGCCGAACACGGGCTGGGCTGCCTTTGCACAGATCCAACACATGACAAATACATTACCAAAACCTAACCGCACTCACATTCCAATCGCAGTATTGGCACCCAGATTTAAGCGAACGCAGTGCAACCAATTTGTATCAAGACGGCTTTCCTTTAAGGCCTACAAACATCCATTCAGGGAATAGTCTGGACCCCCAGAGGAGGAAGTCTCCTCCCAAAGTAGCAGGATGTAAGGATACCCAAAGGGGATTCTTCTGCGGGCTCTGACCAGTACATCCATCAGTGACCTTTTGCATTTCCTTTATCCCACCATTTTCTCCTTACTCTTTCATCCCTAAATTTCTTTTTTTCTTTTCCTGCTCTTGGTACCCTTAGCTATTACTTAATCCCATTGAGTAATTTCTGGGAACAAGTAATTGCAGACCCTTCTATCCCCAGGAGGGCCAGAAGGCTACAAAGACATTATGTCTTCATCACTATTATATTCATTCTAAATTGATATCTACAGGCCTGGAATCTAGAATCCATTTCCCAGTCCTAGTTCAATCTACTCCAATACCAGACCACCACCACTCTCAGAGTTTCATTCTTCAATTCCACTTTCTCCTACTACTTTAAAAGGATGTTTGAAAAAGAAACAGCCTGTGAGAAGTTAGAAGTTGTTTGGTGCCATATTATATAAAAGCAGCCATCGGACAAATGAGTGTTAAACAACATGGAGAAACAAACCACAGGTCACAGGAACAGCAGTAAGTTTAACGCAGAGAAACTGAAGTATGACTCTTTTATCTGGCTGGGTGAGCACATTCCTGCAAAGAATTATAATTACTTGAGAGGTCGACAAATATATTATCTCATGGAAAATTTAAAGCACGCTTTTGCAACCTATTCTTTCACTTCTCTGCTGCAGATTTGAATCACCCCAGTCTTAACTGGAAGTCATTAGCCACAGGATGCCTGGAGAATTTTGAACTTTTTTCTTTTATTTCTACTACCGTGAAGTAACAGACAGATGTTAAATATCATCTTTGTACACCCCAAGAATACACGCGCGCGCACGCGCGCGCACACACACACACACACACACAAACACACACACACATACACATACTTTGAAAAGGTATTTTTCCTAGGATATCAAGATCCCAAGGCCACATAAGCCAAGATTCTGACAAATTGAAACTAAAAGATATTGATTGGCAGCATAAAGAACTCTTAAAAAAAATTAATCCAGGATTTAGGGAAAGGACTTATATCATCGATATATCAATTTTCCACCAGAAATACTGAATTATTTACTGGAGTAGGTAAAGAAGCAGAGTTTGGGGGGGTGGGTTGTTTTTTAAATTATTTAGTGTATTCAGGAAGGGAGCCTGATCTACCTCCTAAACGTTTTTTGGGGCCGCTTACTCTCGTTTTGCTCTTTCCTGTGCTGTATTCTGTTGATCAAATTGCCCTCTGTCACCTGCAGGTATATCTTTGGTGGCTCTTATTGCTCCTGTTTCCATTGGAATGTTTATTAATCACAGATGGCCCGATAAAGCCAAGATCATACTTAAGGTAAGTGTCCCATGCCACAGGCAGCATGGTCAAGTGGCCCAGAGTGTGCACTGCAGCGATGGGTCTCTCCATCTACTGAACTGGTTTTTCTCACTGTATTATAAAGCCCCTTCTAGAGGGTCTTAAAGTTATTAGACATGCAGCCCACTCTTCTAGAACACCCTTGAACCTAGGGGTAAGACAGGAATTGTCTTACCACAACCACAGGGCAAGTTTCTATCCGCGCTTTGAGATTCCCAATTCAAACTTTACCTCTTGGTTTTATTCTACTCTGTACACCGACGGCACTTTGCTTTTATCTCTGTTATGTGGGTTTGTATTATAAAAAATATCTAGACAGCTGTCTTAGAAAAGAAATCGTATCTTTCTTATCCCTGTATCTATATGGCCATCTGTACCTGGCAATTGGTAGATTTTATATACACATTTATATATACATAAAAATAATAATATATAACTATATATATAAATGATGATATACATAATTAGCAACAATTCATTCCGTTTTACCAACTATATTCTAGCCACCTGATGGAGATAGACAATATAGATGATATAGACAAATATAGACATGGATAGATTCCACTTCTCATGGGGGCAAAATAAGGCACTTGGTGTCCTCTGTTTCTCTGGACCAGAAAAAAAAATGTTAACATCCCCGATTTTTTTTTAATGTGAAAAGGAGAAAGCAATAACAGTGTTTTGTTTGTCCATGCCTTTTTAACTTTTATAGAATTTTATCTCCATTTTCTCATTATCATAACAATCATAAAATGTGACTCAGGTAAGATTTCATCCTCAATTACAGATGAAACATCTAAGACTCAGAGAGGTTTCATGATTGACCTAAGGAAGGCAGGCAGGAGGACTTGAATCTGGAAGCCAGCTCTTCTAGTTCTTATTGGAGTGGGTTTTCTTCCTCTCTGACAAGGATAATTTGCAACTAGAACATCTTCTTCAGGCTGAGTATGGACTCTCAATTGGTCCTGTTAAGCTTCTTAAAGATTAAACCGTGGGAAAAGCCCCAGCACTTCTGGAGGGTCTACCGCGGCCGTCGGGCAAGGGTTACACAGAAAGGTCACTTATTCTCACTTTCCCAGAGAGAAAGAGATGCTTAGGCTTCTTCTCTGATAAGAATATTTGGATTTGCATTGCCTCACGATTGCTGCATCTGCTTGTGTCTTTCTTGCAGGTTGGGTCCATCACAGGCATCTTGCTTATTGTGCTCATAGCTGTGGTCGGAGGAGTACTGTACCAGAGTGCCTGGATCATTGAGCCCAAACTCTGGGTTATAGGAACCCTATTTCCCTTGGCCGGTTACTCCCTAGGGTTTTTTCTGGCCAGAATAGCTGGTCAGTCCTGGCACAGGTATGGTGTTTTGGTAAATCAGACTAGGAATCTTCTTCTGTAATAGCTGCTGTATTTGTTTGCTAGGGCTGCTGTAACAAAGCACCACAAACAGTGGTTTAAACAACAGACATGTGTCTCCCAGTTCTGGAGGCTAGATGTCCAAAATCAATGTCAGCAGGATTGGCCCTTTC
Organism: Pseudorca crassidens; assembly: GCF_039906515.1. Lineage (NCBI taxonomy): Eukaryota > Metazoa > Chordata > Mammalia > Artiodactyla > Delphinidae > Pseudorca > Pseudorca crassidens. The sequence goes on from NC_090313.1 coordinate 9,108,252, forward strand.
GGAGGGATAAAGGGGATCCGTTCCAGCCTCTCTCCTTGGCTGGTAGATGACCATCTTCTAGCTATTTCTCTCCACATTGCCTTCCTTCTGTGCATGTCTCTGTGTCCAAACTTCCCCTTTTTATAAGGACACCAGTCATATTGAATTAGGGTGCATCTGAATCACCTTGTCTTAACTAATCGTATCTTTAGTGACCCTATTTCCAAACAAGGGCACAATCTGAGGTACTGAGGGTTAGGACTTCAGCATATGCATTTGGGAAAATACAATTCAACCTACAACAGCTGTACATACTGATGCAGATTCAAAGTTTCTCACCTGTAATAACATTACCCTATTTCTGAATACATCATTCTATACAGACTCATTCATCCCTAAATTATGCAAGTCCCCCAGAAAGAAAACACTGACTGCCTCTGTTCAGATCCTCCTGGACCATTCCCCCAGGTGCAAGTTGGCCTCTTCCATTGTCACGCGTCCTTATTCTCCAAACAAAGTGACTTCAGCCGAAGCACCCAGGTTGGCCTTGTGATCCACAAGGGTTCCTCAGGCCAGAAACAGGATGCACTCATGATCCACAAAGCGCTGGGTATCAGAACTTGTTTTAGCGTGTATGGGCTTTCCTCTCTGACTAGAGCATCAGAATCAACATTTAATTTTATTTTATAAAGAAATATTTAATCAATATTGTATTTAATAAGGATATATTGCTTATTAATAAATGCTATCCATATACTAAATATAAATAATCTCTGTGTATATATGCACATATAGAAATAGATGACACAGACACTTCCACTGCTCAGAGGGCAAAATAAGTTAATTGGTGTTCCTTGTTCCTCTGGACAAGAAAATATTATAATCCCCAATTTTTTTAATTTGAAAAGGAGAAAACAGTAACAGCGGCTTTTGTTTACATAAAGCTTTTTAACTTTTGTAGAGGTTTATGTCCATTTTCTCATTATAATGATCATAAGGGTGACTAGAGCAAGATTTTATCTATGTATATATAGAGAAAAAGTGATAAAACATTTATTTATATTATAATGTATTATCTAATAATATGTTAATGAGTTACATATTTGTTTAATATAAATAAAACTATATAGTGAATACATACATTAAAAACAGATATATGTATACGCACATACACATGTACTTGTTCTCATATCTGCTTTTTTTCCGGAGTAAATATTTTTTTAAATTGAGGCTTAATTGACAATGTTGTGTTAGATTCAAGTGTACAGCAAAGTGATCGTTATACACATATGCATATTATTTTTCAGATTCTTTTCCTTTATAGGTTATTACGAGATATTGAATATAGCTCCCTGTTCTAGACAGTAGGTCCCCTTGCTGTTCACCTATTTTATATATAGTTTGTGTATCTATTAATCCCAAACTCCTAATTTATCCCTCCCCACCCCCCGCTATCCCCTTTGGTAAGGGTAAGTTTTCTACGTTCATATCTGCTTCTTTTTTTTTAAACATCTTTATTGGAGTATAATTGCTTTACATTGGTGTGTTAGTTTCTGCTTTGTAACAAAGTGAATCAGTTATACATATACATATGTTCCCATATCTCTTCCCTCTTGCGTCTCCCTCCCTCCCACCCTCCCTATCCCACCCCTCTAGGTGGTCACAAAGCACCAAGCTTATCTCCCTGTGCTATGCGGCTGCTTCCCACTAGCTATCTATTTTACGTTTGGTAGTGTATATATGTCCATGCCACTCTCTCGCTTTGTCACAGCTTACCCTTCCCCCCTCCCCATATCCTCAAGTCCATTCTCTAGTAGGTCTGTGTCTTTATTCCTGTCTTACCCCTAGGTTCTTCATGTCTGTCATACAGAGTGAACTAAGTCAGAAGGAGAAAGACAAATACCATATGCTAACACATACATATCTGCTTTTAATGTTATACAATAACAAAGCAAAACAAGTACACCCCAAACAAACCAATGAAAACATAGGTTCTCGGAACATTTCTTTCAGGTGTCGAACAGTTGCTTTGGAAACAGGGATGCAGAATACACAGCTGTGCTCCACCATCGTCCAGCTCTCCTTCACTACCGAGGAGCTCAACCTCACATTCACCTTCCCACTCATCTACAGCATTTTCCAGCTCATCATGGCAGCAATATTCTTAGCACGTAAGGAACACTGATCATCACATTTCATTGTGATGTGCTTCTTTGAGAAATCCTGGAGTTGCTAGTATGGCATTTTTTAATTCCCTTTTTCTGGTAGTGAAATCAACAGGTGGCAAAGGCCACCGATAATATTATCACGACTTCCCGACTGCTGATGAAAAAAATTATAATCTTACCAAAACGTTCTAGCAAAGGGTATTTTTAAGTGAAAAGTAAGGGAGGTTGATTCTCTCCACTGATTTTCTTTTTCTCAGTAATTAAGGAGCATATTAACCTGTTAGGACCATTTTATAGTGTGCCTTCCTACCTGCTTCCAGGAACCCTGAACTGGTCATTTTTCTCAAATCATCATCTTGATATGCTTAGTATATATGTAGGATATTTATCAGAAAATTAGTATACAAGGGATGTTTATCAGGCTAAGTTATATTGGAAGACATGTATGTATGTGCATATATGTGTGTGTATATATATTTTTTATAATAACCATACAATTTAAATAGTTGAAGCAAACATGTTCTTTATTTCAAGTACTAAGAATAGCCAACTTGATTTTTAATTTCACTCTAATGTAGCATATAGCTTTGATCCATTAGCCCCTGCCACCTGCTGGCTTTCACCTACTTGAAACTTTTCTTTATATTTTGTTTTCTAAGTACTGGTCATATTTGACCTTTATTTTCAAATTCTGGGGATTTTTGGGGGGGGGGTTGGTTTAATAAAGAAACTTCCTCTTAAAGCTTAGTGGCATTTTAATGAGGATTGTATAGTGAAAGTGAATGAAAAAATAATGTGACTCTTAAGTGACACAATGACCAGAGGTACAGTTTTGTATAGGCTGAGGTTTGGTTTTTCACTTAGCTCCAACAGATGTTTAACTGGCCCATAGGAGTTAATCACTCTCTGTGCTATCATCTTGAATGTCATTCTCGAAGCAGAGTTGTCCTTTCCAGTACAGGACCCTCTGAACCCATTAGAAACGTTCCACTGACTTATCACTGGCACAGGAGGGAGGGCTCCACGGCCTAATTACCTTGTTTACCTGTATGATGGAGATGTACCAGGTTTGGTACACTGTGGGATTTTCCCAAATAATACTAGTGGTGTCTACTAGCCAAACCAGAGAAAGTAGATTGGTGATAGGACAATTACATAGATTTACTAGTTAAATAACTAATTCAAAAGGGATTAGTAGATAAGCTGAAGGAATAATGGAAAAGTGGGCAATAGTATTGCTCTTGTATTTTCCCACAGTTTTAGCAGCAAGAATGAAAACAAGGATATGCAATGCCGGGAAACATATTTTGGTGTAAGGATTAGAAGTCTAAATACTTTGGGGGACAAGAAAAGGAAAGAAGGAAGGGAAGAAGGAAGGGAGGGAAATAAATAGTTTGGTTAAATAAAATCAGTGATAAGTTGAGGGATTCCCGGCTCAAAACAGTTTATAATAAAAGTGTTGGGATATTGTAATTAACCACAAGCTCAATTCAATAGAGTCAATAGCTCAGTGGCTTCAAAACTAATATATTAGTAGAAGGGCAGAGACCAACCAAGGGGATATTGACCTTGACATATTAAGACCTTGGAAGCAGGCTACTGTCTCTCTCAGCTGTGTATCATCACAAGAGTTACTGTTTACTGAGCACTTACTACTCTCGCAGGGCTGTGCTAGGCCCTTTACCATTTTATCTCACAATTGCCCTCTGAGATAGACAGTATTATTATACCAATTTTAAGTGTGAGGTATTGGGAACTGAAGGTGCCAATAAATAACACTTTCTTTTCCCCTGTAGACTTTGGAACCAGATGAGAAGTAGAAGAAAAAAGAATCAGATATTTAGATAACAAAATAGCCCTTTTATTATAGATAAAGTTTAATTAAAAAATATGGCTCAAAACAACGACCACATGGGCTTGGTAATACCGTCCCTCTCCACTGCTTCCTACATGTGCATGTAGCACACGCATACACACATCAACTGCAGGCCAGTCTGTCCAGGTGTGAGCTGACCTCAAATATATGCTGAGAAATGGCTGCCACCAGAGACTAGCAGCTTCATGGACGAATCACCCATCAGCCAAGGCTCCCCCATCATAGGAAAGACAGAGTGAAGGCTGGGAGAGAGTTATTCCAGCTCAAGTCCTCCAACACAGACCAGTAGACCAAGGTCCTGACAACACCCCTTATCTTGTAGCATATTATTGAGGACTAGTGCATAACTGGGAGACAGTAGGGACAGAATAAACGTCTGCTGTTGTTGTTATTGGTGAGTACCACCTACAGGGCTTATGCCTGCAGAAATCAGGGGAGCAAATAGCCCTTAACTGTGTGCTAGGTCCTTCTGAAGTGCAGTCACCCCTCTTACCATGAGCGATCATGGAACTAAGAATGGTGATCACGCTCTCTAAGTAGCCTCCAGCCCACAGAAAATGCCAACTGCTTTTTGAGACATAGATTATAATCACTGTCCAAAGTAAGTTTGCAGCTTATTATTATGAAATTTGCTTAACCTGCTGTGTATTGTTTTCTAGTCTATATAGCATACAAGAAATATTACAGAAAAAACAATATGGAACTTCCAGAGGGCAAAGGCAATGAACCAGTCCCTGAGTCATCATTCCAAAAGGAGAATGAAGGATTTCAACCAGATGAAAAGCACACACCAGTGGACCAAAAGGAAAAATTCTAAAGAATACGCATCAGCTATAACAATATTTAATTATTTGTTTTGATGGGATATTTGGCAGAAAAAACGTTAAGGAGAAAATTTAAGTTTGAACTGAATTCATGTATTGGTTTTGGTACCATGTGACTGGTGGTCCAAATCCTTAATGTGACAAATATTTATACATATATACATATACACATATATATATATATATATTCTGTCTTTGAATATGCCCCCAAAATATCCTCAAACCTCAGACTAAACCCAACATAAGAAACACTGAGAATTTAATAACCAAATTAGAATCAAGCCCATAACTCGTCAAGGGTTTTGTATAAGCGTTGCTCTGACGTGGGAGTCCAATGATGCCCACTTGACCTTTTTAGGAAAAACAGAATTCTTTCAAACGGCTTGAATTTGGCCGCTCTTCAAGCCCTGGAGAGAGACTTCCTCTAGGCTTGCCTGTGTGACACTGGCTACTATGACAGCCATTTGGTTCATGCAAAGCTCCCACAGTAGGCAACATAGAGCAGGGAGGTGGTGGAAGACACAAAGACAGAAGTATTGGAAGAAACTCGACTGCTCTAGTGGGTGAACTCCATTCCATGGGAGATCATGGGAAATACATGGAAAAGCACAGATAACAAAAACTTGCTTGCAATGCAAGACAAGAGTCAATTAGGTGTGCAAAAGTAGCGGGTAAGAATGAAGTCAGGGGGCCACGCGGGAAGTGAGTAAGTATCAAACAGTGTTTCAGGAAGAAGAGGACAAGCCCAGGGCCCAGAAATGGGAAGAGCATCACCAAGTGAGTCCCTGGGATTCTGTGAGCCGGTCTAACAGGAGGAAGCAAAGAGGATTTGGCCAATGGCAGCGGAGTCTCATGGCAACGGGGAAGCAGCTGGCCGACAGTTGGGTGTCTCCATTACGGGGCTAATTTAATCTCCTTTCCCTCATTCCACAGCAAGATGTGGTACCTCCTTAATTCAGTTCAGAGTGGTCTAGTTCCATTTGCTATTCAGACATTTTCACTAACTCACCCATTCCCTTTCCAATGCGTTGGTTTCCAAGGGCCTTTTGCACTTGGTTGGTGTGAGTTCAGGTCCAGCTGGTGCCCCTCAACATTACAGGAACATGAATATCAGCTCTAAACTTAGTTCTTCCGATACCGAAGGGGAGGGATTCTGCGTTTAAATGTTGTAGCATTTATGCCTTTTTATACCACGTTCACATTTACAATTGAATAAGGCCTCTATATTTTTTCATCATTAGACAAATACATTAAAAGGAACTGAGGATTTTTTAAAGGCTAGTAGAAGGTGGTACCGATCTTCCCACTAGGGAGGGTCAAAGACTATGCTTCCAACAGTGCAAAAGGAAGATTTTTCAATCTATCTGTCAAGTCCCTCCTATACTTTCCTCACCAAATGGAAAACAGGCAGGTTTATTAAAGGCACACTGTGAATTCATATCATAATTTCAAGACACCCAAAGTCAAGGGCCTGGATGCCAACAGCTGCAGCAAGCAGTTTTTTCCTCCCTGTTGATCCAGATGTGTAAGTCAAACAGAATCTGGCTCGCTATACAACGTGGTATCTTGTGAGCGTTTTTTTTTTTTTTCCTAATGTGCTAGAGGGAAGAAAAATAGATGAGCTTTTTCAAATGAAAACTCTCTATTTTTAAATGAGTTTGAAAAGCTGATTAAATTATGTATTTTATTACCTCTGTGAGTATCCTATTAAATGAATTATTTTAAAGGCTTGAATAAATGAAAATAATTTTTGTAATGGTTGGTCTATTTGGGTCTTTTTGACAACTGTCAAAATGTCTTCACTCTTCAGTTCGAGAGATATAAATAAGGTGAATATTTTTAAATGTTAAATTGCTTTTTGAAAGGTGCCTGAAAGAAACTCTTAATTAAATACTCTAATAATTAGGTCTCCCACTGATACAGACTGAGGTGGTCCCCAAGAAAATTATACTGGGGGAACATTAATCAAATATTCTTAAAGACAATGTGACGATACCTGATTTTAAATAATGGTAAAAGTATTATGTGTACTTATAAGGCCATCACCGTCTTCTATGAAAAAGAAAAATATATATATATAGAGAGAGAGAGAGAGACAGAGACAGGCAGACAGAGAGATGCAGAGATACAGAGAAACAGAGATACTTCAATTATGGTCCTGGTGCATTAAAATCTCTCATTAAAAAGAAGAAGAAATTCAGGTTATGAACCTCATTTGACTACTCAAAGACATCACTCTGTTCTCCATCTAGGAAACTCTCATTCTCTTCCAGAAGGAAACAACTTATCTTTCTGGGAATATTTGGCATCCCATTGCCTATTAAGCCTTTATTTCTCAAAAACCACATTAGCTTAGAACAAGGGTCTTCAGGTCTGTGGTATGGATACTCCCAGTTCATGAAATTTCCCAGGAGTCTGCAGGCACGGAGGGGAAGCAGGTCCCATTTCTTCAACCTGCATACGTACACTTTCCCAAAACTACCCTGCTTAAATGCCCCAATGCTTGAGATGTTCTCCCTTTCTACCTCCTCCTTCCTGGCAAGACACTCCCCCTTGAAAAAGGAAAGCCTTATTCTCACCAGCCCTCATCTTACTGTGGTGCATCGGCCCAGGGTAGAAGAATTTTGAACGCAAACTAAAGGAACAATTCAGAATATTAGTGTCTAAGAAAGGCTTCTCATCTTTCTCAATTTTTAGAAACATTGACAGAAGACACTTGTTTTTCATCCAAGAGATGACAAACTTATGGCAAATATCCGAACTGTATCTATCTATCTTGAAGTTGGAATTCAAATGTGAGGGGATTGACACAGGGACCCATACTGATGTTATTTGTTAGAATTGAAGTCAAACTTTTTTTTTCTGACAGAAAGTGTGATTTAGCCAATTGGTTTGACAACGGCCCTTGCTTTGTCTGTTAGGAAACTCAAAGGGCATTTTTCCATGAATTAGATGAGCAAAATTTGTAGCACCAGGGTTTTTAAAAATATAGTTAAAAATGTGATAATGTAAAAAGTACATTACAAAATGATTAATGTAGAATATATAAAGACTCTTACAACCCAATAGTAAGAAGGAAAAGGACGATTAAAAATGAGCAAAAAATCTGAACAGATTCTTGAGCAAAGCAATAAAGCAAATAAGCATGTGGCCATGGCAAACAAATACATGAAACGATGCTCAACACCATGAAGAGTCAGATAACTTCAAATCAAAACCACAATGAGGCACCACTGCATCCCAATAAAATCGCTAAAATGTAAAGATTACTGATGATAGCAAGTATTGCTGAGGATATAAACACTCAGAGATTGCTGGCGGTAGGGTCGCTTCAAAACCAATTTGCAGTGTTTTATAAAGTTAAACACACACTAACTGTATAACTCAGCAATCTCACTCCTAGGTTTTTACCCAGATACTAGAAGTAAAACATACTAACAGAAAGATAAGAGGCCCGAAACCTGTAGGAGGCATGGACTGAGACAGGAATGAGGGAACATTTTTGGTGGCGGAGATGCTCTATATCATGATGGTGGTCGTTATACAACCTTAAAACATTTGTCAAAATGCACGGAACTGTACACGTAAAACTGGTGAATTGTATTCTATGTAAATTACACCATTAATAAAACTGATTAGAAATGTTATTGGTCAAGATGAAGCAGGTGAACTTATTCCATTCCCAATCCTCTCTGAGAATACTGAGTTAAATTTGAAGCCCGTAAGTGAAAGAGTAATAGGCTCTAAGAGCTATTCGATAGGGCTACCCAAGCTTTCTGCAGTCTATTTCCTAGGAATTGGAACAGGGAATAGCGCACGTTCCAGAGACATTGTGAAAAGCAGGTATTTCCAATTCTTTGCTTTCAACAAAACTGAGAGGTTCTGATCAAGTTGTCAATCTTGCATAGTTTCCTTGATAGACCGTGTGATTTCTTTGGCAGGTAACTTGGAAGGAGTTCAGACTCGAGGCACAATAATACATACCAAAGTCCTTTCGCTGTTGTCTCTCTCTTTATGTGAAACAGGTTGATCAGCACTTAAATCCATTTCTTTTCATTTTTTTTTTTTAAAAAAGGAGCAAAGTGGATGCTGAACCCTATCTCAGTCTAACAATAACAACAAAAGTTTACCTGGTGCCATTGTGTTCCAGGTTTCCTTTAACTTCCACACTACGTGCACTGATTTCACCTGCACAGCAATCCTACAGCACAAGTAATGTTTTCTCCCTTTTACAGAAGAGGAAATTTAGGCACAGAGAGTTCAGTAACTTTCTCAATATCACACAGCTGGCAAGTGGCAAAACTTGAACTCAAGACCCAGCTCCACATTCTGTGCTGCTGACCCCATTGCTAACCTACAACATATTCATCCACAGGTACATGGAATCTCACAGTTTTCACAAATTCTTTAGATTAGAATAATACTCTTCAGTGGAAATGAAATTAAAATATAAATTCAAGTAGAAAGAAAAACAATGTGAAATTCCCAAATATGAACGCAGAACTTGTCCATGTTTTTTTCCTTTTTAAACAGCTTTATTGAGATATAATTTATTTACCATAAAATTCATCCATTTAAAATATACAGTTTTATGATTTTTACTATATTTACAGACCAGTGAAGTTATCTCCCTATTTTGAAACAATTTCACCACTTCAAAAATAAACATTATGCATTTTATCTGTCACCCACCTATTCCTTCATCCCTCCCAGCCATAAGCAAACACTTAATCTAGTTTTTTGTCTCCACAGATTTCCTTATTCTAGATTTTCATATGAATTAAGTCAGGTAATATTTAGATTTTTTTATGATGGTTTCCTTTCACTTAGCATAATGTTTTCAAGGTTTATCCAACCTTCCACGTATACCAATACTTTGTTCCTTTTTAATGGCCAGATAATATTCTATTGCATGGATACCCCAAATTTTATTTATCCAGTCATTGGTTGAATGTCAATTGAAGGCAGAACTTGTCCATATTTTTTTTAATTGACAATGGGTATCATGCCTATGATGTATGCAAATTCCATTGGATACATTTAAAAGTGATGTAACAATTTAATTTAAAAAGTTCAGTATTTACAAAACTGTGTTTGCAACTATAGTCAGAAATTGAATTTATAATTAATCTTATGATGACAAATGGCAAATAGCACCTAAAAATGTATAAGGTATTCATAGGTTTTAAAAGTTATTTGTGGGGTATGAAATCTAGTTTTCTTTTTTTTAATTCTAGTGTTCTGGCCGTCTATTAACTTGCTGAGTATTGCTTTTAAAAGCCTGGTCAGTGTTATAGAGGTGGTAAGTGAAGCTGAAGAAAGATCGTTTTTTCTGCAAATAATACAGACACAAACACACACACACACGCACACACACATATAGTGCAAGAAGTAATAAAAAAGATAGTATCATTATTCAAAATTAAAATAGTGGCTTGGGATGTTTAAACACAAAGATTACTTGCATGTTGAACCAGCAGGGTTTTCAGCTGACTTACTGATGTTCATTCATTATATTGAATTATACTGATGTTCACTTCATTATAAAAGTTCTTAAGTCACCATGGTTACATCATTCTCAAACCAGGAGAATTTAAAAGAATAGCTTTTCAAATATAACAAATATGATTCAGTCCTTATGCTACTGTGGATTTAATGACTTTTTTGCAAGTAGTCTCTTGGAACTAAGGAACGTTATAATGACTACTAAATGTCTATCCTTTAAAGGAATCAGTAAGGACAATACAGATATTCATTAAGGACAAAATGAAACAGCAAGGTGGACAGGGTTATGAAATAACGTTAAGTAAAAAAATAAATTAGTATTTAATTATCTTTACACTGAAGTACATGCAAATGATACGGGTCAAAAGGAAAATGGAAACACGAAAACTGTCTAAGGAAATGGAAGTGAGAGATGATTTTTCAGTATATTTCTTTATTAGTATATAATATGTGAGAACCAGATAAACTCAAGAGGGAAAGAAAGAAACATTAAGAATCGCCTCGAAGGATAACCTAGGTTCGCACATGGCAATATACGGATCTGGGTGAATGTGGCTGGAGGGGGAGAAATACACGCCTCTACTGGTTTTAACATCTTCTGCCGCCTGTGTCTTTTCTCTTCCCAGCAGGTCCCCATAAGTCTCTGTTCCTAACCAGTGGAGCACAGGCTCTCCAGGTGTGGCCAACACTATCGTCTGGTTAACCCAACACCCATTTCTGATTCCCTTCTCCCATCCACCCTCTCAACTAAAAACTCACCATCCCACTTTTTTTTTTTTTTGCGGTACGCGGGCCTCTCACTGTTGCGGCCTCTCCCGTTGCGGAGCACAGGCTCCGGACGCGCAGGCTCAGCGGCCATGGCTCACGGGCCCAGCCGCTCCGCGGCACGTGGTATCTTCCCGGACCGGGGCACGAACCCATGTCCCCTGCATCGGCAGGCGTACTCCCAACCACTGCGCCACCAGGGAAGCCCTGCTCCCACTTTTATTTGCAGCTAGGTGGCCATATGCCACAGTTCTAGACAATTACATGTCAGCAGAAATGTCCAGGGAGATTGTAGTAAAGCCTCTGGTAATTTTTGTTGATGTTGCTGTGAGGTAGCAGATGCATCTGGCATTGCTCCTTCTTCCACATCCTTCTGCCTTCAAGACAAATGGGTGCCTGATGCCACTCTAGTGACTAGGAGGGAACAAACAGGGACCCGCACAGACACCAGCCCTAGGACCGCTGAGCCACTGAACCAATGCCACCATCCACCTGCCTCCGGACTTACTGATATCTGAGAAGAATAAAACCTACTTTTTAAAGCTGCTGTTACCCTGACATGTCATTACTTGCAACTAGAAGCATTCCTAACGTATAGACCTGGTAATTACTGTAAGTGGAGCTGTCTCGGGTATAAGACTTCCACACAAACATCTGAGGACACAGTGAAGGTGGACAAGAAGAGGCTGAAAGTCGTAGGGGGACAGTCAAGACAAAGTTCCTCCAAATACAATTTTGTTCGGGGCACAACAAGGTGACAAGTTCTGTAAAGGCAATGAATTTTTTTTTTTTTTTTTTTGGCCTTACCACGAGGCTTGCAGGATCTTAGTTCCCCAAACAGGTATCGAGCCCAGGACCATGGCAGTGACAGCACTGAGTCCTAACCCCTGGACCACCAGAGAATTCCCAGTAAAGGCAATAACTATAACATTTAGTTTGCCTATCTCTTATCACAAAAGAAACTCAGTACATATTTGCAACATTGAATACATTGGCTCTGAGTCAGATTATGGAAAATGTTGCACATTTTCAAGCCAAAAGAACCTCCCCATAGACTTAAAATTAAAAGTAATAAACATGGAAGTTACAGATATAAGGACTATGAATATTTTATATTATTTCCAAGTAGCTACTGCCAAGCTATGTGTTGGAATATTTCACTTTGTACTACATAGCACAATTATAATTTTTATTAATTCTTCCCAGACCATGCAAATTTCTTTAAAGTATATTTACACTACTCATTTGCTCTAATGTAAACAAAAGTCCTACCCTACAGTGATCGGATGGGATTAGAAAGACAAAACAAAAATTCAAATTATATAATTCTAATGTGTAGTATAGCATTTAAAGCTTTCAAATACATACTTATTACATTGGGTTTCCAACTGCACATAGAGTCATGACTCAGATGGTTCTTTTACTGAGTAAATATGCATTAGGTGCAATTTTAAGCACTCATCATTAACTCATCCAACCAGAACAAACCCATTAACAGTGAGCTTATCTGGTTTATCAAGTGAATCTAGACTAGGTTCTTAGGAATATGCTTAAATGTTATATTTATTCATTAGACCTCGCTAGAATCACAAGGTAACATATTCATTATGCCAGGGATTTTTAATGGACCGTTGCAAGTGATGTTCTCCAAAATGCTGAAGTGATATAATACGATTAACTTTATAAGCCAGGTGTTAATTCTCATGATGTAAAGGACCATGAATGAATCACCAACATTATAAAGAATTTTGTTACCTTTGGTCTCTAAGCTCCCTATATGATGTCTTCCCAAACTTCCAACCCCCAGTCTCCATTCACCTTAGAAACTTTGATCTCTTTCTTCTTTACCTGGAGATTCTACGGTTGAACCTGAGAAATTTCCTGAAAGCTGATGCTTCCCCCAGACCACCAGCCAAGGTCCACTGCCTGGGGCTTCTCCTAAATCCAGGCTCCATTGATTTAGAGCCTGAGTAGGTGAGAATAGAATCACTTGTCCAGCATGAACTGGTATCTCTAAAAATATATACATCATTTTATCTTACATAGCACATACCACATTGACCAAAATGCTGAGAATGATTTAATTTTCAGATCTGGTGATCTCCTTATTATTCTCTACCCATAGATTTTATATCTGCACTATCACTTGGCACTTCCCAAAGGCTTATGTGGTTAGTTTTCTTTCTCCTTCCCCAAGCCTCGTAAAAAGGGTTTGATGAAGATTCATTGAATAACGGCTATTTTAAAGTACTATAGATCTTTAAAACACTCAAAGTGTCTTTATTCCTTTTTCATGCCACCTGGCCAAAATTTTCTTATTCTTGTGTTTCAAAAAGTCATTAGTCCTACAACGTATTATTTCATAACTCACGAAATATACATTGGTTCCACACGTAGGTATCAGTAGCCCACTTGTAGTTACACCTTCCTGTTCCTACCTAGTGTTTCCAGGCTCACAGACATTTACCTAAGGCTCACACTTCGCTGAATTACAAAATCCTTGGAAAGACCTTCAATGATGAGGGCAGTTACCAAAGGGCACACTGCGATTATGCCTGTGTGCGTGCATTCTTGCACTCACACACGTTTTGTGTGTCTAATTAGTGCAAACAGGATCCTGATATTTACAGGGAAGATGTTTTCCGTGAGAAACAGCCCTATGCTTGCAAAGGTAGGATGCATCTTTGCAAGGGAGAGACCTTTGACTATAACGTTAGGGTGTGTTGGCCGCCTTATGAAGCTTGCTTGCCTTTGTTTATTGCACTAATTTCTGACAATTCAGAAAAGGCCGTTTCTAGCAGTTAACATCTACTCAGCAGCTTCATTTCCTGAGAGAACGTGCCTTAAGGACACTGCCCCACCTCTTCTACAACTCCCTTCTTCAAGGACTTGAGCATTTTATAGACTTGTAAAAAACTGTGTGATATCAGATGATGACGATGTACATCTGTCATTTACCTAAAGTTCTGTTCCTTCCACACTCCATCTTATCTGTTTTGTTTATAACTCTATTTTATTGTTATTGGGATTACTGAATCATAAACCTAGGAAGAAAAATGTTCCATTTAAAAATATGTTTTATACTATTGGGGGATTACACCCATACTTCGAAGCTTCATCACATATTGCACAGCAGTTCTTTAAAATGTCTGTGTTGTATCACACAGCATGAGAGTATTTCAACCTCTCTTGCATTCCCCCCCCCCCCCAGTATATAACTTCCATGTGGTCAGGGACACTTATACTCAATCCTACATAACCTTGGCACCTAATATAGTGCCTAGCTCATAATAGGGGCTCAATGATATTTGTTAAACAGAAGTATGAAAATCTATTGTTGAAAATATTGACACATGAAACATTTTTCTTCTCCCATTTTCTTCCAATTATAAATCTCCTTATCAATCTTCTCATCTTTCAGTAATCCCTTATACCATCCGTGACCATCTCCATTATTTACTTCTTGGCTCTATGCTCTTCAACTACAGTATAAGTACAGTCATCCCTCGATATCCGTGGGATATCTGGATATCCAAAACCCCCAGAGATGCCAAACTCAGGATGCTCAAGTCTCATATAAAATGTGGTAGTATTTGCATATGATCTATGCACATCCTCCCCTATACTTTAAGTCATCTCTAGATTATTTATAATACCTAGTACAATGTAAATGCTATGCTAATAGTTGTAAATACAATGTAAATGCTATGTTAATAGTTGCCGATGTGCAGCCAATTCAAGTTTTGGTTTTTGGAACTTTCTGGAATTTTTTTTTCTGAATATTTTTGATCTAAGGTTGCTTGAGTCCTTGGATGTGGAACCTGCAGATAGGGAGAGCCAACTATAATGCATCCCATTAAAATAGAATTAATGGTTTAACTTTACACTGTTAATGACATATATCCAGCCTTGATCTCTCGTTTCAGCTCTAGTCCTGTAACTAATTGCATGCAGGGCATTGCTACTTTAAAATAACATCTATCCTCTTTGTACCAACGTTGTCTCCACTTACCTAATTTCATTTTTTCTATCAATAGCATTCTCCAAGTCAGCCCAGCTTGAAAATCTGGAGTCATCTTCTCTTCCCTTTCCTTTATCTCCTATAGCCAACCAGTTAAATGACGGGTCCAGTATGAATTCAAAAAGCCTCCTAAATCCAGCCCCTCCTCCTTGCTTTCATCCCCATACTCCAATACTGCCCCTCATTTTCTCATATCTGGACAACTTCATTAGCCTCTTGGTTTCCCTTCCTCCAGTTTCTCTTCCCGCCGAATTCCCGTCCACCCAGCCTTTGACAGCATCTCCAACAAATATTGAGTCGACTATGATTTGTTCAATGAATGAATGGAAGAATGGATTCATGAATAAATGCTCTAGTATATAAACTGCCTTAGATCTTTAGTTCATTGTAGTCTACAATCTGACTCCAACTTTTGTCTACTATTTCCAAACTACCCCACCATCCCAGGTAGTTTTCCCTAAGCAGGCCAGAATCAAGTTTCTCTGGCTTTAAAAAGCACCCATCCCTCTTTACACATGCAAACTTCGCCCCAAACCTCCATGAACAGATGTCTAGAATGGCTTGTGCCCCTCACTAGCCGTCCATCTTCTCAGAATTCCTATAACACCCCCATCCAATAGTGATAAATGTTGGCATTCTATCTGCAATGGCACTGCACTCTTTCTTTCCCATGTCTTTTTTCTTCAGCTAGATTTACATAATCTTGGAAGACGGATGCTACATCTTAAGGTCTTTGCTCAACTGACTATGATGATTTAAAGGACTATGCATTTCTTTAACTCTCAACAGGCTTCATTTTTACCTTTGTATACTTCCTGCAAAGAATAAAAAGGAAACAAACTTTAAAGCAAAAAAAAAAAAAAAATCTATACATAACAGGCTCCTGAAAGGAGAGGAAACCACATGTTCTACACCAGTTAATTAATATGGAGCATATAACTCAAGAGACCTTTTTATAAGCAGAACTTCCTAAAGGCTTCCATCTACAGCCATGAAACTGAGAAACAGAAAAGAAAATCAGAATTAGAAGCAGAATATTTTATTGTTTTTATTATTGTTTTCTGAAATGCCCAAATTAGCTTACTATTTATTAGCAGTAGGATGGAATGGGAAATATATATATATATAAACTTATTCCTGCTGTTGTGGAATAACTATCTAGAGAAATTTATTTAATGTGATGGTTTTCTATTGCTTAAGAATAACAAACTGTACAACCTGTTTTTTAAAAGCATCCAGTAATAGTAAAGTCAAAAG
Source organism: Pseudorca crassidens (assembly GCF_039906515.1). NCBI lineage: Eukaryota > Metazoa > Chordata > Mammalia > Artiodactyla > Delphinidae > Pseudorca > Pseudorca crassidens. Next base: position 9,124,647 of record NC_090313.1, read on the forward strand.
ACAGAGAATAAACAGAGACCAAAATCAGATTTCAAAGAAAGTACCATATAATTTTATTAAGGATGTTGTTCCTACAACTCAAAAGTTGAAAATGCTGTTATCGGATAAGTTTCAAAGATAAGAAGAATAACTGAAGATAAGAGTTTATTTTTGACCCTCCAAGGACTAGCAGGCATTTAGTAAAGTATTAAAAATAATAAAGGAAATAACTCACATGTTTTGGCCTCAGGAAATACCCTGCTGTTTATGGAAATAATTCCCCAATCTTTATCCCTTGTTTTTTCAGATAATTATTTCAGTATTCATTTAGCTTTGTTGCTTAATAATAAGAGTTTCAGGGGAAAGATTCTAGACAAAAAGACTAATACGTAAACAGAGCAACCCCAGGCCATTCTGTGAGGTGAATTGTGCATCTCCTTTTCCCCCTGCATTCTGCTTCCTCTTCCTACCAGGTGCTCACCGTGGGTCGTTAGAAGTTTCTAGTCTTATCTGGCATTCCTTCCCCAGAAAACTTATTCTCCAATAAGGCTGACCCTCTTCAATATTTTACCATCACTCCTCATATACACTTGACTCCACACCTTAATGTGAACCATTTCTGTAGCCTCTGACACTTTCTTCTCGCCTCCCCAGATATCCAAGTTTCATCATCCTTGGAGGTTCCATTCGAGTCTCACCTCCTCTGTGGAGTCCTCCCTGATCACATCAGGGTCTTCAGAAATGCAGCAGAGCTGCAACATTCATACAAATGCTGTATCTTCTCTCCTCAAGTAGGTTTGCCTGTCCTGGTGGAATGATACTGTCGACGAAAATAATCAGTCAACAATCTATAATAGGAGTAGACAGACAGGAGTTTTATTTCAGCCAAGCTGAGGACTGTAGCCTGGAAGCCAGCCTCTCATATAACTCTGAGGAACTGCTCCAGGGAAGCACGGTTTCAGCACAGTTTTAAGTCTTGTCAGAACAAATAACACCAAACAAGTCAGAGATACATTCCTTCAAGGTTTCAACAAAACAGATAAGAACCTACACAGTGAGTCAGGATGGCCTTGGCCCCTGGGAAGGGGGTCATCATCGAAGGAGTCCCAGCCTTGGCATCCCAGGAAGGAAGGCATTTGATCTTCATTTTTAACATGGACGTTTTTTACCTCTGGTCAATGCGCCCTTTCCTTTAATAATTCCAGCAGATGTACAATGTACGTTTGATAGGCCACAAACAGGCTGTTTTAGTTAGCATAAAATTCAAGTTAACTCATGTATAAGCCAGAAAGACTTCCCCATACTTCAACATGTGAACATTTCTTTTATCAATATCATGTTTTATGCTTCAAAAGACAAGTGACTGGGGCCCAGAACATGAGCCTACCTTGTTTAAAATGCCCACCTCTTAAGTCTTCACATCTTGTTTACTGCCTTCTATTTTGGTGAGCTTTTGTGGAAACACGTCGTATCTCCCCCGACAATAGGAGACGCATCTTGACAGCAGAGCTATGTCTGATATTGTACGATTCAACCACCAATATGGGCACTGTCATACACGGACTAAGAAATAACTGGGAACTCTGGAAATATCTGTTTAATAAATGTAACACAGTGGTTTGGAGTTTGAGCATCTGGAATCTAAGTATGGTTCTGTCACTTACTACCAGTGCAGTGTGACCTGGGGGTTGTTATTTATCCTCCACCAGCCTCAGCAGCTGCATCTGTGAAACATAACAGCATCAGTGATTTTCGGTACTGTCTTGGGTATTCCCAGGGTTGTGGTGCTTTTAGCAGTCTCCTTCCATCCATAACTGGGAGAATGGCCATGTCTGCGGTGAGAGACAGTGCTTTATTTAAGAAATTTTAACTATCCCATTAAACTCTCTGAAGAAAATTTACTGACTCTTATCACAGTATTTTTCTGAAGTTTTCCTTCCAAACTCGTAAAGGTATGGGAAGGCAATAAAAAAAAAGGAAACATTTATAATATATATGTTCACTCTTAATAACCCAAACAAATGATACTGCAAAAGACTTTGCTGTCAAATATCACTTTGTAATCCTCTAGGGGTATCCAAGCTCAGTTAGGAGCGATAGGCTGAATTCTAGAGACGGTTTTGTGGTTCACTGCAGTCTTGGTGGAAGTCTTTAACCCATGACACTCACTTCAGTGAAAAGTTCAGAACCACGTTCAGTCATTTCACACATAACAACACGTACTTGCTTTGTGCTATTGCGGCTTGGCTGCAACACGGAGCTACACCAAAAACGGATCTGAGCCTCCAAGTGGCAGGTTTCTGGAAACTTAACCTTTGCTTACCTGCGTGACTCTCTGATTCTCACATGCCAAAACAATTAAAGAAGCAGGAGTGGGTTAAAAAGTGTCCTTTTTTTTTTTTCTTTCTAAGTCATTGCACACAATTCCTCTGCATAATTTGTTTTCCATTTTGCAGACTTCAACATCTTGTTTACCACCGCTCAGATGGACTGTTTCTATTTAGCAAAGTTTCTGAGTTTCTGTGAATTGATTAAGAGTGAGATTTCAAAATATAAAAAGTAGTCATTATTCAGTAAAAGAGGCATTGACGATCAACCGTGAGTGTGTGCGATGAGGCACGTGCCCAGGAAGTGAGCTGACTCTGGACCTCTCATTCATTGGAGCATCACTTATCTCTTGTGCAAACCTTGTCTTACAGGCACTGTGCTCGGCATTGGGAGTCGATCAATTTCCTTGCTTTAGGATCCCATATATTGTCCTTTGTATTTGCAATTCGTAATTAAGATGATCTGATTAGCAAATCAAAGAGAGAAACGTTACCATTCCAGAAGATCCATCTGAACACAAGAAAGAGTTTAAAATCAACCTCTCAACAATGTGAGACGGTCAAATTAACTTCCTGGCCATGGTCTTTAAAGGTCTTCCATAAGAGCGCCTCTCCAACTTCATTATGTAACCCCCTGCACTCTTTCAAGCCATGAAATATATTATCTGAGCTAAAGTAAGTTAGTCATAGGCTCTGTGCTATAAATGCATACTCGATTTAGCCTTTTTAAACTTTTATTCCACTGTTTTTTGCCATCCTCTCCCTCCTTGGAAAATACTTTTTTCTACTCTGTGTCTATCAAATCGAGGCTGCTTTTCTCAAATTCAATCAAACAGAATCATTTCTTCTAGAAAATCCTTTTACGCCAAATTTCAGTCACGATGTTCACTCGAATAAAGGACATTCCACTCAATCTCACACAGTATCTAGATTTTTCTAAAATATAAGTGTAAATATGCATTTACTATGCACCTTGCACAGAGCAGCTGTAAATTAATATCTAATGAATGCATAAAATTTCCTTCAATTTCTCATCTCTCTGCATGAAGAGTCTTTCCAATATATCATCAATCTCTATTAGTGTACATTTTGGCACATCGACAGTTTTGTTACGAAGAGAAACCAATCACAAAGTTATAAAGACCATTAGAGATACTTAAAAAAAACGTGTGGGGTTCGCGTAAAGAGAAAAGTAAAGGTTTAGTCATGTAGTAGTATGAGCCACTTCAAAGGGGCCTTTGATTTTTAGAAGTGAGTCCTGGGAAACGTAGACTAAGATGAACAGAAGAGGTGCTTAACAAGTTAGCCCCAGTTTTCTAAGAACACATACACAATGACTGGTCAAATCATAAGTGGTGTCTTTTATACAGAAATTTCAGTAATGAATAGACAGATCCAGGGAATTTGCACAGAGAAAAATAGATTTCCATGTTAGTCACCCAATGGATGTAGATCAGCAAAGCAGTTACAGTTCTAAGCTGGACTCCCCAAGGTCTCCTTGGCCAGAAATGGTGGAGGCCCATAGAAACTTCTCAAATTAGGCCAGAATCCTGGGACTGACCTGGCACAGAACCATAGGGAAGCTGGAACAGAAGCCAACATTGACCTCAGCATGGAACTGCCAAATACAAAACACCACCAAAATTTTAAGAGAATTAACTACACAACAGTCAGAGCGCTGAGCAAGGATGAGAACGCATCTTCTTAACATATCTCTCCTGAGCTCAGAGCATTGACTCTTGCCTAATATCTGACAATAGAAAATATTATTTCACCCGTTTTGTGTCAGAATCAACCCCACGATAAGACCTTAAGTCAAAGCATGATAAGTGGTTGAGGCTATTTCTCACGTAGGCACAGCAATGCTGAGGAACATGAATGTTAAAAGGGAAAATAGCAGTTTGCAGGACCTAAACTGAGAAAACAGAATATTATTTATATAATATGTATTATATAAATATATATAATATATATATGTGTATATATACACATATATATATAGCTTAACTTATTAAACTTGATGTTCTTTTCCATTGAATGCCTTATTAAAGGAGTGGGAAAGAATCATTGCTTGGTTATTGGTCCCAAAATATAGTTTTCTGTCTAAGTGTATCTCAATACGCAGTCACTTGAGACAGTGACTCAGAATTGGGTGCTGAAGGGATCTCAGCAGAGATGCCTTCTTTATGACATTGCAATACAAACGTACAAGTTAATCAAATGCAATGAAATTTTTCCTTGCTAATCTATGCAGCCAACACTGTATCGGCGAGTAGCTGTTTAAATTTACAGCTTCCAAGCAGGGGAAGTTTGCTGACAGGTAGGACACAGACCGTCTTAGGAGGAAAACACCCGCGAAAGCAATTTTTTTCAAGTTCTTAACATCCTATGCCCTACCTCTGCAACCAGTCCCAGGAAATGCAGGTTTTGAGTCGTGACACACAATCTGCTGGCTTCAAACCCTGCAAGAAGTTGGATGGGAACCGTCTTCGGACTTAACTATATCCTCTGTCTACCGTGTGACTCTCAACACATGCCTTTTTGTGTGTGTGTCCTCAGCTATCCCCTCTCAAGCAGCCTGCTTCTGAGTCGGTGAGGCTGGGTTCAGGAACCCCACGTCCACCTTGCCCCAAACAAGTGGCTTCACTGTTGATCTTAACCAGTACTAATCAACTCAGCCCTTACATGTAAAGTAGACCAGACAGAAAGCAGCGTGTCCTTGGTCATCTAATTACATTACCTGCAGCACATTCTGTTCTTTTATTATATTTTTTGATCTTTCACTCTTGCTAAACTTAATAATCTAACACCATATGTTATTTTTTAAATTCTATGTATACACACAAAAAAGGGAGACTTGAGGGACGAGGTCAGACACATAAAAGTGTGATCTCCCCAGTCACAGCCAAATTCCTAAAGGGTGAGCCTATTAAATGGCCAAACAAAATAAGACACATTGCTAACTTCATTTTCAAAAAGTTCCCACGTGTAGGTTTATAAGGGCCTAGAGGGATGAGTTGCCCTCAATTGTGTCTCGTTTAATTTGGCCATTTAAAGGGCTGACTCTTTTCTAACTTGGCTCTAGTTGGAGATATCACACCTCTACGTGTCGGAACTTGATCCTTAACTTGGCTTTTTCAGGGCCCATTAAATGTTTCTGATTTGGTATCACTCTAAAAGAATGTGTAAGTGGTTTCTTTGCACTAACGTCTGGACAGATTGGGGTCAAGTGTGATTGGTAGGTTTCCACTATTAAATTATTTCACACTCCCTCACCCCCGCCTAACAGCTGAAAGCTCGGAGTTCATCTTCTGGGTGGGAGGCCAAGATATTCTGAGATCAGACACTAAAGAAGCTGGATGTACACATTGCAGTTGCAACAAAACAAAAATGATAGATGGCTTTGTAGAATAAATGTGTTTTCTTTACCAAGGGCTTCTCATTAACACTTTTTACTTGGAAAAAAATAAAGAGGAATTGCTTAATCCAGCAGATAGAAGGCAGAAATTATGTCCTTGTTTCTGTCTGTTTCTTCATTTATTAAATGGAGAGCCTACTATTTCTCACAGGATTATCTAGTGTATGATTTAGTGGGAAGAAACTCAAATGGAATAAACTCTGAATTCCTTCATGGAAATGCACTGTATTTGTTTCTTTCCCCAAGAAAGAATTAACTTCAGGGCTTCCCTGGTGGCACAGTGGTTGAGAGTCCGCCTGCCGATGCAGGGGACACGGGTTCGTGCCCCGGTCCGGGAAGGTCCCACATGCCGCGGAGCGGCTGGGCCCGTGAGCCATGGCCGCTGAGCCTGCGCGTCCGGAGCCTGTGCTCCACAACGGGAGAGGCCACAGCGGTGGGAGGCCCACGTACCGCCAAAAAAAAAAAAAAGAAACTTCAGCCTACAGAGACACATAAAACACTAGAAAACCTAAATGAAAATAATTTAGAAAGAAGATTCATGAAATGGAGCGAGAAATGAGTAGATGGATCACGAATGTCAGAGACAGAAAACAGCGTTGGAATCCAGACTTATTAGCTTTCTAAGCCATTTCACCTCGTGGAGCCTCAATTTTCTTATGTGTAAAATAGAAACTATACTAATTTCTACCTCACTGGGTTTTTGAGAGACTCACATGAGACTGTAGATGTAAAAGTACCCTACAGAGTATAAATCCCAATAAGGTATTTCACTAACATCATAAAAGAAGTAGAGAATAACCGCTAAGATATGGTGGGACTCTAGCTGTAAGGGTTCATAGCAAGGGGATAGAATTGAATCGAAGAAGATTAGAAATGGGTTCTTTGGAGCAGGTGTAATTTGAGGTGGGCCTTGAGGATCAGTCTAATTTGAGAAAGTACAAGGGAGGAAGAAAGTCTTCTGGGTGACAGGAGTAGGAAGGAGGTTGGGGGAGAAGTGAGGCTGGAGGGTAGCAGATGCAAAAGCAGTGACAGTCACAGCATGGGGAAGGGGTGCTCGTGGTGAGAACACTGGAGCTGAGGATGGGCACCCAGGAGGACAGAAATGAGTAAGAGTACTGTTGTAGACAGAGTATTTGTGTCCTCCCCAAATTTGTTGAATCCCTGACTCCCAGTGTAATAGTATTTGGAGAAGGAGTCTTTAGGAGATAATTAGGGTTAGAAGAGGTCACGAGGGCAGGGCCCTGGCCTGATAGGATTAGAGCTTTGTAAGGAGAGTCACTAATATTATAAAAGAATTAGGATACATATATACAATGGAATATTACTCAGCCATAAAAAAGGAACGAAATTGGGTCATTTGTAGAGACGTGGATGGACCTAGAGAAAGTCATACAGAGTGAAGTAAGTCAGAAAGAGAAAAAGAAATATCACATATTAACGTCTATATGTGGAATCTAGAAAAATGGTACAGGTGAACTGGTTTGCAAGGCAGAAATAGAGACGCAGATGTAGACAACAAACGTATGGACACCAAGGGGGAAAAGCGAAGTGGGGGAGGATAAACTGGGAGATTGGGATTGACATATATACACTAATATGTATAAAATAGGTAACTAATAAGAACCTGCTGTATCAAAAAAATAATAAAAGAAAATTCAAAAGAAAAAGCGTTAGGGAATAATTAAGAGGTCTTGAGTGCACTCAAAGAGACACGGCCTCCTACAAGCCAAGAGAAAAGGCCTCAGAATAAAAACCTACCTCGCTGACACCCTTGATCTTGGACTTCCCAGCCTTCAAAACCATTAGCAATAGATTTCACTTGACTAAGTGGCGCCGTCTATGGTAGCTGGTCATAGCGGCCCAAGCTGGCTAAGACAAGCTCCTAATATGGAAAGCCTCAAAAAGCAGCCCGAGAGGAGGCTGAATACAGTGGGCTGTAGGTTCCTGAGCGGCATGACGAAATGAAAGGGGCGTCTTTGGAAGATGGTCTTGGTAATGGTGAGCAGGGTGAAACGGAAAGAAATGAGGCTGAAAGCAGAGAGATGAGAGTGCGATGACAATGATTGGAAACGTAGCAGTGAGGGTGGAGAGACTGAATCTCACGGGCACATGTAGGACTTAAACAACAGTATCCAGAGACTGGGAATAAAAGAGTGGGAAGAGTTAGCCTAAATCCTAATTTTGGCTCTCATCCTTGTGCTTTTTTAAAAAATGGTTGAGGGGCTTGGAACGAGCAGGCTGAATTGCTCAAAATAAGAGACTCAATTATTATTACTATCCATCTTCTTCATTATTAATATAGAGCCCTAAGCCTTTGCTCATGGGTTGGCCAATCAAAGATCAGATGCTAGAAGGACTATCTCAGTTTGGCTTAGTTCCAAGTTTCCAAGAAAGTTGCTGCTACATCCCCCTGCGTCCACATCGAGAGAAACAGGACTAGCCAAGCACTCCTTCCTTTACCTGATAAGTTCATCTGTGAATGAGTGAGCTAGCATTTGTGAATAATATGGAGCCCTGCAAAAACACTGCCACTCAAACATAAAAATTAGTATGCGGAGACACACAGCCATTAATAACAAGTATTCATGGCCCACGGAACAGCCAACCTTTAAAAATTCAATGTTTTCCATCAGGAACTTCCAGAAGCATAACTTGGAATTTCATCATTGGAATTTCATCATTGGAATTTCATTCATAGTTACTCAAAGAATAAAGTTATAATTTAGATATCTAATTCCTAAAAGTTTCGTTCTCAATAAAATTATCTTAATAGATATTATCTCAAGTTTATGAAGTTGCTTCTTTCCTTCCGAGAGTCTATCTTTTTGTTATAGTCATTCAAAATATTCCAGAGATGTAAGCGGAAGAAAATATGACATCAGACCAAAGAAATTATTTTAGACATTTCTTCATTACTAAGAAATTGTGAATTGTTCATAGATAGATAGATAGGAAGAGATTCTAGATACAGATATATAGAATCTAATTCATAACATTAGAACTAGCAATAATTTTACAGGTCATCTAATGTAATGCTTTTATTTAACAGGTGAAACCACTGAGACCCAAGCTCGTACAGACATACCTCATTTTACTGCACTTTGCTTTTTTGCAGTTCACAGACACTGTGTTTTCTACAAATTGAAAGTCTGTGACAACCCTGTGTCGAGCAAGTCTGTGGGCGCCATGTTTTCAATAGCATTTTCTCACTTCGTGTCTCTGTGTCACATTTTGGTAATTCTTACAATATTTCAAACTTTTCCATTTGTGTTATATTAATTATGGAGATCTGTGATCAGTGATCTTTGATGCTACTATTGCAAAAAGATTACAATTCGCTGAAGGCTCAAATGACGGTTAACATTTTTTAACAATAAAGTAATTTTTAATTAAGAGATACATACATTTTTTACGGGGTAAGGGGGGGGAGGCATAAACTGGGAGATTGGGACAGACCTGTACACGTGACTATATATAAAATGGATAACTAATAAGCACCTATTGTGTAGCACAGGGAACTCTACTCAGTACTCGGTAACAACCTATATGGGGAAAGAAGCTAAAAAAGAGTGGATACGTGTATAACTGATTCACTTTGCTGTACAGCAGAAATAATACATTATAAATCAAGGGTACTCCAATAAAAATTAATTTTAAAAAGATACGTACATTTGAAATAAGGCCATTGCACACTTAATAGACTACAGTATAGTGTAAACATAACTTTTATGCGCATTAGGGAACCAAAAATTTTGTGTGACTCGCTTTATTGCAATATTCCTTTACTGCGATAGTCGCTTTATTGTTGTGGTCTGGAATCAAACGGGCAATATCTCCAAAGTCTGCCTGTATACAGTCCACGGATTCCACATCCACAGATTCGACCAACCAAAGATCGAAAAAAATTTTTTTTAATTCCGGAAATTTCCAAGAAGTAAAATTTGAGTTTGCCCTATACCGGCACCCATTTGCATACCATTTACACTGTATTAGGTATTATGAAGTAATCTAGGGATAATTTAAAGCAGTCGGGAGGATTGCATAGGTTACGTGCAAACACCCCACCATGTTATGTAAGGGACTTAAGCATCCTCAGATTTTGGTATCCTCTGGGGGCACTGGAACCAATACCTGTGGATACTGAGGCACCACTGTGTTCACATGTCACAAAGAAAAAGAAACTGAGGCAAGAGAGTTAAAATAATTGAGCAAAACGATCGTCTCTTGGGTGAGTGGCCACGCTCAGACTAAAGCACATGTCTGGGATTCAGAACCTGTCCTTTCCAAAGCCCAAACTCATGATCTTTTCATTTTGTCATCCCGCCGGCCTGTCTTCTTCCCAGCCTGTAATCCAGGAGGCAACATTCAGAACCCAAAGCCATCCTAAGAGAACCAGAGGAAGTCACTCTGGGCCTAAAAACACCCAAGAGAGCCAGTCAATTTGGAGAAGAGCCAAACTCGTCCTTAACCAGGTCTGCTGAGATCTGATTTCTCATGCAGTTACTGAGTTAAGCTCAAAACCAGAGCTGAACTGGAGTTCAGAACAAATACATAACCCCTGTTTCCTTTGACCTGCCCTTCCCCTGGCTTCGCTCGGGAGGCTTGCCTTTTTGCCCTCTGAACTCTACCTACGCCCCCTCCCGTGTACCTTCTGCTTTAGAAGCACTCAGGTCCCCACTCTGAGCTCCATGAGTGTGTCCCCTCCGGTGCCTGAAATCAGAAGCTTGCTTTCCCACCTCTGCTCTCTCGGGTTCCTGATGTGGCAACCTAATTGCTACAAAACAGAATTTTCCAAACTGTTTCTCTAAACACACACATAAACAGCTTTTCAAGTTCAAATAAGTTTTGCAAACTTGGTTGACTATATTCCCTTCTTGGGAATTCACTCTAAACATATTAAAGCTTTGGGGAAATTCATAGCTAAAAATAGAAAAAAGAGAAGAAAAAGAGATGCAGGAGGAAAATGGGGGAGAAGAATTTGTTTCTATTTAACCCAGTGTTTGCCACGCTCATCTGACCGTAGACCTCTTTGTTTGCATAATTTCTCAAAAATAATATTCTGTGAAATGTGTTTTAGGAAAATTTGCATTAAAGTCTTTATGCCTGTAATTGGATTAGCATATGACTTATACCTGCTAATGTATTTGTGATTTAACTTAAACTTCCTAGAAATATACCTTAACCCAAAGGAACAATTCCCAGAGGGAGAATCTAATACAATTGACAGTCCTTTGAGGGAGCAGAGAGTGACAGTCTTTCCAGCCCTAGGAAATGTCATCAGGAAATGCAGCCAGCCTAGCCCAGGTCCCCAGAGGCACCTCCATGTCTACTCCCACCATGAACACCTACCAGGGGTTCAGGAGTCATGGCGGTAGAGCTTTTCTGTTTTAATCACATTTTTCTGCATAAAAGCACACAGATCCAAAAAGCCCTGAGGAGAAAATTGAAACGACACAGTTTATCACACAGTTTTCTTTCTGCAGCATTTATTGAAAAAGGCATCATCACATGGAATCCTTTTGAATTGAGTTTGGGTTTTGTAATTTTATTTATTCATGGTTCGCTGATGTCAAGGTGTTGTGAGAGCTTCAAATTCTATTTCAGACCCACCTAATTGTGCTTGAAAAGATCTAGGAAAAGAGTGCCCACCATGTGAATTATCTGCACTGTCTGTGCTCTAGGTAACGGCTCCCACAGCTTCCTGCGGGACTCAGACCAAAGGGTGGTCTTCCCTCTCAACATCCTCTCAACAACTTGCTCCAACTGAGCCAAGTAAAGCCTGACTGACTCACCTCAGGAAGACCCATCTCCCTTCACGGATGCTCCACCACCTCTCTGGAAATGATGTTGCTTCAAACGTTTTCTTTATAGTCAGTGATGGATTGACCACAGCCCACACTAGCCTGTACGTCTGTTTCTCCCGCTCCTACGTTTATTGTCCACTGTCTGAGCCTGTCGGTTACTCCATCTACTACTCATGTTCTGCTGCGGCTGCAGCAGCGGGTGAGTTGGAGGATAAATAGAGAAAATTCCTTCTAAGGTAGCCCCATCTGAAGCAGTGGGACTGGAGACTGACAATGGCTTGTTGAAGCTTCAGACCAGCTCATGATTTTGTCTGTCTGCATCCTCCTCAGTCACCTAACATTCACTCATCCTTCAAAAGAAAAATGGGGGCTTCCCTGGTGGTGCAGTGGTTAAGAATCTGCCTGTCAATGCAGGGGACACGGGTTCGAGCCCTGATCCTGGAAGATCCCACATGCCTCGGCGCAACTAAGCCCGTGCGCCACAACTACTGAGCCTGCGCTCTAGAGCCCACGAGCCACAACTACTGAGCCCTCATGCCACAGCTACTGAAGCCTGTGCGCCTAAAGCCCGTGCTCTGCAACAAGAGAAGCCACTGCAATGAGAAGCCCGCGCACAACAACGAAGAGTAACCCCTGCTCACCGCAACTAGAGAAAGCCTGCACGCGGCAACGAAGACCCAATGCAGCCAAAAATAAACAAATAAAATTAATTAATTAATTTTTTTTAAAAAAGAAAAAGTTTTAAAAAAAAGAGAGAGAAATGGAGGGCGTACTTTTCTCATGACAAGGGCATATGAAGAATCACAACCCAGGATTATTTCTCACCGAATCTGCTATGTAGCTGGGGGCACCACTGTATAACAAACAAAATGTTAAGGACACAGTTGCAAAACAACAAGGCAAGCAATGTCTCAGGATGATCTTTTATTCAATACATTCACTTTTTTTATTCCAGAAAAGCGTTATTTAGCTCCTACTTTGTGCCAGGCAATATGCGCGGGACTAGGTATGAATTAAAGAAGAGTTCCTGCTGTCAAAGTGCTCACTGAAGGTCCAGGGAGAGAGGGAGAAAAATGAACTAGCACCTACGCGACAGCATAGACTTCTACAAATGCTTTGAAGGAAGTATTTCAAGAGCGCTGTAGGAAAACAGAAAGTCCAGCCAAGAAGAGTCTAGAAAATAAGAAAGAGACCCTGAGGTGAGCTTTGAAGACAAGAAAACGTTTATCATGTGGATAAAAGAGAGAAAACCATTTATGCCAGAGAGAGCAGGGGATTAAAGGCTCAGAAGTGACAGGGAAACTGCTGAGCCCAGGGCCCTGGGTTCCTAGTCATGAAGTGAGCATCTGTGGCCCACAGGTATGCCAGGGAACAATGACAAGACAGGAGGCAGCCACCCAACCATGGAGGGTCTGATGCATCCTACAAAGAAACCTGGACTCTCACCTTAGGGCAGTGGAGAGTCATAGTAGCATTTCAGACAAAGAAATCATCATTTAATTTGAATATGACGAAGATGATTGCCGCAGCACTAGAGGGGTAACTGGAGTAGAGTCGGTGTGGAAACAGGGAGCCTGCGCTCCCAGGACAGAGTGGCAATAAATGTAGGGCGATCTCCCAAATTCCGGCTTTGAAGAATGAGGAGCTGAATGTTCTATTGACTAAAAGAGAACATGTCTGTAGAGGATTGAGTTTGGGCTAAGTAATTTCAGGTTGCCTATGGGGTATTCAAGTAGAGGTGTCCAGTAGGAGGTTAAGGCTGGAGACTGAGGCTGGAGACCAATTTGAGTATTTTCTGGATGTAGGTAGCAGTGGACGCCATGTGGAAACAGGAGTTTGTCAAATGGTGTCAGATCATCCAAAGGAGATCACGAAAAGGGAGAGGAGAAGAAAGAGGCAGGAGGAACTCTAGGCAATGCTGACACCCACTAGGCAGGAAGCAAAAAGGAAATACACAACAGTTGAGTAGTCCAGAAAGAGCTAGGGAACCAAGATGACAATGGTGTTTCTGAAAGAGCTAGGGAACCAAGATGACAGTGGTGTTTCTGAAAGAGCTAGGGAACCAAGATGACAGTTTCTGAAAGAGCTAGGGAACCAAGATGACAGTGGTGTTTCTCAGGTGGGTCGCCCACACTGCTAGCCTGAGTGGGAGGAGAGATTCCTCACATGGTGTAGACAGGTGGGACCTCGAATTTTTGCAGGTTTCCCTGGGGACCAAGGGCATGACATCGGAGACCTAGCTCCTCTCACTTGTGTTCTGAATATCAGCATCTATCCTTTGCTCTGCTCTTTCGCCGGTTTGGTAATCAACCAATATGAAAGCAATCTGATTCATCACCCTTATGCATCTGCAAACTGGGAACATTTCTGTGGTTTTTCCAAGCCCATTTCGTTATCACTTTCATTTTACAGATAAGGAAAGGAGGCTCAGAGCGGTTGAGACTTCGTTACTCGCACAGGTAATAAGAATTAGCACCAGTACTAAACTCTCATGTGGCTTTAGATCCTACCATTTTTCACTGGATCCACTGGTTCTGATAACATTCCCCATTTGTACTCTTTTTGTCCTTTCCAATTCTTCCTTCCAAATGAATCCATATTGAAACTGGAGACTGTTCACACAATTTCACCTTGCCACCCTCTCGTAAATGGGAATCTCATTGCACATTCTGAAAAAACAGCTTATAAAAAACACAAATCAGTGAAGATATTTAGTTTCTGTGCTGTGTCTGTCTCTACTATTTGGGGAAAACAAAAATAAAAATAAAAATAAAAATGAATGGATGAATGAAAACTTCAACAAATTTCAGTTAGGAAATAATGGCCTTAAGAATAATACCATTGATCACATTTTAAGTGGAAAGTACCCTGAAGGGGGTGGGCGATCAATCTAGGAGAATGCATACAAATGCTCTGCAAATAATACGCTAACAGACTTTTCATGACTATGTATCATATCCAGGAATAAGCCTCAGGAAACCCTAAAAGACAACTGGTCTAAAGGTTAATATTTTGAGAGTCAAGACCACTAAAATCCTAAGTAAAATACACTGTGAGAATGGGATGTTGTGTAAGATTAGGTCAGATTAAGGGGGGCTATCCTTGTTTAGTCAAGGAGCATAACTTTTTTTTAAGAGGTGGCAGAATGTGTCCCTGGTGATTTTAAATTATCATGCTGCTACGAGGAAAGAAATTGGGTCAAAACTCATTATCAAGTGGCATTTCCACAAGTAGCAAGGGAATACTCTATTTCCTATCAGACGTTACATCCAGAGTCTGGGTAGACTTCCTTCCTGAATCTCAGCCTAAAAACCTGCTTCATTTCCCCGCCTTTTCCCAGTACTTATAAGGATCCAAGTTTCAACAGTGACCATGAATAGCAGACCAACTACTCCAATTCCCTGCTCTGTAAAACTTATTCTAAAAAGTGACTTGTAAATTCAGCAGCTTGCGTCAGTTTCTTCCTGTCAACCAATAATGGCCAACCACCCCCATTCCTTGGGACAGACAGAGAGAAACGTTCATAGCCAAAAACTATTTTCTTTTTTTTATTTAGAATAAATCATTTGTGGCACAACTTTGCTTCCATTCCTTCCTCCCTGGAGGATCATTATGGAAAATTTAGTAGCCTGGACTTGCATTATCAGCTTTGGCTTTTGCTTTAGGGCCATAATTGTAAGTTACTGAGAGCATTAATTGTGGTGTTCTTTTGTTCCCCTGGCATCTTTCTTCAGACAACTCTGGGCAATACTGTTCAGTGTCTTATCTCTTGAATTCTCACAGAAGCCCTAGGAAATAAAAGTACCACGATGATTAATCTACTTTTTAAAATATGTGCTTCATCCTACCCACTGTAGTAAGATGCCTACCTATTTATAACTTCGTAATCAAACAAGAGTCATGGTCTGTTCCTGACATTTAGGCTTTATGAGGGCAGATATTTTACAATGTTTACTGGATGGATGGATAGATGGATAAGTAAATATATACCATATTCTTGGTATATTTTATTCTTTTCCCCATTTGTTTTATTTCTGACAAAAATGAATGGAAAAATTGGATGAATGGATGGGCAGATGAAGAGGTGAATGAATGGATGTAGGCTATATATATGGAAGGATGGTGGATGATTGGAAAATGCATGGTGGAGAGGTGAGTGGGTGGATAAATGGATGGATGGCACTGCTCATCATGACCCAAGATGTCATTTTATGCCATAAATGAGTCCACAAAGAGGAAGAATCTCAAATGACACCTAATGGGAGCTCCAGCTGGGAAAATAGAAAATCCATAGAGAAAGAAGGAAGAACTACGCTGGATTGGAAATGAGTAGTGTTAGCTGGAAGAAATCTTCAGGTAAACAAAGCTTGTTTGTTTCACCAAGTTTGGGATTAAATCAAAATTCAGGATTAAGTGCTATTTTAGTTCTACAAACATGCCCCAGGGTTTGCCACAGGCTGATGAAGAGGAAACAGAGAGCAAGGCCAACCCAC
Organism: Pseudorca crassidens; assembly: GCF_039906515.1. Taxonomy (NCBI): domain Eukaryota; kingdom Metazoa; phylum Chordata; class Mammalia; order Artiodactyla; family Delphinidae; genus Pseudorca; species Pseudorca crassidens. Next base: position 9,140,668 of record NC_090313.1, read on the forward strand.
CCCTTCAATCCTCCAACTGAACCAGAATAGATCCACTGGTATCACTTTTAGGTACTGTGGCTCCATATACGAGTTTACCAAAAAGGGAGCTTCCACCGCTTAAAATACTTTTAAAATCAATCTCTAAACTAAGAGGAATAATGTCTTGCTTACTTCACAGAATCGGTACAAGAATCAAATGATCTACTGTAAGTGAAAACAGGTTTTGAAAACCACCAAGGGCTTTATACGTATAAAGCATCACCAAAATCATAAGAAATTTCTGGAAGATCTGAGATTTAAGAAAGAGCTAATTCATTTAAATTATGCCTTTCCTTTTTCTTCCTTTCTCACCCATCCACCCAGCCCTAGGTCTTTGCAGGTTCCGTCTTCTTACAAAATCATAATCTTCGTATATCTTACCCTTTCCTCTATGCTTTTTACGTCTGACAAAGACTGAGGCTACGAATATTAGAACAAGTTAAGAATTTGGTTGCAAGTATGAGGGCTGGAGAAGACAAAATAGTGTTGGAAAATATTTTGATTTCTGAGGCTAAACTTCTGGGTGGGTGGGTGGACGGTGGGGGGTGAGAGGAGAGTCTCTGAAAGCATCCTTCATGTCTGAATTATACGGGTCATCTTGGAATTCTAAGGATCCTCAAAAGTAAGTCATTGGATCTTTTCAATGTAAGCTTCACCTTAAATCAGAGTTGAACCAGTCTTCCAGCAACATCAGCCTGTCCAATAGCAGTTGGACCCTCCTGGAAACCAAGAATCAAGTGTTTTCCAACATGTATGTTCTATCAGAGATTCTGTGATATGATTTTGATATTTTGATGCTATTTTAGTTATCTGCTGCTGCAGAACAAATCACTCTGATGGTCTGTCTCCCTTGGAGTCCTTCATGAGATTGTAACCAGATGTTGGCAGGGGCTGGAGTCATCTGGAGGCTCAACTGGGATGTTGGGAGACTGAGCCCTTCTCCCTCCCCTTAGGGGCTCAGGGCCTCTCTGCATGGTTTCTTCAACAAGATAGCCAGACTTCTTGCACTCCTGAAAAGGGACTGTTCCAAGAGAGAGACAGAAGCTGCTGGTCTCTTAAAAGCTAGAGCTGGAACTGACACAGTGTCCTTCCCTTTGCATTCCATGGTCAACATGAGCCACAGACCAGCCCACACCTACTGGAGGAGAAGACAACACAAAGGAGTGGATACAACACAAAGAAGCGTAGTTCACGGGGCTGTCTTTGGAGACTTGATGCCACATAGCATTACTATATCAGTAGGAAAGTGATTCTGCTGATCAAAGCCATTAAAAGGGAGAACTTGTAACATCACATACATTATCATTCCTCATAATAAGAAGAATCAGAATCATTTGGCAGGAGAATATTATTCCACTGGCATACTTTAGATGCACACTGTGCACACAGTGTATGGTCACGAGGAATTTGATTGAGGATCTATCTCTGCTTATGAACTAAGATTATGAGTGTCCTCTGTAACCTCAAACTCCTTTCTTGATTTTGAAATATAATTAGCTGTTAAGAAAGAAGAAATGAAAGTGTAAACACAACATGTGTTTTCCAATACACTGTGGTCTGAACACTTGAGTCCTCTGCCCCTCAAATTCATATGTTGCAATGCTAATACAAGAAATCTGCAACTCAAAAGACGGCCTCACCTGACCATGCTGGCACCCGTATCTCGGACTACCAGCCTCTAGAACGGTGAGAGATAAATTGCTCCTGTTTATAAGCCGCCCAGTGGGTCGTATTTTGTTATAGTGTCTGAACAGACTAAGACACAATGCTATTCCTGAACACATAAATTCCCTTCTTTAATTTGATTCCAGGTATCTCACTTACTTAGGTCACTTGCTTTTCTCAATAATCCTCTGAAGTAGACAGGGTTCATGTGTCCTTGTGACTCCTAGACCACCCTATAGATGCGCCCCATCCTGGTTTATCTTACTATTTTCACTTACGTTTGCCTGGTCCAATATGGGGAAGGGGGAGAGTGCTCTAAATGGTGTTCACCTTGATCCATAGCAAAGAAAGAGAAGAGAGAGAAAGAAAAAGAGTAAAACTGGAGAGGCTCATCTGATCAGCATAACTGATAAATCCTAACTTTGGAGCGTCGTGTAACAAAAGCTGCAACACCCTCTAACAATAATAACTCAAACAGAGAGTCACAGACTCAGGCTCTGGCCCTTCATCCACAACCCTGACCTTCTAATTATCCTGCTTTCTTGGTTGCAATAATGTAGTCACACGTTAAAGCCTGTGACAAGTCACTGAGTTCACAACATAGCTCAGAAGAATTGAGAACAAGCAGTTACTACAAAGGCTCCATCCTTACCAACAACAACAAAGTGAAGTAGTAAGTCCCCTACATACAAGCTTTCAAATTGTGAACTTTCAAAGATGCGAACGTGCATTTGCATGTCCAATCACGTAAGTTAGTTCACGTGTCTGGCGTACTTTGTCACGTGCGTGCATCCTCTACAAGTGGTTGTGCTTTTGTGTACTTTACTGTGCAGTACTGTGTAGAGTACAGTAGTACAGTATCTTTATTTCTTGCCTTTTCACTCAATACCAGCCCTTGCATGCCAGCTGTTGTCCTGGACTACTGTACTTTTCAAGGTACTGTACTGTAAGATTAAAAATGTTTTCTTTATTTTTTGTATTTGTTTTTTATGTCTTATATGTGTGAAGAGCATTATAAACCTATCACAGTACAGTACTGTATAGCCGATTATTAGTTGGGTACCTAGGCTAATTTTGTTGGACTTAACGAATGCACTCTCGAAACAGAACTCGTTCGTGTGTAGGGGACTTACTCTAATAATCTGGGCAAAATAACCCATTATTATTTATATGATACTAGAGCCACTACAACTTTCTCCCACTGTAACTTAACCTATAAATCTTATTGTCAATGAAGCCGCTTAATTGATAACTTAGTGAGTACATATGATTTTTTATAACTTAGTGTTTTATAGGGACATTTACTATCCTCCATCCTTATACAACATTCCTAACGGCATTTCATCAAAATAATGCTTCTAGTAAACCCCAAAAGTACCATCAAATCACTTTTTAAGATTATAATTTTCAAAGTGGATAATATATTCTGTAACTTAAAGAGAAAAACAACAAGGTATATTTCCCTCTATACTGCTATTTTGGGATGACATCTGAAAAAAGCCACTTTAAAATGACTGCTGCAGAATCACATGGTCCTTTGTTCATTCTTTCACCGACCACTTGAGTACACACTCCGTGCCAGGCACCACAACAGATGGCTCCTGCTTTCAAGTATGTTATAATCTATTTGGGAGACAGACAGACAAGCAATAAATATGTGGTGCTTGGGACCATGGTGAGATTTGCAAATGTAGAGGAGACATAAAAGACATAAAATCACACCCTCAGTCTGCTTTAGGGCATAAGAAAGATTAATAGAAAGAAGTAATCCTTGTGGAAACACTTGAAGGAAAAGGACTTAGTCATTCTCATCAACAGGACAAGAGAGCGTCTGAGAGAACAGTGTGTGCAAATGTGCAAAAGTGCAAAACACAAGAAGTTCTCCTGTATCCAGAGACTACAAGAACCCAAGTACTGGGGAAGAGAAAAGTGCAAGAAGCAGAAGAAGAAACAGATGCATGGGATGGGGTCAGATGGCAAAGGCCCTTGTTTTCCCTGCAGATAAATTTGGACTTGATTCCATAGGCCAAGAATTGAGAGAAGAGGTACATCCTTAGCTTATTTGCTTATGAGGAGCTGCTTTGAGGCTTAGCTCAAGCCCCTGGCTCAAGAGAACTGCATCTCCATCATCAGAGCCTGCATCTCCATCATCAGAGCCTGCATCTCCATCATCAGAGCCTGCAGAGCGTTTCTCCATGGGGAAATGCCAGCTAGGCATTGCTTCCATAGCCACAGTATCAGCATGGTCATCTTAACTACAAGGCCTGAATGAAGACCCAAACAATCTCAGGAAAAATCTATCCCAATACTATTCCAATATTTTTAGCTGGACACTTGTAGACTATGAAAAAGAACTAAGGAAATCCTTGTTTGAACAGATAGTATGTGCTAAACAACCTAAATTTCTCAAACCGGGATATACAGTTAGATAAGAGTATGGTGTATCTTCCAGGTGTGTCAATTTTGCTCAACATTGTGTGGCAAAAATAAACATGTAGATATTTTTCTAAAACATGATATTCTAAGATGAAGAAATGTGACTTCAAAACGTTGTAACCTACAGTTCAAACTCCTCCCGAATGCCCATCCCCACTCCCACTCCCAGGGGACAAAACCATTCTTGGATACAGTTATGGGCATCAGTGTAAATGTCTGAGAATCCAGTCCTCCATAAATTATGTATGGAAATTATGTTGCCTTAGGAAGAAACACATTCTAGGGAGCTGATACATGTTTTATACTTGGCCATAATTCAACGTTAGTCCATATATGTTAAGACCCAATTTTTAAAGACAGGAATAGTAGCACACTGGAATTCTCCTCAACTGTTTAGCCTCTTTCAACAGCCCTGCTTATTTCACAAGGTTATTTTAAGGATTAAATGAGGAAGTGAAAGCACTTTGTAAACTGTAAAGTACTATCCTGATGTAATGTTTCATTAACAAATTAATTTACAAATGGCTAGGACAAGGTGCCTTTTGAATGATGGTTTCATTCCTACAGGAATTAGAAAAAAAGATGCTCTAGTGTAGTCTACTGAGCAAAATGAAGGGCTAGGGCATTCCGTGATGTCAGGGCACAGATGTGCAGAACTCCAGTTGTCGACATCAGACAGTAGCAATCGGGCAGCATGTGGAAACCCATCTGGTTCTCATATTGCCTGAGCGAAGTGGTGAGTGGAGGATTTTTCCTTCACTGAATTTGAGCAAATCCTCCTGAGGTTACACCAAAAGATTAAAAACAGTGCAAACCGTCCTCAGCTTGGTCACCATTCTTTGATGGACTCTGTCCGCAAACACTTGACTATCACATAAGACAAAGGCTGAGGTGGTAGATGTCAGAACAGAAATTTCAGAGTTCATGAGTGATTCTGCGAGATTGTCACCAGTTCATTCAACTCAGAATGTATGCATGAGATGTTGGAGGTGAACCAAACATAAACCAGACCTATGCAGTTTTCAATGCTCTCAGCTGTGTATTTGTGGGAAATATATTTCTTGGAGGCTTGCCACTTCTTTGTTGAGTACCATGGCTGGGGTTTCTGCTTAATAGTGGTGGTGGAGGTGCTGGTGACAAAAATGTTACAGCCAAACACAGAAGTCTGGCTAAAGAAAACAAACTTTGTCTCAAGAAGATGCACAATTAGCTCCATGTGTTAACAGAAGAACATTATTAAATTAGTCGATCATCTATGTCAGATGCAAAATATTTTACTTTAACCCCTTCTAAGGCCATGGTATGTTCTTATTAATAGACCATTCTGTGGAAATAAAAACATGGAGAGCTGATGGTAAATGACAGAACAGATACACTGACATTTTAGAGGATCAGTCTTGGTTCTCGGGTAGCCAGCGTTATCCAAGTGGAATCCATAGATGTAAAAATAAATTCTTCAGCTGACCCTGAAATGTACTTGATTACTAGTATATGTGCCAAGACCTAGTATACAAAAATGGGGTTTTCCTTATTTATCTTATCTACTAAAAGATGGGTCCCAGCCAATAGCTGAGGGAACTAATATGGTCCTTATAAACATGAAATACAGTCGGGGACATCTAAAGACATTAAAAATGCTCGTTGTTTAAGTAAACCCAGTGTACTGCCTGAAGACTGACGCTGTGGAACCCAGTATTAGAATGTCATTTCCTCCAACGCACCTGAACTTCAGACTGATGCCAGCGACCCGAGGGTTCCTCCCAACCAGAATCCTCTTGCCTTAGAATGATATACACCTGCGAGCAGTTCTGCCACTTGGCTCCACACAGTAGTTCATCTTGACGTGTTATTGGACATAGCTCCTAAATGGGGGATCTTTCTTAATTCACATTTCTGATTGGTACTGGCTTTCACGTGCATATTTTTGTCTGATCTTGATCAAGCTGAATACTTGCAGTTATACTGTGGCTGCCCTAAACCCTGCTCTTGTGCCGACTGCACACAACTAGGATGACATCAGTGTTAAACTGAGCTTTGCACAAAGCTAACAAGTGGAAGAGATTAAACTTTTCAAGAAATGGATGTTGGTGTTTGTTTGGTCTGAACAAAACAGCAGCCTAAAAGAACAGACGTGGGCACTTCCCTGGTGATCCAGTGGTTAAGACTCCATGCTTCCAATGCAGGGGGCGCAAGTTCTACCCCTGGTCGGGAACTAGGGTCCCACATGCCCCACTGCACGGCCAAAAAAAAAGAACAGACACTTCCATTGCTCACCAAGACTACGTGTGTCTCAAAGACTCTCTTGATCAGGTCTTATCATTATGCTTATTAAGAATAGGAATAGGGCTTCCCTGGTAGCGCAGTGGTTGAGAGTCCGCCTGCCGATGCAGGGTACATGGGTTCGTGCCCCGGTCCGGGAAGATCCCATATGCTGCGGAGTGGCTGGGCCCGTGAGCCATGGCCGCTGAGCCTGCACGTCCGGAGCCTGTGCTCCAAAACGGGAAAGGCCACAACAGTGAGAGGCCCGCGTACCGCAAAAAAAAAAAAAAAAAAAAAAGAATAGGAATAGCTAAGGACATTTTATGTTACAAAGCACTGCACACATATATTCAATGCTGTAAAAAAAAAAACATCGTGAAATTGATGTTATTAATAACTTCATTTCACAGAGAAGAAAACTGGGGCTCATAGTGGTGATGTGACTTGCCCAAGAACATACAATCAACAAGTGACTAAGATTACAAGTCAGATTTCTTTTATTCCTAATCTTGAGAGATTTTTTCCACTACCTGCATCTTTCTCTTTTTACATAACCATGTGTCGTTCTTCTGCAGGTTACAGGGTAATGGAATACGGGATGGGCTTTTAAGCTCTGCAAGTTCAATGAAGACCTTCAATTGCATGGAGTACTTTTTGTTGTAAAGCAGTGGCCGACCTTGGTCTTTCTCGTCAGTCAGCTCACTTACAGTTGGGCTAGTTTCCACTGACAAGATCATCCCACCCCTTTCTGTTCACTCTCAAAGGGCCCTGGGAAGGAGAGCAGCAGAAAGAGGGGAGGTAAGTATTGTGGTTTCTGGTCCACAGATTTTGATCCCATCACTTTAGCTGCTTCCCACACTTTCCATCCCATGGACATTTATTATTATACATTCTTTCTTAGGAAAGAACACTGGTTTATTCAATCTGCTCACATGATCATAAATATGAAACAGAAAGTCCACACTGAACAAGTTGTCTGCTTATCAAGTCATCATCTTTCCGACTAAGGAACATTGGCGAACATGACTCACATAGTAAGAATCCCTTTAGCCTATCATTTCATAAGGAAAGGTAAAGAAACCAGGTGCTTCCTGTGATTCTATGGGTTTATCTCTAAGAACAGGGGTGAGTAAGGAGGTTTAAGGAGAGTGAGAATCCTCTCCCAAATCCTTTACCTAGCTCTGCCGCTTTCAGCTCTGCACTTGGGGACTTCCTAGAACACTTTTCTGTCAGCATTAGCGGAAGGATAAAGAATGAACCTTCCTAGATTGGATGCCTTCTGACCCAAGATCTTCTGAGACCCATCCACTGTGGGCAGGAAAGGCTAAGTAAACGTCCTTCATATAATCTGGGGTGCTCTCATGGCCCATAAATACTGCCAATGACATTCATCGTCTTCATAGCCAGGATCTGTGACTCTATCTCCTCCTTATAAGGAGACTTCCAGACAATTAAAGAATAAACACAAACAAATCAACAAATGACTTCTTCAGCAATACTGAAACTGCACCTTGACATCGATCTTAAAGTGGACTGCCTCCAAGTGGCCACCTACAGATTGTATGCTCATAATGCACTCATTATAGAGAAAAATACTCATGACCTTATGAACATGTCACACACCTCAAAACAGATGTATTATAAAATGTGTACCACAGTACTAGAGGGCTATTGACCACTGGCTCCTTTGGAAAGTGTTGGGTCTATTATTCCACAATCATTTGTTCTGTCTCTGATCCAGCATTATTTCTTTGGTCTACGTGAGCACTTGAATCTATTCAGGTACTTCACCTGAAGATTTGAGTAGGTTGTTGAACAAAGTGTCCATTTGATACTTAAAAACCCTCTTATCTCAGATTCAATAATTCAGTTTTAAACATCTGCACTATCTTCAACACTCACTTTATATATGCTCATAAACCATGAGAAAAAAGCCTTGCCTTGAAAATTACCAGCTGCACTAAGCCTGGAACACAGTAGTTGCTCAATAAATAATTGTTGAGTAAAAGTAAAATGGACTTATCAGACAGACTTAGATACTAGACATGATGGAGAAGAGGCACAGACAAGCCTATTAACTATCCCCAGTGGTATTTACAGCCTCTCTTTCACCCAGTAAAAAAGAGAAGCCAGGACACAGACTCAGATGAGACAGGTGTTTCTGTGAGAAAACTCGGCAGACAAGCAATGCCTTCCTTTCCCACAAAATTGCACATTTTCATTCTCTCTCCCCAGTACGGCAGGACTTTCTGGAAGTATTTACAAAATCTTTTCTCAAATCAGAGGCCTACTTTAGTTATTTGCTTTTCTAGCAGAAATTTTACCCAAGGGAACATCCATGGTTTTTTTTTTTTTTTTTTTTTCTGTTGAAAGACTGGGAAAGTACATACCCTTTCTTAAAAAGAAAAAAAAAAATCTCATCTGGGTGAAGGTGGAGAAGGCAGGCTGGGTGGTCTCACCATCTCACCAAGAAGCATCCTTGTTATTCTTTCCCTTTTTCTTTTTGGTTTTAAAATTCTGTGATATTATGAGAAACAACAAAAGGCTTTTATATAAATCATCTAAGTGCTAAGGTGACAGACACACTGAGGAGAAAAGAATTAATGCTTTTGGCTCTCAAGCTTCAACGGAAGGAAGGCTTTGTTAACTTTCAGCAAGGATCCTTCTGCAAGTCCTTGCCCCACTCCTAGGCGTTCTTCTCCAGAAAAATAAATTAAATAGCACTATTCAGACTCTAGCTTCGTCCCTAAACCAGGGCAAAAATGATGCCTTATCAGTGCCTTCAAGTACTATTTATTTGAGTCTGCTTTAGGTTCTGTCAAACATTTCCTCTGAAACTTAGGGAAGACCTGGGGCTCTACCCCAGGATGGGGTCCCAGGAGCTAACCTTGTCTTCTTCACAGAGGGGAAAGGAAAAGGCAAGTCTGAATAAGGTGGCCTCAGAAAGTAAGAAATTGTTCAAATATGCCAAATCCATAAGGAAGAGATAAGGCAACATGTATGTGTTTTATTAGTGCGTCCTCATTGCCTAGAAAAGTGCCTGGTACATAATAGGCAATCCAATAACTGATCAATGAATGAACAAGATCCAAAATGTAGCGATTCAGGAAATGTGAGCAATTGCATGTGTTCGGGTACAAAACAGAATGAAATCTCCTCTGTGTAGCATGCCCTCTGTGACGACTGAAGAAAGAGGAGTTGTTGGTTAAGGAGTGTTCATTCAAGTATCACCACCACCAGCCCACTCCACCATCACATAGCAAAACACGATCTGGGTTTCTGTAAGCCACTTAGGGGAAAGCCTTGCAGGATTCCTAATCCCTTCAGGGAAGTACTCTTCCTGTTGGACGGTCCATGCTGCATTTCTGAGAGTCTAGTTCTGCCTGGACTTTTCTCTCTTTCATCAAGCCAATCACGTGAGTCAAAGAGAATGGCAGCATCTTGGTACATCAGGGAAAGCAGAAAGGAGTCAACAACAAGAGGGGCAATGGAAACCTACAGGCCACAGAGACGATCTCTTTTCACCATGAAGGGTCCCAGAGAACATTCTAAAACTTCTGGCATAGGCAGGTGAAGTTGATGTATTGAGAGAATCAGACATGATTCCATGACCTCTGTACATTGGGTCTCCCCTTTATGGACTTCAGGATCCTTCTAAGACACCTGTATTTCACTGAGACACTGGCTGCCCTGCGGGATGGTGATAGTACTATGAAGTAGAAAGAAGGAATGGGATGTCATGCCAAAACAATATTCTACGTGGATGGGGTGCAGCTAAAACGTTACCTACAAGTCGGTAGGGGGTTCAAAGGTATAAGCATTATAGGGATTTTAAGCAGTATGGGGATTTAATGGGATGTGTCAAGTGCTTTTTTTTTGGCCATTGGTTTGTGGGTAGTGGGTGGTGAAATAAGTATAAATGTGGGAGGCTTCAAAGAGTGCCCTCCAACATCAAGAGATAAATGGGGGCTGCTGTCGGAAACCTGGTGGTGCAGTCCAGGGGCGAGGAAGAACTCTAGGAGAACGGATCTGCTCTGACTGAGCACAGGGCGGATGAAGTGTGCCTTCCTGGTAGGTATCTCCTCCTTTAGAAAAAGTACCATATGGGGGTATGACTTTCAGTCCACAAACTCAAAGGTGCAGGAAACGACACACATCTTTACTTTCTATAAATCAATTTAATCGCAGTTGTGAGCCTACCTTCTTTCATATTTGCAGAAAGCCTCAGTCATTCCTGGGGTCCCCACGCCACCAATCCAGGGCTACGCACAGTTCAGTGCTTTACACAGGAAACGCACTGAGATGTTCCCTTCATTTCTGCCCGATCCTCCAGCAGATTTCTGCAGCCCTGTGCCCAGCCGGGGCAGAGGCATATCTGAGGAAGCTGTTTGTGAATTCTCTCTGCCAGGATGCACCAGGCAGCTGTTCCTTTTAGGAAACTGACCCCATCCTCTGGGGGCTACCCTGGGGAACCATGAAAGTTCCCGATGCTTTTCTCACCCTTTCACCCACCCGCTTCTGAAACTTCTTTTAGTCGGGGGAAAATTCTTCTCTGGTCATGTTTCTTCCAAGACACTGTGTTGCTTTCTGTAAGGCATTCCACATACCTCCCCACCTCGGGACTTCCGCTTTTGGAAAAAAAAAAAAAATTTTGCAGACAGCTTCTGCTTTCCACTCTGCCACAAAATTTTCCTGGGGCAAGAAACACAAAGGTAGGCAAACTCTATGCTAGGATATCGTGGGAGGGGAAGGGAAAAACCAAGAGCGAAAATAAATAAACGAATATTCAGCTATATAGAAAAGGGATGGACCAGAGCAGAAGTCCAGATTAACAATATTCCAGAGGTGCTTTGAAAGTCAGATTTCCTCAGGAGAGGTCCTTAACTTGGACACAGGTGTCACAGGTGGCATATAAGGCAACATCCTTGATTTGCCCTAATATGAGGCCAATAAAACTCCACACGGCCACGAATATCCGTGGCCTTGAATGGGCCACAGTTACTGGCCAGGTTTATAATCACCCAGCAGGCCTTGCCTGCACCCTGCCCCTCTCTCCCCAGGGGCTACGTGGGACCCTACAGCTGATCACGCCAACCACCTGGATGGGTTTTATTATCTGTAGTTGAACTGAACAGCCGCAGTTCCCCCGATGAGCATCGGCTGAGAAAGGCTGTATTCACTTCCTCGGGCAGCCACAACAAACCGCCACTGACTGCGTGGCTTTAAATGACAGAAATGTATTCTTCACAGTTCTTGGGGCTGAAAGTCTGAAACCGAGCTGTCAGCATGACCACGCTCCCTCTGAAGGCTCTAAACAAGAATCCTTCCCTGACTCTTCCAGCCTCTGGTAGTCCCTGGAAATCTTTGGGGATCGTGGCTGGCACATGCGTCGATGTCTGTGCGTCCACGTTTTCCTCTTCTTGTAAGGACACCAGTCATGTCAGATTCAGTGGTCAGCCTGCTCCAGCATGACCTGTCCTAACTGGATTACATCTGCAAAGACCCTATTTCAAAGACGGTGACATTCAGAGGTTCTAGACATGAGTTTTGAAGGAGCGCCACTCAACACAGGACAGAGGTCATCTCTGCAGAGGTGGCCACCTGTTCCTTTGGGCTGCTTGGAAGGACACACATGTTGGAAACTCAGAGCAGTAGGAAAGGTGCCTCTCTTCGTAATGAACCGTGTGTTCCCTCTTGCTGCAGCCATGACAGGCGGTGCACTGCCACTGAATGTCAACTGTTCTTGTCCTGTCTCTATAGCTCAAAAGCAGCTTTGACAGTAGGCAATTCTCTACTGTTTACTGGATCACCTTGTAGGAGAAATTAATACACGGTTTAGGATTCCCAGACCAGGGTCTATTCAGTCACTTAGCCTCCCTCCCAGGCTTGTCAACGAGAGTGTGTTGACAGCCACAGCTCTGTCCTCCAGTGGCTGGGGGAAGGGACAGGTTTGGATTCAGAAGCTCAAACTCTCATTTATAGGATGGATAAGTTCCGGGAATCTAATGTACTACATGACTATTATAGTTAATAATACTGTATTATATACTGATATTTGCTAAGAGAGTAAATCTTGTGTTCTCACCACACACACACGCGCGCACACACACACACACAAAATTGTAACCATGTGAGATGAGGCAGATGTTAATTAATGTGATTGCGTTAATCCTTTCGCAGTGTGTACATATATCAAACCGTCACATTGTGTATGTTAAAAAAATCACATTGTACAACCAAGACATATACAATTCTTTTTTGTTGTTGTTGGAGTACAATTGCTTTACAATGTTGTGTTTCTGCCGTACAACAAAATGAATCAGCTATACGTATACATCTCTCCCCTCCCTCTTGGGCCTCCCTCCACCCCCCCATCCCACCCATCTAGGTCATCACAGAGCACCAAGCTGAGCTCCCTGAGCTATACAGCATGTTCCCACTAGCTATCTATTTACACGTGGTGGTGTATATATGTCAATCCTAATCTCCCAGTTCACCCCACCCTCCCCTTCCCTGCACCCCATGTCCACATGTCCATTCTCTATGCCTGCATCTCTATCCCCCACAAATAGGTTCATCTGTACCACTTTTTTAGATTCCACACATATGCATTAACATACGATACTTGTTTTTCTCTGTCTGACTTACTTCACTTTGTATGAAATCATACCTCAATAAGGTGGGAAAAGAAAATAAATAAAATTCTGAAAACTCAAAAAGAAGCTCACTTCCACTCATTTCATAATTCCTGGGGCTGAGACCGCCGAGCTGACCATGCTTCTTCAGCTCTAGCCACACCCCGGTTGCCCACATCCCAGTTCCTCCGTGAAGGCCAGTTCAAGAAAGTAACCCTAAGGGCTGCACATCACGCACAAATCTGGCACATCAAATGAACTGACATAAACTCACTTTCAAGAGCACAGATGTGGGGAGAATAGGGTCTTTGGGTCTGTGGTGGAGCAGCTGATGCCCATCCTGATTGATGGCAGCTTCTCCGGCTGAAGGTGGGCGCCACCCCACAGGGGTCAGTCATTTGAGTGAATAAGAGAGAAGGGGCCACGATCCGCACTGCACTGGAAGCCCCTGCTCTTTTGCAACTGGCCACTGCAGTTAGCACACTAGAGCAAGGGGCAGGTGGGTCGACTCCGGACAAAAAGTCCGGATGTCTCCTTTGCCCGTGAACAACTTTCACCCGGCCCCCGATTTTGTTCGAATGGGATTCAGAACTACAGGACAGCCTAGGAGCAGAGGCCACCTGATGGCACCATCTTTGAGGCCCCGGGACATGCATAAGGCCTTGAGAAAACCCTGCTTCCATCATGTTGGAAGCTGAGACTCCAACAAGAGGTGAAGTCTGAAGTAGGAGTCAGAAAAACGGCCCCCAAACTCCAAAGGAAAACCAAAGGCCAGATCCCAGTTAGGGTGGCCTCCGGGAGCAAAGAAGTCATTCGAAAGCTAGGAAGAGCATAAGGGGCAGATTCACCACGTAAGGTACTTAAGGACATCTGCACCGTCGGGGTCAACAAACTGAGCTGGGGAAGATGCCCTTTGTCACTGTAGCGATGGCCTAAGGGGGGAGCTGAGGAGGCTGGTGGGAGACCAGAACCGAACATCTATGGAGAAGTTGAGGGCAAGACAGGGCACCCATAGGAGCTCCTCTTTGTTTTGTATCCAGTCATTTCTCCAACTTAGAGGTTATTAGGATCAACTAATCGGTAGTAGGGGAAATGATGCACTGTTTCGGACATCTACTTATATTTATCAAAATGCATAGGTCAGCTTACTCTGCCTCCAAGCCTTAGTAAGATGTGGTAAGAAGTAGTGATCCTGACTTCTGTAAAACTGCCATTTCTTCGCATCTCACTAGAACATTTAAGGGAGGGAAAAGAACAATGATGTGATCGCTTTTCACTGCAAAATACGTTGTTCCTTCTTTACTTCTGGATTATTGCCACTCGGTCCCTTCGGGCCCCACTCTCCATCCCCACCCAGTGAATCGTAATTCTGTTCAGACTCAAGTCTTCTGTCTAACTTCAGATTTCTCTCCTCTCTGGGAGTTAGTCTTCTGGGACCCCAAATGTAATACAAACTGGCTCAACGATCTCACAGTCATGCACAAAAAACTGATAGAAATCTATTCGCTAGATGGGAAATCATGTTACAGTTTAATCCTTTCCCATCTCTCTGCCAGGGGCTGCGTGTAGTAAAGCTGGACTCAAGAATCTCAGTACAAAAGAGACGTGATTTTTGGAAAGCCAGGCAAATCGAAAGATATGATATCTCCCTCTATTCAACCAAGAATATTGATAAGGCAGCAGTTTTCTGCTAATGTTGCCCAAAAGTATGACTTTGTTTCAATTCTCTGTAAGTGTCCAAAAGGAAATGCTGATGTAAATGAATATTCTGTGTTTCTGTTACAAATTCACCATGTAACCTTGTAGGAATCATAAAGCCCGTAGATTAATCAAGTAAAGCTTATCAACATATCAACAAATATTCATTGTGCATTTTTTGTGCCCTAAACATAATATACTAGGCCTGTTTACGGAACCAAACTAGTAAAACTTATATATCACCATGTCCAAACCCCCAAGGAGTAAATTTTTTTTACTTTGCATAAAAAGATAACTAGCATAAAAGCAGTGGAAGAAATCACAAAGGAAAAGATAGACTGACTTGACTGCATGAAAATGCAAACCTTCTATTTCTCAAAACACAAGTTTATCAGATGATAAACAACAAAGTGAAAAATATGTATTATTAAGATACACCAAGGATAATCTCCTTGATATATGATGAGGTTATGTTATGATAAGACACAAGGACCCAGTAGATAAATGGTACACGAACAGGACATTCACAAATGAGGACAAATAATAGTTTATAAATATTTGAAAAAATTAACCTCAGTAATTAATCAAAGAAATGAACATTAAAACAACAACAACAGCAACAAAAATTTAATTTAGCAATTTAGCCAAGACATTTTTAATGAGAACTGAGGAAGTACAATCTTTTTTGTATGAATCTTACAAGTGAAGTAAAGAAACAAATCGTTCCTTTATCACCCAAGTACAGCAACAAAATGGGAGGAAAAATCCACATCAGTAAGTTATGGAAGAGAGAATTTCTGAGGAACAATAATTTTTTAATTAATAGAATTGGAGAACTGAAAGTATTTGGTTGAAGGCAGATTGTAGCCTGGAATCTGTTCAATCTCCTGAGAAATTAGGGAATAACCTTGGCTGTGGGGGCTGGGCGGAACACAGGGGTCATGGAAAGCGCTTTGTGCTATATTAAACATTCAACCAGGTTCTTACAGTTGGCATAATTGTAACTTTCAACTGGCTCTCTTTTATGCTGGCCATCATTATAGGCTAAGATCATCAAACCAAAAGTATAGTAAAGCAGCTCTACAGACGGCCAGTACAAGAAGGTCTGAGCACCCAGCTCTCTGCTGATATGACTTAACCTAGCAGATTTGAGAATATCAGAAGGAACAGCTGGACTGTACAGTCTTCAAAAATACCTTCTAATTGAGTTTCTAGAAAATATCGTATGATGCCTATATCAAGGCAGTCAGAGTTATTGGGTCCCAGGGCAGACCACCTAAAAGTGGCATATTGATTATTCTGAATTAAAGTTACTCAAGAAACAGCCAATGCAAGAAGGACACTTGGACCCTCCTCTCTGCCTTCCTGAAAGCAGGAAATAAATCTCCTATATGACAGGTCCACTCCCTGCATCTGGAGGTAGAAGGACACCCATCACCAGAGAGGGAATTCGGGGCAGAGAATCCTGTATAGACAAACGTTGTTTCTTCTTTAATTGGCTACCCTACGCCGAAACTCGGTTTAGATTCTTCACTAATTAAGCATCCAAAGCCTTAGTTTCTTGGTCCTGTCAATTTTTCACAAA
Source organism: Pseudorca crassidens (assembly GCF_039906515.1). NCBI lineage: Eukaryota > Metazoa > Chordata > Mammalia > Artiodactyla > Delphinidae > Pseudorca > Pseudorca crassidens. Next base: position 9,156,967 of record NC_090313.1, read on the forward strand.
TTTATTGCTTCTTTGTCTAAAAACTATAGAAGTTGCCTGCTTTGGCCACTTCTTAGGCCCCATTTCTATGAAACCTCGGTGCCCACAAATTAAAATTTGTTTCTTTTTCTCGTGTTAATCTGTTCTGTGTCAATTTCATTAGTAGTCCAGCCACAGGAACTCCGGAAGGGTAGGGGGTGGGATAATTCCCCCTTCAAACAGTGCTTTTCATTAGGCACAACCTTGTATGCCTTACCCATCATACCGGGGATAAAGCTGACAGCTCTTTTGAAAACTGCGGAGTTTAATTAGGGTCATCAGGCATCTTTTCAAGGCACTCTTGGTTCAAGATGATAAAAACCTAACACCCTGCAAGGCTTTCTGTCTTCTAAAGGAGAAGGAAAGTTAGCTAATCCACTCAAAAGTCGTATACGCTCTTTAAGAAACTACTTTGAAAGACAACAGAAAACATTCTTTTTTAACACACATTTAAAAATTGTACATTTCCATCTGGCAGGATTCCTCAGCCTGTTTGAATATAACTGTGGGTTTATATTCACGCAGTTATATATAGTTTAGTCCAAAACCTACGAAATCAAAGCCTGAGAAAAAGCTGATAAAAGACGTATGTATCTATCATTAATTCCAGAGTATTATTTCCCAAGGAAGTGAAGAGGACAGTGGTAGATTAAGACAGAATCAACATACCTCACGCCTCTGTGTTCCTCAGGAAAAGCATTGATTTCATCAGGTGAAAAACAACTTTGCACATTCAAAACAGAGATTCTTACCTCTTCATCTGTGCCTCCAAATATGCTCCTTCTCCATCTTCCACATCTCAGGAAAAGGTACCGTCAGCCCAAGCCAAAAACCTACTAACTTAGTCTCACAGCGCCCACCCAACTCTCAGCAAATCCTGCTGGCTCTCCCTTCAAGATCGTTTCCACCATCCTTCTCCAAGATTCCAACTCCTCTTACCTTGACGGTGAAATGGTTTCCTAACTAGATTTCCTGCTCCCACTTTTGTCCACCTTCAGATAAAATGATACAGAACGCCAGGAGCAACGTGTAAAAACTCAGATAAGATTATGTCGCTCTTTAGCCCACCAAATCCTCTGTAGCTTTTGGATTACCCTCAGAACAAAACCCGAACCCTTGACCTTGACCTACAACAACACACAGGATCCATCCACCACCTGGCTCTGAGTGGACTAATGGCTTTGCCTACTCAGACTACAGTGCTCTTCTTCTCCCAGTTATTCACCCAGCTCACACCCTCACTTCATCGAAATCTCCACTCAAACGTTCCTTGAAAAAGGCCTTTCCTGGCAACCCTCTCAGAAATATCCACCTGCAACCTCTACTCTATTATTCTCGGTGCTTTACCCTGCTTTGTGTAGCCCTCATCACTATTATATATTAATACATATTTGTTACTGTTATCTGTATTTCCTGCTAGGATGTTAACTGCATAAGTGCAGGATCTTGGCTGTATTCATAGCTGTGTCCCCAGCCTTCTAAGGGGTACCCAAAATGCAGTGTCCACTCAGTGAATATTTGTTGAATATTCATGCCCTCTAATGAAGACAATTACAAAAAGTGGGTGAGATGATTGCAAGCCTTACTGTTATCAACTAAAATCCATTCCACATATAAGAATGTACTTTGATCTAGAAAGCAATGTGAAAATAAGTATCAAGAGACTAAAATGTTTATTACACCAATTTCATTACACTATGGTCATATGTTACATTTTGTGTATAATGTAATTAATATGTACAATGTCAATTGCATTATACTTTTCAATATCCATAGCATCTCTTTACAACATGTTATGTTGTAATATGACACACAAGGTTGTGTCTCATTTGAGCCAGAAAAATAAATGTTTATTTTCACCTTGATATAATAAAATCTTTATCCTCCTTAGATTTGGTATTTCAAATGCTGGGAATTTGTCTCAAGAAAATTATTCAAAACTTGGGCAAAAATTTTTTAAAGTGAACAACTTAAGAAGAAAATCTAACAATATCCCAGAGGTTTTTAATCTCAATCCTCCACCAGGTAAGGTGTCCCAACAGGATATCAGCTGTTTTAACTGATCAGAGAAGTCCCCAGACTGTTAGATCAACCCCTCATCATTTGGCTGAACCCAAACAGAATGTTTTTCTTTCTTCTTAACATCTTTATTGGAGTATAATTGCTTTACAGGTTCCTTACAAAACTAAAAATAGAACTACCATATGACCCAGCAATCCCACTACTGGGCATATACCCTGAGAAAACCATAATTCAAAAAGAGTCATGTACCACAATGTTCATTGCAGCTCTATTTACAATAGCCAGGACATGGAAGCAACCTAAGTGTCCATCGACAGATGAATGGATAAAGAAGATGTGGCACATATATACAGTGGAATATTACTCAGCCATAAAAAGAAACGAAATTGAGTTATTTGTAGTGAGGTGGGTGGACCTAGAGTCTGTCATACAGAGTGAAGTAAGTCAGAAAGAGAAAAACAAATACTGTGTGCTAACACATATATATGGAATCTAAAAAAAAAAAATGGTCATGAAGAACCTAGGGGCAGGAGGCAATAAAGACGCAGACCTACTAGAGAATGGACTTGAGGACACGGGGAGGGGGAAGGGTAAGCTGGGACAAAGTGAGAGAGAGGCATGGACACATATACACTACCAAACGTAAGGTAGATAGCTAGTGAGAAGCAGCCGCAGAGCACAGGGAGATCAGCTCGGTGCTTTGTGACCACCTAGAGGGGTGGGATAGGGAGAGTGGGAGGGAGGGAGATGCAAGAGGGAAGAGATATGGGGATATATGTATAGCTGATTCACTTTGTTATAAAGCAGAAACTAACACACCATTGTAAAGCAATTACACTCCAATGAATATGTTTTAAAAAATATTACTAGCTGTTGAACATTTTCCCAGTTTTCCCAATATTATATATATATATACGTATATATATACATATATATATACATATATATACATATATATATATATACATATATATATATATATATGTATATATATATATCCTTCCAATCTCTGAAAGTTGATGTGGTTCTAAATTTGCCCCCCAAATACACATCCAATTGTGAACTGGGATTGACAACATGGTTTCCTCAAAAGCACTTTTAAGTGCTGTGACTTTTGACACCAGAAGTCTAATGAAGGGCTTTTGTGTGCCTAGGAAAGCTGCCCAAAGATCCAATCAACATCACACAGAATCATCACCCACCAGGCCTCTTTAGGTCTAAAATCCTTGACTTTCCCTTGCCCAAAATGTGCCCCTCAATTAAAGGTGAACTTCCACACTGGAAAATTAGAGGCTGTTTCTCCTCGAAGTAAGTAAGCCTTAATCTCCAGTTCCTGTACTTCCTAAATCCCTAAATCACTTTTTGAGCTATCATCAGCACAGGAGCCACTTCCAAACTATAAAATAGACTTGTGTTCTGCATCCTCCATGTTAGTTAGCAAGGGCCTCAAAATGATTTCTGCTAGTTTATTTCCCATTCCAAAAACAGGTGACAAATCCTCAATAAAATACCAGCAAACTCAATTCAATAGCGCATTAAAAGGATCATATACCATGATCAAGTGGGATTAATTCCTGGGGTGTGAGGGTGGCTCAACGTATGCAACTCGATAAATGTGATACACCACATTAACAGAATGAGGAATAAACGTCATATGATCATTTCAATTGACGCAGAAGAAGCGTTTGACAAAATTCAACATCCTTTTGTGATAAAAGCTTCCAACAAGTTAGGTACAGAAGAAATGCACCTCAACATAATAAAGGCTATGTATGACAACCCTTATCCAAAATCATACTCAATGATGAACAACTGAGAGCTTTTCCTCTCAGACCAGGAACAAGACAAGGATGCTCACTCTCTCCACTTCTATTCAACACAGAGCTGGAAGTCCTAACCCGGGCAATCAGGCAAGAAAAGCAAATAAAAGTCATTCAAATCAGAAAGGAAGAAGTAAAACTGCCTCTCTTCACAGATGACATGATTATATATGATATGACATTACATATATATATATATGTATATATTCATATCATCTACATGTGTGTGTATATATATATATATAAAATCTATAGACACCACCAAAAAATGGTTAGATCTAATCAATGAATTCAGTAAAATTTTAGGAAACAAAATCTACATATAAAAATCCAGAGAAAAGTGTAATTTGGAAAGATACATGCACCCCAATGGTCATTGCAGCACAATTCACAATAGCCAAAACATAGAAACAACCTAAATGTCCATCAACAGAGGAATGGATAAAGAAGATGTGGTACATATATACAATAGAATACTACTCAACCATAAAAAAGAATGAAATAATGCCATTTGCAGCAACATGGATGCAACCTGAGATTATCATACTAAGTGAAGTCAGAAAAAGACAAATACCATATGGTATCACTTACATGTGGAATCTAAAATATGGCACAAATGAACCTATCTACAAAGCAGAAACAGACTCACAGACATAGAGAACAGACTTGTGGTTCCAAGAGTGAGGGGGGTGGGGGAGGGAAGGACTGGAAGTTTGGGATGAGCAGGTGTAAACTATTATATATAGGATGGATAAACAACGAAGTCCTACTGTATAACACAGGGAACTATATTCAGTGCCCTGTGATAAACCACAGTAGAAAAGAATATTTAAAAAAGAATGTCTATATATGTATACAGAGTCACTTTGCTGTACAGCAGAGACTGGCACAACATTGTAAATCAACTATACTTCAAAAAAAATAAAATTAAAAAAAGGTATCATCTCTACCTATTAAATGGTTATTATCGAAAAGACAAAAGGTAACAAGTGTTGGCAAGGATGTGGAGAGAATTGTTACACGCTACTGGTGGCACAGTCATTAAAGAAAACAGTACGGAGATTCCTCAAAAAATTTAAAAAAAAGAACTACCATATGATCCAGCAATCCCACTTCTGGGTGTATATTCAAATGCAATGAAACGAGTAGATCAAAAAAGGTATCTGCACTTTCATGTTCACTGCAGCATTATTCACGATAGCCAAGCTATGGAAGCAACCTAAGTGTCGACAGAAAAAGGGATAAAGAAAATGTGGCATATATATATATATATATGTATATATACACACATATATACATATATATATATGAAATATTCAGTTTAATTAAGAAAAGGAAATCCTCCTGTTGGTGACAGCATGGATGAACCTGGAGGACATGATGCTAAGTGAAATAAGCCAGACACAGAAAGGCAATCACTGTATGATCTCACCTACGTGCGAAATCCAAAAAAGTCAAGCTCGTAGTATGAGAGTGGAATGGTGGTTGCCAGAGGCTGAGGGGAGAGGGAAATGGAGTGACACTGGGCAAAGAGTACAAAGTTTTGGTTATGTAAAATGAATAAGTTCTGGAGATCTAGGTCCAGTAAGGCGACTATAGTTAATAACACTGTACTGTATACTGGAAAGTTACTAAGAGGGTACTTATGTGTTCTCAGTACACACACACAACAAAAAAAGTAACTATATGAGGTGGTAGATGAGTTAATTAGCTTGACTACGGTAATCATTTCACATGTGCACATATATCAAAACAGCACATGTACACCTTCAATATTTATCATGTTTATTTGTCAGCTATACCTCAATAGAGCTGGGGGAAAAAAACAAAAAATAAAATGAATACGTTTCCTTCATTCCAGCTGCCACAGTCCCTCATTTCACTCTTCAATCTTGAACATTCCTACCATACGTAGTGCTTCAGAGTACAAACTGGGATTGTCTCTGTTTGGCTGGTGCTAAGGAAGAACTAGGACCCAGATCCACCAGAGCCCCCCCAACAGGGCCTTCACCACATAACTGCTGGCAGGCAGGCTGAGGGTCAAGGTAACCCAGCTCAGCATGAGCCCAGCTCTTGAAGGTTTGAAGCAATGGAAAAGACATACGAACACCTGCCAACTCCTCTATAATTTCTTCATGACGGTGAGATGCTCGAATTGTTGGGATTATCATTTATTATGTATCAGATATATTTTGTTTCATTAACAAATAAAAACTTGTCGACTGGCATCAATTAACAAGTACAGATGTTTGAGTGGAGATATCCCATCGTCCTCGCTCCTGTCACGCCATCCGCGTTAAATGGGATCACATTGGTGAGCACCAGCATCATGCAGCCGCGTCGTATAGTGCTGTTATTTATGCTTACAGGATAGACCAGGCTCAGTAAGACACAGGAGGACAAGCTAGTTTGCGGCTAATAGGGCATGTCTCTTTCTTCACGTAGCTGAGGCATGAGTTCAAAACCTTCTGTGGTAGAAAAAGGGATGTGGAGAGAGTTTTCTAGACTGTGTACCAGGGGAACCAAGCCAGCTCAAGACTGCATGACTAAGTCACCTGGGACATCCCAGTAATCAAGCCAGCTCTAGCGAGAATATGAGTTCTGGATCGAAATAATCTATAGAGTCTCTAGAAAATAGAGCAAAAGTTGGGACTGTCCTAGAACCTTTCATGTCCTAAAGAAGGAAAGAGGCTCTTTTTTAATGTCTCTCTTTTTATCTGGAGACAAAACAGAACGCTCTGATATGGACAATTTGACACAAGCATTTCAATGTTTCTGTATTTATGCAGTTGCATAAAAATGGACATGATGAAATGTTAAAAGCACTATTTTTTAATCAATAAAGTGAATAACAGAAATTGAACTCCACTGTATCCCCGAGGCTGTTCTGCATGCCCACCCCAAGGGACAGATTCAGTTAACAGGGTAAGTCTCAGGGATACAGCAGTGATATCTCTTTTGCACACTACATAGAATAATTTTTTTTAAAGTAGAGTGTTTCTTGAGCTTCTTTTAAGGAGGTGGAAAATATCTGCAAACAGCCACACCACAGTGTTACATACCCAACCATAGGACGCAATCCACAGCCATTCTACCAGAGACGGAATCTCAGAATTTCAGGATGAGATACCACATCAATATTCCCCTTGCAACCTTCCAACTTCCTTCCTGGGCAATGGACAGGACATGTGAAAGATCCTGAATCAGCAGTAAGGACTCTGACATTACCAGAGATGGATGCTTTGTGATTGGATGAAACGGTATCAGCTGTCACATGCTAAAAAGCTTTATCTGATAAAGAACAGGAGTCTGATATTGAAAGATGATTGAGGAAATCAGCAGCACGTTAAATATTAAGCATTTCTTGGAACGTGATCACTGTGCTAGAGGTTACCGCAGCATAGGAAACGAACCTTCAAAGGACCTCAAGGTCTTTGGCTCTGAGTCTCTGCTGAAGTGTAAGAATGTCAAAGTATCTAAATGGGTTCCAGAACTGATGCGACAAGGAAACATGACTGCTTGAGGGTGCTTTACTTCTCAGATCCCCAGATATCCTCTATTCTGCCTCCAGGGCTGTTACCCTCAAACTCCTACAGCTCTTGGGGAAATACCGTTAAATCCATCATCTTGGAGACCTTCCAATTAAGATGCTCTCTTGACTTTGTATATTGTTCTCATTGGAACAATGGTATATTGTTCCTATTTGAAAATTTTGCTCTCCTTCCTCCAAAATATTATCAGATCTCTCTGGCTCTTCATGATGCTACAACAAATGCTGAGTCTATCTTTTTATTCTTTAAATATTTATGGAGTACTTCCTATGTGCCAGGCACTGTTTTAGATACGAGAGAGGGGAATTAGTGATAGTTGGCCTTGTCATTTCTTATCAAACCATAGGAACTGTGATTTACCCATATTCTATTTTTCACACCCATGTTGTATCCCGCCCATAACACTGGGGACCCGTCTTTTGTCTGCCGCTGACACTCTGTACCTTGTATACCTCTAGCCTGCAAGGATTTCCGCACCTGCAGCACCAGATTGCCTCTCCTCAAACAATAACTGTCAAACTTAATTAGCTTCCATTTTGAGAATTTCCATTCTCAACCACCAACCAGTTACAGCCATCCCCAGTCCTCTGTGCTACATGCAACCTTCTGCCCACCTTCAAAAATATGTTCGCTCCAACTTTCCACCACTGTGATTGCCACATAATCCATGACAGAAAAATATGTCTTAGTTTAAGACACAATTGGAGCTCATAAGTTATACTGTTTATAATTGACCCTAAAAACACTAATGATATGCTCATCCACTTGTGGGTCCATATATAGAAAAATGCTTGCCTGCCCCTTCTGTATCGTTCAAGCACACTCTTCCCCCTCCCCCTCCCCCCTCCCCCTCCTTCCTTCCCCCCTCCTCCTCCTCCTTCCTTCCCCCTCCCCCTCCTCCCCCTCCCCCTCCCCATCCTTCCTTCCCCCCTCCCCCTCCTTCCTTCACCCTCCTCCTCCTCCTCCTTCCTTCTCCCTCTCCCTCCTCATGCTCCTCCTCCTTCCTTCCCCCTCCCCGCTCCTCCTCCTCCTCCTTCCTTCCCCCTCCCCCTCCTCCCCCTCCTCCTTCCTTCCTCACTCTGCCCTCCTCCCCCTCCCCCTCCTCCCTTCCCCCTCCCCCTCCTCCTCCTCCTTCCTTCCCCTCCCCCTCCCCTCCTCCTCCTTCCTTCCTTCCCCCTTCCCCCTCCTCCTCCTCCTTCCTTCCCCCTCCCCTCCTCCTCCTCCTCCTTCCTTCCCCCTCCCCCTCCTCCTTCCTTCCCCCTCCCCCTCCTCCTCCTTCCTTCCCCCTCCCCCTCCTCCTTCTCCTCCTCCTTCCTCTCCCCCTCCCCTCCTCCTCCTTCCTTCCTTCCCCCTTCCCCCTCCTCCTCCTCCTTCCTTCCCCCTCCCCTCCTCCTCCTCCTCCTTCCTTCCCCCTCCCCCTCCTCCTTCCTTCCCCCTCCCCCTCCTCCTCCTTCCTTCCCCCTCCCCCTCCTCCTTCTCCTCCTCCTTCCTCTCCCCCTCCCCCACCTCCTCCCCCTCCTTCCTTCCCCCCTCCCCCCTCCTCCTCCTCCTCTTCCTCCTGGGAAGCTGGTTCCAAACTTCCCCTCTTATCTCATCACAGGAATCAGGTACCTTAAAAAAAAAAAAAAGTGACAGATATTTGTTGAGAGAATAGCAACGAGATTCTAAAGTTTTTTTCCTTGCTTGAAATCTATTTTTGTTTATTGTGATTTTGGTAAGGAGATACATACAACTGAAGAAGCAAAACACAATATAAGAAGTATTTAATTCCTTCATAACTCTTAGAAAAAGAGAAAACTGCTCAGAAAAAAATAATTAGCATAATCGAGTTTACCAAGTAGATCGGGTAAGTGGCATCAAAACCACCATTTTGATATTAGTACTTGTCCAAAACTGATACAGGATGAAATTAGAGGCATGGAAACCAACCAAGAGATGACCATGGTCCTAACCAAACAGAATAGTCCTCGCCAATTTTTCTCCCAATTGAAGACAGCAGCTTTTCTCTTTCACATTGTTTGCAAGCTGACATCACCCCCTAGGCCACTTCCACCCTCCTCACTGTGGCGAGCCATTGGCTTTGTACAAGATTAACTAAGAACAGTTAACAGCAACATATGAAAAGTGAATAACCACTTTTGATTGTCTGTACCTAAAATCCAGGCTTTCCGTTTCCTTTGAGTAATGGAAAATGTGAAAACTGATTATGAACTGAGCATGAGACGTTCAGAGCATCTGGCTTTTAAAGACGAAAGCACAAAAATCATTATGCTTTGCTGGAGCTCCATAGACACAATGACAAAAAGGGAAGGAGTCTTCCTGCCAGCCCTTGTCTTTGCTACTGGTAAGAGGAAGTGCTGTCAGCCCATCTCTCTGCTTCCTTTGACCTATTTCTAACGTGTCTATTATCAACCAACATTCAGCAGTCAGGGAAGCTCAGATTCAGGCAGTAATAGCCTAAGTAGGCAAACCATACCTATCTCTTATGCAACCAGATTTGATCCTTGATCTGAAGCAACTACAATAAACCTACTGAGACATTTTGTACAAGGATAATTGTTTTTACAGTAAATCAGTATCCATTTACAGATTATTATATACTGTAAAGCAACTACTATGCTATTTATGTGCAAGCTATTATGCATTCTTGACATGTAAGACACCAGTTCAGCTGGCTCCCCTTCCTAAGCAACGGTGGCAACAAAAAAACAGGGAGTTCCTGAGTTTCAGTTGTTCTCAGCTTGCTCTCAAATGTTAAAATAACATTTTTTCAGTTCAAAATTAACATAACATTTTTTAAAGGTCATATTCTTTGTTTCTAAATTGCACCCTTAGGTTTTTGACTTCTACTATTCCCACTCTCTGCTTCCAAAATGGGGGTAAAATTTTAAGAGACTGGAAACCCTTTGAGCAGCATTATTCACACGGCCAAGCATTAGAGCCCTTCTGCATGATTTTCTACATGAGATAAATGAAATAAAGATTTAGGCAATAATTCAGAGAATTTAATCAATGTAAGTCATCAATATGGGTGATTCAAGACAGTACAATTTCAGTCCTTGGTAGTAAAAGTTTTCAGCCTGGATTTTCCAGATAAATAACTCTATATTTCTCTTTGTCGCTATGAACAAAGCTTTAGGAGAAAACTTTTCTTCTTTTTCATTAGACATACCTGCCATTCAAGCTGCTACTCTTACAGAAGCATATTCTAAGCAAACCAAACTAATGGACTGCCTTGCACTATTGTTATTAATTTTCCTTACAGGTGGTGAAAATAGACTCTTCCCACATCTAGCCTCTTGATTGGTTTAATCAACTTCACCTCAAGCCCTACTGAATTTTAACTGGCCAAAGTAAGTCATCAACAGCACAGCCACAGATTCAAGCAATGCTCATCATCTTTGCATGAACTAGGACAACAGAAAAACAATCACACAACTCTTATTTAGAGGGGAGTCAAGACAGAGAAAAAAGTCGCAGAGGAAATACATAAGAACTCAGTGAGGTAATTCAACATGCCTGTGGGTGTCTGGAAGACACTACAGGAAAGCAACTATGTGTACCTAATGTATGGAATAAAAGAAATCGGCCAGATGGGGTTCTGAGACGCTATGGGTTTTTTTTTAAATCAGACTTTTCTGAAAAAGATAAACCTAAAATACTTTCAGTACAAGAGAAACGTCAGTGTCACATCAGTCTGATGATTGCTACCCAATACAGATCAGTCACTATCAAAAGGTCACTGTATGTCCTGGCTGCTGTCCTGGATAATAACAGTGTCACCTTTTGCTCTAAAAAATGTACCAGTTTAGAAAACTAATTATTCGGTGACCCTAATTCTTAGTGGGAAATAATAATGACGTAATAAATACATGTGTAATCTTAAAGCCGTCTCATCTACCTCCTTCGTTCTGATATTCCTCAGTCGTGGTGAGAGTAACCAGTAAAAAACCAGCCTTCACCCCGAACTTTCTAATCCAGCTGAAACACACACACACGCGCGCGCGCGCGCGCGCACACACACACACTCAATAGTCTGGTGCTGCCTTTAAGTGTTTGACCAAACCTTCCCCAAACAAGAATCAGCTGTTGTTTGCCAATCAATGTATCACCTTATCCAATACCAAGACCAAGACTCACTTGCTTACTTGGTCTTACTGACCCTCACTTCATTCCACCTCGCTGGACACAGAACCTAGAGGTAAAATACATTATTTAATGCTTATTACATTGATTTGCTCAGAAATAGCTATAACTTGGATTGAATGTAGATAAACAGTGGCAAAATACATCACCCAAACCTTGGTGTGCTTGAGAAAATTCGGGCTGCCGGCCAGTAGCTGCATTGCACTTTGGCTACAGAGGCCTGATGGATACCTCTATCTGGGAAACTCACATCATCGCCACCCCTCTTCTTGAAGGGCACTGTGCTAGATACTGTTAAGTTACAAAGAAAATTCCTTGGCCTCTTTTTTTCTCATCCATTTTTAATTTCTTTTCTTATGCTGTAAACTCCTGTAAGCCTTCTTAAATCCTTCTGCCACCATGTGGGAAACACACGAAAAATCAAAGATGGTTCTTGCCTGCATAGATCTTAAAATGTAGAAGAATAGGGAAAACAGAAACCATAGAACTGTAGCACAGAATGCGATGTAGTAAGTGCGATGAAATAGAGACAAAGTTCTATTAAGTTTCCAAAGAAGGAAGAAATCATTTCCATGGGGAGGGGGAGAATGGATAATAAGGCAAAAGAATCGGCACTGGAGAGTGGAAAGTGTTGGAACTGGTTATATGATGAAGTTACATAATGGCAGAGATATTATGGTGGAGGGATGGGTCATCCAGTTTCACCCCCATCAGCACAAATAAAGGAATAGGTGTTGAAAGTGGAGAGTACGACTGGGATAAAGCAGTAATTCAAAACAGCGGAATGAATGACTCTTTAGGGGTAAGACTTGTCCTGTCTAAAAAAGGGTAGATTTTTGATATGCCTGTTATATCTGGGGAGCTCAGACTGAGAAAGGAAAATATATGTATTCATAGTATTTGTGTGTGAGTGTGTTTACAATGTTACTGAAAATGTACACAATTACTAGATGCTCATTTACAGAACGCAGGGATTGAAGAGACTACTTCTGCATGCATTCACACAATGGCTGCTTTCTGCTCAGAGAGAGAGAAAATCGGGCAGGAGCTCCACAGGGACCTACTCTCCATCAAAGATTCAAATTCCATGTGAGAGTCGGGAGATGGAATAGCCCCAGATCCACGCTCCTGTAGAATTCTATGCTGAGTTTGGCAGCTCTGATCTGGGATCACACCTCCTAGCTCAGATCGGGCTACATTTGCAGATCAAATGCTGGCGGGAAGGGGAGAAGAGGAGAAGCAATTACTATGGTGAAGTCGACTCACTGTAGTGTCTTCTGGACTTGGTGACAGGTTCCCCCACTCGAAGTCTCAATTACTTTGATTGATGCACAGAACTGTTCATCTCTCTCCTCCCCAGGGAGAGAGACAAGAATCAAGTGCAATATTGTAGAGGAAAAAGTGGTTTTATACACGTCATCTTAATTTTCAGTGATGGAGAAAGAAGAAAAAGAGCAAGAATTCTAAGTAGCAGAGAAAGGTTCAAGGTTAATTTGATTGGCAATGTATGAAATGCCACTTACCTCAGGCCATTTCAAATTGCCCCTCATTCTCTCCACGGTAAATGAAAAGATTCTTTCCAAAGACGGGACATCAACGGATAATGGCTGCTATTACATATTCATACACCACTTGACATTCGGTAGCTTACTTGGCAGGAATTCTTAGGGCTCTGTTCACAGACGCTGGTGTCGGAAAGGTGAGGTCGGGATTGAGCGAGCTCTCACAAGCACTTTTTAGTGGACAGAGGGATGCAGATGGGACAGTACGTAGAGACACGGACCACACCTGCGCTGGGCAGGTGATTGATGCCTGCACTGCCTGCCCCTTCAGTACATGCTGGGAGAGGCACTTTCCAAAGACCGTACTTTATATGTTATCTAAGGACCATTTGCACAAGCCACAGTTTTAACAACAAAGAGCTCTTCTCAATGCTGGGAGGAAGATGAAAAAAAACCTCATTTGAAGACAGGAATAAAGACATAGACCTACTAGAGAATGGACTTGAGGATATGGGGAGGGGGAAGGGTAAGCTGGGACAAAGTGAGAGAGTGGCATGGACATATATACACTACCAAATGTAAAATAGACAGCTAGTGGGAAGCAGCCGCATAGCACAGGGAGATCAGCTTGGTGCTTTGTGACCACCCAGAGGGGTGGGATAAGGAGGGTGGGAGGGAGACGCAAGAGGGAGGGGATATGGGAACATATGTATATGTATAGCTGATTCACTTTGTTATAAAGCAGAAACTAACACACCATTGTAAAGCAATTATACTCTAATAAAGATGTTAAAAAAAAAATAAGGTGAGACAATTCTCTTTCTACGTAAGGATGACTGCCTCATCCTAGAGAAACTAAGAAATTGTTTTTTAAGGATTAAAAAAAGCAAAACAAAACAGGGAAAGTCATAAGTTTTAACATGCAGCTGAGTTCCTGAGAGGTGATGCAACCAAAACACATTTCTCTGGAGCACAGTCACAAAGACATTCGTGTCAGACCAATCTGACACTCAGGGTTTTGCTGTCTAGTATGCTTCAGGCACGATGCTGGCAAGTTTCACCCCCATTTAAGCCAGTTTACTCCACGCAACGAAGATATGGCCACAGACGGAGTTCCTAAATGCAGCCCAAGAAGAGGTGAAAAGAAAACATAGATGGTTCGGTGCACACCATCCCACCTTAGAAAGAGATGTAAAGCACAGAGATGACGTGCAAGATCATTAACTTCACATTTTTGAGCCATGACACCTCTCTCCCTCCCTCCCTCTCTCTCTCTTTCTTCTTCCTCTGCTCAGTTATTTAGTGACATGGTCAATTGCTGAATTGCTCTCCATGATTAGCTCTCTTCTTTCAAGGTCAATGATTGCCCTTAGCTTGATGACAGGTACTCAAGGTAACGCACAATTCAGATAAACCTTGAAATGTTGACCTATCCTAAGTTCAGTGTAATTAAAAGGTGTGCCTATGCCTGAGCCAACTGTTTGAAACACATTTGCTAGAAACCTAATGTCCCTGAACTTACCCCGAACATCTGTTGGTGAATTTCCTTCACAGGCCCCTAGGTCAGAGCAATTTTCAGGAAGCTCTAAAAACCTGCATGAAATTAATGACAGCATATACACTTGAGCTGATTCTTTAAAATTAACTCTAAATAACAATTTCTGGTTTAAAATTAGGAGGAAAAATACTTTCTATTTATATACTTCTAGAGGATGTAAGGTGGATTCGAATACCTTAGGAGGAGTAAACTCCTGCCCTGTTGGCGGAATCTGTGTTTTGACATGCAGTGGCATTTCTTGAAGAACTGTGTCTGAGAGTTATTCTGACTACAACTGTTTTCAAGGCGATTGATTTTTTTTTTTTTATTACTAATGGCATTGGTGCTCCCAAAGAAATAATAGAGAAAATAGGAGAGAGGGAAAGCGACATTCCCACGGAAACTATCCTAGAATAATCTTGCCTCCCTACCTCTAAATGTCATCTCGGATGCCAGCATGCATGTTGGCTGTTTATGTCTGGCAGGGCACTCAAGGGCATTGCTTAAAGAACAAGAGGCAGGGCTTCCCTGGTGGCGCAGTGGTTGAAAGACCGCCTGCCGATGCAGGGGACACGGGTTCGTGCCCCGGTCCGGGAAGATCCCACATGCCGCGGAGCGGCTGGGCCCGTGAGCCATGGCCGCTGAGCCTGCGCGTCCGGAGCCTGTGCTCCGCAACGAGAGAGGCCACAACAGTGAGAGGCCCGTGTACTGCCAAAAAAAAAAAAAAAAAAAAAAAAAAACGAGGCAAAATTCTTATTCCATGAGAACAGTTAATTTGTCCAAGTTCAACAGTAAATCAGCTTGAGACGGTTGAACTTGAGCAAGGAAACATGCTAAGAAACAGGAAGTGTATCTGAGTAAACTAAATTCATTTTGCAAAAAACAACTAACTAGAGGTTTGTGATTTAAAATGTAGCAATGTCTAAAATCACCAGGTCCCCTAGAGTGGGAAGAGCAAATATGAGTGGACAAATGCTCTGAGGTAAAAGCCTGCCCGGGTAGTGACCACGGTGGTCTGTTCTACATCCATCAGACGCCAGGGCAAGGGAAGAAGCTGAATTGCCGTTACCAAAACACGCTGTAATCTCCAGTGCTCGGGCTTCAGCTGCAGCTATAATGTTATCTTTCTGGCTATTCTCCAAACTTGATAAGACTGTTATTCATCTGTAAAATGAGTACCAGAATACCTACCTGCTAGGGCTGAGGGAATTACATGAATATAAAGCTTAGCACCATCCCCACCATGCAGTAAACTCTCTACAAATTAATGCTGTTATAATCACTGTCACATGTATCATCTTTCACTCTTTAGTATTTAGCCATGAATTGATTTTATTGGAAAAGATGTATATTTGACAGTAATCCTTTTTTTCCATTCATCCAAAGGGTATGTGCTGAGTTTCTTCTAGAACATTCTAGGCAGCGGGCAAGGCAGAGGGACTGAAATCCCAGGTGATCAGAGTCAGGCAGGTGTAAGACTAACTGTGGCTGATGGGCTTCTGAAACTGTAGACTGGCCTAGGCAGTGCCAATTCACAATTTCAGAGACCTTGACCGCCCAACTTCTAGACAATAATGGGTTATTTGGGCTAAAAGTAAGTAAATAACACTTTCATTTTAGCAAACCTAAGTAAGGCCTCGCTCATCAGTATCCAGGTGTACTCCAAATAAAGGTAAGCCAAACAGGAATGTAAGAGGTCCGTTTGGGGGAACCCATAAGCATTTGAAAGTCAGGAAAATAAAAACATAAGTTCACTTAATGGAAAGAGAGCCTCAGGTAACACTAAGCCATTAGGACTATTGCCAAAGATCTCCAAAGATGAAAACAGCATCTTCCAGCCCTGTCCTGGGTTTAATCACATCAAGCCACACCCCCACACCTCTTTGCACACTCGTTCTTCTCCAGGCTGTCCTGCAATGCACATTTGGCTCCAACACACAAAGCAGCCTTGCCAAGACCTTCAAGTACATGTGGATGTTCTGAATGATGAGCAAGTGCTTACATTAACTTTAGCTCACACATTAAGTCTTAAGGGAAAGAAGAGAATGCATGCATAGCTTTGGTGGTCTTTAATACTGACAGTGTTTTTCCTACCTTTAAAACATTCTTTTTGCCATGATTCCCTACAACACCCCAATTTTATTCACCTAAATATTTGCTATGTGCAATGCCATTGTCTCCTTATAATTACTCATAACATTTTAGGATAATTTTTGCCGCTTTTAGAATAACACTAGCCTTCCCATTCAGAACCTCTCCCTTTTCCACTTTGAACACTGGTACAGATTTTAAATCTATCGACCACCTGTGGCTAAACACAGCATTGCATTAAAACTCTTGCACTTTCCTTTTACATCAATTTACAACAATTCTTTGTTTTAATTATCATTTGAACGTACCCCATCCATTTTTACATTTCATCCTTCATCTACATTATTGCTAATTTTCCACTTAGATTCTGCTTTTTAAGTACTCAAAAGAAAATCCATCCTTATACCAAAGTAGGAGCTATTTATGAAATGGAAATGTTACCAATAATGTGGATGAAGAATGAAATTTAAAGTAAATTGTAGGACTTTGTTAGTACCAGGCAGAAAGCAAAGCACTTTACATGTACCATCTCATTTAATCTTCAGGACAATCTTATAAGGTGCTGGTGTCATCACACTCACATTACAGATGAGAAACTGAGGCTGGGAGATATTAAGCCATTTGACAAAAAGTCACACAGCTAAGAGATAGAATTCAGAAGCCCCATTTGTCTAACTCCAGGAACGAGACTCAAGCATTACACCATGTACAGAAAATTTTATGTGCTTTTTTATGCATGTGCTTTTGTGCAAAATATTTTTCAGTGTTGAGGCAGCCAAAGGAAATCCACACACAATGGAATAAAGGCTTTGGCCCTTTTAAGCCTCTTTAAACTTTCATGTTTTTCCTTCTAATATACCCCTTGCTGTTGCATTCAGTCCTGGTTAGAATGCCATAAAAGAGGTAATAACACAGATGATACTAAAATAACAAATGCAGTCATAGCATAAATCCATGGGCAAAACAGAACAACAGGAAAGCAAAGTCTAAAGGCCCTCGCCTTGCGATGGCTGCTGCCTGCCCAGCTCCCTGGCTCTGTAGCGCACACTGCACAACAACAATTTCCATCTCTGAGATGTTATTATGGGCCTCGTAGAACAATCCACGTAAGGCCATATTTGCATAAGTCAAGTGTTCCACGGTCTCTACAGCGTCTTTACCTAAGGCAGGATTCAATCACTGGTATGGACCATAATCAACCCACCAGATTGCCCTAATTGCCAGCCAGCTTTCACGTAGATATGGAAGGAGTAAGACAGGGAACTGAATTTCCAGAAGCCCTGGCTTCCTGTCTCAGAGCTGCTTTAGGAATGAGAGAGAGAGAGACCCAGCTAGAGGGGCTGCAGGTCTTCAGTCCTTCCCTTAACCAAGGTGACTTCTCTTCTATCTGGTTGGCACGCTGGAGTTTCATGCATGATTTGATTGGAAAGAGTATCTGATGCTAAATACGAAGTTGGAACACCACGAATCCAGGGCAATTCCTACCTTATACTTCCATGTGGATGGGACTGGCCCAAGATGATTTAGTATCTTGCCCAATAAGTCAAGGCTAGAAAGTATCAAAACCTAGACTGGAACCCCAGTATTCAAATTCCTGGTCCTGTACTCAAACTCACCACAGCTTGAACCTTATCCATTACTTCTGCTTCTTTCTATTCCCACCCTGGGACATCCAATGTTATTTTTTCCAGTTTTGGTAAATGTATAAATGTGAGAGACCCACAGGTCATTCCTCCATCCAACCTTTAAAAAGTGGGCAGATCTAGGAGCCATATAAGACCCATGGTCTTTGGAGCAGGGCTACCTTGGGTGAACTGTGCCTGCTTCCAAATCCCATACTATATGTCTGAACACATACACATTAATCTATCTAGCCTAATTCCTTCAGCAATTATACTGTTTAGTGCTCTGAGCTTTACCAAGTACCAGAACATATTTTGTCTCCATGTAGAAGCTGGCCCTTTTGCAGAGAAGTGGAAAACTATCTACTGGGAACGTTGAAATTGAAGGTTAGATGAGGCTTTACCAATGATCCAGTCCAACTCTTTCCGATCTATCAATACAAGTGAGAAAACTGAGACCCGTAAATGTTAGTATCTAAGCCAAGACTGAAGACCGGATCAACTGATTCCTAGCACCCCTCCCACCATGCATTCCAGTCCTGTGCAGTCAAACCCAGTGACTTCAATAAGCCATCATGTACTTTATGATTCTGATAGCCCCACTCATACCTGAACATGTCACCTGGCATATGCATACCTGGTAGCTCAAAGCAGTTGTTTGCGTAACTGTATGAGTAGATCTAGGTACCTCTATACATTCTCATAAACCCTCCTGCTTTCCTTCATAGCACCTATCACAGTTCTGAGATATCTATTTACTCATTTATCTAATGCATTTATTTGTTTCTTTGCTTAATGCCTTTCTCTCCCTTGATAATATAAGCTCCATGAGGGCAGTTGCTAGTTCTACCGTGTTTAACGTTGGTATTTCCAGACCCTAGCACAATGGCTAGAAGCTGAATGAATGAATGAATGAATTTCACAATGCCTTGAAAATATTTCTGCTACACTTACAGTATTTAATTTGTGCATTCATGGTTTAATAAACTAGGAGTTTCTTGAGGGTAGTGTTAGTGCCTTGTTGTCTTGACAACACCTAACTGATGCCTTATTAATACGAAGGCTGTCAATAAGTATTTGTCAGGTAAATAAATTTATTCGTTCATTAATATAATCTACTGATCCTGGACATATAATAGGTACTCAAACACACTTACTAATTGCTTAACTGATTGATTGGTTGATTGACTGCTAAAGCGCCATAAAAATCAGATGTTTTCAGGGGGGCATTTTTAGGGAGCCGACACCTCATCACAAAACCTAGTGTTTTTATGAGGACCCAAAGATGTTTATTTGAAATATGATTCCTCTGAATTTTATTCTTCTATCTTCCCTTTTCTTTTCTACTAGTTGCAACAGAATTACATTCATTTTGTAGAATAATTTTGTACTTCTGGTGAGGACAACGTACAAAGGTGCATCATTCCAGAGCAGGTCAGAGCAGCCTTCCTCTAAATCCATCACTTCAAGTTCACTGAGTCATAAAACTTCAAAAACCAAAAAGGAGCCAAAGTTCAGGGTAACTACTTACAACTGTGAGCATCACAGCATATAATAAAATAGTCATAGAGCTACTGTTTATTGGATTTGAGAAGGTTATTGTAAGGCTCAAGGCTAAGTGTATCATGGGGAATCCCTTGGATTTGTCTATACCTTTTAAGAACATCTTTGGAAAGCAGGTGACAGCTATAGAAAATAGAACACACTCACATATTTACACTCACATACCACACACTCACACAGATCTTTTCCACTAACATTTTAGCTTTACTTTTGAAATTTTATGATGTCTATTCTACAAAGTGGAACATAACAGAGATAGTTTCTCAACCACTATTGAGGAATGAAAAAGCAACAGGAGTTAGCCTTTGATCTCTCTACCATATTCCAGGTGGAATGAAAAGAACATGCTCTATATCTGGCAACCAGTGTGTATGTGGACATACAAGCATATAGAGATTCCATCTGTTGTTAGCCCCGCACTCAGAGGAATCGAGGAATTGATGGATAATTGAGACCTGCCACTGATTTCAAACGTTTCATTTCATGTAACCATTTTACCCTCTTCCTTCACCATACACCTTGCTAAAATGATATCTAAGCTCCTTTCTCTCCCTGTTTCCGCCCAGCTATTGGTGAAGGAGTTTAAAAAGCATGAACTCACTATGGCCAGGCACCATGACATGATAGTGCAAAGATAAAATAAAGGTCCGAATGATACACAAACTCTCCCTCAAAGCCCGCATCATCAAAGGCAATCCATGTTATGGATATATCCCCTCCTGGGTGGTTCCTAAATGAAGTGTACAATATCCAGCATGTTCCAGACTCCATAAATTTGGGGCCCCAGCAGGGACCTAAGCTGATAGTCTCAGGTATCTGGGCTCTTCTAGTGAATGGGTACAGTGAGCTCATCAGGATCTTATTTGGAAGAGTCCATAAGAAACTGCCTCTCAGAGACCTCATCAAAGGGAAGAGAAGGTGGGCAGAATGGGCATGCCCAGAGGAAAGCCTCAGGTGGAGGTCCTCAGCTTGAAGAAAGGGAAAGAGTGTCATGGGGCGAGGGGAGGGGGCGAGGGGAAACTGCAGCTGTTTCACTGAAACCACACTGCTTAGGAAAACACTCCTCTTCCTCCTATCAAAAATAATGATGATGGTGATGGTGATGGTGATGATGATCAAGGTGGGGGAAGAGTGAGACAGAAGATCAGCAGTCAGTCCCTATTTCACAGTAAAATGTAGCACAGCTTCCGTCACCCCAGGGCTACGATCTGCAAACATCGCAAAACCCAGAGAACGTCATGTTAAAGCCCAGGGGTCGTGTTAGCATCCGGCAGTAATAGACACGCTTATAAGCACATCTGGGGACTTTCCAAAGTATTCAAAATCCTGTATGAGCATCTTGGGACGAGTGAAATTTGGGTCATTCCTGTTAAAGTGCTGCCATTTGTACCCACAACGCAGGGAGGCCTGAGAAATCTCAGGAGATTAGATAGATAGATAGATAGATAGACATAATCCCTTCATAATACATCTTTTTTAATTAAATGACCATCAGATATATGTGACTTGGGAACCCACACAATCGAGTTCAGATTGCATTTTCACAAAACTTACTAGCTGTCTACTATGTACAGGACACTGTGCTATGTGCTATATGGGATTTAAAAGATTTTTTAAATGTTACTTTTTTATATTGAACATGATCTATTACTGAATACATATTTGCATACGGCCACACATAAGAAATGCCTGCTCCCACCACAGCTTTTACTTAGATTTCTGGCAAACTCTAGACATTCAGGTCACCAACATCAACCAAATAAGTCAGCTTAAGGCCTCTAAGCTGCAAATGAAATGCACTTCACTCTCAAGGAAAAGAAAGAGAGCCGCCCTCAAGGCAGAAGCTGTGGGTTTGGTGTAATGTATAAATTTAAGGTCACTGATTTTAAGTTTTGTTACCTGCATTTCCCTGGTAACCAACAGCTTAAGAAGTGACAGTTGACAGCAAGGGGGACAAGACAGAGAAACTAAACACTATGACAATCCCATGTCCTTGACTGAGGTGATAGGCTGAGGCACCTCCACAGCCCCAAGGGCACAAACACGTCAAGATGACTCAGCGGGAAGTCCCTGTTCAACTAACTTCTCTGAGTCATCACAAGGGGGTTAAGCTGTGTTCTGTCTCTTCTGGTAACCGAGGCAACATACAGATACACCACATTTGAGATTCCCAGCATTTCTTTCAAAATGTGTTCAACTAACAACTTAAAGGCTAAAGCCCAGGAATATCCCTCATAAATTACAGCGACATATGGAAATGAAGACCTGGCCTGAGTTAAACCACAAGTTGGAGGTAAAACCAAAACAAGAATCCAGTTTCTGTGATCTGACCGGGATGTGAGAGGAAATAACAGAGCCTGAGAACTCTGGAACCTGAACTAGATTTTCATCTCTAGCCTTATGTTTTGCAGGTGAAATAAGTGAGACCTGGAGAGAGGGATGACTTGCTCCAGGTCACAAGTCAGGGATGAGTAGAATTGGGACAAGAACACAGGTCTCATAGATGCTAGTATTATATTCTTTCCATCAACATCCACTCTTTTCTTAAACAGTTTAATAGAACTTACATCCCACAGGCTAAACCGCACCCTTCGGTCTCTGTGGCACAGTAGGTATACTATTTGAAGCTGTTACTACTCCTACTTGCCTTCATTTAAATCAAACTAGAATAAGGAAATTGGCTGGATGAACTCACTGTAAGTAACACAGCTTTCAACCCCTGCAGCAGATATTTTAAGCAACTGTTGCGGTATGTTTCAACTTGAGAGATTTAATGAGGAGAAATGACGCCCTGACCCACCGGTGGGAACAAGTGTAAGAAAGAAAATGGGGAATGAGCATATAGACATCCTCCTTTTCAAGTTTTCAAACATTTATTAAGAACCTACTGTGTGTGCAAACTCTGCTTACACTTCAAGTCTGCTACGTTCTTAAACATAAGTGGCTCGGAGTCTCAAAAAGGGTGA
The DNA here is from genome assembly GCF_039906515.1 of Pseudorca crassidens. Classification (NCBI taxonomy): domain Eukaryota; kingdom Metazoa; phylum Chordata; class Mammalia; order Artiodactyla; family Delphinidae; genus Pseudorca; species Pseudorca crassidens. Next base: position 9,179,805 of record NC_090313.1, read on the forward strand.
CCTCAAGTCTCTTAACGGTGCCTGTGAAATTTAATAATTGGGAGGCTCACACCAAACCTCATTTATAGCTCCTTTAAATGAAATAGATCACAGTTAATAAAGAGCCTGCAAATTAAAGTAACCCAGCAGTCTTAACTAGCAATTAAAATGACTTTCTTTTTCCTATCCAAGGGGAAACCATATGCCGGAGCAGATTTTTGTCAGGTCCAAGATAAATGAGCAGTTTGGCTCAGCGGGGAATAATTCCAGTTCATACTGAAAGATCCGCTTCAGTATCAAAATCTCGTTCTCTCAATGCCAGGGTCCTACCACGGATCACCTGCACGCACCTGGGTTCAAGAGTCTTCCCTGTAAGGACACGGCGTAAGGTGTGCGATCACCTCATTCCTTCCACACCCTCAGGAAGTGGGGAGTCTAGTACTGGCAGAACCCAAATGCCAGCAGAAGCCTAAACTGACTTTCACCTTCCTTACACATATTGATGAGATCACCCGGCACTGTTACAGAAGTACGTAGGGAATGGGGAACAGGCTGGGAGAGAAATGTGCATGGCAACATCTAATCCAGATCTAAGCCCATCTCACTTGGCCAGCAGACCCCTAAGAACAGGTGAGAAGGAATTCTGGGCTCTGGGAAATGCCAGTCACCTTCTGGAAAAAAGAAACTAGTGGCCCATGAAGCAGGACATTACTCACATATAATGCTTGTTATGTAGACTACAACAGCAATCAATAACTTGCAAGCTCAGCTGTTTGGAGCACTTCTTCCCAAGGACCTGACTCACCCCCATGTCTTCACTTGCCAAGGTGGGAAAGGGAGCGGAGATGCTGGAGGGGGCATGCCAGATGCTGAGTCAGAAAGTAATTACTGATACCAGAAGACAGAAGGAAAAGATAGGTAGAAAGAAAAGAACAAGGATAGATAAACAGATGGTGGACAGATAGATGGTTGGATGGATAGATACATGGATAGATAGAGCTGTATACATATATTTATATCTCAGTGACAATAGGGATGCAGTGGACCAATGAATGGTCAGTAGAAAAGGAGAAACAAAGACATATTTGTTAGAAGCCTACTTGTTTCTGGTCACCGAACTTCGAGCTTCCCGTGCATCATCTCATGTAATCCATCAGTGACAGCACTACTATTTTGCCTATTTTACACATACCGAAACTATCGACACGATCAATAATATTATCAGGGTTAGTGTTAAAACCTAGTTCTGGGTAGCCACAAAACCCTTAGCCTTTCCATTATCCACGCTGCTTCTCATCAAAAGTCATGCTAGGGCTTCCCTGGTGGCGCAGTGGTTGAGAGTCCGCCTGCCGATGCAGGGGACACGGGTTCGTGCCCCGGTCCGGGAAGATCCCACATGCCGCAGAGCGGCTGGGCCCGTGAGCCATGGCCGCTGAGCCTGCGCGTCTGGAGCCTGTGCTCCGCAATGGGAGAGGCCACAACAGTGAGAGGCCCGCGTACCGCAAAAGAAAAAAAAAAAAAAAAAGTCATGCTAAAATTTGGAAGACGCTACATTAGAAAGTGGACTGCAAGCCACATAGATCTGCTCTGTGAGCGCATAATTATAAACTACACCCTCAAACCTACTCAACCATTTAGCATCCTACCAAACACCAGGATAAAAAGAGCACAGCAGACTCTTCCCAAACGCTCCAGGCCTTGACAACAAGCAGGTGAGAAGCACACTTCTGTCCAATACTGTCTTTCACCACCTCCGTCCTTGACACTCCATGGTCCCCACATCCCACCTCCCAGACCCTTTTTTGCTCCAGCAGTTCCCACCTTCTAAGGTACAAACAAATTGCCTAGGATTTTGTTCAAATGCAGATTCTGATTCAGAAGATCTGGAATCTGAGATTCAGCCGTTGTAACAAGTGATGTTAGAATCCAGGTGAAGTTGATGCTTCCGGTCTGAAGACCACACTTTAGGTAAACTAACCTCTGTTGTATACCCCATTGTTGGAGAAAATCAACAGGTGAAACACAAAAGGAGATTTAGCATCATTCTCTGGGCACTAAGAGCATTTAGCACACATAACAATAGGAAATGTGATGTGGATGTGGGATTTGAGCTCTAAGTATATTTAAAGGAAGTCATGGAATCCCCCAATGCCTCCCCAAATTACCCAGATGCAGTTTTATGTGAGTAAAACCAAAAGCTGCACAGTAAAGAATAATGCCATCTTGATGCTATTTAAATATATATTTACTTCTTATTCATGATCTTTCACCCAGTTAATTTTCTCTGAGAAATTATTCAGGTCACTTTTTAAATGGGTTTCAATGTTTCCAGGGCTGCAGCTCATTATAAAAATGTTCACAGCAGATAGAATCTTGCTTCAGCACAGCACTGTTTTCAAGCTGGCAGACACAGAAATAGGTATGTGGACATTGTACCACAAACATTAGTATTATGTGGAAGGTTGATTGATTAATAAATACATAAGCCAGGAAGCCTAGTTTAACTCTTAATTGACTTTTTTTTTATTTCTCAGAGAGGGAAAAATTAATCTAGAAATGTTGATTGATTGAGAGTTTTAGTCTTCTCTAGACAGCAGTGGAAAATGACTATGAACCTGGAACTTTGCAAACTGCATCATTTGCAAAATAAACCCAATCAACAAATTTCATCACACAGTGATGGATGGTCAGAAAGACAGAGCTGTAGCGATCACGGAGAAGAAGAACGTGTAATCATCCAAGGAAGCAGCTCACCATGCAGAGTGGAGAAAGGAGGAAGAATCAGCAAATATTTCCTGCTCAGGGGTGGACACAAATGAAAAAAAAAAAATATATATATATATATATATATATATACTTGAAACTTTTAAAATTAATGAGCATCAGAGCACTCTGGCAGACTAGCAAATTAGTACACTGCATTGAGAATGTACAGCATATAAACATATTGTGCAGTTGTGATCCCACTACAAAGACTGCATGATGTAAAGAACTGACTTACTCTAGTGCCATGATCAGAGGGTCATGTTTAGAACCAAATGTTCTATATCTAGACTTACATAGTGCTGAATTGTTTTTTCTAAAAACAAGGGAAACATCTTCATTGTTCTCTTTTTGGAAGAGTAGCAATGAAGCTGAGCAGGGCAACCGCATCTTAGACCTGCATCTCCTTCCTGTGCTTTTGTTTTTCCTTTCCAGATCATATTTACACAATGACAATCAAGGTCAAGTTCCAAGCCCTAAACCTCAGAAAGCTGACATCAGAATCATCAGCACTGTTTGCACTTAGTGTGTCCACGGGAGGAAATGGAAGGAAGGAAAGGAGGTAACATTTGAGGACCTACTATGATAAGAACTGTGAAATATTCGACCAGAGATTTAGATCAAATTTCTCACATCAACACTGTTTTATTAACCCCATGTTTCAAAGGAGAAAATGAAAGATTAGGGATGTTAGTGAGACTGGGCAGTGCTGCAACAGCTGTTACGTGGCAGAACCCCATTTATGTTGGGCTCTGTGCGTGTTCTAGAGAATGATCTTTCCACACCCTGCATCAGAATGACTGCAGAGCTTGTTAAAGCAGATCGTGGGCCCCCACTCGGAGCTTCTGATTCAGTCAGTGTGTTAGTTTCCTACTGCTGCTGTAACAAATCATCACAAACTGGGTAGCTTCAAAACACAATTGCGTTATCTCACCGTTCTGTGGGTCAGAAGTTCAGATACAGCACAGCTCAAGTGGGTCCTCTGCTTAGAGTCTCCTGGGGCTGAAATCAAAGGGGCTGACAGGGCTGCCTTCCTTCCTGGAGCCTCTGGGGAAGAATCGGCTTCTGCTCTCATTCAGGTTGTTGGCCTAATTCAGTTCCTTGTGGTTGTAGGACTGAGGTCCCCCTTTCCTTGCTGCCTCTCAGTCAAGGGCCAAGCTTGGCCTGTAGGGGCGGCCTGCACTCCTTCCCATGCTTTCCGTGTGGCCCCTTCCAGCAAGGCCAGTCTCTCTCATGCTTTGAATCTCTCTAAGTTTCCCTTCTGCTGCATCTCTCTGACTCCAGCCAGAGAAAGTTCTCTACTTTTAAGGACGCACTGTGATTAGACTGGGCCCCCTGGATAATCCAGAATCATCTCCCTATCTTAAAAGTCCATAAACCTTAATTACATCTGCAAACTTCCTTTTGTATGTAATACATTCACAGGATCCTTGGATAAGAGGGTAGACATCTTGGGGGGGGGCATTCTACCCACTGTAGTCAGTCTGAGCTGGGCCCCCAGAATTCCCATTTCTAACAAGTTTCTAGGTGATGCTGCTGGTCAAGAGACCACACTTTGAGAACTCCTGCTCTGGCTTTTACACCAAGTGTGGCCCAGGGCAGCAGTATCACCTAGGAGTTGTTAGAAATGCACAATCTCAGGCCTCATCCCAGACTTACTGAACAAGAAGCTACTGCTTAACAACATCCCCAGGTAATTTCTGTGCTCATAAAAGTTTGAGAAGCATTGCTCTAGGGCAATTAATAAAACAGGAAAAGGAATGGAGTGAAGTATATGTTTTATTTATTCTCAAAACCTTTTGGAAAGATACAGCTCCTCCTTTGTCCAGGTATTGCCCTTTTGTTTTCTTGGCAGGAATGGAGGGAGGTATCTTACCTATAAAATTTGTACTTGTAAAGAATTCCTGCACTCACTCAACTCTCTCTGTCTCTGTCTCTCTGTCTGGCTTTATTTGCCCACCCCTACTCCCCATTTTAATTCAAAGGGGGAAAATGTCCCCATGACTCAACCACAGAAATGTTTGGTAACCTGAACAATTGCAGGTTGGATTTGATTATTCACTGGGCAGCGTTGACAGGGACATCCCTCCTTTGGTTAAATCCAGGATTTGATGGGACTAGATTTCAAAGCTGCTCAGATGAGTTCTAGAAGGAAATACGGTACTTGCCATCACCCATGACCAGAGACAGGGTGAGTGCCGACGGGTGCAGCATATTCTGCTTTTACTTTGACATTAATAGGATTTAACCAGTCCTGGAAAGAGATTCAGCAAAATCTTAAGGGCCCCAGAGGAGAAGGAAATGTCATTAACCCTTTTCTTGAGGATGTTATTGGTTTTCTGTGACTTACCATTAGACGAAAGTGACTGCAGTTAGAATATATTGAAGAAGACTGCAAAGTAATACAGACAGCCTGCAACTAAACACACAGCTCACTTCTATCTCTGGCTCAAAAACGCCTGAATGTAATTACTGTAACCTAATCATTAGACAGCCAGAGAAAAGTGAAGTATGTTTCAAGATGTAGACATTAACTGAACATTATCTCAAACTCTCTTGCTTTCTCTTAATTTAAGTTGAGATAAAGAGAACAAAACAAAAATGGAAGGATGTTTGGTAATGAAAATAAGAACATACGAGTACAGTGAAGTTCTATTAAGTGTACTCTATTGGTAAAACACAAACCGACAGACTAATACACACACACACACACACACACACACACACACACTCTCTCTCTCTCTCTCTCTCTCTCTCTCTCTCTCTCTCTCTCTCTCTCTCTCTCTCACTCACTCACTATGCTGTTTCTTTTCTAGTGCACTGAGTTCCAGGCAATGAAGACCCATACTGTCTGCTTAAATCAACTGATTATTCCAGAATCAACACAAAGAATCGTATAAACCAACTCTCGTTCCCAGCGCATACTCATGATTCTTGCACTTATTCTCCTTTGATTGGACAAGGAGATCATGGGAGCATTTCCAGTACTAAACCCAAGCCCCTAAAACATTACCAAATTATCTGTGGGTACTCAATAATAAAAGTCTGTATTGACAAAGGATGTCAGCCGCCCAGAAATGTTTAATGAGGCACCTGAAAATGTACGCAAATGATACCAGCAAAGAGTCGATAAGGCAATGGCCATTCAAGGCAAGATATGGGACAAAAGCCAAATAGATGATAAACACTCCAGAACTCCTGAAAGGAAAAACAACTCCCACCTCTCTGATCAATGCCATTCCCCCACCTCCATTTCTGGAAACTATTTACCTCAAGAAGCATTTACAAAGAGAAAAAAATTTCTTGAAATCTGCAGAGTGTTTACTTTTGAAAACCACCTGGCAAAATAGCTCAGCTTTCAATCCATCACCGATGAGCCAGTGTTCTCTTAGATCTGTGTTTATTGGGGGTGGGGGGAGAAATAAGTGAGAGTCCAGATCAAACATGGGATCACTCTGGGGTCACTGGGGGAACACAAGATGACCCTTCACTGGATTCTTGACCTGATGGGCAGTAGTCTGGTCGAATCTCCCCCAACTCTTCATCTCTTTATATATATAAATTTACTTAAAATATGTATATACAATTAAGTTATTATAAATTGAAAGTATATATAATTACTTGGGTGCTCCCCAAACATACATTTCTGTCTCTCACATGCTATTCTATTTCTCCTTTCCATTTTTGTGACCAGAAATCTCCTAAACATCTTTTAAAATCCTATCCAGATGCTGCATGGCCTAAAGTCTTACACATCTGCTGTTGGGGATTGTGGCTCTGTCCCTGACATGTGGTTCACTGCCACCACCATCTCAACACTCTTGTTGCTTGGCCACTAGCACTCCAGTTGCTCTGGCCCTTCTCTATCTTCACAGCCATTGATTGCTAAGCTATCTGCTGCAGCTGCTAGCACTTTCCTATTAAAGGAAAACTTCCCCCCAGTGATTAAAGCCATTTGAGACCTTCTGTCCCTCCTCCCAGGGTAGTTGGGGCAATAAACTTGAAAACCAATCCAGAAAATATTTAAAGGATAGTAAAAAATCTTGAAAGCCTATATCTCATAAACTTTGCCAAATGTCTACTCTGTACCTGGTACCCAGCTGGATATGGTAAATATGTTAGTAAGGACACGGCCTCTCCAGACAAGCAAGGCTTAGAGCAATTCAAGAAGTGCTGTGATCATAGAACATACAGGTTGTTACAGGAATTCAAGGAACAGCACACAACTGGTGACATGGGTTTTAGTGCCGGGAGACAACACTGCCTGGGTCTTTCTCATTTCTGCACATCTTCTGCATAGAGGTGCTGACAGCCTTTTCTTCTTTCAGGAATGTTTGTACAGCTAACAGCCTCAGAAGATAGAAATGGTGTCTTCTGCTAGAACACGGGGAAGAAATGTTTTGCACATGAAAGATGTTCACCATTGCTAACTATTAGAGAAATGCAAATCAAAACTACAATGAGATATCTCCTCACACTAGTAAAAATGGCCACCATCAAAAAATCCACAAACAATAAATGCTGGAGAGGGTGTGAAGAGAAGGGGACCCTCCTACACTGTTTATGGGAATGTACATTGGTGCAGCCACTATGGAGAACAGTATGGAGGTTCCTTAAAAAATTAAAAATAGAACTACCCTATGACCCTGCAATCCCACTCCTGGGCATGCATCTGGAGGAAAGCATGGTCTAAAAGGATACATGCACCTCAATGTTCACAGCAGCACTATTTACCATAGCCAAGACATGGAAGCCACCTAAATGTCCATTGACAGAGGAATGGATAAAGAAGGTGTGGTGTATATATATACATATATATATATATACACACATACCATATATATATATATATATATATATATATATATATGTGATGGAATATTACTCAGCCATTAAAAAGAATGAAATAATGCCATTTGCAGCAACATGGATGGACCTAGAGACTGTCATACTGAGTGAAGTAAGTTAGCCAGAGAAGGAGAAATATCATATGATATCGCTTATATGCGGAATCTAAAAAGAAATGGTACAAATGAACTTACATACAAAACAGAAACAGACCCACAGACATAGAAAACAAAATTATGGTTACCAGTGGCGGAAAGACGGGGGAAAGGGATAGTTAGGGAGTTTGGGATTGACATGTACACACTAATATATTTTAAATGGATAACCAACAAGGACCTACTGTACAGCACAGGGAACTCTGCTCAATGTTATGTGGCAGCCTGGGTGGGAGGGGAGTTCAGGGAAGAATGGGTACATGTGTATATATGGCTGGGTCACTTTGCTTTCCACCTGAAACTATCACAACATTGTTAATTGGCTCTACTCCAATATAAAATAAAAAGTTTAAAAAATGCTCATTGTGCAGAATAATAAAAATCTTGTCTCCCTCCTGGGCAAAAATCAGGCAAGTTTCCTTACAGTCCATTTATTACAAAAGACTGGGGTTTCCTAAGCTCAGGGTTCCTCAGCTGTGAAGCAAACCCAGTCCATGTGCAGCATCCAGGACGCTCTGTGCCATCCCTGTGACTTTGGGGACAAAAGGAGCTGACACAGGCATGGAGCTCGTGCTGCTTACTCTGCGGGGAGTAGTAAAGTCCTCTGTCTCTTACCCAGGAGTGTCGTGTCTTCTCCCAGCATCCACGACACTGCACTGGGCTGAAACGTTAGCCTGAAAGGGTAAAATCTAGGAACCTTCACAGTTCTTGACTGATTTAGAAGGGGTCGTAGAACTATTTTGTGGGTCCTGACACCCACTTGAGCTAAGACAGGCAGGCTTCGTGTAATTTAACCTCAAGGACATTCTAGAAGACAAAGTGAAGGGCACCATGGACAAGCAAGAAAGCATAACATACAACACATTTAGGAAAACCCAGGTAGAGCAGGTTGGCCAGATTATCATCAAGGGTTTTACACACAGTCATGAAACTAAATCAATGCATTCAGTTTGGGCTTAGGGTTCATCTCAAGTTGAAATTTTTAATAATATTAAGCACAGTCTTTGAATTAGCTAACACAGTACTTCCTAAACTGATGTTAAAGAAAAACTGTTCTGTGTAGTGTTAATTGGTGTTCCAAGAAAAATAGCCTTTCCTTGCACAATTAAGTTAGTTTGTTAACTGCAAGCAAAGTTCAATAGTTTTTTTTTCCACTGAAGCATCCCCAATACTTTAACATGGTAATACATATTTTGAATAACCAAAAGGAAGACTTAGCACACAGCCTAGTCCAAGCTAATCTGATCAGATGTCCTTTGTTTAGGGAACGCCAATTAAACATTTCCCAGAATGATTTTTCTCTTCCTGCTGATATGAGTAATGTTTGTCTAATCCATTTAAAAATCACTATAGCCTTATAAGCAAACACACAAAAATTATAATTGAATAAAATTAATCTTTGGTCAAATTTTCTTTTAAAATGTGTCCATGGGGTTAGGATTCTGTGGTCCTAAACCCTCATGACCTAAAAAAATTAAAATTTCATAAAGGCTGATGTGCATCTGTTCTCTGCTCTAATGACCTACAAATTAACAGATCATTCTATTAATCGCTCGAGTTAATTAACCTGTTCCAAGATCAATTCACATAGTACTAAATATATATAGTATATGTCAATATATCACAACCGAACACAGCAAGTTGTGATCTACCCCGTACAATTCAGATGCTATATACTTTGCCAAAGAATGCACTTAGAGTTTCTAGGTCGTTGAAAATAGAGCATAGTATACTTACATTATTTTACTGTGAAAAATATACAATATATATAAAATACTGTGTGTATTATATGTGTGTATCTGTATCATATACATCCGTTTTGAAAACACCTATGCAAGTTCTTTCAACTCTAAAACTAAGAGGATTAGAAAACCAAGTAGATAGCCCTCTACGATGACAAAGTTGATAGCCCTCTGATTTTTAGACATTTTACAGCTGAAATAATGGATTAATCATTGTTCCAAGCACACACCACAATATAAAGGTAAATATCATTTCCTTAAAGTTGTAGGGAAAATTGATATTTCCCACATTGAAAAGCTCTCTTGACCAAAAATATTTGGAAGATTCTGTCATCATCAGCTTCGATCTATTGAAGAGCAAAGATTCAATTTGCTGGCTTTCTTCTGTCTGTAAAGTCACGCCTGAATCTCTCACCCCTAGTGTAGAACTATCATATGGAAGACCTCCAGTCAATATTTATTGAATCCATAAATAAATTTTTCACCTTGAAATTGATATGATAACTATATCATACAATTTTAAGTACATTTGTTGATTTCTATGAACTGCTCTATCACCAATCCAGTTAATTCAAATGGATATAAAAGTTCATTAGAAAAACAGAGAAATGTAAAAGAAATGTTTAAATGGTTTGTCAGAAGCAATGATGAAATTACTGAAATCCTGAGTGTATAAAAAATGAGAGTTAAACAAAACAATGTAGTAAACACAGACAATATTCTGCTTATACAGATGTTTCATTTAAATTGAAAAGCAAACACGTTTGTCATTATAGTTTTTCTTTAGTAAACTATTTGACAGTTTTACAATATTCATTTATTTGGGCTCTTTGGGCTTCTTATAGCAAGTAGTGCTTATTTCATAAATCCTCTGGATTTTAGCAAAGTAAAATTCTGTCATGTTAAATGTCATGGAGAGAAGTCAGAAATTTATGGTGAAATCAATAAAAGATGTGAAACCACACAGGTGACTTACCTGTCCTTATGTCTGAGTAACTTCCAGGTCTCCTGGGTTCATGGGCTTTGTTCCTTCGTTTCTTTGTTACGTCTTGGTGTAGCCAGGATAATCCTCAGCTGCAAAGTCTCTTCATCAATTTCACGTATGAGGACTCTGCCACACACATCCCTTAATTGTTAGTGCTTATTAGACTCACATCGAGACCTTTCCTACAGAAAGATGAAAACAAAGGATTCCCAGCCTCGATGAATTTATTATCTATATGAGAAGACAGTCATATACAAAACTAACCGTTCTATAGAATGAAATTCGTTAACTCATCCATTCGAGTCTTGATTGATTCATTCAGAAATGTTTATTTAACATATATTACAGCACAGGTTCTGTGGAAGACACCACAGGTACAAAGACTAATAAAATGCCACAGTCCACTGGCAGGCTTCTCCCTCCCCTTACGTCACCTCTGCTCTGCCCTAGTCCAGGCCCTATAGCTCCTCAACAACTGAAAGAGACTACTGTCTACAGTTTTCCCAAAATCTCCAGCCGAAAGACAGCTGTTCAATCTTCCCAATGCACAAATTTGTTTAAGTAACCCCCCTCTTCAAAAGCTTTTAGTTCCACCCCATAACCCATGGAGTAAACTATAAATTCCTTAACTGACAATAATTTAGGGACCTCACTGTCTTGGCCCCAATCTATCTTTGCAGTCTTAAAAAACAAACATATCAAGGAGTGATTTACATGACACCAGCCCTTTTGCATATAGCATTTCATGTACATTACCCGAGCCTTTTCACGTATACTAACTCCATGACAACAATGGAGATTCACAGAGCACTGTTGTGTGTTCCCCCCAAACATTTCCTTTTTCCCCTTGGCACACAAAAGACTTGATTTCTAAGCTCCAAATATCTAGGTGGAGCCATGTGACTAGTTCTGGCCAATGGAATGTGAACAGATTTGGGTTTTGTATAGGCCTGGTCCCTAAGAGATCTCCCACACTCTCTTCCTCTCTCTTCCCTTCTGTGGCAAACTTGGGGGTCATAGGTTAAGGATGACAGCATCCCAGGATGGAGTGCCTGAAAGTCATCCCCTACCCCACACTGCCTCACCACCACCCCCCAAAACCAAATGGACTGAGATGTTAGGAGACACTCGATTTTCATTGCTTTAAAATCACTGAGATTTCCAGGTTTATCTTTGTGGTGTAAGCTATTTATTCTGACAATGCAGACCAAAATTAATTTGATATCCTTTTAGAAATGAGAAAACTAAGATTCTGAATGGTAAGTGGCATCCAGATTCACACGGCTAATAAGCAGGACTGTCAACTCGGGACTTTACTTTCTGCGCTGGTTCATCTTATGGGTCAACTTGACTGCACTAAGGGATACCCAGATAGCCGGTGAAACATTATTTCTGGGTGTGCGTGTGAGGGTGTTTCTGGAAAAGATGAACGTTTGAATCAGCAGACTGAGGAAAGATTATCCACACCGGTACGGGGGGGCATCACCCAATTCGTTGAGGCCCCAGGCAGACTAGGACTGAGACTCACACCACCAGCTTTCCTCATTCTCCAACTTGCAGACGGCATGTCGCGGGACTTCTCAGCCCCCGTGAGCGTGTGAGCCAATACCTATAATAACACCCTTTCAGCTCGTTTAAACTTCCCGTCTCATTGTTCCACTCTTCCTCCGCTGATGAAGTGATGCCCCTCAGGCATCACTGAGCACCAGCTAAACTGAAATGCTTTCTGTTCAGTAAACACTCATCACACAACCCCAACCTCCAGCTTTCATCCACAGTGTTGTCCAGGGAAAAGGCTCTTCCTTCATAATACATGCTTCAAAACCTACTCATCATGGTCTGACTCCAACTCCTTCCTTAAGGCCCTGAACAGAGGAATGCCTCACCTCTGTGTCCACAGAGCACCTGTCTGCCCCTTTCTTACGGCTCCTGCAATGTCATCCACCTGTATATATTCTCTCGCCCATTGGTCCAAAGGCTTTTCAAGGACAGAGACCATGTCTTACTCTTCATGGTAGAACCCACTCTGTTGAGCCCTGTACCTTAGGTATGAGGTATTCAAAAATGTTTGAACTGAGTTAAATTCACATCTTTAAACTTTTATAAATGTTGATATATTTTCTACTTCTATTAATTCTTTTAAACTACCCCACCCCCAAGACATAACATACAAGATATTATGACACTTTTTTTTGAGAGTGCTACCTTAGTAGTTGCATTTTAAAGACAAAAGAATCGAAAAAGACACTATAGGCAGCATTGGATTTACATTGCCTTGCACGTAAGTCACTCAATAATCATGTTGAATGAATAAATGTGGTCGTTTAACTGTTTAACCTGTCATTAGTACCTACATAGATTTACAGCGAAGGTCAGCGAAAGTCACTTCTGATAATAACACAGAAGAGTGATGTTTTGCAAAGGATCTTCTGGATGTGGTGTCAACTTTGATCTCCTCTTTAAATACAGGACATTAGTTTTAGTCTTTAAAGTGTACTTTGAAATCCTCTGATCTTCTCTAATGAGCCACTTGATTATATAAGCTTTGCTTCATGTTTCAGAAATGAACCCGCTGTGTTCATGTTCACCAGAGATGGACTCGGGATATTTGAGTAGTGGAGCAGACTATTAACAAGCAGTTATTCTTGTTTTACTTTTGTTACCACAAAACAATTCACTTCAGCAGTTTTTACCTACTAAAAAAAATTACACAAATTAGAGCGTGTCTTTAAAAATGAATCGCTTCTAAGTAAACCTTAGATGCAGTTAGAATTATGATACTTATTATGAAGAGCTGTGTCGCCTTCCATTTGGCGCTAGTGACAAAGGTTAAAAATGCCCTCCTATAAAATACTGCATAATTAAACAGAGCAATTTTGTAATTACCCACTACAGAACTGGATAAATTCCAAGTTTCATAATTATTTCAACCTACGGATGAGCCACTTGTGCAAAAAAAAAGTCCAAAGGATAAAAGAACAGCATTTCTCTTCAGTACAATTTAGTTTCCTTCCCATTTCTCTCAATTTGTTCAGCTACTCTTCTAAAAAACTTAAAGTAACTAAGAGCAAACAGTTTTCTGCTCCTTGTGTCTCACTCCTCCAGTAACGATGCATAGTTATGGGTATAGAATATCAGTGTTTCTGCGTGAGAATTGCTGAAACCCAACACGAGAAATGAGACGTAGAAGTGGTGCGTGGTCTATTGAAAAACTCAACCCCCGCCATCAACAGGTGCAAGAATGATGCCTAAGGAGATGTTGAGGGAACTCATTATAGTAACCTGATAGAGACAAAACTCTGTTAAAGGCAAACCCCTGTTTCCCAGTCGGATCAAATTACACACCAGACAGGCAAATTCCCACCACGCCACCTTCCTTGTGTTGAGCTTCTGAAAATTTCAATCTAAGATATACACTATCCCCTCAACTTCCTGAAGTGCCAAGGGGACAGGCTCTCTCACCAAGCTCCAAATATATGTCCAGCTAACTCAGGGTCCAGCCCCACTTCCCCTGTCAATGGAGGACATTGCCTGTGGGTAATTCTATAGAGGGAATCCATTACACACAATCCAACACACCCTGAGGTGACCAAGAAAAAATCTTTTTTAGAAACCCTCAGAATTTCCAGGTCACTGAATGAATTTTAAAATCACAGTGATGATCAAGTACTTTCATCAAATACCTATGATATACCTTAGGCATTTTGCTGAGTACCAATGCTAATACCTTGGCCAAATTTCACCTTGAGAAGGTACCCTTGTTGATTATTCAGTCGTTTTACTCTGAAAGTAGTATTCTTGCTTTAGCTGCAGACCACTGAATAAATGTTCCCAGATGCCAAGAGGCTGGGTGGAGTTACTATAAATGAAAAATCTAAAAAGTGATGACACCTGTTGAAGTTGGATTCAGATCTCACTATTAGAGCATGATAATCACCTTCCCAGGAGGTCACGTTTACCTTCTAGAAAAGTGCAAAACAGAATACGTTAAGCAATGATTCACAAAGTCCAAGTTCAACGTCCTTTAGGGACTCACCTCAGCCTGAGCATTCAGACCAAGGGAGAACAAGGGTCATTACATGAATATAGTGGTCCAGGCAAAGTGCCCTGGATTTGTCTTTCAGCCTCCTCTCTTTCTGAGTTTTTGTATAAAAATATAGGACTAGGGGGCTTCCCTGGTGGCGCAGTGGTTGAGAATCTGCCTGCTAATGCAGGGGACACGGGTTTGAGCCCTGGTCTAGGAGGATCCCTAGTTGCCGCGTAGCAACTAAGCACGTGAGCCACAATTACTGAGCCTGCGCGTCTGGAGCCTGCGCTCCGCAACAAGAGAGGCCGCGATAGTGAGAGGCCCGCGCACTGCGATGAAGAGTGGCCCCCGCTTGCCACAACCAGAGAAAGCCCTCGCACAGAAACGAAGACTCAACACAGCAAAAATTAATTAATTAATTAATAAACTCCTACCCCCAACATCTTCTTTAAAAATATATATATGGGACTAAATGATCTGATCGCTACACAAATTGAACACCCAGTATAAGTTTCAACTGCAAACCACTTGGAGCAATTTTAGATTTAGATGCTATCTGTACGAGAGCGTGCGTACACTTAGTATGCCACACACCTTTCTAGGGGTTTTATAAAAAGTTATCATTTTTAATCCCTATGACAAGTCTTTGTTTTTTTGGTTTTTTTTTTCATGAGAAGGCTGAGGTTCTAAGAATTTAAGTGACTTTGTCAAGGTCACCCAATAAGGAAGCAATATAACTGAGCATCTGTCTCCACAGCCCATGGTCCTTCTACTAAGTCATGTTACCTCCATGGATTTTAAGTTCAAAATGCTGAGTTTATGTTTCTTAACCTCTAAACCTTATTTTCTTATTTGTAAAATGGTAACATTCCCAGTCACACACGGCTGATAACTGGCAATGAATGATGGGATTTGATTTTTCTGTCTCTTTCCAACATACCACATTCAAAAGAAACCAAACATTTGGCCTTCCTCTGCCACTACTTTTCTTCCTCCGGTCTCCTCCTTCTCAAAATTTGGGGATCATCTTGAAGGCATGTTTCCTCTCAGTGACATACATCTTGCACTTCAAAGAGACCTGGTAATTCTACCTTCAAAATATTACTCAAAACCATCACTTCTCTCCACCCCCAGCCCTACCCCTAGTACTGGTTGCCATCATCTGCGGCTGAGGTTAAGTGACCTCCTCCATCACTCAAACCCTCCAACAGAGTCAGAGGGACCTTTTGGAAAAAGAAATGCAGGCCAGGGGCTTCCCTGGTGGCGCAGTGGTTGAGAGTCCGCCTGCCGATGCAGGGGACGCGGGTTCGTGCCCCGGTCCGGGAAGATCCCACATGCCGCGGAGCGGCTGGGCCCGTGAGCCATGGCCGCTGAGCCTGCGCATCCGAAGCCTGTGCTCTGCAACGGGAGAGGCCACGACAGTGAGAGGCCCGCGTACCGCAAAAAAAAAAAAAAAAGAAAGAAAAGAAAAAAAAAGAAATCAGGCAGTATTACCTCAGTACTTAAAACACTTTGGAGACTTCCTAATTCAAGATCACTGTGATCTTGACTCCCAGACTCTCTCCTAGGCTTCTCATTCATTCATTCTGTTTTTCAGATGTATCAAGTCCTTTCCCACTTTGGGGACAGCATACATGCTGTTCCTTCCGCCCTGAGCACTCTCTTTCATCATCCCACTTCGTAGAGACTGCCTCGCTGGAGACGATTTCCTTGCCCCTCCACTCCCGTTTAAATTGGGCTCCCCTCTTACCTCTTTCAGAGTTCCCCACATTCTTTCAGCTGCAATAACAAAGAGATCCAAAGAAACAACAGCTGAAACAAGGTGGGAGTTCATTTTCTCTGTCACATTAGTTCAAAGCTATAAGGAGATTCTGTCATCCTCAAAATGCAGCTTCCATCTTGAGGTCCAAGGCTGCCATTTCAGTTCTCATCATCTTCCAGCAGGAAATAGGAAAGGGCCAGAGGAAAGATTTCTCTTCAGGACTCCAGAAACGGTAAAAGTCAGTTCTGTTCATATCCCGTCGGCCAGAACTTAGTTATTCGGACAAGCTATAAGAGATAACAGGCGTTTGCTGGTGCTTCCCCAAAAAAACTCAGGCATTCTATCATTATGTGTTCTCTTCACAGGATTTATTTCAGTTAATAATTACTTATTTACTTGGTTCGTGATTTGTTCAGCGTCGCTCTCCCCCTGTTAACCAATGTTACTTCTGGCTTCCTAACCAGAGAGGCAAGTCATCCTTCTTTCATTCCTCAGCCACGATGATATCAATCCCTTCTTTCATTCCACAATTATTTGAACATCCACTCTCTTTACTCTGCTGGCCACCAAGAATACAAAAATATATAATATAATCTTGTTTCCCGAAGAAATTTCAAAGTCTATTTGGGAGACAGGCTAGAAAATAAACAATTCGAATGCAGCAGAACAGGTGCTATAAAACAGATATGCTTAGAAAACTACAGGAACACATTTATTGAACACCTGTTGTTACCTCATTGCATCTGATACTATTATCATCAGATCATCTGAACTTTAAAGACAAGGAAGTTGAGGCTTAGAGAGTTAAAGTAATTTGCCCAAAGTCAGACATCTTGGAAGTGAGAAAGTAGAATTGCAACTCAAGACTATCTGATAACGAACTCATTCTCTTTCCCATCAACGAGCGCTAATGCAATTCTACTTTATATTCTAATGCAAGTTCTTCTCTTAAGGTGGTTCCCAGCTCTGCCTCTGCTTGTCCACAAGCACCCAGCTCCAGTCAGGCCCCTACAGTGTCCTCAATACTTTAATATAATGGTCTCCTATGCTCTTTGCCTCAGTGGAGGAACCCTGTCACTGTGGAAGGTAGACAGCACAGAGAAAGAACACCTGTGTTTGCTGGTGTTCCAGTTACACATTGCTGCAAACTACCCCATAACGCTGTGGGTTAAAACAACTAGGTATTATTTTCTCTCATGGTTCTGAGGGTTGACTGGGCTCAGCTGGGTGGTTCTTCCTCAGGGTCGCTCATGCAATTGCAGTCAGGTGCTGGCTGGGCCTGGAATCATCAGAAGGCACCCTCGCTCACCTTTCTGGTGCCTGGACTAACGTGGCTGGAACAAGTGGGAACTGGGCAGACCTGTCCTTGTGGTTTGCTCTTGCCACCTCACAGCATGGCAGACTCAGGGTAGTGCTGGGCTTGCCACGTGGCAGCTGGCTTCTGCAAAAACATGCTTTCTAAGAGGCCAGGGAGAAAGCTTTAGGATTCTTTTGATCTAGCCTTGTAAATTCCAGAATGTCACTTCTGCTCAATTCAGATAAATCGAATAAAGTCGAAAGCACTAGTCCAGATTCCAGGGAAGGCAAATTAAACTCTACTTCTCAATGAAAGAAGTAGCAAAAAATCGGTGACTTTCTTAACTAACCTCATGTGGAATGAGACAGATCTCTGTTCAAATCTCAGCTTTGCCACTTACCAGCTGTGTGGCCTTAAACCAGTTACTTAACCTCTCTGAAAACAGTGTTCTTCTCTGTAAAATATTGAAAAGAGTATCTATCTCATTGGGTTGCTGTGAGAATCTAATGAAATCCAGTGTGTAAAGAACCAGGTACCAGGCAGGTAGGTGCTCCGTAAATGTTAGTATTCTTTCCCCATCATGATCCACCCTCGCTCCCCAGCAGGTGGCAGAATAATTTCCATAAGCGTTTGTTAAATGAATGAACAAATGAAACTATGCAATTCATAGAGCTTCCAAAGTAACCTTCCAACACTATTCGTCATGTCACTCTTGTACTTAAGAATGTAGAGGACCTTTCAGTTGCTGCATGGAGTTACCCAAAGTCCCCTGCTGTGCATTTAGGACTCTGGGACCTCGCAACCTCTGCTGTCCTGTGACAGGCCTCCCAGCCCTCTTGCTGGCACAGAGCACAGCACAACATGGTCCTTACAAGTACCCCTCACGAGTACCCCTCACTGGAGCAACTGAAAGAGTCCCCAGTGGGCAAAGTTAAAGCAATCCCAGCAACAAAATGAATAAAGTATCAATGCTACTGGGTTATAACCCAAATTATAAAATAAATATTCATGCAACCTTACAGACATAAAATAAACCATTGAATAAATTAGTAACGGGGGAGAAGAGACAAATATCTTGTGCAGAAGAATTCCAAATAATTTATGTAAATATTCCTCCCTCAAAAAATAGAGCATAACTCCCCGCTCCTTAACTATGGGCTGCACGTGGTGACTGCCTTCCGAAGAGTACAATATGGAAAGGGAGAAACCTGGCAATCACCACCACAGCCAGGTAATCAAGGTCAACGTCAACAGCTGTAAGTCATGTTGATGGTATGTACCCTTGCTGTGATGTGATGGGAACAGTGCTTCACTTCTCTGATCTTCGCCAAATCCATAAACCCCGTCTAACCATGAGAAAAACATCATACAAATCCTGAGGAATGAGCACTTGATGAATACTCCTCAACACTCTCAAGGTCGTCAATTATAAGGAACGCCTGAGAAACTGTCACAACCAAGAGGAGTCTAAGGAGACATGACAACTAAATATGATGTGGTGTCCTGGGTGAGATCCTGGCACAGAAAAAGGACATTAGATTTTTTTTAAAAAACTGAGGAAATCTGAATAAACTATGGACTTTAGTAATACTAATGCATTAACACTGGTTCATTCATTGGAACAAAGGTATCACAGTAATCTAAGGTGTTAATAATAGGAGAAACCAGGCGACGAGTCAGATCTTCCTCGACTCACAATGGGGTTACATCCCAACAAACCCCTCCTCAGTTGAAAACATTGTAAGTGAAAAATGTATTTAACGCGTCTAACCTACCAAACATCACAGGTGAGCCTAGCCTACCTTAAACGTGCTCAGAACACTTACATTAGCCTACAGTTGGGCAAAATCATCTAACACAAAGCCTACTTTATAATAAAGTGTTCAATATCTCATGTAATTTAGTGAACACTGTACTGAAAGGGAAAATCGGAATGGCTGGCTGGGTGCAGAACGGTTGTAAGCGTATTGGTTGTTGACCCGCGTGATCGCGTGGCTGACTGCGATCCAGGGCTCACTACCGCTGCCCAGCATCATGAGAGAGGGTTGGATCGCATGTCGCTAGCCTGGGAAAAGATCAAACTTCAAAATTCAAAATTCAAAGTATGGTTTCTACTGAATGTGTGTTGTTTTTGCACCATCGTTAAGTTGAAAAATCCTAAGTGGAACCATCATCTGTATCTGGAAAATCGGTGTATTTTCTTCTCAATTTTCTGTAAATCTAAACTTACTCTAAAACCTAAGTTTCCATTGGAAAAAACAACAAAAACTAGCCCTTGCTGGACAATGTCCTCCTACCCATTGCACAGAAAAGACTGAAGTCTTCTGTGGCTCTAACATAGTGGTCACAGCAGGGGAGGCTCAGATCCCGGAAGGTGACCTGTCTTTGTATCTGGGTTGAGGTGGAGTATGGTCTCCATAAATGGGCATCACGTCTTCATGCTAATCCAGCCCAATTCCTTCCTTTTGTTCATGCCACAAGCGTCTCCCAGTTCCCTAAGTTCAAGACTTCAGAGTCAGCCTCTCCTTTTTTTGTCCCATTTTCTAAGCCCCGTCGCTTCTAACTCATCATTTTATCTCAAATCCAGTACATCGACTCAACACCATGGTCTAGTTCAAGCCCTCAGCATCGATCATCCACACACCTTTATAATTCTCCGTGCCCCCAGCCTCTCTCCAGTTTCAATCTGTCCTCCAACGTCACCGGAGTTAGCTTCTCCAAACAGGTATTTGATGGTGCCAACCCTGCTTAAACGTTTCCCACTCCTTTCAGATAGAATGCACACCTACGAGCACTCACAGAAGATTCTGTACTCTCTGACCCCAACCCACATTTCCACTTCCTTTCCCAACCCCTCCCTCTGATACACCTTACACTGAAGTCACACCAGGTTGCCACTGCACTTCACAAATACATTTTGGATGCCCAGGACTTCGAGCCTTCGCATGTCCTTAGAGCTCCGACAGGAATGCTCACGGCAGAGGATACCTCTGCTCACAGCTTTCTCTCACTCCCCCAGACAGGGACTCTCCCTTACAGCGCCACCCACGTGATTATTCCGATTTCCACAAGAAGAATCTCGCACATGTGCGGACCACCTGCCACCCACCTGTGTCCTCCACACCTACAACAATGCCTTTCCACGATGGGAACCTAATTCACGTGCGTGCACGCTTCCACTCAGCAGCTCCCCGCAGCCCCGCTGGGCCACACTCCCTGGGTCCCCTTGTCGTCACCACCCTCCACCTCCCACCCCCATCAGAACCTTCTTTCTGAGATGACCACACCCCTGCTCACTCTGCTGAGGGTCAACCAGGACTGTCTGCAGCAGAATTACAAAAGAGGTGGCACCTTGAGCTTAGCCACAAGGCAAAAGCACAGGAGGCAACACAACTGGTGACTGCCTCTCTCCTTAGTAAAATATATTTCCTTGTGTCGCTGACTTGTGTCCTTTGTATCCGGCTGACGAGATGAAGCAGCTGCAGCCCTCAAGGGGACAAGGGAAACCATCTGCTTTTCCTAATAACTCTAGCATTCCCGTGCTTCCTCTCCGACTAATGAAAGCTACAGATTCCAACAGAGAGCACAGGAGTGGTCCCTGCCCAGCCCCAAGCCCAGAGGCTGGTGCCCCACTAGCCTGGCTGACGTGTCAAAGTCTCCTCCTGGCCCTCAGAATCGATGAAACACTCCCCCAAAGCAGACAGAGATACCATCAGATCACAGGTCAAAGAAAGGAGTAATGAATTGCTTAGAAACCAAATTCATAAGAGAGGAAATTATAAAATGAATTTCCTCAAATAAGTCATACAGAAAGTCAAACATGTTCACACAAATTGGTTTTAAAAACTAAGCTTAAAAATTGGGCCCTGGGGGGCTTCCCTGGTGGCGCAGTGGTTGGGAGTCCGCCTGCCGATTCGGGGGACACGGGTTCGTGCCCCGGTCCGGGAAGATCCCACATGCCGCGGAGCCGCTGGGCCCGGGAGCCATGGACGCTGAGCCTGCGCGTCCGGAGCCTGTGCTCCGCGGCGGGAGAGGCCACAACATTGAGAGGCCCGCGTACCGAAGGAAAAAAAAAATTGGGCCCTGGGTAAGATGGCGGAAGAGTAAGACGCAGAGATCACCTTCCTGCCCACAGATACACCAGAAATACATCTACACGTGGAACAACTCCTACAGAACACCTACTGAACGCTGGCGGAAGACCTCAGACCTCCCAAAAGGCAAGAAACCCACACACACACATACCTGGGTAGGGGAAAAGAAAAAAGAATAAACAGAGACAAAAGAATAGGGACGGTACCTGCACCAGTGGGAGGGAGCCGTGAAGGATGAAAGATTTCCACACACTAGGAAGCCCCTTCGCGGGCGGAGACTGCGGGTGGCGGAGGGGGAAAGCTTCGGCGCCGCGGAGGAGACCACAGCCCCAGGGGTGCGGAGGGCAAAGCAGAAAGATTCCCACACAGAGGATCAGGGCCGACCAGCAGTCACCAGCCCGAGAGGCTTGTCTGCTCACCCGCCGGGGCGGGCGGGGCTGGGAGCTGAGGCTTGGGCTTCGGTCGGAGCGCAGGGAGAGGACTGGGGTTGGCGGCGTGAACACAGCCTGCAGGGGGTTAGTGCACCACGGCTAGCCGGGAGGGAGTCCCGGGAAAAGTCTGGACCTGCCGAAGAGGCAAGAAACTTTTTCTTACCTCTTTGTTTCCTGGTGCGCGAGGAGAGGGGATTGAGAGCGCTGCTTAAAGGAGCTCCAGAGACGGGCGCGAGCCGCGGCTAATAGCGCGGACCCCAGAGACGGACATGAGATGCTAAGGCTGCTGCTGCTGCGACCAGCAACCCTGTGTGCGAGCACAGGTCACTCTCCACACCCCCTTCCAGGGAGCCTGTGCAGCTCGCGACTGCCAGGGTCACGGGATCCAGGGTCAACTCCTCTGGGAGAACGCACGGCGCGACTCCGGTTGGTGCGACGTCACGCTGGCGCAACGTCACGCCGGCCTCTGCCGCCGCAGGCCCGCCCCAAACTCCATGCTCCTCCCACCCCCCCGCCCCCCGGCCTGAGTGAGCCAGAGCCTCCGAGTCAGCGGCTCCTTTAACCCTGTCCTTTCTGAGCGAAAAACAGACGCCCTTCGGCGACCTACACGCAGAGACGGAGCCAAATCCAAAGCTGAGCCCCTGGGAGCTGTGAAAACAAAGAAGAGAAAGGGAAATCTCTCCCAGCAGCCTCGGAAGCAGCGGATTAAAGCTCCACAATCAACTTGTACCCTGCATCTGTGGAATACATGAATAGACAACAAATCCTCCCAAATTAAAGAGATGGACTTTGAGAGCAAGATTTATGATTTTTTTCCCCTTTTCCTCTTTTTGTGAGTGTATATGTGTATGCTTCCGTGTGAGATTTTGTCTGTATAGCTTTGCTTCCAACATTTGTCCTAGAGTTCTATCCGTCCGTTTTTTCTTTCTTTTTTAAGATGTTTTTCTTTTCTTTTTTCTCCTAATAATTATTTTTTACTTTAATAACTTTATTATATATTATCTTATTTTATTTTACTTTATCTTCTTTCATTCTTTTTTCTTCCTTCCCTCCTTCCTCCCTCCCTCCCTCCCTCGTTTCTTTCTTTCTTTTTCTTTCTTTCTTCCTTTCTTTCTTCTTTCTTCCTTCCTTCCTTCCTTTCTTTCTTTCTCTCTTCTTCTAATTCTTTCTTTCTACTTTTTCTCCCTTTTCTTCTGAGCCATGTGGCTGAAAGGCTCTTGGTGCTGCAGCCAGGAGTCAGTGCTGTGCCTCTGAGGTGGGAGAGCCAACTTTAGGACACTGGTCCACAAGAGACCTCCCAGCTCCACATAATATCAAATGGCGAAAATCTCCCAGAGATCTCAATTTCAACACCAGCATCCAGCTTCACTCAACGACCAGCAAGCTACAGTGCTGGACATCCTATGCCAAACAACTAGCAAGACAGGAACACAACCCCACCCATTAGCAGAGAGGCTGCCTAGAATAATAAGAAGTCCACAGACACCCCAAAACACACCACCGGACGTGGACCTACCCACCAGAAAGACAAGATCCAGCCTCATCCACCAGAACACAGGCACTAGACCCCTCCACCAGGAAGCCTACACAACCCACTGAACCAACCTTAGCCACTGGGGACAGACACCAAAAACAATGGGAACTACGAACCTGCAGCCTGCAAAAAGGAGACCCCAAACACAGTAAGATAAGCAAAATGAGAAGACAGAAGAACACACAGCAGATGAAGGAGCAAGATAAAAACCCACCAGACCTAACAAATGAAGAGGAAATAGGCAGTCTACCTGAAAAATAATTCAGAATAATGATAGTAAAGATGATCCAAAATCTTGGAAATAGAATAGACAAAATGCAAGAAACATTTAACAAGGACCTAGAAGAACTTAAGATGAAACAAACAACGATGAACAACACAATAAATGAAATTAAAAATACTCTAGATGGGATCAATAGCAGAATAACTGAGGCAGAAGAATGTATAAGTGACCTGGAAGATAAAATAGTGGAAATAACTACTGCAGAGCAGAATAAAGAAAAAAGAATAAAAAGAACTGAGGACAGTCTCAGAGACCTCTGGGACAACATTAAACGCACCAACATTCGAATCATAGGGGTTCCAGAAGAAGAAGAGAAAAAGAAAGGGACTGAGAAAATATTTGAAGAGATTATGGTTGAAAACTTCCCTAATATGGGAAAGGAAATAGTTAATCAAGTCCAGGAAGCACAGAGAGTCCCATACAGGATAAATCCAAGGAGAAATATGCCAAGACACATATTACTCAAACTGTCAAAAATTAAACACAAAGAAAACATATTAAAAGCAGCAAGGGAAAAACAACAAATAACACACAAGGGAATCCCCGTAAGGTTAACAGCTGATCTTTCAGCAGAAACTCTGCAAGCCAGAAGGGACTGGCAGGACATATTTAAAGGGATGAAGGAGAAAAACCTGCAACCAAGATTACACTACCCAGCAAGGATCTCATTCAGATTTGATGGAGAAATTAAAACCTTTACAGACAAGCAAAAGCTGAGAGAGTTCAGCACCACCAAACCAGTTTTACAACAACTCCTAAAGGAACTCCTCCAGGCAAGAAACACAAGAGAAGGAAAAGACCTACAATAACGAACCCAAAACAATTAAGAAAATGGGAATAGGAACATACATATCGATAATTACCTTAAATGTAAGTGGACTAAATGCTCCCTCCAAAAGACACAGATTGGCTGAATGGATACAAAAACAAGACCCATATATTTGCTGTCTACAACAGACCCATTTCAGACCTAGAGACACATACAGACTGAAAGTAAGGGGATGGAAAAAGATATTTCATGCAAATGGAAACCAAAAGAAAGCTGGAGTAGCAATTCTCATATCAGACAAAATAGACTTTAAAATAAAGACAATTAGAAGAGACAAAGAAGGACACTACATAATGATCAAGGGATTGATCCAAGAAGAAGATATAACAATTGTAAATATTTATGCACCCAACATATGAGCACCTCAATACATAAGGCAAATACTAACAGCCATAAAAGGGGAAATCGACAGTAACACATTCATAGTAGGGGACTTTAACACCCCACTTTCACCAATGGAGAAATCATCCAAAATGAAAATAAATGAGGAGACACAAGCTTTAAATGATACATTAAACAAGATGGACTTAATTGATATTTATAGGACATTCCATCCAAAAATAACAGAATACACATTTTTCTCAAGTGCTCATGGAACATTCTCCAGGATAGATCATATCTTGGGTCACAAATCAAGCCTTGGTAAATTTAAGAAAATTGAAATTGTATCAAGTATCTTTTCCGACAACAACGCTATGAGACTAGATATCAATTACAGGAAAAGATCTGTAAAAAACACAAACACATGGAGGCTAAACAATACACTACTTAATAATGAAGTGATCACTGAAGAAATCAAAGAGGAAATCAAAAAATACCTAGAAACAATGACAATGAAAACACAATGACCAAAAACCTATGGGATGCAGCAAAAGCAGTTCTAAGAGGGAGTTTATAGCTATATAATCCTACCTTAAGAAACAAGAAACACCTCAAATAAACAATCTAATCTTACACCTAAAGCAATTAGAGAAAGAAGAACAAAAAACCCCCAAAGTTAGCAGAAGGAAAGAAATCATAAAAATCAGATCAGAAATAAATGAAAAAGAAATGAATGAAAGGATAGCAAAGATCAATAAAACTAAAAGCTGGTTCTTTGAGAAGATAAACAAAATTGATAAACCATTAGCCAGACTTATCAAGAAAAAAAGGGAGAAGACTCAAATCAATAGAATTAGAAATGAAAAAGGAGAAGTAACAACTGACACTGCAGAAACACAAAGGACGATGAGCGATTACTACAAGCAACTCTATGCCAATAAAATGGACAACCTGGAAGAAATGGACAAATTCTTAGAAATGCACAACCTTCTGAGACTGAACCAGGAAGAAACAGAAAATATAAACAGACCAATCACAAGCACTGAAATTGAAACTGTGATTAAAAATCTTCCAAAAAACAAAAGCCCAGGACCAGATGGCTTCACAGGCGAATTCTATCAAACATTTAGAGAAGAGCTAACACCTATCCTTTTCAAACTCTTCCAAAATATAGCAGAGGAAGCAACACTCCCAAACTCATTCTACGAGGCCACCATCACCCTGATACCAAAGCCAGACAAGGATGTCACAAAGAAAGAAAACTACAGGCCAATATCACTGATGAACATAGATGCAAAATCCTCAACAAAATACTAGCAAACAGAATCCAACAGCACGTTAAACGGATCATACACCATGATCAAGTGGGGTTTATTCCAGGAATGCAAGGGTTCTTCAATATACGCAAATCAATCAACGTGATACATCATATTAACAAATTGAAGGAGAAAAACCATATGATCATCTCAATAGATGCAGAGAAAGCTTTCGACAAAATTCAACACCCATTTATGATAAAAACCCTGCAGAAAGTAGGCATAGAGGGAACTTTCCTCAACATAATAAAGGCCATATATGACAAACCCACAGCCAACATCGTCCTCAATGGTGAAAAACTGAAAGCATTTCCACTAAGATCAGGAACAAGACAAGGTTGCCCACTCTCACCACTCTTATTCAACATAGTTTTGGAAATTTTAACCACAGCAATCAAAGAAGAAAAGGAAATAAAAGGAATCCAAATCGGAAAAGAAGAAGGAAAGCTATCACTGTTTGCAGATGACATGATACTATACATAGAGAATCCTAAAGATGCTACCAGAAAACTACTAGAGGTAATCAATGAATTTGGTAAAGTAGCAGGATACAAAATTGATGCACAGAAATCTCTTGCATTCCTATACACTAATGATGAAAAATCTGAAAGTGAAATAAAGAAAACACTCCCATTTACCACTGCAATAAAAAGAATAAAATATCTAGGAATAAACCTACCTAAGGAGACAAAAGACTTGTATGTAGAAAATTATAAGACATTGATGAAAGAAATTAAAGATGATACAAATAGATGGAAAGATATACCATGTTCTTGGATTGGAAGAATCAACATTGTGAAAATGACTCTACTACCCAAAGCAATCTACAAATTCAATGCAACCCCTAACAAACTACCACTGGCATTTTCACAGAACTAGAACAAAAACTTTCACAATTTGTATGGAAACACAAAAGACCCCGAATATCCAAAGCAATCTTGAGAACGAAAAACGGAGCTGGAGGAATCAGGCTCCCTCACTTTAGACTATACTACAAAGCTACAGTAATCAAGACGGTATGGTACTGGCACAAAAAACAGAAATATAGATCAATGAAACAGGATAGAAAGCCCAGAGATAAACCCATGCACATATGGTCACCTTATCTTTGATAAAGGAGGCAGGAATGTACAGTGGAGAAAGGACAGCCTCTTCAATAAGTGGTGCTGGGAAAACTGGACAGGTACATGTAAAAATATGAGATTAGATCACTCCCTAACACCATACACAAAAATAAGCTCAAAATGGATTAAAGACCTAAATGTAAGGCCAGAAACTATCAAACTCTTAGAGGAAAACATAGGCAGGACACTCTATGACATAAATGACAGCAAGATCCTTCTTGACCCATCTCCTAGAGAAATGGAAATAAAAACAAAAATAAACAAATGGGACCTAATGAAACATCAAAGCTTTTGCACAGCAAAGGAAACCATTAACAAGACCAAAAGACAACCCTCAGAACGGGAGAAAATATTTGCAAATGAAGCAACTGACAAAGGATTCATCTCCAAAATTTATAAGCAGCTCATGCAGCTCAATAACAAAAAAACAAACAACCCAATCCAAAAATGGGCAGAAGACCTAAATAGACATTTCTCCAAAGAAGATATACAGACTGCCAACAAACACATGAAAGAATGCTCAACATCATTAATCATTAGAGAAATGCAAATGAGAACTACAATGAGATATCATCTTACACCAGTCAGAATGGCCATCATCAAAAAATCTAGAAACAATAAATGCTGGAGAGGGTGTGGAGAAAAGGGAAAGCTCTTGCACTGTTGGTGGGAATGTAAATTGATACAACCACTGTGGAGAACAGTATGGAGGTTCCTTAAAAAACTGCAAATAGAACTACCATATGACCCAGCAATCCCACTACTGGGCATATACCCTGAGAAAACCATAATTCAAAAAGAGTCATGTACTAAAATGTTCATTGCAGCTCTATGTACAATAGCCCAGAGATGGAAGCAACCTAAGTGTCCATCATCGGATGAATAGATAAAGAAGATGTGGCACATATATACAATGGAATATTACTCAGCCATAAAAAGAAACGAAATTGAGCTATTTGTAATGAGGTGGATGGACCTAGAGTCTGTCATACAGAGTGAAGTAAGTCAGAAAGAGAAAGACAAATACCGTATGCTAACACATATATATGGAATTTAAGAAAAAAAATGTCATGAAGAATCTAGGGGTAAGACAGGAATAAAGACACAGACCTACTAGAGGATGGACTTGAGGACACGGGGAGGGGGAAGGGTAAGCTGTGACAAAGCGAGAGAGTGGCATGGATATATATAAACTACCAAACGTAAGGTAGATAGCTAGTGGGAAGCAGCCGCATAGCACAGGGAGATCAGCTCGGTGCTTTGTGACCGCCTGAGGGGTGGGATAGGGAGGGTGGGAGGGAGGGAGACGCAAGAGGGAAGAGATATGGGAACATATGTATATGTATAACTGATTCACTTTGTTATAAAGCAGAAATTAACGCACCATTGTAAAGCAATTATACTCCAATAAAGATGTAAAAAAAAAAATTGTGCCCTGGACCACTGAATACCAAGGGGGTATTCAGTAAAGCCCTTTCTTTGTTTTCGTACAATTTGTCTAATAATTTGAATTATAAAGCACTTGAGTTTTTTCCTCTAGTTTCCTGTTTGTTTTTCACATATATTATCTCTTCTCCTAAATAGTAATTCTTCTTATTCTTCAAAACACATCAGGCTAATGATTCAGTGTGGAGGGGTGGAGTTTGGCACAAAATTACTAGAGACCAGTGCTTACAGGTGGGGCCCAAGTCTGCTTTATATCAGTAAAATTCCGAGTGGCATGGACATCTACACACTACCAAGCATAAAATAGATAGCTAGTGGGAAGCAGCCGCATAGCACAGCGAGATCAGCTCGGTGCTTTGCGACCACCTAGAGGGGTGAGATAGGGAGGGTGGGAGGGAGGGAGACGCAAGAGGGAAGAGATATGGGAACATATGTATAACTGATTCACTTTGTTATAAAGCAGAAATTAACACACCATTGTAAAGCAATTATACTGCACTAAAGATGTTTAAAAAAATAAAATTCCTCCCTTGCTGAAAAGAACTAAATTTTTTCCCCTGGGACCTAAACCAGTCCCGCATGATCCTGATAAGAGCTGATGTGGTTCTATACCCAAAGTAGAAATTCAGTGAATGTTAAAAGGCTAGCATTGTTTTAGGCTACAATTTTCTTAAAATTTTTTAAGCAAATTTTATAAATAAGTTTGCCAATGTCAAGAGCAACAAATATCTTAATAAGAATCAAAATCAGAAATACCGTAGTTTCTTATTTCAGCAGGTTCTACATTTGATCATTAGAAAGCAGTAATGTAAAATGCTTCTCTTCTTTTTTGCTCTCCAAACTGATATTTGCATCAGAGTTAGCAGCTGATAACAGAAAGGTTATGAAACTTCTGGCTAAAATTAAAGTGCCAAAACTGAATCTTCTGGATAATGAGAAACTGATTGCCTCTATTACTGAAGAGGAAATGAAAACAGCAATAGAGAAATTTGTAAGTAGCAAGCCTCCCATGATGATGAGTACCAATTGGAAGAGGATAAAGCTTTTGAGGGAGAATCAAAAGACCTGTTGTGCAAGATTTATGAGGACTGTCTACTTATAAGACCCATGAAAGCCCCAACGCAAGAGCATTTGTTCTTGTAATCTGTCAAAAGTTCCAACATTGGTCCTGTTTGCTTAATTAATTGCACTGGAAAAAAACAAAAAAAGCCCTCCAGGTAGGAACTGGATGAAATAATTCAGCTTGAGATGGGCGGCAGTTTTTTGCATGGCTGCACTTACTGTACGTGCAAAATTTCTAATTTGCAAGTGCCAGCAAAGAGATCAGACCTCCCTTCTATAGCAACTTTTGAATTTGCACAGAAGCCTTTATCATGTAGAAGAGAGGTATTTGCAAAAGCTTTTAAACTAATTTCATTTTCAAGAACTGTAGTAAATGAAATATAAAACATGAGCCCCTTTGTTACTACATCAGTTACCAGTAAGGGTGCTTCCTTCTCCCTGGGAAGAAACATGTGGTACCTAGATGCCTTTTCACTTCATTTCATCTGTTGACAAAAGAAGTTTATGTTCAATTCAATAGTGAAGTGATTCAAGGTAAAAGTTAAAAGTCAACCATCCTTGGTAACTGTGTACTTCATTTCACAGTAATGTGTTCATTCCACTTTTCAAATTACTTTTAAAACCTGGCCTCATCAAAGCCAGCAGAATCTGCAATTAAACACTTAACAGAAAAAAACAAAAAGACAAAGACAAAAACTAACTGCTTAGCAAGTCGCAAAGAATAAAATCCAAATCTCTTCAGCTAAAGGCAACTTTTCTGACAGACTGTCTTCAAGTAATCTTTACAAACTTTGCAGTTGATCGTTTATTTATTCCCTTTGGTTTTTCTCAGAAGATAGCCCCATACTCACTCACAAAGGAAAAGAGAAAATTCCATGTTATTTCAGTTGCTTCTGAAATCACCCTACCAGACAACACAAGCACACTTCACATCGTTCACCTGAGAAGAACTTGACTATGGTGACATCAGAATCTCCCCACACTCCCATCTCTCAGCACCTTTTGTTTCGATTTGACCTGAAAAGCCCTTAATACAGATGAATGGCTCAGAGGGCAGGTTCTCCTTAAGGCAAGATTTTCCAGCCTGGGAGCTTATTTGACTCAAAATATTTATTTCCTTTCCTTCTTATACAATTATTAAGAAATTTTATTTCCCAATGAAGTAAAAGGTTAACTATAGCATATTAGAGAGTGAGGAATTGTACCCCCATGTTCACTGCAGTATTATTTACAATAGCCAAGATATGGAACCTAAGTGTCCATTGATGGATGAACGGGTAAAGAAAATGTGGCATATAGCATTAAAAAAGAGACAATCATGCCTTTTGTGACAACCTGGATATACCTTAAGGGCATTATGCTATATGAAGTTAAGTCAGACAGAGAAAGACAAATGCCGTATGATCTCACTTATATGTGGAACGTAAAAACAAACAAACAAACCAAAGCTCGTAGATACACAGAACAGATAGTCAGTTGCCAGAAACACGGAGTAGGAGTGAAATGGGTAAAGGGAGTCAAAAAGTACGAACTCCTAGCCATAAAATAAATAAACATGGCAACTACAGTTAATAATACCGAAGTGTATATTTGAAAGACGCTAAGAGAGTAGTTCTTGTACATTCTCATCACAAGAAAAAAAATGTGTAACTGTGTGGCGATGGACGTTAACTAGATTTATTGTGGTGATCATTTTGCAATATATTCAGACAAGGAATCACTGTGTTTTACACCTGAAACTAATAGTGTTATACATCAATTATATCTCAATAAAACAAAAGAATCAGGAATTAGTAAACCTAGGTATACTTAAGGGTACTTATGGAAAGAATCTTTTAAAACATTAACAACTTTGTTATAATACACATTTGATTTATAAACTGATTTTTTGACATTTTCTTATCCTCTGTTTGCATGTGAAATTAATATCTCTACTTTTCAAATATCAAAACCAGGCTAACTAAAGAACTATTGTAGAGTTTTATGGTTATAGGAATATATTGTTATTGCACTTTGCCAAAACTATTACACATTACTGGAGACGTCATAACAAGAAACAAATTGCTGGGGAAGGTATTAACTATTTAGTATTTCTAGCCCATATGGAAATACTAATATTATGTATTCATGAAGATATGATAGGTATGTTTAGTACGAAATTAATATTCTCTCCATGGAATGGTTGGGTTTTTTTGGTTTCGCTTTTGTTTTTAGCATTTTGGCCAAATGCTCATAAGTACCAATGTCTTTCAAAGTTAGCACAGGTAGGTCTTCCTCATGATATAATGTATTGGGGAGACTGCATTCCAGAACAATTTATTATGGTTATGAGAGCTATTTCA
Source organism: Pseudorca crassidens (assembly GCF_039906515.1). NCBI lineage: Eukaryota > Metazoa > Chordata > Mammalia > Artiodactyla > Delphinidae > Pseudorca > Pseudorca crassidens. The sequence continues at coordinate 9,212,145 of NC_090313.1, forward strand.
ACAGATTGGCTGACCCATCAAAGAAGGAGTATGCCAAGCACAGAATGGTAACGAGGCATTGCTCAAGGGGTGGCCAGCTTTCGAGAAATTCTCTAGGGTTTCATTAGGGGCCACACACTTACCACTCAGAATTATCAGACTCCAAGGCCTGTTGAGCCAGTCCTCAAACCTAGATGCAGCCTGAAAGAACGCAAAGCAGGCTGAAGGGCCATGCTCGAATGGGAAGCGTTGGTGTCTGTGTGTGTTTGTGTGTGTGTGTGTGTGTGTGTGTGTGTGTACAGCATCTGTGCCTACATTTGCCAGAAGGTAGAAAGAATCAGAAGAGGTGACAAGTGAGCTACATCTTGAACAGTGACTCAGAGGATGTCTTATGAATAAGGAGGGAAAAGCCCTCCTGTAAGGGGGGAGTGAGTAGCGCGCAAATGCACAGCGGTCTGAGCAAATCCGCTGCGTTAAAGGACAGCAAGATGTTCACAGCGGCTGGATTGTAACGTGAAGGGGAAAGGTGTGGTGTAATGTCCGTTTCTCCCGGGAGAGCTGACGATTCTGGAGGACCATCCTCCAGGACTGGCTTAGAGATACCAGCCAGGGCACGTGACCCTTTAGGGCCCAGAAGGATGGCCTGGGAGGGGCAGAACGGTATAATGTCGGCAGAGACTGTGGCCCAGATTCTGGAGCAGATTGCCTGGCTCTGCCCCTTTCTGGCTTTGTGACCTTAGGTGTTTTACTTACTCATCTGTAAAATGGGAATAGTCAGAGCATCTGTCGTAGGGTTTTTATGAGGATTAAATGAGTTAATTATTTGTAAGGCATTTTGCAGGCATCAGGCAAAGAGTAAGCATTACTTAAGTGCCTGGTAAATAAAACAGTGCTTGCGGCAATTAAAACATCAGCCCTGGGCTTCCCTGGTGGCGCCGTGGTTGAGAGTCTGCCTGCCGATGCAGGGGACACGGGTTCGTGCCCCGGTCCGGGAAGATCCCACATGCCGCGGAGCGGCTGGGCCCGTGAGCCATGGCTGCTGAGCCTGCGCGTCCAGAGCCTGTGCTCCGCAACGGGAGAGGCCACAACAGTGAAAGGCCCGCGTACCGCAAAAAATAAATAAATAAACAACAAAAAATCAGCTTTTTATCAAGAGTACTTGCTCTGGATTCCAGGCTTGAAGAGAGCCTGGAATTTTTTACAAAAAGATACTTCAAGGATCACTGAGGTCTCCTGAGTCTAGAATCTTAACCCAATAACTTGCTCAAGGAAGAATTCCAGTCCTGACCCATGTATTTAATTGAACTGAACCTTACGCAAGAAGTTATGGGTTGTATCCTAAAGGTGGTAAGTACTGAGCTCCTCAACAGAAATTGAATATGAGTCTCTTGGCTTTAGGAGACAGGTTAGGAAAAAGACATTAGATGGATGGGTCCCAGGCAGAGCCAGGAGAAAAGCTGCTTCCCTCAGGACTCTCTGATTATCCTTTTCCTCTTTGAAAAGAAATCATTCCTTTTTATAGGTTCTTCAGAAAGAAATACAAGGTTATTAAGAACATTTTTTAATTCACATAGCCCAGATATTTTGGGGTAACTGTGTCATATTACTGAGTTATGTGTCCAGATTGTATATTTAAAAAATTGCTGTATATATATGAGCAAATGAAAAATGAACTGTGAAATTCCTTATAATTGCAGCTGCAGTCTCCTAAATGGAGCATTAAAAATTTTACAGGAACCTCTGGGTGGCACTTTGTCTTCAACTTAAGCCTGTGTGGCATGAGAGTCACACAAACCTCATTGAGACAAATAGAAATGGGGGACAGTTTCCTAAATTGTTTGAGATTTCTATGGCAATCTACTGTCCTCTACTCAAAATAATGAAAAAGACAATATGCCAATTTCATCACATTAAAAGAAATGCATATATACATGTATGTGACACAAAATTCTGACTTTTAAATTCAGTCATACTAATGAAAAATATGTCAGGACCAGCGTCTGTTAAAAATTAATTACTGCAGTTAACAATTTTAGAATAAAAATCTCTTTCCAATGTTTACAACTTAGAGACTTAACATTTCCTTAAAATGCAAATTAATTTGAATGTCTCAGCCTATCTCTCTGCCACCACAACATCATTCTTCCCTAAATAAAACTTTACCTATAAAAATAATGGGTGAGAAAACCTGGATAAAAGATAACTTATATGTATCGATAACTTGGGCTGGATGGAAACCATGATGGATTTTCCTATGTGATTTCTGGAAAAAACAAATACATCCAAAGATGCTCCATTTAACTAAATAATAAAATTTCTTTTGAAAAACAATAAGAAAATGAAGTCAGGAAAATAAAAAGAAGAATGCTTTCTATAAGAGACTAACAAAAGATGTCTCATGTCACAAGTTATATTACCTTTCAATACAACTGTGCTCCCTAGTGGGGACTTCTGAAAGGTTTCGTTTAAATTTTTTAGAAGTTCGTTTCATGTAAGCATCACCACATATGCCAAATGATCCATTAAGGATACTCCATTATAGCTTAAAGAGTTTTCAGTTAAACACACAGGGTATCGTGGCCTAAGATGCTAAGAAAATACACAGCTCATTTCCATTTGATGTAACTCTGCAGGAAGATGTTATCCACAGAACATCTGCTGCATTAAGGCAAGCATTTATACAATGCCTTCAGAACAATTTTGAAGATTCTGACCTCTCTGGACCAAAGTCTGTCTGTCTTAAGGTTTTGGAAAGTTGGTCAATTCTCATTTTCACACGTGAGATCTGTGTATACAGAGGGTGCATTGCAAACATGCCTAAGGATTTAAATTATATCCTTGTGTTTCCTCGAGAACTTTCTACCACCAAGCCAACCCACCCTTCTGACCCACACCTCCAAGACCTTCTGTCTCGGGTCTCTCTCAAGCTGGGAATGTCAGAGATTAGAGTATGGACTGTCTGAACTTCTCTCTGACTTATTCTGCTCTCTATGTGCCATCCCACTGAGAGTCAAGGGTCCTGAAAACACCTTTGAGTCCAGATTACATAAGGAGTGTCTGCATGCTTGGAAAGAAAACCAATAGCTGCAATTCACTGAGAACATCCTAGACTCCAGACACTAAGCCTACCCTGAGAATGTTCTGCCACGTGAGCCCCTGAAGCCTGTTCAAAGTCAGTGGTGCAAAAATATCCCCAGGGGATCTTGAACAAGTGCAAAGCCAAAGATGCAAAAGGAAGTTTAGACAGCTTACTTCTGGAAAGTAGAGTTCTCCTTCATGGTCCTTTATGTTTTGCTTTCTTTCCACTCATTTGCTCTCGCCATAAATCACCAAACTCAGTTACACAGGATGGAAAGAATGCCAAGAACCCAACTAGTCTGAGAGAGATCGGGAGTGATGTGAGGGGGCTATAAGGACCAGGGAGGACGTGAGCCCTTATCTTTAGGATTTTCCATAAAAGTGGAGGCAGGGAAGGAAGGCATTCTAAGTGGGTGATGGCAGGATGAACAAATCTGAAAGACAGGAATTGCCACGAAGTATTCAAGCAACGGAGAGCACGCCTGCTTCACCAGGTGGAAGGTCTGTGTCGGGGATCATTGGGGTGGTTGAGGCCAGATAGAAAAGGTTCTTGAATGTCAGCCTAAGGGAGCTGGAATTTAGCACACAGAAATGAGAAGTCATTAAAGGCTTTTGAGATCATGAAAACCACATTTCAGGAAGGCTTATCTGATAATGATGTGCAGAAGAGATTTGGAGGGACAGGGTGGATTGAGGAAAACTGGAAAATAGGAAGTATCAACGTGCCCTCAGCCAAACCTCTGCCTTTAGCTCCGTTTGGTGACTTGGTGTCAGAGGGAGAAACCCAAGCAGGGGATAAATAAAGAACTTCCCCCATCCGTCTCACTGTCTCCCCGCTCCCCAGGGCTAATCCCACCCCATCCCCTAGCACAAGCACCCCTGGGAGAATCCCAAGTCCAGCTCTGTACTCCTCCTCTCTTTATTCACTTGCTGAAGACGTACAACTAGATAAAGAGAAGCCTTTCCTTTTAAGGGCACTGGATTCTGCTTAGCTGATAAGGACCCTTTAAGATCAGCAAGTCCTCACCTGGGACAGGGCCAACTAAATAGGTCTGAATTGCCCTGGATAAAAGGCCTCAGTCTACAGAGCCTCCTTATCAAAGCTACTAATCTTTCTGAGTATTCTTCAAGCTGTACTCAGCCCTACTGAAGTTTTCTCCCACCTGCTTGTCAAGTTTGAGGTCAAGTTTGAGGTCCACAATGTTGCCAGATGCCAGGTCAGACGTGCCAGTCTCATTCTAAGGACAGCACACCTCTCTTTCCAGCGAGACCTGTGCTGACCTCAGCTTGCTTGACCTTAACTTGTCTCTCTAGCACTGCGGGTTTCCAGTGACCATAATGGACCTGACCCACCTTCTCATACGGGTGCGGTCACCTAAGGAAGTTGCAGCCATCCAGTCATAGGTGGGAAGGTCTGACACACATTGAGAGCAATGGAAGGAAAAAGGAAGCTTCCATCAAAGCATCCTCGACTTCTCCTATCATACCATAGTGAAAGGGCTAGAGTCAAATCATTCTAGAAGATAAAATGGACAGATCATTTCCACGGGGTCTTGTGAAAGTCAGAATCATGTCAGTGGAATTCAATCTTAAAATGCCTTTGTGGCACTGGTATTAGGTAAAAGGGCTAGAAACTCATAGTGATTATGTGCACAGGCCAAAAAAAAAAAAAAGAGAGACAGAATGAAAAAGAGACTTCTTTGCTTTTCCTCTTTCAAAGAGATGTAAATTGGGTCATTGAAGAAAAACTCAGAATGCTGGCTCTCAAGAAATCTTCATCACTAAATTCAGGTCGATTCATTTCTTTCCTGTTGTACAAATCTGGAATTTTTTTTATAAAATATTTACATCCTAAATGAAGTTGAGAGAAGGCAAAGAACAGAAAAATGGAATTGTTAATGAAAGGCAGTGGAAGATAACAAAGGTACTGAGGGACTTTGTTCTATTTAGGCACCTACATAAAATACTACAGCCTAAAAGTAAGATATCTATAAGCAAACACAACCCAAAGTCCTGAAAATGCAGATGTGTCTGACAGTGATACCCAGGGATGTATGATGGAAGGTCTGAGTTTGTTCTTTCATTGAACAGTTATACCTTTAATAACAGGAACTTATTAAAGTTTAAGGAGAGATAATTGAGATCAGTCTTGAGGACCAGAATGAGTTTGGCAAGTGGAATAAAAGAAGAGAACATTTCTCATAGAGAGAAGAGAACGAATTAAGGCCTAGAAGCATAAAGGGGCAGGAAGCCACTTACAACTCTTCTTAGCCTGTGTTCATTCCAATGGAGGTAAATGACATTTGAAAAGTATAAAGAAATGAACAAATGTAAGGAATTTTATAATTGCTTTTATCCTTTGGAAGCTGAATTTGTACAATCTGTATTTCATTCTAGAGATACCAAAAATAGTATAGCATATAAGTGAAACAAGTCAGAGAAAGACAAATACTGTATGTTATTACTTATATGTGAAATCTAAAAAATAATACAAACTACTGTATATTCAAAACAGAAACAAACTCACAAATATAGAAAACAAACTAGTGGTTACCAAAGGGGAGAGGGCTGGCGGGGAGGGGCAAATTAGGGATATAGGATTAACAGGTACAAACTACTAGGTATAAAATACATAAACAAGGAAGAATCAACATTGTGAAAATGACCATACTACCCAAAGCAATCAACAGATTCAATGCAATCCCTATCAAACTACCAATGGAATTTTTCACAGAACTAGAACAAAAAAATTCACAATTTGTATGGAAACACAAAAGACCCCAAAAAGCCAAAGCAATCTTGAGAAAGAAAAAGAGAGCAGGAGGAATCAGGCTCCCTGACTTCAGACTATACTACAAAGCTACAGTAATCAAGACAGTATGGTACTGGCACAAAAACAGAAATATAGATCAATAGAACAGGATAGAAAGCCCAGAGATAAACCCATGCACATATGGTCACCTTATCTTTGACAAAGGAGGCAAGAATATACAATGGAGAAAAGACAGCCTCTTCAATAAGTGGTGCTGGGAAAGCTGGACAGCTACATGTAAAAGAATGAAATTAGAACACTTCCTAACACCATACACAAAAATAAAGTCAAAATGGATTAAAGACCTAAATGTAAGGCCAGAATTATAAAACTCTTAGAGGAAAACATAGGCAGGACACTCTATGACATAAATCACAGCAAGATCCTTCTTGACCCACCTCCTAGAGAAATGGAAATAAAAACAAAAATAAACAAATGGGACCTAATGAAACTTCAAAGCTTTTGCACAGCAAAGGAAACCATAAACAAGACAAAAAGAAAACCCTCAGAATGGGAGAAAATATTTGCAAATGAAGCAACTGACAAAGGATTAATATCCAAAATATACAAGCAGCTCATGCAGCTCAATATTCAAAGAAACAAAACCCCAATCCAAAAATGGGCAGAAGACCTAAATAGATATTTCTCCAGAGAAGATATACAGATTGCCAACAAGCACATGAAAGAATGCTCAACATCACTAATCATTAGAGAAATGCAGTTCAAAACTACAATGAAGTATCACCTCACACCAGTCAGAATGGCCATCATCAAAAAATCTACAAACAGTGAATGCTGGAGAGGGTGTAGAGAAAAGGGTACCCTCTTGCACTGTTTGTGGGAATGTAAATTGATACAGCCACTATGGAGAACAGTATGGAGTGTCCTCAAAAAACTAAAAATAGAACTACCATACAACACAGCATTCCCACTACTGGGCATATACCCTGAGAAAACCATAATTCAAAAAGAGTCATGTACCACAGTGTTCACTGCAGCTCTATTTACAATAGCCAGGACATGGAAGCGACCTAAGTGTCCATCAACAGATGAATGGATAAAGAAGATGTGGCACATATATACAATGGAATATTACTCAGACATAAAAAGAAACGAAATTGAGTTATTTGTAGCGAGGTGGATGGACCTAGAGACTGTCATACAGAGTGAAGTAAGTCAGAAAGAGAAGAACAAATACCGTATGCTAACACATATATATGGAATCTAAAAAAAAAAAAAGAAAAGAAAAAGGTTCTGAAGAACCTAGGGGCAGGACAGGAATAAAGATGCAGACGTAGAGAATGGACTTGAGGACACAGGGAGGGGGAAGGGTAAGCTGGGACGAAGTGAGGGAGTGGTATGGACATACATACACTACCAAATGTAAAACAGATAGCTAGTGGGAAGCAGCGGCATAGCACAGGGAGATCAGCTCAGTGCTTTGTGACCACCTAGAGGGGTGGGATAGGGAGGGTAGGAGGGAGACGCAAGAGGGAGGGGATATGGAGATATATGTATATGTATAGCTGATTCACTTTGTTATAAAGCAGAAACTAACACACCATTGTAAAGCAATTATACTCCAATAAAGATGTTAAATAAATAAATAAATAAATAAATAAATAATCTTACTATCTTCTCACCTGTGAGGTCTGTTCTGATCTTCCAGGCAAGCAATGGTAGTATAGTAGTTCTGCCTTCTCCCTTCTTATAATTTTTGTTATCTTCAAGCAGTGATCACTCCTCTCACATCTTCTTGTTCTGAGGAGGTTAATTTAGAAATAACTCTTGACGTCTTTTTCCTTTTCCACAAGCATTCTTTCATTCTGGGCTTAATCCTCTTAGCCACTATTCTTTGTCTGTTATGGCTATTCAATAAATATTTGTAAATTTTTTAAAAAATTTAATAAATTAAATAAGATAGATAATCAACAAGGATATATTGTACAGCACAAGGAATTATAGCTGTTATCTTGTAATAACTTTTAATGGAGTATAATCTGCAAAAATACTAAATCACTATGCTGTGCAACTGAAACTAACATAATATTATAACTCAACTATACTTTAATTTAAAAAATAGTAGGCATATTAGGGGCATTATCCCTTTGGTAGACCATAGAAAAACTTAGTACCCAGGTATTTGCTCCTGAACAAAAAGAATAAAACAGTGGAAACTTCTCCTTCTTCTGCTCTTTCACCAAGTCATTAATTGCTCCTTAACTGAGCTCAGGGTCTCTACAGAGAAAAATGGAGAACCACAAAGGAAGAGTAGAAATGCAAAAGAGAAATCTAATAATTTCTTGAAACATTTTATCTACTACTATCCCCTCCCCTCTGTTCAGTGGTTCTTAATGTTGCTAGGTTCTGGATTCTTCCAAGAACCGATGAAAGCTGTGGACCCCCTCCCCAGAAAATTGCACATGTTGGTCAAAGTTCAACCCAAAGAACAGAATCCACTTGGGAATTGTATTTTGTATTTTTCACCCACGACAGAACAGAAAGGCTCCCTGGATGGCAGAAAGTAAGTTAAAAAGCATAGAAAAAGAGTAAACAGAAAACAAGCACAAAAATATCTGCACACATGTAGCCTATCCAAGGGCTCCCAGCTCAAAACTTCGCCATAGAAATAGAGACCTTAAAACAACAAGCCCAGGATGAGATAAGACAGGGAACAAAGCACTCTGCATTAAGCACCAAAGAATGGTTATTCTTTCATGTCAACCTGTCCACCCTGCAAAAGCTGAATTGTACAAGCCACCCTGCAAAAGCTGAATTGTAAAACCAACAGGAGAATACAATCATGTGACTTGATCTTCAATTTCCTCATCTGCAAAGTGGGTACAATAATAAAATCGTACCCTATCTACCTGCTGGCATGGCTGTGAAGGTCATCATAGAGAACATATGTGCAAGAGTTCAGAAGCTCTCAAGTGGCTATTATTATTATGTCTGATCCAAGATATAGATCACCTTTACGGAATCGATAGATACTTCTATAATCCACTTGAAAGGAAAGGCTATTACTACTGAAGTGCTCTAATCAATTAATAGTAAATAGTGCATTCTAAAATTAGCTGCCTCAACATAAGTCCACTAAATAATATCTGACTGATCAAGTAGCATTTCCACGAACAAATATCTATTAAACACGGGTGAATCTGCAGCAATGTTATTATTGAACCAGTATATATGGAACGCCAGATGCTCCAGAATATTACTCACAGGAAACAAGCACAGGGAGCTGAAGTTCAGCCTCCTACTGGAAACGCACTTTCAACTCAAGAGAGCCCATTGGAACTCACCACCCTCCCCTCAGCCCAAACTCCCTCCTCTCTCCTTTTCATTCTCACCATCCATAGCATCCCTGTCCACCTGGGCTTTCATCACTTTCCATTCCACTTTCCCCTCCTTCAACCCCCATATTCAGTTAAGCAGCAAATCCTGTCATTCAACCACCAGTTGAATGACACGTGGCTAAAGGCAGTGGTGTCCCAGACTGGAAGAAACCTGGATTGCTGAGTCATCACTACAAGGACAATCACCCTGAAATTTCAGGATTTACCTTAGCATAATCAAATGCATAATTAAGGTCCAAAGATAATCAGTATATCTAACCTTAGATGATCTTAGAATAATTTAAGTTCAGACACCCCCTTCCCATCTTACACAACTATGCATCCTGACTTTACCACCCTTCAAATTCATGGCTATTTTTCTTGTCCTCCTCCTACTTACCCACATGATTGCCGTTCTTTCTTACATCTCATGCCTTTCTTCTGGGTTCAATCTTCTTTTTCCCAAAGTAAATTTATACTGATGTTTTTAATCAGGAGTTTTGTTGGTGGAAAACTACTCAGGCTTTCTTTATCTCTAAACCTCTTTATTTTGCCCTGCCTCTTGAGATATAGTTTAACTGAGTATAGAATTTTTACTAACTATTGCTTTCCCTTGGCACTTTGAAAATATTATTCCATTACATTCTAGCATCTATTTTTGCTGACGATAAGTTTTATGTTAGTTTAACAGTTATTCTTTTGTAGCTGAGCTATATCTTTTTCTCTGGTTGCTTTTAAGATCTGTGTGCCTTCGGTGTTTTGAAGTTTCATCAGGATGTGTTTAGGTGTGGGCTTATTTATTCAACTCAGGATACACTGAATTTCCTAATCTGAAGACATACGCCTATAATCAATTTTTTCAAAGTTTCAGTCACTAAGTCTTCCAGTATTTCGCTTTCCCCTCCTTCTCTTCTTTCACTCTGGAACTTCTACTAGAAATATGTTGGACCTTCTAATTCTATTGTCCACATCTCTAAACTTCTCTTTGTTATATTTCTATCTCAATCTTTCTGTACTGTATTCTCGACAATTTTTTTTAGATCAATCTTCCAGTTCACTAATTCTCTCTTCATCTGTTCACTAAAACTGTAGCTCTATCTGGACTTTATCTTACCCTCTGAGAATTTTATTTCAAAATCTTTTTTTTTTTAATTTCTAGAAATTCTATTTTGTTCTCTGTCAGATACATCTGGGCTACTCTGATAGTCTTGTTCTCATTTTGATAACTTATGCATTTAATTGTGCTGTAGTCACTGTCTGATACTTCTATCACCTGGCCTGCTTGAAGCCGAAGCCCGTTGTTTGTCTTCCTTGCTGACTCCTTCAGGAAGAACTGTTTTCTACCAGCTTTGAGTCTCAGTTCCACAACTGAATAGGCATGATATCTTGGGTAAATTACCTAACTAAATTCAGTTTCCTAGTCTGTAAAATGGAATTAGGGACTAATTCCTGTTTCGGAGTATTGCTGCAAGTGTTAAATGAGGTCATATGTCCATAGCCCTTAGCATAGAGACTCAGCTCTAAAAACATCACTTCTGTTACCAGTGCTCGGCTCTGGATTCTCTCTAGTACCTACCACAATGCCTGCTACTTGTTGGTGCTCAGTGAACATCTGATGAAAAAAACAAAAAATTAGATGAAAAAACTGAAAGTTAAATCAGTTATGGCAAACCTTGCTATAAAGAATTATCCAAATACTAGTACTCCTCGGGCTACAAATGCCTAACTTATAAATACCTCAAACATTCATTCATTCATTCTCTATACAAGAACGACCACTGTTCTAGTGATGCGATAAATGACAATGAATGATACAAAGTGCCTGCTCCCATGGGGTTTGCATTCCAGTGGGGAGGATCTGACACTAGATGGAGCATTTATTAGATAATTGATTGATAGATAGATACATAGGAAGCAAAAGGGGAGGAAGGAAGGAAATAGATAATGATTAAGGCTTAGTCAGAGAATTAAACTAAAGTGATGCACTGGGAAGTAGTTGGGTTAATACTTTAGATCTGAATGGACTTACGCTATAGTAACACTGAGCTGAGATCTGAAGGATAAGAGAGGACCAGCCATTTGAAAAGACGAATCAAAGCATCCAGGCAAATGCGACAATGAATGCAAAGGCTTTTAGGGAGCAGGCTTTGCTCTTTCAAAAATCACAAAGGCTAGTGTGTCTAGAATGCAGCCACATTAGGGGACGATGGTCTAAGACAAGGTCAGGGAAGTAGACATGGGCCATATTATGCAGGGCTCTGTAAACCAGGGTAAGGAATCCGGAGTTTATGTCACCAGTGCTGGGAAGCCATTGGAGAGTTTTGAACAAGAAAATATCATCTGAGTTCCATTTCCAAAATACCACATACCGATTGATGCTTGAGATGGAGAACTGTTTGAGCAGATGCAACAAAACAAAACAAAACAAAAAAACAAACAACAACAAAAAAATGAAAGCTGGGCAGTTGCATCCTTTTTTCCTGACCCCCAATCTACCCTGAAACTGCTGTCACTGCCACCACTACTTTACCATCACCACCAGTGTCCACACACAAAGCTCTGGTCTCATAAGGCCATCTGGTGACCAGATTCGGAACTGTTTGATCCTGTAGCCTCTGAAAACACCCACATCTTCCCAGAAAAATCCCCCAAAGTCTTCTAACTTCTCAAATCAAACTCTTTCCAGTCCTACATTTAAAAACATCTGTTATTCAATTTAGTTATTTTCTTTCTTTTTTTTTTTTTTTTTTTACAAATAGAGAGCAATAGGATCTTTTATTATTTTTCACTGTAAGTAAAACAAAGTCTGGACTAGGCTCTAATGTCATAATCTTATAAGGCTATAATTTTATTAGTGAAATTTAGTATTAATCATAGTAGGTTTCATGGGGGGGACAAAATGAGCCTGAAGTTATTCCTCCCCTTACAAACCACTTACAAACACTTCTAGAACATAACTAAGGGGTAACCAAGATAATTTATGATGTTGCTTTACTAAAAAGGTTCGAAGTCAATCTCCTGTGTGTATTTTTAGTTCAGAACGTGGTCCACATGTGTAATCATAACATCTGGAACAGCTGGTATGTGCCGAAAGAAGTTCATGATATTTTTTTTTCTTTGCTTAAGATAGTAGCAGTTTGAAAGATGAAGCTTTGTTTCAAAGAGGAAAGCTATTTATAACTGGCAGTTGGCAATTGTTAAAGCTAGTTCTGGCTAAAATATATATATGAAACGAACTGCCCTTTTCAGCGGTGTAACGGTCAAATCAGAAAACTCTCAACTTTCTCCTGGCTAATACAAAGCAGCTCTTTTTACATTCATTTAAAAATATTACACCAGGGCCACCAATCCCCTTTTGAGAGTATTTTTCCACTTGTAATAATGTGGCTAATTGCAATGATATAAGGAGACCTACTTTGCTACACTGATATTTTCTTGTCCATCAAATTGAAAGATTTTAAAAGCGATGCTTACTCACTCAACTTTATTCAGGAAACTTTGACACATTATAACAAGTCTGTTAAAAATTTATCTCCCTGGGCATAAAGAGCTCCTGCTGCTTTGCTAGGCGGAGCTGGAGCAATGAATTTTTACTCCAGACATGACTAGTTGACTCTTACTTTGGGGATGCTTTTGGGTCTTCCCACATCAAAGCGAGATCTGGAAAAGAAGTAGTAAAATTCCTCTTTGTGGGAAAATTAATTAACATGTGATTTTCAGTATCTGTTAGTGGATGAAAATAAGACAGGTCTGTTGAAAAGCACTGCACTCTTGGTAAAGACTTCTTTCTCCCAGCTCAGCCTTCTTGCTATCTTATCCCAAAGTACCTCCTCTCATGGGAATACTCTACATGAAATGAGTTAGGGGTCTTAGCCCTCTTCTTAGCAGACACTTGTCACAGAATCTTTCACCACTATCAGCAGCAATTAGCACTAACTGGTACCCTAGACAGCAGTGGAACAGGAAGGTCAGTGATGGAGTGAGCAGGCCGAACGAATTACCCTGTCGCCCCTGGAAGTGAACTTATCAGTTCTGTGCGGAGGTGCTCTGTTCCTGCTACCACTGCCGGGCCTGCGAGGTGGATGAAGGAGGAATTTATTCTCTGAGGCTGTCCAACAAGAGTACTGGGGAAGGTCAGGTCACGGAGTGGGTCAAACAAAGCTGTTGAATTATGACCACTAAGCAGCCATCACCCCAAATTACCTCACCTCTTCCCGTCTCTCCCTGTCGCTTGAAGTTTCTTCCTATAATGTTATAAATCCAGTCAAAGCAAGTGCTCTGTCAGCATTTTTCTCTCCCATCCCAGAGCCCACACTGTTTATACTCATCACTGTACAACAAGATCACTCGGAGGTTGGGAAGAGACGTCATCATTTGTCTTAGCTTTGCTTCCCTGTACATTCATCCTCCCTCCTTTCAGGAGACACAAGGGGGGATGGTGTGAAAATAAGGAAAAGAAGACCTGTGCAAAACTTTCCCTTTGTAGAATAGTCATTCCACTAAGTGCCCTTGTGTTTTGTCATTCTAATACCTTCACCATAGCTACTTTAAGTCAATGGTTTGAGAAATCCTTGAGCGAATTGTCAGGGAGTAATTAATAACTCTTTCCTCGGCTACAAGTAGCCACCAGATGACTTGGCACCACTCATAAGACAGCAGAAGGCAAAGGAATGTTGGCATCCTGCCACCTCATGAAAGTCACTCCCCCCTTCCACTTAACTCAGATGCCAGCACTTTCCTGAAGGCTGAGAAGAGAGGAACAGAAAAGGGAGTGGGCATTTGATTAACAACATAACAAATAAACCAGAGCACCAGCGAATAAGTCAGTGCCCTCCCGTCCTCCTAAAAAGAACAATACATTTGAAACTCAACCAAAACTATTCACTTTCCACCTTTGCGTTACCTAGAAAACACTTCTTATCTGAGTTTTTAAGCATTCACTTGGAGAAAAGAACCAAGAAGAAATGGCTGACCTAGAAATAATTCAGCCTTGCAGGGATGCCGGAGCCCAGACATTAACCAAAGCCAAGAGGGACCTTTCAGGACCATTTATAACCAGATCAATATGTCAACTAGTCTTGCCCTCAACTCACTCAAGCTTTTGTTGGAATTGAAAGATTAGCCCAGAAAAGAACCTGCCAGAAGAAATGTGCAGGAGACAAATTTGTTCTGCTTAGTGTTCATTTGCCTTCCTCAGAGGGATCCAGGATGAAGTTAATGAGGTATCTGGCCTGGACATCTTTTATTCTCATCCACTGACAAAACACCTGACAATAGAAAATGTTCCGCAGCATTTGTGAAATGAAAGAATGGGTAAATACCTGGATGGTCATGTACAGGCTAGTAAAGGAATAAACTTTATAGCAATTAACCGAGCTCATTCCATTCAGCCAAACTGATGCTCTTGGCTAAAGCCCAGAATTAAAGTGCCTGGAGCAAAATGAAAAAGGTGTAACACTAGCTAGAGGGTGACGTTCTTTCATTTATTCAATCAACAAACATTTATCAACAGTTAGGATGTGTCAGCCCCTGCACTAGGCACTTGGGCACAAAGATAAAAAGCATCGACTCTGTGTCAGGCAGAGTTCAGTTTAGTTGAGAGGGTGGAGATGAGAACAAAGAATGACAAAGCAGTGGGGAATAGCTCTCCTCGGTTACATCAGGAGGGTCCCGGGGAAGGGGGCTACCAGCCCTGGGAAGGTGATTGAGGAGGGACATTTGAGCTGGGCCTTTGGAGGGTGAGCAGGAAACCAAGATGGAAAAGGAGGATAGTGTTCCAGGCTGAGGGGGCAGGCGGAAGAGAAGGGGCTCCTCGGGAAGAGAGAGTGGTTGAGTGTCCAGTTCATAAGGAAAATGAACAGGGTAGAGAAAAAAGGAGGCAGAAAAGGTGGAAAGAGGGGAAGAAAAGTTGTAGGGACTAAGAAAGCATGTGGGGTGGAGTGTGGGTGACCAGGGCCTGTGTGCTAGCGAGAAAGAAGTTTGGACTTGAGTCTACAGGCCACAGGGTACCACAGAGGAGTAAAGTAGGGGAGTTAGCAGCTCAGATCAGCTGGAGGACCATTTACCTAATTCGGTTGGCTGGGTCAGTATCCCTTTGTTCCTGTTCACTTCCTGGGTGTCCTTCTGGAAGTTTGAATGAGTGAATGTTTGCAGAGAGATTCTGTTTTTTTTAAAAAACAACACAGTGTGGAAAATAGGTTGGAGTAGAAGAAAAAGTCAAAAAGACCGCTTATGGCTATTTCAAGGGCAACACTTAGGAGGTAAAACGGATAAGCCTTGATGACTAAACGATCTACGAATTAAGAGAGAAAATAGACTTGAAGATGACTCAGAGGTTCTAGCGCAGTACTGAAATGGTTGAAGAAATGCTTATCAGAAGAAGACTAGAACCTCTATTTTTCACTTCAAATAAGAGGCACTGGGCTCTCAACATAGATTCAAAATTTTCATCACTGTGTTGAACTATTACATGCTTAAAGGCATAGGCCAATGGCAGGTTTCCCACCTGTGCCAGAAAACAGCAAGAAATACTTTGATCCTGACAAGCCTTACAGAGATCAAGGAAAGTATTATCTTAAAATACTGCAGTTTAGCAAAGGTATAGTTTTTGTTTTCTGTGCCTATGGTGCATGAGGAAGCAAAGGCGACGTTTGGAATTAAGGATGAAAATGCATTTCAGTGATAAAGCCCCATGTTCATTCATTGCTAAATTCCTGATTTTAAATGCAATCTCAATTTTACCTCCCCTGAGAAAAGCACGCATTTTGTTTCTGTACTAAAGTTAGAGCTCAAAAACCTGTGCGAGGTCCAGAAACAACGGACAATGATAGAAAAGTGAACCATGTTTCGTATGAATATGAGACAGACAGCGGCAGTGGCTTGTCTGGGCCAGGGTGGCCCCTCCCTCGGTCCTCCTCTGGCCCAGGCCTTGGGGACCCAGACCTGGGCATTATTCATTTTGCCTTTGGCACCCAGAGCACAGGCTTTCAAATATGCAAATGGATGGACATAGCTATGCAAATAGCCTCTTCCCTGTTGCGAAATGTACCTGAAAATCACATTTTCCCAAGCTTGCCCTCAGGCATTTTAAATACTCAAAACCAGGTAAATGTTTCAATTTACGCTGAAGTTTGCAAGTACTCCACTATGTAGGACTTTTACTCAACTCCAAAAGGAGAAGGTTTTGGCTTCTTCTAATTATAAGCCAATTAAGTATAGTTTTGCACAATAAGGTATTTCATTTGGTTTTTGTTCTGTATCAAAGTGACACAGGAAAATTATTACTACTTCCTAGCTGGTTCTAGCCATTGGTTTTATTTTTTGTTCTTCCTCTTTCTTTTCTCTTACAAACCCCGGGAATCAAGGGTAAAACACGTTTTAATAATATTTATGTTACAAATGTAAACACAGGGAAGTCAGAAAATATTTTAATAAGGTTTTCAAAGTCATTATAATTCATCCAAGCTGTTCTCATGCTAAATCCTATATTCTTGTCCTGTTTTCTAACTACATAGTTTACTGAGGAAAGGATAAGTGTGGGTAACCCCTGTTTGCAAAGAGAATCTTCATTTTTAACTTCTGTTGACTCACATTTGTAACCCAGATAAAACGAATGACTGAATTGTTTTACTTATACTCACAGGGAAGGCTTCATTTTTCTTACTCTATTACTTGGTAACACCTATCAAGATAGCTAATTGAATTGACTATTCATAATCTACTCTACCTCCTCAAAGCCATGTTCTACTTCCCCTTTGGTTTACTATCTGAAACATACCAAAGATGACCTGAAGCATGAGTGAATTTAAATCCCATGTGAATTGTGCCAGCTTTTGTATTTTGCCTTTACATTCAAGAAGAGCTTTTTTCTTTTTTTTTCAACTCCCAGGCCACCAAACCCTTTTATTAATAAGCTGCAATAGAGTGAGATTAGTAACAATGATAATCACAAACATCTCTGTTTATTGAATACAACTTGGTAAGCAATGGTGTCAGCACTTTTTATCCACTTACCTCGATTAACCTTCACAGGAAATGAAAGGTTCACTGCTCTTTCTCCATTTTTAGCCTGGTGGACCTGGGTCTGGGCTTGGGATAGAAACCTGCCCACTTCCATCCAGTGAATAACTGGTAGATTCCCTCAGGTGAGGGGTTCAGAAGGCCCCCTGAGTGTCACGAGGACTGACTGACAGACTTCACATGATGTCAGTGGAAAGGGGTAAACTGCAGACTCCAAGCTGGGGATGTTTCCCAGTTTCTGTGAAATCGAAGGGGGTAGGAGGGGTCAAAGTGTTGGAATGTTCTAGAAATTATAAAAGCCCAGCACTCCCCCTTCCCCCTGAGTAGAGGGGACCTCCTCTGTCCAACTCCACACAGAGCCTGTTTGCTCAGGGGACATACTGGGAGACAAGGAGGAGGGAGCTCATGTGCACAGAGGTGCCAGCCTTCCCACCCAATTTGGGGCCTGCAGGACTCCTGGGGTCTGGTGAGAAGGCTGGATTTGGCATTTCTGCCCTGTTCTGATTGCCTGTTTCATGACCTTGTTTGCTGCCCAGGTCGGAGCAGCTCCCTGAGCCCATCATGGGGTTGTCCTTCCCGCTTCTCCAGTCACACGATCCCAAGTGACATTCCAAAACATTGCTCCAGGGTCTCTGCTTGGGTTGGGGGAAGGGTTAGCATAGTTCTGTGCATTCAGTTCCCTCTCCTAGCATGAAATGACGGCAGCCCTCTCTTTCTGCAGCCCACCAACATCACCTCTCCGGGAAACTGGAGCCTGGTTACAATGCTGGGACACACTTCCAATGGGATCAGCAAAAATCAAGTAATCCTTCTCTAATTCCTCTGTGCTATTTTGGACAAACTGACTAACCCCAATGCATAGAGTTCCCTTGTTGCATCTCTGGATCCATCGAAGCACCCAGGAATGCTGGGGGGCGACACATCCTGGGTTACAGAGGAGGATCCTGACTCCTCTGGTCTTCCCAGACATGACAGCTGATGGGAGGCCTTAGGGACCAGTCCCCTGCAGAGGCGTTAAGAAGAGCTTTTTTCTGACTTCTCATATAGAGACGGAAGAAAACAAAAAGATGGGCCAAACTAAGCCGCCTGCAGAGCGCCCTCTAGTGAAAGAACGAGGATGCTGCCTTCCAACCCAGGTCCTGCCCTGACAGGATTTGTTAGGGGAAAACCACCTCGTCTTCCTGAACCCTGCACAAAACATTTTAAGGATCTAACTCCCAATGCAACAGATATCTTGACATCTAATCACAGCTGCCTGGTTGTATTACTGTTACTCTATTAAAATTCCAAATCAGCTTATTAGTGTATGCATTTCTTCCGTGAATAAAAACAGGAATTCTAACAGAACTCTCCTTAAGTCGGTAACAAAGCCGGAAACCATCAAGATGATAAGGCACTAAAACCTGGAGAATTCATCTTTAAATTGCTATCAAAGGAAAGAAAAACCAAAAGTGTGGCAGTCATTCAATGTAGCAACAGCCTCTCCTAATAAAAACCAAAATGCCATGGGTGCAGATATTGACTAAGACAAAGGAGCAAAGTTATGTCCATTAAAGATTATTCATCTAAGTGGCCATTTGACAAACCTTAGCATTGTGAGAACGTTAGGTACATTTAAGGTTTCACTTTGTATGGCCTGTTTCCACAAAAGATTTGAAATAGTTCAAAACAAGATAGTACGGTAAGATGATCTATTGAGAGAAATAATTTCTCTAGAAGGAATTGAAGTTAGAAAATAAAAGCTTTTCCCCAATGACATTGGGAGGCACTACGTGCTGCTTTAAAGCTGCATTGTCAATGGAAATATGGCTATGAGTGGTGTCTACAAAGAACCTGACACAGAGCGCAGACCCCTGGGAACACTGGCAAGGGCTTCTATGACCCCCTAGGAGAGGCAGTCACTTCCACAATCCAGCAGGAGAAGCAAAGCCCCACAGATGGTGAAAAAGCACTGTATACTTAAGTAGTAACAGTATCAGCTGCCCTGGACCAAAAACTCTTCCCACTTTTTCCAGACCAAGCAAGCCTCTGGAGTTCTTGAACAATATATAGAGTAGAGCCATCCTAAGATTAATACAGTGTTCTTCCGCTAACCCTAAAGATTGAGAATACCGGTGTGTTCTTAATCTATTTTTAAAGTGAGAAGTATCATTTTTTTCACACCGATATTGTGGTTCATGTCTGTCTTCATAGTAAAATATAAACAGACCTAGGAAATTCAACTCAAATAAAAACTGGACTAAATATGCCAACTCTAGTGGTCAAAATGGCTGTCTTTGGCTCGATGCTATTTTGAAATGATCAGGTTGCATTGAACGGTAAGTAGGATTTCTTTTAAAAGGGAAAGTTCCAAAGCAGGTTTATTACTGTGACTTAACTTGAGCTTTCTGAAGAAAACATAAATGGTTTTAAGAAAATATTGAATGTGGCTTTCAAATCCCCTAAATGAATCTACATATATAGGAAAAATGTCTAACGTCAGATAGGAAGATCACATTCCTTCTTGACCCTTCAGCTAGGAGCCAAGTTCAGGTAGGTACTTATAATTTCCCATCTCCTTCAGGTGGATGACCACTCCCTACCTATTACTCAACCCTAGCATGGGCTTGAGTAATTTCATCAGTTAGCAAAAGGGAAACATTGGACTCTGACCTCGCAAAGCAAATAATTCTTTGAGTTTATGGCGGATAGGAATTTCCGCAGGAAATCCCATACTCTCCCTGGGTGGGCCCAGACATGTACAGCAATGCATTTCACTACTGCATTTCCTGTAGACCTGAAGTCTAAAGTCAGATTCCTAGAAGCAAGATTTCTTGATTCCTTCCATATCTATGAAGTACAGCCACTGCCTGCATTCCATTGTTAAAGTATTATGTTCAGAAAAAGTGCTTTCCATCTAGGTCAGACCACCTCTGTAGCACTGCCTCAAGCCTGGAAGACCACAATTTAAGAGGAGATATTGAGTAATTGGAGTATGTCCAAGGAATATAATCAAGATTCTCAAAGTAATGTCAAATGGCATATGATTGAAAAAGAACTGGAAATGTCTGCCTTGAAAAGGACAGACTGTCTCATGCTTCTCTCATTGCAGCTTTATAGAAAAGCCTTGTTTTGTGTAGAGAGGCTTATTTTTTGTTAGATCTAAAAGGCAAGCAAATTTCAGTTCCATATAAGAAAGTACTTTCTCATAATTAGAATATACTGCATTTTCAGAAGATGATTTCACACTAAATAAGAGGTTGGACTCCTAACCTTGAAATTCCAGGTTCCTAATAGTCTATATAGCTGGTTAGTTCTTTTTAAAAAAATATATATTTTTTTGGCATGAGAATTCTGAATCATTTCTGGAGTCAATAGTTTCTTCTAAAGCAGCTCAGTCAGACGAAAACACTTGATTTGATGCCAGTAGGTACGATTCCCATCACCTTACAGATGGGGTAGTAGGTAAAACCAAGAAAGCATGGACTTCAACGTTTGACTTAAGTTCAAATCCTACTCCACCATTTGTAGCCTGTTGTGACCTAGGTTACCTAGCTTAACCTCACTAAGCTTTCATTTCCTCATCTGTAAAATGGGATAATACTATTTAGGTACAAGATCCTCGTAAGAATTAAATGAGATAATGAATATAGGGAGCTTAGCGAAGTCCCTGTGGCTCAAAGAAACTCTTCAATAGAGGGCAGCTGTGATATCAGACAATTCACAGCCCTTCATTGCCCCTGCACCCCAAGCACTGCACTGTTTGAAGATTTTCCACATGCATCCTAGACATCCACATACAGAGGAAGGTGGGTGGGGAAAGGGAAGGACAAAAAGTTTTGTATGCCTCATCCATATACAAATAAATACCTCTGAACGCACACACATTTCTTCTTAAAAACTTTTTTTGGTGTAACTGTGGATTCACGTGCAGTAGTAAGAAATAATACAGAGACATCTGATGTAGTCTTTATACGTTATACGCCTTTTAATGTCATGTTATTTTCTTATGATGTTAGGCATTGTTGTCTGGTATTTTCCCTCCATCCAACGTATTGACGCAAAAAGTGGAAATAACAAATGTTGCTGAAAGCACTGAGAACCTGGGTGAGTCTGTGAGTCACTGTTTGGGGCCTGTGAGTCACTGTTTTTCCCTTCTCTCGACACATCTAGCCCCCGGTTGGGTCTTCCTGTCTAGGTAACACCTGCCCACTGCTTTGTGGACAGCACAATCCCTGTTCTAGGACACTGGACTTCCTGGGTTCCTGGAAAATGGTGTTTTTTGTGGCTTGTTGAGCAAAGGGTGTGGTTTGTGTTGAACATGGTAATATTCCGATTTCTCTTGATTAATCAATTAATATTCCAGTGCTGAGGTGAGGTAGTATGTTTTCTTTCTTCCCACAACAATTAATTAATCTGTATTGGCTGAGCCCCAGAGAAAATGTATCCTAGGATATATCTGGGGTTGGTTTCAATACAGTTGGGGGCTTTCAGGTGGAAAATTCTCCATTTAGCAATTACATGCAATGAGAAAACTCGGAATTCATAAGTGATTCAGTAACTCACAAGCCACGGAGTGCAATAAAAGCCACAGAAGGACAACCTGAGCTGGATTCGTCACCTACACCAAACCAGTACTTCTCCCAAAACGGCTAATGAACAGGATCTTGTAGGGAGATTTTTAAAAGTACAGATTCCTGTACCAAAATGCACCCCTACCAACCCCTGAAGGTTCTAATCCAGTGGGTAAAGGCAGGGCCAGGGAAACAGTATTTTCTCTAAAGTTTCACAGGGGTTCTGAGTGCCAGCCAGGGTTGAGAACCACCGCTCTGAGCCAGCAGATCAACACGATGCCTGTGCACTCGTATTAGGAAAGAGAAAAGGAATGCTTCCCTCCAACCCCACTTTCAGAATATTCCAGTTGCTTTTATTTTTAATTATTTTTTACAGTGATGATGAGGAGTTCCAGTTTTTCAAATTACTTCACAGAGATCATCTAGTTGGAGGTATGATTAGGCCAGTTTCATGGAAGAATGTGGCTCTAATTCATCACAAATTTGAAAAGAGAAAAAAATGCTACACCCCATTGCCAGAATATTTCACTAGTGGCAAAAAACAAAAAAAAAAATCTCACCAATGCCAACATCTTCTAGCTTATTGGGCAGGTGGGGAAGATAGGTGACAAATGGGGTGCTTGCCCAGATACCTACCTACTGCGGTGAAACCAACAACTCCCGCACCCCAGGCCTGACAAACTCCTTTGCACCACAACAAATCCTACCCCAAATGCTGTCACTCTTGTGTATATGAGAACTTTCCCTCTAAAAAGACAATACAAGAGTTGGGAGCCAAATCTCTGGTGCTAGGAGCATCTACACATATTTTAATTAAGAGCCCATTTGAATATGGAGCTATTACACACTGTAGCAATAAAATTAAACACTGTCACTGTCTGTTCTTCAATAGCTTACAAGCATTTTATATTCAGAGTCCCCAAGCTAGAGTTTCAAGAAATATCCCTTTAGTCTTTGACTGTGAAACAATCTCCATATAATTTTTCATACTTCCTTTTCACTTCACAGACTATTTATAACCACACTTAATGAGCTAGACTCAAAATGAACATAAATGGTACATCAACATAAAAGAACATTAAGGGCAAGCAAAAAGGTTAGTCTGTATCATACCATGCTGATAAAGTTGTCTTCCCAACAACTTAGAAAGGATAGAGCCTACGGGAATATATGTAGGGGGTTCATGGAAGGTCCCACGGGGTAAAGTGTTCATTCGAGGAAGAGGGTGCATTTTAAGATGTGAATGATCGGACACAGAATAGGGGAAAGGGCGCATCTTCTTGATATGCCAAAATGCCCTCGTTTCAAATGATTAACACTCAAGGTTGAAGTGTCATGTATGACAACAGCGGTTCTCAAAGTGTGGTCCCCAGGCCAGAGAACCTGTTAGCGATGCACATTCTCAGGCCCCACTCCAGATCTGCTGAATCAGAAACTCTGGGGTTGGGACCCATCTAGATGTGTTTACCAAGCTCTCCAGGTGATTCTGAGCCACGCTCAGGTTTGAGAACCACTGTATTACAAGAAATGAAAATATGGCCAGATATTTATACTCTTCCCTCTCCTCTCCTCCCCTCCCCCTCACACACGCACACAAACACACACACATGCAGCCAGGAGCACGCATATAGTGTTCAAATAACTGGAAACCAGCCCTTGTTTTCCCTTTTCTGGGAGACTTTATTTCCTTTCGTGTGCACAGCGCTGAGGCGGGGGTGGACTTTAAACAATCCCTAATGAAGGCAGACGGCACCACGTATTTATCACATTTTACTGTGCTGTGTTTACCCCTTACCGCTTTGGGTCCATTTGCATATAATCTTTCATAATTCAATTCACTTGTTTAAATCATTTCTTTTATTTTCACTTATTTATTCAGATAGGGAAGTTCACTTTACAGATCACTGGGGCCTCCCAGTGGCAATGTTTGGTAACTTCAGACTCGGATTTAATTCCCCGAGTTTTGAGGGAATGGTATCCAAATCCCCAGCCTCTCACCTAGTTGGTAGAAGCAACAGATAGAATCAATGCACGCTTTTTATCTGAAGTGGATTTCATGGGCATCCGAGCTGACATGTCCTCAGATGCTGGCTTCCACTTCTTGCACGTATCAGACTCCACGTTCAGGCACTTGCTGAGTAGAGAGGTCGGTCAGCGGGCTTCGGTGTCTGCTGGTCAGTGCACACAGGAATACACGTAATAAAGAAAGAGAGAAACTTATCCTGCGATTCCTTTTCCTCAGTAATCTTGAGGTTTTCTCTCTATAGAGTTTCCTCCCTACCATCCCGCCCTGGAAGTTGTCACTGCCCCGGGTAGCCAAGTCCTGCCGGAAGTTTACATACATCCTTCTCTGTTTTCTGGAACATTCTGTGGTCTGGCTCGCATCGCCATCCAGCGGCAATGACCAGGGTCCTCTGAGCGGGGCCCTCAGGGACAGCCCCTGACAGCTGCCCTGTGCTGGCGTCACGGCAGCAGGCACCGGCCCGGCCCCGCCCGCATCGCCTAACACTCCGTCAGTGGTCCAGGCCTCTCGCTAGGGTGTGAGGCTTACTCAGCAGTATCAGTATCGCCCTCCCGGAACAGCGGGGCCTGTCAACGGATAAACCTCAGGCTGATGGACGCCCTTGGCCGTTTCCACTTAGCCAAGTACTCTGGTGTCCTTCCAGTCTCCCCGGCACAGCCCCGGTGCCCTCTGCTGGGGCTGCAGAAGGCCACGCTGCCTGAGTCAGTTCTGCCTTCACCTGGGAAGATTGCTGAAAAGGTGGTTTCCTGGACTGGGATGCTCCCCTCACCCCGCGGCTTAGCTCCGTGCTGATGCAGAGTGAGCCTTCCCCCCTAGGAACAGCCCTGTAAACAGCCGCGTCACTGACAGATCGGATGAAGTTCTAAAGTTCAGCCCCGCCCCCTTGGCCTTTCCCGCTGAGGAGTCACCTGAGGGCATCCTCTGCCTTCACCTCATTCGGCCTGAGCTGTTTTAAGATCACTACATATCTTTAAATTAATCTTTGTCCGATTTCTTTTTTTTGCAAAGAAAATTTTATTTAAATCTTTGCTTATACACTCATTCTCCTAGTGATTTACTGTTCACAATGCAGATACATAGCAATAGTATCCCACTTACGCTAATTTGTACAAATAAAGACAGCATTCACTAAATTCAGAGCAATTAGTGAATTGCTCCGAATTAGCTAGAATAAAATTCAAATTCAGGATTTTCTTGCAAGGTTCAGAGTGGAAAATGGACACAGGGCAGTTCTCGAAAAGAGCAGAAGCTTTGGTGCCTTAGAGACCGAGGTTCCCATCCCAACCGGACACACATCAGAGAAGCTGCTCACCCCCACTGAGCCTCAGTTTCTTCATGTGTAAAATGGGCTAATACCTCCAGGGTATTAGAGGTATTCAGTGAGCTCTATGTAAAATATCTAAAACAGAGACCAAAGCTGTGAGTATTCCGTAAATGGAGTTGTTTCAGCAAGGATTATTAGAAGCTACAATTTTTCCAGAGAGTGGTTCAAGGGGGTTACTCTCGGCTTCCCAGAAAGCGCCCCTGTCTCCATCTCCTTTCCCAGCTACAGGTTATTTCTCCAGGAAGTCTTCACTGACGCCCTGGTTGTGGATTAGTTCCCCTCCTATCACCACACCTGACACTGCACTGAAAACATGTCTGTCTCCCCCTCCATGCATTGACTTTGCTGCATCTGCCCATTTGCACTGAACTTGAAGCCTCCAGGAGGACTGCCCCATCCACCTTGTTCACTGTGTGTCTACAGCCCCTGCTTGGGGTTTCAGTAAATACTGAATGAATGAATGACAGCCATTAGATGGCTACCTAGAGAAGAAAAATAAAATATCAAGAAAGTAAAAGGTATTTACATTAGTTATTTTGCATTCTTATAATTGCCTTTAAGTCTCCTTGAATTACCTTCAAAAAAATATGAAATCTGTTCCCAGCCACTCTAGCACTTTGCTCCCCCCACCCCAAGAATGCTGCACATTCTTATTATATATTATATTTGTTAGAATAATTGTATAATTATTCCAACTAATTATAATCATATTAGAATTATTCCTCTTTTGAATACATGATTATAAAATATGTTTATCATGTTTGACACCCTTCTCATTCTTAAACTGACGACATATTAATCACAGAGATCCTAAGGAAGAAGGAAATCCTTGCTAGAAAAGTGTTAATAATTTACTAGTTGCAAACTGTACTTTTACCTCTGAACACCAGGTGGGTAAAAAACGTTACTCATGTTTGTTAATCTAAGAATTTCTTACATTTTTATGGCCTGTTCTTTGGGCTTATTTATGATGGTTTGGGACAAAGAGAAAACCTTTACCATTATGATTTATACTCTTCCAACAAAGGAAACACAGAAAGAGATAAGAAACCCAAATTAAACCATGGCATCAGATAAGAAAACCCAAATTAAATCACCACACACACACACACACACACACACACACACAATCCACTGAAGGTAAGGGGTGACTGATAATTTAAAATCAAAACAAAGAAGAGTATAGACATACAGACTGTGGACAATGAAAATATGGAAATTTTCAAAAGCCTAAGCTACAAAATCTAGCATTACCAAATAAAAAAATTTCAGATGCCTTGTGTCCTGTATTTGTGGCATTATAAAATAATGCCTAGCCATTAAAGTACTTTTATATGCTTTTAAAGTACTTTTATTTTAGTTTTAGTCAGTTTGTGCTTTTGTTTAGAAAATCTAACAATACATTTTGGTATGCTAAAGTGTTAGTAATTAGCAGCAGATAGCCAATATTTTCCTATTTTTTTTTTCTGTTAATGCCATTTATCGAAAAATTGACCTGGACATCTGTTTTCATTTTTAGTGATGCTTTTAAATTCCTTGATGGTTGAGTGCCAATTCTAAAACTTGATTGGATTTCAAGGAAAGACAATTGCCTCAGAAACAAAGAAACTGAGAGAAGTGAGAGGAAAAACTCCTGCCTTCAAGCTTTCCCAGTATAAGCACTGTTGATGATAGAGGCCAAAGGTTAGTTCAATAGCACAGGCAGTCAATGGTGTGTGCCCAGCAATCTAACTACAACATATTACGCAATCTGAGTAAATACTCATGTCCAGGCCAGAAACTCTTAGTAAAAGGAGTTAGTATGACCACAGAACTAATTGATGCTACCTAAGGCCACCTAAGACACAACTGTCCCATTAATACAACCATGCAATTATACAGAACACTGTCTTTGATTATGTGTGAAACTTGGAAGCAGAGCACATACTGAAATTGGGCTTGCAGGTAAATATTCTAGACTTAATTTCACATCACAAACTCAAAAATGCCAAAACCTGGATGTGGAAATCATTTGTGAACTATTTCCAGACTCCATAAAGCAGACATGAAGAATTAGGTCCACACACAAACACACCACCAAATATCTATGATTTTTCAATTTTGCTTTGCCCGTATCCCCTACGTTTTGTGAAAGGATTTACCTGCTGCATTCCCAATCTTATTTAGTACTGCCTTATAATTTGGTGGAAAAAATGTACATATTTGACAATTTTTTTACTTCCTTCACATGTAGATTTCCATGAAAATTAAGTTAAAGTGGAATTGAGAAAAGAGGCACAGTATAATTAACTTTCTTCTAAACTTATCACTAAGCTTACTTATCTGATCTACTTAATTTGACTTTAATCCTTTTATTTCTAGAGCCCAAGGTCCCAAGATTGTTTTCAAAATTAGTACATGTAAATATTTTCTTGTATCAAAATCCTACCCAGTGGATATGTTTTACTACCAAAGGATATTCAGAAATTACTTATCTGCTCTCATGCCAACAGCAATGCTTAAAGCAAGTTGGACGTGATCTCTGTGTACAAAGACCAGGCATTCACAGAGAACACCAAGCTGCTGGAATCTGAGGATTTAAAGGAAAAAAAAAGGAACATTCCATTCTGTTATGTTTCCTCATCTTCTTTCTTTATTCTATGGCTCCAAATCTCTTAGGAAGTCACCCAATGCCATAATTCTTTATCCAAAAAGAAACCAAATATTAATCTGGCATGAAAACCAATGTTTTAACATTCTGGTAGACAAAAATTGGTACAAATGAAATAGGATAGATCAGTAAATTCTAAGACAGAAGATTTGAGTACAGTATTTAGTTTCCTAAAGTCAGCGGATATGGCCTGGGGCACAAAAACTCTCGTGTTTACATGCATATAACAGAAATTTTAAGCTGCAGAGTATTGCCAGCAAGTTGGTATGTCTGCTGTGAAGCAATAATGATTCTGTGATAACCTCCATTAAAACCTTGACAGTCAGTATTGTTACTCTATTAGAAACCCAGAAAGTTACTGCAAGAAATAGACTAAGGTTTTCAGTAGCGTAGTTTAACCTGTCAGAATGAAAGACAGAAAGAAAGAAAGAGAGAGAGAGAGGGAGGGAGGGAAGGAGGGAGGAAGGAAGGGGAGCAAAGGCAAAATTCACAGTAAATTCTCTTGGGTTAAAGTTAACACATCAATTCCTAGCCATTAAAAAAAAAAAACTGTAAGATAGAAAAAAGCTACTCAAATTACATCTTTTGGAATTCAATTATTGTAAAATTGAATCTAGAAAAGTGTGGAGAAAAGATAGCACAAAGATAAAAGTAGACAAACACGCAGAATGGAGTGAAGCAGGAGAGACACAGGGTATGTGGGTGGGTGCTCCAATTTGCAAGGGAATGCTATAAAACAGAATAAAACAATGGGTGTTGAGCACTGTGTTTGACAGACTGACACTTGGAGAAAGAGGAACTGTTAAGAACCACACAGCTGGCTTGGTTCTAACACAGTCTTTGAAAGAAGGACACTTTAGTCTAACTAAAAATAGCTTAGTAGTGATATACAACCTTTTTTTAGCAGAGGAGCCATTTTTTTCATTTGTTACCCCAAGATTCATGCTGTTTCACCTAAAACCCTCCTAGAAGCCTCTGAGGCAGCTTCTCAGAACCTTGAGACTCTGCTGGCCGGCTCAAAAACCACAGTGGCAGTAAATTCTTTGAGTCAACAGACCCGAATATAATTTGGGGGAAGGAGGGCAGAGCTTCGAAAACATACCTCGGGTCTAGCTGTGTCTGACCTCAGCGCGGCCACCTGGGGGCTCAGTCCTCGTTTCAGCTCCTGTTCACTCTTTTGCTCCCCGCGTGAGCTGTGCAAACGACCTCTCAGCCGATGACTCTGATGTTCTTTGTTCTGTGATGTCCAGCAGCTCGGACCAAACACTCCCGAGTCAGCCTCACACTCATACTCAACATGGAGAGAAGGTCGGTGGGCATTAGCTTCCAGACTCTTCTAGAAACGACCCCTTCTCGCCACCTCCGGGCACAGTCCCTGCGGGGGCCCGGGCTGCCATCCCCACCACAGCCTCCCCGCTGGTCCCTCCGCCCTGCGTAGTATCCTAGGAACATCAGCCGGAGTGGTCCTTACACGGAGGGGTAACTGCTTCACTCCTCCACTCCAAACCACCCCGCGATCCTCCGCTTCACCGGAGGAAGAGCCAAGGTCCTCGCAATGGCCTTGAGGTTGCGGCTGCCCTGATGTGCTGCTCAGACCCCTCAGGAGGACTCATCGCCTCCACGCGGGCAGCGCTGCTGGCCGGCGGCCCTGGGCTGTCAACGTCCGCGGGCATCGCCTCACCCGACCCCCCGGCGTAAGTCACCTCGCCCAAGGTCACAGCCTTCCCGGGCCATTTGCGTCCAGTGACTGTGCGACACGGGTTATCAAGGCTCAGCAGTCTCAGCGCCCCCCATCCCCGCCCCCAGGTCCACAGCCCCATGGGGGTGGGTCGGCTGAGGCCGTGCACGGCAGCTCCACCTTGCCCCGCTTCCTTCTGCCCCTTCCACAGGTCTTGATCCCCACGACACTCCCTAAAAATGGCCTGCACATCAAATGCCGCCTCCTGGCCTGCTTCCGGAGAACCCAGCCTGCCACGAAGGCCCCGTCCCGCCGCCGATACTGAAGCTTCCTAGCCTCCCCGCTCGCCCTGCTCCGAGCTCACTGGCCTCCGATGTTTCCTCCTGAGGACCGGTGGGCTCCGGCTTTAAGGTCTGGCAGAGATGTTCCTTCTGCCTGGGACACACCTCCCCAGATACCTGCACTGCTGCTTCCCTCACCTCCTTCCAGCTTTGCTTAAATGTCACCTTCTAAATGAGCCTCCCTGACACCAGAGAAAAAGATTCTCATCTTCTCCTGATGCATTTGCTTACCTTTCCAGGTACTGATTTCACTTGAAAGAAATGACTTCACTCACTTACAAGAGTTGGAAAATTACTGTTTTAAATACATAAAGGCAGAGCAATGGTTAAAAAAAAAAACAAACACGGGCTCTGGACTCAGACCTGGGCCTGAGTGCCTAGCGCTGCCACTCTGCAGCTGTGTGGCTCCACCCCTGGTGGCCTCGGCTCCTTTACCTGTGCAGTGGGGATACTGATATTACATAGACTCTTAGAATGGTTGTGAGGATTAGTTGACTTTATGTACACAGCAGGCTGTGAAAACTATAAAGGGGCGTATAAATACTGGTAATTATTGAGAGATGACCCCAGGAACCGTGCATACCAAAAAACCCACTGAGAGTACATTTGCATCCTGGCTTAAGGTCAGAGTCCTAGGAAATAAACTTTTCAGCTCTGTTCAACCCTGAGTAGACTGAGAACTTCCAGCAAAGCAGAAAGGGCTGGGCAAGGACCACCCCGAGGGCACAGAGCCTGCCTAGCCAACATCACCGAGAACCCGGAAGAGCTACCAACCGCTAGTCTTCTTATGTGG
The DNA here is from genome assembly GCF_039906515.1 of Pseudorca crassidens. Taxonomy (NCBI): domain Eukaryota; kingdom Metazoa; phylum Chordata; class Mammalia; order Artiodactyla; family Delphinidae; genus Pseudorca; species Pseudorca crassidens. The sequence continues at coordinate 9,242,733 of NC_090313.1, forward strand.
TACAAAATCCTAATATTTTGCTCTTCTTGCACTGACTTTACTTACTTCAGACTTTATTCTAATCTCTAAGGTCCTTGTGAAAAAAAAAAAGCACATAGGATTTCAAATATCTAGGTCTCTATATGTTTATCAGAAGAGCTTTAAACTTTAAAACCAGCCATATGTCTGGTTATTTGAGATTAGAGACTGAAATCTTTTCATGTGTATTTTTATACACACGAAAAGTCTTTATATTTATTTCTCTTTCTGTGATGCAGAATAACTGTACTTGGCCTAAAAATAAAACAATGGCTCCTCCAAAATCTCAACTGATTTTATGTTTTCTTCCATTCATTTTTCATTTACTGGAGTGAAATGTCCTTGCCTGTAACCTCGAATCCACCAGCTTGACTGATTTCAGAGGGTGTGCTGGAGACCCACCCTGCCAAGCAGAGAAGACAGACCACCAATAAGCTGGCACTAATGAAGCCACAATAATCTAACATTGACCATTACCTTCTCTGTCTGCCTAGTCAGATTTATTTGTAGAGCCCACTATAGTCCATTTCATTATTTCTAAAGAGAGAATCACATAAGCTTATGTTTAAAACATTTTAGACATACTATTATTAAAAACCATCATTCTACAGTTATACATTAACAATAATTGCACCATTTATTAAGATGATAATAATTATAAATAGTACTATAGAAAGATAAGGAAAGCAGACATTGTCCTAACCAATTACCACACAGAATGGCTTTGCCATCCTATACACCTGTGTGCTATATCTGGGAAAATCCCTGTCTGGGGCAAGGTGCGTGTGCACGTGTGTGTGTGTGTGTGTGTGCGCGCGCGTGCGCGCGCGTGCGTGCGTGTGTGTGTGTGTGTGTGTGTGTCCCCTTGGGAAAGTCAGCTATATCAGATCATCCAGGTTTTTTGTTAAAGCAATAATCATCACTAGAAATTGCCTTCCCTTTCCAAGTCCTCCTCTGAGGATATCATGCACTCCTCCAATTTTTCTTCATAGCTTTATACAACTTAATATTCAGGCTAGGGAAACTGGAAATCTCCTCCAGGTTAAACAACTCCTTAAATCTATCTACAAATTTATCTTCCTTCTCCAACCTGAATTTCATGACCCAGAGGATGACGGTGGTTTCTTTGCACAGATGGTCAAAAGTAATGAGGAGTTCTTCCAGAAATGGATGAGCATAGACAACATCGGCCGCCAGGATGTAGTCAAAGTTGCTGGAAGCCTTGGGAAAGTTCTTGTCTAAAGCTACACCCCAGGAGAGCTCTTTAACCTGAGGCAAATGCTTACATTTCATTTTGGTGTTTTGGGAAATATTATATTGCAGGTTTCCAAGTAACTCAGGTAAATCTGTGGCAGTCACATGTGCACCTGGGAAACAAAGGACAGTAGGAAAAGTAACCTTCATGGGATAAGGTAAAGCAATTAGGTTTCAAGCCACCATGCACTTTACAATTCTGCACAAATGCTAACCTCATGTCAAGGACTGGTCAGTACACACAGGAGGGAAATCCCTTCAAAATGGATGCTAAGGCACCTTTATGCCTCTCCTTACAAACAATTAGATTCCCCAGGCACTTCTGCACTCTGCTGCGTTTTTCTGTTCTCCTGGTTTTTTGTCTGTCTTGTTTTGTTATTGTTGCTGTTATTTTCTATTTATCTACTTAAAAAATCAAGAGAAAGGGAAATTCAAAGTATTTGGTACCCTCATTGGAACAATCAGATGTCACAATTGAAAGATGAAAGGGTTCTTCACTAAAAGAAGTCTGAGCCCCAGTCATGTGAGACCAAACGGGTGTATATAACACTGGGCATCGTTATCGTTGACCAGGAAGTGTTCAAGTGTGAGAAATGGAGGGAGGAGAGAAGACTTTTCAATGTCATTACATGGAAAGTATCAGGACACCCATGTTCATGCCCACATGTAGTGCTCATACAACCAAAGATCAGCTGGACCCCATTATAAGTCTTTTCAGCTGGACCCCATTATAAGTCTGTCTCTTCCCATTAAGAGATGTTAAAACCTAGCTACAACCCACATATAGTGCTCATACAACCAAAGATCATAGACACAGGACAGAATGCTCAGATGAAGAAGAGATAAACAATCCCCAAGGTAAAAGTGAATACTGGTGGTCATTGTCAGGAAGAAATCAGAAAGCAAAAACCAATAAAATTTGGCCCTTAAAGTGAACTTTGAGCAGTAGCAGAGCCTGAAAACAATGTGTAAATAAGCCTAGGATTGGCTGTTTCTACATCATCAGACATGAAAGAAGAAATGGAAGGGAAGTCTAGTTCAGCCCAGACTGGTTTACAGCCCATTCTTCACCCAAGATGGCAAGTTTCTCTGGCCACTGACTGTATTTTCTGGAACATATTAAAATGGGAGGAAAATAAGCATTTCATTGGTAGAATCACAGAGATATGAATCTCTACATTCTAGTGGGGTGGGTGGGTCTATCATTTTTCATAAATCTTTTTAAAATCCCAAGATAAGGAAGGACCCCCTCTGTCCCCCGACCCTGCCCATAGGAATAGAATCAATCTGACTATTAAGATCTTTGTGTCTAGAGAGGTAAATATCATCACTGACTAAACAAAGTTTCCACCTTTTGATATTTGTTTCAAGTTATAGGAGCAGACCAAAAGGATCAAACCATAATTCAAAAAGACACATGCACCCCAATGTTCATTGCAGCACCATTTACAATAACCTAGGTGTCCACTGACAGATGAATGGATAAAGAAGATGTGGTACATATGTACAATGTAATATTACTCAGCCATAAAAAGGAATGACACCGGGTCATTTGTAGAGATGTGAATGGACCTAGAGTCTGTCATACAGAGTGAAGTAAGCAAGAAAGGGAAAAACAAATATCGTATATTAACACGATGTATTATGTATGTGGAATCTAGAAAAACGGTACAGGTGAACCTGTACCGTTCCAGGGCAGGAATAGAGAAACAGACGTAGAGAACAGACATGTGGACACAGTGGGGAAGGGGAGGGTGGGATGAATTTGGGGATTAGGTTTGACATAAATACACTACCATGTGTAAAATAAATAGTGGGAACCTGCACTATAGCACAGGGAGCTCAGCTCTGTGATGACCTAGATGGGTGGGATGGGGGGCAGGGAGGTCCAAGAGGGAGAAGATATATGTATACATACAGCTGATTCACTTTGTTGTACAGCAGAAACTAACACACTGTAAAGCAATTATACTCCAATAAAAAAATATTTTTTAATTATGAATGAACAACTTCCCAAAACACAAATTCTGCTCTTAAATGAGGAAGCCCTCAGGAATAAATCCAATGTGCCTCTGACACTGTCCATACTAAATGGAATGGTGACTTTAGAAAGCAATATCAAGACAGAGCAATCTAAAAATTATATTTGGAGAGGACTTCAAGGGTCTTATATTTCCCCAGTGTTTAGAAAGTTGTAAACTGCTAAATCTTGAATTCCTCTCAAGATTTTAGAGTGGCAGGTGTGCACTTCTGAAGATGAAGGAAATCAGGACAGATGTGGGCAGCACACATCAGAGAAGGCAGCTAAATTAAGGCCATGAAATAGATAACAGCAACAAAAAAGACTGAACTGAAGCAGGCTCAGGCTTACATATAGACAATCACTTTTAGTTGGAAAAGAAGATGCTGGTGGAAGAACAAGGGATTGCAAAAGAAAAATGGAAATAACTGAGAAAATTGATGGACAAACGCCTAAACTTAGAAGCAGACGTGATTTCTCATACTTTTTCTCTATTCTAACAGATGCTTTTTCATAAAAGCATAGGACTTCAACACCCAAAAGGAATATACAAGTACATGGGAATGTTGAAATGGGGTTAAAATTTAAATAAAGATCGTCTGAGTCCGCATAGTCAGCTCTGCCTATGCCTAGTATTTCACACATCCTCCAGCAGTCAGGATGCTGGGGTGCACATCCCAGTTAGCCAGGATAAAAATCCAGCTTCCCAGAAAACCAAATGGGTGACTTTAACATCAGTTTCCTGATAAAGCCCATTTAACAAATTAAGGGGTTAAAATTGGCCCAGGTCATAGTAAACTGGATAGTAAAAGCAACTAATGATACAGGATCATGGAATTCGCTGATCCCACTCAATCAAAAACACCTGCTTACCAAGTAAACTTGCCACGATGGAGACTAACCCTGTTCCAGCTCCAATTTCAATCACATTTTTGTCAACCATGTTATACTGCTTTACATTTGTTTCCAGAAAATAGCATAGAACAAGGGCCTATGAAAATTCAAAAAAAAGAAAAAAGTAGTGCTTGGCAAGTAATCACAGAAAGTAAAATTAAACTCTATTAGATAAATACCCCACGAACGCTATGATATGTATGTGAGCCCATGTGAGTGCATGTGTGCATCCATACACATCACTATAGAAAATTATCCACAGAAGTACATCCTTCAGTAGGTTCAACACTTAGGATAGGAAAAGTCCTTGGGGATTGTTGGGGAGAAAAGAGAACTAAGAATATAGAGTTCAGTTACTTAGGCTTGATTATCCTTAAAAGCAGCAACTTCTAATAATAACAGTCATTTTAAAGAAGTGTGTGGGGTTTCCCTGGTGGCGCAGTGGTTAAGAATCCGCCTGCCAATGCAGGGGACACAGGTTCAAGCCCTGGTCCGGGAAGATTCCACATGCCGCGGAACAACTAAGCCCATGCGCCACAACTACTGAGCCTGCGCTCTAGAGCCCGTGAGCCACAACCACTGAGCCCGCGTGCCGCAACTACTGAAGCCCACATGCCTAGAGCCCGTGCTCTGCAACAAGAGAAGCCACCACAATGAGAAGCCCATGCACGGCAACAAAGAGTAGCCCCCGCTCACCACAACTAGAGAAAGCCTGCGCACAGCAACGAAGACCCAATGCAGCCAAAAATAAATAAATTTATAAAAGAGAAAAAAAAGAAGTGTGTGTTTGGGATTGAGGCAGACAGTGGGGGGAGGGGGTCTGCACCCTTCATAGGACAATTGATAAATAAGTGGTGGTCTTTTAGAATATCCTGCGTGTTGAGACTGAAATGGATTTCATTATAATTGTTTAACTCAAATGGAACCAGTTAAATGGGAAATTAAAATGTTTACTATTCTTAACTTCTGTGACTTATAGTCACAAAAAACTGAAGATGTAAACAACACTCTTTATTAACGCTACAAATCAGAAATAGAATTCATTGGTAAAAGCATCTTCCCTATTTCGTGATTTCTAAATTTTAGTGTTGTTTGAGGTCACAAAAGAGAACCATGGAGCCTCCTTTCTCCTTCCAAACAGTATATAATAACGAACAACATCGGATGAGAACTGATTGAAATGCAGCAAACTTTGTATGAATTCATACCGATGGCCAAACAACAGCACCGTAACAATCCATGGCTTCAGTAATCCGAATCTCATGACCAACGAAATGAAATCCCTCCCAGGAGATGGCTGTTACTAAAGTTGGAACGAAACACCTCTGCATGATCTCTGCAACCACTTTCCTGTCATCATCGGCTTCTCTGTTCTCTGAAAGGAGGGGGATAAAAAAACAACAAGGCAGTGGTTGTGGTACTAAACCATAGCGAAGGAGAACCTGATGGAGGTGCAGCATCTCTACTTATGCTAAGTTGCTTTTGAATAGGCACTGATTTTAGGTGCAACATAATAATAGTAAGGTAAGCTATTTGAAAATAACTCAACAGAAGCTAATATTTCATACATCAGGATAGCAACATCCTTCTGAATTTCACTGAGGCTGAAATCACCAATAGACATTTCTGAAATGCTATGTGAAATAAACAATAACTGATATACTTTTTTAAAAAGCAATGTATTTTAAAGGCTACCAATCTATTCACAGAGCAAAAGAAAGATTGGTGATGGAATCTAAGATCTCAACTATTCGTACTGGCTACACAGTGCAATGCCAGTTATTTGAATAATGGAATAGTAGCAGATCTTTTATGACCTGCCTTTATCCAGACAAAAGACATTTGATACCACCCAACAATATACCCTTATATTATTTTATTATTACTTATTTTATATTATTATTTGGTGACAACTCATGGCATCTTAACATCCACAATATCACGTATGTTTCATAAGCAACATCAACCACCAATTACTGAGCACATACTTCACAGGCCAGACCATGATAAATATGTATATAATATTTCTCGTAATTTTTGCAACAACTTGTGAGGTAGGCATTATTATTTGCACTTTTACAGATAATGAAACTAAGACTCAGAGGGCTTTGTCAGCTTGACCAAGTTCATGCAAATTGTAAATGAAGGAGCCAAAATTTGAGCTCCTTTTTGGTTGCTCCAAAGCCCCTCTCTGCACTATTAAAAAGCTATGATATAATTTTTAAAAATCCAGTTGTCTCTAAGAATTCAGAAACTAGTTATGGGGCTTCCCTGGTGGCGCAGTGGTTGAGAGTCCACCTGCCAATGCAGGGGACACGGGTTCGTGCCCCGGTCTGGGAAGATCCCACATGCCGCGGAGCGGCTGGGCCCGTGAGCCACGGCCGCTGAGCCAGCGCGTCCGGAGCCTGTGCTCCGCAAAGGGAGAGGCCCGCGTACCGCAAAAAAAAAAAAAACTAGTTATGGAGCAAGATACACATCTCTCTCTAAGCCTCCATTTCCCTGTTTATAAAATGTGAAAGATAAAAGAACCTACATCAAATAGTGTTGGAAGATTTAAATGAGATGATGTATATAATGTGCTTAGCACTTTGTTACATAGAGTTCAATAAATTATTTTAATTATTGTCATTGTAACTGTTATTATATTTTGGTCATGAAACTAAATGATAAAACAAGATCACCACATAAACAAAAATATTGGATTGTGTGGTACTTGATTGAAAATTCTATAGTTACTTGTAGAAGCAGTGAGTAGAATGGTGGTTACCAGGGGCAGGGGGTGGGGGAAATGTGGAGATGTAGGTCAAAGGGTACAAAGTTTGTAAGATGAATAAGTGCTGGAGATCTAATGTACAGCACCATGACTACAGTTAATAATAATGTGCTGTATACTTGAAATTTGCTAAAAGAGTAGATCTTAAATGTTCTCTCACACACAAAAAAAAATTAAAGAAAATGGTAACAATGTGATGTGGAGTCTATGTATCTATACGTGGAGGATAAATTATAGATTAGAGGTATTTACCGCAGAATGGTGACATCACTGTGAACTGAGAAAGTAAGATTGTTACTCCAAAGAAGGGACTGGGAGCTTTAAGATGAAGAGGCATCTTTGAACAGCCCTAGTTGGGGAATAATCCAGGAAACAGATGAGGTTATACATTAGAACACTCTGGCACATTTTCCCATGTCTTCCTCCTTTTCTAGTCCCTTACTAGCTTCTCCTTGCAAGACAGGAGAAGCCATTCATCTGATTAGCAGCTTAAAATGTGGATTGGACCACGGTTTTTCCTAGTGTGAGGGGTAACTGTGCCTTAAAATGTCAGCCCTCATGTGCTGATACCCCCTTCCCACCTCCCTTCATGAGGTAGGCTGAGCTGGGCAAAGCCCTGCCTCAGAGAGAACTTAACCAATAAGAGTATCTAGGGCTGCAGTCCTTTATTTTCAAGTAGAATAGAATCATTGCTTACATCTAGATGACATGTTAAATGTCTGCCATTCTAAACACGTCTTTCAAAATTCTTGTACACACCTCAAGGCTGAAATTACATTCAGCAGTCCCAAATTCATACTTGCTGTTTTGAAATATTTTTTAGTACAAGATATAAAAGATGATATGAATAAATGGAGAGAGGCTCTATACACAAATGGGGTGACTTATACTATAAAAATGTCATATATATTCAATACAAAATCAATCATAATTCCAGTTAGCTTTTTTAAGAAACTTGATAGACTCACTCCAAAACTTAAATGGAAGAATAAACATCCATAAAGAGTTAACTTTGTAAAAGAAGAATAAGAGGTAGGAGAATATCTGCTTTATTAGATATTTAGGTATACCACAAAGCCATAGTAACAAAAATAGTATGGTATTGTTGCAAGAGATAAATGGACCAGTGGGCAAAATAGGGATCTCAGAGACAAACCCATGTAGATAGAGGGGGTGGGTTAGCTGCCACATTATATGGAGAAAAATAAAACTGGATCTCTACGTAAAATCTTTCATAAAGGCAGATTCCAGAGGGATTAAAGACCAAATGTAAGAGGAAAAAAAAATTTAATCGTATAAGATGATATCTTTGTGAAAGTAGGGAGGAGAGAACCTTCTTAAAATCTGCAATACCCAAAAGTGATGAATATTCTTATATCAAAAGTGAAGATTTCTATTCTGTGAATGAAGATTAAAAGTGTGGATGAGATTAAAAGATGACAGATGAGAAAAGATCTTCTACAATGTCTAAGACTGAAAAGAGATAATATCTCGAATATACAAGAAATCTGTATAACCTCCAAATTGACAAGGAGGAAGATAGTAACCACAATGAAAAATAAGCAAAGGAGATAAACTGGCAGATTACAGAAGATGAAACCAAAAAAGCCACAAAGCAACATGGAAATGTTCCAACTCAGATATAGACAAATTAAAACAAGCTATCTCTTATACTCATTAAACTAACAAAAATTAGAAGCTGGACAGTGCTGAGTGATAGGGGGCTTGTGGGAATGGCAGAACCTCAGGTACCACTGGTGAGACTACAGAATGTTGCAGTCATTCTGGAGAGCAATCTAAGGTATTTTGTAGGACATTTTGTATAATGTCCTACAATCCAGTAATCCTGCCCCCACTCCCAAATTTTTACACAAGTCCTTAAATGGATATGCATGAAAATATTTATCAAAGATACATATCAAACACACTAGAATGGTTGCCAGGAGGGAGGTGGAAAAGGAAAGGAAGTAGGAAATGCGTAAAAGAAGAATAGATGAATGGATGAATGAATGAATGAGACAAAATACAGAGAGATATACATACATCAGTGGGGCCTTTCAGAGATGATGAACATGCACCATGTAAGAAAGTGAAGGCCTCAAGAGACTTTCCAATTTCTCCACGGCACTGAGGCAAGAACGAGAGTGAGGGGTCTTGAGTCTCTGAGTCCTAAGGGAAGATGTAGTTGTCAAACTGTCCTATGAGCTCCAATAACATCATTTCCCAGCATTCGAGGAATATAGTGGAAAGATGGAGGTAAATTAAGTTTGCCTTGTTGGAAAATTCCTTCAGTGGCCATAATCCAGCAGGGACATTCAGCCAAGATGATTTCCAGTCCTAAATTCTGTGATCCCTTCACAGAGCCCTGTCTAGGATCCAGACAGAACCAAGCATTCTCCAAAGAACCCTAATCTCACTGCGTGCCACAGAGGGGCCCCCCTCTACCACCCACTCTATCACCACCACAAACACTGACCTTTGGCAGAGATGCAGAGAAAACAAAGAGATGAAAAACGGATAGTCTTCAGCATGAGTCACCTCTTCTAATATATTTCACTATATTTCTCCTTAAACTACGGCATGTATTCACATTCACAGGAAGAGCTCTAAGAACCAAATAATATTGGTAATATGTTGTATTTGAACTTTAACTTTCACTTCACTAGATTCACTTGCCTTGCTAAGATGGGGCGTGGAGGGGCAGCTTTTGCTCTGGAAGTTCTTTAGGGAAAAGCAGAGAACATTAATTGCTTCCTTGACCTTTAGCTGAATGTGCCCTCTTGGGCCTCCTTGCAAACCCCTTGTAAATGCAGCACTTCTTTGACAAGTCACCTAACGTATCAGGGATTAATAGATGTTAGAGTACACTAAATCCCAGGAGCGTCTCCTAAAGTTCCAATCATTGTTCTAAAAACTTTGCCAGTGAATATCTACAGCTACCACACTGACATCTACGACTTTGCACTTTCTTTTAAAGGTTAGTTGACCAGATCAGTGCTGCTGTCCCAACAACTACAGTGTAATAACAAATGATTCCTGTTTTTTCACTATCTTTCTAAATAAACAGAGCTAGTCATTTTTTTTAAAGAATAGCATCTTTACTTCTATATAGAAATGAGATTAAAAATATATATGTGAATATATTGCATAATCAAAAATGACTTACACCCCTCCAAAATAATCTTCCAAGAGATTTCATGAAACAACAGTAACCACTATTAATTGCACATACACCCTAAAAGAACACAATTCTATCCATCGTACATGGTCATTTGAAATTAGTCATACACCTAGGATGACCACATATCCTTTAGAAAACATTATCAAGCTGAAGAAAATTTAACTGACAGTGTTTTAGTATTCTCTTTGGCATTTAAAGACTATGTAACTACCACTCATTCTGTAAGAAGAGACACTCATAAAAAATAGCATAATTTATAGCAGGAAACCAAAATATACTGAACTTGGCTACTTGAAATAATTTGTCTAGATGTAATACATTGGATTTTAAAAGCAAATGTACACACATGAACAATTATGTCCATCTTAAAACTTTGCTGTTTTTCAGCATTAACTTCTATTTAAAGATTGTGAGGTAAGAATTTTTTTTTGGCTGTGCCTCACAGCTTGCAGGGTCTTAATTCCCCGACCAGGGATTGAACCCCGGCCCACCGCAGTGAAAGCACCGACTCCTAACCACCGGACCGCCAGGCAACTCCCTGAGGTAACAATTTTAACCGTAGTTATTCATTTAAATCAAAAGACAAGTTTAGTGTTTTAGCAATATCACCACCCATTTCAAGGTTGATGACAAGAACCGTTGGACAGGAATCTAACGCAAAGAGCTGCACTATTACAAAGGTGTCCCTAATGTCACCTTGTTGTAATAACAGGGGGAAATCTATGCTCCAAACATAATACACAAAGAGTGGGCCCCTCGAAGTGCATGCTTAGTTATTTGTTGATTATGGGATTGAATCTTGAGAAGGTTAATGAATGAGTAGATATTCTTTGGTTTTTAGGTAAGATTTGTACAGCAACTTTCCCCCAAAATTAACAGCATTATCACACAACGGAATTCTGATTTACACTTCTGAAGAATAATTTTTCCATACATATTCTCTGCTTGTTATCTAGTACTTAGGGCTCAGGATAAATAACTAAAATGAGGAAATGTTACACAAAATGTTGGATTTGGTTTCCCGGTATGAAAATCAGAAAACTTCTGATACCTATACCATTAGATAAGAGCTATCTACTAGAATCTTAGAGTATTATTTTATTAATGAATTTAATACTGAACACAAATATTAAAACAGATTGTAAATAAAACATAATCAAGAAAGTATTACATTTATGTTGCTCTCTTAGGCTTATCTATTTTAATGCTTTTTTATACATAAAAAGGCTTAACACCATTTTCCTGCTATTAAATCTTTGCTGATAGTGAATAAAATCTACCAGGTGCTCTTGTTCTCCAGAGAATTAAAGGGGTTTCAAGTATGAAGTAAAAATTAGCAAGATTCTGCCCTTCACGATGATATTTTTCTTAAGAGGAAAATTCGACAGTGAATTGATTTCCAAGGCTGGATTGTAAGAAGCCTTCAAAAATAGAGGCTCTGTCTGTATTCTTCTCTTTTATACTTTTAAGGTCAATAACAGCAATAATAAATGGAAGGGTCAAATCACAGAAATAGATGAAAAGAAAAAAAATTCTTTAATAGCTATGACAAGTGAATTCAAGCTTCCATTTGAGGGCTGTCACAGAAACCTGTCTGTGAAATTTAAAGTAAAAACCCCTCAACGAAATGAAAGACACTGTCATTCAATCGAATCTTCTATTCAAAGATGAATGTCATGTGCTTCTTAGAAATACCTACAGAATTTTTTTTAAAGATGTTAAAGATATTTTCAGATTAGTGAATGGTCACAGGTAAACCTGAAAGCTACAATTCTGAATGCCTCAGCAATGTCAAGGTCTCGGGCCCTTATGTTGAAACTAATTCTTGAGACATTTTCACAAATGTTTTTTGTCTGGATGTCCACGTACTTTCAAGAATAAAGAGAAGCTGTAACTTTCATCACGTGGCTCAAATGATAGTTACAATTACCAAAGAAAGAAAATTCATTTTTTTACTGACACTGCTCAGGATGCAAGTGGGAAAAAAACAGAACCAAATCTAATTGTACTCAGAGCCTACTGCTGGGATCGTACCGGGGAGAGACAATTAAACAGATGCCAATGAAGTGTGATAAGTGGAATAAAAGAAATATTTCTGAGGTGCTATGGGAAGCACCGCTGCTTGGTCAAATCAGGAGAAGCATCCTCAAGGAGGAGACACTTGAGTTGAGGTGGAGGGAAGGGGAAGGCTGCCAGGCGGAGAAGGAAGGAAGCAAGGTCAAGGGAGACGCAACACTGCCAGGGTGTGGAGGCCAGCTTGAGAGCCTGGAAGGACCGGGGAGCTGGTGTACAAGCTGGTGCAGAAAATAAGCCTGAAGAAGGGCTGGGATCAGACCTGTGGGCAATGTTGACCTTTCTTCTACAAGGTGAACAGGAGCCAATAAAAATCATTAGGACAAGAACTGACACAATCAAAATTGGTATTTGAGAATCGACTTCTGGCAGCAGCAGCTGAGGCTACGTTAGAAGCTAATGGGAAGACGTAATAATCTAGACAAAAGATGCAAGAGTCTGAAGTGAGGCAGCAGCCCTGGGTCTGGGAGCCAAGCGTGAATTTGTGAGTTCTTGAGGCAGTGGTAGACGCCCCATCGAGGGCAATAAGTGACGTTCAAACTTGACATTCTGCCCTGAGTTTTGAAGATATCTGAGGCAGATAATCATGTTTGAGTTATTTTTATTCAATACGTGGAACATTTATTAGTCTTATCTAGCAGATACTTATTCAGGTTACTTTTTAAACATGTAAAACATGTCGATGGATGATTTTCACATTAATAATTATGCGGCTATACTACTCCAACTAGTATATTAATATATTAACTCAAGACTCTAGTTTGGTGTGTTTCTTAAGCAGCAATAGAATTACTCAAACTTCCTTCTTCCTCTATTGAGGCAATGTTGCTTATAAAGGCCATATTTTCCATTAATCCAACTCTGTAAAGATTTATGAAGATCCTTGTGAAAGACTTAGTGCTATCCCTAAGTAATACATTGTACCTGGTCCTGAAAAGAGTCAACTGACTTGTGGCTAGAAATACAAGCTCATCCCTAATGAGCAGATTTTAAGTCCAGCCATTAGGCCTCAGTTATAGCTAATTCATTCGTTCCCTCATTTACTGAGTACATGGGCACTGTGAATACAAAGATAGAGCAACATATAAGTGGTCGAATAGAGACTTAACTAGTTAACTCAAAAACAGAAAGAGAAAGCTCCATGCCTCAGAGAGCTCAGCAAAGAATGACCTGAGACTCGATGACTATGGGTTTGTAAGTCAGATAAGAGAAGGCAAGATACGCCGTACGTAGGCATCTACATGTGCAGAAGCCCACTGGCAAAAGACTCTTGACCAATTTTCCAATTTAGGAAACTCTGAGAACTTGAATATAGGATAAGTGGTGGTCATAGCATGAGATAAAACACTGTGTGCCATGCTAAGAAGTCTCGATTTTATCCTATAGGAAACACTGAGGCACTGAAGAATTTTAGGGAGGAGGAGAATGTGACAAGATGTTAATTTTTAAAAAGATCATGCATCTGTGGATAAAGAAAGGGAGCCAGCCCAGGGTTGGGGAGGCCAGTTAGAAGGCAGTTACAACAGTCAAGAGAAGAAATAAGCAAGATGATGCCGCAAACAGGGCGTGAGGGGTAGAGAAACATATTAGGAGGTAAAGATCAACAGGATGTGATGGTGACGGGTGTGGGGAAAGGGGAAAGACTGGCATGATTCCAGGTTTCGGGATAGCCGGAGAAATGACGTTGCCATAAACTGAGATAGAAAATACAGGCGGAGGGGCAAATCTGCAAAAGCAAAATTATTTTTTAATGCATCTGGATCCGCCATCTGGCACGCTGGCTACAGAGGTGTGCTGCTTGGATTAAGAGAACGTGCTGCAGCAGGTTCACCTGGCTCCTCGGACGCCAGGCTTCCCCTGGGCTGCCTCTAAGCCGGCCCCTCTCCCGCTGCAGAGGACGTTCGTCCAGGGGGCAGCTCTGTGGGGTGACTCCCTGTGGGCCTGCCCAAGACTTTCTCAGAGCTGTGATGCGGCCTCTGCTCACCTGGACCTGCAGTGATGCGAAGGCTCTCCCGGCCTTCTTCTGCTCCTTCCTCCTTTACCCTCCACAGACATTTCCTCCAATAAATCTCGCGCATGTTAAATCCCATTCTGGCATCTGCTTCCTGAAGGAACCGAACTAACACAAGGCAGAATGGAGGACGTCAAGTAAGCAGCTGGAAGGACAGATCTGGGAGTCACTGTGCATGGGAATCACTGCGCCTCTGGTTAGTACGAACCTGTTCCAAGGCTGCAGACCCTGAGGAGTGTTCTTTATAACACACTGCTACTTGTGCTAACAGCCGGAGAGCCGCCGTTGGCAAGAGTAGGCAACCTAAGAGATTCGGAATAGTTAACGTGGATGAGGTTTTAGACGGTTTAGATTATAATGCAACATTAGAAACCATAGACAGAGGAATTTTTAGCATCCACTACAGTCCTAACTTTAATCTGTGCATAACTAAGTGACATCCTATAATTCTTTGGATCTTCAGGCCAGTGTTGAAATCCAAGAACTGGGCTGTGGGTTTGCTCCATCCTTTCCAAGCACAAGATGACTAAGTATAAACAGTTAGGACAGGAAAAGTCACTACCCTACAGTACTTGAGAACTGAGTGTTCTACTGGTTAGTGGGAGCCTTTCCAACAAAAGGCAATCTGACTCTGTCCCAGTGGCACACACTTCATCCCCTTAGCACTGTGCCTATGAATGTATTTTTAAAGCTTCAGCTGACAATGTAGGTGATTATGGGCTGCGTCTGTTCATGTTGTAAACTATTTTCTTGTTAATTCTGTCTCCACCTTACCTTGAACTTCTTCCATAGCCTTCGTAATTTGCCAAATTATCATATGCAAAGTTGAAAGCAAGCATTATGGTAATGATAATGATGACATTTTATTCATAAACTGCAGAGAAACTGCATCTTCATTCAAATCATCTAAATGGCTGGATTCTCTAAGTGATTATGACTTTAAATGTTTAGATTTGCAAAAATTACTACAGCAAAACCGTACATGTTTAAGCCACATAGGCTGCCAACACTGGGCATACACCCAGCTCTCTTGGCCTAAAGACATGCTCACCTAGGTAGAGGCCACCTGGTATGCCTAAAAAAGGCAAAGAAAACAGGACTCTAGTCCTTAGAAAATATCCACAGTGTAAAGGAGAAAAAGAAAGAAGCCAGGACAATTAAATTTGTACTACAACTGTTCCACAAAACCATGGTAATAATTCTTCTAGTCTATGTCAAGAGCATATGTCTGCACTTTTTATCTCAAGACAGTGGGGATAGTTGTATTACGTAATCTATGCAAAGTCATACTTGATATTTAGGATGATGTAAAAAACAGTGGGTCAATTCCAAATAATTCCACTGGTGGTAGAATTCAACCTTAAATTCTCCTTACCACAAGAGGTCAAAATACATTATTATTTGCCTCTAATGAATACATCAGAGGGACCATAAGCACAGTCTAGAAATATTTTATAGTCTAAAATCATTTTTCATGGAAGCATTTGTAAAAAACCTTTAGTTTTACATAAAACTATTTTATCTCTCTTGCAATCTTCCTATCTGAAAAGAAATAACCACAAAATCACAATCATATATTTAGTGTACAGCACTTGTATTCCACTTTTCCAGATTAAAAAAAAAAACTCTAAATACCTAGCAAGTCTATATATTTGATTTATTATCTGTCAAAATTATCTCTAACATATCATCAGGCCCACAGGTATAGCAGGGGACATTAAACATTATTAGAGATAGTTACAGGTTAGCAAACACAAGCCAAGATATAATATGCAATTGATAAAAGTCCTAGCTCTCTTTATGACATCAGCGAACACTGCAAAGGTAAACATTTACATTCTGTTGTCTTCTTAGAATTGGCCAAATTACATAAAGAAACATAAAATAATTTACCTTTTTGAGCTTTGAGATCCATTAAGCGATGAACTAAGGGATGGCTACATATTGATGCTTTCTTGATCATTTCTTGAAAACTAGGCAAATAATACATTAAAATATCAAATGGTAATAATTAATTCAAAATGTGTGTTAAGTGCTTTCATATTTACCTAATAAAGTTTAACATCAGATACAGCAGAGAAAATTATATTAAAATATCTTATTAATAAATCATGATTTTAAAAAGAGTGCACTGAAATGCAATCTATCTAGTACAACCAAAATTCAGGGTCAGAAATTTTAGAAGCTCCTGGAAAAAGAAAACATGTTCTTCACCAGAGACCACCTCAGCTATCATGAAGCAAGGCATCATCTTTATACTGACTAGTCAGAGAGCGATCCTAAAACTTAAGAGGTGATTGAAACATTGGGAGAGAATGGGTTTCATTCAGTGTAGTGAAAACCATAGCATTAATCTAAAACAAAGCTTCCCACATAGTAATAGATGCAGAGTCGCTCTCATCCGTGGTCATCAGCATGTACCCAGGGGCAAAGAGCCCAACCACCAGATGGTTTTTTTAAGTAGCTTCTTCTTTAAAAAGAAAGCCATACAATCTCAGCAAACACATTTAAAATTAAAGAAATTCAAGTATTTTATGCCTCTCAAGCAGAGCATATCATGTGAATAAGCTTAAACAAGCTGTAATTCCAACTTTGGAAAACAACAATTTGATGTTCTAGGTATCAGGTTTTGAATCATTTAATAATCACTGTACTACCATGAACTTATATTCATTCCTTTCTTCTAAGGCTCCCAAAACACATTTCATAATCAACACGTTTTTCTTTACAATATGCTCAGTAAATTAGGAGACAAACTGTTTTCCCTACAGTTTACAAACGAGAAAAATCAAAGGTTACATGGCTAAACAGTAGCCCAAGTGGTCACCCATTTTGTTCCCAATTTAGTTTCTCTTCCATTAAAGAAAGCAGTCTTTATGACACGTGCCTACCTGAAGGTCAACATTTATTAAATGTTAAGTCTGGACATACCTATATATATGAGTTAGCTGAGTTTCTAGACGGTTAAAAAGTATCATCCACAACTTTTGCTTTGCTGATGAGACCTCTGATGGTGCCTGAAAGGCGAGCACCAAAGCACGCAGTTTACTACTGTACACACTGGCAGCGAGTCCTCACAGAGAACTAATCCTGACAGCTGTAGCTTCACAGCCTCTGATCATACAGCAGTGAGGTTGGAACGCCCACAAATAAGGGGGTTGAAAAATGTAAGTAGGCACATTCCGCGTGAGTGTCTCGTGAACAGAGCAAGAGCCAACAGGTAAGTAAAAACATTCCTGCAAGTGAGTGAAGGCTATCAGGGCAAAGCGATTATTTTTAACTTTGATGCCAGGAGTTATTTAAGAGTCCACAGCTATGACGTCCTGTGAAACGGAGGCCATGTGTTTTTCAGGTCACCTGTCTGGGTACAAACACTATTTTTAGAATCAGACAACCACACCAGAATGTTTGAGAGTGTGTGTGCAGCAGTGATCTGGACGCAGGAATTATATTTCCACAGTTCCTTCCTACTCAGAGTGAATAGGAAGGCTGAGGGTGTATGTCGCCTGTGCACCTGCTCATGTGCATTTAGGGCTGCATCTCAGAGCACAAATTAATTCCCCCGATCACTGAAAACAGCCTGAATAAGAAGTTATTACAGGTAATGAAATCGAGCAATATTGTAAAGTTAAACTTAGGAGTGTGGGTACAGCTTCTAAGAAATACTTCACATACCATGATGGACGGAGGTCACGTTAATGTATCGGACAGGACTAGTGGTCTGGGAGCCTGATTTTAGTCATTCCTGTCCATAATTAGTCTGTGATTTTTAGGCATTGACTCAGTGTGTTTCTTGGCTTCCTCATCTATAAAGCAGAGACATAAAAAGTACATAATATCTATTTGTGAAATGAATATGGTAGGTAAAAAACATCCTGGAAACTGCAAAATCCTAAATGATGAAAACAATTATTCATAGGCAGCTAATTCTGGGCAGAGGACACACTCCCTTTTTTGGGTCTTTTTAAAACAAGAATTAAGAATTATTTGGAACATAAAAACCACCTGTCTTCTCCCACAAGTTATTTAAAAGATCAAGAAACCTCAGTGCTGGATTCCCTAAGAGGCAGAATATCTAAATGAATCATCTAAACCGACATGATGACAATGATTATTTGTTTCATTGAACGGTTAAAAAGAAGTACACAGAGACTTCTGCCTCCCAGTATAACTAGAAAAGCACATTTTACACACACACACACACACACACACACACACATACCTGTTACAAGGCATCAGACAGCTTCCAAGGCAGCCAAGAATTCCATGCTTTTGCTGATTATTGGTGTAAAGGGGCTGAGAAGCCCAAGAGAGGAACACAAGAAAGGACACCAGCAGAGCTTTAGCTAGGGAGACAAGTGAACTAGGGAGACAAGGGAATAGTGTTTGGAGCTGGCGAGGCTGCCAGGAATTGGGAGCCCAAGATCCCAGAAAGAAGGGACAGAGAAGTAAGCCTGACACTCAGCACTGACTTTTCATTCAAGGTATTTGCACAGTAAGATGTTTAGGGCAAGATGCTAATTTTCCAAGCATAATGTGGCTAAAAACAGAGCAAAGCTCAAAAGACGAGAGAAACACCCCAGCAGACAGTTAGTATCCCTGGAAAACTACTTTTTAGGAATGGGAGGAAACTAGGAGATGGAGTCTTACAAAGACTAGCCTTGCATCCACTCGGTCCTGATTGAAGTAAAATAACGTTCCCCTCTGCTGCCTGCCAGAATACCTTCTGGAATCCTCTCCAGAGGAAGATGCACAAGATCCACAATCTTCTCTACGTAACGTCCAGCATTCATTCAAAGTTTACTAGTCAACTACTAGGAAACAAACCCACACGTAACCCAGATATTGGAGCTTTTTGACACAGACTTTAAAGTAATTGTGATTAAGATATTATAAAAAATAGATGACAAGAATTACACCAGAGAACTGGAATCTACAAGTCAAATAGAACTGAAAATAGAATAAGTGAAATGAAGAGCTCCACAGATGAGAATAACAGCAAATATAAAGAAAGCAAAAGAAAAGATTAATAAGCTGAAAGATAATTTTATAGAAAAAGTATATGATGGTCACCATCCTAAGTAAGTTCCAGGTGTCCCACTTACTTTGAATAATGATAAATTTGCTTTGCTGCTGTTTGTCTTTAACAGGCAGCCTATTTTCTAGGTAATATAAGCACCCTGAATTTTGAATTAGAAGATTAGAGTTCAGGTCACAATTGTTTCCTACTAGTTGGGTGAATTTGGTAAAGTCAGTTAACATCTGTAAACTTGTATCTTCCCTTGTAAAAGGATATACCTTGGTTGCAGGGTTAAGAGAAAAAAAGGTATAGTATAAAACAGTTCTGTAAATACTGTATTTATGGCATAAGCTACTAATGATTTTTTTCCAGACTTCTATCTTTATTAGCGTACGGACGAGCAAACAGGCTTTTTTGCAAACATATCTAGGTCTTCTATTAATGGATCCGAATATCTATTTTTCCTCTCTTTCTGGATACACAGCCCATGTAGAGATTACTTTTCTGAGTGCTCCTAGTATATGGTCAGTTCAGTTCAACAGGATGGGAGCTGAAGTGATTTTTCTAGTCACCCTTAACGTAAGACATTCGGCTCACCCAAGGACTCTGGTTCTTTCCTCTTCCAGCAGGTTGAAACGCAGATGTAGCCGTGACCCGGTATAGACCACTGAAGCAGTACAGCAGCCTAGGGGATGGCTGAACCTGGGACCCTGAATGACATCAAGGTGCACAACTGCCTTACCAGCTCAGACTGGCCAGACTGTTGACTGAGAGGTAACGTTCCAGCGTTTAGGCCACTGCATGTGAACATCTCTTTGCTACAGCAGCTTAGCCTTCACCCCAGCTACTGCAGTGCAGGACAAATGTCAATTACCTATGAAAGGCAACAAAATTAAATTTTAGAAAAACTACTGCTTTTCTACCTACAAACACATATGCAGAAAACTCCCAATTATAAGTAGCTTTGAGAAATGAGAATAACAAGAAAAAGTTAATGTCTCTCTCCCCAACCCTTCCCCAAAAGCGTTCTGCTTTAAATACCTCCAGAGAAAAGAAGCATTAAGAAAAGACTTGAGTTTATGTGGAAGTCAGTGTTGATTTTAGTAGAAAGCTGTCAGAGAAGACTGAAGCAGAAGACATTTCAAATTAGGAAGGAATAAATAACGAGCAAAAAAAAGCAGCAGCTGTAGTCCAAGTATTTGAGAAGTTGGACTGAAATGTAAATATAAATGAATATAAATATATTTATATAAATAAAATGAATATAAATATATTTTCTTCTCGTCTAGGTCGGAAAGTCAGAGGAAATGCACATTGAGTGAGTACTGATCAACAGAAATCCTTTTTCCCTTTTTAATGTTGTCAGAAAGCATCAGATGTTGTATAATAATAGAAACATGAGGCTTCCCTGGTGGCGCAGTGGTTGAGAGTCTGCCTGCCGATGCAGGGGACGCGGGTTCATGCCCCGGTCCGGAAGGATCCCACGTGCCGCAGAGCAGCTGGGCCCATGAGCCACGATCGCTGAGCCTGTGCGTCCGGAGCCTGTGCTCCGCAAGGGGAGAGGCCACAGCACTGAGAGGCCCGCGTACCGCAAAAAAAATAAAAATAATAATAATAATAGAAACATGAACAGACAAAGCCTGTAAATACAAGGAAATATTCAATGAAGTGGAAAACACTAGAAAAAGGTAATATATTTAAAAATAAATGTCGAGTTTAACGTCCACATTTTTAAAAACCACACAACAAAGACTGTGCAAATACTCTGAATTTTATTATTTCCTCACAACAAATTCATGACGAAATGTTAAGCTGTACCCAGTTAGAGAGAATACATGTGTATTTAGGTGTCTTTAGATTTTCCTCTTCCTTCCTCTCGTACTTCTCCATTTCCTCTTTAGATTTTCCTCTTCCTTCCTCTCGTACTTCTCCGTTTCCCCTTTTTCTTCCCAAACACAGACCTGGCAGTCACCAGGACGGGCTCTGCCTTCTCTCCGTCATCATCGCTGGAGCTGCCTGTGGTGGCACCTCCGTCTCTCCTGGGAGCAGGCTGCACTGTGCTCTGTGCATCTGAAGAGCTGACTTTTGACTCTACAGCTGCTTTTCCCCTTTGCATGTTCGCTACAGGGAAATATTCCTCATCCTCACTTGAAGAGGCATCAGATGACTGCGAGAGGTAGGCCTCCCCCAAAAACCCACCACATTCATGCCCCCGTTTAGAATCCGAAAGCCTCTTTCTTTTCAGGCTGGATGACTCTTTCCATCTATTTGTTGTGCCTCTCTTCTGGGTTTTTCCTTCTGCCTTATCGAGGAACTCAGAGTCTTTCTCCATGGCAACAGAAACTGCTTCTATTTCACTGGCTGCTTCTTCTCTTTCTTTTCTCAGCATACATGTCACAGCTCTGTTAAGTCTCTGGCTCTTAATACCCTTAGCCTCCTGTTTCTCCTGTTGAGCTAATCTAAAGAAAGAATCAATTCGGAGCTGCGTCTAAAAAAATGAAATAAAATAATAATAACTCAGACAAGTAAGTAAACTTTCTAAAGCAAATCAAAGAAATCCACCCTGATTACTGGCATTGGATGACTCTTTCAGAAAATACTAATTCATTCTCTCTCAAAAGCCGATCTCCCCCAAATGAATGACTGGCAGCAAATTTTACTTTCAAGATCGTACTTAAAGCAGTACATGTACCACCTCCGTCAACTAAGCCCTCCGCCCACATACCAAGTAGGAAATCCCTTCCTTGGCATTGAAAGAGAGTTAAATATTTTTCAGGGGCCAAATATATCATCTTCTTTTAGAGCAACACAACTTCATGGGGTCTGTTTCTAAATTCTACTCTTCCCTTCTTTCAAAAACATTGTCATCATATGATACCTTCAGGAAGAAACTTCACAGTATTATATATTAGGAGTCGTAAGAAATATTCTTGACTTCTGTTCAGCAAATCCACTTTCAGGAAGACATTCTTTAAAAATAGTTACATTTGAGAAAAGTCACATGCCTGATGTTCACCACAGCAATACATACGAAAACCTGAAAATTCAAGGTCTACTAAGTGAAGTGAACCAAGTTAAATCTCTGACAAAATGTAATCTGGCCATCTGAAACAATGAAGGCCATGCAATACACAGAAAAAAAACTTACCTTCACCAGTGAATGGGGGCTTTATTTATAACAAATTGCACTTATGTCTGATAATAAATATATGTGGGACGGAGGGGAAAAATAAGAGAAAATGGACGTAAATGTTAACATCCATATTAGAGGAAGCAAACAATGAGTTAATTCATTTTTTTCACTTTCTAATTTTGGGGAAATAAACTTATATTAACGTCTACAATGAAAAGGGAGAATAGTATTACCACAAAACTTATCTGAAATTAAGGAGTAATCAGTCACTATGCCAACTAGCTTTCCTGGTCGGTGGGCGTACAATGTTTCCAGTACAGAAAGTCGTCAAACAACGCGAAAGTTTCTGGAAAGGTGGTCTACCTCAGTTTTTTGTTTGTTTGTTTGTTTTTCCAAAATCAACCCAATCTAATGGAAAAGGATTTAACTTGAACATGTATCTTGCAGGATCTGGTCTGAATTCCACTGAATGGTTTCCCTGTATGTATGTTTTGTGGCCTGCCTCTGGGGTGGGAGGAGGTCTCTGTGTGGGCAGGAATACACTCAGGGATAAAGCGAGATGCTGTTACCTACCTAAGGGAACTGAGGGTCATCTCTCCTGCCAGTACACTATGACTGAATTAGTACCTTTGATGATTCATTTACAGAATTTAAGAATATTAGTACTTGAAGACACTTAATAATCAGAACTGCTTTGGACTGGGCACTTCATAAACTTTTTAAAAATGAAAATAGCTCTAAAAGGGTAAAATATTTAACCATAAACACCTTAGTACGCAATCCATTATTAGATTGTTTTTCTCGAAGTCAGAGTGAATACAAAAGGATATCAAAGTTCAGCCCTAAGAGTGAAAGTGGAAAATGAAGACAAAGTCCAGCTTTCCCGTTTTCTGTTTTCCTCTGTTCTCTTACTGAAGTACAATAATTTTTAAATGTATGTTACGTGCTCTAAAATAAAAGTAACTAGTCTTTAACAGCTGGCCCTCACAGCCTTCCTAACTTTACTCTCTATCCTGAACTTAGGAAAAGAGCTGCCATGATTACCTGCTGGACATTCAGTTGCTTTAATACAGGAAACAGAAATTCATCTGTCTTCGTCCTGTTCCAGCCAAAATACCGCTGACAAAATATGAAGGCAGTTAAGACTCATACATGTTTTTAAAGACATTTAAACAAGTGATAAATAAAAAGGTCCAAAGAAGCCACCCTTGATTCCATTCCCCATGTCTCCAAAGATTTTCTTATTTATAAAGATTAAAATGATAAAAGAAAAGAATAACAAAGCAAATTATTCCAACATAATCATCTGGCACGATGTTCTTATAAATATCCTCTAAGATAAAAGATATTCAACTCTCATTTTAGGACATCAAAGACTCATGACTATGAAAAAAGGTTAATCTAGAATAAAAACAAATTTCTGATATCATATATATTTCTTTTTTCTTTGTGAAAAGATGTAGTTAGAGTAATACTATGGCAAACTTTTAAACATCTATCCAAATGATTATTTAAATATGCAGAAAGGAACAGTAATAGAAAGAATAAAACTAATAATCTTTTCTATTCTTTCAGAATGAATACTTAAGTATGTAGTGTATCTATGAATGCTTATCACTACTTACTTGAAATAAAGATTCTCTTTAAAACTAAAAAGATGATTCACAGTAACTAAAACATGGAAGCAACTCAAGTGTCCATCAACAGATGAATGGATAAGCAAAATACGACATTACATACAATGGAACAGTATTCAGCCTTAAAAAGGAAGGAAATTCTGACACATGCTACAACTTGGATGAAACTTGAAGACATTATGCTAAGTGAAGTAAGCCAGTCACAAAAAGACCTAAACTGTATGGTTCCACTTATATGAGGAACATAGTCAGAGTAGTCAACATCACAGGGACAGAAAGTAGAATGGTGGTGGCCAGGGGCTGGGGGAGGGGAACGGGGGAGTTAGTGTTTAACAGGGATAGAGTTTCAGTTTCACAAGATGAAAAGAATATGGGGATGAATGGTGGTGACAGTGACACAACAATGTGAATGTATTTAAAAACCACTGAATGGTATGTTTAAAATGGTTCAGATGGTGAATCGTATGTTATGTGTATTTTACCACAAAAAAAAAAAAAATTAAGGAGAGAGAGAAAGGAACAGAAAGGAGCATCTTAGCTCACGGAATATTTTAAAAAAAACTGATCCAAGTTCATGTCCCGTAAGTTTTATACCAAAACACATATTTGACTTGATATTCCTGAGGTTTGAGGAAGGGAAAGGATATTCTCTAATCTTCTCGAGATCAGGTTTGCCCCACAGAAACGACCCCTTGGACTCATCCACCACAGGCTTGAGGTAAGCGTCTGCCACGGCCGGGTTAGGGAAGCCAGGCGTGAGCTGCAACTTGCGTAACTTTTTTTTCACTTTGGTGTCATAAGGATTAGGTCTTATCTTCTTATTCTTTTGAGCTCCATGCCACCACTCGCTACAAGGCAAAGGAAACAAACCTTCGTGAAGCAGTAAGACCTTATGGCAGATGCACCACAGACAAAGGGCTAAACGTAAAGTTCAGAGGCGTAAACTCAAGTCCCACCCAACTCCAGAACAAAGCCTATGACTTACAGAATGACAATGGTGTCTTTCTCGTGTTATTAACACAGTATACAATGAGGCAATCACTGACTGACACCTTCCTCTGGGCTTGGCACTGTGTTAACTGCTCTACAGGCCCCATCATCACACGAGCACAGTCCTGCCACTGTCCTCACCTCACAGACAAGGAAACTAGACCCAAACAGAAGCCACTTGCTCAAGATTTCACAGCTGGGACTGGTACAATCTCCCTCCAGAGCCCACACTCATAGAAAAGTCACAGTTCCTCTCCTTCCCAGTGGTAAAATGAAGTAATATCAATGTATCCGTATTATTTACCTCCCGTCAACTATAATCAGGAGCCAAGAATATTTAATAAAACGTAAAAATGCCAAGAAGATGTTAAATTTTTTAAATGCAGAATATAACTCTACATCAAGTGTGATCCCAATACTGGGGAAAAAAATGTATATACGTGGAGAAAGAAAGAAAAAGTAAACAGGGATATTTAAAATAATAAAAAGCACTAACAACTGTTATTTTACCGTGCGCTAGGCAATGTTCTAAGCGAGGATACAGCGGTTAATTTTCTTGATGTTTTATTCCTTTTTCAATTTTTCCTTTGTGAGTATAAATCACTATGGTGGGTTAAAGCCCATTCTTAGACCCTCCTCCCAACAAGAAGTGTTGGGGTCCATGTCCCTTACCCTTGAGTCGGGCAGGCTCCGTGGCTGAGGCAGGGACATTGTGCCAGGCCTTTAAAGACTGCAGCTTCCACTTCCTGTCTCTTAGAATATTCGCCTTGCAAGCAGCCAACATGCTGTGAGGAAGCTCCAGCTCGTGAGGAGGCCCAGATGGAGAGGGTCCAGGCGCCCCGGGCCACGTGCTGGCCGACAGCACCTCTCACCAGCCATGAGCGAGACACCTCACGGGGCCCCTCTAGCCCAGCTGAGACGCCCCCGACACACCTGGCACCAGGCGAGGCAGCCCCACCCTGAGCAGCCTGATTGAACTGCGGATTCACGAGCAAAATCTCTGACTGTTGCTGTTGGAAGTCACTGAGGTTTATGGTAGTTTGTAATGTGGCAACGGACAACCAGAAAAATTTACACAATTAGGATAAATAAATGGCATAAAAGTTAAAAACATAAATATAACCCTCTCCCATCTACGCACTAACAGAACCTAAAAAACCCTACATCCACTGCTTCACGTACTCATTGGTCTCAGGACCTGACTCACAGGCGTGGTCTCCACCAGTGCCACACCTCACCAAGGCAGGAGTGCCATCTGGTGTTCTAACTTCAGTCTTCGTGCAGGATCAAAATGCAGAAAGGAGAAAAGGATCTATCTTCACCAGTTTTAAAATACTGTTCAAGAGGGCGCTGGGAGAACACCTACAATTCTCCCCTACTCTCTTGTGAATCTTCACCTTTGAAATAGTACTCATGATTGCCAGCACAACACACTGTAAGCTCATCAAATCAAAAGGACCACCCCTCCTTCAAGCAAGAGGGCCAGGCACTTGAGGGTGGAAGACGGCATCTGCCCATCAGCTGAGCTCGGGGGACACAAGACGGGGCAGCAGCGACTGTGATAAAGTGGAAGGGTTTGTGCCCTGACCAAGCCAGTGGGGTGGAATTGCTGTCCTCTGTTTCTGGGCTATTTGGGAATTGGGGCTCAGTATTTTCAGATGTCATTTCCCCCCAGGAAAATCCAAAATTTTCTGTGAAATCTCCCCCAATTTAAAGGTTGGTAGCCCACTCAAAATTAAAGAACATACTGTGTAGGCCAAAGCAAACACAGCTGGGCTGAACTCAGCCTGCAGACTCAGAGCTGCTCTGCTTTAAAGGGGGGCCGGCCGGCCAGGGTCTGGTTAGGAAAAGGGAGAGCAGAGAAGAAAGCAAGGTGACAGACACTCCCAGTCTTACTGCTCTTCCACTGTCTCCGCGCCCTGTAACTGCACCCATCCTAGCCCTGCAGAGCCAGCCAGGCAGGGGCAGCTCCTATCTGCCATCAGGGAGCTAAAAGACCAAGGCAGAAATTGCTAGAGCTGACTAAAAACATAACCATTCAAACAGCAACAAACGAGCAAAAACTGTTGAGAGAACAAAAACGGCATAAACAGGCATTCACTAGATCAGCATGGCAAACTGTCAACAAACATGAAAAAAAATTACTCTCACCAATAACCAGGACACCAAGTCTAAAAGTTAGATACCATTTTCACTTATCCTAAAATAATAATCAGATAAGAACTCAAAGACATGTATATAAAGTCACTCAAGGCAGTACTTGTTTAGACTTTAAAAAAAAACAGAAATAACAACAGGCATTTGATTAAATTAGTTATTCATGATACATCAAAAGACTCCTATGGAGTCATTAAAAACAGCAATGTAAATCTATACGTCGTTGATAATATGCCCTGTTCTATCATCAAATGAGTTGCAGGCAACATAAAAAGTATACAGCATTGTCCCATGCTTGTAAAAAAAAAAAAATAATAACAGACTTATATGAGTATACTTGTGCGTGTATGTGATTATATATAAAATGCATGTGTATATTGTGCATAGAAAAGACTAACACTGTATAAACCAAAATGTTATCTGTAATCTTTATAATTCATATTTTGTCATTTTTCTAATGTGTGTTTGTTATTTGTATAAAAGTTACTTGTACTTTTGCAAGTTATTTACATACCATGACTTACAAGCAACCTAACAACGTACCTCCAGTATATACATTTCCTCAACAATAAGAAAATTATGAAGAGATGACGAAAACAAAAAATAAAATACAACACTATGTGTGCTAAGGCTGGAGGACAGCAATCATTCAAACAACTTTGTATTTAATTCCAATCACCGAATCTTCAGACCAGAACATCCCGAAATTTTTCAAACCAGGAGCTACGACTGGAGAGAACACTAAAGAATCATTAAATCAGCTACTGCCAAATAGTATCCCATGTCAAACTGATGATTTTAAAAGATGCCATCACAACCTGTGACTAGACGAAAAACCACTGAATTGTACTTTAAAAGAGTAAAATTTATGCTGTGCGAATTATATATATTTTTTTGAAAAATGCCACCAAGGAGCAACCTTAAGAAAGAACTACTTTCACAGACAACCTCGTAACTAGCGCCATCTCAGAATCTCCAAAAACAAAGAGTGTACCCCAAGTACAGCACGACTCTGGGTTCCGGACAGAAGGAGACGCCACCACTGAATACATCAGTCTACACGCAGAGAGAAAACGTTCCTGGCATATAGCTCCATGCCCCTGTCTGGCCGACCTCCCTCAGAACACTTGGCACACAGAAGTACAAGCATGTGGATGCTTCTCCCTCGCCCCCAGGGTGTGGCAGCTCCTTGAGGACACAGCCTGGGGCTCAGTCACCTCCCCTATTCCAGCCTAGCACACTGTCTAGCACATAGTAGCTGCTCAGGAAATATTTGAATGAATGAAACGGTAACCTCTACACTCCCAGGAATTCCCACTGGACTGGCTATGTATCCTCAAACTCGGATAAGCGTGGCACCTCTAAAAATAATTGCCTATGATTTCATCAAACTCTAGAAAAGGGAAAACAAACTTTAGTAACCCCAACCATTACCTCCTCCTGTTTTCTCAGGGGACAATGATTTGTGACAGTTCACGATGTAAGGAATAGTTCTGTTTAATTTGGGTATTTATATATAAACACTTGAATTAAAGAAATTAAGAAAGGACTTACGAGAATCTTAGGAGAGGTTCCAGGCCATGTCCAGGGAATTCATTGAGAATTTCCATGGCTGTAACACAACCTACAGTTGGTATTCCTTCCGTATAATCACTTCCAAGCAAATAGGCCAAATTTATTAATTTGTTCCGGTCCAATCCTATAAGAGTAAAAGTAGTTATATACTTTTCCACTTTTTATTTTATAAACATTTATTACATAACATTTATAAACACTTCATTATATAGATAATATACATGTATATATCCTTATCCAATATCCAAAGGTATCTCTCTTTTGCTATTTGAAATAGATTCCTTTTTTTTTTTTTGCGGTACACGGGCCTCTCACTGTTGTGGCCTCTCCCGTTGTGGAGTACAGGCTCCGGACGTGCAGGCTTAATGGCCATGGCTCACGGGCCCAGCCGCTCCGCGGCATGTGGGATCTTCCTGGACTGGGGCACGAACCCGTGTCCCCTGCATCGGCAGGCAGACTCCCAACCACTGCGCCACCAGGGAAGCCCTAGATTCCTTTTTTTAAATGGCATTGTGCTTCGATTTTTCAAGTTTCACACATCCTTGCAGTTTTAAATGCCATATAACCTCTGACCCCCAAATTCGGCGCTCTCACCGGGACCTCTCCTCTGAAAGACAGTCACGCACACTCAACTGGCACCTTAACGTCTCCGTGGAGATGTCTAAGCGGCACCTCAGAGACAACACATCCAGACCTGGGTCTTCACTCCCGCAACACCCGCACCTGCTCCTTCCCCGTTCCGCCATCTCACCAAGGCCAGTCCACTCCGTGCGCTGCTGCGGGGGATGGGGGGTGTTATTCCTGACTTCTCCTTCTCTCACGTCCCAGCCCAGTCTACCTGCAGAGCCTCTCCACCACACTCTGGACTCTCCTCCTTCCTCTCTGACCTCACCTCTTGCCATCCTTCTCCTCATTCTCTCACACTGGCCCCTGAAGTCGTTTCCCGGGCCTGCCATAACGAAGTGCTCAGACTGAGGGCCTTACACAAAGGATTCATTTCCTCACAGTTCTGGGGACTAGAAGCCTGACCTCACGGTGTTGGCACGGTTGGTCCCTTCTGAGCCTCTCTCCTTGGCTGGCAGATGGCCGGCTCTCCACGTGTCTGCACGTGGTCTTCCCTCTGTGTCCTAATCTCTCCTTCTTACAAGGACACCAGTCGGACTGGATTAGGGTCCACCCTAATGACCTCATTTGACCTTAGTCACCTCTTTAAAGAACCTATCTTCAAACACAGTCATACTCTGCGGTACCAGAGTTTAGGACTACAATACATGAATTTGCAGGAGATACAATTCAGCCCGTAACTATCTCCATGCTTCCCTAGAACACACCAAGCAGGCTTCTGTCTCAGGGCCTTTGCACATGCCAGTCCCTTTGTCTGACATGCTCATCCCCACAGTATCCATAGCACGAGCTTCCTCTCTACTTTAGGCTCCAGCCCAAAAGGTGCCTATTAGTAAAGCCTTTTCTGACCACAAAGGACATGCACTTCTTGCGACTGCAGGTCACTCTCGCCTCTTTTACTGCTCTGTTTTTCTATATGGCTCATACCACTGTCAAATTACGATTTATGTATTTTTTTTACCATCTGTTTCTCCTGCTAGACTGTTTTATTCTCTGCTGTTTCCCCACTTCCCATTGCCAAGAACAACAACTGGCATATAGGAATCGCTCAGTGTGTATTTGCTGAATCAACGGGAGGATGAAGGATCACTGCCAGAAACAACAAGGACCATGAGCCTCATGATTCCAGCAGGAGTGACCCCCACCTGTCTCCCCACTCTACCACCTGTGGTTTACTCTGGAGAGCTCAGGTAACCAGTC
Organism: Pseudorca crassidens; assembly: GCF_039906515.1. Lineage (NCBI taxonomy): Eukaryota > Metazoa > Chordata > Mammalia > Artiodactyla > Delphinidae > Pseudorca > Pseudorca crassidens. Next base: position 9,273,293 of record NC_090313.1, read on the forward strand.
AGAGCGTAACCAGGCCTGATGATTAAAACTGCAGAAAATGTCTGAACATTACTAGGGTTTTAATTTCTTAGTTCCAAATTAAAAATCGTATTGTGCTACAGAAACAAAAGATCGTTTACATGAAAACTTGTACAGATCTACCATTTCCATTAATGCACCAAATTAGCTCCTTGGAAAGAAAGAATTCATACTACAAAATTCTGAAGGTAAATTTCAGAAAGCAATCGTACTCTGAAGTCTTACCTAATTGGTTGTGAAAGTCCACATACTGGTAATATTCTACAAACTTGTTTTTATTAAAAAAGTTTTTATAGACGTGCCGTGCTCCGAACAGCCAAATGTCGCTGTCATCAGTGATCGTTCCAGAAGTTTGATCAGTCAGATCCAGGATGGCGCACTGAGCTTCTGCTTCCATGGGAGCCTCAACGTAGGGGATGCCGAACAGGCGAAGAAGTTCCTGAAGAGGTACAGACACACGATGACCCCTGCTGAAATGCAGGACCTGGCCTCCACCCGGAAGTGGGAGCAGTGCTTCAACAGGTAACTTAATGCATGTGCCCTCGGGGAGTCTGATTAAGGAAAGACATCGGTAGGTAGGTATTGTTCGAGGACACCCAAACTGTCCACCTACCTGGCTTTCCTGGAACATCTGTCCTGTCACAGTAGCCGCGACCCGTTCTTGCTGCTGTTTTTGAGCTTTCAGTGACTCCTGCTGTGTTAAAAGGTTGCTCTCCAGCGTCTCCAGCTCCTCCTATAAGATAATTTCGCCTGTGGGTAATTATATTAATAACCCAATTAAGTTCATTGGTAATAAAAAGCTTGTACTTAGTCTGACTGAAGTTACCAATAAGCTTTTTCTCCTTATGCAGGTTTCCACTTGGATTTCTGAGCGAGTTTGTAATAGCTTTAGAGTTCCCTCACTAACCCACACGGGAAGTGGACACTATCCCGGCCAGGAACCTCCACAAGAAAGGAGCCATGTCAGCAGGAGTAAGAAAATGGGTGCAAAGAGCTATTATGTCTTCCTCCATCAGCTCCTTAAAAACTCAGAAGCTACTTAACTTGGCTTCCTCAGCAATGAGTAAAAACATGATGTCACGTTATTACCAGGTCAACATCTTGCCATTCGTTGAGCAAATCATCTGCATCTTTTTCAGTTTCTTCAGGTGGCTCAGTGCCCACGGCCTCCCTCTCAGAGTTGTCTCTCGGGAGGCCCTGGGGGTCACCTGTGGCTTCTTGCGTCTCAGTTCCTACTGGTTCCTCTTCACCTTGTTCAGAGGGAGGTCTGGAAGCTTCGTATAACTCAGCTTGAAGTTCATCGCTGCTATTTATACTCTGCACTTCAATGAAACTTCCTGTACCAAAATAATAAGATCGTTTTGTCTATAACTAAAACATTTAAATTACCCTGAAATCATCAAGAGCTTTCCAAAGTATCCTGAAAAATGTTTTACCCTAAAAAGAAGAGATTTAAATGTCTTAGAAAACATGTAATAGTAGTATATTGTTATTAAATAAATTTATTAATAAGTGCCTGTAACTTCAAAATAAGCCTTTTCAATTAGATACACTGCCACTGTCTTTGAAATTAGGAACCATGCTCTCAAACATTTGCATATTTGCTTATAAAAAAACGTCCTCTAGGGCTTCCCTGGTGGTACAGTGGTTGAAAGTCCGCCTGCCGATGCAGGGTCCCCTGGTCCCTGGTCCCTGGTCCCACGGGTTCGTGCCCTGGTCTGGGAGGATCCCACATGCTGCGGAGCGGCTGGGCCCGTGAGCCATGGCCGCTGTACCTGCACATCCGGAGTCTGTGCTCCACAACGGGAGAGGCCACAACAGTGAGAGGCCCGTGTACAGCAAAAAAAAAAAAAAAAATGTCCTCTAAGTTAACTAAGAACTACCAAGGTATGTACACAATCATGGAGTTTTAAAAAAATGTTTGTATGCTATTTCACTATGAACACAGCAAAGAATAACACTGTGACGCAGAAGAGAGAACCCTGGATAAGGACACGGAAGAAACAGCTCTTCCTCTCCCACCTCCTTCCTTCCTCTCTTGATGTCCTTTCTTCTCTTTGAAAAGCATTTATTGATTCCCTTCCTTCACTTCAGGGGGAGGAGTCTGGATCTGAGGACATACTCAGGACGGAGGGGCTGGGACCAAGGGGACAGCCAGGACCAAGGAGGAGGCCAGTGATATCGGGAGCTGGTTACAAACAGAGAATGAGCAAGTAAGCAAATACACTGAAGATAACAGAAGGTCCCTCACTGTTAGACAGGGAAATTATAAAGAAGGCAGAGTGTAGAATGAGATCTGGGATGCTGGAGAAGAACTGCAGATACGAGCGTGAGCTCATGGGTGTATACACAGCCCCACGAACAGGTGCCAGGCAGGGTTGGGATTCAAACCCCATCCAATGGCCCCAGAGCCAGAGCTGCTTGGTCTACACTGCACTGCTCTCTCCCGTCTCCACCCTCTGGTCACCTCTGCAGGGGAGCTGAACCAAGAAGGCCAAGTGTCCCCCTGGCTCAACCTCACCTGGGAACGGCGTGGCAACTCAAGTTTCTGGCCGTTCTACACATGTCCACAAACGACCACAAAGACACTACCGTGAGGACTGATTCTGGGGTTAGATATAAATTTTAGTGAGTAGGCAATTTTACAGATTTGAAATCTGTGAAAAATGAGGATTGACTGTACATAAGCGTACACAGATATAGACATATAATATATATGTGTACACATACAGAGCGAGAGAGACAGAGAGAGATATGATAAAGCCAATGTGGTAAAATGCCAGCCACTGAGGTCCTAGGTGAGGGAAATAGAATGCTTTAAGATACTTTTTCAACTTTTTAAAATTTGTAATTATTTCAAAATAGAAAGTTAAAAAATTAAAGGGAAACTCACCTTTACCTTCTCCAACTAGGGCACTCCCTCTCTTTAAAAACAAAAATGAAAAGAGCAGCCAAACAGCAAAGGTCAAGATTCCATTACTAGCTGTGTGTCCTTGGCAAAGTCACTTGTCCTTTCTGGGCCTCTAGTTCACCACCTGAACAATGTGGATCTGGACTACACTAAAGCATCTCTCGGTTCCTGCAGATGCGAGATCCTACTTTTCTTTATCTCTAAATGAGCACAAGCACTTACCATCAGATTCACTTTCTTCAGAGCCTGTTTCCTTCGGTTCCATGGATGCTGGAACTGAAATTAAACCCTGGCCTGCAGATTCAATGGTCTCATGTTCTTGGATGGTTTTCAAGAAATTCTCATGCTCTTTGGCATTAACAGATGCCACATTTCCTAAGTCACTTATTGTCTCTAAAGGGACACTTAGCGTATCACTCGATTCTTGCAAACTGACGGTGCCTTCAGGAGCAGGGTTTTTTTCAGATTCTGTTGCATCATGACTTGAAAGGACAGAGGTGTCATATTTACTCTCTGGTGGAAGAAGACCTTGCTGTAGCTCAAGCACTTTGGTTCCACTCCTTGATACGGAACTCGGACTTGTCGGAGGTGTCGGTGTCCACTCTGGTCCTCTCTGGAGCCCAGGTGCATCCCTGGGTAGCACCACAATGTTTTCCAAAGGAACTGGATCTTTTCCATCCTTAAGTGCAGTCTCATCGTTTGTCTGAAAGGCTTCCTTCACCGGGGGAATAAACGACATCTGCTCTTTTGGAACGCCAGAGTCGCTGCCTTGACAAAAGACAGTCCTCAGTAGGTGAGCCGATTCTGTCCGCTCTTTGTCGGCATCCGCGCTGGTTACAGGCTCCTCTGCGAGGTTCATACTGGCTGCGTGAGACGCTGCTGCCAACGGCACTCCTTCACCATCTCTCATTTTAGGTCCTTCCTCAGTCTCCTCGTCAGAACTGCTCTGGAGCGGTTTCGGTTTTCTCGCGCCTGCCCCTCCTGTCTGCACGTCGCTCCTGGCACGCACTTTCACGTCTTCATCATCGTCATCGAGAGCTCTCTGCATGGCCAAGAGAGTCAGTGGCGACACAGAACCTGCACGTGCGGTGGCGGGCGCGTGCGTCACATGGCACAGCCTGCGGGTCTCACTCTCCAGCTCATCTTCTGAGCTGCCGCCCAGCAGGGCCGCCTGCAGGGCCAGTAAGGTTCTCGGGGAAGGAGGGGAGGCGTCAGGCTCTTCCTTTGGCTCCAGCTTTTCACACGGAGATGACTTCATGTCAGAAGACCTGCTGTGCATTTCACTGCATGAAGGAAGAGACTCTGAATCCACTTCTGCAACTTTCTTAGCTTGAATACCTTGAGAAAAATTAAATATTCTCACTATGTAGCTTTACAGTGTGACAACATGCTTCTAGTTAGATGAATAAGAGCATACCGGTTCTCATAAATGAATTTATAAATTCTCATTTAATCAGCAACTAAGAGTTAATTTGTTAGTTAATTTTAAAGTGGGTTGGTATGATACTACTTAATACATTAAAATCTACATACATTTATTATTGCATTAATAATAATTATAGTCAATAAATTAAGTAGGACTTCATTCACATTATCTGGGGGTGGTAGCTTATAGAATTCAGAGACATGACATATTTTTGGTTTTTAACCGTCAAATAAGTGATGGTACCTGTACCTTTAATCAAGATGTAATGTGAAGTATCTTCAGAGACCACCCTCCTTGACTCTACCTCCTTCAAAAAGCCTCCTTCATCTTCATATTGCCTTTGGATTTGTCCTGAATGTTGTTGATTCATTTCCTTTTGGACATTTTCTATGTGTTGGTTTAGATAGTTTTTTTTAAGCAAGCCTTTGAGCTGGTACTGTGAAAAGTCATTGGACTCCTAAGGCAAAATAAATAAACAAAATTTATCTTATATTAAATACAGATAGTATTCTCATATTTCCATCCTTTTCCCCCAAAGGGGATAAAGAACAAGTGATTTTTTCCATTGGTGGTACTTTCATACTAAAAAAGTAAAATTTGAATAGTAGGAAAATGCTATAATTGCTTTGTTAAAGGATAATCTTTCAAACAAAAAGAACTGGGCAAAAGAAAGGAAATCATGCATACTGTTTATGATTCCATCATTTACTCAAAAAACATTTATTGAGCATGTGATGCATGCCAGGCACTGTGACATGTTGATTCTGGCTTAATGGACAATCTTTTAGAATGCAAGTAAAGTGCCCAGCACAGTTCCTGGTCCATAAAAGACACACAATAAATCATTGCAATCACAGTTATTAGTAATACTTAACATTTATAAAGCACTTCCTGAGTAAGACATTCTTCTAAGTGTTTTTAAATATATCATACCATTTTATTCTCAACCACCGATGAGGCAGACGTCATTATCTCCATTCCACAAATGAAGAAACTGAGACTTAAACAGCTTGAGTAACCTCTCTAGAGCCGCATGGCTAGTAAGTGGTAGATCTGGGGTCAAAAGCAAGCTACCAGAGCTTCCCTGGTGGCACAGTGGTTAAGAATCCGCCTGCCAGTTCAGGGGACACAGGTTTGAGCCCTGGTCTGGGAAGATCCCACATGCCGCGGAGCAACTAAGCCTGTGCGCCACAACTACTGAGCCTGTGCTCTAGAGCCCGTGAGCCACAACTACTAAGCCCACGTGCCACAACTACTGAAGCCCGCGTGCCTAGAGCCCGTGTTCCACAACAAGAGAAGCCACCGCAATGAGAAGTGTGCGCACCACAACGAAGAGTAGCCCCTGCTCGCCGCAACTAGAGAAAGCTCGCATGCAGCAACGAAGACCCAGCGCAGCCAAAAACAAATAAATAAAATAATAAATTTATTTAAAAAAAAACAAAAAAGCAGGTTGCCAAGCCTTATACTAAATTGCTCCTATTACTATTAAGATTATTACTCTTATTACTTACCAATACTACTATTATCAATTTTGCATTTGCCCAATGTTCAGACAATGCAAAGGTCCAGTCTGTATGACTTAGAACTTCCCTTAGCTACCAGAAGGACGGATCCAACGAGCTGTGCACCATCCTACCCTGGCCTACCCATCCCAGAGGCTCTGTGGTGGCAGAAAGAGAAAAAATGGAGCAAATCATCAGGACTGCCTCTTTCTCCCATCCTTCCCACTGTTGTTTACATAATCCAAATTCTATCTCCTCAAAGACCAGCCAGAGATCCATTTACACTCAAGAAACAAAATGCAGGATGGATAGACTGAACCTGGATGTTTCCCCTGAAACAAAAATAAATTTACTTCTGTCCTTTGAATATCATTTCTGTACATCTTAGCATTTTCCTATGTTCACGTACTTCGTGGAAAAGCAGATAGGAGTGATGGGAAAAGAAACAGCTCCTGCCTTTTTCATATTTTTGGTATCAAAATATGTTAATATTCTACAATGTATATTATGGGTTAAAATAACTTTTATGAACTAACCTAAGAATTGAACCACTAAGCGTACACTAGGCACTTACTATGTGAAAGATACTGAGCTGAGTGCTAAAAATACAGAGGTGAGCAAGGTAGGCACATTTGGGTGCTAAAAATCTAAAGAGACACTACAGGGTGCTGTGAGAACACAGAGCAGGAGACAAGACCTGGTCTTGGTGGAAAGTCAAGAAAAGCTTCCCTGAGTAAGTATTTATAAGTTCAAACTTATAAATGCATGTTTCATAGTATCTCGGAGATACACAAATGCCATTTACTGTAAACGTATATTGTACAAGTAATGCTTATCAATTTTCTTTTTCTAATGAAAAATTTTGCTGATATTCTTAATTCTAAGCATTAATGCGCTGTTGTATAGTTTACCTCTGGCATTGCTTCAAATAATGTTCTTCTTCGCTTGGTAAATTCTTTCATATCAGTCAAGATTTCATGCTTTATTTCAGGGGGCAGGCTGCTAAAGTCTTCAGACTCAATATCTACTGCATTAGGATTCTGAAAGAACTCCTCCTGTAAAGAGTAAAACGTAACACCATGAAATTTACACTTTATACACTTAATTCTATTCACCGTGACAGATTTTTTTCGGTGCTTGTATCATAAACAGAGTTCTGCATATTCTACAATAGGCTAAACACAGTTGTACATTATGTGCAATAGGCATCAAAGTGAATAGGCAGATTAGGGAATGTATCCATTCACTCATTCATTCATTCAAAACAAAAAAAATACTTGGCAGGCACTGTTCTAGGTGCTAAGGAACTACAGAGATCATGCCAGGTAAGGTCCCTACTCTTAGGAGCAGAAGACACAGGATAAAAAAATAAATGAACAAGATAACAATGAGAAAACAATGCAGGTTAATCTGATAGGAGAGTTAATTAGAAGAACAGAAAGAGAAAAAATATTATCTGATAGAGAGGACCCCACCAGAAATAATGACCTGCAAGCAGGGACACAAAAGACACCCAAAAACCTGCTCTGGGACAGAGCATCTCAGGCTGAGGGAACAGCAAGTCCAAAGACCCTGAGGCAGAGATAAGCCTTATGAATTTGAACAATATTTACAGTCCCCTTAGTTAGATAAGTTCTGTCTTGCTCTTAACTTAAAATCAAAAGTAGTCATTAGTGGGCTTCCCTGGTGGCGCAGTGGTTAAGAGTCCGCCTGCCGATGCAGGGGACACGGGTTTGTGCGCCAGTTCGGGAGTATCCCACATGCCGCGGAGCGGCTGGGCCCGTGAGCCATGGCCGCTGAGCCTGCGCGTCCAGAGCCTGTGCTCCGCAACAGGAGAGGCCACAACAGTGAGAGGCCCGCGTACCACAAAAACAAACAAAAAAAAAAACGTAGCCATTAGTAAAGATAAAATAATACAATTTGCTCTCTTGTATGTATGCATGTTGTGTGTGTATAAACCAGCAAGCACTTAGGACAGGCCAGTCATTTCACTCAGAGCTTCCCATGTTTTCCCTCAGGAATGCTCCCATCGTCCCTACGAGGAAAGCATCAATATTATTGTTTTTTAAAAAAAAAAGGAAATAAAGCCTTGGAGAAGTTGATTTGTCTAAGATCGCACAGCTAGTAAGCTGTAGAGTCTGGACTTAACTGCAAGTCTTTCTGCCCACAGGGTCCATGGTCTTCATCAAGACTGTGCTCACTTGCTGCATTAATAATGCAGGACCTTCATAAGCTGAAGAATCTTGCAGTTTCAGCTCAAAAGTCTTCTACCAGACATACCAGAATAACATGAACATACAAGAAACGGTGAGCTTGGGAATCAAAAAATGTTACCCGCTCTTCTGAGAAATGTGGAAAAAATTTCAAAAACTTGTATATGCAGCACAACCTCAACTTGTAAGCAAGTTGTGCATTAAAATATGCGTGGTGGTGGCTCTGCAACCTGTGCACGGTTCTCTGACCCTCTTCTCACCTAGTTCCCCTCCCATTAAGTGGGGGCTGGCCCTAACCAGCGCCAGTGGACAGAGCGCCATGGAAGGAAGGCTGTGCACCTCCCACAGCTGGCCAGAAAGGGCAGCGCGGGCCCTGCTGGCACTGCCTCTTGGGCTCCTGCCCCGGAACACAGCAGCAAGCTGTGCCAGAGCTCAGGCCACACGGAGAGGCCACAGGCGGGGGTTCTGGCTTACAGGTAACGTCAGTTGCCGGGCACGCGGGGGAGGAGGTCTTTGAGGGGCTCCAGCCCCAGCTACCGTCTGACTGCACCTACACGGGAGACGCTGAGAGGGAACTGCCTCGCTGAGCTCATCAAGCCCCAGAACAGAGAAGATGATGATGATAAAAGACTGTTTTCACAGCACTAAGTTACGCAGCAATAGGTAACCACAGCCTGTGCATGAACATACATCTTCATAAATATATACATACACACATACCCTTGATACACATACACATACCCAAACACACACACACATACACACACACACACACACACACACACACACACACACACAGGTATTCAACTACACGGGGGCGGGAGGGGTACTAATATACAGCAAAATGTTACTAGAAGTTATTCATGGGTGATAGGCTTCCCGTATTTTTATACAAGCATTTATTGTTATTTCTATTTATTTATTGGTTGGTTGTAAAAGAAAGATGGCTTATTGTGGATATCTAGATAGGCATAATTCCATACATATGTTTATGAGTCTGTGTATATTTTATATGTATGTACATTCACATGCACACATATATACATACAGTAAAGAAGGTTTCTGTATTTTTTACCAAGAACATTCATAAATCCATACTACCTCATTAAAATTATTCATTTGCATGTTATTCATTTCAAATAGAATAAATCCTGAATTCAAAAATTATTTAAATACCTGTAGTGCTTGTTTTTGATTCATTCTCTCTTGCCATGCTTTTTCATCCTCCTCTTCTGAACTGAAAGTCAAACACACGTTTATAATATCTATGATTTAATGACTACTTACAAAAATATTTCTTGAGTGCAAGGTGCTGCTAGTTACGGGAGCTGCAACAGTAAGACGGCCTCAGTCTCACAGTGTGATGGGGACGCCTGTAAGCGAGCGATCGTAACATGACCTAATATCTCCCATCACCAGGGCAGAGCAGGTTGCCGAAGCTGCAATTAGGGGTCACTTCACCCCAGGAGCTTTGTGAAATCTCCTGCAGTTACACTGCCTGATTAAGGGGTTGAAGTTTTATCCTAGAGAAGGAAGAATCTAGGAAGTGCTTTAAGCGAGGAAATGACAACATCAGATTTGGGTTTAGCAGGTTCTACACTACCAGCCAGACACTGGGCTTGGCAGGGAGGGGTTCCCTCAGAAGGGTACGATCAGAGATGGAGACACAGACAGAAGTGTGGAAGCCAGGACGGTAACCTCGAGACACGATGATGGCCGCAGCGGTAACTCACAAGCTGTGTGGCCTCACAGGAGCCCCGGGAAAGGAGTGGGGGAAGGACAAGCTGGCCCTCCACCTGCACGTCAACCAAAGAAGCCGCTGAGGACTAACATCCAGCCGGAGGGAAGAGTGCACAGGGGTGCCCGAGGAAGAGTGGCCAGAGAGGGTCCCAGACATCGGGCTGAGAAATGCAAAGCAGCCACTGGATTTATCAGGGAGGACGTAGTGTGCGGACTTTAGTGATGGCGTGAGAGAGAAAACACCGGGCTGAGAAGCAGGTAGAGACAGCTGGCGTCAGTGAAGTGTAAGAAAAACCAGAATACACGTCTCCACAAATTCTAAATGAACAGTGCTAGCGCAGGCTCCAGAGAATGAAAAAAGAAAACCGCCACAAACCACCAAAACACAAAGATAGTAAATAAAAAGTTTGGTCTTAAAAAATATTCTAAAAGGTGTCGAGAATGCGTATTTCAGATGCATTAATTCCCACATGCCTTATTATGTAGATAAAATAGAAAGGTTTAAATCTGTCTGAATACAGCAATAACATTTTTAAGTAGTTAAAACATTTACCTATCTTTCTCTGCCTCTTGTAAAGGTGGCAAAACATAGATGTCATCTTCTCTTTGAACTTGAGTAAGACTGGGAAGTGCTTCCTCCCTGAAAAGTACACAGAGACTTCAACAGAGATCACAGGAAACAGTATTCTGAGAGTCAATAATACTCCCCAGTGATCACACAAACGCTGACGAGGAGGTGAAAAGGGGAAACCCAGGGGCGATAGGTTCGGCCCCTGCTGGCCTGGCTGCGGGGCTGCTGGACAAGAGAGCAGCCCCCAGAAAGAGGGGACCTGGTTTCGGCGTGAAGAAAAGTGTTCTGAGAGTAAAACGTGCAAAAGCAACGCGGCAGCTTTCCTTTCTCGTGATCACAGCTGATTCTCACAGAACAGAGTTTTCACAACTTCAACTAGGTCAAATGGACACCCCATTTATTCCTCTCATTAGGGAAAGGCAGCCACAAGAATCTGATGCAAAAATTTTAAATTAATCTTTAAAATTAATGTAATTCCCCTCTTGCCTTTTGCTTTTTAAGGCAGTTTTGATAACTTGTCTTTTCAAAAATGTTTTCAAAAGCTTCTCGGTAGTTTTTTTGGAGTCATTGGTTGCCAAGTCCTTTCTCTGCCTTCTTTTAGCCTGTGAAAAAAAAGGATACAGGATTTTATTTCAAGGTATTAGTATATCAAAAACACTTCTGTGGGTTTTTTCCCTAGAGAATTTGGTTTGGCTGAGTTTTCGGACTATGGTTGTTTTGGTATCTTCTTCTAATTACCGTATGAGTGAATACCTTCAGGTTTTTGCTGTGGAAAGGACACCCAGAGTTTCCAACTAACGAGTACTTAATGGGCTGGCTATCACACAATATATTTGAGAAGCTATTAATTTACTTTCAATTTCTTTTAAACATCCTTTAATGTCCTTAAGTAGCCTAAAACTTGATATACAAGTAAGTAAATGCTTCCCTAAAGGGATTATTATATTAATTAATTTCTTCTTTAAAATGCCACTGTTAAGCCAAAACCAATTCCCGATATTAGTTTTTATAAAAATACATTACTGGTATGTAACTGTCCTTCCACATCCAAGATTATGTCATAAGAAATCCTAAAATGTATAGAAATATCTTGTAAGAAATGTCCAAAACAGGGAAAAATGGAATAGTCTCGGTGCTTACAGTTTACTACAAGGCAGAAATATCAAAACATTCTTTCATTTCCTCTTTTTTAACTGAGATAAACCGCCATATAACGTTGTGTAAGTTTAACTGCAGAACACCTAAGACACTCTAAGGGGAAAACTCTCTACTGTAACTTTAGTAGTTTTATTAAAAGTTAAATATTATTGCTCCTGTGATATACTTTCAGAAACAAACCTCTTTTAAAAGAAAAAGTGTTTGTTCAAGATAAATTTTTAAAAGTTGAATTAAACTAGATATATGTCAAAGTTAAGTCTTGATTTCCAAAATTCTAAGGAGAAAATGTAAATTTTATGTGAACTTTTCCTTCTTTCTAAGAATGCATAAAGAAAAAAACAGATGACTCTTACCAGAGTCTGTTTCTTCAATAGTGGAGCATCCCCATCAAACACAAAAATAGGGCGAATTCGAAAAAATAAGAGTTTGCAGAGCCGATGGAACAAAGTAAGAAGATGAGCATTTTCTATTGAGTTCCCATGGCGATCCCGAACTCCTTTAAGTGCTTGGTTTAACCAAATGCTAATATCTAGAAGGATTGTTAATGGAAAACACTTTGCAATTTCTTCCCTCACCCTCACAATTTCAAATTCCTAATGTCTGATATCATCCAAACATTAAAACTGAGCACCCATCACAACTTACTTGAAACTGAAAAATGGTTAGCCCTGATGGAATCTACCTAAAATCAGTTAACTGTATTTGGGCCCTGTTATCACTATTCACATTCTGAATTTTTAAATCTTACATAGACATATGTCTCCTTTAAAAAGTCTAATCGCAAAGAAGTGCTTCTTTAAAAAAAAAAAAAACTAATGATCTGTATGGAATTTTAGTAAATTAACACAACTTTTTTGGAGAACAATTTGGCAATTCATAGCAAAAAACTTTAAAACTTGCATTCTATTTTATGTAAGAATTCCACTTCCAGACATTTATCCTCAAGAAATCATCATAGACTTACAATAAGAGTTACTTATAAGACGGCTTGTTTATAATAATGAAAATACTAAGAATAAAAGTTTTCCAACAGGTCTTTTTTTAAATTAGATTATGATATAGTGATTTGCTGGAATCCAAGGGTCTCTTAAAAATGGAAGTCGCAGAAGCACATGAGGCAGAGAGTCACAAAATATTATTAAAGGAAGTAAAACGGTTACAAAAGTATGGAAAATATAATTCCATTTTGTAACATATGCAATATGCTAAATATTAAAAAAAAGACTCGAAGTTCAGACATCAAAATATTAAGAGTAGTTGTCTTCTGCTGTGATTACCTAATTTTTCCTTCTTGGAGTCTTCTTATATTTTTAAACTTTACTAAAGAATGCTTTTTAACAGATTGTTTTCTATTTGTTCATAAGAGAGGGACACAGCCCTCTGCCCGCTCCTCCGACCCACCATTAAAGTGCTGACTTCAGCAGTGATGGCCCGCAGGCCCTCCCCTTTCCTCCTGTCTGCACTGGCTACCCAGGTGACGTCCGCCCCCCATACCACAGCCCATAGAGCACAGAGCTCCACACACGCGCGTCTGCCCCAGAGCGCTCTCCCAACCCCAGGTCGGACGGCCTCGTTGACATCTCTACCTGATGCCTCAGCCGCTTCAAACTTACCATGATCAAAACTGCACTCCGTGCCTTCTCAGCAGGCTACTCACGTCCCCATTTCAGTGGATGTCACTCCCATCCACCCAAGCCAGAACCCTGAGCGCCATCCCACGTACGCCTCCACCCAGCCATTGCCAGGTCCTATCAGTTCTACCTTTTTAGCTATCTTGAAACTGTTATGTTAGATTTCACCGACAGACCTGTAGTGAAAACTACAGTGGAAAGCTCCCACTGCCTTTAGAATAATATCCAAAAGTCCTTCCCACGGCCTACAAACCCTGAATGATCTGTCCTCTGTTCACCTCTCCTGGCTCACGTCGAGCCACTGGGCTTCTCTCAAACCCTGGAAGTCACTAAGCTCCTTCCTGCCTCCAGGGTCTAGACCCTCCTTGCTCCTTCCCCAGCCTGAAAGAGCCCCTCCCTCTCTGAGCCTAGAGATTCCCTACCCTTAGGTGTCAGTCTAGGGGTCACGCCCTCAGCCGAGATTAAGACCTCCAGTTACACACTCCTATTCAAAAACACCTTGCTTATTTCATGGCAGAAATGTTTCTATGCACTGGGGATACAGTACTGGACAAAACAAAGCGTTTGCCCTAATGGAGTTTACAACCAGTGCAGGGGGAATCCAGACTGTGAGCTCCATGACATGTGTAAACCACACTGCTGGGCACTGCTCTCCCTCTCAGAGCACATAGGAGGCAACAAAGACCTGCTTTCAAATGAGATGAACGGTTAAATATTTAAATGAATGTACATTACCTACTTACTACCATAAAAAATTAGGCCCATCAACAATTAACTTAATAAACATTACATAAAAAATAACTAGTGGAGAGCAAGCTATTACTAGATTCATTCCTATGATATTTGAGGGCTACTAGGTGCCAGGTATATCCAAGATCCTAGGGATAGAACAGTGAACAATACAGCTATGAACAAAACAGATAGGGCCCCTACCCCTGAGAAACTTGCATTCTAATGGGGAAGACAATGAAAATCAAGTACAGACGTCTAATACATCAGGTTGCTGGTAAGTGCCAAGAAAGAAATAGAGCAGAGTAAAAGGACAAAAGTGTGATTGGTGGTCAATAGCTCTTTAGTTAGGGAAGTCCTATCGGAAGAAGTAACGGAGGCCTGAACGAACGAAGAGGAACGAGGGAGAAAACAGTGGGGCAGGAGGTACAGCAAATGCAAACGCCCTGGGACAGAAGCAGGCTTCCGTTTAAGGACAACATGGCAGGTGCACGGCCAGAGGAGCAGTAAGAGGAAGTGATGGGTGTATATAGTCACTGGAAGGTTTCCAGAATGTGACTGAAGGATCACCCCAGTGGACACGTGAGGAATAAACTATAAGGAAGCTAGCTTTACACTAGTTACAACAGCCCGAGGGAAAGCAGAACGCAGTGGCGAGGATGATGAGAAGTGGTCAGAAAAGGATCCATCCTGGAAGTAGGATCTGGCATTGGCTTAGCTCTGTATTGGGTCAATGGTGTTGTTATTGGGTAAATATTTCTAATTGGCTTGTTTCTGGTTGCTACACCGTTGTATCAGATGGAATAAGTTTCTACTTAGCCCATTCCTTTAAATGTTATAATCAATGAGAAAAATATAATTTCAGATCAGTAGCTCTCAACTCTGCTGTCCTTTGGAACCAGATATGAAGCTTTTGAAACACAGATTGCTAAACATAGGTACACCTAAAATTCTAAATCATAAAGATTGAGATCGGATTTTTTTTTTTTTAATTAATCACAGGTAGTGCCAATTCTCAGCCAGGTTGAGCTTAAAATTCTTTTTTTTTTTTTTTACACTCTTTGACATAAACCACAGCAAGATCTTTTTTGACCCACCTCCTAGAGTAATGGAAATAAAAACAAATATAAACAAATGGGACTTAAAAGATTTGCACAGCAAAGGAAACCATAAACAAGACAAAAAGAAAACCCTCAGAATAGGAGAAAATATTTGCAAATGGAACAACAGACAAAGGATTAATCTCCAAAATATACAAACAGCTCATGGAGCTCAATATCAAAGGACATTTCATCAAGGAAGACCTACAGATGGCCAGGAGGCACATGAAAAGATGCTCAACATCACTAATTATTAGAGAAATGAAAATCAAAACTACAATGAGGTATCATCTGACACCGGTCGGAATGGCCATTATCAAAAAATCTACAAACAATAAATGCTGGAGAGGGTGTGGTAAAAAGGGAACCCTCCTGCACTGTTGGTGGAAATGTACATTGATACAACCACTATGGAAAACAGTATGAAGGTTCCTTCAAAAACTAAAAATAGGGCTTCCCTGGTGGCGCAGTGGATGGGAGGCCGCCTGCCGATGCAGGGGACACGGGTTCGTGCCCCGGTCCAGGAAGATCCCACATGCCGCGGAGCGGCTGGGCCCGTGAGCCATGGCTGCTGAGCCTGCGTGTCCGCAGCCTGTGCTCTGCAACGGGAGAGGCCACAACAGTGAGAGGCCCACGAACGGCAAAAAAGCAAAAAAAAAAAAACAAAACTAAAAACTAAAAATAGAACTACCGTATGACCCAGCAATCCCACGACTGGGCATATACCCTGAGAAAACCATAATTCAAGAAGAGTCATGTACCATAATGTTCATTGCAGCTCTATTTACAATAGCCAGGACATGGAAGCAACCTAAGTGTCCATCAACAGATGAATGGATAAAGATGTGGCACATATATACAATGGAATATTACTCAACCATAAAAAGAAATGAAATAGACTTATTTGTAGTGAGATGGATGGACTCAGACTCTGTCATACAGAGTGAAGTAAGTCAGAAAGATAAAAACAAATACCGTATGCTGACATGGAATCTTAAAAAAAAAAATGGTACTGATGAATCCAGTTTCAGGGCAGGAATAAAGAGGTAGACATAGAAAATGGACTTGAAGACATGGGGTGGGAGGGCGAATTTGGGCAAAATGAGAATAGCATCGACACATATACACTACCAAATGCAAAACAGTTGGCTGGTGGGAAGCAGCAGCACAGCACAGGGAGATCGGCTCTGTGCTTTGTGATGACCTAGAGGGGTGGGATAGGGAGGGTGGGAGGGAGATGCAAGAGGGAGGGGATACGGGCACATGTGTATGCAAATGGCTGATTTGCTTTGTTGTGCAAGAGAAACTAACACACCAATGTAAAGCAATTATACGCCAATAAAGATATACTATTAAAAAATTTTTTTTAATTTTATTTATTTTTGGATGTGCAGTGCAGCGTGTGGGATCTTAGTTCCCCGACCAGGGACTGAACCCTCGCCCTCTGCAGTGAAAGCGCAGAGTCCTAACCACTAGTCCGCCAGGGAATTCCCACAGCTTGAAATTCTTAAAAAAGAAATATGCAGAATTAGGCAAGCTGAAAATATTTCCATAATTTAATTTGTCTAATTTCAATAAGTTTATAAAAGGCAACATTAAATTTATCCCAGGACTGGAAAAGTTAAATGTGCAGCCAAGCCAAAAACCATTTTACAGATGAGACTCAAAAGACCAGTAACATTTTGAAACAAAAAATAAATTACTTTAGTTCTATTGTTAGGCGATGTAAAATTTAATTAACCCCTATTAGTATGCAAAGCCTAAAGAGACTGTAAGATTTTGTTAATAAAGTTAAATGTATTTTACAAATGTTAAGGTCCATAAGAGACAAAAGTTTAATTATTAATTCTTTATTATTTGACACAAACACTTAGATTGCATAAGTAAACAAGACACTCATCGAGAAATGGTAAAAAGACCAAATTATTTTAGGGATCCAAGAATAAATTATGAAACTCGTATGTCATGAGTAATTTTATTAACAAATAAAACCAAAAAACCTGAATATATTTCAGATATTTGACTTGGAATTCCCATGTAAATGAAACAAAGCAAAATCAATTAGAGAACAGCAACCAGCTAGTCTCCTTTTACATATACGTATATATGCATATATATATACATATATATGAAGCTACCATTATAACTACAGTACCTTTGACAGTCTTCTTTTAATAATTCATTCTTTCAGAAAAGCCTAATAACCCCATGAATATGACTTCATGTCCCAAAAAAGTTTGAGTCATCTGAAAATAGATGATCTAAATTAAATTCTTTACATTTATTTTGGACAACTTTCTAAAAAATCAGAATGCTGAACTTCACATCACATCTCAATTGTTTTACAAATTATTAATTCTTCATACGGGCTGCAACGTAAACTGATCTAAATCTTTGCTGAAGTCTTAAGGGTTCCTGACACTGAAAAATGCTTTCATTCACATGTACAATATATACTGATAGTTCTATGAAGAAAATCTTCAGAAAGCAGTAATTTGAGAAACCACTAGAGGGCAGCAATAGCACGTGTGCCTTATAAAAACTTTCCCACAAGCTACCTGGCATAAAACTTTTAAGTCACAATTCATTACGGATGTATTTCAAGATGACTCACATTGCAAAAAACACAATCATCATCATCATGTTACTTTATTTAAAAAATTATCAATGCTCCATTATGTATAAGTTGTCTCTATACGAAAGTCAACAGCTCCTTTCACTGAATCCCCACATCCTCTGACAGTGCATTTACCACGGGACAGCAATTATTACATGACTGTCTCCTCCACTCCGAGTGGAGATCCTAGGCTCATAGGTTCCCACTTAGGGAACTGGTGTAAGGTACCACCAGCTTCTTGAACACAACAGACACTCAGAAAAAGAAAGAAAAGAAAAAGAAAATGAAGACTGCTTAATGAATAAAAAGATAAAAATGTCAGAAACAGCTTCACATGTTTTGGTAATGAAGAAAAACATTAAACTCCAAAGGCACAAACAAAACCAGCCAAACATGCACACAATCAACAGTCCTTAAAATGTCCATCATAGAGGCTGGGAAGAAAATAATTCACTGTAGACCTTTTGAAATCTTTTCAGTGTTGTACTATATGAATTTCCTATTCCAAAACACATAACAAAAGATAATAAAAGTTACTTTTTTTAAAAAAAAAAAAAAGGTCAAACACTTGCCCACACTTTTCTTCCTCTAACAAACATAAATAAAGCAAGACTCAGGACAGCAGGCAAAACTACTGGTCGGAAGTCCACTTCGTTTTCTCCATGCTGACCTCCCTGTCGGGATAACAGATTTACAATTTACCATACTAGCAGCGACAGACACTATTCTAAGCTTCTTTCATTTAAATAACCCCTTCATTCCTCACACCAACCCTGTGTGCAAAGACTATTATCACCTCCACTTCCCGGATGAGAGAACTGACGGATAAGAGAACTGACGCATACACTTAGGCGCCCCTAAGTGATTAAAACAAGACTCCAATCCAAAGCTGTGTGACTTGCAAAGCCAGAACTGGGAGATTGGGATTGACATATACACACTACTACATATAAAACAGATAACTAATAAGGACCTACTGTAGAGCACAGGGAACGCTACTCAATACACTGTAATGACCTATACGGGAAAAGAATCTAAAACAGAGTAGATATATGTATACATATAACTGATTCACTTTACTGTACAGCAGAAACTAACACAACATTGTAAATCAACTCTACTCCAATAAAAATTAATTTTAAAAAGAAAAGAAAGGAAACATCCCAAAGAAGACCCTATAGCTACCCGCCTGGGTGAGACTTTCAGCCTAACAACGCCCCTCTGCGCCCCCTGGAGAACCTGAGAGCAAAATCCTGGCACCCATCGTGCATCCCTGGCACCGACACCCGGAAAAGGATACCCACGGCAAGGACCTTCCCCTCCAGCGTCTCCGGGTTGACCTGCCGCCCGGAGCACTCCAGCAGCTTCCAGAGCCCCTGGACTCCCATGAACGAGGTGTGCCCTCGGAGCGCGTCTCACGGGCGGGATCGCGGGAGACCTTTCACTCCAAGTCTTCCACAAGAGGCTGCACCAACGCCCCGGACCCCGAGAAGAGCTCCCCAAGCTCCCACCCGGAGAAGACGGAAAACAACCAGGAGCGCACAGCTTTCAAGGGAAAACCGGCCCCGGCGAAAACCGCACTCCCCAGAACCTGACACGGCCTCGCGTTAGAAAGACGGGCCCAGAGAAAGTCGGAGGCACAGAGTAGCAGGTCCTCGTCTCGCCCAGCGCTTTGGCCCAAACTTCTGCACTCCTAACAGATGACCAGGGTGAGGGGACAGCTCAGGCGAGATAACAGCCAAAACACGTCCCTCAGGCAACCCGTGTCTCCTCTAGGGGGGCCGTAAACTCACACGAAATGGAGCCGCCCGGCTTCCGTTTAATGCGTCGCGCAGGGCGGAAGTCCCGCCTCCCCACGTGATGTATATCCGCTGCGCCGTTACACTCCGGAAGTGAGGGGGTGTTTCGGTCTTCGTGTTTGTATTGTGTCGGCGCCCTGCTTCCTCCACATTGGCATCTTGTTGCTGTTAAATGTTGAAACCATCCGCAAAGCGTCTGCCTTCAGAGGTTGCGGTTTTCTAGGTGCTTTACCGGTATCAGTTTCTTCCCACTGAGCCGCCACTTGTGAAAACTCTTAATACTAAATATTGTTTTACATGTGAAAGATGGACCCTTTGGTTGGTGTTTGTAATTAGTATTTATTTGTCCGGTAACTTGTGGTAACTAGGTGGTAACACGATTTAAAATCTTAACCCTTGAAATATAGTCTTCTCCGGCCTGTAAAATTTGGGAATCCACGGCATGTAGGTCAAATAACAAGAAACTAATTGCCAGATTAGCACCTGGGTAGACGGTGGCTCGGACCCTCGGGCTGAGATTCACACCCCGACCGAGCTACGTTATGATGTTTATCGTTGTTCAAGTCGCATTTGTTCAGGGTTCGTCTCTTCATCTGTAAACTGAGCGGGCATAAAGCCAATCTTGCAGACGGTTTTAAGCAAGGATCAGAGGTAATGTTTGCAAAGTACTTACCACTCGGAGTTAATAAATGATAGCCTTATCGTACATATTGGTTCAAATGTGGACTACTGAAACTAGATTCAAAATCAGTGAAAAGATTGATTAGAAATCAGTTTTTAGCAAAGCTATGTTCTTGCCCAAACAGATGGGTTCCCAGTAGCCAAGTTTACTTGGCCTAGTCACAACTAATTTTCTGTCAGGGATAATCCTGACAAAGTACTTATTTTCATTTCCTCAGTGTGTAAAGTAATCCCCAGAACTGTTGTTCCGAAATGTATTTTGCCGGAATTAATATAATCGCCTGTTCAATTTTTGTCTCCCCGCCTCCAGTAGTTTACAGTAGACTGTAAACTTATTGAAATCAAGAACTATTTTGTTGACTTACATACCCCATTCCTGATATTTAGCAGGAATCCTATAAATATTGCCTAAATGACCACTTTGCCAGCGTCAAGTCTAAATCTCTGCAGGGCATCTTGCACCCTGTTGAAAGAGAACTTCCTCAAGCCAGGCAGATGTTAGTTCAGATCCCATCTGAGCCATGTCATAACCCTGAGTTATGGGCTGAATTGTGTCCCCTTCCAAAATTCATATGTTGAAGCCCTAATCCCCAATACCTCAGAATGTAACTGTTTGGAGATAGGGCCGTTTCAAAGTTAAGTTAAAAGGAGGCCATTAGGGTGAGTTAATCAATCTGACTGATGTCCTTATAAGAGGGAATTTGGACACCCAGACACTAAGGATGATTGCACAGAGGAAAAACCATGTGAGGACACAGGGAGAAGGGGGCCAGCTGCAAGCCAAGGAGAATTCAAGAGAAACCAAACCTGTCAACACCTTGATCTTGGACTTCTATCCTCTGGAGCTATGAGAAAATAAATGTGTTGTTTAAACCACCAATCTGGTATTTCGTTATGGCAGCCCTAGCAAACTGAGACATCCTAGGATCCTAGGCAAGTTTCTTCACCATTGAGAATCTGAATAAAATGGAGATGCCACTTCTTTTGTGGTTGCTCTGAGATCAGTGACTTTACATGAAACACCTAGTGGGTAATGGTGCTCAAATTAGTTTGTTGAGTGAATGAGGGGGAGAACTCTGTGGGTAAAATTGAAATACAGAGTGTGACTGGATTGTAGATCACCTTGCCTGAGCCCCTCCAGTGTCTGGGAGAAGGCAAGTTGGGAAGTATTACAGCTGCTGCACCAGCTCGGCCTGATGATGGGGCTTAGTAGCGGGAAAAGTAACAGTTTCAGGATTTGATCATTTTTTTTATGACCTGAGAGCTGGGTAAAAACAAATAGCCAATGTGAACATTTCAGTACTACAAGTGCTTGTAAAACCAGAGCAACATTTCTTGAATACAAAATATTTTTTTAAGGAACAGCAACTAAGGAGTGTACATTTGATTTGTAAGAAATTGTTTCCTTTAGATGCTGTTTAAAGGGCTCTCCATCAAGATTCTCACAGGAAAATACACATCGTTTAGGCCAATAATAATAGCAAGCACTTAAAGAGCAATTCCTATCTACAAAGCACTGTTCTAAACACTTTACATGTATTAACTTATTTATTCTTCAAAACAATTCATAAAATAGATACTATTTATCCCCCTTTTACCAATGAGGAAATATGCACAGGAAAAATAATCTCAACTCGCCCAAGGTGATACAGCTAGTTAGTGGAGAGCCAGTAATATGAACTTTCATTGCTTCTATGGAGACTTCTAAGAAAAACTGACCAAGAAATTAAATATGACAGGAATGTTACTAATCTTGAAAGAGAAAGGTGCAGTCACTTGCTTACACATTCTGGAAAAGCAGTCCCTGTAAGTCTCAGTGTGCTCTTGATAAATGCCAAACTTGTAAGCCAAGTTATTAAGTGATTGGATATATTAAGACATTTATAAAAGTTGATTATGCCAATAAGCAATACGTATAAACTCATCCTCTTTTCCTAGATGTCACTATATTCTCTATTTTATGTTGCATTCATCTCCTTTCTTTACCAATCTCTTCTCTGAAATATTTGGCTGAACTATATGCAATTGCTGATATTCAACCATATTTGACCTACAAAAATTACAGTTTAATTTGGTTCAAGCTAAAGAATTAAGTTTTCTATTTCCTCTTATAAAGTCTAAACAAAAATCTAAAATTATAGATATATGCATATTGTCTCACTGATTATAAAAGTCAGATAGAAGATGTTTCTTGTACTACTTACACAGAATTGACAAATTGTCATGTACTTCAAACAAGATTATAAGGGTACTCCCTTCTTAAAACAAAGGTTCAAAACATTCTCATGATTAAAAGTAGAAAACAAAACTTTATTGATGAAAACTTCTTAAAAGTTCCAGTATGAAGTAACAAAATCAACAACCTACAAATCTTTCAGTCCTTTGCATTTCAAGCAAAATATTCTCTTCAGAAAAATGCCCATGTCATAATATATATCCCCTTCTGTAGGCTAGGCATGTCTGAGTGGATAAATGGATATAAAATTCAAAAGAGAAGAAAATGAAAATATTTTAAAAAATAAAAATCTGAACCTTCTCCTTGAGGTGTATTACGATGTGGTTACCAACATATTCAGCACCTTGTAATAATCAAGTTACTGATTTGAGTCCCAGAACAGCCCCTGAAATGAAAGAACAAGAGATCCTAGTTGTTTGTGAGTCACAGGTTGGCAGCAGAAGAAAAACTGACAGCAACTGGAGAGGAGCTTAAATACATGAAATCCACACTTTCTGAACTATTTCACACTCACTTCAAGCAGCTAATTGTCTACATGTTTTTAAAAAGGAAAGAGCTCAGAGTCTGGAATACGGATAGTTGCCCTCTGAGTGATGGGGTATTCCTAACGCGTCCTTAATTCTGTTATCAACATATGACGCCATACTGGGGGACCAGTCAAATATCAGATCTCATCTCACAGGTTACCTTGGGTATAGAAACTTCAGATGCCACTTGTTCTTTTACTCTACCCCTAAAGCAAGGTTTATTGTAGACTTATGAGTCTTTCAAGACCTAAAGTTCTTGTCAGCATTTGACAGCAACATACCAAGAAAGTCAAGAGTACCTGAATCGATGCACTAAGTCACCCATCTGCACCAATAGAAAAGATCAGTATCTTGAGTCTTTTCTCTTTTGCCTCTTTATTGAGAATCCTGAGAAAGTTGATCAGGAAAAAAATGAGGCAGGCAAGATACCACTACAAGTAAAAGAATTTCTAGACTCACTAAGTCATTTTAAATGAGCTTTAACCGCTAGAGAAAAACTAGAAATCAACAGCCCCAATTTTGGGGGGCAGATACTTAGTACCTTACATTTTGAGCTTGGGAACAAAACTGCAACAAATATCTGGGGGTCAAGTCATAAGAAATCACTTCATGCGTAAGTATTTCAAATCGTGATGCTATTGAGTGAAATTGTGTTTGATTTGTTTATGTGTAATTTTATTGGACTTTGTGAAACTGCCCAGAATGTTTATATACTCTTAACTTTTAAAAGGACAAAAAAACTCTGTGCTTATCTGTTTATATACCGGAAATCACCCATCATAATCATATACAAGCTTATTTACTGGAGAAACTACAAGGTTATGTGTTGTACCACAAGATATGTTCCTATTTAATAAAGACTTAAGATCTTGTACTGCCTTAATGCAGTCCTGTATAGACCAGCTGCGTGAATAACACAAGTCGTCAGTACGCAGCATGGTCAGTCATTCCCATCGTAATCACTGTAACCCTGGTAACCACTGTTCCTTCTCTCATGGATACTTGACATCTTTTTCCATGTCAAGTCCTGATGGAAACTAGCGCTAAAAGACCGGCCCAGACGCCCATGCTGCTTCTTGGAGATATTGTCCTCACTCTCAGATTTGGCAATTCCCTGGGCATGTGTTGAAGGTTGTGATTCTTGCCTAATGGTTCCAAATGGAAAGTTCCAAAGGCCAAATCTTTGCCAGTTAAGTCTCTGGAACGCTATGATGCAATGCAAATTTCCTCCAACCTGAGGAAAAAAAAAAATGTTGGGTTCAGAAAATGATAGGAAATTAATTATACTAACATGTGGGTTCCCATGAATTCCCTTATTTTTCCCCCTTCACCTGCATCAAAACAGTGCTGATCCTTTGATTCATAATCAGATCACATTATCCTGCATCTTTCCTGACCAGCTGCCTTTACAAAAATATAACAATGCCCACAGGAGGCAAAACCCCTTCCCCCCATATGCCTGTCTACCACTCACACACGCTGTACCCGCCCAAGTTGACTACTCCAAACACCAAGATCATTCCTCTTCCTCTCCCTCCTACGCATTCTTCATATGATAGTAGGATAAAATGGATGGGATGTCTACTCAATCCACAGAACATACCATTCCCTGAGAACCACCCCCAGCAGCCTTGTTGGTACACATGGTTCTGCCCCATGGCCACAGTTAATCGCCCTGGGAGTGAACACCTGACCCAAGCTGGGCCAAGTCTACAGAACTGGGCTGGAGGCATGCCAGTCTTAGTCTCGACCGTTCATCTGAAAGGGAGACCTAAGTTGAAAGACGATCTTCGGGAAGTAAATAGACAAATAGACAGCTAAGAACAACACAACTCCCAAGAGAATAAGACAGACTAGCTCCCTGGCCCCTGCTAACATTCTCTTGCGTGGTACCAGTTCCCCCTGAATCCAGGCTAGACTTCTTAACCTTTCCTTTTAAAGATACCCCTGTGTCCTTAAAGTAATTTTCACTTTTCTGTCTAAAATGGTCTGAACTGGGTTTCTGTTATTTACAACTTAGAGTACTGGGTAAAATAACTGCATTTTGGCCAGTTGAGAAATACTTCGAAATACAGTGGTGTCCTTACCTTCTTTGTTTTTCGATACTGCAGACCCCTCTCT
The DNA here is from genome assembly GCF_039906515.1 of Pseudorca crassidens. Classification (NCBI taxonomy): domain Eukaryota; kingdom Metazoa; phylum Chordata; class Mammalia; order Artiodactyla; family Delphinidae; genus Pseudorca; species Pseudorca crassidens. The sequence goes on from NC_090313.1 coordinate 9,298,273, forward strand.
AAGTGCCGGATATCTAGATATTCTGGATTTTGAGTGTTTAGATCAGTAACAATATCCGCCCACCTATTGTTAAGGAAGGATAAAGCACCGTTTTATTTAAGTTCAAAATACTATTGTAATGGAACTTTTCACATGAGCAATTTGCTACAAAAGCACCATGGCAATAATTCTCTTATCACAGGATTGTTGCATCCAATAAGCTTTCATAAATCCTTGTTTTTATGACAATTCTGTTTATCCAACTATTGCCAAGGTTAAAAATGGTTACTCTGCATATGAAATAACTATATATCAGTCTGTTAGATGACATTCTGCAGGGTAACATAGAAACATTCGATATTTCCTTTTTAATTGGAGTCAAGTACATTTTCAAAAGATGTATAAGTTAATATGTCTTTACTCACAAACAACATGATTGATTGTATAGAAAATCCAAAGCAATTTGTAACTGCTTTGGATTGCAAAACTATTACTAAAACCAATAAGTGAATTTGGTAAAGATGCAAGATTTAAGGCCTAGACAGAAAAATCCATTGTATTTTTGTACACTAACAGAAAATAATTGGGAAATGAAATGTTTTAAAAATCAATTTGCAAGAATAATATTTAATATCTTGTAATAACCTATAATGGGAAATAATCTGAAAAAATATATATATATATATAACTGAATCATTTTGCAGTACACCCAAAACTAACACAACATTGTAAATCAACTATACTTCAATTAAATAAATTTACAATAGCATCAAAAAATATACACACTTAGGGAAAATTTTAACAAAATACATATAAAACTCTATGCTAAAAATACAAAACATTGCTGAAAGAAGTTAAAGCTCTAATTAAGCGGAGATAGAGTCTCTGTTCATAATGGGAAGACTCCATATTGTTCAGATGTAATTCTCCCCAAACTAAACTATGGATTCTGTAGATTCTACTCTAATCAAAATTCCAACAGGCTTTTTAGCAGAAATTGAAAAAAGGGGGGAGAAGGAAGGAGTTAACATACTTTTTGCAGTGAATAGCAGGATGTTTTCTACTTGATTCTCCAATTAAGATCCAATATTCTACTTCTTGTGGTGAGAGGGGGCCCCTGCTAAATAAAAAATACATTCACAGTAAGCTTCATAAAGTCATTCACCTCCTTGAAAATATTGCTTCAATTATACACTGATAAAAGATACAATGAAGTTTATGCCTAGATAGCAGTCACCAACACTAGAATAGATATTGGAGTTTAGGCTTGAACAAATATCTGAAGGCCATTAAAGAGAAAGCATAAATTAAATTTAGGTTTAGAGGGCTTCCCTGGTGGCGCAGTGGTTGAGAGTCCGCTTGCCGATGCAGGGGACACGGGTTCGTGCCCCGGTCCGGGAAGATCCCACATGCGGCGGAGCTGCTGGGCCCCTGAGCCATGGCCGCTGAGCCTGCGCATCCGGAGCCTGTGCTCCGCAACGGGAGAGGCCACAACAGTGAGAGGCCCGCATACCGAAAAAAAAAATTTAGGTTTAGATCCCCTCTTACAAAATATAGGGCTAAAAATCCACCTCTCAGCATTTAGGAGGAAAAAAAAAAAAATCCTAGCATGCTACCCACCAGTACCCTTAAGCTACACTTCTTCTTTCAGTTTGCATTCAAAAAGTTTCAAAAGGCATCCTAAAAATAAAACCCTAAAGCAGCAATACACCTGTAGAACTTTTAAACATACTGACACCCTAACCCCACCCCTGGAAACTCTAATTCAAGTAGGTGTAGGGTGGAGCACAGGGAAGTATTTACACAGCTGTAAAAGCATCTCAGGTGGTTCTTAGGTTCAGGCAGAGGTGAAGAGCTCTCCTCTAAAGGGGGCCAAGTAGGAGTACCTACTTCTTCACGTTTTACATTTGACAGGTGTCTGGAGTAAGGTGAAGTTGCAGGATCAAACTATAGAAAAAAACCACAATAAACCCCACAGCCAGAGAGATGAATAGGACACTTCAGCATCTGGAGAGACACCGTGGTTTTTCTCTTGCTTCTCGTTCACAAAAATACAACGTCCAGCTTCCCCACCCAAAGGCCACATGGCCTCCAGCCTCAAAGAACACATCCTACCCCAGATGACCAAGCCACGTTCTCCCAGCCTGACCTTCAGCCCTTGCTGAGAAAGCAATGCTGCCTGTTCTCCTTCTCATTCACCAATGCCACCCACCCAGATAGAACAAACCAGAACTCAGCTGGGTGAGGATAACTGTGCTTATCAATCAACACTTCTACCCAGAGTACTCATGGCTTCTGTTTTCAACATTCTCAAATAGGACACTTCTTCCTCTGCTTTCAACTACCCTGGCATTATCTCAACCCATCAAAAAGAAAACTTGCTAAGGAGGAAAAAAAGTATTAACATTCAGCCACCCTCTCTTATTTACAGGCTCTCTCTTCTAAAACAATACAAGTTTACCTGGAAGTAGACATACATAGTTAATAAAATAGAAACTTTGGATCAACAAAGGAACAAATATAACCATTAGGGTAACATGGTTCCTGATATTAGAAATAAAAATTGGCTGCAGGCTTCCTGGTAGCCAGGACAAAAGGGGAACCCTGATAAATTTCATGTTATTCACCACAAGAAAGGAAATGCTTTTTAATGTACTCAGTTGCAACAGTCTTCTTGACACTAGATTCCACAGTACATTTTCCCTGTGGGATCCTGGATGAGATCACTGAGACATAATATGTAAAGTCCTTTGCAGCCATTTTATAATAAACATAAAAGTGATTTTTCAAATGGCTTTCTCTTTTCATGACTCTAACAATAGTATCTAAGTGGATAATGTAAAAGCACAATTAACCAAACAATTCTGCAGAAGATTAAGCTACTATGTTTAAAAGACTAGTCTCAGTTGATGTAAGGAAAGCAAATCATGAAGTCTTCCAATGTCTAATCAACCAAATATTTCTTAAATGCTTTCTACAATATATTTTCCTGGTGGAGTATCCACATAAAATACAGAAATGCTTACCTGAATGCTTTATTAGCTTTAACAGGGGTTGCTTCAAAGCCAATTGGACAGAAATAATGATTTTGACAATGGTAGATATAAGCTAACGATTCATCTTTCAATCCATGAGTTAATTTCGACAAGGCCCCAGAAGCTACAAAAAACAAAAACAAACCAACTGAGGGACCATAAAGCACTCTCTATGCTTTATACAAACAACTAGTTAAGGACTCAAAGACAGAAAAGATATTACTTGGAACACATGGATGTTGCTGGGGAAAAACAATGAAAAGCTATCTAAAGGTTAAAAAATAATTAATGGATTTCAGTTTTACCCTTTAGACTGAAATTCAGGCAACCTAAATAGCAAACTAAAAAGCTGAAAGTCCTTGCTTACCCAAACTTCCAAATAGCATACATGCTCGTCTACAAAATTTAATTACCATGTAAAACCTAATACCTAGTGTATATAGCAATTGTCTCAACTCCTCTGGTTGTACACATCTGTCACTTGAAATTTCTGAGTAAGCATGCCCATTATAAGCATGTTTGTTTATAAGCTTTGTACATACACTACTGTACTAATATGTCTTTATAAAAGATACACAAAAAGTAGACATTTTTAATTAGATTAAAATATAAACATTCTAATACATTCTTCCCGTACCACAATGATCACCTTGCAGCTGCCATAATGCGGACATCCAAATCTGAAGACCACTGAGGTATACGGATAAATATAAACTCCAAACAAGTTCCAAAAATGAAAACTTTTCCCCACTAACACACACTTCAATCCCTTCTACAGAAGTCACACAAACCAGAGGAAAGACTTTCACAAGCCAAGTGATAAGAACATCTTAAGAGATGGGCTGGTAGTACCACAGCATCCTCTTAATAACTGCTTCTCCTTGTATATTTCCCATGGCTGCATATATTACTTATGAAGTAATTTCAAAAGTATTACCATAAGAAACGAGTTTTCACCAGCACTAAATACTTAAAGCCATTAACTGAGGTTTCATTAACTTGCATCTCCTGGAAGACACTAAATTATTCATGAACAAATAGCCCATTAAAACTGGAAATCCTAAAAATGGTTTAAGTCGATGAAAGCTTGCAAGTTATGGTTTTTCTGATTGACTTTCTGGCCACTGAAATAGCTGAAGACCAAAAATGGCAGGTCAACGGCTGCAGAAGAGCCAAGGAGGCGGGACCCCGCCCCAACTTCTGCAGATACACACAATTTGTGAGTTCCAAGGAGACAGTAATATTTCTGTCTTTAACTCTTTCTCCAAGGTTTCAGCTCGGCCTTCCCCACAGATATTTACTTCATGGCATACCGCCAGAGCATACCTGCACACAAGGCAATCTGTTCTACTAAAATCTCTATTTCATAAGGATAAATAGGTCTTTCTGCTGTTTGGGGTTAATTTCCCCAGATGAGTTAAAAACTGACATCCAAGGGCAGCTCTAAATGAAGAATGATAAGACCTAAAATTCAGAAGATGGTCAATATTTCATTTCCGTAGTTGAACTTGATTGTAGAGATGTTTCAGGATAGTAAGCGAATGTAAATAGATTTAGACTCCTCATAAATTCAGTAAATACTAAAGATGTTTATACACATAAGTGGTTTAGAAAGAACTCTTGAAATCTTTTTAAAATTGTGAAAATGCCAAGTAAAAAGTTATCCGAAATAACTAAAACTTTTTAATGAAAGAACTTTATTGTAACTTCCTAATGGAAATTTTTAAGTATTTCACACTTTCCTCCTTAAGTCAAATGTAACATGAAACAGCTGGTTACTGTGATTATGAATAGTAGTCACATAAATATACTAGAATATATTCAGGGGCAAATGAGATAGTTATGAACATTTGCTCTCATTAATATTCACAGTATTTCATCTGCTACAAATACTCTATGACCAAGTCCTAGTTTTCTAGAGGACAGAGGTGGTGTTTCTTCTTTGGCGTAATTATCATGCTCCTCAAGAATGTTTCTTCTTCTTACTTCAGGGTTACATGACAACATTCTGATGGATTTAGATTAGGAATCAGCGAACTTTTTCCTAAAGGGCCAGTTAGTAAATGTTGGAGGTTTGTGGATCATGGGCACATGCACATGGGCACATGCACACTACTCAACTCTGCCACTGTAGCTGAAAGCAGCCACAGACAAAAGCAGCCAAAGGCCATGTGTAAGCAAATGGATATGTCTCTGTGCCAATAAAACTTTATTCACAAAATGGGCTGCCGGCTCATGGGCTGTTGTTTGCAGACCTCTAATTTAGATCAATAATTTTCAAACATATTTTGAGATGGAATCCCTTCTGCAAGGGAAATTTACATGCCAGCCCAGTCCATAACAGGGATCAAAGCAGAGTTGCTGTGGCCAAAGAGGAGGTATAGGGAATCTAGGTGCCCACCCCTTGCCCCCCACCAGCCCGAGGCAAACTCAATTGAGCACAGATTGAAATTTGCGCACTGAATTTCCTATCAATGGAAGGAAATTCCTATCTGAATTTCCTATCAATGGAAGACCACACTCTTTATAAAGAAGCTGAATAGCATCTCTTTAGGAAGACTACAGCAGTAGTTCTCAAACTAGAGCACAAAGGGCTTGTTAAATAACAGATTGCTGGTACCTACCCCCTCGGTAACTGACGCAGTAGGTCTGGGGTGGGGACCAAGAATTTGCGTGTCTAACAAGTTATCAGGTGATGATGATATTCATCCAGGGGCCACATTTTGAGAGTCACTGGTCTAAGATTAAGAGGAAAATTTCATTTAACTCAACTCAGGAAGTAAATTATGAGCATCTACTAACTACAACAGCAACCATAGGGAAACAAAAGATAAGGAATGCACAGTACCTCAAGCTGCCCTCGTAAAACAAGTAACTTTGGTATAGGGTGGAAAAGGACAGTGCCACAAAAAAAGGGTGTAATTCAAAGGAGAAAGCGCACATCAGGTTTGAGGAACCAAGAAGGGGGCGGCATCCAAGACAGAACATAATCAAGTGGCAGCATTTCAACAATCCAGACAGAGGAAAGAGCATGAGGAGAAAACAAAACCACTGCAGGGGAGGGATGGAATCAGGGAACAGCGTGTAGCCCAGTTCAGAATGTAGGGCACGATAGTGTGGAGAGGCCTACAGTAGGGCAGCCCCCAGAATTTCAGGATAAGGTCAGAAAAAGATCACCCTCTGAAATAAAAGACTGTAAAGACAATATTTAATACATTAAGCTAGTCATCCAAGAAAGTGATTCTATTTAGGAGAAGACATATAAATGTGTTACAGATGGAAGCTAAATTCAGAACGATGTTGAGTCTAGACCAGAGTATATCGAAAAATCTGAAACTTAAGAGACAAAGCAACCACTACCAAACGCAGAGCCATGATGTGCATGGTGTAGAGAAAGCAGAACAAACTAGAATTATCCAGACTGCTGTACTGTGAAGAACAGTATATGTCCTGAGCGGCCGAGAGAATCCTGGTGCTTTTGATAGTGTATTTCTCACTCTCAGTTAATATATTAACATTCTAACATTTTTTGAGCTTGTTGAGTACAAGTCAGTTTTGTAAAGCCTTATCATCTATAGAAGAACTCCAGAGAACTCTAAAAGAACTCATTAGGATGTATTTTTATACCCTCAAAGACAAGGACCAGATTCTGTAACCCAGCAACATAGTATCATCTTGCAAGGCTCCTACTCCCTTGACATCTTTTAAATCCAACTGGTACATGGAGGACAGCAGGGAAAGACCAATCTGTTCTTGCCTGGAATGATGATAAGGAGTTTACGCTTTAAGCAAGCACTAGAGAGCTCCCAAAGTAAAAAGGGATATATTAGCACCACACGTCGAAAAAATTTATCCAGGCTTGTGTCTAATATGAACTGGAGAAAACCAGAGGACGAGGAAAACAGAATATGAACGCACAGTCCACCCAAGATGCATTAAGACACTGTAGTTAACTGGTAGCAATGGCCAGGGTGTGGGTATACATGAGTTATGTCAGGATAGGGCAGAGGTAGATATTCTTGGCTAAGCAAATATAAGAAGTTACAGTATCTACCAGAAGAATAAAAATGAAATACATGAATATTAGTGTAATTTTCAAGCTAGGTATTAAAAACAAATGAATCTAGACATCCTTGGTAGCTAAGTGAACCAACAGTTTGAAGTTACTCAAATAATAATAATAAAATAATAATAATACAATAATAGGAAGTGAATAATAAGTGAACCAATAGTTTGGAGCTAACATTGGCAACTTCTGGCACAAATTTTTATTATGAGTAATTACATCTCTAAAGAAAATACTTCAACTCATATTCATAGTCAAATCTGTTAATTCTGTCTTTATTCCAGGAGTGAGCTCAGTTTACATTTCCTGAAGGCCCACTGGAAATAAGCATGTCAATCAGCAAATAGGGAGTTACGAAAGAAGCGTAGTCCCCAGGAAAACTTAAAGCCTGTTGTGGGAAACAGGCCTGATATTCCTTAAAAAAAATCTAAACAACAACAACAAAAAATACAAAGTATTTTTTTTAATGCACACTATCAACTAGCAATGGTTTTCACTACTGAATATCCCAGAGACAAATGAGAAAAGCATATCTCTACAACTCTTTCTTCTACAATGAGAGGGAACAGAAAAGACTTCTGCTTGACACAGGCAATACTCTCCCAACTCTGAACACAATCAGAAGTCCCAGGGTCACACGTGCAAGGTCAGGAGGCATCAAAGGGCTATTGAGGGCACTCCCTACAGTCAAGGAGATGGGCAGACACGTTAAAAAGATGCAATGTAATATAAGGCTGCACACTTCAAATGCTAAACAACAGATGCAAACAATCAGAACTACAGGAATTAAGAGAAATCCGAGCATCAGAGATAAGGCAGGGCTTGCAAGGGACCACTGATTCTTGAAGCGGAAGACAAGAATATTCCAAGGGGGAAGCAGATCAAATATCCTTCAGGAAACACACATAGACAAAGAGACAGCGAGGAGTGAAGGGTTGTAATGGGGACGATGAACACAGGAATCAAACTGGGAAAATATAGTATTGAAATTTATTTAAAGAAATTACAGCAACCATTCCTTTCCCCTCCCAAAAAAGAGGGGGTGGGGGGAGAGAAGAGTTTGTTTATCCTATTACTCGAAGGAAAAACACTGAGGTATGTTGGAAAGTATATTCTTCCTTAGTTTCTAATTGCCTGATCAATTACGGAGAGAGATAGTGTTGACAGCCTCACTGGAAACAAACAAAAAAAAATTACACACCATATAAAGCCGCGCTTCCCACGAAGACAGGCCCCCTGCAAATGCACAGAGTTCAGTTAGGAAGAATAAAAGCTAACATTTATTGAGTCCTTACTCTGTGTCAAGCAAGGTGTCAAGTGTATTACAAATATGTCTCCTTTTATCTTCACAGTGACCCCATGGGGTGGCTCAGTGAGTGAGTGTTTACGTGCCTTGTTCAAGGTCACAAAACCAGTATGTGCAGAAACCAACATATGAACTCCAAGTTTGCCTGACTCACAACCAACTTGATAGACCTGCTAAAGGTCAACAGAAATATACCCTATTCTTTGTTCACTCCTTGATTTTGATAAACCATATACCCTCTCTGCTGACAGACTCCCTGCTTGACCAAACTTCAGTTAGGCATCTCTGAGCCCTCTCCTCAGCTAGGCTGGGATCTTGGGCTTCTGCGTCCATCCTTGCTGAATCCAGTTTTAGCAAAATTCCTGCTGAAATCAGTTTAGAGAGAATCCCCCCACCCTGAATAGCTGATCAAGGTCCTCACCCTTCACCCTTGGCCTGCCTGTTATAAGAATCCTGTTAGGCCAGTTTAGCAATATTCCCCACAGCCCCACCTTGATGTCTCCTCTTAATAACTTTCCATCCACGGAACCGCTCACTTTGGGAGTTGGCTACAAATTCCCAGCTGTCTTTGTTGTATTCAGAGTTGAGCCAGATCTCTCTCCCATATCCCAGTTCTGTGTTACAACAGTCTTCAGTAAAGTCTTCCTTACCCTTTTAACAAGTGTCAGAATAAAATTTTCAAGTATCAGAATAAAATTTTCTTTAAAATTTTCCTTAACACCATATTTATTGTAGGTTTCTGATTGTAAAGTCAAAAGATGACTGTGAAGGGGCTTCCCTGGTGGTGCAGTGGTTGAGAGTCCGCCTGCCAACACAGGGGACACGGGTTCGTGCCCCAGTCCAGGAAGATCCCACATGCCGCGGAGCGGCTGGGCCCATGAGCCATGGCCGCTGAGCCTGCGCGTCCGGAGCCTGCGTGTCCGGAGCCTGTGCTCCGCAACGGGAGAGGCCACAACAGTGAGAGGCCCGCGTACCACAAAAAAAGAAAAAGAAAAAGAAAAAGATGACTGTGAAATTTTAAAAATGGAAATTGTCAAATAATTCAAATTATTTAACTAGCGCATAACTAAAACAATCCTTAGGATCGACTCCAAAACTCTCTGTTATAATCAAGACCCTTCTAAAATAGAACTTTGTCCCTTTCATAGTCCATTGTCCTGTTGTTATATGTTATTATGCAGGTCTGACATCAAATATTCTAAAATCCTTGCATTCCCTTTTAGGAAGAGGAACTGCAAATTCCAAGCCGCTTCCTGAAAGGGTTTTAGTAGCAGGCAAGTAAGCACGCGCGCGCGCGCACACACACACACACACACACACACACACACACACACGAACACCATGGACCCAAACAATACAATGTGTTAAAGTAGTGTTTATGACATGCCTTGAATCTTTTAAAAGTTTTTCATGCAAAGATGAAAAGAGTTAAAATATTGAACTGTATATTGAAAAGTGGCCTACATATTACTATTATCTATTATGGTTTCCCCTTGGATAAAGAGTGATAGACTGTATTTCGTATTTATATCATGTGCCATGAATCAAAACCAATCTTCAAGATGGATCCTAAAGCGTGTGTGTGTGTGTGTGTGTGTGTGTGTGTAAATCTTCTATATGTTTACTTACCAGTTTCTCCAGCTGTTTTATTCTTCCCATGAGGCTTATATAGAACATACGAGCATCCTTTTACGTGGAAGTGGTCGTTAATTTGTCTAAACCATCTGAAAATAACAAGAAGACTCGCTCATAGCAACAGTTCCATAAGAAAGAAGGCACTATTCCAATTCCAGAGAAATTCGGGCAGAGTCCAAGTCTGGCATATCTACCAGAGGTTGGGCCCAAACAGCTGGATGCATGGTTTACTATCAATGCACATCTACAGCATTATTATTTTGCAGAACTAGAAATAAGGTATTGCTTCTAAGAGAGGGCTTCGTACCTCATAAGTGTCGTATTTCCAGTGAAAGGGCCGAACCTAATATCCTCAAACGGGGGTTGAAAACCCAAAATATGTAAAGCTTCTTCTTGGGTGATAGCTGGAAGACTACGAAAGAAATATTGCCTTTCATTTCACAGTTCCAATCATATGCAAATATAACCTGTCTCAGTGTTACTGTGTCTGTCTGATTTGCAAACAATTTTAGTAGTATTTTTCATTTTTATTTTATCAAAAATAATGCAGGCACATATTTTTAGCTAAAAGGCTTAAAACAAAATACGGCAGTTTTTCCCCAATTTATGAAAAATCTGTTCTTAAAAATCTTCCATTATAGAAAAAGCAACACCAAATAACTTTTGAATTTGGAGTTCAGGGATACCACTAAATTAACATACTTACTTTCCAGCTCCCATTGTGCTATATAAGAAATTCCAACAAGAAATTAATGAGGAGATACCACAAGAAGTCTTATACTGTGGTCGGCTTATGCAGTACCTGAGAAAATAAAAGACTGTTTTCACTTGAATGAATACAAAATATGCATACAGAAATAGAACACTCATGGCAACTGAGTGTGTTACATAATGAAAACTTTGATCATTTAAACCACCAATGTAAAATCTTTATTCATTTATTTTCATATTTATTCAACACATTATAAATGCATAATGACAATAAATGATATATTTTAAGAATGATGGCTAAGTATGACTAACTATTAGTTAAAGTGGATGTTACCCAAGCCAATGGAAAAAAATTAAAGATATATAAATTTAGACACCAACAATTAAAATTTCGATGTAAACTCCTAGTTGAGCTACACATATGATTATTTGCAACTTCAGTTGTAGTTCTTTATACAGTCTGGATATTAACCCCTTATCAGATATGTGATCTGCAAATGTTTTCTCCCACCTTGTAGGTTGCCTTTTCACTTTGTTGATTATTTCCTTTGATGCACAGAAGTGTTTAAGTTTGATGTAGTCCCATTGGTTTATTTTTTCTTTTGTTACCTGTGCTTTTGGCATCATACCCCAGACATCACTGCCAAATCCAATGTCATGAAGCTTTTCCCCTATGTTTTCTTCTAGGAGTTTTATAGTTTTAGGTCCTACATTTATGTCTTTAATCAATTTTGAGTTATTTTTTGTGTACGATGTGAAGAAAAGGTCTTAAAATACCTTTTAAGAGGTCTTTAAAGGTATCCCTCATTCTTTCACATGTGGGTATCCACTTTTCCCAGCACCATCTTCTGAAGAGACAGTGCCTTCCTCATCCTGTGGTCTGAGCACCCTTGCAGAAGATTATTTGCCTGTTTACATGAATGTCTATTTCTGAGCTCTATTCTGTTCCACTGGTCTATATGCCTGTCTTTATGCCAGTACCACACTGTCTTAGTTACTGTAGCTTTGTAATGTGTTTTGAAATCAGGAAGTCTGTGGCCTGTGTTGCCCTCCTGCAATCACCACCTTCCCTGTAATTCACTAGAGAAAGTGTCCTCAGCTGGTATCTAGGGGATAAGCTGGAACCTTGGTGGCAATCAGCACAATGTTTCCTTCTGCAACCTTCTCTGCATTTCTGTAGTGCTAATCTGGATCTCCACAAAGAACTCAGATTCTTCCCCACTGAATCAACGGCTCATACCCTTAGATCTAACCAAAGAGTCACCAAACAGTTTGGGGTCATCCATGAACTTTAAAGAAACCTGCATTGTTTGAGGCCAGCAGTAATCTGTGAGTTCTTGGCGTCTCCTTTCTGTTAGTCCAGAATGCACAGGATTTGAAAAATATATTAGAGCCTATGGTTTGGGGATGATGCTATTTCTTTGCTTCATGGAAGATAGAGGTTTCCACATTTTTCATTTTGCTGTTATTGTTTACATGGGTTTGAGGGAAGGAGTGGAGTAAAAAGACCTTACTCTCATATTTCAATCTCCCTCTTCCATCTGAAACACTTCTTCACAAATCCTTGGGATCAACCCTAGGCACTTATAAGATTTTTCACATTTTTTCATCAATCCAAAATTGTTTACTGGTCTTATTCATGACCAGTTCAAAACTTTTACCGACATTCTACTATCTTCTGTGGGTCTTTCCATTCAATCTCTAATCTTGTAATATACTCTGGGAAATAAGCTTGTGATCCTGGTAACTTTTCCCCCTCAGTTATTTCTCCTATCTGTCCTTCCTCATCCAAGTCTTTATGTCCTCACATATTATACTATTAAATATAATTACTCATATATGTGGTTATAACAAATCTTAAGTCTAAGGGATTCAGAGCAAAATGCACAAAGCCTCACTCCAAAAAAACTGAAATTAATGTTTTTGATTTGTGTCTCTTCTCCAATACACTCTACATACTAACTATTGATACTAACAATTTATCTTTGTAAAATATCCTTTTGTTAAGAAATCATCAATGGCTTATCTCTACTCCAGAAAAAAAAATCTAAATCCTTAGCCTGATATCCAAGAACTAGATCGTGACGTGTGTTACAAAGAAAGAACATGGGGACTTCCCTGGTGGCGCAGTGGTTAAGAATCCGCCTGCCGATGCAGGGGACACGGGTTCAAGCCCTGCTCCAGGAAGATCCCACATGCAGCAGAGCAACTAAGCCTGTGCCCACAACTACTGAGCCTGCGCTCTACAGCCCATGAGCCACAACTACTGAGCCCATGTGCCACAACTACTGAAGCCCGCGTGCCTAGAGCTTGTGCTCTGCAACAAGAGAAGCCGCTGCAATGAGAAGCCCGTGCACTGCAACAAAGAGCAGCCCCCACTCACCACAACTAGAGAAAGCCTGCGTGCAGCAGTGAAGACCCAACACAGCCAAAAATTAATTCATTTAAAAAAAAGAAAGAAAGAAAGAACATGGACTTTGGAGTCCAACTCTCTTCAGTTTCAGTATCACACCTGTGTATTTGCTATGTGACGCTGAGTAAGTTTCTTAGCTTCTCTGAGCCTCGCTCCAGACAGGCTGATCTACTCTTCATTACCAACCTGCCAGACACTTTCCCACCATCTGTTCAAAGACCTTTAGACCCTCCATCCCCTCAGATTTCCTCTCTTAAGACCCAGCTCCTCAGTGAAGCCTTTCAGTGATCATTACCGCCTCTCAAGTTGGTTGTTTATTCCCACCCATCATCTGACAAATTTCCTGAGATATTTTACATTTTCCACTGTTCTCAACTAGATTGGAGAACAAACCACCATGTTGTACATCTCTGTATTCTCAGCCCACAGTAAATGGTCCAATATTTATTAAATAAGTGAAAAAAATCTAATATTTCTAAAGCCTCACACAAAAGAATTTTTAAAACCTCAAATTATAGATCAGTAATATTTAAAAGCTATCACAAATTAAACATCTTTTTCTTTAGAATAGGAACTGTACGTTAAGGTCACCAAATGGCCCTGGTTGGTAAGTGAAAGATCTTCTTGTTAAAAGAATTCCAGTTAGTAAAGGCAGAAGAAATGATAGAGTTTTGAAATTGCACCATTTTATAATAGGATTCAGGCAGGGGTCATCAATGGGTCTGGCTGAAACCACGAGGTGAAACGTTGATGGTTACCTACATGTTAACCCAATGACACCATCACCCCACTGATTACTTGGTGGTTCCAGAAGAAAAAAGGGAACTTGCCAATGTGGGCTAAGGCTGTTGCCACCTCCTTAATCCAGTAATCACTCTTAGGATCTCTAATATCAGATGATCAGACACCATGTACCTTCTGATGGGATATCAGGATGAAGGCCACAGGGCCACCTAGGCAGTATTCTTGCCCAAAATGTTCAACCAGAATCTTATCAAGTCTTTATATCTAACTTCCGGTTTATAAGGACTGAGATTATATGAGTAATTTAGACCACCAGCAGGAAAGAAATCACACAGATTGGGGAAGAATCAGATGGGGAATGTTCTAGTTCAGAAGAGATTTATGGGCCACAACAAGCAAACACAATATGTGGTTCACGGTGGGTCCCACTCTGAACAACCAAGTGTGAAGACATTTTTGGAAAAATCTGGGAAATCTGAATTTAGCCTGGAAATGAGATGCGAAGGAAATATTGTTAACTTCATTAGGTATGACAATGGTACTGTGGTTAGGTTAAAAAAAAAGGTCAATTTTTAGAGATTACCATCGTCTGAGGTCTAATACTTTCCGCTGCTTAATATCTTCAAGAGGAGAATACTGAGGCCACTCCCTTTGATGTCTTCTTCCTTTCTTGTCTGAAGTTTTTTTCTTGGAAATTTGCTTCTTTCCATTGCCTAGAATACAAGAGTATAAAATGAAGTCAAATGAAGTAAGATGCCAAGGCAATACAATTAATTATGTAACAAAATATAAAAGTAACTAGGTCTGAAAATGCTATTTGCAAACATATTCAAGAAATACATGTACCTTCAAGAATACATCCCTGCCTTAAAGAGAGGCAGAGAGAATAAAAACACATTTAAACAACCATGAATGTTATTTCCTATCAGGTTCTTATATTCCAATTTATGAGCTAGTTACTTAGCTAGTAAAATAATCAATCACAAAATGTTTTGCCACATCTAGAAAATAAAATTACCAACAGTAAAATATTTAACTAGACCACTTTCCAGAAAATGAAACCTTTCTATAAAACAATAAAGCCACATTAATGTAACTCTGTTGAGAAAGTAAAAGCAGTAGATCCAGTAATCCGATGATGTGATATTTAAAAATAATTCCAGGCCTACAGAGACCACAAAATGGATTAAGAATGATGCACATGGGCTTCCCTGGTGGCGCAGTGGTTGAGAGTCCACCTGCCGATGCAGGGGACACGGGTTCGTGCCCCGGTCCGGGAAGATCCCACATGCCGCGGAGCGGCTGGGCCCGTGAGCCATGGCCGCTGAGCCTGCGCGTCCGGAGCCTGTGCTCCGCAACGGGAGAGGCCACAACAGGGAGAGGTCCGCGTACCGCAAAAAAAAATAAAAATAAAAAGAATGATGCACATAAGTACATTATTAAAATGCAACTTTAGCACCAGGAGCCAGAATGGAAAACAAAGTCTCCTTTCTGTGTGCAAGTATGTACACATGTGTGGGCACGTGCACACACACACACATCACACACATTCTCCAAAAGACACAGGGGGAGGGGAAATTGGGAGCCACACAAAAGGGGAGGCAAAAATGAAAGTGAGACTTTACACTCTTTAATTTTTATACTTTTTTATTTCCATCTAATTGATCGCCCAGTCAAAAAATTATATAAATTAAAATATTATTAAATAAACTCCAAGCCTCATTTCACTAAAACACCATTAACATTTCAGATAGCTACGTGCACTTTAAAGTCTCTCACACATATCATATTTTAAACAAAATAAATCTGTTACAAAAATTAAATAAAAGCTAATATTTCATTTTTATGAGTTAGTCATAAATTATAAAACATAGATTATATAGATATATGCCTAGAAAACAAACATGGAAAAGGATCCATTTTATTCATTCTACAGTGAAACAATTTAGCGCCCAAAACCAGCTGGAACCAACAAGGACTTACTGTATAGCACATAGAACTATATTTAATATTTTGTAATAACTTACTAAGGGAAAAGAATCTGAAAAAATATATATATATACACACATATGTATAACTGAATCACTGTGCTGTACACCTGAAACTAGCATGACATAGTAAATCAACTATACTCCAACTTTTAAAAATACATTTAAAAAAACCCAGCTGGACCTCAGAAACTGTTGTTACACAGGGAATTTCTCTAATTTTTGTAAAATGGCGTAATATTGAACACTAGAAAAATCAAGAAACAAGGATTTTCCCCCTTCCCTTTAGTTATTCTTCCTAAGTCTTCACAGAAACGCAAAGTTTCTCCCAGAGCTGAACAACCCCTGGCAAACATGAGCAAAATCTCATTCTGACAAATTTCTTTCACTAATAAAATAAATCTTAGTGGGTGAGAAGATGGAAAATCTACTTTCCACCATTCCTTGAGATGTCTTCACTGTCCAATCGTGACTTAATTCCCTAAGGAGTTTTCCAGCCACTTAGATTTTTAGTGGCTAATGAAGCACGGTAACCTGTGACCTCAGCAGCTCATAGGGTCATCTGTACCCACCTGCAGTCCTCAAAGACTCACCTGAGCCTGCCCTCTGTTCTCTCCTAGCTTACTCCCATGAACCCTGGGATAAAAAAAAGTATATATGGTCTATATGAACATCCTTCATGACATCTCCACACTGCCAAAGAGAGAGCTGGTCCCACAGGCAAAATTCCAGTCAATTTGAGGAAGGAAGCTCTGTCAAAGTGGAAGCCACATTTGAGAGGGGAGCATAAAAGAGCAATGCCTGAACATTTCTATCTCCCCATCATGTCAACTCCACTAACCATTGTCCACTGCCCCTTGTTATTGCCATATTCCTTATTCCATCCCTCACCCTGCTTACAACATACCCATTTAGCTCCCAAACCAAAAATACACACACACACACACACACACACACACACACACATATCCACCAGACTGGCTTTTAGAGAAAGGTACCAGGATAGCAAATACAATTAGAATACTCACCATCTTTTTGACTTAAATAACCACAGGACAGAGTTCCAGGCAATTACCGTCATTAGAACGTGAGGTTGGGGGGATCCCAGAAATCGGGCCAGAGAAGGGAAGAAGCCAAATTTGACCCAAATCTTAGGCTGACCCTTGAACTGTGCATGCACAGAGCAGAGCCCAAACAGTACAGCTAAGGCTAAAAGAATTGAACTGAGATTTGAGATGTCCTCAGAGGACAGAATTTGCAGCTTTAGTCCAACCAAATTAATTGCTGCTAAAATTTTAAAAACAAACAAACAAATAAAACACTCTTTGGGGGACTATATCAGAATCCAAAATCACCATAACATTTCCACCATCCTGAATACAATCCAAAAGTACTGAACATGTGAGAAAACTGAAATATGTGACACATTCTCAAGAAAAAAGATAAGACCAACTCTGACATGACCAGCAGCTTAAGATTTTAAAGTGGGTATTATAACTATGCTCTATGAGATGGACAAGGTGCTCTAGCAATGAATGAAAAGATAGCAAACCCAAGAAACTATTTTTTTAAATGTAAATTCTAGAACTAAAGTAAACAATATCTGAAATAAACAATTCACTGAATATACTTGACAGCTATCTTTAAGAGACAAACTTTAAATATAAAAAGACACGGTTTGAAAATAAATGGACAGGGCTTCCCTGGTGGCGCAGGGGTTAAGAATCCGCCTGCCAATGCAGGGGACATGGGTTCAAGCCCTGGTCCGGGAAGATCCCACATGCCACGGAGCAGCTAGGCCCGTGAGCCACAACTACCGAGCCTGCGCTCTAGAGCCCGCGAGTCACAACTACTGAGCCCACGAGCCACAACTACTTAAGCCCACGTGCCTAGAGCCCGTGCTTCACAAGAGAAACCACCGCAATGAGAAGCCTGTGCACCGCAACGAAGAGTAGCCCCCGCTCACCGCAACTAGAGAAAGCCCACGTGCAGCAACGAAGATCCAACACAGTCAAAAATAATAAATAAATTAAATAAATAAATTTCTAAAAAAAGAAAATAAACAGACGGAAAAAGATAGACCATGCAAACATTAGTCAAAAGAAAGCTGGAATAGCTATATTAATGTCAAACAAAGTAGCTTTCAGAACAAGAAATATTGCCAGGAATAATGTGGGATGTTTCATAATGAGAAAAGGGTTAATTCATCAAGAAGAAATAAAAATCATAAATGCATGTGCACCTTATAACAAGGCTTCAGATTACATGAAACAAAAATTAACACAATTAAATGGAGAAAAGACAGCTCCACAATCATAGTTGGAGACTTTTAACACTTTACGACTTTAAGACTTTAATTGCTTTTCAGCAATTGTTAGAACAAGACAAAAATTAAGTAGCAACATAGAAAATATGAGCAACATTTTCAAACACTTTGATCCAGTAAATATCTTTAGAACACGACACCCCACAACTCCAGAATGCACCTTCTTTTCAGGTGCACGGGGAACATTCAGCAACAGAGACCATATGCTGCCTCGGGAAACAAGTCTCAGTACATTTAAAAAGACTGTGAGCTTAGCACAGGGAGCTATACCCAATACTTTGTAATGACCTATAAGGGAAAAGAATCTGAAAAAGAATATATATATATATATATATATATATTTTCAGATTTTATATATATATATACATATATATATATGAATCACTGTGCTGTACATCTGAAACTAACACCACATTGTAAATTAACTATACTTCAATTAAAAAATAAAACAAGACTGAGGTCATATGTCCTCTGGAACTAAATTAGAAATCAGTACTTAGAAAAACCCTAAATATCTGGAGATAACATAGCATACTTCTAAACAATCATGTATCAAAGAAGAAATAACAAAGGAAATTAGAAAATACTTCAAATTAAATGACAATAAAAATAAAGTGTGTTAAAATTTGTGGACTGCAGCTAAAACAGTACTGAGTGAGCAATTTAGAGCATTAAATACTTCAGTAGAAAAGTCTTGAATCAAGACGTTAGAAAATGCAGAATAAATAAACCCAAAGTAAGTAGGAGGAATGAAATAATAAAGATCATAAATCAATGAAATAGAAAACAGACAATTCAGAAAATTAGCAAGCTAAAGCTGATTATTTGCAAAAGACAAACAAAACTGATAAACACCCAGGTAGGAAAAAAAGAACATAAACTACCAGCATCAGGTATGAAAAAGGAGTTATCACTAAAGACCGTACAGGTGTTAGAGGGAGAACACAGACTGTTAGAAACAACTTTACGTCAGCACCTTGATAACGTAGATGAAACGGACAAACTAAACTTTGACAGAATTGATGGGAATCAAGACAACTCCATAATCATAATTAGAGATTTTTAATACCCCTCTGAAAACCCCTCAAAAAACAGGAAGAGAGAATACTTCCAAACATGTCTTAGGAGACCTGCACAGACATTATGAAAAAAAAATTGTAGACCGATCACGCACAAATAGAGACACAAAGTGAAATCCCCGGACACCACGAGAATTACAAATTTACATAACATCCTGTAAAACCAGTTGATTTGGCAAATGAATGAGTAGACAGAGGTTTTACAAAACGATCAGAGAAGCCTAGAAGTAAAGTACACACCTGACTTCTGCCTCTTTGTAGCTGTGCAGTTGTGCCCAAGCAACGTATCCCCTCTATGCCTCCATTTCTTCACCCATAAAATGAAGACAACAGTACCTACCTCACAAAATTCCTGTCTTACTGTGAGTTCAAAAGAAAAAAGTGAAGAGCATTAGTATCTGCTCCAGAACCACCACATTGTAATTGTGAAGGTTGTACACTACACCCTCTTAAACTGGGCAGTGCACAACCTACTCAGTGGTACCTGGAGACCCTGTTGAGTGTTCAAAAATTTTTAACAACAGAAAAGCCAAAATGTTATGTAGTAAAAAAGAAAACTATGGGCTTCCCTGGTGGCGCAGTGGTTGAGAGTCCGCCTGCCGATGCTGGGGACACAGGTTCGTGCCCCGGTCTGGGAGGATCCCACATGCCACGGAGCGGCTGGGCCCGTGAGCCATGGCCGTTCAGCCTGCGGGTCCGGAGCCTGTGCTCTGCAGCGGGAGAGGCCACGGCAGTGAGAGGCCCGCATACCGCAAAAAAAAAAAAAAGAAAGAAAAAGAAAACTAGATTTTTTTTTTTTTTTGGCTGCGTTGGGTCTTCGTTGCTGCGCACGGGCTTTCTCTAGTTGCCGAGAGCGGGGGCTACTCTAGGTTGCGGTGCGCGGGCTTCTCATTGCAATGGCTTCTCTTGTTGTGGAGCATGAGCTCTAGGCACGCGGGCTTCAGTAGTTGTGGCACGTGGGCTCAGTAGTTGTGCCTCACAGGCTCTAGAGCGCAGGCTCAGTAGTTGTGGCGCACGGGCTTAGTTGCTCCGCGGCATGTGGCATCTTCCTGGACCAGGGCTCGAACCCGTGGCCCTTGCATTGGCAGGCGGATTCTTAACCACTGCGCCACCAGGGAAGCCCCAAAACTAGCTATTTAATTGAGAAATATGATTCATGTCACTGCAAAACCATGAAGTAGTATGTTATTCTAGGCACATCATTAACCATTACTAAACTACTGAGTACTTATCTATAATACTTGTGTTTTACAGCACTCTTAGATTTGTTCAAAGCTCTCAAAATGCAAAGGTTATGTTTGAAGTTTCCAGTGGCAACACATTAGTGAACTAAATGTCCTACGCCCAAGGTTATTTTTTTAACTATGTCAACAAACAACATGATAGCCATGTGCCTTGTTTGGTATCATAAAAAGAAAATCTGTCTGAAGGCAAGTTTAAACAAGATATATTGCTTGTTTTCTCCTTATTTTCACATGAGAACATCATGGCTCCTTCCTTACCTGATTTGTGTTTCAAATTCGTGGTCACTCCATCAAATTCAGATTTGTCAATTTCCCATGCAAGAGGTAGCTTGCCCAGGCTGTTGGATAAGTTTTCCAAGCTATTTTCTTCATTGTAGATGATTTCCGATGTACTGGTCGGGATGCCAATGTATCTTGAGGAATTATTTCCAGCAGATAAAGAGGTACTATTGGGGAGGCAAGAAGAGCGGGCTGGATTTGGAGTTTTGTAGATTGAGGTCGCCTGGTTGAGAAAGGCATAGTCTGAACAGATGGCATAAATTTTCTCCCGAGTGTGGGTCACTGGACAGCTCCATGGATAATGACCATCTCCTTTGGGACCCAAGGGTTCTCCCGAGGCACGAGTGCAGAAAGATTGTACGGCACCTTGTAGATTCTCTTCAGGAGATCTTCTCTCAGATTTGCACTCACCATTTCCAGAATCATTTGTCCTTTCTGCTTCTGCAACGTTAGGCATTGAATGCAACTATAAAAGTTCTGTTATGAGGAAGAGGTTGCAACTCTTTCTATTTCTTGAAAAACAGCTGTGACAATTGTTTACAGCATTCTACAACAACGTGAGCGCTGCAAAAATGGACTCCTAAGAAAAGA
Organism: Pseudorca crassidens; assembly: GCF_039906515.1. NCBI lineage: Eukaryota > Metazoa > Chordata > Mammalia > Artiodactyla > Delphinidae > Pseudorca > Pseudorca crassidens. Next base: position 9,319,669 of record NC_090313.1, read on the forward strand.
GGGAAGAGAAAGAAAGATCAACAATCCACTAGACACTACAAAAACACTAAAAAATATTTTAAGTGTTTCATATGCCTTCATTCAATAAATATTTATTTTACAACTACTATATGCTTAAGTCATGATCACTGACCATCTGTCTTGTTAAAAATTATTTTAAAGTGATGCTTTAGGATAATAAAAAAGACAAGTAACTCAATTTAAAGATGGGAAAAATATCAGAATAGTCATTTCTCCAAAGACGGTGTAGAAATAGTCAAGAAGCACATAAAAAGATGTTTAGCATCAACAGACATCATGGAAATGCAGACCAAAACCACAATAAGGTACCACCTCACATTGACCAGGGTGACTCGAATCAAACAGATTAACAATAAGGATCAGACAGGATGTGGAGAAACTGGAACCCTCAAACACTGCTGGTGGGAATGCAAAATGGTCAAGTAACTTTGAAAAACATGTCATTAAACACTATACGTAGAGTTACCATATGATCCAGCAATTTCACTCCTCGGAATATATCTAAGAGAAATGAAGACATATGTCCACAAAATGTTCATAGCAGCACTACTCGGAATAGCTAAAAAATGGAAACAATCCAATGCCCATCAATAGATGACTGGATAAATAAGATGTAGTCTATCCTCCACCTCACTCTCCTCTCCCCATGGACCACCTTTCCTTTCTCTGAATGCTGTCTACTCCTTCTTCTCCACCTTTATTTAGTTAATTCCCATTATCCTTCAGATGTCAGCTCAAATGTCACCTTCTAGGGGGATGATTTCTTTGCTCCTCCAACCAAGCCAGGTCACCCTGTACAGACTCGTACCTCATTCACAGGTCTTTACCAGGGTGCAATTCTACCTTGTGTGTTAGTGTGTTTACATGATGAATGTCTGTCTCCTGCAAGTCTGGTTTTCCTGCCTACTGTATCCCCAGGGCAATTTGTAGAAGTCTCATCAACAGATATTCTTAAGTCCCTGCACCATGCTGGGTATTACTGTAAGCCAGGGATTTGGAGCCTAGATTCAGAAGGCCACCAGGAGTGGCCTTAGCAATCAAGAGCTGGAGTTCTAGCCAAGGGCTCTCATCTGTGAGAACTGAGGTTCCCTAATCCAGTAAACGAGGTCATGCTGTATGAAGATTTACTAATAAAAGTGATTGCAGGACCTAAGCTCAATGACTTAATGATTTATTCATAAAACCATATCACAAGCAACAGAAGTACTGTTTAACTCTGTGCAAAAGAAATTTTATAAAATGGCCAGCTTTAAATGCACCGCTGGAGTAACGATTTTTAAGTCCCTGGAAGGAACTGCTCTGTAAAATAAACATTTGTAAATCCAATGTTCATGGCCTGGGTTACACTCTCTTTTCTGGTTAGATTCTTAAATCCTTATTTTTAAGCATCAAGTTTGCTTAGAGAACTAAACATCTTAAAAAGTCTCTTCAGTAAAGCCTTCCACGTATGACAACTATTATGATCTGTATTCTGCACGGAAGGCCGCTTAGACGCAGGGGCAGGTAAGGACTTACTAAGGAGGACTTACTTATTGTCTTTATTACTAAGGAGAATAAGTAATATTCTTCTGAGAGCCAGCCGCACTAAGCCTCATTAGGTCTGATCTCGGTCCTTCCCCTCCAGACCCTTCCCCACGCCCTCCACGCCCCTTCCGCGGTCAGACCTGAGCCCCTTCCCAGGCAGAGGCGCCGGCTTCCGAAGGACACCGGGGGTCCTCCCGCACTCCGGCCAGCGTTGAGCCCAAGCTCCCGGGCAGGCGAGCGGAGGGCTCTCCGCCCTTCTCTGCGAAGCTCGCGGCGCCTGGAGGCCCCCAGGATGGAGGCGACAATCGCGCAGGCCCGTCCCCGCCGCGCGGAGCCGCTGTGTGCGGAGGCGGCGCGGGCGAAGAGGAAGGAACGCGGCTGCGCCCCCTGCCTGCGCCGCTCGGTGGTCCCAGCGCCTTCGAGGGCCGCGCGTCCCCGGGTCCCCGCAGCTAGGCCTCCGGGCCCCTCCTCCCGCCTTCCGCCCGGCGGGAAGCCGGAGTTCTCGGCGACGGGGAGCGGGCAGAGGCCGGCGGGGTGTCAGCCTCCTACCCGCCCGGGGGCCCGGGGACGCTCGCGTGCTCAGGGCGCCCGGGGGGGAATGGGACGCGGGCAGATCACTGCTCCCGGAAGAAGAGGGAGCCCCCGATTCGAACTTTTGAATGCACTAGTTGATAGCATTACTAATGACAATTGCCGAAAAGGAAACTAAAGAAAACCCCCGCCCAGGCCCGCTTTGGCTGGCGGTTCCACCGGCCCATCAGAGTTTGGGGGGTGCAGCTGAAAAGGTCGAGAGAAGGGGGGAAGGGAAGGAGGAGGCTCCCGGTACGATTTCGGAGCTGACCGTGACCCCTCCTGCGACCGCGCTGGCCCCGGGCGGGCGTGCAGGGGCAAGGGGATGGCCGCCGCGCGTTCCGGTCCCGGGCCCTGCCGAGCGTGGCGTGGAGATTGACGCCGGGCGGCAGCCACCGGTATCCCCGCGGCCCCTCCAAATCGGGCTTTGTTCCCGAGAGGACTCGTCCTTTCTCTCGCGGACCCTTCCCGCCACCCTGCGGCCCAGCTCTTCACCCCACTTCTTCCCCGGAGGACGGGTTCCCACGCACTGGCGTCCACTCGGATGGCCACCGGGCACCGGAGAGGCCAGGGCCCCCCGGCGCGCAGGCTGCGTTGGCGACGCAGAGAGCAGGTGGGCGGCAGCAGGCCTGGTCCGCGGCGCTCCAGTGCCCGGCGGAAGGCACAGCGCACAGTCGCCGGCGGCCACCTCGGCCCCTGCCCACAGCCCGATGTACCTCTGGCCTGTCCGGTGGGGTCGGGTCGCTGCGGCCGCAGCGGAGCCCGGCACCGGTCCCGGATCACAGCTTCCAGCGCTCGGCCCGCGACGCGCCTCCGGTTACCCTGGGGCTGGCGTCTCTCGTCCCATCGGAGCGCGCGGGGACAGCGCCCTGATGGCTGTGCCGGGCGACCGATCGTCAGATATCATTGACAACACCTTCCTTTCATCGTGTTTTATACCTGCCCTCTGCACGTGCGGGGGACAGAGTGACAATTTTTTAAAAAATCTTAGCTGTGCCTCCAGGCCCACGTGCCCCTCTACTGGGCAGCTACTATTTATTTGTCCGCTGAAAGCGGTGACGGCAAAGTAAATAAGTGAGAGATGGTAAAACCTGGCGGGATTTCCGCTAGTCCTGTCGCGAACTACACGTCCCAGGAAGCCTTGGCGCCGGGACGCGTGTCCACTGCGCCATCCACTTGGAGGAGGCCTTACTCAGTCCGGGCGGACGCGCGGGCCAATCCCCTCGCGGTGCACCTTGGGCTGGAACCTGAGACGCGTTCGCCCTCAATGATGCTCCAGTTACAGAAGCAACGCAAGTTTGTCATTATCCCGAGGAAGAGGAGCGGCGTGGTCCTTGCGCATTTCAGCAGAACTACTGGCACCTTTCAGCTGGACAAGCCAGCGCCCCGGTTGTGACCTTTCCGGGGAGACCACGCGCCTGCCCAGCACAGCAAAGGACCCCACTTGGAGCCGCGTCTGCTGCTGCGATCGGCCGACGTGCCCCTGCTGGAGCCGCGGCTGGTTCCGTCCACCTCTTCCACTTCATTTATCTGTGGATCATTTTGAGTCCATCTTGTAAATGTTTAGCACTTTGCTGCTTTACTGCTTCTTTCTGGGGACAGTTCCAGCACTGGCCGAGACCGGCGGAGAGAGGCGACTGAGCCCGGAGAAGAGCGAAATATGGGGACCCGGGCTCAAAGCAGCTGTGGTCCTTCCCGCGCGCTATTTCTACATCCAGGCGGTGGACACATCAGGAAATAAGTAAGTCGAGCAATGGCTCCCTGACTATTTTGGAATACAGTTAAAACTTACTGGTTTTCCCCTTAAGTTTTGTTCGCCCAAGAACTTGTTTCTGCACAGCAGTTTAAAATCCAGGACATTTGGGTGCTATTCACATCTGGTTGTAACTGTTCCCCCCATCCAATCAATTTTTCTCTGTAGCTTTACAAATAATTTCGAATTAGCTCTTCTCCTGGCTATTTTGATAGGGATTTCCCCATGACTGGGGAACAAACTCCTGTACTTTGCTGAAAGTACTCTTTCTAATTATTTTTGCATAAACTGTTATAAGGAATTTAAACCCAGTTGTTAGAAACTGCTTGGTTGCATCTTTCTCTGTTTTCAGGTGGACCTCTGCAGGTAAGCAGGTTTTGAAACTCAAAAGAAAAATAAAGCACTATTTGAAACTTTAGAGTTGAGGGGGAACGTATCAAAATATGAATCTTCTATGTTTGTTACAACTTTATTTCGTTCCACTGAATTCAACGGTTAAAAGTATACTTGAAATTTATTTGTAGAATTCACTTACTTCTGAAATGATTGTCTTTTTTTTTAATTGGTGGTTGCTGACTGTGTGTATTTTGTAGGCAGAAAATCTTGGGACTAAGAAGTTTCCCAAAGGAAAGGAGAGTTATAAATTTTGTCACTTGTCTATAAATAGTACGATTGGGGAAACTAAATACCATCTTAATCGTAACAGTCAGAGCACTCACTCCAAAAAAAACTTCTGTACAATGTCACTTGGGTGATATACTACCTACTAGCTTTTGCCCGTGGCTGAGCATGATTTATAATACTGATTCTTTAAAAAAAAATCTTTGAGAGAGATTTTTCAGAAAATCATTATCTTTAGAGGCACCGTTTCATCACAAATTTCCAGATGGGCATGAAATAAATAGTAGGTTGATAAGACTATTTTTATATATGAAATGCATAAGTATGTTCTATGTTTACATAAATTAGTTGTCAACATATCTCCTTGCAATTTTCTAATAAAACTGTTTTATGTTATCTTGGCCATTGTAATCCTCTTCTTTTTTTCCTCTCTGATGCATCCTATTCATTCTGGTACTAAAAGCATAAGGAAAAAGAAACAAACATATGTTGGGGGAGAAGTGGAGGAGAATAGGAAGGTTCACAGACTAGAGAACATAATCTTTGCACGGTTGTTTCTTAAAATAATCTTTATATCTCATTGTTCTTCCCATCACAGATTCACATCTTCTCCGGGTGAAAAGGTGTTCCAGATTAAAATCTCAGCCCCAGATGAGCAATTCACTAGAGTGGGCGTCCAGATTTTAGACCGAAAGGATGGGTCCTTCATAGTAAGATACAGAATGTATGCGAGCTATACAAATCTGAAGATAGAAGTCAAATTCCAAGGTCAACATGTGGCCAAGTCTCCATATATTTTAACAGGTAATTTGGAACATAATTTTAACACAGCAGTATTTGAACACAATAATACATGTCATTTGATCAACAAAAACAAGTTAGCGTGGTATTTTTTTCACTAAAAGAAAAAAATAGACATTTCCTACTTGAAAGCTAAATTGAGAGTCCTGGTAAAAGAGAGAAATGCACGATTCAAATGGAAATTACAATTTGCTAAAGAGGAAAGAACATATTAATAGAGAATTTGCTCCCTAAAGGCACAACATTAGCAAGAACAATCAAGCTATATATGCGGTCATCGATGGCGCTTTCTTAATTAGAGATATATGACTTAAGTACTGATGAGTGTTACTGAAATTTGGTCGGTCACTTCAGGAAGAAAGAGGACTTGATGGGAGAGCGGGGAAATTGACTGTGGGTTTTTGTTTTGTTTCAGTGCTATTTTCCAGAGAAATTCTGTTTTCTTATACAGGATAAGAGTACAACTTTCTTACCTAGAGCCATATCATTCCCTCTCAGCAGAGACAGTACCCTAAAATATTAGAGAAGCAGGGTGTATACAGACACACGAATCTTCCTTGTCTCCCTGCTCCACGAAAGGCAAACATTTTTCTAGAAAGTGCCTCCATTTCTTCCCCACACTCCACCAGGACCACACAGTACCATATAACCTGCTAACCTTAAAAAGATGTCCCATTGTCTACTACTGCCTGGGTCAGGTGACAATCTGAGACTCATAGAAATAAATGACAGTAAAATCTCAATTCAGATTCTATATTAGGTTAGTATTATTTCTATAAACATGTAATTAATTCATTATAATATTAATGAAATGGGTGTTTTGAGGATTACTTTGCTTCTTTATATTTTCTTTAAAAAAATATATTATACCAAACATAGTATGGGTGTTTTATTTATTTGTATTGGTTTTTTGTGTTTGCTTTTCTGTTTTTGTCTCGCCTCAAGGCTTGCAGTATCTTAGTTCCCCCACCAAGGATCGAACCCAGGCCCCGGCAGTGGAAGCGTGGAGTCCTAACCACTGAACCGCCAGGGAATGCCCATTTGTATTGTTACTTACGATGATTTATCCATTGAGAAAAGTACCTTAGACCCTTTAAGAACTAGTTTGTATAACAGACCACTGAAATATAAATTTCTATCATTTTGTCTTTCATTAAAACAGGTATATTCCTCTGATATCCTTTTACCAATGTTTGGTTATTCTTAAGTACACAAAACATAAAGAGTAATGCTTTGCCATACAGCAGAAGCTAACACAACATTGTAAAGCAATGATACTCCAATAAAAATTAATTTAAAAAAAAAAAGAGTAATGGACTATGGGAACTTCCCTGGTGGTCCAATGGTTAAGACTCTGCAGGAGGCATGGGTTCGATCCCTGGTCAGGGAACTAAGATCCTACAGGCCACACCACCACCAAAAAAAAAAAAGAGTAATGGACTATGGTAGCCACTTAGCGCAAAAAGTAACACCGTTGGCTTTCTTTTGAACTCGTGCCAAGTGGGCCTGACTGTGAAAATATCATAACACCTATCTGTGAAGAGCAGTCAGAACAGACTTAACTTGAGATACAGCAGGGTAATAAAAATGTTTTTCTTTTTAAAATATGTTTTCCATCAAATTGCCCTCCCCATCTAAATAGGCAAAACTTGTAAAGTCATATTACGAATATTTGTTACATGTTTCAAATGCTGAGTGAAATTATTACTGTATACTTTGTTCCTTGTGTGTAATTAGGGCCAGTTTACCATGAGAATTGTGACTGTCCTTTGGAAGACAGTGCAGCCTGGCTATGGGAGATGAACTGCCCAGAAACCATTACTCAAATTCAGAGAGATCTGGCACATTTCCCTACCATTGATCCAGAAAAGATTGCAACAGAAATCCCGAAAAGATTTGGACAAAGACAGAGCTTGTGTCATTATACCTTGAAGGATAACAAGGTACAATTCATGACTGAGAGTTTCTTGCCTTAGTGATTTTTTATTTTGACCATTTGGCTACAACTAGCTACATAGTTTTATTAAAAATCATTCTGCAGATCATTGTGATAAGATTGATCTCAGTGAAGTCAGTGGTTACTTTTAGACAAACAGTAAACATTCAATTCTCTTCCAGGTTTATATCAAGACTCATGGTGAACATGTAGGTTTTAGAATTTTCATGGATGCCATACTACTTTCTTTGACTAGAAAAGTAAGTATTTCTTTTCTCAGATGTATAATAGACAATTTGAGCCCAGGCTTTACACTATAATTTTTCAAAATAAAAATAATAACAATACCAGGGTTGTTCTATTCTGGACCCTTAAGTGCTATATACTGTTCTGAAGTTTTATGTCAGGTAGTATACCTGTATTAGTCTCCTAGGGATGCTGTAACAAAGTACTATAAACTGGGTGGCTAAAAACAACAACAATTTGTTCTCTCACCATTCTGGAGGCTAGAAGTCTGAAATCAAGGTGTCAGCAGGGCAGTGCTTCCTCTAAACCCTATAGGGGGGATCCTTTCTTGGCTCTTCCTAGTTTCTGGGGGTGCCCGGCAATCCTTGGTGTTCCTGGTTTGCAGCTGCATCACTCCGCTCTGTTGTCACATGGTGTTATCCTTGTGTGTTTTGACATCTTCATCTCTTCTCACGAGAACACCAGTCATACTGGATTAAGGGTCCACCCTAGTCCAGTAGGATCTCATCTTAACTAAATACAGCTGCATCAGCCCTATTTCCAAATAAGGTCATTCTGAGATACTGGGGTTTAGGACTTCAGCATATCTTTTGGGGGGACACACTCAACCCCAAACAGTATATTATAGATGAAAATACCTGGGACTTACCTGGTGGTCCAGTGTGTAAGACTCCGCGCTCCCAGTGCAGGCGGCCTGGGTTCGATCCCTGGTTGGGGAACTAGATTCCGCATGTATGCCACAACTAAAAGATCCTGCATGCCGCAATGACGATCCCACGTGCCGCAATGAAGATCCTGCATGCCGCAACTAAGACCCAGTGCAGTCAAAATAATAAATAAATAAGTAAATATTTTTAAGAAAAGAAGATACTTTACAGTAAAATTATTTTGGTACTAAACCTCCTTTGAGCCTAAAGGAGAATTGCCATATGCTGAATCCTGTCCCTGGGTGTAGTGTGCTTTAGCAGGGTTTTAGTGGAGTTTTGACAATGATAGTGAAATGGCTGATATGAAAAACTATACCATCATTTTAACCATCTTGGGTTTCTTTTCCTAGGTGAAGATGCCCGATGTAGAGTTTTTTGTTAATTTGGGAGACTGGCCTTTGGAAAAAAAGAAATCCGATTCAAACATCCATCCGATCTTTTCCTGGTGTGGCTCCACAGATTCCAAGGATATCGTGATGCCTACCTACGACTTGACTGACTCTGTCCTCGAAACCATGGGCCGGTGAGAGACGGGTCCCAGACGACCCAGAGCCTTGGTTTTCTTTCCTTGGTGAGTTCTTTCCCAACAACCCTTGCAATGTGATGGTTTGGGAGAAAAATCTGTTGCACTCTGTTTTCCAGAGTCAGTCTGGATATGATGTCTGTGCAAGCCAACACAGGTCCTCCCTGGGAAAGCAAAAACTCCACAGCTGTCTGGAGAGGGCGAGACAGCCGAAAAGAGAGACTTGAGTTGGTTAAACTCAGCAGAAAACACCCGGAACTCATAGACGCTGCTTTCACCAACTTTTTCTTCTTTAAACACGATGAAAGTCTGTATGGTCCCATCGTGAAACACATTTCATTTTTTGATTTCTTCAAGGTATGACATCATCCGTGGCCAATCCTTTGTGTTTTTCCAAATACCTGCATTTGGGGGCGGGAAATCAAGGGCTGTAAATTACAGGGGTGAGAGAGGTGAGCACAACATTTTAGGAACAGTGAGGAATGGAGCCCCGGGGACTAACCAGTTCCTAGGGGGGCAACCTGGGTTGTACTCAGTACCTAGACCTGATATTAAATATGCACCACAGGAGCTTGGGACCTGGGTAGAGCTATAATTTTTCCCCCAACTGACCCTCAAGAAAAGCATATTTCAGCTCCAAATCCTTTTTTATTAATAAATATGTGTAAGTAATTTTACAAATATTTCTCCCCAGGGCCATAGCATCATAATAGACTAAAGAAGATATATAAACCAGGTGTCTCTTATCAGGCCTTCTGGTAGGGAAATGACTTGGAATCCATCCAAACGTTCTGCCCAGGAACTCTGGGGATGCTACACACTTTCTGTGTCTAGAATGTGGATTGTTCCTGTTTCCCCAGTATGGATCCTTTCTCTGACAAGTCCCCTTTTTCAAGCAGTGGGATGCTGCCCTGATCTCTAGACCACTGAGGGGTTTTGAAGCCCCATGGGGTGAACAGGGAAAAGTGGGCCAAAAAGTAGTCAGCTATCTCCTGCAGGTGGGAAGGCCAGTGATTAGCTGTCTGTGCTGTAAATGGCCTGATTTTCTTTTGATGGGTTACCTGGTACGAGGAAGACCTAAAGAAGGCCATAAGTTGAATTGTCTGTGTTTCTTCCACATGCATATCACAGAAATTTTGGAAAGAAACGGGAGATTTCATACCAAATCAAATCTGATACCAGCCATCCCTCCTCAGAGGGTGTTTTGTCAGACCTTCGCTTTCTTTCTACCTGTTGAATTTGCTACAGCTAAAGACTGTTGACTACCACAGTGCTATAAATATTTTGACTCATAGGTGTTCTTGCCCCAGAGCTTGTTAATTTCATTAACACTTGCATGTGGCCACCTGATGTTAAAAGGTAACACGGCACAGAATGTGCCATCGTGAGGCGCTCACGTGCCATCAAGAAGGTAGTAAATGGACTACAGCGTCACGATGAATCTATCTTCCCTTACGTTGTAGCCTTAGGACAACAGTTTTATAATTTCATTGGCTGCCCCACCATTAGCCTTGTGGACCCTTTTTGAAACCTGGGGGAACATCAAAATGTGCCCTTAGCTCTAGGTCAGCGTGTTGTATATAATAGCGCTTACTAAGTGGTGGAGGCCATGGGCAAAATCTGGCCAGTTTGTATCTGAGGTTTGATGTGTGGAAAGAGAAGGAGAATAAAGAAGAGTGGGAAAAAGGAAATTTAATGGAGGTTCTTCTACTTTACTGCTCTTTTCAGCATAAGTATCAGATAAACGTCGATGGCACCGTTGCAGCTTATCGCCTACCGTATCTGCTAGTAGGTGACAGTGTGGTGCTGAAGCAGGACTCCATCTACTATGAACACTTTTATAATGAACTGCAGCCCTGGAAACACTACATTCCAGTTAAAAGCAACCTGAGCGATCTCCTAGAAAAACTTAAATGGGCAAAAGATCACGATGAAGAGGTAAGGTCAGTCTCTTTGTACCCCAATTATCATGGGTTCATTTTCAATGTCTTGTGCCTGGAAAGCATTCGGGATGCTTAGATGTAGACCCTTACCTGTAAATGGGACGCCACCTCCCCGCGGATAGCACAGATCCCTTCAGGGTAAACACAGGCATAGTGGCTTGGATTAGCTGTCCACTCTGCACATGACACAAAAAGCTAAACCTTGGCCTTGATTATGCTCTCTCCTTTAGTCAGTTTGATTTGAGCCCCAAGCACTGCCTCACCTCACCTAGCAATATGAAAATGAAGATGGCCAACCTGGCAGGAGGAAAAACTAACTGTGCTATGGATTAAAATGAGGGATTGCATGAAAGAAGCATCAAACTAATTGTCTGCCGAAAATTGTTAAGGCAGTGCATTAAGCTTCATCTTACATTTACTTTGCAAAGTCATTGTTAGTTCAATTATTGTATGCCTTTTCTCTCCAAGAGAGGCCAATTCTAGAAGGCCCAATATGACTTCTCAAACTTTTGAGTCTTAAAATCGTCCCTTTGATTTGAACAAACATACTCTGTTAAATGTTCCCTTTACCTCACAAGACCCCAAAGATATTTTTTTCACTATTGTCCCACTAAAATGTCCTCTGAAGATCAGTTAGCATATGTCTGTATGGGGAAAAATATGTTTCATTAAAGCATATTATTCTTGTTCCCACAGGCAAAGAAGATAGCAAAAACAGGACAAGAATTTGCAAGAAATAATCTCATGGGTGATGACATATTCTGTTATTATTTTAAACTTTTCCAGGTCAGTATTTTCTAAGAAAATAGACATACTTGTAATTGGTCATGTTAGTAGCAAGTAATATTTCACTTAATTTCTAATAGTATATTCATTAAGGAGATATATGTATACCTCTGTTGTAGGCAAAAATCAGGGATAAATATTAAATAATAATGAAAATAGTAGAAAGCCAAAGATTAGCTAATGGAGAATGCTACCACCTTAAAAGAAAAGTATTAATGTTAGAACCATGCGGTATGTGGTTAGAAAATTGGCTTCTGATCCTACAGAGTTACTGTGCGTGGATTCACATTTCCTCTCTGTACAATATTGCTGCTGCCTTACCATTTCCTTTTCTATACAATGCAAGGTATGTTTGGACCTGTTGTGCTGACCCCATATGGGCCATGACTTTTCTTGGAAATTGTTTTTATGGACCTACCCATTTAGGCATTGTAATTAGAGCATATCTGACAATTTGAAAAGTTCTTTTTTTAAAAAAAATGCAGTAGTAAACAAGTAATTGGCTAATAATAGTACTAGATCTAAGTTAAGATTTTTTAAATTCAGAATTGCAGAATTGCAGATATTGAGCCCCGTGTCTTAGGCTCTGCTGCAGAACAAAGTTGGTCATTCCTGGTCCCTTCCCCCTTTATAACCTTTCCTAGGGGATGGTGAAGTATGTAAACTGAAGAAGGAGCTGGGGGGACGTACTATTTGAATTCCTAAAGAGCCACATTCATTCAACTCACATTTTTCGAGCCTAAGCACCTCGGCCAGAGCTTAGCCCAGAGCAAGCACATGATGAATGAAGATGCGACTGAGGCTGTACCAGCCATGGTGGGTCAGGCAGAAATAGTCTGTCCTCAGATTCTCAGTCTAGGGAAGATGGGAAGCACAATTATTTTTGCTACGTGGCAGAGGTCAAAAAAAAATACCGTACAAGTCATATCAGTGAAGCGTAGACTAAGGAGTGGTCCCTTAGAAATAGGCAGCCAGTGCCCAAAGGTCAGCCGCCTCTCAGAAGCTCTGTTGTTGGGCTTTTAAGGGGAATATGGAGGACCTTGCATATCACAACTTGACACGTGAGTTAAGTGGACTGTGTTCTAGCAGACTCTGGCATATCTAATTTGGTAAGTGGATGTTAAGTGATATATAAGACATGTTTTTGTATTGTTTCCTATACAGGAATATGCCAGTTTACAAGTGGGTGAGCCCCAAATCCGGGAGGGCATGAGGAGGGTAGAACCACAGACCGAGGATGACCTCTTTCCTTGCACGTGCCATACAAAGAAGGTAACCAGAATTCACCTTCTAGCCAGTGTCAGAGTAAGAACTAACAGTGATCCAACTCTTCATTCATTCCTTTCCTCGTTCAGTCAGGCAACAGCTACCTGAATTCCTCCTGGAGCCTCCAAGCAATTCATTCTAGCAGAGGCAGATAAAATAGATCCCCAAAAGGCAAAAGACAAGCGCTAAGATGCAGTGAAGAGAGCTCTCAGCAAAGTGGAGGGAAGCCATTTTTACTGTGAGAATTCAGATCACGTGGCATTTGAAGAGATGTTTACAGTTCGAAAAGTGTTTTCACACCTATCATCTAAGAGCTTCATCTCCTTGTGAGATCGTTTCTGCAGAGTTCGTCATCCCAGTTTAGAGATGGAAAAATATATAACCATCATTATTCACGTTAACAGAGTATTCATTTAAAAGCAATCTCGGTTGATACCACTACATACTGATTTTGTTTATAAAAGGCAGATGCACATATGGACTTGGCAGGCTGAAGAAGACCTGAGAGATCAGTAAATGCCTTCATTTTATAGTTAACAAAACCGAGCCCAAAGAAGAGTTTAGCTCAGAATCATCTATCTGGATTATAGCAAAGCAAGAACCAAAAACCAGTGTATCACCTTCAAATTGTGTGCATAATTGTGCGTAAAGACAGTGTGATGGCTTGGGGGGGGAGCGGTGATTATAGGTATTTTTCATTTGAAGGAATATATACTGTATAAAGTTATTATATGTATTATATGTATATATAAAATATGCTGGCTTGACATTATTTTAAGCAACAGCATCATGTCTCTGAACGGACAAACTCAGAACCGTGGCATTGGAACCAAAGTTGAGAGCGCAGATTTGGCAATTATTACGTCTGCCTCTCAATCGGTTTTAAAAGGAATAAGAAGACTACCAGCCCCAATGGCGTGATGGAGCCACACCTCATCCAAGTTCACAGACTGTTAAATATTTAGGGATTTTTCACAGTGGTTCAGTTTTGGTAGCTTGGAATCCACGTGGTGGAAGTATTTACACCATGACAACAGTACATGCTACAAATCAGTTTTGGTTGTCTGTTTTTTTTGGGGGGGGGGAACTGATTTGCCACCAACTGGCTCTCAGAGGTGGTGCATCATCAGCATTAATTCCTCTCAGTGCTGCAAGGCCATAAAATCAGTGAAAGCCAGTGACAAAACAGAAATTTCCAGACTCGAAACGTGCTCCCACATGGAGTTAGTGATTTGATATCAGAACGCTTCTGTTGGCTCCAAATGAAAGTGGGCAGCTCCCTTTCTCCACTCCTCTTTTTAAATTTTTATCTCTAAGTGACTTTGAGGGGTGCCAAATGATTCCCCAGATTCATAGCAGTTAGGGACTAGAATGATAGCTTTGTTTATTTTTTGCCCATTGTCTACTCTAGCCGTTCACTGATACCATTCATAACACAAGCCTTTTACCATAATACAGACGCTTAGATGTTCAGGTTCCCCACCAATGTGACTTTACCCTTGGGTGATTCCAAATAATAGTCCTAAAAGCCTCTAGCAATAACTTGGCTTTTTTTTTCCCCCTTCTTTCATCTTTAGGGGAAAATAATTAATAGACTAACATAAGCTTTCTTGACTCGTAGAAGACTTCCTGATGGCTCTAAATATTTTGTTTCTTAATTGCAGACCAAAGATGAACTCTGATACGCAAAATACCTTTCCTTCAAATAATGGTGCTCTGAAGACTCTTCTTAACTGAAAAGAAGAAGAATGTCTTTTAAATATTAATTCCATGGACAATATAAAATCTGCTCTGTGATTGCCTGGATTTTGAAGATATGTTTCTTCTTATTATTGCAGTATTCCCATGACTGACCTTTAAAGCACATTTTTAGAATTTTATAATAAAAGCACTTTTATTTTAAAAGGCTGTGTTGTGCTAATTGTTAGTTGTGTTTGGACCATGGAGCCTTAAAAAGAGAGGGTGTCTGGGTCCTGGACTCAGAGTGAAGTATCACAGAAGCCACCACCTACCCACACACAGGGTTTATATAAGAAAGCAATAAACCTCTGTCTTTTTTTTTTCTTAAAGATTTTTTTGATGTGGACCATTTTTAAAGTCTTTATTGAATTTGTTACAATATTGCTTCTGTTCTTTTATGTTTTGGTTTTCTGGCTGCGAGGTATGTGGGATCCTAGCTCCCCGACCAAGGATTAAACCCACATCCCCTGCATTGGAAGGCGGACCACCAGGGAAGTCCCTAAACCTCTTATTTACACTATCATTTTGGATAATCAGTCCCTCACAGCCAAACCTAATTCTAACTAATACATCTTCCAAGGCTTTTCTTAATCTGGCTTCTGCCTGCATCTTTAATCAAATCTCTCACAGCTTCCTAATATGTACCCTGTAGTCCAGCAAAATCAATCCCTGTTCCTTCTGTGCCTTGTTCCTTACCTTCCTTGTACGTGCTTCCCCTTGGTCTGGAATGCCATGACCCTCTTCTTCCTCTGGCTTAGATATCCTTCAATGCTCATTGCAGGAATCACTCCCCTGAATCTCTCCATCTGTGTACTTGTATTGTTATCTCTTCCCTGCTATGGGGTCATGATCTAACTTGTAGTCTCTCTCCCTGACCAGATGTTAAGCAACTTGATAACAGAAACCGTGCTCTTCTTCTGTTTCATAGTGTGCCTGAAACTAGAAAGATGCAATATGTATTGAATGGATAAATGAAACGAAATGAATGACTGAACGAAAATTACCCTGAAATGTGATTAAGAGAATTAAAAAGGAACTTGAAATCCTAACATTGAACAGTAGCATATGGCCCACAAATTCCTTTCCTAATTGTTTCCCTTCTACCCATCTTCCAGTTAAATAATGTGTTATAAATTTTTTAAATCGTGGAATGTTTCACATATACAAAAGTATATAAAACATAAACCTCCAGCTTAAAAATAATTATAAGAACACACTCATGTAACTACTGAAAAAGAATCCTGAACCTTCTTGGCCCATCTGTGCATTTCCTTGTAAAGTCTAGTCTGCTGGCGATTCTTGGTGTTCCCTGGCTTATGGACACATCCCTCCAATCTTTGCCTGTGTCATCACATGGTCTTTCCCTCTGTCTCCATATCTTCTCCTTTTCTGTCTCTTATAAAGACACTCGTCATTGGATTTAGGGCCCACTCTTAAGTCCAAGATGATTTCAGTTTGGGAGTTTCAATTACATATGCAAAGACCCTGTTTCTAAGTAAGGTCACATTTCAAAGTAGTCAGGTTAGGACTTGGACAAATGTTTGGGGGAGCCACTATTTACCCACTACATCTTCTAAAAACATTCCTTTTGAAACTAAGAACAACAAGGATTCCCATCATCACACACTCCATTCCACCTAATGCTGGAAGTCTGAGCTAGCACAGTAAATCTAGAAAAGAAGTAGAAAGTTGAGGATTGAAAAACAATAAAATTATCATTAAAAGCAGATGATACGGGACCTCCCTGGTGGTGCAGTGGTTAAGACGCTATGCTCCCAATGCAGGGGGCCTGGGTTTGGGTTCAATCCCTGGTCAGGGAACTAGATTCCACATGCATGCCACAACTAAGGAGCCCGCCTGCCACAACTAAGACCCGGCGCAAACAAATAAATAAATAAATATTAAAAAGAAGAAAAACAGGTGATAGGCTATGGTACACAGAAAATCCAAATGAATCTACAGATAAGTTGTTGGAATTAACAAGAAAAGTTGGCATTTGTTGGGCTTCCCTGGTGGTGCAGTGGTTGAGAATCCGCCTGCCAATGCAGGGGACACAGGTTCGATCCCTGGTCCGGGAAGATCCCACATGCCATGGAGCAACTAAGCCTGTGCGCCACAATTACTGAGCCTGTGCTCTAGAGCCAGCGAGCCACAACTACTGAGTCAGCGAGCCACAACTACTGAGCCCGCATGACACAACTACTGAAGTCCACATGCCTAGAGCCCGTGCTCTGCAACAAGAGAAGCCACAACAATGAGAAGCCCATTCACCGCAACAAAGACCCAACGCAGCCTAAAATAAATAAATTTATTTTTTTTTAAGTTGGCATTTGCTAAATACAAAACTAGTATATAAAATTCACTTGTATTTTAATATACCAGCTAGTAACAGAAATAAAAATGTTTAAGGTAAAATTTACAGTAGCTCTGAAAACTATGACGTAATTATTTGAGGAATTAAATCTAGCAAAAATGCCCAAGATCTTTATAGAGGAAATTATGAAATCTCTTTAAAAAGTAGTTAAATCGAAAGATGTTACATGTCCATGGATTGGCAGACTCAATATTAAAGATGTCAACTTTCCCCAACATAATATAGAGTCAATGTATTCCCAATCTAAATGTACTCTGCCCCTTTTTCCGTGGAACTTTATAAAATTTTCTAAAAAATGTATGGACCTGCAAATCCAAGAAAAATTGAACACTTTTGAGGAAGTATGAATTGCAAGAACTTTCCCACCGTATAGCAAGACACTTTATAAAGCTATAGAATTTGAGACCATGTGATACTGCTGCAGGGATAGAAAAAAATAGAGCAATAGCTGAGAGCGATGCATGAACAGACTGGAAACTTGATCTGTGATCCAGAACTACAGAGAGTTGGAAAAAGGTTGCACATTTCAGTGAATGGAGCTGGGACTGTGTAGTATATTAATGTTTCTGATTCCAATTTCAATGTGTGGCGGTTCTCCCCACACCACCAGGCTACTTTCCAACACCAGTTGGGTGTCCAACAATTCAACTCAATTCTGACACTCTCTACCCAGAGATAGCATCAGATTCCTCAGGTTAATGGCTCAGTCCTTCACTTCAGATGCCAATCACAAGTCCAGGCTGCCACCTGTGCTTCCAACCAACTGGCTATAAATCAGAGGTGCTCACAACATGGGTTCAGTTAATTTGCTAGAGCAGCTCACAGGACTGAGGAAACCAGGTTAGTCACTAGACTACCAGTTTATTACAAAGGATATTAGAAATATAAAAATCAACATCCAGGTGAAGAGATACACAGAGCAAGGGCCAAAGCAAAGGAGCTTCTGTCCTCATGGAGTTTGGGGCCAGGCTTAATGACTTGTGGAAGCATCTAGGTCACCAACCTGAAAATTCTTCAAACTCCACCCTTTTGGGTTTTTATGGAGCCTTCATTACATAGGCATGATTGATGAAATCATTGGCCAGCCCCCTCCCTTCCCCAGAGCAGGATAGGAGGATGCTAAAAGTTCCAACGCTCTAATCACATGGTTGTTTCTCTTGGCAACCAGCTCCCATCTTTTGGTACTTTCCAAAAGTCAACTCATTAACATAACAAAAGACCTCTTCATTGCTCTGTTACTTCAGAAATTCCAAAGGTTTTAGGAGCTCTGTGCCAGAAATAGGACAAAGGAAGACAAAATACATATTTCTTATTATAAATCATAATGTCACAGATATCCATATATGGAAGAAAAACAACTGGATACCCAGCATACACTCTATCCAAAGATAATTCCAGGAGGGTTAGTGACAAAAGGCAAAACATAATATAGGTGGGCTTCCCTGG
This sequence comes from Pseudorca crassidens, assembly GCF_039906515.1. Lineage (NCBI taxonomy): Eukaryota > Metazoa > Chordata > Mammalia > Artiodactyla > Delphinidae > Pseudorca > Pseudorca crassidens. The sequence continues at coordinate 9,337,926 of NC_090313.1, forward strand.
TGGCGCAGTGGTTAAGAATCCGCCTGCCAACGCAGGAGACACGGGTTCGAGCCCTGGTCTGGGAAGATCCCACATGCCTTGGGGCAGCTAAGCCTGTGAGCCACAACTGCTGAGCCTGTGCTCTAGAGCCCACGAGCCACAACTACTGAAGCCTGCGTGCCACAACTACTGAAGCCTGCACGCCTAGAGCCCATGTGCCACAACTACTGAAGCCTGCGTGCCGCAACTACTGAAGCCTGCACGTCTAGAGCCCGTGTTCCGCAACGAGAAGCCACCGCAATGAGCCCACGCACCGCAAGGAGGAGTGGCCCCCGCTCGCCGCAACTACAGAAAGCCCGCGTGCAGCAACAAAGACCCAACGCAGCCAAAAATTAATAAATTAATTAATTTAAAATATATATATTTGTAATTAGCAAAGAGGCTGTCTCTGAATTATAGTAGTATAATAGTAGTATGCTGGCAGCTGCAGTGGCTGAAGAATTATTAATTCCTTCACTTTGTGGCTCTGATAAATTAAGCCTTATAACATTATCAAAAAATGCCAACTCCAGAAGTTTCTGGAACATGTGTTTCTCATTGTACAAAACTGTTTTTCTTCACCCTGAGAAGGTTGCCATTTTAATCCGTCACAGTGGCACTTCCATAAATGGCCCGTATGTTCATTGGACCTCAGATGACACATTAGCATAGCAGGAATTCCTCTGTCAACACTGCCTCTTGTAAAAATAAGTGAAAAGTAGGTTCTGACAGGATGGTGTTCATACTATATCTCTGCTTGTCTTATAAATCTTTTGTTTAAATGAACAGAGTTGAGATTCCAATAAGGAACTCAGGAGGACTGACTTTGGTTGTTGAACTTGGAGTCTGTGACCTATTGATGGATGATTAACTTGACAAGTCTCCTCTGTCAGTGTGTTTCAAAGTTTGGTTTAGAGAACCAGATTTTCAGTTTGAACATTTGAATTAGGGTATAAGAAATTGAATTGAAAGCTTCATATGCTCATATAAACGTACATAAATTTTTCCCTCCCCAAAAACATTTTTCTGTAACAATTTTCCACTCAGCAATAAATCATGGCTCTCTTTCCATAATCTTACATTTTTCTTAAGAAGAATATTTTGGATATGAAGAGAGGACGTGGCTGTAAAGGTATGGTGTAAGGGTTGCTTGTGATTATAGATCAGTCCTATATCTTCATTAGAGAGTTGGTTACATAAATATACACATATGATAAAGCTACATAGAGCTACACATACACACATATGTGCACCTGAATGCATATATAGTTGTTGAAATCTGAATAAGCTCTGTGAATTGTATAATGTCAAGCAAGCTCCTGGTTTTGATACTTTTTTAACTTCCCATGAATATATAATTATTTCAAAATGAAATTTTATTTTTAATAAAATTTCAAAAGTAATACATGCTCATAATAACAAAAAATCAACTTCTTCCAATCCCTACTTTCTTCTCAGTAGAACACCTGTTAAAAAGTAGATTTTCAGACATTTTTTGGATCCATAAACTTGGAGGTTAGGTCCATCAAGGACCCAGATCACAATAATTTATCTTCTCCATCCTTTCTACTAGGTAGGAAGGATTGTTTCTAATTTTCAGCTCTCCTAAAAAGAAGGCTGCCTGCTGGTAGTACGATAGGATAAATTTCTCAAAGTGAATTACTGAAACAATGGGTAATTTAAATGTTTATAGATAAAGCAAAACAGAGAGGGACTATACAAACTATTCTCCCATTACTAGGGTTTTAAAATCCCATTTTTCTATATAGTCAGAAACACTAGGTATTATTCATCTTTTTCATTTTTGTCAATTTGAATACAAAAATTGTTTTTTAAAATATTTCCCTCATTATTTATGAAATTGACTATCTTTTTTTTCCTTGTCTTTGACTTTTCGGCCTTGTCAAATTTTCAATTTTTAAAATTTTTTCTTACTGACTTTTTTCAACGCTTTATATATTGTGGACATCAACGCTTTCTATTATGTTTGCTGCAAATGTCTCCCAGTCTTTTTTGTCCTTTAACTTTGCTCACAATGCCTATATAAATATAGATGTTCTTAATTTTTATGTGGTCAGATCTGTCCATTGTTACTTTATAATTTCTTGGCTTTGCATCTGACATAGAAAGACCTTCTCACCTTGAAATATAAAAAACATTTTCCAAATTATTTTAAAATATGATCCTGTAAATTTTTAGGATCTTTTGATAGCAGTAAAGATCCCTTCTTAAAAAAAAAAAAAAAAAAAAAAAAGATCCCTTCTTACTGTTCTTCTTAAGATTGTTCTCAAATTTTTTTGTCTATTCTTCCAGTTGAACTTTAAAATCACTGTAAAAATTCCAAGTGAAATTTCATTAATTTGAATGGTCGATGAAACTAAAATGTCTATTGTGTTTTCCTATCAGGAAAGTGGTGCATATTTCTATTTATTCAGGTCTTTTTTGGAGAGGGGGGTGGCTCTTAAGTAAAATTTTATGTTTTTTCATATAAGATCTTGAATGTTTTACATTATGTTTTTTCTTGGGTAGTTTCTACAATTGTTTCTATTTTGCTTAGCCTTTTCAAAAAAATTATATTTTTCTAGTTAGTTATTTAATGTGTTTAAGAAAACTGTAGATTTTTCTGTCCTGTACCCAACTACATACTGCACTATTTTATCAGATCTAATAAACTTCACTTGATTTTCTCAAAGAATCATATCTGAAAATAATGACAGTGTATCTTCTTTACCATATTTATAATTTTACTTATTTTCCAGCCTTATCACATTGAGTGGGACTTCTAGCACAATGTTGAATAATTGTGGTGATAACAAACATTCTTACCTTGTTTCAGACATCAGTGGTGCATTCGTCAGGGTCCTCCAGAGAAACAGCCATTAGGTTGTGTGTATACAGAGAGATTTAAGGACTGGCTCACGCCTGATTATGAAGGCTGGCAAGTCCACAATCTGCAGTTCAAGTCTGAAGGCCGTCACACTGGAATCCTAGGAAAGACCTATGTTGCAGTTCGAAGCGGAAGGCTGTCTGCTGGCAGAATTCTCTCTCACACTGGGGACGTCAGTCTTTTGTTCTCTTCAGTCGTTCGACACATTGTGGAGGGCAACCTGCTTGACTCAGAGTCCACTGATTTCAGTGTTAATCTCATCCCACAGCACACAGAAAATCCAGAGTAATATCTGGCCACATATCTGGGCCCCTTGGCCCAAACAAGTTCACACATAAAAGTAACCATCACAAATGGATTTTATTCAACAAGTATTTATTAAGCACCTAATATGTGCCAGACATTGTATTAGGTTCTGGGCATACAACAGGGAACAGTCACTATCTCTTCTGAAAGAAGAATGAAATAAACCTGTAAAAATAAATAAATAAGCAGGACAATTAAGGACCAGTTATTACAGAGAGAAAGTGGGCTGGGTGGTGGTGACTACTTTAGACTGGGTGACCAAAGATGCTACTGATTTTTCACTGTTAAGCAAAATGTTTGTTATGATTTATCATAAACAACCGCTATTAAAATACGAAATTTCCAATTACTAACTTATTAAAAAGGAAGAGCATTAAAATCTTAGTAAATGCTTTTTAGGCATCTATTTAAATGTTTGAGTTTTATTTTGATTTGTTTTTGTTAAATTCATAATGAATTACATTAATAGTGCTCTAATTTTGAAACATTGTAAAAACTCCATTATAAAAACTCCAAACATCTAATTATGTATTATTCTTTTAATCCATGGATGGATTAATTGTGCTAATATTTGGCTAAATCTGGCCCACCACGTGTTTTTGTACAGCCTGCAAGCTAAGAATGATTTTAACATATTTAAATGGTTGAAAAAAATCAAAAGAATAATAATAATGATGATGATGACATGTGAAACTCATCTGAAATTGAAGTTTTGGTGTCCGCAAATAATGTTTTGTATTATTCTCCTATTGCTGCTGTGACAAAATACCACAAATTTAGTGGTTTAAAACAACACAAATTTATTCTCTTATAGTTCTGGATTTTAGAGTCTGAAATCAGTGTTTCTGGGATAATGTCAAGGTGTTCATGGGGCTGGGTCCCTCCTGAGGCTGAGGGCAGGATGCCTTTTCTGGCTTCTAGGGCTGCATTTCTTACATTTCTTGTCTTGTGGCCCCTTCCTGCATCTTCCCAGCCAGCAGCTTAGTGTCTTCAAATCTCTCACTGCTTCTGTCCTCACACTGCTTTCTCTCTCCCTGAGTGTTATTCATAATAGTCAAATAGTGGAAAGAATCCAAATACCCATCTACTGGCAAATGGATAAACAAAATGTGGTTTACCCATAAAACTGAACACTATTCAGCAATAAAAAGAAATGAGTTATAAGAGGGAATAAAGTACTATTACATGCTACAGTATGGATGAATCTTGAAAACATGATTCTGAGTGAAAGAAGCTAGCCATAAAAAGACCACATATTGTAGGAAATGCCCAGAAAAGGAAAATCTACAGACAGAAAGTAGGTTAGTGGTAGTCTGGGTTTAAGGGTAGAAGGCAATGAGCACAGTGTTCTTTTGGGGGTGATGTAAATGTTCTTAGATTACGGTGATAGCTGCCAATGGTTATAAATTTACCGAAAACCACTGAAAGGCACTCTTAAAGTGAGTGGCTTTTATGGCACGCAGATAAAGCCGTTTTTTAAAATCTGAGCTAGAAAATTAGGAGACATGTAGAGAAACGTTCATTAAGCCTCTGTAATGCGCGAAAACTCTTGAGATAAATGACCATCAGTGGTTTTCTGCATTGTGTCTCCTTACTTGTGCTGCGACAGAAAAGAGGGTGGTTCCTAATTGCCCTGGGCTTGGGGAAGATTCATTCATCAGAGACGTATTGATTTGCCAGGAATTCTTCCATAAGCGGGAGATTCAAGACGAAATAACGACGACAATAAAGACCCCTGCCTTCGGTCCGGGAAGGAGACAAATTCACAGTCCGTTCGGTGACCGGGGTGGAAGGATGATATGTGGAAGGTCTTTGGTGGGAGGACCAAGGTGCGCGTGAGGCGCTCAGAAAAGGCCTCACTGAGAAAATGACAAGTTGAGCGAAGACCCCCAAGGAGTTGCACCGGTAGCCACTAGATCTCTCCGAGAGGAGGGAAGACCAGGACAGAAGCCCTGTCGTGAGGCCTCGCCTGGTGGGTTTGGGTGTGAGGAGAGTGAAGAGGCCCGGGCGTCTAGAGCTGAAGGAGCCGGGGAAACGAGATGAGTAGGAAACGGGTAAGAGGGGAAGCGACCGATCGTATGAAACCTTCTGATTACGGGCGAGACGGGAAGTCTTTGCAAAAAGCGTTGAGATGAAGGCTCACCTTTCAATGGGGTCCAGCTGGCCACTGCGTCGATAAGTAGCGGAAAGGTGGCGGGCGGGCGTGGGAACGAGAGGCCCTTTGGCCGACTCTTTCAATAATCCGGGCAAAGACGGTGGTGGGGCTCCGGCGGGTCTGGTGTTAGCGTGAGAAGTGGTTGGATTCTGTACATATTTGCCAGTCGAACAAGCGGGGTCGCTGGATTGACTGCGGGGTGTGTGAAAAAGAGAACAATCAGAGCTGACCCCGCGTTTTTTGGCCCGTGCAACTGCTGGAATGGAGTGGCTGGGACGGGGAAGGGTCCTGAGTGGACGCAGTCGGTACTGAGGCAGCGACAGGTGGCGGCACGTCAGCGCCCCCGGCGTCGGAGAGCGGACGCCCCCGCCGCCGCGCCCCCGCCGACAGCGGCGGGAAAACTCCCGCTCCCAGCGTGCCCCGCGCGCCAGCTCGCGCGCCCGTGTGGGGCGGGGTCTGCGTGCGCATGCGCCGTAGCGGGACGCACTGGCGGGTGCGGCGAGGCGGTCCCTTCGAGTTCGACTGTGGAAGTTCGCTCCCTGAAGAGAGTGAGGGAGGTTAGGTGCTCCCGGCCACTTTCCCGTCCCTGGTAAGTGCGGCGGCGGCGGTGGCGGTTCGGGCCGCCAGATAGGGGACGGCTTCCGAGGGGCCCGGGGGCTTCCTGCGACCCCGCGTGAGGCGTCTCGGGCTCACGGCCGTAGCCCCTCAGGGGCTGTTGGGAGGCTCCGTGAGGCGTGAGGCGTCGGTTCAGTCCCGCGGGCCGCGGCCGCTGGGGCTCCGGCCGGCCGGTCAGGAGGCGGCGTGAGGGCACGGTGCGGGCGGGGAGAGCCGAGCGGCTCCGGCCTGGGTCCCGCGAGCCGGGCACCGGCGGTCTCCGAGCGGGAAGGGTCGCCGGGGCCCCGGCGCCGGCGGGCGGAATCGGACGGTCGTCTGGCGCCTTTGCGTCCCGAGCTCCGGGAGTGCCGGCTCTCTGATCGCTCGTTGTTGACGCGGCCAGGTTATCGACCTCACCCCCGCCCCCCCGAGGACTTGAACTCTCAAGGCTGGCGTCTAGCCCCGCGATTTCCAGCGTCCCGCTTCGACGCGGTGGATGAGGCGCGGGCGTTTTGCCCGTGGACGGCTACGGGAGGGGTGGCATCTGACCCCCGGCATCAGATGTGATCGCCGTCGCCTCGTGGGCGTGAAAACGCTCGCGACGTGGGCGCGCGACTCCATGCGATGAACCTTCGCAGCCTCCCCGAGGTTGGTTGGTGGCGTCGGCCGCCTTTGCAGCTGAGACGCTGCCCCGTCTGACCCCCAGAGCCCGGCATGCTGACAGCCTGGACGGTCTAGGCCAGGTTGGGGTTACATCCTGCAGCTGTTTCGCTGTTTCCCGAGTAGCCCAGCTTGCGCGCACCGTTGCGGGAGGACAGACTGTGCGTGCACCGTGAAGTCTGGAAGGGAGGGGCGTTTTCCAGAAAAAGGGCAGCGGCAGCGCAAAAAGCCAAATGCCCACGGCCGGCAGACGGATAGCAGAGCACTCTAGGTTAAGAGGGTGGGTTGAATACCTGTGTACCTAATTTTCCCCCCTCCTGAAATCTCACTAAAAGTACAGCAAAGGGATTTTCAAAAAGGCGCACACCCACAAGGATGAAGAAAATGCGACAGGAAACAACAGCAATAAGATACTGGGCTCCAGAAAGCCCAAGCCTTAGCAGATCAGCTTAATTCTAAACGAGCAGCAGGGAGTGCTGGGGGAACAGTTCTATGTCAGAAACAGAGTCTTCGAAATGTGCAGAAGGTGCAGAAGGTGGCAGCGAAAGGAATGGCGCTGGGGATGGATGTGGAGGGCTGTACCTCGGTGAAACGCGCCGGAGAAGTAGGTAGACCGCCGGCGCTCTCTCCCCGTGTCACATCGTTGGATTCTGCTTCTCTCCCATTAGAAGACTGGAGGCTGGTCTCTTGAGAACGTAAAGCAGGATCTTTGAACCAGGGGACCCCGGGCACAGTTACTAGGCTCCCTTTATGAAAACAGGGACAATGAAGATTGAAGTCCATCATCCCCCAGTTTAAACCCCAGAACTTTCTGCAGCCAGTCTGATACCCTTCAGGCTCAAATATGAGAATTCTGCACACGCGCACACACGTGCGTGCACACACACACACACACACATAAAGGGAAAGATATACACAGTAAGTTAGTCACAGTGGTTGCTTCTGGGAAGGGAAAGGAACATTGTGGCTGGGGGAAAAATGGGAGGAGACTTAACTACTGTTAACTGTTTTAAAATTGTGTACCATGTGCGTATGTTACCTATTCAAAAATGAAATGTATTTCTTAAAAAATAATTGTAAGTGAATACACCCTTTGACACAGGAATTTCTCTTACAGATATGTCTACACACATGTGAAAATAATGTTAAGTACAGTGCCACTCATTGCAATATGGTTTTAGCAAAAGATTGGAAACAATCTCATTTTAATTGATAGATGGTTGGTAAAATAATGTACAACGCTTCCTTGGAATATTCTATAGCCATAAAAAAAACAAGAAGCTTGTTGTATAAGGAAATGAGTAATCACCAAGATACATATGGGGGGGGTTCAGAAAAGTAGGTCACCAGTTTATAAAAAGCAAAAGGAGATGTGTGTGTCTGTAGGTATATATATAAAATATCTGAAAGATAGCAGAATATTGGTTGCCTTTGAAGAGAGGATCTGGATGGTAAGGCAAAAGTGGAATGAGGGAGAGACTTTCCACTGTATATTTTTGTACCTTTTTAACTTTGGACCATGTTATTATCTATTCAGTGAATGAATTAGTAAATGTTAATGGGAAAAAAGATGAACAATGGAGATCCTGACGTTGATGATATCCTGAACAATAAAAGATCTCATACTATAGGAAGGAATGCTGCATAACAACCCTGAAATCTCTGGCTCCCTGCATTTCATGCTCTTGGTTCTTCAGGTAGACACTTCATGGTTCTTCAGTGGTTTAGATGTTGGTTGGACTAGGCTGGACTCCAGACTTTAGTTTTGGGTTCTGGTCTGCTCCATGTGTCTTCATTCTGGAACCCAGGCTAAAAAAAGCAAAAATACATGAAGCATGTTTTTCTCAGGGCTGAAGGCAAGAGTTCAAGAGCACTTCTTGAAATTTGCCATGCCTCAGCTCAAAAGTGGCACATTGAGACATATTGTGTTGATTAAAGCAAGTCACATAGCCAAGCCCAAAGGCAATAGGGTGGAGATTTACACTCTGCCTACTGGGAGGCTCTGCAGAGTCTCAGGACAAAGGGTGTGGATGTGTACTTCCATTGCAGGGTCGGAGGAAGAGCTGGGAATGATAAAGACGAAGGAAATGGGTTAATAGAAAGATGCTGTGAAATTAAGTTGAAGATGGTTGAGAATAAAGATACTTAGGGAAAAAAATACATATATATATATATTTTTTACAGCATTACCAAGATACAGCATCCTACTTTGATATGAATTTTCTTAAGGCATCCATGTGAAGATATCACATTGGCTTTATCTTAAATAACATCTGCCAGCCCCACACCTGGTCCTATAACAAACTCTGAGTGACCGTAGGAATGAAAATAAATAATGTGCTTGTAAAGACATCAGTTCTTAGAGAAGTAGTTCTAAATGTTTACTTTAGCTACTGAGTGTGTTCATTCATAGTTCTTGTGTCTGCCAACCCACCTTTCACAACAGAATCTTCTTTTCAGGGAGATGTCCTTTGCTTCTCAGATGTAATGCACTTTAAGTTTGTTATTCAACAGTGAAAATGAGTCATACAGAGGTAATACATATTTTCATACATTCTGCATCTTCAAGGTTCCTTTTTTTTTTTTTGTAGTCATATGGCTCCAGAGTAATTTTCTTATTTTCATCTTGTACTGTGAGAGACAGCATAGCATTAGTGGTTAAGAGTGAGGACTTTGGAGCAGACTGCCTGAGTTTGGATCCTAGCTAATTGGATATATAACCTTGGGCACATTATGTAAGCTACTGTGCCTCAGTTTTCTCAGCTATAAAATGGAGATAGTAACAGTACTTGCCTCTTAGAATTCTTAGGAATGTTAAATGATTTAATACATATAAAGCGGTTATAATAGTACCTGACATAATAAGTATTTCTTAAGTATTAGTTATTATTAATATCATTGTTTTTTATTTGGAGGCTGTGACTTGAATCATGGGTCTTGCAGAACAAACATATATAGTTATTCATTTGTCTGAATAGGCAAGGAAGTAATTTTTGATCCATTTATTCTCTTGAATTCCAGGTTAAATTAAAAATACCTTTTGGAAATAAATTACTAGATGCTGTTTGTTTGGTACCTAACAAGAGCTTAACATATGGAATAATTCTTACACATGGAGCATCAGGAGATATGAATCTTCCTCATTTGATGTCACTGGCATCCCATCTTGCATCTCATGGTTTTTTTAGCCTGAGATTTACCTGTAAAGGCCTTAATATTGTACATAGAATTAAGGCATATAAATCAGTTTTGGTAAGAAAATTTCTTTATATTTACTTATGACAGAATTCTGTTTTTAAAATTCATAATAAATTTAAGACATTTTATTAGCAGTCGTTTGATTTAATTTAAAAATCCTTTAATGAGTATTCTTAGAAACTCAGCAGTGTATGAAGGCTGTGTAATGGTCAGATTTCTCTTTTTTGCCATCAGTTAGTTTCCATGGGGATGAGTGCTTACATCATAAATGTTTCTCCGTGATACTGCCAAAGAATCTACTTATGATGTAATTTACATATTGAAATTTAGGATATATAGTTCTAGGTATTTTGCCTTGTATACTATGAATGTACAAATAATACGTGATTTCTCTATTAGAAACTATAAAATCCCTGGATAAAACAAATCTGAAATTTCTTTTAATCCAGATTACTTCAAGCTTACTGAGTTTTTCAGAGCTTTAAATTAGATGTTAGTATTACCACATTTTGTATTAGTTGGAAGCTTTTACTGGCTTTTCTTCCCTCCACGATTTGTTCTTTAAAAATATTTTAGTACTTGAATTTGTTTTAGACAGTGTGTTTTTCCCACTTATTTGCCTGTATTACCCAGTTTATGATTTGACAGTGAAGGCATGACCAGAGAGCAAAGAATTGATTACCTCTTCCAAGAAGAATCCCTTGAAATCTCTTGTTTTTGGAAAAATTTTCATACATTTCAGTAATGATGAGAAAATATATGTTGGTTTTCCAGTGGAATATTTCATGGGAGAAGAATTGATAATTTTTTGGTCGATTTTTCTAGAATTACCTAAAGACCTCAGGAGAATACAAACTTGCAGGTGTTTTCCTTGGAGGTAAGTTTTCAATACTTGTGAATACTTGTTCTAAAGTCTACTCATATTAATATAGGAATAGGTAATCAAGAATTAAAATTAATGACAGGAAAAGACTTAAGGATTTTTTGTTTTGTTTTGGTAAGTCACTTCCTTGTGTAACACCAAGATACTTTAATATTTAAATCTAATTTAAACCTCATATATATGTGTTATAACCTGAAGAGGTCTCCTTTTATTTATATCCCTGAATCACCCCCTCTCAAATGATTCCTTCACAAGGACTGTCTTCACCACTTCAAGTATTCTTTTGGAAAATAATTCCTTTTTTTTTTTTTTAAGATTTGACTTAGGATCAGTTTTTAGCTATTCACAAGTCTCTGGGTATTGCAGCTTTTTAATTGGCACCTGTTGTAGTTAATATTTATTGATAAGCAATATGATGGATGAACAGTGAATGAAATCTGACTTGCCACATTATCATCACCACTACTTTATGTGAATGTTTATATTTCAAACTGAACTTAATTTTAATTGGTTTTAGGTCGTTCAATGGGCTCAAGAGCAGCTGCTTCTGTAATGTGTCATACTGAGCCAGATGATGCTGATGATTTTGTTCGAGGTCTCATTTGTATTTCCTATCCACTGCACCATCCAAAGCAGCAGCATAAACTTAGAGATGAAGATCTCTTTCGTATAAAAGATCCTGTACTGTTTGTGTCAGGCTCAGCAGATGAAATGTGTGAAAAGGTGAATTATAACTTGATATTTGTGTGAATGAGAGAGAAAGAATGAAAGAAACATCTTGGGAACAAGATATTACCTGCAACATTCAGTCTCTTTAAAAAGATGCTGATTTTAGGGACTTCCCCGGTGGTCCAGTGGTTAAGACTCTGCGCTTCCAATGCCGGGGGTGCAGGTTTGATCCCTGGTTGGGGAACTAAGATCCCACATGCTGTGGCCAAAAGTAAATAAATAAATAAATAAATTAATTATTTTAAAAAAGATGCTGATTTTACTAATGCTAGTTTTTTTCCTTAGTTAACCCTGTTGCTTTGGAGAACCTAAAAATATAAGCATACTGACATATTCATCCCCCTGTAAAGAGTGTTGGTAAATGGATTAACTCTCACGTAGAAAATGAAGGATTAATATCTGAATCTTGTGAATTTCGGATTACTAGACTGTACGTTTGGTTTATCATTTCAACATTTAAGCAGATCTCTTCAATTTGTTATAAAGTTGACTCTTGAAAAAAAAGTAACTTGTACATATTACAAAATTTTAGTGTATTTCCCAGAGCATATAAATAATTTCCTTGGGGAAAACATTTTTTAAGAGAATTTTTTTGGCTCTAGTTTACTTAATGACTTTTTAGCATCAGTAATGAATGCCTAATCTGTTCTGTTGTGTTGCTGTATGCTGTATTTGAAAAACATGGACTGCCACTTCTTGCACGTTCCATTGCCTCAAAAGTTAGCTGTAGACTAGGTTTTAATATTTAGTGAATGGATGCCAGTATAGGTGTGGTGGGAGAGAGGAAATCTTTACTGAACACCAGTAGAACATTAGTCTAGTATCCTCTTCTTTTTTCCCTTTAGAACTTGTTGGAGAAAGTGGCACAGAAAATGCAAGCTCCTAATAAAATCCACTGGATTGAGAAAGCAAGTCATTCCATGGCAGTGAAAGGACGGTCAACAAATGATGTTTTCAAAGAAATAAATACACAGATTTTGTTTTGGATCCAGGAAATCACTGAAATGGACAAGAAATAATTGTCTGTAGTTACAAGCTATGTTATTTTGAATACAAATACAGTTAATTTGTTAAAGAACAACATACCTCTCGGCATTATGAGATACATTTCAGACTAATTTAATGTACTTTAATGTTCTCCCATTTTTAAAACACATTTTAATTGTGAAATTAATGCCCTTTACAAAGTGTCTTTTGAAAGCACTGTTATAGTTGTATAAAGATGATGTACAAATATTGAAGGTGGTCTAAATATAATTTATTTTCTTTAATATAGTTAAGTTTTGAAAAATTAAACATTGAATTTTGTTACAACAGAACTTTTGTCTTATTGCTGCGCAACTGAGAAAGTACTCTTAATTTTGTAGAGCAGTGTCATCTTTATGAAAGGAAAACAACACTTTAGTAAATTTAGTCAGTTTTATAGAATGTATACATCTATTAACCTAATCTTTTAATAAATTTCAAGGGATGGATGAAGATACATTTTCAAATATGGGGACTCTGAACATTGTTTTTAGAATAAAGTAACTTTCATTCATTAAGTGTTTACTGAAGGCCTGTTATAGGCAAAGCCTCATTAGGTTTGCAATGATGAGTAAACACTTGGAGTTTGGTATAGTGGGGGAACTTGATGTCTAAAGCTCTCTGATTAAGGGAAGAATGAAATAAGGAGTAAATAGTGGGACTAACATCTGTGCTGTATCTAGGCAGAGTTAGGGCACTTAATTTTGCCTTTAGAAGTGCAAGTATCACTTGGACTAGACTTGAATGGTATTGAGTTATATATTAAAAACATAGGTTCTATATTTCCTGTAAAGAACACGAAAATGTGATGAGGCTGATGATATATATAAAGTTTGTAGTGAGCAGTGGTTTTCTATAGTAGGAAATTAACTCCCTTCCCTGGTTTCTCTACTGCCCTAAAGTTAGGCCCTTCAGACAGCCAGGGTGGCCTGGGAAGCTTGCAGATTTTTGAGGTCCCTCACTCCTGCCCTGGTGAAGTTAATGGATTTTTATTACTTGTTAATTTTTCTAAATAGTGCATAAAGAATGAAAACCTAGATAACGGTATCTAAATTGTGTGTATTATAGAATGAAATCACGTACAACTACAAAATTGAAATTTCTGTGTCACTCAGTGTACAATAGTTACTCACTTTTTGACTGAATTTCTTGAACAAGGCCCTAACTTAAATAGTATATAATTCTTAACTTTTAAAACAAGAGTGATCAAAATATTATAAAAAATATTTAACCAGAGCTGACAAATATAATAATGGTCTATTTAAAGTGTAAATCAATTGGAAAATATTAATACTGTAAACCAGAAGTGAAACTAAAAAGGAAAATACAAAGGAAAACTTACTATAAAGCAGACTATAATATAAAAGTACAATGAAGAAATAGATTTAAAATGTTACTAACCAGCTATGTAATTATAATATTCAAGTTTTCAAATTAAACTATAGCCATAATATGGATGACCAAAGATACTACTATAAATATAGGGATGTCGTAGAAGGTCATTTAAAGTTGATTTTACCCTAAGTTATCTATGAGAAACTACTTTTTTTTTTTTTTTTTTTTGCGGTTCGTGGGCCTCACTGTTGTGGCCTCTCCCGTTGTCCGGACGTGCAGGCTCAGCGGCCATGGCTCACGGGCCCAGCCGCCCCGTGGCATGTGGGATCTTCCCAGACCAGGGCACGAACCCGTGTCCCCTGCATCGGCAGGCGGACTCTCAACCACTGCGCCACCAGGGAAGCCCGAAACTACTATTCTTGATTGATGAAGTAGCTTGTCATTTGAGAACTGTGTACCTAGCCATGGGTGGGGAAGATACAACTGCTAGAGAAAGATATGAGTGATACGTGTAAGGCCAAAATAAACATTTGTGAAAAGGTCCCATCTGCTCTTCTGCACAGAATTGACACATCTTGCAGGGAAAGGGTGCAGCTCCTTCAAGTTTGAGATTATGGTCAAAGAGCTATCCTGGCGCCGGCTCTGGTAGGCCCTGATTAATGGCACAACCATTCACCTAAATCAGTAGTTCTCAACTGGGAGTGATTTTGTTCTCTAGGGGACATTTGACAAGGTCTGGAGACATTTTTGGTTGTCACGGCTGGGGTGGGGTTGCTACTGGCCTCTCGTAGGTAGGAGAAAGGCATATGCTAATATCCTGCAGTGTACAGGACAACCAGCCATTACGAAGATGCACCCGGTCCAAAATGCCAGTAATGCCTAGGTTGAGGAAGCTAGTCCTTGACAAACCAGCTTTGGGATTATCTTTAAATCCTTTCTCCTTCACCATTAGCTTTTCTGCACCACTTCTGAATCCATTTGCTTCCTTTTCGTTGCCAAATCCTGTGTTTTCAGTATCAAAGTCTGATTCTATCCCCGTACTGTAAAATGAATTACAGTAGCCTAATTCATTTTACTATTTTATTGTCTCCTTGGTTCAATAAACCATTTGACACCTCTAACTCAAAAACTGTTGGTGGATCTCCAAGCGTGACTATTAAGATTAAAGACCTTAGTTCAAGGCTCTCCACGATAGGCCCTATCAACATTTTAACCTTATTTTCTCTCCCCCATACTCTGAACCTGTACACAGTACTCCAGCTAACCTGGATCCACAAAGTTTATGAACAAGTCTTTCTGTCTTCTCTTCCTGAAACTTTTTTCTTTGTTAGTCTTTGTCTGTTACCAAATCATACTCATCCTTCAAGGCCCTTAAATTCTCTTTCCCACTTCACAGCTTTTCTTGAATTACTCCAGCCATCTCTCCTTCAAAGCCACATAATATCTTCTCTGTTGCTATTCACACTCTGCCTTTTCAGAGATTATTGACATATTTGCTCTATACAACTAATTACATACTGCTTCAGGTCAGGGAATGGTTTTACTCATCTTTGTATCCATAAAGCACTTGGTGTTACTTGCTCAGTGCCTTAGTCATTCATTATCAATAAATCCTTGTATTGAACTAAGATATTAATAACCTTGGTTTTATATTGCTATTTTATGCACTTATTACTGGGACTTTCTCTTTACATGTAAAGAACAAAAACCTAGTCCACAATGTCCAAATAGTTCAAAGAGTGTGGCATTGGTAGATATATATTTTTTTAAAATAGAATTTTTTTCTGGGTGTTTTCTTTCACTATCTATATTACTGTTAGTAATGGGATTTCTCTGCTGTTATTTTTTATTGTCTTCGTGACTTTTAAAAATAAACATAGCATTTACTTTTTTTTGCTGCTCACTTGAGATTGACACAAGAAGAGGTTTCTAGTGCAAAGGACAGAAGTGTCTATGCTGAAAAATAGGTAATTGTACTTTTATTAGTAGTCAAGTACTTAAATAACAAAAATGACAAAGCCCTGGAGGGGATGGGGATACTCTTCTTTACCTCTCTGCAGACTTAAGCATCAGTGGGAGTGGTACACAGAAGTTCCTTTTCAGTTCTTATAAGAGCTATTCGTGGTATACTAATTAGGGATTCAGTGTCATCAAGCCCTAAAAGATCTAAGGAATTAGAGAGTTCCTTAATGTTAAAACACTCAACCCCCTTTAAGATAGTTAACATTAAATGAATTAGAGAATGTCTGCCATCAGGCAAGAGAAATTGAATATATTGCCAGCTGCATTAAATATTGTAGAAAACCCCAGCAGAAATAAAATCACCCTGATCGTGTATATGGATGGGGAGTCAGAGAGGAGGGTGGACCTTACCCTAGAAAAATCCAGAGGAATTGTTGAAGTTTCTTCTAGAACTAAGGAATGCCTACCATGCATTCCGGAGAGCTATACTTTGCAAAGACAATCCCCATGATCACAGTTAAACTAAATTAAGATCATAAATACCTGTCGGCTATGGTCCAGTAGACTGGGAGAGTGTAAACTAGGATGCGTCATTGATCTCATTATCTCTAATACTCAAGGGAAGTAAGAGCTCAATAAATCTTTCTTGCACTCAAAGTTATGTGACAGAAGAGGCCTGAACAGTTAACTCTGGTGTAAAGAATTATACTTCTTTCCTCAACTGACCTTGAATAAGTGAAGACAAAGGAAGAATTAATTCATTACGTCTTCAAAGGGAAAGTACTCTAAATCCAAGGTAGTATTAATATTTTCATTAATAGTCCAGACTTTTTTGTATACTTGTGACTAAACTACTCTCTAGACTTTGAGGGAAGGCGAGCAGTGCTTAGATCTGGCTCTGCCCCACCCTAATTCTGACATCAGCAAGCGTCACAAGCAGCTGCTCCTTGGAATCAACAGAAACAGGGTGAAGAGGAAATTCACCAGGAGACCACTCCAAAAGCTACCAAAATCTAACTTGGGTTTTCAGCATCACAGTAGATTGTCGAAGAGGAACACAGCTGACAGACCCCTCTAACAAAAAGAAATATAAAATGAGGTGTTCTGTTTTACTAAAAAATCAAGTTGATGTGAGCTCAGTTAAATACCCACTATGACACGTCCCTCACTTTTCTTAGACCCAGAGCAATCACTGCTGCACTTGACAAGGCACTGAGCGGCACTGGACATTTTTTTTCTGGCAGAGCATTGCATGTGGTTATGAGATGGGCATACCACCTTTTTGTGTTTTGGGGCATCCAGAATCGAGGACTTTGGAATGAAGATATCAGTCTATTTCACATAACATAAAAATGTCAAAGCAATTTTATTTCTTAAAAAAAGTGGGTGGATTGGAAAATAATGCATTTTTGACATTATGGGACCTCCTAGAGTCCTGGACTTCTCAAGATAACTGGATGGCAATCTTATTTATAACTTTTCTGGGAATTATCTTTGAGATCGTACTCATAAAGATTTGTACAGCCTTTCAGAAGAAGCCTGCACTTCCTTCAGAGAAGGATAATACAGATGCCCACAAGGTAAGAAGAAATGCTTGATTTCCTTTTCCCTGATTTTTCAAAGTAACACATAAGAATAACTTATAAAATTGTGGAAGTTTGATATTTGGATTACTCTAATATTTTATTGTCTCCCTTGAAACAGAAAGAAGACAGTTGCCTTAAAAGCATGAAATTTGGTAAGTATCCTACAATTTAATATTTTAATATAAAACTTGTTCAGCCTGAGCTGCTCCTTTTGGTGCTCTGACATTTTTTATTCCGATTTATCTCTAGGTAACTGGTCAATTCATTCATCTTCAGAAGAAAGGTAAGTGACGTATTTTGAAATTAGATGAAACAGGTTGGTTTTGTTCTACTCAAAATTACATCTGAATTACAGAAAAGGGTTTTCCCATTTGTATAGAGGATGACAGCTGTTCAACATCATAATTCAGTCGAACTCTGATTTTTTAAATGGTTGCTCTGTTCCAAGCTGTGTTAAATGGCTTTTTATGTACTGCTGAAATTATCCTTTTAGGTAGGTAGACTCATTACTGTTTTTACAAATGAGGAAAATAAACCTTAGAGAGGTTAAGTGGCTTGCTTCCTTACCCCATCCTCTCTCCAATACACATGAAGAAGTAATAATCACCAGTTCTGAAAATTCAGTTGAAAAATATTCATTTAGCACCTACTGTGAACCGAGCAGATCCTGAGCTAAGTGCTGCAAGAGTGACATGAAATGAGTTTATATCATCAGCATCCTAAGGATGCCTGAGTGCTAGAGATTAAATACAGACATCACTACTCTTGTTGCTATCAGTATCTTAATTGGTTTCATCAAAGTCCGTTCAGCAATCGTTAGATATCACTATACAATGGACATTGGGTTTTATACTGGGATACAATTAATAAGATGGTATCTGTTCTCCGGAAGCTTATACTCTTGTGGAGGAGACATAGATCTAGAGATGATTGCTTGCAGTTCGGTAACACAGTGATTGGAATACTATGAGAACATCTAGGAGGTACCTAAGCCAGCATAGGGGTGTTGGGCTGGCTTCATGAAGAAGGTTATACTGGAGCTGAATTTTAAAGGATAAGTGAAAATTAGTCAGAAAAAGACAGTGGGTTAGGAGGATAAGAAAGGCAATTATAAGCCATGAGCAGAGGAAAGGAAATAAGGAACAGGGTATGTACAATAAATTATGATGATATCAGAGTTGCTAGAATGCTAAGGACGAGTCAGGGAGTAGTGGGAGATGAAGGTGAAAAAATACGCAGGAGTCAGATCATGGGGGAGTTTCTATACCCTGTTAAGAAGCTTGGAGTTTATTCTGATAGTGAGTAGCCACTGAAGGTGGTTAAGCGTAGGAGTGACACAGTTTTGTGTTATAGCTAGATCACTAGTAGCTAGCTGTGTGGAGTATGCATCTGAAAATTAATTTCTTTCAGTTGTCAGGTGTAAAGGGGCTTTATTCATTTAACCTGGTTGCTCTATTTTTATATTGAGTACTAGCAAATCTAGTTATAAAGTGGGTGTCCTGAGAAGCAGTAACAGTATCTGGAAGTATGGGGAGCTGGAATCCCGGTCGGGGTTGGCTGGGAACAGGAATACCAGAGCAAACCAGGACACCTCAGAAGTGCATCCACCATAAACAACCATCCAGAAGTCAACTGGACAGACCAGGAGTTGGTGTTTGAGGCGTACAGCGCTTAGGTGTGCACTGAGATTGAAGATTCTCATGGAACTAAAAGCCAGAGGATTGACAGACAAGAGAGGAAGCCACAAGAGGAAGTGGGTGGAAAAGGACTTTTAGCACCAGGATCAAGATAATCTGAGAGTTTCCCCACCCCTCTGTGCCATTATTCCATTCCTGCTTAGGCGCAATTAAATACTTTTAATAGGCTTTAGGGAAAAGTAATTGAGAAGAAGAGATTGGGGGGGATGGTGTTGAGGGAAGAGGGTTAGGAAAGAGATATGGCTTCCATGGTGGCAGTACTACATTGTAGTGAAAAAACACATTTTGAATTACAAAGGTCTAGGTGTATGTCATAGTTCTGCCTCTAAATGATGGCATGGCCTTGGGCAAATGACTTAAACTCACTCCTTTTCCTTACTTTCAAAATAGCAGTTAGAAGAATTACCTCTTAGGAATGTCATGAAGATTCGTTAAAATGATATGTGTAACAAAGCAAAAATATTTTACCTTGGCACCAGAATTCCTTTTTGGGGTAGAATTATATTTGGGAGAGCCTCTTAAATTATTTTGAGGTAAAAGGGCTTAAATATTGGTAGAACCTCAGGCATAAAAATGGTTAAAGTTGCACTGCATCAGAGACTGAGTGGGTTTTGTCTTGCTTATGAGATGAGAGAGAAGAGAAAGGGGAGGGGTGGGCAGAGAGCAGGGAGGAGCGGCAGAACAGAGAGCAGGGAGGAGCGGGGGAAGCATGTGGGGCTCAGGACCGAATGGCACAAAGGACGTCAAAGGATGAGCCTACCACTCAGTATCCGGAGTCAGGGAGAGCCGTGCTGGCCAGGCAGAGTCTCGGTGAGCCATGCAAACTGCTGATCTTATATCCATTGAGTTTTGGGAAATGGTTTGTTTCAGGGTTGACCTCAGCCTTAGATGTGTGTTCCTGGGAAAGTCTGCCATCAGTTGCCTGAGTTTCAAAGATTAAAGCTGTCACTGGTTGGTTTCAGAAGTGTATTTCCTGAAGCGAGTTACCATTGATAGACAAAATTGTTTAAAAGCAGGTTTGGTGTTTGTTACTATGACTCTAGGATTATGCTGTGACTCTACGCCATTGATTGATTTAACTGATTTACAACCACTTCTAGGACTTGTTGCCATGGCTATAGAGCTGTCAGTCTTTTCCTAGGAGTATGGGGAGTTCTTTTTAAATTTTCAAAGGCCAGTTGAGATTCCCTGGTGGGGAGAGGCCAAAGGACATTTTAAAAATACACAGACATACCTAACGGTTAAGTGGGAGTTGCTTGTATTGCTGTAGTTAACTCCCTTCTATATCTGCCTCTAGCTTTTCCTTAAAGTTAGCCACATGTATGGGTGGTTTGTGTATGTGTATTTTTCCCCCTTCATTGAACCTGAAGAACGGGTTGGGTTGTATGTGTGGATCAGCTTGCTATGGACAAGCATTAGCCATTAGAAAGCTAGAGGTGAAAATGGCCACTCAGCAAATATTACTGAGGGCCTACAATGTGCTGCAGGCCCTTGAGATACAGCGGTGAACAAAACAGACATTGCTTCCCCCCTTATGTTTTAGACAGAGGAGAGTCTGATAGTAAATGACAACATGATAAATAAATTATATGGGAGGTAGTGATAATTATATGTAATATGGTGAAACAAAAGATAGTGTAGGGTAAGAGGAATCAGGGTGCCAGAAGTAGGAGAAGAGAGGTAGGTGCAATATATGTGGTGGGATTTGACTAAAGCCTTGGAGGGATGGGGAGTTAACCAAACAGAAATGGTAGAAGAGTATTAGAGAGGTTAGAGAATAGGTGACCAGATCATGGTTGGACCCTGCAGGCCATCTTAAAGACAGTGGCTTTTACTCTGAGTGACAACAGAGGATCATTGTAGAGTTTTATGTGGGAGAATTATATGTGCTGTCTTATATTTTTAAAGGATTATTCTGCCTGCAGTGTTGAGAGTAGACTATACTGGGTCAAGGGTCTAAGCAGACAGCAGGCTTTTGCAAGTAATCCAAGTGAGAGATAAAGGTAACTTAAACCAGGGTGGTAGCAGTGGAGGTGGTAAGAAGTGGTTAGGATATACTTCAAAAAGTAGAATCAGTGGAGTGTGTGGATGTGAGAGAAAGGAGTCAAAGATGACTCCAAGATTTTTACCTGAGCAAGTAGGAAAGGTGCAGTTGTCATCAACTGAGATGATGAAAGCTGTGGGTGGAGCAGGGTTTTCTTTTGTTTGTTTTTGTGGTATGTGGGCCTCTCACCATTGTGGCCTCTCCCATTGCGGAGCACAGGCTCCAGACATGCAGGCTCAACGGCCATGGCTTACGGGCCCAGCCGCTCTGTGGCATATGGGATCTTCCCGGACCGGGGCACGAACCCGTGTCCCCTGAATCGGCAGGCGGACTCTCAACCATTGCACCACCAGGGAAGCCCTGGAGCAGGTTTTGATGGGGAAATGAGGAATTTTGTTTTGCAACTGTTGAGTCTTAGATTGATTGGGCATCCAATAGAGATAGTAAGTAGTCTGGGAGAGATGTCTGGTAGAGACAGTGAGTTTGGGGGTTCTTGGCACATAGGCAGTATTAAAAGCCACAGAGAGGGTGAGATTACAAAGGGACTGTGAGAAGATAAGAGGAGCAGGGGCTGAGCCCTGGGGCGCTTCAAAGAGGGCAGGAAGAAGAGGAGGAACCAGCAAAGAAGACTGACAAAGAGCTACCAGTGGGTTAGAAGGATACCCAGGAGAATATGTGGTCTGGAAGCTCTCCAGAGCAGGAAAGACAAATAGTTATATAAGGTATACAAGTTAGGTATCAGACCAATATCCCTTATGAATATAGATGTAGAACCCTCAACAAAATACTAGCAAACCAAGTTCAGCAGCATACTAAAAGGATTATATACTCTGACCAAGTGGGATTATCCTCAAGAATGCAAGGTTGGTTCAACATACATCTAGCATTGTTTTATTATGTTTAAAATCATAATATTAAATTGTTGAAATATTGGTCTTACATTTCAGCTTTTTTCTATATTTTCCCTGAAATGTGCAAAAAACTAACTCTGTATATGTCTCATATTTTCACTGTTCACTTTCCTAAGTGAATAATACACCTGTCCTGAGGAAATTTTATCCTAATTATGTCTGGACACTGCTATAACTTGTTAGGGTCACCTGGATTCCCTAGAATGCTTATGCATCCTGCCTGTATCAGTTAGAATATTTTAATTCTCAAGTAACAGAAAACCATGATTCAAACTGGCATACCAAGAAGAGAATTTATAATAATCATATAATAGGAAATCCTGAGGTAGGATTTGCTTCAAAATTGGTTGATACAGTGCCTCAACAACTTCATTAAGGTCCTGTAACTCTCCCTCTGCCTTTCCTCATGTTGGTTTTACCTTAAGGTGAACAGAAAGATGGCCACAAGAGTTTCAAAATCAGACCAGCATTGTCCAGAGGAAGAGGCCATTTTTTTCTCTGTCTTTCCTGGGAACAAGGCAACTTTTCCCAGAAGTTGTTAAAAATCTTTGTCTTATGCTGGGATGAGTTCATGCCCATTCCTAATCTAATTACCATGTTAGATTTAGCCTAATCATTTGGGGTAGAATGAATGTTGAAGAGTCCACATCCATGATCATTACTGCAACTCCCAATTTGGCTCTAGTAGTAAGGACAAACGGTGTTACCAGAGGTGACATGATACTAAAGATAATGGGTAGGTGTATTAGTCAGGGTTCTCCAGAGAAATAGAACCAATGGAAGATAGATTAATAGATAGATAGATAGATAAATATAAAAGGAGATTTATAGGAATCGGGTCACATGGTTATGGAGGCCGAGAAGTCCCATGATGTGCCCTCTGAAAGCTGGAGAACCAAGAAAGCAAGTGATATAATTCAGTCCAAGGCAGAAGCCCTGCGGGGACAGGGTGTGCAGCACTGGTGTAAGTCTCAGAGTCCAAAGGCCCAAGAACCAGGGGCTCTGATGTCTGAGGGCAGGATGGATGAAGATGGATGTCCCGTCTCAAGAAGAGAGAGGGAGAGTTTGCTCTTCCTCCGTCTTTTTGTTCTATTCACGCCCTTAACGGATTGGATGATGCCCACCCAGTTGGTGAGAGCATATCTTCTTTACTCAGTCTACTGATTCAAATGCTCATCTCCTCCAGAAACATCCTCACAGACACTCAGAAAGAGTGTTTTACTGGCTTTCTGGGCATCCCTCAGCCCAGTCAAGTTGACACATAAAATTAATCATCACAGTTGGTAACAAAGATGTCTATACAGCCTGTATATTAGATGTTAATAAATTCTCTTAACAGTTGAGAGAAGTTGAAGAAGTATTTAACATATTTTAAATATTCACCTAATAATTTTGTGTTCTCTATGAAAAAAGGCAATCAGTAGTTTAGCCTAAACTACTCCAAATCCTAATTAGCAGAATCCAAATCAATGAGATTTTCCTGTATAAAAAAGCATTTAGAGGGCTTCCCTGGTGGCACAGTGGTTGAGAGTCTGCCTGCCGATGCAGGGGACACGGGTTCGTGCCCCGGTCTGGGAAGATACCACATGTCGTGGAGCAGCTGGGCCTGTGAGACATGGCCACTGAGCCTGCGCATCCGGAGCCTGTGCTCCGCAATGGGAGAGGCCACAATGGTGAGAGGCCTGCGTACCGCAAAAAAAAAAAAAAAGCATTTAGAAAAAATGATTTTTGTGATGGGGTATATTTTGATGATTTCATACATTATCTTCATTGTTTATGATGAAGCATTATTTAAAAGTAGGGTCATTCTTCCAGTAAAGTACAAGATAATCTATGTGCCCTGAACAAACAGCTACCAGAATTTCTGACTTAGCTTATATGAGTTTCAGTTGATGACTTTAGGCTGCCTTACCATTAAACAAAACTTACGGTGCATCAGAATCACCTGGAAAGCTTGTTAAAACTCAGATTTCTGGGCCCCATCCCCAGGTGTCTGATTCAGTAGGTCTAGGGTGGGGCCTGAGATTTTGCATTTCTGATCATTTCCCAAGTGACCCTGATGCTGCTGGTCTGAACATTGTTAGACCAAGCCTAATCATTTGCGGTAGAAAGGATATTGGAGAGTCCACATCCATGATCATTAGTTCAACCCAAAAGTATGTTGAGAAGCACTACCCTAAAATGTAGGCTTTTCTCTTGATCAAAAACAAACAGCTGTTAAAATAATCTGGACTTATTTATAGAAAGCTATAGTTTATGGTATTGGACATTCTTCTGTGGTACCTCTTAAAGTTCCATAAGGATATTTTTACTCTTGTCAAAACTTTCATACAGAGAACAGAAACAAACTGATATTCCTTTTAAAAGGATATAATCTTAACCTGCAACTTTGACTGTCAAAATAGACAAGTCAAAAGTAGACTTTTGGACAGGTTTTTGAGGAAAAAATCCCTCATTCTCCTAGATATGAAAATAATTTACTTCACTTTGTCAGTGGATTGATTTATTAAATGAATGACACTAGGTAATGAATAATTTTGTAATGTGGACAATGACTTTCCAATTTATCTCTATATTGAGCTATGTTTTTATATACTCTATTGGGTTTCCTTAAATCTAAAAGAGAGTTCCTGTAGGAAATAGGTCCTCAGTGACAACTGATTTACACACTCTTTTCTTATATTCAGAGTTGATGACTTTTCAGAAAGAACAATTACTTCATCACTTACATCTGAAGGAAATGAAGGTAACTCTGGAGACAGAGTTTCACTGCCAGATGAACCAACACGGGCAAGTACCAGTGAAAGTAAATATCGCATAAGTCACTTTAGTGAAAATCATGAGCCATCTTCAGATGGTACTAGCTCATCTTTGTCACTGTTTCATTCAGAAGTACAGGAGATTTTTCCAAGGTGCAGAGGGTGTCCTGAAAACGAACATGAAACAATACAGTTTTCATCTAAGAAATTATCTTCCATAATGAAAGCCAACGAAAATAAAAATTTGATGTTTTCTTCTGACTTTAACTTTTCAAGAATTTCTAGAATCATTATAGAAAGTGAAGATATAGATGTGGCACCACACCCTCCTGCCCATTTATTTCTTTCTAGAGACCAAGTCAGACTTCTGGAAGAAAATGTGAGAAATAAAATGCCTTTAACATCCAAAGCTACTTTAGAGAGTAAAACTACCTATCTGTACTCAAGGTCTCAAGAGCCCTTGATTCAGAATCAACATTCTGTTAGAATGGACATTTCTGCCGAAGCACAAGATTCTTTTCCGGGACAAAGTGCTCTTCCGAATCAAGATTTTTCTGAAGCCCAGTTTACTAGTCAAGCCCAACAACTTGTTAACAACCAGGAATCAATCAATAGCCAGCCTGATATCAAGGCCAGATACGTTGCTCTGCCTCAAGATTTGATGAGGAAACCACTTACCAGCAGCACACAAGGCTCCTTCCAGACCCAACATAGGGACAGGAGCCAACATTTGGTCCAAGTCCCACATTCTGTTGAGACTCAAGATTCAATCAAGGACCTAGAGTCTGATACAAAACACTCAGAAGAGGCCCAATATTCTGTTTGGTTTGAAGATTCAAACAAGATTCAATATTCAATCCCAGGGCAAAATAATATTTTTAATAATGCCAGACATCTAGTTTTAACTCTAAGCCCAAATTCAGTTGCTAAAGTGATGCCACAACTAAAGAGTGTAAAGACAAAGGGCCAGAAACAAATTGCTAGCTCAAAATTAAATCAGTATCCTGCATATGGCTCAGTGCCTCTTTCACCTACCATGACCAGGCAGAAAAACAGAAGAAAAACATTACACAGTAAAAGTAAATTTAGTCTCAAAGTTCCACCTCAAAAGTCAAGGAAAACATCAACTTTGCCAGTATTTCAAATCACAGTATGTCACACTTCAGAATGTAGCAAGTTAAGACACAGGTATAAAACTAAGAAGAAAGAGTTACATCAAAGAAAAGGTGTATCAGGTATAGCGTTGTGTCGTACTTATGCTTTCAAGCTTGTTCCTCCTTATATTAGGAAGTATTCCAGGAAAAGACTAGTGAAATTTATGCCAGGTTTAACAGGATGTAGACATTTTCTGCTGAAGCAAAGTAAGTCACGGTATGCAGAGAAAGTCAACTATGCAGGGCCTGTTGAGAAAAGAGGAACCTCAGGGAGTACTAAAAACGAAAAGCATCATGGCAGAGACAATAAAGAACTAAAAAACATTTCACCAAAAATTCCACCTCAGCTAGAAGAGTCTTTCATGGTCAATGCTTATAAACAAAAAGCACCTTGTTCCTCATTAATAGAAACAAACTGGAAGAATAAAGAGTCTCTTAAAGACCCAATTTTACAAGCAAAGGAAATCGATATTGCAGAGTTTTGTGCCCCAAATAGTGAAAAAACATCTGACCTGCATATTGCAAAGCATGAGACACCTTTAGAAGAAGCTATATCAGCACCTTTGCAGAAATTTGATTCCTCTCCCAAAATGGAGTCAGACAGAAGAAAGAAAACCTGGGAGGACCTAAAAAGTACAGAGAATTCACATCTTCTACTTACAAATGGAGAGAAGTTACCAACTAGTACATCAGAAATGCAAAGGTGCTTTCCAAAGGGAAATACCCACGAAAAAGATTTTCTTGAAATTGTTCTGGAGTCTTCAGATGTCAACTTGCTCATTTCACTAGGAACCAAAAAGCATAAAAGCAGTGAACAATCAGCAGGTGGAGAAATTCAAGAGAGTCCAGAAGGTGTAATTGAGAAGGAAAAGAAACCATTAATAGTTAATGTTACAGAAGATGGTGACCTAAGTGAAAGTGAGGGACTTGAATGCAACACTAGAAGCAGCATAAAAAATAGGCAAGATGAAAGAATATCTGATGCATTTCACGATGCCACTCACACTGCCCTTTCTGAACCACCTCATATGGAAACGCAGAGTGGATTAAAAACCAAGACAGATACATCAAGAATAGGGCTTAGTCATTCAGCCGTAAAGCAAGACGAATTACCAGATGACAAGAAAACATGGAGTGCAGAATACATTGAGAAGAGATGTATATTTAAAAAACCACAGGAACATGACAGAGAGGAAGAACAACAGGCTCTACAAGAAGCAGATCCACAGCTAACACCAGGTTTCAGGTTGAGTCTACAACTAAAGCAGAAGCCCAAGTACGTCAAATTTGAAATAGAACATAGCTGTTCAGAAAGTAGAACAACTCAAAATGAAGAGCTAGAGGTACAACCACACACTCTTTCTACAGAAACAATTGTGGGGACTGGTCCATGCCCCACAATGGATCCATTTCAAGTTGAGAAGGTGAAGCAAAGCACAGACAGACCTACAGGCAGGGAAACCGCAGATCCAGTGCATCCTCTTACAGTGTCAGAGAGCTTGCCAGTTTTAACTGAAACAACAGAACATGGTGTTGCATTGTGTGGAAGCCCCGGAAAGCCCCTGGATGATCAAATTGCAGAAAAAAAGGAAGACTTAAAAAGAGTTTTACCTGAAGTTGCCCTGGGGTCTTTCCATAGGCATATGCTTCCTTTATCACGTGTGAAAAGGCGGAGAATCAGAAAAAAATTACCAGAAACCAAAAATGTACTCTGTCTCAACCGTGTAATTATGAAAGTAAAGACACCACCAATACATCATAGAAGAAGATTGAGAGGTGATTTCAAAATCATGATTAAACAAATACTGCAAGAAACTGTGGCAGATATGCTTCTGAGTGTTCTTGACCCTCACATGTCTATTTTGCCTCATATTAGAACACACAGCAGATTAAATGCAGAGAATCACAGTCATACCAAGCTAAAACAAGAGATATCAGAAGTTGAAAGAGAAGAAAAGTGTTCAGATACCATTACTAAAGGAAGTGACTCTGGAGACACACCAGAAGCAGCTAAATTGCAAGATGAAATGAGTGGGGACAGAGAAGCTTCACCAGAAGCTGTCCTTGAGGATTGCTGAAACCTCAGATTGGATGCATCTCCAGAGAAAGAGCTTAAAACAAAGAAAGAAATGCAACAACCAGTCACATTTGCAGAAATCATGATGGAGTCTGTTTACTCGGCCATAACAGATCCATTTCATGCTGAGAATATGAAGAAAAGCCTGACCACACAAACAGATTTAAGATGCACTGCACATTCTGAGATGCCTCCTCCAGCATCAGAAAAATCACTGATTGGAGACCCTTTAACAACAAGAGAAAGTGATGTTCCAGATTATGGAAGTGATACAAGGGAAATGGTTTATTCTTTTACAGAAACAAAGGCAGAGTTACCCAAAGATTTACCAGCAATTTTCCCAGAGACTTTTATTTGCCACATGCCTGTTTTATCTCATTCTAAAGTGAAGAAAAATAGAGTAAGATTCTCACACTTAGAAAGTAGAGTGAAGTCCAAGTCTGTACACATGAAGGCATTGAAGCCATCAATTTCACAAATATGTAATATCACAGGTCATAGAAAGGAACTGGAATCTGACTTTAAGGCCAAGTTTGAAAAGATCAACCAAGCTAATGGGCTGGTTTATGAATTTCTAAACACCCTTTACTCTCCTGTGTACAGCAGGTTACAAGAAGAGACAAACAGCTTCTGCCATGCTCAGGTAAAGCTCCAGGGACTAGCAGGTGAGGGGAGACCACAGTATGTTGATTTCTTTGATAAGAGTAGTGCATTCTATGACAGAGAAGAAAAAGTACAAGATGGAGAGGAAGAGGAGCAAAAAATGTTGCTAGTAACTGCTCCGCAACATACCCAGTACCTCTGGATCAATGGGTATCAAGGGAAAGAGACCCACCTTGCCAAACCAGACCCAGCACTGGACCGTTTAACACAGGAACAAGATATACAGCACCGAACATGCTTTACACAAACTGCTTTGCAGACTGGCCTCCAGATGGGTCCTCAAGAAGCTAAGGAACTCCAGAAGATCAACAAACCAGAAGATGACATAACAGCCCCTACGGGTCTGGAGATTCCAGCTCCTGAGGCAGGGAACTCATCACTTGATAAACTTTTGAACACTACAACAGAGTGTGGCCTACCATCTGGTGGAAACCTTAAAAGGGAACTAGATTCTTATTTTGTGGGGAAAAATTCAGAGTTACCAGAAAATTTGCAAGTGACCTTCCCACAGTTTTCTGATTCGGTTGACCCCTTTGTTTCTAAATCTAAAAGGAAGAAAAACATATTAAAATTAGCAAGGAAGCAAAAAACAGTGAGTCGTAGGTATAGAACTATGAGAGAACAAAAGCCATCAATTTTGCATATGCTTAATGGCAGGCAGAGCAAGGCACTGCAATGCAATTTAAAAATAAAGATGAAGAATCCACAGCAAAATAAAAATATAGCAGATGCATTTTTGGATATCATTCACTTCAAGGTGCCTACTTTGCCCAACATCAAAATGAGTATTGGATTAAATGTGGAGACAGATATGCAAATGGTAACAAGACTTAGTCATATGCAGCTAGTGCAAGGGAAATCGCCAAATGGAAGAAAAATATGTTGCCCAGATTCTATCAATATGAGTAGTTTATCTAACAGTGTGAAAGATGGGGCGGAGAAGGCACGGGAGCAAGATTTACCAGCTCCAGAGACTTGCCAAGGCCTCATATTCAATATATATCAGAAGAAGGATCATGACCTTGTCAAATCAGATGAGGAACTGAAACAACCAGGAAGTAAAAATATTCAGGTACAACCACAAACACATTTTGCACAGACTATTTTAAGCTCTGCTTCATGCCCTACATTGGATCAGTTTCAACTTAGAAAGCTAGAGAGCTATGCTAGGTTTTCACCTCCAATGTCAGGAGAAGCAAAGATTGATGAACAAATAGTTTCTGAAAGAGAGTGTGGTGTTCCATCTGATGCAAACCATCAAAAGGAACGAGCTGATGGTATTGAAAAGAAAGAGACAGTGACTTTAGATTTCTGCCTGGCTTCTTTATCTATATCCAAAAGCAAGAGAAATTTCAAACAATATTCAGACATGAAAACCTTAATGAAGCCCAAATGTGGAATTTTAAAAGCAAAGAAACCATCAATTTCAAACATGCTCAATATCAAGGCTGGTGCTAGCCCAAATCATAGAAAAGAATTGGGATATAACTTAACAACCAAAATGAAAGAGGTGGGTCAAGGTGAAAAAATGGCAGACGCCAGGTACTCCGTCATGTCTATTATACCTGCCGTTAATAGGTATAGCAAGAGAGAAAGGGAAAAAAACATGTTAGGGGAAAAAAGACTCAGTTCTAAACAAGTAAAGCAAGAGATATCACCACATGAAGGTAATATTACTCCAGGTGACACCAAAGAAACCAATCTTCAAGATGAAGAGGAAGAAGAAGGTGAACAGGAGATGTTGTTAAAGATAATTCCACAGCACAGCCAGCATTTCATCTTCTGTTCAGGCCAGAGGAAGGAGCTTGACCTTCACAAATGGGGAAACAAAGGACGTGGGAAAATTCTGTTTGTTACAGAACAAGACATCCCACGACAAACACAGCTTCCGGATCCAACCCAGGCAGAGGAGCCAAAGAGAAGCCAGCAGACACTAAATGGCACAGTGTGGTCAGCAAGTTCAACCCTTCCCTTTCTAAAGTCAAAGGAATCACTAATTGGTCGAGTTTTAATTGATACAATGAAATGTGATGTCCCAAGTAATGGGAGATGTACGGGGTACCTGTACGATCATGGTAAAGAGGAAAAGGCAGAGTTTAAAGAATATGTACAAGCAACTGTCCTGGGGTCTTTGGATGCCTCCACACCTGATCTATTTGAATCTAAGAGGCAGAGAAAGACGCTTACATGTAGAGCCTTAAAAAGTAAAATGAGTCCCAAATGTGTTATTATGAAGACAAGGAAGGCACCAATTTCACAGATATTTAATATCCCTGGGAATGGTTATTTAAAAGCCCTACATCCAAAAACCCTGAAATCACAGACTGTTGACTTTTTAATTCAGATAAAATACTCTGGGGTACTGGAAGATCGTACTGCAGAGAGAAAGGAAGGAGTAGCCCAAGAATTACCAGCAGCAATTCCGCAGGTTTTGGATTTATCCACACTTGCTTTACCTGTGTCAAAAAGAAACAACTCAAAACTTACACACAAGAGAAATAAAATGAGTCCCAAATGTGTAACTTTGAAGGCAAAGAAGACACCGATTTCAAAGACATTTAGCATCACAAAATGTGGTGCACCAAGCCATGGTAGGCAATTTGAATGCAACTACAAAACCATGAGGAAACAAGGTCAGTCTGTGGCAGCTGTCATCCTGAATGCCTTTTCCTCTCCCATGGCGGTTTCACTGGACATGAAAGTGCATGACAGAAGTAAAGTAGAGACGGACATGCCGTGGAAGATGAGGTTCAGTCATGAGCTGCAACACCAAGGGCAGTGGCCAGATAGAGAAAGAGCCTTGTGTCCCTATTCCAGGGGCGAGAAGGGCAGGGCCTCAAATGTCAGGAAGGAAGTCAAAGACCTTGGTGGAGAAGCAGCGCCATGGAATTCCCAGCACCTCACTTTCCATGCTCCTAACATGAAGGAACCTCACTTTGTGAAATCAGATCTAAAATGTAAGTATTCTGCAAGGGAAAAAATCCCAGAATCACTTACCATAGCTCAGGAGCTGCAGCAACACACACTTTTCACACAAAGTGTATTGCATCCTGTGTCTTGCTCTATTTTGAATTCACTTCCATTTGAGAAGCTACCAAAAAGAACAAAAACGCAGAGTCCAAAGATTTTATCTCGATTGACAGGGAAATCACTTAGTGAATCTTTAACTGTTAAAGCACCGACTGATATCCTATCTGAAAGAGGCCCTACAAAGGAACTTGCTGGTTCTATTCCAGAGGAAAAAATAGGGTTACCAAAGGATTTACGAGTGAGAACCCTGCAGTCTTTTGGTATCTACATGCCAGCGTCACCTAAAATTAAAGGGTTGAGAAATGCAGCACTAATCCCTAAGTCTAGAACTGGGAAAGCCCAGATGGCATCCATTTTAAAGACAACTAATATCACTAGGTCTGGTGCCCCCAGCCATGGAAAGGAACAGGTCTACACCTTGGATGACATGGCCAAAGAAATATCTCAAAGTATGTCTAATATATTTATGAATACCTTTTTTTCACCTACACCTGTTTCACCTGCCATCAAAACACACAAAAAACTGAAAGCAAAGAAAGGCCCATTAAGAAAAAAAGTCAATATTATACAGTTAAAACAAGAGGAAGGGAAAAGAGTGTGTAAATATACCTCTAATAAATGGAGCACCTCAAGCAGCATATCAGAATCAAGATGGCAAAATGAAAAAGAAAAAATGGGCAAGGAAGTTTTATTTGAAGCAGGTCTACAATTCCTGAATAGGACCGGAAGTAGAAAAGATCAAAATATGCTTATTACAGAGCAAGAAGCATGGCAACAAGCACTAGTTTTGGAAAATATGTTGGAATCTATTTGTTCTCCTCTGATAATTCCATTTCAAACTGAAGAGCTGAAAAAGAATATCCTACCACAAACAGACATACTGCATAGAATAAGTGAAAAGAGTTCACGTCTAAAAAGAGGGAAAGCAATGTTTGATGATCTTTTAATTGATGAGGCAGTGTATAGGACTACATCTGATCAGAGCTCCACAAAGAAGCTGGATGTTCCCAGTGCAGCTTCCCAACAACTTGAAGAAGAAGAGGAAGACATAAAAACTCAAAAAATAACAAAATACACAGTTGATCAAAATATCCCACCTCCCAAGTCAGGGATCTCAGTGCTTGGAGATCCATATAATGAAAGCTCTAGAAGGAAAGTGGGTGGTCGTATTGCCAAGAAACATAAAGAGTTGCCGAGAGATTTACTAACAATATCCATGATGTCTGTTTTACCTGACTCTAAAAGGCAGAAAAAGGCATTACAGTTTCCAGGAAGGAAAGATCTTATGGGTCCCAAATGTATAACAATGAAGGCAAAGAAGCCTCTTTTTTCACAGGTGCTTAATATCACTGAGGATGGTCATCTGTACTGTAGAAAGGAACAGGAAGGCCATTTAAAGTCTATGATAAAGGACATGCAACCAAATAGAAGTATAGGTGATGCGCTTTTATCTCCCACACCTGTTTCAACTGATAACAAAATAGATTTTGAAATTGATAGCACACCAAAAACAGGGACGGATCGACCAAGAGTGAAAATACACAACCATACCTATCCAGAGCTAGAGAAATCAACAAGTGATGGGGAAGCATGGGAGGCCAATTTGACTGATACACAAAGCAGATCCAGCAACACAGGTAAAATGAATGTGCCACATAAAAAGGAAGAGGAAAATATCCCAGAAATGTTAGCAGAATCAGTTCTGCGCTATAGTCAACACTTCCATTTCAGTTCCCATCATATGAAAAATCTTGGCCCTTACAAACCAAAATCTAAACTGAATCGTTCAGAAGGCAGGAGGACTTGGAATTTGTCTTGTGCCATGCAAAATATGAGGCAAGAAGAACACGTTAGAGAAACTATCTTAGAGGCTGTTTCTAGAAACGTGATGAATTTTATTCGAGTACAAACATTGAAGAAATGTCTTCGTACTCAAGGGGGAATACAATATATGGTAGGTCTAAAGACCCCATTTCCAAAAGCTAGAAAGTCAGAGACTGGTTCCATACAATGTGATGGTCTCTGGGATGGAAATCCGAGGAGGATATGGGATCATCCTATTTCTAAGAAAAAGACATGGAATCAAAGTGACTTAGTAAGAACTGTCTTAAAGCCTTTAGATTTCTCCAGCCTTGATTCGTCTGAACCCAGAAGCCAGAGTTACACATTAGAGGTTGCAGACAAGAAAAATACAATGAGTCCCAAGCAGGTAATTGTGGAGGCAGAGAAACCATCAATTTTACAGGTGCTTAATAGCACAAGTTGTCTTACAGGAATCCATATTAAAAAACCCCACAAAGTTAAGTACAAGATAAGAGAGAGGCAATGGAATGAAAGTGTGAGAGAGAGATTACTCCTCACCACTGAGGGAGCTAAGATTCCAACGCCCAAGTTAGTGATTGATCAACTCTCATTCGATACAGCAGCGAGGGACACTCTGTATAATGACAGAACACGTCACAAAAATCTGGGTGGTCTTATCACAGAGAAAAAGGCAGAGTCGGAGGAAAACTTAGCCACAGCTCTCTTGGGGCCTTTAGATTTGTTCACGCCTGTTTTATCTGACTCTGAAAGCCAGATAAACACAGTACAAGAGAAAATCATACTGAATCCCAGATGTTTAGCTCTGAAGAAAAAGGAGCCACTCATTTCACAGATACTTAAAGTCAATAGGCAGTTTGCCACAAAGCAGAGGAAAAAACTTAGATCCAATTTAAAAACCAAAATGAAAGAGATTTGGCAAGGTAAAAATGTGGCTGTTATATTTACAAATGCCATTTACTTCACATTGGATACCTCTGACATTAAAAGGCAAAGCAGATTCAAAACAGAGATAGACAGAGTATCAAGGTTTAGTCCTGTACAACCAACACACATGGAGCTGCCAGTTGAAAGCCGAGTGATTTTACAATCAGTTAATGCCACAGGTCATGCTGCTTTAAGCATTAATAAGGAACAAGAACAGGAACAGGAGGTGGGCATAGAGAGAGAGAAAACTGTGTTAAATGCAGACCTAAAATCTACAGATGCTTCTACGTCTATTCCACCGCACATAAAAATGGAGCAGTCACCTAGTACCTGGGGTAACTATGAAGAATCTTCTGAAAAGAGAAATGCCCTGAACAAAGCAAGAGTTACAGAGGAAGAAGAGTATGAACAACAGGTTTTGTTTGGAACACCTCCACAAAATACCCAGCCATTTGAGTTTCTACAAACTAGACAGCAAGAACCATGTGTCTCAGGAACCATCCAGAATTCTGCTTATGCTTACAATCCTAAATATCCTAAAATCATAAAACATAAAGGTAATGCAAAAGCAGCAGGTGTGACAAACACTATGCATACTGAACAGGTAAAGTCAAAGGCAAAGAAACCACTTGTTTCCCTGATGTATAACACAACAGGGTATGGAACCCAGAGCAATGAAAAGGAAATGAGGTGTAACATCAAGAAACAGAAGCCGGGGTTCCAGCAAGGTAACGCTGAGGTAGAGTTCGTTCTGAAAACTATTTGTGACTCTGGGTCTATTCCACCTCAAATTCAAGCATTGATGGAAGCAGAAAGGGAGAAAGGCAAGGCACAAAGGCTGATACACATTCCTCCAGAGCCAAAGCTGGAGAAAGCACTAAATAGAAGACAAATAGCATTTTCACAGTCCATTGCTAAGAGTGCTAAATCAAGAAATATTAAAACACTGAAACAATATATTAGAGAGCAAGAAGAAAAGTACCAAATTGCTTCACCAGACGTTCTCCCACAATGTAAATACCGATTCATGATGAGCCAGCCACTGAAGAAAGAGCCTGACGATGTCAAATTCTCAGTAGATTTGAAAAGAGAAGTATATCCTGATCGACATTCACAAAAGAGGGAAACCAACTGCACTACGTTTGACATCTCAAGAATTAGATTACACACAAAACACAAATTCCTTATCACACCAGGAGTAAAGGAGGGATATGGAGACATGACCCAACATTCATTTCCAACTCCACAGTGGAGAGAAGTATCCAAGAAAACGGACATTTCCTTAAGTTCAAAAGGAAAGAATATGTTTCTCCCAGAGTTGGATGCTTCTCAACAGAAGACTTGCAAGGAGCAGAAACTGCTGAAACAAGGAAGTATTTCAAGGACACACCTGGAGCATACTTTGTATCCCATTATGGAAACTCCTCATTTGGAAAATACAGTAAAGGTCTCTGAGGAAGGTACATACATTGACAGAAAAAATATTTCACATCTATTGGGAAGAGGAGGATTAAGAGAAACTGATATCTTACAAGGTTCAAAAGGACAGACATTTCTTTGTACAAATGTAGAGGCCCAGCAATATATGTCTGCAGTGCAGAAAGGAGAAGTGAAACCAGATCACGCTCCTGAACAGATTCTGGATTCG
Organism: Pseudorca crassidens; assembly: GCF_039906515.1. NCBI lineage: Eukaryota > Metazoa > Chordata > Mammalia > Artiodactyla > Delphinidae > Pseudorca > Pseudorca crassidens. The sequence continues at coordinate 9,373,996 of NC_090313.1, forward strand.
TTATCTTGCCCCAGTGAGGAGCCTCTTCATGTCAAAGGGGCAAGAAATGCAACAGGGAAAGAAAATGTTAACACCCCTATCGTTTCAAATGTAAATCCATGGAGAAAAGAGAAACCAAAGTTAATGGACAGTCTGTCAAAATCAAATGGACAGAAAATAAAGTTTTCCAAAAAATGGAGGGCAAAGCAACAAAATAGTTCTAACCAGAAAGAAGAAAATCTTCTGGAATCAGTTTCCTCTTGCATATTGCATCAACTCCATATTGGAAAGCGAAAGAAGGAAGTCTCAGCCAAAGGAATCAGTCCAACGGTTTTGAGCCCAGTGGTAGAGAAAGCATCAAACAAAGCAGATATTCCAGTGGATCAACCTCCATGCTCAGAAGGAATTAATTTGCATATTGGAGAAAGAAAAGAACATCAACAAGAAAATATATGCAAGGCTCTTGCAACATCTGTTTCTCATTCTTTGATGAATATACTTCAGATTAAATTGCTAAGGGTAATGAAAGCATTAAAGGAAGTCGATAGTCCAACGTACCACATTTCAAATACAGAAGGAATTGGCTTGTCTATTGCAGGAAGAGAAGAGCAACCAGAACGTATACAACATATTTGTCCAAATCTTGCTTCTGACTCTTCAAGAGATATATTTCAGAGTAAGATGCTGTGTGAAAAGAAGGCATCAGAAGAAGTAGTTAGCACAGTGGATTACACTCCAAGTGCAGAAGGAATTGGTTCGCTTATTACAGGAAGGGGAGACCAGCAAGAGAAATGTACTTATGAGGCTCTTCGAAAGTCTGCATCTCACCCCCAAGCAGGTCTACGTCAAACTGATACCCCAGTGCAAGAAGTAAAACTAGATGGCACAAATAGGATGAACTGTGAATATTCACCTCCACAGGCTAAGGAAGCATTAAAAGGAATGGGTGTTATTGTTGGATGTATTCAAAAGAGTGAGGAAAGACAAAACTTACCCAGTATAGAACAAAGCCGGCAGCACTTGTTGACTCCGTCTGAGAATCTTGTGGAGCATACGTCTTACCTTCAAAATGATCCCTGGCTGCTGCCACATTTAACACCTCTGACAAAGGAAGCATTATCGGAAGTAGGTAGTGTGTCAAGCAGGACAAAAGGATTAGACTTGATTTCTAAAGATCAACTAAATACCGGATGTGATTGTGGCCTGGAATGGACTGTACCCTCGATTCCTCCAAGGCAAACAACAAAACAAAATACAAGGCCGCCTTTAGAATCATTCACTAAAACTGTAAAATATCAGAATGTCTCATTGCTGAAAGGAGAGAAATCACTGGATGGGGCGCAGGTAATTGATTCAATATCAAATGTTAGCTCCCCCAAGCTAAGAGTTAGAAAGAATGTGCAATTACATAAAGCGTATCAAAAAAAGGTGCAAAAAGAGGTATGTTTACCTGGATTATTTTCACATTCTCTTTCTATCCATATGCCTCTTTTGCCTGAAAATAAAAGACAGAAGAATGACTTAAAGCGAGGAGTTAAGAAAGGCATAATACACCCCCAAAGAACTTTGGAGAAATTGTTATTTTCAAATATATTTAATACCACTGACGGTGGTAGCCCAGGCAATAGAATAGAACTGCAGTGGAGCATAAAAGAGAAAATGGTAAATATAAAACATAGAAAGGTCAAACCCGATTTGATTTTGACAAGTATATTTGACTTCATCCCTTCTTTACCTTACCTCAAATTGAATAAAAAGACAATTGATGAGATTATCTCAAATAATGTAAAAAGAATAAAACAACCTGTATCACAGAAAAAGGAGAAGGAAAGAAGAAAAGTCAATATGAAAGGAATAATGGATCCCAACATTATCTTGAAAGCAAAGAAATCATCACTGTCACGTATACTCAATGAAAAGGAATTGCCAGGGCTGTTGAACATTATAAAACAAGAGAGCAATGTGCAGATAGGTAAAGGTAAATCAGGTGTGAAACTGACAAACCTGTTTACTTCCTTACCATCTCTATCACATCCTAATTTGAATTCAAGAACAAAAGGAGGAAGAGATAAATCAGGAACACCATGGAACTGCCTTCCACCACTAAACCTCCAGGCATCATCAAATATCAGGAAAACATCATTTGCAGAGTCAATTAGTAGAGACAGTTTAAGCAACATGATAGAATCAAAACAACGTTTGCCCCAGAAAAAGAAGGAAGATGAAGACAATATAGTATACATGAAAGATATAAGGGGCTGCAAATGTGCCCCTTTTAAAAGAAAGAAAAAACTTTTTACACATACACTGCATGGAAACGAACCACAGTGGAACAATAAAGAACAAGAGAAAATGATGCAGGAAGATAAGCGTGATCTAGTTGTAGTTCAGAATAATCCCTGTGTTTCCATTCTGTCTTCACCTCACATGGAATGGGGTCCTGCAGTGAAAGAAGAGGCATACATGCGAGGAGTGTCAGGGTTCTGCCTTCCACCATTGACCCTCCAGGGGTTGTCAGATGCAGTGATAATATGTGGGGAGCCAACTGATGATATTTTAAGCAGCATAGAAAGATCAAAATATATGTCACAGGAGAATGAAGATAAAGTGGAAATGGCTTTGGAAGACATAAGGAATCCCAAAAGAATAGCTTTGGAGGTGAACCAGTCTCCAATTGCACGGGAATTACAGTTGAACATCAAAAAAAAAGAGGAAAAGATGCAGGAACATAAAGATGAACGAGTTGGGATTCAGAGAAAATCTTGTGTTTCCATCTCTTCTCTGCCTTACTGTGAAGTGGACACAAGAAGGAAAGGAGAAGCAATCATGCTAAGAAAAACAAGATCCTCTTTTCTACAACCCAAACTCCAGGATTCATCAGATACAGGAAACATAGCACATAAAAAGTCTGTTTATGGTGATAACTCAAACAATGTAAAAAAAGCCAAAGAACATATAATGCAGGAAGAAGAAGGAAGAGTAAAAATGGCAAAAGTCCTACCTTTGGAGAAAAAGAAATCACCAAGTTCACAGGAAATCCAGTTGGACATCAAAGAACAAAAGAAAAAGATACAAAGAATTCAGGGTGAACCAAGTGTGATTTTGACATGTACTTCCATACCTGCTACTTCTTTTAAATTGGATACAAGAATAAAAGAGGAAGACTACAGAGCTGAAGTAACAAGGTACTCTCTTCCAGAACCATCACACCAGAAATCATCAGATATAGTGAAAAAAGAAAAAAAAGAGTTCATCAAGGGTGATATCACAAGTGATGTACAAGCAGCAAACGAATATATGCCCCAGAAAGGAGAGGATAGAGGAAAAGTAGTAAATATGAAATATATAATGTACTCCAAAGAGACAACTTCCAAGGCAAAGGTATTACCACTTCCACATGTACCCAATACCCCTGGCAGGTGTAGCCCCCAAATTAGAGAAGTACAGACAAACAGAAGAGAAGACTTGGGACATGTACAGGAAAGAAGAAGTGAACTACATGAGGTTCTGACAGAACCTTGTCTACCTCAATTTACATTAAGCAAAGTTACAGAAGGCAAGAAAGAGAAGCAAAGAGTAATAAAACCTGGTATTCCATTCTCATGGCACAGGGAATCATCAAATGCAGAGAAATTAAAATACACACTGTCACCTGTGAATGATATCTCAAGTGATTTGAAAATAACAAAATACATGACACAGAAAGAAGAGGGTAAAGCAAATATTTTTGTGAGAAACCTAATGCATCCCAAGTGCTTAGCTTTGAAGGCAAAGAAATCACCCCTTTTCCATATACTCAAAGCAAAGGAACTGCAAGTGAACATCAAAGAGCAAGTGAAAAGGGGGCAGGAAGGTAGAAGGGACACAGTCGTGCTTCTGAGCAAAATTTGTCCTTTTGTCACTTCTTCAGTTCATCTTAAATTTGACACAACAACAGAAGAAGAAGGTGGTCCAGGAATCATAAGGAATTATGTGCCACCCCCTGAGCTCCAAGATTCATTGCCTTCAGTGCAGATAGCACCTCCAAAGTCAACTGATAGCCACAGAAAGAAAGGAAAACAACATCCACCACCGAAAGAAAAGGACAGAGTACAAACAGCAGCCATGAGCGGCTCAGTGTGCGCCAGTGGCACAGCTTTCAAGGCAAAGACATCATCCCCTCCTCATGTGTTCAGTGTTGCTGAGCACAGTGCTCTGAGTAGGAGAAAGGAGCCATGGCCGAGCATTGAGGAGAGAGTAGAACAGGGGCAGGGAAGAACAGAAGACCATGATGTGGCTCCAACAAAAACTCCTCCTTCCTCGCCTTCTCCATCTCACCATAGATTGGATGCAGGAACCAAAGGAGACGAAGACTTGCCTGCAGTTGCAGGATTCTCTCCTTCACCATTTCAGCTCCCTGAGTCATCAGGTGCAGGGAAAATCAGATATGCAGATTCCAGTCAAGGTATTAGCTCATGTAATGGAATAATAAAAACTAATGGACATATGCCATATAGAGAGACAAAGTTCAGAATAAAAACAAAAGACAAGAAAGATAGAATATACCCCAAAATAATAACTTTGGAAGCCCATACATCCCCACTTACACATCTACTCAGTAGAAACAGACTACCTTTGAATGTCAAAGGGCAAGGGAAGGAAGTGCAGGACAGCAAAGGTGAGCCAGAAATGGTTCTGAGGGAAACTCGTGCCTCCTTACTTTCTCCATCTTACCTGAAATGGGACACTAGCAGGAATGAAAAGGAACACACAGAAAGAATAATACAATCCTGTTTTTCACCACTGAAGATTTATGATCCATTCAATCCAAGCAAAAAAGCAGATGCTAAGTCATTTGACGGTTATTTGTTAAAAGACAAAGATAGACTCAAAACAGTTATTGAAGACAAAGTGCTCCTGATATCTATGCATCAGAACGCAAAGGAATTACCACTTTCATATATACGTGATACCAAAGAATTGAAGTGGAAAATTAAAGAGCAAAAGAGAAAGGTACAGAGAGAGGACAGTGAACTAGTCACAAAACTGAAAAACATTTATATTTCTTTACTCGCTCTACCATATCTTAAATCTGATACAACAGGAGGAGAGGGGTACATGATAAGAATTACAAAATTGCCTCTCCCACAAGCACAGTCCAAGGAATCATCAGAATATGCTGAGACCGATGAGGGACAACTTTCAAAATACATAAAAAAATTAAAAGAACACATGCTACACAAAGAAGAGAAGGAGAGAGAGAAATATATGGATATGGATAGTAGAGTGGACCACAATAATATGGATTTGGAAGCAAAGAAATCACCTATTTTACTTACATACAATCTAAGTGACCTTCAGTGGAAAACTAAAGGGCAAGAAGGGAAGGTTCAGGAAGATAAACGAGAGCCGGGTGATGCAACATTGACAGAGACTTGCACTTCTAAATCTTCTCTTCACCTTGACAAAAACACCAGCATCAGAGAAAAGGGCATGCCAATGTTATCAAGACCCTCTTTTCCCCCAGTAAACTTCCAGAAATCATCAGGTTCTGAGGAAGTGGTACATGCAGAGCCAATGGCTAGTGATACTGTCATCAGTCCCCCAAAAGAAAAACAACATTTGCCCCAGAACAGGGAAGAGGATGGCGTAGAAAGAGGAAACCTCATGTTCCCCAAACATCATGAAAAGGAGATGCAGGAAAGTAAAGATGGACCAGGTATGGTTCTGACCAAATCTTCTACTTCATCACCATCTCTCCCTGCCCTCAAATTGGATAAAGTACAAGTCAATAATGAAATGCTAGCACTTAAAAGGTCTGTTTTCCTGAGAATATCGTACGCAGGGGAAATAGTACATACAGATTCAATCAGTGCTGATACCACAAAAGTTGGTCAAAACCTGAAGAAATGTTCTAGTTCATCACCATCTCTCCCTGCCCTCAAAATAGATAAAGAAATACAAGTCGACAATGAAATGCTAGCACTTAAAAGGTCTGTTTTGCTCAGAATATCAAACGCAGGGCAAATAGTACATACATATTCAATTAGTGGTGATACCACGAAAGATGTTCAAAACGAGGAACAACCTATGCCTGAGAAAGAAGAGAGGGAAAGAGAAAAAATGGTAGATAGGAGAGGTGCGATGCACACCAAAGATATAACTTTGAAGTCCAAGAAGTCACCTTCTTCATATATGCTCCACAGAACAGAATTACATCTGAACACTGGGGGGATAGAGCAAAAGAAACAGGAAAGTCAAGGTAAACCACCCAGTACGGTGGTAAGAAACATTTATGTTTCCAAACCTCCAACTAAGCTGGAATTGGATAAAGGTACACAAGTAGATGAAGGAAGGCTTGGAATTAAAAAACCCTCTCTACTTTCACGAATGCTTTCAGCATTATCAGATGCAAAGAAGAGACCAGATACGAAGGGAATTGGTAGTGATGTAATAAAAAGAAAACAACATATGTCAGAGAAAGAAAAAAAGTATGATGTGAAAAAAGTAGATATGAGGCTCAGGACACATCACAAAGAGGCAACGATTTCACCAATACCACATGTCCTTAGTACAAAGGAATTTGTGTTGAATGTTATTAAAGGGCCAGGGGAAAAAGTGCACAAAGGTAAAGATGAACCATGTATGGTTCTGACAAGAACTTGTCTTTCCATCCCATCAGCACCTCTTTATCTAGAGTCAGGGAGCAAAATAGACAAAGATGCACCAGGAATCATGGGATCCTCTCGTCCACAGCAGAATCTCCAGGAATCATCAGATACCCAGAAAACAGCAATTAGAGAGTCAGCTGCTGGTGAGAGTGAAATTGTTAAAAATGCAGAACACTCAGTGCCAGAAGAGGCCATGCAACAGTGGACCTCAAACTTCATGATCAGTGTACAGCAAAGGAAAGAGCCTCCACGAGTCAAATCTGAAGGATTTGATGATTGGAAGTCACCACCTTTGGCAGGGGGTCCAGATGCAACATACATGACAATACGTCCCAAATTGCAGCCAAAACCTATTTTAGAAAATTTTACTTGCAAAGAAAAAATCAAGCCCACTAATCATTTAGAGTCAAAAGCACCTGAAATAAAACTGAATTTGATACCAGAGGTGGTAAAACAATCCTTCCAAAAGTTCAACTTTTATCAAAAACTGGCTATTTCAAAACATAACAGTTGGAAGCTCTATCCAAGACATAAAAAAATGTTCTTTTTGTCTCTGGAAGGGATTGATACCATAGAATTTAACCTAAAGCACAAATACCAAAAAGACTCACCTCCTGTCAGCTGTATGAAGTCACTGATTGTTAATGTTTCAAGGGGCAATGAAAAGATCATTACAGAGTTAAAGAGTATAAATGAGCTAGATAGTGGAACATCTCCTTTGACTTCTGCTAGAGAGATGACATTGCCTCATATTCTCCAAAACTATTCAGTAGGAGAAAAAAACAAACTTCTCATACACTTTTCTATGAAAACACTGGAGATTCAAATGAAAGCCTTTCCCAGAATTGTAAGAGAATCTTACACAATGGCCAGGGCTCAGGATGGAAGGAAGCCTTTATCTAAATGTATTCATTCTGGTGTCAAAGTACCAAAACAAAAAAACAGAGTTTTGTTACTTTTTGAGGAAAAATCTCTTCATCAAATAGATCTTGATTTACAATACAAATACCATCGTTTTCTCCTGGGCTCTCCAGTCAAAAGTATGTTCCCTAAGCCAAATGCACTTCCCAAACATATTCTTAAATTACAGACAGTTGCAATACGTAAAAAAGTAGACAATAGTGGAGAAAGTGGTGGTCTTTCCATTGGTACAAGACCGTTAGAAGAACATATCTCTTTCAAAAAGCAAAGTTTCCATGAAAACTCATCATTAGTCAGAAATTTCTTGGAGCCCACTCAGGTGTGTGCCTCTGACCCTGATCAACACAACACAGTGCAGAAAGATACCATGGCTCTTTCAAAGTTAAAATCTCATGTGACTCCAGAAAAAGATAAAGGATGTCATGTATGGTTTCAAGAAACAAATACATGTGAATCTGTTGATTTAAAGACTCAGGAAAAGACTCGGGATTTAGTTGATTCCCATTCAATTCAGAATTTTGAAGATTTTACTGATAGTCAGACAAATATTGAGAGTTCAGATAACTTGGAGGAATGCTCAGCTCTTGATGTACACGAGAGTGAAGAATGTATATTTTCAGATGCCAACCCTTATTTAAGTTGGAAGTCACAGAATATTCTGTTTGAATTACAGAAAGACATGCCTGTGGAAAATCTCTATAAGAAGAAAAAAATCAAAACTGATTTGAAACCACTTTACAGTGAAGATTCAGGTTCCCATCATATTAGAGGCTGTCAAAAACATTCCTCATTTGTGACACCACCTTCTTACGAATCCCACAAAAGCAGGAAACATAGGTCATCCTCTGAAATGACACCACCTTCTTATGAATCTCACAAAAGCAGGAAACATAGGTCATCTTCCAAAATGCGACCTCCTGACTTGTGGTGTCACAGTTCCTTAAATACTGTAGAGGTTTTGTCTGTATCATCTTCCGTTCCGTTCAGCGAAGAGAAGCTTTCACAGACTGCAAGGAGTGGAAAATGTTATTCTTTAGTCCCCTTAATGGAATCAGATATTGAATTACATCTTGCAAAAAGCCAAGGCAATCCTCAAAGGCATTTGGAAAGCAAAGAACGAAAGAAGGCCAAATTGTATTTATCTAGAAAGAACAACACTCCTTGGGAATGTGATGACAGTTATACACAGCATAAAGAGAAACACACAAGAAAGGAGAAGGTACGGGATTATGAGTCAGCAAGGTCAGATTATTTCCCAAGCAAACATAAGTCAGCATCAAAACCTCCTCAAGAGGATATCAGCTTCCATTCTGAAAGAGAACAAAACCAGCCATTTTTTTATGCCTGTATACCATCAGACTCGCCGGAGATTATACCCCAAACTGTTCGCTGGACTATTCCCCGCAACACTTTAAGGAAGAAGAACTTCAGAAGTCCCCTGGTGGCCAAGATTTCAAGTTCTTGCAACATATGGAGTTCATCCAAAAAGCTGCTGGGGTCGTTGTTAGGGTCCTTCAGCCTTGTTCATCAAAAATGATGTCAACATATCAAGATTCATCTCGAGGGGAAAGCTGGTTGCTCTTGTGATATTCTTTGAAAAATAAAATCATATAAAGTCAAATGGTTTCCTCATGAAGTGTCTTCTAAACTGATACCTTTTATTTCTACAGTAGATTTGCACAGTTCTGGGAGGGATGGATGGGAAAGCAGATGATTTCCGGTTTGGTCCAGCCATGCGTGAGATCTCCCCTCAGTTTGTGCTACCTCCTTATAATCCCCAAAGGAGAAGCCCACAGACGCTGAAGCCCCCTTCCCACCCTCCCCACGCACTCCCCCATGACTGAAGGGTGAGTCGGAGGAATTGTAGCCCATACATGAGATTGAGAGTACCCTAAAAGGTAGGAGGACATAGATACTGAAGGGAGACAGTTTCAAGTAGCAGCGAGGGTTCAACATTGTCAAATGTCACAAGATAAGGGATAAGTACTGGTTTTGAGAACCCAGGTTCCTCTGACGGCTTTGTCCTTGTCCCCAACCACAAGTGGAACCCACAGCAGCTCTGTGACCCATACCTGCTCACCACCTGCCATGGCTAGGGCATCAACGCGCTTGGGGACCTCGGCACAGAGCACCTGCCACTGCATCCTCTGGGGGTGGTGGTGGCAGGGAGCTGCCCCACAGCACTGCCAGGTGAAGGGAGACACCTCTCAGTGCATCTGAACTACCTGCCCTCCTATTACCACCTGCCCTGGGTTGTGAGGGCCCTGGTCGGGGATGGAGCAGGTCCACCTGTAGACAGAGATGACTGAGAGATGGAGTGTGATCCGGGGCACTGCCAGCAGTGCACCCTCACCTTTGCCCTCAGGGCTGCTGACCCCACCCCCTGCCCCCAGGCTCTTGCAGGAGGCCCAGAAAAGCTGAGTTGACCCAGGGGCTGCCAGGAGAAGAACCCAGATGTGTGAGATTGGGGATGGGGTGGTGGGATTTTTAGCGCCAAGTGAATTTTTTTGAATGTATTTTGTACTGGCTTATTTCTTGTATGTAAATAAAATATTGGTCTCATTTGGAAAAAAACCCATTTTTTTGCCTCATAAAAATTCCATAATGTTAATCATTTTGTTATTATATTTTTCATATCACCATTATATTCATGCTAGGATAACAATGCTTCCTCTATTATAAATGCTACTTGATCTCTTTAAAATACATATTTCCTATGTGTGGAATATTTGGGCATGCTTAATAAAATACAAAACTACAAAAATTTCCAATTTTTTTTTTTTTACCAAGGAAAGTATCTAATTGTATACAACTTACACACAACTTTTAATTTTAATAATAGAAACAATGAAATTATTTCACTTCTTGACATTTATCAAGACTTTAACTCCCTAAGACATGCACTACAACCACGCACTAGATTCTGTCATCCGTATGATGGTCTTGGCATCTGAGTCATGTCTGTTGGGTTTGACAATCAAATTGAGTATTTTATTACTTTTTATTATAGAGAATTTTGAGCATACACACACGAAAAAGACAGTAGTATAATGTACCTCTATGTGCCCCTCACTCAGCCCTTAAACTTTAACCTATAGTCATACCTGCCTCATCCACTTCTCCATTAGTATTTTGAAGAAAATTACAGGTATATAATTTTATCTAAAAATATTTTACATATCTCTACAAGATAACTTTTTAACAACCATCTCATATCTAAGAAGTAACAATAATTATGTAATATCAAATATTCAGTCAGATGATTTCCAACTATCTCATGAATGTCATTTTCTAATAGTTCCCATTCCATTGCTTTTTGTTTTTTCTTCAAATTGAAGAAACCAGGTTGTTTGTTCTGTAGAGTTTCCCACAACCTGCAGTTTGCTGATAGTGTCCCCATTTCAGATGGAAATTATTTAACTTTGAATTCCTACTTGTTCCTTAAAAGGTCTTTAAATAGATTACACAGTGTGCACCATTTAGAGTAAAATGTAGTGTTTCAGAAGACTGCCTGTCACTTCTGGCAATGCAAATTAGAGCTGTCACAGCTATAGGGCTATTATATATTTATCTGCTGTATAGAGATGTTCTATAGTTACATGTTCTATAGGGCTGTTATATAGTTATGTGTTATATAGAGCTGTTATATACTTAGAGCTGTTACAGTTGAAATAGCAAAATTTTTTACCATAAATGGTAGGGAGGGATTAAGTGACTAGTTCTTGTATTGTGAAGAACTTGCACTGAGACATCAAATGTCTATTTGTCAATCTATTTGAAAAGTATTACAAAATTTTGAATACCAAATTAGATATGAAAGGGAATATTTATGTAGAGTGAGAAATCAATACACATTTCAAATTGTATAAAGCTGATCAAACTAAAACCATCATGAGTCCAAAAACGATAACTGCTTTTTATACTTGTTATTAACTGCTTAGTACACTTTTTTCCTTCCTTTTTTTTGGCTGCATGCTCTTTGTTCACCTCTTCATAAAACAACAATTTTGTAATACAATTTTTCCTATAGAGATCAAAAGTGAACCAGTCTTCTGGGGCTTGATCAACACTTGTTGTTTACTATTAACAATTTAGAAAGTTCAAGCACCTTTGCTGACTCAGCGATCATTTAGTACACCATTTCACCTGGAACCACCAGACTTCATCCGAACAGGATGCAGAAAGTACTGTAAGATGCAAGCTGACAAGCTGAGGTGCATAAATGTGTTACTTTGCCCCAGATGTCCTTTCTGTCTGTGGTGCTAGTATAGGTGTGTACTCCAGAAACAAATATCATAAACTCCATGTCATGGAATCCTCATTAAAAAAGAAAGTATAGTGAATGCATCTGCTCTTTCGTTTCTCTTCCGTTTGGAAAAGAACGTCCTTTTTGACTAGGTGTTGTAGAGAATGATTTATAGCTTATAATTTTACACACCTGATGCATGGAAGACTTTTCCAGTTTCCTATCCAAATCTTCCAAGTCTTGTCTCTCCTCTATGACACATATTCCTCTTGCTCTGGGCACTGTAGGAAGCTATATAGCCTTGCACCCTCAAGTCCCAACCTGGGATGTGTCCTTCCCAGTGGGCAGAAGGATTCCTAGAACTTATCTCTATACCAGGATGGCCAGCATAGTTATAGACAACAGTGAATGTCAATCACATAAACATGTAGCCCACTAAACCCAAACTAAATGCATCCTGACTCAACTTCCCCTGAGCCTAAACCCGCAAACACGAAGTCAGATGTGACAAAGTGTAAATCAAAGTGGAAAGCAAGAATACTTTTAACTAATTGGAGTTAAAACGTCTCACTCTCGCAAATCTTTGGGGCCCTGAAGCTCAAGCTTCTTTAGCCTTTATGGTGCATCTGCTTATGCAAATCAGATTACATTAATTAATTAATTTCCATATTCTAGCAACAAACATTTATTCAGTGTCTGCCAAGTGCCAGGCCTTGTCCTGGGTGCCGGACCTAACAAAGCACAATCTCAACTTGGGAAGCTCACAGTTAGCAGGTCGAGAAGAGACAGTCCTTGCAAAGCGCTGTGACAGGACAGGATTAGACACATGCATACGTACACAAACACAGCCTGGGGCATCTAATTTCCCCAACGCACATGCATATCTTCCTGGTATCTTTGCTGGAGAAAACAAAAGCAGTTCTGAGGCCAAAATTATTTGTCCTAAGCCATCTGTCAAGAATTACCCATTTTGAATGGGTATTGGCAAAATGATGAACCCCCAAGCCAAATCTTCTGGTGACCCACATGGCCTGCCTTCTTTTAGACACACAATACTCTGGAGGAACCAAGGCATGTGTTTCCTCTTGGCTTTAAAGACCCAAGTTACAATAGACGGTGATGGTGTAGCCATGAGCCGTTAAAACTGGGGAGAGAGATTTAGGCTTGTGTTTTGAGGTAATGAGGGAACTTGGGAGGACAGAGACAGTGTTTGTCATAAGCAAGATGTACACTTAGGTCTGAGAATTTCCTAGTTCTACTGCACACAACTACACCCCTGCAAGGCCTGACGCATTACTTGGAAGAAATAGAGAAAGCAGCAGGAATTCATCCTTGAGTCAGAGGTTACCAAACTTTCTCAGGGCTTTCAGTGCCTCTGGTTTTTTTCATTACACTCCTAGGGCAAAATAAATAAGCCAACAATTCTGCACATTAAGTAGCATAGGTCCAAACAACTTAATTATGATTTATATCTTAATCACTTAGGAGTTGCTTGAAAAAAAAGCAATATAAATCAAAAGAAAAAAATATTTTTATTTCATTCTTAAATAACCACACTTACTAGTTGGATGTGTATACCTGTTGGGCCCTGCACAACGTTTCAAACTTTGGGAATCAGATTGGACACTTCACGCTGATTTTTGTGCAGTACTTTCTTTTCTTTTCGCAACAGCTAAAAGCCTCAGCTTCACAAAGAATTTACATAATGGAAAGGAATGTAGCACCATTGAATGATTGTGAAGTCCCTTGAGCTAGTAGTTCACGCTGTGTCCAACAGATGTCGCTGTGTTTCCCCCACAATTTAAACCAATTCCACGTGGCCACAGGGCATAGGTTTGGGACTGCCCAGAAACGCTAACAAACGGAGCAGGCGAAATAAAAACCCCAAGAAAAGACTGATCTCTGTACCCAAAGGACCAGGGAATGGGAAGCTGAGCAGTACAGAACCCTTTTCACAATACCTGCTCTATTCCAAATATCACAAATAAATCACACCCTTTCCTCTCTCCCCTGGGAACAGTGCGGGTGTGGACTGTTCCCTGTCTATGAGCTGACACAGGGCCCCCATCCTACCAGCCCAGGGTTAAAGTGTCCACAGAGCCTGAGGGTGGTGCCCAGACTTCCACCAAATAAGGTAACTAGCTGGCCAGTTAGAAGATTTAAAGTGGAACTAGAAAAAAGTCCAGAATATCTTCAAATATTACTCATCACACCAAGAACCAGGAACATCTCATCTCACCTCAGTGAGAAAAGACAAGAATCTGTGAAAGATTTTAAAGCAGTCGTCATAAAAATACTCCAATGAGCAATTATGAACACTCATGAAACAAATGAAAAAAAATAATAAAGACACAGAAAAGAAATACAGGGTAAAAGGAAGAATCAATTGAAATTTTTCAAGCTGGAAAATGAAATAAAAGGCTCATTGAATGCGCTCAGTAGCAGAAAATGGAAATGACAAAAGAATCAGTGAGAAACTCCCAAACAGGATAAACCCAAAGAAATTCATGCCAAGATACATCACCGTAAAATTTTTTAAAATAAAAACAAAGAAGGGACTTCCCTGGTGGTCCAGTGGTTAAGAATCTGCCTTCCAATTACAGGGGACGTGGGTTCGATCCCTGGTTGGGGAATTAAGATCCCACACACCACAGGGCAACTAAGCCCACACACTCTGGAGATGGTGTGCCACAATTAGAGAGAAACCCGCATACCCCAACGAAGAGCCCATGTGCCGCAGTGAAAGATCAACTACTGAGCCCATACACCAGATCAACTGCTGAGCCCATACACCACAACTACAGAGCCCGCAGGCTGCAGCTACGGAGCCCACATGCCACAACTAGAGAGAAGCCCACGCGCCACAATGAAAGATCCTGCGTGCCACAGCTAAGACCTGACACAGCCAAAAATAAATAAAAAATTTTTTAAATCATTACATAGGAAAAAAGTTGTTAAAAAAGAAAAAGAAAGATATTGAAAGCACTCTCTGCTATTCAATACCTTCCAGTGAAGCCCCGTTTTACTCAAAGGAAAAAATCAAAGTCCATACAACAGCCTCCAAGGCACTATGTGATCTGGCTCTTTACTAACTTTCCAAGCTCATCTTACATTTCTCTTTCGTTGACTACATTCCAGCCACACAGGCCTCCTTTCTGTCCCTTGAATATACTAGGTATGCCTCCACTTAGGGTCCTTGCTCTAGTTATTCCCCTTCTCAGAATTCTCTTTTCCCAAATATTTGTTGAATTAACTGAATGACAAGAGTGGTAAAATGAGAATATCTACCAGCACACATTCTAAAAGGCTTCCATTATTTCACTAAAATGTCCTATACTGGCTTCCCCAGGTGCTACTCTGATAACATCCAGGTGTTGTCTTGAATGATATGCACTTCTAGTGTCCAGATTATTGTCCCTTGTACTATCATTCAATAATAGCAACTAGTAGGATTTTTTAGAAATAGTCATTGCCAAGTACTGTGCCAGGGAGAGCAAGATGGACCTACAGTGATTTCAGTCAAGTTACAGGATACAAAATCAATATACAAAAATCTGTTGTGTTTCTATACACTAATAATGAACTACCAGAAAGAGAAATTTAGAAAACAATTCCATTTACAATTGCATCAAAAAGAATAAAATACCTAGGAATGAATTTAACCAAGGACATGAAAGATATGTTCACTGAAAACTATAGGACATTAATGGAAGAAATTGAACGAGACACAAATAGATGAAAAGATATCCATGCTCATGGATTGGAAGAATTAATATGGTTAAAATGTTCATACTACCCAAATCAATCTACAGAGTCAATGCAATCCCTGTCAAACTTCCGATGGCATTTTTCACAGAACTAGAAAAACAATCCTAACATTTGTATGAAACCGCAAAAGACCCCAAATAGCCACAGCACTCTTCAGAAAGAAGAACAAAGCTGGAGGCATCAAGCTCCCTGATTTCAAACTGTACTTCAAAGCCATAGTAATCTAAACATATGGTACTGGCATAAAAACAGACACATAGATCAATGGAGCAGAATAGAGAGCCCAGAACTAAATCCATGCATATGTGGTCAATTAATCTACAACAAAGGAGGCAAGAATAAACAAAGGGGAGAAGGCAGTTTCTTCAATAAATGCTGTTGAGAAAACTGGACTGCCACATGCAAAAGAATGAAACTGGAGCACTATCTTATACCATACACTAAAAATAACTCAATATTTATTAAAAACTTGAATGCAAGACCTGAAACCATAAAACTCCTAGAAGAAAACACAGATGGTAATCTCCTTGACATCAATCTTGATGATATTTTGGATTTGACACCAAAAGCAAAACAAGAGGAAAACAGGAAGAAGAAGAAGAAGAAAGAGGAGGAGGAGAAGGGGGAGGACTGCATCAAAAAGTTTCTGCACACGGGCTTCCCTGGTGGCGTAGTGGTTGGGAGTCCGCCTGCCGATGCAGGGGACGCGGGTTCGTGCCCCGGTCCGGGAAGATCCCACATGCCGCGGAGCGGCTGGGCCCGTGAGCCATGGCCGCTGAGCCTGCGCGTCCGGAGCCTGTGCTCCGCAATGGGAGAGGCCACAACAGTGAGAGGCCCGCATACCACAAAAAAAAAAAAAAAAAAAAAGTTTCTGCACAGAAAAGGAAACCATCAGCAAAAAAGGCAAACCTACTTAATGGGAGAAAATATTTGCAAATCACATATCTGGTAAGGGATTCATATCCAAAATGTATAAAAATCTCATACAACTCAATAGCCAAAAATCTAACGGAATCACTTTGCTGTACACCTGAAACTAGTACAATATTGTAAGTCAACGATACTTCAATTTTTAAAAAGACAAGAAATAACAAGTTTTGGCAAGGATTCAGAGAAAAGGCAACCCTTGTGCATTATTGGTGGGAATGTAAACTGGTGCAGCCACTATGAAAGACAGCATGGACGTCCCTCAAAAACTTAAAAATAGAGCCACCATATGGTCCAATAATTCCACTTCTGGGTACTTATCCAAAGAAAATGAAAACACTAATTCAAAAAGATATATGCAGCCCTATGTGCGTGGCAGTATTATTGACAATAGCCAAGACAGAAACAACCTCAATGTCCATTGATGGATAAACAGGTAAAAAGGATGTGATTGATATTTTTTTTTTCAGCCATTAAAAGAAAGAATGAAATCTTGCCATTTGTGACAACATGGATGGACCTTGAGGGCATTATAATAAGTGAAAGAAGTCAGACAGAAAAAGATATGATCATATGATCTTATATGTGGAATCTAAAAACAAACAAAAAACCCAAACTCATGGATGTAGAGGACAGATTGGTGGTTGTCTGAGGCATGGGGTGGGGTGTAGACGAAATGCATGAAATGGATCAAAAAAAAAAAAAAATCCAGAGGGAGAGGGAGATGGGGGGAAGCAATTCTATTACTTGCAGCAACAGTGATGGCTTGATACAACTTAACATTCCATTTCTTCTAAAATTCATAGTTCCCTGCAGGGAGAACATACTACCAAATTCCTATATTTTTACTAATTTCATTTTAAGACATATGAATTTCATATTTAAGATGTTTTCTAGTTTAAAAAAAACACACCTGTCTAAGATCTATTCCTGATTCCTCTGGACAACATATAAACAATTCCATGGTTTTCCCAGCAACTCAGATAGACATTCCCCCTAAATACCCAGCAAGGCATAGTACTGCATCTTTGCCAACTCATTAGTAGATTTAGAACATGCATATCATCATAGGATTACAAGAATTATTACAAAATAAGCCATATCACCTCTCCTTACTGACAAAAATAGACTGGAACTCTGGAAAGGAAAGCTCGCCCTTCATCCAAGAATCTCAACTGATTGTGAGCTGCTGCACAGTAAATTTATCAGGACTCGGCATTACTCTGTGTTCATTCTAAGCTAACATGTCATCAGTTCTTCAAAACTCAGCTGTTACTGCCATGTCATTTTCCAAAAGGAGTAAATACATTTCAATATACATTCTAAACAGTGAATGATACCATCCTGAGGCACAATGCAGAGCCATGTGACCAGACCGTGCGTGACCATTTCTTTAGGGAAGTTCTGTTCCCCCCGATGCCAGGGAGAGCTCATCAGCCAACACTGATGAAGCACCAGGCACGCTTGATATCCATCCTAACATTGACTTTTCACGTGGAC
The DNA here is from genome assembly GCF_039906515.1 of Pseudorca crassidens. Classification (NCBI taxonomy): domain Eukaryota; kingdom Metazoa; phylum Chordata; class Mammalia; order Artiodactyla; family Delphinidae; genus Pseudorca; species Pseudorca crassidens. Next base: position 9,391,987 of record NC_090313.1, read on the forward strand.
CCTGGCGTTATTACTCCCATTTTACAGATGTGGAAACTGAGGTTCAAAGTTTCGATAACTTGGCCAAAGTCACTAGTTAAGGGGCAACATCTGAGTTCTAGCCCCAGTCTAATTGCAAAGCCTCATTAGAGAGCAGGATACACAATTCACATTCCCCTTAAGATCGGGTGTGAGATTTCAGAGGCAGCTACTTTAGGCTGTGTTTCCAGACACAGAGGGGAGGCACTCTTTGGTCCCCCTTTCGGAAGCTTCGGTCTCCTCTCTGCCCCTCCTTGAACTTCTCCGCACTCCCGTTTTTCCAAAGCTGCTACTCTTCCCCAACTGGCCAGCTGAAGCAAACAGGAAAGCGGAGAGGCACAGAATTTCCTGCCAGGAGACCATGGGGTCAGGTCCAGCTCTGTTACTATCTGCCCAACCTCCCTGGGTTTTCTATTGTAAAATAAGAGCGCTGTGCTAGGTTAATGGTTTCCCCTGTGTGAGTCTAAATAAAAGATACCTGACTTTTTAGCTGGGATGATCTCAGCTGTCTCCTAGCCTAAAATACCGCGATCGGCAGTGAATTCTCATGAAGCCTTTCCTGACGGCTCCCACCAGCCCGTCCTCATCTCTTCCTTCTCTGAATTCATGGCTCATCATTTGTGCATACAAGGATGACCTGACATTTACAGGGCCCAGGGCAAGAATGCAAAGGGAGACCCACACACCATTTGTCTAAATATGCAAAAGTTATCAATAAACTAACAAGCCATTATATAAAACGTGTTCTATCCATCCTTCAAGGTGACAACTGAATCTTCATAACGCACTGGGAGCCTGGGCTCAAATTTAGAATCCTCAGACCTCTTGGAGATCTGCACGGGAAAGTGACAGTGCAGGAGGGGTAATCTTGTCTCAGGACTCTGGCCCACAGCCCTCCCCGCTTCCTTCCCAACTTGGCCCGTTCTCCCAAGGAAGGACATCACGTTTGCGGGTGTGAACACAGCAGCACACGCATGCAAGTTCCATCAACCTTCCCCAACACACACATGCACACACACACACACACAGAGCTGTCCCTTGCCCCCTGCTGGGTCCTACCGTGTGTGTTCATTCTCTGGAGAAGAGACTTGGAAAAGAACACATTCAGACCCTGAGAGTTGGCTCAGGACCTTAGGATTGGGATGGGGTGGAATCCTAGGAACACACAGCACGGTCCCTAAGAAGGTGGGTGGACACCTCCCCTGTCACACACTCCTTCCCGGGAAGGTGGGCTCTGTACGGAAGAAAGCCGGGCCCACCAAGGCAGGGGTGCAGAGCAGGGGACCCTCTTGCTGAAGGCAAGAGGGTCATTCCTTTCATGCTTTCTTACTTTTAGCTCCCCTTATTTTCCTCTTCTCAGATAAGATCTTTAGACAGTTTTGCTGCCTGTGGGTACCAGGTTTAGGTAAGAGAACTGGATATTGTACTCCCAGCCTATTGACAGGGTTTCCTTTGCAGAACACCTTTTCTCTTGCAAGATCCCTTACTTAACATTTATACAGAATTCTAGAAACCCGATCTACCATCAACCATTTGGATTTAACTATATATCACTAGAGTCATCGCTCAAAACTATTTCCTCTCCACTTCATCTTGAAGTTGATTTTCTAATTTACCTGTTGTTTATTGTAACCAGATTTCTCTAGTATATTCATCACATGAAATATCGGCGTTTCAATCTTTGAAACCACGTATGTCCACGTAGGTGTTTCTGTTGCTACCCGGATGTATGGTTCTTCAGCTGGATGTGGGAATCTTGGATTACAGCCTTTTCTAGCAGCAGTTTGTAAATACCATCTAACTGTCTCCCAGCCTCGAGTAATGACAAATGAGACATTCAACACTGCTCCAAATCTTTTTCTTCGGTTAAGTGTCTTATATTTTAGCTCAGAAGCTGTTCTGCTTTGTAGCGGGTGAGCCCAGCAGAGAGTGAGGAGGAAGCTAGCAAGGTCCTCTGCACCTGAATCCTGGCAGATCCCCAGGCAAAATATGGAAGTCTGGAAGCCCAGCAGCTATTTTGCTCAAAAGAAGTAGTTGGGCGGGCTTCCCTGGTGGCGCAGTGGTTGAGAGTCCGCCTGCTGATGAAGGCGACACGGGTTCGTGCCCCGGCCCGGGAGGATCCCGCGTGCCGCGGAGCGGCTGGGCCCGTGAGCCATGGCCGCGGAGCCTGCGCGTCCGGAGCCTGTGCTCCGCAACGGGAGAGGCCACAACAGTGAGAGGCCCACGTACCGCAAAAAAAAAGTAGTAGTTGGGCGAGGAAGGGGGCACAGAAGCGTTTGGGTCACCATCTCCCCAGAGAGCTCCCTACATTCACAGCACTTTGTAAATGCACCTGTGAAATCTCGAAGAATTCTGACCAATTACCCTCCACGATGCCATTCCCTACTCATATACCATAATATATGATCATGTTCTTTCTTCTACAACCTCATAATGATTAGATACTGTCAATCTTTAAAAAATTTTTCCATCTAATGAATATTAAATGGTATTTCATTGTTATTGTTTAAATAGCTTTATCGAGATAGAGTTGAACACAGTAAACTACATATTCTTCAAATGTACAATTTTCTAAGTTCAACACATTTGACACCCATGAAACCACCACCACAAACAAAATAATAAACATATATATCACTCCCCAAAATTTCCTTGTGCTTTTTAAAAAAATGTCTCCATCCTGCCTTTCTTCACCCGCTCCACCCTCATTCTGCAGGAAACCACTGGTCTGCTTTCTGACACGATAATTAGTTTGCATTTTGTAGAATTTTATATAAATAACATAATTATTTTGAGATTCATTCATGATGTTGCATATATCAATTGCTCATTCCTTTTTTTTTTTTTTTTTTTTGCGGTACGCGGGCTCCTTACTGTTGTGGCCTCTCCCGTTGCAGAGCACAGGCTCCGGACGCGCAGGCTCAGTGGCCATGGCTCACGGACCCAGCTGCTCCGCGACATATGGGATCTTCCCAGACCGGGGCACGAACCTGTGTCCCCTGCATCGGCAGGCGGACTCTCAACCACTGCGCCACCAGGGAAGCCCTGCTCATTCTTTCTTACTGCTAAGTAGTACTTCGTTTCGTTGTATGAATATACCATAATGTATCAATTCACCTATTGTTAAACAATAATGTCTAGCTTTTGGCTACTGTGAATACAATTGCTAGGAGTATCCATGTACACATCTTTGTATAGATGTTCTCCCTCATTTCATTTATGTAAACATCTAAGTGAATGGCTGGATTTTAGGTCAGATCTTTGTTTAACTTTTTACTAAACTATGGAGCCATAGTTCTGGAACACAGTCCTGGGTTCACGCCCACTTCTCTGTGGCCTGGAAACTTGATGCAAGAAAATGGGTTAATCACAGGGCTCACCTCTCGTGTTTTCTGTTTCTCTGGGGTCACTTTCTTTTGTTGCCTGATGTTCAGTACGTTGGCAACCACTGTTTTCTACATGTTGCCTAGTTTTTTGTTGTTTCAGGCAGGTGGGTAAACCCAGTCCCATCTCAACCATGTGCAGAAGTGTACCTTTTCCTACGCTTTAAATTCTTTTTTATCTTTGTCACTCTTTAAAAAAAATAATAAATACATTTAAGGCTACAATTTTTCTGGTGACTGTTTTTTTACATGTCCCCTGAAGTTTTGATACTTTGTTCCTTTTCTGCTCATTTTAATGGTTTCTAATTTCTACTTTGTTGTATGACTTCATCTATTGTCTAAAAGACGTTAAATGATTTTATTATAAAACATGTCCCAAATTTCAGAGAACAGTGCCATGAATGCCTATATACCATTTCCCCAGATTCAACAGTTAACAAGATTTTTCCACATTTATTTCAACGATGCATGTCTGTTTTCTTTTTCTTTGCTAAAGTATTTTCGAGAGAATCCTAGACATGTCATTTCCCTCCAGCATATTTTAGTCCCTAAAATATAAAAACATTTTCTTCTTTAATCACAATGTTATTATCACATGTAATAAAATTAACAGTAATTCTTCAGAACCATTTTATGATCAAGTTCTCCTGATTGTCTTAACATATTTGTACACATTATTCAAAACAGAATGGAATCAGGTCCACTCATTACATTTGTTGGTTGTGCCTTTTAAGGCTCTTTTCATCAAACTGAGTCCTCCCCCTTCCTCCACAATTGGCTTGTTCAATAAGCCAGACCAGTTGTCCTATAGAATGTCCCACATTCTGATTTGTTTTTTCGTATCTCTGTGATTTTATTTAACTTCTTTCCTATCCCCTGTATGTCTTCTAGTTCGCCCTAGAGACTTGATTAGATTCAGGTTTAACTTTTTTTTTTGGCAGGAATATGTTACAGCTGGTGCTGTGCTCTTCATATTGCATTACATCTGGAGGCACCTAATGTCTGGTTTCTATTTTTAGTGATGCTAAGACTGATCAAAGGGTTTGGGTGGTGACAGCCTGATCTCTCCATCATAGCTCCCCACCAATCATTGGTCAAGTGATATTATCCTTTGATGACTATTGCCTGATTCAATTATTTCATTAGGGGTGGCTAAGTGATACTTTCCTATCATTTCTTTCGTATGTATTAGCTGGAATTCCTCTGTAAATAAGAACTGTCACTCTTCAGTTAGGGCTATTTGATTATCCTGAAAGGCAAGATAACTCTTTCCTTCTAATTGCCAATTTTCAGAGTAAGAAATTGGTGTCCCCTATCCTTCTCAAACTCTTCCAAAATATAGCAGAGGGAGGAACACTCCCAAACTCCTTCTACGAGGCCACCATCACCTTGATACCAAAACCAGACAAGGATGTCACAAAGAAAGAAAACTACAGGCCAATATCACTGATGAACATAGATGCAAAAATCCTCAACAAAATACTAGCAAACAGAATCCAACAGCACATTAAAAGGATCATACACCATGATCAAGTGGGGTTTATTCCAGGAATGCAAGGATTCTTCAATATATGCAAATCTATCAATGTGATAAACCATATTAACAAACTGAAGGAGAAAAACCATATAATCATCTCAATAGATGCAGAGAAAGCTTTTGACAAAATTCAACACCCATTTATGATAAAAACCCTGCAGAAAGTAGGCATAGAGGGAACTTTCCTCAACATAATAAAGGCCATGTATGACAAACCCACAGCCAACATCATCCTCAATGGTGAAAAACTGAAAGCATTTCCACTAAGATCAGGAACAAGACAAGGTTGCCCACTCTCACCACTCTTATTAGTTTTGGAAGTTTTAGCCACAGCAATCAGAGAAGAAAAGGAAATAAAAGGAATCCAAATCGGAAAAGAAGAAGTAAAGCTGTCACTGTTTGCAGATGACATGATCCTATACATAGAGAACCCTAAAGATGCTACTAGAAAACTACTAGAGCTAATCAATGAATTTGGTAAAGTGGCAGGATACAAAATTAATGCACAGAAATCTCTGGCATTCCTATATACTAATGATGAAAAATCTGAAAGTGAAATCAAGAAAACACTCCCATTTACCATTGCAACAAAAAGAATAAAATATCTAGGAATAAACCTACCTAAGGAGACAAAAGATCTGTATGCAGAAAATTATAAGACACTGATGAAAGAAATTAAAGATGATACAAATAGATGGAGAGATATACCATGTTCTTGGATTGGAAGAATCAACATTGTGAAAATGACTCTACTACCCAAAGCAATCTATAGATTCAATGCAATCTCTATCAAACTACCACTGGCATTTTTCACAGAACTAGAACAAAAAATTTTGCAATTTGTATGGAAACACAAAAGACCCCTAATAGCCAAAGCAATCTTGAGAACGAAAGAAGGAACTGGAGGAATCAGGCTCCCTGACTTCAGACTATACTACAAAGCTACAGTTATCAAGACGGTATGGTACTGGCACAAAAACAGAAAGACAGATCAATGGAACAGGATAGAAAGCCCAGAGATAAACCCACGCACATATGGTCACCTTATCTTTGACAAAGGAGGCAGAAATGTACAGTGGAGAAAGGACAGCCTCTTCAATAAGTGGTGCTGGGAAAACTGGACAGCTACATGTAAAAGTATGAGATTAGATCACTCCCTAACACCATACACAAAAATAAGCTCAAAATGGATTAAAGACCTAAATGTAAGGCCAGAAACTATCAAACTCTTAGAGGAAAACATAGGCAGAACACTCTATGACATAAATCACAGCAAGGTCCTTTTTGACCCACCTCCTAGAGAAATGGAAATAAAAACAAAAGTAAACAAATGGGACCTAATGAAACTTAAAAGCTTTTGCACAGCAAAGGAAACCATAAAGAAGACCAAAAGACAACCCTCAGAATGGGAGAAAATATTTGCAAATGAAGCAACTGACAAAGGATTCATCTCCAAAATTTATAAGCAGCTCATGCAGCTTAATAACAAAAAAACAAACAACCCAATCCAAAAATGGGCAGAAGACCTAAATAGACATTTCTCCAAAGAAGATATACAGACTGCCAACAAACACATGAAAGAATGCTCAACATCACTAATCATTAGAGAAATGCAAATCAAAACTACAATGAGATATCATCTCACACCAGTCAGAATGGCCATCATCAAAACATCTAGAAACAATAAATGCTGGAGAGGGTGTGGAGAAAAGGGAACTCTCTTACACTGTTGGTGGGAATGCAAATTGATACAGCCACTGTGGAGAACAGTATGGAGGTTCCTTAAAAAGCTACAAATAGAACTACCATATGACCCAGCAATCCCACTACTGGGCATATACCCTGAGAAAACCATAATTCAAAAAGAGTCATGTACCAAAATGTTCATTGCAGCTCTATTTACAATAGCCCAGAGATGGAAACAACCTAAGTGTCCATCATCGGATGAATGGATAAAGAAGATGTGGCACATATATACAATGGAATATTACTCAGCCATAAAAAGAGACAAAATTGAGCTATTTGTAATGAGGTGGATAGACCTAGAGTCTGTCATACAGAGTGAAGTTAGTCAGAAAGAGAGAGACAAATACCGTATGCTAACACATATATATGGAATTAAAAAAAAAATGACATGAAAAACCTAGGGGTGAAACAGGAATAAAGACACAGACTTACTAGAGAATGGACTTGAGGCTATGGGGAGGGGGAAGGGTAAACGGTGACAAAGCGATAAAGAGGCATGGACATATATACACTACCAATCGTAAGGTAGATAGCTAGTGGGAAGCAGCCGCATAGCACAGGGAGATCAGCTCGGTGCTTTGTGACTGCCTGGAGGGGTGGGATAGGGAGGGTGGGAGGGAGGGAGACGCAAGCGGGAAGAGATATGGGAATATATGTATATATATAACTGATTCATTTTGTTGTGAAGCTGAAACTAACATACCATTGTAAAGCAATTATACTCCAATAAAGATGTTAAAAAAAAAAAAAAGAAAAGAAATTGGTGTCCTCAAGTGGGAAGGAGCCGTATAGCACAGGGAGATCAGCTCAATGCTTTGTGACCACCTAGAGGGGTGGGATAGGGAGGGTGGGAGGGAGACGCAAGAGGGAGGAGATATGGGGATATATATATATGTATAGCTGATTCACTTTGTTATAAAGCAGAAACTAACACACAATTGTAAAGCAATTACACTCCAATAAAGATGTTAAAAAAAAAAGAAATTGGTGTCCTCAGACAAAACTACAATTCAAAAAGCTACACGCACCTTTATGATCATAGCAGCACTATTAACAATAGCCAAGACATGGAAGCAACCTAAATAGCCATTGACAGAGGAATGGATAAAGAAGATGTGGCACATATACAATGGAATATCACTCAGCCATAAAAAAGAATGAAATAATGCCATTTGCAGCAACATGGATGAACCTAGAGATTATCATGCTAAGTGAAGTAAGTCAGACAGAGAAAAACAAATACCATATGATATCACTTATACGTGGAATCTAAAGTATGACACAAATGAACGTACCTACGAAACAGACTCACAGATGTAAGGAACAGACTAGTGGTTGCCAAGGCTGGGGACAGGGATGGGGTGGGAGTTCGGGGTTAGCAGATGCAAACTATTATATATAGAATGGATAAACAACAAGGTCCTGCTGTATAGCACAGGGAACTGTATTCAATATCCTGTGATAAACCATAATGGAAAAGAATATGAACAAGTATATATATATACACATGTATAACTGAATCGCTTTGCTGTACAGCAGAAACTAACACAACGTTGTACATCAACTATACTTCAAAAAAAAACAAATGAAATTGGCTCCCTGGTACTTCCAGTGATGTCCAATGAGCTGGGTCGCTCTCTCTCTCTCTCCCTCTCTCTTCTTCTCTCTTCCATATATTCAATTGGTTAAATTAATTGAAAGAACACATGACTCTTATTAATTCCCCAGCTGTGCCCCTTTGTGAGTTGAGGGTCCCCTAGAGCCAGAAGCTTGGCTTCATGGAAGAGGCGGGGGATAAAATTTCCCTCAGAGAGCTAGCGGCCACTTTTTCACAGACAGTTGTGATGCTGCTGGCTCAGGTGGGCTGAAACCTTCACAAGCAGGGCTTGTTGGGTTCTCCGCACCTTCTAGTCATTGAGTTGAAGTTTACCCACCTCAGATGGGAATATCCAGCAAGAGGGTCACCTGGCCTTCATGAGAGCCCAAGAGCCCAGCAGCTGCTTTTCAAAAGCAGGAGTGCCAGTGGGAGCAATCGCATCGGGGAGCGACAAGTTCAAGGCCTCGGGGTGCGTCTGAGTAGAGGCTGCCTCTCTTTGCCCGAGACTCCAACGGGCATAATCGTTAGTCACAGTGACTTATAGCTTGGACGAGTCAGGATGACAGGTCCCCAAGGGTGGTAGTACTTCTCTACGTGACCAGAATCATTCCCTCTGGCACTTATGGGACAAGAAGTACAAGCACATAACACATCAATCCGTGCCATACGTCCATATGTAAAAGCAGCTACGCCAGCCATGTTCATTAACTTCACACCTTATTAGAGAAATATACATTTAATATACTTGCTGAAAGGGACACTTGCTGGTATCTATTTTTGCTTGGGTCGAGTCAAGAGAAAGAAACCACACCGTAATTTAAGAGGGAAAGTTGAATGTAAAGAACTAATAACTGTAACAGGAGATTGGAATAATGAGGCACTGGCTATTAAAAAGAGAACGAAAGAATGTAGAAAGAGCAAAAACAGGGAGCAGCCACTGTTCTTAGGGCTGAGACGGAACCCCCTGTTCTCCACTTACCCCACCAGTCGGGCTGAAATCCACATCTTGTTGAGAGGGCAGGCTGCGGCTTGCTGAGAAGTTGTCGTGGTGTTGTGCTGGCCATATTCCTTGGAAATCTGCCCTAGAGGATACCAGGGAAAGGTGTTCATGGGGAAGGACGGAGCTACAAAACCGCCCAAGGGTGCCGGGGGAAAGGGCGGCACGCTGCTGCCACTGATGCTGCTGGCTACCAAGTACTGCATGCAGAGCAGTGGACGAGCAGTGAGCTCTGGGGAAGCGGGGTCCTGGGCAAGCCACCCGCTCCAAAGGAGGCTAACCTGGGATGTCTGCTGGGCTGAGGGACACACCTGAACCCTGTCCTCCTGCGCCCTCTACTGACAAAATCTAGCATTGTTCCATCTGGCAAAGGAAAAATCTTTAAAGGAACCACACCTATTTTCGCAGAGCAGGCAAAAAAGGGTGAATATGGAGCAGAAAGCCAGGAAGCCCGTGATTGGCACCATATACCTGTTGAAAGGGACCTTTGCTTGTATCGATATTTAAAAAAAAAAAAAAACAGAATAAAATGTTAAGTTAAAATTGTAAGTGGCAGGACTTTCGGTGTTTATTATATCCATTTTGTAACTTTCTAGATATTTTAAATCTAATCTTGGTGAGAAAAAGTGCTTGATATATTACTTAAGCTTGAGAACCCTTGAGCTGGTAGATAAATCCCTCTACGTCTAAAGAAACTGATCTACATGAAATTTTTTAACTTGTATGATCTTAATTCTGTTGAAGAAATAACTTGTTCCCATCATTTATTCATACTTTAATTTATTCATTAAACATTTAAGAGCAACTCTTCTATGCTGATAACCATACCAGCTCCCAACCCTCCAGTTCTTCACATCCAGGAGGCGAGAGACAAAATCTTGGCTAGTTAAACTGGACAGAAGAGAATGTAAGCGACATTTACACTCAGAAGTAGTTTTGGAAGTCCACCTGGTACAGTGATGCCTGTGTTGTGCTGAAGGAAATAATAAGAATTATCCAAGAGAGAATATTTCAGAGAGAAAAGCAATTGTTTGAAAAAAAGTAAAAAGTCTAGCTCAATTTTCACCTATAAATTAATTAAACCAAGAGAATGGAAAAATGTATACTCTAAATAAGAAACATCTAAACATTTTAAAATGAGATATAGTCAAAATAAAGTGAGTAATAAGTTTGATGGAGTTGAAGCATTTATAAATGATCTGTGATCCTACAGCTCTCATTGTGCCAGAAGAGTTAAGAGAGACAGAGAGGCTACATTTGGGTCAGTCAATTTTCTGACCATCTGCAATGCTAAAGATTTTAAATGGTTGGGATAACTCAGCATGCATTTCAGACTAGAAACAACACATTCTGGGACAGGTAACACATATACCTTTCATGAAATGTGCATTTTATCACATTCATCTTCTAAGTGAAATAACATTTGCATGTTCTCTCCTGCCCATCCTGGGCTTCTCAAAGAGATACTGCAAGATAAGATCGCTGTTTTCCATGTATGTGCAACTGAGTATTTCCGATCTTATTGTCTATGTGTTGAGGCATCCTGCAATCTTTTCCTTCGGGAGAAGCCACTGTGCTGTTATTCCAATACCTAGAGTGATTCATATGTCTGGAATGAAAAGACGATCCCAAACCGGTTCCACTGATAATGCCACTGTCATTGCTGTGCTGGGCAGAGGACCAAGGCTCTAACTAAATCAGCTGATCTTTTGACACATGTGTAAAACACTTAAGCTGCCCTGCCATTCGGGGTTTCATCTTGCACTGACTTCTCGACTGAATTCTGATTTCTACTCAGGGTTTTCTGTAAGGGATTAGAAAAAGATCGACTTGTTAAATTTGTTTCTTGCGGAACACTAAAATGGAACCCATCCTGTATCGCGATTAAAATCTCTTAACTGAAATGTTAAATCTTGAGGCTTTTTATTGTTCATTTACTTTTTTAATTAATAACTTTATTTTTTAGAGAAGTTTTTAGTTCACAGTAAAACTGAGCAGTAAGTACGGAGAGTTCCCATATACCACCCCCACTCCCTCACATGCACAACCTCCATCAACATTTCTACCAGGGTGGTACCTTTCTTACAATATATGGACCTGCACCAATACATCATCATCACCTAAAGTCCATAGTTTACATTAAGTTTCATTCTTAGTGTTGTACGTCCTATCACTTTTTTAAAAAATTTATTTTATTTTTGGCTGTTTTGGGTCTTCATTGCTGCGTGCGTACTTTCTCTAGTTGTGGTGAGCGGGGGCTACTCTTCATTGCGGTGCGCGGGTTTCTCATGGCCGTGGCTTCTCTTGTTGTGGAGCATGAGCTCTAGGCACGTGGGCTCAGTAGTTGTGGCTCGCGAGCTCTAGAGCGCAGGCTCAGTAGTTGTGGCGCACGGGCTTAGTTGCTCCGCAGCATGTGGGATCTTCCCGGACCAGGGCTCGAACCCGTGTCCCCTGTATTGGCAGGCAGATTCTTAACCACTGCAACACCAGGGAAGCCCACATGCTATCACTTTTGACAAATGTATGATGATGTGGACCCAGCATGATAGTATCATACACAGTAGTTTTACTGCCCTAAAAATCCTATGTGCTTAATTCCCGTTTTTATCCCTAACTCTCCCTTAACCCCTGACAACTACTGATCTTTTTACTATAGTTTTGCCTTTTCCAGAATGTTGTATAGTTGGAACCATACAGTGCATAGACTTTTCAGATTGGTTTCTTCCACTTAGTAATATGTATTTAAGATTCCTCTATGTCTTTTTTTAGCTCATTTCTTTTTTTAGCGCTGAATAATATTTCATTATCCAGATGGATCACAATTTGTTTATGCATTCATCTACTGAAGGCCATCTTGTTTGCTTCCAAGTTTTGCAATTATGAGTTTATGGGTAAAGCTGCTATCAACATCCACATGGAGGTTTTTGTGTGGGCGTACTTTTTTATCCGCTTTGGGTAAGCCAAGGAGCAAGGTTGTTGGATCGTATGGTAAGAGTATGTTTAGTTTTGTAAGAAACCACCAAACTGTCTTCCAAAGCGGCTGGACCATTTTGCATTCCCACCAGAGGTGAATGAGGGTTCCCGTTACCCCATATCTTCACCAGAATTTCGCCTTGTCAGTGTTCTGGAATTTGGTCATTCTAACAGGTGGATGGCGGTATCTCACTGTTGTTCTAATTGGCATTTCCCTGATGATATATGATATGGAGCATCTCTTCATATTATTAGCCATCTGTGTATCTTCTTTGGTGAGGTGTCTGTTAAGGGCTGTGGCCTATTTTTAAATCAGTTGTTCATTTTCTTAGTGTTGAATTTTAAGAGTTCTTCGTATATTTTGAATAACAGTCCTTTGTCTGATATATCTTTTACAAATATTTTTTCTCAACCTGTGGCCTGTCTTGTTCTCTTGACATATATTTGTCCTTTGCAGAGCAGAAGTTTTTAATTTGAATGAAGTCCACCTTATCAATTATTTCTTTCATGGATGAAGTTTATTTTTATTTGACTCATTATTTTACTTTTAACCCTGATAAACATTACTGTCCTCTAATCTTGCTGCTGCCCTCATAGAGACGATTAATTGAAACTTTCCTCCTACACGTTGATGCTGTTTCTGTGGATCCCACAAAATTGCTGTGAGCATCAAATGAGACAATGTTTATGAACAGGTTTTGGAAACTGAAAAGCACGTGTACCCATGTCAGGTAGCATTACTAGTCTCTTGATAGCAAACACACTTTTATTTTTTCTTTGGCCAATGGATTGTATCCATGATACCAGTTAAAAAGAGATCAAGTTCATATTACAGTTGACAATACCATTTGGAATCTAAGAAATGAGAGGCAGCAAATGTCATCTTTAATTCCAGAGGTTGTCAACTTTCACTCTCCTACAGAGAGAGTGGGTCTGTTTCAGCGCTTTCTTCTGTCTCTGGAAGCACCAAGAATTATTTTGTGATTTTGCAAGATTTTCCCAGTTTACATTCATCTCCTGCTTCAGGATTTTCTTTCCATTTATTTTGGTATAACTAAATAAAAGTGCAGTACACTTTAACCGAATAAGTGAAGACAAGAAAGAGAAACCAGAGCGAGAGAGAAGGAGAATAGGTGACGCTCCAAAAGTTTCTGAGTTTTCTTGCTGAAATTCTAGTCAACAACTATAGAAAGACAAAGTGTCATTATTGGCAAATGTCCTAAAGAAGTGGTTTATGACAGCTCATGTTACCTCTATCCCACTGTAATGAGAGTATATATTTGGAGCTCTCTTTCCACTAACGAGAGGGAAAGGTCTTGAAAAAAGACAATTTCTTAGAGCATCTTCAATAGATTTATTCCTTGGTTCTTTATAATTTTCATTACGTTGCAAATGGCATATTTTAAAAATTATCCTTTCTAAAATGTTGTGGTTGTGTATCATATAGTTTTTGTACATGATCTTGTACAAACTTGAACTCTTTCATTAGTTCTAACAGTTTGTTGATGGAATCTATTGACTATTCCATATAGGAAATCCTATGGTATGAAATGTATTTCTTCCTTTCTAATCATTATACCTCTGACTTATTTCCTTGTTTTTATTGTACTGTCCAGACCTGCAGCACAGCACTGACTATGAAGAGTGAGAGCAGACACCTTTTTTTTTCCTGTCTTTGTCATTTTTCTCCATTTAATATAATTCATGCTGAGGGCTCTCAGAGGATACCATTTATCATGTTAATGAAGTTTTCTTTTATGTTTGTTTAAAAAAATCATGAATGATGTTGACTTATAACAAATCTTTTTTTTGTGTGTGTATCTTTTAAGGACATCATATGGTTTTTCTCCTCTAATCTGTTAAAGGGAAGACTTACACAAATAGATGTTTTTTCCAGCAATGAAGGTAGAATTCTTTTCTGGTTAGCTCAATAATGGGCAGTCACTGGAGAAAATTCAACCAGTATATGAGTGTGTATGAGACACGCCTTGTGTGGCTCTTCAGATCATGCTTTCCTGCTCTCTGCTGCCTGACCCTGGGCTTCTTTAGGCCAGGGGGTCGCTTTACATCATCAAGAGAAAGTTCAGAGAGCTTTGCTTGATAGGAACCTATTGTTATTTTTTTAAACATCTTTATTGGAGTATAATTGCTTTACAATGGTGTGTTAGTTTCTGCTTTAAAACAAAGTGAATCAGTTATACATATACCTATGTCCCCATATCTCTTCCCTCTTGCGTCTCCCTCCCTCCCACTCTCCCTATCCCACCCCTCTAGGTGGTCACAAAGCACCGAGTTGATCTCCCTGTGCTATGTGGCTGCTTCCCACTAGCTATCTATTCTACGTTTGGTAGTGTATATATGTCTATGCCGCTCTCTCACTTTGTCACAGCTTAGGAACCTATTATTAAGCGAGAAAACAACTCTCTACAAGTGGGGAGACTTGGAGAGGAAAAGTGGTCAAAGCTGAGCTCTCACCAGCTACAGCTCTGCTAGTAATGAGCAAAGAAGAAAGGAAGCCTGTTGCTTTCTGTTGTGATGGGTCCCCAGAAACTTACATCTCTTCTAGGGCAGCACACTGCAGAGGCCTGCTTGTTCCAGGCTGACCGGCCAGGATGCTGGAAGGTTACCCGGACACGGGGAGATCTTGTGTTCAACTTGAGTTTTCTTGCTGAAGTTCCAGCCAACAACTGTAGGAAGAAAGGTCATCATTGGCAAAAGTCCTAACGAGGTGGTTTATGACAGTTCATGTTACCTCTAACCCACTGAAATGGGAGTTTTGTTGAAGGTCAGAGTCAGCATAGTGGGGAAATCAGGACAGTTTAAACTTTGGTTATGTGACTATGAGTACTTGGTGGAGGGCAGTTTTCAAACTGGGGCTTCCATTTTGTTTTTTCTTTAATAATATCTTCATTTCCAATATTTTTACTGACTGTCTCTCTCCATCTATATATGAGAGTATGTGCGTGTGCGCGCGCGCATGTGTGATACGTGTCTTTTCTCTCTTCGTCAGGTATGTCCCCTTAAGTGCGTTAATTTTTCCTCTGTCTGCGTCTTGAAGTTCAAGTCCACAGATGCCTGGAGTTCGTGTACTTAAGCATAATTATCCTACCAGTTAATAAAAAGGAAGGAGTAATATGAACACATTGGGAAAAAAGATTAAACTTCTTACTGTTTAATATGAAATACTGACACTGAAGAAGATAAAAATAAAACATAGAATTCACTACAAAAACAAGGGCATAGGGCTTCCTTGGTGGCGCAGTGGTTGAGAGTCCGCCTGCCAATGCAGGGGACACGGGTTCGAGCCCTGGTCTGGAAAGATCCCACATGCCGCGGAGCAACTGGGCCCGTTGAGCCACAACTGCTGAGCCTGCGTGTCCGGAGCCTGTGCTTCTCAACAAGAGAGGCCGCGACAGTGAGAGGCCCGCGCACCGCAATGAAGAGTGGCCCCCACTCGCCACAACTAGAGGAAGCCCGCGCACAGAAACGAAGACCCAACGTGGCAAAAAAAAAACAAGGGCACAGATCACAATCTGGTCAACAAGTGTTGTCAATTCAAAGAATATTTACAGCCAGTCTCTTCATAATTGCCCTGTAATCTTACAAGTCATGTATGAAAGAAGCAAATTTGATAACCTAAAAATTCACATGACATTACCAATAATGGGTTACAAAGCTAAAAGAAACTTTATCAAAATATTATTAATGATAATATATTTAAATTAATCATGCCAGAAGAAAAAAACTTTATTAATGTTTTATCTTCTCTAAGAAATATGATATTATATTGTTACCATATAATCAAAAAGTAGGCAGGCAAAAATTTAGGAAATATTCTTAAAGTGTGGTAGGAAGTTTATATATTGATAGAGTATTTAATATATTATTATATAATAATGATTATATTATATACTTATAATTATATCATGTATTATATAGTTATAAATTATATACAGTAAATCATGATTAATATATTATTTTTATGTACTCTATTTTTCTCTTTAAAAAAATTTTTTTATTGAATGAGTCTTTAAATTCTATAGTGCTTTACAATTTTCAAAAGTTTCACACACATGATTTTATATAATCCCATAATAAGCCTTTTTTTTCTCCTATCCCTGTATTTCCCTCTCCCTGCTGGTAACCACTAGTTTGTTCTCTATATCTATGACTCTGCTTCCTTTTCTTGTTTCATTCACTAGTTTGTTGTATTTTTTAGATTCCATATATATAATTATTATATTATATAGTTATAATTATATAATGCATTATATAGTTATAATAACTATATTCATTATATATAGTAAATCATGATTGACATATTATTTTAAAAATACTCTTTTACAGCTTTTAAAATTTGTTAATTTGGGTGATTTCTCATTTTAAATAAATATTACTTTTGTACCAAATTTTGTATTTGTAATTAAAATTTTTTTCCTTAAAGAGGACACTCCCCCCAGGTTGTATATACATCAGGCCCTGTCCCAAACCTGGATTTACCCAGATCGCATATCCTGTCTGCCCAAGGACGTATCTTCTGTCCTCCAAAAGCATCAAAACCCCAAAGCCTTTGGAAGCCAGGCCTGCACCCAAGTCTAATACACCCCACGCTGCGGTGGCATAAATTAGTTCACTTATTATTGTGGCTTTGATTTCCCCCTTCATTTATGGCATCTAGGGGTTTCCCTGTCTTTCAAGCTTGGATATGCATTTCTAAAGCATCTTTGGAAATACTTTATTGGGTATTTTATGTGTTGGGAATGGAAAGGAACGCCTGCACCATGTTCATCAGTCCGTGGCCAGAAGTGAACACTTGCTTTCTTTTGTAAGTTATTGAGGTACACATGACACAGGATCCAAATTCCTCTTGAAAGAACTAATGATAATGCTGAACAGGCCTTGTAATTTTCAAAGCTCTTTCATATACTTTGTTTCATTTGACCCCTATAAGGATCTAGGCAGTAAGTATGTAAGAGGTGTTATCATCCCTAACAGAGGAAGGAAAGGGAGCCCGGGGATGTGACTTCTCTGGGATCCCACAGTTGGAAATCGGGAGGGCTAGGCTCCCATGGAACTGCCCGTCCCTCTCTGCTCCTCCGCGACCCTCTCACTCCTTTCACCTGGCTTGGTACTGAAATCGTTCAGCATATCTCCCCAAACCCAGGACAGCACAGCCCTAGATGAGAACCCGTGCTTCTCAAATTGAGTCTGCCCTAGAATGAGGGGAAAGAATGAAAGGAATTCTCCACTGTGGCCCATCCCAGAAGAGTCCCATCAGGTAAACATTCTTTCCTAGTAGAAATCTGTTGGGAAAAAATTATCTTTCTGAACACAGGTCAACTGCTGTTGCTAAAACTGGAGCATGATTAGTTACCACTAAAAACAGTCCCTCTAAAAAGTGCCATTTCCAAGCAGCTGATGGCAATATGGAAAGAACAGATGGTATCGGAGGCATCCACGTCTGGCGGGGAGCTGGAAGGCTTGCTGTAGTCATTTCTGCTTCCTGGGTAATAAAACTGGAACTGAGGGCCCATCCTCATTCTCAAAGTTGAATTATTGTGAAGGGATTTGTTTTTTCCATACTGATAGATTCATTTGGTTCCATCTATCCTAGGATGAAGGTGAGCATCAGAAAGCTAGTGTTTATTAAATGTTAACTTAAGAGGAATGTTACTAGCGAACTGACCCTTATTTCGTAGACATTTCGGTCAGAATTTATCTAAACCTATTGCCCAAGCATTATGTCCCTCCATGTGATTAATATCACAGGCTCACAGCTCAGCTCCAAAGCATTCTTGGCTCTTTTGATGACATGAACCCTGGCAATTACCAATTGTGATTTACACACGGTTGCAGTCGAAGATTCTTCTAAAACAACAATGAAATTTGTTTGAGGGGAAATCTGTTTTAAGAACTGGCTTGAGAAAAAATTAAAAATAGAAACAAACAACCAAGTAAATCCCTTCTTCGAAATGCATGTAAGTCCATCGTGGTTTCCTGTCAGAGCCACTTTATAAGGCGGATAAATTATGGGGAGCAAATGCGGACCCAAATGCTTAGGACCAGGCATGTGCTATTTTTTAAGATGAAAGGGCTATAACTTCACTTGCTGTTTCCAAATGTATTGGATGATTTCACTCACACTGTTTCTTCCATGCTGACTGGTAATGTTTGTCATTATATAGAGGGCATTTAAAATGAAACAGAAGCAAATTCTTCTATGTCCACAAGCTTGACAAAATGTAAGTGTTGCCTGAATGTGTTTTGAACTCCTACTTTAAAATGTCTCGTGGTGGTCTCTCTTTAACAAGACAAGTAATCCATCATCTTCATGTCTCAGTCAAACTAAGACAAGAAGAGTCCCATTTTAAGGTCCTGCTGTGCAGGCTTCCCATGTCTGAGCCTCCACAGTGCTAGCTGGTCTAAATCTTTACCTCTCCCATAGCAGCATCAATGAACCCTTTCCTCTGGCACCCTCAGGGGCTCCCCGAGAAATCTGGCAAATGAGGGGGCATTGCAGCAGCCCTAAATCATTTGACAGAACGGATCATGAACTTTGAGCCACTGTGTTACCAAATAGTTGAGGGACCAGAAATTCTGGAATTGCACTTCACTGTGACTAAATATTTTCTGCATAACACACTGAAAATCACACACTTTGGGAATGTTAGTGGTTACCAGGGTTTTTCAGGAACTTCTAGTTTTCCGCTGAGACCCTCACCTCCTCGGAAGTGAATTACCACCGTAGTCTCCCTTATAAGTAAGGATGGTGGACATATATCTGTCTGATCAGCAACCCTTCCACTGTAGAATTTTTGGGAAGGTCACGTGAGAAGCAGTGAGCCTCTCGTTCATATTCTGGGATGGGACTAGCGGCCTGTGGTAAATGGTGGTGAAACAATTAAGTTACTGTCTCTGGTCTCCTGTGAATGCCTGCCCATTGAGGGACAAGCATGGAACTAGTGAAGAAATGCCATTGTCTAGAGGTTTCAACTTGAAGAATGGCTCCATTCTCTCCGGATGCAATAGCCAATGAGACTAAGATTATGTTCCATTATAGAGAGGATGGGTCCCCATTTTGAAATTGTATTTATGAAAATAAGAAAGTGTGTACGCATAGGGTGGCAGGGAGAGGAAGAGGGCCACACACAACTCTTGCTTGTTATGGGCTCAGCATCCCTCCCGGAGTTGCCTGCACTACTCCTTGTGATGTGGTCAGATGCTTCTCTCGCCCCGACCAGCCCTGACTATGAGGCAGGGCTTATGACCAAGTTAAGACCAATCAGAGTCACGTCCCCCAGATGTTGAATCTACAGTTACACAAGGCGGAAGGTGACGGCAGTGAGGCCCCCAGAGCACTGTTCAAAGAGAAGGCCATGAACACCTGCTGCTGCTGGGATATGTGGGACCAGAGCCATCCTGGGCCCGTTATTTCTGAAGCCTCAATGCTCAGCCTTTCCATTTGATTCAGAGAAATGACCCAGAGCCCTTCCAAAGAACCCTGCTTGTCCGACCCACGACTTGAATGGCATACAATTTAATACAAGACATATTACTGTTGACCTTCTAGGACACCAGACGCTGTGCCAGATTCTTTCAGATGTATAAAACTTCGCTTCTTACCATGGGAAGAGGAATGATACCATCTCACATCCCTCGGACACATCAGGGCGCTCCATCTGCTGTCTCTGCATCTGTGCCGATGTGTTGGTATAAAGACAGCCCAGAAACCCTCTGGACCTGGAGTAGAATAGTTCTGAGGTCTGTATTTTGCCTCATTTCCAAGTCTTCCCCCACGGGATTAAGTCTTTTATCACCCCCTGCGGTAGGTCTTGCTTCATAAACACCCATTGCTGGTGGCCTCCCTTGCCCTGGATTATTCTCCCCCTTCTTCACTTCCCCAAATAAAATATTTTCTCTCAAATCCTTGTCTCTGGGTCTGGTTCTGGGAGAAACCAGACAAAGCCAGGGGCTGCAGTGTTGGATCTCTGTGAGGATGTGGCTCAGAGCGTGGCGTGTCTGAGCCACTCTGTGAATGCCAACCCCCCCATTTTATGGATGAGGACCCTGACACGGAGGCGGCAGGAATCAGCCTGCTGGTAGATGGTATTTGCAGGATGGCAATTAGAATTTACCCTGCATCCAACTCCTACCCATTGCCTAGACTGGGGTTCTCAGCCTGGGCCCTGCTGACTTTTGGGCTGGTTCTTTGCTGGGGGCAGTGGAGGGAGGTTGCCCTGTGTAGAACTTCCGTCTGGCAGCATCCCCGCCTCTCTGTACTAGATGCAAATAGCACCCTCCCCCAGCGGTGACAAGCAAAAATTGCCAGATTGTCTCCAAATAGCCAAACAGCCCTGCAGGGAGGGAGGATTCCCCCTCGTTGAGGACCACCAGTGAGAGAGCTGGAAGAAAGCCCGGTGATACCTCGGAGTCCACACTGATGGAGATATGCAGACTGGCGGCATGTACGCAGCCTTCTCCTTGACCCTGCATAAACCTTTATCCAGTCTTGCATCCTCTGACTCTAAATCTGGCCCACTTTCCATCCTGCTAGGCTCCCCGAGACCAACTGTTCCATTGCTCGGCTTGTTACAAAATTCTTTCCTGTTGCACCCAAATCTGCCTCCTGGGAAATTAGTTCATCAGCGTGCCCTGCGGAGCCCGGCAGGAGGCTAATCCCTCCTCGTGGACCGGCACTTCAACTATGGGAAAACAACCCACACGTCCCCTGCCCTATAGATGGACACCTACTGCGTGCCCGTGCTATAGACACGCCGGGAACAGTTGTCAGACGGGGAGTTCAAAGTCCTAGACTCCTTCTTCGATCTTGCAAAAGAACTTCCAAGAACCCAGAGTCTATGTACTTTAAAGCTTGCAGTTAACTGTGAGGTACCCTGACCACAGCGCAGTGTTTAGGAACCTCGGACTAACTCATTCCAGCTCCGGGCAGTAGAGTTCTGATTCGTTTCCTAAAGCAGCTACCGAAAAGATGGTTTTTGAAGAAAGTATTGAAAAGAAACTCTTAAAATAATAGACTAGTCCATACTAGGTCAAGAGAGATACATATTTCTATCCAGTTTCATTTTCAGCCAAATAGTTTTGATAAGGTTTATACAAAAAAGCCCAGATGTTGACACCCAAAAATGTTGGTTCAGTTTCCTTCCCCAGGTAGTGGGATTAAAGGAGATTCAGAACATTTTTCTCCTTGGTTCTTTTCTTCATTTTAAGGCATGTAGAATAAACGTGTGTGTGTGTGTGTGTGTGTGTGTGTGTGTGTGTGTGTGTGTGTGTATATATTCGTATAAATTGCGATCAGTTTTTGAGTTATTTATTAAATTGTAATGATGACCATCTTTTTGCTGTTTCTTAAAGGGATGATGACACCTGGTGGAAATAAGTCACAGGAGAGCAGGGTCAGTCACAGGACTGGACCATCGGGGAATAAGAAAGTATTTGAATGACAGGCTTGGAAAAGACTGCAGGTCACCTCCCTTCATTTAAGGGAGTGAGAACGAGGATAGTCATGGGACCACAGCATGTCCAGATGAAGATCCGGAGTTAAAAGAAATGGACTAAAGAACAAAAGTGACAGCAGAGAAGAGATTTCCAAAGATGAGTAAAGAAATAAATAAAAATAGGCTCATATCTACTCAAGCTAAGTCGCTCACTCAGCTCACTGGGTAAGCGTAGTCCCTCATAAATGTGAAGGATTATTCAATTCTCATTTGCCTAAGCCTTTAATTTACATGCCCTATATTCTATTTTAAGGGTTTCCAGTCTTCCCAAACGAGCACATGATTTTCCTCCTTCCTTTTTAACTGCTCCTTATTCAATGAAATTAATGACAATGGCTGGCTTTTTTCTGGGAAGAGTTTTCTGATTTCCTGTTCACTGTTGCCCCAACTAACTTTACCCCTTACGCAACTTTAAGCCTTTGACACACATCCCTTCTTGTGGATAGATGTTCTCTCGTCCTCCTCTCAGCAGAGTCTTAATGTTATTTCTGGCTGCTGGAATCAGGGTCCGGGACAGAGGCCACGTCAGTCGTGCCCCTCCCTTCAGCCACAGGAGTTGGGCTGATAAGCACCCAGCTTCCAGGTTTGTACAAAACCCCACCTGTGCACCCGCCCACTCCTTTTTAAAATGAAACGTAAGTCTACATTTCAAACCACATCACAGCCACTGGATACCACAGAGGACAGCCTCTATTCTGCTGGAATGATTTCTGGATCTTTTGAGAGTGATTCCATTTCATGTTGAAAGAAGTGTGTGTGTGTGTGTGTGTGTGTGTGTGTGTGTGTGTGTGTGTGTGTGTGTGTGTGTGTGTGTGTGTGTGTAAGACAGAAAACTGAGAACTGAGAAAGGGATAGAGAGAAAGAGAGAGAGTAATTCTAGCAAAGTAATGTGCATGGGTACTGGTGGGTAATGCTACCCTAAATAACTTGGACTTCCACTGGCTGGCTTTTGTTCATAAAATGCTAATCCTCTCAGGTGCAGACCTATATAAAACATTGGGGATTAAAGTCTGCACAGAAATCTCAAATCTCTTCTGCTGCATAAGGTAAAGATATGTTTAAACTAACCGTTCGAAATTATTTTGAGGGTACTAACAAGGAGTCCTTTTCAGAACTTCCCAATTCTTTATTAAATACTAACATATGATATAGATCATATGATGTGTTGAGCTAATAATGAACACTAGGTAGATTACTGTAGTTATTTTCTAGGTTGCTTTTTGGGGAAAAAAATTAATGTCTCACGTCAACTATAATGATGGGGGAGGGGAGTCATTTCATTTCACAAGGAAAAATATTACCTGTTATTGGAGTGAAAACAGGTCTCCTTTTCTTGCATGCAAAATGAAGAAGTGTCCAAATTTAATGCACAGAGTCCCGTGGTGCTGGGTGGGTGTCCTGTAAAGAGTGTTGTCTTGCCTGACTACTCTCTGGCTTTGAAGATGAGAATAAGTTAATACTGTTTGCGCAAGAGGCTTTGCACAGGTTATCTCACTTAATTCCTACGACCGTCATGTGAGGTCAGAATCACCATTATCTACATTTTCAACAAAATTAGCACATGGCAGAGCCAGCATTCAAATGCAGGGCCCTTCACCGCAGCGCTGAGACTTCCTCCCTGAAGATGCTCTGGGTACTCACCAACAACCAGTCAGCTGTCTTTTAGGGGAACAGTTCACTTCTGGAGTCGGGGGCACGTTGAAGAGAAGGAGCAAGTAAGTATCTGCAAGAGAAAAAAAACTCCTTGAGTTGAAGAATTGGGGTAAATATTTGATTGTTTGATTCTAGAGCCAGTGAAAATGCTAAATTACTTTTCACTGATTTGAAATGCTGTTGCACATTAATGTGAGAGGCACATGACCCCTCCAGGTGTGGAATAGTTAGTAATGGTGTGGCTGGTTGCTGTCCCCAGGTGGCCAAAACAATATGATGGGGCAACTCTGGTATATAAAAACAAATTAGGAAAACGATTTACATTTTGTAAAAAAAAAGACTAGAAAACGTCACTGTGACAACTAAGCATTATGAGTCATTTCAGGGCAAACTCAGCCAGAAAACCCACCGCTGAAGCAAGACAGCTCAAGCCGTGTCCCACCTCATGGTCAAGAACATAGATCCTGCAGCTGGACCTCCTGGGTTTGACTCCTGGCCCTGCCACTGGCCGGCTGCGTGCTCCTGGGCTGCTTTTGAATCTCTCTGTGCTTGAATTTCTCTCATCTGAGAAGAGGCATAATAATAGCATCCACTTCATAGGGTTTGTTGTGAGGATTAGATGAATCAATTCACTAAAAGCACAAGAACGGTGCTTGGCAAAAACACGCCAAGTCGCGCAGCGATGTCACGTGTTCTTGTTTGGAAGCTGATCAATGATCCCAACAGCCAGGTCCTGTTTTCTTCATCAGTAGTTTTCCTGAGCTGCACTAATCACTTTTGCTCTCCCGTTTCTCGCCCACAGCCCTAGGGGCTAGGTAGATCTCATCCTTCCCTTTTTTGCTGAGGAGGAAATGGTGTGGAGGGGATTAAGTGAGTTGCCAAGAGGAAGAGGGGGCAGCCAACCAGCCTCCCGGCTCTCAGCCCCCAGCGCTTTCTACTGTCTTGCGCTAAAGCCTCAGATGAGAAGGGAGCAGCCCCGCATTGGGGACAAATCCATGATGTCATTAACCCTGGATCCACAAGGTACCCTTAAAGATATGTACGTCTGGATCAGACCTTCTTCATGGAGATTCAGTTCCAAAAGCTCTTAGAAATACACCTTAGACTGCAGCAAGGCAGCACCTGTCTGGCTACAGTGGCTCTGCTTTTGCATTTCTCCAGGCGATGGAAAGGTGGGGTGATGATGTGTCAGGGTTTCCTTCCACTCTGCTCTGCAAAACCAGGATGGCAGCACCCAGGGCGGCTGTTCTTCCCACCCCGCCCCCGCCCCGGGAAACTAAGCTGAAATGCAGGTGTTCTTTCCAGCTCAGCAGATGCTAAGGCGATAAGCTGCACCTTGCAGAGGCTCTGGGCGATTCAGACCCGGAGGAGCGCTCAGTCCAGGCCAGCTCTCTCCTCCCTGGCGGCTCTGGGATGGATGTGTGTCTGCGCTCAGGGCAGCAGCCCCAGTCCGTGGACGAGGCACCGAGACCCCCGGATGAGGAGGGTCTACAGACAGACGGCAGCAGCGGACCCCCGGGAGGTAACCTCCTTCCTCAGCTCCACATCTTCTCCCATCTTTTCCTGGGCATGGCGTTTTGCAGTGAACCCCAGGCACAAAAATATCCATTTCCTTTTAACCCTACATCTTTTTCTTATCATGATGCTTAGTAGAAAAATGCCTTTATGCAAGCAGAAGCATGACACTAAAGGTAATCCCTATGTTTTTATTATTTACCTATCAAAGACCAAAACTTTGTTTTATCCAAATCTAAGAGGGTTAGATTTTTGTAACAAGAACTTTTAAAAGAGAAATGAAATCTAGATTCCTTCCTGCTTTTCGCCAAAATGTATTCCTAGCAGCTCCGTCCTTCAGTGGATCAGTGTAAAGTCAAGTGTACTTTCTCATTATGACAACAGAACCCTTTAGTGTTGCTTTTCTGGGCAGGGAATCAGTAGTAAATAAACAACAGACATAACAAATGATGTCATAAGAGCCAAGATGTAACGTTCAAAACGTTAACAGTCAACAGTGGAAAATTATGTTCCAACTCTGTTAAACCAGGATGGTAATTCATTTTTCCTAAACTGTTTACATAAAAATGCAACTCTGCCTATCTTGAAAATCTGATGTCTCTAAAACTGTCAGACGAGCATAGATACAAGAATTGAAAATCATGTGCAATCAACATAAATTTCTTTTATCTTTGTAGCGTGGAAAAATGGTCTTATGGAGGACATTTATATGCCCATGTTTCTTTACAATGTCGATCCAGAGAGTACAACCATCAGCTTACGATCTGTCATCTTGTGAAAGGATGAGCCACTTAAAATCAGCACATAGACTTTTCCTACAGTCTTGAGAGAAAAGTTAGCCTTTATTTGTGGTTATTTGTGGGAGGAAGGGAGGAAGGAACGGTCTGGGTGATATCGAGGGGACGGAAGCTGGCAGGAGGTGGCCTGGGTCCCTGACGGTCTGGCTGCTCCAGTGATGAGAGGCTCAGAGGTAAGGAGGACAGCCCGGTACCCACTCCTCATTCCAGATGGCCTGTACCAGCTCCTGCATTTCAGGAATTTTGCGAGCTGATTGTTAAACATGGCCATTGTTAAAATTTAAGTCATACAAACGTACAATGAAATGGATTATGTAAAAGGTAAAGGTATATGAAAAAACTTAGGTAATAAATACTCACGTCTCATCAGGAATTCTTTTCCTACATTTTACGATGACCTGTGCCCTTGAGGCTGTTGAGGGGTGTCGTATCCGTGTGGTAGAAATGCTTGTGGTGCTGAGCTGCTTCACCCCTTTCCCAGGGATGGCCACTGTGGGAGCGCTGTCACCATGGTGATGGCCAAATCCTGCACGTCAGTGCTTCCTCACCGCCCCCAGGCTGGTTGTTAAAGTTTCTGGGCACAAGATGGTCTGTTCCTCTACCTTCTTATTTTCTCTGAAACAGAACTCAGAGTCAGCCTGTCAGCCTATGGGAGAAGCTGGGTCCCCTTTGTTGAGTGATAAATTTCAGGTTCATGGTTTTAGATGTTGGTTGTTTCCCCTTATAAGAGGTGGGTGAGGACCAAAGGTCCTCTCCTCTCCCCACAGCCTCTCCTGGGGCACATGACAGGGAAGGATGACATCTCAGGACTTGGCCACTATTCATCAGCAGGTTCTTGCAAGCTCAAGGAAGTCCTGGGTTTCTGGAAGCTCGCCTTTGTGGTCAGGACAGAGAATTCTCCTTCCAGGAGACCAGAACCCACGGCTGAGAGCTGCAGGCGTCACTGTGCTAACTTACAAACTGGTCATTTGGCCCACACTGTGGTCAAAGACCACTTGGATACTTTTTTGTAAAATGCAACACAAATGAATTTCTGGAGGAACAACATGAAAAGAAGTACAAAGACATACACAATACAAGCTTTGGTTTTTCGTAATCAGATTCAACAGATATGGTCAAGTTGTTGTAAATGTTTCTAAGTGTTCACTCCACATTTCTGGACTCTTCTGGCTGTGACCCTGTTGCAAAGTGTTTGCAGAGCCGTGGCACAGAACCGTCCAGTGCGGGTGGAGATCAGTGAAACCTGAACTCTGAGGGGTGGACCCCTGATTAGGCTTCTTCAAAGGCCCCCTACCCCTCACCCTGCACTCACCCTGCACTCACCCTCACCTGCCTCCTTGAGTGCATATTTCTGGTTAGAGACCTTCAGATGTTCACTGAATGCTCCTTTCCACTAGTCCATCCCTGGTTACACATCCGCAGGCAGAGCTCAGGCAGCAAAGGCTGGTCTCATGCAAGTTCCCCCCCAGACTCCTCGCTGCCAACGCCTCTCCCCGAGGGTACCAGCAGCCCCCCGTCTTCTGCACACGACCCCTCCGTGTGCTCAGGGTCCCCATTCTGACCTTATTACTCACTGTTCTTTTTATGCTGAAACCCCCTGCGAAACCTTTGACATTCTGGGCTTCCATGATGTCAGCCCCGATCAGGTGCTCTTTTCCTCTCATTTTATATGACATCTGAGAGCTGCTTGAGTGTAAAGGAGTATTTAAGGAAGAGTAATTTAATAGCTGGAGCTCATCTGACAACCTCCCCCAGGACTGCAGAGCTGGCTCGTCTTTGGGTGACCTGCACCTTTTGAGAAGCAGTTGTAGAAAGACTTAAGGAACATGTTCCAGCCAACATGTGGGAATGTTACATCACTTCAAGACCCAAAAATAGTCAGGTCCACGCTTGCCTCGGTCCTCCTTATGCAGATGGCTCATTCGTGCCATTCTGTGCGGTGGCCTAGCTTCCTCCTCCCACCAAAACAGAGGGAGGGATGGATCGACACCGCACTGTCTGCTCCTAGATCGAGGGAAGGGCCCAGGGCATCCTTTGGCATTTCGTCGTATGATAAAAATGTCCCATAGAAATGTTATGTCCCTGTCACCCCATATCATTCAGTTTGGGCTAGTTTGCAGCCACTGTCTCACTGATGGCATTCCCCCCTCTGTTTCTGGAAGATTGCTCAGTCTCTTCCCGTCTGACTAACTGTACCGAGTGTAGATTTGCACTGGATCAACAAATAATGAAACCGATTTAATTTTCTGTCCCACAGATTCTAACAAGATAGAACCATCGCTTCAAAGCCTCCAGAAATTTGTTCCCATGAATTACGCCAGCTACACCCAGGAGTACTATTGGTTTGCAGGCAAGAGGATTGTCATTCAAGAATCGATCGAGAGTTACGGAGCGGTGGTGTGGCCAGGGGTGAGGGAGCTGTCACATTGGGGCGTCGGGGATTCTGGGGATGAGAACAGCAAATTTGTACAACTGTGGTGCCTTGGACGACTTGCCACGTGCTCTAACGTTCTGTGCTTCTCAAATTGAGGGTCCAAGGATGCCCCCCCAGGGGTGTTGCTGGTGTACCTAGATGCTGCAGAAACACGGCATCTTTCCTAAAAACAACGATTTTCCTCTATGCTATGTTTCTCGAGACATTATTTTCTCACATTAACATAAACTTGAGTATATTGGGAAGTAGGATGAAAAATTCATATGAATTGTTAAAAAATCAGAAGAAAAGTCTTTAGAGTTTAGATTGTGTAGTGGCCACCTTTGGGCCTCTCCCACAGACCTTCGGGTATTCACTCGCCTTCTACAGTGCGGCCAGTCCAGTGGAAACGCTTAGGAAGTGGTGCTTCATCTCATGCTCTCCCTGCAACAGTCCCCAGAGGATGGAGCTGAAATGGGGGAAAACACAGAATTCAGAGCCAGAAAACCTGCCATGTCCTGGCTGAGTGCACTGTTTCCCCTGGCGCGGCGCAGTGCAGAACCAGGCTGGGACGATGGACCTCGGAGGCCAGCGCCTTCGTTCTTTCCACTGCAGAGGTTCTCAGCCTGTGCTTGGAGGGGCTCCAGATCAGAACTGTTAGCTTAGATGGGAATCCTCCTGGGTTCCTGTTAAATGCCCCACTGTTAGCTTAGATGGGAATCCTCCTGGGTTCTTGTTAAATGCAGACTCTGATTCAGGAGGTCAGGCTGGGGGAGGTAGACTGGGGCTGCATTTCTGACTCACTCCCGGGTGACGCAGACCTGCTGGCCCGCTGCGTGGCTGTGATCAGAGGTTCCTTGGAGCGCCCTTTGCAGTCTGGGTACCAGTGATGGGGGAGATGGAGCGGGGGGGCAGGGGAGGGACAGCCAAGGGCTCCAGGCTCTTAGAGCTGCCCCCTCACTGACCCCAGCCAAGGAAGCTCGATTTTTACCCGTTATGCTTAATGTAAGTAAGATTTCCTTCAGCTGAATGTTTTTCTTTGGCTTAACAAGTTTGAAACCAGCAAGCGCCTCTCCACAGCTTCCTACTGTATTTGGCAAACAGACACCCAGAGCTGGGTGATCAGAAATCAGGAGTGGAAAAAGATGATTTGTCCACTGGACTGTTTTATTCTTAATAAGGTCTCAGCCTTTCATGCAACAAACCCTGGCCCTTCTCGGGACCTCAGTTTCCTGAAGGCGGCAGAAGGATCCGTATCGTGTGGGGAAGCACCCTTTCCTTGTGCGACTTCAAGAGCAGCTGTGAGAGATGACTTTTCGGAGTTTGCTAATAGGACTAAGAAGCGGGGGAGTGTCTGCTGAAAGATGTAGCTGTTCCCGAGAGAAGATCCGTCCCCAGATGGCATCCACCGGGCCAGCCTGTCACAGGGCAGGGCCCTTCAGGCAGGACGCCTACAGCCACCCCTTCAGGAACTCCTCAGAGCACACGTCTTGGTGGCTCTGGGTGACACTCTTCCAAATCCTGAAATCCCACACAGTGAATAATGCTCCTTTCTCCTCAAGAACCGAAGAAGGCCTTTCCTCAAAACTGCCGTCCTCAGCTCTGGAGCTCCTTGCCACGGGCTGGATGCCAGGGCCACCCCGCACCCGTGCCGTCCCGCGGGTC
This sequence comes from Pseudorca crassidens, assembly GCF_039906515.1. Classification (NCBI taxonomy): domain Eukaryota; kingdom Metazoa; phylum Chordata; class Mammalia; order Artiodactyla; family Delphinidae; genus Pseudorca; species Pseudorca crassidens. Next base: position 9,421,796 of record NC_090313.1, read on the forward strand.
CCCCTCTCACTCATCCTCCAGCGCCCAGGGCCCCTTGACGCCCCTTACCTCCCTACAGTGCCATTGGGAATTGGTTTCCGTCCTCCCCCCACCCCCGTCCCTGGCCCCCGAGTCCCTTGAGAGGAGCTGGGGAGGAAAGGGAGGGACCCACGGGCTCGGAGCTGCCGCCAACCCTGGCGCAGGCCATCGTGAGCGCGGCTGTCTCATACGATCCAGGCCGCCCCCTACTCCAGCCTGGGCCCCAGACAGAAAGTGAGTCATAGCGAGCCCAGAGCACCTGCACGAAGACAAGGGCTAAAGGTGTGTGCAAACGAGAGCGTTCACGTTGCCTTTTCAGCGCAGGGTTGCAGGGTTCGCATTCCCAACTCCGGTAACGCCCTCACGCCTAGTAACTCTCCCCAGTCCCTCTAGTCCGCGACATCACCAGCCGACGCCCATTGGCTCACATGGGAAGGGACCTTGATTTTCTGTACAGAAATCGATCTAAATTTTCTTTTTTTTCTTTTTTTTTTTTTTTTTTACTGTGTAAAGGATGTAACCTCCTTGCTGCTACCCCCCCAAAGTGTGGGCCAGCGGCACTGGCATTAGCTGGTGGCTTGTTAGAAATGCAGCCTTGAGCTCCATCAGCCCTACCACACGTGGCCAGGGCGTCTTTCACCAGGCCCCAGGTGACCTACATGTGCGCTAGGGTTTGGGAAGCACTGCCCAGCCAGTCGAGCGTTTCTTAGATGAACTGCTTTAAGAGAAAAATTCCTACGCAGTTGTTCAGTGCAGCAGGCAAAGTCCAGAGCAACCTGAACGCTGGTGGAGTCAGCAGGGAGGGGATGGAGCTGCTTACAGAGCAAGTCTTACAGCAGGTGGAGGCCCGACACGACGTAAGCAAGGGCTTGCTGCCCTGCGGCCCCTTGTCTCCTGGTTCTGGAAGAGCTGAGCTGACCTTCCTGTTCCTGGAGGCTGGTCAAGGGTCTTCTGGTACAGGCGCTTTCACAAGTCTGTCTCTCTAGTTCCTCTGATGCATGTTACAGCGTTCATATTCCAGAGGTCAAAACACGCCGTTGCACGTATATTTTGATTCTTGTGAGCCCCCAGTAAGCTGAAACTCTTTAACATGTCTTTGAGTATTTAACTTGCGGTGGGGAACAGGGTCCTCGGTTTCCAGTGTCCAGGTGACAACTGTGAATGTTTTTCAGGCCATGGCTTTGTGCCAGTATTTGGAGGAACACGCAGAGGAACTCGGTCTCCAAGGAGCTAAGATACTCGAAATCGGTGCTGGACCAGGCCTCGTTTCCATCGTGGCCAGTATTCTAGGTTTGTCTGTCTATTCTCGGCCTTGTTTCAAAAGATGGTTACGGTGACAACAGTGATAATAACCACTTACTACTGTGTGACGGGCTGTGGTTTAGGTGCTTGGCCGTGATCGCACTCACTGAATCTACCCAGACGTCCAGGCTAGAATGACTGCTGTTATCCGGAGATAAGATAACTGTGCCTTAGAGGCTAACTCGTCCAATCCATTGATTATTACCACGTGAGAAAGTTGAAATTCTGAAGGTGTGACTCTTGAATTCCTGTTGTAAACAGCTCTGTTATGCTGTCCCCTGCTTTTCAGTGCAACTATTAACAACTGATGTTTTGGAAAAAAACAAAAAATAAGTGAGTGAATCCAAGGTGAAGACAGATTTATACCCAAAATGCCAGTTGTGAGTCCTGGGAGCTGGGCAAGAGGCGGGTATGTCTGGCCTACTTCAGCCTACACTATTACAGATCTTCTTCTATCAAAACCAATCTGGAATTATGATTTTGTGAACCTTTATCACTAGCATTAAAATGCCTAAAAATTAACTTAATGCATTTAGTAGGGGGGAGAGTCATTCAAATTAGATCATCCCTTAGGAAAGAAAACTAGGTGCTGACACCTCACGTAAGAGAAAACCAAAATCTTCAGATAAAGACAGTTTGGGAAGGAAAAACATTATAAATGATGACAGTAACCAAACGCTAAGAATCTTGGTATGTTTAGTTAATTATTCTGAAATCTCTCAAAACTGCACCGCCGTTTAACTTAGTTTCTTAAAAGACGGGAACGTTATTCTATTTCAATGGTTCTTCACCAAAGGTGATGTTTGCCCCATGAAGGACATTTGGCAGTGTCGGGGGACATTTTTGATCAGCACAACTTGGGGTCTGGGTGGGGAGGTGCTACTTGCATCTTGTGGATGGAGACCAGGGACCCTGCTAAACATCTTACAGGGCACAGGGCAGGGTCCCCCAGCAGAATTATCCAGCCCATATGGACATAGGTGAGAAGGGCCCTGGTCCAGGGCCAAGGTGAGAAGCCCAGTTCGATTTCTCCCTGAGAGTATGTGTACCCTGTGGCTGCCCGAATGTTCCAGGTAATTCGTACAAGTTTCCTCTTTCTCTCTTAGGAGCTCAAGTCACAGCAACGGATTTGCCTGACGTCCTAGGGAACCTTCAATACAATCTTTTAAGGAACACACGAAACCATACAGCACATCTGCCTGAAGTGAAAGAGCTGGTGTGGGGAGAGGGCCTGGAACAGAACTTCCCCAAGTCCACATGTTACTATGATTACTTGCTGGCTTCTGACGTGGTCTACCACCATTACTTCCTGGACAAGCTGCTTGCCACCATGGCGTACCTCTGCCAGCCGGGAACGGTATTGCTTTGGGCAAACAAGTTCAGATTCAGCACCGATTATGAATTTTTAGATAAATTCAAGCAGGTTTTTGACACAACACTCTTGGCTGAATTTCAAGAGTCATCAATCAAACTTTTTAAAGGAGTGCTAAAATGGGACTAAATTAAACAAGATACCTTTCGAAACATGAGTGTGTCTTTTGAACAGTGTTAGAAATTTTATAAGATTGCAAAGGTAGTGCACGGAAACAACTTGTATAACTAGAATAAACATAATATTACAGCAACTCTCCAAAGCAAGCAGTTTAGGATCATCTGCTTCATCTAAATACACACAACCAACATGAAAACATGAAAGCAGCTCTGTTGGCTTCTGAGAGTCTCAATTAAGTGTTAAATAAATTTTACACAAATAAATTAACAAACAAGTGGATTTCCCCTCGTTATTTCTGCTGGAAAGCATGGTTTTAAACCTGTCAATATACTTTTGTCACTTGCTTTTTGAAAATAAGCTTGACAGGGTCCGTGTATCTTAATCGGAAGAGTCTACTTTGTACAGATTTTAACTGTAGCAAAGGGAGAGGATAAAGAGTAATGGAAAACAAGTTCTAGGCTTTACACTGATTAAAACTGAAAAATACGGAAACAGTGCTGGAATGAGAAAACGGATGTCACCTCAGGGGCCCAGAACTAGTGCTGAGCACACACTCTGCACCAGCCCTAGTGCTTCCTTCAGAAGTTAAGTTATTTTATCCAGCTCTTTCTGTTTTCAGTGGTGTGGTGCAGACATTGGTCACCATTACCTGAAGTAGGAAAACTGTCCTGACTTTTAAAAGAATTTGAAAAAGAATAGATACATGTATAACAGAATCACTTTGCTGTCCACCTGAAACTATCACAACACTGGTAATCAACTCTACTCCAGTATATAATAAAAAGTTAAAGAAAAAAAAAGAATCCACTTTATAATATAAAAATAAAAAAATAAAGAACCATTTTGTCTCCTGTATCAATCACACAGAAACGTCACAGTTTTGCCGGGGATGGCTTCTCCTGGAACCTATGTGTCGGCATGGAGGCACAGAATAATCTAGCCTGAAAGCAGGGCTGACAAGGCAGCTTGGCGTCACTGCCCCAGATCCCGGCATCACTCACCACGGGTACCACTGATGGACCAACCTTTCTAGGAATCACAGTTCAAAGCAGACTTTGCCAGTGTGTGGCTGTATCTCTAATTTCCACAGCAAACTTAATAATCTTCATTCTAAAATTTCATTATCTGAGAAAGACTTACACCCCACTGAAAGAGAGAAGTAGTAATTACGGATAGAAAAGTCCTTGTTACAACAGAGAGCCGGATGTGGCTCATAGATTAAAAAAAAAAAAAAATTGCCTGTGAACTTTCACGATGTACTGCACGTCCTATTAAAAAGCGCTGTTATTCACCACCTCCCCCTGCAGACATGTATCTCACTCTACTGCTTCTCACTACCAGTCAGGACTGTGAGTACATCCAAAACCCACCATGAACTTAACTTCTCCTTCCACATTAAAAAATATAGCGAAAAGACCAAACCCTGAAGAATAAAGTGAGAAATTAGGGAAATGCAACAATGGTGATTTTCTGGTATTTGAAGGATACCAGAATTTACTGTACCTTGACATAACTCAGAAGGTAGTACTTCAAAATCAATCTATTACTAGGAAGTTTCTAACCTTAAAATTACACTAAAATTGGATACTAAAAGGCATGTTCTAAAAAAAGGTGTCATTTCAGTGAAACTGGTAAAAGTTTTTGTCAGTGAAAAAGCACCTCCAAAAATTCTCTCCTCCGTTAAAGTCATGAGAAAACTGACAAAAATTCTCAGAAGCATGTAGCAATCTTAACCAAAGGCATGTAGCAATCTGAAGCATGTTCACTCAAAACGGCTGAACCTCAGCTAAGACAGCAGTGTGCTTTGTGACGTTTTCAATGGCCCTGTCCCCATGCCATCTCCCGCTCCACGGCAGCCTTGAAAACCAGCAGCCTGGCAATCCCTGGAGACTGTTCCCCAGAAAACACCACGTGCAAGGCCGTCTTTGACTGGACTCAGATCTCTCGCAGGCTGAGAAGCCTTTCCCCAGGGGTTTGTCTAGAGGATTACAGGCAACTGTACAATTTTGCGGCTGCCTTAGATGATGGCTAACCGTTGGGACTAATTAAAAAGCCTAAAGGGAAAGGCTGGGAAATGTCCAGAGGGGCTCAGAAAGCTGTCATATTCCTGGGTACCAGCCACGCACATCGCGGGGCTGAATGCATCCTCGGGGAGGACCTGGGGAGGACCCAAGCGCTCACCCCTGGCTGACCCTGAGGCTCTGTGCTGCAGGTAGTACTATCAGAGATGCCAAACCCGGTGGTAAAACACGTTCTCTAATTAACAGCCAGCCAGCAGCATGACCCTGGGGAGCCACCCTACCCCTTCTGAGCATCTCAATTCCCTGACTGGATTGAACCTGTCCATGCGTAGGTGAAAGCATGTGTTTGTCAGAGAACATGCATGCAGTTGTTCATGGGTGCACTTTAGACTCTAGATGGCTCAGAAACTGTGCAAAATGTCTGCGTGCATATGTGCACTTTTTCATAAAGGGTCTAATGTCTTCATCAGATAAAGGAGCCAATTACTCAAAAAACAGTCACGAATGACTAAGACCAGATCTCTGGTAGGCCTTTTACAGTAGTAAATTCTAAGGGAAGATTTAAAAACCATACACACACAAACATATTTGCTATAAGACAGTAGAGGCCTTTTAATATTGTCTACGTGTGCTTATTTTACGGAGGAAGGATGAAAGAAGTATAGTAGCCAGAGAGATAAAAATAAAAAATTAAACCTACACAAAAGTTAATCACATAATAAGATTCGGAAATATATTCAAATAATTGCAAGCCTATAAGAAACATTATAAATTATTTCATGTTGAATTTTTTGTCTATGGATTTAATGTATTATTCATTTCTGTTCTAACCCCAAATTTTATTTATGAAAAATTAAGACCAACTTTAAGAACCTTCAATATTCACTTTTATTATTTATAAAAAAATTAAGGTATGAGAGTGCATATGGTGTACTGCGATCTTGGGTTTGCACATTTATTCACGTGTTTACATTATTTCAACTTTAATAAACATACCATATATGTATCTTTACAATACCTGATACAGATTTAAGCTGTCTGGCACTTATACATGTATTATTAGTTCATTCTGATGCTCTGCATGTCAAGAAGATGTTAAAAATGATTGGCCTGAAATAACTCCAAGATGAAGACTGATTGAAGCAGTTATGCTCCAGCGTTTGCCACAAATTTATTTGTGCCGGTTTTATTTTCTCCCCTTAATTGAATGTAAACGTTTGCCAAAAAAAAAAAAAAAAAAAAAATCTGGAAATGAAGATCTGTTACTTTTTAGTCTAATAAATAATTTTAGCTACGCTTAATGTAGCTTTTTTAAGGCCTTCATACAATTGAAAAAAATTAAAGTCGCGCATGTTAAAACCCTGTTCATTTATAAAATAAAAAATAGAATTTTATAGGTTTGCAGTTAAAAGTTACTGTTCAAAACCTCTCATGCATGTAACAGCTGCAACCCAACTGAAAGTCCTTGGTGCTGGCAGCCAGGGCACAGCCCGCTGCCAGCAATGTGACGTATTAAGAAAACACCATGATGTCAGAGGTCTAGATTTACATGTATTAAGCCACACGCCAGCAAATTCTCTGATAAATACACATCATTTTAATAATCAGTATTTGATAGCAGATGAAAACATGCATTAGACTAAAAATGCCACAAATTTGTTTTTATATCCATTCACTATAAAACTTTTTTAAAATTTAAAGTCTTGGTTCCTATTTTAGAATACAGAGTAATCAGGAGGATACATGATGGGGAGCCAGTTTTCGGTAAAAGACGCACAATGGGTCCATCCAAGCAGCTTCATCAGCTGTAATAAAACACACACAATTATTAAAGAACAGATGTTTCAGGCTCAGCATTTAGGGTAAATTCTGTATTAAATATTTAGTCGTAATAAAGAAGCAGCAGGTAGAACTTTCCTTCCATCAACTCACCCACAACCTTCCTTCCGCCCGACCCGCCTATCCTGGCGATTATCATCACCCCTGCCAACCCTCCTGCCTTCCCTCCCTCTGTCCTCCTGGCTTCCCATCGACTTGACATGACTGGCTCCTTTCCTTCCGACCACCCTAGTTTCCTTTCCCTCACTCTTCCTGAGTGCCTACGGTAGTCAAACACTGTTCTAGGCATTAGGAAAAAGCACTGAACTCACTTCCCACTTTCAGGAAACTTAAGTTCTATGCAGGAAAGCCAAACAGAAAGTCAGCAAGCTAATGAACAGATAATAAATAAGTAAATAATAAGAAATGTATCAGGTATATAGTAAAAATAAAACTTGCTATAATACAGACTGGGAAGTGAGATGGTCAAGAAAGCGATCTCTGAGGTGACACTTAAGCTGAAATCTGAGTGACAAGAAGAAACCTACTCTGTGAAAATCTGGGGAAGAGCTCTTCATGCAGCTGGAAGAGCTGGGTCCTCGAGAGGGAAAGGGTGCGCTGTGTCAGCCAAGCAGAGAGGAGGCTGGGACGGCAGAAGCAGAGTGAGGACGCGGGAGTGTGATATGAGATGCAGCTGGAGAGGCCGCTTGGCAGGGGCCAGACCACACGGGCCTTACAGGCCACGGGGAGGAGTTTGGATTTTACTCTAAATGTGACGGAGCTTCACCAGGAGGGGTCTAAAGCCATCTTTTCCGGCTGCTGTGTGGAGAACAGACAGCAGGCGAGCAGAGTGGAGGGGAGACAAGTTATGAAACATCCCCTGGTGTGAGCATCTGGGTGGATCGCGGGCTTCACAAATGTAAGAGCTCAGTTCACAGCCTACGTGATGAGAAGACATTAAGTTCCAGAAAGAGCTCTCTCAGCCTCCTCAAAGATCTGAAGAAGTGAATTTGAAATGTCTTACAATTTGAACTGACAGAAAAGGTCTGAGAGTAAAGATAACCTATAGTTTACTCTAATTACCAGAAATTGCCCCAGGAACCTACAGGTGAGTTTTACGTCCAAAGAATACCTTCAATATGAAGACCAGACGCTCGGCTGCCTTTGGCAGGACCAGCGTACCCCAACCTCCATATACCCTTTAAGCATAAAACAACTATACGTGTACAAAGACAAGGCTAGGCTGAAACAATTTCTTGGGGTTCAGTGAGTTCTTACAGTTGACACTTAATTTGTGCAGAGAGCTCAACCACAGAACTTCCCTGCATATAATACATGGTAAAATAAAAAATGGCCTATCGTGTCAAATGAAGAATAAAATCAAACATAAACTCTAGAAGTTCAACTGTTTTAGAACTGAGCCAACACGTATTTAAAAGAAATCATCTGCTTCCTTCATAAAGGAAACCTGTCTTCTAACTACACAAAATATGCAATGCATTTTGCCTACGTTGAAAACACTAGAAGCTAAAAATATAGGTTTTCTGGACAGGAGTGAAAAATGTTTTAAAAATTTAAACAGCTTACTGACTACATTTCATGCATTTATTTTATAGTTCACATTATGTTAACTAGACTAATAATTAGTCACGATAAAGTTGGTACTGTTTTATCACTACCGTAAGGCTTTCTAACTATCTTGTCACTCTACAATATTGAAATGATACCCAACAGTGGCAATTTTAATATCACTTACTTGAATACAATTTTTCCAGTTTTCTTTTGTTGGTTTTTCTTCCACAAGTTTAGTTGCAAATTTAAGGCCTCTCCCATACATTTTATTTACGAAGGCATGCTTGTATGCAAATGTCAAAACCTACAACGTAAAACAAGATACAGCTCATCTACAAAATATTTACAATTTAAGGCATATTGCTTTAATAATGAAAGAACTGGACTTCCCTGGTGGCGCAGTGGTTAAGAATCCACCTGCCGATGCAGGGGACACGGGTTCGATCCCTGGTCCGGGAAGATCCCACATGCTGCGGAGCAACTAAGCCCGTGCGCCACAACTACTGAGCCTGGGTGCCACAACTACTGAAGCCTGTGCACCTAGACCCCGTGCTCCGCAACGAGAGAAGCCACTGCAACGAGAAGCCTGCACACCGCAACGAAGAGTGGCCCCCGCTCGCCGCAACTAGAGAAAGCCCGCGTGCAGCAACAAAGACCCAACGCAGCCAAAAGTAAATAAATAAAAATCAAAGAAAAAATAATAAAGAAGAAAAATAATGAAAGAATTGAGGCTTTAACAGAAGTGTAGCTTTTCAAATGAACATGTTACATCAAGTAAATTTTAACAACTTTTTAAAACAACAATTAACATCTTTAAAAGAGCTGGGTATCCCACAGAACAGATAATCTATTTGGGGAAAGAAAGCTATTATGATAAATCACTAGCTGTTGGAATCCATACCAAAATACCTCTATGCAAAAGAAAGCAGAGCTAACATAAGTGATGACAAAATTGCAAGTTAGACGTACAAAACTACAGAGTCACTATAAATTACCAAAATTGCGAAAGAGGATAAAAGTAAACAAATGAAGTGTCATATTATATAAACATGTTCTTACTTTCAACTGCTTCCTTTTGTACAAGTTTTCTACCTTTAATTACTGCATTTGTCAAAAATACTCGTAAGCATTTGTTTATATCTTTAGTCTCCACTTTTAGAATGTGCAGCATGTCCTCAAAGAAAGGAATCCTGTCACACTTACCTGTATTCTAGAGACAAGGAAAGGGCTCAACAACTGTTGCTACAGACACAGTAAACAGACAGGTGATATAATGCACACCCCTAACATAAGAGCGCTGCGGCAAGAACAGAATTCTTTATAACAGCTTTACTGTGATGCTCATCAAGTGTCTATCGACTTGATGCCGGACCAGGCTCTTATTCATCTTCTTCCCAGCAGCGGGCGCAGTGTCTGGCACACAGCAGACACGAGATAACTTTGTTAGTAGTAACAGCAAGTATTGCTGACGTCCTTCCACGTACGTGATACTCATTCATAAAATCCCATGGTAGGCAGCACCACAGTCCCACATGAGCATTCGGTCACCCGCCTACAGTCACACAGGTCAAAGCGGCAGGGGCAGAATCCAAGCTCCAGGGGCCTGATTTCAGATCCAAATTCTTAACCTCTGGTGCTGCTTCCTTCAGTTTCTGGAACATTACTGAGTTCCTTCTATAAAAGCACTACTGAACTGAGGTGGAACAACCTGAAGCAGATAGGAAGAATTTTCTCCTACTTCAGAAGTCTTTACTACCGATCACCATAGTTAATCTTGAAAACAAGCACCTGTCTCCTAAAAAACTGCCACAGTTTGTGCTGGAAGAAGAATTCCACTGATTACATTTCCTTTTTTCTTCCTTTATGTCCAGAAGAAAGGAAGACTGGCAAATACCTGTAGCTATATAATCTCTACTGTTAAGAATTATAGTAGAGAGCTAGAAGGCATTTTACATGTTTTTATAATCTAAACCCAAAAAGCTCATCAATGTTACTTTTTCTACACTGGGCTTTAAAAATTGATCAGGTACAAATCAAGATGATAGTTATTTAGAAGTTAAAGAGTTTGGAGAGAAATAACAAATATCTAAACTAACCAGAATACCGCCATCTCCATCCCTGACAAATGAGCACAGGGACAGGTGTGGGAAGGTACGAAGACAGCTTTCAGACGCCCTTAATTTTAGCTGATACATAAATGGCTTAACCAAAAGCCCGCCACACACGCTCTCCAACTGTTTCCCCAGCTAGCGTGGTCCACCAGCCACTGTGCGGACAGACCAAACAACGGTCAAGTGGTTTCAAAGCCGGGAAGACCAGGGAGGCCTCGCTAAGCACCTCATCTTCTTCGGAGCCCAGCTCAGCCTCGTTCCATTTATCCTCGTCCTCTCTGGCCGGGCCCGCTGGGCACAAGGGATCTGGGATGCACCCCCAAGAACTGCAGCGAAACAAGAAGGAGAAAGGGTACCTTACTGTCGAAAAGATCAGTCCATTTTGTAGCTTCCCAGAAAGTTTCCGTCAGAGAATCCAGGGCGCTCTCTCCCTCCTCCTCTCTCCCTTCCAGGTCGCCTGATGCAGCCCCGTCCTCCTCCCGGGTCTGGAGAAGGTGGTCGGCCAGGGCACAGCCTTTCCTACACAGGGCGTCTACGAGCGTCGACTTCTGCTTGTCCATGTCACTGTGTGCCAAACCAACACATTCCACAGATCAGGAGAGCATCTTTAAAAGTACAGCCTCACCCGAAATTAACCTCATGCCTTCTCTGCCTAAGATTCACAATGCAGGAATGTGGTGTAGCCATGGAGAGACATCTGCATTGCGCAACACACGAGCCGCTGTGTTCCACACACAGATTAAATGAGTTAGGATCGCTGTAATCGGTTGAAACAGCATGCCATGCACAACAGAGGGGAAAGACCGTTGGGTCAATTCTGTCAGCTAAGAAACTCTTAGAACAGTATCTTCTAAGTGTTTCAACTTCTTATGTCAGTCGTTACATACTTGTGCAGTCGTGAACTATCACGCATACACAGAGCAAAGGAATACAAGGCTTACTCTAGCATTTTAACACATTAACTCATTTATACTCAAAATAACTCTATGAGCAAGAGACCATCAGTTGCCTCTATTTTGCAAAGGAGGAAATCGAGGCACAGAGAAATCAGGCGATCTGTTCAAGGTCCCACAATTAGGGAGCGGCAGATCCAGGACTCCGAGCTCTGCGGCTGGTCCTGGAACCCCTGCTCTTAATCGCCGGGGCCACCTGCCTTGCTTCAGGCAGGCAGCTTTGTTTCTGATGTGTTCCAATGCCCAGAACAATGCCTGGCACGGAACAGACACTCAGTAAATTGCTGCTGAATGAAATACAGTAACAGCCTACACTCCTGGGACAGTACCAGCCCCTCGAATGCTTATTTGACGCATCCTGCCCAACTCCTGTCAGATACGTCTAAAGACGAGAATTACAAGTGCTGAGAAGATGACCAGGAGGCACTCAGATATGGGATGAACAAACTGTCTACCGGTAAGCATGATTCTGAAGGACCCAGAGTGAAACGTGCCGCCTATGAAATCCGCTGGGACTGTAAAATCAACAATTTGTACAAAAGACAATTAAAATAAGAAGAGGAAAAAAAACCCCAACACAACGCCAATAACCTGCTACAACCTAAGTTACCCACCTTAATACATTTGCAATGCAGATGAAATTATGCCTAAAAGATGCCCAAGAGTTTATGAGCAAAGAGTTTCAAAGTTTAAAAGAGCCAACTCTCACTCTCTTTCCTGGGAAGCGTTTCTGGGGACTTGAAGTGCTTGGTCACTGTGGACTTCAGAACAGAAGGATGGACGGGCTTTCATTTACTGAGTCCCTCCTTACCCCACCACCTCTCAGATGCCAGGCGGCGCCTGAAATGTCTCGGCAGTACTTCACTCATGCTCTACAGCAGCCTCAGCAGTCAAGCGTTATCCCCACGTTGTGAGGGAGAACGGGGGCCGTGGAACACAACTGGTCAGGCAGGGCAGGTCTGGATATCCACTCACCTACGGCATCCCGACTGACTGTCCTGGTCGCCCAGAGGAGGGCTGCAGGATGCAGAGCTTGGAGGGCGAGCTGGGGTGACAGGTGTGCTGGACTCGCCAGACCTGGATTGAATCACCTTTAAGACCCCTTTCTATTTCCGCATTCTCTGATCCAATAACCTAAATTCCACGTATCTGGAATGTTCTCTTCCTACCCTCTTCTAACTTTGAACTGACCTGCTCGGATTAAATACCTATTAATCCATGATGGTTTCCCTGCTCTCCTTCCCATCGTCTTTCACAGTTTAAAATACTTATTATAACTGTTTTTTTGTTTTTTTTTTTTTGCAGTACGCGGGCCTCTCACTGCTGTGGCCTCTCCCATTGCGGAGCACAGGCTCCAGACGCGCAGGCTCAGTGGCCGTGGCTAACGGGTGCAGCCGCTCTGCGGCATGTGGGATCTTCCCGGACCGGGGCACGAACCCGTGTCCCCTGCAGCGGCAGGCGGACTCTCAACCACTGCGCCACCAGAGAAGCCCCTCTATTATATCTGTTAATCACATTCCATCTAGCAATTATCATCTTCTGTATTAGGCTGTATGTTTTCTAAGAGTAGAGAGTGTCTTGTTCATTTTTTTTTTACATCCCTCTCAGTGGTACTACATACAGTGCTTGGTCAATAAATCTCTCTGAATCAAAGTTAGTTAGGGACTGATCAAGATGGTAATAGCTACATTTTAGGAAGTAACTTCAATTAGATACTTTAGTGGACTAAGTAAACTGCAGTTTAATTAAAACTTAGATCCCCTACAAAAAGTTAGTATTTTTAAGATTACAAAATGGCCATCTTGCAATTTTTGAAACGAGTGACTTAAGCGAAAGCAGCTGGAAATGAGAAATCCATGCCCCATTTAATCCTTTGTATATAACTGGCATTTCATAATATATATAACTGGCATTTCATAATGCATATAACTGGCATTTGTATATAACTGGCATTTCATAAATGGTGGCTGCACCATCCACTATTATTATTAGCAACAATAAAACAGCAATGTTTCGAGAAGGTTCCTTTGGAAAGTGTGAAAGGGTGCTGACAATGGCCAAGAACGTATTTTGAACAAATTTTATTCCGCTTGAACACTGCTGCTTGTAAGATTCGTTAAGACCTGTAATATCAGTATAAACGATGCAAGGTCAAGAGTTCTAGCAGTTTAAAATCAAGCGTTTTGTATGTATATAAAAAAAATTCTGACTGAAGCAAATGGAATCTTTAAGGGAAACTACCATATTTTCAGGCAGCCTGCACGGTTTCAGTTTATTATTAGTTACAATAACGCTAAGAGGAGGAAACTTCTACCCTTGTAAGTTAAGGACCCCCAGGGTTGGAAATAAACCAAAGTGACAGAGGGGAGACTGGTACTGGGAGTGTGGGAGTGTTATCAGGAGATGATGGTAGGAGTTCGTGGAAGGGTGAACGGGAAAGCCGCCGGACCGTCACACCAGCAAGCGGAAACCACACTCTCGCACGGATGGAGCCTTACAAACGCATAAACCCAGCTACGCGTCTGTTGTACACATCACGTTACAGTTTCCTAAGGCTAAAGTATAATCCCCCCACCCTTGTTCTCAAGTAGTACTGTAAACCCAGTTTCATAAACTGAAGTTGCCAGATAATGGCTTTAACCCAATGTGATTTCTTATCACTTTACTAATAAGCATATAAACTAAATTTGGAGCCTGTCATGCTATTGGTCAATCAACACTTGAAAAATTAATTTTACAGGGTGCTCTGTGCTTCCCTCTCCATGTGTCCAGTTCACACATATCCCCCAAATGGCTGGACTGCTTGATCACAGCCACTCAAATCTCTCCACCATGACAGCACCTGATGGTGGAGGAAGCAAACGACTTTTCTTTTGCTTAATCTTAAACGACTAGAGAAAATTACTATAAGATATTTAAGGATGGAGTATCCCCAAATCAGTAACTCCAATGATAAGGATATAAAAAATACCAGAAAAGGAGGATATTTTCAATAATTAAAAAAAGTAACTAAGAAATGAGATGCAAGAAAGAGTATTTACTGGTTAGGTACTTTTTTATAATAGCTGCATCGGGCCTGGGGTCAGTCTTCATCGCAATATAAACTGCTAGGGCCGTTTGATCTATATGAGAAATAACAGCATTTGCAGCTTCGACAATTTCATTAAGCCTTTTCATTCGTTCCTGGGGAGGAAAAAAAAAGAAGAAATAAGAAAAAAATGGATGTATCCATGAGCCTCCTGACGCTTTCACTTCTGTCGGTCATGCCCGTGAGAGTTAGGACTCCCGTGGTGCGGGACCAGGTAGGCTGTGCAGCCCAGGGGCTCTGCACTAGCTCCTGGTGTGACCTTTACGACGGTCAGCATCTCTAGAAAACCTGAGCTCAGACGGGAAAATACCTACCCTACACCCCACACTGGCGCTGAATGGAGTAATAAGCAAGATAACGAAGTTCACAGAAATATAAACTGTTTTCTACAGAGGCAGCTCTTTCCTTGGGTAACTTAAAAGTTCAGAAATGTGATCAGCTATGTTACCCCAGTCCCACAGCACATGAAAACAGAAGTAAAAAAAAGCACCAGCTGATGAGACAAATTCTAATTTATTACTGAAACCTCCGAAATGAGAGTAAACAGGAACAGAAGCAACAGAGTCTCACTATGGGCCCCGGGCTGTCCTGGCGTCCTCAGCAGTTCAGCTCCTCACAGGGCCTGCGGGCTCACACTCAACCCTTGGTGACTCTTGATTGGTTATGGCCACAAGCACTTTCTACAGCCAGGACTCCCAGTGAGAGCTGGTCCACTGAGGACAGCTGGGAGCTACACAGCCAATTCTCAGAAATCAGAAACGAAGTTAGCCAAGGTAGTGCAGAGGAGCTCCGCTTTTGCTGCAGGCGCCTGAGACGCCAGCAGGCCACGACCACGGCCTTCTGCTCCCGGCTCTTCAGGTCAAGGTCAGAAAAGCCACCCTTAGGGTTTCCTATCTACTTCTCCTCCCACTGACCAAACGTGAGTCCTGAGTCAGCTTAATGAAAATAGCTCAACAGAACATTCAATCTGAGGTGACACGTTTTCAGTCGGCAAGAAGAGAAGACAAAGACTGCCCCCTTATTCCAAAGGCAAACCTCATCTAATACTGCAAACAAAATAAGAGACTCAGAGTAAAATCGAACACGCCCAACCTTTTCAGCATCCAACTGATGAAGTCGTGCAACGTACAGAGGGAGATAATTAGGGTATGTTTCCTTCAATTCATTATAAATGTCACTAGAATCCAGCCTACATATGTAAGAAAGAGAAACAGTCATTATTTCAGTTCTTTTAGAAAGAAAATAATTTCTGTCTTTCCTATTACTTCACATTGTTTTGAAGTTCCAGACAATAACCTAAGGTACCAATCTGAAATATAATTACTGACAAAGACTGTATTTATTTGCAGGCAGTATAAATATGCTACCGAGAAAACAAAACAAAACAAAAAATCAAACTGGAAATTATTTCATTTATGAGTTCAGTAAGATGGTCAGATGAAAGTAAGCATCGACAGCTTTCCTACATACCATCTATAATTAGATTTATCAACGGGAGGGAAAAAACATTCAAAAACAGTTAAGAAAGATTAAAAGATCTAGAAATGCCTAAGACCTACAAAGAAGGAAAATTTACACTGTTTTGGAAGAATCTGAAGTCTTGAATGAACAAAGAGACAGATGTTCCACGTTCCCAGCTGGGGAAGCTGAAGAAACTACATCTGTTCTTACTGACTCCATGGTGGGAGGAACAGCAGCAGAGCAGAGGCCGCGGTTTGCCCCGCCTGGCGGGAAACCACGGCGGGGCCTGCGTTCTCAGCAGTGCCCACCTGGCAGACCCTCTGCGTCGCTGGCGGGGGCTGAGAAGGAGAGAGCCCCCGCCTCTCAACGGAATTCACCCAGAACTTGGCCTCAGCAGCAGGCCGCGGGGCTGGGGTGCCGGCCGACATGTGCCAACCCCCTGCTCCTCCCAGCAGGAGAGTCCTCCAAGCCAAGGGGACGGGGAGCCTGTGGTCCTGGCTGCAGCCAGTCTGGAGGAGGCTCCGCTTCACTGAGCTGGGAGTGGGAAGAGAGTGACCTTGGCTCACATACCAGAGTCTCACTTTTCTTACTGAACTTTTGTAGATGTTCTTAAATAGGTGTTTCTCCGTTTGCTGTATGTCCTTAGGATCATTTCCAGAGGTTTAAAAAGGTTTGTTTTAAATTTGCTCGTAATCAAATAGTAACTGGAAAACCAGGACACAGTATCACTCACCTGCTACATGTATAAATACAGAGACAACTAATAATAACAAGACAATGGTTATCTTTGGAAAGGGGGCAAAAAGTGATTTATTTTCTTTTTTGTACCTTCCAATAAAATTCTCTTCCAAGAGCAGATCAGAATAAGGATTAAAATTTTAAAAATTCTTATCACAAAAGGGAATTAAAAACTAAATATAATTACAAGAAAATTTAAAAGCACTTGCAGTCCTATCCACTGTTAACATTTCTGAATACATAGCCTTTGCATACACACACAATATTGTTGTAACTGGGAAAATAAAAGTAAACGCTTAGAGGATTAAAACTCATTTAAAACTTACTTTGTCATCCACTGAATTTTAAGATCTCGTAATGCTTCAGTAAACTCTTCTTTTAAATCTTTCTCTTTTTCTGAATCTTTTTCTTTCTCTTTGCTGCCATTCTTAGTCTTTGTTGGTGGAGATATTAGGTAGTAATGAACAGGTATTACATCCTGTGAAAAATGAACGTGGAGAGACAGTCTTAGATTAACATCCTTAATATTCCTTATTTAAAAATCTTCAAAAAAGAAAAAAAAATCTTCAACAGCCGAACAGCACGTAACATCAGCTGCACTTGAGCGGTACTACCCTGTATTTCAGATTCTAAGGGCCAAAATATATCTAAAGTTCCAATCTGAGATCAAAGTAATTTTCTCCCAAACTTTAAAGCTAATGCTTCTAATAACTCCTTTAAAACAAGGAAATAAGAACAAACTTTTCTCCATTTAAGTGTTATTTGGTATTCTTAGTTTTACTTGACAGACTGACTACAAAAACGTACTGAGCTTTCACATTTTACATCTGAGAAGAGAAAATAATTAAATTTTAAAGAAAGAAAGAAAAGATCTGCTTTTCTAATTAAATTTAAAGAGAAATTTCTTTCTTCATTCAGTCCACAGGACTTACTGAGCTCCCGTGGTGTGCAAGGTAATAGCTCCAAAGAGGTGAGGGACAAAGCAGACAAGGGCCTTTCACCCTCTGGGAAGACAGCCAACAAACATGTAGGTAAATAAACAACTGCAGGAACGACACGTGATACGAAGACAACAGAATAGAGTAAGGAGACAGAGCGTGACTGGTGGGTAAGGGGGGACCCATGCAGACAAAGTGGTCATGGAAACACTCTAATGGCGCCTCAGTGATCTCAAGGAATAAACGTCAATGAACCGGAATAACCAAAACGAGGAGAGGAATAGATGTGCGGGGACAAGACGAGCACCTGCAGAAACCTGAGGGGGTGTGCAGCAAGCACAGGGTTAGGTTCTGAGAAAGGGCAGCGGCCACAGTAAGTAAGCAGGGCTGACAGAGTATGGGTAAAAAAAATACAGGTTTTATTCTAGGTGCCACAGGAAGAGCTGTATGCAAGGCAGTGACATGATTAAGGATTTTTGCTTTTTGTTTAAACACTTTGGTTTTTTGGTGTTTTTTTTTTTTTTAAATAACTCTTGATACTACCTACGTGGAGAATGGATGATAGAGGCCAAAGTGGAAAAAGAGAAAACAAGTTGGGACACAGACCCAGGTGTCCTGACACTGCCTGGAACTAAAGGACAGGCTATAGAAAAGGAAGCAATAAAGGGACATGAGATGTCCCGGGAAGGCAGGACCGATGGTGGTTGCTGGTGGTATTTAAGACGAGGGGCTGAATGAGACCAGCAAGGGTGGGGGAGGGGGAAAAGAGCAAGCCCAGGAATGGTCCAAAGCTTTCCACTGTGGAGGGAGAGTCTGAGGTCACGGCAGCCCCGGGGAAAAGCCAGCACGAAGATCGAGCGTGGGCGGCTAGTGACAGCTAGCTGAAAGGCGGCGTCAGGCGGGAGAAGTAACTGTCAAACCTGACAGCACAGTGGCTGCTGATCGCCGACAGAGCAAGAGCGGCAGGGGAGGCTGGTGGGGGGCGGAGGGCGGAGGGTAAAGGCCGAGAGGGAGGTGAGAAGTAAACAGGCATGGATGGTCCTTTTGAGAAGCTTTGCTTTAAAGAGAGCAAGTGTAACTACACCTTTTTGTGTCTATTTTATTAGCACGTGAGTCTTGTGAAAAGTAATGCAGGATCTGGGAAATGAAATCACCTGTTATAGTTGCTAGATCCGTTCCTGGCACAATACTAGGTGTCCCTAATTAAATCATTATTTATTAAGACAATTTCTAAAATTCTATCTTTAGGTTTACATTAAAAACATTGCTAAACTAAAATCTTGTATTTGTTTTAATTAACAAAGTTTCTAAAATTGGAACAAATTACACTATCAAAGTTGTCAAGGCCCTATTCACATAATTTCAGAAAAAACTTTGCACAGGTTGAGTCACAAACAAGTACTGGCCCCACCTTCCCCTGAGGTGTAAATACTACATAAATATGTCCATTTTAACAATTTTCACAATTAAACTTTATTTGGGGATATAACAGTAAATATAAGCAGCTACTGTTGTAGGAGCTCTAATGAAATAGTAACCACCATTTCAGTACAACCCATTTAAAGCGCAGAAGACCACTGATGGACGAGAACCACAGAAAGCCATTTTTAGCCATTTCAGCACCACTCCCCCTTGAGGTCCGGGAGCAAGTCTGCAAGCAAAGGTCTTCAGTGAAGTGTGAGCCTGGGAAGGGGAAACAGCCCTCCCATGGGCAGGCTTCCTTCCAGTCCCTGCCACCCATCCTGCGCTCCTTCTCCAGGTTTACTCTGCTAGGTGGACACTGCCCTGAGCTTAAGCCAAGTTAAAAGGGTCTGCAACATTTGAGTGGGTAACTGACCACCAAGTTCTCACAGTAACAGCCCACTTCAGTGTCATCTGTTTAGCAGAGACAACACACCTAAGAATTAAAGGTGCAAGTGGCCTCCAACATTTACTGTTAATAGGGCCCTACTCCCTTTGCAGTCAGGCTCCTGTACCGCCCAGTGTGCTGGAATGTGCCTGCACCTGCATTCAGTGTGTGCACCCCCCTGCTGTCCCCTCCTCCTCGCCTGAGCAGGGAGAGGGACAAACCTCAGGAGGCGAGGTCTCTCTGTTGTGAGGCAATTCTTCCTCTGAGGCTCAGAGGTAAGGCATTTGCTAAGATGTTTTAGTAAAGAGAGAAAACAGAATTGAATTAAAAATGAACAATCCATTAAACTTCATCGATGATTAACAATGAACTCTAACAAAGATCTGCAAATAGAGAGAAACCATATATAGTAGCAACCATAAACTATCACTAAAAATGCAAAAGAGACTGGGAAAGTTAATGATGAATGGCTTTGGGGTGGGGGGGAACCAAGATTTTGTAATCATCATTTTATATAGTAAATCTGTACCAAATTAGTAATTATAAAGGCCAGTATTATCCTATAAAATATTTCAGGACAAGAGCTACTTCTTATTACTAAATATTATGGACATGGTTGTTTTAGTCTCCAACCAAAAGAGAAATGAAGTTATTTTTCATTCATTCGTTCATTCATTCATTTATTTATTTTTGCGATACGCAGGCCTCTCACTGTTGTGGCCTCTCCCGCTGCGGAGCACAGGCTCTGGACGCGCAGGCCCAGCGGCCATGGCTCACGGGCCCAGGCGCTCCGCGGCATGTGGGATCTTCCCGGACTGGGGCACGAACCCGTGTCCCCTGCATCGGCAGGTGGACTCTCAACCACTGCGCCACCAGGGAAGCCCTATTTTTCAGTTATTTTATCATGGTCATCTGTTCTTTTTGTCAGTAAGTATTTTTACAACTCAGCTTCTCAAGGGCTTAGCATAGGGTCCACTTAACAGAAATGATTTTGTACCATTAAATCATAAGAAATCTTGATTATGATTTTAAAAGACAGTCAAAGAAGAATCTTCAGAGCAGAAATACTACGATATAAGCTCTCTATAGCAGACACTTAACAGTAAGCATATTTTTTAAGAAAAAAATCACTCCATTATTACAAAGTATTTCAACAGTGTTTGAATTGAATTGAACAATATTTAGAAAATGAAATCTATCTGCCAAACCAATAACTATTTAACAAACCACCATTTAAATTTCGGTTCAAAACATAATACCCTTAGCTCTTAAATGATTAAAAAGTATAAATTCAAATTTTTAATTCATTTACACGAACTAAAATAGCTATTTAAAAAATTAATGTCATATTTGAGTGCTATTTATGTTAAAAATAACTATATTCTTTCATATTACAATGAACTTTAAAAAGGGTAACATACATATTCAACTCAAAAGTCACTGAAACCCAGAGGACAAATCCATTGAGGATTATGTATACAAAGTTGGTATTTTGTTCAGGCAATAAATTATATATTTTGTAATGTGACTATAAAACTATATATAATAATGATTATTTTTAAAACAAGAGCTTCACGTGCACTTACACTGAAGATGGGGAGAAATGGGAGGAAGTGACTCCAGATGCCCAGCTCTAGAAGCTTCACTAACCGTCAATTAACAATAACGTTCCTATTCATTTGATAGTTTCCTATCTCAAATAATCTAATACAAACAAAAGGCACCAAAACTCCAGAAGATCCACCAAACAGTACAACAGAAAGAGAACCCCCAGCTCTGCCTTTGGGGACGCGCACCTTCTTTCTAGTGGGCTCCTCATTCTCTGAAGCAGGGGCTTTCAGGCTATTTTCAAAATGAATCAAAGATAATGTGTGCATAAAATGAAATTACAGTTTTATGAGTCTGATGAACTGACATTTTCTGTTTTTGTTGTAATGCTGGTTAAATTCCATTAAATGAATTTACATGGCCTTCAAATGGGTAAAGACGCTCAGTTGAGAAATACGGCCTACAGAGAAGCCGACATTCCTTTACCTGGGAAGATAACCCCCAGTGGTGTATTTTGTTTGAACAAAGTCTTTACCACTACATAATCATATAGAATTTTAGAGGTCATTTTAATAAAGACATTTTATCTATTATAAAATGGTGGCTCCCAGTTTCACATCACTATGAATTAAACACTGAATTCTCTTTTGTTTCTTCTTAAAACACTAATTCTTGCCCTACAGTGCTTGCTGCACGCAGGAGAGAAATCACTACGATGACGAATGATGTCAGCAGGTCCTCACCAGAGAGCTCATCGAATACGTATCCCTTTCTCTAAACTAGACCTAAAGTACAGATTTTCAAACTAAATTTGGCTCCAGCAGTCAATCAGAGATTGTCAAATAAGTTGCAGAGAAGCTGGTCACATCATTTACTAGTTACTGTCTTAAAACCTGCTCCTGCTCTTAGTATAAGTTTTAATTTGGGGCCACAGTCCTTATTTCTGTTTCTGCTACACCCATTGCTCTTTTCATCTCTGCCTTTCCAGAACAAAGAAGATGCAAGAGCAGGAAAAAAACTTCACTTTAAATATTTTAATAATATTTTATTATTAATCAAATCATCCAATTTAAGAATGACTTTAGACTTCAAAAATAATTGTTTTGTCATATATAGCTAAAAAAAATCATTCATCTTTCTATAGGATTTTAGATATGCCAAAGTTCAAATATTATTACTTGGTCATACCTGCAGTAAGAAATGAATAGCATTAAAATTTTCTCTATACACATATAAACCAGGGGTCTTCAAGCAATTTATGGCAGGGAAAAAAAACTTTAAGAAAGCAGTTTGTCAACACTGATAAGCTAAAAGCACTATACTGCAGAACTGAAAGAAAGGAAACTAAGGGAGAGATTTTTTAAAAAAAGATAATAGTGACAGAAAAAGAAGTTTAACTAATATGCAAATAAGGCTTTAAGACATCTTTTTAAAGAACTGACAATCAGTACCTTTTTAAATTTTCCTTGTCGTTTTGCTGCAGACTGCCCCTGGGAGTTAGAACAACATTCTGTAAGAAATCATGCGTAATCTACACAGGATGGAGATACCACCTCTGTCTATTTTTCTGCCAGTTTCCATCCCACCTGTATGGGTCACAGTACTTAGAAGGGTCAGGTCTGTCATCAAAATGGCAGGTTTTTAAAGAAAGCAATACTGCCACTTTCTTTTTTTTTTTTTAATAAAAATGCACTCAAATGTGTTATTCCTAAGGGTCAATGTTTTTCAGCTTTTTATTTCAAAAGTTTGTAGAGCAAAATTCATTAGTTATCCAAACAGTTCTAAAAACATTAAATTTAGGTGACGGTCCGCAAAGTCAGATTTTCAAGGCTGTCACAACGATCACACACGCCCATGCGCCAGAAACGGCATCGTTCGAGGGAATCTGGGAACGTCAGAGAGGGGCAAGAGGAACAGTTACCTTCGCAGCTGCCAGAACCGCAAGAAACGCACCATGGCTGAGATCCGATGAAATAAACAATGTGTTGGGAATTACAACTAACTCTGTAGCTTTAGGTTTTCTCAAGAAAATCTACCCTGGTACGTAATAACTATAGTCAATCCCACCTGTTTATAACTTAACTTCACAACTGCCTCTTAAAGAATGCAGCCAGGAAGCACTATCTCTGAATTGCTAAAAGCATACTTCTAATAACAATGCTCTTCTTGTCTTACTCATCACAGGCAGTGGACACTTCAGAAGTTACCTGGATGAGAAGACTCACTGTTGAAGCCCCATAGCAGAGGCAGCAATATTTCCCATAGCAGAAAATGAAACCTACTTAAAAGGACCTAGACCAGGACTTCTTAAATCAGTGCATCTATGAATTCCAGTAACTACTGATTCACTTCACATTCTACTAAGGCTATATTATACTGAAGTACTTATAACTTATACTAAAGTACATATAAGTAAATAGTACAGACTGAAATGAGACTCAAGAACTATCAGGGCAAACGACTTGTTCTAAGCACAAAAGTCCTACGTGATGACGCTCCTATGACAGCTAATAAACCATCTTTGGTTCAACAGTGGTAAGACATGAGAATACTTGTTAAGATGTTTGAGCTCTATTCATTTTGATAACAGCACTTATAAATTCCAGAGTTAGGTGGTGGACTTACTTTGTAAGAACTAATGCTAAAGAGAAATGCAAAACTATAAGAATGACAACTTTTACTGGCATTGAGCTAAAATGACATTATGACAGAGGGTGATAGATGTATATAAACACTATTCTCACAATAAATTTGTAATGAAAACAGATGGAAAAACTAAAACAGGTACTATCAAACCATAACAATTATCTCTAAAATATAACAACCAGAAACATGTTTTTAACAAAAAGCACAATTTTGAAACTATAAAATAAACCTTAATGCCAAAAGAAATAACTACCTTGTAGATAACTACACAAAATTCCAATAAGAGAAAGATCTGTACAAGTAAAAAATACTGTTTATTAGTAGTAATTGTCCTGACTGGTTTTTAGAAGTCACCCAAGAAGATCTGATTTATTCCTATATCCACAATATTACGTTAGTTAAAACTCTATAAATTCTCTAATTTTAAAAACATCCCATTCACTTAAGCCAAGTTTGATCTGGATCTACATATTTCACGGGAAGTTCAAGTATATTAGCTGTGCAAGGCAGAACAGGTTCAAGGCCCAAGTACTTAGGCTTGGGAAAAAGAATAATAAATATATAAAAAATACAACCAAATATTAATTGACCTTTACTAGCAACTTGGGGGAAAAAAAACTATTAAATTTCTTTTCCCAGAGAGATCTTCTCTTTTACTCATTCTGAAATGTAAATTAATTTCCATTTTTAAGGAAATGGAAATTTTGGAACAGGCACTTTCAGTGTAAAAAAAACCTAGTACTTACAGCTTTCTTTCCGAGTTCAGTCTTTGACAACGTTAATGATCCTGCAAGGTAGCATCCAGGTCCTGCCCCTTTAGGTATTCTAAGAAGAAGATTCAAAAGAGGAGAGAAAAGGAACAAAAAAGAAAGTTTCACAAAGTGAATTAGGGGGAAAAACATCAAAACAATTGCATTCTGAAATAATTTCCGTAGCTAAGATTTCAAAAACCAAAGGGAGAAATAACCTTAGTCTAAAATGGCAAATGACAACACAGTATAAGTGTAGCCTCATATTATAAACTAGCATTTAAAGATTACAGAGTATAAGATGGATAGTGAGTGTTAAGCAATGTTATCACTTACTTGTCGTCAGGTAAGGAAGTAACAAAGAATGG
The DNA here is from genome assembly GCF_039906515.1 of Pseudorca crassidens. Lineage (NCBI taxonomy): Eukaryota > Metazoa > Chordata > Mammalia > Artiodactyla > Delphinidae > Pseudorca > Pseudorca crassidens. The sequence goes on from NC_090313.1 coordinate 9,446,468, forward strand.
CTGGTTATATTTGGGTGGTAATGTCAAGTTACTTGATTTCTTCTTTCCTAGAAGTGCAAGACTATGATTTTCATGAATATCTAAGCTCAAGGTATTAGACAACCTATGAGAAACAATAAATGGAAGATCTTTAAGACGTTCCAAATCACTGATCTGCTCATGCCGAATCTGCAGTCGAATTGTATAATCTCCTTTCTCCAGTTTCAAAGAATACTATAAAAGAAAAACAACATTTGGGAAAAGTAAGGTTTAGCCACATGAACGAAAATTACAGTAAGAGGATAAACAGTTAAGAATTACCACTTACAGAGTGCTTACAGTATGTGAGGTACAGTGCAAGTTACGACACACACATGACACGCACACAACGCCCCGACTGGATGTCAAAGTGAGCTGGCCAAGGTCACGTCCAGAGCAGAGGATAAGGGAGCTGAAGGCAGCCAAGCCCTCAGCCCTCAGCCCTCCCACAACAACAGGCCACTCCTAGGCGCCCAGCTGAATCAGCATCCGCTCAAGACTGGAAAAGGCAACGATTTTCTAGTTCCTGGGTCTTCACGGGCACGGATAAAATGACACCAAGAATAAGCAAAACTGAGGTGCTGTGTAATATCTAAGACAGACACACACACGTGTTTGTATGCACATGACTGGTAACCTTTAGATCATAACCACCATGCCACCCCCCTTTATTGCAGACGGGAAAAACAGGGAGCCAATGGGGACAAAGGAGTACAGATCTGCCACGCTCCATCCAGGCAACCTGCTCAAGAGGACGGAATGCTGTATGCTGCAGCAGCAGTTTCTTCTGAGATTTTTTAAAGCAACAAAAGGAATGGCTGCAATAACCCAGTCTGTACTGAGGAGACGTGCCAGGGCCTGGCTTTGAGGAAAAAAAGGAAACCATTCCTTGAATGACTAACTGAAAACCCTGCGTAAATTATTTTTATTATTTAGCATAAAATTATAAAGCTTACAGGAAATAGCTCATTTCTTTGTCCCAGTCTTTCAATCAGGGATAAGATTTCTATAAATTATATGATTAAAAGATTTTTTTTCCTTCCAAATGACAGTGCCAGGCACAGTGCTTGGCATATAGTAAGTGCTCACTACACAGTTGACCAAGAAGAAACATATTTCAAAGTTCTAATAAACTGAAGACACTTGGCTCTGTCATTGTGCTCTGGATCCAGTTCAGACCTGGGATCACTTCAAGGGGCTCACATATCCTGGATGATTTGCTTTCACCGTGCAGATAGGAGCAAGCACTGGGTAGGAAGGAGAAGTACTAAAAATAAAAAGCTCTGCTGGCCAGCGTCTGTGAGCATCCTCCTGGCCCTCCTTTACCCCGAAGCCGGATTCAGCCCAACCATGGGGATGAAAAGCTGTCACGGTCCGACCTGCAACAGACAGCTGAGCTGCTAGCCGTGTGTCCAAGTACTAAACGCACAACCACACTGGTGTTTAAAAAGCAGGCACGTTACCAGAGCAAGAATCCGGGCTTCATCAGCTCAAGAAACAGCTGTTAATTCTAAAAATCATACCTGATGAGGGTAAGCATCGCCGGAACCCATCTGTCTTTTGTTCTGGTCAAATATAATCCACAGCTGGCTGTCAAATTCTGATTCGTACAATAATTCACAAAGCAGGGGGCAGCTTGGAGTCACTTCCCCACTCTTGGGCTGTGGGGGGGGGGGAAGAATGATTATTTGATGTGGTTTATATGATTTCTAATGTAGACCTGTAATGTTGCTATTGATCAGACTTTTACATTTAAAGTATTAAAAATATTTTCTTGCAGTAACCAATTTCAAAAATGCAGAACACATCCAGGATTTCGGGACTAATAAAAGGTACTTCTCTTACAAGGTTTAAAAAACACAAACCTAGCTAATTGTATTCATTACTAAAGCAATACCTGTATCTTCAGGACCTCTAATTAACTGGTTTTTTTAAATAAAACTAAAAATTTCTTTATAAAGTTGAAATTAGACAACCCACTGAAATCAATTATCTCCCCAACAGTAATTCATATTATGCTTCAGTAAGAGTTTTACTAAAATCTTACTGATCCTCCATAAACTTCGATCTGATTTTTATGCCCATCTTAACTACCTTTACTACCCATTCAACCTAGGAGCTATTCTGATGTCTCACTGTGCCAACACCTGCTTCACAGAGAGCAATCAGGCCTGGTTCCATAATCAGAAGGCATCTGGCTTTGACAAGACATCAAACCAGTGGACAGGTTATCAGAGAATAGGCAGGTGTCAGTGATTACAAAAACTAAGGCTCAAAGGCCAGGTCACCACTAAATTAGAATCTGTGACTTCAGATCTGAATGGTACTTAGATCGTTCTATATCATAATTTCCCAAAGAATAATTCTAAATTAACCAGGGTTAATTACTTGTTTCTATTTCATATACATGTATGTCTCTCTCTCTCTCTCTCACACACACACACACACACACACACACACACACACACACACTCTGAATACACTGTCCTTCCATTTCTGATTTTATGATTCATAAAACACAAGAGTTCTTTGTAAGGGTATACTTGGTTACACAAACACTTACTTGATGAAAGTTGTAAGTCAGGATCATCTCATAAAGTTGACGATTATTTGGCAAAACATCCCTTGATCCTAAAGGTTTTGTTTTTGCACTGAGTGGGCTGTAATCAGACAATTGCATAAGAGTTCATTGAAATGAGAGAAAACTATAATCAGCAAAATCTATAACGTATCACAATAAATGACAAATGAGCATTCCTAGATGCTGTCCTTTTCCATGTATTTTGTAATATTTTAATCATTAACTTATATAATTCTTTACTGACTGAACCATAGCAATGCACACAGTTAAATTTTGCAGTATTACAAAGGTAATCTTCTCATGATAAAAACATTTTCAACCATCAACTGACAGTCTCAACAGAATCAGATCCCGGGACTAGGTGACAATTCCTCACAGTGCTGAAGGACAGGCTCTGACCGCAGACAGCCCTGCCCTCATCACGGGATGGGTCCTGCCAGGTGCCACAGCAAGGGCTCTAGGTACATGTTACTTAAAGCCAGAAGCTGCTGTTGCGGCTGCCTCTCAGAGACCCACCATGTTCCCTGGGCTGGAAAGTCATGAACTGAATCTTCACGTCCAGCATTCACATGATTAAAAATAAAAGAGACCCTTTCCAAAGAGTGAAGAGACGCCCATCCCCCCACCCCCATCACACTGATACCCAACATTTGCAGCCCCAAAACATTGAAGATACCGCAGTGTTTGGACCCAGCTCTTCAAAGTTATGCAGGGAGCCAGATCTTCATATTTCAAGGAGGACTGAACATCAAAACGGTTGATTCCTTCTGATGCATGCTACAAAGGATATTTATCAAATTAGTTTCTCAAACTCTACTGAAAACAAGCTGCATTTTTAAACAAAACTTGGACCTAAATGTGTCAAACACAATGTTTACAAGCACCTATGAACAAAGACTATTGTTATTTCCAGAACCATAGATAATCTCCCCATTAAAATGTAAACCCAACCATTGAAATTATTTCACAATAACACAAATAACTGACATTAAAAATGATGGAAATGTGGAACTTACAATGTTTAACTGAGGAGCAGTACATACTATCCCATGAAAAGAAATGGTATAATCAATATTGACATCACTAAGACTTGCCCACCAACGAGCAATACAAAACTCAATTGCTTTCCCACCCTGCAAAGAAAAATGAAATTAAATTATCAATGCATAAATTACAAAACATAAATAGGTGTTTCAAAGCAGTTCTATGCTTTCAAACTTTTTCTATTTGTACAGCAGGAAAATTCAAAGAAACTTATCATTAGCTATGCTTGAAGTTACACAAATCACAGTTGCTGAGACAGACTGCAGGTATTTAAATATACAGTTATTTACTCATAATCCTAAACTGCTTGTCGTAAGAGGTCTGAGGCAGCTTCTGAAGTACATGTAATAAAATAATGGTGAAAACAAACTGGAATAAAAACTTGGGACCAAAGGAAAAATAATTAAGAACAATGATAAGAGAAGGGGTATGACAACTCTGTGAGGCATATTCAATAGCCACAGCTGAGTTCTGGGCTCAAGAGCTGCCTGGCAACCAAAGCCAAATGAAATTATGGTCCCTCACATGTTTCTTCCTATTAAAAAAAGTAAAAACGAAAGCTGTTCTTTGAACACTTGAGTTTTAAATTAAGTTTTCTAGTAATCAGTGTATTAGAAAGTTTAAAGTGAACCATATTACTCTATAACACATACAAGGACACAAGTCAAAGTTATCAGAAACATAAGCGATACAGGAAAGATGAGGCAGCCATCTGAAAACACTGAGTAGCAAGTTCAAGAAAGAACATCAATGCGTTCACCTTCTAGAAGGAAGGACTAGGCACCATTTCTAACACTACAGATACGCCTGGAGAGCTGCCAGGCTAATCTGTAGGCAGGAGCAGCAGTTTCACCTACAAAGCAAATTAACCTCATGGATTCTTAGCAACAGGGCATTAATAAAATAACTAAAATAAGTAGAAAACACGTAGAGAAGTCTTAAACATGGAAATAATCTACTGTACGATGAGGAGACAATCTCAACCAGGGTCCACTTTGTGAGGCGTCAGCATCTGGCAGACCAGCACTTTCCTAAGAGATTAACATTTACCTCAACTTGGTTGCAAGTATCCTAGTAAGACGACCTATCTTCCCACATTATTCAGCATTAATAAAATATACAGTCCCAATGTGCTCTGAATACAAACTATAAAATCAAATTCAAATACTTAGTCTTAGTCCACACCCAGAACGAAAGGAAACTGTTTCAGGATTCCAGACTGTTAATTAACACTTACCAAGACAGGAAAGGATTCAGTCAGCATTCCTTTCTCTGGAAGGGAACAAAACTTATAGAACTCATGACTTCGATAGGCTCTCTGCTTCACAAGCTGCACTGCGTGAAGAACAAACTTGGCAGACACCTCAGAAGAACAGGAGCACACCATAACTTCTACAACGACAAGGGAAGAAGCAACATTCTAACTGACGAGATTTAAAATAGACACAAAATGGCTTTCATAATGCCTATTTAGGGGGAAATACTATATCAAGAGAATGAAATGGTATATTCAAATGAAATCTGCTATTTCTTTAAAAACAATGAACTGACTGAGTACTAATAAAGATGAGAGGGTAGAAAATTTAGCTATGGAAAATAAATAAATCAGGATTAAAATAAGCAACTGCTACGCTGCAAACAGCAGGAAACAGCAAGCTGTCCACAGATGGACACACAATTATCCTAATCAGGTAATTTTTAAAATCCCTCCCTTCTCTGTTACTAAGTTCAACCTTTCCTCTTGCTTCAGCTAAAAACCAATCAATTCTTGGTAAAGAGGATTTTAATTTTAGAAACCTCTATTTGTTAGCATGCCTAAGTCCCATTAGTATCCATTTATCCAACTTCACTGATAACTTTTCCTAGTCTCTCGCTCTTGGTTTATCTGCACTGTTTGCTTCTGGAAAGTATGACTATCAGAACTACATATGCTTAGCTGTGCTCTGCGGCGGAGCTGGAGATGAGCCAGGATCACCGTGAAGCCAGGTCAGCAGCTTATCTCGCGAATACCTGGCCCTGAGACAAGGAACCAAAGCAAGGCTTAATTCTCTGCCTCACGAGATCAAGTGGGCACAGGGCTCTGGGAACCTAATCACTTGCTAAGAATACAGAATCTAGTGTTATGACAATATGTCAAAGTATTTGAAATAGGAATCATCTGTACTGCATTTCTTTTTTTTCCCTGCTTTGACCCTTTTCCCCCCCAGTTTTATTGAGAAACAACTGACATATAATATTTTCAAGTTCAGGGTGTACAACGTGATGATTTGACGAGTATGTATATGTTATGAAACAATCATCACAAAAAGGTTAGCTAACACATACATCACTTCATATAGGTACCAATTTTTTTTGGTGGAGAGAACATCTAAGATCTACCGTCTTAGCAAATTTCAAGTATACAACCCAGTATTATTAAGTACAGTCACCATGCTGGACATTAGATCCCTCAAACTTTTCCATTTTATAACAAAGTCTGTGCCCTTGACCAACATCTCTCCCACCCCCTCCACCTCCCACAGTATATATCTAATCAAAGACTGCTAAATGCTCTGAGCTACTTCTATTCTGGATGATCTGATCAATTCTTATTAAAAACAAAAAACAAACACACAAAAAAACCAAAGAACTAATTATTTTCAATACCCAACCTAAACAAATCATAATTAGGGCATTATAATCACTGACATTTACCAGTAAACAGACATCATGTTCAATATGAATTAACTATAGATCTTTATTCTTTGGTATGATTAGCACACGTTTTATTAGAGTTAGATGTTACACAACCATTGGGCCTATGTGAGTGGAAGCCCTGAGTTGTACCACGATGCAACTCTGACTCTGATCATGAACGGAGAAGGCATTATTCTGAACCAAATTAAAATCCTATTAAAACATCTTAAGATAGCCTAGATCAGTGGTCCCCAACCGTTCTGGCACCAGGGACCAGTTCCGTGGAAGGCAATATCTTCATGGACTTGGGGTAGGGGGGAGTGTTGGTTGGGGATGGACGGTTCAGGCGGTGATGCGAGCAGATGGGGGGCGATGGGAGACGGCAGATGAAGCTCCGCTGGCTCGCCCGCCGCCCACCTCCTGCTGTGTGGCCCACTTCCTAACGGGCCCCGGACCGGTACGGGTCCGCAGCCCAGGGGTTGGAGACCCCTGGCCTAGATAGATGACTGACATATGAACCAATGCAAAATAGAACTAGATCTTTAAAAAGGTTTGAACCTAACAGCAAATCTACAGTGCCAGACACCTATTACTGTTGTGAGAAAAGTCTACTGCAGGTATATGAACTTTATATGGTCATAACCAGAGCAGAGATAGAATGCACATAAAGGTAAATGGGCAAGACAAGACATTAACTTTACTCACCAGCCCACGTTGCACCCTCAGGAACCTCAATAAAATGCCTCCGAATTTGACCAGGTTTAAAATGTACATCTGTCAAGGCTAGATCATAATGGGTTGATTCATTTACTCTGAAAATTAATAAAAATAAATGATTAAACATGACACTCTCATTAAAAAAGCTTTATATTATAAGCCCACTGGTACTCTAGATTTCAACAGTTCATGAGAAATGAACACAGGGAGTTAAAAGCTGGTAACAAAACAGTACGCACAATGTCATCTCAGTTTTGCAACATGTTAGCAGAGATACACTGTGGAGATGCTTTTTCTGCTTTTTACTTGTTTGCTTTATAATTTGTCTGAAGTCAGACACACAGCTCCCTCTTTTCTGGTTAAAGGAATTCTACAACATTCACAGGATTTTCCAGTTACCAGAATCTGGACTATTGTGAGTCCAAAATATTAAAATCAAAGGCAATGTTTTGTGCCACTGATACTGCCTTATAGTTGAGACTGATATTAAATTTAACCTCTTTCGTAGCTTCAAAATGCACCATGCCATAAATGACACAGTAAAGAAGAGAAAGTACTTTCATAGCGTTTTTGTAAGGGATCAGTGAAACATAAAGGTCAAATGTATAATTACCCAACCCAGAAACCTGAAGTACACACTAAGGACAAATTCTAGTCAGTATGACAAACATTTAATGAGTGCCTACTATACCTGAGGCACTGCTATTAGGTGCTACAATTACAACAATGAATATAATGTCTTCCTTTTCCCCAGCCAATCTAGCGGGGATGGAAAACCCAACAGGGACGTTGAACGTAACATTCTCTGGGGAGACAGGAAGCGTTAGTGGAAAAGATGCAAGGCTCCTGGTTCACGAGGAGCGGTCAGGGAAAGCTTCCTGAAGCACATGAGGTCTCAGCCCACTCCTGAATCTTGTACATTACCTTGTTGAAGTTCCTACGGGACTTCTAGGGAATGTGCGGCTGAGAATTTAACTGTTCCGCCAATTTTTTCACATGTGTGTCACTTGTTACCTCCTCAATTTCATCCTATGTTTCATATGGGCTGAGACCTACTGCATATTAAATATTACTGTGCAACTAACTCAATAGAAGCTGTTAACTCAGAGTTCTCTATTGTTTCCAGTACTCTCATCTCCATCTTGCCTTTCAGGTACTGAATAATTTGTTTCGTACATTCTGTACAATGGGTTCCATATGGGGTCACGTAAAATGCAGTCCCCGTGTCTTCCGTGGGCTCACAGTCAAATGTGGTGAATTAAAAATGACAACACACTAGCTAAAGTCTGTACCACAGGCAAGTGAAAAGTGCCATGAAGCGGCAGGGAGGGGCTCCCTTCACCCGGAGATGACCAAGAACACACCTGGTCATTAAGTTAAGGGACAGGAAACTGAAGCAAAGAAATCAGCTGTGCAAATGCACCCGTCCTGAGGAAACTGGAGGGGTCAGCATTGGTGAGCTCGTGGAAACGTGTAATTTGGTGATGGAGCCGCGGGAAACACTGGCTGTGAAGGGCCACTGTTTGCTATTTTAAGCAGCACGATCCTTGGGCGTGCCGCTGAGGTACTTTATACAGCAAGCAGTGTGATCAGTCCTGAGTTCCTTCATTCTGGGGCAGAAGACAAGATGGAAAGGGAAGAGTCTGGAAACGGCACTGGAAAAGCGGAAGAACGAGGAGATAATGGTAATCCCAGAGATAAGGGGGGAATCTGGGCCGGGGGTCGGAGGGGACAAAGTCACTGTCAAACACTGCCGAGGCATCAGGCCAGATGAAGGCTAAAACAGCCTCTGAATCAGGTGTAAGGAGGGCAGGTGACACATGCTGTCAGTTATCCTCACTGTGAACAAGGAACACCGTGACTGACTACGCACCACCTTGAACGTTAAGCAAGGAACAGAACCAAAACCCAGTCACCTGGTTCTGGCCTACGGATCCTTTAAAAGTTCACCCCATTTCCATAAACAGCCATTACATAATTACACGTAACAGCAAGCTATCGGTAACTGGGCACTTACTTTGCTGCAATAACTGCAGTGATTGGGACTCTGAACAGAGGACCTGCGTTAGGCGATGCTATATCATAGCCACATACCTTGAAAAAGGAATAAGTGTCAGTATCCATAAACAGACTTTTTTAAAAAGAGAAAATAAAAGAAAAAAAGGGTGAATCTACTCAGCGAATAAATTAATCTAAGATTAAAATGTAACGGTCCTAAGTACAAGTTGGCATCAATTTTCTGATGTCAGGCCACATAATTAATGGCAAACAGCCTGGACAAATACACCCATGACAACCCTTGACTTACTCAGACTGATGGGGAAATGGACTGCTACACAAAGACTTCTACACATTTTAAAGACTAAAGAAAGTAAAAATGAAGATATCCCAATAAATACCTCCGTATAATGCAATCCTTCTCTTAAGCCCCTGGGATCCACACGTATGTTTATGTGTCTGCACTGATTCATGAGTTCCAAATGGCTGGGACACTGAACCCATGATGAATTCGAAGTTAAAGCTAAATGAAGCTGAAGGGATATTTTCTCAGAGTTTTCTGGCGTTAAAAAGACCAAAAAGTAAAGATTAGTTATTTTTTCCTTTTCTTCCATTTTAAAACATTCTGTCGTCTGTCAAGAAAATTCCACAGATACATGTGGTTGGCTGTAAAATCCAGTAGGCACGGGCTCCCGAAACACAGCTTACATAAAAGAGCCACAGAACCTCCCTCACATTTATTTTAGGATGCTCGGAATCCGTTCATGTGTTCACCCAACATGGCTGGCTACAACCTGAACACAAACCATTTTAGTGAATATTTTTCATTACTGCATACAGTTAACAGAATCTGACTAAGAGAAAAGACTCCTAAGTTTACAGTGATGACAATTTTGTTCACAGTCGTTGGGCTGGGGTTCTCCCTGGCTGCTTCTGCTTCCCACTCTCCAACCAAAAACTCTTACACCCAAGTAGTAAAAGTGGGAAAGAAAAGGAATTTGATGCTTTACTATCCACAATTTAATAAAAGCTCCAGGTCCCTAAAGGCCCATGCTACTGTTTTTCTGGTAGACACACTGCCAACTGAACTGCCATTGTATCAGGATCCCTAATTGCCATCAGTGTCCCCTACACCTCTATGAAATACAAATTAATAACATTGTCAATTCCTGTCTTCTCTTTAGAACATTAGCCTAAACAGCATTTTCTCTATTGTGGTACAATTCATTCAAAGCATAAATGTGAGGACATCAGCTTACTGTCCAGTTATTACTCACCAGTATTTTCTGGAAATACAGGTTCAATGCCAACACCGTGATCTGAAGGTGCAGCCACCTGAACAGGATCTCGGAGGTAGATGCCACGGTTATTTCCAACAGTAACAGTGAAACCTAACTTATTAGCAAATGATGTATTCTGAACGAGGTAGTCATAGGCTTTATCAACCTAATTAAGAGAATACAAACAGTAAGATATACACGGTTGGGTCAAGAAAGTACTTTATTGCAGATCCCCAATTTCTTTTCCATTGTAGCAAAGTACAAGCAAAAAGTCAGTTTCTCCATCCGCCTTTCTGACCTACACGGAAACCCCATTTAGGAGGGCAATTCTACCTCACTGGACAAAACACTGGTCTAGCCACTGGACTCGCCTTCCACTCCACCCTCTTTACTCCCAAATGACGAAGCTAGGAAACCTCCACATGCCATTACGACTGGCCGGCTTCTGCCCTCTGCTGCTCTGCCGTGAACTCCACCCTCTACATGTCCTATGTCCATTATGTTTCTCCACCTTAGCCTCACCAATCTGTCTTAAGTACAAAATTTGTTTTCATACCCTCTGCTTACAGTTCAGAGACTACTCTGGCATATAATCAATTAGAAAAACTCAATCGTCATTATAATAGGAGTATTATCCAGTAATCACTGAAATATTATCCTGCTGATTTACAACCCGTTTTTTTCGTACAAACGACAATACCTGAATAATACCATGTCCTTGGGCAAACACTTCTATATTGTCAGCCTTCACTGCAGTGTTTTCGAGAGCTCTTCTGACTGAATGAACCGTGTAGTTAACATTATTAGCTTTCAGACCTAAAAGCCAAAAACAGAAAACAAGAAAGTAGTGTCCATCAGTTGAGCTGGTTACTTGAAACACTCTCTGCTCACTAGTATGGATAGCGCGTACATCCTCTGGTTTTAACGTCTTGTGTTTCAACACTCACTTTTAAATCTTTTTTTATTAAAAAAAAAAAAAACAAAAAACTGACAAACAGTCTGACTCAAGCTGCTTGTGTTAACGCAAAGACTTCATTCAACGAAAATTCCTGTGTGCCCACTAGGCAGCGGCATGAACACGGGCTCTGCACTGGGAATGTGAACGTCTGAGCAAAAAGTACCAAAAGGCATTCGAATGACACCTTCCTTAAACTACTGCTGGTCAAACAACATGGTCACTGGCACAAGGTCTCAACCCGGGTGCACATTATAAACACCAAGGGTACTGGAAGGAGCCAGAAAGATGTGAGGTCCCGATGCAATTAAATCAGCACCTTTGAGACTGGATCCCAGGCATGGCCACTGATTAGAAGCTTCCCTGGCAATGCCAGGGAGCAGCGAGGCTGGGGCTGACTGTCCTCTGGGAAGGATGTGGAGGCCGCCAAGCTGTCCACCTTCTGATAACGACTGATGTTAGAGGCGCAAGATGAGTAAGAGCGCACTCCTGACCCCTCCAGAACTGAACACGCAGACACTTACGAGAGTAAGCCCTGAGCAAAACGAACATGGGAACGCTACGGCGCTCTGAGAGCAAATCAAGAAGGTGACCGTTGTGTGAGAATCCACGAAAGGGTGATGCTCCATGAGAACAGATACGTGAGTCGGTATCCCTAGTAGTGTCTATCAGAGGAGACACAGGGAACACACAGGCCAAGACACGGCAGAAAGGAGCTCCAGGCAAAGAGAGCAGCGCGCCACAGACAAGAGGCGCGAGCGACCCTGAGATACTCGGCAAGGTTGAACAGGACCAGGACTGTGGGTGGAGAGCCTGGGATCTGACCAGAGGGACGCTCCCCAGAGGGGAGGGGTCTTCAGGCCCGCCGGGCTGACCGGACGCTGAGCCCTGGTCAGGGCCGACACCCCCCGTCCAACACCACAGCAGCCTCTCGCACGCCAGCCTAGCGCCCCGTCGGCTTCGCTGGCTCCACGCCGATATTCACTGTCTTCTTACGTGTAACAGTAACCATTTTTTATTTTGTTCACAGTCTGTTTCTCCTCCAACTTTAATATCAACTCCACACAGGCAGGTATTTTTAATGCTCTGTTCACTAATTTAGCCCCAGAGCTAAAATAATGCTTAAGAGTCATTAACAGCCAATGAATATGCTTGCTGAATGAATATCTGCCTGAAATAAGAGAAATTTATTCAATTACTTTTCACGGCCACAATCTGACTTTATTTTATGCTATGAACATGAAATTGTCTAGATACTTCACACCTACTTAACTAAGCTTATACATAAACCATGCATTTTAGAACCAGGACCAAGATGAAGTATAAATGATACTTTTAAAATCCATTTTATCATGTTACTTCTATCTTATTAAGAAAAGTAATGAAACTGTGGCTGAAGTACACGTGGAATAGCCAACAACTCACTGTCGCTTCACTGGGAAATTGAGCAACGGTAGTAAGGTGAGCAACGTCGTTACCTGACAGAATCAAGGCGATGCCTCCACACGCGTTGGGAGAAGACATAGACGTCCCGTTCATGAGCTGAGTTCCACGCAGCGTCCAGTTAGGAACAGAGGCTATGGCACCTCCTGGGGCGCTGATGCTCACTCCAAGGGCCCCATCAGCACTGAACGAAAGCAGTTAGAGTCTGCTTACGACGGCGGACATTGGATAAACAGGGCCTTTGTAGAAAGGCCACTGGCCAAATAAATTACAGTACAACACACGAACTATCCGCAGTCACGGCTATTTCACTATTACGCAGCAGTTTTTTCCCTCATAAGTGGACAAAATGTCTGTGTGTGTGCGTATCTGGGCTTACATATGGCAGGCCACAGTATTAAGTATGTTTTATAGAAGGACAGTAAATGAGGGTCACTGCTCAGACGCCTGATGAATGTACTTTTCGCGTCTGTAATAAGCAGAAGCACCCTCTTGTCTACAAAGTCTAAAATAGCGCTGTCCAGGAGAAGCATGTGGGACACACATGGCATTTAAAGTTTTCTAAAAGCCATATTTAAAAAAAGCTAACAAAAAGATGGTTTACTTAATTTTAGTAACATATTTTATTTAACCCAACATATCTAAAATATTATAATTTCAACATGAAATTGATAGGAAAAAATGAGTTAATTTACATTCTTTTTTGTACCAAGTTTGCAAATCTGGTGTTCATTTCATACTTGCAGCACAGCTCAGTTCAGACTCTCATGTGACCAATGGCTGCCATGCTGGACTCGAGCCAGCAGGGTCTGCTGAGTTAAAGCCCATAGAGTTCACCATCGCATCGTCACCAAACACCAGCTCAACAACTATCCTTGTTCCTGGCTAGGAATATTGGGGCTATTTGGTTTCACATTTTAACAGAGAACTGAAAGCAATGCAAACAACTCCTGTAACGGGTTGGTAGCAGCCCTCCTAGTGACTATCCTAAAACAAATATTATTGGGTAAATATCTGTTGACCTGTAAAGATGTTCTCACTGTATTACCGAGTGACAAAAGTAGGTTATAAAAGTGCCTGAGTCACGTGCGCTTCCACTTACGCACACGGTAATGACTAAAAAGATGTTCTTCGAAATCTGACCCATACATACGATAGATGATGAGGTTTAGGGTGATTCCCACTTTTCTCTTTGCACTGTCTATGTTGTCTACCAATGTTTGCACTGAACCTTGATATCTGGTAACTGGAACAAATAACTGGGAAGACTCATGAATTCTGACTACTTCCTTACTCTCTATTGATTTTCCACTAGTCTGTTAAAGTAGCTGATCATAAAGCATTTCTGGTGTTGGAAATAGTGTTCTAAAAATAGGTTCCATAAAACGTAAATAAAACTTTCACTGAAATAAAAAAATAAAATTTTCCTTATATAAACCTTACATATTCTTAGTGAAGGACTGTAGACATGGGCATAAAATTTATAACAGAATAGTTATGTCATACATCTAACAATGAAATAACTAACTTATTTCTTTAATTACCCGTTTCCCTAAAACGAGATTGTTAATCAAAATGAAAATGCAAAAACCAATAGAAAGAAACGGTAAAATGACCAAAACTCTACCCCTCCCCACCATGCAGTTTAACAAAGTATTTGTAATAGTCCCACGTACAACTCTCAACCTACCTGGGGCCTCTAGAAGACCACGTGTACTGATTTGCAGGTAATTTCTCTCTCAGAGAATACTCGGCAACCATCATATCAGGAGAAACGTAGGCACCAACACCTGTGGAGTGGATCTGGTCATTAACAAAAGGACACAAGACAGGGATCCTAATTCTAAACCCACTGCTCCCTCGGCTGTGTGACCCTAGTAAATCGCCTACTCTCCCGATACCACAGTTCTTTCTCACAAAATGGAAAGATAAGAAAATTTAATAACCAAGGCAAGTTTACTACATGCCAGATGTTACACTAGGTGGTATGCTTTTGTATATAAAAATACCTTCCAGGATTATTATGTGGATTAAATATAATAATGTATCTAAAAGTGTATCTATGTGTAAAAGAGAAATGTGTTTCAAATTTTAAAAATATAACTTTAGAAAGATAAGGAATCAGTTGATTGGTCTTCATTTTTAAATGACCACAAAAATGACTGTAGTAAATAACAAGCATATAACATGCTACATACAGTCTTTTAGTATTATATATATTTTTTGCGGTACGCGGGCCTCTCACTGTTGTAGCCTCTCCCACTGCGGAGCACGGGCTCTGGATGGGCAGGCTCAGCTGCCATGGCTCATGGGCCTAGCCGCTCCGCGGCATGTGGGATCTTCCCGGACTGGGGCACGAACTCTTGTCCCCTGCGTCGGCAGGCGGACTCTCAACCACTGCAACACCAGGGAAGCCCTACATACAATCTTTTAGATAAATGTGCAGATGCAAACTAGTTAGACTCTGCAATCACAGAACATAGAGATCAAACTCAGTTCCTTCATTCTAGAAATTTGGAAGCAGAGCGTAGAGAGATTAAAAAAATTTACTAAAGGAAATGACTGGCAGAGACAAGACTTAGAATCGAAGCCTACCAGCTCCTCATTCTTCTTTACAACACACACATCTTCGGAGCAGAAGTCTAGATAAAATAGGTGAGTTAAGAGGACTCAGGTTAACGATGCTGCCACATAAAACTAATTGTTTTGTAAAATTTAGTATAAAATTTTCAGTGAAACTGGGGATAAAAAAATGACAAAATACTGAGCATTGTAGCAGTGCAGTGTATTTTGATCATTAGATACCTTTGAGGTCTATTTTCTGTTTCATTTTAATTTGTGTACTTAAAAATATCTAGAGATCTGGAATACACAAGGGATGTATCACACTGGCAGGCACTGTTATCTTAACACATGATTTAACAGAATTACTGAATCAAAAGGTTTCAAATTACAATAAAGGGGTCCAGCGGTAAAGAATCCACCTTGCAACACAGGGAACGTGGGTTCGATCCCTGGAAACTAAGATCCACGTGCCGCAGGGCAACTAAGCCCGTGTGCTACAACTACTGAGCCTGTGCACCTCAACTAGAGCCCATGTGCCGCAAACTACAGAGCCCACGTGCTCTGGAACCCGCATGGCACAACTAGAGAGAAGCCATGCGCCACAACGAAAAAGGTCGTGCATGCCTCAACGAAGATGCCAGGTGCCACAACAAAGACCTGACGCAGCCCCCGCAAAAAAACAAAACCAAAGTATATAAAGCAAGCTACACCTTGCTTAAAATTTACAAGCTATAAATAAAAGCACGTCCTATAAACATAAGGTCACTGATATTTCAAAACAGAAACATTTTCAAAAGGACCAGTTTCTGTTCTAAGCTTTGATGCCCAAATTTTGTTGTGTCTATAACATCAATAATATCTTTACAACTATAATAACACTTATGATATATACATATCTGTTCAGTTACTGATGCATACGCCAGAAAAACTGTTTGGGACCAGTTTTTATAGTCATGCATCCAATCACAAATGTTAAGAGGTGTAAGCCTTATTTTGATCCCAAATTTAAAAATAAACCAAAAAACTTTAGGCCTCATTTACTACGTAAGGGATCTCTCAATTCATCCTCCTCATTCATGATCTTAGTAAAAAAAATCAGGGCTGGGTTTCATGTTTTGTGGAGGGGGGGTTTTGCACAAGGCGGCAGCTACTGTACTATAATGGAAGTTAATTTGATTATTTTCATATTATGACTGCAACTAATTTTGCGCTCCTACAACTCCCGCTGACAGGCATTTTTTTCCCGTTAGATTATAGCGAAACAACACTGCATCAGATCCTGAAGACCAAAGAGTGGGAAAAAGCCACATTCATAGAACAAATGTGATTCAACTGCTTTTCACAATAATGAAGCTCCCTTCCTCTACATCTAAATCTTTCTGCATGTTCCAAGAGAAATTAAAAGAGGAAACGCGACTATAAATAAATTGCCCTACACTATAAATAAGTAGTGAAGCAAGTGTCTTTATTTATGCTGTTTACTTAGCCTGGAAAGCCCTTCCCTTGCTTATTTCTACCTATTAAAATCCTCATTCTCACACTGCTTTCAGAAAGCCTTGCCCAAATTCTCAAAGCAGAGGTAACTGCACATTTGTAATCCCACAGCCCTGGATCTGTACTTCCAGTAAACCCCTTACTCCAGGCTGCTGTAGGGGAAATTCTAGATCAGCAAGTCCCTACTAGATTTCACTTTCCTAAGGATCTACTTAAGGCTCACAGTGTCTTGCACAGAGTAGAGATACAGTTAACATTGGATGAACTGAGGTTTTTTGCCTGCTTGTTCCTAAGTCTATTTCTAAAACAGGAAACTAACCTATCACACTTGATGTGGTTCCTCCTGGGCACCCGACTGTAGAAAGGCAGGGGCCGTTATTCCCAGCACTTGAAACATAAATTACGTTATGCTTCCACACAGCTTCACTAATTACTTCACATATTCTCCTGAAAGAGACAGACAATTCCGCTGAACATATAAAACTGTCCCACTTTTCAAGAACTATATGACCATAATGTGAAAATATTTTCAAACATGGTGTATATGAAAAAACAAACCAAAACAAGGGTTCTAAGTAGCGTAAGTAAGATGGTGGTCATGGATCAGGAGAGGTGCTTTAGAATCACTCAGGACATCCTCAAACTACAAGTGCTGAGCTCCTATGCCCACAGTGTTTATAACACCAAACTACGCTCAAACGCACGGTTAAGTAAATTTCGGCACATCCACCATTGGTGGAACACGATACAGCCATCCCAAGAGATACACCCTCGTTGGGTTTTAGTGGAGGGAAGGAGTTAGGAGCCCCCAGGTTAAACATGGGGAAAATGCTAGATACAAAACTGAATATATGTGGGGAAAATAAACTACAAAAGGACCAAGAGCAAAGACTGAACCATTGGGCAGTGACTGGGTGGTGGGACAACAGGGGTCCACCTCCATCTACCACTTAAAGTATTCAGAAATGACTCCTTGGGAATCCACACACACAGCTGTGACAAGTGGCAAAGGTGAAAGTGGAAATAAGGCACTAAGAAGAACTTAAATGTAGGATTTAAAATATAAGAAATCTGGTTAGAGCTTGACAGCAAATAAGAAAAATGTACTGGTATTAATTAAAGGAGACAAAGTTAGACCACAAGGAAGAAAATGGGGTCAATATAAAAAAGGTAAAGGGCCAAGGACACTCCAAAGTGATAAATGTGAAGGAAAGAATGCTAGGGAAAGAAGACTTTAAAAGAAGGAATGTTAAAGGAGAGAAAGAAATACACTGAGGTAATCAAGCTACTGAAGCAAGAGAAGAAGGGGCGAGATTACCTTCATGGATGAAACAACTGAGAGAGAGGGTACTTGTGAGACATTCCTTTCCTGCCCCACAAGGGACTTAGTACCAGTGATCTGAGAAAATTAAGGGTTTTTTTTTTTTAACTTTTTAAAATTTTTATTTTTTATATTAACATAGAGTAAAATTGACTTTCTTTTTGGTGTACAGTTCTTCGAGATTTAACACATGTATAGCCTGTGCAACCACCACCATAAACACAGTAATAATTTTAGCACCTCATTAAAAAGTCTCCCTGGTGTTATCTGTCCATTTGTAGTTACATGTTCCCTTCTAAGCCCTGGCAACCACTCATCATTCTTGATTCCAGTCATTGTGTCTTTTTCAGCATGTCACATAAATACAATCTTGAGATATACAAGACTGGGTGTATGTGGATGGTGGGTGTATAGGGATGGTGGGTGTATGTGCATGGTGGGTGCATGTGGGTGGTGGGTGTATAGGGATGGTGAGTGTATATGGATGGTGGGTGTACGTGGATGGTGGGTGTATGTGGATGGTGGGTGTATGTGGATGGTGGGTGTATGTGCGTGGTGGGTGTATGTGGGTGGTGGGTGTATAGGGATGGTGTGGTGTATAGGGATGGTGGGTGTATGTGGATGGTGGGTGTATAGGGATGGTCTGGTGTATAGGGATGGTGGGTGTACGTGGATGGTGGGTGTACGTGGATGGTGGGTGTACGTGGATGGTGGGTGTATGTGGATGGTGGGTGTATAGGGATGGTGGGTGTACAGGAATGGTGGGTGTATGTGGATGTGTGGTGTATAGGGATGGTGGGTGTATAGGAATGGTGGGTGTATAGGGATGGTGGGTGTACATGGATGGTGGGTGTACGTGGATGGTGGGTGTGTGTGGATGGTGGGTGTGTGTGGATGGTGGGTGTATGTGGATGGTGGGTGTATAGGGATGGTGAGTGTATGTGGATGGTGGGTGTATGTGCATGGTGGGTGTATGTGGATGGTGGGTGTATAGGGATGGTCTGGTGTATAGGGATGGTGGGTGTATAGGGATGGTGGGTGTATAGGGATGGTGGGTGTACATGGATGGTGGGTGTACGTGGATGGTGGGTGTATGTGGATGGTGTGGTGTATAGGGATGGTGGGTGTATAGGAATGGTGGGTGTATAGGGATTGTGGGTGTATAGCGATGGTGGGTGTATAGGGATGGTGGGTGTATAGGGATGGTGGGTGTATATGGATGGTGGGTGAATGTGGATGGTGGGTGTATGTGGATGGTGGGTGTATGTGGATGGTGGGTGTATGTGGATGGTGGGTGTATGTGGATGGTGGGTGTATAGGGATGGTGTGGTGGGGGAGTGGGGGAGAGGTGATCAATAAGTAAACACTCTAAATAAGGTAATTTCAAAGTTAGTACTATGAAGGACAAAGAGGTGAGGCAACATGAAGTCAAGGCTAAGCCAGTGGACTTGGCAGCAGGAAGATCCTGACGGCACAGGCATGGATGGGGTGGGGCAGTGAGACATGTCCATGGAAAACAGTGAACATACGTAATAACTAAGTTTTGCTGGGAAAGTAAGTGAAGGCTGTGTGAAATGAAGAGGTTTTTTAGTAAGTTAATTTTAAAGCTAGCAGGTACTAGAGCATGTCTGTGTAGTAATGACAACCCAGGAAAGGCGAGGGATGATGCTGGAGCAGTCTTTGAGGAAAGAGGAGATGAGAGCCAGATCGTAAGTGCCTGAGTGGCTTTCGATCCCAGCACTTCTTTCATTACAGAGCAAGGGAAGGCAGAAGGTTGGGTCAGACAGGTCACAGAAAGGGCATGGAGGTTCCCTCTGAGTGCTTCTGTTTTCTCTGGGAAAGAAAGACGTGAGGACATCAGCTGAGGAATGAAAGGGGAGGTCGCTGAAAGGCTCCAAGGAGAAAAGGAGGTGTAAAACGGCCGTCCAGGAGTGCAAGGGCACGTGCAGTGTGACCAAAGACGACGCTGATGAACATCTCCGATTCGCGGTCCTAAACAAAGTATGACATCAGTGTGACCTCCACAGACCCGGGCAGATGAGTTGTGGGATCACTGAAGGATCTGCCGGGCTTCCACAAGTCTAGATTTTGTCAGGAAAGTACACCTGGAAGAGGTCAGGCTGCGTGTGGATGAGGAATTCTAGTGACAGATGGGCCCTCGGGTCCACCTGGCTGGCTAGGAGGGGAAAACTACATCAAAGATGTGACTGTGGGAATGGGGGCGGGGTTCTCAGAGACAGACAGTTATCATCTACCCACCGAGTCTGCTCTTTTTCAGTTGTGATATCCAATCCAGTTCTAAAAAGCATTTAATACTTTTCATCAGCTAAGCTTCTATGGCTGACAATTGCCAAAGAACACTCACCCAGAATTTGGCCAGTGAGTTGCTTCTCCATAGCTGTAGTTGACAAGATCACACTTATGATTTATAACCTCTATCATCTATTGAAAAGATTAAGAGTCCAGTTTAGGCAGCCATTTATAGAAACAGATGAGCCAGTACAATAAAGGCATGGAATCCCATAGTTTCTTAACCAATTGTATTCCAATTCAAATCTAAATTTATAAGTTATCCTCAGGCATATGGTTGATAAACTTAAAAAAATGTAGGAGGGAGTCACAGAGTACAGGAAGTAGTCAATAAGAAACAAACTAGCATTTGCAGAGTGGAGCTGGGGAGAGGAAGGGGGATGGAATGGTTCTTATTAAAGTCTAAATTTGCTGAAGTAAAATATAATTCATATGTTAAAATGAAATGCAGAATAATAAATTCTTCTCACACTGATGGAGCAAGCTGGCGAAGAGGTCTTTTTAATTTTTAAAGTAGCTCAAAACAACTTCCTAAGGGATTTACTAGAAGTGAGAGTATAATGTAAATAATACTTTCATAGTTTCCAAAAAACTTTATCCTGATAATTTTCAATAAAAATATATAAATGAATTAAGCATTTTTGCTTTTAAAAACGAAGTCCTATACACCAAATACAGTTCCAATATTTTTTGTAAAGCCAGAGCACTTTATAAACCTGAAAACATCCATGATCATTAATCATTAGTCTTCGAAGTCAACAGCTCACAAATACTCACAGCTCTGATAAGGCCCGTGCCCGTTTCCATTGTGCTTAGTCTTGTATCACCAATCTTGATGGAAAGAATCTGAGCACCAGGAGCCACGCCATTCCGTTCAGGTTCTTCTGGAAAATGCCCGGCAGCTATACTGGCTACGTGTGTTCCGTGAGCTCCTAGAGGCAAAAAGGGGAGAAGATGACAAAACATCCTCAGAGACTCCAAGTTTTAACCATTAGATTCAATTTGCACATTATTAATCACAATAAAAGTCATAGAATAAAAATATAGTCTCATCTTAACATCTAACAGTGTATTATTATCTTAAGTCTCTTAACGATAATTCACAAAAAAATGAATTACACACACTATTCTGCCATCCTGGATCCTACCCGTTTCACTGAGAGTGAAAATGTAAGTCACAAAGGCGAGAAAATATTTGCAACATATGTAACTGACAAAGAGCTTATATCCAGAACATAATCTTTCAAATTCAAAAGAAAAATGGGTAATACACTTGAAAAAGCATTTCCCAAAAGAGAATAACCAAATGGCAAATATATGTATGAAAAGATGTTTAACTCCATTAGTCACCCGGAAAATACAAACGAAAGCCACACTGAGATGCCTCTTACTACAGTTCTGAGCCTGACATGGCAACCGTGGGTGGGGCCGTGCACTCACACTCTGCTGCGGGGCGCTAAGGGAGCAGCTGCTGTGAAGAGGAGCTCCGAGAGTCTTAAATAGGCAACCACCACACCCAACCAGTTCTCTCAGACACTGGTCCAAATTAAACAAAAACATATTTCTACAAAGACCTGTACGCAACTGTTGAAACAATCCAAATGTGCATCAACAGATGAATGGATAAACAAACCATGGTGGATGCACATGACGAAACACTACTCAACAATAAGGAACAAGCTAGTTTACAGTCACAATATGGATTCTGAAATAGGCAGGCAAAAAAAATTTTTCTTCAATTCCATTTATATAAAATTCTAGAAAATGTAAAGTAATCTAGAGTGGACAGAAAGCAGTTTAGCGGCTACCTGAGGATGTGCGTGGAGACAGGGCTGGGTTATAAAGGAAGACATGCCAACTTTTGGGGGTGATGAATATGTTCGTAATTTTGACTGTGGTGATGGTGTCCTGGGTGTATGCACATATCAAAACTTACCAAACCGTGTGTATCCATATGTGCAGTTTCTTGTACTTCAGCTATTCCTCAACAGAGCTTGGGGAGGGGGAGGGAAAGAGCTGGCTGTCCTACTTCACTCTCCTTCTCCCTCCCCAGAAGTAACAACTACCCTTACCCTGAAGCTGGTACGCACATTCTTCCCACCTATGTTTTCATATTTTTACCACACACACACACGCATAAACATAATATAGTACTGCTTGGCATGTTTAAAAATTTTACACAAATGTTTTACCATGCATAATTTTTTTCAGTAAAGTTTATGTATCTGAGATTTCTGCATACAGGAATATGTAAATTTATTCATTTTCATTCCTATATAATGTATTCCACAGGATGAATAATACAAGTTTTTTAAAAAACGTATTCTTTTGTTGATGGGCATTTAAAAAGTTTACAACTTTTTCAAAATTACATAGAACGCTGTAGTGAGGATCCTTTTACCTGACTCTTTGCACTCATGGGTGAATTTTCAAGGGTTAATATTTGGAGGTGAAATTACTGTTCATAAGATGAATTATGCTGATCTATTTTTTGTGGTTGGCCCATGCTTATACTCCTCGAATGGAGCCTACATGGTTATGGCTTTAAAAAAAGCCAGGGAATTTCCAGGGAATCAAGTCACATCTATTATTCCAGACCTAGTTCTTTAGTAGGGACCATTCGATTAACTTCTCTATAAGGCTGCTTCTGGCTAGAAGAATTTGTCATCTTACCACTTTGTAAATTTATCTCTAGTTAGCAAATCTGAAGCAGAATACCTCCACTCGTCACTATGGAGAGCAGGTTTCCATCATCATATATATTAACGGAGTAATTCAACATCTCAGCTGTGCCAAAAGAGCCATATTCCTGGGCCTCTCTGTAATTTCTCAAAACAGTAGATTTACTCAAATCCCCGTCTTCATTTGAAGCAATGCAGGCTCTGTAAGATGAGAATAAAGAGTAGGTAATGAAATTTATCTTATTTTCTTACTTTTTAAAAAATTACACAATACTGTTTCTCAGATATCTTCTCACCACTCTATCTGCTTTTACCATAACAAACATGGCAACTGCATGTTTCATGGAGTAGACAGTAAAGATAAGGTAAAATAACTTACAGGAACCAGCCCTTAAATGAAGTCATGTACAGAGCTTTAGGAACTGTCCTTCACGAAACTCCAGGCACAAGACCATCTATCTGCTTAAGGAATCAGACCAAAGCTTAGCCTCGACCTTTAGAATAGTTTAGGGTGATTCTGACAACATAGTTTAGGCCCTGCTTCCTTCTGATTCTTTTAGAACTGATTTCATGAATCCAACAGCATAGGTGGGCCCTCGAAGCTAGATGAACTACACGGAGCCTCGGACGCACATTTATAACAGCCTTAGGCAAACGTTTGTTTTTCACAAGAAGCATTTTCTACAGTTTTATGGTTGTCCTCCTGTCTGCTCTTTCCTCATTTTATTAACTTTAAAATTTTTAAAATATATATTCCAAACACTTTAGAAGACAGACTGATGAAAACTAAATAAATCTAAAACAGTCATAAATGAAACGTACGTCATTTAAGGGTCAACACTATGTGTTTAGCTATTAGACCTTTCTGCTCATTTTCTAAATAAGAACAACTGTGTTTTAACAAGCTAAGTACATCAATCACAATCGCTATAATGAATTAATGGAAGCCCACTAGTATAGTGTAGAGAGGGCATTATTATAAATACTAAGGCATACATTTCATTAACACACTACAAAAGAAGAATTTGGGAAGAAGAATCTCTGAAATCATCGGTTTGTTTTTATGTATACTCCAATGCGTGCCTAAAATGATTTACAGCATTTCAAAAAAATAAGTACAATATAGCAAGACACAGGAGAATGAACACTTACGGGGAAAGTAAGGCATAGAGAAAACAAGCAGCACATCAAATGGAATCAGAGCTGAGGTTAGCGGATAAAACGTATGCCAACAAATCTTCCACATCTGCTAGCACCGTTGATGCCAAAAGCAGCACCGCTGATGCCAAAATTTAAGTACCTGGCCAGCCTCCATGCTGGAAATCACTCTCCAGTCCTCCCTTTCCCTCACGCAGCCCATCACACACTAAACGGCTAACAGTTCCTCCATCATTCTCTGGATCTTTCCCCTCTACCCTCAATCCCCTTTCCTACCCTCTGCTCAGCTAACTTGTGCTGACCCTTCAATGACATCTCTCTTGACGCTTCCTAGTCAGGTTCAGATGTTCCCAGGGAGTACTTGCTTCCAGAGTCTGGAGTCCATGGAGCAGCTTCTAGAGAGTCTGCTTGGTACAAAGAAGCTATTTGCCAAATGGTGAAAGAAGGCATCAACATCTTCTAACAACATTCTCACAGCAAATACTGTGACACATTTCACAGCACTTCTTATAACCACCATCTACATGGAGGGACTCAACAATTCAAGCACCATATCAAAATATAAATACAGAACTTAGTGACTTCACTAAATAACTCCACAGAGGGCAAATGTGAACATGGTGCAAGGGTATACGTTTCTGAAGGTCTGTTTGGCTTAACTCAAGGGACAGTTGTTAGAAGACAGAGAAGGCCTGTGGACAGGATTAGAGTACGTGTGTGTGAAAAGAATCCACACTTTTCATCAAACTCTCAAAGGAAAACTGAAACGAGGTCAAAAACCACTGAAAAGAAACCAATTGTCTTTTCTTTATGTCGTCCTCTATAAATAGTGTTTCTCTGACCAGGTTTTGCTCCCTATTGAGGGACAGCACTTGACACTATGCATCCTGGCAAATACTTGAGTGCAGTCATACTAGGTTACCTGGTTAAGTGCGGAGACAGGGGTTTAACAATTAGTAGAATTGTGTCAAGCGGAGGGCAGACCTGACATTCTTGAAACAAAACAGACACTTAAGGTCACTTTACCTCCCCTCAGAAATGCTTGGCATTTCTGACATGAGACATGAGAACACCTGCAGACAGTGCCGAGATTTGCCTTAAGGTGATTCAAGATCTTTAAGATTCGCTTCAAAAAATTCTGGATCTAACTCTGAGGTGGGGTGGGGGAATCAAAGTCCCATACAATATATAGTATTGTGCAAAACAAGTTAGATTATTTCTAGTAGCACTTGAAAGCATGATTCTGCTGTGTTTTTCATTGATTATACTAACATTTTCTAAAATGTTTTCTAGTTATCACAGATTTCACTTCACTTAATATTTGATTAAATTTCATTTCCAACACAAAAATTCTTCAAGATGTCTCAGCATACTGTTGACAAACTATTACACTTATCACTTTCTTTGTCAATTGCCTTAAAGACCAAGAAAACTTTCTGGAAGCATACACTGGCCCCCTGGACATCCTAACCCCAAGCCATTCCCCTTAGGACAACGTAGTCCGCAGTGCTTTCAGCATCTATAGAAACACTTTAATTGAAACCACCTACTGCTCCACTACCCAATCCCCGCTAACATTAAAGTATTTCCTTAAGTCCTTTTGCGTGTTTTGTAGTAAATTTTCCGTGTCACTGAATTTTGTATCTAGTATTTTCCTCACACTTAACCTTACCTCCTCTCCCATGACAAAAATCACTGAAGGTTTATGACTGGGAGTGACTGTATCGTGTTATACCACGGGGTAGATGTCCCAAAATTTACTAAACCATACGTTTGAACAACTTTTTAATATTACAAACTCTTGATCAAAGCTTCTGCAAAGCTTTTGGAAAAGAACTGTTCACAATGTGTGCACACCTGCACATATACACACACCAAAACATACTACAATACATGGAAAAGTTGCATGAATATCAACTATCATCTAGATTGAAATATTGTTATATGCAAATATTTTATTACCACTTTCAGGCCCAAATGGAGTAGAGATTTCCTATTCAACTGACAATTTTATATACCCATTATCAAAGATGAGTTACTACCCACATCTGTGAGAGGAAAGCCCCCTTTTAAGTCGGTGCATTATAAACTAAATAACAAGAGACAGCATTCAAATCACCATATCTTGTTCTGTGTTTGCCACATCTCGGGAAACAATTCTTTACATATGAGCAGGGACTCAAACTACAAAACAATTTCTGGAAGGGTCCCTGGTTTATTGTGGCGACCCTGAAATATGTACATGCCCAAATATCTGTATTAAGAACATATTCCTGCTTCTACCCAGATCGTAATTCAAGAAGACATACTAGCTGACATAAAGGAACACAACTTCAGTGTATGATTCACTAAGAAAGAAAGTAGAAAATGTACGTGATAGGTAACTTGGTATAAATCATCATTATTAGTAGTAGTAGAAGCAGCAGATACAGCTTACCCTTATCCAGTACCTACTATGTCTAGAAACATCAAATTTACAAAACCCTCTAAGGAGGTACGATTATTATCCCAATTAACAGATGAGGAAATAGGCCTAGAGAGGTGCAGATAAAGCATTCAAACTCACATGCTAGGATTCCGTCTCAGATCTGAGCTCTAACGCTGCCGCCCGCATCACGCTGCCTCACTTCAACTTAGCTACTAGGTCTCTGTTGGTAAATCTTTACACAACTTTCCTCCTCTGCCCTTAAAACTTTTATAGTAGATGCTTTGCAACATCCTCGTGCACTTACTTTCCAAACTGCCCAGCTTCAATCAGGAACATTTCTACATACACCAATCATCAACCTGCTAATATTATCTGTTTAATGACTACTATCTGGTTAATGAAATAAGATTCTTTAAAACAGCTAAGGGTCAGCTTCCGTGTCTAAAATACTAAGAGGTTCAAAAGGCTTATCTAAAACTACCCAAAAGCCAATTTGGCCCTCAAGTAGCTTTGCCTGGAGATATTAATGTCACATAAACCAAATCTCTGGGCAGTTCTGAGGGTTTAATGTTCTTCAGAGCAGATAAAATGATTTTTAAATGAAGAACTGGAAACACACGGCTTACCCCCAGGTCTCACCATCATGCCACACCAAGCAGTCATATACAGGACCAGGATCACTGTATTTTTTCTCAAAAGAGTTAAGCAATTCCACTTGACTCTGAAGCTCTTCCTTGATTAGTTTATTTGCCTAAACAATTAGAACAGACATTAATATTAGCACATTTTGTGCTCTTGAAAGGTGATATTAACATACAACCAAAGACACCAAAGACACAGTGTGACCCAATAGTAAAGTCATTTTACCCTGGAAAAATGTAAGAAAATTTTCTTTTTATATCTGTGCAACTTGTAGTCCAGTTTAGTGGCAGTAACAATTAAAATATTAAACAGTAAAAAATACTTCTTTTACTCACTATCATATTCAGTCACTCCCTACAGCTGCTTTGGGAAAGACATGGTGCTACACGGTGGTGCTATCATTTGGCCAAGGGTGTTGGTCACATACCTATAATTGTATAATTCATTTCCAAAAGTAATGCTAAAATTGTTATAAAATAGTTTCTCTATCGACTTTTAGATTTTTATATCAGGAACATTTCCATTTCAAATTTGTTTCTTAAGAACCCAAATAAATAACAGGAACCTCTTTTAGAGGTTTACCTCTTTTAGAATTCGCTAAGTTAAGTACATACTATGTTCATGACCAAGTACATACAAGCTGCTATTCAACCACTTTCATCTACAAAAACGGGAAATTCATATGCTTCAACCTAGGCACTTTTTAAAACTATATACTATATTAGACTGCCCTACATTCACCTGAATAGTCCTCATGAATAAAAATTTAAGTTTCACACATTCCCAAAATCTGAAGTTGTGCTTCATTTTTATTTATCCAATATATTCAACATTTACTCCTCCTTAAGGAAAAAGACAATTATATAAACAATTCTGGCATACAATATAAAAAGGATAATTAAATTCAGATCCCTCTTCTATAAAGTTCGTTGTCTATATGTAGCACCTGAAATACTACATTTCACGTCTCCAATAGGAGGCTGAAGAACAAATCTTGATCTAATAGAAGATTACACAGCTGTTAAAAAAGGATGATGTACACAGATTAATAAAAGTTAAATGTGTACGTAGATCTATGCAGGCCAGTGGTCCTTGACCCAAGCTGCATGTTAATTAAAGCTCCTGAAGAGTTTTAAAAATGCTTGCCTCCCCTGCAAGGTTTTGATTTAATTCCTCTCTAGGGCAAAAGCACTGACAGTTTTTAAAGCTCCTGATGTGACTCTAGTATGCAGCTAGGGCTGAGAACCACTAATACAATTGCATTTCTGATTAAGAAATGCATGCCATTAGAAGCCTAAATAGACATTTCTCCAAAGAAGACACACGGATGGCCAAAAGGCATGTGAAAAGATGCTTAGTATCACTAATTATTAGAGAAATGCAAATCAAAACTACTGAGAGGTTATCACCTCTCACTGATCAGAATGGCCATCATCAAAAAGTCTACAAATAATAAATGCTGGAGAGGGTGTGGAGAAAAGGGAACCCTCTTACACTGTTGGTGGGAATGTAAACTGGTGCAGCCACTATGGAAAACAGTATGGAGATTCCTTAAAAAACTAAAGATAGAGCTACCATATGATCCAGCAATCCCACTCCAGGGCATATACCTGGAAAAGACGAAAACTCCAATTCGAAAAGATACATGCACCCCAGAGGTCATAGCAGCACTATTTACAATAGCCAAGACAAGGAAGCAACCTAAATGTCCATCAACAGATGAATGCATAAAGAAAATGTGGTACATATATACAATGGAATATTACTCAGCCATAAAAAGGAACAAAATAATGTCATTTGCAGCAACATGGATGAACCTAGAGATTATCATACTAAGGGAAGTAAATCAGGAAGAGAAAGACAAATACCATATGATATACTTACATATGGAAATCCAAAAAAATGATACAAATGAACTTACTGACATAACAGAAAAGACACACAGACACAGAAAACAAATTTATGGTTACCAAAGGCGGAAGGCAGGAGGGACAAATTAGGAATTTGGGATTAACAGATACACACTATTACACATTAAATAGATAAACAAGGACCTACTGTATAGCACAGGGAACTATATTCAATATCTTGTAATAATCTATAATGGGAAAGAATCTGAAAAAGAATATATATATATGTATGTGTAACTGAATCACTTTGCTGTACACCTAAAACATTGTAAATCAACGATACTTCAATAAAAAAATTCATTAGAAGAAAAGAAATGCATGCATTAAAAGAAAAATTCAGAAGGACGAATGTCAGGTTGCTGTTACCATCCCTGGGCAGTGGCATTTCAGAGGCTTTCACTTGCTAAACTTTACATACCTGTGTTGCCCGAAAGTTTCTGCAGCTAGCACTCATTATTTTCATACTAAACCAAGAATTATTTTCATTTTATAAACTGATTCACAAAAGTGCAACGGCAAGGATGTTGAACAATGGGAGGTCTCGTACGTTTCCTGTGGAACTAGTACGATCACTTTATGACCCATCAAAAGACAGGCACAAGAATTTTCAAAATAGGATTTTTCATAATAGCCAAAAACTGAAAACAAAGCAAGTACCAATCTGCAGAATGGATACATAAATCGTGGCCCATCAATTATATAGCAAGGAAAATAAACTACTGCAACACCCCACACATGGAGGAATCTCACAAAAAACATCGAACGAAAGCAGCTACGCATAGAAGAACACACACTGTATGATTCCATTTTACAAAATTCAAAACAGGTTAAAGCCGTTCGATAAGTGTCGGAAATCAGGATGGTGGCTGCTTTGGGGAGGAAGCAGCAGTGAGTAGGAAGAGGCAAGAGAGGGGCTGGGGTGCTGCATATATGGGGTGCTCACTTTGTGACAATTCATGACAATACACTTAGGAGTTATGCACTTGTACGTGTGTGTATTCTATGTTTGTTAAGAACTTTTAAACAATTGATAGACACATATGTAAACTGACTTCAGGAAAAATAAGCAAAGAAAAATTAGTAAAAGTAAACAACATAAAACTTGTGAAAAAGAGTCTATTAATTCTCTAAGAACTCTTAATTCTCTGAGAACATGGTAACGTTTAAATAAAAGCGACTAGCACCAACTTGGGAAGGGCAATTGTTGGCAACGTCGAATTCTTCCTGCTTTCGACAGGCTTCTGCAAGGGCGACTCTGTGAACAGGGTCCCACATTTTTTCCTTCCGTTCTTTCTGCAAAGACAGAAAAATGACTTTCCAATGAGGTTGGCAAATATTCAGGTAAACCTAGATAGTCATTTACAGTTATTATGAGCTGGGATGCTATACAATTCTCCTATAAAGGTTAAAAAAATCATGTATAATCAAGCTGATAAAGCAATGGATCAGTTATAAAAAACTGATTAGCTAACTCACCACATCTAGGTTTTAAGAGAACAAGTTTACCAAGGCACAACCAAATGTATTTTTACACATATGTCCCAATTTAAATCCTTTCCTTCTCCGAGAATAACTAATACCATGTCAGGTAACTGACTGAAATCCCAGTCATTTGAAGAAAAAGTTTATTTTGAACCCTTACAGAATTGGGAAATGCCTTCAGCCAAGAGCAAGCAGAAGACAGGAGTAAGAGTGCCTGCAGTTGCATTTTGATGGACCTGCCGGCTTCCTCAATCTCCGTCCTCTCTAGCCTGTTTTTTTTCCCCCACCCTCTTGATAGGGGATCCGCTTTAATTTAACCACTCTATTTGTATGTTAATTCGTACCTTAACACGGTTGATTAAATTTAATATAGTGCATAAAAATACTATGCATTTCAGCCTGAAATTTTAAAATAAAATAGTATCCAATAAAAGTTGAGTTAAGTGCATTTATTTTTTGTATTTTTTTTTTCCAGAATGATTGGAATCTGACAAATAAGTCAAGGTTATATATGTAAAGTACTGAGTAACTTCTATGGTTCACTGACCCCTGGAGAAGCAAATCACAATACTAGATTAGATAAAAGGGCCCACAGGTCTTACCTGTGAGGCCCCTTTGCCAGGATCACATCTTGTTTTATAGCTGAAACCTGTATGGGCTACTATTGTCAGCAGTCCTCTAAAAGCAGCACTGTCCGATACGGCAGTCACTGGCACATGTTGCTATTAAAACTTAAATTTTAAAATATTACATAAAATTAAAATTTCATTTCCTTAATCATACTAGCCACATTTCAAGTTCTCAATAGCTACTTGTGTCTCATGGCCACCATGATGGATGGATAATGAACATTTCAAACCTTTCCATCGTCACTGAAAGGTCTATTACGTTGTCTTAAAGCAGGCTCCTTCTCTTTCAATTCACAGTTCTTATCTCTCTAATGACAGACTGTGTTTCCTATCCTTCAGCTGCTTTAGGTCTGAGTAATTCTTTCCCTAATACTGAATGATGACTGGGATCAAGCAAGCTAGGTAAAGACTAAGAAAATGGGACAAATTACCATAGAAACGATAGGAACAGGAAAAAATAGGGCAATCCACTTTAAATCGGCTGTCTTTAACTTCTCTGAAGTTAAAAAAAGTCCTTCAAAAATCCAATGAAAGCATATCCCATCTCCCAGAAATATACAAAATTTGAATGTAATTTCAAGGTACTCACAGATTCCCTAAACTTATCCATGTATCCAAGATTAAGAACCATGAATGGGTGACATTCCATTGAACAGAATCTTGCTTTAAGCAGTCACCACTTGAAAGCCTCCCAGACCCCCCAAACAATTAAGTTAGTGAGATTTTAGGAAATGTTTTTCTTCAGTATGAATAAAATTTGAGGAAGAAAAGAAGTAACTGATACTAGATGGCACGTTACCTGTATTCTTTCCTTGAGAGCCTTTGGATAGAAATCATAGCCGTTTTTTATGCCAATGTGGTATCTGCCTGAGGGATTTGTCCAGCTCGCAGGAATCTATAAAAAATAAAAAGTAAATTTCTCATTCACTAAATGCTTCCCAATTCTAATAATATAGCACTGGGGAAAAAGGTATTCGAATGGCTCAACTTGGATGAGCAGGCTCATATGTTAGAGCAACATTTTTAATATTCTAAGTTGCCACTTAATATCTCTCTGGCTCTTTTTTTTTTTCATCAATGAGATGGTTTAAGGAGAACATCTTTCATTTACACAATGCTTTATAAAGTGCTTTCAACATCACATTAAACCACTAAGACCTTCAATTCCCAAGCATCAAGGACACCTCACCTCCCCCTTCACCACTCCACTGCCCATCAACCAGGGAGGAGGGAAGCCACTTACAGAACCTCTCCACCCTTAGATTTCCCATTAAGAAAAAGAACTTCTCTCTCCTCTACAATACTATAGGGATATGCCCAGATACTAAAAAAAAAAAGAGCTCTTTGAGTTCTTAAGAAAAAAGTTCTATAAAATCATGTTAATTACATATAACATCTTACAATAGTTTTTCCCACTATCTCAAAGTATTTAAAACTAACACTTCCAGCTTTTAATTAACAGAATGATGTAAAGAGTATGCCCAGTTTACAAACGGAGAAAGCAAAGAAGCAAAAAGAAATTAAATTGCTGGCCCAAACAACAGAAAGGTTGAAAAGAAAACTGGAATCTAGTTCTATCACAGAGACAAAAACTTGGTGTAAGGGATATGGATTTTAAAGTCACATAAACCTGGCAGTGTGCCCAAACTCTGCCACTAACCAGGTGGGACCTATGGGCTTCTGCTTCCTCATGTGCAAAGGGAAGAAAATAATCTTTACCTCCCGATTTGCATGAATAATAAGATGCATGAGCATCAACTAACTGGAAATGTCAATCAAGACAACGGGGACCCTTCATACTCTTTGTCATCACAGGACCCATGATCACTAAAAACAGCTTTTAAATGCGTACAGATTATGAAGCTGGACCATCAACCACTCAGAGCTGGTGGACTGACTGGTGGTTCTTACTTGTGCAGGATCTTTAACCGACTCTTCCTCAAGTCCCTCTTCGTCAAATTATTCCCCAGGTAGGAAGCCTCTGAAGGAAATTTTCTCACAACTAAATACAGGAAGACAATCATTCACAGCACTTCAAAGATCTACTGACTTTAAAAAGCACATGCTCATCAGCGATCTTTTCTCAATCAACTGGATGTCTGGAGTTTGTGAAATTTCAAATATGCTGGCACACAAACCAGTGCTTTTCATTCAAAGCTTATCAGCTTTCTTTAGAGAATAGAGATTCTTAACTCTAACATTCTTGCAACAGCCCGTGACATAACCACAACAATAAATAAAGCGCTGCAAAAACAAAAAGGTAAGTAGTCGCTAGTTGGCAAATCCAAAGACTACTTCATCACAGATGTCTCACGACACAGGTGGCTTTGTAACCCTATACTAGCGACAACTTCTTTGCGCAAAGAGATTACAAAAAGCTGTGAAATGCCAAAGGATTAAATGGAATAACTAATTTAAATGACTGAAAAATAATCAGGTGTTAAGACAACCACAATTACTTAAAATACGTATATAATACAATAAAAGTAATCCAACAGACATAACTTATATTTAATCAAAATGAAACCAAATTCTGCAGGGTCCATGAACAAGATACTTCTCAAATCACGACTATATATTTTCCTCAAAGTAAAGGCAGACTAGTTACTTACAAAAATTGAGCTAAAAAAAAAAAATCAGAAAATAGAAATTATGTATAATCATGGCTCTGCCAGCTAACCTTAACCAAGTCAGAGTGAAGCTAACGTTACTCTGAGGCAATTATGGAGTATGTCATTTTACATATTTGAGTATTTCATAATATGAAGTTACTTTTGGTCTCTTTTAAGAATCAAAGTGCTGGGGCTTCCCTGGTGGCGCAGTGATTGAGAGTCCGCCTGCCGATGCAGGGGACACAGGTTCGTGCCCCGGTCTGGGAAGATCCCACATGCCGCGGAGCGGTTGGGCCCGTGGGCCCGTGGGCCATGGCCGCTGGGTCTGCGCGTCCGGAGCCTGTGCTCCGCAACGCGAGAGGCCACAATAGCGAGAGGCCACAATAGCGGGAGGCCACAACAGGGAGAGGCTCGCGTACCAAAAAAAAAAAAAAAGAATCAAAGTGCTTATTTTGACCATTTTAAGCTGCCCTCTTTAAAAAGAGTTTTAATTACGTGGTAACCACAATGTGGTAAGACCGATTTTCAAACGAGAAACAGAATCTCTTTAATTTCTAATTACACCTCATTTCCCCTGACTCTTCTTTAAAGAGAGGATGCTTAACGAATTGAAGGTTCTCTTCACGAGACAAGTGTCATCATGAGTTGTTAACGTTCCACGCAGGAAAATCTGAGTTTCTGCCTCAGAACTGTACTTCAGACTTGTCAGCCTCATGGTCCTGCCAGGACACATGGACCCTCTTTCCTTCAGCTATCACTGCATCTAACTACAGTGCTAAACCTGGCCAAGGCATTCACGGTCTCTGGACTAACCGTTTTTTTACCATGTAAGGCTAAATATTGATGATTTTAAAAACTGACTTCAAGTTAAATGTGGTAAAGTTTTAGAAAGCGCTGTGCTCCCTTCCAAGTGCTACTAAAATTAGAATAAGGAAAAGGAAAAAACCAAAAACCCAAAGGACAAAGAATGGGCAATGAGGCTTTAGAAGCCAAAAGTCACCACATTTTGAAAGTTGCAAAGTAAAAAGAAGGCACTGAAAATTAGTGAGGCAACTATGGAATTTTAATACATGGTGTTGGGACAAGTGGGTCTTCAGATGGAAAAAAGGATACAGGACTCTTATTTCAAACTAAGCACTAAATCAATTCCAGGTGACTTCTAAGAACAAATATGAAAAGAAGAACGCTGAAAGTTTTCAGAAAATAAATATGGGAGAATATCTTCATGATTTGGGGACAGGAAGGATTTTTTTTTTGCTATCAAATACGATTTTAAAGAACTCAAAGCAGTCCATCATATTTACTCAGACATTTTGCTTCTTTTGCTAGTCCTTCATTTCTGCTGCTCCATGTTTTCTTCCTGTCTGAAAAGCCTCTTTTTACTATTTTTTAAAAGTGTATCTGCTGGCTATAAATACTCTTAGATCTACCTTATCTGGGAACGTCTTTATTTCACCTTTTCCCCGAACATATTTTCACTGGATATAGAATTTGCAATCGACAGATCTTTTCTTTCTGCACTGGAAAAATGTTGTACCACATCCTTCTGGCCCCCAGGGTTTCTGATGAGAAAGCTAAAGTCATTTGAGTATCTCTGCCATCTATACAATGGGTCCCTTCTCTCTGGCCATTTTCAAGATTTTTTTTCTTTGTCTTTCATTTTTGGCAATCTGATTAGAATGTTTCTGGGCATGAATTTCTTTTGGTTTATCTTATCTGGGGTTCACTCAGCTTCTAGAATTGGTAGGTTTATATCTTTGCCACACTTGGGAGATTCTCTGCCACTATTTTTTCAAATATTTTTTTTCCAGCAGCACACTCCTTTTCCTCTTTCTTGGGGTCTGATGATGCAAATATGTGGCCATTTGTTATTGAGCTACAAGCTCCCGAAGCTAAGTTAGCTATTTTTCAGTGTTTTTCTCTTCAGTATTCAGAATGGATATTCTCCACTGGTTGATCTTAAAGTCCACTGACTCAGACTCCACTGTCATCTCCATTCTGCTATTACATCCACCCAGTGATGCTTTCTTAAAATTTCAGTCATTGTAAGTTTCAGTTCTAAAATATCCATGTGAGTGTTTTTACAGTTTCTGTATCTTTGCTGAGTGTATTAGTTATTGCTGTGTTATAAATACAGCAAACTTTGTGACTTAAGAGAACACACTATTTACAATCTTACACATTCCATCAATCAGAAGCTGGCACAGCTTAGCTGGATCCTCGACTTGGCTTCAACCGAGGTGCTGGCCAGGGCCCTACTCTCATCTGGCACTTGACTGGTGATGGAGTTCGCTTCCCTCTGTCTGTGAGACTGAGGGCCACTGATTTGCACTGGTTGTCAGCTGGAGGAAGGACTTCTTAAGACACAAAAAGCCCCAAACAAAAAGGCAAAAGATTGATATCCAGCTACATCAAATTTAAGAACTCCTACTCATCAAAAGACATCATCTGGAAAGTGAAAATATGAGTACAGAGTGGGAGAAGACACCCGAAACACATGTAACCCAAGGACAGGTAATCCCACAAATCATAACAACTCAGTATTAAAAACAAAGGGCAAATGAACTCGAAGAGGCACTTCACAAAAGAGGAAATCCAAACGTCTAAGCAACATATGAAAAGGTGCTCAATCATATTAGTAATTAGAGGAATGCAAATTAAAACCACAACGTGATACAGCTAGATTCCCAGCCTATAAGCAAAATTTTAAACGCCTAAAAACACCAAGTGTTATTAGCAGTGCAACTATTAAAACTCCTATATACAGCTGGTGGAAATGTATTTTAGTACAAACACTTGGAAAAACTGTTCGGCATCACCTACTAAAGGTGTATCTCTACGACTCAGCAACTCCACTCCTAGAGGTACACATCCTAGAGCTATCTGTACATGTGTACACAGGATTTGTTTGCAAGAATGTTCTCTAAAGAACTGTTAGTGACAGCTCCAAACTGGAAACAACTCAACTGTTCCCCAGCAGAATGGACAGAATGTGGTACATACAAACTATGTCACAGGCACAGCAATGAAACTCAACACATCATCGCTCCATGCAAATCATGGCTGAACCTCATAAATCTTGCAAACACCCAGGAAAAGAAGACATGAAATGACACACAAATGAGGCCATTCATATAAAGGTCACAGTAGGCAAAACTAACAAATATATTCCATGTATCCACATAGAGGTGGTAAAACTGTAAAGGAAAGCGAAGAAGAGATTATCACAAAAGTCAAAATGCACTGTGATCTGGAGAACACAGAAAGCTTCTGAGGCCTGGCAACGCTCTCGGTCTTATCTGGGTGGATAAAATGGCGTCTGTTTAAATTACTCATTAAACTGAACGTGTGTTTCATGCACTTTTCTTCTTGCCTGTACAATTTACCATGAAAGGTGTTATCCTTCTATTCACTCTTTTGCTTCTACCTGCTCCTACGAGTACCGCTGGCCATAAGTAATGGACTGCCAGTTTCTCAAGACAGCTTAGAACAGCATCCTTAGAGAATGAGACGGCAGGAATCTTCAAAGCACCTAACTGTCGTTGATCTTAAACTGGCAGAAGAATTAGACATTAACCGTCAGCAGTTTACAGGCTATTTGGAAGAAGCAGAAGTAGAATACAGGTATTTGACTCATTTTAAAGCACGGTTAAATCAAAGAAACTTGAAGACTTTACTGTGTTGCTTTCTGAAAACTCTGTACTAAAGAGTTCTGAGAAATCCCACTAGCTAGAATCCCAGTGACTAACAACATTATTCTTTTTAATGACTACTGCAAAATATCTGAACACCTGCACATGCTTGAAAAAAAATTAACTGAACATGTGTGTAACTATGGTCTGTGTATGGCTGGAGAAGGGAACTGTAACCAAGAAGACGGGTGGAAAGTTGGTATGAGGACCAATTAGTCCCCTGCTGCCTACCCCCACATCCTGCATGAAGGTGATGAGAGACAGCTGGGATGTGAACACTCTAGAGAGGTCTATATCCTCTCTAGAGAGGATGGGAGAGACAACGCACAGTGAAGAGTCTGCAAGAACTCTCCCCGGGTGCCTTTCAAGGCTCAGGTCCCCAGATGCTGAGGGCCAGGCTCCTCTCTCACTCCTCTGCCCCCAAACTCCAGGCCAAACAGGCGAAGGTCCTCTTTGAGGGAACTGGGCATCTCAATGGAAAAAATATACCATATACGGAGATCCTGGGGCCTCCCAGGATAGTATCGTGACCCTACAGTGAGACCCACACCACAGACTCTCCACAAGCAGGGAACTTCCAATCACCTTTCATGTGCCACTAAATCAGAGACAGCTGCGGTGAGGGGACACCCGAGGAAAAGCGCTCAGGTCAAAAGCAAAGCACACGGAAGAACAGGCCGGGGAAGCAGGAGGAGGGTCGGGAGGAGGTGAAGGAAAAGGAGAGCAAGATCAGGAGAAAGAGGGAGGGCGGGAGGAAGCAGAAGGTGAGGAAGAAGAGGAACAGAAGAAGTCATGAGACAGAACTTTTCAAGACAATGATATTCTCGCAGATAAAACACTGTATACATGACACAGAAATGTGCTCTGAGGGAACATGAACAGACTTCTGCAATTAAAAATTGGCAAAATTCAATACATGAGCTAGAAGAAAATGTTGAAAACATCTTGGAACTCTCTCAGGAAGGAAAAAAATCAAACAAAAGCAATGAAGAAAAGGTAGAAAACATAAGAAAACTGGAGGATCAACTAAAGAGGTCAGTGTCTGCTTAACAGGAGTCCCAGATAAAAGAACAGCAAAAAAGTGGGAGGAAGTAACCCAAGAGACGATGCAAGAAAATTTCTCAGAAATGAAGGACCAGAGAGCTAAACCCTTTTCTTCCACTTTTAATTCTACAGATAAAGTCTAAAACTAGAGGGTAAAAATTAGAATAGAAAGTATTTTAGCTTGTCATTTAAAACTCTGAAGATAATATATCAAAGCCTTAACCCTGGTTGAGCAGGAATTGGTGGTGATCCATGGAAAGGGGAGTGAACTTTTCTTTAGAAGCCTTGTAGAAGGTTCTTTAAACTACGTAGACATATTGGATACAATTAAAAATTAAATTAAAAAAACTCACTATACTGATGGGCTGAGAACAGTTAATAGCACAGCTAAAGAACTATATCACCAAGTTGAGAAAGGATGTAAATACCGATCTATCGATTTTCTGATCTTACTTCACAGCCATGTATACAATACACTAATTCTACCTTTAAGCACTAGTAACATTACAAGTGTGGATGGTTTATCTAGAGCATGGGCTACAACTATTCAAAAATAGATTTTTGAGGATACTATTGATACTTTGTATGATTCTAAATCTGCCTGACTTACTAGGAATGCTCTCTAGTTTCCCAGAGTACTGTAACTCACAGGAATCCCAGGTCTCTTTGAAACATACTCTAAATAACAAGTTGACTTGGGAAAGACAGGCAAAACTAGAGCAATTCAGATGTGCAGAAAGTCATTTCCCTGCAGTATTTCTTTTTAAAGCACATGGTGCCTTTGTCAGCTTGGGCCACCATAAGAAAATACCACAGACTTGGTGGTTTAATAACAGACATTTGTTTTCTCAGTTCTGAAGGAGCACGAGATCAGGGTGCTAGCATGGTCGGATTCTGGTGAGACGCCCTTCCTGGCCTGCAGGCATGGCTTTCTCATGGTGTCCTCACAGAGCAGAGAGAAAGCAAGCTCTCCCTTAGAAGGGCACTTATCAAGGCGTTAATCCCATCATGAGGGCCCCTCCCTCATGACCTCATCTAACTAACACTAATCACCTCCCAAAGGTCCCACCTCCTACTACCATCACACTGGGTGTTAGGGCTTCAACATACGAATTCAGGGGTCACACATGCAGTCCACAACACACGGGAAAAGAAGCAAAACTGGGATGTGAATGCCTGCCATCTGCCTGTGACAGGCAGCGGAACTGTGAACATAAGGAGATACTACTCCTGTGATTATGTTATGGGAAGTAACATGGCAAAGGTGAAGGGCTTTTTCAGATGCAATTAAGGTCCCTCATCAGGTGACTGAATTCATCAAAAGGAGAGTGCCCTGGTGAGCCTGACCTAATCAGGCAAGCTCTTTAAAAGAGAGACTGGGGTCACCCCCGAGGTTGCAGAGATTCTCCTGCTGGCCTTGAAGAAACACGCTGTCATGAACGAATTCTCCCAACAACAAGGTGAACCTGGAAGA
The DNA here is from genome assembly GCF_039906515.1 of Pseudorca crassidens. Taxonomy (NCBI): domain Eukaryota; kingdom Metazoa; phylum Chordata; class Mammalia; order Artiodactyla; family Delphinidae; genus Pseudorca; species Pseudorca crassidens. The sequence goes on from NC_090313.1 coordinate 9,486,622, forward strand.
TGATCCTGAGCCTCAGTTGAGACCACAGTCCCAACCAACACCTGACTGAGGTCTTGTGGAACCCTGAGCAGAGGACCACAAAAAGTCGTGCCCAGACTCCTGACCCACAGAAACTGTGAGATAGTAAATGTAGGAACGTATGTGGTAAGCTGACGTTTGTGTTAATTTGTTGTGCTGCACAGAAAACTAATACACTGCCGTGACGATCTTACCTGAGAGACAAGGTCTAAACATGATTCAGATAGATGGTAAAAGATGGGAAGTTAAATATAGCTCTTTAGATATCTAAATGACCACAAATTTACCTTCCAAACTAATTCTGCTTATTGTTTGAAAAGATAAGAGTACTGAAACACAATCAAATTCTTGCCATCTAACAAACCCATTAGCTAATATCTCATGAACTGCTTTATGTTTGTTTCCTAATCATCTTTCATGTTAGCTTACCCCAGCCTTTCTGCCAAGTACATGGAATAAGACAAGGTCAGATATTTAAGTCCACAAATATTAAAGCCTAAATATTTCAAGTTCAAGTTCCCAGAAGGGAAAAGTGGAGGGCAAAACTACATTCTCATCACTTTTCCCACCTTTCCACTTAAAACTTAAAATTTTTAGAATACAGCAGCCATACTGGAAAAAAAAAAAACAAAACCCAATTCCAAGCCCACTATCAAACAACAAAAACAATAACTTCCACTAAGATGGACCCTAAGGGTCCACACCACCTGGTACCCATGCCCTTGTAAAGTCCCCTCTCTGTAAGCGTGTGCTGATCTACTGACTCACTTTGAATGAAAAGAACATGGCAGAGGCAACAGGCACCACTTCCAACATCATTTTATAAAGGGACCAGAGCCCCCACCTGGGCTCTCTCTGACTGCTTGCCCTGGGGAAGGCAGCTGAATGCTGTGAAGCAGCCGCATGGAGAGGCCCATGTGCTGAGGAACCAAGCCTGCCAATAACCACAAATTCCCCTTCCCCAGCCACAACGAGCCTTCAGATGAAATCACAGCCCTGGCCGACAGTTAGCAAGCTCAGGAGAGATCTTGAACAGAGGCACCCAGCTAAGTCACATCCAGATTCCCAACTCACAGAAACTGTAAAATAACAAATGTTTGTTGTTTTAAAGCATGAAGTTTTGAGGTGATCTCTTATATGGCAATAGGTAACTAATACCATACCATGAAATGTAAGGTAAAAACGTAAAATGCTTTGAGGTGATAGTACAAAAAAAAAAAAGAAAAAAATTCAATAAAAAGATAAAAGCTCCAACCTTAAGCACTCTTCCTGAAAGACCAATAATTTCACCATCTTTTGGCTCTACCACTGTAGCAGTGTTCACATCACCACTTCCTGTTGTGTCAATGATATCAATGATTTTTGGTCTTCCATCAGTTGTAACCTGAAAATTAAGAGACAATTAAAATATGAATTATAGATTTTAGTTTTTATCCTTAAAGCATTGCCAGCTCCCGTACGTGTGTGTGTGCATGCACATGTACCCATAACTAAAATATCCTATAAAATCTGCATTCATTTTAAAAAGAGAACTGAAGTTTTAAGCCAAAAGCCTGACAGATACTAACGAGAAGATTTAGTTACAGAAAACAGCACAGAATCCTTCAAGTGGTTTCATGTGTTCAGGTAGATACTTCTTGGGCACTTACCACAGGCCACACTCAGTTAGGTGTCAGGAGTACAGCAATGATCAGTACACAAAATTCCTGACCTCACACACTCTGTGTTACATGGAGTCAATCAACACGTCAAATATATAACACGTCAGATGGTAATCACTACTAGGAAGAAAATCAAGCAGGGAAAGGAGACAGGTGGTATGGGGCTTTCAATACTAATTAGGCTGGTCAAGAAAGGTATCACTGAGAAGGTTAACATTTGAGAAAAGGTCTGAAGAAAGTGAGTTTTTGGTTGGACAAAACTTTAAGGGGAAAATGTTCAATAACATTTCATTATTGGAGGTCACACTAACACTCAAACTTCTTAAATCAAGTTCAAACTTAGCACTCAAACTTGTCTCTCCCCAGGCCTTGCCATCTCAGGAAGCCAACACACACCCAGCTGCTCAAGCCAGAATCTTACAGAGTCCTCAGATTCTTTAGTTTACTCCTCACAGCAAATCTCTCAGGAAGTCCTCTTCCTTCTACCTCTAAAGTACAGTTCAGACCCACCTTCCCTTGATTCTTCACTACTGGTGTCCTGAACCTCTCCACCACCACCACTTCCTGCTCATACACAATGCTGGCTCCCAGGAGGCCTGCCACAAGCAACAGCAAAGCCAGTCGGGTTGTGGCAGTCCTCCACTGAACACCCTCAGTGGGCTCACAGACATCGGAAGCAGACCCTGCCGAGGGTGCCAGTCACTCCCGCCTCTGACCACCTGGTCTCCTTTCAACTCCTTGGACGCGGCCACCTTCCTCCTGCCTCATGACTTTCTGCGCCAGGTCCTTCTGCTGGGAATTCTCTGTTTCTTCAGTTGTTCCACAGGTATCCCAGTCTCACCTTTCCATTTTCTAGTAAAATACCGCCCCCTTCAGAAAGGCCTCCCTGATGATCTCATTTACGTGCTTGTCATCCTAAGCCTGATTACTCTTTCTCACTGTACCTTGTTTCCTTCACAGAACTTAACTCAATTCGTAATTACTGTTTGTGACTCTTTACCTGTTTGCACTGTCAGAAGATAAGCTCCATAAGGGCAACGGCTATGTCTATTTTATTCACCAAACTACCCCAAACCTAGCAGTGCCTGTTAGGTACTCAAGGCATATGGGATTGTTGGATGGCCTGACACAAATTACTTAGCATTAAGATTGATTTTCCTCAGCTGTGGTTTCTTGGTCAGCCCCAGACTTTCATTTGGGCCATGCTGACTGCTACAGCTAACAGTAATACTGAATATCCTTATTGCCTTTGTGGGAAAAACTATTTTGGGGCTCTTTCTGGGCTAGCTTTGCAAAGGGAATTTGCAGCATTCAAGATATACATGCTGAGTTACCAGCAGGAATCAGGTGTGGAGACACAAAAAAGACAGAAAAATGAAGACCCCCCCCCACCCTCAAGAGAGAAACAGGAATGTAAAAAAATGCCTATAGTGTGACAAGAGTAGTCTTCAGATTCCTTTTCCACCTGGAGAATTCCCCCTCTTTAAGACGAAGTGTAGTGTCCATCACTAGGAGTCTTTCTGGTCTCACGCCCTCCTCCCCAACACCAACTGCAGTGTCCTCAGAGCTCTGCAGTTAGGGTGCACCCAAAAGGAGGTGGGGGAATTCACTATGTGGAGGAAACAAACACACGTTGTTTTTTTTTTGACAAGGCAAAACTAGGGGGTGGCTGGTGGATCCCGGATCTCACTCCAATCATCGACCAACTGGGGGCTGACAGCTCTGTCAGGGGCCGCACAGCTGTTATTTTTATGTATGGTAATTCATCAGCTGGATGTTCATTTCTGGGGGGGCTGTCTATACTAGTAATAAGTATTCTAACATACTGAGAAGGCTCAAAATCATAATTAAACAAAAATCACTGCAGAAATCATACCAAACACTGATAAAATTATGATAAAACTTAAATCAGGGGCTTCCCTGGAGGCACGTGGTTAAGAATCCACCTGCTAATGCAGGGGACATGGGTTCAAGCCCTGGTCCGGGAAGATCCCACATGCCGCAGAGCAACTAAGCCCATGCGCCAAAACTACTGAGCCCGCAAGCCACAACTACTGAGCCCACGTGCCACAACTACCAAGCCCATGTGCCACAACTACTGAAGCCCACGTGCCACAACTACTGAAGCCCGTGCACCTAGAGCCCGCGCTCCGCAATGAAGAGCAGCCTGCACTCGCCACAATTAGAGAAAGCCCACGCACAGCAACGAGGACCCAATGCAGCCAAAAATAAATACATATATAAATAAATTTATTAAAAAAAACAAATCAGACACTGATTTTGAAGGGACTGGCTAGTATCTTTAAGAATAAAATAAAATGAAAATAGAGGAATGAAGAAAAATGTAAGAAAATCTAACAAAAATAGAAGCCACTAAGAGGAAGTTAATACTGTCCTATAAAGTTAAAACTAGCCAGATCATGTACTAAGACCATAAGCAAATAATCTATTTTAAAAATGTATTCCAAATAAGCACATAATTTGAAAGCTACACCACAGCCCTAAGAACACAAACCATTTGTCTTCGCTTTCTCGTTCAATGACCAAACAACTTCGGTGACTTGAGATTGAGAATCACAAGAGATCACTAACAAGTCAGACACGGATCCCTCTCATTAGAAACCTCATTATGAGTGTGAGCAAAGGAAGAAAGCCTAACGGGATTTAGTGGTTTACTTACCATCTACAACTGCCACAAGCTTTACTCACTAGGATCTCTCTCTCTCTCTCATTAAAAATTCTCATACATGCAGTTACTCCTTCTTTCAACCATTAGGTAAAGGGAACCACTCCACTGGAGATAAGAAGATACAAGAGGGAGTTTAGGGTTAGGAAGGACAGGTTTTAAAAAGGCAAATCAGCTGAGAATTTTGCAGAGGCGCTCTGGGAGGAGGCCAGGAAACTGAACTGCTAACACTGGAACTCTATCCCTCATCTTTGAGGACGGGGAGGGGTACCATGGGCCTGAAGGCACAGTTACTATGCGGAGAGCTAAGGTGATAAGCCCTGGGAACGGGGTGGGAGACTGAGATGCTTACTGGGCGCCACTGGCCGAACAGAACAGAAATGGCCCAAAGATATTCTCCCCAAACATCAAGAATCTACGTTACTTTGCGTCTCCACTGAAACAGTTACAGTGAAGTTGGTGAGGGTTTGTAGAGGATTGGAACAAAAAGGGGAAGGTTCGCAAACTATCCTGCACAAGCCAAAGTGAACGTATAAGCATCCACTTGAAATTTCAGGGAAGATACTGAAAATACTCCTTTAAGCAAAGAATGGTATGTCATAAACAAACACTATTAAATGACTGTTATTCTAAGAACATAATGATGAATGAATAAGACAGGCTTTGCTTTCAGAAAGCTTACAATCCAGTTGGGAAGACAAATGAGAAAAGAGAACAGGACTTCCCTCGTGGCGCAGTGGTTTAGAATCCGCCTGCCAAAGCAGGCGACACAGGTTCGAGCCCTGGTCCAGGAAGATCCCACATGCCGTGGAGCAACTAAGCCCGTGCGCCACAACTACTGAGCCCAAGTGCTGCAACTACTGAAGCCCACGTACCTAGAGCCCGTGCTCCACAACAAAAGAAGCCACTGCAATGAGAAGCCCGCGCACCACAAGGAAGAGTGGCCCCCGCTCGCCGCAACTAGAGAAAGCCTGCATGCAGCAACGAAGACCCAACACAGCCAAATAAATAAATTTATTAAAAAAAAAGAGAACAGCAATATAGGACGATAAATAATAATGATAAGGACAGTGTCTAGGAAAGCATGTAAGAACACAAAAGCCAGCTTGGGGGAATCAGGAAAGGCTAACTGAAAGGGAGGTAATAAAACTTAAATTAATGGAGAGCACCCACTATTAGTAACCAAGTACATACCTATGATAACTTCCTTACTGTACTCCATTATATTTTAGTGAAGGTAAAATTAGAAAGACTTTTACAGGACTACTTCCTCCTTCCCAAACTATTTTTTTCCCATGAGGAAATTGTGGACATTATCACATATATACATTTTTTTTCCATTCAACACAAAATGTTACAAGCACATTTCATACAAAATGAATTTGGATATATGCTTTCAAGGAATTTTAACTGAACCAGGAAAAAGGTATATAAGCCGATATACTAAAATGAAACATTTTAGGGAATTCCCTGCCAGTCCAGTGGTTAGGACTCCGTGCTTTCATTGCTGAGGGCCTGAGTGCAGCCAAAAAAAAAAAAATTTTTTAAGTGCTATAGGATATGAAAAAATTGCTATGAGAGCAAACTAAATAACTGTCACCAGGGACTGGGCCTTACTCCTCTTTGAACCCCCAGGTCCTAACACAGTGGTTGGCACATACACATAAATACACAGTGGGGGGCTGAATTAATATCACTAGATAACCCCAAAGGTAACAGGTGAAGGCCCAGCTGGTCTTAAGGGATTAAGTAGGCGTTTACAGGTGACTGTAGAAGGCCTGCAGGCAGATTAAACCCCACATGCAAAAGCATGTGTTGGGGAAAGACCTGGAACATCTGGGTGAGAGCAAAGCTGTGAAATGCTGTTGGTGGAAGCACAGGCGGGGTGCTTCAATGGTGGGGCGGAGTGGATGTGGACAGAAGAAGTAGTGGGATGAGAACCGAGGCTACGCAAAGAGCTGGAGCTGAATGGCAAAGAGCTGTGCAAAGTTCAAATCTGGGGGTTTCAACGCAAAGACAACTGGGATGCCCAAATAGTTCTGTTTTATATTAAGCAAAGGTGTGATGGGTTGTTTTGTTTTGTTTTTTAAGGAAAGTAACTTTGGCCATGTGAAGGGTGACCAATGGCAGCCAGGAGACCCGCTGGCTACCATGGGTTTATTTCCAGGTCCAGTCCAAGCCCCATCTCTTGTCCGCGAAACCTGATTGCTCCAGCTCTCACTGGTCCCCTGATCAACTTCTGTTAACAGTTACCTGCAGGACTACATCATCTCTTAACGCAGAATGTTAGGGACCTGGCAGGTGCCTGAATACTTGCTGAGGAAAAGACTTAATCATTTATTTAATTACTCCTCCTCTCATGCTGGCCACCCTCTACATTTAACGAAGCCTACACGCTATCACAAGAGAACTGGGCCCAAGGCTGTCACCGAAGAATGGGACTAGAATGGGACTCCCCACTGTGCTCCTGAAAACTCTCCCTTGCACCCCTAGTCCCCTACTCAGACACCACCTGCCTTTCCAAATGTCCAGTTCAACCTCCTCTTCCCATTTCACTCTTTCCTTCCACTTTATTTCTATCCACCGTCTCATCTTAATGATGTATACACAGATCTACAAGACACATTTGTTAAAGGTAAACGGGGGAAAAAAACCTTAAAAATTCACTCATGTTTGCAAGCCACCTTAGTGAACTTCTTTCAGATGGCCATGTTTAGGTCAATCTCTCAGAGTTCAAGTTAGAAGATAAGAGTTATGTTTTCATTTTACTTCAAATATGTTGTTGCTCAAACATTTATTATTACATGCACATAATATCTAATGCGTATTCATCCTTCAGAGAGATGGTGATTCAAGATCCAGCATAAACTCCCTCTACTAAACAGCCTTGCTTAAAAAAATCAGTGTTTGTTTAACACTTTCCATGAGCACTTTAAGAAGTCACATGTAATTAATCGCCTCAATTTTCAGAGCAACACTGTGGGATGAGAATTACTGCTACTTGATAGAGAGAGTGATGGAATTATCTGATAAGCAGGTCCGGGAAATTCTACAAAAGCATTTTTACTGAGACACTACTCCTCCAAACTCTTCTGATCCCCTTATTATCCGGACAAAAGAGCCAGTGACCACTTACTCCAGCTGTTCTCCTCCCACTTATCCCTATAAAAAGTAAACACACACCACACCAGAATGGAAACCATTACTGCACTGTAATGAAGCCTCAATGAGGTGATAGCTGTCACTGCTGTACATCTTCGGAGCTCTTAAGAAAACTGGACAACCAGAGCTACCAGGAGGGAACGCATCACCTGCTCCTCTCTGATGCACCAGAGCTGCCTGACAGGGCCACCATGAGGGGTCCTGCGCTCCAGAGTGCTGCTGAAGAATGAACAGGAGGGAGCAACGTTCCCAGAGGGATTCTCTACAGAGTCGGCCTGACTGGGAACCGGACCGGTTCCCTCCCCACCCCCCCCCCCCACCCCCGGCATTACATCCTAACTTCCAAAATGCTACCTCAGTTATACAAGAGCACAATAAGGGATGCAGAGGAGGGAGAGGCATGGGGGAGGAGAATTATTAAACTTCAGGGTTTTAAGAAATACAGTGGAAAGACTGATACAAGGAAGAGATCAGCGTACAGGAGGATTAGGTTAGACATTTGGGAGATGAGTCTTGAAACTGTGAAATTGTTTATTGCTGGGTTTCGGTGTAAGGCTCAGGCTACTAAATTTACAAAAGTCAAACTTTGAAGACTTTAATGAGAATGCTTTCAACAGAGAGACACATTTTAAAAAATTACCTTTCGGCATGGTACCTTGATCTAACGATTTCAAAGGTGGCTAGGGCAAAACAAAATAACTTTAAAAAATCATGAAGTATGTTGTCTTACATTTTGAGGCTGAAAAAAAAAATACGGAAGGATAATTTAATGCAGTCTGAAGAGTTCGCCAAAAACAAAGTTGGGTTCTTCTTTATATCAAAGACTAAGCCATGCGTTTCACTGACCCTAACAAGTACATTGCGGAAGAGAGTTAAAAATAGAATACATGAAACTACCAGAGGAAACAATTCCGGAAGTTGACCGAGTTATCTTCTTGAAAGCCGGCTTTCATGTTTCAAGATAAACTATTCCTCCCCAAACCAAACTTCCCGAACGACAGCAATAAAAATGAAGTTCTGATAGGTCATTTGCCCCTTCCCTGTTTCCTTCCCACCCCCCGCTCCCATGAATAACAAAACAGTAAAATCCTCCTTTGCAAATAACAGGCACCCGCCGGTTGGTGCCCAAGACACGAGGCACCCGCGGAAGAAGGCGGTGTGCTGGGCAGAAGCCCGAGGGCCCGGGCCTGGAGGCGCCTGGGTAGGAAGGGGCTTCCTGGGCGACCGGCGGCCCCGGGCGCCCCGACCAGCCGCTTTTGTCTGGGCCGGGATCAGGGCCCAGCCGGGGCGCCCGGCCGCCGGCCCCTCGCACCCCGCCCCCCGTCGGGCCCTCCACCTCCTCCCGGCGGCTCCCCCTCGGCCGCAGAGCGGGCTTCGGCCTGCGAGGCTCCGACGCCGCGTCCCCTCCGCGTTCCCGGCCCGGTGGCAGGCCGCCCGCGCCCCCGCGCCCGGGCCCTCGGCGGCTGCCGCACCTGCATGCCCGGAGCCCCGGGGTCGACCCCCGTGTCCAGGACGGCGATAAGCACCCCCCGACCATCATACTCCGGGTAGCGGCAGAGGAAGGACGCGGCCCCAGTCTCTTTCTTCGGGAGGAGGCCGTGGAAAGGGAAGGGCTCCTCGTTCGCTGCGGTGGCCATGGACGCAAGCTGGAGGGCGAAGAAGAGGCAAACTGCCAGGTTGCGCGCGGACGAGCGACGCGAGGACACCCGGGCGGCCGCGGGCCTGGGCGGGGGCGAGGGGCGGGGCCAGCCACCGGCCAATCCAGGCCCGCCAGGGAGAGGCGGCCAATCGCGCGCTGCCACGTAAGCCAACGGTGCCGCTCTCTGGAGCTGGGCCCGAGTGTTGCCCGGGCCGCAGAGAAGGAGGTGGAGTCGGAGGCGTTGTTGGAGGCATCAGTTCTCGAACCTGGGGTCTTAAAGAGACTCGAGTTTGGGAATTTTAGGGGACGGCCGGCTCCCAAGCAAAGGGTCCGCATGTCCCGGGCCGAAACACTCCTCCGGGAACGGGAAAGGAAACGGGCTGCCAGTCTGTTGTAACAGGTACCTCCCGCTGGCAAGCGATGGTTTCCGAACTTGTGGTTGTGGACTAAACTTTTCGGTCAGCTGCTGCAGAATCCCCGGTTGCCCCGAGGAAAGGGAGCCAACTCACGCTCGCTAAACCCCTAGGAGTGTGGATTTTGGCGAAATGCCGGTACAAAAATTTTTGAGAGAGAGTTCTTTGATTCAGTGGTGTAGGGATTGTGTTCCCCTTTCTCGAGTGTGTCCCTTTGATGGGGGGGATGTGGGGGCGTATAGGGTGTGGATGGGCCAGAGCTGCCATCAACAGGAAGTGGGTTGTAGGCCGTTCAGTCGGCCTCGTAGCCAGTAACAAATACCAGGCTGAAGTGGGCCCCTCCTATCCTCATTGCTCACCCTGGGCTTCCGGGATTTCTGAAAAACATTCTTTTTTTTTTTTGTCACTCTCTCTTTAAATTGATGTTTCTGGTTGGTCCTGAAGGTTCTCCACTCAATTATCGAGCCAAAATTTGCAGTTTTTCAGATTAACAGTGGCGACTATCAATTGCTCCGTGCTGCACTAGTGGCCCTTAATGATCTTTCTGTCCGCATTCTTGCCAGGGTAATCTTAGTGTTTTGTGTGGATGTGCCAGCGACCCCTTTGGCAATCTGGCTGGGCTTATGGACACCTCAGAACAATTTTAAACTCATAAAATTTAATATATAGAATTACTCCGGAAATTATGTTGAAATAGTTATCAAAATATGAAAACCAACTTTATTATATAGCAAGTTTTATACATATAATTATATGTATGCTTCTGTGCATGAAATAACAGGAGCTAGCACCAAATCTAATAAGCTCCCATAATTTCAAAATAGTAAAGAGCATAAATAGTATTTTGACACACCTGTAACGTACTGTGATAAACATTTTTATTGGTGAAACAGTAACAAACAGTAACAGCTGATACCACTCTGGTTATTACCTACATCTATAATTGAAGGGAATATTTAATTAAAAGGTTAGTGGAAGTAAGGGTGTATTTTTTTTTTCCTACTCAAGTTTTTGAACCCCATCAGATTCTATTATGGACTCCAGGTTAAGAATGCTTGGTGTAAAGGGAAATTCTATGTACACCAGTTTCCAATCCATAGGATTGGGAGATTCTCCACTAAATCTCAAAAATTACTGTAATGGCTGTGCAATTTCTTTGAATTGATTACTTGTCCATTTCTTCTATTCCATAAATCTTAGAGAAGCGTGTTCTCTTTAGTGGAGAGGAAATGGAGAATAGTTAATGTTTTCTTTCCTACTCCCAACTGTGTTTATGTTACCTCTAGAAAAGGGCTTAAAATTAATGGTAAAGAAAAGACATACAGAAGATATCCAAATAGAACATGTAGTGACAGAATGGAATAGCTTCCAGTTTCAAAGGAACCGGTAGTCCAGTTGCTTCATTTTACAAATGAGGAGCAAAGGTAGACAGGTTTACTGGCTGCCACGGGTTATGAAATGGAGTTAGTGAAAAAGCTGGATTTCTGTTCTCATAGTCTGCCCCCAGTATTTTCTACCACACCTGTTGTGCTCTCCGACCAGAGTGTCACCCAGTGAATGGATGGTGAATGAACTGTTCATTGTGAAACCAAAGTGGCAGACTTTTTATTAGACTCCTATAACAATGTTCTTTAAAAAAAAATTTTTTTTTCTTACGGCTCCCATAAAAATGTTTTAGAAAAATTACGTACCCTCTTGTATAGTTTTAATATAATTTTTGAAATTTGTCATCATATGTTCAAGAAATTATAAAGGATGTGATATCTGGCATTTTATAAATATTGACATTCTTTAATGAAACCTCTACATCATTCATTTAAATATAGCCAGTTGAATGTTACTCTTTGATATCTGCCATTCTATTTATATACCTGAACTTATTCCATTTAAAATCAGATATTTGACATCACTATTTCTTCTTGAAATTTTATTAACATTCTACACAGAATTTTATCCTAATGTAATTTACATCTATGATGGAAAGTCCTATTGATCATTTATTATTATCTGCAACAAAAATATGTATGTTAATATTTAATTTAAAATTTTTTCCTGGGATCAAAGTGTTAAAATTTTCCTTTTGGATTATCTTTCAATTACTGGAAAGTTGATCAAAAGGACATAAATAAATCTTAAGCTTTGATAAATATTTGATTAAGATAAAAATTACAGAACAAAAAGAAAATTTTTATTGAAAATGCAGTTCTTAAAAAGATGCATGAGAGGCATGTTTCGGGGCTTTGATGAAAGGTTTTGCTGACAGTTTTTCAAATCGTCCCTTTATTTGATGTCCAAGAAGCTATTTCACCTGAAGGTGATGCACGATAGTAAGATGCCTTTTTCTAGGAAGCTGGAGACCCAGCTGTGAAACAGGTGCGAAGGGGAGGCGATATGTCCTCCCATCACAGGCACGTCTTCAAGCAGATAAGTTTGGAAAAGAGTAGATAGGACATGTAAGCCTCTGGAAATTGTTCATATTGAAATTATCCATGGCTTTAAATCACAGTTTGAAGACCACTGTTTTATAAAACCCCCGAAATCACTTTAAGTCAATAAGAAGTCGTTTACTCTTTGTCTTCAAGCCACAGTATTCTCCACATTCTGCGTTTACACCTCCTCCTCTCTGGATTTAATGACATTGCCAGCTAAGGGAACGCTCTCAATGCCAAGTCCGTTTGTGCAACTTGACAAACAGTTTGACAGTTCATTGGCTTTAAGAAGAAAACAATGAAGATACAGATAAATACAACTAGGGCTTAGGAATGGGGAGGAGGGGGAGGAAGGGGTGTCAGGACACAACGGGGTCAGCGGACCGGGGCATCCTATGTGGGGTAAAGTAACAGGCTGGACGCAGGCACCCTCCCACACAGCATTGTTCGGAGCGGGAAGGGCAGAGCAGGGTGTTCCCGAGGGCCACCTCCCTTCCCCGTCACCTGCCGGGTGGGAGGCTGCGCGCCAGTGCAGAGGTGTGGGCAAAGGTATCGCTTCCCATGAGTCACTTTCTTTGTAGCTATTGCGGCACCGTATCATTTAGAGAATATTCTTTAATCAAGTATCCGAAACTGCGCAGAGATTGTGAAAGCGTCATCGTGTCCCAGATGCCGGGCGTAGAAATCCTGCGCAGCGTTAGCAGCGAGGCCACTCCTCCCGTGGCGGCTCCCAGGCGGTGATGGAGGGAAGTAGGAACGCTAGGGCCGGGCCGTTCCTGGGAGATGAGGTACTTCCGTGACAGCAGATTTGGGCTGGCAGACTCCCCTCCGGCTTTGCCAAGACTCCCCTTTGCTTTTCTCTTCTTTTCTCAGGGTCTAACTTGCCTCGCGGCCTGATGGCCCTCCCAGCCTTTGGTGGACCCTTCACTATTTTACCTTACAGAGGCATTTCCCCCGATAGAATCCTTGCTTCTTTAAGCCAGTCTTGGCACTTGCTTGTCGGAGGACCCGGACTAAACTAGCTCACACCAAACTGAGATTCAGGTGCTTCAAACTTCACCACTGCTTCCCCCTGGAGGCCAAGGCCGTTATTACCATTCCTATCGAATATGCCTGCTTCCTAGACATTCTCCAGTGCAAAGCCAGATGGACAAAGGTATTTAGCAAAGCTTAAATCACATGCCTGCGTTTAGCTGTAAAAGAGGCTGGGAGATTAACTTCTGACTTCTTGCATGGGTAGGCAGGACTGATAATGTGGGAAATTCTATACACATAGAAAGGCCTTTCAAAAGATGCCTCTTAATTCAAAAGATTTGTTAATTGTACCGAATAGCCACTTTGCCAACATATATATATCTATAATATATCCATTTAGCCTTAAGACTTACATGATTCTAAATACTTTAGATTATGCTTGCTATCCTCTCACTTTCTGTTCTTTCTACCTCCAAACTAAATTAAGCATTATAACACAGTTCCAGGTCCTTGAACCTTCAATAATAAAATGATAAACTAGGCAATTTGGACCAAGACTCCTGCTGACAGTAATCAGAAAAACTGGACAACACATGAAAAAGTATACTCATCGGCAAAAGAGGGCTAACAGTGTGGTGAAGAATTTCTGGAGTGGATGTAAACTCAGAAACTTGAGCCTAATGTTTAGGACAGCCTTGCCTTTCAGGGCAAAGGGAAGTGGGGAGAAAATCCTGAAAAATTAGAAAAGTGAAGGCCAGTGCTCACTTCAGCACACAAACTAAAATTGGAATGATACAGAGAAGGTTAGCACGGCTCCTGTGCAAGGATGACACACAAATTCTTGAAGTGTTCCATATTTTTTACCTAAATGGAAAGGAAATCCAAAAAAGAGGGGACATATGTATACGTATAGCTGATTCACTTTGCTGTACAGCAGAAACTAACACAACTTTGTAAAGCAACTATACTCCAATAAAAAAATAAAAAAGTGAAGGTCATGAGCCAGTGAGGTGGGCCTTATCAGATGGCCATTCATGTCTAACCATTGCAAAAGTTGGTACTGGCAGGTGGATGAGAGCTGGCTTTAGAAATCCGGAGATCTGAGCTTTAGTCCTAGTTCTCTTGGTTTGTCATTTTTAAACAAGGCAGTGAACCTCTCTGGACCTCTGTTTCCTTGTTTGCATCGCAAAGAGTTAATGGAACTTCTTTGGTAGCTATGGGGGGTGGGGGAGGGATTTGAATCAATTTCAAAACAGCACGTTTTATGGTCAGTTAATATTAAAAAAGTTTCAAAATATCCCCCAGGGCAGAGAAAGGTCATGTGCGCTTAGCATACTAAGGCTAGGGTTGTCAGTTCACGAGAAATAGAGTCAATGTTATATAAATAGGAGAAGTGTGAATTTTTCACATAGCAAAGATAGGTGCCTCCCAAGCCACAGTAGAAGTCTCTCACCGCTTTCCTCTCGTCTGTGGGACCAGAGCTGCCCTTTCTTCCTTCCTGACAGCTCTGACCAGCTTTCCTTAGGAGCAGAGGCCATCCCTTCCTTCTACAGAATCCGTAGAAAGTGGGCAGAATAGCAAATCCATTGGCTTCCAGAGGACATTGGAGCTGGTAGACTTACAGACACATGAAAAACGTGGTGGATGGGGCTTAGGCAGAGAGGCTGCCCTCCACGCAAAGCACAAGCAGATGAGGGGCTCAGCCGTGGGTGGCCACAGGCGCAAGTCCGTGCCCCTCTCTGCAGCCTTCCCCAGCTGCGTTCACTGCCATCTTCAGTAAAACACCGATTGCCGAACACCTGTCAGTCCAGGCTCTGCTGTGGCAGCATGAAAGCCCACATTTCAGTGGTATAAAGACAGTTTTCAGCCGTGCTCCGTCTCCACTCCAGCTCCACGGCGGGCTCTGCTCCAAGTTCCACCCAATCTTGGAGTCAGGCTGGAAGAGCTGGCAGTCTCTGGAATGTTCCTGGTCACCACAGCAGGAAAATGAGAACATGGGGAAACGTGCACTTGATCTTAAAGCTTCCGTCACTCTGCTCACACACCACCGGCGACGGCAAATCCCAGGGTCATGGCCACGTTCAAGGGGGAAGAGAAACGCAGTTCTATCGTGGGCCCAAGGGAACAATAACTGGGATATTTGAAGTGTCTTAATTACTACCAGAACCTCATTGACGTTCAAGACGTTTTCACTGTAGTGAAAGATTGGTTATGTGAAACCCCAAACAGAGGTGCTCCTCTCTCCCAAGGTCAGCATCCCATATGAACTGCCAGCCAGACAGTGAGGACACCTATTCCTGGATGGCCACCTAGGGGGAGGTACAGGATGGCAAATACTCCAGGTCGTCTCAGGGGAGCTAGAAATACATCTTAGGGTTCGGAAATAGAACATTCAGTTAGGGAGTTTGGGATTGACAGGTACACACTGCTATATTTAAAATGGATAACCAACAAGGACCTACTGTATAGCACAGGGAACTCTGCTCAGTACTCTGTAATAATCCAGATGGGAAAAGAATTTGAAAAAGAATAGATATATGTATAACTGAATCACTTTGCTGTACACCTGAAACTCACACAGCGTTGTTAGTCAACGATACTCCGATATAAAATAAAATGTTAAAAAAAAAAGAAATAGAAGGGGTAGATTATGACTGCTAAGCTCAGATGGTTCTATCCCTCCAACTACATACCACCTAGCACAGGAGTGCTCGATAAATAGTTAAACTACACCAGGTCCTCCTTGGGTAAAGAATTGTTCTGAAATAGCCAATTGCTTCTTACATGGCTTCTAATACAGAATAAGTTCTCAACCTTTGTGTATTAGCCTAATTTAATCTTCAAGTATGCACACTATTTGGTTATTACTGATTGCATTGTCTCTCAGGCTCTATTTTTTTTTTTTTTGGTTCTGATAAGTGAGAAAAGAAAATAATAGAAAGCTAGAGTAACCTTATGGTTTCTACTACCATGGATAAATAGGAATGCCCAAGAAACATCTCAACTTGAAGAGTGTAAAATTCTCTAGACTTCTTTGTATTGTGTATCTTTGCAGAAATGTTGCATGCATAGAAAGAATATGTGTGTATGTATGTGTGTATGTATGTGTACATATACTCTATGACTCTGTATACATATGTATGTATGCATACATAAATGTGTAAATGTGTGTGAAAAAATATATGATTCCTCTCTCCTTTTTTATATAAATGGTAACATACTGCACTGTCCTGTACCTTGGTTTTTTTTTCATTTTACACTATTTCCTGATGAATATTAGTACAGAGAATTATTTCTCTTTCTTCTTAATAGCTTCATACTATTCCTTTGCTTGTGTCATCATTTATTTAACATGTGAGTTAGTTTTATTTTTTATTTTTGGCTGCCTTGGGTCCTTGTTGCTGCATGCGGGCTTTCTCTAGTTGTGGCGAGCAGGGGCTACTCTTCATTGCAGTGCGTGGGCTTCTTCTCATTGCGGTGGCTTCTTCTTTCTCTAGTTGCGGCTTGCGGGCTCTAGAGCGCAGGCTCAGTAGTTGTGCCACACGAGCTTAGTTGCTTCACGGCATGTGGGATCTTCCTGGACCAGGGCTCGAACCCATGTCCCTTGCATTGGCAGGCAGATTCTTAACCACTGCGCCACCAGGGAAGTCCCAAGTAAGTTAGTTTTTAAATCTCTTGTTTTTGAAATTGGAAATGGGTACTTCCTTGCCAGTACAATTGTTTCTAAAATGTAAACGTTTCAGGCCATAAAAATCTTCAAGGGGGGTGGGATGAATTGGGAGATTGGGACTGACATATATACTACTATGTATAAAATAGATAACTAATGAGAACCTGCTGTATAGCACAGGGAACTACTCAATGTTCTGTGGTGACCTAAATGGGAAGGAAATCCAAAAAGGAGGGGATATACGTATACGTATAGCTGATTCACTCTGCTGTACAGTAGAAACTAACACAACATTGTAAAGCAACTCTACTCCAATAAAAAAAATTTAAAAAAATCTTCAGTTCCTTTAGTTCTGACAAAGTCAAATTTCCATGCATAACTATAGAAGTCTCACTCCTATCCTTGGAGGACTTCAGCCCCCAGTCCCTGCTAAGTGGGCAGGAAGGATATACCCCACCTCCTTTCTGGCCGTAGGTGATGGGACCAGGAGTGGTTCTTATCCTGAGGCAGATGAAAGAGCCCATGAGCATGTAGTGTGTGATGGAGCGTTTGAGTGAGGTTCTTGAAAGCTGGATCCTCGGGGCCCGCTGCTGGGGGACTGAGAGCCCTCTTTAATCCAGAACCGCTCTATTCTCAGACAAGCCCCGGCGCACCGAGCTGCTGCTTTTGGTTTGATTCGTGATCCTTCCGTATCCTTATATTAAACATTCTTATTTGATAAGCTTTGGAATTTTCTCTTCCTTAATCAAAAGAGCTTTACCTAGAACAGAGCATATGGTGCTTATTTTGTTTCACCCATTCCTGATGTGTATTAGTTAGCAAACACATACTCCCACTGAATTCCGTGACAGTAAATCACACTTATGTGGACAGACGTGAATT
The DNA here is from genome assembly GCF_039906515.1 of Pseudorca crassidens. Taxonomy (NCBI): domain Eukaryota; kingdom Metazoa; phylum Chordata; class Mammalia; order Artiodactyla; family Delphinidae; genus Pseudorca; species Pseudorca crassidens. The sequence goes on from NC_090313.1 coordinate 9,504,157, forward strand.
AAATTGTACAATGCAGGAATTGTCCCCAGGTAGTTCCTGCCCTCTGTGGTTTCACTGTAGGAAGCATCTCAGCACTGTGGGACTCTCCACGAGATGGGCACAGGCCGGGATCTGCCCAGCCACTGTGGCTGTTTCTACTTGCAGTACCTGCGTGGGATTTCCTAAGTCCCATCCACCTGCGTGAACTTGGAGTGCCAGAAAAACATGTTAGGCTTTGGATTCCAGTGAAAGCCTAATACTGGTGATGATCCTGAGTATCCTGACTTGATGGAGAGAGAGGCAGAGAATATGCGAGTAAAAGCACTTAGAAGTTAAGGGTTCTTGCCTCTGGGACTGGGTCTGTCACTAATTCGCCTCGCAATCTTTAACAAAGCCTCAGCGTCCTCAACTACAAGTCTGAGGGTTTCGTCAGAGTTAAATGAGAAAAGGTACCTTCCGCAGTGGCAATAAGTAATTGCTATTATTATATCGTGGCTGGGATGCAGCAGCGATTCAATGCGCTGAGGCTGGTCATATCATTTGGATCCCACTATCTAAAGTTAAGACTTCCGTAGAGCAGGCAAATTGATTTTTTTTTAAAGGATTATTCAGTTTGCAAGAAATCGTTTTTAAAAATCAACTTAGGCATGTAGTACAGAGACCTTATAAGCCTGTTTCCTTGAGGTAAATAGATCAAACAATTTACTCCATTAGTGGTGAAACATAACATGGGCAGATATGATTTTACTGTTTCTAGAACTTAATGGGTTTTTTTAACTGTAATAAATACATCTCCAATTTCGTAGAACTATTTTTTTTTTCCCTTAACAAAAGAATGACAACTGGAGGACAACTTATAAATATCACTTTGTGTGTGAGGGTGGGGTGGGGGGAGGGTAAGAACACTTAACATGAGATCTACCCTCTTCACAAACTTACAAGTACCAGTACCTTATTGTTAACTATATCTGCTGGTGTACAGCAGATGTCTGGAACTCACCTTGTATAACTGTAACTTTATACCCCTTGAACAACACCACCTCACATCCTCCCCTCCCCCACCCTGGGAGCCACCGTTCTATTGTCTACTTCTATACCTTTGACATTTAAGTGCCTCCTATGAGAGAACTCAGGCACTGTTGGTCCTTCTGAGGGATGTACTTCACTTAGCATCCCTTCCAGTTCCATCCCTGTTGTTGAAAATGGTAATTCCCTTCTTTTTTTAAAGGCTGAATAATATTCTATTGTATGTATGTACTACCTTTTCTTTATCCATTCATCTGTTGATGGACATTTGGATTGTTTCCATATCCTGGCTATTATGAGTAATGCTGCAGTGAACATGGGGGTGCAGATATCTCTTCAAGATCCTGATTTTGATTCTTCCAGTATATATCCAGAAGTGGGATTGCTGGAGCATTTGGTAGTTCTGTTTTTAATTTTTGAGTGAACTTCATACTGTCTTCCATAGCAGCTGCATCGTCAAACATTCCCATCAAGAGTGTACAAGGGCTTCTATTTCCCCACATCCTTGCCAACACTTACCGTGTTTTTTCTTATAGTAGTCATCCTCACAGGTGTGAGGTGATACCTCATTGCACTTTTGATTATAATTAAAAGCTCTGTAATTCCACTGCTCTGAAATAGAGACCAACAGCCAAAATTAGACTTTTTCTGTGGATTAGAATGTCATGTACAAACTTTTCATTTAGCATTATATTGTTCTCATTTTCAGAGTTTAAAAACTTATTTTATAAACATGATTTGTATATAGTTCAATGGATATACCAAAATTTTTTGAAACATTCCCAATTTCTGAACATTTAAATAGTTTCTAAGTAATTAAATGGTTGTAATATTTACAACTGAAAACTGGCTATAGAAGAAAGTGAACTGCAAATCTACACATTGTAGGAAAGTATGCTGCTGTGGTCACAAGCTTAAAATACGATTATAATTCCATTATAATTATTCTTAACAGGAGTAAAAATTTCTCAATTCTTTTATTCACATAAAATTTCATTCAATATCTCTGTGTGTGTGTGTGTGTGTGTGTGTAAACCCTGGAAAATGTTCTTTATCAAAAGCAATTCATTTAGGTTTTTTTCACTCAGCATTGGCTTTGTAATAGTGCCGCCTTCTGGTTGGAATTTGCCTTTACAAGCTGGTGTGTTGTCCAGACGATCCCACGGGGCTCGGTAAATTGTGATTTTGTTCCAGTGAGTGAACTGTGGTAAATCAATCTCAGCAGACTACAACCCTAAAGATGCTGGTCTGCTAGGTGCTAGAGGACAAAAAGCATAGGGAATGCAGGAAAAATAGAGAGAACTAAGAAGTTATGCCAAGCATATAAACAAACAAACCATGTAAACTTGCAATGTTCTTTGCTTGTAATTGACTCATTCTCTTTTAGAAAGATACAGTGGAACTGTGTACGTCGCAGAAAAAGTCAAATGAAAAATGTGGGTATACGTGGATCAGGAGCTGTCCAAGGTGGGTCTTTGGGCTACAAGGGCTTCTGCTTATCTTTCATCTAAGCCTTTGAATGTAGCCATTTGAATTCATCTAAAGTGATAGACCCTAAGCCCCGCCCCCTCACCTTTTTCCGTTTAAAGTATGAAGTTAAAATTTGAGACAACTGCCGTAGGCATACCCAGATTTTCACAAAAGCTGTTCCCTCTTTTATTTTGGTAAAAATAATGCATTACAGCAATTTGTATTCAACACAACTATTCAGAGTCAGTAGTAAAGATGCTAAATTTCCTGCTAAATTAGGGTCCAGGATACAGAGAGTTCCCCAGTTCCACTGTTCACTTTCTCACTCAGGGAAGCTTGTAGGTGCGAGTGAGGATCACCATTATAGGAAAAATCATGAATTCCCTCCTGTGTATAAAGCTCAAGGACTAGCCACTTGGATCCAGTGTCAAGATAAGAAAACCCGCACCTTTCAAACGGCCCCTGATTACCACAAAAGGGGCACTTTGTAAGTAGCAAGAATTAACTTGAGACAAACCACATGCATGATCAGGACAACTTATGTTAAGACTGTCAGGCTGAGAATCTCCCACCTAAATGTCCCAAATTGAATGACTATGGGTGCACTATTTATTGTCACTTATTCAACCTTTCAGAATGTGCTTAAAGCAAAACCTTCTTACAGCCAAGGCCACTAACATCTTACTAAATGAATATCCAGATGCATGAAATTCTTGTCATACAGTGATACTTTTTAAAGATTTTTTTTTGATGTGGACCATTTTTAAAGTCTTTATTGAATTTGTTACAATATTGCTTCTGTTTTCTGTTTTTGTTTTTTGGCCGCGAGGCCTGTGAGCTCTTAGCTCCCCTACCAGGGATTGAACCCGTACCCCCTGCATTGGAAAGCGAAGTCTTAACCACTGGACACCAGGGAAGTCCCCATACAGTGATACTTTTAAGCAAAAGACATATAATCCTAATTCTCAGTCATGGAAAATAATACAGGGGTCTTTTCTAAGATAAAAATGGGCACCTAAAAAGGTTAACTGGCTTCTTTTGTTTTGGTTTCTGAAGTTGCCGAGCTTCTCAACACAAAATAAAGCGGACGAAGTGCCTGTTGATCACTTTTGCAGCCAACAACCCAAAACTTAGTCTTGAATTGATATGTGAGTATTGAGAATTTGATCTGATGATTTCCTTTTATTCCCTCTCTAAATCTGGTGGCAAGCAAAGCCCTTAAATCTCACAGATGTATTTATATATTCACTTGTAAAACCTATTCATGTTATCTGGACCATCAATCACCACAACTAAAAATCGACCTGACAGACCAGATATGGTGGATCATAAATATTGATTTCCCTTAAGGAGCTAGGAGCTGAGCAGTGTTCCCAACAAGGAAGAGCCTGTAGACGTCTCTGGTTCACCAGTTATATTTGGGCTTGTGAGCTCATTAGTTAGCCATATTCTTCAACTCCTACACTAAAGTATTTCCAAGTCTGTAGGCGTTAAGGTTGATCAATCTTTATTGCTCTCAATTGATAGCTTCCCAGATGCTCAAGTTAGCCAAGACTTTTTTATTTAAGAAAAATGAGTTGATAATAGTAAATATATATTTTATAATATTGATTATAATAGATTATAGTTAATAATACCATATAGTACATACTTGAAAGTTGCTGAGAGAGAACATTTTAAGTGTTCTCACTACCAAAACAAAACAGTAATTATGTGACATGATAAAGATGTTAGCCAAAGCTAAGGTAGTAATCATTTTGCAAGATTTAAGTGTCTCAAATCAACACGTTGTACACCTTAAAGTTACACAATGTTATATGTCAATTAAAAGAAAGAAAAGCAAGTTCCTTATTTACCCTCCTTTAACTGTTTTCAATGAACTGACTTCACGTAGCTATTAAAAGTGAATTAATAGACTTAAAGAGATCTTTCTTTGGAAGTCTCTGGAAAGCATCACCAGAGCAGATGATATACAGCATAGCATCATCAACTAAGAGTGAGGGGAAAGTGAGGGGTAATAGGTTTAGGCTTTTGACCTCAATATGGCCTCTCTGACCTTTTGAAAACCCATAAACTCTACGTTTTGAAACTGAGAACTACAATTTAATTCATTCAGTTAGATAAATCATTTCTACAGGAGCAGAGATTTGGTGCTAAGCCCTAGCTTACTGTAAAACAAAGAGCTATATTTAATATAATTGCATTTCAGCTTCAAGTAAAATCACTCTATAAATTTTATCCTAAAAAGGGATTTAGGGTTTGAGCTAGTCCCTTGGCTTCCATGTGACTCTGACTTGCTGTTAGAAATGCTCCATGTGACTAACGTGGAATCCTTTTCTGTAACTGAAAATCTGGTTTCCCTATCTTGCATTGTTATCCTCAAATATTGCCTCTGCCAATATTTTCTTCACGATTTCTCATGAATATTTATATGATCCACAATTTTTTTGCTGGTAAAGTGAACCATCCCATCTATGGCTCTTTGCTGAGTCCTCCCAGGGCACCCTCACCCCCCAAAACATCGTGGATTCTGTTGGTTGGTTTCCATCTCCACCTCTGGCTGTCATGTCCTGGTCTCCAGCTCTGGCTGTAGCAAAGCCAGCTTGTCTTCCACCCACTCCCTCCAATCCTGTCTCCAGCAGGTCTCTTTTAGCATCCTTTCCCTGTTATCAGCCAAAGACAGCAGCAGAAGAATGTCAGTTTTGCTATCTATGCCTGCACTCTAATTCCACTTCACAGCCAGCCATGGGGTTTGCCTTAATTTAATTTCTATATTAACCTGTTTACAATTTCCTCAAAAGTCACTACTCACATTGTATTTATTCTGCCAGTCGACAGATACTTCACAGATTTGGCATTGAAAAGCCCCCTGGAAATGCAAATCAAATAAAATGTTCAGTTTAGAAAGGGCTTTCAATACACCATCTCAACAGACTCAGTGGTTGAGTATCATGGAATAGAGGCAGCCATGCCTCTACAGTAACCGTTCCCTACTATGAAGACTGCTTATACCTTTAGACTGAAAAATATATATGCCATGTGTATAATGATTCCCTTGCACGACTGTCAAAGAAAAAGGAATGGGTAATATTTCTGGCGAAATTAGCTCCAAGACTCAATGGGAGTGCAGATTGGAGGAGGTGCTTTTTTCTGATACAGCAAATAGGCTGGAAAAGTGTTATTTGCACGGACTTTATTCCTTTTGAAAATAAGACACTCCGACGCTTGTAAAGCAGGTATATAGGTGAGAGTTAGGGGCTGAGAGATGGGGGAGAAGTCATGAAAGCAGGAGACAGAGCAACTCTCTTTTCATTTTAGTATTTCACAAGTTTGATGATGGGGATGACTGACCTAGATGGGAGGCCAGCCATCATGAGAACGCTGCCGTGTGGTACCCACACGCCTGAGCAGAGGGGAGGCGCTCAGTGTCAGGAACAGCTGGACGAACCATCCTGGAACCACAGAAGGGTGACCCTGCAGTGAAACTTGCATGTGGAGCTTTGGCACATGCTCCTTTGTAGACTGTCATCCACAGTTCCTGTGTCTTTTCCGTCTTCTACTGCCCTTCATCGCTGAGGGACTGCCCTCCCTCTCCCCCAAATTTGACATCTCAGTGAATTCCCCAGGATATACAACCTCCTTAGTTGAGGATTGAGGAAGGCCCCCAACCTGGGGTGGTGGTGCCAGACTCTTCCTGGCTGCTAGGCAAAGCCAGGCACTGCCTTAAGAGCTGGGTGACTTGCAAGAAGTCTTTGATATAATAGCCTCTTAGGTTTTCTGAGCAAAGTGTCTTGCGCACAATAGGTGCTTCATAGATATTTAGGATTAATGGTTTCTAGGACTAGCATTATGGATGCCGTCTTTGCAGCCCACCATTCCGACTGGAGAAATGGAAATTTTGAGAAAACAAGCCAGCCCTGTATTTCTAAGTATGAATCTCCCTAAGGAAACAATCTAATATCGTAAATTCCCTACCAGAATGCAGTTGCCCATTGCTTATGATGAATTCTGTTGAGCATACATACGCGACGACTGCTCAGATGATTCCCTGTGCCACCCCCTCAAATGGGAAGGTGTCTGTTTGGATTCAGCTGGGAGAGCATGCTAAAAATGTCTTCACTTTGGCATTAAATCAGTTTATTGGAACATGTACACTCCAAAACTAGACGCTTCTTACTTCTCTTTTTTTAGTAAAGTATTTCACATTTACAATCTATTTCTGGAGGATCCAGGGACTTTAAATACAAAGGTGAGGATGTGGGGTTTTTTTCTTTTTTTTTTTTTTTTTTTTGCGTTATGCGGGCCTCTCACTGTTGTGGCCTCTCCCATTGCGGAGCACAGGCTCCGGAAGCGCAGGCTCAGCGGCCATGGCTCACAGGCCCAGCCGCTCCGCGGCATGTGGGATCTTCCCGGACCGGGGCACAAACCCGTGTCCCCTGCATCGGCAGGCGGACTCCCAACCACTGCGTCACCAGGGAAGCCCGAGGATGTGTTTTTGCTAGCTAAAAATAGTCATTGTTTTAATTAAAATGCGAAATGATCAGAGAGGAGAGTGTTTTACCTAAACATCTGAAAAAATTTACCGCTGAGATAGAAATCATGAGGACACATGGGTACATTAGTTTAGCAGAAAAATCACCTTCTACCATAAGCCAAAAATAAGCTAACAAAGTTGAACCCAAAAGGAGGATTTTCATAGCTCGTTTTTGACAATAAGCTGAAAGTTTACTTCTAAACAATGGAAGGTAATCCAAGCTCTTCATGTATTCATAAAGTAACTAATTCCCTCATTTAGTTAGCATGTGTAACCCTGTTGTGATAAGGGAACATTGACAGGTCATGTTTTGATGCTTTAGTGATAGATGAGAATTCACTCCTAATTGGTATCTGCAGTAGCAATGCTGGAGTTTCGTGCTAGATGAGGGCTATTCCGTGTGCCCATGAGCTGGTAACTGGTGACATTGTAGGTGTAAATGGTGGCTAAAATAATTGTGTCGGAATAATGAATATCTTGACCATGGAATGTCTCCAGGACAGCTCTGAGAGTCCTCTATTTTTGTTTGTTTGCTATCATGAGAAAATACTCATTGACATAGAACTGTGACTTACATTTCATAGTGTGGTGGGTGATTCCACGCACTTCTGGTATTTCTGCCAGATTTGGGGCAGTTATGATTTCCCCCTTTTGAGAAGCTATGTTCCCTCAATATCGGGATGAGTGTCACCCTTATTAGAGTTGAGATGTGGGGACCATTTGCAGCAGTAACCAGGCCCAGAAGCAGATGATTTCGGTAGGGGAAGGAGAGTGTGTCAGGAAGAGGGGAAGCAGTGGCTGGGGTCTGTGGGAAGAAGCCGGCAGAGGAAGGTTACCTTGGCTGGTGTGGCTGCGCTAGGGCACAAACAGCCTTTGCAGTGGGCAGTGCCTTTGACCATTCCTGATTTCCTCAGCCACCCTGCGGGTGTCACAACCATGGGAGCTACCCCAGGATATGCCTCTGTTTATGGAGGTGTGCACAACAGGATTCTGGGTTACTTAGGAAATCTGTTAGGGTAAACATGCAATGGTTTTCTACTGGTTAGTTGAGAGCTTCAGGCCCATACACAACTCTGGAAAAGAAAAGACGCAGCAGAGCCTGAGGACCCACTGGAACCAGGGACACACATGCCACCAGGGGCCTTTTTCCAGTTCTTGACCCTGCTTTACTCAGTATGTTGGCTTCAGTCTCTCATTTCATACACTTCCTTCACTTAGTGGGACACACGGACGCTGAATTCTTGAGTTTTACATCTCATGGTGTCAGCCCCTAGAGAAAGGCTGTCCTTTAGCTCTCTCCAGTATCAAGTCCAAAGTCTTTTGGATTTTACTGTCAGAGAGGGCTGGGTAATTTGGATTTTGGGGGCAGGCAGTCAAAAGTCCGAAGGAAACCCCATCGGACCATTATCTCACAAACTCATTGTTGTCTGAAGTAGCTGTGGTCAGAGGCTATGGGTCTTTTTGGTCACTACCCTTCCTCTATACCTATTCTTTCTGGTTTCCTGTGCATCCTCCCTGACTTTGACCATTCACCTACGGTGCTGACTGCTCCTGAAGAGCTGACATGTGTAGGCTGCCTGTGACATCACTGCCAGCAGCTGGGCCCCAGTTCTTCACTGAAGTGGGATCTTGATGGTGTATCATTGTGTCCACTACAACCCAATGGTTTCCACATCTGTATTCAACTTCCCCCTGGTATTCAAAGACTTTTCTAAATTAAAATTTCTTTCATTCTGATTTTAACTTTTTATTCATAATCTGAACTTCTACTGTAAACCAAAAAACAAAGAACATTTATTGAAGGCCAGGTGTAAGTCTAATACTATGTTAGACATTTCCATAAATAACTATGTAAGATACATTACACATCTTTATGAGGCTCAGAAAGATGGAGCTTAAGACATCATGCCTGTTTGGCATGGATACCTGCATTATCACCACTGTGAAATCCTTCATGCAACAAGGCAAAGATAATTTACTAATTTAAGTATAAGAACACATCCAATGCTGTATTCTTTGTCGGTACTGTCCGTCAGATGAAGACGAAGTTCGGATCAAATAACCGTGTTAGGACCAGTGAGTTCTTAAGCTACCCCTTTAAACGTTCTGATTTTTTCTTAAACTCATTTTGGGCTTTTTCCCTAGAGAGTCCTCAGCTGTTGCTTCTGACTGTCTTGGCTCCGTCGTTACCACCCGTACATCTGTCCTAAAATCAATTTACCTTCGCTTCCAGGCTTGTTGGAGCCCATCTGTGCCCCCTCCTCATAAGCACCCATCTGTTTTCTGTTAATCTCAAATATATATATATATATATATATATAGTTTTTCAGATTCTTTTCCCTTATAGGTTATTATAAAATATTGAGTATAGTTCCCTGTGCTATGCTGTAGGTCCTTGTTGGTTATCTATTTTATATATAGTAGTGTGTATATGTTAATCCCAAACTCCTAATTTATCCCTCCCCTCGCCCACTTTCCCCTTTGGTAACCATAAGTTTGTTTTCTATGTCTGTGAGTCTGTTTCTGTTTTGTGTATAAGTTCATTTGTATCAATTTTTTTTAGATTCCACACATAAGTTATACTATATGATATTTGTCTTTCTCTGTCTAGCTTACTTCACTTCATGTGATAATCTCTAGGTCCATCCATGTTGCTGCAGATGGCATTATTTGATTCTTTTTTATGACTGAATAATATTCCTTTGTATGTATGTACCACATCTTCTTTAGCCATATATTATGAAAAATATATGTCATTTCTCAACCCTCCAGCAATGCTGCAAGGTAAGAATTATCTATATTTTATAGACGAGGAAGCTGAGGTTCAAAGAAGTGAACTGACAGGTAATATGGGGCAGAATCATAACTGAAATTCACTATCTCTTTGACCTCAAAGTCCAAAGCCTTTCTACTGGGTTAATCTGCTTTTTCATAAATTTCTCTAAGTTGGTAATTTGAAGTTAAATATTTTTTTTCAGAGAAGCGGTACCTCCCATATGTTTACTTAACCTAAAATGTACAGCCGTAGATAAATTTTCGCATATGAATTACGATTTAGTTTACTTCGAATATATCCTTCCCAGTTGAGGCAGCAGAATTTGGGAATTTAAAACTCTAGGTTACTGGAAACCAGCCAAGTTCTCCTTGGCTTGGTAGGATTTCTGCTGAGGTAGATGCTTAAGGTCATGAAAGAGATGCAAAGTTTCTCATGGTCTTTTGCTAGATTAGACACCTAGCGCGCACCTTTGGGCCCCAGGCTCCCTTTCTTCTGCCTGTTACTTTAAGAAGAGTTCCATGGTGTAGAGATTTTGTCTGCAGGCTTTCACTTCCGCTGCATGAAAGAGTTAATTCTGATAGGGGTTACCCTCCTCTGGCCTACTGCTGAGTAAGACAAAACCTCACAGCTTTTCTTAGATAACTGAAATAAGCACAGAGCCCTTTGGGAATGTGTCACGGTTATTAATCACTAGCATCTACGGAGAAATATGGGCAGAAGTGACAAAAGAAAAAACTCACAAGTTGAGAAGACTCCCCAGAGAAGTTGCCCCTAATGTTCATTGGATGCCATGAGCAGGTACTCACTCTCTTTCCTTTGCTCCAAACCCTTCTCCACGCTTAGAAGCTCCAGATAACTTTCTCTTTCTTTAATCTTCCAGAATCAGTGGGCTTGGGTCTCACTCCCTTATAAAATAAGGCTCTGGGACTTCCCTGGTGGTCCAGTGGTCAAGACTCCAAGCTCCCAATGCAGGGAACCCGGGTTCAATCCCTGGTCAGGGAACTAGATCCCTCATGCCATCAAAGAATCCTGCGTGCTGCAACTAAGACTCAGCACAGCCAAATAAATAAATACATAAATATTTTTTAAAAGGCTCCGTCCTATGTCTTCCTTTCTCAGCTGCTTGGCTCTTGAAATTAAATGTCATCCTTTTTATTTTGGAGTTTTTTGATTAACCTCTTGGGGGCAGCAATCCCTCAGCTCTTTATGACATTTTCCCAGACTAGATGATGTTAAATTTCAAGTGAATCAGTGTCGGCTTATTTGGGTTTTTTTTTTCCATTTTAGTTTGTTATGATGTCATTGTTTTAATTTCTGCCTCAGTCCATTAACTAAAATAATAAACCTATGAATCAAAGTCAGATGTCTTTGTAAATGAACAGAGGACAAATTTGCATGTTCAATGAAGAAGCAGTTGATAAATTGACTTTCAGCTTTATTTAACTCATTTTCATTTTTCTGAAAATCTATAGTGAAAAATTGTTTTTTCCCCATTAAGTAACCCAAAGAATTGGATTATTGTTCTTTAATTGTTTTATGTGTTTGTTTTCATAGCTGACTGTAACCTCCATGAGGTCAAAGGCTACAAGTTACAATATCATTTATTTTGTAATTAGCCCTGTACTTATGAATGTATTTATGTAGGCACTTAATTATGTGAAAGCCATTGGCTTGAACTGAATTAAATTCTTTTAATGGCTGTGTCCATTTTAGAAAAGGCATAATGCTAGATAATTAGAACACAAAGATAAATAAGATACAACCCCTTCATTCTCAAGGACCTCACATGTCTTTTTTTATCTTTGTGTCCTAAGTCTTTGTGCTTTTCTTGAGTAGGTAATAGAGACACATGGTTCCCAATTAAAGTGAGATACTGAGATGTACATTGAGAATTGCTGCTCCTACTTATGTCTGTAAACATCCCCCCTCCAAGTGCAATCAATCCTCAGTTGGTAATCATCTTCATTAATTAATCCCGTGTCCTTTTAGTGCTTCTTCATGCAGACACAGGCAAATACACATATTATGTATTTTCTTATTTTTCTTTTCTTATACAGAAGTTAGCATATAAACCATCCTTACCTTGCTATTTCTACTTTATGTACTCTGAAGGTCTTTTTATATCTGTATGTACATAGACAGTGTTTTTATCCTATTCTTATTTAAATGGCTGCATAATATTCATTATATGTATGCTTCTTTAACTCAGGATTTCTCACCCTTGGCATTAGGGACATTTGGGGCAGGATAATTTTTGGTTGTGGATGTTGTCCTTTGCAGTGTAGAATGCTTAGCAAGCACCCCTGACTTTGACCCACTAGATGCTAGGAGTCCTCCTCAGTTGTGACAGCCAAAAATAAATCACCCCTTGTAGAGAACTTGTGTTTTAAACAATCCTCTAATGAGGAACACTTGGGTTGCTTCTGATCTTTTGTTATCACAAAACACGCAGTGTTGAGTAATCTTGTACATATGTTATTTTGTATGTGTGTAAGGTATGAATTACTATTCATAGGATTTCTGGGTTAAAAACAAAAATTTCTGGGACTTCCCTGGTGGCGCAGTGGTTAAGAATCCGCCTGCCAACACTCTATGACATAAATCACAGCAAGATCCTTTTTGACCCACCTCCTAGAGAAATGGAAATAAAAACAAAAATAAACAAATGGGACCTAATGAAACTTCAAAGCTTTTGCACAGCAAAGGAAACCATAAACAAGACCAAAAGACAACCCTCAGAATGGGAGAAAATATTTGCAAATGAAGCAACTGACAAAGGATTCATCTCCAAAATTTATAAGCAGCTCATGCAGCTCAATAACAAAAAAACAAACAACCCAATCCAAAAATGGGCAGAAGACCTAAATAGACATTTCTCCCAAGATATACAGACTGACAACAAACACATGAAAGAATGCTCAACGTCATTAATCATTAGAGAAATGCAAATCAAAACTACAATGAGATATCACCTCACACCAGTCAGAATGGCCATCATCAAAAAATCTACAAACAATAAATGCTGGAGAGGGTGTGGAGAAAAGGGAACACTCTTGCACTGCTGGTGGGAATGTGAATTGGTACAGCCACTATGGAGAACAGTATGGAGGTTCCTTAAAAAACTACAAATAGAACTACCATATGACCCAGCAATCCCACTACTGGGCATATACCCTGAGAAAACCATAATTCAAAAAGAGTCATGTACCAAAATGTTCATTGCAGCTCTATTTACAATAGCCCAGAGATGGAAACAACCTAAGTGTCCATCATTGGATGAATGGATAAAGAAGATGTGGCACATATATACAATGGAATATTACTCAGCCATAAAAAGAAACGAAATTCAGCTATTTGTAATGAGGTGGATGGACCTAGAGTCTGTCATACAGAGTGAAGTAAGTCAGAAAGAGAAAGACAAATACCGTATGCTAACACATATATGTGGAATTTAAGAAAAAAAAATGTCATGAAGAACCTAGGGGTAAGACAGGAATAAAGACACAGACCTACTAGAGAATGGACTTGAGGATACGGGGAGGGGGAAGGGTAAGCTGTGACAAAGCGAGAGAGTGGCATGGACACATATACACTATCAAATGTAAAATAGATAGCTAGTGGGAAGCAGCCGCATAGCACAGGGAGATCAGCTTGGTGCTTTGTGACCACCTAGAGGGGTGGGATAGGGAGGGTGGGAGGGAGGGAGACGCAAGAGGGAAGAGATATGGGAACATATGTATATGTATAACTGATTCACTTTGTTATAAAGCAGAAACTAACACACCATTGTAAACCAATTATACTCCAATAAAGATGTAAAAAAAAAAAGATTGTGCTTGACAATCCACCATCTCTGCCACAAATAAAACATTACTTACTCGCGCAAAAAAAAAAAAAAAAAAAAAAGAATCCGCCTGCCAATGCAGAGGACATGGGTTCGAGTCCTGGTCCGGGAAGATCTCACATGCCACGGAGCAACTAAGCCCGTGCGCCACAGCTACTGAGCTTGTGCTCTAGAGCCCGTGAGCCACAACTACTGAGACTGTGTGCCACGACTACTGAGCCCGCGTGCCACAACTACTGAAGCCCATGCTCCTAGAGCCCGTGCTCTGCAACAAGAGAAACCCGTGCTCTGCAACAATGTCAAGCCCGTGCACCGCAACAAAGAGTAGCCCCTGCTCGCTGCAACTAGAGAAAGCCTGCGTGCACCAGCGAAGACCCAAGGCAGCCAAAAAAAAAAAAAAATTTCCCCCATAGGGATCTTGCCATTTTGGAGTCCTTTCAACAAGGTATGAGACTGTGATTATCTTTCTATGTAACAGATGAAAAGATAAAGAAACATAATCCCGAAAAGGCCTGGTACACTTAGAATTCAGTGGGGCAGAGGTGTGGTGCTCCGAGAGAGAGCACGGGGCAATGAGGCTTCAGCTTAGACTGGAAACAACCTTCTATGACAAAGGGGAAGGTTAGGATTTAATGAAATAGGACATGGAGCTCATAGCCTTCGTTAGCAGGAGACTGGGGACAGGAGAGTTTGGTCTGTGGGTGAGGCAAACCTCGGGGAACACGGGATACTCACCAGAGTTGGAAGAGATCTGCCACCTGGACCTTGAGGACCGTCGCATTGGTCCGGAGAGAGATGGGGGAGGAAGGGGCTGAAGCACAGAAGAGTGACACAGGGCAGAGACCGCGTGGGGGAGGCTTCTCCTGGCTGTTCATGCTCTGTCCTCCTCCCTCTCCAGTTGAAGGTTAACCATAAGTCAGATCACATCACTCCTCTGCTTATACCCTCCAGGGGCTCCCAGTGCATTATGCATAAAACCCTCACTGGTTAGAATGACCCACAAGGCCCTCTGTGATCCCCAGGGGAAATAGGCTTCCCAGGAAATAGGGGTGCACAGAGGCTCAACTTCTCACCCTCCCCTGGCTTCCCTCCCCTTTCATGCCTCAGACATGCAGGCCTGGGAAGCACCAGGGGTGGCTGGTTTCTAGGCCCATCTGGGCAGAGGGCTGGTGGCTTGGTGGGAAGGATGGGGTGTGGGAATTTGATGTCCAGCTACAGTTCCTATCCTAGCCTTTAATGTAGGTGTCTCTGATGGATGCAGCAACTAGAAACAAGCACATTAATTCTGCTTCTGTAATTGTTGAGCTTCTGGGCATGTTCTTGCAACTAACATAATATATCACACTTTCTTCAGGCCTTGACTGCCACCAAGTCACCAGTACAGGCATGTTTATTTGTAGTAAGTGTCTTACCCAGGTTCCTTTATGGTTTGTGATCTTTCTTTTCTTTATCTTGATTGTCCTTTTGTGTTCTGCTGAATAATAGCCTCACAAAGATGACCCGGCTCCTGGCTGCCCAGGGAAGGAGGGGCACAGGAGTTTCTTTGGGGACCTGTTAGAGAGGAAGGATGGTGGAATCACTGCTGGCCAGGCAACAATGATCATCATAGAGTTAATTATTTTTTTTCATATTGAATGCCTCTGGAAACTGCTTCAAGCCTTTCTCAGGTTATCCTCTACGTGTCAAAAAGGAAATATTCTACTTAGACATTTATAAGTGGCTAAGCATACAACTTCTGAAATCAAAATTTTAATAGTCAAGTTTTTTTTTTTTAATGGAAAAAGACAGCTGTATTTTCCAAAATTTTAAATAGATTCTTTGGGTCAAGATATACTGTAGAAAGTTTCATGTGAGAAGGTGATTTAAAAATACCTTAGAGCTTACTGAGACAACATCTTACTACTGTAGTCACAAAGCTTTGATAGCTGTTGCATGAAAGAACCTCACTGTTTAAGTTACAAATCTGTAAAATTTCCTCTGTGCAACTGGTGACACGTTTATATATATATTTATTTAAAATAAACATATACTTATACTCACATATATACTATATATAATGTATATGCCTACATATACTAAACATAGATATGCACATATATATACTATATATATAATGTGTATATATTGTGTATTATACATGTATGTGTGTATATGTATACATAATATATACATATATAAGATATATAATACATAAATACTTTGTATACATAAAAAATATTTATATATACAGGTATTATATATAGTATCTGTATAAATGTATATTATGTATGTAAGTATACAAATGTATATATAGTTATCTAGGTATTCCTATAGAGAGAGAGTATATCCATATTTGTATATATATATCACTATAGGTCCGTTAGAATATCAATAGGATTTATGCTCTCACAAAGCTCTCACGGCAAGCTTTGGTTTTCTACTGTGTGAATATGTCCAGAATTGTTCCTCTTGTTGCTTCTGGTCTAATATTGCCTCTACCCCAAGGCTTTCTCTCTTTGGACTATATCCTAAGGCTTTTATGGTCTTTGTTGCCCTGTTTATTATAAAAAGAGACAAGGGAGGTGGCTGTATCTCACTCAGAAGAATAGCGTTAAAATGCCAGGCAATATTAACAGGAATTGAAGAGATGTAAAAGAAAACCATATTTTGAGATATTGTTTTGCCTAAATTTGTTAGCAGCCCCAAAATATTCTCTATTTTTCCACAGGGGGCTTATTTAATCACAATAATTGAGAATTTCATTTCTAGGGCAATTTAAAGTGTTTTGTGAAGATTTCACATTGACTCATTATTATTAACCTCATGGAACCGAGAAATGTAGAGAAACGATATGTAAAGGGAGCGAGCTCTTGAGAGGCTGAGAGATGTAATCACAGGAGCATATCTGCTATTTCAAAAATAAGGCGTTTAATAGAAACTTCCTTGGGAGATTCATAAACACAGAAGCTTAACACATAACAAAGCTGACTCGGACTTTAAATATTAAAAGGGTAAAATTAACATGTTTAAACACCCCTCAGGTTTAAGGCTGTCTTTAATCACTTTATGAGTACTGAGTACTTTCCCTTCTTAAAATATGCATTAGCCATGTCAGTATATGAGCGACATCCCTTTGTAATCACTACTGTGAAAGCCTCACGGTTAATTACACAGTTTCTATCTCACACCACTGGTCTCCCAGATCTTTCCCAACTTCTCTACACAAATCTAACTCCCCTCAACCACCCCTGCATTTTAGGGGCCTTGAACTCTACTCTTAAATCTCTCGGGACATTTTTATGTATAGTTCTCGTCAACATCTACAATGATTGGTGATGTTCTTGTCTGTCTTTCCTACTGGAGCATGCAATATTTGAAGACAAAGGCTGTACCTGACTCACTTTTATGCCCACCATCATGAACACAGTTTGTTAGCTCGAGTTCACGTGCCCGACGCACAGTGAGGCCGAAGAAACTGAAATGTGGGAACTTGGAGCAGAGAAAGGTTTATTGCAGGGCCATGCAAGGAGACAAGTGTCTCATGCCCCAAAAAGCTCCAAGCTCCCCGAAGGGTTTTAGCAAAGCATTTTTAAAAGCCAGGTGAGGGAGTGGAGGGTCTCAGGGTAAGTGATCATCTCGTGCACAATTCTCTGATTGGCTGATGGTGAGGTAACAGGGTGGTGTCACGGGGCTTACCATTATCAGTCTTTAGACTGGAGGAGACCTGGGGCTATGTGTTCATGGTCATCAAGTAGTTAACATCTTCCATTTGTTGGGGGCTTTTCACATCTGTAAAACAACTTAGGAAATGTGCATCAGATACTGTTATCTAGGTACTTCAGAGAGGAGCTAAAGCAGAGGATATGGGGGAAGGCCTGTCCTGGGAAGGCCCCAAAGGGTCCTGCTAGGTTACAATGACACATGGTATTGAGGAAGCAAAATAAAGGAAGGCATTACATATTTTTCCTAACTCAGTTTTCCTTTTAAAAATGTCCATGGTTATCTCTGAAATATTTACATGTTAAACAGTACCAGGATTTCCAGGTTACTTTAGTGCGAGGGATGTGGCTGGCTCCTCCTTGCTGAATTTCTGTGTTGGAAAGGAGGCTGATGGCAGGAAATGCCTCACTCAGTCCATCTACAACCCCATTGGGAAGTAGGCAAGCAAGGGAATTGTGTGCATGGTTTAAGACAGAAACACGTTTCTCTCCAATATTCAGACAGTGGAGTCTGAGTATATTCAAGCTGTTACGGGGAGATGTAGATTAAATATTTGTTTAGGTTGAACACAACACAAATGGCTAATTTAAGATAAAATCCACCTTGGGTATTGCAATGCCCAGATATTTTCCTTTATTTTGTTATCAAATAATTACCAAGTCTGGTTTTTTTTTTTTTTTTTTCCTATTAGGAAGATACAGCTGAAGCATTTGTTTGTTTGAATCACCTGGACAATTGTCTTTTTTTTAAAAATTAATTAATTTATTTATTTTTGGCTGTGTTAGGTCTTTGTTTCTGTGTGTGGGCTTTCTCTAGCTGCGGTGAGCAGGGGCTACTCTTCATTACGGTGTGCGGGCTTCTCATTGCAGTGGCTTCTGTAGTTGCGGAGCACGGGCTCTAGGAGCGCGGGCTTTAGTAGTTGTGGCATGTGGGCTCAGTAGTCGTGGTTCGTGGGCTCTAGAACGCAGGCTCAGTAGTTGTGGTGCACGGGCTTAGTTGCTCCACGGCATGTGGGATCTTCCCACACCAGGGATCGAACCCATGTCCCCTGCATTGGCAGGCAGATTCTTAACCACTGCGCCACCAGGGAAGTCCTGGATAATTGTCTTAGGTTTCCTTTCCTGATGGATAAGTTTCAGAGGATTAGATTCACTTCCTATGACTAAATGATAGTCATAATGAAACCAATTGGTCAACAGCTGAGGGATAAGGGGAGAATCCTACAACAGACATTTCAGGAGAAAAAGGAGCTGTCGAACTCCTGAGTGGAAATAATGGTTGTGAGACTGGTCTTCATGCCGTTATCGGGAGCCTCCTAACATCAGGGGTTCAGGAATCTCTTTGGCTCTTCAAAGTGGTTTGAGGCTCAGGTCTGTATGAACCAGGCCCCAGCCTGGTGGGAGGGAGGAGTACTCAAGGGAAGAGCTGGGGGGCTGGCGCTTGAAGCACTTCCTTTAGTGCAGACCATTGAAGACCACCATGAAAACACACTTCTTATTTTGGAAAGTTCGCATTTGATTGAATTACCCATTGTGCCTGTATATCCTAGTTATACTGGGGAATATACAGTGAGTTTATTGCAAAGAAATAATTTTGCAAATTTTCACTGCTTTAGCCTTGAGTCATTTTACTAGTTTTCACATAAAACATTCAATTAATTATAAGACATTTGTCCTGGGCCATTACCCTTTCAATCATTTAAAAATATACAGGCTATAATTACATGATTATTGGCTGTTAAAATGTTAATGCTTAGTTTTAAAATGTCAAGTTAGCTTTCAAAAGGAAGATATGCAACAGAAATGTATTTTTTGTATTTCAATTAGCACCATTACAGCGAAAGAATTTCTAGTCACATTACACAAAATCACTTTTTTTTCTCTATTAAGGTGGAAGAAATAAGCAACTGTTTCTTCATCAATTATTCTCATAATAACTTCAAAATGTTTCAAAATCTATGTATAGGTGATTGATCTACTGAATATCACTTTTAAAGTAAAGAGGAAGGAAAGAAAACTGAAACAATATTTTAACAAGGAAATAAAAATTACATGGCCAGTGTGCCTATTTGAATGAATCCAGTCAGTTAGGTGTTCAGTTCAGACAAATTTAACCAAAAGATCACCTAGACTCAAATTCTAAAGCAAATTTTGTTCAAAATCGTCAGCTCTTAAGAACTCTGTTAACAAACACCTAAAGGTAAGACTGGAAACCATAAAATTCCTAGAAGGAAACATAGGTAGTACACTCTTTGACATTGGTCTTAGTAGTATTTATTTTTTATTTTTTATTTTTATTTTATTTTTTATTTTTTTGCGGTACGCGGGCCTCTCACTGCTGTGGCCTCTCCCGCTGCGGAGCACAGGCTCCGGACGCGCAGGCTCAGCGGCCATGGCTCACAGGCCCAGCCACTCCACGGCATGTAGGATCTTCCCCGACCGGGGCACGAACCCGTGTCCCCTGCATCGGCAGGCAGACTCCCAACCACTGTGCCACCAGGGAAGCCCCTTAGTAGTATTTTTTTGGATCTATCTCCTCAGGCAAGAGAAACAAAAGCAAAAATAAACAAATGGGGCTTAATCAAACTTAAAAGCTTTGCACAATGAAGGAAACCATCAACAAAACAAAAAGACAACCTACAGAATGGGAGAAGATATTTGCGAATGATATGTCTGATAAGGGGTTAATATCCAAAATATATAAAGAACTCACACAACTCAATATCAAAAAACCAAACAACACAATTAAAAAATGGGCAGAGGACCTGAACAGGAATCTTTCCAAAGAAGACATACAGATGCCCAACAGGCACATGAAAAGATGCTCAACATCACTAACCATCAGGGAAGTGTAAATCAGAACCACGAGGCATCACCTCACACGTGTCAGAATGGCTATTGTCAAAAAGACAACAAATAGCGAGTGCTGACAAGGATATGGAGAAAAGGGAACCCTCATAGACTGTTGGTGGGAATGTAAATTGATACAGCCACTATGGAGAACAGTATGGAGGTTCCTCAAAAAATTAAAAATAGAACTACCATACGACCCAGCAATTCCACTCCTTGGGTATACATCTGAAGAAAACAAAAACACTAATTCAAGAAGATACATGCATAGCAGCACTGTTTACAAGCACCAAGCAACCTGGGTGTCCATCAATACATGAATGGATAAAGAAGATGTGGTATATATATATATATATATATATACAATGGAAAAATATTCAGCCATAAAAATAATGAAATTTTTCCATTTACAACAAGATGGATGGATAAAGAAGATGTGGTATATATATATATATATATACCACATGAATGGATAAAGAAGATGTGGTATGTATATATACAATGGAATATTATGAATGAATAAAGAAGAATGGATAAAGAAGATGTGGTATATATATGGATAAATGGATAAAGAAGATGTGGTATATATATATATATATATATATATATATATACACACACAATGGAATATTATTCAGCCATAAAAATAATGAAATTTTGCCATTTGCAACAAGATGGATGGACCTGGAAGGTATTATGCTTAGTGAAATAAGTCAGACAGAGAAAGACAAATACTGTATGTTTTCACTTATACGTGGAATATAAAAAGTAAAAGAAATGAATGAATATGACAAAACAGAAACAGACTCACAGATGAAGAGTACAAACTAGTGGTTACCAGTGAGGAGAGGGTGGGAGGAGGGGCAAGATAGGGGAAGGGGATTAAGAGGTATAAACTACTAGGTATAAAATAAATAAGATATAACGATGTAATGTACAGCATGGGGAATATAGAAAATATTTAATAATAATTTTATATGGAATATCTATAAAAATATAGAATCATATGCTGTATACCTGAAACTAATATAATAAGTCAACTATACTCCAATTAAAAAATTCTGTTAACTATGATATTCTCCATGAATCTTAGCTATAGCCTTTATATTTTTTAATTAAAAAGAGTACATATGAAAAGAAAAATTCTTTTATTTACAGACACCCCCCCCATATTAATTATTTAGTTTCTAAAAATTCAGAGAAGTTTTGCATCTTCAATAAAACAGTTCTAATATAGCTTAAAGCTAAACATTTGTGAGCTTCTGGAATAGGTCTGGTTTTCTCTCCTTTATAAAAGGATTCGATTCTGGCCTTTTCTAACCTCCAAGATTTCTTTTTTTTTTCCCCCATTTAATAACTCTATTTTGAAGAATTGCCAGCTTTTGCTAGGCAGTGCTTCTCGGATTTTAATGCATGTGAGTCCCCCTGGGGATCTTGTTAAAATGCAGCTTCTGATTCAGTGGGTCTGGGGTGGGGCCTGATACTCTGCATTGCTAACAAGTTCCCAGGGGATGCTGATGCTCCTGGTCGATGGACTATATTTTAACCATCAAGGACTTAGAGAAATGTTTTCTTTTCAAACCTTTAGCTGCCTCAGCACTCCTTGAAAACCAACTTGCTGGACAGAGTTGAGGTCTGCCTGTGTAGACTGGGCATGAAATGCACATAATAGGGGATAATTCCCCTTCCCTGGCCTTCCTACTGTTTCAGGAGTATTTACGATGGGCAATTTCCTTATCATTAGAAAACTCTAAAATTTTTGAATAAAAGCCAACTTATTCTCTTAAAACTTTCTTAAAAATCTTACTTTAAGATTCAAATTTCTAAAGATAAATCTGAGTTATTAAATAAAAACTCCTTAAAATAATTATGAAATCTACTTTTAAAGGAAACTAAAAGGGTAGATTTTGACATCTTGAATGAGACATATTAATAGTTCCTTAAAATCCAGGAAGCAATGTGAAAGAATCTTTTATCCTCAGAAACAGATTTGCTTTATCTTCTGAATAACGTCTATCAAAAGTTCTACACCCAGGACTACAGAATTTCTCTCTCTCTCACACACAGAGAGCACTTTAAATTCATTATAAAATATGATCCTTCCCATAATTCTGAGAGAGAATTATTCATTTCATCTCTTGATCTGGCCTGCTAACTCTAGTACTGTTGTAGGCAAAAATAAGCTAGAGTGCTGTCTTTCCTGTGTCACAAGAGGGATTTGAAGATCTAATAAATTTTAAAATTTCATATAGAGATGTAGGAAGTAAGAAGTATGAGGGATTTTCCAGTCAGTAGCATCAGAGTACTATTTGTTTAAATAATATTCAAGGGCCATGTATTAATCATGGAAACCTCTTGTGGGTGTACAGGAAGATGTTGTATATAGAACTGCTGGCTGTGGATCAACGCAATCTTTGCTTGTTTTGATTATTCATTGTTTTGTAACGAAATATTTAAAAAAGCAAACATCTTTTTTAGGGATATACTTTTTGACCTCACAAATGGTTCAGACAGGTGGTTTTCGAAGTGTGGTCCGTGAATCGGCAGCATCGGCATCACCTGGGAACTGTTAGAGATGCAAATACTCGGGTCTTGCACCAGGCGTACTGAATCAGAAGCTCAGGGGGTGGGGCTCAGCCATCTGAAGTTTAAGAAGCTCTCAGCTGATTCTGATGGAGGTTTAGTTAAACTAAATCAAGTGTTCTCAACAGGAGTGATTTTTACCCTCCACAACTTGGGGGAAGAGTGCTACTGCCATCTAGTGGTTAGAGGTCAGGGATGCGGCTCAACATCTTCCAATGCACGGGACAGCCCCCATCCCCAGCAAACAGCACCCCAGAACTCACCAGCCCCAGATGTCCATTGTGTCAAGGTTGAGAAATTCTGTACCAAATCCTTTAGGAGGAATTTCCTGAATGTAGGTAAGTTAAGTCGACAGAAAGGCAGCATGGATTAGGGAATGAGACAAAGTCTGGAATTCAGGTTCTGGCTCTGCTGATTAAAAGTTGTGTGATTTCATGGAAATCTCTTAACTTGTTTCAGTTGTCTCACTTATAAAATGGGAATAATCCCTGCCTAGTGCATGGATTAGTATGAGGATCAAATGAGATAATGTGTATGAACCCACTTTGTAAACTGTCATGCTAATTAAATTGAACTGAAAGATTTTTCCAGTGGGAGGAAGACACAGACCAGAGGTAGGTGTAGGATGTTATAAAATGTTAAACATCTGATTCAGCTGTCTGAAAACAGCCAGATTCCTTGATGTAAATCTGATTTGTGTTGGAGTTTTTATTTATTTATTTATTTTCTTAGTGCTTTTTACATCCTTTCCTGTAACTACTTGGGTTTAGCTTTGTTTTTTGTTTGTTTGTTTTAGTCTCAGTCATAGCATGATAGCGAAATAGCTGGCTCCTGACTTCTCTCTACACTAGGGGTTCTCAAAGTTTAGCCTCTATCTGAATCACCAGGGGATTTTTATTTTGTATTAATAAGAACACTTAACATGAGATCTAATCTCAACAAAATTTTAAGAGCACAATTCAATACATTGTTGACTATAGGTTGTACAATGTTGTACAACAGATCTCTAGGGCTTACACGTTTTGCTTAACTGAAAATTTATGCCTATTTATTAGTAATTCACCATTTTCCCCTCTCCCAGCAACCCCCTGGAAACCACCATTCTGTTCTCTGCTTCTTTGGCTTTGGTTACTTTAGATCCCTCATGTGAGTGGAATCATTCAGTATTTGTCCTTCTGTCACTGGCTTATTTCACTTAGCATTGTGCCCTCAAGGTTCATTCATGGTGTTGCATATTGTGAGATTTCCTTCTTTTTAAAGACTAAATAGTAGTCCATTATATGCATATGCCACGTTTTCTTTATCCATTCATCTGTCCATGGACATTTAGGTTGTTTCCACATCTCAGCTGTTATGCAGAATACTGCAGTGAACGTGGGAGTGCTGATAACTTTTCGAGATCCTGATTCCACTATTTCTGGATATATACCCAGACGTGGGATTGCTGGATCATATGGTAGCTATACTTTTAACTTTTTGAGTGAACTCCACACGGTTTTCCATAGTGGCTGCACCATATATTGCCACTGTTAGTGCACAAGGGTTCCAATTTCTCCACAATCTCACCAGCACTCATTGTGTTTGTCAGAAGGCTCTTACCGTGCAGATTGCTGGGCTTAATCCCCAGGATTTCTCGCTCAGTGGGGCTGGGAGGGGTCCAAGAAGTTACCTTTTTTTTTTTTTAACAGGGTCCTAGATGATGCTAGTGCTATTGGCCTGGGGAACACATTTTTGAGAACTTACCCTATTGCTAACTGGATAATGGTAGAATTGCTGATATCTAATTGTCGCTGGCAAGCTTTGGCTTCAGGCCTCTTTGTGAAGCCTCTTTTGACATAAGGAATAGCTTTTATTTTCCTGGCAAGTGATGCCATTCCCCCTTATTAATTCTTTGCTTGAAAAAGCCCATTTATTTCTCTTTCCTCTTCCCAATGATGTTAACAATTTTAGCAATCTAGTATTGATAATAGCTTTGGCATGTTCTCGGTTAATTGAGGCCGCTCTGCTTTAGCAATCACAGTTAATGATAGAGGACTCAGACTTGGGCTGAAGACAGGATGTCCTAATGTATCTTAGATAAGGGGTAGTTTTGTTATTCAGTGTTCCTCTTTAATGCAGGAATTATTGTACTATCAAAAAAGGAAATACACAAAAATGAAGGGACATGTCTGGCTTGAAGGCTTTGTGTTTGAAATGTTTTGCACCGTGTGGCTCACAGGCTATTTGCCTCAGAGTAAATTGAGATATTTGCTTAAAAGGCAGTTTCATAGGCCCCATTCCAGAAGCAAGGGCACTCAAATGTTAGTTGCTGTAGAAGGACCCTGAGAAGGGCCCATGCAGGGCTCTGGACAGGGTGACATCAGCAAAATGGCACAATAGGCGCTTCCTTCCATTGGCCCCTCAAAGAACACTGATGAACCTACACTAACACGTGATTATCCCCTGAAAGTCCATAGTTTACATTGGGGTTCACTCTTGGTGTTGTACCTTCTATGGGTTCGGACAAATGTGTAATGAATGACCTGTATTCATCATTATAGAATCATACAGAACATTTTCACTGCCCTAAAAATCCTCGGTGTTGGTTTCATTTCTTTTCTCCCCACTGTGCTGTGTGGTTTATGACATAACAAAAACTTGTTGAATAAATATCTGCACTGTATTAAGGTACATTTTTCACTTGATTGTCTCCTAAATCATTGAGTGTTTCACATTGAGAAGAGTCTTGGAGATTATCTACCTTCCTTTGTTTCTGTTGTAGTTGAGGATGCTGAGGTCGTAAATGGTTAAGGTGCTTGTTCAAGGTCCCACATCTAAAACTTCTGTTTTAAGGAAGGTGTTTTTCCACTATTAAAGGCATTAACAATGGTTTTGCTAATCTATTACTTCTTCTCCTTGTTTCCTAGCCACATCAGTCTGCTCACTATCGGTCCCCGAATAAAACAAATATTTTTACACCTCTGTACTTTTACTGACGCTGTTCCTGCTTCCTAGCATGTCTTTACTTTCTTCTGCTCAGTCTTCAAATCCCATCTCAGTAATGACATCCCGACATAACCCAATGTATCACTTACTTTTCCTCTGAGTTCCAGCAGCATTCCAAATATAACTGGTCAAATTGTATGCAAGACATTGTCTCCTCTCATTGCCTACTAACTGATGATTGCTAGTGATAAGCTGAGGTCTCCAAGGAGACAGACATATAAACAACACGGGACCCTAACATTTATCCTGAATCCTTATGTAGAACCAGGACCAACGAATTTGCTGAAAGAAAGTAGTTTCTCCCTTTGTATTGATTTGTGGCACTCAGGCCAAGGGACCTTTCTAGTCTTCCAGGCATAGTATTTTATACTGAATTCTGCCCAACTAAAACCTCCTGTTTGTTTCTGATTTCTGGGCTCAGAAAGATCCCTTTTCTCAAAATGAATGTCTTCCTGTTTCCTGGGAAATTTTACCTTTTACGTACTGCTCATCTTTCTGCCCCCATGGTATAACAAGATCTTGCCAATTCAATAATCACAGCACATAAGAACCACACATATAAGGGGCTGGTTACAAGCTACTCTCCCATCAACTAGTAGGTACTCAGTAAATATCGATCGAATAAATAGATCAGGGAATAAAGGAAAATAACCTATAATTTCACATGGTAGTGAAATGAAAAATCTTTTTCTCTAGACATCAAAGCCCACTCAATATTATTCTAATACCTGAGGTGAGGTAAAAGCTTGCCCTTCTCAAATGAAGTATAAAACTAACAATATTTATTTATAATAGCAATTAAGTTTTCAACATCTTCCCAATCAACTGCTTGGTCTCTAGTCACGACCTACATCAACCCAGGTTGCATATATTTCCTTATTCTTATACTTAACTTTCCTTATAATGTAAGCAATATATACTTAATATGTTCTATATTTCCTTATTCTTGCACTTAAATGAATGCAGACATAGGCATATTATGTATTTTTGTGTTAAAAATCAGGTTCTCATCAGTTGGAGAAAATAGTGTACTAGGGTCTAGGGTCACCTCACCTTTAGTGAATGAGCTTCTTATGGTCCCTTGAGAATCCGGAGTGAAGTTTCCATTGATCACATTTCCTGTTGAGTCATCTATCATATTAATCAATGATTTTTAAAGAGTAGGTCTTGGTCTGGATTAATAGAAGACACATAGCTATCAGGACTAGTGTGAACTTTTTTTTTAAAATTAATTAATGTATTTATTTTTGGCTGCGTTGTGTCTTTACCGCTGCCCTTGGGCTCTCTCTAGTTGCAGCGAGTGGGGGCTACTCTTTCTTGCGGTGCGCGGGTTTCTTACCGCGGTGGCCTCTCCTGTTGCAGAGCACGGGCTCTAGGTGCGGGGGCCTCTGTAGTTGTGGCACGTGAGCTCAGTAGTTGTGGCTCGCGGGCTTCAGAGTGCAGGCTCAGCAGTTGTGGCGCACGGGCCTAGCTACTCCACGGCATGTGGGATCTTCCCGGAACAAGGCTCAAACCCATGTTCCCTGAATTGGCAGGCGACTCCCAAGCACTGAGCCACCAGGGAAGTCCCAGGACTAGTGTGAACTTTTAAACCTCGCTAGAGTGGAGTGTACAGTCCATAAAATCTTCCTCTGTTCTAATATTAATGTGTATGGAAAACTCTCAGGCAAACCTTAATTAATTTATTGATGCCAGGCAATTATTTTCAAAGGATCTGTTTGCAGGGCTGAGATAACTCTCTCTTCAATCATTGACTCATCTATCCAGCCAAATGCTCATTGAACTCCTATAACTTACAAATTGCTGAGCTTGATGAATAGACTGTAACAACCAAAATAGCAACTGATCAAGGCCCTGCAGGGTACCTGCACGTACTACGCTGAGTGTCTTATGTGACCTTTCATTTACTCACCATAAAGAATTCCGCTCAACCAGCTTGAGAAATTAAAGAGTCTATGATCTACATGCTGTTTGTAAATAGATTTAAAAGCAAATCACATATTTGACGCTCATTTCAACAAAAGGATGGACACATTCCTAAGGACCTTGGATGTATGAGGAAGGAAAGGATGTGTACAATGATCAGAGAGGCGTTATATAATCTGGTTAATCAGTCACACAGCTACAAACACGCTGATGTTATAGGGCACCTTAAAGTGCTATATGTACAATTACTGGAAGAATTCAAAGGAAGAAATATGCACCCAGGATTAGGCAATTCGATTGGCTGTCCTCCCTGATTTTGAAAGGCTGGTCCTGAAATTGTAAAGCTGTAATGTGGTTTGTTTCAGTAATATGAGTAAAACATGAACAAGCCTAACTCTTATTTTTAGTCTGGGTCTTAGAAGCATATTTTTTTACCCATTGACCTACCAGGCTTGCTTTAGCATCAAACAGAAGCTGAAGACCAGAAAGAGTCCAGGTGGCAAGTGTTTGCTTCTAACTTACAGGGGAAAAAGGAACAAGAAAAGAATTTCATTTCCCTGCAAAAACATGGAGCAGCTGCTCTTTGCAGGAAAAAGCACTGGCTTCTGTAGACCATTATACACAGTGTGCATTGTGTGCAAGGCTGAAGTTCTGGAACCTTGTGTGTGTGTGTGCGTGTGCGTGTGTCTTCAGTCAGCCTCCTTGCTGAATGAGTCACCATGGAGTTGTCATGGGGGAAAGACAGAAAGATGAAGCAGATAAAGCAGCTCCTTGAAGAACCTGTGTTTGCACCCACAAGCATGCCAGATATGTGGTCCTCCTCTCTCAGCTTCTTCTTCTCGGCGGGACTTCTTGCTCTTCTGCAGCAGCACATGGCACCAAGGTAAAGGTCGGGTTTCAAAGCGAGTCTTGAGACTGGACGGTCCATATTTTCGTGGGAGAGAACAGGATGTTTTTGACAAAGTGAACGAACGAAAAACTGGTTCCTTGCCCCTAAAATTAGACAAATGTCACCGTCAAGCAAAGGGTGGAAAACTAGTGACCATCCTGAAGTCATTTTTGCTAAAGTAAGCAAACTGAATTTTAAAAAAGTTTTTATATTCTCTTGTTTCATGGTAATTTGATATATTATGCTCCATGAAAAGAAGTTTCCTCAAATCCTAATATATTCTAGATTTGCTCATTATGAAAATGTTTTTCTCTTGGTTTACTGGTTTTTATTACATTATTGCATTATCCATCAGAGATCAGTGAAACCCTGCTAGTTAGATAATAAAGTTTAAATCATTTTTATTTCCTGTAATTTTAATTTTGTAATAAATTATTATATAATGTGATGCCCTTTGCAAAATAGCCTCAAACTATTCTGTTGCAGAAGATAAATATATATTATATTATACTATGTGAAATAATTTATAGTAAATATCCATATATTTAAAGATCTGAGTAGCTCCTGGATATTTACAGCTACACGATTGTTAACCGTAGGTCCACGGATCACCTGCAATTTGGGGCACAACTGGCTTATTTTCCTGAAAATTTGATCCAGAGCTTTCATCACCTCCCTCAAAGGATCTGTGATTCAAAAAAGATGGTTAATTACTATATTAAAAAAATATTTAAAACAGCTTATATAGTCTTTACACTGACAGAGTGTATTTAAATGCCTTGAGACCTACCAGACAATGCTAACAGGAATTATTATAATTAAGAAAAACGTGTTTTTCCTGCTAAAAAACAAAGTGTCTTTCCCTAAAATCTGTGTTGTAATAAACACTTACACAATGAAAAAATCCTGTTGGATGTTTTCATCCTCTGTCTTCTGGCAGTTATGGTACCTCTGTGTATTCATGGTGTGTGGTTGATGTTTCATAGATCAAGACTTGGAGTTTCATAGCTCAAGATTTCCTCTAAAGCTGACTGGGTTTGCATCCACACATTTCATAGCTTTGACTGCACAATTTCCTGGTAGATTCCTTGTTGTTTAACTGTATTAAATAATACAGTGATAGATCTCTGAAACATTTGTCAGAGTGTATGTGCAGTTTATCTGGTTCTGTCATTCACGTTGCCAGGAATGGAAGACTGGCAATTTTGTCCTCGAAATAGATTTTCTTAATACATAAACTATACAAGTGATTTTTCTGAAAAGAATTTTTTTCCCTGAGCTTTTTAGGAGAGTAGATATTTGTAGAACATACTGATCATTTCTAACATTTAAAAACAGTCGTAGGGAAGTAAAATTTCTCCGTTTCAAAACATTGAAAATCTCAGACATTTACTTGCTCAAAATTCTAATTCCTAGTGTATTGTTGGGTGCTGTATTAGGCACCGTACGCTAGACTAGAGAAAATTAAAGGCATCATAGTCCAAATTATTTATTTTATACATGAAGAAACTTCAACTCTTCTGGATGGCTCCTATGTTAGCTAAGGGAATCAGAAACCACCCGTTCTGGTTCTCTTTTAACTGGCTCCCATGCTCCGATAGATCTGAAGACTCACTCCCAGGCACTTATGGAACAAGGGGAAAAGATCCAACTGTCCTGTTGGTGGATAACAGTGGAAGCGGCACCACCCGTCTTTTTCCGATCCTTCTTCATAAAGCAGGACACTCTCAATTGCCAGGCAAGCTTCCCCTCTTCAGGGTCCCAGCCCCTCAGATGGCTACGAAGAACCTAGACCAACGCCCCCTCCACCCTACCCCACTGTGACTCAAGTAGAACCAACATCAGAGACTTCAAAGGCTTAAACTACCGTTGTTTTTGAGTTGAGGGTACTGATTATTAGAGCTCCTAAATTCAAGCTCAATGAAAGAACGTCAAAACTTATGCATATGTAATCAGGGATGTTAGGAAGCTTATTTTGGAAAACGCTGAAGCTTATTAAATGTGTACCACACCTCTTTTCACACTAAAAATTTGACAACTGTCTCACAGGATGAAATATAAAGTTATCCACCATGAGAAGGAAGGCAGCCTCGCAGATAGGAAATAGCAACAGTTTTGGAGACATTCAGGAATGGATTCAATCCACTTAGGGATTGTTTCATCCTTGGTCAAATTGCTTAATCTACCTGAACCTCAGTTTTTTCATCTGTTAAACAAGAAAATGTGGGGATGAGTAGCATTTACATCAAATGGCTCTTGTGAGTGTCATATTATTACATGATATTTAGAAGATATACAGCTCATGGTAGGCACTCAATAAACAGTCATCAGAGCTCATCCCATATACCCAACAGTCACGGTTCTTTGTAGGGTAAGGAAAAAAGTCTCTTAAAAATGTGTTTATATGTCATAAATTAATATCAAAACTGGAAAGGCAGAGCAGACTACTGGACTGGTACTTTAATAGTATTCAAGAAGATCATTACAAGTAACACATAAAATGGACATCCTTAAAAATACACACTACTCTATATAAAATAGATAACTCAGAAGGACCTACTGTATAGCACAGGGGACTCTACTCAATGCTCTGTAATGACCTATATGGGAAAAGAGTCTAAAAAAGAGTGGATATATGTATATGTATAACTGATTCACTTTGCTGTTCATCTGAAACTAACACAACATTATACTCCAATAAAATTTTTTAAAAAATCTTTGTAGCTTCTTTAGATTAACTTTGATTTTCTGTCTTGCTTAGAACCAATAATAGTAATAGCAACAGTAAAACATAACTCATTTTGGGGGGTAGCTAATATAAATGTCATTCTACAAATTCTGAAAGTCAGATGCAAACAGAATGAGTTTTTATAACTACAGCTCAACCTGTAAATAAGAACATTTGCAGAAACATCATTGTTAAGTATTTTTTTAAAAAACAAGCTAAACACACTGTGGAAGTAAAATTGCATAAATACATGCCTAGGAAACAAAAGTAATAGCTCGTGGTGTTCTTAAAGCCTGGTAAAATGCTTTCAGTAAATTGTGTTATATTTGCTTTACAATAGGAAAACTCAGAGCAAGTTAAACTAGTTATGTGACTAATGACATAAACAATTGACATTATTCTGTCTGAATTCTGTCTAATCATGCCTAATTGACATATGATTTTTTTTTATCAGCAAGAAGACATTAGTAGGAACTGTTGGGATTTACTAAAAACATGAGCTCTGTTTGATCTTCCCACCTTGTTCCACTTTTCTCTCCTCCCTCCCTCTTTCCCTTCCTTCTTCTCCCACCTCATCTTCTTCCTCCTTTTTCGCATCATCAGTATCCTAATAATCCAATATTATTCGAGAAAGGTTGTTTCATGCAATTAAGTATGTACCTGGATTCCATCTTTCTAAAATGCAGCAGTCCTAGTTAATTCCAATACAAGGCTCAGTACGTACTGAGTAAACACTAGTTAATGACTGATAAGAATAGAAATCGAATCTTAACTTTTTAAAAATTTTAATTTTAATTTTTTATTGAAGTATAGTTGATTTACAACGTTGTGTTAGTTTCAGGTGTACAGCAAAGTGATTCAGTTTCTTTTATACATTTCTTTTATATAGTCTTTTTCATATTCTTTTCCACTATGGTTTGAATATAGTTCCCTGTGCTATACAGTAGGTCCTTGTTGTGTATCTATTTTATATGTAGTAGTTTGTATATGCTAATCCCAAACTCCTCATTTATCCCCACCCCGCTCTTTCCCCTGTAGAAACGGTAAGTTTGTTTTCTATGTCTGTGAGTCTGTTTCTGTTTTGTAAATAAGTCAGTTTGTATCATATTTTAGATTCCCCGTATAAGTGATACTATGTGATATTTGTCCTTCTCTGTCTGATTTACTTCACTTACTATGATAATCTCTAGGTCCATCCATGTTGCTTCAAATGGCCTCCTTTCATTCTTTCTTTTTTGGCTGAGTAGTGAGAACCTTAGCTTTGATGGATAATATACTTATTTTCCTTTTCAGTTGACATTTAACTACATTGCCTCGGCAGTGACAAGTGCGGTTGCACTGAACTCACTCAGAAAAGCTCTGTGCTTGGGGTATAATGCTCGGTAGTTGCTGTCTTGAAATTCTTAATACTTTTATCTTTGAACCTGTGTTCTGAAGGGAGCATGTGCTGGGGGCTTCGAGATTGGCTCCCACGTGGTTCTGCCTGTCTCACCTCCTTCCCCCTTCCTGGGATGGGTTCTTGGCTACCTGGTGCCTGGGCCGCCCCTGCTCACTCTCAGTCGAGGCAGCAACTGACAGGACGGCTTGGTTGGGAGAAAGCCCCCGTTTTGCCATCGCCTTCTCCCTGACTGGGGGCCTGGATGTGGGCACCTGGGTGGACAGTGTCCGCACGCGCATGAGGAGTCTGGGAGGGGAGCAGCAGTGGGTGCTCTGGTCCCTCCCCTTCCAGGTACTGCCCAGTGCCCACGAAGGCACTGAGTGTGTCCTGGGAGGAGGCTGCAGTCCCTGAGGGTCGGTGGTCGGCTGTGGGTTGGGGCAGAGGACCTAGTGGGAAGGGAAGATTGATTCCCTCATTCTGCTGGAACTCTGCGTTTCCAATGCGCATTGGACCTGGCAGATTACATAGCTGGCCCTGGCTTTAGTGTCATTATTCATGTACTACTTACTGAGTATTCTGGTTATACAGAGACATCTCTGGATTAAACCATAAAGAAACTAAGAGTTTCTTTCCAAATCTAGCTAAGCATTCAGTAATAGATGCTGTTTTTCTAAATATTGATTCCTAATATTAAGAGACTACCCTGGAAGAGTTTAATTTTCTTTTAAGTTTGACTACCTTCATTTCATATCAATTCTAAATACCATTTAACCTTGACTAGCAATATTTTTGTGCACCCAAAGTATCTGAGTATCTTTACAAAGCATTGTTAGATTGAAAAGTACTTGGGGCCAGGTGACACTGATTAGAGAAGAGGGGATTAAAAAAAGAAAAAAGAAAGAAAAGAAGAAAGAGGAGACGGAAGAGAAAATGGATTAGAAATCGAGGAATGAGGAATGATATCAGAAAGATGGCAGCGTAGGAGGCTCTAGCCCTCGGGTCCCCAAGGAAACAGGAAAGCTGCTGGATAGTAGGGCACCAGGTCGGGGGAGAAGCAGATAGAAAGAGTCTGGAGGTAATACAGCTAATAACAATCAGATCTACTGAGGGCTTACCTCATGTCTGGCACTGTCTAGATACACAACATATGTGAATCCATTTCATGCTCATCAGAACTATGAAGGAGAAGCCATTATGATTCCAATATTGTGGTAAAGGGAGCGGAGCTCAGAGAGATTAAATGATGTGCTCTAGGCTACACAGCAAGGAGGCAGCAGAACAAGAATCTAATCCAGGCACTTGGGTCTGGAGACCAAGCTTCTAACCATTATTCCATAGACGAGTTCTGTTTGGAGTCTGGGTTTGGAGTTTGAGATTGCACTTGGGCTGCCCATGTAGGAGTAGTGAAATTACAGAGATCAGCTTCAGTAGTAATAGCAACATTTTAGTTTTTATTTCACTTATTGACAGAAAAAATAACTGGAGGATTCAGGGGGAAAAAAGCATAAAATGAAAATACCAAAGAACTTTTGGTCTGATAGTATCTTACATTTGTACATAACATTCTGTACTTCGCAAAGTGTTTTCAGGGGTGCTATCTCATTTATTTTGCAAGATGACTTGGCAAGACAAGTATTATTGTCCCCACTTTACACAGATGAGGAAATTGAAGCTTGGAGAGATTGTGATCTCCAAGCCCAGATAGCTTATAAAATGGAGATTCAAGGCTTCAGAATTCTTTCCACTAAGGATTAATTAGTAGGGGGAAAATTGTGAAGAGTGAAATATTTTCTAATCTCGGTTGAAACAATTCATTACAGATCATTTTCTTCTCACTGATATCACTTTCAAGTGGCTGCTGTGTCATGTGTACTTTATTAATTGAAATTGTATCAGCCAAAATAGTGAAAAATTACAATATATGAGAAGGAAGCTTGTGGATACTAGATAGGATTTAATCCAATTGATTCACCAGAAAAGCCATCTGGATACTGGTGTCCATTACTTTACTTCTTTTCTGGGCAGCTCTTGCTAGATTCACTTTAAACAATGGTCTCTCAGTATATTTTGTTCTTGAGTCAACATTTAAGAAAGAGTATTTGGGACTGGGCCTTGCCTTTGAATTTTAAAGAGGGAGTAAGGGGGAAGCAAACAGGCTGACTCATTTTCCAGAATTATACACATTGAAGAGAGCAGCACAAAGGAGTGTACCACTCCTGACATCTGCAGTGAGCACTGAAGGAAAGGATTCTTGGCATATATCAGCCAACACAATCACTCTCACTTTCACTGGCTAGAGACTGGCTCTTTTTGTTCTCTGTTTCTGCCGAGGTTATATTTTCGTAGCCCTTAGACTCTCAACAGGCATGTCAAAAAACAATATTAAGAGATTGAAACTTAGTATTTGTTTTCCCGGGAGCTCTATGAAGTAGGATAGGATTAGGCGATGCTGCAAAATTGAAGATGACAAGGTGGTGAAGTTAATATGTTTTCTTTCTGTCAACATGAAGCTGAACTTGCCCCCTCGAATCAGATTTATAAAATGGTAAAGTGCAGAGGATCTTCGAGAGCTGATGAAGACATTAATCAACTAATGAATGGATGTACTGTGCTCTGTGCAGAGCTGGGATGACAGTGGGAAGCGAGAGAGACACAGACCTTGTCCACAGGACGTTTCCAACTTGGTGGGAAAGATACACAGTTAAACAAGGAAGTGCCCGTTGAGCATGCCAACCACTGGTCACCTCGCCCTCTCATCATCCCAACAAGTGACTGGACAGCCCTCAATGTATAAGGTCCTGGAATATGACCTTAAGTTAAAGCTCAGTATTGTGCGCTTGACATGTGGGGAAAACTGGGAGGACCTTGAGTGGCAGAACTGCAAGTTTCCCTACTCTGCTCCCCCGGATGGGGTCCCCCAGCCAAACAACTTCACTCCTTGCGGGAGCCAGGCACAGGGCTTGTTTATCCCTCAGGAGCAGGTTTCTGACAGCCCCCAGAATTATTCAAACAAGCCAATCTCATCCTCCCCCTGGAACCAGGGGTCACCCACCCTCTTGTTACTACAAAACCTGCCTCTCCCAGCCTCTAGTTGATCACCCTGTTCCAGAGTGCACCCCCAGGGTGGCCCTGCATGGCACGGTGTCCTTTTCTTTTGGGCTGGGAGTATATGTGACTAATAAAGTACTGCCAGTCCCATCTGTCCAGTTTGGGTGTTGCAAGTTGGGTTGAAATCGTTGGGTGAGATTCCCTCCCTCACCTATGGAGTAAAGAGGAGGCAATCAAAACAAAGGTACTTAGACATTGAATTAAAATTTGGTTTCCTCTTATATCCACTTACTGCAGGGAGCTGAGCTGTGAAATGGTTGATATGAATGTCGACTACTTTTTTTTTTTAGATATTTTGCAACTTTAATGTTTTTTTAATTTAATTTTTATTTTATATTGGAGTATAGTTGATTAACAATGTTGTGTTAGTTTCAGGTGCATAGCAGAGTGATTCAGTTATACATATACATGTATCTATTCTTTTTCAAATTATTTTCCCATTTAGGCTATTACAGAATATTGAGCAGAGTTCCCTGTGCTATACAGCAGGTCCTTTTTGGTTATATATTTTAAATATAGCAGTGTGTACATGTCGACTACTCTTTGACGCAGTTGAACAGCAAACACAGAACAATGGAAACTAAGTGCTGCTCTACACCTTCCCTCAAAACCTTATCTTCATGGACTTGGAGATGGCTCAACAAGAATGAAACTTTTTCATTGATTCGTGTTATTAGTCTGAGCTAAAAACTGATAGAAGACGTTGTACATGTTAAAGAGGCAGAGATTGAAATTTCATATTGCTCAGTTCGAATGTTTGGCTTACTTGGGAGGTTCAGTTTTTCATCTGTCAATTTTCAATCAGCGCCTTGATTTAATAAGCCTTGCAGAAAGTTATTCATCTTTGTGTGAGAAGTCTACTGAGGCTGGTTGACACACATTTATAAGGCACGGCAGTATAAAAACGAGTTGGTTCATGCATGCAGCAATACTACAGCTTGTTTTCTTGAAGCAATAATTCCCTGACTAAGGACAGACTCATCACTTATCATCTCATCTTAATTAACTTATATTTTCATTTCAGTTAAAAGCAAACAAATCACAGTCTGGCAACCCTGGGAATGGATGTGTCTCAAGTGAGATGCTTGCAGTGTCGGTTTGGCCACGTGCCATGGTGCCCATGACAATGGTGATGTGAAATTAACCACGACAATTTTTACTGCACTGCACAAAGAAGAACTGGAATAAAAATATGGAATCGTATGAAAAAGGAACCGAAACAGCCATACTGTGTCACTGAATAGAGCTGGAAATGGTGGATCATAAATTTTAACCCCATGCTTATCCTAGTACAGTAAGTGGTGACAAGGATTATTATTGAGATATCACCAAGATGACCCCTTGATCTCCATCTCACTTTTTGAGGCCAGGCTGTAAGAAATTCTCCTTGGAGAGATTAACTTTCTATCCTCTCTTGGTGTGTTTAATTTTGGGGGTATTAGATGGCTGTTTTTATTTTGCCTTAAAAAATTTTTTTATTGAAGTATAGTTGATGTACAATGTTGTGTTAATTTCTACTGTACAGCAAAGTGATTCAGTTATACATATACATACATTCTTTTTCATATTCTTTTCCGTTATGGTTTATCACAGGATATTGAATATTGTTCCCTAGATGGCTGTTTTATTAAAGGAGTCAATGGGTGATAAGAAAGGAAAGGGAAATCTCAAAGGGAAAAACAGGATGATGGTGAGAGCAAGGAAGCTCTAATGTCAAATTTTACCCACTTTAACAGTCTGGAGACATCCCAGATGAGAAAATGGAAAGAAAGAAGGCGTTTTGAAATTTGATAGGACATAATAGTCATAGTCACCACATGCAAAGTCTGCTGAGGGACAGGTAGTATACTAGATATTTATATATACCAGAGCAATAGGGTTCTTGAACTTGACTGCACAATGGACTCACTGGGGGAGCTTAACAAAGAATAGTGATACCTGGGTGTCCCCCAGAGGTTCTGATTTTATTGGTCTAGGATGAGGCTTGAGCATCTTGGTTTTTAAAAGCTTCCCAGGTGATGCTAAATGACAGTGAAGTTTGAGAACCACTCAATTCAGTTCTCCCCACACCTTAGAAAGCAGGTATTATAATCCAGATTTATATAGTGGCACAAGTAATATTGAGAAGGTAAATAAATTATCCGTAGTCATGCAGCCAGTAAGTGTCAAAGCAAGGGCTGGAATGCCGCTCTGCCCAACTCCAGGGCCTGGGTTTTTCCACAAGCTGTTCTGCTCTCTGATGGATTCTGTTAGAGGGCAGGGCAGGGAGAGCAAGAAGGCCCTGCCCTGGTAAATGAGAGTCGATGATATTCACCTTTCATACTAGACATGGAGTGTACATGTGAAAACTGGGACTTCAGAAGCCTTAAAAAAGGCTGCTAGCATTTTACAAGCCGATATTCCCAAGTTAAACTGATTTTCTATATTTAGAGACATTTGAGCTGAGGTTGGTTCTCTGAGCTCCTCGAGTGAAAGAAAAGAAAGGTTATATTGGAATTATGCTTCAAAGATTGAAATTGGTTCTCTTCTGTTTCATGAATGAATTGCAATGAATATATTTGGCATTTTATAATCTTCCGTACCACTCCCATTATCTTTCTTCTAGCTCACTTTTCAAATGACAGAGTGATTTACTGACTGTCTTTTAGAAGTTCCATTTCACTGAACGAACGGTGAATATAAAAATTTGCCACTTGACCTCACACTGACTCAGATATTCAAAAGATTCATTTGATTAAAAAGAACTCACGGAAATGGAAGCCAATAAATGTTAGATTGTAAGGAAATTGAGAACATTCCAAGATTTGTTCTTTTAAAAATCAGTGGGAAGCAATCCAAACTACATTTTCTTTTAGGATGACCAGAGGCTGGGTTTGCTTTCTATTTGTAAAGTACATGGTTTTTTTTGGCCACATTTGTCTGTCTGACATTGACTTCAGTCACCTTCACCCAACGAAACCAAAACACATTAGCGCATTTCAAGAAATACTCTCAATAAACGTATTTACTCTTCCTGCCAAAATCCAGAGCAGGTTACATACAGGGGGACTTGGATGTGTAAAACAAGCATATATTCGAAGGAGGAGCCTCAAAGCAAAGTTAAACTTCTGTGTTCTTTTAGGAATTATTTAGTCATGAAAGTTCTGATAATTACTTATAAAAGCAAAAGACCAGAAATAGCCCAAATGATCCTCTATAGAGGACAGGTTGAAAAAATTATGAAAAATCGTTACTATGCAGCCTGCATGGTGTTAAAGTTTTTAGGTACAATAATGGTATTGTACTTATGGGAGATAATTTTATTGACTCATAATATTAGTAATAAATATTGCATGATTCAGTGTTGAAATATCGCATCTGTAACTTTAAAAGTTTTTAGCTAAAACAAAAACAACAACCCATTTCAAAAAAACAACAAAACACAACAAACAAGAGAACCTCAAAAGGGGTAAACTAAGTACGACAGAAATCTTGATAAAATTTTAACTCTGAGTGGTGGGTCTATGGGAGTTTATGTTATTGTTCTATTTTTATGTATGTTTGAAAATATTCAAAATAGAAATATTTAAACACTGGTAGACCCAGGCTTTTGCCGCTTGGTGAGGGATATATAACCAAGAGTTTACATTTTTGTTTATGTTTCAGAATCCTTATGCAACAAAAAGGAATGTTAGACATGGAAATAGGCCACTTAATATAGTATCCAGGTTTGGCTAACTCTATGTGCATGGAAATATCCCCTAGCTCAGGATAAGTGACTGTGGCCTCATGGAAAAGTTGGGCTACAAACCCCATAAATGGAGACTGCTCTAGTTCACACTGGTCTCAGGGAACATTACTTACAGCTTCACTACCTGAAGTAGCTGTTTAACTGACATGACTCAGTTTAGTTGGGCTGGGATTCTAGCAAAATGAGGTCTCATTATTTTAATACTCTTAGTAAGATTGGAAAGAAGACTTCCAAATATCTGAAAGTTGCCAAAAAGGGCTTTTTCCAGGGTTGGTCTTAGGTAAAATTTGAAAGAAGGTACTAGTTTGCCTCTGAAAACCTTTCATTCCCAAGTTGGGTCTTACAGAAGCCTTTTTACACTGAATCCTCATACTTATTTTTTTATTCTGCCTCTTCCTATGCAGGGCTCAATGTGCATTTTGAGAGACTGCAACTGGGTCTACCTCCTTTGTTGGTGCCATGCCATGATCCCAAGCCACTCAGCACTTGGTTCCACTCTGCTGTCTCCCTGCTTACTTTATCCTATCAATACCTACTTTTAATTGGGAGACCAAGGTGTGAAATAAGTGCAATTTGGGGGAATGGAATTTGAGTCCTAAATTAAACTTGGGACACTGGAAAGGAGCTGAAAGCATCCCAGGCAGGTTGTACCTCTGACTCCCAGCAGAGACAAATGCAAACCTTCTGGAGGGAAATCATCCTCAAGTATGGCCTCCAGTCTCCCCACAGATTAAGATCAACTAAATATGAGCCCCTAATAAAAAAAAAAAATCAAACACACCAGGAAATAAATCACCATGAATGAAATTCAGCAGAAACAACAAAAATTAGGTTAGGACTCCAACATTTTGGATTTTGGCATCATCAGAGACAGAATATAAATATCAATTTGGAAAAAAAAAATCAATTTGGAATTTGTTTAACAAAATGAAGGGTAAAAATTTTTTTAAAAATCAATAAGAGGTTATCCAAAATGACCAGTAACATATGAATATGAGAATACAACATGATCAAGTTCGGTTAATCTCACAAACACAATGTAAAGTAGTGCAGACATACTATGGACAACAGTTTGACTATTTCTTATAAGGCCATACGTGCGCTTACAATAAAACCTAACAATTGCACTCTTGGGCATTACTCCAGAGAAATGAAACCTTTATTCATAATAGCCCCACCCTGGGAACAACTAAAATGTCCTTCAGTGGGTGAATGGTTGAATATATGTATATTCATACCATGGAACACTTCTCAGCAATGAAAAGGAGGAAACTATTGATGTGTGCAACAACTTGGATGGCTCTCAAGGAAACTGTGTTGAGTCAAATAACCAATCCCTGAAGCTTACATAGTATATGATTCCATTCAGGTAACGTTTTTGACACAGCAACGTTGTAGAGAGCAGATTAGTTGTTGCCAGGGGTTAGAGAGGGGTTGGAGAGTGGGTAGGAAGGAGGCAGTGGTGGCAGCTAAAGGATAGCACGAGGGGTTCCTGTGGTGGTGGAATTGTTCTGTCTTGAATATGATAGTGGTCACGTGAATCTACACATGTGATAAAATTTTTTAGAATTAAATACACACACATGTAAAATTTGCAAAATTTGAATAAGATGCATGGATTTTATCAACATCAGTTTCCTGGTTGTATTATTATACAACAGTTATGCAAGGGACTTCCCTGGCAGTCCAATGGTTAGGACTCTGCACTTCCCCGGAAGGGGGCATGGGTTCGATCCCTGATGGGGGATCACGCAAGCCGTGCGGCCAAAAAAAAAAGATAGCTATTCAAGATGTGACCATTAGGAGACACTAGATGAAGCATATACAATATTTCTCTGTATTATTTCTTCTCACTTCATGTGAATGTACAATTATCTCCAAATTGAAAGGTTAATTAGAAACAAAATATAGAGGTCATTTTTAAAGCAATAAAAATGTAAAGTACATTGGCATAAATCTAACGCAATTAATGCATGGTCTGTATGGACAAATTTGTTAAACTGTATTGGGAGACACTAGATAAG
The DNA here is from genome assembly GCF_039906515.1 of Pseudorca crassidens. NCBI lineage: Eukaryota > Metazoa > Chordata > Mammalia > Artiodactyla > Delphinidae > Pseudorca > Pseudorca crassidens. The sequence goes on from NC_090313.1 coordinate 9,545,685, forward strand.
AACTAAATAAATGGAAAGATAATTCACATTCATGGAGGGAAAGACTTATTGTCATAAAGATATTAATGGAGGTAGAATCCAATAAAATTCCAATAATAATCCCAATGGGATTTGTTGAGGATGGTGACAAACAGATTCTAAAATTTAGATTCAAGTTCATAGGTCCAACAATACTTAAAATACCTCTAGAGAGGAGTAAGATAGAGAAGCTTACTCTACAAAATTGGAAGACTTTCTGTAAAGCCATGGTAATCGGTATCCTGTAATTATGGTCAGGCATAGGCAAATGGCCTAATGAGAAAAGGTATATATGCAAATTTCTTTATAATTGTGCAGGCATTCTGAACTGCTGGGGAAAGAACTGACTATTAATAAATTGTGTTGGACACTTGGTTATCTAAAGAAAACTGAAATTGGATTATTGCTTTATACTTTTCACAAAATTAAATACTCAAGTATGAAAAGTTTTAGAATATAAGAAATCTTTTTAGGACAGAGAGGTAGGGAAGAATTTCTTAAACATGTTACAAAAAATACCAACATAGGGCTTCCCTGGTGGCGCAGTGGTTGAGAGTCCGCCTGCCGATGCAGGGGACACGGGTTCGTGCCCCGGTCCGGGAAGATCCCACATGCCGCGGAGTGCCTGGGCCCGTGAGCCATGGCCGCTGAGCCTGCGCGTCTGGAGCCTGTGCTCCGCAATGGGAGAGGCCACAACAGTGAGAGGCCCGCATACCGAAAAAAAAAAAAAAAAAAACCAACATAGAAGAAAAGATTGATAAATTTGATGAAATTAAAGCCAAGAACTTCAGTTCAAGACACTACAAGGAAAATGAAAGTAAAAACTCAAACTGGCAGCAAATGTTTACAATATATAAAACCAATAATGTATCAGTAATCAGGACACATAAGAGCTACAAACCAGTAAGAAAATGTCAACTCAGTAGAAAAATTAGTAACATGCATTAATAGACATTGTATAGAAAAGGAAATACAAATGTCCAATAAACTTAGGGAAAGATGCTCAATCTTATGAGTAATCAGAAAATCCCAATTAAGTCAACAATGCAATACCATTTTATATCACTAGATTGGAAAAAGCAAAGAAGTCTGTTAATATGCATTAGTGAGAATGTGGGGTAACGGGCGATTTTTACACATTCCTGGTATAAAAAATGCCAATTGCTACAATCATTTTGGAATGCAGTTAGGTACTACCTGGTACAGTTAAATATTCACAAAGCCTGTGTGACAGCAATTCCATTCTTAGAATACACTCTAGAGAAACTCCTGGGTGTCAGAATTCTCTTGACAACCTTGTATGTAAAATCAAAAAAGGAAGTCAACATAAATGGTCAACGATAAGCAAAAAGTTTGGTGACTTCTTTAAAAAAAACTATACATACTCTTACCATATGATCCAGCAATTGCTTTCCTTGGTATTTACCCCAAAGAGTTGAAAACTTACATCTGCACAAAAATGTGTGCAGACATGTTTATAGTTTTGTTCATAATTGCCCCAAATTGGAAGCAACCAAGGTGTCCTTCAATAGGTGAATGGATAAATAAACTGTGGTACATCCAGACAATGGAATAGTATTCAGCATTAAAAAGAAACGAGCTATCAAGTTATGAAAAGACATGGAGAAAACCAACTCAAATGCATATTACTAAGTGAAAGAAGCCAGTTTGAAACGGCTGCAAACTCTATGATTCCAACCATGTGGCAGTTTCGGAAAAGGCAAAACGATGGAAACAGTAAAAAGATCAGTGGGCTCTAGGGGTTGGTAGGAGGGATGAATAGGCAGAGCATGGAGGATGTTTAGGGCAGTGAAGCTATTCTATTTGATACTATAATGGTGGGTACATGTCATTACACATTTGTGAAAACTCATAGACTGTACAACAGCAAGAGTGAACCCTAATGTAAACCATGGACTTCGGGTGATAATGATGTGTCAGTGTAGGTTTATGGATTATAACAAATGCCAGGATGCTCTCAGTAGGAGAGGCTATGCACGTGTGTGGGAACCAGGGGGTGTGTGGGAACTGTACCTTCCAATCAGTTTTGCTGTGAACCTAAAACTGCTCTAAAAACTAAAATAGTAATATATATATATCAATGTTAAGTTCCCGACTGAACTGTGATTATGTAAGAGAACGTCCTTTTCTATAGGAAGTATACCCTAAAGTATACAGTGGTAATAGGGCATCAGGTCAGCAACCCACTCCCCAATTTCAATACTTCAGGAAAAAAATTGTACTTGTAGTTTTCCTTTAAGCTTGAGATTGTTTCAAAATTTTAAAAAAGATTTTGTTTAATGAAGCTGGTCCTTATCAGTGTTCTTAATGGGAAATTTCAGTGTTTAGTTTTTTGTCTGCTCATTTCCCCAGGTTAGAGGTATGCAGACTCCTAGTCAGTCTTAAAAATCTGCGAGGCCCCAAGGGAGCAATTACCCTCAATCTGCTGTTCACTTCCTAAGGCCACATTTTCTTCAGGGCTGACTCAGGCTGCTGACCCAGTGAGTAAGAGTCTCCCCCAGGAGACAAGTTATAAAAGGCCATCTGTCCAGGTGCACTTTTTTTTTTTTTTAAAGGTTTCCATTTCTGTGTTCTGGAATACAGGGCTGTCAGATACAGGTACAAAGGCATTTCAGGCCATTCCCAGGCAGGCAAAATAAGGGAGGGTCTCACACAACACAATTCCCCAGGAACACAATTTTCAGCATTTCCCTACCACCCTCCCTCTTGGTAAGGCTTCCCTGTCTGTGCCACTTTTTTCCTTCCACCAGCCCAATTCAGACGACCCCACCCTTCTAAGCAGCTAGACCCCTATGCTGGCCACTGCTATTCTATTTTTTTTTGAACTCTCTAGGTTTCTATTCTTTTTTTTTTTTTTAAGTGTAAACATATAAAAATTTTAATGGATTAAAGCATGCTAAATCTGGGGTTACTGCATACTTGCTGCAGAAATAAAATATACAGTCATCTCAGAAAAGTTAAAACTATTGAAATACAACCTAATTTATCAGGAAGGATAAACTGGAAAGATTCTGAATTGTAGCATCAGGTAAAGAAGCGTGATGTTCCCTCTTAAGTAAACACTGACATCTCTGAAAGCTAATTATTTTTGCACCAAGTAACTTGAATATATTTGGAAAAATCATAGTCCCACAAGGTCAGAACATATTACTATAAGGAAAACAATTTAGCATGTATATTTCAACACAGAGATACTTCGCCCAAGCCTCTCCTTGGTGTGGAAATGTGCCACAGTTATGAGTTTGGGCTGAAAAAAGGGTGCCTCTTGTCAGGTATGTTTCTTCACATGTGCAAATTGTTCAATGGCCTCTGCCCTGGGAGAGGGTATCAACTCATAGTTGATTTACTATGTTGTGTTAGTTTCAGGTGTACAGCAAAGTGAATCAGTTATGCATATACATATACCTACTCTTTTTTAGATTCTTTTCCCATATAGGTCATTACAGAGTATTGAGTAGAGTTGCCTGTGTTATACAGTAGGTCCTTAATAGTTATCTATTTTATATATAGTAGTATGTATATGTCAATCCCAATCTCCCAATTTCTCCTTCCTTCCCTTGCCCCTTACCCCATTTAACCATCAGTTTATACTGGGTTTCTATTCTTAATCAAGATTTACCTTTTAATATAAATTAAGTTTAATAGAAGCTGAATGAATGTAAACTGGATTTAAATCTAGAAATGTCGCTGGTGTGGGTTTGGGCTGCTTCCTACCTGGTGGGAGAGCCTGTAGGAAGGTAGAGAAACACTGGGTTGGGTTTACAGCCCTGGCTATTTTTTGTTTGTTTGGTTGGTTGGTTTTTAATTGAAGTGTAGTTGATTTACAATGTTGTTAGTTTCTGGTGTACAGCAAAGTGATTCAGTGATATATATGTAAGACCTTGTTGTTTATCTATTTTATACATAGTAGTTTGTAACTGCCCATCCCAAACTCCTAATTTATCCCTCCCTCCCCTTCCTCCTTGGGTAACCATAAGTTTGTTTTCTACATCTGTAACTCTATTTCTGTTTTGTAGATAAGTTCATTTGTCTCTTTTTTTTAAGATTCCATAATAAGTGATATCATGATATTTGTCTTTCTCCGTCTGACTTGCTTCACTTAGTATTATAACCTCTAGGTCCATCCATGCTGCTGCAAATGATATGCTTTTATAGGGCTGAGTAATATTCCATTGTATATATAGACCACATCTTCTTTATCCATTCATCTGTTGATGGACACTTAGGTTGCTTCCTTGTCTTGGCTATTGTAAATAGTGCTCCAATGAACATTGGGGTGCGTGTCTTTTCGAATCAGAATTTTCTTCAGATATATAGGGCCCTGGTTTTTAATGTGGCCACTGCTAGTAGGAGGATTCGTTACTCCTGTCATCACTCAAGCCTTCAGGAAAGAGTTATTTAACTTCATGGTTAAAACTTAGATGCATTTGATTGTTTAAGGGATGGAACAGTGTTTGGGCAAAAAGAGCTCTTTGTGGCTGAGGGCAAATTTCAGGATAGAACAAAAGGGAAAGTTGGTCATGAGAGGTAAATTGACTCTTATCTTTGTTATGTTTTCAAAATTTTCTACAATTGGTATGCAGTATTTTATAATCAAGAAAATAATAAAAATATACAGTGACTCTATAGATATATGTCCCAATAATGAGTTGAAGAATGAGAGTTTCAGGTCATATGGAATCCCATAAGGAAGTCATTTTGGAAAAGTATCTGCTACTCTTCTTCTTGTTCTAATTTTCCATCTTCTCTAAGTATAATAGATGTACAAGCACCTTTGCTCTTGAAAAATAAAATCAAACTTGTTCCATTTGCAATAAGGGTTCCCATTGATGACAGTTTTGAGGGTGTGATTGACAATCGAAAATTAATTCAATACAAATTTAATGGTAACTTTAATAAGAAATTGTGTTATTTGCTACAGAAATTAGTAGTGTACCAATAATATGGTGGATGGCTGCCAAATTTTCCTTGAAAGGTGTGATGTACTTGTTTCTAAGTATACAAGCAAGTCACTATTTTGAATTAATCTTGCACTACTTTTACTTACAGTCTTTTCTTTCTTTTCCTTTTTTTAAATTTGATCAAAAAATTAATAGTATCATTCAATTGGAGCATTAATATTGCATAAGAAGGGAAGGAATTTTGCAAACTTACAGTTAGTTTAAATGTAACTCTTGAGTTGGCAGGAGACTTACTATTAATTATTTAGGGGCTTTCTGAGTTTTTTTTATTGAAATCTTAGTCACTGTTTAAAATGTATCATTTCTAGTAATTATTTCAGTTACTCATTCACTATTTATTCATCACACTTACTTAGGGTCTCTGCTATGTGCAATGTATTCCTTGGTAAATAAGAATTGGTGCTTGTCTTCAGAGAGGTTCCAGTATAGTAGAGGACGTAAGATGCATATGAGAAATACTGTAAAAATTAGAAAGTGATAAGCCCAGCAAGAATCAAGATAGGTTAAGTGGTGGTAGTGTAGTGAGTGTAGTGGGGAAAGAGATGGTAAGGCCATTCTCAGGGCAAGAATAACGTGGTAAAGGAAAAGAAGGCAAAGGACCCAAGGTTTGATTTGAGAACAGGGAGTAGGGGCCACAGCTTATACAGAAAAACTGCTACTGGCCTCTAACCACTATGGTTTATACGAAGTCAATCATAGATTTGTGGGTTTTATGGTTCCTGTTCCGTAATCTACCTTTGGCCTTTTCTGGTAATAACATGCTTTGGGGGTAGGTGGAAAGAACCAATTCCTCTCCCTACTTGAAAATTTTGTTCTGTGGGGAACAGGCAATCATATAATATTCAGCCATTCTGTCCTCAAAGATGGGCATGTGACCCAAGCCAGAGTTCTTCCCAGGGATTTTTTTTTTTTTTTTTTTTTTTTGCGGTACGTGGGCCTCTCACTGTTGTGGCCTCTCCCGTTGCGGAGCACAGGCTCCGGACGCGCAGGCTCAGCGGCCATGGCTCACGGGCCCAGCCACTTCGCAGCATGTGGGATCCTCCTGGACCGGGGCACGAACCCGCGTCCCCTGCATCGGCAGGCGGACTCTCAACCACTGTGCCGCCAGGGAAGCCCCTCTCCCCATTCTTGACAACATTTATTGTTTTCTGTGTTTTTGATAGTAGCCATCCTAATGGATTCGTGAGGTGACTAGTTAGGTATATTTTTAAGCACCTAAAATTCAACAGACCTCAGCCAATATTGAACTTTCATTGACTTTTTAAGTAAGCATCTTCTTAAAGCATCACATGGCGAGAACACCAAGTCTTAGTGGCCCCTAGTCAACTAAGTCTGTGATACAAGGACCACACCCTAGCATATGCCTAGTGCAGTGCCTAGCAGAGGTCCTGCACTGGGAAAGAGAGATCAAGGCATATTTGTTGAACGAGTGAAGGGTGTGTTTCTATTGACAGTGAACTTGGAAATGAACAATGTAGTGCTTGTTATCATTCATGGATGCCAGTGTCAAATGTGTGATCACTGACAATCCTGGGGCTCACGGGACCCTCTGTTTCTCTTTAGCAGCAGGTTGGGGGTGGATGACTGCTCTCCTTGTTGGTTGCCATCAGCTGGTCTTGAGCTTTAATGAATAGCAAAGAGTTGACATTCCATGTGTTCCCTGAATGCCCAACTCTCTTACATTCTAGAGCAGCACAGTAGAGTGAAGAAGCTTTGGGGAACATGGCTCTGCACCTACTGGGTATGTGGTCTTTAAGAATGATCTCAATCTTCCAAAGCCTTCATGTGTAAAATGGGATTGTGATACCTACTCCAGGAAATTGTCAAGAATTTAAATGAGATACTATGTGAAAAAGTGCAATGCATATACATGTAGGCATTATTGTAAATCTATTTTAATTAATTACATTTTTCCTTTAATGTGTGATTTTTTCATTGATAGGAAGGTCCCTGCATTAAAATCTATGAATAAATTATAGAACTCCTAAGATTTCTTTGGAGACATTAATATTTTCTTTTAATTATCTCATTAGAATTACTTTGATCAGAGGATAAAAATCTAACTGATGTGCTACTTTTTAATACATTTCACCAGCTGGAGTAAGAGTGGACTGAGATTGCTATATTTCACCTGGCCTCAGATAAAGAGGTGAGTTAAGCAGTAAATGCCTGACCTCTTCATTTTGAATGTCCTGGATCACTGTGATGGAGTTTACTTGTACCTCCCCCAACTTCAATCAGCATATTTATGTCAGCTAACAAAGTCATCAGTTGGCATTCTTTTGAAAGTTCCAGAAGCAGTGAGAAGACATCAAATTTTGCTGGTGGGTATTCCAAAATTCAAAGATAGTATTTTGTTCATTATGTAGCTCATGATTTAAAACCTGAATCTCCTCGACTGCGGTATATTCAATACCTTTTCCACCAGATTAACCATAGGTTAGATATGTGTTGTGAAATTGTGGAACAGGTTAGCAAAAGAGAGTACAACATGTTTTTTCCACCTGGAATAGTGCCATCCAATAGAAATTTCTGTGTTGATGGAAATGTTTTATAATTCTGCCCTAATAGAATAGACACCAGCTGCACGTGGCTATTGAACACTTGAAAGGTGGCTTTCAAAATTAAAAATTAACATTTTTAATTTTGTTTAATTCTAATTAATGAAAATTTAAACTTAAATAGCCACACGTGGCTAGTGTCTACCACGCTGGGCAACTGAACAGCATAGAGTATGACAGCTTTAGGAAAATGAGAATTGGTTTACAACCATATGAGACATACTTGAAAATGGCCTAAACTGCGTAAACTTACCTGCAGCTCCCTCACTCTCTCTTGTTTTGTTTCAGTTTTAGTTTCTATGTAATGAAGGAAAAATGTTATTCTAAACTAAAATTGACTGTTGTTCTAACAGCTGTTGGGGATAAGTACAAGGAGGAATAAGGCATTTCGGGGGGAAAATGTGTTTCTGTACTGCTCTTCGCCTTTTGTAAAGATGGAGAAAAAGAGATAGAAACAAAAGACTAAAATTTCAAAACTCTGGCCAATTCCTTGGTATTGCTATTGGATGAGACCCAGGTTAGAAAGCCCTTCCTTTGAGCAGAAATACTAACAACATTTAGGATAAGCAAAAGTAGACCCAGAGTTTCATAGTGGGTGATGAATGTCTTCATTTAAATTTCTAGGTAAGAGGAGCAGATAGTCCAAAAGTTAGGGAGCTCAGGAGCAGAGAGGGGAAAACGTGGGAATGGAAGTGGTGAGAGGGGGCAGGAAGCTGCCGCCTGGCTAGAGACTGGGCCTGCAGGGAATGTAGCTGGTGAGTAATCCCCGGAACAGGAAGCCACTTTCACAACAGGGATGTTTAATTTCCCATGTTAAGTTGATCGCACTCCCACACAGTAAACCCTTCTTTTGCCCTCTTGTCTTCAGCAAAGTCTACTCCACCCACAAAGCATTGCATGGATTGTTTGGGGGAAAGCATTTAAAAGAAAAGGGGCTCTGTTTCCTATGTGCGTCAGCACAAGGATAAGAGAACAGCTATAAGAGGCAAGTTCAGATAAGAAGGGAACCCCAGCAAAAGCAGCAAAAGTGATTACGAGAATATAACCCGCAAAGGCTTCCCTGGTGGCGCAGTGGTTGAGAGTCCGCCTGCCGCTGCGGGGGACACGGGTTCGTGCCCCGGTCCGGGAAGATCCCACATGTCGCGGAGCGGCTGGGCCCGTGAGCCATGGCTGCTGAGCCTGCGCGTCCGGAGCCTGTGCTCCGCAACGAGAGAGGCCACAACAGTGAGAGGCCCGCGTACCGCAAAAAAAAAAGAGACTATAACCCGCAAATACCTCTGGATGCATGAAGTGGTTAAAATCTCTAAGAGCCAAGTGACCGCCACAGACATGGAAATTGCATAAGGAATGAAGATACTGAACATGGTATTAGCTTATTGGCTTTCCACCTTTTTAGAACTATGGATCTGGGTTTAGTTCATGGTGAAGAAGTTCATATCAACCATATGTGCTGTTTCAACTAAGCCTTTTAAAAGCCTTGGATTATTGTTTATATCATCAACAGTTCTGATTTACATTTACAGCCATCTCCTGAGTGTAGTTCAGTAGCTGAGTTTATACTTCGGGCAAAAAGAAAAATCTCTTTTAATGTAGAAATGTATGCAACTAGGTATACAAACAAAGATAAAAGCCTCTGAGCCCCCAGGTAACTGGTGGAGTTTGAGAGGAGCTATGATACATTTACAAAGAAACTAGAAGAGTCTTCTCTGGAAAATTCCAAGTGTAAATTAAAAGAAACAAACAAACAAAACAGTCTTTCCTGGAAGTGAGAGAATAGAATTAGAAACATAGGGTTTCTTCTGGCTCTGAAATGCTTGGATTTCTACAACTCCAGTACCTCTTTTCTTTGAGTCTAGCCAAAGGAGTTCAGTCCTGCTTGCCCCCCCCTTTCTGCCATGAAATTCTGATGTTTACAGTGTTTCATCACTTCTGTTAACCTTACTGGCTTTTGAGCAAGTGACTCTGAAAACACAGGCTGCCATATATAAAGTGTCCGGGCTCAGGCAACATTTTATTTGCCAAATTGCTCACAATGTGTACTTCGAACACACACTCGAGGGCTCTTGGCTGTGGCCATCTGTTAGATTTGAAGACCGGATTTCAATATGTTGGTGCCTGGACTCATGCACATTCAGTCCTGTCTTTTGCGACTCCTCCCACAGCAAAGAATCTTAATCTTGGAATTTAGAAAGAAGTCCAAGTCCTTTGTGCTTTTGTTGCACATCCTGCTGTCTCCATACATACACCCTTTCACAGCCTGTACCTTAAGGTCTTTTCAGAGAAGGAATGGGCTGAGTTCAAGACGGCATTTGAGTGGAGGAAAAAGGAATACACTTCTGTCCTAGGCGAGCTACTGTCTCCTTTGAGGTTCCCGAATGAACTATATGCAGAGAACCTTGCCAGGGAAACAGGCACTTGTTTTACTCTGAGACTGGGCCCTAAATCTCTATGTGTGAACCCCTTGGGGTTGCCTGGAGGATGTGACAATCTTTGTTGTTTGCGCTAGTCATAGGCGAGTGGCTTAAAACTAAATTTCTTACTTTCCCCCTTATTCTTTTTAAAATAAATAAATTTATTTATTTTGGGCTGAGTTGGGTCTTCATTGCAGTGCACGGGCTTCTCATCTTGGTGGCTTCTCTTGTTGTGGAGCACGGGCTCTAGGCACACGGGCTTCAGTAGTTGTGGCACATGGACTCAGTAGTTGTGGCTCCTAGGCTCTAGAGCGCAGGCTCAGTAGTTGTGGCACACGGGCTTAGTTGCTCCGCGGCATGTGGGATCTTCCCGGACCAGGGCTCGAACCTGTGTCCCCTGCATTGGTGGGCGGATTCTTAACCACTGCGCCATCAGGGAAGCCCTCCCTTATTCTTATAAAATGACACTTGACTCAGTACAGAGGATTGGTGGGCTTGTGGATTCTGAAGCCAAGGCAGCTTGGGTTTGAATTGTCACTTAAAATAGTAACTTTTTTCTGAACTCCCTCTTCCTGTCCCCAAATTAATCTTTCTCACCACTGTTGGTGAGTATCGTGCCCATCTCTCCACCAAATTTGTGAAGGACCCACCGTGTGTGGAAAACTCTGTCAAACCCTCACGTGTTTGAGTGCGTGTGTGAGTGTGTGTTGGGTGTCGGGTCAGCTGGTCTGCCCTTTGCATATCTTGGTCCCTTCTCTTAGGATGAGCCAATAGCCTACCATGGACCATGGGCCCTCAAGTGTAAGGAAGACGAGAGCTTCAAGGACAGGCACCAACCGTCAGACTACAGGCCTTTGTGTTCCCAGTTCAAACAATTTCTTTAGAATGATTTTATTTTGTTAGTTTTGCCTGGGAAGATACGCCTGGCTTATCTTCAGAGAATGTGTGGACTCCAGGAGTGGGGAGGGAGAGGAGATGGCATCACACAGACTGGTGCTAGACTCTCATACAGACGTTCTGAGATCCTCTATCTTCCTTGTAGCACAGGGAAATGGCATGAGAATTCACCAAGAAGTAACAGTGGTCTTACAAATGCAACAAACACACAACTTCAACACTGAATACAATATCTTAAGGATATATGGAGCCTAACCCTTCACACCCACGGGCAATCTGGTCTCTTCTATAGCTAGGACATTAATTCATCCCTCTTTGTAGGGGAAGAGAATGACTTTCCACTCAATGGTCATACAACTGCTCCTGGGTCAGACTATAAGTTGCAGAACCGTATCTCTACCTGGGATACGAGGAGAACTCTTTAAGGCTTTGCCCAGGACTATCACCTGTTCAAGAAACTCCCAAACTCCTGAGTTTCACTTTTTTTTTTTTTTTTAAACATGGGGATAACCTAACAATAAGAGATCTGGAAAGAAAGGAAGGGAAGGTTTTCCTTCCTTGGCCCTGGCCATTTTCTCCCATCAACTCCCCGACCCAGAGCACGCATGCACACCTGCACCCGTGCGCAGTGCGGGAATCCGAGGGCTTTTCTCAGTGGAAGTGTCAGTCGTCTCACGTAGTCACCAGTCAATAATGTCAGACAGAAAACCAGAAGTCTAATGGACCTCCGCTGTCCCCGTAGCCATTGTTGCCACATGGTGTCACTGTTGAAACACAGGCCGACCAGCTGCCCCAGTGCTGTCTCCTTTGTCCCCAGAACTGGGCCCGGGCCTCCCAACCTCGGTACCGTCTCCCTAAAAGACCTGGTGACCTGGAAATCCGATTCGACCCCTGGCTGCTTTCTGGTGCTGCTAAACAATCAGATACTTCCTTCCATGGGGCGGATTCACCATCATTGATTACATGTTCCTACATGACACACAGGTGCTTGAGCTACCTGTCTCAGGTGTGCAAATGGAGCCCACAGACTCTTGGACCTTCCATACCAGTGATCTCGGTTCAGCTTCACTCATTGGTAACACAGCTTTTTGAGTTTAGACACAGTAGGGGTGATCTGATAAAGACAGCTCTACCCATTTCTTTTCTTCCTTCAGACATCCCCCCGCCCCCGCCAAAAATTCTTTCTTGCTGTTGGGTGTGTGGGGAGCCAGTTTACTCAACTAGAAGGAGGAAGGATGGAGATTATTGCCTCTACCCCCTGCTCACAGGTTGGGCATAAAAGCCTTGATGTTTTTAAGCTCCAAGTCTTTCTCTCAGAGAGGGGAAGAAGGTTTTCTTTGTATCTCAAAAGTCCAGGGCCTTCTTTTGAGTAATCATTTTTTTTCTTTTAGAGGGAAGGAGCTGATATTTCCAGGGTGGAAAAGAAACGCAGCCTGGAAAGGGGAAGGTGGGTGTGGGCTTTATTATGGGCAGGTGACACGTGTTCTGGCACATCTCTGCTGTGGCCCCAGGCTCTGGGAAATGCTGGTGTACAAACTGGAAAACCAAGCCCAGGTCCTGCCACTGGGTCAACCGGGTCAGGGCACCTGAAGCACAGCTTTCAAAGGATCTGATGGGCCTGAGCCTGCAGCTGGTGACTGCTCTATTTTGTTGACGGGGGGAGGGCCAGTTGGAAGACCAAAGTGAGAAGGAAATGTCCGCTTCCTTTCTTAGGAATGGACATTTGTGGGGAACCCTTGGGGACACACAGGATATTCAGCTTCTTTGACTATCCAACAGAGAGGGGGAGAACCCCCAAGAGGTTGAGAATGGACTGACTTCATGTCAATCTGGCATATGGGTGCCAAGCCAGATTAAATTGAATTTGGAGACATTAAAGTGATGTGAGATTGCATCCTAGTGCAGAGTAGTCGCAATAAAATTACCCTCAATAGAATTACCCACATGCATACAACTACCCATCCAGGTTCAAGCCTTCTCCTGCCTGATCAGTTTCACCATCTCGGGGAACCAGAGCCTTATCTTTTCAACCTTAGCATTTCTGAGTTTCAAGGATGGAAGAAACCTTTTCCTCTCTCAGATCAGCTTCACTTTCTGTCTCCTGAGTGGGAGATATTTTCTTCAGAAGCAATATACACCTGGTCATGTACATTAATCAAGTTACATCAAAGTTTTACTATATGTATTTATTGTACTCAGGTCATTATTGTATGGGAATGTGACCATTCCTGTGGAATAGCAGCCCTGTCCCTGAGCCTCTATTCAATAAGTTTCCCTTGAGCCACTGGTAGAATATTAATAGCATTTGTCCCAGAAATTATTTGGAAATAGTCTCTGGTCTATGCCCAAGACAGGGTGCTGGGCAATTTCCTATGCTCTCAGCTGGTGACCCCTCCCACTGCACTCTTCCTTCCCAAACTAGTATGAATATTTCTTTTCCCTTTTTTTCTGGGCATCTGGGGCTTTTTTCTTTACCCCTCATGGATCTAATGCCTGCAGCAGACAGGCTGAGAAAACCTTTCTGGCCCCTTCCCCATTTATGTTTCACTCTTATTTTGTAACGCAACACTTGGATGGGCTCATTGACCTTGTGCTGTACATTACAGACTTGCTCAGTTCATATTCCCTTTGGCTTGAACTCTGCCTCCTTTGGAGCTGAGACTTGGAGATGGGATCTGTCTGGATTTACTTCGGATTTGGTTTCCGATTTTCAGATCATTTGCACAAATACCGCTACGTCTCCCATTTCCTTTTATTCATCCTTCTGATCTTTTGATTTTGACTTTCTTGTCTCTGTTCTTAATGTGCTATATGGCGACCACTTCCATGGGGGTTAGTGTAACTAGTTACCTTGCTAAACTAAAGCCTGGGCATGTGTAACGGTATTCTACCGGAAGCATCATAGCAAAAATGTTTGGACTCCAAGCAGTTAAGGGCTCCTCCTATCATAGGAGCTTTAAGATATTTAACATCATCACAGCATGGAGAATGTTTCTGCTGGACCAAAAGGGGGCAGAGAAGAGACTCCTGTTTTTTACCTTGAGTGTTCAGATACATGGAAGACATGCAGTCTTGCACGGCTTTGCTCACAGGTGAGAGCCACTGGTGACACTCATAGTGGCCAAAAAAAAAAAAGAAGCAGATATCCCAGGGCAAGTCAATAGGGCAACGAGGAGGATACAGACTTGTTCAGCCCAGAGCCTGCTACGTCGGTGTGTTATTACTAATTCATAGTGAGTAATTAATATGCATAATGCATTACATGTCATTCTCGACAGATCCTTGTGGCATCTTAGCAAAATACCTCCCTCTCATCGGAATGAAAGAGACCAGTCCCGTCACCCACTGTCAGGATCCAGCTGCCTCTGAGACTTCCCGTCCTTGATCACCCTCTCTCTCTTTCTGTGTCTTCAACCTCTTGCTTTGCCTTGATCTCTTGCCCATCAGCTATTAAACACATCCCAGTCTCTTGCATCTTAAAAAACCTTTCTACGACCTGCTCCCTAACCTTTGGACTCTGAGAAGTGCCCCTTATCTGTAGCTAGACCACTTACCATAGCCTACAGGAGTGGCTTTGCCCCATTGCCTGCTAAAATAAAAAACTGCTATGACCTGAGTAACCAATTGCAGTATCAGCACTTGAAATGTTTGGGGGCCATCATACAATGCTAGAACCCCAAGCCCATCTGCCTTGAATCCTATTGTGCCTGATTCCCTATTTGCTTCCATCACCCCCCAGAATTCCAAACCTCTGCAGGCATTTGCTACCACCTCAAATCACCGTTACATTCTCTGTGTACCCCTAATCTCTCCCAATCTGCAACCCTCCCTCCTTTCCTGTCACTGCTTTCTGAAGTTCCTGCTCTGTGATTGGCCACATCCCCTCTGGCTTAGTCAGCTCAGGCTGCTGTAACAAAGTACAGGCTGCTGTACAAAGTACTGGGGGGCTTAAACAATCATATCTCACAGTTCTGGGGGCTGAACCGAGATCAAGGTGCTGGCAGATTCTGTTCCTGGTGAGGGCTCTCTTCCTGGTTTGTGGACTTATCACTGTGTCCTCACAAGGAAGAAAGAATGAGCTCCAGTGTTTTCTCTTATAAAAACACATATCCCACCTCGTGGACCCCTGCGCTCATAACCTTATTTAAACTTAATTAGCTCCCAAAGTCTCCACCTCCAAATACCATCACACTGGGAATTAGGACTTCAACCTGAATTTGGGAGGGACACAAACATTCGGCCCATAACATCCTGCTTCTGGCCCCCCAAATTCATGTTCACCTCTCATGTGAAATACATTAATTCCTTCCCAATAGCGCTGAAGTCTTAACTCCTTCTAGCATCAACTCTAAAATCTTAAGTCCAAAGTCTAAATATTATCTAACTCAGAAGTAGGTGAGACTCGAGGCAAAATTCATCTCCAGCTGCAAACCTGTGAGACCAGGTAAGTCATGTCCTTCCTGGTGAGATAGGCCTGGGATAGACGTTCCCACTCCAAAAGGGAGAAACAGGGAAGAAGGAAGGGGTGATGCATCCCAAGCAAGTAAATATTGGCTCTTAAACCTCGAGAATAATCCTCTTTGGTTCAATGTTCTGCCTTTGAAACCCACTAAGGGGGAGGTCCTGCCTCTGACGCTCTGCTGGGCAGAGGTCGCGTCCCCAAGGCTCCAGGTGACTGCCATCTTGCCTGTTGAAACTGAGATGAGGCCCCCCCTCTTTGAAGCTGAAGAGACAGCCCTGATGATCTCTGAACTGCCTCCTGGGTCATTCTTCCCTTGTCTTGAAGAATCATGCATATTCGCAGCTGAATACGTCTATGGTCATAGATCTACAGGATCTAAGAAGTGTGATACCTTCCTTCATTTTGTCCCATCTTCCCCTCCATCCTCAAGTTTTGTTTTTTTTGTCATTCCTTCCACTTGTGGCCCTAACGGATGCCTGGAAGGTTTTTGAGGACATTGTTCCCAATTGGAGGCATTGTTTTTCTCTCTCATGCACCACAAGATTCCAAGACACTTGGTGGGGTAGACATCCTCCTTAATTCTCATCACCACTTCTGGAACATTAAGCTTCCTCTTTCTTTTCCTTCCTTCCTTGCTTCCTTTCTTTTTAAACTTCATGGCGCGCCATTGGATTCTATCGTGGTATCACTCAGAGACCCAGCAAGGAAACAGATGGCGCATCAAAGTAGGAAAATCCAAAGAGGGTTTTAAAAAGGGAGCATTTACAAAGATATAAATAGAGTGTAGAGAAACCACATGGAATAGTGTAGAAACCTGGAGCTAGTAATGTTGGTGGCCTCAAGAAAGACAGGAGGGAATTGTTATCAAAACCCAGGACAAGACACTCATGTAGGATTGGCTGCCTTGAGTTATTAGTGACCTTCAGCCAAGAGACACAGTCAGCCTGATGCAACCTGGGGAAAAAGTACTCAGGCCTCCCTGCCTCCAAACTCCTGAGAGGCTCTCCAATGGCTGAACCAGAAACCAGAGGGAAAGGGAACCCGTTGAGGTTTTCCCTATGAGTCTCCGGTGTATGCAGATGCCAGCCAGTGCAATCACTCTCTTCTCTCCCTCACTGCTTCGTCCACTGGCTCCGGGCTCTGTCCTTCATTCCAGAAAGCCTTCTCGCTACAGCCTTCCCCTTCTCCCTGAATCACACCATCCTTCCCAGAGACTTTGACATCCTAGTGCAGGTCCCATCTGACATGCTGGCCTCTCGGTTCCTTAACCAGTATTTCCCCAATCATCCTTTCCTCCCCTCCCCCTCGGACTACCACTCTCACAGTCCTACCTGAAACTTGTCATTTGGAGAAAGGGTACCACCTTTGAAATCTTCAATTTATCCCAATTCTGCAACCACCACCTTTCCTAACAGCTCATGGGCTCAATTAATCTTACTGCAAAAATTCTTATCAATGAATTCTCTCCAGTTAACCTAGCCCAGTGCTTTCTCACTAAGACTCCCCCAGCCCCACATACACACCTGTTTTCACTTTCTTCCTTGTGCACCTCAGAGCCCTTTGCTTATTATTATTACTACTCATTATTACTCATTATTATTAGTTATTATTATTACTACTCATTATTACTCATTATTATTACTCTCTTGCAATCTCCTTAACCTTCTTCTCTTTCCTTTTGTCATTTTTGTGTGGTCAAACCCCAGTCTGTGATGACTCAACCATCCAACCATGAGTTCTGTCCTTACACACACAAGAACGTTGCAGGAGGAGAAGAGAAATGCAGCCAGGCAGACTGGTTTCCCTTTAAATAAATTAAATAAAACTCCAAGGTGGCACTCAGCCCAGCCTAACAACTCAGCAGGCTTTGTCTTGTTTCTCACTCTTTAACTATTTTGTTCCTTTTCCTTTCTCCACAAACTGCTTATTTCCCCTGCCTATACTTTCATCCTTACTCTTAACTTTGAGTCTTCTTTCACTTAAACATTGGAATCATCAGCTAGGAATTTCTTCATCTTTTCACTTCCAAGTCCAGAAACCTACCCATACTTCTTCCCTCCAGAGGGAGGGAGATCATTTTCTAAAAATTCAAAGCTTCCAACCCTTCATTTGGGCTCTGCATCCCATCTCTTTTAGCCTTCTCGTACTCTGTGATGAATTCTCCACCCTCCAGCTGTACTTCTCTCTCTTTCAACTGGACCATTCCCACAGGAATACTCACTTCTTTTGTCTTGGCTTGTTACACTCCACTCCATGATTTCCTTCTCCCTAATTGACAGCTTTTCCTCAGGCTCCTTTCCTGGAATCTCCTGCAAGGAAGTGAGTGTCTTAAAAGCCAGGAGAGTCATTGCTTTTGGAGGGAGATAACTGTGACTAGGGGCTACTGTGGGACTGGTATGCTGGCTTTTCTTGATCTGATTTTTTATGTTGCAAGTGTGCAAAGTAAAGAAGTTATAGTGTGCAACTATAAGTTAAAAACAACTTATAGTTGTCATTGTTGTTATTGTTCTTTATCCAATCTGAAAGCCTTTGTCTTTATCTGAATCTTTTTCTATATTTACACTTAATATATAATTAATATATTTGGGTTAAAATTCTCCATGTTATTATGTGTAGTTTATTTGTTGAATCTATTTTATGTTTTTTTCTTTTTCACCTCCTTTAGTATTGATCATTTTTATTTATGATCATACTTTCCCACTATTTTGGAAGTCATATACTATTTTTATTATTTCATTGTTACTCTGGAAATTACAACATGAATTCTTAAAGTATCAAAGTCTAACGTTAGTTGATTTTTTTTCTTTCCTCTCAGGAAATGCAAGTATCTGAGAAGACTTTTTCTCCACTTATCCCCTACCTGCTCGAATACTATTGTTAAGATGTATTTCATTTCTCTTTGTATAGAAAATAAACCCCATAAGACACTACTGTTACTGGTTTAGAGTCAGTATTTACTTGGTTTAACTCTTTTACTTATCACTTTTTATTTGTTCTTCATTTCTTCCAGCATCTCTAACCTTTAAAAATGTGATCATTTTCTTTCTCCCTGGAGAGTATTTATTGCTTCCTTTAACATAGGTTTGTGAATGGAGAATCTACGACATCCTCTTTGATTCTTAGCCGTGTCTTTGTCTGTCTAGTGGTAGGCTGCATAGTTATTTTTTTCCAGTTCACACATTCTGCTTTAAGCCTGGCTTGAACTGCTCTTAAACCTGTCCTTCTGGTTTTTAATAATTTCAGTTGCGTGTTTTAATTCTAGAATCCTGTATATTTACTTTGATATAGATTTCCTATGTCTCTTTTCATATTTTCCATTAGCTGAAATCTTCAAGCTTGGCTTTGATCTCCTTTAGTAGTAGTAAGTAGGTTACTTTTACTTGGTAGATTTTAATGATAGATTCTAACATCTTCCACCAATATCTAGCTCTGCTTCCTACCTTAGGATTACACTTACCTACTATGTGAAACGCAGGTGTGTGTGACCATGGGAGCAGAAGTGATGAGTATCACTTTAGGCAGAAGCTTTTCGAGCCCGTACATGCTTCACCATGCTTTTCTTTTCTTTTGCTGCGGTTATCGGTACTATTTCAGAGAGTGACTCTTCTATCAGCCTGCTACCCAGCATGAGGACAGTAATGATGGGAATCAGTGCTACCATCCTTCTTGTGACGGACAAATGACATGAGACAGAAATAAACGTCTGTTGCTTTAAGCCACTGACATTCTAGGGTCGTTTATTACTGCAGTGTAATCAGATCTATCTGATTGAAACAGAAATTGGAATCAGGATTGAAGTGATATTGTAGCAAACAACCTAAAATATGTGCCTTTGTTTATGGGCGAGGCGTTAGTTTGCAACAAAACAGATAATAGAGGTTAGAAGAATGGTGATCCATGTTATGTAGTGGCAAATTACTTAGTAAAATTGTTGCCTGTGCTAAGTTAAAGAAAAATTTTATGTCTAATAAATTTGTAGCTTTATGGGAAAACAAACTCTTAGTAGCGTGTGTTGGCTGCATTGGAAAGCTTATTACAAGGAAGAGACAAGATCAGAACAATACTGGCTGTTTTGCCAGCAAGAATGAAAAAGAATAGAGACAGTCTATAAATTCAGGGACTCGTAGGTTGAAAATAGAAACTCAAACATTGAAAGATGAAATTGAGGAATTATTTGAATATCAAAGGCCAATTAGAACTTAGTTTTAAGGTAAGGATCAAGTGAAGAGTATGGTTGTCACAATGATTGTTCAAATTTCTGAATAGATTAATATTTTCCCAGTAAATACTTTCATTTGGGCAAAACACCTCAAGAAAAAGAGACTAAGTGTGTGGCTCTCCCATCAATGTCTTACAAATACAAGATAGCTGCATTTATACTGGGTGTAGGGCACGGGACAAAACAAACTGGGATAAAATAGACCTTAAGCTGCCTAAGTTTTTGAGAGAATTGTACTGCAAACTGTATTGCACAAAGAGCCACCAGCTTGGACTTAAAGAGATGACAATTGATACCTAAGAGGCCACTTAGATGCCTGCTGTACATGGAATGTTTGTGTCTTCCCCTAATTCATATGTTGAAACCTAATCCCCAATGTGATGGTATTTGGAGGAGGAGCTTTTGGAAGGTGATTGGGTCATGAGGACAGAGTGATTTTTCCTTCCTGAATCAAACACTAACTGCAACAATCTTTGTGTCCTGAGAGTTCAAACATAATCTTTACTTTTATGTTTATTTAAAAGCCGTAATGGAAATCTATTCTCTTGTCTGTCATGGGTCTGCCAGCACCGTCCCATTTTATCCATGTGGTTTGAATGAGTGCTACCATGTTATTACACACTCTACACCCATGACCCACTTTCAATTTGCCCAGAGGTGGCCAACTGACCCAAGCTGAATCAATCAGTACATTTCCCTGGAATTTCTAAACTTGGGTCTGGAGAAAAAGTTTCAAACCTTCTCTGTTCCTGAAGCCTCAGGGCTTCCAGGAATCATTTTTTTCCGAACTTGTAGAGGAAACTGCTCTGGTAGAATATGCAGGACACACTGCGAGGAACAGAGATAATAGATGGAAAACCCATTTTCCTTTCATCCTTGAGAATAAGTGAAATTTTTGCTCTTCTCATACTTACTGGAGTCAATAGTTAGAGTTGTGTTTCTGTCACTTGCAACCAAAAATGTCTTTAACAAGAAAAAAATATTTCAGACCATGTGAAACCACTCAGTGGTGATGGCTAGTCTGTAGTAGGCCAATATTGATGCCAGAGCTTAGGAAAAGTTTGCAAAGTCATAGAGATTACTAAAAAAAAAAAAAAAAAAAGGCAATAGAGAAGTAAGAGCTGTTATTTTCCATAGTAATCAGAAAAAAATAGATGCACACCCCTTGTTGCTTCTTCCATGTAATCTTTGTTGATAAACATTTATCATTAAAGTTGGTGATATTTAGATAGTTAATACATATGGCACAGTATTAAGTTACCCTTTCTACTCCAATCACATGGCAGTAATGCATACACTACAAAAACCAGAAACCAAAGTTACATATCTAGGTTCAAAAATCAAGATTGATATTTTCATGAACCAGAAATAGAATAGAAACTTTCAACAAAGGTGGAGGTGAAAGCCACAGTGAGGCTCAGATAGGGCAGAAGCAGCTGGGGGTTTGGTTCTTGAGGTGTAATGGGATCTGGAGGTCAGGAGCTGGGATGGGACTCCCTGTCTTGTCAATGGACTCTAAAACACCATTGTTCCTGCTGCCCCCTGGGACCTGGGAAGTTATGAGCTTAGGAAAAGAAAGGATAAAGGCAGCCATGGCATGATCAAGTACTGCCTTGGGGATTGGATGTACAGTATGCTGAGTATCACTGAAGCTTGTGAGTACCAGCAATGCCATCAGTTCTGGTCTGGACTGTGATTCTGGGAAGTGCTGGATAGAGGCAACCACTAGGGAGAGTGAGGGAGAATAGGAAAGCGAGAGAAACAAAAAATCTAAAGAGAAATCTTCTTATGCACCTTCTAAAAGCCAAAATTCCAACACACATTCAAATCACATGCTAAGAAACACCACTAAGAAAATCAACCACCAGAATGTGAATTCAATCCATCTTATATTTACTTGCTAGAACAACCTGACAGAGACTTTAATGTATGCTTAAGATGCTTGAGCAGAGAAACAAGAACACAACTCACATCGAGCACGAACAAGAAATCATGAACCCAAGACATAAAGTAATAAGGAATCGATATTTCTGTGTTAGAATTTCCAGGAAAAGAGAATGGAGAGAATGGCAAAGAATAAATATCTGAAGAGGTAATGACTGAGAATTTTGGACTTGAAGAGTCTCCACTGCTTAGAATGCAGGGTCAATAAAGATAAATCCACCCATAAGCACACCATGGAGAAACTGCAGATCATCCAAGAGAACGAGAAAAATCTTAAGAGTTACCCAAGAGTAAAAATTTACCGTGTGCCAGGCGCTATGGAAGCCTCAATGCACCGTATTCTGAGAGCACAGCACTTCTAAATGAGAATAATTATAAAAAGAAAATAATACAAGAATCAAAGACAGAAAAATAATTTAAAAGATAGAAATTATAATAGATGTATAGTTAAAAGACAGCACTTACAAGTTATTGTGAAGAATAGCTTAAAATGAAAATACATTTTATGATTTCACAAATGAGTCCAATTTTAGATATTCAAGCATAACACTGGGGAGTGTATGGGGTTAAGGAAGTCTTTTTGCTCATGGCTTGCTGGTTAACTTGTTCATTATCTATAATTCCAGTGTGGATGGAAGTGGTGGAGAGGAGGTAAGAGGAGGTGTTGGCCTTGGCAAAACCTCACAGGATTTTACTCAGCCGCATTTTGTGAAAGTGGTCCAAACCTGTACCACGTGCTCAGGTCCCTAAAGCCAGTGTTTTTAAAGAAACGCCCACAAAAGCCCTTTTTGCAGGTAGCACCATGTTTCTCCCTTCTTTTTTAAACATGACAAAAATGAATGGTCAATTTAGGAAAAATTAAGTTCCCAGAGTTGTGATTATGTGTGTGTTCATGCAGGTTCTATGTTAGAGAGAGAAAGAGAGAGGAATAAGAGAGGACAGAGAGAGGGGGACATAGAATTAATGTAGATGGTCTGAATTTTTAAACTTTCAATGGTTGGTCTCACATAGACAAAGCTGAAATCCTCTGGAGACTTGGAAACAGATTTTCTAACACTCCTAGAAGCTGGCCAAATTTCTCATGAATTGGCTGGCTAAATGCCAGAATTAATATCAGCAGGCGTGCATGATATAGATTTGCAAATATTTTTTAAATCAATAGAACTATTAATCCTCAAATACATTAGATTCAGACCAGTGGTCCACTCTGCTTTTGGTTGAATGCCGTTCTGATTTTGTATGTTTGAGATAAATATTCTTCATCTGCAGAAATTGACATTTAACAGGTTGGAGAGACGTGGTGCTTGAGAATGGACTCTGGTACAAAGACATTTGTTCAGTGATGAGTACTCAGATTTCAAGGAACGACAAACAATTTATTTAGAATATCATCGGGCATCCTCTGGGCTTACCAGTTAGAAAAATGTGGAAAATAAGCCTCAATTAATCTAAACATCAAACCTGGTACTGTATTCAAAACTTACCATTCCTTCTGAATCTATCTTCTTTGATCCATCTTTTGTGTCTATACACTTTGTCTTTAGAGATGGATGCCCTTGGTCTCATGGGCACTTGTCACGGGTCTCCTTTATCTGGTGGGTGCATTAGCAGGAAGGCCGAGCTTTCAGTGCTCCGCGAAAACCAAGGGGAAAAAAAAAAGGTCTCCTCTGTATGGACCAATCAGAAAAAAGGCACCCCTTCTAGGCTGACCAGTCAGAAAAAGCATAGCCTCTGGTCTGACCAATTAGAAAAAGGCACTACCTCTGGAGGACAAATTAGAAAAAGGCAGCCCCTAGGGGGGAACCAATTAGAAGATGTCCTTCCTAGTCTAGGCTGATGCCCGGGGTACTGGCTTGACAAACGGAGCCCAGCTTGCATTTTAGTCCTGAATTACACCCCCTGGGTTAGCTGCCTTTGAACTTGCAATGTCTGGAATTAAACGACCATGTTTTGCTGCAAGTAGAGGTATTTTTTTCCTCTATCGTAGGAAATAAAACTGAAACATTATTGATGGATTTTCTTTTCAATTTTGTTTTTTTCTCCCAGATTTTGGTGCCTGCTGTTGCTAATATTCATACTGTTATAAAGATGATATGACTATTATCGGAAAAGTATATTTAGTAACTTTAAGCTTCCTGTAACAGTATTTCATATGGCTCTGCCTTGAATATCAGGACTTCCAGCCTTCAATTACCTAAACACATTTGAAAATCTCACTTAAAAGTATTGCCTTAATGGAATTATAGTAAACACAATTTACTAATGGAACTTTAAAATAAAAACATCCAAACACTTGGGAATGCCTATGTAAAACACATGCTAATTTAAAATGCTAGAAACAAACAAAAATATCCTAATGTGTATCAGAGCTTGAGAAATATCTGTTGATTAAGAGAAAGTGGTTGATATTGAGGTTACAGTATAACTTTTGTATTTTTTTTTCTGATTTTATCCTAATCGTAAATTCTTTAAATATAACCTAAAATATTGGTCTTGATGTGCTTGACTAATTACTTATATATTGTTTATTGCCATGTTTATTTTTTAAAAACAAAGTCAATGTTAAGTAGTAATTATCTTAAACCTTTATACCCGTGTGTATTCTATTATTTATGTCATTCAAACAAGTAATAAAGTAAAATGCAGTATTGTCCAGATGCCAGTAATACGTTAAACCAAATCAGTTTCCAAACACAATATTTTAAAACTTTTTCACACCTGTTTGGACAGTAATTCAATTATGTGCACTTAAATCTGCAATATTGTAAATGTTCATGAGGCTGTCTGTTGACATGAACAAAGAAATGGGACTTTCTTCCCATAATATAATCGTCAGAATCTAAGTTTACATGGAAATTCAGGACATGAATTATTGGCTAGGCATACATCTGAGATTATTAGGGTGCTGTAGTTAAGTGACTTAAATAGCCTTAATTTTTGACCTCTGGAAATTTATGATCCAACAGACTTGTGCCATTTATTTTTTGGAATGTAAATTCTCTCTGACTTGGCATTTTTCTTTATTTACTTTGTAACCTAAATGTTAGAACATATGACACATTTTTTTGAATTGCAATTTTCACATTAATTCTGATAAATTGCTTTATGAATGACATATTTTAACTTAATGACAGGAAATTTTGGTTTACAAGCAAAATAATTCCATACATTTTCTTATGTGAGCATTGAATTTGATTTTATAAACCACTTTTTTGAGGAAATATGAGAAATAAGCCCAACAAAGTCACTTTCGTTCAATTCAAAGTAAAATGTGCTACAGATTCAACTTGATTTTCTCTAAAAAAGAAGGTCTGAATCTAATGTATTTGAGGATTAATAGTTCTATTGATTTAAAAAATATTTGCAAATCTATATCATGCACGCCTGCTGATATTAAGATTGTTGGGTGGGGTGCTCAGCAAACATTTATAGGAGGGAATACTGTTTACATGTTTAACAGTGTGTAATAAAACATGTGGATACTGAATTGAAGGTTGCATTATGACACCAGATGTTTAGGTATTATTAAGTTTACCATCCCAAACTCAAAGGGAATTGTTTATCAATGAGGTACCAGGTACCTGGAATCTAGGCAGAGAAAACAATGTACCCATCTGAAATCAGTAAGGAAAACTGAAACCATCTGATATATTAGACTTTCAAAGCGTTTTAATATGGGAACTGGGGACTTGGAGCTAATGGAAAAGCTGAGAATGAGGGAGGTACCTCTTCTCTTCAGGCACATATTCAATACTGTTATTCTTGTTCTGCAGTTATCTACATTTTATAAAGTGAACTATTGTTCAGGACAAATAATATTCTGAATTTTGAAATATACAAATCTCTGCCCAAATGAGAATGTTTAGTGGACAAATTTCTCCTGTAAATTTAAAATGGTACCCTCAAAGTTGTCTTATTCAATAGTTATAGAGATTAAGGACCAGATTCCACATAGAGAAGATGTAGTTTCTCCTTAGAACATTTCAAATCATGGATAACAATGCCTTTCAACTGAGGGCATACTTCCCTAGAATAAGGCATAACAAAATTTGGGATTAGTGGGAGAAAGTAGAGTGTTGTTTGAAGTAGTTGTATAAAGTTACCATTGCTTTGATTTGGTTTTAGTAAAGATGTTTAATTCATATTGAATTTAAATCACATTAAAGAAGGTTTAATATGTGTATCAATAGAAAGCATGGGTTATAAATGTCCAGAGACTTTGATACAATGGGCCAGGCTCAATTTGTTTAGGTCCTCAAATTGTTTAGGGCCAATTCTACTTGTATAAAGTGAACTCCTACCTGCCTCAGAGGATGCAAAGAAGGGTCCTCTGGACTCTTACCGGGCTGTACAGGAAATTAGGGCTGTACTGTCAGGCATATCTGTGTGGACTGAGATAAAGTTCCTGTAGGTGAGAAACGAAGCCTTGTGGCATTTTGCCAAGAGAAGCTCATATTTCTGAGGACTCAGGGGTTTCACCTGCTTTGGCCTGTATCTGTTGGCTGGTTCCTCACAGTTTTATTGTTATACTCACCAGCATAACAGGAACAAAGAGGAGAGTTTTTTCTTATATTTCTTTCTAGCAGTGAGGGGGGTCTTAAGAGGTGATAATTAATTCTCCCTCTTCCCTCCACTTCTGAGTTCAGATTCAGTTCAGAAACATGGTCACACAAGTTAGAAAGATGGAAATAAAAATACTAGTTTTATTACTGATAAGGTTGCTTTGGGGAATGAAATTGAACGTGTGGGCAAAAATTGGTTTCTCTAACCATTTCCCCCACATCTGAATATTGCATTGACTGCGCAAGGAAGAGTTTGGATCTGGAGAGCAGAGGCACATTTACCCAGAACCCCTGCCTTCCCTCTGCAACCCTGTCTTGGTTTGAGTTTCCACAGAGAACGAAGTTTCTAATACAAGTAGTTTATTTATGAAAGAACACAGCAGATGAGCAAGGGATGTATGGTGTAAGGAAGGGGAGAGGGCCAATGATGTGTTAAGCCAACTCTCCTGGTGAGAGACTGTGTCTTAATTCCACAGGAAAACTTTGGGAAAGAATATAAAACACATGCCTCATCATTATCCCTCCCAAGGGGTAAGGGAGCTGGGTGTTTGGTAATGGAGGAATTCTCCTAGGGTGTGCTAATTCTGTAAGTGCCTGGGCACAGGGGACTTCTGTGGTTTGAAAAAATTCCTCAGGTTCAAAGATGGAGATACTGGAAGGTGAAAGCCAACCAGAGCACACTGATGTGATAGAATGAAAGGGGTGTACATGGGGCACGGATGATGGCGGCTACGAGACTCCATAAAGAGTTCAGAGGCACATCAGTCTCCAGGCCTGCTTCTAGAAGACGGGCTGTGGGCTTCCAGGCTGACCCAATGCTTCCTGCAACGAGGAGCTGAAGCAGAGCAGTCTGAAAATATTTTGTAGGCAGGCAGATCCAAAGAGAGACAGGGAGAGAGAGAGAGAGAGAGAGGGAGGAGGCTGGACCACTTAAGTTGTTCCATTTTCATTGAGAGGTTGGGAGGTGGCAGAGAGAGGGACTGCAGTTCCCTTTCCAGACTGTCCCCTCCAGGAGGGAGGAGCAGAGGTTGTACACCAGGAGCCAATGGAGGAACACGGAGAGAAGAAGAAAGCGGTACTACTGAGTAGTTCAGTGATGTGAAATGGAGAATTTCTCCTTAAAACATGATAATAATTGTTAACATCAACAACAGGGAAGGAATAAGCGTGCAAATCACAAAAGGCACCATCTTTTCGAAAAAGGTTTCCACGGTAAAGACACTGAGATCCTTGTCTACGCATTGGTCTTCTTTTTCCTTTTCTGACCAACTCTTCTTCCAATCACTTTTCCCTCTGTCTTTCTTCTCCTTTATTGTCATGATCATAAGCTCTGAACTGTCACAGGCTACATCCGATGGGCAGGGAGCAGGGCAGAGGGGACAAGGGGAAGTAAGATCTGACAATGGGACGTTTGCACTGCTGGTGAGGATAAGCAAGAGTGTCTTGTAAGAGGCAGCTAAGAGATCAGTAGCTGCGACAGTGATTGGAAAGGAGAGTGGCAGCCTGTGAATCAATCCACAGGTTATATGTGATGTACTTGTGTTCTTTATCCTTTTAATATAAGTAAATAAGCCAAATATTTAGGTGTATTGTTACTAATACCAGACCAGTCGATAAGACAGTAGGGAGGATAAGCTGCTGTAACAAAGTCACACAAAAATACAGTGGCTCAAACAAAATAAAAGTTTCTTTTTCTGTCATCTAACAGAACAGAGGCAGGTGGCCAATCCGGGATAGGTTGGCTGCTCTGTCCATGGTCCTGGGTTTCTCCTATCTCGGTACTTCATTCCTGGGGTGTGTTCCTGTCCATGCTCTCAGAGCCGCTCACACCATCCCTTTCAGCTCATAAGAAAGAGAAAAGAGAGAAGTGGAAGTCGAGCAGCTTCCTTTGGAGAATGTGACCCGGAAGTTGAACACGGCACTTCTGCTCACAGCTCATTGGTCAGAATCTAGTCACATGACCCTACTGAACTGCAAGGGAGCTGGGAATTAGTGTCTGTTTGGATATCCATGTACCTTTCCAAAAGTGTGGCGGGGGTGGGATTTTATGGCTAAAAGGAAGAATGAAGTAGAAAAGTAACTTGGGGACAATTAGAAAAAGCATGGTAAGTTAGTTGCAAAGATTTTTGGTGACTAATCTCATGAATTTATATGTCCTATATTAAAATAAAATGTATATTTTATTGTGTTATGGTCATTACACTTACCTTTAGGTTTGCTTGCTCTAATATGCTGAATGTAAATTTAATTTTTAAGTGAACTTGATTGTAAGTACTGGGTTTATTTTACTTGAGCCTTATGACAACACAGTCTTAAGATTTTTTTTTCTCTACCTATATATACTACAGATGTTACTGTCAATTTTACAGTTACCATGAGATTTTCCTTATTTTCTTTAGTGCAAAAGCTTACATTTACTTTCTAATAATTTCCGTTTTTATCATCTATTATTGATTTGAATGTAGCATGGCAAAGGGTAAGTAAATATTTTGATGTCTTCCAAAACAAAACTTAACGGTCTGAACTCAGATTGTTGTGAGTATCTTTGGATCATCCCTAAACTGGAGGCAAACCACCCTTGGTCTTCTTTATCGTGTAACTGGAAATCTGGTTTAATTTTATGAATTAGCATGCACCATGGAGTCTTGTACAGTTACTTTCACAGGGTAAATGCTCAATAAATATTGGTTGAATAATTAAACTGGGTTACTCAGAGCTCATTAGAAATGATAACTCCCTTGGAAAAAAGGTGACCTGAATCAGTGTTAGGCCATCTTTTTCAGACAAAAGTACTTGGTATTTTTTGTTTGTTTAATAATGTGATTTATAGCCTATCTAATGTAAATAAATAATGTGTCAATAAATATAGAAAAAACGATAGAAATTTCATTCATTGTAAGAGATATTTCTCCTTCCTTTAAATAGCATAAAAGAAGAGAAGCAACCAACACAGTGCCTGACGTAATAGATTCTCTGTAAATAGTAGTCACAATTAATTACCTTTTATGTTGTTCCTTAGGTCACAGGACAAAGAAGTAATAAGTTTTCCACCAATACAAAACAAATCATAGCTTTCTGGCACTCATTCAATCATTCTCTATTTTAATAGGGATCAAGTTCACTGTCACAACGTAGAGAAGAGAGTCCAATTTGGAAATGCAAGAAGAGCTCATTGGAGAAATACTCTGTCTACACAAACTTAGCATATGGAAAGATACAATAGTTGCCGAACAGATCCCCAGATTTTACTTGTGAAATACCCCAGGGAACTCAGCAAGCTTTTACAGAACCTTCGAGCTGTGTGAGTTCAGAAGACCTTGCTGGAGAATATTTTTTATCCAACTGTCTCTCTGGCATATGTCCAGTGGTAATATATTGGGATATTCTGGAACCCCTGACAGGACACCAGAATGTTATAAAAGCAGCATGTGGTAAGTGACCCTGATTGATTGATATCAAAAATTCTTTCCTAATGAATTGGCAATGCTATTCCATTTTACCTCTCTCAAAAAAGAATCCCGCTCTTCAATTTCTTTTTTAGCCTGATTCTAAGTCATTTGACGTTAAATCTGTGGACTTTTATTATTCTCTCTTTCCTTACTTCCCAAACTTGATTGAGGCTGCAATTAACCTTAGTAATTTCTTTAAGCTGTATGACATGATGC
Source organism: Pseudorca crassidens (assembly GCF_039906515.1). NCBI lineage: Eukaryota > Metazoa > Chordata > Mammalia > Artiodactyla > Delphinidae > Pseudorca > Pseudorca crassidens. Next base: position 9,575,406 of record NC_090313.1, read on the forward strand.
CTTAGGCACATTGAGGACATCCATATTTAACTTTCAAGTTTCTTAACTTTCATAAAATTTGCTTGTGTTAAATTCCTCTTCCATCTTGCTTAAAATCAACTGACATTTCCCCAAAGGGTTCAAGATATTGGATACAAATTTTGGCATCTCAAAATTCCTCCTAAATATTATAAAACACTAGCAGTGGGAAAGTTGTTTATTACATTTTCATATTTTGATAACTGATAATTAAGAAGTTAATTTTCTTTAAAAGCAGTCCTCAACAACATAGATCTACATCTATTTGTTTATAAGATAGTTTGATATTCCATGCAGTAGAGGTAGTAGTTTTAAATTTTTTTTTTTTTTTTTTGCGGCACACGGGCCTCTCACTGCTGTGGCCTCTCCCATTGCGGAGCACAGGCTCCGGACGCGCAGGCTCAGCGGCCACGGCTCACGGGCCCAGCCGCTCCGCGGCATGTGGGATCCTCCCAGACCGGGGCACGAACCCGTGTCGCCTGCATCGGCAGGTGGACTCTCAACCACAGCGCCACCAGGGAAGCCCTAGTAGTTTTAATATTTTGAAATTAAGATGGAACTTCTAAATATATTTTAAAAAATTAAACATTTTATGTCAATTTTCCCATAAAAGTGGAAATAAACTGGCATAATGTTAATTCATTTGCCTAACAGCAGTGAGAGTGGTCAATTTTACTTTTCCAAAATGCTCATCTCACAAATATGAAATGCTAACATTTATTAATTTTGACTAGCAGGTACACTGGAGTTTGTTATATTATTCTTTGAAATAGTTTGTACTATTTTGTACATTGTATTTTTTCCTAAATAAGAGAAATCAATAGCTTTGCCCTAAATCTTTTGATTTTCTGGGAAATTAGGGAGTTGGGTTGCATCTTGATGAAAGAGAGATTTTGTCCATTTTGTTAGGTTAGATCGTAGTGGCCGGTGACAAGGTTGTATATTAGTGTAGCTAAGTGAACGGGGGTGAACTCAGTGTTAGTTCAATTAATGGGTGCAGAAACAGGCAATGAATTAGCGTGTGAATCAAGCAGAGTGCTTTCTGTACCAAAACAATATTTGAAGGTAATAGGTTGTCTGTCTAGAAAAGGCATAAATGTTCTCATTGACATATGACCCTCCTCAGCAAAGAAGAGTTTGTCGCCCCGATTTTAGTGCTTGCCCTTTGAACAGTACTTGTTTCTGCAAGTACATATTTGTCATATGCCTAGTGTATATTTTTCAAACAGTGCTTTAAGTAGGATTCAAATAATAAGTAAAGGAACTTGAGTTGTCCTTAATGTTTTAGATGCTGTAGATGCGGCTTTTGAAAATGTAAGGTGGAACTAATTTTGGCTAAGGAGTGTGGTACTAAACTACCGTTTCTATTTAAACCCCTGCCTCCCCTCCACCCTGTGTATTTTTTAAGGTTTACTAATTATAATTAATTTTCCTTTTCGAAATTCACTTTTAAGAGAAGGCTCTGCTAGCTGGCTGCAAGAGCAAGCAGCAAGCCTAATCATGCCGGGCGGAGGAGGGAGAGGGTCAAATAGTGGGGCTGTGGCTGGGTGCTAGTGGTGGGGGACTTCGAGAGGGGAACCGGCGGAGAGACTGCAGTGACACTGCCCTCCCCGGGCGGGTGGAAGCATCTCACTGGTGACGGGTCTGAAAGCACGTGGCTACGTCATGGAAAGCCAGTCTTTTCAATGCAAACTTCAACCCCTCCTCCTCCCCCTAATGCCGGTAACTCACATCCAAGGCTGGGCGAGGAATCCGGAGGGGAGATTTTCCTCATGCTCACCGTTGTTGGAAACTGGGAGAGAGAGAGAGGAAGGCGGCAGGGGATCCGAGGCGCTCTCTACCTACTACCAGCCTGACCAGGGGAGGGGTCACCTAGATTTGCATCTTTTCTTCGTGGTGGTTGAGAACTGCAGGTTCAATCCGATCCCCCTGAGCACTGGCGCTTGATTATAAAAAAAAAAAAAATCGACACTGGGAGAAGGGAGGCTGTGTCTTCGGCTGTCAGACTCGGAGGTGGTATTGGTGTGTGTATGTGTGCTGGTGGTTTTTTTTTTTTTCTTTTTCTTTTTTCTTTCTTTCTTTCTTTCCTTTTTTTTTTTTTTTCCTTTCCTTCTCTCCTAGGGACTACACAATGGCAGTCTTCTCTCAGTGAGATGAATCCTGCTTTGACTCCTGCAGACTCACCCAGCCTCATAGCGATCAACTAAAAGGCTATGGTTTTCTCTTTGGGGATCTTTTGTGCATTACTGTTCTCCCTGATTAGTTCTGGTCTCAGTTGGGATTTCTTTGCTTTTTTGTTTGGCTTCATGCTGAAAAAGGATTTTTTTGCCAACCCTTTGGTAATAATCCAGTGGTGATCAAGGGGATAAATCATTCACCCTGGCCGAAAAAAAACAATCTCTGAGAAGTCTCAAAGAAATATACCACGTGAGGGGAAAAAACTGGGAGAAGATCCGGAATATTATCGTTTTTCCTATGGTAAAACCGGTGCCCCTCTTCAGGAGAACTGATTTCAAATTATTATTATGCAACCACAAGGATCTCTTCTTTCTCAGGGTGTCTAAGCTGCTGGATTGCTTTTCGCCCAAATCAATGTGGTTTCTTTGGAACATTTTCAGCAAAGGAACGCATATGCTGCAGTGTCTTTGTGGCAAGAGTCTTAAGAAAAACAAGAACCCAACTGGTAAGCAAAACATGCATCATGTTATGTTTTTCCTCATAATAACCTGTCTGTTGCTCATTGAGCTAGATCTGCAGTTCGGCTATGCAGGAAGGCAGGGGAAACAGAGAAGGACCAGGACAGTGTTGTGTATAGAGGTGTTGCGTGGATAAACAAGTAACAGCTGGATCGGCGTCTGTGAGCCCCAAATCATTACCAGCATCTCTTGGCTGTGACACAATCCATCACTAGGAGGGAGGAGGAAACTTTTTTTTTTCCTTTTCTTTTTTTGGAATGTATCTGGTTGACGATGTTTGGTGGAATATTGAAGGGTTTATGGCTTAAGGTTTGGCCCGAGGCAGTTGAAGCTTCGGTAGTTGCCAGGAGAAAGAACCGCGAGCTCCCCTGACTCGTGCTGCAGGTCCGGGGACGTAGCTCGGTGCCGAGAACCTGCTCTAGACTTTCTGAGTAGCTTGCACAATATTCGCCACCCCATCACCTTCACCGAAGGAAAGAGGCCCCCTCCGTCGCGGCCCCGCTCCTCCGTCAGCCCCCGCCTCCCGCCCCCGTCTAGCTCCGCGTGCCGAAGTATGAACTCCTTCCCCCGTCTGCCTCCGACACTCCTGCTCTGGGAAAACTTGAGCAGGGCTCATGCCGGGAGGGAACCCCAGATGGAGCAGACAAGCCCGGTCTCTCTAGTATATGTAATTTAAACCTCCCTTTTAAAAAGCAGTGTCCTAGCCCGGCGTCTGGGTCCCCCGGGTGGGATGAGCCTGGCCCCGGGTCCCTGCTTCAGCCTCCTGGTGATCGTGCGCCCCCATTCCAAAAGGCTCCAACCGGGAAACTTGCAGTACATTACATAAGAAATGCAAATGCAGGTGATTCGGGGAGTCGGGTCCCCGGGATTCACTTCCCGCTATCTCAGTCTGAGGCATTTAGGGGCGGCCGCGGAGCTGTGGGCGAGCAACCCCGGGGAGGCCAGGCCGGAGGGCTGCGTGGCGGAGGCGGCGCACGGGCGAGGAGGCTGGGCGCAGCGGGTCCGGGAGCCGCGCGCGCCGGCGGCAGGGGGTGTGTGGTGTCCCCCGGTTCGCTTCAGGCCGGGGAGGGACCCGGGCTGGGTGTTCCATGTCTGGGGCCCTGTTGGGGGCGGGGCCCTGGCCGTCCTGCAGTGGCAGCCCGGGTGTCCGAGGCTCCTGACGCTGGCACTGCGGTGTAGTAGATCACGGCTCCTCGCGGGCGCCCTGACACCCCGAGCTCCACCAGGGGCTGCGCTGGCACCCGGAGCCCCAGCGGCCGGGCAGCAAGTGGCTGCCGCCTCCCTGCCTCCGAAGCTGCCTAATGCAGCCTAGTTGGGCGGCGCGCTCCCAGTGAGCTGCCGCCTGCGGGTGCCGGGGAGGAGGAGGAGGAGGAGGGGGGAAGGGGGAGGAGGAGGAGGGAGGGGAGGAAAGAGGGGGAGGGAGGGAGGAGGAGGGGAGGGAGGAGGAGGAGGGAGGGGAGGGAGGAAAGAGGGGGAGGAGGGAGGGGAGGGGAGGGAAGAGGGGGAGGGAGGGGAGGAGGGGGAGGAGGTGTGGGTGGGCGGGGATGGAGGCGGTGGGTGTGGATGCTGAGCACCCCCTGCAGCCCCCTCTGCTGCGGCAGAAGGGAAAGTGCAAGTTCTGAGACCCTCCGGAAGGGCAGATGCTCGCGTGCTGGCGGACGCCTGGCAGTTGCCGTCAGCTGGGACCTTCGGATGGCTGTTGAGTCTGTGGGCGCGGTGCTGCAGCGGGCCCCGTGCCTCCGTCCTGGAGTTCTCATCCCTGTGTTCTAGCTCTCCCCGCTTTCTTCCCGTCCCCCTCTTCTTCCCCCGAACCCGACCCCCACCTCCTCCATCCCCGGTCCTTTGACCCTTCTCTCTCTTAACTTAGCGTTTAGCAGCTCTGAGATGATCCCACCATCCTGAGAGCTACCCAACGAGAAAGCAGTGTGGTCACCTTACCAACCACGTCTCCAGTTGGGCTGTCAGGTGTACCCTAACCCCGCATCAAGCCCAGCACTTTCTGATGCCTTGGTCATAGCTAGATCTGCAACACTACCATCTCAAGTTCACGCGAAGACCCTTTTGGCAAGACTTCCTAAAGTGGGACAAGCCAAGGGCTGCGGTGGGGTTCCTCCCTCACACAGTAAAACTACTGGTTTTTGAAACCTTCTTGTGTTCTTCTTTGAAAAGATTTAGCTCCCTCTGAGACAGGACTACTAGAAAAGCATTTCTTTAGACTTGGCCATTTGTTTAGGGATCTTGAAGTCAGTCCCTCCATAGTACTGGAGAGTGGGCAATAATTCAGCATGGAACAGTAAGTTTCCTTACTGCCTTTGATAATGTCTTTTTTTTTGTAAACAGTTTTACTGGAAACACTAAGTTTCACCGATACACGATTCAAGATCTTTTTATTACACCTCCCCCACCCCACCCACTTTCATCTCTCTGGAATAAAGTAGATTTTTTTTTTTTCCTTCCGAGGCATTTGGAAGGTGTCAAACAAATGACGACTTATTTTTAGAGCAACTTATTTTGCAGCTTATGAATGCTAAAGTACTCGGGGGTGAATTGATGGGTTAACTCAAACTCTGTCTAACAACGGCTCCGACTACTCCACTAGGATAGTTTAAGTCCTAGATTGCCAGGGGTGAGAATTCCAACCTTGGAGTTGGAGCATTTTGTAAATTATTTTTTAAATGGGACATTAATGTGTCACACTATGTATCTCACCTTCTAAAAGTTTTGCCTTTTGAGCTTAAACCATCCTGTGCCTAGCCATTCTCTTTCAGGATTGTAGTTGGTAAATTCCATTCTCCTTCTGCTATTAACATGAAGCCTAAAATCATTTGCAGGTTTTTGATCCCAAGATAGCAGTATAACTAAGAAGTTAATTGGGTAATTGAAATAAAACAAAGACTAAAATCCTCGTAACAGTTAAAACCAAAAAGAACAGATTGACTACTACCTATTACGTTATCTTAAATCTAAAACGAGGACAATTAACTGGTTTCAGACTAAGAAGCTTGTCAGAATACCTGCACGTACCAGTAGTAGGACCATGAATTTGGTGTAACGACTTCTTATTAGATGAATTTTTCTTCCCAATCTTTGTAAGTTATAAAATGATTTACTGATTATTCCCACTGCTTTAAGTTGTCAACAAGTACAGGCAGTTCGGTCAGGGGTTCCTGAAAGGAATTTCAGAGTACTGCTATATAATCAGGTTGGTGTAGAAATAAGCAAATGATAGAGTCATGAACTTAAGGGCAAAGTTACTCATCTACCCAAAAGTTCTTAATTCATGTTTAAATAAGAGGTGTTAATTAAGTAGGTTTTTTTTTCGTTGTTTTTATGTAAAAGTTAACTGGAAAAGAGCCTGAAGAATATATTTGCACAATATATGCTTTTTAAAATAAATTGCAATAGCTTAGAAATCCTGGATAGAAAGTAAATTTACTGTCTTCATAAACATGTCCAATATCTCACAATACAACTATTATCAGAGAACACACACACACACACACACGTGCGCTTCATGTCCTACCTTCCCTTATTTTCCCAGTAGAGGAATAGCTATATGTTTATAATAGATGTTACCTTCTTCAACTGTCACTGCATGAGTTATGCAAGGTGACTGTATTTTAGGCAGATCATTAAATAGGGAATACTGAGTCCAACGCACTTACTTTGCCTGGAGGAGGGCTTGATATGTTTCTTTAAATTAGTACTGAGAGTTTGGACTGACCGACATGTGTCACAGGCCAGTTTGGGAAATAATCTAGGTCGCTGAAATCTGAGCAATGGCTGCTAAGGAAATAAATATGGTTGGAAAAAAGAAGTTCACAATAGGGCACTTCCCTGGTGGCGCAGTGGTTAAGACTCCGTGCTCCCAATGCAGGGGGCCAGGGTTGGGGAACTAGATCGCACATGCATGCCGCAACTAGGAGTTTGCATGCCACAACTAACTAAGGAGCCCGCCTACCACAACTAAGGCCCAGGGCAATCAAATAAATAAATAAATATTAAAAAAAAAAGTCCACACTAAAGATAAATATGAAGGTCGTATCATGGATGTCTCTTCAGATACACAATGTCCAACAGGCAAAGGAAGCCACAGACCCTCAAATATATACAGCTACTCACACATACAAACTTCCACGGCTTGATAGGATTTTGGAAAGCAGAGATTTTAAGAAAAATTGTAACCAGATGTAATTTTATTGGGTACCAGCGTTTGTGGCAAGGAGGGTACGAAGCGGATGCCCTAGACCTAGTTCTGCAGAGCACATTTAGAAAATCCCACAAACTCATGGCCCTGAGTGTTTCCTCTTTTGAACTGTCTCCGTCTCTGCCATGAAACTTTGAGATGAAACAAGCAGGGCTTGGTAGAATTCACTGTCACTTTCTATTTCCTACTTTTTTTGGGTGTCTTCCAGCCCTGCTTTTGCCTTTGACTAAGCTGTTTTAGGTGCCAAAAACATCTGGTGTGCCACTGTTACTCATTTAAATATATGTTATTCTTTTAAAGCTACTTGCTTTACATGTAGGGGCGGTCATGGCTTTGAGAAGTGAGAAAATAGGAAGAGGGAGAAGAAAAAGGAGTAAAGCATTTTTCACCCCTTCTCCTCTGCCTGCCAACTCATCTTGGGTTCCTGTAGAGCTGGGTGAGCCACAAATGGGCCATACATAACCTGTGCATTTCTAAACACTGAGCATATGTAAAATGGAGACATCAAATTCAGACTGCATGGCTGGAACACCAAACAGATGTAAGGTCCTTCTCTTTCTAGTATGCTTGCCTTCAGCGTGGGATTCCATGTAATATGAGTTGGCCTTGGATTCCATCTAGGAAGCTTCATTACTGAAGTAGCATAATGAGTTTTGCAGGCAGTAGCACTTCCTGAACCAAAGGATGACATGTTAGGTAGGCTTCCAAGTATTGATTTGTTGGGAGTGTCGACTGTTTTGTTTTATGTTTGTTTTAATTTATATCCAAGTTAACGAGTGTGAAATCCAATCAGTGATCATCTAAACTTGGTTTTAACAGTGGAGATCACTTTAGTTGTACCCATATCCAGCCTGTTCTCATCTTAGGCAGCCTCCCTGAGAACATCCGTTCAAATGATGCATGCTTTCAGAAGGTGCTAAAGCTAATTCTATAGTTCATATTTCCTACGCGGAGCCACTCCTTTAAAAATGTTCAAACCCAGTCTTCCATGTTTTAGCAACACAAACACTGAGGACTTTTGTGAAGTGTTTTTATACATATTGTAACAAGGACAACCACCAAAGGTTTTGCTCCTTTGTACATTTTGGCATCATAACTCACTCAATTGACTCATAAGCTTTCTATAAATATGTAGATGTCTCAAAATGGAAGCATTTATTCAAGATAGTTTCTTACGGTTTATGGGGAAACAGTTGGGATGTTTGAACAGTATATTTGAAGCTCCTCTACTAAGTTTTAAATGAGACATTGCATCGTGTGTATATTCTTAATAAAACCTTTGAGCCCAACTTAGTACCACCTCCAGGAGGGACAGTGGGCCAGGGAAATACCAGCAGACACGTCTATCTGCCTGGTGCCATAGTCTGTGTGGTGTTTCTTAGGGTTTTAGATTGTATACCGTGTACTACATTTAGTTATAAGAGTTGAACTTGAGCACAGAACGGCAGGGAATTGTCTGAGGGCGACTTCTCAGTTCCTCCATATGCCTCCAGAGATGCACTAACTTTTTTTTTTTTGCTATTCTGCTTTTGAAGGACCAAGTATGTCTTGATGTTCTCCCTGTGTATTTCTCTGGTTGGTACAAACTAATTTTCTGCTTTGGCCAGAAGTAAAAGGTAGGATGATGAAGGGAAGAGGAGTTGAAAGGAGGAATCCTTAGGGCTTTCCTAAACATGAAAGCAAAAATGGAGGCATAGCGCAGACATGTTTTACAGGGAACACTGACGTTTTTGTTTATCTAACCTACTAACACCATCGAAGAAAGTCACCTAACAATTGTTGAGCACTGTTGCCTTTATCGCTGTCCCCTGTCAAAAACTCAGGTTATGACAAGTCTCAGGTTTTCAATACATTTGTATTAAATGAACTAACGGTGAAAAATAGCGTTTTCTGAGAAAGTTAACTGTGGGACTGTAGCTGCCACTGTCATACAATTTACTTGGTGAAGTTCACTTAATGCCTACTCCTTTCCAGCAGTGCCAACCAAGAATTTGGCTTCTAAATGGTAAAACCAAGAAGGAAAAACAGCTGTTAGTGGCCTTCTTTCTCTTCATGCTCCGCGCCAGCGCATCCTGAAACATGGTTTGCAAACATTCCCCTGGGCTCAGGCCTTCCTCAAACACACAAGCGCATTCACCCCTCCTGGCCCGCTCACCCTTTAAATAACAAGTGTTAGGACACCATTTGGTTCCCTCTGCCAGAGCCCCCCTTCATTTTCTTTTCTGATCTTTAATGTTCTCCAAAAGGAAGGCATTCCGAAAAACAGTGGAGTGAACTTGAATTGTTTCTCTCTTCCTGTCTGAACTCCTTTCTGTGAAGATGGTCACTGGGCCCATCCGATGTGGCACGTTTCCGTTCTAGAGTGGACAGCACCTAAACAGCCTCGAGTTTCACTTGCTTTGAAAGGAGGTGCCCCCTCCCTTCCTATTTTGTTCCTTTCCGTTTTAAAGCAGTCATCTGCAAACTTGGTGGCGCCCTGCTTTCCCAAAGCCACACTCAGCTACTCAGCTTCCGCCCTCCGGAGCCACCGTCAAAGGCGGACGCACGACTGGGGCAGAGCCCCGCTCGCCAGAGCAGCAAGCGGGACGTGGACTGTTTTCTGCTAGCCACGAGCCGGCCACCTCTGCGGCTCGGATCTGCTTCCAGGAGTCGGGCCCCTCGGGGATCTGGCCGGAGCCGGGCTCGGAGTCTGCCTAATGGAGCCCCGAAGAGAGGAGGCGCAAAGGCGACGCGTCGCCTTCCTCCGCTGTGACCCGCGGCCAGAACTCCCGGGACCGGCCAACCTGCCCTCCACGCCTCGGGGCGTCTGGGGCTCTGCGGCGCAATGCGGCGGAAGCGGCCCGTCCGAGCCGCCGTAGCGCGGGAGGTATCCGTTGCCACAGGGATGACCTCTGACCCTGGAGCGCCTCTGGGGGCTCGGAGGCCGGCGCAGCCGTTGCTATGGAAACCACGTGGCCGGAAGCCGCGGGGTGGGCGAGACGGGGTGCGCGGGCCGCGCCGGGTGTTGACGCGGCGCACCTTGGCGGGCACCGGGCCGGCGACCTCGCGCGCGCCTCAGTGCGTGCCCGGGCTGAAGGGCGAAGGAAGAGTTTGGTTCCAGCCCACAGGTGGCCGCCTCCCCGCGACGCACTGCAGGGTTTAGAGGAAAAGGGACGGGGCGGTAGGAAGGAGCTAGGTAGGTGGCGGATGCGCCCAAGTTCCGGACTGGGAGAGCATGAGTCCAGCCCGCACTAGCTACTGGGAGGCCGAGAAGGGCTCCTGAAATTCTCTGGGCCTCAGTTTCTTCGACTGCAGTGCAAGGGCATTGATTAGAATAATCTCAGGTCGGCCCCCGCTCTCATGTTCCAAGCGTCTCGTAACTTTCCACCCGATCTGGATTCTGAATGAACTTCTCCCTCTTCCCTGTACCTCTCCTGGACTGTGTTGAGTATATTTAAGTTGTAGTTTAAACCCGAGGCTATCGGAGATGGAAAGCCACCTGCGGGCTCATGACCGACCTTGCAGAGGTGTGGCAACTGCTTGCCGGTGCAGAGGTGACTCTTCCAAGAGTCGGTTTTGAGTGGTAGGGAAAGCACAGTACACAGCTTTGAGCCCTGGAAGAAGACACGCGTTGTATTTTACTGGTGACACCACCAAGAGCTCTTGATGCATTTTACAGAGTTGTGTGGTTGGTGCTGAAACAGATGGCATTCTTTTGTATCTGTTGTATTCCCCGGATGTCTTTTCCTGCAGTCTCAACATTTTTTGGAGAGGACTCGACCTACCTTGGCTTGTTTTTCCTTCTGTTATCTTGGACTGTTGGGAAGAATCACAAGCATTTTCACATCTGAAAACCCACACACACAACTTCACTGTATATTTAGAAGTTGAAAAAGACTATTTTGAGGGTATGATAAGGCAAGCTCACTAGTTTATAAAAGAACAGCTAGATCCAAATTGTGTTTCGGCGGATGGAGTAGGTTAAGTTTACCTGCTCAGATGGCTTTACACTTTTTAAAGACATTTTGTTGGCCTAGTTTCCAAATAGTCTTTTAACCTTTTTTTGTTCCCCTTATGATAAGAATTACCTCCCTGAAGTTTGCTTTTCGAAGAACTGGCCATCAGTTTCTCAAGAAGACTGGGTAGAATATTCACATCTCAAGGCACAGGGAAAGAAAGTAAGTGCCTCCAGGAAGGACTTTCGTTTCCTAAACCCAGAATTTTATAGTATGTGCCAGCATAGGGGAGGTTTTGGGATTGGTATAAAGGATAGATGGGCTTTGAATTGCTTCAGTAGCTGCATTTGTGTTCTTACAAAGACTCAGTTCCCGAGACAGGGATAGTTATTTTTAATTCTTCAAAGAATTGAGTTGCAACCTTTATGACATCAAAGGGCTGATCACCCATCCAACTACATTATCTTCTGTTTGCATCTTTAGATCTGGGAGAAGGTCTTCAACTAATATGGAAATAAAAAGATTTCTGTGTTCTAGATTTAGAGCTTTTTGTTTTGGAAGGTCTTTCCTTCTGGGTATACATAGTTTCACTTAGGTTAGGGGAGGAGGCCCCAAAAAACGTTCCTTTCAGGCTCTGAATATCAGCTTCCAGTCTGGCCAACTTCTCACAGTAGAGCTACTTAAAAAAAAAAGTGTTTTTTGTTTTTTTTTTTCAAATATCTTGTCAGGTTTCAGCTGAGACAAACAGTAAATATTCCTGGCAGTACTGGACAACCTGTTGGACTCAAGAGGTGTCCCCAAAGAATGGGCAAAAGATCCTACCCTCCCAAGATGCAGAGCCACATCCAAAGGTAGCCAAAGAAAGACTTAGTTCCCCTGAGCGCTGCCAACGATCAGTAGGACACTAGCTGCAAGTGGAGTGCAATCCACACTTCTGTCCGGCCGTATTTTGAGGGCCCTCAGCCTGATGGTTCCCAGGCCAAGTTCTCAAGACCCAAAATGAGACAAACAAGAAGGCAATAGCTGTCCCTGGGAGAGAAAGGATCCACAACCAGTGCATCTTGGAAAGGAAGGAACAGCGTGAGATTTTCCCTTCCTCTCTCAACTGGGCACTACAGACAGAGATGCAGGAGAGCTGACTCTGGTAAGAATTCTCTGGCATCTGCCAGTTTTCTTAGGCTCCAGAGAAAGTGGGGTTTAAAGTAGAGTGTAGCTCTGGCATCTACCTGAATTTGGCAAGGTTTTTCACTAATTTTAACTTGAGTTTCCTATTGGCTGCTTAAGAGAATAACTGGTAGTGGTTTACTGGTTTTCTGGAGAATCCCTTGGAGTCCCATGAACTCTGAGAGGGGCGCATTTGGGGGCCACCCTTCAAAGGTAGGTGTGGGCGCATCTGTACTGTCACTAATTTGTTTATGGTCTTGTAGTTTCTTCAGAGTGGAAAGGCAATTCAGATAGAGGACGAACAGACTGTGAGCACTGTGATGGCGGATAGCGGGAGTAGTAGAAGTCACTACTTAGTGTCTTCTGTTTTAGGTGCCTCTTGTGTCCTTAATTTTTCATTAGCCATTTGCAGTGAATCTTTCAGTAAAGCTGTTTTGGAATCTTGAAGCCTTTTGGTCAGCTTTACCCTTTAGATAATCATTATGGCAACAGTGTGGAAAATACCTTTGCGTGGAGCGGGATTGAAGGTAAGAAAGGCCACAGAGGAGGTGGTAAGGTCAAAAATAAGGCAGTGACAGTGGCTGGAGAGGAAGTGGAGTCCCTCTATCTCAGTGGCCACTTTGAATTTGGGAAGGGAAAAGAGGGAGGTGTCTAGGATGTTCTGACCACAGGTGTTTGATTTGGACCGTTCCTTTTTTTTTTTTTTTAATGCGTGGACCGTTCCTTTTGATGCCGCCGAGCCACTGACCATTTGCCAGTAGACCACTCCTGTCTCCTCAAAGCACAGAGCAAAAACCTGACTCTCTCCAGACTGTTTGTATTCGAGGGGCTTTGGCAACTTTTAATAGCAAGTAGAAAACTTTGACAAGTTTCTCCTTCTAGATCATAATTTAAATAGGCAGTTCTAGGAGAATTGCTCTGGGATAAACGGTTTGTTTTGACTCCAAAGCTGAAAGTCCTTAGGGATAAAAAAAAATGCCTTACAATAAAGATAAGTCCAAGGTTTTTTTGTTTTTTGTTTTAAATGATATACAGTTCTTTGTCGATAGTCAGTGATTTGTGTGCAATACTTTGTTCCATTTGAGGAGTCAAATAATACAATTAAAAGCCAATTTTTCAGATTATTCAGGTCTGGCAAGAAAAGAGAAGGAAGTGTGAACTTTATTGAAATTACGTATGTAAGTTTGTGCACCTGCTTCTTGGGTAGCAATGAATGTAGTTGTAATTAAAATGCCTTTTTCCCCCTGTAACATTTTGTTGTCTGCACAATTACAGTGGATCACTGAAGTGTGTGGTAGCTAGCCTCTTCTGTAATGCTGCCTCTTACTTAGATAAAGTGTAGTTTGGGACGGATTGAAATCTCTATTCTTTCCACTTCCTGTGTGGAGCACGTGGCATACTACTGTCGTACTTTAAAAAAAGAAGAAATGTGAAAATAAGAAGGCTCAAAGACTAAAACATTGTAGGGTTTCTGTTTTTTTCTTAAACAGCCACTTATTTCAGAGTCTGAAACTCATGTTTTTTGGTTGTTTCTGTTGTACCGCAGGTGTTATTGCTTGTAAGCAAAGAAAGGGCTCTGTTTTCTAGGAGACCTGAGTCACTTTCCGAATTAAACACGCAGCAGTTACCATCATTCTGCCGCAACATTTTCTTAATTATTTTTTCTTTTACATTTAAACTTTCTACTCATATGCCAATTAAGTGACATAAAATTCCTCATACATTAGATATATAATAATAGATATAAAATATTGGAAATATGTTTTAATAGAATGGATACTAAATGTTAGAAATATTTTAATGGTACAGTAACAAATTAAAAAATAAATTTGAAAAATATAGAAATTTAGGGGATCATGATTGTTTATTATTTATTTTATCTTTCCTAATTATATTTCCTTTTAAAATCTTGGGAATCATCTTAAAGAACACAGTGCTCAGGTGATTCTGGTCCATCTGTGGCACACGTGCCTTTTCATGGGAACGTGAACCCCTGATGTGCGCGCTGAAGTTGGGAGTGTGGCCTGATCTGCAGAGCTGTGGAGTCCTGCTTCTCTGTTTTCCATCACTGAGGATTGCCCCCCTTTGTCCCGCTCTCCTTGTATTTGTACTGTCATACTCGAGATTTTGTCCTTTCACATCTTTCCTTTAGTTGTGTCTTTTGAAAGGTTTGTCATCAATTTAACTCTTCAGGCAAGGCTGGGATTAGTATTCAATTGGCTTTTCAACTTTTACATGTATTACATTAGGGGAAAAAGGCAAAAAATTCTAACAATACAGTTGTCAGACAGTAAATGAGACACATCTGTGTGAACTAGAGACACCCAAAGCAGCATTTATTTGACTCTTTCTGTGCTTCAGATAACATGTTAAAAACACTGTGATGTGGATCTATTGCTTTAATAGGTTATATAATTAAATAATTTGGGGATATTATTATAATTATTCTACTTTATAGTCCCGCTAATGAATGCCTTTAAACTTACTAGATTTTGAAAGACTTATTACTCTTCTACTTGAACAGAAATATCCTGAATTATTCTGAATCCTGTATTAGTATTTATGCTCTAAGTAATAATAAAAAACTAGCTTTATAGGATGCTTTCTATGTACTAGATACTTTATCTATATTACCTAATTTAGACCTCAAAAACCATATGTAGGAACTTTTCTTATATTTATCTGAAAAAGAATGACGCCCAGGCGTGAAGAAGTTAAGGAATTTGCCTGATGGCACCCAGCCAGTGGTTGGGACCCAAGCAGTCTTCCTCCAGAGACATCCTCTTAAATTCCTGTATTGCAGCTACCGCCCTAAAGACTGTGTTCAAAGCGTATATGTGAAAGTGGCTGGTGTTGTCTCAGTGTTTCTGTGAATCATTATATCCTGAAACTAAAGGGGAATGCAACATATTCAGTGTTTGCAACATGTTCAGATATTTAGAATTTGTAATGCTTTTTTATTGAGCGTAATTTACATACATTAAAATGCACAGCTCTTAACTGTAGAGTTTGATGTCTTTTGACTATTGTGTGTATCCTTGTGCCAGACACCCCATTTAAGATATAGAATATTCTCATCACCCAGAAACCTCATTCTCAGTTCGATTCAGTTCCCACCCGTGCCTTCTGTGAGAGGCAGCCACCGTTCTGCTCTCTGACTTTACCTTAGCCTGTACTAGAGCCTCAGATCATCAGATCCTGGAGTCCTCATGCCCTTGAGTTTGCTCTTTTCACTCCACACGTTGTTTTTGAGATCCACCTATACCATCGCACGTGAGATGTGTAGACTTCCATGCGGTAACTTCTGTTGTCTTTTGTAAACTAGAAACTCCTAATTGAACACACCCACTTTTAGTTAACATCCAAAAGTTGCCCGAAACTACAAACGGTTCGCAAGCCTACCTGGCCCAGTTACAGAGATGCTGGCTGAGGACGGAGGCTCCTGGGTCAGAGATAAAGGACTGTATCACTCAGGGCACAACAGGCGCCCCGTTCTTGTTTCCCTTGTCCTAACATCTCCCAGGGGCAGTGCTGAGTAGCCGAGGTGGATGCCTGCACACAGTGGATTTGTGTCACAGCTGAGGACCTCTGAGTTTAGGAAATCCCCCTTCTTTTTTAAGGAATGTCTTTCAAAAGTGCCCAACCTTTGCCCAGCAGGGAGCCATGGTCTTTATTATCCTGGGGTGGGGGGAATCGCCCTCTAACCTGGAAGCACTATCTTTAGAGTGCAAGGTTGTCTGCAATGCAGATATCCTCGTGAAGATAGTCTGAGTCAAAAGCTCTTAGGAGACAGAGCAGAAATCCCATGCATAAGTTGTTCTTTAAATCTGTTTCTGCACAGCAACCTTTTCTTCCCTTTCTGGTTTCTTCAGGACTGTCATTCTTGTTGTTCCAAAGATGCACTTAACATAGAGAAAAATTTATTTGGAAATTATCTAGAAAATGATCCTGAGGTTTTGAGAAGACAGACAATATACAATCTATACAATAAACCTATTAGTATTTATTAAATAACTATTTGTGGTAAGTTCCATGTTAGTTACTGGGAGAGATTTAAAACATTCCATAAGGATTTGGTCTCTGGCCCCAAAGTACTTAAGTTCAGTGTACAGAGAACACCAGTAATGAGAGAGTCTTGAACGATGGACGGCCACGGGGTGTCTGTAGGAGACCCATCAAAGATGAGCCGGGAAGAAAGGGAAATCTTGTCGAGAAGTGTGACCTGAGCTGACTTTTGAAAGCGTGTTTCATTTGGCAGGAGAGATAAGTATATTCTTGAAAACGGGAGCAATGTGAGTGAAAGTCAAGGGCTGAAAGGTTCATGGTTGGGGATTTGGGGAATGTTAATGGAATCTTATGTTGGGGTATTAGAGGAATCATAATTTGGAGTCCAAAAGCCTGGCAGAGGAGTTAGACTGGATGTGGTAGAAATTAGTGAACTAGAGAATGTTTCTGGAGTGGGAAGACAGAACAACTTTGTTTGTAGCACCTAAGGTACTTCGGGCAGCAGTTAATTTCCCAGTAAGATGATGTTTTCTAGTGAAACATCGCTGGACTGAAAATGTCACAGGCTCTTTGGCTACAGGGAGATTTCCAGCAATTTGAACCACAATTTCTTACACGGGAATCCTGATAAACTGCTCTGGCGCTAGCAGCAGATCTATGTTTGAGTAACCCTTGATGACCGCTGCTTAGTGGAGAGATGCATTAAGGAACAATTTGCTAAAAGCACAACTTTTGGAAATGGATTTTGATTTTCTGCTCCTTTCTGTTATCAAATTTGAATTGTGTTTTAGAGGGTCAGTATCTATTTCTCGGTTATCTTAACACTTAAGAATGCCACACAATTTATAAAATAATATTTTAAGGAATATCACTTGTTAAAACGAGAGCACTAATTCAATCCTCAATGGCCATTTAAACCTTACAAATACATAACTAGTAATGCTTTGTAAGCAGCAGTTTCAATTTTTTTGATTTAGAACTGGGATCCTTGTTAGAGATCCTAGTTTATAAGTTTATAAAATGCACATTTGTAGGGTCACAAGCATAATTCATACAAGTAAGGGAAGGGATTCATTTTAGGTGGTGATAACAGTTGTAGACACCCTGTGCTGGGAGCAAATTAGCAGCATAAACCTGAATTCTGTCATTTCAGTGGGTAGTGAGTGAGTGATTTAACAATTTTTTTTTTTGGGTGCCAATTAGTGTAAAGGCAATAGCTGCACAATGCAAAAGGTCTGAATGCTACAGAGTTAAGTAAAGGGTCTGAATGTTGTTGCATTAGCATAGTTTTGAATAAAGAATTAAAATGTGCATCTAAAGATGCCACAGTCCAAGTTGCGTCCTACGGATTGCCACAGCTATACATCCACTTGCTTACTCAGTGTTCTGGTGCCCGCTAATATTTGTGAGAACCTTCAGGAAAGGAAAGTAGGGTCATTCAACTCGCTCAGTGCATCATAATCTTACTCTCTTATTTTTATTACTCAAAGCAGGAGGAGTTACCTCTGTGAATCTTGGTAACAGTTTTTTGCCTAACTATGCTTTCGCTTTCTCTGTTACAATTTTAATATAAGACGGATCTTTGACCCTTTCTTTCTTGTATTCTTTTAAATTTATAATTGGTAGAAATACTTTTAAATATTATTGTATATATATATATATTTTTTCGTGATGTCTGATCTTATTTATTTGTTACTCTTAGAACATCTCATTTTTGACTGGACTCAGAAGTAGAAGCTCTCAGAGAGGACAGCCTCCGTCTCTTGGCAATCTGTTCCTGGCGTTTTTCTTTGTCCTCCTTCATTCTCTTGGCCAAAAGTTTAGCATATTCTGCAGCCTCTTCTTTATTTTTCTTAGTACGCTGTTATTTCAGAGCAATACGCCAACGTTTGCGTTGCAGAACACGTGGAATAACAAGACGCTGAATCTTGGGTACTTTGGTCCTAGGTTTCTTACGTTCTTTGTTTAGGGGCTTTCTCACAACATACTGGCAGACATCATCTTCTTTAGAGAGACTGAAAACTTTGTGGATTCTGCTACCTCTTTTGGGCCCCAGGCGACGAGGCACAGTAATATTCGTGAGTCCAGGAATATACTTCTCCCCTTTTTTTACGATGACCAAATTGAGAATGCTCAGATTGGCCTCCACAATGCAACCCTGTACAGATTTGCGCTTTCTTTCTCCAGTCCTCCTTGGTCTGTAACAGGTATGCCCCTTACTCAGTAGCAGGCGGACTCATCCATGGGTCAAGACACCCTGCTTCATGGGGAAACGCTGTTTGTGTCTTCCACCACTGATTTGGACCACATAACCTTTCCATTCTTCACCCAGAGCGTCGGCAGCAACTTCTGTGGCCACACGCTTCTCATAAAAGGTACGAATGAAGGTTTCTTCTTCGTTCATGCCAACATACACCTCCCATTTCATTACACAGAAACTTCACTCATTTTCCAGTTACTTGAACTGAAAAACACCCTAGGGTCCATGTGTGTAGGTTATCACCAGCACAATTTTCTATACCAAAAATAATGAAATCATAGTAAGGAATAAGAAAAGAAAAAATTCTATTTCCTTAGAATAAGGAAAGCTACCACAAATACATTCTTACTTTAAAGGTCATGGCCAAGCCCTGCTGCAGCCTCACGGGCCGTAATGAGCACCAACAAATGGTACGGTTCAGTGTGTCTGTGATGGTGTCTACTTCTGAGACCACCACTTGTGCATTGCATCTCTTGGAACAGTGCTGCACCTACCTGACCACATCAACCAATGTTAAGTGTAACTAGCACCATCCTTGTTAGAGGTCAGGTCAAACATGAAGAAACAATAGCCCAGGAAAAGGCCTTTAGTGTGGCAGGTTCATGAGTTAGAAATAACCCTAGGTACACATAATGATTCTGCTGTTGTCTCTCTGGTCACAGCAGGGGCCTAGATACAGTCCAAGGAAGGAAGTCTCTTCCTCTGTGTTAAGCACTGAGCCCCACAGGGTCTGTCAGGGAAACCTTTCTGCTGTGTCAGTTCCTTTTATCAAGTGATGTAAAACTTGGGAACTAGTCTCAATAAATGCCATTAGATTAAAAAAAAGAAGTAAAATTAGATGCTGAGATCTGCAGCATAGGATGGAATGGCTGAACAGTAAGGTATGTCTACTTCCTATATCAGGCTTATTAGTCAGGTACCTTGGCGTTGGACATTATGGATTGGTACAGTCTAACTAGCACTTTAAACTTCTCTCAAATAAGTAGGCCATTTAGGTAACTTAGAAGTTAGTTTTGTTACCTCCAAATATATGGTATCTTAATCTTTCTAGGGGGAGTAGAGGGGATTTGGAAGGTTAGATAAAGGTGGAAGAGTTGCTGGGGATGGTCGGTCCTGGAGCTAAGGAAGGAATATTGATAGAGATGGACGGAATAAACTCATCCACCCTCCTTCCCCTTTTCTCTCCCATTTCGTTTTCCCTTTGCCACTGCCAGTTAGGTCAGGAGATTTTGATTGTTGGACCAAATGAGGGACGGATTTGGGCTGGAGTATTCCAAATAGAATGAAGAGTCCATAGCGGTCCTTAGATAGCATTTCATGGTAAATGGGGTACATTTTTTTTTTAAACATCTTTATTGGAGTATAATTGCTTTACAATGGTAGGTTAGTTTCCGCTTTATTTTATTTATTTATTTATTAAAAAAATTTTTTTTTGTGGTATGCAGGCCTCTCACTGTTGTGGCCTCTCCCATTGCAGAGCACAGGCTCTGGACGCACAGGCCCAGCGGCCATGGCTCATGGGTCCAGCTGCTCCGCGGCATGTGGGATCTTCCCGGACCAGGGCGCGAACCCATGTCCCCTGCACCGGCAGGCGGACTCTCAACCACTACACCACCAGGGAAGCCCAGTTTCCGCTTTATAACAAAGTGAATCAGCTATAGGTATACATATATCCCCATATCTCCTCCCTCCTGTGTCTCCCTCCCACCCTCCCTGTCCCACCCCTCTAGGTGGTAACAGGGAGCTGATCTCCCTGTGCTATGTGGCTGCTTCCCACTAGCTATCTATTTTCCATTTGGTAGTGTATATATGTCCATGCCACTCTCTCACTTCGTCCCAGCTTACCCTTCCCCCTCCCCATGTCCTCAAGTCCATTCTCTACGTCTGTATCTTTATTCCTGTCCTGCCCCTAGATTTCTCAGAACCATTTTTTTTTTTTTTAGATTCCATATATATGTGATAGCATACGGTATTTGTTTTTCTCTTTCTGACTTACTTCACCCTTTATGACAGACTCTATGGGTACATTTTTAAGTTGAAAAATACAGTGAAGGTAGCAACAACTGTAAAATAGGTTATGACTGGAAATTGGTTTATTTTCCCACAAAACCGACTAGCAATACCCTTGGGGTCTTTGTGCATTTATTGTACTTTTAAATTTGTTTACTTGGCTCTCAATGGGCATACTTATCTTTTTTTTTTTTTGTAAATTTATTTATTTTTAATTTTTGGCTGCATTGGGTCTTCGTTGCTGCACGTGGGCTTTCTCTAGTTGCAGCAAGCAGGGGCTACTCTTTGTTGCGGTGCGCGGACTTCTCTTTGCAGTGGCTTCTCTTGTTGCAGAACACAGGCTCGAGGTGCGCGGGCTTCAGTAGTTGTGGCTTGCGGGCTCTAGAGCGCCAGCTCAGTACTTTTGGTGCTCGGGCTTAGTTGCCCTGTGGCATGTGGTATCTTCCCGGACCAGGGCTTGAACCCGTGTTCCCTGCATTGGCAGGTGGATTCTTAACCACTGTGCCACCAGGGAAGTCCCTGGGTATACTTATTTAA
Organism: Pseudorca crassidens; assembly: GCF_039906515.1. Lineage (NCBI taxonomy): Eukaryota > Metazoa > Chordata > Mammalia > Artiodactyla > Delphinidae > Pseudorca > Pseudorca crassidens. The sequence goes on from NC_090313.1 coordinate 9,596,238, forward strand.
TGAATAATGCCTACTTTTACTGTAGTTTAGCCTATAAGTGCTTAAAAAAATTAATGCCCTCATAAAACTTATAAGCACTTTAAGGAAATTAATACCATTGTGAAAATAAAACACTATTTATAGATATAGGGAATGAGCAATTTTTATATATTTATCTCTGATTAAAATATTGCTCTGACTCTTCTTACCTATGTTTATCTATGTTGAAAGCATGGGCATTTCATTAATATACTGACAATATGATACTATATTTACATATAATTTGTTTGCTTAGCTGTAATGTTAATGCCATGAAGCTCAGAATTCACTGTGTATACATTTTACTTTTATTGATATTTAAATTTACTCTGGTTCACCTCTTAAATATCTCATGCAAAACCTAAACATTCCTTGATATGAATGTCATCTAAAGTTGTAAGAGAACAGCCCCTCCTGTTATATCTTACTGTGCTTTGTTAAAAAAAAAAAAATCACCCTATTCTCCAGTAAAGTCCTGTCACTGTAAATGTGCAGAGGCTTTCCTACAGCAGGTGGGCGTTCTCAGGGCCGATCATACGTGGAAAGGTTCAGTCAGACATGAACTTGAACCCTGAAAGTGGGAGTTAACTGTATAGGAAAAGAAACTTCATGCTCTCCGTAATACTTCTCTTGGGTTTGGATATTAGGTTGCTAGATGTCATTAGGCATTTTTGGCAGGTTGGATGCTGAGTAGGGAGGCATCCATGTACTGAACTCCAAGCTGAAAATAGGTAAACTGTATGCTAGATTATCCAGTTCCATGATATTCTGTGTTGATTTCCTTTGTGTGATATCCAAATATTTAATTACCTTACATTTAAGTATTGCAGCCCTGCCTTGGCTGTGCACTAGAGAATTAAGAGAAGGGCCGTTCACCTTTACTTGAACCAGAGTATTAAACTCAGAGCAGTGTCAATATTCCCTCTCTTGTAGCCGTCATTAGTGAGATACCCAAAGGGGAGATGCAGCTCAGGAGACATGGCTAAGGCTCTAAAAGGCCTGGCTTGAAAACTTTGGAAGATCTCGGTTTTATTATCTTAAGGGATATAATAAATTTTTCCTTCAAAGCTAAATTTCTTGTTTTCTGATATCAAAAAATGTTTTATTTTTAATTACATTGCCAGGGAAGAGTGCAGTTATGAGCTGGTTTTTACTTCACCTTCCTAACTTGTTTATTTGGACCCCCAAATTTTAAGAACAGGTGGAATTGTTAACAGCATGTTAGCATGCTGGCGTTCTTTTGCCTTAATCTATATGCACATTTAACATCCAGAAACATATAGTAAATTTTTGCCCATTGATTTCTCTGTGCATGTGTGTGTGTGTGCATATGCATATGTGTGTATATATCTCCACATTATGTAGGTGTACATGTGATATACAGATTAATCAAACATAGGCATATCTCTTTGCTATTTCCTTATTCTGTGGTGTGAAACATACTTCCAGATGCCTCATGGGTTTGCTGAGTGAGTGCGTTCAGAATAAGTTTGATTTACTTGAAAATAATATTTTTCTTAATGTTCTTAATTTTTTTTTTTTAAATTTATTTATTTTTGGCTGTGTTGGGTCTTTGTTTCTGTGTGAGGGCTTTCTCCAGTTGCGGAGAGCGGGGGCCATTCTTCATTGCCATGCGCAGGCCTCTTACTGTCGTGGCCTCTCTTGTTGCAGACCACAGGCTCCAGACGCGCAGGCTCAGTAGTTGTGGCTCACGGGCCTAGTTGCTCCGTGGCATGTGGGATCTTCCCAGACCAGGACTCAAACCCGTGTCTCCTGCATTAGCAGGCGGATTCTCAACCACTGCGCCACCAGGGAAGCCCAATGTTCTTAATTTAGATATCTCCAATCTAAACTGGGGAGTAGAGCTCTGAGTACAAATAACCACTTTAATAGAGGTTTTTGATGATATTATTATAGTGTTAAAAAATGAAACATTTAAAAATCTGGATTTTGATTTGCCTGGGTATTTCCCTTTAATAGGAAGCATAGAAAAACCTCAGATTTTTATATCCTCCTCCATATTATAGAAGGACCTTCTGGTACAAGTCCAAGTCAGATGATTTTATCTTCTTTTGGCTTGTGCTGGCCAAGGTGTCCCCAGCCCTATTGATTGAGATGGCTAGTTCTGTGACCCCTGTCTAAAGACCACTCAGTGCCTCTGTGTTCTTACTGTCTTTCTTTGACAACTACTGTTAGATAGGTGTATATCTTGAAACTAATTTTGGTTGCTGTTATGTATTTTTTTTACTGACAAGGACAGCAGTGTGTGTGCGAACTTTGGAGTTAGATAAAGATTGGAAGTGTAGCTGTAATTTCTCTGTACCTCAGAGTTGTTTTTGTTTGTTGGCTTATTTTGATTTTGGTAGTAGAGGGAGAATTCTTCCCTTGTGTGTTTGTAGTGACTAAAGGAGAATATATAAATAAAGCACCTAACAAAATACCTACCACATGGACATTGATTTATTTATCAGTTCCTTCCACCCCATTTCCTTTTCAGAAACAATTTTAGTTTCTTTCCTACATTTTCCAGTGGGTGACCTATGCTAAAATTATTATTTTTTGTTAATTAATATAATAGTTTAAAGTTTTACCTATAGTTAATACTATAGGATACGTAAATGAATTCTTAAAAAGTGTCCAAGTAAAGGTTGAACGAAGACAGATTCAGAGGCCCAGTAGGATCTGTGTTCTCGCGGAGCCTCCTTTTGTACACTATGGGCCTAACCAGGTCTTTACTCACAAGCATTCAGGGCCTCAAGGAGCCTGGAACATTTTGTGTTTTGCCCAGAGTGGGACTGGCTGCAAACAGACAGTTTTGGAGTTCATATATTTTTCTTGAGCTAAAGAACATTGTCAAATATCTGTGATAGAATATTTCAGTATCTGCCTTTCCTGTGTATCTTACAGAGTTGAGTCTTAGTCATCTGTATATACCAAAATGAGTATTTTAAAATATTTTATATGCTTTTCTAATATGTATAGTTTATTTTTTTATTATCTTCCTTAATTGCTTATACCTAACAATAATTACCTCAAAAATTTTGAGTTAAATTTTATGGGTTGTTCCCATCCTCTGAGGCTTTTTACCTTAGTTATAAATTAATGAAACATATGTTAAAGCAACCTTTCCTATCATTGTTCTGCTAAGAGTCACTGCCCAACTTTTTTTTTTTTTTAACTTCTTTGGATTTAAGAATCTCATTTGTAGTTTTGAGCTCTTTCTTTTGCTCCTGAGCTTTCATTTCATTTCACTACCCATCCCCCCACCATTGTGTATTTAAGTCTTACTTTTGCTACTGGACATGCTGCTTATACCCTGAAAACTATAAATAGCTTATCCTGCCAATTTTGTATTATCTGTGAAAATTGTAGCCCCTTTCTTTGTTCCTACCTGAATACTTTAGGCTCTGTCATTCATTTATTTTCTTTAGGAGTAAAAATAACCTAATATTTAAAGTCTAGCTTGAATTTGCCTCTTTCAGGGGCCTTGTAGGAAATGCTCTGGTTGTAAATGAGAATCCCGTCTTGGTTGGGAGAGAGGTTGGACCCCATGAGCACACTTCCCACTTCAGGACTCAGGTGACGGGGTCTGTTTCTAAGACCTGGAGCCACTGGGCTTGTGATGGCTACTTATTACTTGGGAGTGACAACAAAAAACAGACTTCTCTTTTTCTTAGGAATACCACTGGACAACACAAAATTTCAACGTGCTGGGAAAATATAGTTTAGAGAACCTAGCAAGTGAAAATGACCTGATTCAAAATGTCCATCAACTACTAATTATTTAACTGGTTTCCCATTGAATATTTAATATGATACCAGGAGCAGTGAAGTTTCACTAAAAGTTACTTTGTGCTTCCTTTAGTATTTACTTACTTTATTTATTTAGAATTATATAGTAATGGGAGTTCTTTCCAGAAGAGGCTGTGCAGGAGGAAAATACATCTTTAAGAGCACTGTAGACTGTAGGCAGTTGTAGCTACTCCTCAGAAGAGAGGCCTGGGCCACATACATACATGCTGGCATCATCAGTGTGTGGCCGGTAACTGAAAACTTAGGACAGAGGAGAGAGAGAGGGAAAGGAGAAGACAACCTGGAACAGGGTGCTTACAGACTCCACTGCTGCATAAAATAAGAAGCCAGCCAGGCATTCCTATTGACAGCAGAACCAGCTGACTTATTGCTTAGAATTTGCAAATCAATGTGAAAAATGGACTCTAGATACTACAGCTTCTGAATTAATAGTTTTTTTTCTTTTCCGTAGGGTTTGAACTCAATAAAGAAAGAAGATTCATTAGGGCACACTGTTCCTTTGGTTACAATTTTTTTGTTTTATGTGTATAGTTTTTAATCTGTTGTTGATATTTTTAAGGAGCAAGATTGAAAAAAGAAGGCAGAGGACTTTTATTTTATTTTTATTTTTTGCGGTATGCGGGCCTCTCACTGCTGTGGCCTCTCCCGTTGTGGAGCACAGGCTCCGGACGCGCAGGCTCAGCGGCTATGGCTCACGGGCCCAGCTAATCCGCGGCATGTGGGATCTTCCCGGACCGGGGCACGAACCTGTGTCCCCTGCATTGGCAGGCGGACTCTCAACCACTGCGCCACCAGGGAAGCCCAGAGGGCTTTTATTGATACTTTATCTGCTGAGTTGAGGTTGGGTTTTCTTAAACTAAGAAGTGGTTATCTTGTATGGAAAGGAATTCAGGTGAATATTTTTCATTACTGGAATTTGGAGGACACAGTCTTAAAATAGAAACTACAGTTTATACTTCCAAATGTAGCTTCCCATATAAACAGTCTTATCTGAAGGTCGGGTCTTCAATTTTCTTCATTTAGAAGGTAGATTTTATTTGATAGATTTAACTTGATTTTTTAAAATTGATACAACGTTGCTTAGTCTTCTACATCATTATCATTAAAGAATTATAATTCGTGTCAAAGAGCTGACTTTCCAGTCATTAGTATACTCCAAAGTCTTATCCCTTTAGCTAAAACATTTTATTATCTGTATTGCACTGTCTGCCGGCTCTGATTTGATCACAGCTGTGATTGGTACCCTGTGCTGGAATTAGGGATACGGAACACAGTTTCCTCCTGGCTCCTGCCGGAGCATCTGCCCCTAGATTGATCCTGGGTCTAGCGGTGAAGATTAACCAAAACCACATGTGGATGTGGATTTCATTTGGGCGGTGTGACTGTGGTAGCAGAGGTATTATTTTTTATCAGAGTGAGTGACCTTTCCTAGCATTCTCTGCATTTCCAGTTCTGCTGGGTATGGTCAGCTGAAATGACTGGCCAGTAGTTATGATATATTTATTTAGTCCAAGTCTTCCTTTAACTACAGCTCTGGTACATTGTTCTGCCTGTCTAAACTCTCGTGTGTGGAAGTTTAGTTTTCTGCAATAGAATTCAGCAAATGTCTGTTAATTGACATTCTCTCATATCTCAAGTGTTCTTTATACTGTGGGATCAGCATGTTTCACTAGGTAGCTGGCTATTTTTATGCAATTGTTTCAAGTTATTGGGAATTTAAACTGCATAAACTACCAATAGGTCTGTGTTACTTTAGAAGATTTCACTGTAGCCCTTCATTTAAAAAACCTCTAGAAGGTTTTGCATAACAAAATCCCTTTCAGTAAATGTTTAGGGAGGTGAAAGAGTCTGACACACCTACTTGTTGATATACCTAAAGTCGGACCTACATCTTTAAAATTTTACTTTGATATTTATTCTCCTTCAATAAAATACATAAGGTATGGATTTTGCACTGATAAGAAAATACTTCTGCCTGCATTACCCCTCCTTCACAACTGGACATAATCTCTTAAATGAACTATCGTGCACTTAAACTTCAAACATACTTACCTTATTTTTGTATTACAGCCATTTGTGTCTATTAAATTGTAAATTCCAGTAAGATCTGAGACTCCAGTGAGATCAGTAACTCATTATCTAATGTTCAGTACCTAGAGGAGTGTCGTGCGGATAGTAGATCCTCAGAAGATACTTAATAATTGACTTGATTGAATTATTCATTTTTAATATCTCTTCAATGTGTAATCTAGAGAAGATAGGATACTGTAAGGAGGAGGTGTAAATAATTGTAGCACCCTCTTTGTGTTTGGAAACTACACCCAGGAAACAATATTACTGAAGCAGTTTATTGCGAATTTGCACATCCAAAGAAACTTCAGGTCTAATCTCGTACTATGTTGTAGCATGGGTCATGCTGCAGTCAGATTTAGATTGTCAGGGTTGGAAGGGTCCTGATATGTCACCTGTCTCAACCTTCCATCCAGTGCTTGAGTTCCTTCTGTAGCAGGGGGGTCAACCTTGACCACCTATTTGAACGACTTGAGGAGCTTCAAAAACCCAGTGTTCAAGTTTCGCCTCAGTCCAGTTTTATAAGCATCTCCATGGATGGGACCTGGGCATCAGTCTTTCTAAAAACCCCTTAGGTCAGGGGTCCCCAGGCCCCAGGGAACCGGGCCGCACAGCAGGAGGTGAGTGGTGGGCAAGCGGGACGAGAGATCCAAGCTCCATCTGCCGCTCCCCATCGCTCGCATCACCGCCTGAGCTGTCTCCTCCCGTCCCCCCCACCCCGCCCCAGTCCATGGGAAAATTGTCTTCCCCAAAACTGGTCCCCGGTGCCAAAAAGGTTGAGGACCGCTGCCTTAGGTGATTCCAGCGTGCAGCAGTCAAGGTTCAGAGCCATTGTTCTATAAAATCTCTACCAAATGTTTTCCCAGTCTGATTGAACTCCTCTGGAGATGAGCACCTCACTACCAAACTTATTCTTATGTTTATTCCATTTATTCAAATAGTGACTTAATTATGAGTGTTTAAATTATATGCTAGTTAAATTACATAACATAGATCAAGCTTCCCAATTTAATACTCAACTATTGATAACACTGAAGAGGAGTGACATTTGAATTATCTTCTTTGAAGTAGTACTGCAGCACTTTTGAATGACTTCCAAAAGGCTGATCATAAAAATCACTTCAGTCATTTTCAAATTTTACTTTAGCAGTAATCAAGTTACTTGGTGTGACTCAGATGAACATTCTGCTCTGTCTTGGAGTATCATGATCATTTCAATTTCTTGTACCTGGGGAAACAGAGAAGAAATGGACAGATTATTTTTGTATTTACCTGCCCATAGCCGTTAGGTAGACCCTTTTGGAAATGTACTAGCTTCTTAGGAGAGTAATATGCCATCTAGGAAACTTCAAATATACTGAAAGGGGAATGGCGAGGGTTTGGTTTTGTAAAGCTCTTTGATTTTAGAGAAGAATTTTTAGAGAAAGCTGTATGTGACCACACATAGATACATACACACCTGCATTCTTGCTTAGGAACTTATCTATCCTGAGACCACTTACCTGTATATCAACTCATTTGAGTGCTTTTGCATTTCCTTTAATCCTTTAGAAGGATCTAGGTACTAAAAGTCAGTATACAGCATCATTATTAAATACTCAACTAGTTGTGAGCCAGACAAACCTGGATTTGAGTCTCATCCCCATCTCTCCTCACTGTTCAGCCTAGGGCAAAAATTATTATTTAATCTCAGTTTATTTGTAAAATAGAGATAATGACACATAGCTGGTAGGGACGTTGTGAGGATTAGTATTAATAATGCATATAAAATCTCATAATAGCCCCTGGGTTATAGGAAGTGCTCATTAACTTAAATTTTTTTATACCACTTATTGAGGAATGACTGATATGTAAAAGAACCGTATATATTTAATGTATACAACTGATGAGTTTGTATACAGTTGTATACAACTGTACATGTTTAATGTATACGTATTTAATGGTGTTATCACCACCATCAAGGCCCCAGACATATCCATTACTTCCCAAAGCTTCCTCTCATCCCTATTATTATTATCATTATTGTTATTGGTAGGAACACCTAACATAAATTTTAGAAAATTTTAAGTATATAATAGAGTATTGCTAGCTATAGGCGTATGCTGTATAGTAGGTCTCCAGAGCTTATTTATATTGCATAACTGGAACTTTGTGCACTTTGACATTTCCACCTCTCCTCAGTCCCTGGCCATCACCATTCTATTCTCTGCTTCTATGGTTTTGACTTTTTAATATTCCACATATAAGTATGACCATACAGTATTTATCTTTCTTTGTCTGGCTTATTTCATTTAGCCTAATGTCTTCCAGGTCCATGCATGTTGTCACAAATGGCAGCATTTCCTGCTGTTTAAAGGCTGAATGATATTCCATTGTATATATTTTCTTTATCAATTCATCCATTGTTGGACATTTAGATTGTTTCCATATCTTGGCTATTGTGAATAATGCTTCAGTAAACATGGGAGTACAGATATTTCTTCGAAATATTAATTTTAATTCCTTTGGATAAATACCCAGAAGTAGGATTGTTGGATCATACGGTAGTTCTATTTTTAATTCGTTGAGGAACCTCCATACTGTTTTCCATAATGGTCATATCAATTTACATCCCCACCAACTGTGTTACTGGGGTTGGGTTCCCTTTTCTGCATATTCTCACCAACATTCGTTATCTTTTGTTTTTTTATAATTGCCATCCTAACAGGTGTGAGGTGGTATTTCATTGTGATTTTGATTTGCATTTTGATGGTTAGTGAGGTTGAGCACCTTTTCATATACCTGTTGGCCTTTTGTATATCATCAGGATTACTGGGCAGATTACAATAGTTGTAAAATAAGATCTTTTAAGACAGTAGCAGGACAAAATTCTGAGGTTAGTTCTGTAAAGAACATCATCTTTTCTCTCCTTTATAAAAAAAAGAAAAAGCTACCCTCAGACATAGTCTTGGATTTTGCCTTCACCAAACTGACTTTCCTGTTGAGAGCCCTAATGCTCATAGCACATGGGTGAGGATGGGTCTCTTTAAGGCCATACATGTAGCCTAGGAGATGGTTGAGGTCCTTAAGTTTCCTCTGGGTTACCAGGAAAGCTAGTCTTTAAGATGGCACTCTTTGGTCATCTGAGGCCCTCCTAGCATCAATTTATTGCTAGTCTTCTTGTCTGCTATGTGTAGAGTTGTCAAATAAAATAAAGGACACCTATTTAAATGTGAATTTCAGATAAATAAATAAGTAAATAAATATCTTAAGTATGCCTCAAATTGGGACAGATTTAAACTAAGAAAAAAAAATCATTATTTATCTGAAATTCAAATGTAACTGGGCATCCTGTAGGTTTCTTATTTTTATTTTTTTCCCTAAATTGAGCAGTCCTACCTATATGCTATGTAAGAATATTTTGGATTAGATGATAGGCAGGTTTTATCCTGGAGTAAAATGGTAGTATTTCCAAATGAAGTGGAGGGAAATACTGCTTATATAAGTGAAAATCTAGATTATAGCATTAAGATGGCTTCATTTGTTGAAATATTATAATTGTTACAGGTTGAGACTAATAAGTAAAATTAAACAATGATGATGCAGATAGAAGAATGTCTGTTTCTCTAATCCCAAGAATTTAAATTAATTCTGAACCTAAGTTTCTTCCAACTTGATACTTACAGCATATTAAAGAACATGTGTGATACGGGCTTCCCTGGTGGTCCAGTGGTTAAGACTCCACAGTTCCATTTCAGGGGGCACGGGTTCAACCCCTGTTTGGGGAAGTTCCGCATGCTGCGAGGTGAGGCCAAAAAAAAAAAGAGCATGTGTGATAGTATAAGTGTATCCTATTTTAATAAAGTCTGAAGTTACAAAGGGTTAAAGTATGATTATTCATGCCTCTGAATAATTCCTTACTCAAGTGCGTTTAAAGCATGTTATGTACAAACATTTTATTTACATATATTTTAATGTAGCATTTCCTGTTCACTCCAGAACATATTGAATTGTCCCTTCTGTAAACTTTTAAAGCACTTACTTTGATATTCATTCATTCATTCATTCTTTTTAACATTACTAAGCATCTTCTGAAATGTGCCAAGAATTGTGTTTGGTGCTGGGGATACAAAAATAAGACAGAATGGCTGCCCACGTGGCGCTCACAGTATAGCTCTGGAAGGAGAGGGGTAACATTGATATTATGATGCAGTGTGACAAGTGTTATAACAATGAACAAATTGCCTCTAGATCCACGAAAAGTAGCTTGGTGGAGCTTCACCAAATAGTTTGCGTTGAAATTGGGTTTTCAAGGATGAATAAGTTTGCTGGAGAAGAGACTTAAGGCCATTTTAGGGAGAGAGAGAGAGAGAATGGAAAATCACTCCAGTACCCCAGCCTATGAAAGAAGCTGGCAGAACTGGCTGGCTGTAAGAAGATGCAGGGAGGGGGCGCTCTGGAAGCAGTAGACGCCGTGGAGCTGGCGATTAGGTTTAAGGACAGGCAAGGTGAGCCCATGAAGAGTGTTTTATATCCGGTTATAAGTTTTGATTTTATTGTCTGGTCAGCGGGGAATTACCCAAAGTTTTAAGTCAGTGAGACCGAACTGTTTGTGTCTCAGGAATATACCTGAAATATAGAAAGACAGGTGGCCGGTTGTCGTTGCAATAGTTGATGGGTGATAACGTGATCACATGGGAATAGAGTAGTTGTAGCAGGAGCTGAAAGATCTTGGGCGGGAAACATTACTAAGAATTACTAGGATTTGAACAGTTTTTCTGGCTGGTTTTGTTTTTGTGTTTTTGGTATAGGGGCAGAAGTTTTGAGTATAAAAGATAGGGATAAGTCGCGCGCGCACACGCGCGCGCGCGTGTGCGTGTGCGTGTGCGTGTGCGTGTGTGTGTGTGTGATCTCCGCAAGGCCTTAAGGTCATTAGAGGCAGGGCCCCTCTCCTAACACTTCTGTTTGGTACCCACAACACATCAAACAATGCTCAAAAAATTCTTGTTACATTTGAACAAGAAACACAAAATGTATAAGATGGGGCATATTTGTATATCTGTACTTTCTTATTATTTTGATAAATCTATTGGGTATTACAGGAATAACCCTGGATGCATAGTGGAAAATTCATTCTTCACCCGCTTTCGTTAAATAAAATAATCCAGTATCTGATAACATAACGATCTCATTAAAATTGCTCTTTGTATTTAATAATGTCTTTGTCTTGTAATTTTTACCATTTACTTTAAATGTAATTGTCTCTAATCCTTTTAAGTTTTGATGTGTCTGTAGAATTGCTCATTTTACAGTTAAAGAATTCTGCTAGGGAAGTCTGCGACAGACCAAATCAGGAACTTTGAATTTATAGTTGTAGTTTTGTGCCTCAAAGCTTAAGACATAAATCCTGAGACCAAGAAGCAGCAAGCAGTGATGCTAATAGAAAGACTTCCGTGTTCCAAGAAGTGTATTACTTTATATACAGAACAATAATGTACTATTTAAATATTATTACATGTGAATTCTTTATTTTTCTGGGTAATTTTTTTTACTTTGCTGACATCTAATGCTATTTGATTGTAAGTGTAGGTTCACATGGATGCATTAAGGGAAACACACCAGTTGAGGAGGTGTTGAGCAAGGTTCTCAGACACCCAGACTCTAAGGTGGCAAAGCTTAACCTCGAACAGGTAAAGAGCCACCTGGCCACAGAGTAGGGAGACAGTGTGACCTTGTGACATCCTGTGTGATAACGTCTGCGGCAAGGTACTGTGTCACCATGACTCAGCATACTCACACATTGGTTCCGCAGCACAGGGAGCACACAGAAGAGCAGAGCTGGCCTGTCAGATGGCGGTTAGTTTGAGACACTGCACCTGCATTCTCAACAGTGCATCTCTCACGTCCCTGCGTCTCTGACGACAGCGTGAGAAAGCAGAATGCATCTGGGCAGTTTCTGTTCCAGCTTCTGCGGAGGGGAGGGCGTGCAGCAGGGTACATGCTGTGCTCCTTTCTCTGTGCTGCGGTGCCCTGGTGGCCACCCCCCGGGGCCTCTCTGTGAAGGACAGTGACAGGAGAACACCGAGGTGTCCAGAGCCTCCATGTGGCTGAAAAGCCACGTTCCACTGACACCAGGGCTCCAGGGTCAGGCTGTGTGACAGATGGGCCAGTGGTCCCATGGCTTAGGTTGCAGAGACACATGTGGTTAGTTTGTCAGTGAGGAGACAGATGAGTTGACTAGTCTGTTGATTGAGAGCTCACAGTACATCCTTGATGAAATCTCTGTGGAACAAGTCCTGTGAAACGGTGTGATGACTGTTGTCACACAAATGGCTGGATTCTCTTAAAGAAAAGAATTCTCCTTATTGGCTCTTCCTCCTATTCATTTAGGTCTGGAGGATCCAATTATACTTTAGCTTTTTCTGTTATTGAGTTTAGAGATGAGACAGGTCAAGTCACTTCTTACATAGTTCTTTTGTGGGGACAAAAGCCCTGAAAGGTGGCATTTGTGGGCCTTTAATATCCGCATTAAAAAGCAAGTGAACAGCATTTTCTTTACATGTAAGGAAACAATGGCTAATGTAGAGTAATTCTGAAATGGAGTCATTGCATTATTGTCAGGACTGGTAAATCTTTTTAAACTATTATCATTTCTGTCATGCATTTTATGTCTTAAGTAGAACAGGATATTTTTGCTGGAACTATCAAGTAAACTCAGTATGTTAGCTTCCCAGGGACTCTGAAGCTTTGAATGCAGAGGAAGAGGAGTTCCGACGAGAGGAAAAATATCTTCTGAATCACCTCTGATCAGAATTCAGAGGCCAAAAGGGGAAAAACTATGTTTATTACCTTATTTGTATGTGGTAAAATTTTCATGTATTTTATTTCTTTTAATTTTGAAAGCTATTCTATGAGGTGTACACACACACACACACACACACACACACACACGCGCACGCGCGTGCGCGCGTGTGCGGGTTTTTTTGCTAATGAGGAAACAGGCTCAGAGTGGAGGAGCTGGTTTAAAACACCTGCCATGTGTTAGATGGTGTGTTAAGAGCTGAACATGTGTTCTCTCATTTAACCCTCAAAATCAATTTCATTCTTTTAGGTATGTGAATTAGATTCGGCTAGATTATACTGTGGTATCAAACAGACCCCAAATATCAGTGGCCTAATAATGTAAAGGTTTATTTCTTTTTTTTTGCGGTACGCGGGCTTCTCACTGTTGTGGCCTCTCCCGTTGTGGAGCACAGGCTCCGGACGCGCAGGCTCAGCAGCCATGGCTCACGGGCCCAGCCGCTCCGCGGCATGTGGGTTCTTCCCGGACCGGGCCACGAACCCGCATCCCCTGCGTCGGCAGGCGGACTCTCAACCACTGCGCCACCAGGGAAGCCCCAGTGTACAGGTTTGTTTTTTGCTCATACCAAATTGACTATGGTGCCAGGTGACTTTCCGGGGCGACTCCTCCTTGCAGCTACTTGGCAGTTGAGGCCAGGGGAAGCACCGTCACCCTGCAGTTGCACTGCCCAGGTCGAGGGGCCGCCTTGTGGCTGTGGCAGGGAAAAAGCAACAGAAAACACATGCATGGGGGTTTCACACATTACTTTCCCTCATCGCCCATTGGCCAGAGCTGGTCACATGGTCTCAGCACCCTGTAAGAGGATGGGAATTGTAAGGAAGCAGGTGGGGAATGGTGACCATCACTGCATCTGCCATTGAAGACAGTGGCGGAAGACCGACGTTCAGAGAAATCAGAGCCTGTTCCCCAATTACACGCGTAGTAATTGGTAGACTTAGTTCTTGAAACTAGGTCTCTCTGGATCCAGGGAACCCTTCCATGCCCTCTACGCTCACCTCACCCCCCACTGAATATTTTGGTGGTTGAAAGTTATGTGTGGGTCGGTGGTAGCCAACCTCCAAGATGGCCCTGGTGAGCCTTGCCTCCTGCGTTCATGCCCTCGTGTGGTTTCCTCCCTCGGTGAATAGGGCTGACCTGTGTAATGAGTACACTACTGCAGAAATGACGCAGTATGGCCTGAGACTAGATCATAAAAGACAGTGGCCTCCTGCTGGCTCTCTCTTGGATCACTTGCTCTGGGGAAAGCCAGCCACTACGATGTGAGGGCAGCTAACGCAGCTCTGTGGAGCTCCCACGTGGCCAGGGACTGAGGCTTCCTGCCGACACCCAGAACCAACTGGCCAACCGTGAGAGTGGCCCGTCTGAGAGTGGATGCATCAGCTAGGCAGCCTTCCGGTGACTGAGCCCAGGCCAGCACCTGGATGGCAACACCGTGAGAGACCCCAAGCTAGAACCACTCCCCTAAGATGCTCCCAGGTAATTCCTGACCCACAGAAACTGCGTGAGATGGTAAATGCTTACTGCTGTTTCAAGTTGATAAGTTTTGGGGTGATTTGTTACATAGCAATAGGTAACAATACAGACCCTTTTGGTTACTTCCTTTCATTGTGTTTTTCCCTCAACTCTGGATTCTTCCTGCTCATGACCATGAGTTTTAAAAGTAGCTGAATTACAAAGTGGTTCATTTCACATGGTTGTCACACAATAGTATGTAAGGAAATTGTAGCTGAATAAGTCTTATTCAATCTAGTAGTTCTAAGCAAATTCGTTGTAAAGATCTGTACTAACAAATGATGTACTGTGCTAGTTGAGAAGAGAATTTTTGCAAAATCTGTTTTCCAGCAAATGTGTGTTTTTCTGCTTTAAGATATTATCTGTTTGAGATTATTTTATATTTTAAATCACTTTGTGAAGTTTGGAGAAAGAACAAGCCAGGACGCTTTTATGAACAGGGAGGAAGACATGTTATAGAAGTAACTGCTGGCTTCTTGGCAGGAGGAGTGTTTGCAGTGTTTTGGTCGGTGCTGTGTTGCCTGGGCAGGAGGAGGATAGGATTTATAAAAAACAGAGTCTTGCAGTGGAGGGCAGACAGCCACGTGTGAGGCTTATTATTACTGGCACCACTGATGAACCAAAATGTTCACCAAATCCACATGTGGATCACAGACTGAATTACATCCTGGATGCCATGCCTCGTCATTTTCATGTGATTCTGTACTGTTGATACTTAGATTATTAATCAAGGAGCATGTGATATTTAGAAATATAATTATTTTCAGGAATAGTATGATCTGGAACACCAGTATGACAGGTACTGATATCATGTACCTTTATGTCTTTTAATCACTCACGTTTTACTCTTGAGTGTTGTACAGTCTTTCAGAAATGGTCTTTAAGCTGGGGGTCCCAGCGCTTCCCAGGGTACCAGGAGAGAGAAGGTTATGAGTCACCTCTTGCCAGAGTCTCTGAAGCCCCGTAAGGCAACAGGATGCTATACTGTTCTGTTTAACATCTTCCTAATATCTGTTTCAAAATCTTTGTTCTATTGGATGAGAAGAAATTTTCTTAACGAAAGCCTCTCATTGGCTATTCATGCCCATTTCTCTCCACGCACCCCCCGCCCATCAGCAAATTCTCTCTTTCTCTCTAAATTTTCTATCTTGGCTTACTTTGTGCCAGTGCAGAAGTGATTAGAGAGAACATCATTTAGATCAAACAAGGCATTCTTTTTGGAAACATGATTATCTCACAGCAGCATAGCAAAGGCAGAGAGATAAATGAATATACATTACATTCACATATGAAATTTTATATGTTTACATACACAACCATAGATATAGACATTATATATGTATGTTTATTTATTCATATGTATCAACACATGTATAACAGCTGGGAAGCAGAGATTGGGGTTCAGACATAAGGACCTGAACAAGGTGAGTGAGCTGATGAGAGATGCATTGAAGGAACATCTAATAGATGTTAGGAAACAAACAAAAACAAAGACTCAAAGATAACTCCAAGGTTTCTAATTAAAAGACATACTTTAACCTACATAGGGATATATAAGTACAAAATTTTGACATACATAGCAGTTTTTATTGATAGAACCCAGAGAGGTAGCTATGGCAGGAATTATCATCATTTTGTGAATGAGAAAGCAGTGGCTCAAAGAATTTTAATTGACTTGCTTAAAGTCTTACAGTGAATAAGAAACAACACCAGAAGTTGAATCTGGGGGTTCTGTCTTCAGATCTACTTAGATCTCTCTATTTTCAGAGATTCCTCAGTCCAGGGTCCATGCGTGGTTCTCTGGGGATCCATAAAGTGCTAAAATGTCATGTATACTTGAGTGTATGTTTGAATTTTCTTGGTTGGAGGGCTCAGACTTTGAGATTTTCAAATTGGTCATGACTCAACAGAACTTAAGAACTTTGTTTCTCCTTGGTTACTGTCTGACCCAACGTGACTAAAAGGATGATGAAGTAGGAGGGGCAGTCCTGCCTAATGACTCGATCATGGAAAAGTGCATTCCCAGAATAGAGGCACCTCGTGGTGAGAAGAATCCTGAGTGTGGAATGAAGAGAAAAGACCAAGACTGTTGAATTCAGTGAATTTTTAAAGGAAAACTTTTACTTGGGACTGAGCTGGCTCTGGATCCCAGTTAGGAAAACAGGTCGGACTTAAGAGCTTAGGTCTCATAGATTTTGTGACTAGGCAAAGGACTTGCGACTCACCTGTATATACATGGGGTTTCCGGTGCCTTCTGGGGTTCCTCCTACAGACAGTAGATTTAGCACTCTGCTGCGGGCTGAAGACCACCCGCAGAGGAACTGAACGGGGAAGTTTGGGGAGACTGTGGTTCCTGACCCCCGTCAGCTTGCTGCTGTGGATGGTTCTAGTGAGGGAGGTGGGTGCCTTTTGTTGAAAACAAGCTTAGATTTTGTTATCAAGGGCCTTTCTCTGCCATTTTATAGTCTAACCTCCAATAGATCTGTTTATACTCTGTAAGTGAAATATCGTTAGGCTTACATGGCACTATATAAAAATGTCTATTGAGAAGTTCTTTGGTTGCCACAATTCTTTTTTTTCCCCTCAGCAGTAGTAAACAGGAAACATTCTTAAGCATGAAACAGTGAAGGACTAAAGTGGTGAGGCTGGAATCTGAAACTGCGTGAACCAATGTAGCCTACAGAAGAATACTTTGGTAGGAGTTACTGTGAACATGCTAGCAACTTCCTAATGTTGAATTGAGTCCACCATGAAGTTTTGGCCTGTTATAAAAACTTCGAAACCATAAGAACAAATTGACATGAAAGTAGCGTCAGGGTAAAGCATCCCTGATGGCTCGTAACCTCAAGCATGGCCCCCTGAAACGATTTACAGCACAACCACTCTTGAGCCTTCGAATGTTTACCAAGGAAATCAGTGCTATCACATTAATATGGATGTGCACGTTTGTGCTGTTGGCAACTAATTTAAAAAGCTTAGAGAAAAATCCTGTAACACAGCATCTTCTCTCTAACGAAAAGGTAACAATAACAGTTTCCTTCAGATCCACTGCCATGAACCGGGGTATCCAAATGATCTAAAATTGTTTGTCTCTGCGTCTCTCTCGGGTAGAGACAAGAAAGTTGAAAGTGTGTTTTGGGGCTAAGATACTCAAATGCGGTTAAATCACGGTTAAGACCTTTCTTCAAGAAAAGATCCTATGAAAAATTCAAATATTTCCCCGTTTAATGGTAAATATGAGGGTAAAGAATCTCGGCTATAAATTTGTGGGGGTGGATAGAGAGGAAGTCATTCAAACCCTTCAAAATGGCAACAAGACAGAGAACTCCAGGCAGCCGTCATCAACGGTTGATAGTGGCATCATATTTAAAAAAATAAAATATTACATATTTTCTTCAGTTTGAGGAGATGCCTTTTCTTTTCCCTTTTGGAATAACAGTAAACATTCATCTTACTGGCAGTCGCACACCATGGGAAAAGGAGTCTTTTGTAACAGAATTTAGTTTAAGCGTCTTTGAACACGTAGTGTTCTAATCCAGCTTGTAACAGAACATACATTTTTATAGCTCTTTACAGTTTACAAAGCTCTTTGAATATTTATTATCTCATTGAATAGGCTGGAGTCCTATCTCTGATTTCCCAGCTGATCTGCCATGTGAAATGCAGAAAACTGCTAAACCTCTCCCAGATTCACTTTCTTTTACTTGCAAAATGAGGAAATTAGTGCCATCCTGAATGAGTGGGCTTTTTTCCCAAATAGATTAATAAGAGTGTGTTTCCTCTATAAATAAATTAGCAACCACAGTAACTGAAGGTCACAATCAACTGATCTAAATGTGAAGTCGGATCAACTATTTAATTTGAGCTTTGGAGTACATTAATTTTTATATATGATTAGAAGAGCTTGGTGCAGAATTACATCTCAGTATCTCTGCTATTTCAATGTTTTTCTTTCACGTGCGTATATCTTAAAATAACCAATTTTTATTGTATTTCATGTGATAATAAAGTTAACTCAATCTGTAGTAGAATAAAAAGCGTATGCTTTAATGGTTTAGTTTTCTTAACAGGCTCATTATTTTCAATTAGGTTTTTTCCTATGGAACGTAAACACTTGGATTTAATTGACATGTAATTTTTTTATTCTTCATAATATGGCTAAAGATAACTCAGTATTATTTTAATCAGGTTTTAAAATTTTTATACGGCAATGTAGTTATTTTGAATTCTTTTTCCTATATTTGTACGGACCTCACAAATAAATGTCAAAATGAAATCCTCCCTATTTGTTTTGGCAGTGAATGAAATAGTGGTGTGGGTAGCATTGGGGAGGGGGAAATTGCCCCATTTACCCCTCTTGAATTCTTGTGGCTCAAACTGACAGGACAGGTTAGCAGGGGAAAAAGAAACAAATTTAACTGGTTAGCCTGGAGTCTTTTAGAAATGGGACCTAAGGAGTGGCTAATGCAGGCAACTTTTATATTTTTTAGACAAATAAACAATTTGAGAGGAATTGACAAGACAAAGAAATTGAGGTTTGGGTGCTTAATTAATAAGGAGTTTAAGCAAAGTTTGGGTAGTAAATTAGTAAAGAAGTAACAAGGTTTGATAATACAGGCTTCTCAGGCCCCAAAC
Organism: Pseudorca crassidens; assembly: GCF_039906515.1. Classification (NCBI taxonomy): domain Eukaryota; kingdom Metazoa; phylum Chordata; class Mammalia; order Artiodactyla; family Delphinidae; genus Pseudorca; species Pseudorca crassidens. The sequence continues at coordinate 9,615,127 of NC_090313.1, forward strand.
TCCCTATGTCTAGAGATAAGGGAGGGTACCTTTCACATGGGAGATTTATTTCCTGCTTTCAGGGAGACAGGAGGGTCAAAAGTGTCCCTCTTGCATTGGCTGTTTCTTAAGTAACTTTAATTCAAAATAATCAATATGTCATTGAGGCATATTTTGGGGTGGCTTGCCCTGGGCCCCAAAAGTTGCATGGTTTCTCTTCTCCACAAACTCATAATTTGGCAAGGAAGAGAGATACAAGCATATTTATTGAACATACAATACTAAGTTAAAGTACGATTGTACATAGAGGTAGAACCGTTGCTTTTGTCTTCAGGCAAGGTTAAGTGCCCCCATATCACTCTGTTCATATTGCAGTTATCCTGTTGATAGTGTTTTATTATAATGAGTAAAGTTCCCATTTCATCTGCTAATGATTTAACCACTTTGGGCAGAAGCACTCTTATTTATCTCAGTATATTTAGTCCTTACCTTTCTTTATTCTCATTAAATATTTATTGAATTCAGTTTGGTGAACAGAAGTCAGAAGAGCTCACAGAGGAGCTAACACTCAGCAAATGAGATAACATTCATGGTGGGCCTTGAAGAATGATGAGGCAGAAAAAGGAAAGAACAGAAATGAGAAGGGAAGTTCCAGTCCAGCAAAAATCATGAAGGCACAAAAGTTTGTGAAGTGTTTGGAAAATGGCGATAGAGTGGCTGGAGATGGAGATGGAATGGTAAACCCAGGCCATAATTTGAAGGGCCTTGACTCTGGTGGTAGTGAATTTAGAATCTTCTAGAAGTAGTGAGGAAGCTGCCAGAAGCAGTGACACCAGAAAGAAGGCCATGACAATAGTCCAAACAAGAGAAGATGGAGTCTTGAACTAAGACAGTGGCCTTGGGAGTGCAGAAGAGGACGTGAATTCAAGAGACAAAGAAGCCGGATGGAGCCTGAGTTCCTGATGCTATGATATTGCTGTATCAGCCCTGAACACTTACACTTGGACTGTTATTTGAGAAATAAAAAAAATTCTATCATGTTTAAGCTAATGCTCCTCCTGGGTCGTACGATAGTTCTATTTTTAGTTTTTTAGGGAACCTCCATTCTGTTCTCCATAGTGACTGTATCAATTTACATTCCCACCAACAGTGCAAGAGGGTTCCCTTTTCTCCACACCCTCTCCAGCATTTATTGTTTGTAGATTTTTTGATGATGGACATTCTGACTGGTGTGAGGTGTAGTAAAACTGAGTAAAACTCATTGTAGTTTTGATTTGCATTTCTCTAATGATTAGTGATGTTGAGCATTCTTTCATGTGTTTGTTGGCAATCTGTGTATCTTCTTTGGAGAAATATCTGTTTAGGTCTTCTGCCCATTTTTGGATTGGGTTATTTGTTTTTTTGATATTGAACTGCATGAGTTGCTTGTATGTTTTGGAGATTAACCCTTTGTCAGTTGCTTCTTTTGCAGATACTTTCTCCCATTCTGAGGGTTGTCTTTTGGTCTTGTTTATGGTTTCCTTTGCTGTGCAAAAGCTTTGAAGTTTCATTAGGTCCCATTTGTTTATTTTTGTTTTTATTTCCATTTCTTTAGGAGGTGGGTCAAAAAGATCTTGCTGTGATTTATGTCATAGAGTGTTCTGCCTATGTTTTCCTCTAAGAGTTTGATGGTGTCTGGCCTTACATTTAGGTCTTTAATCCATTTGGAGTTTATTTTTGTGTATGGTGTTAGAGAGTGTTCTAATTTTGTTCTTTTACATGTAGCTGTCCAGTTTTCCCAGCACCACTTATTGAAGAGGCTGTCTTTTCTCCACTGTATATTCTTGCCTCCTTTATCAAAGATAAGGTGACCATATATGCATGGGTTTATTTCTGGGCTTTCTATCCTGTTCCATTGATCTATATTTCTGTTTCTGTGCCAGTGCCATACTGTCTTGATTACTGTAGCTTTTTGGTATAGTCTGAAGTCAGGGAGCTTGTCCTCCAGCTCCGTTTTTCGTTCTCAAGATTGCTTTGGCTATTCGGGGTCTTTTGTGTTTCCATACAAATTGTGAAATTTTTTGTTCTAGTTCTGTGAAAAATGCCTGTGGTAGTTTGATAGGGATTGCATTAAATCTGTAGATTGCTTTGGGTAGTAGAGTCACTTTCACAATGTTGATTCTTCCAATCCAAGAACATGGTATATCTCTCCATCTATTTGTATCATCTTTGATTTCTTTCATCAGTGTCTTATAGTTTTCCGCATACAGGTCTTTTGTCTCCTTAGGTAGGTTTATTCCTAGATATTTTATTCTTTTGTTGCAATGGCAAATGGGAGTGTTTTCTTCATTTCACTTTCAGATTTTTCATCATTAGTGTATAGGAATGCCAGAGATTTCTGTACACTAATTTTGTATCCTGCTACTTTACCAAATTCATTGATTACCTCTAGTAGTTTTCTGGTAGCATCTTTAGGATTCTCTATGTATAGTATCATGTCATCTGCAAACAGTGACAGCTTTACTTCTTCTTTTCCGATTTGGATTCCTTTTATTTCCTTTTCTTCTCTGATTGCTGTGGCTAAAACTTCCAAAACTATGTTGAATAAGAGTGGTGAGAGTGGGCAACCTTTTCTTTTTCCTGATCTTAGTGGAAATGCTTTCAGTTTTTCACCATTGAGGATGATGTTGGCTGTGGGTTTGTCATATATGGCCTTTATTATGTTGAGGAAAGTTCCCTCTATGCCTACTTTCTGTAGGGTTTTTATCATAAATGGGTGTTGAATTTTGTCGAAAGCTTTCTCTGCATCTATTGAGATGATCATATGGTTTTTCTCCTTCAATTTGTTAATATGGTGTATCACGTTGATTGATTTTCGTATATTGAAGAATCCTTGCATTCCTGGAATAAACCCCACTTGATCATGGTGTATGATCCGTTTGTTTGTTGGATTCTGTTTGCTAGTATTTTGTTGAGGATTTTTGCATCTATGTTCATCAGTGATAATTGGCCTGTAGTTTTCTTTCTTTGTGACATCCTTGTCTGGTTTTGGTATCAGGGTGATGGTGGCCTCGTAGAATGAGTTGGGGAGTGTTCCTCCCTCTGCTATATTTTGGAAGAGTTTGAGAAGGATAGGTGTTAGCTCTTCTGTAAATGTTTGATAGAATTCGCCTGTGAAGCCATCTGGTCCTGGGCTTTTGTTTGTTGGAAGATTTTTAATCACAGTTTCAATTTCAGTGCTTGTGATTGGTCTGTTCATATTTTCTATTTCTTCCTGGTTCAGTCTTGGCAGGTTGTGCATTTCTAAGAATTTGTCCATTTCTTCCAGGTTGTCCATTTTATTGGCATAGAGTTGCTTGTAGTAATCTCTCATGATCCTTTGTATTTCTGTAGTGTCAGTTGTTACTTCTCCTTTTTCATTTCTAATTCTATTGATTTGAGTCTTCTCCCTGTTTTTCTTGATGAGTCTGGCTAATGGTTTATCAATTTTGTTTATCTTCTCAAAGAACCAGCTTTTAGTTTTATTGATCTTTGCTATCGTTTCCTTCATTTCTTTTTCATTTATTTCTGATCTGATCTTTATGATTTCTTTCCTTCTGCTAACTTTGGGTTTTTTTTTGTTCTTCTTTCTCTAATTGCTTTAGGTGTAAGGTTAGATTGTTTATTTGAGATGTTTCTTGTTTCTTAAGGTAGGATTGTATAGCTATAAACTCCCTCTTAGAACTGCTTTTGCTGCATCCCATAGGTTTTGGGTCATTGTGTTTTCATTGTCATTTGTTTCTAGGTATTTTTTGATTTCCTCTTTGATTTCTTCAGTGATCTCTTGGTTATTAAGTAGTGTGTTGTTTAGCCTCCATGTGTTTGTATTTCTTACAGACTTTTTCCTGTAATTGATATCTAGTCTTATAGCATTGTGGTCAGAAAAGATACTTGATATGATTTCAATTTTCTTAAATTTACCAAGGCTTGATTTGTGACCCAAGATACGATCTATCCTGGAGAATGTTCCATGAGCACTTGAGAAGAATGTGTATTCTGTTGTTTTTGGATGGAATGTCCTATAAATATCAATTAAGTCCATCTTGTTTAATGTGTCATTTAAAGCTTGTGTTTCCTTATTTATTTTCATTTTGGATGATCTGTCCATTGGTGAAAGTACTATGATTGTGTTACTGTCGATTTCCCCTTTTATGGCTGTTAGTATTTGCCTTATGTATTGAGGTGCTCCTATGTTGGGTGCATAAATATTTACAATTGTTATATCTTCTTCTTGGATTGATCCCTTGATCATTATGTAGTGTCCTTCTTTATCTCTTGTAATAGTCTTTATTTTAAAGTCTGTTTTGTCTGATATGAGAATGCTACTCCAGCTTTCTTTTTATTTCCATTTGCATAGAATATCTTTTTCCATCCCCTTACTTTCAGTCTGTATGTGTCCCTAGGTCTGAAGTGGGTCTCTTGTAGACAGCATATATACGGGTCTTGTTTTTGTATCCATTCAGCCAGTCTATGTCTTTTGGTTTTCTCTGCCACTTTAGTGGTAGTGACTTTTAACAGTGTGAAATAGGACTTTCCAGACATTTAACAGGTATGCACAGAAATAAATCTCCTTCTGTGTTTATATATAGTTTATAATGAATATATACATATTTGCATTTTATAGAATAAAATCATACTTTACATACATATTGTTCTGACATTTTCTTTTTTCACTTAATAAGTTATAATTCTTTGAATTTCATAAATCCATGTCAGTATATTGAGAATTGGTTCATTTAAAGAAATATTTGCCGAATGTCCCGTATGTGAATCTATTTAATGTAAATAAAATAAGTAACATTTAAAGTAATAAAATTATTTATGTAACCAATCCCCTACTAATAGAAATTGAGTTGTATCCCAGTTGTGTGATTCAGTGCATCAGCAGACAGTGGGACGTGGGTGAGTGGGACGTGGGACATTCAGGGTAAAGGGACATCATTTTGCCTTCAGGTGTTGAGTCTAATGTTTTTCTTGCCTCTTGGATATTTTTCCATCTAGCAGATTTTCAAGGTTTCTCATTAATAATGACACATTTTATGTGACACACAACTCTGTGGAGCAGAAGCTTAAGGAACTCTCCATGTTTTGCTGACTCTTTAATGCTCAGTTTACGTTTGTCAGGCGAGACGTAGGTATTAGCTTTCTGAGTACTGTGTTTTTAAAGATCAGGCAAATACAAGGGTTTCAAACCTGAAGATCTAGGTATATGTGTAACTGCTTCAGTTATTCCTGTCCTGGAAGGAGCTCTTCGGTCTTGTTGAAAGTTGCATGGTTGGGTCTAAAAACGTTTCACTTGTAGTGAGTAGCAGAGTTGTGTTAAGGAAGAGGTGTATTTCTGGGTCTGGTTTTACCTTCATCTGAGAAGGGTAATACGTTTCAATTGCTTCCCAGCAAGGACTCATTAGAGTCTCCTTTCTTTGTTGAAATGTTCGTCACTTTCTTCTTCTCCAGTCCTCTACTTAAAAATCTGTTATGACCTCACTTCAGGCGGTAAAAATGTTTTGTGAAAAGTTCCAAAAATAATAATCCTGAGCAAGTGACTTCTACGTGGCAATAAAATTGATGTCTGTGAGGGATGGGAACATTGTGCTAACTCAGCTGTTACCTGCTCTCTCTGCAAAGTTGAATGAGATGGAGCAAAAATCTAAGGACTAAAAAAAAAAAAAGATCTAAGGACTGAATTAGTCTTAGGATAACTTATTATTGCATTTTGTTGAATTGGTATGAGCATTTTCTGTAATTTTTTATAAAAATTAATTTTAGGGAAGAGTTATAAATATATTCACATTTTATTTAAAGGGTACTGCACAAGGTTTTCAGATGCTGAAGACAAACTACAATGGAGAACACACTGTCAATAAATAATGGTTTTGTAACATTAGAGAGTAGACATACTTAAAGTTCTATTCCTGCTATAGAACACTCAGGTTTGTCTAAATTTGGGAGGATGTGCAGTTTGTGTTAATTCAGGTACTGGGATGTCACACATTCTGTCTCACACAAGAGAGGCTCTTTAAATTGGCCTTAAGCAAGCATCCCCACTATATCAAAACTCTCAGCTTCCAGCCAGTGGTGTATACAGTTGACCCTAGAACAACATGGGTTTGAACCGTGCAGGGCCACTTACAGTCGGATTTTTTTCAATAGTAAACAGTGAAGTATGACAGGATCCATGACTGGTTGATTCCTAGGCTGGGGGTTCAGCATTGGGAGTGATCCTGGTATTTAGCTGGTTTTTGAAGCCATGGGGGTTGACAAGACCACCAGGGAAAGCACTTTAAATAAGAAGGTAAGGGGGCCATACACGGAACCCTAAATAACACCAGTAGTGAACACCTGGATGGTGAAGGAGAGCCAGCAAAAGCGATTGAGAAAGAGTACATAGACAGAAAAAGAAGCACTTTATTAGTAACCTAATGTATTATTGCTCATGCTTTCACGGGCTGTGTCTCATATTTTTTCATATGAGTTAAGTATACCTTCTTACCAGGTATATTGCTTTTATTTTTAGATATAATGGTTTTTGATTCCTTGTGAACTAGACATTGAATTATAATTATTTTAGACAAGACACTTCAGAATTTGGACCATACTTTCATGTGGAGGAGGAGGAAAGTAAATCCAAACTCTTCCGGTTCAAGACACCTTTTTTCAAGGACAGGAGAAATAGAAAAAGGCAGTGGGAAGGAGGTGGGACTTAGAGCAATCAATTATAAGGGAGAATATTTGGAGAGGAAAACTCGTATTCCTAAAGATGCAATGTTCTTTTACTTGCCTGTATCTTAAAAGAAGACCTAGATTATGTGATCACTGACAGCTAATGATGGACTTGTCCTAATGTATGAGTAAATGTAGATAATGTTTATGAGCTATTAAAACGACTTGTTTCCTTAGTAGTTAAAATTTCCCTCATATTTTCATCTGTGAGTCATCTAATCCTGTTATTTTCTATAGAACCCTATTGGTATTCCATAGTTATTTTTAATTGTCAAATTAAATTACTGGATTCAAGTGTTGGATATGCATGTGTGTATACAGTTTGACCCTTGAATAACACAGGGGTTGGGGTGCCGACCCTCCCTGTAGTTGAAAATCAGACTGTAACTTATAGTTTACTTATAGTTTATAATGGAAACTATCTTTCTGTTTTTATTCACCATGTTCAAGTCAGAAAACAAGAAGTGCTGAAAACAGGACATCAGTTCTCTTTGGGGATTTTTAAATAGTAGAATGAATATTGACATGGAGGGTGCAGCTGAGAGGGTTGTGTTGCCTGAGAAAAGCCATGTATAATTAAGATGAGGGGATGGAAGGCAGATAATGGGAAAGTTTGTGTATAAAGGGAGAATTGACTGTGTCAGTGGAACCAGGATTTCACAAGCTTTAGTGGAACTAACTTGGAGGAATGGAAGAGCAAATAGACGATGTTTGGTGTGAATTTAGTTCCCAGGGCCACTGATCCACCTCAGAGTTTCTCAGCAGCAGCTCTAATGACATTTTGGGCTGGACAGTTCTTCCTTGCGGTGGCTGTCCTGTGCATTGCTGTGTGTTTAGCAGCAGCCCTGGTCTTTACCCAGTAGATGATGGTAGAACCACTCCATTTTCCCAGTGTTTTTTTTTTTTTTTTTTTTAATTTTTCTTCTATATTTTGGCTGTGCCACGTGGCATGCGGGATGGTTCCCCAACCCTGGCCTCCACAGTGACAGTGCCGAATCCTAACCACCGGGCTACGAGGGAACCCCCTATTTCCCCAGTTTTGGCAACCGCAATTGCCCCTCACTTTACCATATGTTCCCTGAGAGGCAAAATAGCCCAAGTTGAGAACCACTGGTCTAGATAATGCCTGTGGGAAGCACTGAATGAGAATAGCAACCTGTGTTCAAGGTTGCAGTTAAGAGGAGATTGCTGATGAACTACCTTTTTGCTAAAGGTATGTCAAAGGCCCTTTGATTGGTGAGGCCACCTACAAACCCAACTTCCCAGGTAACTACCCAGAGCTGGGGGGTGGGGGGGTCTCCTTAAGTCTCATGGTATCTTCGTGGCTGTTAGCTCCCAGACGTAGTGGTTCCCAAATTTGAGTGTGCAACAGAATCACCTGGAGGGTTTATTAAATTACAGATTATTCGGCCCCCAAAGTTGCTAATTCAATAGATCTGAGGGCCTGAGAGAGGCTTCACATTTCTAACTCGTTCCCAGAGGATGCTGTTGCATCACAGAGACCACATTTTTTTTTTTTTTTTTTTTTTTTTTTTTTTTTTTTTGCGGTACGCGGGCCTCTCACTGTTGTGGCCTTTCCCGTTGCGGAGCACAGGCTCCGGACGCGCAGGCTCAGCGGCCGTGGCTCACAGGCCCAGCCGCTCCGCGGCATGTGGGGTCTTCCCGGAACGGGGCACGAACCCGTGTCCCCTGCATCAGCAGGCGGACTCTCAACCACTGCGCCACCAGGGAAGCCCTTGACCACATTTTGAGAACCAGTTTTCTAGAGTAAACTACCGTTGCCGTTATCTAGTGTTAGATCTTTCTTGATTACCTTTGTGATTTTCTTCATGCTCAGGCTTACTACCTTCAGGTTTTCTTGTTCAGTTTGCTCTTTCTGTTTAATCCTTGCGTTGTTTACTTCCCATCGTTCTTAATTGTCTTCCTTAATTCACATTCTGCACTGAGGGATGAAGGGAAAATGCCTCCTCTTTTCTTCTCTCTCTGGGCGTGTTTTTTTCTTTGCTTCAAACCCTGTGAGACTCAGTTTCCCTCATTCTACATCCTGTACCATCTCCTAGTGTTGCCCATCTTTCAGGACATCTGTGCCATAAGGATGGGTTACAAACATACACCACATTTGTCCAAAATCTGGGGTCACTCAGCATTTGATATGCTATTTTGACTGTAGTAACACATTTTAAGGAAATATCTGACTTTTAGATCCTTTTCTAAGCTGCAAGTGATTTCTTGGAATTCATCTTTCTACAAGGGACATTTGAATTATTTTGCATAAATGTGTAATTTTACACCTGCCCACATCAAAGCTTATCTGTGAATTTCCTGCCCACTCACACATCCTCTTGAGATGTCCCTATCAGACTGCATTTTATTACCCAGGAAAGATTACTTAGGGTCATATGCATTCTTAGAGATATCACTGTGTCCTGTCCTTTCTTAGTCATTAAAATGCTTTGTATTTTTAAATAGATATAGATTGGCTCTCAGGAGACCATCACCGTTTATATTTTTACAGATGCATTCCCTTTGCTGCATGTTGATAACAAACTCCCTATCCACAAGAAACAGAATCACGCGATCCTGTAGGAGAGGAAAAATTATTTTCCTCTTCCCTTCTGAGTTCTTAGCTGAGACCCCTGTAAAAAAAGAGACTAACAAGAGAACAATTAACAAGTCTATTAACATGTATATCTCATGTATACATGGGAGCTACCCAGGGAAAAATGAGTACCTCCCAGAGGTGGATCAGAATCCAGACTTCAATACCATCTTAATAAGGGAAAGGGGAGAAGGGAGAGACTAAATGGTTTTTAGGAAAGATGAATGGGTCCTAAGAAGAAGCTGTGGAGGTGTGACAATGTGACAAAGTTTGGCTGAGTGTAGTGTCAACCTCTGGTCTCCTCTCCTGTGACGAGTCAGTCCTCTCTGGTTGGTGAAATTCCAGGGGAGGGGACTTATGACAATTGAGTTCCTTTTGGAAAATCTGTCTTTAAACAAATAACGGGAGTTCAGAGAAAACTGCTCTCTGCATTTGCTGCTTCTGCAGTGCCTACAGCTCAAAATAGTCAGTAAAGGCAGGCGGCATATTTTGGGGTGGCATATTCTGCTACCCTTCCGTCTTACTCCAATTTGGGGACAGAGTAGACTGTTGCCTCTAACACCACCTGGTTTCCTGGTCCTGATTCTACTTACATAGCTGACCCCAGTGAATCGTCATAAGGTGACAATTCTGTTACTCTGGATCTTACAGTACGCTCGCTTTAGGTGTGCTTCACGGCAGGGGGCAATTTGGATTCTCGCACTGTTAGAAACGATGGCTCCTTAAGCAGCAGTGAGAGAGGACTTCACTTGATTTCTGCGACAGGCCCTGCTCGCTCCCACCCGTGCGCCTTCTCTAAAGCTGCCTTCCACTCTTACAAAGCTCAGCCCCTCCTTGACAGGCCAGCTCCTGGTCACCCTTCCGCTGTCAGCTTGCCCATGATCGCCTCACGACCTCAGAGAGCTCCTCCCTGGCGCCCAGGTCAAGCCACCCTGGAACACCTGTTCCTCTCCTTCAGGACACTGTGCACAGTGTAATTATTTAATTATTTGTAATAGTATGATGAATGACACACTCATCTGTGAGTTCTCTAAGGGCAGTGTCTATTTTTGGGGTCACTGTAAGTCCATGCTGTCAACCATAGGGCCTGGTGCCTGAAGGACCTCCATATTTAATGACTAGTGGTTCCCTGCATCATGTCTGCTATCTGGAATAACATTAAAAAAAAAAAGAACCCTGCTTCTAAACTTTCCCATTTGACTGCCCATGATCATATGACGCCCCTTCATTTTTACCTTCTTTGTTTTCATTCTCTAAGCTCTGCTGACAGAGCTGAATTCTTTAGCTTTTCTTTATAGGATGTGGTCTCCAGACCTCCTACCATTCTGGCTGCCCACTTTTGGATGTTCTGGGTATCAGCACAAAACACAAGGAAGTGTTCTTTTCCTCTATTCAAGCATGGTCCTTCTCTAATACGCATCAGGACTGCTTTAATGATTTTAGCCCCTGAATCACACTGCTGACAAATGCAAAAAATCTGGCCACTGCAGTGCTTCAGCTATTTGCGTGATACATTTAAATAATAAAGCAATATATGACCATTATAAAAAACTAGAAAGTTCAGATGAAAAAGAATAATTTAAAATCACCAAATAATGCTGTCACCTAGAAACATCTAGTGTTAAAATTTTATAATCTTAGAGACTTTTCCCATGAGCTGTTTATATTGACATAAGTATATACATGTGTATGTGTGTGTGTATATATATATATATATATACACACACACATGTTTGTGTATCATGAGCTCATATGTTCATTTTATATATATTTTATGGCTCTGTACACTGTCATATATTATGATGTCTCTTCATGTCAGTAAATATAGTTCTGTTCTGCCTTGGGAAGTAATGTGTATAGTAGTTAAAAATCCAGGATTTGAATCCAGGTGGAACTGGGCTCTGCATGCCATTACCACTTACTTAGCTATATGACCTTGGGTAGGTTACTTACCCTTTCCAAATTTCAGTTATATAGTTATATAACATATACTATTTAAAATAGTTACATAGTTAATATAGCTATATAGCATTCTATTTTATGGATATGCCAATTGATAGCATCTTTAGATTAGGTCCCCCCAATCCTACAATTTAATTTTTGAATCCTAAAGTTGGATTTTATATTTTTGTACTTGTTAAACTTTATCTTGTTGACTTCAACCCAATATTTCAGGCTTTGGAATAATTTTAAAATACTTTTCAATCTTTATCTCTTGGATCTGTACATCATATATAAATTTGATAATCGGACAATATTTAATCCAATTTATAGATGGAAGTGTTAAGCACAGTAAATGTAGTAGAGAACTGCACGTCCCATTGTTGTTATCATTACAGTAGTACCCCCTCTGCCATCGCCCTAGGGCTGTGAATCCACTGATCAAGAGACTTTGGCTAAGACTACTGAGTGTTGAATCAATCCAACAGATTGGTATATTCCTGATCAATTTCCCTCTCTGGTCCCAAGGAAAGGAGAAAGAAATGCTGTCAGAAGCTCTGATTGAATAAGAATATATTATCTTTTCAGCATTCTCATAATCTACCTTTTCAGTAAGAGTTTCATAAAAGTAAATAAGGTTAGATTAGTCTGATGAAGTTTTAGTGAACTTATACTCACTCCTTGAAATTTTAACATTTTTATTAATAATATAGGAGCTATGGACATATGATTTAAATGTAACTACCTCTGGAAAAGGGAAATCTATAGCAACACATCTACACCAACATAAAAATATAAGATAGATCCATTCCAGCTTTTTACTTTAAAAAGAGATGGGGGGAAGGGAAGGTATGCTTTAGAGGGAGAAAGGAAAGAAAGGAGAAAGAAGATAAATCGGAGGATGGAGAGAATCTTTATTTGCTTCATTATTTTTTTCTTGGCAGAGCACTCTATGTTAAGAAAAGGAAAGGACATGCCGAAGTAGTGCCATGCTTAAAAGAAGCCATCATAGCAAAATGCGTATAGATAAATGCCGCCTACGCATATTATGAAACGTACATGTTTACCATTTCTTGTTCACCTGGGGTGGTTCACTCTATGCATAATAATGATTATTATTAAAATAACATAATAGTTTTAAATAATATTGTGGTTATGCTCTCAAAAGCACTCTTTTTTCTTTAACATCTTTATTGGAGTATAATTGCTTTACAATGTTGGGTTAGTTTCTGCTGTATAACAAAGTGAATCAGCTATACATATACATATATCCCCATATCTCCTCCCTCTTGCGTCTCCCTCCCACCCTCCCTATCCCACCTCTCTATCAAAAGCAGCCTTTCAGTATCTTTTTTTAGTTCTTCAGTGCACCTCAGTAGGTTGGTAGGGGATCTCTCAAAAAGGAGAAGAGACAGAAAGGCTAAGTGATTTTCTCCAGAAGATCACAGCAAGTTATTACTGGAATTAAAACCATAAACCGGAGGTTCTATTAGCAGGATCCTCATCTAAGAATTCAGTAAAATTTCCTTTTGTTCTATTCTAGGAGAGTGAGTCAGACTCAAGTAGTACGTTCTAGAGGAACATCCAGGATCCAGTCCTCACCTGCTTTGACAGGCTCCTCTCCCAGAGCTCCTCACTGCATATCTCATGTTCCAGGAACACCAAGCGGCTAGTAGTTTTCCCTACCCTGCACCAGGGCTGCTTCATGCCTTTGCATCTTAGGCAATATAAGTCCATCTAAATAAAGTGCCCTTCACACCTTTCTATACCTGGAAGATTCTTATGTCTGTATCAAACTAGCTCCTCTTCTCCAAGTAGCCTTCACTGAACCTCCAGCAAGGGCTCATGTGTGGCCATCCTAGCACTTGACATTGTAAGGTTCTTACTGTTACATTTACCTCTCTATGTGCCTCTTCTTTACTACAAATTCTTAGCACACTCAGAACCTAACATGTAGTGACTGCTCAAATATTGTTCAAGTGGACTAAACTAACAGGTTGTCTGTACCAAATAGGATGTGAGAGTAAATCTAAATCAATGAATAAATAAATGTCCTTAGACCATATTCTATTTAGAAAGAAATTTAGTGTGATTTTTGAAAATACAATTTTCAAATGGCTACTCTATTGATAGCCATTGTTTATATTGTTACACATCTAATTAGTGTTTTGCCCAAGTGGGCAAAACATGAGTATTTTTTATCCAGAAGCAACCTGTGTTATATTTCAATGGCTAATGGATTTAGGAAGGTTCTTTAAGGAAGCAGTTCTATTTTCATTCAGGTTCCCTAAGAGGTTGGAGGAATCTTTATCAGAAATTGTAGCATTTTGACAATATCTATCTTTTTGAAACATTCTGACATCCAAGTGATTTGATTAAATTTAGTTTTTAATAGGTATGAGGGAATTTTAAAATATTATACCCACAGGATAATTTATTCATGGGGGATCATTTTGTACGTGATGAATCTCTTTCCTTTTCTGGTAGAAATAGAAAAAAGTGGATTGCAGCTGCTAACTTAATAATTTTACTGATAACTAAGAATGGAACAGATCTTGCTGTGAGTTATATAATCAGCTTAAAAAGCACTCCATATTCATTCTGTGACAGAGTATAAAAAACACAAGGCAGAGAATATGGTTATTAGAATTTCTTCCCTGCAAAAGCTTAATGATGTTATATTCAATACTACAGTCAGATAAAGATTGGGTTCGAGTGAGCAAACAGCCGCCCAAGGAATGTATCTTAATGTCAGCCTTAAGTGGCTTTTCTTTTTCCAGCTAAGGAAATCTAACAGGATATTAAAAAACATATTAACCTTTAAAATAGGTTTAGATTCTGCTATGCTTCTGAAGAGGCAATATGAGACTTCTGAGAGCTATGTTTAGTAGAAGGTTTGACCCATAGAATTTGTAGAAAGGGGTCACTTAAATTTAGTTTGAAAGCCAACGCTCGCGTGTGACTCTGTCTAATATCACACCCTCCAATCCATTCTTCACGCAGCTGGTACAGTTACCTTTCTAAAGGCACATCTGATTATGTGGTTCATCTGTTGCAAGCCCTTTAGTTGTGGAATCTAAACACATTAGGTTGGCAGACTAGGTCCTCTGAAAGCAGGTCTTGAAAATAACTGCCCTTGAAATCCATGCTTGAGCCCTAAGGAGCAACTCCTAGTGTGCAGAGCACCTCAGCCATTGACTATTTCTTATTTTAATGCAACCATCCCTGTCAGCCTGGAATGGATGGTCTCGGTCCATTCTCCCAGGGGAATTGATCACCCCCTCTCTTGCACCCATAATTTACCACTACACCACTGTTCTTTCAAGCCACTCTTAACGTTTTGTGTATGCAATTACTCTTCTCTCTTTGACTCTAAACTTTTATTATGTCTGTGTGGCACTTGGTTGACTAGATTTATGAATGGATTCACCCATACCTGAGAGACGTATTGAACGTGATTGCTCTCTCTTGAAAACAATATCGTTCGTGGGAGTTTTGCCAACAATTTCAAAATAAATGGTCTCCAGCTTGGGATGTTTTCCTGAGCTGTTATTATTATACTTACCGATTTTGTTTTCATGTTGTAGTTTAAAACATTAGAGACGAGTAGCTTTGGTTTATAATTTCAGCTCTTACTCAAATACTTAGATTCCTACAGAAGAAAATACTTTTGGCTAAGAAAACCAGCATAGTCAGCAAAAATGCTCAATTTTGACCTTTTTTCCCCATAGAAATTTGTCTTCCAAAAATGTGCCCGTTGATCCATTTTGCCCTCCACTGGTGTTTTTGGATGGGTTTAGGATTTTCTGGGGAGCAAACATGAACGAGGCATCACCATTTTTAGCTAGATTCCTAACCATTTAGAGTGATTCTGTGTTATTTTGTTCCTTGAGCTGTCACTAATCTTGGCTGCTGGATTATTGTTACGTCTGAGTTATCTTAGTTATATAAAGTCAGAGATTATCATGTTAGGTATTATATGTAGTTATAGAATTAGTCATTGCTGTTCTCTGTAGGCATAAAAGTAAGTTCTGAAGTAGACACCATCACTGGGGCATAGAGCGTTGAGTTAATTTTGTCTATCTTCCTTTTATTTTTGAAGTGGAGAAAGCTGAAGTCTAGAATCTTAAGTGATTATCTAGGATTTCATGGCAAATTCAGAGAAGCACTGAGCCCCACGCAAAGTATTTCCAAAATGCCTCCCCTGCCTTTTGGATCTGAAAACCATTCCAGACTACTCAGGAGGTAGCAGGCGTGGAGTTACAGTGTAGCTTGCTTTCCATTGGTGTTTTCATTGTCCCTTTGTAGAAGACTGCCACATGAATAATTAATCCTCAATGAACTAAGAGACTGAAGCACAAAGCTGCCTTATAAGTACTGGCTTTATCAAAGTGACTATATACTTTTAGGTGATGCCCTAAAAGTATCCAAAAAGCTGATTTTTTTAAAAAAAGATGATTTTCTACTTGAATTAGCAGAAACTTTGACTAGTGAGTGAAGATCTCAAATTATAATTACTCCTGTTAACAAGTGTGCCTGTTACTTGCCTATGGTTTGCAAGACTCCACGTTGAGCTGGGTCAGCACGGATGGCCTCGTGGAGCTACGGATAAGCTAATAAGAGAGGCAAGGGAGGGAAAACAGCCTCAGGGAAACATGCGGGTAGTCCTGGAGTCCTTTATAAATATATCTCCACACCACTCCCTGCCTGGCACCTGACCGGGTTCTTCCTTAATAGGTCAACCATTGTTGCTAGGCGGCTTTAATCATTTTGCAATTTCGAGTTAAGAAAAAGTAATACCATAGCTTTGTGTCAGCTTTCTGCCTTTTATTCATAGTAAGAGGACATAAAAAGTTCTTGAAAAATGCCCTGTCTTGGAAACCTTGCAAGAAGGTAGCCCTTTCAATCAGAAAACATTTCAAATAGCAGCGCTGTCAGCCTTCTTGCTTTGAGCTGATAATAGGGACAGTACGTGGGTTGGAGGAGGGGGAAAGAACAGCCTTTAATTCTGCCTACATCAGGAGCACTTTAAGGGAGGAACTCGACCTTTTTTGTGTCCTTTAAAGCCTACAGTTGTGCTAAACATGCAGTCTGCACTTTGGGGTGGTTGCTGAACGAGTGAATGGGTGTGTTGGATGGATGATGGAAGGATAAATGGACATAGATATTTTACATTGACTTTGTGTCATTTTGAATGACACAGGATCTCTAAAATAAATTTGTCTCCTCATAATGGAATACTTTTTCTTCCTTTTTTATTTGCATGAATAAAAGAATTATCCTCTTATTCTTCTCTAGTCTCACATGAAAAAAAAGAGCCTTCTTTGTAAAGCTACCCACCTTTCTTCTGGATTACCTCCCATCCTCCTTCTTTGGGACCTGACCCCTTAATTGTCTCTCTCGCTTCCCTAACGTCTGCCCCTTCAGAAGGCGTTGACTCTCTGGCACACCATTTCCCCTTGTTCAACACTCAGCACTTTAAAGGAGTGGTAGGTACCTAGTGCTTTCCCTCCCAGTTACTTCTTAATTCTCTGCAGCTCAGCTCAAACTCTTTGAGGATAAATATTCCCACACTTAAGATGGAAACCGTAGTACCCCCTGGCAAGGTGGTTTTTAATATTTGCTTACTGTCTGCCTACTTATAATTGATAAGTGGTTTCTCTAATTATGATGATTTGGGTCGACAATTCTCACAAAGAAAAGTCTTTTTTTCCCCAGGCTTGGAGAGCCTTTCTTTTCCCCCTTATTTTCCTTAATTTTCCCTCCAGCAGCACGTCCTCTGTGAAGCTCCTCATTGGTTATTCAGCTTTGCTCCTGTTTCTACTTGATGCTTATTTGCTTATTTAGTTTTCTTATGGTAATTACATGAGACTACGTAATAGCACATATTTTACTTAAAAAATTCTCAGCATCTAATTCAGTGCTGAGCACATAGTAGGTAATTAATAAATACTTCTCAATTGACTAAACTATTACAGATGTATGGGGGAGTCACTCTTTTGAGTAAACCTGATTGCCAGTTTATTAAGGACTCTGAATGCCCACAAAAGTACATTCATCGTGGTAATTTAACTGATTACCTTTTCTTCTTGCAGGAACTTCAGCTATTACAATAAGTAAGAAGCCCTTTGCGTCTTTATTACTGTCTTCTTGATCCATATATTGATTTTAAGGTTGGTTTGTTGGACACTTTACTGTATTCCTTTTCATCATAGTTGTGAGTTATTATTTCAGAATCAGGAAACATGATTCATAGACAAAGGGACTGACTAGGTAATAGAGTATCTCTGATTGTAAACTAAAGATATTTTGGGATGCATAACAAGAATTCACGGTAAAAGGCTTACATATTTTGCAGACCTTCTAGGACTGATTAACAGTCTTCTTTGGAGTGTGTGTGTGTGTGTGTGTGTGTGTGTGTGTGTGTGTGTGTGTGTTTTGCACTGGGTTAAGGATGAGAGGGCAAAGGATTGCTAGCAATCCTAGATGGTAACTAGAAAGAGAATCAAGGCTTTAACTATATGTTACTATTATGCTTTCCTCTTAAAGAAAAATACTTTCTGATGTGAAATACAACTGCTTCCAGTTCCAAACTACATGATTCCCCTCTAAGGGATTTGCCAAAATGGCACAAAATGGTGGGGGTAGGAGCAATTTTAATGTAAAAACAATACAACTGAAAAGAAATTCAGAGCCATGCTTCACTGGACAGAATTGCAGTTCAACTGAATTTGGTTGATTTTTTGTAAGTCTGCCAAAAATCTGAAGATATTAAGTATTCTGTTATTTTATTATTATTTTTTAAAGTAAACTGAACTTATCAAAGTGCCTTTGAAAATCTATTAACCTTTTATCCTAATCCAAGTAGACAACTTCCTTATTCCGTGTGTCATTAACCTCCACTATCACTTCCAGTTGACTTCTAGCAAAGTAGTAAAAATGACTTGTGATAGATGCTCAACACACTTCATATGGTGTGTTCCTTTTTATTCTTGAGTACTATGAGTTATGTAGTCCATGCTATCATTTTGGAAATGTCCTTAATTTCTTTATATGTGGGACCCTGTATCTCACAGATCTCATATCACTCCTAACTATGGTGATTCCTTGAGAAAGGAGAAATGTGTGACATTGCGTGTCTAAAAATGTCTTTATTTTATGTTCATGCTGTGCTGATAATTTTGCCAGTTACAGACTTTTAGATGAAAATTATTTTTCATGAGAATTTTGAAGGCATCACTCTCTTGTCTTCTAGATTCCAATGTTAATATTGAGAATCCGATACCCCTTTTTCCTAATTCTTTGTATGCAACCTTCTCTCTCACTCCACTGCCTAGAATTTAAGTATATGGTGTGGATCTTTATTGATTTTTCTAGACATTTTCAAGGACTTTTCAATTTGGACACTCATATCAGTCAGTTTTGAGGAATGTTCTTTTATTTCTTTGATAATTCTAGATAGACTGGTCTTTCCTGCTGAAACTGCTATTAGTTAGATTTTGGACCATATGGATTTTCTAAACTAGTATTTTTGGTGTTGTTTGTTTCTAAGCCCTTTCTTTGTCGTTTTGTTCCTCCTTGGGACATATTTTCTTGCTTGCATCTTCTAATTCTATTATTGGACTTAAACATTTTCTACTTACATACTTTTAATTTCAAAGAACTCTTTTTTTGTGTTTTTATCATCCTTTGTATGACATTTTGTTCTTAATTCATGCATGCGTGCAATGTCTTTGATCTGTGATGCTATCATTGTCAGTTATCTGAAATTTCCATTTTTGTTTCTTTTGTTTTTTCTCCGATTTCATTCTCTATCTTTCAGTTGGAGACTTTTCTCAAGTGTTTGGTAATTCTTGCTTTTCTACTCATGTTCATGCTTAAACACCAATAAGAAGCTTTGTGAGAAAGTTGGGTGTGTTCATTCATCAGCTTTTCTGTGATCAGCCAGATCATTCTTGGCTGGGGACCCCCAAATTCAGTCTGAGTACATTTTCCCCCAGTTTCTCTAGAGCAGGATTCTCCAGTCTCCTTTGAAGGCAGCATGAGCCTGGCTGTTGACATCCTAGAGCTGGCGGGAAGGAGGGATGGGTGTCTCTGTGTTTTCTCACCCCTCCCCCACCACTGTCCCTGGTGTCCTTGAGTCTTGATAGTCTCAGGCTTAATTTCTCTGTAGAATATTTCCTCACACTCCTGTGGCAATGAGGGATGAGTAATCACATAATAAGTACGTTGGATGTGGGGATGCAGAAAAATTAATGCTCTTTATAGAGACTTTCAAAATATTCTCTTATTTTCAAACTTCTTAGTCCAATATACTCTTCCCTTACACTCTTCCTGTACTTCCAACTCCTAGGCCTTTTCTAGGTTCTGAAGGGTAAATTGAAGTGACTCTCCCTGGTGTCCTCCTCAGTAGGCACCTTCCTTATTCCTACTAACGTTTTTGGCTGTATCTCATGGGAATTGGGTTTGGTGTCTGTCTGCTAAAATGACTAAATCTTAAAAAAAGACTGGCCTACTATGGAGAACAATATGGAGATTCCTTAAAAAACTAAAAATAGAACTACCATATGACCCAGCAATCCCACTACTGGACATATACCCCAAGAAAACCCTAATTCAAAAAGAGTCATGTACCACAATGTTCACTGCAGCTCTATTTACAATAGCCAGGACATGGAAACAACCTAAGTGTCCATCGACAGATGAATGGATAAAGAAGATGTGGCACATATATACAATGGAATATTACTCAGCCATAAAAAGAAATGAAATTGAGTTATTTGTAGTGAGGTGGATGGACCTAGAGTCTGTCATACAGAGTGAAGTAAGTCAGAAAGAGAAAAACAAATACTGTATGCTAACACATATATATTGAATCTAAAAAAAAAAATGGTCATGAAGAACCTAGGGGTGGGACGAGAATAAAGACGCAGACCTACTAAAGAATGGACTTGAGGACGTAGGGAGGGGGAAGGGTAAGCTGGGACAAAGTGAGAGAGAGGCATGGACACATATACACTACCAAATGTAAAATAGACAGCTAGTGGGAAGCAGCTGCATAGCACAGGGAGATCAGCTTAGTGCTTTGTGACCACCTAGAGGGGTGGGAAAGGGAGGGTGGGAGGGAGACGCAAGAAGGAGGAGATATGGGGATATATGTATATGTATAGCTGATTCACTTTGTTATAAAGCAGAAACTAACACACCATTGTAAAGCAATTATACTCCATTAAAGATGTTAAAAAAAAAAAAAGGCTGGCCTTATTGAGAAGACTTACATTATGTATGGAATAGACTGGTATATAGCTATAGGTATATAGATAACTCAACTAAAAGTAATTTAGAAAGTCCACAAGGTCCAAAATCTAACCAGTACTGTGCAAATTTCATCAGGAAGGACAAAACAATGTAATCTATATGGAAATTATCAAAGAATAATGAAATGAAAGCTAAC
Source organism: Pseudorca crassidens (assembly GCF_039906515.1). Classification (NCBI taxonomy): domain Eukaryota; kingdom Metazoa; phylum Chordata; class Mammalia; order Artiodactyla; family Delphinidae; genus Pseudorca; species Pseudorca crassidens. The sequence continues at coordinate 9,635,838 of NC_090313.1, forward strand.
ATTATGGTACTTTAGTGTATCTGTGATGATGTTGTTCTCTCTCTCTCCGGCTACTTCCAAGATTGGGCTATGTAAAACCGGGAGCCTAATTGGAAATGCTGATCTATAAACCGAGAGACCTAAAATATTAACATGTGATCATGAATTACTTTTCCTGTATTGAGATATGGGAAGGCCTCTGAAGGAATGGGCTGTGGACGTGTATTGATGGGAAAGTAGGTTTAAGTGGAAGCGGTCATAGAGAGGAAAAAAAGGAGATGGTTTTAACACTGTGGCTTCTAGTCGGCCAAGGTGCTGCCTGGTAGCCTTGGTGTTAGTGTGGGTTGAAAACAGGTGCTTTCCTGGGAATGGGGGCGTCACTGACACAACTGCCAGAATGGCCCTAGATCCCAGAAGTTCCCTTCTTATCATAGTGGGTTCTTTTGAAAAATCTAGGACATCCTTCACGTGATCATCTCAAAGATAACTAAAAAGCAGAGCACATTTTAGAGTACAAAAGGCAAAATTCTAAATATCGTAGAAAGCTAGATTATTTCCAGTAGAGTTTATAACATGTGTGAAACATGAAGTTAGAATTCCAATCACAGAAACCTTGTACTAATGCACTCTTTTATCCCAACCTCGTCTGTAATGATTGGCAGTTCTGCATAATAGATCTTGAATCTTGGTGCAACAGGGCAACGTTGAAGCAAGAGAGGACGTCTCGTTTGCTTTTATTTCACTGAGTAGAGCTACATGACACTGCTGTTTCTGAAGCGTGGCTATCATTTGTATGCTTTGCTGCAAACAGCCTTCCTGGCTGCAGTAATTTAGGGGCATCTGAGAGCTAAGTCTGAAGGTGCAGTACTGCGCCATCAGGCAAGCACTGAGTAGGATGTCCTCTGAGGTGGGTTTCATTTTGTAGGTTGTGTGCAACACGCATTTCTGTTGATCCACTGGATCTACCTACCAACACGTCTGGAAGATAGGACGAAGCCAGGGATGTTCAAATCAACTTAACATTTCTTTAGGCAAATCAACTTAAAAATAATTGTGTCAGCCCAAATCCAGCAGAGTGCGTGGGCTGCTCAGGCTGGGTCTTCTGGTTTACCTCAGGTGCTTTGCTAGGAGGGCTGGAGCACACCCCTTTTGACATCATCTCTCTGTGTGTGATTGGAGAGGCTGGGACCTGAACAGATGGCCTTGATCTGGGCTCCCATGACTACCAGGCATTCCAGGCAGGCAGATGAGTGATCTGGCTTGTTCCTTCTCTTTTAAATTGCTGTCAGCCAGAGAAAAATGGTGAAAATAAATCAATGGCTCCCTCCTCCAGACCCAGCATGTACCTTTCAGTCATCAAAATAAGAAACATCCTGTGGTGGCTGTTGGGTGATTTCTCTGATAGAAGGAGCCCTTCACACACTGGAGATGAACATAACTGGAGATGAGGCCGACTCATGCCTCAGAAGGGACGTTTTTTTGTCAGGGCCAAAAGTTGGCACTGAATGGACAGAAGCAGGTTTGGAGGGAGCATTGTTTATTCACTCCCAGATGCTTTGCATCCTTTGGGACTGGGCTCCGTAGTTTTGGTAACTGGTTGGTAACTGTTTACATCTCCTATCCTCAGAACACAGGAAATCACAAACAGGAACCCTGCTCAGTATCTCTGGCAGTGCCCTTGTGTTTCTGCTGTACCGAAGGCTGAGGGGCCTCTTCTTGTGTCACATCCATATTCTTGCCACTTCACTGAGTCCAGAGGAAACTGTAATCGAGAGACTCAGTTTAAGTAAGACCAATACTGTAGCTTTAACTCTTGTTTCATCTTCAATATTAACAAGTTGACCCTGAACTTGGCAACTTTTTGGAGTCACATGTCAAAAAAATTGGTTCTGGATCAGGAGAGTGTGGGATCTTTTATTTTTTAAGATTTGAAATATCATTGCGTGATTAATTAATTATTAGTATATTAACAGGATGACCTTGAACTAGACTGTTTCATGACCCAGTTTCCCTTTATTTGGAATAAATACCGCCCCCAACCTTGCTCACAAATCTATGAGTCATATTCTCACACATGCAGACTGATTTTCTAGTTGTCATGGACGTTGATGTGTTTTCAAACAGTAAACATTTCACGTATGTACATATGTGAGAGCTATGTTGGGGTTAAGGTAGAAGGGAAGTTCTACTTTTTGGAATGAATCTGAGATATATATATATACACACACACACACATATATATATATATATATATATATATATATATATATATATATATATATATATGAGGCTTTTCAATTTTGAAAGCTTCATCTGGCCTGTGGGTGGCATGTTGGATATCCCAAGACTTACTTAGTGCAGTATGTTAATCTAGTTCCCAAATTTTACATAGCTTGACACATAGAACTGGTAATGTTTCTAGAAATACCATAAATAGAAATATCTTCGTAAGACCTTTACTTTGTGATCTGCTTCAAGTTGTCTCACTAGTTAGCTAGAAGCATTATGGGACAGTCAGGTCAGAGCATTGAAAGTGGGACTTCTGGTCTTATTTCTGATTTGGTTTATAACTGAGCTTTATAACTATTTCTTGAGAAATATTGCTTATCATGTCTCTTCACTGATGCTTAAAATATATATATGCAAAATAAAGCTGTCTAACTTGCAAGGCTTTTGGGAGGGGTTCTTTATAAATGTGAAGGCACTCAGATGTAAAAATTATTAATGACTGAAATACTTAAAACTGTCAGGAAGGATGGCAACATTTCAGCCAGCCCTCGAGAGGTGACAAGTCTGCTGTGAGTTAGTCATCCTCTGTGGATGATGTATTTGAGGACGTGATGCAAAGCAGTTGAATTTATAAAAAAGATGTCGGTAAAGCTCTTTTTGGAGAAGTCATGGATTGCAGCCTTAAATTCTGGGAAAATGGAATTTTCCCTCAGCTTTACAAATGTGGCAGCAGGGATCCTCACTATTTTGCATTTTTGGATTCTTATTAATGTTTCACACACACATGGAGTCAATAAAATCTGTGATAATTAAAAATGCTATCTTAAAGGTATATTTAAAAATATTAACATATAATGGCATCTCGTAAGAATGACTGTTTTACTTCAGTTGCTTCATTTATGCATTTTCTTTGGAGAAATGGGCAGTCAGCTATTTGTTCGTTCTTATCCTTGTGTTCAAACGTATGAAATAGAGTTAGGCCTTTATGTCCCAGGGAAGCACCACGACTCTTAGCACAAGAAAACTTTGAAAAGTATCTCTTCTTTTTCCTACCCTTACAACTTACAGTCAGCCACCTAACATGCCCTTAAGTTGGTGGAAAATATTGACTGAGAAGGAAGTACAAAGAAGAGAAAAATGAGACCAAAGAGGTGAAGTAACTTATTTTACTCGTAATTCAGTTCTTGCACAAATATGTCTTGCGCTGGGTGCTCTGCTGGTTGCTATTTCTGTGCCCTTCCTATTCCATTATGGTGCCTGCCCATCTTTGCGGTGCGGGATTTGCTCCATGGAAGTTTACTTTTGTTTCCACGGGAAGAATTTTCTTGGTGCCTGTTCTCTTCACATAGACTCAGTGAACCTCCTCAGTTTCCTCATTTATTAAATGAGCATGCTGTACTACCAACTGCAGACTTTCTTGATTCTATCATCCGTTAATTACACATGAAAAATGCTGTTGAACCCTGAAAATCCTTCATTGTGCATTTCACGTAGCTTGTATTCATCATGCTGTGTTTTATGTTTACTTCACCTTGTCTTAAAGATGGCATGAGAAATAGTACTGTAATGCCCCTTGGTGATACAGTGCTCAAATGAAGGGTTCAGTTATTTTAAACAGTTGGTTACATTTTGCTTTGGGTCTTATGTTGTGAACAAGCTGGGCTTTGTAGCACTGTCATGATTCTCCCTGCCTTTTCCAGTGGTAAGTGCAGACCCACATTACAGCACTGTGAACTGTGGAGCCCAGGGCCTAGCAAACTGTGAATGTATAATAACGAGGCCAAAATTTAGCTAATAGATGCAGGCTGAGGATACACATATGTGATGGAGCAGAACATCACTTCCATTTGGGGCCCAAGGTGTTGGGATTGTACCGGAATCTATAGTAAATTGCATAAACTGGAACTGTGTCTTTTGGGGCCTTGGAATATTAAAAATATTAGAGAATAGAACAGTTCAGAATATAATCATTAAACTGCTTTGTAACTTTTGACCTGGGATAATGTACAAGTGGCCATTCCTTTGTTGGCTGTTTGCCGTGTTTTAAGGATTTTGCTGACTGCTTTACGTATAGCATTTTGTTTAATGAGTATAATAATTCTGTGGCATAGTTTATTGTCCACACTTTACAGAAACAGACACTGAGTTGCAGAAAGGTTAAGCGACATGCTTAAGCACTCAAAGCTGCTATTCAAGTCGAGGACTGTCCGATTCCAAAGCCATACTCCTAATCACTATGCTGTGATTCTCCCCGCATCACCCAGTCATTGACCACATTTTTATTGGCATATTACTCTTTTTGATGCCAGGGAAACAGAGAATAAAATAGATAAATAATCCTGATCTCACGGAACTATCATTCTTATAGGCAAGATGGTCAATGAAGAAATGGGTAAAATGTATAGGATGTCATATAGTAATGGCAGCTTTGGAGAACAATAAAGCAGTGAAGGGAGTAGGGAGTGATGAGCAAGGGGGTGGGTCTTGCAGTTTTGAGTAAGGTGGTCAGGGAGGCCTTGCTGAGAAGATCACACTGGAACAAGGGCATGAGTGAAGGCATAATTGAAGCGGTAGTGGGGTGGAGTTGAAACATACTGGAAAGGGCTCAAGAGAAAGGAAGAGAGAGGAGTTGGAGAGAGAAAGAGTGAAGACAACTCTTTGAAGTCATGTGTCAGAAACTGGTCCTGGATCAGGAGAGTATGGGATTTTTTTTTTTTTTTAAAGATTTAAGATTTCATTGCATGGTTAAGTGCTAAGTGCTAATGGTCTAGCGGAGAAGGAAAATTGATTGATAATGCACAAGAGAGACGTGAGAATTTTACCAAAATGTCTCAGAGGAGGTGAGATGGATGGGACCTAGTGCAGAAGTGGAGAGCTCAATCTTCCGAGCACGGAAAATGGTTCACCAAGATCGGAGGGAAGGCAGAGGGTAGGCGCACAGCGCAGGTCGGTGAAGAGCTGCACCTGTGGGAGTTGAGGGCCTTCTCTTCAGATTGCTCCTATTTTCTCATCGAAAAAGCAAAATCAGATCTTGGGCTGAGGGTGCAGATGGGCGAGGCTGTGTTGGAAATCCGAGGAGGGAACGGTGCAGAATTTTCACTGGAAGAGTGATAGAGTGGCTGGAACATATCTCCGCAGTTTCATTGTCTGCCAGCATTAAGGGTCCACTTGGGGTTAGTGGCCATGTGTTCAGAGTGAAACAGTTGGTGTGACTGTTTCCGAGGAGTGAGCGTGCTTCCCAAACCAGGTCAGGATGCGCAGAGGAGGTGGAAGGGGTTTTGCCGGAAGAGTGTAGTAAGGAAGATAATAATCATGAAATTTAAGCTGGGCAGGTGGGAAGTGAGGACATGGGGGGTGGTGAGGAACATGGACATGTGATGAGATCAATGGGTTGTGAGCCCTGGGAGGGTCCAAGAGCCAGGGACTGAGGCGGAAAACAGGGATGGTGGTCTGAGAGTGGGATGCTTGATGATGAGGTGACAAGTCTTGGCTGTAACCATAAGTCTGAGCAGCTGAGGGGGCCAGAGGATGAGATCATTGGAGGACCTGAAAGATCACCATTAGTTGGAGAGGGAAACCACCAAGAACTGGGGTTCTTGTGTTGGGCTTCTTCTAGAGATTGACGATGAGCTAAGATTGAAGAACTCCTACAAGGGAGTGGTTGTGGCCAGAGGTCAGCAGTGCTCGCGGGAAGGAGCAAGTTGTTGGCGGGTTTTAAGGAAGAACAGTCTGCTCGCAGTGAGCGTTGCCCACCAGTGGGACTGAGGACCTGTGGGTCTTTGGGGAGCAGGGAGGGAAGGGAGAACCCCCTGCTGAGGAGGAGGGGGCCGAGGAGGACACCAAGCCCGCGTCATCCTGGTGGTGTGGAGAAGAAGGCAGCCTTCACTCACGGGGCCAAGAAGAAGCTGAGTCCTCGGAGGAGAACCAGGTCTCGACTCGCAGCAAGAAGCTGAAGTGGGGAGACAGAGGGCGCTGGGCAAGGAGGAGTTGTACTAATGAGCATGGGCTTTGGCGGATGCAGTGTAAGAACTTTAAGAGCTGGGGCGCGGTGGACGGGGCCAGAGAGGAGCATGTAAAGGCTGCACGGGATGGTAGACTGAGAGAGTAGAATGGACCGGAACTCCTGGGCCACTTCAAAGCGGAAAATCAAGTGAGCACCCATGCTTGCTGGGCAGACAGCGGTGCGGAGGGTGGGTGTGATGCGCGGTGAGGAGGAAAGGAGGTTGGTCAAGAGCGTGTGGGGCTTGGGGATTCTCCTCCTCCTGAAAGTGATGGTGCAGAGGCTTGCAGAGAGCAAGTTGCACCTTGAGCACCAGCATATCTGGAATGCTCTTCTGAGTCCGAGAACGTGAGCAGTGCTAGGGCACACGCTTGTTTCATACTAGACACTTCTGCTAAGGAACTCATTTTCTTCATTTGCGAGAGTACTCAGCTGTGGAGCTGCAGATTTTCCCCCTTGTTTTAAAAAAAATTTTCATTAATGTTACTGAAAGCAGAGAAATAGGTAGTTGAAATAGTTCATGCAATTTTGGAGGACTGGAGAGCCATTCCTAGGTGGCAGGTGATTACCTGACATTCTTCAGCTTTATTTTGATGAAGATACCTGGAGATGTGAGCCCAGTTGCTGGAAGCTAATTATCCATTTAACTTTTGTTTTCAATTTGAATTTTTGGAGTTTTGCTGGGTTTATCCTATACTAGACTGAACTATTACTCTTGTTTAACACATGAGCCGAGCAGAACCTTCTCTGTAAGTCTGCCTTCTGTGGAGGAATAATTGGGATTATTTTCTTGACTTTTTGTTCTGTTCTTATTCTATAGTTTATGTATTTTGGTCTTTTATGGCCTTTCTTTTTCAGGCACAATCTCCAGGACACTGGAACATTCATTTCCTCTCATGCATTTTTTCTGGATCTTTTTTTCTTTTGCCCTTTTAAATTTATTTTAAAATGTAGGATTTAAGTAGCATATCAGATTATAAAATGCTTTATAATCATTTTGAACTGTGTTCTTGTGCCGCTGTTCCTCCTGTCATCCCAACCCTGTTTCCTAACCAACGTGGTAATAGATGAGGACTTTGTTCTCCAGTGAGTGATGAGGAAATGGTGCTAAATATGCTATTTATTGTCTATTTGCTAATCATTAATTTGTCCCAAGGAAATAATTCACAAGGCTAAGGAAATCATAAGAAGGGGGTCAACATTCTTCTTTTGGTTTTGATTTATTTAAATTGAACTTAGATTATGGGATAATTCTCTACTGATTATATTAACAGTTTTATTTGGCATTGTGCAGTTTGTGGCTTTTAGCATGTTAAATGACATTTTTGAAAAAAATTTTGGCTGCCATATTTTCAGCGAAGAAATTTATTTTCTCTAGTCCTTTGCATTTGAAGTTTGATTGTTGTTCTTGGGCTTTTGGGCTTATTCTTTACATTTGGTTTGTTATTTGAGACTGTGATTTAAAACTTGAATTAAACAATATCAGAATGATTATGATTCATCTCACATTTCAATCCCATAAATAACAGTGACTATAAGTTTTCCTTTTCTCTCAGGAATGCTCAACCAGATGGACAAGGACTGATTTGCTGATTTATTTTGCTTTGTTAAGCATCACCTGTGTCCATTGGAGCAAGTGTGAAAAAAAAATTGGCATTTAAAATTTATTGAACAAACACTTTTCCTTTGTTTATACCAGGCGCTGTTTATGTACACTCAGGGTGCATCAATGAACAGATGGATAAAAACAAAAAAATCTGTGCCTTCATTGAGCTTATATTCAATTTAGGATAGGCAGGGGGCTTGGGGGGTGGGAATAGACAAAGAGCAAACATGGTTGATACATGTAGTATATAGTGTGATAGACGATGGTAGCGTTGTGAAAAAACGTAAAGCAGGGAAGGTAGGATTAGGAGTGCTGGGGTGGGAGTGAGGTTGCAAACTTGAATTTTAAATAGTAAGGTCAGGGCAGGTCCCTTCAAGGAGGTGAGGGCATTAACCATGACGCTATCTGGAAAATAGAGTTCCAGGCAGAGGGAACAGCCAGAGAGTGTCTATTGCACATCGAAATAATACCAGGGTGGTCAGAATGGCCGAGTGATGGGAATAAGAGGGAATGTGAGGGAGACAAGATCAGGAGGAAATGGTCACCGAAGGGAATGATCCGTCTGTAAATGGCCCACAGGGCTATTGTGAGGACTGCAGATATTCTTTCTATTCAACAAGAGAGAAAAATAATTTCATAGTGATATTTTTCTCAAAGTTTTTTTTTCTTTTGTTGATAACCTTGATCTGATTGGATACTCTCTGCCTCTTTTTAAAATTCTTTGGAAAAAATAATTCCAGGTATGATTAGAAACCAGTATAATCTTTTCATCTTTCCTTGGCATCCTTCATTCTTTGTTTCTGTCTGGTGATATTTGAGAGCTATTTGTGGAAATCTGGCCCCATCTCTTTAGGTTCCTTCCTTTTCCTTTGAGCGTTTTCTCTTTGGTGTACTATGATTTTAAAAATATCCTCTTTTATTTAAAAAAAAATCTTATGACTGCTCTGTGTGTGGTGTGTTTATGATATTGAACTGAGAATGACAGTAAAGTTTAAAAAAATTCACCTTTAACATTTCTAAAAGTATCAACAGAAATAACAACAAATACCAATTAATGGTTAACAGACAATGTGGTAAAAAACTGAATTTTAATGAACTATTTAAATGTGTTAATATTTGTAATGTGCTTAGAACAGAGTTTCTCATATGAAAGTGTAATGTCTTTCTTTAATAAAGGAAGAAAAGAACTGTGAATGGGCAAGAGACTTCACCTCAGTTAGCCTCAGCTTCCTCACAAGTAAAACAGGGTTCATAACCATTTTACCCATTTGAAGATTAGAGATCATGTTCATAAGTGCCTCACATGATGTCTGGTGCCCAGTAATAATAAAAACCCTGTTACCCAACACTCACTGAGGGCTGCTCTGTTCTAGTCCGTGTGTAAAGCCTTTGCACCCAGGGCCTGATCGCACTTCCACAAGAGAAGAAATCTCATCTCTATGGTTTGCTGTTTGTATAAATGATGGAGCCAGACTTTGAACCTGGGCAGAGCCCAAGCTCTTAATCATGACACCAGCAGGCTTTTGTAAGTGTGTGTTGGGCAACAGAGAGAGCGGTCTTTCCCTCCATTCTTTTAAGTCCTTGGCCCCTCCTTTCCACTTTGATTTTAGAATGAGATCACGTATTAGGCACACTGAATTTCATTGCTACAATTATTGTCCTTGGGTACAAAAGTATTGTCATGTCTGTCTGTTATGCCTTCTCCTTTTTCCCCTTAACATCAGCCAAGATGAACATGGTAATGCCTCCAAACATGTGCGTGTGCTCACAGACAACACGGGCTCAGAACATACACACATGGGCTGCACACTGGGATCTTTTGAGGAGTGCTATGCTACATAACTCTCTTAAGATCCCTTGAGCAGTAGTTTACTCTCAGTGAAACAATCACTGATCTGGACTCAATTTGTTTCCTTTAGTTGTATGTAACAAATTGGAGAGCAGCAAATGAAACTCAGAATCTGGATTTAAATCACACACACCCCCCCCCGGTAATATATTTTATTGCTACTAGGAGGTTCTTTTTTTCCCTGATGCTTGGTTATTGGTTATTGGATATTGGTTATTGTAGGTCATATATCTTTTTAAGTTCTCAAAGGTTAAAAAAAATCGAGGCCAGCATGGTAAGACCTTACAATTTATATTCTCAAAGGAGCCAGTAAAGGGTTTTGTTTTGTTTTTTAATTGGAGTATAGTTGCTTTACAATGTTGTGTTAGTTTCTGCTCTACAGCAAAGTGTATCAGCTATATGTATACATATATCCCCTCTTCCTTGGATTTCCTTCCCATTTAGGTCACCACAGAGCAGTGAGTAGAGTTCCCTGTGGTATACAGTCTGTTCTCGTTAGTTATGTATTTTATAAATGGCAGTGTGTATATGTTAATCCTGATCTCCCAATCCATCCCACCCCACCTTCCCCCCTTGATATCCATACATTTGTTCTCTACATCTGTGTCTCAGTTTATGCTTTGCAAATAAGTTCATCTCTACCATTTTTCTAGATTCCACATATATGCATTAAAATATGATATTTGTTTTTCTCTTTCTGACTTATTTCACTCTGTATGACAGTCTCTAGGTCCATCCATGTCTCTGCAAATGACCCAGTTTCATTCCTTGTTATGGCTCAGTAATACTCCATTGTATATATGTCCCACATCTTCTTTATCCATTCCTCTGTTGATAGACATTTAGGTTGCTTCCATGTCCTGGCTATTGTAAATAGTGCTGCAGTGAACATTGGGGTGCACGTGTCTTTTTGAATTATGGTTAAAATATTTTTGCTAAATTTAATCTGGACTAATATACGAACAATACAATTTCAGTTTGACTCTGAGGTAGGGTTTTGTCCTTACCGATGTCATATTAATACCTTTTGAATATCAGCTTTTTATGTATCTTTGTTAGATAACTCCTAAGAAAATTATGAATCAGACTCTTTAATGGTACTCAGTTAGCTTACATCATCAATGATAAAGACAGGAAACAAAATAAAAGGGAGCAGGTTAATGAACTATAGAAAACATGATATTATAAATCCATAGCTACATGTGATCCTGCCTTCATCTGAACACTCAGAATTCCAGGTATTCTTAGGGAAATCTGTGACTAATGCAGCTGAAAAGGTCTCAGACGAACGTGTAGCAGTTTTTCTTATATACCGGAATGTGTCAAATGCTGACACATTATTATAATAATATTATAATAATAGTATAATATTATAATAATATATTATAATAATAATATAATAATTTATAATTATAAATTATTAACAATAATTTATAAATTGACATTGCAGCAGCTTTTTTAACCTTACACTTGGGCAGAAAAAGGAAAAAATCATTGGAGACAGTACTAACTAAATTTTTTTTTTTTTTTTTGCGGTACGCGGACCTCTCACTGTTGTGGCCTCTCCTGTTGCAGAGCACAGGCTCTGGACGCGCAGGCTCAGCGGCCATGGCTTACGGGCCCAGCCGCTCCACGGCATGTGGGATCTTCCCGGACCAGGGCACGAACCCGTGTCCCCTGCATCGGCAGGCGGACTCTCAACCACTGTGCCACCAGGGAAGCCCTAACCAAATTTATGTTACAGGCAGAAACCAAAGGCCTTCTATCCCACCTTTTTGCCAGTTTTAGAAATGCTGGCATAAGGATCAATTTGTGAGAAAAGCAAGGACTGGAGAGATCAAAATAGAACATTTCTCTAGCTTTTATTTTGTTGTTTTTAGTATTACACAGTGAATTTTCTTTCTTTCTTTCTTTTTTATTTTTATTTTTTTTTAGTTTGAAGATAAACTGGGAAGAGGTAGAGATTAGGCATAAAGGGAACAAATGTATATTTATCTCTTAAAAGTATGTGGGATTAGAACACATGTTACATAGTCTGTTTTAGAATTGATTTATATACATTTTAATAGGAAACAATAACCATAGTGATCTTATGAAATTTTAAAAATTCTATGTGGGCTTTTGTTTTACCTTATTTTGCAAAATTAATAATGATGATTCTGGGAATTCCCTGGTGGTCCAGTGGTTAGGACTCCACACTCGCACTGCCATGGGCCGGGTTGAGTCCCTGCTTGGGGAACTAAGATCCCACAAGCCACGTGGCTTGGCCAAAAAAAAGATAATTTTACCTGAAGGAAATCACGTAGGGGGCAGGGAAGGAAATATTGAACCAAACCTTTATTTAGAAATATGAGAAGACAACATATTAGGCAAAGTTTTGGATAATTTTTTTAAGAGTATGGACATCTCGAGAGTCCAATCTATAGTTACTGATGTTCTCCATCTTCATAAATGCCCGTGAGTCACCACCATTCATCATGGCAGTTATGGGATCCCCGAAGCTGCAGGGACACATTAGGTATTGGCATGGTGATGGACAGGCCTAATACGTCTTTCCCATTTGTAGTAACTGTGTTCCTGTTCTCCATGCCAGGGTGTATTTTATTGATTTCCTCCATTACCATGGTGAGGCCTCAGTCCTGGTGGTAAAGCTCGTTTCAGGAAATTACAGTTTACAGTTGCTAAACTGCAAGTATTAAGCCACTGAGTTAACTGCTCAAGGAGTTCATGGCAGTACTCTGCTCATCTCAGGGTGACATTTAGAAAGCAATATGTAGGTGTGTTTAGAAAAGTAGTGCTTCAGCTCTTCCTAGAAGGCATATCTCCAGCCCATTTGCTTTTCATTCCAGTGAATGCTGGAGGGGAAGGTGCTCAGAGAGCCACCCTGTGTTCCAGTGGTTGGTGCTTCCCTGGGATCCTGACGTTACTGGGCTCAGACCCACTCTGGCCTGGGTATGCCTGAGGAAATTTGGTCTGTTCCTGGTGTACTTTGGGTTGAGAAGATTTTTAGAAATTAAAGGTCACATTGAACCTTTGGGTTTGAAGACAATTAAAATGTAAGGTGGGAGGGGGTGCAAATTAATCTGACTCAGTTAATAAGGATGAACCGTGATTTTTTTATTCATTATAGAATCAAAAATGACCGGAATGCTACTGGCTACGAACCAGATGTGGAATCTTAATTTTGTTGTGTTGAGTGTGCCCTGCCCCAATTTAGAAAACACATTGAGGCCCGATCAAAATTAGTGAAATATATGCACATTTTGGCAATAGTCCAAATGTTCAGTTACCTTCACCTATAGTAATCTCATACACACACATACTTTTAAAAATAAAGTATAGAAAAGTCTAATAACAAGAATTTATCAAAAATTAGCAGTTCAGCATTCACTAGTAAATGAAAACGTGTGATTATAATGACCCTGGGAGGTATTACACTTCAAATTCATTTAAAAATTATACTCTGTATAGTTGCATTGTTAAATACATTTTTTTTACACTGTGATTCCTTGAAAATTGAGAATTGTTATGTGGTGACTCCAGGTTAACCAAAGTAACATATCGTGCATACCATCTCATCTGTACTATGGAAATTAAAACCGTTCATATAAGTTGAAGTTCTAGCTATATATATGTATATATATATATATATATATATATATATATGTATACACATATATATATATATTCAGTCATCTTATTGATAAGAAAATGCAATCGATAGGAATGAAGGGGTTTTTCCAGGGCCATCCAGCTGTTTGGTAGCCCCGGAGGGGTTGCACTCTGGCCTGGTACCTTGCAGACTGGTGCCCCTTCCTCTACAGAATGTCAAGCAGAAATCAGAAAATTGAACGCTTTTGAACAGCCTGAAGTTTTTCTCTGTTTGAACTGCTACCAACTACCCAGGATACGAATTGAGCCCGTGTTAGATACAGCCGTTCAGAAAACAGCCATACTGGTTCCAGAGGGAGTCTCTTTCATGTAGAAGTGGCTCAGAGTTTAGTGGAAGGAGCAAAGGGAATAGGCAATGAGGTCGCACTCCCTAAAGGGTTCACAGTAAACGCACACCATGGCCTCATCAGATCTCGTGTGGCTGTCTCCTGGATTTCAGACCCGCGCGAGGGCACGTGGTTAAGTAGGCGTGGGGCCCGTGGTGAGGAGGCAGATGCCGGTCCGCGTAGCTCCCCGTGTGCCCGGGTTTGTCCTCGCAGGTCCCCTTTCAAAGAGCACCTGCTCCAAGTAGGGGCACCTCCTTGACCTCGGCCTCTTATTGTGAACGAGCAATCCTGATCCCTTCCCTCTCAGACTGCATGAGGGAATTAGTCTCCGAAAAAGGGGGAATGGCCGCAAAAAGGCTGAGCATAAACATTGAAGAGAAACCTGGTGTAGTCACTGTTGTCCCTGAGATACCTCCAGTCCCACAGCAAAGGCTCAGGGTGAGATTATATGGCTGCTCTAATGCAGCACCAACTGAATCCATGCTGGGGACGTGTCCAGAAGCCAGGGAGGGTCAGGCACGTCTCCATCTGGATCGCAAGGTTGCCTGAACCTTTCCCCACGTGCTTCTTACCTTCCCTGACCTGTGAGACTCATGAGTGTTGTTTTATTTTTTGTAGTTTATAGGGTGCTTTCACATAATCTCTTTTATTTCATGCTCACAGATTAGGTAGTAGAAAACATTATTTCCATTTTCACCAGTGGCAGGACTGGGACTCAAACTTCAGATTCCTGAATAACTCCCAAACTGTTATTCGTTGCAGTACCTACAGCTGCTTTGGGAGGGCACACACACACACACACACACACAGACACGCACACACAGGCACATGCATACATTTTGAATATGGAAACCATACAGGTGTGTATCATACAGGTGTGTACAGGACACACCTGTATGATACACTTTTGTAGGTAGTCTCAGAAAAATCACCTATAATATGCTTCATAAACTTTGAAGCTATTTGGGGATGTCAGCAAAGTGGCTTTCATCAGTCTCCCTCTGTACACACACACAGTGCTTAGCACATGTATATTTATATCTATAGGTCAATCACTATCCTTAGCTAATGTCTCCCATTTCCGCGCAGGGTGGCCATCAACATCAGCCTGTAGAGCTGACTCTTTCAGAGGTGATGGGAGGACACAGGCGACCTTTCACTTGGCTTGAGTGCAATGGAAAGCTCCTGTGGATCCAGAAGGACTTTCCTGACATTGCTTGCATTTAAGTCGCACGTGCACACAATCATGGCTGTTTGGCTTGTAGCAGTGACACCTCCTTGTTCTTTCCCCTCACTTCCTGAGAGCTGCAGTCTCGGGGCGGCCTTCACCACAGAACCCCACACTGTGTAGTCTCTGCGCTGCTCTGGGGAGAGCACATCCCAGGGGCCGAGTGACATCAACGAGGCTCCTGGGGCGGGAGCCTGGGCTCTTCCAGGACCACGTTCCCAGGTTTCCTCTTCAGCATCCGGAGCCTGAGTGGTCCTGAGAGAGGCGACTGATGGGTCTGAGCCCCTGAGTGGAGCAGGAGGCATGCTCCTCGGTCCACGCACGTGATCTCCTACCTTTGCCAGCTGTGATTAGACGTGTAATTGTGCATCTAAATTTAGTCCACCGTTTGCATATGTAATTAATTATAGTATAGTTAGTTCTCCCTGGTCTCCTTTTCCTATAAATCGAATTACTCAGAGACTCTTATCTGACACTAAAATCTTTTTTATATGTACATACGACATTTGGAAGGATGAGATTAACTGCTATTTATAGCACTCTAACTTCAAATTCAGAGCCTTCTGCTGTGATCAGACAGCTAAGAGCGCCTCACTTTTTCAGGAAACAGTCTCAGAAACTTTTTCACAGCAGCAGCTTTTCTCTTCAATAGTGTACAGTGTTCAATATGATCATGAAAACCACATCAGCCCAAACCAGATACGTACATCTTCATCACCCCAGACCAGGTGAATGATCCTTGCTGACTGAATCCTTGCACTCAGCGCGGACTGTACGTTCACGTATTCATTTATTTAGCACGTGAATTGAATACCGACCTACTGTGGGCCAGGCGCTGTCTCAGGTAACCCACAGATAGTGGTCAATACCATCCCTGGTGTTATGGGTAGAATTGTATCCCCCCCAAAGTTCATATGTTGCCATTTAACCCCCCAGTTTCATGTGGCTGTGAAATTATGTAGAAACAGGGTCGCTGCAGATTTAATTAGCTAAGATGAGGTTATACTGCAGTAGGGTGGACCCTTAATCCAACATGACTGGTGGCCTTATACAAAGGGGACATTTGGACACAGAAGTTCACACAGGCAGAACGCCATGTGAAGGTGAAGGCAGAGATTGGGGTGATGCTTCCACAAGCCAAGGAAGGCAAAAGATTGCCAGCAAACGACCAGAAGTGAGGGGAGAGGCATGGGACAGATTTGGACTTCCGGCCTCCAGAACTGTGAGACAATACATTTCTGTTGGTTAAGCCCCCCAGTTTATGGTACTTCGTTATGGCAGCCCCAGTAGACTAATACAACTACGTACCCAGTTTGGGTTGGGTAGGGCATTCTAAGGCGCAAGAGTTACATTCAGCTCACACAGTGTCCAGGTATAGAGTCCTCCTGGGGATACAGTCCACACTGAGTTCTGGCTTCTTCCAGTGGTTTAAATCTTCCCCACCTCTGTGCCTTGAATGGCCTATAGGAGTGCTGACCTGTTTACCCTCTCAGCCCTCAAGGTGACTGGAAGGGACCTCCTCCAGTTACTGAGAATGCCAAGTGCTATCAATATTCATATGTGGCATGGGGGTAAAATAATGGATAAATGCTAGTCTAAGCAACCAAAAATAAAAAATAAAGTATGATTGGGGTCAATTTTGATTTCCAAGGATGCAGAGTGAAGGCCAGTGCCCATCATAGCATCAGACTCTCACCTTGCAGGGGTTTATGATCTTGCGATTTTTGCAGGAGGCTAGATTGGGGCAGGGGAGGGTTTATCTGAGTTGAGCAGAGATACTGTAAATAGGACGATTTATTGGAAGGACCCATCAGGAACTAAGCAAGGGTTTCCACTTGGTCAAACTGGAATTTGGAGCCTAGCTGCCTCCAGGTGGAATGTGAGAGTGTGAGAATGGACCTAGAAATCAGGGCCTGGGAAGAGGGCCAGTGAGGCAAGTGGTGGCACTCTGCAGGTGAGATGGGGCAGGATGCTCTCTCCCCAACAGCGATAGAGGGGCAGGTCCTGCCCCAGAGGGGAGTCATGTGTGCCTCTCAAACTTCCAGCCTCCCGAGCGCATCGAGAATGTGGTCCTACATTTGGGGAAGTGTGTAAAAGAAACAAAGGAGGTTTCAAAACCAGCATATCTCCAAGCTATAGAGAAATAAAGAATTTCATTCATATTTAGGAAAAATGCATCCTCACCAGAGGCAGGCATACTGACATCAGCCTTATAAAAAAGCAGTTAAAAATTTTAAAATTCTGATTCTCAAAGAGGTCTGCTTGAGATATCGGAACAACAACTATATACATATATATATATGTAATATTATGGCCGAAAAACAGGGTGTCAGCTTTTGTAACATTTTATACACAAACACAGACACAGGTAGTCCAAGAGAGCTACTTCATGCAATCTGTAAATATATTTTGCTTAAATTTTCCTTAGCCTTCCTCCATGTTTTATGTGCTGAATTTGATGGTGAACTTGCACAGTGCATGGCATTCTCTTTGAATGTTCAGTCCTTGACGTGCTTGTGCATGTCTGTTCTCCTCTCTCACACTCAAGAAAACCTACTGGGTATGCAGGTGACAGAAATGATGTTGGAGAGTTAATTTGAATATGCCTTAATTTATTAAAAATTCATTGTTTTAAAATATTAATATTTTAACTGTTATTGGTAGCATTGCTTTTGACAGAGCCACATTGCTGTGACAGAGCCACAGATTGTAACATAATAGGGTGTCATCACAACTTGGTGACTACTGTGGCTAAAAAGTCAGGAATTTAGGATTTAAGAACGTTAAAATTTTCTCCAGGCACGAAGCTCAATTCCTGGTGTGTTGCACCCCCCTGGGTTTAATATGAGACTCCATAGGGTCTTGTGGTTTAGACCCTTGTGTCCTGGCAGGGCATACGTCCCCTTAATTAGACTGCACTGGCCAAATGCTTTATTCTTCCCTGAACAATGTAGCTATGGGATTGCATAGCACTTAACTGTGCATCAAAGTAGTTATGTCCTAGTTTCTGCTCTTTCATAGTGCTGGTATATTCATGAAAGAGTGTAATGTAATACACAACAGTTTTTCAAATATCCTGGGATATTGTAAAAGGGAGTAATTGGCTAGAAAGGTAAGAAGAGGGAATTAAGGCTTTAATAAATCTGTGTTAGGCTCACTGCCTTGCTGTGTTTGAGGTCTTACCTAGTTTATTTCAGGCCTGGGGTTCTCCCTAAGGTACACAGGACACAAGCTAATATATTTTAGAGGCATGATATTTGGGACAGAAATTTCCAAGTCTGGTTTCGTGATATGATACGGGAACCTCAACGATTTTAGGGGGATTACAAAATATCTCAAAAGAAAATGCATTTAAAATTTACTTTAATAAACTAATATATGTTTTTGAGTCCCCTTTCCTGAAGCTGTGGGGTCTGACCTGGGCTGTGCTGAGTACCTGGCATTTAAGGAAGAAAGGGTCACAGTGCCAGCCCTCAGGGAGCTAAGTCAAGTAGAACAGACCTGCAGAGGATGTGGTGAGGTGTTACAGGTACTGCTTACAGGAGAGGGCTCGTGGAGCTCCTTGAACTAGACTTCAGAGGATGGTCCTCAGTCTCCTCTGCTCAGTCAGGATGCAGGCCGAGAGGCAGCTTGGAAGTGGGCTCCTGTGTCCATGGAGTGTGACTAACCTTTAGAGCAATGTGTGTTTCTTTTTGAGAACATAATGAAATTTCGTAAAAGGGGAGAATAGCAGGTTTTATAATACTTTCTCTTTACCACTGATTTCTTTGACCTAGCTATTAGGGAAGGCACATGTGTGTGTATGTATATATATGTTTGTATGTATATGCATATATGTATATTATTTGGATATTATATATTATATTAATATATACATTATATATGTGAATAATTTTGGAGCTAAAGCTGAAATAAATGAGATAAATAAAACATTATGCTTGCTCCCTTGTCCTCAAACACCAAACCCTCCTGGCAGGTGTGGCCAAAAGCTTGGTTTGGAGCCTAATGGGAAATCCCTGACAGTCAATACATGAGAGGTGATCGTTTTTCTGAATAACAACAGCAACTCTGTTGTCCTGAACATTTTTGAAACAGTGGTTGGCATTTATTCACTTTCATGTCCATCCACCTGTTTCTTCATCCAGTATTTCTTGAGTGCTTGCTATGAATAACTGCTTTGTGAGTTACTGCGATGATGAAATGGGGCTGCCAACTCGCACAGGGAGGGATGGTTTCTCATTAGTTGTTGGATCCTTGTACCTAGTACACTATCTGGAAAGGGTACTGTGTATGGAAAACAGTCAAGATATGGTTGGTTGGTTGGTTGAAATGACCTGCACTATGAAGACATATGGACACGGCTCCTTCACTTCAGGAATTGGATGTGGCACATTGAGGACATACTCATCAGGAACTAATAAGTGCTCAGTAAGGGATAAATGCTGCCTGGTTTTGCATATCATAGATGTTTTGGGAAATCGGTGGAAAGAAGAACCGTTCCATTTGACTAAAATGCAATGGTACACCAATGGAGATGTCGGTAACTTTATTGATAACTTCACTTTGTAGGATCACCGTGTCAGGGAAACCATGATGCTGTTAATTCATTTTGGCTCAAGATAGATTTTCTGTTGTACAAGTAGCAGAAAGGAACTTTACCCTCTTCATTTCCAGTTGACCTCTCAGATTAGGAACCATTTCTCTTCAGTATGTAATGCTTCGTGACCATGACTTGCAAGGCACAAGGAGCGTTTTCTTAAACGCAGTAAACATCTTGGTAGTTTTGTGTTGGCTGTGCCTTTCTGCCTCAATCTGGCAGAGCTCTTACCTGATGGCTGCATTTCCTCTGAGTGATGATGGAAACCAGGTTTGGTGATTTCAAAGTAGATAATTGCTATTCAGTAAGTCCTTGTTGTTTAATTATTGACCTTTAAAGCTTACTTTATTTCTCTTTCTTGAACAACTATGTGTTATTTTGTGGAGGGATTTGGGAAGCGTTTGGGCTATGTTGTTATTCTTTCATTTGGACTGTTGAAATCAAAGGGATTGATGACTAGGGATGATTTCCCATATAATTTATTTAATCTGAAAGGGTTTGGTGAATATCTCCTTTAGTTAAAAGAAAAAATATGTTTCTCTTTGGGTTGAAGATGGAAATAGGCCTTTTCAATGTCATTGTGTTATTAATCTAAAAATAAAGACAAGAAATCAAGGTGTTTTGGCCCCTCCTCCACCTTGCGTTTCTGAGAGAACTCCCAAAGAATCTCTTGTTTGGACCACTCACTACAGTTCCCACACTACTCACCGTTTCCTGTAAAATCTGGGCTCCTCCCTTGAACGCCTTTCTCCATGAGTGGAATGGGCTTCCCTCAGCTCTGATGAGAAACTCCTATCCATCTTTCAAGATTAAGCTCACATGTTACCTTCCAGGTCTCAATTTCTGAGTTCTCCGATTCTGCTGTAACTTACAAAGAGACCAAGCACATGCTTGTGATTTGACTATTCATACAACAGCCTTCACTGCCTGTGAGTTCTTTCAGGTTCAAGACTGTGTTTTACACTGAGTTGTACCTTCAAGGCACAGTGCTCTGTTCACAGTTTGAGGTTTAATACTTGTTAAACTTCCTGTTGGCTGGATCAGTGGGAACCTTGCTATGGAGCCTTGCTTGGAACTTCCTTTACCCCTACAGAACTGTAAGGCTATCAGTGTTCTGAGGGGGGGCTCCAGTGTCCTTGAACTAAATTTAAATTTGCTCCAGTGGCTGTGGCCCAGGAAGGGACAGGCTGGTCTGCATGCCATCATACAGAGCACACGTGCCCACGTCATATTTGCATGTGTTCCCTGGAGGAAGAGAGGGACTCCCTTGTCTTTCTCAGGTTTCATCTTCTCTCCCCATCTACCTTCTTTCCCTCATCCCAGGGGAGCTGTGGACGGAAGGCTGGTTTCTTTATTCTCTCTCTGTTTCTGAGGACATTGTTGGGACCAAAATAATCTGCAGTAGCTTCCTGCTGTAGGCAGCTTTCAAACCTGTGCCCTGAAAAGGAAAATAAACCTCCTTCAAGTATAAATAACCACTGTTATAGTGTTCCTAGGGCTGGCGCTGAGCGTCTTTATCAGTTTAAGGTATCCAGGAGGGGCTGGAATACCGAAACAGTACTGGGATTAATAGCAAAATGACATAATGCTGGCAGTTTAATTGTCTGTGGGAAATGGGATTGCTGGTGGATTTGAGTTGTGATGGGATCTGCAGATATTTCAAACCTTTGGCCCAAGTTTCAGTCCTGTTTATTTTTTAAGAAAGATTTTTTCGTTGACCTTGGATAATCATCGAATTTCCCCATTGGTAAAACAGTGGTGAATATTAGCCTGCAAAGTTTGTTGTGACACTCGAATGAGACTATGTCCATGAAACCTCTTTGGAAACAAAATATTAGTATTGTCCAGACGTGGGTGCTATTATCAGCTCTCTCCCACTTAAGATCTTTTTTCTTTGCTTTCATCAAAATGAGCAAGTCAGATTTACCTTTCTTCTAGGCCTTGTACGTTGTTCATCATGCCACACATGGAAACATGAGTACTAAAGGGGACGATAGTAGTTCTGTAAATCGTAGGCAGCCTCAAAGAGAACGAAGTCCTTTATTTAGCAGGTGGGGACCTGAAACGCAGAGTTTGTCACTTACAAAAAGCCAAACAGCCCTTAGCAGCATAGCTAAACTGAAACTCAGGTCCCTTGGTTTCTAAATTCAAATTTTACTAACCCATAAATATGAAATAGTAAAATGTAGTTAGTACTTTGGAAAATAGGAGTGAAGAATCTCCCTCACCCCGTGTTTTTTTGCTGAAAGCTCCCGGGTGGGAGCTATCTTAAACAAGTGTGGGAAAATATGAGTCCCTAATAATATTCAAATACTCATTTCTGTTTGGTTTGGACATGAAAGAAACTTTTTAGTGCATCAGTAAGTTTTCTACTTATGTTCTTATGTTTTATTCGGTAGATGCTGTGATGCGTCTTCTGTATTTCAAAGAAGTAGGAAGGGGGGTAACTTGTTCTGTTCTTAAATGGGATCGCAGATATTTGAGAACAGTGTTTGTAGTTGTGCTTTACAATAGCTCAGTCCTTTGTGTTTTAAATGTCCTGTGTTCTGCGCCTTTCTTGTAACACTTTGCCTTGCCTGGCGCTCATTCTCTTCTGTTTACCTCCCCCCCCCACCCCCCCCCCCCCCCGCCATCTACAGCTTTATTTTTAGTTACTGGTAGTATGACAGTACTTTGAATTGTGATGGTAGTGTTTTTCCACACCTCCAACCTGTCCCAAATTCATGAGGTGACTTTTAAATCGGCCCGATTCAGTTATGGGAAAGTGTGGATGCTTGCCAGCAGGGGCATTGGAGCTCAAATTAAAGACACCCTTCTTTTCTGGGGAGAATCATTGACTTTAAAACTTGGCTTTAAAAACCTCACACAGAAAAGATGTTTCCTTCGGCACCAATCAGATAATTGTACCTAGGAGATCATAAAGTTCAACCCTCCAGGGCCCAGAAACCAGGGCAAGAGAAACTCCTAATGCATTGTGATCTGTTCATGACCTTCTTAGAAAAGAACAGCTCAGTTTTCCCTGAGGAATGCACTTTCAAATGCATCTCTCTTCACACCCTTAAGAAATAACCTCTTCCCTTGGACCACACTGGACATAATGAATGGCAGAACACTAAATGAAGAGGCAGTCAGAGCAGCAAGCCCATTTAAGTGGCTGACCAAACCTTTCCGAATTGTGTGTGTGTGTGTGTGTGTGTGTGTGTGTGTGCGCGCGTGTGTGTGTAAATGAACGGACGTGGGCCATATGGGACACAGCTGGTAATATCAACAGAGGTAATGCTGGCACAGTAGAGGGACACAGGCTTGAATTAGGTCATGCCCTGGATGCAGTTCTCAGCTCCTGAAGATGAGACCCTGGCAATCATTTCCTGCCCCCAAGGGGGAACAATCTGGTCTGGCATCTGGCCCCAAATGATTGGTTAACTCCTGAGAGAAGGAACCTCAGGCCCGGTGGAGGCCAGACTTCCTTCACCCGGAGCTTAGGGCTTGTTACTTCACAGATAGAGGAAGAGGGCATTGTATGGCAGCTGAAAAACAAAACAAAACAAAAAAAACCCAGAGAAAAAAGGAGGTTTTATTCCTTCGTTTCCTCTATCTCCTGGCCTAGGAAGACACTTTTCTGTCCCCTATGGGCACGAATTCTGAGGACAGAAGCAACAGAGATACATATGGAAGCACAGCTTCTCCTCAAAGAGAAAAGACTCCATTCTGTTTAAAAAAGTAAATTCCCTTCTCTTTTAATATTTATCAGCCCTATTCTTTCCTTGTGCTTCTCAAGGTCACTTTTATTTTTCAAATTCTAGGATTCTGTCTGTCAGGATTCCTCACTTTAAGTAGTTAATAATCTAAATAAAGAATAGAAAAAAACCCAAAAGACTCTCAAGTGATAAAAGGGGGTAGGGGAAGGGTGTGTGAGTGTGTGTGTGTGTGTGTGTGTGTGTGTGTGTGTGTGTTTTACCTTAATAAGATTAAACTGGGCAGGAATAAAACTATTCTCCTATTTCCCCTTCTTTTCGTCATCTGGACTTGTTAGAGTTAAAGCCCTTCCAAGGTTTTCCCAGTAAAAGCTGATGCCAGAATCATGGAGCTAGAAGGAAGCCAAGTTCTCATTTTATAGGGTAAGAAAGTGAGTCCTGAATTGACTCATTTTCTAATTGGCAGTGACGAATAGGGTCACACAGAGGTGTGGGCAGTGAGCACCTTGTCTGTCTTGTGAGAGGGATCCACACGTGTGTGAAAAATTAAGGTCGTGGAGACCTTATCAGTGGTTTCCACTAAATACTAAACTGAAATTTAACTGGTTCAAGAGTAACTGAGATTCAAAGACTAAACAAAATGCATGATGAGGATTCGGAGAGGACCTTGACATCATATATGGAACAGAGTGGGGAACGAGAAGATTGTTACTATTTAATGCTGTAGAATTTTCGTTAGCATCACCCCTTTAATGGATGAACATGCATTTGGAACATCTCTTGCAGTTTTGCAATAGACAACACTCGTTTTGGCCTTCCGTTGACTAAACACTTCAGTGCTCTCCCTATTTTTGCTGTTTACTCTTGAATTCACTTTTCTAGGTTTTGTGCCCAAACTGCATGATCCTTTTGTGCAAGAAAAAGCACTCATAGGCACTAAAATGCAACTTTCTTCATCCTTTGATTTGTTCCTGGCAGGATGCAGGCAGAATCCCCTTTCCTCTCCAGTACTGCCGAGTGGGCTGTGAAGCTGCCTTTCCCGGGGCTGCCGAGTTCAGGCCGATGGTCATTTCCACTGGTTTAAATGAATGCCTTTACCTGGCAGATAAAAGCATCAGGGTCTGGAAGAGTTCCAGGGCCTCCCCTGTGCTTGGAGGAAACCGTGGTGGTGTGTGCAGGCGCGCTGTGTATTCCGTGGGTTTGGTGCAGTGCAGCAAGCTTGTGTTGATGCTTGTATCGGCTCTGTGCTCCACTGAGCGAGTGGGAAGTGCTCACTCACTTCTGTGCAAGGGGTGTGTGTGTATTATATGCATGTATGCATTTGTGTGGGTGCATGTTTACTTTTCTTTAAATCCCATTAACCAAGTGTCAAGTACATCTGCGATTACTTACTTAGCAAGGTTACTATTTCTGGTGTCCCATTTTTATCCAGGTCTTGGAAAATTCACTACATTTTTGCTGATACTTTGGAGTGCTCCTTTTCCAAGGTCTCTCTCTCTCTCTCTCTCTCTCTCTATATATATATATAAAAATATATAAATATATATATAAATATATATAAATATATATATATATATATATGAATGAAACCCTCCTAATTCATATATGAATGGCTCTGGGGTTTGGATATTTACCATCTTCTGCCCCCGGTACCACTCCAGGTACAAGGCCCCACTCCAGTCCCACTGTCCAGCACGTTTTCCGAATCTAGACAAGGACAGAAATCAGAACCAGGAAGATATTTGATATTTAACAGACCAATCTTTTTATTTCACAAATGAGGACATGGACAAATGAAATGACTTGTTCTAGGTCCCTCAGGTATAACCTGGGACTACTGACCTTTAGTCCAATTTATTTTTTCTGACATCATTGCACTGAATTTTTCTAGAAGATTATGAGAAGGTTGAATTTCCCGCAATATGTCCTCTAAGTTTCTTTAGTGCCATGGCTGTTACCCAACAGATCACTGGAGCTCTTTTAACTTCTTTTGAAGTTGTAAGTTTGAAATCAGTACACTCAATTAAGTTATATCTAATCAGATGTTCCTTAATGCTCATCATAGTGATTTGCACATAGTAGGTGCTCAATAAATATTGAATCAATTTTGTAATCAGATGGAATGAAAAGTGGGAAGTTGACTAAAGCTTTCTGTTATTGTTGTTAAATACAAATATTCCCAGTTGTCCACTTGGCATCTGTGAGGCCCACCCTTTGCCATCGGAGAGGATCTCCAGTGTCCTCTGGGAGAGAGCTGCCATGATTCGAGTGTTTGGAAAGCTTTTAACTAAAACGCTCCTCTGAAGATTGTCCAGGAAAAGACATCCTCAAGTAGCTGTACCTTTATGCCGCTGGCCTAGCCTGACTGGCTTCTGTAGAACAGCTGGATGGGTAGGAGGGTCTGTTCCAGGGTCAGTTCCATCCTGAGCTGTTCGTTTGTTGTGAGACACTAAGCGAGTTACCAAGCCTTTGTAAGGTTCCTCATCTGCAAAACAGGGTGCTATGGGGCCGTCGTGCACAGATGCATGGAAGAACTTGCCCTTGAACCTGAGACACTGCAGGCTCCTAAGATGTGCTTGCTTCTGTTAGAGTACTGCTGTGGGGATTAAGTTGTTATGACCTGTGTGACCTTAGCACATTATTTACGTTCTTTGTGTCTCAATTCCTTCATCTGTAAAAGGGGGATGATACTAGAAGTTGAGTCATAAGGTTGTTATGAAGATTAAATGAATCAATATGTGTAAAGTGCTTAGGACAGTGCCTATCACCTGCTAACATACATACACATATACTCAAAAAAATCAGCAATTACTATTGCTATGTAAGGTTAGTGCAGTAACTAGGCCATGATATTTACTCATTAAAGTAGCTCTTCTTATTTACTCTTTCCTCCCTTTTAGAAGAACTGGTCCATAAAAATAAGTGGTTTCACTTTAACAACATTTCTGGATCTTGAACAGTGTTTATTTTTATAAGACCAAGTTACAAGCCTGCGTTTGTAACTCCACCTTTAAGTTAAAAACAGAATTTGTTGGTGTATTAGTTTTCTATTACTGTTGTAACTTATTTTTACCATAAACTTAGTCATATAAAACAACGTAAGTTTAATGTTTTACAATTCGGTAGGTTACAAGTCCTGTATGGGTCTCACCTGGCTAAAATCAAGGTGTCAGCAGGCTGGGTTCCTTTCTGGAGGCTCATCCAGATGTTGACAGAACTCAGTGCCATGTGGTTGGAGGGTCCAGGTTTCCATTTCCTTGTTCACTGTTCATCATGATGCTGGTGAGTTTTGTAGGTGGTATTGTCAAATGGCTCAGCAGACAGGGAAGCTTGTGTGGGTTTTTGTTTTTTGTTTTTTGTTTTGGTGGACTTTGCTCCTTGGGATTCAAAGGCCTCCCTTAGCATTGAGCGGCCTCTCTCCAGCCTTTGCATGTAGCCACATACATCTCAGAACCAGCAACAGGGTACCAAGTCCATCCAATGCTGCCGTTTCTCTGACCACAGCCAGGAAATGTTCCTCACCTTTAAGGACACATGTGATCAGATGGGGCCCGCCTGCATCATTCAGGTTCTCTCGCCACCTCAGGGTCCTTAACCTTACTCACATCTGTAAAGTCCTCTTTGCAATGTATGATGACATATGCCCAGGCTCTGGGGATTGGGATGCAGACATCTTTGCAGGGAGGTATAGCTCTGCATACCACAGTTAGAATACCGAAAAATGACTCTGGCCTGTGAACCTGGTTAATTGTGGCTAGTTCAAGCTCCAAATTTCATTGTTCAGAAGGTGAAAAAGCCAGAATACCTCACCGGAAGACACACTGATTTCTCTCTTCATTCTTTTGGTCTTGTGGGCCCTTAGAACACACTTATTTGATTCCTCTTTCAGCGATATTTCCAGCACAGTCTTAGTTCATAGAAGCTTCCGATTTGTTTGTGGCATACTTCTGTCAGCTCTTGCTTTGTCAAAAGTCAGCTGTTCATCAGGAGACCTTCCACTTAAAGATCAAGCTCAAAGGTCATTGTTTTCGGGCTTCCCTGGTGGCACAGTGGTTGAGAGTCCACCTGCCGATGCGGGGGACACGGGTTCGTGCCCCGGTCCGGGAAGATCCCACATGCCGCGGAGCGGCTGGGTCCGTGAGCCATGGCCGCTGAGCCTGCGCGTCCGGAGCCTGTGCTCCGCCACGGGAGAGGCCACAACAGTGAGAGGCCTGCGTACCGCTAAAAAAAAAAAAAAAAAAAAAAAAAAAAGGTCATCATCACTCCTTTTCTGCAGTGCTCTGTTCAGCCTGTCTATGGTGTACTTCTGTCCAGAATTTAGGATTCTTTTCTCTGTCTTTCCTTCCATCATATGTCTTCCCTCAGCTGTGACATATTTTCCCTGCCCCAGCAGTGCCTGTGTGCAGGTCTGGGTCCCCTGCTGCACTGTGAGGTCCTTCACAGCTAGGATTGTTCCTTAAAATGCTTTGCATCCTTAGTGTCTAATACAGTGCCTGATAGAAGAGAAGCATGTAAAGCGTGTTGGTTGTATCCCAGTGTGCTGATTAGAAAATGAGTATTTGTCTGTCCCTCAGTGGTTATCTGTTGGCCAAACACAGGGTGCAAAACTTGGGACCAGAGGCAGAGCCATAAATAGACACAGTTCTGGTACCCTAGGGGTTTGCAGCCTAATTTCTAGGGAAGCATCAAAGCGATACATCTCTGACAAAGCAAGCTGTGCATTCCTCATGAGGAGATGGATGCAAAGTGCTTTATTTGAGGGCAAGAGAGGTCACTGAAATTACTAACTCTTATCTATTAAATACTTTTCTAGAGCTTCAAAACAGAAGCCAAATATTATTTCAGGTCTTCAGTTTTAGATTTATAGCACCTCTTCCCTATATTAATGCATAATATACCAAGATCAGAGTAAATATTGGCAATATTACATGCCTCTATGAGTTGGGTGCACATCATTTCATCTGTTTACTTGAATTTCTTATATTGTCTGCAATTGGCAATTTGCGTTCACCTGTTTCAGGTCACTTTAACATCAGTCCAAGGCAACAGAGGATTAGTTGAGAATGACTGATGTCACGTGCAGAATAATTTATGTTCAAATTTCTAGTTTGTTACCCAAAGCAAACTTATGTTTTTATAAGAAAGTACAGCAAGTATACAGATCCATTTACAATGCTATTCTCGTGTTAATGCCAGATTCAACCTTAAGGTGAATGTTTCTGTCTTGATCTAGTTATTTTCTTCATAGTCATGGCCTGGCATTGTCTTTAATCTCCTGTGTTGCACTTCAGTCTTCTGTTTCTGTCCTAGAAAATGTGCATTCAATTGGTTATTATATTTTAAGTCAGGGTTATTTCATTAACAGCAGAAAATTATGTTTCTTAGCATTTCTCAGAGTTCAGAGTTTAAAGTTCAAAGTCTTTAGAGCTCCATTTTCTATAGTTTAAGGTATTTGTGCTATTACACACATTTATTGAAGCGCTGACATTTAGGGCTTTACTGAAGGTCAGAAAAAGTCAGCTCATAACCTTCTTTTTTTTTAAAAAAAAACCCATAATCAAAACTTTCCACTTTGTAAGAAGACACTCCTTATTTTATGTGTCTTATATTCCACAGGTATTCTGGATGCTGAGTTGTATTTGTATACAATTCTTCTTGTTACAGGGCTCATGACTTTTTAGATTTGCTTCCTTATAAATGGATTTTGAATGCATATTTTCTTGGCTATCTTTTGCTGCATAACAGATTACCCTAAAACTCAGTGGCTTCAAAGAAGAAACATTTTATCTTTCACACAGTTTCTGGGGGATGGGAATTCAGGGGTATCCTAGCTGGGTAGTTCTAGCTCAGGGTCTTTCATGAGGTTGCATTTAAGATGTTGGCTGAGGACACAGTCATCTGCAGGCTAACTGAGGGGGGTGAATCTTCTTAGTCAGCTCACACACCTGGATAGCAAGTTGGTGCTGGCTGTTGGCTGGAGCCCTCAGTTCCTTCCTACGTGTACTTCTTCCTACGGTTGCTTTAGTGTCCTCATGGTGTGATTGCTGGCTTCCTCCAGAGCTAAGGGTCTAAGAGTGCAAAGAAGACCCCACAAGGTCTTTAGGTCCTAGCCTTAGCCACAAAGGTATGTCCTATTCAATGCACAAGGAGGCTATAAAAAAGCATGAATACCAGGAGGCAAGAATCACCGGAGTCCTCGTGAAGGCAGGCTGTCACACCCCTATCCTTCCTTCTTATTCTGTAAGCCTGTCTGACTGTGTAACTGCTGATTTTGCATACTTAGAAAATATGATTTACATTTACTTAGGTTTGAATAGAGAACCTGTGTCAGGTAGGCATGAGGAGCCAGAACATAAGGTAGCAGTACTGGAGATAGTAGGGCTGGATTCAGAATCAGAGTAGCCGCAGGAATCTGGGTCAGGAAGACAAGTCAGAGAATAGTAGGTATTGAACCAGGCACATTTCAGGGCAGCTGCCTCCTTTGATCAAGAGAGTTTGTGGGGTTACGTAGGAAGACAGGACTGTGGGGAATGGGTCCTAGAGAGCTGGGCAAGAAGCACCCCTAGCTGTTTATCTTCAGAGAGGATATTTAATCTAATGGGTTTTTCTGGTTTGTGCATGTGCTTATGGGGAATTGGGTTTGGTAGCACCCTGGCAAATAGATTTTTAACAACCTGAACTTGAGCATCCACAAAGGCCAAGTAGCTTTTGGTAACTAAATGGAAGATAGGAAAATTCCAGACCTACAGTGGTGGTATCCATTTAGCAAGACAGTGAAGTTATACCAAATCTCTGTTGGGAAATGCAGTGTTTAGAAATCTACATAGCTTTTTATTCTTTTCCATTATGGTTTATGACAGGATACTGAATATAGTTCCCTGTGCTATCCAGTAGGACCTTGTTGCTTATCTGTTTTATAAATAGTAGTTTGTATCTGCTAACCCCTAACTCCTTATTTATCCTTCCCCCACCCCTTTCCTCTTTGGTAACCATAAGTTTGTTTTTACATAGCTTTTTGAACCTGATAAGTTATCATTTAGTATTGTACCTACTGTGTGGAGTTTAATTTTTAATAACACTAGCTGCTGACATTTATTAAGTGCTTAATGCACACTAATGTCACTATTGAGGTTCATCCCAGCGACACAGCTATGAGATGGGTGGAGTCAACTTAGAAAAGCAATGGACTGTGGAGAGAATTAGGCTGGAGTGTCCATCTCAAGCCCACCACCCATGGCCCTGGGAGTGTCAGTGAGTTGTCTGACCTCTATAAGCCTTAATTTCCTCATCTGTAAAATTGGGGATTAAAAGAATTTACCTCAGAGATTTTTGTGAAGGTTTAGTAAGGCAAACGTGTAGAGCACTCAGTACGCCTGATAGTGAACACTCAGTACATGTTAGCTTTTAGTTTTCATATAAATATCCTTTCTCAAATTTCAATTAATTCATTTATTCAACAATTATTTACTGATTTCTTTTTATATGCCAGGCATATTTTTGGGTTTTGGGGAACAGAAGTGAATAAAATGTCCAAGATCACTGTCCTCATGGGGTGGTGCTTATAGCCATAAAGTAAGCCCAAAAATATAAAGTGTATAATATGGTGGTAAATTCTATATAGAAAATAAAACAGAGAAGGATGAAAGCAAGTGCTGTATTTGGGAAGAGGATGCTATTGATATTTTGTATAGGATCATCAAGGAAATCCTCAATGACATATGCCCAGAGAACTGGAAGAAGTGAAGGAAAGAGTTATGCAGGTATCTGGGAAGACATTCTAGGCAAAGGGAGCAGCAGGTGCAAAGGTCCTGAGGTGGTGGCGCACTTGGCATGTTGATAAACATCAAGGAGTCCACTTCAGGTGGAACAGAGTGAGTGAGGAAGTGGTAGGGGGGATGATGTCAGAGAGACAGTGGGTGGTCAGCTCATTTAGGGTTCTGAAGGTCCTAGTGGGGAGTTTGCCTTTAACTACTAGAGGGATCGGAAGACATTGGAGATTTTCAAACAAAGGAATAATGATGTGACTTACATTTTACAAGGATCACTCTAGCTACTGTGTTGGAATAGACTTCAGGGGCCAGAGTTAAAAGTAACACTATTGAAATGGTCCAGGAACAAAAGAGTGGTTGCTTGAACCAGGGAGGTTTTGGTGGAGGTGGTAGAAAAGAGGTCCGATTCTGGACATAGATTGAAAGTAGAGTTGACAAGAGTCAAGGAGAACTCCAAGATTTGGGGGCTGAGCAAATGGAAAGCTGGAGTTGCTTATTGGGATGGGGAAGTTTGCGGGAGGACGTCGGAGCTGCGATCAAGAGTCTGGTTTCAGACATCCTAAGTTTGAGAAGCTTTTTAGAGACGTTTAAGTGGTGATGGTGAATAGAGAGTTGGATCTCTACGTCTAGAATTCAGGGGATAGGGTGGGGACTGGAGACTTAACTTTGGGAGTGGTTAAGTCATTGACTGAATCCATAGCTGAGGAGTCAGTGTAGATGGGGAAGAGGAGTGGTGTGAGGATGAGCCAGTGTTTGTCGAACACATGAACATCTGATAGGAAGGAGGACGAAGAAAGCCTGCTTCCTGAAGGCGCGTGAAAGAGAGAAAAGCAGTTATAGTCAACGCTGCTGACATATTGAGTGAGATGATGACTGAGGATTAACCATTAATAGGTCTGCAACATGGTGCACTCCATTTGACCTTCTGGAAGAAACAATGAAAAAAGCTGGATATCATATTTTAAAACCTTTTTGAATTCTCCATGAGCTGGTGAGGAAGCACGAGAACCTCGTGCCGTGGCAATGCTCTTGAGTAGGCAGTACGAGAAAGGTCTGGCTTGTAGGTGGAGGAGGCTTTACATCGAAGCTTGGACATGTCAATAGAAGTCACGGAAGGAGGCAGCCTATCTGGGCGCACATGCAGGTGCTTGGAAAATAGTGGTGGGAGCGTGTGAAAGTGGGGGAGAGTGGAGTTTTGAGGAATAAGGAAGTCTAAAATAATCTCCAGGGAATATTGTAGGCTTGCCTTCCATCACTGACCACCCGCTAGAGATTAGCAGTCGTGATCTTAAGAGGAGCATGCCGGGGAAGCTGGGTGCTTTTCTCCAGTTATGTTCAGCTGCGTGGGCACAGGGTAGACCGGGTTTTGGCTGGTGGGTCAAAGTGAGAGGGGGTAAGGCAGGGAGGGGTGATTATGATGATGCCCCATGGAATCCACGTGGGTGAGGCCAGATGAGAGGGCGGGAGGAGGGTGAGGGAAGCTCAGAAATCAGAGCCTTCTGTTTTTCCACTTTGCCGGTGATTATAATCTATCTCCTCTAATAATTTGTATTTATCTCTATGTTCCCCAATTGCTTATAAGCCCATGTCTCATTCTTTGATGTTTCCAACATACTCTGTAGCAATTTTTTCCTGCAAAGTAGGAAATCCATAACTGTCATTTGGTTTGCACTTTCATATTTTTCTTAGTCATTATATGTCAGTTGCATTATGTGAAATTTTATTGAAAACTCTTTTAAAAAGTCAGCTCCACATAAATATGTATAAGGAACTGTTCTGCTCCAAAACGCTACTTTTGATTATAGATATATCAGCACAGCTGAGGTAAATTAAACTTTTGACGATATGATCAATTTTGTCAATTAAGTAGTTGGATGAAAAGAAATATTTTAATGAAGTATTTGGCCTGAACTATTTGATTTGAGCTGTGTACATTTAATCAAATTGACCTAACGCTTGCCAATTTTCCATTTTACTTTGAGGAAAGCCTAGAAGATGAAAAAAGGCAATCACCTTTTTCTTTTGAAAATAATATTTTTATAACGGTTATCAATTTGAAATTTTATTAAAGCTAGGCGTGTGTGTGTGTGTGTGTGTGTGTGTGTGTGTGTGTGTTTTGGTAAGGGGTTTGTGGGGTCAGGAATAGAACATGGAATGAAAAATGTTAGGTCAGAGGTCACTGATTGGCAAAGGAGGTCCAAAAATATCCTCTTGTGTGTGACTGCCTAACATTAAAGACTAACACCCAAGAGTGTAGCCTTGAGGTCAAGCAATACATGCCTTTCATCATCAGCTCTGTATTGTATACTTTCTCGTGTGCGGTGCTATGCTAGGTGCTAGGGCCATAGTAATTAAAACAGATAAACAGAAAGATAAGATTCTTGCTATCATGGGGTTCAGAATCCAATGGGGCTATAAATTAGAATCCCTGTAGAGAGAGAATGGGCAAATTTGGATAACTGACTAAATGTGGGGTGTTAGGAAGAGAGGGTTGTAGACAATCACACAGAAGCTTGATCCTGAGAAGATGCTGGCTTAACTTATGTCGGGAATCCGAGAGGACTGCAGAGTCTGGGGAAAGATGCTGATTTAGATGATGCGAGATTAGTTGAGAGGTCCGTACAGAGATTTGTATGGAAACGTCCAGTGGGAATTAGGTGAGAAGCCAGGACACGTACATGCGGCTGCTGCAGTTTCTAGGTGGAGGGAAGGAAGGCTGTGAGGAAGCAACAGGAAGGTTGGTGGGAGTGGTGAGTTAGGAGCCGGGCTGTAAAGAGAAGGATGTTATTGTTGCTGCATCCATAAAACAGTCAGTGCTAGTGTACTTTATGTCATTTTAGTTTTTGAATATGAGGTCTCTATTTTCATCACACAGCAGATTTGAAATTATACGGGAATGTACCAGGAAATAGAAATATGTTCTAAAGGTAGAATAGCTAGCTCTGAAAATGTCAGTTAAATCAAATTTCATTTCCAACACTTGAAAGATGAAATGCATATACCAACAGCAGTTTGTTTAGGGACAAGATCAGCGAGCTTTTCAAGTTTAACTGCATTTCTGTGTTTGGTTTATGTATTTGCTTTTCTCCCTGATGTTACTAAAACATTGCTGGGGGACACTCACATTTTGTTAGCCAAGTTGATGTACTCTCAAAATCTGGCCTTCCTCGGACCTAGGGAATGTCCGCTGTACTGCCCAGCCCATCTTGTCTGCCTCTTTCCTTTTCATGTGGTACTTTTCGTCTCAAGGTTAATTCTTGTGGGAAGCGCAGGAGGGGAAATAGGAGGAGCCTTTTGCCTTCCTGAGACTTTGCTCTTGGACACCCCCTTCACTCACTCGCCGCCTTTCCTTCTGTCTTCACCTCCCACCCTGCAGTTGGTCTCCTCCCCAGAGCTGGGAGAGGGGGGTGGTGCCGGGTCGTGAGTAGAAACCCAGGAGCCCCAGCAGTTCTCTTCCTGTTTGATTTCCCTCTCAGTATCTTGCCTATTTGCCAGCTGGTATTTCTGGCAATAGTCTGCTCATAATGGAAACGTAAAAAGTCCAGCCAGACCTATGTGCACGCTGCAAATCCTAACCTTTAAAACTTGCATATTGCTTAATCCTAGGAAGCATCGATTTTGGATCCTCTGTACTGCTTTCTATTCCTAAGGGATAGTTAGTATCCGTTTTGGCTCTCTCGGTTTGTTCCTCAAGTGTATTTTTATAAATGCCCTATTTAAAAAATTATTTCTCCGAAGTGTATCCCAGACAAAACCACACTAATTTTTAAAGAACATTTTTGGGGGGTTGCATAGCTGAATTTGTAAATAACCATTTAATTCCATTTGTGGTATCTTTAGAGCATTTTGCTGTTCATTTTGCTTAGAAAATTGTTACAGCTTGGTACTATTCAACTTTGATTAGAATGAGTTTTCTACCGATGTAGAAGGAAACAGCTTTGTCACCATCATCGAGAAAGTGAGATTCTGTTGGGAAGGGTAAAGTATGTCTTAGTGATCTTGCTTTCGGCACAATGGAAGAAACAGATTGACATCTAGTGTACTCATCTGGTGCAGAATTTATTACCTAGAAGCCAAGAGAGAAGCACCTCACATTTACTCAGTTTTCATCCTCACTCCTATTTAGAGTTCTTTAAAAATAGACTCACTTCATTCCGAGGAAATGATATTGTTTTCCCAGACACTGAATTTAAAACAAACAAACAAACGTTTTCAGGTTCCCTTGTTCTTAGGGATTTTTCCTCCCGCTTTCACGGGATGCTTTACACTGTTCATCTAAGAAGGAACTTGGACGAATTTGCTTCTTATGAGCAGCACAGAATAATTAGGCAATTACCCTTGCGTCTAGAATCCACTGGGGGGAAAAAGTGACAGAATTGCACAATGGGTTCATTATAAAACTGTGCAAAATAAAAACCTGAGCTTACCAGTTAAGTGGAAAACAGCTCAAAATGGACTGTAAGTGACTGCATGAAAGATGAAAGTAAAAATCATCTTCAGTAGAATGCCTTGGCTAGTCAATTGGGATCAGTGATAATTGTTTCATTGAAAAGATGAGTTAATGAAAAAGGCAGTAAAACGGGGCAGTTATTAAAAATGATACAAGTATACCTTAAACATTTTATTTTATATTAAATATATAAATGCTCATTCAACAGTCCTTGGAGATAGCCCCATAGTGTTTTCTTTGATTTTGGTTGAACTGATTTGAATTCCTGCAGAAATCACACCCATGATCTATGATTTCTAATTTTGGTATCTTTAAGTGGAGCAGAACTTGAAGGATGTAAGCAATCTGAGTGCAGAATTCTTCTTGACTTTCTTGACATTTTCTCCTAATCTTTTGTGGTACAAGAACATACATCTTCAAAGGAGTATTTTTAGCCATTTGCCTTTATCAGGTTTTTTTCAAGCCATTCAATCTATTTTTTCATAGAAATAATGACTCTCTCTTTTGCATTTATACTTGTGACTTCAAAAATAATTAAATTACATAATTAAAATAATTCAAAATATAATAATTATTTTCAAAAATAATTAAATTACATAATTAAAATAATAAATTTTAATTAAAAATAATTAAATTACGTAATTAAAATAACAAGTACAACTGGTATAAACAAGATTGGGGGACTGTGTTAGTAGGAACAGAACCCCATTGCATGGACGGTCTGTGAGGGCATCCCAGCCATGTGGTCAGCATCCGGTAGGCATCTATCACGTTCCTCTGTACAACAGAAGAAATAAAAAATAGTTGGTTAATTCAATTATTTGGATCCATAGATATCAGTAAAATAAAAGGAATGACTTTTTTATTTTTAAGAAAACTTTTATTTCAGAAGTTTTAGATTTACAGAAAAGTTGCAAAGTTGGTAGTACATGGAGTTCCCATATACCCCACATCCAGTTTTCCCTTACTTAGCATCTCACATGAGTGTGGTACATTTGTTACAATTAGTGAACTCATACTGATGCATTGTTATTAATCCAAGTCCATACTTTATTAAACTTTCATTAGTTTTTACTAATGAAAAACGAATGAAATGTTCTTTATCTTTTCAGGGATTTCATCCAGGATACCTCATGACATTTAGTAGTCATGTCTCCTTAGGCTTCTCTAGATTGTGACGGTTTTGCAAACTTTTCTTTCTTTCGATGGCCTTGACAGCTGTGAGGGGCACTGGTCAAATGTTTTGTAGAACGTTCCTCAGTTTGGTTTTGTCTGACATTTTCCTCACGTTTAGCCTGGGCTTAGGGGTTTTTGTGGGGAAGATCCCAGAGGTAAAGTACCATTCTCGTCACATCATACGAAGGGCACCTCTCAATATGATCAATATAATTTATCACTGTTGATGTTGACCTTGATCACCTGACTGAGGTAGTGCAGTCAAGTGTCTCCTCTGCTGCATTTGTGTGATTTTTATACTCGGATGGTTTGCTACAGAGAAATGAGAACATGTGCAGGTAGGTGAATTCTTTCAACCGTGTCCTCTTCATGATAGAGTTAGATAGTTTGGCCTCTTTATGAGGATCTTGTGAGTAGCTGAAAGAAATGCACTTAATGTCATCTTAGCACTCCTACTGAATTCCAGTTTCGCTGTCTTGTTTCATGTTTCTTGAGCTTTAGTATCTAACTGAGGGAAACACAGGCTCCAAAGATGTTTTTTTGGCAGTGGTTTGGAAGGAAAATGGAACACTTTGGTGGTACAGTTGTGCTTTTTCAGTTGCACGATTCAGGATTTCAAGCTCGACTAAATGTGCCATTCCTTGGTTCAGTTTTATTTGAATCTGTGGTTAACGTTTTCTTGCAACTTAAAAGTTTTCTCACAACTCTTGGGTGCATTTAGCAGAAATGTATTGCGTACTTGATAATCACCTTGCAGCATATCAGTGGATGACCAAGGCCAATTAAGCATTGATAAGTCCGCTGTCCAATTGTAAACCATCCCTATGATGGAAAGTGATTCCAATATGGTGTAGAGAAAAGTTTTGCACTATTGGCCCAAGCTGCAACCACGACCTCTCATTTCTCATGCTTCACAGAAGAAGTTGCACAAAACCTGAGAAACAATCTTTTAATAAAGAATCAGACGCCTACACTATGCTAATCTATTGGAAACATTTTAATATAGAACACAAAGAGATCTCTAAACCTCAGAGACCATCTGTTGCCTTTTGTGGGCCTGGAGATTGTGAGGATGTTACACAAACTTCCTTTTACCCAGAGTTATATGGTGAGAATGTGAAAACTTTTCATTTTAGAATTGAAATTCATCTACCTTTCTTAAATAATAACGGTTTTCTAACTCTCAGAAAAGAACAGAAACACTGGTCCTGGCACTTTAAACTTAATCCTACGTTATCAATGTGAAAGGAAAATAAGGCTGAGGTCAATTCTCTTCAAGGTTTAATCTCCTGTAGCCCCAAAGGACTTTATTTTTCAACTTAATCTTGGCTGAATACAGAATGTATGCACCTGTTTTCCCAATATCTACACCACGTGGACAACCTCATTGTGGACTTAATAACCTTGAGCAGATGAACGATGTGAACAGCTTACTGACCATTCAGACGTTATCTTACCATCCTATGTTGTTGTCTTGGTTCTTTGCCTATTGCCAGGGTATTTGCTTCCACTGATACCATAGTATGAAATGACACATTTTGGAAAGAAGCAGCATGGCACTGTGAAAACACCTTTGGAAGGGAAATCCTAAGACATCGGTTTTACAGTTCCCTCTGTCACTTGTAATTCTAAGATCTAAAGATCCTAACCTTTGACCTGTAGTTGCCTGGGGGAGATTGAGGGGACAATTATAACTGCTTTGCTTATCTTTAGGAAGGTAGTTTTAGGATCCAGTGGATGCTAATTGTGCAAATGCATTATAAACCACACAGTGCTGGAAAATCAAAGGAAAAGAAAGAATGGGAGTCTGCTAAATGGCAAGGAAAAGTCTACAGGAATCCTTTCTACCTACACCACTATTAGGTATCACAGTGCAGGGTGTGGTGAAGACCTGTGCTGTTAAAAAAAGGTGGACCTGAGGGACAGAGAAGAGAGTGAATTTATCCATAGTGTTGAGAACATCCCCATGCCTGAAGCTTAGATTACAAATGTACTTCAGTGGCATCAGAATTATGAGAATTACAGTTAGTTGTTTAACAAAAACCTGATGACAATAATCATGATGATTAAGAATCCACTATAGAAATTGGCAGTTGGACAACAGGACTTTTAAGGTTCTTCCTGGTTTTGAAATCCTCTGGATGGTCACTTACAATGATCAAACCAATGACTTAAGCTGAAGTAAACCATAGACCAATGGGGGAAAAACAAATAAAAATAAATATTTTAAAATATTTTGAATAATATGCTTTCACATCTAAATAACTCCAGCTTTTAAGATGAGAACATTAATGGAGAGCTGACTGTGTGCCAGACAGTGTTCTCAGTGCCAACCTAATTCAGTAATCCTCACAGCCACCCAATGAGGTAGATGAGGAGACCAAGACACAAAGAGAAGGAATGACTTGACTGAGGTCATGCAGCTGGTTCTGGGGAACCAGGACTTGGACAGAGGCCATTGAGCTATAAATATTAAACAAAAATGAAATTGGGAAGATGTCACTAGTAGACTCGGGACAAAATAGCTATTTGGGCAATTGGGAAAATAGTGGAAATAAAAAAGGAAGAGGGGCTAACCAATTGACAATTCAGAACCAGTAACTACTTAAATGTTCAAAGACAAATGACAGAATATAAGACAAGAGAATGCCATGGTATAAAAGGAAACATCCTGGAAATTAATATTTGGAATGTATTTATTTTTAAAGTTAATATTAGGTAGTGAATGGCAAATATTTAAACATTTTTAAAATAAGGCCATTCCAGTAGTTATCCTAATCATATTCAGGATACGTAGTTTTGTTTTGTTTTGTTTTGTTAATCTGTTTCCGAGGAAAGACGAGTGGAACACAAAGTTTAAGTCGTGGAGAAAAGGGCTTATTATTTTAAGTTTAATTCTTAATAGGAAAAGCATGTGATCATATTCAGTAAATATACTTTCTCACTGGCTTCAGTACTTTAGTTCATAACCAGACCATAACTTTATGTCATAAGATTTTGACTAAAGGAAACCATTTGTGTTATGAGAACATAAAAATTGCTATGTTCCATTTGATAAGAATTCTGTTTCCTGGTATTGTAGATGTTGTTTATTTATTTCATACTTCAGGTTTCTACTTCTGCATTTCCCTCCCTGAATACTCATGAAAGATTGCTGCACCTGTGACACGTTGCATGGTTATTTCCCTCCTCTGTGTGCTCAATTTGTATATTATTGTATCATGACATTTTGAATCAAGAGCTGCTAGTTCCAAGCCGCTGTCAGCAGCCGATGCCCAAAATATTCATTATAACACTTCTCAGCATGTGAGAGCACTTCAAACCACAGAGGCGGAATTTCCAGGCATTATTCTTTTCTTTGTTGCATATTATACAGCAGAAAGAATGCAAAACAAAGGGAGATATATTAGAAAATAATGCCACGGGCAAATGTTGTAAAACATGCGAGTCACCGTTCGTGAAGGTCGTGAAATTCAGTACTGCTTTAGAGATACCGTCTCCGAGGCCTGCTCCCCTTTCTTTCTCTTTTCTCAAACGGTTTTCAAGTGGCATGTTTTTGCAGTCTTTGATTACATTAAAGGGCAGACTATTTACACATCTGGAAGTAAGCAACACCCTCAGCAGAGAACCAGGAAATGAGACGTGGAGCTGACGTTTGCCTCAGATGTGGCCCCTTTATGTTAACACGCTGGTCAAGACAAATGTAGTCCTCGTGGTAGGACCAGGGCAATGGCAGGCAAGGGAGGCTTTCTTCTCTAAAGAAGAACAATTAAAAACCAAATTCAATA
This sequence comes from Pseudorca crassidens, assembly GCF_039906515.1. Taxonomy (NCBI): domain Eukaryota; kingdom Metazoa; phylum Chordata; class Mammalia; order Artiodactyla; family Delphinidae; genus Pseudorca; species Pseudorca crassidens. Next base: position 9,676,202 of record NC_090313.1, read on the forward strand.
AGTGAGGTTTGTCATTTCCTAATATTGAGAGTGCTGAGCCTGCAACCATCAGCAAATTTCTAATACATGAATTCATTTTGCAAAGTGAATGCTGAGACCTGGTAGCCAACTGACAAGATGCCAGAAAATGTCATGGCAGAGAGGAGAGGGCCTTCAGTGGCATTTTTGGATACCTGACCTCCATCTGTCACCATCTTCTGGAGGAAGAAACACAGAGCCTGTTGATTGGGGGGTGAAGGGGAGATGGTTACCAGAGATGGAAAAGTGGGGTTAGTGAGGGGACTGCAATTTGTGAATTCTTTTTCTACTGCCTGAAAAACTGGGGGCTAATAATCTTCCCTCCTTTCTTCGCTGATTCTGGAGAGACTGTGAACAAAGGGCTGTGGAGGAGGGCACGTGTAGTTTGCATCTTAGCCTGTGAATACGTATCAAGTGCTCCCTTATCTCTGGTTTCTGCACGATGTCTAACAAAGAGGGCCAAATGCCACACATGTCACTGGAAATTAACCAGCGCCATTGCTATGGTCTGCTGCACTCAGAAGAGGTGCTATGCCCAGACCACCCCTCGGCTCTTCTTGTTGTCCTTCTGCTTTACCTGCCCTGCCCTTCTTTACACGGATTGAATCCATATTTTTAAAAATGTATTCATATAGAGATGTCTTATATCCTGCTGTGTGTCAAGCCCATTGTTTTAGGTGAAGTGATTTCTTTTGTCTGGTACATAGGTTTTGTTAACTTTTGACTTGGAAGTCACAAACTCTTACCAAAGCCTTAAAGGAAAAGCTAAGAATTAATGTTTATTGAGTACTTAGTGTCTGATATCATAGTAAACACTTTATATACGAAAGCCTAGAACAAACTGATGTGCATGTCTTTTAAAAAAATAATAATCTACTCTTATCTGAGGAAACGGTTTAGGATACTGATCTCACATTTTCCTGTTGTATTTGAAATTCTGGAAGATAATAACATGAAAGACTTACCGTCAAGAAGAATAATACATTTAAATCTCCTGCTTTGAAAAATGGTCATAAATTTCCATATTTATTTTGCTCTGGAATGTATATTGTGAAATGTTTGGCAGGTAAGATTTGACTTCTTTTAAACCCCATGAGTTTTTGCCAATTCATTTAAATTCGTAAAAGCAGTCCTTTTATTAACAACAACAACAGAGCCCCACAAGGCTTAGGCTTTCCTAAGTGGAGTATGATCAAGCCATTTTCAGAAATCCGTCAGCACGTTTCTGGTGTGACAACAGACTTCTGAATGGGAAGGCTAGTTCAGTATTGACCACTGATTCATGGTAAAAAATTAAATGCAAGCCAGAAGGAGGAATCTGCACTGCCTCTGGTCAGTTGGCCATTCTTCTGCAGCTGTTGGGATTGGGGAAAAGGGGATCCAGGATCACCAGCCAGACTGGCTCTAACTCAGGTAACTGGAGAGTCAGCATTAATGTGCTGACTCATTGCAGTGACTCTGAAGCAGTTCTCTCTTTTAAGTGCTTCCACATGTGTGCAGAGAGAAGGCTGAGTGGATGTCATATGGGCAAGTAGGAGGGGCAGCCTGGGGTCTTCCAGTCCCATTCGTGGTGGTCAGAACCAGAGGAGGGGAGGTCACCTGCTGAATCTGTCCAGCTGCACCGTAGCTGCTAGTTTCTGAGCTCTGTCTTTTTTGCCAGCTTCATTTTTAGTATCTCATCCATCTTATTCAGATCAAGTCCTTGAAGTTCTTCCTCAGTTTTCCCAGTGTAGCTTGACAGCATGTAGGACTCTTAGCTCCGTGCATAATTACCTGGTTCTAAAAAGCTTTATTTATCAGTCTGTCTATTTTAATTTATGTTTGTGAATTTATTTACTTTGGTGAATAGATAAAAATTTCTTGAGACAGGGAAGAAATAAAGCTCCACTAGGCTTCTGTTAGTACTGCTGTGAAATCTTCCACACATTTCTTCTCCCAGACTTTCTGAACACACTAGCAAGTTCCTCTCTCTGTGTTCCACTGAGATCTTTAAATACACTTTCTCTGCTCTAAAGGTAAGGGTCAAGCCAATTGTATAAAATCCCCAGGGTGGTATCTGAAATCTGTAAACTTCAAAAGAAGAAAATGCTTAATATTAACTTTTAAATGATAGCTTACATAGGAAAGAAGATAATTCATAATGTTATTCTGAGTTATCGGGTAGTTAAATAATTTCAACAGTTTGTAGCTAAAAAGTTAGAGAATCTATATCAATTTCTCTTTTTAGCAAAAGCATCTTTTTAGTACTTTTAGGGTCATGAACAAGAAAATATGCTGCTTACTGAAAAAAAGACTATTGCTCAGTTGTAGTGTACTCTTTGTTTTGATTATTAATGTTTTTGTGTGAAAGTGATACAAAGTGAAAAAGAATAATGTTATTTTTTAAAATGTTATTGGTTAAATAACTTATATTTGAATTCTGCAACATTTTAGGTTCCGCTGAGGGAAAATTATAAACTATCAATACATAAGCTTGCATAGGCACATAGAGCAGGTTTCACCAAGACAGGGTGGCTCTCTCTGCTGCTGCTGCGTCATCTCTGGGGCACAGTGGCTCCAGCAAGGGCTGGTGATGATGGCATAGGATGAAAACGATGTGATTTAAAGGTAGGATGTGGAGGAACAAGGCAGTAAAACTGCTAGGCGAGAGTGACAGTGGCCTTAGACCTAGCTCAGGGTTGTCCCCTATCACTCACTCTAGACAGAAGTTCAAGGCTACAGCCAAGTCTTGTGTATGCAGAGGAGCATGATGCTACATTGAGGCCGGGCTCAGGCACAGCACTAGAATTTAATGGAAAAGTTGGTAATTGGCACCAGCACAAAGTAGATCAGGTCCAGAGAGCCAAAGATGTGTGGTTCCTCTGAACCTTAGAGGTTGGTGACTGCTGCATCCAGAAGCTGGCCTGGAAAGGGAGCAGCTGTGACAGTTTGGATAATGAGCCGTGCAGCTAATTACCTTTTGACTTATTTAACCGAGCTTCGCTTTGACAACTCAGTCACTTTCGAAATATGCTGAACTTAATGGAGATGACTTAACCCTGTGAAGCTGGCATATTTTGGCCTCACTAGAGTCTTAGAGAAAGAGAGAGGAAAAAAAGGGTGCCAATAAATTTGCTTACCATAAATAAGATAATCACAGTGTTATGAGAACCATAAGTTATTCAGCAGTGAATAATTAAATAAACATGTGTTAGGCACCAACAGTGTCCAGAGAACTGCAAGGCCTGAAGCTGTGTCGGCAGATGAAAAGGGGATGCAGAATCTGTGCTTGTGGATTTTATGGTCAGAAGCAGAGGTCAGCAAAGTATGACCCATCACCAAGTGCTTTTGTAAGGAGAGCAAGCTAAGACTGAAAAAAAAAATCTAAAGAAGACTAATATTTTGTGGTACATGAAAAATTATATGAAATTCAAATTTGGGCATACAGATATAGAAATAGAGTTCTATTGGAACATAGTCACACTCATTCAATTACCTGTTGCCTATGGCTGTTTTCACATTATAATGGCCAACCTGAGTAATTAGAGACCTTTTGGTCCATAAAGCCTAAAATATTTAGTAGCTGACTCTTTCCCCAAAACGTTTGTCAATGGGTTTTCTAGTGGGGTAGAAAGACATGCATCAGATCATCACACCATTAAAATACACACGTGGTAAGTGCTGGGTAGGAAAGGTGTATAAATATATGAACTTGTATAATGGGACCTAGAAATGTAATGATGGTAAAGCAGACCCACGGTGGCTTTAACACATTCATCACTTTTTAAAAAAATTTTATTTATTTTTGGCTGTGTTGGGTCTTCGTTGCGGTGCGTGGGCTTCTCATTGCGGTGGCTTCTCTTGTCGCGGAGCACAGGCTCTAGGCGCGCGGGATTCTGTGGTTGCAGCACGCAGGCTCAGTAGTTGTGGCTTGCGGGCTCTAGGGCACAGGCTCGGTAGTCGTGGCACATGGACTTAGTTACTCTGCCGCGTGTGGGGTCCTCCCGGACCAGGGCTCGAATCCGTGTCCCCTGCGTTGGCAGGTGGACTCTCAACCACTGCGCCACCAGGGAAGTCCCCATTCATCACTTTCTGTGAAATTCTCTACAGGGCTCACAAGAGACCACACTGAAGGGGTGATAAACAAATTGTAATCGGTAACATAATTCTAGTAATACTAAGTGTTTAGGGGTTTCTGACTGAATACCTTCCAATCTGGTGTTGCAGGTTTGTAAGGCAAAAGGGCCAGAAATATTGAATAAGTTTAATAACAACATCCTGTAATTCTCAGGCCTTCACTGGCTACCCTTGGCACTTACTGGTACTACAACTGAAAAAGAAAACCGACAAATTCACAGTATATTGAGAAAAATGTTGAAGGATAGATACTTTTAAAAAAGAGAAGACAGCACCTGTACATGTGTATGAAATGATAGAAATATATTGTGCTCCATAAATGGGCCAAAGGTGCTTATTTTTGTGTGATGAGGAGACTATTAAAAATGTATGAGAATAATACTTTTCTTCTGAAGAATTCGAAGTGTTTTTGTTCTAATTCTCTGAATGTTATTATGGAATAGTAAACAAACAAAAAAACCCTACGTAAATATCTTAGTCTGCATTTAGAATGAATATGAAGCTGAATCAGTTGAATTCGTCTTTGAACTTTGAATCAGTTTTACCGTTAATTACTGAGAATTTGGAGATATGTGAGAATAAGGCTGTTCCCCCAGTTCTGGTAGATTGTTTTTGTAAGTTCACGATAGGCTTTAGTTTGCAGGCTTTTATGAACACAGATCACCTTATCAGTCTTTCCTGATCGCAACTGAGAGAAAAAAGCTACATAAAGTAAAATCATTGTTCCAGAGTGGTACTGATAGAAAAAAAATGCTAGGGTAACATAGAAGAGCCTTTGAATTGTTAGATTCTTAGACAGATTCAACTTCAAAGGCTACTTTATTCTCTGATGCAAAGGTGTTTTTTTTTCTTATCATCCATCCTCAAAAGATTTTAGTTCATTTGTGTGGCTTCAAGAGATTCTCATTTATTCACTGATCCAGCAACTATTGAGTGCCCACAGTGTGCCAGGCATTGTGCCTGGTACGCACGGAATAACAGGACAATTAAAGTGAGTTCCCAGCATGTTCAAGTGCAAAAAGGTACAAATGTAAAAAGTGGAATGCCAGTGGCCAAGGAATCATCCTCCCAAAGATAAATTTTTTTAATGGGTTGAGCGGTCTAATAGCAGAAGGGCAGGGAGTGCTATTTTATGCATGCCAGCAATCATTTTACAAGTCTCTTATTTTTAAAAATTCCATTTGATGAATTTTCATATGTTTTCTAGAGCCATTTATGTTAAGAGCCAGAAGATTTAAAAAATTAAACATTCAGTGTTAGACATTTGATCAACTGAGATATTTTCTTATGATAGAGATGTAAATTATGTGATCTGCTCTACAGTTCTGGTCTGAAATGTAAATAAAAACAAGTAGAAAACATTTGTGGGGAGAGAAGAAAAAGAAGATATGGCATTATATACATCAATAGAGATGTTTTCGCAAAGAATTACCAAAAGATTTGCAGGTCTACCTTTTAAACAGTTTCTATGAAATTGAGATGTTAATAGTTGTTATATCCCAGATAACGTTATAAACCAAGCCTCCTTCACATTTACCTTCACACTCTTAGCCTAACGCCAGGCAGAGCACATGCACCTGTGTTGCTGCCTACATATGCAACATTTTCAGAGAGGTCCAAACAAAACCAAAATATATTTATGATAGGGACTTGGCAGCCTGGAGTTAGAAGCCTTCTTCCTGATTGCTATCACTATCGAAACTCAGATTTCTCTCTTGTTGTCAGCTGTGTTTCAGAAAGAGGGAAAGCTTACCGGAAACAAAAGGTATGCCATACATCCTCGCTTGAAGGGAGGAAGAAAATATTTGCCTTCTCTAGAAATGAATCCCAGGGATTGTGTTCACAGTGTGGCTTTTATGGAATTACAGAAAGCACCTTAGGTACATATTGTTAAATGTTATTTATTTAAAAGAACAAGCACTGATTATATTCATAATCGTTTTTCATACTACTGCAAAAGATTTCTGACTCAACGGTGTAGTAATTAATCAATAAAGATTTATTGAGCACTTTCCATGCTCCAGAAATGAATAGGTTAGTGGAAGAAGTAGGGTAACACATAAATTATGATATTCATTGGTACCTTCATTAAGCAAATGTCCATTAGGCGTTTTGTACAAACAAACCTCACGCATTATGAGTGACAGGGAGAAGTGACGCTACACTACATGGTCTTTGGTCACAGGGGTAAGTTGTCATGCAGAAGACCAAAACATATCAGTGAAATGGCTGACTGAGTGTAACATACAGTTAATAGATACAGTGGCTATTTAAGCCTTTAAAAGGAAAAGGGGGAAGAAGAACTTAATCAGCTCCTGTGTGATGGGGAAGGTTTGAGCAGCAGGAAATTTCTTTCAAGGGAAGGCAGATGAACAGTGGTAGGGAGAATAGAATAAGCAGAGACGATGCAGGGGAGTAAATGCTCACAATGCATTCAGGAGAGAGGATGTAAACACATCTGAATATTCAACAACTGTCTAGGATTCTGGGCCCCTTACGTTAAAACATCTGTGGATGAGATTACTTAACTCCATCTAAGAGGTTGGAGCCTGCCCTATGCAATGAGACCAATTTTGCCCTCAGTCAGAGCAGATTCTAAGAACGAAGGGTTCAGGGTGGTTTTCCTTCCTTCTGCAGCTGTGTTACTTTGAACCCTGTTCCAGGAAGAATACTCTCTCCTTGGTCCTTGTTACCAACACCTTGCCTTGTATCACAATTCTGCAACTACAGTTCCGTTTGCCTTGAAGTATCTGCCTTGGCTTCATGTCCTATGTAACTGGCTGTTGTAACGCAGGGCAAATTACTTACCCTCTCTTTTCCTCCATTTTATCATTTGTAAGTTGGAATAAAAACAGTTCCTACCTCATTAGAATTTACGTATTAAGAACATTTAGAACAGTGCCTGGAACTTGCTAAGCACTATAAAAGTACAAAAAACTGTCAAAGTATTATGTTGGCTTGTTTACAAAGATTTGGCTTATCTATTCCCTGACTAAATAGAGATCTGAAAGAGTGGAGAATTTGTGAAGGAGATCATCAGAAATATTGGAATGTGGTGTACTCTCATAGTGACAAAATAGAGGAATACTCAGGGCAAAGATTGTGTGGTATTAATTCTTAGTGTAACAACCCAGGTTATTAGGAACCAGGTTTATTATTGATGTGATAAAAATGCCAACTAGCATTTATCCCACCAATCCTTAGTTCCTCCTGTTTTTAGAAATGCACATATATAAATCATTCCAAGGAAGTTACTTTCCTAGGCTTTTTATTATCTTCAGAAAACAGCTACTGTGAATATATTTCATATAACACACACACACACCATGTGAAAGTTCTTCTTAATGAAGTAGTGACATGGCGCTTGAAGCAGCATTCATAACCAAAAGCATAGTTTTAATCTGGGTACCAAGAACATTCATCACATCATCAAAGGGATTATTACGGAGTTAGGAATATTATCTTTGCACTATGAATAATTTCCTCTGCCATCAGGAGGGTATAAGTTTGTAGTAATTTTTAAATGAATAAACGTGTTTAATTTTATGGTCCTCCAAGATTTCTTTTCTTTTTTTCTTTCTTTCATGCCTTTGGTGACTCTCCCTGCCTTTTTTGCAAAATATGTGATATATACAGTTCAAACAAAATGGTCACACACACACACACACACACACACACACACACGCACACACAGGTAAAGGCCTATAAACATTGTTTGCAATAGAAACAATATTTGTATTAATTATTTAGGGTCTTCCACACTCATCAGTTAGTAGGAAATGTCATTAAAATTTTTAAAATAGGATTGTTTGCATTTAAACAATGAATAAGCATTTGTGTTTGAAATCTCCATTGAAATGCTTTAGTTTTATGTTTCTGTTATTTTATAGCTGATGCACAAACTCACACGGGGACCTGTACTTGTAATCAATGCATAGATATGTATTTAATCTAAAAAAATTCACATTAAAATTAACACAGAAACTTAACTTCTTAAAATTTTAAAGGAGAATAATATCTTACAGAGCATCTAGTCTAATTCCATTTTTAAAATGAGGAATTGTAATGAGAGGTAGCTGCACGGTTTATCCTCCTATTGTTCATATTATGAAGGGTTAAGCTTTAGCCAAAGTATAGATTACTGAAGTGTTTCTTTTTTTCCTTAGGACTTTGCCGTATTTATCGTTAGTACGTTCCTCCTTTATCCAGCAACCCTCAGTCATTACCTTACGCTGACAAATTTTATTGAGGATTTACATTTTATAGACTCCTTCATGGAGGTGATGATTAGATCAAGACAGTCTTAGAAAGTTTTGTGAATGTTCTTTGTAAAAGAGTTAAGATTTGGAGACTCTCGGGTGGGCTACCTGAAATATATTTTTGTGTGTACAAGAGCTGTTTCCTAGAGTTTGAGATTCTACCAGGATATCATCTTGTTTCCGAGTACTGCTCTGTCATTGGAAAAGGAAAAAGCAAAATTGACTACAGTGTTTCCTGAAGCTCCAGTGCCAGGACTGTTTCTGTAACACCTCTTTACCCTTCACTGTATTTTGGTCATAGAAACAGAATGTTAAAGATCATCTAGTTACACCCACTTTAAGCATGTAAAAGTATCAACAACTCTTGACTATCTTCCGGTGTTTTAGATGCATTATTATTCTATTTAAACCAGTTAAATAATACTGCAGTGTGCATGTATTATCTACAATTTACAGTGGAAAAATTGAGACTTGAAAAGTTTATTGACCCACCCAAGTTTACACTGTCAGTGAGTGGCATTCTGAAATTAAGGATTAGGAAATAAAATAAATGACTTAATGTCACTTAATGTCTCCCTTATGAATATATGCATTAGAGAAAAGTAATTTTCAGTGTAGAATGGTTGAAGTGGATAATGAGTTCAGAGATATATTTCAATGTAAATCTTTGAAAAAACTTATATTTCCTAAGAATGGTTGGAATCCACACTAAATCTGAAGGATATGGAAAAATAAAACTTACGGCAAAGTGTTGTTTTTCAGTGTAAACTTTTTAATGCGAGTAAGCACTTCCTTCTAGTTTGCTTAATATATGTCCCCTATAATTTCATTCACATTCATCAGGCCTCACCATTCACATTCAACATGTCACCACATGGGTTCTGTAGATATTGTAGCAGAGGTTGCTAGTAATTCTCCTCTCTCCATTCTCACCTTCTTTTACAGCAGTAGATATTCTAGCTGAGCGCTGGGCCATGACCTTAAAGACTATATTTCCCAGCCTTCCTTGCAGGTAGCTGTGTCATGTGATCAAGCCATACCCAACAGGATATGAGTGAAAATAGTGTGAAAATTTTCAGGGAATTTGCTTAAAATAGAAGTTGTAGTATGTCCACTTTTCTTTTCTCCATTGGATGCAACATGAGTGTGAGGGTTGGAGCTGGAGCAGTCATCTTAGGATATGAAATATTGCCTGTTGAGGACTGCAGAGCAACATGGTAGAAGGAGCCTGGTCCCTCACATCTTGGAACCACCATGTCCACTTTGGACTGACTGCTTATCTCTCTCAAAGAGATCAACTTCTATCTAGAAGCCACTGCACGTTTTTACACTGACAAGCCATATCCTAACCTTTTCAGATACTAATAAGTATGACTTGAGAGAAGGGATCCATAGACAAAAATTTACATAAACAAAGCTAGAAAGGTTTTTTTTTTTAAATTTTAGGACTTTTCAGAGCTCTTATTGGATGAGTGTTAGGGGTGAATCTCAAAAACGAATTATGCAGTATTTCTAATTTTTTTATTGTGAAAATAATTTTTTAAATGGGACATCCTATGGATGTGGACTGCATTTTGAGAACTGCAACTTTAGGAAGCTCTTAGTGGCTAAGCTTAAGGTAAATGTTGAGGGTAGTACTTTGAGGGTAGAGGTAGGCACGAGGAAGTTTTGGTGTAGAGAGCCATTCAATTCAACATATTATTAGGGAACACCAAGAGCTGTGGAGATAGAGATACATTACTTTAGAAGGAAAATGAAATCAGTTATTATTGGAAGCACTATGATAACTATAACTATGACGTTAAGATAGATGAAATAATTTCTAAATAAGAGGTGGCTCAGGTTGCTTATGTGATGACCTATAACGAGATAGGGATACACCTAGACAAGACTGGGATCCCTGATGTCTTCTGAATTTATATATGTGGAGCTTATTGGCCATCATATGGCTGGAAGAAGTTACAGTGTTTGCATGCAAATGTACGATTTCGTTTCTTTGGTGTAGTTGTGAGAAATACCTGGTGGAGGAAGGGTAAATCCTGGCCAGGTCATCCCTTGTTACCTCCACTGGTTGAGACATACAGACCCTGAGATATTTGGAGGGACATCTCCAAATATTTGGATGGATGTGTGCTGCCTGCTTTTGGGAGTAGAGGTTTGAAGCTCAGAGAGGTGAGAAGTCTTGGAGAAGTAGATTTGGAAGTCATTTTCAGTGACAGTTGAAGCATGGAGTATATGTGGAATAAAAAGAAAAAACACAGGATAGGACTTGGGAAACAAAGCATTTAAGGCACTGGTGGAGGAAGGAGAGCTGTAGAATGACTCAGAAGTTAGGATCAGAGTAATGATGTGATGAATAGGAAAAACAGAGTCAGGGATTCCAACAAGGGAAGATTGTTAGTTTGGATAACTAGGAGGCTGTTGAAGACCATGGTGGAGTCGATCAGGTTGGAGAAGTAGGGGTGGGGGTTTGATTGCTCTGCTTTGAGGAATGGATGACCGTGAGGAGGGAGATGAGGTGGGGCCAGAACGTGCTAGAATGCAGACAGGACACATTCTACTTTGCTGGGCTGCTGAATAGAGTTTTCATGGGGAGGGTCACTCTGGCTTCCTCTTCACTGGACATTCTAACTCCATAAAAGCTTCAAGGAACAGTGGCAGCACAGGCCACTGGGCGGCACTTACTATCTTCTGAGCCCACTCAGAGCCTGCATCCAGGAAACTCAGTTTTGATGCTACTCTATTTATAACCAATAAAAGGAATGTCTTACTTTTCATCAAAACAATGACTTGATTTCATTTAGAATGCATTTAAAATTATTTTCATTTACCTTTGTGAAAATATCACTCTTGAAAGCTCAAGCGTTTGGAAAAAAATAGAAACCCATAGCAAAAATAGATGAAATCCAAATTCAGCTCCCCAAGCACCTTGGAAAGTGCCTCTTTGTTCTGTTTCTTTTATGCCTGTTGACTGGAGATTACTTCTATTCATTCATGTAACCCTGGTGTTAGGTCCCTTTGGAATTTACATAGAGTTGACTCAAACTCCCAACTCCATTTTCTGTAGGAAGCTCAACATCCTCCCCACAATTTCTGCTATTTCCCAGGGACTCATGTTCTCATTTCCACCCCTAAAGCTGTTTTCATATTTCTACTGACTCTAAATCTCATTTTTATCTCAGTGTCTGGAGCTATTCTTATTTCTCTGTCCATGTATATTCAAAAGTGAAACCAAGGGACTTTCCTGGTGGTGCAGTGGTTAAGAATCTGCCTGCCAATGCAGGGGACACAGGTTTGAGCCCTGGTCCGGGAAGATTCCCACATGCTGCGGAGCAACTAAGCCCATCCACCACAACTACTGAGCCCGCGTGCCATAACTACTGAAGCCCGTGCGCTCAGAGCCCATGCTCCAGAACAAGAGAAGCCACTGCAATGAGAAGTCCACACACCGCAACGAACAGTAGCCCCCTCTCACCGCAACTAGAGAAAGCCCGCGCCCAGCAACGAAGACCTAACTCAGCCAAAAGTAAATAAATTTATTTTTTTTAAAAAAAGTGAAACCAAAAGCACCATTCAAAGAATGCATTGGTGTGTAATGGCTTTACTGAAGGTTTGCAGTGATGAAGGTAGTTTACCTCGAAGAACCAAACTCTGACTTGGTTAATAACTGAATGCCCTGACTTCCCTGCCACTTGGAATTTTTTTACCGACCTCCGTTTCTGCATGATCAAACCTTCTATTAAGTTGCTGTCTGCTGTCCCATCCACTCTCACTGATGACTTGCCTCCTCTCCTCTCTAGATGCCTCCTCCACCCTCCAGATTTTATTAACATTTCATGGAGCAGTCAAGCTATTACTTGCTTTTGCTGTTTTCCCATAAAGCATTCCCCTTGGGTCACACTTTCCTGCGTAAAGCAGTCTATCCAGGTATTTTTCCTAAACAAAGATAGTTCTCTCCTTTAGGGGAACTCTGGTGCCAGCTGTTAAAATGACATTTTTTCAACATGCTACATAATTTTAAAAAGATAAATATGTTATTTATTCTTCAGTGGCTGACGTTTGTGGATACTGCTGAAATAATTGCGTATTTTCCCTGCAGCCTGTGGTCTAAGTAGGGACTGTTATTTGAACAGAGTGAATAAAAGAAGTAATAATAATTATTTAATATGTACAGACCTGCATCCACAGTATACTCAAAATATGCTTGTAATTGTTATTTACCATATGGAGAGCTTCCTCCCTGATATGTTAAATCAGGCACAGAGTACTGCTTTAGGCCTGGCCCCTGAGCAATGTGTCTCCAGATCACTCTGTCTACAGTAAGATGTAAACTCTGTAAACAATGAGCATAAATTTGGGAACAGACTCTGAAGGCATCCTGTGCCTTTAGTGGGAAAAAGGATGACTGGTTATTTTCCAGGGGAGGCCTAGGTACATTTCAAATGGAGTTCCTAAAGGATTTTATTCTGAATGAGATGTTAATAGTTATATCATAAAAGCTTAGATTTTAGACTGTGTTGTTTCCGAGAAGGCTTTTATTTTTATTTATTTGCTTTTTTGAAGTGAGCAAGACAGAGGAGAGAAAACAGTTACTTAATATGCATTAGCCTCTGTGCCAGCTGCTTTATGTTGGCATTCGATTTCATCCTCACAATAACTCTGCGAGAGAGGTTAACATCACTGTTTTCAGATTAGAAATGGGGCACTTAAAGAGGTAAGTATCTCTGCTACGGTTGCATCCAGAGAAGAGTAAAGTTAGGATTCAACTCGGGTCCAAGTCACCATGACAGTTCAGAATATGGAAATCACAATTCTCCATTACTCACTTCTTGAACTTAACGACTTTGTATTCCTAGTCTTCTCTCAAAAAATATGAGCACGGCACTGTGTAATCCTACAAGAGGAGGGGTAAGGCAAATGTCATTTGTAGGAAGAATAAAGCTGTCTCAGTGAAGGAGTTGAGTCACTGGGACAGTTTTCCTTTGTATTTTTTTCCCTTAAAATTGTTCGTTATCCAAATACATTAATATTCCTAAAGTGCTCTTTTTAAAAATGGGAAATATATTAAAATAGCATGCTTATTAAACACATGATCTTGTTCTTTAGGCAGATGGTATACTTACACAATTCAGAGCAGGGACCAGGGACTCTGGGTTTCCATGCTTGATCCATCCTGTGTTAGCTGTGTGACCTTAGAAAAATTAGAGGGTTTTCTCCGTGGTTTTCTCTTTCTTAGTTTCCCTTTCTCCTTAAAGATGGTAAAATATAAGAATAATTCTATCTTGTAGTTATTGTGAAGGTTAAAATGTGCAAATATATGGAAAGTGCTTAGAAGAGTGTTTGGTATACAGTAAGGGATCAATAAGTTTGTTATTATTAGTATTATAAGTTGATGAGGAACGATAGACAATAGTAATAAAGACATTCATATAAGACATAACTCACAGTTGGAACATTAAGAAGAAAACTCTGGCAACTGAACTGATTAAATATAACATGTACATTTTGTTAAAATATTGCTAATTGTAGTGTTACTTTAATAACCAAAAGGTGGAAATAACCTGAACCTCCAACAATAGAGAGATTAAGCTTATATATGATGGTAGCTACCAAGATATCATGTTTTCCACATAAATGTATTCCATGCACAAAGGATTAAGATATTGTATTTAATGAATCTACATCTATCTATCCATCCATCCATCCATCCATCCATCCATCCATCCATCTATCTCTGTACATACATATATAAAGGACCAGATGGAAACACAGTCTTATGTTAAAAGCAGTAATCTTTCAATAAGTGATTACAGGTAATTTCCCCACCCCCTCCCACCCATTTTTCTTCCTCAAGTTCCCAATACTTTCATAGTCATAAAACACCATTGAAATAAAATAAAATAAAAATTAACCCAGATGGTATATAAGCCACAAAATACATCCTGTATATTGTCACATCATCCTTCTCTCATAGACACTTTATGCACAGCCCCTGAAGCAGGGCTTCAGACACATCCTATGCTTATGTGGCTTCACAGTGGGTGCATCATTGCACTCTAGAGCACATGGGGCCAGACCTTCTGTATTTGGTCGAACGTGATTCCCTCTTTCACAGTTGTTTTTTCTTTCAATCATTTAGCTTAAACATTAACAAATGAACATTATGATAGCAGCAGGGCAGAATTTTGCAGAGTAATACATTCCTTGGAGTTTAATGAAAATTTTTTTTGTACACAAAGTGTATGTAGAATGAAGCTTACTTTTGGGGTCACGTGTCTAAAATCCTGCATTTTAGAGTATCTTGATCTTATTTTCTGAAGGAATGATGCATTTTGAACCTATGCTCATCCACCCACTGTTTAATCTACCCAGTCTGCTGATTAAATGCATTAGCTTATAAAAGAATAACTTTAGGAATGGCTAGGGGCTGATGTCAACATATACTGCTATTTTGTTCACTCTTATCTTAGAAGCTGCACTTTTAGAATTTTTAACTTGTCCACTGTTCATTCTCTGATGGGCAAACCCTTGAGCGTCAGGAGACAGCTGTCAATTAGTGCTATCCTTCTTCACAAACCATTTTACCTCCCAAGCCTCTGTTTCTTCATCTGTGAAAAAAGGGACTCTTCAGACCCTTAGCCTGTGACCAGGAAGCTTCTTTTAATGGACTGCAGACGTTAGTAGGATGTCAAAGGGACTTGAGCTGCATTTGTGTTATTTTACTAGAGTTCAGTCATGGAAACTGGTAGCAGAGCCCTTTAAGTTGAATGATGGCTGGGTTCCCACCTTGACTACAGTTCTTGAAGGGGCTCTTCAAAGACTGTCAGCCCAAGAGAAGCATTTACTCTAGGAGTCCCATTTGGTTTGGGGCCAGTCACTTTTCGAAGTGAATTGGACAGATATAACCCCAGCCATGTACCATTTGCATTTAATACAGATAATAATGACCTGGACAGGGATAGTAAGGATGCAAATTTTAACAGATACATGCCTTACATTAGATCAGTTACATAAGTAGGCTAAGAAGTCACCGAGTGCAGGAGAACCTTTGTGGGTTCACCTTAGCAGATGCAAACGTGTGTCAGCGAAGAATTTGAGCAGCTGGAAAATTAGTGGAAAAAGGGTATTCAGCATTTGACTCCCTTCCCTTTTCCCTTGATGAGATCTGGTAAATGACTGAAGATTTGAAAGGTCTTCCTTCTCCTGGGATCCTCCCCTGCGTGGGATGCTTTCCAGCAGGATAATGGAAGGCAACAGAGCAGAGCCTGGGGTTGGCCTCCGCTTGGACCTCTTCCCGGTACCTCTCCCTGGGGAATGGAAGAGTGAGTCTCCAGGCTACAATAGACCGGTGGTGAGTTAAGTTTATGAAGAAGCTTCTAAATAACCCTGGTGGGCGTGACATGGAACCAACATGCTGCGTGTGCACTCGGAGGAGAGTATCGAGGCCCCTGGACGTTGCCCACACGATGCGGGGAGATTGAGAGCGAAAGTTGATAGTGGGACAGTCTCTCCTAGAAGACACCGAGTGTGGCTTTTCTAAGTTTTGAATAACTTTCAGCTTAAATACAACTTTAGAATTAAACAGGAATGTATAAATTTAAGGCAAAGAGACATTGTGGTTATTTAAAATGGGAATATAAAGTCAATAATGATTTCTAAAATAGATTTTCTTGACAGTCATTCTAAAATAGAACTTCATAAACCACAAATTCTGTTGTCTAGCATCTGTTTAAAAATAAGGTTGATAAAATTGGCCATGTTCTGGTAGTGTGGCAGTCGATAAAATTAAAAGCTACAAAAATACCTGAACAGATAAAATAATTAAAATGAAAAAAAGTCAGACGAAGTATTACCCCTTACATCATCTTTCTAGGTTGATACCCTCTAGCAAGCATCCTGGCTTCATAATCTATGCTTTTGCACAACCACTAATTTTATATGGGTGACCAGCAGTGCAGATACCCATAAACACGCTACCAAATTAGTCAAAGCCACATTCTTCTATTATTAATGGCACCTCTAAGACCTTGGAACCTCTAATTCTTTGCATCATTTACTGTCAACTTTAAAATGTCATGTTTGTAACTAAGCACATCATTCATGTGTTTCCAGTTGCTTATGTAAGGTACTGCCTAAATAGAAAATTCTCTAGAAACATTAAAGGCCAGATACATACATCTCTTTGTAGCGTTTCAGAAAGAAGACTATGTATGCCATGACAGTTACTTGTTTTTTAGGCAACTTGAATAATGCATCGAAGGCTTTACAACTCTTCTAAAAAGGATAAATAATGCTTTGAACTGACAGTGAACAAACAGTCTTTTCAGAGATGCAGAATTTTTGTTTGATGGCCTGCAGCGAATGTAATAAACTATAAGAAAGGCTCCATAATCTAAATATTTCAGTAGTTTGGAGAAGATTCTAAGAGATCTTTGCTTTTGATATAGCAATGATTAATTATATATAATATTACATATATACATATATTTCTAAGCTAGGCAGACAGAAATTTCCAGAAAACCCTAATTAGTATAACTCAGTAGTTAAAGTAAAAGCATGATAATTGAGACCTCAACCATGCAATGGTTTTAATTTAAATCATCCCATGCAATCTTCCTCAGGGCAACCTGGAGTCTCCATGTTACTAGTGGGAAAAAAAAAAATCTCAGTCCGAGTAATTTGCAGAAAACCATTCCATCGAGTCTGATACCAAAGTTTATAGTCATTTCATATCCCACAGTGCTTCTTAATAATAGTACATGTATTCCACGTTCATATTTGCACAGTAGTAAGATAGTAGGTCAAGAAGTGTGTGTGATGCAAGTTTTGTTTATTTTTTTAATGTTTATTGCTCTTAAATCCAATTTGAGAATATGTTGACATGATATGATGACAGAATATGTCTGTCATCCTTCCTATCCCAGCCAAGGTCATTATTATCTGTGTTAGATTGTCACTGATACACAGCTGGGATTGTATCGGTTCCATTCAATTTGCAAAGTGAATTTAGATCACTTAAAAGTTAATATGCCAAAAATCACTTTAAATAATTTTTCCTTTTTCCTAGTCTTGGGAAGATTTTACAAGGAGTTAAATTCAAGGCAGAAGAGTTTATTGGGCTAAGCAGAGGTGGTCATTGGGAAGGGAAATCTCCTTTGAGGGTCCAGAATCTGGATTCACATCACAGCGCGGGATTTTAGAAGTGTCATTTCTGTTCTAAAATCTGGGAGTTTGTCAGTCACAGAAGTCTGAGACCCAAATTCTACATCTGCTGTTCTTTGCAAGGATCCCTGTGAGGCACTGGGATTATCGCTATGTTGTTTCCCAGTGGAGTGCCTTCCTCTCTGAGAGCTTAACTCATTAGTCTCAAATTCATTTTTACCTTCTTTACTTTTTGAATATTCCACAAGTTATTTTTAATCTGAGGATTAGTAGAGGAATCCCTCTAGTTTTAATGCAGAATTTTCAGAGATTGTGAAAAAAGAGAAGGTAAATAACTCCTAGTCCGGACATCATGATTTAAATTCATTAGACAGTATATTTTTAGTTTAATAAAAATACCAAGGATGAACCATTAATAATTTTAGAGTGAAAACAGAGATGTGTCAAGAGGCAGAGGCTTCTGCAAGGTGTTACAGAGAGTGTTATCCACGAGGTCACACCATGGAGAAAATAGTTCACCTTTGTCATTTAATGTGAAGACAGAGGACATACCAGCAGGCACTCAGGAGAAAATGCTTCAAAGGTATGCTGAGATTCTGTCTAGGCAACATAAAATCTTGTTCACATAGATCAACATACATTTAATTATTGTGGATTTCACACGTATTTATGAGTTGAATGCTGTGATTACCATTATGTAAATTTATTAAATAACGATGAGTAAAAACAAAACGTCTGCATTGGGCATAAAGTATACAGGCATGTTTCCTGCACTTGTAGCTGAGAATCAAAGATGTAATACACCAAGTCAGACGTGACCAGGATATGGGTTAAAGCAGTGGTTTTCAATATTTCTTCCACCCAAAGCTCCTTTTAGAGAGAGAGAGAGAGAGAGAGAGAGAGAGAGAGAGAGTGTGTGTGTGTGTGTGTGTGTGTGTGTGTGTGTGTGTGTGTGTGTTGAAAGGGGTATTAAAGCTTGGTCTGTACAGAAAGAAAGGAAAGTTGAAGACTTTTAAGATGAGTAAAGTATTTCCTATGAATATACATCCTGGAAATATAGCTTGACCATAGATAAGCATTAAAAATCACTACTTTTTGCATATTAAATTTCAGGTGTTTTAAGTTAGTACACACAAAATATCTGTTACTAAAATGAAGAGATGAAGAACTAAGAATGTAACTATTTTTTACTCCATCCTTCTTTGTATCACAAAATTTACCTTTCAGCCAATGCGATGGTTACCTAACTTATCATGTGAGATAAATGAATGCCTTTGGTCATTTTGGTGGTAGGGCATTCTAAATCTTCTGAAAGGCACATTTGAACAGGTGGTACATCTTCAGATTTCCTCTTGGTGAAGGCTGTGCACAGAAAAGGAAATTACCTGTTGTGGATTAATTCAGTCTCATGCTGCTATTTCTTGTTCTCGTGAATTCTGTTTCCTATAAACACCATTAGTTGACGGATCAGTGGTTTGCTATTATTAACCAGGTTAGGTGTATTTTTGAGTGTCCTTGTCCAAAAGTTACTCAGCACGGGTTTGAACCACACCATATGTCATGTTGCTACATTTTTGTCAAGATAATGCAATGCAGCAGAGTCCTGTGCATTCCCCTCAGCTAAAAGGAAAGAAAGTCTTTCCCTTTTTCTAAGGGTAGGTAGGCGTTGGATTTAGTTCTCCTGTCACTGGTTTTTGTTTATCTCCTGACAGGTCTTAAGATATGATTTCAATCTGCTTTATTTTTAAAAATGTTCTTTGAACTCATCAGATATGTTTTTAAATTAAATCAAAATAGATTTAAAACTAGGAGAAAAATCTTTCTGATGAATTTGTCACCTTGTTTTAAAATGAGATGCATGTAGTACAATGGCTGAGGGAGTGGGGTCTCCTGTCGGTGTGACATAATTGAACTTCTGGCTGTGTCACTCAATATCTGTGTCTTTGAGCTAGTTATTTAACATTCCTTTTCAGTTTTCCCATCTCTAAAATGGGGGGTAATCAATGTGTGCATTTTCTACTGCATAGTTTTGTGTGTGCATGTATTTGTGTGTGGAGTAAATGGGTTAACACATATGGAGTATTTAGAACAGTACTTTGTGTGTAGTTGCCATCCAGTAAATGCTGGCTAGTATTATTACTGCCGATGCTGTTACTGTGTATACTCATTTAGGAATATTTACTATGTACCTAGTTTGCGCCAAGCACTGGGTTTACAATGATGAAAAAAATGTATAGATCTTACATTTTACTGGTGGGAGACAAATAATAAACAAGAATATACAAGCCAAAAAGAAATCAAATAAGCAAACAATAGAAATGCATGAATTAACATGGGGTGATCTAATAGAAAGATGTGGGATACTTTAGTCTATGAGTCTGGGACATAAACTCAAAATTTTTAAATAATAAAAATGAAGCCAAAAGAAGTTACAGGGGAAAAGCATTGGTGGCGGGTGGTGGGAAGAAGGAATGGCTTGAAGGAGTGGGCAAAGGGGAGAGAGTCAAAAAGGTTGTCCAAAGTTAGCATATGGAGAGCTGTTAGGCCAGGATAAGGAATCTGGATTTTGCTTTATATGCAACTGGAAGCCATTGGAGAGGAGAGACTGATCACATTTATGTTCTAAAACGATTCTTCTCAGTTATGAGTGGACCCTTGGGTTTGGACAAAAGAGGAAGCGGAGACCAGGCAGGAGACCCCCAGCGGGGGCCAGGTGAGAAATGATGGCAGCCTCGTCTAAGGAGGTGGGAGTTGAGATGGAAGAAAAGGAAATATCTGATTAATTTTTAGAATTATTTTTATGCCACGCCCTCTACTTGACAGCCTATCAGACAGGCATCCAAAAGTACTTGATAAAGACGGTCGTCATTCATCGCATATTTATTGAACAACGGGATACTGTGCTAGTTATTAAACTTTTAGTCTGGTGAGGAAAATGGACACATAAGAATTCATATGGTACAGTGTGATAACAGTTTCAGTGCTTGTGAACCATTGGCACAGGCGCTCACAGGAACTCACTTGTCTGGGGTTATTCACAAGAATTCACTGAAGAAACGGTATTTAATTGCAGCTTCAAATGATAGTTTGGAGTTTGCCATATTGAGAAATGGGCAGAAATGCCTCTGGGAGGAGAATTATGAACCAGTGTGACTGGAATATAGCAAATGGACAAGAGTGAGGATTATGAAGAGAAGGAGGCATATGATAGAGTTTTATTTTGCAGGAAAGAGAGAGTACTGGAGAACTGGCAAACAAATATGAGATATTTAAAAAGGTTTTGACAAAGATTCAGAATTTAATCTGAGAAAAAAGTAAACCAGATACCAAATGAACCAATACTTTTATATCTTAACTTTAATTATGATGAGAATTTACCACAAAATCAAGGGCAATTGATCAAATCATTCTTCCATAGAAAAAGATAAAAATGATAATATATCTGCAGGGCATGTAGAGTTAATTAATTAATATGAATACATAAAGTTTTTCCATTATGAATCATGTCAACTACTTGTTGTACAAGAGTATTCCTTCATTTCTTTTAATATATAGCATAAGCATGGAAGGAATACTTCAGTGTATTTATTCAATAGTAACAACAATAATACTGGTATTAAATGAAATTTATTCAAAATAAAAAATTTTTGAAAGAACTTTACAAAAAAATAT
This sequence comes from Pseudorca crassidens, assembly GCF_039906515.1. Taxonomy (NCBI): domain Eukaryota; kingdom Metazoa; phylum Chordata; class Mammalia; order Artiodactyla; family Delphinidae; genus Pseudorca; species Pseudorca crassidens. The sequence goes on from NC_090313.1 coordinate 9,697,429, forward strand.
GTACACAAACATTTGCTGTAAAATAACAAAGGACTAATGTATTTGCTCTATCATGAATTCATAACAATACATAAGAAAAACATTAAGACAAATAAATGATCAAAGAGCTTGAACAGATAATCAGAAAGAAGGAAAAACAAGTAGCTAAGACATATAATGCAATGTAATGTATTTATATATAATATATGCACATGTACTTATATATTTACATGTCTGTATATTTAACTTTCACTTGAAAGTGTGTAAGTTAAAATTCAACTTATATTTTTTATCAGATTAACTTCTTAGGAAGCAATTTGAAAATATTTATAAATATTCTTTAAAATTTACATATATTTGCTAAGTAATTCTGTTTGGTGAGAATCTGTCCTAAGGAAATGAACCTAACTAGAAAAATATTTCTGTGTAATAATTATTTTGCAACCATAAAGAATTGAAAACAGCTTAAATTTCCAGCTACAAGGAAATGTTTTGGGCATCAGTGGTAAAATCACTTCATGTAATATGATAGAGATTTTAAAATAAGATATGTGAAAAATATGCAATAACATGGGGAAAGCTTCTGACATAAAATACAGTAAAAAATCAAAGTAATATTATGTTCAAGCTTAAAATATATCAACTGTCTTAGGCAGAGAGAGATTAAAATAAAAGCCATTTAGTATGTGGTTGTTTTTAGGTGAACAGATAATGGGTCATTTTTTTCTTTGAACGTTCTATATTTTCTTGAAGTAGCAAATAATTTTATAACATGTTTTATTTGAAAATTTACCCTTCTTTTGTCAGATGGTAGATTAATTCTATTTCAAATTTGTACAAATTTGTCACCAGAGAATTTTTTTTACTTGATCAGGCACAGTGCTAGGTGCCAGTGGCCAATGACGGTGAAAAACCATTCCTTGTCTGGGAGGAGTTCCCAGACTCAGGTGTGGTCAGGTGCACACCCCTGCTCAGGTCTCTAGCTCATTGACGCCATTATAACCTTGGGGTTCTAAATGAGTGCTATCCATCCATTTTTAAAAAAGATTTCCAGGGTGGTCATTTGATTTACCCTAGAAACTCAGCACCTTCCCACTTCTGTCTGAACAAAATTCTCTATCATATAGTTTAAACTCATTTTTCCTAATACTGTCTTCATAAGAGATGTTGAAAAGTTGATCACATTCTTCATATAATAACCCGTCTAATATGAAAAGTAGAATTACATTCTCTATTGTCTTCCCAAAATAAGCTGCCTGTGCTTTCCATGTTGAGAGACATTTTTAGAGGTAATAAAAAGGACTTTGTTTTACACCTGTAGTCTATTGCTGATCCTTGCAGTTTGTGATATATTCACGGACATTGCCTTAACTGTTGAGTTCACATATGTCCAGTTGGACTCTACCTAGCACTTCAGGGCTTTTGTTTTTCCTGATGAGTTGGTTTTCGTTTTAATGCACATTTGTGCCTAACTTTTTACTGTCTGTTTCAGACCACATTTTTTGTATGAACCAAACATGAGGCTTGAATTATGTTTTTCTCAGTTGAATGTTATTTGAACACTTAGAGAGAAGGTTCTGTCTCTCCAGATTGTTAATTATTAGGTGGTAGAGTATAAGAATCTAAAGCTTATCTCTGTAACATAAATGACGTCTCTATCTTCTTGGTGACCCACTGAACCATCTTGCTATGGAAGCAATTAAATTGGTTGCTATGGCGAATTTATCATTAGACTTACCATAAGATTAGCCAGATTTTTGATGTAAATAGTTTTCTTAATTTGTCTCTATTTGAATAATATAGTGTGCTTCTCCTTGTATATTTTAGTGACCTAAGGAACAGTGCTAGAAATTTCCAGATGACATTGGTAGTTTTTGTTTTTAATTTAAATGATTTAAATTATAAAATTAACATGTTCATCCTAAAAAGTTGAAACATGACAGGTCAGGAATGAAGAGTAAAATTCTTCTCCTCCTTCTTCCGTTATTCCCTGTTTCCTTCGTTGGAACCTCTATTGAGATTTTCTTACACAGTTTATATATAATTTAGACATTTTTCTATGTAAACAACATTATATGTGTGTACAACGTAGTATTACTTATATAACTTTTATATAGTATCTACATATCTTGTTTTTAGACAAATGAGATCATTATTCTGCAGTGTTCTCTTTTCACTTAATTACAAAATCATGCAAAACTTTTCCCATTTGTCATTTTTAGATCTTTCTTATTGTTTTTCACAGCTACACATTATTCCTTTGTATGGATTATTATGAATATTCCACTAACCCTTAAAGAGTTAATTAGATTAACGAAAGAAATATTTCTTAAAATAAATGACTTGAAATTAAACAGTCATGCTTAATTTACAAAGAAATTACTCAGAAGTATAAAGACTGAATATTCTGGTGAAGTTATTGGACCTAGAGGAAAAAGGTGAAATTTCCAGTCAAAATTATTGTGTTAGAGTGATGCCCATAAGTCAGGTTGAGTTCCTGCAATGTCCTGACCTAGATTGGCTGCTAGGGATGCAGTAAACAGCACAGACCAGATCTCTTCCTCAGAGTGCATACAGTTTGTGCCCATAAGGATGGACACATATTGCTTTCAGTTTTTCACTATTGCAACGTTTTTCTCTTTTAAGAATTGATTTTCTTTCGTTTACATTTCTTGTTTTCATAAGTTTATTTGGTCCTATTCTAATGTCTTAGGATGCTGCATTTCATGATTTATTGCTTCCCTTCTGATCTATTCTTAGTTAAGTTGACTGTATTCTTTTTTGTGCTTTTTAGGGTATAAAAAAAATGCCAGCTGGACTAACTGGTCTCTTCTGGTGGTTTTTAAAATATTCTTAGATAATAAATTTGGATAATCATTTCTTGATTATTAACTTCATACAATTTCTCCCTGCCTTGAAAAATGAGACAGTCGTTAATGTTTACATTTTCCTTTACTTCATAATTTTAGGATTTTAAATTATTATTTTTACATTGTCAAGGATTATAACATTTGCATTCTATACTATAATTCCCATATTTATTCAGATATATTTTTTCATTTATATTGATTCAGCACTAATCTTTCATATAGCACACATTATGATTTATCATTTGGTTGGATATATATGTGTGTATATATGTATAAATACGTATAATATTTATATGTATGGTATATAATTTTTTAAAGACTCACCAATAGATTCCTTATGTCTTTGAATGTCTAAAAATTCATTTCTTTTGTCTATATACTTGACTCAAAATCCTGGCAGAGTATAAAATTTGGGAGTCATATATTTTTTCACCTCTCCACTGTGTTGGACATTGAAAATTGACATGGACATGTCTAAGGTCTATCTGAAATGCTCCTGAATTTGCTTTTCCTACATTACAGTGTGCTAAGCAGAGTGTCAGGTGCTGGAGGTACAAGGATGGAAAATTCTCTGACTCTCACTGAGAAGCTCCCAGAGTAGGATGTGGTCGAGTTCCAAGTCAGTTGTCTGACTTTCGGGCATCATTCTAACCCAATAGTTTTAACTGGAAATTTCACCTTTTTCCTCGAGGCCCAATATCTTCACCAGAATATTCAGTCTTTATACTTCTGAGTAATTTCTTTGTAAATTAAGCACGACTGTTTACTTTCAAGTCATTTATTTTAAGAAATATTTCTTTCATTAATCTAATTTTTTTCTTTTTCATTTTTTGTTTCCTTCAGGAATATCAACTTTCCACATTTGAAGGTTTTTTTCATCTTCTGTGACAATTATTTTCTCTTCAATGTGTTTATCCTTTTATCCTTTAATTTTGTCTGATTTGCTAGAACGGGAGAGGAAGAGTGAAAAGCCATTTTTAAATTGTGTTTTGGTTATGAATTGGATTTCTTTTAATGTTTTTGAAAGACAAGTAAATATTAGAACTGTCTTTCTGGGACTTCCCTGGTGGTCCAGTGGTTAAGACTTTGCCTTCCAGTGCAGGGGGTGCAGGTTCGATCCCTGGTTGGGGAGCTAAGATCCCACATGCCTCACGGCCAAAAAAACCAAAACATAAAAACACAGAAGCAATATTGTAACAAGTTCAATAAAGACTTTAAAAATGGTCCACATCAAAAAAGTCTTTAAAAAAAGAGCTATTTTTTAAATTAATTTGTGGTGGGGGTCCAAGTTTCTTTGGATTACTGAGAGAAGAACATAGGACTGTGTGGGATGCCTTCCCTTTTCCACTCCAGTCTCCTCTTAGCTCTTCTTCGTCCTGCCTGGAAGGCCAATCTTGACCTTTGACCAATGGGCAGCATTAGCAAGCAACCAGCAGGAAGTGAGGTTGGGGACTTCTTCCTCATACTGTCATCCTGAAGTGTCACTGTGGGCCAGCTGTGTCCCTTGACGAAAGGTCATAGCTTCTGTGAGAGGGGTCGTCTGACTCCAGGTTTGAATAATCACTTACTGCCTTGCCCCTTTGGCTCAGGTGTGGTAGGAACCCTCTGATCCCCATCTTCAGTTCCAGGGTCCTGTTACTATCCCTTGTGGTTTCTATACGTCCTGCCTGGACTCTTGTAAACAACGCCTCTATAGACCCCCTTCTCAAATTACCCAGTTGAAGTGTGTTGTTTTCTGCTGGAAGCCTGAATGATGCCGCAAGAGGCCCTTGGGCTTACTTGGTTTATATAAGTATTTTTATAGTGTCTGGAATTCCCCTAGAACAAACACAGATGGCCCGGTGGTCATATAGCTCAATCAGCTGAAATGGGCAGGACATTTATTTTTGGCCACCTTTCATGCTTTAAATGGAAGCCTGCATAATATTACTTCACAAAGTTAGAGAACTGCAAGTATGCCTCAATGTCAATAGTAGGTACTAATTTTAGGGAAAGAGAGGAAAGAAAGGATGCAAACCTTTTCTGAGCATTGACTTTTTTTTTTTTTTGAGAAGGAGATAGCCAACCTTATCTTTATTTAATACAGATGTATTCATTAATTAAATCAATTTGCCTCTTATAAAAGCCTGAGCCTATGAGCATGGTGTAAGATACTTCCACATCTTCATCAGAGGACAGTCCAGTGAGCAGACCACTATAATCCCTCCCTTTTTTATTAAAAAAATTTTTTTTTATAATTTTTATTGGGGTATAGTTGATTTACAATGTTGCATTAGTTTCAGGTGTACAGCAAAGTGAATCAGTTATACATATGTACATACTCTACTCTTTTTTAGATTCTTTTCCCATATAGGCCATTACAGAGTATTGAGTAGAGTTCCCTGTACTATACAGTGGGTCCTTATTAGTAATCTGTTTTATATATAGTAGTGCATACATGTCAATCCAGATCTCCCAGTTTATCCCTCCCCCACTACCCCCAGCATCGATTTTGTGTTGGTGTCAGTACTCTACATTTCATTATCCTATGTAATCCAAGTAAGACTCTTCTAAGAAAGGTATTTTTTCCTTCCTTTTATAGATGAGTGTCATGAAGTTTAGACGGTCTTAAGCTGTCCAACGTCTCAGGAATGGTAAATGGCAGAGCTGATTCAAACTCTTTCTTAATCCATCAAACTTGGTTCCCTAAACTGACTGCACCTCAGAAGTACATAGGGAGCTCTTCTAAAAATCCAGAGGGCCAGGAGTAACCCAGAGTAGTACTGAAAAAAAAACCCTGCAGGGGTGCAGCCTGTGGGTATCTTTTTATAAGCCCCACTCACCCCCACCCCAGTGATTCTGATCGCAGCCAGATTTGGAAAGACTGGGTTAAAGCTTCTGATGGGGTCTGCGTGTAAATGACAAACATTTCTGGTTCTTGAACTTTTTGCTGTTACCTAAAACAGAGCCATCTATACAAGAGATTAAATCATTATACCGTGTAAGAGTGTTTACTGTGATTTTCCCTCTAGGCTGTTTTTTTTTTGAATTCTGAATTTTAATAATAGTTCATGAATTAAAGGCAATTTTATATCCTGAAGCACTGTACTAGAAATATTTTTATCTTTACCAATACTTATTATCTAAAAACAGTATTATTTCAGGTTCCGTGAAAATCCACAGCATCAAACTATCAATACTAACAAGCTGTTAGGTATATGTTTTAATAAAAGTTGGCATAAAATGAGCATATCGGCATTTATTAATCTCATAATCTCTCTAATCTTCATGCACAACAGATATTATCTCCACTGTGAGTGCCTCTCATGTTTTTTGAAGAGTGAAGGAAACGTGATAGTATATAAACCCTTAGCACTTGGGACCGAATTTTTGTTATGTTCTTAAATCATAGTACCATGTAATTTTCACCGCCTATATTCCTTTTTTTTTTTAAATTTTTAAAATTTATTTATTTATTTATAGGCTGTGTTGGGTCTTCGTTGCTGCACGCGGGCTTTCTCTAGTTGCGGCGAGCGGGGGCTACTCTTCCTTGCGGTGCACGGGCTTCTCATTGTGGTGGCTTTGCTTGTTGTGGAGCACGTGCTCTAGGCGCGCGGGCTTCAGTAGTTGTGGCTCATGGCCTCAGTAGTTGTGGCACACGGGCTCAGTAGTTGTGGCTCGCAGGCTCTAGAGTGCAGGCTCAGTAGTTGTGGCGCAGGGGCTTAGTTGCTCTGCGGCATGTGGGATCTTCCTGGACCAGGGCTCGAACCCGTGTCCCCTGCATTGGCAGGTGGATTCTTAACCACTGTGCCACCAGGGAAGCCCTATATTCCTTTTTCCTATCTTTAAAATGAAAAGTCTTCTTTGCTTAACACCAAAGGAATATTTATCAAATCTCCTTTTAAAAAATAAATCACTGATTCCTAAGATGATATGGAGTGAAAGCATCAATAAAATACATGTAAAAGTGAACTATTTGGAGTCCTCATAAAAAGCCCAAATACCAATGAAAATGTGTTACTTCTGCGTGTCCACTGCCTACCATATGCCTACCTCTTAGTAGGTGCTAAATTTTGGCTATAATTGGCTATATTAGATTATTATTACATGATTTAATAAAAGAAGTCATGAAGTTTTCTTAGAGCTACAATTTACATAGAAAATTATCACAAGTGATCATCCCTCCGAGGAATTTTAGAAAGACCATCTAAAATAAACACCTGCCTATTTAGAGACAGTAATGCTGAAAGATTCTCAGCAATAGGGATTGTAGCACCATTTTCCTTTATTATAGCTCCTCACAGGGACAGAATGAACATGGAATGAAAAGTAAAACTTTCTGAGTTTCATCACTTGCAAGGGAGGGCCAAACAATAAAAGGTGGAAAATAACAATTTTGAACTTTTATTTCCATTTTAGATGGTAAGTTATTGCTTCTGAAAAGTTTTAGATTGTTTAATCTAAATATTTTATGTTAAGCATTTAAAATGTTTATTTTTGACGTATGAACCTTAAAATGTTTTATCTTGAGTATTTAAAATATTAAAAACAGTACAAGTCCTTCTTGTACTATCCATGAAGGGCAGTTTTCCCCAGCTATGTCATACTGAAGATCAGCCTCTGCTTTATAATGTTCAAATCTGTTTGTCCAGTGGAATTTACCCAGGCCTCAGCCCCAGCTGATACGGGGTGAGTGCATGAGCCCACTGCTTCTACGCAGCCTAACCTCAGGGGACTGAGATGAATACCAACCCTCCACGACTCCTGGTACCACTCGCTAATGAAGCCGTTCATCTCATTTGTGAGTTATTTAGGATGGTCACACATACGAGGCCATGGGCAGAAAGAGTCCGCCATATCCCCGACCCAGCAAAACCTGTTGGTTACCCTCTATTTGCATGGTAATAATCTCCTCTTTATTTGAAATTCAAGAGAAAAAAAACCATTTTGTCTCTAATGAAAAGATCATTTTCAGGGATTTGTTATGAAAATCCCTGAAAATAGACTAAGGGTAATTTGAATTCTAGGAATACACTTGCAGATTTCTTTATGTGTGATATATTTATAGAAAATATTGGACATTGAAAGCTGATAGCCACCCTTGTTAGTAAGGAACCATTTAGTTATTATTTTTGAGGCCTGCTGTCATCTTTCTCTCCCAAGTTAGGGAAAAAAGGGGGTAGTGTAACGGGTTATTTTGGAATATGCAAGACATACGCTTCGCTTATGAGCTATAATTACATAGTGACATCTTGGGAACTGCTATTTGGGTGCTGGTTCCAGCAAATTTATTATTCTTTAAAGATGCTACATTCATATTGGTTTTCATTTACTTTTGTTTTTTTCTCATTTCTTTATAACTGAGAGCACAGTGATTGGTTTAAATATCTCAAAGATTTTTCTCTACAACCTGCAGCCGAGGCTGAATTAAAACTTTTTATACCAGCCAAGAAGCCAAGGGTAAATCTCCTTAAATGTTATGCAGAATCCTCTAATTGCCTCTTACAGAACTTGTGCTTTGCTTTTGGTGCTTAGTTGAGCCCTATTGTAGGACAGCCCTGATGGATCTTACCAGGCACCCTCTGCCCTTTTCCATTTTCCCCAGATACTGATCTAAACTCAAATTACATGCATTTTATTTGTAAAACAGTCTAAATTATCCATTTTTCAGATATTTTTGAGTGTCTCCTATGAACACAGTTTCTGCCCTTCAGTAGCTGACAGTGTATTGAGCAGAGACAGGGAAAGAGTTACAATGCCGGCACTATGGGAGCCCTGGGAGGGACTGCTCCCATCTCTGCAGGAGTTAGGAAGGGGAGCCATGAGGTGAAAGAGGTGGTATTCAGAGAAGGGGAATGGGGCAGGGGAGAGCACAGGAAGCAGAGGTATCCCACATCTAACCACAGGAGATGAGAAAGGACTGGCTGCCCTGGGGACAGATCAAGTGGCTGGGTAGGATTCAGCCTATTTACAGAATGGCTTAGAATATGGACAGTTATTTTCCTCTCCATCCCGGTGTCCATTCTACTTCTTGGCACTTTTAGTGCAATGGACAGTAGTTATGTGATACGGGGGAAAACATTTTTATCTTTAGTGTGTTGTGGTGAATTGGAGAAGAGAAGCAACTACAGGCTTGCAGAGGGAATGAAAACATAGTGGTACTGTGATACTCCCCTTGGAACTGTCCAGAAAGCGAATGCAGAGTGGCTCAGGACAGCCCAGCAGACTGGTTCGCGGCCACCACCGTGCTTGTGGGGTATCGCTTTGCTCAGTCTTCACTGGATACTGAACCAAACTTCCTGTTTTCCAGAAAGTGTGCTTGGGTTACCATAATCGTTGGTTTATTTTGTACTTGAGATAACTTGAGATTTAGTTTTTACTTGAGGTACAAATAACTGAGGATTTGAGTGTCATTTATGTATATTCAGGTAATCAGGCTTCAACTGGTGTCTTAAAAATTTGCTTAAAATTTTTCTCTCCTCTCCTTTCCCCTCTTCTCCTGTTTCCTCCTTTACCCCCCTCTCTTCTTCCCTGCTTCTCTCCTCCACTTCCTTCTGCTTTCTCTCTCTCTCTCTCTCTCTCTCTCTCTCTCTCTCTCTCTCTCTCCAGTAAACATCAAGGACTTCTCTGGTGATGCACTCACTCTTACCAAATCTGCGAATTATAGATCGCTTGAAAAGGTGTCGGGCAGAGTAATCCTTGTGGAGAGGTGAGGGGCAGCTCCCTCCCCTCGGAACTGTTGTGCGGGCAGCAGTTACACTTTATGCTTTGAAAAGAAAAAAGTGTTTGTGATTTTTTTTTTTTCCAGAGCAAAGACATAAAGCCCTGGAGCATGAAAGAAATATCATTGGAATCAGAAGCAGGTTCCTAGTCCTGGCCTCTGTCACAAGCCAGCTAGCTATGTGGTATCCTGGGTGACCTGTTTTAGCTATAAAATATAATATTGGACTATAGGAGATGTTCAGTGGTTTCTCTTTACTAGTCTGTAATTCAAGTTTCATTCATTCATTTGTTCATTCATATAGCAAACATTTGTGGAGAAACTAGAATGTTTTGGGAGGAGTTTTAGGACTGAGGATTGTGAAGGCAGAAGAATTTTACCTTCAAAGAGCTATGTAGGGCTTCCCTGGTGGCGCAGTGGTTGAGAGTCCGCCTGCCGATGCAGGGGACACGGGTTCGTGCCCCAGTCTGGGAAGATCCCACATGCCGCGGAGCGGCTGGGCCCGTGAGCCATGGCCGCTGAGCCTGCACGTCCGGAGCCTGTGCTCCGCAACGAGAGAGGCCACAGCAGTGAGAGGCCCGCGTACCACACACAAAAAAAAAGAGCTATGCAGGGGGAGGGCTTCCCCAGGAGTGATAAGCCCAGAGATAAGCAAATATATATTGATAGTGGGAGAGGGTATGTGCTGTGAGAGAGGTGTACTCAGGTTGCTGTAAGAACAAGGATGGCGTTAGCTGATGGAGACTGGCGTCAGGAAGGTTTTACAAAGGAAGGGCTGCTAGGTGAGCCTTCCACTGTTAGGTGGGGGTGGGACACCTTGCTGATGAAGGGGAGTATGGCCATGGTGCCCTCGGGAACTGTGAGCCCTCAGTCTGTCCGCAGGGTCTGTGTGTGTTGATGAACCTGGACAGGCAGCGGCCGGCTGAGGCCAGATCCGCACGCTGGTTCTGGGTCTGCCATGCTTGCATCTTATCTGGAGAGTGGTGCTGGGCCACAGAAACCTTTCCGATAAGGGGGTGCGATCCTTCTATCTGCCTTTCAGGACAATCTCTGTGTGCCTTGGAAGCAACAGTTATCAAATGAGCAGATGAATGAGGAGAATGGTTTCTAACTTATTCAGATCATGTTCTGTTTTGAGAATATTATCTCCAGAAAAATGCATCTACGGGTGAATCTATATCTGTATAGTTGCAGGGGGCAGAGAGACCCCCTGAAGACCATCCAGGATCACAGTGGATAAACTCCCTGCGCTAACATCGTGTATTTACTTTTATTAGTTTTACGTCAGTGGGATTTGTCCCAAAGCTGCTGAACTGATCCTGAAAATTTCGCGTTATCGTTCTTATCCTCCATTCAATTAATGAAACCAAGCACATCTCTCACAATTTCATGTGTAGTCCCTCTGACATTATCCATGGCATAAAATAGGTGGAATAAATAATTCATTGAGACACAGCTGCCACTCTAGGTGCTCAGGACAAGCTGGAGTCACCACTCCACCGCCGTATGCCACCATGCTCTGCCCATATGCGCCCAGTCTTCAGACGGAAGCTACAAGGAGGCAGGAGCTGGCCACTGAAGCAGGGGTTTGGCAAATGGTAGGCCAGCTCTTAGAGTCCTAGGCAGGCGGGCCAGTGTTTAGGCTCAAAAGGGAGCTAAGGCAGAGTAAGTGAGCTGAGGGCAGCATGAGGGTGTGAAGAAAGAAAACAGCAGACTGGGCAAGCAGGAGTGGGGAGGCAAACCCACTTCCTGATGCCACCTTGGGGGAGAGTACAGGAGCGAAGGAGTAGCACCCCTGCCCCGTGCAGGGGCTGAGGTCACGGCTGTGCCCCCAGCTGTAGGCATAATTGTCTGGGGAACTGGAGCAGGGCGGGACCCCAGTTAACTGAACTTGAAGAGAAGAAAGGAGACTAAAAGGGGATCTCCCCAGAAACACTGCACACGGGCAGTCTGGTCAGCATCCGTTATTTCTTTACGCAGCTATCCTTTCCTTGTGGCCTAGTGGAAGCAATTGTGAAAACTGGAAGTAGAGGTGGAAAAAATACACATTTGTCACAAGATAAGTAGTTGGGGACTCTATTTAGAAATTCAGATGCACATGAAAAGGAAAAGGAAAAAGGAAAAGACCAAGATGACATCAAAACCATCAGTAGACTATTGAAATCATCCACTTCCAGTAACTCCTGAAAGAATCTACTCCCAGAAAAATGTTATTCTGAACACTTATTCTTGGGTGTAATGAATTTCCATCTGGTGGTGGGTATTTTTATTCTAATGAGTAAATTGTATATATTCACCATCATTTACTCTAATGCCGTTGTCATGAGAAAAATGTCAATTCCAGCCAGCCAATGCTTAATTTTGCTGTAATCTTACTGTTTTTATTATGCCAATTATCATAGAAGCCAACCCTCCCTTTTTCCTTATATACCAGGAAATGAGTTTGAAACAAACCCCTCAATTCGGATAGAAAGATGTTAATCTCATTTAAAATGCGAAGGCAAAGGAATGTTATTTTGCTGGGAAAAATACCATTTATTTTTTCAATAAATTTTCCGTTCATTCTTACTGTTTTATTCCAAACTACCCACATTTAATTTATAAACTTGATATTGCATAGCACATAATTTAAATCAAACTACATTCTACATAAGCTAATTTTATAGTATTATTAACATCGTCTTAATTTTAAATCAAGAAATGCTGCCCACTTACTAAGCTTACTTACCTTATGCTCTAGCATGGACAATTGCTAGTAAGTTATATATTAATTTAGACAAGATCTTGTGGAGGAAGTAAGTTCTGCTTAAGGTGTGGAAAATTCTGGAAGATTTATTAACTCTTTAGAACATCTAATGCAATGGTTCCCAAGAAAAGTTTGGGAAACATTCCTACAAAATTTGATGAGTTGCTGGGCACCTCTGTTTTTACTTCTTCTATTGTTACTCTTCTTTTTTTTTTTTTTCTCGGTACGCGGGCCTTTCACCGTTGTGGCCTCTCCCGTTGCGGAGCACAGGCTCCGGACGCGCAGGCTCAGCGGCCATGGCTCACGGGCCCAGCCGCTCCGCGGCACGTGGGATCCTCCCGGACCGGGGCACGAACCCGTGTCCCCTGCATCAGCAGGCGGACTCGCAACCACTGCGCCACCAGGGAAGCCCTACTGTTACTCTTAAAAGACCTCTTGGATGGGTGTGATCTGGGTTCTCATTCTTCTTTTCATTTTTTCCCCTCTCTTCCATCAGCTGGTACCATCCCTTCATGTTCTCAATCAAAATACCACTCAGTAATAATTTGGAGTTTGGTTGGGTGCTGCACCCAACCTGAGTTCCCAGATGGCAATTGAGTGGTCTTGGATCCTTCTCTAATCAATGATTATATTTTATTATAATTGTCAGATTCCAGTTTTATCTTCTAAAACCTACCTTCTCTACCAGAATCTGTCCCACATCAAGTGCCTTGTAAAGGTGTCCTGATGTGGGAAAGTTTAGGGGACGTGTGCATTGATGTACTAAGAGTTAAGGTCCCAGGTGAGTTTACTTAGTCACAAGATTAGCCCTTTAGAAACTAGGTGATGGCAGGTATTGTTTTCCTCTCTGAAGACTTGTGTTTTTAACCCAAGTAGACACATACTACGTCAAGCAGTAATAGCCTCTGGTATTCCAGCAGGAGTTTCTGAGACAGAGGAAAGGCTCTGTTTTTTTTCTTTTTTTTCCCATCTAATTGCCCACCAGAAGCAGAAGTCCTTGATGAGATAATTACTTACTCACAGTTTATCCAGGAAATTACATTACTTTGTAATCTTGCCTCATTTACAAGCAAGGGTCAATCTTCCATCATAGACCTTTCTGATGGTATCTCTGCCTATGGGTTAGTAAGATACCTGACTGTACATGACAGTGTTTTCTTTCCTGTTTTAGAATCCTAATTTACTTCCTTAAATGGATTGTCTCCCTTCCAACACTGCTTTATTTCCTGTTCTTTGGGGTGTGTGTGTGTGTGTGTGTGTGTGTGTGTGTGTGTCTGTGTGTGTTTAATTGACTGAATGTAGCTCAGTGAAATTTTCCTATCACTGTATTTAATACCCAAAGATGGTTGGACATTTGTATTTGCTCTCGGTCCTGGTTTTTCATTCAGTCCCTTTCAAGCTCAAATTTTGCTCAACTTTGATCAGAATAAAGGCCCAAAGGAGTTACAGAATACAGGAGAATCATTTGCTTTCGCAGGAAGGCAGAAATGAAAGAGAAGTTCTGGGGTGGCCTCCACTCTCTTTCAGACTGACAAGGACAAAATGATTCAGTTTTAATTGATGGAAACAGAGCACTGAGAACGATGAACAGAATAAAAGGGGTTAGAATTTGAACTCTTGTTTCAAAGCAAGAACCATTGGGTAAATTTAAATGGAACTATCTCAGATGACCAGTGATTTTAGAGGTGTCACCCAGCTGTTTGCTGAAATGGTCTATTAATCATGAATTGAAAAAGAAAGCAAGTTGGTCAGTAGCATGCAGTCTCTACTATATTTTTTCTGGGACTTCAGCTACGCCAGTGGTTCTCAGCTGAGAGCCATTTTGTTCTCCAGGGAACATTTGCAATGTCTGAGACGTTTTTGGTTGTTGTAACTGGGGTGTAGTGCTACAGGAACCTATCTAGTGCGTAGGCTCCCACCACAGAGAATCATCTGGCCCTGAGTATCAGTAGTGCTGCAGCTGAGAAACCTTGAGCTATGACCAGATGTTAGGTGTCCCTGACTACTAGGCTCAGATAGAGGTCTTCTGGAGAGTTGTGATCATCACTGCTCCTTAGGAATCTTAATAAAGTATGAAACTGCTCCTGGGTTTGGGTTATTTGGAGTGATTTAATATTTGGGGTTCCTGGGCCTTCCTGGCAGCTCCTGTAAACCCGATGCTGAGGAGTTTTAGGATCGTGGTTCAGATCCTGAGATCTGTCTGTAACCGATGTTCAGCTGTCGCCTTAGGACAGATCCAGAGCTCTGGCAGATCGCTCCTGTCAACTTTGCTTTCCTCCTGCATTTCAGGCAATTCTAGAACCCTCCCAGCAACCATGGGTTCTGAGTGTGTGTCGTGGGCACTCAGTACCAGCTTAACTAACAGCAATATTAACTAGATTAACTTTATGAACGCAGCTATCCATTATGTATTTTTGGAAGTTTTTGGATTGTTTGGGAGGGGTCATTAATTTAATAAGCATTTTCTCCAAATAATGGAGAAATTCACCACCACCAGCAGGGTCTCCCTTGCCCTCTACTGCTGGGGGTGGAAGTCCTTACTGCTCGGCAGGGGTGTTAACATGCGCAGTGTTTCATAGTCTGCCTTCGTCTGACCTTCATGATGTCAAAACACGAGGTGGGGGAAGGAATCTGCATCTTGTTTTTGTAGGAGGGGAGCAGAGACCTGTCTCAAGACAATGAATGGAAGCTTTTCAGGTTATTTCTAATCACCAGGGTTTCAGATTTAAGAAGTACTTGATACTTACTTTTTATTTATTTATTTATACAGTTTACAAAACTTTCATCTCTATTATTTCAAGTAAGACTCACCCTAGGAAGCAGGTATCATTATTTTCATCCCCATTTTATTGATGAGTTCCGTGGCAGAATCAGAACCTAAGTGCTGTTTTCCCCCCCAGAAACTAGCAGCTCTCCTGTCTGTCCCCTTTACCAGAGAACACTACACTCACAACACTTCTGGTCATCAAGCGTGTGGAGGTTTTTCCCCACAACAAGCAAATCTCTGCGACACCGGCTGGATGTCCTGCCATTTAACCCAATTCGGAGACAGCATCAGATCCCACAGGCTACGGGCTCAGTCCCACAGGACTGGTCCCCTCACCGCCACTTCAGATGCTGGTAGCGCAGGGCATCTGCCCAGCTGGGTCTAGGTCAGAGGTTTCCAGTGACCACCTCCTTGGGTTCAGCTGCTTTGCTGGAGCAGCTCACAGAACTCAGGGAAACACGTTTACCAGTTGATTAAAGAATATGATAAAGGGTCCAGATGAACATCCAGATGGGAGAGATTTGTAGGGCAGGGTGTGTGGGAGGGGCACTCAGCTTCCAGCCCTCTCTGATCACACCCCTCTCCCAGCATCTCCATGTTCACCAACCTGGAAGCTCTCTGAACCCCCTACTACTGGGATTTTATGGAGGCTTCCTCACGTAGGCATGATCAATTATTAACTCTGTATCCAACCCTTCTTGCCTCTCTGGAGGGTAGGGGGTTGGGCTGAAAATTCCCAAGCTTCTAATCATGGCTTGGTTGTCCTGGTGAGCAGCCTGCATCCAGGAGGCATCTAGAAGCCCACTCAAAGTCGCTGCATTAGCATACAAGATGCTCCTAGCGCGCTCTTATCACTTGGAATTTACAAGGGTTTAAGAGCTCTGTGCAAGGAATTGGGAGCAGAGACCAATATATATATATTTCCTCTTATCTCAAACCCGCTCTAGCTCTGCTCAGTGCCACCTACGTTTAGCAGGTGGCTCATTTTTTTCTGTTTGATTGCAAATATGCATAATGCTTTTCCTAGTTCCCTTCTTTCCTAACGTGGTCCAGACAGATAGGATTAACTTCGTAGATATTATATTTAGGTGTCTGGGGTCAGTAATAAGTTGTGACCGGGCTAGTCTAGTATTACGTGGACTTAATTTTATCTATTGTGGGTCATAGCTTGTGTAGGCTGAGATGTAGAAGAACAAGTGAAATGAGTTTTGTGGGTGGGTAAATTTCAGTTCTGATTTATCAGTGATATTTAGATAATGGTGCACTCTTGCCAATAAAGGGAATATTGTTTGGCGATTAAAAGAGGCTTGGTAGAAGGACAGAATTAGCTAAATTGTTTGGAGGATGCTGGAAGAGAAGCCTAAAAAACGTGTAAGGGGAGTGACACCTAATATGGAGTGAGGCACCAGTGCTACTGGGGTGACCGTCACTACAGCCTATGCCCCCGCCCCCAGGGTGCTCCTGGGTGGTTGGGACAAGGTGCCCGCCCTGGTAGGGCAGGCCTGTGAGTGCAGAGCTTAGCCAGTAGAGAAGCCCTACAGGCTCATGACTGGCTGGCCACTCCCCGCACTGGATTTTAGCCCCACTCACCTCAGTCCTCAGTCCTTTTTGTGGTGCACAAGCTGTTTACCGTGTGCAGCAGCCCTGAGGTCTAAGGAAATACTGTTTCATCATGAGATCCCACTTCCTGACATTTTAGAAGATTGAATCTGGAAATGAATAAAACAAAAACCAGCACCAACTGATAAGGTTCTTGGGTGATCAACAGAGCTTTCACAAAGGCCAGATCCTTAGCGCCCTCGCTCAGAGCTCGCCGACTATGACTGACAGCTGACAGATTGATTGCAAGCAAGGTAACAAAAGAAAGTATACAGCGGGCGCCCAAGCCATCAAACGTCAGCAGCCTGGAGGGGACCGAGTCCCCTCAGCCCAGTTTCCAAGGGCCTAGAAGGGGACCGAGTCCCCCCACCCTAGCCTCCAAGGGCCTAGATGCTATACCAATAACATTCATGTTTATAATGGGTACCCTGAGTCACAAAATCGCTGAATTATTTTCAGAGGTTTTATTTTTAAAAGCTGACGTTTTGAATGTTAAAATGTATAGGAGTGAGCTCTAGTTATCATGAAAATTCACTTATGTAGGTATTTGTCACATAAGTGAATTTATTATGCTTAATTTCTTGATGAGGTTAGTTAACCAGAGAATTGCAAAGTAAAGTACTATAACAATTATATTGTCATAACATTTTGTAAATAAAGGAATAACACTGTGTAGCTCATTCTTTAGAAAGAACCATTAAATTATCAAATATTCCAAAAATGTTTTGGAGGTCGGGATTTCATAATATACTAAATATCTAGAATGATGTTTTAAAAAGTCTGTTCAATGAAATATTAGATTACAAGGATGTTAACTGGAGTTCTCGGAAAAAAAAATTCCTTGGATAAGTGAATTTGGGAAATACTAGGATTAATGAAGTAAACACGCTTCTTTATTGCAGGGTTTTTCAGGAGTTTTAACATGTTAAAATGCATTTTGGAACATAATATGTAACCTGTGCCATATGTATATGTAAGCTCATGACTAAAACTCAACTCCGCTTTGTCCCTTTACACGTCGGGTGGCGTGATCTCCTTCTCGCCTGGCTGGAGGATTGGATGAAGCCATGATGTTGGATCACTCTCAGGTGACAGCGTTCCTCTTGCTGTAAAAACAGACAATTCAAAAAGCATGTGCACAGCACGTGAATAATTCCAGTTCTAAACAGGCGCCCTAACTCAGTCTTGGACTTCTCCCAGGTCAGGTGTGCTTCAGTTGGATGCCTGTGTCCCAGGAAATGGTGGCTGCTGCCCCCTTGCTCAGCTCCTCCGTTTGGCAGCAGCCACTTACCTCCCTGGCAGGGTTGGGGGTGGAGGTAAGAGGGTAATAAGACAGGTGTGGCCCAGCTCTGCTGCTTTCCCATCGTCTTGGCCCTTGTTCAAGCTCACCCTCCTCCCCGATGGTGCTTGCGCAGGCTTTCCCTCCCAGAGTTGGCTTGACGTGGAACACATGCTTCTTTCTTCGTGGAGGTGGTCTCTTCCCAGACCCTGGGCCACGATGGCTCCCACCTTGTTCTGCAGGGGTCTGCTCCCCCGGGAGGCTTACAGGGACGGGCCAAGGCCCCTTCTCGCTCCTGCCTGGCTCCTGCCTGGTCTAGGGGGAGCGCTCATGCTTCCCTGCCCCAATGAGTCTGGGAGCTCAGGTCACCCTGGGTCTGCCTTCAAAGAGGGCCGTCAGCCCTTCCCCCAGCCCGTCCACAATCATGGGTTCTGGAATCATTTCGGGTTTCTCACGAGGAAGAGGAGGGGATGCTACTGCATTCTCACTCTGAAGAAGTCCTCTTCAGATCTTTACTCTCACCATGGAGTTCAAGCGACATGGAAGAGCTTCTCAGGACCCTTGTCTTCCTCAACCCTGCTTAGGAATTGGGGGATGGGGTGGGGGGGCTCTCGTGCCCTCCCCCCGCCCCGGCTACGTGAACGCCTCCAGGTTGGCAACTCGCCTGAAATGGGCTCAGGTGAAGTCTTGTTCTAACATCTGGTGTCATGCATTTTACCACAGGATATGCTCCTTAATACACACACACACACACACACACACACACACACACACACACACACACACACACACACACACACGCTGTTCTCAGTACTCTGCTGCAGTACTGTAACTATCTGAGTGGTTGGTGATTTTTCCCACTTAGCCTCCATTCTTCACTGTCTGCTGTACCCTTGATCCTCAGCTATTGCTACCATCATTCTGCAGAGCTGCTCTCTGCAGGATCACCAGTTTCTTTCTGGTTGCGGAATCTGACCGGCTCAGAATTTTCTCATTCCATGGTAACAACGGTATACTATCAAGGTCCTCTTTACTTTTCTAAACATTTCTTCTTCACAGTCTCTTTCTTTCCCTTGCTCCCAAGGAAGGAAATAACAGGAGGGTAAGCTCTCAGCCCTTTGCTAGTTCTTCCTACCCTTCTTGGAAATCTCAGGGGCTGCAAATCTTACATCTTCACCTTCAGGCCTTCAGTTCCCTTCCGGCCTCCGTTTCCACAGCTCCAGCCATCTGTGTCCCATGGACAGTACCTGTGTCTATAGAGATGTGCTGCTGTTCCTTGAACTCTTCTCCAGAGCGAAATGGTTTCTTTTCCTGCCTGGGCCCCCTCAGTGATCCCGGTTGCAGCAGTGGCTCTGTTATCTGCCCCGTCCTCATCATCTAGGCTTCTTTTCCTGCCTGGGCCCCCTCAGTGATCACTGTTGCAGCAGTGGCTCTGTTATCTGCCCCGTCCTCATCATCTAGGCTTCTTTTCCTGCCTGGGCCCCCTCAGTGATCACTGTTGCAGCAGTGGCTCTGTTATCTGCCCTGTCCTCATCATCTAGGCTTCTTTTCCTGCCTGGGCCCCCTCAGTGATCACGGTTGCAGCAGTGGCTCTGTTATCTGCCCCATCCTCATCATCTAGGCTTGAAAGTCGATGTTTGGCAGCAGCTGCTTTGCTTTCTATGTGGTCAGTCAGCAGGTCTCAAGGCTTCTTTCCTTTAATGCTTCTTTCTCTTTTCTTCCCACTACTCATCTTGTTCAGTCATTTTTTACATCACGAGAGACTAGACTGCACGTTTTTCTTTGCTTCCCGTATGTCTTTCTGCAGGCAATATGTTTTGTATGTTTCACCTGAAATCATCCTAAAACACAGCTTGATTCTATTAGTTCTTGGTTCAAAATAGAGAGCTCACAATTTCCTGACAAATTAAGTGCAAATCTAACCTGCTGTCCAAAGCTCTGTGTAATCTGTCCCCAGCCTTCCTCTGCCAACCTAGCCTCCACTTACTCCTTTCACAAGCCCTGGGCTAGAGTCACATTGGCCTGCTTGGTTTTATACTGAATTTATTAAGTCAGTTTCCCAGCTCTATCTTCTTGTTTGAGGCTTGAAAATCTTAAGAGGGTATATGTTCCCTAAACTTCTGTAATAAGGCACATCTGCAACGTTTCCTCATTTTATCTGTTCCCTCATTTTACTTTAGTTGGTAAAGAAGTACACGTTAATAATTTCTAAGAGTCTAAAAGACAGGGACAATGTTTTCTACTTCTTTCTATAGCCCATAATGCTGAATACAGTGCCCTGCAAATGGAGTATGTACAATTTAATATTGACTGATTAAAACATATGAGAGTCGGTCATAAGTTGTCTAAGAAAGTTGGAAATGACATTTCCTCACTTTTCCCCAAGGATAACTGGGATCTGTGTTTTTCTGTATACAAATTTGCTTTGCCTTCTCTGCCAGTGCCAACTCTATCTCTTTCAAGTGCCTTTGCAAATGAGTGTTTGCCAACTTGTCTTGATTTTAAAAAGTTGACGCAGTCACATTTGTGGAACATTGTTTGCTTCCCTTTGTTAGTTCAACATTTGAGGATTAATTGATATTTGGAAATCTTAATAACACCATTACCAGGACTGCAAGGTTGTGTAAGTTTTAATGTGGATGGTTCTTTGCTTTTTCAATTCTCACACTTAGTGTGATTAGTAACTTCTTTTGAGAGGGTATGTAGCAAAAGTAGTAGCTTAGAGATTAAGGAGAGATGAATCCTGGGAATAACTTGCTCTTTAGCCTGCTGGGTATCTTGGCCAAGTTACTTGACTTTTCTGTGCTTCAATTCTTTTCTAAGACAAAGGAAAATGATAATATCCATCTGTTACATAATCTGTTTTAAAACGAAAGGAATAAAACAAAATATTTACTATGTTTTACACACTATGTTCAATTGCATGTTTTTTAAGAAGTAAGTAAGAAAATGGCATACGGTTTTAATTGATTGTAAGCTGCTAAATTAATGTTTTCCTTACTACACTTTTAAATTGGATACAATGGATCTCTTGTGCACATGGGTTAGTCCCTGAATATTGAGCAAAAACCAAATTTAGGACATCAAATGACACTTTAAATCCATATCTCAAATCTCATATTTGTTTTCTGAGCATGAAAGGAGCCCCTAACACATGCAGTTGTGTTTATTAAATGATATAATGGTGTCAGGTGTTCATTTAGTCTAATGGATAGTTTGCTTTCAATAAACCTTAGCTATTATTCTCATTTTACACAAATTATTTTTCATGAGGGCTCTGTAGGAGTAAAAGCTAGAAAAAAACTATATCAAAATATTAATGGTAGTTAAGTTAGAGATTATGGGAAATTTTTTCTAATTCTAAGATGTTATTACTTATTTAGTTAATTCATTTCTTCATCTAGTAACCATTCTATCAGATGCCTGCTATATGCCGGGCACTTTGCCAAGCCCTTGTCATCCAAAATATGGATAAAACTAACATGGTCCCCTCCTTGGGGCAACTTAGTCTACGTTTTGTAAACACTCACCAGAAATACTTTAAAGAAAGTTCCAATAATTGTTCTCTATGTGTTCTAAGTAACTGATTCTTTTTTAAATTTTTATTTTGTTGTGGTTAGAACACTAACCACAAGATCTCCTCTCAACACATTTTTTTAAGTGTAAAATACATATTGTTGACTATGAGTACAATGTTGTACAGCAGATCTCCAGAGCTTATTCATCTTGATAATTAACGGGCATAAAATTTCAGTTACGCAAGATTACTATGTTTTAATAGGTTCTAACAAAAGTGCTTATATTTACATATTGCTGCAAGGTTGACCAGACATACCTGCATTATTCTTCTGGAGCAATTCATACAGTAACCTTTAAGAGAGGTGGTTCAGGCAACATCATGTCTATTTTTTAGACATGATTCAATAACTCACCCAAGCTTAGGCAGGCAGAAGAAAGCATTAGGGATCACTTAAAGAAGGGGCACACACACACAAGGCCGATTTCTCTGCTGGTTGGGATTTGTGAAGGGAAG
Source organism: Pseudorca crassidens (assembly GCF_039906515.1). Classification (NCBI taxonomy): domain Eukaryota; kingdom Metazoa; phylum Chordata; class Mammalia; order Artiodactyla; family Delphinidae; genus Pseudorca; species Pseudorca crassidens. Next base: position 9,719,402 of record NC_090313.1, read on the forward strand.
ATGAAGTAAATATCTCTGGTGCCATTCCCTAAGCAGGAGATAACATTTTTTCTTTCTTTCCTTTGACATTGATTAGAGATAGCTCATAGTTTCTACATTTTATATAATAAGGACAAATTGGTGGTTTTTCTGCCACGATTTTGAAGGGCTATCACTGTGAAGGTATTTCATTCCCTGGTTCAGATACATTAAATCTTTTTCCTCGTGCGCTTGTGTGTTCACGGAAACATGTTTCTTCCTTAGAGAGGACTCTTAGGTTATTCACAATAATGGACCAGTACCCTCAGCTTCTGTTGGGACTGGGGAATAGTCCCCCTCACTGCACCAGATCAGGCACATTTCACTGTTATTTTCACTATCCTTTATTTGAGAAGAAAATATATTTAAACCAGTTGTGCCTCACTAATCAATGAGTGATCACATGACACCCTAATTTGTAGGGTGGTTAAAAGATTCAGCTTGTTGCATGCCATAGCATGAAAAATCTGAAGGACTCAAGATAGTGCATATAGATTCATCTGATAATTTTACACTCAGCTGTCTCATCTGTTGTTTTGCATAAGGCTTCAAAACTCTTTAGTTCGATAATGTAATTTTAAAGAATTTTTGTTTCATTTAGAATTCTGTGTTTTAGTTCCTTTTTTCTTTTTTTTTTAGCTCACCCAGTGGTGTGTGTGAATTGGTCAAAAAGTAGAATTCTGAGTAAGCAGGGAGGATGTGGGTGCTGCATAGGGAGAACCATTGTCTCCCTCTTCCTGTGCATTGGGGGTGAGGCTTTCACCTCACACCCATACCGCAAGTTACACTTTTCAGTTAAAGAAGAACTCGGGACCAAATACAGAACCCACAATGCGGAAGAATTCCGAGCCAGTGCAGATCTACAACACTACACAAATTACAAGGAAATCCTGTCCCAAAGTAATAAGTACCAGCTTAGATTTTACAGAACACATGAAGGATGCAAACCTCCTTAGCAGCACCCTCATTAAACACTTAGAATTTAAAGGAAACTTTGAAGTAATTGTAGATAAAGAATTAGCATTTTCTAAATATAATGATGTGCGGCTTCTATGGGGAAGAAAACATCTCAGTGCAGACAGTATGGGATGAGATACAGGAGAGGCAGTCAAGAGCATCATCTGAGTCTAGACAATCCAAAAAGAGGAACCAGAATGGGACTTGAAATGAAAGCATTCTCATCAGTGTGGTTGTTAAAGAATTTTATTATTTCAGTGAGAAGGGCTGTTCTTTACAGCTGTTGTATATAAATATGTTTACTAATTAAAGGACTACTGCTAGTAGCTACACTCTTGCTGACAGCCTACTATTTACCATTTCTAGGCTGAACATTTATTATAACATCATGTGCTGGATTGTTTTATCCCTGTATTACATGCATTACATTACATTAAGATGCAGAGAAATTAACTAACATGCCTAGTGTTTGTGAGGTCTTGTATTTAAACCATAGTCTGCCTTCCTTCTTTCCATTTTACCACACTGATACCCCCAGCTTATGTTATAGCAATAATTGGAAGTTGGTCCTTTTCCCTCCTTAATTAGTTTTAGTTAAATAATTCAATCAGTTGTTGTTATAAATAAATGTCAGGCCCAGACATTTATTTTTCACCAATGGCTTGGGTTTATAAAACTTAGATAATCTGTTTTGGACTTTAAAACTTTTTTGAGTTGCCAGAAGTTCATATTGAAATGTAGTTACTGCTGGAAAAGGTAGCATTTCTAAAGAGCAGAATTTGGTTGAACAAATTGATTTCTTTTGCATTTATTAAGGTAGTGATTAAACTGCAATGACAAAGAGACCCCATATGACTGTCATTTAAAGAAGATAGAAATTTATTTTTTTTAATGTAATAGTCCAGCCAATTTAGTTTGATAGCTTAGCTCTGCTTTGGGAGGTCATTCAGAGACCCAGGTTCTTTCCATATTGTTGCTCTGTCTCCTCTGGGCTTTGTTCTCATCTTCAAGGTTATAGCTGAGTCACTGTTATAACTCTGTCCTAGCTTGTGAGAAATGGGAGAAAGAATGGTAGAGTGCATCACCAAGCTTCAATGGCCAAGGTGTAGAAGTGGCATGTATTTCCACTCACTTCCACTGACAAGAACTTAGTCACAACATGCCTAAGAGCAAAGGAGGCTGGGAAGCATGGTCTCTAGCTGTGTAGCCATGTGCCCAGGGCAAGAGTAGAGAACTGATTTGGAGGGAAAGCTAGCAGTCTGGCACACATTGGAGGGAACAGTATTCTAAAAAGGTAGGATTGGTTGAACAAATAGTTTTCCAAGCAAAATACTGAGCAAAGGACAAAGGTTAAATATGCATAGTGGATATACCCAGAGGAGATGCTACCATGTCACTTCATGGTGTGGTCAGGGCTTGGCTCTGCCTATTTTCAAAATTACAGATTTACGTGTTGTAAAATATTGAATATATTTAAGATATAAATAAAAATTTAAATATTGTGCTTACATGTAATATTTTTTCTATTGCCTGAGGAATACTGGAGAAAGAAGAGATGGGGGCAAGACGGGCTAGGACCTCTGTGTGCTCAAAACTTCTTTCTGCAGTTTACAAATCTTTTACATGTATCTTATTTTATTTTAGCCTCCCAAACTAGGTTATTCTGATAATGCTCATTATACAAATGCTTTAGATTTGAAATGCAGGCCAATGAATGGAAGGGGCAGGGGTTTGGTTTCCCATCACCAAATGCCACTGTATCCCACTTTGGGGTCTTAGAGCCTGAAGAGAGCGTTTAGTATATTTTCCCTTTTGAGGTTGCCAGGAACAAAGATTATTTAAATCTTAAATACAAAGCAAGCAAAACTTACATGGCTTGTAGAAAATTATTTCCTAACTAAAAATAAGACTTCCTGGCAGGAGCTGTTTGCTGGATCAGAGCTTTCGGGATTCTCATTGGCAGAACCTTGTCTCCAGTGGTTTGTCTATCCTCATTGTGCTCTAAACAAACACTTTCCTTCTTCATTAAGTGGATTGTTCTGTAGGTAATGGGAGGACAGTTTGGCTGCTACTCATGGAAAGGATTTTTTTTTAATAATGGAAAAAATAGACTATGTTCATCTTGAAGTTTTTGAGCTCTAATTAGCAAAGCAGGTGGACAAATAATATTTTCTCCGTAGTGTAACTCCAGTGGGATTCTGGAGCTGTCTTTGTTAGTTGTCCCAGTTCCTTTTGATTGCTCCCCAACAAAGAAATCTGCATCTTTTAACTTGATTGTTGTTTCTTCTAAAGAGTCTTTTTTATGGCGGGGGAAGAACAGGGCTTCCATGTTTGGCTGCATGGGTTGTGTGGACAACCCTGGGACAGTGAAGATATCACGTGACTCCTGTGATTTCCGTGGACTGGGGTAAAGGCGTATGGAATTTGCAGTTGTACTTCATTTTTGAAGGATGGCTCATACATGTGTGTAGTCTGTCCTCTCTATGTGACAGAAAAAAACAGATGTTGGATTCCCTGAGAGATGGAATCTTCTAGCAGGATGTGGAAGAGCGTCCCTTTCTCTGCAATCTTCCAGCCGTAGGTTATTATCAATCTGGTGGGAAATACAGACTCTAATTCTTCTAATCTGTATTTTCCCGATTACTGGTGAGATTGAAAATCTCTACCCATGTTCACCAGGCCTTTGCATTTCTTTTTTTCCTGGGAATTATCTTTTCAGAAGCCTTGCCCATTTTTATATGTTGGTCCCCTTTCTCTTAATGATTTGTAGAAGTGCTTTTCCTGTTCTAGACCTTGGCCATTTCACTACTGTATATTTTGATAATATTTCCCCAATAAGAGGGTAAAATTTTTTCTTGCATGTTGCTTCTTCCAGTGTCACTTATTTCCTACTGATGTTTGATTCTTCAGTCCTTTTGGAATTTCCATATGTTATTCTGGGGTAGGGGCTTACCTTCCTTCTGCTTCTGTGTCCTCCATAGCAACTCTTAAAGAGTGGTCCCTAGATGGGGAGAACTGGGGCTGCAGCTGCCAGGCTTGAAAATTGTGTGTTTTCTACGACGCTGCTCTGTGCAAAAAGGGAAACAAGGAAACAGAGGCAGTGGGAGGCACAGAAAATTGGTCTGTTATTTCTACGGAGGCAGATATCCACTCTCAACCTTGCTGAAAAGATTGGTTTTGGTTGGGCAGTGTTACAGGACAGGTAGGAAGGGAGAGTGTGCTTTTCAAGTGCAGATGAGTCCTTATTATGTAAAGCTGAGCTGGGGAAAGCGTGGTTTTTGGAGCAGGGAGTAGCTGGGGCACCAGAATGACTGCATTTGGTTGGCCATATGCTTTTTCTTCTGTCTTGGATTAGGATTGCTGTAACCTCTGAGATATTTTATTTGTAACCTCTGAGTGCCAGTTCATAATCTTGCTGAGAGTTAGGTATGTTATCTATAAGAGGGATTTTCTTCCTCATGATGCTGATAAAAAAAATGATAATGCAGGTGCCAGGGGATGGCCAGCATTTCTGGCAATATCCCTGAGATAGGCTGTGCTGTGAGGTAAATGCATTGTGTTAAAGTTCCATTGTGAAACAGCACATCTGGGGAGTGTTTCTTTGAAAAAGTGAGTCTTTTCCTAATTAGAGTAAAATATCTTTTGTATTTTCCTTGTGAAATTATATTCTAGACTTTTCAATCTTAATGGTGTGCTTTTGGAACACTTTCTTGCTTCCATTGACATTTTGTAAAGGTGTATTTTCTTTCTTTCTTCCTCCCCTCGCCTTCCCTCTCCACCCCCCTCCTTTCCTTTCTTTCTTGCAGGATAGTGGATTTACAATGTCATGTTAGTTTCAGGTGTACAGCACAGTGATTCAGTTTATCTATCTGTCTATCTATCATCTATCTATCTATCTCTATTCTTTTTCAGATTCTTTTCCCTTATACGTTATTACAAAATATTGATTATAGTTCCTTGTTCTATACAATAGGTGAAAGGTGTATTTTCTTAAACTTTGTGTTGGAGGAGAAGAGCTTCTTGTCCTCCTTTTGGAAGATATCCTGTTCTGAGTGGGTGAAGAATCAAAAATAATTAAGAAAATGTCAGAGGGACTGCAGTAAGAAAAGTGAATCCTAAATTATAGGACACAATAAAAGTGTGTCCAGATTTTCTTGCTCATTCAGTGGCTCCATTTGTTTGGAGTAGTTCCAGAAACCATAGAAACCTCTTTTGGCTAAGAACTTTATTTCATATCTTCATCTGTTTTTTTTTTTCAGCTTCCAGGTGATCACTGTGTTGGATGTGCAGCTAATGCTGTAAATGTAGACACCCAGTTTAGCAATTTAGTCAACCTCATTCAAATCCCAAAGCAGAAAATAGATCAGAGTCTTCCCTGAGCCTTGCTGCTCTGTGTGGTCTCTGGACCAGCGGCAGTAGTGTCACCTGGGAGCTTGCTGGGAATGCCCCACCCCAGACCTAGTGAATCAGAATCTGCATTTTTTTAAAGGATTAATGTTTGAGAAACACTGTTCTGCAGCACCAATAGACCAAGCATCACTTGGATCTTATTATCTTTAGCTCATTTGAAAAATAGTACATCAGATACTCTTTGAACAGAAAAAATAGCCTAGCTTGGCCAGAATATGATGCGAAGGAAAAATCTACAGTAACCAGGAAATGGAAATGTATTCAGTGCAATAGCTAGCTCAGGGCTTTGCAGTCTGGCAGACCAGGGCTGGAATCCTGGTTTTGTGATTTACCAGTTTCGTTACCAGGAAATCATTTCACGTCTTCTCTGCCCTCAGCTGAAATGAAGCATTCTGGTTCTCAGTTCTACAGTACTTTGACTGCACTGTCGCTTTCCACTATGTCAGGCTGATAAGCAAAATAGTTCATGGGCTACATAATTATATGCGGTCAGGCTATTCTTTTCAATAACTTACATTTTATTCTCTATGTACTGCCTTTCTAAGGGCAGAAACATAAACCAGACACATAGACATCTAAATGAGCTAGGGGTAAGGGGAAATCTGTGTTTAAGCACTAATAGGTTATTTTAATAGTTTAAATTAACATTACTAAGTTTCCAACTAAATATTCTGCCAATTTTCTGTAAAAATGAATCAGTGACCCTGGCTGTCTCATCCTTGTCTCTTTCTAACTTGACTTCCTGTACTTTCCCCCTCTAACAATATGGAGAAATTTCTGATGAAGGTATGATGCTCTGACTCACTGACAAATTTAAAATTTTTACATTAGTATGAACTGTGTCCATAAATATATCTTATTCAGATTCTCTCTGAAATACCGTCTGATTTAGATATGAGATATGTAAATGAATTTTCATTGAAAAAGATACAGTGCCAGGCATGCTGATGAAATGCGTGTCTTTTGTAATTGAGAATAGCACCCTAGAAAGGAACTATCTCTGTGACTTAGGTGGAGGTAGAATGACAGGGTATACAAAGTAGTACAGAAGATGGAAACATTCATTATATTCTAAACATTTTCGTCTCTAGAAAATTGCCTGCAACCTGTTTTATCTTGAATTATGGCAATTGTTAGTCATCAGATTAATCTTTGTCTCATTCTCTTAAAGCGTCACTTTTTATTTTCTTGTTAAATAATCTCCTCCGTATATCTCAGAATATTTTGACTTGGTGCCGCTTTTACAATATGAATTTCTTATGTCCCAGTTATTCCACTTAGTAAGCACGGCACTTTAGTCAAGAGACAAATTTAATGATGATAAAGAAAATGTTGCCTATTATGTACAAGTGGGGCACATAAATGGTAATTAACTTGATTTAGGGGGAGTATAAAGAGCTGCATAATTAAAATTTAAGTAGATTTTAAAAACATGATTTTTCAGGTAATATGTGTCCCTAATACCAGTTTAGAGTGGATGCCAGCACACTGATTTCTCTATATATGTGGTTCAAAAATTTGCATATGAATCTATTATTGTAACTCAAATCACTTTGCTATTGAATTCAACATTTTACTTTTAAAAGATTTGTTATTTTAGGTTTGTAATTGTTGTTTGTTAATGTGAAGATTAGAGTTTTGTTAGTTTTGCACTGTGAAAGTTTTACCTTGGAAAATTTTAGTTCTCGCACTCAAACAGTGTTTTAAAGCTTTACTGACTCTTGGAGTCTTTTCTACACACTGTTTGACTATAACAAATGTGATTCCAAATTCCACTGTACACCACTGGGGAGATATCAAACCTTTAACTTTTATAATTTGTGAATAATATGCATTTAATGTGTCTGACACACATATATGTGTATATGTCAATAAAATATTTACATAACTTGAGAGAATAATTCTGAACTCTTTGAAGATAGAAATGTAATACCTAGCCATTTCAGAAAAAAATGTTGAAAATCACCTACTGATTTTTTAATTTAAATTTTAATGTTTAATTGTGTTAAGCTGCACATAACATAACATGTACCATCTTAACCATTCTTATGTGTACAGTGTCATAGGATTAACTGCAATCATATTGTGTACAACCATCATCACGACCCACTTCCAGAACTCCTCTCATCTTGCAAACTGAAGCTCTGCACCCATGAAACAACTCCCCATTTCCCCTCCTCCTAGCCCCTGGCCACTACTATTCCACCTTCTGTCTCTATTAATTTGATTATTCTAGGTACCTAGTGTAAATAGAATACTATCTACTATTTTGTTGTCACATATGGGACTGCATAGTCTAATGGTTGAAGATGTTTAAAAACATAACAGGAAACCAATCAGAAACACATTAAAAGTCAGCATGATGTAAATGCAAGGTTGCAAGAATCCAGTTTCTCATAGACTTCCTTCTTTCGTGTGTCACCACCATTAAGCATAGTTGCTAGACTTTCTATGAAACCGTGGAGGCAGAATGATATCAGAGAAGATTCTCACATCTGACTGTCCTTTCAGCTAAGAGGAGCTCAGGTATATTTCATCTACAAACTCAGGGGGTTGAACCAGGGATGATCTTCCAGGTTCATTCATGTTTTTCGGGAATTTGAGCTCTTCATTTTGCTAAGCTCTGTTGTAGGTGCTGGGGGTTCAGTGGCAGAAAGAACAGGTAAAGATCCCTGCCCTCATGGAACTTTCACTCTAGTGGGGGAAGCCAGACAAAAAGTAAGCTAAATATAAAAATGATACCGCATATTCAGTGGTGAGGCATGCTTTGGTAAAAAGTGAAGTGGAAAGGGGAAAGGGGATGGTATGAGGTAAGCCCAGAGAAGGGGTGAAACTCAGAGGGAGGGGTCCAGGGGCTATGTGGGTGTCTTCCACAGATGCAAGAGCACGTGTGGAAACCCGGAGTGGGGGCTGCTTGGTCCTGTCCAGGAACAGCAAGGACAGTACTGTGGCAGAGTTGGGAGCAAGGGGGAGGTGGGAGGTGATGGATGAGGTCGGAGAGATGACGGAAGACCAAAGCGGATGGGACCTTGCAGTCAATTATACAGACTTTGACTGTTACTTGGAATGAGATGGGAGCCTCTGAAAGGTTTTTAGCAGAGCAGTGACTTGATCTGACATGTTTTGGAAGAGTTACTCTCACTGCTGAAGTGGGTGAGAGCAGAAGTAAGAGTGATGGGCAGGAGACTGTTGTGGAAATTCAGTTGATCTATATTCAGTGACTTGGAGCAAGACAGTAGCAATAGAGGTGGTCAACCATGGCTTGAAGGTAGAGACAGCAGGACTTGGCTAAAGATGAGAAAGGCTGAGTTTGCAGTTTTTGGCCTGAGCACCTGGAAGGATGGAGCTGTCAGTCACTAAGGTGGGAAACTTCGAGAGAGCTGGCATGAGAGGGGAGGTGCAGAGTTTGTTGAAATGATGAGCCTGTTCAATGTCCAGGTGGAGAGGAGGGGCAGGCAGCTGGTACCGAGAATGAGTATGGTATCTTCAGGAGAGGAATTACTGTCATACTTACTACTTGCAGATGGAGAAACAGAGTTAGTTAGCGCTTAGGTCATTTACCCAGGGACTTAGAGCCAGAAAGAGATGGAGATGGGTATCTGAATTCAGTCTCTCCTCTTAACTTCACTGGATGGAGGAGATCTTACTCCTTGCTCATTCTCAGGTTCTCCTGAGTCATGAAATAGCCGTTGGACTGATCCTAGGAGTGAGAAGGGCATTTCTCTGGCTGGATTGTCAGTTAGTGAATACTTAAGAAGCAACGAAACTCTAAAGCAGCGTAATTAGGATAGCTTCTACGTCTCAAACATCATGTCTTACAGTTCTTTACCTCTGTCTGTGGTGATACCTCCTCCATCAACCCCAACTCTGCCTTCCGCTCTGGCTTTAAATTCTTTCCTCTCATTTCTAAACATTTCTAGCTCATCCTTGTAGCTCACCTCTTGGCACTGCTGTTGTTCATGAAGGAGATTTTTCTAAGTTCACAGTGTGCCGGAAAGGCAGGGAAGATTACTTTTAAAAGAAATAAACGAATGAAAATGCAAAGTAGGGTACTTATGTTATGTGACCTTGATAAGCTATTGATTTGCAGTCTGCCACTTTTTCCCCATCAATTTACAATTCAAGACTTTTAAAGAATGATTCATGTATTCTACGACATATTAAACTGGTATCTGAGAGAGGAAGAAAGAAACAAATGCATTTAGTGGCAATTCAGTTCACCAGATTGGCAGACATCAAAATATGATATTACAGAAGAAAAGAAGAAGGAAAATAATTTAGGGGAAAGAATATATTTTGGATCAATATACCCAAGGTCAGATTCTAACCACTAAGTTCCCCTAAGACCTTGAGTAAGTCACTTTAACTCTGAAAGCCTCTTCCTTTAACCAGGTGAATAGGGATACCTTTGTACCCTCATTTGGTTTGAATATTACTGAAATATTTATAAAATCTGGCTTTAGCCATCTCTAACTATACATTTATTTAATAAGCTTTAGCTTAGATTGTTGCATATATTTTTAATGCTCTCTACAAGTATTCTGATGGATTGCAAATAAATGCTCTGCTCCCATCTGCTCACGCAGAACTTGAGAAAAGTTAGAGGCTTTCAGGAATAACCAACACAAGTTCCTGCTGGACTAACTATCACAATAATAGAGATATTAAAGTGCAGGCATACTCCTTCTTGAATGCCCTTCATCCCTAACACCTGCTACTGTCTACAAGGGCCCCTTGAGTCACCTCCTCCATGAAGCCTTCTGAGGTCTACTCCCCAACAGTGGGGTTGGGCTGGCTGGGACCCGGGAGTCTGTGTAAATTAACCACTCTTTCCTTTGTGCTCCCAGTATATCTTTTTTATTATTATTAATTGTTATTGGACTATAGTTGCTTTACAATGTTGTGTTAGTTTCTGCAGTACAGCAGAATGAATCAGCTGTACATGTACATATATCCTCTCTTTTTTGGATTTCCTTCCCATTTACGTCACCACAGAGCACTGAGTAGAGCTCCCTGTGCTATACAGTCTGTTCTCATTAGTTATCTATTTTATACATAGTATCACTAGTGTATATATGTCAATCCCAATCTCCTAATTCATCCCAACGCCCCCCTTGGTATCCATACATTTGTTCTCTACGTCTGTGTCTATTTCTGCTTTACAAATAAGGTCATCGATATGATTTTTCTAGAGTCCACATATATGTGTTAGTATATGATATTTGTTTTTCTCTTTCTGACTTACTTTACTCTGTATGCCAGTCTCTAGGTCCATCCACGTCTCTGCAAATGACCCAATTTTGTTCCTTTTTATGGCTGAGTAATATTCCATGGTATATATGTACCATATCTGCTTTATCTATTCCTCTGTTGGTGGACATTTAGGTCACTTCCATGTCCTGGCTATTGTACATAGAGCTGCAGTGAACATTAGGGTACATGTGTCTTTTTAAATTATGGTTTTCTCCGGGTATATGCCCAGGAGTGGGATTGCTGGGTCATGTGGTAGTTCTATTTTTAGTTTTCTAAGGAACCTCCATACTGTTCCCCACAGTGGCTGTACCAATTTACATTCCCACCAACAGTGCAAGAGGGTTCCCTTTGCTCCACACCCTCTCCGTGTGCTCCCAGTATGTCTTTTTTAGAGCTCTATTTTAGAAGTCTTTTTTTTTTCTATTTTGATTTGTAATTATGTGTTTCTGTGTTTCTGTTAGATTGTGGATGTTTTAAAGACAAAGGTTATGTTCAATAATTTTGGTTTATCAGAGAGTAGAACAATGCCTAGAATAGATAAATAACATATTATTGCATAACTGAAGGCTATTCAATATTTTTCTCATGTGATAAAGCCATTCACAGCACACTCAAACAATTCACCCCAAGTTTACCTCTGATTTCTCCACTGTCCAAACCCAAAGTTCATCTGGCAAATTGGGAATTAAAACTCCTTTTCTTTATTTAGCCCTTAGCCTCCTATCATGGCTGTTAGCAACCACACATGTAGGTGTGGGAAGGGCAGAGTCTATTTTATTACACCGTGACGACCTCCTGAGAAGCCCTGTGGTTTGATAAAGAAAGAGATTCGAGAAAAGGAGGCTGAGAAGGAACGATTGGAGAGAGACAAGGAAACCAGAGAAGTGGAGTCCCCCAAGCCAAGAGAGCAGGGTGTTTTCAGGAAAAGACAGTTGCCAGTCAGTAAATCATGATTAATCACAACTGTACAATGTTTGTTTTTTTTTTTGCAGTACGCGGGCCCCTCACTGTTGTGGCCTCTCCCGTTGCGGAGCACAGGCTCCGGACGCGCAGGCTCAGCAGCCATGGCTCACGGGCCCGGCCGCTACGCGTCATGTGGGATCTTCCCGGACCGGGGCACGAACCCGCCTGCATCGGCAGGTGGACTCTCAACCACTGCGCCACCAGGGAAGCCCAACTGTACAATCTTTTACAGCTACCATTACCAGTAGCAAGAGGTAGTGGAAGGAAGGAATACTGGGCAAAGTGCCAGTTCATGGCCTCTTTACATCATCACAGCTCTCACTTCATCTGTGAAATGGGATAGTGGTCATTCCTATGCCATTAGCTTGTCCTGGGGATGAAGGAGTTCCCTGTATGGAGCCCTACGCATTGTCAGTGCTAAATAAATACTAGTTACTAATACTGTTGTTGTTGGTGTGAGCCAAATGAAATTAGTAAAATATAACTAGATATCATTGTGTAAGATTTTTGTTTCTAGCAAGCAAAGAACTTCCTGGGAGCGAGAACGCCCAAGCAGCACCCACTCTGGATCTTCCAGGCTTCAGGAGTAGTCGGACTCTGACAGCTCTCACCCGGGCTGCATAACCATTCAAGGTGCAGCCAAGAGGAGTAAAGGGCAGGAAACGAAGGGATACGAGACGGGCGTCAGTGAAGGAGAGATGTTCAAAGTCAGCAATCTTGAGAACAACGTTTTGAAATCAACCCCAAATGTATTTGAGACTGTTCCTAAAAATACACTTAGTGGCAGAGGGGGAGGTTTTATATTTTAATATTCAGCTTGCAGAGGACAGTTGCACTATGTTTAGAAGACAGCAGAGTGGAGCTGTTAAGAGCACACTTTTGGAGCCAGTAAAACCCAAGACAAGAATCCCAGCACTAGGACATATTTACTGTGTGATCATGGGTGCTTTCTTAACTTGTCTAAGCATTGGTTTTCTTCTCTGTTAAATGGGAGATATAATAGCTAACTCCCTGGACTGCTTTAAGGATGAAATTGTGTAATATTAGGAAAAAACGTAGCAGAGGGCCTCGGGCATAGGAGAGGATCCATCAGAATATATATTGCAGGATGATAGCATATGATGGATGGATTGATGGATGGATGGATAGATAAATAGACCCTGTTTTCAATCCCAGGAAAATATATATTAAGTACTAATTAGGCATTTCTAGTCTTAACTTTCCTTAATCACAAAAATCATCCAGTTAATACTTCTGCATAAGCAAAACCACCATTAGTGTCAGAATAGAAAGGGACACATTGAGACTTGAGTGGCTTAGAATTCTATTTATGTCATCTACACCATTTCTTAAGTGGCACCCCTGCCACATGGTAATGAATCTTAATTTTTTAAGCTCTCTTTGAACAACTAGAAAATACACTTGTGTTGGTAAAGAAGTAAAAGTGTCCAACATTCCTGAGGATAAATGTAGTAGGATAAAGGTAACATCATATTTGATGAAAAAAATCTTTGAAATAGGAAAATCTGCCATGAGGAAGCAGCAAAGAAAGTATGTTCCCATTTAGTCATTTTATAGTTAATAAACATGAATGAGAATGTTGGTCAACGTAAACTCTCAACAAGGGAGGTGGGCTGTTGCTTAATCAGCAGTGGAGGGTGTCCTATGTGTAGCTTCCCTTTGTGAGTGTATTTCAAATGAAGAAATCTGGGAGTGTCTGTGAGTCAAAGATGTGGTGCAGGCAATATATGATGTAAAACAAAGGCGTGTGGTTTACGTAGCTCAGCAGACAAGTTGCCAGATGGTGGGTATGCTTGCTTGAATGGCACCCAAGACAAGAAAGTACCCACCTGTTACTCTGAGCACACAATGGGCAGAATCCTAGATTTTCGCAACCCTTTCATTGATGACTCTTATTTTTTTTAATACTTAATGTTTCTCTATTACTTGTATCTGTTACTCTAGGTTGCAGTAAGTCCTTTGGATAAGGCAGAGTATAAATAATATAATTTTATAAATAGACAAGGATTAGTAAAACATTTGAGTTAGAAGCAGATCTATGCCTGATATCAGATAGTTTTGTGTGATGTAGACCAGTGTTCATGGTGGCACGAATCTATGATTGTGTTTATCAGACATTGTGATAGATATTGCAGTGGGGCGCGGGGGAGACAAAAACGTATAGGATATCATGTCTGCCCTCAACGAGATGGCAACGTAGTATAGGAAGACAGTATGAAAAACGTCAGAACTGGCAAACACCCAAAATCTGTGTGATTAATTTTGGCTGGATGAGAGGTTAACTAAAGACTAGACATTTGAGCAGTGCATTGAGGAATGAATAGGTAGATCTCCCCTTGCAGATGGAGAGACCAGGACATGCCAAGCTGAGAAAAAGCAAAAGCAAAATTCCGTGAGGCAAGAGACTGTATGACACCCCAGAAGGAGCAGCCTGGAGGGACCCTAGTGTCGGCTGCATGGTGGACAGAATGGGAGGAAGATAATGACAGACCTTGAATGGTGTTGTATAATGTAGACCTTATTTTGAGAAAAATGGGAATCTGTTAAATGTTATTAAACTGGAGATAGAAAATAACCAGAGCTGAACTCTAGGGAGACACAGGCAGTAAGGCTGGAAAACAAGCCCTGGAACTGGAAATGGTAGAACATAGGAGTAAAGGATAATTGGCTCCTAAATGTGTACTGGGAGAGCAAACGTGAATGACAGTATGGAGTTAAATAGGATTCTCTTGTTGCTGGCTTGGGTATCTAGGATGAAAGCCGGTGCCTTTAACCAAGATGGGGAACGCAGAAAGAGGCAAGGTTTGAGAAGGGAGTGGAGGAATGAAGGTAAGATGTGTGGTCAAAATTATAAGTTTAATTTTGTGACTGTTTATGAAGAAATGTTCTCAAAGTGTTAGAAATAAAGATTAGGTTTAAGTGGGCTGGCAGACACAGATTTGAGAATTATCTGAATCACAGCAGTAATTGTAAGCCTGAGAGTAGATGATTTTGCCTTAAAAGATCAGGTGCATTGAGAAGAAAAAGATCAAGAACAAAAACGTAAGGAATAAGTACATTTCAGGAATGAGGATAGAAGTTTTAAAAGAAAGAAAACCAGAAGGAAATATTATTGCTGAAGTATTGAAGCTGCAGTGTTGTAGAACATTTCAAAAACATCACATTCCAAAATATTACATGTCATAAAAAAAACAATAGGATAAGAAATGAGAGAATATTGGAATATTGGGCATTATACAGATAATAGCAAGGGTAGTTTTAGCAGATAAACAGGATAATAAATTTATTTGTTTATTTATTTGTTTATTTATTTATTTTAACAGGATTAAGAAATTTAAAATGAGCATAACTAGTTACTATTCTTTGAGCCCTTTCTTGGTGTCTGGTGTATTCACTCCAATCCTAATAGCACCTCAGTCATTAGCTCATTTTTCAGATGAGGAAACCGAAGCATGGAGAAATGAAACAACCTTATCAAGATCATATAGCCAGTAAATGACCAAGTTATGATTAAAACCCAGGCCATTTGGCTGCAGAGCTCAACTTTTTAAGCACAAATTGTAGTGACTTAAAGTCAGATGCAGTGTGTGCAGGTGTGCTGCCCGGGGCGGGGGTGAGGGGATCAGCCAGGTGGCTTCCTGATGTGCTATTACTTTGGGGAGATTAAAGCACACATGAGCTCTTGCATAATCGACTCTATGTCGATTGGGCAGAACCTGTAAGAGTTGACAGGAGCTTAAAGCAGACAAACAAAAACACTCTTCCGTGGCTCCTGCTGCCACAAGTTGAAAGGTATAAATATGAGACTACAACCCAAAGTCATGGACTGTCTCAGTGATAGTTGCCTCAAGTTGCTAGTCACAATTTGTAAATTCTGTAACCAAACAAATGCATGGCAGAATGTTATTTTTCAAGGAAAGATGATTTACTTTATTACTGTGTGGATTTCCTCAATATGCCTCCAAGAAGTGGTCCGGTTTGTAAAACAGCAAGAGAAAACCGAAGGGAAGACCTACTTTGCTGATCTGAAAGTAAAAAAAAAACATTATAAACTTTTTTGATTCAGTCTTTTAGTCTGTAATTAACTCCTATCCTTAGCGTGTACTCAGAGAGACTAACATCATCTGTTAGAGGTGATTGAAAAAGTGCCAAATGAAAGGCAATTCTAAACTAGTTAACAGTAGCATAGGTTTAGTGCGGGAAATAAATCTCTTATTTTGAACTGACAGAGAGGCATGTGGTTTGCATTAATAGAAAATTGTCTCCTTTGGAGATCATAAAATAAAGAGCTTGAAATTATGAACTGGTCCAGGGTACCCACATATCTGGTCCAGCCCTAGATGAGCAAGTAGTAAAAATGGAGGTAACAGTTCTGCGTTTAGAAATGTAGCACTGAAGAGATGTACATTGAAGTGCTGGGGACTTTGAGGGAAGGCAGGGTTGCAGGAAGATTCTTTGGGCTTGAAGGGCTTGTTCAGGGGCTGAGGCGGGCTTTCTGAGTCGAGAGGAAGGGCAGGTGGAGATAGTGGTACGTGTGCTACCACTTACTACTTAAGAGCCAGCTCTTCTGCTGGGAATTGGGGGCCGAATTTGGACTTGGGAGTGGGAAGAGACTTGGAACTTTTCTGTGAAAAAGGAATCAATTAGAGTAAAATGTTTTTCTGTTCAGCATGAATGGCCAAGTTGCAGTTCTAAAGCACTAATTTCGATGAGTATGTGTTGAAACGAGTTTTTACTCTTCTCTGTGGATGCTGGGAGAGTGGAAAGCAATGGAAGCTACAAATGGTCAATTATTAGTCACTGAAGACATAGAACTGCATAAAAAATAGTCACTAGGAGATGGAGAATGTGCCAAAATTGAGCTAAAACATTTCTGCTTTAAAGCATCTTTTAAGATAGCCATAATCATTGATCATCAAGGTATTTGCTCAGAGGGATAAAACTGGAGCTAGTGTTTGAGTTGTTGAGCCATGTCTTATTTTTGATATTAGATATGTTGCGTAGTATAGTTTGGTTAGACTCAGAGGTGTGAGGACGCTTAAAGCAGCTGATCTAATAGTTTAAATTCTATTTGGTATATATATAGCACAAGTTGCCATCTACAAATAGTGTGTTCAGCAATTCTCGGTGCTTTTTAAAATTACTTTTGTCTCAGTTTCAGTTGGGAAGGACCCTGAATCTTGCCTTCTCTTTGTCCTAGGACAACCTGTGGAAATGACAAATGGAATTCATTCATTCACCAAAGCAATGATCAAGTATCATATGATGGTGCAGGAAAGAGTTAATACCCCAATGGCCCTGTACACAGCACAATTCAACTAATTTCTTATTTAGAAAAAGAACTCTCCTATAGAGATACCACCACAGAGGTGATTCTTAAATAATATTTGTTTAATACTAAAAACCTCCAATCTGGAGTTTCCTCTTAAGCTGTCTAGATCCTGTCAATATGACAAAGAGAGTGTCTTTTAATCCAAGGACTGTTTCAGTGCGCACTAATGCGTGAGTACATTTTTAGAGATATATTTTCTAACTTCCAAATTTTTCTGTTAATAATGGTGGGGGAAAGTTACAGGATGAAAGTAGTTTTGATAACATTTTGCAACCAGACATTTTTCTTAGTTTCAGTATGTTTATATATGAAAAGAGAAGCCAGATGATAAAATCAAAGTGCCCATGCAGAGATTATGGTACCTCACCTTTCATTGTCCTGACAGCTGTAGCTCAGTGCAAGTTCTCATTACTGCTGTGTTATCCTATCATTTACAACAGAGCGAAAAATCAAAAAATTTTAATATAATGTATCCCAAAGTAGAACATTTTATACATTATGCTGGTGAACAACAGAAGCGAAATGTAGGCTAGATGTTGATGGAGATTGGAACAAGATACATGTGAATTATGACAATAGCTTTAAAAGATAGGGCAAAACACCGATGATTTAAAAATGTTTAAAAATTAGGTTAAAACTCTTTTGAAAGTGATGGAGCATGATAGATAACTGCCACTGTTGCCACTGTTGCAGAGTAGAAAAACAGAGAAAAGTTATCAAAGATAGAAAAACTACTAATAATACTGGTCCCTTTCTTGATGTCCAGTATCCATGACAACTGTCACTCTTGAGTCTACAAGCTCCTGTCTCTATGCATTGCCTCTGCCCCCAGCCAAATACCTGTCTCTGTATCTAATCACTGATGTTATTTGCACTGAGTCACCAGTCACATCTTTTAGCAAAGGGTCTTGCCTACACCCTACTCCCACTCATACTGAATTCTGGTAAATGTGTGAATGTGTATGGCTTCACCGTTTTTCAAAGTTGGTCTTTCTCTAGATAATTTGGAACCTATATTTGGAACGTAGGAAATGAGGTTTTAAAGTGAAAACTAGCCTATTCTAGGATAGTTTAACTGACCCAGATAGCATCCCAATAGAAGATGAAAGATCTAGTGAAAGCTGAGTGCTACATAGCCCCCTCAAATATGGTTTAAATCTGTTTCCTCCATTTTCTCCTACATAGGGTCTTGGGCTGCCTTAATGGAGAAATTGTGCTTGGATTTTGGTATGTAGTCAGTACCTTTAAGAGGACTGTGTTCCTTTCTGATGCTGTATTTCAAGAAGGGCATAGATTAGAGGAGTATTTGGGGAGAATAGCTAAGATGCTCGTTGATCCAGAGACCACATACCACAAGGATTACTCAGAGAAAACGGGACACATCCTGAGGAAGAAACGTCCCGAATGAGACAAGCTTGCTGACCTCTATTTCAAATGAACAACCTCTAGATGTAGCAGAAGAAGCTATTCAGCTTTTCTCTTAATAAAAGGTTAGAACCAGTAAGCAGGAGGCACAAGGAGAGTGATTTCAGCTCGGAAGAGGATTCTCTAACAACCAGGGCCCCTCCCCTCTCTCAGGAGGCGGAGGTATTCAAGCCTGGGCTGGCAAACCACTGGTCAGAATTTCTTAGCTGGGTACATGGCGGCAACACATGTCTTTTAAAAAAAGCTTTCCACTTTCGAAACTGTATACCCTGCCAAGCCAGTATTTGTGGATCATATGTGTGCCACATACTGTACTGATGCTGGGACATGCAGAGCTGAATATAGCATGGACCCTGCCAAAAAGTCTAGCAGTCTAATCAGAGGGAATGACATGCATAAGACTAAGTATAATGTGGTGTTTAAGTGGTGTAGTAACGGAGTAAACAAAGTCCTGAGGGCACCCAGGGAATAGCAGGTAATGAATTTAACAGCTGTTTATTACACACCTACCACGTGAGTGACGCATATTTCACTGTGCTCCATGCTCAGAGTGTAACTCTGAGGGCTGTTGTGACTCTGAAAGCTGTTATTATGGGGTGGGGAGGCTTTGGAAATCTACAGTAAGCTCTAGGGTTGTACCAGTTGTTGAGTACAAAAGAGTGTATTGCCAAAGATAAAGACAAACCATTTCTAGCTCCTAATCGTCTCCAAATCAGTGGTAAAAATTCCTGCTGCCTACACAACTAAGTGATTAGGATAGACAAGCAACCAACAGTTATTAGATGCCAAATATCTTCTAGTTAGTAGTGGGGTATAAAACAAAGGATACACATTCTGCCTTCAAGAAACTTGCAGTCTAGTTGGGAAAGTAAGCAATGATATGAGATCATTAAATAACAATTCTTTATTATGCCATAATTCTATGTTTGCAGTAGAACTTCAACCAACCATGACTACCTTAACATTCCACCCCTTTGGAAGTTATCTGTTAATTCACAGAACGTATGGTTACATCTTCATTTATAAGCCATTTTCTCCGTGAGATATCATCCCCACCAACCCAGCACTCAAGTATATATTCCGAATGGCTGAAATGGGCATGCGTTAAGTTTCTGTGATGTACAGTCTTCTTGTGGCTCGTTGATGGATTTCGAGCCCCACCTTTTTAGATTCCCTTGAGAACAGGGATCTAGCCTTTTTTGGGGGGATCCCCTCAATGCTCAGAGCGGTGATAGGCAATAGGTTTAGAGTTAGCATCTGAAACTTCCTTGTTCTTTTACTCAGTGGTCTTGAAAGAACTATATTTTTATTCCTTTGTAATTAGTGGGTTTGGGTTCATTAGGTGATTGGGAGTTCTGATTTATTTCATAAAATTTCCATCTGAAAAAAACATTTTATCTCCAAATCTAGTTCTCTTCTGATAATAAGTGCTTCCATACTACAGTTGGATTAGAATCACATGGACGCGTTTGTAAAAATTCTGTTCTTTAATTTTTGCACTGCTGGGGTATCTAGAGTTCATTGGACATTTTGGACGTGAAAGACTAAGGACTCATCGGAAAATTTCATCCCAGAATCCACTGTATGTTTGCTCTCCTAGCATGACAAATGTTAATGCTGTCATAACCCATCTACGGAGAGAACTGTCTTCACTTTTATAGCTGTTATCTCAACACCCACAGTGCATTTCCTTATTTTACAGAGGGGGGGGGAGGAACGTTGGGGAGATTAAGTGATTTGTCTAAGATTATATGGCTTAAAGAAGGGCTGAGCTGAGACCAGCATGCAAGCTTCAGCTCTGGGCTCTCTCTTCCTCCATGCATAAACCATGGTGTTAGCATGTATATCCTTATGCTGTGGAATGTCCACGTGCTGTGAATTCAGTAGGGAAACACATTAGTCCATGGTCGCTGCAAACACTGTGTGAAGTGCCTCTTAGTGCCAAGTTACAGCAACTTACAAAATATCCTTTTGAAAAATGTATATACTACCTGGAAAAATTCTGCTGTGTTTTAGAACAAGAACATGATCCAATGTTTTACTCTTGTGTGTTAGTCACAGACAACTAAACAGGAGCTATATGGTAATTATATTAACCATCTCTAGTGACCTGAATTGTAGTTTCCAAAAACCATAAGTAAAAACGCATTTAACATCTGGAAAGTTCTAGATACTTTGCTCTCTTTCTTAAATTTCTGCATCTGTTTTTAGTAATGACTACAGAAAATAACGAATTTTGGATTTTATATGTAGGTCTAGAGTTTTCCTGCAGATGACTGAAGGTGAGGTATATTTAGAGGTTTTTTTGTTTTTTCTTTCTTTCAGAATCAATCTGGATTCTGAATTGTTTGTATAACACTTTTATTTACCTTCTTAAATGACAAATGTAGCCAAATATTTTTGTTAGGAGAATTACTAAAATTACTTCTCAGGTAGAAACATTTCTCTCTGCAGTGCTGGGTCATTTGATTTTAGAAGTTTAGAATTCAAAAAGACCAAGTAGGAAGAAACTTTAGATTCTCATCCAACTTTTAGATTTTATGCAATTGAAAATAAAAAGCCAAAAATGTAAGATCATTTGCCAAAAGCCATGCATTTATACTTTTCAAATGATTATTTATATTAACAATGTTGTTAACAAGATTAAATTAAGCTATAGCCAAGCTATACAGTACAGGCAGTGTCCTAGGGTTAGGTTTGGTGAATAAATATTTCTTGAGAAGCTCTGAACATGGCTCAAGTTTAATCAAAAGGAAATCTTTGGCTTTGATTGCTATTGATAAATGGAATATTTATAAATGGAGTGGAATATTTCCTGCCATATCGATAAACAAAGGATGTCACAGTCATCAACAATTTGCAACCCTCCAGTGTGAGCCGGTGAGCCCTGAGGAAACTCAGGATGTGAAAATACAGGGTACTGGCCCCTGACAGCTGAGGTGCACATCCAAGAAATGATTTCAGTGAGCCCAGACTCTTGCATCTTCCCATATGTAGAAGAGTGCTAAACTCCTTAACTTGAGATATCTGGTTTTGTTTAATTAACAATAATCTTTTTGACATTCCCGACTACCTGTCCTTTTGTTGCAAAATTCCTATATATCCTGGCTCCTCCCGTCGTCTCCTTGAAGCAGTTTCTCAGAGCTATCTGAAACGCTGTCTCCTGGGCTGCAGTCCTCATTTTGCCGCAAATAAAACTTAACTTGCAACTCTCACATTGCTCATTTTTTAACAAGTCAACACTACCTTGACTCTACTGTGATCGCTGTGCTGGAGACATTTTATAGAATCCAGAGCTGTGGGTTGTGCGTTAGGGCTTGAGATATATAAACTGAGGGTTTTTAAATTCCAATTTCAGCAGCTGAACCCCGCCCACCAAAATGGTAATCCGGCCTTCCAATTACAGGAGGAAGTTAAAAGTAAACATTATAAATTCTTACCTGAAACACATTACTTCTTCTTTCATGATTGAGAACATCATGTCTCCAAGTTCCAAGCCAATCTCCACGACAAGTTCAGAGGGTTCAACTCTACAACCGATTTTAACAAGACTTGAAATGGAACAATCTCACTTGACAGTAGAAACCCTGGAGGGCACAAATTGGCATCAGGTCCTAAGTTAAGAATTCCTTCTTCAGTCTCTGGGATGCCCATTGCATGGAGGGAGCAGCCCTGTGGTGTTACTGTGAGGGAAAATGCCTCCATGTAAATTAGCAATGGGAAGATTCTAGAGGTGCTGGGAATGGACAGTCTCTAAAGCAACACTCGACAAAAAGCACAGTAGAGAAAAATGGTCTTTAATCTAACCAGTACAGCTCTTTTGAATCAGGGGAGAATTTGAAAAAGAAGGGCAACGGCGATGTTACGCAGGCATGACAAATAATGAATTAATCATGAATTTGCTCTTAACTGAAAAGATCAGCTTATAATCTCAGGTTTGTAAAGTAAAGAGAAAAATTCTGCATGTTTATATTTCTACATACTCATGTATATATTCATATATGTCAGCATATTATCTTATCAGTAAGTATAAAGGTATGAATGAAAACACAGCAAGATGGTAATTTTGGGTGGGAGGAGAGGAGGTGGTGGGTACCATGGGTGCAGAGGAAAGGAAAAGATGAAGAAGAGTGAGGGCCATTAGCATCCTAGCTTAACTTGATGCCTTTTAACATAAAATAAGCCTAAGCTCTGAATGATTTGATTTTTCCCTTAATATATATTTCCTTTCGTTTTCAATTTTTTGTGCCTTCCCAGAAGATTCTGAGCTCTTTAAAATTCAGCTAGGGATTCTACATATTCCAGTTACAATTTCCAAACCAAAAATTCTACCCTCACCTCTAATTCTAATTTCACACGCCCAGATATTCTCTACCAAGTACTGCAGGTCAGGCGTGGGCCTGGTGTCCCTCTTGTAACCTTGGACAAGGGCCATCCTGATGTGATCAAAAATCTCTGTCTCAGTCCTAGTTGCTGAACAAATAAGATGGAAAGAAACCCTTGCTTTGTGGGCCACGTGTTTTATTCAAGCAGAGCTCTGGCGTGGAGGAGAAAAATGGGGATTTGGTGAAAGTTCTGACTTCAGGCTGGGATTGATTTCCCCCAGGAATCGATACTGCATTTGCAGAGTTAGGCAAAGCTGGAGCTGTTGAGGGCCCAAAGGCACATTGTGCTACTGAAAAATGGAACACACGAATGGCAGAGAGGGCTCTCTTGAAACAGGATCAGAATTCTGCTTCTGAGGAGAGTTTTCCTAAACCATTTTAAGTGCTAATTTTTGAACATTAGTTTTTACTCTGTAATATTGACTTGCCCTTTGCAGCTGTGGTTGGCTTGAGCCAGTCCTGAACCCTCGCTTTAGTCCTCCTGGCTTCACAGCTTCCTCTAATGAGCATGGTTTTCCGACCCTCCCACCGGCAGGCCTATAACTATGGGCTTCATCTGAGGCCAGCTCAGCTTGTAAGGCTCTACCAGTAGGACCTTGAATTTGCTGGTGCTGGTAGCATGTTGCTTTGTCTGTATAAGAGAAAGCGGGGTAACTTTTGACTTATTTATGAATTACCTTTATTTTTCTGAGTCAGTATTCTCTTTCCCTGAGTTTCATGGTTGCCACTCTTCTAGGAACTTAAACTCTAGTTTCAGGGCTTCCCTGGTGGCGCAGTGGTTGCGAGTCCGCCTGCCGATGCAGGGGACACGGGTTCGTGCCCCGGTCTGTGAGGATCCCACATGCCGCAGAGCGGCTGGGCCCGTGAGCCATGGCCGCTGAGCCTGGGCGTCCGGAGCCTGTGCTCCACAACGGGAGAGGCCACAACAGTGAGAGGCCCGCATACCGCAAAAAAAAAAAAAAAAAAAAAAAAAAAAAAATTCTAGTTTCAACACACAGAGTAGGCTTTTATTTGAAACCTGTTGAGAGAATGAAATGTTATTTCCTGAGTATAAAATGTCTACTTATCTCATTTTTAGCAAATTATTTCTTAAGATGCAAATAATTTTTTGGCTCGTAATAAATTGAGGAATTCTCTGCACAATGGATGTAACACGGATGTTGGACTTGGAAATTTCTGTAAAAGACTCCTGTTTCCTTTAGAAGAGAAATGTCTTGCTCTGAAGATTTTAGGAATGCCTTGTGTTTCTCCCCTGGTAGGAAATAGCAGGAAAACAGGTTTTTTTTCTAGTTATATGGTAAATTCAGTGCTTTAAAGTCTTCTAAGTGAACACGATATTTTCTACTTTGAGAATCAGTGGTTAGCCCATGTAGTTTTAAATTGCCATGGATTAAGAATGTTCATAATCCAATTTTGCTTTGGCTATCACTCATATATTTTGTCTCCAGTACTGAGAGTACTGTGTGATGTGATGAGAAGTGCACCACATAACACTGGCCAGTTCGTTACACGTGTCACCTCAACCCTGATATGTAATCACGATTGTCCCCGTTTTAAAGATGAGGAAATGGAGTTTGGGGAGATTTAAGTGACTTCTTTGAGGTCATTTGACTAGCGGGTGGTTGCAACCATTGAAGTCTGTTCTGTCTGGTTCAGTGGTTATTGTTTTCTTCCACTTCATCCTGCTTTCCCTCCAAGCTGCACTGAGAGCCTAGAATGAGGCACATCGGAGACCTGGGTTCCACACTGAGACAGTGACTACAGCACCAGAGAGCACTGTGTATCTCCAAGCCACATGATCGCCCCAGTTTCTCCTGCTGAGCTTGCACTGGTTTTTATGGTTTCTCTCCTTCCAGCTACTTAACTTATGCGCCGTTTAGCGTCCTGGCTCCTTTCTGCTCAGCTCGTCTTCTCTCGTGCCTTCAGTTCACAGGTCTGGATCTGTCTGGAACCTAAACCTTCAGCTCTGACTTTTAGTTTTCGCTTTCCGGCTGCTCTAAGAACTTGAACAGTACAATATCAACTCAAACTCAATCATGAATAAGAACAGTGCTTTAAGAGGAGGAGGCATATGGCTAAAATAATGTACATACCATCCCTATTCCCTCTCCACTCAGAAATAAAAATGATCAACTAACATGTGTTGAGTATTGTATATATAACCCGGTGCTTGAAAAAGCACTTTGAGATGATTCAGAAACTCACAGTTTGCTTTTGAAAAGTTCATCATCTCAAGAGGGATACAAAATGTTCTAATTGGAATTATATAAATAACCTGAACATACGTACACATACACAAACGGTATAGCACAGATGATAAATATGTTGCTGGTCATGGGGAAAGGTCTCAGGACAAAGATAAATGTGTGGTCGTTTAATCTGATTGTTGGGAACAAAAATTGTGTAACTAGAAAGGCTTGGGGACTGGGCATGATTTTTATTTGAGAGCACTGGCTGTCTAGGAGAGTTCTTTTTACCTTGTTGGAGCTCTGAGCCAATTTGCCTGAAACATATGTTGCATTTATATTTTCTTTTTAAGAAGTACAAGGGAAAAAATAAAGGAGTAAAAGCAGTGCCAACGTCTTCTTAAAAGACTATTTAAAAAAGCTGGAATCAAACCAGCGAATGTTAAGTATATCTTATATTATCAGTCATTCTAACTCAACACTCAAGGGATACTGATGCACCCAGCTTCATGGAACGGGCTGACCCTCTCTGATGCCTTTTTCCTGCTCCGTGATTCCTCAGCATCAGTTCTGTGCAGCTGGACCAGAGGCATGGGAGCAATTAACCTGTCAGTGTCTCCCATTTTCAGTGTATTATAATTTGCATGTGAACCAAAAAGAATTAAATTGCAAAACTTTCAACTTAATTTTCCTAGAAGAGTGAATAGTGATCTGCCTCTCCTTCACAGAATGTGGGTGGTGACATTCAGTTCCCACCAAAAAAATATATCTGTTTCCCACTCCTTTATTTATAGGTGAGTCATTCTTTCAGGATTTATGGGAGCTCTTCAGGCTGCTGAGTAAAAGAGTCTTTCCACACCAAGTATGAACAAGGCAGGCAGGAGAGAATATCTAGAACAGGCTTCTTCAACCTCGACACTATTGACATTTTGGGCTGGACGATTCTTTGTTTGGAGCTGTCATGTGCATTGTAAGATGTTGAGTAGCATCCCTGGCCTCTACCCACTAGATCATGGTAGCAGTCCCCAAGTGGTGACAATCAAAATTGTCCCCAGCAGTAGCCAAATATTCCCTGGGGAAAAGGAGGCAAAGACACTCCCAGCTGAGAACCCCTGATCTAGAAGTATATATGATAAACAATGAACTTCATAACAACTTAGTGGGAGGAGAAAATTCCAGATGGTTACCTGATTTCCATGGGGAGAGCTGAGGGCTCAGAATGATATTCAGAGAGTGTGAAGGATGAATTTAGCACACTGGGTGTTTTAGTCATGTTTACTGTGTGATGCCCAGTGTACTCCCATGATTTCATAGAAGACTGTGGACCCCTCTTGGAGCTACCCAATGACTCATCCCTTGGAAAGAAAACCTACCTTTTTTTTTTGTTTTTTTAAATGCTTCTGCACCTTAAATGGTGGGCCCAATACTCAAATTAAGAATAAAAAAGAGACAATGAAATGACTCAATCATGGCTTCAAAATAAATGGAATCTTTTCTGATGACAATATTTCATCACTTGGTTGTAAATACTTTATGGCAAAAGAAGGGAATTAATGAGCAAGTGGAGAAAGTGGAAGGGTCTTCCCGAGGAGACCACAATGGGCAATATTGTGAATCCTGCTGATTGCAACTAAGTCCACATTTAGAGGTTGTGCCGTGCAACTCAAGGCTGTGAAGTCAAAGGTTAGGTCAAGGCTGAACCATTCCACCGTTATGGAGTCAAGGCTTGTTTCCTAGTTTGTCAGTCATTTCAGGAGAGGGGCATCTTGTCTACAGGACCTGACTCTCGAGTACCGATCTGAATTCTCACCTGTGGTCTTTCTCAGGTGAAAGGCAGCATCAGTCTTTCCTCCTTTCTGAGGTTGGGGCATTCTAAACAAAGACTACTGGTACCTTAGACTATAGAGTAATGCCTTCTAATTAAAGGAAATGGGAAGACTATGGGATGTTCTTCATCGGTACCATCTAGACAAGCTTGGTTACCTACACATTTCTTTGGTGCCTGGAGTACAGAGAGAGGAGTGTTAGACCCTAAGTTGGCTTGGCCGGCTGGCAGGCGGAAGCAAATGCCGTTGAGGTTGCTTGTTGGGGAAGGGGAATAAAGAATGATTCCATTTAAATTGTGGAGCCTGTTTCTTCTCACTCTTCAATGCCATCCTTCTGATTTATTGTTTTTTTAAATGAACATTGACAACAACAGTAATGATTAAATACGTACAGTAGTTCAGGGTTTCCAAAGAACTTCTTTTGGTTCTTGATTTACTGGGCAGTTACTCCAACAGATTCTTAACTTTAAAGTCACTTGATGAATCTATTCATGGACCCCTAAAAATCACCTTGATATGTATGCTCCACGACGACGTTTCTTTCACCTACCATTTGAATAATATTTTGATCCTATTCCTAGCCCTGCCACTAGCTGGGGAATGCAAAGTGCTTTGAGATCCACACGTGAAAGGAATGTTCTAGGAGGGTGAGGTTATTTTCTAAGCAAAGGTTTCTAAACACTTTCATTTGTATTTTCCCCCCAGTGTGAATTACTGTATTAACATATAGAACCCGTTAATGGAAGATAAGTAAAGCTCTATTAATGTTTATGCTGTTTGTAAAAAAAGGTAATGGTAGAATTCCCCAGGCAGTTCATTTCATTTAATGTGTACTGATCCTTAAATTGCAAAGCAGGCTGGGTTAACCCTGGCTGCAGGCACGAATCTCCTGCTTAGTGCTTTAGAGCTCTTTTCTAAGAAATCTCCATCTTTGTCACTGTTTTCTTCAAGGTGTTGAATAATTTTAAAAGTGGCAGTTGGAACAATATGTAAAAAAAAAAAAAAGCTGACAGCTGGCAGCGTTCAGCTTACTTTTCTGTCCTTTTCGTCGAAAGCTCAGACTGTTTTGCACCACGGGGGGAAGTGGCCTTGCAGATTTTATTTGGATTTAGTGGAAGCATACTGCCTGGTTAGAATACAGACTCTTACCTGAGCAAAGGTTTTTGCAAGCCTTGCTTGGCAGTCTGGTGCCAACCCATCTTGCTCCCACTATACTGACATATCTGTGCTGTTCGTTTTGAAGGCGAAGATAGTTTGTTTTTTCCCCCTGTAATGGTCAGTGTTGTAATTAGTTCTTGTTAATCTGATAATAATGTCAGAATCATAATGCCCTATTTTTTTCATTCAGTGCATATTCTCAAAGCTGTTCCCAGAGTATGTCACTTGTAGCCATAAAGCTGGCAAGAGAAAGAGAAGGATGACGTGACCTGTGACCTGCAGAAGCTTAAAGGTCTGGTGGTAGAGCAAAGGCATGTGATGAAACAACCCCAGAATGTATCAGGTGGGGAACGCTGCCGAGTGAAGGTGTAGTTCTGGGCACTTAGGCTTGACAGTGCGAGGGATTTGTGGGCTGTTCTGCAGACTCTCCCTCCATGTGCTTCTGGCTTGGGAAGCAGGTTGACCTCCATTAGTGGTTTAAGAAAAAACACACGATTTTAAATAAACAACAACAACAGAAGTTTTGGAAGAAGCCTGAAACTGCTGAGAAGAAAGTCAGCAGGAGCTGGTGTGGAATAAAATGCACAGAGACTGATTCTGGGGAGGCACGTTGTGGAACCAGTTAGGGGACTGGAATTGGGGCCATCTGTTCACTTCCTGCTATAGCCTCTAACAAGAGAAACTCTGTAAATGAAGGGGCCCTAAATATTCTCTCAGAAAACATCTGAGGGGCCTTCCCCGGTGGTGCAGTGGTTGAGAGTCCGCCTACCAATGCAGGGGACGCGGGTTCATGCCCCGGTCCGGGAGGATCCCACATGCCGCGGAGCGGCTGGGCCCGTGAGCCATGGCCGCTGAGCCTGCGCATCCGGAGCCTGTGCTCCGCCACGGGAGAGGCCACGACAGTGAGAGGCCCGCGTACCGCAAAAAAAAAAAAAAAAAAAAAAAGAAAAGAAAACATCTGAGCAATGGTGAAGAGGAAATTTAAGCAAAATCAGAGTATTTGATTTAATAGAACAGGAATTAAGGACTGAAATGGAAAAAATAGGGCAAAATTATATGCTCATCAAATTGAACTAAGAAGCATTAATGACAAAAATAAGTCTCAAAATTGAAGTCCTTTTTCTGAAAATCAGTCCAAAATTCACCCTCAGCTGCTGGCCACCTGAAGTGCGTTCTTCAAGAGCCCAAGCTCTGTTTGGGAAATTGATCTGGGGTATGAACAGAGTCCTGTGTAACATTGCCAATCTTGAATTCTTGGTATTAGAGTTTAAAAGAGCAACCAAATTTCATCAGAAAATTATTAAACAAAATTCAGTTTTAAAGTAGACTTGCAAGCCATGCTTCCTCTGGGCCTAGCAGGTGCCTGGCACACAAGGGTCAAACGTGTTTACTGCATTCAAATGGCAAAAGAGATACTAAGCCTACATTGTGTGTCTGTGTGTTTTTCTATTCCTGACTTCAAAAAATTTCGCAAGTAATTGAACCAAAAGTCTGACTAGTTTCAAGCTAAAATGGCAGACACCAAAATAATCGTGAAAAATAATTCAAGGGAGTCATATTAACATGTAAATTCTGATTAGAATGAAGGGAACAAACAGATTTGAAATAGGGCAAGACATTCTTTAAAATGTTTTATTAGATAAGGCTGGGGTGAGTCACACATTATAGGTAATGAATTTTGGGGGGAATAGGTAGTTATAAGGTTCTTGGAGCCTTGGGTGTGTTGTTCATTTACCCTTTCTTCCTGTAAAGCAGTTTTGACCAATCTGTCTCTCAGCTTGGCAAAACAATGAATGATTTTTATGTTGGTTATTTTTGCATTGTAATCGTAAGCTTTTCTTTTTTACTGAGATAGGGGTCTTGAGAGAGAAAGAGAGAGAGGAAGGGAGGAGGAGATAGAAGAAGAGGGAGAATAGGAGAAGGAGAAAATAAAGGAGTAAAGACAGTAAGAAAAAATAAACAAAGGTCAGCGCTGAGATGAGGCTGCATTTCCTCCGGGTGACATCACTCAGGGGTTTGCCTCTGTCCCAAGACGTTCTCCACTTCCTAAGGCAAGAGTTACCTATTACAATAAAAAGCACAGAACTGGGTTTCCAGTTTGTTTCGACTCAATACAATGCAGCATTTTGGCCCTCTTGATTTCCACCAGTTGGATTTTGTTCTACCTTGCGAAGCCCTCATTTTCCAGTGATAGTCTCTCCTAGATTGTTTTGGATGTGATCACTTTTTACTCCTTCGCTGTGTTGAATAGGGCTCTTAAAATGCTTCCTTGACATTTAATGAAACATGTTTCTGTTGGTAGTTCTGAGGTGCTACATAGGCAATAGTTTCGGCTCACAGTTTATAATTATGAGTAGCTCAGTGTTGGGAGAGACATTAAAATACAGGCTCTTTAAACTCTTTTGCCTTCCTACTCTCACCCCCAAAAAGTTTTGAAAATCTTTCTGCCCCTGGCACATTTTACGATGAAGCCTAAATTTTATATCATAGTTGCAAAGTATGTAATTTTTAATGTGTTTTCAATATTTTAAAAATCAAAGATAACATCTCTCTTTTCAGAGCCACAATTGCATCTGGAAATTACGGTGATTTGTTAATCACCATTTTTCATTTAAAAAGCACACGAACAAGCTCTTCTCTGATGTTTGGAACATTTCCATCATTTCCTTTCCTCCATGAACTTGTATTTTCATTTAACTTCCCTTGCAGAACTTAAAGTAATCTATTCCTGAAAGCCTTTTGTTGATCACTCTTTCATACCTCTCTGTAATAAAAATATTTATATAACTTAAAAAATATATTTTCTAAATTGGGTTCTCATTAGAATCATTGTTCAAAACAGCATAATTTGTAGATTTTATGGTTAATAAAAAAATAAAATTATGTTAAAATGCATGTCAATGAAATGGATGGAGCTTTAAAAAAAAACTCAATTAGGTCTTGTATCTGGGGTGAGTTATTACTTATTGCTAGAATGAGAAAAGGATCAGCGTCAATTCTGTTTTAATTTTTATAGTTTTAAGTGCTGAGAACACTTGTTCATATAAATAAGTTGATGAAAAGATTTCTCCATCCTTCTTCTCTTCCCTGCATTGCATTAAAAAAAATGCTTATTCTTTCTTGTTTAATAGATGCTTCTTTTTCACTGGCTAGGCACCCTTCAAGAGTTATCTGAGGTCTTACAAGTTTGAATCAAGATTTCTATGGTTTGAAATCTGGCTTGGTGGTGCTTACTACAATGAAAAACCCTTTTTGTAGGCAATATTGTACTGTTCTTTCTAGATCCTTCCTTCAGATCAGAAGTACCATCCCCAGATGTGCTGGCAACATGGGCCACTGATGGCTCGCAGCTCATTGGGAATTGCCCTCAGCTGCCGGGGAACTGCCCGCCGAGCTGCAGCCAGTGACTGGCTGGTGCAGAGATGCAAAGCCTGCCTTCAACTGGGGACAGATCTGCAGGGTCATCCCAGCTCCAGAGCTCCCTGTAGAATTGACCTGAGCTTCAGAGGGCTTAGATTTTGTTCTGCCCAATGCTGCCTCCCTCACTTCCTTGTAGGTGTATTCCTGGGAGCACCTCTCAAGCTCCACTTGACTCTCTGAATCTGTTCCCAGGAAACTCATTGTGAAACACACATTCATTAACTTGCACTTTAAGAGTGTGATTCTGCAGAAGGCAGTTTAAAAATCACTCAATTTGGGGTGGAAATGATACAGTGGGTTTATTTCACTTGCTGTGGTTATTTTTTTTCTTAATTAATTAATTTATTTTTGGCCGCGTTGGGTCTTCATTGTGGTGCGCGGGCTTCTCACTGCGGTGGCTTCTCTCGTTGCAGAGCACGGGCTCTAGGTGCGCGGGCTTCAGTAGTTGTGGCACATGGGCTCAGTAGTTGTGGCTCTCGGGCTCTAGAGCAGAGTCTCAGTCAGTAGTTGTGGCGCACGGGCTTAGTTGCTCCGCGGCATGTGGGATCTTCCCGGACCAGGGCTCGAACCCGTGTCCCCTGCATTGGCAGGCAGATTCTCAACCACTGCGCCGCCAGGAAGCCTCCTCGTTGTGGTTATTTTTGATGGTATCTTTTTTGTAATGTTTATGGTATGAAATATCTATATTCAACAGGAGGACAGCTGTTGAAAATATGACCTACCTTAATAAATACTCTCCTTGATAATTTCCTAATGAGCCAAAATTACTTGGGTTATGTCTTTTGGATTATCTGTTTTCATTCTGGTTTGAGAGGTAGGATAAACTCGAGTGTGCAGTATACTCAAATTTAAGACTTTGATAATCCCCCAATTTAAAATGCTTCAGTAACAACTATGTTGTTGTTAAAGACTTGCTTTCTGAAAGAGAACGTATAGAAACATACACGTAATCCTCAGTAGCATGGAGCCTGGGGAAAAGCTAACTACGGTTTATGAATAATGCAAAATTTTGCTGTTTATGCCATTTCCATCTGTTGTGTGCATGATATTTATGATATTCACCAGATAAACTGATAGGAGCGTGTGACCTGCTAATATGTGTATTTTTAAAAGCTTTAATTACTGTTTTTTATGGAAGAATGATGCCATGTACTCTGACTCCAGGGATATGAGGATTAGGAAATAAAACAGTAACACAAGCAACACAGACAATTTTGAACATCCAGGCATTTTATTTTTAATGACTGACACTTGATTTGTGTCTCCTCACATTCCAGGATCTCCAAATACTTCCAGCACTGTTTCTGGTTGCCTGTCAGATGGCTCAGTAGGAGAAATGGGTGTGAATGCAGTGATTCCACCTTTCCACTAGCGCTGCTTCTCCATGGCTGTGTGTTGACTCAGCCGAATGAGGAGCGTTAACTTTTTATAGTTTTCAAAGGCCATCTTAACCTTGGAACTTATCTTGGAAATTAAGGTTTTAATGAAGTGACAGTTCCTAGAGAAAACAACAGAAAGACACATTTTATTCTCCATAAACCGAAGGCACAATCCCACCAAAGAAAATTTTGTTAACGCTATAATCTGTAGATTTTTTGAGTTACCACAGTGGTGATGAGTGGGAAGTAGTCCTGACAGCAGAACCAGCTTCTATCACTGGGTGAGAACAATCACCAGTTCACTGTGTGACTACAGGCAGGTAGTTCAGCCTCTCTGAACGTCACCATTGTTAACTAGAAAAATGCAAGGTTTGGACTAGGTGATTTCAAATATTCTTTCATCACAAACATTTTTAAGAATCTTATATACACTTGATTTTCACCTTCAAAGCCTTCATTATGGGCTCTAGGTCCATGGACACTAATTTTTATAAAAACTGATTCTCCTTTCTTTCTTAAAGGGATATATTGCAAAAAATGGTTAAAATGCTTTGTTATTTTTTCCTCATCTAAATGTCTTTCAGACGTTTTGACTCCCCCTCCTTTTCTCTCTCTGTTCCTCTCTCTTTTGTTGGAGGGATCGTTAAAATAATTTGCAGCCTGCTTCCTCCCATTTCGGGGCTAATCCTAGTAGTCTGGAAAGAGGTCAATTGCTTATTTTCAAATCTGGCTTTCTTTGATGACTGTCTTATGACAGTTTTCCTGAGTTGAGAGACTTACAGGCATAAGAGGGCTTCTTGGAAGCCTTCACATTACCTGAATTGAGAAAATATGAAATCAGAGGTGTTGGGGCGAAGATTTGTATCTGACCATTTCATCAAATACAGCTTGTCGTGAATCTTTGACATTTAGGTAGTCTGTAGTGTGATCTAAGATAAGACAGTGCCCCAAATATTTCTTCCACCCTCCCCCAAATTATAGCAAATACTAATATTCTTTAGACCTAGCAACATCCTCTTTTTTTTTTTTTTTTTTTTTTTTTGCGGTACGCGGGCCTCTCACTGTTGTGGCCTCTCCCGTTGCGGAGCACAGGCTCCGGACGCACAGGCTCAGCGGCCATGGCTCACGGGCCCAGCCGCTCCGCGGCATGTGGGATCCTCCCGGACCGGAGCACGAACCCGTGTCCCCTGCACCGGCAGGCGGACTCTCAACCACTGCGCCACCAGGGAAGCCCGCAACATCCTCTTTGAGAAATTAAGCACGCTCTATTAATGTGTAGGAGTGTGTGTGTGTGTGTGTGTGTGTGTGTGTGTGTGTGTGTGTTGAAGTTTTACTGGGTTGAATTCAATACTTTACTGTCATTCCAACACCTAAATGAGTTTATACTCTGACCCTTGTAGCCTGCACAGGTGGGTTCTTTAGGTACTTTCTGGGGGAAGCAAAGTCCAACGGAGAGGTCTGTGTATGTCCAGTGGGACAGTTGGCTGGGTGATAATCCTCACTGCCTTGAACATGAGTGTACTAGTCACTGCTTGCCAGGTACCCACTTCCCACTTCCCGTTTTGGGTGTGCTCCTTCAGTCTTTTGAAGACACACTGGATTACAATACACATTTAGTCAATTTGTTCCTGAAGGTTTCCTTTGGTCTCTCAACCCTTACGTGGGGGAGAGACAGCAATATGCTGTTGTGTTTCTCTCCCTTTCTGAAGACCCTTTGTACCCTTTCTAATCTAGTGTCCCCCATACTTGGGGACTCTTTCCTATGAAGTCCAGGTCACCAGTTTCTTCCTGTGACATAGATTCCTCCCCCTCTGACCTTGGAAGGCAAATGGAGATCAGAGATCATATACTATACTTTATATCTCCCACAGCACAATATATGTTACATATATAATGTCTAAAGTCTATGTGCCAAACTTCTGGTACTTTTCATTAACTATGACAATGGTAATAGTTATTACTGAGGGTTTTTATTTTTTGTGCCTTGTTTTCTGTTAAGCATGTCACATGCATCATCTCATTTAGTCTTTCCATCAACTCTGTAAGGTCGCTATTAGAAACAATCCCCATTTTATAGATGGAGACACCAAGGCTCACAGAGATTAAGTAACTCACTTGAGTTAATGCACATGCATGTGTATATACACACACATACACAAACACCAATGCCACACACAGAGCCCTTCTTCTCTCAGTTTCTGGTACTCCATAAACAGGAGGGAAGGAAGCCCTTCTGTACTGTCTTCACGATGGGGCTGGAGTGTCTGCAGAGAAGGCAAATACTTCCAGTCTGATTTGCATCCATTTTTTTCCTCTGAAGAACAAAACCAGCCTACTCTGTTCCTAGGCTTTCCTGCCTAGTGAAGTGAGGTGTAGCACAGAGAGGTGGTAGGAGGTGGGGGTGTTTGCTTCATCCACCCCAAATCTTAACTGAGACATCTGAGAGGTGGAGAGGAGAGTCAGGAGGGGAGGGTGTGTGCCTCCTGGGAAAATGCAACTAAGTGGGTTAAGGAAAAGCCGTCTGGGACAAACTTCAGGTAGTGGGACAAGCTTGGCAGAGCGAGTCAGGCTACCTATCTGCCAAACTTACGTACGTCCTGTGGAACCTGACTTTTATTTATTGTTGCCACGGATTCAATTTGCCCTGTTCTAACTGAGAGCTGTAATTGGAGCTACAGTGGAAGTCCATGTTCTGCAAGACTAGAGACCTTACCCATGGACAGGACCTGGCTATCTAGTCTTTTCCACTGAGCATAGCTAAGCTAGTTGTTCCAACAGAAGCCACTTATCTAATAACATGAAAAGTGCATAGTAGGTAAGAATTAAGCTTTAATTAGCAGTTGTTTCCAGTTGTGCAAACTTTAATGGGGGGGAGGGGCAAATGGGCTCATTGAGCTAAATTGTATTTGTCCTCATGTAAATTGGTGCCAAAACTTGTGTTAATTGGGAGGAAAAAAATAAGGAATTGCAACCCAATTCCACAAGAAAAAATTAGACTCCATGAAATACACTTAAAAGCAAAGCAGGCAAGTGTTTAAAATAAACTGTTTCAACGGATTTAAACAAAAATAATATAAGCATCCTAGTTTTGAGACTTCTAGATTTCAGTTATAATAAATATAATTTAATTCCACTAATGTTCTCTCACTGGTCTCATTCTTTATTAAAATCAATAAATTATGTCATATATTTCAAAGAGGTAATAGATGCCTGTTAAATTGTAACAAGCATATGGGAAGAGAGAGCCATCCAGTGTCTCTCTGCAGAGGCAGTGACCTAATTGCTTTATTTTCCTAGAGTTATGCAGAATTGTATTTTTTCTTCTGAAAATTATACCCCAAATTTGCATAAATGTCATCCAATTTGAGACTCATTAATATAATTTTAAAAAGCAGATTCTCTTTCCTCACCACCCAGCCCTTTTGGGGGCTGCCTCACTTCATTAGTTTTCGATCTGTACTTGGGAAATGCAAACTGATTTGTTACGGTATTTGCTTAAGCAAAACATAACTCAGTAGGCAGATACACTGTTATCAGAGCAAAGGAAAACCCATGCCTTTCACAGTGTCAGACTGAAGTAGAATTTGCCCCAGGCTCTGGATTAATTTGGGGGCAGGTCTCCATAACCTTGCTGGGAAGGGGGCGCTTTCCCAGTCTTGGACGCACTTAGGGGGATCCTAATCTGGTTGTTAGATATCTATGGTGAAATCAAAGGAATTTCGGGGAGGCCTGTGGTAATGTTTGTGTCAGTACTGCCCCCAAAGCTCAATAAAGAGGCCCATTAGCTCCTTTTCCCATTCTCCAACTCTCAGAGAATTTTGGGAAGACGGTGAAAAAAATGATCAGCATTGTGATACTCTGACTCTGAGCCCTTCTGTTGCTGGTGGTCCGAGTAATGCCATGAGTTTAGAAATGGAAATTTTGCCAAATTGTCAACTACTTAAGGATAGCACTTCTCTGCAAATATTTTTGAAGGTCTAGAATTACAAGTGAAAAACAGTAACTCCAAAAACACGGAGGTGAGACCTTTTCTAAGGTGAGTTTGCCCTCACCAGGAAGCTTGTAGTGTTAGCAACTAGCAACAACAGTGCTAGGATGATAAAGTTTAACTCTGGGAAAGAGCTAAAAAGGATTTTTTTCCCAATGCAGCAGAATACAGTCTGGCATAAAAAAAATGTTTTCCATGTAATATTAACAATAGTAAAGTAGTGGTGGTACAAGAAGGTTCGTGATTTCTCCTTCTGCCCTCTGGCCACCTCCCTCACTCATCATGTTCCCAGACACTTATGTGAAGTATCATAACCTTGCCTCTTGCTAATGAGACTCCTTTCCTTATAGGTGAGTGAGAACAAATGCTATCAACTTCCACGCTGCCCCTGCTAGTCAATGTCTGCACACTGACAGGCTCTTTGGACCAATTGAGTGTTCCAGGGACCGTGGTAACTTTTCCTAGTGCATTGACTTAGAGGAGGCACAGCTGGTCATGTTGTCTGTCACCAGTGACAGACATAGGGAAGTGTTACTCTTTAGTTTTCAACGCTACCTCTCTGTATTTGTCCCTCACTCTTCTCTTTAGTTTCGGGATCACAGCTGTGCCAGGTTAATATTTTTGTAAACACTTTTGCCCACCATCTTCTCCACTTTATCTTAACAGTCCTGCACAATCGCTCATCATTCAAGCTCTGTACTATCCAAGATTTAGCATCCCCTAAACTCTTGCTAAAGAATCAGATGCATGTGTTCAAAAGACATTTCAGTATCTGCCCTGGAAAGGATGTTCAGAGATAACAGAAGAGAGAATTAAGATTATGATATTACACCTCAGAGAATTTTTTTTAGCCAAACCCGATGCTTAAGGAATTTGTAAGTCTTTTGGAGGGAAATGAAAAAGATGGTGGCTGCTTGTGTGTGTGTGTGTGTGTGTGTGTGTGTGAGTGTGTGTGTACAATTAGGCATTGTCTCTTCCTGTGAACTGTGTATGTTCACTAATATAGTTTATTAATCCATTAGGTGTGTTTATTATTCTCTTCCAACCCTCTCCCTATTCTCTATGCTTGTCCAGTTGGGTGCTCTCTTAAAGTGGAGATGGATTCAAAGGTACCTGTTATATTTACTATGATGGAGAGATTGTCTGCTAGATCTTAAGTTTCAGCATCATTTTAAACTTTCCTGAGGAGACACTTGATAAAGAAGACATTAGTTTGTTTCTTAATGTGTGGCCGTCTCAGTGCTGTTGTTTATCTGCCCACATCTTCAAGTTGTCAGGAATGTTTTGAATTGCAGTGACACCCTCCAAATGTGGTTGATACTCCACCCACTTGGTGCTATCCACAAACAGTGAGTACATTCTCTGAGTGTCATTAGGAAAAATGAAGTCCGATTCATCAGGGAAAAAGCTGACAGAACAGCTTGATTGAAAAAAGTCTCAAATGAGAATTCGGAGATTTGCATTTGCCCTGGACTAGTTACCTGGTAGCTGGTGTATTTCTCTAGCCTTTACATTTTTCCAGTGGATAATCTGGGAAGAATGATTTTTTTCCGAGGGGACCTGGAAAAATTCTTATTCAAGTATTTTTGAGGATTATTTATTGTGTATATCATTATGCTAGAACCTAAGAAAGTTATCAGCAAAAAAGGTTGCTACCCTCTAGGAATCCAGCATCTAGCTATCTGTATCTGTGTCTCTAACCCTGTATCTGTCTCTCTATCTACAGTTAAGACACGTTAATGATTTTTTTACCTCTTTAGAAAATTTTATAATTTTCCAAGCTATTATATGTGTGTACAAAATAATATGTATATGTATACTCATGTATAAATATTGTATAAGGACTAAATAAAGTATACCTTATGAAATTATATGTATATAGACATGTGCATATATTTATTTATATTTATACATGTACGTGTGTGTATTTATAATTTCATTTAAACCTTATAGCATCCTTAATGACTCCACATCGTAAATGAAAACCCTGAGGCCACATGACATCATGTAAGTAAAACTAGGGTTTCGCGTGGGTCTCTGGATTCTAAGCCCTGTGGTCTTTCTATTGAAGCATAATTTCTTCTCTTAAACTAGTGTGAGGATGAGTCTCCAACGTGTAATATAAGTGGAAGGCTTGCTTGGAGAAGGTGGGGCTTGAGGAAAGCCTTGGACATGCAGAAGAAAAGGGGATCGTGGACAGGGAGAGGAACATGCTCTAGAGTTTGGAATGTGACATGTTGAGGAAGAAGGAGAAAGAAACTTACTCAGTGTTTTTAAATGGAAATACTAAGATCTCTTGTTTTAGTACATGGGGTCTGAATGTGGAGGGGGTATGAGTTTGGATTTTTTCTGAAGAATTGGAGTGACTACACCACGGTGCAGGGTGAATAGCACGTTAGGAAGATTGGGGGGACTCTCCATGGACTAGGTTACAGCCTGGAGTCAGAGAGATGAGTTATAGGACTTTTGCAGCAGTGGGAAAAGGTGTAAAATAAATAAGGCTGGATAATAAGAACCTTTTGAAGGATTTGGTAATCTATCAGCTAGTTTAGTGTTAAGCATTGGCATTCTAGCTCCACTGCGAACTAGCTTTGTGACCCGGACAAGTGATAATAGTTGCTGCTTCATCTGGTTGTTTTGAAGATAAATTAAACAATCCACATAGAGCTAATCCTAACCCAGTACCTAGCATTTAGAACACACTCCTTAAACATACGTGAGATTTGTATTTGTAACTATTATTAGAGGTAAAGTTGCAAGAGGTGAGATTTAAAAGGATGACATATTATACAGAGAGTTTTAATTCCTGGAAGGAATAAAGTTCTATTAAACCCAGACACTAGACCGTTTCCACTAATAAGCAATCAATACCTGCCTTCTCTTTGGACAAGACTTATCTTAATTTGGATGAGCCGTTTCTACCTGATGCAATCTTAGTGACTCATGACAAAGATAATAAAACTGAGAATCACCTACACATCTTACGAATCTTAAGAGGTATGTAGTCGTGGAATAATCATGTTTCATGTTCTTGAGTCAGTTCCTTGTATATTTCAGGACCTTTGTTACTGTTGCGACATTTAGACATAAGAGGATAATTTGGGGCTTCACTGAGGAGACTTTAGATTTAGAGTTTCGCAAAGAGTGAGAGTTTGGCTAAGTGCCTTCCCTTGCTCAGTGAGCTTAAACCCTGATGCCCTAGGGAGAGGCTAAGGATGTCTGTTAGTTGTGTTGGAGGCTGCCTGAGAATGGCGTCCAGGAAGGGTGGGCCAGCTCCTCTCATCCCACAGGGTTGGCATTTTAAGGTTCTTTAAAGCATTTGAATAATCGAATCACTTTGGCAGATTTTCCTCTCAATATTTAAATGACAGTCAATTCCAGGAGTACTATTTAAAAAGTCCAAAAGGATATGGAATCTGTCAGGCAGAGCAGAAATCCTCTCTGGTCTTCAGAAGGAAGAACTAAAATTACTACACCCCCATTTCTCCACTCAGAAGGATGCTGTGTTCAATTTCAGTAAGAATAGCCCCGCTGCGTTTTGCAGTTCTGTCTTCTGTGGCTTCTTGCTAAAGGTGATTTGAGGAATAGGCTGCTGCCAATAGAATATAATGTTGGTGGACGCAGAAAGGCCCCACCTGCCTGAAATGTCCACTCTTTGAATCATTAACAGTGGCTGCGTCATCCTTTCTAGAAAAAATTCACGTGTCATATTTTACGCTGATGTGGATTGATTTGTCCTAGAATTATATACTTG
Source organism: Pseudorca crassidens (assembly GCF_039906515.1). Lineage (NCBI taxonomy): Eukaryota > Metazoa > Chordata > Mammalia > Artiodactyla > Delphinidae > Pseudorca > Pseudorca crassidens. Next base: position 9,759,877 of record NC_090313.1, read on the forward strand.
GAAGATACCGCTGTAGTCTAACTTCCTCTTCCAGTTGGGATGATACACCCTTAGCCTTGGAAGACCGTGTTCTTTGCTTTGATTCTTATCTCTCACTGAGCCTTGGCTCTTCTTGGTGACTCAAGAAAGCACTGTGGTTTGCTGCTGCCGCTGCCCCCAAGGTCTACCTTGAATGGGTGAGTTTCAGTAAAACCTCACTGGAAGGGAGTGTGATTGAAAAGAAGATGATGACAGCTGTGAGTCAGGGTGTGTGGGTGGATGAGAAAGCTGGGAATGAGAAAAGAGCTGGTGAGAGGACTCTGGAGGGAATAGGAGAAGTAAAAATTGCTGACCTCACCGAGATGTCCGGGGCCATTTCTCCCAGGACAAATGTTTTACAATGTTGGCTCCTATCCCTTGAGAAGTTTCCCATTGATAAAGACCCCCCTCCATCAGGAGTGGGCTGCTGTGTGCCCTGAGGCTTTTCTGTCTTCTGATTTTGAGAGACCTAAACTAATTTCGTACTGACCTAAAGCTACTTTGGAACGGGCTGTCGGGAGACTGTTTTGAAAACACACTTACGGTAATATATTTCGTTTATATAGTATAACGTTTATATAGTATATCTGTATGTGCACTATGCTATATATGTATAATTACATATAAGTGGATATTATTTATTTTATCGTTTATAGACATATTTTATTATCTATAAAGTATATTTATAGATAAACATATATTTATATATTATATATTCATTTATCTTAAGGGAAGTGGGGGATTTATTTCATATGGGATGGGCATCTAAAATCACAGAATTTTAAAGGTACAAGTTTACCTTCCTCCTTTTACAAACAAAGAAACTGAGGGCCAGGAGAGTAGAGTGACTTGGCCAAGGCCTTAGGAAAAGGCAGAACCTTAACTAAAACTCACGTTGCTCTCTGCAAGCCCGGACACCCTCCCACACGATCCTGAGTCTAGAGCAGTGGTTCCTGGTGTCAGTGGAAGTGCGAGGCTGGGGCTCTTGCCAGTGCGTCCTAAGGGTGATTCTGAGCTGTTCGCCCTGTAACTCTGACTTGATGTCCATTGTGGAAGGACCAAATAGAGACACGTTAAGAAGTAATTGGCCACCTCACAGAGAGTGGGACAAGTGGGCCTGCCTTGTAAGACAGCTCTGAGCGGTGTCTGGCTTCCAGGTTATGTCATAGGCACATTCACCAGGACCAGAAGCTTTAGCTCAGTGCCTTCCAATAGCATACAGCAGTAGCCACATACGTAATTTTGTACTAGTGATTTTAAAAGTAAAGAGAAACAGGTAAAGTTACTGTTCATAAAATATTTTGTTCAACCCCATTCCTCTAAATAAAAAAAAGAAGGAATTGGCCTAGAGAGTATAATAAAACTTCAGTAGGAGAACTACACAAGGCTAATTTGCTATCAAATGCAAATGAATACATGGTCTTGCAATGGTCTACCCATCACTGTGTTCCTGACCAAGCAACCTAGCGGTTCCTTAGGAAAGGGGAGGAAGGGTCTTTCCCTTCTACTTTCTCTCCCATTCCCTGAGACCACTAGCCCCTGCCTTGCTTTAAGGTTATTCTGTGAGGGCAGGAGAAACAGAGTCTGTGCTCAGTTATGGACTCTTTCAAAGATAAACCCCTATCTCTCCCTTTACGAGAGGCTGTTTATGGGATGTCTTCCACTACCAGGCAATCTGACAACCCTGCTGTTTGGATAACAGTGCTGTGCAGGAAGGATCTTTTTTCTTCCCTGAGTCTTTTTGCTAGAATCCAAATTTCTTCACAATTGACTCATTTCTTTCTCCTGCCCCTGCCCACTCCTGTTAGCTGTTCTGGGAAAAACAGCAAATGAGTTTAACATTTGCAGCCAGTGGCTGGAGGCCACAAGACCAGGACACTTAACATGATACGGTTAGCTTTGTTTCAAATTAAAATTGGAACCAGTTATGTCTTAATTCTCTTGTCTAGACCATTGTCACAGCTGTAAATTACCATCCTAATGGCCATTGAATGGTTTATAATGACCTTGCCAAAACATTATTTGCCAATCCTACAAACTTTCTGAACATGCTGTTTAGTTTATCCTAATTAATCTATTAGGAGATGACATATACATCCTGCTTCCTCTCTCCAAAGTGACATTTGTGGATTCAATTCCTTTCTCTTGCTAATGCTACTGTGTAAACTCACTACTGATCTAATTCTGTCTTCTGTGTGTCTGCAACAAATTTAATCAGAAAAATCATTATCCAAATGTGATGTTCTTCTTTCTGTGTTTGAGACAGTGGTTGTTTCCTCTGTAGATTTTTGGTGCAGTTCCTCTTATGTGATAAACAGCTGTTAACATATATTTTGTTCAGGGTAGAGTTCATAGGTCATTGAATAGTCTGCTAATAACTATGCAAAACTGAGTTTAAATGAACTCTTTTCAAAGAACAACTTGAAAGAGTTCAAAATGCTCAGGAGACAGGTCTCTGTACCTAAAGGCTTGTCTCCAAAGTATGTAAGCACAGTCTTTAAACATGTTAAAGTCTTTAAACATTTTAAAAAAATGTGAGAAAGAAACCAATTCGCCTTAGAATGTGTGGGTCAGCTAATTGTACAGTTATAAGCTCAGCTAATATCTAAATTGCCAATACCATGCGTGCCCGAGCACCCGCTCATGCGTGTAGGGGGAGTACAGTAAGTTAGGGAAGTAGGGAGGGAGAGCAGATACCAAAAGACACCAAGAAAGTGTCTGAGATCCTGGTTGCAGGACTTCAGTTACTCTAGTTATCTGCAAAGAATGTTCTTGTCCTTTCTTCCTGGGGAACGCGGAGCCATTTTACCAAAGCACCTTGCACACAGCTCTTTATGTTACAAAATGTGATCTGAAGAGTAGAGACATTGACACTGCTAGTGCCTAAAAAAACAAAGGTCCTGGTTTTGAATTCTATTTTTTCTACTTTTCTTCTTCGCTGGGTAACTTTTGGCAGGCTTCCTTGTCTCCCTATGCTTGATTTTCTTCATCTGAAAATTGGGGATAAAAATAGTATCTGCTTCATAAGATTTTTGTAAAGGTTAATCTTAACTGTTATCATCATCATCATCATAACCATAGTCATATTCATGGCCCTATTGCCATTATTTAACACACTATTTTTTCAATTAAGTAAAATTAATGTTTCCTCTTCTCAACCAACCTCACAGTTCCCCCCAATGTTTTTATTTAAACGAACATATTATTTATGTACCATAAAATCCACCCTTTCAGAAGTGTACAATTCAGTGGCATTTACTATATTCACAAAGCTGTGCAAACATCCTAATTTCAGAAAAGTTTTATCATTCCAGAAAAAAAAAAGCTTTCCCCATTAGTAGTCACTCTTTATTCCCCCATTCATTCCCCAGCCCCTGGCAACCATGGATCTAATTTATATCTGGATTTGCCTACAGTGGACATGGCGTGTCATGAAATCATGCAATATGTGGTCTTTTTTGTGTGACTTCTTTCACTGAGCATAATGTTTTCAAGGTTCATCCCTGTTGTAGCACGTATGAATATTTCATTCCTTTTTATGGATGAATAGTGGTCTATCAAATGGATATACTACATTTTATTCATTTAGCCGTTCATCCGTTGATGGACATTTGCATATCCCCTACATTTTGTCTATTATGAATAATGCTGCTGTGGACATTTATTTACAAGTTTTTCTGCAGACACATGTTTTTAATTACCTTGGGTATAAACTTGGAGTGGGATTGCTGAGTCATAAACTCTATGTTAAAATTTTAGAGGAGTTGCCAAACTGTTTTCCAAAGTAGCTGCCCCATTTTATTTTCCCACCAGCAGTGTGTGAGGATTTCTATTTTTCCACGTCCTTGCCAATAATTGCTAGTAACTGTCTTTTTGATTAGAGGTATCCTAGTGGTGTAAAGTTTTTTTTTTTTTTTTTGCAATTCCTTAATGCCTAATGATTTTGATCATCTTTTCATGTGCTTATTGATCATTTCTATATCATCCTTGGAGAAATGTCTATTTAAATCATTTGTCTATTTTTTTTTAAACTTAGGTCATTTGTCTATTTATTGTTGAGTTGTAAGAGTTCTTTCAATATTCTTTTTACAAGAAATACGAGACCAGTAGACATATAATTTGCAAATATTTTCTTCTGTTCCATGGGAGAAATGTCTTTTCACTTTTATTATGGTGTTCTTTGAAGTACAAAGGTTTTTAATTTTTTTTTTGCGGTACGTGGGCCTCTCACTGTTGTGGCCTCTCCCGTTGCACAGGCTCCGGACGCGCAGGCTCAGCGGCCATGGCTCTCGGGCCTAGCTGCTCCACGGCATGTGGGATCTTCCTGGACCGGGGCACGAACCCGTGTCCCTTGCATCGGCAGGCGGACTCTCAACCACTGCACCACCAGGGAAGCCCCAAAGGTTTTTAATTTTGATGAAGTTCAGCTTATCAATTTTTTTCTCTTGTTGCTAGTGCTTTGGTGTCATATCTAAGAAACTATTGCCCAATCTAAGGTCATGAAGAATTACCTCTGTGTTTTCTTTTAAGAGATTTATAGTTTTAGCTCTGGCATTTAGGTCTTTGATGCATTTTGCATTGTTTTTTGTATGTAGTGTGAGGTAGGGGTCCAACTTCATTATTTTGCATGTGGACGTCAGTTGTCCAAGGAACAAGTATTGAGAAGACTATTAATTGTTCATTGAATTGTCTTTGCATCCTTGTCCAAATCAATTGATCATAAATGTCAGGGTTTATTTCTGGACTCTCAGTTCTATTCCATTGGTCTTTATGTCTGTCCTTATGCCAATAACACATTGTCATGATTATTTTAGCTTTATAATACATTTTGAAATCTAGAAAGGTGAGTCCTCAACTATTTTCACCTTTTTCAAGATTGTTTTGGCTCTTTTGGGTCCTTTGCATTTCCATATGAATTTTAGGATCAGCTTGTCAAATTATGCAAGGAAACCAGGTCAGATTTTGATAGGAGTTGTGTCAAATCTGTAGATCAGTTTGGGGAGTATTTCAATCTTAATAATAATAGGTCTTCTGATTCTTGAAAGTGAATGTCTTTCCATTTATTTAAGTCTTCTTCAGTTTCTTTCAGTGATGCTTTGTAGATTTTAGTGAACAAGTTTTACACTTTGTTAACTGTATTCCTAAGTATTTTATTCTTTTTGATGCTGTTATAAATGGAATTCTATTGTTAAATTCAGTTTTTGTAGTGCTCCTAGCTAGTGTGTAGAAACACATCTGATTTTTAATTTGGATCTTGTATCCTGCAACTTCGATGAACTTGTTTATCAGTTTTAATAGATTTTTAGTGGATTCCTTATGATTTTCTGAATACAAGATCATGTCATATCTGAATAGAAATAGTTTTACTTCTTCCTTTTCAATCTGGATGACTTTATTTTCTTGTGTAATTGCACCACCTTGAACCTCCAGTACAGTGTTGAGTAGAAGTGATGAGAGTGGATATCCTTCTCTTCTTCCTTGTCTTATGGGAGAATCTTTCAGTCTTTCACCTTAACTATGATGTTGTTTGTGGGTTTTTCATGATCTTCATTAGGTTGAGGAAGTTCCTTTCATTTCTAATTCATAAGGTATATGGTCTGCAATTTTTTTGGAGGGGGGAGGTCTTTTTTGTTTTTATATTAGTAACACTTGCCCTATAGGATGATTGGGAAGTGTTCTGTTCTCTTCTGTTTTTTTTTTTTTTGAAAGTTTTTGTGAAGGATTCATGTTCTTTAAACATACGGTGGAATTCATTGGGGAAGTCATTTGCGCCTGGGATTCTTTGTGGAAAGTTTTTTTGATTACTAATGCAATCTCTTTATTTGTTATAGGTCTATTCAGATTTTCTGTTTCTTCTTGAGTCAGTTCTATTAGTTTGTATCTTTTGATAATTCGCCTATTTCACCTGGGTTAGCTAATTTTTTGGCATACAGTGGTTCATAATATTCCCTTATAATCCTTTTTATTCCCTACAACAGTGGTTCATAATATTCCCTTATAATCCCAGTAGTATTGCCCTTTCTTTCACTAATGATTTTAGTAGTTCAGTCTTCTCTCTTCTTGGTCAGTCTAATGGTTTTTCAAAGAACCAACTTTGTTTTTCTTGAGTTTTTCTTTGTTTTCTACTCTCTATTTCATTTATTTCAGACCTGATCTTTCTTATTTCTTTTTTTTCTTCATGGCTTGGATTTAGTTTGCTCTTCTTTTCCTAGATTCTTAAGGTAGGAAGTTAGGTTTTTGATGTGAGATCTTTCTTCTTTTTAATATAGGCATTTACAGGTATAAATTTCAATCTAAGCATTCATTTAGCTAAATCTCAAAAGTTTTGGTATGTTTTGTTTTCATTTCATTGTCTTAAATTATTTTCTAACGTCCTTGAACTTTCTTTGATACATTGGTTATTTAGGAATGTGTTTTTAGATTTCTGCATATTTGTGAATTTCCCAAATTCCTTCTGCTATTAATTTCTAACTTCATTTCATTTTGGTCAGGTAACATACTTCACATGATTTCAATCCTTTTAAATTTATCAAGATTATTTTATCCTGGGGAATGTTCCATGTGCACTTGAGAAAAATTTGTATTTTAATGTTCTTAAAAGGACTGTTCTATGTATGACTGTTGGGTCTAGCTGTTTCATAGTATTATTCAAGTCTTTTATTTCCTTGTTGGCTTTTGCCAGTTTGGTCTGTTATTGAAGTCTCCAACTATGATTGCTGAATTGTTTATTTCTCCCTTTGATTCTGTAAGTTTTTGCTTCACTCATTTTCAGGATCTGTTGTTAGGTGCATATGTTCCTATAAATGTTGTGTCTTCTTGATGGATTGACACTTTTATCCTTATAAAATGTCCTTCTTTGTCTCTAGTAACAATTTTTGTCTTAAAGTCTATTTTGTCTGAGAGTAGTGTAGCCACTCTAGCTCTCTTTTTGTTACAGTTTGTGTGGCATATCTTTTCTCATCCTTTTATTTTTAAACTATGTGTGACTTTAATCTAAAATGTGTCTCTAGTAGACAGTATATAATTGGTTCATGTTTGTCTTTTCATTCTGCCAATCTCTGCATTTTGATTGCAGTTTATTTTATTTACATTTTGTGTAATTAATAAGGTAGATTTACCATTTTTCTACTCGTGTTCTATATGTCTTATTTTTTTCTCTATTTCTTTTGTGCTAAATAAATCTTTTCTACTTTAGCATTTTAATTTCTTTATTGTTTCTTTTATTATATTTTAAGTGTTTTCTTAATGAGGATTACAGTTGACATCTTAATCTTAACAATTTAGTTTGGATCAATACCAACTTAATGTCAGTAGTATACAAAACTTTGCTGCTATACGGCTCCATTCCCTTCCCCATCTTTGTACTCTTATACATTATAAATATAAATATTTATAGACTGAAAGCCCATCAACACAGTTTTATAATTGTTGAGTTAAATAAAATATTTTTCAAATAAAATAGGAGAAAAAAGTTATAAACTAAAAGTACAGTTATATTGACTTTTATATTTATATATCTATATTAACTTTACTGCTACTCTTAATATTTCTACATTTGGATTCTATTTATTGTCTAGTGCCCTATTATTTCAGTCTGGAGGACTCCCTTTGGTATTTCTTACAGGGAGCTCCATGAGCAGTATATTATCGCAGTTTATATGGTAATATCTTGATTTTGCCTTCATTTTTGAAGAATAGTTTTGCTAGCATAGAATTATCGATTGATAGTATTTTTCTTCAGTATTTTGTTTATGTCATCTCCTAGTCTCCATTATTTCTGATGAGAAATCAGCTATTAATCTGGTTTCTGTGTTGGAGAATGCTTTCAATTTCCTGATAGGCAGTTAAAAATTCTGCCTTAGCCTTCACTTCTTGCTTTCTCAGAGCCTCAAGGTCAGCAAGAGTGGAGAGAGTAGGGCTTTCTCAGGTCTTTTGGTCTTTCCACTTTCTGCACATGTGTGTGGACTTCTAGATTCCCAGTAATGTGCTGGAACTTTTCAAAGTCCTTGTTATGGCCTGAATGTTTGTGTCTCCCCGCTCTAACTTCATATTTATATATTGAAACTCTACTCCCCAGTGTGACGGTGTTTGGAGAAATGGCATTTGGGAAGTAATTATGCTTATATGAGGCCATGAGGGTGTGGCTCTCATGATGAAATTAGTGCCTTTTTTTAGAAGAGACACCGGAGAGCTTGTTCCTTTCTTTCTCTGTGTGCATGCGTCGAGGAAAGGCCATGTGAGCACATGACAAGAAAACAGCCATCTACAAGCAAGGAAAAAGAGTTCTCACCAAAACCTAAGCATGCTGGCATCTTATCTTTAACTTGCAGTTTCCAGAATTGTGAGAGATAAATGTCTGTTGTTAAAACACCCAGCCTATTTTAATGGCAGTCTGAGCAGGCTGAGACATGTCCCTTTGGTCAGCTTCTTGTTTGCTGCAACTCTCTGAGGTAGCTCTGATGTTAAACAACTACCCTTGATTGTTTTTGACAAATGCCCTGAGGGAAGGTTGTTTGCAGTGAATGATCTCTGAGACAGGCCAAAGAAAGGCAGTCCTGGTAGTGGAGGTTTCCAGGAAACCAGACAGGTCAGATAATAGCTGGTAGTGGTGCTTCTGGGGAGCTTTGAACCTTTTCTGCCCTCTCCAATGGCTGCTGGTTTTCACATTTATCATGTGTGCAAAGCTCTTGTTTTGCAAGGCTACTGTGGAGCTGGGGAGAGAGGATGGGAACAGGGCAAGTTAAAACACCACTGTTCTTGTTGGGATTCAGCTGATTTTCTTCAATAAACATTCCTTGGATTCCTCTGTTGGCTAATTTCCAGAGTTCTTAAAAAGTTGATTTTAACATTATTGTTAGTTTTCTCATTGCTTTTATGAAGGAGAATATTTTTAAAGGTCTTTACTGCAACATTTCTGCAGGGCTCTCACACCTAATGAATTTTTAATGAGTATATTGTCAACTGAAAAAAATGCACAGCCCTAAAGTTGAGAATTATGTTTTTGTTTGTTTTTTTGGCCACACCTCACGGCTTGCGGGATCTTAGTTCCCTGACCAGGGATTGAACCCAGGCCACAGCAGTGAAGGCACTGAGTCCTAACCACTGGACCGCCAGGGAATTCCTGAGAATTATGTTTTATTCAGTGGACTTGCTGAGGACTTAATCCCTGGAGACAGCTTCTCAGCTCTGAGGGACTGCTCTAAAGAGGTGAGGGAGGAACCAGGATACATTGGAGCTTTTGCAACAAAAACCAGGTAGTGGGAGCATCAAAAGATTACTATTAGTTAAAGAAAACCAGACATTTCACATTAATGAATTTAGCACTTTTCTATGTATGGGAAGATGCAAGTCTGGGCTCCCTGAAATCATTCCTTTGATATGCACCTTAACTGTCCAGGGCCACTATCCTGTTTTTCTCCATCCTGAATCCCCTCAGGATGCACAGTTGCGGGTGGCTACAGTGGCTGACAGCTTGATGACCTCAACATCCTTTGTTTATTGATATGGCAGGTGATATTTTTCATCCACAATATGAATTAAATGGACTTTGTGGTTTTCTTTCAACATTGATTTTTTTTTTTTTTTTTTGCGGTATGTGGGCCTCTCACTGTTGTGGCCTCTCCCGCTGCGGAGCACAGGCTCCGGACGCGCAGGCTCAGCGACCATGGCTCACGGGCCCAGCCGCTCTGCGGCATGTGGGATCTTCCCGGACCGGGGCACGAACCCGCGTCCCCTGCCTCGGCAGGCGGACTCTCAACCACTGCGCCACCAGGGAAGCCCTCCAACATTGATTTTATACTTCTCTGTGAATGTGAATTTGGGTTGGAGCTGATCCCACCCTCAGATCCAGAGGTAATCCCTGATTGTTCTAATCCAGCATTTTCAACCTTGATACTATTGACATTTTGGGTTCAATAATTGAGCTGTGGGGGGCTGTCCTGTGCTTTGTAGGGTATTTAACAGCATCCCTGTACTCCACCCACTGGCTGCCAGTAACACCCTCCCAGGTGTGACAGCCACAGAGTTGTCCAGACATTGCCAAATGTCTCCTGCAGGGAAAAACTGCCCTGGTTGAGAACACCGTTCTAACCATATTAATATAGTCTTATTCTTTTAGACACAAAAGTTGATTCAGATAAACAAGGCTTCAGTTCTAAAACACATGGAAATTCCATGATCACAATTAGTGGTTCAAGAACGGAGGTGTAACCGATTCAAGAACAGGAGATATGAGGGAAGGTTGCTGCAAACTGCTGGAGGAAAAGTTTCCTTCTTTCTCCTTCAAGGTTGGGTTGTGTGAGGATGTAAAATCCACTGGATGTTCAGCCTTAGCATGAAGCTAAAATGGTACATAATGTGTACATAATGGTACAACATTTAGAGTGGAGTGGTTTGTCCCTTTCATAAACCTGGGAGATCTAGCTCTGAATGCAGGTGCTCTGGTTTCAAACCTAAGCCTCCTTTCATTGAATAAAATATAAACTAACTTTTGGATAGAAATTGAATTATTAATAGAATTTTTTTTTTAAAAAAAAGGATCTCCCTGGTGGTCCAGTGGTTAAGACTTAGAACTTCCAATGCAGGGGGTGCAGGTTCAATCCCTGGTCGGGGAACTAAGATCCCACAAGCTGCAAGACACAGCCAAAAACAAAGAAAAATTAAAAAAAAAAAAGAAATTGAATTATCTAGGGAAGATATAATATTAACACATGGAAATCTTTGAAGATAAATTTCTTATTCTACATTGGACATGGTTGTTGATTATTATTTTTATTGTTATTGCTACATATATATTTTTACTGAGATATAATTGACATGACATTATATTAGTTTCAGGTATACAGCATGTTTGATATATGTACATATTGTGAAATGATCATCACAATATGTCTAGTTAACGTCATTATTATTGTTATGGTTACTGTACTGTTATTATTGTTTCATTCAAAAATGTATGTATAGTATTATGGAATGCTACTCAGCCACAAAAAAGAATGAAATAATGCCATCTGCAGTAACATGGATGGGCCTAGAGATTATCATACTAAGTAAGTCAGAGAAGATAAATATCATATAACTTATATGTGGAGTCTAAAAAAAATGGTACAGATGAACTTGTTTACAAAACAGAAATAGACTCACAAAGATGGGAAACAAACTTGTGGTTATCAAAGGGGATAGTGAGGGGTGGGGTAGATAAATTAGAAGATTGCGATTAACATATACGCACTACTGTATATAAAATAGGTAAACAGCAAGGACCTACGGTATAGCACAGGGAACTATATTCAAAATCATACAATAACCTATAATGGAAAAGAATCTGAAAAAGAATATATATCTATATATATATAACTGAATCACCTTGGGGTGTGTGTGTGTGTGTGTGTGTGTGTGTGTGTGTGTATATATATATATATATATATATATATATATATATATATATTTCTGCTGACTACCAAAAAGGATTTAGATAAAACACAGTACTATACAACAGATTCTTTAACTCAGGTTGAAATACAAAAGTCAAGTAATAGAGGACGAAGATAAGGAGAAAATAAAAGTTTTAAAAGGTCTCTGCTGAAAAAGTTAAAGGACCACGGCCTAAAATTTTGTTCTTAATTATATTAAGATATAATCAAACATTAATGTACAGGACTACATTGTTTGCTGAAACTAAACTTAATCAAATGCGTTGGAACTCTAAAGACTTTTACAGAGAGAAAACCTTTTCTTTCCCTAACTTCTAAGAAAATTATTTCAGGCGGAATGACTTTAAGAAACATCTCGGAAGAAAGTGTAGCCTGGGTATATCGCAAAGCTTTAGTTCTGTTAGGTAACTATTCAGTTAAAATAAGCCTGAAAAATGAACATGAAAAATGCCACATTATGTGGCATATAGTTTGAAAGAGACGTTTAGAAAGCTTTTTCTCCTAGAAATAGCTCCCTCTTCAATAATTTATGTTGCCACCTCTTCTCTTCCCACTGTCTCATGGCCTTTCTGAAAAAAATTAATAAAATTATTTTTCTACCGAACATTTTCTTATCTTTTCAAGGACATAAGACCTCAGAACTGTGAAAGAAAACGGAGAACTGTTTCCTTTTATCCTTTGTTTTCTTATGATGGTAATTATTACCTTTATGTCCTTTCTGAGCTTAAAGATAATGCATGTGCTCTTAGAAAATTTGGAAAAATATGAAGAATCAGGAAATGTGTGTTCATAATTCCAGCAATAGTAATCTGGTGTATTTTTCTCAAGAAATTTTTAGCTTGTGTGAGAACATATGCTTTCTTTACTTGACATTTTTAATGTTATTAAATTTCCCCATGTTATTGAAAAACCTTCATTTTTAATGGCTACAGAGTATTCCACCATATGGCTATATTCTGGCTTTTTTTTTTTTTTCTTTTCTGTACGCAGGCCTCTCACTGCTGTGGCCTCTCCCGTCGCGGAGCACAGGCTCCGGACGTGCAGGCTCAGCGGCCGTGGCTCACAGGCCCAGCCGCTCCGCGGCATGTGGGATCTTCCCAGACCGGGGCACGAACCCGCGTCCCCTGCATCGGCAGGCGGACTCTCAACCACTGCGCCACCAGGGAAGCCCTATTCTGGCTTTTTAAAGCATCCTGTTAATATTGAACACTTGGGGGGTTTCCAATTTCTCCCCGGGTTACTGAACTTCTGTACATCACTTTTTGTGGGCATTTTGGTGTATCTCCTTATAACTAATTACCTTATGATAGTTTCTAAAAAGGATTAATAAGTCAAAAGATAATGCACATTCTAAATTATTTTTATAACTGTCACCAAATTAATTTTCAAACTCTCATCCCAATTTACGCTTCCTTCAGTAATGTCTGAATGTGTCTATTCGCTGTGCCCTCAACTGCATTGATGGTCTCCTTTTAATTCTCTGTTTGATAGGCAAACACTGCATCACATTGATTTAATCTGTGCTGTTAACAAATGATGGGCCATTTGTTTTGCTCGTATTTACTGGCCATTTATCTTCTTGTTTTGAAAACTGTCTAAATCATCTTCTTATCTCACTTATCAATTATCACCACTCTACCTCAGAAAAATAGAATCATTTCAATCTTAGAGATTTAGAGCCAGAATGAGCACGGCCAGCTGCTCCCATACACGTGAGTCTAGATAGATTAAGGATCTCGACGACAAGCTTTGGATAATTAGTGACATGTGCCTCTATGCCTCCTGCCTGTCTTTATCCCCCCACAACCCTTCCTTTTACTTTTTCTCTCCTTTTCTTCCATGCATCTTTCCTCACCATTTTGTTCTCCCCTCGATTTAAAATTGTTAACATCCTTGTAGTAAACTGAGATTAGTAAGCTTCCTGTGCATCTCTGGAAATAGGAGTCAGTACTTTGCCTTTGTTCCAGGTTGTCTCATGTGTCACGCTGTCCTTCCCTTACACGTTTCCACCGTCCTAGGACAGTTCCACTATGCGCACCTACAAGGTGCCTGTGCATATAGCACGGGCGCCTTTACTGAGCCGCCTTTGGACAGAAACCTCACTGATGAACAAGAGTCCTACAGAACCGTGCAAAGAAGGCTAAGCATCTGTGTGCTTTCTCAGTTCGCCCTCCCAGCAGCCCCACAAAGGGCAGCTGTGCTCCTTTTGTTGGATCTGAGATCTTGAAAACCGTGGGCCACCTATGTTAGCCTGTTTTCCCACCATCGCATAGCTAGTGAGGAGAGTGGATCTGAACCTGAGTCTGACTGATCCTGACGGCCATGCGCGGCTTCTCTGCTGTGTTTCTTCGTCTCTCTGGCAGTGGGGGAGGACTTCTCCGCTTGTGCCTGCTCTCTGCTCAAGAGGTACACAAACCGCCTCGTGTGGGGTGGGATTGAGTGGGGTGGGCTGCGATGAGCGGGGAGGAAAGAAAATGCCAAAGGCCCCTTCTGTTCTGACCGCAAACGACTGAGTTCACTGAGGACCAGGGTCAAGTCTGGGTCTTCTGTTCCCAGCCCGTGGTAGATACCAAAGAGCTACTAGTGATTACTGAATGAGAGATGCCTTTCTTTAAGCTACCATCTTCTTGCAAATAAAAGCGGGGTTAACTAGTCTGTAGAGCAGGGACAAGCTGGTAATGCTTACCCCCTTCCTTCGTGACTCAGCCTGTCTTCGGCAATCCATCTATGCCTCTTAACCTCCAGTTCTTCAAAATGAGGCAGGCTACCAAGTTCCAATTGGTGTGATTAAGATTGAATAAGTTTTGAACTCTTTGAACAGATGATTAATAAGGAAGAACAGTGTTTTATTTAACTTTACTGGTGATCTAATTTGGAATTTCTGAATTCTGAAGAAATCCATAGAGGAATGAATTCTGAACATATTATAGGTAAATGTCATCTTTCAAATAGGAGCACACTTATTCCCAGTCTTGGACATTCCCATCAAACACGTGACTTTTATTTAATGCTAGCAGTGTCAGTGCTACCAGCCACCTACTGGTAGGAATAGTGTGTTACCCATCTCTCTGGGATAATGGGCTTGCATATGTTTCTGGAAATTGAAGTCAGAACTTGCCTTTGTTCCAGGTTATCTAATATCTCCTTCTGGTTCTTGACTCATATGTTTGCTGTCCCAACTGCACTATGGTGTCACATCACAAACTTCCCAAATGAATTTTAAAAATGAATAAATATAGTAAGAGTGGGTATGTTTCTTTTAATTCCTTTTGAGAGCCACAATTATACAACTCTTTGCAATAAATCTGCTACTCTAATCTGAGCCTCAATAAACTACTCAACAAGAAATATTGAGAAATGAAAGATCTACACTTTAAGTACAGACCTTTCTTGACTTACAGTGGGATTATGTCCTGATCAGCCCGTTCTAAGTCGAAAATATTCTAAGTCAAAAATGCATCTAATACATGTAACCTGATGAACGTTATAGCTGAGCCTTGCTTACCTTAGACACGCTCAGAACACTTACATCAGCCTACAGCTGGACAAATTGTCTAGCTTAAAGCCTATTTTATAATAAATGTGTTGAGCATTCCATGCAATTTATTGATCAGTTTACTGAAAGTGAAAAACAGAATGGCTGTCTGGGTACAGAATGGCTGTAAGTGTATTGGTTGTTGACCCTTGTGATCGCGTGCCTCACTGCCTCTGGCCAGCATCACGACGACCTTACCGTGTATTGCTAGCCCAGGAAAATATCAAAATTCAAAATTCGAAGTAGTTTCTACTGAATGCATATCGCTTTCACAAGTCAAAAAATTGCAAGTCAAACCATCAGGACCATCTGTATTTTCCTTTTGACAAACTTGAAACTTGCTAAATTCAAAACTAGGGGTCAGCAAACTTTGTAAAGTGCCAGATAGAGAACATTTTAGGCTTCATGAGCCAAGATAAAAAAATCGAAGACATTATGTAGGTATAAGAGAAAAAACAAATTTACACAAAATTTGGTGAAATTCATATGATAACAATAACAATAATAACCTATAGACATATAGGTTATATGTTAACCTATAGACCTATAAAAAAATTGTACTCAATTATCATTGTTAACATGTGGTTTAATTGGGATTCAAAATCAGTGTTCCCTATCATCAAATTGATTGCAAATCTGGAAACATCCCTCTGAGCTATGAGTCACACCGAAACAGGTAGAGAGTTGGATTTGACCTACAGGCTGCATCTTGCTGACTCTTCCTTTAAACAAAATATTATATAAGTCAAAACCTACTAGAGTGTTACTAAAAATGCCATACAGTGTAATGATAAATATGATTTGAAAAATACATTAGAAATTATAGTCCTAGTCAGGATGGACTACATCTAAGGGAGTGACCTACACGGTATAATGGACCTTTTGGGTAGTTTGAACAAAGTTTCCAGATTTAGGACACTTAATATTTATCACTGATTTATTTCAAAGGAATTCTAGTATCCTACTGCCTGTGTATATTTCTCTAGGCTAATATATATATATATAACCCAGCAAAGAATTTCCTATTTCATATATTACATGCATTCTTCTTGGGCAGTTACTAGTAAGCAGGATAATATGACCAGGCTTCTAATTTAGGAAAAACACTAACTGGTAAAAGCATATTTCTTTTATGATATGACTCATCTTAAATGATATTGACAAACTTCAATATTTGAGCAGAATTACAGCATGGAAATGATATAAACAATCTTAATGATTAACACGCATACTGTCAACAGAAAAACATCATCAATTTCAAATAAGTTATCTTTCAAATAAGGAAATTATACCCGTTGACTTTTAAATGGCTAGCCCATGACCTCCAACATTGACTTGGAGGTCAATGTTAAATAACCTCTCTCTCAATAGATTTCCATAGGAAGTCTATTACCTTTTATCAGAAACACACTTGGTTTTTCTTTGCATTAGTAATAAAATGAGAAGTTAAGGAGCTAACTGGGATGGGAAATGTTAAGTAGGGAAGAAGAGTGATCATATTTATAAATCTGATCAAGTTTCGCCAGCAGATCTATTTTAGAATCCATATTTTGTAAAGAAATGCACCAACCATAGAGGTATTTTGAAAGGGGATATAAGATCGATGGTCTACTTGATCCCATTCATAAGGCTTTCTTGAGGAAGGAATTATATTGTTCACAATTTCAGTTGTATTTTTGGACTCTTAAATTTATTACTAAGTTTCACTCTTGAGAGTTATCATAGAAGAGTGGTAAATAACATGGTCTTTGGAGCCAGACTTCATGAGTTTAAATTTCACGTGTACTCTGTCCTAGCAGGTCACTTAACCTCTTTAAGTCTTGATTTACTTCACTGTGAAATGGGTATAAAGACAATCCCTAAGTATAACATGTTCAGGAGAGTGTCTGGCGAGTAATAAACATTATATAAGTGCTATTTGTTTGTTTAGTATTATTATTAATAGCAGTAGTTTAAAAGTAGTAGTGTTGATGGTGGTGGTAGTAATAAGATGCCATTTATTAGTGAACATATCTGTTAAGAAATGTGGCCCTTATACCAGGGCTAGTATAAGATTATGGAATCCCCAAACCATTAAGCATACAATTAGGTAGCTTGAGAAACCCTGGCTTATCATGGAAACACTTGAACCAGGACTGAAGGAAGTCTGCTGGTCACACTGTCACCAGGACCAGGAGCATGCTGGGAGGTAGAGGCAGAGATCAGGTATTCTCTGCAGTTCCTGGGATAGCACTGAGTCTAGGGGTAACCCGGGTATTTCTCAATCACACCATCTTTCTTTTCCTTTAATTTTTTTTTTTTTTTGCGGTACGCGGGCCTCTCACTGTTGTGGCCTCTCCCGTTGCGGAGCACAGGCTACGGACGCGCAGGCTCAGCGGCCATGGCTCACGGGCCCAGCCGCTCCATGGCACGTGGGATCCTCCCGGACCAGGGCACGAACCCGTGTCCCCTGCATTGGCAGGTGGACTCTCAACCACTGCGCCACGAGGGAAGCCCCTTTTCCTTTAATTTTTAAAATACGTTATTGAACTATAGTTGATTTACAATGCTATGATAATTTCTTCTGTACAGCAAAGTGACTCATTTATACATATATATATTCTTTTTCATATTCTTTTCCATTATGATTTATCACAGGATGTTGACTATAGTTCCCTGTGCTGTACATTAGGACCTTGCTGTTTATCCATCCTGTATATACTAGTTTGCATCTGCTCATGCCAAACTCCCAATCTCTCCCTCCCTCATCCCTCTCCCTCTTGGCAAGCACAAGTCTTTCGCTATGCCTGTGAGTCTGTTTCTGTTTCGTAGACATGTTCATTTGTGTCACGTTTTAGTTTCCACATGTAAGTGTTATCGTATGGTATTTGTCTTTCTCTTTCTGACTTACTTGCTTAGTATGATAATCTCTAGGTCCAAACATGTTGCTGCAAATGGCATTATTTCATTCTTTTTTATGGCTGAGTAATATTCCATTGTATATATGTCTTATACCACATCTTCTTTATCCATTCGTCTCAATGGACATTTAGGTTGTTTCCATGTCTTGGCTATTGTAAATAGTGCTGCTGTGAACACAGGCATGCATTTATCTTTTTGAATTATAGTTTTGTCTGGATATATGCCCAGGAGTGGGATTGCTGGATCATACAGCAACTGTATTTTTAGTTTTTTGAGGAACCACCATACTGTTTTCCATAAGTGGCTGCAGTGGTACCGTATTTCTTTATCACTTGCTGTCGGAAGCCCAAGGGAGCGTGGGGACTTCATGTCACAAACCCACTTCTGTGCTATTTGATCTGTGGTTACACTATTGCCGTTGGCTGCGTTACCAAATTCCATTCTGCAGGCTGTATTTGGGATTTCTTTTAGCCTTCACTCCTTCTTTTTCTTTTTTTATGTCCTTCCCTAAGATAGCTCCCTCAGTATCTCTTCCTCATCACTGCTTACTGTTCCCACAATATCAAGTCCCCAAGGGATACGTAGCTCCCTGATTACAAAGAGGGAATCAGATAACATCTTTGCATTTGGGTTTAAATTATAATGGTAAATGCAATTTTAAAATTAAAGTTAAAATAACTAATGGGTGAGTATTAAGTAGTTTATTGGAAAGCTGGGGGAGGTTGAGTGAAACTGGTGTCTTACATCACCAAAGTCAGTTTTTAGTGGCCATGGGGGCAATGTTTTACACGACGGGAGGATTATGATTCTGTTTACAGAGCTTTGGTCTTCCAACCTTCTGAGCCGTAGTAGTGTTTCCGTAATCCCCATTGGTAGTTGCTTTCCTTGCTGCAGTTTCACTTTACTCTCGTCAGGCTGCTGAAGCAGAGCAGGGCGCTGGGCTTTGGGCATTCTCAAAGTCAAGACTCTGGGCTAGGTTAGGTGGATGGATCAGTCAAGACATCAGGGAAGCCAGGGAAGCTGGTCAAGGAGGCTTTGGCCCTATATTTATGCTGGAGACGAGGGTGTGATGCCGGGGGATTGCTGGTTTAGGCCATCCACATGAGTTGTGATGTCCGCTGTGATCAGGGGAAGCCTGGGGAATGAGCTGAGAGAGACACGTGCTGTGTGTTGGAAGTGATGGACCAGCATCAGGGCTTGTGTTATTTTCATATATGCTTGTTAGGATATGATTAAATCTTGTCTATTTTCTTTAGCAACAGATTTAAAGGAGTACAGTGATATCAACTTTTATGTAGAAATTGTGAAATGATGGGCCCTTCTGAGATGGGGTTTTTTTTCTTTATCATTTCTTCTGTGTCACACCAGCCTTGAATAGCTCTTGGTAATAGACTCCCCCTTCAGTGAATGCAGGATTTCAATGAGCCATAAGGTCCCTAAGAAAAAACTCAAGCAGACTGCAGGGAGTTTGCTTTTTTTTTTTCTGTGAAGAACTCGCTGACAGAACAGTTTAGAATAGATTTGGTGCACAGACATTGGCAGATGCCAAATCAGAAAGAGGCAATACAGAAAAGGAATGGTGTGTCTGAAAAATGGTGGTCACTGTCGCACATATTAATTGAAAAAGCTAGTGATTTTCCTTGAGAAAAAGAAAGGATCACTGCATTATTCTTCCTGTAAAATGAGGAGCCTGCAATCTAGAGACTGACCGCCACACCAGGAACCAGCAGAAAGGACTCTAGGACTGAAACCACTGACATCGTTTGAACTTAGCTTGGTTCCTGTCAGACGTGGCATGGCTTCCTGAGGGATCCACTACCTGGACTCAAGGTCAGGCTGCCTTCTCTACCCTATGAATTTAATGAGAAAAATACCTATTTTCTAGAAAATTTGAATCTTTCAAATTTGTTTATTATTGGACTCTAAACTCCATAAAGGCATATTTCCCACTGGACGAGTCCCTTGGTAAGAATAGGCAGGTATGTTTTGGATTTGAGCTACGTAGATCCCAGGGCTTGTGCACACCTCACCATGTGGGCATTAATCCATCAACTCCATCATTTTTCCATTGCTGTTCTTATGAAACAGTGAATGCTTTGCTCACAGATGACCTTTCTTTTTTTAAGACTGACAAAGCAACAGCACATGGAAAGCACTGAAAATGAGGGGACAATACATCATAGAGTTTGCAACTATTTAAAAATATTCATGTACGCAGTGCTTCAAATAATACATGTTTTTATTCCCAGTTTTTGCTTATGTTTGAGCTACTGGATGCTTTGGATTAAGTAGATCCAAATAGATAAAGTATTATCCAGTGCTGGGATGCAGCTGATGTGCCCCAGTTTGACCATCCTGCTACTTCACAGCCAGCAGATCTGGCTGGTTTCCATGTCTACCTGTTGTTCAACAGTGAGTATCACTCATGCTTGGTAACTGACTAACAAAGGCTAAAAAATTTTCCTGATGATACTTACAGGTTACATGCTAGGTTATCCAAGTGTGCCCTTGGGTTTCAGAGCCTCGCTATTTTGCCCCAGATTAGCAGGATGACCTCCAGTTCCAGGCAAAAAGTCTAAGTGTATTGAAGGATAAAATGTCCCTCTTGTGTGAACAAAAAGGGCCTTTCAGACTGATGCTCTTCAGTTGTGGGTTGAACACAGGGGAGAGAGCTGTGCAGAGAAGCTGAGCTGGCTGGGCAGCAGCCACAGGGTGCCCTTAAGACAGGAGGTGATTCAAGGAGAGAGTGTCCAAGGACAGAGCAAAGGCATATTAGGAGGTTTCGGAACATATTTCCAGAATGACTGACCAAAGTTCTCCAGCCGATTCAGATCCAGGCAAGGGGAGCATATGTGTACATCACCATGTAACTGGACTAGATTCTAAGCTACTCTC
This sequence comes from Pseudorca crassidens, assembly GCF_039906515.1. NCBI lineage: Eukaryota > Metazoa > Chordata > Mammalia > Artiodactyla > Delphinidae > Pseudorca > Pseudorca crassidens. Next base: position 9,780,658 of record NC_090313.1, read on the forward strand.
AATCCTCCCTCCTTTCTTCATCAAAACACCCCAATTCTATCTCTTAAACCCTGCCTTTTCTTGTGCCTGCCCCCTTCCGCCCAGCAACCTTCTAAGGGTTTGTAATCATGGGTACCCTAAAAAAACAATATTGAGGGTCAATCATTCCAAGGTAGACTGGGGAGAGACTGGGTTATATGAGTAGAACAGATTTGTTTTAAACCACTGGTAAGAATTGATTGAATATTGAATATTTACATTTTTTTCTTCCTCAAATTAAAAAAAAATTATTATTGGGGTATAGTTACTTTACAGTGTTGTGTTAGTTTCTGCTGTACAGCAAAGTGAATCAGTTACACATATACATATGTCCCGTCTTTTTTGGATTTCCTTCCCATTTAGGTCACCACAAAGTGTTGAGTAGAGTTCCCTGTGCTATACAGTAGGTTCTCATTAGTTATCTATTTTATACATAGTAGTGTATACATGTCAATCCCAATCTCCCAATTCATCTCACCCCCACTTTCCCCCTTGGTATCCATAAGTTTGTTCTCTACATCTGTGTCTCTATTTCTGCTTTGCACATAAGTTCATCTGTACCATTTTTCTAGATTCCACATATAAGTGATATTATACAATATTTGTTTTTCTCTTTCTGACTTACTTCACTCTGTACAACAGTCTCTAGGTCCATCCACATCTCTGCAAATGGCACTATTTCATTCCTTTTTATGGCTGAGTAATATTCCATTGTATATATGTACCACATCTTCTTTATCCGTTCCTCTTTTGATGGAAATTTAGGTTGCTTCCATGTCCTGGCTATTGTAAACTAGTGCTGCAATGAACATTGGGGTGCATGACTCTTTTTGAATTGTGGTTTTCTCCAGGTATATGCCCAGGAGTGGGATTGCTGGGTCATATGGTAGTTCTAGTTTTAGTTGTTTGAGGAACCTCCATGCTGTTCTCCATAGTGGCTGTATCAATTTACATCCCCACCAACAGTGCAAGAGGGTTCCCTTTTCTCCACACCCTCTCCAGCATTTATTGTTTGTAGACTTTTTGATGCTGGCCATTCTGACCGGTGTGAGGTGATACCTCATTGTAGTTTTGATTTGCATTTCTCTAATAATTAGTGAAGTTGAGCATCTTTTCATGTGTTTGCTGCCCATCTGTATGTCTTCTTTGGGGAAATGTCTATTTAGGTCTTCTGCCCACTTTTTCGTTGGGTTGTTCCTTTTTTTGATATTGAGCTGCATGAACTGTTTCCTGAAATTTGATATAGGTATTTTATGATTATGTCTTAGAAACATGTAAATTTAAAAAGTAAATAAACAGTTAACACTTTTTTTGCAAAATTTATTTTGAAATCTCTTTAAAAAGTGCAATGAAAAAACAGAAAACTGAAATATTTTGTGTTTTCATTTACTGAAGAATTGTTGGAGGGTGGGCAATGTCCAGTCATCAACATATGGGGGTATCTTGTAGTGTTTCTTCAGCGAATAGCAAACCTTATCAAAAACTGGCATTAAAAATGTTTTACTGACTGTCAACATAAATCTTTTCCAATATGAATATCTTTTATTCAACAGCACATATAATTATTTTGAGCATAAACAAAGGAACTTTCTTTTGAAAAATTATTGTTGCTTGCAATGATTTTATTCATTTTTGTACAAATAATTAAATATTTTCCAGCAAGATTAAAATGAGAAATGAAAGACATTAAGGCTTGCTGTTTTTATTTTCTTATGTTTATTCATTTGCTAAAAATGAAGGTTAGACTTTTAGTCTCTTCCTGGAAAGATTTTCTAAAGGAAAACTTAATTCGAATGAAGAAACTTCCTTTTATACCTAGATGAAGGTTCTGTTGTTAGAAGCTCCCTTATCATTTGTCATTTCTGATGAATTTAAGTGCTTCAGTGTCTGGATTTCTTGAAGACACTGTCAGCAAGTATCTTTCTGAACGCGTCACTGTACAATCATTCATTCATCAGCTCAGTTGCTGTTCTGTTGCTGTTCTCGGGAGTAGTGAGTGATCACTACTCTCCCAAGTCATAAAATCACTGTTCTCCCAGAGAATCACGGCTGATTCTTCCTCTTTAAAGACGGACATAGGGACAGCACAGGTAGACACCGGTCTGAAAATGAGGGCGTCAGTTAATGCATTACATCTTTCTGCAGGTATTATTTAAAGTGTCCATGTCCACATTGCCTCAAATATGTATTTATATCCTGAGTTTATGCTTATTTTTGAACTATAGGATGCTTTAAACTGCTATCATTCTATGGTTTCATTTTCATTAAAATAACTTTAACAAAACCAATCACATTTAAAATTCTTGTTTGCATTTTTAAAAAACTTCCATGGTTCATGATTTTAAAACAATGCTTCTGTTTTTTTGTTAGTCACTGTGCTTTGTGAGTTATTCACACAAAGACTTCTGCAAGATAAGTGGTTAAAAAATGTAGATGCCAAGAATCCGGAAGTTACAGCAAACATATTATAAGATGCAGGTATGGATTAGCTCTGAGGAGGACAGAAGCAAAACAGTCCACACTTTCTGCTATTGCAGAGGCTTACCTTTGGTTTGTACAGTCTGGAAGAATATAAGCCCCTGGTAGCTAAATTTCACTGAAGAGTTTTTGTTTTGTTTTTAAAAATAATTGCTGAGGAACATCTTGGCCGACCTATAGTATCGTGATAACAAAAGATGCCCTATGTTCTTGGTCACTGTAACTCTTTCACTGAACCTCAATGCTGAACTGATGGTAAGATAAATGTTTTTGTGATGGGAGATGTGTTTAGAAATATCACACTGTGCTGAGCCTGCTGCATTTGTCTGTAAGTGGCTTTCTCTCTCTGCTAAACCAGGACAGCCGTCTGCTTGGGTGCAGGACAGAAGTAGTAGCATTGCTGCAAAAGGATGGGGGGGAGGGGGAGGACAGCAGCAGGGAGAAGAAGGAAGTGAGAAAAAGGGGAGTTGATGTTCCCTACATAGGACTTTTGTGTCGTCATCAACATAATGGGCCTGAAAGCCATCATTTATCAGAAAAGAAAATTACGATCTTAATACCCTTACCTTCTCCTTTATGAGCTGACAGTATCATAGCGTTTTACTGACTGCTCAGTGACGGAGGAGGATATGCCACAGAAGGGATGGAGAGCCCTTGCCGCCTGCTTCCGGCCCCGGCTCTGTTATAGGATGAATGGTGGCAAGGACTCCCCGCCCACCCATAACATGGTGTCAGCCACACACCCACAGGGGCATTTACGTTTTATAGCCTAGAACTAGTTAGTTTTGAGTTAGTTAGCGGCTGTTCAACTTGGCAGCCACTAACTACATTTAGCCATGTACATTTAAATTTAAATTAATTTTAAACATTCAGTTCCTCAGTCTCCCTTGCCGCACTTCAAGGGCCCCATGGCCACTTATGGCCAGTGGTTACCGTGTTGGATGGAGTGGCTCTAGAACGTCTCCATCATCACCGAGAGTTCTACTAGATGGTGACACTCTTCCCATGCGGAAGCGGATTTCCTGAAAGAACTTCCTCCTATTGACTGGGAGAAAGGTTACCCAATTAGATTAGTTTTGATTGGGGCTTTTTAAGCAGCATTAGATCAGTTAATAGGAAACAAAAATACTACTTTTTTTTTTTTTTTTTGCACATCTTTGAGCAGCAGTGTGAATTTGCAGATTTGGTCCTATAACTCTAAAGAGTTGAATTATTTCTTTTCTCAGCAGTGGGGCTTTTGTTGGTACTTTTGCTGTCTGGAATGTCTTATGGGCTGATGCTTAGCGATGACTGCCTCTCCCTTTGTAACTTCCCATCTGGGGCTTATGATTTCCGTTGCACTTGGTACAACACGTAAGAAACACGTAAGGTTTGGTCTGATCATCAGTTCCAGTCCTGTCCTCAGGGGCCTGAGTGAAACTGGCTGCTAACTCAAGGACAGGGAGGCTGGGAGGGGTGACCAGGTGTTGGGTGGGAGGGGTGAGTGGGAGGCTGGAAACAGAGTAGGAAGTGAGAGCTCTGGGACTGAGGGTATTAGGAAAATGTGTGGAAGCAAAACCTAGGGCAAAACAGCTCTCAAGAGAGGGTGTGAAAGAGCCCAGCCTATGAATGAGAGCAGGCTTCCTGGCTTAAAGGCATAGACCCTTCAGCGTAATCAAGTTGTCTAAAGATGATATACCTTTCTTAAGTCCAAAGGTAGGACTTGGGATGAATGACAGAGCAGAGCTCTCAGTCTCTCAGAGAAGAAGAGAGTAAACTGCGAGTATGTATTTTTTCTTCCCTGTCTCTTTGTTGTTCCGGATACAGTGGAGCATCGAACTCTCTTTAATTCTCCATCTGACTTTCCCGACTGTATCCAAGTGCCTTAAGCTCATGGGTCATCAGCAGCTCGCACTGCCCCGGACCTTCCTTGGCACAGAGTGCGTTTGCCAACAAACAGTTCAGGAAGGGAGTAGACACTTGTCCGGGGCTTATTCTGTCCTGGGAGCCTCCTCCGTTTCCTTTCTGAGGCTCTCTGCAGTGTATTCACTGGGTGTGGCTGGTCTCCTTTGCTCATCTAGAAAGCCCCCCTATGCTGGTCCAGCTGTGACTAGCAAGGGCCAGCCTTCAGCATATATGTGATCATGTTGGTACCCTCAGCCTTGGTCAGGGTAAACTGAGGACCATGGGCCCAAGGGAAAAAGAGCTTAAGAGTTCCATCCCCTCTTCTCTGGATTCTTTTTTAAAAAGTTGCTAGACTGACTCTCCCTCTGGAGAACATTGTAGTCTGAGAAAAACAAACAAAAGGTGATAAGATCCTGCCTAAATCAATTTTAACACAGATTTTCCCAGCAATAAAATACTAATTTATTTTAAAGGGAGAGCATTTGTGCCTGTGGTTTATAAGGAGGTTAGAATAAGAAATCCAGCTCTTCTTGTGCTATGTGCATTGGATTCATACAGACTTTCTTAAAGTATTCTTCAGTTCCTACAGACAGTTTCACCACCTTAAGCTAGGACAGCTCTGAAACTCACTCTTCCGACTCCATAGCCCGTCCTGATGCAGCCCCAAGAAAAGAATGCACTGCATCGATGCCATATTTCCCCCACACTGTGGAGGTCTTATCAAACATGTGCTCATTGCTTTAAAAATAATAAAATGAAAGCAGTTTGTGGCTCCCTTTTACGCAGTTTTCCTTTTTCCCCCTCTTCTTTCTTTCGTTCTTTCTTTTATTTTGGCACGACAGAGACGGCAGCTGCTTTTTTCCATGCAAGCAAATATGTCTCATTTTCCTTTTTCTTTTTCACTCATTTGGCCTATCCTAGTTCAGCAGTAGGGTGATAGTTTATTATTCTGGCTGATTTTCAGTTCCGAGTGTTTCTGCAGCCAGATTAGACACTCGGATTTTCAGAACACATTTTGCCCAAGTTCCTCTGGGTGCAGAGTCCTTCTTCTGCAGCCCGGTTCTCCTAGGAGGGAACAACATCGATTATTAGAGCCGAAGCCTCTAATTCAACATTTAAAGGAATGGGTTACACAAAAGGAAAAATAGTATGCGGTGGAAAATTGGGTCACATTAAAAAAGGAAAAAAACCTTATCTCTGCTCACAGCGTATCCAAATTGTGTCAGAATTAGTAGTAATGTCAAAGTTAAGGACACATGAATGTCAGTTTCCTGAGAATCATGATTGAGGGAGAAGACGACCAGCATAATATTCATTGTAAGTGCTGATTGCTGAGTTAGAGGTCAGTATTATTTTTATTATAAATTACCAGGTCCTGTGTACTTGAAAATGTGGCTTATATCATTAAAATCAGACCGCTCATAGAATAAAGGACAGATAATTTTCCTTTTAACTATGATATAGAGAAGACCGTTGGCATTTGAGAAACTGAAATTTGCCTACCGTGCATTTTGAGTGTGACCTCAAAATCCCATGATATATGGTAACTTGGATCTTTGTTGAGACCTAAATTTGAATCTTGAGTCCTCCCAGCCTGGTACAGAGGAACAAGCCTCTTAGCCTTAAATGACTGTCATGCATCATCCTCTCAATTGTGCTTTACTGGTTTGCTACACTAGTTTCCTTGAGCCTCCCGAGTACTTAAAAGCCATATTTTCTTTTCAGGGGAAAAAAAAGCAAGCTTCAAGTAGGCAGCCTACTCTTGGGTACCAGAGATGGAAGCCACACTCAGAAAGCGAGGGCATTTTTGATTGTGGGTGTTCATCAAAGTTCCCAGGAGACAGCTATTGTAAATATGAATGTCTGCACACTTTCCTAAGACCTGTGCATGTAGCAGTGAGGTGGGGAGAAGGGGCCACACAGGGCAAGTGTTAGGTTCAAGCCCCGCTTTTTAAGTATGATCGTTAAGAGGCATGTGCTATCCTTGTGTGCCATTTTGTTTCTGCCTGAGTGCCTAAGTGAGAGGCGCAGACCTTCAACTTTAGAAAAGTACAGAGATTCACTGGTTCACTGACTTATTCACTCACTTAACAGCTGATTCCTTGAGCAAGCGCCTGCTGTATGCAGACCCTGTGCTAGGCGCTAAGAATGCAGTGGTGAGCAAATAGCTCTCCAGGAGGGGTGCTTAGAGTTCATTAGGGAGAGAGTTGTTAATTAAATAGGTGCAGACTGTAGAACTTCACAGTTATGAGAACCTTGAAAGGTGATCCCAGGGAGCTATGAATGACATGGTGACAGACCAGTGGACGCGGTGTTGGGATTGGACACTGATATTGAAGAATGAGTGCAGTTTAATGAGACATTGGGGGTTTGAAATCTTTGCCCTGTGGATCCATTATCTGAAGGTTACAATATATGACCTTTTATTCTCTTACAAATTGATTCCTCCTTAAATATGTTCAGCATCTTCCAAACCATATTTTGAAAACACAAAAACAAAAAAGATCTGGCACTTAAGTTTCTAATATTTTCATGAGGATTCTCGAACAGATTTTTCAAAGTTCAAGGCTTTTTGGAACTGAAGTCTCACATGTATATAGTTGTTAAATCAATGGGTTCAATGTGTCACTTATTTTTCAGGCTTCCTATTTACTCACTCTTCAGGTAGAGAAATAGAAAAAAGATTAATCCAGGTGTATGATTCACACAGACACGTGGAAATTAGAACTTCCAGACCCAGTGGTTCTTTTTGTTTGTTTGTTTGTTTTTGTTTTAGTTTAAAAGGTAAACTATGAAAGGTTCTGCTTGGATTTTCAGTAGCAGTAGATTTAAAGAAAAAAGTCTGAGTATGCATGCCAAAAAAATCCAGTCATGGGTGGCTTCCTTCCAGTGAATGTGAGCAAATCTTATGTTTTAATTAAAGGAAAATGCTGGCCTGGGACTTGGTACCATATTATTTCAATAGGTACAGCCTGAAGTATCCATTAATTTGTTCTGTCTTTGTCAGCCTCTTAGTGCCCAGCTTCTGTCACACGTCCTTTGGAAGGCCACCTCCACACAGTTGACTCTGCATATTCACAGTAGTTATGTTCTGACTAGGTGCTTCCAGCACTGAGTTAGGGAATCCTTCACCCCTGTGTCGAGGGGAGACACAGGGCTAGGGTTCCTGTGAGCCTCTGCTCACCCCATTTTCATCAACTGATCAATACATAACCTTGCTTTCTGTGTGTTTCCGTTTAAAGACACCTTATTTAATATGTGTTCATTAATATTGAACTCACAGCCACCAGCATTAAACTCATGCCTGAGCAGAGCTTATCTAACACGTTATTTTCTCCATAATCACATCACAGCCTTCCTGGGCTCAGGAACACACCTGACAGCACTTCAGCACCACGCGGGGGGGGGGGGGGCACTTAAACAGTGAAATCACCAACAAAAAGCACAAGAATGCACAAAACGTGGCACTAAGCAGACTGTGAAAAGGACACTTGTTTACAGTAACAGCTGAAACCCAGCTTAGCCTCAGCTCGGGGTGAGCACAGCCATCAGTGTCTCAAATTTTTCTCCACTCTGCACGTGGCTGTGAATGACTGTGAAGCCAATATTCATTCTGGGGGTTCCAATACATTTTTAAATACATGTTAGTGAGTGGGTAAATTTGCAAATACAGACTCTGCAAATGATGAGAGTCCACTGTATTCCTTTTCCCCCCTATTTTTACCATCATCATTCTGATGTAGGTCCTGGTCAGTAAATGCTGGATTGCTGCAAACCCCTCATTACTCTCCCCTGCTTGTCTTTCATTTGTTCTTCCCTCTTGCTGCCACCAGATTAACTTTTCAATTTCTTCGTTGCTGTTACCACCTTTCTCAAATTTTAAATTTTTCAAATGAAATAAAATCTTCTCCTGGCGTTCAAGGACTCTCTGGTTTTACATACTTTTTTCATTTTATATCCCACTTCTCCTAGACCAGCGTTGTCCGATATAACTTTCTTCAATGATGAAAATGTTCTATACCTGCACTGAATCAGCACCTGAGACTGCTGAGCGCTCAAACCATGGCTAGTGTAGCTGAGGAACTGCTGGTTATTATGGCTGGTAACACTCAGGCTCAGCACAGACACCAACTGCTTAAGAGTGGGCTGCTTGCTATGTCCCAAAGGTGATTTGCAGATTTCCTTTCTCGCCTTTGCCTGTATAGCTTCTCCCTCTCCCTGTTCCCCAACCTGGTCTTTATTTCCTACCCTCTTCATTTTTCCCTTTTCACATTCCACCTTGAGGGGCACCATCCACGACCACCCTATTCAGGCGGAGGAAGGGATTTCTATGCTTTCTGAATTCCCAAAGATAGTGTTTTGTTTCATGTCATCTCTTCCTAACATAATTGCAAAGTCTCTATGGGTGAAAACTGGTCCTCATAAACATAGTGTCTAATATTCAAGCAGATGTCCAATAAATACCTATTGTTCAATTGTCAGCAGTGCTTTGCAGCACAAGAAAATAGGATAAATAAAATGTATGCTGTTTGGGGATTGTAGAAGTCAGGATAGGCTAGGAACAAAAAGACACCCAGGTCTCTTTAGCCTACAGAGACAGAGATTTATTTCTTGCTCACACCCCATACTCCTTGTAACCTGACTGTGGCTCTATCCAGGGTCTCTGCTAATTGATCAGCATCTTAAAACTTCTGCCAGTCAGTGACATATGACATTTTCTTGGCCAAAGCAAGTCGCCTGGCTGCTGCTGGGGTCAATAGGGAGGGAATATATGACCCTTATGCATGGAGGCCATCAGGACAGTTGGCAAAAAGTCATGTAATCTACAGCAGGAATCAGATGTCTAAATTACGCTCTATTTTCCCTCTGTGTTTGGAATGGCTCCACTAACCCATCTCTCTGCGTCTCTCCAAGCTCCAGACTATCTTTTAGGTAGCATCCAGAATGTTCTCCAGGGGTGAAAGGTCGTTTCATCACCCTGCACAAAAGCCTTTGAAGGCTCCCCTGTTTGTATATGAAAATCCTCAACTCCTAAGCATGGTACTTGTGAATCTTCATAATCCAGCCTCCTCTTGGTCATGTTCGTACTATCCACGCTATGCTTTTGTGCCCCTGAATTGCTTGTGTTTAGCCCCAGCCAGATCACCTACTAGAATGCTTGTACCTGATAACCATCCTGCAGAGACCCAGCCCAAAATGACTTCTGAGGATTATTGCCAGCAACCCTGCCAAGAGATTTGTACCCTCACTGGTGCTTCTGTGAGACAGAAATGCTATCTCTGGTTAGATAGCATTGCTTAAACTGAACGTTTTCATGGGTTTATTAGCCGTCCTCCTACTTGCTCTAAAAGTCCCTTAATCGCAGACTCCTGGAACTGCTTTACTCATGTGTATAAGCTTGGTGCCTAGTACGATGTCTGTCACAGCAGGTGCTTAATTTAAATATCCTTCCTCTATGGAAGACGAATAGCAAAATTCCTTATCGGGTAAAACATGGCATATGACGCAGGATTTTGTACTTGGTGTGTGATATCTCCTTGCTAGACGGTAATTTATAAAATTCAAGTAGAATGAGTTTAATACCCATAAACTATCCAGGTGCTCTTATTTGCCATCACAGATATTTATCTGTGAAAGGTCATTTTGTGGAATTGGGCAAAGAAACATTTAAAAGTATTTACACTTATTGAAGTTGTGGCTGTGGGTTTGGTACTTGATGAACTTTTTATAAAAAGAAAATCAAATGTTTCGTATATTGGTGGAAGTTTTATGAATCCATTCATATGAAATATGTGGATGTATGTTAACAGCATAGATATTTATTTAGAGGCATTTTCAAAGCAGATAGGTTCCTCTAAGATTAGAAATATTGTTTATTTTATCCTTATTGTCTTTACCATTAACCTGCATACAAATGGGAGAGACACTGCTAAGCACAGCTACTGGCCAGAGGAAAATTACCCAGGTTTATAACATCCCCCCAGAAAAGTCTTTAATGAACATACAATAGAGAGAAGCTGGGCAGCCCCTCACACACAAAGCTGGGGCACAAACATACTTCATATAGGGGCATGTTTTTGACTGTTTTCTACCCACAAGAGAAACCCAGGGAACCATAACTATGGCTTCCCAGGTAATTTAACATCTCTATTATTTCCATTTTTCTTTTCTTTTTTAAAAAAATTTTATTTATTAATTTTTTTATACAGCAGGTTCTTAATAGTTATTTATTTTATACATATTAGTGTATATAATTTCCATTTTTCAATCCAAGTTCACTCTCAGTTAACAAAGTCTCATGTTACATTGGGAGATGCCAGAAACTTTATGGGTTATATTCAGAGATCAGGTCTTCTGTCCAGGAAGACATGCAGTGTTACTAAGACTATAAACTTGATCAGCTCTTTTGGTTCAAGGCTTTGGGATACTTTTAATGATGCAAAGTGCTCATTTGTAAGACTAGATTTTAGTCTCTATCTCCTGGCATTAAAAGAATTGATTTTAATGTAATGTTCGTTTATAATAATTGCCTTGGAAATTTGCTCTCTGGGCTTCATAATGCCAAAGACCAGAATAGCTCATGGCTGCTTTTGCCAAAAATCTGTTTTTCTAAAAGCTTTCTCTTCAATTGCTTTCCAGTAAATGTATTCCTGTGATCCATTCTTATAATTTATCACAAAATGCCTAAAATAGCAGGCTTTGTTCAGCCCCTGATCAAGAGATTCTGCGTTTGCTGAAACTTCAGTTGCCATTTAAAACAGCACTTGTTTGAAAAGCTGAAATGTGCCAGTAACTAGCTTTCACAGAGCTCCGAGTTAGGACACGTGCAACTGACTCTAGTCCCTTGGGTTAGTATCTCTTAAAAAACAAGAGATAAGATACCTAAGAATGCTTGTAATTAAGATGTCTTACATGTGACAGATATTCATTGTTTCATTTAGCTTTTGCATTTAGATTCTAAGTTCTAGCCTCGTATTAATAAATCAGAAATTACTCATAGAGATATTCTTAAACCACTATACTTTGGGATGAAGGGAAAAGGCAAATACTATTTTACGTGATGAGCAGATGAAAATCACTGTCCACAGTGAGCAGTAACATTCACTCATTCATTCGTTCTCAAAATATATTTTTTTATTATCTTCTAGGGGCACCGTGCTGGGAATACAGTGATTAATTAAAGCCCTCACAGAACTTAGAGTCTGACTGAGGAGGTTTTTTTTTTACATTGATTGATTGCTGCAAATGACTTTTATAATGGCTTTAAAGAGACATAATTCACATACCATATAGTTCACTCATTTAAAGTATACAATTCAAAGAGTTTTAGCATATTCATGCAGTTGCACAACCATTACCGTAATCAATTTTCAGAACATTTTCATCACCCCCAAAAGAAACTCTGTATCCATTGGCAGTCATTCCCAATTCCCCTTCAACCTTGACTGAGGAATTCTTAAGTTTCTATTATCTGTATTCTTTTTCTTGGGATAATATGATTAATGGAAAGTTGGTTGCATCAAATATTGATATTTACAATGAAAACATTATTAAATAAAAAGAATTCCTGAGAAGCTCCCCTCAATTATTTTCCTTCATTTGTGAAGACAAGAATACATCAACTGTTTAACTGTTGTCTGTCCTGAGTAAGATTTGCTCCCTGGAAGGGCGTGTTTGCTGCTTTCCCATCTCTTTAGCCAGACGGAGAGCGGGCATACAGTGGTGACAAGAAAGGCACAGTTACCTGAGTGGCAATGGAACAGCAGGCTTAATCTTCCCTTGAGAATGGTAGGAATTCTTTGCTTAGAGTGAGGAAAACCTCCCACAAAACATAGATGTGGAGTTCTGATAGCTGCCCTTCCTTTACTCCTTTCTTCCCTCTTAATTTATTTTTATATTTTCTTTTACTCATTAATTCATTCCTTCAAAACTTTTAATGCCTAATAAGTTGTGGAAGACACCTTTGCCTTAGTTATCCATTTGGGTTTTATGAGGAATAGTTTTTACTACACTCTCCTTCCTTCGTCCTCTTCTTCCTCTTAGGAATACCCTCTGTTGATTTTCCTCTCTTGTTTTTCTGTATGTCGATCTTAACTGTCAGTATCACTTTTAATACCTTCCAAGCAGAAATGCATGCATGGTTTGATGTGGTTTTGAAGACTGTCCAACTGAAGCACTGAAGTTTAGTTTTAAGTGCCTTTGTTGAGTCATAATTCAACTCCCTTCAAGCTAGAGCTGGGTGTAAAGGTTGGAAGAGGATCTTTACCAGTTGTTCTACCACCTTGCAACCACTTTTTTTGCCACCCCAAGTAGATATGCATTATAATGTTCACACATCCCGAATCACATCCTTGCAGTGCCCAACAGTGAGCATCCTAGGTGTCTTTCCTGCCTTTCAGCATCCGGGCTTCTTCTCCAAGCCCTGCCATCCCTCAAATTCTCCCTTCTCCTATTCTAGTGGCTTTGGGGTTGTTGATCTTGAGGGGATTGCAGTGTTTCTAATGAAAGGGAATTCTCTCCCTGCCTGTGGGGTATGTTTTCATCTTCCCAAAGCCAGGTGGGAGGAGTTCCAGGAGAAGCCCTCATCAAGTATAGGACGTCTTCCAAATAGGAGAGATGATATCTCATTCCCTAGTTGGGTATCAGTGAAAGTGGAGACTAGCTCATGCATCTCTAGATCTTCCTCAGGTGGGGAGTTGGGGGAGAGAGCTGGATGTAGGGGAGGGACAGGCTTAAGTCAGGTGCAGCAGCAGGGAAGCCAGCCCTCTCCTGCTATGTGTCTTGGCAAAGGTGCTGATTTTCCTGGAGGTGAACTGGATGGTGTTGGGGGGTAGCCAGGCTTGAGCTGTTTTGCTATGACAATATGTAGGGGGCTGTCCCTGGGAGAAGAGACCATAGCACCAAGAAACAGTGGGTGGACCATACGTGGCAGGACCTGAGGAGAGTGGGAGATGCGGAGGGGTACCAGGTGTCCCACCTCAGGGAGCTGTGCGTGGGGAATCTCTCAGAAGAGCTTGCATATGTGTTGCCTTCAGTTGCCTGCAAGGACTGACAAGGAAAGGACCAAAAATGCACTCATCCCTCCGTCCCTCCTTGGAGCCCTCCTATTGGAGCCTAAAAGAGTGAGGAGGAAAAGGGTGTGCCCAGAGCAGGGCATCCTGTGCAGGGGGAGGGAAAGCTTTAACTGGAGGTGAGACTGAAGTTTTAAATTGGTCTGGACTAAGTTTTAATGACCAAATATTCTACCCAGCAGGAAAGGAGGATTTGTCATAGCATATTTAGTAATATTGATTAGGAAAATACAAAACTGTTTAAAGGGTATATATCATTGAGATGAGATACTTCAGTAAACTGGTTATAAGTAAATGGGTTCTACTTTTCTTAGTACCTGACAGAGAAAACTTTTAATTGTGAAATTTAAAAGAGGAAATAAAGCCTTAATAGAAATTCCGTCAATATTGACTGTATTTTGCATTTGGTACTTAATCAAATGTGTGTTAAATTCTGTTGTGGGTCAGGTCCCAGGCAGGGTGTTTGGTGTACAGACTAAAAAAGGTAGGATCTCATAAAGCAATAAGCACATAATTATGCTACAATTTGATGGGTGCTGTAACAGAGAAACGAACAATTAGCCACATCTCTGATTTTATTGCTGAAGTGTCTTCTGAGGCTCTACAATGCCATCGCTGGCATGGTTTTCTGCAAACCCATTTACGAATAATGGAGAAGAGTTATAATTTTGGGGGGGAACTAAATTTAAGCTACAATTAATAAGGAATTATACCATCCATTCCTCAGTTCTTTACTCTGTACTGATGTTATGTTCTTCCTGCTACCCCTTCTCTCCATTTGGAGAAAACTTATTTCTCCTCTGAGGCCCAGTTAAAATGCCAAAACCACGAAGACTTCCCTGATGGTGTCAGATTCATTTAATGCCTTTTTTTGCCTTTGTAGTATTTGTTCACATCACTAATTATTACATTTGCCATAATCTATTATGGCTAGTCTTGCATATGTACATAAGAAAACATATTTGCAAACTCCTTAAATTTTATTAATGGGAACTATTACAATTTTGATTGATACTTAATGTTTCCCCAGTCCAGTCACTCTGACTCACAGTACACAAGTTCTGAATCAACTTGTAAATCCTCAAGTCCAACTTGGAATCCTTAAAGTGGAGTCGCTGTTTAATCTCCGAGATTTAACTGTATTTACGTTCTTGTTATTTCACGGACACCAACTAGCACAGGAGCAAAAGCAGGGATGATGAGGTTGTACAGATCCTGCCTTGGCTGTTACCTCTTTAGAGATTGGTTCCATTTCCTCAGAACTAGAATAGAATAGGGAGAAGAACAATGCCCACCTCAGAAGACTGTTGGGAGGATTAGGTAAGGTCGTGCTCATAAATTCTTAACATAGTGCCTGGACATTAAGTAGCAGTTTTTTTATAATTCCTCTTTAGAGTATTTGTGACTCCTCTTTCTCTCTCATTCTCTGAGATTAGTTGGATTTCCAACTAAAGAAAGGAGAACTAGGTTCACGGGTGTGCTCCGTGTGCAAACTTGTGTTCATGCCCTTTTCCCCACCCTCCCGGTGCCCTCCATGGAGAAGGAATATGGAAGCCACTGCAAGATTGCAAACCCTAATCTACAGAGTGGTAACTGTGTTCCTTAAAAGAGTACCAAACGCTCCCGGCATTCTATTTTGAAAACATCAGCTTCATTCACGTTTTAGCCTACAGTTGGGCTTGGGCTAATGCTTGCAATCTAGCAGTATATGTTTAACTCCTCAAGACAGAATTTGTCTTCAAGAAAATGAGTAGAAAGCTGTAGAAAATGAATTTGCTTTTTCCATGGTGCTTTCCCCAGTCCAATCACTCTGACTCACAGTATACACGTTTCAACTTGTAAATCCTCAAGTCCAGCTTGGAATCCTTAAAGTGGAGTCGCTGTTTAACATCTTGCTTCTCGAGATGGTGATAGTTTACATTACCATTTCACCTACTGTGCCTCATCTGATCCAGATGAACCCTGTAAAAGAGGCAGGGCTGAGATGATTAACCACCTGTTGTACACGAGCAGTCCACCTCCAAGAGGTTGGCAGTTTGTCCAAGAGCATGCAAGAAACAAATGACAGATTTGGGGATATAATCCAGACCTTATGACGCAAGAATAAAGTTCCTTATATTTTTATAATGTGCTATCATTGTAGAGATCAGTTGCTGTCATCTTTTCTCAGAGAAAAATACACATGTGTATCTGGTGGGGGAGCTACATATGAAATTCGAGTTCTTTTTCATTCTCCATCAGTTCCCTTCTCTTTGATGCCCTTTCTCCCTCTTCCAGCCTCTCTGAGATTTTGAGAAAATGTCAAGTATGTTTGGAAAGGCTTTGTCTTTCTTGAGATCATTCTGAATACAGTTAGTCACTTCTTATTTAGGAGAACCTCAGGTTAACGTACCTGGAAGCAAGGCGAGCAGGGACGTCTCTGCTCACAGCAGCTGCCGCTGGAGCCGTGCAATGCCTGATGTGAGCAGGGGTCTGGGACCGCTGTGGTAGAGGCGAAGGAGGGGGGTGAGGTCACCTAGAAAGTCAAAAAGTGGTTTCCCAAGCAGCACCAAATAGGCCTCTTGAACAACCCCCTCACATCTTTTAAAATTAAATGTTCAGCAGAACTTGAAACATTAGTAGATTAACATGTCAATACATTTTCCACATCACTGCACAAAGCTAAGCTCTAAGAATAAAATGCACTGTTTAGGTATATTTTAACAGACTAAAAAAAACTATAGGTGAAGGCAGAACATCATAACTTGAAAAAGATCTTTCTATTTTGGAATTGTGTTTTAGCTATTCATGGAACCCAGATCTGAGCTCTAAAAAGTTTCCTGACATCAGTGTTATGGTCTGAATTGTGTTATGCCCAAATTAATACGTTGAGTTCCTAAATCCCAGTGCCTCAGAAATGCAGTTGGGTTTGGAGAAAATTTCCTTAGAGAGGAAATTAAGTTAAAGTGAGGCTGTTAGGGTGGGCCCGAATTCAGTTATGACTGTTGTCCTTATTAAGGGGAGGAGATGAAGACACCGGCGCACAGAGGGGAGATGGCGTGCAGACACAGGGAAAAGATGGCCACGTAAAAGCCAGCAGAGGGGCCTCAGAAGAAACCAACCCCGCTGACGCCTTGATCTCAGACTTCTAGCCTCTTGACTTTAAGAAAATAAATTTCTGTCCTTTAAGCCTCTAAGTGGTTCTTCGTTAACGTCAGTCCTAGCAGACTGAGACAGTAGTGAGCGGACTTAGGAGTTTTGCCAGGTCTTCAATTTCCAATGAAATGACAAAGAAAGGTTATCAGCAGTAGCGCCAACCTCGCTGTGGTGAAGAAAACCGCCATTTTTATTCTCAGGGGTAGAAACCCAGCATTTGCGTCCCTGAGTGTGGCGTTTAACACTGAATGCAAATGTCCGTACTTTCATGCTGTGTGTTGGGCAGTGTGAAAAAGTAGCCGCTGGGGAATCGGAATTCGCTTAAAGACCCTGTGAGCTGTGTGCACTTCCTGGATGTTTTCTCATTAGTAAAACGGGCTGATTAATGTGTTGTAAGATTGTTGTGAGAAATAAGTGAGCTAATGGCTATGAAACTCCGCACCATGTAAACGACAGAGTTATATAAATGTCACTGTTATATAATAATGTGAGTCATTATTTCACGTGGACCCTTTAGTTGAAGGAAAAAGTAGAACTGGAGGCATTTGAAGCTCAACTCATCTTCAGCGTGTGATTTAACATTAGTATGGAAGTTAAATTCCCTCATCTTTTCTTTGACTTTTTAACTGAGGCTTACGAAGGTGGTGGAAGGGTCCCAGGAAAGGTGAGAGAAAATGGGGTCCACAGCCTTGCTCTGGATGAGCTGGCACCCCAGAATCACATAATCCACGTGGCCCACAGCTGCCACTTCCATTTGGGTTTAGAGATTGATCCATGAGTTATAGCTCATTCCAGTGGAGAAGAATCACAGAGCTTGGCAGTTCCCCACATGGTGACCTGTCTCTTTGTGCTCTATCATAATGAAACCTCAGATTCATGGAGTTTTCCAATAGTGTTTCTTTCTCTGCCCCACCACGTAGTAGGGAAAAAATTTTTTAACTGATATAAGTTCATAAAAAAAATCTTTTAAAATGCAAAAGCGCTCAATTAATAAAAAAGTATAACTCCTCCCCCCCCCCAGTTCTGTTACCCACTGCTCATGTACCCTTTCCCCTTACATTCTCCACAGCCTTTCCTTGGCTAAACTGAAAACTTCAACGAGGCAGTTTCTCAGTCTCGACACTCCTGACATTTGGGGCTATATAATTATCTGTTGTGGGGACTGCCCTGTGCTTTGCGGGGTGTTTAGCAGCATCCATGGTCTCTACCTACAAGGTTCCACAGGAGCAAATCCTCTCCCCCATTTGTGATAGCCAACAATGTCTTCAGACATTGCTGAACATCCTCTGGGGGGAAAAATTGCCCGTAACTGAAGACCACTGGTCTAGATCAAGGGAATGATGCTTGGAGGAGTCTCAGAGAAGAATGTGAGAATGAGATGAGCAGGCTGCTGAGATGAGAACAAACTCTATCTGCCCCTCAGCCCTCCTCCCTGCCCAGTGCTGTCACTGTCCTTTACTGCCTGACTCCTTGACCTGTCACATCTAAGGGAGGCAAGAAGAATGGGGAACGAGGAGACAAAGATGACTACGGAGCATGGAGGGAGAGTGGTGACTTGGAAGAATATATGTGAGAATGGCAGGCACATGGAGAAGCCAGTGCCTTAGAGAAGTAAGGGAACGGTTTCCATTATGTCATTAGTCTTTACATTAAATCCTTGTAGCACTTCTTCCAGGTAGGTATAACCTTCCCTACCTCCCATCACAATATTTACTGCTGCTGTTGGAAAAACGATCAAACAAAACATGCTCTAGAGAGCATAGACTGTTAGGACACCCAAAGACTGTAGACCATCCAGCCACACCTCTGCCTTCACTGATGAGCCCTGGGAAGGTCATTGATGCTAAGGGACTTGCTTGCAGGCACCCAGATGGTTGAACCAGGACCACAGAAAATTTCTACTTTCCCTGGTCAGTGCTCTTTCCAACATCTGCTGCTGCTTAAACCAGGGAAGCATTTTCCCTTCAATTCAGAATGTTGTGAGATACTCCAGTTCATACATCTTAACGAGGCTGGTTCTTTTACGTGTATACATATGATGATTTTTGTATCTGAGTTGATTTATAAACTTCTCAAGGAAGTTTGCACATTTTAGTCCTACACTGTTTATCATGACTGAGTAGAGGTTGTAGAACGGGGGCCTGTGATTTTCTATTATCCTCAGTGAAGGAAAGAAGAGCAGACATATCAGAGTAGAGCTCTCTTCATTACCCCATTCCGTAACTTGATTTACAAGGCCTTCCCAGACCTGACCGGGGCTGCTTTTGCTGTGTTATCTCCATCTGTCTTGTCCTGCCTGCCACGGTGCCTTTGTCCTTGTCATCCCACCCAACCCCCCATATTCCCCTCTCCCTCCAGCTGTCAAATGAAAGTCTCCTTTCAAACAGATTTCAAATCTAATCTCCCCCTGGCGTGCGTCCTGCCCACTTGACACCAACATGATGTTGCGTTTTGAGTTTCTGTATTAGTGTTTCCCAGAGTGTGCTCTGCAGAACACCAGGTCGGAGAGATGCTCTCTGATGTAGTGTGTGCCTTGGTGTGAGCATGCATGTCCGTCTTCAATCTCGCTCTCTCACAGAGTTCCATGTGTAGTTGTGTAATAAAGTCTTCAAGAAGTGTTATGGTACAGAGATGTCTTTGACTTGCTTTATCTTATCCTCTCTAGAACTCATTTGCCATCTGTATTAGTCAGGGTTCTTCTGAGGAAGAATCATTAGGACAAAAATAGATATACAAGAGGAGACTTTATGGGGATTGGCTTAGGTGAACATGGAGGCTGAGAAATCCCACCATGTGCTGTCTGCACACAGGAGAACCAGGAAGCCTGGTGGTATAATTCAGTGTGAGTCCAAAGATTTGAGAACCAGGGGAGCCGATGGGATGGGGTGGGTAGGGTGGAAAGGGTGTCTCCTGGTGTAAGTCCTGGAGTCTGAAGGTCTGAGAACCAGGAACTGTGATGTCTAGGAGCAGAAGGGTGTCCCAGCTCAAGGAGAGAGAGGATTCTCCCTTGCTCTACCCTTTTGTTCTCTTCAAGGCCTCCAGTGGACTGGATTATGCCCACATTGATGAGGGCAGAAGACTTAGTCTCCCAACTCAAATGCTAATCTCTCCAGAAATACCCTCACAGACACACTCAGAAATAATGTATTACCCGCTACCTGGGCATCTCCTATCCTAGCCCAGTCAAGTTGACACAGAAAATTAACCATCACAACATTATTTTAAAAAGCAATACCTATTAGTAGTTAAAGAAACTCGTGTTTCTTAGAATTCACCATAGGAGACATCACTTTATGTCAATAAATGTTTCAAACACTTATCTGGGAATCAGTTGTTTTAATTAATGACATGCTGCCTTAGACATTTCTATTTTGACTAAATTACATTATTTTAAGTAGTAAGATAATCGAAGTAAAGCACTTATAGCACGTAGCCTGACACATAGTAGGTGCTCAATAATTATGAGCTGCAATTTTCTGTATCTCCATAATCCGTTTTCCACATCCTAATATACATAAAAATGTGCGTGGGGAGGGGACTACACTGCAGGACACTTAAGTATGAGACTTTAGAAAGCAACTGAACAGAAGAAAAGCAAATACTTTACATACGGTACAACTTTCATTTTCCATGCAAGGACTGTTGACACATTATGCGTTAGAGCCTTGGAGGCACTGTGCTTGGAAAACATTTTAATTCAGGTATATTAAATAAAGGTTTTGCTAAAAATTACATACCTCCCAGGTATGGGAGAGTTGCTGCATTTTGGGCATTTGCCAAGTTTTGAAGAGTACTTATTAGTCATACGGTGTGTGCGCACAGCAGTTATCGGAAAACATAGCGTAGCATATAGGATGGACTAAAACCTGCACACTTCTTTTCCTTAAAATTAACAAGAAAATCATTTTTGTCTGGTGAAAGCTTCTCAGTAGAGCAAGTGACAGATTAGTGACAGAAATGGAAATTAAGTGAAATTTGACTTCTTCACTCCTTTCAGCCTCTTTTTAACCCCTCCCCTTTCCGAGAACCAGGCAGATCCGCCACCCTGGGCCCCAAGGGCTCTGGGCTCCTATGCTGAAATATTTGCATTTTCAAAAGTCTAGGTAGGTAGACCAATGATTAGTACAAAAGAAGGACATTTTTGATGATGATATTTTTGATATGTATAGGAGAGGTGGTTTTTATTTTTATTTATTTATTTATTTGGCTGTATTGGGTCTTAGTTGCGGCACACGGGATTCCTCAGTTGTGGCATGTGGGCTCTAGTTCCCTGACCAGGGATCGAACCTGGGCCCCCTGCATTAGGAGCGTGGAGTCTTAGCCACTGCACCACCAGGGAAGTCCGAGGAGGAGTGGTTTTTAAAAGCTGTCCTTTTGGTAATCTTTCAAAGCACTCCACTGCAGTGGTATTGACCACATGCTAATGACATGTCTGGGTATGGGTCTGTCTTGCTTTGTGCCACATAAGCTTCCTGAAAGTAGACCTTGTCTATTCATCTTTATGTCACAACCCCTAACCAGTGTGTGGCACATAGAAATGCTGAATACCTGATTTGCACTGTAAACATATATACCTGCATATTCGTAAGGCCTGGCCCGCCTTCCCGACAAGTCTGTGAATCTTACCTGGTCAAACACAGGGCAGAAGAAAATGTGACCTAGAGTTCAGAAGACCCACATTTGAATCCTGTCAGTTACTTCTTGGCTCATTTTGGGTCAGTTGCTTTTTCTCATCTGCTAATAAAGGGTCTTGCCTAGATATGAATAAGATACTTTTCAATACATATTTTTCTAAGTATTTTCAGTAAATATTTGTCTAAGTGTGATCTAAAATAATTCAACAAAATATCTTATAGCCACTAAATCGTACTGTAATTCATTCTAGGGGTTTGCTCGTGGGTGCTATTTATATCAACTCAGATTTGGTAAGTTTGCATCACGGGTAACTCTTCTGGTGTCAGAGTGTATTTTTTAAAAAAATTTTTATTGAAGTACAGTTGATTTACAATGTTGTGTTAGTTTCTGGTGTACAGCACAGTGATTCACGTGTATATATATTCTTTTTCATTATGGCTTATTATAGGATATTGAATATAGTTCCCTGTGGTATACAGTAGGACCTTGTTGTTGGTCTATTTTATATATAGTATTTTGTATCTGCTAATCCCAAGCTCCTAATTTATCCCTCCCACACAGTGTCAGAATTTAAACCAAAACCCAATCACAGAAGCTAAAATAGAACCAAGTGTTGGTCATTAAGTTTCCATCAGTGCTTTGGACTTTGTTCTTTTCCCTCCTGGCCACTGTTATTTTTATGTGATAGTCTCTTCTGCCTTTTGCACAAGTCATTTTCGTTAATACTCTTCTCGAGTGAGTCAGGTCATTAGGACTGGTTTGAAAAAATATTTTATTCTTTTTATTTGAAGCTCGTGCTTTTGCTTTGTGGAGTTGAACGTAGGCAGTCATTTGGAGGATTCTTATTATTATCCAAGCAGCATGTTGTGGTTGACAGAGCAGTGGCCTGGGAGGTAAGGAATTTAGAATTGGGTTCTGATGCTGTCACTAAATAGCTCTACTGATGTAAATTACATCATCTCATTGGGCCTCCATTTTCTCGCTTATAAAGAGCTTGGAAAAGAGTATTTTCTAGCTGCAATACTTATTCCTCTATAATCCTGTCATGGAGGCAGTGTCTAGAGTATTTGTTGAAGGAATTAGGGAATTAATGAGATATTGCTGAGTTTGGGTTCTCTAGCAGACATCAAACCTAGAAAAGGGGCCATCTTTCTTAATGTGTTAACGGGCAAATACCGTTATCGTGCCATATTTACGATTATGTTAGAACGAATATGACTTTGGTGCTCATCCTATAAAATGCCTTAGGAACCACAAAAATCAACAGTCACCTTCGTTAGCTAGCTACTTCTGCAAGGCCCTACCCAGAGCTACTAGGTCAATCTAAACTACCATGTACTGCATGCATATAAATTGTACATCACACTGTAAATGGTAAAATAAAGCAGAACAAAACCTTTTTCCCCATTGGCATTGATAGGCAACATGAAGTGACTTTGGACAAGCAACCAGGAAGAGTTTTGTGACTCATAGGAACAAGACTTGTAGAATAAAAAAGTTCATGAGTCATTGAATTCAGTAATGTGCTTTGCTTATCAGAGTGCTAGGTTGGACTTGCTCTTTTATGCCATACTCACTACTTTTTCCTTTGGCGTCTAAGTAGAACATTATTGAAAAATAAATAGGGATGATTTTGCAAGGGTGTTTTCTGATTTGTTTCTTTCACTATAAATGGATGTCATTTCTCTTGTACTCAAATAAAATAATGTTAATATATTTCTCTAAACACTCTCCATTTTGGCAGGGTTTCCTGTTCCAAAAATGCATCAGGGTAACCAAATAATTTTATTAATGCACCAATAATTCCTGAGGTGGTTTGGGGGCCTTATGTAGCTCTGGGGAGAAGGTATGTTACTTCAGCTGTTTATGAGTACCATGAAAACTCATGACTTTGGAGCATAAAGACATTAACAGTTATAACTGATCCATTGAGGGAAATTTCACTCTTAGAAATTTGGGTCATAGGATTTAACGTATTTTCAAAATGAAAAATTAGAATACCCAACTAAAATTGGCTTAAATGTAATTAAGAAGGCAGAAGGCAGGGAAGTTCTAGAGTTGGTTAATCCAGCAGTTTCCTGACATTCATCTAGGATCTAGTTTTTCATCTTTCATCCCTGCCACCTGGGGTGGATTGGCCTCTACCCTCGTGATTGCAATATGGTTGGAGCATATTCAGGTGTCACCTAACAATGTCCAAAGCGTACCCATCCCTAGTAGAACTTCTCACATAGCTCATTGGCCAGAATTGGGTCTCATGCCCATTCCTGAATGAGTCATTTGCAAGGAAAAGTAATGATCGTGATTGTCTTGATGTAATCAGCATTCACATAGTAGCTCTAGGGAGGGCTTAATCTCCTCCAGCTGTACGATTCATACTCCTACTCACAATATCTTGAACAAAATCGAGGTTCTTTTAGAATTGAAAAGAAGAGATAATGGCTGTTGGCAACAAGATCATCTGTCACACTTGTCAAATAACCTAACAAAATCCAGGACTGTTTATTTCGGGATTTTGTTGTCATATATTACTGGGGAATTACTCGGTAGTCATATATTTATTTGACTTAAAAATAAATAGTAGATGAGAGAGTTCATTGTTAACATGATTTAATGTTTCTGATTTAGATCATATTTTTAGAATTCTTTTTCCTTTTATGTTCGTGTGCTGTTTATTCAGATGAAAACAGTTGGAAGTACATGCACTTTTGATGTTGTTTACTTAAGCTTTGAGCTGCATGATATCAAGAGTAGAGAACAAAATGTGATGGGTTGAGTATCGCACTGACTTGATGAATGCTGAACTTATGAATACACGTGCCTTAGCTAGGGTGCTTAGGTAGGTAGAGAATAGTGGGTATGGAAATTGATATCATTCCATGTTGACCATCCAGTGACCATAATGGGCAATATTTATAATCTCACGTAGAGGTTTTCAATTCGTGCTTCATGAAATAATACAATTGTGAGGAGATGCTTCAGAGATTCTGCTAACACTGTTTTTGAACATATTTCAAAGCATGTCTTTAAAATGTATTGAAAACTATAATAAATATCACAGTAATGCGTAATATATACAATTTTAATGTGTTGGAGATCATCAGCTTGTGCTGCCAGTTAAATTATTTGGGGGGGCAAGCCTCTTAATAAATGACCCCAGACATAACCATATATAATTGATTTTCTTATAAGCTGTGATTAATTACAAAAGTTGTGACTTTACACTAGTTCATTCTTCTTAGGCTTGCACATGTCATGTGTATAAAAATGGTACAATTGCTGCTACAGTATATGTATGCCTTGCTTAACTGAATGCCGGCCAAGGCTTAGGCAATTTGTGTCATAGGCTATGTAATACCATTAACATATTGCAATGTAGATGGTTATGTGCATATTAAAGGTTTTGAGTATTTGTCTTTTGTGTTTATGACGATGTATTAGTTTACTAGGGCTTCTATACCAAAGTAACATAGATTGAGTGGCATAAACAGCAATTTATTTCTTACGGTTCTGGAGGCTGGAAGTCTGAGGTCAGGGAACCAACGTGGTTGGGTTCTGGTGAAGGCCCTCTTCCTGGCTTGCAGATCCCGACTTCTTACTGTGTGCTCTCCAGGTGGGTTGAGAGAGAGAAAAAGAGAGTGGTCTCTGGTGTTTCTTCTTATGAGGGCTCTCATGCCATCATGTGAGTCCCATCCTCATAACTTCATCTAAACGAAATACCATAACACTGGGGGTTAGGGCTTCCACATGAATTTTGGAGTGACACAAACATTTAATCCACAGCAGATGACAAAGAATTATACCAGATGATGGATATTGTAATGAATCAATTTTTAGAGAAAAATTTTCCCGTCAGTCTTCTCAGAGGCTCCTGGATCACTATCATTGAAGAATATTCTGTTTACAAGGCAAACTGTTAAAAAACTATTACAGTTTACAAGTACTAACTTGAATGATTCAGGATTTTTCCAGTTCTCCACAACTAAGATCCAATACAGAAATAAACTGGAGGAATAGACAGAAGGAAGGTTGTAGTTTATTTCAAATTTTCTTATAAATATGGACCCTATTTTCATTTAACTTCAAAAATACCTGTCATAAGCATGTGTATATACACAATAAATTTATAATAATAAAATCCTTGAACCATTTTATATGCTAGACTTCTACTGATGATTTCTTTTCAATAAAACTTTCAGTGTAGAACAATATATATCCTGATGTAATCAAGTGTTTTAGAAAGAAAATCATGGATAATAGTGAAGCAAAATAGAGCCCACCAGAGACTAAGTTGTAACTTAAGATCGGTGTGGATTGTTTTGTTCCTTAATCGTAAGATGCATGATACATACTGCTGTGGTTTTAAGACTTGAGGGCATTTCTCATGATGATCTGAACCACTTCTACTCTGTAAGAAGCTATTTAGAAATAAACACTGCTGTCTTACAGGACCTAGGTAATCCTATGGAGTCCATAAACTCAGGTGCTCCAGGTGTGACAGCAAGGACAGAGGAGGTACAAAGACCCTCCAGGCTAGATACTCAAGGCTCTGGAGGGAACCATGCTGCCCCCTGTTGGCTGCACTCTCCATGGGCATCTCTGTTATCTCCCTAGGGTCCTCCTGTCTCCTTCTTCTCTCTGCTTTGGGATTTGTTAGGGAAATTAGATCCCAAGTCCTCCGTCCTCCCATTTTTCTAGAACCATGCTAAACTCCACCAACGCATGCATTGTTGGCCTCTACCGCCACATGAGATCCATTCTGCGCAAAAGAGAGGCAGTTTTTGTCTTGCTTTTTGGGAGCAGAGATCTTAAACACGGTGATCTTTGGGATTCAAAAATAATTTTGAGGTCATTTGAGGTCAATATGACTATATCAAGTTAAGTAGAAGCATGGGTTAACGCTTGACTGTTTAAAGATGATTCTCAAATCCAGACACTACTGGGCATGTAGAAACTTCTTTTGGTCTCTTCATATGGGTCGCTTTCTTATAATATTAATGTGTAGAATGAGAAACAAGAGGGTTTTTTTCTTTTTTTTTTTTCCTGAGGAAGGATGAAATTGGTAATATTTTAGTAGATGGTCATGATTAGTTTGCAAATGTTTGCTGTACCCCTCAGTGTTTCTCTGGAAGGCTTGTTGACATTATATATATATATCAATACATATACACACTTATATATAACTTACTAACATATATTAACACATGTTTGTCTATATAACATTATTAGCATTATGTATACATATACCCTCTGGTATATGTGTCATATATTTACACACACACACACACACAAGTGAAAAAGTCTGTGTAGGAGGAGTAATAGTTCTTCTTCTGTCATGTGGAAGTAGTTTGTGCCTCCCTCCCCATACCTCTGAAAACCATTATACGAAAGAAATCCTATAGGACAAAGCATTTGGTGGAGGAAACTCTACCCTGGGGCTCAGATTTGGAGACAAGCTCTTGCTAAGAAAGGATACTTACTTAGTACTCCGTGGATGCCCGTCAGTGGGAGGATAAATGGGTATTTGTGTCATAATCGCCATTTCCTGTGGATCTGTCCAGATTATGGGGATGAACCATGGTGGAATATTAAGGTGGCATCAGGAGGAAAGTAACAAAACCTGAAGCAAGAAAGGAAACAAGATTGGAGTATGAGAAAACATTTTCAGAAGGTATCAGATTTGTTGCTTGTGGGATAGAACATTAAACAAAGAATAAAAATATGCTTTTTCAAAGAGCAGCATTGGAAGGGACTAAGCTGAGCGATTCTATGAAAATCTGTAACTCTTTGTTTATAACTTTTAAAATTTGTGTTGTAGAGACATTTCAGTAAAATGAAGGCAACCTATATTTTGATGCATTTTTGATGCTACCTGTGAATTAATGACCTGAAACGTATCAGGAGGAAAAATTAAGATGTAAAAGGCATAGAAACTACCAACCTATCACAAAAGTGGCGCTTTCACGCTCATCACTAAGTCAAATCATTATACCGTCACTTCACTACCCTTTCTGTACCTTCAAAGCATAACAGCAGACTTTGTTCTCAGTTTGTCATATTTTTTTTTCTTGTTTTTATTTCCGGTAGAATCACTGGTTCTAGAAAAGCCCTCTTCCTTATAAAATAACCGAAAACAAATCAAGGGAGACATCACACCTATCCATAGTTATTAGTGCTTGTCAAACATCCAGGGTGTCAAGATGAGGAAGGAGTGTTTGCTTTTTCTGGAGAAGTTGGGTTACTTTTTTTTCTTTCTTTCTTTTTTGTTTTTAAAGAGTAAAACAGCTCTTGAAGATGGAGGTATTCTGCAAGTGTGACTCAAACACAGTATTGTGTGAAGATAGCAACCAAATCATATCCTATTTTTACCACAGTGCCTCATTTGCTAAGAAGAGAGGCAATGTATATCTGACTTAACAAGATTTAGAATCGGTTTTGTGAACTGTATTGTGCTTGATGATTTTAGGAGTAACTCTAAGCATCCTAAGTGTGGTTTAGGCAACTATGAATAGTTTTGCCAATTTGTGACATTTTTACCATGTTGCTGTAGCAGTATTTTTATGTTACCATATTTTTCGATAGTCATTTAACTTCAATAATTTTGTATATGTCTAAATTTTTATGAGCCATTGATATTTTTTATACTCCTCGTATATGAATACTTTTGGGGGGAGAAGGAGGGAGGGGGAGAGAACATAACAAAATGGTCCATGGTTACATGTGAGTATGTTTTGATTTTTCTTCTCAGATTTAAGGAAAACATGCGATATCTACATATCTTAGTTCAGTCACTCTTCCAAGTGCGGAATTTCGTCATTTTCAAGACCTTTCTTTTCCCACAGAAAGTCTTACTTGTGCCCTCTAGTGGTAGATGCATAAATTTTTGCAGTAAGTTAGAGAAACCTGACTTATTTTTCTTTGAGTGTATAATGATTCAGCATCTAAATAACTAAGTAATAATGCTAACACATAGAGAAAAGTCTCATGTAACTGAGCTTGATATATTTTCAAAATGCATCAGAATTATGTATTGGAAAAATAAATCCACCATTTATCTAGCTAGAGAAAGTTCTTAGATCACAAAAATGTATTTCCCCATGATGTTTATGGTCCATTTGTCCAGCAAATGCTGTGATGCTTTGAGGAAAAGTAAGCACATTTTCCACCAATGCATTTTCTCTTTTTAGAATCCACCTGATAAAGACTGTTCTAAATTGTGGCATTAATCCATAACCTGTTTCTTATTTTTGTGTTGATGAGTATCCTTAAAGAGCTGCATGAAAAAGGAAACTGTCTTGTTTAACGTGGCAAGAATTGACTCTGACAGAAAATACCCACATAGAACTGGATCCTGGCCTCGTGGCTCTACTAGACTTCTGCTGGGTTGATGCTTATTCTTCCTCTTCTTCCTGAAACTCCCACTACCTCCACTTGGAACATCCATTTTCTTACATGACCAAAGTTGATGGGTCCAGGAACGAACTCATTTTCCAAACCAAGCCAGCTAGGATCCTCTCCTGGGGTTTTTGACACTAGAACTGAGAAAGGGAGTAAGTCTCTTTCTAGTACAGGAGGCCCTCCAACATAGAGAAAATGTCGACGGCCATGTTTACCGCTAGATTTTAGAAAGAGATGGGGAGTCAAAGATGGGGAAAAAAGTCTGGGTGACATTTCTACTCCTGGTTTCTACTTTTACTGAGATCCAGCTGTCTGCCCTTCCCATAATCCTGCATGTTGTTTTATTTTTCTGCTTTTTGGGGTTTTTTTCTGTTGTTTAATCCATCCTTGGATTTTGTAATGCAATAAATTGTTAGTTTCCCTTAGGTAAGTTTGATTTTCAGTTTAGCTTTGATCACTTTTCACCAAACTAGTATGATAATACTGGGTACACTGTCAGTTTTTCTGCTCAAATTTTCTCATAACCCAATTTATGGAGGGAGCATTGAGTGGGAAATTGAGTTTCTGTGAAAGTGGCAGAAAATTGTGACCTCTTCTTTAGTATGGGGGTTTATCAAGTCTAATTTCTACTCCTTTACCCCTAATTAGAAGCACCCTATCTCTTTTTTAAATATATAGTGTATTCCTACTTTTTCACTCTCGCTTACCAAGACTACATAATACTAAGTTACAGGCACACTAGAGTCCATTCACAGCAATGTGTTACCTCTCCCTGGTAATTTTTCAGCCTTTTATCTCTAAAATTCAGGAATGATAAACTTTGTCTTCTTTTGAAGTAATTTTTGAACGTAGATTGTGTGAAGTATAGAAACCTTTGGGTGAGTTGAGGGCATAACTTCTTTTGCTTTTGAAATGATCCAACATCCCACTTTGCGTCTAGTACAGAGAATAACATTGATAAGTTTGGGTGAAATATAGAGCAATATTTATTGAGTGTTATACGCTAGATGCTGCATAATCATTTTATTTGTATTAAGTTTTAATTTTTACAATATCTTTTCAAGGCCTCCATTATTTTCCCCATTATAGATAAGCAAATGTGGAGAATTTGCCCAGCCCTGTTTCCAAATATTTCTACCCAGTCATAGTTTTCCTCCAAAGCACCACATGTGGATGATTGATCAGTTTAGAGGGGTCTTGAAGAGTTTGCCCTAAAGCTGTCACCATAAAGTTGATGTTGCTTTAAGATGTGGATATAATAAAATTTTTGTGAAAATGTCACTCCACTAAGGTTAATACAAGGCAGTTACAATAGAATGAAACTATTATGCAGATTAGATTCTCTTGAAAGAAAAGCCATGCTTACCTGTGACTTGGTTTATAGCAGGCTATCAGGCTGAGACTGAAAGGATGAATTAGTTCCCATAGCTGGCCAGCCCTGAGAGCCAGCCCGCTGTTAAATGCTTTGTGGGGCAGAGACTTCCCAGTCTTTGCTTATTTCCTCCCATAGCTAACTACACTTCAGTGGTTTCACTCCTCTGCCCCAGTACCCTCTCACTCTGGTCATTTAGAGCCTGTTCTGAGTTCCTTTCTTCCCATCTTTACCTCGAATCCTTCTGCCCCAACCCCTTAACCATAATCAAGCCATCACTCATGGGGTATATCTCCTGGAACATACCCGGTGATGACAGCGGACAGCTTCTCTGGATTAACAATAATCATCTTATCATTTGTTAATCACTTTACTAAGCATTTAACATATTTTGTCTCTAATTTTCACACCAGCTCTACAAGGGAGGTGCTTTTTCCATTTCATAGATGAGGGAACTGAGACTCAAATGAGCTATGAGCTTTCAAACTCCTCCAGTTTCCAACATGGAAGAACCAAGATTCACACTCAGGGCCGTTCATCACAGGGACTGTTCTGTCTTGATAATGGTAACCACCTCTGCTTTTTTTTTTTTAATTTATTTTATTTTATTTATTTATTTTTGGCTGCGTTGGGTCTTTGCTGCTGCGCGTGGGCTTTCTCTAGTTGCAGTGAGCGGGGGCTGCTCTTCGTTGCAGTGTGTGGGCTTCTCATTGTGGTGGCTTCTCTTGTTGCGGAGCACAGGCTCTAGGCATGTGGGCTTCAGTAGTTGTGGCGCACGGGCTCAGTAGTTGTGGCTCGCGGGCTCTAGAGCGGAGGCTCAGTAGTTGTGGCGCACGGGCTTAGTTGCTTGCGGCATGTGGGATCTTCTCAGACCAGGAATTGCACCCATGTCCCCTGCATTGGCAGGCGGATTCTTAAGCACTGCGCCACCAGAGAAGTCCCACCTCTGCTTTCAAAAAAGGTCACAGGTGACATCTGAATGCACTGCATAGATGGAGCTCACAGTCCGGCTGTCAAAGGGAATTCTACATATTGGGGAATAAGAACCATGTGACCTTTGTCTTACAAGATGAATAGTGATAAATGATTCAGAAGCACATGGACCTTGGGAAGATTTGAGTTTGATCATGGATCTTGGAAAAATTATAAAGTAAGGATTGAAAAACTAAAAAGTGGTTTAGCATATTAAAAACAATATCAGTTACAGCCATTTATGTAAGCTGCTTACCTTTTATGCATAATTCCCGTGTTTCACGGTAACTATGCTTCATTTAATGGCACAAGCCATCCTTGGGTTTACTGCTAGGAATCAGCTGCCTTTGAAGTGGGCCCTTGTACTCTATTCAGAAACGAGTGTCTGGTGTCTTTCTGCTCTGGAGGGCAGGCACCCAGTTCTCCAATGTTTTTTCCCTGTAAACATGTAGGCTCTTTTCCTTAATTCCCACATTGTAGCAAACAATGAGAAGTTATGGAAGTGTTTCAGGGTAATGGGGACAGAAGGACGGCAGAAGGAATATCTCACACTTTCTGTCCTTCATGCTACCTTGCTCATCTTGGGACCTGCTCCATGTGGCGGCGGCAGTCCCCTTTCCACCATAAGGAGTCCTCAGCATCGCAGTGTCTGGGTCAACGTGAAATCCCAGTCCCAGACCAAGTATTTTTGTCCCTCGTTACCCCAGCCTAAGGCCCCCCCTCCCACGTCACCATATCTTATCCCAGGACTGACAAATTTCACTGATTAACGCTGACACCATTATTCCTTTCGGACAAAAGCCTCACCCTGCCTGAGGGTTGTGACCTGACCTACGGCCCTAATAAGACAATAACACAATGGTACAACATCTGTACAATTTTCAAGATTTGTGTTATTAGATTTGAAGGGTACTGATGTGTGGTGACTGTACAATCCATTCCCCAAATCAAGACATTCTGAGAGTGGAATCAAGGCTATTATTAACTATGCCAGGACAGTAAACAAAAAATGGGGTGTATGCTTCACCCTACGGATTTGGGGTGTTAATAGTCCACAACAGGTGGGATTGCACCAAACTTGAGTCCTTTCCTTCCCAAGAACTCCTCATTTAGTGTTTAAAAAGAATGGACTCCAGCCTTATCCAGACACATCAAGCATCTGAACAGATAACTTGGTTGCATATTATTTTGTTATGATGGAGCAATCCACGATCTAGACAACTATATGATGCCTCCAGGTCTCCCTGCTCAAATAGTTTTTTTGTTTATCCAGAGAAAGCACTATTTGGTCATAACTTTTAGTTTTTAGCCTTTGTCAGTTATCTTGATTTAGTTGCCAAGAGAGATAGATGCCTGAGGTGAGGTTGCTTCAACATAAATACATTGTGACCACTGGAAAAACAATTGAAAAATCAAGCTTATTAAAGAATGCCAGATAGAAGAGAAATGGCTGTATACCTGTATGATCGCACAGTGAACCGATGGCAGCACATTAGCATCCAAAAACTTAGCAGAGTTTAGAACTGACCTCATTGCTGTTTCTAAAATATAATGGGCAGAGTGGCCTAATTTCTGATTCTTCATCATTGTGACAAATTTTGTAAATGTCGTTTGCCTGAGGAATCTAATGTCCCAGGGCTTATCCTCACTGTGATCAAGTCTCCAGACCTGGTCCATTAGCCAAGTATGGGAGGCAGGAAGGGAATGACTCTGAAGCATTAATTTGTTTTTATGTGGAATAAGCCCAATGTAAGTGAGCTCGTTCAAATAGCAATCATGGAGAAGGATATGTTACTTTTTTGTTTTTTGTGGTTTGGTTTTTACTTTTTGGCTAACTGGACACAGTAAGTTTTCTTATTAACACCAGTCATCGTTACTTTGGATTATTTCATGTGTTCGAGCCTGTGGACTCACCTTGTCAACCTGAGCTGTTTTTTCTTCGAATTTATTTATTTAAATCTCTGGGCTGGTTTATAGCTGGGCTTGCTGCCGACGTTGATCCTCGGCAAACTAATTCTTCCTGAGGGACCGTTCTGGTCGCTATAGTGCTTTTTGCAGTTAAAGCTTTTTGAGTAAGAGGGCCCATTTTCAAGCAAAGCTGTGGCTGTACCGGAGCTGATTATTTTCTGTGGGTTTTTTTCCTACCGCTAACACGGAAAACAGGTTAGTATAACAGCCACGAGCGCAGACTTGTAATGAGACTGCCTGAGTTCAGCCTTCAGCTCTCAGTGTGACCTTGGGCCTGCTACTTGAACTTTCTGTGCCTCAGTTTTCTCATCTATAAAACAGGAGTAATAACGATAATAATAGTGTCTATTGTATAGGGTCGCTGTATTGCATGACCTAAAACACATATAGTGGTTAATACAGTATTTGGAGTCTGATAAGTATCACCTGTCAGTGTTTGCATTCCAGATATGAGTAAAATTTTTATTGTTAAGATGCAAAATGCTACAAATGGAGGGTTGAATTTTAAAAACTATCATTGGATAAAGAGTTCTGGGTCATACTATGATATATTTCACTTTTGGAGATCTTAGTTCTTTCGGAGGACACAGCTCTGCAAAGCAAATGCATTGACACGTGTAAAATAAAAGAATTACAGCCAAAGTCTTATTTAAAATTCCCCTGGAAATGAGCTTCAAATCCCACATGTAGAAAAGTACTGTTTACAGGCAGTTTTCCAAATATCATAGACTCCGTTATAGAGCTGCCATCCAAAGTCCTAGTACCTTATTCATTTTTAACTCTTGTCATGCTACTTGTAATGAGAACAGCCATTTAAAGGAATGCGAATGAAAATTCAGCTTTAGCTCAGATAAAGTTTTCATGTAATTACTTTCCCGCGTGTGCAGTATTTGTCCACATGACATGTAGAAACTAAATGCTGTGGAGCTTTTTCATGGTGCAAGTGGGCTTCATTTTATTTTATTATTATTATTTTTTTGCGGTACGCGGGCCTCTCACTGTTGCGGCCTCTCCCATTGCGGAGCACAGGCTCCGGATGCGCAGGCTCAGCGGCCATGGCTCACGGGCCCAGCCGCTCCGCGGCATGTGGGATCTTCCCGGACCGGGGCACGAACCCGTGTCCCCTGCATCGGCAGGCTGACTCTCAACCACTGCGCCACCAGGGAAGCCCGGGCTTCATTTTAGATATGACTTGGCACCAGGTCTCAGTTCGGTCAGATGGAAGCAAAGATCCTAAGAAGAGACAACTGTCATGTTTTTCTGGTTTGTGTGGAAACAGTTTCTAGGACTTTTCTTCTCTGATTTGCTCATTCAGAGACACTTGGCCTGAGGATACATTGAAGAGGTTTGAGTTGAAGAATTTAGTAGGTCCAGGAAAAATTTGTGCCAACAGAGATTTTTCTTTTATTTAATGTTAAAATTCTTAATTTAAGCAACTTTGTAAAAAGGTAATCACAAACCATTAATTTTGAGTTCCTCCATTTCAGATGCCATTTCAGTCATTATTAAGGAACATTCATGACTTCCTATTGCTGAGTTTCAGCATGGTGCCCCCAACAGCCACTATCAATTAGCCCAGCTTGTCACTTGAGAGGAAACCTCTTTGCCACGTTATGCTGTAAGTTTGTTCCCGCAATTTCTACACCAAGGTGATTAAGATTATTAACTCTGTCACGTGCAAAGGCATAAGTCCTAAGGCAGGCTAAATAATATTTGATGCCTATAATTACTTTAAATACTGAGTTCCATGGGAGTATATATCTGTACCTGTGGGAAGATGCCAATCATAGGCGCTGCTTTTCCGTCCATTAGACTTGATTACCTGGAGGTGGCAGATATATGCTTGTGTCATTCTCTGAGCACATTCAGTAGAGCGCACAGCGTGGCCCCCTTCATAATGCAGTGCACCTGCATTTTTCTCATGAGATTTTCATCTTCATGCAGGCAGCGCTATGTCTTATTTGTCTGTATTTGAAACTCAAGGTTTAGCCCGGTGCCTTGTTCAAGGCCTACAGACAACATATGCGTCTAGATGTAATAAACACTACATCGAGAGAAGAAAGATGACAAAATAAACAGAATTTTTTGCTCATGGTTTTGTTTTTGATGCTTCAGACATATGCTTACTACCCGCATCTTTCAGAAAGAGATCAAGGAAAGCTGTTTTCCCGTAACAGATAGTAAGGAAACATGTAAACAGTCCATTCCCTGTGTACACGGGCTAGGCTGTCCTGTGCTCGTGACATGGGTATTAACCTCCACCTGCTGAAACCAGGGAATTCTAAACAAGGCAGCCCCTGGCTGATGCTGCTGTATGACAGAAGCTAAAAACACGCTTCTCAGGAGCCTGAATGAAACTGTTGACTAATTAATCCTGCTTCAAGTCAATTGTCAGCTAACGATTAATGGATTAAAGATGTTGGGACTGTTTTAACTAGATTATCAATCTAGGGAATCACGATTGATGCATTAGAATTAATGCTCTTTTCTTTCTTTGGGAAATCCTGCCTTCTCAATTTCCATTTCTATATAAATCTCTTAGTTTATATGTTATTCTCTATACGAGTCTTTTATCATATATTCAATCTTCTACAGTATATGTGGGTAATATATATATATATATATTCCATAATATATACATTTCTATAATACCTATGCACACATGGACACATATATACAAATATTATAGAAAACTGATTGGCATGGTCTAAATTATAATCCATGTAATAAGACTTGCATAAGTGTGATTCTCTTTTATTTCTTAAAGTGTAAACAACCATATATGTATATATCTATTTCTTTACAGATTTGTTTAATTAGGAGAAGTAATCTCAACCTGGTCATATTATTCTAAATTTTATATAATAACTATGAGCAAAGAACTATTTGGAATAGTTTGTCAGATTAAAAGCACTACAGACATAGAATCACAAATAAAAATAATTATTTTAAAATAACCCTTCCATTAAAATATTATAGTGCTGCACCGGTGGGAAATTGTTGATGAAAAATAAATGTGTTGAGGGTAGAAAATATTGGTCAGTGATTCATTTCAATGTAATTGTAGGGGATAGAATAGAAAGGCCTTCTGTTTTGATGGTTTTGATAGCAGATGTTTCAAAGCTCCCTGCTGGCTATGTTTTCAGGGATAAATGTAACTGCTCAAATGGAAATGTATTTAGGTCAACAAAACACCTGAAAGTCTTTTTAACAGTTCTACCAAATGTTTCATTGGTCAGTTTTAGGTTTAAATAAAGGCTAAGTAATATGATCTGTAGCCCAAATAAACCCTCTTAGGAGACAGAAAAACTGCTTATAACTTTTAAATAAAGAATTCCTAGAGTCTGTGTATATACATCTATCTGTCTGTCATCTGTTTCTTTAATTTGGACCTCAGATTGAAATGATCATGGCTTGACTTTACTAAGTCTATGTGAAAAACTGTCTTTGTAAGGTCCTTTATCTATCTATCTATCTATCTATCTATCTATCTATCTATCTATCTATCTATCTATGTATCTAGTCTATCATTATCTGTCATCTGTATCTATCATCTATCCAATTTATCCAATCTATCACCTGTCTACTTACTCCTTGTTATTTTCTCCTAATATGCACATTAAATGTCCTTAAATACGCCAATATGTAGTATTTTATGTATATATGTTTTAAATTTATAAAACTAGTATTGTGCTATAGATTTTTGTCTTTGTTTTCTTTCACTGTTGTCTGTTTTATGTCTCGCCATGTTGCTTCTCTCTTCTGAGTACTATTCTAAAATGGGCTACCAGTATATTCTACCATTTGGCTCCCTACTATTGTAATGGTTTTGAGAACAGGACCGTGGGGCTAACTCCAATTCCCCACTGTCACATAAAAGGCCATAGCAAACATTTCATCCATGTCCCTGATGAAATTTGTGAGAATATCTCTGGGATATATATCCAGGAGTGCGCCTGCTGCATCTTAAGGCAAACAAATTCTTAATTTCATAAATCCTGCCAGTTTGGTTTCCAGAATGGCTACACAATGTTATATCCACACATACACAAGAGTTCTTGACTCCTGATATCTTTACTGACAGTTAGTAATGTCAGCTTTTTAAAAATTCTACTATTTTGATGGATCTAATGTGTTGTTTCATTATTTATCATTGTTGTAATTTGTGTTTCTGTGATTACTAGTGAGCTTGAGCATGTAGTTCTGTCCTAAGTACTGGGAGAAATACAAAACAGTCTAACTGTTTTGTAGTCTGTTAGACTACAAAATAGTCTAACTGAGAACATGTTTGAAGATCAGAAAAATAATATAAAAACAAATTAGCAATCTATGGCCTTAACTACTATAGGATTTTGGAGTATGAGATTATTCTGTGTTGTATTGTTTGACTGAGGCTTCATATAGAAAATGGGATCTTGATATTGTGACAATTGTGAGAAAAGGAACTCATTACAGGCCAGATAATATGAGTGAGATCAAGAAGGTGAGCATGAGGTGAGCATATGTCTGGGAAGGTGAGTAGACCAGACTGGGGAGAGCAGTGATGACACATCTTTTGCATTCCACTGAAATGCCTCCTTCTGATTAATTAGGGATTGTGATCCTGGTTAATAATGAAAGTTGTATTGGATAGAAATGTCATAATTTTAATTTATTTATGAAACACTTTGTGGGTGAAAGGACCCAGTGGAACAAAATCTCAATCCATTCTCAAGGAGCCTCAATCTTGGGAGGAGATGATCGGAAAAAAAGTAGTGGGGATAGAGTCGGGGGCTGCAGGAGCACAGATCCCCAAACAATAGCGGTCATATCAGCCTTCCCAGAGGAAGTGATACCTAAATACAGACCTTGAGGATGATACAGAATTAGCAAAGCAAAGCAGGACATGGAGAAAGAAGATGTGAGGAAAGAGAAGATGCTCAAGGCAGGAGTAACAGCACGAACAAGAGCCTGCACTTCAGGGACTGACGTGGTACAGCCGGAGCATAAGTACAAGGTTAGAGGGTAGAAAAAAGAAAGAGGGGGAAATGCCTGGAGATCAGGTGGTAAAAGGTCTGCTATACCTTGCTAAGGAGTTTGGAATTTATCTTGAACAGAGCAACGAATGAAGAGCCAGGGTCTAGCATTAAGCCACAGTGACATGACCAGAGTGGGTCCAGATTGTAAAATCAGTTTCTGGATACCTTGTAGTGAAAGAATGGAATGAGGCAAACCAGCAGCACTGAGGACTCTTGGGTGAGCGATAGTCGTGGCTCAAACACAGAGCCCAAGCATTGCAGGAGAGAAGAGTGGATATGATCTAAATATATGAAGCGGGCAGATGAGACAGATGTGTCGGGATGAAAGGAAAGGGAGTATCAAGACCTCTCTGGCCTGAGAAAACAAGGGAATGATGATACTAGCCACAGAGACAGGGAATTGAGAGTGAAGAGCAGGTTTGGGTGAGAAGCAAATAACCTAATCCTCTGCAAGCTTTCCCCAGAGATCTGAGAACAATCGTAAAATTGCATAGCTTCAGAGTTCTTGTTAAAAGTTAAACGTTGTTTTTTGTTGTTGTTCTCCTTTCTTTTATTTTTATTTAAAAGTTTTTTCTATTTATTTTTTATTGAAATATAGATGATTTATAATAATATTAGTTTCAGCTGCACAGCATAGTGATTCAATTTCTTTATAGATTATATGCCATTAAAAATTATTACAAAACAATGGCTATAATTCCTTGTGCTGTACAATATATCCTTGTTGCTTATCTATTTTATATATAGGAGGCTGTATCTCTTAATCCTACATGCCTATCTTGCCCCTCTCCCCTTCCTTCCCCTCACTGGTAGCCACTAGTTTGTATTCTGTATCTGTGAGTCTCTGTTTTGCTGTATACATTTGTTTGTTTTATTTCTTAGATTCTAAAACTAAGTGATATCATACAGTATTTTTCTTTCTCTGTATGACATATTTCACCAAGTATAGTATTCTTTAGGTCCATCCATGTTGCTGTAAATGGCAGAATTTCATTCTCTTTTATGGCTGAGTAATATTGAACATATATGACATCTTCTTATCCATTCATTTGTTAGTAGACACTTGGGTTGCTTGCACATTGTGGCTATTGTAAATAGTGTTGCTGTGAACACTGAGTGCGTGTATCTTTTTGAATTAGTGTTTACATGTGTGGCTGCACCAATTTACATTCCCCCCAACAGTGTACAAAGATTACGTTTTTTCCACATCCTCACCACATATGCTATTTGTAGATTTTTTGATGATAGCCATTCTGACAGGTAGGAGGTGATATCTCTTTCTTTTAATTTACATTTCTCTAATAATTAGTGATGTTGAGCGTCTTTTTATGTGCCTGTTAACCATTGGTATGTCTTTGGAAAAACGTCTATCCAGGTTTCCTGCTGATTTTCTGTTTATTTATTTTTTTGATATTGAGTAGTATGAGCTGTTTATATATTTTGGATATTAACCTCTTGTTGGTCAAATCATTTGCAAATATTTTCTCCCATTCAGTAGGTGGTCTTTTCATTTTGTTGATTGTTTCCATTGCCGTGCAAACCCTTTTAAGTTTAATTAAATCCTATTTGCTTAATTTTGCTCTTATTTATTTTGCCTTAGGACAGATCCAAAAAAATATTGATGCGATTTATGTCATTTAAGTTCAAACACGTTCTAAAAGATTTACATTTTCAATGTCATATATCACATTTATCTGTTAACTGTTTATTACAGTTACAGTTGCTTTTACATTAAAAAAAATCTTTGTACTAGCTCATTTAAGTAGTTGATCCTCAGCCTTTACTACATATTTGCCTTTCCTGGTGGGATTTTCCCTTTCCTATAGATTCTTACTTATTTTCCACTTAGAGAAGACCCTTTAACAGTTATTTTGGAGTAGGTTTAATATTGATAAACTCTTTAAGTTTTTGCTTGTCTGAGAAGTTCTTTATCTTTCCTTCTGTTCTAAATGATAATCCTACTGGGTAGAATATCCTAGGTTGCAGGTTTTTCCCTTTCAGCACTTTGAATATATCATGCCACTCCCTCCTGGCCTGCAAAATTTCTGCAGAGAAATCACCTGATAGCCTTATAGGGATTCCCTTGTACATGACTCCTGGTTTTTCTCTTGCTGCCTTCAGAAACCTCTCATTATCTTTAACTTTTGCCATTTTAATTATGATGTTTCTTGGTATCGGTCTGTTTGAGTTCATCTTGAGACCCTCTGTGCTTCCTTCCTGTACTTGGATATTTGTTTCCTTCTTCAGGTTTGGGAAGTTTTCAGCCATAATTTTATCAAATACATTTTTGATCCCCTTTTGTCTCTCTTCTTCTGGGGCCCCTATAATGTGAATGTCGGTATGCTTAATGCTATCCAAGAGATCTCTTAAACTGTTCTCATTTTTAAAATTTGTTTTTCTTTTTGCTGTTCTGATTGGGTGATTCCCATTTTTCTATCTTCCAGATCACTTATGCATTCTTCTCTGTCACTTAGTTTGCTATTCATTGCTTCTAATGTGTTTTACTTCAGTTACTGAATTCTTCATTCTGATTGGATCTTTACCATTTTCTAGTTCCTTGTTAAAATTATCACTGTGTTCATCTATCCTTTTCCCCAATTCAGTTAACATTCTTATTACTAATGCTTTGAATTCTTTGGTAAATTATTTTTTTTGTTTTATTATTTATTTTTTTAGGGGTTTTCTCTTGCTCTTCAACTGAGAGCAGTTTCTCTGCCATTTCATTTTGCTTAACTTTATCTGACTTTATGAAGTTAGGTGAGACAGTTACCTATTGCAGTCTTGAAGGTGTGTCCTTATGTGGAAGCATTCCTATATAGAGTGCGTGTGCCTAGTGCCTTTGCGGGAGGGCTGGATTTGATGTGGACACCAGTCACATCTTTCCTAAGGATATGCTGGCCACTATCACCTTGGTAGGAGGTAGGGCTGCAGATGGCGGGGCTAGAACTGGAGCCAGGTGTGAGGTGGGGCTTCCCCCCTGCTCAGTGGCCATCACTGCCCTATCGGGGCGGGGTCTGATCCCAAGTTGCAGGAGCAGAAGCCCTGAGGGTCGGCCTGAGCTGGCTCTGTTCCCTTTAAGTGTGTGCTTTCCCTTGTCCCAGCCCTGGCACGCTTTCCCCAGAGCGGGGGAGTGCTGAAGCAACGGGGGCTCTTGCTTGTGTCAGCTGCAGACAGAGGTTTGAGCTGTCTCCTATGTGCTGCCTGTGCAGGGGCCAGCAACTGTTTCCCTTGTTCTGCGCAGACACAGCCGCAGGTCCAAGTCCCCTCTGTCCCTCGCAGCTGATCACACCCCCAGCCTCAGCTGCCTCAGCCCTGTTGGGGAGCGGCGCCACAGGGCAGCTGGGGCCCACGTGGACTCGTGGTGTGTGTGAGCTCTGGTGGACTGAGCGCCGTCAGAGCTCTGGGCTGCTTCTGATGCACTGCTTGAGTAAGCGTCAATAACGGCACCGCCGCTCGCTCCCCCCGCCCCCAGATGCCGCCCAGGACCCAGGCGCCTCTGCTTCCCACGGCTGAGCTTTCTCCCTGGTCATGGCAGCCCCAGATCCGTGAATAAGTGAAGCTGGAGAGTCTGCTTGGCCTGGGTTGGGGTGGGCTTGGAGGCAGTCACAGGATGCCGGCAACCACTGGGGCAGTCCTCAGTCCAAACTCTCCGCCCTGCCCCAGGGGCCAATCAGCGTACACGCTTCTCACAAGTAGAGGCCAAGCTTCTCCCAGGCCTCCTGTTTAGTCGCAGCAGTCCTCTAGACAGCCAAGGGGGCTCGTCTTCCGTGTAGGATCCCAGGACTGGGACACCCAATCTGTGGCTTGAACTGCACACTCCCCTGGACGGGTCTCTGCCCATGTAATCTCCCTTTTCTTCTGATTCCTCTCCCAGGGGCACAGGTCCCGACCAGATCACTTTTCTTGCCTTCCTACCTGATTACCTGTGTATCTTTCTTATAGCCTTGGTTGTACCGGAGTCTTTCTGCCAGTTTCCAGTAAGTTTTCCATGAGAAATGTCCCACGTGTAGATGTTTTTTTTTTTTTTTCTTTTTGCGGTACACGGGCCTCTCACTGTTGTGGCCTCTCCCGTTGCGGAGCACAGGCTCCGGACGCGCAGGCCCAGCGGCCATGGCTCACGGGCCCAGCCGCTCCGCGGCATGTGGGATCTTCCCGGACCGGGGCACGAACCCGTGTCCCCCGCATCGGCAAGCGGTCTCCCAACCACTGCGCCACCAGCGAAGCCCTAGATGTATTTTTGATGTGTTCATGGAGGGAAGTGAATTCTGAGTTCTCCTACCCTGCCATCTTGATCGATTTCCTAGAGGTTTCATATTAACCTGTTTCACCTTCCACACAACACCATCAGTTGCCGAAAGGAAAATTAGACAATAAAGGTTTGTTAAAATACTGTTATGCGTATTATACTATACTACGCGAAATCTATTATACAAAGAAACAGTTCAAATCCATTTTATAATTCTATAATAGGAAGTAAGGCTCATCGAGCAAATAGTTTTTCAAGTACTTATTTCCTTTATTGGGTTCAAAGGCCACCTTTCCTGTGCTGCCATCCAGCAGTCTTCTGGAGGGAAGATCTCCAGAGCCAGAATGGCTAGTGTCCAATGGCTGGTGGATACACACATACATCAACAGGTATAATGAACCAATGTTTTCTTTCTAACTGTACTAATTTGAGGACTAGTTTTCACACATCAGTAAGTGAAGTGTTTTGTTTATTACTCTTTGAGAAGTAGTGCTGTGATTCTAAATGATAATGCATAGCAGAATGTTAACAACGGCTATCTGTAGGCTGAGGAATTATGAATAACTTTCTTATACTTTTCTAAGTTTTCTAACATTTTTACTATGAGTATAAATTATTTTTATAATATGACTCCACCCATAATAAGAAAAGTCAATAAAGCTTTCCAGTGTGGCCAAAAAAACCCCAAAACTAATTGGCTAATGAATTGGAGAACTAGCTTGACAACCTTAGCAAAAGAAGTTATTATTCAGAATACAATGGGGGTAGTTTGATCAAGTTTACATATATTAAACAATAATATCTGAGGGTTTAGTTTACCAAAAGAAGAAGGAATCAA
The DNA here is from genome assembly GCF_039906515.1 of Pseudorca crassidens. Lineage (NCBI taxonomy): Eukaryota > Metazoa > Chordata > Mammalia > Artiodactyla > Delphinidae > Pseudorca > Pseudorca crassidens. Next base: position 9,823,691 of record NC_090313.1, read on the forward strand.
TAGTTTAAAAATTTTAAAAAGAGATGAACTAAAAACAATAGCAACATCTCATGGAAATATATGGTTATTATATTCTATTTTGAATTATGGGAATTTCATGTCGTTTGCTGAACTTTATAAACTTAACCTGGAGAAACTGAGGCATGTTCTGAATACTAAAGTAGTAAGATAGTATTTCTGGAGCAAAGGGTGAAGGAATTATTGCTTTTAAATACAGAGAAAAAGAAGCTAAAAATAACATTTACTATCATAAACTTTCTTTTTTTTTATAAGTTTATTTTTTAAATTTTTGGTTGTGTTGGGTCTTCATTGCTGTGCACGGGCTTTCTCTACTTGCGGCGAGCAGGGGCTACTTTTCATTGCGGTGCGTGGGCTTCTCGTTGCGGTGGCTTCTCTTATTGCGGAGCACGAGCTCTAGGCACGTGGGCTTCAGTAGTTGTGGCACATGGGTGTAGAGCGCAGGCTCAGTAGTTGTGGTGCACAGGGCCTAGTTGTTGCGCAGCACGTGGGATCTTCCTGCAGCAGGGCTCAAACCTGTGTCCGCTGCATTGGCAGGCAGATTCTTAAGTGCCACCAGGGAAGTCTCTACCATCATAAACTTTCTATTCCTAAAATGGATGCCAAAGAATTTTTTTTCTTTGAACACATTATAAACACAGAAAATGGAGCAAAAACAAATGGGCTCAAGAGAAAGCTAGAGATGGTAAAAAAAAAGGTAAAAGGAAAATATGGGAAACCTCAAACTGGTAAAAGCAAGGAATATGCTAGCTCTCCAGCTCTTGGAAGAGAAGAGAAAAAAATCTGTCCAGCATATCAGAGAACTGAACAGATGACCACTACAAAATGTTTCTAGATCTGATGCTATGCTGGTGTATTCTAAGAGTAAAAGGAATTCTGCTTTCCCTTTTGTTTTAAATCTCTTTAATTTCAGCAAATGCCCAAAAAATCTATTAGTATAGAAAATTGGCCTTTTCCTCCCTAATTTCATAGCTGGGTGTTCCATAATCTTCTACTTTTTCTGTAACAGAACCTCAGTATGGCTACACCTCAACATTTCTCTCTTCTTGAGAGTATAATTATCTCCATTTTATTTTTGTTTATATAGTCATGTAAAATGTTTTTTGGCTGTGCCGAATGGCACATGGGATCTTAGTTCCCCGACCAGGGATCGAGCCCCACACCCCTTGCATTGGAAGTGCAGAGTCTTCACCACTGCACTGCCAGGGAAGTCCAATTATCTCCATTTTAGTGGTCAAAATTAATGTTCTTTTAAAAAATTCCACCTAATTTTCCATTCTATAAATTGCATTTTCGTATACTATCTTTTGTCCCAGATCCACACTTCAACAGTCCACAGTAATTTTTCCAGGTTTCTTTTAGTAACCTAGTTAGTACTTTCAAATGGGACAGCTTTTTAATTCTTAGTGATTGTTAATTAATATTACTTTCTATGCTTCGCTCTTTTTATAACACATACCTTGTTCCCAGAACTTACCTGAGGATGAACAGTTCTATTTCTTGCCATTTTCGTGTCGCCATTCTTTCTTATTCCTGCCCCAGTGCTCTTCCCTGGATTTTGGAGAATAAGGCTGGAGAGTACCTTTTATCAACATGTAAATCTACATCTAATTCTATAGGTACTTTGCATTCTGGAGAAGTCTTGAGTTGTCTTAAGCGTGGCAGTATTTTCATTAACTAAGGGCACTGTGTGTATGTTTCTAGGTCTGAAGCACTTCCACTTTAAAATGTTTAATTCACACAAAGGATCGTTGTTCTTGTTTCATGCTTATTACGTGTATAGGCTTGCAGGAGTTTTTAAAAAATAAATCAAACACCGTGAGTCTCAGCGTACAAAGAATTTAAAATCTGGTTTGGGTTGGGGTGGTGGATTTATCAAAAATCAGTTACCTCAAAAACTGGTGATGACATCAGCTACATAAGATGTAAAAACTCTTTTAAAAATGTAGAGCAATATGAAAGTAGAAAAATAATGGGGATCATGGATCCTATATAGGGACTTTGAAAGCTTCATATTATTTGAATTTGGAAAATCAAGCAAAGCTTTGATTATCTGGCTATTAAAAATTTTGTTTATTACCATTTCTATTTTGTCCACCACTTGATGTTCTGAATGATTGTGTCTCTTGAGAAAAATCAATTTTTATTTAATCTTTCTCTCTGGACTAGATTTCTGTATCAGCAGCATTATATGCATTTAAATTAATTGCTCTCATTCTTTAGTATCTTATTCTTAAGCAAAAGTTCATGTTCTAACTTCATTCAATTATTAACCTTGCATTCTCCCTCCTACCATCTTTGTCATTTTACTTAGCAAAGTGCTTAAGAGAAAATGTAGCTTCTTCTCAATCTAGTAGCAGACATGGTCGGCTGCATATGACCTAGAAAATTCTGTTGCAGAACCTGATTTTATGACCTTCAACAAGTTCTTTAATCTTTCTGTGCTTTGGTTTCAGTATTCTTACCGATAAGCTACTTGAAATAGAGGTGTCATCTTAATTAGTTCATTCTTACCAGGCTCTTATCTATCTACAGCTCTCCAGCTATCTATCTATGTACCTGTCTGTCATCTTTTCCTCTCCCTCCTCATTCTTCCTCTTCATCATCTCTCTATATAATTTTTTTGTAAGGGCTACATTCCTTAGAACCAAATCACAGTTAATTTGGTTACTTGGGGCCTGAGACATTCTGGTTAAATGAATTTAACGGGTGACTCAGCATCATTTGGTAGGTGGGAGGATGGGCTTTAGAGTCAGACAGGCTAAGTTCAAACACATGCCACCTCTATGGGCTCCAGCAATTTAACTAAACTTTCTCCTTAGCTTCTGTAAAGTGGAAATAACTCTCAGAGTTATTTGGGGGGTCAAATGCATTAATAAATATGAAACATTTAAAAGAGAACTTGGAACATTTAAGTCTTCAACCAATATTTGCCATTGTCATTATTGAAAATATTTATTTCAAAAGTAATTTTAATAATCTTTCTAAAACCAAAATGTTCACTTTCCTGCCAGATTATATGCAATCTAGGGGATATAACTAAATCTTTTTCTTACCATCAAAATGCTTATAAAAAGTTGTGTTTTGATTTTCAGCAACGTAAAATGCTACCAAATAATCAAGGTTCATAACAACTGAAAAATATCCATTGAATTTAGCAGTAAGGTAAAAACTAGAAATCTTGCAGGGAGATCACCTTAAGAGGTAAAAAGTGCTTTCCCCAGTGAACATATGGAAAGACTCACCATGTACAGTGAGAGACTCCTGCTATCATCATATCTGTAAAAGAGGAAAAAATGGATATAGGCAAATGAGATTTAGGGGCTCATTGTCAGGAAACTGTGAGATGAAGGGTTAAGGTACCAGCTGTATGTCTGATGGTGGGGACGGGATGTGCTGACAGTTTCCAGAGAATGAAGGAAATTTGAAAAGCTATAATGGGTAAGAGAGTGTGCCAACTGAAACCAGAAGTCCTGCGACCAGTATGTGGACTGAATATAAAAATAACAGCCTGGTATATTACTGGGAAACTAGAAAATTCCAAAATATATAGAAGTCATCAGTGTGTTAGCTGACATTTTGCTTGGGTGAGCTTGTGAATAAATTAAACTGCTTTTTAATCTGTTGTTTGAAATGCAAAAACATCCTAGGAGAACAGAACTCATGACGCTAATATAGCCTGTGGGTTTGTTGCAATTGCAAACACTATTTCAGTCATTAATGGCTTCTCATTTTGTCTTGGTCGATTTACATTTGATCGCATTCAATTGAAATATAACTTTTAAATGCCAAAAATGGTTCCCTTGGCAAAAAAAACAGTTTTCTTAGACCCCCTAAGACAAGCTATACTGACAACTTTATTTATGTTAGACATTGAGAATTTGATGTTTAGTTGCCTTTAAGCCCAAAGAGATTAGGAGCTTGATGATATTCACAGTCCGTTAGGTGTGTTCTGAACCCACCGGATAAAGCAAAAGTGGTTCCATTACATTCTTGGTCTGAATTCAAAGACATCCTCTCCAGTCTTATAGGAGTATTTGGTATGTACAATTTATACATTTAAGAAAATTTTCAGGGAAAATGGAGGATGTATTAATTAACATAAGCAAACATTTCTACCTGAATACTCAACAATCTATAGCATATAGTTTTCAGCAACAAAATATGATCACAAATGAAAATTAAATTTAAAAGTTTTTCTTGGGAAATAAGATTCCAAGGATTCAATTTTTCTCCTGTGCTAATTTATCATTATAATTATTAGTAGTAAACAATGAACCAAAATAGGATCCTTTAAAAAATTTTTGTAATTACTGATAAATAGATTTTTTCTTTGGTAAATAGAAAAACTAAGTTTGTTAGGTGTTCATATCTTCCTAAGATGAATGGGGTGAGAGTGGTGAAGGTATGGTCCCTTGGGCAAAAGGAGATTTTGCCAACACCAGTGTTTTGGATTGTCTCTTGACCAGATTTTCTGTTGCTAGGCAATGTACCACAGTAATGTTCCTGGTCAGTGAAAGGTATGCTTTTCCTTTGTGAAGTGGGGAAGCCCGTTTGTGGGAGGGGGAGGTGGGCAAGCAGATTAGAGTGGGCATGAGACCTCCCAGACAGGTGCTGTCTGAGGCAGGAGAATTTTAGAAGGAGTTCCCATGGAGGCTGAGGATTTGGACTCCGATTCCCTTAAACCATCAATTCCTGAGTACCTTGGAAAGTGCTTGCGTATGCCCTGGGATACGCATTCCCTAATTTATTTTTATTTTTTATTTTTAAAAAAATTTATTGTAGTATAGTTGATTTACAATGTTGCATTAGTTTCAGGTGTACAACAAAGTGAATCAGTTGTACATATACATATATCCACTCTTTTTTAGATTCTTTTCCCCATATAGGCCATTACAGAGTATTGAGTAGAATTCCCTGTGCTATACAGTAGGTCCTTATGAGTTATCTATTTTATATATAGTAGTGTGTATAGATCACTTCTCTATGGTACATAAGCCACAAGGCAACGCCATGCTGTACTGTCAAATCTTTCACAGCTATTATTACTACTAACCAACTGTTCTAAAAGCCTCATTTCAACCAGGGCTCTGGAAGGAGTCTTTGTCGGAAGTGGGTGAGGCAGAAGATTATCTGAGAACTCACACCTGTGCTGCTTGCAAAATTATTTTATCTTCTGGTGAAAGTTACTGTCCAATAGGACCAAGTATATCTACGTTTTCTCCGTGTTCCCCTGGATCCCAGCTTCTGAATCCCTCAAACAGACAGAATTCTCTCTGATAGATCTGTCTGTTGTAAAACTATACACTTACATGTTTAAATTATAATTTTCATAATCATGACCTCACAGCGTAGCCATACACTTGGGACTCTCAGTATACTAGATTTTTAGTTTCTTGGTGGTTTTCTTAAGTTTTGTTTTTTGTTTTTTGTTTTGCGGTGCGCGGGCCTCTCACTGCCATGGCCTCTCCCGTTGCGGAGCACAGGCTCCAGACGCGCAGGCTCAGCGGCCATGGCTCACGGGCCCAGCCGCTCCGCGGCATGTGGGATCTGCCCGGACCAGGGCACGAACCCGTGTCCCCGGCATCGGCAGGCGGACTCTCAACCACTGCACCACCAGGGAAGCCCTCACCTCTCTTCTTGATGAATCATCTCCTGGTGGGATTTTGTTTGTCTATCCAAAGGTCTGCTTTATGGCGAGTTGAAGAAGTGGCTTCCTCAGGAAGGCAGCCTGAAGATTTGACCCAAGCAAGGCACCAGGAGGTCTGAGGAGCTGTCTTTCGGACTTGGAGATGCCAAGTCAAGTGAGGTTGGGCGGCAGGAAGGTGGGGTACGGAGGGAGAGGGCAAGGCACAGCGCTGGCTGTACAGTATCACATGGAAGCTTCTTAAAAATACTAATGCTCAAGCCTCATCCCAACTAATTTGAATCTTTGTGAGTGGAACCTCATGTCTGTATTTCTTCTGGCTTTTTATGATGAAAAATTCCAAACATACAGAAGAGTTTAAAAACTGGAAAATAAACATCTTTATTCACTATTCAGTTTTGATAATCGTTAACATTTTCTTCTATTTGGGATATGTACATGCATGCATGGGAACTCATGTATGTGTGCACACACATTTAATATATAACATTTATATATGTATAAATTTACATTTATAAATCTATAAATATATCAAGAGATAAACTTGTCAATATATCTATAAATATATAAATAAATTGTATATAAATGTATATATGATATATATCTTCATCTAATGTGATCATATGTCATTAGTCTTCCTAATAAACTCCATGTCATCTAGTATTCATTCTGTCTATATTCGGATTTCTGTCTTGTTTTTCCTAGCTATTTTCAATCCAGGATCCAATCAGATTTCATACATTGCATCTGGTTATTGTGTCTCATTAGTCTCTCCCAATCTAGAACTGTCTCCCTAACTCCTCCCCACCCCATGGTATTGTCTGTTTAAAAGAACTCTCCAGTTGTCTTGATCAGTACCCACATTCGAGATTGATCTGAGTGCTTTCTCAAACTATTTGCTTATTTGTTCCTCTACCCTTGTATTCCCTATAAGAAGGACGTTAAGTCTGATGCTTGATTAGATTCAGATGAATTAGATTCAGTTTTTTGTCAAGGATGCCTCATAGGTGATGCTGTGGACTTCATACTGCCACACATCAGAGGCCCATGAGGTCACTATTATTGATGGTTAAGGTGATGATTGTCAGATCTTCCTTTAATATAGATCTCACCATCCAATAATGATCCTTGCCTGAATCAACTCTTTCATTGATTTCATTAAGGGTTGTAGAATTTGAGTTCTAATTCTATGATTCTTCTACCTTCATTAACTCCAACTAAGGTGAACTACACTCACTCCAAAAAAGGTAGGGTAAAGGTTTAATTATCTTCCTTTTATTACCAATGTCCAGAGAAAGGGTGTGTAACACTTATATCTCGTGGTTGTAAATGAATTGATTTTTAGTTTCCTTTTTTGGTATAACTGTGAGTTCATATATTTTATTTAGTTTACATGTTATAATCAAATATAGCATTACTTTAAAATTTTGTTTCGTTTTTTCAAACTTGCTCAGTGGGAGTCCCTTTAAGTCCACCCACGAGTCCTTCTGAAAAGCCCCCACTAGTGTTGAGCAATTATTTGTTTTATGGCATCTTTAACTTTTCCCAAAATAGATAGATCTGCTGTTTATCCAAGAATCTCAGGATCCTTTGAGTGTGGAACATAGATAATAACCAATATCTGGGTGATGGAGGTTCTCGTTCTACTGGAGTATTAATTGTCAGGATTAGAAAAAATTATTTTTAATCAAGTCAATGCTTTAATATTACAGGGTTTTTCTTAACTTCTTTGTTTCTCTCTCTAACATTTACAATCTTGGTTCCTAATAACAGTATATTTACTTGCTCTATTATAAAAATATAATAATTTGAAAATTCCAATTGCAATGTATACTACCAACACTAAAACTATGGTTAATATTTTCACATCAGGTTTTCTTTTATCTTGAGTGTATACTCAGAGTCTTGTGTTAAAAAGTTGCTTGAAATAATTTTCTTTTGTGATTAGTTACTGATTTGGCATACAGTTGTGTTCAATTATTATATTTTATATTTTGAATATACCCACTTGGCTAAAAATCAAAATTATATATAAAGGTCCACACAGAGAATTACTTCTTCCCCAGTCCTCTCTACTTCATTCCTGCTTCCCCATTAATAACCATTTTGATTAGTTTGTGAATAGCGTCTGCTATTTTGTACTTGTGGTGCTATGTCCTCAAGGTAGATTTCTACCCTTAGTATCAGTATTGTTAAAAGCTCTCCAAGTGATGCTACTGGGAAGCTGGGTAGAGCATTCCTGGAATAAAAGTTAGGATTGGAAATGGGCTGACTTAAAAGTTAGGTGTGTAGAACCACAGAGACATTTGCAGTCCAGGTATCAAAGGCAAAAAGCATGGTGTGAGCCGGGAAGAGGGGAGCATGACAGGGCATCATGAAGTATAAGGATGAAGGCAGGTAAAGAGTAGAATCAAGTAAACAGACAAGAAACTCAGAAAGATCTAATGTGGAGAGCAGAGCAGCCCCTGCAAAGACAAAGCCAGTCATGGCCAGAAAGAAACTATAGAAACCAAAAAGGCAGGCTAGGTAAGTAGAAAAACACACAAGAAGCTCCAAACTGAAAGAAGCTGAAAAAGACCTTGGGAACTAAGGCAAACAGTTGGCACAGCTAGAAACTCTTTCTTTTAAGAGAGTAACCAGCCCCTCAGTTTCGCTAACGTGAGTTCCTCAAGAATAGAAAAGTGGGAGAAAAGTAGGAGAACCTGCCTATAGGTGGGGAGGTGGGAGGTGATGATGCTGAGTGGAAAGGCCCAAGTCACTGTTTGGAGGTAAGGCAGGGCTTTGTGGACCCATGAAGAGATGAACTGGATTGTTAAAGAGATTTTTTGTAATTCAGTGGCATTAATTACATTGACAAATGTACAACCATTCCAACTATCTATTTCTAAAACTTTTTTATCACCCCAAACAGAATCTCTGTACCCATTAAACAATAACTCTGCATTCCTTCTGCCCTCTGGCCCTGGTGACCTCTAATTTACTTTAGGTCTCTTTAATTTGCATATTATAGAACCTCATATAAGTGGAATCATGCAGTATGGCTGGCTTATTTCAGTTAACATAATGTCTTCAGGGTTCATCTACGCTGTGTCCTGTATCGCAACTTTATTCCTTTCTAATGGCTGAATAATAGTCTATGGTATACACACACACATATCCATTTCCACCTTTTGGTTATTGTGAATAATTCTTCTATGAGCATTGGCCTCCAAGGATCTGTTTGAGTTCCTGCTTTCAATTCCTTTAGGTATATACCTAGAAGTAGGATTACTGACCATATAGGAGTTCTATGTTTAATTTATTTGAGGAACTTCCAAACTGATTTCCATAGCAGCTGTACCATTTTCAATTCCCACCAGCAATTCACAACAGATCCAGTTTCTGTACATCATTGCCAATGCTTACTGGTTTCCATTTTTTTGATAATAGTCATCCTATTGGGTATGAGATGGTAAACTCTGCTTTTTGAACAATGGTATTATTCCTGATTATTTGTTTCTAACACTGCAGTGGTGTGGATATGATAAGACCGTGGTAGACCGCATGGTAGACCGTGTCCACAGACAGAGGAGGAGGAAGAGCTACTGGGGCAGGAAGGAAGAACCATAGGTACAGCATCACCTATGTAACAAAATCTGCTCCCCAGGACAGCCTCTAAGAGGAAGCCTCCTCATCCAGTGTGCCATTTGTGCTTAAGTAGCTGTGCTGTCATCACCCTGGGAATAAAGAAAGGCACAGCCTTCTGAATTCACATGCCTGGTGGGCAGTGTATTCTCCACATTCATTTTTCCAATAGTATCCTTTCCTGCTATTTTTGTCTGCCCAATTCAGACTAGACAATGAAATGTTCTAATGCACACAGACAATATTCAATAAGGTCTCCTGTAGTGTCTGGTGCAATGAATGGTAGCTAAATAAATACGTGCATGAATGAATAAGTGAGAGGGAAGCTCAGCTTATGAGATGAAATTGTTGGTACATGACCTCTTGTTTTTTAAGCAGCCTAATCAGCTGAAACACTAGTTTCCTCCCGTGCTGTAACAGACACTGTCAGGCTCTTTCATCTCCCTTTGGTTTTACCACTTCAGGGCTAATTTCCAATGACCAGTATCTGCATTTCTTTGCCTGAGGAAGGTCCCTTCGGTGGTCCTCTCTAAGCAACAGGGAATTAGTATCATTGCCTCTTCTCCAGTGGCCCTTATGGACCAATGAAGGACCAGAATCGGTGTACAGAAACCCCAGTTCCCTTACTCCTTGGGTGGGATGCATGTATATGCTCGACACCAGTGTTACAGAAAGTGAGGTCCTTGGACCGGCAGCGCCAGCATCACCTGGGGGATTGTCAGGCATGCTCATATTGAGCCCCACCTCGCACCTGCTAACTCAGGATGCCTGGGGATGGGGCCCAGGAGTTTGTGTTTCAACAGGCTCTCCAGGAGATCCTGTGTAAGCTTGAGGCTTGCTGCTGGCCACTGCTTCCCAGAGCTTCCTTTGGAATTGAGCTCCAGCCTTCCAAGCTGGTAGCTGTCCTGAGAACACTGTCCCCATCAGATGCCTTCCTGTCCCTACATCACTTCTCCTTTCTGCACTTGCTATTTCCTTCATCTCTCAAATAAACTACTTGTACCTGAACCCTTGTCTCCAGCTTGGCTCCTGGTGGAACCCATACAAGTCACCCCTTCCAGTCATGTCTTCTTTCTTTGACTGGATTAGTTGTATCGTTTTTATTCCCTTCTAGATCAATCAAACTTCCAGTCTCAAATCGTCATTTTTTTTTTTTTGGCCCCTTGATGGTTGAAGGGTCAGGGTTCTGTTTGGCCTGGACCAGGTTTCTTCTCAGTTCGAGGTAAAACCAGCTGTCCTCACAGTCAGATGAACCCCAACATGCTGGCTGCGGTGCCAATGATATTCCCTGCCTTTTCTTGAATGTTTGTTTCTTGCAGTGTGGCAGCCTAGGTAGTAACTTTCCTGTAATTGTATTCCCTTTACTCTTGATACTGGTGAAATTTGAAGACATAGGGCCTAAATATAATAGTTTTCTTCTGTGTAAATCCATCTTAACTTTACCGTCAGCATCTTCTTATGCCTGGCTCTGGGGTGATGGGGTGCATGGGTCAAGATACTCATCTCCTGGTCTTGTATTTACTTCTGTCAGTGGTTCTCAAATGTGGCTGCAAATTGGTATTAGCCATTGGGTTCTAACAAACAGCAAGGCGATTCTGAATCAGTAGGTCTGGGGATGGATGTGGATGTGTGTATTTTGAAAAAATTCCACAGGTAATTCTGACTCAAAACTTTAGGTAGACTTAGTGTAGACTAGTGATACATCCACAATTGAAGGCTAATTATGATAATCTGGCAACTGCTGTGTTGGACAGTAAATGATCCCCAGGGATCTTTGTGGCTTGAGGACGGGTTCATATTCTGCTATGCCCCTTCCAGGACGGAGCTGCAGGATTTGCCAGTGTCCTACCCCTGAAGGATGTGCACATGCCACAGAGGGGCAGGTTAGGGGGTGGAGATAGGGATGAAGAGAAGCCCTTGTCTAGAATCCTAATGAGTACAGTACCCAGACCAAACAGAAAGATCCTCTCTCAGGCCAGTTCTGATCTTTTCCATTGTTATACCAGCAAATCCAATTTTTACAATATATCATTCATCCTTCAGTGGAGAGACGTAGCTTGTTAATGTAACTTAGATTCTTGCAATTAGTAAATGAAAATTATTTGTCATTAGGTCTGTTCATGCTGCTAATTGAATTTTCCGGTGAAAGTCAATCGAAACAATTTTCTGCCATAGAATGTCACATCCTAAACTAGACAGATGTCAGCGATGGTGTAACTAAAGGTCTGGTCTGTCTGTGGAATTGTGAGCTACTTTTGTAAGACTGCAAGGACTATACCTTATAGGGCACTGTGTCCCACGTCTCTGGAATTCTGGACTCGAAGTTGGAAGACCTCAGTGAGAGGACCACGACCAAATTGCTCAAGTTTGATAAATCTGTTTTCTCATCTGAAAATGAGGAATATGTTATACTTACCCTGTAGGTTATTATGAGGATCAGAAATGAAAGTATGAAGTACGGAAACTATAAAGTGCTGCACAAGTTTTAAAATAAAATAATTTAGCACATCAATTTATATTATAATTATAAGAATAATTATTATTAAGGATGTTTTAAAAATAACCCAGAACCATTGCTGTTTAATAACATCACCCCCAAGATAATTTGAACAACTTCCACGTGCCTAGAGCAGAGTAGGCATTCAGTAAATGTGGATTGAATGAATAAATGAATGTTTATTTCAAGACCTGGATTTTGAAGTAGATTGAATGTGGATTGAATGAATAAATGAATGTTTATTTCAAGACCTGGATTTTGAAGTAGAGTAAATATACTTTTCAAATGATCTAATAATCTTCTGAGAAAGGAATCAGTACAGAACTCGCAGGTGTGGGGCTTCCCTGGAGGCGCTGTGGTTGAGAGTCCGCCTGCCGATGCAGGGGACACGGGTTCGTGCCCCGGTCTGGGCAGATCCCACATGCCGCGGAGCGGCTGGGCCCGTGAGCCATGGCCGCTGAGCCTGCGCGTCCAGAGCCTGTGCTCCACAACGGGGAGAGGCCACAACAGTGAGAGGCCCACATACCGCAAAACAAACAAACAAAACAAAAAAACTTGCAGGTGATGTGTAGGAATTCCACATATGAGGTGTGACTCCAAGCTGGTTTTTAGGTTTTTTGGGACTAGTGGGTGGTGGGAGTGAAAGAGGAGACCCACAGATCCTCACCATGGCCCCAAGGTGTAGATTCATGTCTGCTAGTTTGAACTCAGGAGCCTGACCACATGGCTTGAAACCTGGCCTCTACACCTACTCCTGGGTCAGTCACTGTAAGTCACCCTTCTGTGCCTCAGTTTCCTCACCTCTAAAAAGGAGATAATAATAGTAATACCTCCCCCAGGGCTGAGGGGGATTAAATGAGATAATAAGTATAAAGTACTAGAACAGTACCAATTCACAATAAGTGCTCAATAAAGGGTAGTGATTATTTTTACAAATTGGATTTGCCTTATCTTGGATGTTATTTGTGCAATGGACTAAATGTATAGCCTAAACTACAGAACTGAGGATAACATGAGAATTAAATAGAGAAAATACAAACTTAATTTTTTTAAGTGTAGGGACTATTTCTAAAGAAATTTTTAGTTCTTGCCTGACATATGAGATAATAAGATGCAAAGTTATTAAGAGTCAAGTCAGGCTGTGATTATCTGTCTAATGATAGATATCCTGTGCCAGGTGTATTACATACAGGTGTCATTTAATACCCAGAGTGACCTATAAAGTAGGAAGTTATCATCCCCAAATTAGGTAGGTACATACAAGGGAAGGTTCAGAGAGGTTGAATACCCTTTCCAAGAGCAGGGCTAGTAAATGACAATATTCAAAACTTTCAAGATTGTACTACTTTTGCTATACCAAGTTCATTCTAGTTAAAAAAAATGCATGATCTAAAATCATTTGGATTTTATTTGAAAGCTTTTTTTCATAAATACGAATATAAATCCTTAAAATGTGCTGTGTCTTCTTTCTGAACTGGCTATATGTTCAGTTCGGGGAGATCAATATTTGGAGAAAATGCTCAGCCCTTCGGGGAAAGCAAAGAGAGAATATTTACCATCAGTATCTTGAAAAAGTATTAACACACAGAAAAAGGCTAAGGTCCTTACAGTTGAATAAAACAGTTTCTTTCAAAATGATTTCATATTTTATATATGTATGGGGTTTTGAATATACCATATTTACGGCAATAATTATGTGGGTGAACTACACCTAGAATTCTTTATGCTCCCTGGGCATAAATTGTGGGAAAAACCATACCTCTGCTTTGGTTCAGTTTATTACAACAATCTGGAAGAAAGATGTTACTCATTTGTTCGATACTAAACTGGATGGAACTGATTACCCATATAAAAGATAAAAGCAGAAACGAAAATGCTATTAGTAGAACAAGGCAGAAAAAGTTACTGCTGTACAAAGAATTTCTGCTAGGAAATTTGGAGTTATGGTAAGGTATTCAGTGGTTAAAAGCCATAAAGGCATGAGAGCAAAAATATGAGGAGGAAGGACTTTTGTTGGAAAAATAACCAAATATGTAATGAAGATTTTCAAAGAAATCTGCTATCATGTTTCAAAACTCTTTGCCAGACATAAGACGATGCCTCTAAAACGAGGTTATTGAAATTCCTGACTTGGTTGTAGAGCTTGAAATCAAGCAGAAGTTCTACTCTGGAGGATTTACCTCCACCCTTCCCCCTTGACATTTGTTTGAGTTTGAAACACCAAAGGAAGATTCTTTATTTGCATAAAAATTATGTGGGGCATTCTCACAAATTTCAGCCTCACTCCATCCAAGCAATTTTAGAGCACACCAAAGTATAATAGATTTGTGTTTTAATGTGTTTAATGCAGACACGTTTAGAATTAGTTTTGAATTATATTTTAAAAATCCTCATTATACCATAACAAGTATCTAAAAAATGACCAAGAATGAAGAATTTATATGTGTCATATATATAATGTTATAATATGTCCCACCAGAGAGTTTATAAATTATCCCAAAAATAAGAACTATAGAAGCATCCCTAAGATTGGATCCAAGTTTAGACCACAGTTAAGTACTTTATCTGTTCAATACTTTGGCATTTCTACATTTTGGTATATGTAGAGTTGAGGTTTTGGGAAGGGCATCCTGACTAATACAATTAGCAACTGAACAACCCCTTCTAGTTTTGGAATTTATTTGAATCTCCCCGCCTCCATTTTCCACTAAGGATGCTTTCTTCTACTTCATTTCTCCCAAATCCACGATCATCACCCATTTCACTTTCTCCACCAAAATCTTTGCTAACTAAATTCATCTTACTTTGATCTCTCATTCTTTCTACTCAACACATAAAGCCCTAAGCATTTTGGGTTTGGTGATATATTTGTCCAACTGGTTTCATTTTAACTTGTGGTTTTTTGTGTGTTCTAAATAGACTGACTGTAAGCTCCTGGAGAATTTTTGTTTGTTTGTTTCTCTTTTGTTTTAATTATTTTTTGTTGAGCCTATGAAATCCTTAAGACATGACACAGTCTTGGTATATAGTAAGCATTCAATAATTGCTATTATTATTGCTATTATTCACCACAAGTAAGAGTATATTTTACATTTAACTCTGCCCAAAGCACTGTGCTAAGTTTTGAGGATATCAAAGGGCATGAGGCACAGTTGTGGCTATGATGGATTTGAATCAGTAGAAGAGAGAGAATCAGAACCCCAAACCTAGATCCACCAGTGGATGCGTGTGCCCAGTTCCATGTACATGCCAAGACGTGGTAGTAGCTGGGGAATATGGAGAAGACAGTGATTGCTGGAGAGTAAGAAGGTCATGAGAGAGAGTGGCATGGACATATATACGCTACCAAACGTAAAATAGATAGCTAGTGGGAAGCAGCCGCATAGCACAGGGAGATCAGCTTGGTGCTTTGGGACCACCTAGAAGGGTGGGATAGGGAGGGTGGGAGGGAGACGCAAGAGGGAAGAGATATGGGAACATATGTATATGTATAACTGATTCACTTTGTTATAAAGCAGAAACTAACACACCACTGTAAAGCAATTATACTCCAATAAAGATGTTAAAAAAAAAGGATTATGGATTCTGATATGTAAATCTTTATCTTTCTGTAATGCTAATTGATAGTAGAGTGCCTTACATTTCCAAAAGAATATTTTGTCAAGTATTCTTAAAGTTCTCGCTTAAAGAAATTACCAAAAAATCTTATGATTTAAACTTTAATTATAATTGACTTTGAATGAAAGTTATTTGGGGTTACACAGTGGCTAATTTTCTGGAGACTCTGATTTTTTTGAGAATATGAAGAAAGACCTTTTCCCTAGAAAAAAATGTGTACACATGCATGAAGACACATAACTTTACATATATACGTATTCATATGTATGTACATACAATTTCGGGGGATTCGTGACCATAATGGAGTCTAGCTGAAAAGCCTCTGTTTTAACTTTCTTTCCCCTGTCAGTGATTTGAAAGATGAGTCGTATTGAAAGGTCTTTGACATTATACATAATGTGAAACAATATTGTGTTAAATTGAAAACCTTATTGTGTTATTAAGTCAACAAGGGTCTTTTCTTTAAAACCTTCTGGTCCCGTTTGTTTCTTGACAAACCAGGCAGATCATAGGAAAAATGAAATCGTCCCTCTAAGAATGGAAGACCCCACATATGTGAACAAGGGTTATACAATTAAATGTGCAATTTACATGTATACACCTACAGATAAACTTACACACACACACACAAACGCTATTCATCTATACATTTTCACCTATACATACATACTGGTTTAAATATATACCTAACCATGGGGGAGATTAAAACACAGAACCTGTTTTCAGGGCTAATAATCTTTACAAAGAGCTGATAAAATATCTGCATGGTTCAGAGGTATCTAATTTGATACCAGATTTCATTTTTTGATCACAAATCTCTTTTTAGCAAATATTTCCAATCCAGCAAATATGTCTAATCCTTTGCCGCTGTCTACTGCTACACAGTTCTGTGTCTTCCAGATCTAGTGTTAGGAATACAAGTATGTGTAAGATGCAGTTTACTTAGGCAAACTAATGAGAAGTAAACAGATGACAGCTAAAACAGGGGACTAACCACATCACCTGTTGTAATAAGTAGGAAAATTTGGGTGGTTCGTAAATAAGAAAGTTACATGTGTTACACAAATTTATGATGTGGAAAGAAAATAAGGAAAACTGTACTGATTTTCCCCCAAATTGATACAATAGATGAAAATTTAAAATCTATCTAGAGCACAAAATAAGTTTGATCATTTTCAAAGATGAAAAACATGGTATACACTATGTAATTCATATTTAATGAATTCATATTTAATGAATAATGAATTACTATTTAATGTAATTCAATTTAACATCACTGTTTAGTCTAAATAATTTAAAAATGTCCTGAATAAATGCTATAAAAATATATTTATATAGTCCATTAAAGTCATTAAGAATATTTTATATGTACTGAATTCCCAAATGAGATTAGATGTCTTTTTGATAAACTACACAAGGGAACTCTGTCGTTAGTTCTAAGGAAGGCAAACATTCCCCCTTTGCTTCAGCATACCTGCGATGCAGTCAAACTATAAGTCTGTTTTCTGAGCATGTCTTATAATTTCTGCTGCACATGTGCCTTTCCTGATGAAGTTCAATCTTCCTGGAATGCCATCTTTTTCTTCTTCTACTTCTAAAGTTAAGCGCCATCTTTAAAGTAAGTCTAAATGCCAGCTCTATTTCATTAAGATACTGTTGCTTCTCTCAACTATACACAAACACACATTAACACTTGTATCTCCTTTTATGCATTAAATCATAACAAGTGTTTGGAAGTGTCTAGGGCATAGTAAGTGCTCAATAAATATAACCCTTTCCTTTATTCTCTTCCTCCGTGGCTAGTTGCCTTGTTTCCTCATCTTTGAAAACCCCATAGTGCTCAAAACGTGTATTGAATTGAGTTGAATTTTACTCACTATAAAAAGTGTCAAGATGGAATCGGGCAAATCAAAACAAACAAAAACAACTTTACAGGTGTCTTTCCTTAGAGTTCAAACCTGCCACTTCGATATTTTTTTTTATTGGAGTATAATTGCTTTACAGTGTTGTGTTAGTTTCTGCCATACAATGAAGTGAATCAGCTATATGTATACATCTCTCCCCTCCCTCTTGGACCTCCCTCCCACCCCATCACACCCATCTAGGTCATCACAGAGCACTGAGCTGAGCTCCCTGCGCTATATAGCAGGTTCCCACTAGCTATCTATTTTACACATGGTAGTGTATTTCTGTCAAACCTAATCTCCCAGTTCATCCCACCCACCCTTTCCCCCACTGTGACCACACATCCGTTCTCTACATCTGCATCTCTATTCCTGCCCTGCAAATAGGTTCTGACCTGAGCTTTAAATGTTGTGCTACTCACTTAATTCCATAGCAACTTGCCAACAGTACTGTGGAACCAGATTTCAAAGCGGTCAGCATCTAGGACAGTTTGCCAAAGTTATGTACCTATCTCTGTTTCAGATTCATTTTTATGAAAGTTGTCCCTAAACTGTGTCTCTTACATAAAATACAATGAGTGCTCATCAAATTGAAGTTCAGAAGTGGATAAAATCTGCTAAATTTCCCAAATGATGTATTACAAGGTGTGCTAGAGCCTATCAAGAGAGAAAATCAGCAGGACATGAATGTGTGTTGCTTCCATTTTGAAACAGTCCACGCTATAGATGAATTTCTTAAAATGGTTCTATGAGCTTTTCAGATTATCCTCAGTACAGGCGTAGGCCACCTGGTTCATTTTCCTCACTCACAACTAGTACTTACTTTAATGGAACGTGATTTTTGGCATAAATAAAGATGAAATGAATATACAGTTAACTCCTTGTTAACTAAAACTCATATTTCCCCTATGTTCTCAAGAAAGCATGTAAGCATATTTTCTCTTATACCAGCCCCCTGGAAATATTGGAAGCTACCATAAACACAAATGGAAATGTTTGCATACGACTGTTTACCTTGTGATCATGTTCTTTGGGGTAAAGCTTTATCAGTTGTTAAGATTGATTTAACTTTAGATCCTTTATATTCTTAGTGGTCATGCAAATGGGTTTGTGTATCTTGGCATAAATCACTCTGCATTACATTGGCTTACTGAACATAAAAATATTCAAGTTAAATATTTTTTAGTAAAGGAAGTTCTGTTTCTCTAGAAAAAAAATTTTGAACCTCATCACTTTTGAGATGCTTCTCTTTAGTAATCCCGTGATCCAGTGTCAAATCTGTTGATCTGTTTGAATGTAAAATGCTAAGGTAGAGACCCTGTAATCAATGTATTTACTACAGTCTGGAATCTCACCATCTTCAAAGAACGTTTACTGAAGATGCAAACTATTGATTGTAATATGTGGCAATATGTGCTGGCACTTACGATTATTAATAGGTGATGACATTGACCATTTAAAGTTAAATACGTTCTGTATTGAATCCAGTATTGTGATATTCTGACTGCCTAACTCATCTGGCTGAGTGCACTGAAATGCTGTGAAAATTGGGTTTACAAAATGACAGGCAGTTCCCGCTTAATTTCCTCCACTTAAAAAACTACTGGTTCTGGATGACTGAATGTATTGCGAGAACCAGCATGTCAGCCAAGCCCTGTTGGAAAAACAAAATAAATGAAATAGGCTTCATGTCCCAGTTAGCTATATTTAACACTGTAATATTTCACACTTTTAGAAATCTACTCTCCAATATTGCAGAAAAGCTCTCCATCAAAGCTACTGATTATCAGTGGTAAAAATACCTGGAGATGTTTTAGAATTTCTAGCAATCAGGGATTCAAAAACACTTACAATCAAACTAGATTTTTTTCACCGTCTTGTCAAATATTGGGAGGCATGAAAATGGAATAAAATAGGTCAGTGGTTCTTCATGAAAAAAATTTAATTGCCTCCAATAGAGGTCAACCATGGTCAGTTAAATGATCAGGGGAAAATACCTAATTATTCCTCTAGACCTACTTAATACTGGCAGCAATTTTCTTCATTTCTCTTAGAAAAAAAGACCCAAAGACTTTGCCTGAAATAATGGAAAAATACTTCACTTTCGATCAAAATGTGAGGTTCTAACCTCCAGCAGCAGATCATAATACAGTGCCTTCAGGACACAACCATTAGTTTACTGACATTTTGAAATGAGCCAACTAGCCACATTTTTCTAAGTTCTTTAGCAAATGTCCTTTCAATAAAAATAGCATGGCAACAGTTCGGTGGAGCAGAACCTCCTTACATTAAAAAAATTGATACTTTCTTTGCATGAGTTATATCTTGCTACACACTCTGCTCTTAGGTTTGGGATAAGATCCTTGGCAGTAACCTAATTTGAATGCTGAAAATGTGTTTTACTCTTGATTTAATCCCTAAATATCCCTTTGAGTTTGTAAATAGGACACTGGTGCAGGGCTTGTGACTTTAGGGGCAAAAGAGGGCTCTCATGCTGGTGGCTGCTGAAATTTCACCCTTTCTCTTAAGGTTTTTAATGTTGCTAGAATGCAAATACCTTTGGGAAACAGAGCTCTTAAGTTACCAGTCTCCTCAAGCCAGGGATAAATGAATAAAGGCCACTAGTGTGTGACCTACAGCAAGTTACTGCAGTTTTCTACCGAAAGTTTTCCTACCTGTAAAATGTAATAAGGACAGAATTCACTATGACTGTGAGTTACTATTAATGGAAACATTGTGAGGATTAAATGCGTACTTGCTTAGGTCACTGCTTGCAAGTACTGCGTGTTCAGTAGAAGTTGGTTGTTACCATTTTCATTCTTATTGAAACTTCTTTGCAATATCAGTGTAAGTCCAGAGCTCAGCTCATGGTATAATCGTGTTTTTGGTGAATGTAACTATGATAGTGGTGCTAATGACTGGCTTAGGGAAAGAATGGAACCAGAAGGTTCCTTAGTATATACTTGGGTATGTTAAAGATAAACACATTGTTTTACAGTTTGGACTGGTCATTCCTGCTTGATGACCTATTGTTTTTTTGGTAGGAGACAGTGGGAGAGGAGGGGGCATTACAGGGATGACAAACAATAAAAATAAAGTAGTAAATGGGAAGATCTCCGAAGTAGGGAGTTGGAGAAAAGAGAATGAACCTTAGCCTCTGTCACCACCTTGCTGGATGGCCAGAGTAGATGTCTCTGGATCCCAGCGATGCAGAAGGACCTTTACGGAGCTAATAATCTGGATTCCAAGATGGTTGGTGACTTTCGCATTATCCTATGGCTGAGAATGGCAGAAAGAGTATACAACAGGCAGGTGAGGACCTAAAATTCTGCCTACTCAGGTCAAGGACCTCTAAAACAGTGCTTTCCAACTTAAAGTGCATGTAGACCACGTGGAGACCTTGTTAAAACGCAGACTCTCCTTCAGCAGGTCTGAGTTGGGGTCGCTAATTCGCATTTCTAGCACGTTTCCAGGTGATGCTAATGCTGCCTATGTGAGGACCACACTTTGAGTGGCTCTGCCTCAAAACACTGATTTTGTTGTTGTTGTTGTTAAAAGGAGCAGATCAAGTCTGGAAGGAACTGAAAACATGTTTTTACTCATAACCTGAGGCTCTTTGAACCTTTAGACAAAGAGCATGGATTCAGTTGATAACAAACAAATCCTGAGTAATGACCTCAGAGCGTATCCAAGTACCAGCATCTTGGTCTCCGGAAATGAGTCAAAATGCTTGAGTCCATCTTAAGGTAAACCTTTTCCTTCTGCTCTGAAAGGCTTGTGATCTAAAACTGCGCGGTGATTTTACCCTGTGAGAAAGTTAATGTTTCTCTGCTTCTAGAGCTTTCATTTTCTCCCAGAGCAGAGGTATTTTTTGCAGTTCTTGAGCTGTGAGCCCATGATTTACCACTGGGATTCATCCTCTTGCTTGGTTGTTTTACAGAGAGTTTAATCAAGGATCTTTACCTATTCTTCCTGTCAATCTCTTCTTATTTTGCCCCCTCCTACTCAGCAAATTGCATCGGATTTTCAAGGATGGCAAATAGACCTTCAGTGGTATCTCTGAAAAACTGACTTTTTTGGAGAAATAATATTTTGCGGGGCAGATTTCACAGCGATTCCCTTGTGATTTAGATATTTTTCTGTAGTTCTTCTACTCTGCCTTGGCAGTGCACTAGGACGAGGACCTGCAGGCTTGGGAGCTGGCCTGTGTCCCCAACCCCTGAGGACACCGCAGGGAGAAAGGTTGCTCTCTAAGATTGCAGAGACAGTTTCCTGGGAAGGTCACTAGATGCGGATGGGGAAGTGGGAGGAGACCTATATATGACTTACTTCTCTGCTACTATGTGACTGTCTAAATATCAGTTCCCCCATCTGTGATATGGGGTAATAATACCTGTTTTACTTACACAGACGGTTAGAAGGATAATATGAAAAATGCATATAAAAGTTTGTCATTAATGTGTATACAAATTAATTATTATTAGTATTTGTGCTGCATCGGAGATTCCATCACTCACTGGCTTGTCTGAATTATTTTAATATTCAGTGGCTGAGCAGAGTTCCATGTGATCTTTTTTTTTCTTTCACATTTTCTAATTTTTTTTTTTTTTTTTTTTTGCTGTACGCGGGCCTCTCACTGTTGTGGCCTCTCCCATTGCTCAGCACAGGCTCTGGACGCACAGACTCAGCAGCCATGGCTCACGGGCCCAGCCGCTCCGCGGCATGTGGGATCTTCCCAGACCAGGGCACGAACCCGTGTCCCCAGCATCGGCAGGCGGACTCTCAACCACTGCACCACCAGGGAAGCCCAACATTTTCTAATTCTTTTAATTGATCATCAAGGATGATGAAGTCACTGGCAAAACAGTGCTCTTCTGCCCCTCAAGGTTTTCTCTCAGGAGGAGGCTGGGCAAAAGCTCTAACCCCCAACTTTGCTGCTTACAAGAAATTAGCACAAAGTTTTCCCACTTTTAGTATCAAGGTAACAATAGTTCTCAACAAAGAGCATGCCCATTAGCATTGCTTGTTAGAATACCACAAGTATTTTGTCATAATGGTAAGGAACCTACTTCTAACCCCATTAAATATCTTGGTGGCTTTTGGCAAGGAAACACCTTTCACTGCTATTTCTTCTTACCTTTTGTTCTTGCGACTTCTGGTTTAGAGTTCCTTTAAAATGGTTTAACTGGGAGCATTGAGGAAATAGCTACTTATGTTATTTGTGCAAAATAAGTCACTCATGCCAGTTTATTAGATCAGTTTTTAGTAGGGTTTGTCTTTTGTCCCTTGAAAGGGTGCTCTGCACGATAAGGGTTTGGCGACTTTCTTCTGTTGGGGGTTGTCTGTCACAAAGGAAACGTTGGTAGAATGTTGACAGTTACTACTTCTAAGGGACTATGTTGTACGCCTGATTTTCATTCATCTACAAATTTTTATATGCTCTGAAAATTCACTTTGCTTTAGAAAAAACACAAGTATGTTTGAGATTAAGAGCAGGTGTGGTCTATTGCCTTTTATAGACTGTCCATAATCCTTATGTTTGGCAGACAACTAAAAAAGACTTAAATTGTGAATTTAGGCCACATTCCTTTTTGTCAGGTGTGTCTATGATGTGTCTGTTTGCTTATTTTACCTTTGGATTTCTCTTCATTCAGAAGAAATTGTTTACCCTATCATATTATATAATTATAGGGAAAGGACCAACTATAGTCACATTTACTGGTTTATTTATTTTATCATGTTCCCAAATAACCTTTTTCTGGATAAAAAGGTCATTGCTAGAAGGCCAGAGGCTAAGTAGAAGGGACATGAAAGGTTACCTGTTACAGAAATAAGAAGAGTGAGCTGTGTGACTTTGGGCCAGTGGCTTTACCTTTCTAAGCTGAGGGTTACTCATCTTTAAGATATAGATTGTAGGGCTTCCCTGGTGGCGCAGTGGTTGAGAGTCCGCCTGCCGATGCAGGGGACGCGGGTTTGTGCCCCAGTCCGGGAAGATCCCACATGCTGCAGAGCGGCTGGGCCTGTGAGCCATGGCCAATGAGCCTGCGTGTCTGGAGCCTGTGCTCCGCAACGGGAGAGGCCACAACAGTGAGAGGCCCGTGTACCGAAAAAAAGAAAAAAAAAAGATATAGATTGTATATCTTATAGGGCTGAGGTGGCACATCCGGAGACGTCAGTATTCAGCTCACACCTGGTGTCTGACCTCCTCTTGTCTTAGTCATTTTTAATAGCAGCAACATTTTTAACATCTCTCGCTTTCTGAGCAAATTCTTGCTTGTTTCACTGTTCAGTATCTAAATTTCATCAAGCTAATTATCATGCACAGTGTATTTGTAGAAATATTTCAATAGAATGTAGCAAGAATAAATCCTGAATTGCTGTAAATGCAATGTATTTCTGAACTCACATACTGCCTGAACATCAAAACATGGAAGTTATCTGTAAATTGCTGAAAAAAAATCCACACACATGATTCTGCAGCATTTGCTCAGGAAAAACCAATAGATGCTCTGTAAGAAACAAATCTTAGAAGATGATCTCAGTGTTACATCTGGGTATATCAGCCATATTATCATTCTAAGTGTGAGTATCCAGGGACATGCCTTTCTGGAAATGGGTTATTAAACAAAAAAAGCAAATTGGCGACAGACTGTCTGCTTGTTTTCTGCGTAGAGACTCAGGGTGCGTGAGGCGGAAAGGAAGCTCTTGTTTGTTGCCGATGATGGTACACAGAGCTAGGGTCGGTGGGGCGTTAAGGCAGTTGCATCGAATGTGCAGAATTAGAGCAGGTTCATTTGCAAAAGCACAGGTAATGCTGGAGATGGGAGTCAGGCCTCACCCCAGTGAGGGGGAGGGCAACACATGACTCTACAGATGCAATCTGGGCTACACTGGGAGTTCTAGTGCATCCCAGTAAGTGGCTGCTGTCCCAGGCTCAAGCTCCTGTTCAGCAGTTTCCTTTCGGCTGACTGCTCGTTGTGATGAGTGGACGTGGGGCTCTGGGCTCACAGCTTGGACCCAGACTTCAGTTGGCTGTGAGCTTGACACACAAGGCAGTTGTTATTCTCCCATTGCCTCTGTTCTGTTCACATTGCATGGCTTCAAAACGCTCCTGGGAGTGTTATTTGACAGATGTGCTCTAGGACAAAAACATTCTCCTGTGAAGGAGGCGAGGTGGGTAATTTGGCAATGGGAAGATGGAAAACCATTTCAGTCATTTTCCATCCCACAGAGAGCTTCTGATGTCAACAGTTTGGCCCTCAGCTCCAAAGTTGCTTTAGTAACTGAGCGCTGTCGGGTTGGTCTAAGACATCAGGCTCTTAACAACTTGGATCATAAAGAATGTGGCACAGTGTCAGCCCAGTCTGTTTTGCTGCTTACTGAAAGGGGATATGATAAATGTATCTGAGTTGGCACTACGATCAAGTAGACAACAGAATTCATTAAGCTCACCATAAATGTGTCTAGGAGCATATTGGAAAACTAGTCATCCTGGATGGATTCACCAAGTGACAGTAGATTTCTAACACTGGCTCTGACCATCTGGGGAAACTTGGAAAATGCTCAATTCTGAATCTTTCTGTTCTGAAGACCTTAGCCATTTTAGAACAGGCAGCACGTGACTATATTTTGGAAAGAACATGCCGACCATCTACAGATTTAAGGTAGTCAGAATTGCAAAGCAACAAATGTTTGTCTTAGGCATTTTGAGGCACCCATCCAGGATTTTGGAGTTCCACGTGGGAGGTATTTTTTTCAAGAACACAGCTTTTTTGGTCTTATGACCCAATTCCATAGTCAGTGAAAAGATTATGCTCTCCGATTGTTTGCCTGAGGCAGACAGAAGCCATTTTACTACAAGTACAGGGTTTATATGAGAGCAGACTCTACGTACTCATATGCTATTGTCTATAAAAACAGGCAGGCATAGACGCTGGCAGTGGACATAGATTAGCCTAGCTTCACATGTATCTTGTGGGTGATTTCTTAATTTTTAAAATTTCTCATTATTCAAACAAGGTCCTGGCTTACGCTTGGTCCAGTTTCTTCCCTTCCTGGCACCGAGGAAGCCTGCATTTCCTGGTTAGTTGTCTTCTGCGCCCACCCTCCGCTCAGAAAGAATAGTTCAGGGATGGTGAGTGGCAACTTGAAGTCCAATAGCTGTGGGTTGGAAACCTGCCACTGACAGCTGGAAACTGCATGTCCTTGGAAAAGTCAGGTACCTTCTCTGAGTCTCTCAGAGTCCTGAGAGGTAAAACAGGGGAAATCACCTCCTTGCTTGGTGATTCCGACGTGTAAATAAAATCACAGATGGAAACTTGGGAGTACACTCCCTGGCTCATATTAGGTTTTCAATGACTGTTGCGTGTTCTTAATCAAACTTTTCAAACGAGGGTGACCATCGTCCAAGTCAGGGTTTTTTGGGTTTTGTTTGTTTGTTTGCTTTAGAATGAAAATTAGTAAACATCAGGATGACAAGCATAAATCAGGACTGTCCTTTACATGCCAGGCCATCGATCACCATTCTTCAAGGAGGTCTGATCTCTACTTCGAATGTCTGCATGAAGTGAGAGCTTCACCGTTAGTTTATCTTTGCCAGTCATCTGGACAGAAGTTTCACCTGACCATCTGCATTTATAATTTTGTTTCTTTTCACTTGACTAGCCTTCTTCTATAAATTGTCATTCGTTTCTGGTTTTACAGATATTTCTTGAGCTAACCGTTGCTAAAATACATTGTTATTTCTACTTTACCCTAATAACTCTGATTTAATATATTTGATATACTCATATACAAAGTGACGTACCCCAACTCTAACAATTTTGGATAAGATACAAAAAGGATAATAACGAATTTATACCAAAGAAGTAAAGATATGTGTGTAATTTGTACTCAATGTGTCTATATCTGTGTCCACACTAGTAGATTTCCAGAGTGAAAATACACATGTATACTGACCATATGTATAGATACACGTGTGAGTTCTCACTCAGCTCCACCTGCACCTTTAGGGCTCCCTGACCTAGCCTTATGCTTTCATGCTGCCCATCATTCATAACACTTTTGCCATATAACATCTTTGTTAAGATTTTGAACTACTATATCTTTCTTTTCCTTTCTCAAACTATACATTGCCTTTCTGGTGTCCTGTGTTAGGGCCCTCCAGGACGACTAGACTGCTAATCCTATTCACTCTCAGGATCCAATGTAGTTGTACCAAGGCGTTTGCATACTATAATATCTTATGCGTTAATATTATTACTGTTACCTAATATATTAATATTATGTATTAGTTTTATTTCCTATTGAAATTGACATATATTAATTTAAAAGTATATCTATAGGTAGTCAATACTTTATTTTAGTGTGTTACCCCTCCAAGAAAAACTCTTCATTTCAACTCAGACTTTCAGACTTCTATCAAGTGCAAAGAAATATGAGGGGAGGTTCTGTCCACATGGAAGTCCAATTGGGTGAGTTGCCCCTCGACTCACTTCATAAAGGAAATTGCCTCGCCTGCCTCTTACAAGCAGACCTCAGAGATATTGTGGGTTTGGTTCCAGACCAGCCCAGTAAAGCAAATATCACAATAAAGCAAGTCACACGAATTTAATGTTTCCCAGTGTGTATAAAATTTATGTCTACACTATACTGTAGTCTTTAGTGTGCAATAGCATTATGTCTTAAAAAACAATGTACATACCTTCTGTAAAAAATAATGCTGTTGGGGACTTCCCTGGCGGTCCAGTGGTTAAGACTCCACGCCCCCAATTCAGGGGGCACAGATTCGATCCCTGGTTGGGGAACTAAGATCCCGCATGCTGCCTGGTGCAGCCAATAAATAAATGAATAATGCTGTTGGAAAAATGGTGCTGATAGACTTGCTCAGGGCAGGGTTGCCACAAACCTACATTTTGTAAAAAAAAACCACCAATACTCAATATCTGCAAAGCACGATGAAGTGAAGTGCGATCAAACGAGGTATGCCTGTGTTGCCTGTCTTGGTTCTCAACAGATGTGGCTTTAGAGGGTGTAGTTCCGGTTGCCCGCGGCTGAGAGAAGGGCACCGGCACTGAGTGTCTAGGGTGGGAGGCTTTAGATGTACAGCAAAGCCTGACTGTCCTGCACGAGTTTTCAACGTCTCCCGTGACTGTATTTTATGTAGAAACACAAAGTGTTTTTTAACCATTTTAAGAAATGGGCTGAATTTCCCGGGAATGAAACTGTAAATTAGGGGAGATGATAGTTTGTTTTGCTGAGCACATTGGAACGAGTTGTTCACCATCTTTGAAAGTGGCATCATCAAAGGCAATGCTGCTCGTGGCTTTTTGATCACTGATGTGTCGTCCTCTCATCAGTCAGTATCTGTAGCGATTGTATTTATGGTCATTTTATGTGTATATATAAACACGCTGTTAGTCCTTATTTTAAATGTTTCACTAAAAAAGAAATCATTTTAACAATCTTCAGTAGTTGTAGCAGTCAGAGTCTGGTCAGGAGAGAGAAATGACAACAGATATTTGAACAGAGAAACTTTAAAGCATTCTTACTTAAAAAGCTGTCAGCTGGTAACTTAAAAGGTTAAAAAGAAATGCTGAGGTACCCTGGAAATAGCAACTTAAGGAAGCAGCTACCACCACTAGGGAACAAAGGGAAAAACGTAGAAACTTCGAGGCAAGACCCTGTGAAGCCCAAAGTCAGACCTCTAGGGAGAAGGGTGGCGGGACTGGTGCTGGTGTTTCTGAGCTCAGAGGAGGGGTCATGAAACTGGGATCCAGACCTCTGATGAAGGAACGATGGCTGGCTGGTGTCTGAGGGAAGTGGGCCCGTGAAGCTGCTTCTCTAAGTGTGGACAAATCCACAAACTGTGTTCAGGTGCCACCAAGGAAAGGCTCTGCAGCTGATGACGTACGGCAGGGTGAGGCTCACAGGAGCCCTAGGCAGCCAAGAGGCTCCCCAGTGGGAGATGGGAGGAGCATCTTCCTTCTGCGACTTTCCTCTTCCTTCTCCAGCTCTGAGGTCTCCAGTGCCCCTAGAGGCAGATCCCAACGGGGAGAAACTTGGCCAAGCAGAGATGGGGTTTGGGGACCCAGCAACACAAAGCAGAACTTGGGATCGAATAAGTTTGGAACTGAGAGACAATGAATTAGTAAGTGGTACACTTGGCGATTGTCTTACATCTCCTGAATCCAAACTTGCTCATTATAATCATGTCTTTTAGTATAGTTATACCTAGGCATTTGTGTATTATAATACATTAAATGTATTTAAATACACATATACATATTATAATACATGTAATATACATAAATATAAATACATATAGTGTATGTTTTGGGTTGGCCAAAAAATGCGTTTGGGTTTTTCCATATGATGTTATGGAAAACCCTAACGAACTTTTTGGCCAACCCAATATTTGTTTCCTGTTCTTTTATATTACATAATCCTATGACATTGATTTAAATTATGTTTAGAGAGAAGTAGTAATTTCATTTCAGGAGAGCAAAGGAGACATTATAAAATATTTGTTACAAAAAGTGGGTATTGAGTCTCCTAGTGTTAAGACCCCCTGTCTTGGTTTGATGCTATAATATCCGTTTGGACTCTAGACTGTCAGCTTCTCGCGAGCTCAGCGTGGCAGGCCATCTACTCTCAGCTACAAGGCTTGTGTAGGAAAAGGACCTCATGTGCTTTTACGTTCTGACCACACTGCGGACACCTTCTCATAGTTGGCATCCGTGGATCTTTTTTTTTGGAACGGGCATGCTGTAATGGAGATGTGAATCCCAGCCATCATTCTGGTTGTCCCCAGGTTTTTAGGGCTACTTCTAAGGGTCGTGAAGGCACACGTGGGAAGTGACATTATCTACCACTGCCACCTCGGCCAGTGGCAGAATTTTGAGTGCCCATCGCAGTCAGGGCCTGGGCTTTTTATGAAAATTATATTCAAAAACAATGGTTACCAGTTGTTGAGCTTCTGCAGCAGTTGGCAACTCTGTTAGGGGTTATAAGCACAATGTTATCTACCCACAACAATTTCTAAGTAGTAAATATTATCCCCATTTTATAGATGTGGTCATTGATGCAGAGACCTTGGGACTTTCCTAAGACAACCCAGCTCCATTCCGTTTTCTACAACTTATAACTTCCTTTCACTCTGCTTCCCTGTAGCAACGCATGACACAAACTCATTATTTGTGAGAGGTTATTTTTGCAAACAGTACAATTACTTGACAGATTAATTGACACTAATTAACTGAAAGAGTCAATAAATTCATAATATAAATGCCTGATACATAGTAGAGTCTCAGTAAATATCTGTTGTATATATATGAGTATATTGTTAAAACATGTTTGTTGTAATGATAATATTCAAATTGATCCATTTTGACCTTGAGCGCATCATCTATCCAGTTTTTCTAAAAGGCCAGATGTGCATAATAAAGCTAATTACCCAACAGTAGAAAATGATTTTTTTTTAAGAGGGCCTCTTGTCATTTGAGCTTCAGGCAAATGGAATTTCAAAACACAAGAGAAAAAGAGACGACGCCCTGCCCATGACAGTTATTCCCAGAGAGTTTCCAAGTATAAAATCTTGGCCACAAAATAGAGGGTACTTTCACATCTATATAGTGCAGAAAAGAGTTGCTTTGAAGACAAAGCCAGTAATTAAAATGAACAGAAGCAATTATGTGATTGATAAATCTCTTGTCTCAGCCACTCAGGAAATCAGACTTATCAAAACTACCATCGTTTTCTATTTCTTTTTTAAGCTTCAGTGAAGCAGAATCATTTTTGAAGACTTGATGTCATGATGAACATTTTGTTCATAGCCCCCTTACATAATACTGAACATAGTTGTAGACAGAGAGGGCTTTTGTAATCGAATACCAAATATAGACTTCCTTGAAAGTAAAGCTTGGGGAAAATGTGGAACGCTTAGGCAGTAACACTTAACCAGAATCGCACTCTTCGGGCTGGCTGGTAAAATAAGCTAACCGCTAAAAATACTAGCATCAGTTTTCAAAACATTTTATCCAGATGTATTAATGTTCCTTCCGATTGCATTGCAGGGCATGAAAGGAAGCACATCTTGCTGAAATAGGCACTTATTTTATTTGAGCTTGACTTTCCTCTGACCAAAATATCAGATATTAGGTTGAATGTCTGCCACTGCCCTCTTCTGGATAAAATATAATACGTTTACAGAGATGATCTACCTTTTTCACCTCTGGGCTAAACAATTTCTCCTTCAACTTTGAGAAGGGAAACAAATGATAATAGAATACAATTTGGTTTTGCTGTGAACATAAAGGATGCACTATACTCACTGCATTCCAGCGAACGTGAATAAATATTTAAAATATATTACCTTGGTACTCAATTAGTTTTCCCTACAGTCTTGAAAACGTCACTCTAAAATTAAGATTGTATTCTGAATTCTGTATCTATTTAGGCAGATACATTTATCTTTTACAAATATTTTCAATAGTTAGAGTTGAAAGAGGTTTGACCATTAATGTTTTATGGAGGCAAAATCTTGACATCATTGTGACTTGGGTCCAAATTCTTGTTAGAGCTTCAGTTTCCTAAGCTGGAACTATAAATCAAAAAATATATACGTTATTTGATAATTGTGAAAATTAAATGAGCTTATGCATGAAGCACTTATCTTTGTACCTGACCTATGGTATTTTCTAAATACAGTATCTGCTATGATAAGAGTTTTATGACATTCTCTTAGTTTTTGCTTTTCTGTAAATCTTTTGATTTCTCCATTGAATCTGAATGAGGCCCTTGCTGGGTAGAGTAATCTTGGTTGTAGGTTTTTCCCTTTCAACCCTTTAAATATATCCTGCCACTCCCTTCTGGTCTGCAGAGTTTCTGCTGAAAAATCAGCTGACGACCTTATAGGGATTCCCTTGTATGTTATTTTTTGCTTTTCCCTTGCTGCTTTTAATATTTTTTCTTTGAATTTAATTTTTGCTAGTTTGATTAATATGTGTCTTGGCATGTTTCTCCTTGGGTTTATACTGTATGGGACTCTCTGCACTTCCTGGACTTGGGTGGCTATTTCCTTTCCCATGTTAGGGAAGTTTTCGACTATAATCTCTTCAAATATTTTCTCAGACCCTTTCTTTTTCTCTTCTTCTTCTGGGACCCCTGTAATTCAAATGTTGGTGCATTTAGTGTTGTCCCAGAGGTCTCTGAGACTGTCTTCAGTTCTTTTCATTCTTTTTTCTTTATTCTGTTCCTTGATAGTTATTTCCACTATTCTGTCTTCCAGCTCACTTATTCGTTCTTCTGCCTCATTTATACTGCTATTGATTCCTTCTAGTGTATTTTTCATTTCAGTTATTGTGTTGTTTATCACTGTTTGTTCGTTCTTTAGTTCTTCCAGGCCCTTGTTAAACATTTCTTGTATTTTCTTGATCCGTGCCTCCATTCTGTTTCCAAGATTTTGGATCATCTTTACTATCATTACACTGAGTTCTTTTTCAGGTAATTTGCCTATTTCCTCTTCATTTAGTTGGTCTTGTAGGTTTTTACCTTGCTTCTTTGTCTGTAACATATTTTTTTGTTGTCTCATTTTTTTTGATGGTTGAGGCTGTGTTCCTATCTTGCTGGTTGTTTGGCCTGAGGCGTCCAGCACTGGAGTTTGCAGGCATTTGGGTAGAGCCGGGTAATGATGCTGAGATGAGGACCTCTGGGAGAGCCTTTATTAAAACACAGCGTTTCTAACACTTGATAAAATATCAGGAGAAACTTAGTCTCTGGCTCATTTCAGGTTGACAGTTGAGTCAAGCTGTTATTATATATACAAATTATGTGTTAGCTGCGTGCTCTGGAGAAATGAACCCAAACAAGAATGGAAAACAAACCCACTTACTAAAGTGTGACTTTGGGCCTGTGGCCCATTCCTTCTGTGCCTTAGTACCTCTTTATGTAAAATGGGAATACTAGTTTCAAATTCATATGTTAGATGTGAATATTAGTGAGAGATCTAATACAGAGAAAGTGTTCAGTGTACGTTAATTCTCCATATTATTTTTACACACATGTGGAGAAGTAGCAAAGCCATGGGCTTTGAAATCAAACATCTGTATAAATATCATCTTCTATACTTGTTTCTGAAATTGACATTTCCATCCATAAGATGGTTGTCGTGAGTATTAAAAGAGTTGTGTGCAAAATGCTTAGTGTGTGTAGTGTCAGATGCGGAGAAGGTGTAGAGCATATAAAAAAACAACTTCTAATACCATTTTTGCCTGCCACCTGCTTTGTGCCAGACCCTGTGTTCGGAGCTAAAATCTCTAATTCTCACTAGGTCCAGGCAAGGTAGTCACGAGGAAACCTTGCTCAGGTCTCACTGCTAGGAAGCCCTTAAATTGCATTAATTCTTCTCTTCTTTTCCTTCTTTGATGTTTCACCTACACTGGGCTGCATACTATTTCTGGTTGCACAAATTTTCACACTTTAGGGCCCACCAGTGTATATCATTTCCAAAAATGCACAGTGATGTTTTCCAACTCCAGTCCCATCAACTTGAGCCACTCCTGTGGCCTAGTTCATGAGCCACCTAATCTGATGAACTGAATTATGGCAGGGTTGTTTTTGGGTCTGTGTGCTCCTCCCCCAGAAATGACACATTTGCC
The DNA here is from genome assembly GCF_039906515.1 of Pseudorca crassidens. Lineage (NCBI taxonomy): Eukaryota > Metazoa > Chordata > Mammalia > Artiodactyla > Delphinidae > Pseudorca > Pseudorca crassidens. The sequence goes on from NC_090313.1 coordinate 9,856,655, forward strand.
TCCTAAAGACTGGCTCCTTTGGCCTCAGATCCTACAAGTCAGGCTCATAGAGGAACTTTCAGATAGCACAGAAGGTCAGCCATGGAAGTCTTTGGGGAGTGTTGTGACTCCAAATTTACCCCACATCATCAGACCAACCCCTGTCTAAGCTGCCTTGACTCACCCTGTGTAACTCTGCAGAGTTTCAAAAGCTTAACACACAGCTTCATGTATGTTAACCCATCTTCAAAGGTAGTTACAATTGCACGTGTTGAATTTCAATCAAAGTAGGTAGATTATCTGGGCCTGGAATCAGAATGGGAGGAAAGTAAAAGAACGAATTTATTATCTGATATACAGCAGTCTTCGCATATGTGAATTCTGAGATTTAAAAAAAAAAAAAGATACATATATATCCTTGTTTTTTGTTGTTGTTGCTGTTGATTTTTAATTTTCTTGAGAAAGTCACTTACATTCTCATGTGTAAAATGACGAGATTTGATGAAATAAGGTGTGCAGTACCACTCAATTCTAAAAGTCTATATTTATTTGAATTGACATTAACTAGCAAATTGCATTTAAAGTTGAGATCAACCACTGCTCATGAAAATTGGGTTTAAGAAAAGCATTGTCTTTAGTTTTTAGTCAAGACTTGTCATTCAGCACAGCTCCACATTCAGAGCCCTTCTAACTATTGATTAATCTCTATATAGGTTTGCAAAATAGTAACCTGTCCTTTTGCCTGCTTTAGGGACCTTAGATAATAAACACATACTAAACAACAATTTATGTTTAGCCACAATTTAATGGGTCTGGGAAAATATCAGAAGCTTGATTGTCAAGATAGCTACTAAAACAAAATTCCAGGAGTAGAAATTAAAGATACTTTCTTATCTCTTCTTTATCTTGTCTTCAGATTTTCCTTTATACATGAGGTAGAGTGATTTTCCTTTCAATATTTTCAGCTTACATCTGCATTAAGATTCAGTTGAGGAAATTCTGTTTTAGCACCTCTGACCTTCCAATACCAAAGAACAAGTAGGGTGATTGGTTTTACTGCACAGGTCTCTGGGTACCCAAGCTTTTCATCCTACCAGAGGACATTTATTCTCACCTTAATCAAAATAAATTACTAACTCCCTAGGATTATATATTGTCAGAGTGAACTCAGTTTTATTGTTCTGGATATCAAATCAGGAAATTGCCCATGTCTTACATTCCTAAATAGTGTCGCAGTCACTCTTTATTCCATCAGAGTTCTTCTCTTAATAATTAATCAGAAAATGGAGTGTCATCACCTTCATTTTTTCTAACAGAAACAGTAGTGTTGTTTAGAAAAATAACATAAAATTGTAAGTTGCAAAACTTAGGTCAAATAATTTCTCCAGCCCTTTTCAGTTGAAGGATTATGGACAAATGAACTTTCATTTAAGGATTATTTTCGGATTAAATAAATTTGGGTTAAGTCTGGTGCTTGGTACATACCGAGAGGTTGATAAATTGTTCTACCTCACCAGACCATACACCGCACGCACACACACACACACACACACACACACACACACACACACACACCCCCCATACATATACACACACAGGGAGTGGGGGGAAAGAAAAAGAGAAAGAAAGAGAAACTTAGCCTTAATTAAAATAGAATTGAATTGGTAAAAAAATGTATACAAAGTGCATGGCAGAGTGTGCAGAGGAGAGATGGTGAGGGTTAAGGCCAATTATACTACTTTTTAACTTCTTTTGTTTAACTTTTCTTTGTTTCATATTTGGTCAATGGTATTTCCTGCGAAAATTTCAAGTACGGTAAAAGGATAAATGTTGGGAATTTGGGGGGAACTTTCCACTTAAAGAATAAAGACCAGAAACTGTGATAGTAGGAGACATTGGGAATCAATATTAATGAATGTTTTGGGGGGAGCCATTTCTGCCAGTGTAGCTCTTTGTGGTTGGGACTGTCATAATCACTCCACTTAAAAGGCAATCCATCCAGCATGTTAATGAGAAAATGCACACCTGCACGGGGTGGCTCTCCTGCAAAATGCATTTCTCTTGTGCTGATTTTGATTGTAAGTTGTCTGGGGAATACATCTTCAAAGCCCTTCCTGTTGCCTTTTTTTTTTTAAATTTTTTAAAATTTTTTTTAGTGTGATTGCTTCAAAAACTTCCTGCTTCCTTTGACTATATATAATTCATACCATTATTATAATGATATTTACCTCTAAGTATCTGAGCCAGCCTTAATTTTATGCCTTATCTTGAAATGGTCAGCAAGTAATACAAGTCATTTTAATTACTAGTCTATAATTTTTTTCTCCCTGGATGTCTATTAGAAAATGAAAAGAAAGTATGTTATTAAAAATGCCTTGTTAGTAGGAAAGTTAAATGGAAGAAAGAAAAAAAAAAGTTCATTCGTTGATTTTTTTTCAACAAACACTTACTGACAACTCACTCTTTTTTTATTGAAGTATATTTGATTTACAATGTTTCAGGTGTACAGCAAAGTGATTCAGCTATACATTTATATACATATATATGTATTCTTTTTCAGATTCTTTTCCATTAAAAGTTATTACAAGATATTAAATATAGTTCCCTGAGCTATACAGTAGGTCCTTGTTGTTTATCTATTTTACATATAGTAGTGTGTATCTGTTAAACACAAATTCCCAATTTATTTCTCCCCCCGTCCCCTTTGGTAACCATAAGTTTGTTTTCTGTGTCTGTGATACTGACAACTAATCCTTGATGCTGGGATATGCCTGTGAATCAAAACAGAGCAGAACACCCTATCAACATAGAGTTTATTATATTCTAGTGGAAGAAGAACGATCACAATAAATAAGAAAAATATAGAGTATATGTTAAAAGACGAGTGCAGAGGAAAGAAATGTAGCAGAGCAAGGAGTCAGGGACATAATGAGTGGGGATGTTGCAATTTGCAGTAGGGTGAGCCTCATTGGGAGAATGATATTGAGCAAACGTTTGGAGGCCATGCGAGAGTTCATCTTTTGGGCAGGAGGAAAGAGCATTCCAGGAGGAGAGAACGCCCTGAGCAAAGGTTTCAAGTTGGAGCATAAGTTATACAAAAAATGAGGCCAGTTACTACAGTAGAGAGGGATGGAGAGCTAGATGAGCTCTGAGATGTAAGAGAGACTAATCTCAAGGCCGTTAGAGGAATTGGCTTTTACCTGGACTGAAATGGAAAACTAATTTTTCTATTTCACGGTTTTGAACAGAGGAATGACAATCTCCCTAACTGTTAAAAGACTTCAGGGTTGAGAATAACAGAGAACGGAGTATAACGGAGTATAACGGAGAATAACGGAGAACAAATTGGAAATAAGAGGCATTTTCAGTAATCCAGATGAAAGATGATGGAAGCTGGGACCAGAGTGATTGCAATGGGGGTGATGTCAAGTAGCCCTGATATATTTGAAGGTAGAGAGGACAAAGTTTGCTGATGAATTGGTGTTGCACTGAGAGTAGAAAAGCATCAAGGACGAATCTAAGTTTCTTCAACAGATGGAAGGTTAATGAAACTGGATAAAGGAACCAAGTCAAGTGATTTTATGGGAAAATGCGTTCAGTTAAATTATGACATAAGTTGCTGAAGTCTATTCTAAGAGATTAACCAGGAGTTTGAGTTTAGAGTATGTTACTTTTCATTCAAGGCACAAGAATTTATGCATCAGTATTCATGTTTAATACTGACCTCACTTAAATGTTTTCCCATCTCTCTGAGTTTGGGATTGAACAGGGTTCAAAGTCCATCATTTAAGTGGCCATTTATCCATTTTTATTGCTGTTGTTGGTTTTCTGGTTGTGACTCCTGTTCCTGAAACTAATGAGTACCAGCATTTGGGAAGGTGGATTAGAGGCGTTTGGCAAATGCCAGTTCTATTTTGTCCCTTAACACGGCTCTCTCTTCTATAATGAACACAAGCTAACAAGAGAAGACACGGCTTCAGGATTTTTTAGATAAGACTAAGGAATAGCTCTGAGGAAGACTTTCTGAATTCCAGCTGAACTGAAGCATAACTATGTAGGTTTTTCCTTTTAAGTCCATTTTATGAGGTGAAGCATTTCACAGTGATCTTTCACATTTATCTGCACTGTGATCTCTTCAGGGTGCTGTTGACACAACGTTATGGTCTTAATTTGGATTCTTCCTTTTCCATTTTGGATTCACACCATAAATTTCTCGGTGGTAATTTTAAATGTAGTCCCTGTATAGTAATAAGAGAATGGGTAAATTTAATATCTTAATATGGAATTTTTGGTTTCTCTATTTGTTTTGTTTGCTTAAACAGTTATAGCTCATTTAAAAAAATAATTGTTATTTTCAGGATTACAGTTGCAATAATATACTGCTGTATACATATGATTCCATTTATAGATACTAAATCTGAAACATTATAATTTTACACTTGGAAACTCATTTTAGTTTTGCTTTTACAAGTTTTACCATTCGTGTTTGCAATTAATACATAAGTCTGTTTAACACTACCTCAGAGTTTTGGCACAGAGAACTGAGAGAGTGATGTTTAAATTCGCCAGTCTTGAAAGAGAAGAAAATGGCTCGTAGGGGAACCAGCAGTCAGAGGCTGACGAGGCATATTTAGAGGAACTGAGGACGGTCCCAGCAGACTTGTCTAAAAGGCTTGCCTAAGACGTCGGCAGCGCCAACACTGGGAGCCCCCCCGAGTTCTCATTCTCACCTCGGTTGGTCCTTGGTTCTTTCAGCAAAGTCTATGGACACTTCTTCAGAATGGACCCCAGTGTGACAACTTCTCACCCTCTCCAGCCCAAGCTGCCATCTCCATCCTCTCCTGGATTATTACAAGAGCTTTCTAACTGGTCTTTCTGTCACCCTTGTCCTTCCACAGTCTATTCTCTGTCCAGAAACCAGGTGGAGCCTAGTAAAACCCAGCTCACATGGCATCACACCTCAGCTCAAAACACTCCATTGTCTTCCCAAATCAGTAAGAGTAAGAGCCGAAGTCCCTACGGCCAGCTCTCCACCCCACGCACAGCTTCGCTGAGTCCGTCTCCTAGCCTCCCGCCTCTTGCTTGCTCTGTGCCAGTTATCATGACCTTCTGGTCGTTTCTCATACATGCCAGGCAAGTCACCACTTACTGATCCTGCTTTCAGACTCTTTTCCTCCCAGCTAGCTATGGATTTCTTCTAGCACATCCTTCAGGTCTCTGTTCAAAGGCCACCTCCTCAATGAAGTTTGCCCTGGCACTCTATAGCAATGTTTCCTTTCTTATCACCTCCTGACGCATTGTATATTGGCATGTTACATGTTGACTTATTAAACATATTTAGACTTATATATGTGACAAGTGTAATACAACTGTAAAAACGATCTAGATCTAGCGATAGATCATCTATTTCTCACCTGGAGAATGTAAGCTCCATGGGGATAGACTCTTTATCTGTTTTGATCACTGCTGTGATCAAATAATAATTATTTATTGTTTGAACAATAATTATTTATTGATTAGACCAACAAATAACTCTTATCTTTAATACAAGTTCCTCTAGGAAAGAAAACATGCTATTCCCCTCTTTCTGTGGCACCTTGAAAGTTGAGACTTGGTTTCATTTCATACCATAGAAAAAACAGTGAATTTTGAAAGACACTAAGTAAGTGCCGAGAAAGGAAGAATTTAACAGAAAAGAGAACATAAGACAGGAGTCAGTGGCAGAGTCCCTGTATGTCTCTGGGGAAGGGACACTAAGGTGAGCTACCCAAGGGCTCTCCGGGTGACTGTCAGCAAAGATGTCAGGGCAGGAGAGGGGCAGGAACAACTCTGACCATTACTCAGATCCAGTGGTGTCCAGAGAACCACTGAGCCTCTCAGGTCTCCTTCCTAAATATCTCTGTAGCCTTTTCTGTTCTCTCCGTTCTCACTGTCTGCATGATCTCTTGTCTGGATTCTAACCGCCAGGCTTCCTAGACTTCAATGTCGCCTCTTCTTTCTCATCCCCATGGTTGGAGAACTCTGAAAGGTGGATGTATCATGTCCTTGCTTACAACTCTGTAATAGCCCCTCCCCATTGATCTGAGAATAAAGTTTAAGCTCTTAATACATTGCATAGGTGTTTGCAACTTCATGGCTCTCCATCCTTACAGCTTTAAACACTCGTTGGCTGGACCACATTCTCTCAGACCACTGCGCCTTCAGGGACACTGATCTCTCTGCAGCCTGAAATCTTTCTTTCTCTGTAAGACTGCATCCGTCTGTTCATCTCCCATATCTCAGTCTGGATGAGACACTTGTCTTGATACCTGCTTAGCTGAGCTAGATGTCTCTGTAAGGGTCCAGTAGGCTCCTGCTTTACAGTACAGATTGCACATATCACCTGGTGTTAGAATTCCATGTTTACATACTGGTGTCTCCTCTGGACTATACGTTTCTTGAAGGTGTAGAGAAATTTGCTTTGTCTACAGTTGTGTTTTCAGTGCCTAACACGATGCCTGCCACATCTCAGGTATTCAAGATTTGAATGATGGTTTAGTCTCCCCAGATGTCGATATCTGGGAGTCACAGTCTAGGAGAATGTTCCCCAGGTAGGCAGTTAGGTGGAGAAGATAACGCACGTTCCCCCTAACAAATGTGTGGAACTATATAGAGACTAGCCCTTTGGTAGTGGCCCTCTCTTCTCTGGGGAAACTTTGTCTGGGACCTTGTTGGGGGAGCAGAGAGACAATGCTAGAAATAACCACCCTGCCTTTGGGGATGATTCCCACCAGGGTCTTTCTTCGGCTCCAGGAAATCCTCCATGCCCTTCAGATCAAGGACTCAGTAGAGACGGTGTATCACTCATGCTCTGAACAGGGAACAGAAACCTACTCAGCTGGGACTTTAAAGCTCAGTGATGAAGATCCTGTCTGCAGGGATGTGGGCAGTATTGAGGAAACACCCTGAAAGCAGCCAAGCGAAGACCCTTTATGCCATAGGCCTGAGCACTGGCATTCCCAGAGGCTGGAGAGAGCTGGAGCTGTGCGGAGGGTCGACCCTGTAGAAACAGGAGGCTTGGAGGAAAGCACCACTGCCGAATCCACAGCCAGGAGAGAGCAGCGGAAGAATTGCACCAGTCTCTCCCTCCTACTGTCTGGTCTCCTTCAACTGTCTACCGTTGGCCAAACCCAACTAGCAGTCAGAGGGCAAGGAATCCCGGGTGCTGCAACCCATGGGGCTCTCTCCACAGCCCACATGGGCATAGAACAGAGCAGAAAGTGTAGAGACGGATGAGTGTGGGCAGACGGAGAGCCAGCACAGTCAACTCGGCTGTTCACTCTCGGCTCCGCGCTCTGCAGCCCAGAGGGAAGATTCTCTGGCGTGATCAGGCACGCCACATTCTGACTTGTCTAGCAGAACAGCTTGAGCATCGTTTTCTGAGTGTCTAGTTCCCAGAGGCCTTTGCCTCTGCCCCTTGTCCTCGGTACCCTCCCGCACCGCCATCCCTGTTAAGAGCCATGACTGAAGCACAGCCCCAATTTTTCCCACGTGTCCTGGTCCAGCTCTACTTGCAAAGTGCAGCTGATTCATGTGAAGGGAGCCTGGTCCTGTGCCCTGCTGACCAGGGGTCATGCTCTGAGAGGCTGGGTCTTCAGCCCACCCTCTAGACCGCTCAGTACTTTTGCAGGGGCTGGAGATGAGCAAGGAGTTGATATGGTCTCAGATCCATTCCTTACCGCTGCTTCCTACTACACCAAGAGCTCCATCTACAGGGAAGCCGAGTATACCCGGTGGAAATCAGACCTGAGCTTTTTTCTGGAGTTCTAAGAACCAGTGATTTTTTTTTTTTTCGTTGAAGTATAGTTGATTTATAATATTGTGTTAGTTTCAGGTGTACTGCAAAGTGATTCGGTTATACATACATACATATATATGTATATATCTATATTCTTTTTAAAAATTCTTCTCCATTATAGTTTATTATAAGATATTGAGTATAGTTCCCTATGCTATACACTAAATCCTTGTTGTTTATCTGTTTTATATATAGTAGCGTGTATCTGTTAATCCCATACTCCCAATTTATCCCCCCCCTTCCCCTTTGGTAACCACAACTTTGTTTTCTATGTGTGTGAGTCTGTTTCTCTTTTGTAAATAAGTACATTTGTACTATTGGATTTTGGTCACCATCAAGACCCTCTGCAAGTCTTGGAGATGCCACCTTGATGGGGCTGGCAGGATGCAATTTGCGAATACTTACACTAAAAATTATTCATTGTTTATCTAAAATCCACATTTTACTGGGTGTCCTGTATTTTATATGGCCACCCTACTTGGGTGGACTCATCACACACCGTGAGTACACTTAGGCCTTCCAGCCAAGAGAGAGGCAAAAAATGAAGTGGTAGCAGGCGCCTTGCGTAACACTTTGTGGTGCTTCCAAGTTTCTATCATCACATGACAGGCTACACAGCCAGCAGGGGTGGAGCTGCACAGGAGGACCTCAGTCTTCCTCCTTCCCCACCACTGAAACTTACAGAACTTCCTAATATGTGACTTGCGGGAAGAAGGTTGTAATTGTCAGATTTGTGGCTGTATTGTCAAAACTGCATGGAATCAGCTGCATACATTTTGAAACATAAGTTACAATTATGTATGTTCTCTAATAGGGTGAAAAATTGCAATTTGCTTTCAAGGGATACAATAAAACCATTGAAAAACTGTAAGTGCTACCACGTCTAATAAATTGGTGGCCACCCCCTAAGGTAATTTTAGTCATGCAACATTCACGTGCCACATTCGTCAGACCCCAGCAGACACTCCCCGCCACCTGCCCCAGAAAGCTAAGTATCAAGGAGCAGGGAAGTTGTTTGTACCTGGAAATTTATCCAACCTAGGACTTGGCAGCCTCTAAACTGCCACTGTTAGAGGATGTGCATTGAGATGCTTCTATGTGACACAAACACGCACTGGCACACACACACACAGAGCACATAACATGGCCATGCAAACACACACACACACACACACACACACACACACACACACGCACACACACGCACATGAGCCTGAGGCTCTCCGAGGCTGGCTTGGGCACCTGTGGGCAGGGCTGTGACAGTTCCATGAAGCTTCCTCAGAGGGGCCCTCTACCCTATTCAGAGCATCACATGTGGTTTGGACTTCGGGGCCCCTCTTGCAGAGAGTGTGACCCACATCTTCTCTGTGAAGTTTCCCCAGTGGCTGATGAAAAGGAAAGAAACCCCTTTTCAGGGACTCGGATAGTGAGTACAAGTAGCTACCTGAAAACTTACATTCTACTCAAAAAATATGCATGGATTATACTTTATAATATATCCATTTCCATATGACTCTAAAATATCTTAAAATAATTTATATCTCAGGAAAGTCACACGCTGGAAGGTGGCCCCAAAGTTTATCTTCTGGCTTCCCATGTGGCTTCCACTGTCTATTTACTTTCTAAGCCCTGATCTGGACCAACACACCTGGACCAAGAACAGAGCAGGTGCCTAAGGAGCTCCCGCCCCATCTCCTGGCAGTTCACCAAGGCAAAGGCGGCATATTACATCTGCCAAGGATGTTCTCACCTCTCTGCAGTATCTCAAGCTGTATGATTCATCTCTTTTCAGATACCTTGAAAGTGTTTTTTCTTGGTCATGTTTTTGGACCCTGGAAGGTCTGTTAGTAAGCATCATCCATGGCCAAAGACAAATTTTCAAATGTGCAAAACTGCTTAAAATGACCGTTCCTGCAGTCCATTAGTTTTTTCCTAAATCAGCTCATTCTAAACAGTAGACTTTTTCATGGTGTTGATTTTATTGTCAATAGAATAATTTTGATGGAAGTGAATATTACAAATACGCAGAGCTGGATTCATCCATTTTGTTGCACGTATCCATGGTTTGTGCTCTCTCTCTTATTGCTGCGTGGTTTTCAATGGTATGAACATATCATCATATTGATTTTTAAAATTTGGATTAATTATGTCATAACTGAGACTGCTGATTTAGTGATATTTAATTTAGAGACACAGAAGAATGAGCTTTATAACCTAGAACTTGGTGTTAAATATCAATTCTACCCATATTAGGCGTTCAGTGAATATTTGTAAAGTGAGTGAGTGAATGAATGAATGAAAAGATCTACCCTACAAAAGAAAAATAGCCTATAATTATGGAAGTTGGGTATCCTCATCGTAGAATATTTAAGAATACACAAAAAATGTAGAATAAAAACTTCCTAGTAAATCATGACTGAGAGAAAACCATGATGGAGATTTTGAAGTATTTACTTGTATAATTAAAATCATACACTTCTTTCCACTTAACATTTTATTGTGAAGATTTTCCCATTATTCAACTAATTTTGAGAACACTTTGATGGTTGTATACTATTATAACACACGGACTACCAAAAAGAACTTAATTATTATCTTAATAAGTGATTTTTAGTTCTGTAAACCATGTATAAGACCACGATGAACATGCTGTTAGATATAGATATAGATCTGATTATATCCTTAGTAGGAGTTCCTTGATGTGGAATTGTTAAACCAAAGCTATGAAAAAAAAAAACTCTGAGACTCTCAATGCCTAATTGCTTTCATAAAAATAACAGTTTGCTCTTATCAGTAGGCACTGATCAAACTCCCTGCATATGTACCAGAATAAGATATTAAAATTAAAAAAACTTCTGCCAATTTTCTAGGCCAAAAAATTAAAAATAGAAAGAGGCTGGTATTGATGTTTAATTTGAGGTTTGAATTGGTGAATATCTGAGTTCATGTCTATGAACATTCTTTGCATGTTTTTTCTATAGTGATATGTATCTTATTGATCTTTACTTTTACCTAACAATGGTAGCAAAATTTTCGTATTTGTAGTTTCATCTATTGATATTTTCACTCTCCATCCTTTTCCTCTGGTTTACACTTAGAATGTGTAATCTAGTTCCACATATATTTACTGATATACCTTTTCTTATTTCTTATTTACATCAGTTTATTTTAACATTTACCTTTTTAACAACTTAGAATTTATTTTTGCAAAAGGCTTGAGGAAAGGCCTCATCTTAACTTTCTTTTTCACTGGTGTTCTTTCAGAAAATGATCTTGAACAAAATGTGTTTCACCCGTTGACTGGTAATTAGGGTTTGGGTTATTCAGAACAATTATGCCATTAATTCAAAAAAGCCTGTTCTGAGAAAATGATGTATCTGCATGCCAAACGACCAGATTATAACTTTATTTCTTTTATTATATTTTATAATGAATTGTTATAAATAGATTATTGAAAGATAATTTCTCATTTTAATATGAGCCACATTCATTGCCCACATTTTAGAACAATACTTTAAATTATTAATCTGCTTTATGTGAAAACCACATATGTAGAAAATTTTGAATACAGAAATATAATATAGAAAATAATCCAGCATTTTATAAAATAGATACTTTGCTGTATTTTCTTAGCTTTTTTAAAATTTTAACTTTATTGGTGTATAGTTGATTTACAATTTTGTGTTAGTTTCAGGTGTACAGCAAAGTGATTCAGTTATACGTATGCATATATTCATTCTCTTTTCGATTCTTTTCTCATATAGGTTATCCCAGAATATTGAGTAGCGTTCCCTGTGCTATACAGTAGGTCCTTGTTGGTTATCATAGTTTAAGTTCAACAGTTAATGTGAATTTTTAAACATAGTTAATGCAGGTATAATCAGGCCTTTGATATAGAATATTGTGCAACCAGCGATATCTTCCATTTGGTAGTTATTGCTTCTTCCCAATTAGCATGAAAGACTTAGCCAATTAATGTAAAATTTAAGGAGTCAGTTAAACACTGATTTTAAATGTACTGCAGAAATATCTTGCAATGAAACTGGCAATAGTGTTTCTCTATGCAACTTGGAAAAAGGGGAAATGTGTTTTGTTGGGTGAATTTTGGTTTCTTGACGCAGCGTTTCAGTCATGTATACACGTTAGGCTCTCTTAGCTAGTACTGGAATAGAACAAAACCTGTGGTTATTTTAACCATCATCAAAAGTGGTGCTAAATTCCTCAGGAACTATATGGTAAAGGATGTGGCGTGATGCATGCCCAGTGGTGGAATAGAGAGGAGTGTGGGTAGAGCACAGGGGCAAACTCAGGAAACCCTGCAAGGCCAAGATTGCTCATGGCCTCAAAATCCACCTGATATCCAAGGGGCAGCTGTTTTGGGATGGGAAGCCACGAAGGGAAAACTCTAATGTGTTTTCACAGTAGAGGTGGAACACTGCTGCCCCTCTGGCTGGACGGAGGCAGTGGATGTATTTCAGCATTTGCATTTCAATGGTGGGGTGTAAAATTTCACGTTTGCCACAGATACTGCTACTTCTGTGACTTTGCATCAGCCAGTTTGCACATTTATATTACTGGTTTTCCTCTGGTAAGACATTTGCTTTTTGAGACTTCAATTTACAACTTTACTTCCCTATTCCCCAAGTTCTTTGTTACTCTTCTGTCATCTGAGGTTTCAGGTGATTTTTTTTCCAGAAGTGTAAATGTGTGATATGCTGTTCTGTTTTTGTTTATCCAAAAATGTCTTTCTAGTTTCCTCACGCAGTAAAGCGACTCGGCTGTGAGTAAAATTAACAGGTCGTAAGAGCTTTGCTGCCAAGCTCTGTACAATATCCCTCCATTGTGCTATATTCGTTGACAATGCTGGCAGGATTTGGGGAGGGGGCTATTGTTAATTTTGTTTAAAACTTGTGGAGTCCTGTATACAAATGGCTTTAAAACATTTACAATTTTACAATTGTAAATTTAAATTTTACAAATGTAAATTTACAATTTTTTATACAATTTTAAAGGTTACACTCCATTTACAGTTATTACAAAATATTGACTATATTCCCCGTGTTGTACAATACATCCTTGTAGCCTGTCCTACACCCAGTAGTTTATACCTCCCACTCTCCACCCCTGTATTGCCTCTCTCCCCTCTCCCCGCTGGTAGCCACTGGTTTGTTCTCTTTATCTGTGAGTCTGCTTCTTTTCTTTCCTATATTCACTAGTTCGCTTTATTTTTTTAGATTCCACATATATATGATAGTATACAGTATTTGTCTTTCTCTGTCTGACTTATTTTACTTAGCTTAATGCTCTCCAAGTCCATCCATGTTGCTGCAAATGGCAAAATGTTCTATTTTATGGTTGAGTAGCATGCCATTGTGTGTGTGTATACATATATAATATATATATCACATCTTCTTTACCCATTCATCTGTTGGTGAACACTTGGTAGTTCTACCATATGACCCAGCAATTCCACTCCTGGATATATATCTGAAAAAAATAGAACTACAGATTACTTTTATTAGTTAGGAAACGTTTCCTTCTTCAGGCTTTTTAAAAGTACTGCTTCTGTTCTTGATGATTCCTCTGTAATCCTTTAATTCTGAGAATGATATTTTGCTCTCCCTCCTTTGTTTTTGTAGGCTCTTCTATTTTATTGTCTACAAATTGACTTCTATTTTCTTATAACTTCTAGGAAAGCTTCTGCAGGTCATCCTTACATCAGTGATTCAATTTGCCCCCAAAGTTAATGCTTCTCTTTGCTGCCTTCAGTAAGGATAGCAATTCTATGTCCTAAAATTCAACCTTCTCACCACCATCCGGTTATAATACCTTTATTCTCCACCTTTCCTGCTTTATGGTTTTCTGTTCTTCTTCCACAAAGATTATACTTATTTGCGTCCTATCACAGAAATGAGCTTTGCCCCTCAGTTTTCATGATTTTCTCTTACTTTGCAGTAGTTTGCATGGAGACGGTGATATTTGTATCTCCCATTTCTGTTTTGTGTGTTTGGGGGTGGTCTTAGCCCAATTTACGTTTTTCCAGTACTGAGTCCATTTATAAGCATTCAGTGCCCACACCTACCACAGCAGATTTTCACCTATTAGTGTTTTTCAGGACTGAAATTGGACTTCCTCCTATCCCTATCACCCAGATCTCTTGCATTCAAGTTTCACTTCAATGACAATAAATGGAAACTATTGCCACTATATTATTACCCAGTAGGTATCTTCTAAGGAGGGATGAAGAGTAGGGAAAGACTGGATGTATCTGCACCTAGTTATCTACTATTGGGGTACAAAGACGGGAGACAGAAAGGGGGAAAATAAATTGATCTCTTTCTGTTACATCTGAGAAAATTGCTTGTACACATCTACACAAGAAAGACAGTGATGAAGCTCAGCTTACTCTTGCATTTGAGGGGGATGGTTTTATTGTTACTGAGTCTTGACCTGATGGTAATAAAATATTATCAAGAAGAGGAAGGAAAAGTACAACAAATAGTAAACAGAGGGAGACCAGTAGAAAGTTAAAATAAGGCAAGTAATATATCAGATAGATTACTGTAATTAACTTAAAAACTGAATACCCACCAAAGACAGCTGGAGTGTCAGGTCATCAACCCCAAACCTCTCTGAAAGACATTTTACTATGATTTCTGTGGATAACGGAAAATTTGCTTTGGTAGTTTTCTCTTTGCTTATCTACAAAGACACTATTTTTAAACTTTCCCTACAACCTTGATCCAACGCTCTATCCCCTGTTGTTTTGCCACCTACTGTCTACACAGGAGAGCTTCCAAGGGCAGGAAATAACTCTTGGGTTTGATTTCTTTTTCTCCTCCTGTGATGTTTACCTATGATTTAGAGAGGAACTAGGCTAGCAGATTTGGTGGTGTAAGCTCTTAAAGTTGTAAGTTACTTGATCACACTTGCTTTTTCCTCAGGCTTGCTTAGAAAAGTTTTATTGATCATCATCTTTTTTTCTGCCCAATAATGTTGCAGTCCTTAGAGAACCAGTTACCAACTGCAGTAAACATATGTATGTGGCTTGACTTCATGGCATTATGCGTGAAGACAGGAGGTGAAAATATGTCTTTATATGGTAGTCCACAGAGGAAAAATTAAATCTTGTTTAAAAAAACATGTCTCATAGGCCATGAAAACTCATTGGTACAGTTCAATTTCTTTGTCAAAATGCTGATCTTAAAGTGTAAAATGGAAACATTTTCTATGTAATAGCTCAAATGTAGGGATTGGGGTTTGAGAGAATAGGGTCTCAAGACAGTTTTTCAGCGGGCAGTGAAAGCATGTCATTGCATCACATTCATCACCATTAGCAATGCTTCTAAATCATTTGCATGATACGAAATAACCAAAAATGGTAGTTCTCTGGGAGGCAAATTCTTGTTCTGATTTATCAGTATCCAGCTGGGTGGGCATATGCAAGTTACTTCATTATCTTTCACTGCAACTTAGAATCGTGTTTATAAAATGAGAGAATTGAACCAGATGATTTCAAATGACCTTTTCAGCATGAAAATGTGATGATCGCATGACTTGAAATAACTCCAAGCTTCACATACATATTGCTTACTTTGTGCGAACTTCTGTTGGAGACCTCAGGAAACATGGGACTTCAACGTAGACCAAGGTTTGCTCTGGAGGCATAGTTTCAATGGGTGAAGTGGGGGACAAGAGCTTTTGCTGGGAAACAGTAGGAGATATGGTGAGTGGATAAGTTAATGTCAGATGGTGGAGAGCTTTGAATATATATATATATATATATATATATATATATTTTTTTTTTTTTTTTCTGCAAGCCATGGGGGACCCATGCAAGCTTTAAGATATGTATTGCATGACGCAGGCATGAGCCTAGGGATGGTGTGGGTGGGGAGGAATAAAATCTGAGCAGAGGCCTGGAGGTTCCTGCAATAGTCTGGGTACGAAGTGATAAACATTTGGGCTAAGAGGCGACAGGTATTCTTCAGATTCAAGAGAGATTTTATTGGAAGAGTAACTAGGATTCTATAATAATTAGGCCATAATTAGAGAAAGACACTTGGGACTTAGGACTCATAAGAATAAAGGGAGAAATGTGTGTGGAAGAGGAATATTTCCTTCTTGAAACTAGAAACACTGAATGTGTCATCTGGAAAGTCCGAAGCAAATTGGAGGGGATAAGCATTGCGCTATTTATTTGGCTCCATAAGCGTTTTTGATGGGAGTTTGTAAACATGAACTTCAAAGAGTGAAATATATTTGATGGTAAAAAACTCAGGCCTGTCAGTGTCTTTTCTGCTCACTGGCTTTGGTAAAATAGCGCTGTTACTGAGAAGGTAATCTCACTGGTTCTTCTATTCTGGAGTGCCTGATTGGTTTTCAGTTGAAAATTAAGAACTTGATGCAAATTAGGTGTCAGAAAAAGTAATAACTTTTAAAGATGTTCTCAAATCATATGCTACAGTAACAATGATAATTTTGGGCAAATGGTAAGGTACTTATTACACATTGAACTAAGCTTAATTTTTTAAAAATAGAAATTACTATTATGAATTAGTTTCCCATTTAAAATTCTGGGCATTCTACCATGATAATTAGTATGGGTTCATAATACATTAATGATCCCCTGCTTAAAATCAGGGTGTATTTTAAGCCAAATGTTATTATTAGTGTATTACTTACGTGTACTCTTGTGCACTGACATTCTTAACTAGTTACGTCTGAAATATGCTTAAATAGAGCCAGGGGCTACATTCCTCTACTCAAAATCTATATCATGAAAATGACTTTTAGTATGTTGAAAACAGAATTGCCTGAATACTCTTTTATTAGGTTAGATAACCATAGATTATGACTGAAAAATGATCGATAGTCATTAAGTTACTTGATGATTTGGTAAATCCCTGGTCAAATAACAGTGGCCTTTTTATTGTATGTATTTAATTTTTTGCAAGCGTGTGTTATTTATTGCTCTTTCATGTATTTTAAAATAAGCAATGTTATCTTTCTGATACTTCTGGAATACGTTTTCAAAATGGTAGAGACGCTAATTTGGGAGAAGTGTTTTGAAGGGGTGTTTTAAACTATATTGTTACGTATCCGGAAACTCCTGAGCTTTGCTGTTGATTGAAGTTGAATTTTGAGCGAAGGAGCCAGGGTACTGGGCTCCATTTGACCTTGATTCCTAGCGACAGAACGTAGACCTCTTAGCAGATCACATATGAATGATTTACCTTGAGCCACAAGTTAGACATTATAAACTTCTTCAGTGATTATATATATCCCTAAAGAAAGGGGTATTTCTGTGCTGGAAACTTCTACAAGTCCAATCTCCTTTCTCCTTCATATGACGTCCATCCATCCAGACCTAATAGATCTGGAATCCGAGCTGAAACTGATTAATTATTTCAATAATAATGATATTTAGTTAAACAGTGTATAAACTTCTGGAATTGTTTCTCATGAAAACATTTTAGTTTTGAAAAGAGAGTGATATTATAATATCACTTATCTGATATATATGATAGAAATTAGCATTCAGTTTTCTTTTTATGTTCTATAGCTTGTTAAAAGAAATAATTATACATATTTGAATTGTGTGCTATATAAATGCCTTGATTTTTAAGGCTACCTTTTATTTTAATTTTGTTTTTTCCCATAAATGTAACATATATTTAGATTAAGTTTTACATATACTGTTTTGGTTTTTGAAATTCACATAATAGAGGCAGTAGATTTTTCTTCTTCTGAGCTGTTTAAAACTGATTTGAAGAGGGTCCTCAATTTGTATTAAACGTGATACAAGAAAATGCAACATAAATGAACATTTTCTGACATCAAAATTCAGGTGTTCATTTGTCATGTTCTTGGACTTAACCAAAGCAATACATCTCCTTTGAAATTTTAAGAAACACATAAACCACTTCTAAGTCCATGCATGAAACATATTGTCTTCAGATCTCTGAAAGGAAGGGTGGAAGCCAGTATCTCTCTAGGCCACTATCAGCAGAGGCTTACTTTGCACTTTGTGTCTCAAAAGCACAAACAATAATTTTTTCAACTATGTTGGTGATCAGCTCAGTATACCTTTAAGTAGGAACTCATCTGAAGCCAATCGTCTCTGTCTTTAGGTGTCTCAAATTAAAGATGCTTTATTTGCATGACTTCAGTTTTCATTCTGACCTCTGATAAGATGTGATTTTTCATGAGCAAATCATGTCCTAGTTTTACACTTGGTGGTACCTTAGTAATTTTTTGAGGCCCATCTCAAATGTCATTTCTCCCCTAAAACCATCATTCACTCAAATACTATGATTCTTCAACATCCTTCTGCTAATCTGGGCAGCTGGGTAAATTAAATGCCTTTGATGAAATAGTTAACTCTAGAAAAGAGGAATGACTTGTTGAAGAAGAATGATTTCCATTTTGAACATACATTATTTGTTTAAGCTTCATCCACATCAACAAGTGAAGATGTTTAATAAGTAGTTAAATATATTTGGGTGTGTTGTCAGTACACAGATGACATTTGAAGCTATGGATTTGAAAAAGGCCTTCTAGCCCATATAGTGAGATAGTAGGACACCAAGGAAGGACCCATAGGCTATACTACATTTAAAGTGTTGTTGGAGATAATAAAAGGCCAAATTGAAATATTTGTACTAATAAAAATAAGATAAAAATCTGATTATACTGATAGTATATGCTCCTTTTAGAAAATATGAAAAGTACAGAAAAGTAAAAAGAATAAAATTAAAATCACCAATAGCTTCGTGAACTAGAGATGATCACCATTAATTTTATTTGCTTTGATTTTTAAAATTTTACTTGAAAAAGAAACTTGTAATTACAGCAACTATAGTTTTCTAACCTTTTTCTTTTTCCTTAAATGATAAAGTCTAAAAATTATTGAAAAACATTATTTCTAGTGGCTGTGTCTTCCTTTTGGAATCAGGACTTTTTGCTGATGTTTCTTGCTCA
Source organism: Pseudorca crassidens (assembly GCF_039906515.1). Classification (NCBI taxonomy): domain Eukaryota; kingdom Metazoa; phylum Chordata; class Mammalia; order Artiodactyla; family Delphinidae; genus Pseudorca; species Pseudorca crassidens. The sequence continues at coordinate 9,875,454 of NC_090313.1, forward strand.
TTTCTTTTTTCTTATTAATTTAAAGTGATAAAAACTTTTTGTAAGGAATAGATAATCTCTATCAAAATATTGTGAGGCCTTAATTTTGTAACACTGCTTAGAATGTTTGTCAGGATTTATTTCTCGGTATTTAACTGATTTCGTGCTCCCTACTAGTCCTTGATAACTTGATTTCTTCATTCTTCTTTTACTATCTTGCTTCATTTTCTATTATAATGGCATAGATCATCAATATCTGGACGAGTCAGATGTTAAGTTAACAAATTAATAAAGAGATATCAGGTTGCCAAGGGCATTGTGAGGAAAACAAGACAACCGATGTGATAAGGAATCTGGGAAATTCCCTTAGGTTGTTGGTCCAGCAGGCCAAGCTGCAACCTGGGGTCCGAATATCAAATGAGTCTGGCCTCAGGAATCTCTGTACCTCCTATAGAGAGAACGGGGGTGCATGTGCTCCCAGGGGAAGCAGCTAGGAGTGAGGCAGGAACCTAGGAACCTAGGGGCCAGACACTGAGCCCCATAAGCAGGCCCACCCCCTCCAGCTGTGGGACCCAGGCAGGAGGGAAAATGGAGACCCATATGCCATAGGTCTAAAGAGCTAACCTTATAGATCAGAATCACTGGACTGCGTTGACTGGACTGGACTACATTCTCTCTCTTCTGCCTTGACAAATATGCCTTCACAAAGGCAAGATTTTAAAATACCCATCAAACGATAAGATTTGTATGACTAAATGTTAGCAAATGATTCAAGATGACTGATTTTCTTTATTACTGCTTATTTTTTGATGTTCTGTAAATGGGTCAGTGATCGTGTATGCATAAGGTAAGAAAAACACTCATAATTTGTAGAAACAATTATATCATTGCTCCTTAGATTTTATTTTTCTTGCTTTCATTTTAGCAAAATCACTAATTAAGCTTAAATAAATAACAGTCCATAACATATTTTATTGGCTGCAATGATCTAAAGGATTAAAAAATAAAATGTAACTGTGTTCGAAGTGTACAAAATTTAAATGCGTCACCAAAAATGCAAGTCAAGGCAAATCAGAAAAGTTGAAAAATGTTTAAATATATTTTCAAAAATCGTTGTTTTTCTAAAATATTAAAAAAAAATTAAAAACATAAAAAAATAAGATATTCAAAATTATGTATTATACTAAAAGGGAAATACTAGTTATAAAACATGTATGTCAAAATTATTTATTTTAAAATTTTAATTATATTTTATATAAATATAAAATTATGTTCATTTTAGTTTTTATATGTCTATATTATATTTTATAAATGTCATTCATTGCTGGTATTCAGTGCTGAATACTTGTGAGGGTAGAGTTAGGATCACGCTTCATGCATTTTATATCTAGACCAACTTATATTTCAATTTAAGACAAAAATGAATGTTTTAATATTACAGGATGTTTCTTGACTGCCATGCACCACTGTTGAATACAATGTGATAAATTGTGAGTACCTTTGGAACCACAAATAAGAACATGAAGAAAAGTAAGAAAATGGACACTTAGCATTTTGGGGAAATAATATTTTATTACATAGGTGTCTACCACATCCGTATTGTCTCAGAGGAAGGATTTGACGGGATAATTACTATACCTAATTATATCTAAAGCACTCAGATCCTCCCTGGCTCCCAAAGAAATGTCAATTTTTGATGCTGGTGACACAACCTATGGACCTTTTTATCACTTGGACAAAAAGTAGCCTTTGTTTTGAGAACAAAGGTCAACAGACGTTGAGAAGTGTTTCTTTGGGCCTGAGTGTGGGTGGTCACAAGAGTAGATGCTCAGTGTTACAGGCTGTGTGAGGGGCTGGCAAATTTTTCTGTAAAGTGCCAAATATTTTTGGCTTTCCGAGCCATACAATTTGTAACAGGTAGTCAGCAAGAGGAGCTTTAGGCAACTGGTAAATGAACGGACGTGGCTGTGTTCCAATAAAGCTTTATTGACAAAGTCAGGCAGGCTGGATCTGGCCATTGAACTGTGGTCTGCTGCCCACCCCCTGCCCCCCACGAAGTGCCATCACTGAACTCCAGATCCAAGTGACAGAGGCACCCGTGTGTTCATTAATAAATGAATCATGGGTGTGTTTTTGATCTGCTGAATGGTGGGGCCCAAGGCAGAGGCCCACTTCCTAGTTCTAAGGGAAGCTCTTGAGTAGGACAGGGTAAGGAGTTTAGAGTTTATTCTCGGTGGAATAAAGAGGAAATTGCACATGTTCCACGGGAATACGTTATAATCTTAGTTATGTTTCAAAAAGATCCCCTTAACTGCTGTTTGGAGAATGAATGAAGTACTGTGAAAACACAGAAAGAAAAAAGAGATTAGTCCTTCCTGGGGAAATCAATAAATGCTTTACAGAGCAGATGACATTTGATCTGGGTCACAAAGGGTATCTTGGATTTTGCCAGACATTGAGGCAGGGAGAGGCAAGTCAGGCAGAGGGAAAAACGTGTGCGAAAGCAGAGACTCAAAAAGGACTCAGCATATATTGGAGATGATGCAAAAAATCCAAGTGATTAGAAAAACTCATGTGTGAGACAGGAGATAGGCTGAAAAACTAGGTTGGATCCTTGTGTGCTGCAAATGGGGCATTGAACTATGAGAAACAAATGTGGAACTGGCCAAGGCTTAAGTGGGTAAGGTCAGATTTTATTTTTAGGTAGAAAATTGGGACTGTAGTGTGGATATTGGACTGGAGTAGAGGGAAACTGTCACCTGCTTGTGCAGTAATCCAAGTAGAAGGTGAAGAGAACCAAAAATGAAGGCTGGACCGTGGGGACAGACAGGGAAGCTAGTTTCAGAAGATACTTTGGAAGTAACACTGATGGGATTTGGTGATTGGTTTTATGGTGGGGATAAGTTGAAAGGAGGGATGACTCTGATAATGACCTAGGGAATGTAGAAGGAGGGACCTTGATAACTTGCGGTGAGAGGAGGAGTGGAAAAGGAGGGGAGAAACAGAGTGACACAGAAGTTGAACTGGGTTGGGACATTCAGGTGCAGAGTCTAGCAGGATGCTGAAGGTGAGGGATGTAGAAGTATTTGGGAATCAGTAGAGAGCAGGAGATTAATGAAACGGACACTTTCTAATCCTGAAAGTAATTCTGCAGCTCAGTATGCTTTGTCCATTATTTTACAGGGGAGATGGCCAAGCAGAGGTGTATGAACCTCTCCCTCACATTACAAAATGGCTTGTGTTTAGTTACATATAAATGTATAGTCTCTAATTGATGTCCATTATAAAAGGGGTGCTAAATCAAAACTACAATGAGATATCATCTCACACCAGTCAGAACGGCCATCATCAAAAAAATCTAGAAACAATAAATGCTGGAGAGGGTGTGGAGAAAAGGGAACACTCTTGCACTGCTGGTGGGAATGTAAATTGGTTCAGCCACTATGGAGAACAGTATGGAGGTTCCTTAAAAAACTACAAATAGAACTACCATATGACCCAGCAATCCCACTACTGGGCATATACCCTGAGAAAACCATAATTCAAAAAGAGTCATGTACCAAAATATTCATTGCAGCTCTATTTACAATAGCCCGGAGATGGAAACAACCTAAGTGTCCATCATCGGATGAATGGATAAAGAAGATGTGGCACATATATACAATGGAATATTACTCAGCCATAAAAAGAAACGAAATTGAGCTATTTGTAATGAGGTGGATAGACCTAGAGTCTGTCATACAGAGTGAAGTAAGTCAGAAAGAGAGAGACAAATACCGTATGCTAACACATATATATGGAATTTAAGGGAAAAAAATGTCATGAAGAACCTAGGGGTAAGACAGGAATAAAGACGCAGACCTACTGGAGAACGGACTTGAGGATATGGGGAGGGGGAAGGGTGAGCTGTGACAGGGCGAGAGAGAGTCATGGACATATACACACTAACAAACGTAGTAAGGTAGATAGCTAGTGGGAAGCAGCCGCATGGCACAGGGATATTGGCTCGGTGCTTTGTGACAGCCTGGAGGGGTGGGATAGGGAGGGTGGGAGGGAAGGAGACGCAAGAGGGAAGAGATATGGGAACATATGTATAACTGATTCACTTTGTTATAAAGCAGAAACTAACACACCATTGTAAAGCAATTATACCCCAATAAAGATGTTAAAAAAATAATAATAAATAAAAGGGGTGCTAAAACACCAGGAAAGAAAATCTCTAAATACACTAATATTTTAATTTATTTTTGTAAGGAAATTATCAGTATGGTATCTCCTACCAGAAAAGTATGGTCAAAAGTTTCAGCCTTTTAATATCATGGTTAACTTCTATTTCTCAAAATGTAATCTTACTCCTTAAGCTTCATTTTAAAAAAAGAACTCAGTAGTGTCTTGCATAAGTGACAACAGATTGGTTTTTCCTTCTTTACATTTAGTCTATTCTGTCTTGCCTTGTTCCTAAGGATGGTGTGAAAACCATGAGGAAATGTCCATAACTGTGGAGACATACATATCAGCCATTAGATAAATGTTGCCCACATGCCTGCTGTCTAAAGGAATTTGAGCACTGACAGCTTCATTCATTCACATAAAACTTGTTGAGTGAGTTCTATCTGCCAGTACTGTGTTAAGTGTTGAGCCTCTATTCTCATGCAACTGGCAATCTAGTAAAAACAAAGGAGATGACATATAAAGAAAGTAGAACCGAAATTCTATTTACTTTTGTATGTAATGATATAATCACTGAATAAAGTCATGGTAGGGGAGAATCTGTAAAGTGGCATAAGTAAGATCAGGATTCCCAAGTATAATTTTTTTTTTATTTTAACATCTTTATTGGAGTATAATTGCTTTACAATGGTATGTTAGTTTCAGCTTCACAACAAAATGAATCAGTTATATATATACATATGTTCCCGTATCTCTTCCCGCTTGGGGCTCCCTCCCTCCCACCCTCCCTATCCCACCCCTCCAGGCGGTCACAAAGCACTGAGCTGATCTCCCTGTGCTATGCGGCGGCTTCCCACTAGCTATCTACCTTACGTTTGGTAGTATATATATGTCCATGCCTCTCTCTCGCTTTGTCACAGTCTACCCTTCCCCCTCCCCATAGCCTCAAGTCCATTCTGTAGTAAGTCTGTGTCTTTATTCCTGTTTCACCCCTAGGTTCTTCATGACATTTTTTCCCCTTAAATTCCATATATATGTGTTAGCATACGGTATTTGTCTCTCTCTTTCTGACTTACTTCACTCTGTATGACAGACTCTAGGTCTATCCACCTCATTACAAATAGCTCAATTTCGTTTCTTTTTATGGCTGAGTAATATTCCATTGTATATATGTGCCACATCTTCTTTATCCATTCATCCGATGATGGGCACTCAGGTTGTTTCCATCTCCGGGCTATTGTAAATAGAGCTGCAATGAACATTTTGGTACATGACTCTTTTTGAATTATGGTTTTCTCAGGGTATATGCCCAGTAGTGGGATTGCTGGGTCATATGGTAGTTCTATTTGTAGTTCTTTAAGGAACCTCCATACTGTTCTCCACAGTGGCTTTATCAATTTACATTCCCACCAACAGTGTAAGAGGGTTCCCTTTTCTCCACACCCTCTCCAGCATTTATTGTTTCTAGATTTTTTGATGATGGCCATTCTGACTGGTGTGAGATGATATCTCATTGTAGTTTTGATTTGCATTTCTCTAATGATTAGTGATGTTGAGCATTCTTTCATGTGTTTGTTGGCAGTCTGTATATCTTCTTTGGAGAAATGTCTATTTAGGTCTTCTGCCCATTTTTGGATTGGCTTGCTTGTTTTTTTGTTATTAAGCTGCATGAGCTGCTTATAAATTTTGGAGATTAATCCTTTGTCAGTTGCTTCATTTGCAAATATTTTCTCCCATTCTGAGGGTTGTCTTTTGGTCTTGTTTATGGTTTCCTTTGCTGTGCAAAAGCTTTTAAGTTTCATTAGGTCCCATTTGTTTATTTTTGTTTTTATTTCCATTTCTCTAGGAGGTGGGTCAAAAAGGACCTTGCTGTGATTTATGTCATAGAGTGTCCTGCCTATGTTTTCCTCTAAGAGTTTGATAGTTTCTGGCCTTACATTTAGGTCTTTAATCCACCTTGAGCTTATCTTTGTGCATGGTGTTAGGGAGTGATCCAATCTCATACTTTTACATGTAGCTGTCCAGTTTTCCCAGCACCACTTATTGAAGAGGCTGTCCTTTCTCCACTGTACATTCCTGCCTTCTTTATCAAAGATAAGGTGACCATATGTGCATGGGTTTATCTCTGGGCTTTCTATCCTGTTCCATTGATCTATATTTCTGTTTTTGTGCCAGTACCATACTGTTTAGATTACTGTAGCTTTGTAGTATAGTCTGAAATCAGGAAGCCTGATTCCTCCAGCTCCGTTTTTCGTTCTCAAGATTGCTTTGGCTCTTCGGGATCTTTTGTGTTTCCATACAAATTGTGAAATTTTTTGTTCTAGTTCTGTGAAAAATGCCAGTGGTAGTTTGATAGGGATTGCATTGAATCTGTAGATTGCTTTGGGTAGTAGAGTCATTTTCACAATGTTGATTCTTCCAGTCCAAGAACATGGTATATCTCTCTATCTATTTGTATCATCTTTAATTTCTTTCATCAGTGTCTTATAGTTTTCTGCATACAGGTCTTTTGTCTCCTTAGGTAGGTTTATTCCTAGATATTTTATTCTTTTTGTTGCAATGGTAAATGGGAGTGTTTTCTTGATTTCACTTTCAGATTTTTCATCCTTAGTGTATAGGAATGCCAGAGATTTGTGTGCATGCGTTTTGTATCCTGCTACTTTACCAAATTCATTGATTAGCTCTAGTAGTTTTCTGGTAGCATCTTTAGGATTCTCTATGTATAGTATCATGTCATCTGCAAATACTGACAGCTTTACTTCTTTTCCAATTTGGATTCCTTTTCTTTTCTTTTCTTCTCTGATTGCTGTGGCTAAAACTTCCAAAACTATGTTGAATAAGAGTGGTGAGAGTGGGCAACCTTGTCTTGTTCCTGATCTTAGTGGAAATGCTTTCAGTTTTTCACCATTGAGGACGATGTTGGCTGTGGGTTTGTCATATATGGCCTTTATTACGTTGAGGAAAGTTCCCTCTATGCCTACTTTCTGCAGGGTTTTTATCATAAATGGGTGTTGAATTTTGTCAAAAGCTTTCTCTGCATCTATTGAGATGGTCATATGGTTTTTCTCCTTCAATTTGTTAATATGGTGTATCACGTTGATTGATTTGCGTATATTGAAGAATCCTTGCATTCCTGGAATAAACCCCACTTGATCATGGTGTATGATCCGCTTAATGTGCTGTTGGATTCTGTTTGCTAGTATTTTGTTGAGGATTTTTGCATCTATGTTCATCAGTGATATTGGCCTGTAGTTTTCTTTCTTTGTGACATCCTTGTCTGGTTTTGGTATCAGGGTGATGGTGGCCTCGTAGAAGGAGTTTGGGAGTGTTCCTCCCTCTGCTATATTTTGGAAGAGTTTGAGAAGGATAGGTGATAGCTCTTCTCTAAATGTTTGATAGAATTCGTCTGTGAAGCCATCTGGTCCTGGGCTTTTGTTTGTTGGAAGATTTTTAATCACAGTTTCAATTTCAGTGCTTGTGATTGGTCTGTTCATATTTTCTATTTCTTCCTGATTCAGTCTTGGCAGGTTGTGCCTTTCTAAGAATTTGTCCATTTCTTCCAGGTTGTCTATTTTATTGGCATAGAGTTGCTTGTAGTAATCACTCATGATCTTTTGTATTTCTGCAGTGTCAGTTGTTACTTCTCGTTTTTCATTTCTAATTCTATTGATTTCAGTCTTCTCCCTTTTTTTCTTGATGGGTCTGGCTAATGGTTTATCAATTTTGTTTATCCTTTCAAAGAACCAGCTTTTATTTTATTGATCTTTGCTATCGTTTCTTTCATTTCTTTTTCATTTATTTCTGATCTGATTTTTATGATTTCTTTCCTTCTGCTAACTTTGGGTTTTTTTTGTTCTTCTTTCTGTAATTGCTTTAGGTGTAAGGTTAGGTTGTTTATTCAAGATGTTTCCTGTTTCTTAAGGTAGGATTGTATTGCTATAAACTTCCCTCTTAGAACTGCTTTTGCTGCATCCCATAGATTTTGAGTCGTTGTGTCTCCATTGTCATTTGTTTCTAGGTATTTTTTGATTTCCTCTTTGATTTCTTCAGGGATCACTTTGTTATCAAGTAGTGTATTTTTTAGCCTCCATGTGTTTGTATTTTTTACAGATCTTTTCCTGTAATTGATATCTGGTCTCATAGCGTTGTGGTTGGAAAAGATACTTGATACAATTTCAATTTTCTTAAATTTACCAAGGCTTGATTTGTGACCCAAGATATGATCTGTCCTGGAGAATGTTCCATGAGCACTTGAGAAAAATGTGTATTCTGTTGTTTTTGGATGGAATGTCCTATAAATATCAATTAAGTCCATCTTGTTTAATGTATCATTTAAAGCTTGTGTTTCCTTATTTATTTTCATTTTGGATGATCTGTCCATTGGTGAAAGTGGGGTGTTAAAGTCCCCTACTATGAATATGTTACTGTCAATTTCCCATTTTATGGCTGTTAGTATTTGCCTTATGTATTGAGATGCTCCTATGTTGGGTGCATAAATATTTACAATTGTTATATCTTCTTCTTGGCTTGATCCCTTGATCATTATGTAGTGTCCTTCTTTGTCTCTTGCAATAGTCTTTATTTTAAAGTCTATTTTGTCTGATACGAGAATTGCTACTCCAGCTTTCTTTTGGTTTCCATTTGCATGAAATACCTTTTTCCACCCCCTTACTTTCAGTCTGTATGTGTCTCTAGGTCTGAAGTGGGTCTCTTGTAGACAGCAAATATATGCGTCTTGTTTTTGTATCCATTCAGCCAATCTGTGTCTTTTGGTGGGAGCATTTAGTCCATTTACATTTAAGGTAATTATCGATATGTATGTTCCCATTCCCATTTTCTTAATTGTTTTGGGTTCGTTATTGTAGGTCTTTTCCTTCTCTTGTGTTTCTTGCCTAGAGAAATTCCTTTAGCAGTTGTTGTAGAGCTGGTTTGGTGGTGCTGAACTCTCTCAGCTTTTGCTTGTGTGTAAAGGTTTTAATTTCTCCATCAAATCTGAATGAGACCCTTGCTGGGTAGAGTAATCTTGGTTGCAGGTTTTTCTCCTTCATCACTTTAAATATGTCCTGCCAGTCCCTTCAGGCTTGCAGAGTTTCTGCTGAAAGATCAGCTGTTAACCTTATGGGGATTCCCTTGTGTGTTATTTGTTGCTTTTCCCTTGCTGCTTTTAATATGTTTTCTTTGTATTTAATTTTTGACAGTTTGATTAATATGTGTCTTGGAGTATTTCTCCTTGGATGTATCCTGTATGGGACTCTCTGTGCTTCCTGGACTTGATTAACTATTTCCTTTCCCATATTAGGGAAGTTTTCAACTATAATCTCTTCAAATATTTTCCCAGTCCCTTTCTTTTTCTCTTCTTCTTCTGGAACCCCTGTAATTCGAATGTTGGTGCGTTTAATGTTGTCCCAGAGGTCTCTGAGACTGTCCTCCGTTGTTTTCATTCTTTTTCTTTATTCTGCTCTGCAGTAGTTATTTCCACTATTTTATCTTCCAGGTCACTTATCCGTTCTTCTGCCTCAGTTATTCTGCTATTGATCCCATCTAGAGTATTTTTCATTTCATTTATTGTGTTGTTCATCATTGTTTGTTTCATCTTTAGTTCTTCTAGGTCCTTGTTAAATGTTTCTTGCATTTTGTCTATTCTGTTTCCAAGATTTTGGATCATCTTTACTATCATTATTCTGAATTCTTTTTCATGTAGACTGCCTATTTCCTCTTCATTTGTTAGGTCTGGTGGTTTTTTATCTTGCTCCTTCATCTGCTGTGTGTTTTTCTGTGTTTTCATTTTGCATATCTTACTGTGTTTGGGGTCTCCTTTTTGCAGGCTGAAGGTTCGTAGTTCCTGTTGTTTTTGGTGTCTGTCCCCAGTGGCTAAGGTTGGTTCAGTGGGTTGTGTAGGCTTCCTGGTGGAGGGTGCTAGTGCCTGTGTTCTGGTGGATGAGGCTGGATCTTGTCTTTCTGGTGGGCAGGTCCACATCTGGTGGTGTGTTTTGGGGTGTCTGTAGACTTATTATGATTTTGGGCAGCCTCTCTGCTAATGGGTGGGGTTGTGTTCCTGTCTTGCTAGTTGTTTGGCATAGGATGTCCAGCACTGTAGCTTGATGGTCGTTGAGTGAAGCTGGGTGCTGGCGTTGAGATGGAGATCTCTGGGAGATTTTCGCCATTTGATATTATGTTTAGCTGGGAGGCCTCTTGTGGACCAGTGTCCTGAAGTTGGTTCTCCCACCTCAGAGGCACAGCACTAACTCCTGGCTGCAGCACCAAGAGCCTTTCATCCACAGGGCTCCTTAATTTGGGATGATTCGTTGTCTATTCATGTATTCCACAGATGTAGGGTACATCAAGTTGATTGTGGAGCTTTAATCCGCTGCTTCTGTGGCTGCTGGGAGAGATTTCCCTTTCTCTTATTTGTTCTCACAACTCCCAGGGGCTCAGCTTTGGATTCGGACCCGCCTCTGCGTGTAGGTCGCCGGAGGGCGTCTGTTCTTTGCTCAGATAGGACGGGGTTTAAGTAGCCGCTGATTCAGGAGCTCTGGCTCACTTAGGCCAGTGGAGGGAGGGGCACGGAGTGCGGGGCGGGCCTGCGGCGGCAGAGGCCGGCGTGACGTTGCGCCGGCGTGACGTTGCGCCAGCCTGAGGCGCGCCATGCGTTCCCGGAAGGGGGTGTGGATAGTGACCTGTGTTCGCACACAGGCTTCTTGGTGGCGGTAGCAGCGGCCTTAGCGTCTCATGCCCGTCTCTGGGGCCCGCACTTTTAGCCGCGGCTCGCGCCCGTCTCTGGAGCTCCTTCAAACAGCGTTCTTAATCCCCTCTCTTCGCGCACCAGGAAATAAAGAGGGAAGAAAAAGTCTCTTGCCTCTTCGGCAGGTCCAGAGTTTTCCCGGGACTCCTTCCCGGCTAGCCGCGGCGCACTAACGCCCTGCAGGCTGTGTTCATGCCGCTAATCCCAGTCCTCTCCCGGCGCTCCGACTGAAGCCCGAGCCTCAGCTCCCAGCCCCGCCCGCCCCGGAGGGTGAGCAGACAAGCCTCTCGGTTGGTGAGTGCCGGTCGGCCCTGATCCTCTGTGCTGGAATCTCTCCGCCTTGGCCGCCGCACCCCTGTTGCTGTGCTCTCCTCCGCTCCGCCACCCGCAGTCTCCGCCCGCGAAGGGGCTTGCTAGTGTGTGGACACTTTTCTTCCTTCACAGCTCCCTCCCGCTGGTGCAGGTACCGTTCCTATTCTTTTGTGTCTGTTTATTCTGTTCTCTGTTGCCCTACCCAGTTACGTGGGGGGTTTCTTGCGTTTTGGGAGGTCAGAGGTCTTCTGCCAGCGTTCAGTAGGTGTTCTGTAGGAGTTGTTCCACGTGTAGATGTATTTCTGGTGTATATGTGGGGAGGAAGGTGATCTCCGCGTCTTACTTTTCTGCCGTCTTCCCGGAAGTCCCAAGTATAATTTTTTAAAGTGGATCCTTTCAGTCTCTTTCCCTGTGATATACTCTGACTGTCGCCTATAAGGAAAACTGGTAGAAAGAGTTGGTAGAAAACTGGTAGAAAACATTTGAGTCAGATATCTGAATCCGCTTCCAAAACCCAACTCTGCAAATTAGGAGTTCTAGGCCATTTGTATGTGTCGCTTAACTTCTCTGAAGTTTTTTCTCTGAGAGATGTATATCTGCCCCTGGGCTTGTATGAGGATTAAATGATGTAACACTTATAAAGCACTGATCAAGTATCTGACACTTAGAAGTGCTAGAATAAGTATTGGTTCAAGGTGGGGAAACTTCACTAAGCACTGCAGGGTCTTTATGGGTCTCCGTTAAGCTTAGTTCAACCTAATACATTTATTGTGTTTTGAATTGATGACCTTATTTTCTGCACTTATTTGCCTGGTGTGGCAGGCAGTTTCTTCTTATGTGCCAAGTGAGATTGCCTGGTTTAGGAGTGTTTTCAGGCAATCTCTTTCTCAGAGGGAAAGAATGATGCCTGCTTGGGCAAGGAATAGAAAAATGGAGGATTTTATATCTCTGATTTGGCAGTTAATCTTGGACAATCTGTGACATTTGTTATAGAATAATTTTTCTTTTAGTGGATGTATGTTTTTATTACCTCAGTTAAGTTATAAACTGTTAAGGAATGAAGACTGTCCTATTTGCATAATCTAGTACACAATCGGTATCTAACAAGAATTTGTTGATTAATTTCTTTTATTGGTGTGAGGTAGAATGTGTTAAAACAACATAAAATTCATAATCCCTTACCTCAAATCCTTGGGGAAGGAAGATATATTTCAAAATTAAGATTTAAAAAAATTTTAGATGTCTATCGTATTGTATCTATATAATATCGTGTACTATTGTATATATAGCGTGTCATTTACTGTCTATAACTACTGGGATCTGGGCAGCACCTCAGCACTTTAATATATCTGCAGAAGACTATGACTGTTTATACCAAGTGGGATAAATAAGAGCTGCAAAGACCAACATATCTGTTCAGGTCAGGTTTTGCCACCAAATGTGTTCAAATAAACTTTTGGTTTTCAAATATTTTAGGGTTTTGATGGTAGATATGGGATTATGAAACTTCTAGAAAGATATAGGATGATCCTGACAAGTATTATTCTGGTGTTTACATGTGTATATACCACATCAACTTTCTGAAAATAAACGTCTTGAAAGCTATTTTTTGTTTGCTTTTTGTTGTATAAAATCAAGCAGAGGTTAAGATTTCTAATATGAGACTGGAGTTTTTCCATCCAAATAGTTTAACAGAAAGTAAAAAAGGAAGCATCAAAATGCTAGACTTTCTTGAAAGTATTGTCAATCAGAATAAGAGTTACTTGAAAATACTTAATTTCACAGGTTGTTGGATGAAACTGTCATCATCTAAAATATCGCTGTGGAGACAATATGTGTGTTTATTTGCTGCTAACTAAATTTGGTTTTAAATAATCATCCACTTTTAAGAGGACCAGGTATCTATTGATAAAAGATTTGAACCAGGTTTTGATTTGAAAATTTTCAAATTACTCTGAAATGAATCTTTAAGAGAAGCATTTAGTGTAATATATTTGGGAAAAGATATCATAATGATATGTTGGTTACAAATTAATTCATTTTCATTTAATTTCCCAATCAGTGTATAATGCTTTAACTCTTAAAATGAAGAATAGATACAGATGCATTTATCAACTAATTTAATTTCCCAATCCCCATGATCAGTCAGAACATAAGTTTATTTCTAAGATGGGTATATTGATGGCTTTCAGTTACTGGATGTCTATACTGAGCTAGGTGTAGCTACAATTTCTGCAAGTTCTACAGTGATCTGTAAAAGTCAGTGGTTATGGTGATGGAGGGTGTAAGGACCATGACGTGTGGTTCCCAGACTACATGGTTTTGTTGCTTTGCTTATGAGAATTTCCCTCAACTCCCAAGGTAGTTTGATGTATAAGATCTAGAAAGCCTTTAATTTTATGAGTTTATTAATCTATTGACTTATACTGGCTCCTGAAGCAGAAGGAAGTATAGGTATTTGACAGGCATTTCTTGTTGATTTTCTTCTTAAAACGTTTGAATCATCCACACTTGGTCTTGAAAGGAAATAAACTCCCTTAGACTTTGCCTTTCCTTTTTTTTTTTTTTTTAATGGACTGTGGATTTTTTTTTTTAACATCTTTATTGGAGTATAATTGCTTTACAATGGTATGTTAGTTTCAGCTTCACAACAAAATGAATCAGTTATATATATACATATATTCCCATTTGTTTTTAAAGCTTTTAAAACTGGAAAACAGAACACCAAGTTCCAGGAGCATGTTGCTGAGACAACCTCGACGTATAAGCTTGCTAGGAGAGCTGATGTAACAAAGTACCGCAAACTGGGGGCCTTCAACAACAGAAATCTATTGTCTCCCAGTTCCGGAGGCTGGAAGTTCAAGATCAGTGTGTCAGCTAGGCTGATTACTTCTGAGTCCGCAAGGGAGAATCTGTCCAATGCCCCTCCCCCAGCTTCTGGTGGTTTGTGTCAATCTTCAGTTTTCCTTGACTTATAGATGCCTCTCCCCATCTCTCCCTTCATGTTCACAAGGTGTTCTTCCTACATGTGTATCTGTATTCAAATTTCTACTTTCTGTAAGGACATTGGTGTCTGATGTCTGAGGAGGGGCCCACTCTCCTCCAATATGACTTCATCTTAAGTAATTACATCTACAACAACCCAATTTCCAGTTAAGGTCACGTTCTGAATATTGTGGCTTAGGACCACAACATATGAATCTTGGGGGGGACACAATTCAAACCATAACACTCAGGCAGGCAAACAATGGATATTTATGATGATTTGGAATTTTAAAAAATTATTCGCATCTTCTGTTTGGAACCTAGCAAATTATTAGAAGGCTCAAAATTATTAAACCCATCCAAAAGAGAAAGAAAGGTTCACGGTGACAGTGAAGTTTTGTGAAAATCTGTTCCATCTGGTTGCTCTGTCCTGGAATAATGATCTTAGAGTCAATAAGAAATTGGATTCTCTGATTCATTTAGATGGAGAAAGAGCACATTTATTGATTCATGCCGCTCAAACATGTGGAGGTAAAGTAAGGGCATCAGATTGTGCAGGCCAAAGTCTGTGCCTTTACTATGAATTACGTATGGCCTGGGAGGATTTTCTGGCATGTTCGAGATTAATATCATCTCAAATTTGTATGGATTGCATTTTTCTTCTACAGTTTTCCTTTCATGTAGTTGACTGGCGTTCCTTTGACTACTGATACGCTGTTTTCTCAGGAGACACAGGTTTTAGTTTTTTATTTTGTATCATAATTTTTTTTTTTTTTTAATTTTTGCCTTTTCTTTGAATCCGACATCTTTCTCCTCCATTATTAGCTAAAAGACAGCAAATGTCAAAGACTGCTGTTTCAGGGCAGGGAGTTATTCGGATTTAAATAATTAACGTGATGGTATCTGAGGAATTCGACTTGGAATCCAGAGCAATGAATAAGAAAAACCTGCTTTTCCCCCAGAGCCGGTAAAGCAAAGGCCAATTCGTATTACAAATGTGCCTTAGCGTAGACAACCTCAGTTCTGCAGTTGGACTTGAGCTCTGGCTACCATGGGTTCCCATGGCCAAGGCCACTCATATCCCTGGCAGCCTCTTCTTATTGGATTAGTTGCCAAATAACATGGGCAGCAGCCCTTTCTCACCCAGATGCTCACCACACAGTGTTCCCTGGCTGCCCGCTACCTGCTTTAAGGTACGGTCCAGGCAGGACAAGTCGGGGAAAGCATGTTCTGGATTTGGAATCAGAAGACTTGCAGAGGAGTTCAGTGTGACAATAGGAAAGTCACCGAACCTCTAAGCTTTAAATGATTCAACTCTAACACGGAGATTATAATCTTATCTCAGAGTGGTGGTGTGAGCGTAAAACCTGGGAAACCACATGGAAGAGACAACAAAACAATGGTAGTTACCACACACTTATCTACAGAGTACCCAGTACTCTGCTAATTGTTTTGCACACGTCCATCATCCCATTAGCATTTCACAGCAGCTACGCAGTGTACGTATTTATTATTACCTTCTTTTGTCAGAAGAGAAAAATAAGATGGAATATTTTTCCTAAGAAAATAACAGCTTGTAAGTGGCAGAGCCAGAGTGTGACATAAGAGCTTCACTTTTTCCCACTCTTCTGCACCATTAAACAGCTTGTGCTGGACCATTATGCAGAAAAAAAGAAAAAAAATCTGATTATATCAGCCTAGAGTACATCATTTCATGGACTAGAAACTCTCTTAATCTCTTCTTTGTAAACTTTGGTTAAAAGGAAAAACTTCTTTATCAGTTGCTGCTTCTTTTAATAGCCAAGATGATAAACCAGGCTTAAAAAAGTCTCATTACAAAGGAATGTGCACCGGACCAACCAAAGAGATCCATTCTCTTTTTTTAATAAAAATATGTTTTTGCTGACAAAAATACACGTAAAGATGCAGATGTTTAAAATATTTCAACTCTTAGCCTATGCTTAATAAGCTAATGATTTTTTAAGAAATAAGTATCTCTAAATATCTCTCAAGAGATGAAATGATTACCATAAAAATCTTTCAAGCTTGCATTATTATCTGAAGTATTCCTAAAGCAAACCAAAAATGTGAAATGACAAGATACATGCCTCTGTGTGCGTGCATGTGTGTATGTGAAAGGGGGTTATGAACTGGTTAATTTTGTTTAGTAAAGCAAAAATAATCTTTGGATGATATTTCATGATAGTACATGTATTTTATTACTAAAATTTCTCACTTAAATGTCATTCTCATTTAGGCTACACACAAGAAGAATATATAATATTTACTTGCTTTGATATGTGGGTTTTGCATTCTAAATATAGCTCTTTAATTCATATCCAGAGTTGCATGTGTCTGGCTCTTTGAATGCTAAAAAGTAACACACTCTTAATAGTTTTATGCTAAAGTGTAACACTAACTGAACACCTCACGAAAAGCTACATCTGATGGTTTTGTGGCCCAATTAATACATTTTTTTCAAATTAAATATGACAGTGGTGGCCATGGAGAGACCTGAACTAGTGGGGTAGTAGCAACATTTATTCTGAACTAATTTATGGATGTGGAAATCATACTTTCAGTCTAGCAAATCCATGCACTTACATTTTGTTTTTTAATCCTCACCTTCTGATGGTAAAAAAGAAATTCAGGCTTTCTGTTTATTGACACAGTGTTGTGCTTTTCAAGGATTATCTGACGATGAGATAAAATAATTTTAATAAACCTTTTCAAGATATTCCACCTTCTATTGGATATCAAAAAAGCACTTGTAATTTGTTAATTGCGCCATTTGAGGGAGGGCTAAGGAAAGCAATATGGTAGTTTAACACAACAGTGAGCTGAACTGTCTGATAAAACTTGGTGACTAAGACTCCAAATGTAAGTAAACCTGAGCATCTGTGCTCACTTGTCATCTTTGCTGCATTATCACACTCCTGCTGTCTTTGCTTCTTCATATTTAATTCATGTTGCTGTAAAATAATAATAACTTGTAAGAGCTGTTATACTAGTGTTCTTTATATTAATAAAACTCAAAATATTTCCTGGAAATATGCATTGATATTTCCCAGCCATCATGGATGGGCAAATTTATTTGTTTGCAGGTACATCTAAACATCATCCATTTGTGTCTATAATTCTTTTTTATCAAAGTATCTTTTTGCACATTAATAATCTTATTCTGAATATCTTTCTGGAAATCCGCTAGAGACTAGAAAGAAGCTTTGGAAGAAGGAGTTGGGTAACTGGACAGCCAGGGTGTCTTGATTGGGGCAAGGATAAAAGGCACCTCTTTGCTTCTTGTGAGTCGAGTGGGGGTTAGAGAGGTGACATCAACAGAGACCCTTGATGGGAAGGGGTGACTTGGTGATGACTTGGTGATGACTCTCGTGAGGACACATTGGAGAGGAACCTGGGTGTTCATCATCTTGCCCTTCTGGCCCTCAATATGATTTTCAGACTCTGGACACTGCTGCACAAGTGACCCTCTTCATGCAGTTGTTCCTTTCAGGAGGTCCCTACAAACAGGACAACGTGTTCTACATCCCATCACCCTGCCCCTGCATGCTCCTTTCCATTCTTTTCTAGATTGTTAAGAAATTTTCATGGTAGACATCACAGCTCTGCATAGAAATCCACATCAGAAAACTGAGTTGTGATGATGGCTTCTGTATATCTCAACCAAGTCCTCCTATCTCAGCCTTTTGTGCCCTTCTGCATATCTTCATCACCCTTTATGGAATTCTAAAAACTTAATGTTTATGGAAGAGATCGAGCATCCCTGTTTCCGGCATCCTGTGAGAACTGAGACGTCTGTGTGACAGGCTCTCTTTCATCTGTACAGCAGTTTTCCCTTAATCATTCCTAAAGATGTCTATTTAGCTGTTGTTGTGACATCCTCAGTCTATCTGTGTGCTCACTCAGGGTCTTGATTGGAAGCATCTGAGATGCTCCTTGGAACTTCATCTTCCAGCGTCCATTGTAACTGCTTGAACTGAGCGTCAAAATTATCAGATGAGCAAAAGCCAACAGATGACCTCAGACTCTGAGGTCAACTTAACTGACACAGATGTAGAAGGTTTACAGTGAGGTTACAGCCACGTAGTTTTGGCACTGTTGCTGTTCTCTTCTTGTGCAAGCGTGATGACAAGAAGACATCCCTGTTTGGAGGCCCTGGTGCGGAGTCAGAGCACATCAATGACATTTCTCCAGTAGATGTGGACTACTTTTTTTTTTTTTTTTTGTGGTACGCGGGCCTCTCACTGTTGTGGCCTCTCCCGTTGCGGAGCACAGGCTCCGGATGCGCAGGCTCAGCGGCCACGGCTCACGGGCCCAGCCGCTCCGCGGCATGTGGGATCTTCCCAGACCGGGGCACGAACCCATGTCCCCTGCATCAGCAGGCGGACTTTCAACCACTGCGCCACCAGGGAAGCCAGGACTACTTTGCTTGACATATTTCATCAATATTTTCATTAAACCTTAAGTGGTCTGCATTTTTCTGGTCAGATAATGTGTTTGGGATTTAGTATGGGCTTTGAGAGAGGTGTAGGGTCTAACAGTGTATTTCTTCCCTCTTCTTGGATGCTGGCGAGTCATCTGAGCTTCCAATCTCCGCCTGAGAGTGCCTGTGCAGCCATGACGTAGCCTTGAGGGATCGTGGGTTTGGAAATGATTAATGCCATAGTCCATTTTATGGCAGCTCTTTCCAAACTGGGTTTAACTCAATGCTTCAGAGCCTCCCCGTGTGACCGGAAAGTGACACAAAATTTGCTGCATATGCTTTTTTTTTTTTTTTTTTTAAGGAAGAGGAGTCTTTGCTTTCATTCCTTTCTCAACAGAATCTATGATCTGGAAAACAATTACCACTGGATGATGAAGGTGTAGCCCAGGTTTTCATGGATTATTATAAATTTATTGACACATTTCCTTCTTCCCCAGAATAGAGCATTCATCTAATTTACTTACCAAAGGCAGCTTTCATAGTTTTGATCTCTTTTTGCAGTTGGGGGGAGCAGCACACAGAGGGGAATCTTCTCTTGGGTAATTAGCAGTTAGAGAAGAGTCAGGAAGAGGAGGCTACCTGTGAAAGTAGAGAATCCGGTTAGAAAGCGCCTGCAGTTGCGGCGCCCTGTGGAGCCACAAGCGATATCAGTGGGCCGTCCTGATCCCAGCCCCAGGAGACACTCAGAGGGGGAAGTACAGTTGCTCTGCAGGTCCCCCCTGTGGAAATGGGTTTCAAGATCAATTAACACAGCTGGCCGGAGCCATTTGGCCTTGAATTTAGACTTTGCCATCCCGGTATTATTTCTGTGCAACCCACTCATAGCATCCCAAGGTCAAAGCTTAATAGAACTTGAAACTGTAAACCTGGAGATCCTTCTGATTGCCACTTGTACAAGTACAATGCAGCAGCAGCGACTATAGCCTAGCAGCTGGGTTATATCCGGGAACCGCAGTGACATCACCAAAACATGTCAGTTCAGCTGTCCTTAGCATCTGAGATAATCTGAAATGAAACCCGAACAGGTGAAATGAGATGCTTAAGGTTAACCACTCAAACAGGAGAACAGGAAGAGAAGCCAGGTTTCTGAGTTCCTCATCCAGTGTCACATTTCTCATGTGGGCCATTCTTGGTCAGCCTTCACTTGTATCCTGCTGTGTTCTTTTCTGGCTTTATTGGAAAAGCATCTCAAACTGCATGTGTCAAACTGCATTCTCTCTCTTTTTAATTTCTCCCCCAAACCTGCTTTTAGAGTTCTAAGACCTTCATCTTCACTCCACAGTCTTATTACTTTAGGAAAAAAAATGCCCCGCTTTTGGGCTTCTCTGGTGGCGCAGTGGTTGAGAGTCTGCCTGCCGATGCAGGGGACACGGGTTCGTGCCCCAGTCCGGGAAGATCCCACATGCCGCGGAGGGGCTGGGCCTGTGGGCCATGGCTGCTGAGCCTGCGCGTCCAGAGCCTGTGCTCTGCAACGGGAGAGGCCACAACAGTGAGAGGCCCACGTACCGCCAAAAAAAAAAAAAAAAAAATTGCCCCACTTTCAACACACTATGAAGCATTTGCCTTTTTAAAAAGAAACCTGTTGTTCAGAATTTTAGCCTTGGCATTTAGCAAAGTGCCTAATACAATGGAATAAAGTGGAATACACAATGTCTACTTTATGTCAGACACTTTGCTAAAGGAATAAGTGAGACGTGTTGCTTGAATGTTATTAAACAATTGTGATTTGATGCACCCAGGCACAGAGGGAAGAATAAGTAATCTCTGTGGTTAGAGTGACTCAAACACAATAATCCTTGCAGGAAAGGCCTGAAGACAGCAAAGAGCACTAAAATCTCAGGTTGACCTTCGGCACATCACTTTCCTTACCTGGAGTGCATTTTTATTTTATAAAAGAAGTAAATATCAACCGTATTTTCCCACAAGGCCGTTGTTAGGATCACATATATATGAATGAACTTCAGAAGAACAATATAAGTAGAAGGCATTTATTATGTCTTCTTATCAACACAAAGCTATTTGCTAGAATGCAAAGGTAGATACAGCTCAGTCTGTCTCATACAGGAGATCATGTTTTTCTCCTCTTCCTTTCCTCTGTCTGGTAAACTCATATTCTTTAGAGCAGTGATCCTCCTCTGGGGGAACACTTAGCGAAAATGTCTGAAGACATTTTGGGTTGTCACACTGTGGGTTTGCTACTGACATCTGCTGGGTAGAGGTGAGGGATGACAATAAACATTCTACAATATACACGACAGCCCCCTGCGACCAACAGTTATCCAGCCCAGAATGTCAGTCATGCTGAGGGTGAGATACCGCTTTTGTTTGAAGAAAATTTTATCAAGTGTCTCTTAAGCCACAGGAAATATTAGTTCTCTGCTTTTGATATTCTCCTGAGAATCTACAAAACATGTATCAGCAAACATATCACTAATATTATGAGTTAATCTCCCCAGTTGACTGAGTTCTGTGAGGGCAGAGAGGTATATATATACTTTTTCATATTCTTTTCCATTATGGTTTACTACAGGATATTGAATATAGTTCCCTGTGCTCTACAGAAGGACCTTGTTGTTTATCTATTTTATATATAATAGTTTGTATCCGCTAATCCCAAACTCCTAATTTATCCCTCCCCCCACTTTCCTTTTTGGTAACCGTAAGTCTGTTCTCTATGTCTGTGAGTCTGTTTCTGTTTCGTAAATAAGTTCTTTTGTATCATATTTTATATTCCACATATAAGTGATATGGTGGTGTTTGTCTTTCTCTGTTTGACTTACTTCACTTAGTATGATAATCTTCAGGTCTATCTATATTGCTGCCAGTGGCATTATTTCATTCTTTTTTATGGCTGAGTAATAGTCCATTGTATGTATATACCACATCTTCTTTATCCATTCATCTGTCAATAGACATTTAGGTTGCTTCCATGTCTTGGGTGTTGTGAATAATGCTGCTATGAACACTGGGGTGCAGGTATCTTTTAGAAATAGAGTTTTCTCCAGATATATGCCCAGGAGTGGGATTGCGGGATCATACGGTAACTCTATTTTTAATTTTTTAAGGAACCTTCCTACTGTTTTCCATAGTGGCTACACCAGTTTACATTCATATCAACAGTGTAGGAGGGTTGCTTTTTCTCCATATGAGAGTTTTTTTTTAAAATGTTTTTGTTTATCATGATACTTCATACATTCCGGACAGTATTAGTTCATGTATTTGTTCATTCATTTCAGACCTTTTTTTAAGCATCACTATATGTCAGGCCCTCTTCTAGATTCTGGGGATATATATCTGGATAGACATGACAAACATCCTTGTCCTGTTGGAATCTATTCTAGTAGGTGTAGACTACTTATTAAGAAATGTGCCAGAGTTAGTAATAAGTGTGAGAATAGACAAGGTCACAAAGAAGCAATGATGTTGACTTTCTAAATTCACTGAGTTAGACTGCAGTTAACTAAGGAGTGAGAGAGACACGAGCAAGTTGCACTAATTCATTGGCAATGAGATGAGTTCGCACGCATTTCCTAGGTCAGTGGTTTACTAAATAATACCGTACTTTCCCTTGCATTCCATGTTTGCTGTCCTGCAGACGTGAGCTACCTCATCATCATCCTTTATTCCACACATGGGCCCCTACTGTGCACTGGTAGTGTGTGAACCAGAACTCCTATGTGAAAATTAATTCTGTGTTTTAGAAAAATATTTTATGCAAAAGGGAATGACTAATGAAGAGAAGTTTTCGTTTCTTGGGTACGTTCATTTTTATCATAAATTTTGTTGTATTGGTTATCGAGGTACGTTTCCCTAGTTCTTTGTCTGGTCTCTCAGGGCGCAAAGATGTGTACCCTCCAGTGATAAGGCTTCAGAAGAATTGGGGAGGAAATGAGAGGTTTTCATTGTGTATGCTGATGAAAGGTTAGAAAATCATGCAGGAAACCAGAGTCTGAAGGAACTTTCTCTTAATTTACTAAGAGGAGGAGCTACTTACCTCTAAATACAAGATAAAGGAGGTTATAATAACTAGGATAGTCGCTGACCTTCAGTCTTAAGGCAGAGCCAGCTAACTCACAGCCCTTATGAAATTAATCAGAGTGTAAATTAATAAAGTGAAGAGCCAGTGAATCTCGCAGAAACAGTAGACAGGAGCTATGATTTTCTCAGGTACATCTGGATTGATCACCCAGAAGGAAGATGAAGTAACCAAAATGCATTTTGTAGCTTTTCGTTGATATACCTCCATCAAAACTTATGAATTTTCAGGGAATTTGGGTCACAACTTAAGGAAACTTTTCAGTGGCCCAGGCATGGCTCTTCCAGGGAAGGTTAAACAGAATCGTTTCCATTTATGGAAGAGGTAGAAAGGCTTGGTAACCTCAGATTCCCTATGGTTTCTGCCTTTATGCTTAAAAACTCAGTGCTGACATACACAGCCAAGCGGTGGCACTATGTCTAAATTGCAGGAGCAACTTCCAAAGCAACTTCTAGTGTCACAGGGATAAGACAGTAGAGAATCCATGATGGTTCTGGGTTCCTCCTGGGAGGAGAATAGGAGGAAGGATCTAGAAGAGGGAGGCCTCTCACTACTGTACACACTGAGCCCACAGACACAGAGCTCCCTGCCTGTGGGGAGGAACTCCAGGGGGTGGGGACCCACAATCTGTTTTAACAAAACCTCCAGGTGTCCTCTGATGTTCTCTCAAGTTCACGGATCACTGATATACACTAACACTGGCCAAAGAAGATGTTAGTCCTGAAAGTGTGAATAAATTAATGAAGTAATAGGTGTCACCCTTGGTGATCGCTGACTCAGTAGGGCTGCCTTAGGGGCTGGAAATTAGCATCCTCACATCTCCCAGGAGATGCTGCTTCTGCTGGCCTGGCGATCACTCTTTGAGAAGGATAACTATTTAGTCTATCCTTGTCTTTTTTTTTTTAACGTTGTAAATACCAGGGTGAAAAAGTTTAAATGAACATAAAATAGTTCAGATGAAGATTCCATGTAAAATACATTATATTGATGGAAAGAGAAATGACTTGTAAATTTAAAGCAATGTTTATAAAGACATTATAATCAGACTTCTGCTAATGTAGTATTTTGAAAAAATCACTTTATTTCTTAAGAATAAGTATTAATAAATTAGAATAAATATACATTTCACTTAATCATTTGGAGATATAGTATTAAAAATTTCACGCTGGATTAAAATATGTTGCCTTTGCTTTATAAATGACATAAGAAGGCCTATCTTTCAGTCACTTCCATTCAAGGGTACAAAACTAGTGCACATACCAAATAGAGTCAACTAAATATTAATAGGATAAAGAATAAATCAAATTAAGAAGAAATTACTTGTATGCTGGGAACACACCAAGTCCCTACTCAGTAAATTTGTTGAACACAAGTTATCCATGATGAATGAAATGAAAATTTATGGTTCACATTGTAATAATCAGGAACTTAAAACATCCAGGAAATTAGAGTTAGGAAAAATGGCTAATATAACTGTTCTCAACTGCCCACTGGCAAATGCCCTTCATAGGGATTTTTCCAGTTTTGCATGACCTAGGAGCAGGGCTTCAGTCAATGTGCTGTACTTTTGTATGTGTAATTATAGTGTAGAGCAACTTAATGGTTCATTGAAATGGCTGTGCTTACTAAAACATATAATCTTAAACAAACTGTTACCTTAAGTAATATTATTTATTTTCCATTTTGGAATAAAAGAAGTTAGGAAACTTTTAAAGGTGGTTGACCTAAACCCATTGGTATTTGGCTTTAAAATGAATTTATGGACATACAGTTCAACACGGGTATTTCTGAACTTGAATATTGCAGTATTTTTTGCAAAATAATGAAGGTGTACTGTGGATCCCCAGCCTAAAAGTTTTTAACTGGCTTCTCAGTCATCTTTCTAGCTCTAGAGTCTTTCTGGCTTCCATACCCCACTCTTCTTAGACCAGTGCAGAAAATCAGTTGTACTCATATTTCTGCATCATTCGTATTCTCTTTTTTTACTGCTTGGTTGCTTGTTCATACTGCAGGTATAACATGGAGGAACAGCAAATGTTTGGTATAAAAGAAGAGATCTTCATCTTGGTTAGGGAGTTACTTGCCCTTTAGTGGTTGAACAGGAGTGTGAGTCCAACACTGAGGACATGAATGCATCACTAAACTCAACTCGTTGGATATTGGTTTGTAATGCGGTTGATGTGCAACTGATTTGCTTTAATTTTTATTTCTTTAGTTAATTGTATGTAGCCGTTTTGGAACAAGTGTTTATTCTAAATCAATTTACCAAACTACTGACTTTTGAAAAGCAGAGAATCTGGCATGCACTAGGCACTTCTCCCGTGTTAGAAGTGGCAGTTGTCTTTGTCTGACTTCCTTCACTTAGTCTGATGATCTCTAGGTCCATCCATGTTGCTGCAAATGGCATTATTTCATTCTTTTTATGGATGAGTAATATGATATCACTTATATATGGAATCTAAAAAAAGTGATACAAATGAAATTATTTACAAAACAGAAATAGACTCTCTGGAATGGAAAACAAACTTATGGTCACCAAAGGGGAAAGGGGGAGGGGGAAAAATAAATTAGGAGTTTGGGATTAAGAGATACACATGACTATATATAAAATAGATAAGCAACAAGGACCTACTCTACAGCACAGGGAACTCTGTCCAATATCTTCTAATCACCTATAATGGAAAAAAATCTGAAAAAGAATATATATATATTATATATATACAAAATATATGTATATAAAACTGAATCACTTTGCTGTACACCTGAAACATTGTAAATCAACTGTACTTCAATTAAAAAAAAGAAAAAATACACACTTTGAAAAAAAAAGTTGTAGTCATTACTATGATCTTTCTTCCATTCCCTTACTTTTTCCTATTTCTTGATGAATGCTCTCTCCTCACCTTCACCCTGTTTTTGTTTTGTTTTGATTTTGGTTTTTTTTTGCTGTACGCGGGCCTCTCACTGCTGTGGCCTCTCCCGTTGCGGAGCACAGGCTCCAGACATGCAGGCTCAGCGGCCATGGCTCACAGGCCCAGCCGCTCTGCGGCATGTGGGATCTTCCCCGACCGGGGCACGAACCCGTGTTCCCTGCATCGGCAGGCGGACTTTCAACCACTGCGCCACCAGGGAGGCCCACCTTCACCCTTTTTAAATTTTAGGATAGATTTCTTTAGGAAGTTACAATTTTGAACATTTGGGGATGAGGTTTTAAAGCATTTTACTCCTATAACAAATAATGCTTAACTAAATATCTCATCTGTTATGACTAAAAGCACTTCTGTGTGGTCACTGAATAATGTGCCTCCTTCACCTGCAGAGATATCCATGTCCTAATCCATGGAACCTGCGGACCTGTGAATGTGTTACCTCCCATGGCAAAAGGGACTTTGCAGAGGTAATTAGGTGAAGGACTTGGATATAGAGAGATTATCCTGGATTATCCAGGTGACCCAGTCTAATCCCATGGGTCTTTACAAGTGGATAACCTTCCCTGCCTGTGGTCAGAGGGGGAAGTGTTACTTTGGAAGAAGGGCATGGAGAGATGTGATGTTTCTGATTTTGAAGATGGAGGAAGGAGGAGGGAGACAAAGCATGCGGGCGGCCAGGAGAGGCGGGAAGGGCAATGAACAGACTCTTCTCGAGCCTTCGGACAGCAGTGTAGGCACAGCACTGCCTACATCAAGATTCTAGCCCAGTGAGACCTGCGGCAGACTTCAGACTTATAGAACTGTGAGATAATAAATTCGTGTTGCTTTAAGCCACGAAGTTTGTGGCAACTTGTTACAGCAAAAACAGGAACTTAGTGCAATAGAGTAAGACTGTGGGATATACTTCAATAATGAAAACTAGTAAAGAGTTACAGAGTCTTTGTTTTTGATCCACAATAATAGTTACTCACCAATAAACTCTTAAGAGCCCAACACGTGGCTTTTCCCAAACGCTTCCTGGCCAGCATGGTCACCCACCCGGGTGCAGAGTGTGTAGAATTCAGACAGTAGACTCTCTGGGAACTTGCTCTTCGGTGTGTTTTGCTGTGGTCTCTTTCAGATTTTATGATTGGTAAGAGGGCAGGATGTCTCCTTTTCTTCCTCAGTCTCATCTTTCCAAGATTATGAAAATATAAAAGAAAACATTAGCATTTTTTCCTTTTTCCAAATTAATATTCTTCATTGCTGCCAACTGTCTTTGTGACCTAGAATTCTGCATTTCTCATAAACTGAATATAGAAGTCCATAACTTTCGAGGTGGACCATTTCTAAAATCTTTATGGAATTTGTTACAATATTGCTTCTGTTTTCTGTTTTGGTTTTTTGGCTGCGAGGCATGTGGGATCTTAGCCCCCTGACCAGGGATTGAACCCACACCCCCTGCATTGGAAGGCGAAGTCTTCACTACGGGACCGCCAGGGAAGTCCCGGAAGTCCATAACTTTGATCCTAGGTGCAATGTGTTTTTATACTTGTTTTTGCTCAGTATGGAATCACGAGGACCTAGTTTTCTTCTCCTTTTCTTCCCTCTCTTTGATCCAGTCTTTTAATTTCTTATTCTCTCCTTATCTCTCTAGGAATTTGTGATAAATTGCATACGTTATAATACAGCATCAGACAGTTCCACTAGTAGCATTGTAAGCTGTTGTTTTCAAAGCTTCTGCTTCTCACCCCGATCAGCCTAGCCTGAACCTGAGTGGCTTCCCTTCCTCTGTCTTCAGGGGGGCTCTCAAGTAGTTAGAGGTAAACTGTGTGCCTCCTTTTGGTTACAGGGTCACAGTTCTGGGACATACCAGTAGCTTGGCATCTGATCATCATAAGGGCAGGAGGAGTATCGTGCTTACCACATTCCTAGGGACATCTGTGAAATGGGTGTGCAGTCTGGCTGTCACATCCCTGTTTCCCAAGAACTCATACCACATTATTACCTTTTCTTAGAGCTCTCTGGCTTTCCCCCCAGTCGTTTTGGTGTTGAGACAGGTCATTTAATGGAAATATCTTTGGAAAGCATTGGCACTATGCCTTGCCCAGTGGTTCTCAAGCTCGTGAGTATCAGAATCACCTGAAGAGCTTGTTGAAACACATTCCTTGTGTCTGTAATATCTAGAATAGTCTCTCCCTCTATTTGCCTACCTCTGACACCCCAACCTGGCAGCTGTTCCTCTTCTGCCCCTGTTAAAAATTAATCTTTCCACTCTCAATTTATAACATACAAGGTGTTTCCTCTGAACCTGATCTTCTCTCCCCCAGGCCATTCTTTCTGATTCATCTCCCCTTTATGTGCTCCGATTTTTGCTTCCTCTGTCTTTGTCTTGAGTGTCTCTTCCTAGAAATACAGACACAGATCTAGAGAGCTAGAAGGACCACTGGTGACTGTCAGGTCAGATGGTGCAAATGTCCATGAGTAGAGCAACCGCCTTGACACCCAAGGCACAGGTGGCGAGTGGACTATTCATCCTCTGACTCAACAGAAAGATCCTGCAGGGAAAGAACCTAAATAATTAAAAAGTGCTAAACAATATTAAGATGTTAAGAAAGAATGTGAGCTTCTTTCTCTGTGACATCGAGAGGGACTAAGAATACCTCTGGCAGTGAGAAATTAAAGTCAGCAAGGCAAAGCATGTGAAAATGTTAGGTAAAGATTTAGGGGCCGCGATTTGATTTACTGACCGTCCTGGGTCAGCCAGGTGGCCTGGTACAGTGACCCTAAGACCACTGGCTGTAAAATCATTAGCCTGTGGGGTAGCAGAGCCCAAGACCAGCCTAGTGGAGAACTAGACGGGTAATTGCTGATGATTGTTAGAAAGTATTTCAGGACAGGACAGATGGGGCAGGGATGAGAGACTCTTCCTGGAGGTTTCACATTTAAATAAAGTGACCTGGTTTCTTTGAACCAATCTTCATCCAGATGCATTGTAGCAAAAGAGAAATATATATGTAAAAAATCACAGTAAGGAAGACATACATTCACCTCAACCTTCTCTTCCCGTGTCCAGATCAGAGTTCACTCTCAAATCTCCTTAGAACCTTAATTCTGACATGGATTTTTCTGACAGTCTCATTTATTGGGACACAGGGCTCTTTGAGGAGTACCCAGTTGTCTAACTATCAGCTCAGGCAACAGAGAGCACCGCCTGGCCTCTCTGTGTTACTTCAAGTCTTTAGAATGCATCAAACAAGTTTCAGTAAAAGTTTTATTTTTAGTGGATAATGCACCGTGGGTGTAGCAACAGCACAGGAGATGGAGTTAGACACCCATGGTTCAAATCCTGGCCTTGGTACGTATGAGACCCTATTTCCATTAACTGTACGATGGAAAAATAATGATGAACTCAGAAAGTAACAAGGATTAAATGGGATACTATTTCTAAAGAGCCTAGTAGGTTCAGGCATGGATCTTAGTAGGTGCTCAGGGGTAATAGTGCTTAGTAGGTGCTGTTCTTTCTTTGTAGCGCTCTCTGTCATATCCATCATATAATGATCTCAGCATCTCTCTGAAGAGCAGGACCAGGGCCATGGTGAGGCACGTAGGTTGGGTGGTTCAAAAGCAGGGTCGTATCCTATTTTAATTACAAATGTGATGTTTTGTTCAGCATGGATATTTCTGCATTAATATTTATTTTAAAATATTGTATTGAAATATTATCTTGATTTTGAGTTTTTTGGCACTCCCTTAAATTCTGTGCCTAAGGCTAGTGTCTCACTTGCTGCATTCATTCTGGTCAGGGGGGTAAACAGGAGAATGATGCTTTCCTTATTTTGTAGATAGAAAGTCTAGATGCAGTGACTTTCGCTGCCAACTAGCATCCTCTGTTTGTGTGAACACCCGGCATTATTAAGGGGTTATCTCTACAAATCACCTGTCTCACAGCTACGCTTCTAACTCTTTAAGAGCCTTCTCATCCATTGGTCTCTCCCCAGCAACCAGAAAACACTGTGACTCCATCAGAGGCTCCAGCTGACTCGTAATGTGATGACTTGTCACACTCCACTGAGCCGGCTCCATCTCATTCTGTCGGATCCTGGAGTTCTGGTCTCCTGGTGGGTACAGTCTCCAGGGAGGCTGAGCTGTAGGCTCTGCATTAACATCCTCTGCTTTTATATCTGCTGCTCCATTACACAGTCATCTCCTTTCCTGCTGTTAGAGAAGAGAGTGCATTGATCCCAGAGAAAAGGGAGGCACAGCTGTTGAAATCAAGGGGAAAACAAAGCTTGCATCTTCCTCTGATGTGAGAGCCTCACTGTTCTAGGTTTGTTCTCCAGGGATGCAGCATTTTGCTTTTCAGGCAGATGGCTAGCACCGGCACCCTGCAACATACAGACCCCACCTCCCCATTGAGTACGTGTCCGCCAAGTGTGGGGAAGTAGAGCTGATAAGAAGTGTCGGTTCAAGTGCATTGATTTACAGCTGCGAAATTGTTTCAGTGTCTGTGTTTTGCTTAAACCAAATGATTCTTTGCATATAAGCTTTAAAATTGGCATAAATTCCTTAGACCGGTAGGAGTTCTTGCTGAATAGACATTGCATCCTAATACAGCCTAGTGCCAGGCCCTCCTCCCTTTCTTGAGTGTCTATTTAAGCCCAAGTAGCTCAGATCTTGTACCGAAAGGGCTTTAAAAATCAAGATAATGTGACACTGAGGTAAGAAGCCTAAGTATATAAGCCCTTTGTGTGTGTGTGTGTGTGTGTGTGTGTGTATAGGTTGAAATATTGATTTGGATGGGTCTGTTAAACTGAGTATTTTGTTAAAATATAGAACGTTCCTCTTTTCTCCCAGGATTTGGTCCAGCCTGAACATTTTTTTGCTCAGTGCCCCGCTAACCAGTCATTTCTTCATGCTGATCCTATTGTAGAACGATTTTATTTCATCTGTGCTCTGTTCTATGACCTTGCTACTGTTTGGCACACTTTTATGGTTTTACACAGTTCATTACAATCAGATGTGATTCAGAATATTCTGTAAGTCAGAGTATGCTTGAAATGCAATGAAAAAGTAACAAAGATCATGAAGATACTATGAAAACTAGCATGAGTTTTCATGGAAAGAAGTTCCAACTTCTAACGTCTGTGTGTAGAGTATCAAAGAACTTTTTTAAAATTGCCAGGCATTCTTCTAGCACATGAGGAAATTCCAGAAAGCAAATACATAGTTTGGGTCAAGTGAGGTCTTGAATGTTCACTAAAGCTCATTAGATTTCTTCTTCTGAAGAACCTTGGAGCAAAGTTGGCCTCCGAGCAATTAGTCACTGTTCCTTCTCAGGTTCCTAAAGGACACTCCCAAGGAATAAAATCTTGCCCTGTAAGAGACGAACGTCCAGAAGGGGATGAGTAGGACACCTCTGGGTTGCTGATGTCTTCCCTTGAGACTCTTCCTCATGGGTCTCTGCTCCGGTACGATGCTGTCGTGATAGGGCTGTGACAGTGCAACTCTGAGGGCAGCGCTGTTCCTGGGGAAAAGCAGAACATCAGTACAGTGTTTGCCCCATGCCTGGCTCCCCCTGCCCAGCTTGTGCAACACTCATACACCAGCAACCCCATGGTGCAGCCCTACAGGGTACGAGCATAAAGGAGCACAGCGGAACAAATCGTATTTCAAAATAACTCAAGATCTATGCTGGAATCCCTCAGTACCCTGAAGGGAATAAATACATAGTTTCTCAAAATATCTTAAGTTCTTACTAATTTTCTCTCCCCTTCTTTGCCTTCATGCCCTGTGGCTGTTCTCTCTCCTTTCTCCCAAGTTTTTTTTTTTTTTTTTTTTTTCTGTAAAATTCCATCAGTCCTCTTCCTTTTGCCTGTCTTATCCTCTTTTTCTTCCTCTTTCTTTCTGATTCTTCATCACAGAGCATGGCAACAAGCAGACAAAGCAGGACCCTCCTTGGAAGGGAGGAGAAAGAAGAGGATGAATAAAGTCAAACAATCATATCTAGTGCTCAGGGGGGAGAGGAAAAGCTGAACACAGTTGCATTTCAGTAACTTTTATCCGTCAGAAATAGAAGCTTCCAGCGGGCAGGGTTCTTGTGCTGCCAGCGGCTGTGTAAAGGGAATACAGAGCTGTGGACCGGCAGGAGTTTTGGAGTCAGGCATTCGTCTTCTTTATTTAGAATATCAAGAGTAGCAGATTTATAACCTTTATATTGATGTTATGAGTTCAAGTCGCACTCCCCCACCCCCATCATTTTCATGATTCTGTTTCCAGGAAGCTACTTAACAGATTTGTAATTTTAGAAATGTGCAGGTCACTATGTTAATTTCATTGTTACAGTCAAAAAAGCCTTGATGAATAAGTGAATAGAAGTCTCATCATAATGATGATTTAATGTTTCATTCTTTTACAAAATGTTCTATTAAATATTCACATAAATAGATTCAGCTATAGCTATTTTCATGGGCTGTATGTATATGCTCTTTTAGTCTCAAGGAAATAAATTTCTAAAGGTCATTTGAGACTCTCTTATAGACTCAAAGCTATTCAGAGGTCCAAGATAAAGAATGATGATATTGCTAGACCTGTTTTTGTTTTTGTTTTGCTGTCCTGTGCTTTCATTGTACCTTATTGGGGTTATAGCCAGAATTCAATCAAATAAGAAAATATAGATTTTTCAGTCTCCCATCTGGAGGGATATTTACATTTCTAATTTCATAATAAGAGTTTAATGTGCAAAAATTAAGCAAACTATTAATAAATTAGGAATTAGAAGAACTTTTACTGAAGAGATTGTGAGCTTCCTAGAAACTCAGATCTGGGTTCTAATCCCAGAACTGGCTACACAAATGTGGGCCAGTTACTTAGCATTTCTGAGCCTCAAGTATGATCAGTGCATAAGGATACTTATCTCATTGTGAGGAATAAATGAGGTGCAATGCATTGCCAAATCTCATTCTAATATAGCACAATTTAGATTTCATTTTTCACTACAGAAAACTTTATGCTTGGATCTTTTCCACAACCAATCAAACTCCCAGTTATAAAAGATGTAAATGACTATATAGAAGGAAAGAAAATTAACCAGTTTATATATTCTTTGTGGGTAGTTATATAATACAACAATGCACAAATGCTTGGTACATAAATGTAAAAGCCATAAATGTAAAGCATGAACATTTTTGCTACTTGTGATTTTTATGTAACTATATGGGTGGCATGGAAACCAATTTTATTTTGACTTATGTTATAAAGCTGTTGCCAAACACCCTGTGCTTAAGTCATGCTTCACATGGAGATAGTATTGCCTAGTGCATTTCTATGTAATGTGGATCCTAATTTTCCCCTGTGATATCAGAATTGCAAGGTGAACCCACTGAAATTTACACTGAGTATTCACTTATATTTTCAATTGAGAATAACCTCGGGAGCCTGGATTGTTATGGCTACAAAGGCAAGAGAGTTACTGTGAGGGAAGAGAAATGGATAGGAGAGAGAGCTGGAGAGCATTTTATATCTGCTTCCACACCTTTCCTCCAAGCTTCCCCAAAATTCCTGTCCAGGACTCAGACTGAACCTGTGACATTGGTGAGATAGGAATCAACCAAAGACATCAGTGAAGCTGGATTCCTGAGGTCTTCTTGAAATGGACTCTTCCTGTTCAATATTTTGCAAAGAAAAGGATCAGATGAATCAGAATGAGCAGAAACTATCTTAAGGACCATTTCTGGTCTGGAACCACAAAGTTTAGGTTAATCTTTCCCCTGAATACATCCCTTTCAGCCCTCTCTCGTTGCCCACTGACCTTCCCTAGCTAACTGCTCTCCCTGTGCCTTGATACCTCTTGTTGTTGAAGATTTGTTGATTGGTTGCAGCTGTTTCACAGTGATTATGTTCAGGGCCGTGTCGACACAAACTAACTCCTTGGTCTCCTTGCTTCATCTTTGAAGCCATGTGGTGGCATGTCCTCCCCAGAACACTGATCTCTGCAACCTGGGGCAGAGTGGTTCGATTAGCCCATTGATTTTTACCAGCCAGTAGACTTTACAAAGTCAAGATGTCTGTTGTTTTTCTTGGCTTCCAATAAGTTTGTCTGAAAACAAATCATCCATAGACAAAGATATATTCCTTTTATTAAAGTATATTATTTTTCTTAGGGATTTGGAGGCTCAATCAATAATGGTGGTTTGAATGGAAATCTCTCATGTAGTTGACCTAGTATTGCCAAAAATTATAAAGTGTACTGGACACATAATACCTCTTTCTCACCTTCTAACAAGGAGAGTTCATAAAGTGTGTGCTTGTTAACTCACTGTCTCCCTCCCATACCAGATCATAAGCTCTGAAGACAAGAAAAGTCATCCGTCTTCTGTTTACTCCTATATTCCTAGTATTTATCATTAAGCCTACGACATAACAGAGGCTTAATATATGGTAAATAATCTAATGAACTGAATAATCCAGAGCCTTTCCCCATCATTATTATTAAATAGTTGTCTTGATTCCCAAAGAACATATTAGTTCTGTTTCTCTTTTGGTCATTGTCCTATACAGATAAATGATGGGAGTAGAGAGAAAAAATAATTTTGTTTCATAAATCATACCATTCCAAAGATTTCCAATTTTTTCTCTTGTAAAAATCTCCAAGTCAACTATCCCTATAGCTTTCTACTCTGGGTTAGGTTCTTTAAAATCATAAAATGAAGAGCTACAATAGGCATTAGTGATCTAGTTTAATTTGTTAAGCTTTGAGAGTTTTTAATGACACAATTCATGTCAACCTACATACACAGTGTTACAGTGGTTCAGGTTATTTCATTTCTCAAATGCATTTATTACTTCAAGACATTTTGTTCATTTGATTAAATCTAGTGTAAGATAAAGTATCATGTACCTATTTGATCAGTAAATAAAATCTTCTGCTTTCTGTGTTGCTTCCTCCCTTTTTCCGAATCAATAGTAAAATAGAGAATTTTTCTTTTTGTTCCCAGAAGTTCATAATGATCTTAAGATCGGATGAGGAATGAATGTTTTAAATTAACTGCCTTCTTCCTACTCCCCAGAGCTTTTCACAACATAGTAACAGAGCTCTTTATCTGATGGATCCAGACGTTTCTGGAATCAGCTAAGCTCTGTCAGACCTCAGAATGAATGCTTGTGTCACTTCACCAATGTATTCCTCAAAGGATTGAATATGGTCAGAAGGAACCTGTAAGAGGGGTAGTTTGTAGATATGGGATTTTTAGTTAATGAGGATGAGATGGAGAAAGTCTTTGCATTCTAAGTTATACTATTATAAAAGGAAAGAGATCTGATATTATGCATAACGGCAGTGAATTCACCAAATCAGCGTTTTTTTTTAGACCTAATAACATCTGTTCCAAAGAGATCTGGCCACTTGACTTTGAAGAAAGACACACGTGGCAGGCAACACAAGAGTCCTTTTCTGCCCTCCTCTTTGAAGTGCTTGTTAGTTGATTTTTGGATAATTTCCCAAGCCAGTGAAGTCACCATGTGTGCTGTGACAATCATGTCACCACTGTTTGTATATAAATGAGGCATGTTTGATTTCTGCACTGATGAGCTGTGGATTTCTAGCATGCACAGGGAGTGTGTTCTGTGAGCCTTGTCTCCAGCTGAGCACTTCTTCCCCTGTGGGCAGAGATGGCTTCTTCCTGTTTCATAAAATGCAGAGCCAGCGAAGCAGGAGACTTGCAAAGCCTGGAACGCCTGGACACTGTGCTCAGCATTAACCTTCAGGGAGGGGTTTAGGTAACATGGTTTATTGGATGAAATTTGTTTTCACCTTCGAATTTCTCCTCCTTCAATCTTCATTTATTCTGAAAGCAGAAGGATATTTGTTATTTAAAGCTTTAAAAAGGAAAAAATAAATCCCCTGCAGTGAAGACTCAAGGGCCAGGGCAATGCTTACTTTTCTCAGTGTCCTCAGTGCATGGAGTGTTTGCTTTTACATCGTAAGCATTCGATAAATGCTTGAGGAAGGAAGGGAGGGAGGAAGAGAGAAAAGGCGTTGGCACAGCTGCCTTTAAGGCACACTTTACTTTTCTTCCTCCCTTAATTTATCTTCCTTTCTGTTTTGAGGGAGATCTAATGTGACAGTTGGCAGAGTTGTCTTGTACCTTAGAGAACAGGTAGGAGAGAAGTTTGGGTATGCCTGGGATCAAGTGATACCAAATCAAAACCTGGAGTGTTATTTTCCAAATAAAGAATGATGAATAATCAGAGAACATAACTGCTTCTATTAGTTTCTCTGTTGCAAGAAAAAGGGTGCCTAAGATTATGACCTTCTTTAGTGACACAAAAATCAAAACCATTTTGAGATGTTGCTTTAGAAATATCAATAGCCTGGCATATAATAAATGCATGTAAGTTTTGAGGGAGATGAGCCAATAAACTAAGTCAAATACACACACGCGTGCATGCGCGTGCGTGTGCGCGCGCACACACACACACACATTCCATCTATATCTAAACCCATCTTTGATCTTCAAGGCTAATTCTAATAACTGGCAAATTCAATTATACTAAGCAAGCAAAAGGTGGGTAGTTTAATAAATGAGATAGCCATATGCTAAAATGTTTCTAAACTTCTGGTATAGATTTGGCATTTTTCACAGATTTAGGAAAGTACACCTGCCATTTTGGGCATTTCTTTTTGTGTGCCTAGAATGGGAAAATTTGAGGGATTCAAAATAGTTTCAACCCAGCACTATCTCTACTGGTGCTGCTGCTACTACTGCCGCCGCTGCCACCGCCGCTACTGCTGCTGGCAGAGCTGCTGCAAGTGAGCATCCCCCATCCGAGATACCCACCTTCACAGCATCTCCTGCGTGCCCTGGCCCCAAATGGACCTACCAGCCCCAGGGAACAAAAGCGGAGGCCCCTCGCCCTCTCCTGCTGCAGCCGAGGATGAGTCCAGAGGGCTGAGTGGAGAGAGTGGTCCTCGGTGGTGGGGGGAGGGGAAAAGTCTTGGTGCTCCGGCCGGGTGTCAGGCCTGAGCCTCTGAGGTGGGAGAGCCGAGTTCAGGACATTGGTCCACCAGAGACCTCCCGGTCCCACGTTTTATCATTCAGTGAGAGCACTCCCAGAGATCTCTCTCTCAACGCTAAGACCTAGCTCCACTCAACGACCAGCAAGCTCCAGTGCTGGATGCCCCATGCCAAACAAGACAGGAACACAAACCCACCCATTAGGAGAGAGGCTGCCTAAAATCATAATAGGTCACAGACACCCCAAAACGCACCGCCAGCCATGGTCCTGCCCACCAGAAAGATAAGATCCAGCCCCACCCAGCAGAACAAAGGCACCAGTCCCCTCCACCAGGAAGCCTACACAAGACACTGAACCAACCTTACCCACTTGGGGCAGACACCAAAAACAATGGGAACTATGAACCTGCAGCCTGCGAAAAGGAGACCCCAAACACAGTAAGTTAAAAAAAATGAGAAGACAGAGAAATATGCAGCAGATGAAGGAGCAAGGTAAAACCCCACCAGACCGAACAAATGAAGAGGAAATAGGCAGTCTACCTGAAAAAGAACTCAGAGCAATGATAGTAAAGATGGTCCAAAATCTTGAGAATCGAATGGAGAAAATACAAGAAACGTTTAACAAGGACCTAGAAGAACTAAAGAGCAAACAAACAATGATGAACAACACAATAAATGAAATTAAGAATTCTCTAGAAGGAATCAATAGCAGAATAACTGAGGATAAGTGACCTGGAAGATAAAATAGTGGAAATAACTACCACAGAGCAGAATAAAGAAAGAAGAATGGAAAGAATTGAGGACAGTCTCAGAGACCTCTGGGACAACATTAAATCCACCAACATTTGAATTACAGGGGTCCCAGAAGAAGAAGAGGAAAAAAAAGGGTCTGAGACAATATTTGAAGAGATTATAGTTGAAAACTTCCCTAACATGGGAAAGGAGACAGTCAATCAAGTCCAGGAAGCGCAGAGAGTCCCATACGCAAGGGAAAGGCAACAAATAACATACAAGGAAATCCCCATAAGGTTAACAGCTGATCTTTCAGCAGAAACTCTGAAAGCCAGAAGTGACTGACAGGATATATTTAAACTGATGAAAGGGAAGAACCTACAACCAAGATTATTCTACCCAGCAAGGATCTCATTCACATTCAACAGAGAAATTAAAACCTTTACAGACAAGCAAAAGTTAAGAGAATTCAGCACCACCAAACCAGTTTTACAGCAGATGCTAAAGGAACTTCTCTAGGCAGGAAACACAAGAGAAGGAAAAGACCTACAAAACAATTTTAAAAATGGTAATAGGAACATACATATTGATAATTACCTTAAATGTAAATGGATTAAATGCTGCAACCAAAAGACATAGACTGGCTGAATAGATACAAGACAGGCCTGTATATATGCTGTCTACAAGAGACCCACTTAGGATCTAGGGACACATACAGACTGAAAATGAGGGGATGGAAAAAGATATTCCATGCAAATGGAAATCAAAAGAAACCTGGAGTATCAATTTGCATATCAGACAAAATAGACTTTAAAATAAAGACTATTGCAAGAGACAAAGAAGGACACTATATAAGGATCAAGGGATCAATCCAAGAAGAAGATATAACAGTTGTAAATATTTATGCAGCCAACATAGGAGCACCTCAATACATAAGGCAAATGCTAACAGCCATAAAAGGGGATATTGACAGTAGCACAATCATAGTAGGGGACTTTAACACCCCACTTTCACCAATGCACAGATCATCCAAAATAAAAATAAATAAGGAACCACAAGCTTTAAATGATACAGTAAACAAGGTGTACGTAATTGATATATATTTTTTAGCCGTACACAGGCCTCTCACTGTTGTGGCCTCTCATGTTGCGTAACACAGGCTTCGAACATGCAGGCTCAGTGGCCACGGCTCACAGGCCCAGCCGCTCCGCGGCATGTGGGATCCTCCCAGACCGGGAGACGAACCCATGTCCCCTGCATCGGCAAGCGGACCCTCAACCACTGCGCCACCAGGGAAGCCCCTTAATTGATATTTATAGGACGTTTCATCCAAAAACAACAGAATACACTTCTTCTCAAGTGCTCACAGAACATTCTCCAGGATAGATTGTATTTTGGGTTACAATAGGACGTTTCATCCAAAAACAACAGAATACACTTTCTTCTCAAGTGCTCATGGAACATTCTCCAGGATAGATTGTATCTTGGGTTACAAATCAAGCCTTGGTAAATTTAAGAAAATAGAAATCGTATCAAGTATCTTTTCCAACCACAACGCTATAAGACTAGATATAAATTACAGGAAAAAAACTGTAAAAAATACAAACATATGGAAGCTAAACAATATGCTACTAAATAACCAAGAGATCACTGAAGAAATCAAAGAGGAAATCAAAAAATACTTAGAAACAAATGACAATGAAAACATGATGACCCAAAACTTATGGGATGCAGCAAAAGCATTTCTAAGAGGGAAGTTTATAGCAATACAATCCTACCTTAAGAAACAAGAAACATCTCAAATAACCTAACCTTACACCTAAAGCAATTAGAGAAAGAAGAACAAAAAATCCCCAAAGTTAGCAGAAGGAAAGAAATCATAAAGATCAGATCAGAAAAAAATGAAAAAGAGATGAAGGAAACAATAGAAAAGATCAATAAAACTAAAAGCTAGTTCTTTGAGAAGATAAACAAAATTGATAAACCATTAGCCAGACTCATCAAGAAAAAAAGGGAGAAGACTGAAATCAATAGAAATAGAAATGAAAAAGAAGAAGTAACAACTGACACTGCAGAAATACAAAGGATCATGAGAGATTACTACGAGCAACTATATGCCAATAAAATGGACCACCTGGAAGAAATGGACAAATTTTTAGAAAAGCACAACCTTCTGTGACTGAACCAGGAAGAAATAGAAAATATAAACAGACCAATCACAAGCACTGAAATTCAGACTGTGATTAAAAATCTTCCAACAAACAAAAGCCCAGGTCCAGATGGGTTCACAGGTGAATTCTATCAAACATTTAGAGAAGAGCTAACACCTATCCTCCTCAAACTCTTCCAAAATATAGCAGAGGGAGGAATACTCCCAAACTCATTCTATGAGGCCACCATCACTCTGATACCAAAAGCAGACAAAGATATCACAAAAAAAGAACATTACAGGCCAATATCACTGATGAACATAGGTGCAAAAATCCTCAACAAAATACTAGCAAACAGAATCCAACAGCACATTAAAAGTATCATACACCATGATCAAGTGACGTTTATCCCAGGAATGCAAGGATTCTTTGCTATACACAAATCAGTCCATGTGATACACCATAATAACAAATTGAAGGTTAAAAACCATATGATCATCTCAATAGAGGCAGAAAAAGCTTTCAACAAAATTCAACACCCATTTATGATAAAACAAACTCTCCAGAAAGTAAGTTAGAGGGAACTTACCTCAACATAATAAAGACCATATATGACAACCCACAGCCAATATTGTTCTCAATGGTGAAAAACTGAAACCATTTCCTCTGAGATCAGGAACAAGACAAGGTTGCCCACTCTCACCACTGTTATTCAACATAGTTTTGGAAGTTTTAGCCATAGCAATCAGAGAAGAAAAAGAAATAAAAGGATTCCAAATCAGAAAAGAAGAAGTAAAACAGTCACTGTTTGCAGATGACATGATAGTATACGTAGAGAATCCTAAAGATGCTACCAGAAAACTACTAGAGCTAATCAATGAATTTGGTAAAGTGGCCGGATACAAAATTAAAGCACAGAAATCTCTTGCATTCCTATACACTAATGCTGAAACATCTGAAAGAGAAATTAATGAAACACTCCCATTTACCATTGCAACAAAAAGAATAAAATACCTAGGAATAAACCTACTTAAGGAGACAAAAGACCTGTATGCAGAAAACTATAAGACACTGATGAAAGAAATTAAAGATGATACAAACTGATGGAGAGATATACCAAGAATCAACATTGTGAAAATGACTATACTCCCCAAAGCAATCTACAGATTCAGTGCAATCCCTATCAAACTACCAATGGCATTTTTCACAGAGCTAGAACAAAAAATTTCACAATTTGTATGGAAACACAAAAGACTCCGAATAGCCAAAGCAATCTTGAGGAAGAAAAACAGAGCCGGAGGAATCAGGCTCCCTGACTTCAGACTTTACTACAAAGCTACAGTAATCAAAACAGTATGGTACTGGCACAAAAATAGAAATATAGATCAATGGAACAGGATAGAAAGCCCAGAGATAAACCCATGCACCTATGGTCAACTAATCTATGACAAGGGAGGCAAGAATATACAATGGAGAAAAGACAGCCTCTTCAATAAGTGGTGCTGGGAAAACTGGAAAGCTACATGTAAAAGAATGAAATTAGAACACTTCCTAACACTGTACAGAAAAATAAACTCAGAATGTATTAAAGACCTAAATGTAAGGCCAGACACTCTAAAACTCTTAGAGGAAAACATAGGAAGAACACTCTTTGACATAAATCACAGCAAGATCCTTTTGACCCACCTCCTAGAGTAATGTAAATAAAAACAAAAATAAACAAATGGGACCTAAACAAATGAAACTTAAAAGCTTTTGCACAGCAAAGGAAACCATAAACAAGATGAAAAGACAACTCTCAGAATGGGAGAAAATATTTGCAAATGAAGCAACTGACAGAAGATTAATCTCCAAAATATATAAGCAGCTCATGCAGCTCAATATCAAAAAAACAAACAACCCAATCCAAAAATGGGCAGAAGACCTAAATAGACATTTCTCCAAGGAAGATATACAGATTGCCAACAAACACATGAAAGGATGCTCAACATCACTAATCATTAGAGAAATGCAAATCAAAACTACAATGAGCTATCACCTCACACCGGTCAGAACGGCCATCATCAAAAAATCTAGAAACAATAAATGCTGGAGAGGGTGTGCAGAAAACGGAACCCTCTTGCACTGCTGGTGGGAATGTAAATTGATACAGCCACTATGGAGAACAGTATGGCGGTTCCTTAAAAAACTAAAATTAGAACTACCATATAACCCAGCAATCCCACTATTGGGCATATATCCCAAGAAAACCATAATTCTAAAAGAGTCATGTACCACAATGTTCATTGCAGCACTATTTACAATAGCCAGGACATGGAAGCAACCTAAGTGTCCATCGAGAGATGAATGGATAAAGAAGATGTGGCACATATATGCAATCGAATATTACTCAGCCATAAAAAGAAACAAAATTGATTTATTTGTAGTGAGGTGGATGGACCTAGAGTCTGTCATACAGAGTGAAGTAAATCAGAAAGTGAAAAACAAATACTGTATGCTAACACATATGTATGGAATCTATAAAAAAAAATAAAACGGTTCTGGTGAACCTAGGGGCAGGACAGGAATAAAGACACAGATGTAGAGAATGGACTTGAGGACATGGGGAGGGGGAAGGGTAAGTGATAGAGCAGCATTGACATATATACAGTACCAGATGTAAAATAGCTAGTGGGAAGCAGCTGCATAGCACAGGGAGATCAGCTCGGTGCTTTGTGACCACCTAGAGGGGTGGGATAGGGAGAGTGGGAGGGAGTTGCAAGAAGGTTGGGATATGGGGATATATGTGTATGTATAGCTGATTCACTTTGTTATACAGCAGAAACTAACACAACCTTGTAAAGCAATTATACTCCAATAAAGATGTTAAATTAAAAAAAATTGTTTCAACCCTTGGAATATGGTGAGTGTTTAAAGTATCATTAGAATTGTCTTTCCTGTTAGCTATTGAGGATATTAACAGAGACCAATGTTATAGGAAATTTGCTTAAATGTCCCTTTTTCTCCTCCTTTAATCTTTTTTTTTTCTGAAAAAAGAGGAATATATGTGATTTAAAGCTTAAAAGGGAAAACCTCTTCCCCTGCTGAACTATTATAAGTATAATAAATGTGTGTCACACTTCTGCTGTTTTATGTGTGTGTATACCATATATATGTCTATATGTGTGTATACCATATATATGTCTATATGTGTGTATGTGTGTGTATACCATATATATGTCTATATGTGTGTATGTGTGTGTATACCATATATATGTCTATATGTGTGTATGTGTGTGTATACCATATATATGTCTATATGTGTGTATGTGTGTGTATACCATATATATGTCTATATGTGTGTATGTGTGTGTATACCATATATATGTCTATATGTGTGTATGTGTGTGTATTCATTTTATTTTTCAATTTCAAGTGAATTCTTATTACTTAGGACGTTGGTTTACTGATTGATATTATTTGAAAGGCTGACTTTAGGTCCTGTCTTGACCTGAGAATTAATGAGGGGAGTTGGGCAAAGTTAATCCGTGTGCTGAACATTAAACACATGGATGGTTTATGGATGGTTTTGTCCTTCCCATTATTAAAAGTTAGGTTGTTCGCACAGTGCCGTGAAAGAAGGGTTAAAATTTACTTTAAGTTCAAATATTTGTTGCTTCTTACCAGGTATATAACCTGGAGATATAATCTACTTACAAATCAAGTGAGTTTTGGAAGTCTGATATTAAGATTAGATTAGAATGTATATTTATCTATCTATCTATCTATCTATCCATCCTTCCTCACATAGCGACTACTAAATAAAAAAGGTCAATGGTTAATTGGTATAATTATTTAAAATCTTTCTCTGAAAACTTTCCCCACCAATTTGATCTATCCCATCTCTGAAATATCACTCTTGCTTTCTTTACTAGTTATCTGGCCCTCAGTTAAGCATTACCTGGCAATATCAATCTGTTACTTATTTTGTGTAGGTGTATGTGCCTGTGTGTGTTTGAAAACATTTTTGTACACATGCATAGTTTCCCTACTAGGCTGTAAGTTACTTTAGATCAGATGCCCTGCCTTGTGCTCTTTCATGTTCACTAGGGAGCCCAGCACAAGGTTTCTCACAAAATGGTTGTTCCAATTTGCTAATAGACGAAAAATTTGCTTAAAAATGCTGTGATGATGGCAACAGGTAATTTTGAGTGTACGTTGTGAAAAGTGGTACATAAAGCCTTGATATAGAACCCAAAATTAACATAAAAACATTTATCCAAAGATTTCCTCTTTTTTCTCATTTAAAATGGAACTTAACATATATTTTATATGAATATTATTTTACTATGAGCTACTTCTTAGCGTTTTGTGGCTTTTAAAATATGTTAAATAAAAGACTTCTTGCCTTTCATTTGGATATTGAACTGAGCAAAGGCAATATTATTGGCTATCTGAGGCTGTGTCATCTATTTATCTTCTCCAAGTCTGTTCCCATTTATTTTTAATTCTCCAGCAGTCTTCATGCCAATCCAGGGAGAAGATCTGGTTCCTCTGAGCCGATGGAGTTAGGGCAAAAAAAAAATAAACAGTAACAGAAAGGAGAGGTTGATATTACCGTCTGTTTGGGAGACGTTAGTGCCTCATCTCAGTTCAGTGGGACTCAGGCTCTTGTGATCTGAAGGCACCACTTATCTTTTTGGGCTTTGAATACAGGCTTATTAGGAAAACCCCCATTGTTCTTAATCCCCTCCCCTTCCTCTGCTTTTTATTTCAAAAAGATGGTTTCTGGCACTAGAAAGATGTAATTCCCGTTTGTCATTTTTTTAAAGTTCCAGGAGAGGCAACCCACGGTGTCCCCTAAATAACAGAGAGGTTTCCCTTGCCCGTAATACAAATCAGCCTCTGTTTGACTGTGTAGCAAGACCACTAAGTGAGGAAGTCCCTACCCAATGGGACTCTCAATGTTTGTGGGAGGGGGACCCATGAAGTAGTGTGGAATTCAGCCAGGGTAGTTGCCAAGATGGAAGTCAAGCAGACATGACTGGTCTGACTCGGGATTCCTAGTGAATCATGAATGGGGTCCTTGATCCTGGGAACCAGAAAGGTCACTAGTTATTCTCTAGTCCATCATCAGTCATTCTTTAGGTGAGGAGTCTGGGGTTCAGGAAATGTGAGAGGTTGCTCAAGGTCTGACAATTAATAAAAGAACCAAGGAGAGAAGTCATAGCTCCTGGTTTGTGGAGACTAAAGAAAACACACTGCCTTCTGTATCAGATGAATGCATTAGACTCTGAGGATGGTGGGCTCAGAGAAACAGTTGGCATTTCTAGCAGGTGGTATCAATTGTCTCATCTGTGGATTCTTAGTCAAGGTAATTTCTTGGTAAATATCTGTTGAATTTAATTGA
Source organism: Pseudorca crassidens (assembly GCF_039906515.1). Classification (NCBI taxonomy): domain Eukaryota; kingdom Metazoa; phylum Chordata; class Mammalia; order Artiodactyla; family Delphinidae; genus Pseudorca; species Pseudorca crassidens. The sequence goes on from NC_090313.1 coordinate 9,920,374, forward strand.
TCAACAGTTTTCCCTGAATGGTCCAAAGCAAACCAGTTTTGCATCTCCTCCGTCGATTGTCCTTCCCTTAGCTTCAGCCATGCCAGGATATCTGGCATCTCTGTTTTGTGACTCAAGACTGCTGCTGAGTGAGAAACAGAAAGAGCTACTCATGATAGGACGGAAACGCGAAAGGATGGGATTTAGAAAAGCTGAGTTGCCCTGCAATTCTCTCAAGGCGCTGTTTCTCTCCCCATCACATTTCCTCAGAATCACAAAGTGAGATGATATCAACCTTGAACTCCCCTGCCATCCGACCATTACTACTTACCCTCTTTTAAAATCCTCTGCTCCTTCAAGGATGTTGCTATTTAAGTGTATCATTGTTTTCCCTTCCTATTCGCAGACCTTCAGACTATCTTCTGCCCTTCAGTTATCCAAGACTTTGGCACCAGACTGGCAGTCTTCTTAACTCTAAATCCTGCTTCATCTTTAATGATGTACAATCCATCCTCCCCTGGTCCTTCAGTTGTTCGATTCCCTCATCTGCAATGTCTTTCTCCACTCAACTTAAGCCACACACACCCAATGGTCATACCCTTAGCGTTGTGACCATTGAGAACTGTAAACTTCCAAAACCACTAATTTAAATATCATGTGTTCTGACCCTAATATCTCCCTCCAGCTTTTGTTTATCTTCTCCCACTGGGACCATTCTTCAGTCTCATTTGAACCCCTGTGTTCATTGACACCTCATTTTCCCATTCTCCTCCCGTGCACCATTTTACTGATCCTTATGCCAGTGTCCTAAACTCACTTGACTCTGAGAACCCGTTGTTCTTGTCAGGAAAGACTCCAACTGTGGAGCTCCCCAAACGTCCTATTTAAGCATTCCTGCACTCAGGTTGCTAATTCTACTAGAGAAAGCCACAAACACTGGGGAAATAAAATTCACTATGACCCACCTCAATTGTGCCCTCAGTACTGTCCCAAATCCTGCTCTGTTTCTCTAGTTGTCTTACTTTTCTACTCTTCAAATACCTGACCTTTCTGCTATGCTCTGTCAAACTCTCCTGCTTCCCAGAGAAATTTTTTTTTTTTAAATAAATTCCCTCAACTTTTCACTATGGAGTCTACAAGTCTAGGCATATCTGCACCTTTTCCTACATCCCTCCCTTCAATAAGGCCGTTCGCTCCTACATCCCTCCCTCCAATAAGGCCATTCGCTCCATACTTCCTCCTGATTCCATCCCTTCTCAAAACACTACTATGCTGCTATGCTTACACTATTCATCATCACCAACATCACGATCATCAGATGACGCTTCCTATAAATTAATGAGAAGTTTAAGTGTGTATGTTTTTCCTAAATATTTTTAATGTAATACAGTCTCTCATGCTTTTGTTTTGCTGTAGGCAAGTACCTGACAGAAATAAAATTATTCTTTTTTTCTTGAACTAAATGCCATCTCTAATTGAAGGTATCTGCAATGTTCACACCTGTGCTGAAATGGGATGACCCCTTTCTGGGCAAGAATACAAGTCCAGCTCTTATCCTCTTATAACAGAAGGACAGTTGTGCCTCTGCCAGCTCTGGCATTTAAAGTGTTTCAGTTCTTAGGTGAACAAACAAAAGAGCATATCTGCCGTCAAAGTACAACACAGAAAATTTAATTATGAATGTCCTGGGATTCAGCAGCTGCCACGGGCTTGCTTAAAACATCTCATTCTTGAGAGAAACATTTAATCAGTATGCTATGAAGTAGAAAGAGTATGACCTTTAGAATCGCAGACCTGAATTTGAATACCTGCTCCATCACTTGCTACTTATAAGAATTTAAGCAACTTATAACTTCTCCAAGGGAGATGAAGGACCATAAGGGGAAAGTGGGATGTTTATCTCTCATAGGAATCAGGGAAGACGTGTGCAAGGATGGCATGAAAGACTCCAGGGAATGGAACCCGGTTCCAGAAAGTCTTGACCAGTAGAGGAAGGCCGGTGATTAGGCACGTGGGAGGTTGTGTTCATGCCTAGAAGGAGGGTCTGCAGAATTTGATTCTTCAGGTTTATGGAGCAGCAGAGATGATTCATAAACCCTACTGGGTGGTAGGGCAAGAGTTACCGATGTCCTCTTCTGAGGAAGGTTGGGTGGCCTCTAATTCACCTGGCCTCAAGATAAAGACCTGAGAAGGGTTAGGATATGAGGAGAGGGTTTGACCTGCTAACTGTATTCTTAAAATTGTCTTCACTGTGTTAGGTGAGCTCATCGCAAAGCTAAGCATATTGTTATAATGCCTTGCAAAACGTCTTTGCTGAGTCAAAACTTAGCGTTATTTTCTTAGCATCTTGCATTTTCAGTGGATTGGTACGTAAGGAAGCATTTTAAATTTATTTATTTATTTATTTATGGCAGTGTTGGGTCTTCATTTCCGTTTAAGGGCTTTCTCTAGTTGTGGCAAGCGGGGGCCACTCTTCATCAAGGTGCGCGGGCCTGTCACTATCGTGGCCTCTGTTGTTGCCGAGCACAGGCTCCAGACGCGCAGGCTCAGTAATTGTGGCTCACGGGCCCAGTTGCTCCGCGGCATGTGGGATCTTCCCAGACCAGGGCTCGAACCCGTGTCCCCCTGCATTGGCAGGCGGACTCTCAACCACTGCACCACCAGGGAAGCCCCAGGAAGCATTTTAGATGTGGTAAATTACAATGATATATTTCCTTCACTTTGAGCATAAAACTCATTGTGGGTATTTGTGAAATGTACATGTTCAAGCCCCATACTTGGAGATTTCGATTGAGCAAATCTGGAATGTCGCCTGGGAATCTGTAATTCTGTAAATTCCACAATTGATTCAGATGTACCACATTTTAAAAGAGCTACGGTATTTGAAAATATTATTCACTATGTTATGTCTTTAAAACCTGTGCATTACAGGTCATGCTATATTTAGGCCTATGGATCTGTATAGAGTTTGGTCCAAAAATGAAAACTCCTAGCAAAATAATCTGTAAGCAATTAACTAACCTCAGTTTCTCACGTTGCTCCCTGTTTCTTGTCAGTGGACCTTTCAATTTGTTAATTTAAAAATGTATATTTTTCATTATGTTTAAAATGTCAAAACCTTTTCATATTATTCCAATATCAGGTTAGTTAAAATTTCTACATTTTAGAAATAGTCATAAACATTATGATGTGGAGAGAACAGAGAGTTTTCTTTACCTTCCTAAACTTCAGTTTTCTCAACTGTGAAACGAAAACTGTATAGATTAAAATTGAATTACCTCACAGGGTAATTTTCATGATTAAATTAACTAATTCACTTAAAATACTTAAAATGATGCTTTGACTTATATTGGTCACTCAAGTGCTAGTTGTTATTCATGACGATAATGGTTTTCTTTTATTAGAAAACATATTATTTATGCCAAAATCCATGTAACTCTCTTCCAAAGGGAGCTTTGGAATGAGGGACTAATAGTTCTACCTTCCAACAGCTCAGGTTTGAGGACTAATGAGGTAGCAAATTTGAGAGAATATTTCCATTCGTTTTGGTGAGTTTTTTTGAAAAGATAGCACATTGCTTGCTGAGATTGCTATTGAAGTTGGAAAAATAAACTTGAACTAAGACTATTTTCAGAGTCTATTGGGGAGGAAATAAAAATTGTGCTTCTTAGTCAAATTTGTTTACATTCAGGTAACAGTATGCATTGGGCTTTTAATTTTATTAAGAATGCTGATTCGGTTTCTTTGGAAAACAGCACGGAAGTAGGTGGTGGTGTCCTCATCACACCGTCCTCCAGGTCCTGACCCCACAGGAAGTTTACATCTGGACATATATTGTATCCATGATTGACGTATGCATAGAAATCTGTGATAATCAGTCTGCATATCATATCCAGGGACAAAACACTTAGAAACAGCCTATCACAAATTCCTTTCAAAATAATTTATTTTAAAGGGCTTCTGTGCATAAGAACAGTGACAGAGAAGACCAATCAATGTATAATTGGTAGTACATATTTTTATTACTAGTCTTAAAGGTAATTGTTCTTTAAACTTATTCCTCCATGATGAATCTTCTGGAATCTAAGTGTTTGAAATTATTGGGCATGTAAATGATGTGACCTAAGTTAATGTATTAAAAAAACATTCTTATGGTGATACCAAGGAAGAGATCTTTACTGGTTAGCACAAAGTAGGGAATGAATAAATCTTTGGTGAATAAAAGTAGTTGGAAATGTAAACAAAGTCCATATTTTGCTTGTATTCCTCATTATGAGTTTTAGCAGAAAAAAACTTCTTTTGAATGGATCTGGACTTCCACCATATTTTACACATGATGACTTTTCTTAATTCTGATTCCTTTTTTCCATTCTTTTGCTACAAAGAATCATGGCAATTACAATTTTTTTTGGAAAAATGAAGATTGCGCTATTTTATTCATTGTGTTTTTTAACTGTTTGGTATGTTAAAATTGTTAACCTATAAAATAAGTAATCATACAATAGAAAATGGGGGACATATTTTGGTATCACCAACAGCCATTTTATGTATTTTTAAAATTCAAATTATCAGCTCATGGACTGAGAAAAGAGGTGAAGAATGTAGCTCTTGGTTTACTTAATTATAAATTTCTTTTTGATGATCAGTCCCTCTGCACTTCTCATTTTTCTTTGCTTTGGTTGACCTGGGATCCAAATCAATGCGTTTGCCATGATGTATACAATACGGACAACATCTTCATGACTTCTTGGCTAGTTTTCATGCTTACCTACTTAGCTAGAACTCTCCAGTAGAACGTTCATTGTTAACGAAGGGACATGGTTCTCTGAGGGACTGTGATGTTATGTTTGGGAAATCCCACACACCGTATCCGTATCTCTTGTCCTGACTCCCTCCCTCCCCTTGTCTCCTCTTATTCCTCCTTCTCCCCCTCCTTCCTATTCTCTCTCTCTCTCTCTCTGATTCACAATGCATATTAGCATATTAAAGAATCTGAAAGCTCTGGAAATGTTTTACAGTTGACTGTTTTTGTTTAAAGCATCACCACATTTTCAGTAATTAGGAGTTATTTATTTTTTGTATAAATTATAGACTTTGTGTTGATACATTTTCTCCCTAATTCATGATTTACTGAGAGTTTAATACCTAGAATAGGCAATGTAACCATATTTACAACTTCTGCTCAGAATTTCTAGTCTCAAAGAACAATGTTATTGGAAGGATACGCTACATTTCTAGCTCCTCTGTTAGGTCTGGTTGTTATTACCTGTGTTGGTCAGAGTGCTGACGGCGTTGTATGAAGCCAACTGAATACTTAGAGCCGCGTTTTATATTTTTATGGCATATTATGGTTTTCAAAGTACATTTGAATATAAGATCTCATTTTGTTCTCTGAACAGCCCTATGACACTGTGATTCCCACTTTATGGACACAACGCTCATGCTCAGAGAAGGAGGCATTAGGAAGGGCACACGGCTCTGACCACTTGTACTGGAACACAGCACTTTCCAGCCCAGAGGTCCCCATAAAATATGTTTATAAAGAGCTTGTCTTTCCATTGAATGCGACAGCCCCACTCTTTCCTGACCCCACTGCATTGCTGCAGGAGACTCTTCCCTAGGACTTTCAGATTTTTTACATGCACTATTGAGATTATGCTTCCTTCCGCTCCATCTATACATAATTATGATTACACTAAATGTTATAGAGTTGTTAACCTGGTAGAAAGAAATGCTTCATTTGAAAAATTAACTAAAAGTTGCTTTTGGCATTTTATCTATGTCAGTCAAAAAGAAGTCAGAGAAGGGACTTCCCTGGTGGCGCAGTAGTTAAGAATCCTCCTGCCAGTGCAGGGGACACGGGTTCGAGCCCTGATCCGGGAAGATCCCACATGCCACAGAGCAGCTAAGCCCGTGTGCCATGACTCCTGAGCCTGCGCTCTAGAGCCCGTGAGCCGCAGCTACTGAGCCCGCGTGCCACGAGTATGGAAGCCCGCGCACCTAGAGTCCGTGCTTCACAGCAAGAGAAGCCACTGCAGTGAGAAGCCCACGCACTGCAACAAAGAGTAGCCCCCGCTCACTGCAACTAGAGAAAGCCCGCGCACAGCAAAAAAGACCCAGTGCAGCCATAAATAAATAAATAAAAATTATTTTTAAAAAGTCAGAGGAGAGGAGATAAGGAGAGAGTGTAGAGATCAACACAGTGTATTTAAATGTTCACTATTGATTGTGTTTTCCTCTTCCCACACCTATGTTCAGGCAGGATATGTAGTGATTCAAGGGGTTCAAATCCTGGCTCCACCGTTTAGCTTTTTGACCTTAGGTACGTTTCTTAACTACCACATTTTCTTCACATTTACAATGGAACTTTTATAGATGCTTAATTAAATTTTTGTGAAGATTAAATTCATTAATACATTAAAAGTACCTGAAATATAGAAAGCACTCAATAAATATTGACTATTGACCTTCCTTTATGCCCTTTTTTGTTGGGAGACCTCTTCTCTAAACCTGATTAAGTTGTTAGGCTCTAAGCAAGTCTTCTCACATCTTGACCTGGCACAATCGTCCTAGGGACAGAATAAAATGGAATAAGTGACAGGGCCTGGTATGTGGTAGGCGGCTATGAAACAAAGAGATAAATCCTTCCAAGCAAACTTGTGTTTCTGCAGTGGAATTAGGAGGGAAGATGGCTAAATCTAAAAACTTGTTTATTGTATTTAAGTTGTCAAACTGCGCCGCTGATGGATTCTGTAATTCAAGAATTGCGCGGCTCCTTTGGTTTTAAGAACCTGTTTATTTACAAATTCATGTATCAATGGAAAATTTCAAAGGACCCCTTCACAAGACAGCAGATAGTTTGTGAGCATCTCAGAATTTGTGACAGAAACTTAAAAGACCATTTGAGAGTGTTTCCTTCCAAGAAGATGATCCTTAGAAAAACTGTTATACAAGCAATCAGTAATATTTCTTGAAATCTCTTTATTTTTGACATTTGTTCCAATGACTTTCTCAGAAAGGCTTATGGTTCGTCAATTTTTAAAAATTAAGGTTTGGCACACCTAAGTAGGCAATTCTAACTAAGAAGGGCTAATAGTGCTTTTAACTTTTTTCATCTTTTCTTTCTCTTTCTTTTTCCTCTCCTCCTCTTCCTTCTCCCCCTGTTTACAATTTTTTAAAGTTTTTATTAAGAATTTATATTTTTAGAGAAGTTTCTGTTTTACAGCAAAATCGAGCTGAAGGTGCAGAGATTCCCCATACACCCCCTGCCTCCACACACGCATGGCCTCCCCCCCGACTATTAACATTCCCCATTTGTCACAATTGAACCCACATGGATACGTCATAATCACCCAGAGTCCATAGTTTACATTAGGGTTCACGCCTGATGTTGTGCCTTCTGTGGGTTCAGACAGACGTATGATGACACATGTCCGTCATTACGGTCAGCACAGAGTACTTTCACTGCCCTAAAAATCCTCTGTGCTCTGTTTACTCAGTCCTTCTTCCCCAGCCTCTGGCAACCACTGATCTTTTTACTGTCTCCTTAGTTTTGTCTTTTCCAGAATGTCATATAGTTGGAATCAAATAGCATGTAGCCTTTTCAGATGGACTTCTCTCACTTAATTATACGCATTTAAGATCCCTCCATGTCTTTTCATGGCTTGATAGCTCATTTATTTTTATCACTGAATAATATTGCATTGTCTGGATGGACCACAGTTTATCCAGTCGCCTCCTGAAGGACATCTTAGTTGCTCTCAGGTTTTGGCCGTTATGAATGGAGTTGCTGTAAATCCACATGCAGGTTTTTGTGTGGATATGTTTTCAAGTGATTGTTTTATATCCGTATTCTTCCTCTGAAAGGAATGATAAGATACTTTGAAGCGGTGCTTCATCACACCATTATAATTCATTCTTTCCTATATTTATATATAAAACCAAGAGTTGATTATTTGGCATCACTTTGAAAGAACAAGCAGAGAGGGCTTAATAAGGAGGATGGGGCACCCAGAAGAGGCAGAGCCAGAGCCCTGGATGGAGAGGCTGGAAATAGAGAGGGAGGTGGTACCACAGGGGAGCTTCTCTTTACCCTCACAAACTCCAGCTTGGGAGTGGTTCTTCTTCTTTCTCTTACCATCTCAACTTTGTCAAGTTCTGAAAACCCATCTGTTATGTTACTGCGTGACTTTATTTTTAATCTATTTAACTTCTTTTATTTCATTTGCTCTTAAGACAATTTTATTTCACCGCAAACACCAATCTACCGTGAAACACCCTGAGGTTATGTCTTGCCTGTCTTTTATCAACGGCTTCATGTTTGTCTTGCACCAGTGACTACAACTACTTCTCCAGGTCACTGACTTTGGCAGGAGGGTGTGTATGAACCCTCCACATGCAGACAAAATAATCTAGAGAAAAGTCCCCCAGAGGGGGGAGCCCTGTGAAGACATCTAAATTGTTATGAGAGTAACTACCTGTTACATTAGCATCAAAGAACTCAGTTTTTCTTTCCAGACCCAAGTATGAAGAGTGAGATATATGATTGTAGCCACGTTTTAATTTTTATAATATTCATGGTACTGTGTAGCTGAGGCCATGGTCTTTCCTATGACCCAGGATCGTTGTCTTCTCTATGGTTCCACAGGGCATTGTCAGGTCACTAGACAGGCAAACTGATGAGTTACCTTACATTAAAGAATTAGAGATTATTCAAGATTGATTTAATGTGGTACCTCTCCTAGTGGCAGCATAAGAGATTATGATTATTTTACCCCTGCTCCTGGTTTGATCTCCAAGCTAAATGTAGAAAAAATCTCAATAAACAATGTTTATTCCTGGTAGCAAGAGAACAATAAATACATTGCCACAAATTCATTCATGAACCAAGTTGTGAGTGACAGCTGAAGATAAATGATTTGCTTCATCCATTTTTTAGTGAGACAGTTCTCCATTTAACTCAGGTGCAGGAAAACTATTCCCTGGGCGGAGGACTCATCTGGAGATGGGTATTTACAGAATAAGTGTGCCCAATCATATCACGGCAGAGAATGCTCATGATCTGGGGAACCAAAGACTATGCATTTCTACAGTCTTTCCACTGTCACATGGCTTACCCCATCTGGATGGCAGAACATTTTCAAAACACCATCCTGAAGTAATGCTGCTCACGTTTGTTTGAGCTGTTCTTTAAACTCTGTGGCTCAGCTCAGTGCTCATGCAGCATAAGGAAAATACACCTAAATCTTGTCTTTCTCCTGGGTATTGAGAAGCTAAGAAGAGGGAAGGAGTGTGACTTACAGGTGAAGGTTTTTGAATGTGTTTGGCGAATTTTATTGGAAACTCTTTGAGAGAAAGATCAAGGTATGTCACCATAGTAATCCTCTCCATATAGTATTTAGGAGAACATAATGAACGACTAAGCAATTAATAAAATGTTTTTATGATAATGCCATTCTAAGTGATTCCCAAATGAATACACTATCAGAAAGACAATGTCTGCAAATTTTTAAACCGTGTTCCCATGGAAATGGGACTCTCAGCTTCTTGTAAAGGGCGCATCACTAAAATAATGCACTAAAATGAACAATGGCATTATTAAAAATAGAAAACCTAGTCTAAGTATATTCACTTCTTAGATTTAGCATATTCTGATTTATTTATGCAGTGTTAAGAGAACAAAAGCCCACTTTGATTTTCTGAAAGAGAACAAAAGCCCACTTTGATTTTCTGAAGTGTCCTTTTCTCCACATTCTCTTATCCTTCATCTGTGCTCACTGATGACTGAAATTGAGCAAGTGGTTGTCACTCTGATACAGCATCTCATTACGTCTTACCATTCACCCTTCTACCCTGTGTTGTCGGATGAATTATCTATAATACAGTAATCCTACAAGACAGCATTATTATTATCATCTTCATTTTGCGGAAGAGAAAGCTGAAATGAGAGAAGTTAACATATGCAAGTATTACGGTTGGTAAGTGGGAAAACCAAGTTTGGACTTAGGTCTCCTTGATTTTAAAACCTAGCTTTTTCTAGACACTGAGCTGTGATTGTCTTCTCAGGATCTCAGTGTGCCCTGGCGACATAAAAATGTTTAATAAGTGCTTATCGTGTAAATAAATACATGAATGAAACTCTGTCTTTATAAAAGATAAACACATTTTCCTTTTCTTCTTTGTGTTTACACCTAAGAACAGGAAGTAGATTCTGGGCAGAGTACTTGCTGATTAGACCTTGTTGTTATCTCTGTGGAATATGCACATCTCTTTACTCTGAAATGTGGACCAAAATAAGTTGAAGTTGTCCTCAGGGCTTTTTCCTTCTTTGTAGGAATGGCCCCTGCCTTCCTGGCTGGTGCCATCTGCTGCCATTTTAACTGTTTGTTTTAATGGCTTCACATCAATTTTATTTTCTGTCTCAAACCTGTTATATAATATAAACCCACTGTGAGAGAATGTTCTGTTTCTAAACTGAAGTGAGGAGTTATGCTATTTCAACCATGTACTTAGTAAAAAGAGATGGTTCATTTAAAGTGTGAAAGTAACTAAATAGGGCCCCAAGGAAGCAGCCATACCACCTTCTTTTTCCTCTACTGCTTAATTTTAGAATGACTTGACTCTTTCCTCCATTTTAGTCTGGGTATATTTTTTCATTATTCAAAATTCAAGGACTTTTGGAATTTGAAATTTTGTAGTCAACTTTGTCAGAGTTTCTATAAAGAACTGGAAAGGATCAGTGCTCTTTCATGATCTCTGGCTTTGGGAAACTTGACTAATAAACTTTATCTTACTATAGCGTATGTATTGGGGAAGAAGACAAAAAAAACAGAGGAGGTACTCTGACTTCTTTAAATTATTTCTCTCAGGAATCTGGTAATCAGTCTATAGTATACCTCATTATAAACAAGGTGAATCTTTTATTAAAATTATTAATGTATTTGAATGTTAAAGCAGGATATAACTAGTTTTCTCTAGCTCATTTCCTGATGGTAGATGTGTAAATTGGTGGAGACTCTTTGAGGGACAATATTGAAACCTCTATTAAAAATATTTAAAAGAACATCTATTTTGACACAAATTTTCTATTTCTAAAACCATATCCTAAAGAAATAATTTGGAACATGCATACAGATGTAAACTCCAAATATGTTTATTGCAAGGCCCAGTGAAACCACAAACTCATGAACATCAAACCCATGAAGAATACATTTCAACTAATTGACAACAGGAAATTGGTTAGAAAAGTTACCAATAGAATATAATACTATTTAGCCAACAAAGATGATGTTGTAACTATCATCTATCAAATCTATTTACATAGAAAGATGCTTAAAATATATTATATTTTTATTGAAGTGTAGTTGATTTACAATGTTGTGTTAGTTCCAGGTGTACAGCAAAGTGATATATATATATACACACACACACACACACACACATTCTTTTTCAGATTCTTTTCCATTATAGGTTACTACACGATGCTGAATATAGTTCCCTGTGCTATACAGTATGTCCTTGTTGTTTAACTATTTTATATACAATATATCATTATTTTAAAAAGGAGGTTACAAAATATGTTCAATATGATCTTACCCAAACACACAAGTATATATGGTAAAGGTATGAAAGAATATACAACAAGATGTTAAAAATGTAATATCCATGGAACTATATTTTTTCTCATTAATCTGTTCTTTCTACTTTCAATGTTTCAAAGAGCAGGTATGACTTTTGCATTGAGAGAACTTTCTTTTTTGTAATTCCTTCCTCACAATCGATAAATATTGACCTAAATATTCAATTAGTTTTCTGCAAATCAGGGTGGAGATATTTGATTCTAATTGATGATATATTGAATAATATAGATATAGAATTTGGGAAATTAGACCCTAGAGCAGAGAGATAACTGACAAATGACTCTTAATCTTTTCCACCCAACAACTGAGTTGGGTTGTGATCACGTATCACCAGTTTCACTGGTCTTAAGTCTCCCTATTGAAAATTGTTTGATTTATTTTAGACAGGTTGGCTCCCATAACAAGTTCAAAGCATTAACATTTCCATCCTCTTTTATAGTTTCTTTGTTCAACAGAGCAATCAAATCATCACATGGAAAGGACTGAGAAATATATCTGTCATTTTGCTATTTATTGTCCTAGTGTGCAGTGTATTGTCCTAGGGTGTGACCTAAAGGCAGCGGGACACTTACTTGGTTAAGCATCAACATTGTTGTGTTTCCCAGTGTAAGATGTAGGGTCGTTCTAGTGCCTGCCCTACAATACACATAGTTTAAAATGGCAAGACTTGGGTAATCCCCCAATACAAAAATGCCTCAGGAAGTGCAGAACAGCGCCATTCAGTACTGAGGTCTGTTCATCAAATGGACATTCAGGAGAAATGGCTTTAATAACTATGGAGTGATTTGGAAAGGCTTTTCCTCACTTTGGGAAATAATAAGAAACTCAATAACTGTGGGCAATGAAGAATGGATCCATATGTTTTCAAGACAGACAGATCAGAAGACTATCCAGTAGCTTTCATGTATGCAAGATTTGTGCCAGAGTCCCCAGCAGCACATACACACCAATTAGATGGCAAGGGGTAATTTGATTTTCTTTTAATTTTCTCTTGGTGATCATAAAAGTGTTGTCTAATAAGATGGAATTGGAGGATGTCTAAGCGTCTAGAAAATTGACTTTATTTCTGTGGTAATTTCTACATAAATTACGAGTATAGATGCTGTGAGATCGGATGACTCACCTGTGACCTGCAGTCTAGTTGCTTCCCTACCTCGATCCTCAGTGGGATCTAAGGCTCATTATTTTCTACCCGGATTCTCTGATATCCTTCTTCTTCCTCTGCTCCAGTTTATTCTAACGGATAATGAAATGTCTTGGAAGTACAGTAGGACCTCATTATAGTTTTTTTCATTATTGTGTTAACTCAGATGCATCACCGGGAGGGTCATGTCTTTGGAATGTAACAATATAGAGGAAAGATCAGTAACCACCGTTCGTTATTATGAAAAGAGTCACAAAATCACAGGCATTTTCACAGGTCGCCCCTTTTCAGCATGTGCTCTCATAGAGCTTTCAGGCATTTCACTGTAGCAATATTTGATTGGTAGGAAGAGATTGATTAACACAGTTTGGAAAATAAAAGATTTGAGTCACTGAGTCACTGAATGTCACTACCTACTGGACGGTTTCAGAGCAGTGATGCAGCTCACATCTCCCCATCCACCCTTGATAAGTGTTGTTCACTAACTGTTAGTTCAGAAACATGCTCATAGTTTTAGAGTTTGCCCATTTTTACTTTTATCCTATTTCTCACATCTATACTATATTATAAAAGCACTCATGGCACTTTGATTACTGGGCACGTTTGCCACAAGATGAAACCCGTTAATATACCTCGGACCTGTGTGAACACCCTACCACCCACTGTGCGTGGCATCTGGTTTAGACCGTGTCGTGATTCAGAGGGAGTGACACCTGAAATCATTATCCACGAGAACGCTACTTCCTTCCTTTTCCTTCCGTTTCCTCTGAAACAGATTCAGAGGGTTGTGTAGCTGAGATAACCGCACTGGGAATTGCAGTTGAAAACTTTTGGTTTAAGTGTCACATCTGTTGTTTTCTAGGAAATTGATTTCTTTTTGACCTTTTGATATTTGTCCACCTCTCAGAAGTAAGATTTTATGACTCATATTCCAGACTGTGGCATTTTCCAAGGCTTTTGGTTGTTCATTGGGGCTTATTTCAGTAAAGGTCTGTGTATTGAAAACTTCAACTTGGCTACTTTTGGCTAGTTTGTTTCTGTGTTCAGGTAGAATAAAGTGGAGCCACGTTTTTAGAAGGTGGGACTTTCTGTAGAATTTCTGTGCTAACTCGTGGTATTTGTAAAATCAGCCTTCTTTCAGAGTTTCACTTACAAAATTATAATGGATTGAAAATAGGTGGCCTCATGTGGTGAAGTTTTGAAACTTTTCTGTAAATGTGAAATTACTCCAAAATAAAAAAATTATTATTCTAAAATAAAAATCTACCATGTGGGGCTTCCCTGGTAGCGCAGTGGTTGAGAGTCCACCTGCCGATGCAGGGGACGTGGGTTCGTGCCCCGGTCCGGGAGGATCCCACGTGCCGCGGAGCGGCTGGGCCCGCGAGCCATGGCCGCTGAGCCTGCGCGTCCGGAGCCTGTGCTCCGCAGCGGGAGAGGCCACGGCAATGAGAGGCCCGCGTACCGCAAAAAAAAAAAAAAAAATCTACCATGTGGCTAGACTGCCTTGAGCTTCTCCAGGACCTACTATTAATGTAATTGATTTAACAATTAAGTATAACCACCTTCTGTTAACCTTCCTCAGCTGTCTTTATGTCTTTTTATAATCGCATACGAACATATATTATTTCCCAAATACAATTTTTAAAACATTTTTATTGAAGTATAGTTGATTTACAGTATTGTGTACAGCAAAGTGATTTTGTTATACATACATATATTTTTTTCAAATTCTTTACCCTTATAGGTTATTACAAAATATTGAGTATAGTTCCCTATGCTATACAGTAGGTCCTTGTTATTTATCTATTGTATATATAGTAGTGTGTATATATTAATCCCAAACTCCCAATTTATCCCTCCCCCCCTTTTCACTTTGGTAACCATAGTTTGTTTACTATGTCTGTGGGTCTCTTTCTGTTTTTTATATAGGTTCATTTGTACTATTGTTTTTTAGATTCCACATATAGATGATATCATATGATATTTGTCTTTCTCTGTCTGACTTACTTCACTTAGTATGATAATCTCTAGGTCCATCCACGTTGCTGCAAATGGCATTATTTCATTCTTCTTATGGCTGAGTAATATTCCATTGTATAAATATACCACATCTTCTTTATCCATTCATCTGTCGATGGACATTTAGGTTGCTTCCATGTCCTGGCTATTGTAAATAGTGCTGCAGTGAACACTGGGGTGCATGGATCTTTTCGAATTATGGTTTTCTCCAGATACATGTTCAGGAGTGGGCTTGTAGGATCATATGGTAGCTCTAGTTTTAGTTTTTTAAAGAAACTTCCATACCGTTCTCCACAGTGGCTGCACCAATTTGCATTCCCGCCAGCAGTGCAGGAGGGCTCCTTTTCCCCAGTATGATTTTTTAATAACCTTTTTATTTTGAAAGAAGTTCAGGCTTACAGAAAAGTTGCAAAGATAGTACAGAGAGGTTCTCTATAAGCTTTCCTCAGCTTCCCCCATTTTCCCCAATAAGAGTTTAAACTTCTTATTGACAAAGAACGTGTCCTAGTTGTCTCTAAAGCCATTCACAGCACTAAGAACTCATCATGTACCTAGGACTTAATCATTGTGTTTTAATACATTGAGGGGAGATAGACAACTGAAGAAGCACATTTTAGCTGATTTATATTTTATAGGTAAATAAGAGTGGTTGTTGTATTTACTAAATATGTGATACAAATACCAATGTAACCACAGGTTCAGGAGCAAGCTGTCATTTATTTAAAATTTTCTATGTCTTTTTAGGGGATTATAATGGCAGCTTCAGTCCTACAAAGGTTTTACCTGAAACTTTGAGAGAGATAAGAGTGGGTCCATTTCTCCAAAGTGATTACAAGTTATCACAGGAATAATCTTTTAGGAAAGATTGACATTTATTTCATATATTATATATGAATAATGTATTTTACAAGCTAGTTTTATAAGATTAATTCACATGACCAGACTGTTTCAAGTTTGATTAGTGATGAGAAGCCATTGAAAAGGGGGTATCACCCAAAGTCCTGTTTCAGCTGGCTTTGAAGTTCTTTGTTAGGGGGTTATCTTTGTAAATATTGTCATCACCCAAGTCAGCTAGATGGACCATGTCTTTAAGTGTATTGCCCTTCAAAAACCAATCAAAGAAACACACATAGTGTATTGGAAAGACCTGCGGACTGACATTGATCCTCTGTGTAAAGAAAAAGATGAAAAGCAATAAACTGTTGAAGCCAAGGCCACATTAAGATATTTTGTCTAGTGCTGGCATCGAGCAGAGAAAGCTCCGTGCAAGTTTAAAAGCTACTATTTGCATAGAGAATTATGTCGTTCAAGAGCAAAATCAACATTTCTTGGGCTTATTTGCACTTGATTATGAATCTATGTGGGGATTTTTGTAACAGCATTGCTAAATGCATATAAGAACTAAAAAGCAGCCCTCTCTGTGGAAAATAGATAGTAAAGCAAAACTTGCACAATTTGTATTAAATTTTGGATTGCTTCCCTAGAGAATAAGTCCCAGGAATAAATTAAATCAAATGTCCAAAAGGCCAAAGCGTCATTCATTGCCTGACATTCCTAAGGCATTCTCTTCTTTGGAAAGAAATTGATACCACCATGTACATGTTTGTTTCTCAAAGGCAAGTCAGCCAAGATCATTACTGAGGGATGTGATAACCTCAGGTCCAGGAGTTAATCAGGCTAAGCCATGTGGGGAGGAGCCATGACTCTAGATAGGTAACCTGTCCTTCAGGGAGGCCATCACTCAAGTTGACAGGTGTTCAGGTGGACATTAAGGAATACTTGAGCTGAAGGGTCCAAAAGGGGGCTCCAGGTCATACTTCTGCTTATGCCAGGACTTAGTTTCCATCTGATCTGATGAAACATCTATTTTCTACTCCTGTGTTGAATGAATCACGTAAACAAAGCTTCTAAAGTGACTCATCTCTTTTCTCTCCCCAAGCATAACCAGGCTGATAGAAAATGTCTGGAATAATCTAGTCCCTCTTCAACGATAAGCCTATTAGAAATCCCCTTCCCCTCTGCTGAAGGCACTGGATGCTTTATCTTCCAACTTGACGAGCAAATACTGTTTGAATAATGCCAGTCGATGCAGAAGCCAGGGCTGCAACTTCCCTGATGAATTCTGAGACTCAACAGCACTTGATTCAACTTGGCAGCTTTTCTGTCGGTGGGGATGACGCAGGGCTAACTCTCTAGGGAGAGGAATGAGCAAGCAGAGGGGATGCTTGGGATAACAACTAAAGCACCAGACAGTGAGTTGAAAGGCTGAGCTCGTTTTCCACTTGATCGCTAACAGGATGATGACTTCAGTTTCTTTTGTCAAGTTTAACGTCTATTTTGGCTCTACACATGGGCATTAGAAACACTGAACAAATCCGTTAGTCCCTGCGGGAGGCTGCCATTTTTGAAACGAGAAGAGAGCTGGCAAAGGAAAAGGCATGCATTCCCCTTTGGATGTGTCCTCTGTGAATTGCTCCCCTGACATTAACAAACGCAAGCCAACCCTTTGCAACAAAAACCAGCCACTTGGTTTGACATCCTTGATATAACTGATTAAGCTTCCACTGTGGCCCATGGTCTCAACATGTGAATGTTCCCAGCTTAGCATCGTATTTCCAAGGAAACAGGCATGATTCCTCAGTCATCTCATCCTCTCCACTCCCCTGCCCACCACGACGCACATCAGCTCACACATGGAACTGAGTTCAGTCACTCAGTCAATCTGGTCGTTCCCCCATTCTCTTGCTTTCCTGGAGCATTCTTCCCTGTCTTCTTTATTCACCTGGCCAACCCATTCATTGTTGTTTTTTTTTCTTTTTGCGGTACGCGGGCCTCCCACTGTCGTGGCCTCTCCCGTTGCGGAGCACAGGCTCTGGACGCGCAGGCTCAGCAGCCATGGCTCACGGGCCCAGCCGCTCCGCAGCATGTGGGATCTTCCCGGACCGGGGCACGAACCCGTGTCCCCTGCAATGGCAGGCGGACTCTCAACCACTGCGCCACCAGGGAAGCCCCCATTCATTGGTTTTTAACTTACATGTTATTTCCCTGGGAATCATTCCTCGACCTACCCTAGACTGAATTAGGCGTCCCTTGTAAGTGGTTCTGTAGTCCCTTGTGATTTCCCTAGCATGGGACTTCGGTCCCCGTTATGTAATAGTATATCTATTTATTTCTATTCTCTCCTCCAAAGTTCCTCTTATGGGCGTGGATACACCCATGTGTTTAGAAGGGATCAGATGTGTGGGCCATTTGATACCTTAGCCCCAGGGCACTCGGCAGAGCGGGGTAGCAGAGTGGATCAACTGCTGGTTCATGGTCTCATCTCTTTACTCCAGTACAAATGTTATCATTTTTTTTCTCTGAGGCCAGGTTTGAAAATACTTGGGAATCACCATGATAATATAGCTCTTTGAGGGTAGGACCCATGTCAGGTTATTTTATCACTGTACCCCAGAACCAGGTCCAGTGCCTGACAGACATATAACAGGAACCTGATAAATACTTACTGAAAAAAAAAAAAAGGTCATTCTAGAGAGATTGAATCTTTTCTGGTACGCAGCATCACAAGTCTATTTCACGGGCTGTGGGTAGGAAAACAGAAAGTTGAAGAGACCATAGCTAAATGATCATGACAATTTAGCAACCAGTTGATATTCTGGGAATGCTTTTCCGGACTTTAATTCATGAATAAAAATGAATTCATAGTTTCAGTCTACTTGGGTGTGAAAAATGAACATGAACTGCTGTTGTTGAGAGACAGCTTATAGGGTGATGGTTTGAAGCTTGACTATGTGAAAAACTCCTGGCTCTTCTGTCACCGGCTCTGGGACGCTGCATGTGCTGTTGAAACTTTCTCCCCTCGGTTTTTATAAATGAAGACAATAGTAGCACCCACCTTGTAAGGCTGTGTGAGAATTAAATGAGTCAATGTATGCAAAGTGTTTCAAACAACACCTGACACTCATCAAACGTCAGCATGATCATTGTCATGGTTGTAATAGAAAGGCTGCCTTTTAATGCACCTGTGCTCCAGGCATTTTCTGTGGGAACTTAGATTCATAGTAATACCGGCCAAAGAGTCACCTTTGCATGCATGTCTTCAAGACACATACCTCCTCCATGCCACAAGTTATAGTATGATTACATGAGAAAAAAATCTATTTGCAATAATAAATCTCTGAATTGTTTTAAATTCTAGTTTCTTAAAAAATCATCTCAACCTTAATAGGAAAAAAAATGCTTTGACTGTCTTCCATCATTAACCACTCTTTCATTGTCAGGGTAGGATACAAAAGGTGAAAAAAGGTGGGGGAGGGGAGGGGAAGGCACAAATAGAAAAAGGAAAAGGACTTGCTGTGTCCTCTGCTGGTCCAAAGCCTGGGAGGAGGTCATTGTTCCCTATAAGCACTGACGGCTCAGTACCGTTTTGCTAGTCAGTTTCAAAAATTTTGGAGCCCTTCCCTGGTGGCTAAGAGACAGGAGCGGGGCCAGTCATCTCTTACCGCTGAGACTGTTCTTTGCAAAGAAGTGTCTTGTATTAGCATCTCCGTGGTCCAGCATATGGTTTCCAGATGTCTCTCTGAGCCTAACGTGTGCTGGTTTTTCTGTTGTAAGGCTTCTCTGATGAGCATCCGTCACCAACAAATTTCTTTCCTGGATTTTATCTTTCCTCTGAGACCAGGTATTATGCTAAGGATGATTTTCCTCATTTCTAATTATAAAAGAACATATGGAAAATTTTCAGTGCGTTCTTTCCCCAGAATTACTCTTCCATGTTCTTAAATGATCAAAATAATGTCTTGGCCATCATTCATTTTAACTGTTTTCTACTTCTTCTTTAATTGTCCTGAGTCTGCTCTTATATGTAAATAAGCGGCAGTCAGTACTGTTGATTTTTCCTCTTGGTTTTTCCATGATGCTGCTTTTTGCTGGTTTTCCTCTTTGTTCCCTGATGCTCTTCTTCATCCCGACCCCAAACGGTGGCTCTGTCCCTAAACTCCAGCCTTGAAGGTCTGTCCTAGTCTCTTGGCCCTCTAAGGATTCCTTGGCTTCTGCCCTCGTGGCTTTCGCTGTTCTCTGTGTTGTGGATGATAGATGACTCCTCAACCTTCATCTCCAGCCCTCTTTTCTCACTTGTAGTTTCACTTGGTTCCAGAATATTTTCATTGGAATGTTCTAGTACAGTGGAATCATAAGTGAGCATAATGGAGACCGGAGGTGCAGTCTGCGGGTGAGCTGAAGACCAATGTGCGCATTTGTGTTTGGAGACACTGAGGGCAGTTATCAGGGGTCTCAGATGAAAATCTGGGGAAAGGTAGAGTCATGGAAAAAGGGAGAAAGCCAAGAACAGAAGATCAGAAAAGGCTCAGAATATTTACTTATAGAAATATTTACTTGCTCTCCAGCTATTTTTTCTCTCTTTTACATCATAGATACAAAAATAACCTGTTCTTTTGACGAACATGCAGAAATCATAGCAAACTACACGTTCACCAGCAATATCAACACCTAGAGTTAGTGGTTGTTAATATTTTGGTGTATAATCTTCCGTACCCTTCCTTTTACATGTATAAATACTCCCAAGTCATAATATAATCACCTTTATAACCTGCTTTTTAAACAGTGTGTCATAAACATCTTGACATGCTGTGGAATATCCTAGAGTATGAACTTTATGGATAAACTGTGGTTCAGCATATAGGTTTTATATAATCTATTTAGTAAATCCCCTATTGTTGGATGTCTAAGTCATTTAAGAGCAACTTTTAAAAACTCCAAGGACCCATTGGAAGGACTCATGGAGAAATCCCCTTTGAGTCTACCTTTAAGGGCTAAGGTAGAGGAGAGGAAGAGTGATCCACTGAAAGGAGCATAGTTCCAGGAGACAGGAATGGGTTTCCAGGCCATTTCCATCCACCATCTGTATGACTTACCATCGGTATGACCCTGTGTAAGTTACTGCACATCTCTGGGCTGCGTTTCTTCATGTACGTAATCAGGGTCTTGGGTTAGTTCACCTCACAGGTCCTTTCAGCTCGGACATTTAAAAACTCTGCATGACTGAGGATAATGCACAAAGAATAGTTGGCTGTGCAGCAAGGGATTCTGATGGAAGCCCAGAAATATGGAACTTGGGGCTAAGCTCCTGGAATGAGAATAAAGCTTGTCCTATTTACAAAGCACCACCCGTTGGTGAACTCTCCTGTCCCCCAACGACCCCTCACCCCTATCTTTAGCAAGCAGGTGCTTCCACCAAGAAGCATCACTTTGAAAATTAGTTTGATGCTCTTGGAGAATCTATGTGTTTAAGAGGAGAATACAATAAAGAAGCTATAAAAAGCAGAAGCTATAAGAAGCACCTAGCTTCTGTTAGGTGACCCTGGGTGACCCACTTACCACCCTGTGACTCCCTGGCCTCTAAATGACTCTGTACACATTGCTAGATTTTCTTCGTTTCCTTTGAAACCTATGCAGAAATTCAACTGATTATGTATTGATTTCTGTTAGTGTTTCTCATTGCTTGTAAACTCATGTCACCTTTGATGAAGATCTTAAAAGTTACATTCTCCTTTCATAAAATGTCAAATTGTAAAAACAACAACAACAAAAAAAACGACAACAAAAACTGCAGCTGTTTAGATTACAAAGTTGAGATTTTCTCATCGGTTGCTTTCTAAATTACCCCCCACCCATCCACCCATCTCTACCTCCACATCCTGTTCTCAAATATTCTGAGAAACATGGTTGAAATCACTTAACTGGAGTTAATAAATTATATGAATCTCTTAGAATAGTAAGGTTAAATTTCTGCCTTATGTACATTTTGGGAAAAGAAAATGAAGGTTTATGAAGCATGGACTGTACCTCAGGCCCTCTCTGGGTGGTTCATGCTGTGTAGATAATTCTGTGGCATTAAGTGTTACTGTTCATCACTTATCTCTGAGGAAACAAAGGTGCAGAGAGGTTCAAGTTTCACTACATAGCAGAGCTGGGGTGCAAACTGCATTTTGCCCAACTCCCAAGTTCATCTGTTGCACCATGATCATATGCACACACCGATGGGAATCTCCAGCATATGTGCTAATCTGAAGATTTGCAGTGCATGAGGGTGGAAGGGAAGACTTTCTGAAGACCCTGCAAAGGCAACTGCAAATGAATTTCAGAAATCCCTTTGGAATGAGGAAACAAAAACCAGCCAATGAACAACAAACCAACCTTCACTTTTTCTTCATTAAATAAAATAATAATAATGAAATTATCCAATTTTCATTTAATATTCAATACAATTTCCTCACATAGATGATCATACCCCCCCACCGTGACATTCCTGTTTGACAGCTATTAACCCACTGAAATTGATAGCACCCCATTCTCTTTCAAAAGTGGCCTGGTTTGTGTCATAAATAATGTGATCCTTCTATTTACATTTCTCTTAAATAATTAAAATCTGTATGGTCTTGGGTCAAGAATCAATAAGAGCCCAAGAGATCACATGAAAGAGGAATTTTCCCAGGGTCTTAAAGTGCATTTTTACATCCAGACATCCTTTGACAGCCTGAAATGTTGTCTTCATGTTGTCTTGACGGGGACTTAGAAGTGGCACGGTGCATTCTCCTTGTAACGGTAACTTTCATTGTTTCCTGTTACATCTTCAACGCTCTTTTAATGCGAATTTAGTTCTTTTGAGCAGTGTAATGCAACTGAATGAAACGGAGTGTAAAATTTTAATCCAATTAAGAAAGCAAAGATGTTTTCTAGGTATTTTAAAAGTAGGTTAGAAAGCTGTAAGCCTTGTGAACAGAGGAGCAGTGATCTGTTCCCCTCGGGACCCACTCTTCTATCACCAAAACAGGGAAACATCTCAGTTCCCTGACTCTGCAGCATATTTCTGCTGTAATTATGTTATAGCTGGTAATGCAGGGGTTCCCAAAGTGTGGTCCCTGGCAAGCAATTATCAGTGTAACTTGGGAGCTTATTGGACCCACCCCAAGCCAGCTGAATCAGAATCTCTAGGACTGGGGCCAGGAATCCACTTCAGCAAGTGATTCAGAGGCACGCTTGGGTCTGAGAACCACTGCTGTAATGCCAAGCCACTGTCAAGTCAACTGTGAGTAAAACAGTAGTATTACGCACGTAAAAGAATTTCATTTAGGGCTTCCCTGGTGGCGCAGTGGTTGAGAATCTGCCTGCTAATGCAGGGGACATGGGTTCGAGCCCTGGTCTGGGAGGATCCCACATGCTGCGGAGCAACTAGGCCCGTGAGCCACAACTACTGAGCCTGCGCGTCTGGAGCCTGTGCTCCGCAACAAGAGAGGCCGCGATAGTGAGAGGCCCGCGCACCGCGATGAAGAGTGGCCCCCGCTTGCCACAACTAGAGAAAGCCCTCGCACAGAAACGAAGACCCAACACAGCAAAAATAGAATTTAAAAAAAAAAGAATTTCATTTAAATTTAGTAAATAAGAAAGGGCATAGTTGCCTTATGATATGGGCAGTTGACTGAGAATTCCAAATGTAGTAACTAATCATCTTGAGAACTCCTGAAGTTAGGATGTCTGATAGTCCTAAGGCCAAAATAAAAGCAACATTCATTCAGTCGATTTTTATTTAGGACCTGCTGCATAATGGGCACTATTCTAGAAGCTAAGGATACAGTTGTGGGCAAAGTCCCTGCTCTCATGGAACAGGTTTTTTTTTGTTTTTTCCTACTGGAAAAAGACAGACAATAAACAGAGATTAAGTACACCCATGTTGAGTAGTATACAGTATCAAGACTAGTGGTGAGAAGTGCTCTGAGGTTGATTAAAAGGAGGAAGAGTGCCCGGGGTTGGGAGCACTGCTAATTCAGCTGCTGCAGAAACCCTCTGATCATTTAAATGGAGAGACTGGGAGAGCCATGCAGATACCTGGTAGAGTCCTAGGCAGAGGGAGCTGCAGACGCAAATGTCTTGAGGCAGGAATGTGCTAGACATCAGACAACACACTTACTACATTGCTTATAATTAGGGTCTGGTGGATGCTGTTGGTCTCTGTTCAGGAGGTAGAAGAAATTGTTCCATGTAGTAGTAATTTGGTAAACCAGTGTCCTTTTTGTCACTCGCAAGTCTGGAGGGAAGAACAAAGGGAAACTAAGAGAGGATTGCCTGGCGCATTAGGTGTACATTTGCTTTATTGATCACTGATCTCTAACCTACTTGCAAACTACATTTGGGGGCAGGGGCCCCCAAACATAGATTCATAAAGTTCAGCTCTTTATTCTAAGCTCTGCTCCTTTGTTCCATTTTAGGGGCAAGATTTCAACCAAGTCAGAAACTTGGGTTATCTTTGATCTCACCTTTCTTCTTTATCCCCTTGCCAGCAGCCGAATCTGAATTTGTCATTTGTGTCTCCTGGATGTATCTTTGACTACTCCATCAGTTTTCACCTGGATTATCCTCACAGCCCCTAACTACTGTCCCTGGCTCCAGTCTCTCCACTTCAATTCATCGTCTGTTTTTCTACTAGAGTTGGATTCCCAAAATGTGGGCATTAGTCACAACCCTCCTCAGAAAGCTTCTCCACTGACACAAGCTCAGGTCCAGTCTATTCAGCCCCAAATCAAGATCCTCCATAATCTGCCCCAAATTGCTTTTTCCCACTCTCATTTCCCACATACCCTACAATTTATACTAGTTCAAAACCCAAAGAAGCTGGCACTCTCTAATCCAGTTTTCAAAATCCCTTTCACACTTCAAGGCATAGCTCAAATGCCAGCTCCTCCATGCAGGATTCCCTGATTTTCCAACTAAAGAGAAAATTTGCCCTTCTCTGTTCTGCAGCTGGTTTTATTTCTATTTAGTGATTTGTCTTGTATTACAGTTATGTGTTGACCTTTTTCTCTCATTAGATTGTGACCTATTTTAGAGTGAGGTTTTAGTCATTTTTATATCACTCCAGTTCTTAGGACAATGTTATACATGTAATTACTTGCTAAATTGAATAGAATTAAGTATTGGAAGTTGGCCTGGTATATGTTATAAAATAAAAACACGACTTAGCTCTTCCTTAAGAAGAATATTTGACTTAACTGCCACACTCCACCAAAGCTGGAAAACAATTCTTTTTCCTAAACCATGTTATAACCATGTTTCTGAATTTCTACTTACTGAGAACTTTTTTCTTTCCCTTAAAATGCAGTCTTTTTTGGTTTAGGACCATGCTATTTAGAGAAATTCCTCATATATCCATGTTATATAGAGTAGCACGGACACAAAACACAAACATGCAAATGTATGTCTTTCAAAAGTTGATGAAAAAGCAAAATGCTAAATGAAGCTTTCAATGAAGTTTTAGAAAAGTACTGCCCTTCAGACATTTTTGTGACCATTTACACATGACAGTTGATCACAGACATTATGATCCTTACTCTAACCAGCAGATGTTCTCTTCAAATTGCTATAATTATTTCCTATCTTGTGGTTAAGATACAGTACAAAGAATTTAAAGAAGAAACATAGGTGTTTATAATGCCCTGGCAGTTTGATTAGCCATATGTTAATGTGTCATGCCTGATTGCATAACACAAGCCCTGATAGTGCTATAACAGGTCTGTTAATTGTGGTGAGATCATAGTATAGAATGCATGACATATTTCAAATAACTGGGAAATTGACAAAGGGGGAAATACATTTTTCAATAAGGAGTAGCATGAGATATCATTGTAAATCTTGCAAAATGTGTTTATTAGCTCATTTTTAATTTCACATGCTACTAATTTTATTTCCTGCAGTTCTTATAAGCCTCAGATTACTTTTCATTACACTATTATATTACTCAGGAAGTGAAATAAAAATTTCACAATTTGTGATTTATGGGTTTAAGTAACCAGTAGTTAATGACTCGGTAACCTCTTGTGGGCAAAACTAATTTCTCTGGAAATTAGAGTAAAAATAAGCAGTATCATACACAAAAGACTGTGTTACTTGTAAATTTAAAGAAAGAAATCAGCAAGTTCACTGACAATAAGTCCTCTGTCTTGAGATTCTTCAAAGACACCTTAAAAGTTAATTGAGGATTTTAATCAAGATTTTTTTTAAGGTGATGATGACTTTATTTTCCTTGTCCTCGTTTTCTTTTTTTTTAATATGTTCTTTTCCACTATGGTTTATCATAGGATATTGAATACAGTTTTCTGTGCTCTACAGTAGGACCTTGTTGTTTAACCATTCTATATATAAAAGCTCACGTCTGCTCACCCCAACCTCCCTCTCCATCCCTCCCCCAACATCCTCCCCCTTGGCAACCACAAGTCTGTCCTCTATGTCTGTGAGTCTGTTTCTGTTTCATAGATAAGTTTATTTGTGTCATATTTTAGATTCCACATATAAGTGATATCATATGGTATTTGTCTTTCTCTTTCTGACTTACTTCACTTAGTATGATAATCTCTAGTTGCATCCATGTTGCTACAGATGGAATTATTTTTTCTTTTATATGGCTGAGTGTTATTCCATTGTATATATGTACCACATCTTCTTTATCCATTCATCTGTCAATGGACATTTAGGTTGTTTCCATGTCTTGCTTATTGTGAATAGTGCTGCTATGAACATAGGGATGCATGTATCTTTTTGAATCATAGTTTTGTCCAGATATATGCTCAGGAGTGGGGTTGCTAATCATATGGTAATTCTATTTTTGGTTTTCTGAGGAACCTCCATACTGTTTTCCATAGTGGCTGCACCAACTTACATTCCCACCAACAGTGTAGGAGGGTTCCCTTTTCTCCACACCCTCTCTAGCATTTGCTATTTGCAGGCTTTTTAATGATGGCCAGTCTGACTGGTGTGAGGTGGTACCTCATGGCAGTTTTGGTTTGCATTTCTCCTATAATTAGTGATGTTGAGCATCTTTTCATGTACCTATTGGCCATCTGTATGTCTTTTTTGGAGAAATGTCTATTTAGGTCTTCTGCCCATTTTTGGATAGTGTTGTTTGTTTTTATGTTGTTGAGTTGTATGAGCTGTTTGTATATTTTGGAAATTAAGCCCTTGTTGGTCACATCATTTGCAAATATTTTCTCCCATTCTGTAGGTTGTCTTTTCATTTTGTTTATGGCTTCCTTTGCTGTGCAAAAGCTGGTAAGTTTGATTAGGTCCCATTTGTTTATTTTTGTTTTTATTTCTATTGCCTTGGGAGACTGACCTAAGAAAACATTTCTACGATTTATGTCAGAGAATGTTTTGCCTATGTTCTCTTCTAGGAGTTTTATGGTGTCATGTCTTATGTTTAAGTCTTTAAGCCATTTTGAGTTTATTTTTGTGTATGGTGAGAGGGTGTGTTCTAACTTTATTGATTTACATGTGGCTGTCCAACTTTCCCAACACAACTTGCTGAAGAAACTGTCTTTTTCCCATTGTATATTCTTGCCTCCTTTGTTGAAGATTAATTGACCGTAGGTGTGTGGGTTTATTTCTGGGCTCTCTATTCTGTTCCATTGATCTAAATATCTTTTTTTGTGCCAATACCATGCTGTTTTGTTTTCTGTAGCTTTGTAATATTGTCTGAAGTCTGGGAGGGTTATGCCTACTGCTCTGTTCTTTTTCTTCAGGATTGCTGTGGCAATCTGGGTCTTTTATGGTTCTACATGAATTTTAGGATTATTTGTTGTAGCTCTTTGATTTTTCTGTAGTTTGACTATGATATGCCCAGGTGTAGTTTGTTGGGTATTTATTTATATTGCTTGGTATTCCCTGAGATTCCTGAATCTGTGCTTTGGTGTCCATCATTAATTTTGGAAAATTCTCAGCCAGTATTACTTCACATATTTCTTCTGTTCTTTTCTCTTTTTCTTCTCTTTTTGACATTTCAAAAATATGTATAATCCATCTTTTGTAATTGTCCCACAGTTCTTTGATATTCCATTCCATTTTTTTTTAACCTTTGCTTTACAGGTTAGGACATTTCTATTGACTTATTTTGAAGCTCACTGATTCTTTCCTAGGCCATGTCCAGTTTGATGATGAGTCCATCAAAGGCATTCTTCATTTTTGTTTCAGTTTCTTTTTTAAAAATTTCTGACAATTTCCTTTTGATTCTTAGAGTTTCCATCTCTCTGCTTACATTTCCTATCTGTGCTTGCATGTCGTCCACTTTTTCCATTAGAGCTCTTAATCAGTTATTTTAAATTCCTGGTCTGATAATGCCTAGTTCTCTGTCAAATCTGAGTCTTATTCTGATGCATGCTTTGTCTTTTAGACTGCCCTTTAGCACGCCTGTAATTTTTGTTGAAAGTAGACATGATGTATCAGGTAAAAGGAGCTAAGTAAGTAGCTCTTTAATGTGAGGTTTTATGTTCATCTACCTAAGATTCAGGTTGTAACTATGGTGTCAGGGGCTAAATTTTTCCTTTTTTTTTTTGTCATTGGACTTCCCTAGAAACTTCTCAAATACATTGTACTTCTTTCAGCTGTAAATCCCTCTTTATGTATAGAAGCCCTATTATTACCGTGGTAAGGTGTAGAGGGAGAGGAAGCATTATAAAATGTTATGGTTAGGACTTAGTGTTTAGTGAGCCTATGCCCCTGGCCTGTGACCTTTACTTCACAACTCCCCTTCCCTGTAAGTGGAATGGGAAGGGCATGGGGGCTGGAGTTGGATATTTCCCTTCCTCCACCTTGGTTGTTATTTGGTAAAACCCAAATTAGTTAGGCTGTGGTAAAATAGTTTGCTTAGAGGGCAGGCTTTGGTGAGGAGAACAGAGGGTCCTGGATCTATTTCAAAATGGTTACTTTTGGAGCAACCTCTCCCTGCTTGGAGCCCAAGGGTATTTTTCTCTGAAAACCTAGTGGAACTCCTCCATGTAAAACTCAAGAAAGTGTGAAGTATGGCCCCCCCACCCCTTCCAGAGTGTTTAACTCTTAAGTGAGTCCACAGTGAGCCTCCAGAAATTCAGCAATTACAGTTTAAGTGTTTCTACAGAACTGGTTCCATCTGTGGCTTCTGATTCTGGGTTTCTGCTCCTGATAAGATACGATTCTCTGTACCCACCTGTCTTTACAGTTCTCAGGGAAGCAGCTTGACTTGTGATCTCAGTTCTCTGACAGAACTGAGAAAAGTTGTTGATTTTCAATTTATTTAGCTTTTCCTTATTGTGAGGATGGGAGTGACAACTTTTAAGCTCTTTACATGTCAGATTAGAAACAGGAAGCCCATGGCTTTTCTGTGTTTAACCCAGCAACCAATCAAGTGTCACACATTTCAGTTGGTTGCTGTGCCCCTGTAGCCACCTTAATCTAGAAACCATTCAACTGAACTCAAACTTCTTTAACATCATCATTGCCAGTTGAATTATAAAAGTTTTTCGTTATGATTTTGTCAGACTATTTCCTCATGGAGGGGGCATCCTTCAGGTTGTTGCAAAAGAAATTTAAGAATATATTGTGTTTTGGGTGGTGATGGTTACACAATTCTGTGAATTACTAATAACCATTGATTTGTATACTTTAAGTGGGTGAATTTTATGGTATGGGTTGCATCTTAAATTTATCTTTAAAAATATATATTGGGTTTATGGTTAATCCTGAGAAATTAACCTCTCTGAAAGCTGCAATACAAAGTTTTGTAACTGCAGGGTTAAGGAAGGGCATTAGTGTTAATATGAGCCCATTAGTATTGTTTCTTTTCCCTGAAATTCAGATTCAGTTGTGCTAGGTGCCCAGCTGACTTTACTTGTTACTTTTCTTGATTATTGTAACAACTTTGTGAAGTATGTTTTATCTTAATGCTGTATGTGAAAAACAGATTCTGAAAATACTATAAGATTATGTAGCTGGTAAAGAGCTAGGCTTGACTGTAACCATTTTCTCTGGTTATAATGTTATTTGTAGTTAATTTGCGGTGCTGCCCCTCTCCCACTCCTACCATCCTAGCTGCTAAGTCAGCATCCCCAGAGACCTATACACAGCCAATCCGGTACAGGCACCCAGAGCCCCACACTAATGCAGTGCAAAGGGCAGTCACCCTTTTGTTCTCAAGGTCACATCACCCTTGAAGTACAATCATTCTTAGAAGTCAAATAAGTTTGAAGTGGAGAGTAGAGTTGTAGATACAGAATTAGATATAGATATGAATGGGCATTTAATTAAAACAGAAGCTGGAGTAAACAAATAAAAGAGCTTTGATAACCTCCATCCGAAATTATTGTTCAAAATCATGCCCTTTTGTAACCACATAGGCCAGTGCCTCTAAGCTCTGAATCAAGGTGCTAGCTCAGGGACAGCAGGTAGGAATCAAGTGAGTGTTTCTTGTTTATGTTCTGAGCTTTGACATAATATTTTATGAGCACCACAGCTCTTGCGATTTTGGAAATTTATTCTCAAATTAAAAGTCGACAAAAAATATTTGGAAGAAACTGTGAGATAGAGCTTTCTTAGGGAATAACTTATTAATCTTATAATAAAGCTGGCTTGTGTTTGGGATGAGTAATAGAGAGAACTTGGCAAGAATTTATAGTTAGAAGTTCTCAGTGAAATAACTTCAGGATGGTATCCAAAAGGATAAAAAACAATAGGTTCAATGAGATATTATCTAATTAACACTTACAGGAGCCTCCATACGAGAAAACCCGGTTAAAGCTGATAAATGCTATCATGGGGAAAACTCTAAGGCTTGCTCACCTGTTCGCCAAGCAGTTTAAGACTAATACATGTTTATTAATTAAACATATTTATTAATTTCTATATAATATATTACCATATATATTATCCCAGCTAGTCACTCAATATTTAAAATATGTGCCAGGATCAGTTTTATATGTGTGTGTGTGTGTATATATATATATATATATATATATACACACACACACACACACACACACACACACAAAAGAATACATATGCATGCATATATGACACGGTCTATGAAAGCTTTATTTATTAATGGAATAACCATAGAATTTCATCAATTAGTTAATTACCCCTGCATGTGGATTTAGGAAATGGCCACTGTGAAACTGACTAAGAATAGTCCAGTATTTATTAAGTGGAAGGAAACATGTTTTGATATAGGGAATCAAATGTACATCACCCTTCTTTATAATCTACACAGAATTCCTTATAATCTTTCAGACAAACAAGAACTAGTGGATAATTGTTTTATGAGCAGAAGGTAAGTTCGAAGATGTAAGAATTCACATGACAGTTTTGGAAATTGGAGGCTTTAATAGTTATACATTGAAGTTGTCAACTTTTTATACATTTAATACACTGAAATTTACAACGAACAGTATATTCCAGAGAGGGCAGTGAATTACCTGATTATTTTAGAGCTTATTAACCCTCTTAAGCAGCTACAGCTCTTTGGAAAAGTTTTTTTGAAGTAAAGTGATTATCAAAAGATTCTTTTTAAATCAATGTAGTATCAGAGGGATCAGAGGGCTAAAGAAGACTAATAAGGATCATCCAAGAGGCATTTCTCCAGCAATCAGTAAAATTCAAAACTTCCCTGACATTGGGAAGGCAGATTCAACCTGATACGTTCAGCTTTTGACAGCAATAAAGTTCTGTCTCAGGGGATGAAGCCTTCAGGTAGAAGTTGTCTCTCTGTGGATAAAAAGCATTAATTTGGGTTGGGTTGAGCCCACTGGAAAATGTCGGCTTGTTGAGCGCTCTCCGTGGCAGTAGTTAGTCATCCTGTCTTCATTTCTTCTTTCTGAGCTATTTTGACTGACCCTCCGCTAGCTTGTGCCCCAGCTTACTGACTACTCCACGTGTCTTCCTGACTGTGGTCGCCATCTCTGCAATTACATTGTCCTCTTAGTTATTTTGCTCCTCATACTATAGGGCAAACTTCTCATTTGATCACCATTTGTTTCCACCTCTGCTACAACCACCTAAGACCCTTATACATCATCTGTCTTTGCTAAAGACTCAGGATCCTTCTCACCTTCCCAAATCTGAATTTCTTTATTTTCCCATCTAAATGTAAGTGTCTCTAAGGAATTTGCTTATGGCTTCTTATTCAAGAAATATTGTTTTGTATGCATTTCGTTTATGGTTCTAGAGTGGGAATGAAAGTAAATCACAGCAGTACGCTCAACATTTAACAGTTGTGCCAGGATCAGTTGCAGGCACTGGCAATATATCAACAAACAGGATAAAGTTCATTCCTATCCTTATGGACCCTATGGTCTAATGGAAAGAGATGATCATTTGACCAGTGACTCAGGTAATGTCTACGGCGAATTTGCCTTAAAAATACTAATGAGAGTAGATTTAAAAGCTTCTTAGATTTTTTTTACAGAAATAGACTAAATGTATTTGCATGGGTCAATGCAGCAAATATTTGTTGAATATCCACACGCAAAGCATTGTTCTAGGTGCTGAGGATAAATGTGGGGGGAAAGAAAGCAGATGAAATCATACTCTCATGGGGCGAAGATTCTAGTAAAGGGAAAATGAAAATAATTAATAAAAAGATAAATCAATAAAATTAAGTGCTAAAAGTTGCTATGGAAAAGAATTAAAGCAGGGAAGAGAGAAGAGAGCGATGAGACAAAGACTTTACATATATGGTTGTCAGGAGTAGTGTCTCCAATAAGGTGATGTTTGCGTAGAGACCTAAGGGAAGTGAGGACGCAGGAGATGCAGGTATCTTGGGAAAAAGAGTTGCAGGAAGAGGCAGGCTGCCTGAAGCAGGAGCCTCCCCGGTGTGTTTGAGCAGAGCAGCAAGGAGATCAGAGTGCTGGGAGCAGAATCGGGATTTGAAGACTGTTAGCAGAAGAGACCACAGTGGTGCTCAGGGCAAGATTGTGGCATTTTTACCTTGAGTGGGATGGGAAATTATTGCAGGAGTTTGAAGAGAGGAGCGATATCACCTGAATTATGTTTTCAAAGAAAGAAGATAGTATGTGGAGGCCAGACTGTAGCCTGTAGGTGACAAGAGTGGAATTAGGGTCATAGTTAGGGATGTTTTACAGTAATCTAAGCTGGAGGTGATCACGGCTTGGACTAAGGCTGTAGCACTTGAAGTCCTAGTTGTGTTATGAAGGTAGAGCTGACAATTTCCTAGCAGTTTGGAGGCGGGGACTGGGGGATGGGCTCAAAATTAATTTCTTAACCTTGAAATGGGATTTTTCTCTGCTTTGTCTGTCTTCTGTGTGTGCATGGATCAGTCACTAAGAACCACGGATATGACCCTGGGTTTGGGTAGAAGTTGAGTATCTTCTGAATCCTTGCAGATTTGGCAGGAATGGTGAAAATGGCAGAGCTGAATAAGCAGCCATTTTGACAAAACTTTGGAGAAAAAGGGAAGCTGGCATACCATTTTATTCTACTTTTAAATAGAACTGAACAGTAATAACTGTTCAAAAAACCATGCACAGCATTTTACAGGATGTCATTTGGAGCTGCAAAAAAGGGCCAGAGATGAAGATGAAAAACACGTATTTTCCGGTTTCTTCATCTGAACCATGGATTTTTTTTTTCAACAAAGGAAAAGCTATTTGCCTAGTAGGTGTTCTCACACCATGAAGGACAGCACTAATGCATTAACAATGTGTCATCTATGATTAATGCTGATGATTCAGTGAAACTCAGCAAGATACTGAAATAATGGGATTTTTCTGCATCTTAGAAATGCAATCATCTTAACACATGGTGCATGGGATATTTTTTATGAGTGTTAATCTTTTTAATTTCTAGAAGTTATTTAACACGAGAATGAGTTCTATGAAAATAATACAACACACACATAAATATAACTCTTCTTTTTCTAAATAGAAATCACATGTACACTTGGGAATTTGATCAGTTTACTTAATTAAGCTAACTTAAAAATTGCTAGCATTTTGGGACCTCCCTCCATAGCTTAAGTATCCATTCAAGGTTGGTCCTTTTGGAAGATAATAGAAGTAACCTGATGATCTGTTTACATGGAAACTAGAAAAACTTTTTTAAAGCAAATTTCTGAGATAATTTTGTTGTTGCTATGCTGAAAATCTTGAATTTGTGATCAATTCTTACATCTTCATGACTAATAAAATGGCTTATTGGTACAGTTATTTTTTTACATTTTAAGTATTGTCTTTCCTAATCTATAAAATCACAGATTTTAATCCATAGCCCAAATGAGTTTTATAAAAATTTATATTTTTAAGAATATTTTTGTACTTCTCTTGTTATAGATTATCCAGGTTGTATGATGCTGTCCTCATAGATGTAATTGTAGTATTTTTACAACTCAGGCATGTTTTCCTCCCAAATACTTCCTTTCTTAAAATTTTATGGACATGTGTTCAATACAATTTAGTTGTCATTATTTGTTTTTCAATTCATGTGTATATCTTTGGGGAATACAGATCCTAATTGCCTGTATAGCCCCCCTCCCATGAGAGTTCGACACTTTATAGGAATTGGTGATTCTGATGGACTTAAAATATAATGTTGGTTAGTGTTAAATAATAATGAAATAATGTAGGATTGAATTAACCCCTTTTTCAAGTATTCTTAAAAATTGCAGTTGGAAATGAGTTTTAGTAAAATCCATTTTATTTATTTTTAACTGAAGGACTTTCAAAGAATAGTAATTCCACAGGATTTCCCCATCTTATTGAAGAGAGTGGAAATCATGAACTAGATAGATGAAAAAAAAAGTTTTTTATCTATCTGTTTCAGTGTTCAAGGTGGCAATAGATGATAGATTGAATTCAGCTTGGTTCTTAGAAGATTTATGACTACAAAATGGCTTATAGATGCAATTATTTTTTGCGCATTTCAGGTGTGAAATACTTATGGCCAAGACACAAAACTGAAAAGCATCACAATGTCAATCTTGGGATTTCTTTCCCAGGTCTTTTATGAAATCAATATAAAAGGTAGTCATATTTGGGGAGGCCTGTTACTTTACATGCATTATTTCCCTTAATTCCCACGGCAATGCCATGAGGATGATATTATCTCTATTCTATGGATGAATAAACAGGCTAAAAGAGAAGCTACGTAATTTATCTGAGTTCACAGGAATAAGAAGTGGCAATAATAAGTGAACTCAGATGTCTCTGACTTCAAAGTGTAGGCGACCCTCTGTGACCAAGCAGTGAACCCAGACCATCAGGAAATGCCATCACCTGCGTGGCCACCTGCCATCAAGTTCTCTCACGGAGAACCCAGCTGGTGAGCCTTTCCACGTCCATGTGGGACAGGTGCACAGTGGCAGGGCTCATTCTTTATCCAAGCACAAGTCTTTGTCTTATTTTTTGGGTAATTGATGTCTGCCCAGAAATGGCTTAGCACAGCTCTGGGTTTGAATCTTTTGAAATATTTCTCCTGTTAATGCTGCCTCAGGGACACCTGTGGACAATATGAGGGTCAGCTCCTTGGGTCCTAGAGATAATGTATTCCAACCGATGAAGAATCTAAGGGCAGGAAAACTGTAAACTGACCACAGAAAAATGCAGTAACCGGGCCTGCTATTTCTACTTTATTGGATGGATCCAGGGTTAACAATCAAAAACATGAAGATGTTTTCTTACCTTTCTTGGAGAGGGAGGGCTGGATTCCCTACTGATTGTATTATCTCATTTCTAATAAGAACCATATTTACTTTTAAGTATTTAAATTTAGTTTTCAATCAGTGTTTGAGAACTGGCCAAAAGTGTGAATTACAATGACACATTATTGGAAATATTTTAATTGTAAAATGATGTTTCAAAGATAGTTCAATATTTAGTGGAATCTTCTATAATTCTGGTGTAAGGATATCGAACTAACCCTTGTGCATGGGTTAATTCCTTTGACAGGAATACTGAATGATGGCGCTGGTTTGGAGGGATATGGGAATACAAATGATTCTGGGTAGTAAGTAGCTGCACAAAAGTTTATCTACATCCTAACAAGTTAGTTCTCGAAGGCTCTTGATCAGGTCATTTATTTATAACTCCAAAGAGCTACGATACAACATCCACTCATGTCAGCTGTTGGTAGTACTCAAATGATATACTTTCATGTGGGCATCTAAGTTGACTGTATCCATAATTTTTAGGTAGAAGGTTCATGCAGAGAGGAGCTTCTATATAACATTACTGCATCTGAGCAAATCAGGTGTATCACATCTCTCAGGTAATACGGGTTTGTACATGAAAACATTCTTTCCAGTTTTTTCCATCTGCTTGCTAGAAGATTGACTTGGGTGAACTAACTTAAGAGCCTTCTGCAGATTTACCCAAAATAGGATGTTTAAATCAGACAGTAAGTAAGGTTTTATTTTTCCAGTTTTTCTTTCTCTTCTCTGGGACAGAGTAGCCCAGCTATATTCATAGTGTATCTCTAGTAACATGAGTAATAGGGATTTTTGTTTCTATAACACATTCCTTAGGTTTCTCTGAGATCTAGCATGTCTAGCTCCCAAACATGTTTAAAATGCAAATTTGCACTTTTAGATAATGTATGAATTGTTGTGATCTAGTTTTTAGAGAATATTCTACAAGTTAGACATCCATATAAAAGCTGTTGCCTTTTAATTCATCACTTTGCAGGATGGCAAGGTGAGTACACTCTTATTTTAGCATATTGCAGTATTCAGAGCCTTGATGGAAATTCTCTTTTGTAATGCTAGCTTACACTGTGGCACATTTTTGAAGATTTTGTAGTGCCAAACCTTAATATTTTGAGGATGAATTTAATTTTGGAAACAAATACTTTTAGATCAAAACCTGCTGTGTAAAATGGAAAGACACAATTTGCAAACTGTGTATTAATTAGAAATATATATTTGATGTGTTCTGTAACTGTGATAGAGCAAAAGTGTATCAAATTAGCATTGGGGGCTTCCCTGGTGGCGCAGTGGTTGAGAGCCCGCCTGCCGATGCAGGGGACACGGGTTCGTGCCCCGGTCTGGGAAGATCCCACATGCTGCGGAGCGGCTGGGCCCGTGAGCCTTGGCCGCTGAGCCTGCGCGTCCGGAGCCTGTGCTCCGCAATGGGAGAGGCCACAACAGTGAGAGGCCCGCATACCGCAAAAAAAAAAAAAATTAACATTGGAATTAGAAGAGTTAGACTAATTTGTTTCTATCTCTTCTTCTACCGTAATTATTACCAGCAACACTTCTCTAAAGCGTTCTCTCTGAATGCTAAACTTTATAGTCACCCTATTAATTGGTAAAATTAGAGAAATGTGGTGGGTGCTACCCATCTTTTACCCAGTGACTGTACCGGACACTAAGGAGGCTTGTTTATACCTGAGGCCACTCTGTCTCCTTCCCAACCATCTTTTCTTTCCTGAGATTCCCCAAATAGTGTGTGGAACTGACCATGGTAGCTAAGTCTGTGGGACTCAAGGTGGGTTCCTTCAAAGGTTGGCATTGCTAATTGGCCTGATGCCTTTCATCAGCCTCCCTCTTGCTACTGTACCTAATGGTGGAGCCAGTGTGTCTGTCCTTCTTGCCCATTGGGCCAAGAGTCAGAGGACTTTGTTATTCTTTTAAGGAGCCTTCCTAATTTTCAGTGGAGCCCTAAAACCCTATCTTGAAGTAAGCTTAAGAATCAGTGGTTTGTATTCCTCTGCCCACCCCAGTATCATTTTGAGTTTCTCTTTTTCATTATCACAATGTTCTCTCCTATGGTTTCCATCCTCTGATGTTTCTCAAACCTACAGCCCCTGCAGTGCTTGCTTTACTGGAGTGTGTGTTAGGCTCTGCCTGAATTCTCCGTCTCAGTCACATGTCCTGAATAGGTTTGTTCCAAAGACATTTTTGTCTTTACCCCATACCTTCTGAGTCCTGCCCTGTGCTGTGAAACTTAGCTATAACATTAAGGCTTATGTATTGATGTGTTTACCCCCTGATGGCAGGCTGGCACTCATAGGGGAGGGGAGTTTTCTATACACAATGACTCGATCCATTGCAACCAATGTATTTGAATATTCTGGAGTCCATAGAGATGTTTTTGAGAAAATAGTCATTTCTTCTAAGGCTCTGAAACTTCTTGACAAAACAAGTGTGAATCCACATCTGGAAATTATTCCCTTATCAATTGCTTTCCAATAGCAAGTTTATTAAAATCATTATGATGCCCTAGTTTAAATTTTATCATTTTTTCCATTTTTAATAGACTCCATTTACATTCTCATATAAGCAGAGATCTTAAGAGCACTCCTATAGTAGAAAACCTTAGAATGTCTTTGAGCTCTGGTGTTTGTCATTTTTGTTCTAATGAGTAATATTATAAAACTAACCCTTAAATCCATGCAAGTCAAAATAAATACACTAACCTTTATTCTATCTATGTTTTTGTTTAGGTAACCTAAATTGTTAGCAGTAGTTACCTTGCCTTTGCAGTTTTATTTAATTAAATCAGACTTGATCGCACATCTATCTGTTTATGGGACAGCAGGTTGTTATCTCCCCTGGAGAATGCCAAAAGCAATGAGCTGGCGTTACTTGCAGATAACTAATCCTCTCATTCTTTATAAATAGTAGCAATAACACCATAAGGCTTGGCGCTTCTAGTTAGTAAAAAGTCCATTGCTTGACTTACTGCTGATGGAGGGCAGCTGCTTTCCCTGCAGCCAACAATTAAATGTTGACTGACAGCTGAGAAGGGAATCTGGAAGTCTCTGCACTTCTGAGGCTTTTTCTTGTTCCACTTTGCCCTTTGCCTGCAGTAAATGGCTCTGCATTGTCGTCAGAGTGAGTCTCTGTACTGTTCTTGCCTCATTTTCTTTTTCGGCATCTCCTGTTCATCATTAACCAGTTCTATGTAGAACTGTTTTCTTTGTTATTCCATGGGATGTGCTAACTTTGTGAGAATAGAAATGATAGACCATCCTCTTTTGCCTTCAGCCTATTTATTATTTGTCTTTATCTGCTTCCTTTTGTTTATCTTCTTTCTATTTCAGTTTCAGGCCTTCCCCATTTTACTCCAACCTTTTGGATATAAGGTTGTACAATGGAAAAAACAAACACCACTTCAGATTTTGGGGCCACGGAGACCTGGATGCAAATCATAGAGCACTGGGGAGAGTTACTTAAACTCCCTGTGCCTCATTTTTCCCTTCTGTAAATTAGGGCTAATAATGCCTATTTTGAAATTTTTTCAAGGGAATTTAATGAGACAAAGTAAAATATCTGTTTTATTAAATAAATTCAACACCGTTTCATTCCCTTCCCCTTTGCGGGAACAAGAAAAGAGCACTACTGCGGTAAACAGCCACAGTAAATGTTAGTCCTACTCTCTAATCTATTTCTTTACCAAACGTGTGTGATGCCTACTAAGTGTTATAAGCACTTTACAGATATTAGTTGAATTCTCATAGCTACCCCAAGAAATAGGTCTTGTTTTTTTCCCCATTTTTATACTCAAGAAAACGGAACCACAGAATAGTTCAGTAACTCCTTGAAGGTCATACAGCTAGCGATTGCTCCAGCAGGATTTGGGCTAGGAGGTCTGTCTGGGGAGTTCATGGTCCAAACCCTACCACGATTCCTAATTGCTGGTCGTGCCTTCTCTTTATTCTTTGCTCAAAAAACAGCGTTTAAGGTGACACATTTCCTTACATGGGGGTTTGTTCATGGCTGCTACCTTGGCTACCGGTCCTGTCCTTCCGCTCTCTGCTCTGATTCTTCTGTTTAGAATTCCAGCACACAGTGGCCATTCTTCCAAGAAAGCCCCCACATCACTTTGCAGCAGGTGTGGTGTGATGCATAGCAAGAGCTGGCCTGTGGAGGGGGAGGGGAGCGAATACTCCTCCAGGGAGGGCTCATCCACTAGGGGTACTGTCTTCCTTCCGGGACCACGTGGCCTTTAGTGGCCTGCGAGAGGTAATTCATCCAACAGGGATCCTCTGAAGGTAGAGCTGACGTTTTACCAGACTCATCATTGTTTTCTACAAATGCCTAATGACTTCAGATGATGTTATCAGCTCAGTAATTTAAGAGGTACATTCTAGTCTCGTTTTGCACTTATCCTATTTTAAGGCTTAGAAAGCCCATTTGGTGTTTAATTGAAAAGCCATCCCTTTATTTTTGCCACATATGCAAATGCCCTTTTTTTTTTTTAAAGAAAAATATAGTTTGCTTTGGTCTTTCAAAGCATTGGGAAAATGTCTCTGATAACAGTGTTGTCTGAATGCTGTTTAGTAACACTTCTGGCTCCATGGAGTTATGATTAAAATCAGAAACTAGGCTGGGACGTCTGTTCTACTATGTAGATGAGGCAGAGACAATTAGAGAGTGTGATTATAGTAGGATAGAAATGTGAAGAAAATGCCGCATCAGATATCTCCTTTCTACACAGATTACAGGTAAGCGGAAACTTCATTAGCAAGATAAGGACGGCAAGGGGTTTTTTCTTTGAAAAGACAGCTCTATTAAAAGAGGAGATGTGTCTATTGCTGATGGACGATTTCACTGAACAGAATAATTTAAACCCATCAGAAAGCACCCCCAGTTTGGTTAACATGCTTAAGCCTCCTTCTTTTGCAAGAGGCATGAGTGGAGGGTTAGTGATTGAGTCCTAGAAATATAATGTAATTATAGCAGAAACTGGCTTAACTGATTTTTCTTTCAAATGGAAATTTTAGTTCACTAGCATTTTCTTTTCTGTTGGGAAAATTCTATTCTAGTTTTTCCACCCTGGGAACTGGGTTGTTTTCTATGACTGAAGTTTCCAGCTAGTTGATATTTAGCTGATCTTATGATTCGATAAGTATTTAGGTTGAAGTAAACTCAAATTCACGTATACAAAATCAGAATTGATTGGTTTACATAAAGTGCAGTCATGACTCACTGGCTCTAAGATGATACCAGGGAACATGTGTCATTTCTGTATTTTTGTTTGTTTTCTCCCATCTGCCTGTGTGATGCTAATTCTGCCCCGAGGCTAGTACAGTACAGGTTTGCTCTCAACAGTCCTAGAGTCACCTCCTTTCTTGTCCAGCTGAAGCAGAGAAAGTGTCATGTTTAAAAGAGGAAAAAAGGAAAGGGAAGGAGAGAAAAAAAGACAGGAAGGAAGGAAGGAGAGAAAGAGGAAAGAAAATTTGGGGACTTCTCTCTGATCGGTCATCTTAGGTCACTTGCCCCCCCCCTTCTGGCCAGGTAATCGGATGGGGTTATTGGTTTGGGTTCAGGTAACAAGTCCATTCCTGAGCCTTTAGACCAACTTGGGATCAATCTTCAGAGCGACTTCACAGTGTGGGAGAGTTGGCAAAGATGATGGAGAAGGAACCAGAAATACACTTCACTGAAACTCCCAAATGGCTGTGTTTCAAAAAAGCACTATATATTCATAAACAGGCAAATATCACCTATGGTGTTACAAGTGACGATAGCGATTACCTTTACGGACGGGGGCTGTGACTGGAAATGGAGCCTGAGGGATTCTCATGGGTGGAGGTTACATGGGTCTGTTCACTTTCTAGCTGTATGTTCATGATTTATATACCCTTCCGTATTAACTATGTTTCTATAAATAGATTAAATATAAACCTTAACTGGGAATAGAAGAGATTATAATGTTATTTATGTAAAATACCTTACATGAAGTAAAATGATTGTACTCAAGGTTCCCAAACTATGTACCGAGGCATCCCACGTTGCCACCGCAGGCTCATGGTGATGCTGTGTGCAATTTAAAAATTTTGAACAAAACATAACAATATGCCACATCTATTGAACACTATGAACTAGTAGCTTGGGGTCATTGATAGCTTCTGTATTAGATCATGCTGTCTTCCTTTCAGTAATGGCCTAACTTTTTTTTTTAAACATCTTTGTTGGAGTATGATTGCTTTACAATGTTGTGTTAGTTTCTGCTTTATAACAAAGTGAATCAGCTATACATATACATATATCCCCATATCCCCTCCTTCTTGCAACTCCCTCCCACCCTCCCTATCCCACCCCTCTAGGTGGTCACAAAGCACCGAGCTGATCTCCCTGTGCTATGAGGCTGCTTCCCACTAACTATCTGTTTTACATTTGGTAGTGTGTATATGTCCATGCCACTCTCTCACTTCATCCCAGCTTACCCTTCCCCATCCCCGTGTCCTCAAGTCCATTCTCTACATCTGCGTCTTTATTCCTGTCCTGCCCCTAGGTTCTTCAGAACCTTTTTTTTTTTAGATTCCATATATATGTGTTAGCATATGATATTTGTTTTTCTCTTTCTGACTTACTTCACTCTGTATGACAGAGTCTGAGTCCGTCCACCTCACTACAAATAACTCTATTTCATTTCTTTTTATGGCTGAGTAATATTCGATTGCATATATGTGCCACATCTTCTTTATCCTTTCATCTGTCGATGGACACTTAGGTTGCTTCCAAGTCCTGGCTATTGTAAATACAGCTGCAATGAACATTGGGGCGCATGTATCATTTTAAATTATGGTTTTCTCAATGTGTATGCCCAGTGGCAGGATTGCTGGGTTGTATGGTAGTTCTATTTGTAGTTTCTTAAGGAACCTCCATACTGTTCTCCATAGTGGCTGTATCAATTTACGTTCCCACCAACATTACAAGAGGGTTCCCTTTTCTCCACACCCTCTCCAGCATTTATTGTTTGTAGATTTTTTGATGATAGCCATTCTGACTGGTGTGAGGTGATACCTCATTGTAGCTTTGATTTGCATTTCTCTAATGATTAGTGATGTTGAGCATCCTTTCATGTGTTTGTTGGCAATCTGTATATCTTCTTTGGAGAAATGTCTATTTAGGTCTTCTGCCCATTTTTGGGTTGGGTTGTTTGTTTTTTTGATATAGAGCTGCATGAGCTGCTTGTATATTTTTGAGATTAATTCTTTCTCAGTTGCTTCATTTGCAAATATTTTCTCCTGTTCAGAGGGTTGTCTTTTGGTCTTGTTTATCTTTTCCTTGGCTGTGCAGAAGCTTTTAAGTTTCATTAGGTCCCATTTGTTTATTTTTTCTTTTATTACCATTTCTCTAGGAGGTGGGTCAAAAAGGATCTTGCTGTGATTTATGTCATAGAGTGTTCTGCCTATGTTATCCTCTAAGAGTTTTATAATATCTGGCCTTACACTTAGGTCTTTAATCCATTTTGAGTTTATTTTTGTGTATGGTGTAATTTCACATGTAGCTGTCCAGTTTTCCCAGCACCACTTATTGAAGAGGCTGTCTTTTCTCCATTGTATATTCTTGCCTCCTTTATAAAAAATAAGGTGACCATATGTGCATGGGTTTACCTCTGGGCTTTCTGTCCTGTTCCATTGATCTGTATTTCTGTTTTCTTTTTTTGCCAGTACCATACTGTCTTGATTACTGTAGCTTTGTAGTATAGTCTGAAGTCTGGGAGCCTGATTCCTCCAGCTCTGTTTTTCTTTCTCAAGATTGCTTTGGCTATTTGAGGTCTTTTGTGTTTCCATACAAATTGTGAATTTTTTTGTTCTAGTTCTGTGAAAAATGCCATTGGTAGTTGATAGGGATTGCATTGAATCTGTAGATTGCTTTGGGTAGTATAGTCATTTTCACAAAGTTGATTCTTCCAATCCAAAAACATGGTATATCTCTCCTTCTGTTTGTATCATTTTAATTTATTTTATCAGTGTCTTATAGTTTTCTGCATACAGGTCTTTTGTCTCCATAGGTAGGTTTATTCCTAGGTATTTTATTCTTTTTGTTGCAGTGCTAAGTGGGAGTGTTACCCTAATTTCTCTTTCAGATTTTTCATCTTTAGTGTATAGGAATGCCAGAGATTTCTGTGCATTAATTTTGTATCCTGTTATTTTACCAAATTCATTGATTAGCTCTAGTAGTTTCCTGGTGGCATCTTTAGGATTCTCTAGGTATAGTATCATGTCATCTGCAAACAGTGACAGTTTTACTTCTTCTTTTCCAATTTGGATTCTCTTTATTTCTTTCTCTTCTCTGATAGCTGTGGCTAAAACTTCTAAAACTGTGTTGAATAATAGTGGTTAGAGTGGACAACCCTGTCTTGGTCCTGATCTCAGAGGAAATGGTTTCAGCTTTTCACCATTGAGTACAGTGTTGGCTGTGGGTTTGTCATATATGGCCTTTATTGTGTTGAGGTAGGTTCCCTCTATGCCCACTTT
Organism: Pseudorca crassidens; assembly: GCF_039906515.1. NCBI lineage: Eukaryota > Metazoa > Chordata > Mammalia > Artiodactyla > Delphinidae > Pseudorca > Pseudorca crassidens. The sequence continues at coordinate 9,964,192 of NC_090313.1, forward strand.
CTGGAGAGTTTTTAACATAAATGGTGTTGAATTTTGTCAGAAGCTTTTTCTGCATCTATTGAGATGATCATATGGTTTTTCTCCTTCAGTTTTTTAATATGGTGTATCACGTTGATTGATTTCCATATATTGAAGAATCCTTGCATTTCTGGGATAAACACCACTTGATCATGGTGTATGATCCTTTCAGTGTGCTGTTGGATTCTGTTTGCTAATCTTCTGTTGAGGATTTTTGCATCTATATTCATCAGTGATATTGGCCTGTAGTTTTCTTTCTTTGTTACATCTTTGTCTCATTTTGGTATCAGGGTGATGGTGGCCTCATAGAATGAGTTTGGAAGTGTTCCTCCCTCTGCTGTATTTTGGTAGAGTTTGAGAAGAATAGGTATTAGCTCTTTTGTAAATGTTTGATAGAATTCACCTGTGAAGCCATCTGGTCCAGGACTTTTGCTTGTTGGAAGATTTTTAATCATAGTCTCAACTTTAGTGCTTGTGATTGGTCTGTTTATATTTTCTATTTCTTCCTGGTTCAGTCTCAGAAGGTTGTGCTTTTCTAAGAATTTATCCATTTTTTTCCAGGTTATCCATTTTAATGGCACAGAGTTGCTCGTAGTAATTTCTCATGATCCTTTGTATTTCTGTAGTGTCAGTTGTTACTTCTCCTTTTTCATTTCTAATTATGTTGATTTGAGTCTTCTTGCTTTTTTTCTTGATGAGTCTGGCTAGTGGCTGATCAACTAGCTTTTAGTTTTATTGATCTTTGCTACTGTTTCCTTCATTTCTTTATCATTTATTTCTCATCTGATCATTATGATTTCTTTCCTTCTGCTAACTTTGGTTTTTTTTTTTTGTTCTTCTTTCTCTAATTGCTTTAGGTGTAAGGTTAGGTTGTTTATTTGAGATGTTTCTTGTTTCTTAAGGTAGGATTGTATTGCTGTAAACTTCCCTCTTAGAACTGCTTTTGCTGCATCCCATAGATTTTGGGTTGTCGTGTCTCCATTGTCATTTGTTTCTAGGTAATTTTTGATTTCCTCTTTGATTTCTTCGGTGATCTCTTGGTTATTTATTAGTGGATTGTTTAGCCTCCATGTGTTTGTATTTTTTACATATTATTTCCTGTAATTGATATGTAGTCTCATAGCATTGTGGTTAGAAAAGATACTTGATACTATTTCAATTTTCTTAAATTTACCAAGGCTTGATTTGTGACCCAAGATATGATCTGTCCTGGAGAATGTTCCATGAGCACTTGAGAAGAAAGTGTATTCTGTTGTTTTTGAATGGAATGTCCTATAAATATCAGTTAAGTCCATCTTGTTTAATGTATCATTTAAAGTTTGTGTTTCCTTATTTATTTTCATTTTGGATGATCTGTCCATTGGTGAAAGTGGGGTGTTAAAGTCCCCTACTATGATTGTGTTACTGTCGATTTCCTCCTTTATGGCTGTTAGCATTTGCCTTATGTATTGAGGTACTCGTATGTTGGGTGCATAAATATTTGCGGTTGTTATATCTTCTTCTTGGATTGATCCCTTGATCATTACATAGTGTCTTCTTTGTCTCTTGTAATAGTCTTTATTTTAAAGCCTATTTTGTCTGATATGCGAATTGATACTCCAGGTTTCTTTTGATTCCCATTTGCATGGAATATCTTTTTCCATCCCCTCACTTGCAGTCTGTGTGTGTCCCTAGGTCTGAAGTGGGTCTCTTGTAGACAGCACATATACGGGTCTTGTTTTTGTATCCATTCAGCCATTCTATGTCTTTTGGTGGGAGCATTTAATCCATTTGCATTTAAGGTAATTATCGATATGTATGTTCCTCTTACCATTTTCATAATTGTTTTGGATTTTGTTATTGTAGGTCTTTTCCTTCTCTTGTGTTTCCTGCCTAAAGAAGTTCCTTCAGCGTTTGTTGTAAAGCTGGTTTGGTGGTGCTGAATTCTCTTAGTTTTTGCTTGTGTGTCAAGGTTTAAATTTCTTTGTCGAATCTGAATGTGATCTTTGCTGGGTAGAGTAATCTTGGTTGTAGGTTTTTCACTTTCATCACTTTAAATATGTCTTGCCACTCCCTTCTGGCTTGCAGACTTTCTGCTTTAAGATCAGCTGTTAACCTTATGGGGATTCCCTTGTATATTATTTGTTGCCTTTCCCTTGCTGCTTTTCATATTGTTTCTTTGTATTTAATTTTTTTTTTTTTTTTTTTGCGGTACGCGGGCCTCTCACTGTTGTGGCCTCTCCCGTTGTGGAGCACAGGCTCCGGACGTGCAGGCTCAGCGGCCATGGCTCACAGGCCCACCCACTCCGCGGCATATGGGATCTTCCCAGACCGGGGCACGAACCTGTGTCCCCTGCATCGGCAGGTGGACTCTCAACCACTGCACCATAGGGAAGCCCTCTATTTAATTTTTGATAGTTTGATTAATATGTGTCTTGGCGTGTTTCTCCTTGGATTTATCCTGTATGGGACTCTGCGCTTCCTGAACTTTATTGACTATTTCCTTTCCCATATTAGGAAGTTTTCAACACTAATCTCTTCAAATATTTTCTCAGTCCCTTTCTTTTTCTCTTCTTCTGGAACCCCTATAATTCGAATGTTGGTGCGTTTAATGTTGTCCCAGAGGTCTTTGAGACTGTCCTCAATTCTTTTCATTCTTTTTTCTTGATTCTGCTCTGTGGTAGTTATTTCCACTATTTTATCTTCCAGGTCACTTATCCGTTCTTCTGCCTCAGTTATTCTGCTATTGATTCCTTCTAGAGAATTTTAAATTTCATTTATTGTGTTGTTTGTCATTGTTTGTTTGCTCTTTAGTTCTTCCAGGTCCTTGTTAAATGTTTCTTGTATTTTCTCCATTCTATTTCCATGATTTTGGATCATGTTTAGTATCATTACTCTGAATTCTTTTTCAGGTAGACTGCCTATTTCCTCTTCATTTGTTAGGTCTGGTGGGTTTTTATCTTGCTCCTTCATCTGCTGTGTGTTTTTCTGTCTTCCCATTTTGCTTAGCTTACTGTGTTTGGGGTCTCCTTTTCCCTGGCTGCAGGTTCGTAGTTCCTGTTGGTTTTGGTGTCTGCCCCCAGTGGCTTAGTTTGGTTCAGTGGGTTGTGTAGGCTTCCTGGTGGAGGGGACTGGTGCCTGTCTTCTGGTGAGGCTGGATCTTGTCTTTCTGGTGGGCAGGACTGCATCCAGTGGTGTGTTTTGGGGTGTCTGTGACCTTATTATGATTTTAGGCAGCCTCTCTGCTAATGGGTGGGGTTGTGTTCCTGTCTTACTAGTTGTTTGGCGTGCGGTGTCCAGCACTGTAGCTTGCTGGTCATTAAGCTGGGTCTTAGCGGTGAGATGGAGATCTCTGGGAGAGCTTTTGCCATTTGATATTACATGGGGCCAGGAGGTCTCTTGTGGACCAGTGTCCTGAACTCGGCTCTCCCACCTCAGAGGCACAGGCCTGACACCTGGCCGGAGCACCAAGATCCTGCCAGCCGCACAGCTCAGAAGAAAAGGGAGAAAAAAGAAAGAAAGAAAGAATAAAATAAAATAAAATATAAAATAAAGTTATTAAAATAAAAAATTTAGTAAAAATAAAAAAAATTTTAAGTAATAAAAAAAAAGAATGAAAGAAGGAAGAGAGCAACCAAACCAAAAAACAAATCCACCAATGATAACAAGCGCTAAAAACTATACTAAAAAGAAAATAAAAAAAAGGACAGGCACAACTCTAGGACAAATGGTAAAAGCGAAGGTGTATAGACAAAATCACACAAAGAAGCATACACATACACACTCACCAAAAGAGAAAAAGGAGATAAATATATATATATATTTTAAAAAAAGGAAGAGAGTAACCAAATCAATAAACAGATCTACCAATGATAATATGCTGTAAATACTAAACTAAGATAAACATAAAACCAGAAACAAATATGATGCAGAAAGCAAACCCCAAGTCTACAGTTGTTCCCAAAGTCCACCACCTCAATTTTGGGATGATTCATTGTCTATTCAGGTATTCCACAGAGGCAGGGTACATCAAGTTGATTGTGGAGCTTTAATCCACTGCTCCTGAGGCTGCTGGGAGAGATTTCCCTTTCTCTTCTTTATTTGCACAGCTCCTGGGGTTTAGCTTTGGATTTGGCCCTGCCTCTGCATGTAAGTCACCTGAGGGCGTCTCTTCTTTGCTCAGACAGGACAGGGTTAAAGTAGCAGCTGATTAGGGGGCTCTGGCTCACTCAGGCCAGGAGCAATGTCCTAGCTTTGAAAACATTTGTTTGTCGGCAGTTGCTTTGATTAAAAACAAGTACTGCATGAAAAAAATCAGTGAGAAACAGGAAATGGGGTGACACAGTGTCTAATTTGATTCTAAGGCTTAAGCAGTTGTGCAGTGCCCAACAGGAGCACCCAAGCCATTGGTCACTGTGGCTATGGAAGAATAAAATTAGAATATGATTCTATTGTTTTTTTCAATTGGCTACCAAATTGTTAGCACATCAATACTTATTAAGTTGTTTGGACTTAATTACTTAATAAATGTAACCATAAGGTATTCTCCTTGGCCTAGAGGGTAGTGAAAAAACTACTGAGACACCTAAGAGTGCTATGAATTGAGAAAATTTGGGAATCATTGGATTATGTGATATTTGGATAATTGGCCAATTGGCCTCCACTGTGTGACTTCTGTATGTATAGTCAAGTCAACAGTTAATGAAGTAAGAAAAATCAGTGATGTGCTGTATAAGTTTCTGCTTTCTAAAGCGGAGCATATTTAATAGATGAAACGTTTTTTTAATAACCCACGTTCCTTGTTCTAAATGCCAAACATTCCTCCGAAATTTAATGCAGGTTTCGGGTGCTTCACCACAGAACCAGGCTGTATGTGGTAGGCCTTTGGGCCCAAACATGGCTTTGGGGAGCTATTGACATAGGTATATATATTTTTATATTTATATCTGGGCTGATATTATCAGTTCTCTACTTCCTCTAACTGGCTTTTGTTTCCCTGTCAGAAGAACAGGATAGAGGAATGGAAGGGTCATTGGCTTTCGATGGGGCCTGTACTAGGATTCTGCTTCTGACACTAGCCTTTCAATTTTAGTAAGTTGCCCTTCTGAAGCACAGCATCTTTACTGTAAAAGAAGGCCAAGCAGGCCTATGTTTCAAAGTGAAAGGCTTTGCATGAAGCCTGGTACGTGGCAGACATTTAAGAAGCCATCAGTGCAAACTATTTATAATAATATAGCTACCCTGTGTCCGACCTCTGCTCAATCCCGTGGAGGCTAAAACTATGATGAAGACACTACTCTGTCTTTCAGATGCCAAAACAGGTAATAAAGGCGGCTGGGGTGTGGTTCAGTAATTAAGGCAGGAAGCGGAGGATGGTCGAATGGAGGCTTTGAATGCAGTGAGAACAGAAGAGAATGATTTCTGAATGGAGAACAGTCCTTGGAGGAGAAGTGGCCTCCAAGGCTGGGGTTGGAGGCATGAGTGGATTTCACCAGGCGGAGGTGGGATCCATTCGCCCGAGATGGAGGGGAGAGGGTTAGCTGGGCCCGAGGCTGAGGGTGGGCAGGTGTGAAAAGCAGGGCGAACCCTGCCACACCCCTGCTCTGCTGAAGTAGCTGGTGTGGAGCAGATGATGCCGGGAGGGGTAGGAAGGTGGAGAAGAGTGACTTGAAATGAGGCAGGGAACACAGCTGGAGCCAGATGGGGGTGGATATTAATGATGATTTTCTGGAGCTTGGGTTTCATTCTGTAGTTGAGGATTTGAAGCAGAGCTGGGGGCACTCCCTCACTCTCTCGTGCTCTCACGGCTGTCTCTTGCTTTCTCTTTTTCTGTATTTTGGGCTTGTTTCCCTGACACTTCTGCATTTCTCTGCTTTTACCTCAAGAACTTTGGCCTGTTTACTCATCGGCACTCAGCGAGAAATCTCTTATTCCTGGTCGGGGCCTGGACGTACATTCTCTCAACAGGAGTATGTTAAATATCTTATAGTACCTTATTTGGGCTTTTGGCTTGAGAATTAGGAAAAACAAATTGTTTTTGTGGTACTAGTTGCTGTTCATCTTTTTTTTTTCCTTTTTGTTGTCCGTGGGATTGTTTTTTAACCACTGAGTCAGAAGACTTTATCATCAGGGCTGCCGTGGATGGCTATTCAGGGTCTGGAATGCATGACTCCAAGAGGGATTATTCTTATGAATATGATGGGAATAGTGCCCCCTGGAGTTGCGATATATTGCGGCTCTGTTTCAGATAGTTGAGGTATATTGTTTTCGGGTAATTGATATTTTAAAATATTTTTAGGCAGCATTGCAGTGTCATATGTGGACTCCGCAGTCATTAAAGCTAGTTTATATTCATGAACTTTAAATGCTTGGTGTATCTGATTGCAGTCTCACATGAGAGACGTGCTGCATAGTACACTTTAAAGGCACACATTCTTGGGGAGTTCTGGCTCTGCCATTTGTTAGCTGTGTGACCTGGAACAAGTTGCTTCACCTTTTGGAGTCTCAACATCCTCATCTGTAAAACAGAGAAAAGAATACCTAACTCTGAAAGTTCTTGTGAAGATTAGGAACTGTGTATGAGTCCTGAGAGTGTGTCCAAAGAGTGAATCTTCAAGTGGTAACTATTCTACTACTTTGAGAACTTGACAGGCACATGATTTATTAGCTAGATTGTAGGGTTGTCAACAGCATGCAGTGATTATAATGATTCAGTGATTGTAACAATACTGAATGAGATTTTTTTTAATAATGGTAAGTAAAAATAAAAATTCAGACCTTTAACAGGATAGCTAAGGAAGTAATTATAACAGTAATTAGCAAATGAATTGAGCATCAGCTACCACCAAATTGTGACTTCTGTATCAAGAATAAAAGAGAGGGGCTTCCCTGGTGGCGCAGTGGTTGAGAGTCCGCCTGCCGATGCAGGGGACACGGGTTCGTGCCCCGGTCCGGGAAGATCCCACATGCCGCGGAGCGGCTGGGCCCGTGAGCCATGGCCGCTGAGCCTGCGCGTCCGGAGCCTGTGCTCCGCAATGGGAGAGGCCACAACAGTGAGAGGCCCGCGTACCGCAAAAAAAAAAAAAAAAAAAGAATAAAAGAGTAAAATAATTAGTGTGGCAAAGGAGACTATCTCCAAGCCAAATGCATTATTTCATACAGTATTTATCTTTGTAAATGATGTTAAAGTTTTCCTTTGAGAGAATGGCTATATTTTATTTAAAGGTATTAGAAGGTTTCCATGACCACAACCTCTGGAGGAAGGGGATAACTTTTTCTAAACGTGCATATGTATTATTCAGTTCACATTACATACCAAACCAGCTGGTCAAATGCTTTCTCAAGAACTTTAAAAACAGAAATAAAGAAGGTAAAATTAAATGCATTTTTTGGTGTGTTCCATCAGCTAGAGATAGTATGCATAAGAGAGGTGAAGGTAGTTTTCCCATTTTAAACGGAGAGAAACTATGGTGCTAAAGGGTCATTTGTCCAACCCACCTAGCAAGTCAACAATATTTCTGAAAATCAATATCAGATCTCCAGTTAACAGTTTTCTTTGCCAAAGCCTATCCATCAGATCCGCTGTTCCTCAATACAACTGAACATTCCCCCAGCAAAAGAATCCCTAGGCCATTATTCTTGGGTTTGGCTTACCCTGCTCCCCCAAGAGAAAAAAAATCTTTTAAAGACAGACATTATCGATAAGATGGAAATGAGTAATGAGGGTGAAAGGAGAATTTCTTTCTCTTCTGGACTTGTGAAAAGAGAAAGCTGGATTCAGTGGCCCCTCAGGGCACTTTTACTTCTAAACATTTTGAAATTAGGGAAGAATTTGAAGGGAGTCAATGCTGTAGATGAAGCAAGTATAACATACTGTGGCTTCCGAGTTCTGCCTTCCTTATGAAGCCACTTTATAATGGAAAGTAACTTTCGTGTTAGACCCTCTCGACAAAGCATCACTCCTCCCAGACTAAAAGTGCTACGTAGCTTTAAAAACACTCAAATCAATTAAAATTTAATTTTGCATCGAGAATTTCCGTACCCCCATTAGGTAGCTAGAGACATCACTGCGGAAAACTATAAAATCGTTGTTTTGTGATTTTTCTCATCGAGGATTCCAGTACCTGCGTATTTGATTGATTGCCAAGTCCTTAAATGTCACTCAGAGGATCCTCTAGGCAGAGAAAATCACAAGAGAATCTCAAAAATGGTTTTGCACGAACGGCCATAGGCAAAGTGTAAAATATAGGGTGTACAGGGGGAATTACTTTCAAAAATATACTGGGAACATGTTGCATTGAAGAAATGTTCTCTGGATGTGATGAAGATAGAAAGAAAGCATTTGAGTTCAAGGTCTGTGTCTCCCATGTATCATGCCTTAAGAGTTGACAAATTAGTAGCTTCTGTGAGCCTCGGTTCCCTCCTCTTCAAAATATGAGACCCAAATGTGGTCCCCTAGAATTGACAGCCAATGGAGCCAATTAGAAAAAGCTGTTATATGATATTTATTTTGTCTTTTGAACAAAAGACAGTCAAGGGAGATTAAGAGACTGTTATGAGGCAAATAACAATAAAACCAGAAGAAAGAGCACCCATAACAATGACTGTAACATGATGAACAATGAAAAACAGAATGCTTCATTTTGGCCCTTTGAGGTCACTCTTTCCCAGGATGTGGGGGGTTTTGTGCTCTAGGACAAAGGAACAACCTTCTGCCCAAACCCTATTTCATTCCCCAGTTATCACAACTCAGTGCCTTTTTCTCCTTTGTACCTAACTGAATGCCGCTTTTCTACTCTAGGCAGAAAGTCTTACACGTAAAAACTAACATAAGCCAAAATTTAAAATAGGTGGAAATATGCCAGTTTTGAGTTTAATTTAGGGTGAAAATAATAATAAAAAGTCATGTGGACTTAGTGTGTGTAGTGGCATAAGGAATGAAGAGGAGGCACCATGAGCTGATTGCTTAGGATTCCACAAAGGACTGATCTAAACTCCTCCTCCTTTGCTGTGTTGGAAAAGCATATTTACAAAGCACCAGAGAACTTCCAAAGCAGTGGATTTACTGATGACTGTCCAAATGAGGGCAGCCAGAAACACTAAGCTATACCATTTCTTATCCTTCAGCCAGAGTCACAGGACCAGATAAATGTGTTATTATTAACTTACCAATACTTTATAAGTGCCAACTATGAGCCATGTATTGGGTAAATGTCGTTAAAAAGACCGACCCAGTGCGTCTGTTTACAAAGGAGGATCCACGAATGTCTCCAAACATGGAGCCCTTTGACCAACTATCCGCCCTCTCTTCCATCAGCAGTTCTTTTACCTGTCGGGTGGTGAGTTCTGTGGTAACTTAATTCTAGGTATGTCCTTCTCTTTTGTCCAGACCAAGGGGATCCTCAGTTGAAAGTGTGGATGGAAAGCAACTTAGCTTTAGAAATCCATTTCCTGAAAGTACCTTCCCATTACCACTTTCAAATTCCCAGCTCTGTTCAGCTCAAACAATGCTCAGATCATAAAAAGTCTGCTAATGGAATGAATGAATGAATGCTTAAAGAATGAATGAGAAGAGAGATAAAGGAGCGGGGTGGCAGGGAACTTCATTTAGCAGCTGTATGCTCTGACCCTTTTGCCTTTGGGGTATTCTTAAATATAAAATACTAGAAAGCTTAAGCTGTGAGGCCTTCATCAAGATTTTGTTTTCAGATCTTAAATAAGTTCATCTGTACCATTTTTCTAGATTCCACATATATGTGTTAATATATGATATTTGTTTTTCTCCTTCTGACTTACTTTACTCTGTATGACAGTCTCTAGGTCCATCCATGTCTCTGGCAAATGGCACAATTTCGTTCCTTCTTATGGCTGAGTAATATTCCATTGTACATATGTACCACATCTTCTTTATCCATTCCTCTGCTGATGGAAATTTAGGTTGCTTCCATGTCCTGGCTTTGTAGATAGCGCTGCAATGAACATTGGATGCATGTATCTTTTTGAATTATGGTTTTTTCCAGGTATATGCCCAGGAGTGGGATTGCTGGGTCATATGGTAGTTCTATTTTTAGTTTTTTAAGGAACCTCCATACTGTTCTCCATAGTGACTGTATCAATTTACATTCCCACCAACAGTGCAAGAGGGTTCCCTTTTCTCCACACCCTCTCCAGCATTTATTGTTTGTAGATATTTTGATGATGGCCATTCTGACCGGTGTGAGGCGATACCTCATTGTAGTTTTGATTTGCATTTCTCTAATAATTAGTGATGTTGAGCATCTTTTCATGTGTTTGTTGGCCATCTGTATGTCTTCTTTGGTAAAATGTCTATTTAGGTCTTCTGCCCACTTTTTCATTGGGTTGTTTGTTTCTTTGTTACTGAGCTGCATGAGCTGTTTGTATATTTTGGAGATTAATCCCTAGTCAGTTGCTTTGTTTGCAGATATTTTCTCCCATTGTCCTTTTGTTTTGTTTATGGTTTCCTTTGCTGTGAAAAGCTTTTAAGTTTCATTAAGTCCCATTTGTTTATTTTTGTTTTATTTTTATTACTCTAGGAGGTGGGTCAAAAAAGATCTTACTGCGATTTATGTCAAAGAGCGTTTTGCCTATGTTTTCCTCTAAGAGCTTTATAGTGTCCAGCCTTACATTTAGGTCTTTAATCCATTTTGACTTTATTTTTGTGTATGGTGTTACCAAGAGGGGAAGGAGGGTGGTGGCATGGATTGGGAGATTGGGACTGACATATATACACTACTGTGTATAAAATAGATAACTAATGAGAACAGACTGTGTAGCACAGGGACTTCTACTCAATGCTCTGCGGTGACCTAAATGGGAAGGAAATTCAAGGAAGAGGGGATATATGTATATGTGTGGCTGATTCACTTTGCTGTAGAGCAGAAACTAACATAACACTTTAAAGCAGCTATACTCCAATTTAAAAAAAATGTGTGCAATGGCTGTTATAAGAAAACAGCGTTTAGTACATCCGACAGTTAAAATGTTATGCTACAGTTTGGTAGGTTAGAAAAAATATTTGAAGGAACATTGTTCAGCCTTCTTGTCAGATTTATGACAACGCTCCTAATAAATTACGCATAGCCATTACATCACAATTTCACCTTTATTCACTTACATTCATTCATCTTCATTTCTGAGACAATATTTATCTACTTATTGCTGCACTTTCACTTGTTTGAATAACAGAAATTGGTTGTAGTATGCAATCAATGAGAGTTTCCCCTCCAAGTCATCAATCTTAGCTAATAAAATGCAGACAGTCATTTTAAAAAATATCTTAAAATGCTGGCAGAGTCACAAACTCACAGTCTGATCATTGACCCAGTGACCCATCTTCACTACAATCGTAGGTGAGCTTCAAATTCAGAAAAAGTTGTTCTCTTCTGTCACCTGTGTGCTCAAGGCATCACCCCATCTTATCATAAGAGCATTAATTTATCAGATTTCCTCTCCTTCTAATTAGGCAGCAGGTGTTTATTGGGCTCTTAATGTATCTAAGGCTTAGATATGTTAAGATTACATAAGATACATAGATAACATATCTAAGGCTTAGATATGTTTAGATTACATAAGATACAAAATTTTGATACATAGATAGATTTTGTAGAGGATTCAAAAGCAATACAAAGACTTCATGACCAAGACGTGGTCTCGCCCCCAAAGACAGTATCAAGAGAAGGTAAAGCACAGGTACGTGAACAATTCCATGTTCAGGGTCTTAAAGAAACAACCTTAATTTAGAAGAAGCTATGAAAGGAGAGCATTTAAAGAACGGATCTGCTTACTTAATGACTTCTAGTGTTTCCATTGTTTTTCTTGCAGTTTGAGTTATTCACAAGAAGTTCCTCCCACACAACATAAAAGTTCATACCGCATGACCTTGAAATGATCATGCTTTGCCTCCACTGCAGAAACTGATATTGACACACATTTTAACTTCAGCATGGTCGGAGGGGAAACATCATGAAAACAGCCAAGGAAAATATAGAACAGCAGTTCTCAAACTCAATATGTACAAGTCTTATCTGGGAGTAGTTAAAAATCCCTCTGGATGTTCCCATTCAATAGAAGAGGCTATTCAGTCCTCAGATATTCTATGTGATTCAGTAGGTCTGGGATGAACATTGGAAATGTGAGTCTTAAGGTTCATGCTGTGTGACTTGGATGCAGGAAACGCACGGCCACACACTGAGATGCTCTGCTAGAGAAAAACCAAGTGAAAGTCACACAAGTGCGAGGTTGGTGCCCTTTTTCAGAGAACTAAATGTTACAGCATTGTGTTGATGCTTGGTGTTCTTAATCAAAGATGGGGTTAGTTAGCTATTAATTTGAGTTTAAGCTGACTAACCAAACTCTTACATTCCTAGAATAAATAATTTTCTCAGGCATTCCTTTAAGCTTACTTTCTTTTTTAAAATTTTGAAATTTTATTTATTTTATATTATTTAAAATTTTATTTAATAAAATTAAATTTTATTTTTTCCAGCTTTACTATAGGCATATAGCATATGTAAGTTTAAGGTGTACAGCATAATGATTTGCACGCATATTGTATTGCAAGATGATTACTACAATAAGGTTAGTTAACACTGCCATCACTTTACATAACTGCCCTTGTGTGTGTGTTGGGAGGGTGGTAACTTTTAAGATCTACTCTCTTGATCCAGCAATCCCATTTCTGGGTATATATCTGAAGGAAATGAAACCATTATCTCAAAGAGGTATCTGTACTCCCATGTTCATTGCAGCATTATTCACAATACCAAGGTTCAGAAACATTATCTAAGGGCTGTGGATCGATACTTGGATAAAGAAAATGTGGTATATATACACAATGGAATATTATTCAGCCTTAAGAAGAAAGAACTTCTGCCATTTGTGACAACATAGATGGACCTGGAGGGGATTATGTTGAGTGAAATAAGCCAGACACAGAAAGACAGATACTGCATGGTATCACTTACATTTGGAATCTACAAAAAACATGAAAACAAAAAACAAAGAGAGTCAAACTCATAGAAACAGAGTAGAAGAATGGTTGCCAGGGTCTGGTGAGTTGGGGGGTGGTTAAACAGAGGTTGGTAAAGGGGTACAAAATTTCAATGATAAAAAAATAAGGCCTGAGGATCTAATGTATAATATGGTGACTATAGTTGACAATACTGCACTGTATAATTGAAATTTGGTAAGAGAATAAAACTTAAATGTTCTCACCAAAGAAGGGGCAAATATGTGAGGTGATAATTGTGTTAATTAACTCAGGGGAGGGAAATCCTTTCACAGTGTATACATATGTCAAATCATCGTGTTGTAGACTTTAAATACCTTACAATTTTAATTATCAGTCATACCTCAATAAAGCTGGGGGAAAGAAAAGATCTACTCTCTTAACAACTTTCTGGTGTAAAATAATTGTTCATTATAGTCACCATGCTGTACATTAGATCCCAGAATATAAAGCTTAACGCTGGAAGTCTGTACCCTTTGGCCAGCATCTCCCCATATCCCCCAACCCCCTGACAACTATCCTTTTACTGTTTATTTCTTTGAGTCCTTCAGCCCCTTATCTGAGCAGACTTCCTGATGCAATTTGCAAACAATGACCAACTGTCTCATGATCCTTCTGTATTTATTCCCTAGGATGGTCCTAACAAAGTACCACAGACTGGGTGGCTTAAACACTAAAAATTCATTATCTCACAGTCCTGGAGTCTAGAAATCCGAATTCAAGGCACTGGCAGGGCTATTCTCTTTCCTTTCCTGCGTGGAGACTTCTTCCTTGTCTCTTCTGGAGGCAGCTGCTGGAGGTACCTGTTGATCAGTGGTATCCCTTGTCTTGAAAGTCACCCCTCAATCTACCTTCATTTTCACATGATGCTCTGCTTGAGTACATCATGTCTGTCTCTGTGTCCCAATGTCCCTTTTTTATAAGGGTGCCAGCTGAGATTCTTAAAAGAACTTACATATACCTCTCAGAATTTTCACCTTTAACTCAAATATTTGGAGCTTCAATTACCAATCCTATTCAACGAATATTTATTCAAATTGTATTATACACCAGGCAGAGAGCTTGGAAGTCATGATAGAAGAGAGAGATGGATGAGGCATGATTCGAATTCTCCAGGAGCTTCCAAATCTAGTGAAGAAGGAAAGAAGTACACACATAACTATAGTGCAAGAAAGAGTAAATGTCAAAATGAAATATAAAAAAAACACTAAGAAGAAAGTGATGGGTTTTGCCTGGAGAAATCAGAGAAACTTGCTTGTAGAACTTAACCTGAGCTTTGAAAGATAAACAAGGTTTCAACAGTTGGGAGTTAGAAGAAGGAAACTGAGTTGAAATAACATCTTAGCACATACAGAGATGCGAAAATATAGTGTGTATTGAGGGAAATACAAGTTGTCTAATGAGATGGATATGAGACTAGAACAGTACTATAGAACCAACTCAGGAAGAGCATTCAGCATCATACAGAGACTGTCAATGCCCTTCAGCAAAGACCTCCAGGAAGACACCTTAAATGAATAAGTTGTGTTATTATACTTTGCATTCAGAGAGGACACACACTGTGGGGAACTGTGGGCGTCTTGGTAGGAGGATGCTGGAAGCAACCTATTACAGGGTTTGGAGTTTGGCTGGGTGCTTTGGGGGAGGGTCTAAGCAATGGGGGGTATGCTATGGATGGGATGCTGTCAGAAAGTGGGAGCAAGTCTGTGGTCGCATATCTCAATAAGCCTGATCTACAGGAAGGGGAGACTTGAGTGAGGATAGAGCTGCAATTGTAAAGCAGTAGCAGAGGCTCATTTGGTCCAAGAGAGGCTGTTTGGTATTTTTTGGGTGGCGCAGTGACCTTGCTTTTGTGAGTGCTTAGGCAAAATTGTGAGGTACCCTTGCTTTGTTTCATCGTGTTATGGTTTCAGAGTACCTTTATCAGAGGTGGGTGTTCTGTGAGATTATTTATGCACAAGAGATACTGTGGCTGAGCTCTGAGTGCCAGGCTGGCTTCTAAGTATCAGGGATGCTCTTCTTTTCTTTGTCAATGCTTATCCTAGTATTCTGCAGGAAGCACCTCATTTTGTGTATTGCCAACCTCCCAGATGCAGAACATGCTTTAGGGAAGTTCTCCATTTTTCTGAGAGCTGGGTAGAAAGAAGACATCATTCCCAGCTCGTAGGTTTTCAAGTGAGAGTTGTTTTGAGATGTTAACAGGTTTGCCCTGTGCATGGTTTTATCTATTATATTTTAATTCATGATTCTGGACCTAGTTGGCACTTCTAGCCTATGTCCTTTGCCAATATTTTTTCTTGTTATAGTTGGATGGTTGGAGGGAAATGACGCCCTGTGAACATACATATAGTTGTATATGATATGGATTAAGGGGTTGAAATGATTTCCCTAAGCTGTGCCTCACATCCATTCCTACTTTAGAACTGAGTCTCATATGAATTTGCATCTAAACAACGGTAGGCCTGTGTAAATACATAAAGATCACCGATGGGGAATGGTTATCTGGTTATGAAACAATGAGATTGAGGAAACGGGGGAGCTCAAAATCATAACAGGCAAAAACCTGCATGTGAGTCACCTGGAGATCACGTTAAAATTCAGATTCTGATTTGATAGGTTGGATAAGGTCAAGCTGCTGTGTTTCTAACGAGTCACCAAGTGATGCCACTGCTACTGGTCTGGGGACCACAGTTTCAGTAGCAGGACTCAGTTTGTCTGCACTTACTTAGTTTTTTGACCATTTAATAGTCTACGAGCTCTCATTCAGTTTCTCCTATGGTTCTGTATTTTCTTTCTTCTCTCATTTCCACTACCTGTGTCTAACATGTACAGTCTCTCTTTGTTCTTTTCTTCCAGCCTCACCTCTACTTTCTTTGCCTCAAAAGGACAACCTTAGTAAATCCATTTACTTTTGTACTTCATTTAAAAAACAAAACTAGGTTTTGAAATTAGTCAAGCTAGGTACAGCATTCAGGGGATATTGATTCATACCTCTTTTGTTTATATTTTGTTTTGCCTTATAAATCTCATCTCTAAATGCAAATTTGAGTCTCCGGAAGGAAACACTGGGAAATGCAGGGCCTTCTTAGGGTTCAGTATCTTCTTTATAGCTTGGAAACCATCTACACTCATAAAGCAGATTCTTGATTATATTCCCACATGTTACCTTGATTATCCTGAATATATTGATTACATTTAGCTATGGTCTCATTAGTCTCACAATTAAATGTGTCACTGTAGCAAGACTTTAATTTTCTATATCTAAAATGAAATAATAAATGTATAAGGGAGAGAGAGATTGAGAGAGAGAAAGGAGAAGGGAGAGGAGGGAAGGGAAGGGAATAGAAAGGAAGAGAAAACAACAAGAACAAGAACAAAAGAAGAATATTTTGTCTCTTTTTCTCCTTGACTGGGAGCATCTCAGCAGCTGTTCCACTTACTATTATCAGATTATGGACAAGTTATCTTCTCATTCTTAATTTCCTTATCTATGAAGTGGAATAATAGTATATGGTTTGCATGTTTATTTTAAAGATAAAATTTTTAAATGCACAAAATACCATCCCATGTTTAGCATAGTAGGCACCTCATAAATGTTGACTGGATTTAATTAAATAAATTGTGTCAAATTTATGAAGCACAAGTTATCAAATAAAGTGGAGCAGTTGCATTAACATAATAAAACTCTATGATGTAAGTAGTAGATTTGTTATGTTGGCCATTGTCAAATATTTGATAGGCAATTCGAAGAAATTTAATATGACATATTATTCTCTTTCAGGTATTAAGTAATTTAAAGAAGAACCAAAAAAGGACTAGAGTAGTCTGGTTGATTAACGGTATTATCGACAACAATAATGATAAATGAATAGTGACGATGATGCACCATTCTGCTGTGAGGGCAGGGCACATACTTATCAGTTGAATTCCAAATTGTAATTCTTACTAAAATCCTTATTATTATTTGAGGATGATGTCAAATTGTGTGTTGGTGAAATCTGGAGGCTTGAAATTGACAAATGTGAAAACCAACAAGCTTGAGCATTCATAAAAAGATGATTAAATGTTGACATCCTTCTCTTTTGAAGAAATAGGGCACATTCATCTCCTTGGGAATAGTCGAATTCTTCTCCTCCATCCCTTAATGCTTCCAGTTTCCTAGACCCCCCTTGAATATATACAGGCAATAATTTGCTTATCAACATAATGTGTGAAATTGTTCAATTAACAGATTATAATTGGGTACTGGGAAAACTGAGAAAATGGAATTAAATTCCTTCTCTTCCTGTTTCCGCTGCCATGGTCTATGCTTGGACTTTCCTCACTCTCTTCTTAGGCTAGTCAAGCCTCTTAACTTGTACTATAATAATATCTCTTTACTAGTCTAACTATGTTCTAATAATACCTCTTTACTAGTAATACCTCTTTGCTAGTCTGTGTTCTACAGCATGCATCTGATTATATTAACATGATTATTTGGCCACAAACCTTGGGCAGTTTCGCATTTTTTTCTTAATGAAAAACAATGGTCTGAGCCTGAGCTATAAGATCTTCTGTGATATGATCTTGAATCTGTTTATCCTACTATATTCCTTTTGTAGCTTTTTTCTCTTTGTTTTGTCAAAAATCTATGCTGTTGCTCTAGCTATTCTCTTCAGTTAGAATACTCATGCTTCACTCCCACTTTAACTGGGTAGATATTTGTTTGGTCTTGTTTTGTTTTGTTTTAATTTATTTCATTGAAGTGTAGTTGATTTACAATGTTGTATTAATTTCTATTGTACAGCAAAGTGACTCAGTTATACATACATACATACATATATATATATATATATATATATACACACACATCCTTTTTCATATTCTTTTCCATTATGGTTTATCCCAGGATACTGAATATAGTTCTCTGGGCTATTCAGCAGGACCTTGTTCTTTATCCATTCTATACATAATAGTTTGCATCTGCTAATCCCAAACTCCCAATCCATCCCTCCCGCATCCTCTCCCCCTTTGCAATCACAAATCTGTTCTCTGTGTCTGTGAGCCTGTTTCTGTTTTGTAGATAAGTTCATTTGTGTCATATTTTAGATTCCATATATAAGTGAAGTCATATGGTATTTGTCTTTCTTTCTGACTTACTTCTCTTAGTATGATAATCTGTAGGCCCGTCCATGTTGGTGCAAATGCCATTATTTCTTTCTTTTTATGGCTGCACAGTATTCCATTGTATATATGTACGAAATCTTCTTTATCCAGTTATCTGTCCATTGACATTTAGGTTGCTACCATGTCTTGGCTATTGTGAATAATGCTGCTGTGAACATAGGGGTGCATATATCTTTTTGAATTATAGTTTTGTCCAGATATATGCCCAGCAGAGGGATTGCTGGATCATATGGTCGCTCTATTTTTAGTTTTTTGAGGAACCTGCATACCATTTTCCATAGTGGCTGCACCAATTTACATTCCCACCAACAGTGTAAGAGGGTTCCCTTTTCTCCACAACCTCTCCCACATTTATTTGTAGATTTTTTTTTCTTATTAGTCATCCATTTTATACAGATCAGTGTATACATGTCAATCCCAATTGCCCAATTCATCACACCCCCACCCCCACCCACCAACCCACTTTCCCCCCTTGGTGTCCATACTTCTTTTCTCTACTTCTGTGTCTCAATTTCTGCCCTGCAAACCAGTTCATCAGTACCATTTTTTAGGTTCCACATACGTGCATTAATATATGATATTTGTTTTTCTCTTTCTGACTTACTTCACTCTGTATGACACTCCCTAGATGCATCCACATCTCTACAAATGACCCAATTTTGTTCCTTTTTATGGCTGAGTAATAATCCACTGTATATATGTACCACATCTTCTTTATCCATTCGTCTGTCGATGGGCATTTAGGTTGCTTCCATGACCTGGCTATTGTAAATAGTGCTCCAACGAATATTGCAGTGAATGTGTCTTTTTGAATTATGGTTTTCTCTGGGTATATGCCCAGGAGTGGGATTGCTGGGTCATATGGTAATTCTATTTTTAGTTTTTTAAGGAACCTCCATACTGTTCTCCATAGTGGCTGTATCAGTTTACATTCCCACCAGCAGTGCAAGAGGGTTTCCTTTCTCCACACCCTCTCCAGCATGTTGTTTGTAGATTTTCTGATGATGCCCATTCTAACTGGTGTGAGCTGATACCTCATTGTAGTTTTGATTTGCATTTCTCTAATAATTAGTGATGCTGAGCATCTTTTCATGTGCTTGTTGGCCATCTGTATGACTTCTTTGGAGAAATGTCTATTTAGGTCTTCTGCCCATTTTTTGATTGGGTTGTTTGTTTTTTTAGTATTGAGCTGCATGAACTGTTTATATATTTTGGAGATTAATCCTTTGTCCAATGATTCATTTGCAAATATTTTCTCCCATTCTGAGGGTTGTCTTTTCATCTTATTTATGGTTTCCTTTGCTGTGCAAAAGCTTTTAAGTTTCATTACGTCCCATTTTTAATTTTTGTGTTTATTTCCATTACTCTAGGAGGTGGATCAAAAAAGATCTTGCTGTGATTTATGTCAAAGAGCATTCTTCCTATGTTTTCCTCTAAGAGTTTTATAGTGTTCGGTCTTACATTTAGGTCTCTAATCCATTTTGAGTTTATTTTTGTGTATGGTGTTAGGGAGTGTTCTAATTTCATTCTTTTACATGTAGCTGTCCAGTTTTCCCAGCACCACTTATTGAAGAGACTGTCTTTTCTCCATTGTATATCCTTGCCTCCCTTGTCATAGATTAGTTGACCATAGGTGCGTGGGCTTACCTCTGGGCTTTCTACCTTGTTCCATTGATCTATATGTCTGTTTTTGTGCCAGTACCATACTTTCTCGATTACTGTAGCTTTGCAGTATAGTCTGAAGTCAGGGAGTCTGATTCCTCCAGCTCTGTTATTTTTCCCTCAAGACTGCTTTGGCTATTAGGGGTCTTTTGTGTCTCCACACAAATTTTTAAGATTTTTTGTTCTAGTTCCATAAAAAAATGCCAGGTAATTTGATAGGGATTGCATTGAATCTGTAGATTGCTTTGGGTAGTATAGTCATTTTCACAATATTGATTCTTCCAATCCAAGAACATGGTATATCTCTCCATCTGATGGTATCATCTTTCATTTCTTTCATCGGTGTCTTATAATTTTCTGCATAGAGGTCTTTTGTCTCCATAGGTAGGTATTTTATTCTTTTTGTTGCAATGGTAAATGGGAGTGTTTCCTTAATTTTTCTTTCAGATTTTTCATCATTAGTGTATAGGAATGCAAGACATTTCTGTGCATTAATTTTGTATCCTGCAACTTTACCAGACTCATTGATTAGCTCTAGTAGTTTTCTGGTGGCATCTTTAGGATTCGCTATGTATAGTATCATGTCATCTGCAAACAGTGACAGTTTTACTTCTTCTTTTCCAATTTGGAATCCTTTTATTTCTTTTTCTTCTCTGATTGCCCTGGCTAGGACTTCCAAAATTTTGTTGAATAATAGTGATGAGAGTGCGCATCCTTGTCTTGTTCCTGATCTTAGAGGAAATGCTTTCAGTTTTTCACCATTGAGAATGATGTTTGCTGTGGGTTGGTCATATATGGCCTTTATCATGTTGAGTTAGGTTCCCTCTGTGCCCACCTTCTGGAGAGTTTTTATCATAAATGGGTGTTGAATTTTGTCAAAAGCTTTTTCTGCATCTTTTGAGATGATCATATGGTTTTTATTCTTCAATTTGTTAATATAGTGTATCACATTGATTGATTTGCATATATTGAAGAATCGTTGCATCTCTGGGATAAATCCCACTTGATCATGGTGTATGATCCTTTTAATGTGTTGTTGGATTCTGTTTGCTAGTATTTGTTGAGGATTTTTGCATCTATATTCATCAGTGATATTGGTCTGTAATTTTCTTTTTTTTGTAGAATCTTTGTCTGGTTTTGGTATCAGGGTGATGGTGGCCACATAGAATGAGTTTGGGAGTTTTTCCCCCTCTGCAGTTTTTTGGAAGAATTTGAGAAGGATGTGTGTTAGCTCTTCTGTAAATGTTTGATAGAATTCACCTGTGAAGCCATCTGGTCCTGGACTTTTGTTTGTTGGAAGATTTTTCATCACAGTTTCAATTACATTACTTGTGATTGGTCTGTTCATATTTTCTATTTCTTCCTGGTTCAGTCTTGGAAGATTATACTTTTCTAAGAATTTGTCCATTTCTTCCAGGTTGTCCATTTTATTGGCATAGAGTTGCCTGTAGTAGTCTCTTAGGATGCTTTGTATTTATGCCATGACTGTTGTAACTTCTCCTTTTTCATTCTTAATTTTATTGATTTGAGTCCTCCCCCTGTTTTTCTTGATGAGTCTGGCTAATAGTTTATCAATTTTGTTAATCTTCTCAAAGAACTAGCTTTTAGTTTTATTGATCTTTGCTATTGTTTTCTTTGTTTCTATTTCATTTATTTGTGCTCTGATCTTTATGATTTATTTCCTTCTGCTAACCTTGGGTTTTGTTTGTAATTCTTTCTCTAATTCCTTTAGGTGTAAGGTTAGATTGTTTACTTGATATTTTTCTTGTTTCTTGAGGTAGGCTTGTATAGCTATAAACTTCCCTCTTAGAACTGCTTTTGCTGCATCCCATAGGTTTTGAATCGTCATGTTTTCATTGTCATTTGTCTCTAGGTATTTTCTGATTTCCTCTTTGATTTCTTCAGTGATCTCTTGGTTATTTAGTAACATATTGTTTAGCCTCCATGTGTTTATTTTTTTACGTCCTTTTCCCTGTAATCAATTTCTAATTTCATAGCGTTGTGGTCAGAAAAGATGCTTGATATGATTTCAATTTTCTTAAATTTACTGAGGCTTGATTGTGACCCAAGATGTGATCTGTCCTGGAGAATGTTCCTTGCACACTTGAGAAGAAAGTGTAATCTGCTGTTTTTGGATGGAATGTCCTATAAAGATTAATTAAATCTATCTGGTCTATTTTGTCATTTAAACCTTGTGTTTCCTTATTAATTTTCTGTTTGGATATCTGTCCATTGGTGTAAGTTAGGTGTTAAAGTCTCCCACTGTTAATGTGTTACTGTCGATTTCCTCTTTTAGAGCTGTTAGCAGTTGCCTTATGTATTGAGGTATTCCTATGTTGGGTGCATATGTATTTATAATTGTTATATCTTCTTCTTGGATTGATCCCTTGATCATTATGTAGTGTCCTTCCTTGTCTCTTGTAATATTCTTTATTTTAAAGTCTATTTTATCTGATATGAGTATTGCTACTCCAGCTTTCTTCTGATTTCCATTTGCATGGAACATCTTTTCCATCCCCTCACTTTCAGTCTGTATGTATCCCTAGGTCCGAAGTGGGACTCTTGTAGACAACATATATGTGGGTCTTGTTTTGTATCCATTCAGCAAGCCTGTGTCTTTTGGTTGGAGTGTTTAATCCATTCACGTTTAAGGTAATTATCGATATGTATGTTCCTATTACCATTTTCTTAACTGCTTTGGGTTTGTTCTTGTAGGTCCTTTTCTTCTCTTGTGTTTCCCACTTAGAGAAGTTCCTTTAGCGTTTGTTGTAGAGCTCGTTTGGTGGTGCTGAATTCTCTTAGCTTTTGCTCGTCTGTAAAGCTTTTGATTCCTCCATCAAATCTGAATGAGATCCTTGCTGGGTAGAGTAATCTTGGTTGTAAGTTCTTCCCTTTCATCACTTTAAGTATATCATGCCACTCCCTTCTGGCTTGTAGAGTTTCTGCTGCGAAATCAGCTGTTAACCTTATGGGAGTTCCCTTGTATGTTATTTGTCATTTTTCCCTTGCTGCTTTCAATAATTTTTATTTGTCTTTAATTTTTGCCAATTTGATTAGTATGTGTCTCGGCGTGTTTCTCCTTGGGTTTATCTTGTATGGGACTCTCTGCGCTTCCCGGACTTGGGTGGCTATTTCCTTTCCCATGTTAGGGATGTTTTCGACTATAATCTCTTCAAATATTTTCTCTGGTCCTTTCTCTCTCTCTCTCTTCTCCTTCTGGGACCCCTATAATGTGAATGTTGTAACGTTTAATGTTGTCCCAGAGGTCTCTTAGGCTGTCTTCATTTCTTTTCATTCTTTTTTCTTTATTCTGTTCTGCAGCATTGAATTCCACCATTCCGTCTTCCAGGTCACTTACCTGTTCTTCTGCCTCAGTTATTCTGCTATTGATTCCTTCTAGTGTTTTTTTCATTTCAGTTATTGTATTGTTCATCTCTGTTTGTTCTTTAATTCTTCTAGATATTTGTTAAACATTTCTTGCATCTTCTCCATCTTTGCCTTCATTCTTTTAACGAGGTACTGGATCATCTGCACTATCATTATTCTGAATTGTTTTTCTGGAAGTTTGCCTATCTCCACTTCATTTAGTTGTTTTTCTGGGGTTTTATGTTGTTCCTTCATCTGGTACATAGTCCTCTGCCTTTGCATCTTGTCTGTCTTTCTGTGAATGTGGTTTTTGTTCCACAGGCTGCAGGATTATAGTTCTTCTTGCTTCTGCTGTCTGCCCTCTGGTAAATGAGGCTATCTAAGAGGCTCGTGGAAGTTTCCTGATAGGAGGGACTGGTGGTGGGTAGAGCTGGGTGTTGCTCGGGTGGGCAGAGCTCAGTAAACCTTTAATCTGCTTGTCTGCTGATGGATGGGGCTGGGTTCCCTCCCTGTTGGTTCTTTGGCCTGAGACAACTCAACACTGGAGCCTACCGGGGCTCTTTGGTGGGGCTAATGGCGGACTCTGGGAGGGCTCACGCCAAGGAGTACTTCCCAGAACTTCTTCTGCCAGTGTCCTTGTCCCTTGGTGAGCCACAGCTGCCTCCCACCTCTGCAGGAGACCCTACAACACTAGCAGGTAGGTCTGGTTCAGTCTCCTATGAGGTCACTGCTCCTTCCTCTGGGTCCCGATGGTGTGTCCCCTCCAAGAGTGGCGTCTCTGTTTCCCCCAGTCCTGCCGAAGTCCTGCAGTCAAATCCTGCTAGCCTTCAAAGTCTGATTCTCTAGGAATTCCTCCTCCTGTTGCCAGACCCCCAGGTTGGGAAGCCTGACATGGGGCTCAGAACCTTCATTCCAGTGGGTGGACTTCTGTGGTATAAGTGTTCTCCAGTCTGTGAGTCACCCACCCAGCAGTTATGGGATTTGATTTTATTGTGATTGTGCCCCTCCTACCATCTCATTGTGGCTTCTCCTTTGTCTTTGCATGTGGGGTATGTTTTTTGGTGAGTTCCAGTGTCTTCCTGTCGATGACTGTTCAGCAGTTAGTTGTGATTCTGGTGTTCTTGAAAGAGGGAGTGAGAGCATGTCCTTCTACTCTGCCATCTTGAACCAATCTCCTATTTGTAGATTTTTTTTAATGATAGCCATTCTGACCAATGTGAGGTAATACCTCATTGTAGTTTTGATTTGCATTTCTCTAATAATTAGCAATGTTGAGCATCTTTTCATGTGCCTATTGGCCATCTGTATGTGTTGGATAGATATGTTTTACATATTGAAAAGCTACTTAACTTTCAAAGCAGAGCTCAACTTTTTCCTCCTATTTAGAGTATATGAACATGCCCGTCAGGAATAACCCCTTTCTCTTCCTGCTATCATGCCATTTTTAAGCCACTGTTTTCTTTTTACTATGCAGATCTGTTCTCCCATTAGCTTGAAAACTCCTTAGAGCAAGAACTATGTCTGTTTAATCTCATAATCAAACATGTTTTTAAAGTTGAATTGAGCATTCAAAAACAAAACCTGCTGAGAGCAAAGACATTGCTTAACTAGCATTTCCTTTCGAACTACAAGCTATTTTGAGGTTTTGACTGAATAAAAAGATATCACTAAGAGGCTGAGTCCTGTGATCCTAAGTTGTTTGACATTACTGGGTTGACAGTTACTCAAATTTTAATTTAGTATTTCTCAAGCACCTCTCTCTAGGTGTAGTGTTTACAGATAAGATTTTTAAAAAGTCAGTAAAAGGCATGCTTTTGATCACTAAGAACTTCACTAACTAATGGAGAAGATGAAAATGGCACAGATCAACACTAGTGATAACAATATTCCTATCCCTGGAGTTCCTGAGTTAAGCTCCTCTAAGGATAGCTAGATAACATTATAATAATTATGATATAATGTTATGTTATAATGTTATCTATAAAGATAATATAATCTTATTTACACCTAGAAGATACAAGTGTGTCAGTTAGGATATATTCAGCTACAAGTAACTTAATCTATAAGTATGTGATTTTTTTTTTAATTGGACTGTCTGGAGGGAGATCATTTTAGGCTTGTTCAGTTGCTTCATCGATGACCTAGAAAATCAGCTTTTCCTGTCCTTATTGGGCACCTCATAGCCACAGGATGACTTCCAGAGCTGCAGGCATCTCTTTCTTATACCAATGTCCCAAACAGAAAGGAAGGGGCCAGGCAAAATGGGCTGTCATTTTATCAAGGAGGAAAAACACAAAAATCTTTCCCAGCACCCCTCCCATCACACCCCCTTCCTCCCCACCAGAAGACTTACCTTTGCACCTCATGGGCCAGGAACTGTATCCCACAGCTGCATGCTTCTCCAAGGAAAGCTGGGGAAATAAGTTTCT
This sequence comes from Pseudorca crassidens, assembly GCF_039906515.1. NCBI lineage: Eukaryota > Metazoa > Chordata > Mammalia > Artiodactyla > Delphinidae > Pseudorca > Pseudorca crassidens. Next base: position 9,989,839 of record NC_090313.1, read on the forward strand.
ATAAAAGGGAAGCAGGCTAGCCATAGTGGGCTCAGAGCAACTGTGTTTCATTCCTTGGGGTTGAGCATATCGCCACAGTGAACAGTCAGGATTCCTTTGACAAAAATGGATGGGATGCATTTTGGTGAAAACTTAGTGTCTCCTACACCAAGCAATTAAAAATCTTTTGCTAGCTCTTCTCTAGGTCCTTTAAGATACTTAAACATCCTTCTGGGGGAAAATTTAGGCATTTGGAGAATTGCATGAGCTTTTTAAAATCCCCATAATACAACTGAAGGGCATACATTTTTAAGCACCAGTGTGCCTTTACTGAATTTCTTTTCTTTTTACTTTTTAACACTTACCAGGTTAATAGTATTTGAAAATGGCATTCATTTGCTAAATAGTACCCAAGTGGCCCCAAAGAACTACTGATGCACGCAGTTCCTCAGGTTTCTGCTGACCTACAACTGAGCAGCTGTGACAGGCATAGGGGAAGAGTATTAAAGAAACTTTACAGATAGACAGGACTGCTAACTCGTACTCATCGAAGTGTGTCATCATCGAAGTCCACATTGGTCAGTGATTTACATCAGGGAATAGAGCAGCGCCCTGGATTCTTACTAGGAAAGTTTCCTGGAAGAGGAAAATGTTGCGCCACCCTCTCAATTTATGGCCAGCATTCAATCTCAGTATGAGATCCATGGGCCATTTCACAGAGGGGAAAACTGAGGCTCAGAAATATTTTTATTTAGGTTATAAGATTTAATATTAAATTACAATATAAAGCAATCCAACTGAAAAAATAGTACAAATAATAGTGGAATTAAGTTAAGCTCTTGGTTATAAAATTAATATGTAAAATCATCACCCTTCATATATTAAAAAAAGTCTTAATAGTAAAAAAAACTTCATTTTTAATAATAATATGACTAGAAAATACTTAGAAATAAATTTATTAGATGTGATAGTTCTGTATGAAGAATCTCTGCAGCTCTACTCATGGACAGAAGAGAGGACTTGTGTAAATGTAAAGGTATACTGCATTTACTATACTCTTTACATAAATGTAAGATAGTGGAACCACTGATGAGGTAGGAACAGTGCCGTTACCTTGTGTCCTTCATGTTGCTCCTCTAACAGCGCCCCTCCCCCACCCCAATATACACACAAAAGGAAAAGGAAATCAGTCTTCTCTCTTTCATGTGTCTTCAGGTTCTTGCAATTGAGAGCCTCCTATCACTTGAATTGGACTTAGTGTATAGAATACTGAGTCCAAAAAAAAAAAACCCACCTGTTGCAAAGTTGGCAGAAGGTTATGTTTGTACTTCAAACTTTCAGGGCACATTAGAGCTGGTATGTGTCCTATTCTAGAAATGTCTGGTGATTGTATTAATTATAAGGACTTTTTGCAGATGTGAAAATTCTGTGTCAAACTTCTCTTTTATTTCTTTTTTTTTTTAATAAAAGAGAAAAGCCCTCTAACTTTTCCTTCTTTGTCATTAAGAAGGCTTGTGCATGGGAACTCATTTAATGTCATTACTAGTAAGCTCATTTTATGTCTGTATTTGTGATTAAGCTGACTTCATTAGAGAAGCCTAGAAGTCTGCCCCTTTGATGGTGAAAATGACATCAGTTTCTCTCTCTCTCTCTCTCAGACACACCCACAGACACACACACACTTCTCTTTCTCAGTCATTCCTATAGAATTGGTTAACAACACTAAATTTTAGTGTTTGTTTGGCATGCTATATATTGGGCAATTAACCTGACATACTTTTAAATTCATTTTGATGGCTAATAAATTAAGACTGATAATAAAAATAAACTCCAGTAGTAATATATAATATGCCCCTCCAAAGATATGTCTTTGTTTCCTCCTGACTTTTACTACACATCATTGTTAAAGTTTGGCATATTTAAAAGACCTCTTGAATACGACTCTCAAAGTTGACAAAAGATGAAGCTGTATTGGAAATGCATGCTAAAGGCCTACTTGAACATCATTGCCTCTCAACAAAGTTTTGCTCTCTTTAAAAGTGAAGCTTTAAGGTTATATTTGAATTAATATCCATTAATTGCCCTGGAAAAAAGATTAAACAGTCTTTTTCTACCATTAAATTGCCAAATTATTGCCTTTTACATAATACTTTTATTCTGGGGGACAACTAAAGAAAGATTTATTTCTAGGATTACTTTATTAGAAAATCTCAGCATTAAGTGATTAAAAACTCTGGGAGTTAAAGAGCTCTTCCTCTAGGTATAATATACAGTAATTTCACTAGGTTCAATATAGAACAATGTCTGTAAAAGCAAGCTCTCTAGATAATATAATAGTGATTTATCAATCATAAATGACACCATGCTGCTTAAGGAAAGTGATATATAGAATATTTTATCAGATCTGTGTTTCATATGCCTGCAGCTATGTTGACGTGATAGGCTATTAATTCTTATTTCTAATGTACAGCAGTTTGCTTTTTAGGGCAATGAATGGAACTCAAAATAGAATAAACACTCTGTATGTTACTTATTACTTGTATTGAAAACATAGAATTCTGAAACACAAAAATTAAAATGTAAGCTAATTATCAAAAACGGTAGTCCAACCATCTCTAAAATATTCGTTCTAAGTGACCATTCTGAATTTAGGAGCCCTGAGGATGATGAAATTCATCAGCAGTTCCGAGTCATTTTCATGCATTTCCTGTCTGGCACCTTCAGCAGGGTTAGACATTATCCAAACACCTAAGTGACAAAGAGGTAAAAACAAAAAAACAAACCTCCCCAAGAGGTAGCTGCGATGTGGTAAAAAGTTCATTCATTCATTTATTCAATAAACGTTGACTGCACAACTAGTTTGTGTTTGCAAGTTTCTTGAGGGTTAAGGAAGGCTTTCTCAGAGGGAGCCATGCCCTTGAGGTTGAGTAAAGGGCCAGTGGTGCTTGAAGAGGCAGGGAGAGGGGAGGGAAGGGATCCCGGATGTTATGGATGGGTTCCGGGGAGCTGGGGCGCCATCTTTGCAGGTGATTGGAAACTGTTGAAGTTCTTAAAGCAGACTGATGGAATAAAACTTGCATTTTAGAAACTTCACTCTTTCAGTCTTGCAGATGATGAGCTGGGGGCAGGAAGGACAGATGGTCCATAAGGGTGGTAGGAGATCAGTTAAAGTCTTGTTCATTAAACACCGTTTAGACCAGGAGTCAGCAAAGTTTTTGTGTAAAAGGCCAGAGTAAATATATTAGGCTTTGTAGTCCCTGTGGTCTTGTTGTGACTGCTCCACTCTGTGCTGTAATGTGAAGGCAACCTCAGGCAATATATAAACACATGGGCACGACTGTGTTCCAATAAAACTTTATTTATAAAAACAGACATCAGGCTAGATTTGGCCTAAGGGTCATAGTTTGTCAGTCCCTGACTTAGGCTGTCAAATACACATGAGAGATTAAAAATGGATTGCCATATTAAAACTTGCTCTTTACAACCAGGCAGCGTTTTTCACACTAGCCAAAAAGTAGAAGCAACTCAAGTGTCTATCTGTGGATGAATGGATAAACAAAATGTGGTGTATACATACAATGGAATGTTACTCAGTCTTAAAAATGGAAGAAGTTCTGACACATGCTACAACATGGATGGAATGGATGGCCCCTGAGGACATGGTGCTAAGCAAAATGAGCCAGTCACAAAAGAACAAATACCATATGATTCCACTTATATGAGGTACCCAGAGTAGTGAGATTCATAGCGAGTAGAAGGGTGGTTGCCAGGGTCTGGGAGGAGGGGGAGATGGAAGTTACTCTTTAATGGGCACAGACTTTCAGTTTTATAAGGTGAAAAAGTTCTAGAAATGGATGGTGGTGATGTTTGGATAACAATGTCAATGTACTTAATGCCACTGAACTGTATACTTAGATATGGTTTAAATGGTAAATTTTATGTTACGTGCATTTTACCACAATTTAAAAACAATAAATGATTGAACAAAAGAGCCAAGAGTCATTCACTGTTGCTGTCTTCCCATTCCACTTTATAATGGCTGTTGGACTTGTTGCCCACATACAATTATTGCAGGAGATTGAGTGAAACCTATACCACGGTGATGGTGTCAGCAGACTGTGACTCAGAGGTAGGGTCCCAGGCTCTACTTGTAAGAGTTTGGATGTTTTTTGACTGCAGGTAACAGAAACTCTGAATCAAACTGGCTTAAGCAATAAGGAAATTTATTCTTAAATATTACAGTAAGTCCAAAGAGAATGCAGTTCACATGGATAACTCAGTTCAACTATGACCTCAAATGACATCATTCAGAACTGCCCATTTCCTTGTTCTGCCATCTGTGGAGTTGCTTTCCTCCTCCAGCTGGTAGCAAAGTGACTAGAGAAGTTCCTGGCACCATAGACAAAAATACTTCCAGAGGAAAAACGAGATTGTCTCTTCCAGGGACTACTTTTAAGGAATGAAAACCAAAGTCCCAAAGTCCCCTGAGTTTACTGGCCAGAACTAGGTCACGTGGCTGATACTAAATTTGTCACTTGCACAGTGCATTGGATTGACCTTGGATCGATTGAATGGAGTCTTATTTCTGAATTTGGGGGATGGGGTCATATCCGAGGCACTTGGCTGCCCAAGTTAAGGTGGACATCTGAACAAAACTGGATTTGGTTTAGGGAGGAAGGAATGTCATTTGTGGAGAGGGAGGTTTGCATACTAGGGAGACAAGAAATAATAGACACATACTTTGGAGAGTGGTAAGAATCACTTTTCGGGATGCGTTGTGTGTCAGACAGTTTAAGAGGACCTCTGCATTACCTCATTTAACCTTGAGGAAAACTGGGGGGGGGGTAGGAATCCCTCCTCTTTTTTTTTTTAATTAGATGATGAAAACTGGGGCTTGAAAGGTTTAAAAACTCATATCCTTCTTTCTTTTTTTTTTTTTTGCGGTACGCGGGCCTCTCACTGTTGTGGCCTTTCCCGTTGCAGAGCACAGGCTCGGGACACGCAGGCTCAGCGACCACGGCACACGGACCCCGCTGCTCCGCGGCATGTGGGATCCTCCTGGACCGGGCACGAACCCGTGTCCCCTGCATCGACAGGCAGACTCTCAACCACGGCGCCACCAGGGAAGCCCAAACTCATACCCTTTGACTCCAAAACCTCTGCTCTTTCTACTAAGTGGTGCTGTCTTTGAAAATGTATAAGTATACTTCACAGTTGAAAAGCATTCAATATTTCCCACAACTGTAATTGTCAGGTAGATATTATTTTTTACCATTTGTAAGGGAGGATTCTGAGAGATTCAGGGAGCTTAAGCCAGGGGCTCAAGTTCACACAACTGGTAAGCGGCAGAGCCTGCATTCAGACCCAGTCTTTTACTCTAGAGCAGTGTTTCCTAACCTTGGTACCACTGACATTTTGAGCTGGGTCATTCCTCACTGTGGAGGGCTATCCTGAGCCTATAGAATGTGTGACAGCATCCCTGGCTCCCACCCGCTAGCTGCCAGTAGCACCTCTCCTTCCACTGTGACAGTTAGGTCTCCAGATATTCCCAAGTGTCCCTGGAGTTGAGAACCACTGGTCTATACCCATATCTTTACACCATGCTGCTTTTATTTCCTATTCCAAAGCAATTCACAATCTAGTAAATGGCAGCAGACCTGTGGAGAGCATCGTATTGAGAGTCAGTATGGAACCCAGAAGAGTAGAACTTAGTGTTTTTAAGAGCATAGACTTGCCAGTTAGACTGCCAAGATTCAAGATTCAGATCCAACATTTACTAGCTGTTATCCATAGACTGTCTATTAATTTTCTATGCCTCGGTTTCCTCACCTGTAAAATGGGAATAATAATAACACCTACTTTGCCCAGAGTAAACACCCTGATTATGGCAAGTTGCACTCCTCTGCTGTGCAGGGAAGAAAGAGAGTAAGAGGCTTTCTATTTTGAGCCCATTGCCTGACTTCCATTACGCTTTCCCTGAGGGCAGGAGCTTATGTTTCTGGCCTCATTACAGAAGGAATAGCTGTTTTATAAGTTTAGTTTTTGGTGGAGATTTAACAAACAGCTTACCTGATTATGAAGGCTTTTTGCTCTAGTCCACCGTGAGAGAGTCCTAGAAACACGGACATCCATGGAGGCGTTTTTGGCAATTTGCAAGTTTGGGTGCTTTCTCTGTAGACAGATGACCAAGATCAGGGAGGACTGATGATCTGTCTAGGGTTGCAGAGCTGGTTCGTGGGAACCCAGGACTGGGACTTGGGCCACTGCTGGTCAGTTTAGTGTGTTTCTCATGCCGATTGTCAGCATCTTCTTGGAGACAGATCTTTTGTAGACGCGTAAGATATACTTGAGAGCGACGATGGTTAGCTATTCTGCAGCTAATAGATGTGTTCCGGAAATTAAAAAGACAAAATCAAATGAGAACCATATTTTTAAATGTAAATATTTATTTCTTAATAATCTTTGGGTTTCCAAGAGTAACACTGAGGTTTTTTTCCTAAAATTTATTTTATTATTTTTCTAGAATAGTCGCCAATGTTACTATTTAAGGGACTAAAGAGCAGGCATTTCCTGAGATACTGAGCAGGCTTTTTCCTAGTCACTCTGTGATGATAACTAGAGAAACAGTGTCCACTGCTGGTAAATCAGATAATTGCACCATATTTTTACATAGAGCTGCTCTATGTGAGGAATAACATGTTGACTTCACCAGTGTGCGTTTGCAGGTAAGGGTTTTAAGGTATATATCCTGAATGGACATCACTGGGGTTTAAAATTAAAAAGTTAGTTTTCTACTAGGCCAGTCATTAATTAATGATTTGCCTCTATAAATCTAAGAATACAATGTAGTAACAGTTCCTATTTTAAGATAGTTGAGGTTTCATATATTAAAAGAGTAGAAAATGTCATTTTCACAAAGAAGTTTGTGTTTAGTGGTGTCAAATAAGTAAAGTCAATTATCATTTTACAGTGATGCAACTGAATTTTTTTTTTTATCATTTCAAGCAATAATTCACCAGAAATTTACCTGGGTTTTTTCTTTTCTGGACATTTATCATAGGTCTAGAAGAAGAAGAGTAGAAGATTATTGGAATGGGATTTTTTTCTTAATTTATTCAGAATATTTAAGGACAGCTCAGTTTGTTAAACCTTTGAAATGCAGTATGTAACCTAAGAATTTAATGTATTTAACTGGACAGTTGGATAGAAGCCTAACTAGAAATGGCCTCTTTTCCAAGATTTCTATGTGCTTTAGAAAGGCTTCCTGGATTTCAGTGCCAAAAACGGGCAGCAGAGGGCCCAGCAGATTGTAACTCTGAGAATATACGTTGAAACTGAGGACAGATTTTTGCTCCTTTTATATTCCTCCTTAAAATTTGTATTTGTGTATGGTAAAAGCTAGAGTTTTATTTATTTACTTATTTATGCTACAGGAAAAAAAAAGCATTAAGATACGTGGATAAAATGGTCTTATCATGTTGGTAGAATTTATGGAAATCAACAAATAGAGATCTATTCTAGTGGGAGAAATCTAGCTTGGATAGTTAAAAGCTAGTGTAGAATTTCAGCATTTATTAGCTTTGAGATCGAATCGCTACGGCTATCACAGAGAGCATACACCCTTTGAGAAAACTATACCTATTGAAGGTTGTTAAATTATGTGGAAATACTGCAGCCCTGTCCCCTGCTTTGTGATGAAACCCAGGTTGTTGAGATTTGAAGCTGTAGGCCTCTGGGCACCAGGACTGGGTAGGCTGATAACATCAATCTCTCCACAATGTTGCTGCTTCCAGTGCAAGAGGTTCTTCTCTAGTGACTCTCAAGGTCTCACTTGACCTGCAGGATCAGGCTGTGTGCCCTTTCTGCGTCTTCCACGTGACTTCTCCTGGGAATTTTATCTCCCCAAGGACTTCATCTGTTCTTACCATTTTCTGTTTTTCAGATTCTCCCACATGTAAATTTTATTTGCAGTATTTCATATGTATGTATTCATTGATTCACTGAACAAACCTGTTTTGAATTTGGCTTTAGTGTCAGGTGCTGGGAACAGAGCAGTGAACAAGACCTGCGAAGCCTCTGCTCCGGTGGAGGGAGAACCATCTCAAGTGTGTAAAGACAAAAATCAAGACAAGCTGTGACACTCAGAGCAGATATCCGGAGACGAAATTAGATGTGATCGAAAGAGCTCAGGTAGTTACTTGAGACTGGCAGTTGCTTTAGATCGGACAGTCAGGAAGAGCTCTCTGAGCAGGTGATAATTGGGGTAGAAACCTGGATGACAAGAAAGGTTAGGCCCTACCAAGTATTTCAGGTGGAAAAAGGCAATTTATTCCATAGCCTCAGGCTTTGTGCGTTGGAAGAATAGAAAGTAGGCCGCTCTATCTCCCTTTACTGCTTTCCAATTCACCTTGGAGAGGACAGGGGAGCGCAGGGAGTACTGTTTTCATTCATCCCCCACTGGAGAATCATGGCTCCCTTGAATGCCTGTGTTTCCCTACACACTCCCAGAGGAAGAGGAGACTTCGTTTCATCCTCCCAATCTCCCTTTTACATTGTTCTTCTGCACTTTTTTTTTTTTTTTTTTGCCACACCACGTGGCATGCAGGATCTTAGTTCCCCGACCAGGGATTGAACCTGTGCCCCCTGCGGTGGAAGCGCAGAGTCTTAACCATTAGACCACCAGGGAAGTCCCCCCTTCTGCACTTTAAATCCTGTGTGTGAAAGCCTGCTTATCTAGGCGTGCTGATTGTTGAGTTTCTTGCTAGCCCACCCAGGGCACACATAGTGCCTGGAAGGACTTGAATCAATATCATTCAAAGCAAGTCCTCTATTCTGCAGGTCCAGAGAGCTTAAGTGACTTGGACAAGGCCATTTTGCCATTTTAAGGAGGAAAAGAGCCCAGGAATTCTACATCACATTCCAGAGCTCTTTGAGTTACCTTGTTTTGTCTGCTGTAATACATCCCTCTGCGATGTTCCCTTTCTCCCCTCTCCCCACCTTTTACCCGTTCCTCTTGGATCTCATGGTTCTTTCACTTTCTGACCCTTCCCTTCATACTGTTTCCTTCCAAAGCGTGACAGTTCTTTGCCCCATTTACATTTAATGGGAGCATTTGGTGGCCTTTGGACCCAATAGCTTTTTTCCCCCATAAAATAGATTGAATACAAAGAGTAAGGCTATACCCCCCGTTGAATTCTCCTCACATTGAGACTTGCAGGTGGGTAGTGCAGTTGTATAAAAACCACTGGCATTTGCAGTCTGTGAATCCGGAATAAAGATGGAAGACTGTTCCATCAGTGCGTGGAGAGGAGATTTTTACAAAGCTTTGTTACTCAATAGGCAAATGCAGCCAGGCCCAGTGGTGCATTTAAGTGTCCTGAGTTACTTCCAGGGGCCTTCCTGGCCGAATTCTAACTTCTTCACTGAGCCTTTCTAAAAGGTCAGAGTTGGGCTTACAGTAGGAGATAACGTACAGAAAAGATGTACTTTCACTCTTGGGATCACGGAAAGTCAGACAAAAATAAAGGAGGGGCTGGACTGAGAGGGCTTAGGAAGCTGGCTACAGCGTTGAGCCATTTCTAATCATCATTCAGTGAGCCTGTGTACTGGTGCCGTCAGTAACTCTAAAGCTTTTTCCAGGAAGTCTGGAGAAGCCCTGCCACCAACACTCAGAGAAAAAAGAGGTCAAGGTCAGAGGTCTATGAAATGCACAGAATTATACTGAGCAGTTATTTCTCTGGATCTAGAAAGTATAACTCGGGAAAAGTTAGAGATTGATGGAGAATCTGAAACTCATCAGACTTTGTTAACTCATCAAACGTTCAATGTTCAACCATGACTTTACCAAGCTATCCTAATTACTGCAGATGTGTCAGCTCCAAGGCAGGCCTGCTCAACCTCGGCACTATTCCCATTTTGGGGGGTTAACTCCTTGTTATGGGAAGTAATATAAGACGTTTAGCAGCAGTCCTGGCCTCTACCCACTAGGTGCTCAGAGCCCCTGTCACTCCTAGTTGTGACAACTGAAAACATCTCCGGACTTTGTCTTATAAGCCCTGGGGGGGCAAAATCTTCCCAGCGGAGAACCCCTGGCTCCTGGATAAAGGTATTCCTTTTTCTCAGAAGGACAATTCTTATTTATTATTTATGTCCTATCTAATTCTAGAAAAGAATTTCAAGACACTTATGGGAAAAAACACAGTTTGGCATATTTGTTAGTTTAATGACTGAAGATTAAATAATATATAGCGATGAGGGAGAAAGTCATACCAGAAATCTAGGCTGAAGATAGCAATTACATTTAAAGAATATATTAAGCTTTGAGATTCCAAGGAGACTAATTTAAAAGGAAAATAAGTTACATAAATCTTGCTGACAAATGAAAGGAAAAAATAAATACTAGTTTTATTTGAATGAGGTTTTCTTTCTGGCCTGGACTTTATTAGGAGAAGTATACCGTGATGTTATTTTAGTAGCAATTTGTATTAGGAACTAAATGAATATCCTTCCCATGTTCATATTCAATATCAACCCAAGAAGTAAGAGCAGAGGGAATAATTATAAACATTAATTTCGCAAAGACATTCTTCACCAGATGTTCATCATAATTAATTTTAACAGTGCTTGACTAAGAAAAATAATTCCTGGTAAATACACAGGGTGGCCTCTCTCTGAGCCACTGAACTTCATTGCTGTGCATTCAGCACATCGCTAAAAGGGGTCTCTGGTCGTGTGGGGATGGTGCTCTATGTGCACAAATCGGCTTAGTTTCCACCAGACTGTGAAGTCACAAATGAAAACTTGATGATTTGCCTGTTCTTACCTCCATGGACGTCAACACAGCAACACCTTGCTGGCAGAACCGGTGAACGACCCGACCTCTGCGGCACTTGTCGGAATCCGGTATAAAGCGATCCCCTGGTCTAAGCAGTGCCACAGGGGTGAAGGCTGGCCTTCTTGACTTCAGAGTTTTTCCATTTAACAGAAGAGTGAGTTTATTTTCAAACTGTATTCATTTTCTAGGGTTGCCATAACAAAGTATCGCAGGCTGGGCGGCTTAAACCACAGAAATTTGTCTTCTCATAATAAATTCCCTTCTGGAGGCCGGGAATTCGATGTCAAGATGTCACATTTGGTTTCTCCTGAGGCCTCCTTCCTTGGCTTGAAAATGACCACCCTCTAGCTATGTCTTCTCATGGTCCTTCCTCTGTACACACATCCCTGGTGTCTCTCTTTTTGTCCAAATTTTCTCTTTTTATAAGCCACCAATCAAATTGGATTAGGACCCACCCCAAGGGCCTCGTTTTAATTTAACCTGTCTGCAAAGGCTCTGTTTCCAAATACAGTCACGTTCTGAGACGCTGTGTGTTAGGGTTTCAACGTATGAATCTGGAGGGAGCACAATTCAGCCCATACAGAAAGCTTCCACATACATGCCGTGTAAGTGAAGAATTATTCTGATGTATTCATTATCTTCAATTGGTTCCACTAATTCATACAAGGAGATAGATGCAAAGAGAGAACTTTATCCGCAGTGACAGTGGGTGTCAAATCTTCTCAAGCGTCCTTCAAGGTTGAGGAAGGCTTGGAGGTGCTGTGACAAACTTAAGTGCCATCCTTTCAAGCAAGGGGAGTTTACGTGTATTTCAAGTTGTATAAAACGCTCTTCATTCTGCTGGTGTTCCAGGGACCCTTTTAATCTGGCCTTTCTGAGCTGATTTATTCCATGTACTCAGTGATATTCCTGTCTAGAAAAAGAACATGCATTTGCAAACATCCCTGGAAAGTAAATTAAGGCTCTGTGGGAAGGATTTCAATTATGTATTCTGCGAGTATTCCCTCATTCGTTCAATCGTTCATTTATTTTTTTGTCAGCATGATTTTTATTCCTTCATAGATATTTATACTGCCTACTTTTGGTCTGGATGGGTGTGTGTGTGTGTGTGTGTGTGTGTGTAAAACATGTTTTTTATTTTAATTTAAAAAGTTTTCAGGATATTTTTAGGTATGAGTCTCTTAGTTACTTTTCCCTGGAACCCAGTGGACCCGTTTCATTCTCTCAGCTTTCCCTCTTCCCCTCCCTTTTTGGAACGTTTTCTTTCACTGTATCTTCAATGATTGCTTCTTCTTTGATTGTTCTGGGTTCTTCTTTAGAAACATAATTCTTGGGCTGAATCTCTGTTCCTGTCCTTCCATAGCTATCATCTTCTTTTTTAATTACTGTATTTTATTGATGGTAAGAAGCACTGTATTTTATGTCCAACTAAGGAAGACAGAATGCTGTCGATTAAACTATGACATAATGCCATAATTACAGTCCTGTGGAACTGGTAAGTTGATCACACCAGGTTCTTTCTTGTTTTGACATTCATTTATTCTTCCAACAAATATTATCAACAATTTCCTGCATGTACTAAGGATTAGTGGTAAACAAACAACATGACTCACTTTGCTCTGGAAAATGGGAAACGTAAGACAGAAGAACTGCAGGAAGAGAGCAGCTAAGCTCCCTGAGGATAGACTTCTCCTGCTGATTTGGCGTGGTGGCCCAAGGGTCTGGATCTTTTGGGTCAGACGCTAATTAAAATATTTTATCCCGTGATTTCCACAGCCAGGTGAATTGCCAACATTTTGTTATCCCCAGTGGTCTGCCTCTCATATGGAGAAGGATGATACTGGGGACTGGTGTTGCTGACTTTGGTTCTGGAAATTGTGGTGACCCTGTTACTCAGCACTGTGTCAGGGAATAGGGCAAGGCCTGAAGCATGACCTTCAGGGCCCCAGGGGGAAAGTGGCAGGATTAACGCATCCCTCAAAACTCAACTCTTCCCAGTAAAATGCTGCTAGAAGTGAGCTTCCAAGCACCTTGAAGTTCTTTTCATTCCATTACCACATAAACTCTCATAACCTTCATGGCATGGGCACTAAGAAGCAGCTTTGAGCTGGTCTCAGGAGACTCAGACACTGTCACCCTGCAGCATCCTCGCTTCCCCAACTGGGGAGTGGAAGGGACGGTCTCTGCTTTGTAAGGCTGTCTCAGGATTAAGAGATAATGTATGTTATGGGTCTGCTACTGAGCCTGGCACTCAGTAGATGTTCGTTTATGCAGGATGTTTGAGATCCCGGCAAGACCTTTCCATCACCGCCATCCAGCCTTCAGAATCTCCCCTTCATTTACCTGATGCAGGACTGCCAATATCTTATTCTTTTGAGATTATACAATATGGTTAAAAATATTTTATTAAGAATTAAAACCCCTTACCTGAGCAGGAAAAGGGCATACACTTAATGCTTTTTCAGATTAACTGGTCACAGTAGCTAGATGACAACTTAGAAGCCCCACGAGGAAGAGACACTTTGCTGGACATCTGTATACCTTTTGGGTTTTATGTATCTGCGTATGTCGCGGTTGTCGTTGGGGGCAGCTTGGGTGTCAGGACCAAGAAGCACTGGGCAGGTCTGTTGGTAGGTTGCCTGGTTAGTGAGCGCTCATCAGCGGGTACCAGGGGACCAAGTGGCTGCTCGAGACGGCTCTGAAGGGGTTGAGAGGAAGATCCTGGCCTCATGTCAACTCAGTCTCACAATTTGCCTGAGTCTAATTGTAAAAAGTGATAAGCTTCCCATTGCCATTTCAACTTCAGTAGGAAATGTTTTATTAAAATATGTTCTCAGGAATAAGTGCCTTTTCTTTTCTTTTACTTCATCGTACTGTATCTATAGCTTCATACTGTCCTTTTGTATCTCACTCAGTCGAAAACAAAAGCTAGAACTGAGTTTCCTTTGTCACAGTTTGGACTGTGGGGCTACCAGCCACCCCCAGGAGGACCTTATATTCCCCCAGTCTCCACCCAGTGTCAGAGGATCTTTCATGGAGATAGTGGTGTAGAGGGTAGGGCAGTGTGGTCTTCCAGACAATCTCCGTCAGCCACGGTTGTTCACAGGACTGCCGCTAGGGTCCTTTGAGTAGGTGCTTTTGCTGTTGTTATTTGTCTTCTTCTAATAGAACTTTATTGAAGTGTAACATACACAAAGTAAACTGCAGATGTTGTAGTGGTACAGCTCAGTGTATTGGGGCAAATGTGCGCACATCCCGATCATCATTATCAAGGCAAAGAACATTTCAAGCACCACAGAAAGTTCCGTCTTGTCCTTTCCAATCAACCCCCTGCCTCAGAGACAGACTCGTCTGATGTCCATAGGTAACATTTTCCACTTTTTAAATGGAGTCGTGATGGTACTTGTTTGTGATTGGCTTCCTTAAGTGTTCAACATCATGTTTTTGAGGTTTATTTGTTATTGTGTATACCAGAGATTTGGAATTCTTTTTACCTGGGGAGGAGTCCTTCGGGGGGGTGTGAATATACCACAGTTTGTTTCCCATCCTCCTGTCGCTGGACATTTGGGTTGTTTCCTTGTGTTGTGTTTGGAGAACCAGCTGCCATCAGGTACCACTAATATACCACAGTTTGTTTCCATCCTCCTGTCGCTGGACATTTGGGTTGTTTCCTTATGTTGTGTTTGGAGAACCAGCTGCCATCAGGTACCACTAATATACCACAGTTTGTTTCCCATCCTCCTGTCGCTGGACATTTGGGTTGTTTCCTTGTGTTGTGTTTGGAGAACCAGCTGCCATCAGGTACCACTGCAGCTTGGAGGCTGCCTTCTGCTGTTGCATGGACCGCATTTATTTGTCAAATCAAGGCTTCTGTCTTGTGAGTCACTGACTTATTCAAGGTCTACCTCCTTGCCTTAGTGATGAAGCAAATTAAAAGTCTGAAACTTGCAAGTACTCAAAATGTTTTTCATCTTCCCTTGGCTACTAGAAAAGTCATCACTTGAGAATATTAACCAAGTTGGTTATGGATGTTTATGGTTTCATGCTTTGCCAACAATTGTAATCCAAAGTAAATTACTTGTGAAATTAAAATGTGTTCTCTACTCTGAGGCATAGTTGTAGAAACCAAAGACATGTATGTATGTAGTATGCACATTTATGTACCTAAAAGCAGGAATAATACGTAGACTAATATTCAGTTACTTAAACTGTAGAGAAGATTAGAATAGTACGTGAAATTAGAATCATAAACTAATTAGATAATACACCAATATATAATTAATAACATTAGTTCAATCTGATTCAACAGACATATTCACAAAAGACAATCTGAAAATCTTCTGTTAGTCAATTTCTGATTTATTGCTATTAAAGCATTTCCTCTATACACAATGAGAAGTTAGAGCTGAGCAGAGAGTGCATTCTGACTACAAACACATACAAATTGTGTTTTACGGGAAAAGGGCATCAGTAATTTTGGTTAGTTTTAATGTATCTGTTTGAACATGTTTTGAGGGATAAAAATAACTTGGCCTTTAAAATAATAAGAAGAAAATATATAAAATATCACCAATGTTATTAATGATAATTCAGTCATTTCCATGTTACGATCAATGAAAAGAGATGGAGATGGATACGGTGAAAAATTAAGGCTAAAAAGGATTTAAAAGGAAAAGGAAACAAAAGAGAGAAAACAGGGCTTCAGGGTGTTATGATAACTGGTTAGCTGTCCCGTCTTTCTTTCTGCTTCTTTTGTCCACCTCACCAAAACTGATCTCAAAATCATGTGATTACGGTTTTCTCTTCCCTCTAAATTTGTCCCCTATGTTAAACACTGAGGAAAAATGTTTTGACTAGAATTTTAGAACCTGATTCTTGCCCTCAGAATTCTTCTTAGGTACTTTATTTTTTTTAATTTAATTTGCTATAATTAAAAAAAAAGAGAAGCTTAGCAAAAGTGAATAAGTGCAACTGATTGACAAATAACTTCAATTATAAAAACAAAACAAAACAAAAAGCTCCTTCGTTTTAGAAAACTTGCCTGTAACATATTTCAATTCAGCCGGTAGTTACGAGATCCAAGAACCAAAGTTTGCCCAGAACCATCCCATGAAATTCTGTGATGATATTGCTTATTTATGTATTTATGGTTTCCTTTTTTAAAAATCAGAAAAAGAACCTGCCTCTTTTCCAATGGGCCAGACTGTCTTCCATTAAAGGACTTTCTTTTCCATATGAGAAAAATTGCAGAGCAATGCTACAGATCAGCACATGAAAGAAAGAATAAGCTTCCAGAAAATCTTGGAAAGATATACTCTTAATTTTAATGGAATGTTCTGATCATTTACATAATATTGTAGTATTTGAAATGGATCTTGGAGAGCTTTTAGAGAAGGTTCTCTATATACTTAGGACCCACCTACCACCCCCAAAGATTCTGTTTTTTTAGGTTTCTTATGTGATTCCAGTGAACAGCAGCTGTGGCACTCCACTGGATTAAAATAATAAACTAATTTATATAGGAAATGATGTGCAGAATACTTGAAGTGCTAAAGGCGAGTCCAAGCTGGGTCAACCTTGTTCTTCAGACCCTCGGCACAGTGAAGGGTACTGAGATCTCGACCCTACTTGTCTCTGCAGTGTGCAGCTCTGATCTGAAGGTTTAACATGGCCATCAGCACCCTGTCCAGCTTACCCAGGGGAAATCCACCTTCCAAAGCCTTGCACCAACTGTCACTGAATCACTTCTGAGGCCAAACACGATGCCAGGCTCTGGGAGCATCAGGCATGAGGAGTGAGCAAAGCAGACAAGGTCCCTGAGCAAAGCAGACAAGGTCCCTGACTCAGTGAAGCTGAAAATCTCTCTGGGAGAGGTTTTAAGAGAGTTAAGATAAATGCAGCCTCATTTTGAAGTCTTAGTGTTTGCAACTAAAGAGAACATCAAAATGTATCCTTGGAAGAAATGGCAAGGGCAGTGAGTGTAAACTACTAATTGAAGTGTCAACGAAAGGTCTAGAGAAAACATGGGTGTTAAGACTTGGCACTGAGACAACGTGAGGGTAGACGTAAGGACTTAGGAAGCCACGGGCAAGGAAGCAGAGAGGCGAGAGTGGAAGGGTTCACTTGAGTTCGAGAGACAAGCAGAAAAAGTCAATAGACAAGCAGAAAAAACCTTTAGGTTTTGTATGACCTTGGTGACAGCTCTCATGGGTGGGTCAATGTCATTTAAAAATATGAAAGCTAGGGGCCTCCCTGGTGGCACAGTGGTTGAGAGTCCGCCTGCTGATGCAGGGGACACGGCTTCGTGCCCCGGTCCGGGAGGATCCCACGTGCCGCAGAGCGGTTGGGCCCGTGAGCCATGGCCACTGAGCCTGCGTGTCCAGAGCCTGTGCTCCGGAACGGGAGAGGCCACAACAGTGAGAGGCCCGCGTACTGCAAAAAAAAAAAAAAGTATGAAAGCTAGGGGGACAGAAATCAATAGTGTTCTGTAATAAAATATTTAAAGATGGTCGTGTGGAGGGGGGAAACATTTTTTTTTCCAGTGAGCAGTACAAAATCAGGCTTCAGGCCCAATACTGGGAAGGACCTTCTAAATTTCAAGCCATCTGGAAAGGAGAGGGTGACATTGGATCTATTGTGTCCTCAGTCCATGGAGGGTGCCAGTGGAAATCAGGCATCCCCTGAATGGTGTTGGTAGAATAAAACAGGACTAGATGATTTGAAGCCTCTTTGATGGAAATGCTGAGCAGAAGGGTAAATGTGAATTTAACAAACTAGTCTCTGGAACTCTGTGTGGAAGAAATTTTTATTTCCTTGACAGACCCAGAGGGTTTAGCAGTATTTATTTAAGTGTGTGTGTGTGTGTGTGTGTGTGTGTGTGTGTGTGTGTGTGTGTGTGTGTGTGTGTGTGTTTTAATCTAGACTGAATTGTCAAGGACTGTTACAGTGTAAAATAATTTACCTCTGTGAGGAAGATGAGGTTGAACTGTTGATAACATCTAGCCAGGAAAGTTGATGGAGAAAACTTGGCAAGTAACTAAGACTCTCTAAGGTAAAAAGAAAATGACTGAATGATTGTATAACCATACAGAGAGAGCATCGTGAGAACTGGGTCTTCCAATGACAGAGTTGCATTTCTGTGTTTATCAGTACAGCATTAATACTGGGATATGGGGCATAAGTGTGTTATAATTAAAATTGGGTCTGTTTATCTAGGAGCCAAGGAATGGCCATAGAAAGAGCAATACTTTACTGCAGGAAATTACTTTTACTCTTATGACACCAGACCTTGTAAACACTATCAACCCTGAATTATATTCCTCATATCCTAAAAATCTATATTGAAGGTTGCCTTAAAGATTGCAACTTGATTTTTCAAGGAAAATGATGTTACTCTTTTTGTTGTTTTGTTTGTGTTTTTCGAGTGATCTTATTGGAACAGTAAAATTTTATATCTCTGAAAGCAGAAGGGGAAAGGGAAAGATTTTGATGTTTAAGAATTCTAAACACAAGCCTTTTGATACCATTTAAATAGAATATCTTCTCATCTTAAAAGGAGAAATAAAATTAATTGCAATTTAGAAGAGAGAACAATCTAATCAGCTAATGATATCCACAGCTAAACGTAAAGACTTTCTCCTTTGCATGTGTTGTCCTCCTATTTCTTCTAAATCAATATCTTTGTTTTTAAAAAGGCAGCCTTTTACAGTTATGAAGTTAGCACATGCTCCTTGGGGAAAATAGGGGGAAAAGTACAAAGAATAAAAAATATAAACAGCTGTAACCCACCACCCACGGATAAACGCTGTTAATACTCCCCTTCAGTCTATTTTATGTGTATATACATATGTTTAATGACATATGTCACAGAGATACTGTTTTGTGTACAATTTAACTCCAATGACCCTGGCTCTCACGTTGATAGAAAAGTGTGGATAAAGGGCAGCATGAGAATTGTGACATGACATGAAAATAGTCAGGTAAGTAAGTGGATCATATTGCAAACATACATGGAAATACATTACTCTGTGTATCCTTACATAATATTTATATGCTCAGCTCGTTCTAATGCTGGTGCAAATTTCCCCCAGTAACTCCTAATATGGTCACCGGCCAAGGCTCTTTGTACCCTTCCCTCCAACACAGATTGGGCACTGTTGGTGTATGACACGGTTTTCACTTAACTTCACATGTGAAACCGTGTCTTAACTTGGGGTTTCTCTCACTTGACACTTTCCTTCTGGAATCCCCAAGTCCCTCTCGTGTACCTGGGAGAACACCTGCTATCTTGTATTTATTTATTCATTCATCCATTCATTCATTCATTTAAATCTCAGCTTGCTGTGTTACTATTTCCAGGAGGCCCTTCTGGACCCACACCAGGTAGGCTGGCTCCTCTTCCCACTCTTCTTGTGCAGGCTTTACACTCTGAATCTCTAACACTCAGTCCCGCTTATGTATGAAGCCATCTTCCCCTGTAGTCTGAGCTGCTTGAGGGTAGAATCACTTTTTATTTCTGTCTGAATACTGGGTCAAGCATAGTGATGGAGAGTTAGTGCCCCATAGATTTGTTAACTGAGTGAATGAATGGATGGATGAATGAATGGAGGCTGATAATGTCACTTAAGACATATGCATTTATGAAACCTATCTTTTTATGAAAATATTGACCGAACGGGGCCCATTCTGCAAATCAGATGAAGTAATTCGTAGACAACTCGGGTTCTTTAAGAATAGTCGGTGTATCTGCCAAAAAAAAAAAAGGGCTGCACTTAACAGAAAGGAGAGAGATTTGTGTTCCAGAATTGTCTGGGGACTATATAATGGGCAGTCTTCTCCAGTGTAGCCAAGCTCTTCTGAGAAGTAAGAGGTGCAATGGACAGGTCATTGCATCTGACATCAGGAGACTCGGAATCCAGGCCTGGAGCTGCTTCCAGTTAGCTTATTATAGTAATTCCCTGACGTACAAACCTTCAAGTTGCGAACTTTCAAAGATGCAAACGTGTGTGCCATCAGCGTCAGGCGTGAGCGACATCGCAGCTCGCCCTCCGTCTCCTGTTGCTGACGATCCCTCAGCTCTACCATCTCCCACCTCCTCTCCCTCCTCCAGTCAGTGACTCTTCTTGCCTGTTCACTCGATGCCAGCCCTTGTACCCCAATTGTTGTACCGTACTACTGTACTTTTCAAGGTGCTGTACTGTAAGATTTTAAATGTTTTATTTTTTGTGTTTGTTTGTTTTTTATGTATTATTTGTGTGAAAAGTATTATAAACCTATTACAGTACAGCACCATATAGCCGATTGTGTTAGTTGGGTACCTAGGCTAACTTTGTTGGACTTACACACAAATTGGACTTACGAACATGCTCTTGGAATGCAACTTGTTTTGTATGTTGGGGACTTACTGTAATTAACTTACTACTTAAGTAAATTAATTAACCTCCTTGGGGTTGAGTTTATTGCTCAGTAAAATGCGGTTATTAGACTAGATCATCTCTAAGATTACTTCTTGTTGTAACTTTTAAAGATAGGGAATAATGATATAATAACAAGTTAAGATTCCAGTTCAAATCTAGAAATGATTGGAATTGAGGAATAAGATATGATTCTGATGCACCTATTAGTGATTTTCTCAGAAAAAATTAACAGAAAATCGGGGGCTCAGAAGACCTCCACAAACCTCTGCCCCTTTGACCTCTTTTAGTGCTTCAAGCGTGAGAGTAGCTTCTTTCAGAGAAGGTGCTGGTTTTTTTTTTTTTTTTTTTCAAGTCTTTTGAAAAGTTACAATGTTACCTGGGATGAGAAAGGAGGTGAGGGCTGGAAATGGGACCCGAGGGAAGGTGTGTTTTACTGTTGGGTGGAGAAGTAAAGAGACCAGAAGTCCAGAACTCAAGGGTCTTCCTTTCTTACTGTCTTCCTTCCTTCCCCAATCACTGAGTGAGTAGCTGGGAAGCGTCCGCATGTACCAGGCCCTGGGAAGGCGAGCCCTCGGGTCCGGAGCCCTGCACTCGGGTGGCTGGGCGTGTTTGGGAGGCAAAGAGATCATCCCCGGAAGCTTGAGAAGCTGGGAGTTGGTGGGAACGCATTTACTGAGGCGGAGGGTACAGTGCCCCTTCAGAGGGCACGTGAAGAAGCTACAATAAAGGTCTGGGAATTAGGACCCCTGGTTTATCTGCCTAAGTAACGTGAAAAGTAGAATGCAGCGCCTGAGCATCTGTCTGGCTCTTGTAGCGGGGCACCAAGAGCTAAAATCAAATCTTCGTAGTAGAAAGACATGTGAAATTTCTGTCTCCGGTTTGTAGTCAGAATTCCCTGACATAAACTAATCTGAGACTTGTCCTGCTAGAACTAAATCCCCGGAGAAGATCACTAAGCCCATTTTATGCGGAGGTGCACACAGGTCTATGAGCGTGACTGGGGCTCTCTCCTCCTCAGCCCAGGTGGCTGCACCAGTTAGGTATCTGGGGGAAGAATAATTCTGCTTGGACCCTTTATCCCTGTTCATTGGGAAGAGACCCATTTACTGATATGTCTCGGTGTTTCAAATTATATATATTTGCCTGCAAAGTAGAATAGCTGCTATTCCAGACTCAAAGCCAAAGACTTCTTGTAACCATTGGATACTCTCATCTCTAGAAACCAGTTTCAAGCCCTGCACTCGGGTGGAATCAGAGGAAGGTAAAGTGAGTGACAACATAAAAAGGGAAAAGGGGCCAAAGGAGTGAGCAAAGAGACATTTAGAGACCAGGGCTACAGAATTTGTTCATTTAAAACTCTCCATGACGTTCTGCCTGAAATTATTCTTTGTTTCTGAGGTTCCTCCTTCTCTATCCCTCTGTCCATATCAATCTCACTGAAAAATATTTCTGATTCCTTTAAAAAAATCTTTAACTTCAATGATACCTTTCATTTGTAGTCAGTGTCAAATCTAGAGTGAAGGCAAAATCTTACCTAAGGAGCTAGTCTACATTTCTGAAAGGAAACAGCAATTACCTACTACCCCTAGAGCTAAATAAAAACGAAAATGGAATGGGGAAAAAAAGACGTTCTGAATCTATTTCCTTCATTTGGTGATAGCCTCAGGCCCTAAATCTCATCTTGTAGAGCATCACATGTTTAGCTTTAGTTTTATTCAGCTCAATTCTATGGCCCTAAATCTCATGAAAGGCGTGTTATAAACTCAAGGAATTAAATTCTTCATGGATTTATGTGTGACTCAGAAAATGCATCCTCACAGCCCACAGGGGACCAAAATGGCTCTGTTTCCACAATGTCTGAAAACTGCTGTACTGTTGTTGTTGTTGTTGTTTTTTCTGAGAGATGCAGTAATTAAAGGCATAAGAAATTCAGGTAAGCAGGTGGTATCAGAGAGTCCCAGCCAATAATAAGACATCACTGAGAGCAGGGAGTAAAGTAATGGGGAGTGCAGAAGCAGGCATTCGTCAGGTTCAATTAAGTAAACAGCTGTTGTTAAAAAGAATTCTATTTTGTAGGAAACAGTACTCTCATTTAAAAACTGGCATCCTGGAGCAGATACCTTGTCCATGCTCTTGGGGTTGGGGGTGGTGATTATCAAATTCTAGGCAGGGCTCTATTTTCATGTGCTTTAGATAGAGGGTAGGCTTGGTAGACTGAATAATAGCTGTCCCCACTGCCCCCCACCAGAAGATGTCCAAGTCAATACATGTAAATCCCTAGTCCTGCAACTGTATGTTTCGATGGTAAAAGGAACTCGGCAGATGTGATTAAATTAAAGGTCTTGAGCTGGGAGATGATCCTGGGTTATCTGGGTGAGCCCAATGTCATCACTAGGGCCCTTAGAAGAGGGGGGGAGAATGGGGGCAAAATCAGTAGTAGTAGATGTGACAAGAGAAGAAAGAGGTTGGAATGACACAGGGAAAGGACCCTGAGCCATGGAATGAAGTTGACCTCTAGAAGATTAAAAAAACAAGCAGTTTCTCTCCTCATCATTTCCAGAAGGAACCAGCTCTGTAGATATCTTGACCAAAACCCAGTGAAACTGACTTGGGACTTCTTACATCCAGAACTGAGAGAGAATAAATGTATTGTTTTTAAGCAACTAAATTTGTGGCAAATTGTCACAGAAGCAATAGGAAACATATTGTAGGTTACTGAGAAGGACTCAGGGCCTCAATTTAAGGATATAATTGTTTAGTTCTTAAGTACAAAGTAGGAACTACGTTCTGCTGAACCCGCAAAATGGCATCAACTTATAATGATAACATTTCTTAAGTGCATTGCACTTTGGAAATTACTTTCACATGCAGTTTTTAGAAGTAGAGTCCCAGATTAGAAGGAGATAAATAGCAATTTTTTTCAGAACCCTAAGGCTTAAGTTATTTAGCTAGACTTCCTAAAACTCTGAAAACTAAAGCAAGGATTGGCCCCAGAGGTTAGAACACTTAGAGCATGACTTAGAAGGAGGTGATCTTTGAGTTGTAAAGAGCTTTTAGAGAATATAGAATGTAGAATATAGTAGTTTCTGATGGACTTCATGTAGCTAAAGTGTATGAATGATACACTGGCTTTTACCTCAGTGTGTTTCTTAGTCACTAAAGTGTGCCAAAAATATGAGAGCAAATTTTCATGTAATGATTTTTTTTAACCAGAAGAAATACACCAAAACTTTTAATGTCAAGATTAGAGGTGATTTTATTTATCATTTATTTTTATATTCCAACTTTTTCTTAATGAGTATGTATTAACTTTTATAGTCAGAAATGTAGTACTGGGTGTTGTGTGTTCCTTCTTTCCCTCCCTCTACAGTTGTGATTCTTATTCTTGCTTTGGAAACAGGTCACTTTGAGAATTGGATGAAAACTGTGAACCCAGGTTCCATAAAAATGCACATGCGCCCCATTTTTTTCCTTTAGTACAAATGTCAGGGGGAATCACAGATAATCCTAAATCCATCCATGAAACTGCTGAGGGTCCTCAAATCCCATGTGAGAGTCTCCATCCTACAGTTGGTGCTGTGACAGGTAGTCGGATTTTAAATAGCTGGATGGAGATAGCTTGGTAGAAAAAGGATGTACTTAAGATCTGTGTCTTCCACTTTCTAGCATTGTAAACATACGAATCACTTAACAACTCTGGGACCTAACATTTATCTTAAATGGAAATCATGACACCCACTTCAATACATGTAAAAGTTCTTCACAGACTATTATACAGATATTATTTAGGTGCTTTATAAATTGAGAAAGACATAGTCTCAGTTTGTGTTCAAAGAATTATGGCTACAACCTATACTCTAATTTATTCTTAATTTCCATTGAACTATTATTGAGAAAAATTTCAAAAGTGAATTTAGGTAGATATTGTCTACATTCTTAGGGTGGTAATGAAAATAGTTTTCTAAGATTCTTGAATTGGGAATTTGCAAGTCACTTTTCTTTGGAAATCACTAATGCTTTACAATTATCTTTACCAGAGTTATGAATTTAGCTATGTGTTTTGGCACATGCATATGTATATGTGTGTGCATATGTGCATGGGTGCACATGTTCATATATGTGTTTAGCCCATTTATACTACATACAAAGAACATAATTAACCTAGAACCTTCCATTGCTATGAAAGTGACCATTCTAGTAATCATTGAATATAAATTGGTTACAATGTTAAATACAGATAAGGCTATATCATAAGTGCACACAGAATCTTTGTATTGAGAATATAAATGAAAGTTCATTACTCATTTTTTTTGGAAATTGAATAATTTTTTCTGTTGAAATATTCAATATTCTTTTTTTAACATCTTTATTGGAGTATAATTGCTTTACAATGTTGTGTTAGTTTCTGCTTTATAACAAAGTAAATCAGCTATACCTATACATATATCCCCATATCCCCTCCCTCTTGCGTCTCCCTCCCATCCTCCCTATCCCACCCTCTAGGTGGTCACAAAGCACCGAGCTGATCTCCCTGTGTGATGTTGCTGCTTCCCACTAGGTATCTGTTTTACATTTGGTAGTGTATATATGTCCATGCCACTCTCACTTTGTCCCAGCTTACCCTTCCCCCTCCCCATGTCCTCATGTCCATTCTCTACGTCTGAGTCTTTATTTCTGTCCTGCCCCTAAGTTCTTCAGAACCTTTTTTTGTTTTAGACTCCATATATATGTGCATACGGTATTTGTTTTTCTCTTTCTGACTTACTTCACTCTGTATGACAGACTCTAGGTCCATCCACCTCACTACAGATAACTCAATTTTGTTTCTTTTTATGGCTGAGTAATATTCCATTGTATATATGTTCATTGCAGCTCTATTTACAATAGCCAGGACACGAAAGCAA
The DNA here is from genome assembly GCF_039906515.1 of Pseudorca crassidens. Classification (NCBI taxonomy): domain Eukaryota; kingdom Metazoa; phylum Chordata; class Mammalia; order Artiodactyla; family Delphinidae; genus Pseudorca; species Pseudorca crassidens. Next base: position 10,014,972 of record NC_090313.1, read on the forward strand.
CCTAAGTGTCCATCGACACATATATTCAATATTCTTTTTAAAAACCCGATTCACTGATATATCGTTAAATCGATGTTATTATCATCTCCCACAACTCATGTAGAGTGAGGAAAGATAAGTCATTGCTCACAACTCTGAAATGAATGCTATGCACATTTTGAGTTCACTTTAATAAAGCAGGCTGGAAACCACTGAGAGTATTTTTCCAACATATTAGCCAAATTTTAAAAATACACTAGATTTGTAAATCGAAGCCATCTGCTTATATCAATCTGGTATTGCTTCTATAGGTAAGAATGTTCACAAGTTTTCGGTACCAATAGTTTCCACTTTTTCTTTATTGAATCAAAACATTAAGTGACAATAAAATTCCTTCCAGGTTTTTTTTTAATAGATGGAAATCTGTTCCCTATGAGAAATAAATATATCCAGCAAAATTAATCAACAAGACTGTTATAACATTAATGCAATCAATTACTTCTTGAAAAATCTAACTTAAAACACTTTAACATTCGTTTCGATTATCCTTTGAATCTAAAATAAAGGTCAATAATACTATCACAGAAAAAATAAAACAAGGTTTTGAACTTGAATTATAAGGAAGGGATACACATTCATTCTTAATTAACTACCTGAAAATTTGTCCCAAGTGCATCTTAACATTACTTTTTGATGTTCTTCCAAATGAGTAAAAAATGAAAAGGGTCATCAGTACTGACTAAATTCTCAGAATTACCTCATACATTTTCAAATAAAACCCATTTAATCCAGAACAAAGGATGAAAACATAAATGTCAATATATCCTTTTTAACTCTACTCAAGCTCATCCCAAATTAATTTATGATAACTTATTTGTGAAAAAATGTTGGGCCTTCATATTTTATCCTTAATTTTAAGTGTTCAAAAGTGATTGACTCACAAAGGGAACCATGTGACAAAATGGAGTGAGTCGCTTATTGTGTAGAGATGATCAAATAAGTAAGCAGGAAATATTTGAGGAATATTTGTTTCCATCCTGTCCTTCCAATTCAGACTCACAGGGAGATAAAAGAATTAAAACAACAACAACAATAATAATGAAAGTAAAGATATTTCAGAACACAGTTTCTCTGAAGCACTTAAAATCTATTTTAACCAAAAGATGTATGATGTCTAAGCAAAATACAGAGCATGACAGGGTTAATAAGGGTGCAGTCCCACTTATAGACTTACATAGTCCCATTATACCCCATTTCGTTGAGTCTAAGATGCAAAGGTTTTTTTAAAATAAATATCTCTGAAATTGATATACATCTTGTAATCTGTGATGTGACATAGTTGAACAAAATTTTTTTTTCCTTTGTAGCTAAATGATGCATCTTAAAGTCAATGGGTTCTTAGATCCGATGAATTTGGTTACATTGAAATAATGGCTGTGGCAATGACATATATGAAGAAACATAGGTAGACTGTTACTTTGTGAAAATAAGAAGTGTTAACATTTAGTAATGACATCAGTGTCACAGAATATGTTCTTTAGAGTTTTTTGTTTATTTGAAGTTGAAATAATGCACTTGTTTTTAGTAAACCCTACAAAGACTTACATATTTGGAATTTAAGCAACCTACTCAATAAAATAAACTAGAGTATAACAAAAATGCAGAAGGCAAGGGGAAAAGGCTCTTTAAATAATGAAATCAGTATCAATAAGACTGTTTTTTGTCTATATATTCTCCTCCCTTAGGCTTTATTTACTTTTGTATTTATAGATGATCAAATATGTTCATCTAGTTTCCAATGATGCATTCAATGTAACAGATTTGAAAAGGGGGCATATTGTCAATTGGCAGCCTGAAAGCAAGGGAGAAAACAGGATGTGTATTGGGGGGCGGGATGAGTCACAAAGATCAGTAGCATTGTCCTCTACAATCCAAGTGAAGTCGGTCTCGCAACCTTCAGTAAGCCCCAAATCACTGTTGGAACTAAGAACTCAAACTACATGTCCTCTTACGGATATAGAATGGTGATTTGGGAAGGTTGTGATAATGAACAACTTGTATTAGGAAGCCACAATATAAATGTCATTGTTCTTGTTGGGACATTAACTTACTTGAAGGTTGAGGTCTTAAATAATTGAAATGGTATTTTAGATCGTATATAAATATATGATTATATTGGGTTGGCCAAAAAGTTCGTTCGGGTTTCACGTACCAGTGTACAAAAACCCGAACGGACTTTTTGGCCAACCCAATATCTAACATAGAATTGTCGTGGATTTTTCATATTAAATATTTTGCTAATGCTTTGGTTTAAAAAAAATTACATGTCATGTTAAGTTGAACCTAAATGATCAAGCAAAGTCTAGAGGACTCTCTGTATATCCTATTTACGGGGTTGAGATTGTGTATATTCCAAATAGAATTTTAGATTTCTTTCTTCTCTTAAAGAGATCAAGCACCATGGGGTAATTTATCCTTGACAGACTGGGCTAAGCAAGATTTTCTGTTCCTCATATTTGGTGTTAACTGTTTGGCTGTCTTTGTATCCAACTTCTTAATTCTTTAAGCCCCTACTCTGCCTTGCCCCATTTTAGGAACTGGATATGTGGCAGTCAACAAATGAGACACAAAATATGTTCTCTCTTAGGCTTGTGTTTTAAAAGAGCAAGGTAGTCCAAATAAATAAGATGCATATTAAAATACATATATAAAAACACATAGAATTTTTAAAAGTTGTGACTGCTATGCAGAACCTTAAATCAGGGAAAGAAGAAGGGATTGACTGTGTTTGGAGGTTGCTATTTTAGCTAGATTTGTAAGAGAAGATCTCAACTGGGATGATAATAAGTGAGCAAAGATTTTGCAGGAGGTGAGAGTCAGATGGAAGAGCAAGCACAGAAGTCCTGCCATAGCAACGTGCCAGGTAGGTTGAGGTAGGCAACTGGTGAATGAAGAGAGAGAAGCAGAGATGGTGTCAGATAACAAATGAAGGTAGATGAGAGATACAAATCACATGGAGCGTGATTTGTAGGCACTGTGAGGACTTTGGTTTTTACTGAGGTGTAGGATTTTGAATAGAGGCGTAATATAATCTGATTTATACCTTTAACACTTTGGTCACAGTGTTGAAGGCATATCAAAGAAGATCAAGGGTGAATCCCAAGGGACCAATCAGGCTGCTATTGTAATAGTCCAAAAGATCGTGGTGGTGGGTAGCAGTGCTATAGTGGGAAGTGATCTTATGGTAGATCTATTTTGAAGGCAGAGTGAATACATTTTGTTGAGGAATTACATAAGAGGTACTAAAGAAAGAAATGAGATTAGTTTGATGCCCAAGTTTTGGGGCCGGAGGAAGAAGAAGAATGGAAATGTCATTCCAGAGATGGGGCAGATTGGAAAGCAGGTTTGAGAAAGAAGAAAGAGAGTTTAATCTTGGCCATGTTAAGCCCGAGATGCCTACTAGACATCTTCATAGAAGTGTCAATGTAGGACTTGGTCATTGAAGAAATGAAGACCTGAGTGATGAGTTAAATGATTACCAGTAGCTATCATTTATTGAATTTGCACTATTTGGCAGGCACTGCTGTGTTTTATATACATGTTCTTATTTAATCCTCATAATAACCTTATTGCATTATTGTGACCATTTTACAGAGAAGAAGAAATAGAAACTTAGAGAGGTTTAGATGAATTGCTCAAGGATGCAGTCAAGCCTATGATTGCTTTACTCCAATTGTGATTTTAGCTACTGTTTTATATTACCGAGGGGAGTGTGGGCAAGAGGCAGTAAAAGTGTCCCAGGTAGAAGGAAAAACATATGCAAAGTAGAGGGGCCAAAGGGAGCATGGCATCTTCTGGAGATGTTGCGAGCACAGGGAAGTAGTTGAACAATCAGCTTCCAATGAACTAATGCTTGTGTGGTACTTTACAGTTTTAGAACTCTTTTCTCATAGGCACACATATTAATCTCTGTGAGGGAGGGAAATGTTTTTATTATCTCTATTCAGTGAGTAGGGAAAGAGCCTTACAGAGCTAAGTTCACAAATTTAGTCAATTATGAACCAAAGTTTGACCTTGGACTTCTTTATTTAAAAAAATAATTTTTACATTTCTAATTACTTAAAATCTTTTCAAGTACCCAGTTCGGAGGTGAGGAAATATACATGGGAATACATACATTTTGATTCTTGAAAAAGACATGGAAATTGGAAAAGAATTTCCGAGATAGAAATGAGTGATCTGGGACATCATGACAATAATAGCTGTCATTTTTAAGCACTGAGGATGTACCAGACAATGGACAAGGATCTTTACATTACTAAATTTAACCTCGCAAGAATTAAGAAGGAGATTTTATTATCATCTTAGTTTTAGAGGTGAGGAAATTGAGGCTGAGAGAAACTGAAGCAACTCACTGGAGGTCATTATACAGCCAGGATGGAGCAAAATCCAGAAATGAACGAGACTGTCTGAAATCAGAGTTCAGACGCCTAACAGGTTGGTCAGGAGCCACTCTACCTGATCAGTACTATATTGTTTGTTTTTGTACATTCAGAGGTGAAATGAACGACACCGAGGCGGTTCTCATGAGTGTAACATTATTTTCTGAATTACAGCAAGGTATGCATTTCGGTTCACCCGCCCTGAACGGTTTTCACTCTGGTTTTTTGCACACGCTTTTATCACAGCTTAAGACAGCAGATGGCTCTCTTGCGTTTTCTTTCGCTTACCTCTATCTGTAAACAACTAAACAGCGTTTTGGGGAGGTAAAAGGAAAACGTAGAGATGAAGCTAAAAGACCTTGATTAGCCCAAGTGCTTCCCCCCACCCCATGCTCCCTTAAAACCAGAAACCACCTCAGACAGAAGCGTTTAAGGCTTGTGAAATTCACACTCTGAGTAGACGCCCCGGGACTGAGGAGTCCGCTGTTTCAGGCGCTGCGCCAGGCGTTGGAATACATCAGGAGAGAGTATTTCTTGGTTCTCAAAAAGCTGAAAAGCTTCATGCTCCAATGTGGGTTACTAATGCCAGTGGAAGCCGTGAGGATTAATTTCCTTTCCGCCTTGGGTGGCTTGGGCTGGGCAGCGGAAAGCTGCTTTTAAGGGCAGAGAGTATCGGAGCCTCTCGAAGCCAGCAGCGCGCCCACGCTCAGGGGAACCTGCTTGCTCTCCGCGCGCCCTGGCTGTGGCCGGATCCTTGTCCGTGGTGCTGAACCGCAGCTGGGCGTTGAAGGGAGGGGTCCGAAGGAGACAAAAAACCGACCTTCCCTTGGATTATACAATACAGGGAATTGGGGAGAACCCTGAATTGTAAGAAAATGCCTGGAAAGAAAAGAATTAACACAGCTATAATAAGAAGCAGCTTAATCTCACTCTGTTCAAATTATTATACTACACACGTATATCACGAGGATTAAAAAAAAGAAGCTAACTAGGTTATGTAATTTGGGGCAGTTGTACTAGATTGAAAAGGTCACTATACTTAACATTTTGCTTCTTTGAAAAACTCATTACTAGCTTTAGGTAAATATGTTTGCTTTAATTGTAAAGTCGTTCGGAAATTCCAATCTGTACTGTCTGAAATGTCCAGATAGCCACTCTTCAATAATGGAAGGTAGGAGTAGCTACTATTTCTGTTCAATACGACTTATTTTGGTGAATTTCTTAAAAGAAACACTTGAATAGCCTTTTATTAGATGTATCCATCTCTGCAAATGTCCTTCCCTTTTAAAGCAAGAGCATGGCAATACTAAATACACTTAGTAAACATGTAAGAACAAAGACATGTAAAAGAGAGAGAGAAAAAAAAAGGTAGACATGGAGCAAAATAGTTAACACACCCTTTTTTCTTCACTTTTTCTATCTCATAGGAGATTAAGGATTGCAAATTCCTGGGAAAATTATTCATGCATATTCCTTTTAATAATCGTAGTTATTACACATATATAGATTTCATGTATATAAAACATGGTAAGGTGGGGAAAATAAGCTTACAGAGTATGTTCTTTAATGTTAAATAGTATGTACATTATCCTAAATCCAATGATATCTGCATTGGACCCAAATCTACACACTCCTCTTAGATGAAATTCTCTTCCCCAAGAGAGGCTTATTGGTAAATACAGTGAAAAACAGCTGAGCACTAATTGCTTCCTTGGAGAGACTGTGGATAAGTTCCCTAGAGCAGAAGGTGTCTAGCCTCCCTGTAATCAGCCCTTGTCTGAACTTCTCCCACTTGCCTGGTTGCAAGTCTCTGTAGTACTTTACTGCCTATTCCTGAGGCAAAGAGAAAGTGGGTGTTGGTTCAGAACTGCTCCCAGGGCTGCCTTGCGAGTGTGTCTCTCCTCTTTCCAGCTCTAAAGCGGTCACCAGAAAAGTGATTGTTACAAGTACTAATTATCAGATGAGTTTTCTTTCCTCCGTTCTTCACACTGGATTGAGAGAAGTCTAGTTTGTGCGTTTCTTTTCTTTACCTTCTTGGAATGATAAGCAAACAGTCTAAAGGGAAGAGGAAACGGTAAGAAGCCATAGGAGCAAAAGCTACTTATAGTTCTGTGGCTCGGAGTGTGTCCTAGGAACCAAGGATCTGTATTCATCCAAGCACGCATTGTTTCTCTCCCAACCTCCTTTTCTAGGGTGCTCTGCACTGGTTCCCCTCCTCCTGGACCTTCATGTTTTTGGTTATCCATGACAGAATGCTGCCAGGACACAGACAGGAAGTCAAGGAGAAGAGGCAGCAGCTGTTGTATTTGAATTTCAGACATAGTTCATATGCTTTGCCCCCTGGCTCCCTACCCAGGGACGCCAAAGACGGCAGCTCAGACTGGAGTGTCCCTCAGTCTGGATGCTTTCTGTTGTCGCTGGAATACTGTGACACCCCGCCCGCCCTTAATATTCTGTGGTAGCTTCTTCAGCATTCCGTTCCCGCTGCCGTTCTGCAGCAGCTACAGCTGCTGCCATCTCTTCCTCCAAGTGCTAGAGAGCAAATTTGGGAAGGGGGTCTTTCTGCACCACCTCTCCACGTCTTGTCCCCTTCCCTCCTCTCTCCTTCTTGCTCTGCTACGGTTTCAACACGACAAGCCTGCTTTTCCTGGGAGCAGAAGGGAGAGTCCAGCAAGTTTGGGTGGATTAGGTAGGGAGTGGAGGCGCCTCCCTCCTCGGGACACACTCTCCTCCCTCCCCCCCGCCCCCTCCTCCTTCCCGGGCTGGAGAGGCTCTGGTGCTGAAGGGATTAGCGGGGAGGGCGGAAACCACCTTGCGTTCCAACCACGGCTGAGAGTTTCTGTGGACCAGGAGGCACGTTAAGATCCAGAAGCCCTCGCTAAGCCTCGGAAGCCTCGGAGACCTGCGAGTTTCATCCAAGAAAAAGCGCACTGATAATTCCTTCAATTCCACCCGCTTTGGCTCAGCCTCTCACCACCCCACCCCCTGCCATCGGTTTTGGCTTTCTTTTACAGTATTACTAATATTTTTAAAAGTCCTTATTATATATATACCTTTTTCTTTCCTTCTGAAGACTGGCCTAGGAGGGGGACGGGAGGGGAGTGTAGCGGGCTGGGAACGAAGCGCTCTGATTTGAGATCTCCGGGGAGAAGATTGCGCTCTCCAGATGCTGATCTCCAAGACACTTGACGATCACCGGCGGACTCCGAGAGCGGGCGGCAGCGGCGGCACTGGCCGGGGGGCCGCTCGAGTCCGACGCTGAGTCCTGCCCAGCGCGCTCTGGGCGGACCGACGCGCGGGACCCGGCCGGCACCTGCCCTCCATCCCTTGCTCGGGAAGAAGGCAGCCGGCTCGACCTCCCGCCTGGGAGGCGGGCCGGGCAGGAAGGCGGCGCGAGCGGCGGCGCCCGCGGCCCCGGCCCCGGCCCCAGTCCCGGCTCCGACGCGGCAGCGGCGGCGGGCACGACCTCGGGCTCCCGGCGTTCGCCCCGCCGCGCCCCGGGCGCATTTGCGGGCCCGGCCCCGCTATCCGCGGAGAGGGCGATGGGTCCTAGGCGGGACTGAGCGCTCCCAGCCCCCGGCCCGGCCCCTCCGGCCTGCCCTCCTCGCCGGCCCTTCCCGCTCTGTGTCCCCAGCTCCCTCCCCTCGGCCCCGCCCTCCTCCGGACCCGGTCCCGGGGCCACCATGGCCGCGGCCATCGCCAGCGGCTTGATCCGCCAGAAGCGGCAGGCGCGGGAGCAGCACTGGGACCGGCCGTCCGCCGGCAGGAGGCGGAGCAGTCCCAGCAGGAACCGCGGGCTCTGCAACGGCAACCTGGTGGACATCTTCTCCAAAGTGCGCATCTTCGGCCGCAAGAAGCGCAGGTTGCGGCGCCAAGGTCTGTGCGGGTCCCGGTTGGGAGGCGCGCCCTCGGATCTCTCCCCTGTCCCCGCCTGCGTGGGGCCTTTTCGGGCTCCCCTGCCTCCCTCCATCTCTCACCCCCCCTCCCCCAACACAAGTCTCGCTCCCGAGCGCTCCGAGCGCCTGCCGCCCTCGGGAGCTGGGCATCTGCTCCCAGGCAACCTGTAGCCACTGAAAACTCAAGCCGCCAGGCGCCGGCAGGTTGGCCCGCTCCCGCCACTGCCTCTCGCCCTCCGAGTCCGACGCGGGCCGGCTCCCAGGGAAAACCTCTTTCTGCCCTGAGGGTCTTGGCTCCCCTGGGGTCGCGCCGGCTGCTTCCAGCCCGCTTGGAGATGCCGGGAATTTCTGGGTCTGGCCTCCCGGGTCTCCTGGAGCCCCCTCGGCTCCCGGACCTTGGCGGAGGGGCTGGCCCCTGCCTTGCGCTCAGCAGGGGCTGGGGTAAGAGAAGCGAGCCGAGGGTGTGTTGGAGCTGAGAGCCAGTTCAGGAGATTTACTGGAAGGCTGCTTCGCGGGCAGCACGGGTCACTCTGAAGCCCTTGGGTCGCATCTTGGGATGAGGAGAGGGGCGCAGAGGGCGGAGAACGAGTCCCCATTGGGGGTTTGGCAGACGTCCCTTCTACGTGGTAGTTTCGATTCAAGGACTCGCGAATTACGTGAGGCCAAAGAAGCAGTTACTACATACGGGTGACTCTAATAGTTGCCTTACTATACATATTTTTTGAGACATAGCTAATGCCTAGCATGACCTTCTGTTGCTGCCTTTAAAATGCCAGGGTCTGAGAAGGCGACTCACTCCTGAGCTGGAGCCCAGCGCCTTTTGTTCCTTTCCGTTCCTCTCCACATCCAGTTGCTAGGGGTGGTTGTTTGGAGAGCATGTGGGGTGTTTTGTGGGAGAAATGGGGATTGCTTGCTTTTCATTACTAAGTGGGCCCGGCAGGAAACACTGAAGAATATATTTACGTTAATAGGAGTATATGTTTGCCCAGCACATTGTATTCCTGGTGCCCGGCTGTATTTATTTTAAGTTTCCTGTTGTTCCAAAGATGTGTGAGAGAAGCATATGCTGTACGTGTGTATCTATGTGAATGTGTGTATGTGTGTGTGTCCCCCACACAATTGCAGATTTACGACCGAAAGTTTCAATGCTTCTTTAAACAAAGACTAGAACTAATTTTTTTTTTAATCGCTCATTGTCACAGTTAGAAATTGGAGTTACTTGCTCTTAGAATCTAGCTTAGAAGGCAAACATCTGAGGAAAATCAGAATGGCATTTTTAAGGTAGATAAATTATATAGCTATAAAAGAAGGAACTTCATGATGAAGACTTCGGGGACAATATTTTCAGACCAGTGTAGAAGCTATTAAGAAAAATGGACTTTAATTTTACACTTTAGCCTAGAGGATGATCCAGCAAACCTTGGTATTATAAGACCAACTCAACTGTTTTAAACATCGTTGACACATGGAGGGTCACATTATCATGACTTAACATATTTGCTTCTCCCCTAATTTCATCTGATTATCTTTTAGAACACAGTTTTCACCAGGTAGAGCTCCAGTGTTGCCATCTATTTGAAGTAAAGAAACATATTTTCTTCTAGATAGGACTGTTTAATATAAATGATGATTAAAACTTAGTACATATTCTTTAAGTATAAACCAGTAGATTCTTTTATAAATATGAACAATAAATGTTCTGTGTCATATCGGGTGATGGAGGAGGGTTTGCTTTACACTTGTGAATTTTAAGATGGGGATGAATTTTAACTTTTTACCAGATAAAGAAAGGCATCTGAGCTCTCTGATAGTCTATTTCAACATTTGCAACCCTGACTGTTCTCTTGACATTCATGAGTTTGCAGTGATATATTTGAAGTCACTTCTGCTACCTTATTTTTGGTGGGAGAATGGAAAAGAAGATAAGCCAGAGGAAATCTCATCAAAACCTTTCCTTTTATCCTTCTCATATATCTTATATATCAAGAAATATATTCTTTAGTGATGAAAAATATAGATATATCCCTTGAGTATCAGAAAGGAATTAATTATTAATTTAAACCAAAGAAATACTAAAACTATGTTATGTAAATCATATATTGATATATAGTTACATGATTTTACAATATATTATTAAATATAACTATACATAATTATTTTATTATTTAATTAAATATTCTTTTAGGAAACATTTTTTAAGCATAAGCATATTTTCCTTTTCCTCCTATACTCACTCTTTGCCTAAGAACTGACCCTAGGAAATTTTAAAAGTCTGATTTGTTAATTTCAAGATATAACTTTTAGGTATGACAATTCCACATATCTTTGTATTTGAAAATTATTAATTTGACAAATAGTTATTGAATCTTTGTAATATGTCAGGTCCTGTTCCAGGTATTATATGTGGAGTGTTGAAAAGAACAGACGAATCTCCCTCCATCAAGGAGCTTACAGACATGGGGTAGAAAGTCACTGCATATGGCAAGGAACAAGTTAATATGAATTACAAAAGTCAAAGTCCCAAAAAGCACATAGAGGGCTGAGGTAGAGAACCACGGGGGTGGGGGGGTGAGGGTGGGTAGGAAGAGGGACCTAATTAGATCAAGTAGGCAGGGTGGCCACACCAAGAGCTACAGGTTGAATGCTGACATCTGAGAAGGATGCAGAGGTTAGAAGAACAATGTGTGTGAAGCCCCTGAGGTGGGAATAACCTTAGCCTGTTGGGAGAAGCAAGGGAGGTGTAGAAACTTTAAGTACACTGTTATTTTATATCATGTCTATGTTGTCTGCAGTTTGCATTTTGACAAGGAAATACAAATATATTTGACATGTTTGCCAACAAAATAAGGAATAGCTCGATATTTTGTCTTTTGGGAAAGAGTAGTATACGTTTCTTAAATGTAGGGATTTTTTCTTTTTAATCCTACTTTAAGTAGTAATTTAATATAAAGAGTATGACATATTTATTTATCCCTTTTGGTCAAACCTTACCCCCCAACTCTGACCACCTCCTACCCCCATAAAAGGATGGCTTTTGTATCTGTAAAGGACAGAAATTTGCAAGATGGCTTAGTGGTCGTGGTGAGCATCACATTTTATCTTACGTTTCCAGATTCATCTTCCTCTACTCTTCCTCTAACTCCTTAGACTCCAAACATCATTCAAAGTTCAACTAGGGACTTCCCTGGCAGTCCAATAGTTAAGACTTTGCCTTCCAATGCAGGGGGTGTGGGTTCGATCCCTGGTGGGGGAACTAAGATCCCACATGCCTCATAGCCAAAAAACCAGAACATAAAACAGAAGCAATATTGTAACAAATTCAACAAAGACTTTAAAAATGGTCCACATCAGAAAAAAATCTTTAAAATATAAAATAAAAGACTTGGTCTTTAAAAAACAAAACCAAAAACCCCCACAAAATTCAACCACATGGTTTCAAATCCCTGTGCTTTTGTTTGTGCTTCACTCCGTGCATAGATTCTTCTTTCTTCTCTCTTCACCTGTTGAAATTATCCCCATTTCTTGAAGCTTGAAAAAAAGTGCCAACTCCTCTGAGAAGTCTTCCCTCATTGCAGAGAAGTAAAAATAATTCTCCATTTTATACCTCATGATTGTTGTTTATGCCCAATAATAATTAATTTGCACACATATTCAGCAGATTGTAGTTGGGAGCAGCGTCTCTGTTTTCTGCACTCATAGGCCCTCAAATCTTGACAGAGTGTCTGCCATGCCCTGGGTACTTGTCACTGCCCTCAGATTGAAGTGAAATAAGGAATGTCAACATCTCCAAAGCTGAAAAAGTGTCTCTGAACCAAAGTGCTCTAACTAGCCCATTTTAGAAGTAAATATACTTTTCAAAATTTTATATCTTTTTTACTTTCCCTAAATATACACAATATAATCTATCCCTTTTTTCAGGGATTGGAATGTGACTACATATTTGTGAGTTACTCTCAAGAATGCAAGAATATAACCAACCTCACTCTAAGGCTTAATGTATGAAAACAGATACTTAGAATATCTGTTAATTTAGCTAAAGAAATAAGAAGGTACAAGGAAACCAAAAATTTGCAAACAGTTTTATTATTTGGAATCTCAACAAGAAAAAAAGAAAACTGAAATAGAACCTACGTGCAATGACGTATATAAACATTTTATCCTAAAAGTGTTGCATTTTTGTTATTAGCTTTTAAACCAAACAAGATCTTTCATTTTTATATAATAACCTTTCAAAATCTTTGGTATAGCTAATGCAATTGTGTTTTGAAATCTGTTCTTTTTTTGGCTACTGTCATAGGAGCCATGGTATCATGTGTCATGTATGTTTACTCAATAGTTTTGTGAGTTTCTTACTGACACATTTACTTAAATTACAGATGTCGTAAGAAACAAGGACTGAAAAATGAGCTACGTAAAAATTGTTTTCAACTTACTCTTTTGTATAAAAGGCAGAAATACATATATATGCCTATATATATTTATTTTGTTCCTCTGTGATAATGAAACTCTCAGCTATCCTAATAAAAGAGAAGTGGTCTTCCTTCTTAACAAGGTACTATCTAAGGAAAGCCATGCTCACCCTCAGAAAATAATCAACAGCCAAGAGTTATCGAAAGTCCACCGTTCTTGTGCTACTGCTTCTGAGCCATCACCATTGAAAATGCAGAGACCGCCTGCTTATTTGGGCTCTTTAGGTCAAAATAAAACAAGAGAGTATTTTTCTCCCAAAAGATCATCTTCCTTTTCTTTTCAGAAGTGTATTTTTTTTTTTTACTTTTTTAGGGTGATGTCTGTGGGAGTCTTCCTATCTTTTGATAATACCTGTTGCCAACTTTTTGATAATCAGAGTTTTATTATTTGTTAGGTTTATTAAGGCAAGACAAAATTATAGTTTTTCTAATCTGAACTGTCTCATTTTTTTAACAAGGGCTATTTTGTCAAATGTAGGGTTTCTAAGTAAGAGATATTATGGGCATATTACTGACTTGGTACATAAAACAATTTTAAAGATTTTTTTAAAAACATTGACCTTGCTTCCGTATATATTTTTTCTGTGGCTTAATTGTTATGATTTCAAACATTCTGCATTCGCTATAGGCTTCTGAAAAAGGATAATACCACTATGGTGCAATAAATTAAGTGGTGGATATGGAAAGTGTAAGAGAGCATAGTAGGTCTGGTAAGATGCAAGTAAGGTTAAGTAAGATGGTTTGCTTTGGGTTAAGTTAGATTCATTGATTGAGATGAGTTTACTTATATTGAGAAAATGGTCAGTACTATTAACTGGTGAAGAAATCCTTTGACATTTCTTTATATAAGATTTCGGAAGCAACAATTCCTCTCAAACCCCCCACTAGGTTACTGTTATCAGTTACAGATTTCACTTTATATTTCAAATTACTATAATTATTAGTACAACTCTTCTACATTTACCTCCCAAATTCTGTTTGTCTGTTAGTAATTTTAGTCTATATAATGTTACTATAAGAAAATTATTTTAAAATAGACAGAAACCTCCGCTCTCTTCAATGTAAAATGATATCTTCTAAATTTTATTTACTAATTTTAAAATAATGGCAGAAATTGAAAGGGAAAGGTAGATGAAGTATTTTTCAATCTGATTTATCACTTAGTTCCAAAATCTAGGTTTCTTTCTAGGTAAACTGTATATTAATTCCTCTCCAAATGGTGAGAAATTTTAGCCACAAAGGGCTATCATATTTAGATAATACAAATTGTGTGTGATGTTTTAAATATTGTCATTTTGGCACTCAAGGGCTAAAAACAAGCAAAAAAACCAAACGAAAACCAAAAACATAATGGTAAACTCAAGCATATAAGAGACCATTTTAGGGGGGTTGATGCAATTTAAAGTCAACTGCACTGTGTTGACATGAACAGAAAACTAATTTAGTAATTTTATCTATAATGATTCCAGCATTCATTTTAAGAAATTACTATAATTTAGTAGTTTTATCTAATAATGAATATATCACCATTCACTGTTTCCTGGGGGTGAAGGCTAGCAGTACGGTATGGTAGTAGGAATCTAGCCACCTTTTATAGAAACCATTTTATGATAGTTACCACTTTGTCATTCAGGAAAGAAAAGGTTATTTTCATAAAGCTGTATTGTGTGAAATATTTTTTGTGGAATATGTGTTTCACCCTGTGCTTTTATAGTTCTTTGGTATCAGGTTTAATAGGGACGCATATGGTATGATGATGGGGGACAGCCACTTAAAAGTCAGTGTCTCACCAGCGCCTGGCATATAGATAACACTCCACAGCATTTACTGAATGAATGAAAAATCCTGTATTTCTCAGGATTTACAAGTAACAGCATAGAGTGGCAGTTGAGATCAGTGTGCACATGGCAACGGCTATAATTGACTCAGGCACTGTGCTCTTGAGTTCTGTTTCATCCTCACAACAAGCTTATGTAGTAGGTACGCTACATTATGCATTAATTGATGATACACTAAAATATTACCCATCTATCCATTTTATAAATAAGGTATCTAAAAACCAAAGAAAAGAATGAGTAAATTGTCCAAGTTTACATAACATTAAAGAGTGGAGCTGGTTTTAAAAGCCAGGTTCCAGGCTGACTCCAGGGTCCCTACTCTTAACCAGTGCCAATTCTCAATTGCCACATGTTTTATTTCATTACTTCAATTAGTTGAGATTCATCACCATTTCATAGCAAAGGAAACTAATACTCAAAAAATTTGAGTTTTGCCAAAAGATTTACACGTAGCGAGTGATAAAACCGGAATTCAAGAGCAAATTGGTCCTTCAGTCCTCTATTCTTCTCACTACTTTACACTCTCAGTTCTTCATGACATCAACATTAATGGAAGACACATTATTTCAAGGCACATAGTAGATGCTCACCATATATATCTGTTGATTGGATTCATGTAATAATGTGTTATTTACTCTTTAAAATTGAGGGTGTAGGAAAGTTTGCCTGGAATTAGAGACTTATTTGTGGGATTTGGGGAAAGAGACAGTAAATAAATAAATGCTGTATTTTACCAAGCCATTTTTGACATAGGAATGTAGCTTTGGTTTTCCAACAAGTGTTTGGAAGTGACACGTTTGATGTTATCTTCCTAATGAATTGCAGCATTGACCTGAAATTCTGAAAAGGATTAATTTGGAGGGCTTTCATGAGCATGTAGTGACTTCCATGATAGGTCTTTCATTAATTTTTCATTAATTTTCTTAGATTATATATTTTCAACATTTCTTATTTCTGTTAGGAAGCCTTGTTGTTACGTTCCGTATTGGCTTTATTGTACATGATAAACTGAAGCAAACCAACAAGGTTATGGAGTCACAAATCAATCATAAAAATTATAGATGGCTAGAAATCTAGATAATGTATGTTTTATGCTGCTTTTGAGTTAACACATTGGTTCACAGTCCTTTTCCAATGAATTCTTAGATCTTATTCTTAATACCAATACCAGAAAAATGTAATGTAGTCAAGGCTAAGTTGTTTTTAAATTGTATTATGTACTTTATAGAAATTGCACATGGATGAATGTTTATTTCTGGGGCAGGCTTACAAATCTAGTTATGTGTTATTTAGATATTTTATTGGTTTATCTGACTCTTCTTTTCTTCTTACTTTGCTTACGTGGTAAAACTAACTGGTTAATCCAACTGCCCACCTACTTTGTGCCGCCACCTACACAGCTGATTTTGCCTGAAGAAAAACACACACATGCATGAATTGGTTCTACTTTGAATCCATAGTCAGTAACATCAAGTGGGCCCTTGGTACATTTTTTAAAAATCTCTTTCCGCTTAAATAGATTATATTTCTTATCTTATTTCTCTTCAGACATCTATACCTCCTGCCCCATCCCCACTGTCAACTATGTTCTTCTATTTTTCTGAGAAAACAGAAATTATCAAAAATAAATTTCCATATACTCCACAACTGCTTTTACAAACGTATCTGCAGATCTATCCACTTTCCCCTTTTCCCTGCTGAACTTGGGAATGAACTCTTAGTGCTCCTATTTAAGGTCAAGACCTCTACAAATTGAGGAACAGATCGTTTCCCCTACTCAGGGACATCAATCCAATATTTCCCTTTCTCTTCTGCATCATATAATTTCTATATCATGCTGTATTATTCTCATCAGCATATAAATCTGCCGTAATATAGCTCATCTTAAAAGTTAATCTCCTCTTGATTATGCATTCCTCTCTTGTTATTAAACCAATTATCTTTTATTGGCAAAACTTCTTGAAAAAGAAATCTCCAGTTTCCCTCCTCCCACTCTGTCTTGAACCCTTTCTAATCAGGTTTCTGTCCCCACCAATAAGCTGCTCTTGTCAAGGTCACCAAGGACCTGCAAGTGGTCAAATCCAAGGGTTTCCTCTCAGTCCTTATCCTACTGGTACAGCATTTGGAATTCAACTGACACAATAAATTTGTATTTTTCACTATAATGTGGGTAAAGTTAGCATCAAAATACTTTTAACATGCCATTTACACCACTAAAGCCATTCATGTGATCTTTTCATAGTTATGGCATATTTGGATTTCTAAATATGTTAATGGGTTAACTATTGCCATCATGCCCCGTGATGGCCTGCCAGACACTGTAGGTACTCAGTTGGTCCTCAGGTACCACTAGAAGGCAATGGTGTTTTCTTATTTGGGAGAAGATCCTTTTCATCACATGCATTTGTATTGGGCCTGAGTGACTTGCCTCTACAAAATATAGAGAAGAATTTGAATGGTCTTTCTAAGAGTTAGTTAGTTTTTAAAATCTTTGTCTTTATTGTCAAATATAGGTTTGTGACTAGGTAATCACTCTTTTTTCAAACTCTTTCATTGCTATCATAGTCAATAATAATTGGCAAACTAAAATCACTCAACATCACTCAAATTCAAGCACTGTACAGAAAGGAACAGTCCTAAATGTAAGAGAGCTATTTAACAAAATTTATTTTCTGTATGTGGAATGTTTTCACTGATAATATTTGATTTCAAGTAATGCTAATATGTTCCCTTATGTATCTCTCTATTAAAAATAGATACATAATTATTAGCTCTGGTGACAAAGTTAAGGTAACTTTTTACATTTGCATTTTTGAATTTTTAAAATATCCTGTTAGAGTGACAGAGGACATCTAAGGTATGGGAAATAGTGAAGTTTTGGCAATTAGAGTTTAGGAATAATTTTATAGACAGAGTTCTATTATCTCTTCTTGTTAGTTTCTCCAGGGGGATATGTAACTACTGGGTTCAGTGGCTACATCATGAATATGTTATCTTTTCACAGGGAAATCTTGAATGTTTGATGGACAATTGTTTTCTCCAGAATCTAACAATTCTCTCCATTTTGAAAGGGTCTTGAAAATAGTCAGAATCTCATTGCCTGATGTCTTTTTATTCTACCACATGCCTCATTGTAGCTCTTTAAATTTCTGTAAATAATTCCTGCCTAGCCTGAGTTACATTATGCCCTTCAAATATTTGTTCACGGCTTTTTATCCTCCTTACCATTTGGCCAGCTTACAATTGTTTAACTCTATTAATGTTTCTGCATAAGTAAATGCCACCAGCACCTTAATCATTTCTGTGGCTTCGATTGTTCAGTAATTACCTCATCCTTATTCCGGCAAATGAGATCACTGCTGTTTTCATGCTGAGGCCAACCTTGCTGTAGGGAGGACTGAACACATCTGCCGTAGAGAAGACCTTCTCTCTGGGGGTGGGGTTGGACTTGAATGGAGGGATGCAGAGATTGGACAAATCTATGCAATACAGAAGGATCTGTCTTGGCTTCATGCCTGACACATTAAAGGACACTGTAGGGAAAGTAATCAAACATCTTCACTGAACCTGCTAGGATGAGAGGCGTTGTATATCTTATCTCTTACTTCTTCCAATCGCAGGAAATAGGGAGCATTATTTTTATTTTCACGGATGAGAGAAAGTGAAGTAATTTTGCCACAGGCTCGTACTTGGCAGAAGTAGTATTTGAATGCTGATCTGACTGATACAGGGTAAACATTTTTAGAATGAACTCAGTGGATCTTAAATAATAATAGAATTCAGCATTATATTCCAGTATCTTTCTGGATCCATCCCTGGGATGGGCTAGACTGTCAACCACAGTGTTTGCCCCTGTTCATTCTTACCGGTTTTATGTGTTCTCTCCTGGGTGCTCCAGCAGCCACTGTGACCAGCGACGTTCCCCACAGGATAACGCCCTCACTCAGAAGTGTGTCCCCAGCTCTGTCTCCACTTTTCCATTTCTCTCCAATGCTTGGGACAACGGGCGCTAAGCTGTAATAGGTTCATTTCATAATCTCTTAGACTTTCCTTTTGGAGTAAGCTATCCCAGATGGTGTGGCAATGATGAAGTTTTCCTGTAAGGTTTGGAGTATTTTATGTATGTCAGACTTTTATATTTTTCATCCCAAAGCCTTTGCATTTTGGAAAGTTGTAAAAGTAATAAAAGTTGCTGAAGTGTCAAGAATATGCAGTTAATAAGCACAGGTTTCCTCTTCCCCTGCTACTGCTGCTGAGCTGATGCAATTTTTATCATTAGAAATGTCCCTGGTATCCAGATATTCCCATGACTGTCATCATTTTACTGTCTGGATGGTTCATTGTTGTAGGGTCAAGTGAAACTGAGACTTATTATACAAGAATAAGCACTTTTTGGCAACATCTACACTAACATCTCAGCCTAGAGGTAAACTTTTCATATCTGCATGGGTTTTTCTTTTGCCCTGAGATAGTAGCAGCCAGGGATTATTTCAACAATCTCCCTCAGTTCATGAATTATAAATATTCCTATTTGTTCACTTTTTCAAAAGGAAACGCAGCACCTTGCAATATGTCATCATAGTTGGCTGGCATCGTACCGCTGTGACTTTTTTTCTTTTACCCCCTACACAATGCCCTTTGTTGTCTTCTGAGGTAGGCCCATAGATTTTTTTCTTAAAAACTGAACGCAAGGAAATCCCCCAGATCTCCCCTGCACTGCCTCTCTCATTCACTCCCATCACTATTTTTACCACCACCAGTATACAGCCCCAAGCTCCTCGCATCACACCCCTCTCCATGGTGTGGTCGGTAATGGGGAGAGTGTGGTGGACTCAGACACTGGGGCCTCGGAGCCTCACTCTGCCTCTTTCTGGCTGAGCAAACTCTACTGATATGCAGAGACCTCTATGCAAGGAGCAGGCCAGGCAAGGTGATTTGGAAGAATACCTTTTTTGAAAAATTTTTGTTGGAGTAGAGTTGGTTTACAATGTTGGGTTAGTTTCAGGTGTCTAGCAAAGTGAATCAGTTATGCATATACATGTATCCACTCTTTTTTTTTTTTAGATTCTTTTCCCATATAGGTCATTACAGAGTATTGAGTAGAGTTCCCCGTGCTATACAGCAGGTTCTTATTAGTTAATCTATTTTATATGTAGTAGTGTGTATATGTCAATCCCAATCCCCCAATTTATCCCTCCCCCACTTTCCCCCTGGTAACCATAAGTCTGTTTTCTATATTTGTGACTCTATTTCTGTTTTGTAAATAAGGTCATTTGTACCCTTTTTTTTTAGATTCCACATATAAACGATACCGTATATTTGTCTTTCTGTGTCTGACTTATTTCACTCAGTATGACAATCTCTAGGTCCATCCATGTTGCTGCAAATGGCATTCATTATTTCACTCTTTTTATGGCTGAGTAACATTCCATTGTATATATGTATCACATCTTCTTTATCCATTCCTCTGATGGACATTTAGGTTGCTTCCATTTCCTGGCTACTGTAAGTAATGCTGCACTGACCATTGGGGTGCATGAATACCTTTTTTTTAAATTAAAAAAAAATTACATATACATGTATCTATTCTTTTCCAAATTCTTTTCCCATTTAGGTTATTACAGAATATTGAGCAGAGTTCCCTGTGCTATACAGTAAGTCCTTGTTGGTTATCTATTTTAAATATAGCAGTGTGTACCTGTCAATCCCAAACTCCCAATAGTAGGCCTTAGAAAATCAAGACAGAGCTATGTTCCTTTGCCACAGGGATTATATTTATATTAAAAGGCCATCTACAGAGCAGAATTGTCCTCTCAATGGTCTGTTCTCAGTGTCTGTCTTCCTGCCCCAGAATCCCAGCCCCTCACACTTCCCCACCCCATGTGCTTTCTCAATTGCTTTGGCCCCATGTTTCCTGTTGGCTGTTCACTAAATATAGCCTGAAGATAATTGGTTAATTATCTGTGTATCTTATATTTATTTTGCCTCTTATAATCCAAACATTTACAACCTTATCTGTTGTTCAGGTTTGAGACAGTTGCAGCTACTCCACCTCCCTTCCTCCTTTTCTCTTTCTTTTTGTTTGATTGTGAGAGAAAATATTTTGTGTGTATGTGTGTGTCTGTGTGTAAATAAAAGATTAACGCGAAGCATGCTATGTGATGCAGATATCATGTGAGGCATAAAAACAAAGTAAGTACTAAGTATGTTCAATTCTAAATTTATATATATATATACACACATATATATATATACACACACATACACTTAAAATTGACGTGCTCACACTTGTGACTATTAAGACAGAAAATTTAAAAGAAGCCTACGCAGGTCCCTACTAAAAGTCAGCTTAATGCCTCCCAGTACTTCTAGAACTCAATTTTTTCAGACATCTTTTTCTGTTTTTCCTTAACAAACCTCATTATATTTTTCTGAGGTTGACATTTGCCCAGAATTTTTTTTTTTAATTTAGAGCTTTGATAGATAAAACCCAGTCACACTAGGTACTAAGCCAAAACCCATTTGAGAAGAATGAAGTTTCAATGAGGAAATATGGAAACAATGACAAGCTTGGAAGAAAAAAGGTGTAACTAAAGTAAATTCACACACACACACACACTCACACATACACACACACACCCCACAACCATGATCTGCAACTTAAATATTGAACACATTCATCCAGAGCAGCATACCATGTCCCTAAATAGCAACTAGAACTCTTTACAGAGAATGAGAAAGAAAAGGCAAACAGAAAACTGGAAAAAGTAATCTACATGGTAGCATTGGATGGACTAGAGAAAATAAGACCATTGGATGGTAACCACTTGAAATTGATCGCTGCAGCAAGCTTTCTTTGGAGGAGAGGGAGAAACACTAAATCAGTGAAGTTCTCAATTTTAAGAAGTTGAATTAGTCAAACATAGGACTAAAGCTATTGGATTTGTATCAAAAGTGCTGGTTTTGAAAGTAGGTTAGACTAATGCGTTTCTGATTAGCAATCAGCCGGTGAAACGTCAAGATTCTCAAAAACCATGACAGAGTGGAAGAGAAAAAAAACATTCTTTGGTAAAAATCTCAGTAAATAGTAATTTTCCTAGTGAAGAAAATAACTATAAGTCAAGAAGATTCCTTTGTTCTTCAGGGAGCTGGTTATTCTGTGGTTATTGGCACTTGGATCCAAGGTGATGCCATTTAAAGAGTGCATTCTACATGAGTGGTTTGATTAAACGTACTGGTTTAACAGCTGCTGTATCAATATTGGCTGCAAGCATCTTGTTTCATGCATATCCTACTATTGGATTTCAAGTTGCAGCTAAGAAACTACATAATAAAAAACGGAGTTTGTAATACTTGTCTGTTGGGTTTATTCTTAAGAAATATATGAACCCTATTAATTCAAATACATCTGTACACCATAAAGAAAGCCTTAAATTTAAACAATTACCATCAGGAAGCTAAAAATGAGGACAGAACAGAAAGACAGAAGAGATAATATAAAGAGAGTGTGAGAGAGAGAAAGCCCTCTAAATGTAGCAGGTTCAGTCAGCAAGCAGAACCCTTAAGGTTGAGACTTTGTACTATCTTACAGGTATTCTGCTGCCACAGTGGCTATAAGTGTCTGGCTCTCTTTAAGCATTTGTTGCCTTGGGTAATTTAAGGGTGTTGCTAAACTGATAAACCTGAGATACTCCTATTGTTGCAAGTATAATAAATATAAGGCAACCAATATCTTAGCTCATCAAACTTTACCATTATCTACATTGAAACTCATAAACACTCTTCAAAGTAGACAGCATCATGCCTAATTTTAAGCGAAACAATGGAAACTTACAAATATTAGTAATTTTTCCAGGGTGATATAGTCTATACTATAGGAGTAGTAGGATTGAAACCCTGTATTTTTGGATTTCTACTGTGAGGGCTGCTCCTTTATCATACAGCTGCCTTCTCCCCTGAAGTTTCTTCATAATGAATAAGAAAAATGTACAGAGAACCTTCTTTGCAACTAGAGAACAATTGCAAGTTCTGAGAACATTCTTCCTAACCAGGGTTGGAAGTTACCCATTGGGAAGTCGGAGGGAGATGCTAAGAATTGTGGCTTTAGTTCATCTTCTCCCATTTCTTCTTTCTCTTACATGCTTCTATTTAATTATGGGCAATTCCACTCCACTTTTTTTTCCAGACAGATTTTCTTCACTTTTATTGCTTCATGAATTTTGCAAGACTGTAAAATCCAGGAGACAATCCAACAGAATGAGTGTTCTTCCCCAACTTTTGGGGAACACCATGATTCTTCTTTTTGTCCATCTTAAGCTTTTGTTTTTCAAAAACACATTTGTTTTTCTATTGATTAGAAAATCCTCTCCGTATTTCTCATATAATACTACAGAAGAAGGCATTAAAAATCCCTAGAGTGAAACACTTCCAAAGGCTTATTTAATGACCTTTAGATTGAAGATGATATGTATGTCATCTAATTCAATTCATAAATTTTATAGCAGTTTTTACGTTCAAAATGGTATCTCAATTTTAAAATAAGTTTTTTTTAACATCTTTATTGGAGTATAATTGCTTTACAATGGTGTGTTAGTTTCTGCTTTATAACAAAGTGAATCAGTTATACATATACATATGTCCCCATATCTCTTCCCTCTTGCATCTCCCTCCCTAAAATAAGTATTTTATTGAAGTATAACATGCACATTGAAAAGTGCACAAATCACATGCAACTTAATGAATTTTCACAAAGTGAATACTCTTGTGTAAAGATCACTTGGATCAAGAAAAAAGCAATGCTCCGGAAATCCCATCCATACGCCTTTCCAATCAGTAAACCCTGAATATAGACAGTATCTTGACTTCTGACACAATATATTAGTTTTCACTGTTTCAAAACTTTATAAAAATATACGGCATGTGCTTTTTGTGTCTGCCTTCTTTTACTTCAAATTACGTTTGAAAATTTATTAATATTATCTCTGGGAGTCATTTATAACATCGGTAACAATGTCTCCCTTTATCCTGTTATTGATAATTTGTGTCTTTTTTCTCAAATACATACGACTTGTACATACAAAATACCCATTTTGTTGACATGTATTATATTTTATTAGTCTTTTTTAAAAAAGACACTTAGGGGTTAGTTGATATTTTCTATTGTATCTTTTTTGTTTCATTAACTTCTGTTCTTAACCTTATTTCCTTCTATTTTCTATAGATTAAATTTGCTGTTTTAACTTCTTGAGAGTATAAATTATAAGTTCATTAAGGCTTTAAGGTATTTAAACATACATATAAGATTATAAATTTGTCTGTAAACATGGACCTGTAAGCATTTACCTTTAGCTGTATTGCACAAGTTGTGCTGTGTTATATTTTAATTTTCCTTTTAGTAAAATATTTTCTAATTCCCATTGTGATTTCTTCTTTTACTCATGATTATTTAGAAGTGCTTGTTTAATTTTCAAACATTTAGGGATTGTCTAGTTTTTTATAAAAGTGAATCACTAAATTTCTAGGTTAAAGCCACTGTAATCAGAGAACAAATGAAATACGCAGATTGAAAACAAAATGTTTATATTTTTTCAGGTGACAAGTAGAATGTTTTCTTTGTATCAGTTACGTCATTTGGTTAATTATGTAGTTCAAAGTTTTTCTTTTAACAATTGATTTTTTTCTCCACTTTTGTCAGTTACAGAGGCAACTATATTAAAAATCTCCCATATGATTGTAGATTTTTCTGTGTTTCCTCTAGACCTGTCAGTTTTTGCCTTTTTTCTTTATAGGTTAATATAAAATTATTATATCTTACTGATAGATATACCATTTTATTATAACATCTTGTTTTTTTGCTTTAATGTTTATTTTGTTTGCTATTAGCATAACTACACCAGCTTTCTTTGGTTTAATATTTGCATGGTGATTATTTTTCATACTTTTAACTTTTCTATATACTTATACTTAATCTTGATATAAACATAAGTTTATTTTGTTTTACTTTAGTTTTTGTTTTAAATACACTCAGTCTCTGACTTTTAATGGGAATATTCAGTATATTTACATTTAATGAAATTGCTGATATAGTTGAGTTTAATTACACCATCTTAACATTTGCTTTTTTACAAATATTTATTTATTTTGGTTGTGCCAGGTCTTAGTGGCAGCAGGGGGGCTCCTTAGTTGCGGCTCCAGGATTCCTTAGTTTTGCCTCCCTGGCTCCTTAGTTGTGGAACACAGGCTCTTTAGTTGAGGCACACAGGCTCTTTAGTTGCAGCACGTGAACTCTTAGTTGTGGCATGCATGGGATCTAGTTCCCTGACCAGGGATCGAACCCAGGCCCCCTGCATTGGGAGTGCAGAGTCTTATCCACTGTGCTACCAGGGAAGTCCCATCATTTGTTTTCTCTTTGTCCAACCTATTCTATATTCTTTTTGTTGTTGTTTTCTTGTATTCTTTTAATGTGTCAGGAATATTTTCTATTCTGTTTTCCACCATTATTAGCCTGAGGTTTATATATCCATTATAAATATTTTAGTGATTGCCCTGGATATTATCACATTTAATATTGACTTAATAGAGTCGAACATAAATTTGAATCATTCCACTTTTAATAAAATATTAGAATCTTATTATACTTTACCACTTAATCTCTCTAGCTTTTTCTTTCCTATTGACATGCTTTTATTTCTATGTATATGTAAAACTCATAAGAAATTATTTTTATTGTTTAATGCACTCAATATTTATTTAGATAACTGTGTTTTTCATTGCTCTTTATTCCTTCCTACATTCTTGTGTTTCCACCTGCGATTTTTTTCCTTTTTCCTAAACATCTTTTTTAGTAGTAGTAGTAGTAGTAGTAGTAGTAGTATTTTAACGTTGTCTATTGGCTGTGAATTCTGTCAGTTTTGTTTGTGTGCAAATTTATCTATTTTATCTTTATTTTTGAATAGTATTTTTACTGGTCATAGAATTCCAGATTGGAAGTTATTTTCTGTCATCACTTTAATGATATCATTCTATTGTCTTCTGGCTTCCATTATTTCCTCTTGAAAATTCAGCTGTCATCTAATTGTCACTCATTAAAAGGGAATATGCATTCGTTTTTCTCTGGCTATTTTAAAAAAGATTTTTCTCTTATCCTTTATTTCAGCAAGTTTATCGCAAGGTGCCTACGTATAGTTTTATCTGTATTTCTCTTGCATGAGGTTTGCAGCACATTCTGAGCCTGAGGTATAAGGTTTTATGTCAGCTTCAGAATTTTTTAAAATTATATTCAAATATTACCATTGTCTCACTTCCACCTTTTAGGACTTCAATTACATTTATGTTAGTCATTTTCATGATGTCTCACACGTTCTTACTCCCTTTTCCAGATTTTGTACACTTTTATGCTCTGTGCTGTAGCTTGCAAATTTTCCAGTTACTTAATCCTGTCTTCTTTTGCTGTTAGACAAAAATCTATTGATTTTCTTTCCATTATTGTATATATTTTTCAATTTTAGAAATTTCATTTGATTATTTCAGCTCTCTGGTTAGATTGTCATCATTTCTTCTCTTTTCTTAAACATATCAATCACAGTTATTTTAACGTCTGTGTCTGTTAACTCTAATATTTGGAACACCTAAGAATCTGTTTTTATTTTCTGTTTCTCTCTTGGATCTTGTTGTATTTTCTTTGGTAATTTGGCAATTTTTACTGAATTTTGAACATTTTGGGTAGAAAACCATAGAGGCTGTCTATGATTTTATCTTCTTTGGAGAGCATATTTTTTTTCTTTTTGCAGGTAATTAGAGTAGGGGCAGAAAACCCCAATTTATTCTAGTATGAAATATATTTGAAGTTGATTTTCAAGTGTGTGTTTGTGGGTTTCTGTGTGTGTGTGTGTTAGCTTGTCTATTTCTAGATTATATTTTGGCAAAGATTTATAGGGGTTCCAACCGAAAGCCTGGACGTTTACCAAGGCTACTACTCATTGGCAAGCCCTGAGCTCCAATTTTTGTCTCCTTAGCATTGTGGACTGCCAAAAGCCCTGCTCTGATTTTCAGCCTTCTTCCTTCCTCTGCTTCTGAAGCAGCAAATTCCAAGAGAACAATTGAAGCACAATACCATGCTTGGCTCCATGTTTCCTTTTGGGATGTTGGCCCCTCAAGTCCTGGTTGCCTGGGAAGCTCTCCAGGGCCTTCAGCCAAATTTCTTTCTTTTCTTTTCTTTACTTTTTAGAAGTATCTAGCTTTCACATATGATGAGAGAGTTGGTTTTGTACTGGTGAGTTGGTCATAACTAGCAGTGAAATTGGTTTCCTAATTTTAAATCCTAACTCTCAGAGAAACTGGCAGTTCAGAAATACTATTTCACTTTTTGGTCCCCGTTTCCTGAATATAGAAAGAATATCACTATCTTGACAAAAATTAACAGAGTTGTTGACGTACATAGGTATGATCAACAATTCAGTTACAGATTTTCTTCTAAGTCATCTCGTTGTGTTGGAAGAAAATTCTTGACCAGCTTTTTATTTTATTTCCTCTTTTGCAACATTATCTACTGACTAAATTCATTTTCAGTTCTAATTTCTAATAAAATCTGGAGCAATGGTGGATTGTTTTTGTCAATAATTGTTTCTGGATATAAACCTTTTGTATATTATTTGTGTCACGCTATTATACTGCTTGTAGTGCCAGCTTTAAGTATTTTAAGGCTTTAGTGTTCTCCTGTAAAAATGAGGTTGTTTTTTTCAGTTTCCAAATTCATTTCCTGGCAGTTGCTAACAGCAACAAAGTTGTAGATCATCAAACCAGCTTCCAGAATGTTAAAAGTTTGTGGGCTTGCAAAGAATAACATAAAGATTTGTATGTGTTCTAATTTTGGCTTTGTCCTTAAAGTTTACAAGAGAGATGAAATGGCAGATCCCATGCTCCCAGCTACTATAACTCTGGGAAACAGTTTTATTTGTGTTCACAAACACCTTTGAAAGGCTGGAGTACACTTGACAAGAATATCCTTGCTTGAATCCTATGGTATGCTTTGATGCTGGTACTAGCTTATGCCCCACCCTGAACTGCCTTGGTCTTGCAGAGCTCTTTCAGATTAGAGAAGTGTATTTTTGAATAAATAACTCAGTCGCTCCATGCTTCAGTACCTTTATTTGTGAAGTAAGTTAATATAATTATACCAATTTTGCTTGTCTCAAAAGTAAGACTCAAATGAGATCATGCAGGTGAAGGTGCTTTGTAAATTGCCAAACTCTATATACGTACAATGAGGGGCAAACCCAGGGCCTGAGTAAAATCATTCAGTACCTCTGTTGATCAGGGCACTCCTCTTCTGCATGCATAACAACACATCTCCTAGCGCATTATGTTTCTAGTTTCATTCCCAGGAATATTAACATAAATCAGTTTGGACATCTAGACTGGGAGGAAAAGGTAAAGGTTATTGGTTACTTACCTTCACATTTCTTATCTTTATTTGGGCTATAGTGTATTTTCCTATGTCTTTCCTAGAAGGAATTTTTTAAAAAAATCATCCAGTTCATTAATCTTATTGTATAGATAAGGTAACCCACAAATACAAAGCCCAAATATGTAAATTTTCCTATGATGGGCTCATGGTTAGTCATTGTCAGAGCCAGATTAGAAATGATTATCTTAATTTGTTTTGTTGATGTACTATGAGTATAACATAGCATTGCACCATTTCAGATAAAACATACACACAGATACACACATGTCTACCTGTGTGCACACATGTATGTACAGGAAAAAAAACACTTTTCAGGCTTCCCTGGTGGCGCAGTGGTTGAGAGTCCGCCTGCTGATGCAGGGGACACGGGTTCGTGCCCTGGTCCAGGAAGATCCCACATGCCGTGGAGCGGCTAGGCCCGTGAGCCATGGCCGCTGCGACTGCGCGTACGGAGCCTGTGCTCCGCAACGGGAAGAGGCCACAACAGTGAGAGGCCCGCATACCGCAAAAAAAACAAAGCTTTTCTCAGGCTGTGCTGAAAGATCTAACTTCATTTCGTATCTCTTCCTTCATTACAAAGTGGATTTCCTTTCCATTCAGATACCCCGCTGTTCAGGCAATAGTTCTTCCTGTTGGAATCTTTTGCTGACTCTCAGCTGGCATATTTTTCTCCATCGTAGAGTCACACTGTGTTAAGATCTGATTATTAGAGCCCAAAGTCTATGAAAAGGATCCATAAACCTATTGAAGAGCAGTGTGGTGGCTGGAGAGTGATGCTAGATGTGCAGAAGTGAAAGGGTACAGGAGGGTGAAAATGGAGAAGAAAGCTCTGGAAAGTAGTCAAGTACAGAAAGAAAAGGCACAACACCTTAGTGTGTGTGTCAGAGCTTGACATTTTGTACTCCGGGATGTGGGGAGGATTGATTTGAAAATAAAAGGCAAAATATTTAGATGAGACTTGGTAACATGAACACAAAATGATAATGCTCAGGGACCATCATTGTTCTGCCTCAATGGTAGACAAAATGTTTTCTGCTAGCCAGCATACTTTGCAAAGGGGTACGAATACTCTTGGGGAACAGAGCAATATATGGGGGTGTGGGAGCCCATAGCTATATCTTTGTGCAACATCAGTTTTAGTTATAATTTAAAATATTTTATATCAAGCAAAAACAGATTATTGAGTAGAATACAAATTTCAAATTTTTGAGTAGAATACATGATTCCAAAGAAACTCCTGCTCACTGGGTGCTATTTGAGGCTACTTCCCACAGACTCACCAGTAAATATGACAACTTATTTTGCTCTGCTCTTAAAAGTACTTAAGTAAAAATGTTTGAGAATCATTGGAACATTTGTGTTGTTGAATATCTAGGCACCCTATATAGTTCTCACAAATCCTTGCTTTCACTCTCTGACCTTCTGAATAACAAATGTCAGATGTTGCCCTTTCTAATTCCTAGTGTGAAGTATAGATGGTTGATTCTTTGCAAATTGATGCATTCTTTTCTTCTACATTTTAATTTGCTAAAGTTACTTCTCTTGGAAAGCTGTGTTTGTATGTCATGGCCCTTCTAATGAGAGTAATTAATTTTCATCTGGCTTTAAAATGTTTCACAAATTTGCCTAACATGAAAGAATATCTTATATTCACATCCAGGATAAGAAAGAAGCATTTTTACTGTGTAAAACCAACTTTGAATGAATGAACAGGGGGAGGAAATAAAGGAGGAAATGGAGAAGAAATGTATAAAGTGCTTCATCTGGTAGAATTATATACTGAAATTGATGACCTTACTTTGTATTTGTAAAGGACTCAAAGCATTTGAAGGGATATTAAATCATCAGATTTCAAAAATTGTTGAAAATCCAATGGCTTCTTTAAAAATATGACTTCATGTACTTAGGAAAAAGTAAAATGATCCTTCCCAAGCAGCCATTAGGAGATTAAAGGTGTGTAAGATCTCTGAATCATACAAAGGAAGTATACTTAGACTTTGATTTAAGGAAATTCAGAGATAGATATTAATATTAACTGAGTCTTAAAAGTTGACTTATCAAAGTTATATTAAGGAAAGAATGTATTTTGAGTCCCAGATTTAATGATGTGCAAAAAAAAATTCCATACTGGATAAATTAATATTCTTTATGTGGCCCTTAAATGGGAAAAAAAAATTTATCATCTACTTGACTTTGTTGTCTTTGGTTACAGTAGAATTAATATTTTTTTCTTTTTCCATACTAGGTTGTCATGCAAATGCAAATTGTGTTGGAAATGCAAAGTTAAAAGATGACTAGTGTTAGAATAAAGAAGTGCAAATATATTTGACAGCCTCAATTACTGACATCACTGTTACTGAGTAGAATTCCTCCTCATTTTCATTCCTTCTTGTTTTAAATCTTAAAGAGAAACTTATAAATATCTAAAACCGTTATAGGAGATTTGAGAAGCTCAATTTCCCAACTGATACCCACTTGAACTCAATTAATAACAGTCCGTCAACAGGTATATGGTAAGTGACACAATGTGTTATGAAGAGCATCTTGGCACAGGTATTAAGTGTGAGTGAATATTCCTATTCACAGCTTCAGAGCAGCAGCCCAGGGTGTGGAGAAGTACTTAATTTCTCATCCGGCTTCCTTGTACTCCAGACGAGGATGGGTCTCAGTTCCTTTGAAAATTGTGGGGTTCACTGCACTAACAGATAACCCCTAAGATACTGTCTCCCACCACAGTGGCCTTATGTAGATGGTGTTTCTTCAATTAGTAGTACCAGCAAACAAAACAAAGTGTTATTACTTTCACGCAACCATTTTCATTTTTCTGTATTCTCTTCCATATTTGTACATTATTTTAATCATAATATGGATACAATCCAATCTTAGCTGGAATTAGTAGATCTCAATTGAGTTAAGGTGTATGAAAGCACCTTTAAAATTTTGTAGGGCCATCCCAAAGGCAAAGGGAGCCTGTTGTTGTTCAGATTCTTTCTTAAATATCTTTACATATCTCCACAAGGGGGGAAAGTGCTTTAGAAAGGACAGAAGAGGTTGGGAGAGGCTGTGGGATTCAGTGAAAGTGCTTTCACAGACACAGAGGGCCAGCTATGTGATGCCTCAAGGGATCAAAGATACAGTCCCTCCCACTGAAATGCTAACACTCTAGTGCAGGTATATTAATTTCTTACTGCTGCTGTAACAAATGACTGCAAATTTGGCGGCTTAAGACAACACACATGTATTATCTTATAGTGCTGTGGGTTAGAATTCTGACGTGGGTCTCACTGGGCTACAATCAGAGTGTCAATAAGGCTACATTCTTTTCTGGAAGCTCTAGAGGAGAATCCATGTATTTGCTGTGAATTATTCCTCTGGGACGCTCCCGTCTGAACGCTGGGAGTCTAGGGGACCCATCTCGAGGGGGGAGCATCTGGAATCGGGTTATTTTCCACACAGTTGGGGAGAGGGGTGCGTGAGGTCATTGTGAGGGTCCAGGTGTCTGGAGTGTCTGACCAGAGACGCTCTTGTAGAGGAAGAGGCACAGAAAAAAGGGTAGAGCATTTCCCCACACAAACTACCCATCTTGCTGTATTATTGTTTCCAGTTTCACCATAGATTTGGAGATTGGGGATTCTAATTTAAATTCTTTTTTATAAAAGAGCAGAAGAAATAAATGGTGGAAAAGAAGGAAAATTAAACCTCTGCTTAGCCTCTCCTAAGTGCCAGATGTGGTTCTTAAACCAATATACACCTGATCTCATTAGTGGTCCTACCTTGACGGTTTGACATTGTTCCACATGTGTTCTTATGAATGAGAAAACAGTCTCTGAAAGGTTAGGCATTTATTCAGAAGAGGTCCCCATTAACGGGGTCTGCGTTCATGAATGTGCAAAAGAGTAGACTCTTCTCTGACTAGGAAACATTTTGTTCCAGCACGTAGGCTGTGCAGGAGTAGAGCATTGTTGTTACAACTCATATTGTTATAACTTAGTGCATTCTGTCCTCTCTGAGATTTGAGGGTTCTTTTTTAGTTCCAATTGTATTTCAAGCTTTGCCTTTCTGGGATGACCTTATAAACTACAGATCTCATTTGAATAGAGGGACTTAAACGAACAGCAATCACCAAATGGCTCTCCCTGACACATGGCAGAGCAAAACAGATGTAAAGGTTTCATACCAGAATCCTAGAAGTCGGCATTAGTCCATTTTGTAAAATCAGTATCTTCTCATGTAAG
This sequence comes from Pseudorca crassidens, assembly GCF_039906515.1. NCBI lineage: Eukaryota > Metazoa > Chordata > Mammalia > Artiodactyla > Delphinidae > Pseudorca > Pseudorca crassidens. The sequence goes on from NC_090313.1 coordinate 10,047,296, forward strand.
TCAGGAAATACTTTTTGCAAGTGGAACTTACTGGTATTCCACAGATGTAGGCTGATGAGGATAGAAACAAGCCATCATACAAGAATGCCTCAAACCTCCTCCCCAGAAAGGCTCTGAAATGTGCACATCATGGTGAGGACCTTGGCATAAGTCAAGATTTATGAACTTAATTCTAGCATTTTTCACTAGAGAGGAGCTATGTTTTTGTTTTGTTTTGCTTTGTGTTATCTAAATAAATTGAGCTTTAAAACTCAACAAACTATATTTAAAATAGATAACCAACAAGGACCTACTGTAGAGCACAGGGAACTCTGCTCAATATTCTGTAATAGCCTAAATGAGAAAAGAATTTGAAAAAGAATAGATACATGTATATGTAGAACTGAATCACTTAGCTGTACATCTGAAACTAACACAACAGTGTTAATCAGCTATGCTCCAATATAAAATTAAAATTAAAAAAAAAACTCAACAGAGATGATTTACTAAAATATCCAAATCTAGGAAACAAAGACTGTTTCCCCATAGGGAGGGTAAGAGACCATTTCAAAAGCAGTGGGATATCTAGGCAAGGCTTTGATGTAGGGCAGTATTTTGATAGGCATAAAAGAAGAGGAAATAGTTTGGTTAAAGATGTGTATAATAAATATGTGTATGTGTAACCAAAGCAGCACCACAAGGCAAAGACATTTTCAGATCCCCAAACATGTTAGGATTTAGAATCAACTCCATCTCTCACCAGCTAGACAAGAGTGGGCAAATGCTGTACATTTTCAGATTCAAGTTTTCTCTGTGTATTATACAGGTTAGGCTAAAGGTTAAAATAAATCATGTGCATTAAAGTTTCTAGGTCTAGTACACATATAGGAAGACTCTATTCCCCTTTTCTTTCATCTGATGAAACATCACCTTAATATTTTCTTTTTGATCAGTGGTTTGTTTCCTAACATAGAAATGGGTGGACTTCCTCAATTGTGGTTTTGTAAACATGTTCAGTTGTGTCTTTTCTCTCTACTTCTGTATCTTGTGGTTAAATTTGGGGGCATAGGATAATTCTGTAACTCCTTTAAACTTTAAACTCTGGAAAACGCATTACAGTATGGATATTGAGACACAAAATTTACATCAAATTCATTTCTTCAAATATGTTAGTACATGAGAAAAGACAACAGCTATTCAGGGAGGTGGAAATTGCAGCTCGGATTTTTTTCATCTGTTTCTACACTAAATCAATAATCACGATAGTTAAACTTTATTTGTTGTTTGATACTCACTGTGGGGCTTTCCCATTATTGTATATAAGTAAGTAGAAATATATCTCTTAAGATGTATTTTTTTTGGTGTTTCTCATCCAAAAGAAGACATGGACTTTTAAAGTTGTCTCCCTTTGAGTTGATCAGGGAGATACTAATATATTTAGCTTATATGAACACATTTCAGGAAAATATTGATAAAGATTGAAAGCATTATTTTTTCTGTTAATGATCTTGTTACATTCCCTCCCTTCATGAAGCAACAGAGTACGCTTGCTTAAAATATTATTTAAAATAATCCCCGGTGGAAATGTCAGTAGGAATGATCTTGAATGACCTAACGTGACAGCATTTAAAAAGTCTTCCATTACTAGACCACAACCAGCCTTAAACACACACACACACACACACACACACACACACCGCTAACTTGCAAACATTCACTACAGCAAAGCTTAGAATTTTGGATTTGGAAATTTAGAAACACATCCAATAAGTTTCTCAGGTTACATTTTTAAAATTTATTCTCCCCAGCTTTCATTGTATGTAAGGTAATAGTTTGCAGCTGATAGCGTTCTCTAAAATGTCATGACATCAGATCACTTTTCAATTAAGGAAAAAATAACCCAGACAAAACAGGCTGACTGTCTTTCCACTGTTGAATGTGCCAACTGCTCACCTTGAGTTTCCTGAATGCCCAGAGCTGCCTGCAGACTGCAACCAGCCTTATCTAGCATCACCCTCACACCCTCCAAACCTAGCCTGTCAGTCAAGAGGTCTTCAGAAACCTCTTGCCCCATAATCACCTTCCCCTGACCTGGGAAGCCCACGCCTCCTTCCATACCCCACATCCTGGCCATCTCTGATTGGCCCACACCTCGCTTTGTCTCTGAAGTCTTCCATTAACCATGTGGATTAGAAGGACAGCTCTTAGTGTGTATGTCTCCACCACATATTTTTCAGCTAGTTATCAAGGATGGCCATCTTCTTTGGCCAGTGGCATTTATAAATGAATATTAAGTCTTTTATTATTTTTTAAAATAAATTTATTTATTTTATGTATTTACTTTTGGCTGTGTTGGGTCTTCGTTGCTGCGCGCGGGCTTTCTCTAGTTGCGGCGAGCGGGGGTTACTCTTCGCTGCGGTGTGCGGGCTGCTCATTGCGGCAGCTTCTCTTGCTGCGGAGCACGGGCTCTAGGCTCACGGGCATCAGTAGTTGCGGTGCGTGGGCTCAGTAGTTGTGGCTCGCGGGCTTAGTTGCTCCGCGGCATGTGGGATCTTCCCAGACCAGGGCTCGAACCCATGTCGCCTGCATTGGCAGGCGGATTCTTAACCAATGCGCCACCAGGGAGGTCCCCAAGTCTTTAATTATTGTTGATCTGTTTCTGTCTAAGCTACCTTGACGTCCACATAAAACTGTAAATTCTTTAAGGAGGAGGATACCTTAAACTTTTAGTAGATTTGGGTCTTAACACTGTCTTTTGTACAGAGTTGGAATGAAATGAAGACTTTTTCATTTGTTTCCATACCTGTGTGCTGAAAGACTGAACCAGGGTTTAAAAATTGGTAACCATGTTGGAATTTCTATTCTATACGAAATTATAAAAGTAAAAAGAAAGGAACAGGCATGGGCAGGCACATGCTTAAGTGGTGTTTCTGAGCGCAGTGATTTCAAACTTGGCTTTTCGTTTTGTTTGCGCTATTCTTTGTTACCTGAAACCAGGTTCACTGAGGTGTGACTGTAAACCTTCCAGATCGTGTCCTCCTTTGTGGCTCCCGGCTACTCTACTTCTCTGGTTCTTCTCCAGCACACTGTGATTTCTTTCAGGGGCCGTAGCAAGTCAGTTACAGGTCAGAAAGGCTTTTGGGTGAAGATGAACTTTATGCCCCGAAGAGAGCAGGCGAGTAGATGTGAGGGTGCAGAACCCGTGGGGATGAGCCAATAAGTCATTCTCTGTGCCATTTCTAAAGGAGCTGTGCTAAAATACGCTCTCTGAGTAGTGCCTTTCCCAGCGGTTTTATTTCTTTTTTTTAGAAATTAAAAGTATGGATCTGATGCCAAAGCTGCAAACCCCAAATCCAATTTAAGCAAAGGAAATCAAGACTTAAGACTCAAGTGTGCACTTGGAAGAGATGCGGGAGGTGGAAGGAGGCTATGACTCTCAACCAGCTCCCCACTTCTCTTCCTCCTGCCCACCTGGTACCCCGAAAACATGTCCAAACTGCGAGATCATTTATTAAGTTAGCACACTCTGACTCTGAAACTGTATTTGTGAAAGAGTTAAAGTAGAACTTAAAGAAAATTCAAATAAAAAAATGAAAATTGAATACATAAGCTAGTGCAGATTTCCTCCCAGAATTGAGTAGGTCAAACTCCCTTTAAAACATGCGTGGCTTGGTAAACAACAGGGACCTACTATATACCACAGCACACATTCAGTATCTTGTAATAACCTATAATGGAAAAGTATCATCACTTTGCTGTACACCTGAAACTATCACAGCACTGTAAATCAACTATACTTCAATTAAAAAAAAAAAAATGCCTGGCTTGTCTACAGCTCCACACCCCACAGTTTGCTTTATGAGGTATGCAAACATTCTCAACCTTTCCACCGCTATAGATTTCCGCTTTCTACCTTGTGCTCTAATAAGCAAGGCTTGTCTGATTTTCTTCAACAAGTTAGTAAGAAGTAGTTTCCTTGTCTCCTTCCTGCCGCCTCACAAGTGCCTACTCTTCCTCACTTCCTGATTGCTTTTGGCCCAACCTGTAGGGAGAGGGAAGGGCAGTGCTTGCCTTATTCATTGTATGGGGGGAGGGTAGTGGTTCCAAACCTGCCCTTTCAAACGGTACTGGACTTCCACTCTTTTAAAAATAAATTTTGAGTTTTTCTCATATTTGTTTTGTATCTTCAGTTAAATGATTTTCTTTTAAAAGCAAGCTTGAAATTAGAGCATGCACAGCAGCATTCTCTTCCCAATTCCCTTAATAGATGAACATCCAACCTCTTCTTGACACTGTCAGGGCCAGGGAACCCATCACTTTGTCGGAGAGTTGGTTCTCTCTTTCACTGGACAGCTAAGAGTGTTGGGAACTTCTCCATCTTTATTGATTAATTTATTCATATATTAATCATGTATTTATTGAGCACCCACTATATGACAGGCACTGTTCTAGGCACCTGGAATATAGTAGTGACCAAAGATATGACAATCACAGTCCTTATTTAAGGGCATTCAATCTAGGCTTCCCTCTACTTATTTGTCCTACTTCTGTCTTCCAAATAAATTCCACTGTTTTCATGACAGATTGACAAATATTGGAAAATGACTGATTTTTGCCTTTTTCAGATTAAACATTCTTTGTTCACTGCGTCAGTCACTGAGTTCTAAGCCATCAGTGTCCCCTCATTGTGTGCCTTCAGCAAGTCACTGTGACCTCTGTGTGGTCTGAGTACACTTGGGTCCTCAACCAGAGCAGGGCTCAGTGTACAGGGACAGGCTAGGAGGCCAGACTCCAGTGGTTTCAGTACCAGCTCCATCATTTCCTTGCTGTGTTCTCTTGGGCAAGTCACATACCACCTTGTGCCTCAGTTTCCTCTTGTGTAAAGTGAGACTAAGAATGCCACCTACCTCAAAAAGTTGCCATGAGATTAAATGAGTTAGTATAGGTAAAGCACTTAGAGTAGCTCCTGGCCCAAAGTATATGCTCAGCAAATGATAGTTGTTATTCTTACTATTGTTATAATTGGTGTTGGAATAACCTTTCTGTTCCTGCAGCCTCATTATTTCAGGACTCATATCATATGTTGGTTTACCAATGCTGGGGATAATTGACAGTAATCTGCTTTGGCTATAGATTCCTCTCAGCTCAGCAAAGAGTCTGGGGCAGAGTACATGTTCAAGAAATGCTGGCTAAATATCTTGGCTTTTGAAAATACTCCTAAACAGAACATAGGAAGGATTTCTCCTCTTATTTTCCCATGTGAAATGATATATTCCTGTAGCTATATTCTCAAACTTTAGTGGCTGATGTGCTGTTAAGGCTTCTTTGAAAAAGTTGTTATAAACTGCCATTCATTTTAAGCCTTAATTAAAAATGGTGGAGAGGCACCACTTCTTGTGATAAAATATGCAGAAGGTTTGGGTTTTCAGTGTATATAGATCTGGTCACAGTTGAACTCTAAGTTCCAGACCATATTCTACATCATCCTTCATGGAACTTCCACATTGACTTCCCGGAGGCTCTGTGTGTGTGTGTGTGTGTGTGTGTGTGTGTGTGTGTGTGTGTGTGTGTGTGTGTGTGTGTGTGTGTGTGTGTGTGTGTGTGTTTTAATTTATTTTCATAATCACTGGCTTAAATGTTTTCCCTCTGTAGTTGAAGAAGACAATGTCAACTTATAATGAATAAGTACCTCTGAATGTCTTCCCTTCCTGCCTCTTACCCTGCTTCTCTGGAGTTTCTGGAGGACTGACATCGTTAACAAAAGGGTTTTTACAAGGCCCATCTCCTCGTAGAAGCAGCTGGGAGACAAAGTCTGAGAAACTTTAAAAGGAAGCAGACCTCCGATATTTGCCCCTTCCTTAAATAGAAGTAAACAAAGTGTTTAGCAGTACCGTTTTCATCTGTTCTTACAGTTCTACCCATTGGGTGGAGGTCTCCCCATAGTTCTGGATGTGAATGGGCAAAGTGGGTTTTATATACCTGCTGTGAAACACTGTTCAAAAGTATGAGCCTCAGCCTGGCGCATGTATTGACCTGTCCTTGTTACCTGCAGTTATTTTAAAAGTTTGCCCACTGTCCTGATTACTGCCTTGGCATAACACATTGAGGGAAGTGTTTCCTGGCTCTAAAGCAAATGTGTGCTAAAACGTGGAAAACACTGCATTTCAGTCAAGGTTCCCAGTTTACTGCTCTACACTTTCTCATAAGAAAGCTAATAAAACTACACATCTGCTCTGATTCTTGTTTTCATGGTTCGTGCAATAGGATGCAGCCCGACTCCAATGTTAACTTTCACTGAAGGGCTTTGGATGTTGAATTTTATTAAACAATAGTGCACTTTAATTTCAACAGATGCCCTTGATTCTTTAATATCATAGCTTTTGTTCTGCTAAGTCTTAACTTCTGATAATGTAAGGACGACTGGAGAGCAACTCAATATGACCTCCTATAGGTGTGACTGGCTGTAAAAAGTCTTTGAGTCAAATTGTAGTTGTTTTTCAGATTCCTTAAATTTAGGGAATCCCATTTCTTCTAGTTTCTGGAAGGAGAAGTGAATCATACTTTCTAGTGCTTTAACTGAGTGTGTTAAAGTTAACATATAATACTCTAAGCCTTAGACTTTTTTCCTACTTTTTTTCTTTTTCAGAAAATAGATTTTCTATTTGTTATATATATATTTTGAGAAGAGAGTTGAAATTTCTGACTTTAATTTTAGATTTTTCTATTTCTTCCTGAAGTCCCACTGGTTTTTGCTTCATGTATTTGAAGCTCTGTCAGTAGATGCAGAAACATCCAGGATCATTATGGATTCTTAGTAAATTGACTTATTTATCATTAGGAAATGATCCCTCCTTATACATTGTAAGACTGTTTGCCCTGAAATTTATTTTGTCCTTTATTAATATCATTTGATTATTGCTAGCATGGTATATTGTTTTCTGTCCTTTTACTTTCATTTTTAATAGCTCTGCTAAGGTATAAAAGATAATAAAATAATCTGTGTATATTTAAAGTGTACAATTTTACAAGTTTTAACATATGCAGCCATCATCATACTCAACAATATCAATATGTCTGTCACCCCAAAAGTTTCCTTGTGCCCCTTTGTACTCCCGACCTTCTGCTCCTCACTGACCCTTTACCACTCTCCAAGCAGTCACAGATCTGGGGGGAAAAAAAGAGATTATTTCTTTATTACTGGTTTTAAGTACTTTCAATATGATGTGTCCTAGTGTAGTTTTCTTTATGTTTCTGGTCTTTGGAGTTAAGCTGTTTGGATCTTTGGTTTTATTGTTTTCACCAATTTGGAAATTTTCCAGCCATTATTTCTTCAAATTTTTTCTTTCTTGCCCTCTTGACACTCTCCCCTGGAGTCTCCAATTAGACATATATCCAGTCATTTAAAGTTATCCCACAGCCCACTGAGGCTCTGTTAATTTTTTTTTTAAGAACTGTTTTCTCTGTGGGTTTCATTTGGAATCATTTCTATTGCTATGTCTTCAAGGTCACCACTCTTTTTCTGCAGTTAATCTAACTAGTCATTAATCTCATTCCATGTATTTTTTTCATTTCATAAACTGTAGTTTTCACCTATAGAAGTTTGTTTTGGGCTGGCTTTATATTGTCTGTGTCTGCACTTAACTTTTGAGTGTATGGAATGTATACAGTTTTAAGGGCTGTTTGCATGTCCCTGTCTGGTATTCCAACATCTGGGCCAGCAGCTCTAGGTCAGTTTTGATTTATTGATTCTTCCCATTGTTATGGATCATACCTCCCTGCTGTTTTGCATGCCTGGTAATTTTCTTATTGAATTCCAAATATTTTTCACTTTACATTTTTGGATGTTAGATATTTTTTGTATTCCTATAAATGTTCTCGAGCTTATTCTGGGATGCACTTAAGTTACTTGGAAACAATATGCTCTTGCTTTCAGAATTTGTTAGGTGAGACTGAAGCATTGCTCAAACTAAGCTAATCCCCCCCCCCCCATACTAAGGCAAGATGTTTATTTATACTCTGCTCAATGTCCCATGAATTACGAATTCTTCCAGTCTGACTAGTGGGAATAGGCACTGTGCCCATACTTGTGTGTGTGTGTTTGAGGCACTGTTGCCTCTGTTCCTCTCAGATGATTTTCCCCGGTCTTGAGTGGTTTCCTCATATGCAATTTTTCGTTAGTACTCAGCTGAATACTCGAGGGGACCCTCTGTAGATCTTAGAAGTTTTCTCTCTCTGTAGCTCTCTCCTTTCCCTGGACTCACCTCCATCTCAATTTAGAGAATCCACTGGGCTCACCTTCCTTCACTGTGTACTGGAATATCTCTCAGGCTTTAAAGTCAGGCAATAGTAGAGCTCACCTTATTTCTTTCCCGTCTTCCAGAGACCTCTGCCTTTCATTTCTTGGTGTCCGGTGTCTTGCAAAGTTTAATTTGTCAATTTTTTGTTGTTTCACGTGAGAGAGTATGTATGGTCCTCATTACTCTATCTTGGTCAGAAGTAGAAGTCATTTCGGCGTTTAAAGAAAGTCTGCATAATTATTAAGCTCTCAGATTGTGGTATATGGTTCATATAGCATTCACATTATTTTTCAGTCATATTTCCAGCATTGAAATTTGCTCATTATGGTGTTTGACTACAAAATGTTAGCAAATGTTAATAATACTCTTGGGCCTTTGTTCCTTAAGCCATTCAGTTACATTTAATTAGCCTCAAACTTTATGAAGAACATAGGGAGAAGCATGATTAATATTTATAATATGCAATTATATTTTGTATTATAATAAGTATAAAGTGGCATCAGTGTTGGGCAGCAGAAAGTGAAAGATTGTCTGTTAAAATTAAGCGGTGTGATTTTGGCCACATTATATGGTGAAATGAAAACTTTTTCTTCACTCTGTGCTATCTGGGGTGTGTGTGTGTGTGTGTGTGTGTGTGTGTGTGTCTGTGTGTGTGTGTGTGTGTGTGTGTGTGTGTGTGTCTTTACTGTAACAAGGTATCATAAGTTAAACAGAGAACTTGTGAGTGTTTCAGATCCACCAGAGGGCAGACAGCAGAAGCAAGAAGAACTACAGTTCTGCAGCCTGTGGAACAAAAGCCACATTCAAAGAAAGATAGACCAAAAAAAAAAAAAAAAAAAAAAAGAGGGCTATGTACCGGATAAAGGAACAAGATAAAACCCCAGGAAAAAAAACTAAATGAAGTGGAGATAGGCAACCATCCAGAAAAAGAATTCAGAATAATGATAGTGAAGATGATCCAGGACCTCAGAAAAAGCATGGAGGCAAAGATCAAGAAGATGCAAGAAATGTTTAACAAAGACCTAGAAGAATTAAAGAACAAACAAACAGAGATGAACACTACAATAGCTGAAACGAAAAGTACACTAAAAGGAATCAATAGCAGAATAACTGAGGCAGAAGAACGGATAAGTGACCTGGAAGACAGAATGGTGGAATTCACTGCCACAGAACAGAATAAAGAAAAATGAATGAAAAGAAGACAGCCTAAGAGACCTCTGGGACAACATTAAATGCACCAACATTCGTATTATAGGGGTCCCAGAAGGAGAAGAGAGAGAGAAAGGACCTGAGAAAATATTTGAAGAGATTATAGTAGAAAACTTCCCTAACATGGGAAAGGAAACAACCACCAAGTCCAGGAAGTGCAGAGAGTCCCAGGCAGGATGAACCCAAGGAGAAAAACGCCGAGACACATAGTAATCAAACTGACAAAAATTAAAGACAAACAAAGTTATTGAAAGCAACAATGAAAAAATGACAAATAACATACAAGGGAACTCCCATAAGGTTAACAGCTGATTTCTCAGCAGAAACTGTACAAGCCAGAAGGGAGTGGCATGATATGCTTAAAGTGATGAAAGGGAAGAACTTACAACCAAGATTACTCTACCCAGCAAGGATCTCATTCAGATTCAATGGAGAAATCACAAGCTTTACAGACAAGCAAAAGCTAAGAGAATTCAGCATCACCAAGCCAGCTCTACAACAAATGCTAAAGAAAATTCTGTAAGTGGAAAACACAAGAGAAGAAAAGGACCTACAAAAACAATCCCAAAACAATTAAGAAAATGGTAATAGGAACATACTTATCGATAATCACCTTAAATGTGAATGGATTAAATGCTACAACCAAAAGACACAGGATCCCTGAATGGATACAAAAACAAGACCCATCTATATGCTGTCTACAAGAAACCCACTTCAGACCTAGGGACACATACAGACTGAAAGTGAGGGGATGGTAAAAGATATTCCATGCAAATGGAAATCAAAAGAAAGCTGGAGTAGCAATACTCAAATCAGATAAAATAGACTTTAAAATAAAGAATGTTACAAGAGACAAGGAAGGACACTACATAATGATCAAGGGATCAATCCAAAAAGAAGATATAACAATTATAAATTCACCCAACATAGGGACACCTCAATACATAAGGCAAATGCTAATGGCTATAAAAGAGGAAATCAACAGTAATACAATAATAGTGAGGGACTTTAACACCTCACTTACACCAATGGACAGATCATCCAGACAGAAAATTAATAAGGAAACACAAGCTTTAAATGACATAATAGACCAGATACATTTAATTGATATTTATAGGACATGCCATCCAAAAACAAAAGATTACACTTTCTTCTCAAGTGTGCATGGAACATTCTCCAGGATAAATCACATCTTGGATCACAGATCAAGCCTCGGTAAATTTAAGAAAATTGAAATCACATCAAGCATCTTTTCTGACCACAGTGCTATGAGATTAGAAATAAATTACAGGGAAAAAACGTAAAAAACACAAACACATGGAGGCTAAACAATACATTACTAACCAAGAGATCACTGAAGAAATCAAAGAGGAAATCAAAAACTACCTAGAGACAAATGACAATGAAAACATGATGATCCAAAACCTATGGGATGCAGCAAAAGCAGTTCTAAGAGGGAAGTTTATAGCTATACAAGCCTACCTCAAGAAACAAGAAAAATATCAAATAAACAATCTAACCTTACATCTAAAAGAACTAGAAAAAGAAGAACAAACAAAACCCAAAGTTAGTAGGAAATAAATCATAAAGATCAGAGCAGAAATAAATGAAATAGAAACAAAGAAAACATTAGCAAAGATCAATAAATCTAAAAGCTCGTTCTTTGAGAAGATGAACAAAACTGATAAACCTTTAGCCAGACTCATCAAGAAAAACAGGGAGAGGACTCAAATCAACAAAATTAGAAATGAAAAAGGAGAGGTTACAATGGACACCACAAAAATACAAAGCATTCTAAGAGACTACTACAAGCAACTCTATGCCAATAAAATGGACAGCCTGAAAGAAATGGACAAATTCTTAGTTAGGTATAACCTTCCAGACTGAACCAGGAAGAAACAGAGAATATGAACAGACCAATCACAAGTAATGAAATTGAAACTGTGATTTAAAATCTTCCAGCAAACAAAAATCCAGGACCAGATGGCTTCACAGGTGAATTCTATCAAATATTTAGAGAATAGCTAACACTCATCCTTCTCAAACTCTTCCAAAAAATTGCAGAGGAGAAACTCTCCCAAACTCATTCTACGAGGCCACCATCACCCTGATACTAAAACCAGACAGAGATACTACAAAAAAAGAAAATTACAGACCAATATAACTGATGAATATAGATACAAAAATCCTCAACAAAATACTAGCAAACAGAATCTAACAACAAATTACAAGGATCATACATCATGATCAAGTGGGACTTATCCCAGGGATGCAAGGTTCTTCAATATACACAAATCTATCAGTGTGATATGCCATATTAACAAATTGAAGAATAAAAACCATGTGATCATCTCAATAGATGCAGAAAAAGCTTTTGACAAAATTCAATACCCATTTATGATAAAAACTCTCCAGAAAGTTGGCATAGAGGGAACCTACCTCAACATAACAAAGGCCATATATGACAAGCCCTCAGCAAACATCGCTCTCAATGGTGAATAACTGAAAGCATTTCCTCTAAGATCAGGAACAAAACAAGGATGTCCACTCTCGCCACTATTATTCAACACAGTTTTGGAAGTCCTAGGCACGGCAATCAGAGAAGAAAAAGAAAAGAATACAAATTGGAAAAGAAGTAGAAGTGTCACTGTTTGCAGATGACATGATACTATACATAGAGAATCCTAAAGATTCCACCAGAAAATTACTAGAGCTAATAAAGGAATTTGGTAAAGTTGCAGGATGCAAAAGTAATGCACAGAAATCTCTTGCATTCCTATACACTAATGATGAAAAATCTGAAAGTGAAATTAAGAAAACACTCCCATTTACCATTGCAACAAAAAGAATAAAATACCTAGGAATAAACCTACCTATGGAGACAAAAGACCTCTATGCAGAAAATTATAAGACACCGATGAAAGAAATTAAAGATGATACAAATAGATGGAGAGATATACCATGTTCTTGGATTGGAAGAATCAACATTGTGAAAATGACTCTACTACCCAAAGCAATCTACAGATTCAATGCAATCCCTATCAAACTACCAATGGCATTTTTCACAGAAGTAGAACAAAAAATTTCACAATTTGTATGGAAACACGAAAGACCCCAAATAGCCAAAGCAATCTTGAGAAAGAAAAATGGAGCTGGAGGAATCAGGCTCCCTGACTTCAGACTATACTACAAAGGTACAGTAATCAAGACAATATGGTAGTGGCACAAAAAGATAAATATAGATCAGTGGAACAGGATAGAAAGCCTAGAGATAAACCCATGCACCTATGGTCAACTAATCTATGACAAAGGAGGCAAGGATATACAATGGAGAAAAGACAGCCTCTTCAATAAATGTGCTGGGAAAACTGGATAGCTACATGTAAAAGAATGAAATTAGAACACTCCCTAACACCACACGTAAAAATAAACTCCAAAATGATTAAAGACTTAAATGTAAGACCAGACACTGTAAAACTCTTAGAGGAAAACACAGGAAGAGCACTCTTTGACATAAATCACAGCAAGATCCTTTCTGACCCACTTCCTAAGAGTAATGGAAATAAAAACAAAAATAAACAAATGGACCTATTGAAACTTAAAAGCTTTTGCATAGCAAAGGAAACCATAAACAAGACAAAAGCCAACCCTCAGAATAGGAGAAAATATTTCCAAACGAATCAACGGACTAAGGATTAATCTCCAAAATATATAAACAGCTCATGCAGATCAATATTAAAAAAATGAACAACCCAATCAAAAAATGGGCAGAAGACCTAAATAGACATTTCTCCAAAGAAGACATACGGATGGACAAGAGGCACATGAAAAGCTGCTCAACATCACTAATTATAAGAGAAATGCAAATCCGAACTACAATTAGGTATCACCTCACACCAGTTAGAATTGGCATCAGAAAATCTACAAACAAGAAATGCTGGCGAGGGTGTGGAGAAAAGGGAGCCCTCTTGCACTGTTGGTGAGAATGTAAATTAATACAGCCACTGTGGAGAACAGTATGGAGGTTCCTTGAAGAACTAAAAACAGAGTTACCATATGACCCAGCAATCCCACTACTGGGCATATACCCAGAGAAAACCATATTCAAAACAACACATGCACCGCAATGTTCATTGCAGCACTATTTACAATAGCCAGGTCGTGGAAGCAACCTAAATGCCCATCGACAGACAAATGGATAAAGAAGATGTTGTACATATATACAATGGAATATTAGTCATAAAAAGGGTGAAACTGGGTCATTTGTAGAGTCATGGATGGACCTAGAGCCTGTCATACAGAGTGAAGTAAGTCAGAAAGAGAAAAACAAATATCGTATATTAATGCATATATGTGGAACCTAGAAAAATGGTACAGATGAACCGGTTTGCAGGGCAGAAATTGAGACACAGAAGTAGAGAACAAACGTACGGACACCAAGGGGGGAAAGCGGCGGGGGTGGTGTTGTTGGTGGGATGAATTGGGAGATTGGGATTGACATATATACACTAATATGTATAAAATAGATAACCAACAAGAGCCTGCTGTGTAAATAAATAAATAAAGTAAAAAAAAAAAAAAAAAAAGAACCTGTGAGTGTTTCAAGATGCTACAGTTTGCTTTCAGAATCTGTCATTCCAAAGGAGGTCTGCAGCAGTTTTTGCCGTAGTGGTTTTCTTATTTAAAAATAATCCTGTAATAAGAAATAGAAAGAAGGTTGTTATTAAATATTGAGACACTGGCTAAGTGAGCATGGAATATTCTGGCAATTTAACATATTTAGTAATATGTGCTTACTGCAACTATATTGCTAAGATTTTTTTTTTCTTTTTTTTGTTTTATTTTTGTGGTACGCGGGCCTCTCACTGCTGTGGCGTCTCCCGTTGCGGAGCACAGGCTCCGGACGCGCAGGCTCAGCGGCCATGGCTCACGGGCCAGCCGCTCCGCGGCATGTGGGATCCTCCCAGACCGGGGCACGAACCCACGTCCCCTGCATCGGCAGGCGGACTCTCAACCACTGCGCCACCAGGGAAGCCCTACTGCTAAGATTTTGAATAGCATTGGAATGGGGTGCTTTTCTAAGTGAGCTTCAAAGATAAGCTTCTTTCTGGAGCTTATAGACCCTGAATATTTGAAAAGTTCAGTGCTGCACCAGGAATCCCAAGATACCTAGGTCTGCTAAAGGTCTGTCTGCTCCTTGAAGCTTAGGGTCAAATATTAAACAGGATCTTCACTGCTTGCCTTCCTGTAATGATCTTCTCAGACATTTCCCCAGGAAGAGGCTTTACCCACTGCTGTTTTCTTAATATATTTTACCTAGAGGGAATTTTTTGGCCAAAATAACTTTCGGAAAATAAGTTTTAAATTTTTTGATCTTTCCCTTTCAAAACCACATTTATCTTTATCTCAAGTATACTCTGCTCCTCTAATTCTTAAGTAAGATACAAAAATGCATTTTGCTTTTAATTCCATTTAAAACATATATAGATTTTAAAAAACAAACAGAATATGAATTCATTTCAATAAATGTTTGTTGAGCAGCTGTTCTCTGTAAAGCCTAGTGAGTCTATTTTGAATAATAATGATGCAAATTATCAAAAGATTTATAATTTATTTTCAGGCAGATAGACATGTAAACCCAATAATTTAACTCATGATTCATTGGCATAAAATCATATTACAGGTTCTCTTCTTCTCCCTTCAATAGACAGCAAGCTCTTTGAGAGCAAGAACTGTACTTTTAGGCCAGATTGTATCCCTAGTACCTACGGGCAAAGGATCGGGTAGGCAAAGGTGGAGAGTCTATTGTAGGCTGTAGTATCTGCAATTAAAATTCAGTAGACATGATAATGCATTGGATTGGGGTGGTGGATTCAGCAACAGTTCTGAAATGGCTGAAACAAGGTTCCCAGAGGCATGAGGCTCTGGAGGTAGCATGGGGTCAGTGCAGGAAGGAAATTGAATGACATTCTCAGAAATTAACAGGAAGAGATAGCATATTTTCACACCTTTAGTTTTACTTATCATTTTCCTTAGTGCCCTTGTCTCACCCTTTTTTTCAGCTCTTTAGAAGAGTTCCTAGGCGTGGTTTATTTTTATGATTGGACTGTATGATAATTTATGACTGGATAAATTATTCACAATACTATTTTCTCTTACTAGGAGTGCCAAAATCTAATTAGAGCTACCACAAAAATATACATTCCAAAAATTTCTTTTTATCCTGTTAAAAAAATATATGATTTCCCATAGCTAATAGAGGAGTGACATTTAAGAACCTACGCTGACGGAGAATGGACTTGAAGACACGGGAGGGGGAAGGGTAAACTGGGATGAAGTGAGAGAGTGGCACTGACATATATACACTACCAAATGAAAAACAGAGAGCTAGTGGGAAGCAGCTGCATAGCACAGGGAGATCAGCTCGGTGCTGTGTGGCCACCTAGAGGGGTGGGATAGGGAGGGTGGGAGGGAGACGCAAGAGAGAGGGGATATGGGGATATATGTATACGTATAGCTGATTCACTTTGTTATACAGCAGAAACTAACACACCATTGTAAAGCAATTATACTCCAATAAAGATGTTAAAAAAAAAGAACCTATGCTTATAATTAGTACTGAGATTTATGTGTAAATAAACATAGTATGTGTGTATATACATTTATGTATTTGCCATATAAAAATCCATGCCATATTGTACGTTTTTCAATTTAACTAATGATTTACATTATGTATACATTATTCTAAGAGTTATCCTGATTTCTCTTTTGTCAGTCTGTACATTTTATTAAAATAATTTGTGACAGTGATTGATTTAAATGAACCCACTTCTGAGAAAGTGATTGTTTTAATTAAAAATGTTGGGTATTTTTTCCCCTGTACCTGAAGGCAGTTGGACTGATTTGCATTCCTCTCAGTTCTAAGTGTTGAGGCTAATATATTATGAAACATCTTTTTTTCCCTTGATATACATGCACATTAGCTTTCATTATTTCTATTTTAATTAATATCAGAGAGCATAGTTAGAGTTTCACTCAAGGAGTATCCTCAGAACATTTTTAGTAAAATGTGCAGGCACAGTAAATATGAAAGACAAAACAAAAGGAAAAGGATAATTAAGACAGGCTAAGTTTTCATATTTTCTTAAGCAGAGTAGATATTCTGAATGCAGAAGTATTTTAAAAGAGAATAAAGAACTCTAACAATTGTATAAGTTGGAAAATATTTTGCAATTTTTATATGGCTAACAAAATATAGGTGTGGGACTTCAGATATTTTTATTCATCCTTCAATTATTAATTGAGCGTCCAAGTTGTAGGAGTTTGGGCTATATTGGTATTGCAAATAAGATCATTGATTTTGTAGCACTTTGTCACCAAACCTTCTTATCCCATTAGTTTAAAGAAAAATGTGAACATGCACCTCAAAATAAGTTTGTTTCACACAAGCAATATTTCCATTCTTTTATATCCTAAGGCATAATATTCATTTAGGGTGAGGTTCCATTCTTATCACAGTAGATGTATTTCAGATCATCTTCTAAACATTTTAAAAATCTTTTGGCTGACTTCATGTGAGATTTGAATAGATTATCATTGTTTTGATACTTACTTCCATGCTTATTTTTAACCACATAATCCATGTAGAAGATATGTCATCTTTGTTATTTTCTTCATGTTAAGCTTTTGCTTGCTTTTTTGTTTTTTTGTATCACCTTTGATCCATACTACCTCTGGGATTTTTTTCCCCTACACTATCCTAACTTTAGTTAAACTAAATAATATAACTTATAAGCCCGCTTAACCAGGAGCACATAAATTTCAACATACTGTAAAGCATTCATTGGGAACAGTGACTGAGAGCTAGGGTCACTGGGCCAGCCCCTCAGCATTATGGGATGCCCCACCTGCCTCAGGTACTTCAAGGACCTAATGTGACATGTGACTCTGAAGACACTGATGTCAATTCATGTTAAGTATTAGTGAAGCTTAAGTTCTTTCTCATTTTTGGAGATAATAAAATAGTAAGTTCTAATACTGGGTCTTCCTACACTGCAGTGCACTGTCCTACAATCCCCTTGGCCAGGAGAGGCCCTCCACTTTGGACGCTGTTGCTTTAAATTGCTGCACAGTCTGGGTCCTATCCATTCCGGCAGTTATGTGAGATTTTCTTGGTCCTTCTTTATCAACTTTTCTCTCACAGAGTCATCAAATAATACATGTAAGTTATCTGTCCAGCACATATTAGACTGAAGTTGAGACTTGTATTGAAGTAGAGCGAGAAAGTGAAGGGTTAGAGCCTTCTATTCACAGTAGATCCAGAAGATTAGTCATACCTTTGTGTGACCGCACATAACTGATGAGGTTGTTTTGTCAGTAAAATTGTTTTGTTTTGTTTTTGCTGTGATTATTTGGTTGTATACTTTAGGCTTAGGGAGAAAAGGTTTTTTTGTTTGTTTGTTTGAATTATTTGAAAGACTGACTTTAAGCTATAAATGGCCACATTGCACAATGGCCAATTATATAAATAAGGATCACAAAAGGCTTTATGGACATGTGATTATGTGCAAAGAGAAAATATTAAGTGGAATTCTTGAAAAGTTGGGGCAACCAGTTAATCTACAACAGTAATAGGTGTTTAGTTTACTTGCATATATGTATCCAATATTATTTGCAAGTAGGTAGAAAATGCTATTTTAACTCATTCTTTCTCAAAGGCATTAATAGATTTATTAAAATTTCTGCATTTGCATTATAAAATTAGCATGCCATCATGATAGGATATTTTGCAAATAATAAAATATTGAAAGATAAATATTCCAGTAACCATCAAAATAGAGTTATATTTAACATTTTGACACATCCTCCCCCATTTTCTCTATGGATAGTATTTTTTACATAGTCATGATCGTGTTATATATACATATGTTGTTACACAAAACTTTATACCACGCTGAGGATTTATTTTGGGGTTAGAAGTGCAGAAAGTACAATTACCTGATCAAAAGTTATGGACATTTTTAAGGCTTTTCTGTGATTTGTGTCTTAGTTGTCATGTTGTTGTTCCAGTTTTCACTTTTACCTGCAATATGAAATTACTGGAAAACTACACCTTTGTCAATATTCATTCAAGAAATATACATTGCATAGCTCTCATTTATCTAGACCCAGGAAATGCCATGGTGAGCAATATAGTACATTTCAGTTTTTCTTATGAAACTTACAGTCCAGGTTGGAGACAGACATCAGTGATACAAGTGCACAAATAAACGTGGAATTAAAGTTATGAATTATAGAGCAGAATGTTAACATCTGTTTAATCTCGGTGGGTGCATGGATGTAGGTTGTGTTGCTTTCTCTATCTTTTAATGTATTAATAATATTTCAAAATGAAATCATTTTGATGTTTACAAAATGTTACACCTATAAAGAATGCTGCCATAAAAGCATTCCAAAGAGGAGTCTGACGTCTTCTGAGGTGTCAGGCAAGTGCCCCAAAGGAAGTATTGATGGAGTCAAACTTGGGAAGAAGAAAAAGGAGTAACTAGGCAAAGTCATGTGCACGTGGGGTTGTGTGCACAGGTGCGCAGGGGAGCATCTCTAGGGAAGTGGATGTATTTGAGACACGTAAGGTTAAGGGAACAGGATAAAGGTGGGAGATTATGGGATCTTTGTAGGCAGCCCACAGTGACCCAGGTTGGGCTATGCACTGAGGATGGCGTGGGAACAGTAGAAACCAAGGTTGGGCAGATAGGATGGTGCCCCACTGCTGCAGGGTGTGAGTAATTCAGCGGGTATTGGAGAGTGGCTACATATTTCCTCATCTGATGGATTGGAACAGGCATACTGCAGGTTTTAAGAGCACCTAGGAGAGGCCACTAGGGGCTGAACTGCTGCTGGCGGTGAAAATAGAAAAAGGGAAAAGAGTGAAGGAGATTTTGAAGACAGCATCTGTAGGAATTGGACAACCCATTAGGTGGAATAAAAAAGGCAAGCGTGGTGTTGGTCTTAGGGGGTTGACACTGTTAACGTCAGTGTCATGTCAGGAGTTGACTTCTGGCTGAAGTTGGTGGAGATGAGGGAATTAAAGTGAAAATGATACTGTAGGAATTTAAACGTATACATTATTAAATTTATAATTTTGGTGAGGGTTTTATGGGTAGAGATTTATTGGAAATGTGGCCAATGGCAAAGTAGGGCAGATCTTAGAAGAGATTTTCAAGAAATTTGGTCATTTCTAACTTTATGTTATTGCTTTATATTATAGATTCAGCTCCAAGTATGCAGGGTTAGGGGTTAGACACAGCTAGAGATAACCTTCGAGAACCTAGTTTAAAAAAGCAGATGAGTTTGTATTTTAAGTTTTTAAGATGTTTAATTCGATTGTTCGATTTTTACAGGCCACATAATTTAGTAGCTAAGTGGGCAGGATCATGTCAACCGCAGCTTTGCACTTATTAGTCATATGTTCTTTGTCAAATTAATTCATTGTTCTGTGTCTTCACTTTCTCATCATCAAAATGGGCTTCCTATTAAGTAAGTTGTGGTGAAAATTCAATGAGTCAATCCTGGCACCTGAGAAGAACACAGTCGATGTTATTACGGTTTCTAAAACAAACAAACAAATAACGTGAAACTATGTAAATAGAAATCAGTTTGGTTTTTCTTGTCTTAAAATTAAATAAGAACTCAAAAACACAATTTCATGTTTTACTGGTACTTTCGTATCAGACATGAGGTGTGATGATGACAAATTAGGCCCTTAACCTCATGTCCTTCAGGTTCGCTTCTGTTGTCACAAATGGCAGGATTTCCTTCTCTTTTATGGCTGAATAATATTCCATTGTGCATCTACACCACATATTTTTTTTATCCCTTCATCTATTGATGGACACTTAGGTTGTTTCCATGCTTTGGCCACTGTGAACAATGCCTCAGTGAACATGGGGGTGCAGATATCTCTTTGAGATCCTGATTTCACTGCCTTGGCATGTACACCCAGAAGTGAGATTCCTGGATCAAATGGATCATATTTCTATTTTCCATTTTTTGAGGAACCTCCATCCTGTTTTCCACTGGGACTGCACCTATTTTACATCGCCACCAGCAATGCACAAAAGTCCCCTTTTCTCTACATCCTCTCCAATGTTTGTTCTCTCATCTTTTTTTAATACAAAAAACAAAAGAGAAGGGCTCTCGCTGTGTACGTGTGAAAGGGACTTTGCGGGGGTTATGGGTCTTCTCACTGCCTTGCCTGATGTACTTAATTCAAGTGCAGAAGATATAGTTGCTACGATATAGGATCACTAAAAATAAGTGATCCAGAACATAAAGGTTTTGCAGAAAAACTGTCAATCTCTAAAATGCTCTATATGTTTTCATGGCAACTAAGAATCCCTACCCTTGTCCGCGCCTTTGTTCCCTTCCTTTTCTGTGCTACCTGTTTTCAGTGACAAGCAAAAATATGAAGCAGCAAAACTAGGAAAAGTCCTCAGTACTTAAAGGGTCAGTAGCCCAGCCAAGTCTTATTGGATGATGGGCAGATTAAGGCACAAGAGTAATTTTTTCCACTAATGCACATCTTAGAATTATGTGATTTTTAAAATTATATACTACAGAGTAAGGAACATACATGACACAATCCTAATAATCACGTAGATGTTTCTTTTCAAAATCCTGCTCTTCCAAAAACACCTGTATTCTAACATGCTTGATCACATGAATGCTGTGATTTTCATGTATTATTTTCCAGGTTTTCTTCAATATCATAGTATCTTTGAAGAAAATCTGTGTACCATGGGGTCATTTTTCAAATTCAGATATACATAGAAACAGATGCTCTCACTTTCTAATTTCTTGAGAACTAAACATAAGGCTGAGGATATTCTGTTTTGAATAGCTTTTTATGTTTGCTTTTGCATGTGGCTTTTTTTGTATGTTTTCAGCTGTTTGAAGTCCATCATTTTATGATTGATTACAAGATGCTCTGCTTCATCATTCTGTAATATCCTCCTGTTTTGACAGCATGATCGCATTTGCATGTCCTATTCAGGGGTTGTGGAGAGATGCCAGTTGCCATGGCGGGGATTCTGATGCCCCCCATCAAATCTAGTCATGAGATGAGGATGGCCTTTGAAAAGCCACATACAAATGTTTATTTTCAAAGGTAGAGTTGGCTCTTTGTGAAGCATCGGATCACTAGACTGGCTATCTTTTAGATGAATCATCTAATGAGAAGTATGTTACCATCTAACTTCCCTTTTGGTTTTTTTTTTACATCTTTATTGGAGTATAATTGCTTTACAATGGTATGTTAGTTTCTGCTTTATAACAAAGTGAATCAGTTATATATATACATATGTTCCCATATCTCTTCCCGCTTGCGTCTCCCTCCCTCCCACCCTCCCTATCCCACCCCTCCAGGCGGTCACAAAGCACCGAGCTGATCTCCTGTGCTATGCGGCTGCTTCCCACTAGCTATCTACCTTACGTTTCGTAGTGTATATATGTCCAGGCCTCTCTCTCGCTTTGTCACAGTTTACCCTTCCCCCTCCCCATAGCCTCAAGTCCATTCTCTTTATTGTGTCTTTATTCCTGTTTCACCCCTAGGTTCTTCATGACATTTTTTTTTCCTTAAATTCCATATATATGTGTTAGCATACGGTATTTGTCTCTCTTTCTGACTTACTTCCCTCTGTATGACAGACTCTAGGTCTATCCACCTCATTACAAATAGCTCAATTTCGTTTCTTTTTATGGCAGAGTAATATTCCATTATATATATGTGCCACATCTTCTTTATCCATTCATCCGATGATGGACACTCAGGTTGTTTCCATCTCTGGGCTATTGTAAATAGAGCTGCAATGAACATTTTGGTACATGACTCTTTTTGAATTATGGTTTTCTCAGGGTATATGCCCAGTAGTGGGATTGCTGGGTCATATGGTAGTTCTATTTTTAGTTTTTTAAGGAACCTCCATACTGTTCTCCACAGTGGCTGTATCAATTTACATTCCCACCAACAGTGCAAGAGGGTTCCCTTTTCTCCACACCCTCTCCAGCATTTATTGTTTCTAGATTTTTTGATGATGGCCATTCTGACTGGAGTGAGGTGATATCTCATTGTAGTTTTGATTTGCATTTCTCTAATGATTAGTGATGTTGAGCATTCTTTGATGTGTTTGTTGGCAGTCTGTATATCTTCTTTGGAGAAATGTCTATTTAGGTCTTCTGCCCATTTTTGGATTGGGTTGTTTGTTTTTTTGTTATTAAGCTGCATGTGCTGTTTATAAATTTTGGAGATTAATCCTTTGTCAGTTGCTTCATTTGCAAATATTTTCTCCCATTCTGAGGGTTGTCTTTTGGTCTTGTTTATGGTTTCCTTTTCTGCGCAAAAGCTTTTAAGTTTCATTGGGTCCCATTTGTTTATTTTTGTTTTTATTTCCATTCCTCTAGGAGGTGGGTCAAAAAGGACCTTGCTGTGATTTATGTCATAGAGTGTATGGCCTATGTTTTCCTCTAAGAGTTTGATAGTTTCTGGCCTTACATTTAGGTCTTTAATCCATTTTGAGCTTATTTTTGTGTATGGTGTTAGGGAGTGATCTAATCTCATACTTTTACATGTAGTTGTCCAGTTTTCCCAGCACCACTTATTGAAGAGGCTGTCCTTTCTCCACTGTACATTCCTGCCTCCTTTATCAAAGATAAGGTGACCATATGTGCGTGGGTTTATCTCTGGGCTTTCTGTCCTGTTCCATTGATCTATATTCCTGTTTTTGTGCCAGTACCATACTGTCTTGATTACTGTAGCTTTGCAGTATAGTCTGAAGTCAGGAAGCCTGATTCCTCCAGCTCCGTTTTTCGTTCTCAAGATTGCTTTGGCTGTTCGGGGTCTTTTGTGTTTCCATACAAATTGTGAAAGTTTTTGTTCTAGTTCTGTGAAAAAATGCCAGTGGTAGTTTGATAGGGATTGCATTGAATCTGTAGGTTGCTTTGGGTAGTAGAGTCATTTTCACA
Organism: Pseudorca crassidens; assembly: GCF_039906515.1. Lineage (NCBI taxonomy): Eukaryota > Metazoa > Chordata > Mammalia > Artiodactyla > Delphinidae > Pseudorca > Pseudorca crassidens. The sequence continues at coordinate 10,070,800 of NC_090313.1, forward strand.
ATATTGATTCTTCCAATCCAAGAACATGGTATATCTCTCCATCTATTTGTATCATCTTTAATTTCTTTCATCAGTGTCTTATAATTTTCTGCATACAGGTCTTTTGTCTCCTTACATAGGTTTATTCCTAGATATTTTATTCTTTTTGTTGCAATGGTAAATGGGAGTGTTTTCTTGATTTCACTTTCAGATTTTTCATCATTAGTGTATAGGAATGCAAGAGATTTGTGTGCATTAATTTTGTATCCTGCTACTTTACCAAATTCATTGATTAGCTCTAGTAGTTTTCTGGTAGCATCTTTAGGATTCTCTATGTATAGGATCATGTCATCTGCAAAGAGTGACAGCTTTACTTCTTCTTTTCCGATTTGGATTCCTTTTATTTCCTTTCCTTCTCTGATTGCCGTGGCTAAAACTTCCAAAACTATGCTGAATAAGAGTGATGAGAGTGGGCAACCTTGTCTTGTTCCTGATCTTAGTGGAAATGCTTTCAGTTTTTCACCATTGAGGACGATGTTGGCTGTGGGTTTGTCATATATGGCCTTTATTATGTTGAGGAAAGTTCCCACTATGCCTACTTTCTGCAGGGTTTTTATCATAAATGGGTGTCGAATTTTGTCAAAAGCTTTCTCTGCATCTATTGAGATGATCACATGGTTTTTCTCCTTCAATTTGTTAATATGGTGTATCACGTTGATTGATTTGCGTATATTGAAGAATCCTTGCATTCCTGGAATAAACCCCACTTGATCATGGTGTATGATCCGCTTAATGTGCTGTTGGATTCTGTTTGCTAGTATTTTGTTGAGGATTTTTGCATCTATGTTCATCAGTGATATTGGCCTGTAGTTTTCTTTCTTTGTGACATCCTTGTCTGGTTTTGGTATCAGGGTGATGGTGGCCTCGTAGAATGAGCTGGGGAGTGTTCCTCCCTCTGCTATATTTTGGAAGAGTTTGAGAAGGATAGGTGATAGCTCTTCTCTAAATGTTTGATAGAATTCACCTGTGAAGCCATCTGGTCCCGGGCTTTTGCTTGTTGGAAGATTTTTAATCACAGTTTCAATTTCAGTGCTTGTGATTGGTGTGTTCATATTTTCTATTTCTTCCTGATTCAGTCTTGGCAGGTTGTGCCTTTCTAAGAATTTGTCCATTTCTTCCAGGTTGTCCATTTTATAGGCATAGAGTTGCTTGTAGTAATCTCTCATGATCTTTTGTATTTCTGCAGTGTCAGTTGTTACTTCTCCTTTTTCATTTCTAATTCTATTGATTTCAGTCTTCTCCCTTTTTTCCTTGATGAGTCTGGCTAATCGTTTATCAATTTTGTTTATCCTTTCAAAGAACCAGCTTTTAGTTTTATTGATCTATGCTATCGTTTCCTTCATTTCTTTTTCATTTATTTCTGATCTGATTTTTATGATTTCTTTCCTTCTGCTACCTTTGGGGTTTTTTTGTTCTTCTTTCTCTAATTGCTTTAGGTATAAGGTTAGGTTGTTTATTCGAGATGTTTCCTGTTTCTTAAGGTAGGAGTGTATTGCTATAAACTTCCCTCTTAGAACTGCTTTTGCTGCATCCCATAGATTTTGAGTCGTCGTGTCTCCATTGTCATTTGTTTCTAGGTGTTTTTTGATTTCCTCTTTGGTTTCTTCAGTGATAACTTCGTTATTAAGTAGTGTATTGTTTAGGCTCCATGTGTTTGTATTTTTTACAGATCTTTTCCTGTAATTGATATCTAGTCTCATAGCGTTGTGGTCGGAAAAGATACTTGATACGATTTCAATTTTCTTAAATTTACCAAGGCTTGATTTGTGACCCAAGATATGATCTATCCTGGAGAATGTTCCATGAGCACTTGAGAAAAATGTGTATTCTGTTGTTTTTGGATGGAATGTCCTATAAATATCAATTAAGTCCATCTTGTTTAATGTATCATTTAAAGCTTGTGTTTCCTTATTTTCATTTTGGATGATCTGTCCATTGGTGAAAGTGGGGTGTTAAAGTCCCCTACTATGAATGTGTTACTGTTGATTTCCCCTTTTATGACTGTTAGTATTTGCCTTATGTATTGAGGTGCTCCTATGTTGGGTGCATAAATATTTACAATTGTTATATCTTCTTCTTGGATCGATCCCTTGATCATTATGTAGTGTCCTTCTTTGTCTCTTCTAATAGTCTTTATTTTAAAGTCTATTTTGTCTGATATGAGAATTGCTACTCCAACTTTCTTTTGGTTTCCATTTGCATGAAATACCTTTTTCCATCCCCTTACTTTCAGTCTGTATGTGCCTCTAGGTCTGAAGTGGGTCTCTTGTAGACAGCAAATATATGGGTCTTGTTTTTGTATCCATTCAGCCAATCTGTGTCTTTTGGTGGGAGCATTTAGTCCATTTACATTTAAGGTAATTATCGATATGTATGTTCCCATTCCCATTTTCTTAATTGTTTTGGATTCGTTTTTGTAGGTCTTTTCCTTCTGTGTTTCTTGCCTAGAGAAGTTCCTTTAGCAGTTGTTGTAGAGCTGGTTTGGTGGTGCTGAACTCTTTCAGCTTTTGCTTGTCTGTAAAGGTTTTGATTTCTCCATCAAATCTGAATGAGATCCTTGCTGGGTAGAGAAATCTTGGTTGCAGGTTTTTCTCCTTCATCACTTTCAATATGTCCTGCCACTCCCTTCTGGCTTGCAGAGTTTCTGCTGAAAGATCAGCTGTTAACCTTATGGGGATTCCCTTGTGTGTTATTTGTTGTTTTTCCCTTGCTGCTTTTAATTGCTTTCTTTGTATTTAATTTTTGACAGTTTGATTAATATGTGTCTTGGTGTATTTCTCCTTGGATGTATCCTGTATGGGACTCTCTGTGCTTCCTGGACTTGATTAACTATTTCCTTTCCCATATTAGGGAAGTTTTCAACTATAATCTCTTCAAATATTTTCCCAGTCCCTTTCTTTTTCTCTTCTTCTTCTGGAACCCCTATAATTCGAATGTTGGTGCGTTTAATGTCCCAGAGGTCTCTGAGACTATCCTCAGTTCTTTTCATTCTTTTTTCTTTATTCTGCTCTGCAGTAGTTATTTCCACTATTTTATCTTCCAGGTCACTTATCCGTTCTTCTGCCTCAGTTATTCTGCTATTGATCCCATCTAGAGTATTTTTCACTTCATTTATTGTGTTGTTCATCATTGTTTGTTTCATCTTTAGTTCTTCTAGGTCCTTGTTAAATGTTTCTTGCATTTTCTCTATTCTATTTCCAAGATTTTGGATCATCTTTACTATCATTATTCTGAATTCTTTTTCATGTAGACTGCCTATTTCCTCTTCATTTGTTAGGTCTGGTGGGTTTTCATCTTGCTCCTTCATCTGCTGTGTGTTTTTCTGTCTTTTCATTTTGCTTATCTTACTGTGTTTGGGGTCTCCTTTTTGCAGGCTGCAGGTTCGTAGTTCCTGTTGTTTTTGGTGTCTGTCCCCTTGGCTAAGGTTGGTTCAGTGGGTTGTGTAGGCTTCCTGGTGGAGGGTACTAGTGCCTGTGTTCTGGTGGATGAGGCTGGATCTTGTCTTTCTGGTGGGCAGGTCCACGTCTGGTGGTGTGTTTTGGGGTGTCTGTAGACTTATTATGATTTTGGGCAGCCTCTCTGCTAATGGGTGGGGTTGTGTTCCTGTCTTGCTAGTTGTTTGGCATAGGATGTCCAGCACTGTAGCTTGATGGTCGTTGAGTGAAGCTGGGTGCTGGCGTTGAGATGGAGATCTCTGGGAGATTTTCGCCGTTTGATATTATGTTTAGCTGGGAGGCCTCTTTTGGACCAGTGTCCTGAAGTTGGCTCTCCCACCTCAGAGGCACAGCACTAACTCCTGGCTGCAGCACCAAGAGCCTTTCATCCACAGGGCTCCTTAATTTGGGATGATTCGTTGTCTATTCATGTATTCCAATTCCACAGATGCAGGGTACATCAAGTTGATTGTGGAGCTTTAATCCGCTGCTTCTGTGGCTGCTGGGAGAGATTTCCCTTTCTCTTCTTTGTTCTCACAGCTCCCAGGGGCTCAGCTTTGGATTTGGCCCCACCTGTGCGTGTAGGTCGCCGGAGGGCGTCTGTTCTTTGCTCATACCGGACGGGGTTAAAGGAGCCGCTGATTCGGAGGCTCTGGCTCACTCAGGCCGGGGGGGAGGGAGGGGCACGGAGTGCGGGGCGCGCCTGCGGCGGCAGAGGCCGGCGTGACGTTGCGCCGGCATGACGTTGCGCCAGCTTGAGGCGCACCGTGCGTTCTCCCGGGGGAGTTGTGCCTGGATCCCGGGACCCTGGCAGCGGCGGGCTGCACAGGCTCCCCGGAAGGGGGTGTGGAGAGTGACCTGTGTTCGCACAGAGGCTTCTTGGTGGAGGCAGCAGCAGCCTTAGCGTCTCATCCCCATCTCTGGGGTCCGCACTTTTAGCCGTGGCTCGCGCCCGTGTCTGGAGCTCCTTTAAGCCGCGCTCTCAATCCCCTCTCCTCGCGCACCAGGAAACAAAGAGGGAAGAAAAAGTCTCTTGCCTCTTCGGCAGGTCCAGACTTTTCCCCGGACTCACTCCCGGTTTAGCCGTGGCGCACTAACCCCCTGCAGGCTGTGCTCATGCCGCCAACCCCAGTCCTCTCCCTGCGCTCCGACCGAAGCCCGAGCCTCAGCTCCCAGCCCCGCCCGCCCCGGCGTGTGAGCAGACAAGCCTCGCTGGCTGGTGAGTGCCAGTCGGCCCTGATCCTCTGTGCTGGAATCTCTCCGTTTTGCCTTCCGCACCCCTGTTGCTGTGCTCTCCTCCGCGGCCCCGAAGCTCCCGCACTCCGCCACCCACAGTGTCCGCCCGCGAAGGGGCTTCCTAGTGTGTGGACACGTTTCCTCCTTCACAGCTCCCTCCCGCTGGTGCAGGACCCATCCCTATCCTTTTGTCTCTGTTTATTTTTTTCTTTTGCTCTAACCAGGTACGTGGGGGGTTTCTTGCCTTTTGGGAGGTCTGAGGTCTTTTGCCAGCGTTCAGTAGGTGTTCTGTAGGAGTTGTTCCACGTGTAGATGTATTGCTGGTGTATCTGTCCCCTTCTGGTTTTAATAAACTTCCACTGCCCTCAACCTCAAGCCATTTGGGCCAAGAATCAAAAGCCATATTGTACAATTTTACTGTCCTTTTTAGTTGTATAAGTTATATAGAATTATCTTTTTAGTTCATCTAATTGGTCTAGATTATGGCCAGAGAGCTTAGGTTTGTTATTGTGTCTTGCCCTGAGTTCAGAAGTTGATTTACACATTTTCCTATGGATCACACATAAGTACACAGATGTTTCTGTGCAAGTTAGGGTGACCATTTAGACATCAAGGAAACACCCTCCATATCAGGGCTTTTTCTAATTATGTGTAGCAAATGTTAGTGTGACTTTTTTTTTAATACAGCTTTTTCACATTTTGGAATTCCTTGTCAAATTAAGTAAAAAGCCTTTAACAATGTTTCTTGTTAAGTCTTTAACAAGGTTAAGAAACCTTTAACAAGGTTTCTTAAAGCCAGAAGTTTGCAAAACTCTTGTCCTGCCATCCTGAATCATATTAGTTTAAAGTATTAAGCTAGTTAGTTTAGGACTTAACTAATAACTAAACTAACAGATTAAGTAGTTTAATCTTTTAAGTAACCAACCATTTAAATACACACATATCAGTTTCATAAAATGACCTATTAGCTTCAGCTGATGACTGCAGTTTCTTCACCTTCTGTGATTAGCATCTTCCAGGTTTGAGAAATACAGAGACATCTGGGAAGCATAAAATAAAAGGTGCTATGTCCATAAAATACCCTCTTACTTCTGAAAAAGAAAGAAAAGATACAGAAAAGAAAAAAGAAATTCAATTGTGACACATTGTGAGGCTTATGACCACTATGTTTGCCTTTCAGATCCCCAGCTCAAGGGTATAGTGACCAGGTTATATTGCAGGCAAGGCTACTACTTGCAAATGCACCCTGATGGAGCTCTCGATGGAACCAAGGATGACAGCACTAATTCTAGTAAGTGACAACCTCAGGCCACCAATGAACACAATTGGTAGAAGATACACTGCTACTTAAATGACTTTTAAAAATACACTTGCAAATATTGGGTTATGTTCATTCATTTTTACAAATGTTACACAATAGAATGCCATTGACAATTTTACTTGGACCACATGGCTGGAAATATTCATAGAGCCACAAAAGAAACCTGTCATTTTAAGAGACATATTAGTTAATCTTTTCAGGTTTTTTTCCCAAACAATTGTCATATCCAGCATTATTGTTACTTTAATCTCATTATCATCAAAGTCAAGTAACTACACTAACACATTCAGGTGAAAGTTGATTACATGTTTACTTTGGAAGTTTTATCTTTATTAGGCCTGTAGCTTCTTAATGATAACTGGAAATTCAAGAGTTACAAGGATTAGTTGTTTCAAATAATAGAAATGTTATGTTTCAAATAATAAAAATATTATTTTTAAAATTCTTTGTGTTCAACAAGAAAAGATAATATCTTTCTTTATAGAGAGAACATGAAGGCTGTGTGCTTTTAAATGCATTGTACAAATTATTTATTTGATAAAATTGGGTCTGTGCTTTTATTTATTTTTTTAAATTAAAAAGCCACCCACTTTCCCTTGTTTTAATGTCTGTCTTCATTTTACTATTTCTTTATATAAAACTTTTCTTTGTATTTTTATTCTGGTGCCCAGCCCTCTTGTTCAATTGTGTTTTCCTTTCCCATTTTCTGTTCATATTGGCCTCTGATTCCCTTTAGTTTAGCACATCAGTTCTAAAATAGACACACTTTTTATTGCTCAGGAGAATTAGTGAAAAGCAAAAATTGATTTTATTAGAAATATTTAATCCCATATTACTAGTAGATATGAATCTTTTCATTGATTTATCATTTATCCTTCATATACAGAACATCATTCTATGGAAAGAAGGAGGCTTTGAATACATATAACCAAATTATAGATTCTTCCTGTTTTAAAGTCTAGTAATCAACTTTTGAGAAGCACTGATTCTGAGAGCAGCTAATGATATAGACTATTTTTGCATTTGGTGTTGCTAAGTGAAATATCAATATTTTCCCAGCCATTGTGTTTATATTTTAGAGTTTGGATGTCACTTCATTTTTAATTTTTCTTTCAATTTTAAATATTTTCTTTGTTTATCTACATTCCCCTCCTATTCAATGTTTAATCTTTTCCTCTCTTTGTTTATATTATGTCGTCCTTCTGTACTTTAAATTTTTCCCTGTCATATTTGTTCATTGATTTTTGTTCACTTTATTTCCTCTTTTGATTTAGAAAAAGAGAAGGTAAAGCAATTCAGATACAGAGAAGAAAGAGAAGACATTTTTATTCATAAGACTGATGTCAAACATTGTTTACTTTTTGGGATTTTGATATTAGGTTGAACTTTTAAAATCATCAGCACTTGACCATCTTTGACCTACAAAAGATGTCAGTTTCTTCTGATTCATGTTAATACATATATATCTGCTCATTTTCCTTTCCCCACTTTTAACTCCTTACCCATTCTTTGACAAAACGCATTCTCTTTTTCTTACATCTTACAGTCATGGGGGTCATGGACTTTAGAGACTCCTAAGTTCTGATGTCTTCAATGTCCTCTGATTTTCCTCAGCCAGAGTCTAGTAGAGCACGAGAACAAGTTTTCCATAACTATGGTTATGATAAGAGCTATGACACTGATCTATCAGACTAGAGGTTGATGCCATCCATTTTGACAAAGTTTTCAAGAAAGGAAATATACTATAGCTGTATGAAAATGCTGCTTAGTTGGACTTCCTGGGAAAATAATTTCCTTCGAACAAATGGTTTATGAGTTTTTTCCCTACCTTCTCCTTTTGTTTGTGTAATGCCAGACAAATTGGTTATTTTTCATTATGGACTCAATATCGAGTTAAGAAGTGTCAAGTAGACACTGTCTTTTAAAAGCATATTGCTTCACAACTGAGTAAGCAGCACAATATTTCCTAAATTGTGAAAGTACAGATGTAGACATTATACACACACGTGATTATAGCTGGTTATCTGCATAATATTAAACACTAGACTGGAAAGCTGAGATAGTAAAAGATACTAGACCTTCTGTTCCCGAATGTATGAGGCTTCTTTCCTCCTATTGTGTAACTGCACCGGAGGAACAAGAATCTCTGGGTGGCTCGTGAAATCCTTTCTAATCCCCTCAGATACTGGTGAGGAACAGTTCTGGGAACCAAGCAGGAACAGGAGCCCCAGTGGACAAGCAAATCAGAACCAAATCAGAGTGACCTCACTAGAGGGATTTCAATTCCTATGCAAAGATCTGGCCCACGGTTTCTTTTCTTACAAGTTACCATGCATTTTATGTGCCCTTTAAGCCAGTTAGGTTAGTTTCTTCACCATTTCAACATTTGCAAAGACAAAGCAGAACAGAATAAAACAGTCTGAGATAAATGTTTCCTTCTCAAAAGGTTATAAAAATTGGATGATTGTAAAATTTAATAAAACTTGGCAGATTGTAGCAGCTTTATAAAAGCAACGGGAATTACTAATTAACTCTACTTGTGTGTACTATCACCATCTTAATTGAAAAACACAGTTTTTTAGGATGAATTTTACGGTATTTTCTTTTCTCTGGTTTATCACAGTAATCTTCTACTCCTAGGGAAATGGTTAGCCCTGAAAAGTGTTCTTTAGAAATGGGGGTGAGCATCAGAGATGCTGACAGACAGGTCCTCATTAGAGCACTGCCCTTTTTTCTTGAGGAAGGCTATGATGTAATAATTCACAAACACATTCCATTTTTTTATATTTCTCTGAATGCAAAACAAGGATTAGTCATCTATAGATAGGAAAAATAAAGAGAAATAACCTACACGTCACCCTGATGCCATCCCAAAAGTCATCAAATGACAAAACTGAGGCTTGAATCTTCCAATTTTCGTGATTTGAGCTCAATAAATAGCCCACTACTAAATATGAGATTACTTAAAACTAGGTAAAGTCGAACCAACCTGCTCAGTCAGCTTCCTTTGTCAAAAAATTTAAATGTGTTGGAAAGGAGAAAGGCCTGCAGGCGAACCTGATACTAACATCCTCTCAGGCTTAACAGCCTGAGATCTAGAACTATCTGGGCAAGAAAATGGTCCTAGTGGAGAGGTACTGGAGCAACTCACCTGCTTACCTAGGCTTGCAGGTGCCCTGGAAAGATCTTTCACAAAAGGTAGTGAGCGCCTGGCTTACCTCATCACCACACTCATTTTCCGGGGTGTGTTTCTTTAAAATTCTTAGAGTTTCCCTTCTATCTACTAAAGGTCAGCATTACCACGACTATGGTATTTGATTAGGGAGTGGTTTTCTTCCCCAGTTTGCTTCTGGGGATGCCCCGGGGTTTTTCCTGTGCTCTTAAACTTCTTTGTCCCCATTACCAGATACTGCAAGCAGAAGAGGACTATAGAAATATCCATATGCAATAACTATTGCAAGATCAAAGCCTCATACAAACCAATCCCTCTCACCTTAGAAGTTCCCAACCTGATAACTTGCTGTTTGAAAATGGCCGGTCGCTCACAGTGCCCACTCCCCGAAAGGCCTTAGGAAGGTGTTTCTTACCTTGGCTGTAGGTCAGGGTCATTTGAGGAGCATTTGTTTTTAAAAATTCGTTGTGCCCTAAACCCACTCCCAGAGACTGATTTAATTCCATTGGTCTGGAGTTGGGCATGGCCATCCTATTTTATGAATACAGCTAGTTTTAAAGTGCAGCCAGGGTTGAATGGAGACTGGAGTGTTCCGCAGAATGAACAAAGTAGCATGGACATCTTCGTTATTCTTACTCCCCTAGGTCTTGTGATATTGCTTTATAATTATGTTATATACAAAAAGAGTGAAAAAAACGTAATGATGTTTTATTTAATGTGGGTATCTGTGGTTTTGATTAGCGCCATGGTTCAGTCATGGTCAGCTCTGAATAGGCTTCCACATTACGGTGGTTCTATGGTTCACTTTCCGTTTTCATCCTGTAAATTGTAATAACTATTATTTTAATTATTATTCAGGTCACAACCAAAATCCTAGGGAGGGGGACAGTTTTTTTTTAGTACAGTCATTTTAGACGATCTTCTATAATTTTACTCTTTCCCATACTGTATTATTTTAGTGAGTTCTTGATGCACTTACCTTCTAGGATTATTCCATCTGGCCTATATCAGTTATATGGTACCTACAAATACCATTAGATATGTATGAAGGTTAGAATAGTTACGTTTGAATAGGTTAGGATAGAATAGTTTGCATGGATAGATGTACAATTATGGTTTTCAAAAAAACTTTTGCACATAAATCAGGAATTACCCTATGATGCCCATCCTTTCAAAATATATATAAGGGAGATGGGACAGTTCAGGTATTATAGAAAACAGTGAAAATGGCCAATGGCTTTCTCCCATGAAGAAGGAATACTGAGAGTTACCATGACACAAATACTCAATAAATCCACACTCACGTTTAATATTAACTAATAGAAATAAGCAAACAGAAGCCTTGTTCCTCCATAAGGATATCATAAGCCCCTAGAATCCAACAGAAGACAGTCCAGTGTTAGTTTGCATCATGAAAGCTAATATCCACCTAACCATATATGCCCCTGAGTGTTCTTGCAGGATAATTTTCTAGGGCCATGGCCTGCCATTTTCCTTTCATCATCTTGAGATCTCAAGATCAGTAATAGGTAATAATTGGAAGAGAGGGCATAATTTTCCCCTACCCTATTCAGAGAAAACATGTGCCTTGGAATTAAATAGAACACAATTTAGAAAGTCCATTTAAAATTATGTACTGAGTAAACCTATCGATTTAAGTCAAAATTGCCCACATTTTTGAAACTATGTATCTTTTGTGGAATAAAGGTGAGAGCCTTAACCTAAGATATTTTACTTGTACATTTACTGCGACATTTTGGTGTTTTCATTGCCTCTTCTGGCCTGGTTCTATTACTTAGAATTAGACTTGAATTAAGAACTAGAATGGGAGCAGATAACCTCCCATAATTAACAGTTATCTTATAAATGTGTCTCTGATAAAATCTCCAAAATCATCCAGCAGTTCTCACCAAGAATGGTGCTAGAATACCCGCTACACAGTCACATGTAACCATGGCATGGAAATGCATTATTAAGGATGTTAAGACTTTTTTTAAAAAAAGTCAGTGATAACATTGCTGTCTGCACAATGTAAAATATACGTAAAAATACATTTCTGTCAATAAGAGAAGAAACAGAACATGGAAACATGAGTTTTTATCTCTGTCGTGGGTAAAATTGAATACTTTTCCCTCTTTGTTTTAGTTTTCACTCATAGTTTTATGAACTATTAATAAAGAAAATTATCTATGAAATTTGCATGCCATTCAGTTTGATTAGTTCTTTCTAAATTTAGCACATTGGCAGGTGCACATCATTTCTGGGCTCTGCTGGCATATCATGTTGGTTCTGCAAGAGTAATTTAGTTTTGGAATTACCTTTTAAACTTCTTGCCTGTCCTACATTGCAGTGATGAAGCAAACCTTCTACTTAAAAGACCAGAATAAACACTCAACTTGGGCTCTTAAAATTCTGCTTTTTCAGAATCTTCGTAGTTTATTTCTTTTGGTATCAAATGGTGTCAGAGACTGTGATACTATAATCATGATTACAGGCTTGATTCTAGAATCACAATTACAGGCTTGATTCTGTTTATTATGCCATCAGTTCTTCAGAATGCTATAGGGAGACTGCTAAGATCTATAAATTGGAGCTCAAGTGCAAATTTTACTTGTAACAGAAACTTCTTAAATAGAGTAATAAAAGTTAATGAATTGGAACTTCTCAGAAGGTTGTAAGAAACATAATGTTTCTCAAATAGAACAAATGAGACAGAGAAAAGTGATGGGGATGCTTTGCTTCTTCCTGCCCTTTGGTGACAGACTGTCTTTCTCTTAACAGCACTGTTCAACCTCATACCAGTGGGACTGCGCGTCGTGGCCATCCAGGGAGTGAAAACAGGGTTGTATATAGCCATGAATGGAGAAGGTTACCTCTACCCATCGGTAAGTAGCATGCCCAAGATATTGGCCGTTCATTCAGTGTCTGCAAAATAGCGAGAGCATCAACCACAAAAGTGAGAAAGTTCTGTCTCATGACTCTCATTTTTGCTTTAGTATTTGACCTTCACTGCAGTGCTGTAGGAGCTATTAATTCATTAGTCATCAATGTTTGATAATATCAGTGTATCAAGTGGAAGAGTTATATCACCTCTTAAAATTGTGCATTTGCATATTTTTATATGTCCCAGTTCACAGAAAATTGAGCAATTTTGAAAGCGTTGATATTGATATAATCTTTTTCTACTGTTTAGAATTGTGCTTGTCTTAGGGAGTTTCTTGTAAAAGATTATTTTATAAAAAGAAACAGAATAAATGGGAATTCTACAAAAGTAAATTTAGGAGAGATTAGTTCTTTTAAAAGTGAGAATTCAGATTGAGTAAATGCTTTATTGGGAAAATAATTCTATTATCAAAATGGATATTGCATTTAAATTTAAACAAGTCTCGGTTTTGTGTTCATGTATACTAGTAGCTGGGCACCTTCTAGTCTCTTCTGTAATATTTACTGTTTACAAATAATTCATATCCAGGTATACTGTATCCATATATTATAATGCAGCTAGAATTCATATCTGTCACAAGTCCAAGCAATAGAGACTTAGATGAAAATACTTCTTTCCATTATTCCTTGAGCAAAAGTGGATAAAATCATGGAGCCTCAAAGAAAATTCTCTTATTTAGGTTTGCATGTCATCTTAGTATAAATTCTTTAAAACTCTGTTGTTAAATATCATCACCAAAAAAACCACATGTAAACATACATACGTACACACACACACCTAAAACTTAAGCAGAGAAGAAGCATCCTCTGGGGCCTCCCATGCAATGTGATACATTTTCTTCAGCAAATCCGGGAAATCTGTCAAAGAAGATGAAATGTGAGCTGCAGATTCCCTTCGTGGTGAGCTGGGAAATACTCTTGTCATTTGGAACCTTCCTCCACCTTCCCTGACGGGTGTTCCTGCACACAGACCTGGGCCCTACATTATGCAAATTGCATTCTGTTTCACAAGATGAATATTCAACATACTGGGAGCAAGAGGAAGCTAGAATTCCCTATTTCCCCTTTAGGAAGAATTCGATTCAGATAAAGATCATTTTCTAGAGATACCTTATTTCAGATAAAAGTCAGTTTCATTGATTTGACATTTGTTCTGTTATTTTTGTTTCTTTTACCCGCAAGTAATCTCTGAGATGCCTAAAAATTATTAGATGCAGTTTCTGCCATAGCTTCTAGTTCTGTTTCTGCTGATGATTTTATCATGTTGTCCTGCTGAGGTATATGCATTGATGTAGGGGAAATGTAAATGTTTGTTTGATCTTTTTGCTTCTGAGATGCTTTCTGTTTTCTTGTGATGAGGTTGCACATGTATGCCGTTTTTCTAAAAGGTAGAGAATATCATCGTGAGTATGTGTCTTAGCTTAAAATCCAAGTGCTGGTTCTGTTCAGTGCAGTCTAAGTGGTGCAGCAAGAATAGAGTGAGGACAGAGCTAGCTGCCCAGTCCAGTCCTCGGCACCTTAAATATGGCCTTTCCACCCAAAAATCAGATCTGTGGGCAGCACCTGCCCTAGGATTAGTCCCAGTAACACCATCAAGCTTTTTATCTGACCCATTGTTTTCTACTCTCACCTTCCAGATTCTCCAGGTTCTTGGCTTCTGTGCCTCCCTTTTGGTGTCTTGATTCTCTGATTTGCAGATCTTGGTTTTCTCCTCTTCTCATTTTTGACTCTTTGCTCTGAACCCAGGACCTGGTAAGGAGCGCTCTATTCACCCAGCCTTACCCTAAAACGTCCCCTGCCCAGGCCAGGCCCTTAGAATCCCCAGCATCCTGTAGGAAAAGGATTTAGATAAAAATTGAATGCGATTTCCAGTTTTTACTAATATTCTACGGTTAAAGTGCTCTGTTTATTTCAAGGTGATGAAATTTGAACTTCAAATATTTCAGGGAAAAAGAATGTTTTCCCACATTCAGTCCTTTATTCCATAATTAGTTTCTGAGAGCCTACTAAAATAATAATCTAGAACAACACAATAGAACAATTACTATAATATGTAATAATAATAATGGTTAATATGTATCTAGTGCACTCTGCCTACCACTGTTCTAAGTGCATTACAGTCTTAGCTCATTTAATTCTCCCAACCAATTAAGCAAATATTGTTACAATGATAATACTGATGAACAGAGAGCTTAAGAATCTGTGCAGTCACCCATGGAGTAGACAGAGAAGACGGGATTTGAGCCTTATTAGTCTGACTCATTAGCTTACATTTTTAACTGTTTCACTGTACTGCTTTCATGCGCCAACCAGTTTTCATAATATGGTCTGGCACCCATTCTAAGAAGAAGTTATAAACACAAGATGATGTAATAAAAATCTTTAGAGAATTGTTACCTAGGGAAGAAACTTAATTTCAATTATTAAGAAGTATCATTTGAAATATAATCTGTTTCCTTTGGAGATTCTCAAGTTAAAAAATCGTAGAAAATGATATTTATCGGAGGAAAGGTTGATATTATATACTGGGTGCTTAATATTCTTAAAATGTATCACAGGTAACGTTTGAGCTTAAATTTTTAAAGCCGATGTGGTTAACCCAACTAAGAAGTTTTGAACTAAGCTGAATAGCTTTTTGAAAAGGAAAACTCCACTCAAGCTAAGATTTAAAGGAAAAAGTTAATGAAGATTGAAGTCCGAGAAACAAAGGAATCTGTTTTAAGCTTATGCCCACTTTAAAAAGAACAAATTAGACTAGTGTCTGATATGAGACCGCTCTCATTGAGGATCTATAAATTTAGAATGTAGGCAATAAAATACTCAGATCATTCAAAGTGAGTTCCATTAAATGAAAGTCACACTAGGGATCTGACTTGGAGTGTATATTCCTCTATTTGTATTTCAGGAAGTGACTCTCATAATCCCTTGCCATCCAAATAAAGATATTTAATTTGTCAGATAATTCCACCTCACGGGGATGAAAGAAGGTATCTTGACTGAGATGTAAATAATCACATTTCTGATGCTGAAGGTACTTGTTCCCTGTAGAATCTCTTCTTCAACATGACAAGTCATTTCTTTTGTGGTCATAATGATTGTAATATGTTTCTTGAAGATGCCTCTCAAGAGATTTGATGTTAGATACAAACAGTTTGCTTGAAGATAGAATGCAGGCTGCATGGTCACAGAACAGAAACTGACAAGGAAATACTTTTTTAAAGAATTAGTTTAAAATGATATTTAGGAAAAATGCATGTTGACCAACTATAAACTATTTATAGTGCACTTGTATTTCTGTGCCCATGGAGTGATGTGTGAGTTCTTTGCTCATCCCTGATATCCATCTTGTCTCTGAATAGCATCTCTGGACATCCATCCTCAGGAAACTGGTCACTGTTTATCCCAGTGCTGGTGGGGTACCCTAGCCATGCCTCCCAGTGTTCTGTTTTTCTTTAGGTACCAGGCAGTACATGAGATTAATCATGTAATCTGAGCTACAGTGACTGTCACTGGCCATCACTATCCATTGCAGGTGAGCCAAGGGCCTCAGTAGCATCTGATGACTGCTCATCCTGGGGACCAGCCTTTTGTACTTTGATGTGACCCCTGGGAGCCGGGAGGCAAAACTATAACTGAGCAGGTTTCCATTCAGCTGGTTACACAGAGGTGCCCCTTCCATTTTTCATCTTTCATTCTTCATCTCTCTGAATGGGTCAATTTCTTTATCTTAAAAGTATATTAAATTTGAGATGATTGTTAATGTCTTTGTTATTCTAAGAATCTATGACTCTATATGCATGTTTTTCTGCACAAACAATATCTAACACCTTTTGAGAATGTATATATGTGTTGTGTGTGTGTGTGTGTGTGTATATATATATATATATATATATATATATGTAAAATTTGTGTGTATCTAGTTTGTATGTGTTTCAATGGAATTACACATTGTGCCTAAATTACACACACATTTATTTCCATGATTACAGTTCTCATCAGAGTGTTTCTATTTCTTTGTATGAAATGTTAAATAATAGTTTTAAAATTTACACCTATTCTAAAGGTTTACTTACCATGCTGAATATATATTTCTTTTTTTATCAAGTTTTCCTGTGGTCTCTTCCACATTATGACTCAGTTGGATATATCATCCAGGCTCAAAATGGCTATTATCCTTTCTTGGTATTTTGGCTCAGATAATTTCTAGTAATAAGAAAGCAACTATAGTGCTTCAGTTAATTTCTCTCCAGCATTCATGTAGTTCCTATGACCCTGAATACTGATGCACAGAATATGATTGATTATGACAAAGGCAAGAATGCCGTCGTTCTACTTAAGGTCACTTACCAGAAGGAAAAAACAATTTAGAAACAAAAGCAAATGGTAGACTACATATAACTAATTTTAAGTCGTCTTTGGACAAAAGGAAAACGTGAAATATCCTATTCTTCTACTGTTAGGTTGATAGTAGGCAATAAAAATAAATAAATAGACGTTCAGGCTCTCCAAGTTCCAGTGCCATTTTGTGGAATTTGGAGGAAGGAATTGAGGTTGAGATGGAGAAGATACTAATAGGAAGAAGAGAGAAAAAAAGAGAAGTGAAAAGAAAAGGAGATAATAAATCAGAAGTAGGAAGATGCGTTAGGCAGCATTGGGGAAAAGGGGCAGAAAAGAAAGAGAATGAAGGGAGGATGGGAAAAGGAAACGGCCAAGGGAAGAAAATGGGGAAGATACATCACGAGGAGGGGAGAGAGGGCAGGTCACACCTTCACTCCCTCCATCACATGCCTGGAATCCACCTGACTCCTGGCTCCGGCCTCCCACTATGGGGTGGAGAAAACAAAATCCTCCTTCTAGAAGCACAGTCTGGAGTTTCCAATCACACCTAAAATATTTTTTCTTCTCTATCCCCATAACCATTTTCACCTATTTCCCCTTCCAGAATGGTAGCTATGCCTGGTTAGTATTGTAGCTGTATTTAACTTCCAAAGGATTATACCTGTAAGAATTAGTGGAAAGAGGTGAGTGGCAGTGTGAAAACCATTGCAGTAGTCCAGGTGAGGGATGCTGAGTGTATTCAATGGAATATTATCAGCCTAAAGAAAGAAAGAAACCTGCCGTTTTCAACAACATGGATGAACCTGGAGGGCATTATATTAAGTAAAATAAGCCAGACACATAAAGAAAAAAGCTGCATGATCTCACTCATGGAATCTAAACAAGTCAAATACATAGAAGCAGTTGCCAGGGGCAAGAAGGTAGGGGAATGGGGGAATAAAAGAAAAAGAAAGAAAAAAGAGGGAATTAAGTAGAAATTGCAAACCGCAAACATGTGTTTTCTTTGGACAGACTGTGTGTGTGTGTGTGTGTGTGTGTGTGTGTGTGTGTGTGCACGCACACACACACATACACACACACTGTGATCTGAATGCCTTTAGGTTGGGCAAGTACTCTACAGTCTACAGTTTGGCCACAATGACAACTACTCCTTTTTTTTTTTAAATTTTTATTGGAGTATATTTGAGTTACAGTGTTGTATTAGTTTCAGGTGTACAGCAAAGTGAATCAGTTATACATATACATATACATAGATCCACTCTTTTTTTTAGATTCTTTTCCCATATAGGCCATTATAGAGTACTGAGTAGAGTTCCCTGTACTATACAGTACGTCCTTATTAGTTAGCTATTTTATATATAATAGTGTGTATATGTCAATCCCAATCTCCCAATTTATCCCTCCCCCCACTTTATCCCCAGTAACCATTAGTTTGTTTTCTACATCTGTGACTCTACTTCTGTTTTGTAAATAAGTTCATTTCTAAGGGAAGACACTATATATACAGTAACTTTGTTGCTACACACATGTTAACTTTGTTTCTGGGCCTAGAGACACTGGTGTTGGCAACCTGGGAATTAAGGGACTGGAAAGGATGAGAGATATTTGAAAGTGTCTCTTGGGGAGTTATGGGAAGAACTCTGCAGTTGTCTGGGTAGGGGAGGTGACGGAATCACGCCTCACTCTGGTATGATTAACTCAGAACCTGGTGAGCTGTGACGCTTCCCTGGAAGAAAACAAAACCCAGAAGGAGGAGGGAGCCTGGGTGGAGGAAGATGCTGCATTCAGTTTTGGAGCCAGGATTTCCAGGTGGGTTATAATCCCACTGCTGGATGCTGACTCATGTATCCTGGAAGAATCACACCAAAGGGCTGTCTTAAGAATGGTGTGCAGATGGAGAAAGAATTGTTCTGTGATGGATGGTGACTGTTTTCCTTTTCCTGCTGAATGTCAGACAAGTTGCAGAAATAGGGTCAACAGCATCTGCATGGATGAAGTTAGATATCAGAAAGAACATTAAGTATCATAACTTCTTGAAAAAGCGTTCTAATATATTTTGCTTGATTTCTAAATATACGGAATCGATAGAGGCAATTTTGGACACCGGGTAGTAGAGCAGTGGACTAGCTGAGTAAATTCATAACTTGTGCCTTTACAGAAATGCTGCTAATAATATGGGAACAAAGTATGAGGCCTTTGGAGATTCTTATAGTAACTCGCAATCCTCATTATACATAAGACTTACTCAGATAGCATTGTACATATCCAGATCCCAGGACATTAACCTAAAAGGTTCCCACTCAGTGAGTTAGATACTCCTCAAAATCAGAATCTTGAATATGTGTCCCAGGCATTTCTAACACACGTGCCTGAAGGAGTCCCCCTTGATAAACAAGGGTCTGCATCACTGTCTCAGGAGCTGTGACTCTGAGATGACATGATTTTATATTTACCATTGCTTTATGATTATTGTTGTTATTTACAAATTCATGGTCCAGTTCAAGCCCCTTTGAAGTAAGCAGAATGATGTGACCATAAGTAGTGCTCGCCTGTCCCACTGATCAAATGAGCTGGCCTTTGAGGAACTGCACAGAGAAAAGACCCAGCTGTGATCACTCTGCTCAATCTGGAAAGAATAGGACAAGAAATGTGTCCTTGAGCACCAAGATAATACAGGGAAAGACAGGAATCTTGCTGAGACTTGAGAAAATGAAGTCAGAGAAATAGAAACAAAGACATTGAATTTGCAACTAGTAACAGCTGGTTTGCAAACTTGAAAGAAAACTAGTCTCTTCACCATGTGAAAAGCTCAGGGGTTCCCCCTGAGATGATCAGCCTGGGGCCATCGTGCTCTGCTGACCTGAAGGGCTGGCTCAGAACAAGGACATCCTGTCAGAGCAGGTTTGCAATGACAACAAAGCTGGGTTGCTTCAGAAGTGAACTCTTTTTAGGATTTTTTTTAAAAAATTACTTATAAAATAAATATATCTATATTTAATAAATTGTGTATTTTTCCTAAGCCTCAGTTTCCTCGGAGACAAGTCTGTTTTCCTCTAAGCAGGACCTTCCCACACAAGTCCCATTTCTGGAACAAAGGAGGCCTCCTTCTGCCCTAGACAATCAGCAGGTTCCTGATGCTTGGAGCTTCTTTTCCAGGTCCTGTGAAGAGAGTGGGGTGATCCCATGTGGGCCCACCATTATGTAAATTTCTTAACTATACCAAAGCCCCTACACCTCACAAAAATTAAACACATATGTCTGATAACAAGAGTGTGCAAGAAATATATAGAAGATCATCTCTGCTCAGTATAATTGTTCAGCACTTAAATATAGGCTGAAGAATCAAGCACTCTGTAGAGTTGTGTATAATCATAAATTCATTTATTTGCTCATTCAAATCAACCAGTATTATTGTATGCCTCCCACTGACAGCTATTGTGCTGTATGTATGTGCTGGAGCTTCAAAGATACGTGAAAAATTCCCGATTTAAAAACAAACCAACCAACAACCAAAACCCTCTAAAGTCCAATAGATATGAGGAAATCATTCAGAGGGCATCTTCACTAGATGAATTCTAAGAGTCTTTTCTCTGAACCTGCGATTCCATGATTATGTTTGTACGTTTCCTATCACTCCTTTGATAGTGGTGGGTATGTAGCACGTCTTCAATCTGTAGTTCTTGATTGCTTATTGTTAAGGTGGAATCAGTTTCACCAGCAAATTTTATGAATCTATTCCTTGAGTGCCTTCCTTGTTCATGCTATTTATTATGCATTCCACTTATCTTTTTTCCCCACAAAAAAACATTAAGCATCAGCAAAGAAGATAGGAGTCTGTTAATTTCTCGAGTTCGAATTGCAGAAAAGCACTTATTTACACATTTCCTTTCCTGAAAGGGCATGATAAACTCACAGAGGCAGAACTCGGGTACGCAATGTCTGCCTCTATGACATGGTCATGTTTACATTAATGGGTGAGTGGTAATGCTGTCTTCACCTTAAAAAAGAATCTCAAGGCAAAAAAGTAGACCCTGATTTCTAGTAAATTGTCGCTACCACTTGAACAAGTTAAAGCAAGAGCATGAATAATGATAATTAGAGAAAGGACTTCATTGTTTCTCTGTGTTCATAAATGATATACTTGTAGTGTCAAAGAAAAAATATTGCATTTTGCAATTTTATCCTACTTTAGGGTGAAAACTATAAAATACTGTAGATAGAAACAAAATTTAGGTTAGATCTAAATGTTTCAATTTTTTAAAAACCTGTTATTTATAGAGGATGGATGGTAGATGGTGAAAGGAGTTTTTATATGTAAGGAATTTCAAACACTACCTGAAAAATTGAGTCCTAAATCAATAGATAATATTTGAGAATGAACTATCTCTTTGTTTTCATTCTCCACACCATGAAAAAACTTTTGCAAAAAAAACGCAAATACATAAATGCTAAGAAGGCCGATATACCATATAATGAATGACAAATCAGCTCTAACATTAAAGCAGTAATTAATACTACTAAAATTGGGGGAAAATTATGATTCTTTAAAAAATTGTGTATGTGGAATGCCTCCTTCTTGAAATTGTATACACCATCCACCCAAGTAAAGTTGAAGGAGTTTGTTTCTGATTACATATTTTACTTTTAGAGAATTCTTTCTATTTCTGGGAATGGGTTGTATGTAAGCTACTTGCCAGGGACTCTGAGAACCCATGAGCCATGAGTTCAGGGTGGGCTCTGAACAGAAATTGGGTGTTTCTATCAGTTTCCTCAATGCAGCCCATTTCTTAGTAATTTACATTCCATTTCTTAGTTACTGGGAATTAATAAGAAATATTATTTAGGGCTTCCCTGGTGGCGCAGTGGTTGAGAGTGGACACGGGTTCGTGCCCCGGTTCGGGAAGATCCCACGTGCCGCAGAGCAGCTACGCCCGTGAGCCATTGCCACTGAGCCTGCGCGTCCGGAGCCTGTGCTCTGCAACGGGAGAGGCCACAACAGTGAGAGGCCCGTGTACTGCAAAAAAAAAAAAAACAAAAAAAAAAAGAAATATTATTTAGAAAATAATTCATAAAACTATGACTCATTTTTTTCCAGAGAAACTCCTATAGTTACCATTACTGAAAAACCAAATTGGCTGTTTTTCTTCACATTATTTACTAAAATTGGAAAAATTGTTCCTATAGTGAAAACTATATTGTTCACATATATAGTTTTTGTATATGTGAACTCCATACATTTTAACTTTGAATTGTTTCTCTATATCATGGAAGGGTGTTTTGTGCTCTGAGCTACTTAGGGTTTCACTGAATGTTGGCTGTTTGTCTTAAGGTGATGTATTCAATTTGGATTGCAAGTTCGTGGAAAGGTACATAGTGTACTTCTGAGTAAGGACATAGTAGATCTCTTGAGAGTTTTATTTAGAGTTAGATATTGGTTTTAAGATCTGACAACTACATGAAATGAAGAGATGAGTCACTTGTTAATAGGTACATCTCAACCCATGCAAAAGCATCATAATTGGTTGTTATTTGCTGTCCCAGTAGAGAAAGATACTGAATGGGAACGAGATATTTTTGTGAGGCTTTGGAATTGCTACATCTCTGACAAGATGGAGATATTTTATTTGGTTATTAATCCTGGATCCAGGGCACTATTTAGCAGAAATAGGTATTTGGACAACCAGGAAACATTATTCTACTTTACTCTTATGCTGGTACAAATAGTACCGAAAGGTACTAGCCTGACAAATGGTGAATACTGGTTTATGTCATGAGAGGAGGAGCTTGCATCAATGTCACGCAAGAAATTAGCTGTGAATGCCTTTCACAAGGGCATCGTGACAGGGGGTTGACCTTCACTGACTCCCCATTTGTGTTACATTCTCCAGTTAACTCATCTGTCTCTCAACTCTGAACCCTTTATAACACTGTTTCCACTCTCTAAACCTGAGGCTGAGTGCATAAGAGATCCAGATCCTTTTCATGGCCAATTATTTTCCCTTAAGAGCTGCATATTTATTGTGGTATGGAAACAACTGTATTTATTAGGAGGCACGTAAAATGCTCACAGTGCAAAGATGCACGTTCATTTGCAAGCACCTCCTCTGCAGTCAGTACTTATTACTCACATTATTTTTGCTATTGTGTTAAATGGTAAAAAAAAAATTATGTAACTTCAGAAGAAATAATGACACCTACTGCATTATTCATTATTTAAATATTGCCATTTAACGTTTTGCTTTCTATCCTATAACCAGCAATTAATGTTATCAATAGAAGCAATGGAAAAAAATTTTTGTATTAAGAACTTGCAATTTAGATAACTCTACTTACCATATACCCAACTCCTACATTGGTTTTATTCCAATTTCAATTAGAATTCTATGTTTCTTGCAATATTAATAACAGAAAAAATCAACTTTCAAACTGTTCAAAAATTCTCTAGACAACTTTTACCTAGGGACGAGGTAAGAGGCATTCTCTTAATGTCCATGGAGAAATAAACTCTAATGTGAAATATCATATTAATATAAAGGAGGAAATTATTAAGAAATTGTTCCACAGGTACCATAAATGGGTTAACTATTTTTCTAATGCAGTTTGAGTCCTTTACAAGACTGTTTTCATAGACTTAGCAAAGCCAAATGTATACCCAGGAGAAATAGCAGTGAGCCTTTAATTTAAAATTACATTATGTGAGAATGATTGTACATTGAAATGGGTAGACAGAAGAATTGCCTTGGGTAGTAGTTCCCTTGTGTTTATCTAAAAAAACCAAAGAACACCTTGTAGGAATTTGTATGCAAAGTTCTTATTAATTTTTATGCATCATTTGTGCAATGACAATAACCAAGAAAAGGAAAAAGGAACCATGTCAGGAAAACTTGATTGTGTCAGACTTTGGTTCTCTGAGCCCTGAAAACCTGAAATACCCTGATTTTACCATTTTATTGCTGATGGTCAGTCTTTGGGACCAGTTAGAAATTCCTCAGACTTGTTAAACCATTAACTACCAGGACTAAAATACCATGTTATTTAAATTTTTAATGAATAATAACTTCATTAGACATTCTGTTCCTAATGTGACTAGGGAAAACTATGGAATGTGGTACATTGTAGCACTTCATTTCAATTATTTAATATTCCAGTCATTTGCTTAACAAGAGACTTTGCCCAAGGGTTTGCTGAAACACTGAATATCTGGCAAATTACTGTGTACTAATTGATCCAGTGGCATGTTAAAATTACCTCAACCATTCTGCTCAATACTTAATTGTATTTTCTGTTGGTGTCAGTGTTCTACCTAGAAGCATTTTGTCCTTTAAAATAATTTTTTACTTTGGAAAGAAAGTGGTAGAAATGCATTATCGGTTACTTGAGAGGTTTTTACATTTGAGGCCGTAACGGTGAGAACAGCAAGATAAAGGTGTAGAAACATAATGCCCAAGTCCTGGAAATGCAGAGACTGCAAAGCCCCCGAGTTTTATGTATTAATGAACTAATCTTGTTAATCCCACTTCAAAGTGAGTTTTGCAAGGGTAACTCAATAATCTTTAGGGATGACTGCATCATACCTGAGTATATGTTACCACAGGGGAAAAATAGAATTATTGTATTGGGGGCTCTGTCTAGTGTGTGTGTGTGTTTGTGTCTAGCTGTTCTGTAACCACAAACTACTAACACGTACTCTTTTCCTACACGATGAAAAGGGTACACACATAGAAATTAGTATTCTGATATGTAAATGTGGTTATTTTCTCTTAGTTCTCATCTAGGTATTTTTCTGAATACTCATTGTGAAGTCCTTTGAACATAAAATCAATCTTTATGGATAGCGTATAGAATTTGTAATTCACAAATCCAGTTTTTTTTGTTTTGCTTTGTTTTTTGCGGTACGCGGGCCTCTCACTGTTGTGGCCTCTCCCGTTGCGGAGCACAGGCTCCAGACGCGCAGGCTCAGCGGCCATGGCTCACGGGCCCAGCCGCTCCGCGGCATGTGGGATCTTCCCGGACTGGGGCACGAACCCGTGTCCCCTGCATTGGCAGGCAGACTCTCAACCACTGCGCCACCAGGGAAGCCCAATCCAGTTATTTTTAGTTCTTCAAAGAGTTCTTCTTTTAATTCTTCTTCTACAACTCATTTCTTAGATGGACAACAGAGTGGGATTGGTAGGTGGACATGTATAATGGGAGGAGAAAATACCCAGTTCAGAAGACTGACTGAGGGCTGTCAATGCCACCAGCACTAATTGAAGCATTTGGGCCCTCTTGGTGACTCTGAGAATTCTGAATGACTTTTTATAACATGATGATGCCATTTGAAACGCTTTCCAAGAAATAGATGGAACACTCAGTCCTGTTTTCTTTGATCTTCAGATATTGTGATTATGTTCTGGCAGAATGATGGCAACTAATTACGTAAGGTCAGCAAACATCGACATGCCTATCACAGACACATCACGAACAAGTTGGGACTTCCCCAGCTGTGTGGTTGGCCTGGTGGGCACAGTGCCAGCAGCAACATTCTCTCTCTGACACCACTTCTGCCGCAGAGAGATCTCATTTTGGAAGCGCTGGGTTAGCAGGGAAAGAGGGGGGCATTCTTCCTCTTCTCTGCTTATGTCCCAGGATCTCTCTTCAAAATTTTAAAAAGACTAAAATTATGATACCTGCAAAGGGCATTTCTATTGATCCATCAGTGTATGTACATACTTGTCTTCACCTCAAATGCAGATTACACTTAAGTACATGGTTCTTCAGATTCGTGCTCACACAGTGTCAATTCTTGTAAGAGGTCTGCAAATATACTGGTTTTCTAAGTTTCATAAAGTCTAATGAGTTTTAAAGAGAAATGAAATAACCTTTCTGAGGTCATTTTCTAATTATTAAAGCAACAAGCTCGTAGGAAGGAAAATCTGGAGCTTTGGGGTAAAAAATATTTCCTTTTCTCTTCTTTTTGTTTTTTTTTAAGGATTTACAGCTCAGTTCACTTCATTGGTAGCCCTCAGGGTTTCTTTATCTCATGCCTACAACTGTTATTACTATCTTTCTCTTAATGTCACATTGCTTTCACACTGTCACTGAAATGACCTAGAAACAATCCCATGAAAGTAGATCCCATAAAATAACATTTCCATGGCATCTTTTTATGTCCTAAAACTAGATTAAATGTCAATACAGTATAATAAGTATGTAATAAAAATAAACAGTTTATGCATGATTCTAAGGGGAACTTGTTACTGATTTTTAAATGTATTTCCTTGAAAACTAAATTCATTCATTCTATGGGTTTTACAGTTTTTAAACACAGACTATAACTTCATTTTGGTCATGATTTTAGGAAAACTTTTCTTTCAACCTGCAGTAATATGTATCCTGTGTCATATTCTTAAGAGGGCCATTTTATCACCTTATTTGGAAAAGACAAACTTAATTTCTTGGAAAGATACACATGATTACAATGTGTGTCATCACATTGATGATTTTGAAAATATATTTTATTTAATTGTGATACATTTCTGCGTCTAACAGTGACCATCTGTTGAAAAGTTAACCATATTCCTATTCATATTCGTGTGAAAGAAATAACACCATTGCAAGGAAAATACTAGCCTTCAAGGTGCTGATATGTATATATTAGGAGAAAAACATTTCATCCATATTTAGCTGTGAGGTTGCTCTCAGTATATTTTCCATTTAGCATTCGTAATGCTGTCATAATGAAGAAGTATATAATTGTTTTATCCTAGTTAATGTATGTGTAACAACCAAGGATTATTTCTGGATATCCAGATTGCCAAGATGAATGAAACGTTAATGTTTTCTTTGTCCAAGATACTGAAAAAAAATGAAGGGGAAAAACACGTCCTTGGTTCAGCTCTACTGCCTTCGAGGTGGAAGGGGGTTCCCAGATAATAATATTTCAGTCCATTTCCATTTTTGTTCTTGCTAAGACCCTTGATAAGGTTGCTTGTCAGATACTTAGTCTTTGTACAGATTTCTACTTTTATATCCTTCATTATTGATTCTCCAGATGCTGATAAATTTTTTAAATAATCATAATATTTACAGGAGAAATAAGGCACTACTTTGGCTTATGTATGTTTATGTCATTCTTCTTGGACCATATAGTTTACTTTTAGTATCCTTTTTTTAATCTTTTACTTTTGTCTTAGGTATCATGACAGCACTAGTAATGAACTGTGCACACCCGGCAAATAAATTAGACACAACTCCTATCAGATCAAGCTGCTGTCCACAGAATTGCAAGGGAGCAGCACAGAGCACTCTAGGGAAACGCTGAAAAGACACACATGGTTGCGTACACACATGGTTGCGTGCTGACCAGATTGTTGGCACGTTGACTGGAGATGTCCACTCTCCGTGCTGTTTTATAATTATACACTGACCTCTGCCGCATGAGGGACAGTCAGGACACTTTGCACTGGAGTTCAAAGCTTTCTGCCAACCTAAACTCTGAAGCCTCCCTGATCCATTGCCCCTACACCCATCACACCCCCGAACAAGGAGAAATCTTTTCTCTTCTTCAAACACCTGTAACATGCTACCTGCGCCTCACTAATGGCTCTGATGCCATTTTTCTTTGCCTAGAGACAGAGATTTTCTCAAGCTACCTTTTTGAAAAGTCACTTTCTTTCTTTCTCACCCTTGATTTCTTTCCTGTCTCTCTCAGCATGCCTGCACTGTGGTTTCTCTGATTCCCTGTCTCTGTATTGTGACCTTCGCCACTACCCCCAAATCATAATTAGTTTCTGCCACTGGGTATTTTCAAGTTAATCATTCACCTTCACACGTATCTTTGTAAATGACCACTTTAGAGTCTGTTCTTTTCCATGCCAGCAGTAATTCTCCCTGTCCAGCTTGTATAATTAGAGGAATTGCTCCCCAAGTTTTCTTATCAGATTAGAGCTGTTATTTGTTGTTTTGTAAGTTATGTACACATAAAGACTTATTAAAGCAACACACTTAAGGTCTTGGATTAGAGATGCTTTCAACATGCAACAGTTTGTGAAAGCTGTTGTGATGATTATTGGAAAATCCAACACATAGCTAAATTTCCACTGATATTACATTTTTAAAGAAATTTTGTTTGCACTAATGAAGGTTGTGTTACTTACAAGTTCCATAGCAATTTTTCTTATTGCAGACATTTAAAAAAAGTCACTATACCTTAAAATATCATATTTATAACTGCCTAAGGAATTTCTTTATAAATTTTTTTTCCGTCTTCTGCATGTCTGCCATTACATGACATATACAAAGTACCAGCAGGAATATGGTAATAAGGATCTCCGAAAACAAGAACTTCCAGGCTGGGACTTCCCATTTTAGGTAGATCATAGAGATTTTCCATTATTCTACCAAATCTAGAGAGAGTCAGCCAAAACAAAGATTTTCTTGATCTGAATCCATTCCTGTAAATTTCTGCAATGTCAGAGGAGATGGGAATGTTGATCTCTGGCACCTGCAGTACGATCTTTTGGATTTTCAACATCACAACTCTGCTCTGAGTTAATTGTTCTGAATTTGCCAAGGTATATTCAAGAACGCACATGTACCTCTATGGAAATATCACCCAAGCAAATAGCTGCACATGATTTAGGGAAAGTATATTCCTCCTAAAACAAAAGTTAGTAAGGATGTGCTTTGAGAATTATGTACTGATTAGATTTCATCACTTAATGTTTGGGAATTATAAAAGGGGAGAAGCATAACTGCACTACCCATGCTAAGCCCAGAGTACCGTGGATTATAAAACGGGCAGTTCTGAAACAATAGTCTTTCACAGCCCTTTTCTTTCCAAAGAGCATTTTAATCATCTCCTACACAGTCATCAAGTAGCATTTACCCTTTGGCTTCCTGAAGATGTGCTGACATCTGTTCACCTGTCCTTTCTTCTGAGTCTGGATTTGACTTATTGAAGTTATCAGTAACCTTGCCCTGAGGGGTTCTGTGTCCAGGAGCATCTTTATCGCTCCATTTACCATTTGTAAAACTAATGTTTCACAGGTAATAACACTGACAAGTAAAGCTTTACCTTATGAAAAGAATTGCTAATGTGCTGGTAAGAAGGGAGAAAAGTACCAGATGGTTTATTAAGATGAAGAGTAGAGAAAGAGAGAAGAAACACAAGGGTGAAAGGAGGATGCCAGAAAAGTCACCCCTGCCTGTTGTCTGAGGGCAGAGGAGAATATTGGAAGAGGGACAGGAGGAATTTGGCACCTGACAGAGCTTAATTGCTTTTTTCCAATCACTGTGCATCCAAGGTTCCTCAGAAAAGGTGAGATGTAATCCTAAAACTACACCAAAAGAGCAATAAAATCTGTAGTTGAGTTACCATAAGCAGATCATAATATTTACAAGGAAAACTTGAAATAATAAAAACTGGTTGTATATTTAGTTGTATGTATACTTAGTAACCCAGTTGTTCACACAACTAACTATAGTGAGTATGCTTTTCACACGCAAAACAGTACCTTTCTGGAGTCTGCTGTAGAAAAAGGTGGGCAGTTCAGAGGAGACCTGGAAGAAGCAGAAATTCTTTTGTTTGTGACTCAGGGGCACTCAGGTTATCAAAATATCCACTGGTCCAATGTACAGTCTGAGTGTGATTCAGAGAGTTGACAGTAATGACCATTGGTGTGCTCTACAGAAAAAGGAGTCATGGGAACATGGCTACCCTGCAGCTTCTATCGGGTCACCACTGGTTTCCTAGCTCCTAATTCTACGGACACTCTACCATTCCAATGCTCAGTAAACTCTGGCCACTGCATTCCCTCCCTGGACACTTGTCTTGCTCCTAGTCTGGGGTTTCATAATTTCATGGAAAGAGGCTCAATTGGTTTGAGTTTAAAATGATGGGATTTTGCATTGTGTATGCTTTAAAGAAATAGTATGTATGCTTAATAATAAATTATGTTAGAGAAGAAATCTATTAGCTAAAATCTAACTTCAATGGACTAACTCACAATTCCTTTGACTTGGAAGGCAGTTTAGATTATGGAACCAAAAACAATCCATACATGTTTTTGATTTCTTGAAACTAGGATGAGCGTCTATGGGATTACATTCCTCAGTTCAATCAGTGGCCCTTGGGGTACTTCCTGGTAAACCACTCTCCCCATAGGCCATGCCTAGAGTGTATTCTTTTTTCTTTTTTAATACTTTATTTTATTATGTTTTATTTCATTGGCCACGCTGCAAAGCATGTGGGATCTTAGTTCCCCAACCAGGGATCGAACCTGTGCCCCCTCCAGTGGAAGCGCAGGGTGTTAACCAATGGACCTCCAGGGAAGTCCCCTACAGAGTATTCTTAGTGGATAACATCGTGCAAAGAGACCGAAATAGTAGAATAAACAATGTTAATGTCTTTTTAATTGTTATCAGTCCTTATTGTGTATGCCACAGAGGATTGTTTTTAAAATCAAAGGATAACTGTTTCTAATGACAGAGATGCCAAATACCAATAGGGTGCAATGTCTCTACATATTATTTGGACTCCCTGATTTAATAGTGTCCACAGTGGGACATATAATTATCCCATGATATTTACCCAGTAGGACTTTAACACTTGAGGCCCACACCTGAAATTGCAAACAGCCCCACACTTGAAAGTGTAAACTCTTTATTACACGGAAATCCAGATGATAAATAATAATAGATTTATTTCAATCCATCTTTTATCTAGAGGAAAAAAATTTAAACTACGGAACTATGGTTAGAATTTTTTTTTCCGTGTTTTTTTTTTTTTTGCGGTACGCGGGCCTCTCACTGTTATGGCCTCTCCCGTTGCGGAGCACAGGCTCCGGACGCACAGGCTCAGCGGCCATGGCTCACGGGCCCAGCTGCTCTGCGGCACGTGGGATCCTCCCAGACCGGGGCACGAACCCACGTCCCCTGCATTGGCGGGCGGACTTCCAACCACTGCGCCGCCAGGGAAGCCCTACCTGTGTGTTTTTAAGCCAATATTTATTTGGTTGTTATACATGGTACAGAACACTGCATTTGCTACTTTGCATGAAAGACCTCAATACAGGTGACAAATTCTTTGACTTAAATCCATGATTTCTTTTAGTATTATTTCAATAAAATCCTTCTGTGCATCTTTTAACTATCAGTTTGTAAATGTGCATCTTTATTTACATAATAGGGTCAGACAACTTACTAGAAAGTGTATCGTTATATTAGTGGTTAAGAGAGTTACTACACCTCACTGAAAAGACATTGATAAATATTTTTAAATTGTGAGGGAAATTAAATAATTGGCACTTAAGATGCCTATTTTAAGTAATAAAGAAGTAAGGAAAAGTTGCCTTCAAGCAATAGGATAAGATATAAGAAATTAGGAATTTCTTCTCCATAATGTGTTTTTCTGGGGTTTTTGTTGTTGTTGTTGTTGTTGTTTTTGGCTGCCTTGGGCCTTCCTTGCTGCATGTAGACTTTCTTTTAGTTGTGGCGAGCGGGGGCCACTCTTCATTGCAGTGCGTGGGCTTCTCATTGCGGTGGGTTCTCCTGTTGTGGAGCACAGGCTCTAGGTGCGCAGGCTTCAGTAGTTGTAGCATGTGGGCTTCATTAGTTGTGACTCTTGTGGCTTGCAGGCTATAGAGCGCAGGCTCAAGTAGTTGTGGCGCACGGGCTTAGTTGCTCCGCGGCATGTGGGATTTTCCTGGACCAGGGCTCGAACCCATGTCCCCTGCATTGGCAGACGGATTCTTAACCACTGTGCCACCAGGGAAGCCCCTCCATAATGAGTTTTAAATATATATATATATAATGACTGCATTAATTTCTGTGAATTGAAAAGAATAGACTAGAGGAACTGCAGATCATTCCACAATTTAAAACAAATTTAGAATCCTTTTTAAATAGATATAGTCAATAATTCTTCTGTAAAATCAGATTCAGAATATCAACGGGAATGCACTTTACCTTGGAGTTAATTGAACTGGTATCTACATTTTAGGACAATTATTTCTCTTTTGCCAAGAAGAGACTGAGGCTTGGTTTTCCTTCAATAATGTCTTCATTGGGCATTGAACTTGACAAGTATTTATAAAACTACCAGTGTTAAGGGGACACAAAAACATATCAGCTGTTACTCCTGAGTAGAACTTATTTTATTTGCTCCCAGCTCTGTCCAGGAGGTTAGGTTCTTATTTAGATAAACATCTCTAGAGTGAAGAAGAACTATCTGTTAGGTTTTACAAGCTTAGAACAAACATTAATTTTTTTTTATTTTGCGTCTGTACACATGAAGTGATATTCTAAATCATGTGTTATTTGCCTGGGACTTTCTTTAATATTTCATGAACTGTAATTCAGTTTAAACAATAAAAGAGAGCAATTGGGAAAACACAGTGGCCAAAACTTAGATGAAGCCTTATGTTCAAATTCTGTTTTTTTGAGACGATCCTGAGCTCATCTAACAGTTTGTTGTGGCCTTTATTAAGCTGGAAATTCTAAGAGTTGAGTTTTACACTAATTTTACCTTTATTGTGAGTCATAATTTCATCTTTCTCTTTATTTCTAAATATCCTCTTCACATATTGAATTTTTTAATTTCTTTGAAGTCAAAAGCCAAGGCTCTTCTCTGTATTGCATTTGTGCTATATGGGCTACAAATTAAATTTCACATTGTATTTCATGGTCCATTATCACTAGTAGCAACCAAAGAGAATCTACCTTTGCATTCAACTTAACGTTCATAAAAGCCTCTGCAATACTAAATTAAAATTGTAGATTTCATCAGACACTGCAAAGTGCAGAGCAATAGAGAAGTGTTAATTTTTAAGTTCTATTTGTTAATAGATATACACCATTATTAGTATTATCGTATCTTTCACATTACTATAAAGCAGTGGATTTCAGCCTTGGCTACACGTTGGGCAACTTTTAAAATATATTAATGCCTGGCTGCACCACCTGAGAATATAACTGTTCTGGGAAAAGGTGTGGGCGTTTCAGTTGATCATTTTGAAAGCTCTCTAACTAATTTTTAATAGATATCTCAGGTTTTGTCTGCTTATGGCTCTAACAGTAGACAAGCCAAAAAGCAAACAAACAAACAAACAAAATTATTTGAGAACAATTGGAAAATATAAATTCTCACCCCACTGATCATCCATGTTCCTTGGATATTTTGCTTAGATATTCTTTACTTATCGACTTTCTCATTATTTGAGAGTGGAAATTAGGTAAAAAGCATGTGTGCCATCTGCAGCTTCTTTTTCTGAATAACTGTGTTTTTACTGAGTTGCTTGCTTAGTTTAAGCTCGTTATGCCAAAATGTATTTATGTGAGGACTTTCCTTTCTGTCTACTTTGCACAGCACCAGACTTCTTGTCTATTTACTTTATATCCTTATAAGAGCAGAATGCTTGAAAGTACTTTTAGCTTCGAAGAGTTCTTTTTGAAAGTTATGTGATTACCAAGCAACCAAAATTCTTTGCATAAGCACTCATTAGTCCTACCAGCATTTCTCTTTCAAATATAAATGTTAATCTTCGAATAGTGACTTCCACACACATTTTGGCTTCAGGCTTCAGGATGAATCCCTGTTCCTGTAGCAAAATCTTTGTCGGGGATGGAGCAGAGCATCCAAGGAGCAACCAGGAATCACCAGGGAGCCCTCTGGTTCCAGATGTCCTCTTAGGAGAAGTAGGACATTATTGAACGGAACTCCCCAGAGATGCAAAAAGTTGCAGGGTCACAGATACGGCCTTTTAAATTTGAAATACAAACACAGTTAAGATGAAATTCCTATTGAGGAAAATTAGAATATATTTCAGAATATATTGGTATAATTATATATATAATTTTCTCATCTTTATTCAAAACAGATACTCTTAAATACTAATTGTGAGTTAATCCATGAGAAAAATACCTAAAAAGAAAAATACTGCGTGGTTCCTACCCCTTGACATTTTGATTTAATTGCTCTGCATGCAGCCTGGGCATCGGGACTTTTAAAAGCAACCCACGTTATTCTCACATACAGCAAAATGTGGGAACCATTGCTTTAAATCTTACCCAGTTTATGGAATTAGAATCTCCAGATGGGGTGGAATCTTACAGGTTTCATTTCAAGAAGCACTTCAGATGATACTTACACACACTGCAATTTGATAACCACTGGTTTTACTGTGTGATACTTTCTTCCAAGAGATTTTGTCTCTACTATTTGACGATTTTGTCCTTGCCTCCATGGTTCGTGTTTTAGGTGTAAATATGGCGCTATTTTTTTCCAAATTTAACCACCATATGTGTTTATTTGCTTTGTGTAGGTTCAGGAATATACTAGGCATTCCTGTTTCCACTGACTTCTCCATTAGGACTGAGATAGTATGGTAGAGCAGAAGTGGTTTGTAATTTTACACATGCTACTAAATCGCTTGGCAGTGTTTAATCAGTAACTGAGGTGTAGGGGTAAGCTTCTTAAACTCTATCTCAGAACATTTAACATTCTGACAGTTACTGTCTGTCTAGCCTTGGGTAGGTTACTTAATTGAGCTTTCTTCATATGTGAAATGGTAGTTTTTAATATTGGCCTCTTAGGTTTGTGATTTGGATAAGGCAGTAATACGTGGTAGTACTGTGTAATTTGCAAAGTGCTATGCAGATTTTAGGTATGGCTGTTTATATGTTTGCAACGTTAGGAAGTTTCATTTGTAAGGTCATTTCCATTCCGAAAATCTGTAATTTTTTCACTTAAATATGTCTAACACATCATTTGTATCCCCCCCCGAACAATTTATACAAAGAAGGCGGTCCAAGTGTGTTCTTAATTGATTATGTGGTTTAAAGTGATTAAATAATTCAAGAAAATAAAGAAATTTGGAAATCAAAAGAATGACTTAGTATGAATCTTTGATCCAACACTAAGAATTTTATATTTCTTTCCACATTTCCTTGTTTGGTTTTCTTTTTGGTTGTTGTTTGTTTTTTTTTTTTTTTTTTTTTTTGCGGTACGCGGGCCTCCCACTGTCGTGGCCTCTCCCGTTGCGGAGCACAGGCTCTGGACGCGCAGGCTCAGCGGCCATGGCTCACGGGCCCAGCCGCTCCGCGGCATGTGGGATCTTCCCAGACCGGGGCACGAACCCGTGTTCCCTGCATTGGCAGGCAGACTCTCAACCACTGCGCCACCAGGGAAGCCCTGTTGTTTTGTTTTTGTTTGTTTCCTTTGTTTGGGTGAGGGGAGTGAGGGAAATTTTTGTATTCTTCCTTTGTCCACCTTTCTGCAAATTAGGTTACAGTTGGGAGAATGTTAGAAGCACCCAGTGCTTAAAAACAATTACTATTAAAATACATATTACTGAAAAAAATGGATGGTTGATTTAATGGGATAGTTTGGACTGTTTATTTTAATAGTATTATCGTTTATATTTTGTTTTGAGGCACATAATGATGAAATATTCTGGTTTTCTTCTTAAATGCGGTAAAGAGCAATCCTGCTTATTTTCACAAAGAACTCTGGCAGGCTATACCCAAACATTTTGCTACAAACTTTTCTGAAATGGGTAGCTGATCCTGTTTGGAACCTAAAAGATTTTATTGGTCCCAGCTGGCAATAAATTGAGAACTATTCCTTAGATCTCTAATTACTTTGGTGGTTCATAGTATACTCATAGAGGTCTGTATTGACTTTCACTGCATGTTTTTTAATATGCAGTGTAATTTTTTTATTGATAAAAAATGTGAGCTCAGATGTTTTATCTTAGCATAAAGTAATTAATGAACCAAGAATATAAGATTTGTTGAAGTTTTGTGGGTTCTTCCCATATAAATATAAGATTACTTTGTTATAAAACATACTAAAGTTCACACAGTCCCCATAAATGCAATCTGTCAGTATTTTACATAAGATCTATTTGATATACCTGGATTTATTCAATCAGAATAGATAGAGAGAGAGAGAGAGACAGAGACAGAGACAGAACAGCTATAGATAGCATAAATAGAGAGGGAACCTGGTTACTTGGCACAGAAACTTTAACTTAATTGATAATTAAGACTGAAATAAGATCATGAATAACCTGTACTTGGGCAACCAGATGTTTTATTTTTGCAATGTATATACTTAGAATGCAGTAGCATGGCCCCGGCTATAAGAAATGAGAATGTAAAATAGGAGGTCGATCAGAAGACAGGACTGGATGAATATTTTGAGAATTGCCTACATTAAGATGAGAGACAGAAACAGAGACCAAGACAGTGACAGAGAGATGGTGAGAAGGAAAGACATTAAAAAAAACATTTAGCTCAATGGCAGCATGATTAGAATGAATCCACTGTCTTCCTAAATGACTACTTAGGCAACATTCATTTGAACATAGTCTTAAAAAACACTTTCAGGGGATTCCCTGGTGGCGCAGTGCTTGAGAGTCTGCCTACTGATGCAGGGGACACGGGTTCGTGCCCCGGTCCAGGAGGATCCCACATGCCGCGGAGCGGCTGGGCCCGTGAGCCATGGCCGCTGGGCCTGCGCGTCCGGAGCCTGTGCTCCGCAGCGGGAGAGGCCACAACAGTGAGAGGCCCGTGTACCGCAAAAAAAAAAAAACAAACAAAAAAAACACTTTCATTAACTGTATACCAAAATAGAGAAAGAAAAAATATAAAACCTTTCAGATATCTTCTATGTTACAGGGAGTTAAGCAAGTCAAAATAAGTTCTTGTCTTTTTTATTGAGTCAACACCAATGAAACATGTATTTCTGAAGACCAACATGTGCAATTTTCATGTTCAGATTCTTGACTTTATACAGAGAAATGTGTTCCCTCACTCACTCACCAAATATTTCTTTATATTTTATATGTTTATGAAATTACTACGTGTCAGACACTCTTCATAGTGTTGAGGATACAGTAGTGACCAAAATAGGCATATGTCACTGTCCTTAAGACCCTTGGGTCCTAGCGAAGAGTTGTATGTGTGCACACAGGGTGTGGGGAGACACCAACCCAAGGGGAAGATCAGAACTGAAGTTGTAAGGTTTATCACCAGTGCAGCTGATTTACGACATGCTAGAACGTTGTACATTTCTTTTACTATTTGCATAGTTGTTGTCTAATTCTACCCTTCTTTTTAATAAACTTGGAAAGCTTTAATATGTCTCTGTGAAGTCATATTTGGTTTTGCAATGCTTTATGTTTCTCTTGGAGTCAAAAAGTTTGTTATCTAAGTTGATCTTGGCTGGGTTAATTTAGAAGAAGTTTGTTTAAATATTGAATATATTGAAAAAGAAAAAAATAAATTTCACACACACACACACATACACACACACACCACCTCCCTAGGAAGGCTGAGTGGAAGCAACACTATTTATCTTCAGAAAAGTTTACTGCCAATCTAAAGAGAAAATTTGAAGCTTTCTTATTTTGAAACAATAAGAGAAGCTGAATATAGATTTATTGTAAATGATTTAAAGTACAGTTCTTTGTCACAATTAACATAATTCTTTCTCTTGCTTCCAAATGTCTATATGCCATTGTAGTTAAACTTTGATTCTTCCTGTGGAACCAGCAACAAATATTTTCTGCCTAGTCCATGTGTGGCTTGTGAATATGAGCACTATTTATAGGAATGTTACATGTTTACTTTGGCTTGATCAAAATTAGCAAGAAAGTTATGGTACCAGGATATCTTAACCAGTGTATTTAGGTCTCTAACTCATTTCTCATATATGACTCTTGTGCTGGTAAAATTATGAACCTTGATTCTCATATATTTATTTGTGCCTTATCACCTTGACATCTAGGAGGTTTTGAGGGACTCACTGCCTCCTACAATACATTTCCAGTCCTGTTTTGTCTTGAATTGTCTGTAATGGAAAGAAAGAATTACATCGCATGTGGTTGTTCCATTGAGAACAGAGATTTTAAAGTACTCAGTTCTTTGACCAGATCTTTCTTTGAAGTCCTACTTTATGACAAATGATAGTCAGTCTTATTTTAGTGTTGAAAATAATAATATATACTGCCTACTACTTAGCACGTATAAGTGGGTCTTTGGAAAAACCTTTTGACTTCATTTAAGGAATGAAAAGCCTTCATCTGTAGTAGTGCATATCTGTAAACGTGGACCACCTTGTATTTGTCATCCTTTTGCTTATTGTTTGATTAAGAATGTCTCATTTTGTTTGTTAAAGAAGACAGCTTCAAGTTACCCACATTCCCAAATGTTTAGATTATAACAATGCCTTGATACAAATTTGGAAAGTATCTGGAGATCAACACGGAGATGTGATAATGGGCGACTGCAAAATTGAATGAATGAGTTTTGCAAAATCGGAGAGATTGTATATTTAATAAAGATGCACTATCAGAATTTGCTAGGAACACTTTAGCATTTCAGTTCAAGTTCCAATATTTTACATCTTTCTACCTGAGTCATACTCTCACTTAGAGGTAATTGCTTGATCAGTAGGGAAATATATTATTGGTTTGAGAAATAAAATAGCTAAGTGTTAACTTTTGAATAGCACTACATATGAATTAGGACTATGATCTTGTTTGGATGGAACATTCCATTAAATTTCTTGAATTTATGTCAGGATACAACAGAGTGCATTCATCAGCTTAGGTGGTTTGTTTACTTGTGCATTAAGCATAATTTTGGTTTCCCCAAGTCTACAATTAAGCATCAAGACACAATAACAGCCTTTGAATTTTAATGGCAATTGGCAGGGTGCTGAATTGTAATTAAACCAGTGGAGATGATGAATTACTTACAGATTTAAACTGTGTGCAGAGTAGCCAACATAAAGCAAATAGTCTATGGTTTCCTCTACTGATGTACATATATCAATAGTCCTATGTATACTATATAATCCTATGTGTACTATATATACTATATAATCCTTTTAAAAATGCAAGTATCTCACGTAACTGAACAACTTTTGAGAGACTGCCTTCCAGTTGTCCAGTTATAAATTAGCTAAACTTACAGACTATATTTTTTTCTGGAGAACAAGAATCCTACTTCCTCATCTCTATATCCACAAGCATTGAGTAGTTTATGCCCATAGTAACTATCCAGTCAGTACAGCTGAAAGTGTTTCTTTTTTTTTTTTGCGGTATGCGGGCCTCTCACTGCTGTGGCCTCTCCCATTGCGGAGCACAGGCTCCGGATGCACAGGCTCAGCGGCCATGCCTTACGGGCTCAGCTGCTCCGTGGCATGTGGGATCCTCCCGGACCGGGGCACGAACCTGTGTCCCCTGCATCGACAGGCGGACGCTCAACCACTGCACCACCAGGGAAGCCCTGAAAATGTTTCTTAAATGGGAATCCTGCTTCTTTTCTCTCACAATTAAAAAAAAAGTATATATAAAATAACAACAGACCTGCTAAATATTTGTCTTTATGGGCACTTAACACTTACCAAAAGTTCTCCATTATGAAAAGTACTTCTGTATAAAGATAGTTGAGAATCAAGGCTGCATTTATATTTTAAAAACAAATAAGCTTTTAATGCCATGCCTATTTGGGACAGTGTGAGAAAAGGGTCTGTGTATCGTGTGAAAGGGTTCTATCTTCTCTCCAAACGGGCCTGACTCAGCCATCCTGAGTGAGAGCAAGGATGGGAAAACACCTCTACTACAGCCAGGCTAGAACCCTGGGACAGTGGGCCACTGCTTTCTGGCAGCAGTGCCAGTGACATTGGGCAAAGTAATTTTTCATTTATTAATACTTACATGGAATTGACCAGAATTAGTGAAAAAAAAGCACAGGAGAACAGCAATATTGAGAAGTTCTTTATAAGGATGTAGATTCCAAACCATTTTATGAATAACTCCAATCTTTCTTCTTTATCTTAATTTTTGTGATAGAACTCATCTCACAGGACTCCTACAAGCTTCCCTCAGGGACTCTTGTGGCTCCATATCATACTGTTTACTTAAAAGTGATATCGGGCTTCCCTGGTGGCGCAGTGGTTGAGAGTCCGCCTGCCGATGCAGGGGACATGGGTTCGTGCCCCGGTCTGGGAGGATCCCACATGCTGCGGAGCGGCTGGGCCCGTGAGCCATGGCCGCTGAGCCTGCGCGTCCGGAGCCTGTGCTCCACAACGGGAGAGGCCACAGCAGTGAGAGGCCTGCATACCGGAAAAAAAAAAAAAAAAGTGATATCACTCATATGTGGAATCTAAAGAAATGGTACAAATGAACTTACTTACAAAACAGAAATAGACTCACAGACATAGAAAACAAGCTTATGGTTACTAAAGGGGAAAGGGGAGGAGGGATAAATGAGAAGTTTGGGAGTGGATACACACTACTCTATATTGTATAAAATAGATAAACAAGGACCTGTTTTATAGTACAGGGAAATATATTCAATATCTTGTAATAACCTATAATGGAAAAGAATCTGAAAATGAATAGATATATGTGTATAACTGAATCACTTCGCTATATACCTGAAACTAGCACAACATTGTAAATCAACTATACTTCAATTTAAAAAAAAAAAAAGAACCTGAAAGAGAAAAAAAAAATGAGCACACTTTTTCTCCTCATAACGTCATGATCATGGAGCAGTGGTCTCATTTCCAGGGTACACAGAAGTCGGAGAAGGTAGTATGATTTTGGTCTTGGCTGCTACGTTAAGTCTACTTGCTTTTACTTCCACTCTATTCTTCTATTCTTCCCATAGTTTTTGTGGTTAAGAGATGCCAACCATTCCGTACCTCATCCTGGTCTCTCTTCTTGTTTTGCCTCTTCTACAAATACCAGCTGATCTCTAAAATTTCTTCAGAAATCACTCACTCGACCTTCTTCCTAGATTTAATGACTTCCCTTCCCTGTAAACATCTAAATTCCCCATCTGATCAATACTGCTTGTATTAGTTTCCCCAGGCTGCTGTAACAAATTACCACAAACTTGGTGGCTTAAAACCACAGGCATTTATTCTGTCACAGTTCTGGAATCCGGAAGTCTGATATCAGTTTCACTGAGCCAAAATCAAGGTATTCATAGGGCCACGTTCCCCCCGGAGGCTCTAGAGAAGAATCGATTTCTTGCCTCCTCTGGTTTCTGGTTGTTGCCAACATCTTTTGACCTGAAGCCACATCACTTCAATCTCTGTTCCATGGTCACGTTGCGCCTCCTCTCTGTGTGCATCAAGTCTCCCTCTGTCTCTCTGCTACAAGGAGGCATATGACGGAACTCAGTTCTTACCCAGATGATACAGTATAACCTCCCCATGGCGAGAGCCTCAACTTAATCACATAGGCAAAGTCCTTTTTTCCTTATAAAGTGACATTTACCAATTCCAGGGATTAGGACATGATATCTCTGTTGACCTTTACTGAACTTACTGTATTGCCCAAGCAAACACGGCCATGCCCAATATGGGAGAGTTAATTTCTACCAAGCCTTCACTGGCAGCAATGGAGTGCTACCCATTTCTGCATAATCCTGCAGATTCTACTCTAGTGCAGAGCAGCCTTTCTATTAGAGTTTGGCAAAGGAATGCACTGATAATTGACCTTATTTTAATCCAGGAATTGATCCTCCAACTTTCTAGCTACTTAACAGGTGAATTGAGGCAAAGATCTCATTACAGTAAATAAAGAAATGCTTATTAAATGAGTAAATGAATGAGTTAATTGCCAAATCCAGAAAATCCTTGGGACACCAGACCCTTTCTGTCTCCTAGGGAAATTCACTTTTTAGTGACCTAGGATCCCAGGTTGATCTTGGACCTGCAGAATCTCCCTGTACGTGCATGGCAATGCCCCTGAATCCAAGCTCTTCCTTTAATGAGCCTGGGTTTTCTACAACAGGAAATGTTTAGGAAGCATCCTATGGAAGATACAATTATAGGAACATCTGGTCACTCTCTCTGTTGAGAATTCAGTAGTAACCAACATACATAGCACTTACTCCATGTCTAGCTCTCTTCTAAGTGCCTGACATATTAGCTCACTTAATTCTCACCAAACCACGTGAGGTGGTGGAGGAGGTAGAATAATGCTCCCTTCAAGATGTCCACATTCTAATTCCCCAAACCTGTGACCGTGTTACCTTACGTGGCAAAAGAGACATATCATATGTGATTAAGGACCCTGAGATGAGAAATCCCAGATTATCCAGGTGGACTAAGTATAATCACAAGAATCTTCAAAAGTGGAAAAGAGAGAAGGAGAAGAGGAGAGCAGTATGAGGTGACGATAAGGACTTGACTGCCCTTACTGGCTTTGAAGATGGAGGAAGGGGCCACAAGCCGAGGAGTGCAGGCAGCCTAGGAGCTGGAAAAAGCAAGAAGACAGATTATCCCCTAGAGTCTCCAATAGAAAAAACAGCCCTGTCTACACCT
The DNA here is from genome assembly GCF_039906515.1 of Pseudorca crassidens. Taxonomy (NCBI): domain Eukaryota; kingdom Metazoa; phylum Chordata; class Mammalia; order Artiodactyla; family Delphinidae; genus Pseudorca; species Pseudorca crassidens. The sequence goes on from NC_090313.1 coordinate 10,112,616, forward strand.
TGTCTCATCTCTGATCGTCTTCTCCTTCTGTCCTTCATCATCGCAGTTTCTCTTTACTGCCAGCTCCTCCCCAGTCCTTACAAGAGATACAGTTCTACAAGATGCCTACAAGAGCCTCTTCCAAAATGATGATGATGATGATGATGATGGTATTGACGTGGAGGAAGAATTAAATGGTGATGCTATACTTCTATGTAGCTATTGTTTGCTTTCTCAGGTTTCTACTGGCCACTATTTTATCTCAGGTACCACAACTCTATGCAGTAGGCAGGCATATACATTTTATATGGAAGAGAACTAATGCTCAAGGAGATTCAGTAGCCTGCCTAAGACCCCCCAAGGGAGTAAGAGGTGGCAATAAGGACCACTTGTTCTTCTCATCCAGCCCCTTGTGCTACAACGAAAAAGGCAAACGTTTTGGAATCTGTAAACCTGGTTTGATTCTAAGTCGATACTTAAAGATCATGGAAACATCACTTAACTATTTTAAGCCTCATTTAAAATACTTTCAAAATGAAGGTAAAGATCCCACCTTGTATATTTGTTATGAGCATTAAATAGGGTGATGCACTAAAATGTTTGCCTTGTAGTAGAAGTTAGCTGAATGTTAATAGTTTTGGAAATCTTATCCTCTAGAGGATCTAGAATCTACTGTGGGTTAGTGATGGGGCCATTCAGACAAGGCAGTTATTTCTGAATTTCTTCCATCCTGGAAGGATCCTGGTGTTTACTTTAGCCATGGGTCATCAGTTTCCCTGACAGACCACAGATTTTTTTATGATGCCAGAAATGGGTTTTAGTTAGGGTAGACTCTTATTTGTTCCCAATACCTCCAGAACAATTGAATAGTAAACACTCTGAAGAGTGTTTGGCAATGCTGACTGGTTAATGCACTCTTAATTGGTATAAGACATGTAACTCACTACTTTTTTTTTTTTTTTTTTTTTGCTGTATGCGGGCCTCTCACTGTTTTGGCCTCTCCCGTTGTGGAGCACAGGCTCCGGACGCGCAGGCTCAGCGGCCATGGCTCACGGGCCCAGCTGCTCCGCGGCATGCGGGATCTTCCCGGACCGGGTCACGAACCCGTGTCCCCTGCATCGGCAGGTGGACTCCCAACCACTGCGCCACCAGGGAAGCCCTAACTCACTACTTTTTAAACCACTATTAAAATCGTTGTTTTCAGGCTCTCATTGTTTGTAAATATATAATTTCTATTCTCTCTCTTATTGTGGCTGGCATTTCTATATAAATTAAACAGAGGAGAACCCTACGATAGCACCTTGTCATTTTACACGGAACTGATTTTGCAGAGCTTCAGTCAAAGTTGTTATCTCCCTGCTCTTGGACACCTGCATTTTTAAAGGTGGTTCCCTCACAGGGATGTATAAGAATCAGGCTGGCTGTGAGCTAGCTGGTTCATTTTCCAACTTAATTCATTTGTGCTTTCTGTAAAGAATTTTGGATGGAAATAATATTATTCCTCAATTCTTCTTTTTTTTTTTTTCTTTTTTGATGTCAGTGCCCACCTGCAATTAGATCTGTGTCTCAGCCCGGGGATAAATAGCAAAGCTTAGAATTTGGAAGCACCAGGAACACAGCAATTCAGACCCTGAAGGGCAGAGACCACAAATGAGCTTCCTTGACCTTGACTTAGTTGCCATCAGGAGTTTCTGTTGCCCACTGTGACTCTGGTAATGCGTTTCCACTGAGAAGACAGGAAAGGTATGAGAGAGGCTCCACTCTTTGACTTCCCTTCCTGAGTGTGTATGTAAAAATGAATGCAACAAAAGCAAATCAGTAGAGGTTTCTTTAAAATGTGTTACTTCTTTTTTTTTAAGCCAGAGATATTTTTATCTCAACCCAGCAAGCATAAATGGAATAAAATTAGAGCATGTAAGGAACTAAATTAATCCATGGATTAAACCTGTCCATTCAGGATAGCATGGCTATTACGGATCTAATCTAAAATTCAGTGCTAGCTGTGTGCCTGTGTAAAGCTCAGTGCCCTGTGCTGAGTACTAAGGATACTGGACCTCCTTGCAATCCTCAGTTTGGAAACTTCATGATAACATTGATTACCCAGTAAACATGCTTGTCCTCATCTCCTTGCCAAAAATAAAAGAGTCTGTTTTATTTTTAAAGTCTTTGAAGTAGCTCTAGGAATTGTTCAACAGTTAATGAGCGTCATACAGTGACAACAACAGTTACCAGGGATGAATGTGTTCATTTTAAATGGTTTAGAGGATCTAGTGGGGATATTCAGTTCTCAATGAGCAGCTTCCAAGTCCGTCTTATGGAAATGATTTACTGTACTGTGTTTTGAATCAGCCATGGAGGAGCAAAACTGTTGGCATTTTGGACACGTTGAGGTTCACTAATTGACATGCATAGGTAGCGCAACTACTGCATTAAAACAATTGCAGATCATCTCATTGTGGCTTTAATCTTTTAAAAATATTCATAATATTACACATATAGGAGATACAATGTATAATATATATAATGTGTTTCATTTATAATATACAAATGATTTATTTAAACGAGTTACACTTGGGATAGGAGAATAGAGTAGATTTCATAATAATTCAGACATGACACTGAAATCTGTATTTTTGACATTCCTAGGGTGAGCCTACCACAGTGCCACATTTTCTTTAGTAAGTAGTCAAATTTACAGGTGATTTGTTTAAATTCATCTATAATGATTCAGGTTAATGCCTCTGAGCACTTGAGGGTGACATAATAGTAAAGATCTATATTGGCTTGATTTAATCAGTGCAACTAAAGTGAAACATTGTACCTTGGTGTTACTACAACTAAGTGTGCAGTGATTATTTTCATATTCCATAACTAAGGTTACCATGAATGGTCTTAAACTCATAGACAATCTGAGTTGTACAAAAGTCTAGGTTAAAGCATACTGTTTTCATTGTTCGATTTTTCTTTATAAATAAGCTACAAAGAAATAATTGGAATAATGAATGTAAGTTCATATTTTCACAGATATTTTCATACATATCTTATGAAGAGATTTACTCTTTCTGGAGATTGAAGGAAGTGTAGAAAACACCTGTAGGAGAATTTATGGAAAATAAGCCTTAGATGGCTATTAATAAGAATTATACAATACATTTTTAAATATAAATACAAAAACACATTTCATTTGAAATGCCAAACTACTGGAACAGTGGGAGATTGATACAACATTTTATTATCCTTAATTAATTAAGAGTTGAATACTTATTAATGTTTGTATTACCTCTGGTAACTGTTTTGTCATCAATACCAAGCCATCTGCATTTTAAATGTAAAGGACATCTTCTAGTGCTATATAAAATCTGTTTTTTTAAAGATGACATCATTTACTTAAAAATGGGCAAATGAAATGAATAGCATTTCACAAAAGAAAATATCCAAATAGCCAATAAGCTTATGAAAAGGCTCTCAGAATCATTACTTATCAGAACAATGTAAATTAAAGTGATAAAGTGATGCCTCTTGTCTGACTTGAATGGCTAACATTAAAACTATTGAGAATACCAAGTGTTGGCAATGACACAGAACAACAGCAAAAAATCCCACTTTCATATATCGCTATTGGGATGCCAATTAGTACAACCATTTAGGAAAACATTTTGACAAGGCCTACTAATGTTAAACATACTTATTTCTTAAAGAATGGCAATTCCATTCCTGATAGCCAAGAGAAAGGAATGTTTATTTATAGCATAAAGATGTGTATGAAAATGTTAATAGCAATGTTACTAATAATAGCCCCAAACTGGAACAACCTAAATGTCCATCAGAAGTAGAATGGATAAATAAATTATAATATATTCATATTATAGAATACCACACAGCAATGAAACTATAAACTCGCTAGAATACGGATAGATCTCACAGACATAATAAGAAGCAGAAGAAGCCAGACACGAAAGGGTACATCCTGAATGATTCTATATATATATATATATATATATATATATATATATATATATATATATATATGTATATATGAAACTGAAAATCAGGCAAATCTAGTCTTTGATGATAGAGGTCACAAAGGTAATTACCTTCAGGGAGAGATTATTGATTAGAGGGGGGCACAAGTGAGCCTGCTCAGGTGCAAAAAATGCTTTATATCTTGATCTGGTAGCTATGTGTGTATGTAGGTTTTTATATATATTTATATGTAGTGTATGTGTTGTGTCTGTGCGTATGCTTGTTACATGCATGTGTCTATGTGCGTGTCTGTGTGAGTCTTTGTTGTGTGTATGTGTATATATGTATGTGTATATAATGAATCTGTAGACAAAACTTATTATTTGGATGCTTTAATATATGTAACTTATACTTCAATAAAAAGAAAAAAGAGGGAGTAAACATGACCTAGAAAGCACTTTCAGTGTTCCTTTTCACAATCACCCTTGCATTGCCATAGCTTCTTTCTCCACTTATATATAAAAAAAAAAAATGACCTGACTACATTTTGATAAGTTTTGGTATTGGGAACAGAGTATTTTTTTCAAAATTCAAATTCAGATTTCCTTCTAAAATGTTAAATATGATTTTGTTATGATAGCTCAACTCAGAATCATAAACTGAACACCAAGTCTTCACCTACCCCTTGGATATATTAATTTTGGTCCTATTTCATAATTTTAACTTTATTATTAGTCAATGCTTACTTTATTCTAATTTATTTTCCATTATTTTTAATAGCAAAAATATTAAAACCTTATAGGACTCATCGATTGGCCACCAGTGCTATACATAAAGAAACCATGTTGTTTTAAATAGTCTATCTGCTGAAAAGTGCTATTTTTTTCTTATACAATCTCATGACAGAACATATGTCTTTTATTGACATAATGTGTTTTGTCAAGCATCAGAAACATCCATCCACTGATAAATTGCAGCTGCTGTTTCTCTGACATTTTATATCCTTTGGGGCCAGTGAGCATCTCCCACCGGAGTGTCCCTTGGTAGTTTTATATGGGTGTAATTAATTCTCATCTTAAATCTTTTCACCTGCTGTCAGCCAAGAACTAGCTATGAAAAGCTGATTTGCCAAAATTTGTAGATTTTAGACGACAGAAGTGATGAGTGTACTTGTTGAGTCTCAAGCACGCTCCTTTTTTCTAATTATACACCTGTGTCCTGGCACAGCTGTCAGTCACCCACATCAAAGGGGCGTCCCCACATTTGAGGGACAAATGAATGTCTACAAAGCAAGGATTTCAGGTCCCCAGATGGAAGATGTAAAGGCATGTTTTCTCTCTGACTGTAGTTGATCTACCATGTCTCTTCATGAAAAGTTTAAAAATCCATTATTATGATAGATTTGGGCATGAATGGAGGACAGTACTAGAAAAGATGTAGACACCTGCACTGTTTCCAATGTGCGAGTCTAAATTAAGCAGATCATTGGCTTTGCAGTTTACTTGAAATATTCAATTTCACATTCTTATTTTAAGTACCAGAATTATATACCATATTATTCCTTTCCTATTTGTCTGCAATATAGATTAACTTTTAAATTATTGATAGCTAAATTTAATGATAGGAAGATAGTTATTTCTTTACTAAAACACAGATTTCTCTCTTCTTCACCCCAAGTCCTTGGACTTAATTTTGATGCAAGCCTTCCCACTGCTACACACAGCTCTCACAATGGGCCTCTGGGCGAATCCATGTCCCCTTCTGGGTCTTTCAATTGAGTCTATTTGATTTTTCTTAAGAAAAATAACTGCCTGTAAAGGAGGGATCTTGGCTGTTTTTCTATCACCCTTCTTCCTTCTCGTTGCCCTTCTCAATAATTTAATTTGTCATGGATTAATTTAACACTTCAGTTAATGTAAGAGCTCCGAAGTACTAGATGAGTTTCTTAAACTCTGAGCTCTGCTTTCCTTTCCTTTCAGTTTGGGATAAGTACTCCCTACCTTATAGGCTTATTATGAGGAATAAGTGGGTACAAAGCACTTGGCATAAGGTAAGTAAACAACAAATGGCTGCTATCATGTTTCCAATTTGTTTTTAATTGATAACTACTCAAGACGACCCAGAGAGTAAGCCTCACAGGAAGTGAACTGAAGAAAGGTTAAAGAGGTTATCCATCCTTTTGACTTAGAGTAGCAGATGGGCAGTGCCTAGTCAAGGCAAAGTTGGGAAAGATAGGTAGACTGGAAATCCTATTAGTAAAAACAAATCAGGTAGGCTTAGCTCTACACAGGGATACTTATATTTTACAGGTTCATGTTGCACTTCCTTTGGTAAAATAGACCTTTGTTCGTCTTAATTTGATTAAGTTGTGTAGTTCTCTGAAAGCTTATAAAGAGTTCTAGAATGGCTAGAAATATAATTTATTGGGAAACATTATTGGTAGATTGCAATTCTGCCTAAGATACCTCTTCGTAAATACTGATGAAACTCTCCAAATGATCCAAACACTTAAGAGTACAGTTGTGATCCTCAGAAGAAGCCAAGAGGGTTTCAAATTGATGTTGTGGTATGACAGGGACCCCCCATTGTGACGGTCTTGTTTGAGTTGGACCACAGCACATATATATATGTCTTTTTCAATGGCTTTTCACCATTATAAGAAAGCTAGAGGATTAACAGGAACTAGGGTGGGAGTGTATTATCCAAAATACCCTGCACAGCAGAGGGAAGACCTGCTTTGCCAGGCATCCAAGCTCAAGTCCTTTGGAAGCACCAAAGCTGACAGAGAAATGAATAGTTTGTTCGGGAATGATTTCTTTATCACAATTGCTAAGTTTGGGTTTGGTCCAGGAATATTTCCATCTAAAGAAGTTTTAAGAAAATAACGAAAGAGGCAAAAACTAATCGTTCACTGCTGACACTCTGACACAGAATATTCTTAGTGGATTCAGGCTTTATTGAGCTTCTGAAGGTTTCATGGGGCCGTGGATATTTTTCCCAAGACAAAGGCTTTGGTTAGAAGCTGAAAAAAAAGCATTTTCAAGTCAGGGTTCATGTCTTAGTCACCTCGACTTTCCAGGAGCCTTGCATACAGTTCCTAATGTATGATAAGCACTCAATAAATGCATCGTGGCTGAGGGATTCAATGAGCAAGTGAGTGAAGAATGATGAGGATGACCTACACTTTATTTAGATCATGTATGTTCTGTACATTTGTGCACGGTAACTGATTTTTTACAGTCTCTGGTTCTCTCTCTTGTGTTGTTTTGATCACCAAGACCATAGCTGGCAATCCTCTATGAGACCAAAGAGTTCAAGATGTTTCTCAGACTATTATGTTCGCTAGGCAAGTTTTACTGTTTTCTCTATTTTACGTAAACTCATGCTCATGCAAGAGCTAGATCCTGATGGCATCCAGGGTACTGATTAAGTACGCGCAGGAAGAAAGGCAGGCAGTTTAACTTAATAGAACATCCTTATTCAGATCTAAAGAGGGTAAATTTAACCTCTTATTTCTCCAATGCCTTGCTAGTAAGAGGGAGAAAATGAATTCAAATGGAAAATAAAAGATTAAGTTTCTCTTCAAAGAAGATACTGCGAAACCAAGTAGTAGCATTAGTAATGATGAAATTGTGTGCCTGAGGCTGTAACGGACAGAAGCAAAGAGCATAGCTTGTCTGTGCCTTGCTCTTCTGAATAATGTGTCATTTTTTAAGTATAGAAAAGTCCCAAATAATTAGTCAGTGTTTATATTTTAGAGAAAATTTTGTATTTAAGGTTTATTTTGTGGTTTCTTTTTTTTTGTGGTACGCGGGCCTCTCACCGCTGCGGCCTCTCCCGCTGTGGAGCACAGGCTCTGGACGCGCAGGCTCAGCGGCCATGGCTCATGGGCCCAGCCGCTCCACGGCATGTGGGATCTTCCCGGACCGGGGCTCGAACCCGTGTCCCCTGCATCGGCAGGCGGACTCTCAACCACTGCACCACCAGGGAAGCCCTATTTTGTGTTTTTTAAAATTTATGTTTCAGGCACTTCAAAGTTTCTTTTGCTAATTCATGAATTGAAAGAAAAACTTCACATCTATTGATTAAAGGATGGAACCAGAAAAACAAGGTGGGGGAAGGGAGTAGAAACTTGATTATTAAATGAAGTGAGTGTGGCCTGAACATTGCCAGAATTCCAGATGCCCATTGAGAAACCAGGATCCTGAGAGAAGATTATAACCATGGGTTAACTCATGGACCTGTTTGGAAGTAGCCACTTAAGTTCTTAGAATAATTGAACAAGAATTCTCTGTTCTTCCTCGTACGAAATTCTTTAAAAATGAGAGGAAGAAGCAGGTGAGATGTGACCTTAAACATGTTTCTTTGAAAGAAGATAAAATGATTTTACATAGTTTTTAAAACCTGCCCATTTAGTCAGAATTGATAAAGAATTTGAGTTTAGCAAAATAACAATTATACCTACTATTACAATAAAAAAGTTTCCCGTTACTAACAGTGATTATCTATGCATTGTAGGAATAGGGATAATTTAAAAATATACTTTCTATATGTGAATGTATGTCTTTTATTTTCTGATAAAAATAAGTATTATAAATAGTACATTGGATTTCTCTGTTTTAACCTAGAGTTTTGAAATGAGACATATATACGATAGAATAGGACGTATGAATGAGGGTATAAGAAGGTTAATGAAGTATAAAAATAGCATATTTTTCTTTATTAAAATATGCAAAAATCATGCTGAGATAGACTAAATTTTTTAATCCAGTCAAACTAAAGTATTGTTTATGCTCTGTAATTTTTTTCACATCTCTGTAGCTGTAGGGCTTTTACATAATCTTGTCTTCATAAATGACATATCAAAATGGTGACCCGGGTAATTCTATCTTAGGGAATAAATTGATATTATGTTATTTGTTAGACAATTGTATCATTTCACTTATAGGTGTATTTTTAATCCCTTTCTTTTGCCATGCTATGTAGGGGAGGGAGAGCAAGAAGTTCCAAAAGTCAAAGATGTATATGTCAAACAAAACTTTTAAACCTTAAATCTCCCTTTAGAGTTCTGTAGCTAAGAGAGCTTATCGCATCCCTTGCTAATAACCTCCCGACCCACCTGTCGGCACTACTCTCCTTAGTTTCCTTCTCAAGCCAGCCTTGACTTTTGCATACTCAGGTACGTGGAACCTTTTCCTCCCAGCTCACACCTAGGTTTTTTGTTTTTTGGAAAAGTGCCTAGGAAAAATCTACATAAGGGAGTGTTACCCCACTGGCTACATCATCCTCTTCCTCCAGCTGTAACTGGTTAGTATCTTGGGTGAGCTGCCTAGCAGACAAACACATCCTTTTTAAGTCAGTGAGGGGAGGGAATTAACAATGTGATGTCCCTCATTTGGCTTCATTCATCTGCTTTTGCCAAAGTGTCTCCAACCTGCTCTTCCCTTGTCTCCAGTGCTTCTTAAAATATAAGGTTAAGGGCAGCCTCAAGTACCTTGGGTCACAGCCCTGGTAGCTGCAACAGCACGAAAGAATTGCAGGTGGTTCTCTATGAGCTGATGGAGATTCTCTATGATTAGCCCTCTGCGGTACCATATTGTTCAGTCCATGAGCATTCTTTCGAGACCTAAGACTTGCACACACTTCATAAACCTACCTTTCATCTTACAATTACCTTCTGAGTACCTTTCCTCTATTGCCTTTCACAAACATCTACCATTTGTTTCCCAGACTTAAGATTCACTCCACCCTTTCACCTCCTCACCACAACAATCTTATTACTGGACTTTCCCATAAACATTGTTGCTTAATACAGACTCCCACTTTCACCTTCTTTCTACCAGCCCAATTATCAGGATCCAGATCTAGTAGGGAAATCAGTCTTCCTCTAACCCTCCTGTAGAGTTACACAGCAACTCCATTCTTTCCTCTACTTGACATCCTGGGCTCTCTCTCCACATTAGGAGATGCCCGCTTTGTTGGTATAAATGGTTATTGTAAGAATAACTGTCTAGGAGACTAATAAGTCTGTTTAGTTTTTTTTTTTTTTTTTTGCTTGCTCATTATTTATAAATCAGATTGCTGATTGATAGTTATCAAAACCATTTTGGAGACACAAAGACTTATATGCAAAAGTTCATTGCATTATTATTCACAGTAAGTCCCAAACTGGAAACAATCCAAATATCCATCAACTGGTGAATGGATGAACAAAATGCAATGTATCCATACAGGGGAATATTATTCAACAATAAAAAGAAACACATTAAACATATTACTGATTCCCTTAGGTTAACCTCAAAAACATCATGCTAGGTGAAAAAGTCAGACCAAAAAAAAAAGCCCTAAATATTATATGACTCCATTTGTATGAGATTTCTACAAAACACAAAATTACAGCCACCAAAAGCAGATCAGTAGTTATCGAGGACCAGGTGTGGAAGAGGATAGATTGTAAAGAGACCTGAGGAACTTATAGGGATGATGGAAGTGTTCTAAAACTAAATTGTGGGTATGATTGCATGATTGTTTAAATTTACCAAACTCATTGAATTACACCCTTAATGGGTAACTGTTATGGTATATAAATTCTGCTTTTTTTTTTTACAGTTTACTTTTTCTTTTTTTCTTTTATTTATTTATTTATTTATTTTTAACATCTTTATTGGAGTATAATTGCTTTACAATGGTGTGTTAGTTTCTGCTTTATAACAAAGTGAATCAGCTATACGTATATCCCCATATTGCCTCCCTCTTGCATCTCCCTCCCACCCTCCCTATCTCACCCATTCTACTTTACTAAAAGTGTTAAAAATGGTGTAGATACATTTTTTAAGTCCTCAAAACTATACTTTTGCGTAGGTCTATTTTACTTTTTTTTTTCAGATCCCCCTTCTTTGGACAATGTTTCTTAAACTTTAATGCACACACAACTCACCTGGGAATCTTGCTAAAAAGCAATTCTAGGTCAATGGTTCTGGGGTGGGAACTGAGATTCTGCCTTTACCAGCCCCCAGGGGATGCCTGTGTTTCTGGTGGGGGACCATGCTTTTGTAGGAAGTGTTTGGTTGTCTCTCCATTTGCTTGGCCTTTAAGCATTACTTGACTTCCATGACAAATAAGCAGAAACATTCATCATTTCATCCGACAACTTATGGTATGGAAAGAACCTGTTTGATGATTAAATTCTGTAACTATGTCGGTATGTAAGTCCTTCGACCTTTAAAATGTAGGTTGCTACCTTGTACTGCTCTCAGTGGCCATTTAAATTAAGCCCAAAGATCATCTTATTTCCTCTGATTCCTCATCAAAGTCCTGTCGTTAAGATTGTTTTAGGAGCAAGTGTCTCTGAGAATAGAGTTCTGAAGGAGTGACTTACCTACATACACTTTTCCATTAGAGGTAATATAACTCAAATACATGAAACATTTATTTTCATTTTATTTATTTTTTTGAAGTATATTTGATTTACAATGTTGTGTTAATTTCTGCTCTACAGAAAAGGCAGTTATACATATATGTACGTTCTTTTTATATTCTTTTTATTTTAATTTTAAATATATCAGTTTCTAGAAGACTTTATACAGAGTCAATTTGAAATTCTTTTTTCCTGACCATATAGTGTTTATGGTTCAGAGACCGAGGACATTGTAGTGGTGACTTAGAGGGAAGGCATGGCCTGGGACAGAGAACACTGGTCTGACACTCAGGAGATCTGGGTGCGGCTGGAGGTTTTGCTGCTGCCTGTATGTACTGCTGCGAGGATGGTATCACATCTTTCTTCACCTGTAAACTAGAAATGTTTTTGCCATGAACCTCTCCCCTTTGACAGTCTGTTAAAGCCTTTGGGCCTCTCCTAAGAAAAGCATTTTGAAATGCACGAAATAAAAGTCCATAGATTGCTAAGGAAAACAATTACATTGATACATTTTTCAAAATATAAAAAATGATATAGTGATGTGTTTTTTTCAAATTAACATATTAAATAAGATCTAGTGGCCAGTCTAAATAGTGATGAGCATAAATATTTTGAGGTCTCTGCAACTAATTACAAAATGAAAATACCTATACTTTCTATTAATAACAAAATGTTAGGTATGGATAATACCACCGTGGTTTGCTGCCTATGTGCATCGTGGAAGAAAATGTTAAAGTTCAGTAAAAGATTAATGACACGAAAGATGCATTCTTTCCCATTTTAGTTTGCAAAGACTCTGTATCCTGTTCACTCACTGCTTGGGAGTCTGTGGTCCCCAGATTAAGAACATCTTCCCTAGAAACTCTCCAAGATCTCAACTTTACCAATTAACTGATGAAGATTTGGGTAATAATATAAAGAGTTTCCAATCACGTAACATCGTTAAATAATTCAGAATGCTATCACATGTTTTCCAGAGAACAACCCTACTGGGGAAGATGAGTGTCTTTTAATCACTTTTATTGTAGATGAGGGAACTTAGATAAAGTTGAAGTGGTTTAGCAGTCGTATAACTGGCTAATGGTAAATCGTTTGGTATCAAATCTAATAACAATCTCTGGGACCCTTTTTCATATCATCCCTCAATGTAGGAAATTAAATAACAAATTTACTTGTTCATCTTTCACTGTGTAATTCAGATAGTAACAAAATTACTTGTTAGAGACCTTCAAACTTGAGACCTAAAAGATAAGCCTAAATATTTAGGCCAATCCTTTCATTTTACAGATGAAAAAGGGAGGCTCTTAGAAACTGTGTCATGCCCAAGGTCACACTGTTAGGAGATGGCCCAGGCTCTTCCAATTTTGCCCTTCAGCACCTCATCACGAAAAGGACAGGATTCAGAGATTTCTCTGAAAACAAACAAACAAAAAAGTCAGAAATATTTGAGAACAGGATACTTTGGAAACTGTAAAATAAGCATCCGTGTCTATAGGAATGAACTGTGAACCAGCCTAAAGAAGGAGCCCCCTTGAGGGTTGGTTGGTGATACCCCAGTGTCGGAGCAGGCTTGGGGTGTGAGGAGAAGGCTGTAAGCGGGGATGAACAGGGCCGGGATGAGAGAGGGCTGAAGTCCTGCGGACGCCTGCTAAGGAGACAGGGATCTGGCCTAGATGAGTAGGAGATCCAGGGCACGGCAATGATGCGGTCACTGGCGGTGGTAGATTGCCCAGTAAGTATGCTGTATCTAATGCTATGAACAGCATGTAAAGTGAATTATGGTTTTGTTCACTTGAAATGAATTTGGGGAAGGAAAGAGCTGTGATTATTATAATACGTACATTTGGAAGATAATAATGAAGTGGGATTTTTGAAATCATGTCCTAGAACAATTATATACAATAACCAAAGGCCTATTAACTTATAAATACCATAGGTATACAAAAATGATTAAGATGTAGATTCTGTTTTCCAGAAGTTTACAATCTAAATTAGTTAAGAGGTCAAACTCTTGATTCAAATACAAGCTCTGCCAACTCACTCCTAACTGACTAGTTGTCTGGCCTTCAAGAGTTTCTTCCTCTACAGAACATGGATCACAATGGAAACACCTTATAGGACGGCTGTGAGGAATAAATGTGTTTATTGGATAGCCAGACCTGTTTGTAGGATCCAGGAAAAATCATAATGTTACAAAGCCATTGAGTCTATCTACTTTCTGTACTCAAGTAGAAATTGATTCTGCTCTGCAGCACTAGCAACTGAGGGGTATTGATCAGGTTATAGGTTTGCTCAAGAAATAAGTTCAATATTTTGATGCAATTCTAGTTTTCTTCAAGAATTGCAATGGGAATGAGTCTTGGTTATGTCCCAGGAACTGATAAAAAATATAATTTTATGTTCAGCCTTGGCAGTTAGTCCACTACAAGTGACGTGCTGTCTGGAGTGAATAAGGTCGTGACGCATCCTTTTCTTCCTCTGTCCTTTTTCTTGCACCATTTCTTCTTTTTTGCTTTTCTTTATAATCTTCCCTGCCTCTTCCTCCTTCTGAATTTAGTGGGCTATGTTAGGCTGGATAGAAGCTCATGCAGAACATTATAAATGGTATTTTATTCCAGAGAAAGAAAAATAAATCACCTTAAGGAGGTGAGTACGTCTGTGTATGTGTAATGGAGTCGTGATTTAAGTGCCAATATTTAGAAACAGTGTTTTCATCTATGTGAATGTCCTATGGAATGTCCAGTTGTGTAGGACGCAGAATAATTCCTTCTTGTCCTGTGAGACTATCTCACCCACTGTGGGGCACAGCATCTGTGACTCCTATATACTAAATGCCAGCAGCACTTACTTCTACACACCAACAAATTCCCAAAATACCTCTAGGCTGCATCCACCCATCGTAATTACCACTATTGTAGATATTTCTTCCTAGATCTAGATTCTACATATATGCATTCATATACGATATTTGTTTTTCTCTTTCTGACTTACTTCACTCTGTAAGACAGTCTATTATACCTCAACAGAGCTGAAATTTACAAAAAACACATTAGAATATCGAGTTGAATATAACATGGGTTGTTGTTGTTTGCGTGCCCTGTTGCTAGGCAGCTCTAAGCCCCAGGGCTTCAAAGATGTGCACCAGAATAGAAACTTCAGGCTTTGAACTGCTGATTAAATGTAGAAACACAGTCCATGTATTCACTGGACAGGGGTCAAAATGCTTGCTATTTGGCACTAGGAAAAAAAGGCCACTGGCAGTTCCTTGTACATAAATCGCCATGTTTTGCACCTTGTGGCCATTTATCTTAGCCGCCTCTGACTGGGAGCAGGAAAGAGCTGGGCCGCTGGCAGCTGTGTCCAGGCTCCTCCAAGCCTCTGTGAGAAGTCTGCCAAGAGGACCATTCTATCTGAGACGGACCGACAGCTGACCAAGCACACACTTCCCCCGGAGAGCTAAGAACTAGAGAGAAAAGGGCAGACTGCAAGTGTCAGGAATGCCTAGAGACTTACCGAGAGGGAGAGCATGCCTCTGCTTCCTGAGAGCCTGGGTAGTGGCTAGCTGGAGAGGGGGAGTCGAGGGGAGGAAGGAGGGAGAGAGAGAGCAAATAAAGCAGAAACAGGTGAAGCAAGGAAAGAAGTTGAGTCAAAAGAATGACAGAGTGGATGTGGTTAGAAGCAGACTACACCCTCTTCCAAGGAGATAACTGCTTGAGTTGCCGATGTGACATTGGAGGGGTGTGTGTGTGCGTGTGTGTGTGTGTAATATGGGGAGCATCCAGTTCTCTCTCAGTGTATTTACCTATCGCCATGTGTCTCCTTACATCTTTCCAAGAAGCCTTATCACCTAAGGTCAACAGAGCTTCTAACATTAAAGTCCCACTAATATGTTCAGTGAATTGATCATTTTCCTAATAAAATGTAGAGTCAACGGATCACAGAACAGCTCTATGGTTTAGCAATGTCCATAACCTCAGGCAGGCAAATGAGCCAATCAGTCTGTCTATAGGGAAGCAAAAGGCCGTAGTGGCAACAGGGGCAGCTTCTCAGCGCCATCTGATTGTGTGTCAAAGGTATATAGGGCCTGTGCCGCGAAATCTTCTGATTTTTCAAGAGAAGCTAGAAATCTCAATTTTATGTGAGTTCTCCTGATTTTTAAATGTGGGTTCAATTGGTTAGAAAAAAAAAACAATGAAAAGGGAAAAGAAAATATTTGTGCACAAGCTTTGTTTTATGATGTTGGATTTACAACTAACAACAAGGCTGATTTTTGATGGCCCTCTTGCAATGGCAGTCTGGGGCATAAATCAGTAACTATTTTCTATATTTCTTTTCCTTCACAAAAATGGCCTTGATCTTAGCTCAGCTCATGAAATAAGATTTCACTGTGTTGTTCTGAGTTTTCCTTTTCTGCTGGAAACTTCCAAGGCCCCTATCTGCAAGATAGGCAGTGATGAGTTGTGACATGTGTCCTGTATATCATTTGTCAACCCAAGTGACACTAAACTGAGAAGCTCTCATTTTGTACCAGAAACCTCTTTGCTTTGTTTCCTGTTGTTTCAGCAATCCAAAGAGATGGTGGTGTCTGGATGTGAATCAGGGCTCTTTACCTCCAATCTAAGGATTTCATCTGACAATAAGAAAATAGCTTACAGTTCACTGTAATTGGTCATCTTTTTATCGTCTTCACCAATTCTGTTTCTTTTTTTTTACTTATTCTACCCGAATTCTTTTTAGACTCTGTATTATTAGGAAGGTGGCTTCCGGTTTTAAGATTATTCCCTGTGACAGTTCCAGATCTTTTATCTGTAACCATTTTAATTTACACTTTCTTTTCTCATTCGTCACAAATAAAGGCTAAACGAGGCTTCAATAACATTTTCTACTTACCTTTAGTAGGTGCTGTAATTCATTGCACTCATCCTCTAGGAAGTGTTAATGCTGTGTTCATTTTGAGTTTAAATGCCAATGTATGGACACATCCAGCTTGTCATTTGACATCCAGAGAACTTTACTTTCTAAATGGATGAGTTGGACTCAGTTGCCTCATTCCCTTAGTGCTCACAAATCCTAATATTTGGATACCTTTTTATACTGTGGGTTTCACTGAACATTTATAAACCTTGCTTGAAATTGTCTGTGAAAGTGTTAATTTTAACACTATTGGGGGAATGAGAGGGTAGGTCAACTCTTGACTGGAGCATGGCTTCTAGAAATCTGCGATTCTACTGTCTTTGAGCTACTGCAGAAGGTTTTGATAGACACACTAATAAAAATCCCCTTTCTGGTAGGAGAAAGGGGTTGAAAATAATACTAGTGAGAAGAGGATATTTCCCGAAGAGCAGATGTGCTTGTAAAATCACTCACTTGAAACATTTATTGAAAAACTGTTCTATACAGACTGCTAAATGTCACACAGTTCCCAAGGAGTAAGATGAGATTTCTGAACTTACAAAAATTATAATTTAAAGGTAGTGCAGGGTGGGGGGGTTGTAGGAATGGCAGGAGAGTAAAATTGTCAGCTCCCTAGGACCAGAGGACCTCATCTACTATATTAAATCTCACACTGCTTCACATTCTAAAATATTAATGTCTAACATGTGTTTCCTGCTCATACAACTTTGTATCACATTCTCATTTAATGCTCACAGCAACCCTTTGAAGTGAAGGGGTGTTGTTCCCATATTACACTCAGGGGAAACGAGATTTGAGAGATGTTGTGTTCTTCAAGGCCCACCCAGATAGAAAAAGAAAGGGCTGGAAATGGAGCCCAGGACTTCCTTGCACACCTAGCACCCCTTCATAGCCACCCTCAGGAATAGCTAACCTGTGTGCTGGTCACAGCAAATATTTTCCATCAACACTGTCAGTCCTTCCCTTCATTTGGCTTATTGACTGAGCAAGGGAAAAAATAGCAAATGCTTTCAAATGCAAAGAGTTCTTTGACACAAATGTCTATACCAAATCCACATTGTAGTTGGTATAATGAAAACAAATATGACAAAGTGCTGATACTCTAAAGATGTACAACTAATTGTTCTCCTCTAATCCTTTATCAGCATTTATCATAACACATCCCAAGTCAAGTTACATCAAAATAACTTTTGGATCCTTATTTAAAATACTTATTCCCGACCATAAGGCCCCAAACTATTTAACCAACCTGTCCATGGTGGGACCCAGCGCTAAGCCTTTAAACACTTTCCCAAAAGTGAGGCACACTGAAGTCTGAGAAATACAGCTAGCTTATGGAGTATAGGTATTTCATGTATTATGGGTGAACTTACATTTAATTTTGCAGTGAATATGGATATTTAAAAGAAAACGAATGAAGTCAGCCAATAACACTACCCATGTTGTAGTTCCTGTCCCTCCAATGTAGTTGTAGCTACTCTCCAGAAATTAGAAGCAGATTGGTTCTCACACATTTATAGTGGTAACTCCTACTGGATATTATTAGAAAAAGGAGGGGGCTTCCCTGGTGGCGCAGTGGTTGAGAGTCTGCCTGACGATGCAGGGGACACGGGTTCGTGCCCCAGTCCGGGAAGATCCCACATGCCGCAGAGCAGCTGGGCCTGTGAGCCATGGCCGCTGAGCCTGTGCGTCCGGAGCCTGTGCTCCGCAACGGGAGAGGCCACAACAGTGAGAGGCCCGCGTACTGCAAAAAAAAAAAAAAAAAGGAAGGAACTCCTGGATTACAAATTGAAAAGAAGAGAGGTAGAGTGGGTAGCAGAGAGTAAAGGGAGGTTATTGCAAATAAATAAACAAATCTTTGTAAAAAGGAGATTTGGGGAAAATTAAAGAAAAACAAAAGGAAAATGTTAGAATTAGACCTTCATCCAGAGAACAAGCTAAGACAGTTATAAGAGCAGATGAAGGAGATGGGGCTCAGGAGGCAGAATATAAGGTTCATAAAATCAGAATGACATTTAACATTTGGTTGAAGGCCAAAAGCAGGGAAGGGGAGCCTTGAAAGGTATATTATTTGTAATAAAACTAAAGTAGTAATGTGGAGGTGTTTCACTGAAGCATTGAGGTGGGGAGATTCTGAAAACTATCTGATGATCCAGGATGATAAATCTTTTAAAATTTAGAGTTCTTTTATCATAAATTTGATACGTATAAAGCATAATTTACATTTTCTTCATTTAGTATGCTCTTTGATGTTCCATCTTAGGAAACTAGTAACATCTGTAAGGACTTTCATATGTTCATTCCAAAAATTAGTCTTTCACCATAGTTTTATATAATATGTTAAGTTCCTGTGAATCTTAGAATTTTACAGGAATCTTCTAAAACTGGAGAACACATTAATCTCAAGGGAATGGTAGTTGGTGCTTTAAATTTTGAAGTGATCCTAATAACGAGAGAAGAGTTTAGAATATGAATCAACTTCAGGTTTGTTGGGGAACCTGAAAGATTTGTAGAAGAGAGGATTGCATTTGGTGCACAGTAAAGAGCATGGTTTTCTAGGCAGTTTCCCAGTTGTGATTTGAGCTGGGAAAAGAAGGCAAAGTCTTAGAAGACATGGAGATCAGACAAGGGGGTATGAGGGTACATGTGAAACTCTGAAAAACTGATAGTATTGGAAATTGAAAGAAAATAATATTTGGTACTTGGTGCCTGTCAGGAGCAACGCAGGGAGAAAGAACTCCCAGTGGATTCCAGAATTACAAGCCTGAGGACACAACAGGGCAATGAGAATGATGGGAAGCATAAAAATTAGGAGAAATGTTTTCTTAGGGAAGAGAGCTCCATTCCAGATACACTTCATTCTAGCTACTGAGACATTAGAATCGAAAACCTTCTGGGCATGTTCAACTACACCACAGCGACAGAGAAGAAGGGAGGTGTGCAATCAGAGACATTTCTGAGTCATGGTGATTGAAAATGTGGTGGCGAATAAACCCCTAAAAGAAGGGTGTGTATAGAGGAGAAGGCAAGGCAAATCATGGGTCCTTCGATAGGAGGGAAGAAGGTCTCACAGTGAATATAGTCAGAAAACATACAGTCCAAAAGGTGCAAAGAACAATGAAGGAATAGGATTTCTCTTAAATCAGGGAGCATGTTGGAGGAAAACAAAAAGTGAAGAAATATTCAAAACTCTAGACAGGTGAGGCTGTTGATACTTCTAGAACTTACATCCTTCTGGTTGATATGACAAACACAAAATAGGGAATTCTGTGGAAAATGCACTCGGAAGAATCCAATCAATGTCTACGTCTCTCCCCCCTTGTATTTGGTTTTGAATTTGATCACATTCAAAGTAAGAAAGGAAGGCAAGCATGTAATGTCCCAGTCACATTAAAGGAATTGATTAGGTCTCTGATAACTACATGCGTTGGGTTCATAATAAGTTAATTTAACCAAGGGTTCCATCTCAAGACTGCTGCTTTTTATTACACTAGCAGATATTTCACAATTTTCCTCAGTGCTCACACACACGTATAGGTTTCCTAGAGGGAGGAGGATGACTACAGTCACCCAAATTAATTTTCCCATTCAGACTCCTAATTACCAGTTAATTTCTCTAATCTGACGGCAGTGACCTAAACAGGAAATCAGAAGGCAGACATTTCAGCAACCTCAAATTAGCTGGGTGGTTTTCCCAAATCATTGAGGCACCCAACACTAGTGTGCCTGCACTCCCCATGTTCTACATGCCAGCACAACCACTCTGGTGATTTCAGAGCCAGAAAAGGTAATTGGAAGCAGCCAAGTATTTCTATGTGATTTCACCTTCTCAGTGGGCAGAAGCGAGCAATGGGTGAAAACAAACACCAAACCCAATTACAATCCCACACACGGTGGAGTGACTGTTTAAGAGCCCTGGAACTGGGCCTAGACAACCACCACCGATGGACAGAGGCCGTGAGCTGTCTTGAGAGCAGGAAGGAAAGAGGACAGGATGCATGCTCCCCAGAATGAAAATAAGGCTGACGTGTCCTGAGGAGATGCAGTCAGTAAGCAGAGGGCACGGAGAGTCTCTACTGAAAACCATGCAAAGTTATGACTTGAAGAAGCAAAGCTGCTTGCGAACATGATCCTTTCCTTCAGGGGTTTATAATCCAGTGGGAAAACAGATGAATAAACGTACAATTGAAATATAGTCTAGACATTCACAGAGAGATAGACAAGATGAAAAGGCAATGGGCTATGTACCAGATGAAGGAACAAGATAAAACCCCAGAAAAACAGCTAAATGAAGTGGAGATAGGCAACCTTCCAGAAAAAGAATTCAGAATAATGATAGTGAAGATGATCCAGGACCTTGGAAAAAGAATGGAGGCAAAAATGGAGACGATGCAAGAAATGTTTAACAAAGATCTAGAAGAATTAAAGAACAAACAAACAGAGATGAACAATACAATAACTTAAATGAAAACTACACTAGAAGGAATCAATAACAGAATAACTGAGGCAGAAGAACAGATAAGTGACCTGGAAGACAGAATGGTGGAATTCACTGTGGCAGAACAGAATAAAGAAAAAAGAATGAAAACAGCCTAAGAGACCCCTGGGACAACATTAAACGCAACAACATTCGCATTATAGGGGTCCCAGAAGGAGAAGAAAGAGAGAAGGACCTGAGAAAATATTTGAAGAGATTATAGTTGAAAATTTCCCTAACATGGGAAAGGAAATAGCCACCTAAGTCCAGGAAGCACAGAGAGTCCCAGGCAGGATAAACCCAAGGAGAAACACGCCGAGACACATAGTAATCAAATTGGCAAAAATTACAGACAAAGAAAAATTACTGAAAGCAGCAAAGGAAAAATGACAAATAACATACAAGGGAACTCCCATAAGGTTAACAGCTGATTTCGCAGCAGAAACTCTACAAGCCAGAAGGGAGTGGCATGATATACTTAAAGTGATGAAAGGGAAGAACCTACAACCAAGATTGCTCTACCCAGCAAGGATCTCATTCAGATTTGATGGATAAATCGAAAGCTTTACAGACAAGCAAAGGCGAAGAGAATTCAACACCACCAAACCAGCTCTACAACAAATGCTAAAGGAACTTCTCTACGTGGAAAACACAAGAGAAGAAAAGGACCTACAAAAAAAAACCCAAAACAATTAAAATGGTAATAGGAACATACATATCGATAATTACCTTAAACGTGAATGGATTAAACACTCCAACCAAAAGACACAGGCTTGCTGAATGGATACAAAAACAAGACCCATATATATGGTGTCTACAAGAGACCCACCTCAGACCTAGGGACACATACAGACTGAAAGTGAGAGGATGGTAAAAGATATTCCATGCAAATGGAAATCAGAAGAAAGCTGGAGTAGCAATACTCATATCAGATAAAATAGACTTTAAAATAAAGAATGTTACAAGAGACAAGGAAGGACACTACATAATGATCAAGGGATCAATCCAAGAAGAAGATATAACAATTATAAATATATATGCACCCAACATAGGAACACCTCAATACATAAGGCAACTGCTAGCAGCTCTAAAAGAGGAAATCGACAGTAACACAATAATAGTGGGGGACTTTAACACCTCATTTACACCAATGAACAGATCATCCAAACAGAAAATTAATAAGAAAACACAAGCTTTAAATGACACAATAGACCAAATAGATTTAATTGATATTTATAGGACATTCCATCCCAGAACAGCAGATTACACTTTCTTCTCAAGTGTGCATGGAACATTCTCCAGGATAGATCACATCCTGGGTCACAAATCAAGCCTCAGCAAATTTAAGAAAACTGAAATCATATCAAACATGTTTTCTGACCACAACGCTATGACATTAGAAATCAATTACAGGGATAAAAACGTAAAACACACAAACACATGGCGGCTAAACAATACGTTACTAAATAACCAAGAAATCACTGAAGAAATCAAAGAGGAGATCAAAAAGTACCCAGAGACAAATGACACTGAAAACACCACGATCCAAAACCTATGGGATGCAGCAAAAGCAGTTCTAAGAGGGAAGTTTATAGCTATACATGCCTACCTCAAGAAACAAGAAAAATCTCAAATAAACAATCTAACCTTACATCTAAAGGAACTAGAGAAAGAAGAGCAAACAAAACCCAAAGTTAACAGAAGGAAAGAAATCATAAATATCAGAGCAGAAATAAATGAAATAGAAACAAGGAAAACAATAGCAGAGATCAATGAAACTAAAAGTTGGTTCTTTGAGAAGATAAACAAAATTGATAAACCTTTAGCCAGACTCATCAAGAAAAAGAGGGAGAGAGGCTTCCCTGGTGGCGCTGTGGTTGAGAGTCCGCCTGCCGATGCAGGGGACGTGGGTTCGTGCCCCGGTCCGGGAAGATCCCACATGCTGCGGAGCGGCTGGGTCCGTGAGCCATGGCCGCTGAGCCTGTGCGTCCGGAGCCAGTGCTCCGCAATGGGAGAGGCCACAACAGTGAGAGGCCTGCGTACCGCAAAAAAAAAAAAAAAAAAAAAAAAAAAAGGAACGAAATTGGGTCATTTGTAGAGACGTGGATGGATCTAGAGACTGTCATACAGAGTGAAGTAAGTCAGAAAGAGAAAAACAAATATCGTATATTGACACATATATATGGAACCTAGAAAAATGGTACAGATGAACCGGTTTGCAGGGCAGAAATTGAGACACAGATGTAGAGAACAAACGTATGGACACCAAGGGGGGAAAGCGGCAGGGGGTGGAGGTGGTGGTGTGATGAACTGGGAGATTGGGATTGACATGTATGCACTGATGTGAATAAAATGGATGACTAATAAGAACCTGCTCTATAAAAAAATAAAATTCAAAAAAAAATACAGTCTAATGAATACCATAATAAGGGTAAGTGGAGAGCATAATGGGAATACATGGGAGGCACAACTAATGGAGCTTGAGGTATAAAAACAGTAGGTCATCCATTCACTCGTACAATGATGATCACAAAAACCGATAATAATGGCTATCCAGTAGGTTAGATAGTGCCTATGGCTTTCAGAGGACATTCATATAGATTCTCACTGTCTTTGTTAGAACAGTATTAGAAAGTTAGGGAAAGTGTTATTGGCTTAGTTTTACAATATACACTTGAACAATGTATTGAAGAAAACACAGTTAATTAGTAAAATGGGTGATGCCGTATTTTCTAAATTGTAGTCCAGTGGTTTTTCCACGCTGTTTATTGTATGTTTTGAATATTTACTTGGAGACTCAAAAGCAGAATTATCCTTGGATTCTGGCTTTTAGATAGTACATAACATAGTATAATAAGGAAGACAAAACAGATTGCATATTTGCAGATGAACAGGATTAATTAGCAATGTAACTGAAGCTATTAGCATTGACCTTCCTGGTGTGTGTATCCATCATGGAGACAGTTGATTTTTATTTAAGTTTCTCAAAATGCACACCATCAACCTTCTAGCAGTCAGTATAAATGGTATTTGGTTGAATAGTCAGCTACCATGGGAGGAATCCCAAGAATCAGACAAACTGGGAAAAGAAAAGTATATGGGCTGAACTGTGTCCCATCAAAATGTATGTGTTGAAATCCTAACCCTCACAACCTCAGAATGTGACTGTATCTGGAGACAGGACCTTTGAAGAAGTAAAGTTAAAATGAGACCATTAGGGTGAGTCCTAAAGCAATATGACTGGGGTTCTCATAAAAAGAGGAGGTTATGACACAGTAACTCAGGAGGGAAGACCAGGTGAAGACACAGGGAGAAGGCAGCCATCCATAAGCCAAAGAGAGAGGCTTCAGAGGAAAGCAACCCTACCAGCACCTTGATTTCAGACTTCAGGCCTCCAGAACTGTGAGGAAATAAATTTCTATTGTGTAAGCCCCGCCAGTCTGTGGTGCTGTGTAATGGCAGCCCCAGAAAACGAATACAAAAAGCATTTTCTCTTCATTGTGAAAATCAACGGAACTCTCTATATGCAAATAGTTAAGTCTTTGCCTATGTAAAATCCCTGTTGTTGTAGAGAAATGGGTGAAATACACAGGAATAAACAGTTCGTGATACTTAGTAAATACTGGTACTTTTATAATTCTGTGAAATGGGGTAAAACACCTAGTCTGAGCCATGAGCCAATGCCTTGGTCTGGGATATCAGGCCAATGATGGCACGTTGATGGGAATTATTAGAAGCCAGTTTGGTCCAGTTGGTGTAGGGTAAGGGTGACATCCAGTGGCTGGTTTTATCAGCCAGGCTCCTGGACACAGACTCAGGGAGTGAGCCAGATATTGGAGAAGGGGCTTTCAGATCACTGATCAATTTTATGTCCGGTACAGTTCTGCGAGAGGTAATAATGAAACTTTAGATAAAAGCTGTGGTTAATCTACATTCGCAAGCCTGGGCAGTAGTGCTCTCATAGCGTTACTATTAGAACATCAGGAACATGCTGATAGCCAAAGAAAAGCCCAAGCAAAACAAACAAACAAACAAACAAAACTACAATAAATTAACTTAATCTTTGACACTCAATTCTTTCTACTACCTATAAAAGACCCAGAAACAATTTACGAAAGGAGGAAAAAGTCCTTTAACACAATATTACTATCATGTCAGTTACCTTGATAACGGAATGGGGTAATGGAATAAGGTAGCAATACATAAGGCATTTTAATTTAAAGGTAGATATGCTTAATTGCAGTGCCCAGTTACTAAACTACTGTCAAGAAGGGCTTAAAATGATGTTTTAATTTGCAAAAACCTATACGTCAAATTGCCCAGCCCTGAAAAATAATATCATTTTACTTTATATTTTTGGTTGATTTTCCTGTCTTCCTTTTAGCTTGTGAGGGAAGCTGACCTTTGCAACTGTGAATATGTGAGTGGAGGCAGTCGTCATCAGCTGTGATTGCTGACCCCTATTTGAATGTGTCATCCAAGCAAAGAGAAGCTATGCTCTCTGCCTTTGAGTAGTTTCTATATCTATACGTAATTCAAAAAAGATGAAGACTCCAGATATGTCAGTGTCACATCCATGTGCACATTGCATGCGGGTATCGGGGAGAGTTGTGTTTTTATGTAGAGGAGCAATGATTTCACTTGTCCCCCTGCTCAGATGGGGCATCCTGGGGGCAATGGGGGAAAATGGACATATTTCAGCACACGTGGAATCTGCCTTTCTCTTTTCATGGGGAAGAGCATGAGTAAAGCTAGAGGGGATCCTGAGGGCTATTTATGACATAGATGGCGGAGACCCAGCCTAAACCTTCCGTGACCGCACCAACCCACTGGTCAGCTCCGCGAGCATCAGATACTCCAGCCCCTCAGCACTTGGTCTTGTAGGTTGCATGCACTAATGTGCAACGATGTGAGGGATGCACACATCAGTCTGATTTGTTCCCCACTGCATACCCATTGCCTGAAACAATCCAAGATCAGCAGCGGGTGTTTAATAAACACGCACTGAGCCCCAAAAGCCAAGAGGGAAAGTGACCCAAGAGGGAAATGGACAAGCAGGACAA
Source organism: Pseudorca crassidens (assembly GCF_039906515.1). Classification (NCBI taxonomy): domain Eukaryota; kingdom Metazoa; phylum Chordata; class Mammalia; order Artiodactyla; family Delphinidae; genus Pseudorca; species Pseudorca crassidens. The sequence goes on from NC_090313.1 coordinate 10,138,429, forward strand.
GGGGAAGATGAGATAGGAGTGAGCAAGTAGTTGGGGAACCGGAAGATTATATTCAGGATGTGGTGCAATTCAAGCGTTAGAATGATGAAAGATCTTCAGAATGGCATCAATTAAGCATTACCTAAGATTAAGAAAGGAAGAAAGGTTAATGTCCAAGAGTGAAAAAGAAATATGCACCCCAGAGCACAAGCCTGTCAACGGTGTCTTCTGGAGTTGAGCCACGTCACAACTCAGTCAGGAAAGGCTTCCTGAGGGTAGGTCATTAGCTGAGCCTTGAGGGATCTGCGTAAATGGAGAGAAGAAGGGGCAGCATCCCAAGAAATGGGAGGGTGTGGGAAGAGTCCTGGCAACAAAAATTGAGTAGGGCATATATTTGGAAGCTTTCCCTGAACTAGAGGATAGTAAGAGTTAGTATGAAAAGAATTAATGGGACCACATTGTACATGGCTACTTCCAAGCTACAGTGTGCAAACTTTGAACTGTAGGCGGTAACTTTTTGAAAACTCTGTAAGGAATACTAATGTGTAGTGATGTACAGGATGAATTCTAATAGGAAGACACAAGAAATAAATCAATTAAGAAGCTATTTCATAACCCAGATGATTCCACACAGGTTTGAAATATAGTATTGGCAAAGAAAATGGTAAAAATAAGATGAAAACAAGGCATAGATGTAATTTAAATAAGAATTGATAGAATATAACTCCTTTTTGGTTAAGTAGTTAAATATGGCAAATCCTTAGTGTCTGCACTATGATGTCATTGGTGGAGAAAATTCAGGACAAGGAGCCAGTCGGGGACATGGAAGTCTGTTGACTTTGCTCAGGGACATGATGGCTAGATTACAATGTGAGAGTGTTCGCTAGATATTAGGAGACAGGACTGGAGTTCAAGTGCAAGGTCAGTCATAGAAATGCAGAATTAAGTTGTGAAGCCATATGAAAGGATGAATTTTCTAAAGGGCAAACGATGGATTGAAAAGAACACATACTAAATTTTAAAGACATACCTATAATCAAGGGAAATTGGAGAGACGGAGAGCCAGAGAAGAATGAGGAATATTTAGGTTTTATTAACTCACATGGTGGTTTGATTCTTTGCTTATATAAACATTTATTTAATTATTTGTCTCACGTCCCAGCTTCTGAATCAGAGTTCCCTTATAATATTAAACACTTACCTAAGAATTAACAAAGTCTTTTAAGTTCTTTAAAGTTCTTTAAGACTTATTTTACATCTGTGTCATGACAAAATTAACAAATTTGGAATCCAAAAACCAGGTCTTAAATTCTGGCAATCACTTGTTGAGTATATGGCCTTGGGCAAATTCTAAAATCTGAGGCTTCAGCTAAAAAATGAGGATGAAAGATACTCCACAATATTGTTAGATAGATAGAGAGAGAGAGAGAGAGAGAGAGAGAGATAAAGTAAATGTGCTAATGCAGATAAAGAGGCTATGCCAGGGAACTAAGTATTAGTCCCGACTCTTCCCTACTTCCTTAGAAAATGCAACCTGAAAAGGCCACTATTCAGTAGTCATGCGTAACACCCATTCATTCATTTAGACTTAAAGTTTCTACCATGATCACACATGTTCCAGATGCTGAGGATACATCAGAGAGCGTGACAGATTCTCATCTTCTTAGGGTTCCTAGACTAGTGGCGGAAAGAGACCTAAACAAGTAAACTGAAAATATATATAACTTCAGGCAGTGAAAAACTCTTTGAATTAAAATAAAGCAGCAGAAGAGAATGACAAGATTTATGTGGGAGTAGCTCTATTTTAGATGTGATACTCGAGGGACACAAGACTTAAATGAAATGGGGGGCAGGGGGCATCAGCCTGGGGAGATGGCTGGGGAGAGAGTGCGTGGGGCGTGGACAGCAAGTTCAGGGTCCATGCGATGGCCCTGAGTGGACAATATGAGGAACAGGAAGAAGACACCTGTTGTGGCTGGCGTGGCATGGGCAAGGGCAGAGGTAGGGCTGCGGGCAATGGTAAGATCATGTGGGTCCTCTGAGCTAGAATGAGGAGTTTGCGTTATTTTTCTCTGAGGGATGAGATGCCATTGGCGATTTCAGAGCAAGGCGGTAGCATCATCTGTTTTGAAGGAAAATTCGAGTTCCTAAATTCAGATAGAGAAATGCTTATTAAGTCTCTACATTGTGCTTCTCTAAGCCTCTCATTTCCTCCCCCAGCCCATGGCCTGTGTATCAATGCTGTGCTTTGAGTTCTGTTCACGGTGAACTGCAGCAAAGATCCTTCCAAGTCTGAAGCGAGGGGAAAACAATCGCACAATTTTAAAGGGTTTCAGAAGATTTGAATTAAAAAAAAAAAAGAAATGATGAAACAAATTTCCAGGGCACATACTTTTCCTTTACCCTACTTCAAACGAACAAAAGAAAGTCTCAGGATATGTCATAATACACAGCTTCCTTATTTAGACAGACACCAGTCTTTACAAGTTAGTGATGGAGACTTTGACTTCATGTTTAAGTACAAAAGTAGCAGAGACTTTAAGTTGTAGATTGGCCTGCACATAATGAATCCTTTTTTGTGAAATGTTGCAAGAATTTCTTAGAAAAAAAAATTAGAACATATGCTGCTTCACAAGTGCTTGCTGAAAAAACACAAAATCGGCAACAATATTTCTGGCTGCTGAGATACTGTGGCAGCTGCTTCTGAAAGATAGAGGGTAACAAAGAAACCAAGGGTGCCTTTATAACTCCACACAGTTGGTGGTATTTTATAGCTTGGTTCTTAGCTAGTAATGGTAATTCTCTCAATCAAATGACTGGGACAACTTATTAGCAATGAGTTATTTTAGCTTCATCTTAACTTTGAATAGTAAGTTTTGAACCACTGTCACTCAGTCCATTCCAGATACCAAAACCAATGCTCCAGGATAGTAAGGGAATAGCCCAGTGCCACTCCGTTAATAAGTAGTTGTGCCACGACTAAACTCAAGTCCATCAGCTTCCAAAGTCTGTGTCCTTAATATCTTACACAGAACAGCAGAGTGGGAGGTCATTCAGGGCATTACATTTATTGAAAATAAAGAAATACTACTTTATGTGCTAAAAAATGTTTTCTTAGGGAAACACATAGCTCATATAATTTATCTCATTGCTCCTTCAAAACGTTATCATTTGACAGAAAAGAAAATGTCAGTTTTTCTTTTTGTAAATATAGTACTCAAATCAAATTACCATTGGACATTAAATGAGCATATTAAGACAATAATAATGATAGGAGTGTTTTCCATGGAATATTCAGGCCAACAGTTCAAACCCCAAATATTTATAGCTTCTTATTGGATACATGTAAATTCATTGATTTATGTGCTTTTTATGTTCAGCATTTTTTACATTTATGAGAAACACTTGAGCAGTATTTCAAATGGAATTAATATTAATTTAAGCATATTTTTATCTGAAAGTATTGTTGAGGCACATTTTTCCCTCAATTGTTTTTTCTTTGAAAGTTTTATTAGTCCCCGAAATAGATTAAAATAGTTGAAGCTCTCTAAGGCTTTGAGTATTGGGTCTGCTATTGTTTTTTGGATTATAGTGAAGCCATTTTCTGAATTAGGAAGAAACTTTTATTAGTAGTAGTATGTACAAATGACATTGTTGTCTGCCTGACTTTTGGTCCCAGCTGCAGTCTCTGGCCCTTTCAAAGGATTCTTTAATAACATATAAAGATAAGGGGATGAGATAACTAAGGGAGGTACCAGGATTAAGAGGCCAGGGGAAGAAGAGACGGTGACGCTTTGACATCTTCTATGACTTTTTCAGTCATTCGTCTTTTGTTCATTGACAGTAGGGTTAACACGTATAACTAATCCTTGGTTGCCAGGGATACCTTATGAGAACAGAGGAAATTTACAAATTGGTCTTAGATATTTTGGAAGAAACAGAAAGAGTAGAAGCCACTTTCTTTAAGAAATTACTGTCTGTGTATCCATAGATACGCATGTGCTCACACATGTATACAAATACACGCAACCATATTCAAAACCCATATACTACAGTCTGTAGACACTCTATAGAGGAGGGGAGATTTGTATGAACCCAAAGAGCCAGGGTCAATAAATGGACAGGAACTTGAACTGTGCCTTGAGAATGATGAACATTTGATAATGGGGAGCAGGGAAGAAGTGAGCAGAGCAGAGCATAGGTAATGCAAAGATAGGAGTCAATGAGCATATCGTAGGTCAATGTCAGTGAGTCAGCAAGGAGGCCGGCCTGCCTGTTGGAAGAGGCTCCTGTAGGAACAGTGGGAAAAAGCACTGGCTGCAAGTTGAGGCCAGTTGCTGATGGTTTAGGCTTTCTCTGATGCGTGAATTGTTTGCACAAGGAGAACCATGCTGAAGTGGTGCTGTAATAGTCCCATGATGTGGGTAGTATTGGCAAGAAGTGGACAATAGGTTGGCTTAGCTAATGGCAATGGAGAATATTAGGTCGGTAAAACACAAGTGAGATTTTAAAGGACCAACAAAATTTAACTGTATTTGATCATTAAGCTAGTGCTGTGGGCAGACGATTGCTCTCAGGTAGAATAACATATTACAACCACTTCTTAAGTAAATAATTTGGCTGCCTGGACTTTCTTGATTTACAGAGGCAAGAGTCAAAGCCATTTGCTCTATCGGCTACTCTCACCAAGCAGCTCAAGGATATGGTTCCCTTCACATGTCTAATCACACTTTCATTACAGGATGCATATAGATTTTTCCCCTCTGGGCTTTTAAAGGGCATGTGGGGTTTACAGAAAGTTTGAAATCTCTCTCTCTAACCTTGAGACTAAATTAATGTTATTTTAGACTCAAAACTTTCTCCTGCACATATTAGATCATTAATGTAATTGAAAGAGATTTGAATCCCAGATGTTTATGCATTTGCGATCCCAAAGGTTTCCCTCAGGGATTCATTCTCCTTTGCAGTTAGAGACACAACGGAAAGGCAGCCTCAAAGCAAGCAAACAGTGTCAGTTAAATTCAGATGTCAGCCTGACTCTGGTGACAGCCCTGGAGTGTAACATGGTCACACTAGGTCTCACATCAATTTCTGAATTTTGCCAATTAGGATATTACAAAGACTGTCTAACGAAGACTGGCATTTTAACAAATGACCCCTCTTAATGACTGTCCCTCCTGCATTCACTAGTGCAGAACAAATCCTTTTCGTAACGAAGCAGGTTTCCACGGACTCTGATTAGAGAGGTGTCAGTGGAAGAGGGGCTGCAAACAGTAGCGCTCTGCTCCGGGAAGCTAAAAGTTAGACGAAGAGATACAATAAAGAGATGCTCCCCACACTCCCTACGCCTCAGATGGCCCTGCTGCGTTATTCTTTATCCATAATGCCCCAGCCCCTTGTCTGCTGGAAGCCAGATTTGAGATTTGTTCTCCTGTCTCCTCCTTGGCTGCCTTATGAATAAGCCCTGTCTTCATTGCAAATCTTGGATGTCTCAGTGTTTTGGCCTACTGTGTTCCTGACAAAGGAAACCTGGCTCGGATAAATTGCCCAGCAAAGATAATCCAAGACACCAGTCAGATTTTTACCACAGTTGTCTATGCCATGTGGATGATAGGGTCTCCATGCTCTGGCCGGGTGTTAGGCCTGAGCCTTTGGGGTGGGAGAGCCAAGTTCAGGACATTGGACCACCAGAGACCTCCTGGCCCTACATAATATCAATTGGTGAGAGCTCTCCCAGAGATCCATCTCAATGCTAAGACCCAGCTCCACTCAACAACCAGCAAGCTCCAGTGCTGGACACCCCATGCCAAACAACTAGCAAGAGAGGAACACAACCTCACCCATTAGCAGAGAGGCTGTCTAAAATCATAGTAAGTTCACAGACACCCCAAAGCACACCACTAGATGCAGTCCTGCCCACCAGAAAGACAAGATCCAGCCTCACCAGAACACAGGCACCGCTCCACCAGGAAGCCTACACAACCCACTGAACCAACCTTACCCACTGGGGGCAGACACCAAAAACAACAGGAACTACGAACCTGCAGCCTGTGAAAAGGAAACCCCCAAACACAGTAAGTTAAGCAAAATGGGAAGACAGAGAAAGATGCAGCATATGAAGGAGCAAGGTAAAAACCCACCAGACCTAACAAATGAAGAGGAAATAGGCAGTCTACCTGAAAAAGAATTCAGAGTAATGATAGTAAAGATGATCCAAAATCTTGGAAATAGAATGGAGAAAATACAAGAAATGTTTAACAAGGACCTAGAAGAACTAAAGAGCAAATAAACAATGATGAAAAACAAATTAAATGAAATTAAAAATTCTCTAGAACGAATCAATACCAGAATAACTGAGGCAGAAGAACGGATAAGTGACCTGTAAGATAAAATAGTGGAAATAACTACCGCAGAGCAGAAAAAAGAATGAAAAGAATTGAGGACAGTCTCAGAGACCTCTGGGACAACGTTAAGTGCACCAACATTTGAATTATAGGGGTCCCAGAAGAAGAAGAGAAAAAGAAAGGGACTGGAAAAATATTTGAAGAGATTATAGTTGAAAACGTCCCTAATATGGGAAAGGAAATAGCCAATCAAGTCCAGGAAGCACAGAGAGTCCCATACAGGATAAATCCAGGGAGAAACACTCCAAGGCACATATTAATCAAACTATAAAAATTAAATACAAAGGAAACATATTAAAAGCAGCAAGGGAAAAGCAACAAATAACATACAAGGGAATCCCCATAAGGTTAACAGCTGATCTTTCAATAGAAACTCTGCAAGCCAGAAGGGACTGGCAGGACATATTTATATTTAAACTGATGAAAGGGAAGAACCTACAACCAAGATTACTCTACCCAGCAAGGATCTCATTCAGATTTGACAGAGAAATTAAAACCTTTACAGACAAGCAAAAGCTAAGAGAATTCAGCACCACCAAACCAGCTTTACAACAATGCTAAAGGAAATTCTCTAGGCAGGAAACACAAGAGAAGGAAAAGACCTACAATAACGAACCCAAAACAATTAAGCAACTGGTAATAGGAACATACATATCGATAATTACCTTAAATGTAAATGGATTAAATGCTCCCACCAAAAGACATACACTGGCTGAATGGTACAAAAACAAGACCCACATGTATGCTGTCTACAAGAGACCCACTTCAGACCTAGGGACACATACAGACTGAAAGTGAGGGGATGGAAAAAGATATTCCATGCAAATGGAAATCAAAAGAAAGCTGGAGTAGCAATTCTCATATCAGACAAAATAGACGTTAAAATAAAGACTATTAACAAGAGACAAAGAAGGACACTACATAATGATCAAGGGATCAAACCAAGAAGAAAATATAACAATTGTAAATATTTATGCACCCAACATAGGGGCACTTCACTACATACAGCAAATGCTAGGAGCCAGAAAAGGGGACATCAACAGTAGCACAATCATAGTAGGGGACTTTAACACCCCACTTTCACCAATGGACAGATCATCCAAAATGAAAATAAGGAAACACAAGCTCTAAATGATACATTAAACAAGATGGACTTAATTGATATTTATAGGACATTTCATCCAAAAACAACAGAATACACTTTCTTCTCAAGTGGTCATGGAACATTCTCCAGGATAGATCATACCTTGGGTCACAAATCAAGCCTTGGTAAATTTAAGAAAATTGAAATCGTATCAAGTAACTTTTCCAACCACAATGCTATGAGACTAGATATCAATTACAGGGGAAAAAAAACTAAAAAATACAAACATATGGAAGCTAAACAATATGCTACTAAATAACCAAGAGATCACTGAAGAAATCAAAGAGGAAATCAAAAAATACTTAGATACAAATGACAATGAAAACACGACGACCCAAAACTTATGGGATGAAGCAAAAGCAGTTCTAAGAGGGAAGTTTATAGCAATACAATCCTACCTCAAGAAACAAGAAACATCTCAAATAAACAACCTAACCTTACACCTAAAGCAATTAGAGAAGGAAGAACAAAAAACCCCAAAAGTTAGCAGAAGGAAAGAAATCATAAAGATCAGATCAGAACTAAATGAAAAAGAAATGAAGGAAACAATAGCAAATATCAATAAAACTAAAAGCTGTTTCTTTGAGACGAGAAACAAAATTGATAAACCACTAGCCAGACTCATCAAGAAAAAAAGGGAGAAGACTCAAATCAATAGAATTAGAAATGAAAAAGGAGAAGTAACAACTGACACTGCAGAAATACAGAGGATCATGAGAGATTACTACAAGCAACTATATGCCAGTAAAATGGACAACCTGGAAGAAATGGACAAATTCTCAGAAAAGCACAACCTTCTGAGAATGAACCAGGAAGAAATAGGAAATATAAACAGACCAATCACAATCACTGAAATTGAAACTGTGATTAAAAGTCTTCCAACAAACAAAATCCCAGGACTAGATGGATTCACAGGCGAATTCTATCAAACATTTAGGGAAGAGCTAACACCTATCCTTCTCAAACTCTTCCAAAATATAGCAGAGGGAGGAACACTCCCAAGCTCATTCTACGAGGCCACCATCACCCCGATAGCAAAACCAGAAAAACATGTCACAAAAAAAGAACACTACAGGCCAATATCCCTGATGAACATAGATGCAAAAATCCTCAAGAAAATACTAGCACATTAAAAGGATCATAAACCCATGATCATTCCTGAGTTTATCCCAGGAATGCAAGGATTCTTCAGTACACGCAAATCAATCAATGTGATACACCATATTAACAAACTGAAGGGTAAAAACCATATGATCATCTCAATAGATGCAGAAAAAGCTTTTGACAAAATTCAACACCAATTTATGATACAAACTCTCCAGAAAGTAGGCATGTTCCCTTACCTCAACATAATAAACGCCATATATGACAAACAAACAGCAAACATCATTCTCAATGGTGAAAAACTGAAACCATTTCGACTAAGATCAGGAACAAGACAAGGTTGCCAACTCTCACAGCTTTTATCGAACATAGTTTGGAAGTTTCAGCCACAGCAGTCAGAGACAAAAAAGAAATAAAAGGAATCCAAATCGGAAAAGAAGTAAAACTGTCACTGTTTGCAGATGACATGATACTATACATAGAGAATCCTAAAGACTCTACCAGAAAACTACTAGAGCTAATCAAAGAATTTGGTAAAGTACCAGGATACAAAATTAATGCACAGAAATCTCTTGCATTCCTATACACTAATGACAAAAAATCTTAAAGAGAAATTAAGGAAACACTCCCATTTACCACTGCAACAAAAGGAATAAAATCCCTATGAATAGAGCTACCTAAGGAGGTAAAAGACCCATACGCAGAAAACTATAAGACCCTGATGAAAGAAATTAAAGATGATACAAACTGGTGGAGAGATATACCGTGTTCTTGGATTGGCAGAATTAACATTGTGAAAATGACTCTACTACCCAAAGCAATCTACAGATTCAATGTAACCCCTCTCAAACTACCAATGACATTTTTCACAGAACTAGAACAAAAAAAATTCACAATTTGTATGGAAACACAAAAGAACCCAAATAGCCAAAGCAATCTTGAGAAAGAAAAAACAGAGCTGGAGCAATCAGGCTCCCTGACTTCAGACTATACTACAAAGCTACGTAATCAATACAGTATGGTACTTGCAGAAAAACAGAAATATAGATCAATGGAACAGGATATAAAGCCCAGAGATAAACCCGTGCACATATGGTCACCTTATCTTTGATAAAGGAGTCATGAATACAATGGAGAAAAGACAGCCTCTTCAATAAGTGGTGCTGGGAAAACCAGAGAGCTGCATGTAAAAGAATGAAATTAGAACACTCCCTAACACCATACACAAAAATAAACTCTAAATGGATTAAAGACCTAAATGTTAGGCCAGACACTATAAAACTCTTTAGAGGAAAACATAGGCAGAACACTCTATGATGTAAACCACAGCAAGATACTTTTTGACCCACCTCCTACAAAAATAAAAAATGGGACCTAATGAAACTTAAAAGCTTTTGCACAGTAAAGGAAACCATAAACAAGATGAAAAGACAACACTCAGAATGGGAGAAAATATTTGCAAACGAAACAACTGACAAAGGATTAATCTCCAAAATATACAAGCAGCTCATGCAGCTCAATATCAAAAAACAACCCAATCCAGAAGTGGGCAGAAGACCTAAATAGACATTTCTCCAAAGAAGGTATACAGATTGCCAACAAACACATGAAAGGATGCTCAACATCACTAATCATTAGAGAAATGCAAATCAAAACTATGTAGTGAGGTGCCACCTCACACAGGACAGAATAGCCATCATCAAAAAATCTACAAACAGTAAATGCTGGAGAGGGTGTGGAGAAAAGGAACCCTCTTGCACTGTTGGTGGGAATGTAAATTGATACAGCCACTGTGGAGAACAGTATGGAGGTTCCTTAAAAAACTAAAAATAGACCTACCATATGACCCAGCAATTCCACTACTGGGCATATACCCTGAGAAAACCATAATTCAAAAAGGGTCATGTACCACAGTGTTCATTGCAGCTCTGTTTACAATAGCCAGGACATGGAAGCAACCTAAGTGTCCATCAACAGATGAATGGATAAAGAAGATGTGGCACATATGTACAATGGAATATTACTCAGCCATAAAAAAGAAACGATATTGAGTTATTTGTAGTGAGGTGGATGGACCTAGAGTCTGTCATACAGAGTGAAGTAAGTCAGACAGAGAAAAACAAATACCCTATGCTAACACATATATATGGAATCTAAAAAAAAATCATGGTTCTGAAGAACTTAGGGGCAGCAGAGGAATAAAGACGCAGATGTAGAGAATGTACTCGAGGATGCGGGGAGGGGGAAGGGTAAGCTGAGACGAAGTGAGAGAGTGGCATTGACATACATACACTACCAAATATAAAATAGACAGCTAGTGGGAAGCAGCCGCATAGCACAGGGAGATCAGCTCGGTGCTTTTTGACCACCCAGAGGAGTGGGATAGGGAGGGTGGGAGGGAGGGAGATGCAAGAGGGAAGAGATATGGGGATATATGTATACGTATAGCTGATTCACTTTGTTATACAGCAGCAGCTAACACAACATTGTAAAGCAGTTATACTGCAATAAAGATGTTAAAAAAAAAAAAAAAGAGAGAGAGAGATACGATAAGGAACACGAAAGAAAAAGAGTTTGCCGAGCCAGGTTGTTCTAAGTGTGAGACGGATGGAGTTTGCTGTCAGTGCTCTCCTTTCAGGAAGAAAGCTGTTTGCCTTATTCTGCTGTAGATCGTCAGTCGTCTCTTCAGCTTGTTGGTTTATAGTAATTGTGGAGTCTGGTGACTCATGAACCAGTGCATACTTTTTTCATTCATTTTGTCAGTTTTTTCCTCCAAGCATGGCTAACCCTCCACAACAGTGTGTAGCTAGGAAGGGTCGTGCCCGTTCTCATATTTCTTCTGGGCAGCATTTGGACTCATGAGAATGTTCTGAGAGATTTGCAATGACCTGGCCATCAAGCTGCTTGGCGAAGAACGTGGAGCCTGCTGTTTTGTCACTGGTCTTGTTCTTTGGCCTCTAATTCCAGGTACTCCCATGGGAGGAGTATTGCAGGTTGTGAGGCTGGTAGCACACGGGAGCTATGGGGGTGGGAGGTCGGCGGGGAGGCAGAAGCACAGCTTTAGGACATGTTGCATGTGACCAGACCTCGACACAGGGATGTGCTTTGAAGAAGTGTGGGGTTTGTTCACGAGCTGAGTTTTCCTTCAGCTCTTCTCAGCTGTCAGTGACCGTATTTGGAGCTATGGCCTTCTGCATCTTGAAGAGGTCAGCTTGAAAGCTGCCTTTTGCCAGCTGAGATCTGACACTGATCTGTAGAAATTGGGAGGGTTTTACTGTAATGTCCCTGAACTGAAAACAGAGTCCCTGAATGGCAAGCTTCAGGAGAAAATAAACTCTGATAATGACCTGGGTGCTCCCTGGACACTGCCCTTGAGAAAGGCATCCTAATAATTATGGCTTCAACTTAAGACGGCAGTAATAACACCAAGCAATTTTCATTTTGGTGTTTCACAAAACAACTACCTTTCTGGAGCCCCGTTCTAAATTTTAAATTTTAATATCTTCAGGTTCTGACTGATTAACCGATAAATGCAGTTAAATAACTAGCTTTCACTCAGAGAAACGATTCAGAAAGAAAACTGCCTTCTGATTTCCCCACTGATTATAACGGAAGGCGTGGAAGGTCTGAGACATCTTTTCTGGTTACCTGTGCATAATTTCCAGCCATATTAATGGAACTACCAAATGTGTCATGTGAATAAGAAGATAGAAGTTCAGTAATCCCTGTTGACTGAGCTGGTTTTTCATTTCAGGGAATTATATAATGCTTTCATGAACTTTCCATCATCCTGGAAAAATATTGCCATGCGATGTATGTTATAATTACTCTTAGAAATATAGTGTTTCTAATTGAGAAGTCTGTGTATGTGGCCTGAGTATTCTAGCTCACGTACATAATTGGTAGCTAGGAATAACTGCAAAAGGTAAAGGTGCTTTTTCCCCTTGGCTCGGTGACTATTAATATCAAATGAAAGCACATATTGGCGTCAAGGGGAACACAGACTCTTTGCCTTTCCAATTTCATTTTATACTCCCTGTCGACTTACACGAAATCCTTTAGGCATAATTGCACTTTTTCCCTAGTATCCTCATCCTCCCTTAAGACTTCACTCTTTGCTATACTAATCTACACAGAGGCAAGGAAATAGGTCTCAGTGCATCTCTTTTTTTCCTCCCTAAGATATGTTGCTTACATGTAAGAGAAAACAACTTAGCAACTCGAACTCCTCCTTCCCTCTCCCCAGCCTCTCAGAGTTTCTCAGCTCTTCACAAGTGTGTTTTCTCCTTATGGAGAAGTTGATTTGGTTCCATTTATAAAAATAGCAGCTATTTAAATGGGGAAAGCTTTTCCTTATATCATCTTTGGGCCAAATGTTTTTCTAAAAACATACTCTTTTTTTTTCTAGCAGAGAAGACAGATTCTAAGTGGATTCAAGGTTCATCAGATCGCTAAGAGTTTCTGTTGGTTAATGCATTTGAAAACTAAATTCACATAAGTGCCAAAATGAGATATGTAAATTAGATAACAGTTCTATATAATTGTATTATATGTGTGTGTGGTTTGTAGGTATGTGTGTTATAGATACAAACTGTCATATTTATACATTAATACAAAATTATATTTGTTTCCTATATAGAAGTTTATATAGTGATTTTTTTTTGGAAGGTAGAAGGTGTAGCCAATATAAATCATTGCTTAAATTTTGTTTTCTCTATCGCAGGGAAGCAAAAAGAGGATTTTGTATCCCTTTTTTCCAGTCCTTTTTAAGCTCATTTATTCATCACCAAATCCAAATTTTTAGTTTCTCCAACATATATCCAGAAACTTGCAATTGGATATGACCCTGAAGTTCAAAAGTCCACTCTCTTGCCCAATGAGTGATTCCTTCTATCATCTATATTAGCCTTTGTTTAAACATTTTCCCCAATGGTGGTGTCAAAGTGTGGCCAGAGATAGGAGTGAGGGTCAGGGTGGACAGGACTTCAGAATCAACCTAATCTTCTTCAGCCACTTTGGGCACAATGAATACATGTAAAAGCAAAGCAAAATACTGAGCTTATCATGTGATGAATTGGGCTTGCTTCATGATGTGATCACTTGAAGTCCCCTTCCCCAGTCTACCAGGTTGCTCTACCCTTTAAGCCCCTACATTGAGAAATTCTGACATCTCAGCTGATTTCCAGTGATAGAGGGAAGATATTAGAATTCGTTCTCGTGGTTACAGATTGTCCTGACACTGAGACACACCTGCCTGGCCAACTGGCTCCTCTGCAGCAACATAAGAAGAGGGTCCAATTTCTTTTTAATATAATTCTTATTCAGTTACTTGGAGGCAGCTATACCATTCCACTAACCCTGGCTTTTCCAAGCTAAATTGTTTGTTTCTTTAAGCATCATTGGTAGCATTTATCAATAATAGTAGCGACCGCTTATTTATTTATAGCACTTTGGAGTTTCCAAAGCCCTTCTACATACTTTCTTATGCAACATGCACAGCAACAACTGTAGCTTCTTAATTTTACAAATGAGGAAACCAAGGCTCAGAAAGGATAAGTCACATACCTTAATAATTGATTCAACAAGTACTTATTGAGGGCCTACTATATGCCAGGCACAGTGCAAAATTCTGGGATATAGGAGGGAATAAAACAAATATGGTGCCACTCCTGTACCTCTTGTAATCTAGTGGAAATGGCATACATTTAAAAAATCACTACAGATGATACTCAGATAATAGTCACAACTGGGACAGAGGTAGAACTTTAGTACAAGTCTTCTGCCTCTAAACACATTCAGTAGGACTATTGCCTTCATTGAAATGGACATTCATTTGTATATATTAATGAAGTCAGTTAAACTAGTGTGTCTGACAACCAGTCTTTTTGGCATGAGCTCTTTTTTAGATTGATCCTCTCCTTTCTGTAACTGTAGAACTGGGTGGGGTCTACACAGGTATAGTCAACTTAGAGGAGAATTTTACATCAATTTTCTATCAAATCTTATTTTGCCACTTTTTCTCATCACTCTAACTAGCCAACATACTTTTGAACTTTTATTTAATCATCTCTAACATATTAGTTCTCCCTCTCTGTTTCTGTTTATCTGCAAGTTTTATGAAATTGTGTTCACCTATATCACTGGCAGAAAAAATGTCCACAAGTGCTTGTGTGAAAGAAATTTGTCATTAGTTGTAAATTAGATTTCCTGTCAGCTAAGTGACCTTGGGCAAACAACATCCTCTCTCAGAGCATCTGATTACTCATCTGTGAAATGAAGAAACTAGGCTAGAGAATGCTGAAAGGATTTCCCTGTGTTAAAAGTTTTATGATCCAGTATGTTTTAAAGCATTATGCTGAGTTTTAAAATACTTTTCTTCTGGTGTGGAAAAAAAGAAATGCAAAATATGAACTGATTGGTAGCACCCCCTCCCCCCCGCTTCACTAATGAAAGGAAGCAAATCAGCAAATACTGGCCCAAAAGCCGTACAAAACAACCAAAGTGTAATAGTTGTCAAACCTTGTCTTAATCTAAGACAATGGCTTCATGAAGCCCCTAACAGTCTCTTCTGCTGTCTATTTTTCAAAAATATTTAGAAACCAACAATGAACAGACATTATAAAAACTAATATTTATTTGAGAATAGTCTGTAATTTGGGGTCTTCAGTGAGTCCCCTTTTTCTCTTCTATGTAGGAAAATTATCTTTGATTCTACAGGAGCTGCCCCTCACAGGCTTCTTTCCAAAATCTGCCTGACAAAAGGAAATTCTTATCTTCTAACTTTAATGCTACAATTTATTTGTGTCTTTGAACTTGAGTAATTTCTGGATTCTTTTTTCTTAATATTGCTTCATTAAGTCACATAATGTATCTGTTTTACATCAGCCCTACTTGGGTTGCAATATGTGGTACAATTCCTGTCATTATCTTAAACTTGCTAATTAGAGAGAATTCAAATTTAATTATTAAAAAGTTCCACCACTTTCAACCAGAGATAAATGGGAAGTTATTACAGAAACCAAAGCCTCTCTATTCTGAGAGGAGAGGAAATAAAGGGGGTACCCACCCCAAGATGTAATGAGTAGTGTAGAAAGTTCTATCCTGGTACTGTGGTTGAAAGACAAACTATTTGGAATGCGCATCTGTCAGCAATATTGGAAACATTTTATTTCTCCATTTAAAGATGACTTTGTGTTAATTATATGAAACCGTGGAGGACTAATTAACAAATAACAATGAATTAGCTGCTAGATTGTGCAACTAAAAAATTCTTCTGGCACTCTTCTGTTACTTAGTTCTTCAAAGGCTTCTCATAATGTATCCAGGCTGTTGCTGGTTGAGGGAACTTCCCCAGTGTCCTTGTCAATACAATAATCCTTGCTCTATTCCAATAATGTCTTTCCTTCCTTGAAGCTGTGAATGCTACTGTATTCAAATATATTATTTCTTATTTACTGCATTTTATTGAAATGTATCAAAGGCTGGCCTCAAATCGTATCTGTTCAATAGCATTATTTTTTAATAAATGTACGTGCAAAGTCAAGGTGATACAAGTACTTAGCAATTTAAGAGGTTTTTTTAAAATTGGTTCCCCTTAGATTATGTATATTCTTAGTTTGAACATTATTAAAATGTGGTTTGAAAGCAGGAGTTATAACCAAATATATAGAATCCCTAGAGTTTCATAAAACTCAAGTTGAAAATCTTTAGAGAGTTTTACATGAAAATGTTCTGTCAGCCCATGCCTTAAATTCACAGATCAGAGAATTGGGCTATCTGTTATACATTGGGGACCAAATAAGTATTCAATACTACAACAACCTTATTAAGTAAAAAGCAAGGTATTTGTCTAAAGTCCACAATTCTGAGTCAGTATAATTTCAATGAAGTTCTCTATGTCATGTTCAAAGTTTTCATTTTGGTAGCATGAATAGACTTACATAAATGATAATTATCTACTAATGCTTTTATGTTGTTAGCCTAACTGTAATGAGAAGAAATCTTTTCTTTCAGGTCAATACTTGAAAAAAAGGGCTATTTATCACATTAAATAATTAAAGCCTTGCAACGTGCTAAATTAACCTTTCATCATGTGTCTTATTAGCCTCAGTGTATTTGCCAAGGCTTTGTTAAACCCTGTTTGTTCCTTGTGCCTATAGAGACAGAATGCTAATGCACTATATGTGTGAGTGAAATATATTACCTGCTAAAGTTAAGCCTGTGGAGACTTGAGTCTTTCAACATGAAGATTCATGCTGATTTGCACCAAAACATCCTTCTTCACTATAGATATGTTGAGATATTTATGCACTTTTAATCATCTCCTAAAATTCCATAGACCCAACAAATATCATATTGGCAGTTTGAAAATACATTTGATGCACTGTTTTAATTTTCAAGTAGTTTTAAATCTGTGTCTGTTTCTGACTGTATTTCTTACATATTTCCCCAGTGAATTCCTTGATAGTTGTTTCTGTGTCATTATTTGATTCCAAATAATGTTCTTGGCACACTGGACTATATCTTTTGATACTATTGACTGGGTTGTTTAGAAATGTAGTATGTTCTATCCGTTCTTCAAATCAACAAAAAAGTTTTTAAAGCATCAGATTTAATATCTAGCCACTAAATTAAGTCATTTCAGTTATTTTAAGCTTCTTAGTATTTTTGACTGTGAAATTTCATAGTAATTACTTATCAATATGTGACTTACATTTTTTTCTTATAGTTACAGACGTATCCTACAAGAAAATAATTAGAGGGTTAAGTTTTGTATTATTAATAATTTAGCTCTTCACAGCTCTGAGGTTAGGAAATAGAACTAACATCAGTATTTCAGGCTAATATTTTTAATATAACATTTACTTTATTAGTAATCAGATAATATTTAAACTGTCATGTATTACTCAAATAGTTGTCTTAATAAATCCCACTTATAAACACTAGTTAATATTCCAGTTAAAATACTGGAGTACTTTCATAGTGTTTTAATAACATGTACTGTGACAAGACAGAAATACAAATACATAGCAAAGATGGGGAAATTACTAACATCACTTATTCTGAATGTGTCAACACCAATTAGTCCCTAGCAAATGGTTTGGACAAAAGTTATGGTCAGATTCAACCATTCATAAGTTATTCTGTCATCATGAATGTAGGAAAATTCAGAGAAATAAAAACCTCTATATAAATATACTTTTAAAAAACATTTTCTTCCTAATATTTCACGTGGATGTTCAGCACATTTTTAATGCTTGATTCACTCTTTTTGGAGTAAAATTTTTTTTAGGATGTATGATTCTCAAAATAACAAATATTTTATCATATGTGCAGTTAGAGACTTACCTGCTCACACCAAGATGTCTACATGTTGTTGACTTTTATGGTTTCCTTTGACCAATTTCTGATTTAGAACCAACAGTGCTTTCCTCTAAATTGTATAAACACTAAGATATAAATGTGGGCATCAAAGAGGAAAATGAGAAAGATATTTTAGGTTGTCATTTTTTTATTCAATTTTGTATTCTCAGTTCTGTATTCAAAAGTATCTCATTTGTGTAACAAGATACTTAAATTTAAATCCACACTTAAAAATGTAAACAAGTCAATATAGTCATTTCTAGAAGAACACATTTGGTAACAAAAGTGACCTTTTTTCTCTTATGTTTAGTTGCTTTTTCTGGGGAGGTTTGTCCCAAAAGGGTAGCATGGCCATAATGGTTTTATTACTGTTTTTAAATTTCCACCCCCTTATTTCTGCTACTCTGGGAGGACCACTCCCTCTACCCCCAACTGTCCCCACATCAATGATATTGCTATCTCTCTGATTCAGGTCACATTCCTTTTTTTTTTTCCCCTTAATTTCCCCAGTTACTATTGAAATCATATTGGGGTAAAATATTGTATGAGTTTATAACAGAGATTTAGTAAGGCATAAACACAAATTTAGAGCTTATTCTTGAATTTTATTTGTATTTTCAGTTTAGTACCTTCAGGAGGTAATTTAACATCCTTTGCTGCAGCATATCAGCTTCTAGGAAAGCCTTGCTCTGTATTGGTGGTTTTCAAGCCAGGCTGCATTTTTGAAACTCTGGGGAGACTTTTAAAAAAAAGCATGACCTAATATCACACCAGACTAATTAAATCAGAATCTCTAGGGACCAGCCTTCCAGCATCGGTATTTAAAACAGCTCCCCAGGTGATTCTCAAATGTAGTGATGGTGTCAAACCATGGCTCCAGACAATACAACAGGCTGCTTGCTTATACATATTAATCATGGTCTGTATTAATTCATCATCACATAGGTGCTAGGAAAGTTTTGGGGACAAAGGGAGACGTGAAGGCCGGCGATAGTTTGGCTACTTGAGGAGAGCTCTTATTTTACCTTCTGTCGATATATATTGAGGACAAACAGACAATAATTCCAGGAGAGTGATAAATTGTGTTTCTAGTTTAGTAAAGTAAGGACTGTCATGTATAATATAGGAAAATTCTGCTTTTAATTCAGAATATTTCTCTATAGGGTCACTAGAGAGAAAGTTCGTCTTAGTCCTAGTATTAGTTTCCTTAAGGTGCTGTTAAATATGACCACAAACTGGGTGGCTTAAAACAACAGGAATTTATTCCCTCACGGTTCTGGAAGCAGAAATCTGAAATCCATGTGTCCACGTGGTTGGTTCTTTCTGGAGGCTCTGAGGACAGATCTGTTCCCTGACCCTCTCCTAGCTTCTGCTGGTGGCCTGCAATCCTTCGTATTCCTTGGCTTGTGGATTCCACAGCCTAATCCCTGCCTCTGTCTTCACATGGCCTTCTCCCCTCCATGGGCACATATGTCTTCATGTACCCCTTCTTATAAGGATGTCAGTCATTGTATTTAGGGCTCACCCTAATCCAGGATGACCTCAATTTAACTTGACTAATTACATCTGCAATGACTCTGCTTCCAAGTCAAGGCACAACATGAAGTTCCCAGTGGATGTGAATTCGGGGAGACTGTGAGCCCAGTACAGTGCTCGTTACTACTTGACTTCTCTGCAGCTTTGGATGTCGTTCAGCGCTCTTCCTAAACCGCCCCCTGGCCAGATCTTCTATGTATTGTATCTTTTGCTTACTTCTGTCATAATATCCCTAACACCATGTTGCAAAAGTCTGTTCTATAACTGTTTCTCCCACAGTCTGTGAAATCCTAGAGGGCAGGGGGAGTGGCTTATTCAGGCTGTATGTGAGCACCTAATATGGTTTCAGCCTCATGGAAACACTGGAAGAAAGGAAGAGAGAAAGAAAAGGATGCATGTCTGTACCGCAACGTTAGCACAATTTGCAATAGCCAAGACATGGAAGCAACCTAAGGGTCCATCAACAGATGAATAGATAAAGAAGATGTGGTCTATATATACAATGGAATATTACTCAGCCATAAGAAAAGAATGAAACAATGCTATTTGCAGCAACAAGGATGGACCCAGAGGTTATCATACTAAGTAAAATAAGTCAAAGACAAATACAACATGATATCCCTTATATGTGGAATCTAAAAAAATGATACAAATGAACTTATTTACAAAACAGAAACAGACTCACAGACATAGAAAACAAACTTATGGTTACCAAAGGGGAAAGGGGAGGGGAGAGTTAGATTAGAAGCTTGGGTATAGTAGATACAAACTACTATAAATAAAATAAACAACAAGGACCTACT
The DNA here is from genome assembly GCF_039906515.1 of Pseudorca crassidens. Lineage (NCBI taxonomy): Eukaryota > Metazoa > Chordata > Mammalia > Artiodactyla > Delphinidae > Pseudorca > Pseudorca crassidens. Next base: position 10,158,762 of record NC_090313.1, read on the forward strand.
GTATAGCACAGGGAACTATATTCAGTATCTTGCAATAAACCATAATGGAAAAGAATCTGAAAAAGAATATATATGTATATATGTATAACTGAATCACTTTATGATACGCCTGAAACTAACACAACGTTTTAAACCAACTATCCTTCAATTAAACGAAAAAAGGGTACATGTCACTCACCTGCACACAGCAGCAAGGCACCAGTCTGCTCCCATGAACACCATCAAGAAACATAATGTATCAGTCGTGCCCATGTTGAGAGACTCCGCTTTGGAATAAACAGGGAGAGGGAGAAGGAAGAAGCTGGCTTTCAAGCTAGTCAGTCTCATTTCATTGTTACTCACTAGTGGGGTGGAGGACCATTCTACACCTGGAGCAGAGATGGGGTTAGGAGTTCACCAGTGAGTTTCAGTTTCCCATCATATTCTCTCTGCTCCACACCTTGAGATAATCAAGAGCTTAACTGCTGCAATTTGCTTGACAATTCCACACCCTCTCCCCCATTATCGCATGTGATGTTCACAGTTCTGTGTGGTGGTGGGAGCAGGTCCTCAATTTGTCACATGCAGATTAGAGAACTGAAGCGGAGAGACAGCTTAGAGACCCACTAAGGGAGGGTGTGCAGCCTGTGGGAGAGGTCCCTGGGTTCCAGCAGCGGGACAATGCACTGTCTGTAGAGAATTAAGAAGTAATAATAATGAAACCAACTGAAACTGACTGCTTTGAATTATCCTTCTAAACACGGTCAACGATGAAACACTATTTCCCATGAGACAGACCTCTCCTAGCCCTGCAGTCTTAGTCTTCCACTGCTTTGGGACATTGAGTACATTTACCCCAAATGAAAACTAGAGAGGAAACGGGAGTGCATAGATATAGTATCAAATTCCGCATCTGTCGTCTTTATACACAAAGCTCCTTTACCATCCCAGTCTAAATATTATAACTGAAGTTTTGTAACTGTCTAGGGAAAGAAGAACTAGGCCCTTAAAATACCGTTAAATCGGGCTTCCCTGGTGGCACGGTGGTTGAGAGTCCGCCTGCCGATGCAGGGGACAGGGGTTCGTGCCCCGGTCCGGGAAGATCCCACATGCCGCGGAGCGACTGGGCCCATGAGCCATGGCCACTGAGCCTGTGCGTCCGGAGCCTGTGCTCCGCAACAGGAGAGGCCACAACAGTGAGAGGCCCGTGTACCGCAATAAATAAATAAATAATACGGTTAGATCCAAATAGTTTGGGCAGATTCCATATTAATACTGGTACATTCAGTACAGCTGAGTCAACTAACCTTTTTCTACAAATCAGTGATCTAGAAGGCTCTTCCTGCCTTTCTGCTGGCCTTACCAATTCTGGGGACAATTGGCCGGGGGAATTTTATGAGTCTTTTATTTTGTCACAGGTAAAATAATGTGTTATAATTGTAATTACAGGCCCCTGTGCTGTGCCTTCCATTTCCCCACTACTCTCTCAACTTCAAACCCCACCAAACCCATCAGACCAAATGCTCTTAGCTGTGCCTCTTACAATCTTCCAACACACTCAGTGCCCTACATTTGACTTTCTTTTCGATGAGAGGGGAACTGGCAGTTGGTAGTCCAGAAGATAGCCCCTGACCTGTTCACGATGGGATGGAAGGCTAGAGGCTGGAGTTGAGGTGTGTGTCTAGTGCAGCACTAAAAGCTATTCCCCCCGGCTGTGTCGGCAGCCTGCCAAAATACAACTGCTGGACTAGCATGGAAATATTCCTTGGGGCAAGAAGAGAAATATGACAAGGCAGGAGGGAGGGTTTGACATGATACAGATTTGGGAAAATGAAATGTGACAATTGCTAATACCTTGGAGTTCAAAGAAGACTGGCACATTTCGGGTTCCCAACAGGTATTTAAGTGTATGGAAAGCGTATAGGTATTGAAGTGTAAAGAGAAGTGTTAAAATTACGTTGACTGCACTGTGGTTCTCTCCAGTTTACTAGGGGAGCGTTTACAACAGTGCACGATGGGCCAGCTCTTCTGGTTTTGTCATTTTATAACTTCTTCACCCATATTGTGTAATCACACAGGTGAACAACAGCTGGCTGAATTGGTATTATATTTATATATTTTTTAATTTTTATTTTATATTGGAGTATAGTTATTAACAATGTTTTGTTTCAGGTGTACAGCAAAGTGATTCAGTTATATTCTGAATGTATCTATTCTTTTTCAAATTCTTTTCCCATTTAGGTTATTACAGAATATTGAGCAGAGTTCCCTGTGCTCTACAGTAGGCACGAATTGGTATTATATTTACATGTGTTACTTAAGGTTATATTTCTTGTTAGTCTTTCAATGGATAGCTTAAAGCATATGGAGTGAAAAAAGGGCAATGAGAGTGCACTTTTGCTTACTTTTTATAGATTTTGTTAGCACTTTAATTCTCCCTGTGACAGTCTTTGTGACTCTGAAAATTAGGTGAAGAGGCAACATTTGACAATAGGTGTTGATAGGATGAATATCTGACAACCTGAGGTCTTAAACAATGGGCTTTTTAATACAGGATACAGGCTAGACAAGAAGCAGTGAATGTAGAGTAAGCCCCAAGTAGATACATTTTATTTCCCGGGAACTAAATGGTTCCAAACAATTTAGTTGGAAGAGTTTTGCCTTTCATTCTGAGTACTGGTTCATATTTCACTCAGATTTATCTCTGTCAAAAACAGTTTCATCTAAGGACACTTTGTTAACCTACCTTGACTAAAAAAGTAGATTTTCCCTTAGCTGCTAGTGCTGTAGTCTGTGCAAAAAGAACCATTGGAATCACCCTTATTTTTGGTAGGCTCAGGGGTCGGTATCAGATGAAAAGATGTGAGGTTTCCCTGTCAGCTGGGAAATCCTTTTTCCTCTTAGGAATTTATTAGGTTATTTAGCTTCCCCTGAGTTTAGCTTATAAGGAGAAATGGGAGCGGTGTCTGAAGCTTCCAGACGGATGCTCTCATTTATCTAAATTTCATTTCTGCTTCTGCAGAGAAGAGCCAGCTAATGAATCTGGTCCTCTTTCCTCCACGGTAGTAGCTCCCACCCAAGGGCATCTATTCTAAGTCTGGATAGGATGAAATCATGAAGACTGGGAAGTGCCTTAAAGGTCATTGGGTCCGGGCTTCCCTGGTGGCGCAGTGGTTGAGAGTCCGCCTGCCAATGCAGGGGACACGGGTTTGTGCCCCGGTCCGGGAGGATCCCACATGCCGCGGAGCGGCTGGGCCCGTGAGCCATGGCTGCTGAGCCTGCACGTCCAGAGCCTGTGTTCTGCAACGGGAGAGGCCACAGCAGTGAGAGGCCCGCGTACCGCAAAAAAAAAAAAAAAAAAAAAAGATCATTGGGTCCTTCCTCTTAACTTCACAGCTGAGCACAATGAGACCAAAAAATTAAATTATTTCCCCAACAGGAACACGGGTAGAAAGATCCTATGTAAAATTGAAATGGGTGATGTAAACCTGCCTCTCCAACCTAGAGATCAGAGGTTAAGAATTATAGAAATGTGTCAGCAGTGCAGTGGGCTCTCAGAGGACGTAGACGAATGTTGGATAACCAGGCTTTGATGGGAGCCAAGAGCAGCACAGCCCAGCCGGAAGCGGTCTGCATCTGATGGGTAACTGGTACCATTTCTGCTGCCCTCTGATGTCCTTACGGTCCTTAGCGACCTCGATCATCACCTGCTCTATTCACTACTGCAATCTCTACTTGACCAGGCTCCCCAATACACTGAGTATGTGCTTCATGCCCTGTAGATTCAGACCCCCACGTGAGCGTGTCTGACTGGCCATCTTAGATCCTAGGCGGTGCCCGTGTGGCTGCGGCTGGGATGGGGAGATGCGGGGGAGGGGAGGCAGGTGGGTCCCTGCCTCTTGCCTCTGTTGAGATTCTCCCCAGGTCTGGAGTAGTCAAATGACCAGTGCCCAGCACAGATCTGCACACTTTTGCATGTAGCTCTGTTTCTCACGTGACTCCTAAAGCAGTCACTGGTCAGGCAGCTTGAACCAAGATGTGGCTCAAAATTGCAGCCCTTAGAGAAAAGGCATTTTTGTGGTTATTGCCATTGTTACTGTTTTTCTCATGTCAGAAGCAACCAGATGTCTGTTAAACCTGTAAGTCCTGGGAATTCCCTAGCAGTCCAGCGGTTAGGACTCTGTGCTTCCATTGCAGGGAGCACAGATTCGATCCCTGGTCGGGAAACTAAGATCCCGCATGCTCCATGTGGCACGGCCAAAAAACAAACAAACAAACAAAAAACCTGTAAGTCAGTTTCTCAGAGCATGTTGGGATACTGCATGCATCAGAATCATCTCGGTGCTTAAAGCAGATACCCCATCCAAAGCCGCAGGGCCCAGGTAAGGATGCACACTGAGTTCTGAGGACCGTTGAGCTACACTCAGGGTCTCATATCTGTGTTCCTGTAGGGCATTACATACTTTCACTAACCGCGCCCCCCACCACCCCGCCAACTTCTTGCCAGTCACATAAGGAACTAGAAAGTTCTGCATGTAGATCCAGAAGTGGGAGAAAGTGTTTAAAGCCCCTGAAATTATTTAGTTACTGTCTTTATGGTTACTATGTCTTTATGCTCTGCAAGGGCAGAAAACTAAAATATATTAAGTTCCTACTGTGCACTCATCCTATCTATGCTGAAGGAATTCCCACTGCAAAAGTCACATATGCATTTTAACTTGGTGCAGTGATTTTCAGTGTGGTCCCCAGGCAAGAAGCATCAGTATCACCCGGGAACTTGTTAGAAATGCAAATTCTCTCCCGCGCCATCCCCAGACTGATGTATTAACTAGCTTTCTGGATGATTCTGATGCATGCCGAAGTTTGAGGACTGCTGCTCTAAGCTTCCTTGCCTGTAATATAAAAACAATAATAATTCATACCTCATAGTTATCCTTCATATTATTTTCTATTGTTTTCTGAAACTAAGCTAATGTACAAAAAGGACTCGGCCCAAGGAAAGTGTTGAACACATAGTAGGAATATCATTGAGTCTATATTTAATTTCTTCAAGCTGCTCCTATTTTCTCATTGCATACTTCCCAGTGAATCCATTGGTTGCCTATAATATAAGCAGTCATATTATGTTACATATGATGGTTATAGAAGGAATCCAGATGTTGTAAAATTGTGGTACTTAAGGGAAATGAGGGTTTTTTCATTCCCCATTCTTAAAATAGGGACAGGACTATCCATTTTTCTATTGTCACTTAAAGCCATTTTAAGACTTATTCACGAGTAACTTTACCATGGCATTAATAGGCTTAGTGGGACTTTCAATTTCTTAATCTCAGGTGGGGGCCAGTTTCTTAGGGCGAAGTACAATAATCTTTACCTCGTCATCCTTGACACCCAGATAAAACTTGCTGAATCTGGGCTTGCATTAGATTTTCAAACTGAATCGTTTCGCAGCTCAAATGCATGGTGAGTGACACTTCTCCAAGAGTGGGGATTGAGATTGAAATACGTGTCAGCCCCACTAGAGGGTGACCTTTATCTTGAGTCAGGGTACAGATAAGCTAAGGGCATCCTCTGTGGCCATCTCGTTGCGCTATTTATTCAAGGTGGGGGAGAAGGGAAAGGCACCACGTCAGGCCGACTCAGACCCGTTTCTAAATGATCTAGTAGAGTCTGCCGAAGACATTGAAAACTGAGCTGTTGCATATTCTCAGTTTGTATTTAGGGTGAATTTCCTTCTTAATAAATGCAAGTCTGAATTTTTAAAATTCTTTAGCTGTTTCGATTCTGCTTCTCAAATGCCCACTGTCCCCCCCACCAAATAAAACACTACTGAAAATAGAGAAAGAGAACTCTGTTTTGTAAAAACAAAATAAAACAAAAGGCTGTAGGATTTAAAGTTCCATTTGGTGATTTAAAAATATGACAAACAGATTCTCTAGATACCAAAGAACAGCGCAATGAAGATGTTCAGACTGTGTTCAGAGTCAGTTTAGATAAAACCCTAAGAAATTAATACTGAACACCAGATTTGGTTTCGCTTTCATAGTTTAGATTTAAGAAATAAAATATTTGTAAATATTAGAACAATAACTCTGCTAAAAACCTTTCAATTAAACATCAGAGTTCAGTGTTATTTAAAAAACCATCTTAGGGCTTCCCTTGGTGGTACAGTGGTTAAGAATCCACCTGCCAATGCAGGGGACACGGGTTCAAGCCCTGGTCTGGGAAGATCCCACATGCCACGGAGCAACTAAGCCCATGCACCACAACTACTGAGCCCACAAGCCACAACTACTGAAGCCCGTGCGCCTAGAGCCCGTGCTCCGCAACAAGAGAAGCCACCGCAACGAGAAGCCTACGCACCGCGACGAAGAGTAGCCCCTGCTCGCTGCAAGTAGAGAAAGCCCGTGCGCAGCAACAAAGACCCAATGCAGCCAAAAATAAAATAATAAAATTATAAAAATAAAACTATCTTAGTAAATGTCCTTTTATAACATTTAAAATTAACTCAGCTTTTTGCAACACTATGAATTCAGGTAATATTTAATGTGTTCTACATCCTTTATATATTAACTTGACTTCTTCTACTTTGATGTTTAATAATTTTTAACAGAAAATCTTAGCATAGGATAGTGCCAATTTTTTTATTAAAATATGTAGATTGTACTATTTGCTTCTTTTCTCAAACTATTGTAAAGGATGTTTCTAGAGCACAGGATAGCTGTCGCACTGACAAAATCAATTAACCTCATGCAGAAAAAGACTACAGTAATTAAACTTGGGTTCCTACATACAAATGATTTTAATTTTTATCCACCTCTATAAACCAGAAAAACATTGTCTTATAAAATGCATATCTATTAAAACATGAGGAAAGGTTTTTCTGTGGCATGAATTAGTCTGAATCCATTTTTATCTTGCATCTAAGTTCATGAGAAGAGATTGCCTTTGGAAGAAGTAAGTCTTTCTTTGAAGGATGGGTGTTTTTATTGTTTATATACTCTTGGAAGAAGAGATCACAGCCTGAATCGAAACCTCCCTTCCCAGAAAAATAAGCCTGCTGTGAGTTTACAATAAAACAGTGTCTCTGTGCAATTGCATATGTTTTTATATACAATCGTTAAGAACTGCTCTGATGCCTTTTACAATTCTCACACATTAAAAGTTCGTGCATTACTTATCTGTAAAGGTTTACCCCATCTTTAAAATTAGGCAGCCTATGTTTAAAATTAGGTATTTCTCCATTAATTAAACAACTTCCACTTTAAAACTATAGAAGACATTCTTGAAAATTACGTGGGGTTATGTATAAGCATACACTCTTATAACCACCCCAGTCTAAGAATGATGTGGACCTAAACTCTCATTTGCAAATTAGAATTGGAAGAGGGACATGCGATTTAATTCCCTCTTGATGGTGCCACTCAGACTTGCCTTCAGATTGCAAACTACGACTAAACTATATGACTAATTTGCCTAATTGTCTATCACCTGGTAAGCTTTGACAGCTTGTGCGCATATGGAGAGCACTCATCAGGCAGAATCTTCAATTCTCTCCCCAGTTTAAGATGAGATTCCTGAACTTTTCTGAATTCCTTGAAAGTTGAAGGCTTCATTTATTCATTTTTAGCCAACTGTTTTGACTCTTCCTTTTTAAGGTAAAGTTTAAGAGGCAATTGACAGACATAAAGAAAGCTAGCTAGAAGGGAGTATATGAGGGTTAAGAGGGTGGGGAGTGTGGAGTGAGAATTATTCTCATTTTATTCTTATCTTGTCCATCTATATGAGAAAATATAGATAACTTTAGCTGTTCCTAATATTACTATAATGTCTCTTCTGCATTCTTTGTGTGCAAAATTCAGAAATAATTTCAACCATTTATGTTGCAATTTTTATGTTTTCCAGACATTTTTATGTTTTCTATGTTATAAATAGTAATGATTCTACAGTGTTTGTCTAGGTTTACATGTGTAGACTTTGATATCTATTTCTTTGTTTTATTCCAGCCAGGGTGATCTGGCATATATAATATCTTCTGCCTAACTACTTAAACAGAAAGATATTTTATTTAACTTCCATTTATCCTGGGAAGTGTATTCCACTTAGCATTTTAACTCTGGTTTACAGTTAAATGAGGAGAATTGGTTTTGATTTTTCTGCAGGTTTAAGCACTACCGTCATCCTCTTCACCATTATTAGTGCCTTTTGGATTTTCAGTTTCTCCATTTACAGAATGGAAATTAGAGGCAATGTCAGATTTTTTTTTTTTTTTTTGGCAGTACGCGGGCCTCTCACTGCTGTGGCCTCTCCCGTTGCGGAGCACAGGCTCCGGACGCGCAGGCTCAGCGGCCATGGCTCACGGGCCCAGCCGCTCCGCGGCATGTGGGATCTTCCCAGACCGGAGCACGAACCCGTGTCGCCTGCATCGGCAGGCGGACTCTCAACCATTGCGCCACCAGAGGAGCCCAGATTATTTTTATAGAAAAGACAACCTATTTTTTATCATTAGAATTAAGGTGTACTCTATATGGTGTAAAAGCATTAAAAACACTGAAAAAGAGAGGACAGCAGGGAAAGATACCCTTTGGGCAGAAAGTTCAGCAACAAAGAAGACGGTTCTTCTCTGCTTATTTTACCTGATACATAATTACCTTGAGGCAGGAGGAGGCACATGTGTTCAGATTGCCCCGTGTCACCAACCATCTGCCCTGGAATGCTGGTCCTCCGGAAGGCAGCATCCTGGACTAGCCCCTGCCAGCCCGGGAGCCTGAGCAAGGACCTGGGTCCCTAGGCGCTTCAGCGCAGGGAATATATATATATATGTGTGTGTGTATGCATATGTGTGTGTGTGTGTGTGTGTGTGTGTGTATATATATATATATATATATATATTCTTTTCCATTATGATTTATTGCTGGATGTTGAGTATAGTTCCCTATGCTATATACAGTAGGACCTTTTTGTTTATCTCTTTTATATATAGTAGTTTGTATCTGCTAATCCCAAATTCCTAATTTGTCCCTCCCCCCTTCCCCTTTGGTAACCAGAAGTTTGTTTTCTATGCCTGGGTCTATTTCTGTTTTGTAAATAAGTTCACCTGTGTCGTATTTTAGATTCCACATATAAGTGATATCATAGGGTATTTGTCTTTTTCTGTCTGACTTAATTCACTTAGTATGATAATCTTTAGGTCCATCCATGTTGCTGCAAGTGGCATTATTTTGTTCTTTTTTATGGCTGAATAGTATTCCATTGTGTATATATACCACATCTTCTTTATCCAATCATCTGTCAGTGGGCAAACTGAGGCAGTTTTAAGAGTAAAAGTTACCTAGCTGGTATATAAGGCAAAGAAACAGGATTGTTTCAGACACTGGGGTGTAGAGTCACCATACTGTTAGGTTTTCCAAATATAGGTCTCCTGGCCGTGCTCCCTGCCTGATAATTGGAGGATGTTTATTGAGCTCTTACTATGTGCCAGGAACTCACCTACATACTTGGGAATAAAACAAAGGTCCTATCCCTCAGGGAGGTTACATTCTGGTAGAAAATAAGCAAAAAGTCTAAAGAGAGGAAAAAGAACAAAGAGCATGGAAAGAGCTTGGGGTGTGCTGCAGAAGCGATAAGTGGGTTGCAGTGTTAAATGGAGTGGTCAGGGCAGGCCGATTTGAGGTGAAATTTGAGCAAAGACTTGAAGAATGTAGAGAGAGAGCCATCCAGGTATCTGGGGAAGATCGTTCCAGGCAGAAAATAACCAGAGCTGAGACCCTAATGTATGAGAGTCTCTGACATGAATGAAGAAAATCAGGGGAGCCAGTGTGGCTGGCAGGGGCGAAGGAGGTGAGAGTAGCAGGAAGTGAGGTACGGGGAGGAGACTGGATGCAGTGGAAGCTGTCATAACTTGCCCTGTGTCTGCATAAGCCAATTAGAGTGAAATAATTGTCCACTAATTATGACACCCAAGTGGAACAGTGCAGGGGAAACCTCACTGAATTTGTGTTTTTGTTTTTTTGTTTTTAGTAACATATTCGATTTGACCTGATGTCCACCCTTTACTTGAAATATTTTCAATTTTTTATTTTTCAGTTACTCTGCCACAGAGTGATGTGAAGCATCTATATTTGCGTGTCCCCCTGTTGGCTGCCTTTAGCATTTCCTAAATTATTTACCGGGATAGGGCTCACATTCTCTTTGCAGCACTCACTTGAGGTCAACTCCTAGTTAATGGCAGGAGCTTGGAGAGATGTAGAAAAGAAAAGCAAGTATCAGAAAACAATCCAAATATAGTTCATAGCTTTGGCTTTGCAATGTCTAGTCATCACCTGCAAAAACTGGGAGAGGTGTAGGTACTAGTCTTGTTTGCTCAGACTGATACTGACACAAGTTTGTTTTTCCTGAGCATCTCCAGATTCTAGTGGGGCAGCAGGAGTGAAGAGGAGGGAAGGGCAAGCTTCTCCCTGTCTTAGAAAGTTACAGGTAGCCATGGACTCCCACGTGCAGTCCAAACCCAAATTACTGACAAATTAAGCGCTCCTGATTGAGATACCTGAATGAGGAGCTGGCAAACTGCGGCCTCCCTCTCTGTTTTTGTACAGCCTAAGAGCCAAGAATAGTTTCTAAATTTTTAAATGGCTGTAAAAATCAAAAGAATAATATTTTGTGATACATGAAATTATATAAAATTCAAATTTCAGTGTCCATAAATAAAATTTTCTTGGAACACAAGCCACACCTATTTATTTAAGTCTATGACAACTTTCACGCTGGAAGGGAGTTGAGTACTTTTGCAGAGACCGTATGGACCACAGAGCCAAAAATATTTACTATTCTGCCCTTTACAAAAAATAGTTGGCCAACTCCTAAATTGGATAATCTGAGTTAGGTCTCTAACTTCTTAGTTTATTAGTATCTACTATCCTGATGACTTCTGTGTATTATATAATGGCATTATCTTCTGAAAATTACTGGGAAAAAGAAAATCCTTTTAATACCAATGTACTAATTAAAGTTATTTTGAAAGAATATACCCAGGAACTGTTTGTAAGGGTGAGTGAGTAAATGAGTATTTCTATTGTTAAACAAATGCCACATAACCAACTTCTACTGATTTAGATATTATTTGAAATACATATGCCACCAGGATTCACCTGTGTAGAGAGATTTCTCAAATAGTGTAGTGTCTTAGTTCTGGCTACGATAACAAAGTACCATAGACTGGGTGGCTTATAAACAACAGAAATTTATTTCTCAGAGTTCTGGAGGCTGGAAGTCCAAGGTCAGGGTGCCAGCAGGTTAGGGTTCTGGTGAAAGCCCTACTCTGGGTTGCAGACTGTTGCCTTCTCCTCAGTTGGCAGAAAGAGAGTGAGCTAGGTCTCTGTCTTCTCCCTGTAAGGGCCTTAATCCCATTCATGAAGGCTCCACCCTCATGATTTAGTTACTTCCTAAAGGCCCCACCTCCAAATATGGTCGCATTGGGGATCAGATTTCAACATAGGAATTTGGGGCAAGAGGAGCAAAATATTCAATCAGTAGCAAATAGTAAGTTCATGGCCATAACTTTCAACCATGAACATATGTTTCATTTCTTTCAGTGAACGACACTTGTTAAAAGTTTTGTGGCAGTGTATGAGTTGTTCTGATTTTTAACTTTATAATAGAATTCTTCCTGTTTGTATCTTTTATGTGAGTAGAACTAAGTATAGTATCCAGAAAGAGTGATTCATGTTGTCAAATTGCACCAAATATCTTAGGAATTAGCATCCTTTAAACCACTAGTAAGAATTTTTTTAATTAACTTTTCAACAATAATAAAAATTTGCAAACCACAAAATTGAAGAGAACAAAAGCAATATTTAGAAATAAAATTCTTTAATATTTTAAGCTGAGAAGGGAGAAGTAAAATGGAATTAAGGTCCCCTTTTATCACAGGTTAAATTATAGACATGTATAATACCATTTATTATATATGTGCAGATATGTAATGTATGGTGTATGTGTGTGTGTATTTGCACATACACAATATAAGGTATTACTGAGTTGCATTTGCACATCATGTTTAAAATTGGGTTAGACATAGTGAAATCATGCCATTAAATATGTATTCTTCATATATTTAAAATATTGCAAGAGAAAGAAAAAGTTTAGTTTAATGTTAATCAATTCCAAAGTAATTTCTTCTCCCTTGATAACAAAATCCCCCTTTTATTTGAGTGGGCCATATGCTCTAATCCAGGAAATTAATAATGCTTGATTTAAGGCTAAAATTTTAGACCTATCATAGCAGCCCCATTTTACTTAACCAGCAGTTATTCTAGGTGTGGGTATATGCCCTTATTCTGACCAATGAAATAAATAATAAGCTCTGTTAAGGAGCTTCTGAGAAAATATTTCCTTCCTCAAAAAATAGAGACAGCCCTTTTATCCCCCAACCCTCTTCCATGTTAATTGGGATTCTGTTCTATGAACATGTGATGGTTGGATCTACAGCAATGTTTTGTGAGAGAAAATCACCAACACATCCATTCAACATGGCAGAAAGGAGAGAGAGAGAGAAAAAATATATATATATGTATATTTTCTTGGTGAAATCAGAGGCACTGATCCAAAGCTGGAAGCACAAACCCTTACAGACTTTTCACATGAGAGAGAAGTTCAAATTCTAATATTTAAGCCACTGCAATTTAGATAGTCTGTTCTTTGCTCCTTGTAGCTGCACACATTCTGAAATGATACAGAGACTGACTTTACCAAGTATTTTTAGTTATTCTTATAAGTGCTGATTTTATCATCACTCATTATAATAAGGCTTGTTTGGCTTTTTTACTGCTCTCCTTCTGTACCTTATATAACTGATTAAAGTTTATATTAAACATTTTTAAAATTTATTTACATCAGATTCTAACTATCTTATGTTTACTTCTCTGATTAGCAGTGCATGAGAACATTGAGAAGATAAACATGCTATAAATCTATTTTTCAAATGTTGTTTGTGGGGCTTCCCTGGTGGCGCAGTGGTTGAGAGTCCGCCTGCCAATGCAGGGGACACGGGTTCGTGCCCTGGTCCGGGAAGATCCCACATGCCGCGGAGCGGCTGGGCCCGTGAGCCATGGCCGCTGAGCCTGCGCGTCCGGAGCCTATGCTCCGCAATGGGAGAGGCCACAGCAGTGAGAGGCCCGCATACCGCAAAAAAAAGAAAAACAAAAAAACATGTTGTTTGTGGTTAGGCAAAAGCAAACGCTTCAGATTTCTACTTTTCTCTTTAATTGTCGATACTTTAATCACAGATTTCATTAGAAATGTGCCTCTGTAACTTTGCTGATAGAATTTGAAATTATATATTGGTGTGATAAGCAAAATAGTAATAGTAATAGTGGATCGACATGAATACTATATTATCTATATAGATCAAAGTGGAAAACCTTCTCCAGAATCATATCTCCAAATCTCAGATATTCTCAGAGGGATCTGTCCATAGATGGAATTGTTTCTTCTCTTTCTTTCTTTCTTTCTTTTTTCCTTTTCTGAGAAAGTTTTTGTATCTCAATATGACTTCTTCTGAAATGAGGGAATCCTATGAAAGCTATACATATTCAGCCAGTCCCAGTGAGAGTCTATCACAAGGGCTGGCAAACTTAGTCTGTAAAGGGCCAGATGAATGTTTTAGGCTTGTAGGTCACACGGTCTCAATTGCTATACGATCAACTGCTGTTGTAACTCAAAAGTAGCCACAGGCAATATGTAAATTAGTGAGCTTGGCTGTGTGACAATAAAACTGTATTTGGCAGGCCTGCTTTGGCCTGGGGACTGTAGTTTGCTCATCCCTGATCTAGACATTCCATTTTTGCTTCCCCATCCTGGGCATGCACGTACTGTTCTTGAGCATTGTTGATACATATATCTTCCTTAATGCCTAAGTGCAAATTATTCGTACCATGGAATTTATTAAGACATTAATGGGAGAACCTATGCAGATGCTGCAGATCTCTGCCCCTGGACTAAAATCCTCCTCTACCCTGAGTGAGTTATCTTTCTTTTTCATTTTGTAAATGAATAGACTTTGTTCTTTTTTAGCAATTTTAGGTTGATAGAAAACTTGAGCAGAAAGTAAAGAGAGTTCCCATAAACCCCTTCCCCCCGCAAAAGTTTCCCTTTTTATTAACATCTAGCATTAGTGTGGTACAAAGATTACAATTGATGAACTGGTGTTGGTGTACTGTTACTCACTGAAGTCCATAGTTTACATTAGTATTTACTGTTTGTGCTGTGCCTCCTATGGATATTGACAAATGTAGGACATATACAACGACATGTACCACTACAGAATCATACAGATGATTTCACTGCCTTCGAAGTCCTCTGTGCTGCACCTCTTCACTCCTCCCCCTACAGCCCCTGCAAGCCACTGATCTTTTTATTCACTCCATAATTCTGCCGTTTCAGGAATGTCACAGAGTTGGAATCATACGCTATACAACCTTTTCAGATTGGCTTCTTCTACTTAGTAATATGCATTTAAGATAACCCATGGCTTCATAATTTCTTTTGATCACTGAATAATATTCCACTGTATGGATTTCCCACAGTTTGTCTATACATTCATTTATTGAAAGCCACCTTGGTTGCTCCGAATAGTTGGAAATTACGAATAAAGTCTATGCAGGTCTCTCTGAGGATGCAAATTTCACCTCATTTGGGTAGATAGCAAGGAACGTGATTGCTAGATCATACGATAGGTTCTCTTTTTATTTATTTTATTTATTTTTATTTTTTTGATGTGGACCATTGTCAACGTCTTTATGGAATGTGTTACAATATTGCTTCTGTTTCACGTTTTGGTTGTTTTGGCCGTGAGGCATGTGGGATCTTAGCTCTCTGACCAGGGATCCAACCCGCACCCCCTGCCTTGGAAGGCGAAGTCTTAACCAGTGACGGCCAGGGAAGTCCCCAGTTATCTTTTAAAACACAATCTCAGCACCTCATCCATTTTCTTGAAAATCTCTGGGGCTCATCTTTGCTGATCAGAAAGTCACAACCCCACGGCATGGCCAGCGTGTATCCCAGCTTCACGTCACCACACGGACCTTAGCTTCCAGCCACGCTGGTCTAAGACTCCTACCTCAAGGGGCTTCTCATAATTTCTAGAAGGCAGTTCTTTTCCTTCCAAGTGGGATGCTTTTTCTCTTTCTTCTTCACCTTCACAAACTCCGATTCACCTTTCAAAAGCAGTTATACTCCAATAAAGATGTTAAAAAAAAACCCCAAAACCTATATCTAAATAACATCATGTTTCAAAAGCTTGTCCCCTTCTCCAAGGCAGGAATAGCTATTTCCTCTTCTAGACTGCCTCTTATGTCTTCAGCACAGCATGGGAAGCTCCGTATCGTGATTGCTAACGTAATATTGATCCCCTCTACTAAAAGGAAATTGAAACTCCTGAAAACACACACACACACACACACACACACACACACACACACACACACACAAGCTACTTAAGGGAAACAAGTTAAATAAAACATTGTGGAAAATTACCCTCTAAATATTTGAAATAATGTTCTATAAAAGGACAGAAAGTACTATGTACACTTACGTTATACACGTAAGCTTTATTTTGCCCAAGAATACAGAACTGCAGTGTTTGACCTTTCAAAACAGCAATAAACACACACCAAATGTCATCCAGTTCCACAAGCAAAAAACCTACACACTTTGCTTGACACTCCTTCTCCCTTAGCTGCCAGGTACAATCACAGGGTACTGACTATTTGACCTCCTAAATATTTCCTCAGTCTGCGCTCTTCTCTCCACTCCACTCCACTACCAAAGTCTTGCCTGGTATTGCGGTAGACAGACCAGCATTCTTGCATCCAAACTGGCTCTCTTTTCCATTCTTCACACTTTAGCCAGAGTGGTCTTTCCAAATGCCTACCCGATTGTGACATGCTCTGCATAAAAACTTTTAACGTTCTCCCAGTGTTTCTATGGAAAGACCTAAACTCTTAACGTGACTATCTAGTTTGGCACGTGGTTAGCACACAGATCTCAACTCCTACTGCTGTCTCCTTCACACTCTGCATTCCAGTTTTGGTCTTCTTTCTGTCCTCCAAATGGTCTGTCTCTGCTTCTGCCCCAGGGCCTTTGCACATGATGTTGCCCTCTGCAGAAATACTCTTCACCCCTCTCTAGGCCTAGTGAACTCATGCTGATGTTGTAGACCTCAGCTCCGATTTGAATGTTTTTCCGTACCAACTCAGGCTAGGTCAGACATGTTTGTTACGTGTTCTCATGGAAATCATTCCTTTTCTTGTAGGAACTTGTCTTATTTTGTAGTGATATGATCAGTAGTGTAAATAATTGTCTCCTCCCCTAGACTTTATGCCCCAAGAGTACCATCTTTTTTTTTTTTTTTTTTTTTTTGTGGTACGCGGGCCTCTCACTGTCGTGGCCTCTCCCGTTGCGGAGCACAGGCTCCGGACGCGCAGGCTCAGCGGCCATGGCTCACGGGCCCAGCTGCTCCGCGGCATGTGGGATCTTCCCGGACCAGGGCACGAACCCATGTCCCCTGCATCGGCAGGCGGACTCTCAACCACTGCGCCACCAGGGAAACCCTATATCATTTTTGCTCATTGTTTATATCTCCAGATCAAGGACAGTCACTGGCAAGTATATAATGTCTAAAATTCATGCATTTATTTAACCAATAAACAATGCATAAATAAATGCATGAATTTTAGATATTATTAAGTATAGAATAATGGAAACATGTTTCCATGTGTTCGCAGTATTCAAATTTATTATGTAATATCTGGGGCAGAATGTTTAGTATTTGTTTAGTATTAGTATTATTTATAATTAATATAATTCTTTCCATTTCATAGTGTTATATTCTCAACCAACAACCTGAAAGTAAAACCATTTAATTCATTAATGCCTGTAAAATTTCATAATACAACATGAAAATAATCCAGTGGCAATTAGACAATTAAATCCATGGCAGAATTGAGCTTCATGGTGACAGCTTCACCTGGGTAGAGTCATTTAGCCAATAGGTTGATGTTTTTCCTCTCCCCAGTCACTCTTCTTCCCAGGAAGTGTTGCTATTGCCTCTTTTCTTACTTTCCTGACCTTTCTCTTCAGTGTTCCATGTTTGTCCTTTTGTGTTAACCTTTGGAATTATCGAACAGCTTGCAACCAGAATCTGGGAAGTCATGGCCAATGTGTTTCTAGCTAATAAAGCAAAATCAAAGGAAAGCAATCCTCAGGTTATCATTTCAGCACCACATGGGCTTCCTCTGTATGCCACACGTTCAGTGTTGATGATGATTCCTTTTCTTTTTTTTCTTTTCGTTAGTGTTAGTGATTCTTTATCAGA
Source organism: Pseudorca crassidens (assembly GCF_039906515.1). Classification (NCBI taxonomy): domain Eukaryota; kingdom Metazoa; phylum Chordata; class Mammalia; order Artiodactyla; family Delphinidae; genus Pseudorca; species Pseudorca crassidens. Next base: position 10,176,112 of record NC_090313.1, read on the forward strand.
TACTGACCTCTTTTATCCCAGTAAGATGATTTATTTGATATTCTGGGGGAAAAAATTAAACCTCTTACATTTGGTTCATATTTTCAACATTGTTATTATTAATAATTACTTGCTCAGTAGCAGCAGTATGTACATAAAATACCACATGGATAGAAATAAAAACATCTTAATCCATTCCTCATGAGGACCTATGCTCTCAGAGATGTAAAATCATCATCGATGACATGGGATAATGCTGTTCTTCTTGAAGCATTTTTAACAGCATTATTAAATCAAACAAAATATATGTGAATGGCCTTTGAAAATCGTAAAGCTCAATACAAATTAATATTATTCAATGAATATGGCATTTTAGGAATATTGTAGAACCTACTTGTATTTCCTTCATTTTTCTATGGAAGCTTGCATTTTATAGGTTGGATAAATGGATGGTTTTGATTATCTATTTGGTTTTGGTTTTGTTTATACAAATAAGTGGTTTTGACTGGGTACGTTTTTATTAGGAAAAATCCACAATGCAAACACACACAAAAAAAGCTTTTATGGAAAGTTCTAACTTAAAGTGGAGCTTAAAGAAAAGAAAGTAGAAAAAGCTTGTAGATGCATGTAGAAATAGGCCTAAGGAGAGAAGCATGCAGAGCTGTAAAAATAGTTTTAAAACATAGTTCAAGGAGTTAGGCGGAAGAAAAAAACTGATGAAAACAAGCCCATGTTCACTCATAGAATTTGGCAAAGTGGAAGTCACAGTTAAATATTTGGCATTTTTATATTCAGTTTCTCAAGATAACACGGGCCAAAACTTACAAGGAGATGAAAGAAAACGTTGATAAAGGAAGATAAAGCAACCAGACTCAGTTTGGGTAGGCATGGTAAAATACTGAATTGATCTAACTACAAAAACTAACAAACTCAATGTTTTTGCACAGCAAATTCTGCTCTTGTTTTGGCTAACAAAAAATTCTAGTGCAATATGAATTGAAAATGTTTGCTACTGTATGTGATAATATCTTGGTCTGGTTAAATATAAAAGAGCTGAATATTTTCTGCAGCATTTGTTCCACTCAGGAAATCTTTGTTGCATCACCATTCCCCACTCCCACCATCACCACCACCATTAGTACCCTGATGGCTAAGAACACAGGTTTTTTTTGGTTTTTTCCCCCAAAGCTTTAGAATCCCTTAATTATGCACTCATTTCTTAAATGCTATCTCCCTTGATTTCTTCCTTCTATTTCTGGTATATGAAATGTCTGAGGGACCTAGACCAGGTAGAAGGTCACACCAGATCAAGTCCTAATCCAAACTCAACACTCAAGAGACATTAGGGAAATGGAATGAAATGGAAAATAAAATAAACACTAATATGGCTGATAATTTTAAGTAATTTATCCAGTGGATTTAATCATCTTTTCTACTCCTTCCTTGAGGGTCATTCATTGGAGAAATTTTGTTCTGGAACTATTTTACTTCTCTTGTGGTTGCCCTGCCTGTTGTCAAGCCACATTTCCTGTCTTTGATTCCGTTTTAGAGTTATGTATACTAGGCTGACCAGGTATATAACCAGTGAGGTCAAGCCGAGGTCAAAACCTCAGACAGCCTAGGATCCATTCCTGCGCTGCCACTTACTAGCTATATAAATTCTCACCAAGATACTTAACTTTAGCATCATACTTTGTTAAAAGGAATAAAATGAGGTAATTTGTGTAAGGCATTTAGCATTGTGACTGGCTTACATTAATAAAAAAAATAATAATTGCCACTAATTCTCACTTTAGTTCTCCTTTAATTAGATTTATAGTCACATCCAACCCTATATATAATAGAGCGATGGTCCCTAGACTATTTGTGGTGAAGGATAGTAATTTTTAAATTTTCCAATCTTTTGCAGAGATATACTTTCAGAAAATATAATCAAATTAAGTTACTAGAAAATATTTTAAGTACAAAATAAAAGTCCAGAGTTTTTATTTTTATATTCAACAGTTAGTAAAAATATTTTGTTAAATTGCTATAGAAGTTTATAAGTGTTCTTTGCTCAGTTTTGTACTTGTTTCATTGCAGACCAGAAATAAATAAATTGTAGATAGGTACCAGTTCATGGATCATGCTTTAGCTATTACTATGATGTGGACTGTGCAGTAGACTTTATTATTTACCTTTTGAATGAGGTAACCTCATTTCTAAGATGTTCAAATGCTTACTGGTATTATCATGCTTAGTGTGTGTGTATATATATATATATATATATATATATATATATATATACAAATTCGACTTTATGTAATACGTGTGCTGTAACAAAACTACACGTCACTAACTGAATCTGAAAAATCCTTAAAATAAAGGATGAAGTAATGCTAACACTCTGACTTCGAGACATTTACTAATCTCTGATGAAGCCTCTGAGAGGCTTCATCAGACCAAGAAACTCTTTGCATATTACAGTATGCATCTGCTATTATCATGACATTATTCACTCTGATTGTTCAGAAAATTATTAAAAAGTCATGGCAGCACTTCTCCTGGGTTTCATCACATACATCCAGTCTGATTCCTTTCACATAAAGCACTATCAGTTTTATGTTTCTCTTTTAGGCAAAGTTATATACAATTGACCCTACACATGTCGGAGAAGTCTTCTGTTGAGGAGTTGATGTATGACAAAACACCAGAACACATTTGATCTAAGAGCTCAGTTTTTAATCACGAGACGCCCCACCATGACATCGTCATCCCATTCCAACCTTTCCCTGGGGAATATAAGACTGCAGTGAGTTAGAGGGGTGGTTGGCAACAGAGGGTAGCCAACTCAGTTTCTGTTTTGTTCAGCGTTTCTTTAATTGATCAGTGGGGAGGGGAAGGAAAGTACAGCTTGGTAAAGGGGAGAAGAGATTCATTTTGAGTACTCCTATGTATTCTTGTTTCTTGTTTTTTTAAACTCTTTTAATAATATACTTTTTCCCCTTTAACAATTATATCCTAAGACATGTGACACTTTTGCCAAGATGACAGCATATGTCATTCATTACTGTTTTCCATCTGTGTTTGTTTTCATATGTAGTTACATGTAGATAAAGAGCAGCTGTATAAGGTACAGTTTTAACTGAATAATTCAGTTGAATTAATTATCTGTATCAGTTATCAATTCCTTAATGACACCATGTAGCAAACAATGAGTGCTGAAGCGGCCTATAGCAGTTAAGTGTATTAATGCTTGTGCATCTGGAGTCATATGGAGATCGGCTAGGTGGCTCTGTAGATCTTGGTAGGACTTGATCACCTGTCTGGAAATAGACTAGTTTAGGTTGGGCAACTTGGCTGTGTTCCACGTGTGTCTCTTCTCCGGCAGGCTAGCCCAGGGGTGCTCTCAGGGCAGTGGATGAGTCTGAGAAGACAAACCCATTTGTACAAGTGCTTGTCAAGCCTCTGCCTCCTTCACCTTAGCTCATAGTGGGAAGACACGTCACATTACATGCAAGAGAGCTTTGATCCAGGGAGGGTGAAGAATTCAGGCCATTTTTTGCAATTGATCACATATCTAAAAAAGTGCATCTCTTCCATTGAATGACAAGTGAGTAGGAATAGTTAAATTATTCATCTTGATGAAAATAAATGTACTTGGGCAAGTTAGTTAAACCCTCTGGGTTCAGTTTCTTCATTTCTAAAATGGGGATAATAGTAGTACCAATCTCACAGGATTATAGTGCGGAATAATTAGTTGATTAGGTAAATGTGTAGAACAGTGCTTGGTATAGACGTATGCACAGTTTGTTAGCTGTAGTTGTTAACATTATTATTATTACCATTATCATCATCATTATTATTTTGAGGCATCACTGTTAAGCACTGACAAATTGTAAGAATGGTATGTGGTTGTATTAATACTTTCTTAAGCATATTTATTTTGTGATTTTTTTGCTAATATTTATAGCACTGATACCATCTGTTCATGTTACAAGCATTATTATTTTAGGAATTACACATGTCTATATTCTAGAGAAAACAGATTTAACATTATAGAACTAGTTGGCACATGTTTTAATTATAATCTTAAAGCTTCTTATTTAAAGATATACTGCAAGTACTTTATATTTTTGCTTCCATTTCCTTGCTTTAATAAATTTTATACTAATTTTAAGATGGTAGAAAGCTTATGAATAATGCCAATTTATTTGATATTTACTAAAATTTTGTGATCATATATTGATATCAATTTGTTCTGTATGATAACAGGAACATATACCAATGCTTCCCAAGCTCTCATATGCATACGAATCACTTGGGGTCTTGTTAAAATGCAAATTTTGATTCTATAGGTCAGCCCTGGGGACTGGAAATCTGCATTTCTAACAACTTCCCAGGTGAGGAAGTTGCTGTTGATCCCTGAATACCACGTTTTAAGTAGCAATGACATATTTAAGATTATATATATGTATGTATAATATATATAAAAATATATATATTTACATTAAATAAATAAAATAAATTACTTAATATGAATCATAACAAATAAAAGTTGTTCTTGCCACAATTGTTTAAAAGCATAATGTCATAAAAAGAAAATACATATTAAATATAACATAATAAATTAAAATATAATATTTAGTAAATGAAATAATATGTCTAAAGATATATATATCAAACATCTCTAAATGTCAAATAAGGTCTTTACTGGCGAAACAAAGCCTTCATTTACAATTTTGTTTCCCCAGAAACTAAGAAACAGCTTCTGGTCCTATAAATACAGGGACTTGTGGAGACTGTTTTGTTGGTGGGAATATACTCAAAATCACTTGGTCCTATAATCAAATAAAAGCTGCCTCTTAAACATGTAAAACATTATACTTTTTTTCTTCCTGTGGGCATTAGTCACAGCCTGATACTGTACACATTTGATTATGTAGAATTTCAGATAAATAAAATGCATTAGTCAACTAAATTTTCTACGTTTGAGCGTTAACTACAAATTATTTTTTGTTTCAAAATTCATGACTATAAAATCTTCCAAAAGGTCAGAATATTCTTCCCTTTATATGTAATCTTAAGAGTGTTCTGTACTTCTTTTTTAAAAAACTGGGTAGTGTCAGAACAGTATCATTAAAGGATATAATTAATTTTATTTTATTTATTTTTTTAAATATTTATTTGTTTGTTTGCTTTGGCTGCACTGGGTCCCAGTTGTGGCAGACTCATAGTTAGAATATAAATTTGTCTGGAATGCTTCTTTTTATGTTTTCCCTTCGAAACGGTGGTGGTGCTGGTTTACAGGTTTACTAGGCAAACCTGTAGATATTAACCAAACATAATTTTCATGTAGTTGTAGATAAAAACAAAAGAGATGTAGCAACTAAATGGAATTTGTGGACTACTACGTAGCTAACTACTTTTACAGGAAAGCCCAGGCTCATAACACACCGTAAAGGCTTTTCCAGGGATGAAACTCTGATGAAAATGCTGGTTCAAATTGTATGCATTTGTATACATGAACATAAGTGCAATCCAAGCTTAATTTGGGAATATTTGAAACTAGATTAACAACCTTAGATCACAGTTGACAAAATTTTTTAGCAAAGGACCATACAGTCAATACCACAGTTTTTGCAGGTCATACAATCTCAACAACTCTCCTCTGCACTTTGTAGCATGAATTTGGCCATGGATTCTAGTTTGCCGACCACTGGGTTCGATTCTCAAGGTCACTGTTAGCTATTAGGTTATGATTATGCCGAATTATCTGGGTTTATGGCTTATTTATTGGTTACAAATTATGGAACATGGGTCCTCTATTCTCTCCACCCCCTCCTCTCATCCTAAACTGAGAAGCCCTGCTTGGTGCATGCAAATGGCCCATCACAGTATTTTCTTAAACAAAGACATTTCCCTCAGAAGAGGAATTCTGCTGCTACTGTTAAGATAATAAGTACACCACAGATGGTCCTTTCATTTCAAAACAACCACAACATAAAAGGAGATATGAAATTTTTGTTTAATTGTTGTGTTTTTCTATTCTGTTATTTGATGATTTAGTTTGGCAAAGTTACAAACTAATATTTAAGCTTCTGCTGGAACTCAACTGCTGTTGATTTCTGTTGTGATGGTGTTGGTGGTTCTAAGTATAGGCTGGGCAAGAAGAGAAAAAGACACATCAAACTCCTTATCTATTTCATTTTGGCAGTTTCAAAGAGTTTATATTTGAGCTTAAATTTAAATAAGTCTTCTCATATTACCACTGCCAGTTTTAGAATGTTTCACTGGCACAGTCGTGGTATGACTCAAATAGATAAATACCATCAGTTAGGTTAGGGCTGCGTTGGTAAGCCACCTGGGGTTCCTTCTTTCTTTAGTACTTTTCTTGCCACTCTACATTGGAGGTCTCACACTGGGTGCTCAGGGGTCCACCTCAGACCATTGGTCTGTGCTACACTGAAAAACAAGAACAAAGAAATAGCCGCCACCATACAAAGGAGATTTTTATCCAGAAATCTGGATTTTTTACTTCCTTTGAAAAACCAGGCAGAAATTTTGCAGATCTAAGGTTTTTATTTTCCCATGAGAACCGTCACCCTTTCTGCCATTCTGTCCATCCCCTCAGCTCTGAGCCTGAGTAAGGGGCATTTATCCTCACATGGTGCTGTGTTGGGCTGCAGCCTGCAGGCCTGCAAGCCCTGTACTTGCTCAGCTTCTAGACCTAGGAAACAGCCCGGGAGTCAGTGATAGAGAAATCAATGGTTTAATGGACAGGGGGAATCTTACACCTCTGAAGCAAGATCCTGGAGCCAAACCCCACGGTGTTTGGCAGATGGCAGGCAGGAAGGGCAGCAGTCTTTGCCCCCTGGGGGGAGGGGGAGGTTACCAGTTATAGGGGGAATTGACATTCGGTTGGCTCATCTGTTACCAGGGAAACTAGCAGAGGGGCATGCCTCTCCCCGCCCCTTTGATAAGCTATCAGGGCGGAGATGTTTTGATCTAAAGATTAGAACAGTCACTAGCTGGGACAGGGGCAAGTACGTAGGAAGGTCAATCAGGTGAGTAGGGTGTAGGTGAAGCAGGCCCTGGTCCAGGGGGGAATGTCCTGAGAGCAGGAAAGCAGCCATCTTGGGGGGCCTGATCATAGAGGCTAGGTGCTCTGATGCCGCCAGCCTGCTTCACTCTCGTATCTGCCTGGTCAGTATAGGCATTTGAGTTTGTGGCTCCAGCCACAAAGCTGATCTCTGGGGATCTCATCAATTACATTTTTTTTTTTTTTTTTTTTTTTTTGCGGTACGCGGGCCTCTCACTGTTGTGGCCTCTCCCGTTGCGGAGCACAGGCTCCGGACGCGCAGGCTCAGCGGCCATGGCTCACGGGCCCAGCCGCTCCGCGACATGTGGGATCTTCCCGGACCGGGGCACGAACCCGCGTCCCCACCATCGGCAGGCGGACTCTCAACTACTGCGCCACCAGGGAAGCCCATCAATTACAATTTTTTCCAATCCTACCTATGGGACTATTCACTCCAGCTATCCCTCTAAAGCATATTGTAGGATTCAAACACAAAACTATGACTCTATCAATTGTACAGTTACTATCAAGAGCATTTTTGCTTGGGTTATGTGTGTTATGTTTTCTTTATTTGGTCAAAGTCACATTTTCCTTGCAAGGAAATACCTTGTAGAAGTTAGTGCCAAGAAAAAGAAAAGATTTTCTCTCTTTAATAATTTGTATTACATAAAGCCTTTCTCTTTTTGTCTCAGCTACCAGGAAGTTCAGAACTCAGTTTAATAATGTGTCATAATTCTGGTGGTATTTCTCTCCTTATTTTATGCGCCCTTGATTATTAAATTAATACTAATTACTAACATGAATACACAACTGCACATGTCCTACAAACAGTTTTCAAGTCCATTTTGCAGGAGATTGGTCTTCAACACATCAGTATATAATAAGTGTTACTAACTTCTCAAACCATCCTCCACAAAGACAACAGAATATAAAACACTAATCAGACTATATTATCATTCCCTTGCTTATTCAAGAACTCTGCGTATCTACCTCTTGCTTATAATAAGAAGTCTAACCTGTTTATCAGAGTGCCCAAGACCCTTTATTACATTTCTGTAACCTAGCACATCATTCTGCACTTCGGTCCTCACAGAGTCCCAGTAATGGACTAATGATAGTTTTCCAAATGTATCATGGCATTACCCACATCTTGTCCTTCACAGTACCATTTACCCCACGTATAGTCCCTCTAGGAAGGTAAGTTTACCACAGCAAATACTGCACTGTACTAGCATTTTTAAGCACAAAAATTTTAATAAAATTCTTCCAGGAAGAATCCTGTTCATTTTGTGTATGTTCATTTTGGTACATCTGAGGCTGAGCCCAACAGTTCATACAAAATTGTTCTCACTGACTAATCATTTAACTAAACTTTGGTTTGCAGAATTGTTGATAGAATTGAAATAACTGATACAGGGTTATTTTTGACTATAAATAATGGAAAGCCTTTTTAGAATAAATATTGAGTGCTTACTATATGCCAGGTCCTCTTCTAAATATGTAACGCGTATTGATTCACTCAATTCTCCCAACCACCATATTATCCTGTGATTTTTGTTCCCATTTTAGAGATGAGGAAACTGAAGCCCAGGGATTAAGTCATTTTCCCAAGGACTCACAGCCAGGAAGGAGTGGGGTCAGGGTTGACCCCAGGAGGTCTGTTTCCACAGATGACATTCATAGTCACCCTGTCTCCCATTTGCAGATTGAAAGTCTATTTGTCCCTTATGACAGCAAATAAGTAGTAACCAATCTCAACTTCCATTAGTCCTACCAGTTCTCATGAGAATGATGGGATTATTTTGAACTCCAATATTTCATGAGCAGATTGTATTCTTGAAATGTCTAGAGAAGTCTAGCAAAAAGCATTAGACAATAGTAACTTTGAATGTAGTGTGTATGCATGTAAGTATGTGTATGCACATTAATTATTTAACCAAGAATAAAGAAGGGTGAAAAAGTACCAGCCAGTCTCCACCATCACAATCACCTGAAGGCAGTGGCTCTCACTGTGGAAGACAGAATCACCTCCCTCTGAAGTTACTGGCACAGCTTGTAGAAAGGGGATGTGTTATTGACTTGCTTGGAGTCTTAAGATGCAAACATTTGATTTAAAAAGACTTAGTGACAGAGACATACCTAACGACTTCTTCCACATCAAGGGTCTTCATTCTCATTCATATTCAACTTAGTCAATTTAGAGTAGAGACAATACACTTCTAATTGCTGATGGTAAGGCAGGCAGCATCCTCCATGTTTCGTACATTACGGCAGGGGGGGATCCGTTGATTATAAGGAAGGGTTGATCACCCTATGGACCTGCATTTCCAAAGCTGGAGGCCTTCCTGTCTCGAGATTAAGGTCAGTCTTCAGTGGTCCTCTTAATAAGGTAAGGCTCTGGGCAGAGACCTGATATCTTAGTCAGCAGGTGCCAGCTCCTCTCCCCACTGAGTGACGTACTGGGTCAGCCTTTACCATACCCACTCCCAGCTGATTCTAAGACCGGTTTTAACTAGTATTAATCAATAATATGCTTAGCTGCCTTGGCTTGTCTCAATAAAAAGACAAAGGACGTGCCAAAGTCTAATCTGTTTGTCCTAGAAGGTACACGCTCAACCAATATCTTATATTTATGAGTCTTAGAGCATTCCATTTTATTTTCCTCACCACAAATGTATGAACACAGACCCTTTTATCAGTCTTTCCTCTGAAGTAGGGCCTGGAGACTGACTCACCGAGACTATCATTTATTAGTCAGAGAACTAATAGGAGGATATTTGGAGAAATAAAACTTTGCGGAAGACCGGAATATTTATTTGGATGGTATCTAATTCAAACCTGAGGTAGCATCATCTCGAAGAAATGAAGGTCTACATAAATTCCTTTGGGAGGGGGCTAAACCTGTCTTCTGGCTGTTTTAATCTCATCAAATTAATAACTGGAACTATCATCTTTGTCATAAAAAGCACCTGCCATTAACAAAACCTGTTCCCCTTGGAAAACAATTTAACTTTCAGTGAATTAAAGTTATGGGGCACTCTCAATAAATTGCATCCTGCAGTTAACACTCTCATGGGAAATACTGAAAGAACATTTCTACAGACAATAATGTCACATTCCTTATTATGGCTAGCATAACTTTAACTCTTAAAGGTTTTATATTTTTAGACCCTAAAGGATATGTTTTTCAGAATGTGTATAGAATGTGTATAGAAAATAACTTTCTTAAAAGAAAAACAAAAGTTACTATTTTTTGTAGTCATAAAAATCTATTAAGGTGAAAAAAAAATTAACTACCTGATATTTTTAAAAAGATAGTGACAATAAAGTTCTGTTTTGCCTCTGTATTTCATAAACATGGACGAGCACAGTGTTGAGCCTATTTAAAATAGCCACAAAAACTAGTTAAGTGACTTCCATGGTCTGTAACTAGGAAGGCTGAATTTTAAAATTATTTTTCACAAAGGTCTATCTGAAATGCCTTTGTAGGTTAAATTTTAGAAGTATGTAAAACTCATCTATGAATATTTGTGTTATTAATGATAACCATAAGGTAGCAAGCTTTGTGTTATTCATCAATCAGTGTAGATAATGGCTTTGAGAGTCGTTAACTCATTGTACTCGTTCCAAAATTTCTTTTTTTTTTTTGGCTGCGTTGGGTCTTCGTTGCTGCGCTCGGGCTTTCTCTAGTTGCAGCGAGTGGGGTCTTCTCTTTGTTGTGGTGTTCCGGCTTCTCGTTGCGGTGGCTTCTCTTGTTGCGGAGCACGGGCTGTAGGCGCGTGGGCTTCAGTAGTTGTGGCACGTGGGCTCAGTAGTTGTGGCTCACAGGCTCTAGAGCGCAGGCTCAGTAGTTGTAGCACACGGGCTTTGTTGCTCCGCAGCACGTGGGATCTTCCCGGACCAGGGATCAAACCCGCGTCCCTTGCATGGGCAGGTGGATTCTTAACCACTGTGCCACCAGGGAAGCCCTCCAAAAATTTTACTCAGGGCAGCTGTTGATGATTCTCTTCAAGAGTTCCAGGGGGACTCTGAACCATGGATTAGGTCGTGATTTTGAGCTCCTGTCACTGCGACCAGCTAACATGACACCTGGCCTCTGCTCCAGGGGCTAGTTTGTATGCCAGCTGATTGTCAGGGACTTAGTTTGAGGTGTCAGCTTGTCTCTTTGTAGGTAAAATGTATCACCCTGTAATATCAGTGACCTAGTGAACAACTGGCAACAGGGTATCATGTAATTACTCCTATGGAAATATTGAAAGTAGGCTATACCTTACACATATATTTTATTTTGTTTAGTTTGTTGTGAATACAGGATGCTACTTTATCCTGTTGTTTCTGTTTATACTCTGGTTGAATTGTATTCTGTTCAACTGAAATTATTTTGAGTTTGCTCCTGTATTCTAATTTCTAATTAAAGGACATCCATACTTTTGCCTATACACACACACACAAACACACACACACACACATACATGTATATGTGTGTGTGTGTGTGTGTATATATTCCCGAAAGTAGCAACTTCTTCTCTATTCACTGTATGTTGATAAATGTATATGGACAATTAATACCTGCACGAAGAGGTACATCTGGCCATCCCTGCCCAAGGGCTGACTCGTTGGCCATTGTGGGCAAGTTTATGGAAGAAGGAAGAGGAAGCATGAGGAAGCTCCCATTCCTTCCTCTAACTTTCATTTCTTCCTTTTCTCTCAACAGGAACTTTTTACCCCTGAATGCAAGTTTAAAGAATCTGTTTTTGAAAACTATTATGTAATCTACTCATCGATGCTGTACAGACAACAGGAATCTGGTAGAGCCTGGTTTTTGGGATTGAACAAGGAAGGGCAAGTTATGAAAGGAAACAGAGTAAAGAAAACCAAGGCAGCAGCTCATTTTCTACCCAAGCCATTGGAAGGTGAGTGTTATGGGTGTTTTATCCTTATCAGATTTATCACACATTTATCTTTCACACTGATGACTCTACCATGGCCACAAGGAGCCCTCATGGAACGCTGGAAATGTTCTTTATCTTGATCTCAGTGGTGATTCACGGGTGTCTTCATAAGCTATGCATCTAAGATTTGTACACTTTACTGTATATATGTATATGTGTGTTATATGTATATGTGTGTATATTATGTATATATATATATACACATACGCATATATTCCATTAATTTAAATGTGTCCATACTCATTTCTCATGTCTCAGATCCTCACTACCCCAACCTCTCTAGCCCCTAAATAATTTTAATTTAAGAAATTTAAAATCTGCAATGACATTATAAAGCTGTGACTATGACAGTAGGTATACTAGAAAAACTAAGTTTTGCGTATTATGGAATGTTTGAGTATTTGCCCATTTTGCTATTATCTAGCTGAAAGTAACCACGTATTTGTGAATTAGTATAATTACAGGAAATATAAAGAGTTAATAAGTTGGCCTTTAAAGAACTTGTTGATATTAGATATCTCCCTTCCAAGCTGCATAATTGTTTAGTAAATTCAAATGTGGCTTGACCTGCTTTTACACTCAGCTGTAAGCAATGAAGCCTTCAGATTTACTTTGATTGGATTTCTGGAGAGGAGGCTACAAAATTTTAATTAATCAGAAACATCTGCACATTTCTCATTAAGGATTCTACCGGAATTTTATCTGTGTAACATTTGTTTAGGAACTACTAAAAGAAATTGATATTGAGGCTTTTCAAAAGTGTTTTTCTATTCAAATGCTTTTGTTTACCTTTTGCAGAAAATCAGACCTGCAATAACTAAGTAAACGTTTGAAGCCAGCTTACACGGTTCGATTTTTCTTTTTGTTTCTTATTCCTACAGGAAAGCATTAGCCATCAAGAGAAACGCATATTGGTTTTATAATCCATATTGTCTTTATAGGAATAAGATAATTTGAAATATTGGAAGTTAATTATCTGTGGATATATAATTCAGCTTTCAGTCTGCCTAGGTTTGGAAAACCAGTCTTGTTGGTTAATACCATCTTTATAATGTCAGTGATATTGACTATATCACTCTTAACTAAATTTGCCTCTACCACGAGTCATTGAAACGCAAACAATTAGCCACCAGGGCCTATCTAGGAAAGGAAAAATTATTCCAGTCTGAAATATGAGTGACTTATTCTCATTCTACGACAGATCATAAGGAAAATGAGAATAAAAATAAGAAATTAGAGGGTTTCTCTGTTCTTCCAAAATAACGTATCCATGATTTGGCTTTACCACTTCAAGTGAACTTTGAGACCGTCAGATATTCAAATGCGAGTGAAAAAAATTTAAAAACTAAGTCCGTAGCAACTCTACAAAAATCAGGCCAAATCTGGAAACCAGCTATTTAGTATATCCAGCAGGAAATATCTGAGACCCTAAAGATATGGGGTAGTAATATCACTCTGCATTTTATTAATACACTGAACTGTTGTGTGTATATGTGTTTGTTGTGTGTTTATGTATACAGTAAGAAGAGAGAAATAGAATTTTCAAAAAACTAGCAGACAGAAGTACTCTAAAGACAAGGGGGTATTATAAAGACAGGTTATCACATAGTGTAATTGATAAGGAAAATGAATTTCAAACTTTCAAAACCCATACAGGATGTAAATTGTATCATTGGAATTCTCAGGGCAAATTAGATTCTTGATGAATTATTGGTGCTCTGGGGCCTTCATATTTCTTACACAGCTTCACTGCGTAGACGATCAAGATTAGCACTCTGATGCTGCTGTCGCCTAACTAAACGCCTGGTGGGAGTGAGGGACTGGAAAGTTTGTCAAGGATATGGATTAATCTCTTAATCCTCTTCACTTGCGAAGTCCTTTATGATAGGTCTGATACGCATGTGCTTTCAAGTCTGTGTGCTGCTGAAAGGTCTCACGCTGCATTTGCAAAAGGTGAAATCCTACCTACCACCTTGAACATGGAGAATGCATATAGTGGTTCCTCCTAACAAAGCTTAAGTTCTCTTCGTAAAATATAGGCTTTCAAAACCCTAAAAAGCAGGTTGGGCAGCTCTAATTCGCTTGTCTTTCTGATGGCAGATGATTTTAACTCAGTGTTCCCCAAGCATCAGTCACCCTGAAATCTCCTTTCCCAGGATTCCCTGGAATCACTTGCAGAAAAGCCACATGAACTATTGTGATTAATGATATCACCAGATCAATTCCCGAGAGCTTCCTCAGACGTCATTCCCACTTGCCCTCTTGCCATTCTGTACTTCTGCCTTATATGACATCAATGACAGATTTTCATGATTATACCTGAAAATGAGGCATAAAAAATATAAAACACCCCACACTTGCCTTCAATTATTTAAGGGTCTCTTTGCATGATTTCGGGAGAGGAAATCTAAACAATGATCTCTGGAAGACCCTGGCTTAAGGAAAGGGAGTTGTCTGTATTGCTTTTATGGCTTTGAAGCTGAGAGTAGTGTGATTATATTGCCTTTGAAGCACTTGAGAGAAAAATTATTTAATGGCCTGGGGTGTAAATACCTAGAATGGAAAAGATGAGTGAGAATGAGTTCCACGTGTTGACAGCGTGCAGTGGAAGGAAAGTCTTTTTCTCGCTGAACAAAGAGAATTAGGTTAAAGGCTTGCCGTTCTCACACAGTCCCTGTGGGGTGTGTGTGTGTGTATGTGTGGCCACATCCCCCATTTAAACCTTCTCTCCTAGACAAACATGCACGTGCCCCCAGGTGCGTATTTTGGATACACAAACCAGAAAATGCAAAGGAAGTAATATTTTCTGTTTGGGGGCCGGATTTTACTGCTTTAAAACAGGAATTCCCTCTTGACGGGGTTACTTGACTTCAGGGAAAACGGGACTGGGCCAACGGCTGAGGTCTGTGTGTGAAGCTAACCAGGTAACATCTCCTTTTCCTCCTGCCCTCCCCGTCACTAGTTGCCATGTACCGAGAACCATCTTTGCATGACGTCGGAGAAACGGTCCCAAAAGCCGGGGTGACGCCGAGTAAAAGCACAAGCGCGTCTGCAATCATGAATGGAGGCAAACCAGTCAACAAAAGTAAGACGACATAGCCAGATCCTCACAGGTGTTGTGACTGACTCGCCCTGAGCACCGTTGAGTGATTTATCCTGGCCACAGCCTCCTGTTCCGGGGCCCAGGAGCAGCTGGCAGTAAGCAGACGCTTGCTCCCCGCTGGCTCGAACTTCTTGGTCGCAAGTGGATAAATCTCAACGTGTTGTGCCCTCACAACAAGAAGACACCTGGATAACCAGCTCAACTCAGACCATGGAATGCCCTACCAGATATGGAATGCCTTTTTAATATCTTTTCTGTGACTGTGACACTTCACGTGAATGACCTACTTCACAAGTCCACTCGATACCTTGCCTGCTGACAGCTCCCCATATTCCTTTTTGAGTCCCGTTTCGGCGAATTCCATGTGTTTAAGTTCGATTTTGTAGCACACAGATACTCGAGTAATTTCTAGTTAGATGCTGTAAACCTGTGCTATTATGGAGTTCTCTTCTTCCCGTTTTTACAGGGCTGCTGGCTCCACTGTCTGTGACCTTTTGCAGGGATTGTGTTCCTCTCAATCGTAACTTGTAGCGGTTGGCTTAGTTTGGAGAGCGATCAGGGAAACAGAAAGCCTTCTAAACCTATTATGACACATTGCATCTATAACGATTAAGAGTGTTGTCTCTGGCTCACACTACTGATGAAACACACATATATGCTCTGTCCAGTAGCAGATACTGTGCTCCCAAGGCCGCGTGGCCGGGCTGAGAAATGGGGTCAAACGCAGTCATGGGAAGCGCTCTATGATCTGGGTTTGACATCCCCCTTAGTTTCTTTGTGTGTGTGTGTGTTTTATACATATCACAAGCTTACTGGTAATGGTAACATTTGCCTTGCCCAGCGAGCAAGACCCACTGGTTTTTGAGAAAGTGGGTCCAAAGAACTCTGTAGGCCTTGTAGGCCTGATTAAGGTTCATTTTCATCTATGAATCCTCATTATTTGGAAAAAAGGAAAAAAATCAATAATTACAACCTACAAGAATTGCGCTACCTAAATCCATTTCAGATAGAATCCTTCCTGTTTTTAATGAACCAAACTTAATGCCATCCCTGGTTTGGGCTGCATTCCACTCATACTCAGCAGAGCATGGGCAAGGCGGCTGTTGTGTTCTTTTCTGCAGCAGCAATGCAAACGTTAGTTATAAATTAGACTTTAATATTTTTGGTGTTTAACAAGTTTTTAAACTGGACATATTAGGAAAAAAATATTTTTTTTAGCTCAGCATGCTGAGTCAGGTACTGTGTAATTCACCAGTCCATACCTCTGACTCAGCTTCTCGGGCCCCTGTGGCCCAATGGCTGAGTTAGAGGTGCCTTGCCATGATCTCAGAATGCAGTCTGTTGAATTATTCTAGATTAAAACTAAAGACAAACCAACATGTTCAAACATCAGGTTTTCGGTCCATCTGATTTTTTTTTTTTTTGCTGTTCTTTGATTTTGCTTAACTTCCTTTGGAATTTAATACTGCTGAATTCTGAGCTTAGGGAAGACAACGACTAAGAAAGTCCATGAATAGTTGACTCCACAGTGAAGAAACCATGCAAAATGTTCAATATTGGATATAAAGAGTTTCAAAATGTTTGATACTAAGCTGTTTGTTTGGAAATATATTTGTTAACTCTGTGTATACTTAATAAATTTCAATGTTTTCTCCTCAGAAGAGTTAACTGAGACCAAACTGAACCTCATTTATAGAAAACTACATGTGGGATCAATGAACTGGCCTCTTGTTATTATTTCCATGTGGAAGGATGACCCAGTCGCCATTTTCTCCCATCTGCATTGTATTTACTGGGAAATTATTTTGTCACTGCTTTCCTAAGTCTCCATGACAGCCCTTGCCCAGCATTTAAAAATTTTGGCCTGCTTAGCTGATTAAAGATTTACTATCAATTTAACTGTTTATGCTTATTTCATTTTCGTATTGAATTCCACTTTAATAAATAAAATGTTAGCATAAACGTTTGAGTAGATTTATTGTCGACAGTGCTAAAGTACAACAAAATGCTTCTTTTGACCTCTCTTGATTTCTTGTTACACCATTTTAAAGCTTATTATTTTTAACAGGCTAAGTTAAAATACATTAGATGAATTTCATTAACCAATTGTTTAGGGAAGACATATATTCCATAATATGTGGCAACTTGAAATTCCAATTAGATGGACTTACCTACTGTGCACAGGCGCACACACACACACACATCAAACAACCCCACCTATATGTTTTTTTTTGGTAATCAATCAGCCCTACTTGCTGGTTTCTTTTTCCCCTGTAAGCTTGTTTATTGGTTAAAATTATGACAAGATTTATTTTTGTAAGTGACTGAGATTTCAGTAAATGTGTACCTCTGTTTTGTTTTTTACATGAGTTATCGATAAGGGCGTTTATCCCTATGAATGGATGTCAAAATACTTTCTTCTAATATATGTTTAGACGTATTGCAGAGGGGTCCTTGTTATTTGTGATTTAGTTAGATCATTTCCTCTGTGTCTGGTCTGACCTGTTGCATGGAACGAGGACAGCACTGATGAACTGCATGTTGTAGGACCTGTGTATCAAGAACCATTGGTGTGTATTAATCTACATACAAAGAGTTTGTCTGCATTGTACAGTTTCTGTGTTGAATATCATTTGTTGTATTCATAAATACAACATATTGAATAAAATATTTATATGACGGCATATTCAAAAACATTGAACAACTTTATGTAATGAAATGGCATCGCATCACCCACATAGAGAAATGTCATGTAAATAAGTTTGGTAAACTCATTTTCCCCCTTTACCATGCCAAAGAAAATTTTAGCTCTTTGATGATACCTCTCTTGCTATTTTTCCAGGATAAGACTCCACCATTTTCTCCCCTCAAAAATTGTTTGCTGTTTTAAGTAAGTGCAATCTGTCACCTTTGGTGTTCTGTACAGTAAATCTGATGGAATTCATTTGTATTTAGAGAACACCACATGTTCTGTACCTCCATGTACATATGTCGATCTTATCAACTCTTTCCAATATCACATTCCTTTTGCATCCATATCTGGTGTGAGAGGGTTATGTCTACTGATTTGTTATGGTAGCTGTTCCATTCATTCCTCAACAACGCTCTGGAATGTTCATTGTTTTGGTATTTCAGGTGACATCATTTTATTTTCCTGTAAGTTTGCTTTCTAAAATACTTTGCTACAACTTTACTTGGAAAAATTATAGAAGAGATGCAAATGGTTCAGCCTATATAAAGAGTAAAATGGAACTGAGCATCATGTCATTACAAATCTTGGAGAATTTAGAGATTCGTGCTCTAAATGTTCCCTTGCCCTGAGTGTTTGGGGTAAGGGCTGGCTTCAAGATGGGCCCACAAGACTGCTGCAGTCCGTCTAATTGTTTGCCTCTTGGAGAGTAAGAAGAGTTTATCACACCTGGCCAGTTGCTTAATGAATGCCTAAAGCACTACAACAGTCTGCTGTTTTCAGGATGACCAACATCAGATTTGGTTCTTTTTTAAAAAACAACAAGAAAAAAACTTTTCTCTTTTTAAGTTAGACATGTATCACTTCATTTAAAGTTTTCTCCCTAATATTAGAGTGAGAATTAACATTTGAAGGAGAGACCAGATTGACTAAGAAATCCATTTTAGAAGGAATTGAAAGTCATTAAAAATTATTTTCAATGTTATTTCAGAACAAGACTATACCCAGGGCAAGCTTTTGAGCTAAACGCAGGCATATCAAACTCCAGGTGTGAAGAGTATTCCTTTGGAGTGAAATACATTTCATAGTGTAGCTCTCTTAGCTTACAAAGTGGCACACAGGGCCTGCTGACTCTCTCGAATACTGAGTAGGGTTTCAAAGGTTTGATAGTGAATCTGCAAACAAAGACTGAGTTATGTTTTTGTTTTTACCTGGTTTTCTCTATCATTTGGTCTAATTCCCACGTTGTGTTTGCATTTGAGGTCGTGGAGGCCATTCCTTCCAATGCGCGGTAGGAATCTAGATTAGCTCAGAGTCCAGGAAGACAACAGGATATAGTGATTCTCTTAGATCTTAGGACATTAGTAGAATCTTATTAAAAAGTCCTTTATGGAAGAATTCCTCAGTGATGGTTAGCCAAGCAAGCAGGGTTGGTGCCAACACCATCTGCAAACTTGTCGCATCTTTCCCAGTGGACATTAATCCCACCATAACTGCCGATCAACTTGAACAAGCCAACAAAATTTGCATATTTTCCCTCCACCTATTACAAGTTTGTTCTTGCCCTGCCTTTTATTTGAAGAGGGAGTTTTTATCTTAGTAATGGAATCAAAAGTCAAAGTACAAAATAACATTTAAGAAGGTTAGAATCTATGTCTTTACATGTAACTATGTTTATTTTTCTCCAACTTAAACATGTAAATTAAATCACTTCTTAATAGATCTATTGATGTTTCATTGCTAGAGACAAAACCACACATAAAAACACGCACAAGAACTGTTATAGCAGACAGAAAGAGGTAAAAAGAAAATATTTCTGTTTTAAAAGAAAAATATTCATTAGAGTTTAGGTACCATGTGACTTATGCTATAATTCAGCTTTGGTTCAATAATTCATGGCTAAATGAACCACAGAATATAGCTGACTATAATAGATTTTGTCAAAAAATTTGGACAAATCACATTCTGAACTTTATAATAAAGTAATTTCTCCATATTTAAACTTCTTAAAGAGCATAAATGCTGAGGACATTTTTCTTACATGAAAATATAAAAAGAGCAGCATTCTTGTTGCAGGGATAACAAATATAGAGAATGAGAAGAAAAATAAGACACACCTAGGGTAACGTGATGAGACAGGAAACTAAGGGCCGTACCAGTAGAGCAGGATGGCAAACTACTGCTTAGCTGCAAGCCAAATACAGCTTGCAATCTGTTTCTTATGGCCCAGGAGCTCAGAATGAGGTTTTTTTATTTTTTCCATTTTAAAGTATTAAACGTGAACAGACAAGAATCTTCTATAGAGATGTATGTGACCCACAGTCTAAAATATTTACTATCTGGTCCTTTATAGAAAGCAGGGTTCTGCAAGAGGGGAAACTGAAAGTCATTTGTATTATGATGGCTGGATAAGGTAATGAATTCCAATGTTTGTGCATCATCACATAAGGCATCAAAATTGCAACTGAACAATGATAACAGATTTGAGGCTTAAAGTGTTTAGATAGAGGAGAGGAAAGAGTACAATCTATCATTTCTTGACTCCTTATGGTCCCCTCATTTTATAAAAACTGATATATCAATTGACATACTTAATAACAAGAGATACAATTTACATGGTTGCATTCCTTAATCTCAGGATAGAGATGACAATTTTATAAATCTCTTCAAGTATGAGAACACTATTAGTACTATAAAAATCAGCATCAGTTAAATTTTCTCTTAAATAATTTTCAATATCAAATTTTTAAGTAACTCAGCAGATACATATTTTCCTTACCTTTGGTGATTTGACTTAGAAAAGTCCAAGCCACGACTCTAGAATATTTACATCATCAAGTAAAATTTCCAAGCAAAAATTTTCATCTTAAACAATATGGAAATGATTTTGTTACATTATTCTAGGATTTTACAAAATATAAATCACATTTAGAAAAAAAGTGGGGTTTTTATTAGCTCTAAATAATTAAAGGTTGCCTAAACTAATGTGTATGTAGACTTAACTGTAACTATGTAAGGGAAGTCCAAATTATTGTACATTTTCATAATGCAATGTGAATTTCATACAGAGCAGAATTTCACCATTAAGAAAATAAACATTTTGTTCTTATTATTGAGTGAATATTTGTAATTTCTATTTCAGCCATTTCTGGATTTTTTAAAAATCCTCTGAGCTTTTGAGACTTTTTATTATAGTATCTCTTCTTGATTTCTTTGCATGTCCCTACTTTTCCAGTAAGTCGTGTATCCTTATAAATAAGAACCTTTTAAGAGAAGTGAATGTGTATTTCAGGCCCATAATATATCTAACTATATGTTGTCTTTTTAAAAGGCAAGTTACCATGGAGTAAACAGTAAAAAAAATCATATTTCTTGTATATGTAACCCTTGCCCAGTTTTTAAAAATGTTCTAGAAACAGAAAATAGATACCCCTGAATAAAAATTCATTTTTGGGGTTAATCCTCAGTAGGCAAATATATACTGACACAGAATATAAGCAACTTATGTCACCATTTATTAAAAATGTCAAATTTTGCATTTTTCATATCTTCCTTAATCTTAAGAGTCTTTTTTGGAGTGAGTTTATTTTTAATTTTTTTAAAAGATTTTTTTTTTTGATGTGGACCATTTGTAAAGTGTTTATTGAAGTTGTTACAATATTGCTTCTGTTTTATGTTTTGGTTTTTTTTGTTTGGTTTTGTTTTGTTTTTTGGCCATGAGACGTGGGATCTTAGCTCCCCGACCAGGGATTAAACCTGCACCCCCTGCATTGGAAGGTGAAGTCTTAACCACTGGACCGCCAGGCAAGTCCCTTTTGTGAATTTAAAGTGGGACTAGACAAATGACAAATGACTTAATGGCTAAAATGACCAGTTGTTTTTTTTTTTTCAAAAGCACTGGTTATGTAGTTTCTGCCTGCTCCCCTAGCCCATGTGTGTTTGTATACCACATACCTCATGTCTCCATATGGAAATACTGGCAAAATATGGATATATCTTCTCCTTAGACTCCAATATGGTCTTTCTTGCATAGGGGTGTGCATTTCTAACAACCGTGTAACTCAGGGTTTCTCAGCTCAGGCACCATTGATACTTGAAGTCAGATAATTCTTTGCTGTGGGAGGTTGTCCTGCACCAGAGGATGTTTGCAGCATCCCTGGCCTCCACCCACTAGATGCCCACAGCACGCCCTCCCACCCCACCCAGTGGGACAATGAAAATTGTCTGTAGACATTGCCAAATGTCTTCTGGGTGGTAAAGTTGCCCTTGTTGAGAACCACTGATGTAAATTAAGGTAGAAAAAAATTTTTCTGGCGTTATTTACATCAGAATTTGCTTAACTCATCTTTAATGGGTACCCAGATTTCACTGAGGCATTCAGAAATAGAAAAACATACAATGGTCTGTTTGACCTGTCCTAGGGATGATTATATATGGTTCCCTCTGCATTTATATGTTCTAATGGCCTAGAAAAATAAGAATCCAGTTCTCTGCCATGGATTATTAAGGATATTCTGTGCCGAGCCAGATTTCACATGCATTTCCGTTCCATCCATCCCAGCATTCACAGTTTCCACAGCTACAGATTCCATTCCCTGCAATAAAGTACACAGGGGAGTCATTATCATGATCGAAAGTCACCAAGTTAAAATATGTTATTCTAAACCACAGCAGTTCATAATCAAGACCATTTCATTCATCCTCTGCAGATTTTCTTATTCTGTTCTGTAGCCATCTTACCATTATCTTGTTTAGCAGCGATGGGAAATGTGATTTTTCACATAATTAATGGCATCTGCTTGATGCTACCATCTGTGTATCATCTAATAGTGACCATCCTGTGTCACTCTAGGTGGCTTCCATGTCATAATTTTGTTTTCCTGTAGAGAGCAAGTTATGTCTGACTTATGAATAAATGCTAAAAACCATAAAGTCTCCTGACATAGAATGAGGTAAGCTGAGGAATCAGCTAGAAGAGGAGCCCTGTGCCACAGGGACGGACAGACAGTGAATGTCTAGCTTAATGACATACACAAGCATTCATCTTTTACCTTCAACTAGAAACAAGGAGAACAAACATAACGTGTCTCCCTTTCCCCTGTAACTTGTTCAAGCAGATGTATTTTATAACCAGTTATCAGGATTCAATAACTTGGGAGAGCAGTAGCTATGACACTGCTAAGTCTCCCTCATCCCCGCAACACACACACCCCACTCCTTGCAGCCAACCAATACATCAACCGTCTTTGAATTAGTGGTACCTGGGTCCTGTTTAAAATAATACTCCATTCCCTACACCAGGCTCAAAGTAAAATGGTTGTCCAGACGATTATTTTCTCTTTTCAACATATAACTGCATATGTGTGAGTTGAGGGCGTGGTTACTTTTGTCTGCCAATGCCCACTCCCCTTCTGCGGTGACTTCCTGTGAAAAGTGGGTCTTGATTACACAGACACTCTCCTGCCCAGCTGTCTACGGCAGTACGCGGTGGGTATCATCTGTCTTTATTGCCAGCTGTGACATAGAACAGTTAGGGTAGGTTGATACTGCACCTGTGCAAATGAGACCATCATGTTTGTCGCAGTCCCTGTCATCACAGTCGCAGAATTCTCCCGAAATATACCATTCTTCGGCAGAACAAATGCACTTCCCACAGTGACAAGAACCTGAAATCACAAAGGGCACTACTTGCTGTCACCACTTAACTAAAGGTTTCCGTCTAGAACAGAATATCATCAGTGCAGCGACAACAGACTTCTAATAACCTATCCTCCAAAGGGAAAAGTTTATTGAATAGCCGGTCGCTCAGAGGGGAGCCTGACTTACTGTAATTCGTAAAGGTTATCCAGGAAAGGCTTCATTATGGATCTAGACAGTTGCAATTAGCCTTGAGCAAATGTTCCATGGCCCAGCCTGGTTGAAATGTCAGTGAGAGCAGAATGTGGTTGATTCTTATAGATGGCCTTCCAAAAAAGGTATTCAAAAATGGATGTTTTTATTTTCTGAATTGAATCATGCTTTAAAGGTGCTTGTTTTTAAAGGAATTGAATAGCAAGTTCTAATAAGAGGGGATGCATTTATTAATAAAAGAAATACTAAATTATTGTGCTTACAATTCTGGATTTTTGTTTACATGATTTTCTTAAAATACGGACACGCCTGTATATTGGGTAGCTCTTTTATTTATTTATTTATTTTTTGTGATACGCGGGCCTCTCACTGTTGTGGCCTCTCCCGTTGCAGAGCACAGGCTCCGGATGCGCAGGCTCAGCGGCCATGGCTCACGGGCCCAGCCGCTCCGCGGCATGTGGGATCTTCCCAGACCGGGGCACGAACCCGTGTCCCCTGCATCGGCAGGCGGACTCTCAACCACTGCGCCACCAGGGAAGCCCTTGGGTAGCTCTTTAAAGTGCTAAAAATACACACATAATAACTCATGTATATTCAACTTATCAGATTTCATTCTCAGGATTTCCTGCCATAATCAAGGATAGCTCTAATCTCCCCAAAATGTTCATCTTTTATGAGGCTCTAGGTCCAACCACCTTTTCCATTACTTTACACATCCCCTCTTTTTAATTAATTATTTAATTAATGTCACTAATTAAAAAATTCCTCTAGTTATTAAAAACATTTTGGTTTGCTGAGAAATAATTTTATTATTTAAATATGTTTAAAAGAAGAGAAAATATATGGATTAAATGGTGTCACAAAGGGAAGAAAGCTCTCACAGTCTAAATGTCTTCATCTGATGGCCCATAAAACCCCACATGGCAAAATTACGTCTACAACCACAGTAAAGACACCTTTAAAATTTAAAGGAAAACACATAAAAAGGACTTTCCCTTCCTTCTATTTCCTTGGACGGGTTAGTCTTTCCAAACATGCTTTCCTTCTACTGAAAGATGCTTATCACTAAATTGTTCTGGTCAAAAATCACCTTAAGAGATTGTGAAGTAGAAAAAAGTACTTTGACCTATTTAACAAAATTCCAGACTCGGTAAGTTCAAAATTTGTCGGAGAGGGGCAGGAATCAATCATTAGTGCCTCTAGGAAGCACAGTGCTTAAAAAATGAGTTAACAAACTGAGTGAGTAAAGTGGCTAGAGAAAAGGATTTCCTCATACCATGGAATCAGGAAAGGATCTGTATAAACGTATCTCGAGCATTAAGCACTATGTGGTATTTCATATCATGGAAACGACTATCTGCATTTTAGTGGCAAAAATCCCCAATGGCCAAGTTAAACCTTCCACATTCCTTGTCATGTGGAAAGTAAGGGAGTACTAGTTATGTGCTCAGAGCTGGGTTTACCTTTGTTAAGTCCTTGCTTAAGCACAGCATGATTTCATTTAGTCTTGACTTGCCTTCCTGAGGGTCTTGGTTGCTTTGCATTTTCTTGAGTAAAATCTAGACAACTTTCAGTTCTGATGAGTGACTGACAGCCTGATGGTTGCTTAGGAACCAGTGAGTGAGGCCTTCTGGCTCAGTCTGTGAGGAAGGCTGGCTCCCTCTCGGTCTCATTCAGGTACAGTGTTACCTTATTTTAGAGATTTATCCTAGTTTTAAAGATTTCTTTCAAATTTCTAGGCATGGAAGTGTTCACCATTCAACTGCTCATTTAGTAAATGGTTAGCAACATATCTGCAAAAAAAACCCCAAAAAACAAAACAACAACTTGGGACATTTCATTGAAATTTCCTCAGAAAGCACCATATTTCGTGCTTTATTTCCATGAGTAATTACTGGAAGAACTGGATTGTTTTCAGTTGTTTCTAAAATAGTATTTCCTTTGCATTCCAAAATTATTTCTACAAAGCAGCAGAAGTAAATGACTTTATCTGTCCATGATAGTCACATCTTATGCCTAGGATATTTTTTTTGTATTTCGTCACAATTCATGAAAAGATCTCACATTTCATTTTTAAACTTAACCTCTGGCCTTGGAACTATTTTAATTACTGCTCTTGCTTCTGGAATGCTTAGCTTCAGTCTATAGCAAAGTATTTTCCTAAAACTGGTAAGCTCAGCTAAAGTTAATATGGTATCATGGAGAGACCATTTGACAAATAAATTCCAGTTCCAAAAGTCTACTAGTCACTGAAATACTTAAAGTGAAAAATGGGGACTGATTTTTGTATGTGCTATGAAAAAGTAGCTTTTCTCAGTCAGCGTTTTCCCAGCTGTGTTGTTCTTTACTGTTTGTGTCTCTCAGAGGTAGGAAGTTCTTCTGCTTGTGAAACTAGGAATAGCATGTAATACTAACACATTGTGATAATTATTAGGACCTCTTATAGCAGCGCCTTGGTTGTAAAGTGCTCTGTTTTCATCAGTAACTGGGGGTCAAACTGCCCATCTCTAGAAAGGGAAAAACTTAGGCAAAGGATTCTGTCAGTCAGGCACAGGCCACATGACTGCCAAGAGGGGAGCAATTGTTCAGCTCAGCTGGCCGGGCTCCACTCACACCCATGAGACCCAGTCCAGCTATAGGGAGAAGCTGGCTCATCTTGGCAGGATCTCTAGGGTACTAAGTTCATGACCACAATATCACTGACCCATTTATTGTCTTTCTTAGTATAAGGACCCTAAAGAGTGCTCTGATCTCCCTTCTGTGCTTCCCACTGGCTTCCATTCCTCGGGAATCAGCCACATTTTCTCATTTGTCTTCAGAGCATCCTTAGGACACAAGAAGGGGAAAGAAATGAAATTCTTCTGCCTTCAAAGATGAGAAAATGAAAGTACATCAGTTAACCTAAGATTCCTATCTGATTCAATCTACTCTTGTACCTACCTACCTGTGATGCCTCTCCCGGGGAAAAAAAACAAAAACAAAAAAAACTTTCATATAGTTTCAAAAAATGAGTTGTGTGTCCTACAGATCTGCCCCAACAGCCATATCGGTGAGGCAACTAGAGCATGGAGTGAAGACTGGTTTTTGAACCATGACTTTCACCCTTTCTCTTTTCCAGAGATGGAGAACGGGTCAGGTGGAGGGGAGGGATAGGTGGTGGAGGTACCGTGGACTTAATCTGGACGATGCATTACTCGAGTATCAACATAAGAGTGTAAGGGGTCATTGAGCGACATGCAGTTAATCATTGTCACACAAAAGCATCTTTAAGGATATCAGAGTGGATCACCTAGATCTGGGTTGAAGTTATCAGGGTAAGAAGGTTACTGTGTATTCTTGGATCCAAATAAATAAATCCCCAAACAAACAGCCTATCAATTATATCACATATTCCGCAAAGGTAGCTAAGTTTAGGGGAGACCTGGCTCTGAGATCATCTCTGGTTATTCCCGCAAACAACTGAGTATAAGGGCGAGGCACCTTTGTTAGCTGCCCCATTAACAGAGTCGGACTTTCTTTTTCATCCATCAAGCCTGACAAAATGCTGCAACCCGACATCCCAGCAGGCAGATTTCACTATTGTGCTAACTCTTCCATCTGTTATGAGGGTCACGACAATGTGTATCTTGTTTTAAATTTTTCTATGGAGTGATTTATTGTCTTGGCTATAAATTTGTAAAGAAATAAAATGCTATTTCTTCATCGTCTCCTGAGGTGACAGCTTTATTCACAGCTCCTGGGGAGCACACATTTCAGCCTCGTTTTTTTCTGCTGGAAACACTCAGCCGGGTCTAGGCTGCTAAGTGCTGTGCCCTGGGGATCTCAGGCCCACTACTCACACCTGCCCCGTGATCGGAGAAAGAAAAAGACTCGATTCCCTTTGTGAAAATCGGGGTGAGGGGTTTTCATTTACAAATTTGAGGACAAAGTACATGGCATTCTGGCAAGTCCATGAGATGTATCCAGAAATACATGGCCCCAGTTTAAATAACTCAGAAGGGATTTCCTTCTCTGCCACCATGTTGAAGACCCTTAGTCTATGGCCCCAGTTTACATAACTTGGAAGGGATTTAATAGTCCAGCATGGATTCTTCCAGAATAGGAAGAGAAGAAAGGAGCCCACAGCCAGCTGCTGCCAACACTAGGCATGCCAGTATCATCACTAACAGCAATCTCAAAACGTACAGCCTCGAGGCAGGTTTTACATTTCCTTCCGAGTTTAAAACTCTCTACCCGTTGAAGGATAAAAAATAGTTTAGACAAATATGCTGTCAACTCTTCATTGATACATGGATATATTTCCCACCACCCAAAGCAAACAATTTGAAAAGGCATTAACTAGAGAGATTTTCTTGTTCTGTTTTGTTTCATTTTGAGGAAATGCCTTTGGGCCAATATTTAGTCAACCTATTTTTTTTTTTTTTTTTTACATTTTCTACATTTATGAGGCTAAAAAATGAGTCACTCTCCTATGAATGTAATGACTTTAATAAGAATGTTTATTTCTTGAAAAGGGACAACTCCTCCTTCGGAATTAAATTCAGTTTGGGCAATGACAGAGTGCTATTCACTAGTCCAGTGAGCATGGTTTTGTGTTTTCTTCCAGTACCCGCAACTGGACATAACTTAGCCAAGACCTGCTTAGGGACACTGTTAATGATGTGATAGTGTGTCTAGTAAACAGACACACACACAATTGCTGGTTTTTAAAATAAATATAAAGAAGCACACAGATTTTTTAATATGAATGGGTTTCTTCATTCAGTAGAGTTTATACGAAAAGCTAATACCCTTATTCTAAGGATAATGCCATTATGGAAAACCAACTAAAAGTACCTAAACTTTGTGATGCTGTGTTTGGACCTATGCTCAAAAAAATCCAATTCAGACAAATTAGTCATTCTCGGTACTCTTTTATACCCTCCATTCTGATCTGATAGCATTTTTTTCTTCCTTCCTGTTTCATCTTTGAAGGTTAATTCCATCCCTACCTCCTTCCCTGTTTTCTTTATTAAGCTCTTCCTCCTCAGTTCCTTCCCTTTGTCTTCCTTTTAACCTCTCTTTCCTCCTTTTTGTTTCTCCCAACAGAGCCTGAACCCAAAACAAAGTGTTTCCAGGAGCTGAGGCCCCCCCTGAGAACCAAACTGGTACGAGATTTGTTTGGGACTTGGAATTAGACTGAATTTAACGGGAGAACAAACTGGGTACACAGTGATTGCTTTAAACTCGTTTGAGAGCCACCTGACTGCTGTAACTGCATTAGGTTGAGGGCATGGCCTCCTTGCCTGAACAATGAAAACACAAATTCAGGGTTCCTGGAAACGAAGAACATTGTTTTCTATTGAAATGATCATGCTTGTATCAATTTTCAGCCTTCCTCCCCGCACCCTATGTGGTCACATCATCCATCAGATTTTATCTTTGCAATTGTGTCAAGAAGCCCCCTTCAACCTGACAGCACCAGCCTTGAGAGAGAGGTGAAGCAACAGCCACTGTTTAGGGGCACATCTCCGAGGCACATCCTGTTTCTGAGGGCTCCTCCATTGGTATTAAGAGATTCCCTTTCTTCCCTGTGTCTTCTTCAGAAAGATATTTACCTGCTAATCCTGCCCCAGGGTAGGTGTTTCAAGGTAAGTGCAACTTCAGCTAGAGCCTTGCCCTGTCTGAAAGGGGCGGGGGGCGGGGGGGCGGGGGGGGGGCATCATCTGTTCTGCAAGGAGGCTAGTGAGCTGAAGAAGAGAGCTGGGAAGCTCCAGGACATCTAGTTCCCTGCAGGGCAGCTCCGGAAAATTTAGTGAGAATCCGTGCACTTCCAGAATCTTCCTAGGTGTTTTCCTAGCCACTAGCAAAGAGGAATGTGACAGCCTCCTAGATGGGCCCATAGGCACTGTGAGAGCAGGATTTTAAAGTCTCTTGGAGAATTTATACAGAAGCATCAACATCAAGATAGCTAAAATTCAATCTATTAATTAGTATTCTTTCTCTGCTCAGGAAAAAAAACCCTGTTCTGCCCTTTTGGGGCTGCGGAAGGGGCACTGGTGGGGTGGCTTTTCTTCTAGAATCTGTTTCTGCAGTAAATGTTTGATTGAGTTAGCGGCTCCTATTCAATCAACTTGAAGATTATAACCACTTTGAAGGTTTAATTTTTTTTTATATTAGATTACACATGTGTGATTGGAAAATTGGTGATTTTCAGACCAAAGAAAATTATACCAGAACTTTGGGACGCGTATACTTTTTTTTTTTTTCTTTTTGCGGTACGCAGGCCTCTCACTGTTGTGGCCTCTCCCGCTGTGGAGCACAGGCCCCGGACGCGCAGGCTCAGCGGCCACGGCTCACGGGCCCAGCCGCTCCATGGCATGTGGGATCTTCCTGGACCGGGGCTCGAACCCGTGTCCCCTGCATCGGCAGGCGGACTCTCAACTACTGTGCCACCAGGGAAGCCCAGACCCGAGTACTTTTTCCTTCCCTTTTTATGAAATGAAATATGTAGTCTCCTTTTATAGCCTCACATCCCTAACCCTCCCCTCCTCCACACACATCTACATATTTAGCCTCTGAAATTCCCAAAGCCTATTTGTTGGCAGTTTAGACGCTTGTGATCACTTCTCTGCGGTTCTTGACTGCGCCATTTCGCAGGTGAACCCAACAATTATCCTTTTGCCTTTTTGGCCCATTCAGTGCCCATTCTATCTTGCTGGTTTTCTTCTTTATACAATCATCAATTCTTTTTATTCAGCAGTGACGCTGAACATAGCAAGTGCCCAGGGATCTTTTCACATGAAACCTGTTTCATGCATTTCATTTTCTCAGGCCCTGAACTTCATTTGGCAACTTTTTTTTTTAAATTATTTTATTATCTCTGGCATTTTCATTTATAGTGGCATTTATTTAGATCCACACACGCAGAGGAGGTGTGTGCATGTGAGCTGTAGTCCCTGGAGCTTTAGATAAACCCATTTTTCTATCACGAATTCATTTACAACTAAAGAAAGCAGCACACAGGAATATTTGAGACTCTCCTTTTGATAATAATTTCCATTATCGTTTGAATGGGAGAAATTCCAAGCTTAAAGCCTGGTCCGGGCAGAGGACAGAGGGGTCTGCGTTCTGCAGAGTGCAGTCTGCAGAAGCTGGTTGTACGTGCTGCCGTATAAACCACATGTCAGAACAGGGATTCTGTCCAAAGCTGCAGCGGACACTCACCCTTCCCCGAGCACAGTACGCCATCTGCCGATTCGCACAGACTCCTGCTCTGTTCCTCCGTCAGGTTACATTTCCGCGGATGCTGGCAGAGCTTCCCGAACCATCCTCGCCCACAAATGCAGCGACCGCAGGAACACGTGCCGTGGCCTGCGAGGCAACCACAGGGTGGGGTGAGAGGAGTAGATGGGCAAAGAGCCAGCTGAGTCACAGTCTTTAGGAAAGAAATATGTAAACCAGAGTATCTCATTTCCTATCAAGCCAACACACTTTCTCCTTACGCACAGTTTGGCGTGTGAGTGTTTAAAAGAACTTCGCAACAGAGTTCTAGCTGAACACAATCCTCTTGAATGTCGTGAATGTCGCATCAGAGATGGATTCAAGAGAGAAAAGAAAGCTTGAATCAATTTAAAGTGGATTGTGACCATCCTTTCTTGATACACAATACTTCCCCATTTGCATTTTTATCAGGATGGAGTCTTCAGGCTTTTCCTCACTGTGCACGCCCTGACACCCAGACCAATCTGCAAGGCTAGTCACGTCACCACTGCCTGCCCCATTTATTGATTACTCTCCTATCACTTACAAATAAAAACCAAAGGTTCACCTCCAGACAAATGGCATCTGGTATTATATTACTCTCTCCCTGTGCTCCTCTGCTTGCTAATAAGAACAGATATAAGTGTAAGTAATGGTGTCTCCCTATCGCTGTATAGAAGTTAAAAACAGCACGAGGCTTAGACTCGTATCTTTTCCTCCCTTTTGTTTCTGTCATTGGCTCCTGGTTTGGGGATGTTTATCTTTGGTGTGTACGCAACATTATATCTGTGACACTTATACACTGGCATATACATCTGACTAGTCTCTGGCCACCAACACTCCATTCAATTGCATCCTCTTCCATGTTAATTTCTCTTTCTTCCCATCAATGCTCTATTCTTTTTCTATATGTGCATTACCTTACAGCCAGATCTCTCCAAAGAGAACAAACAAAACAGCTATTTGTTTGGCGAAATTTTACTAATTACTATGAACAGAGCATTTTTCTAGGCATCAGGGGATGCAAAATCAAATATGATGGACATGGTGGTCCCTGCCTTACTTGCAAGGACATATCAAATCGTCATTCAGACTGCTCAACCCCACTGCATCTTTTGAGACCATTCTGCCTTGACCATTTGCTCTGGCAGGATCTTCAATAGTAAATTTCTTCCATCTGCCTCTTCCTACACTCATTTCTGCACAAGGAGGGATTCGGGGCCAATATTTAATTGTTTGCAATTCATTGTTAAGATTAAAAAACCTAAGTACTCATGACCCAAGTGATATTTCTCTGTAACACGTGACCATCTGGAAGCGAATGGAAAGCAAATGGGAGGCAAACTTAAAAGACACCTGGATTAACAGACCTATTTCTGCCAGCCTCTTCTTGTCCATATGCTGATTTATTGAACTGCATCTCACCACAGCCCTTTGAGTCAAGCATTATCACCATTTTACAGTCAGGAAACTAAGGCTCAGAGAGATTAAGTAATTTTTCCTCAAATCACACAAGTCAACCATACAGGATCAGAACCTGACTCCAGTTTTCTCTAATTTCAATGTCCCCTCGTTTTCCACGTCACACTGACTGTATATTTCATTTTGGAAAATAAACAATGACTATCAGTCTGAGACACGTAGGAGCCTTTTCTTAATTCCTGTCTTTTTAAACTGCGCATAGTATGAAGGTATACATTTGACGTTCGTGGGCACTTGCTTCTTAAGAAGTCTCTCCTATATTGGTTTTCATGACATTGGACTTTCCTGACCCTTTCAACCCTCCTCCTTCATCTACTTATTCCTCTACTTTTTGTCTCACCCGATTAATGTAGGAATCCCCTGATTGTCTATCCTTAATCATCTTCTCTTATCTCTCTACCATCTCTCTCTTGAAAAATTCATCAAATCATAGGATTTCAGATAAGCACAATGATTGCAGGGCTCTATCTCCAGCCCCTCAATCTCTCTGAAATTCCTCTCCCGTGATTCCATACTTCGTATTCTACTAGCATCAGAAATTGATACATTGAGACCTGCATGTATAATTTTCTTTCCAAAAGCTACTCTTCTGTATCACCCATCTCTTTTAACAGCCCAACTCTCCTTCTAGCCAACCAGTTCAAAATGATTCAGATCGTACTTGACTCTCTCTCACTTCCCTCACCCAAAGAGCTGCCAGATCGTGTTGAAACAACCTCAAAATTTCCACTCCTATCACCATCAGAGACCTTTGAGAAACCTTCTATCACGTCTTTCTCCAATATTCTCACTCTCAGCTTCCCATAACATGACTCTACTCACATCACAGCCTTGAGATCTAGGACTGTGTGACTCCCTAATGCTTATGGGATGAAGTTCACCTACTTTAACCTTCCTTATGTCTTAGGTTCCTGAAGTAGATTCCCAGCTGCTTCTCCAGTCTTACTTCTTCTCCCCTTCATACACTTCCTGACCCACTCATCTTTCCCGACATAGTTCCGGTGTTTTCCAGACTTCATGACTTTGGTGAGACAGGAATCCATGCCTTCTACTCTACACAACGAGATCCTGCTTAATTTTCAAAACTCAGGGAAAGTGACTACACCTCTGGAAGATTTTTCTAATATCCCCAAGTGGAATTCATCTTCCCCTCCTCTGAATTTCTATACTATCTTATTTTTCACCTCTTGTGTAACATTTTTGTCTTCTACCTCGTAATATGCAGTTATGTATCAGATAGACCCATTACTTGACTGAATTTTCTGATGGTAGGAATCACGTCTGATCCATCACTATAGTCTCCAGAGTGCCAACCACTGCCTTAGACATAGCAGATCCTCAAAAAACACTTGTAGAGTAAGGTTACTTTTCAACAAAATCCCCTTCTTATTTTTTCCCACAAATCCCAACTGACAACCATAAACTGAATACAGGACATGTTTACAGGTCATCTGGCTAATAAACTGTCCTTCAAAGTCAATGGACTGTTCTTAGATGGCTCTGTTTTATTTCTATGGCCTTAGAGTGGAATGAAGTTAGCAAATCTGTGTAAGAGTTACATATTCGATGAATCGTTATGAAACTGATTCTATCTTGACTTCTCCAATAAAACAAAAGTCCACTTAAAGTGAAGCCTACTTAAGAAGTTCAAAACAAGTTATCCAAGTTATCCACCTTTGGAGGCAGATAATGTGTGATACAAAAGGAAGAAGAAGGAGGAGGAGGAAGAGAAAGAGAGCTTTTTAGCATCAATACCAGCCAGCTATGGGCTTTTCAAATGTTTATGCTTCTTACGAGCCCTGGGTTAGTAAGAATTACCATCATTTGACATAATTGGAATAATCTAATCTCTATGGCG
Source organism: Pseudorca crassidens (assembly GCF_039906515.1). Taxonomy (NCBI): domain Eukaryota; kingdom Metazoa; phylum Chordata; class Mammalia; order Artiodactyla; family Delphinidae; genus Pseudorca; species Pseudorca crassidens. The sequence continues at coordinate 10,210,327 of NC_090313.1, forward strand.
GAGAAAGACATTCTGCCTTTGATTTAGGATCTCATTGAGAATGACTAAATGATGCCTCACCACAAGTAATTTAATGTAACATTTATATGCAAGGAAATAGGAGATTGTTTTTCACTTATTAGCTCATTTATCACATCCTTCCAGAGAGTTAAGTTGGCATCTAGCCCAGACAATGGTCAAAATGCACTGGTATTTAAATGTTTTGCTTTGCTATTTACATGACTCCTCTTTACTTAAAAAATGTTTTTTTAAAGCTTTCAATAATATCTTCTTTATAAACTCTAATAATTTAGTCATCCACTCAAGAACTTTTTATTATGTACTAGGCATTTTACTAGCTCTACTCTCATGGGCTTATAGGCTACCAGTGGAGAAAACAAATAACAACGAGGAAACAAATACACTTGAGCTATGGAAGAATTAAGGAGGGTGTTGGTAGATTCAGCAGAGACAACATTATTAACTGCAGTGGCCAGCTCTCTGACACCCAGCGGCTGAGAAAGAGCCAGATAGCTAACGTTCTGGAAAAGCTAATGAAGATCCTCGGAATAAGAAAGAGCTTCACGTGTTATAGGCAGTGAAAAAAAAGGCCAATGTATTTGAAGAGTAATGAGTAAGAAAAAATGAAAAAATAATAAAGTTGGAGAAATATTTAGGAATGAGAACATAGAAAATGACTTTTTCTTGGTAAGGCGTCTACATTTTATTCCAGGAGGAAGGGGAAATCATAGAAAGGTGTTATGCGAGAGAGGGATGTGTTATAATTTATGGTTTGCAAATTCATTTTGGCAACTGGGTGGGAGAAATTAAGGTGTGTTGGGAGGAAGTGAGGATGGGGAAAGTGAGAGAGTATTGCAGAGTCCAAGTGAAAGGTGATGCAGGCTTCAAGCAGGGTGGTGGCAGTGCAAATGGGGAGAAGTGGCTGGAGATCTACCTCAATGGGGGTACCCATGGAACTTGCTGCTGGATTGTACGTGGCAGGTGAGACAAAGAAAGGACTAGTTTTCTGACTCAAGAAATCCTGTGAATAACGATGCTGTCTAATAGATATGGAAGCTGCAGGAGGGAAAGTTTGAGGGCAGAAAATCAGTTCCATTTTGAACCTTGTGTGTCTGAGATACTCTTAAGACAACCAAGGAGAGGCCAAGTAAGCAGCTGACACAAACCTGGCGTTTGAGGACAGGTTGGAGCTAGGTCTGTATGTGTTGGAGTTTCCAAAAGGAGATGGCATTTAAAGCTTTAGAAGTGAATGAGCCCACCTAGGGAGAGATAAGTCTTGAGAAACTCCAATATTTAGGGTAGGATAGAGGGGAGAAGCCAGACAAGTAGCGTCCTCCAGTCAAGAAGAAGAAAGATGAGATGACTGTGTTGTCTTGTAAGATGACAAGGAGCATATTCCATAAAGGAGGCCTATTGAGTAGAATGGTCCTGAAAATTGGAGTTAAAAAAAAAAAAGACCATAAAGGTCAGAAGAGTAGTTTCAGTCAACTTTTGCCAGACCAACCCTACTAAGTTGTCTCTTAGGCCTATGAGTGGAACATCCAGGGGTAGCAGAACTGGGAGAATCATCTATATGCACCATTCAGTGAGAACAACATCTCTGCTTGGTGGTAGAATCCACAGTGAGGTTATCTGTGTATAATAAGTGTATGATAGATCATTCAAGAATGAACCTGTAGAGAGAACCAGCCTAAATGAATCATTTGAAGTCCACTAAATCTGCCTTCATGTAACTTCCCAACTCTTCATACAGGCGAGCAATTTTCCATTCAATTTTCATTTCCATTGCCATTCATCCTCTCCCTGACACTTACCTCCTGGCATCTGGCACTCCCCCCTAGCAACAGAAATTTTTCTTCCTATTCTCTTCCCTTCCCTCACACCAAAATATTCACCAAGAATGCTCTGGATAGGTGTTGTCCAATGTAGTAATCACTAGTCAATGTGACCATTTAAATTTATTAACATTCAGTAAAATTTAAAATTCAGTTTCTCAGTTGCACTAGTCACATTTCAAGTGTTCAACAGCCATATGTGGTCAGTGGCTACTGTATCGAATAAGGCAGATGTGGAACATTCCTATCATCTTTGAAAATTCTATTGAACAGTGATGCTCTAGACAATGACATTTCCAATGAATCCCTGGGCTCTGAGACACACTTCCTCAATACACTGCAGTGACGGTTCTCAATTAGGAAACTGACACATGAAGGTATCTAATTGCATCAGATACTACATACTGCCTGCCCAATACTCTTTTCCCGTTGTTAATACTAGGGGAAGCCTCATTATTTTTCAGAGAGGTGATAATAGTTCATCTGGAAAATATTTGATTACTCAGGCTCCTTTTGACCTAGAGGTGCCCCTAGGACTTAGCTCTAATAAGTGAGATATAAGAGAAAATCTCTTGGGTGAGGTTTCCAGGAAAGCTATTGTCTTCCAAAGAAAATGGGACAGACTCAGCTAGCATGTTATCCTTTGCCCTTTGTCCTATTTTCCCTTTCTTCTTTCCTGGAAGATGAGCACAATGGGAGATTTTCAAGGAGCATGACAACAAGTCATACTCGAAGGGCAGAGAGGAAATGAAGAGAGAGGGTGTGTGGGACTCTGACGGCTCTCAGGTAGTTACCTCACCATCCATCCATCCCTGAAGTGACAAGCTGCAGGCCTGTAGCTGAACACAGTCCTAACTGGTTGTGTGGTGAGGCCATTCAGGATGGCTGCGCCCCTGCTCTCTGTACATCCCCTGCTCGACCAGTCCCTCCTTCACTCACTTGACCATCCAATCCTCTTAATTATAGGCTTAATAAACATACTGTATATGTACTGGCCCCTTGCCCCAGCCACTGGTTTCCCTGGTAACTGATGAGCCAACCTGACATCAGTTCTGCCCATAAATGGTAACCTCCTCCTCCCTGGAGTAGCAAAAATTGCTGCCATGTCCTGATGTCTGCCATAAATGGTGCGGTGTCACTCCAGGACCTTTTGCTGCAGACTTGTAAGATCCCCTGCCCGATAAACAACTGACGTCTCTTTGTTCAGTCTCCAGGCTGGGCAACTACAAAGCTTATAGGCCTGCAGGGTGCATCCCAACACTGGTACACTTACAAACTCAGGAAAGAGGTTTGTGATTTTAAGATGTAATTTGGAGATAATCACACTGCTACCCACATTGTCCAGCTAAGAAAGGCGTGGCCTGAGTGAGTGGTCTGAACCTTCCTCAATGTGAGAATTCCAGCAATGCCTGGGAAGGGGGTGGTGGTCACTGCACTCATACTCTCAGGCTGCCTGATCTTCTTCAAATTGCAGCTACAAACCAAAGAACTCCCTGAAGAAATGAAATGTGAACTGATTGTATAATTAATAGGTGGCTCTTCATTATCCCTTCTTGTTTCTTAAACTGTACTCATAGTCTCATTTCAGAAGCAGAGAGGACAAAGCAGAGAAAAGCAATAACCAGTCCACTCCTTAGTCTCATCCTGGGTATGTGGAGTACAGGAGGGAGATCTCTGGTTTAGCTTATATTAGTTCAAAACAATTAAACACACGTGAGCCAACATGTAGATATATTTTCCTTATGAAATCTTAAAATCAAGTACCCTAAAAATGAATACATCTTAGGGACTACCTCTCTGGATGAAGTGTGTTTTTCTTTCAGTAGTGACATCTGATTTTAAAAATCCATGCATTTGTAGGTCACATAAAATTTTTATTGTTAATAGGGATGTTTTGAGAAGATCCACATGTGGTCTATGATCATTGAACATGACTTACCAGTAAGTAAGTGAGGCATGGTCTTACTTCCTATTGACTTTCTCTTTGCCAGTCACTGTCATGACCCTCATTTTCAGGTTGTAATTTTGGTGTAATCAAAACTGAACTGCTTAAAATTATGTAATTGCTTACATTCACCTTCAGGTACAGCTGCTAATTTATCCCAGCCTCCCAGAATTGGTTTAATCGCTTTCAGCGTTTATTGTTGGGAAGGTGGATAAAAATCATTGGCTCTTAGGTCTCATGAGCCTGCTGATTCGGTAGGTTTACAGTTATTTTTGGTTTTACTTATTCCTTGTTTGCTAAAGTGCTCAGGGAGTCCCTGCTTTGGAGCCAGGGACCCGCATTTTGATCTCTGGCCACACAGTAGAAACGTGCTTCTTGTCCGTCCCTCCAGGTGAAAGGTCACAGACACTATGGCTCGGTGTCTGGCAGTGAACTGAGAAAATTACCCATATTAGTGATGTCAATTTTGTTCTCGGAAGCTACACCAGAGGGATGATGTTAATGTGTTTCACACACTCCTAGTAGTGAGATTCGTTCCCCACTGGCTGCCACATGATGGGGAGACCAAATGCTTTGAACAAAGTAGCTGCCATCCTTCCTCAAGGCACAGAACTGCTGATTCGTATGATGCCAACTTCCTTCCAAAACATTCTGTAGCTGGTGAATCAAGAAATCTAAAACAGATGTAATTTTTTGTCCTGTTTTGGAGATGGACACTTCAATGAACTCCGTATCGCACAGATGCTGAGGCTTCTGTGGCTTAGAAGTCTTATGCCCCATAGGAGCCCAAAATCTCTTCTAACTATTCCTTAAGCATAGCTTCCAGAAAACCTGCAAGGGACATGCCTGGTGGCAGAGTCACAGCACTCATGGAAGCCAAAAACCATGGCATTCCCATAAGACATTCATAGTTCATTCACAATCCCTCCCAATCTAGTTGAAATTTATCGATCATAGGTCACATTACCATGAGCAATGTTGCCTGGTAACATTGGCATCTACCATCTTCTTCTGTTTCCAGGGAGCTGGAGTGGGGAGGTTAACAGAGGGTCAGAGTCTCTTGCAGCAAGGTAAAGGGTTTTGTTAGCCTGTTGTCCATATTATTTCTAATACTGTCTCCAATACATCCAAGTTTTTCCATCTTTACCGTCCTCCATCTAGCTAAACCACCTTCATCTCTCACCACTCATCTCCTAAATCCACGTTCACCCACCAACCCCACAAATACACACTCCTCCCAGCAATCCAAACTTCACCTGGCAGCCAGAGGTACTTTTTAAACAGAGTGATAACGCTATTGTCTTGTGTAAACTCCTTGTATGGCTTCCGATCATCGCTTGAGTAAAGCCCCAAATCATTAACACGGTTTACAAAATCTGTCATACCCTGCCCCCCTTTGCATTCTCATCTCCTATCACACAGGGTTTCTCTCCAGTTCTCAAAAACCCCTTGAACATGTCACCCTCCCTTCCCGCATATGCCTCGGCACACTGTTCTGTGACTCCTGGGTCACACCCATCTCTCCTCACCTGGCTACGTTCTATGCATTCAATTACCAAGTATGGTGGTCATGATGCTTAGCTGATTAATACATGTCAAGCACATGTCATGCATCATATAGTTTTTACCAAATGTGAAGGCATTAGCGAAGCCTTCCGTAGCCTCCAGTCTATGTCAAAGCCCCTATCATGTATGTTTCCATTGAACTAGTGCTTCTTCTTTCAGACCATCCACCTCATTACCCTTCCTTTCTCAATGTTACCCTTCAAGCATAATCATCAACTCCAATAGATTCACCACTGAATCTCCAGGGCTGGCAAACAGTTTTTGAGCTGTTTGAGCTGGAGCTCAACAAATATTTCTTGAATTAAAGAAAAAAATAAACGATTACCTCAGTTTCAACCATGCAGAATGTGGAGGAATTTCCACATTGGAAATATTTATTCGAATTTGAAGAGTATGAAGCCAGGAGGGAATGATGCTAAGAAATCATCTTGGCAGACACTGACCTCAAGATAAAAGAGGAAGAAAGAAGCGGAGATTACTCGAGGACAGTAAACAGTGAGCAGAAAAGACAGGCAAAGGCCATTTCTAGGGAAGTGCTAAGATTTACTGGTAAGCTCTGAGAGATGAGTAAGAAAAAAAGATCAAGTGGTTATGAGAGAAGTGAGAGAAGAAACAGGGGGAAGGTGTTTCTGAGGCCCAGGAGACCATGTCAAGGGGGATTCTGAGTAACCACAGCTCTATGCTGAAAAGCGGTCACGTAGAATGAGACCTGAACGGCACCCTGGATTTGGGCAACTAAGAATTACGAAAAACCCCAGGGAGTCAGTTATACAGAATGGTGGGAGACAGAGCAAGTTTCCATGGGTTGAAGATTGAACCAAGAGGAATGCAGACATACAGGTCAGAGGTAAAGGCATCAAGGAGATCAAAAATATTTAAGGACATGCTTGTGTTTGAGGGGCAGTGCTGGCCTTTACACGGAGTAAGTATGCAATGCGTATTTGCTGATTTAATTACTACATGATAGGATATTATTAAATAAGAAGAGATGTTCTTATGATAACGGATATTTTTAGATAGACTGAGAAATACAGAAACTTCGGCGATGCATGCTCTTATTCAAGCCCTAACGGCCAGTGTCTTCTTACCTGTGCTCCTCCCTGCTTGCAAACCCATGAGAAGCTTCTCCATGGAAGGTGCCCTGCTGAGTAAGAGTCACTAAAAATACTTCTGAGATGCATATGGCCACTTTGATTTGGTAGCTCAGTGGCAAGTGTGAGGATAGAAACTGCACCATGCAAAAACAACAGACAGGAGAATTCATCTATGCCGTCCAAAACTGAAGACAAGACAGTCACAGTTCTGAATAAACTGTGTTTACAAGAGGAATAACCAAGCAAACGTGGAGCTCTGTTCTGTGTCGCATAGAGTTTACTGGAATCCACAGCATAAAATTCCACCTGAGAGGTTATGTCTATCATTCTCTCTATAGGTATATAACACTAATGATAATAATATCTAATGTATATAACATATAACACATGTGCTAAGTACTTTATACACATTAACTCACTTAATCTCACAATAACCCTATAAGAGACATATATTATAATCATCTTTTACAGGTGAGAAATGGGGGTTATGTAAATTGCCTCAGGTCATATGGGGAGTAAGTGGCAGAACCAAGGTTGGAACCAAGAAAGCCTCATGTCCGTAGTCTTAACTACTGTACTATATTGCCATTTACATTTCTAAATAGTTAAGTACATTTACATAAATGTTTGTGAAAGGAACCTGTGATCCCCTTATCAGCGGGTTTACTATGTCATATACTTTAACACTGAAATTATCTACGTTCAAACTTGTTAATTAATGGCATGTTTCTTGTAATTTCTGTCCAGAGAGCAGCTGAGACATAAATGAAATTCAAGGCTATAATAGCCAAGGCTCAAATAATTCCTTCCATAAAGCAGTGCTCAGAAAATAGAGAAATTAAAAATCACAGTACCTTGAGTACTGGAGGCCAAGTGCAAAACTCACGTGGGAGGTGATGTTTCCAGTGAGAACATGAATTACAGTTGATCTTCACTATTCGAAGATTTCATATTTGATAACTTGCCTACTCGCTAAAATTTATTTGTATCCCTGAAATCAACACTCAAGAAGCTTTCCAGGTCATTTGAGAACACGGGCCGAATGGTGAAAAAATTGAGTTGCCTGAGGTTCACATTCCCAGCAAAGATCAAAGAAGGTCACACTCTGCCTTCTTTGTTCAGCTCTTACACTGTAAACAAGTGTCCTTTTCCCAATATACTTGGTGCTGTACATTTTGCACTTTTGTGCTTTTTGTTGGTGACTTCAATGTTTTTAGATGGCTCCCAAGTACAGTGCTGAAGTGCTATCCAGTGTCCCTAAGTGCAAAAAAGGCTGCGATGTGCCTTACGGAGAAAATCCGTGAGCCAAATAATCTTCATTCAGGCGTGAGTTATAGGGCTGTTGGCCGAGTTCAATGTTAATAAATCAACTACATGTGACACAATATGTCTTTACACAGACACACACATAAAACAAGGTTATGTATTGATTGGTTGATAAAAATGCTGCAAACAGAGGCAGGAACCTAGCTAGGCCCGTATTTCCCTCAGGAGCAGTGAGTCAGTATTTGCCAAATCCCTGTTCAAGACAACTTTATAGACCGCAGCCACCATGAATACCAAGACTAGACTTATCTTGTTGAGGAACACTAGCAGAGCATCAGTGTGGACTGTACACTATGGGCAGCTTTTCTAGCTACATGTCACTTCAGATACACATGAGCTGACCACTGAGGGGGACATCTCTCTCCCTCTCCTTCCTGGAACTATCCCCCTCCAAGCAATAGGACTGACCATCAGAGTAAAGAGTCACAAAAAAACCTACACACTGAAATGTGTACAGATGTGTGCATAGGCCCTAGTGCAGAACCTGTGGCAGAATTTAAGGCTCCAGGCTGTCAACTGGGCTGCAGAGCTCAGATGAAGCGGGAGAAGGTAAGTGAAGCCAATCGACAACCTTTTAAATTATTGGTATTGGACTTCCCTGGTGGCGCAGTGGTAAGAATCTACCTGCCAATGCAGGGGACATGGGTTCAAGCCCTGGTCAGGGAAGATTCCACATGCCGCAGAGCAGCTAAACCCGTGTGCCGCAACTACTGAGCCCACGCTCTAGAGCCCGCGAGCCACAACTACTGAGCCCGCGTGCCACAACTACTGAAGCCCACGTGCCTAGAGCCGAGGCTCTGCAACAAAGAGAAGCCACCGCAATGAGAAGCCCATGCACCGCATCGAAGAGTAGCCCCCGCTCGCCGCAACTAGGAAAAGCCCGCATGCAGAAACGAAGACCGAATGCAGCCAAAAAAAAAAAGAAATTACTGGTATTATCTTAACCCTAAATCTCTCAAGGACATTATCTGAATGTCAAAGTGAAATTTAAGAATAACAACACAAAATATTTTCAAGAAAAATTTCCAAGGTGTGTTTCCTTTACCTACTTGAAAAATGTTCCAAGATCTTTCGGTCGGTAAAATGTCTTTAATACAATCTAAAATACGAAATTAAAATGCATAGGTGATTTCCTAGAGCTGGTTGCTAAAATTTAAGAAGAAACACCAAGAGAATCCATCCAATTATAGAGATCAAAGATGCTTTGCTTATCTGATTACTATTGTACTAATATTTGTTGGCTGCTAGCTGACACAGGAGAAGCAGCAAAGTTTTTCCCAACTTTGAAAACACGTTTGTGCTCTGATAATTATGTTCCAATATCATCTATATTTGGGAAGATCAACCATCTAAGAATTAATCTCTAAATGTGTAAGCAAGGATCTCCCAAATCGTAGCCAAGGCTCTACCAGGAGGATAAGATATATTAGCCTGTCTCCGGCTACTGCCTAGGCTACTGTGCCACATCCTGTATCCAATCAAAGAGAGGATGGATTGTCGGTAGGAAAATCTAGCCAGTGGTAAAGAATAAGAATCTGCACTATCCAGAGAGGATAGACCACCCGGCGTGAGAGCTGCGGTCCTTCCGCATGTGTATTCTGCAGGGATCCCCCGGCAACGTCATCCTTTCTGTTATGATGACTTTCACTTGGCACCCCCTGGGTTCTCTGCCCCGAGGTTTTCTCCAGCCGCAGAAGCCTGCTCTGATCCCGTACCTGTGAGGCATGCTGGATGTGGCCTGGCAGTTAACGTCTCCTAGAAGCATTCCTCAACCAATGACTGATGATGTAAGAATTGCGTGTTTTACTCGGGCTCCTAGAGTTCCATCCTCTGTGCTGGGATGAAGCTCCAGTTGACCACAGCAGTAACTGGGTTGACAGCACAGTCTTAATCGGCTGCCCCCTCCTCCATGCCACACTTTCCCACTCTCCTACCAGAAACTCCTTCCCCTTTCCAAGGACTTGCATCCAAATCCTTATCTCAGATTCTTACTTCTCATAGAGTTTCTCTACAAAAAAAAAAATTCTAGTCTCTGGGGCAATTATATTTCTGATTGTATATCAAGTAATTGGTGTTCTTGTTTGTACATTGGTCTTTTACTAGTTTGGCTAATGGGAGTCATGGCCCTCTGGGACACAGAGGACTCTGGGTAGATGGACAAATCCAGAGTGTAGACACGCAGAGTCAAGAATCAGTCTAAAAAATTATCCCTTTGTGAGATGCTTTCTCACTTACCTAGTAAACATTTGATCTCTTCTAACAAGCAGATATATAGATTTGCTTTCATCTTTGGTTTCCTCCCCAAAGATAGAGAGAAAGAGAGATTCACTGGGGGAAGGGGGGACTGGTCATTTAATGGGTATGTAGATATGACAGGTTTGTAAAATGTCAAGTACTTAACAACAACAATAAAAAGGACTATAATCTGTTTAGATATGTCTGATAACTAACACGAGTGAAAAGAGACTCTAAACTAAAAATAATATTGATATAAAGTCAAAACAGCGGGATATCACTCTGGGGGAAATTGTGGTTTAGAGAGAGATCTGTGAACTGAACTCCACAGCTCCAACCCTGAGTCTGGCACTTTTCAGTGATGGGACATTAACACCTCAAACCTCATTCACTTTTCCATTTGTGAAATGAGAAAAGCAGGAACTATCTCTGAGGATGTCTGTCATGGGAACTGCGAGAGAGAAACCACCCAGCCCAACAGTTATTAAAAAGGGCCTTTTCCCTTGGCTCACAGAGAAAGGAAAGAAGAAAATATTTTTGATCAAATTCCAAGTGTTTTATAGTTGGTTAGAGAGAGAGTAGCTAGATAGATATACATAGAGGTCAGAGAGATGATAGAGATAGGTGGTGTGCCAGCCTTCCATCACTTGTACGTACATGTGCGGGCTTTTCCCCCAATAATAGTGCCCAACTGCATTATGATAATTATCTTAAAGAGATACAGTTATATTATTTTAGTGTGATTCCATGTCCAGTTCACCTCAATTGTCCTGGAAACCTGGAAGGAACCGCAATCGGCATGCACCCTCTCTACAATACGGAGCTTTGCAAGACTGAACTAGAACCATGGTAACCCCCTTTCCCTCCCCTGGATGAAGCTCAGGTGGACACTGGCAACATTCTACCCCTGGGACTCTCCTTTCTGCTGTGTTAACCTTCGTGACAACCCTCATCTGCCTCATTCTTCCTTTGCACTGTTTATTACTTCAGTAAGTTCGTTTTGGGGTCTCAGAGCCATCATGGAAACTGAGTGTATATCTCTTGTGATTGTGTAATTAACTTGGAATATAGTCTTACTGCTTTATTTTCCAAGTCTCAGGTGATACTTACTTCCCCGATCCATTTTTATCAGTAATCAAAACTGTAAACTGGTTGAAGCAAACCCTTTCACTGTCTTCAGAGGACTTGGTTTAGTCTCCACCATCTTTTATCAATAGCATGCTTTATCCTGTCACATACATACACGTGGATTAAATCAAGAGTCTAAGGTCCTTACCAACCTAACGGTATACTGCTTTTAGGTCTAATTGTGTATTGCTTTTTGTTTATCTTCTTTGTAACAGAATTTTTTTTAAAAAAGAAGGAGAAGTAGGATAAGAAAGGCCAGGTGAAGCAGGCTGCACGTAGGGAGCAGAGGGCTCTGAGAATTGCTCACCTCCACAGACCACGCCGTCCAAGTCTTCGCAGCGGCGATCGTCACACTCACACGTCTTGCCATATACCCTGCCGCCTCCCGGTGGGTAGCAAGTGCATTCGCCACACTCACACTTACCTGCAAAACACAAAGGCAGAGTGCACTCAGTAGGAGGCTCACAGAATCAGGAAGGCTTTGAAATTAAGCAAGCATCCTATTAGACTTCCTAGACCAGTTCTAGTCTGTGGCTGATAATAGCTCAGCAAATACCTTTTCCTACCTCCCTAAGGTTAAGCTGAAGGTCAAGCACAAATGCCAAGGAGGTCAGTGGGAGCTGAAGTGACAACTCCTGGCTCATGTCGTTCCCATCTTCTACTTTCCACTTTCTGTTTCATTCATTTTTTTGTTTGTTTCATTCACTTTTGAAGAATAATCCAACTATTAAACTCTCTGGGTATTTCATATTCCACTTATGAGACCATTTAACGTAACTGAGTCAATTTTATATATTTTGACATAATTTGCCATAATGTGGTCATTTAAAAAACTATTTTTAGTGTGGGTCTGTCTGCCACATCAGAAAGAAAATGTTCATAGGTACATTTCAACCTGATATTTTAGTGATGATTTGGCATCAATTTTTGAGTTCATAGAAGTCATTTCAACATGGAACACATGTCCAAGTGCATGTCCTAAATATCTATTATCCTTGACTTAAAGTTGAAAAGTATAAACATGTTTTGGAATGAGTTTGGTTCATAGTTTGGGGATTCTTAACTATTTATCTTTATGTTTATAAACAGTTAAGTCTTTATCTTTATGTCTTTTGTTATTTGTTATTATTTCTGGAGCTGTAACTATGCCTCAAACACTATAATTCCTTCAATTCTGTCATTTTGTTTTCATAATACCACACATTGACTAGCATTATCACTATCATTTTACTAAACAGGAAATGGAGACATACTGAGGCCAAGTTACTTTCCCTGGTGAACCAGTTCTTAAGGGACAGATTCAAAATTTATACCCATTCTCATTACACTTAAAGTTTGTGCATCTAAACATTAAGCCATATTGTATCTTAATATACTCATAATGCAGCACCAGAAAGTACATTTCTTTTTTCTGAGGAATTGGTACTGGTTTGCCAGAAATTCAGCTGAGTGACTACTCCGAGACATCTGTTACTCTCTGTCATTATCCCAACCATCATAATTACACACCCACTGAAATGATCATAAGATACTTCAGGGCTGACCCTGCAATGTTGTTAGTCATTCTGTTGCTGCATTTGTATCTCGTTAAAGAAATTCTGAGCTGGGATATGATGGAAGAAAGAAAAATTAGTATTTAGAATCATATAATTTCAGAGTTGTAATTAAACATAATCTAACGCAGTGACTCATAATCTTTTGTGGCAGAAATGGCGAGGTTATGGTCCCTTTGAGAATCCAGTGAAAGATATGGCGATAGATAATGTTGTTCTGGCCACCCTTCAACCCATCTCTCCTCCAACCTGGAGGCAGTGCCAAGTTCAGCCGGAGTCAGAGCCCCTCCTCTTTCCCCAATGATACCCCCTCTTCCTATGGACCGGCAGACGGAACAGAGACACGCCAGACGCTCTTGGCCGGGGCTTGGATTCATGAGGGTGAAAGCAAGGCACAGGGCTGTGGCAGAATGCCAAGTGCAACAGCATAGCAGTGAGCATCCAGGGGTAGGAGAGCTCGGCACACAGAGGCTGAAGTTTAAACGTGACGACTGCAGGGGCTGGTTCTCAGCAGTGCCTTGCTTCGCTGGGGTGCTGCATGAGCTGATTGTCCAAGCTTGTGTTCTGAGCCTAAACTCTTCTAATAAAATGATTTTTCATCCCAGTTAATGACCTCGGTTTCTGTTGTACGCAATCAAGAACTCTGACTGGTGGGGCTTCCCTGGTGGCGCAGTGGTTGAGAGTCCGCCTGCCGATGCAGGGGACCCGGGTGCATGCCCTGGTCCGGGAGGATCCCGCGTGCCGCGGAGCAGCTGGGCCCGTGAGCCATGGCCGCTGGGCCTGCGTGTCCGGAGCCTGTGCTCCGCAACGGGAGAGGCCACAACAGTGAGAGGCCCGCGTACCGCAAAAAAAAAAAAAGAACGAACTCTGACTGGTAGACCCCAGATCTCTCCCTGGAAAACTATACCAGCACGTGTTTATTTGCTATAAAATGTCAGGAGGATCCATGACTTTCTGCAGTTTATTTAATAGATGAGGAAACTCAAGTATGCTGAGGCTAAATGACGTGCTTAAGGCCAGCAAAGTAGACGTCAGCAGTATTGGTCCTAGAACCCAGATTTTCTGAGCCCTGGTTAATCCCCAGCTGTGCATAAACACACTGGTTCTCTCATAGGGAGATGTGTGAAGGACAACAACGATCCAGATTGTGGAGAGAGGCAAAATATAGGACGGTCAGCAGTGTGGCCCTGTATGGTTAACTAGTCCATGGTGGACAGATGTGGGAAACTTCACCCACATCATTCCTGACAGGTAATCCACTCCCAGTTACCAAGAAACAACACTTTTTAAGTTTGAGGGCATATGTATTTATGCTGACCATTTTATTAGCATTTTGAGGCATACAGGAAGTTCCCTGAATATGTATTATTGGCTTCTTTGAAAAGGATGAACTAACTACTGGCATATGTGTTTAAATATCTCCATTTCACTGTTTTCATTCTGGATAGGGTCTTCTATTTCTCCCAATCTCCCAATTTATCCTCCCCCCGCCTTTTACACAGTTGGATAGTAAAGTGTTAATATATGGTCCTAGGTACCTTTTTTTCCTGATAGATTGTAATTCAAGCGTCTGTTTAAAATATCAGACAATAATTAACCATTTTGCAATTCATTTTTTAGGCCGTGTGTCTGTTGGTGTTTTAAAAATATGTTAAGGCAAATACTAGCTGAATTAACTTTATGTATGTAGCTCTAATTTAGTTTTTAGGATACAGAAGATTCTGATGGGATGGCAAAGCATTAAGCATTAAGAAAGGCTAATCTGTCACACACAGAAAGGTAAAGAAGAGTAAATTCTTCATGCGGTCCACATTTTAAAGGGCATTATTTTGCTGTCTCAGTTCACAACTTCACTCCATTCACTACCAGGACATAGACCTGCCAGGTGAATTTCCACTCATCCTTTAAGATCCAAAGTAAATTCCACCAAATCCATGACACTTGCACCCTCCTAATCACTCATCTTCACAAAAACATCAGAATTAACTGCACTTCTCATGTGTCCTCATAATGTTTAAACCAATATTTATTGAACAGATGCACTAAATAATAATCACATGTAAATAGTTTGGTAACACTGACACAAAGCGTGAGCTTTAATGGAAGAACTTGAATTTAGAATAAGACGTTTCTCCCTGGAATGCAAAGGCGTTTCCAATCACCTGAATACCTTCATTTGTGTTTTCCACAGTTACATCAATGAAATACGTTCCACAGCAAATTCATCACCTTTATTCACAAACTTACTCCTTTTCCTGCATTCTTTTATCCCGGAGAAGGTCGCTATTCATTTAATCTGTCACTGAGTCTTGAAAAAACTTGATGACATACTTGATGCCTTCCTTCTTTTCATTAACCATTCTTCTCCTTTCAATTTCAAATTTCATAAAATCTACTTTCCTAAAACATAGCTATGATGATGGAACTCCCCTTCCCGTGATGGTCCCACATGACTTTTAAGGCAGAGATCAAATTTCTCAACAGGGCTTTCTACACAAGATCCAACTCACCTTCCTAAGCTTATACCCAACAATCACAGTGCACTCATGTTCAGAGACTTTGTTTTTGTGCTCCATTTCTTCTCTCTGCCATGCACTCTATAACTTTCTCTATAAAATTCAACCTAGTGTTCAATAGCCAGCTTAAATCTGAAATCCTCTATAAACCCTTCCTTGCCATCCCTGTTTGGTCACCTGGAGGATCTGTTCCTTCTCTCTGATCCCACAGTACTTGGTTCACACCGTTAGTAGATCAGTGAATGCACACTTTATACTAAATAAATACATGCCAGAACCCTACCATAAATAGTGATCTATTTATGGTCCAGGCTGATTTGTAACCTGTTAGCAGCCAGCAAAGTTCTCTGTTGAGGTAGTAGCAAACACAAGCCTCAGAATGGGAGAAAATATTTGCAAACGAAACAACTGACAAAGGATTAATCTCCAAAATATACAAGCAGCTCATGCAGCTCAATATCAAAACAACAAACAACCCAATCCAAAAATGGGCAGAAGACCTAAATAGACATTTCTCCAAAGAAGACATACAGATGGCCAACAAATACATGAAAAGATGCTCAACATTAGCAACCATTAGAGAAATGCAAATCAAAACCACAATGAGGTATCACCTCACACCGGTCAGAATGGCCATCATCAAAAAGTCTACAAATAATAAATGCTGGAGGGGGTGTGGAGAAAAGGGAACCCTCCTGCACTGTTGGTGGGAATGTAAACTGATACAGCCACTATGGAGAACAGTATGGAGGTTCCTTAAAATACTAAAAATAGAACTACCATATGACCCAGCAATCCCACTACCGGGCATATACCCAGAGAAAACCATAATTCAAAAAGATACATTTACCACAATGTTCATTGTGGCACTATTTACAATAGCCAGGACATGGAAGCATCCTAAATGTCCATCATCGGATGAATGGATAAAGAAGATGTGGCACATATATACAATGGAATATTACTCAGCCATAAAAAGGAACGAAACTGAGTTATTTGTAGTGAGGTGGATGGACCTAGAATCTGTCATACAGAGTGAAGTAAGTCAGAAAGAGAAAAACAAATACCTTATGCTAACGCGCATATATGGAATTTTGAAAAGCGGTACTGATGAACATAGTGGCAGGGCAGGAATAAAGACAAAGATGTACAGAACACACTTGAGGGCACATGGGGCGAAGGGGAAGCTGGCATGAAGTGAGAGAGCAGTAGTGACATATGTACACTACCAAATGTAAAACGGATGGCTAGTGGGAAGCTGCTGCATAGCACAGGGAGATCAGCTCGATGCTTTGTGAGGACCTAGAGGCGTGGGATAGGAAGGGTGGAAGGGAGGTTCAAGAGGGAGGGGATATGGGGATACATGTATACATATAGCTGATTCACTTTGTTGTGCAGCAGAAACTAACAAAACTTTGTAAACATTTATACTCCAATAAAGATGTGAAAATAAAACACTTAAAAAAATAAAAACAAATTCAGAAAGAAAAAATATAAGAAATTGAGTCTCCTCTCCTTTATTTACTAAATGGTAGTATTTCAATGATTAGTTTAATGTTATGGAGATGTAACTGTGGATTCTCAAATGATTATCCAATTAGTATTCTGATAAGTAAGAATGAAGGATAATGGAAGTTTGCAGGTCTAGCACTAGCAAGTACTCTGTTATATATAACAAATTGAGAGGAAAATCTAAAGAAAGATATATTCAAAAATGCAAATAAACCAAGTAATTTTTAAAAAGACAATCCAGGAACAGGATGAAAAGGATGGAAATAACTGTCTGAAAAGAAATTAATTCAGTCAACATCATCAATATCATCCAACCAAAACTTAACTGAAATTTACACTGAGTCTGCCCACTCCAGGTAAATTTTAATAAACTTAACCTTTAAGGACATACAAAAAGTTAGTCCAAAGACATACTTTTATAATGGATTGCAATCCCTATGAATTGTATTTAAAGGCTATTATACACTAGCAAAGAAGGGTAATGAAGTAAAGCAGATACGTAGAAGTTCTGATTAAAACAGATTTTACTTAAGCATTTCAAATTTGACACTTCTACAAAATACAGGAAAACTTTTAGTCAGAACATGGACAAAAAGCACAGTTTACAGCTCATCTAGTTTATCCTGAAGAAACAAAATTAAGAAAGACATTTAAAAACTTTTAATAGTAGAGGGAATACAGGTAAAGTACATGAGCACACACACCCTATAGGGTTACAGAAGGTTCCTGGAAAGGTGAATTCGGAATGAGTCTTAAAGTGTTTGTTAAATGTTAATCAGGCAAAGAAGAAAGAAAATAAATTTTAACGTAAGATTCAGTCAAAAGAATGGGCTCTGATTTTAAATAAATCTGGATTTTAATCCTGGCACATCCAATCTTAAATGTGATTCTTTGGAAGACTAAGTTAAACCTCATTTATTACAGCTACAGGATGGGGATAATAATGACACTGATCACGTAAGATTCTGGTTAGGCTAAATATTATTATACATATCAAGTACATAGGACAGGACCTGACACATAGTAAGGGGTCCATAAATAACAGATATTATTATTTCTATTTTTATAATTAAAAAAACATAATGGGAGGCTTGAATTTCAGTAACTCACATAAAATCCATTCCTTTACTTTCTGATTCTATTTCTCTACAAAAATAAACCAGCTGTATTTCCTGATCCAGAATGAGATTATTTAAGAACACCATATCATCAAATGCACCTGCTAGCCTGGGAACAGAAGGTACACTCTCTACAACCTTATTTTCTTCCACTTTTTAAAAGGGCAAAACCACACTTGCAGTACATGCTCAATATTTGGAGAGTAATTAGAGGCTCACATAAAACAGAAAAGAGATTAGCACTTTACTAACACAGTCCTCCTTTGCCTAAAATAATAGGTTTACCATAGCAACCTGATTGTACTAGGAAAAGCTCCTGCCAAATGCATCCAAAGTTCCCTTGAAATTTCTATGAGAAAGAATTAAAACACTTCAGAACTATAATATTCTGTACCATTTCATCTAAGTACAAATATTTTGTGTGTGAGAATAAAGTAATCAGACATTTGAAAGTGAAGAGGCAACTCTCACCTTCCATTTCAAAATGAGCAGTGAGACTTCTTATAATTCAAGCCACACTTTGACACTACATTTGCTAGCCAAGGAAGAGATGCTCGTAACTTTTTAAAAACATGGATAAATGTCAATCCTTCTGTTTGTGTCTTCTTAGTATACAAGGATTAAAGTAATCAATCACAGACCTTTGTGAGGAAATAAGACATTTAAGCAAATGTTGTACTGATATAGTTTTCTGTTGTTTGCCCTTAGAGTGTCTAAAATTGAAACTGGGATATGGGAGTAGCAGGCTTCACTTTTCTCTAAAGGTTTTCCAAGGTATTGAGCAGAACTTCACAGAGGAAGTCTATTAGACCTCTAAGTAAGAGTATCTCGTTATTTCAACCTTAAGATTAGTTTCTATAACAATAACTAAAATTACTCAATTCATTTATTTCTAACAAAAATTTTATAAATTAGGTAGCAATATCATACGTGTTTACCAATATAACTCAGGAACTATGCGATAGACCCAAGGTTAAAAAATCAGAGAAAGAATGAGGTTGGAAATGTGGAGCTTAAGTAATTAATCAATGTGGTCCATCCTGAATGAGTCAATATAAATTAGAATAAGAATCTCATTCTTTGAGGCTGATAAACCCATTCACGGGACAGTGGGCAGTACCTTGCTTCAGAAACAAGGTTTTGGGATTCTGCAAACAAAAATCCTATCACATCCAGGCCTATGCCTGGTATTGAATTACTGATTCCATAGGGCATAAACAAACACATGCAATTGTAATTCACCATGAAAGACTCTATGGGACAAATGCCAAAGATAGAAACAGACAACAAATGCTATTCACCAGTGAAAGAGTTGATACAGAGAACCGTTTCTATAGAAAGTTTCTTGAAGATAAACTATATTTGGGAAAAAAAGGGATAAGGTAGAATCAGGCCTTCATCACTTTTAAATTCTTGCTGGTTTTGTTACTTTAAAACATTCAAAAGTGTGAGTGAACATATCACTTCCTTAAGGCACATTTCAGGAGAGCTAATTAAATTGATTTGAAACAAGCGTGGACTTTCTTCCCACATCAGGGATAATCAGAGAATTTACTTTACAAATTGAACAATGAAATCCATCTAACAATAAATAATACATTTCCATCAACAACAAGCTAATCTTTTAAAATGAAGAAAAAATACACCATAAAGCAATATTTTCTCCTGATAACTTATTTTTTAATTAGTCTTTATTTCTGAATCTACCAATATTAGTTTTCCCAAATCATAAAACATTAGAAAGAACATTGAGTATATATGTAAATGTATACATATATCAGAATGTATGAGTATACGTACATTTAAATTTGAAGCTATTGTAACTCCATGTGAGCAACTTATCCTCAAATGGCTCATGTAAAAAAAGTTCTTTGTACTATTCTTAAGTCTTCTAAGATCAAAAGTATCTCAAAATAAAAATATTTAAAATTTTAAAAACATGCAAGTAAAATTCTAAACATAACTTATCTATGCAGCTAAATGTTTTTTAAAAAATAAAGTCTTATCAATAATTATGTATACACTTAGCCACATGTTTTACATTCACTTTTGGAAAATATCCTTTAACGTCATATTCAGGATTTAAGCCAATTTTTTTCAATAAAGCAATGTCAAATATATGCAGAGTCTGGGAATCATGTAGTCAAAAATGTCAGAAATTCAATAAACTTAAAATTTAACGCTATAGTGAACTTGCTTTAACTCTGTCATTTTATAGCACAGTTAACATATTCAGGATTAATAGGTAAGAGTTACAGGGAAACAGAGTTTAATATACTGTAATAAATAACATAATACACATCAGAGTAGTCCATTATGGAATGTGCTGCCATGGTAGGGAGTAAGCTTCCATCACTGAAGGAACTGAAGCCAAGAAGGCCGTCTTTGATAAGAGTTAAGAGTTTGTGCTCTGGATTCAGAAAGACCTAAGATAGAATTTAATATCAACCACTTATATGCTCTATAATCTTAGAAAATAACTAAACCTTTCTATTTTAAAATTTTCAAAATTGGGAATACCTACTTAATAAGTAACTTTAAAGACACCAAAACAGAAATATTTTTTTTTAAGTATTACTGTTTGGATTTCCTAAGTACCACTGTGATATTTGTTTGTGGCATAGTGTTTAAACTTTAAGAAAAAAATAAATAAATGTATAACTTGAAGAGTAAAAGGCTTCCACAAATAGAACCACATATTATAATTTTATATAGCTGGAAGTAATACACCATTTTTTCACAGCTAATCTGTTTCTCCCTCAATATGAATGTCTACTTCCTTTTTTGCTCTGCCAACAATGTATTTCAGATAACTTACGGTTTCTGTACTAAGTAATGCTACTTCTTTAAAAGGTATTTTATTCTGACATTATTTTTCAACAAACTCCTATGGCACCTGAAAGTCCTATCTCCGTTTTGTCTCTAGCCTCAGAAATAATTTTTGACTAGCAAAACGTCAATATATAAGTCAAAGCCTCCTAAGGCAGCCTGGATTTAAGTGGCCAAGATCCTAGAGAAAAAGGAACCATAGGGTAGTGAGTTCTACCCAATACACAAATAATCCCCTTCATGCATTTGTCAAGACTGAAACTTTTTAGGGCAAGAGGATAAAGCATTAAGCAGAAAGCAACATCTAGAAGATGAATAAACTAAACAGAGCTTTTGGTTTTTTCATCTGGCTGGAAAGACAGTACTTGGAACTCAGGGACCTTTGAGAAGGAGGGCATTGATAAACATAACATAAACATCCCAGGTTTTCACTTTAGAAATCATTTTAATGCCTGATTGGATTGAGGTTATCTGCCTTTGTACATATGTCTGCCAGACAAAAAGTAAATTATCTCTTCATGGAAGATAACATCATTCACAAATTTCTACCAATTTTATTAAACAATATTTATACCCAATTAAAAAATAGTTATATCAATAGATAAGACAGAATGACTAAAAAGGAAAGAGAAAAATAGACAATACAAAAAGGTCTAAAAATGATACAGGTGACCAAACTAGAATTGTCAGTAATGGACTTAAAAATAACTATGATTAATATATTCAAAAAACTATTTTACTAAATGGAGAAATTATTCAGAGAATCATCTATAAAAAATGAAGTAG
Organism: Pseudorca crassidens; assembly: GCF_039906515.1. Lineage (NCBI taxonomy): Eukaryota > Metazoa > Chordata > Mammalia > Artiodactyla > Delphinidae > Pseudorca > Pseudorca crassidens. The sequence goes on from NC_090313.1 coordinate 10,231,770, forward strand.
AAATTCTGAATTTAAAAATACAGTTACTGAAATTAAAAATTGAATAGAGAGAGTCAGTGGCAAATCAGACACAGGAGAAAAGAGGCTTAGTAAACTGGAAGATAGGTCAGTGGAAAATATCCAGACTGAAGCATAGAAAACAAAAAGAATGAATAAAAAAAGCTTAAGAAATACACTGGACATGAAATAATATCCAAAGCATCTAATTGGGTACCCAGAAAAAAAGACAGGATGAAGCAGAAGTAATATTTTAAGAGGTCATAGATAAGACACTTCCCATAGTGCTGTAATGGACTGAATTGTGTCCCCCCACCCCCACCAATTCACATGTTGAAATCCTAATCTCCAGTACCTCAGTATGTGACTATATTTGGGGATAAGATCTTTAGAGAGGTAATTAAGGTGAAGTAAGGTCATTAGAATGGGCCCCAATCCTAGTGATTTTATGAGAAGAGAAGATTAGGACACAGACACACACAGAGGGGAGACCATGTGAAGACACAAAGAGAAGATGGCTATCTACAAGCCAAGGAGAGAGACCCTCAGAATAAATCCAGGTTATTCACATTTTGATCTTGGACTCCAGCCTCCAGGCCCAGAGGAAATAAATCTCTATTGTTTAAGCCACCCAGTGCATGGTAGTTTGTTATGGCAGCCCTAGCAAACTAATACACATGCCCAAAGAATTTAAGTTATGGATTCAAGAAGCTTCATAAAGCCTAAGGAGAATAAATAAAGAGAAAACCACACAGCATCGCTGACACACAGCATAGTCAGTTGCTGAAAGACAAAGAGAAAATCTTAAAAATAGTTAGAGATAAAAAGATGTATTACTTTCAAAGGAAAAAAACAAGAAGATTGACAACTGAATTACCAAAATAAATGCTTAAATCACATGGCAATGGAATGACATCTTTAAAATCCTGAAAGGAAGTGCCAAATTAGAATTCTATGCCTAACAAAAATATCCTACCAATTTGATTACAAAATGAGAACGTTTCCAGGCAAACAAAAACTAAAATAAGTTGTCACTAGAAGAGCCTTATCAGAATAAATACTAAAGAAAACATTTCTTCACACAAAAAGAAAATGATCCATCCAGAACATAAACATTAAAATAAAGAAAATAGTGAAAATGAAAGTAAATATAGGGAAATCTAAATGAAAAAAAACTCTACAAAATTAATGTTTTGTAAAAGTCAGTCTAGAACTTAAATTGCACGATGCTAGAATAACCTTGACAACAAAATAACACAAGGACATTACAGGAAAAGGATGTTACAGATTAATATCTCTCACGAGCTTTAAATCCAACATTTTCAAAAAATCATTTCCAAATGTGTTTAGTCCAGGATTAGAGGGTTGGTTTAATCATTTAAAAATCCATCAAAATATCTCACCACATTCACAGAAAAAAAAACATATTATAATCTAAATAGATGCACACTGTATATTTGATAATATTCAACACTCCTTCATGAGGAAAGAATAAAGGAATAGAAGCTAACTTCCTAATTTTGATGAAGGTAATCTAAAATAAATCTACAGCAAACATCACATTTGGAAGTAAAATATTGAAAACACTTCCCTCAAGACTGGGAGCAAGACAAGAATGTCCACTATCTCCATTTCTAAACAACATTGTACAGACTTCTTATCAAGTGCTCTAAAGCAAAAGAAAGAAAGAAAGAAGATGCATAAAGAAAGAAGAAATAACACTGTCATTATTCACGTATGCATGATTATGTTGGTAGAAAATCCAAAAAACCCACATATGAAGTATTAAAATTAAGAAGTAAATTCAGCAAGGTCATGAGACACAACTGGTTAATATAAAAAAATTAGTTCTATTTTGTATAGCAAAAACAAAAAGGACAAGAATTTTTAAAAGATATAATTTTGATAACATAATGGTATGTAAATGCAGAGGGACAAAAATAGCCAAAGCATTATTGTCAGAGAAAAGTGGGTAGAGAAATTACAATACCAGATTTTAACACATACTATAAAGTTATAGCATTTAAGAGTGTATTGCTGGTAAAATATTAGACAAATAGACAAATGGAACAGAATAAAAACACTGGAAAGAGACCCATGCAATATAAGGTCACTTTATTTATGACAGAGCTGACATCACAGTACAGTGGGGAAAGGCTGATTTTTCAATAAGTGGTTCTATCTAGCCTGGACTAGTCACTTTTGCTTTTCAGAAATTGCTATCTGTTCTCTTCTCACATATTGTTACACTAAGCTATTGAACTAAATGATCTCTAAAGCGTCACAGATGTATTCACAGAATTTGATTCATAAATCATCAATTGTAGCTACCAGTCTTGTTTTCTAGTTAAATGTTCCAAATATGTCTGGTCAAGTTGTATAATTTGTTAGACTCTAACGGCAGCTACCAAGGTATTACTTGCAGTATTTTTCTCAAAGACTGTTACTATGCAATGCAAATATAAAAATCATACTAATTTATATAACTTATATCTAAATATTTAAATTATGGCCTTCCATCACAAATAGAAAGTTGCTTGTGGTTCCCTTCAAATCAATTCATTTTCTAGAGAAACTAAGACCAACACTTCCTACCATTGGCTATAAAGTAATAGTAGTTAAATATAGAAACATAATTCCAAATAATGGAACTTACTAGGGTCATAAGTGATCCAGACTGATGGAAATACAGATAAATTCTCAAAGTATATCCTAATGAATATTGCCTGTAAAGGCAAAAAGACAGTAGTTAAAAGTCATGGAAACAGTTCAGACTGGGGGAAGACGTATGAGAAAAATTGCTTGACCTTCTTTTTCATTATTTCAAGATAATGAAATACTTAGTCATAGCAGATACCATAGAGACTTCATGGCTAATCTTAGCTACCTAGAAAGACTGAATGATGACCAAATCGATGAGGGTGCTCTACGTTTCTTGGACACTACCAGATAAGAGGAAACATTTCATTTTGATAAGAGTATCACATGGTAGTGTAGAGATGTAGGAAGAAAGAGAAATATGCCTCCAATTAAGGGAAAGAGGAAAGGAGGAGGGTGCTAAAAGAAAAAGAACTCTCAAATACCTGTGATTATCTGCTTGTATTAGCAACGGAAAAGAAGGTCAGAAAATAAAGGTATTGGAAATGCAGATCTTTCATGCAAACCTTCACATCTCCCTGACTATAGGGAAATGTAGGAGAAATAGTAGTTTGTGTGAAATAAAACCTGATCTTACTTTGGGTCCCTTCATATTATGAGTTAATCTGTGCTTATGTGTCTCTCTTATTCAAATCTTCAATAAAATCAAAGGAGTGAATATAAAATAATAAAAACAAAACAAAACAAAATCACATGTAATTGCTAATGGTCAAAAACATTTATGCCCTTGCTTGAAAAGCAATGTCTTTTTTGAAGGAACAGGAAATTGCAATATCAGCTCTTCAGTGAAATGACTTCTGCTTTCACCTGATGTATCAAAAGAAATAGGCCATTCAATCACTTATAGCAATAATAGTTAACATTGCTACTGCAAAAGCTATTCAGGGAATGAAATGAGGTAATAAAAGAAAACAAAGAAAGCCTATGAGATCAGATGCTTTAAACAATGATAAACTCTACATCACACAAAAAGCAGTGTTGGAGGAACCCTGATTACTCTTGTCTTGAGACATCTTTGGCTTAAATACATCCGATTGCCTGAGAGTCCGAAGGATTGATTGCTTGCCCATGATGTGTTATGTAATGAGAAACTGCATTAATTCCACTGGGAATTTTAATTTGCATATTCCTTTTTTTTTTCTTCCAGCAAATGACAACTGCTGTGTGGGAAGTATAGTTAATAAACATTCTAAACTTATTCTCTTCCAAATCTAAGTTTCTTGTTTATCCTCCACTTAATTTTAAATTTTATTTATCTTTGGTGGGGAGATATGATTTTAAATATGAGTTTTTATTAACTTTCACTTTTTGAAATAGTATTACAAAAGATATATTACAATGAAGTACATAGTATGTAGGCTTTAGCTTCCAGCAATATGAAAAACAAAAAAATATTGGACCTAAAATAAAGTGTCTGTTCCATTGCTGGGCTTATGGGAAGTCATGTAATTCTTCAAGAACTATGAGCTGGGGACTTCCTTGGTGACACAGTGGTTAAGAATCTGCCTGCCAATGCAGGGGATGCAGGTTCGAGCCCTGGTCCGGGAAGATCCCACATGCCGCAGAGCAACTAAGCCTGTGCGCCACAACTACTGAGCCTGTGCTCTAGAGCCCAAGAGCCACAACTACTGAAGCCCACGAGCCTAGAGCCCGTGCTCCGCAACAAGACAAGCCACCATAATGAGAAGCCTGCGCACCACAATGAAGAGTAGCCCCCACTCACCGCAACTAGAGAAAGCCCGCGTGCAGCAATGAAGACCCAATGCAGCCAAAAATAGATAAAGAAAATAAATAAATTTATTTAAAAAAAAAAAAACTATGAGCTGGAACAAGGGCAATTACCATAAGCCCATATGAAAGAGGTCCTGAGGGTAAAAGCCTACATCAGCACTTCAAGCAATGAAAGTGGAGAAGTTGAATTTGAGACTCCTTGAGTAAATTGGGGACTCTGGAAAGAAGGCTAAAGAGATCCAAGATCAGTAATATCCTGGGAGAATCTAACACAAATCCTCACTGAAGAAAAGTGTCCTGAATTTACACTTCAAGATTTTCTAGCGTTTAGAATAAACCATCTATAAGCTTACAATTGAAGACCAACAAATAGGTACACACAAGGAAACAAACCACCATGAGTGAAAGCCAGCAAAAACAATATTAATTTTAGCTCTGTGCTAAAGACTTGATATTGTCTAGAAGCCTGTCTTGCTATCTTTTTTCTTGAATATATTTTCCATAGTGACTCTAATATCTGTATCTGATAATCCCAATAAATGGGTCATTTATGCATGTATTTCTATTGGTTGTTGTTGTCTCCTTGGTTTTGTTTCTTATTTCTCTGACTGAATGTCAGAAATTGCATATGGAAAGATTACAGAGCCTCTGGATGATAGCCTTTTCCCCAGAAATAGTTCACTTCTTGTAAGCAGATACAGCAATGTGTCTCATCCTGGGGAAATTTTGCCCCCCAGGGGACATTTGGCAATGTCTGGAGATATTTCTGACTGTAATGATGGGTTGGAGGTGCTACTGACATCTATAAGTAACGAACAGAAACACTGCTAAACATCCTACAAAGCACAGGACAGCCCCGCAGCAAAGAATTATCCAGCCCAAAATATTAATATTGCTGCTATTGAGAAACCCTAAGATAAGTGACGGCAGATCACCTTAATCCAAACAGAGATGAGCTCCCCTGAGGCTAAGTTGCATTTATTCCTTGTTTACCCCTCCCCTTTCCAAGAGGTCCAAACACACTGGCATCTGCACTCATGCACACACATACATGTGCACATATAGACACTCACATGAAAATTAGCCCACCCAAGTCTATACTTCCTCCTTTAAGACTGATCATTGTCACCCCCTCTAAGAAGCATTGTCTGCCACTTCCTCAGTCCCCATGTACAACCACCACTGAAGGCTTGATTAGGCATCACTATGATGTTTAAAACAGAACCTTGGCAGCACTCTAGCCTGATACTGATCAATACTGATCAATCTAAACAGATACTGGTTGATCTAAAATATACTCCATGGTGTTGAGTCTGCTTTACAGTTTTTAATCTAGGCTGCTCATTTGCATCTTGTATTCAGTTTTTATGCAAATCGTTAAAACTTTATGCCATTACCTAAGACTCCCACTCACTATATTTTTTAAATGTATTCTCCCATTATCCCCTATTTAAAAAATCACTTCCCTAGTTTCAAATCAAGATTTTTAAATACCACACACTAACACAAAGTCCCTTTTACTTTTAAAATTATGATTTAACTGATTTAAATGTAGTATTATCAAGGCAATACATAATTATAAAGCAATGCATGATAAATGAAAATAAAATAATACATATAAGGCAGGAAATCCTCCGTTGAACTCAGCTCCAGGGACAATTATTGTTAACACTGTAATGAATTTCCTTCTCGACTTTCATCTACACTTATTTTCACATATATGAGTAAACAAGGCAATATAATTTTATCTCAAGTTATAACATAAATATTTTAGCTAGGAGCATGTTGTAAAGGATTCATTTTAATTAAGATCGTTCTTCCAGTAGCCCTTCCCATGACCTAAGCTATGGTTGGACTTAATCCCAAAGTATGGTATTATATTTTTTAAAGAGCAGATATATCTGGTACCAGCCCAAACCTCTACAGCACACACTTGAATTCCTCCTGCTGTCAGAATTTCAAGTAGATTAATTTACTTAAAACTTGACTTATTGGGCATTCTCTCTGCGTAGAGACAGAATCCTGATTTAGTCACTTAAAAATCAGTTAGTAGACCATCTGTGGGAGAAGAAATTCATCTTTCTACACTATTCTTTTGAAATTTCTCATGAACTCTTACAAATGAGCTTCTTTGTCATGCGTGCCACCCAAGGGATGAGAAGAGATGGAAAGGTCGGGGGGAAGTCTTTCCTTTGCCCCCTTCACTCAGGGTTGTACTAATGCAGATTATTCAATTGAGAACCATTTGTTCTCTGCTTCATCATCTGTGGAGACGATTATTAATATTCAACCACGTGAACAGCATTCTAGGTGTTGTATGGAACACAGAGGGAGAGAGACTAAAATCTAAATCAAATAGATGAGTCTATGAAGACTGATGGCCCCAAGGAAGAGAAAGTCACCCTCCAATATGAATTCCAATTTCCACAGAATGAAAACTGACCTCAACGTATTTTGTAACTATAAAGAAAACTACTACTGTACTTTGGGCAGGTTTAGCTAACATGTAAGGGGAGTAATACAAAATAAAACAAATCAAAATGAAAGAAAGGGGCCCACAGTAACATGCAGAATGGGGATAAGAACGTATCATAAGATGTTTTTTAAAAAGTTTTATTTTATGTGTGATGGGCAAGTGAGGAGGAAAGTAAAATTATACCTTTGGTGTAATTTGTTTATGGATTTGGTGTATGTGTTAGGCTGTTTACCAGGATCAGTATATCATCAGATCATCAGAGAGGTGTCAGGTTTGATAAAGGCTTAAAACAATGAATTAAATGAAATGTTAACAATAAATAATTTATTTAAAAAGCAAATGATGAATTTTTATGCAACTCGAATTAAAAACTGAAGGTACACTGGGCTAAGCATAATTTTAAAGCTCACTGATTTAATACAACCTAAATGTAGCAATTATATTCATACTCACATTTTAACCCACACACACTACATCAGCTTCATTATGTTTAAGGCCACGTCAAGGCACTTTCCTTTCCTCATCTGGGCTAGTTTCCCATCAGAGGTAATGTGGGGAATACAGTCTAATCAACTTAATCAGCACTATCTGAGCACAAGAGGAACCTGAATATATATCTAAGATATATTTTATTGACAAAAAAGAAGTAAGAAAGATGTGAAAATATATTATGTACACGTGGTGCTGCAAAGAATGTTAAACTATTCCCCCAAAACATGTTCAATAAGGGTGAGGGTTAGTTACCCACAAAGGAAAGGAAAATATTGCCAATTATTATAAACAAATTAAAACATGAGTTCAATTTGAAAAGTAGGGTGTTACACTGACATTGATGGCCCTTAAATTCCGCTGTGAATATACATCATATTCTCTGGATATTAAGGCTTCCAACTGCTTATCTTAAGGGCGCTACCAATTATCAATTGCAGCAATTGATGGGAAAAGGTATGACCACTGTAACAAGAACTGCCAACATCCAGTCAGCTCATGTACCTGAACATGGCATATAGTGGGAGGTTGCAACCATCTGACTTAACAACAGGGAAGCAAATGAATTTTAGACATAATAGTGGATGTTTGTTTCAAACGTAGGCAAAGAGATGATTGAGCAACTAGCATGATAGAAAGGGGATGCAAAAATTGGGTTTACAGATATAGAAATATTAATTAAGAAGCAGAGGAGAAAGTTATAATAACATTGTCAATGTTTCCTTCATTATACACCAGGTTGCTCTCAAGTCCGTGGTTTCCCTACATTATGAGTGCTTTAATTACATATGTAGGAAGAGGAAGGGAACTACAACAAGGATCTGCATTTTCTGAGGATGAATTATTAGTGCACTATTTTGACTAAATTTATCTCATCTACCACCTTGTTTCGCTACATTTAAATATGCACGTCTAACAACTGCTTTTTGCAATATGTCCACTTCTCCCATATACGAAAATAGAGAAGATAAACCAAACACCTATTCTATGCCACCAAAGTGGTAATTTTGGCGTGTCCATTTCCTTCTCATGCATTCTATGTGTTCCTGAGCATTCTCCCATTTCTTCCCATCTAGTAGTGGATACATTTAATTATAACAAAGCAGTTACAGGGGATAAGACATTCACTGAGACCTTCATTGTCCTTAGGCAATGAATTTGGATTTTCCACACATTGGTTGGCCTTGGGGTTGGAATTCCTGACAATGTCCTAAGACTACAAGTCTGCAAGAAAACAGTCCTACCCTGAGGCAGTTGTGTGATTACAACCACTCAACGCATTTCCCGGTATTGTACTAAATATTCTCTGTCCATTGTTTGATTTCTTCTCCACCATGACCCCTTGGAAGAAGCTCCTGATTTTGTCCGTTTCGCAGATGAGGCCCACGGACTTACAAGGTTTAAGTACTTTACTGGAAGTCACACAGTCGGCGAATAGTAGAGTCAGGATTCAATTCAGTATCTGGCTTACTCACAAATGTATAGTTTAAATCACTGGGTTATACTTATTCTTGATTGGACAAATGCCACAATTAATTAATATTATCAGTTTGCATAAAATGTATTTCTTGCTTTTCAGAATGAAATAAGGGTCACGATGTAACAATTACTCTAAGCAAGGGGAGGTACTGGGAAAGGGTCTCAACGCAAGGGGAGGTACTGGGGAAGGGTCTAACACAAACAGTATCTAATAACATCAGGCCTGGGGGAAAAAACTTTGTATCATCTGCTTACAAAACACATTTGCAAACCAGTTTGTTCATTCTGAAAACAAACTAAATGTTTCTTCTTAAAGGAAAGAAAATAAGGCACATCTTCCGATGCTATTAGTATATATCTGACAAAATATAAAACCATGGTGTGGGGCATCGATTATATTTACCTTATTGAAAAATCTTTTGGGCATTTGAGGATCTGATGAGAATATTGAGATTCAATGGTACCGTGAACTTAAGAGAGCCATGCATTTTTAGGAAAACAGCCAACTATGTATCTCAGTCTCTCACTCTCTCTGTCTCTCTCCCTCTCTCTCTGTCATTCTGGCTCTCACTACTCCTCAGCCATCTTATACTTTACTGGGAAGAGCAGACAAAGAAACCTACACGTTATAGCACAGTATGCTAAGAATGTGATAAAAGTAGGTGCGGGAACACGGAGATGCAGGCAGCTTCTTAGAAAAAGTAACACGTGAGTGAGGTCTAAAGTTAGCCTAAGTGGATGTGGGAGAGGAAGGGAGTCAGGACTTTCCCTAAAGGTTTAATATGCATTAAGCTTGAAAATTAGAAACTCAAATTTGAATTTTGGAAAGATTACCTTGACAGCGGTATGGAGAAAACCTGAATCAAAGTACATAAGACACATGATGGAGAAACCAGGTGAGAGGTTCTTAGAGCAATGAGAGATGATGATCTGGGGGAGGGGATGACAGAGGGGTGCAGAGCATCTGACATTTCTTCATTTGAGTGAAAAGGAAAATAACTACAGAAGTATAAAATTCCCATAAGAAATATTATCATCCACAGAGCCAATATCTTAAAATATTTTTTAAAATCTATTTCTAATTCAAAAGATAACCCAGCTATTCATGCTTTCGTTTTTTTTCAATTGCTTATTTAGGGACCCTACTTACGTTGGTCTTATACTCTAATTGAAAAAGACAGAAATACACAAGTATAAATGTAAATATTTAATATAAATTCTCATGTAAACCAGCCGGCAATACAAGTTGCTGATTTCAGGACTTTACTGGGTACTTCTTCCCCATAAATAATATGAAGACACATCCCTTGCGTTTTGAATGATTTCTTGGGTTCACAACAATTATCTCATTTCAGAGTTCACCATAAAAATATGAATCAGAGAAACAGATGTATTTTCATGTGTGAATTTCAATAAAAATTAAAAACCTGTGAACAATGAAAGTGAACAGATGTTCAAAAGCCAACAAGATTCTAAATCTAGAATTATCCATTTCTTGATTCATATGTATACTCCTCTTTATTAAGAGGAAAAATGTGTTAATCATAATTTTAACTATGGCTCTTCTTTTCAATATTTAAAATCTTATGTAGGTGTCTCGTATTTGGAGTATATTAATTTTAAAGTCATCTTATAATATACGTACAGAAAAGTGCCCAAGTCATGAGCCTATGACTCAATGAATTTTCATAAAGGGAACAGACCCATGTAACACGCAAATGAAGACATATAACTTTATCTACACCTCCAGATGTTCCTCTACTATGCCCCTCAACAGCCCCCAAACACAACTACCAGTTTCTACTACTACTATACTAGATCCGTAGTTTTTCGAAATTTATGTAAATGGAATCACATAGAATACACTATTTTGTGTCTAGCATTTTTCCTGGGATAAAGATTTAAAACTTATTTTTTCTTAGATTCTTGTTTTCTAGGAATTTTTGAAATTCATTTATTATTTTTAATGGTTAGCCTGAAAATCTTTTGAATATCTAAATAGATATTCATGTCATTGGTGAATAATGATAGTTTTATTTCTTCTTTTTCATTCCTCATGTATTTTTATAAGTTTCTTCTCTTATGTACTGATTAGGTTCACTAAAACTATGCTAAATAGAAGAGGTACTATCAGGCATCCTTGTCTTGCTTTAAACATTTCACTGTTAAATATATTTTTCATTTTTTTGACTAATCCTCTCTTCTGTTGTGCCCAACCTGCTATTAAATTCACCATCTGAGTTCTCAATATTAGTAACTGTATTCTTATATTGATTCTAAATTTATGTTGAAATTCTACATCTTGCCATCTCTTTTCTTAAACATAGATCATATATATCTGATATTCCAGTAGCATCTCTGGGTCTGTATTCCAAATGGTCCTAGTTGGTTGTTCTTTGTTTGTTTGTTTTGACACATTTTTATTAAATGCAGGACACTGAAGAAACTCTTGTGTAATACTTCTCCTGAAATCATTTATCTTATTTTCTAGCAGGCAGGCACCAAAATTAGAGGTAGATCTCCCCAGTCCAATCAGGGACTGAGCTGACTTGATTAAGCTGCAGCCTTTGCTAGGTCTGATCTCTAATTCCCCAACACCTCTGTAGACTTCTGTGATCCATGACCTCAGTGGGTCCTGAAATTCAGTGTTTGTTTCCCAAGCACCACATGACTCTCTGAAGTTCTAATCAGCTTCTTAGTCACTTTCTTCTTGCCTTCTTAGTCTTTAATCTTTCACTGCTCATGAATGGGTAAACACCTTGGAGAGAAGCTAAGGTGGAATATTTGGCTCACTTTTCTGTACCTCCCTTATCTCCAAGATCATGACCCTTCAAGTCCTGGCAGTCTTGGCAGTTTCAACCTGCTATATTTTGTCTCCTTCCCTTTCAGATTCCAGAAAGTTCAAATGTCTCCTCTTCTTGTAACCAAGCCCTCTTCTGGCTTCTCACCCTCTTTCCCTGCATGAGGTAAAAATCGGCAAATGATCTGAGGGGAAAGCATTGCACAGAATAGCAGGTTCACACCTAAATCACTTCTCTATGAGAACCTGGCTTCTCAAGCCCTGGCTGTCTCAACAGCATCCTAATTCCTTCAAATAGTATTATTATTATTATTTTTTTTGGTATCACTGCAGCTTTTCTTGTTGTCTTTGGCCACTGCATTGGTCTATTAAAACTATTTAATCATAGTGAGAAATAGAACAATTTATTAATTTCTAAAATGTGTTTACAATGAATTTTTGCCACACAAAATTTTGTATTTTATTACAAATAAATTATAGGCAAATATTCTTTTTTTTCATCACAGAGGATTCTGAAAATGGAAAATATTAATTTAGGTAACTATTTCTATTACTACTGAATCACTTGTTTAACATTAATTGATTTCTATAATTTTGGCAAATAGAGGTCTCAAAAATTATTCTCATAATCATGTGGCATTTTTCAATATCATTTCCAGAAATTGCCTTCTAATCATTCAGTGAATAATAAACATCATGCTAACAAAGATATTTCATCACATTTTAGTGACCAAGTGAATATAAATTTGGAAAATAAAAATTTATAAGTCCATCACTCAGAGCTTATCACTTTTACATTTTTGGCTTCTTTGTTTCCATTCTTTCTTTATAACAGATTATATACAATATATATAATATCAAACTTGAGGATGTATTTTAAATCTTGCTTATTTCACTTATTATATCACAACCATTGTCCATGTCTTTCATTTATCCTTTGAAAACTTTTTTTTTTTTTTAGTGTGGCTTTTCATCCTTTTGCATTTAACCAGTTAATCCTATTATCAGATATTTAAGTTGTCTTCCTTTTTCCCACTATTGGAATAAAATTGCAAAGACTATTTTTATATATGAAATCTTTGCACCTTTGGGGGTTTTGCTTAGGTAAATTCTTTGAAATAAAAGTATTAGGTCAGGGATATAAATTTTTGAGGCTCTTATAATTCATTGGCAAATTACCCTAAGAAACTTTAAGCTACAGCACGCTACTCATAATGAATCCTTAAACACTGAACAGCATAAAAACATTCTTCCAATTTGTAAATAAGTTGTAAACAAATTCTTTAAATTTCCATTTTAAAGAAACTTTCATATATACATTTTTCATTATTTTTTTTCTTTGGCTAAGTTGTTTAAATACTTTGATGATATTTTGTAGAATTTGTATTTTTCATATAATATTTAGGCTTTTTCATATTAGAAATGATAACTTTTTTTTCCTACTGAACTCCATCTAGGGAAAGTAATTACACCAGTTACCATAACAGTGCTTCATTCACTGAGAAACTCAGTGGAGTGGTAGAAAACACACTAAATTGGTGCCAAACAACAAAAGGCAAGTTATTCTCCAGATCGTGCTTAAAGTTCGCACCGTTGTGCATGTAAGGAAATGGAGGGTTAAAGCCAATGGAAACACCTCAATCTAAAGGACAGCTGAGGACCACACCCAGTAGTTCTGTTCCTCCCACTGAGCACACACTCATTGGCATTAATCATTATTTTCTGCTTTCATTAGGCAGAGAACAGCACTGTATCGCTCCTGCACCAAAATTAGAGACTGCTTCTGGAGTCAGGCTGAAGAGACATCCAGTTGCAGGAAGAGAGAAAACTCGAATATTGAAAGCTAAACACTAGGATTTCCTCTCATTTAATTTTCAAAAAATGAAAAGAAACTATCCCAGCAAATAAAAGACAAGAAATGAAAGATTCACTTATAAAACACATTTACCAAAATTCAATGTCCTCATACATGTGTCCGAAACGACCATTCATCCCTCCTGCATCAGGCAGTCCCAAGGTCCGAGTCATGAGGTGGCCATGTTATAACCCATCTTCCTCTCTAAGAGCCTGTGTTCAGACTCTCTGACTCACTCACATGGATACTACCAGGCTCAAAGCAGATAAGGTTGCAAAAAGACTGCCAATTATGCATCAAGGTATTATTATACTTCACTTCCCTGAATGAGAGAAATGTGACATGATGCTAGTGGTCTATACAATAGAACGGTCCCCTAACTTCTTACGGACAAAACTATTTTATCCATGTTTGCAATGTGTCTAAATAAAAAGCTCTATTCCAAGGCTTCCTTGTAGCTGGGTATGATAGCATCCTGTCTAAAAAGATATTAACCAATGAGATATAGTAGAATGAGATAAAAACAGAACCCATGGGTAGGCTCCTGAGAAAACTCCTCTAAAGAAGTGAAGCTGGCAAACAACCTTTTTTGCCCTTGGCTTTTCACCTCCATCATTCCTGAGACACAGGCATAATGTCTGGCATCTCAGTAGATACCTTGAAAGCATGAGGGCAAAGGCGGTCCCACCCTAAGAACCACAAAACCAAAGCAAGCCTGGGCCCCTGATGACATTGTAAAGCTGTCATACTATCCCTATACTGCCCATCTTCAGACTCCTTTAAAATGAGGCACTCCCCGCCCCCGACATTCACTGAAGTTACTATTTGATTGGGAGTAGGGGTATCTGTTAATCAGAGGCAAAAGTTATTCCTGACTGATGGAATTCCTGAAGTACCCCTTCAACTACCTCATCTCTGTTTTCCTCTGCTGCTCCTCTATTTTGATTATTTTTTTGTTCTATCTAGCACCCTTTCCTCTGCAACTGACTAAATATTCTCTCCCAGAATCTGGTGCTTAACATTTCACATGACTTAGAAATCCCTCTTACTTATACAGACTAAAATTTTTAATCAGGTCCTTCACATCATCTAATTTATTCCTTTATTTGTTAATTGCTTATTTATGTAAATGATTAAATACTTACTGCTCATTTGAAAAAGAGTTACTGGAAAATCAGAGGCATGGTTAATTCAGAAATGGAAAAAACATATAGGATAAATTGGTGTTATAATCAGGAAGATATCCAGAAGATAGAATAGTGACAGAGCCTTTTATAAACTATAAGGTTGTGTTTACCCACTACTACCAATTTACATGCAAAGATGACTGATTTCTAAGTAACTGCTGAATCCCTAAAAGAGAAATGTTAATCTTTATCTGACAGATTTTGTTGAAAATTTCTTTTACAACGTGGGCTTGGTGAATTTTATTTTTCCTGATGTAATCTCCTTGTGGGTGTAGTTAGAAATCCGAGTATATCCTACTTAATACCTTTGATGCTACATCAGTATCTATCTATCTATACATATCACAATCATTTGCTATTATCATTACCTGTAGTAAATATTAGACACCACTTCTAATATTTAATCCCCTGGTCGTCCTCTCCCTGAATATCACTCAGCTTCCAAATACAATGAAAAGGATAGAATTTCACCTAGCCAGCTTCCTCTAGTTGACACATAAAACACCACTGCTTTTGCACTCTGGTGGGGAAAGGACAAATTCAAGTACCTACATTGACCAAGCCTGTAAATTAAGTGAGCGAAGGCACAGAGTAAATATTTTCTTCTCTCCTGATGGAACTAAACAAGTGTGAAGATTACTGGCAGCCACACTAAGGATCAGGTGAGCGAGCAGGTAGGAGTATTAGACCAAAGGGGAGGGCATTGACCTTCCATACAGCCATACTCAGCTGCGTGGACACGGCCAGTCAGGGATCTGACTCAGTGGTGCCAGATCTGCTTTTTCAAGAGTTTCTAGAAATCTAGATGTCAATTCTATTGCTGAAATGGAGCTAACACCCTGTGGGCCGATCTGGAGGATCACTAGGTTACAAGCCCAGGAAGAGGGGAAAAAACTTGCTAGTGATTAAGAAGTTACCGTGCTTCTCACTGCACAACCAGAAGAAGTGCTGAACACATAATGGCAGGATGAGAGCCTGAGGGTCACCAATACCCCAAACCCCTAGCCACACACAGAGAGGAGTGCAGCTCCCAGGGACCCTTCGCCACACCCCAAAGATGAAAGAGGCTGATTGTGTCCAAAGCCCATGAGACAACTGAAGCCCTGGGGCTCAAGGCTCCTCTGCAAACCGTGTGAAGCCTCGGAATTCTCCCGGCTGGCTGCTGCTGTACCCTGTCCTTCATTGCACTACAACAGCAAACCTCTCTGGGATTTTTACAGTATTTGAATTATTTATTTGTATTATTGACACTTCATGCTTCTCAGTTTGGATTCACTTTCCTTATATTCGTTTGTTCTGTTTTAGTCTTACATACCTATTATAGACTTAAAATTTTTGATTTTCTTTCATTATTTATATTTATTTATCACAATTTGTAATTGTGTTCTTTTAAAATTTTGTCTAGTTTTGCTTAATTACAGGCTGAAGACTTATTTTATAAATATAGGGACTTCCCTGGTGGTGCAGTGGTTAAGAATCCGCCTGCCAATGCAGGGGACACGGGTTCAAGAAGATCTCACATGCTGCGGAGCAACTAAGCCCGTGCACCACAACTACTGAGCCTGCACTCTAGAGCCCGCGAGCCACAACTACTGAGCCCATGTGCCACAACTACTGCAGCCCACACGCCTCGAGCCCGTGCTCCGCAACAAGAGAAGCCACTGCAATGAGAAGCCCATGCACCGCAACGAAGAGTAGCCCCCGCTCGCCACAACTAGAGAAAGTCCACATGCAGCAACGAAGACCCAGCGCAGCCAAAAATAAAAAAAAGAAAGAGAGAAAATATACATTTCTTTCCAATTTATTTTAATTTATAAAATTATTTTAACATGGAAAACAGAGACTTGGCTATTATTGGTAGTATTATTGTAGCCACTTATTTTGTATGTATTCTCTTTAATATATAATATATAATTATATAATTAGGTGTAAGATGTAATATGAAACAGAAATAGATATAGAAAACAAAAAGAAACGGTCTGACGGGGAAAGTTAAGACTAACCATTATCCTAAGAAAGGAAAGATGAATATTTTTTCTCTACAGTTTTTTTAACTATAGGAAAAAAATCGCCCTTGCAAAACTCTAAGTACCTAACTGAATTATAAAAGAATGCTGTCTTTCCACATTGAAAGCTACCCAATTTATTGAGGAATGTATTATATACAGTCCATGATTATTAATTCAGATTGGATTATTGGTCATTGGATTATTGAATAGTCTGTGGAAATACACAAATCTATACATCTTAGGATGAAAAGAAGGAAATAAGTGGCAAGTGTATTTCATTTTTAATGAAGTACAGTTCTAAATATTTCATAATATTGTACTATTTAATTTAATCTTTACAACATTGTACAAAAAGGACAGGCTGCATAATTTGCAGGCCCCAAAGCAAACTGAAAATGCAAGGCCCATTGTTCAAAATGTATTAGGAATTTCAAGACAGCGATAGCAGAGCATGAAAAGCTAATCTCAGCCCTTCTGAGGGTGGGGAATGTGTGACTGCACAGGCCCCAGGCTATGAACACCCTGTACCAATAATTTCGGGGGATGAAAGCAGATCATTCTCACTGGTGACTAAGAAATCACATGTAGACCTAGACTTTAAATATGGTAACAGAATGGAGAAATACACAAAAAGTTATGAAGGAGTTCTGTGCAGAACTGAGAATAAGAACCAGAATTACATAAATAAATGATGGAAAAACTGAAGGGGGTTTAAGAAGCATCTATTTTAACTCCTTTATCATGCACATAAAGAGGAAATGAAAAGAAATATATTTATATTCTTTTTACAAAAGCATATGTATACGTGTGTGTGTATACACATGGAGAGAGGGTTACTCTATTCATAAACTGGTTGACAGGTTATTATTGAACAAATGCATTCATTCAACAACCAGCATTTGACACCCACCATATATCCAGACATATAGTGGTCGCTGAGCTCCTAACCTATGTCAGACATTACAGAACTCATAAGATGATAATACAAGTTCCTGCCTTCAGCATGTTCACATTCTAGTTGAGCAGAAAAAAAAATCTATAATACATACATATATATATAACAACTATGAAATAATAACATGCAGAAAACAGGCATAAGAAAATACACTGACTGACATAAAGGTCCATGTCCTGCGGTGACTATTACAAAACCTTTAATCATAGGTGCCAGGTATGAAAAGTACTTGATAGAAAAATGTACACTTCTACTAAATAAACTAAGTAATGGATTTTTAAAATTCATTTATTCAGTCAGTCAGTTATCAACTATTTACTGGGACCCCATAGTGACACCACAGTTCTTGATGTGCCATTTACTAGTAGTCCAGGGCTAAATAAGAAAAGCATGCACTCTTCTATAATTTCTATTTTAATGGCTAAAAGAGACTTCGAGAAGTAAACAAAAAATATACACTTTCAGGTAGTAAAAAATGCTATGAAAAAATATATATACCAGGGTAAGGGATAAACAGTGTGAGGGCTTGGTTTGATTTAGATTAAACTGAATGGACCAGGATGTTATACTCTTTTCCTTATGTGGAAATAATGTTTTCTACCATATAGACTCCCAAATGTTTTGACTCAACTTTCATCTTAGAACATTTACATATAAGTAAATCCAAAGTGTTATCACTAATAATTAGATTTCATGTATTTTATTCTTTAAATTATGACAAACAAGTAATACATTTAATCCTTAAACCCTGAATGCTTTGTTCTCTGAGATAAGAACTTTCCCAAAAGCAAATGAGTGCACAAATTTTCATGGGGTTCTTGCCTTTCTGAAAGTTGATTCAAAGATTAGTGTGTAAAGTTCCTGCTATTAAGTACAATCATTTTTACTTGTGAATATGAGTAGGAAAGATTACAAGTTGTCAAGAAGTTCCAGAGCTTTTGCCCATGACAGAATGATGGGTCCACACGCTGTATTTAAAACCCAGCTGAATGTATAAAAATAGTATTTAACTTTCATAGTCATTATGAGCTGAAGCAATTTATTGAACCCTTCAATCAGGAGAGGAAACAAAAGATGGGAAATGGGTGGATGACTCATTTCTTCATGTGTTGTCTACATAGTGCTATTCTGATAATTGGATGATCTGAAATTTAAATGAAATTGTGTTAATGCATTTTAGAGAGGAGACAAGCACAAAATATTTCAAAAACAAAACCAAAATACTGTAAAAAGCAGAAAGAATCCAAGGAAAGGATGTCTTGTAATTAAAAATGCACGAAGATTGTGTATGAAATGCAGAAGAATAAAATCAACTTTAAATAAAATGAAAACTAAAAAGCCAGGAAGAAAAGCCTTCCTTATACCTAAAAACCCAACTTGAAATCTTGTATCTATTCACTGTTCTAAAACGCTTTGTTTTAGAATTAATATTAAAAGTAAATATTTAATTCCTTTTTAAATATATTTGAAAGAATAGCAATTTCAGGAATATCTGTAGGCTGTACTTTAAATAATTGACTTGATCATATTTCGTATGAAGTAATTTGAAGATGACTCACTCAACTCCCAGTGACAAAGAAATATATGTATTTTTGCTTCTTGTGAAACACTCATTGGTACCCTCAAATACCACCTGTTCAAGCAATTTCATCCCATGACTCTCAGAACAAAAGAAAATTCTGTCATAGGGGAACACTGGCCAAAACTCCAAAAGAAATTACTGTGAAAGATTTTCAGTTCTACCACATTTTGTATTTCATAATTATGCAAAACGAATGCAATGGCGGATTTTTTTTTTTTGAATAAGAAGATAAACGGATATTGGAAGCCAAGTGCTAATTCATTTTATTCTCAACTCACGCTAAGACCTGACACCACATTCCCTTCCCTTTGTTCTTCAAATGCTGTCCCTCAAGGGCAGCAGCAGCTTATAATCTACCCACTATGTAGCAATGACAAATATGATGCTTTTACTTTTTTAAGGCATTAAAGTACATTTCATTCCTACCAAATTGTCTATAAAATAACGCCCCTGACCATCTTTGAGGAGGGGAGTTAAGCTTCTAATGATGAGCAGTACGCTTTCATCAGGACCTCTCAACGCACCCTGAAATTGTATACCATGCATGACAAGTAAAAATCTTTTTTGACATATTTTTCATTACAGCTCCTTCCTTTCTTCTAACCTTACATTACTATTTGGTAATATATTTTGTGGTATACTAGTAATATTCCTTTGAAAAAGGGCTTTATTTTATTTTAATGAGTTTTCATTCAGTAATAATTAAATGGGGCGACACGAGTGAGGATTTGTTTTTGTTATAAAACTAAGTCATACTGCACAAAATCAACTCAACTGAGTCATGAGCAGATAAATGACATCAGATTAATTTAAGTGCTAGCAATACTGAATGGGAAAGTATAGTACCAATTCCCAGGAAATGTACTTCTTTTCACACAGACATGGAATTTCCATGAAAACCAGGAGTAAAAGAGGTACTTGGCATATAGTAATGGGAGTACTTCTGTCTGTGTGATGCAGCCAATATAACAATGATTGATGGAACAAATTATTGTTCCAATCATTTTCACTTTGCTTCGCCCATCACTGACTTGATTTCAAAGCCAATGCATGCACACACACATATGCTTACATATATTCACATTTTTATATATGTATAAGCACACATTAAATTGAAATGTTTTAAAATTATTTTATTTGAAAATATCATCACCTCTAAGTCACTGAAAATGCCAAAATTTTTGTTTAGCAAAGCCTGCTCTAAACAACTTCTGATGTATCTTCCCATTTTGTTACTTTGGTGATCGATACATAAAACTCTTTATGACTATGAAAAGGAAATTTTCTAATTAGTGCCCATGGAATTATCTAGATTTAGTAGATTCAAACATTAGCCTCAGTGAAGAGTTAATTTCAGGACTAAGTTGGATGTGATTATTTAATTATACCATATATAAAATGACTCTAATTAAATTCCTTCATAAAACATATTTGGTATAATGAGCTCGGACAAAATTTATCAAGGCAGTAGACTGAATCTTTGGCAACCAAACAAATACCATGACATGATATTTCCGGCACAAGACACAGCAATATCAATTCGGAAATACTGGAACACACTGAAGTATTATAAATCATCATGACCAGTTTATTACACAGCGGAAGTGAGGAATAATGATCCGTTATAGCTTCTCCTTCCCATCTCTGGAGAGCACAAGCTGAAGCTATTTTTAAGTGGTTCAATGCACTTAAAAATTGCTAACCTAGCATTGCTAACTCGGTGACTCTAAAGAAAGTCAAAGAAAAGGTTCCAATTAATTTTTAAATAGAAGGAAATATAAGCAGTATATTTAAAGCCTATAATCTATAAAATGTTTGAACAGGTTTCTAATCAAATATGGAGAATCTATATTTATGGGGAGTACTACGTGCCAGTTCCTCCCAGTAGCCCTTCATTAAACAAGAGGTCATGCACATTTCTGATTCACTCAGCTTGAAAATGAATCGTAAGATTAAATGGCAATAAACTAAGGTAACTTTCCCACTATGCAGATGTATGTTTGATGATTCAAAGAACGGGTGCACTTGCCACTGCCTAATGAGGAAGTCGCCTTTCTCCCTGACAAGAAAAGCATCTGTAAAAGGTTTCCGATTCCCAAAAGTATATTTCTAGATTTACAGGTTCTTCTGTTCTGAACTGCCACTGGGAATCTCTTGGCTAACATTAGGAACAAACTGAAAAGGAAACACATTCTGAATTTTTTTCAGTGTATTACATAAAAGAATAAAATGGAAGAAAAATTATCAAAATGTGGTCTCTTACCCACTGGAAAAAACATTCAATCTCATCACTGAGTAAATTGTTAATTCTTAGAGTTCTATAGGCTCTGTATTTTCTAATAGCTCACTAGAAAATATGCCACTTAAAGCAGATTTTTGGTTTTGGTGTTGATGGTTAGACAAACAATAATTGTTCCCCGTAAGTTTTCTTTAGATACTGGCCAAATTATGCCAAAATTAAGTTATGATGAATATAAATGGTGAAGCATTTTTTAGTCTGGATTTTCAGTTCAGATCCTCACATGAAAGTAGAAAATTAATGCCGGGACTGTTTATAGAGTATTTGAAAAGGCTTTATATGCCCATCTTTATTCATATATAACCACTAACTTCTATGTAGTTCAGGTTTACATTATTGGAGCTAATCCAAATATACAAAGAGCTGTGCATTTAATCTTCTCTCCTTGAGTGCATTCAGATTAAGGGATGTTTCTCCTGTTCCCACCATCTACACTAATAAAGTATTTATACAACAGCAAGAATTGAAATGGGGCCACATTTTATGTATTTCTAACCCTCTGAGCACATAACATAATTATATTGTCTTTAATAAGCTTTGAGAGTTTTTTACTCCATAAAACTATATGACATGGAGTAACGTTGTGACTAACATAAGTAATTTGCTTATGACTAAACTGGAGTTTATTTCAAAGAGATAATATTCTTATTCATTCTATTGAAATAGAAGTTACTTTGGGCTCTTTTATTTGGTTTATTTGAGCTTTTTTGGAGGGGGGTCGGGGTGGTGATAGCCCATTGACTAAATCTTTTGCTTCGTAGAATATTTTGTGCTACAAAACCTTGAGAAACTCTTATTTGCAGAGGATGCACAGAAAATTTAGGCAACCAAAATTAGTTTTTAAAAAGTATGTATGGGGTTTTCCCTGGTGGCGCAGTGGTTAAGAGTCCGCCTGCCAATGCAGGGGACACTGGTTCGTGCTCTGGTCTGGGAAGATCCCACATGCTGGAGCGGCTGGGCCTGTGAGCCATGGCCGCTGAGCCTGCGCGTCCGGGGCCTGTGCTCCGCAACGGGAGAGGCCACAGCAGTGAGAGGCCCGCGTACCGCCAAAAAAAAAAAAAAAGTATGTATGAATGATATGAAACTTCCCAGATAATTGTACATTCTCATTTTCTTTTTGACTATATACTATACAATTTAACATGTTCCCAATACAGCTGTTACAGTTAAGACATGCCCATGAAGCTACAAAGGACAAAAAGAAATTAAAATAGAAATTGAGCCTATTTGCTTATAAAATGAATTTTTTATTTTATTTTATTTTTTGTGGTACACGGGCCTCTCACTGCTGTGGCCTCTCTTTTTGTGGGGCACAGGCTCCGGACGCGCAGGCTCAGTGGCCATGGCTCACGGGCCCAGCCGCTCCACGGCATGTGGGATCCTCCCAGACCGGGGCACGAACCCGCGTCGCCTGCATCGGCAGGTAGACTCTCAACCACTGCGCCACCAGGGAAGCCCTAAAATGAATTATTTAAAAGGAGCCCAACAATGGAAGCACACACACACACACACACACACACACACCCTTATTTTCAAAAGGATCTATATCTATATATCTTTTTAAATGTAGGAAACACTGGCCTTGGTGACATCACAGAACATGAGAACCTCACTGCTGCCTTAAGGCATTTCCTATCGCTGGTACCACCCAGGATCACTCTTCCTCCAAATCTTTCCCCAGCTGGTTTTCTTAGTTCATTCAGAGCTCAGCTCAACTATCAAGTTCTCATGCATGTCCTTTTCTGCTCACCCCAACTGTCCCCCTCCTCCTGCAAATACCACCTGCCCCCCACAAATCATCACACTCAATCCTCTCTTCCCTTATCTTCGCTTCATTGCATTTATGAGTTCCAAAAGATCATCCCTTCTGCTTGTTTCTGCTGCTGGAAAGTAAGAGCTCTGTGAGAGCACGTTTATTTCCTGTTTGCTGCATATGACCCACACCTGGCACATCTGGCAGAGAGCAGGTGCACTATAAACACTTATTTTAAAAATGAAACATTTGAGAGAGCTAATCCCAAATGACTTGCCCAGTAGATTCTCTAATCTTTCCTAGTAAAACATCTTGATTGGAATCTTTCCCATCTTAATGGGAAAGTACCTCACCCTGAATACCCCTAAGCTTACCCATTAACACACACCTCCTAAGCACAAACCGTGGATTCCAGGCCTTTTACCATCTCTCCTTTGAATTCCTCACTTACTGCCTCACTAACAATCAAACTTTCAATGATCTATCAAGTTATCATGTTTATTTATTCAACTAAATGCTTCTTAAATTGGCTAATATTGTCTCTCCATTCATTCTCCTTACTGGGATCTATCTTCTACTTTGAAACACCAAAATCTTAGCCTGTCTACTCCAAAAAACCCAATTAAATTTTACTCAGAGTTTTGAAGAGTGAACATTTTTAACTGGAGGTTTTTGCATTGAGTGGTTAAGATTTTATTTAATCAGCTTTTAATGGAAACACCAATTCTGGTGGAGGAGGTTATATTTTCTATAGTTGCTCATTGATTGAGATACTGGGATTAGAAAGGTCAAACTAATAATATTTCTTAATAAACTTTACTGTCTTCCCACATAATCTTATTTATTTATAGTTCAACATTTTATGCATTACCACACTGTGGTATAATTAAAAGAAATCTCTTACCAGAATTAATGTAGTCAACCCTGTAAACCTTATTTTCTCCCCTATAATTTGAGGGAAAATATCTGACTAATAGGATTATTGCGGTAACTAAAACTAAAGTAATACACATAATCAGCCTAGCCCAATACCTGGCATGAAGTAGGAGGTATGGGGTATTCAATAATTTTCTCTAGATTTTGCTGCGATAATAACCCCCAAATTTCACTGACATACAAGAACAAATATTTATTTCTTGCTCAGGTTACATGTTGGCTGCAACTCTTCTGCACGTATTTTTCTCATTCTGTCCAACGGAATGGCCACTATCTGTGACATGCTGTTCTTACGGCAGAGGGGGGGAAACGCAGGAGGGCTTTCAAAGCTTCTCCTCAGGACTGTACATCCCACTCACTTTTTGTTGGCCAAGACAACTCACATAACTAAGCTTGTTGTCCAGTGGGAATATATCTTTCCCCATGTCCCCACCCCATACAGCAATATAAGTCACATGGCAACACACATGGAAAGAAGAATTGGGCACAGTAATAAAATCTACCACTCCATCAACGACATGGCTTAATAACATTTCACAATTGCTTCCTCACCGGCCAAGTAGATATGAAAACAGGAAACTCTGTCCAAAAGTAGATATATTCATTATGAATGTGCCTTAAGTGGCTTACAAGAACTCAAACAGTAGTCAGATCAGTGATCTACCTTGAAGTTCAAGACCCAGCAGGCTCTCCCACCATACTCTGATATTCATGTACTCTTTGAAATACAAATTTGAAAGTTAACGATTCTTCTGAGCTCTTCAACCAGTACCAAGAAACTTCACTATCCAGCAGTACTCCCCTGTTCCTGGACCAGCAGTATCAGCATCACCTGGGAACTTGTGAGAAATGAAAGATTTCAGGCTCCACCCCAGACCTGCTGGATCTGAAACTCCAGGTAATTCTGATGTACATTAAGGTTTGAGAACCACTGCTTTGTCATTAACAGCAATTATCAGACGTAAAAACAATATAACCAGGTGGAAAGTAAACTAAAGGCTGAATTTAGTCTGTGACTCAGAAGTTGCCCTTTTCTAAATCAATATTTTAGAAGAGCAGCATTTTTACTTCCAAACTTGAAAACCTGACAGTCTGTTTTAAGAAAAACTAAGCTCAAGGAAGAAAATAATGCATTTTCCTCCCAAAATTATTTTTCAGTGGAGATAAAAGCCGTATAAATAGATCCATATAATTGTGCATATCATCCACAGAACCCATATGATTATGTACAGTGTGTATTATTTTTTATTGTTGAGTAATATTTCATTTTATGAATTACCACCCTTAACTCACCCATAAGTGTTTTTTGCAGATATTTATTTTGGGTTAACACCTAAGTGGCACAGAGTTACTTTTTCCAAATTAGCTGTTCCATTTTATACTCCTAACAGCAATGAGAGTTCCAGGCTTTACATCCTCACCAACATCTGGTGTTTTTAGTCTCTTCAATTTCATCTATCCTATTGGTTGTACAGGGGTAACTCACTGTGGTTTTTTCATTAACATTTCCCTGATAATGATGTTGAATACTTTTCCATATGGTTATGCCAAGCATATGTCTTCTTTTGTGAAGCCTCATCAAGTCTTTTTACTACGTAATTGAGTTGTTTATCTTTATTACTGAGTAATAAAAGATGCTTATACATTTTAAATACAATTAAGTTATTGTCAGACATATGTATTGAGACTATGTTATCCTATGTGTGATTTTCTTCTTTTTATTAATAGTGTCTTTTGATAACTAGAAGTGTTTTTTTTTTATTATGAGGTAGTTCAATTTATCACTAGTTATAGTTTTTGTTCTTGCACCCCCTATAAAAATCTCAGCCTAACCCAAGGTCACTAAAATACCGTCTCATGTTTTCTTCTAGAAACTGGTTGTTTTAGCTTTTACATTTGATTATGCATGGTGTCCAATCATTCTTTTTCATACATTTATTCCATTATTCCAGCACCATTTGTTGCAAGGTTTCCTTTCCTCATTGGCTCACCTTGATGGCCAGCTGTACCTGTGCTGTAATTAGTTACTTTGACATCTCTTAGCACTCTTGGAATATTTCAGTGTGACCTAGGATAGTATGATGTGTGTGATACATGTTTGCAATTTTCTCCTGCAGTTTCTCTTTGTGGGTGTCTGAAAATACATCTAACAACCTCATTAAATGATTTTCATCATTTAAAGAATTGTAAGATATTTATATACTTAACTTCTACATATTAGTTTTACCTAACAAGAAAAAACATTGGGCAACTCCATATCTCTATTTCTTTTCATTTGTAAAGAAACCCTAACTAAATATAAAATCATAGTAAATTGGCCTAAAGTGAAAATGAGTACTAGTGGATAATTATAGCAATCAAAGGATTTCTCTTGATATTTACAGATTATATAATGATATATGTTTAGCCATTTGTGGTCAAATATAATTTCATGAAACAGGCTCTGTGAGATGTTTTGTTCTAGGATCAATTAAAATTTTAGGAGATATTGGGTTGGAGAGAGTTGAGGAGTGTCCTTACTGTGGGATGCATCAGTGCCTTTAGCAAAATGATGGTTGTTGTGTATTTCTAAAGAGGACAGAGTAATCCACAGAGGAACAATAAGAATAACTACAGAACAAGCATAGTGACAGTCAAATTCAGAAAAACACATGCTTCTAAAAACTTTTTTTAGCCCTACAAGATTTTTTTTCTTTGTTGATTGCAATAAGAGATATAGCTTCAATTTTTTAAAAAAAGCCATGCAGGAGAGCTAAGATAAAAGGCAGCTGGGTGAGAATGGGAGAAGAACACAGAAAGTCAAGCACATTTGTAATATTAAAGTCTCTAATGAAAACAATAAAGGGCAATACTCGCAAGGGGGATCAGTTTAATCAGTGGTTCAGAATAGAAACTTGACAATATTTCCAAAAATGCCTAGGAAATGAATAAAGACAAAATAACTGGAAGATGATGCTGGCTGTAGGATTACCCAATCTAAGAATCATAGGTCTTCCTAGGAAGAGTCAAGTACAACGGTACAGAAGTGATATTGAAGAAATCATTGACAAAGGTATTTTGACCCCAAAATCAGATCTCAGATTGAAGCTACAAACAATTCACCATGCTCCATGGAAAGAGCAATTGAAAGAGATTCACATAATGATAGAATTTAAATATACAGATGTGAAATAAATGTAGATCACCTACAAAGGAGATTTATTGTAATTAAAATATCAGAAGGAAATGGAACATTTAGAGATAAAATGTTATCACTCAAGGTAATGATTTCTAAAGGGAACTTGATGTTTAGGTTTGGGGGCAATAGAAAAATAATCTTAGATATTCAAGGTTTTGAAAAATAAACTACCCAAAGGAAATTCTTTGGGACTTCCCTGGTGGTGCAGTGGTTAAGAATCTGCCTGCCAATGCAGGGAACACGGGTTCGAGCCCTGGTCCGGGAAGATCCCACATGCCGCGGAGCAACTAAGCCCATGAGCCACAACTACTGAGCCTGTGCTCTAGAGCCCAGGAGCCACAACTATTGAGTCCATGTGCCACAACTACTGAAGCTCACATGCCTGGAGCCCATGCTCTGCAACAAGAGAAGCCACCGCAACGAGAAGCCCGCACACCACAACGAAGAGTAAACCCTGCTCGGTGCAGCTAGAGAAAGCCACGCGCAGCAACAAAGACCCAACGCAACCAAAAATTAATAATAAATAAATTTTTTAAAAAAAGAAAATTATTTAAGAATTTACTTCAAAGAGAATAACAGAGAAATGTGAATAAAAGGTATCAAAAATATGGGAGAAGGGGAAAATGGGACTGGTTATAAGCACTGTAATCATTACTTATAGTAGTTAGATTTAATGACCATTACAGCTCAATGAAAATGTCAAAAAATACTGCTTGAGCTCGGTGCTTTGTGACCACCTAGAGGGGTGGGATAGGGAAGGTGGGAGGGAGACACAAGAGGGAGAGGATATGGGGATATATGTATACGTATAGCTGATTCACTTTGTTATACAGCAGCAACTAACACAACAATGTAAAGCAATTATACTCCAATAAAGATGTTAAAAAAAATAGTGCTTGAAACAGAAGCACTATGAAATAGTCGTAATTTAATTGTATTTAATGAGTTCTAAAATCCAAAGTTATAATAATAATTTCCTGTAAGTAAAAATGAGAGGAAAATAAAATGAAGTTAAATCTTTCATTTTCAATAGATGAAGGGCACATGATACCATTTACTTGGAGACCTTGATAACTGCAAAAATTTATACTATGTTTTAAAAATAATATAAGGTAACCATTCAGAGACATAAAATCAGATATATTTATTTGCAAAGCATTGGAGATTCAAACCTACATAATGTGTTTGAATTTCTACTGCTTTTAACTGTAGAAATTGCCGCGTTTCCTGGAGTAGATGGTACTTTTAAAAACTAGGTGATTTGCTGTACAGGAGAAACTAACAACACTGTAAATCAACTATACTCCAATAAAAATTAATTTTAAAAAAAAACTAGGTGAGAGAGATGGGACTGATTCTTCAAAAGGACCATCACTCAAGTACTAACACTAGTCAGTGACTAACTTTTAAGGTCAGCTCCTTGTCTTGGAGAAAGCTGTTATTCACTTACAATCACTTTTTTCAAAAAATGAAATGCCCACAAAATTCTGTTATTCTGTTTTGCACCATGAAACTAGAGTGTCATTTTCAAAATGCTTAAAAGATCAAGGATTATGGGAAAGCCTATAAAAATGTATGGATTATAATGATACATCTTTTAAAATAGCAAAAAAGTTATGAAGAATTTGTAGGTACTATTTATGAAGAAGGCTTAGATTTGTTGTGGATAATAAAATTGATAAATATTTGCTAATTTTAATTTTTTTAATGTGTACATTTTATATAACATTTCTACTCCCCAAACCATTATTTACATACTGCCAGTCATTGGTCTGCTTCATCACTGAATGTCTTAGATCTAGAAAATAGGTTATGCTAGGCATATCAGGATGTAAGCACCTCTTCTGGACCACCGCTGTCCCTTTTTAGACAACTATCAACAGCAAGGAAATTGATATCCAGCCTTTTCTACCTGTTTCTAAAGTTTCAATTTGTGGTTATTTCATTGAACACTCCAACTCAAATTTACTCTATTAGGATGGTGATATTAAAGCTGACAGGAGCTTTAATCATCACAGAGCCTGAAATATCAGTTTAATTTCTACTGAGTGTTCAAATAATTAAAGTGAAACAAACATAATATTATGAAAGATGATGAAAATAATTAGGCTTATTTTTCAGGATGTGCACATACCGCCTTTAGTTTCTGATATTTAAATGTTACTTCTAGGGTCTGTGCAAAATACTGAACAGAAATACTACCCCATGATGAAAAACCATTTAAAGTATATTTCCTGGCCTCTCCAATAATTAATGCAATCTTTCAAAATTAAAAAAAGTGACCTCCTTTTTAAACATTAATTTGTCAAATGCTTAAATATCAACCTTACTTTGTTGCGTCTTGAGAAAGCATTTCAGACCGTAAAGGTTAAGTATATTACTGGCGTATTTAAGTTACAAATTTCAATTTCTTGTACAAATTTACCGTCCAGCTTAGAAGAGGCCAGCACACCTTAGTCAGTAATCTGGTTCCATCAGGTCTAAATGCAGACCCTCATAATGACCTTACAAATGTGTTTGCAGTGGGAGGGAGTATAGTGCCAAGACATGAAGTAGAATGATCAAGAATCAAAAGATGTCACGTGGTGCCAGGAGAGGAAATGATTTAAAAAATAGGCTTGGGTACCTCAATACATCTTCCTGAATTTATTATCATTAATTTCTTTTAGGGATTCATAGGGATACTTCCCAGGGCACTCTTTTGCCCCTTGTCATTGAAACTAGAAGAATCATTTTCCCGCCAGGCTCAGAGAAAAGTCTCAGCCTCGAGGCACTGCTATAATCTGTCACAGATTCTCCAAAGCAGGCGTCATCACTCACCCAGACACCCTAAACCCTTCCTCTCTTAAACAGAAGCAAAACAGGTTGGCAAACCTGTAAGAAAGGAACGATGCAGCCCTTATTAATCCTTGTGGTGAATACCAATCACCTGGGGATGGCATTACAATGTAGATTCTGATTAAGTAGGTCTGGGGTGGGGTCTGGAATCCTGCACTTCTGATGAGCTCCCAGATGATGTGATGCTGATACTGCTGGTCCAAGGACCACACTTTGAACAGCAAAGGTACAATGGCTGAGGCCTGGTCAGTCAAAATCCCACCATTTATCTGATATGAGATCTTGCACAAGTCCTTCTTCTGAGTGTAATTTCTTCCTGGGTAGAATGAGAATATCCACTGAGTTTTTTTGTTTTTTTTGTTTGTTTTTTTTGCGGTACGCGGGCCTCTCAGTGTTGTGGCCTCTCCCGTTGCGGAGCACAGGCTCCGGACGCGCAGGCTCAGTGGCCATGGCTCACAGGCCCAGCTGCTCCGCGGCATGTGGGATCTTCCCGGACCGGGTCACGAACCCATGTCCCCTGCATTGGCAGGCGGACTCTCAACCACTGCGCCACCAGGGAAGCCCTGAGTTATTTTTTTAAATGTTATACGATTAATGATAAATTTATGTGAAGTCCTTGGCACGGTGTCTAACATATTGTAAATGCTCAATAAAAGTTAACTATTACTATGATTGGATATGAATACAAAGATGGGCCAGATGAGCTCTTTTTTTGGCTTTGCACAAGATAAAAACCTTTATTTACAAATATTCTATTCCTTTAAAAAAATATATATATATATACAGAGAATAGGATTTGGATAAAATATGATAAAATCACAGGAAGCAAAGGCAACTTCTGATAAAATCAAGGAGAAATTGGTGACATCCAGAAAATCAAAACCAGTTATAACAGTTACAAAAGGGTTAGGGCAAATAGATTGCAGGAGAACAAACCACACCAAATTTCTCTTGAACCCTCTACCCAGTATTTTTGATCCATAAGTTAACAGCCAGCTCAGAAATTTCAAGTTATATAGAGTCTTATTTCTACCCACTTCACATAATGGTGAAGTCATTTATTTAACAAATACAAGATCAGTGAAAGCGATTGTCTCCATTCAGAGAATACTGTTATAGAGTTATCTAGCCCTACAGGTAACCCTCGAACCACAGATGAAATGGTGTCATCCCCTGAAATCAAACGAAATCTGTCATCTCATGGGTTATTACCCAGCTGAATTTTCATTGTCAAAGCAAAGACATATTCAGTCTTAACTGGTAGGAATATAACTAATTTAGAATTTTAGAAGGTGCATAATCAAGAATCTACCCGTTTATAACTAAGCAGTTCTTCCAAGTCTGCACCAAGACTGTTTACTAAGTCAGTCTGCACACTGCAGGGTATAGTCACCTTCTGTCACTTTGTGACATCAGTTCTCCATCAGACACAATGATGATTAAATCTACAACCTTGGAAAAAGCATTCAAAACAAGATTGAAGCTTCAGCCAAGATTATTAGATGTACATCGTTGGAAAGAAATCACGTCATTTCTCTAATGTTGACCTGACAAATAAGACACACCCCTCCACTGAACTTGCTTACAATAAAGTGATAAAAATATCAAAAAAAAAACAAAAAACCTACAACCTTTCATTTGGTAAAACAGGAAAGATAATCACAAGAGCTGCTGCAATTGTGTCACCGAAAAAACAACTCTGGCTTTAAAAAATAAGTACACTGCCTCTGCCTCTACATTTATCTATCAGCAGGGGACCATTATGGGGTGACAACATTCTGTTCCAGAAGCATTATCTCTGAATAATTACCTGCTTCTTCTCTCTGTGCACTGATGTACCGGCAGCTCTTTTAATCTGGTATATGGCAGGATTCACAGACTGCACCTTATTACTATAAAAAAAGATGCCTTTTCCACCCCTTACAAAAATGAGGGTAACTGTTAGCTACCTCGTGAACCGGCTGCAGTTCAGTTCATTTACAGCCTACTGATGGGGAGGGTTTCCCTTCCCTTCCTGAACCACTTATCAACAAAGGAATCTGTGGGTGGCTCCAGCTGGTTGCAGCGACCAGGATTTGAAGGCAGAGGAAATCCTTGATGCCGGGCTCTCCTGCCTGAGTCTCAGTAGAGGCACTGATTTAAGAGGAATAAAATGCAGAGCGGCTTCAAGCCACGCGCCAGTACTGGACACAAACGCTCATTCTTATCGTTTTGATTTTATTCTTCCTCAGCTTTTGGTCTCAATCCATGACCGACCCCAGGTGAATCTATAATCCTCAGCCCTCCCCACTCTTCTTGCACAGACGCTTACTTCGCTTCCTTTTGGAGTGACAGTCTATTTTTAAATAATTTCAGGTGAACACTGAAAGGCTCAGAGCAGGGAAAATGAAAGGCACTGTAGTTACTGGAGCATAAACTATAAATGTTTGCCTAGACTGGAGATGAATTCAGGAAGAAATGGGTGTTTGCTTTCACTAAAGCAAAGGTTTTCACACTTGAACAACAACAGCAACAAGAAACCAGCAGAAACATTTTATTCCAAATGAAATCATTAATAGATCCTTACTAAATAAAACATATATAAGTGAAATTTACCTGGAAGAAGCAAGGGGTAGAGCTAGCCAAAGAGCAACAAATCCAGATTTTTTTCTCTCCAAAGTAACCTTTCCAGGATCCCTCCAGGATATCTCTAGGAGCCCTGGGGGCTCTGGGCCACCCTGTACACATGACTGCTCTAAATGAATACACGACCCCGTATATATTGCTATTTTCAATAGACTGCAGATGAGCGTGTTTAATCAATCTAATGGGATATTTATGAAATTTGTTCGGTTAGTTGTTTTATGCAATGGGGTATTTTGAAATGAAATTTAAAACAGACTCAAAAGGCTAGAGTATATATTCAAAAAAGTAATATCTCATTCCTTTATTCTACGTTTTTAATTGGTGCAGCCACTATGGAAAACAGTATGGAGGTTCCTCAAAAAACTAAAAATAGAATTACCATATGATCCAGTGAAATTTACCTGGAAGAAGCAAGGGGTAGGGGTAGTCAAAGAGCAACAAATCCAGATATATGCCCACTTCTGTGCGTATATCTGAACAAAACTCTAATTCAAAAAGATACATGCACCCCTATGTTCATAGCAGCACTTTTCATTATAGCCAAGACATGGAAACAACCTAAATGACCATCGACAGATGAATGGATAAAGAAGATGTGGTACACATATAGAATGAAATATTACGCAGCCATAAAAAGGAGTGAAATAATGTAATTTGCAGCAACATTGATGGACCTAGAGATTATCATACTAAGTGAAGTAAGTCAGAAAGAGAAAGACAAATGCAATATGATATCATTTATATGTGGAATCTAAAATATGACACAAATGAACCTATCTATGAAACAGAAACAGACTCACAGACATAGAGAACAGACTTGTGGTTGCCAAAGGGGACGGAGTGGGAGATCAGGGTTAGCAGATGTAAGTTATTACACATAGAATGGATAAACAACAAAGTTCTAGTGTATAGCATGGGGAACTATATTCAATATCCTGTGATAAACCATAATGGAAAAGAATATAAAAAAGTGTGTGTGTATATATATATATATATATATATGTAAAACTGAATCACTTTGCTGTACAGCAGAAATTAACACATTTTAAATCAACTATACTGCAAGAAAAAATAAACTGTTCTACATTCAGACTATTCATTAGACTGCCCTGATGATCTCACCCAACATGAAGGAGAAAGTTCTTATGTTAATTGTCCGTTTTAAAAACTTGCATCTCCCCTTAGATGCATGCAATGTGAAGGTTAAATGTGATTGCAATGATTTTCTTTACATCTTTGGAACTACAATGACTCACAGCTGAACTCATTACCTGTCCTTAGATGAAAGTCAACAGGAGACGTAGGTTTTATAATTTTATAGGATCATATTGTCAGGAATCTGTGTGGAACCATACCTGAAGGAGTAACTAAATGCATTTATATGCCTTTTATAAAAATAATGACAATGTTTCTCTATGTGGAGTGAGAAATAAAATAGAACTCTACATTAGGTATTTGGACAGAAATAAGAAAAGAATTTCAGTATAAGAAAATATGAGATGATTCAATAAACAAACTTTTTTTTAGAGAAACCAGGAGGTAGTTAACACCCTAGAATAATTTAAGAGGTAATCTCTAAAAATTTCTTACAGATTGATCATATGCTAAATATTAGATCACTATATCATAGGGTCAAGTTAAATTAATAAACAACAGGTTGCATTATTGTATTAATTTTTTAAGTTTTCTTCAAATTTGTGATGAGGTATTTTTAATAGCAAAGATTAAAACACACAAGTTAAATGGAGAATTAAATCCATCTTAGTAAGGTTAATATCAGTGACATATTAACAAATTAAAATTTTGTTCATCTGTCTGCAAAATGTACATATAATCTACTCTCAATTAGAGAAAAAATCATAAATAATGGGAAATTCCCATATTATTGCTAATTGACTTTAGAATTAAGTCACAAGTACAGGAAAATACACACACATACACACACACACCAACCTCATTCTAGATTCAATTTTTCTTTTCCCTTCCAGATGAGTGCCAGGAATATAAAACTAAACCCATGGGAAGAAGGCCCTGTATTCACTGAAATAAACATTTTCCATTCATGGTTCTCTAACAACTTAGGAACTCATGCTTAGAATGAAGTCTTATTTTTTGCAGATGATTTTTTTAAATTGAAGTATAGTTGATTTACAACATTTCAGGTGTACAGCAAAGTGATTCAGTTATACGTCTAAGAACCAATTCTTTAATTACTTGTACATGATCATTTATTTAAAGGAGAAAACACTGGATTCGTCTGTGCGTTCACTTAGTCATTTATTTCACAAATCATTGCTCTTTACTCTCAGCCAAGTACTTCTTGATGCTAGAATCTAGAAATACAAAGAAAAACATGGCTACTCAAGGAGACAACAATAAGAGAGACCAATGGAAACAAATAGTTATAGTAAAGTAGTGTAGTTGCAAAAATAAAAGTGTACACAGGGTTAGCTGTAGCACGGAGAAGGATATGCTCACAACTACATGCGAGGTTTGATTTACCCCAACAGATGATGTGTCCGTGGATATCCTAGGCAGAGAGAAGAACACACACACACAAGAACCTGGACTAGAATAGTACTGATGAAAATAGAAATAACAGAATTTATACTGACAGAGACAGATGTTATTAGCTTTGTAGAGATAAATAATTTATTTAATAAATATTATTTATTAAATAATATATATGTATTAACAATACGACCATTATAAGGTCATGAGACTATTAAGTGAAACGTATCAAGCACCTAGCACAGTGCCCAGCACACAGTAAATACTCATCAAATGTGAATTACTATTACTCATTAAATCTTCAATCTAATATTGGATGCACTGCATTAGAACAAAAATTGAATCATACAGATTTTTGCATATGGGGAAAGGTTAATTCAATCAATACTTAAGCGTCTAGTACATTCCTATACACACACACATACACACCACTATCTTCAATCTAGTAAAACATTTTCTCCCATTTCTTCTTCTTCTGTTAGATCTCTTTACTCCCAAGCAGTCCAGGCCCTTGACCTGAGGGTGCACATCTTCACTTAAATCTGTGCTGCCTCTGGTTGATTTCCTTGTCTGATTCAGGCTTTGGGGATAATCCACCAAAGTTTTCCACTTTCTGATTTCAATTATCCCCTCAAACCTGAATTTGTCATGACCAACAATCTTATTCCCTTTTGACGAAGATAAAGGTCTGCTTTTTCCCCCCAGAGAAGTCGTAGAGAGTAAAAGAGTTCTGAAAAAGCTTTCTTTTCGTATTATCTGCGTATCAATGCATTAAGACTCTGAAAATCTCCAGTCTCCAAAGTCTTGTGGAGATGGACAAGAGCATTTTAAAGGTGGAATAAAGGCTCTAGAGTGTGGGAACACTTTTCAATGAGTATGCAAAGCTCGTTTTAGGCTTAGCATCAATCTGAGCTGGATCAACTTCCTTATCTCTTCTTAAGTGAGGGGAAAAAATAGAAGGGCTCTAACTCTGAATTTCCATCACCTAAAATCTAGCCTTTTATGAACTGTGAAACCAAGACTCAAGGTCATGATTATATTTTGCTGGAAGATCTTGATGTGTGTAAGGAGTTCAGTAGCGAATTGGCATCCTGCATGACAAACAGAAACAGAAATACTGAGGCTTCAGGCTACACACTCCCAGGTTTTTAAAAAATGTATTTGGAAGGTGATAAGTGAGAAACAGTTCCAATACCATGTATACCCAGGGAGTGGAAAGATTCCTGGGCTGGAAGCATCTACTTGTATAGAACTATCTAAACAGATACTTTCCTGTTAATAGTTCAGAAGAATATTTATGATATTAACATCATGAAACAGTTGTCAGGCCACAAAGATGTCAACGGTCCCTTGGGGAGCATCATCAACAGTTACAGGTGACCTTCATCTTTTATAGTGACATAAAGAAGGGCTGGGCTTCCCTGGTGGCGCAGTGGTTGAGGGTCCGCCTGCCGATGCGGGGGACGCGGGCTCGGCCCCGGTCCGGGAAGATCCCACATACCGCGGAGCGGATGCGCCCGTGACCCATGGCCGCTGAGCCTGCGTGTCCAGAGCCTGTGCTCTGCAGCGGGAGGGGCCGCAGCGGTGCGAGGCCCGAGTACCGCAAAAAAAAAAAAGAAGGGCTGAAGCCACAGCAAGTGTTCCGCATTTGCAAATGATTTGCTTAGTATTCTTTTGGAGAGGAAAGCATAGAAAGTCAATGACAGGACGTAGAAACCCACTATTCCCTACTTTGGGTACAAGCCCCAAATACGTAGGGGTCCCTTCTGCAGTGCTGGGGAGGACCCTAGTAATAGGTGACATATATTTTTGAAATTTTCCAAAAAATAAGACATTTTACCTGAATTGATTAAGACCACACTTTCTTTCTATTCCAACTTCCACTCAGCCACACTTCCCCTCATGTTAAGTGGCACTTCGGGGATTCAGCCAGACCGAAGTTGAATCAAGGGTACATCGACTTTGGGATTAGTGGGGGAGAGTCATTTCCATGGCTTTTCAGGGTATAGGAATGGCTTCTAGGAATACTAGGAATAGTATTGGGTCATGACAATGTAAGGCCAGAGATCAAGTCATAACAGTGATGCATTCCATAA
Organism: Pseudorca crassidens; assembly: GCF_039906515.1. NCBI lineage: Eukaryota > Metazoa > Chordata > Mammalia > Artiodactyla > Delphinidae > Pseudorca > Pseudorca crassidens. The sequence goes on from NC_090313.1 coordinate 10,269,224, forward strand.
TGCCCAGCCCATGTTTGGCAACTTCCACATTAGGGAAGTTGAGAAGAAACAAATTTTGATGTATATAGAGCCATTTACAGAAGATGCATAAAGTTATAATTCCATCATATTCCAGACTTTGTAATGTTTGTGGTATTTGTCTGCTTTTAAAAAAAAGTATGTTGATTTCCCTTTTCCTCCTAAATAAAAATTCACCTTAACTAATTTTGTTCTTGTAATTTTGAATTCATTTTATTAAAAAAGACTCCCAAAATGTAGGCCCTACAAAACTTGGATCTATTTACTTTAGATAATGATGTACACTCAGAATTACAATATAGAAACAGGAAAAAAAATTCAGACCATAATATTAAAATCGTATAATTGTGTTCATGGGCCATTTAAGTAGAATAATGCATTAAATGATGAAATAAAGATGAATATTATTCTTGCCCAAAAGATCTTACTTAATACAGTATATAGCCATTAAAAACACTATATCCAGACTATATTACAACATGGAATAAGCTGTAAAATCTCATATAATTACAAAAAGAAGGATATAAAGTTGTTTAAAAACTAGCTTCCATTATTTTAAAATGATGCAAGAGGAAAGTCAATGAGGAAATTATACTTTAAGCTTTTTATGTTTATGCTGGTAGATGAAATACTAGCAGTAAAAGAAATACCTTTTTAACATTGTTTTTTTTCCGATTGTCTGTAAGAACTCTAAAAAATTCACGGGAATACATAATTCACTCAGAAAAAAATTCTGACTTATATTCTAGTAACTAGGCCAAAGAATATTTCCATAGATCACTGTTTTCTATCACTGCTATAACAAAATACCACAAACTTTGTGGCTAAAAGCAACACAAAATGTATAACCTTATAGTTCTGGAGATCAGAAGTCTAAATGGATTTCACTAGGCTAAAATAAAGGTGTCAACAGAATTGTGTCCTTCTGGCTCTAAAGGCAAATATCCCCTTGTATTTGCACATTTCTGGAGGCCAACCACATTCCTTGGTTCTTGGTCCCATCCCTCCATCTTCAAAGTCAGCAACAGAAGGTTAAGTTCCCATGTCACATCCCTCTGATTATGACTCCTCTTCTGTCTCCTCTTCCCCTTGTAAGAACCCTTGTGATTACACTGGGCCAACCCAGATAATCCACTATAATCTCCTGATTAGCAATCTTAATTCCATGTGCAACTTTTTCCCCTTTCCCACATAATCTATATCTAACATAATCACAGGTTCTAGGGATGAAGACATGAATGTCTCTGGGGGAGCATTATTCTGCCTACCACAATCATTAATGAATTGCCTAATCATGGTGTGCTCTCCCTAGGTTATGAATCTGGAAAATATGCTATATATCATCCTTGCTACACCAAGAAGGCTCTAGATGTAATCAAAGATTCTCAAGACCAATACCAGCCTGAAATGCAGTTATGGCCAGTAAACATTCTTTTGTTGGCTCAGAAGGGCTCTTTGAAGTCTGAAAATCTTACATCTCACCACCCCAGCACTGCCCCCAAGTTGAACCAAGTTTAATACTCCATCAACCCCTTCTTTGGAAATATGAACTGGCTCAAAATTGATCATGGTTCCAAGCTAAGGTAATCCGCCAGTTATTTTTGTTTCTCCCTTGAACTGCCAAGGCAAAGTCTCTTATTTTCCTTGGTCAGGGCACAGTAAAAATACAACCCTAGGTGATGCTAAAACCCATGACCCTTCTGCATGGAGAAAAATTCATCTGCAGTAGGCAAGATTAAGAGCAAAATTCTGACAGAAGCAGAAATGTGTGTGCTGGGGGCAGTTGAGGGGGGACATGTGCCTGCACACACACACACACACACACACACACACACACGTGTGTGTGTGTGTGAGGGAGAGAGAGCAAAGAGAGAAGGAGAGAAATCCCTTTTCCACTCCTCCTAAAGGTCATCTTTACTCCCATCTTTCTCGGTTAGGTAAGCACATAACTCATTTGTTTGTTTCTGGTTGAACTGGGATTCTGCCATTTGCATCCAAATGACTCAATTAAAATAGATGTTGTGTAATATTGTTATATCCTCAGCACTGTAGTTAATGACAAAGGAATTGAAAACATAATCAAGAAAGCTAGATTTCTTTCAGGACATAAAAACCAAACAACTCTTAACATGTCCACAACTGGGGATCTTTCTTAAATATAATCTGGCAGCAGTAATGCTCCACCTTTTTGTTACTGAGAGTCTCTGATCTACAGTAAGCATCAACCAGGGTCTTGTGAACGCTTTCCAATGTATTGCCTACATTGAACAGATAATAGCCAATATTCTCATTATGCATCATTTCTCTCAGTGAAGCCAGTTTATACATAGAAATAAAGCCCTTGGATTCAACCAGAATCTAGAAGCAACATCAAAATTAAAATTAGCTACCCAAATTATTCCATTAAAGTAAATATTAGGGAGATCCTCCTTGTCATTTTATATTGTCAATGTAATTAATTGCATTGAATAAAGAAATGAATACATGAATGGGTATATGATGAACAAACAGTTACAAGCCCAGGAGGTAGCACCTGAATCATTCAAGCTTAATAATCACAGAAGTTATTGCTGCTCCATGACCTGTTTTTCTATCTACTCTACTGTTTCCTCAGGTTGTGTGCTCTGTCACACTGCTTGAAATTTTCTTTGATAATTTATCCCTATCCCTCATATTTCTAAGACTCGTACGGATATTAACTAGCCAAAGTTAAAACAGTAATAATATGACTGAATGTTGATTAGAAAGAAGTTTATAGACTGGCTAAATCTTAGTTTGGAGCCGTGGAGGTATTGCAAAACACCAATTGTATTTCTGTATTATATTTTTATATATGTTAATAAAATTCCGAATAGAACTTGATTAGCATACAAATTAAATTTCCTTCTGTTCTTGTTCCTATACTCCTGTTATTTCTAGAATGGCAGGTTATACTCTTATGAGCATTCCGGACAGCAACATTTATTAATCAGAATGGACACCTGTCATGAGTAGAGACTAAAACCCAGAGCATTATAGAAGAAATGTCATTCTGTTCTGAGGGGAAAACAGGAATTTAATTTTTATTCTCTGCTTGAAATTTCATCTGTGTTTCCAATTATCCTAATAAGAAACTTCAGTGACAAATTCTCATGACTTAGAATAAAATGGTTTTGGGTTTGGTCCATCTTTTTGTTCCAAACTTGAATCTTGTGAACACATTTTTTTAAAAAAAGCCAAGACAACCTACCGAATGGGAGAAAATATCAATATTTGCAAATGATATGACCGATAAGGGGTTAATACCCCACATATATAAACAGCTCATACAACTCAACATCAAAAAACAAACAACCCAATTAAAAAATGGACAGAAAACTTGAGTAGACATTTTTCCAAAGAGGAAATGCAGATGGCCAACAGGCAGAGGAAAAGATGCACCACATCATTAATCATCAGAGAAATACAAATTAAAACCACAATGAGATATCACCTCACACCTGGCAGAATGGCTATCATAAAAAGACCACAAGTAACAAATGTTGGCAAAGATGCTAAGAAAAGGGAACCCTCGTACACTTTTGGTGGGACTGTCGATTTGTACAGCCACTATGGAAAACAGTATGGAGGTTTCTCAAAAAATTAAAAATAGAGCTACCATATGATCCAGCAATTCCACTCCTGGGTATTTATCCCCCCCGCAAAAAAAACTAAAACACTAATTCAAGAAGATACATGCACCCCAATGTTCACAGCAGCATTATTTACAATTGCCAAAATATGGAAGCAACCTAAGAGTCCATCAACAGATGAGTGGATAAAGAAGATGTGGGGGGTGTATGTGTATATATATGCACACACACCCATATATATGCACACACACACCCATATATATGCACACACATATGTATGCACACACACACCCATATATATGCACACACACCCATATGTATGCACACACACACATATATAAACACACATACACCCATATATATACACACACACCCATATGTATGCAAACACACACCCATATAAATGCACACACACCCATATATATGCACACATACACCAATATATATACATACACACCCATATGTATGTACACACACACCCATATATATGCACACACATCAATATATATACACACACCCCCATATGTATGCACACACCCCCATACGTATGCACACACACCCATATATATGCACACACACCCCCATACGTATGCACACACACCCATATGTATGCACACACACCCATATGTATACACACACACCCATATGTATGCACACACACACCCATACATATACACACATACACCTATATATTTGCGCACACACACACACACATATGCACATACATACAACAGAACACTATTTAGTCGTAAAATAAAAAGTGAAATTTTGCCATTTGCAGCAACAGGGATGGACTCGGAGAGTACTATGCTAAGTGAAACACAGTAGACAGAGAAAGACAAATACTATATGTTGTTTATATGTGGAATCTAAAATATAAAACTTGTGAATATAACAAAAAAGAAGCAGACTCACAGATATAGAGAACAAACTAGTGGTTACCAGTGGGGAGAGGGAAGGGAGGAGGGGCAAGACAGGAGTGGGGGATTAAGAGGTACAAACTACTGTCTATAAAATAAATAAGCTACAAGGATATATGGTACAACATAGGGAATATAGCCAGTATTTTATAATAACTATAAATGGAATATAACCTTTAAAATTGTAAAACACTATGTTGTACCCCCAAAACTTACATAATATTGTACATCGACTATACCTCAATAAAGAAGAAAAGAAGCCACATCATAAGTTACAAACACAACTAGATATCACAAAGTATTTCTATATTTGATTACTATTTGGATAATTTACTAATTCAACTATTAAACTACACAATGTCTAGTTAAGGCACATCTACCTCAAAATACGTTCCTTAATAATCTACTGTAACATCTCTTTAAAAGTGTTTGGTTTTATGCAATGGTTTCTAAATCACTTCCACCTTTTGTTGATATCATGCAGCCCTTTTATCAACAGAATCTGGTAAAGGAAGCCACAGACCCTCTCTTTATAAAAATATAAAAGGTATGTATAATATATTTGTGCTATTATAAGAGGTGCTTATTGCCCTGGCACCCAACCATAAACCTCCAGAGTTGTGTGAATTTCAGGTAAAGAATCCTTGGGTATAGAATTCCAAAAATCCCTCATTACAATACAAATATTCTGGTTGAAAAAAACACATCACAGATTAGTTCTCAGAAAACAATCTGTGAAGCTGGAAAGCAGGTCTAGGCCTCTGGACAATTGAGGACCATGGAAGGATATTTTTGTGAAATGAGGTTTACCCCCCGCATTCATACCCAAATGCTTCATAATTTCACTGGATCTATTTAAAAATACAGATTCTCACTCCCACCTCAGATATACAAAAACGGGGATGGAGCAATTCCCTGAACAAATATACCATCTTCTTTCATATTTCTGTGCCTCCTGATGGGCCTTTCTGTTTTGAAAATTCTTTATCCCTTTCTCCAAGAGCATACCTTCCCCCCCGCCCACCCACTGCCTCATTGCTTTCCCATCTATTCAATGGAGCATCAGGCAAAGACACCACAGGACAGTAATTTTTCTGCAACTCTTAAGCACTCCCTGAAGCCCGGTTTGCTCTGCGGGAAGTAGGGCAAAAGCAAAAGTGTCCGTCCTCCTGCTGCAGGACTATGCCCATTACACAACTCTGCAGAGCAGGGATTCTAAATGTGGCTGCATAGCAGAATCACCAGCGAGCTTTTAAAATCCCTGACGCCCAGGCCATCTCACAGACAAATTAAATCAGGTAGGAGCTCACACTGGTACTTTTAAAATACTTCTTCAACAAATTCTAAGTCTCCTCTCTGGATTCTTTTTTTTTTAATTGAATTTTTTGGCCCCACCCCAAGGCATGTGGGATCTTAGTTCCCAGACCAGGGATCAAACCCTCGCCCCCTGCATTGGAAGCATGGAGTCCTAACCACTGGACCACCAGGGAAGTCCCTCCTCTCTAGATTCTTAAAGAACAAAGCCCACCCAACTTTGATCTCTTCCAGAAAACCTTCATTACTTGAGTATGAAATCTGGCATAAACCTTTTTTTTTTTCTGTTTTCCGGCCATCTTCCCTCAGTTCGTATTTGACCCCTTTTCAATACTCAGATCTGGCCAAGCAGGACTCCTCAGAGAGGGTCGCTGACCACCTTATCTGGGGCCGGCCCCATACCCCACCTTGGCCAAATTATCTTGATTTCCTTCTCCTAGCACTAACCAAAATTATTTGTTTTCTTGTTTAACTTCTCTGACCAAACTTACCACAAGCTCTCTGAGAGCCCTGACTTTGGCTGCCTTATTTATTATTCTATCCTAAGCTCCTAGACTGGTTCTAGGCACATAGTAGGGTCCCAAAAAATATATGTTGACTGTATGAATGAATGAGTGAAGGAACATTGATCTTGTTTTCTCTCTTAAATTCTATGGCCTTGAGTTCAGCTGCTATGTCGTCTGCTTAAACCCTTGCAATCCCTCACAACTGCATGTTGGCTTTAAAGTTAACGAAACAATTTCCTATGTGCCATCTTTTTTTTTTTTTTTTTTTTGCAGTACGCGGGCCTCTCACTGTTGTGGCCTCTCCCGTTGCGGAGCCCAGGCTCCGGACACGCAGGCTCAGCGGCCATGGCTCACGGGCCCAGCCGCTCCGCGGCATGTGGGATCCTCCCGGACCGGGGCACGAACCCGCATCCCCTGCATCGGCAGGCGGACTCTCAACCACTGCGCCACCAGAGAAGCCCCCTATGTGCCATCTTAATCGCCCCTCACAACACTTTAGAGGAAACAGCCATTATAATAATACTGTTTTTAGAGATAACAACTGAGGGTCCATAAAGCTAAAATACAACTTTCCAGCGCCACACAAACAATAAGTGGGGTGAGCACTTCTGCCCCGAGAGGCTTTCATAGACCATACGGTCATCTCTCGAATTCCTGCCCCCGCAGAGGCACACGCCCTGAGGATTGGAAAGTGACTGACTGGATGAGGCTATAGATGCTCAAAGGAAGCACAAGTTGGCAGCATTGTGTGCGCCTCTCGACCCAAACAGGAAGCAGATGCCTGTCGAGAGTTTTCCCAGCAACCATGCAAGTGAAGGATGGGAGTGATATCTGGGAACAGGGTTGAACAATGTCAGAATGTTCCAGCCCTGTCACACCTCTGTGCAGCCACAAGACTTCAGGCCTCCTACTCCATCCAGGATCTCATCTACTAATAATCCTTCTGGGCTTCTCTCTTCATGTCGCAGAAGCATCCAGAACAGTGCCTTTAGAGTCAAGTACGAATTACACCTCTTGGGTTTTGCTACTGTCTATGATTACAGTAAACTACACTCAAGCGTATAAGTTCTGCAATCATCTCACTGTTATGACTATAATTTAATAGTAACATTAATGATACGCACACTGCCAGCAAGTTAATCAAGTGAAGCTGTGTGAGACACCTTTCTAGTCACCGTATACTCTATATCTGCTGGCGATCTTTTTTTTACATTTCTTTTAAGCTCCTTCAGTTAACTATTGTGCAACACAGGGCCTTAAGAAAAAAATCCAGAGAAAGAAATCCTGGCAAGTGATTTAATGTCCTTATAAAGAACCTTACATATGACCTCAAATATTTTCTGTTTCATCCTTGGGACCATTCAAACCTCAAACGTTCAAACCTCAGACTGTACTATGCCAGAGCATTTGGTACTATTTACAAGCATCCACATGGCATGGATATTTTGAGCAGCAAAGAGGCCAAAATTATTTAGAAACTTAAATAAGAAGCCAAAGAATCCTGTCTTTCCTCCTTTATCCAAATGAAAGGCATCACATAAGAAATAAATATTTATGAAGAACCAAAATCTCATCCATCTTAACTGTTACACTGCAAATGAAAAGATTCCGTAACTGAAGAATATATTAGTTTGTACCCAAAACAGTCACTTGGTAGAAAGCAGACTCTAGAAAACAGCTTGGCTAGTTACCTGATTCCCCTGAAGAGTAGTCAGCTCTCTAGTTAGCTATGCAAAACCAGAGACGAAGTCTGTCAGGAAGGTGAGTCATAAATGAAACACATGGGGCCCGTGAGAGCATACAGAATCTACGGATCCAAGTGAGTCAGAACACAGAGTCAAGTTCACTTGCTGCAGAGAGAAGTGAAGGAGAGGAAAAGTAGCCTGAAGAAGCTAAGTTCAAAGTCACCATTAAGGTAGCCTGTGACTTGCTGGATCATACACCTGGTTAGTGGCAGAGCCCAGACTCAGTCTAGGGTTTCTCAGCCCAAACCAATAACCCACCATCTTGCCTCACTACGACACAATGTCCCTTTGCCATTTAAAACATGCAGGTATCACGTTACAGATAACATGACCCTCAAAATACCAATCCAACTGCTAAACTGCTGTCATTTTACTTTGCTAATATGAATGACTCAATATAACAGCCACTTCAGAATTGTGTTTGTCTTCTCCTATTCCCTCAGTAGATTAAGGTATAGGATTGGAGGTATAGGAAAGAGGAAGAAAAGCACAGGAGAGGATGTTAGCATACTTGTCTTGTGTATGGGAAGGTTGGATTTTGGTCACTTTAGTTACATTAAACTTGGTATTTTAGCAATGATGCACTGGGGTAGGCACTAAGTAAGGTTAACCTGGCATTTCTATGATATCATTGCAGTGTATTTAAAATCTGTACTTACAATGTGTGTCCTTCTTACTAACATCAACCTCCTATGACAATTATGAGAACAAGAGGTCTGCAAAGAAGTTGTTTTTTCTGTCTCAAACCCATCACAACATGGAGAGAGGGTAATGGGGGATGGGAGAAATGGCATTTGTCCCCAGGCTGCTTCCCACCACTGTCTGATTCTTCATATATCATCAAAAGTGAGTTTGTCTCCTGTCCCCTGAAAAAGTTATTCCCTTGTTAACTCAGTGTTTCTCTCCATGGTGTTCCCTCTAGCGGGAATGTTCTTTTTTCTAAACCAGTATCTGTCTAATGCTACTTACAGGTAAACTCAGTTTTAGCTTCCTCACTTCATGAAGCCCTATATGCCCCCAAATTTATTTAGAAAATAGTATCTTCTTCCCCTGACCCTCAAGACACTCAACCTGTTCTTTGGCACTTTTATCACAAATGCTTAGCATAGGAACCAGCAAATTCCTTCTGTAAAGGGCCAGATAGTAAACATTTTAGGCCCTGTGTACCGTATGCCTCTGTGGCAACTCTGCCATGATAGCCAAAAAGCAGCCATATGTAAACAAATGAGCATAGCTGTGTTCCAATAAAATTTTACTTACAAAAACAAAATGTGGGCCTCCTGGTCCTAGTTTCCTGATCCCCAGCTTAGCATAGAGATACTTGGTAAGGTGATCAATAAATATTAGATTTATTAAATTCGATGAGCAACATCACTAATGAAAATACGATGCATAAGATGTCAGTGTGCTCTAGTATGACTGTACATTGTACATACTAATTTTCATTGAATATAATATTTGCATATATATTCATCATGCAAATATAACACAATGACCAGCCTTATAAATTTTTAATGGCATCTTATGTATCCAAGAAAGGAATCATAGAGTTCTGATCATCTACATGACCCTAACGCCTAGAGAAAATAATGACCTTCTGCCTCATTGATTTTCTATTAAAAAGAAAGTCTGTAGACTGTGTAGTTCTACGAAGATTACGGCTGATAGCAGAAGAGATTTTTTTTTCCCACTAAGAATATCTGGTTTGCTTATTTATACTGAATAAAATCAATTAAATAACCACTAGAGCCCCACATTACATCCTTCACTGTGTGCTTAATGTTTTAATAGAAAGAAATATATAATTAAAGTAACAAAATTGTCATAGTTGTCACACGTTTCATTTTAAGGTCCCTTATAGAAATCGGGGTTGAATTCATGTCCGATATTCTACTTTCATTTCAAATAGATTTTGACAATATTCATTGCAGCCTTTCCTAGGAAGTTTCCTCAGCCAAAAAATTTCACCAGCTTTCAATTTACCACATAAAAATTATGCAAAATGTAATAAAAATTGTCCTTTTATTTGGATCGATTCCTATCTTTGACACAAAGTTTTCTGTTGCCATAGATAAAGCATTTAGGCAAGATCGCTGACCAGAACACGAAAAAAATATTCACTCTGTCTTGGGAGTGATACAGTTTTCTGGACTATGGATTAGAAAATACTCAGGTTATCAAAAAAAACCCACTATGTTTATTATTTTCCATTGAATTATTTTCCACCGTCTTTTTAAAAGATAGACAAAATTATTAAATTCAGCTTCTGAATTTTCTTTGTGCTCTGCTGAATATAAAAATAGCAAGAGGAAAGGCGAGATGAAAAAAGAAGGTGAAATAAGGAAGAGAGAGAATTACCCACTGGAAAGGGGAGTGCCTACATAACCGTCTTGCATGAGATCTTTTCTTGGCTTGTTTCCATTATTTTTAGCAGTTTCCTTCAATGTACACAAATTATGCCTTTAGTAAATGCTGCTTCTTCATATGACTGAGAGGTTAAATACTGGATTGAATCAGGACCATCCAGAAAAACACCAGTTCTGGGCACCTGCACCTTTGGCTTCCTCATGAAGGTAGAAAATGCCCCACCAACACACAGAAGTCCCAACACATCACGAGGACATAAAGGATGCTAGAGGCCCCATATTTAGTTCTCCCACTTGATCCCACTCTTTTTGTCTCTGTACTATCTTCAATAAAGTCATAAGAAAGAGTATTTACATTCCTGAGGTTTTGTGAAGTGTGGATTGCATATACAGTTTAAAGACATTCTAATACGTATTTTCTGAGTACAAAGGAAGCAAATAACAAGCAGGCTTTTCTCTTCCTAGATACCATCTTTCTATTGTGGGTCATTCCATGATAATAGAGCACATAAGAGCCATAGCAGAGAGCACTGTAAGTTTAAGATGTGCTCAGAGATCCACAGGAGACTCCCTGGGATCCACAGACTGATTTCTCATCATCTAATGTCTATAATATGACAAAATATAGACTTTTGCTTCTGACATGATTTCCCAATTCACTGATTTATCCCCATTCTGTACATCACTGAAAGCAGGATGATTCTTTCTGGATAAGGAAGAGTAAAGCAGTTAATTTTACAGGGTCATTTCTTCATCTTCTTTGGATGTTATCCTTAACAACTACGTTTGAAAGGTCATAATTCAGTGTATGACCATCCCAGGGTTCTCAAGCAATGACAGATGGAGTGGATCAATCAATCTGAATGTCTAGAAGAGAGGAAATCTGAATCCCACTCTCCTTCTCGAAGGACCACTGGAAGAACACACTGGGTTCCCTTGCCTCTTGAAAACTCGACACATTTCCCACTTCAGTTAACTTACAGTAAGATATCTAATTAAGCCACTGGGGATTTTAAAAATATAATCAAAATCACACTAGGTGGTGTTGTACTTAATCTAAAATGTTTGGACGTCTACCCTCTTAAATTTTTCAGGGTACTTCCCTGGTGGCACAGTGGTTAAGAATCTGCCTGCCAATGCAGGGGACATGGGTTTGAGCCCTGGTCTGGGAAGATCTCACATGCCGCAGAGCAACTAAGCCCTGTGAGCCACAACTACTGAGCCTGTCCTCTAGAGTCCGCGAGCCACAACTACTGAGCCCCCGTGCCACAACTACTGAAGCCCACGCGCCTAGAGCCTGTGCTCCACAACAAGCCACCGCAATGAGAAGCCCGCGCACTGCAACAAAGAGTAGCCCCCGCTTGCTGCAACTAGAGAAAGCCTGCACGCAGCAACGAAGACTCAACACAGCCAAAAACTTTTTTAATTAATTAATTAATTTAAAAAATGTTTTCCAGTCCACAAAACCACACAAAAAAAGTTAAAATTGTTAACTATAGACACTCTGTGGTACAGCAAATCTCTAGACCTTATTCACCGTGTATAATTGACACTTATACCCATTGAATAACAACTTCCCCATTTCCTCCTCTCCCCATCCCTGGCCACCACCATTCTATTTTCTGCTTCTATAGGTTTGACTATTTTAGATCTCTCTTGTGTTAAACATTCTTACACACACACACACACACATACACACACACACACACACATACATACACTACACACAAAAGCAAAGGGATACAAGGACATTTTGGGAGGTAATGGATATGCTTATCATTCTAACTATGGTGATGGCATCACAGGTGTATACGCATGTCCAAATTCATCAAATTGTATACATTAAATATGTGCAGTTTTTGTATATCAATTATACCTCAATAAAGCTGATAAAAATTTAAAAAAAAATTAAAACACTCTCCTCCCATAAAATTTTTAAAAAAATTTTAGAGGACTTCCAATTAAAAGAACAAAAGTTATGTTCCAAATAATAATTGTATCTCTGTATACATGAATAAAAAAAATGATTTAGTTGCCAAAAAAATCACAGAGTCAAAAACACGTAGGTTAAAAAAATACATGCATCATAGAAAACTTCTCTGATTAATAAAAGCAAAAGAACTTAAAGGTGTGCTTTGCCACTAAAAAGGAGAGGTAAATTACAGCTTAAATTGAAAAATCTCCAGATGGTGAGAATTTGGCATGCTATCATTCTTTGAAAGTATGTTCCTAGGTGAGGAATTGAACCAACTTGCTTAATTAATTAAAGCATACTAATTGATAAAAATGAGGACATGGTTCCTATTTTCTGGAAGCCACAATATTAAATAATTAGCTTCAATTTGTCATTCTTCTTCCACTCCATACCTCCCCTTGTGGAGGTGTATGGGTATGTGTGTTGAAGGACCAAAACATATGCCATACCTCTTAGAACAAGTCTGATGAAAGAAAACCAAAGGGCACAGAGGACAGACAACAAAAACACATGGGAGTACAATACCAAATAAAAAGATGACTTAGACATAAGGACAAATGATGATCAAAGAAGGCAAATACTGCAAACACAAGCTTCTGAATATTAATGCCTGCAGATAATCATTTGTTTTGATGATTACAGAAGTCAGTGAAAGGAGTTTGATAAAGTAAAAGTTTACAACATGAAGAGCAAAATACACCAGGAAAAGTGAACTAATTATTTTAAATTGTCACTATTGGTGGGCAAAGGGAACCCCTCTTCCACTCCTGGTAGGAGGGTATACTGGAACAATTTTTCTAGAGGCTATAAATTGTTTGGGCAATGTTTTTATTAAAAAGTTTTAATATATTTTTATTCATTTAGATCTATGCAATCCACATCTAAGAATTAATACTTAGGATTTATGCAAATATTCCACTTCAAGAATGTAAATTATAACTTGAATAAAATAAGAGACAATTCAGATGTCTAATAAAAGAGGGTTGATTAAATTCTTTTGCTACAACCATTTTATGGAATAGTATGCAGCCATACCAATAATTTTGCAGAAGAATATTTTATAACAAGAAAATATATTCATGACAAGTTGTTCATAAAATTGACATGTTAAAAGAACACGTTAACAAATTGTGGCATGTTAGTAAATTACCTAACCTAAACTAAATTACCTAAATTTAATACAGGCATCAGAGGGCCTGTATTAAAAGTTCCTATTAAAAGTTGCACATCTGGCACCTACTGTGTAAGATGGTAAACTGTTCAAATTTCCAATTTCTTCTTTTGTAAAAAGAAGAATTCTATTTCTTCCTGTCTCATTGTGTTTGGGGAATATTAAAAAAGATAATACATTCAATGCTCTTAGCATTTAACTTGTCGAATAAGTGCACATAAATGCTGTTGATAGAACTGTATAAAAACATCATTTATAAAATATATAGTTATTTATGTTGATTTAGATATTAATACTGATATGATATATATATATAGTTATAAACCTCAACTTTTTTATGCTTATCTCTTTGGATTGAGTGTGATTTTTGTCACGTTTGCTTGTTTGTTTGCTTTGCTTTAGCTGTGTTCCCTAATTTTGTATGCAGAAGAGAGCATGAGCCAGGAGTTCTGAAGCCATAACAAACAACCCCAATATCTCAGCTGCTTAAAACAACAAAGGTTTATTTCTCACTCATGCGACAGAACCCGGTGGGTCAGCAGAGGTTTCTGCTGATCATCCTCATTCAGAGACCCAGGCTAATGGATCTGCCACCATCTCAAACTTCAAATCCCCTTGCCAGGGAAAAAGAGAGAATGGCAAATCTCTCACTGCCTCAACTTCTACTCTGAAGTGACACATTTTGCTCACATTTTCTGGCCAAAGCTAGACACATACTCAGGAGAACCTCAATAATAATAAAATGCATTTTTGGGCTTCCCTGGTGGCGCAGTGGTTGAAAGTCCGCCTGCCGATGCAGGGGACACGGGTTCGTGCCCCGGTCCGGGGAGATCCCACATGCCGCAGAGCGGCTGGGCCCGTGAACCGTGGCCGCTGAGCCTGCGTGTCCGGAGCCTGGGCTCCGCAACGGGAGAGGCCACAACAGTGAGAGGCCCGTGTACCGCAAAAAAAAAAAAAACAAAAAAATGCATTTTTAATCAAGAAGAGTTTAAAACTAATAGACTATCATAAGCCATTTAAAATTTTTAAGCAGAACATTGATAGGAGAATTGAGAAAGCTGTGCCCACCTTCCAACCCCATGGGCAGGATGAATCACTGTATATCAATATTGTCTTTATGAGAGTCATCTAACTAAATGAAGGAACAGAAATCAAGGAATCACAGGAATTCAGAGAATTTAAAAGATCCTCTAAATTATTCCCCTACCTTTAAGACATAATGATCACACTTAGTCATCAGCAGCACAAGCAAGTAATCTCATCTAATTCTACCAGGAGAATTGTTTTTTTTCCTTGGCCCCAGCTAGCGAGCTGCTGAGGCTCTCCGGCTGGAGAACCAATGAGCCTTGTAATTGCTTTCCTCACTCATGTAACCACAGCTGCTGTTGTCATTCATAAATTGCAAAACTAATCCTTTGAAAGTTTTCATATTGGCCATTTGCTTTAAGACCTCCAGTGCCCAGGAGTTTGCAGATGTAGCCCTATGAAAAAGGAAGTCTCTAACCACTGGTCCGAGCATTGGACTGCCTGTCATAAATCCTTGGTCTTCATTCTCAAAATTCTTATATTTTGTTACAGTTCCCTGGAAAATCACTTCACTCATCAATACTTCCGTTTCCCTGTGAGGAAACTAGAGAAGCTTATATTTATCTGTAAAGTGCTTCAAAAGGATTGAATGAATTACAAAAAAATAAAAAATACAATTCTATACATATCAACACCTTTTTAATAAAAGACTTTAAATATAAGCTATTGTTTAAAAATGGTAGCTAAATAACTTAATGAATCTCTAGAAAGGTAGGAGACAAATATGTGTTTGTCAGAGTTTATTAAACACTGATATATAAAGTCCACAGATAATTCTCTTGCACTAGCATTATATAAAAAAATTTCAAGATAAATGAGAAACCACTGGCAAATATATACATACACATATATGTGTGTGTGTATATATATCTACTTAAAGTCATTTTCTATGTTTGAGATATGTTTTATATGCTTTTAAAATTTTTCCATTGTATAATTTATTTTTATTTATTTTTTTAAATAAATGTATTTATCTATTTATTTTTGGCTACGTTGGGTGTTTGTTGCTGCACGCTGGCTTTCTCTAATTGCAGCGAGCGGGGGCTACTCTTCGTTGCGGTGTGTGGGCTTCTCATTGCATTGGCTTCTCTTGTTGCGGAACACAGCCTCTAGGCACGTGGACTTCAGTAGTTGCAGCAGGCGGGCTCTGTAGCTGTGGCTCGTGGGCTCTAGAGCACAGGCTCAGTAGTTGTGGCACACGGGCTTAGATGCTCTGCAGCATGTGGGATCTTCCTGGACCAGGGCTTGAACCCGTGTCCCCTGCACTGGCAGGTGGGTTCTTAACCACTGCGCCACCAAGGGAGTCCTATAATTTGTTATTTTTAGCAATAAATAATACCAGTAGTCCGAGGAATAGTGATTTTTAGTCTTTGTTATTTTAAGAGCATAATAGGCTTACTCAAGCACTATAATCACAATATTTTATTAACGCTGGTAGAACACTGCTTCCAGCCTGGGAGTATTAATGAAAGATGGGGCAATTCAGAAATGCTTCTGAAATTAAAAATTCCTTCTACCCATATCCTACCCTTCTCCTTATAATCATTAAGGATGAATATCAGAGTATGAGAAAATACTATGTTACAAATAATCTTGGAGACTTTAGGAGTTTTCTGCACCCCCCCCAAAAAAAACAACTATAAGTAATGAAAAAGACATACGATAACAAATAATGGTGAGGATGTTGAGAAATTGGAACCTTCATACACTTCCGGAGGGAATGTAAAATGGTGTAGTCACTTTAAAGATAGTTTTGTGGTACCTCAAAAAGTTAAACATAGAGTTACCATATGACCCAGCAATTCCCCTCATGGGTAGATATCCAAGAGAAATCAAAAGCACACGTCCACACAAAAACTTGTACATGAATATGCACAGAACATTATTTACGAAGGCCAAAAAGCAGAAACAACCCAAATGTTCATTAACAGATGAATGGATGAACAAATGTGCTATATCCATACAAATGAATATTACTCAGCCATAAAGTGAATGAAGTACTGACACATGATACAACATTGAAAACATTAAGCTAAGTGAAAAAAGAAACAGGAGAAAAAGAACACATATTTCATATTTATATGTGAAATATCCAGATTAGGCAAATCTACAGAGACAGGAAGTAGATTAATGGTTTCTAGGGGCTAAGTGGAGAGGATAGTGGGGAGTGCCCAGGAAGGGTACAGAGTTTCTTTCTGTGATGACGAAAATGTTTAGGAATGAGGCAGTGGTGATGGTTGGGTATTCTGTGAATATACTAAAAAAACCCCACTAAGTTGTATACTTTAAATGAGTGAATTTTATGACATTTGAATTATATCTCAATTAAAAAATTCGCTTTTCAAAAAAAAGTTTCCCTTCAACATAAAATTAAATTTCTGATCTAACATTCAGATAAAGGAAATCTTTCTCCTTTTCCTCTTTCATGAATAAAATTTGTAATAACTTCAATTACCAGTACCTCTGAAAGCAAATTTCACATTAACTTTGCCATTTTCATGTGAGAGGTGAAATTGTTATTTCTTATTTTGATAAATCAAAAAGAATGAAACCAGCTTTCCCCTAGATGAATTCTTCCTTCTCCTCCAATTTGTACTGATCTGATAGCAAGAGCACACCTGAGGCTACATGCCATCTAAGACAAGAAAAGCTTATTCCGAGCTATCTGTCTATACAATACATTTTCAAAAGCCAACAGTACAACTCAGTAGGCTGTTAATAACTTTCAGAAATGTCAGTGGACAATTAGATGATGTTATTGAGAAAGCTCTGAGCAAATATCCAGACTGTTTTTTTCTTTTTTAATGTAGCATTGAACTGAATAGAAATTGAACAGACCTCAGAGCTAAAGTAGACTGATGGGTGTGTGTGTGTGTGTGTGTGTGTGTGTGTGTGTGTGTGTGTGTGTGTGTGTGTGTGTGTGTGTGTGTGTGTGTGTGTGTGTGTGTGTGTGTGTGTGTGTGTGTGTGTGTGTGTGTGTGTGTAACAGAGAGGGAGAAAGAATGAGATTACATTTCTCCATGTACTTTCACTCATGGATATTGGAGTCATTATTAGTTCTGAAAAGACTAATCTTTCCTCATTCAGGAATCTCAACTACCTTTTAAATAAGATACATGTGAACTAAATTCATTTGACTCACAGGAGGCGATGGGTCACAAGGCCTGAGACCCTCACTTACCCCTTCCAGAGCAAGGCAGAGCAGAGCTTCCCTGGCATTTCTTGATGCTCTCCTCAGCTGACAGCGGGCAGGAACGTGGGTGCTCGCACTTTTTCCCATACCAGCCTACTTTGCAGTCACATCTTCCACAGTTACACTGCCCATGACCTTCACAATGGGAGTAATAATATATATATGTTATTGTATTTATGAGCCATACATATATATATATATATATGCACATGTATATGAAAAAAATATACCAAAGCCAGAATTAACTTTCATTTCAACAGTGAATGTCACAAATGAGTCACGATCTCAATTAAACTCAATATAAAACATTAAGGCAAAAGCCCATTTTTCTCAATGTTCTTAAAAACCTGATCTAGGTATATTGATTGATCACGGGGAAAGAAAAACAACAACTCCAGATCAGATAAACAGGTTCATAGGGCTATCAACTTGAATCTTTCAAAATCCAAGTGCATGAGATTGAATTAGTCTGCTAATTTAGTCTGCTAAAAAGGAGGATTTGATGAATTGGGCAATTAATTCACGTGGAGAAGAGCCATAGGAAATGGAAAACAATTTGTTTTTGAAACAGGGTCTTAGTTTCTAGAGTCCCTCACACTTTATTTTCATTATCTTTTTACTACACATTACATGCTTAGCCTATAGACCCTTAGCTTAAAACCAGTAACCTGTGTGGAGTTCGCAACCCTTGAAGACTAATTTCCTATACACAAAAGAGGTCAGGAAAGATATTAAATTTACATGGGCACAGAGCCTGTAAAGAACTGTGACAAGTACTGATATGGTATAGCATAAGATATCAATCAAATAAGTAGGTTCAAATCCTGACCCTGTTCCCTACAGAGTAGGGCTGCTCAAATGACAACCTCGTTGAGGTTTAGTTCTTCATTTTAAATCAGATTATCTACCCACATTTATCAGGAAGTACATAATATATCTTAAAATGCTACATAGAAGTGAGCAATTTTTATTTTTATTCACTTGAGCCCACATATACAACCAAGTAGAAATAGAAAGGAAAGGAAAGCACGATAATTTAGCTGAGCTTTTCCTAACTCCTAATAACCATTCAGATACTCATTACAGATACAATGTAAAGTAGATTTCTATAATTTCTCCAAAAATGTATGAAGAATTTTAAAGCAAGTGGAATTACACTTTCTTTAAGCAAATCAAATATAATGCTAATGAATAACAATCGCTGCTATTCTGTACTTGGCATCTGATATTAATATATATCACACAATATGGAAACCGGTATGGACCAGTCTTCAGGGAAGGCTGGTCTGTTTTATCAGTATTCCATGAGGTCTGTGGTCAGATGTCCATCTTTTGAGTTTGAAGTACTGGACAAATCACCTATCAGGAAGCTTTTCACTATCTATAAATCTGGTTCTTCACGGAACAAATCATAAAACCATAGGTCAAAGTAGGATGAGCTATTAAGGATCACAGAGTCCACATCTCTCATTAACACTAAATTCAATTCAATGCACATTTATTGAGCACCTACTACGTAACAAAGTCTATACAACAAATTGCTGTTAATACTTTGCCTTAGAGCTCATCATCTTAAAGGAAAAAACTTCTGATTGCTAATAAATACATATTACGTGACTATGATCATTTGGACTTTCAAATATAAGAATTTTTATTATAATAGTTTGACTTAATAGCAATTATATTGCAGAGATTGTTGGGTTCCATGGCTTCTTGCCATTTATCCTGGCTTAAGAAGTTCCTACACATCTTCCCAATCCTCGTGTATTGGGTTGGGCAAAAAGTTCATTTGGGTTTTCACTTAACATCTTACAGAAAAACCCAAATGAACTTTTTGGCTAACCCAATAATTTATTTATTTGTTTGTCTGTTTGTTTTTGGCTGAGTTGGGTCTTCGTTTCTGTGCGAGGGCTTTCTCCAGTTACGGTGAGCGGGGGCCACTCTTCATCGCGGTGCGCGGGCCTCTCACTGGCTAACCCAGTAATTTAGAGCAAAATTTGCAAACAGAGGTATGTTGCAAATGTATAGATAAATAACAGTTTTTAAAACAAAATCTTTAACGTTTAAAGTACAATCAATTCTGCTGTTTTATGGGAGCCAGTGGCTTTGAAATTCTTGGAGACAAGAGGTTTCATTTCAAGGGCAGTTAGATCTACCATGAGGAGGCTGGACAAAGTACAAAACATACTGCCATTTGTGGAAAACAAATTGACACTTCAACAATAAAAGTGAGAAACAGAGTTAGATTGAAAGGGGAAAAAAGCTTTACTCTTGAAACTTCAAAATAGCTGTGAAAGTTAGAACAAAACATCCAGTAGGTGAGGATGCCAGGAAATCTGTGACTACCCAAGAGGATGCCACGTGCTGCTGCAGGTGCCTGGAATTCACAGGCAGGGAAGGTCCTAATCCCTTGGCACGTGGAATAAAGTAGGAACCTGTGAGGAGGGAAACGGGGACTAAAGGGAGAACGTCCTCAACTTCTGTAGTTGGTTTAAGAGCAGCCATTACCTTCTATCTGAGATTAATTCACATGTCAACATTAAAAAAAACTGTGGAGGGCTTCCGGGAAGATGGCGGAGGAGTAGGACGCTGAGATCGCCTTCCTCCCCACAGACACACCTGAAATACATCTACACATGGAGCAACTCTGGCAGAGCACCTACTGAACGCTGGCAGAAAACCTCAAACCTCCCAAACGGCAAGAAACACCCCACGTACCTGGAGGGAATTAAGAACGCTGCTTAAAGGGGCTCCAGAGACGGGCGCGAGCCGCAGCTAACAGCGCGGACCCCAGAAACGGGCATGAGACGCTAAGGCTGCTGCTGCCGCCACCAAGAAGCCTGTGTGCGAGCACAGGTCACTGTCCACACCCCCCTTCCGGGGAGCCTCTGCAGCCCGCCACTGCCAGGGTCCCGTGATCCAAGGAAAACTCACCCGGGAGAACGCACGGCACGCCTCAGGCTGGTGCAACGTCACGCCGGCGCAACGTCACGCCGGCCTCTGCCGCCGCAGGCCCGCCCCGCACTCCGTGCCCCTCCCTCCCCGAATCAGCGGCTCCTTTAACCCCGTCCTGTCTGACCCTCCAGCGACCTACACGCAGAGGCGGGGCCAAATCCAAAGCTGAGCCCCTGGGAGCTGTGCGAACAAAGAAGAGAAAGGGAAATCTCTCCCAGCAGCCTCAGAAGCAGCGGATTAAAGCTCCACAATCAACTTGATGTACCTGCACCTGTGGAATACCTAAATAGACAACGAATCATTCCCAAATTGAGGAGGTGGACTTTAAGAGCAAGATTTATGATTTTTTCCCCTTTTCCTCTTCTTGTGATTGTGTGTGTATGCTTCTGTGTGAGATTTTGTCTGTATAGCTTTGCTTCCACCATTTGTCCTAGCGTTCTATCTGTCCGTTATTTTTCTCTTAATAATTATTTTTTTATTTCAATAACTTTATTATATTTTATCTTATTTTATTTCACTTTATCTTCTTTCTTTTTTCCTTCCTTCCCTCATTCCTTCCTTCCTTCCTCTCTTCCTCTGTCCCTCCCTCCATCCCTCCCTCCATTCCTTCTTTCTTTCTTTCTACTTCTACTAATTCTTTCTACTTTTTCTCCCTTTTATTCTCAGCCGTGTGGATGAAAGGCTCTTGGTGCTGCAGCCAGGAGTCAGTGCTGTGCCTCTGAGGTGGGAGAGCCAACTTCAGGACACTGGTCCACTAGAGGACCTCCCAGCTCCACATAATATCAAACGCCGAAAATCTCCCAGAGATCTCCATCTCAACACCAGCACCCAGCTTCACTCAACGACCATCAAGCTACAGTGCTGGACATCCTATGCCAAACTACTAGCAAGACAGGAACACAACCCCACCCATTAGCAGAGAGGCTGCCTAAAATCATAATAAGTCCACAGACACCCCAAAACACACCACCAGACGTGGACCTGCCCACCAGAAAGACAAGATCCAGCCTCATCCACCAGAACACAGGCACCAGTCCCCTCCACGAGGAAGCCTACACAACCCACTGAATGAACCTTAGCCACTGGGGACAGACACCAAAAACAACGGGAACTACGAACCTGCAGCCTGTAAAAAGGAGACCCCAAACACAGTAAGATAAGCAAAACGAGAAGACAGAAAAACACACAGCAGATGAAGGACCAAGATAAAAACCCACCTGACCTAACAAATGAAGAGGAAATAGGCAGTCTACCTGAAAAAGAATTCAGAATAATGATAGTAAAGATGATCCAAAATCTTGGAAATAGAATAGACAAAATGCAAGAAACATTTAAAAAGGACCTAGAAGAACTAAAGATGAAACAAACAATGATGAACAACACAATAAATGAAATTAAAAATACTCTACATGGGATCAATAGCAGAATAACTGAGGCAGAAGAACGGATAAGTGACCTGGAAGGTAAAATAGTGGAAATAACTACTGCAGAGCAGAATAAAGAAAAAAGAATGAAAAGAACTGAGGACAGTCTCAGAGACCTCTGGGACAACATTAAACGCACCAACATTCGAATTATAGGGGTTCCAGAAGAAGAAGAGAAAAAAGAAAGGGACTGAGAAAATATTTGAAGAGATTATAGTTGAAAACTTCCCTAATATGGGAAAGGAAATAGTTAATCAAGTCCAGGAAGAACAGAGAGTCCCATACAGGATAAATCCAAGGAGAAATACGCCAAGACACATATTAATCAAACTGTCAAAAATTAAATACAAAGAAAACATATTAAAAGCAGCAAGGGAAAAACAACGAATAACACACAAGGGAATCCCCATAAGGTTAACAGCTGATCTTGCAGCAGAAACTCTGCAAGCCAGAAGGGACTGGCAGAACATATTTAAACTGATGAAGGAGAAGAACCTGCAACCAAGATTACTCTACCCAGCAAGGATCTCATTCAGATTTGATGGAGAAATTAAAACCTTTACAGACAAGCAAAAGCTGAGAGAGTTCAGCACCACCAAACCAGCTCTACAACAACTGCTAAAGGAACTTCTCTAGACAAGAAACACAAGAGAAGGAAAAGACCTACAATAACAAACCCAAAACAATTAAGAAAATGGGAATAGGAACATACATATCGATAATTACCTTAAATGTAAATGGACTAAATGCTCCCACCAAAAGACACAGATTGACTGAATGGATACAAAAACAAGACCCATATATTTGCTGTCTACAAGAGACCCACTTCAGACCTAGAGACACATACAGACTGCAAGTGAGGGGATGGAAAAAGATATTTCATGCAAATGGAAACCAAAAGAAAGCTGGAGTAGCAATTCTCATATCAGACAAAACAGACTTTAAAATAAAGACTATTAGAAGAAACAAAGAAGGACACTACATAATGATCAAGGGATCGATCCAAGAAGAAGATATAACAATTGTAAATATTTATGCACCCAACATAGGAGCACCTCAATACATAAGGCAACTACTAACAGCCATAAAAACGGATATCGACAGTAACACATTCATAGTAGGGGATTTTAAAACCCCACTTTCACCAATGGACAGATCATCCAAAATGAAAATAAATACGGAAACACAAGCTTTAAATGATATATTAAACAAGATGGACTTAATTGATATTTATAGGACATTCCATCCAAAAACAACAGAAAACACATTTTTCTCAAGTGCTCATGGAACATTCTCCAGGATACATCATATCATGGGTCACAAATCAAGCCTTGGTAAATTTAAGAAAACTGAAATTGTACCAAGTATCTTATCCGACCACAATGCTATGAGACTAGATATCAATTACAGGAAAAGATCTGTAAAAAAATACAAACACATGGAGGCTAAACAATACACTACTTAATAATGAAGTGATCACTGAAGAAATCAAAGAGGAAATTAAAAAATACCTAGAAACAAACAACAATGGAGACACGACGACCCAAAATCTATGGGATGCAGCAAAAGCAGTTCTAAGAGGGAAATTTATAGCAATACAATCCTACCTTAAGAAACAGGAAACATCTCGAATAAACAACCTAACCTTGCACCTAAAGCAATTAGAGAAAAAAGAACAAAAAAAACACCAAAGTTAGCAGAAGGAAAGAAATCATAAAGATCAAATCAGAAATAAATGAAAAAGAAATGAAGGAAACGATAGCAAAGATCAATAAAACTAAAAGCTGGTTCTTTGAGAAGACAAACAAAATTGATAAACCATTAGCCAGACTCATCAAGAAAAAAAGGGAGAAGACTCAAATCAATAGAATTAGAAATGAAAAAGGAGAAGTAACAACTGTACTGCAGAAATACAAAATATCATGAGAGATTACTACAAGCAACTCTATGCCAATAAAATGGACAACCTGGAAGAAATGGACAAATTCTTAGCAAAGCACAAACTTCACAGACCAAACCAGGAAGAAATAGAAAATATGAACAGACCAATCACAAGCACTGAAGTTGAGAGTGGGATTAAAAATCTTCCAACAAACAAAAGCCCAGGACCAGATGGCTTCACAGGCGAATTCTGTCAAACATTTAGAGAAGAGCTATCACCTATCCTTCTCAAACTCTTCCAAAATATAGCAGAGTGAGGAACACTTCCCAACTCATTCTACGAGGCCACCATCACCTTGATACCAAAACCAGATAAGGATGTCACAAAGAAAGAAAACTACAGGCCAATATCACTGATGAACATAGATGCAAAAATCCTCCACAAAATACTAGCAAACAGAATCCAACAGTAGATTAAACGGATCATACACCATGATCATGTGGGGTTTATTCCACGAATGCAAGGATTCTTCAATATACGCAAATCAGTCAACGTGATACACCATATTAACAAATTGAAGGAGAAAAACCATATGATCATCTCAATAGATGCAGGAAAAGCTTTCAACAAAATTCAACACCCATTTATGATAAAAACCCTGCAGAAAGTAGGCATAGAGGGAACTTTCCTCAACATAATAAAGGCCATATACGACAAACCCACAGCCAACATCATCCTCAATGGTGAAAAACTGAAAGCATTTCCACTAAGTTCAGGAACAAGACAAGGTTGCCCACTCTCACCACTCTTATTCAACATAGTTTTGGAAGTTTTAGCCACAGCAATCAGAGAAGAAAAGGAAATAAAAGGAATCCAAATCAGAAAAGAAGAAGTAAAGCTGTCACTGTTTGCAGATGACATGACACTATACATAGAGAATCCTAAAGATGCTAGCAGAAAACTACTAGAGCTAATCAATGAATTGGGTAAAGTAGCAGGATACAAAATTAATGCACAGAAATCTCTGGCATTCCTATACACTAATGACGAAAAATCTGAAAGTGAAATCAAGAAAACACTCCCATTTACCACTGCAACAAAAAGAATAAAATATCTAGGAATAAACCTACCTAAGGAGACAAAAGACCTGTATGCAGAAAACTATAAGACACTGATGAAAGAAATTAAAGATGATACAAATAGATGGAGAGAAATACCATGTTCTTGGATTGGAAGAATCAACATTGTGAAAATGACTCTACTACCCAAAGCAATCTATAGATTCAATGCAATCCCTATCAAACTACCACTAGCATTTTTCACAGAACTAGAACAAAAAATTTCACAATTCGTATGGAAACACAAAAGACCCCTAATAGCCAAAGCAATCTGGAGAACGAAAAACGGAGCTGGAGGAATCAGGCTCCCTGACTTCAGACTTTACTACAAAGCTACAGTAATCAAGACAGTATGGTACTGGCACAAAAACAGAAAGATAGATCAATGGAACAGGATAGAAAGCCCAGAGATAAACCCACGCACATATGGTCACCTTATCTTTGATAAAGGAGGCAGAAATGTACAGTGGAGAAAGGACAGCCTCTTCAATAAGTGGTGCTGGGAAAACTGGACAGGTACATGTAAAAGTATAAGCTTAGATCACTCCCTAACACCATACACAAAAATAAGCTCAAAGTGGATTAAAGACCTAAATGTAAGGCCAGAAACTATCAAACTCTTAGAGGAAAACATAGGCAGGACACTCTATGACATAAATCACAGCAAGGTACTTTTTGACCCACCTCCTAGAGAAATGGAAATAAAAACAAAAATAAACAAATTTGACCTAATGAAACTTCAAAGCTTTTGCACAGCAAAGGAAACCATAAACCAGACGAAAAGACAGCCCTCAGAATGGGAGAAAATATTTGCAAATGAAGCAACTGACAAAGGATTTATCTCCAAAATTTACAAGCAGCTCTTGCAGCTCAATAACAAAGAAAACAAACAACCCAATCCAAAAATGGGCAGAAGACCTAAATAGACTTTTCTCCAAAGAAGATATACAGACTGCCAATAAACACATGAAAGAATGCTCAACATCATTAATCATTAGAGAAATGCAAATCAAAACTACAATGAGATATCATCTCACACCAATCAGAATGGCCATCATCAAAAAATCTAGAAACAATAAATGCTGGAGAGGGTGTGGAGGAAAGGGAACCTTCTTGCACTGTTGGTGGGAACGTAAGTTGATAGAGCCACTGTGGAGAACAGTATGGAGGTTCCTTAAAAAACTACAAATAGAACTACCATATGACCCAGCAATCCCACTACTGGGCATATACCCTGAGAAAACCATAATTCAAAGAGAGTCATGTACCAAAATGTTCATTGCAGCTCTATTTACAATAGCCCGGAGATGGAAACAACCTAAGTGTCCATCATCGGATGAATGGATAAAGAAGATGTGGCACATATATACAATGGAATATTACTCAGCCATAAAAAGAAACGAAATTGAGCTATTTGTAATGAGGTGGATAGACCTAGAGTCTGTCATGCAGAGTGAAGTAAGTCAGAAAGAGAGAGACAAATACCGTATGCTAACGCATATATATGAAACTTAAGAAAAAAAAAAACTGTCATGAAGAACCTAGGGGTAAGACAGGAATAAAGACTGTGTCCTACTAGACCTACTAGAGAATGGACTTGAGGAGATGGGGAGGGGGAAGGGTAAGCTGTGACAAAGCGAGAGAGAGGCATGGACATATATACACTACCAAACGTAAGGTAGATAGCTAGTGGGAAGCAGCCGCGTAGCACAGGGAGATCAGCTTGGTGCTTTATGACCGCCTGGAGGAGTGGGATAGGGAGGGTGGGAGGGAGGGAGACACAAGAGGGAAGAGGTATCGGAACATATGTATATGTATAACTGATTCACTTTGTTATAAAGCAGAAACTAACACACCATTGTAAAAAAAAAAAAAAAAACTGTGGTGGCATAAAACAAATCCGTGAACATGGTCAAAAGCTATCAATAGAGATTTTTAGAATTAAAATCTGGTCCAGTTAATATCTAAAGAAGTCAGATTAATTGTGGGTGCTTCAACAAATTTTGCAAAATGTACAGATGCACTAACTAGAAGAAATCTCTGCAAGTCTTTCCCCTTTCTGCCCTCATATTCACTCTGTTTTCTTTTTATTCTATCTTCCTCACTCAGTCTTTAATCTCTGTGCTTTTCCCCGCTAATGTTATGCAGCTTCACTTTTCTATCCCTTTGCTATTTCTGTGCACTACTACAAACTCCAGAGGTAAATGTGGCCTGTAAGGTCTTCACGTCTACTCCCTGTGCATTTAATGCAGCATCACAAACATTCTCAAGGATTACTCCTATAAGTGTCAGCGTCACCTCCAGGCATCACCAACTCCAAATAAAGTTGGGAAGACGATATAAAGTGTGTCCTCACTTTTACCATGTGTGTGATGATCCCTAAGCTTCCGTGCTTCTGCCTCAGGCTTGTACCCCAGCCCCTGCTTCATTTGATCAAAAGATGCTCTCAAAAACAGCTGCAGGGGCTTCCCTGGTGGCGCAGTGGTTGAGAGTCCGACTGCCGATGCAGGGGACACGGGTTCGTGCCCCGGTCCGGGAGGATCCCACATGCCGCGGAGCGGCTGGGCCCGTGAGTCATGGCCGCTGAGCCTGCGTGTCCGGAGCCTGTGCTCCGCATCGGGAGAGGCCACAACAGTGAGAGGCCCGCGTACCGAAAAAAAAAAAAAAAAAAACAGCTGCAGTCAATTGTGTACACACTGGAAAGAACTGATGAGATCGTGTCATTGCTGTGTTTGGCTTGCAATAAAAGGTTTGGCCTTTAAATAGGAAAGTATCAAAGTGGGAGAACATCGCCTAGTTCAGGACGGCCACTGCTCCTCAAATCAGCCACTGATGTGTCTTCTACACTTTGCCATTAGAAACCAACATCCACTGAACAAGTTCAAGCTGAGGAAAGAAGGGTTATGGCAATATGGATGACTTAAAGTAAACCATCCCTAATGAAATTCCTGAGAGTCAGTGAATATATGGCAACCAGGTTAAATGATGAAATAGTGGCATACAGAGTTTTTTTGAAGGTGTCATCGTTTTGGGAAAGTAGGAATACCTAAATCAAAGACCCCAATGAAGATCACAGAAGAAGCAAATGTAAAAGTAACAGAGAAAAGGTTTAAATAACTAGTCTAGCATGACGAAAAATAGTATCGACAGTGGTACTGCCTAATCTAAATGTTGATCAGAGATTAATTTGACAAGTTAAAACATAAACATTACTTTCACAGTAACAAAAATTAAATATGTTCTACATCTTTTAATAACTCAAAGTCACACGTTGTCAAAAATATGTTATGGATCCCACTTTAAATGAAACTGTACTTTTTCTATAAAATCCTTCATGGTATTTTATCAGTGGAGTTAGGAAAATCAGTTAGAAATGCAATGTATTGATACCAGATTCTGAAGCAGGTATTTAGCCTTTCAGAAAAGGCAGGAAATCACAAATTGAAACTGCAATTGCTTTTCTGAGGTGACAAGTTTCTCAATTCCAGCATAAAAGTTATGCCAAAGAGAGAGAGAGAAGGAATCATTTTATAGCGATAAAATGAAGATGAAAATGCTTGGTTTTGATTTATAAAGTAGAATTTAGAAATGATAAAATCTATTTAGCATGAAAATCCTTTAGACTGCCATAACATACTATATCAAGGTCTTTCCTAAACAAGTAGGGAAAAAAAGCATAAGTGAAGAAATTAGGAGGCCTGTGTCTTCCATCTAAATGTGCCACTAAGGTGGATG
The DNA here is from genome assembly GCF_039906515.1 of Pseudorca crassidens. Classification (NCBI taxonomy): domain Eukaryota; kingdom Metazoa; phylum Chordata; class Mammalia; order Artiodactyla; family Delphinidae; genus Pseudorca; species Pseudorca crassidens. The sequence goes on from NC_090313.1 coordinate 10,298,243, forward strand.
GACCTAGAGTCTGTCATACAGAGGTGAAGTAAGTCAGAAAGAGAAAAAAAAATACCGTATCTTAACATATATATATGGAATCTAAAAAAAAAAAAGGTTATGAAGAACCTAGGGGCAGGACAGGAATAAAGACACAGATGTAGAGAATGGACTTGAGGACACGGGGAGGGGGAAGGGTAAGCTGTGACAAAGTGAGAGAGTGGCATGGACATATATACACTACCAAACGTAAAACAGATAGCTAGTGGGAAGCAGCCGCAAAGCACAGGGAGATCAACTTGGTGCTTTGTGACCACCTAGAGGGGTGGGATAGGGAGGGTGGGAGGGAGGGAGATGCAAGAGGGAAGAGATATGGGAACATATGTATATGTATAGCTGATTCACTTTGTTATAAAGCAGAAACGAACATGTCATGGTAAAGCAATTATATGCCAATAAAGATGTTAAAAATTAACTAAATAAATAAATACATGTGTCACTAGTTCATCTTTCTGGCCTTTATCTCACTTTATCTTGAAAATGAGAGAACTAGAAGAAGTGAATTTTACCACACTGATCTGAAACGTCATGCTTCAGTGCTAGTTTGTCAAATCTAGGTGTGTATAAATACACATATATTTGGCCTGCAGGAGTTAATTTCATTGATTCTAACAAGGATTCCTTTAAACTCTGTAGGCAGAGGATCGACAAAATAGAGATGAAAGGTACAGAATGTTATTGTTTATCCCTGATAGCAAATATGCAGAACATACATTAGAGAACTGCTTTCAAAAGGTCTATGAGCATTGTTTGAACACACACACACACACACACACATCCATGACAATGAAAGAACATGGTGTCTAGTTTTGGTATGTAAATGGGATCACAGCCTGAACTGCATCACAAGGGCAGGAATTTGGCAGCAAGAGACACATCAAGTGGCATCACGCCCATGCTGAGCTTTAAAGGCTCTCAGGACATTATAGGAGAGCGTGCTGACACCAAAACTTATTTTTTTCTTTGTAATCATTGAGCTCTTTTGCATTAAGCTATCTAGCCTCAGAAACATCAATGCAGGACAAATGTAGTTCTATCCATTCCAGAACACTCTTCTTCCATAGAGGATATTTCTTGCCTTAAAAATGATCAAAAAATGCTCATGAACTGGAATCTGATATTTACAAGTAGCTTCCTACAAAGTAATATGAAGACCATCAAGAGAGAAAAGTTGGCGGGGGGATAAGTTAGATCTAACTAGTACTTGATTTTTTAAAAAAATCCATTTGATATATTATTTTCCCTTTCAAGACAATGCAAACTGGATATACGTAATCATTTCCTTCAGTTTCTTTCCTTAATGCTTTGGTAATCCATAAAGGCTAATTTCCCCACGTAATATGGTTCTATCAAATGATTCCACTTTCCAAACCAAAGGAACTCTAAGCCAGGACTAACTTTGTATTTTCATCATGTTGATAGGCAGGAACAAGCTGAAAAAGTGGAAAGTCACACTGCAGCATATTTTTCCTATTAAGAGATTTAGGGAAATAGACCAGAGTGATAAACAGCCATCAGGAATAAAGTTGTTACTTCCTAATCAGAAAGTCAAATCAGGGGAGCAGCTCATAGAATCGAAGTAATAGAGTAGTTGGTTCACTTCAGGATGGCTGGTCATGCCCCTGCCATTTTAGTCACACTCAAAAGTTGTCAACAGTATCATCTTTGAGCCGTGTGTGTGTGTGTGTATTTTTGTGGGTATATGAGTCATGTTTGTGTGTGGATGAATTCATGTGTCAGTGAACAACATTTAGGAGTGAAACGAAGAATGAATACAACTGATTTATTTGGAAGCAGGGAACATGTTTCAAAATTTGTATCCCACCCCCTATACCCATGATGCCTTAGGCACAAAATATTTACATTTAAGTGAGTTTTTGAACAGGTGAACGCATACAGTGGGAATGAATGAATAAAATAGGAAGGTCAATTAAACAAGATAACTATAATCCAATGGGAGATTTCCCTTGGACTTAAATAAGCTCAACACTCTCAGGAGGGCAAGAATGGGAGCTAAAAATAAAGCTGCGTTTCATCTGAGCCTTATCACACTCCAGCCCGGCATAAATCACTAGACAATAGCCATGTACTTGGCGTACTTCCGTCTTATTATCACTAAGGTATTAACACATTCAGTAATCAACTGCATGGCTCCCTTCCTGTGGTGCAACTTCGACAGGCAATTAGGAAAACTGCGAAGGCTAATAATTCACTAAGCATCATATATGGAATTCTACAGATATAGTGGGAATGAAGAAATACTCCAGAGGTTGATGCCTGCCCCAGATCAGAATGATGTTCAGAGAAGCTTAGTTTTATAAGAATTTTGAGCATCCAGAGGACAGCTCTTCCTTACCAAAATAAAGTAAAATTGAAGAATTTTATTTGTATCACTCGGAGATTAAATTACATGAGTACTTAGGCTCATGTAATGTGTTTTCAGATGACGCTTAAGGGCAGTGTGAACTTTGTCAAGTTGCTTAATTTCTTTGAACATTTCCTCTTCTGTTAAAATGTGGCTAAGAAAAAAAAAATGTGGATAATCACGTCTCCTTCTCTGAGTTAGGGCGAACATAAAATGGAATGAGGTGTGTGAACGAACTTGATGGGTATCTAATAGAGCAGGATCTCTGTCAATGTGTTTCTTCTTTCCTAAATTTCTCATTTTAAGTCTGGGAGACAGGCTGTGGAGAACTGTCCACATTTAATTCACTTCAATAAATAAATAAAAAAATCATAATCACAGCCTGATGTTTTATTGCTCAAATCACAGCCTATTACCCCATCACCTCTTCCCACCCCTACCTGTCTACATCCAGGGCATAGAGACCACGTACAAATTCTCTCCTAAACTCTTCCCATGAGAAACTCTACCAACCACACAACCATAACTGCCTGATCACTTAACTTTCTCTATAATGTTCTAGCATAGGGAAGGATGGAAAATGTGAGAAAGAAGAAAATAGGGAGCAGGAAGGAGGGATGGATTAGATGAAGTGGAAAATTTCAGATTCCAAGGAGACCTCCTCAATGGCTTCCACCTGCCCCACCTATGTAGTAACTCTAAGCCTAAATAACGTGCATCAGGAATTGTGAGCTTATGAAAGGATCCAAGTGTCAGCCTAAGTGTCAATGCCCATCTTCACCCCACGGCCCCGCTCCTCACGGTGAGATGGACTAGCTCACATGACCCTGAATTATCACCATGACGTAGTGATAATTCAGTAGTGTAATTTGAATTTTCCAACCCCACTCCAAAATCAGGATCATGGGTTTAACTAGAAAGAGTGTTCCCTATGCTTAAAAAAAAAGCATCCTATCAGAAAATCACAAAGTTAAGATTTTTATATGTAGTCTGATTATCTCTTTATTTTCCTATTTTAATGTATGTGAATTCATGTTTTATCACACAATCTTAAAAATGACAACCTTAAATGGTGTGCCCTGAGCCCCGGTATAGTTTTCTACTGACAACTCAGTGTTTATGACTCTGTAAATTCTCATGTTCAGCCCTGATCCTTCAGAGTCACGTATTCAACAGGCTGAAAAAAATGATCGGCTTTGGTTTGCCATTGGTCCTCTATGCCTGATATGTCTAGAAACGAATTTGACAATGTTCTTCTATATTCTCCATTTCAGTAAATGGCACCAACATTTACCCAGACAACCAGACTAGAAACCTGGTGACTATAGCTCTCCACTGCCTAAAACCATCTCTAGCATTGCCTTTAGAACAGAGTCTAGTTCAGCAGCAAGGTAAAAAGTCCTTCAGTCCTTACTTCTTGCTAGCTTTACCCTTCGTTACTTGTACATTCTGGTAATAACCAAGTTGATTCTAGGCCCCTGCACAGATCTTATGCCTCTTTCCCCTCTGCCTGGGATGCCCGTCGCAGAACTGTACGTGCACAGTGATCCAAAAGCATCATGCGATGCATGTCACACATCACCACCTCTGTGAAGAGCCTCACCCTCCTAATTAAAATGTCAAACAAGCCCATGCCCTGAGATTGTCAACCCCTTTCTCTGCTCATTTTAGTCTATAGCACAATGGCCATGAAAATATATAGCACTGACCTACTATACATTTTGTTTGTTTTTTTGTCTCTCCAGGCCCACCAGGATGTAAACTCCCCAAGGAGAGGACTTTCATCTGTTGTGTTCATTGCTACGTCCCCAGTATAAGTAAACATATGCATGAATATGCCAATCTCCCACACGATAGTATATTGAAATGCATGTTTATGTGGCAGTTTTCTTTGCTAAACAATAAATTTCTTAAGGTCAGAGCCTAGGCTTTTTTATATTTTAATCCCCTAATATCTCACACAGTGCCTATAGCATAATTAGCACTCAATCAATGTTATATTAAATTGAAGTTTAAGTTTAAACAAAGATTCATTCACTAAAGAACGAACCTTTAGATTTCTTCAGATTCAGAGACCTTGTTAACATTTTGATTTTAGCTGTTAGTGGTGGAGCCTGCAGCAGGTTATGGAATTCCCTGAACCTCAGTTTCCCCAGCTGTAAAATGAGAATAAATATGTTCCCTATGTCATAGTCTTTTATGAAGAATAAATGCAAATCTGGGAAGTGCTTTACAGATTGTCTGGCATACAGAAGTCACTGAATAGTTGTTAGCTGTTTTATTCCCATGGTGTTGACAATGAGGATAATAAAGAACACTTACCCAGAATGAATAACAGAAAAACCTGGAAAGGGCATAGTCTTTGGTCCTTGCCTTTGGCATTGGACTGACCCCATTCCTGGGGTGGGACAGTAAAGACAGTGCCACCAACAACTGCACAGAGCCCTGGGATGGAACCACAAATGAAAGCAGCTGCCTTGTGAAGTGTCTTTTTGAGAATATGGCCCCCATGAGCTACATGGTATACTTCAATTTCTTTGGGTGTGCCCTGCCAAAGGACAAAATGCTTAGGAAATGTTTTAGGAAATTCTCCCAAGCACAAGGGATCATCAGAAGAGGGAAATTCTTCTGCAGTGGGAAGCTTTAGCAGCAGGCTCTCCTCAGCCAGGACAGAGAAGTCTTTGCAGTTGCATAATCGTAATTAAATAGGGCAGCTCTTTTATCTCCCTTTGCTGGCAAACTTTCTGGAGACAAGCGGCGTTTCCTCTCTATATCCCTGTACCAACCAAGCAGTCAAGCATAAAGACGTGTATATGCCCATGTCTCTGTCTTCTCGATTGTCCAATATAACCAGACTGAAAAGGAGTAACTCTATTTTTGCTAAATGACACTTTTTCAGATAAATCTGACTGCCTGTTTTTTTTTTTTTCCGCTTTGCACTATTAGAAATTCTGGCAGGATGTATTTTTTTTTTCCTTTGCATTTAGATTACAAACTCCATAATGTCAAGGATGTTTGTCTCCTTCACTGCTGGTACCAGTGGCCCAGAGGCCACTGGCAAATAGTATCGAGAGCCTGGAAAATAGTATCTGTTCCATAAAAATTCATGGAATAGAATTTTTTTTTTCTTTTTTTTGCATACGCGGGCCTCTCACTGTTGTGGCCTCTCCCGTTGCGGAGCACAGGCTCCGGACGCGCAGGCTCAGCGGCCATGGCTCACGGGCCTAGCCGCTCCGCGGCATGTGGGATCTTCCCGGACCGGGGCACGAACCCGTGTCCCCTGCATCGGCAGGCAGACTCTCAACCACTGCGCCACCAGGGAAGCCAGGAATAGAATTTTTGAAACCACTAATTGATATTCAATTGTAGGCTGCACTGCAGAACAATTTTAGTATATAAATCATACCAAAGAAGCAATGCATTGAACTACCCATGAGAACTATATTGTCCTAAGTCTCGTACTATATTGATATGGCTGCCATAATGGTACCTCTCCTGTTCACGGTCAGGTCTGCTAGCTTTGTATTCTCACGGTTGTGTATTCAATACTTGGAGGTAATAGTTCTTCTTGGTGAGGAATTAGACGAATTTTCAGAGAGCAGGTGCATTTTCCTCTCAGATCTTTGCCCAATGTGTGATTCCTCTAACAGTTTCCACGTTGCTATTTGGAGCCCTATGGATACCGAATGCTTTAGAAGGCGCATTCCATTCTTTTATGGTTTCTGTGAGAAGCCGAATAAATCTTGAAAATGGGGAAATGACTATTTTCTTATTTAAAAACAGGAGTTAGGCAAGCACTTACCAGAACAGAAGTCGTCAGAATATCTGTCGTAGACAGCCTTGCAGTCCCTTTCATCACACTCACAGGTGTCCCCATGAATATCCCCCCAGTCTCCAGTCGGGTCAACATCATGGCAAGAACATTCACCACACACACAAATCCCTAGAGGGTAAAAATAATTTTAAATGGGTCTAGTGAAGAAAAATCATGAGAGAAAGCATCTTACACATTGCTCTTTTTTTTTCTGTTGTTACTTTATATTTGGAAAATACACGTATTCAGGAAAAATATTCTATAGAGGAAAACACCATCTAAAGTTAGCAGTAGAGATTCGTTAATAAAAGTTATTATCTATGTCTATACTTATGTGCGATCGCAGGTTGTGAAATGAGCACCGTGCTGGTTTGACTCAAAGATAATACCAACACAATTAACGTAAGATGTAATCCTTGCTCTCAAGAAGCTTATAATTTATTTGATCAAAAAAAGCTAATGAAAAACAAACAAGCACCTAAAGTACTAATGTTTTGTAAACTAGGACATAAATACTGTAAGAGTTTGGGGAAGGGGAAATCAGTGTGGGCTGAAGTAATTAAGGTAGATGGCTTGGATAAGCATAGAGAACGGGAAATGTTCTAGGAGGACTGAAGGTAGAACAACTCAAGGAAAGTCAAGAAAGCAAGAATAAGCAAAGGAGGGTGGGAACGGACGTGGGGATCCTAAGTAGACCTGACTCATTGGACCAGAAGGTGCATATTAGGAAGACTGAGAAGTCAGGTTGGCTGGATCAGATGAGCTCAGGTTATAGAGGACATTGGTGTAGACGGAAAGATATAACTTTGGTCGTTGGGAGATTTGTATAGGAGAAATGCTTAGTTGTAAATCATATTAACTTTGTGTGAATTTTAGTAATCATCTTTAGGGTAACCAGTTAATCACTGTGAAAAAAAAAAAGTTAAATCCCTTTCTTACCTTTTAGATCAAAGTAAATTCTAGCTAGCTTAAAGATTTAAGGATATAAAATAGAACCATAAAATATGAAATAAATTTATTTTTATTCAAAAGCCTCAAAGCAAATTATTTAAAGGAAAAAAGAAAAAGCTTTAATGACATAAAAATCTAAAATTTGGGTTGGGGGCAAGACACCAGAAACAAACTAAAAGATAAAAACAGCTAAAACTGTTTGGTCATATGTCTGGTCATATGTATGTACAAGACAAAGCTACTTTCACAAACATATAAACAATTCTTATGAGTTCATATCTAAAGACAAATATGCCTACAGCAAAACAGACAAAGGCAAAGGACACCAATTGGAAATTCTGTGGAGAGACGTTATGATGACAGATAAACATAAAAATGTTTACCACTCAAGCTACCATGATGAAGGGGTGAGGGACTTTTAAACAATAGTGAGTTAGAAATTATTTCAGACATACGACTGACAGAAATAAAAAAGATTGTTAGGATCAAGAGTTGGTGAAATGTCCAAAATGTCCAACTTTCTGGGTGGCAATTTCACAACATATACTTTTTAAATGTGTGTTACATATAACATAACAGCACACTTCAATTAACATATCTAAAGGAAAGGAAAAGTACATGTACAGGGATATTAAATATGGTGGTATTCATGTTATTGAAAAACCACTAGTGACCTAAATGTTCATCAATGGGGAATTCATGAAGTCATGGCCCATGCAGAGCTTATATATTAAAGGAAAATACAGGTGAATTAGCAGGATATATAATCAGATCTACTCTGCAAAAATTAAAGAGAGGACTTTTCTTTATAATTTTGGTCCCAAGGTCAGGCCTTTTGCTTTCCTTTCTCTCTATGTACAGAAACCTGGCGCATTTCACTCTTCTATGACAGCCTGTAAAAAAGATAAAGTTGGTTGTGTGCCCAGGATTTCATGTAAGCATTACCTATTAAAGTGTATCATTCATTTAGAGAAATGAAAAAAAAATAAGTTTCCAGCTTTCTAGGTTTTTACTACTGTATAGAAGGAAATTGACCACTCACTGATATCTTCAAGTAGTCAGAAGAGTCCAACATGGCTCTTTATCTACCAGTACAGCTGACAAAGGGAAAAAGAACAAGTATTTGCAAGGATTTTCCTAAAAGTGTTTAAAACTATTTGATTTGATATCAAACGCTTAGTTAACTCGCGTTAAATTATGTTAGCAATACTAATATATTTTTTAAATTCCTGCTTAAAGTCACTCTCAATTCCACATGGCTATATTTTGTTCAATATCACATTTTTATTACTGCATATAAAAGTTAAATGACTCCATATCAATTCTGTATCGCAACACAGCCCTTCAATTTACTCATAATTAAGATGAGAGTTTTTTTTGGAATGCTCTCCGGATAATTAGATGCTCATGCTGTAGATGGTTCTGTTAGTCAAGAGACATTCAACAGAAATATCTACAAGAATTGCCTTTTCCCTGTACTATGCCATTTCTGGATGGCTGCCAAAGAAATTACAGTCCCTGTGTTAACTATCTGTTCAGTGAAGCTGAAAGTATGACAGCAACTTTCTTATCTTTCTGCTTTCTGCCCAATAAAAAATAAGAAAGAGAAGCTTGTTGGTATAGGAAATGTTGATTTACATCAAACACTATAAAAGATGACTTCCACATGGAAGGAAATATAGAGAAGCGCTGGGTTAATAATTAAAGAGGTTTGTTTTTTTCCCAATTACATAGTAACGAGTATGAAAGACACACCTCTGTTACTGCAGACTCTGCCATCTGGAGATGTGCATCTTCGCTTGCTCTCCCAGGGGGTGATGTCACACTGGAATTCGCATTTATCTCCATGCCAACCAGCCTGGCAGTAACAGTTTCCACAGTAACACTTTCCGTGGCCTTTACCCAAAATGAATTTTATACGGTGAGGAAAAAAGCAACTTTTAAAAGCAGAATTAACTTTCTACCTCTTGGTGATCATTTTTGCCTTTGGAAATAATCCACCTGCTCCACAGCCCTTGCTTAAAATAATCATATTATATAGTTTGCCCCCAAAACATCATAGGTGTGCCTATACCTACCTAATTACACACATAAAGCAAGTCAAGGCGTCCTCTAACGTGTCCTAGCCAAGTGGCTGACTAAAATGACAGAATTTTAAAGAAATGGCATGAAAGACTGTGCAAGTCTATTATGTTCCGATCTCAGATGTGTACATCAAACTCAAATGTATATAAGCATTCACTCTGAGAGCATTTCCTGATATTTGAAATGAACCATTGAGAAAGCAATGGTGCATACTTCCTTGGATGCACATTATTAATAGCCATTGCTTAAACCAGAGAAAATATTTCATCTTTTCATTCAACTGTGTCCTGCAAGCTGTTGTGTCTTACCACATGGAAAAGAGGTTTTCAGCTAAATCAGTGTTTAGTAGTCACTTAAACTACTAATTACAAAGAAAATACCACGGACCCTTGGCCTTACAATCAAATTCCCCTCCTATCTATCAAGAGGGTACAAATGCTAGGTAAGGACAGCCCATCATTTTGTGTCCAGATGCCTCCACACAATTTCAGCTCCCTCCATGCTGTAAACTGTTACTCTGCTTGTTTGTACTTATGTCCAAACAATCTGTAATGAACAGTCACCTCATCGCTTCCTGCACCCATGGAAATCCTACAAATTCCCAAAAGATGACAATACCTTTTATCCCAAATCACTTTTTATATCCTCCCTTTTTGTAGTTATGCCACCCAACCATGAATGTATGTCCTTGTTCTTGCAAATCTGATGAAAACCAGGGCCACTTTGGTTTTTAGTCTATTCTTTCTGGTTTATAGGAATTTATGTTTTATCAGAGTCTATGGCTAAAGTCTTTGTTCTTGCCTCTCTCTTCTCCAACAGTCATCATCCCAGAGGGCCATGGGAAACTAATTGTGAGGCTATTTTTCTTTCTAAACACTATGGCATATCTGGCCAATGGCAAGAGTGTCAGTAGGGCCTGAGACACTCACATATGAAGGGAGAAATACAGTAGAATATTCTGGTCTCGTGACATTCTTGTCTCTCAGATGAAACTTCCTGCCAGCAAGCATACATGAGAGAGACAGAGCGAGAGATGAAGAGAAAGTGCTATAGCGAGATAGAAAGAGACAGGGACCCAAGCATACCATGCCATGTTTTCTGTCTAAATAAGCTGTAATCGGGGTATCCACAGAAAACCTCTTTTTAAGCTAATAGACAATGATCATTTCTACAGCAAATTTTAATTTGTTCACTTAAGCAGACATAAAGGCTATCAAATGAGTTCATCAATAATAAAATATTAAAGCTATACTTTTTTTTATAAACTTCAAAATATCTCTATATGTATACACACAAAAAAAAATCACATTCCAGTATTACATCACAAGCCTTAGGAACTTGAGGATTACACTGGAAGAAAGCAAGACAACTTTTCCTAGGAGTCAGGTTTTTTTTTTAAACTTCAAAAAGTAGAATTTCTGCTATAATCTCAGAAATCTTCAGAAATTTATTCCTCTGTCATTGTAGGAAATTTATTTAAGATGCTACCTATGTAAGGCTTACCATGAGATTAACAAATGATCATAAATCTTCATTCTTCAAACTCAAATTCTTTGTATGTTTATAAAATTCAGCATTGAATTGGGGTTTTACTAAAAAATCACTGAGGTAGAGGCGAATAGGATTACTAGGATAAATCATGTAAGGCTATACTGTATGCAGATATAGGTGGAAAATTAAGCAGATATATTCATAGCTCAAATGAAAATACTGTAATAAGACATATCTGAATAATTGAGATAAAATATAAGCCTCAGGACAATACACACTCCAGACAAGGAGCATCATTCTCTGCTTTGTGCAAACTAATGGTGTAAGAAAATCTGCTTTTGAATTGCTCCATTATTGGGCTGTAGGATCATCTCTCAACAGACTGGTTTTATGTGAATGACACACGGAAAAATCTAGAATCCCAGTCAAGGTCATCCCCAGAGGCTGTTTACTGGAGTGCTAAGTATCTGTGGTCAGAGACTTTGCACCATGAAATTGCTTTAGCCTCGAACCAACGGAAATAATGAGTGGAAAGCTTGAGAGTTAAACACTTCCTGTTGTTTCCAGTTCAATGTTTATATTTACACATGCAAATGGACTTTGCTTTGGTGGTGTGCATCAGAAAACACTGACTCCACACATGTTCCCTTTCTCTTTTTTGATCTGTAATAATTGGAAATAAGATATCAGGACAAACACATAATATCTGTGGGTAGACTTATCTAATTTTTCTAATTATTTTGGAATGAGCCCTTTAGCAGAATTGTCTGAGCAGCATCCAGCTTAGGTCACTGGCTTGAAAAATGAAGGTTCGTGTTTGTTGGTTTTATCTTGGTTGGTTGTACAGCAAGGAAACCAGAGAGAAAAAACCAAGCTGACCTAAAATAAGAGCATCTGGATGACCACAGGAATTGAAGCCACAATTTGTTTTTGTAAACAAAAGGACAGCTTAGTGACACTGTATGGCCCTCTGGCTCCCCCTCGCCCCATTTGCTCCTGATCCTTGAAGGGAAAATACTCCTCTGATCACCCATCTGGTATGCACGATAGGATTCCATGCACGGAGTCTTTTCAGATTTCAATGAAAGAAGCAATTACTGCCGGATAGAGAGATGAGGCCAGAGGTAACCAGGTTAAAATGTTTAATAACAGCAGAGAAGAATTTACCTAAATTGAAGGGATTCTCACTGCTGTTTACTTTCCTCTCCTGTGCCAGCACGACTGAAACTCTCTCTCTCTGGGCACAAGCTTGCATATAAGTAAGCAGAAGAGAAGGGCACTGCGGGTGGTGAGAAAGGCTTTTCTCACGGAGCTCCAAACTCCAGGGCAGTTCTCTATGGTGAGGGGTCAACAGCACAGTCTCTGGCATCAGACAGACAGGAGTCTAAATTCCATTCAACCCTGGTAAGTCATTCCAAATGCTGGTAAGTTACCCAATGAATGTGAAGTACTTATTGCAGTGCTTGACATTAGCAAGCACGCAATAATTGGTACAACAGAAAAATGGACTGAGGTCATGGTGGTCTGTAGAAACAATCATGAAAAAAGTTATCTGAGTGTGTGGTGGGGAGGGATAGATTCTAGGCTAATAATCCTATTGGCCTTCAATGTCCCCAATAGGACATAAGACTGTTCAAAGTTTTATGGTTCAGAACGGGAAAGACAATGCAATTAAAACATGCAATGGAGAGACTGGAATAAAAGAAGCAGAATAAAAGCAGTTAAGGTGAGTAGAGAAGACAGAGTCCAGCTAGGACCACTACAGAACCATGCAGTTGGCCTGTCGCCATATTGATCTGGCTCTCCTTGGGGAACAATCTGATTTTGCATTTAAAAAGTACTAGTCTGCTCTAAATATCATATGATATCATTTATATGTGGAATCTAAAAAAATTATACAAATGAATTTATTTGCAAAACAGAAATAGATACACAGATATAGAAAACAAACATGTTTTACCACAGGGGATGGGATAAATTAGGAGTTTGGGATTAACAGATACACACCACTGTATAAACAGATAAACAACAAGGACCTACTGTATAGCACAGGGAACTATATTTAATATCTTGCAATAACTATAATGGAAAAGAATCTGAAAAAGAATATACATATATATGTGTGTATATATATATACACACACACATATATATATCTGAATCACTTTGCTGTACACCTGAAACTAACACAACATTGTAAATTAACTATACTTCAATAAATAATGGTTAAAGAATAAAATCTATAAAAAATTTTTAAGATGTACTAGTTAGCTCTGAATGCCTTAGTCTAACTTTCCCTATATGAAGTGTATTCCAAATAAACATAGGTTCAACTTAAATGAGTAAACTTAGCACAGAAATTCATAGAAATAAAAGTGCAATGAAATAGGTGAAAAAATCAAGTACTTTTATTAATTTCTGCAAAGTTAATATACATACCTCCACATATTTCTTCTGTTTCATCATCTATGCATTCTCTATCATCACACTCACAAAATTTACCATAAACGAGTCCATTTCCATCTGAATTATCACACTTACACCTGCCACAGTGACATGTACCTAAACCATTAAAACAGAGCAAAAATTATTTAAGTGCATATAAATTATAATTAATGAATTTGAACCTATCTCTTTCATAGATAAAGCCAATTTAAATCAATTTAATATTCCAATTAGGTTTTACTGTGGGTATGATGAGATAATGACATTCTTTGAGATTATTGTAGCCCAGCAGTTATGTTCTATAGTACACAGCTATTATGATTGACCTCTAATAGTTTCATGAATCTGACCTTCCCAAGAGCAGAGCTACTTTATACATGTCCATCTAATCAATGCATGAATGAGTATCTTCTAATTACACCTGGGTCTTAGGTGAACTAAAGCAGAAAATTCTAAGCTTTGTGAGAGAAGTAACCTTGCTTATCTTCCTCACCAGTTATTTATTCAACGCTTTGCACAATATTTGAACATATTATTTATATAATGAATATTTGTAGAATTCATTATCAAATGCATAAATGAAAACCTTAGGTGTCCCTAATAATTTCATACCCACAGTGTTAAACTGATAGCCATGTCATTATGACTATGGGACCAGAGTGGGTTTTCTTATGCATAGAGTCCTGGGACCTCACCAAAACCTCAGGGCAGCTCAGGGTGATATAGAGGCACTGGAATCATCTAGTCTACCACACACAACATACCCGGCCAAGTTTGAGGATTTGACTACAACCCCAAGAGTGATTTCACTGACAATAAAACAGCATTCAAAGGATATTGAGAAGTAGAATGTCCATTTGAGGAGCTTCCTTTTTAATGCCTATTTTTAAATTTTTAATCGATCATCACAGCAGTCACCATAGAGTAATTGAGACTTTGCCATTCACCAGTATCATCCTAGACTCTGGAAATGCAACAGGAGATGGATTCAGCCATAATCCTCCTCTTAAAGTTTTATATGAGTAAAAAACAATGTGATAAAATCAGGGGAGAAGTGCAAACTGCTGCAGAAACACATAATAAGGGGATTTAACTGAGACCTGGTAGGCAAAGATAGAGTCCCTGGGGAATGGCTCTTAAACTGAGAACTGAAAGCAAAGTAAAAATAATAGCTAAGAGAATTGAGAAGGTGAAAAAGCCCACTTCCAGCAAGAAACAACAGCAAAAGCTCTGAGGTAAAAGAGGGAATAAGGGAAAAAAGAAAAAGACAGCTGGCGTATAGCAGAAAATAAAGTGGAAAATGTCATGAAAGGAAAAAGGCAACTAAAGATGCAGTTTATGGAAGTCTAAGAGGTCACATTAAAGATTTCCAACTTGAATCAAGCAGAAAAATGAGAAGCCATTGAAATGTTTTCAACAAGGGAGTCATGTGATCAGGTATTCATTCCCACCCTGTTACTCTGGTTGTCATATGGAGAATGAAATGAAATGAGGCCAAGTGGATATGAGGGAATGTTAGTTCATTAGTCTGCAGGAAAGAAAATAGAGGCTGACCCAGGTCATGGCTGTGAGTTTAGAAAAAAGCAAACACACGTGGTGGTATTTTCAGGAGAAAGAAAAGATGACTCGGTGACTGGGTCTGAGAGGTAAAGGATGGGAAGGAACCAAAGATGATACTATGGATATTTGAAATATGGATATTTGAAATGAGCTACTGGATACTGGCAATTCTGTATGTGGTGTACCAGAAAGAGCACAGATTTAGGACTGAGGTAGATTTGCAGGCATATCCAGGTCTTAATCCCCACTAGCTATACATATCTGAGGTCATTACTTTTATCTTTAACTGAGGTCATTACTTTTATCTCTAACTCTCAAATTCCTTATCTGCTCTTCTTCACAGAGCTGCTGTGTGGATCAAGTGATAAATAGATCACCCAGTCACCTATCTAAAAATGCTACTGTGTCTAGCACACTGTAGACTTTCAGAAAATGTTGGGTTCTTTGTCATCTCCCATTAAGACATCGAGTGTATCAGCCATATTCCCAAATATTTTCTCCAGACACATTTTATATTTATGGATCCCACTACTTCCTGGTTCCATACTCTCTGCATGATTCTGTTACACAGGTCACTTGTGATTTGCTATTCTCTGTAAGTGTTCTTTCTCTCACAGTCACATATAAATGGTGATTCTGCAGAATTTGAGCTTGTTATTTTTCTTTCTTGAGAATACTTGTGTGAATTTTACTTCCATTAAACTTCTTTTTATAAACGAAGTTTATAAAATAGTTTATAAACTTTTATAAACTTTGTTTTATAAACTATTTTAATTTATAAAAGGTCATTTCCAATCTAACGCTACAATTCATGGTATTGCGTCATCTCATTTTGTTCTCTAATTATCATCCGTCTTTTTCATTTTCACATTTATTTATGCTGTCTTTCAACCATCCACGTATCCATTCATTAAATTTTCTCATTGCTTTATTATATTATTGGTGAAGTCATAAGTGCTATAGAAGATAATAAGATGGATAAAATTAAAACTAAGTAAATCATAGACCAAGAAGAAAGAGCAAGGTGATTGATAATTTTTACATATACATATATCTATATGAAACCAGATGACGCAAAGGCATTTGCAACAGATTTGTGACAAATGCTATAAAGATAGTATAAACCTCAGTCTGGCTCTGTGAAGGAGGAAAGGCACAGTAGGGGAGTAAGTTCTTGAGTTGGCACTTGATGTATAGATAGAATTTCAACAAGTGGAGATGGAGAAAAAACTTGTGATGTTGAAGAAAGAGCCTGGGCTAAGGAATAGGGATGGAGGATTTAACAGAGAAGAGTCTGGCTTTAGTTTGGAAAAAAGGCAGACAGTATAGGATCAAGTTATTGGTCAAGAATTTTAGAATTTATCTGTTGGAAGACCAGGAGCCCTTCATGGGTAGGGAGAGAGGTGCAACATAGTTAGGGCTACGTATGCAGTCATTGTTTTCAGGAAAGATGGGAAGGAACAGCCTCTGCCTCTGAATTCTACAACTTCTCACTGACGTCCCCCACAGGCTGGCTCACTCCAATCCACACATCTGAACTGTTCCTGGGTGATGCAGGAAGTTTACAACAGTTCAGAGACTTCCTGTCTTACTCATCAAGTAGAATTCACAACTGAGGCTCCAAGATACGGCATATGGAAGCCCAGGCAAAAGTGCCAGACTCGCGTGCTCATGCTGTGTCATCCTGCATCTCTTTCTTGGTTGCCAGTTAACTCAGTCTCTAGGATTGGTCTTCTGTTTTATGCTAGATTATTTTAGCTCTGACTTTTCATTCTGCCTAATATAGCTGCCTCTTTCTAGGATGACTCCCTGTCTTGAACACCAGCATATACTCCTGATGCAATGGTGCTGGAGCCTTGCTTTGCTCTGCAGACTGTGCCTTGCCATTCTGCGCCCCTACGGAGTCAACTTCTGGAACTCCTTTAGTCCCCAGCTCCATCTCCATCTCCCCCTGCCCTTCAGTCTTCTGCCCATTCCATACACCTCCTCTTCCCCTTCTGTTCCAAGCTGCTTCCTGCAAATCACACTGCGATATGAGGGGGAAAAATTAGTATAGAGAGCTCAGACACTAATGCAGTTTGGGGGCAGTGGTCCTGAACTAGGGCTGGTAGAAGTAGGCATTAAAAGAAAGCTTTATGACAGCAAGATCCCCAAAGTAAACCTGAAAGGCTTAGAAACTGAGAAGAGAGTAAGAGACAGAAAAAAAGATTGTGCTGCCTCTGGAAACTGTCTAAAGACACATTAAAGGATGTCGAAGAGATATGACAGCCAGACGTAACACTGCCCCTAGACTGGATCCTATACAGAGGTGGTCGCAATGATGTAAAGGGCATTGTTGGGTCAATTGACATAATTGGAATATGGACAGTAAGATTACATAGAAGTATTGTATCCATGTTAAAAAAATAGAGGTAGAGATATCTTAGAAACGTATTTTATATCTTATCCAATGTGTTTCATCATCTATTGAAACAATTCTGTAAATTTTCTCCTTTAAGATGTGTTGATGTGGTGAATCATGCATTTAGATTCCTGAACACTGAAACATCTTTGGATTCCTAAACTAACCCCTATGTGGTTATAATGTGTTATTAAAAAGAAAAAAAATCCTGGATTTGAAAACCAATCAATCAATCAATCAATTAATCCATCCATCAATCTGAAAATAGAGTACAAAGAAACAAAACTGAAATTGATTTCAAGTCTTATTACTGAAAGAAGTTTGGAAAGCATGAAGTTTTCAAAACAAAAGCGGCTATATGGTGAGTGTGTGTGTGTGTGTGTGTGTGTGTGTGTGTGTGTGTGTGTGTGTGTGTTTAGAGGGTGTCATGAACCGGAAGTAGAGAAATTCTACTGAGACGAAAAGAAAAAAGGAAGTGCTGGAGAGAAGCCAGGAGAGTATCAGTGAACAGAGAAAGTAACCTGACCATTAGCACTTTCGTCACGGTCCCCAGCTGCTCCACTCACAGCTTGCCTTGGCAGTAGACCTGATTGCTATTAGCAAAACACCCTACTGCACTGAATCTACACAGAGCAACTCCTGTCAATCAAAGATTGTGGAAAGCTCCCAGCTCTGAATGCAGAAGGACTCTACCAACAATGGGAGCTTCAGGGGGGAAGATACTCATTTATGTAGTCAAACCCTGGCCTTCAGCATGCAGAGCAAGAGGCTCACACCCCTGGATCTATGTAAGAACTACCCAGAGAACTTTTAAAAAAAACCACTATAGTCCATATCAGACCCCAAAGCAACTAAATCAGAGCCTCCAGTGTAGGACAGGAGCATTCTCAAGTTCAACCAGGGCTGAGAAAAAACTGACTTTGAGGTTCTACGTGCCCAACTGTTAAAAGAGTATTTAATTATAGTAACACTGGCTGAACACCATTGAAACCAAAACCACAGTTGTTGTGTTTTATATGATTTTGGTAATTAATTTTAACAGCTCCTCTGTAAATTTCTAAGAAATATTTTTAAATGATGTCTACCAGATATAAAATATTTTAGTCAAACAAAAATCTTGCTATCACTATATTCTGCAATGGTTTTCACATCCAGGGCATTGGAAACCCCCATTAGATTTGAAGAGTTTGGTTCTTTTTGATGCCAAGGTATAAATTCAAAGCACCCTTGATCCGTAACAGAAGATAATTAAGTAAGTTTATACAAATCCTTTTTAAAAGGATTAATCCAGCATTCAAAATCATGGCTCACAATTTACCTAAAATGTTGTCAGGGTGTTGCTTCCAGTGACTATCCTACTTGAAGAAGGCATTTGGAACAGCTGGAGAGCATCAGACTTGCCAGTCTCAGCAAGAGGACATTTTTCCCAATTGATTTATCTGAATTTCACTTCAAAAAAATATGCTCAAAAGCAGTCCCACTCGGAGGTTCAACATTTCTCAACGCCTACATATTACCATTAAAATTATTTCATTTAAGAATTCTCAGGGCATGGAATTCTTACCTGCATTAGAGCAGATGATATCTTGAGAATTCTTGCACATTTGGTTGCTCTGTTTCTTTGTCAGGTCACAGGTCTTTGGGTACTGGCAAGCGTCCCCAGACCATCCTCCATCACATCTGCACTTTCCACAGTCACACGTACCGTGGCCTGAGAATTTAACAACATCCCGTTAGACTCAAATTCTTTTCCGAAGGAAACCATTACTGTAACTAAGGATCTTAAGAGTGATGTTGGTTCTGGACCGAGCTATAATCAATTCAAACACAGGTAAACGACAGTGACTGAGGGGTAATCCTATTTATATACCATATAATGAAGTATGTGGATTTTATTTTCATAATCAACTTCGATATATCATTCTAAAAACATTCACTTAACTCATAGAGACATTAGGATAGATAATAAACCAAAGGTCTGAAAAACCGCATGCTCAGAAAATTTAGCACTTAAAGGAGTCCACCTAGCACTGGCATATTTAAGACACAAAAGCCCCGTAAAAACAATTTCCATTTAACTGCATTTTATAACACATGAAATTCCACGAAACTAAACATTGGCCTGATATTTATTTGAATTTTATATGTAATAAAATTGTATAGATATATTAAATACCACCTTGGGATAAGATTGACATGAAAAATAAGTATATATTTTGTTTCTTGATGGGGTAATCTGGTTCAAGAGTCAAAAGGATAAGAGCCATATTCATCTACTGCCACAAAAATTTCTCAACCTTCCATGCTCTCAAATCAACATTTTGCTGTTTTTATTGTTGTGGTTATTAATTTTATTAAGTCCTGCTTGAAGAATCCTGCTAATGTTTTATTGACTACATATTAGAAAGAAGTACAAAACACATACAAGCCTTGGTCTTTGCCCTCAAGGACCTTACAAACTGAAAAGTTGAGGCTAATATGCAAAGAGAATTGTGTTATCTTCAGCCAGAAATGTTTGTTGGACCTTATATTAAGTTGAGGGAGGTAGTCTACAACCTATAGAAATAAGAGGGGAAAGATTTTCTACACTTCCTTGACTTTTAACTGGGCCTTGGAAGGTGAGTAGAGTTTGAATGGGTTACAGAGAGAAAATTCTTGTATTATTCAAGGTAACAGTACTACGTCTTAATGGCTGAAATTCATAGCCACAGTGGAATGGAATCATTGATCTCGGGCCAACAATCATTCGAGGTGGCAGCCAAAATCCACATGATGAAATCCAGATGGCCGGTCAGAATGAATGGCTCAGAGGCCTGCCATTTGGGCATGCCTGGCAGAGCCTGGATCTGTGATTGGCTATGACTTTAAAACTCCCCTGCATGGGGCCCAGTCCATGTAAGTGTTTCTATTCCTGTTGCATTTTTCGAATTAATTATTCTATTTTACAAACAAAATCTTGCCTGTACCCTAATTGCGATTCATTTTATCAAGTGCACATTATTCTGTCAAATTGATTGTATCATCTTGCATTCCTGTCTGGTCCTACATGATATTGTCAATCTCAGCCAACTTGGTATCATTTACAAGCATAAGTGATCTCTCCTGCCAACCATCCAGTCTATTTATAAAAGGATTAAGCCAAATTCTTGAGGTGGCGAAGCCTCTTTTGGTGAATTAAGTATCTCAGTAACTGTAACGATTCTTTAATAATATTAGTGTATTAGGTTAAACCACATGAAGTAGCCACTTCAATAAGTTAAATGTCAGTCATGGTTCATCCCAATAAAAAAGCTCCGTATCAACTGCAAAGAAAATAAAAATGCTTTAGAAGAAAATGAAGTATCTAGAATAAAAGAATACTCAGTGCTTCTTCTATATTGGATAGAACATCTTAAACTCCAAACTAAGGTGTATATGACAGAGGTGGGTAATGGTTTGTGGGTCAAAGGTTACAGATTTTTGAAATGGAGGGAGATTTGGAAAAATAAGGAAAATGTACACAGATGATAGGAAAAGACTCATTCATCCCACACTGACCTAATGAAGCATCAGTAGAAGCAATATTTTAGGTGCTTACAACCCAAAGTTAGTCCATGGAGGTCCAGTTTCAGAAACTTCTTCCATAAAAGGTTCTATGATAAAATAAACATGGAAAGAGACATGCTATATTCTTCTCTTAGCGTGCCATGATATATATCAGCACACTGAAGCCCGTCAGAGGTCCTTTCATGAAAAAGCCATTTAACTTTATGTGGCATATACAATTTTTTTGATTAGGGGGCCCTTTTTCCTTACAACTTATACTAATATCTTGGGCACACACTGTGTCAGGTAGTGTGTTTTCAGCTTTTCCTGTAGCATCTGATTGGAGGCAAAGATGACAGACAATGTAGGACAGGGTCCTCTGCCTTTATGTTCTTTCTAATCTTCATGCCCAGTAGGGCCTTCTTGATTCACTTTCCTCCATTTAGGAAAGTAAATGAGAACCGATTTTTTTTTTTACCGTCAAGAATTACCAAGTAATAGCCTGTACAACCTTACTTGGAGATAAATGTATAATTTTTTTTTAGAAAGAAAATAATCTTCTATTTCTACTCTTTATCCAAGGTTAATAAGAGCTTTGGCCAACCTCAGGGAATGAGGTTGCTGTATTATCCAAGCAAGGTAATCTCCATTACAGTGTCAATAACATGGCTTCGGCAAATAATTTATCCACTGTGTATTAGTTTGCTACGGCTACCATCCAACGTACCATAAACTGAATGGCTTAAAACAACAGAAATTTTCTCTCTCCCAGCTCTGAAGCCCCAAAACCTGAAATCAAGGTGTCTGCAGATCCATTCCTCCTGGAGCATCTGAGCAAGAAATTCTTCCATGCCTCTCTCCTACCTACGGATGGTTGCCTGTGATTTTGGTGCTCGTTAGCTGTGAAAGCTTTCCAGGCTCTGCTTCTGTCTTCACGTGGCTTTTTTCTCTGTGTGTCTGTGTCTTCACATCTTTCTCCTTACGAGTGCACCAGTCATTGGTGCCCATCCTACTCCTGTAGAGGCTCATCTTAATTACACCTTCAAAGACTCTCTTCCCAAATGTCACACTGACAAGCGCCTGGTGGTGGGATTTCACCCATCTTTTAGGGGCACACAATTTAAACCTCAACAGCTGCAGACAGTAAGCCCTGATTAGCCTCTTTCCTGCTGTATAGTCATGGACGAGATGGGATCATTTTTCTCTCTTAGATATGCAAATAAATGGGCTAGAGCTGGCAGCAAGCCCCCTCATCCCCGTTTCTATCCTACACAGGGAGGGCCTGAGAATTCCCACAGACAGCCCGGCCCAGGTCCACATGTGCTTCCACAGCTCTGCCAGCCCCTCCCCTGCCCTCTACCTGCGGTGGCTGCTCCCTGACCACCAGCCCAGCCTCAGGACATCTGCACTGCCACTGACTGGGGGGAAAGCCACAGCAGGCTCTGGAAGAGATTTGGGGACCTTCAGGGTAGAAGGTCCTGGGTCCCAGGCACCTCAGCCTAGGGGAGCAGAGGTGGCAGGGCCCAGGGCTCCAGGTGGCGATGTCCCCTTGGCCTCTCGGGCATCCCACCCCACTCCGCCTTGGGAAAGGATGGCAGAGGAGGACCAGAGCAGAACCCCTCCTATTGTCCAGGTCGAAGGGTGGCCCTTGCCCAGGGCAATATGAAGTCCTAACCAGCAGAACATCCACCGTTCCCGGCTGTCTAGACCACTCCACTTCTGGCTCTTCTCCAGATAACTCTGTTTCCACAACTACAAAATACCGTCTTAAAACGAACCATCCAACATCCTTGAGAATAAATCTGTTGCCCTTCAAATATGTTCTCAAGGAGTCAAGAGAAAACAAACACACAAAACAAGAATGTGAGAGAAATGCCAGAACCACCCCCCACAAAGCAATAAGGATGAAAAAGCCAAAGGCTATTCGCATTGCTCCCAGGGCTGTGAGTAGTGCCGCCAGTCGCCGGAAAGGGAAGACAAGTCACGGTGGAGGGTAAAGTCCAGTAGTTTAGTCTCCTTTTTGGGTAAGAATATGGAGGCCTGGTCGGCTGGCTCCAGTGCTTCTGAGGTGAGCTAAAGCCTTGACCACCACTGAGCAAGGAAGGGCATTCCAACAGAGACAGAATAGAATGGGGTTTGTGACTCTTAAACAAACAATGCAACTGCAGCACTGCCACCACTACTCCGTGATCCCTTTTACCTGGGTAATGCAGACACTCATCTATTCCACTCGGAGTGATGATAAGATACACTAGTGTACGGTGGAAGAGAAGTTGATGCTTTTTTTAAAAATGAAAACAAACTGTTTCCAATTGGAAATACTTTACCAGTATTGAAGAACTTTTAAAAATCAATTAGCCATTTGCATATACCAATGAAAAGTAATAGCACCTTTCTTTGCCAAACGAATAAACAAAAAAAAGCTGAAGGGGACGGCACTTAACTCTCCTCCAAGTCTACTGATACTATGGATGCAAATAAACTGCCAAAATTAACATGCCTATTGGATTAGCTATATGTTTTTGGCTTCAAGTCTTTTTGAAGTCTTAAAAAGGTAGATAGATAGATAGATAATAGATACATGTAGACATAGGTAGGCATAGGTATAGGATAAATGGATAAAGAAGCTATAGTGTATATATATATAATATATATGTGTATATATATTATATATATATATAGTATATATATATAATGGAATACTATTCAGCCATAAGAAAGAAGGAAATCCTGCCACTTGGGACACATGAATGAAACTTGAGGGCATTATGCTAAGTGAAATAAGTCAGATGCAGAAAGACAAATACTGTATAATTTCACTTATATATGGTATCTAAAAATAGCCAACCAACCAACCAAACAAGCATAAAAACCAAACTCATAGAAAAAGAGATCAGATTTGTAGTTAACACAGAGGCGGGAATAGGAGGGGAACTGGATGAAGGTGGTCAAAAGGTACAAACTTGCAGTTATACAATAAATAAGTACTAGGTATGTCATGTACAACACAATGACTATAGTTAATATACATACAAATATACTGTATAGCATATTCCAACATTAAGAGAGTAAACCCTAATAGTTCTCATCACAAGGAGAAAAAAACTTTTTCTTCTTTTTTTTTGTATCTATATGAGATGACAGAGGTTAACTAAAGTTATTGTGGTTATTATTCTGGAATATATGTACATTATTATGCTGTACACCTTAAGCTTACACAGCGCTGTATGTCAACTGTATCTTAATAAAGCTGGAAACAAATCGTGATGATTAATTATTATTCCATGATTACTACTGACAACAATCTTATTATCTAGAGGAGGAGGATGTTAAAAAGTGATTCTCTCTGGATGTCAGATAAGCTAGGTATTCCACTGCTAGAGCCACATGGTAATCCTGAAATAGATATTTTAATTTGAGCACTCAGTTGGCCCTGCAAATCTATTTGGTTTGGTCAAATAAGTAAACTCCCAAGACCTGCATTGTCTTATTGTCCAGTGGATTCAAACAAGCTCATTTAATAAAAGACACACTCAATTTTTGTCCTGTTCTTTCTGAGACACTATAGATCTCCCAGCCTCTCTAGGTATAAGAAACTAAAGAACAATGCCACATCTAAAATTCTAAGACAAGGATCCCTTAGCTAACGTTACAATTACTTCATGGTTTGCAATAGAAACTTGACCGTTTTCAAGACAGAGGTACAAGTCCCTATTTTGCTTCTCAGGCTAATTACAAACTGACTTCTTAGATATTTCTGTTTCCCATTTCTGAGAACATTACTATGTGAATGATGGAAGAATTCTGTGTAGAAGAGAGTTTTGCCCCAGAAATGGAAAGATCTGGGCTCTAGTCCTGCCTGGATGCTAATCCACCACGTAACCTTGATCAGGAAAATGGAAAAGAAGAGAGGAAAGGAAAACTAACAATTACTGGTTTGCAGGTAGAGTGATAAGTACTTTATACAGGCTAGTCTTTGCCATAAGAAGCCAGCGAGACAGATTTTTGTTTCCCTGTTTTACAAATAGGAGGAGCAAAGGGTAATTAGCTCGCTCAAGGTCACACAGTTTATTAGCTGAAAAGCTGTGTTTTTCCTGTTACAGCCAACATTATCCATTTAGTTGCAACGTAGTAAACGTGAGAACACCCGCTTGCTCTAGGAAAAGTGGTACCAGTAAAATCTATGGATTAGTGGCTTGATGACACTGTTTCCTTTTGTAACTCACATGCTCAGAACTGGATTACTCAATACACGTTGAAAGAATTCTAACAGTAAAATTATCAGATTTCACTATTTAAAATTAAATAATGCTAAAGATGGCAGATAGAAGAATTCAGGAATCTAGTTATCTAATTTCTCTAGACCTCAGGGTGCTGATCTGCAAAATTAAGAAAATGGCTGAATAACCCAAAGATTCCTTTCATCTTGAAAATTCCATACTATAGCCTCAATCATTTTCTTTTTCTTACAACAAACCAAAGTAGTTCCTTCAAATGGGGCATTCAACATATTAAATCAGGGTGGTAGTGGTGGATATTGTTACCAAATCTTGTTTGCTACTGAAAACAATCATGAAACAAAATCCTGTCTGTTATTCAAAGTACCCATTAAAATACCACAGATTACCCTGATATGTTTATTTTTAAAGTGGGTTTGGGTTGAATACTGCTACAATTGGGGGATTTAACATTAGAATTCTGGTAACCTAAGACAATTATAAAACATAAAATATAAATTATAGCAAATCAAGACACAATGTTTTAGCTGAATCTTAGGTGGCAAATTTCATAAAGTCAAACCTATAATATCATATTCAGGCAAGAATTATACAAACACACTCAGACACAAGCACTTTGAAATTCAGGAAACCTAGGTGTTCATACAGATTCTGCCCTAGTTGGACTTGTGACCTTCAACAGGTGAGTTAATCCTCGAACTTTTCAGACTCAATTTTTTTTTTTGGTCTGGTAAGTTAAACATGTACATAAACTCAGTATTTCTCAAGGGTTGCAGAGTATCTGTCTTTAAGGGGGAATGATTAGAACTGTCTTCTCTGCCGTTTCATCCACATTTCTCGAGAAGCTCGCGTTCCCTACTCTGCCCCATAATTAGAGCATGTGCTGTATTTCTCAGATGTCCTGAGAAGGAAAAGAGAGAGAGGAAAGACAATTGGACCAGATGATGGAATCTTTCAGTCCTCTATTCCTCCAGCTCCCAGTTCTACAAGTTTATTCAACAGAAATCTTTACAGAGATTCCTTCATTTTCTTCTGTGAAAGAAAAATAAAAGGAGCCCTCGCTTCCTTTGGTTTCTGTCTTGGTCTTTTGTCCTGTCTTGGGGTATTTTATTCAAGGGTGTCTCTTCATCTCAAATACACCAAATGACAGAAGCCACTCAAGGCTTAGACACAATATCCATCAACAGTATTTCTTAGCTGATGGAAATGAACTTAATCGAACTGGAATCTAAGAATCTCAGAATATTGTAACCAGACTAGGAGATCAGAAGTGACTGAAATCTCCTCAGTTTTACTAAGAACAAAATGAAACTCCCTGTTCACCATCACCTCCTCCTCATTATAGATAAATATGTATGTCAAGGAATCTGGTCAATGGAGATATGTGTATATGTATGTCTGTGTATATGTATGTATGTGTTTATTAATACACATATATGTGTGTATGTATATTTATATATGGGACTTAGCAAGACTCTAAACTTTGTCTTTTAATGTGGTTACCAAGAGCACTGGATGATTGGATGGTATTTATCAGCATCCCTCTCAATGTCGAGATTTTTTTTTTCAGAACTCTGTGCATGTGCTGGGCTTCCCTGGTGGCGCAGTGGTTGAGAGTCCGCCTGCCAATGCAGGGGACACGGGCTCGAGCCCTGGTCCGGGAAGATCCCACATGCCGGGGAGCAACTAAGCCCATGCGCCACAACTACTGAGCCCACGTGCCGCATCCACTGAGGCCCGTGCGCTCTAGAGCCCGTGCTCCGCGACAAGAGAAGCCTGTGCACCGCAAAGAGGAGTAGCCCCCGCTCACCGCAGCTAGAAAAAGCCCGCGCGCAGCAACGAAGACCCAATGCAGCCAAAAAATAATAAAATGAAAATAAATAAATTTATAAAAAATACTATATCAATAAAAATAATATGTTTTTTTAAAAAAGAACTTTGTGTATGTCTGACAAATATTAATAATATGCTCCATCTGGTTACGTTAGCCTTCTTCATCTCAAGCTGTGCTGGTTGTCTGCAGAGCAAACTCTGTTTATGCCCTTACGGCTCACAGCCAACATGGGGATGCCCTGTGTCCTCCAGAGGGCTGTGTAATGCCCTCCTGTGACAGACTGCCTAGGTTCAAGTCCCACGTCCAGAACTTGCTAGCTGGGTAAGCTTGGGCAAATACTTAGGCTTTTCATTAGTTTCCTAGGTTTGTGACAAAGTACCACAAACTGGGTGACTCCCAACAATAGAAACTTACTGTCCTCATGATTCTGGAGGCTGGAAGTCCCAAATCAAGGTGTTGGCTTGGGACTGACATGTACACACTGCTATATTTAAAATAAAATGCATTTCAATGGGGAAAAAAAAGTGTCAGCTGGGTCATGGACTTTGAGATTCTGTGTACAAGACTTCCTCATCTCTTCCTAGTTTCTGGTGGGGCTGGCAGTCCTTGGAGTCCCTTGGCTTGCAGCTGCATCCCTGCAACCTCTGCCTCTGCCATCACATGGCCCTCTCCCCCCTGTGCCTGTGTCTCTTCTTCTCTACTTATGAGGACAGTAGTCATGTTGATTGGTGGATAGGGCCACCCTAATCTTTCTTTTTCAGCTTCAGAACAAAGGTCCTGACACAAGCTCATGGCTTCCAAAATGCGGTGCTCATCTCTAGATAAATTATAAATGAATACACAAATATAGGTAAATTCAATTTTTTGACGTGTGATCAGGAGTTTGGAGATAAATGATTTAAGCAATGGATTTGCAAATGTATAAGAAAGATTCTATTTCTTAAGCTAGGTGGTGGAGACACAATATTGATCTTTTTAATTATTTTTTATACTTTATGATCATATTTTACCCAAAAATTTTAAAAAGAAAAAAACACCTCCGTTAGAAGCAATACTCCTACAAGGGATGATGTTAAAAGGAGTGTTGTTTTAGGACTCCAGCAGCACTCAGGAGATGTCACCACCCTGACTCATATTCATAAAACACTGCATGGAAGAGACAGTAGGGTTAATCTTTACAACCTGAGGGTCTGTGAAGAGCTGGTAGAATGTAGCTGCCAATCTGAATGGGAGGACCCTATTATTCAGAAGGGTACAGGCTAAGCCAGGAAGCAAGGTGCAGGGAAGAGCTATGCACTGTCTGGGTCTCCAGGAAAAGGCACTGTCCCCTGCCCCCTCCAGGGGGGGTCGAGTACAGGACACAGAGAGATAGGGTTGTGCCCATTCTGGGAGATGTAACTTGACTCTGGACCATCTTAAAACAGTTTCAATAGAACAGAAATGGCTGTGAAGGTGCAAGTACCTGACACAGGCCACCACTGTCCTGCAGCAACTACAGGTACACCCAGAATCAAACCAAAAACCATTTTTATCGTAGGTGGAATGGGAGCTGTTATGAGTTGAACTGTGTCCCCACCAATTTTAGATGTTGAAGCCCTAACCCTTATACTTCAGAATGTAAGGTCACCGCAGATGTAATGAGTTAAGATGAGGTCATACTGGAGTAGGATGGGTCCTTAATCTATTGTGACTAATGTCCTTATAAAAAGGGTACATCTGCACACAGAGAACGCCATGTGAGGATGAAGACAGAGATCAGGGTGATGTTTCTACTAGCCGGAAAACACCACTGATTGCGGACAAAACACCAGAAGCTTGGGAGAGTCATGGGAAAGGTTCTCCCTCATAACCGTCAGGAGGGACCAACCCTGCCGACAACTTGATCTTGGAGTTCTAGGCCCCAGAACTGGGAAACAAAGTACGTCTGTCATGTAAACCATCCAGTCTGTGGTACTTTGTTACTGCAGCCCTAACAAACTAATACAGAAGCTCAAGGTATGGTTTTAAAGAATTATAGAAAAATGAAGGTGTATCATTTTACATTTCTGAGCTGAAGGTTTGAGGAAGTAATTGCCACCCACTGGCATAGTCAGCACATTTTAACCCACATGCTTAATAGATGACTCCATAAATAAAGGCTGACACTTACCTGCACCTTGGCAGAAACGACTAAATCTGAATGGTACCTTGTATACCCAGGACCGTCCTAAAAGTGACATTAGAAGGCAAAAATCTCTAAACAAAAGTATATATTTCTCTTTGTCACCTTGTGTCAAAAGTCAATAGGAAAAGAATTCAACAGAAATCCCCATATAATGAAACACACTGCTTATGGAATCACTGGGAAATGGGCAAAATGATTCTCTATGGCTTATCTTTCTAATCATTCTGCTTAGGATTCCTCCATTCCCCAAACCCTGTTTTCTAGAAAATAAAACCACTTTCTTTGTCTGAAAAGAATACCACACCTCTCCTTTTAGCCCTGTTGCATTATTAAATTCCAGTGGGCTGTGGAAAGCCTCCCTTCTACAGAGCTTCCAAAATATGCCCAGAAGTGGACTTTACAAAAAGCCTGGACTTTTAATAATATCTACCTTTTAAAAACCCTATTTTTAAAAAAGAACTCTTTTATTGCTCCTTAAAGAAGTCTGTGCGATGGCGAAATCAAAGATTATGATCACCTTATGGTCTTCAGATGTTATGATCAAGCAATTCTTTGGTTATTTTCTCCTCATCCAACTAAACAGGAGCAGCTGGTAACTACTTTTTAATTTCCTTCTCAGTTCAAAAATTAACAAACATTTACATGTTCAGTCAACTTTAATGTAAATCCTCTAACTGCAAGGACTTTTCTGTTAATTCAGTAACTATCTAGGGTCCCTCTGCTCTAAGCTATTATAAAGTGGATAGTGAATAAAAGTTGCTGACAGTTTGATTCACTTGACTGGAAAAAAAAATGAAACCACTCTCTTGTAAGCAGATAAATGGACTTTAAATCATGATGCTTTCTACAATACAAAGATCAGTCACCAGAAAAAAATATATATCAATAGTTGGCATGGGGACTGAATTCAGTTCATTATTATTCATTTTTAAAACTTTTTAGGAGCTCATGAAGTCATTTAGAAAATTGAAAAAAGGAACTTTTGGACAAGGTAAAATATTTTTAAACGAGGTGTCACTTTTGGTTCCCTTTTAAAAAATTTTAAATCTAGATCAGTCGACAGAAAAATTAAATTGGAAATAAAGCCAGAGGGCAAGCAATGTTTTTTAGGATATAATATTCTGTCACACTGTTCTGATAGCCCTACCTCATTTCGGGAAGAAAAAAGAAACTAGACACAGTTCCTTCAACAAGTAGCTCTTTTAGAAATCGTATATATTGGAAGAGGAGGGGCAAACTTTACTGAGGAGTGTGTTCAGGGTATCAGAAGGAAAGGAAAGGTTGCTGTAATAGCCAGTGCACTCATTTGTTTTGAAACCATTTAAAGTCAAGGTATTTGGAGAACTGGAAAAGAAAATAACAACAAAGGTAGCCTTTGCTCCAAACAGGAGGAATATCTTCACATGAAAACATAAACAGTTCAAGGGACTTCCCTGGTGGTCCAGCAGTTAAGACTCCATGCTCCCAATGTAGGGGGCCCAGGTTCGATCCCTGGTCAGGGAACTAGATCCCACATGGCACAACTAAAGATCTGGCGCAGTCAAAATAAATAAATAAATATTTTTTTTAAAAAAGAAAGAAAATATAAACAGTTCAAAACTTACCAACTTCTAGGACCCCCTCCCTATTCTTGACTCATGAGCTATGTCATTCCCCATTCTGAAAGGTTATAGTTTTCATAATAGAAAAGTCTAACCTACCATTCAATTTTAAAATATCCCATTTTAATCATTCTAGATAATGTATCTTGTCTTCCTTTTTTACATTGGTATACAGATATTTACCCTGGAAAATAGCTTTACCAAACTATAATAGAATGCCTAAAATAACAAATACATATTAAACTTCTCAGTTGCAAATCACTTTAATTCATATTATCTTATTTGGTTATCAAAATGGCATGAAAAAATAGAAAACCAGTATTACCATCCTCACTTATAGAAAAGGAAATTCTTGGTTAATGTCTTTAAATGATTCCTCCAAATTTCTAACTAAGTTCTCAAGTCGCCCACTCAGCTTGGGTACCCACAACGCTGAACAAGAATGAAATCCCCTAACTTCCTGTTCTTTCTTCCTCTTACGTGACCCTCATCCACTCTGCCTCTTCTCCAGCCCCAGAGCCTGTGTCGAGGTCCATTCCTTTCAAGGAGCCTTGATTTCTTTGCCATCTGGTTCTCTGGGGGCCCTGCTTCCTCTCTCTCCTCTAGTTCAACCTCAGCTTCATTGTTAGCACCTTCCTCTTATACCATGAAATTGAACAAGCGTCTCCTGGTCTTTACAAAATGTAATCAACACTCCCTCTACTATACCCACGTCCCTATTTCTAGTCTCTATTCCAAGTCAATTCTCCCTTCCTTATTCAAAGCTCCAAATAGGTAGTTTTTCACTCCCAGTCTCACCTTTTATCTACAATTCGATTTCAAACCCACCATTCTACTAACATTTTTCTAACGAAGAAAAATTAATATGCTTTTTATTCCTTAATTCAATTAACATTTAAGTCCTTATCTTATTTTTTTTTAAGTCCTTATCTTATTAGCTGCTTCTCAATCCTTTGGCATCTTCCCCTCTTTCTCCCACCCTCCCCCTCGTCCTTCTCCACCTCCTTGCCCTCTTCCATCATGCCGGAACACACAGCATCAGTAAAATCATATAAGATGCACTGGGAATTCCCCAGTGCATCTTACACATTATATTGAAAATAAGAGGAATAAAAAATACTGGAATATTTATTCTGAAGAGAGTTAATTACACCTAAGATCATCATTACATTACTGAATCACACTAAGTTTTAAGCAGGCTTGAACTAAGTCATGTTTAATTGTTTTCTTTTGTTTGTTTTTTTTCCATTGGCATTCAGTGAGCAGTTGGAAACTAGGAGGAAAGCTCACGAGGAATGTCAGAGAAAATTTTAAAAGGAATTAAAAGCAATATTTCCTTTGCTTATCCAAATATTCAAGCCAAGTTAAATAATGTAAAGGTAAATCTGCCACATACACTCATTTATCAGTTTTCTTAAAATTCGCGATGTACTTTGTTCTAACCCTTCATTTTATTGTTTCTGCCTAAAATATATCTTGGAGAGATTCTGTCAAGAACTGCGAAGGGGGGCTGAGATTTGATTTTCCTCTATTTGAAACTAACAAATTAGCCTGACACTGTGTCATGGATTCTGGAAGAAGACATGAGACTCTTGGGTCAGAGTCAAAGGACTTTATTACTCATATCAGTAGCAGTAATTGAAATCTCAATTTGAGTCAGTTACCTAAACCCCAGTTCCCACAAAACAACACAGGAGAAGCAGGGGATTCCTGCACGTGTGGTGGGTTGCACTGTGGGAGAGAAACTTCCCGGATAGGGATCCTGACTCTTATATTGGGGAGTAAGCATGCCTGAACCTGCCACAGAAGGATACACTCTCTTATTACACTAGGCTATAAACAAACTTCCCTTTGCTCCAGATGGAGACACCAGGTCTATCTTCCAAGGCTCTATGTACAAGCATCCATGAGAAGATATTCTTGAATGAAAGCAATCAGTACCTGTGTTGACAAAAAGTACAGTAACACAAGAGACCATGGAGAATTGTCTCCCAACACCTCTTCATATCAACATCCCAGCCCATAGAGACCTAATTAACTCTTTCTAACAGATGCATAATATTCCACTGTATATACCACAACATGTAGCCATCCCTCATTGATTTGCACTTAACTAGTTTTGGTCATTTACCACTACAAACAATGTTGTCATAATGATTCTTCCTTAAACATGCATCTTTAAGCAGAAGTGTGAATAGATCTGTGGGATAAATTATTATAAGCAGAGTTTATGGATGAAAGGGTAGGCATATCATTAAAATTTTAATAGATGTAGACAGATTTGTTTCCAAAACTATACTAAATACACTCCCACCAACAATGTGTGAGGATACACTTGCCAACACACACCATAGAATATTATCAAGTAAACTGTGTCAATCTGAGCACCAAAAATTACATTGCATCATCTTTAATTTCTTTCATCAGTGTCTTATAGTTTTCTGCATACAGGTCTTTTGTCTCCTTAGGTAGGTTTATTCCTAGGTATTTTCTTCTTTTTGTTGCAATTGTAAATGGGAGTGTTTCCTTAATTTCTCTTTCAGATTTTTCATCATTAGTGTATAAGAATGCAAGAGATTTCTGTGCATTAATTTTGTATCCTGCTACTTTAGCAAATTCATCGATTAGCTCTAGTAGTTTTCTGGTTGCATCTTTAGGATCCTCTATGTATAGTATCATGTCATCTGCAAACAGTGACAGCTTTACTTCTTCTTTTCTGATTTGGATTCCTAGGCCATTATCAAAAAATCTACAAATAATAAATGCTGGAGAGGGTGTGCAGAAAAGGGAACCTTCTTGCACTGTTGGTGGGAATGTAAATTGATACAGCCACTATGGAGAACAGTATGGAGGTTCCTTAAAAAACTAAAAATAGAACTACCATACAACCCAGCAATCCCACTACTGGGCATATACCCTGAGAAAACTATAATTCAAAAAGAGTCATGTACCACAATGTTCATCGCAGCTCTATTTACAATAGCCAGGACATGGAAGCAACCTAAACTGTCCATCGACAGATGAATGGATAAAGAAGATGTGGCACATATATACAATGGAATATTATTCAGCCATAAAAAAAAACGAAATTGAGTTATTTTTAGTGAGGTGGACAGACCTAGAGTCTGTCATACACAGTGAAGTAAGTCAGAAAGAGAAAAATAAATACCGTATGCTAACATATATATATGGAATCTAAAAAAAAAAAAAAGGTTCTGAAGAACCTAGGGGCAGGATAGGAATAAAGACGCAGATGCAGAGAATGGACTTGAGGACACGGGGAGGGGGAAGGGTAAGCTGGGACCAAGTGAGAGAGTGGCATGGACATATATACACTACCAAATGTAAAATAGATAGCTAGTGGGAAGCAGCCGCATAGCACAGAGAGATCAGCTCGGTGCTTTGTGACCACCTAGAGGGGTGGGATAGGGAGGGTGAGAGGGAGATGCAAGAGGGAAGAGATATGGGGATATATGTATACATATAGCTGATTTACTTTGTTATTAAAGCAGAAACTAACACACTATTGTAAAGCAATTATACTCCAATAAAAGATGTTAAAAAAAATTAAACATTGTATATTTTTGTTGACATGTGTCAATTATGGATGAGATTCAACATATTTTCTTTGGTTTATAAATCATTTTTATTTTATAAACAAAATCATTTTTGTGTCATTTTCTTAAAATTTTCTGCTTATATATTTTGTCTATTTTTCTTTTGGTTGTTGGATATTTCCATCATTTTTAGGAGCATTAGGTTTTATGTTAAATAA
The DNA here is from genome assembly GCF_039906515.1 of Pseudorca crassidens. NCBI lineage: Eukaryota > Metazoa > Chordata > Mammalia > Artiodactyla > Delphinidae > Pseudorca > Pseudorca crassidens. The sequence goes on from NC_090313.1 coordinate 10,332,531, forward strand.
TTTAGTCTTTTTTCTGTCATTATAATGCAAATATTTTATGACATATATTGTTTCTCATACTTCTAAATCATATGATCAAATACCCTCATGCTTTCTTCTTGAAAGTTTGATTTTAATGCATAAATTTGGAAATTTTTGGTGTAAGAAGGTAAGAAAAGTTCAAATTTATTTTTCCATGTTGCTAGAGAGGTTTTTCAACAAGATTAATGAATGGTTTATTCCTTTCCCATTGATTTAAAATGCCACCTTTATCAACTACTATATTCCTGATAATAAATTCTGATAACCAGTATTTTAAACTCTTGGTAGGCTGCAGTTTGGGTTTATTTTCCTTTTTGTAAGAGTTTCAAGAGAAATTTTTAAAATTTATAATCAATAGGGTCTTTTTGTGTTTTATTTTATTTTTAAAATTATACAGAACTATTGACCCTACAATAGTGAGAATATTTTTCTTCCAAATTTTTATACTATTTTTTTTTCTTACTTCACTTGCTAGCACCTTCAGTAAAATGCTGAAGTTGATTTTTGTTTGCTGGTTTATGTTTATCCTGGTTCTCTGACAGGATTCTTTTCTTGTCTTGCAAGTCCAATAATTCTGCCACATCATACTTTACTGCCGGCTGATCTGCATTTTCTTCTAGGACACGTTTTTCCCTTTCTACAAGTTAATGTGCAAATATTTTAACAAAGTAATCCTGAATTATCTATTTGAAAATCATTCTGTTGCCTGTTTTTTTCCTCTTCTATAGATATGCCAATTACGGTTATGTTGGGTCTTTATTTTTTTCTTCTTCTTCATAAACCATTTTCTCCCTAATCTTTGATATGACACTTATTTCTAATTTCATTGTTAATATTCTCAAGCCTGTGTTCCTTGTTCCTCAGTGGCCTGGGGAGCATCTATTCTTCTTCTGTATACATTCATTTCTGTGATTTTTTTCTCTTATATTCCCCCACTCCCCCATATACTGTCAGATCATTTTTCCTTCTTAGAGGCAGCACAGTATAAAACTAAAAGTCATGGACTCTGTCACTGTACTGCTGGTGTACAAATCCCCACTACATAGCTTTGTTATGTGAACGTCAGCAACTTATTTAATCTCTCTACATATCCCAGAATTCTTATCTGTAAAATGTGAACAATAGTGGTATTTGCATTATAGAGTTATTAGAAGGATTAAATCAGATGACAACTGTAAAGTGTTTAAGATAGTGACTGTCACATAATAAATATTATGTAAATATTTATTAAATCCTTAAAATTTTTTTCTCTGTTTTCCTATAGTTTTCTCCTTGAGTACTTGCATGTACTCTTTGAGCTCATTGCCTGGAAGCAATATATCCATTATAAAGAATCCTTTTGGGGCTTCCCTGGTGGCGCAGTGGTTGAGAGTCCACCTGCTGATGCAGGGGACACGGGTTCATGCCCCGGTCCGGGAGGATCCCACATGCCGCGGAGCGGCTGGGCCCGTGAGCCATGGCTGCTGAGCCTGCGCGTCCGGAGCCTGTGCTCCGCGATGGGAGAGGCCACAACAGTGAGAGGCCCGTGTACCACAAAAAAAAAAAAAAAAAAAAAAAGAATACTTTCTTTTTCATCTCATAACATGAAAAGTTGTTCATAATTTTTATCAGCTTCACAGTTCGATCTTTCAGACGTTGATTTATTATCTGAGTTTTATTATTTATGTTCTGTATTTCTTATATTATTTTTTTACAGGTCTCATACTAATTTCTTAGTTATTATTCATCACTGAATGAGAGGGATTTTTCCTGGAACAATTATTTTTGAAAGGATAATGTGGAAAGGAATCAGATAAGTGAACTTCTCTATGAATATTGCTTTGCACATACATGCAAACATTTTATTGTTAATTTCTAAAGGTAAATTTGATGAATTAAATGTTACATGAATATATAAGTTTAATAGATATGCCCATAGTGTTTTCCAAAATGTCTGTAAACAACTTTTGTTTCCACCAACAGTTGTGAGCGCCTCTTCTTGACTTGCATTGTTTATGCTTTCTCTTCTGCTTGAAATGCCCTCCGACCCTCAACTGGAAGAGAAATCATTTCCAAGCTCCCATTATACTATGTACGTATCTATTACTTCCCTAACCCATAATTATCTCTTTACATGGCTTTCTGCCCCCCACTAAACAGTTATCTTCTTTAGGACCGTGACTGTGTCATCTTAATTTTATATCTTTGGTTCCTATCCGATTTTCTGGCACACAGTAATTGCCAAAAGTCTGACAAATATACAGATAATGAAGGCAGCATAAAATTACTGTCCAGGGGCACACTACTGGTAAATAATAAAAGAAGCGTAAGAATCCAGTTTTTTCTTCCTGCAAATCATACTTTTTCATATATTCATAATAAGTTTCCTCATTTACATGAATATAAATGAGAGGACTCAAGCCTAGGTCAAAAACCTGTTTTATATACTTGAAATTATAATTATCCTTCAAATGATTTGCAAATGACTCATTCATTCTAATACTGGCAAAATTATGGTGTATGGCTTGCATAGACATTAATAATAAGCTTTAATTCATATGAGATTTTAAAGCTTGGTTCAAATGTAGTTTCTATCTATATAACCAAAGTTTGACATAGGATTAATAAACCCTCATAAAAGTATTGCATAATTCTTTTTTTGATTAAGCTGCAACTAACCAACTATAGATAATTACGACTAAAACTCAACTGCTTCTAATACAAACACTCTTATAGAATCCCTCTTTTTCAAATATGATATAGACAACATTTAGAGTCCATTCTATGGTAAAATGCCTGGGAGTCGATTATAAAAATTTAATAGGTTGTGATCCATATGACAACTTTAATTATCTAGGTCGGACAGGACAGGAACATTTCTGTTTTATATGAAAAATGTGTATGTTTTTAAATTAATAATTTTATTTAATTAGGATTCTTGAATCTAGGAAATTCAGCGAGATTATCATAGTGCTGTTATGTTGAATGAAATAAGTTGCCCAGTTGTCAAAATTTCTACTTTCATTTCAACTTAACTTTTGCCAAAGCCACACCATGGGCAACAGCATCCTCAAACTGCCATATATTTTCAGTCCTAATGGCTGAACTCAAAGCCATTCTTTGAAATGCTCTGTATCTCTAAAGACTAAGTTGTACATGAAATTATTTTAATCTAATATATTTTGATCACTTAATATATGTATTCTATTTTGAATATTGCCTAAATTTCTTGGCCAAAAAAAAAGGATAAGGAGGGGGTCTCAAGGAGGGCCTGGAGAGCCGGTCTCTGACTACCAAGATGTGCTCTCTGGCAGTCACAGCTGATATAATTCTTTCATAGTCAGGGCTGTAATAGTCAACTTGATTAAAGTATTATGAATTTCACATATCTCAGGAGACTGATCATGGAATGCCACAGGAGGTATCATTTTAACCCTGTCTTCTCTATATGCTCACCGTTCTAGTAAAATGTGTGATCATAATCAGGGAAAGGAACATTGGATGCCAGAATAGGTTTAGGAAATAATTTATTGAAAATGTAGATTATGTTCCCCATAGGGAAAAAAAAAAGCGTCTACTTCAATATGGAGATAAGCAAAGAGATGCTATACATTGAAAGTTTATTAAATGCCATTCGTTCCTTGAATATGCACAAATATCATTTGCCCTCAATGTTTTCCAGGGAACAATTATTAACATGTGATTAAAATAAGATAATTTGACCAGAAATCATCCTCTGTGATTAAGGCAATATTTGCCATTGAGATGACCATGGGAAAATAATAGAGGGCTTGCATCAGTTTACTCAGAAACTTTCATAAGGTAAAAACAAGGGTAAGAAAGGAGGAAATTAATTCTCATTGAGTACTTATTATATGTCAGGCTCTATGCTAGGTAGTTCATGTTCATTAGCATTAGGTTATTTACCAAAACCTTATGAGTTTAGAATGAGGAAGCCAACATGTAGGCCCATGGAGACCGACTGGCTTGTCTCAAATCATAAAATCTGATTCAAACCCAGTATCCCCGAACTTGCCATTTCTACCATACTTCTCAGCTTCAACACTCACTCTCAATTTTTCCTCTTTCCAACATAACTTTCAGGTACACACATGACTCCATGGTTCGTTATTTTAGAATAATGTCTTAAGAAAATGTGTTATATAATCTTACCTAGATTGATTATGCTAGAGAAATTGGATGTTGGTTTATGTATTTTCTCTTCTGGAAACTAAATGCTTCTAGAAGTTAAAAAAAAAAATGCAACATTGTTCTAATAGTAAGCCTGACTTGGGGGAGAGAAAAGCAATTAATATTGCTCTTAGAGAAAATAATTATAGCCTTGTCTTCTGATTACTTGCCAGGCAGGGTCCTTTTAAATATAAGACCACCAGCCTTCTCCAGGTACCCATATTTAAGAACAAGAGAATAAAATAAACTGAGGACCAAAGGCAGAATTTATGTCAAGAAGCTAAACTATAGAACTAACCATGAGAAATATGCTTTGGAAACTTCTCAAAAAAAGTAAGCCTATTGTCAATGTTTGATGTACACTTCCTCAGGGTCACATGAAAAATATTCAGCTGGAACTTTTAATAGAATGATTATGAAGAAAGCCTTCAAATTGGGAAAGCTTGCAAGGAAAATGTTTTTGTAACTCTCTCCACCAACGTTTTGAGGAATCAAATTGTCTTCAAAGAGCTTAAGGACAGTCTGGGACATGTTTTGTTGTTGTTGTTGTTTGTGAAGATTATGATAATCAGTGTTAACTTGTTTCCACTGCTGGACAGATCTCAGATGCTCAGGAGAGCTCTCCACTTACCCTCACAGAATGAGTCTGGACCTAAAGCTTAGATAAAGTTTCCACAGAAACACACTCCAGGCAGCATAGATTCCAGCAAGTCAAAGGAAGTTTAGAGAAATTTCTCCAGTTATGATTTTCATAGGGGTTCAAAGATATTTTGAATGAGGCTAAAAGTTCCAACTAAGCTAGTTTGCCCAGTATGTCTTTTGAAATTTGACCACTAAACCTTTCAATGATAAAATTAATAGAATTAAACTACTAGTCAATATTCAGATTTATTCTTGTCATTCTAAAGTTTGCTCTATGATGATGGTATTCAGTGTTGGCCTAAACTCAGATGAATGTTGATATTAACACCTACTCATTGGGAACATGTTACCTCAGTCATGTATTATTAATACTGCTTAAACAGGGTTTTTAAATTTTTCTATTCCAAATAATCCTAGGTTAGTTTAATTATATGCCTTTAAATAACCATGCAATAAAAATTGGACCTAATGTTAGGAGTTAGGACCTAATGCTTCTAGGCTTCTACTGATATCTGTAATCATCTTTATGACAGTGAAAGGCTATTATTTAGATTCATTAGTTTGATCAATCTTTTTACTTTATTACAATAGTGTTATGGAAAACAAAACATTTTTCAAGGTAACAGTTTAAAATTATTTTGCACTTGTACATTCTCACTTTATAATTTCATATTCAGAGAAGAATTTCGTATGTTCAATAGTTTTCATTTCCTTTTCCTAATCTTAAGTGCCAGGAAGTGAAGAGGACTTTATCAGGAGATACACTGTTTAGAAAATCTGCAATAAGGGTGCTGTTTATAATCTATGGAGCTTACACTTTAATAGGAAGACAGATTAATATGCAATTAGCATCTAAATATACTGATACTGAATTCCAAAAATACACATGAATATATATTTGGGCTAAAATTATTTAAGCATCTATTAAGCAGAACAATTGTGAACTTGATGATTTTTAATTTACAATGAATAAACATATCACTTGTCAGATAATGTACTGAATATTGATCCTCTGTATGCTCTTAAAATAGAAATTAGCATCTTAGAAAAGTAGAGAATTACTGCAAATGATTTTCTAGTGCTTATTTACTTTTTCATTTTTTAACATGCACTTAACAGTACCTGAATCATTTTTTTTAAATTAACATGTCTTCAAATAAACAGCTGCCTTCTAGGGAATAATTTGGAAAGATTAGTTCTTTAAGTAGGGTACATGCCTTATTTTAAGATGTAAACATTTGTCTTGAATCTTTGAGAGCAAATTAAAAAGTATGAAACCTTCAAGAAAAGTCCAAATCACCAATAAAGTGCCTAAATTTACTTAAAAGATAAGGTAGATTCTCAATAAAACCATGAAGCAAATGGGCATGGCATCTTTTCCAGTACCTATCACCCTTCCAATTTTGTGAAAACCTTCTCAATGGGCTTGACTTCACAGCTATTGTTAACAGCTAATTTTTTTAATCCCTTCAGAGTACTGCTTTAAAACAGCACAATATCTAACCCAAAGAAAATACAAGGACCTTAATTAATACTTAACAACTGAATAAGTGAATAAATATTAATGATTACAAAAAGCTTAAAGAGAAACTTGAAGCTACAAGAAGGAATTTCAGTCCAGTGGTGGTGGAACTATCAGAGCCCTGTAATCTTAGCTTGTAAGCAACTCTTCGTGTTTCCTATTTAGCGACATTTTTAGTCACATTTTAATTACATGAAGTAATACTTCTGATTTGAACCAACCAGTATAAGATTTTCAAAAATCAACAAAGATCAATTTATAGTTTAAATATTTCAGTTGAATTTCATGAACTCGGCCATCCTTTAAAGTTTATACCTCCAAAGGTATAAACCTCCAAAGGTTTTGTAAGTCAACAAGATTGTCCTGTAATATATCTTAATAGAATGAATTGGAACACCTGTAACAGTTCCAATAGTAAAAAAACACAAAAAGCCCAGGATACTTTCAAACATGTAAACATGTAACTTACATGTAAGTTTACTTTCCTTAGTCATTTTTTGACATTAGCACTATCAGTCATTCTACTCTGCACAATACCATGTTCTATTTTTAAATAATAAAGTCTAGACATCAACATATTTCAGCTCAATGAAGGAAAAAACTTTCTAATAGCCAAAACTGTCTAAAATGCATTGGACACCCTTGTGATGCAAGCCTTCCTCTTTGCTAGAAGTGTTCCAAAAAATTTAGACAACCCCCTTAAACAGAAACTGCACAAACTCTAGTTATAGGTAGTTAGCTCATTCCTTCAGTCTTTAACTCAACAAGCATTCAAGCGAGAGCCAGCTCTGGGCCATGGGCCATGTTAGGTTCTCTGCAGGGAACAGTGAGCCTGCACATCTGTGATTCCAGACTTCATACACCTTAGACTCTGGTATAGGAGTCAGTTCTTAATCAAGTAGTCACACAAACACAAGTAAAATTACATCAGTGATGATAGCTATCGAAATAAATAAATCAAAATAAATGATGATAGCCTAATGACCGTCCAAATCCTTCCCAAACATGAGATGGATTCATTCTTCTTGACATTCCCGATTTTAAATATCAAGCTCTAGTGTCATGTTTTAACTTTTTGATTTAAGAAGAATGAATGAGGCAAGGTTGAGTTCTACAATCTATCTTTCACCAATAAAAGCACTGAATTATTTCCTCTACAAAGTAAATCACAACTGGGGCAATGTGAGCAGATTATATATACTCTGAGGTGCATAATCCGTGTATTACAATCAATGGTATTCATTGTTTTTGCTTTATATAGACAGGCTATACTTTTAATTGGGAGAATTTCCAGCAAGGTAGCAATAGTTCCCTGCTGATCACTTCTGCAGAATACTTTAACTTGTAGCATAGAGGAGAGGTGGTGAAAAAAAAGAAAATAGTTTTTCTTTTCCCTTAATCTCATTAGGAAGACAAAGATTAATCACACTTAACTGCAGTAGAAATGGTTCTGTCACCTTCTCTTTCTTGCCCACGTTAGACCAGGGAGTGACAACTCAGCTGACCATAATCCATAATTCTCAGCCATCACATCTCACCTCTACCACAACAGACCTGGTCTGAGGAGTAAAGCTTTGGGGGAAGTCATCACGGCCCATGCAGCGATTGCTCATGGCAGCGTGGAGTGGTTGTCCCTCCCACAAGCTGGTCCTGAATCACTGGAAGTGATGCACACTGCTTCTGGAACAAAACTGAAGATTCCTAGGATGGACCCACACAGGAGCACAGGGTTTATTTTCTTTTTACAGCCACAGACATGCTACAAACTGTCTGATGCGCTTCCATATTTCAAGTTCAAAGTGTTGTCAAGAGAATAGAAAGAAGCAACCCTGAATATGAACTATACACACTCCCCTAGTGAATAAGCAATGTGTTCAGGTTTTGACATTGCAGAAGTCGCAAGTTTATGGGTTTCTGACACGAAAAACAAGCAGTCTTAGATGAGCATGAATCCAGAGCAGAAGGCTCCCTGTCAATAAAGGTACACGGAATTTTTGTCAAAATATGCTCTCTAGATAGTAAAATCTCATTAATTTGACATTCAGTTAGCAAAAACACTTTCAGTTTCCAATATGGTGGGTGGTAAGCTACACGCTCCAGGACATATTCTAAGCCAACTCGGTTGGCCAGAAAAGCAGAGCATTGGGTTCTCACAAAGAGCCCTGAGAGGGTTTGCCAAGGAGAGGAAGTCGTGGGAAGACGGCAAGGCTACTGTTTGCCACCCAGCCCTGGCCTTCTCTTCTTGTAAATAGGTAATGTAGGGTCATTCACAGATTGCTGAAACACTTCCAGCAATAAAACCTATTTCTTAAGAAATCTTGGATCTAGGACCATATTTATTTCAACTAGGATGGGCAATCACTTTTGGTTGATGGAACACATATGCTGCAGGAAAGGTAGCTAAAGAGTGAATTTTCATAAAGCAGCATTATTTCCATTTAGTTTACATTTTGAATTTATACAAAAGGAAAAAAAAAATCCCTGCATGATTGGAGGTGAAATCTTTGGATGAGCAGTGAATGTGTATTGTGTCCACCAGCACTATTTTGCCTGCATCACCAACCACTCTCTTTTCCTTTGAAGACATTACTTCATTTTCCTAACTCTAAGATTTCATGCCGTTGCCACTCTTTGCTCCTGTTCTTTGCCACTTTTCTGCCTGGATCAAAAAACTGTCTTCCCGGGGCTTCCCTGGTGGCGCAGGGGTTGAGAGTCCGCCTGCCAATGCAGGGGACATGGGTTCGTGCCCCGGTCTGGGAAGATCCCACATGCCGCAGAGCGGCTGGGCCCGTGAGCCATGGCCGCTGAGCCTGCGTGTCTGGAGCCTGTGCTCCGCAACTGGATAGGCCACAACAGTGAGAGGCCCGCGTACGGCAAAAAAAAAAAAAAAAAAATGTCTTCACGTGCCTGGCTTTAAAGCTCCTCAAATCTGACTTTTTGTGATTTTCATTAAATGTAAATATCATGAGTACAAGGAGCCCTCACTGGTTCTGGCACCTAGAACCCTGTACATGTGACACCATAGATATCAGGACATAGTAGATGCTCAATAAATTCTGCTGACTGGATGAACCTCCCTCAGTGTCCCACTTAGGAGCCTCCCCATGTTTTTCTTAAGAGTACTTTTAAAAGCTGCTCTAATGGTCTCTGTGCTCCTAATCTTTCTGCCTCCCATGAAGCAGTTGTCCATATTATTCTTCCCAAATCATGCTTCTGGGGAAGCTTTATCTATCTCTTCTCACTTTTGAGAGCACTTTACTGGCATCTCACATCTGATCTCAAATTCCTCCATGATAACGCCATTAGAGCCATAGAAATCATAACCTCCAGGGCTGGGCCAATGGAGGTAAATTGGATAGAATGGTGGGAGTGTCATCTTTAAACATTTTCAAAGTTTTAAAAAGTTTTCTGGGGGCTTCCCTGGTGGCGCAGTGGTTAAGAATCCGCTGGCCCATGCAGGGGACACGGGTTCGAGCCCCGGTCTGGGAAGATCCCACATGCCGCAGAGCAACTAAGCCCGTGCGCCACAACTACTGAGCCTGCGCTCTAGAGCCAGCGTGCCACAACTACTGAAGCCCACGTGCCTAGAGCCCGTGCTCGGCAACGAGAGAAGTCACTGCAATGAGAAGCCCGCGCACTGCAATGAAGAGTAGCCCCCGCTCGCCGCAACTAGAGAAAGTCCGTGCACAGCAATGAAGACCCAACACAGCCAAAAATAAAATAAATTTTTAAATTAACTAATTAATTTTTTTAAAAAGTTTTCTGTATGAAAAATAACTAGTCTAGAGGGACAGACATAATTAACACAATGTTTTGATTACGATTTTACTTGAGCTCATTGTGGAGGGACAACATGTCAGGAAAAGGGATAGGGAAGCTCTTCAGCATCCCTAGGAGGACAAAGCCCTTCTTGATGCCAACGTGGGTGATGGGGCAATCTCCTTTGTCCAGGTCTACTGCTGTGGCTCCAACAGACTTTACTACATCCTCTGCCCCACCCACTGCTCCTCTGACATCCTCTCCTTCCCCTCCCCCCTCACTCCTTCCATAGGAACTGCACTGCCCCCTGCTAGTCCTTGAATAGAAAGGAAGGTCCTTTGCATTTGCAAGCTCTTCCTGGCCACCCGATTTAAAACCACAGTTCTCAGCCCAACAATCCCTACTCCCCTTCTTCATCTAATTTTCTGTAGTATTTATCACCATCTAACATGCTTTATTTTTTGCTTCTTTTCTAGCTTACGGACTGTTTCCCATATTACAATGAAAGCTAAAAGTGAGCAGAGAATTTTATCAGTTTTTATTTGCTGCTCTGACTCCCACTTCTAACACAGTGTCTGAAAATGAGTAAGTGAAAGAATGAATGAACTAATGAATACGGGATAACTTTCCAATATTACCACAAGCTATATGTCACCAAACACAGCTCCCACATTAGCATTAGCAAAATTCTGTTCTTTTGAGTCCACCCAAAGTTTGTAAATATCTTTCCATTCCAGTACTTTTTATCATCCCTTCTTTTGGTAACCCCTTCTTTCATTTCTGCCAAAATCGTACCTCTCAAGTGGCATTTTTATTTAAGACAGGAGTCAGATACAAAAGGATTGTTGTACCAGAGCAGACAGACGACAGTGAGTTTGCCACTTCATCATCCTTCATCCTCCTGTCTGTTCCTTATTTCCACCTCCTTCTCAAGCCCTAGGCACCAACCTGTTTGACTGGAAGCCTATCTTGGCCTCTGACATCCTGTATTCCCTTCCTTAGCCCCATGGATTTGTGATGTACCAGCGATCCTCTGGTTTCACTCTTCTTTCTTTGGAATCTCAGCAAATCACTTGTATTCTCAGCTTAAACTCCCTCTCCTTTCCTGCCATTTGCTAAATCCCTCGGTTCCAGTGAGTCAGCCTTGCCAGCAACCTGCCAGCATCCCCGTGGAGTCAGCAGGACACCCTGAACAGAACGATGATTTACCCTTTAGGAACATGATTACATGCCGTCTCTTCCATGGAGCTTTGACAGCGGTGGAGGGTGGAAGTTGATTCATGACTTGGCATGTTCCCTGGCCAAAAGACTACTTCTTTAGTTTTTAATCCCCTAAGGATACTGGATTTCCTCTACCACTTGCCACTACTGCACTCATTTCAGGCGCTGGGCTGAAACTTTCCAATTGCAGATTACACAAAATACATGCTGCTCTCTAAAAAGCACTGCTAATGGTCTGTTAAAAAAAGAAGAGACTACTGAAAAATCATTTCCTCTGGAATTTTGATCATACTAAACCCACTGATTCTAATACTTTATTATTTTCTTTCACGTCAGAAAGGTTTAATGAAGCCCCAAAACATTTCTATTTTTCACCAGGTCTTAGAGTCTTTCACATTATTTTTTAGGAGGCAATAGGAGAGTGCAGAAAGAAATGAGTGCAAGTTCTTTGTGATCTACAGCAAATCCTTCTCTTACTAGTTTTGACATTACCACTAGTAAAAGGAGCCTAATATTTCAACCCTTACCTCAAAAAGCACATGTACATATGCATGGATGATAAACTGCTCCATAGTCTGAAACTACTGTATACACACATGGCATTATTATTAACAACATGTTAGTGCTCGCTTCGGCAGCACATATACTAAAAAAAACAACATGTCAGATGTTACTATTAATGAGGAAATGCATGACTTAGCACAGGAGACACTGATGACACTTTCTTCCCGTCTGCTAAATGGACGACACACCATCAGCATCAGTATGATAATCACATGATCAAATCACCATCAACAGATGATTTATAGCAGGAACTCTACTGGATGCTTTACTTGCCTCATCCCATTAATCCTAAAAATAACCATATAAGTAGGTGCTACTATTTACTCTTTGCATTCAGAAAGGAAAAACTCAGTTATTTACTCAGATTATTATTATTAGGAATTAAACTTTTGTTTGTCTGACTCCAAAGCTTATATTTATTTGCTTTATTCAATAAGAAGCAAGAAAGAGAGAAAGAAAAAAGAAATGATAAGAAAAGCAGAGAGGCTACCACATTGGTCAGTGCAAATAAAGAACGTTTCCATCAAGCTTACTGCTCTATCAGACAGCTCTGGGTTAGACGATGGTCCCCTTAGCACAGTCCCCTGTATCAGGCACAGGTATCAAGACACTTTGTGGAGGCCTAGCATCTATCACATTACCTTCAAAAGCTTTATTCCCAAATTATTTCCAAGCTTGTCTTGAAATTCCATTATGAATTTGAACATATTTATTTTTAGTACATGCCACTAACTTTATTTTTTAAGTTTAGTACCTGCTAGGAAAAGCAGTATTTTAGTGTGTGTGTATGTGTGTGTGTGCATGTGTGTATGTTTACAATCATCAGTTTCAAACATCAAGAATGGCCTTCAATTTGTATGTCTAAGTATCAATAAAATGGTTAAGAGCATGAAGCAGGTCCTAACTGTGATTAACAAGCTGAGTAAACTTGGAGAAGTGATTTGAGCAGTTTCCTCATCTGTAAAAGGAGACTGTTAAACAAAACAAGACAATCTTTATAAGGTATGAAAGTGGTGTCCAACACAGAATGGGCACATGATTAATGGATATTGTGGTTACAATAATAGTAACATAAATGCTATGAGTATTTGACTTGGACTTTGTAAGGGGGTATAATATTTTCTGAAGGCCAAGGTTATTCAGAACTAGAGTTTCCCTAAAGTTAGACAAACTGAAAAGATGTACTCACAATAATGGTACTAATCAATAAACTCTTCTTCTCCCCCTGAATCAGCTTCAAAGGTTCAGTAAAATGAAGTTATTAATGCAAATCAATAATTAAGGAGAGGTTCTGAATGACAAGAGAGGTAGCACTAATAGGATTAAAAAAAGTCTGCCCTGTTCCGCTGGAGGTGGCACCAGCTGATACAATTTTAAAGGTGATTCATACTGTTTGGATAGATGACAAAAGTACCTGAGGAAGACAGAGACAAATTAGATGTATCTAGCAAAACAATTTGGAGTTGAACTTTTAGAGTAATATACTTTTCAGTGATAATTTTTTTTTTTTTTTTTTTTTTTGGTGGTACGCGGGCCTCTCACTGTTGTGGCCTCTCCCATTGCGGAGCACAGGCTCCAGACGCGCAGGCTCAGCAGCCATGGTCCATGGGCCCAGCCACTCCGCGGCATGTGGGATCTTCCCAGACCGGGGCACGAACCCATGTCCCCTGCATCGGCTGACGGACTCTCAACCACTGCACCACCAGGGAAGCCCTCAGTGATAATTTTTAATCAAACAATCCCATGCTAAAAAATTGCTTCAAGACAAGAGGCATAGGACTTCCCTGGTGGCGCAGTGGTTAAGAATCCACTTGCCAACACAGGAGACAAGGGTTCGATCACTGGTCCAGGAAGATCCCACATGCCACAGAGCAACTAAGCCTGTGCGCCACAACTACTGACCCTGCACTCTAGAGCCGGTGAGCCACAACTACTGAGCCTGCACTCTAGAGCCGGTGAGCCACAACTACTGAGCCCATGTGCCACAACTACTGAAGCCTGTGCGCCTAGAGCCTGTGCTCTGCAACAAGAGAAGCAACCACAATGAGAAGCCTGCGCACTGCAACAAAGAGTAGCCCCCGCTCACCACAACTAGAGAAAGCCCGCGCACGGCAATGAAGCCCCAATGCAGCCAAAAATAAATAAATAAATAAATTTATATTAAAAAAAAAAAAAGACAAGAGACATAATTTTACAGTCCCTTATACACTAAAAAGGAATTTACGGGCTTTTGTCTAAAGAAGAAGAGGAGACTCTGGTTTTGCTGACAAGAAGCTCCAGTTTAATTCTGGTTCCTTTCTTAACATTTTCATTCAACATCACACAAAGTCTGTCCGAAACAGCAACCATGGAGCTATTTTCCCAAGTGTCCAGAAGATGGGAGAGGGGAAATGTTGATGGTGCTTCAAGTCAGACTCAGCCAGCTCACCTCAAGGTCTCACACCATGACCGGGCCTGGGAGAAGGAAGGGGCTCTTCAGGTGGGATGGAACCCAGTTGGAGGCAGTGCTGTGGGGACTTGGTGGACCGCCGGCCCATCGTGGGACAGACATGCTGGTGTGCTTTCAGCAAGGCCAGCACAGGTGGTTAAGTAGCAACCTAGACCAGCTCCCTCTCCAGTCACTTTAGTACCATGTAAGCCCCTTGCAATTCACTTGCAATCCCAGGGAAAGAAAGAGTCCTAAATTGGCCAAGACCAACACTCTACCACACTGGTCGAATTACAGAAGTTGGAGTATGCACCTCATAATCAAAATTAAGTTAGAATGTAAGAAAATACCTTGCATTTCTGGAACATTTGGACCTGTAGCATAAGATCATTATCTGCTACACATGTCAGGATGTATGATTATGACATCATTTGGAGATGTGGGTTTATAAGACAGTGATTCTTGAACTCGGCTCCATTCTGTAGTCACCTGGGAGCTTAAAAAAATGGATGCCTCTGTGACTCTATTTCTGCTTGGCCAATAACGGGGAGGGTGGGGGGGTGGGGACATGAATTGGGAGATTGGGATTGACATATATACACTACTATGTATAAAATAGATAACGAATGAGAACCCACTATATAGCACAGGGAACTCTACTCAGTGATCTGCGGTGACCTAAATGGGAAGGAAATCTAAAAAAGAGTGGAGATATGTAACATATAACTGATTCACTTTGCTGTACAGCAGAAACTAACACAACATTGTAAAGCAACTAAACTTCAATAGAAATTAATTTTAAAAAGATGGATGCCTGGTTCCACCTGCAGACATCATGATCAGCTGGTCTATGATGCAGCCTGAGTATTAAAAACTAAAAAGTACTCCCAGGTGACTGTCATGGGCAGTCAAGATTGTGCCCCAATATTCTAAGATAAATGTTGATATTTTATTTTTTTGTTAAAGACATCCCAAATCCTGGGAAAAGAATGATACACATCAACAGCTTGAGCAAGGAAGCCCTCTAGATACCATCAGTGGCTTTAGGATGAGGGACTCAACGTAGGTTTTAAGAGCCAAGCATTGTAAGTTCTCTCCCTGATCATTGTCTCCCCGTGCTGGGAATTCAGGGTTTTTTTCTTTGCTCATTTGCTGAAATGTAAATATCAAGTACTGCTTGGGGCAGAAAGAGCCAAATCAAAATCAAGGTTAGCATCTCCTCAAGTAGTTCCTTTTTTTTCTCATACCCGGAATGAGTAAAGAGAAAAGCCACATTTCTCCCTAGTGACCTGCGAGGCTTAATGTCACCTCACCTCGGCTGCAGGAATACTGGCCACAGAAACCTTTGTCAATGAATGTCAGGAGAAGCCAAAGCTCATTTCATGCCAATTTGATTTCATCGAGTCCAGATAGGAACAAACTTTCTAAATGGTAAATACATACAATTGGCGCAGTATCTAAACATATAGAATTTCAGAACTGAAGTCATTATTCAGGAAACCCAGGAACCAAGCATGTTATGTAAAATTGTTTGGACATGTTAATTAAAATATTTCAAGATGTATTTATTCCTAAATAATAGAAATGGTATGACAATTAGCAGACTTTCCTGAGCAAAATCTAACCAAGTCCTTTTAATTCAAAGACATCCATAAGGAATGTAAAACATAATATAATTAGCCTGTGGGCTACGGTGATATACAGTCGCTATCAAATTCTTTTATCTTTTCTTTTGCTGTAGCCTGTTTTGAGCTAGAGACAAGCAGGGTTGAAAATGCAGTTAACTACCACTTGCAACATTGTGAGTTTCCTTGAGCAAAAGCTGTGCCAAAACAAATCCAGTGAATCACTGGGGTGAGTTGCTCTACATTTGTTACTATGTGGCTGTAAATATAACAAACTCCACCTGAACTTCCAAAATAAATTTTACACTCTGATAATTCACAAGCACCTTTCATTCAGACATGGTAATCTAGCTAAGGATTGCAGTGTTTTTTAATCACCAGTGTCTTACAGAGAGACAGGAATGGTTGGAATACAGGAGGTTTCAGAGAAAGCCTGCAATGAGAAATATAATTTCAAAAACACAGATTAACCCCTGCTGGGGTTATCCCTCCAGGACAGACAGCATCTTCTGGGGTTCTGCATGCTGGCCAGGTGGTTCAGTCAGGTGTTCTCCCCATTGGCCAGATGGCCCCATAGGGGGTGCTTCCCACTGGGCTGACAGTGCTGCCACAGGTTCTCCCTCCTAGCCAGACAGTCGCACTGAGGATTCTCCCTGCAGGCCAGGTAGTACAAGAGACCCACTTCAGACTGAGGGACACATACAGACTGAGAGCGAGGGGATGGAAAAAGATATTCCATGCAAATGGAAATCAAAAGAAAGATGGAGTAGCAATTCTCATATCAAACAAAATAGACTTTAAAATAAAGACTACTCACAACAGACAAAGAAGGACACTACATAATGATCAAGGGATCAAGCCAAGAAGAAGATATAACAATTGTAAATATTTATGCACCCAACACAGGAGCAACTCAATACATAAGGCAAATGCTAACAGCCATAAAAGGGGAAATCAACAGTAACACATTCATAGTAGGGGACTTTAACACCCCACTTTCACCAATGGACAGATCATCCAAAATGAAAATAAATAAGGAAACACAAGCTTTAAGTGATACATTAAACAAGATGGACTTAATTGATATTTTTAGGACATTCCATCCAAAAACAACAGAATACACTTTCTTCTCAAGTGCTCATGGAACATTCTCCAGGATAGATCATATCTTGGGTCACAAATCAAGCCTTGGTAAACCTAAGAAAACTGAAATCATATCAAGTATCTTTCCGACCACAATGCTATGAGACTAGATATCAATTAAAGGAAAAAAACTGTAAAAAATACAAACACATGGAGGCTAAACAATACACTACGAAATAACCAAGAGATCACTGAAGAAATCAAAAAGGAAATCAAAAAATACCTAGAAACAAATCACAATGAAAACACGACAACCTAAAACCTATGGGATGCAGCAAAAGCAGTTCTAAGAGGGAAGTTTATAGCAATACAATTCTACCTCAAGAAACAAGAAACATCTCAAATAAACAACCTAACCTCTAAAGCATTAGAGAAAGAAGAACAAAAAAAACACTTAAGTTAGCAGAAGGAAAGAAATCATAAAGTTCAGATCAGAAATAAATGAAAAAGAAATGAAGGAAACAATAACTAAGATCAATAAAACTAAAAGTTGTTTCTTTGAGAAGATAAACCAGATTGATAAACCATTAGGCAGACTCATCAAGAAAAAAAGGGAGAAGACTCAAATCAATAGAGTTAGAAATGAAAAAGGAGAAGTAACAACTGACACTGCAGAAATACAAAGGACGATGAGAGATTACTACAAGCAACTATATGCCAATAAAATGGACAACCTGGAAGAAATGGACAAATTCTTAGCAAAGCACAAACTTCAGAGACCGAACCAGGAAGAAATAGAAAATATAAACAGACCAATCACAAGCACTGAAATTGAGAGTGGGATTAAAAATCTTCCAACAAACAAAAGCCCAAGACCAGATGGCTTCACAGGCGAATTCTATCAAACATTTAGCGAAGAGCTAACACCTATCCTTCTCAAACTCTTCCAAAATATAGCAGAGTGAGGAACACTTCCCAACTCATTCTACGAGGCCACCATCACCTTGATACCAAAACCAGATAAGGATGTCACAAAGAAAGAAAACTACAGGCTAATATCACTGATGAACATAGATGCAAAAATTCTCAACAAAATACTAGCAAACAGAATCCAACAGCACATTAAAAGGATCATGCACCATGATCAAGTGGGGTTTATCCCAGGAATGCAAGGATTCTTCAATGTATGCAAATCAATCAATGTGATACACCATATTAACAAATTGAAGGAAAAAAAACATATGATCATCTCAGTAGATGCAGAAAAAGCTTTCTACAAAATTCAACACCGATTTATGATAAAAACTCTCCAGACAGTAGGCATAGAGGGAACTTACCTCAACATAATAAAGACCATATATGACGAACCCATAGCCAACATCGTTCTCAATGGTGACAAACTGAAAGCATTTTCACTAAGATCAGGAACAAGACAAGGTTGTCCACTCTCACCACTATTATTCAACATAGTTTTGAAAGTTTTAGCTATAGCAATCAGAGAAGAAAAAGGAATCCAAATCGGAAGAGAAGAAGTAAAGCTGTCACTGTTTGCAGATGACATGATACTATACACGGAGAATCCTAAAGATGCTACCAGAAAACTACTGGAGCTAATCAATGAATTTGCTAAAGTAGCAAGATACAAAATTAATGCACAGAAATCTCTTGCATTCCTATATATTGTTGATGAAAAATCTGAGAGAGAAATTAAGGAAACACTCCCATTTACGATTGCAACAAAAAGAATAAAATACCTAGGAATAAACCTACCTAAGGAGACAAAAGACCTGTATGCAGAAAGCTATAACAAAAATTTTCACAATTTGTATGGAAACACAAAAGACCCCGAATAACCAAAGCATTCTTGAAAAAGAATAACAGAGTTGGAGGAATCAGGCTCCCTGATTCAGACTATACTACAAAGCTACAGTCATCAAGACAGTATGGTACTGGCACAAAAACAGAAACATAGATCAATGGAACAGGATAGAAAGCTCAGAGATAAACCCACGCACATATGGTCACCTTATTTTTGATAAAGGAGGCAAGAATATACAGTGGAGAAAAGACAGCCTCTTCAATAAGTGGTGCTGGGAAAATTGGACAGCTACATGTAAAAGAATGAAATTAGAACATTCCGTAACACTATACACAAAAATAAACTCCAAATGGATTAAAGAACTAAATGTAAGGCCAGACACTATCAAACTCCTAGAGGAAAACATAAGCAGAACACTCTATGACATAAATCACAGCAAGATCCTTTTTGACCCACCTCCTAGAGAAATGGAAAGAAATAAAAACAAAAATAAACAAATGGGACCGAATGAAACTTCAAAGCTTTTGCACAGCAAAGGAAACCATAAACCAGACAAAAAGACAACCCTCAGAATGCAGCTCAATATCAAAACAACAAACAACCCAATCCAATAATGGGCAGAAGACCTAAATAGACATTTCTCCAAAGAAGATATACAGATTGCCAACAAACACATGAAAGGATGCTCAACATAACTAATCATTAGAGAAATACAAATCAAAACTACAATGAGGTATCACCTTACACCAGTCAGAATGGCCATCATCAAAAAATCTACAAACAATAAATGCTGGAGAGGGTGTGAAGAAAAGGGAACCTTCTTGCACTGTTGGTCAGAATGTGATCTGATACAGCCACTACGGAGAACAGTATGGAGGTTCCTTAAAAAACCAAAAATAGAACTACCATACGACCCAGCAATCCCACTACTGGGCATATACCCTGAGAAAACCATAATTCAAAGAGTCCTGTACCACAATGTTCACTGCAGCTCTATTTACAATAGCCAGGACTTGGAAGCAACCTAAGTGTCCATCAACAGATGAATGGATAAAGAAGATGTGGCACATATATACAATGGAATATTACTCAGCCATAAAAAGAACCGAAATTGAGTTATTTTTAGTGAGATGGATGGACCTAGAGTCTGTCATACAGATGAAGTAAGTCAGAAAGAGAAAGACAAATACTGTATGCTAACATATATATATGGAATCTAAAAAAAAAAAAAGGTTCTGAAGAACCTAGGGGCAGGACAGGAATAAAGACGCAGATATAGAGAATGGACTTGAGGACACGGGGAGGGGGATGGGTAAGCTGGGACGAAGAAGAGAGTGGCATGGACTTATATATACTACCAAATGTAAAGCAGATAGCTAGTGGGAAGCAGCCGCATAGCACAGGGAGATCAGCTCGGTGCTTTGTGACCACCTAGAGGGGTGAAGGGTGGGATAGGAAGGGTGGGAGGGAGACGCAAGTCGGAGGAGATATGGGGATATATGTATATGTATAGCTGATTCACTTTGTTATAAAGCAGAAACTAACACACCATTGTAAAGCAATTATACTCCATTAATGATGTTAAAAAAAACAGATTAAAACAGAATTTGCAATGCTGCTTTAAAACTATTTCGATAAGTACAAGATAAAACAAAATTAGCTCTATTGTTAAATTCTCTTTCTCTAGAGAAAAAGCGAAATAATTCTTAGACCAGACGAACATAACGGATAAAAGGGGGAACAGATTCTTTTATTTTCTTCTGTAACACAATATTGCAGTCGCCCAGTGAAAAAGACGGCATGGAGGTGTGGGTGTATAATTGAGTTAATCAGGCCCTCCATGTTGTTATTCTCTTTGAGGCACATTTAAGTGCAGAAATAATAACTAATGTTTTCGAGAAAAAAGTAATTGAAAGAGGTAAAATGGTTAAACCGCGTTTTCGGTGACTAATGATAAAAGAATTGAAGCTTAAAAACATCAGCGAAGGGCTTCCCTGGTGGCACGGTGGTTGAGAGTCCGCCTGCCGATGCAGGGGACACGGGTTCGTTTCCCAGTCCGGGAAGATCCCACATGCCGCGGAGCGGCTGGGCCCGTGAGCCATGGCCGCTGAGCCTGCGCGTCCGGAGCCTGTGCTCCACAACGGGAGAGGCCACAACAGTGAGAGGCCCGCGTACCGCAAAAAAAAAAAAAAAAAAAAAAAAAAAATCAGCGAATATCAATCAGTCGACTCATTTTGAAATGTTTCACCTGGATTCAAAGAGTTCCTAAACGTGCTTCTTTCGAAGCATGTAATGGAAATTACATTTCCCTTAAATGTTGACCCTACCCTCTATCTCATGGCAGAAATGTGTGGACAGTGCTTGGATTATCAAAGGCAGACAAATGACCATAAATAAAAGAAAATAGGAAAATGGCAAATGCATCTGCTGGTTCTAGAAACCTTTAGAATTACCCTGGCAAAGCCTCAGCTCCTGGGACTGGTTTTCAGCAAACACAACTCAGAAAGAACCAGTAAAGACCCACAAAGGAAGCAATCCTTTCCTTCCTCTTCAGTGGAAATATCCACAGCTTATGACATTATTCCTCTTACAACCAACGACCAACCAAAGAAATCCCACCGTCTTGTTTTATAAAGTTTCATGAAATACCAAAAGCTGGGCTAACAGAAATACCCAGAGTTTTATTTCAGGATAATCTACAAGCTAGCTTGTAATTTAAAAAGCAAAGCAAAACAAAACAAATTGTACTCCAATGACTAGAATCATATTTTACATCATTCGTAAGTGTAGAATGGTTTTATACACAAATTAATGTCAATGTTTTTTAAATGGAGTTACCAAGTATTAAGTATTGTCAGTCTGTTCTATGGTCCCTGGAAACAAAACAAAATCAACCACAAAATTTCACCACTTTGTTTTAATGAAAGTGTTTAGTTTCTCAAGTTTGTTCATTCAAATCATTTTGAATAAGAACACAGTGGGTTTGGAACATGTTCTCCCAAAGATAACTTTATCATAAATACCTACAATGCTTTTTGTTTGATGGTGAATTTTATGTTAGTTTTTGTACTTTGTATTTTTACACTTAGATGGAAGGAATATGGGAGCCCTCTGGCGGCCAATATTAAAGTGCATGTTAGTAGAGCTCAGGTTCCTCTAGCCCGGGGGCATCAGAAGCAAAGATGGAAGGAACTAAAATCACCCAAGTTCAGATACATGAGGGTGTAAACGCACTATACTCACATATCTTCAAGTTCTCAAGAGTTTAGGGCAATATTTTCAGTGGTTGTTTTAGACTCAAGTTTAAACTTTCATATAAAAGGAATATCAAAGGAATTGAAATTCAGATATTAAATGCAAGTGATTTTGAACAGCTGGAGAGAAAATTGTAATTTCATAATATTAACAGATGTAATTATTAACAGATATAAGCAATTTGTTTTAATATTTATCATCACTTATAAACATGTATCTCTCACTACACAAATGACCTCAAAAGGAGAAATGAGACACTTTAGGAAATTAACTCCTAAAAATGATTCCTAACTAAAAAAATTAAAATAATTAGATGTGATTCATGAAACAGTACCTTGCTGACCTGGAAGAGTTAATGTGCTTTAAGTGCCTTGTTTTTTCCAAGGGACACATTTATTCTATTTACTGGAGGATACTGAGACATGGTAATGTCAATGACGAAATTTGGCAGGTTTTTAACAGATGCCAACATTTTGACCACTTTCAGATGCACATTTCCTTTTATCTTCATTCCAGCAATAAATGTATATTTAATTACAAAGTTGGCATAAACCAATCAACACACTTCATGCAGTGCAAAAAGATGGGTATGTACAGGATGGAATATTTAGATATAGGCTATTTGGCTTCTAATTTTAGAATATGTCCTCATTTATATATCATCACATGAAAACAAAGAACGTATGCTAAACTTTAGATATGTTTAAAATCTCACAATACAAGATAATGATTAGTAATGAGAAAGTATTCTAATTTAGGGTATTAATTACATGTGATTAAATTCAAACATTTGACAAATGAATGCTATATATGTACATCTATATGTACTCAGGGCAGTACCTCATTCCCAGTTATTGCAGAAAAATAAAAGTTACTATACATTATCCATTATTAAGTTATGTTTTGAGATTGAGAAGTATTGCATGTGAGGTATTTTCCAAGATCATTTTAATCTAGAATATAATTAGTCCAAAAAAATTACTGCAGATGTGAATAATACATCCTTATTAAGAATTCATTACTTGTAGGTCAGTTTCAGAACTTGATTTCACAGGGTCAATGGTTCTCAATTAATATGAAGTATAATTATAAAAGACCATATTAAAAGCTTTAGACTTACAAGTACAAGAGAATTATAAAGGTACAGGAATTCTAGTCCAAATGCTAATTTTTTTTCTTTTTTTTCCAAATGCTAATTTTGATAAGTGAAAATAATTTTAAAGAGTATATGATTTCTCTTTTAAAATTATATTATCTTAAAGACTTAATAAGAAATTGAGGAAATTTCTGGTGTTCTCTCTTATCTTCTTCTTCATCATCATCATCATCATCATCAACAATGATATTATTTTGTCACTAGGTAATAGTGTTATTAAACTTTTGTGTGCACACGAATCACATGGGAGGCTTTTTGGATCCCCAAGCTCCACAGCCAGAAATTTCCATTTAGTTAGCCTTACCAAGTACCAACCTTATGCCGCAGCAGATGCGTACCCACCAGACATCAGTGGTACCTTCCCAGTATATTCCACACTTGTTACATCTGGGAGGGAAAAGGTAACTCTTTTTCATCTATAAACTCTCCATAGCCCTCTGAACACTCCCTGAAAAATCATAATGAGCCACTAAATGTTTGTTAAGTAAAAGAATGCAAGGTTTTTAGTGAAGGAAGAGTCCGAGACAAAATGAATTCACCAGCACAAATAAAAGTATTTCCTGTCACACAAATGGGCAGGACACCAAGCCACTGCTATGTCCTGGTACAGGAAACACCCAAGCACTCCTTATAATGTATTCTGTTATAATATATTCTGAATCCCAGCTTCTGAGAATGAGGCACAGATGTAGAACTAGGGGAGACCCTGGCACACAGATCAACTGAAGGGAAGGTAATCATGAGTGAGAAACCATATACTCCAGAAAAGAGATTGTCTTAGTCTGTTCAGGCTGCTGTAACAGAAAACCACAGATTAAGTGGCTTATAAACAATAAAAATGTATTTCTTATAGTTCTAGAGGTTGGAAATTCCAAGATCAATGTGTCAGCAGATTTGGTATCTGAACAAGGTCCACATCCTGTTCATAGATGGCTGCCTTTTGCTGTGTCCTCCTGTGGTGGAAAGAGCAAGGTTGCTCTGGGGTCTATTTTACAAGGGCACTAATCCCATTCATGAGGGCTCTACCCTCATGACCTATCACCTCCCAAAGGCCCCACCTCCTAATAGCATCACCTTCGGGATTAGGATTTCAACATGTGAATTTGGGTGGGGGGAAAACAAATATTCAATCTATACAGATGTCCTCTTCTCAAAGAATAACCAACTTTCCCTGCAATACTTCTAGCTCCAAAGGATCATACATCCACTGTGAATGGTTTTCATGCTCACTCACAACGTATAATTAATAGTCCGCAATCCTAGAGCTTGGGTGAGATTTTCATATGTGTACCGAATGATGATGAAAAATCCCGTGCTCACTCTAAGTTGCATATTGATTTGTACACTTCTTGAGCAGGGTAAACACAAACATGAATTTCACAAAGAATGGGCCTAAGCTCCACATTTCTAAATTTGAAACTTGCTGAGCAGAAAATGAAATCTTTAAGTGGAGATAAACCTTAAGGAGGAAAGGAGGCAGAAATTTCTCAAATACTGGGTGGCAGAGGTAAGATGCAAAGATGAAGGGTCAAGAGTGGACCCTGAATGGGAATGGAAAGAGGATGCAAACTGAAGTAAGCACCCTGACCACGTACAAGTGAAGGGGAAACACAGCATCACCAGAAAAAGAAAAGGGACAAAGAACAAGGGGAAGAGGAGATCAGGTCATCAAACACAATGACAAGTGGAAAGGGGGTGTCCACTTGAACTGGGAAGCAAAATGGCTTAAATGAGAATAGACAAAAATTAGAAGAGTAATAGAATCATAGGGAAACTCAAAACTCACAGAAACAAGAACAACTATTAGTCAGAGAGGGTATTATTTCAAGAATCGTCCTTTGGTATTTTTATCAGCATCCCTTAATAAAAATTGTCCACAGGAGAGCTATCTGAGAGGCTGTGTTCCAGGATTAAGTCCTCAGTTTTGTCCATCAAATAAAACATAACTCTCAAAAAAGAAATAGGAGTACCAGACCAGACTGTTCTTCAGGCATGAACATAACTTCAAATTAGAACGACAATATTCAAATTAATCTGCAAACTGAGAGAGAGAGGAACTGCACATCTTGCTGTGTCTGAGAAATGAAATTCTCCCTCCCTTAGCTGATGCCATCAAGGAGACTGCTTGTTTTAAGTTTCTATTATAGCATATAACAGATGACCACAGACTGAGAGGCTTAAAACAACACCCATTCATTATCTCACAGGCATGTAAGATCAGAAGCAGATCTTCTGTAGATCAGAAGTCTGAACATAGCTTAGCTGGGTTCTCTGATCAGAGTTTCAGATGGCTAGCAATGAAGGTGTATGTTTGGCTGTGTTCTCATCGGGGAGCTCAAATACGGAAGGGTCCACCTGCAAGCTCCCTCTGGTTTTTGGTGAAATTCATTTCCTGGTGGCTGTAGGATTTATGACAGCCTGCTTCTTCAAAGCCAGAGAAGAAGGGGAGAGCTCTGCTGCTTTTACTCTCTAACTTCAGGGATGGCCTGAATCTTCCTTTCAAGGACTCACTTGATTAGGTCAGTTCCACTTAGTATAATCTCCCTTTTTGATTGGCTCAGAGGCAACAGACTAGGGACTAATACATCAACAAAATCACCTTTGCCATATACGTTCACATAATCACTGGAGTGACAGCCCATCACTTTTGCCATATTCCACTGGTTAAAGGCAACGCCCAGGTTCCACTTAAGAGAAATGGACTATACACAGGTGTGACTCATTGGGGGTTCCCTTTAGGGTGTGTCTGTCACACTACCTGACACTCAATTACTTTCCCTATACATTCAATTCTGAACTTCCTTTCACAGTTCTCATTTATAATACCTAAATAGGTAAACCCATAGTTTCTGCAAATTAAAATCATCTTCCATCCTATTCCTGGAGTTTTTTCAAAATTGAGTAGAAAAGAATGACTATTCCAAAAAGTTTAAAAAGCCAATAAATTAGGAAAACTAAGAAATCAGCATGGGCCATATTTAATTGTTCTAGTACTCTTCATTCTTTCAAGGTCACTGCATAATCTGTGTCTAGACAGGCACATTGTTAAATGAAATCAACTATTATAGTAACTAATCACAGTTACAAAATACTGGTGATTTTAATTTCAACCAGAAGTTAGCAACAGGAAATTGGAGAAAGTGGATTTTCAAAAAGATTCATCCAAGGGCTTCAGCTGATATGTTAGCACTTTAAAAGAATTAACAGGAGTGCATACTATTTCCATTCACTCACTCGGGAGTCAGACACTGAGGAGGACGGGCTTCCTGCGTTGCTAAAATCAGATTTCCCCCATTCATCCTCACTTATGGGAAGTCACTGCGATCCGTTTCAAGGCTACAATTAGGTCCATGTACAAACCTTACCATCCAATAACAATAATGCTATCCAATAAATTAATACTGAAACAATCACAACATTGTGCTAAGCAAACCAGGTTTGATGGCATCATTCCATTTAGAAGGTGGGCACACCAGTAATTTCGGTTTGTGAATACA
This sequence comes from Pseudorca crassidens, assembly GCF_039906515.1. Classification (NCBI taxonomy): domain Eukaryota; kingdom Metazoa; phylum Chordata; class Mammalia; order Artiodactyla; family Delphinidae; genus Pseudorca; species Pseudorca crassidens. The sequence goes on from NC_090313.1 coordinate 10,359,293, forward strand.
GTTAAAATGGGGTATGAGTGTTTGAATGTGATTTTCAGACTTGCTTAACACTGGTACAAGAACAGACAAATACATAAGATATAAAAGCTTTAGTTTCATGGTCTTTCTTTTTTTTTGTCTGTGATTTTTGTTTGGTTTCTAAGCCAATGTTTTTTATTACCTATTAATATAAGCCAGTTTCAAATTTGATAAAGAAGATAATTTTAAAAGCCCTTAAAATATAATTCATGAATATAAAATTTGATACAGGAAGTATCTCAAAGAACTGAAATATTGAAAACATCAAAGAATTAAAAATAGGATATTCATCTGGTCTCTAGATGAAGACTCTTTCAGTAAAAGAAATCACAAAGGAAAAAATCAATTGCTTTGACTACATAGATGTTTAAAACTTCTAACATGGAACAAAACAATGTAAATTTTTATTTTAAAATAAAAATTTTATTTTATTTTTAAAAATATGAATGAATATGCGTAATATCCTCAAACGTGAAAAATATTTATAATTTTTTTAAAAAACCTCTAAACTTCAGTGGGAAAAAATTAGCAAAGATTTAAACATGAACATATTCAGTTCCAGTGGTGATGTGATAAGATGGGAGCTCTCACACATTGCTGGCAGGAAAGGGAACTGGAACAGTATTCTTATAAAACGGCTCAACAAATGTAAAATGTTCCAGACCTGACTATCCAAGAGCTCATCCTCTCTTAAGCCAAGAAAATGATCAGAAATGTACAGACAGTTTTGTGCAAAGATGCCCATCACTGCAGTTCTTAAGGTGGTAAGCTGGAAAGAAACCAAAGGTACAACTTTGGGTGGCTCCATCAGATAACAAATGTGGATAAAATACGTTAAATATGTTAAGTCTTGGCAAAGTGCTAGGTACTGTGGATACACCACTAAATGAAACAAAGCTCCTGCCCTCCTGGAGCTTACATTCTAGGAGATGAGAGAGTCAAGAGACACAAGAATTACAGATTGTCAGAAATGCTACAGAGAAAATGAACTGGGTGGTGGGATAAATTGAGAGAGGCCACATGGGGGGGTCACTGAGCAGGTGAGGTCTCTCTGCAGAGGTGACCTTTGAACTGAGGCTTAAAATATGTCAGTGGGTCAGTTCTGTGAACAGCAGCAAGCGGAGAGTTCTAGACAAAGGAAATAAAAGTACAAGGAATAATACACAGGAGAGAGTTTGGTGCGTTAAAACTACATTTCCCAGACTCCCTTGCAAGCAACACCTCTACAAGATCAAAGCTTTATAAAGCAGATTCGGAAAGAAAATAAGATCAATGGGAAGTTATTTCCAAAAGCTTAGCTGTGTCGTGGGTCTGTGAGCTTGCTATATCCATATTTCCTTAAAACACAAGCTACAGTTAATTATAGGACTGATGCTACAGTTAGCATCAGCTATATAAAAACACACAAGATGACTAGAAAAACGTATGTAAAAGAGCTAATGGTTTCCTAAGGCAGTTGAAATTGTGCTTTCCCTGCCCCACATTTTTCTGTATTTTAAAAATACTGAAGGATTTTTAGATTTTTTAACCACAAAAAATTTAAAAACCACATGTACTAGAAATAGATATTATTTGAAGTGGGATGATAAATATGGAAAAAATAGTTTACCTGTCAATACTATCATAAAAATAAAATGATTTATTTCTACATGAATAAGTCATTTGTTCAAGAAGTACTGGAAGACTCTGTGCCAAGCACTGTCCTTGGTGTTGGGACTGAAGCAGAGAACAGAAAAGGCCGTCCTTCCTCCCTTACAGAGCTTCTGGTGGGAAAAGCAGAAAATAGACAGTTCGGACTTCACCACAGATTGATGAGAGAGCGATGTCTTCCTAACGATTTCACGAGGTTGGCAGGAAAAGGGTTTACTCTGTATACAGCTGCTCCTGGGTGTTCGTGGGGGATTGGTTCCAGAAGCCTCCACAGATACCAAAATCCGTCAACGCTCAAGTCCCTAATATTAAATGGTGTAGTACAGTCGTTACTCCGTATCCGTGGGTTCCGAATTTGAGGGTGCAGAACCCGCGGATATGGAGGGCTGACTGTATTACGTGGGAAGCCTACTGGGGCATGGAGAGGGAGTATTCCTTAGATACACCCTTTAGCACAAGGTTTCCTTTATTTCCTCTTCCCCAACCCCGGTAGTCCCCTCCTCTCTCAGATCTTCCCCAGTGTCTTTTTTTTAATATATAATTTTAAAAAATAACTATTTATTTGGCTGCGTCGGGTTTTAGCTGTGGCACGGCACGCGGGATCTTCGTTGCAGCACGTGGGGTCTTTAGTTGCAGCCTGTGGAATCTAGTTCCCTAACCAGGGATCAACCTGGGCCCCCTGCATTGGGAGCACAGTCTTAAAAGCTGAACCGCTAGGGAAGTCCCTTCCCCAGTGTCTTTATTTTTCTTTCCTTGCACAGAAAACTTTAGTTCTCGCAATTACACCTTCAAACCTACGATCTCTTCTGAACAAACAAATGACTCTCTTTAAATATCCACAATCCTTAGAAACTGGAAGCCTTTCATTTTTTCAATGTCACCCTGGGTAATCAGTTCAGAGTCAAGAGAGATCTCAGGAGACAAGAATCCTACGTGTCACACAAGTCAAAGGAAATCAGAAATCAAATGCAAATCAGAGGCCAAAAAACAAAAAGAAGACATTGAACCTGAAGCAAATTTCATCTCAGTTAGTGAGTCTCTCGTGTTTCCTATTGAGTCAGGAACCCCTCCAGGTTTGGGGATGCTCTGTGGAGCCTGCAGGCAGAGGGTGGGGAGAGGGCATGAAGGCAGAGCCACTCCACACCCAGCACTGCTAATCTGAACCCGCCCTGCTTCCCCTTTTATGCACCTGCTACTTCACCCTGAACATCTGGCACATCTTCTAAGTATACCCTGCTGCACGTGGCCTTTACAGTTACTATGGGAAAATGTGCCTCCCATCAAAATCCCATTGCTATTCTGACACATGACCCTAGAAATGTATCCCAAAATAAACAAAATGAAGAAACTATGGCACTGACGTTGACGTATTTTACTTTTGTCTTTAATGATAAAAAAATGTAAAATTTCTGGACTTCCCTGGTGGCACAGTGGTTAAGAATCCGCCTGCCAATGCAGGGGACACGGGTTTGAGTCCTGGTCTGGGAAGATCCCACATGTCGCGGAGCAACTAAGCCAGTGCACCACAACTACTGAAGCCCGTGAGCCACAACTACTGAAGCCCACGCGCCTAGGTGCTCTGCAACAAGAGAAGCCACCGCAATGAGAAGCCCACTCGCTGCAACTAGAGAAAGCCCGCGTGCAGCAACGAAGACCCGATATGGCCAAAAAAAAAATAACATTTCTTCTATCTTCAAAGTCACAAATGCTATATAAAAGTAGAAAGTTATGCCCCCTGGTATTTTGTCCTGAATCAAACCAAGGAGTAAAATTCAACACATCAGGAATGTCTTATTTAGCTCAGCAGGACATGATCACATTTTAGGACATCCGAAGTTTTCTCAAATGTCCTTAGGTTAGTTCCACAGTAAGCCCATTGCAGTAGGCGCACCATCAAAAGAATATTCACTTGGTAGGAAAACCCACCTCTTCAGAAGTAGCTGGGCCTCTTGGCAATAGATTCCTCTCATGTCACTACTGCACTGTCATCCGGGGCTGACATGCAGCCAAAAAAGAGAACTCAGGCGCTGATGCTCTGCTACCAAAACAACTTTCAAATCTACAGACCTAGTTCCAGCAAGTTAGATTTGAAACAACTTTCAAATCTACAGACCTAGTTCCAACTGTCCAGCAAGGACAGTTTCTTTTCTGTCCTCAGTTTAATAGTTTCTGAAGAACTGGAAAGCTGCCACCCCAAATTTCCCTTGTTCAGTAGCTGGGTAAAGCTGTGGTATAACTGCTTCTGTGGGTGTTAGCAAGCGGGAAGAGGATGATAAAGTCAGTTACTGATGGTCCTTCAGCCTGAGAGAAAACCCTGAGATCAGACCTCTTGTCCACATCACAGATGGTCATGAGAGGTAACAGGGAATTAAGAATATAGTTTACCACAGTGAGTGAGGGAACAAGGGGGAAACTCTCACTTTTTTTCTTTACACACTACTGCATTCCATTTTTAAGAATGATCTATTTGTGTTGTATTTTTTAAAAATACAAGAATGAAGATATCTTATACATTACATTTTTTTCAACGTATTGTACCCTTTTTTTTTTTTACATCTTTATTGGAGTATAATTGCTTTACAATGGTGTGTTAGTTTCTGCTTTATAACAAAGTGAATCAGTTATACATATACATATGTTCCCATATCTCTTCCCTCTTGCGTCTCCCTCCCTCCCACCCTCCCTATCCCACCCCTCCAGGTGGTCACAAAGCAATGAGCTGATCTCCCTGTGCTATGCGGCTGCTTCCCACTAGCTATCTACCTTACGTTTGGTAGTGTATATATGTCCATGCCTCTCTCTCTCGCTTTGTCACAGCTTACGCTTCCCCCTCCCCATATCCTCAAGTCCATTCTCTAGTAGGTCTGTGTCTTTATTCCTGTCTTACCCCTAGGTTCTTCATGACATTTTTTTCTCTTAAATTCCATATATATGTGTTAGCATACGGTATTTATCTTTCTCTTTCTGACTTACTTCACTCTGTATGACAGACTCTAGGTCTATCCACCTCACTACAAATAGCTCAATTTCGTTTCTTTTTATGGCTGAGTAATATTCCATTTATACCCTTTTTTTAATCATCTTTTACTGAGAATCATCTTTCTGGGCAAAGAAGCAGGTCATTTCTCTGATCACAAAAGCCAACTCATCAGGGCAAAGGACAGGAGAGAAATGTCATCGTTAGTACTCAAAAGTTAAACTTCTCTGTTTGGGTACATAAATGCCTGCCAGATATTTCATACATCCCTTGTGGCCTGTTATATACATGCTAACAAATCAGTATACAATAAGATCCAGTGTTAAGCAAGTATGAGTCAAAAACAGGAGAATGGAAATCAATTAAGCTCAAAATTATAAAAGAATAACACAAAGCCTTAATAAAATCAGAGGAAGAAAATATAAATATATAGAAAATAAATTGATTAAAATTAGTAAAATCGATCAATAAATTCAATAATTTATTGAATTATTTAAAATTTATTGGTTATTTAACATCTAACCAAAGGAAAGGTAAAACTCAGATATGTATGAACAAAAAACTAAGGTCATATGAAATAATAAAATTCTTGATGAAAATAAAAAGTAAATACAGATTAAAATATTTTTCACTAATAATACAGGCTATTTAATAATTGTAATTATTATTACAATGATAACTTGTCATACAATTATAAATAGTAATACAATTCAAAACATTTTAATGTAACAAGCAATTTTGACATAAAGTATAAATCAGTAAGATTTACTCAATAAGTAGAAAATATAAATTCACAATTGTGTACATAGTATCCACGTGGACCCTTACTGCAATTTCCCGTAAGATTCGGAGAGCAAGAGGAACTGATATGACATGAAATGTATGCTGCCTGCTGTGACATGAGTAACAAAGTCCTTTGCTTCTGACCCAGGAATTTTGTGTCTTCTGGCAGCATTCATGATACTGCCAGGCTAACTTGTTAGCTTGCAAAGAGGGTAAAAGTCTCAGATCCTTTCTGTTCTTGACACTGGTATGTTTGGTCACCAGTGTATTCCCAGAACCAAGTACAGCATTTCTATTTATTCATTTATTTATATCTTCTGCTAGACTCTGAGTTCTTCAAACACATAAACATCTAGTACATAGTAGGCACTCAAAGAGTATTCATGAAATCGGTAAAAATGTCATGTATGTGCACACTCCTGCTACAGGTATCTACATGTTCTTGATTGTCAAAGTCAAGCCATTTAGAGAGAAGCACAGATACCCTTTCAGACAATCCTACTGACAATCCATCTAACAGTGGAGACATCTCACTCAAATACATTTTCTTTGTGTGAATGCACTCACTGTTAATTTTGGCCTTTTGTGAAGGTCTCAGCTTTTAATGTTTATAATAAATAAGTAGGCAAGCTTGAGAGTTGGTAATAGCTTAAAACACAGCATGGACACCCAAAAGGTCTCAGTACTAACACTGCACAGAGAGATGACCTGCTGAACATTTTATTCTGTCCTCACCGTCTTCCACTTACATAGAATTATCCCTAACTGTACAAATAGGCTGCAGGACACTGGTTTTTTTGACATTATGTGAAGATGTCATTTTCTCCAAGCATAGTATAACGCACATTAGACAAATGTGCTAGGTATATTTTCCCCTTAAACACAGTCAAGATAGAAGCAGCCGCTACCAGAGCAAGTTAAAGCAATGAACCAGCCAGCCAGCTGTCATCTGCCATGTACTACTTTGGCTTCTTTAAGTTATTTTCCTGCAAAACAGGTGCTAAGGTGGAATGTTCACGTAACATTCTGAATTCAGTATTTATTAATATCTCCTCTCATATAAAATGTATATACAGGACATAGAGTTGTATATCTAAAATGAATTTGTCAAAATGCTGATTGTAAACACTAGCAGTGAAGACAGTAGCACTTTGATGTTCTTGATGAATACTTAGACATAGATATTTAAAGAAATGCACAGAACACTTGCTTTATTAGTTAGTGATATTTTACTTGTGTATAATGTTACAACGCACTCTTATTATCTTATTTGATCTTCAAAACAAATTTGGGATGTAATATAAAATAGCAATTAAGTTACTGGGCTTGGCAGTCATACTGTCACGTTCAAATCCCTCACCAGACTGACTCTATCAGAGGACTTGATTCCCTTCCATCTACTTTGTTTCTCCCTGGAGACCAAGTACTTGACGGAGACATCAAGTACTGAGGGATGAACAGTTTTATAACAAAAATATTTTCCTTTTTTAAAAAACATGGATCTATCCTAACCATAGTGCTTTTGACAGCTCCCCTGGGAATACACCTTTATAAACTCTTTATAAAATGTAAAATATTTTTAATAGTTATTTCAACATTCAGAAAAAATATGCTTTCTTTTAAAATCAGGTGTTTTCTTCCAATTGGCTTTTGTCTGTTACAGATTGAAAGGTATGCCTGTATTTCAGCTACACTGAATTTTTCACATAATCCTCGCTTTACCAGGTCATGTTAGCCTAAGATGACCATCAGGTTAGGATAGTAACTTCAGGATTTATGAATACCCAGACTTGAATACACTTCCTCTTCCCAATGACCATTCATCATGGTATATGATGTGCTGCTATTTAGTTACTGGTTGCTCTGATGCCGAAAGACTCTATTCTGTCACCTTTAACAGCAAAAGAGGGCAGTCTCAGCACTGTTACTTATCACCTCCCCACAGTTTTACCTGCTGAGGCCAAGGGAGGATTTTTCCCCACCAGGAACTAACTCCCCTCCCCCAAAAAAAGGAAACCGGTTCTCTCTATTTCTATGGTTCCTTGTTTTTTGAGAAATTTGAGGTGCATCCTCCAGGGGCCATATGGGAGGTCATTTCAGAGCTGTCCATCAGTGTCACATTCAAAGGCATGCTCTCTACTAACCATGAAAAAGGACACTGCACCCACTCAGCTAAAGGGTGAATTCCTGACTCTCCTGGAGATCTTTCCTTGATCCCAGCACCCATGGTAGGAACATGGTGTGTTTTCCTTCATTATTTCAGAATAATGTTTTCCATTCTTTAGGCCTTGACTATCAGCTCAAATTCTTGTCACCATTTCTTCGCAGGTCCAGCAGCCCCTTCTGGGGGGTAGACGCCTGGTGAACACCTATTATATCCCAGTGTCTGAAGTGGTCATGCCCATGAGAGCCTCACCCCTAACCCTGACTACAAATAGCATTAAAACAGTGGGTTCACACATTTAAGAATATGTACATGTGGCTACGCACACAACTTTATTTCTTTTCATGTTCTGGATCCTTCTGCCTGAATCCTGATTTTTGCTTCCCTAAATCTCACAGCATGGTAAGACCCTGGAGACTATAAAGTAGATTATCGCATATTTCTTTTACCTAATATGACACCTGGCAGGTTGAAAATAGCACTTGCTTCAAATTTTGTGCCAGTCTGAACAAACCACTATCAGACTAACGCTGTTTTACTGGGTATACATAAAGCAGGATCCCAGGAGCACTGCATTTAAATCAGAAGGAAGAAGGAAGGAAATTGTTAGAGGATAGAATCTGTAGATGGGAGAGGAAAAATGGGAAAAGACTGAGGAACAATCCAATTCATTTTGCCTCATTCTCTCTTCTCTCCCAGGAAATGGCTGGTGGAGAAAAGAAACATCCCAAACACATTTTTCTTTTTCCTTCCATCTCAAAAGCATATGAGAATTTAGGGTAAAAAGGGTCCCTGACATTTTTACTACTAACATTTCCTTTGCAATATGTCTGCTGCCCTTACAGTGTAAGTACTACAGAAACAAATAAAATTGTGATTTAATCATATTTGTCTCTCTCATAATTGCCAACACAAGGTGCTGAATATTAAAAGTTATCAATAAAAGCACATATAATTAATAAATGTGTGAACCAGCCCCTCTACAGAGTCACCACATAAATAGCAGTTTTTGAGAATGAGTTTCCAGGCCAGGAGAATCAAATTTATTTAGAACTATGTCTTGGCTATCTAAAATGCCATTCTAAATGTTTCAGATGGAAGAGAAAAGGCTGGTGTATGCCACGTACTCTATAAATGCTTGTCAAATGCTGAATAACTGACTAAAGGAATGGGCACCCAGTCAATGATTACTTTTGAAGGGAAGGAGTGAGGTCAAATTTGGGACGGGACACATGGCTTCTGGTGGGCCTGCAGTTTTCAATTTCCTGGCCTGAGAATTCAATCTTCTAATACTTCATTATGCCATACATGGTCGTGTGTGGTTTTCTTAATCTATGTTTTATTTAACAATACAGGTTTTTTTGTAATTGGAGAATAAATATACCAATTCATATAAAAATTAAAGACTGCTAAGAGCTTAAAGTATTTCTCTTACCCACAGAAGGGCATCTGTCAAAGAGCATCAGTTCTGTTTTTTTAAGTGTGTACTTAAGCCTATGAAATCCCTTCAACCCTTAAATGAGGGTATCTCCTTGGGAGCCAGCGCACATTCTCACTTTGTTTTGCCTGCATCCATTCACTTCCACTAATGGGGCTAATCTAAGCATCCCTTGGTGGTCAGGCAGATCACTGGAGCCCTTGGGGAGAAGGAATGCAGAGGACACAGGATGTAACTGGCTTACGTTTGATCCTCTGGTCCTCAGTTTCTCCGTCTTTATGATAAGGGATTTCCAAAAATTAGATGATAAGCAATTTCAGGAAGCCCATTAGGCAGTATGTGCCCTCCACCGAGCTATAGTTTGCTCGTCACTGGTCCAAAAGTTTATCCATGGGAGGGACCCTGGAGAAATCTTGACCTCACGGGAACCCAACAATAAGCAGTACAACTTATTTTGTGGAAGAAACTGACCCCACTGGAAGGTAGAGCCTAAGGTCACACACCATTTCTAGATCTTTCAATCACAAATCGTAAGTGGGGAGGGACTTTAAGGGTTATCATAGGGCATTACGATTCTCTGGAACACTCTGGTTTCCTTGCTGGGTAATATCTGAGTCATTTGCCTTTTCACAAGATTTCGTTTTGGTTTCCTGCAATCAATGAATTTCACAGGAGGATGTCAGTGTCAGACAGCCGGACTCTCCGTGGGAAAACTCTTCCTCGGTTTTGCCTGGAAACTGAATCACTACGAGAGTGACAGGGCACCGCATGCCACGAGGGTCACACCCCATCAGGACCCTGAGAAGGAGAGGATGAGCTGGACGAGAATGGCTGGCGGCACTCACTGTGGACGGCAGGACAGCGCCTGACAACTCCCCACTCCAGGATCAACCACCGCTGTGAGTGTTCAGTGGGGGCATGTAACTCAGACGTTTCCAGAAGGCTGGGCTGCCACAGAAAGACTGGAATTGTGGAAGGTCTTCTTACCATCTCCCCGTCTCACCCTCTTTCCCTCCAGAAGAGTAATCAGATACAGGCTACTTGCATTCTTCCTAGAAAGGATACCAGAACCTATAATACAGGCCAGGCAGGACAGGCCAAAGTCATCAAGCCTAACAGCAGGAGAAGAGAGGTGAACCCAAGTCAAACCAAACTCTGTCCCTGCTGTGAAACAGAACAGGGGCACCTGGTAACAATCATAACAACAGCCACCGACATCTGTCTCACTTCGCTGTTGAAAAGTAACTTTTTAAAAGAGTCTTCATTTATGAAACTACAGTTGATTTACAATACTGTGTTAGTTTCAGGTGTACAGCTTCAGATTCTTTTCCATTATAGGTTATTACAAGATACTGAATATAGTTCCATGTGCTATACCGTAAATCCTTGTTGTTTATTTTATATATAGTGGTGTGGTGTGTATCTATTAATCCCGTACTCCTAATTTATCCCTCCCCCTCCCCTTTCCCCTTTGGTAACCATACGTTTGTTTTCTATGTCTAAAAAAGTTAACTTTTAATTATTATTCTATTTACTGTCAAGAGGAAGCGGGAAGAAAATAAGGCTAGATAAATTGTGAGTGACTTCAACTGGTAACCAACTGGGTAGGATGCCAAGCTTTATTTGCTTTTGTTCTGGAAAAGTCCAAGGCACTTCCGGACTGGATATTGGGGTCAATTCAAATCCCTCTGCTAGACACAGGGTTCCCAGAGGACTTACACATGTGCCCAGTTTTGATTATTATTTGTTCTGAAAAAGCTATTCCCCAAAAGAATGCCTCTTCTGCATCTAGGACTGATTTACATGAAGTATAGGGGATCCAATAACTAACCCAACATTGGAAAGGGGGAGGCTCTTGACTGCTTGAGTTCTCCCTATTTTGGAGAAATTCAGAAGGATTAATTAGTAAATAATTTTTTACTTTTATGTAATTTGGAAGAATAATAATCTCACAAGAATTTTGTGGCAGTTGTTTAACATTCAGAGAGAACATTAAGCCCCTCAGAGGAAAGGATTCGTACAAATATAATAATATCGCATAATGAACCTCACTGACAAAGAGTGAGGTGACATGACATCATTAACTTGGCAGTGCTTTAAATGCATCCTTAAAAATGAAATTTTCATTTCCAATATCAGTCAGCAGGAATTTCACTACATTAAATTCACTGTTAAAAGTAGGAATCCAGTGGACTCTGTTCATAACTATTCAAGAAAATGGTTTATCAAGAGATACTTCATGAGACATTTTAGTGGACTTTCTGTTAGTATGTTGAAGTTTGCAGGCCATGATCAAAGACTATTCTAACCACAGTCAATCAAATAAAGGCAATTTTGAATTTACTGTCTTCATCCTTACGGTTTTATCCCAAGAGATCTTTGGGAATGAGAGTGCCTAGGGGACCACTTTGGTAGGTGGGATGGTGCTATTGATGACACCTGTAGCCCACAGGGGCACCAGGAGATGATATCAGAGGAAGGAGTGGTGACGGGGAGGCCAAGGTCAGCACGCAGCCACCGGGAGAGCCAAACTGAGCCAAAGGCAAGAGCTGAAACAGCTGAAGGTAGGAATGTGTTCCAGACACAAGGTTCCATCTGAGGAGCAAATCAGGACACAGAGACCCCCAAACCCTGAGCTGCATCCCATTTCTTCTTTCTCTTTTTTCCAATTACTGTTATGAAAACATGTCAAACACACAGAAACTTTTTCCTTTTTCAAAGCCATCCATTAATGATCCCTATGGGGACACCTGATTCCAAGTAGAAAAAATCAATTGCTAAATTCTGTCTATTTATAGGCAACTCACATTAAGGGGATAGGAACAATGTGAGAAACTTCTTGTCCAAGCCAGAAGTGACAACTGCGGACAACTTTCCTTGTTCTTGTTGATCTAGTTCCAAAACTGAGTTGGGGCATTTTATAGTGAAAGTCAAAGAGAAAATATGAACATAAAGGCCATAAAAGAATATTTCAGTGCTAGCAAACACTCTGCTTTCTTTCTCCAGATAAAAACCATTAAAAACTGTACAATCTCCCACTGTAAAGCAATCACTATTGCAGTCTTCTATGCTGTTGATACAATAAATTATGCATCCAGCACCTCTGTGTAATTCTAAGTGCAAAGATCTGGGGTAGGAGTTGACAGAGTTAAAAGAACAGCAGGAACCAAAGTAGGAACCAATATCTAGCAACAGCTGTTCTTTAATACATGGTGTAGAGCATGTATACCATAACAAAAGGATACAGGGCAAATGCAGAAGTCTGAAATTCTTTTTTTGCGGATAACCAGGGGATTACCAGTATGTAGTTAAAGACACAGATGATGCAAAGCAAGATTGTGCTAGTAAAGGACATTCGGGAACCAAGGGGCCATGTATGCTACTAGGCTCAAGGAAATAAGATTGGTGGTTCAATAAGCTGACATATATACCACACCCATACCCATGCATGCAAACATGTATGCAGATTCATCTGAATAAATTAGTTAGACGACCTGTATATTTTTTAAACTGAAAGATATTCCACATCTTCTTATCTAATTCCTTCTTTAACTGCAGTAACATTTGTTTATAACATATAGATAAGTTTCAAGTATACAACTTCATAATTCGACTACTGTATACACTACAATGTGCTTACCACCAAAAATCTAGTTTACATCCATCACCATAACTCTTTTATTTTTGTAAAATCCTAAAGCCTTGATAAGCCAAAATTACTTGAATCTAAATAAATCTCACTGAACACTTTGCTAGAGCTCTCTAGACATAAGTTAGTGCAAATAGCACCCCTTCCCATATGACCTGGGGAAACATATGGACTTATAAAGGTATTTCACAGGCATTAAATGATATACAAAAGAATGAGTGTAACATATATCCCTATAGAAAAATATGCCTCATATTTCCACCTGCAGACACACCATCACAAATTATTTTAACCATCTTGGATATGCATCATATTTGAGAAGTTAAAAAAAAGTGCACTCACATCTGCAAAGGAAATACAATGACCAGGCTTCATGCAAGAGACTTCTCATCTGCACATGTGGAACCTAAGGCCAGCCAGTGGAATTTCAAAGGAAATAGAAGTTGAAAGTGGAAACAGCTCCCAATGGAAGTCATATGAGGTCTCAGGTAGAGAATATTTTTTTCGGTACTAAATTAAAAGAAAAAAAAGTGCAATAAAAATTTTAAATGACGGGTCAGATACATTAAATGAGAATGTAAATACCAGAAGAACCTAATCATATGACTGAACGGAAAACCTTACCAACTGAAATCCTACCACAGAACCAGATGCTACTATTGGAAAAACATTCCAATCAGAGGTTGGCATCAAAATCTCCCCGACCTCTACTGGAACTGTCAAAGTAACAAACCCTACATAAGGAACACTCATCTTTGAGCAGCACGGAATTTTGTACCTGCCTGAAATGAAAATATCTGTCAGCTGAATTACTTTGAAAAAAAGGACACGCTATTTCTCTCAAGGACTCCTGAGCATCTGAATCAACTTCCAGATAATTTTTCTAGAGATCACTCGGTCGTCACTCAAAGGAACAGCCCTTAAGAAAAGCTACATGGTCACAGATGTGCTTTCAGCTCAGGAAGACAAGTACCAGCCACCTGGGTCACAGAGCACCTTTGCTCAGGACTTCCGTGTGGCCAATTTCAATTAAAAGATGCCAAGTGGAATCGAAGTTTTTCTTTCATTTCTGTCTTCACTTTATGACTAGTTTGCCCAATTACATAGAACTTCCAGAGTCTCGATGCCTTCCTGGTTTAAGTGTCCTGGCCCAACTCAGTAAGAAAAGTTGATATGGCAGTTATGCATTTGGGGGATGGGGTGGGTAGTATAAGGTAAGCAGAAGGGGAAAGCAAATGTCTTCTCCTTGTGCCTAAAACAGACATTTCCTAAAGCTGGCTCTAGCAACTGCTATCCATGTGACTGAACCCAAGCTTCCTAAAATCTCTAAGCACTTGGACTCTTGACCTTCGATTTAGGAATTTAAAAAGAATTTACCTAAAAGGAATAACGTGAGGACTAAAAGAATCCTTTTACAGTACTTATCATAGTGCCTTGTACATTCGTAGTGGTCAGTTATTATTAGTTGTAATAATGAATACAGTGCTTATGAGGTAAACTTACTTACAGAGCCCAGAAGACCACTTAATCCTATGGCCTCCATTCTAGCTCCCTCCATCCTGTAAAGCCAAGTCTCCCTCTCTTTTCCCTCTGCGTCAGACCTCCCAACTGCGAAGGCAGTTTCCAGGGCCTTTCCCACGGTTGGGCATTGCCCTCTGCCATGCTCCCTTGGCTTCCCTGGCTCTCCAGACCCAGCCTGGCGATAGAGATCCAGCAGCTCGTTAATCCAACTCCCCAGATTGTCCACTCTTATAGCACAGACGCTGTTTCTTCATTCCTCCATGCACATCTCTAGGTTTTTAACCTTTGTTCAGGAAAGGGCAGGAAGCTGCCGCCAAAGGATCTTCACTGGATGAGAGGGAAGGACATGGGAGAGGACCACTGTACCACAGAATCAGAAGAGGGAAGATTTGGGAAGTGATATCCAACTTAACAGTCTTTAACATATGTGTCCATGTGTGATCACTATAATGAAAACAATGGAGAGAAGGAAGTTGAGAATGGCAATGATATAAGGATGCAAGGTTTCAAGGGAAAATCAAACACCATTGATACTGATTATTGATATTGGAAAACCCAATAAAATGAGAAGAGGAAAGATGAAAAAATTGATGTGTTCTCTGTAGGTTATAACTAATTACAGCCATTCATTGTGAGCCGTTTATCATTCATGCCTAATTATCATGCAGCACAAGCACACTTATGCATATTGTGACATATTAAAATCATAGAACCAGAATTTTTAAGCTTGAAGAAGCTTTCCAGATTATGTAGGTCAAGCCACTCCCTGGTGTGAAGTGTGAGACGTTAAATGATTTACTGGGTCACAGAGCTGTGCTCAGACAGAGGGAACCCCAGCCCAGGTCTCCTGATTCCCAGCCTTGGGCTCCCTCCCTGCTGGCCACTGGCCTCCCTGGGAGTTTATCTCCCTTTGGAGTAAATGGGATTTGATTAGAGGGTGAAATTCTATACCGAGTATTACCTGTAGTCTTGCAACAGAAATAGGTTTTAAATCCTGGTTTCAATATGTTAATTTTCAGAGGTTAGTAAATCATTCAAGTAGAAATGTTCTATGAAAAATAGTAACTGTGGAGTAATACAGAATGTAACACAAAGATTTCGGGGGAGGGTACCTGCATGCAGATAAGTTGTGGAAACAGGCTGGTGGGAAAATTAAAGAGTATTAACAAAACCGACATGAGACAATAAAGCTTTTGAAAATATCCCACTCTATTATGAAATACACACTGTAAGCTACAAGATATTAACTTTTACCTCAATGAATTCCTTTTACCTAGAATCCTTGCGTCAAGACAAAGGGAAGCTAGGTCGGTTATGTAAACCATGTAAATTTACCACCACTACCACGCCCCCCAAATGGAAAATCTAATTCCTAATTATGTTCCAGACAGAAGCAAGTAAAGACCTCTTTTATATTTTTTTTTATTTTTGCGGTACGCGGGCCTCTCCCGCCGCGGAGCCCGCGCAGGCCCAGTGGCCATGGCTCACGGGCCCAGCCGTTTCGCGGCATGTGGGATCCTCCCAGGCCGGGGCGCGAACCCGCGTCCCCTGCATCAGCAGGCGGACTCTCAACCACTGCGCCACCAGGGAAGCCCACTAAAAACCTTTTTAATCCTCTTCCACCTCCCCAACCTGGGCTCACCCTATGTGAGGGAGGCGCCTCCTACAGTATGACTTGAGAAGTACCAAAAATTATTTGCTTGAAAAAAAATCTTCCCTCTGTTACTTCTTTCTACCAAAAAAAAACTGTGTTCCCCGAAGACCCCTATACACATAGCAACAGCGCTGTTGAAGGAACAGCACCCATACACAGATTAAGCCCGGAGGATCCTTGAGATGATGGGATGAGGACAGGTATGTTTCGACAAGAAGACTCTAGGCTGGGAAAAGAAAATCAAGCCTGGGGAAGAGGTAACTGTGGTTATGTCTGTTGGGATAGAGACTGGGTGTTATCTGTGTGGGGGGCTGGCAGCAAAGATTGGCTATTACATGGTTATGCCAATGGCAAGCTCAGTTGCTAATATTCCCATCCCTTCAATATCACACATTTCTAAGTAATGGACACCAGAGGTCTGGGGCCCAGTCATCATTCCTGTTACTTATTCCTGTTTTTTGGCAGAATTTTTCACGTTTGTCTGTATGTATACATACTTTTCCCACAGCTGACAACAGAGGAGACATACAATAGTGGTTGTGGTTTTTCAAACTTTTTTATATTTTATGAAATCTTTTATATTTTATGAAATCTTCATACTTATCATTTCAATGACTTAAATTATCATATTAATTTGATGTGCTATCATGTATTTTATACTACTGGATAAATAATTTGCCTATGACTTTTTGCTTTTATAGGCATCAATGCATTAAGCATCTTCATGTATATAGCATTTTCCTTCCCCTGGGTTACCTCCTTAGGATAAATTCCTAGAAGAGACCTTATTGTCTCTAAGGTTAGAACTTAGAAAAAGTGAATAAAGGAAAAGTGAATATGAAGCATATGTAATATAATAACATAAAACATAACATAGAATATATTATATTTATCTGTATAGAGGTGAGTATATATATAGGGGTGTGTGTGTGTATACATACATATATACATATATAGAGAGAGTTGTATAGTTATATATTCTGATTGAAGTGTTATAATTTTTAGCCCCTTTCAAATTTTTACTAGAAAAATTATACTCATAACTTTTAAAAACTGCCACTTATTAATCAAGGAGTCAAACAAAATCTGAGGAATAAGTAAACAGTCACCCAAAGTTCATTGCTATCGTCTATTTAAAACTTGAAGGCAAATTTCACCTGAAACATGAGCTCATCTTGAGACTTTGAGAGGAAGCCACATAAGCTCTCTGGGTTTCAATTTTCTCGATTAAAACAAAACAAAACAGGAATCTCCAAACCCCCTGCTTGCTTCTTGGCTCTCCATTTGTACGCATTATTATTTCATGACTACCCAATACACACACACCGCATATTATGTCTTGTCACAATTGATGGCAGATAAACACTATGTTCCCCCCAAAATGGCTGAGTAGTGGGATATTTAGATAAATGATACTGATAGGACAAACCTAAATATGTGCTCTCGGGTTAAGAACAAGGAAATATCATTAGTTAAAACGTCTGTATGAATCTAACCTGGCACATCTCTTAAATGGATCTGAGGTTAGAAACCAGCAACAGATGGCAACATGCTTTGCACAAAGCCAATTTCTCTATAACCTTAAAACTCTGAAAGGTCCCCAAAGAAGAAAAATCAGATAGGCTCTTAGCCAGGGTTGTCCTCAAGACAGATGAAGCTAATAGACGTGTCAAAGAAAGAAGATGAGATTGCTGTTCCCTGGGCTTCAGTCCCCCAGGTGCAAGGACATTTTGCCATCAGGCATGTAAAATAAATCTTTGGGTGACTGGGAGGACAGATGTGGAAAATACATTGGCAGGATGAACAGGTGATGAAGACCCAGCTCACATACCACTCAGGAGAACAGTCGTGTGGCTGAAGCCTGTCCTGGGTGCAGGTGTCATTTCCCACCCGCAGACCAGAGCCACTCCGGTCCAAGTAAGAGAACGCAGAATGTACGTTTCAGTCAAAGACTCTCAGGACACAGTTTACTGCAACACTGAGCATCATAAGAAAGAGTACAGGACATGAGGCATATTAAAATGATTTAATGTGAAATAGCTGCAATTTTTTTTTCCAAAAAGTAATTGAAACATGCTGTCTTCTTAAAGTTTGCCCAGCCTTCATTAGGGTCATCATCTTTCATCAAATCACTGGGAGAGAGGATAAAAGATCAAAAAGCAAAGAGTGCTGTTTTTGCTAGGGAAGGAAGTTAGAGAATTCAAATAGCCCTTTATTTATGAACTACTGGAGGCTTTCTTAACTCTAAACAGAAACTCCTATGAGCAAAATTTTGAAAATGCTTAGCATGACCTGAAATCTGCTCATTCAACAAAACCTGTCATTTCCATCTCCGTGACACCCATTCACCTATTTATTTTTTGATATTTACTTATTTGTGCATCTACTATGTGCTTAGCAATCCCAGAAACCTTGGGATTTACTCCCAGAAAATGCCTTCATAGAGAGATTGTTTAATACTGTTAAATGCATTTATACCCTAGGCAGCTTGAAGCATCTCCATTTAAATTTGGAGGGTGAAAGGGTTCAGGATTATTAGAAAAGCAATGCAGAGAGAATGAAAGAATTAATATTCGGCTTCTGAAACTCAAAAGAGGATTGTATAGCAAGACAATACACTTGAAAGTCAGGATCTTAGAAGAGATTTTCTAAATTCCTTTGGTGGCTACATTTTAACCTATCACCCGCTGGGACTGCTGACTTAAATCCTGGTGTTTTACTAAATGGACTTCCCAGGAACACCGAAGGGGAAGTAAAGGAAAAGCTCATCCTTTCAAGCTCTAAGGAATTCTGGTGAAAGAAAGACAAAGAAAAGAGGGACCAGAGAAAAGAAGGCAGAGGAAGCAGATCTGATCCGTAGGGGGAATTCTGACAACCCCTATCAGGAAATTCCTGGTAACACTGCCAGCCCTAGCCTCCTTTCTGACTAACAGAAGTGGCCTCAGGAAACCTGAACAGGAAATTAGTATCCACTGTAAATTACAAAGAGGCCCTAAAAACTGCAATAAAGTGTGTCAGCTCCATTGAGTCAAATCTGGACTCTAAATGCAACCCCATTTATTCCATTTCTCTCTTCTTCCAAAATAGCAAAATCACCTCCTAACTGAATAAGGGTCAAGCATGACCACAAATACAGCCACATATTTGAAGCAGTTGAACTTGACAAAGAGGGTGCTACTTACACTCCAGATTTTCCTGTAGGGAAACGTTCATCCAGGGGACTCAGAATTTGCCATCTTAGAATTCAGCTTAAACCAAGTGAAATATTTAAAATCATCAAAGGAATGCGTGGCAGAAGAAAGTGGCCATGGATGATGGAAGGAAAGTTGCCAGAATTCATTTGGAGACATGGACCCTCTGCTACCATTTGTCTAACCTTAAAAAATATCTTGCAATGTTAACAATCCAAATTCAATGTCACAGCTTGTACCTGTTTACATAAACTTTCCCTTGATGAGAAAGCCAAAAAGTGGGTTAATTTGGAAGCTATCAGCTTTATAAGGTAAACTGTGGCCGAGACAGGGAAGGTAAGATGATCTAAAAGGATGGTCAGAAGGACAGCGTGGCCCTAATCAGCTCCTCCATCTGTTGACCTGGAAGAGGAGAAAACGTCTGCAAAGGAGACCCATGAACTTTATTCACAATCTTTCATCAGAGACAGAGAAACAGACAGAGCTTCCTTAACGACAAAATTCAAACACATTTAACTCACAGTGGTTTACCTAATTATAAATTGGAGGTATATAAGCACTTACAAATGATAGAGCAGAAAAGTCATTAGAACCTTCAAAAAATCATTTTATAGAATTTCCAGCCAAATGGTTTACCCAGAAACAGAAAGATCTCACATATGCAATACACTAGTATACCAGTTATTAACAATGGAGTCAATATGAAGAAGAAATTTGAGAAGTCTTTACTAAACGTCAGGAAATGTCTTTGGCTTTGGGGCAACGCTGGTGCTGGGAATACCAAGGGATTCCCAGCTCATCGACAGAAAATCATGTTATTCAGTGATGATTTCTCTAATGACCGAGAAACTCTGCTCTCTTTCTCTGCAAATCTGTCACTAAAATCTGAAGCGAGAAGGTAAACAGAGCCAGAGCTACTGCGTTTGACTTTACCCACGCTTGTTGAGCGTGGCCTATTTTGTCAATACGTTGATTTGTAGTCAGTCTAGCCTCTTCTCTGTACTCATTTGTAATTTCTCACCCCTCTGAAGTTATCACACCCCAAGGATACAAATCCCTTTCATTCTTCAAGACCCAGCTCAGAGGCACCACCTCCCACATGATAATCCCAAGCAGAATTAATGGTTTCTCACACAGTACATGAACAAGTCAATTACTCACACCTCTGCTTATAGTAGTACTATTTTAATCAGTGTTGGCTTCAGGGTTGGACAATTCTTTTTTGCTTACGAGAACTCTGTGTGTAATAGCTGCCCATTAAGTGTGTCTTAGCTCAGGCTACTATAACAAATACCATAGACCGGGTGGCTCAGACAACAGACGTTGATATTTCTCACAGTTCTGGAGGTCGGGGAGTCCTAGATCAAGGTGCTGGCGTGCTTGGTTCTTGGGGAGGGCCCTCCTTCTGGCTTGCAAACAGCTGCCTTCTCACTGCATCCTCACATGGCGAAGAAGGAAAGAGCTCTGGTGTCTCTTCCTCTTCTTATAAGGGCACTAATCTCACCATGCGGGATCTACTCTCCTGACCTCATCTAAACCTTATCACCTCCCAAAGGTCCCACTCCCTAACACCATCATAACAGAGGCTGGAGTTTCAACATATGAATTGGGGGACGGGGCAGCGGGGGTAGGGGAGTGGGGGACACAAACTTGCAGCCCATCAGGAAGTCTGTTAACCCTTATTGAATGTTTCCATCATTGCAAGTAAGCTCTTCAAACAAAGTCTAAAATGAAAACATTTTGTTTTTCACTTGTTCTAAAAGCTAGCAATTCTCACACCAAGACCTTTAGTCCACCTCTCAATGGTTTCTATTTTTTCACCAGTGAGTCAGACAAACTGAATACTATTTTATCCATGTGCATCAGTATTTTGGTGTCCTTTGATGTCAGTGACCTCATCTCTAGCAGTACATTTAGGCTTTTTCCTCTAGTGTGAAACAAAATAAAACAAAAGTTTACTCTCTTCCTTCAGAAGGAATCTTACCAAATGCTACTCTAACATTATTTCCACTCACTATTTCCACTCACGCTTTTCAGAAAACGAATCTTTCTGCTGCAGATCTGACGATGTAGGCTTGCATTTACAAAGAATTATTCTCCAAATGGTCATTCAAGTGTGACATTTTTCATTTAAATATGATCCAATTTTTGTCAATCCCTGTGATAGGTCACTTTACATTATTTCATTTAAGCTTCACAAGAGAGATGATTCTCATTCTTCCTATGAAACAGACTCAGAAGAGGTGAAATAACCCGTTCGGTGTTGCACAGCCAATCCAAGACAGACAAGATTCTATCTATCCAATATTTTTAACCCTGAAGCCCATATATATTCAACTACATCATCTGGTCTTTCCAAGCCATCTGCCAAAGTATTGAAGGGAAACTAAAACACATTGAGCACCTCCTATACGCCACATGCTAACAGAGAAACAGTAAGCGTTCCATAAAAATTTAATGGATGGGGGCTTCCCTGGTGGCGCAGTGTTTAAGAATCTGCCTGTCAATGCAGGGGACATGGGTTCAAGCCCTGGTCTGGGAAGATCCCGCATGCCACAGAGCAAGAAAGCCCGTGCACCACAACTACTGAGCCTGTGCTCTAGAGCCCACGAGCCACAGCTACTGAGCCCACGCGCCACAACTACTGAATCCCACACGCCTAGAGCCCGTGCTCCACAACAGAAGCCACCGCAATGAGAAGCCCACGCACCGCGAGGAAGAGTAGCCCCCGCTCGACACAACTAGAGAAAGCCAGCGCGCAGCAATGATGACAAAACACGGCCAAAAAAAAAAAAAATTTAATGGATGCGAGTTGGAAAAAAAAACACCTATCATTGCAAAGCTGTATACAGTTTATATCTCAAAAGAAGTAGAATTTGATCCCTACTTTGGAACGTGAGTTTTGTTTGTTGAACGTCTCTAATCTCATTGATTACCACCCCCAAAACATCCTGTAACAGAGATTAATAGTTATTGCTATTGTGTTCTCTCTGATCTCAGAATGTTGTACTGAGAATTCCATGAATAATATATAGGATACCTAGCACAGTGCCTGGGCACACAGTATATACTGAGTAAATAGCACTTTCTATTAAGTTGTCCTATTCTTCAGTTTATAGGCGAGGGTAGTTGTCAGGCAGGTTTAGTAGCTTTTACATCCTGACACAGCTCTCACAAGGTAAAGTTAAGAGTCAGCTCAAGTCTTCCTGGTTCCAAAGTCTGTGACCTGGAATCTCCCCCCATGACCATTCCTGAAGGCATCCCACTTTTACAATCGACACAGGAAAACTAAGCAGCCGTATGTCCTTACCCTACTTAAAAGTAAAGGAATGAACTCTGAAATGCAATCCACTCTTTTCAGTCAGGATATAGAGTCAGTTCAATGTGTATGTCAAGCTAAAAACCATACTCCCTTTAACATGACAACGAAGAATGAGAAGATTGCTCTGAAAAGAGCATGCCTTCTAATTCGAAAAGCCACTGCTCTCGTGACTCTGGCCTCTTCTGGAATCACACTCTCCCCCCGAATGCCAATGCAAGGGCTGGCTCCTTGGTTTGAAAGGCATGGCTGGTGTCATCCAGACATCCTTTGGGAAATATCAATATCTCCACTTACTGGGGCCCCAATTTCCTCCTCTGTGTCCCCTCTCCCATCACAGTGAAGGCCCACTGTGATGATCCCCCCCCCTGAACCCCAGGATTTCTATCATCACCACCTCCTAGGCCCCAACCTTTCTGCACAGCTGTATGCAGCCCTCCTTCTGTGACAACTACACACTGAACATGCACCTGGCTAACTTTCCATCTATCTTCCTAGGCACAGTGGAGTTAGGGAGGGTTAACCCTTCTTTCTGACCTGAATAATCTGTAAGGAAATACATTTTATAAGCTGAGATTGGATATATTTCTATGAGCTCCCCACATTCATTTCCTTGAAAAGTAAACGAATTCCTTACTTTAGGCCATTGCTTTGCCAATAAGTCTGATCTTGACAATTACTTGGAACACTAATGAAAGACACACATCTATGAAATGTACTTCTCTAGAAGAGGGGCTTAGGAAGCCGATGACAGGAAGACATCACAGCTAATTCTTACGATAACCCAAGCTGGGAAAACACACCAAAGTAATTTAATTATACATCAAATATGTTTTAAAATAAATTTTTGCCAATACAATTATAATTGCGAATTTTATCCATATTTTCACTGTCAACTTTTCAACAATTACAACCATATTTTTAAAGCATCCTAATTTTGTTTTTTCAGTGATGTTGAGGTAAACCTCCAGTCCAGGCCTTTCTTTCAGCCAGAGCGTTGGTAATGGGGCAGGTTTGGTATTATTTTAGGCCACAGTACAGGACATGCTGTTATCTACAGGCTCCATATAATTTCCTGCGCTCCTCAAACGTCTCCCAGCAACTGCCCTGACATGGCTCGAAATTAGCTTGAGCAATCAGACAGGATCATAACACCTGCCTTGGAGCTATAACTACACATTTCTCTTGTGAAATCTGATGTGCTTGAGTAATATGCTAAATCTGGGATTTATTTTTACCTAAGAAAGATATAGAAACAAAAAACAAGATAGGTCAATAAATTAATGGGAGTACCTAGAAGCCACAAAACAAGTTCAAGGTTTATGAAGAAATATTATAAAGAAAATTTTATTGTAAAATATTGCCTCTAAGAATGTATTTTAGTAGCTCTTCACGTAGTTTTAGATCTCTTTCCCCATTTGGTTGACGCAATTTCGAAAGCATTAAAAAAAAAAAGCTGACACTTGAAAGCTACAGTATAGCCATTTTTTTGTGTGTAACACTAACCTAAGTAAAGTATGGAATACTGGATGTGTGTTTATACCCCTTACAGTGCTAAACATGCATCAACTGAATAAATGAATAGTAATGTAGCCATTGAGAACAGCAATAGCAAGAATGACTAAAATTATCATTAGAGCTTGGCTTCCGGGAAGATGGCGGAAGAGTAAGACGCGGAGATCACCTTCCTCCCCACAGACACACCAGAAATACATCTACAGGTGGAACAACTCCTACAGAACACCTACTGAACGCTGGCAGAAGACCTCAGACCTCCCAAAAGGCAAGAAACCCCCTACGTACCTGGGCACAGCAAAAGAAAAAAGAATAAAAAGAGACAAAAGAATAGGGACGGTACCAGCACCAGTGGGAGGGAGCCGTGAAGGAGGAAACGTTTCCACACACTAGGAAGCCCCTTTGCGGGCGGAGACTGAGGGTGGCGGAGGGGGGAAGCTTCGGAGCCGCAGAGGACAGCACAGCAACAGAGGTGGGGAGGGCAAAGCGGAGAGATTCCCACACAGAGGATCAGTGGCGACCAGCACTTACCAGACCGAGAGGCTTGTCTGCTCCCCGGCCGGGGCGGGCGGGGCTGGGAGCTGAGGCTCGGGCTTCGGTCGGAGCGCCGGGAGAAGACTGGGGTTAGCGGCGTGAACACAGCCTGCAGGGGGTTAGTGCGCCACGGCTAACCGGGAGGGCGTCCGGGAAAAAGTCTGGACCTGCCGAAGAGGCAAGAGACTTTTTCTTCCCTCTTTGTTTCCTGGTGCGCGAGGAGAGGGGATTAAGAGCGCTGCTTGAAGGAGCTCCAGAGACGGGCGCGAGCCGCGGCTAATAGCGCGGACCCCAGAGACGGGCATGAGACGCTAAGGCTGCTGCTGCTGCCGCCACCAAGAAGCCTGTGTGCGAGCACTGGTCACTATCCACACCCCCCTTCCGGGGAGCCTGTGCAGCCCGCCACTGCCAGGGTCCCGAGATCCAGGGACAACTCCCCCGGGAGAACGCACGGTGCGCCTCAGGCTGGTGCAACGTCATGCCGGCACGACGTCATGCCGGCGCGACGTCACGCCGGCCTCTGCCGCCGCAGGCCCGCCCCGCACTCCGTGCCCCTCCCTCCCCCCCCCGGCCTGAGTGAGCCAGAGCCCCCGAATCAGCGGCTCCTTTAACCCCGTCCTGTCTGAGCGAAGGACAGACACCCTCCAGCGACCTACACGAAGAGGCGGGGCCAAATCCAAAGCTGAGCCCCGGGAGCTGTGCGAACGAAGAAGAGAAAGGGAAATCTCTCCCAGCAGCCTCAGAAGCAGCGGATTAAAGCTCCACAATCAACTTGATGTACTCTGCATCGGTGGAATACATGAATAGACAACGAATCATCCCAAATTGAGGACGTGGACTTTGCGAGCAAGATTTATGATTTTTTTCCCCTTTTCCTCTTTTTGTGAGTGTGTATGTGTATGCTTCTGTGTGAGATTTTCTCTGTATAGCTTTGCTTCCACCATTTGTCCTAGGGTTCTATCCGTCCTTTTTTGTTTGTTTATTCTTTTTTTTCTTAATAATTATTTTTTTATTTTAATGACTTTATCATATTTTATCTTACTTTATTTTATTGTACTTTATCTTCTTTCTTTTTTTCCTTTCTTCCCTCTTCCCACCCTCCCTCCTTTCTTTCTTTCTACTTCTACTAATTCTTTCTTTCTACTTTTTCTCCCTTTTATTCTCAGCCATGTGGATAAAAGGCTCTTGGTGCTGCAGCCAGGAGTCACTGCTGTGCCTCTGACGTGGGAGAGCCAACTTCAGGACACTGGTCCACAAGAGACCTCCCAGCTCCACATAATATCAAACGGCGAAAATCTCCAAGAGATCTCCATCTCAACACCAGCACCCAGATTCACTCTATGACCAGCAAGCTACAGAACTGGACATCCTATGCCAAACTACTAGCAAGACAGGAACACAACCCCACCCATTAGCAGAGAGGCTGCCTAAAATCATAATAAGTCCACAGACACCCCAAAACACACCAACAGACGTGGACCTGCCCACCAGAAAGACAAGATCCAGCCTCATCCACCAGAACACAGGCACTAGTCCCCTCCACCAGGAAGCCTACACAACCCACTGAACCAACCTTAGCCCCTGGAGACAGACACCACAAACAACGGGAACTACGAACCTTCAGCCTGCAAAAAGGAGACCCCAAACACAGTAAGATAAGCAAAATGAGAAGACAGAAAAACACACAGCAGATGAAGGAGCAAGATAAAAACCCACCTGACCTAACAAATGAAGAGGAAATAGGCAGTCTACCTGAAAAAGAATTCAGAATAATGATAGTAAATATGATCCAAAATCTTGGAAATACAATGGACAAAATGCAAGAAACATTTAAAAAGGACATAAAAGAACAAAGATGAAACAAACAACGATGAACAACACAATAAATGAAATTAAAAATACTCTACATGGGATCAATAGCAGAATAACTGAGGCAGAAGAATGGATAAGTGACCTGGAAGGTAAAATAGTGGAAATAACTACTGCAGAGCAGAATAAAGAAAAAAGAATGAAAAGAACTGAGGACAGTCTCAGAGACCTCTGGGACAACATTAAACGCACCAACATTCGAATTATAGGGGTTCCAGAAGAAGAAAAGAAAAAGAAAGGGACTGAGAAAATATTTGAAGAGATGACAGTTGAAAACTTCCCTAATATGGGAAAGGAAATAGTTAGTCAAGTCCAGAAAGCACAGAGAGTCCCACACAGAATAAATCCAAGGAGAAATACGCCAAGACACATATTAATCAAACTGTCAAAAATTAAATACAAAGAAAACATATTAAAAGCAGCAAGGAAAAAACAACGAATAACACACAAGGGAATCCCCATAAGGTTAACAGCTGATCTTTCAGCAGAAACTCTGCAAGCCAGAAGGGACTGGCAGGACATATTTAAACTGATGAAGGAGAAGAATCTGCAACCAGGATTACTCTACCCAGCAAGGATATCATTCAGATTTGATGGAGAAATTAAAACCTTTACAGACAAGCAAAAGCTGAGAGAGTTCAGCACCACCAAACCAGCTCTACCACAACTGCTAAAGGAACTTCTCTAGGCAAGAAACACAAGAGAAGGAAAAGACCTACAATAACGAACCCAAAACAATTAAGAAAATGCGAATAGGAACATACATATCGATAATTACCTTAAATGTAAATGGACTAAATGCTATAACCAAAAGACACAGATTGGCTGAATGGATCCAAAAACAAGACCCATATATTTGCTGTCTGCAAGAGGCCCACTTCAGACCTAGAGACACATACAGACTGCAAGTGAGGGGATGGAAAAAGATATTTCATGCAAATGGAAACCAAAAGAAAGTTGGAGTAGCAATTCTCATATCAGACAAAATGGACTTTAAAATAAAGACTATTAGAAGAGACAAAGAAGGACACTACATAATGATCAAGGGATCGATCCAAGAAGAAGATATAACAATTGTAAATATTTATGCACCAAACATAGGAGCACCTCAATACATAAGGCAAATACTAACAGCCATAAAAGGGGAAATCGACAGTAACACAATCATAGTAGGGGACTTTAACACCCCACTTTCACCAATGGACAGATCATCCAAAATGAAAATAAATAAGGAAACACAAGCTCTAAATGATACATTAAACAAGATGGACTTAATTGATATTTATAGGACATTCCATCCAAAAACAACAGAATACACATTTTCCTCAAGTGCTCATGGAACATTCTCCAGGATAGATCATACCTTGGGTCACAAGTCAAGCCTTGGTAAATTTAAGAAAATTGAAATTGTTTCAAGTATCTTTTCCGACCACAACACTATGAGACTAGATACCAATTACCAGAAAAGATCTGTAAAAAATACAAACACATGGAGGCTAAACAATACACTACTTAATAACCAAGAGATCACTGAAGAAATCAAAGAGGAAATCAAAAACTACCTAGAAACAAATAACAATGGAGACACGACGACCCAATACCTATGGGATGCAGCAAAAGCAGTTCTAAAAGGGAAGTTTATAGCAATACAATCCTACCTTAAGAAACAGGAAACTATTTGAATAAACAACCTAACCTTACACCTAAAGCAATTAGAGAAAGAAGAACAAAAAAAACCCAAAGTTAGCAGAAGGAAAGAAATCATAAGAATCAGATCAGAAATAAATGAAAAAGAAATGAAGGAAACGGTAGCAAATATCAATAAAACTAAAAGCTGGTTCTTTGAGAAGATAAAATTGATAAACGCTTAGCCAGACTCATCAAGAAAAAAAGGGAGAAGACTCAAATCAATAGAGTTAGAAATGAAAAAGGAGAAGTAACAACTGACACTGCAGAAATACACAAGATCAAGAGAGATTACTACGAGCAACTATATGCCAATAAAATGGACAGCCTGGAAGAAATGGACAAATTCTTAGAAATGCACAACCTGCCAAGACTGAATCAGGAAGAAATAGAAAATATGAACAGACCGATCACAAGCACTGAAATTGAAACTGATTAAAAATCTTCCAACAAAAAAAAGCCCAGGACCAGATGGCTTCACAGGCCAATTCTATCAAACATTTAGAGAAGAATTAACACCTATCCTTCTCAAACTCTTCCAAACTATAGCAGAGGGAGGACACTCCCAAACTCATTCTACGAGGCCACCATCACCCTGATACCAAAACCAAACAAGGATGTCACAAAGAAAGAAAACTACAGGCCAATATCACTGATGAAAATAGATACAAAAATCCTCAACAAAATACTAGCAAACAGAATCCAAAAGCACATTAAAAGGATCATACACCATGATCAAGTCGGGTTTATCCCAGGAATGCAAGGATTCTTTAATATACGCAAATCAATCAATGTGATAAACCATATTAACAAATTGAAGGAGAAAAAGCATATGATCATCTCAATAGATGCAGAGAAAGCTTTTGACAAAATTCAACACCCACTTATGATAAAAACCCTGCAGAAAGTAGGCATAGAGGGAACTTTCCTCAACATAATAAAGGCCATATATGACAAACCCACAGCCAACATCATCCTCAATGGTGAAAAACTGAAAGCACTTCCACTAAGATCAGGAAAAAGAACAGGTTGCCCACTCTCACTGCTATTATTCAACATAGTTTTGGAAGTTTTAGCCACAGCAATCAGAGAATAAAAGGAATCCAAATCGGAAAAGAAGAAGTAAAGCTGTCACTGTTTGCAGATGACATGATACTATACATAGAGAATCCTAAAGATGCTACCAGAAAACTACTAGAGCTAATCAATGAATTGGGTAAAGTAGCAGGATACAAAATTAATGCACAGAAATCTGTGGCATTCCTATACACTAATGATGAAAAATCTGAAAGTGAAATCAAGAAAACACTCCCATTTACCTAGGAATAAACCTACCTAGGAGACAAAAGACCTGTATGCAGAAAATTATAAGACACTGATGAAAGAAATTAAAGATGATACAAATAGATGGAGAGATATACCATGTTCTTGGATTGGAAGAATCAACATTGTGAAAATGACTCTACTACCCAAAGCAATCTATAGATTCAATGCAATCCCTATCAAACTACCACTGGCATTTTTCACAGAACTAGAACAAAAAATTTCACAATTTGTATGGAAACACTAAAGACCCCGAATAGCCAAAGCAATCTTGAGAATGAAAAACGGAGCTGGAGGAATCAGGCTCCCTGACTTCAAAGCTACAGTAATCAAGACAGTATGGTACTGGCACAAAAACAGAAAGATAAATCAATGGAACAGGATAGAAAGCCCAGAGATAAACCCACGCACATATAGTCACCTTATCTTTGATGAAGGAGGCAGGAATGTACAGTGGAGAAAGGACAGCCTCTTTAATAAGTGGTGCTGGGAAAACTGGACAACTACATGTAAAAGTATGAGCTTAGATCACTCCCTAACACCATACACAAAAATAAGCTCAAAATGGATTAAAGACCTAAATGTAAGGCCAGAAACTATCAAACTCTTAGAGGAAAACATAGGCAGAACACTCTATGACATAAATCACAGCAAGATCCTTTTTGACCCACCTCCTAGAGAAATGGAAATAAAAACAAAAACAAATTCGACCTAATGAAACTTCAAAGCTTTTGCACAGCAAAGGAAACCATAAACAAGACAAAAAAACAACCCTCAGAATAGGAGAAAATATTTCCACATGAAGCAACTGACAAAGGATTAATCTCCAAAATTTATAAGCAGCTCATGCAGCTCAATAACAAAAAAACAAACAACCCAATCCAAAAATGGGCAGAAGACCTAAATAGACATTTCTCCAAAGAAGATATACAGACTGCCACCAAACACATGAATGAATGCTCAACTTCATTAATCATTAGAGAAATGCAAATCAAAACTACAATGAGATATCATCTCACACCAGTCAAAATGGCCATCATCAAAAAATCTAGAAACAATAAATGCTGGAGAGGGTGTGGAGAAAAGGGAACACTCTTGCACTGTTGGTGGGAATGTAAATTGATACAACCACTGTGGAGAACAGTATGGAGGTTCTTTTAAAATCTAAAAAAAGAACTACCATATGACTCAGCAATCCCACTACTGGGCATATACCCTGAGAAAACCATAATTCAAAAAGAGTCATGTACCAAAATGTTCATTGCATCTCTATTTACAATAGCCCAGAGATGGAAACAACCCCAGTGTCCATCATCGGATGAATGGATAAAGAAGATGTGGCACATATATACAATGGAATATTACTTAGCCATAAAAAGAAACGAAATTGAGCTATTTGTAATGAGGTGGATGGACCTAGAGTCTGTCATACAGAATGAAGTAAGTCAGAAAGAGAAAGACAAATACCGTATGCTAACACATATATATGGAACTTAAGAAAAAATAAATGTCATGAAGAACCTAGGGGTAAGACAGGAATAAAGGCACAGACCTACTAGAGAATGGACTTGAGGATACGGGGAGGGGGAAGGGTAAGCTGTGACAAAGCGAGAGAGAGAGGCATGGGCATATATACACTACCAAACGTAAGGTAGATAGCTAGTCGGAAGCAGCCGCGTAGCGCAGGAAGATCAGCTCGGTGCTTTGTGACCGCCTGGAGGGGTGGGATAGGGAGGGTGGGAGGGAGGGAGATGCAAGAGGGAAGAGATATGGGAACATATGTGTATGTATAACTGATTCACTTTGTTATAAAGCAGAAACTAACACACCACTGTAAAGCAATTATACTCCAATAAAGATGTAAAAAAAATAAAATAAAATCTTCTTTTGTAAAGCAAAAAAAAAATTATCATTATTTTACAATATTAAACATGACATTTAAATAGCTTATAAAGTTTTAAAGCTGTAAGGGGTCTAGACTTCTAAAATATGAAACCCATGTTGCCGATCTGTACTACTTACCATTTCCCCTGACTCCTCAAAAACTTCATATCCCCAGTCACCTAACCTCCTGTTTTTCTCCAGTACCTCATCTTTTTGTCCTTATTGCAGTCATACTCTTCTCCCTCCATCTCTTTTAAAGAGACGTCAATAAAAGAAAAATATATCGTATATATTGACCCATACGGTTACCATTTCTAGTTCTCTTCATTCCTTTGTGTAGATCCAAGTTTCCATCTGGTATTAAAGGTTCTGTGGAGGTAAAATCATTTCTCTTGTCCACTGGACAACGTGCTGTGATGACAGGTATCTCCAGCTGTCACTGGCTATCTACCATGTGAAGCCTGGAAATGGGGCTGTCCTGGGGTAGCAGAGCCCACATTTAGATCCTGGTAATATCCTTTGAGCACTAAATTGCGTTGCACCTGAAGACAGATTTAATCTTAGACCAGTGGTTCTCAAATCCTACCATGTATCAGAACAACATGGTGAACTTGTTTAAGCAGATGGCTGAGCCCACAGTCAGCGTTTTGGATTCAGTAAATCTGGGGTGAGCCCTCAAAATCTATATTGCTAACAAGTCCCCAGTTGAACCACACCTTGGGAACCATTATGTTAAATATTTCAATTAAGTAGGCCAGTAAATTGTCTTTTTTTTTTTTTCTTAAGCATGTTTGAGTTGGGTTTTCTATTACTTGGACCCAAGAAAATTGTCCTACCTGATAAACCCATGAGTATCTGAAATACATTTGCCCCCCCATATAAGCCTGAATTATTCCATCTCATTTAAGTATTTATATGCTGAAAAGTATATGAAGGAAAGTCATAAGGAAATTATTATACAAAATAACTTTAAACCCTAAATTTAAACCCTAAATAGTATATTTAGGGTTTATTCCTACTTCATATTGTGCTACAATTAAATTTCATCACATCTTGTAATCAAATATTGGAGGTACGCATGAAAACTATTTAATACTTAGATTTCTTTTTCTTATAATAGGAAGTTTCTGATATTTTCATTTGGAATATTATTTTTGATGAACTTAAATGGAAGCTATCTTTTTGTTTTGGTTGTGCCGTGTGACATGTGGGATCTTAGTTCCCGACCAGGGATCGAACCCACGCCCCCTGCACTGGAAGCGTGGAGTCTTAATGACTGGACCGCCAGGGAAGTCCCAAATGGAAGCTATTTTTACATAAGGAATATAATGAACAAGACAGAGAGATCTCATTTTACTTTGGATATAGTAAAAATAACAAGATTTGCAACTAGTATTTGTTTAACATACAACCTATCATTTTATTTCTCATTCATCTTTCACAACCCTAATGAAATGGTCACCTGTATCTAAAGAGTGAAAGTGTCCTAGACACCCACAAATAAAAATACGTATTTCAATAACTAGAAACTTCTCTGGAGGTGATGTTTTAGAGAAAATGAGTTGAGCTCAAGAGCGTAACTGTTCAGAGTCTTCTGGTTCCTAAGACAAATTCATTAGGTGATAAACTGGCAGCCTTTGGGGGTTGCTGTGTCCTTTGGCCACCACTGGCCACCTTCAGATGTGGCTGTTCTGTGAACAATTGCTCCTCATTCTTTTGACCTCAAAAATATTGCCTTCCCAATTTCCTATTTATGGCCCCAACATAGCCCCTTCCACTCTCCCAGGTAGAAGGTATTTGAAGTATTTAACCAGGAATGAAGAACCAGTGCTTAACACCAAAGCAGGGCAGGGTTCTCTAGGCAGGCAGGAATTAGCCCTTTAATTCCAAATTATGAAGAGACCCAGATGTCTCTGGAATGGGGGCTGGGGTGGGAGGTTGCAAGATTTGGGCTTATTTGAAAACCAGTATGACCATAACAGATTACATTCAACAGGTAAGTCTAGCTCCACCACCCAGCCCCACCCTCAATTCTATCAACTCCATCATATAACAATGTACCTAGCGTCATTCTTTCCCTTTCTTTCCATGGTCATCAGCAGACTTCAGAACATGATTAGTTTTCACCGTTGGCTATTAGAATAGCTATTAGAATAGCTATTAGAATAGCTTTCTCAATGTTCCCTCCATTTTCCACTTTCCCCTTTCCATTCATCCTAAGAGCAGTGTCCCTGAAATTTCTATGTGCAAAGCCAATTCTCTGCTCACCGTTACTTGCCCAGGGCCATCCAGTCATATTTTTGGCTTTGAAAGGCTCCCACTTATCTCTGCAGGCTTCTCTCTGAGAACCCTTCTGAAAGACCCCACTGACTTAAAGAAGCAAAACTGGTATCCACGATGTCCTAGCTTCAAATTCTGCTCATGTTCTCCCTCTGGCTAGAATGCTGATCCCCTCAGATACACTAGTTAATATACCTTACTCATCTTCCAAACAGCTCTTTACATGCCACTTTGTAATACTTATATAATATAGTATAATATAATTATACTATGTTTTAAACCTACTATCAGATTTCTCAAGGAAAATAATCATGTATTTTAATCTTTATAACCCCTACAGCTACTGATGCAGGGTGTTACCCCATAGTAGTTGCTCAGTAAATAGCTGGTGATTGAACAGTGACACATACAACAAAATGATATGTATCTCTAATTTTATACTTGTATGAAAGTCTTTGGCTTTTTATATATGAAAAAGCAGTCCATTTTCAGTTTCAACACTTAAAGACAGTGACTAATTTATACCAACTTCCAAATCATTAGAAATAATAATTACACACATATTTTTGTCAAAAATATTTATACTCATATGGACTTCCAATAAAACTGTATTTTGAATTTCAAAATCAATCAAGTTTCATGTTAAAATTAGTCCCTAAAGGACCTAAAGTTCTTCATTAGAAACAGGAAATATATTCTGCATTAAATTAACGAACTACATACATAACAGTACTGTAACAAGCTTACAATGGTTGACTGGCCAACCAATGGTTGTATTGACAGTTCACACAATTTAAAACTGTTTGCATTCTCTTCTTAAGTAAATTGAATTCCATTGTTTAAAAATCTGAAAAACAGAAATCTGAATAATACCAAATACGTGGACTGATTCCAATGCTTTTTTGAAGTTCTCAGGAGATAAAAGAAGTTCCCAAAATAGTTTATCAAAAAACCAAACACATTGTGCTACATAAAATATTCTTCTAAGGTAGAATAAGTGTGAAAATTAAAGAGAGTAATTTAACAAAAATGTAGATAAATGGCTTACTGAACATGCACATGGAAACAGACAACCACTGAACCTATTTCCTCGCATGGTAACATGGATCAATAGTTTGGTTTTCATTGAATCACTGTATTTTATGGCATTTGGAACATGCATTTATCCAAAGATCAGTTGGAAGGTGCCATAAAATGACAGATTTGGTATATTTAAGTACAGTGGAAAGGAACACTCCCCCTTTGACTCATAGAACATTACATCTATATTTAGGGAATTCCTTTTTGTGCAATTGATATGGATTCCTTCATTGAATATTAGTTTCTAGATACATTTTTTTCTTTTTAACTTTCTTGCCTCTTCATAAAAATCCTCAAGATGCCAATATAATTTTCCATGTAATTAATTTAATATGGCTACACTTAAAAATGAAACAAAATTACCTCCCAATTAAATCTAAATATCAGATACTCACAATCACATCAATCCATTAATTTCACTGAAGAGCCACTATATTCAAATATTTATGTTAAATGCTGTGGCTGAGAGAATTATTGCCCTCAGCTCCTCAGTGCCCTCCTGCCTACCCACCTCGCAGAGTAGAGAGGGCAGAGCACAGCTCCTGATGCCCTGTCCTCCTCTAGACATCGTTTTGGAGATGTTTAATAAATGCTTGTTAAATGTAATTAAACTGAGGCTCAGAGAAGTTAAGTGACTTGC
Organism: Pseudorca crassidens; assembly: GCF_039906515.1. Classification (NCBI taxonomy): domain Eukaryota; kingdom Metazoa; phylum Chordata; class Mammalia; order Artiodactyla; family Delphinidae; genus Pseudorca; species Pseudorca crassidens. Next base: position 10,394,468 of record NC_090313.1, read on the forward strand.
ACAAGGTCACACAGTAAGTGACAATAGTGAAGAAAGAACAGTTTGTTTTGTTTTTTAATTCTAATTCCCAGGCACTTTCCTGAGCAGCCTGCCTCTGCATTTCCATCCTATCCAAACCTTCTCACTTAGCTCTCCCAAAGGAAAGATTTTTTTTTAATATAAATTTATTTATTTTATTTTTGGCTGCATTGGGTCTTCTTTGCTGCATGCAGGCTTTCTCTAGTTGCAGCGAGTGGGGACTACTCTTCGTTGCAGTGCACGGGCTTCCCATTGCGGTGGCTTCTCTTGTTGCGGAGCGTGAGCTCTAGGCATGTGGGCTTCTGTAATGGTGGCGCGAGGGCTCAGTAGTTGTGGCGCCTGGGCTTAGTTGCTCCGTGGCATGTGGGATCTTCCCGGACCAGGGTTCGAACCCATGTCTCCTGCATTGGCAGGTGGATTCTTAACCACTGTGCCACCAGGGAAGCCCAGGAAAGATTATTAAATTCAACAAAGGCTTTATTAATTACAGATCAGTGTATTGCCACTCATAAGTCTTAAAATTCTTCATTTGGCATATAAGCATGGATACTTGAGATATAGACATGCAGGAACGCCAGGCAGATTGATGAGTGACATATGCAGGATGTCCCCAGAAGCCTCATATCATGACCCAAAGGTTGACATACCCACCTTCAAGGCACAAAGGAAACCCTCATGATGATCTAATCAAAATTGTTCAGTTTTCTATACACAATTTTCTTCTCTCCCTGTGCATTTCTGTCAGTTCACATCTCTTTGTTCTAAAAAAGGCTCTCTCTATATTAAAAATTACATGTATTTGAATTTCTGGATTTCATATTATGAACACTTTAATTTTATAAAAGCATAAAAAATCTCTAATGTGATTTGTTCATAATAGCCAAAATAATGTAATACACAAAACAACACTAGTTAATGTCAATGAAAATAACAAATATATATTCAACTCTCCTACCTATGTTTTCTTTCACTTTTATAGAAAAGGAAAACCAAAGGTTGTAAAAGAGTTTCTCCCACTGCTGGCTCCAGAGAATCCTTCTTATTTGGATAATACTTGGTGCTAAATGCAATCACTCTAAGAATTTCAGTTACAGCTAAGAGAAATGCTCTTTGTTGGTATGACAAGTAATTTCAGTCCCAGTGATTTCTGCTACTGGGACTTCTTTTGATGCTAAATGAATGAGGTGTTCTTTCTTCTGCCCAGTATTTGAGCTTTTATGCCCACTATCTCTGACATAAGACAGAGAGTCAAAAATCTGCTTCTCCAAGAAAAAAATCAAGATATATTTTAAATGTAAAAATGAGGTCCCTGAAAATTATGTTTTCATTTCAAGACTCCAAATTCATGAAAATATTTTCCCTAAATATGTGGTTTTAGGACAACTTTATTATGCTTGAAGAGAAGCTGCCTGTTGATTTGGGGGATAGATTTCTTCTCAGGTTACTCAGTATGATAGATGGAGAATAATAATTTTGACTACCTCTTACAAGTTATAAGAGAAGTGAATGAATTCATACATATGAAAATATTTTCCAGCAAAGTACTCAAATATAAATAGATATTTTCCCATTATTCTTTTGTATTACTAATGCAGCACTAATTTTAGGGCTCAAATCTATCCAAGCAAGCAATTGAAAGAAGTCTATCCAGTACATAGCTAACATATCAAATATTTTCTTTCTTTCATTCTTAAAAACAAATTTTTCTTTCTTTCTTTCTTAAAAATTTGACTAAGAAAGCAAAAAAAACAAAAAACAAAAAACAAAAAAACAGTCTGTAACTTGTCTTTTGGAGAAGAAAAGGTTTAATTAAATGTCCAAGTCGTTTTGTTTAGAAAAATAACTAGTTTTGTCTAACTGTTCTGCACAGCAGAAAATGACAGCTCTGAAAGAGCAGTAATGACCAGTTAGGAAATACATTTACCATGATTTGATTTTCTGATTTTGGCTTCTTACTGTCTCCATTTGATTAAATCACAAATTAATGTTAACGCCTTGCTATGAGAGAAGTTTCTAAGCAATACCAAACTCACTGACCTTTTTAAAAAAAAATTTTTAGCCTGGCTTTTCCTAGGAAATATCCAGATAAAATAATAAAACAGGAAATTGGAGTGGGTAACTATTGACTTGGAATAATTTGATGTTTGAACGAGTGACTATGTACAATTAGGATGATAGGGCCTTTGGCATAGAAACTTGTCCTACCACATAAATTAGGACTGAGGTTACACAAGGTCAAACCAGCAAGCATTCTTCTCAAGGTCTTATTTTTCTTTTCCCTTTACAAAGCCGTTATTCTACCCAGCCTTAAGTAAGATGATTTAGAGTAGACAGAAGAAAGAGTTCTATTACAAAATATAGTTTCTTATCTGCCAGGAAATGTGATCCTTGAAAAGACAAAGCACTCTTTTCCAAAGAAAATGAGATTTGCAACCTTCTTGCAGCTTTCAATCTTTATCAATTTAAGAGTTAATGGAAAATAGCTTGAGAATTTACCTGTGTGAGGCTCAGAAAATGCCCTGGCAGGTCCCCCTGGTCCTCCCTGTCCCAGCAGTTCTATACTTCTCCCCCTTCGCAGATGTGACTCGTGACCTTGAATCCCAGACGAGGCTCGGAATCTAAATTTCCCAAAGGACAAAGGCTTCAGATCTCCCAGTTCCACCCGGTTTGAAGTTTGCTTTTGCCAAGATCCTCAACGTAGGAAGACACTTTTATTAACACTTCTGTTGACTGGTGATACCCTCTTGCGTGTCTTGGAGCCCGACTCACTCTAGTGGAAATGTGTACATGCTTGTGCAAGAGCCAGAGTGCTAGAGAGCTGTGTGCGTGTATGAGTGTGAGCGTGTGTAAGCAATTTTAAATCCAATGCTCTTTCAAGTCTCCCATATCAAAAAACCAAACACAAAAAATAACAAAACCCACAACCAACCAGAATGTTCACTAATAGGCAAATAGTTTAATGAAGTAATACATCCATACTATATAGAACACCATATACCTATGAAAATTCTTAATCATAAATACGTATAAAAACTAGAATGAGGGCCATGATGTATTCCTAAAGAGAAAAAGCAAGAAAGAGGAAGGGAAACAACCTACGTGTGTGTGTGTGAGAGTGTGAGTGTGTGTATGTGTGTTCTTAACACGCATACTTATATAATCATGGGAAAATATGGAAGTATACACCCTAATTTAATATTAACTCCAGAGGTTATGATTAAAAGTAAGTCTAAAGGGGAGTCACAGCACACGTATGTTTAACTTACTTGATTTCCATTATATGTGCCTAGGCAATTAAGGTATATATTTGGCAATACAGGGAGGTGGAATAATAATTTAAAGGCATAGAAATTCTGTCATTCCATCCACTGAGTGGAGGCCCCACGTGGGTATGAAATGGAGCAAGAAAGTGACATTACCTCTGGGGGCTGAGTTTCTTGATGTCTATTTCTTAGTGTCAGTATATTACTGGGCTGAGTAGCCCCAAAAGAATGATCCAGCCAAAGCCTGAAAATGTCTTCTAGCCATGGAGTAAACCCCCAGTTACTAGTGTTTACTGTGCTATACTAACTGAGATATGGTGGAATAAACTCAGACATGGAGCCTTCCTTGGAGATTTGTCAGGGTAATATTTAAACGTCAGATGTTTGATCTTTGCCGTGACGTAGAACCTGTTCTCTGCCTAAGATGCAATACTGCTGTATTGATTTTTTATTCAATAAATGTATTTTTTTTTACTTTTTGTAGCAAACATGTATTATGTTTTAATAATTTTAATATATAGATAAATCAATTGAAAATTTTAAAATATTTAAACACATAAACAATTTTTGTATTCTCTCTGGTAAGTTATATTCTGGTAACCAGACATTTAAAAATTATGTCTTCTCATGGAAATAATAACCTCATAAATACTTTGAGGCAAAAAAGTAGTATATGTTGACCATGTAAACAGGTACAGGGAATATATGTCCATAACTGGTCACTTAGTTACTAGTAAATACATTTAAAAGCAAAGACGTATTCCCTTTTACCTTAAAATAATCCCCTTAGAGATGCCAGGTTTAATCACAACAGTAATAATAGCTACCATTTAGAGTGATCATTAAACATCAGTGATTCCATTAGCTGCTTCATGTGTATTTTCTCACTTAAACTTTACAATAACCTTCCCCAGAGTGTTAATCAGAGCCCATCTTAGAGAGGAGCAAACTGAGCCTTGCAGAGTTTACCAAAACTGTTGAAATCCAAGGAGCAGGTAAACAGGTAGGAAATCCAGCCCTACTGGTCTCATGAGTTCAAGCTCTCAACCACTGTACGTATTCTATTCGCCCTACGTTAATAGACTTGAACTTTTAAAATAAAACCATTGTTTCAGACAGGGCCATATTTAGCTGCCGATGACAGAAAACCCCAAAATGACAGGGGCTTAAAGACATAAAAGTTTATTATTTTCATGTGCAACAGCAATCCAGAGGTAGGCAGTCCAGTACAGGTGTGGCAGGCTCCACAGTCTCAAAAAAATCCAGATTCCTGTCTTGTGGCTAAGCTATCCTCATAGGTGGCCATATACTCATCCCTTGATTCAAATGGGCTGCTGGAGTACTAGTTACAAAAGCCAAGATGTGGAAGCAACCTAAGTGTCCATCAGCAGAGGAATGGATAAAGAAGATGTGGTACATATATACAATGGAATATTACTCAGCCATAAGAAAGAATGAAATAATCCCATTCGCAGCAACATGGATGAACCTAGAGATTATCATACTGAGTGAAGTAAGTCAGACAAATATTATACATCACTTATACATGGAATCTAAAAATAATACAAATTTATTTATAAGACAGAAATAGACCCACAGACATAGAAAACAAACTTACGGTTATCAAAGTGGAAGGGGATGGGGAGTGATAAAACAGGAGTATAGGATTAACAGATACAGACTACCATATAGAAAGTAAACAACAAGGACCTACTGTATAGCACAGGGAACTATATTCAATAACTTATAATAACCTATAATGGAAAAGAATGGAAAAAAGGAGATATATATACACACACACACACACACATATATATATATATATATCTGAAAATCACCGTGCTGTACACCTGAAACTAACACAACATTGTGAATCAACTCTACTTCAATTTTAAAAAGGGGGGCTGCTGGAACTCCAGGTGCAATCTAGGCAGGAAGAAAGGTGGAAAGGCAAAACAAATTCCTCCTACAAGTTAGCCCCCTTCTGGTTCCCACAACACCTCCCCCTGTGTCTTCTGTCTCCTAATCCAGCTGTCTTCCCATTAATGCAATCTGCTTCTTAAGTTAGAGGATCTTAAATCCAGAGAAATATAAAGCTGGTTTATCTCATCATTGTACTTATTTCCTTTTTTCTCCCTGTGGAGGTATGATTAGAAAATTCAGATGAACTCACCAGAGAATAAAATTTCTGTAATAGTAGAATTTATTGTTATATGCAAAACCATACAAGAAGATATTATTGTCTTGAGAATATAGAAAATTTACAATTTGGTTTATATTTTTCAGACCGCCAGCTATAAAAAAATCCTGAGTGGTTTTTGCATCCAAACCTAGACTCAAGGCTTTAGCATGTAACAGGGGGCTTTGAGGAGTTTCCAAACTCTCCATAAAATGTATGTAGGATAAAAATATGTTAGTGACAAGAGTAGTACTATTATTCATAAAAAATAGGAAAGGAAGATGTTTTAATCTTTCCCGTCTTTAAACAAAGTTTTAGTGTTAGAAAAAGAGAACTTTAGGGCTTCCCTGGTGGCGCAGTGGTTGGGAGTCCGCCTGCCGATGCGGGGGACGCAGGTTCGTGCCCCGTTCCGGGAAGATCCCACATGCGCAGAGCGGCTGGGCCCGTGAGCCATGGCCGCTGGGCCTGCGCGGCCGGAGCCTGTGCTCCACGGCGGGAGAGGCCACGGCAGTGAGAGCCCCGCGTACCAAAAAAAAAAAAAAAGAGAACTTTACCAAGTATTAATTGTAATTCAAATGTGACTTCAGCAGCCTAATAGCATTTAATTGACAGAATAGTGAAAAAGACAATCAAATTAGGAGCCAACCAAATAATTTCTCACTGTCTTCATGAAATGTATTGAAGAGGCAGTCGCCAAAAGAATTCCCCAATAAATACTGATTTGTAGCAGGTTTACACACGTGATAACAATCCCAAGGTGCCTTTTCTATCAGGAGTACTAGCATTACAAAGATTTGAAAATGGAATGTCTCCCCCCCTGCAGGTAGCAGTCCCCCAGGAAGATGGGTTATGTGTGTGTGTCTCTGTGTGTAACATTTAGATGCACACACATTCATAAACACATACATGTGAATGTGATTGTGCACATATTTATATATTCACATATACGTGATACCAACACATACATATGTAAACATGTTTGAAGACATACTTATGTATTCACATGTATATGACATGTGCGTATAAAATTAAGGTAGAAAATACGTATTCATACACACATATATATGCTTGTATGGGCAATCAGAATATATATGTACAAAGAGAACCATCTCAGGCCTCGTTATTTATATTATTTATGTTATTTATAAATACACATACATTATAAAGCAAGATGTGAAAAAAAGTAAATGTACATATAACATTAATACCTGAGGACATCAACCCTCAGGATACAGACCAAGACTTCAAAGACCGTGGATGAGCAAGAAACAAGATGATAAAAATAATAGCTAAACTCCTTGCCCCAAATGAGCAGAATTTGGAAATGAAATAAAAATTATGAGTAGTGAAAGAAACAGGAGTCTGAAGAGGGGAGGGATGACAGAGGCACACAACTGGGATCCTGGGGGTTTTAAGAACTAGAATGATTACTATTCAGTCTTAAGGTGTTTACATTCCTGTGATTAAACAACCCCACCCCAATGTCTCTAGAACATTTAGTAATGTTCATTAAATACAGCTGACCCTGAACTACACAGGTTTGAACTGCACAGGTCCACTTATAACGTGGATGTTTTACAATAAACGTGTACCACAGCACTCCAGGAACCATGGTTGCTTGAACCTGCAGATACAGAACGGCCGCTATGGAGGGCTGACTGTTATATTCAGATTTTCGATTGTGTGGCAGTCAGCAACCCATGCATCGTTCAAGGGTCAGCTGCACTCAAAAACTCTGTGAAAGTGAGTTATTTCGATTTTGTTTTGTATTGTATTGCTTTTCCCATTTTTGTAAGCGGAATGAGTGGGTTCTGGGATCAACCTATTTGAGATCAAGACTTTGGAGGAGATTAAGGAACAGCCTGGAAATACAGACATCTCAGTGGAAGTAAGAGACAGAAGCAGAAACACACTGAGTGTAAGCCTTGCAAATTTGCAGAAATCTTGGGGTTTCCAGTAAAGAAAAAGACTGAAAATTCCAGATTCACGGACTAATCACACAGTATTGAGGGGAGGGCTCTGGAAACTTCCATTCAAGTCAATTATGATGGTGAAAATTGGGGTGAAGTTTTCAGGGACAGGAACACAAAAGTTAGCTTCTGAGATAAAGACAGAAATGAGGGTCAGAAACCTAGAAGTCCACTGAGTTGGAACATGACCCAGTGAGTCTTGGTCTCCTCAAGCTGGCCAGGGCTGAAAGCTCACCCAGACTTGACACTATGGAGCAGGCCTGTTGTCTGAGGTGAGATAGTTCCAAACACTCACTGACAGTCAAAGGAGGAAATGTGAAACATAGATTGAGACCCAGAAGAAGATATGACATGGAAGGAAAATCACTTTTTGGGAGTAAATATCTTAGGACCAAGTATCACAATAGGGTAGAACAGGGACATCTGACAAAAGTAAGCGTAATAACTCAAGTGACCTACTCATCACTCATATGGGCTTGGCATGATTATTATCCCCGTTTGATACTATTATTGTCCCCATTTCACAGGTAAGGAAACAGACATTAAAAGCATTTGAGTAACTCGCCCATAGCTCCACAACTGGCAAGTGATAATGTCAGGCATTGAACCTCAGCAGTGGCTGAGGTTCTAAGTCACTCTTCATGTTCTGGACCCAAAACCTGGTATTCCTTATCATCACTGGTGTGGAAAAGTCTGGATCTAGGAACATTAGATCCTGTAGATAAGCTCTGAAAGATGGAAAAGACAGTACTTGCATAGCCTGGATGGAGCATAAGAACAGCCAGGTATTAATGGCCTTGGAATCTCTCTCCCTTATGTACACACATCATGGCCTTCCTCTTGGGCTTTATAGAAGGATGGCTATGGTAGGAAAAAGAAGGGCCCAAAAGATGTTCACATCCTTGTTCCTATAAATATGTAAGTATGTTACCTTACATGGCCAAAGGGACTTTGCCAATGCAATTAAGATCACAGATCTTGAGATGGGAAGATTATACTGGATATCTGGTTGGATCCAATCTAATCACAAGCCCCCTGAAAAGTGAAACACTTTACTTTAACCCCATCCTGTCTGGGCAGGGAACAGACACCCTCAGGTGACCTACATGCAGAGGCAGGGCCAAATCCAAAGCTGAACCCCAGGAGCTGTGCAAACAAAGAAGAGAAAGGGAAATCTCTCGTGCAGCCTCAGGAGTAGTGGATAAATCTCCACAGTTAACTTGATGTACCTGCACCTGTGGAATACCTGAATAGACAACGAATCATCCCAAAATTGAGGCAGTGGGCTTTGGGAGCAACTGTAGACTTGGGGTTTGCTTTCTGCGTCTAATTTGTTTCTGGTTTTCTGTATATCTTAGTTTAGTATTTAGAGCTTATTATTATTCGTAGATTTGTTTATTGATTTGGTTGCTCTCTTCCTTTTTTTTTGTTATATATAAATATATATATATTTTTTTCTTTTTCTCTTTTTGTGAGTGCGTATGTGTATGCTTCTTCATGTGATTCTGTCTGTATAGGTTTGCTTTTACCATTTCTCTAAGGGTTCTGTCTGTCCTTTTCTTTTTTCGTATACTTTTTAAGCACTTGCTATCATTGGTGGATTTGTTTATTGATTTGGTTGCTCTCTTCTTTCTTTTTTTATTACTTTTTAATTTTTTTATTTTAATAATTTTTTTATTTTAATAACTTTATTTTATTTTATTTATTTATTTTTCTTTTTTTTTTTTTTCCTCCCTTTTCTTCTGAGCCATGCAGCTGATAGGGTCTTGGTGCTCCAGCCAGGTGTCAGTCCTGAGCCTCTGAGGTGGGAAAGCTGAGTTGAGGACATTGGTCCACCAGAGACCTCCCAGCCCCACATAATATCATCAGTGAGAGCTCTCCCAGAGATCTCCGTCTCAACGCTAAGACCCAGCTCCACTCAATGACCGGCAAGCTCCATGGACACCCCATGCCAAACAACTAGCAAGACAGGAACACAACCCCACCCATTAGCAGAGAGGCTGCCTAAGATCATAGTAAGTTCACAGACACCCCCAAAACACACCACTGGATGCGGTCCTGCCCACCAGAAAGACAAGATCCAGCCTCATCCACCAGAACACAGGTAACATCCCCCTCAACCAGGAAGCCTACACTAGCCACTGAACAAACTTTACTCACTGGGGTCAGACACCAAAAACAATGGGAACTACGAACATGCAGCCAGTGAAAAGGTGACCAAACACAGTAAGTTAAGGAAAATGAGAAGTCAGAGAAATACACAGCAGATGAAGGAACAAGATAAAAACCCACCAGACCAAACAAATGAAGAGAAAATAGGCAGTCTACCTGAAAAAGAATTCAGAGTAATGATAGTAAAGATGATCCAAAATCTTGGAAATAGAATGGAGATAATACAAGAAATATTTAACAAGGACCTAGAAGAACTAAAGAGCAACACAATAAATGATGAACAAATGATGAGCAACACAATATGTGAAACTAAAAATTCTCTAGAAGGAATCAATAGCAGAATAACTGAGGCAGAAGGACAGATAACTGACCTGGAAGATAAAAAGTGGAAATAACTACTGCAGAGCAGAATAAAGAATGAAAAGATAGAGGACAGTCTCAGAGACCTCTGGGACAACATTAAACACACCAACATTGGAATTATAGGGGTCTCAGAAGAAGAAGAGAAAAAGAAAGGGACTGAGAAAATATTTGAAGAGATTATAGTTGAAAACTTCCCTAATGTGGTAAAGGCAATAGTCAGTCAAGTCCAGGAAGAGCAAAGAGTCCCATACAGGATAAATCCAAGGAGAAAGACAACAAGATGCATATTAATTAAACTATCAAAAATTAAATACAAAGAAAAAATACTAACAGCAGCAAGGGAAAAGCAACAATAACATACAATGGAATCTCTATAAGATTAACAGCTGATCTTTCAGCAGAAACTCTACAAGCCAGAAGGGTGTGGCAGACATATTTAAAGTGATGAAAGGGAAAAACCTACAACCAAGATTACTCTACCCAGCAAGGATCTCATTCAGATTCCACAGAGAAATTAAATCCTTTACAGACAAGCAAAAGCTAAGAGAATTCAGCACCACCCAACCAGCTTTACAACAACTGCTAAAGGAACTTCTCTAGGCAGGAAACACAACAGAAGGAAAAGACCTACAATAACAAACCCAAAACAATTCAGATAAATGGATTAAATGCTCCAACCAAAACATAGACTGGATAAATGGATAAAAAAAGAAGACCTGTATATAGGCTGTCTACAAGAGACCCACTTCAGACCTAGAGACACACACAGACTGAAAGTGAGGGGATGGAACAAGATATTCCATGCAAATGGAAATCAAAAGAAAGCTGGAGTAGCAATTCTCATATCAGACAAAATAGACTTTAAAATAAAGACAATTACAAGAGACAAAGAAGGACACTACATAATGATCAGGGGATCGATCCAAGAAGAAGATATAACAATTGTAAATATTTATGCACCAAACATAGGAGCAACTCAATACATAAGGCAAATACTAACAGCCATAAAAGGGGAAATCGACAGTAACACAATCATAGTAGGGGACTTTAACACCCCACTTTCACCAATGGACAGATCATCCAAAATGAAAATAAATAAGGAAACACAAGCTTTTAATGATACATTAAACAAGATGGACTTAATTGATATTTATAGGACATTTCATCCAAAAACAACGGACTACACTTTCTTCTCAAGTGCTCATGGAACATTCTCCAGGATAGATCATACCTTGGGTCACAAATCAAGCCTTGGTAATTTTAAGAAAATTGAAATTGTATCAAGTATCTTTTCCAACCACAACACTATGAGACTAAATATCAATTACAGAAAAAAATCTGTAAAAAATACAAACACATGGAGGCTAAACAATATACTACGAAATAACCAAGAGATCACTGAAGAAATCAAAGAGGAAATCAAAAACTACCTAGAAACAAATGACAGTGAAAACATGACAACCCAAAACCTATGGGATGCAGCAAAAGCAGTTCTAAGAGGGAAGTTTATAGCAATACAATCCTACCTCAAGAAACAAGAAATATCTTAAACAAACAACTAACCCTACACCTAAAGCAATTAGAGAAAGAAGAACAAAAAAAACCCTAAGTTAGCTAAGGAAAGAAATCATAAAGATCAGATCAGAAATAAATGAAAAAGAGATGAAAGAAACAATAGCTAAGATCAATAAAACTAAAAGCTGTTTCTTTGAGAAGATAAACAACATTGATAAACCACTAGCCAGACTCACCAAGAATAAAAAGGGAGAAGACTCAAATCAATAGAACTAGAAATGAAAAAGGAGAAGTAACAACTGACACTGCAGAAATACAAAGGACGATGAGAGATTACTACAAGCAACTATATGCCAATAAGATGGACAACCCGGAAGAAATGGACAAATTCTTAGAAAAGCACAAACTTCAGAGACTGAACCAGGAAGCAATAGAAAATATAAACAGACCAATCACAAGCACTGAAATTGAGAGTGGGACTAAAAATCTTCCAACAAACAAAAGCCCAGGACCACATGGCTTCACAGGCAAATTCTATCAAACACTTAGAGAAGAGTTAACACCTATCCTTCGCAATCTCTTCCAAAATATAGCAGAGGGAGGAACACTCCCAAACTCATTCTATGAGGCCACCATCACCCCGATACCAAGAGCAGACAAAGATGCCACAAAAAAAGAAAATTACAGGCCAATATCACTGATGAACATAGATGCCAAAATCCTCAACAAAATACTAGCAAACAGAATCCAAGAGCACATTAAAAGGATCATACACCATGATCAAGTGGGGTTTATCCCAGGAATGCAAGGATTCTTCAATATGCACAAATCAAACAATGTGATACACCATATTAACAAATCGAAGGAGAAAAACCATATGATCATCTCAATAGATGCAGAGAAAGCTTTTGACAAAAATCAACACCAATGTATGATAAAAACCTTCCAGACAGTAGGCATAGAGGGAACGCACCTCAACATAATAAAGGCCGTATATGACAAACCCATAGCCAACATCGTTCTCAATGGTGACAAACTGAAACCATTTTCACTAAGATCAGGAAGAAGACAAAGTTGCCCACTCTCACTACAGTTATTCAACAGAGTTTTGGAAGTTTTAGCCAGCAAGCAGCGAACAAAAAGAAATAAAAGGAATCCAAATTGGAAAAGAAGAAGTAAAACTGTCACTGTTTGCAGATGACATGATAGTATACATAGAGAACCCTAAAGATGCTACCAGAAAACTACTAAAGCTAATCAATGAATTTGCTAAAGTAGCAGGATACAAAATTAATGCACATAAATCTCTTACATTCCTATACACTGATGATGACAAATCTGAAAGAAAAATTAAGGAAGCACTCCCATTTACCATTACAACAAAAAGAATAAAATACCTAGGAATAAACCTATGTAAGGAGACAAAAGACCTGTAGGCAGAAAACTATAAGACACTGATAAAAGAAATTAAAGATGATACAAACAGATGGAGAGATATACCATGTTCTTGGATGGGAAGAATCAACATTATGAAAAAGACTATACTACCCAAAGCAATCTACAGATTCAATGTAATCCCTATAAAACTACCAATGGCATTTTTCATAGAACTAGAACAAAAAATTTCACAATTTGTATGCAAACACAAAAGGCCCCGGATAGCCAAAGCAATCTTGAGAAAGAAAAACGGAGCTGGAAGGAATCAGGCTCCCGGACTTCAGACTATACTACAAAGCTACAGTCATCAAGACAGTATGGTACTGGCACAAAAACAGAAACATAGATCAATGGAACAGGATAGAAAGCCCAGAGATAAACCCACGCTCATGTGGTCACCTTATCTTTGATAAAGGAGGCAAGAATATACAATGGAGAAAAGACAGCCTCTTCAATAAGTGGTGCTGGGAAAACTGGACAGCTACATGTAAAAGAATGAAATTAGAACACTCCCTAACACCATACACAAAAATAAACTCCAAATGGATTAAAGAACTAAATGTAAGGCCAGACACTATCAAACTCCTAGAGGAAAACATAGGCAGAGCACTCTATGACATAAATCACAGCAAGATCCTTTTTGACCCACCTCCTAGAGAAATGGAAATAAAAACAAAAATAAACAAATGGAACCTAATGAAACTTCAAAGCTTTTGCTCAGCAAGGGAAACCATAAACCAGACAAAAAGACAACCCTCAGAATGGGAGAAAATATTTGCAAATGAAGCAACTGACAAAGGATTAACTTCCAAAATATGCAAGCAGCTCATGCAGCTCAATATCAAAACAACAAACAACCCAATCCAAAAATGGGCAGAAGACCTAAATAGACATTTCTCCAAAGAAGATATACAGATTGCCAGTAAACACATGAAAGGATGCTCAACATAACTAATCATTAGAGAAATGCAAATCAAAACTACAATGAGATATCCCGTCACACCAGTCAGAATGGCCATCATCAAAAAATCTACAAACAATCAATGCTGGAGAGGGTGTGGAGAAAAGGGAACCCTCTTCCACTGCTGGTGGGAATGTAAATTGATATAGCCACTATGGAGAACAGTATGGAGGTTCCTTAAAAACCAAAAATAGAACTACCATACAACCCAGCAACCCCACTACTGAGCATATACCCTGAGAAAACCATAATTCAAAAAGAGTCATGTACCACAATGTTCATTGCAGCTCTATTTACAATAGCCAGGACATGGAAGCAACCTAAGTGTACATCGAGGGATGAATGGATAAAGATGTGGCACATATATACAATGGAATAGTACTCAGCCATAAAAAGAAATGAAATTGAGTTATTTTTAGTGAGGTGGATGTACCTAGAATCTGTCATACAGAGTGAAGTAAGTCAGAAAGAGAAAAACAAATACCGTATGCTAACACATATATATGGAATCTAAAAAAAAAAAAAGGGTTCTGAAGAACCAGGGGCAGTACAGGAATAAAGACGCAGAGGTAGAGAATGGACTTGAGGACATGGGGAGGGGGAATGGTAAGCTGGGACAAAGTGAGATAGTGGCATGGACTTATATATACTACCAATTGTAAAATAGATAGCTAGTGGGAAGCAGCCGCATAGCACAGGGAAATCAGCTCGGTGCTTTGTGACCACCTAGAGGGGTGGGATAGGGAGGGTGGGAGAGAGACGCAAGAGCGAGGGATATGGGGATATATGTATATGTATAGCTGAGTCACTTTGTTATACAGCTAAAACTAACACACCATTGTAAAGCAATTATACTCCAATAAAGATGTTAAAAAAAAAAAAAGTAAAGCACTTTTCTAGGCTGTGGTGAAAGAGGGATGTGCCAATGCAAGACGCTTAGAGGGCGGCATCATGAGAAGGATCTGACACCTGCTGTTCGTTCTGAGATGCAGATGGGTATGCAAGGACCCAAGAGAGGCTTTTGGGAGATAAGGGACACTCTAAGTTGCCAGCCAGCAAGGAAATAGGGACCTTGGTCCTACAACCTCATGAAACTAAATTCTCTTAATGTCGAATGACCAGGAAATGAATTCTCTCCAAGAGTCTCCAGAAAGGAACAGAGCTTGCCAACACCTTAAGCCCTGGGAGACCCACGTCGGACTTCCGACCTACAAAAGTATAAGAAAAGACATTTGTGTTGTTGAAGTCAAAAGATGAGTGGCAATGTTATAGCAGTGACAGAAAACTAACACAACGGCAGGCAGGATATGGAACTTAGGAAAATGTTTGGTCTCACGTTATAACTCCTCAGACAGGGAATTCGTCAAAGGACCAAATCAGGGATCTCTGCTCCTATGGCAATGGTCCTCCACCTCCAGGCCCTGAGCATCACGAGGCACCAGATCAGACTTAAAAATCTGTGTCTGAGGCCCAGGGAGCTGGGCAGCTTTTGGCGGGGTTGAGGGGGGGGGTGGGTTCTGATACCAAGAAGCATGGGATGGCAGCTTTAGCATCAAGTCTCAAAACATGCTGAAGGTCTTTGAGAACCCTACAGTGGCGGTTTACGCTCTACAAATTTAAAATCTGTATCACAAATAAATTTGTTCCCATATGTTCCATTCTCCTTCTGGTGAAATTTTACTTAAAAGATAACTGCTGAACTTGTCACATTGACACTATTTGATCTCAACACTATGATGTTATAAATACGCTCTCCTGGATTATCAAGGTGTGCAGATGATCTGGTCCAAGGCCAAGGTATTTCGGTGTCTACAGTAGAGCTGCAGAGTGCGGTCCAAATAAAGCCAGACAGTTGAGAGAAAGTCATGTGCAGGTCTGGCACTTTCTTTGAGAATGAAAACCTTTAATTTTTATGTGTCCCTTGGGGTAAGACAAGATGCATTTATCCAAAATGGATGAACCTAAGAGGCTAGAGCTCAGAAAAGAAGCTTGCATGACATGGGGAAGCTAGTGGTGCGGGCTCCTTGAATGTGTTCCCCAAAACCTCAAAACATGTGAAGGCCAGGATGAAAACACAAGCAAAGAGGCAACCAAGAAACTGGAGCCTGTCTGTTCAACACACTCGTTTACTGGAGAGAGCGCTAAAGAGCAGTGAATGCTCTTATGTGCTTGGTGCTCAGTGAAGGGGCAGAGGGCATATTGAAAAGAAGTAAAGGGTGGTAAATACCAGGGGGCCCAGGCAGAGGTAAAGGAACGGGCAAGTAGGACAGGACAAGGTATGAAGGAAGGAAGAGAAGGTGAAAAATGGAAGCTGACAAAGAAAGGAAAAACCAAAGGGTGATTCCACAAAGTAGTCTTGGAGACAATTATTCAACAATCTAAGAAAAATGCAACTGTGATGAAAAAACAGGTCAAACAGTCCTAGGAAAGACTATAAAGAGCCAGAAAGTCCAGTTCTCACGAGTAATTATATACAATTCGTATACTATTTATTTAACAGTGTAGAAGTCAGAAATATCTGCAAGAAAAAAGTTACTAATATTTGCATATTAGGTGCATTTCCACATATCTTAATTATTTTCATACCATGTGTGTTTACATATATAAATCAATGCTTACAAGGATCTTTATAATCTGAATAAATGTATAAATGCATAAATTATATTAAATATATTTATACATAAATATTAAAATTTCTTCTGAATAATACCATGCAGAATGTAAAGTTCTTTACCTCCATAAAGACATTCCAGCAAAAGAAACGAAGTTTCAGAAAAATCAAATGACTCTCAGGGTGACGGACAGAAACAAGTTAACCCAAGTTAACAATTCAGACAAGATTCCTATCCAACCCCAGAAGTACCATACAGTCCAGACTCATTCTTCTAGGAATAATTCTTCATTTTACAGCAATTCCAGATAAAAATAAGTGTTTTTAATTTAATAGGGACTTTTCACCATTGATTAGGAGTTATCTGGTTCTTCTCACTTCTGCCACAGGCCTGCTCACTGACACCATCATCCTTGGGTACTAAAGCATGCGGATTCTACCTTCCAAAAGTCTTTAAAATGCCTCATAATTCTTATTCTCTCTCCCAGGACTGTAATTTAAATAGCATCTAACCTGAGTTCCTCCCCATCAAGGGTCTACCCCAACCTGCTGGGCCCCCAGACACCATATTACTTTTCAAGAATCAAAGCATTAATCATGTATCGCTCCCATGTTCAAACTGCTTCATGGCTCCTATACGCTACTTACCTGAGCACAAGCTTCACATTTAGGTCCAAAGCTCTCTACCCCATGTCCAACTATAACTCTCAATATATCTTCTACCACTTTCCCCACAGCCCTAAGATCCAGCGAAGCCAAACCCAGAACCCCTCACTCTTCTCCAAACACACCCACGTGCATTTCTGCTTCTAAACCATTCCTTGAATTTTTCTTCACTCAGAATTCCAAAAGTCTACCTCTTGGATTAAAAACCTCCTTATACCTAAAGATTTATGTCCAATGCTACTTTTTTCTAGAGAACTTTTAACCACAATATTTAATTCCTACCTTAATGGAACCCTCATAGAAATCTGTAGAAACTCATAGTCTGCATTGCTTTATAGGCATTTGGTATTTCTCTGAACCTTCCCACTCAGTGGGAAGCTGTAATATATTCGTCATCTTTTATAGCACCTTTAACAGCAAACAGAGAGTCTAGCAAACATACAGCACTTCATAGTATTTGCTAAATTGGATTCAATTAGCTCTTCCAAGTTCCTAAAACTGAAACTCTTTTTTTTTTTTTTTTTTGCGGTACGCGGGCCTCTCACTGTTGTGGCCTCTCCCATTGCGGAGCACAGGCTCCGGACGCGCAGGCTCAGCGGCCATGGCTCACGGGCCTAGCCGCTCCGTGGCATGTGGGATCTTCCCGGACCGGAGCACGAACCCGTGTCCCCTGCATCGGCAGGCGGACTCCCAACCACTGCACCACCTGGGAAGCCCCTGAAACTCTTTTAAGTGATATATTTCAAAAGTGATTTTAAAAGATGTTTAAGAAACCTATATTTTATTTAAGTGTAATCACAGGTATTCAGAGGGTTATCCAGGATGCCTTGAAGTACTAACTGAAAGTTTGTTTTATGCATCCAAACATTTGACTGTCCTCAAAGAAATGAGAACCAAAATGAGTGTACTCCTCATTAGATAATCACACCCACAGGAACAATCGCTGGGCCAGACCTTTATGCTACAGAAGTCCAAGGAAGATTCATGTGCCAGGAGCCAGTGGAGACTCGGAGAAACAGACCACCTGTGATAGTGTAAACGTCATCACTCTCAACCAGCGCAACTAAAATAAGTATGTCTCTTATGATTCACAGTGTAAGGATCCCAATGTACTTGACTTTAAAAGGGCATGGTGCATCTCCTACAGCTGCTCTGAGGCTGGGCCAAAATAGTTATCCTTACTTGACCTTTTGAGCTTTGGATCAATAACAGGCACAGACTACATTAACAAAACAAAATTGCTGTCACTGCATTAAATGACCAACAAATACAAAGCCAGCTTATGTATCTATCAATCTCTCTATCTTTCTATCCATCCATCTATCCATCCCAGCTCACCTTTTGTGCATCACAAAATAATGTGTTATGTAGACATATATAAGCATATTAATGTGTATTGAGCACTTGGTGCAAAACACTTTTCTAAGTCTTTTGCATGTGTTAAACCTCACAACAATCCCATAAGGTAGGTACTTTATTATTCCCATTTTACAGATGAAGAAATCAAGGCTCAGGAAGTTTATGTAACTGCCCAAGTTCATACAGCTGTTAAGTGTGGGATTTGAATCCTGGAAAATCTCCCCCAGAGCCCATAGTCTTAACCACTCTACGAGACACTCCCAGAGCCTGATTTTGTTCTCTTCACGGAGGTGGGGGAAGTCTCTGGAAGCTACTCTACTTCTGGAAATCACCTATCGGGGCTTATCATAGAGGTAAAGGCCCAGGTGCACATAAAAACATAAAAGACAACCTGCTACATTTCTATCTTGCTGGCTATAATATAGGAATTATTTCTTGAAGACGTAATTGAGTAGCTAAACTTGAAGCACAGAACAGGCAGGCAAGCTGGCAGGACCACCAGATAGGCTGTGTGTAAGGCTGTCCTCACTGCCCTTGCAAATGTAGCCAGCACATTCACAGGGGCAGATTCTGCACCAGGCCTGGAGAGTAGGTGTCAGTGAGAAACAGTCAGAAGAGGATGGAAAACGAACACAGTTATTTCATTCAGCCTTAAATAAAGAGACACATTTCACCTTCTACGGGAATGCACACACTAGCAAACAAAACCATGCATGACTCAGTGCCGCATTTTGTACCAAGGAGGAAGGAACGTAGTGACAAAGATGGTAGGAGGAAACAATGAATCATTTCCCATGGGAGGTAAACAAAAGTATACATACCATACCATTAGTTTCACAGAAAGGGAACCGATCAGCTTCCTCAAAAGGGGAGTTTTATCTGGCAACCAAAACTAGCTCACTGGCTGAAAAACTGCATCTTGCTTCTTACTTTTCCAATGAAATGGCGATACAAAAGGCCCGAAAAATGTGTTCAGACTCATGATATTGAAGAGGCCTTGCCAGAGGCAATCAAAGCCGGAGAAGCCAGGTAGCAGTTGAATTTGGAATGAAATATTAGACAATACTTAGCTTTCATTCCAAAGGGTTGCCCTTAATAACACTGCAGCTTGTGGCAGTGACAAAGCTAAAATAAGTTGTGGCATTCAATATGTTTGAAGGATTGAGCCGCAGTCTTCAAGGCTAAACAAACACTCAGAAGCACCTGTGCCCCTCCAAATTACTCATACGACTATATTTTTTTCATGGCCAAACAGCCTGCATATTAAGTATCCCCCCCCCCCACCGCCGCACTTCTGGGCCCAGATGCCAAGGAAAAAAAAAAACATTTTGCTATAAACTGATTCGTGATCTCTCTGTTAGTGTTGGACTCTCATTCTCAGCTACACTGTGGGTAAAATAAGTAGATTTTTTTTTTTTTTCCTACGTATTTGCCAAACCCTGGTGGGAAGGCACTGTGTAGTCCTTTTACTGACAGAGTGTCTGGATCATTCACAATGACCTGATTGAGGTTCTTTGGCCCTAAGCAAACAGCTCGGTTATGTGACACTGGTTAGAGGTTAGGGGTATTCTCTATGAAGAAACAGCTTGACCCTTTCCAGTATCAGAATCCAAATCACTCCTTAAAAATGTGCAAGGGAAATGAATGTATTTTCACGCCACCCTTACAAAATACCAAGTTGCACCACAGCCGAGAAACTGGAGCCGCTAAAACAATACAAAAGCCATCGCTTCCAAGAAAGTAGGGCCCTGCTTGTTTTTCAGATACAGTTTTCTGATATGTGCTTCTCTTTGTGAACTATATGCTAAGTATGAGAGGGCAAGTCCACGTTCAAAGACACAATCTGCTCCGCTGGAATTTGGGAAAATAATATCCCCCTGTGTTTCCTTGGTAAAAATAAAATACAGGCCAGAAACTAACACAAGATTGTAAATCAACTATACTTCAATTAAAATAAAATAAATACAGGCTTACAGTCTGCAAATATTATGATTAATATTTGTGATTAGAGTAGGAGAGCCCAGCGAAATAATTCCATTTACGAGGCAGTTGGGAGATTTGGTCCGTAATACGGAACTAAAAGTAGAAGCTAAGTGAGATTTATAATTAAGCGAATGAATCTTACACGTATTATTTCCACTGAAGTTTGGACCCCAGGGCGGAGACAAGCGTTAAGAGACATGATTCCAGAATTGGGGAGCAAAAGGAAGGCCTCCCCAGCGGCGATAACTTCCAGGGCTGTAGGAGGGGCCGTCCCCACCCCTCTCGCCCCGGGTGCGCGTGCGTCCGCGCCCCAGCGGGCGCGGTGGGCCAAGCGGAGGGGACAGCGCCACCCCCTTACCTGCACAGGTGCTCCCGTCGTAGGTCTCGCACATCCACTCATGGCACTCGCAGAGGGGCCCGAAGTACACGCCGGGCTCGCTCACGTGACAGATGCAGACCCCGCAGTCGCACCGGCCGCGGCCGTGGCACAGAGCGCCCCCTGGGGGCTGCCCGGGCGCCCGGCACCGGCGCTCCGACTCGGCCCGGGAGAGCCGGCACGCGGCGCCCAGGCCGCTTCTGCAGGGGCGAAAAACCACAGCAGGGCCACGGTCAAGCCTAGACACTGCCCCTTCTGCTTGGGGCCCACGTTGCCTCCCAGGGTCCACCCAGATCCCAGATCCCAAACGGAGACGTGCAACCCCATGGATAGGACCAACGATTCTGGGACCCCACGTTTCTCTGGGGACCAAGCTGATACCACCCACGGGCCATCTCTTAAGAAATGACCACGACCCAAAATGTCCAAGTGGTGACCTGCCCACCTGAGAACAGGACCGTCTTCCAGGTGGACTAGGTGATCCGGCCCTGCCTCTTGGCGTTTTGCCACTGAATCTTACATGCATATTTAAATACAAATTAACCCAAAGTATGACCCTTGGCTGACTTTTCAGTTCTCTTTAAAAAGTCCCATTGCTAGCTGGTGGCCAGGGGCAGTTATTTTATGAAAAATAAGAGATGAATATATAGAAAGAGCTTTACATGTTATGATAGCATAGTGCCTAATGCATTTTCAAGTTGCAATAAGCGATGCTTATGAACTATACTTTTAAAATGTAAAAGTTTGGTTATTGTGATGTGCCTCAAATTCTCTTTTAAAATGTAATGCAGAATGTAATACAGACCCCATGGAATAGCTCTGCCCTATAGGCGGTGTGTACACCCAGGTACACATAGGATGGCAGATAACCCTCCTGATATGTATTGGAATAGGAGGAAACTATATATTCATTTAATGATTGTATTTTTCCAAAGGAAAAGCAAAAGGACAAGGGTAAAGCAATACACAGTGTAGATGTAAGGAAAGGAATAGGAACAGGTTGAAAACAGTTTATCCTGTGTCCAACTTCCTAACCGCTCTTGGCTTAGGGCAGCCATCCTGAAGCTTGAGTCCTGCCACGCAAAGCAGGGCAGGTCTGTCTGAAAGAAAAACAAATCAGGCTTACCTCAGAGATGGCGAGAAGCTTTGAGGAACAGCTGACAGCCCCACGAAGAGAAGGGAGGACGCCAGCAGCAAGAAGTTCCCGAAGCCTGCGGGACGCATGCTGAGTTTCCCGGCTGCAGAGGCCAGCAGAGCTGCTGCAAGGTGGCGCACACGGGGCCGGGGTCGGGGAGGTTCGGGGGGGCAGAGGTGCCACCAGCAGATGGCCGGGCAGAAGGACCCACAGACACCCAGGCGTGCAGGTCTGGGGCTCTCCCCGGAGCTGCAAGGGTGTGGGTGAGCTGCCTGCTAGGATTTAGTCAGCAGCACTGCTCTGGGCGGGGTGCTGGTACGAAACCCCTCAAGTGGAGAGTCTAGGCAGGGAAGTAATTAGAAACAGTTGTACAAGCAGATGGTTTATTTTGCCATAAAAAAAAAAAGAAAGAAAAATTCCTGTTCACAGATTTGAGAAAATCGTTTCTTTCTTCAAGTGCAGGCCCCAGAAATATTTGACAAGAGGATATTTGGGCTGGCTGATGTTAAAGGGACAGATAAAATAATCCCTGCGATGGGAAGGGGAAGGGGGAGGTTGGTGATGTCAGCAAGAACACTTGCGGAGGGAATTAGTTTCACCACATGCTTTTCAAAAAGATGCACTGTTTGACTCTTTGAGGTATGAGTTGTGAGGGGCAAGCAAAATTGATAGATAGCACTTTTTTGGACTTTTGATCCTTTGTTTTAAATTATGGGTCTCTCGTTTCTTAATCCTTTAAAGAGGGTGTCATGCTTCTAGTTGTTTGGGCCAGTAGTTTATCACACCACATTTTTTCTTAACTTGGACAGTTCAAACTGTAGTTGTCCCAAGTTCACCCTATTCTCTGCCATGGATCAAGTATGAGAAAATAAAATGTGTGATTTGTGTCAATGGCACTGAAGAATCATCAGTGTCATTTATGAAGCACATACTGTGTGCCAGTCACTTCATATATTTTATCTCCAATTGTGACAATAACCACACATTCGTTTACTCATTAGGCAAACACAGGTTTAGCATCTGTTAGGTACCAGGCTCTGGGCCAGATAGCAAATTAATGAGAGAGGATCCCTGCTCTCGGAATCCACTGGGCTAGCAGACATAAAACAAAATCACAAATATAAAAGGAAGGAAGGTTGAAAGTTACTTCTAGCTTAGCTCCAGGCACCTGATCTAATCAAATGGCATTTGAGCTGAAGGCTGAAGGAGGAATAGAAGTAAGTTGGGTGGAAATGGGGAAGAGGTGGCAGAGAGTGGGGTAGCATTCTTATTCCCATTATAAAGATCAAGAAACTGAGGGCAAAGGATGACCTCTTGCTCAAAGTGACTAATTTGCTCAAATTCACACAGGCAGTTGGGGTTCAGCTGAAAGCTGTGAGCCCTCAAAGCTCCCACATTGTCCCCTCCGTTGTGCGGTCATCTGGGAGAGGTGTTGCGGAAGGTTCTAGGGAAGGGAAGAAACATTCTCCCTTTGCCCTAAGAAGACCTTTAGATGCAGTGGATCCTCGTGAAATAGAACCATCCAAGCAGTGGCCCTGGTCTTAAAATCAAGGATCGTATGACAGGATGGGATCTCTCCTGTCATTTACCTGAACAGATATAAGACCACCCCCAACATTTACCAAGAAGGAAAAAGGAGGTCTGAACAGAGCCCACACTTTTTCTCCTGCTTCACCAGACTCCATCTGTACCAGAAGAGGCTCTGCCTGGGGCACATCCTTAGCCCAGGCAGCTAAGCCTTCTTCAAAGGCTGACCCTTGGTCGACCCTTGGGCCCAAGCGTGTACACGCTGGTGGAGGGATCTGCCATCCGGAGGACAGACTGGGGAGAGGTGTGCAAAGGCCAGAGAGTGGTCTGGGCAGGGAATTCTGGAGTCATGGGTACCCACAGTGTGGTTTAGAAGGAGCCGCAAATGCTCATTGGCAGGTGCCCTGGATCACGTGAGCTACTCATCCTGTAGGGGAGGAGGTATGTCTGGAGAAGAGACAGAGGGAGTCACTAAACCAGTCATTTCCTAAGTGTGATTATCTGTGAATGAGCCGCAGCAGCAGCAGCGCCTGGGGACTTGCTACAAATTAAAGTTCTCAGCCCCACCCCCAGACCTACAGAATCACCAGCTACATTTTAACAATACTGCTGAGAACACTATTTGCACATCATATTTGGGAAGCTTTGCAAGCCCCGGGGCCCAGGGCTGGGGCCACGGATGCCTGGATCTAAGGATGGTAGCCACACTCACTCCTAGCTCAACTCCTGGCATCCTGTTCCTTCCTGGCCACGTTGTAACTCTATGAGGACGTAAGAACAGGCTCTCCTGCCAACATCTAAAAACCTTGGTGACTCAGAGAATATGGGAACCATAGAAGGGAAGCATCAATTCCAAAGCCTCACTAGGAATTTGCAATGAAAACATGGAACTTTTAATAAATGAGTCATGTATTACTTTTTGCGTATTTTCTGAGGGGAAAAAAAGAATCGCTGTGGAATAGGGAACTGGTGTTTGAACATTTCTTTCAGGAATTAAAACATTTCTTTTAATCTCCTACAGTGTACCGTGCAATGAGGAATATTATCATGAGCAGCGTGCAGCTGTGAAGCAGAGATAGTATGTTCTAGGTGACTGAAAGTATTGAAATATTCAGATCATTATATCACTGCGACTCAGAAATAACATTCCCAGAAAGTTGAAATAGTTATATTGCAGCTTAGTTGGTAACTCAGTAGAAAGTCTAGGATCCACACAAATTCTGGCAAGATAAAAGAAAATAACTTAACATTTTCACTTTTTAGCAAACTTTGGTTTAATTTTTTTCTGCCAAAGTACCAAATATCTTGGAACGACCTACTTTCTTCCCTCTCCTAGTTTGCAGAAAACTGGAGGACACACATCTCTTGAGGGCCAATGTGGAAAGGACCCAATTGCTGTGTGAAAGGTCCTGGGTTTCTCACTGGCCCCAAAGACCCTGTGACAGCTCTGGGGGAAAGGCCTGGGGGGTGTCCTAGTATCTGAAACCAAGCTCAAAGGGATTGAAAACATCTTAATCCTTAAATATAGTTCTGAGTCATCAAGTCACAAACTCATAGAATCTGGGGTTCAAGAGATATTTTAAAGGTCGTCTAGTCCAAAATTAAACTTATTGACAATGTACAGCACCCCTGCCAAATGATTAGGCACTGAGTCTACTCGGTAAGAATGAAAACTAAGGGAAACACACCCTTCCTGAGAGCAGCTCTGAAGTTTTTACCCCTTGGTTCCAGATCTGCTCTAAAAGGCCTTTTAAAATAATGTCCTGGCCATGAGCTGCTTAAAATATTTTAAGATGTCTAATATATGTGTTCCCCAGGCCCACCACCTGTCCACATACTCCCCAAATAATTCTACCCTTTTCAAGATACACATCACCATTTCCATCACCTCTTCCTTGTGTATTACACTGTCAAGCCTCTAATAGCCTGGTTTCCTGAGCGTTTTTGCTTTGTCTGGTGTGGATGCTTCTGTAAAGCGTGGCAGGTACCACTGAGACCATAAGGTAGGTGTGGTTGAAAGTGCGGGGAACTGCTGTTTGGGAAAATGGGCCTTGTACATGAGGGCAGAGAAAGACCGAAGAAAGGCAGACCATTCCAGATGGCTAAGGGGCAGGTGTCATAAGCAAGGGAACTTACATACGAGGCTTGTCTTGGATGATGCAGAATGAGTAGATCTCCGCACCTGCACGCCAGTATCTTAAAAGTTTATTCAGAGGCCTTAACGGAGCATATACGGTCCAGATGGTCTTGACGACACGTTGCTCTCTCAAGGCTGCATCCTTCCAAAGGGCTCTCACTGTGGAAAAGTGGACAGAAGGTACATTCCAAGGGCAGAGGAGGAGAGGAGGGGCCTCTGATTTCCGAGGTCCGGCTCACAGGTCAACTGGTGGTCACATCCTCACCTTGACCTCTACCAACTGGAAACAGCTGGGTGCTTTCACCATTCTTATTTCATATATTATATTTCTGCTAATCAACTGAAGACCACATTACCTTTTTGACTGTCTCATTACTCCAGTCGTGTGCTGTTACAAGTGTATGTGCCCCAAATAGAAGTCAATATTTACCCTTGTTAAATTTTATTTAGGCTCAGTTCTTTTATCCAGACAGTCAGAATCATTATGGATACAGATTTCATATTTCTCTCACCCTTTCCAAAGTAAATATGATGAGCATGCTTTCTGTATCTTTCTCCAAATAAGTGATGAGGTAGTTGAAAAAAATTAGGCTGAGGACCAAGCTTAGGAGAGACCTTTCTTCAAGACAATAAGAATTCCTTTATCAGCACATTTTGAATATGAAATCTAACCACTTACCAGTGTCCTGAGTTGTATGGAATCAGCCCATGCCTTCATTTTGTTCACAAGAATGTTATGAAAGTTCCCATCAGTTGCCATATTAATCTTAGTTTACCAGGTAAAACTTGGGCTTTTACGTGTTTTTGGCAGGTCCTAAAACAGTACCCAATACATATTATATACTCCATACATATTACATTTCTGTCATGAATAAATTAATTGGAAATGATGCACAATATGAATAATAGATCTAGGAGTCAACAAAGGATGCAGGTGATGTAGAGGATTCTGGATCATTTGCCAGGTGGCATTTGCAAACTTTAGTATCCTCCTACCATCATGCAGATACAACACGAACCCGAATAAAACCAGATCCTCTTCCTATATTCCCAATTTTTATTCATTATATCATTTTACTGAATTCTTATAGTCTTTATTCTGAGAATTATTTTTGGTTCCTCTCTACAATTTACCTGGATTGTCCAGTAAATCACTGAATCATGTTGATTCCTCCTGCTTCAACATCTTTATTCTTACTTTTATTTTGCACGCCATTGCCGTAGCCTCCAAACTGGCCTCACTGCATCCAGTCTCAGAGTTTTGTGTCTTTCCTTATCCCACTCCCTAAGAGGTCTTTCTAACATACAGTTTTCATCACGTTCACTCCCTGTTGAAAAATATTTAATAGCTCCCCGTTGTTTATAGTATAAAGCTCAAATACTCTAGCACTTCACAGAAGACACTTTATCTTTGGTATCCATGGGGGATGCCCCATCCAGATCCCCTCCCCAGGGCTTATGCACCCATCCCCTGGCTGATGGCAGTATCAGCCGCTGATGGCTCACAGCTGCACCCCTTGCTGGACATTGCCCTAGGCCTCAGGAACAGCCTCCCCTGAGGCTGATCCCTCAGATCCAAGATGGTACCCTAATCCCCACTTGCAACAGTATGGACATCCTAACACACCTCCCTTATGGAAATTGTAGAGCTGGATAGCTCCATCATTGTGATTCTTGTCGACAAGGCAGAAAAAGTGTCAAAAATTGAAGACAGAAAGATGTGTGAGATGTGAGGCTGAGCAAGATTTTTCAGAAGTATTTATTGGTTTACTTATTTGTTTATTTATTTATTTATTGTTCCCTTCCTTCTTTCTTCCCTTCCTCTCCCCCTTCTTTCCTTCCCTCTTTTCCTGCTTCCTTCCTTCTTTTCTTCCTTCTTCCTCCCTCTGTCTAAAGATGCCCTCCAGACCAAGCACCCTTTATTCTGTCTTATTTTTTTGGCAACCCTTCCCAGGATCTAACATTATGATTTTCCTTTGTTCACCTACTGTGTATAATCTACCTCTCCCCAATTAAATACAAGTTCCATGAAAGCAGGGACTTTGGCTCCCTTGTTCTTGGCTGTCACTCCAGTGCCTGGCACAGAGTAGCATCTCAATAAATATTTGCCTAGAGAATGATTAAGTGAATGAATGAATGAATGACTTTTAAAAGTTTAATACACCTTGATTAGATGCAACAATTTGATCTAAAGGATGGTTTTTCAGGTTTAATGGAAGGGAAGAATTAACACACCATTATGAGATAAATTAAGGCAATTAAAATATAAAAATCATCAAGAAAATTATATTTGCCATGAAAAAATCAAGAAAGCTAATCTAGAGTCAGGTAATCAACAGCTCTTACTGATCTCTCCATATATGTGCCACACTAATTGTTCAATCACTTAGAGTCAAGTTTGAAGTAAAAAAAAAATCACAATTTCACTCAAAACTCACTTGGATAATATTTGCAGCTAAAAAGAAATGTCCAGGTTTTCAAATAGTAAAAGATACATCAAAGCTTTCAGGAAGGCTAAATATTCTGGGGCAGCAATAAAAATAAGTTTCAATTTCCAACAAAAATAACTTTTCAGCTGGGACAGAGTTGTGGAATAAAAAGGTGTCTAGTTAACATCTTTTCCAGGCATTACTGCAGAACCAGAAACATTTTTTTTCCTCCCACGTAGTAAAAACACCTGGAAATATTAGGCACTTCTGGGATAAGAAATAATCTTTCAGTCTTCTGAATATTTTTACAGTTCTGGTTGACGCGGAAGGGAAATTTTGGGAAAAAAATATAGAGATGGTTTTCACTGACTTCAGGGGAAAAAGATTTATCACTTCAATATTATTTTACCCTGACTAATAGACTGAATTCTTAAAGTCATGCTCAACGGTTAATCAGTTAATAACAACCGGGAAGATAAAATCAGGAGCCCACAAGTGGAGAGAACACTGAACTGTTTGTTCAGAGAAGGGTTTCTGATGCTGGCTCTGCCATCTACTAGCTGCCTGATCTTGGCTGGGTTCCTTAACCTGTTGAATTTCAGGTTCCCAAATGGCGTGGGTGAAGAGAATGTTGGTTTTCCCCAATTCTAAATTTCTGTGATTAGATTTTCTTTGTATATTTGTCCAAAGTCTTCCAATAATAAAGGGGGAATATGAAATAGATATATATATATATACATACGTGTATATATATATGTCTATAAATATATGTAAGTGAATGTAAACAAATATATATATTCACTTACATATGCACATCTATTAGAGGTGGAAATGATAGAAAGTTGTATTTAGTCTTCTGGTAATGGACATTTATGTAGCTAGTTAAAAAGAAGTTAAAAATATATTTCATTTATGTGTATTTTTATGTGAACTCTGTGCTGGTTGGTGCCTTTCTCACTATGCAGGCTGGTCAGTGACTTAGCCCCTCAGCTTTCTCTTCATCATAACTACTCACGGTTTTTGTGCAGTGTACATCATACACTACCCTGTTTTAAAACTTATGTTTATACGACTGTTTCCATTATTTTCAATATTATTCCAACAGGAGAAGGATCCATTCAACATAAATCAGAAGAAAATAAGCAGACTAAAGGCACATTATCTAGGTGAAGAGAGATGCTTGGCAGCCCCTGAGTCAGGGGCCCTGAGTGTGTTTTCTGAGACATTGATAAGCATAATAATAATTGATAGACATTGATAATAATAATAATAAGTGTATAAAAGGTCAGATCAGAGATGAATATTTTTCTACAACAATATGCAACTTATAAACTGAAATTATAGCTATAAAAATATTATGTGGACTTTGATGTAATATGTTTGACTAGGCAGCTTGCAAACATTTTCTTATTGTGATGAAAATTGTCAGCAAACCTTTTTATCTTCATAAACAATGAAGAAATTCAGTTTTCCAGAAATTTTATTTGATAGAAGCCTGGTAATCAATCTAGATAAATTACTGTAAATGGGATATGAATTAAATTGCTTTAGGAAAAAGGAGAGGGATTAAATGAGGTCAGTAACCAAAAAGAATAACTGAGTAGCTGAGTAAGAACTGGGATGATAAAGCCAGTTGTGGAAGAGACAGCAGCTCATTATCTTGTCTTTGAGAAACTCACTCGATTTCTTCTCCTTTTCACCTTCTGCTTTCCTCTTGACCTCGGCAACACCCTAAATTTTACTTGCCTTTCAAGCTCTGGTCGAAATGGTCAAACAACTCATTCTTTTAGTTAATTTTGCACCTAAATCAGTTGCTTTGGCATTGTAGATTAAAATGAATCTTCACTTTTAACAGTTCTTGAAAACCTAAATATCTTTAATATTGTCCTGATGTGTTGAAAGGATATTTAAAGCAATGGGAAAATTGAGTTCATTGTTTTGTAATTGCCATATTTTAAATTAACTCTCTTCCTAGGACTATTTACAACTGATTGGATATAAGCATGTTTAGAAAGAGAGATGGCATCTATGTCTTTCAGTTAATGATAAAACTACAAATATATTTAAAAGATATTAATTACATGATTAGTTTTTACTTCTCATTGTGTTCATTCTTCCAAAGCATTATTGCAATGACTTAAATACCTAAGTTCTTTTTTTTTTTTTTTCTTTTTTGACTCCACCATGCAGCATGCAGGATCTTAGTTCCCTGACCAGGGACTGAACCTGCGCCCTGTGCATTGGGAGTGCGGAGTCTTAACCACTGGACCACCAGGGAAGTCCCTTAAATATCTAAGTTCTTTAAGATTGGTGACTTTACAAATAACTGAAAAATCAAGTCCATTCACTTTCATTGAGAACCTATGATGTGTCAACCATTTTCCATGCTATATTTCATCAAATATAAGATTCATTATTATTTTATGCACCACTGAGAAAGAGAAAATGTGGCCAACTAAACTGTGATGTGTTCTTATCAGTTAGATGTTTTATTTTATACTGATTGAAAGAGATCTTTTAGACTTATTTATTTTTATATATATATATATATATATTTTTTTTTTTTTTTAATGTGAATTTTTGCTCCGGACGCACAGGCCCAGCGGCCATGGCTCACCGGCCCAGCCGCTCCGCGGCATGTGGGATCTTCCCGGACCGGGGCACAAACCCGTGTGCCCTGCATCGGCAGGTGGACTCTCAACCACTGTGCCACCAGGGAAGCCCTATATATTTTATCATATCTCTCTATTCTATAAATCAAAGGGAAAGCACAAGTGAAATAAATTGTCCTTCTAGAGACTACATCAGCTTTCCAGTCAAGGTCATGACTCTTCTCAGGATGACCCATCACTGGCTAGATAAGGCAGTGGTGTGAGAGTCCAGCCATTTCCGCTCAATGTGGTGTCACTATGGAACAATCACTGTGCAAGAGCTGCCCATGGGGCTGGCACGGGGCAATGTCAGGTTGGCATAGCATTATGATGGTTCTCCCTCCCCAATCTTGCTTCCTCTATTTCCCTTCCCCAGGTGTTACTCCCCCCAGACCTTCTGTATTCCTAATTCCTTCTCAACATTTGCTTCCCAATCTGCAAAATTTTGCTTTTTCATCCACTTAAAATGTCCTCTCTTTCCCTCCATGCAATTAAATCTTCCAGGCTGACTTTAATTCAATGCCTTTCACAAGTCTATTCAGTCTTCTGCAGCCCATGTGAATAATCTTGACAGTCTCAGCTAACGTTGGACTTATAAGTGACAGCTATTTAACTAATTCTTGCATTGTACTATAACTGCCTTATATATGTTGGTTGTAGTTTCTCAGCGCCTTGAAGGCATCTACCATAGGTGGCAGACGTTGTTGGTGCCCTGCCCAGTTCCCCTCAGTTTCTCAGATTCTGTTGGTATAAGTGGTGCCCCTTTGGTACACTTTCAAAGACCAGCACCCACAGATCTTCAGGGCACTGCTCTCAGACTGTTGGGACCACTTTGTCGATAAGTGCAGAGAGTCAGAAGTGCCTGGATGTTCATTTTTATTGCCTTACCTTCTCCTCTTCCCTCCCCCACTTACCCTCCTGAAGCCATTAACTAACAGTCATTAGTCACCCAATGACTGTTGGGTGAAAGCCCAGCAAATTTCCTAGGTTTAGACATCTCTGAGGCGTAAGTTATAATTCAGCATTCCTTTACATAATCATGTTAAATTCTACTCTCTGTGAGTCTTATGCCTCAAATCGCTTCTTTTTCCTCCTTCTCTCCTGCTTCCACTTTGATCTACCCTGGGAGCACTTCTTTTAAAATTAATTGTACACACATATTCATCCCAGTGTCTGCTTCTGGGAAATTCACACTAAGATACCATATCATATATTTTCTGTGTACTACATGTAGCGCCTAATGTTATGTGGGTTATCTTAGTTTAAACCACAAGCAATTGCTGCTATTCAACTGTTTATGACCAGTGGAGATGGTAGTGATCTAATAGTTGTGATCTAACAATTGTTCAATATAGAATGATTGATCAAGAGGTAATTAATTACTTAACTTGGAGAAAAAGATTAGGCTAGATTTAGCAATTGTCTTTGTGAATTAAAAAATTCATACAATAATAATAACAACATATAGGCATATACACAAATACAAAATAAAATTCATGATAAGAAACCATTTTATATCCACTTATAATGGGACAAAGGCAGGAAATAGGCTTAAATCAAGAAGATTTCTGGTGACTATTTGGAAAAACAAATATACTCTTGGATCACTGGAAGGATTTTAATAACAAGAAAATCGTTGCTGGAGTCTGCAATTTTAGTTAAAAAGATCCATTACTTCAATGGCTTAATGTTATATAAACACAACAGCCAGATCATATCTATACTTTTTATTTTGTTATATAGTGTTGTGAAAATTTATAGCTAAAACAATTTTATAAGTTTTTTCACTGAAGGTTCTGATACAAGAGAGGCAACAATATTTTTTGTATAATTTAGTTATCATCCTGCCTAGATGTAGATACTGAATCTAATGGCCTCTGCAGGTTTTTTCCAGTCTTACAATGTGAGGATGTTTCAAAAATTAATGAGGGCATACTTATTCAACATCATCCTCTATTTTATTTTCACACTAAAGTAGGAAGCTTCAGTTCCCTGGCAGTTTAGTAATTAGACATTATTACAGCTGTGTTTTGAGATTGCTTTCTGGTAAGGGAATGGAAAATTTTCTGTTCCTAATATAAAAATATTTGACAGCCTCACTAAAAATACCTTTTGCATCAAAGGGAAAATTATTCATACAAAGTGTTTAATCTTGGACAATTAAATTTGTGAACTAATTGGTATTTAGTTAATTCGTTAAACAAATATTGATTGAGAACCTTACTGGGTAAAAAAAGTATTAGACAAAGCAAAATAGGGAGGCAAAGGCTTATAAGGTTAAGTTTAAGGGCCTTTAAATAAGTAGACGTGTTTATAAATAATTACCATAAAAGACAGTATGGAAACAAGACCAACTTATCCATTGGAAAATATTAATGTAGAATAATACATCAGGTGAATATATTTCTCATACCTTTTAGAAATTTCCCTTGATTACTTGTGCTCTTTAAGGAATAGATGTGTTTTGATAGATTCAAGCTGAAAACATCTCAAAATCAACTTTGCAGGTTTCCACTGAGATTAATGAGGTTGAATAGTTTTGGAGAGAAACCACAATGCATATTCTTTAAAGAATCCTTTTATTTACTTGCTATTGTCCAAATGGCTTCATCTTTCCTTCCCCTTGATAATATATTTTCTCATTTCTTTTTTCTCTCTGTAGATATCTTCCATGAGCAAAAGGGCTATTGAATTCAAAGAAACCTGTGTTAGAGCAAGATTCATTGACTTCAGAAAGTAGCATAAATCTGACGTCATCTTCTTAAATTCTATTTTTTTTAAAATTTTGGGCCCAAACAGGTGCAATATCTGCAGGAATAATGTGATGTGAAACCAATGAACTTTCACAAGAAGCCTTGCTACTATGATACTGGGCTTGAAGATATTGTATTATTTGCCAGGATAAACTACAACCCGGAGAAAACCAGATTTCATAGGAATTACCTTCACTCATGCAACTAAACAAGGCTAGGAAAAAATATGCATTTCTTATAATAAATTCATAATCAATAATTTCAAATGGGTCCTTAAGATTACCAGTAATCATGTTCCCTAGTGCAGCCACTCCCCCACTGTCCTAGTTGACAATTTCCCAACTTATTTTTCCCTCAAACCTCCAACACATCCTTCCTCAATCCTTGCCCTCACTTGATGAGTTTCTTCCTCTTTCACTGAAATAAAAAATAAAATCAATTAGAAGATAATTTCCACAAGCTCATGTCATCCAATTCCCCACCTCCCTGCATTTAGGACCTGACACTCTACGTTCTCTCCTGTTAATATGAATGAATGTATGAATCATCTGTGCTTCTTGGTCAGGCCAGCCGTCCTTTGTCTAGTGAAGTTCAACCCTCTCTTCTACTCAGGGACATGCTTTACTTATCATCTTCTTGCATCACCAAGTTTTCCCTATCCACTGCATTAGCAAAAATGTATTGTTATGTCTCCCATCTTTAAAAGAATAATGATTGTCTTTTCTCCGCTTCCTCTTTCAGCTCCCACACCATTTCTCTCCAAATGTTTACAGCATAACTCTTTGAAGGAATTGTCTATATATAACTTCTGCATTCTCATCTCCTTGGCCTCGAAATGATTGTGTGTCGATTGTGTGTCCATTTTGTGTTGTGAAGAATATTTCCATATGGTTTCATTTGTTTAAAACTTAGCTTTTTATATAGTTGGTCTTTCTAAAATCTTCAGAAAAATATATTCCACATGGTTCTGTATTTCATGAAATGCTAATTATTTTTAAATTTCCTCTAAATAATAAAAAATGCTAACACTGGCCCAATGTGAATAGATTGTGCAAGGGTTTTTTTTTTAAATGATAAGTTAATTAAATATGCAGAACTAGAGATTTTATTTTAAAAATGTGTGTATGTGATTTTACTCCCATCTCTTGGACTATAATTTTGTAATAGGGAATTGTTCTTCGGTTTGGGGTTCTGATTTCTCTTCTAGAGGAAGTTTCATTCAGTTTTCTCTCTCCCTGTATTTATGTGCTTGTGTGTGTAGACAGGACCACACACAAGCACTAAATCACTGTCAAGGATTCTTGGTGGGTTTAATATCTGACTACAAAGCAAGATGCCGGCGCCTGAGTAAACTTTTCAACAAATGCAGCTGAGACGATAATGTCCCCTGGGTCTGAGCAGGGTGCTCAAATTTCCAAGATTTCCCCAAACCTGCTCCGCTGGGAGTCCCAGGAAACATCAGGTGCAGCTTCCTGTCCGGGTATCCTTACAGCGCCTGGAGGTGACCACTTTTTGAATGGGCATCCAGCCTCATGCACATAACGAAATATTTTAATGTTAAGAGAAAATGTTAACATGCTTAGAAGAGATCAACGTCACCGATGCCCTCATGATTTAGCAGTTTCATACTCAAGGGTGAAACTAGTCCTCATCCTCAGATACTGTGTCCAGTAAGACAAGACCACACGTACACGGGCCCCGCTCGCCTGTCCGCGGTGGCCGTACGTGTGCCCGTCCCGAGTGCGCGAGGAGCCCTCGGTGAGCACACCAGGGAGCACAGGAGGAGCTAGCTGGTAGGGGAGAGCCCAGCTGCTGCTGCTGGGAGGCTGGGCCAGTGGCGGCGGCCGGAGACAAGGAACCTGATGCCACCGACCTTCCCGCTCCCCTCTGCCGTCTCCTCCCTTCAGCCCGGGGTGCCTCCAGCATCCCAACCCCTGCGGCAAAGCCAACTCTGATTTAAAAAAAAAAAAAAGGCAGAAAGAAAAAAGCCCTCCCCCCCACCCCCGCCCCCGCCCTCGCCCTCGCCCTCGCCCTCGCCCTCGCCCTCGCCCTCGCAGGCCCAGCAGCCCGGGTGGAGCGCGCCGCCGGAGCCGCGGGAGGTGAGGGGCCGCGTCCCCGCGGTGGGTGCGCGCCCCGCCCGCTGCCGCCGCCCGCCGCCGCCCGCCGCCGCCGCCCGCCGCCGCCGCCGCCGCCGCCGCCGCCGCCGCCGCCCGCCGCCGCCCGCCGCCGCCGCCGCCGCCGCCGCGGCACCATGACCGCTCTGAGCGCCGGGGTTACAGGTTGGTCACGGCCGCCGGAGGCCCGGGGGGGCGCGCCGGTCGCTCTGGTCCTGGCCGGGCCCAGGCGGGCCGGGGGCGGGGGGCGAGGGCCGGGCGCGGAGAGCGGAGCGAGCGCCCCCCAGGCTGCGCGGGGAACGGGCGCGGGCGGCCAGGAAGCGCTCCCCTGCCCCGCCGCGGGGTGCGCCTTCCCCGGCCTCGGATGCGCGCTGGATGCCCCGGGCCGCCAGACCTCGGCCTGCCCCGCCAGCACCCGGGGGCCAGGTGCCTGGGGGTGAGGCGGCCGCGCAGCGCTCCCCGGGGCCCTCGCGCAGGTGTGAAGGCCGCCTGCCTCGGCAGGTTTCCGGGCCGGCCTTGTCCACCCCGCCGCCAGGCTCCTGGGCGTCGCTCTGCGCTTCACATCCGTCCCTTTATGAATTGGCCTGTTTGAGTGGCTGTCATTAGGGTGGCCACACGGCGAGCAAAGCAGGGTCCTGCCAGAGCCACACCGTTTTGTCATTGAGCCCTTAAGAGACCGGTGTGGGTCTCCTGGCTGGAAACTCAAGGCGGGCCCAGAACCCTGAGCAGGGCTGTATCTCTCGGACTCAGATTTTCTTCTTTCAGGGCAGCGTGGTAACTCTAAACGCAGGTCCTGATAAATGCTTGAAATATCATAGGGTAAATCTTTCAATTTTAGGCATAATTGTTCAGGGAATATCCGATCAAGGATGCGTGTTCAGACACACTCAGGTTCAGGCCTCGGAAGGATGTGTTTTTAATCTCATGTTTGTACAGTCATCAGCTAGGCCTGGATTGCCCTCGCGGTGAGAGTTTGTGTACGAGGAGGTCCGGGTTGGCGAAGACCATTAATAGGGATCAGAAAGTAACAGGTGGCTATTTTTTTAAAAAAATTATGATTCATATTTTCATAGCTACAACTGTGACTTGAAATTAAATAGGAGAGGAGAGGTTGGCCTATGGCAGTTATCCGCAAGGCAGATATAGAGCAGGAATGGTGTTTTTTTTTTAACATTCAAAGATTAAGTTTCAACAGTTCTAAATAAAAATCATGGCTTCTCAATCCTCTACAACAACAGCAAAAATGTATTTCCTAATCGGTGGGCTTTTGTTCTGTGGGCCTTTGATGTTGGATTTTCCATTCATCTCTAGTATATTTGATCTGGCTGTTGCTAAAACTAGAGTGAAGGAAAAGTCAAGTTTAAGAGAAAATGAAAAAGTGAACAGGCTGGTTGGACCCACTTGGAGTTCATAGAAGATGTGACATTTTGGCAGAGTAGATGGTAAGCATACTAGGAGCTCTGCAAAAGTTGAAGACAAGCCATGTGAAATGGTGGTAAACTTTAGCTATGACATAGTCAAAAGAGGAAAAATATTACACTTGTAAAAGGAAAAATATCGACTTGAAATAGTAGCATTTGCTTGCAGTTTAGAGAATTGAAGTTTTGGGTACCATTTTTTTCTTCTTCTTTGGGTATGGCATTTCTTTGAAATGAGTTCCGTTTGCTTCTCTTCTCTTTCCTGCATCCATTGTGAGTGTGTATATGTGTGTGTACACTTGGGCAGGCATGTACCTATTTGTTTCATCCTTTATCAATGATGCTGTGATAATTTTAGAATTTTCATAGCTATGTGAATATATCCCAGGGGAAGAGTGACAAGTTTGTGAAGAAAAAAAAAACACATCTCCCCATAACATTGTATCCCAATGTAAACCAGGCGCTGGGCTAGGAGCTGGAGGTTCAATGAGGAAAAGAGATAGACCAGGACTTATGAATCTGTCAGGAAAGACAAATATGCAGTCAAGTGGAGAGACAATGAGATAGCCTATTTTCTAGTTTTGATTTGGAAACTATGACCTTCAGTTTAAAGAAATTATAAATTGCCCCCCCCCCAGTATCAACATTTTGGAGGTTGTCATGTTATATGATTCTTACCTGTCTCAAGGACTTGTGCAAGAAGTTTTTACACCTTCAAAACTCGTTGTGCACAAACTTTTAACATTTTAAAATTAATCCTTTCAATTTAAAAATAATTAGATATGAAAGAAATGACAGAAAGGATTGTGAAAAGAGAATAAACAACCATAGTCCCGATAACCTAATACAAAAGATTGTACTATCTGTGTATTTTTAAGACTATATGACTTTTGTGTAGCTGTGGTCATGTGTTGTACATTTTTTTATGCTGTTTTTTCCATTTATTATTTGTCATAAGTATTTTTCATGTTTCTATACAGTTTTCTTCCTTAAAAAATTATAAATATAAGACTATGCCCTATGAATATAGGCTCACTTAACATGGCTATAACTCTATCATGGGATATTTGCTGTTGCCAGCTTTTCATCATCATAAATAATGTCCTGATAGATAGTTAGAGTATAGGGATTTATTTCTATTGGAAGTTATTATTTTTCATGATAAATTCCAAACAGTGATATTCCTGGAAAAAATGGATTATCTAAATTTTTAAGTAGATATATATTATATATAAATTTATGGAAATATATATAATATATATTATAGGTTACGGATATGTACATAGCTCCAAGTTGGCTTTCTAAAGGTTATAATTCTGAATAAGATGATTTATATGCTTTCTGAGGTAAATCTGCCTTTTTAGTATTTGTGGATCATCTTCCCTCTTTTACAGGAATAATAGAAGATAAAATATCTTGGATTTATGACCTTTGCACTGTATAAAGACTTGACCTTTAACAAATTCATCTGAAATCCAGCTGATAAAATATACCTCTTAGAGTAAAATCAAAGTAGGAATGCTATAAAAGTTGTAAAGCTGAATAAAAAGGTCTTTTAGGAAAAAGTGATTTTTGAGCTCAGGTGTCTAATTCTGCTTTTTGCTTTCCTACTCAGACTTCAAATAAATGATCAAAGGAATTTATATAGTGAGAAATCTGTGCCCTAAAGGTACAGAGAGAAGAAGACCGTTTGTTCCTAGGCTGTCAACCCTAAGGCATTTCTTGTAGATTCAGTACTGATGGAACTGGGCTCATGAAACTGATGGGTAAAACTAAGGTTCAGGTCACAATTCCCTTTCTCAGAGATTTGTACAAAAAATAAGTAACAGAGCTTCTGCAGAAGCCCTTAATGTGAAGGGGTGAAGGTTAAAGGTGGAGATTTCTGTTGGTAAGATGGAATTCATTGACTTCTGAGGCAGTTTCTCCATGAGACCCCAGGGCAAGGACAGCCACACCAAACAGAATGTGTTCAGATGACAGGGACTGACCCTGTGAGTCCAGAGGTTGGGGCAGGAGATGGGGTTCCGGGGAGGGAGTCCGGGAGAATTAGAAGTATGAGAAGTCAGAACACTGCAGCCAAGGGAATCATTTATGCAGAGATCAAGAGTGAGACTTATCTCCAGTTATGCAAAGGAAGGAGATGAAAAGAGGACTTTGTTTGGGGCAAGGATGCTATATGTGGAAGACAGCCAACACAGACACACAAATCAGTGCTCTTCCTGATGGGGAGAACAGAGCAAATGGAATACAGGCCTTGTTCTAAGGGAAATATAATAATTATTTTGTTTTAGATGGAAAAATATTCAGATGAAGATGGGTTATCATGGACCAGGAAAAATTAATTAAAAGTAGCCCACATGTAGATCTAGCCTGGTGAACACTTTGAATTTGAAAAATAAAAAAAGGAAAATATTCCATCAGTATTTTTATCAAGTTGAAAGAAACTATTCACAAGGGAAAATTTAGACTAGCTTCATTCTCCTCCTCCAAAATTAAAGGATCAGTAAAATAATATACTGAAAATGTGTAATTCTGAAAAATAGCAGAAGACTGTTCTCTTACGATACTAGTATGGCTCAAAATGAAATATAAAAAAGATGAAGAAATACATATTAGGCGCCTGCTACCAAAAGAAATAAAAGGTGAGGTAGAAGTATGTAAAAACAGAATAGTTCAAAAAAGAATTAAATGAGAAAAAATCACCTTATAATAATAAAAGTTGCTATCTTTAATAAAGTTATGATTACAAGCTTTCTATATATAATACATATACTAATTATCATAGCATTATAGTGTAGATAGGCAAAAGTATTCTTGTGTGTATTCATTTTGGGCAACATGGTCCTTAGATGTAGTATTTCCTCAAAAGGTCTATGACCTACGATGGGATAAGGAAGCAGCATTTCAGCTTAGGAAGTAAAGAAAACAACAGAAAAGAACTAGAGAGGTGAAGAAAGAGGAGAATGTTTAAAAACATGAATGAATTCATGATGAAATAGAAAAGCTTTAGATCTGATAGAAAAAAAGTAAAGCCCAGCATTCCAGTCTTTAAGGCCTATTAATGTATAGCTATCTATAGGAGGCATCAGTGTGTCAAGAACTAAGAATGAGGTCGGGCTTCCCTGGTGGCGCAGTGGTTGAGAGTCCGCCTGCCGATGCAGGAGACGCGGGTTCGTGGCCCGGTCCGGGAGGGTCCCACATGCCGCGGAGCGGCTGGGCCCGTGAGCCATGGCCGCTGCGCCTGCACGTCCGGAGCCTGTGCTCTGCAACGGGAGAGGCCACAAAAGTGAGAGGCGCGTGTACAGCAAAAAAAAAAAAAAAAAAAAAGAATGGGGGCCAATGAAGGAAGGTGTTGAAGAAACGGCATGAAATTCTAAGGATGGGTAACTGACCTCAGACTACAAGAATGGAAAAGGAGAGGTGGATGGTGATTTATCAATAGAACAAATGCTAACAGAACTTGGTGGCTGAACCAACAGAATGAAAGGGAGGGGTGGGTGAGGAATGAATCCAGGACCTCAAGCTTGGGTGATCGTGGGCATTTTTGCACCTATTTGTAACGCCTAGGTAGAACAGCTAATCACTTCTTTATCTTTCAGTTAACTGTATCTGCAGGTTAAATCCTTTGCTTCTTTATTTCTTTATTAGTTCTTTATTGTTATTATGAAATCCACAGGAGATCAGCTTCACGTATCATGTTTGGAGTAGAGGAAGGATTTTTTTAAATTACTTATTATTTCTGAAAAGTACAAATTATGGAGGCCTGTGTCAGACAAGATACAAATTTGTATCAGACAAGATATGTCAGTGATGGCTTAAAATACTATTGAGTATATGTTATAAAATTTGCCTGGGGTAAAAAAAAAGCTAATTCAAGTATGGAAACTTCCTTGGCTATTCCTCCCAGGAGCTGAAGCTCAGAGAATAAGATAAATATTGTAAATAAGGAATTTAAATTTTCAGAACTAGAGCTTGTTGGATTAGTCTTTCTATTTCTCTCAATTCCATATGTCAATACTTTGTGGAGAAAAGAAATTTTAAACTCTGGGGAGCCTCAAAACAATTTTCTACTTTTTGTTAAGTAATAATTGAAAGCAATTTTAAAAGCTAGTTGGTTCAACTAGACAAATTGTTTTTGCTTTGTTCCTTTCAAGAAATGAATAGCCATATTCTAGACTAGAAAATTATAGTAGAAAAGTCAAGGAAAAACCAAATTTCTTAGTTGTCTTCTCATAAGACAAAAATGTATTCTTGTATATCAAATATATTCAAATATATTTCAAATATATTTAAATATATCAAATATATTTTTGTGGAAAATTCTGAAGTTCTCTGAGGAAAACTTAGAATATACTTTATATACATTCAGTTATAGATCAAAATTTTTGTCTCAGATTTCTATTTTACCTTTATTGTTTATACCAATCTCTCTTATTTTTTTCCCCAATAACCAGTCTTGACTCTCACCTATAATTTCTGTAGTGTCAAAATGCTCTTCTGAGCATCTAGACCAGTGGTTCCATCACTATTGGGACCAGCACTGGGAGAGTGTGTTAAGAATCACCTGGGGAGTGTTTTTTAAAAACACCATTTCCCATACTTTACCCTGCAAGGTTCTGTTTTAGTATGTCTGAGGTGAAAGATGCCCATGGTTGAGGGTGTTTACAAACCTCCCTAATGATTCAGATGTTAATCATCTTTGGAAACTACTATTTTAAAACATTCACCATTGTCCAAATTTTGTGAATTCATGTTACAAAATTAAACAACCACACACATACATAAATAGATAGCTCATTTTCATTTTCCATACTATTTAACTACTGTATGGAAAAGTTTTGAAAACCACTGTTTTAAGCATCCATCTTCTTTGTCCAACCATTGCAAATTCATGATGAGGTTAATTGACTACAATAAAAAGAGGTAATCTCCTTTTCTGATCTTTCATAATATTTAATGATAGTAGCAGTTTCTTAAAATAATATGCCCGTCATTGGACTATTGGATGATGAAAACCCATGAAACTTCTGCCACGACCTGGAGGAAACTGGACCTTTCTAAAAAAATTATACCATCAGCCTGTGGTGATTTTTAACTCTGATACTCTTTTCTTAAAAATTTCTTACACCTACCTTGTACCCAAAATAACTCAAAAAATTAAAAATACATATCCTTTCTAAACTTGGAGTGAAAGGCTAGGGCTTGTTAAAAGGATTGACTGAATTTTCTGAGTAGAGAGGTTGGAAAGAGGATGGTCAGCCTACATGTGTGAGCTGATTGCCTCATTTTGTAACCAATACAGTGGTTTAGGAGACAAATACAACTTCTAACCCTCTCCTACTGATGGGCTGTTTTAGTTTGGCCTGCAGGGTGCAGTGGTGTTGGGACATCATAGTCTATCCTGAATTCCTTTACCAAATCTAGTGATTTTTAAAGGTCAAAGAAAATTCAATTTTCACAATTAAAAATGAAACAGAACTGAATCTTTGAGGAAGTAATGAGACTGTTTTGAAGTATTTGTAGAAAGAACTAGAAAAAAATATGCTGCTTTTCTTTGGGATGTAGGAAGTAGAGTCAGTATAAAAAGTGGGGAACCATTTTCTGTTTTTAATCAGTGTGTTGACAAAAGGAAACGAGAAAAGAAGAGCCGGCGGTTGGAGATGGCCCTTTGAAATGTTTAGCTTCCTCTGTTTGGTGGCCCATCTTGGGTGGCTCTTGCTATCCTGCTGAGACTGGACCACGCATGTAACACTGTTTTTGCAGGGCTGCATCCCGATTTAGCTAGGGCCAAGACGTAGATGAGAAAGCACCCAAACGGAAAGTGCATTTGGAGAGAGAGAGGCAGAGAGATACAGAAAGAGAGATTGCTGCTGTGATCTGGGGTCCAGTTTTAACGATGTTTTAGTTTGCCTGCTAAGTGATGTGCTCTGCTGTTGCTAAGGCAGACCTAGGACTCAGGCAGCTGCCTGCCTTTCCTCCAACCACTAGGAACCAATTAGAAGAAAAGATGCATCGCATTGGGCCAATTAAGTTTCAAGAGCAAAGGGTACTTTGGGAACAGGATGCACTTGCCCCGGGGCATTGCAGTCTAGGTGCTGCCTTGCTCTAATTTAGTTTCACTACTCAGACTTGGGAGAGGCCAGAACTTGGAGACTCCCCATCTCTGTTCGCTGGGGAAAGAGAAAGTTCTATTCACAAAGCCCTGGAAAGGTCAGGTTGAAAGACAAGGACAACTGAATATCATGGGGGTAAAGGTCAGAAAGTGACCTTGGGTAAGGCACTCACCTTCTCTAAACTTCATTGTCATCTGTGAAAGAGGAATAGCAGAGACACCTGCTTTATTGGGGTGTGGCGAGCAGTTGATGAGATAATCCACTCAAAGCTCTTAGCCTCACACATGATAAATCCTCAGCAAATGTCAGGTGTCATTTGTTTATGCTTAAAAACGGATGATTTTCATATTTTACTTGTCTTAAAGAAATTACAATGAAATTCATCACTGTTGCAAAACATTTGAATTGTACAAAAGGTCTTGAAGTTAAAAAGTAAGTCAAATTCTCTGCCCATTCTCTCCCTCCCTCCCCTACCTCTGTTCTCCCAACAAAATGGACTCCCTGGGTTCTAAACTTGCTTCCAGTTCATGTGGATCTGGGCAAGCTTGCCTCAGACTTTTAATCTGTACAATGGGGATAATACTAAAAACTACATCAAAGAGGTATTACAACCTTGGAATAGTGCCTGGCACAGAGCCAGCTTTTGATAAATGTTTGCTCTCATCTTTCAAGTGGAAAAAAAAAGAATGCATAATGCTTAAGCTTGATTCTCTTCTAAAATTAGGTACAGTAATTTACAGACCACCATGCTACCCTGAGTTGATAAAATGCATAAAATTATGAGCAGCTTCAAGAGTGTGTTAAGAAATTTTGTCATTGGAAGTCTCTTGGGAGGTGATCTTTTGCAAACTCCCAGGTGGAATAGAAGTCCTTTCTGCAAACTGCACGATGTGTGTGTAGTCATTCTCTCTGAGAATATCTGGAAAGAAGTGTACCATTTCTTGGGATGGCCAAACACATTATTATTAGAAACTTTTAGATTAAACGGTTCTTTTGTTGAATAAACAGCTGCCACTTGCTAACTTCTGATTGGTAGCTTCTATTTAGTCTGGATTTTCTTTGCTAGAAGAACA
This sequence comes from Pseudorca crassidens, assembly GCF_039906515.1. Taxonomy (NCBI): domain Eukaryota; kingdom Metazoa; phylum Chordata; class Mammalia; order Artiodactyla; family Delphinidae; genus Pseudorca; species Pseudorca crassidens. Next base: position 10,438,691 of record NC_090313.1, read on the forward strand.
AAGAACACTACAAAATAGAATCACAACCCTGAGAGTGCCCTGAGCTTTGCATTTTGACTATGACAGAAGGACTTCTCTCAATAAAGCTCTTCTTTCTGCCCTAATATAATCTCTGCAGAAAAACATATACTCTTTTACCCATGTATCATAAGTCAGATCTGTTTTCTATTTTTCATGTTCTCAGCACATTTGGTCAAGAATTTATGAGACTAAAACTAATTCTAAGAAATGAAGAAATCTGTCATCCTTAGGAAGCTGTCTCTTTTACTGTCTCTTTACTACAGCTGTCTCTTTACTACATGATGTAAGATTATCAGATGGGAGTTAGTAAATGCTTCTTTATGTGTTTTTTTTTCCCACAATTTAGACAAAAGATGATAAAAGCATAATAGACTATTTCTAGGATTCATCCTCTAGGAAAAAGGCTGGATATATGCATACTAACTTCCGCTATCTGAAAGTGACATTTAGATAGATTTGATAAGGCGTTTGATGATTTCTTACCAGAAAAAAAAAATCGACACATTTTTATCAATGTGTGGCTGGAATAACTATAATATGACTCATATAATACAAACGGATTCAGTTTTAAGAAAGGAGAATGTCTGTAGTGTTTTCGCAAACAATAATCAATGCTAAGAGGGTTTAGAATTACAAGGTTGTATGATGAGAAAGTGTTGAGGGACTTCCCTAGTGGTGCAGTGGTTAAGCCTCCGCGCTCCCAATGCAGGGGGCCTGGGTTCGATCCCTGGTCAGGGAACTAGATCTCGCAACTCAGAGTTTGCGAGCCACAACTAAGACCCAGCGCAACCAAATAAATATTTTTTAAAAGATTCATGCTTTAAAAGAAGAAAAAAGAAAAAATGTTGAAAAGTAGTTTTCTTTTTATTATCTATTTTATACTGTACTTAATTTTTAATTTAATAGTTCCGTGAATCACTTTGTCTTGGTTTATATCTGGCTCATCTCTGTACCTAAATTTCTTGATCTGTGAAGTGGTTCTTGTAAGAATCGAATGACATGATGTATGACATGCTTAGAATCAGGCCTGGCACGGGATAAGCCCTCAGTAAACATCCGTGTGGGAAGGAGTCTTTTACATGGTGGTCAGCTTAATTTGGGAGGAAATCAACTGGTGGAAGTCACAGTGGATTCGTAGTATTTTCTGTGTGAATGAATGAATGGGAAACAGGATAAGGGGAGGTTGCCTGGGTTACAGGAAAGACCATCTCAGTGTGTTGGGAAGCTGATTCTAATATAAAAGACAGGACATATTAGAAAGGGTGATGTCAGCAATTCCCTGGTGGTTCAGTGGTTACAATCTGTGCTTTCACTGCCAGGACCAGGTTCGATCCCTGGTTGGGGGACTAAGATATTGCAAGCTGCACAGCGTGGCCGGAAAAAAAAAAGGGGTGATGTTTGTGACCATCCAGACCTGAGGTCCCATGGCCTGGAAAGGGCTCTAGTAACGGGGTAAAGGGAAAGGGGCCTTGGACATACGTGGAGGGAGGAGGGAGGAAAGAAGTCACCAGTGAGGATCTGTGACGAGGGAATCCGTGCACGTGTGGAGACCTGCCTGCGGGGACTAGGAAAGTTCAGGGCAGTAGGATCTGAGAGGAAGGGGTGAAGTAGAAGTATGTCAGACCGGTAGCACCTGTCCTGTTGATTTTCAAGTGATGATGGTGTTGGCATGGCTACAGTTGAGGGAGAAGCCACGTAGGTACATGACTCAGTAATAGAAGCTGCTGGCCATCGACAGACAGTGATGGAAACTGTGGGAACAGATGCTCATTTGAGGGGTTAAGTACAGAGGACAGGCACACAGGACAGCAGGTAAAGGACATGCTAGAAACCATAATGTAGAAGATGGAAGATTCAAAAGACGAATGCAAACCCAAGAGAGTTCCAAGGAGAAGAAAAGACCAACAGGGTTGCAAGTACCTCACAGCTAAAGAAAAATGAATATATTTTCTTTTGGTCCAGAGAGAGCTGGGGTGACTACAAAACTGGATTTTAACCATTTAAAAGAGAGCCATGAATCAAAGTGTCTTTTCTCCCTGAGTTGCCACTAGCTGTTTCCAAGTAAAAGATTCACCAATGAACATATTATAACTGTGCAGCCTCCACCCACTGTTGAACTATTTAAATACCAGCTGCTTTTAATAAGTATGAAAAAGCAACTGGAGACCCCGCTTGTCAAACTTAGCGCACTGCCTTATGAAGGACACTTCTGTAAACAGAGAAAAAAAAATCGTGTTATAAGTACATGATAATGATAAGGCTAAGATACACAGGAGCAATTTCCCATCAAAATAATAAGCGTACCCAGGATACTTAAATATTCCTCCTGGTCTTTATCAGGGGAATAATAGGTTTGCTGTACTCAGTTATATTGATTCAACCTGAATGAATGTGTATGACAATATTTCTGTATATAAAGGAAAATTATTACAATTAATTGCCTCAAATTAATTTTGGATTCTTCATATATTTGTAACTTGAACTTATTTAATATTATTAAATCAGTTATAGGTTCAGTGATTCAGGAGCCAGTTGTTGATAAATACATATTTGTTGAGTTTTAATATATATGTGGATTAACCAGGTTTTCCTGGGCACTGTTTGATTTGGTGACACTTTTGTATTAGGTAAATTTTGAAAGTGGATGATAACTAATGTCATTCATTGTAGTTGCACTGTTTTGGTGGCTCAAATATAGCCATCGTGGAGATTTTTTAAAAAAATAAATTCTGGGTGTCTACTTCTCTAAGATAACAAATCCATAATCAAAAATCGGCTTTGCTCCAGATGGAATATTAGTAATACAAGGTGCATGGAATTCATATGTGAAGATTTCACATTTATACATCAAAATTTTTTGAGACCTTAACTTACGGCCAGATCACAGAGCAGTTAAATGGCCATTCATAAGCTTCCACTGGCTCAGTGGAAAGGTATTATGGCTAGTAGCTAGGCCTATACATTTTTCTTGTATCATCTTTGAGCTACATTGTAAAACCTCTCTTCATTTCCTCCTTTGCCTTGTGTAATCTTGAAGGATTTCTAAAAGATTCTGTATCCAGTTTTGGGGTACATAGGAGACTGTCATTCAAGAAGCATCCCAAATTGAGGCCACCAGATGTTCCCCCGCTCCACAGTAAATCCGAGAACAAGCATAATTTGAATATTCTGCATATATTTACATATCAATGTCAAGAGTCCCTAACTCCAATTATGTAAAATAAAATTAATTAGTGCAGCCTGCTGCAAAACCCATATTCAAATCCAATATTCAGGGCAAGGCAGCCTGGAAATACCTAGCACATCTTAAAGGCAATTAGCTTGATTTCTTCTGGGAATAAAAGGGCCAGGCAGATGCACCTACCTTGGTGCATCAAGGAGAACAGACACAGAGGTAGGCGCTCGAACACAGGGAATCGGATCAAAGGCGATTGGTCCTGAGCTTCTGTGTTCTCTTTCCCAGGGAACGTTGCACACACGTACACAATCTGCAAACACATTCTTATTCTTCTCCTGTTCCCACGAGGATTGAGTGGCACTCGCTGACCTTGGTTAGGTTTCTTTCCCCAGCCCCAAGGAGTAGCAGAGAGCAGAGCCAGCGCACCTTCCTGGTGATAGAACTACTGCATTTTCCTGACTCGGCGTCGCCATGGCTGTGTGCTGCCTGGAGGACCTTTACCCTCCCTCACCTGCCTTTAGAAATTCTCCTAATCATTCCTCAGCACCAGTTTGGTCTACGACGGACACCTTAGACTTTGTAGTCAGAGCTTCTTTTAAAACCTCAAGTTTGCTTTGGTGACCTTGGTTGCTGCCTCGAGACTGGACTTCCTCATGCTTGCATAAAAAGACAAGATGTTTCCTTTCTTCCACCAGTTGTAAAAATTAAATATCATTGCTAAGTGCCCAAAACATAGTTCATATCCGGAAAATGTTAGCTCCTCTCCTTCCTTTAAGACTCAAGCCAGGGACTTCCCTGGTGGCGCAGTGATTAAGACCCCGAGCTCCCAATGCAGGGGGCCTGGGTTTGACCCCTGGTCAGGTAACTAGATCCCACATGCATGCTGCAACTAAGGAGCCTGTGAGCCGCAACTAAGATCTGGCACAACCAAATAAATAAATAAATATTTAAAAGAACAAAAAGATTCAATGCAGGTGTTAATCAAAGGAGAAGTCTCTGTGGGTGCAGGGGTGATCAGGCACTGCCTGCCTTTACAGTATCTCCTCCCACATTTTTGCACTTATATTTGCTACTTGTGTCCTGAGGGCCCAACGTGTAGCTGCTGGATTGTGGCTGGTGGTAGTGATGGCTAAAGGGAGGTGACATGTATAGCAAGATGGGGATGACTCAGAATTGTGAAAATCTAAGTGGAAAGCAGGCGTTTCATCATACCCCTCTTCGGTATGCTTTGGGTTTACTTCAGGGTTGGTAGAAGAATTGATATAGTTACAAAATTCATAAAAGAAAAAAACGCTTTATTTAGAGTAGATTCTGCCCCATTCTCTCTGGCTCCCATCCACCATGGCAAGGACAAAATTGGGAGGTCAACCTGGGTCTATCCTATTGTTGGCAATAAATGTCTGTGAGTGTCACATTAAATTAACCCCGGGGGAAAATTCTGAGAGTGATCTGAGTAGTTTATCTGGATTGGTCAGCTGTGCTCTGGCACAGACCACCTTTAAGTGGAGACAGCTCTAGGTATATGAACATAGACCTCCAAAAATTCCCTATTAATATGTGAACCCTAAGAGGCAAAGCTATTTTACCCCAGTTAATCTAGACCCCAGTGGTCTCTAAAGTAGCACACAGAATGTTGTATGACGTGCACAAGACGATCTGTTGGGTTGAGAGAAAAAAATTCAAGTTTTTTTATTAACTTTTATCTCATCCTTTAAAAATTCCTAGCTGCATGTATTGATTATATACAGTACAATAGAACAGGGGTGTAATTAACAAATGCCTAGGCACGCATGGGGGACTCTGTTTTTGCGATTAGCATAAGGATGGGTTAGGGCACTAACACACTCTCCATTTCCTCTTCCAGATTGTGGTTTTGAACTTGCTCCCCAGAGCTAACTTCAGCATGCTCAAAAGGAAGCAGAGCTCCAGGGTGGAGGCCCAGCCGGTCACTGACTTTGGTCCTGATGAATCTCTGTCGGACAATGCAGACATACTCTGGATTAACAAGCCAGTAAGTTTCTTTTTGGAAGTGTGGAGAGGCCCACGCTGATATAAAGGAAATTTGAATCATTTAATTCAAAACTCATGTAGGTTTGGCTTTGAAATGTCTGAACTGCAGTAGAACGTGGATGAGTCTCAGAGTCTGGAGGTTGAGAACAATCCCGATGAAATAATGAGGTGCCGCTGTGAGTTATTCGCAGAGGAAGGCATGAGAGGTGGTTTGGCTCCCCCTTCTCCCTTCAGAGCCACGAAATGTAGAGTTAATACCACTTCTCAGATTGACCCAAAGCTGGAGACCGAGATGAGGAACCTGTTCGACCAGACTTCCTTTACTTACCTTCTCATGATGCAGGGACCTGAGGAGACAATCAGATGTTTGGAATTAAAGGTCTCCTTCTGAGTTGCACGGAAAGGTTAATGAGATAGTGGATAGTGTCTCTGAAGAATTTTGTCACCTTCTCTGCCTAATTAAACTGATGGGAACTTGAGGGGAAGCCTGGCTACACCAAGTGTCATTGTACACGAGACAGTCTAGCAGCCAGAGCTGGGGCGGAAGGCATAGCCACAGGGCTGGAAAGTTCAGCTCTAGGATCCTGAGTGGTATAAACTCCTTTGTCAAACCAGCAACAGGGGCTGAATTCAGGAAATGAACCGCTACTCTCGCAGTGCTTGCCTTTCCCTTGACCTTGACCATGATAAAGATGATCGGCCTTGGTCCCCCTGTCCTTTCCCGTCTAATCTGTCCTCAAGACTGCTTCTCGCCCGCTCACATTTCTTTCCACATTTCCGTGTCTGTTTCCGTCACCCTTCTGCTTTACGATCATTGAAACATCCCTTTTACCTACAGTGCAAATCAAAATGCGTTAGTATCACATGCAAAGCCCTTTATATTGTGGTTCTAACTTGTTCAGCAACTGCCCTTTCCTGCATCTACATACACTCTGTTCACCTGTCGGTGGCTTCCTGCTCTTCCGAGATGTTCGGCCAGTTCACATTGTTTCCTTTGCCCCGAGACCCTTTCCCAGCAGCTCAGATGAGTCACATCACCCTCACCCATGAAGGCTCAGATGTGACCCCTGCCCCCATCCACTCTGAGTTTCCTCCTTTGACCCTTCCCCACCATAGATGGAATGAACCTCTTCTCTTTCCACTTATCCTACTTTATATGTAAATAGAAATGATATTGTATATAAATATCTATGTTACGCACATCAGACTGAAAGTAGTGTTGAGTCAAAACTGTGTTGTTTCCATTTGTGTGTCCTCAGAGCCCAGCATAATTTCTGACACATAGTAGGTCTTCCATTCACGTTTAGAGACTTTGAACAGAATAGACAATAAAGCAGTCGCTAACTTTTTCTTAGTATCCACCACATACAGAGCTTTCTGAGAACTTCTGAAGAAGGTAGTTTTATAGATGTAGGCGTGTAAACACTAGAATGATTAATGCTTAATGAGAATTCATTCTTTAAATTCACTACAGTTTTGTTGTGGGAGAACCCATCTTTTGAAACTCTTGGGTAATTAGATCCTTTGTGTTGGAGGCCCAGATGGGGCTAAATTTACACACTGATGTTTATTGAAGCGCTTCCTAATTGCCATGAAAAGTACATCAACTTTTAAAGTTAATCATCAGTGACTTATATGGTATGGAATTAGCAGCATTATGTCTTCATGAAAATATTACAACTGTCATTAATATTATAACCCACTCACCAGCCTACAAGTGTCTGAGTCTCCTCAAAGTTCTGACAGGTTTTCTGTTTCTCATTGTGGGTGCTTGCTAGCTTGTGTAGCTGCAGAACCATCTACTATGAAACTAAAACACCTTCTTTCAGTGGGAGTATATTAAAGGATTAATGTGACTGCATATATATACAGGACAGTCAATAAATAACACATTGAGATTACGTTTAGGAATTGTGTAGTAACTGATTAGCTAGTAATATAAATTGTGTAGGTTTAGCATGCAGATGCGTTAATATTTTTTATCCTAGGTATTAGTTTTCATAATAAGATGTTATGCATGAGTAATTTTATGTCTTACACATATACAGATGTATACACACACATTTATCTTTTTAATTCCTACTTCTTTAGGTTGGGGTTAAGGAAAGTCTTCAAACAGCACGTGCACTGCCAGAATTGCACACAAACTTATTTTTTGGCATTTTAGGAGAGATATCTGGGCTAAATTTTTATAAAACATGTTCTCCAAAGTAAAGAGGAAAGTCCATTTATTATTAAGCTTTGAAAATATAGGATGAGAGCAGATTTTAAAATATATTTTTATACAAGGGTGTTGCATATAAGATAAAATAGAAAGAGAACCATTCTTATGGAATATGTATCAATTTATTTTAAGAAGCATTTGAGGTCTACTAGGCTAGGCCACTGTGCTAGATTCCAGGGAAGTTACAATAAATATGGTCCCCGTTTCTAGGTGCTCATAGTGCATAAAAAACTATGAAAGTAGGGGCTTCCCGGGTGGCGCAGTGGTTGAGAGTCCGCCTGCCGATGCAGGGGACACGGGTTCGTGCCCCGGTCCGGGAGGATCCCACATGCCGCGAAGCGGCTGGGCCCGTGAGCCATGGCCGCTGAGCCTGTGCATCCAGAGCCTGTGCTCCACAACGGGAGAGGCCACAACAGTGAGGGGCCCACGTACCGCAAAAAAAAAAAAAAAAAAAAAAAAAAAACTATGAAAGTAATAGCATATCACTTTTCTATCAATACATATATTGATTGAATCAGAATCTCCCTATATTATGGCCTTATGCCCTGGTAAGTATCAGAGCCATTGGGGTAGCCTGACCTGGTTAACATCGAAGCTTTGGCTTTTATTAATGCAGGACCACAGACAAGCCCCTTAACCTTCCTGAGTCTTAGTGTTTTCATGTGAAAATTAGGCTGCTTTGAGAATTAAACGATGTAAAATACGTGAAAATATTTAGCACGTTACACGTATTTAACGTGTTAGTTTCCTTCTTCCTTTTCTCCCTACTGGTGAAATATTTCCATCTCGTTATTACGTTTTCCAAATAGCATGGTTCATAACACAAGTTTAGGATATTTCGTGGCATCAAGATAGTAACTCCGGACCATCTCTGCAGTGGGTTCATTCTCTGCTGCGCATCTGTGCCATCATCAGCGTCATTTCTGTCTGCATGAACACGCCCATGACCTTCGAACACTACCCTCCTCTGCAGTACGTGACGTTCACCCTGGACACTCTGTTGATGTTTCTCTACACGGCAGAGATGATAGCAAAAATGCACATCCGGGGGATTGTCAAGGTGAGTGCTTCCGTGTTATTTAAGCTGAAAACCAAAATGCATTGAGAATCTAAATCAGTTTAATGCTTTCACATTAATTTCGGTCAAACAAAACGTCTCTTTATTTTATCGATATTGAAGTCTTTTTAAAAAGGGTATAACTCCAGATGTTGGTGAAAATATAATACATTAAGAATAATTAAAAAGTGAAGTCAATTGTGTAAGGCACAAAGTCTTGGAATATCTGAGAAGGAGCTAGATGGCCCCACTGCTGACTTCGTGAAGGCCGGAGGAGGGTCTTTCATGCCACCTATGGGGTGAGCATGCCACCTAGGCCAAGGAGGCACCTGTTGGTTCATGGAACGCAGAATAAACGTCATGTGATAAATTTGCAGTGCGATGGTAATCAGCAGGATGTCATTCACCTGAGGCATTCTGAACATATTAAGAGGGAAAAAGAAAGGACTTGAAATGGAAAGGAATTCCAGGACTGTAACACAAGGAATGTGTAACATGAAATTGGCACCATTGGGAGACAATAAATAAATAAATAAAAGAAAAAGGAAAAGAAAGAAAAAGAAAAGGAAGAAAATTTCTGTCCCGGGATATCTCTTTCTTCTGTAACCCTAACCTTCGCAGAGGGTTTTTATTTATTTATATTTTAACCTTCATTAAAAATATGTAGATGATGCTGTCTCTAAAGTATTTCAAATTGTACTATTTAGAGAGACAATGGTATAATGAAACAGCAGATTGGGTGTTAGGGTCTGACAAATGACAGATTTGACTCAAACCCTAGCCTTTTCTTTTACTGGCTGTATCAGCATCTCAAGTGCGGTAATTTTGATGAAGAAGGGCCTTATTTTGTATAAGCGTTTCAAGACTTTAACAAGATGATGCCTAAGATATAGTTACTGGGTCAATTTTTTTGCTTCTCTTTACAATAATTCATTGTGTGCTATCTTTAAAAAGGGAGTTCACAGTCAATGCACTACTTTTTTCACTTTTAACTTTTTAAAAACTTTTTATTATGGAACTTTAAAAATTTACAGGAAAGTAGAGATTATAGTTGTAATGAATCCTGTAACTCAGCATCAACAGTTATCAGTATTTTCCCAGTTCTATTTCATTTTAAAGCAAATCTGAGAAATCAGATTATTTCAGAAACAACTTCTTATGCATCGCTGACTGACAAAATCTTTTTTCTTACATATTGCATCTAGCACAATTAACAATAATTCTTTAATGTAGGCTAATACCCCATCCGTATTCATAATTCCCCAGGTGTCTAAAATATTTTCTTTTACAGTTAGCTTCTTTGAATCAGGACTCAAAGAAGCTGTACAAAGTGTATTTGTTATATTTTAAAATCTCATTTAAGTCTCTTTAAATCCTTTAGGTCTCAGCCCCACATGCCCTGCACAAAAATTTTCCATGTCATTGATCCATTGGGAAAGTGAGTCTTTTGTCTTGCAGAATGTTCTACAGTCTAGGTTTGGATAATTGCTTCCCGGTGGCTCTATTTAATAGTTTCTGTTTACCCCGTATTCCCTGAACCTTTTTGACTGTTGACCAGTGATGTACACAGGTGTCTCTTTCACCACGTGGTCACCACAAAACAGGTTGTCAAACTTTTGGATATTTGCCAATCTGTTGGGTGGCAAATGGTAACTCAGTGTGGTTTTAATTTGCATTTCCATTTGACGAGTGAGGTTGAACCTGATTCTATGTATATAAAGGCCCTTTTCAAGTTGTCATTATTTTTCACTCAAATTTTGGGCACTTTTTGTGTGTTAGGAATATTAGCCCTTTATGATGTAAATTGCAGTTATTTTTCCCCATTTGTCATTGTCTTTGGCTCTGCCTGTGGTTATTGGTACCACACACACTTCTTCCTGTCCCAGATCATGGGCAATCTTTCCATTCTATCAAGTCTGCTCCCGCACCTTAAAGGACTGTTTTATAGTTTTCCTCATGTAGATTTTGCACGTTTTTTGCTATATTTATGCTCTGATATATATATATTTTTTTGCTCTTGGTGTGGGGTCTTGTCTTTTATAATGTATTCTTACTTACTGTTGTTCTTCTAAATGAAGGCTGTTGATTTCTGTTTGTTAATATTATATCCTGCCACTTTACTAAATTTACTAAATTTGTGTATTGTTTATAGTAGTTTTTCCATTCATTCTTTTGTTATTTCCATATCATCATATCGTATACAAATAAAGACAGGTTTGCCTTTTTCTTTCCAGTTCTTATGCCTCTAATTGCTGCCACTAATTTAATTGGGCCAGCTAATAATACCTACAAAATTTTAAATAGTTTTAGAGACAGTGCGCATCTCTGCTTAGCTCCCGGCTTTATTTAGAACACCTCTAATGTTTCCTAATTAAGTAATCTGAAGGATTTGCGTTTTAAGTATGCATATTTTATCAAGTTAAGGGAATAAACATTAATTCCAACTTTCAAGAGTTGCATCTTGAATAGCTTTTAAATTTTGTTGAATGATGATTTTTCTCCTTAGCTCTTGTAATAGTGTGGATTTCCTAATAATTGAACTATCCTTACATTCCCAGAAAAAACTCAGCTGGGTCATGACACAGTTTTGTTCTGTTTTAATCGGTTATTTCATTATATTTGTTATTATTTTCCTTGTGTAAATTTTGTCTAATCTTTGTCAGGTTTTGATGTTAGATTTTCTCTGTGTGTGTGTGTGTGTGTGCACTTATATGCTCTAAAATAATCTGAGTAATCTTGAAATTATTTTAACTTGGAAAGTTTGTTCGAAATCCCCTGTGAAACCATCTGATTCTAGTGCCTTTTTGGTAGGACTCCCTCTTCTTTCTGTTTCTCCTAGGGAAATTGGTCTGTTTAGACTTGCTTGGTCTGTTGGGGGTCTGTTTGATGAAGTAAATTTTCTTATGAAATTATTCACTATTTAATTTGTTTAATTTACTAACAGTGTATGTTTATTATGCACTGATTTCCAGCTAAAATATCTGTACAACTCTTTGCCAAACAATGTGAAAACTTACTAAGAAAAGTGTAACCTGATGCTTAAAATAGAACACGATGCACACATATACTTTATTTGGGTTGGTAGACTCAAGTCCACGTCCCTGGAAAGGCTAATGGGAAGAGAGGGAAGAGGAGGTAGTGATACACTTAACGCTTATCAATTGTTAAGTATTTAGATAAACATTGCCAGCACAAGATTTACCCCCCAAGAACAGCAGAGCTGCATGCATGCACATCTTACCTCCTTGCAGGATTCACGGACAACTTCAATGTTTCCACTGGCACCTGTACAGATTCGCTATAGTGGTTCTTCTAGTTACATAGTGATTTGGGAGCAAGTATTTTAGCAAATGTAAATAGCAAAGATTTGTGTAGTGAGAATTCAGATAGTGAGAGATAGACCTTCAGTATTTTGTGAAAGTGCTGTAATAATGGTCTGAAACAGGTACAGGGGAAGGGGGCACAAAAAATAGTGAAAAAAATCTGCTTGAAGATGTCAGTGAAGAGCAATGTGAAGTGATGTCTTGAAGTGAGGAGGTGTAGTCTATGGTGGGGGTATTTGCAGAGGGAAGTCAAGGGTTTCACAGAGAGAGAAAAGCAACGCTTTGAGACACACAGGCTTGGAACACCCTGGAGCCTTGGGGCACTCTGCGTAGTCAGAAGTAGCAGATGGGATGCTCAGGGAGCAGCTGGAAGGGACCCTGTGAAGGCAGCCCTGCTGCACCGTGGAGGGCCTTGCAGCCCTGCGAGGAGCTCAGGCTTCCTTCTGTGGTCAGTTAAGATGCGTGGGGCATACGAATCTGAGAGTGACACCCTCTGATTTGTATTTGAGAAGCTCACTGTGGAGGTCACACGCCCCACGCACGACAGGAGAGGGAAATTGGAGCACAAAGTCCTTCCGGCAGAAAATGTCCTTCAAAATTTTCATTAGAGGAATTTATGTGTTTAAAGGATTTCACATCTTTTATAACATCCCCCAAACTTGACTACATCTGCCAATTAATTCCTACTGCCCAATAATTTGTTTCTAATTGCCTCCCCCACTAACTCTTGTTCCAAGAAGCATTCTAGCTCACCAAATCCCTACAGGCAAAAATAAAGCATTTGGGTGATACATGTTTGTGTTGCTGCAAAGCGTTCCATGTAGTGCAGACTGAATTCTTCAGACAATTCTCAGTTGTCTATTTTTCGTCTGGCAATAGACCTGGCTAAAAGTAGCATGCATCCTCTGAGCACTGTTGAAGTAATAAAAAATAATGCTAAGACGCAGTGACAGATGGGCCCTGGGAACTCAGAACAATAAATCATGTGCTTATGAAACTACACCCATGCATATTGTTTTGTAACTCCAACCTATATCCCTATAACTGTCTTCAGGTAAATGTGTTTGGTTTCTCTGCTTGTGAAGTCCTTGCATGGCAATTTAAGTTCCTCTCTTATACTGTATAATTGATTGGCAGCCTCCAAGTGTTTATCTTTATAAAAATTGACGGACAGCTCTTGAATAACTCATCTCCTCAGACACCAGCCTGCTGATTTCCACCCATAACTCAAATACTCTCTGCTCTCCCTTTCTTGTTGATGCAACAAACAAGTTAAAACCTTTCTTTCATATTGGAGGCATTAAAACTTCTCAGATACCACTGGGCCTTCGTGTGTGTTAGGTTCTGGTTACACATTTTGGAAGCAGGGGAAAGGGACAATTTATTATTTACAAATATTGTAACTTGAACATTAATACAGTAGGATTTTAAAGGGATCTGGACGTACTGACAAATTGAATCATAGCACCATTTAACCAGTTATGGTGAAGAGTCTTTGAAAATACAAATTGAAAAAGAGGCAACTTGATGAATACGTCAGACACAAAATGCAATATGAGATTATGTTACCGAACCAAACTTGGGTCCGCTCACCCTCCCGCAGTAAAGCCAATCTACTGACACTGTGTTGTGCTGAAGGAAAGTGCAGTGTTTATTGCAAGACCAAGCAAGGGGAGTGGGTGGCTAATGCTCAAGGACCCAACTTCCCTGAAGGCTTTCAGGGAAGGAGTTTTAAAGGCAAGGTGAGGGTGAGGGTCAAGTAGTGCATGATCAGCTCATGGAGCTGGTGGTGAGGTGACTGCCTTCTGGTTCCAACCAGTCTGGGATCTAGGTGCTGGTGGTCAGCATGCAGTTGACTTCTTCCACCTGATGGAGGTTTTAGTATCCTTTAGTACCTCAAGGATATGGGCTCAGAATAGTATCTATAGGCCTTGAAGAGGAATTAAAAGTCTTTGACTTTGTTTTATGGCTAAACTATTATTTTGCCTTGTTTTCCTTTGTTTCTGTATTTTCTCACTTCTGTGGTTAAACTTGCTCTTTGGAACTCTGGGAAGGCCTAGGAGGCTAGAGCTTTTCTACAAACAAGAGGTGGGGGACAGGGCAGAGTCCCACTTGGCTTCAATTATATTTCAAAGTGCCAGGTTTCAAAGTCCCTATTCTGTTTATTAAAAGGTATTTTACACTTATGGAGCCTTGGTGATTATCAATAATGATTGATATGATATCAATTTCAATTCATATTTACAATTCAATCGTATCTACAATTTCATTAAAATGCAAAAATTATATAAACCCTGACCTGGTTCCTATTTGCATGGCACATGGTCTTTGCTGATTCAAACTACACTAATCCAAGAAATATCCAAACGTTATCTCATCATTTCAACTGTGATCTTTCATGATTATGAAGGAAAAGAGTCTTAACTCTAAGGTAGTGCATTGAAAGGTACTCCATCTTTCTCTTTTTGCTGCAAAGAATCATTTCTTTAAAGGAACAATTTTAGTAGCTTCAGTGAATGGATAGATGCATGGATGCATTCATGAAGCATATGCATTGACTTCTTACTGCCTGCATTGTAATCTACAGAGGCTCTAAGACATGGTTCCTGTGCTTATCTCATCAATCATTTAATATCTGCTGTATGTCGTACATGGTGCTAGGTGGTGGGAGTGCCATCCGAAGTAGTCTAGTAAGTTTCAAGATGCTACTAATCTTCAGAACAAACTCAAACATTTACAGTGGGGAATAGACCTTTTCTTAAATGCAACACCAGAGAATATGTTTAGAGAAGATTTAAGTAGGAAGCCCAAACTGCAGGGACTAAAATATAAACTCATTAAACGACTGGATGGGGATTACAAAGGACTCTTCTGTAGGTTACACAGTATGAACCTTATTTATTTACATGAGCTGAGTTGCTGGTGGTAGCATGATGTGTGAGCAAAAGTGCTGATCAGAGTAGGCTGTGGTCAGACCAAAGTATGGAGGGAAAAGTTGGCACAGACCGTGGGGAATTTTTCAGGAAGACGGAACAGCATGAAGAACAATGGATGCTAAAGGGCAAAAGGTTAAAAGAAAAGATGGGAAAAATCTGGGTGTTATTGGCCTTTGTATCCCAGGTCACTATAACACAGCTTGTTAAAGGTTTTTATAAATAATGGACGACCCCTGGAAACAGGAACCAAAACATAATGTATAAAACTTCTGCTCAGCGGATTATTTCACGTATTATACCAGACAAGTAAAAAGAAGCCAGTTTTAGTTGACCATTATGTGCCATCTAGTATGTGGTGGTTCTTACTGGGGACAGCCAGATGCCACTGTGAATTTCTGGAACGTCTAAATCAGAAAACATTCCAGATAATGCAACTCAAATGACTTCGTAATTCAGAAATAGTTTTCTACGTTATACAGTAGTAGTTTTTGCTAAGCCAGTTTTCATAATATGAGGTCATCTGAAATTCGAATGTGTTTTTATGCTTTTGTTTTATTTGGGACCCTAAATGATTTAAAATAATCCTTTTATGTAGTTCAAATTATACTTCAGGGCAGCTTTGCAACATCAATTTCTTTAGCAGACAAACTTATGTAGTAAATAAAAAACAAAAATTCAGCCAACTCTGTTACTGATAACTTTAGGTTGTGAATTTGTGAGGCCCAAGTTTTTCAAATTTGACTTTATTTGCGCCAACTGACAAAGTGATTTTTGTTAAAGCTAAAATTTTCAACTTAAAAAAAATTTAATATTGAAAATCTATTAAAAAAAATATAACACATGACCATTAGTCAAAAGACACATGTATGGATATTCTGTGAAAATTATGTCTTTCTTCCGCCCTTGGTTCTCGCCATTCTGTTCCCCTCCCAGGGAAATACCACTATTTATCCTCACTTTTTATATTTTAAATAAACCTCAATATAATGAGAAGCTCTTACCCTGTATCTAATTGAGCATAATTTGTTACTAAAGCAAATTATGAGCAACAATAGAGGTTAAATGTAGTAATACTACATGCAACATTTTTTAATGCAAAATAGGAATAAAATAGTAATAGTGTTCGGGAAAAAATATTGTATAAGCTCATTCTATTTGGGTGCCTGTGTACCCAGTGATCTGTAATTATTCTCTTTCTTGCCTAATATTTACTTTTAATTGTTACTATTTTAAAATAGTTCTCTGCTGAGCCCCATAAAATTTCAGTTTTCATTTTTGGAATTTTTTACATTTTTTAAGCAATCACAATTATGCCTAGTTCTTCAAATAAAGATCAAGTAATATTTTTCTCTCACTTTTTGCTCAACAACAAGTAAAGAACACATTTGTTTACTAAAAGTCAATTTGAAAATATATACTTTAATTTTTCTGTGTAACACTTATCAACATCATATACTGTATATTTACATTTTTAAAAGTTAACATTTAAAAACATTTTATAAAATAATGCATTCTAATGTCAGAGTAGACTCACAAGTAAAAAATGAAAGTAGTATGTCTTCCTTATCTTTCTTTTACATTTAAAATCCCAATTAAAGTTAAGTCGATATATGTTTATTTTGAAAATGAAGGCAAGTTTCTTCATCTTCACTTCTAATTCAGTTCAACATGAATTCCTGGCTAATTTTCCACTAATGATGGTTGTTCCCAGAGATTTAAAGTCCTTCACTGACCACTGTGTGCTCAATGGCCAGTGAAGGACTAACCTTGGTTCTTATAGGAAGAGGTGGTTTTAGGACCTAAGCAGCCTATTAAGTAGGATGGCCTCTGGTTCCTTATGTGGTGGACTCTGTGTGGCTAAGAGAAAAAACAGTGATGTTTTACCTTTGCATGAATTTAAAATTTTACATGCAAAGTTCTGCAGTTACTTGTGTTTTATAAATTATTTTCCTCATATATAATACCACTTAAAATGCTAAAAGTGTTCTTTTGGAAGGTCTGCTCAATTATGATACAAAAATTGTACATAGCTTATACTGAATTAACACTTGATTATTCCCTCCACAGATGTTTTTTGAAATTATTCATTTTGTCTGATAACGCCATGTGAAATTTATTTTTAGGGGGATAGTTCCTATGTGAAAGATCGCTGGTGTGTTTTTGATGGATTTATGGTCTTTTGCCTTTGGGTTTCATTGGTGTTACAGGTAATTAAACACTTTTAAATTACAAGGGGGTATTTTCCAAAATGGGCATGATTTTACATTGAAAATCTAAATAGATATATTAAAGAGTATATATATATTTCATCCTGCATATTAAATGTGTTCTTTTCCATTTAATAACTATTGTATGATTGACAAACATTTCCTAATTATCATCTTGCCTCTGCTGGTAAATGGAATTCTTTTTCATCTTTTTCATAGTATTTTTAACCCTTTCGCCATTACTTTGTGTTCTAGATACTCAAAAAGTTCCACCAAAGACCATTATTAGTGAGGAAGGCTTAGCATGCTTATTCTGTATTCTGCGTTGGCACTTTGTAATAAAAACTGTGCCTTGATGGATTATATAGGAAATGAACAAGATTAACGACACTTTCATTAGTTTATGTATTTGTTTCTCTTAAGAACGCTATAGCTTCAAAATGTACTCCAAAGAAAGTTGATTTCGGTGGAAGATAATGCAGGGCACAGGATGAACCTCTGATGCTGTCTGTATAGTCCTGACTACAAGCATTGCTAAGCGAAAGTCTGAATTGTTTGTTCACCTCTGAATTTGCAGGTATTTGAAATCGCTGATATAGTTGATCAGATGTCCCCTTGGGGCATGTTACGGATCCCACGGCCACTAATTATGATCCGGGCATTCCGGATTTATTTCCGATTTGAACTACCAAGGACCAGAATTACAAATATTTTGAAGTAAGCACTGCTTTTACGTAAGTTAAGGGGATAGGTTTATGATTTTGGGGGGTAAGTTTTACCTACTTTACCTATTTTTTCCCCCTAGGCGATCAGGAGAACAAATATGGAGTGTTTCCATTTTCCTCCTTTTCTTTCTACTTCTTTATGGAATTTTAGGAGTTCAGATGTTTGGGACATTTACCTATCACTGTGTAGTAAATGACACAAAACCAGGGTAAGTTTATCTACTAACTGCATTTTTCAAAAAATAGATCTTTATTGGAGTATAATTGCTTCACAATACTGTGTTAGTTTCTGTTGTACACCAGAGTGAATCAGCCATATGCACACACGTGTCCCCGTATCCCCTCCCTCTTGAGCCTCCCTCCCGCCCTCCCTATCCCACCCCTCTAGGTCATCACAAAGCACCGAGTTGATCTCCCTGTGCTGTGCTGCTGCTTCCCACTTTTATCTAGGTGATTCATAAGGACTTTTCTGCAGTTCTCATGAGAAAAACCTCTGTCTCAATTTTTAAAAAAGTATTTATGTGCCCTCTATGTTCTGTATTCTCTGCTTCAAAATTGTTTTGTGCAAATGTTTAAGACAAATACTCAAGACAAGCCAGACTGAAAAATGTAACCCTGTGGGAAAGTAGATTCAGCGAATTCAAAGTGTACATTTAGAAAGTTTCCTCAGCGTGGGAACATAATACTGTCAGGATATTTTCATATCTTATTTAAATAAGATGGGAATGGAAAATGGTATAACTGCTTTGAAAAACAGTCGGGCAGTTTCTTAAAAATTAAACAGACATCTCCCATATATCCCATTCATTTATTCCTGGGGCTTAACCAAGAGAAATGAAAACTTATGTCCATACAAAGACTTATACATAGACTTATGTATGCTTATACATACAAAGGCTTTATTTGTAATAGCCCACTTTGGTAACACCCCAAATTTCCATCAACAGGTAAATGGATTAACAAATTGTGGTATATCCATGTAATGACTACTATTTAGCAATAAAAGAAGTATGAGATATTGATATACATAACATCTTGAGTCTCAAGATAATTACATTGAGTAAATGAAGCTAGATGAAAAAGAGTACATATTCTGTGGTTCTATGTATATAAAATTCTAGAAAATGCAAGCTTGTCTATGATGATATAAAGGAAATCATTGATTGCCTGGGAATAAGGGTTAGGGTAGGAGAAAGAGATGACCAAGGGGCACTAGGAAACCTTTGGGATTAGTCAGTATGTTCATTTTCTTGAGTGTGGTTCTGTGCCTATGTCAGAATTTATCAAGCTGTTCTTTTTAATATGTGCAATATATTGTATGTCACGTATACCTTACTACAACTGATTTTCATCATATGGTAAGGCAGTTTTCCCCGCACTATTTATTGTGTGTCATTACTCACAGAATTTAACGCTACGTTTCTCATTTACTAATTCCCTGTCTATATTTGGGTCTGTAACTATAATCTCTATTGTGCCTGATTGACCTATTTGACGATCCCTTCGCCAATATCACGCTCTGGAGCTCGTTTAAATTATAATATGTCTGTATGCCTGGGAGTCCCATTTCCTGCTCCCAGACTCACATGGGCTTAGGACCCTGTCTTCTGCTTCTTGTAGGCATTGAAACCCAAGCTCATGGCTACTGGGTACTTAGTCCCCATTGAGACCACCATTTAGTCAACTCATGTATTTCCCTTCCTCTAGTTTTTAGTTTCCTCTTATATGTTGCCATTTTGGAATGTATTTTTCTTTCTTCTAAGCCCAGATATGCATTTTTAAATGTTAGTGTTTATCCAACAGATCTAGCTGTTTGTAGTGGAAGGAGCTAAATTTAATGTAGTCCATCTTGCTAGAATTAGCACTCTGGCACTCACAGCTATTTTTTTCCCTATTTTCCTCATTACACTGTGAGGTCCTTAAGGATACATTTGGGAAAGGGTCGATAAGATTCATTTCCCTGTGGTCAGTACCTAGTATCCTAGCACAGAGTAAGTACTTAGTAACTATTTATTGACGGCATGGTTAATAATGTGTTATATTTAGACAGATAATGACAACTTTATGACAAATTGATAAAGAAGAGGAAATAAAAAAAGAACAGAGGAAGAAAAGCAAGTTGCTAAAAGTGACAAAGGAGAAATTGTTAAAAAATAGAAAAGCAACTTTAAAAGCAGAGGATAGCAGTGAATTAGTACAAACACAGGATAGGAAAGTTGAAGGAAGTGGTGAGTAAGGGAGTTGACTTGTGTGGGTGAGGGAAGAAATGCGTGGAAGGAAACCTGTAGGTAGTTTTTTTTTTTTTAAATGTATGTGGGCTGTAGAATATGTCTAGATTGTTCCATGAATGAATATGAGGGTGGAAAAATATCGTGTGGGCAGAGACAATAGACGTAGAAGTGACGAAAAGAGAAAGCTTCTGGGTAAGGAAGCAGCTGTGTTCTAACCGCAGTGAGTTTAAGAGGCTGGTTTAGAGTTCCCATTTTATTAAAAACCAAGTTGAAAGGCAAGAATTCTCAAACTTGTTAACCCAGCTAGGAGATCAGGCATCATGCTGCAAACTTAACTTTGACACAGAAAATATAATACAAATAGGGCAGACAGGTATGAGAGTCATCTGAACTCATGGCCTTTGAATCATTCAGTAAGTCCTCTTAGCCAGCTCCGTGCTGTACTCTGTTCTCAAAAATGAGTGTCTGAAAAAAATGTTAAAAGACCTCTCATATTCTATTAGCTCCAGCTCATTACGTTATCCTAAAAAAAAGGAGTGCACTGGGAAGAATTTCATACGTGTTGGCAGACTTTTCAGTTACTAGAGACATAGCAGTTATAGGGAGACGTCTGCGTTTTCTCTTTCTTATATTTGTAAAATCTGCCCAATGGCTATGTACACACACATGGATTTTGCCTTCTCTTTATGTGACTCTTAATTTACTATTTGAGAAGAAAATACATAACTGGCCACATGGTTTTATGAGCAGTGTTACTGATAAAAACAATTTTCATAAGTTTGATGACTTATTTCAAGGACCAATCATTTCCACCATTTTTCTTTTATATTTTCAGTTCAGTGTTAACTGAGTTTTAAAGTCTCGCTCATTAGCAGAAAAACCGTCAATACAGTTTTACCGTTAGTTCCAGCCCAGACATTAATTTGCTTTCTTTTTAGAGACTCAAACAGTGTCCAAAGTCAGAATGAAACATATAAAAATCCCCATTTAAAAGAATTTCCCAACTCTTTTCTTTCCTTTTGTTGCTTCTTAACTAGGAATTTCTCATAAACATCTCTGAGTCAGATATTAAGCTTTGGTATGATGGTTGTGTTTCCAGAGATAAGTGTTGCCAGTTGCTGTCATGACCTCATTTCTCTTCATCATCATCCTTTAACAATTGTTCCAACCTCTGCTTAATTTGCATGCACTGTAGCCTAATAACGGGAGAGCTTTCAGGCAGAGATGCGCCTGTTCAGAAACCTGTATGTCCTAGGTTTCGCGGCTGACCTCCAGAACTGATTATGTTTAATCTGTGAAGCAAACAGGATAAATAAGGAAGGAATTCAATACATGGAATTTTGCTTTTGAATGGAGCTGATTTCTTATAAAGCAGATAGAAGGGCATCTCAGCTGTGTCCTCTGTAGCATTACTAGTAAAGCTTTAGCTTCTTCTCTGGTAATGAATTGTGACCTAAGGCAATTATGGAAGAAGTAATGGGATTTGACTAAGCAAGGCAGTTCATATCCTAAAGAGAGCTGAGGAGGGCAGTGGCCTGTGGCAGAAACAGGTGTTGCAAAATGCCAAACGTGCTGGCAGAAATCTCCCTGAAGCTAAAAGAGGGACGTGTAAAAAGGAGCTGGTAGGTGAAATAGAAAAGGTGAAGATTTACCTGACACCTGATTATCATTCCTGAGAAAGGAGAGAAATTTATTCATAGCTTAGTATCAAATAATGACATCTCATCCCCAAGACTGAGATAATTAGAAAAGCTTTAAGGTAAGGAAATGTAAATATTAAGTTCATAAAAGTTTACTACGTGGAGAGAGGATTCAACCACGAGTCTGGGTGAATATTTGTAATGACTGGACCATCAGCTTTAAGACCCAGAGGTAGGGGACCACACGTCACAGGCACCCAGGACAATCCTGGTGTATCCCTGTTGCTGCAGAGTAATTACTAATAACTTCCTTTGTGATCTCAGGAGAGCCTCAGTATGGACAATACATTTTATGGTTACCCCACCCAACGGCAGTTTTTAGGACTTGGTGGTATTTTATAAAATATCGCTAAGACTTAGACCAGAGACAATATAAAGCCAGATTTGGGGCAGTTTTCTATTGCTGGTCCAAATAAAAAATTTTTAAGTTTTCCCTTTAGGGTACTTATAAAATAAATGAATGATTGTCTTATAAATTCCGTTCACAACATAACGAGGTTTTTTAAAAATGGAGAGGTCAGAAGAATTAAAAATAGAAACATGGGACTTAGAATATTAATTTTTAATTTCCATGGATTTATCAAGAGAGGGTTTTGTAGAATATGTAAAATCATAAGTGCCTCAAATTCATGCAAAGGTCTGTGAAGTCTTCTTGATTAATATTTAAACTTCTTTTGAAAAGATGAAAAAAGACTACTCTATTTAACTTACAGGGCTCAGGCTGAGATATCTGCCAAGTGGGAGATATAAGAACAAGTTTGGATATTGGAAACATTTTCTTTAATATTTAAGAAATGAAAGTACTCTGATGATATATGTAGATTTCTAAATAAATTAATAGCAATGATTGTGGAACACCTATTATGTCTCAGATATTTTGCTTGTAACTACTTTTTAGAACAATCTGAAAGGATTATTTCCCCCATTTTGCAGATGAAGACACAGCCTCAAAGAGGTTAAATAATGTGTCCACATGGTAAACGAGAGAGCTGGGATTTGAACTCCCAGCCCATGCTTGTGCCGCCATTTAACCAACCTCTGCAATGTTATAATCCCACATTCATAAACCTATTTCACATACAGACCCACATCCGTAACCATAAACTCTTCATAATATATATCGTAGAGAAAATTAAAACCATATTACAGCTGGTTTCTATCTCTATGTTGATGTTATATTCCAGGGGGTTCAGTCTCATCTGAATCTATAAAATAGTGATATGCAATATATTTGTATTACTCCATATATCTCTTTTAAATTTGTTGTGCACATGCATCTCAAAGATGCAGACCACTTGAGCCACCAGTTAGATGAACATTTCATATGATGATAATGGTTTAAAATTAAATGTAAGAAAATATCTGAGGGAGTTCCTTGGTGGCCTACTGGTTAGGATTCTGGGCTTTCACTGCCATGGCCCAGGTTCAATCCCTGGTCAGGGAACTGAGATCCCACAAGCTGTGTGGCATGGCCAAAAAAAAAAAGAAAATATTTGAGAATCAACTAAACTCCCATATGAAAAATTAATACCTGTGTGATTTTCACCAAAAGAGCAAAAGCATTCGTGAGAGTCTTCAGGATAAAAAAAGAAAATCCTACAGGTTGAAAAGGGTCGAAAAGAAATCGAGTAATTTATTTTGGTCAGTTATACTATAGCACTTCTTTTGATCTTATGTTTACTTCCCCCAAAGAGGATAATGTAATAATATAGATTTTATTATTAATATGATTAATAATATATTTATTATATATTATAATCATATGCAATGCTAATTTATAATTATTATATTGTAATTAATATGTTAATAATTATAGTAACTAGTTAATATAATTATTAATATATGACTCCGATTTATTGTTAGTGGAAATAACCTTCATTGAACAACTGATATCTGTTATTTTCTCATTTAATACTCCTAACAATCTGGTAAGTTGTGTTCTACTTTTACACTCCTTATTACAGAGAAGGAAATTGAAGCTCAGTTTCCTTGAAGAAGATGTCTAAGATGAAACAGCTTGGAAGTACCAGAAGCAAGGTTTAAAACCAGATCTCCTTGACACTGATTTCTGTGCTTTTAAATGTTTACTGTAATTCTGTCAATATGTGAGGTGATCTTCAGCATGTGTCTCTCCAGAGTATTTGAGTAAAACCTTTAATTCTTCTTTGGTTCCAAGAAGCGCATGCTTAGGAGACAAGTTCTAAATGGGCTGTATGAGTAAGTGGTTAAGGCTGCCTGTTTGAGGGCTGAGTTCTCAGATGATGCACTGCCACTTCGGAACATACTGCATGAATGGGAAATGAAGAGCGTGCCGATCCAGCCCCTGGCAAAGAGTGTTGACTGTAGCTGCTTTCGTAGGCAGCATATGTAGTATCATTGTGATGTCTCAAGTTCAGCCAGACCAGCCTGCTTTTCCCCGGGATAGAAGCCGCACCAGCATGCCATGACTATAGCGGAACAAGCAGTCCGTTTCGGGAATTCATTTCTAGGGTTAGCTCTCTTAAGCAGAGAGAAATAGAGTCAGTAGGGTGTATACGTATAGAGAGAAAAAGAGATTTATTTAAGCAGTTGGCTCATGTGATTGTGGGGACCAGCAAGACCAAAATCTTCAGAGCAGGCCAGCGAGCTGGAAATTCCAGCTGGAGTTGATATTGAAGTCCTGAGTCCAAAGGCAGTCTGGAGATAAAATTCTTTCCTCTTTGGAGACTTCTCTCTTAAGGCCTTCCACTAATAGGATGAGGCCCACCCACATTATAGAGGGTCTTCTGCTTTACTTAAAGTCTACAGATTTAAATGTTAATCACATCTAAAAAACACTTTCATGGCAACATCTAGACTGATGTGGACCAAAGATCTGGACAACACAGTCTATCCAAGGTCACAAATAAATTCAGCCTATAAATTTAGACTGTGTCAGGAGCTGTATGAAATTGAAAGTTACACTGGGCAACAGTCGAGTTGGGAAGAATCCAATGAAGAGTTGACCACACAAACATGAGTGACACGGGTCCCAAGTGCCAGAAATGAAAAGCGTGGGTGCTTTGAGAATTTCTAATAGGGAAACCTAACCCAGTCTGAGTGACTTAGGGTGGCTCCCCTGAGAAGGTGACATTCAGGCTGGGCCCTGAAGGCTTAAAAAATGGGACTAACGAAGCAAAGATGGGAGGAGAGATTTCCAAGCAGGGGAGAAGGTTCTGCAGTAGATGGAGCTCATGGAGAGCTGGGGGAAGACAAACATGGTTGGATGCTAGGACACTTGGAGGGGCAGGAGCCAGGTCCTTCACGGTCTTGTAGATCATATTAAAGATTTGTCACTGACCGACACAATGTAGGACAGTGATTATGAAAAGCCTCTCTACGTGCCTGTGACAAATGGATAAGAAGGGCTGAGAGAGGCTGCAGAATGACCAGTTAGGAGGCCGGATTCTGGTGCAGGTAGAGGTGGACATGGAGAGTTGAATGAACCCAAAAGATATTTTGGAGAATATTTAGGGAACATGATGATTAGTTATAAGGGTGACAGGGGAATAAGGTATCAAGATGATTCCAAGATATCCGGATCGCTCAACACTTTGGATGGTGGTGCTCTGGTGCTGCTTGTGATGAGAGGGAACGTTGGCAAAGGGTCTGAGTTTAGTATGGGGTCCATAGAGTTGGAGGTGCTTGTGGTGTAGCAAAGTAGAGAGATCTAACAGGCAGTTGGACATGTAGCTCTGGGACTCTAAAATGGCATCTAAGATAGTAGAGAATTGAAACTATGAAAGTGGACTTAATTGCATAGGGGGAGAGCATCATGAAAGCCAAGGACCAAGCTCAGAGCAACTCAGTACTGAAGGTGAATTACAGGAGGAGGAGATGGAAAAGGAGAATGACCTGAGACATATGGACAGAACTAGCATCTTCAAAGCCAGCCGCGTTGTGTCTCTCTGAGCCTTCCTTTCCACACAGGCACAGTTCTCTAACCACAACCGGAAAAGGCTTTCCACATTGAAGAACTTGTGCGATTAGGTGGGGCCCACTTAGGTAATCCAGGATGATCTCCCCAACTCAAGAGTTTTAGCCTTGTTCACATCTGTACCTTAATTCCTTTTTGCCAGGTAAGATAGTATATTCACAGGTTCTGGAGGTGAGAACGTGGACGTCTTTAGGGGGCTGTGAGTAAGAAAGTATTGATTCCCACTTAAGCATGAATGGATATTTATTATGACTGGGAGAATCATTGTCTCTATTTAGGATATGGCTGGTTGGAGCGAGAATTTCACCCCCCTGAAAGTGGCGGGGGTGGGGGAGGTGGAGGTGGGATGAATTGGGAGATTGGGATTGATATATATACACTAATATGTATAAAATAGATAACTAATAAGAACCTGCTGTACAAAAAAATAAAATTCAAAAAAAAAAAAGAAAAAAGAATTTCACCCCCCCTAATTCCAGAGAGCCTCTTGTTCTATCCTGACTATCTGAGGGAAAATGAACGAGGAAGTAATTAACAGTAACAAATAAAAATAAAATCTACAAAATTCTTGTTAACTGAGAAGATGAAACTAAGATAAATAACCAGTAGATATTCTGAAACTCATGATGTTCATCTCAGTTTTTAGAAAGGATATTTATCATGTGGTTTTAGATACGTAAGTTCCAGAGCAATTAATCATCTAATAAATATGTCTCTAATAAGCGTCCTCTAAGAGCTTGATGTTGGCAAAAATAACATGTTTCAAATCTGCTGCCTCTGAAGCCAAAAGATTTCAAAATACTATCTGTGCTGGTGAGGGTTGTGCTTCAAATGGGAATCAGTACTAATATGAAAGAAAAAACAAGTGGAATCAAAGAGGAAAAAATACCCTAATATTTATAAGTTAATGAAAATGATCAAAATAGTTAACAATTATTGACTGATTAACTTATTTCCAGTGCTATTCTGAGAGTGGTACATTACCACATTTAATCATTAACACCCCCACACACAAGGTAGGTATA
This sequence comes from Pseudorca crassidens, assembly GCF_039906515.1. Classification (NCBI taxonomy): domain Eukaryota; kingdom Metazoa; phylum Chordata; class Mammalia; order Artiodactyla; family Delphinidae; genus Pseudorca; species Pseudorca crassidens. Next base: position 10,465,283 of record NC_090313.1, read on the forward strand.
ATTGCCATCCCCATTTTTGAAATGTGGAAACTGAGGCTGTCCTTGCCAGGGCTAGGGGTTCAATCTAGGGAATGTACAAACTTCAAACTATAAATTACAATAGGTCACACCTAGCACTTATTGTCTACCAAGTGCCTGTTTTAAGTATTTTACAGATGTAACATTTTCCCCACAGCTCCTTGAAGGAAGTATTTTCCTGCCATCATAGAGATGAGGAAACTGAGGCACAAATTGGCGAAGTCACACATGTAGTAAGGGCTGAGCCAGAATTCACACCCAACAGACTGGCGCCAGAGTCCAGTTATCCAAATAACTGAAAGATGATGTTTTTTGAAACCGTTTTGTGTAGACAGAGTGTTTTTGTCAGATATTTGCTGCTGTTGTCTTTTTAAAGTATTGGAAGTGAAAAAAAATTACTGATTTTGATGGGCTAGTACACTTTCCCCTTCCAGCACTTCACCTTACCTTCCTCACTTACGAATTAAGAACTAGGTCATCTATAAGGTTTCTTTCAGCTGCACAATTCTGTGAACAAAATGCTTTCAGGATCACGTACCAAAATTCCTTCTGTTCTTTTGAGAATCCTTTATTGTGTTTTCACATGCCAGGATTTATGTTACATTTTATTATTGTAATGACTAATAATCATTTATAGTAAGCATTTATTGAGTGCTTGAAACACGCTAGGTGCTGTGATGAATGCATTACTTGGTTTATTTTACTTAAAGCTCACACAAGCTTCTCTCCCTGTTTCACAGATGAGGAAACCGAGCTTAGAAACATTTAAAATTATTCAAGTCACACAGCCAGTCAGTGGCAGAGCTTGGAACCAACCCAGAAAGCCTTCCTCTGAAACTCTGAAGCCCAGTCCCCTTACCACTTTGTTCTGATGTGTGGGTACAAACTCAAGAACATAGAGTCAGGCTAGACTTAAGCGAAGATGCATCATTTGGCCTGCGTATAAGAATGTAAAAGGAGGGGAAATAAGTGACGTGTGTGCCTAAAATCATATCTTTCTGACACACCAAGTGGTGATTTCCACAAGCAGAGCCTTTCCTTTTGCATGTGGGGGTCCAAAGGACCAGCTTAAAATATGACAATTATTTAAACATTCCCTGAGATGTATTGACAAATTAGCTCACTTGCTGCTAACAAAGAGCAGAACCCTGAAGGAGTAAACATAGAAGTTTGTTTTGACTGAGATGGAACTGGGCAGTGTATTACCAGGGATTGTGTGCATGTGTGTGCGTAAGACTGTGTAAAATTGTGTATGTCTTTGCAGGAGATTGTGTGTGTGTGCACATGGGCATGGTGGCCTCCAGCAGCTAAGGGATCGTGGAGAGTTAGGCATCATACTCTAGAGAAAACATGTTATATAAAGGGAAGTGGCCAACTGAATGTAAGAGGATATTAAAAAAAGCAATGTGACCCAACACATCTGCCTCAATTTGGCCATAAGCAGAGGAGACTGAGACAGTCCTAAGGTTGGTCCCCATTTAGGAAATGCCTGGAAACATTGATGTAGTGGGAAATGACTATAATAAAGTCATGGGTTTGTAAGGTTTGTGGAATCATCTAGCTTAAACTTTGGCCCCTACACAAGCCATGTCAGTCATCTCAGATAGCAGCTATTTGGGGCCCATTTTAAGGTCCCAGAATGAGATTCCACAATCACCTTTCCAGTGGTTACCTGTACTCACTACCAAGAAATCCATTACACTCTAAATCCTTCTACATCAACTTAATGTCCAGTGTGTTCTCCAGAAAGATGAAAAGTAATTATATCACCAACTACCTAAAAAATAAATAAAACCCTGTAATACTCCTGGAGCTATCACTAAATCAGCCCATAATCTCTCTCTTTCCAATGTGATATCTTTAATTCCTTCAGTCTCACTTTATGTATCTGGTTTTTTTTCTAAACTGAACATCTGACAACCCAGAAGAAGGCCAAGTATCACTTATGAGACTTACAGTACTTTTGTACCATATGGAGAGTGATTGTCATCATTTCCTGTTGCTTAGAAGTGAAGTAGCATTTGTGCCCATAGTAGGAGAAGGATTTGTGGATAACAAGGAGTCCCCAGACAAGTTAACATTCCTTGCAAGTCTACAGAAAAATTCCTTCCTTCGCTTTTTCTGAGTCTTGGTCTTCAATGACAAAAACCGTCATGGCGATAATGTTCTTATAAAGAGCTTCTGTGTGGATGAATCAGGTACCGTTTGAGAATGTTCATTGCATTAATGTTATGAATACCATTCATGAATCAGGAATCTTAAATCTGTGTCCATATACAGCAGTTACTAATGAAGAATGATTACATTATGCATTTTAATCAACACTTACACTTGTTGAAAGTGTCTGATCCTTTTCTGTGTTGTTTGCAGAAATGTAACCTGGAATAGTTTAGCTATCCCAGATACACACTGCTCACCAGAGCTGGAAGAAGGCTACCAGTGCCCCCCAGGATTTAAATGCATGGACCTTGAAGATCTGGGACTTAGCAGGCAAGAGCTGGGCTACAGTGGCTTTAATGAGATAGGTCTGTCTTACTGATAAAACACCTTTTCAGTTTCTATTTTACAATGTTTATGAAATGGAGAAAATATTTGTATAATTGATATTTTATGTTCAGACTGGCTGTAGTTTTTAAGAAACACAACTGTAAGTTTTAATATATTCTCCCTTACAGTCTATAACATACAGTCTGTGTCTATGTATATTCAGCAGTGTCTGTATAGACTTAAATATCTCTCAATTCTTAATTATAGCATTTAAAACTATTTGTCTGTTGAGTAAGGTTCAGGGTTGTGGACTCAAAGAACCCTTTGAGTCAACAAGACTTGGTTTCCTTCCACATTTAACTAGTAGGCAAGGTAAGTCTTAAGTAACTGGAATACTAGACATTGAGGAGTGCGTGAGAGCCGAAAAGTAATTCTGGAACAGGATACAGGTAATGAGATACTTAATGAATGTGCATCAACTATATAACAGCGGTATGGGAAATGCTTGTATGTGAATATGATGTGCCAAACATGTACATTGATTCGTGCCTTGTCCTATTATGTCCTGAAACGTGCCGTCACGCACAGTAAAGAAAGAACTTGGCATCTGCCGTTTAGTTGGTATCATTGCATTTGTTACAATTCCATGCAAGTTGCACATCTTTCATGATTGAAGCAAAAAAACATGGGATTCTAAACAATTATTTTATGCTCTGAGAATTTGTCTCAGTCAGCTCAGGCAGGCATAACAAAATATCGTAGACTGGGTGGCATAAACAACAGAAATTTACTTCTTACCAGTCTGAAGGCTGGAAGTCTGAGACCAGGATGCACCATGGTTAGGTCTGGTTACCCCTCTCCCTGGCTTGCAGATGGCTGTCTTCTCTCTGTGTGCTTATGGGATGGGTTGGGGGGAAGAGAGAGAGAGAGAGAGAGTGGGGAGAGAGGGAGAGAAAGCTCTCTGGTCTCTTCTTATAAGGACACTAATCCCATCATGAGAACCCCACGCCTCAAAACCTGGTCTAAACCAAATCAACTTTTAAAGGCCCCACCTCCTAATGCCATCACATTGGGGGATTAGAGCTTCAATATATGAATGGCAGGGGCTGAGCGAGTGGACATAAACATTCAATCCGTAGCAGAGTTGTTGGAGTCATTTGAAAAAATTTAATTTTTTCTTAAAGTTTTAAGGCCCAGGTACATTTAAGAGAGTTCTAGACACTTTTACCCAGGTCCTAAGAGGAAAGTCTTTCAGTGTGTAATGGGATGGTGGTTGTGCTCTTTTGGAAGCCAAATCTACTTATTTTTAATCTGTCTTTTGGTGTGGTTTCACTTTTTAATGGGCCAGCTGTACAATGGGGATCTCATAGCCAGGAAAGAGTGCATCACCCCTGTCTACCCAGGAGGGAAACTGGTTCAAACCCAGCCCATCCACCTTCACACATCAGACAGCGTGGCTGATAAATCCTATTCCCACCCTGGCCTTCGGTCCTAGCAGCTCCTGGATAGTGTTATGCAGGATGGCATAATGAACTCTGGGATAAGTGTTTGAATTTCAGAAAGAACATGTGAAGATCTTGCACTGAGTGAGGAATATGTTCTAGATATATGAACTAAACCACAAGGCTACAGCCTTTGGACTGAATACAATACTGAAATTGGGCTGAAAGAAGCATAAATAGTTGGTATTTTTAAAGAGTGCATTTTGCAAATAAATCCCTAAATTTTATTCTTATATATTTAGTATGCCCTCATAGTAAATGTCCAGCATTGTATTGATAGTTAGATGGGCATTCTTCTTTTGGCCAATGATACAGTTTTCTGGTTCATAAAAATTTAGAAGCCAACAGAGGTAAAGCATTTTAATTTGCTGTCTCTCTTATACTTCCCTGGCTTTGGATCAATCTTACATCCTTCCCCCTGTCTCAAAAGTGCAAAGATTATGCCAGTGACTTTCAGGCATGAGCAGGAAATCACAGGTGTGGTGTGGGAGATGAGATACGTTATAGATTTAGTAACCTGCTCGGAGCAAGCTCCCAGCTGGGGCAGGACTGGCATGCATGGCTGGTTAGAGCCTGTTGCTCTTTCTTTTAGGGGCTGAGTGTGCCCATGTCTTGGATGGAGAGTGGCCAGCATTCAAGAGTTAGGCTGTCCTTGCACTGGAAATCTCCAAGCCTTTAAAATCATGTTGCTAAATCAAATCGCCCCCTGACCATTTTAAATGCAGCAGTTGTGCCTAAACTCCAACTGCTGCATTATATTAAAGTGGATTTATCTTTTTTTCACTGTGACTTACAGTAGCTTCACCTAATGTAGGGGACAATATCTCTTTGAGCAAGGAAGTCTCCTTCTAAAGCCTGTGGGCTTAAGAAGCCCAGCTGTAGGAGGGAATTGCCCTGGAGGGTGGTAAGCTCCCACAAAGGCAGTAATCTTACTGTAGCTCTACTGTTTATTTGCACATTGATCTCCCAAGGATTTAAGCTCCTGGAAAACAGGAAGCACATCTTTTTATCTTCATGTCTCCAGGGCCTGGAGCAATGCCTGCTTGGTAGGAAACCCTTTATAAATATTTACTAATGGACCAAAGTATGTACCCTTTTGAATTCATAGGTGACACGTCATATTTGTATTAGGATGTAGAGCCATAATAGAGAATTAAGCTGTTTTCTCATTGTTCTTTTCCCTGATTTCGTCTGCTTTTGTTGGCAGTGTTCATTCTTCCTCATGACTTCCCTTTCTATACAAGCTTAATTTGGTCTATTTTCTTCTTTTTCTCAAACGATGATTGAATTCAGCATCATTGTAGCACTAATGGTTAGATAATGAAAATGTTTCCTTTGAACTATAATCAAAAAATGTTAACATGGTCCCTATAGTTTAGATTGAAATTGGTAACTATTTCCTGATATTATGTATCTATGTAGATACACAAACTAGTGTTTTAGATTATTTTGAAAGTTCTTATGGAAACAAAAGATAATGTTTCACCAAAATGAGGAAATTAATTTTATTAGGTACATGTGATCATCTCTTTCTGCATGCAGCTAAACTTAGAAGATAATTAGGTACCTAACTGTGTATTTAAATTTGGCCAGTGTACTCTCTATATAAGTAATCATGGTTAATTTAAAAGGAGCATGTTTCCTTTTCTTACTAGTCCAAATTATCATGCAATACATTGAATTTCAAGCATTTATAAAATTTTATTTATAAGTAGCTTCATGTCTCATTAAAATTTAATATTGATGATGTTGAAAAACTCAATTTTTAAAACTATATTAAGAGCCAGAGTCATTAGGTAGAAAAAATTACAGAGAGCCCCCTATTGTAAGATTGCGGAGTAAAGAGACCTTTTCGTCTCTAAAATCGTCCAAACGTCAAGGATACTGAGAAACAGAAATGCAGTGTCCATATTTAAGGACTCTGAAAAGCTTATAACTGTAAACCCCAATATCAGAGGGCCAGGTGTCTAACAGAAAACTTCCCGAAAAGACTCTGGCTACTGAGGACCTCAGAGCGGAAAGAAGACTGGCGTTCTACAACAACCAGTGTTCATCGTTCATTCAGTTTAAAAATTCAACAATAAAAATTAAATTATAGAAAATAAAAATAAAATGAAATAAAATGACCAGTGTTCCCACAGAAGCAGAATAGTCCTCTCTTCGAGTCAGGGCATCACTGTGTAGCTGACGGTAGGAGTTTTCTGGAATTCCATGTGGCATCACAGAGGAGAGGCCCTTATTCTGCAGGCAGCTGGGAGAGAGAGAGCTGTGGGCACCCCGAGACGGCTGATCAGCATAGACTAGGATGAGGGATAGACTCCAGCTTTGCAAATCTGGCTCTACCTTACGATGACCTCACCGATTCTCAAGCATCATTCTCAGGCCAATTAAATCGAAACCTTACAGTGATTGAAGGCACAGATGGCTCTAAAAAGTTCTCTGGGTGATTCTAGCGTGCATGCCGAGTGTGAACCACTGAAGCAACACCGATACACACCCAACTTGTGAAAATCTTCACTTCTACCCCACAGCATAACTTCACCCTTCCCTACGTGAAACAGGACAAATATCTGGTGCTGTCAAAATCAGTGTCAAAGGTGAAGGATAATAAAAAAGAATCAGGACCATTTCTATAAAAATGTGCCTTTCAGTATATTTAAAATTGAAAAAAAATACTCAAGATATATATAACTCAAAAGAATTGCAGAAAAAGAAGACTTAAATATACACATTAAAAGGGTACAAATTGACTCAGTAAATTGACAGAGAACAGTCAACACTTAGGCCTGTCTTAGTAAAGATGCTAGAATTCAAAGCTAAAGAAAACATCCATTGGGTATCTTGAAAAAAAAGAAAAGATCAAGTCAGTTCTAAGGCAGACCATCAGAGGGGCCTGAAACTTCATGTCAATATTCAGCTCTCAGATATAACGTCACAATGCTTACAGGGTCCTTAGGGAAAGAATGTGTCAAACCCTTTTTGATTATTTTTGAAGAGGCAAGAATTCCGAGACTTCATTTTACATGAAGTCTTCTTGAAGCCATTCAGCCAATCAAGAATAACTAACTGGTCATGGGCCTGGTCTCTAGTATGTATTCACTGTAAGAGCAAAGCTAATACAACTGTAGGATTTACAGACTATAGTGTAAATATTACAAACTGTGATTGTGTGGAACAGAGGACAAGATCAACAGGGGAGGTAGGGTGAGGATGTGGATGTTTATACTTAGCAGTAAAAAACAAGTATCATTTTATACAATATATGAATCCAGCAATGGAGGCATAAGGATACCTGCCATGAAAATGCATTACAAAGTCAAAAACGACTTTAGAAAAAATTCAAACTTAAAATAATGGCCTTGGGGTTTGGATCATGGCTGTACTGTATACTAGCGTGGTGACCTTGGGAAAGTAAGGAACCTCTCTTGCCTCGATTTCCTCATCTGTGAAATGGGTGAGTGATAGACCTACCTTACAGGGTTGTCAGAAGCAACTGAGAAACTACACATAGAATAGTGTCTGGCACAGCACAGACACACGATGAGCTAGAAATTAGAGATACGGTGGCAAAGTAGGAATACATCACTGTTACTTGAGAGTAAGTGACCACTTTAACAAAGAAGGGCAGGATATAGATGCTTTCAGATTAGCACCTCGATGTCTGATATTATTCCCTTTTCTTTGAGCCAGTTTGTCCCTCAGGTTGTTCAGGATCTTACAGCAAAGGAGAAGAGTGGAGGGGATGGGAACAAGGTGTTCTTAACTTTGCATTATTCTGCCATTAACTAATATCTCAAATTTTACTTCATTCTAATCAGTGTATAGAGGGCCAATATTTGGGGTTGTTTAGTCTTTTTTAAAAATTTATTTTATTGAAGTGTAGTTGATTTACAATGTTGTGGTAATTTCTGCTGTATAGCAAAGTGATTCAGTTATACATATATATACCTTCTTTTTCAGGTTTTTTCCATTATGGTTTATCACAGGATATTGGATATAGTTCCCTGTGCTCTACAGTAGGCCCTTGTTGTTTATCCATTCTATATATAATAGTTTGTATCTGCTAATCCCAAACTCCCAATCCATCCCTCCCACTTGGCAGCCACAAGTCTGTTTTCTCTGTCTGTGAATCTGTTTCTGCATTGTGGATAAGTTCATTTGTGTCATATTTTAGATTCCACATATAAATGATATCATATGGTATTTGTCTTTCTGACTTACTTCACTTAATATGATAGTCTCTAGGTCCATCCATGTTGCTGCAAACGGCATTATTTCATTCTTTTTTATGGCTGAGTAATATTCCATTGTATATATATACCACATCTCTGTATCCATTCCTCTGTTGATGGACACTTAGGTTGCTTCCATGTCCTGGATATTGTGAATAGTGCTCCTATGAGCATCGGGGCGCATGTATCTTTTTGAATTAGAGTTTTGTCCAGATATATGCCCTGGAGTGGGATTGCTGGATCATATGGCAACTCTATTTTTAGTTTTTTGAGGAACCATAAGTGTTTTCCATAGTGGCTGTACCACTTTACATTCTGGTGGTGTTTAGTCTTTGTTAATCAATTATTCCTCTCTTGCCACTCTGAAAATTATCCTCACTCTGGTGTTTTACCTGTCTCTTATCCCTATTTAGCCTGTACCATGGAATTTTTACAGTTTCATTAAGGCTCGGATATGTAATTTTATTTATCCCTACGCATTTGAACTTGTGGGCCCCAGATTCCAGCCACATGTGTCTTTAGCAGCCTTTCAACAGATGCTCCTTCCACAGCCCTAAGCAGGGCATCTGGCAGGGCACTGAGAAGAAGCCACGGCTGAGCCGCTTCCTGGACTGCTTCCAGCACTCAGTGGAAGCTCAGTCTTCTGTCCTCCCCTAAATCCCTGGGTCAAAGGGTGACTGAGATGCTGGCTGCTTCTCATTTACAGACCTCTGCATCATCGTTTCAGGGGAACCTTTCCTGTGGCTCATTCTTCAGGACCTCAACGCACACATCCGCTCTAAGACGTTAGCCTGTGCACCTGAGACACCCCGCACCCCCACGGTCTAGGCCTACTGAGGAATAGACGTTATTGAAAGGACATATTTGAAGATCACAGAATCTGTTTAGCAGACACTCAGATTCTGTGATTGAAGCGAGTGTGTGTGGATGTAGGTAGTAAGCATGCAGTGTAAAGGTCTGGGGACAGAGGACACCCAAAAAACCCATGCTGTAGAGGTAAAACCAAACAAATCGTATCCACTTAGTCTATTTAGAAAATGTGTCTACTTCCGCTTTCTGAGTATTTACCCCCCTTGCAGCCTGTCTCTTCCTGTGTCTTACCACACGCTCATCAACATGCAGGACGCACAACCCGAGACACTGCAGTTTTCTGTGATGGCACTAAACGTGGAATTAGAGGAGCTTTGAGCTGGAAAAGATGAGGCAGTCCCGTGGCTCACTGACACAGTTTTCCAGGTGGAGAAACTGAGCATCAGAGCCAGACTGGTCAGAATTCCAGAAAACTCCACACCAGTCAGGGCTAAACTCCCTCCTCATGATTCGCAGACTCACCCCATAACTTACTGTCTCCCTCAGACCTTTTTACATTTCAGATCAGTGTTTAATTCAGAAGGAAACTCAAAAAATACCTTGCAAAGCTTAGCTGTATTCTTAATTTTGTAGTAGGAGGTTAGCGTCACTCACCTTTGGTAAAATGCTGGTGGAGAGGACAGCTATGCAAACAGATGTGATGTGCCAGTTAGAACAAAAAGCAACAACAAGATCCATCACGTGTGGGAAGGAAATCACAGCCCAAGAAACTGGCAATTTTCTTGTCACGATATTTCAAAAGAGGGTAAGAAATTGGGTACAGAAGATGAATACAAAGCTATTCAGGTGGTGGTTTTTAACTCTCCATTCATTGTACAGTCAGGTAAAAAACAAAACATGTTTCCTTTCGATAGAACAATCCAATGAATGTCATTTAATGATAAAATTCACCCTGGGAGGTCGCTCAGGAAATAAATAGCTATCAGGCATTTTTTGGTTGTTTGCCTTCAGAATCATAAGAACAAAAAAGAAAAGCTCAATTTTTAAAATGTCAGAATGAACTAAACCTGATTGAAACAATTTATATCAGAAAAAGGAAGCCCATAAGTAAGATCAACCTATAAACAGGGCATTTGGAAGATAGCTAATCAAAAAACCATTTAAATTATACGTGTGGGCTTCCCTGGTGGCTCAGTAGTTGAGAGTCCGCCTGCCGATGCAGGGGACATGGGTTCGTGCCCCAGTCCGGGAAGATCCCACATGCCACGGAGCGGCTGGGCCCGTGAGCCATGGGCGCTGAGCCTGCGTGTCTGGAGCCTGTGCTCCGCAACGGGAGAGACCACGGCAGTGAGAGGTCTGCGTACCAAAAAAAAAAAAAAAAAAAAATTATACATGCTTTTAATGCTACATGGACCGTATATAGTGGACTATTTTCCTTATTCTATCTACACCGTAATCAAAGATAAAGCCAGGAAATAACAAACACCATGTTCTTACGGTGACTCATTGTCAGCAGACAGTCTTTATTATTATAATTACTGTCATTACTTATGACAACTACTGCTATCATTTATCGATTGTTTATTATGTATCTGGCATCAGGCAAAAGGTTTTCCATCCCTTGTGTTTTTTAATTCTCAAATTAAATCCGTAAGGTATCATTATTCCCAACTGGTAAGTGACAAGAAAGAGATGAGAAAGAATTGATTCGCCCACAGTCACACACAGGCCACAGTTGGGAGCCAAGGCCTACTGCCCCGTGTGCCAAGGTCAAAGCCTGTGTTTTCTGTCTGCAAACTCTGCCTTATCTGTGAGGTCAGCCAAGAGTGACCGCCATTCCCTGTGGCTTGTCAGGATGGCTGGTCCATTGTAGAGTCTCATGATGGTGGGAGAGGAGACATGTTCTCCAATGTAATAATCCACCAGACATCCTGCCTTCTCATCCTGAAGTCTTGAGGACACAGGGGTGAGTGTGAAGAAGGGTCATGTCCACTGCAAACCGAGGGCCACTCAGGGCTGGTCTCTGCCTTTGAATCTAGCCCCTTGCAAGGGAGTTGGTGTGTGATCTGTGTTCATTATGTGGACGAATTTCAACATAAAAAGAATATACCCGGAGATTATCATACTAAGTGAAGTAAGGCAGAAGAGAAAGACAAATATCATATGTGGAATCTACAAAAAACAAAAGGAACTTATTTACAAAACAGAAACAGACTCACAGATTTAGAGAATGAACTTATGGTTACCAGATGGGAAGAATGCAGTAGGCCTTGGCTCCCAACTGTGGCCTGTGTGTGTGACTGTGGGCAAATCAATTCTTTCTCATCTCTTTCTTGTCACTTACCAGTTGGGAATAATGATACCTTACGGATTTATTTTGAGAATTAAAAAACACAAGGGATGGAAAACCTTTTGCCTGATGCCAGATACATAATAAACAATTGATAAGAATGGGGGGAGAGATGGATTGGGAGTTTGGGATTGACATGTACACACTGTTATATTTAAAATAGATAACCCACAAGGACCTACTGTATAGCACAGGGAACTCGGCTCAATTCTCTGTAATAACCTAAATGGGGAAAGAATTTGAAAAAGAACAGATATCTATACACGTGTATGTATAACTGAATCACTTTGCTGTATACCTGAAACTAACACAACGTTGTTAATCAACTATACTCCAATATAAGATAAAAAATTTAAAAACAAAACAAAAAACAAACAAAAAGAATATACCTGGGCAGCAATGCAATTTTACGAGATACTTACCGAGCTATGGACATTTGGTCAAGGATTAGAGGCAATAGCAGCAAAAATGAGTAAATATGCTTTTGATACAAAGTGAGATTGTAGGCACATTGACTAGAGATGTGGGAGAAAACTTTGAAAGTAACAAAATATGTTATCTGGTACATTGCAGTCAGGTTCATACTTATTTGAACTAAATTCAAAATTATACTGTGATACATCTATTTACTATTTGTAATCTACACCTACATGCGTCAACTTCTCCTGTGTATTTGAACTTAACTTTCTCTTTCTGAGATACGAGTATTTAAGTTTGCTTTTTTTTTCTTGTGATGAGAGCTCTTAGGATTTACCCTCTTAACAACTTTCATATATAACATACAGTAGTGTTCATTATATTTACCCGTAGTACTTATTTACCTTATAAGTAGAAATTTATACCTTTTGACCACCTTCATCCAATTCTCTCTCCCTCTACCCCTGCCTTTGGTAACCACAAATCTGGTCTCTTCTGCTATGAGTTTGTTTGTTTGTTGGTTGGTTGGTTTTTGAAGTAAAATTGCCCTACAACACTATGTTAGTTCCTGTTATACAACATAGTGATGCAATATTTCTATATGTTTCAAAATAATCACCACGATAAATCGAGTTACCATCTGTCACCAGACAAAGATATTACATAGTTATTGACTATGTTCCCCACCCTGTATATTTCATACCCATGACTCACTATTTAGCAGCTGTTAAGTTTGCCTTCTAAATACTGCAAATTAACCAACAGTTTTATTTAAGTTGATTTTGAAAATGCATATTAGTTAATTTCTTTATTAGACATATTAGTAAAGAATATTTAACTTATTTGTCCTCTTTATAAAAAAATAATAAAAACCATAAAGCTCTTCTTAAAATAAAAAAGCCCTCCTAGGGCTTCCCTGGTGGCACGGTGGTTGAGAGTCCGCCTGCCGATGCAGGGGACACGGGTTCGTGCCCCGGTCCGGGAAGATCCCACATGCCGCGGAGTGGCTGGGCCCGTGAGCCATGGCCGCTGGGCCTGCACGTCCAGAGCCTGTGCTCCGCAACGGGAGAGGCCACAACAGTGAGAGGCCCGCGTACCGCAAAAAAAAAAAACCAAAAAACAAACAAAATTTTAAAAGCCCTCCTAAAAATACGAGGTAGAAAAACCACAGATCATCAACGTCGCAGAAGTCCAAATGTGAGTCTTGAATGCAAATACAAACTTAAGGGATGACTTATAATTTTTGTAATTTTTTTTCTGGCAACAATAAATTAATTGGGCCTTTCAAGAAAATGAAAAAATTAGAGTAGACTGCAGCCTGCTAGATTCTTATACAGATACGCCCAAGTCCCTTCTGAAGAAGGCTACTATGGAAACTGAAATTTGGGACTAGCATTTTTCTCCAAGGGGTAATATATTTTAGCTGTTACTTACTTTTGTGGTATTTTCCTCATTTAACTTTGGGTAGTATTGGCTACAAGATATAAACTCAGCTCCTTGTGTGAGTCATAAATCAGGTTTATTAAATATTGATGAGAAATAACATCAGTGGTTATTTTCATCCCTGGTGGTGGTCGGTGCTTGGAATTACCCCTGTATTTTCCTGCAGGAGGATTGACAGTGAATCCACCTACACAGTCTAATGTTTCAGTTTTAGGATTTGCTTTACTTTAAAATTCCTTCCTATGTTTTTGTCTACTGGCATGCTATTATTTTCATAATTTGTCTCTTATTACATCTGATATTAAATGACATAAAATGTGGTGAAAGGAAATTACTTTTATTCAGATCATAATAGAATGTAAATTGAACTGCCTTGATGCTGCTGCTAAAAATTGATTCCTCAGATTTAAATGATGTTAAACCATATTTCATGTGGCTGTATGTGATATCAGATGAAAACATTACAAATGAATAGAAAATAGAAAATTATTCTGTGTCTATAACTATGATTTATTACAGAATGTACATTTTTATTGCAGTTGCAAAAAAGACACAGTAAAGACTTATCTATAAATTATGTAATTGAGATTTATAATACTTCATGGAAAAGCACCAAAGGGTCATTTTCTCTGCATTAATCTTTATGTTTTGCATTGCTACTGGAATTATTTACTGATTTTTATGAAAACACATGTAGAAGATAAAACTAGGGTACTAGAATTCAACCAAAAGTGCTTACTTTAATCTGTGATAATTCTCTACTTGATCTCTGAAGGAATTCCTTTATCATGAGACAGGGAAAACAATGTATTTTTGTTAAATAGAGGATAAAATCCAGAAGCTTCAATAAGAGAAATAGTTATGAGAGTGTTTGGTCAAATACCAATGTTTTATCCCTGGGTTCAGTCATCATAAATGCCCTCAGGTTACATGCAAAAGTGTGTGCTCGAGGTTTTCTAAAGGAACTAAGTCTTAGGGTTTCATTAGATTCTGACAGTGTCACAGACTAATTTAAACTAAGATTAGATATGCAGATAAATATTCAGAATATTAGGAAAAAAGGGTGTGTAAAGATAGAAATTGCAGACATGATTTTAAAAAAAGATATACACTGTCTAGTATGTAGCAGATAGGTGTTCAGAAGTTCTTGCTGAATGGATTAGAAAAGGCAGCTGCTAGAGTGACTTTTCATTGGACAGTGAAAGAAGGAATTTTGAAAGTGGATTTCTGAGGGCATGAAGTGATGATTTTTTTCACATGATACATAGAAGACAGTACTCATTGGAAATATCTAGTGGTTTCCAAGAAATTAGCATGCTTATAGTTATATGTTAAGTATTTGTAGATTATAAAAATAATGCTTCAATTTGTGACCACCTAGAGGGGTGGGATAGGGAGGGTGGGAGGGAGACACAAGAGGGAGGGGATATGGGGATATATGTATACATATAGCTGATTCACTTTGTTATACAGCAGAAACTAACACAACATTGTAAAGCAATTATATTCCAATAAAGATGTGAAAAAAATAAACACAAGAGAAATTTAAAAATAAGAAATTAAAAAATAATTTGAGAAATTAAAGAATCTCAAATAACATGAGATTTAATGAAAGTAATAAATTCTGCCATATATAATCCCCTCCCTTTCTCTCTTTCCTTTCTTCCTTCCTTCTTTCATCTTCATGTTTCATGATATTTAATAAAACACCTGTAACCATTTCCCTACCAATAGACACCTAAGTGATTTTCAGTATGTTACTACAAGTAATTCTGTGTTGAATATACACACACACACACACACATGTCCTGTGCATGTGTGTGAGTATTCTTTTTTTTATAAAGTGAATGGTTTTTTTTAAATTAATTAATTTTTATTTTTGACTGCACTGGGTCTTTATTACTGCTCGCGGGCTTTCTCTAGTTGCAGCGAGCGGGGGCTACTCTTAGTTGCGGTGTGCGGGCTTCTCATTGTGGTGGCTTCTCTTGTTATGGAGCACGGGCTCTAGCCACACACACTTCAGTAGCTGTGGCACGTGGGCTCAGTAGTTGTGATGCATACACTTAGTTGCTCCACGGCATGTGGGATCTTCCCGGATCAGGGCTCGAACCTGTGTCCCCTGCATTGGCAGGCAGATTCTTAACCACTGTGCCACCAGCCCTGTGTGAGTATTCCTAGAAACAGATTCCTAGAGCAATTTCTGGGTCAAAGGGTATGCACAGTTTTAACATAATAGATAACTCATGGTTTATTTCTCAAAATAAATTCACAGTCCAGCCCTTATTGTGTGAGAGTGAGTTTCACAAAGTATAAGGTATTCCTTTCCAATATGCATAGATACGGAAGTAAAAAAAATAACATAGGCCGTGTTGTATTCTGTCCTCTTCTGAACACCAGCAGTTCATTCTCTTTTCTTTGAATTCTTCATTCCATTCTCCCTGGAATGCCTCCCTCCTACTGGCCCTGTCAGTCTAGGACTCACCTTCCAGGCCTCCTTTCCAGTAGCTTCCCCATTGCACTAGCAGCATTTATCTCCCTCTGTCTGAACCATGACACCAAGGTTTGTGCATAAAGTCAGCGCTCACTTCGATTTCTTTCCCACTAGGGTGAGTGCGTGTATGTGTGTGTGTGTGTGTGTGTGTGTGTGTGTGTGTGTGTTTTACCCGTCTTCCCAATTAGCTCATTCAGTCCTCCAGGAGAAGCAAAGCTTCCTGTTCTTCCTTTCTAACTCTCTGTGAGCTCATTATTATCTTTGAGGACAGGTTGATCACGTTTAGGAAAATTTTGTATTAGACACATTGCCTTTTTCAATCAACATTCTGTGGAAACCTTTTGATTGAAAATGTAAATTTAATGCAAATATGACTCTAGCCTTTAAGTACATTGTTCACTGAAATTAAGCGGCTTCCACGTTAAGCCACATACTCCTGTGAAACAAAAGTGAGCAGACCAGCAGAGAAGCCTTGTGTTGACAGTCATGGAAACGTTCCCTGCTGGTGATGGCAGTCAGTGGAGCATAATTCCCTGGACTCTCTATGAAATTAAATTAATTCCACCATCTAATCAGTTGGAGCAAAAAGGAATGATGTCATTTAGGAAAGCCCTAACACAGCTCTTCCCTCGAGGCCAGTAGGGCCAGAGGAAAGGCGACTCCCACCTCTCCTGGGGCTGCAAGTTCTAATACAGGAGCCCTGCTTATCAAAACTGTGCTGGGAAGAGGGAGGTGACTCCCCCCCCCGCCGGGGGAGAAAGCTCTCTGGCCCTTGAAGATGTGTTTCTAACCTGAGGAAGGGAAAGACTCAGTTTCAGGTTGGAGTCTGCATCTCATTCGTGGGTGACATAGGACAGTTACTTACCTCTCTGTGCTTTAAAATCGGGATAAATATCATACATATCTCAGAGGGTAGCAGGAAGATTAGATTATTCTCATCCTCATGCCTAATGAGTGCTCAGTAAAATTTAGCTATGATTATAATGATCACTTTTATTAAATATATAGTTATCAGCTAAATGAATGAATGAATTATAGAGCAAACTACTCTAAAGTCACACAGTTAGAAAGTGAGAGGAATAGGACCAAAACTCATGCGTATCTGTCTTATTATCTATATTATTTCCATGGCATCAGCTTACCTCCTTTTACTCCTGGCAAAGCATTCATGATCATACAACACAATTTAACATATACTCACATTTTACTGTGCTGGTATATGTTCTGTTTACTGGTGTTTTGTCTCCTCCGTGTACACCTTCATTGGAAATAAAATTTTGAAAAATGTTTTCCTATTTCCTGCACTGCTTAAAGATGCTGCCAGTAAAGCCATCTCTAAGCTGAGATACTTTGTCCTCACAGGTCTTCTAAAGAGTTAGAGCAGTGCTGAAGTTGTATGTTTACAACTGACTAGGATCTGCAAACCACCGGCCTGTGAGCCAAATCCTGCTTACTCCCTGTTTTTGTAAATAAAGTTTTATTGCAATTCCATGTCCGTTTGTTTCCCTATGGTCCATGGCTGCTTTCTGACAATACAGCAGAATTTCTAGAGTTCCAGCAGAAATGCTGTGGTCCATACAGACAAAATGTTTACCATCTGATCCTTTACGGAAAAAGTTTGCCAACCCCTAGACTAGACTAACGGTAGGAAAAACTACTCAGCCTGTGCTTCTTTTTTTTAATTATATCTTCCCACAGATGCCTAGAATCCTTGGCAATCCTTATATTCACCTCTTCTTACATCCCTTAGACTTGGGAAGCTCAGAGGTGCAACACATCTCTTATTTTTATGTAGATTTGTGATAAAATCTAGACTCTCCTTCCCTGATTCAAAGCCCCTTAAACTCTAAACATGAAATTTTCAAAGAAAAGTTACCCTGGTTGTATACACCCCTGAAAGTCATCTCCTTTCTGTGGTCTCTCAAGTACACAGACTATGTTCCTTGAATCTGTCATTGACGTTAAGTAAGACATTTTTGAAGAATGAGTGATAGGCTAGACATAGAACCTAATGAACCTTGATTGTTTTGATTAAATGGGTATTCCTTAATTAAATGGGGGTAAGAGCCTCAGTGGTTAAAGACGCTGCTTAGAAAATCAGAATCAAAATACTAACAGTTATTCTCCAATGCCTTGTTTTAGCCAGAAAACATTACTGAAAATGAGTGAAAGAAGGGGAAAAGATCATTATGCTTACAAAAGACTAATAAAAACAAAATAAAATAGCATTTATAGCCCCTTTAAAGTATTGCCTTTTTAAATATTCAGATAACTCACCGATTACTTCTTCTAGTAAATTATCTGCAAGGGCAGAGTGACATCCACCTATCCCCGGACACACGCCCCATTTGCCCTGGGACTTTGCTGCCCCTCCCATCAAGAGGTGGAGTCTTTCTCCTCCCCTTGAATCTGGTGCCTGTGATGTCTTTGCCCAAGAAAATGTGATGCAGTGACATTGTATAAGCTTTGGAGGCAAGGTCTCCAGATGCCCAGCAGCTTCCTGTCTTGCCCATTGGAGTGCTGCTCTGAGATGCTCAGGGCAAGTAGCCTAGAGAAGGATGAGAGGCTGTGTGGACAGGAGCTGAGGCCCCCCACTTGACAGCAAGCCCTTGCCCCAATATGTGAGTGAAGCCTTCTCAGACTCTGTGATCCCAGATGACCTTCTGGACGACAGCCGTATGAGTGACCCAGGTGAGACCAACAAAGAATCACCTATTGGACCCTAGACCAGTTGCTTCCAGAGAATCATGAACCAATCAGTGGTGGTTGTTTGAATCCACTGTGTTTTGTGGTGGTTTGTTATGCAGCCGCATATAATTGAAAAACTCTCAATTTACCAAAGAGGAAACTGGGGGTCATGATATAAGCAACATGCCTAAGCTCATGTAGCATTTGGCAAGTCGGGGATTCAGACTCAAGTCAACCCAACTAAATCATACTCTAAAGCACTCCTCTCTACTATATGCTGTATCGTCCAAAAATTAAACGGATTGTATAAGCAGCATTTCTGAAGACTGAGGTAGTTTGGGAGATGTAATTTGCTCACCACTCTGTTGTGTTTTTATTGGGACTTTTGAAATCAGGAATGTTCTGGAAGACCTGAGATATGCAGTCCCCATCTCTGAGCAATGCTCAAGCAAGGACTGTAGATAGTCCTCTGATGTTCATTCATTCACTCATTCATTCATTCAGCAGGTATTTACTGAGAACCTACTATACATTAGGTGCTGTTTTTAACACTGGCAGGCACAAGGAGTATGCTAACGCAGAACCAGAGATGGTGACATTATATTTTCTTTTTTTAAAAAAAATTCACACTTGCTTATATGTTGATTTCCTTATTAAGGGCTGACTTGTTTTAGGCTCTGGAACTCCCAGTTCCGTACTTAAATTTTTTTGCTTAGCCTAAGCATAGTGCTAGATTTCAAGAAATCAATTGCCAAACAGGATTTTCCATTGAGTTTTTTTAAAAAGGAAACATGTAGGCCAAAATACAATTAATAAGAAAAGACCATTTAGGCATCAGCAGAATTTGATCAGTTGCTCAAATTTCAAGCAAGTTTCTAAAACAAAACTGTTTTATTCTCTTAATCAGTTTAAAAGGAGGGCCTTGTGCTCATTTTTGTTGGTGGAGGTGAACTGAATTTTATAAGCTCTGTAAAATGAGGCCAGAGTGAACAGCAATTGAGTCAAAACAATGGATGACACATCTTAACATCTTCTTAGGCTCTTGTGTCCTGACCACACCCCATTTGAACCTAAGGGGAGTCTCCTGGAGGCTGAGGGGTTCATGAGCTTGCAGCTGTCTGAGACTAGTCTGCAAAAGCTAAAAAGAAAGTCAGCCACAAGAAAGCAGGTGGCAGTGGCCTGGAAGATGCACAAAGGAAAGGGGCAGCTGGTAGGGAAAAGCATATTTGACTGAGACCTTTACAGAGGGATGGAGAGGGCCCTGGGCCACTGGAAATGGAAGCTGGGAGGAAAGTCTTGAAGGCAGACAGCCTGGAATCAAGGGCAGCAGCTGGCAGAACAGCTCAAAACAGGGCGAGTGGCATGATTCAAGAGGACTTATGAATTGTGTTGTACGGTGACCATTAAGCTTGTTAGTGAGGGAAGAGATGCAGTGCTTTCATTGTGCCAAGCACTGTGAGAGGTACTTTCACCCATGTCAGCTACTCTAACATCCAGGGCAGCCCTTCAGTGTAACAGTTATCCTGTAGGTCAAGTGTAGCTTCTTGGCAAGTGTAAGCGCCTGTGGTCATCTCTGTTTATACATATCTTTGAGAGATTTCCTAAAATCAACCTACTTGCTCATTTCTTATCTGTAGTCTGTACTGTTTCGTGTGGAAGATTCATGCCTTTCAGTCGTATTCCAAATTGATCAGTACTATACAGACTTCAGCCTCCATGAAGCTGTGGGCAGAAAGGTGAGGTGGTGATATTGCCAGGGGCCAGCTTGTACAGAAGTTTAATCCTTTGAGGAAAAGGATAGCAAGCCCAATGGTAATTGTCCAAAAAAAAAAAAAAAATGCTGCTAGAGAACAAAATGTATTTACTACATAACCTGGTAAAATATTTTAAAGTCTGGTGTTGGTAAGTTTCAATGGTTCTTTTTCTCTTTTTACAAAAGCGAAGCCCACTAAAATGTTACTCCTTCATATTATTTTTATTTACTTTCATCAGAGTTGAATATTTCATCACAGGGCATGTGAGTTTTGTATGTATTGTCTACTCCTCTGCGAGCTGGTTGAAATATGTTATGAGTACTAAAATTATTTAAATTGATGGTGACCAAAAGTTACAGAATTATGATGTACGTAAGCCATATTATCCCTGATAAAATTTTTACCCTCTGGTTGCGTGATTAAATACAGGTATATTGATAATGTATATTTCCTGAATGTTAATATCATATGAAATTATGAACAGGTTGAGTTTCACTTCCTTCGGTTTGCTGGGTGATGGGCGTTTTGATGAACTCAGCCTTGCACTGTTTATTCAGTGCAGACACGTGCCTCTATATGACAGGGGAGCCTGTCTCAGCAATTCCCTTACCACCTACAGCAAAATGGCAGAGCATAAAGTTAGGGATTTGGGAAAATACTGTATTTTACCAAACACAAGTCTTCAGACAATATATAGATAGACCTCCACAAAGTCAGCATCCTAGGTAAAGGATTTATGAGAATACACAGACATATTATTTGCACGTTAGTACATGTGACTATTACCCTTTTTTATGCTTCCTGAACTCATGGAAAGTCATGAGACCTATTTTTCCTTCACAGCTAAATTCCATTATAAATGCTCTGTTTTTATAGATTGTGAATTCTAACTAATAATTGAACCAAGTCTGTTGAGGCTGTGGACAGAGGGTAAGATTTACATGTGAGACTTCATGTTCTACCCTTTGAATTAGGCCAATATTTTTAGGCGCTGTTTTTTAATTTTTTAGTGTTTTCCCCAGCTTTATTGAGAGATAATTGACATAGAACATTGTATAAGTCTAAGGTTTACAACACGATGATTTGTTACACGTATATATCGTGAAAGGATTACCACGTAAGGTTAGTTATGGGTGTTATTTATTTTTTAATTATTGACTTTAAAAAATCATCATGCATTAAGGAAACACAATCTTAAAAATAAATTTTTTAAAAGATGGAATAATAATGGGGACCTATAGAAACAACATCCAAGAACATATTGTACTTTTGCTGAATTAGTAAAGTTGCATTGCATTGTTCACATTGAGAAGTGTTGAGGACAGATTGGGTGGTGATGTCAATTTGTAATTTGTTTGGCAAATCTTGACAATGCAAAGACATTTATTCTAGTTAAAACAAATGGTTGAGGGCTGTAATTATGAGTTGTTTAAGCCTTGTCATCTGCTAAGGAATTTGGCAAGTTCATTACTTATGATTCTCGATGTACTGCCTACAATCCCAAATTAATTATTAGTTGACTGATGTTTGGTATACTGATACAATTAGTCTTAGGCTGTTTTATGTTAAGTAAACATGTGAAATGAAATCACAATATTATTGAGTTATCAGAAACTGTTATAATAAAGATGGCGAATCATGATTGTTATTTTGTAGGAGTACATTTTTAGAATTTTTAAAGATTTATTTACAAAACAGACTTCTCTTAAAATATGTACACTTAGAGATGCTTAACTAAATTATTTTCAATAAGCACATAGCAGTTTAAACAGATGGTTCCTACATAAATCATAAATGATAGAAATTAGGGATGAAACAAAATATATCATCAATTCCTTCCTTCTGCCAAGACATATTAGACTTCAAATAAAAGGCACATCAAACATTAAACAGATGATTTCTTTGACAGTCTATTTAAAGATACTGAATTAATGGACTGAAAATATTTTTTAAATTACTGTTCTTTTGGGATGGTATAAAACCATACTTCAAAGTGAGGAATTTCATACTGATACTCATGAAGTCATGTACTATCTAGCCTAGCATTTGTAAGTATATTACGTACTGTAAAGTGTGTGTTGTACATTGTCAAATAACTTATACTCTGCAATTCATACATTTTTATCATTTGCCCCATTTTACTTTGTATCACTATATTTGTGAATTGTCAATTGCTTTGCAGACTAGAGAGATTCCAAGTATATACTTATAAATCCATTTGTGTGGATTCCCTATATTCCACACGCAAGCGTGCACTCATATACATCCACAGACATACTCCATGAAACTAGAACCAGTTAATGGATACAAAGGTAGCATCATGTAAAAGATAAATTCGTTGGGAAAAATCCTATAGGCGCATAATTTGCCCTGATAGTGAATTATAATCTATGAATAAATATTGTATTTTTTTCTATGTATTTCACTCTTAAAGCGAGGGGCTTCTGTAAAACTTCAGTAGTACAGAGCATCTGCCTTGCAATCCATATGCTTCTTGAATTTAAAAAAATTCAATTACATAAGAAATAGTTTTATTCTTTTAAAAAATGTTAGAGTCTTTTTTGATGACTCTGTCCAGTTTTGCCCCCTCTCTTGTATCTCCAAGATAACATTATTCTGAGTTCAATCTGTACCCTTTCACACTTTTTAAAAAAATTTATTTATTTATTTACGGCTGCGTTGGGTCTTCGTTGCTGCATGTGGGCCTTTTCTAGTTGCTGCGAGCAGGGGCTACTCTAAGTTGTAGTGCACGGGCTTCTCACTGCAGTGGCTTCTTTTGTTGCAGAGCACAGGCTCTAGGCACATGGGCTTCAGTAGTTGTGGTTCGCAGGCTCAGTCGTTGTGGCTCGTGGGTTCTAGAACACAGGCTCAGTAGTTGTGGCACACGGGCTTAGTTGCTCCGTGGCATGTGGGATCTTCCCGGACCAGGGCTCGAACCCGTGTCCCCTGCATTGGCAGGCAGATTCTTAACCACTGCGCCTGTACCCTTTCAGACTTTAAACTCACCTGCATATGGGTATGCATATATATGTTTATATAAAACATGCATAGTGCTGCTTCCTTATTATTCACATGAATAAATGTGCATTTACTTCAGTTAGTTTAGCAGCTAGGTAATTTTTAATTCTACAATTGTCAAACATTTTATTTGTTCATTTTACAGTTGATAGACATTTTCTCCTTTTTGTGTGTGATTACTCACAGTGGAGTATTAAATATTCTTGCATGAGTATCTTTGTGCACAGTGTGAATAGTTCTCTGTAATAGATACCTGTAAATAGAAGTGCTACGTATGCACATTTTTTGTTTAATAGGTACTTCCAAATTGCTCCTATAAACTCCCACTAGCACTATGAGTACTATATGTTTTCCATTCAGCATGTCAGTATTTGATATTGTCAAACTTTTCAATTTTAGCCAATCAAATGGGTGTGAAAATGTATTTATGTATCTTTCTAGTAACTAGCGAGGTTTTAGTCAATTAGGCGTCTTTTCATATGTTCATTGGCCAATCAGATTTCTTTTCTTCTGTAAATTGCCGGTCTATATATGCTTTGCCCATTTTTCTCTTGGGTTGTTTGCCTTATTCTTATATATGTTCTGGATACTTGACTTTTGTCTGATATTTGGCTGTAGTATTTCAGAGTTAATGAAAGTATAGGTGCTGAACATCTAGAACTCAGAAAGGTACAAGGGAACATTCTAAGCAGAAGCCATGTTCTAAGTAAGGATTTGGCTTGTGGAAAGAAAGAAAAGAGTGAGGTGTCATGGATGAAGGACTTACCACCAATGGGCAATGCAGAATCAGGAATGTCTTGGTCACAACATGGGCACCATAGAGCGATATTGTCACCTATATCATGGTGAAGAATTAACGGGGCTGCTCTGTAGACTGACAAATCCCATTACCCTTTCTTCTAAGCCTAGGAAAGTATTTCTAGAGTGGAAAACGATGTATGGCAAGGGAGTGTATTAAGAGGGTATTAAAATCAAATAAAAGGAGGAATAGATGTAGCAAGAGAAGCACAGTTGATAGCTGCCTCTATTCTGAGAACAAAAAACAAAAATAATAGTGGATAAGTTCATTGAGGGCATCGGTCAGGAACAAGGATACAGCTCTGACGCCTGACTGCAGTTGGTAACAAAAAGCCTTTGAGACAGATTCTAAGAACCTGAAAGATGAATAATGAGTCATTCCTTACTCATTCCTTACAATCAGTGTCTTAAAAGGCAGTAAACTGTCTAATAGGATACAAAAATGGAGACTTTTTCCTTCCCCATCCTAAAGTTCTCCTGTAGAAAAACAACTTTATATGGCACTGGAAATAATAGTACACAGCAAGAATCATACTTTGTGGCATTACTGAGCATCTCAAGTGTCTAAAAGGTATAAAGCTAAAAACCAAATGACTTCAGCATGGAAAATGTCCCAGAAGTTGCGATTTTACTTTTAAAACAGAAAATAAGGGGGGAAAAAACAACCTTAATCTAAAATCAAACCTCAAATGGCAACGAGAGGTTTTCTAACAAGTACTTTATTTAAGGATGTTGCAAATTCATAAAGTCCTCACTTTTTATTAATATTAGTGAGTTGTAATCTGAGGAAACTAGGCAAGTCTTGTAAAATTCTTCATAGCTGAGAAGTTGTCACACATATATGTAAGACTTGCTTTGTTGTTGTTGTTTTTATAAGTTGAATACCTGCAGGTAGATTTAGAGTACTGACTAGCTTAGGGTACACTCAGTACGAACAGGCAGAAAAAGATGGAAGATAAAATTATCAGGATGCCAAGAAATGTTCTCATCACACAGGAGTGAGAAATGAGATGGGCAGAGAGAACAGGAGCCATGTCTATCATGAGAAACGTAAGAAGAATTTGATTTTAGGGATTATGTACTTGAGATCAATTTCGAAAGAAAAACGCCTATTTACAAATCCACAGAGGCTTAGGGAATAATTATTATTTTTAATAAATTGTAACTTTCTATTAGTATATTTTTACAGCCCTGGACTGTGGACTTCATTTAAAGTAAAATCATAATAGGTATGTTTTCTGATTATAGTAGAGTCCACCGTTTAAAAAGGCATCCAAATTCAGCCTTCTTTGTTTATTATATACAAGGAAATCCTTTTCCTATACAACAAATGGGTATTTTCAAACTACATGAATACTAGTGTGTGTGTAGAATATACAAGGTTGCTTGAGTTAAAATGTTTTGTTTCATTATAAAAGTAAAACACAAGCATTCTAGGAATGTTTCAAAAGGTAAAGGTATGTAACAAAAAAGTCACCTTGAAAACATGGTTTACATATTTTCCAAAAGTGAAATGAAATACAATAAAATCTATTTCAGGCCAATATTTTGAAAATGATTAAATGTCTTTGATTCAGAGGGTATATACTTACTGAACATTTCATTTTTTAAAGCAAAATGTTTCATCCTCCAGAAGTATAGCTATTTCTCCTTTGGAGGGTCTATATGCTTGAGTCACAACCCCCGAATACAATGGCTGGTCTGGCACAGGATAGAGCAAGGCTCAAACTAGAGGGTCTAAGAAGGACAGGCAGGAGAGGCTGGAGGAACTGAGAGGTCTTGATGATGAGGTTCTTCACCAAATAGAGCAGATTAGGACTGAAAAAGCCCAAATGCCAACAGAGAAAAGAGTTCCTGAGCTTTCATATATCTGGCTACACCCTTGGGAGTTCCCTCCACGCGTCTGCTAAGAGATGCCTCTGACAGCTCTGTATTTCCCATTCGTGTTCAGCGTGGGGTGCATTCTGTCTGCAGGTGCTGCCCCTTTAATTGTACCCAGCTCATGATCCCCAGCCTGTACAACTCATAGCAACATCCAGCAACACTTCACCCATGTTTGGGTGTTAATTAGATACTTATGGGATTGTATTTCCCTTTCCTTTGGTCCAGGTTTATTGAGTTTGTAGGGTAGTTGGGGACTTCTGTCTTTGTGGTTCATTTGTCAGCTTTGATGAAATCCTTTATGTGTGAAAAAAATCTTGCCCGGTGCCATAGTCACTTTCCAAATGCATTATGTTTAGTTGTATCCACAAAGCTTTTTTATTTTTATGTTATTTTATATTTTTGGCTGCTTTGGGTCTTAGTTGTAGCATGCAGGATCTTTCATTGCGGCGCGTGAGCTTCTCTCTAGTTGTGACGTGTGGGTTTTCTCTTCTCTAGTTGTGGCACAGCCTCCAGGGCGCATGGGCTCTGTAGTTTGTGGCACACGGGCTCTCTCATTGAGGCATGCGAGCTCAGTAGTTGTGGCACGCGGGTTTAGTTGCCACGCGGCATGTGGGATCTTAGTTCCCCAACCAGGGATCGAACCCACGTCCCCTGTGTTAGCAGGCAGATTCTTTACCACTGTACCACCAGGGAAGTCCCCACAAAGCTCTTTGAAGATGTAAGCGTTATTTCCTGGTCAAAGGTACTAGCTTCACTCCTCCAACAATGTCCATGCTTAGGGATCCTGAACTTTTTCAGAAAGAGTATATGGAACAGTAGGATGATCACTTTCTATTGTTGATGCCGGCATAATCTCATCTTGCTCTTCATGTAGGAAGCTGTCTGGGGACACAGTGTTTCATCTTTTACGTTTATCAGACATAGACTGAGCACTGAATGCAAGTCTAGGGATGGGAAGAGGGGTGGGGATGGGATAGAACAGATTAAGGAATTTATAATCTAGTTGGAGATATAGATTTGTAAATAATGCACTTCTGTACAAAAAAAGGAACGTATTTTTTTCTAAATTATCATTGGGTCATCCCAGAAGAATTGGCATTTCGGTGAATGCCAAAAAAGGGAGTAAGGAATTTTTTAGCTTTTTAAAAAAATAATGGAATAATTCACATATATATATATATAAAAGAATAAACATAAGTAACATTTCTGTGAGTTACGTAAACATAACAATAATAAAATGAACACTGTTTAGCCCGCCAACCAACTTAAAATATAACCTTCCTAAAACCCGAGGCTCCAAGGGTGGCCCCTGGCTCCTCTAGAGGTAACCACTCCAGGGAAGGGTGTTAAAGACAGGCAAGAAATCCAACTTTGTTTTAGAGATCACACGACCAGAGAAAATAAAATACAGGACTCTCTAGTTGATTCGTTTGATCGGTTGTATCATAGGGAATCCTGAGTGATACAGGAGGATGTAATGGAGGGCTGAGACAGATGTGGAGTGTCAGGCTGAATAGTGACATCGTAAAGCAATCAGGGAGCAGTCGCTGATTATCAGAGCTACCACACCATGTCGTGTGGGTTTAATTTGATGACACTCACAAGGGAGAAGTTAGATTTTCTGGCAATGGCCCTGGTGCTCAACTTTCACCTGTAGATATTGGAGAACCAATGCCTAACAAAGGTAAATCAGATCAAAATTCTTAATGTCATTGATTCTGCAGCATCTCCAGAGCATATCTAGTTCATGGCTAAAATTTCTTGCCATCATCTCGTCAAAGTATACTTATCCTTATTATAAAGATGTTCCATATCAAGCATATTGCTTATATCAATAATTACATGTTCTTAAAAAGATGTTTTGTAAAATAAAAAAAGTGGAAACAAAGTTAAAAGACCCGAACAACCTTTCAAAATATTTGACTGAATTGTTCCCCTAAATTACATTTGACTTTGGTTAATTTATAGAAAGCCCTAAAGTGAGGAGAAAAAGAGGAAAATACATTGAATATTGTGCAATTCAATGAAATGTTTAAGAAAAACTATAAACATGTAGGTTAATTATGCTTGGTAGTTATAGCAATTTATTTTTAAAATGAAAAGGCATTAAGCAATCTAAAATTACATCAAATACTTTATATTTAACATCATAAAATTACTTATTTGCCTCATTACATTTAGCATCATAAAATTTCTTATTTGCATCAATCAGTGAAGCGATTTTTATCATAAATCTATTCTGTGATACTCTACAGAATGACATAATTTTTAAATTAAAAAGGACTATAGTAGTCCCAACCTGTGAGGTCTTTAGAAAGGGAACGTATAAACTGAATGCTGTTTGTTTTTCTCTTGCAATATATGCAAGAAATTAAAACAAGAATTTTCCACGGTACAGGTATAAAAGGGTGTATTCTTTACAAGAAAGCATAGTGCTGAAGGATGGCTAAAATTTCCATCCAAGAAAAATTTAGCGTTTGAACTTAAGGAAATGGAAAATTTCTTTGCTGGACCTCATAATATTTTCAGTGCCCATTGAAAGTCAGGAAAGATGAATGTGGAAATAAGATGTTTCTTGAAAACATGGCATAAATAGGTAATTTTGAGAAATCCCTAAGATGTATTGGTTCAATTAGATGGTAGGCAGGGCCAGAATTTTGTGTAGATGGAGAATAAATCTAGAATCCTTGGAAGTCTCTCTAACCCAAGTGTCTCTCTCAGTGGTTCACATGAAATGCCCGGATACTTTCTTAAGAGCTCTTGGAGACAGTGTATGTAGTTCAGTGAGATTAAGGGTCATTTGAATTTAGAGGGATAGTGTGTAATTTGATCTATTGACTCAAAAGTATGATAAATTAGACCACTATCATCTGTTGCTGTGTAGGAGAGGAAGAAGATGGGACATACCAGTTCTGATGAGAGGAACACGGTTGGGTAGCATTTTACACTTTATTGAGTGCCTTCCTATATATAATCTAAGTATCTTCACAGTACAGAATAAACAAAGTTTAATTCATTCTTTTAATTCGTGTCAGAGCTCCAGCTGCAACTTGAGTATTAGATGGCTTAGGTTATCTTCCAATTTGAACACACTGAAAGACTTGGAAAGGAGACAAGGAAGAAGGTAATAAACCCTGTCCTATCCATCAGTTATTTCAGGGAGATGCCAGGACTCAGGATAAATCAAGAGCATATTAACTAAGAAGGAAAAACGGGACAGGCAGCTTTCAAAGGAGGAATCAAGTCTTGCCAACTCTGAGTACCTACCTCTGCCATGATTGTTAATTTTTCCCCTCTTAGAATCTGCATCTGAAATTTCTAAGTATATGCTTTCTAGTCTTTGTGTTAATTACATTTAAGAAACATTATCATTAGATTAATTAATAGAGGTGATTACTTGATCTTAATCATTATCATTGATTCACCATTATTGCTATAAATCAGTGAATTAATTCTCTTAATGGCTTTTTTTGAGAGATTATATGTTTATGGAGTGATATGCAGGAGAACAGATTTCTTCTGTTACATCTTAAATTAACATAGAATTTCTCCTTCAATTTCTACATAAAAACTTAGTAGAGAAAAGATTGTTCAGTCAGCTGTGGATTCATCTAGCCCTACTATCATTTAGGAAGATTGCTCCATGTTTTCTGAAGGATAAAATGTGAAATGTCTTGTTGAAATTAAATGCTACCGTATCTACTTTTCTAGTAATCCAATCAATCAATCAATCAATCAATCCCTAAATAAAAATTTTAAAAAGGAAAGGAAACCAGATTGGAACCGATGCCTTCCTAGTGAGCTTTGTTGGCTCTTGGTAGTTTTCACTTTCTTTTCTAAAGGTCTGCAGAGTATCTAGACTTTCTAAGATTAGTGGTTATTTTATATGATTGATAATTTTTCTTTCTCAAAGTCAAGGCTACTTTGGCTTTTTTCTGGTTTGATAATTGTCCTCATTTTTACCAGTTTTTCTCAAGGATTACAGCTTATTTTATTTACTTGTAAATAGTCTGTTAGGTAGTGTGATTAGGATACCGTACCCACATTTTCTTTCCCTTACATCCCTTAGCCTGCCGTTCCCTACTACCGTCTTGGTTGTGTTCTATCCAGTTTAATGATTAACTTCCTCAAGGTATTAGATCAGTCACTCCCTTGTTTTTCCTCATGTTCCACATTGCTAGGAATCATCATTACTTTGCAAATTTCAGCCTCATTTTAACCCTGCCCTTCTTGACACATTATGTACGAAGACCTGCCAACCTAGTGTATTTGTTTTTGGTTATAACGTGAAAAAGCCACGCGCCTTTTTCACGTGTTATTTTATGAAATATGAGCTCCTCAGAGAGTCTCTAGGTAGTCAGCTTGGTTTCTTTAGGAATTTCTTTATCGTCTTTATGGGAGTATTTGTTTTTGTGTTGACTAAGTGTTACTCCGTGAGGCCCCTCCTAGCTTCCACCCAGTGCCCTTTTCATTCGAAAAGCATTTCTTTCCATTTCGAAAACTCTTCCTTAGGTTTTCATTGGAGGCAGTTTCTAGGAAGCATTACTTCTGCGTCTCCCAGCGATGTCCTCCACCCACCCGCGGGAAGTGTGAGTGACTAGTAGGTATACCCTCGGGTGAGAACTTAAGTACAGACAATCCGACAGATCTTACCGGCTTCCAGATGACATGTTAAAGGCAAAGTTTGCTCACCTGCCATTGTTCAGACGCTGCTGCTCCTGGGTGTTAATGGGACTTAAACGATGGGTCCATGCATGTTACTGGATCTGTGACTTCTGAAATTCACCTTGTTCAGTGTAATTCGTGATTTGTATTAAGCTGAAAAATTCTTCTGTGCATTTGTCTAAATAGAGAAAATAGAGAACTAAGTGATTCCTGGGTATCTGTGGGATGTGCCATAGGGTAGGTGCCCCCTGGGTATGTTGTATTTTACTAGAAACTAGAGAAATCACAGTGATGGAACTATGCAGGCTGTAAACTATAGACACCATCTGCCGTAGAGGGAACACATTAGGAAAATGCCACCTGTTCCTACATTAGTCTGGCCCTGGCCTCAGGATTTCACATGTACTCTTATGTTTTGTTTGCAGTTGCTCTGACTCATGCAGCTAGCGAATGACTAATGAGATTTTTACACATTCCAACTATGAATATCCTATTATCTGATTCAGGTTTGATTTTATTTTCTTTCTAGTGTATATGTATGTGTTTCTTTACTGTTTTTCTCTCAGTTCCTTTCCTGGCCAGTTATTTGAGAAAATATCTTTATTCGTTCAACAATTGTTTGTTGAGGACCTGCTAGGATATAGTGAGCAAAACTGACAAAACGTCCTTGCCTTTGTGGGGCTTACACATTCTATCAGAGGAGACAGGAAATAATCAGGATCAATAAGTAAAATAAGCAGTGTGTAACGCGGTGATAAGTGTTAAGGAGAAAAGGAAAGCAGGCAAGGGGGAATGGGGATGCTGTGAGCAGGGATTGCGATTTGGGGTAGACTAGCTGTAAAGGCTTCCTTTAAATAAAAATGTGATCAATGTGATGGAGCAAGCCCTGTGGCTCTCAGGGGGTAAGACTGTGCAAAGCAGAGGGACCATCCAGTGCAAAGGCCCTAGGAGAGAGCATGCTCAATACTCTCTCTTGATAGGAAGAAGCGCTTATCTTGAGAGTAGAAGGGGAGTCAGAAAGGCAACAAGGGGCAGATCATTTAGAGCCTTCTGTGTCAATGTAATGACTTTGGCTCTTACTCTTAAGTAAGATGGAAAGCCAGGGGGTCATTCGGAGTAGAAAAACAAGACTGATCAGAAACAACGTGCTTGCTGGGTTAGGAATAGACTTAAGAGAAGGGGGACCCCTTAGGAGACGGTTGTAATAACCCATGTGAGAGGTGGTGGTGGCTTGGACCAGAATGGTAGCCGTGGAGGCTGGGGGGAAGATTCTGGATATACAGTGCTTGTTGAGTTAATGGGTTTTACTGATAGATTGGCTGAGTATTAAAAGAGAAAGATCACTCCAAGGTTTTTGACCTGAATGATGATTAGAAAGAGTCATTGTTAACTACCGGAAGAGCACATTTGGGGAAGGATGGGAAGATGAGGATCTCACCTTCATCACAGATTAAATTTGAGGGATTTGATCAGACTGAAAATGCTACAGCTGTTGGAACCTCTTCATGTAACTTTTTCTTTTAAAACAGGAAACTTGATTGACTAATGAAAAGTGCACATGATTAAATTAAGAAAGCTTACATCCTTGACTCTACAATGAATCAGTGAGACTTGCTTAATTTTGGTCAAAAATACAAAGTCAACAATGGCTGAGATGAGCATATTCTCTATAAAATAAAGTGATCAGATTTGCAAAAGCTTGGCTCCACAATGTGAATTTCACTTAAACCATGTGGCATTATTTTATAATCATCAAACATCCTGCTTTAGGAATTCTCTGCTAATAGATAAAATAGCTTGGTTGATGCGCTGAAGTAGCCAATGAGTATGTTTTGACTGACAGTTAAGCATATACATCCTACATTTCATCAGATTCTGCAGTGTTAGATTTATATCCCACTGAGATGGCCATTGTTATGATCATAAATTATGAGTTCAAGTAGTTTTGGTGGTTTGCCAGAATACTTCCTGTTCCAGTACTAAAGATTTCTCATATTTCTTTGACTAGAAAAACAAGGTTCAGACTGATAGTCCTTTCCAGTATGTGACTTTCTGTGGGTGTGTCTGAGTTTAGAAATATTGAAGTGTGTGTGTGTGTAAGTGTGTGTCTATTATTCTTAGGACTTTGCCTATGTGTTAATATTTTTCAGCAAGAAATAACACTCCTTTGGCAAATTTTTCGGAGCATTGAAATGAGATAAAGTATAGCTCTTATTCTTGAGAAGTAATTCATCACTTCATATTGTTAAGTCATAACCATTTAGTCATGAAATCCAAACCTTGTATTTAAAAAGTAACAATCTCTTGTTTAAAGTATCTCCTTTGAACATTTCCAAGAATCTTAAGGAAGTCTTTATATGACATTAAATTGTTAATTTTACCTTGTTATTTCAGATCTGTGATTAGAATTCATTCTTTGGGCTGAGAGTCTGTGTAGAATAAGAATTCCTGTGGTTCAGCATGCCAGTAATTCCGGGCAAGGTTAATAGAGTGGTTTTTTGCGAAAAAAGAGCTGTTTTATGGAAAGCCTTTTGGAACTTTGCCTTGTTTTGTTTTCCTGAACTACCAAATCTGCTTCAAGTATTTGTATGAGGTCCTAACATGTTTATATATTAATTTTGAGATAGCATATTTTTCCAGACTGACATTTCCCTGGACACCAGCCATTTCTGTGAACAGTGCCCATGGAATATAAGCTACTATTAGTCTATATAATAGTTGGGGTAAAGTAAGCTCATAAGAGGGAACCCCCAAATGGGACGGTGCAAGCAAAATACAAGTTGGTTTATTTCTCTCTGAAGTCATTGTCCTGTGGGTCTGGGTGGGAAGCGTGTATAGCAGCCCTGCCATCCTCAACACATATTTTCCTAGTTTGCCCTTGGCCTCTCTGTTTTTGTTTTTGTTTTTGTTTTGCGGTACGCGGGCCTCTCACTGTCGTGACCTCTCCTGTTGCGGAGCACAGGCTCCGGACGCGCAGGCTCAGCAGCCATGGCTCACGGGCCCAGCCGCTCCGCGGCATGTGGGATCTTCCCAGACCGGGGCACGAACCCGTGTCCCCTGCATCGGCAGGCAGACTCTCAACCACTGTGCCACCAGGGAAGCCCGGCCTCTCTGTTTGTATCCGGTGAAGGGGAAGGGAAAAACGAGTCCAGTGAAAGGGTTTTCGTAGGTGGTGTGGAAGTTGCCCATATCAGGGAGAACTTTGTCACGAGGCCACACCTCCTTGCAGGAAATTCCAGGAAGTATATTCTCCAGCTGAGCAGCCATATGCCCACAACAAGGGGAGGGAGAGTCTGGAAGAGCGACCGGCAAAGGACAAAATGCCCAGTCCATTAAAAATATCTTCTAAAAACCAGCCATTTAGATTCAAGTGAAAACAAATGCATTTTATATAATGAACTTCTCAATTTTATGTTCTACTTCTCAAATATTTGTATCACAGAACAAAGTCATAGAATTTCAGATAGTATCACTATGCCCAGAAGGTACGCACCCAAACTAAAGTGGCACTTTTGAATTTTATGTGGTTCTGTTTTACCTCATAGACTCTCCCCATAAGTGAAAGTGACTAAAATTTTTGCCATACTTTAAAGTGAGACAACAATCTGAGGAACTTCTAGGGCGTGCAGAGGAGGCGCATCAGTGTTCTTTCCCCACCCCAAACAGAAACACCAAAGAACCACTGCAAATCCAGAAACACTGGAGGAATTTTCACCGCCCCTCCCCTCCCCTTCCTTGGGGCTAGTCTGTTTAATTTTAAAAGCAGAATTTTGCTTTCACAAAGTATACCAGCCAGGAATTTGTTCAGATTCCTCAAAACCAAGCCAAGAAAAGTTTCAGAAAGTTCAGACATGTGTGGCCGAGTGGAAAGAACAGAGTTTTTAGAGGCAGGCACAGATGCATGGGAACACTGCTCCAGACGGCCACTTCTGGCTGACCTTTGGCAAGCTTCTGTCGACTTAAAAAAAAAAGCACAATGTGAGAGTTGCGAGTCAAGTTTTATTTGGGGCCAAATGAGGACTACAGTCTGGGAGACAGCACTTCAGATGGCTCTGAGAAACTGCTCCAAAGAGGAAGGGGGGGAAGGTCAGTATATATGTGATATTGGCAAGGGGGACCAATCAAGCACGTATTTTTTTGCCGAAGGTTTCTGCTAGTCTCGTGAAGGTTACTGCAAGTCACGAGGAGCAGACATCACCTTTGGTGCTTTTCTAGATACGAGGAGATACAAGAATTGGGCTCTTAAAAATGGCTCCTGAAAATATCCATCTAAAGACCTGTTCTGCCAGTTTTCCCCGGAGCACAGAGGGCCTCATTTCTGATCTCCAGCCTGAAGTCCTTTCAGGGGGTGTTGAAAGTCAACAGCTGCAGCAGCACATGATTTAATCCTTGTAGAGGTAGATGGCAAGTGCTAAAGGTAAGTGCCGGTTTGTGGTTGACACTTCTTAGCCTCATTGGGCCACAGTCTCCTCATTTATAAATGAGGAGAGGTAAGAATGAACTTGCCAGGGTGTCAATACAGAATTAAAACGTGTAAAGGGCCCCGCATGTACCAGGATGGTTCTCTCCATCTGCGTGATCTATAACGGTCCCAGGGAGCCGGGGTCATTCATTGTCCCTCTGGCTCCGTGGCCAGGGGTCTGTGGTTTCTTCGGGCAGGAGCTGCCTAATGCAGCCCAGGGTGTCACTGCGCTGCTTAGAACCTAACCGGCCTGAGGCCTGGCTTTTTCCCCCTGAGACAAAGGGGAGCTTTGGTCACAAAGGCACCCAGTGACCTCTGTAATGCGTGCAGGAGAATGCAGCTGTGCCCCTGTTCTGGCTGAGTCCACATTGATCTCAGGGTTGAATTCAAGGTACTAATTGCCAGTCGACACAAGGATCAGCATTTGTCTTTAAGCACCAGGAAGTAACGGCGAGACCTGAAAAGTCAAACCAAGGACTTGCTTTTCCACTCGTTTCCAACGTCAGAAAATATTTATATCCAAATACGATGTAAAGCAGTACCAGTGTTTAGGATTTTCACACAGTGCTCTTTATATAAAGCAATCACGATTGTCTAGTTTCCTTATTGTTTTCCAGTGCTTTTTCAGTCTTTCATAAAACAGAACTGATTTTTTTCCCCAGTATTTTCATCTCTTGATTTCTAGATGCCCCACTGAGCAAAGAAAATACTGATCACTGAGGAATGTGCCTTACTTGACTGTACAGCATCTACCCACAGTAGCCAAATGTATGTGGTTTTTTAAAGAACATTCTTTGAGCCTCTTCTGTTGCCTTCATCTTTGTGGCCCAGAAGGAGCTGCTCACACCTGCCCATTGCCATGGATGTTTCCAGAACAGCATGCGCTCCAAGCCTGCCCCACACGTGGCTCTTGCAGCAACTGGAGACATCTCTTCAGAAGCCCCCACTTCCACCTCAGAAACGACAGGCAGGAGCCTGGGTTCTTAAAGACCAGGAAGATGCGTCCGACAACAGCACCTGAACTTCCGCCCAGCAAGGGAAGTCTGATGGGAACAGTGGGGGAGGGCTGGGGGGAGGGGCACCCCTCTGCAGGAATGAGGCCTCGTCCTATCAGGAGGGCAGCCCTGGGGGCCCTCCCCTCCTCTCCCCTGAGCAGGGATGACCCTCAGGGGCAGGAGATGAGCCTCTGCTTCCCCTCAGCTTGAGGGTTACGCAGTCTCAGAAGGAGACGTCAGAATTGTGACTGCCACAGCCGGAAGCCCCCTGCTCCGTGGCAGCACGGGCTGTGGAGGGAACAGAAGGAGAAGGAAGCACCCCTGGAGGCTGGAGTGAGCCTGCTGGCGGGAGGAGGAAGCAGTGGCAGCACGTGCCCTGCAGGGGACTCGGGCCCATCAAGGCAGAAGCCAGACAGTGGCACAGTACTGAGGAGGAAGAGGTCCAAGGAACATGTGTTCAAATCCCGCTTTGCACAGATGACTCAACTTGCCTCCACCCCGGTTTCTTCCTCTGTAAATGGGGTTAAAATACTACGGCAGCCACTTCAGTGAACAGAGTGATATTATAATGCCTGGACTTCCGAGGCTGGGGTGTGTACATTAGAGCAGATCTGTGAGCGTCCAGTGCTTTCAGACCTCGAGAATAAAACCAAGGGTTTATCTGCCTAGCTGAGGACCCATATGGGAGAAGGGTCCCCTGAGGCAGCAGAATGAAGGTAAAGGGGGTGGGTGGGGAGAAAGTAGAGCCATTAAGCTAGAGTGAGGCCCTGGGGAGGGAGCTGGGAACGGGCAGCCTCTCTGTGACCACCGGTGAGGACCACAGAGCATCCTTAGGAGGCAAGCGAGTCTGCTGTCCCGGTGCTGGGAGCCCTGGCAGCTGGTGTGGGTCACCAGTTGGCCCCAGGCACGATCTCTTCGTAGAAATCAAGGCAGACAGTCCAGGTTTGGAGCCCGTTCAAGAAGGCAGCTGAGCCGCCTTCTCTTCTCATTATCCAAGACATCCTTCCTTCCCTTTTACATGCGTTTTTTTTTTTCTCTCTGAAAATTTCCATCAGCCCCTCTCCCTGACCTGCTCTCTGCTTTTTTACTTTCATTGGCTCACTTAACCTACTTGTTTACATTTTGTCCAGATGAGCCTATCATTATGTCATAGGCCAGGCTGCTCTTGTGGTGTTTACGGTCTCCAGGGGGAGGAAAATAAAGAAACGTACACTTTAAGATCTGGACAGGGCTTCCCTGGTGTCGCAGTGGTTGAGAGTCCACCTGCCGACACAGGGGACACGGGTTCGAGCCCTGGTCCGGGAAGATCCCACATGCCGCGGATCACCTACGCCTGTGAGCCACAACTACTGAGCCCGCCTGCTGCAACTACTGAAGTCTGCGCGCCTAGAGCCCGTACTCCACAACAAAAGGAGCCACCGCAATGAGAAGCCCGTGCACTACAAAGAAGAGTAGCCCCCGCTCGCTGCAACTAGAGAAAGCCCGCATGCAGCAACGAAGACCCAACACAGCCAAAAATAAATTAAAAAAAAAAAATCTGGACAAACTTTTTAAACTACTACATCCTGCCGATAAAATAAGATAAATAATGGTATGTCCTATGTTGCAGAGGATTAGCTCATCCCTTAAAATCAAAGCTTTGGGGGAAAACGAGGCAAGAGATATGGTTGGGTGAGAATTTGTCATGCAGATAAGATCAGTCTGTTCTCTGTTCGCTCTTTTTAAAGCAAGAAGTATTCAAGAATCCTAGGTCAAAACAGAGGGTTTAAAAGGCTGGAAAAACTAAATGGGCCAAAGGAAAGAGACTTTTCACTCAAGTAGCTATGTAGATGGTAAAAGTCCTTGTGCCCCCTTTAAACTTCAGCAGTTTGTGCTGACAGTGTGATATAAGTCTATCAAAGTAATAGCAAATTTATTCAAGTTTAAGAGAATAATAAAACACTGCTAACATAGTGGGTACTTATTCCCAATTCTTAAGTCAATACCATTGATGAGAAGGCAAAGAATGGTGGTGTTAATCAAGTAAGAGATTTGGGTAAAACATTCAACTCTATTTCCTCATCTTTCAAAAAAGAGGCAACACCTGCCCTGTCCTCTCATTCCTAATCTACAGGGTTGTTGGGTGAATCTGTTATGGAGGTTCGCGAAAACCCTCTTTTAACTGTATAATGCTGAGTTACATCAGCAAATAATAATTATTATGTTATAACTATAATAAGTATATTATTAAATAACAATTATTATTATTATTGATGAAGAAGAATGAGTATGATTATATCCCTGCTGAATAATAGTTAAATAAAAGATTATTAA
Source organism: Pseudorca crassidens (assembly GCF_039906515.1). Lineage (NCBI taxonomy): Eukaryota > Metazoa > Chordata > Mammalia > Artiodactyla > Delphinidae > Pseudorca > Pseudorca crassidens. The sequence goes on from NC_090313.1 coordinate 10,503,610, forward strand.
AGCTTTAAATAATTACTCCATATTCCAGACATATTTCTCTGCATGTTGGATGTTAGGTAGTATTCCCAAGGATGATTTTTCTGTCGTTCTCCTGCCCAGGGGTGAAAAAGTGAATATCATACCATCTGACACAGTGCAAGTGCCTGATGGCTCTCTTAATGTCATGAGCCCAGTATTTGCTAGAAAGGTCCAGTCGCTGGTCAGAGGAGCTCTGACCTGTGTAGCAGTCTGGCCAGTGTGCCTCATGAGAGTGTGGAGAGCCACTTCATTCCAGGCATGGGCCGCCCAGATCACAGCTGCTCAGAGCTCTTTGGCTTTGGTTAAGTTTGTTGTGCTGTTATATAATGGGTACTTTGACCATATCTCATGAATGAATGATTTATTCTTCCTCCTTCTCCACTGTCCTATTATCGTGCTGTTGTCTGTGTCGAATGTTGTGTTAGAGTTTGTTGTTAAAATCAAGCAGAAAAACAGGCAGCTGTTAAGGTGTAAGGAGAAAAACATTAGTAACGGGGAAATCCACATATGGCACAGTAAGATTCTGACACCGTGGCGTGGGGCCGGCCCCAAGAGGCTTTACAATCGTGCTCTAGCCTTACTTTGTGCTCATGATGGTCTCTTCACCCCTACGCTGTTACTAGTGCACAAGCCAAATTGTGACCAAGCAGACTAGACTGCAGGTGAGCAGTGAGTTGTGCCTTTGCCTGTTAATTTAGAACTCTCATTTTATTCAGACAGGAGGCTCATTGGCCCATGCTATTTCTGATCTGTACCTTAAATCAAAAAGAAGTTATTTAACGGCTTCTGGTTTCTGCTCCAACATGTAAAGAGCTTGGAAGTTGTCAGTCCTGTTCTCACAACAAGAAAAAAAGCTAAACAAACTGAAAACCAACAATTCTGAGAGTCAGCAATGCTCTTAGATCTGACAGAGAGTTGAGGTTGCAGGGCAAAGTGCTCTTTGAAATTTGGAGAGACAGCAAATGCAGAGAATCATTGCTCCCCAGGGGCAGAAGCCACTGGTGCCAGAGACACTTAAAGTTGGGTAATTCCTACAGGCAGAGCATGGACTAGCCTAAGAGTTGACAATCCCTCTAGTCTTAGGGGGACCCAACGCTTTCATGAGTTTTACCTCCAGGAGCCTTACCCAGTTCTTAGGATGATGATCAGAGAAAAATTCCTTCATGCTTCCTGCAGGGGGAGAGGAACAGTGACTATTCTGAAATAAGCCCAGAGCCCTCTGTTCATGACACAGGCATGCCCTGGAGGACATCTGCTTTCCCAGAGCCTCGTCTGACCTCGGAGGAGGGCTGGTAGATGAGCAGAGCCCCTCTGGCCTCTCTGCATCACATAAACTGAGAAAAAGAGCCTAAGAAATTCTTCTGAAGGTCACAGCCAGGACTCAAGACTGACTAAAAAAATTGAGATTTAATCATAAGATTATAGAATGTTTCTCCTCTCCAACACTTTATCATCACATTAACAGGGCTCCAAAATGATAACCAGGTTACAACCTAGCTGCAAGACACAGAGTCTGTTTAGAAGGAATTTTGGGGGAAGCGTAAAGACAGCAGGAGACACAGAAACCAGGACACTAAAGGACACTGAAGCCTTTGACACCTACAGATATGGCATACATTAAGCACAGCCTAACCTCTCGCCAGATTATCATAAAACCTTACACTAAAGGCCTACCTACCTCAGTTACTGTTACCTATATATCATGTCCAGTTTTCAACAAAACATTACAAGGCCTGGTAGAAGGCAAATAAAACACAGTCTGAAGATACAAAGCAAGCATCAGAACCAGACTCAGATATGACAGGAATTTTGTAATTATCAAGTAATTTGGAATTGAAAATACTTTAATTAATAGGCTAAGGGTTCTAATGAAAAAAGTGGACAACATGCAAGAACGGATGGGTAATGTAAGCAGAGAAATAGAAACTCTAAGAATCAAGAGGAAGTACTAGAGATCAAAAACATTCTAACTGAAATGAAAAATGCCTTTGGTGGGCTCATCAGGAGACTAGACACAGCCAAGGCAAGAAACTCTGAGACTGAAGATATGTCAGTAGAAACTTCACAAACTGAAATGCAAAGAGAAAGAAGAATGAGAAAAAGGTGGAACAGAATGACAAATAACTATGAACCACTACAAAAAGGCTAACATACATGTAATGAAAATACCAAAAAGAGAAGAGAGGAAGGAACAGAAGAAATATGTGAGGTAATAATGGCTGAGAATTTCCCAAAATTCACTTTGGATGCAAAACCACAGGTAAAGGGAGCTCAAAGAACACCAAGTAGGGTAAGTACCAAAATATCTACACCTGGGTATATTCTGTTCAAACTTCGGAAAACTAAAGACAAAGAGAAAATTTTGAAAGAAGCCAGAGGGGGATAAAACCCAAAACACCTTACCTATTGAGGAGCAAGGATAATTATTATATTGGACTTCTCCTCAGAAGATGTGCAAGCAAAAAAGAGTAAAATGAAATATTTAAAGTGTAAAAAAAATCCAAATAACCTAGAATTTTGTATCCAGCGAGAGTATCTTTCAAAAGTGAGGACATATAAAGACATTCCCAGACAAACAAAATCTAAGAGAATTTGTTGCCAGCAGAACTGCTTTACAAGAAATGATAAAAGAAGTTCTTTAGAGAAGGGAAATGGTGTAGATCAGAAACTCAGATCTACATAAAGAAGAAGAGTGTTGGAAAAGTGATACATGAAGGTAAATAAAATATTTTATTATTCTTAACTGACCTAATAGGTATCTGTTTGTTCAAAATAATAATAGAAACAGTATATTAGGTGATTAGAGCTTATGGATAAGTGAGATGAATAACAGCAGTGTTATAAGGGACAGGAGGAAGGAAGTGGGAATACTCTATTATAAGGTTCCTGCACCGTCTATGAAGAGGTAGAGTATTATTAGAAAGTGGACTTAGATTTGTTGTAAATGTATATTGTAAACCCTAAGGCAACCACTAAATTTTTTAAAGGAAGTATAATTAATATGCTGAGAGGAGTAAAAATGGAATCATATAAAGAGAGAGGCAGACAGAAGGCAAAAAAGAAACAATTGCAATGAAAAGAAAACAGTTACAAATATGGTACATTTAATTTGTCTATATCAATAATTACTTTAAATGGGGATGGTATAAATATACCAATTATCTGAGACTAAGAGAGTGGATTAAAAACCAATACCCAGCCATATGTTGTCTGCAAGAACCCCACTTTACCTATGAAGACACAGATAGATTAAAAGTAAAGAGATGGAGAAAGATGTACCATGCTAACACTAATGAAAAGGAAACAGGAGTAGCTGTGTTAATTTCAGACAAAGCTGACTTCGGAGCAAGAGAAGTTATCAGAGAGAAAGATGGGTATTGCATAATAATATAGGGTCAGTTCTCCGAGAAAACACAACAGTCCTTAATGTATATGCACCTAACAACAGAGCATCAAAGATATCAGTCCTTCCCAATGCGAGGTAAAGATTCAATGCAGGGCTTCCCTGGTGGCGCAGTGGTTGAGAGTCCGCCTGCCGATGCAGGGGACGTGGGTTCGTGCCCCAGTCCGGGAGGATCCCGCATGCCGCGGAGTGGCTGGTCCCGTGAGCCACGGCTGCTGGGCCTGCGCGTCTGGAGCCTGTGCTCCGTGACGGGGGAGGCCACAGCAGTGAGAGGCCCGCATACCGCAAAAAAAAAAAGATTCAATGCAATCCCAATCAAAACCCCAACATGTGGTCTTGTGGATGTCAGCAAACCAATTCTACAGTGTATATGGAATGTTCAAAAGACCCAGAATAGTCAACATAACACTGAGAAAGAACAAAGTCAGAGGACTGACACTACTCAAATTCAAGATTTAATCTAAAGCAGTATCAAGATAGTGTGGTATTGGCAGTAAAATAGAAACTAGGTCAATGGAACAGAATAGCCAGCCCCCAAATATACCCACAAAAATACAGTCAATTGGTCTTCAACAAAGAAGCAAAAGCAATTCTATGGAAAAAGGATGGCCTTGTCAACAAATGGTGCTGTAAGTACTGGAGATTCACAAAAAGAAAAGATGAGTCTAGATACATCCAGTACAGCTTTCACAAAAATTAGCTCAAAATGGGTCATAGACCTAAGTGTAAAACGTAAAACGATAAAACTGTAGAAGATCACGTAGGAGAAATACCTAGGTGACCTTGGGTTTGGCAGTGATTTGGGGTTTGGCAACACCAGAAGCATGATACATAAGAGAAAAAATAACTAAGTTGGACTTCTTTAAATCAATAACTTCTGTTATGCAAAAAACACTCTTAAGAGAATAAAAAGACAAGCCACAGACTAGAGAAAAAACTTGAAGAACACATATCTGATGAAAGACTTGTATTCAAAATATACAAAGAACTCTTAAAGCTCAACACTAAGAAAACAAATGAATTTAAAAATGGGCAAAAAACAGACATCTCACCAAAGAAGATAAGCACATGGCAAACAAGCATATAAAAAATGCTCAACATCATATGTGATTAAAGAATTCCAAATTAAAACAACGAGATTCTACTACACATCTCTCAGAGTGACACAAATCCAAAACACTGACAATACCAAATACTAATGGCAATGTGGAACAGTAGGAACTTTCATTCATTGCTGGTGACAATGCAAAATGGTACAGCCACTTTAGAAGACACTTGGTCAGGTTTTTGTTTTTTTTTTTTAGCTAAATATAGTCTCACTATATGATTGAGCAATTATGCTCCTAGGTATTTACCCAAATGAATTGAAAACATATCCACACAAAAACCTGCATGTGATTGTTTATAACAGCTCTATTCCTAATTGACAAAAACTGGAAGCAACCAAGATGCCCCCTCATTGGGTATAACTTGTGATAAACAAAGTGTGGTACATCCATACAAGGAATATCGTTCAGCAGTAAAAAGAAGTGAGTTGTCATGCCACCAAGAGACACAGAGGAATGATAACTGCGTATTGCTAAGTGAAAGAAACTAGTCTGAAAAGCTGTTACTCTGTGATTCCAACTATATGACAGTTTGGAAAATGCAAAACTGTAGAGATAGTGAAAAAGTCAGTGGTTGCTAGGGTTTCAGAGAAGGGTAGGGGTTAAATAGGTGTAGCACAGTGGACTTTTAGGATGGGGAAACTATCCTGTATGATACTGTAATAGTGGATACATAATATTATGTATTTGTCAAGACCCATCTAACTGTACAACACAAAGAGGGAACTATAATGTAAACTATGGACTTGAGTTAATAATAATGGCTCAATATGGGTTCACGAATTGTAGCAAACGTACCACACTAATGCAAGAGCTTAATAGGGTGCAGAGAGAGGGGATAAATGGGAATTCTTGGTGCTGTCTACTCAGTTTTCCTACAAGCCAGAACTACTCTTAAAAAATGAAGTCTAGGGCTTCCCTGGTGGCGCAGTGGTTGAGAGTCCGCCTGCCGATGCAGGGGACACAGGTTCGTGCCCCAGTCTGGGAGGATCCCACATGCCGCGGAGCGGCTGGGCGCGTGGGCCATGGCCGCTGAGCCTGTGCGTCCGGAGCCTGTACTCCACAACGGGAGAGGTCACAACAGTGAGAGGCCCGTGTACCGCAAAAAAAAAAAAAAAAAGTCTATTAATTCTCTGGAAAGTTTTTACTATTTGCTCACATTCTTATCTCACCTATGCAGAATTCTGGTTTACATTGGAAATGCTGGCCTGGTAGGAAAACATAGTATCTTGCTTCCTTGTTAACACAGCTTTTAATACATGCAAACTGTTTTTCAATCTTAGTATATAACCTTAAGAAATCTAAAATTATATCTGTGACACATCCAAAAAATAAATCTAAACCAGTTGAAAAACTGAATTTTAAAACCTGTTTTAGCCTTAGGAGTCTATGGAAGAAAATAGACAGCAAATATAGGAAAAATTCTGTGAATATTTTTGTACACATAATATCAATGTGAAGATATATGACCAAATATCTGCCTATGTATAGTTTTAAATTTTTAACAATAAGTAATTATTTCCTATTCAGTTGTAACTGTTCGATTATAGTGTTAATATGAATTATATTAGAACTTGTTCTTGTTTTCGGTTTTATATTATATCAGTGGTTAAATCAATATAATTAAATCTTTCATTGTAAATTATGGAAATTGTATGTTTATCATAACACAAGAACTTTATTTTTAGTTAAAACCATATGTTATTTGTATTTCTTATCTCATTTATTGTTAATTACATTTGGTCAATATCACTCAGGTGTCTTTCTTCTATCCCACTTAGACCTGAATCAGATTTTAAAATGCCTCTGAACAAAAAAGTAAAATTATTTAATTCCAATCTTGGTTGATCTTTCTATCCTGTGCTTATTTACTAGTTCAGTTTTATTTAAAAATAAAACCAATTCTCACAATTGTGGCTATTCTGAGGTAGACTGACCAACTTTACCTTAAAGTTAATTTGTATTTTCCTTGCTTGTGCCTGGTAATGCAGAGATATGAACCATGTGTGTCCCCAGATATGAAGACAAGAAAGTCTTAGTACTTTTTCCAAATGCTTGGTTCTAATTTTGGACTATTATGAAATTCTAATGTCATAACTGGTAACTCCCTAAGAATTACATGACGTTCTGGCCTTTTTGCCTTGATTTCTTTTGAGTGTACTTTCCAATAGATCTTTCACAAGTGAGTGACAAAGCTAAAACACTCTAAAAGAAACCACATTTCCTACGTGGTATGATTTGCTTGCTTTTTGAGAAAATTTTAAAAGCTACCAAAGAACATTTATTTAATGTGTTAGTGGTGACCAGCAAGTACCATTATGGCCAGAGTCTGAGGCCCAGGAAGGTCACATAGGTTAGAAGCAGTGGACAGTTTGAATGCTAGGGAAGGTCGCTGAAAGCTAACTGCGGCTAAGCATAGTTTTGTTTTTTAATCAACTAATGGAAAATAAATTTCCAAGAAGCTCTTTTGATCTAAAACCACTGCTCTTCAAAGGCAGGGGCGTGACAGTTACCTGTCATGACCTCTGCTTTGCTGCTCTTATTTCCAGCCTCTGTGGACATTGCCCAACTCCAGAGACAGGGACTGTTTTAGTTGGCATATGGGCTCGGCATCCTTGGAACTGCTCTACTTTATGCCTAAACTTTCCTGCCAATGTCAGCATCAGCCTTGTCAACACTTCTTTTCCATTTGTGAATACTGTAGTTAAAGCTTTCACCTCTCCTTTTCTAGAAGTATTTCATATTTAGCACTTGGGTGTTTAGAAATTCTCTCTCTGAAGAAATACATTTCAACTAAGAATCTTTACGACTTATAAAAGAAGTTTCACTTAGAAAATATATATAAACATGTGTGTGTGTGTGTGTTTTTCCATATGGCCTTTGATCTTGTCGCAAAGCTTTAGTGCTGTGAACAGTGAGGTTTAAGGTAACCGACAAAGTGGTCTCACCAGTGAGGCAAAGTTGTGTCAAAAGAGGGCTTAATTGTTTAAAAAAAAAAAAATTCTAAGCAAAAATTCACCTCAAAACCCATAAGGTTTCTAAATACATTTTGAAGCATTTAGAAGAAAAGAAGTCCTTTTGTGTTTGCTCCATGTTCTGGAAGAGCAAATAAAAAATGTTACTTTGTTTTGTTAACTCAGTGGCCACTCGGCAATCCTCAGGCTGAACGCCCGTGGATCGATCATCAGCTAAGCATGTGGATGAGTTGTGTATAGATTATTATAATCATAAAGTTATACCACAGTGTGTCGGGAAATACTTGTGATAATTAGTTTGGAAATATAGTTAGTAAAATTAAACATAATTTCAAGGAAGAGAAAACATTTTCATGAAGGTTTTCTTCATTAGAAAGGTGACATCATCCCAAGTAATTTAATTATTGTTGATTTATTTAACAAACCTCTGTAAGTCAGGGTGGGCCTTCCTTGCTGTGTTGGTCTCCTGACCTTCTTCGCATTTCATATATCTGGATGCATCCAGCCTTAGTGACAAAAGTTGATTATGCTGAATCCAGATGTCCACCTTAAGAATACACATCTCTCTCATTGTTTTTTTTTTTTTAACTTAACATAGTATATGTTTTTAACTGTCTCATGACAAATAGATTTACTTTTTAATCACCACTGTTGGATAAAATTTATTATCACCTGAGTTCCATCCATCAGATTTGAGGGTACAACTCATGTGAAGAGGTAAATGGGGAGATGGTGAGGGGAAGTTTGGTGGAATAGGAACCCCAAGTTTGTAGCTTGCTTAGTTATCACCACAATTTCATGACCCTGTCATTTGAAAGTCAGATGACTCAATGGTGTCACGTAATGTATGACTAGAAGACACAATAAGGAATATTCCCAGGACACAGTCAATGTCTCCCTTTTTTTCGTGGAAAAAGAGTTCACGGAAGACAACCAAGCAGTAAATATCCTAAAGATAGTCAAAACAGATTGGAATATAATTTTGTTCAGAGCTATTCAAAAAATCCTCTACTATGTCTCAATATAGGTAGCCTGTAGAAAGTTCCCAGGTGAGGATTTATCTTCTAAATGTAGACTTGTGGGTCTTTTTAGCTAGCGAATTCAAACCACCAAAGGAAGAGGTCAAGAAGAATGAATGAAGTTAAGAGAATTGACGAGCTGAGTATCACTGTTGGGATTTTGTTTCTTATATGGCTTGCATTTGTGCTTTGAGATTTTTGGGATCTAAGAAAGCCATGCTGTTCCAGGAGCTTCCCAGAAGTATTTTTGGAGCAGGCCACACGGGCTCCGGAAAGAGAATGCATTCTATTTCCAGGTGCTATTGTAGAATCATTATTCATTTAACAAAAGTGTGGTCTTTTCAGCTAGAAATTTTAGTTCCATAATTCAAATGGACTAAAAATATTCTGGAGTATAGCTAGAAAAAGTGTTTTGTATGTATCAATATGTTGTTTTCTAGCAATGTCCCATTCTGGATTAAACATAGAGGAAAACTTTCCTGTTTCTCTGTAGCGTGAGCTTTTAAATTGCTATATGTGTATGTGTTTTAAGTGAATTGTGAAAATCAGCCCAATATAAAGTCAGTTATAAAAGTCCCCTTTGTTTCCAAATTATCTGTGTAATATTTACACCAAGGATGAATCGATTAAAAAAACCAAGTATATGAGGAAGGCCTTCCTGTGTCTCTATAATATATGATCATTGTTTTATTTATCACCAGTTCTGGAGTGTTTCTCAATGCCAAGTCCAGAAGTGAAAGATACAGTTTTAACTTAGAGTGCTGACACCTGGCTAGGGAGACAAACAAGGTAACAGAAGTCAGTGTGACAAGTGACAGGATACAGGTGAGCTCAGGCCTCTCTGGGAGGAGCAGCGTCGCGAGTGGCCTGAGGGCAGAGGAGGTGAGCTGGGCTGGAGGACCACAGGGGAGTTGGCAGCACCGGGGCAGCCAGAGGGGGCAGGATGTGCAAAATAAGTGTGAGCGGCAACAGTTCATGCTCAGGGTTGCCGGCTTCTCACAGAAAGTAAGATCATACATCTTATTTCGTCAGTTTAAACAGTGGACAGCCTCTTCAAAAGTGATCTTCTTTTCGTACATTTGTTGAAGTCAGGAGCAGGAAAGGGGTGAGGAAGGGCTGTCTTATTCCACTGCCTTTGCTCTTGCAACTCAGTGACATCCCCGAAGCCTTTGACCCCGCATCGTTCATGTACACGGGAAACACTTTTTTCAATAATAAGCATTTTCTCAGGGAGTTTTTTGGTTCCACTTTCACAAGTGTCTCACCTCTTTGTAGCAACAAACCTTGCTCTCTGAGCTGTACTGAAGGTTCCTACTTTTCTTTCTTCGGTGTCGAATTAGGAAAAATGGAGTAAAAGCTTCAAGATTACTCATTGAACGTACTATTTTTTACTTAATTTCAAATAGCATCTACCCTGTAGGTGTAATAAAGATCTGCGCAAGTTAGAGGAAGGATAATTTTCAGTGTTCCTTTCACATTTAATCTTACATTGATGATCCTCGTATGTTACCTGTAAATGCTCAATTGGTAAAGCAGTTAAACTTTAATGGTAATTCATAATGGATTTCTGCAGCCACTTTTCTTTTTTAGTTCACATATCTAGAAAAAAATAAGGGACTTAAATTACGTCATGTTAAAATTGTCCTTCGTATTCAGACCATAAAAGCAAAAACGTTGTATATTTTTAGTATGTAGGGATCATTAATGGAAACAGTCACTTCTGTTTTCTGTTGCCATTTTATATTTGGTGTGTGCTGTTCCTCTGTGAATCTTTCTCTTAAAAGTTATATTCTTGTATGAGTTCCTCAATAGACTATAAACTATAAACATAGTCCCTCAGAAAATAATTATCGATAACTTCATTTGAATTGAGGATAAGAGAAAATAAGGTCTCTCTAAAGCCCCGGTGCCAAGCAAGAATATATATAAGTAAATGGTAAAGAAAAAAAGAGTTTAAGACCTGGAGCCTGATGATGTGCGTTTAGATTCTGGTTTTGTTTCTTTTTAACTCGGACAACTTCATTATCTAGTGACCTTCACTTTGCTTTTCTGTAAAATGTGATGGATATTATCTGTGCTTATACCCGCCTACCCATCTACCTGCCTAATTAGACAGGGATTTCCTTAGCATTTAAGTATGTGAAAGAGCCTTGAAACTAAACGTGTGCTACAAATACTAGTTGCTATGGCAACGACTTACCAATGTACCAAATATGATTCTTAAAATGAGAGGCAGTACCTGTATGAAATTATATTTTACATAAACTACGTAGCACAGATTAGTGCCTAATAGGCATTCACCAAACAGGGATCCGCTTTCCCTCTTTGTCTCAGCTTTTCTTTCAAGCCTTGTTATTTCTCATTTGTCCCCATTTGCTGCTACACTTTTCTGCTGTTCTGGGTGCTTTCGAATTCACTGATGCTCTGGTTCTTCTTCTGCATGCACAGGCCCAGAGAGGCAGTCAGACGTCAGGCAAATTTAGTAACCTCCTTCTTAGTTTGGACATTTGATTGTATGCACATTCTAATTTTAAATTAGCACATATATGGGTGGCTATTGGCTTTATATTCTATAATAATTTAATTCATTTATAGCAGTGGAATTTGTTGAGGTACAAATGTTTACCAGTTTTATGAATAAAAACCCATATCATATTTGTTTTGTAAACAACTTCAACTGAGTACTATATTGTTTATTTGTATGGTTTTTCACAAAATAATGAGCAGTTATTTTCATTGTTTATAATAATGCCTAAAACTTATTAAGTGCTCATCAAATGTCAGTGCTTGACAGAAACGAAATCATTTAATCCTCACAATACTTTGCAGTATGTCTTAATTATTATTTCCCCATTTTACAGATGGGGAAACTAAGCCACAGAAAAGATGTCAGGAGACAGGATATTATCACAGTTAAATATGCAGGTCCTCGTTCCTGAGTGCCTGGGTTAATTCTAGTTCCCCTAATTATTATGTGTGCATCCTTAGACAAATTCCCTACACTTTATGTGCGTTAGTTTTCCCATCTGTAAAATAGGGAAATAATGACACATACTCATAATGCCATGAGGCTTAAACACTGGCTTTCCTCTGAATGACATTTTAGATTCTCTTAACCATATGTTCAAAAATCTGCCCACACATTGTTCCCTTTTCCTTCTTTTCATTATCAGTAGTATTTTCAATGAGGCAATTCTCGTAGACGATACAAAGTACTCTTTAATGATTTACTAACTTACGTTTTGGTGTTCAGTGTAAACACCATGGAATCCAAAGACAGGCTCCATCACATGAATTTTTGGAGCCTAAGATACTTTAGTTCTCGCCATGAGAACGTGATTTCAAATGAAACCCAGTTCTCGGACTTATTTCAAGTGCTTTTCAGCGCGCTGAAAGTGTTAAGCCCCAAGTGGCAAACGTACATGGTACCCATCCTTTATTATTATATCTTTACTTGGCTTGATTGTTAGTGTTCTTTTCCTCATTGTTAAATGCATTTAACAGCGAAATCTGTAACCTAAAATTGTTTCATTGCTAGAGATATTAAAACTGCCCTGGCTTGAAGTCAGAAGCAACTTTATCAAAATCCTAAGACTAAGAGCAATAAAATGTTGCATGTGATTTGAGTCCCTTTAGAAGAGCTTTTGTCATTGAGAAAATGAGCATGGATAAATATTGATTGCGTTTCTGAAAAATGTTTTCTCATTTCAAAAGTCCACCCCAGCTTAGCCAGCTCCCCTCTCTCTTAACAGGCACCAGCATCTTCACCGTGTACGAGGCTGCATCCCAGGAAGGATGGGTATTCCTCATGTACAGAGCCATCGACAGCTTTCCCCGCTGGCGTTCCTATTTCTACTTCATTACCCTTATTTTCTTCCTTGCCTGGCTTGTTAAGGTACTCTAAAAATTAGTACTCATCCAGTCTATGCTTTCTGACAGTTTCTGCCGATCTTTTGTTTGTTTTCAGTTGCCCTCACTCCCTCACGCCCAGTCTTGGTAAATGTGGTTTGTCATTTTCTTTCAGAATGTGTTTATTGCTGTCATCATTGAAACATTTGCAGAAATCAGGGTACAGTTTCAACAGATGTGGGGATCTAGAAGCAGCACTACTTCGACAGCCACGACGCAGGTACAGTATCCGGAGATGATGATGTAACCCACTCGAACTGGGCGTGTCCCTCTGCACCACCCTGGAAATTGATGGGACTTGATGGGACTTGAGAAACCCTGTTATCACCAACTTCAGCAATCGGATTCACTGAGGGAGCTGCTTAAAAATACAGGTGCAAAGCCCCAAACCCAGAGCGACTAAATCAGATTTTCTGGGTGATGGGGCAAGGGCACCTATATTTTTAACAGCCCCATGGGTGGGTTTGACAGAAAACCAGGCTTATCATATTTATTATGTACCTTCGATTTGATTCTACCGTCACATGTCCTCCAAGGACTTGCTGATAAAATATAGCAACTGTGGAATTCCCCATTTTAAAATATTCACGTAATTGAAACCCATATAATGGCCCTTATGTATAGGATTAGAATTTTTCGGAAGGAAAATTTATTTCATTCAGAATGAACCAATCACAATATAATAAATTATGAAGAAGACCCCTCCATCCCAAATGCCTGCCTGTGAATTTTGAGGAATTACTGCTTATTCAGAAGGTTTCCACTATGCTTCCGAGAAATTGGAAGTATCCTAGAATTTGACTACAAGTGGCATGGCATTTATTACATAAGAGGGCAATTCAGATCCAATGTCTTTTGTTTTTATTTTTGGTTTTGTTTTGTGTTTTTGTTTCTTGGTGGTTAGAAAGAGGAAGAATAGGTTTATATATCTTCTTCTGGTATAAATCTTAATAAAAGAGAGAGAAAATAAAAATTCCAGAATTGAGAATGAAATTATGTTATGCCTTGCAACTACTGCTTTAATGTTAAATTTTAAGAGAAATTTAACATAAGTTTGTAAATACTTACACGGGTCTGTTAGGACAAAGGTATCTGTGAAAGATCCGAGGTACAAATTTTACTTTGAAGATCTCCAAATTGAACTTTTAATAATTATATTTATATAATTACTACTTTTAAAATAATATATTATTTTTTTAATAATTGTATTTATGCCTATGTATTAAAATTATAAAGAAAAGGATTCAGGATAGTGGCTCACTGGGAGTGGGGATGAGGAAGCAGAGGAATAAAATTAAGAAGAAGTGCAAAGGTAAAAAAAATTAAAATATTTATATTTAATAGCTAATAGTGAAAATGCTATTAAACATGCTAATATTTGGAAGAGCCTTGTGCAGTATTTTTATGATGTTGTGAAAGTTCGAATGGTCTAGTTCATTATAGATGAAATAGTATTTATATTATTCAGTTTTGTCAAACAGCTATTCAAACTTCCATGAAAGATTTTTTTAAGTGTTATCTAGGTTATGTCACAGATGGCATGTAGGAAAACCTTCAGTGAGCCTGCCACGTCTAGTACTCATTTCTTCTCTCATCTTTTTAGTGAACTATGAGAAATCGTAAAGTTCCAAGTCCATTCTGACATGTCTTTTAAATAGAGTGACGGCCTCGTGGAGGTGTGTTTTCCAGTATAGACATTGAGAACAAAGTGGGACATAGAACTATGAACTCCACACAGAATTCACATTTGATATTCCTGAGAGATGACCTAAAATGTCTTTAAAACCATATAGTGCTTATTAAGTAACTCTTAGTTGTAAAACCACAGCTGGAAAAGTGGTGTTTGGAAGTGCCACCGAGTCAGCCAGCAGTTACAATAGAAAGTCAAATGTGGAGAGACTGTGAACACAGTTGTACAAAATTGCTTTGTTGCAAAATTGTCCTTAATCAGGAGGAATAAGGTGGTAATTCAGACGTAATGCGTCTAGGTATTCAGCAGAGGTAATCACACAGAGAATTGTGAAAAACCTTCATTAAGAAAAATGCTATGGCTGAGGACCTGGTTGCTAAGCAACCGAAGCTCCAGCAGCAGCCTCTCTGATAAAACACCACTTGGGCTGCCTGGCAACAGGCCGCAGGCCCCGCCCATCCCCTCGCCAGCCACTGAGCAAGTGTTCCAGATGCTTTTGTGTGTGTGGAAGGGAGAGGCATCATTTGCCGTGATTCTGTTACGTTTGTAAAATCAGAGACAGCTCTGCACAAAGGCCCTCTCGTTCGATGGTTTAAAACACTAACTCACAAGTTTCTAATTCTAACAAAACAGATGGGCTTTAGGGAAATAAAATAAAGATGGTTGTGTATTGTGAAGCACACAGCTTTTCAGAAATGAAGTCAGTTCTTGTCTTCCTCTAGTATGTGGGACGTCTGCAGTTGTTCTCTGTAAGTTATCCTCATAGGAGGGCAAAGAGGGTCCTGGGGATGGTGGACTTGTTGATATTTCTAAGTCCCTGGACTTTCCAGGAGGGCTGCATGAGTAGAAAGAAAAATTATACACATTAACAGGATAAAGTAGGGGCTTTCCGACATCTTAAGAGGTTCAACAGGAATGGCTCTGATATGTTAAGAGGCAAAAGAGAATCAGTGATGAGAACTCTTTCTTTAAAATAACAAAGCAACCTGCCTCAGAGTCACAGCATAGAAACAAATTACAGAAAAACTAATGCCAAAGGTCTTATGGAGACCATAATAGAGCAGGTAGCAGGAAAACGACGTGGAAATTTGCAGATTAGTAGTCAGTAGTTTGCCTGAACTCTGATGGGGAAGGTGACTCTCGTACCTGCATAATCATTTGACACAGGTCACTGTTGCCGCATGCTCAGTTATATGTTGGATTAAAGTGCAAGAGATTTGTACATCCAGGATATAATAGCCCCCTGTGTCAACCCACAATAGGACTTCCATGCCACACATTTGTAGGGGTGTTGCCCCAGAGAAAGGTGTTGAGATGGGCCGATGTGCTAGCGGAACACGTCCTGGGCATCGTGCATGTCCGGTCCAGACTTGCACTCCCATTCTCTAATAGACACTTCACCTCAGATACCTGTTGCCAGTCGTGTGGTCTTCTGATCTAGGCTGATTCACAGTAGGAATGAGCTTATCTCACTTTCCCTGGAAGAGAACCGAAAGAACTAAACTTTAGGGCCCTGCAAGGCTAAGTTTTGTATATATAGTGACAAGAGACACAAGGCAGCATCTGGCAATCAATCCGTACCTAACTTTTATATACAAATCATGGCCCAGTAGGGTCATATTGAGGGATGGGTAAGTAAATATTCTGACTGTCTAAAGAGAGCAATAATTTCTGGGTCTGTCATTGTCTCTGACTGAGCACACTTGCTGGCCCATGTTTTCTGAATTAATAAGATACAAGACGGATAAGGGTGGAGCTGATAAAAGGACACAGGAATTCTTTCTCCTCTGTAGTTCCATGAACCTTCTCAGAATATGGGTTCCTACAATACTGGAACAACTTCTGTGTCAATGTGCAATACCGGCTTAAAGGCAGAAAGGCATAGATGAAAAGGCACATGATGGAAAATAAAAAGAATTTCTCCTCCATGAAAAGATGTGTACAATGTAATGCTCCAAAACAAAACTTTAGTAAAAATTTGTTTACTGCGTTCCAAGACTATTGGTTTCCACATGAATATACATCATTAAAATATGTGAGAAAGCAATTTAGTGAAAGCAGTTTCTGGGAAGGCTTTGGTAGAAGGTACAATAGTGAGCTCCTTCTAATAAGAAACTATAGTAATGGAATAATACATTCATCATAGGAAGCCATACATGAGAATTATATCTTGTGAGTCTAAGTCATTGAGTATATTATTTAATTAAGAAATCAAGTCAAGTGCCCACCCTCATTATTTTGTGTGATAATGACTATTACCTATTTTTTTGTTTTGTTTTGTTTTGTTTTTTTTGCGTTACGCGGGCCTCTCACTGTTGTGGCCTCTCCCGTTGCGGAGCACAAACTCCGGACGCGCAGGCTCAGTGGCCATGGCTCACGGGCCCAGCGGCATGTGGGATCTTCCCGGACCGGGGCACGAACCCGTGTCCCCTGCATCGGCAGTCGGACTCTCAACCACTGCGCCACCAGGGAAGCCCTATTACCTGTTTTTTTAAATGATTGATTTTGAAAGAACCCAAAGAGCATGGGAATTTCAAAATAAATTTTGGATTTTATTTTCATTACCAAATATGTATGTGTGTCTTGGGTTTGGAATTTTAATTCAGTTGCTAGTGGTCACCCGTATTACCAAGATCCATTCTCTACCACCTCCCATTAGATAATCTGTTATCGTTGTCATTGATGATGATATTCTGCCTAAAGTACAATAGAACAATCCACAAAGCATTCTTAGCAAAATCAAGTGACCCTTTATAAAACGCTGGCAGTTGCAAACAGGCAAGCATGAGATGATTCTCGAGACTGAAACCTCCATGGATTCCCAAGTGATTGTACTAAGAGGAAAGTGCTCGTGTGGTTATTGGTAATACTCCACTAATTCATAACACTTTATTACAATAAATCACATATCTTGAGAGCTGCACTAAGCACTACGCTATTGACTTTACAAGCAATCTTATTTAATCTTCACAATAACATTGTGAAGTTGGTATTATTATTGTCTCTGCTTTGCAGATTAAAAAAGGACAAGGATTGGAAAGTTAATTATTTTATCCAATATTACATAACTGGTACGTGCTAGAATGGGGGCTCAAAACCAGCTTCCTGGGCTTCCCTGGTGGCGCAGTGGTTGAGAGTCTGCCTGCCGATGCAGGGCACATGGGTTCGTGTCCCGGTCCGGGAAGATCCCACATGCTGCGGAGCGGCTGGGCCCGTGAGCCATGGCCGCTGAGCCTGCGCGTCCGGAGCCTGTGCTCCACAACGGGAGAGGCCACAACAGTGAGAGGCCCGCGTACCGCAAAAAAAAAAAAAACCAGCCTCCACAGCCATAAGAGTCTTCAGTTTTGCTCCCTGAGATCCTACCTCCTTTTAATTTGGTCATTGCAGGCCCTGCTGTCAATGTGCTATCTTTTTTCTGGCTTCTCTTTTCTATTAAAACAAACAAAAAAAGGTTTTCTTGTTGACTGAAAGGTGGAGAAAGGGGTACTTTCATACATAATTACTAAGTGTGAATTAGAGCATCCTTTCTAGAAAATAGTTTGACAATATGTGTCAAAAGCCTTAAAAACATGTAAACTATTTGACAAAGAGATTGTACTTCTAGGAATTTATCCTAAGAAAAATTCTGGTCAATGCTCAAAGATGTACATTTGAGAATGTTTATGGAGGCGTTTCAGTAAAAAAGAAAGACAGAGAAAGAAAGAGAGAGAGAAAGAAAATTAACTCTAGTCATAAATTATTGATTATAAATTATGAAATTAGAATAAATGCAAGCCATTAAATCATGATTGAACTTTATTGATATGAAAATATGCAGATAACATATTAATGCAGTAAAAGGGTCTGATGTTTATATGTATATGTGTGTGTGGGCATAATATACCTGAAAGGTTAACTCTGAAATATTAGGGGTGCTTGTCTCTGGGGAATGGGCTTAAGATTTTTTTTTAACAGCTCATACACATTTTCTAAGTATTTAATAGTAAACCTGTATTAATAATATAATGAGAGGAGAACAGTTAGTATCTTTAAAACTGAAATAAATCATTGGACATTCAAAATGAAGCCACTTGTGTTAACTTAGGTTCAGCTGCAAGGGACAAAAAGCCCCAAATAAGTGGCTTCTATAAGATAGAGTTCCTTTCTCTGTCATATGAAGTTGGAGGATGTCATTCAAGGTTGTTACAGTGGTCTGTGTTGCTATAGATCCAGAATCCTTCTACCTTTTTGCTCCACCTTGCATCATTTCCATTCCCCAAATTGCCTCCTGGACTAAAATGGCTGCTGTAGCTCTAACTCTTACATCCATATTCCAAAGAGCAGGAAAGAAAAAAATAGAAAGTTTCTGCTTTCATTTCATAGACCAGTGTATATATATAATTACATGGTCAAGATGAGCTTCAAGAAAGGGAAAGAATGTCCTTTTTTTTGTTTTTGGTGGCCATAAAATTTTTCGTAGTTTGTAAGACAAGAGGAACAGGTATGTGGAGACCCCTGCCCCTGCCACACTCCCCTAAGGACTTCACCCTAGGATTCATGGCTCTGGATATCCCACCATGTGCCTCACGTAGCTACTGTTACATTAACCAATCCAAATGTTGTTGTATAATTCAGGGAACTAAAGAGAAATGGACCATGTTTGCATTTCCTTCACTTTATTTCACACAAAGAACTGACCTTGAGAGAGCACTTTTACTAACAATTAAATTGATTCATTTGATTTTAGTCTATTGGAAAAAAAATCATTTAACAGAGAAAATTAGTCTGCTCCTGATGAAAGCAAATATGTGCCCCAGGGATCCTTTGCTCCATGGTAAAAGAGTAGAGGTTGCTTGTACAGAGGGTTCCTACCTTATGACTGGCGGGATTGCGTTTGTCTTTTCTCCTTAAAAAGAGACTCCCAGACATTTGACAGATACTTTAAAAGGCACTTATGCATGTTTGCATCTCAACCAATGTATGTATTCTCAGAATGAGCCTATTTATGATGGATGTGCTTGATTCTACCACTAAACTTACCTTTTAAAATTCATTCTAAAGGGAATCAGAATCCTGTAAATGGGCAGCTGAGAAGAACCATTTGTAATTGGCACCTTGGATCAGAGAATCTTTGTGTAAATGTGCACCGCCATTTTGTCATTTTAAAAATACATGTATGGCCTATGAATTTTGGCATTTGTCACTCTCCGCCTCCCTTATTTTATAGAGGGCAAGTTTTCTTTCTGCAAATGATCTACTACCTCTGTTACCAGGAGTTTGAAATTATAATGATAAATCCTAGGTAATGGGATCTTTGCATCATCTCATGTTTCCATCAACAGTTACCCTTTTGAACACACATGGGGTCAGACGAACACGAAGACATAAATATGACAAAGAAAATGTTTATGTCTGTGAGATAGTGAGCTCAGGCTGGAATAAAACAGTGAGTGCTTGTAGTTGGTGTCTTTTCTTAGAAAAATAAAAATCCTTAATTCTACCCTATTCCACCACACCCCTGCACATGTAAGGAAAAGAAAATATATATTAGTGGGAAAATATTTATAAGTGGTACATGCTTTCCAGTGTAGTATATTATTGATAGATAACTAATTTTTTTAATAAATCTATTTATTGATTTATTTATTTTTGGCTGCCTTCGGTCTTCGTTGCTGCACTTGGGCTTTCTCTAGTTGCGGCGAGCGGGGGCTACTCTTCGTTGTGGTGCACGGGCCTCATTGCAGTGGCTTCTCTAGTTGTGGAGCATGGGCTCTAGGTGCGCGGGCTTCAGTAGTTGTGGCTTGCAGGCTCAGTAGCTGTGACTTGCGGGCTCTAGAGCTCAGGCTCAGTAGTTGCGGCACACGGGCTCAGTAGTTGTGTCTCATGGGCTCTAGAGCGCAGGCTCAGTAGTCGTGGCACACGGGCTTAGTTGCTCCGCAGCATGTGGGATCTTCCCAAACCAGGGCTCGAACCCATGTCCTCTGCATTGGCAGGAGGATTCTTAACCACAGAGCCACCAGGGAAGCCCCTAGATAACTAATTTTTAAGGTGGTAGAATATGAGTAAGATAACCTACACATCCAGCAACCTGGATGTCTAATTCAATGACTGTCAGATTTTAGCATCCTGTACTATCCTGAATTTCATCATTTATGTCTTTTAAGCCAAAAGAAACTACTTTTTCCCTTCATAAATATGTATACATAAAATTTCTGCTGAGCAGATTAATTGTGGCTTATACAAGCTAATTTCACAAAGTCTTTTAAGTGATTTGTAATTCTCCTACCATTAAAATAACATTCCCGGACTTCCCTGGTTCAAGCCCTGGTCCGGGAGGATCCCACATGCGACGGAGCAACTAAGCCCATGCGCCACAACTACTGAGCCCGCAAGCCACAACTACTGAAGCCCGCACGCCTGGAGCCCGTGCTCCGCAACAAGAGAAGCCACCACAATGAGAAGTCCACGCACTGCAACAAGGAGTAGCCCTTGCTTGCTGCAACTAGAGAAAGCCCGCACACAGCAACAAAGACCCACTGCAGCCAAAAATTAATTAATTAAAAAAATAAAATAAAACAACATTCCCCTATTTCCCTGTGCACATTATATTATTTATCCTGAGAATATTTTTCTGTTGGTTCAGTGAGAACTGTCTACTAAATAAAGATAAAAGTTTACCACTTTTTGTAAAAACACACCACGCTTTGGAATTCTAATTTTCATTTTCTCTGAGATGTTATATATAATAATCAACATAATGGGGATAAAATACCTACTTTTAAAGTCTTGTGGAGAAGAATATTTGGGCAGATATACGCAAAGCATATGTAAGGCAGAAACGGCCTGATGCATAGCAAGTGCTCAATTAATGCAAGCTATAATCTTTATTATGATTATTCACTTAAGTTTGCAGTGCTAAAATGGAATGACTCATGTTCTAAATATAAAGCCATAAGAAGACAAATCTTTGATAACAAAGAAAACGTAAAAAGCCGCAGACAAAGTTAGAGTTCTTGATGTTCCATGTAAGTGTCTCTGACTCATTTCCCCTTTGTCTTGAAGATGTTTCACGAAGACTCCGCTGGCGGGTGGCAGCTGGTAGCTGTAGACGTCAACAAACCCCAGGGACGTGCCCCAGCTTGCCTCCAGGTGCGGTATGATGCCATTTCTAAAAGTCACCCCCAAAGGTCTTTGATTTGATTTTATACGAGGAAATCTACAGCTCTCCAAGCTCTAGATCCACCCAAATTTGTGGGCAATATTACACTCCATGCTGTATTCCCGGGACCTGGCATCCTTTTTAGATACACACTAGGGATCTGGTAAATTTCTGGTAAATGAACGCACACAGGTAAAAGCAGGCCAGTGGTAATGAATTGATGAAGAATTTTTTTGTCTCATTAAACCTTGTAAAGGTATTCTTCTGCAAAGGCCTGAATTGTTTGGGGCCGGGGGCAGTCAACATCACAATTCACTTACTTGAGTACCTCACCATGTACGCAGGAAGGAAATGTCTTGAATATGTAGTCTGTTGTTCTGCGTCTGCAAGCTCTCCGAGCAGCATGGTATAATAAAGGCACTTCCTTGACAAAGTGCACCTGCAGCAGACACAAGGTGATGGGATTGCAGGGGAGCCCAAAGTCCTGGCAAGTGACCGGAGGATGGGCCATGAGGTCTCTGGCCTGTGAACCTTCCGGACTACCTTCTGCTCTGAGCTCCCCAGAAAGCCTAATAAAATCCTTTTCTTCAGTGGACCACAGAGGCCTCTTCTCTTTCATGTGCCCCCTCCCTGCCCACCAATAGCAGTAACTCATTCAAAACAACATCACCTTAACAAGAGCGGCATCCCTGCCGTTCCTGGGCTTTTTATATTTCCATTTCCCTCCTCTTTAAGGGTGAAAACTCAAGCTGTCCCATGTTGGGAGCAGAAAACTGATTCTTCCTCCTGGAGAATTTTATTTTCTTCACCCTCTTTCTGTTTTCAGTTGTAAATCCTCTTCCTACAAGGGGACTGCTTCTTATAGTTTTTCACATCCCCCCCTATAATTTGGGGAAGGGTTTATCACCTGCTTCAGGATGAGAACACATCTTCTGTCTTTCTTTAGGATCTTTCTCCAGGTGGGGACTGGTGCATTTTAAGGATTGGTACATAAGTAGCAAAATACTGTCCTCTGAACCTCTTGTGTGGGCTGCATCTATATGGCTGTTTAATCATATAGTTATTTGTTTGTATCCATTAAAAGGATAGAGCAGGGGCTTCCCTGGTGGCGCAGTGGTTGAGAGTCTGCCTGCCGATGCAGGGATCGTGCATGGGTTCGTGCCCCGGTCCGGGAAGATCCCACATGCCGCGGAGCGGCTAGGCCCATGAGCCATGGCCGCTGAGCCTGCGCGTCCGGAGCCTGTGCTCCACAACAGTGAGAGGCCCGCGTACCGCAAAAAAAAAAAAGAAAAAAAAAAGGATAGAGCAGAAAAAGAGGAAGAGTTTACAATGAATACTGATAATGTTAAGTACTATTCTCTGCTTCTCTTTCTGTCATATATTGGTTGGTGACAATGCTGCTAATAATTCAACTTCTGTAGCTACCTCTACTACTGCTATTACTGTCATAGCAATAACAATGACAACCATTGTAGTAGCAGCAGCTTCTTGCCTAAAAAGTACTTTTACTTACATTATTCATTAATCCACCAACCGATATTTACTGACACAAAGATGGTCCTGAGCAAGAGAAGCCCAGCCCCTCCCCTCGTGGAGCTTACAGCGTACTTCAGGCAGTGAGGAGAAAACCCAGCTTTGAACTAGCAATCACAGGAGTGATGGGCGTTTGGAAGGAGTAATGCAGGATGCTGTGGGAGTATGTAATTTGGAGTCCGCTCTCCTTGTCTGAGAGTCAGGGGAGGTCCTCGTGAGGTAGTGGTACTTTAACGGAGACTGAAAGCATGAGGCAGGGAGTGAGGAAGGGTGAGACTCAGTACAGCCCTGTGCTGCGGAAAGATGGGCATCCTCTATGGGCCTTTGTAGAGGTGAAGTGGAGACCCAGAGGGCCGCCTGAGTCTCCTGACCTCAAACAAACGGAGAAGCCAGGACTTTTACCTGGTCTTCTGGTTCCTGGTCCCATGCTCTATCTAGCTGAAAAAATATGCCAAGGAAACATTCATTTGTAATAGAAATCAAGGATCAGGCCTGTTAGGAGTACCAAATCAGGGTCTTCCTATGCCCCAAATGCATTGATGAAAATTTTAGTAAATGCTTGTTAATAGATGCCTCAGGGTTGCAGTCTGGAATTAGGAAGCGAGCCTCTATATCAAAAAGATTTGAGGGGCTTCCCTGATGGTGCAGTGGTTAAGAACCCACCTGCCAATGCAGGGGACATGGGTTCAAGCCCTAGTCCAGGAAGATCCCACATGCCACGGAGTAACTAAGCCCGTGTGCCACAACTACTGAGCCTGCACTCTAGAGCCTGCGAGCCATAACTACTGAAGCCTGTGCGCCACAACTACAGAAGCCCATGTGCCTAGAGCCCGTGCTCCGCAGCAAGAGAAGCCACTGCAGTGAGAAGCCTGCGCACTGCAAAGAGTAGCCCCCGCTCGCTGCAACTAGAGAAAGCCCGCACACAGCAACAAAGACCCAACACAGCCAAAAATAATAAATAAATGAAAGAAATAAACTTATTTAAAAAAAAAAGATTTGAGATGGCAAGAGCTAGATGGCAATGAAGGTGTGATGGAGGGGCAGCACGGAGCAGGGACATAGGGAAATAAAGGTCAGCAGAGGGGGGTGGATGTTAGGCTAGCCCTGTGTGGATGTGGCATCTGGGAGACGTGAGTATTAGGCATGTATGGTGGGTGTGGCAGCATGCTTGGTAAGTTGTATGGTTGATGGTACATGTGGTTTGAGACAATGGGAGAAGGAATGCAGACAATTCAGGATGAGGCTCCATGCAGCTCAGCATCCCATCTTTGGTCCTGATGCTTTCCAGAAAGAGCTGATCTGTAAGAGTACGGATGAAAAGTGGGATGGCCAAGGGGTCACCTCTTTGTATTGGGCATGACGTGAGCTGTGACTAAAGAGAGAGAGTACATTTCCACGTCTGGGTGAAAAATGAATTAATTATTACCTTATTAAAGAGAAAAAAAGTAAAGAAAAAGTACTGAAGATACAATGGTCGTGAAATACTCAATTGGCTCTTACTAATGATTAATGCTGTCTAAAACTAGTTAACAGGAAAATTTTCGTCTGAACCATACCTCACTCACTGCCTTGGATTATAATATCTCGCTCAAAGACAAACTGTAGCATATATTACTCCTTTTTATTTTTATTCTTTCTGTTTGTTTTCTTTTTTATTGAAATATAGTTGATTTACAATGTTGTGTTAGTTTCTGGTGTACAGCAAGGTGATTCAGTTTTATATATATATATATAAACATATATATACATATATATTCTTTTTCACATTCTTTTCCATTATAGGTTATTACAAGATATTGAATATAGTTCCCTGTGCTATACAGTAGCTGTATATCTATTTAATATGTAGTAGTGTGTGTATGTTAATCCCAAATTCCTAATTTATCCCTCACCTGCGCCCCCTTTGGTAACCATAAGTTTGTTTTCTGTGTTGGTGAGTCTTTTCTGTTATGTCGGTAAGTTCATTTGTATCATTTTTTTAGATTCCACATATAAGTGATATCATATGATATTTGTCTCTCTCTGTCTGACTTACTTCACTTGGTATGATAATCTCTAGGTCCATCCACGTTGCTGCAAATGGCATTATTTCATTCTTTTTTATGGCTGAGTAATATTCCATTGTATATATGTACAATGTATTGTATATATGCACCACATCTTGTATTGTATATATGTACCACATCTTCTTTATCCATTCCACTGTTGATGGACACTTAGGTTGCTTCCATGTCTTGGCTGTTGTAAATAGTGCTGCAATGAACATTGGGGTTCATATATCTTTTTGAATTAGAGTTTTCTCTGGATATATGCCCAGGAGTAGGATTGCTGGATTATATGGTAGCTCTATTTTTAGTTTTTTAAGGAACCTTCGTAGTGTTCTCCATAGTAGTTGCACTAGTTTACATTCCCACCAACATTGTAGGAGGGTTCCCTTTTCTCCACACCCTCTCCAGCATTTATTATTTGTAGCTATTTTGATGATGGCCATACTGACTGGTGTTAAGTGGTACCTCATTGTAGTTTTCATTTGCATTTCTCTAGTAATTAGAGCTATTGAGCATCTTTTCATGTGCTTGTTGGCCATCTGTGTGTCTTCTTTGGAGAAATGTCTATTTAGGTCTTTCTGCCCATTTTTGGATTAGGGTGTTTGGTTTTTTGATATTGAGCTGCATGAGCTGTTTGTATATTTTGGAAATTAAGCCCTTGTTGGTCACTCTTTTTATTTTTAAAATGAGCAAAATGTGAGTGTGTTCTTCTAAAATGACTTTTAAACTGTAGAAATAAAATAAAAAGTAAGAGTTTGCTTTAATTTCTTCCAACTATCCTCCCTCATTCCACTTCCCAGAGGTAACCTAGCGGTCAGCGTTAGAAGCCAGTCTCCTAAGACCCTTTACCCCTGAATTTAAACATTATATCTCTTCTATAAAGCAGCATTTCTGCCTCCCAGAGGCCCTGTCATTTTCACATAGTGGTTCCTCTTTCTAGAACACTCTTCTCTCCCATTCAGAGTTCAGAATTCAGCTCAGATGTCACTTTCTTAAGGAAGCCTTCTTCATCCTCAAAGAAACAGATCAGGTAGCCCAGTTATATATGCCCATATCCTCCTATGCTTTTCTTTTGTGTTTGTCATAATTTTAATTAAAAAAAATTTAATGGTATAATTTGTTATTTAATGTCTGCTTTTCCAACCAGAGGAAACTCCATGACAATAAGAATCATAACGGTCATGGTCAGCATGTGAAATAAACACATCTATGTTTAGAAATGTAATCTTAGGAATAACAGTTGAAAAGAATCAAAACCAATTCCTACCTACTAAAAAAGTAGAATTTATAGGAATGAAGCATTTGAACAGCTGTAATTAAATTGAGTTAGTGATTTGGCCATTTGTTGGAAAAGATTGGAAGAATGAGGTAGAAGCAGTATCTGAAATGGTAAACGAGTGACCTAATACCATTTGGGTATTAGGAATTATTGATTTTGTCTTGAAAGTGGAACTTTGTTTCCAAATTTGACCCCAAGTTTAAAAAGCAGAAATTTCATATGAAAACCCATATATCCTACTGCTTTTGTAAAATAGAAAGATCTGGCAACACAGGACCCTCACTCCCATGTGGTGTAATTGGCTGGAGCTGGGCAGTGGCCGCCGCATTGGGCACCGTCTCTCCAGTTTCCGGGAGTCTCCCAATGGTCCATATTGTTGTCCCGACAGCACTGGGAATGTGTGTTTTATTTATCCACAGATTCGTACAGTCACTTTTCTCAGAGTAGCAAAGTATTTCTCTTTGCCCATCACTCTATGGACAGAAAATAAATAATAAATTCATAAGTGCACACGTATATAAATACACACGTAAATGCATGCATGAAGGAAAACATTGTTTGCAAAAAGAAAGGAAAAATGAACATGATTGTAGAAGTGAGGGTGGTCCCTGTGTGTTTAGTACATGACTCCGGGTCTGCTTTTCTCATTCATTTTACCTGCTGGGTGTCAGGAGGCCTTTGTTTGGGTGACCCATGAAATAAGGTACAGAAGTGTGACTTTAGTTTACAAAGATGGCATAAGGGTAAGTAGTGCGTGAATTTCCATTATTCCCAAAAAGTCTTCCCATAAGTTTTATGTCTTCATAATTTCAAACTGTTGAGATCTTAACTCAGCATAAATGGAGACTGGCTCAAATTCTCTTATAAGTGAAGGACATTTAAAAATCATCTCTGTCCTTGTTTCAGGTGAAATTGCTTCACATTGGCTAACTTTCTTCACTGGTATCGTGTCTTGTATTTTTACTTTCTTTTCTGCTTTCTGTATCCTTGTCTAGTTTATTGGTATGCGTCTATCTGTCTTCCCCACCAGCTATAAGTAATGAGGTAATTTAACGAAATATGATTGACTGATGTGGCTTAACTTTCCCCACTACTGTTAAACTAAATACATGATGTGACTGGTGCTTCTGTGATTCTGGGTGTTTGATGTATAATACTTTATTTTTTTCCGCTCTCTCTCTCTGTATGTGTGTATCTATCTACCTATCTATTTAAAAGACATATGTGTACATCTGTATATGTATATACACATTTTTTTACATTGTATGAATAGCTCTATCAGGATTTTATATATTCCAGTAAGCAGTGATTAGGATCTAAGCAATAGGAACAATTTTTTTATTGTTTTTTATTTAAAAAAATATTTTTCCCCACATCCCTACACACATTTTACCTTATATCAAAAGTAGCAATACTTGTGGTATTTCTACCTCCTCTTTACATATGTCGATTATGGAGGTATCAATTGAATTAGGGACCTTAGAGATCTTCTCACGTTTTTACAGAATAATAGGCTCTATAGAGCCATTTATCTAGGAAAAAATAGGCACCTTTGGTCTGCAGTTTGAAACCCTACAAATTACATTCTGTGTTCTGAGACAAATTATAAATATAATTATAGCTATAATTATAATCATAATGGGAGTCATATGCAGGCATACAGGAAAGGATTCAATCTGGGGCCCTTAGGGTGGTCTTTTCTGTTCTTATAATGAGTGAGAATACATATGCGTGCACATTGAACTTCACAACCACGAGTTTGGAGCAGGTGGACAAGAAGAGCCATCTTACTGACCTCGTAGGTTCTGTGTGGTAAGCTCTCTGATGCCACTTGTTGAAATTTTTAGTTAATTCACTTAATGTTAACAGAGTTAATTTTGCTAGGACATTTTTCAGGTTTATTAATGAACTTCATACCACGTTTAATAAGGAAATTAGTCATGATCTAAATCTATGCAATTCCGAACAAATTCATTCCTAAGTTAAGGACAAGTAAGCAAATGTCCTGTTGCCCCTGAAACATGCCCCCCTCCACTTCCCAGTCATCTTGCCTGGAACGTCTTTCTGCATCTGTCTATCCTCACTTCCCTGTGCTCTGCTGAGTTGCTTGTTGTCTGGGGTCCCTCCCCTTCCTGCGTTCACTCCTGGCTATGGGAACATCACTTCCTGGCTGGAAGTGATGGAGAACGTGAATAAGCCAAACACCTCACCTGGTTTCCTTTTCTTTTTGTGCTACAACTGCCTCCAGCACAGACTGCTGGAATGTGCTGACACAACTCCCCTACCTCTCATGCCTGCCTCTGCAGCTGCAGACGTCCTTGCTTCATTCTGCGAAGTAATTCCCGGGACAGCATCTTTCATGAGGGAGAATAAATCACCAATTGTAGCCTCTTAGAGAACAGGCTTTGGAGACAGCCGTATTTCAGCTATGCTACTTATACTATGACCTTGGGCATATTTCTATAAATTGGGGATAGTATATCCTTCCTTGGCTTGTGAGAATTAAGTGAGTATTTATGTCCTAGTCAGGAATTATTTGGTTGCGAGGATCAGACCATATGCTCACAGGGAGTGTTTATTGCGAGTATAATCAGAGCTGCCGGGGGACTGCGCTTTCTTTGCCCTTCTCTACTGTCTGTTTGGCCCACAGGATTTCTCATCTTTGTTTCTGTCTGTGCATTTGCCTCTGTTTTCTCACCATGCAAACTAGCTTCCTTCTTTTTCTTACGTTTTACCCAAATATGGCAGATTGTGACTGAGTTTGGTGACCTCCCATTTAAGGGTTCTAAAGACATTCATCAGAAGACATCCAGAGGCGAGTGTAGAGCTGGGAGAAGTTTCACCAAAATGGGACATTGGCCAGAGGCAGGAGGTCATGGGAAGTGAATGGAAGCAGTAGGTCCACTTAAGCCAAGCACTGGGCTTTCCTCCAGCACGAACTCAAGGTAATTTTCCTTCTTAATCCCCTCTGAAAACCCTGCTCCCATTTCTGTCTATAGGAGCCACCTACTCAGCACTCTTCTTCATGAGCTCCATGGGGTGAGTGAGAAGGGACACGTAACATTGTCCCATGGAGCGGGGGGACTTGACCTCGGGGTTATAACTCAGGGATCGCTTTCCCCAGGAAACTGTCAAGTCATACAGGACTTGAGAAGTCTGTTAAAGGCTAAATAGGTTATTATGGTCTGACCTGAAGTTCAAATCACCTGTAAAATAATTTCTTTGGAGAAATGCCGCATAGTTTCCATGAACTACTTACAAATGAATAATTTGTAAATTGGAGCCATTTGACAATATAATGTTCAATCATTTCCTCGCATTAAAAACATTATGAAATAATGTACTGATAGAAACACAGTTAGGAAGAATACCTCGGTATCCACTCTTAGAAATAATGATAGCTACATTTACGGACCACTCGCTATGTGTCCGGCACACAGCGTCTTAGAAGTTGAGGGTTCTGATCACCAATTCCAATGGAGTGGGGGAGGGGAGAGTTTTCTCACACCACCAAGCAATTTTCTGACACCAGCTGAGTACCCTGAATTCAGCCCAAAAGTTCAGGGCTCAGTCCTACAAGACTACCCCTGCCACCTCCTTTTCAGATGTCACCTGGGCTTCTGACCAACCAGCTCTAGTTGGAGGTTCCAATGACCTCCTCAGGTTTGAATAATTTGCTAGAGCTGCTCACAGAACTCAGAAAAATATTTTACTTACTAGATTACCAGCTTATTATAAAACAATGCAATGAGGGACAGCCAGGTAGAACAGATGGCACAGGACAAGGTATGGGGAAGGGGCATGGAGCTTCCATGCTCTCTGAGAGACAGTCTGCCAACACCTCAGCATGTTCACCAACCTGGAAGCTCTCTGAGCCCCGTCCTTTTGGGGTTTTATGGAGGCTTCATTGCATGGACAGGGTTGATTAAATCATTGCCAGTGGTGATTGCTTCAATCTCCAGTCCCTCTCCTCTCCCAGGACTTTTGGTCCCAACCCTCTAATCCTTTGGTTGTTGGCTCCTTTAGTGACCGGCCCTTATCCTTAGGTGCTTTCCAAAGTCACCTCATTAACATGAGAAAAGACACCTTTATCCCCCTCGTCATGGGAAATATCAAGTGTTTTAAAAGATCTGTGTCAGGGACCAGGACAAAGACCAAATATGTATGTATTGTTATAAATCAAAATATCACAGAGGTGTTAAATTACTTAATGATCATAACATCATAAATGTAGGTACTGTTATGATCTCTGTTTAACAGATGAGAAGTTTGAGGCACAGAGAGCCTAAGTAACCTGATGATGGTCACATAGCTAGTTACTGAGTGGGAATTTCCTCGCAGGCAGTCGACCTCTTGTTTTTAACCACTTCATCTTCATCACTGTATGTTATCCTACTACAGAAATATTTCACAGTTTGTCCATTTATTCACTTCCTCGTTCTGTTGATGGCCATTGAGGTTGTTTTTTATTGTTTTGCTCTTGCAGACATTCTAAGATCCTTCTTGCCCTCGCATTCTTGTGCACACATGTAAGAATTATCCGAGTATATAAGTTAGGAGAACAATTGCTCGGTTCAAGGATATGAACTTAGGCTTTATGAGATGTTGCCTGATGGCTCCCCAGATGAAAGTGCCACTTTTTACTCTTACCAGCAAGAGTAAGAGTTCTCATTCTTTCACACCCTCGTCCACACGTGATGTTATCAGACTTTTACACCTGATGGCATGACATGATATATCATGATGTTAAATTTTAATCTCCCTGATTAAAGCCTATGGTTGTTGGGCATTTTTTCATATATACATAGACCACTTATATTTTCTATAGATTGCTTATTCCTGTTTGTTGCCCATTTACCTGTTGATTTTTCCAAATGATTTTCAGAAATTCTGTGAGATTCTAAAGGGCATATCACTTCTACCTAACATTAAAATATTAGAAAAGTAAATCCAAAATATTAATACTTGACCTACATATGCACATTTTACACTCTACCATCTTCAGGCAATAACGTAATCCTTTTATGTGGTGTTACCAAAACCATTTAGAAATTTTCTTTAATTTGTGAGTTTCAGCAAAGGGAAAAGTTACAATCAACTCTTTTAGCATCAACCGGTTAGTTATCTGTTTAAACTCGTTTTAGCGTAAGCAACAGCAGCGCTGAAGAGGTCACCCTAATGCACGATAAACAGAACACGGCTAAATTGGAACCTCATTCCTGGGCTGCTGCTGTGATGAGCTGTTTTTCTCCTGCCTCTCAGGTAGGAGATTTCATCTCTTGACAGTTTGACAGATGTTGCTGCACGGCTTTGAGCCATCTTCCAACACACACCCAGTGATCTATTATCTTGAAGAAAGTCAGTGACAAGAAAATGAAAGTATGCCTGAGACCCGGCCTCCTTAAGCTCAATTTCTCTCTGGTAACATCCCATCGTGTGCCTCCTTCTATAAAGAACAGAAATAATAGGCTTTTACCATGAGTAGGTCAAATTGTGGCAGAATTACTACTATAGTGTTTTAATGCTTTTTGAGAAAATTTCCATTGAAGGCGAAGATGGGAGGAGGGGTAGATTGTGTGAAATGTGTATTTCGAGTGACAAGGTGACATTCTAGGCACTTCTTAAATGTCTATCTTCTTAATAAACCTTCCCACAAACTGGCAGATAATTTCAAGAATTGATTGAGCCCAGGGGAACATAGGTTCCATGTACAAGCAAACCTCTTCCATCCTTAAAGACCCACGTGTGGCCCAGCTAAGACAGTATGGCCCAGGAGAACCTCGGACAATTGGCTAAATCTCCCAGAGACTCAGTTTCCTGACCTGAGAAATGGGGATAAAAACATCTCTCAGGGGTTGGTAAGAATTAGAAGTGAGGCACATAAACTACCTAGTGCTCTGTGTGGGATGCAGCAGGTCACCCAGTCCGCAGAGGTGACTGTCGTTACTATTAGCATATGGTCCTCTCCTAGCGCTGTTCACTCTGAGTGTCCTACTCACTTCCAGAAAGTCAGCTGTCATGCACACTCATGGTCCAGTGGTGTCACAGCCTTCCCTTCTCACTCTGCTTTCTGAATCTTTGCAGCGCATTTCTAACACGTTCCCAGGTGTTCTCGTGGAAACGTCACCCCTCCCCCACCCATCCCCACATAGACATCAGGCTTTTCCTGCACCTCCAGAAACCTGAACACCAACCTATAATGCACCCCTCTTGGTCCTCCCCAAATCTGATCTGTCTTCAATTCTGTCATTAATTCAGTCTTTTGAATTTCTCTGAATCATCCGCTTCACCCCATGCTAAGATCCCTGCCCTCAAAATCAGATCAAAGCTTCCACAGTGCAGTGATCGCTGACTCCTTGATTGTATTTGGTCAGTTTCTCTCTGCTTCCAGCTGCTTCCACTATAGCTTTCACGTGATCAGCGCTTAGCAAATATTTGGGGGGTTGTATGTGAATGTGCACATGTGTGTGCTTTCATGTACAGAACTACACAACCTCCCACATAGCAGACACAAATTCTTACTCTCCCCTTAAGCGGATGCCAGCGATCCCTTCCCAAAATACGCTAGTCTGAGACCGTCTCAGCTGATCACGGCTGGGCTCACTTTTGATCTGAAGTCAGCCAGCATCATCAGCTAGCTCACCAGCCCTCATCTCTGCTTCCAGACACGGCTGACTATTGGGATAGAGGGGATGACGGGGCCGGGGGCCACCATGAAACAGACCAACCTGTAGTGTTAACGAGGTGGCTCAGGGCTCCAAGAGCTGCAACAGGAAGTCACAACTCACAAGTATTTTCCAAGTCTCTGTGTATATCGCTTTTGCGATCGTCTCACTGACTGAAACAAATCACATGGTTAAGTTCAGAATGAGAGTGGGATGGGAGAGCACTGCCAGGGCTGTGGATGCAGAGGTGGGTTCAATTTCAGGCAATTTCAGGCTCTGCCGCATAGGCTAAAGGGAATCCAAACATCACTGGCTTAGTATTACCATCAGTCCTTAGCCGCATTTCTCTTCCACCAGGCATGTTTTTCTTCTTGTTAAAATCTAGTTCACATAGTAGAGTTTGGAGTTTTGAAAAATATTAACAGCAGTCATAGACATTTGTGTGCAATTTATGATTTAACATCTAGGCTTACTCTGACAGAGTGATATACTCACGGCACCAAGACACGAAAGTGTCTTCCAATCCCCTCTTCCTTCTTCCTACAATTTGACTTCTGCGTGTGTGTGGGATTCTCTTCCCCAACTTACTGTCCAGGAAAGAAGCAAACCAGTCAGGGCATGACAGTGGGCGTGGTTTTCACTGGTACCATAGATGGTCAGTACTTTCGTGGGGAGTCACTTGTGGATTTCCTTCTGCCCTATGATTCTCCAAGGACATGCAGCAGGCAGAAAGAAAAAGCAGAGATTTTAAGGATATCTAATGGTTCTGTTTTCAGTATTGCTATAAAGATATTTCCTGTTTCACAGAAATTCTTTATATCAGACAGAAGTATTTTGTGTATTGATAGGAGTAACAAATATCCGATGTCTTCTAAATAAGGGAACGGAAATGGGAGATTTATTTTAGGTTTTGTGCCCTTGGTCTTTTACATTATGTTCTTGTTCCTATGCTCATGGCTCATATGCAAGACGGTTTCTGAGAATTTCATCTTGTAATTGCATTGTTCTCCAAATATGTTTATTTTGAAATCTAATTAAAACACAACTTTCTGAATGCTCAACATCATTAATCATTAGAGAAATGCAAATCAAAACTACAATGAGATATCATCTCACACCAGTCAGAATGGCCATCATCAAAAAATCTAGAAACAATAAATGCCGGAGAGGGTGTGGAGAAAAGGGAACACTCTTGCACTGCTGGTGGGAATGTGAATTGGTATAGCCACTATGGAGAACAGTATGGAGGTTCCTTAAAAAACTACAAATAGAACTATCATATGACCCAGCAATCCCACTACTGGGCATATACCCTGAGAAAACCATAATTCAAAAAGAGTCATGTACCAAAATGTTCATTGCAGCTCTATTTACAATACCTTAGAGATGGAAACAACCTAAGTGTCCATCATCGGATGAATGGATAAAGAAGATGTGGCACATATATACAATGGAATATTACTCAGCCATGAAAAGAAACGAAATTGAGCTATTTGTAATGAGGTGGATGGACCTAGAGCCTGTCATACAGACTGAAGTAAGTCAGAAGGAGAAAGACAAATACTGTATGCTAACATATATATGTGGAATTTAAGAAAAAAAAATATCATGAAGAACCTAGGGGTAAGACAGGAATAAAGACACAGACCTACTAGAGAATGGACTTGAGGATATGGGGAGGGGGAAGGGTAAGCTGTGACAAAGGGAGAGAGAGGCTTGGACATATATACACTACCAAACATAAGGTAGATAGTTAGTGGGAAGCAGCCGCATAGCACAGGGAGATCAGCTCGGTGCTTTGTGACCCTAGAGGGGTGGCATAGGGAGGGTGGGAGGGAGGGAGATGCAAGAGGGAAGAGATATGGGAACATATGTATATGTATAACTGATTCACTTTGTTATAAAGCAGAAAATAACATAACACTGTAAAGCAATTATACTCCAATAAAGATGTAAAAAAAAAAAAAAGCACAACTTTCTGTACATGGCTGATACAGTGTTCAGTGTTCAGTGCATGAAATTTGTTTACCACAAATAGGTAGGGTATTTTATTCACTCAAGCAGCGATTTAAAGAAGGATTTGAGTTCTGAGCTGTACTGTTTATTATCCAAATTTATCCTTATTGTGGCCTCTTAAGCCACAATTTTGATTTGTTAGATGTTTGCATGCAGAGTCTTCAGAATCTATAAGGCACTATTTTATAGGAAAAATTACTGAACAAATTAATAGGAAGAACTCCTGTGAAGTACATAAGCATTCATAGCACTAAAAATGAGACACCTTAAGACCTTTTTGAAAATCTATAAATTTTCCTGGTCCCTCTCAAGATCACTTGTATCTTCCACTTGATTTCTCCTCTTATACATTCGTACCTTCCCCATAAACAACTGACTGTGTCTCTACCTTTAAATACCTTTTCAAATACAGCAATAATAATAAGAGTTTTGGAGTGTAAGATGCCTGCTATGTCATCTATACTATTTAGACTCTATCCTGTTTAGACTCTGTACTAAATAGTCTCATTTATATTCATGTTCCAGCCTAGAGATGTAGATGTTATTACACCCATTTCCCATATAAGAAAACTAAGTCACAGAGAAGTTAAATCGGGTACAGAGTCAAGATTTGAACCCAGCTCAGGCTGCCTTCAAAATTGACATTCTTTTACACCACGGCGATCTTAGACCCTTTGGTGAGGAACAGGTCATCTTCAGCTTTCAAATATAGGGTTCCCAAACTTCCACCCTCTGTTAAATCACAGAGTCAGCTGCATTTTGACTGCCTGTTAGGAGGCAGGAGAGCATTTGCTTTGGACTCAAAACAAATGAGACTACTTTCTAAGTCTGTGAACTTGGAAATCGATTCATCCTTCCCTGCTTCTCCATAGATGAGGGGATAACAAATGCACCTTTTTCACACGGTTGTTGAGGATTAAATGAAATTTTTACACCAGCATGTGATATGCTTGGAAGGAGGCTTGGCACAAACCCAGCCCTCATATATGAGCTCTTATTTTGATAATACATTTTGTCGACGTCGATTTGAATTGAGGGAGGATCCCTATCCAGGTTTGGCATAGACTTCTGTCTTTGAGAGCATTCCTTTCACGGTAGAACTCAGAACTAATATGAAGAAAGGTGACCTTTCGTGTTCTTTATTTTTTTTTCGGTGGAACCCTTTGATCGGGTAGAATTTTGTAGCACTGGGCAGATATCTGCGGTCCTGTTTCATAGGAGATGATTTGAGCGGGTGTATGTCAAAATCACCAACAGTGCTTGCTTTAGTTTCCTATTGCTACTGTGACAGATTTCCACAAACTCAGTGATTTCAAACAACACAAATTCATTATTTATGGTTCTACAGGTCAGAAGTCCAAAATGGGTTTTGCTGGGCTAAGATCAATGTATTAGTAAGGCTGTATTACTTCTGAAGATTTTAGGGAAGAAACTGTTGCTTTGCCTTTTCCAGATTCTAGAGGCCACCCGCATTCCTAGACTTTATGAAAGAGTTTGTGCTGGTATCTTCATAATCCTCTCCAAATGGTTGAAAAACCAACACATACTTTTGTCTCATGAAGCCAAACTGGTTTAATTGATTTTTTTATTATTATTATTTTTTTTACATCTTTATTGGAGTATAATTGCTTTACAATGGTGTATTAGTTTCTGTTTTATAACAAAGTGAATCAGTTATAAATATACATATGTTACCATATCTCTTCCCTCTTGCGTCTCCCTCCCTCCCACCCTCCCTATGCCACCCCTCTAGGGTCACAAAGCACCGAGCTGATCTCCCTGTGCTACGCGGCTGCTTCCCACTAGCTACCTACTTTACGTTTGGTAGTGTATATATGTCCATGCCTCTCTCTCCCTTTGTCACAGCTTACCCTTCCCCCTCCCCATATCCTCAAGTCCCTTCTCTAGTAGGTCTGTGTCTTTATTCCTGTCTTACCCCTAGGTTCTTCATGACATTTTTTTCCCTTAAATTCCATATATATGTGTTAGCATACAGTATTTGTCTCTCTCTTTCTGACTTCAGTCTGTATGACAGACTCTAGGTCTATCCACCTCAATACAAATAGCTCAATTTCGTTTCTTTTCATGGCTGAGTAATATTCCATTGTATATATGTGCCACATCTTTATTCATTCATCCAATGATGGACACTTAGGTTGTTTCCATCTCTGGGCTATTGTAAATAGAGCTGCAATGAACATTTTGGTACATGACTCTTTTTGAATTATGGTTTTCTCAGGGTATATGCCCAGTAGTGGGATTGCTGGGTCATATGGTAGTTCTATTTGTAGTTTTTTAAGGAACCTCCATACTATTCTCCACAGTGGCTGTATCAATTTACATTCACACCAACAGTGCAAGAGGGTTCCCTTTTCTCCACACCCTCTCCAGCATTTATTGTTTCTAGATTTTTTGATGACGGCCATTCTGACTGGTGTGAGATGATATCTCATTGTAGTTTTGATTTGCATTTCTCTAATGATTAATGATGTTGAGCATTCTCTCATGTGTTTGTTGGCAGTCTGTATATTTTCTTTGGAGAAATGTCTATTTAGATCTTCTGCCCATTTTTGGATTGGGTTGTTTGTTTTTTTCTTATTAAGCCTGCATGAGTTGCTTATAAATTTTGGAGATTAATCCTTTGTCATTTGCTTCATTTGCAAATATTTTCTCCCATTCTGAGGGTTCTCTTTTCATCTGGTTTATGGTTTCCTTTGCTGTGCAAAAGCTTTGAAGTTTCATTAGGTTCCATTTGTTTATTTTTGTTTTTATTTCCATTTCTCTAGGAGGTGGGTCAAAAAGGATCTTGCTGTGATTTATGTCATACAGTGTTCTGCCTATGTTTTCCTCTAAAAGTTTGATAGTTTCTGGCCTTACATTTAGGTCTTTAATCCATTTTGAGCTTATTTTTGTGTATGGTGTTAGGGAGTGATCTAATCTCATACTTTTACATGTACTTGTCCAGTTTTCCCAGCACTACTTATTGAAGAGGCTGTCCTTTCTCCACTGTACATTCCTGCCTCCTTTATCAAAGATAAGGTGACCATATGTGCGTGGGTTTATCTCGGGGCTTTCTATCCTGTTCCACTGATCTTCTGTTTTTGTGCCAGTACCATACTGTCTTGATTACTGTAGCTTTGTAGTATAGTCTGAAGTCAGGGAGCCTGATTCCTCCAGCTCCGTTTTTCTTTCTCAAGATTGCTTTGGCCATTCGGGGTCTTTTGTGTTTCCATACAAATTGTGAAATTTTTTGTTCTAGTTCTGTGAAAAATGCCATTGGTAGTTTGATAGGGATTGCATTGAATCTATAGATTGCTTTGGGTAATAGAGTCATTTTCACAATGTTGATTCTTCCAATCCAAGAACATGGTATATCTCTCCATCTATTTGTATCATCTTTAATTTCTTTCATCAGTGTCTTATAATTTTCTGCATACAGGTCTTTTGTCTCCTAGGTAGGTTTATTCCTAGATATTTTATTCTTTTTGTTGCAGTGGTAAATGGGAGTGTTTTCTTGATTTCACTTTCAGATTTTTCATCAGTATATAGGAATGCCACAGATTTCTGTGCATTAATTTTGTATCCTGCTACTTTACCAAATTCATTAATTAGCTCTAGTAGTTTTCTGGTAGCATCTTTAGGATTCTCTATGTATAGTATCATGTCATCTGCAAGCAGTGACAGCTTTACTTCTTCTTTTCCGATTTGGATTCCTTTCATTTCCTTTTCTTCTCTGATTGCTGTGGCTAAAACTTCCAAAACTATGTTGAATAAGAGTGGTGAGAGTGGGCAACCTTGTCTTGTTCCTGATCTTAGTGGAAATGCTTTCAGTTTTTCACCATTGAGGACGATGTTGGCTGTGGGTTTGTCATATATGGCCTTTATTATGTTGAGGAAAGTTCCCTCTATGCCTCCTTTCTGCAGGGTTTTTATCATAAGTGGGTGTTGAATTTTGTCGAAAGCTTTGTCTGCATCTATTGAGATGATCATATGGTTTTTCTCCTTCAATTTGTTAATATGGCTTATCACATTGATTGATTTGCATATATTGAAGAATCCTTGCATTCCTGTAATAAATCCCACTTGATCATGGTGTATGATCCTTTTAATGTGCTTTTGGATTCTGTTTGCTAGTATTTTGTTGAGGATTTTTGCATCTATGTTCATCAGTGATATTGGCCTGTAGTTTTCTTTCTTTGTGACATCCTTATTTGGTTTTGGTATCAAGGTGATGGTGGCCTCTTAGAATGAGTTTGGGAGTGTTCCTCACTCTGCTATATTTTGGAAGAGTTTGAGAAGGATAGGTGTTAGCTCTTCTCTAAATGTTTGATAGAATTCGCCTGTGAAGCCATCTGGTCCTGGGCTTTTGTTTGTTGGAAGATTTTTAATCACAGTTTCAATTTCAGTGCTTGTGATTGGTCTGTTCATATTTTCTGTTTCTTCCTGATTCAGTCTTGGCAGGTTGTGCATTTCTAAGAATTTGTCCATTTCTTCCAGGTTGTCCATTTTATTGGCATAGAGTTGCTTGTAGTAATCTCTCATGATCTTTTGTATTTCTGCAGTGTCAGTTGTTACTTCTCCTTTTTCATTTCTAATTCTATTGATTTGAGTCTTCTCCCTTTTTTTCCTGATGAGTCTGGCTAGTGGTTTATCAATATTGTTTATCTTCTCAAAGAACCAGCTTTTAGTTTTATTGATCTTTGCCATCATTTCCTTCATTTCTTTTTATTTCTGATCTGATTTTTATGATTTCTTTTCTTCTGCTAACTTTGGTGTTTTTTCGTTCTTCTTTCTCTAATTGCTTTAGGTGCAAGGTTAGGTTGTTTATTTGAGATGTTTCCTGTTTCTTAAGGTAGGATTGTATTGCTGTAAACTTCCCTCTCAGAACTGCTTTTGCTGCATCCCATAGATTTTGGGTCGTCGTGTCTCCATTGTCATTTGTTTCTAGGTATTTGTTGATTTCCTCTTTGATTTCTTTAGTGATCACTTCTTTATTAAGTAGTGTATTGTTTAGCCTCCATGTGTTTGTATTTTTTACAGATCTTTTCTGGTAATTGGTATCTAGTCTCATAGTGTTGTGGTCGGAAAAGATACTTGAAACAATTTCAATTTTCTTAAATTTACCAAGGCTTGACTTGTGACCCAAGATATGATCTATCCTGGAGAATGTTCCATGAACACTTGAGAAGAAAGTGTATTCAGTTGTTTTTGGATGAAATGTCCTATAAATATCAATTAAGTCCATCTTGTTTAATGTATCATTTAGAGCTTGTGTTTCCTTATTTATTTTCATTTTGGATGATCTGTCCATTGATGAAAGTGGGGTGTTAAAGTCCCCTACTATGAATGTGTTACTGTCGATTTCCCCTTTTATGGCTGTTAGTATTTGCCTTATGTATTGAGGTGCTCCTATGTTGGGTGCATAAATATTTACAATTGTTATATCTTCTTCTTGGCTTGATCCCTTGATCATTATGTAGTGTCCTTCTTTGTCTCTTCTAATATTCTTTAAAGTCTATTTTGTCTGATATGAGAATTGCTACCTCAGGTTTCTTTTGGTTTCCATTTACATGAAATATCTTTTTCCATCCCCTTACTTTCAGTCTGTATGTGTCTGTAGGTCTGAAGTGGGTATCTTGTAGACAGCAAATACATGGGTCTTGTTTTTGTATCCATTCAGCCAAACTGTGTCTTTTGGTGGGAGTATTTAGTCCATTTACATTTAAGGTAATTATCGACATGTATGTTCTTATTCCCATTTTCTTAATTGTTTTGGGTTCGTTATTGTAGGTCTTTTCCTTCTTTTGTTTTCTTGCCTAGAGAAGTTCCTTTAGCAGTTGTTGTAGAGTTGGTTTGGTGGTGCTGAACTCTCTCAGCTTTTGCTTGTCTCTAAAGGTTTTAATTTCTCCATCAAATCTGAATGAGATCCTTGCTGGGTAGAGTAATCTTGGTTGCAGGTTTTTCTCCTTCATCACTTTAAATATGTCCTGCCAGTCCCTTCTGGCTTGCAGAGTTTCTGCTGAAAGATCAGCTGTTAACCTTATGGGGATTCCGTTGTGTGTTATTCGTTGTTTTTCCCTTGCTGCTTTTAATATGTTTTCTTAGTATTTAATTTTTGACAGTTTGATTAATATGTGTCTTGGCATATTTCTCCTTGGATTTATCCTGTATGGGACTCTCTGTGCTTCCTGGACTTGATTAACTATTTCCTTTCCCATATTAGGGAAGTTTTCAACTATAATCTCTTGAAATATTTTCTCAGTCCTTTTCTTTTTCTCATCTTCTTCTGGAACCCCTATAATTCAAATGTTGGTGCATTTAATGTTGTCCCAGAGGTCTCTGAGACTGTGCTCGGTTCTTTTCATTCTTTTTTCTTTATTCTGGTCTGCAGTAGTTATTTGCACTATTTTATCTTCCAGGTCACTTATCCGTTCTTCTGCCTCAGTTTTTCTGCTACTGATCCCATCTAGAGTATTTTTCATTTCATTTATTTTGTTGTTCACCATT
This sequence comes from Pseudorca crassidens, assembly GCF_039906515.1. Lineage (NCBI taxonomy): Eukaryota > Metazoa > Chordata > Mammalia > Artiodactyla > Delphinidae > Pseudorca > Pseudorca crassidens. The sequence goes on from NC_090313.1 coordinate 10,544,916, forward strand.
GCTTGTTTCATCGTTAGTTCTTCTAGGTCCTTGTTAAATGTTTCTTGCATTTTCTCTATTCTATTTCCAAAATTTTGGATCATCTTTACTATCATTATTCTGAATTCTTTTTTAGGTAGAGTGCCTATTTCCTTTTCATTTGTTAGGTCTGGTGGGTTTTTATCTTGCTCCTTCATCTGCTGTGTGTTTTTCTGTCTTCCCATTTTGTTTAGCTTACTGTGTTTGGGGTCTCCTTTTTGCAGGGTGCAGGCTCGTAGTTTCCGTTGTTTTTGGTGTCTGTCCCCAGTGGCTAAGGTTGGTTCAGTGGGTTGTGTAGGCTTCCTGGTGGAGGGGAGTAGTGCCTGTGTTCTGGTGGATGAAGCTGGATGTTGTCTCTCTGGTGGGCAGGTCCACGTCTGGTGGTGTGTTTTGGGGTGTCTGTGGACTTATTATGATTTTAGGCAGCCTCTCTGCTAATGGGTGGGGTTGTGTTCCTGTTTTGCTAGTTGTTTGGCATAGGGTGTCCAGCACTGTATCTTGCTGGTGTTGAGATGGAAACCTCTGGGAGATTTTCGCCGTTTGATATTATGTGGAGCTGGGAGGTCTCTTGTGGACCAGTGTCCTGAAGTTGGCTCTCCCAGCTCAGAGGCACAGCACTGACTCCTGGCTGCAACACCAAGAGCCTTTCATCCACACGGCTCAGAATAAAAGGGAGAAAAATTAGAAAGAAAGAATTAGTAGAAGTAGAAAGAAAGAAAGAAAGAAGGGAGGGAGGGAGGAAGGAAGAAAGGAGGGAAGGAAGGAAAAAAAGAAAGAAAGAAGATAAAGTAAAATAAAATAAAGTAACATAAAATATAATAAAATTATTAAAATAAAAAATATTAAGAAAAAAATAAAACAAAAAAACGGACAGATAGAACCCTAGGACAAATGGTGGAAGCAAAGCTATACAGACAAAATCTCACACAGAAGCATACACATACACACTCACAAAAAGAGGAAAAGGGGAAAAAAATCATAAATCTTGCTCTCAAAGTCCACTTCCTCAATTTGAGATAATTCGTTGTCTATTCAGGTATTCCACAGATGCAGGTACATCAAGTTGATTGTGGAGCTTTAATCCACTGCTTCTGAGGCTGCTGGGAGAGATTTCCCTTTCTCTTCTTTGTTCTCACAGCTCCCAGGGGCTCAGCTTTGGATCTGGCCCCACCTCTGTGTGTCGGTCGCCGGAGAGCGTCTGTTCTTCGCTCAGACAGGACGGATTTAAAGGAGCCGCTGATTCGGGAGCTGTGGCTCACTCAGGGCGGGGCGGGGGTGGGGGAGGGAGGGGCACGGAGTGCGGGGCGGGCCTGCGGCGGCAGAGGCCGGCGTGACGTATCGCCGGCGTGACTAGCGCCGGCGTGACGTAGCAGCAGCCTGAGGCGCGCCGTGCGTTCTCCCGGGGAAGTTGTTCCTGGGTCCCGGGACCCTGGCAGTGGCGGGCTGCACAGGCTCCCCGGAAGGGGCGTGTGGAGAGTGACCTGTGCTCGCACACAGGCTTCTTGGTGGCGGCAGCAGCAGCCTTAGCGTCTCATGCCCGTCTCTGGGGTCCGCGCTTTTAGCCGCGGCTCGCGCCCGTCTCTGGAGCTCCTTTAAGCAGCGCTCTCAATCCCCTCTTCTCGCGCACCAGGAAACAAAGAGGTAAGAAAAAGTCTCTTGCCTCTTCGGCAGGTCCAGACTTTTCCCGGAACTCCCTCCCCGCTAGCCGTGGCGCACTAACGCCCTGCAGGCTGTGTTCACGCCGCCAACCCCAGTCCTCTCTCTGCGCTCCGACCGAAGCCCGAGCCTCAGCTCCCAGCCCCGCCCGCCCCGGCGGGGGAGCAGACAAGCCTCTCGGGCTGGTGAGTGCTGGTCGGCACCGATCCTCTGTGTGGGAATCTCACCGCTTTGCCTTCCGCACCCCTGTTGCTGCGCTCTCCTCCGCGGCTCCTAAGCTCCCCCGCTCCGCCACCCGCAGTCTCTGCCCGTGAAGGGGCTTCCTAGTGTGTGGAAATCTTTCCTCCTTCACGGCTCCCTCCCACTGGTGCAGGTACCGTCCCTATCCTTTTGTGTCTGTTTATTCTTTTTTCTTCTGCCCTACCCAGGTACGTGGGGGGGGGGGGGGTTCTTGCCTTTTGGGAGGTCTGAGGTCTTCTGCCAGCGTTCAGTAGGTGTTCTGTAGGAGTTGGTCCACGTGTAGATGTATTTCTGGTGTATCTGTGGGGAGGAAGGTGATCTCCGCGTCTTACTCTTCCGCCATCTTCCCGGAAGCTTCCCGGTTTAATTGATTTTTCATCTTGGAGTTGAGGCATGGGGAGGTGGGCATCCATTTTTGTGATGATGTTTCTTAATATAGAGCCATAATATGCCAGCCAGTATTTGTTATATGTTTTAGTCAGTGATTACAAGCTTTTAGAATCATAAAATTGTGAATGCGTAAAACATTTTATAGGTCACCCAGTTTAACCTGCTACTTAGGAGTTTCCTCTACAACAGAGCTTCTCAAACTTTACTATCCACATTAATCACAGCTAAAGATGCAGATTCTGATTCAGTAGGTCTCTGCATTTCTAACACACTCCCAGGAAGCTGCTGGTCCAGGGACTACACTTTGCGTAACAAGGCTTCTGAGCATTCCTGACATTGCTGCCTTGGGGATGATTCTGCTATAGTCTCTTCTTCATATTTTGATAATTCTAACTGTCACATACAGAAATCAGTAGGTCTTGGATCAAAGCCAAACTCAAAACATGTGCAAAATTTTTCTGATGGTTTAAAAGTATAAATCAAAATGATACTGCAGGGCTTCCCTGGTGGCACAGTGGTTGAGAGTCCGCCTGCCGATGCAGGGGACACGGGTTCGTGCCCCGGTCCGGGAAGATCCCACATGCCGCGGATTGGCTAGGCCCTTGAGCCATGGCCGCTGAGCCTGCGCGTCCGGAGCCTGTGCTCCGCAACGGGAGAGGCCACAACAGTGAGAGGCCCGCATACCGCAAAAAAAAAAAAAAAAAAAAAAAAAGACATTGCAATTGAAGGGAATTTTTAAAAAGCTAACGTGTAGGCAGGATCTGAAGAGTCTTAAGTATATCTATAAATATATAGATATATATACGTATATAAATATATATACACATATACATATATACATACATATATGTATGTGTAAGTTTATATAGCCTACATCCATATTAAATCATACAATTGTGAAAATCTCAAGTTATATAATATTTTGTGGCACTTACAACTTTAACATTTTCCTTTACATTAATTTTTATAACAAAATGAAAAATCACGGGGTATAAATTTGGACTGTCCTATGGATGTAAGCGTGACTCTAAGTGTAATGTTGCCAGCCGTTCTGCACTAAGGAAGCCTGTAGCCAAGTTCAAACGTTGGTTTCATTGGATTGAGTTGAAGTGGTTTATGTAGCTAGCTCTATCTTTAAACCTAAAGTTACTGGTTTTATTATTTAAATTTGGCTACTGCACATACTGATTACCTTAATTCTTACTTAATATTTGAAAGTTATTACTTTGGAGAAAGTCAGCCGAGCAATGGTGATTATAGCGTATCAAAATCCATTGTAAGTGATTACTTTAATGACTCTGTACCAACAGGAATACGTAGACATTCAGACAAAAAATAATCTAATTATAATGACAGCACCAAAGTGAAGCTGTGACAGTTACAAAACCAATTTAAAAGTTTTTTGACAGCCATGGCTAAAAGCTTTGTTTGGACCTTTCAGTAATAACAGTTTACTTAAGACATAAATCCACAGCTAAGGAAAATAGAAAGTTGTGGCTTTTCTGTCATGCAGATGAAGTGGAAATCAGTTGAAATGTTTTTAATAGAACATTATATTGAAAAGAGTATAGAAAAGGAATAATAGTTATGGAATTTAACTCTCACAATGCAAGAAAGACTAAATAAAAATTCTAATGAGGATAGAAACTTGGCCACTGATTTGCTTATCTACTTTATGAAGGTCAGTAGTTCCTGCAAGCAAATTGATGTGCATTTAAATATGTTGATTGACAGTTCTGGAACTTGATTTTGTATTACCCATAAAATAAAGTCAAGGGCAAATAAATGGATGTAAGAATGCATCAGTAGCCATGGTGACACACAACCTTACTAGATATCTGCTTTTCCAATGGCTCTGACATCTCTCACATTATTAGACTTTATTACTTTTATTTATCTCACTTGGCTCTGGACTCAAATATACAACATAATTAATTCTTTGACCTAGTACAATTTATTTCTCATTCCTGAACAGAAAAATACCTCATTCACAGAACTTCATTTTTTTTACTGCAAATCTTAATAGAACATTTATAATATGCAAGTGCTGATGTAAGAGCTTACAGATATTTACATGTTTATGATAACAACTTTTAGAGTAGCCAGTTTTGTCTCCATTTTACTGATGGGAAAACTGAGGCACAGAGAGGTTTAAGTATCTTGCTCAGGGCCAGAGTTCGTATGTGGTAGAGTTTCAGCTCCACGCACTTTGGCTCAGAGCCCGTGCTGTTGCTGACTGCAGGGTCATGAAGCCATATGAATGTGCATATGTGGATGCAGAGAGCCAGTGGTGGGCTCAGAGGCATCCTTTGCCTCTTTTTCTGTTCTTAGGTTCTGCTTTAGTTATGTTCTTTCAGTTGCAAAGACCGAAGGAGTCTCAGGTCGAGATCAAATGGTGTCCTTATGTGTTTGTAAGTACTAAGAACAGGCGAGACCCTGCTACATGGTGGCACCAGTCCCTGGGCAGTTGGCGCCAAGGGATGTGATTCAGTGGTTTGTTATGTGGTCAGCCTCTCTCTCCTCCTTCTTCTGCCCAGGGCCTTCAGCTTCTACTCTGTCCTTTTATATACTTCCTACCCCACAGTGGGCAGGGGCTACCAGAATGGACTTAAACAGACATGGGTACGGAGCCTGGCTCTGCTGTATACTTGCTGTGTGACCTTGGACAAATGACTTAATCTTTCTGAGCTCACTGGAAGAAGTGAGTAATATATCCCACTGTGTATATGGTGGAGATGAAAAGAAATGAAATAAATAACATACTTATAGTATTCAATACATGGTAGCTATTATAATAATAGTCATTTTTTTGGAATGCCTAATTATTTCACCTCAGTGTAGGCAGCAGACTTGGACCAGACTTGGGTCCAAATTGTGGTTCCATCTTCAACATGTGTGTGTGAGACAGGAAGTTATTTAACTTCTCTGAGCCTCAGTTTCCTTCTCTATAAAGTTAGAGTAACTTCCTAGGGCCATTATGACATTAAATGAGTTAATTTATGTAAAGCACCTACAACAGCTCCAGGCATATAATAATTATAAATATAGACATTAGCTATTATTAGTTGTAGTATAATTTTCAATAACATATTTATGCAAAGGGTACAAAGTTCCAATATATAAGATAAATAAATTCTGAAGGTCTACTATACAGCATAAGTGCCTGTAGTTAGCAGTACTCTATTGTATATTTAAAATTTGCTAAGAGGATAGATCTTATGTTGTGTTCTTACCACTAATAATAATAATAATGGAGTTGAAAGGAAGCTTTGGGAGGTGACGGATATGTATATGGCCTTGATGATGGTGATGGTTTCATGGGTGTATTTTTACCCCCGAGCTCATTGAGTTGTATACATTCAATATGTACCACTTTTTTTAAAGTCAACCATACCTCAAAAAGTGGTTTAAAACATAGAGAGTAAATTATTAAAAATAGTAATTTAAAGAAATAAATAATTTACAGAGGCAATAAATTTAAAAATAAATAGGTCTTAGGTTTCTCCCACTTTTCTGCTTTTATGATTATCTCTAAAATGCTTTCCTCAGCAGTAGCTCTTTCTCTTAACAGAATAGAGCAATACTTGTTATGTGGTATCAGCTTTCCAAAAATAATTTCTGCATAGAGTCAGTAGTAAGTATAAAAGCTTCCTAACTAATCAGTGAAAATTAAGATACAGGCTGTATACAAGTTCAATGAAATGTATTTTCAACTTTTAACCAAAAGTCTCTGAAACTCTCTCCCCAGTTATTTTTTAGCTGCCTGCAGAAAAATGATTCCTTTGCTCACTATTTAGTGACATTCATCAAGTTATCTTAGAAGGACTGTTCTGGACATGTGGTTGCCAAGGGGCAGGGGAGTGGGGGAGGGAAGGATTGGTAGTTTGGGATTAGCAGATGCAAACTATTATATAGAATGGATAAACAACAGGCCCTACTGTAGAGCACAGGGAACTATATTCAATATCCTGTGATAAACCATAATGGAAAAGAATCTGAAAAGGAATGTGTCAATGTATGTATGTATAACTGAATCAGTTTGCTGTACAGCAGAAATTAACACAACATTGTAAATCAACTATACTTCAATAAAATAAATTTTCTTTTAAAAAAGACTGTTCTGCACAGCAGCATATCACAAAGATGTTGCAGACCAAGGCCTAAGCACATAGTTCTGTTGAATCACGGCTTTGTTTCTTTGTTAAGAGTCCATCTGTTTTGCCTCCTCAGCAAATGATGCGGTCATCCGTCTTCCACATGTTCATCCTGAGCATGGTGACTGTGGACGTGATAGTGGCTGCCAGCAACTATCACAAAGGAGAAACCTTCAGAAGGCAATACGACGAGTTCTATCTTGCGGAGGTAAGCAGCTCACGGGGTGCAGATCACTCTTCAAGGTAGACGAAAACCTCGGCTAGTCATAGCACCTTTTTTCAATGTGAAAATTGCAGTTTGTTAATTACTTGACTCTGACCAAAGCTGATTCATTGTCTGCTTCAGAGGTGTTTCCCTTGGTCACCGTGTTGCCTGATTTGTTTCCTGTCGCCCTGGGCCTGAGTGATCTTTCCCACAGTGTGTCACATTGCCACGGTAACCTTGCCCTACGGTTACTCTGGTCATCTTGCTGTTTTCCTATCAACCTCTCATTTTCTCTCCTTTGTCATGTTGTGTTAGTCTGTTTCCTCCTAAGTGTAAGCAAAGCACAGATTCAGAATATTATAAATGAGCAAGTCAGCTCAACAGTACCAGGGAGGGGGCTGGGGAGAAACTGAAGGATTTCTGTTCTAAAAATCTGAAGTGTTGCAACCTGCACTAAAGATGTCCAGTCAGGAACAGGTAGGTTTAGTGATTAAATTAGCATCATCCAGCACTCCGCATCCCATACCAGAGTTTTGTAATAGACTTCTTACTGCTGGGGTAACTTTGTTAATATTTGATTCTTAAATATTTTTTAATGATTTCCAGAGACCACTACTTTTTTTCATTGTAAAAAATTATTTCTAAAATATATCTTAGAATTCAGTGGTTATGTACTTATGTAAAAATTGACAGACAGCTCTTTCAAAACCCATTCATCATATAAGTGAGGAATGCATATCCAGCTGTGCTACCCTTCAAGAAATCCAATATATGAAAAAGACAACTTAAAAAGCAGAAACATCGCAATGTGATTTTTTTTTTTTAATATTTGTTTATTTATTTTTGGCTGTGTTGGGTCTTCGTTTCTGTGCAAGGGCTTTCTCTAGTTGCGGCAAGCGGGGGCCACTCTTCGTCGTGGTGCGCGGGCCTCTCACTATCGCGGCCTCTCTTGTTGCAGAGCACAGGCTCCAGACGCGCAGGCTCAGTAGTTGTGGCTCACGGGCCTAGTTGCTCCGCGGTATGTGGGATCTTCCCAGACCAGGGCTCGAACCCGTGTCCCCTGCATTGGCAGGCAGATTCTCAACCACTGCACCACCAGGGAAGCCCGCAATGTGATTATTTTTATTACAAAACCACTTTTCATGTACAAAATCAATTTGCCTTATAGTTGAGTTCCTTATATATGCAGAATTCTCCCAGTGCATTTAAAAATGGATTTGGTTAATAAAAAGTCAGTCCACCAACACATCAACTTTTCAGAAAAAGAATTGATAGTATACAGCTATTGAATATAAACATCTATGTGGGTGTCAAGAACCTTTAAAGGAGTCACTTATGAATTCCCCTCTTGTGGAGGTTTGTTTCCTGTAAGAAAATATCATTAGTATTAGACTTTCACTGTAGTAGAGTCTCTGTGATGTGACACTGCCTGATAGCTGTGTCGTATATGGAGCTTACAGTTTAGCAAAAATATAGACAGTGAACAATAACAACTTTTTATGCTGTGGAGAACAAATGACAGAGGCTCATGAAGAAATTATGTCCAGCCCAACACCTGAAAAATGGGTATAATTTTGCTGCAAATCCAGCACAGAAAGCATGGCTTGTCATTGAAAGCAGAGGGGAACATGGACCAAGAGTCATCCTTGCAGGTGAATTTCTAACACAGGGATGGGACTTGAAGGAATCCCAATCAAGTAATTTCTGTCTGTCCTGTGAAGTAGGAAGCAAGGTCTCATCCAGCCTGATGATGAGACGGTGAAGTGGGAAGCTTGTGGAGAAGAGAGATAGGACACGGGTCATGTGGAGAATACAAAAAGCTAATGACTGATACATCGAATGCAGCACTGAAGATTGAGACTACAAATTTATAGTGATGCCAATTGAGACAGGCCTGGGACTTTTTTCGGCCTTTCATAAAAGGGAGAAAGGCAACATTCGGATTGATCCAACTCTAGAGCTTTTTCAGTCTAGTGGAGCTGAGAGACAAGGGATCAGGGAACATGGGTGGTTGGCAAAGGAGTTGAAATGATGACCCTGTGGTCTAGGTTGGATATGAAAAGAGGGAAGATAAGAGGAGAATGAAAGAGTAAAAATGAAGGATCAAGGGTCTCCAGTGGTCAAAGAACAGGTATAGTTAAAGGGATGGAGTAAGAGAGCTAGAAGGTAAGGTTGTGATCAGAGAGCGGGGTGCAGGATTTATATTTCAGAATAATTCTGGGTAACTAAATACAAAATCTAGGGTGTTCTATGGATGTGGGTGGCTCAGACGTAATGATGGAGTCAAGGCAAAGATGGCAGGGAACTGTTGGGGTATGGTGTTGGCTAAATCTTCACAGTGACACACGTCATTGAGCGTTGAGGCCAGTTCTTCTGGAAGGGAGTGTAAGTGGCATGTGGGAGTGACTGACAGAGAAATGAATAGAGATCAATAGAGGGCCTTCTATCGAGGGCATGGGGAGAGTGTGGGAGAGGGGGTTTTCACCTGACGGAGTACATCTCAAAGGGGTGTGGAGCAGTAATGGGTGGGGCATCTCTTCCTCATCCACACCTTGTCCTCCATGGGCCACACGGGGCATTGGAGCATGAGTATCCTTTTCTGGACAGGGCAGTGGGGGGAGTCATGCATTTGGGACAGGACCGGTAGAGACAAGGATAGAAGAAGCGGACTCTGTGCTCAGAGATCCAGAGTGAAGAAGAAATTGTTTAACAGGGAACGAGAAACCCAAAGGTTAGTTAAAGGCTCTGGGTGGAATGAGGAGGGAAGAGAGGTGAGGTGGAAGAATTACACAATAGTATTAGAACCAGAGGCAAAAAGGCTGATGACAGAAATGCCTAGAATAAAAACAGAAACGGCTACACGTGATTGACCTTATGCCTGTCTCACTGGAAGGAGCAAATTATATTTGCTTCTGAGGGAGCCCTGGATATTTAGAGATTCCATTAACATTTCCTTTGTAGCCCAGTGTGCATACTCAGTCGTACTAAATCAATCCTATACAGTAAATATATAAGCCATTCTGGGAACAGAAGAACAGAACAGAATCCTCCAGTAAATTTTACCTAATTTTTTCATAAACAAAATTGATCTCTTTCCTAATGTGTTTATGTGTGTTAGCTGATTTATGATCATGCTGTAAGAAATTCCAACAAAATTTCAAATATTTTAATATTGTAGAGTTCATTGATACTATTTAAGTGTATAGGTGGCGTCCAGTGGTAGTTGAAAAATCCTTGTCATTGTTCTTTTTTGTATATAGTACTATTTTTTAATTTAAAAAATCAGAAAGAGGGACTTCCCTGGCTGTCCAGTGGTTAAGACTTCGCCTTCCAATGTGGGGGTGCGAGTTTGATCCCTGGTCGGGGAGCTAAGGTCCCATATGCCTTACAGCAAAAAAACCAAAACATAAAACAAAAGCAATATTGTAAGAAATTCAATAAAGACTTTAAAAATGGTCCACACACAAAAAAATTCTTTTAAAAAAAGATTATTAAAAAAAAAAATCAGAAAGAGAGGATTGTATAGTAAAATCTGGCACATGTGTTTCTATTAATTGTTGCCCACTTCCCAAACCACTGAAAGTAAATTTGATTTTCATAAACAACATAGTAGAGGTTTAGTTAACTTACAAAATGTATAGACATCACTTTATTCTTGAACTACTGAAACATTCAGAATTTGTTCACATCTATTTATCGATTTGGGGTGTCTGAGTTTCCCAAAGCATGTTTGCTCTTTATTCAAATCACATTATCTCTTTTCTTTGTATCAGAAACTTGCACATGGTTTGTTTTAAATGAGTGTGGATAAGTCATTTTAATCACACTTAATTTTTTATGAAATACTCTCTTTTAAAAAAATTGGTAAAGATGGTTTGGGCTTAAGCCAGGAGTCAACAGACTTTTTCTTGAAGAGCCAGATAGTAAACATTTCAGGCTTTTCAGGCCACGTGCCCTCTGTTTCAACTACTCAGCTCTACTGCTGTTGTGCAAAAAGTGAATGTGGCCTCAGAAGGGTTGTGTCCCAGTGAAATTTTATTTATGAAAATAAGCATTGAGCTTGATCTTGGTTTAAGCTGTAGAAACACAGAGCATGCCAACTAACATCCCCATGGGTTAAATTCAAATATAGTAAGACTAACAACATAATAGCTACCATTTTTTTAGAGGTTCCATTATGTTGCCAAGTGCTTTAAAGGAATTCATTATCTCATTTAATCCTCAAAATGGCTATAATAACAGCAGTTCAAGTTTATGGACTATAATGACATAGTGTTTAAGGTAATAGCATTATGTAATATTTTGAAATGTTTACCTTTAAAATAGATCACAAGAGGCCATGAGCTTTCAGAGAAGTAATTTCTTGAGTTCCCACATATTCCAGAATAAATTATTTTGAAAATCCAAAATAAACCACTCTACCCAATAGGAGTCAACGTGCACTCTAAAAAACATCCTTTAAGCATAAATTAACCTGCTTAGCTTCTACTGTGAAGCTGGGGACTTGTTTATTACTTTGGATCAACTAACGTAAATTTAGAATTAGTTGAGAAACAGGGAAAACTATTCTTTGTTTTCTAGGCTCTACATAAACATAAAGAGGTAAAGAGTTACTTTCTTTTGTAAGAGTTTCATTTTGATCTAAGATAAGTCATTGTCATTAATATACATAAAATCACATGTTATAATGAACATAATTATATTTTACAATGTATAGTCTCATTTTCTTAATAAAGAATAAAACTTGAACAATACTGTCCTATTATTATATAAAAAATATAAATATATCTGTATATCCACTAGATTGTATGTTTAACAGAAGTTTATCAGCACAGCCTTATGCACAGAAGATTCACAATTTTAACAAAATTCCTCTTTTAAGAAACTCATAAATTGGTGGGAGAGAGAGGAGAACAATGAAGTTATAACAGCATATCCCTGTTGCATTTCTGGTCGAGAGAGAGGTTTACCTCATTTAGAAACTCCAGGGTGTCTCTTTGGTTTCCTCTTTTTCTATGATTGTTCTGTGTTTTGAAGCAGAAGGGCTTTCATAAGCATAGAATCATTTTGCCATCCTACAGGAAGTTATCTTTTCTAGCAAAGTGATTTCTGTGTTCCTCTGAAGACATTTGGCTTTATGATATTTGTTAAAATGAAATTAAGTGAAAGAGCCATTTATTTTAGTTCCAACAAAATCTGACAACCGTATTTCATCTCAATCACAAGAAATGACTGAATTATGAAAGTAACTTATCCTGCTCTACCAGCAGTCTTTCATATTGTCATTAAGTTTAATTTCATTTTCTGGGAAACTTTAATTAAATAAGTATCTTTTGGCTGTAGCTTTTTCATGAGTTCCTATAGGATTTGGGCAGTATCTTGCTGAGTGAAAAAATAACACAGTAATGACATTCTTGATTATTCAATGATCCATCTCCAAAGTTTGCTCTTTAACTGTCTAGAATATTGAAGTTACACTATAGACTAAGAGTAGGTGATTTACAGACACCTCTGGAATGATGCAGGTCATCATTTATTTGGGTGTTATTTAACCTGAATTTCATTTAGGAGAATAGTGTTGCCTGAATTGCATTTGTCCTGTTATCTTCTTCTGTGATAAATATGCATTCATTTTCTCATGAATATCCATTATGTTTCTCTGAAATTATGAAATAGAGTCTGCAACACAAATCTTGGATAATATATTTCAAATATCTTTGCACATATGGGCAGTATCTCTACTATTTTATCTTCTCAGACCTGCATAGTACAATCAGCTCATTTATAATTTGTCACCTATAAATGTTCATACATTATTCATTGAATTAAAAGGGCAGAACAATTTCCATTGTTCCATTTATATTAAGCATGTCATTTTCTGTTCAGTTATTTTTCTCCTGAGCTTCAGAAATTTGGCAGTCTCTTGTTGTCTTACCTGCTAGCCTCACAAATCCAATTACAAGTTCTTTTGGAAAACAAGCATTTTAAACTAATTTCTTGCAATTTTCATTCTAAAAAAAAAAAAAATCTTTTCACAAGTTGTGTGCTTTTATCCTAAGAACAGATATAATAATGTTTCTTAGGACAGTAACTCCTTTAAATTTATTAATTTAACTTAATTTATTTAATTTTAATTAAATCTGCATTCCCTTATTGATAATTTCCTTGAGGACAAGAGGGCTTGTTATAGTAGATATTAAATGACATATGTATTATTATAAGATGAAAATTTGGAAAATAAATAATAAAATGTGGTGTTTAAAGAACTCATACAACCTGCATTCCTGAAAATATTAGTTAAACTTTGCTGTCGTGACATCAAACTTGATTTATCTGTACAGCATGAATTCTCAATGGGAGGTGAAAACACCTCTAAGGGGATAAAAATTATTCTTGGGGAGGCAAAAAAATCTTATTCTTGCCATATATAAAGAAGAGATTGATATGTTTATATTTATAACATAACTGTGCTAATAAAATTCCATATGGTGTAGTGATTAGAAACTAAATATCTAAAAAGACTCCTTGGCCGGGGAGGTGGTTAAAAAAAAAAAAAAGATTGCAAAACACTGACTTAGGAAAATTGTAAGAAGAAAGAAATATTTTGTTTTTTTCATGTATTGTTTTCAATTTTTTTCAAGTAATGTGACAAAAATCTTTAATGAAAAGTTTATTATCCTCTTACAAATCTTGCCTTCACTCTTAAAAAGACAAGTTTCAACTTTAAGCACCCACCGATGGTGTAATATACTCTGAGGGCTCGAGGCAGAGAGAAGGTCCCACTGTGACCTTTTCGATGTGGGGACTGAAGAGTTAGGGGCCAAGGTCATGGGTGCTCCCAGGCTAGGAATGACGAGGCTGCACTGCTGACTGCTAAGGATTTGCAGAGGACCTAGAGATTGTCATACTGAGTGAAATAAGTCAGACAGAGAAAGAGAAATATCATATGACATCACTTATATGTGGAATCTAAAAAAGTGGTACAAATGAACTTACTTACAAAATAGAAATAGAGTCACAGATATAGAAAACAAACTTATGGTTGCCAAGGGGGAAGGGGGGGGAGGGATAAATTGGAAGATTGGGATTGATATATACACACTACTATATATAAAATAGGTAACTAATAAGGACCTACTGTATAGCACAGGGAACCCTACTCAATACTCTGTAATGACCTATATGGGAAAAGAATCGAAAAAAGAGTGGATATATGTCTATGTATAGCAGATTCACTTTGTCATACAGCAGAAACTAACACAACAATGTAAATCAACTCTACTCCAATAAAAATCAAAAAAAAAAAAAAAAGGATTTGAAGATAACCTCTAGATTGGACACATTCTTAGATGATGCTTCTGGGGAACCCTTCCAGGTAACTGGGTTCTGCAGACAGCCTGCTAGCCTCCTTTTTATACGGCCAACAGCATGACGGTTGCAAGTTCCACCCTGTCCAGCAACTGTCAAGGTTGAGTTCCTTGAGGCAGGCTGGAGTCACCCATTGAAAAGAGGTTACTAAAAAAACCTCACTGCTTCTACCCTGATTCTTCCCAACTGTTGTCTTCTGCTGAATTGAAATCCTATGCTAAACCCTCTAACGTACACTAAAATAACTGACAACTTAATTTTCCTAAATCCTTTTTGTAATTCCTGACATAGTTCTCCCCCACTCCAGAATAACCCATAATTACAAGTAAGTTAGACATATTTTTGTGCATAATATTTTTCCATGAAATTTCAGCACTTTGGGATTGATACTGGTTTTCAGAGAATGGGAACATTAGCTTGTTAACAATTAACAAACTATGTTAGAAAAAAAGGTATTTGCTCCCAGGAGAATTGGAATCAGGAATTCTAGTAGGAAAATCAGTGGGAATATGGGTATTTATACATAATCACATAATAGTTTGCTAAATCACTTTTAGTGCCTTTTAGTGTCTTTGAAAAGCATATAAGTTTTCCCACCAGGCAAATAATAATGCAGATGGATCCAGCTGCCTATTTTATTATAAATTATGATCATTTAAACAGGTCATTCCATCTGTCTTTTGATAGCAAATGCAAAGTTAGTAAAGTGATTAATTGTATTTATATGTAATTAGACAATCTATTTGGATATATTTCAGGCATTTATTGGTAGTTCCCTGCTTTAAAAAAAAAAAATGCCTACTTTGATATGGATTACATTCCTTCCTTTGAAGTGAAAGTCTAAAAATACAGGTGAGGGAGAAGTGGAGATGTGGGCAGTGGCCAATGCTCCCTCTGCTGATACAGCAGCCAGGCCGGGCTGCAGGGGAACCTTCAGGACGGATGCATCTGAGTTTCAGCTTTTCCTGAACTCTGCCAGGATGCCTGGGGGAGGGGACAGGTGCTGGACTTCCTCATTGTGCTGCGGGCCCTGGAGTGAGAAGTCAGGGTTAGAGAGGAATTGCCTCTTGTTATGACTTGCAGGGATCTGGGTCCTCTGGTCGCCTCAGGCTGACCCTGCAAAGGCGTTGCATCTGCCCACTGGTTCCTTGTGGTCCCAGGAGGTCTAACAGAATCCTGTTGATCTCAGTGATCCAGGAAGGGAATCTCCCCAAAAGCTGAATTTCTCCCAGGAGGGAAGTTAGGAATGGATTCCACCAGCCTGGGAAGAATCCTGACATGAAGCGGCTTCCTCCTGCTACCCAGCAAAGCGGCTGCGGGGTTTCAGGTCTTTCACCACAAAAAACATGATGCCTCATACCATCCCTTGTTTACCACCGCTCAAGAGAGCATTTTTAAAAAAAATTTTTATTGGGGTATAGTTGATTTACAATGTTGTGTTAGTTTCTGCTGTACAGCAAAGTGAATCAGTTATGCATATACATATATCCACTCTTTTTTAGATTCTTTTCCCACATAGGCCATTACAGAGTATTGAGTAGAGTTCCCTGTGCTATACAGTAGGTCCCTATTAGTTACCTATTTTATATATAGTACTGTGTATGTGTCAGTCCCATGTTCCAGTTTATCCCTCTACCCCCCTTACCCCCCGGTAACCATAAGTTTATTTTCTACATCTGTAACTCTGTTTCTGTTTTATAGATTAGTTCGTTTGTAGCCTTTTTTTAGATTCCACGTATAAGGGGTATTGTATATTTGTCTTTCTCTGTCTGACTCAAGAGACCGTTAAAGACAGACAAACAAACAAAAAGCATATAGCCATGAGCAAGCAAAGAAAAATATTCTTACACAAAGGGATTCAGAAACTGAGGATGGAACTGGGAAATCCAAGATGAACATCTAGTACAGGAGTTTCCCAGTAGAGTAGAACTGACGGGAGAGAGAGTAGGGTTTTTTCCCCCCAGTGTCTCAAAGGTAGATAATTAGGGCAAAAAACAAACCTTCTGAACTTTGACTAACATTTTCAAAAAGTGAGCTGAAAAGGGCATGGTCGTTGATGAGAGCTAATTATTAATATAGGAGAGCAAGTGGAAAAAATTAAAAAACAGTGGAAAACATGAGGGAAAAAGCAAGAGACTCGCCACTTGGATGTGAATAATAGGAGCCCCTGAAGGACAAAGGGAACAGAAAGAAGAGTAATAATAAATGAGAGAAGAAAATTTTCCTAAACTGAGGTAAAGCATAAATCTGTAGATTGAAAGCGCTAAGTCTCAGGATAAATGAAAAAAAGGTACATTCCTAGGCATATCCTGGTGACCTTCCTTGGTTGCAAGCATAAAGAAAAAACTTTTTTAAACCTCCGAATGGGCTTAAATAACCTGCAAAATCAAGATAAATATATTGTGCTTTGGATGACTCATCCTCAATATTGGAAAGTAAAGGCAGTGAACCAACATATATATTGACCACTGAGAGAAAAGAACTGCAACTCAAGACTGTATGCAGCCAAAATATTCATGTCAGTGTTAAAAATGCACTTTTGATAGAAAAGGATTGAGCCAGTATACAACCCTGGATGTTTATTTGAGGAAACTACCCCAAAGTATCCTAAGCCTAAGACAAATTCTTCACAGTCCAGAGGACTAGATAGATAAGATGAAAAGGAAATAAAAGTAGTGGGTATTGAATCTAAATGGAAGATGGTAATTAAAATGTCAAGTAAGGGTCCTTGAAAAAAAAAGAAATAATTACAGTTCAAAAAGCTAGAATTGGGACTTCCCTGGCGGTCCAATGGTTAAGACTCTGCGATTCCGCTGCAGGGGGCACGGGTTCAATCCCTGGGCATTGAACTAAGGTCCTGTATGCTGTGCGGCACGGCCAAAAAAAAAAAAAAAAAATTGATGGTTGATCTCAGAAAAAGCAGAATTTAGGAAGAGGGGTGATATCACTGGGAGTGTGGGTGAGAGAAGGATACTATGAAGTTTGTAGGTTGGCAGGGGTGTGAGGGAAGAGTGAGCAAGTACATTTGTGCGGGAGAGGAGTTTACAATTATTCAATTTAGATGCAATAATAAAAAAGTATAGGTTGATGTAGGACAGTTGGGAATTAAACTGGGAGATTAGAAGAGCAGAGTCCAAATAAACAAGGGGGAGAAAAGACATTAACAACAATTTGACCAAGCCAGAAAAGACAAGAAAAGGTTAAAAGATGAATATCAATGACGTATACAATAAACTAGAAACATAAGACCAGGTATAACTTTTGCACGCTATATGTGAGAGGGTTGAATTTTCCTATCAAAAATCATAGAAAATATGCCTTTAAAGGAGAAATGGCTGATTAAAGGTTGGGGCAGAGAAGGTCCAAGATTTTTAAAAAATCATAGAAAATATGATTATGTTTAAACACAAAATCAAATAGTATCTTGATTCTAGGAGATGCATACAAAGTGGCCCCAGAAAGGGGCTGAAAATCATCTATGAAAAAACTAAAAGTGACATCTAAAATATTAAAACATTTTAAATGCTTAGCAGACCATGCAAAAAAAATTAAGGAATATTCTCAAGGCCAAAAATTGTGTTGATGCGAATGAAGAACAGCTAGTGGGCTCTAAGGCCAGTGGCTGCCCTGAGGGTATTTGCATATGCTTGTCACCTAGAACTTGCCATTTTAGGAGCTGTATCCTGGACAGACGGAGGGGCTGTTCAAGGTGAAGCGTCAAAACAGAGACACCCCCATGTAACATCAGGACACATGAGGTCTGTACCTCAATGAGAGAAGGAAAATGGCCATCCCTCAGAAGGAAACAGTGGGGAAAACTTCAGTCTTGACCTTGACTCCAAAAGAGTAGGGAAAGAGTATGCTTTGTGAAAATGTGTCAGCACAAGCCTGCCCGCGTGGGATTGGAGTTCAAAATCACATTAGTTTCAGGTCTGAGAAATGTCAGCCAAGAAGTTGATTTAAAGGGGCAGCAAATTTGTAAGATATCTCATGCCCTCTGCTGAACCAGTTCTTTCTGAAAAAAAAAAAAATGTACTCTAAACACAGGTCTTGAAAATCTAGAGGAAATTAATGATTTCCTGGCAAAGTACAAACTACCAAGTTGATGGACGAGGTAAGAAAGCTGATCAGAAGAACATTGGAAAGCTTTGATCTACCGTTACAAAAAAGATTGGGCCCATGTGGTTTTTCTGCTGGATTTTTATCTACTTTCAAAGATGAGATAACTCTTATTTTATTTAAGAAATTACAGATTGTACAAAAGATGGGAAACTCCATAATAAGTTTGATAAGGCTACCATAGGCTTAACCCAAACCTTATAATTATAGTATAAGTAACATTACAGACCAATTGTATTTATGACAGTAGCTGCAAAAATTATAAACAAAATATTATCCAATAAAATCAGCATAAGCATCTAGGGTTTATTCTAGGAATATACAAATCAAGGACTCCTGTGATATATTTCATTGCCTCAATGAATTAAAGGCTAAAGCCCTCTAAGTAAAATAAAAGAGAAAGAAAGTACTTAAACATGGTAGAAATTATTACCCTAAGCTCAGTGCAACCATTATATATGAATACTGAGAAACTTTCATTGAAAATAAGGGGCATATTATGGACTCCTGTTACTACCACCACATTACTTAGTATATATTACTATTTGGCTATACCATTATAGCTAATGAATTAATACAATTAACTCCAAAATAAATCTTGAAAAACATCGTATCTTCATTGGCACATGAAATATATATATGTTTATAAAGCCCAAGAGATTTAAAAAATTTTAGAATTAATAGAAGAATTTAGTAAGGCAAGTTGAGAAAAATCAATATAAATAAATCAGTAGCTTTTCTTTCCACTGGAAATAACTAGGTAGAAATGGTAAAAAAAAAAAAAAAAGGTAAAAATAATTCATTTTCATTAGTGACTGGAATATTAAATGAATAGAAATAAATTTCAAAATCAAACAATAATATATCTTTATGGGGAAAATTTTATTAAAGAATATGGGCCAAATAAATAGAAAAACATAGTGTGTTTCTAGATATGAAGACTATCTATTAATCCTTCTAAGGCATGTACAAGGTAAAGAAAAAAGTTATAAAGATGGACACATGTGACCATATAAAAATTAAAGTGCTTATAGAACTAATTCCAGTAGAGTTAAAAATCTAACTATTGACTAGGGAAAAAATATTTCAGTTTATATAGCAGACAAAGATGAATGTCCTTAATATCAACAACTCCAAAAACTGATAAGAAAGAAACAACACCACCATAGAAAATTGGCAAGGTTATGAACAGAAATTTGTTTTAAAAAAATAATCTAAGTCATCAATATACATCTGGACAGCTAAGCAAAAGTTTTATTAAGTTTGATTACATCAGGTGATGGTACAGATTTAGGAAAAGAAACACTTTCCTACCTTGCTGAAAGGCAAATGACAACGTAACATTTGGAAAGTAATCTCTTAATGCTTTCTAAAATTTAAAGTGGGCAAACATGTCCTTTGCCCCAGAGGCGCCAGGTTGGAGATTCTACTTATAGATAGGGAAGCCCAATAAAAACTGATATTGCATAAGGATGGTCAGTACAGTCTGTTTTTGAAGTAGCAAAACACTTAACCATTTTTCCTGATGATTCCTTATCCAAGAAGTACCGCCCTTTAACGAATCAGTAGAGAAAATGTTGAATTAAATAAACATTGAATACCATGCAAAATTATGCAGCTGATAAAAAGAATAAGTAGAACTTATATCTCTTAACCTGAAGGCTCATCCATGATTGTTAGTGAGAAGCTGAAGAATGACATAAAATGTAAGCCCATTGTGTGATTATGTATGTTTGGATGAGGAGGGAATATAAAACATGGTTACCATGAATCGCCTGGGAAAGGTGGGCAGGAATTTTATTAATACTTTGTGTATTTAGGATTATTTCACAGTTAAAATGTATTACTCTGTTACACTTTTTTTATTGAAGTATAGTTAATTTACAGTGTGTTAGTCTCAGGTATACAACAAAGTGATTCAGTCAAATACATATATATACACATATATATGTGTGTGTGTGTATATATATATATGTATTCTTTTTCAGATTCTTTTCCATTATAGGCTATTACAAGATTTTGAGTCGAGTTCCCTGTGCTATAGAGTAGGTCCTTGTTGTTTAACTATTTTATATATAGTGGTGTATATATGTTACTCCCAAACTCTTAATTTATCTGTCCCACTCTCACTATCCCCTTTGGTAACCATAAGTTTCTTTTCTGTGTGTCTGTTACATTTTTTAAAAGGGACATGTCAATTTAAATTATGAGGCAAGGTGGGTCTAGAGAAGTAATGTTAAGTTCCTCCTCACACCTAAATTAACCATCTGCAATCCCTTTAATGTTCCAGTCCTAAAAATGTTATTAAAACTCCACTTTCCTCACATTTTCCAAATGTGTGTGGAAGAAAATCCCTTCCATGTTGGCCTAGAAAAAGAGAAGCAAGCTATCCTTTATTCCTGTCTTCCAACAAATCATTTGGTATCTTCTGACAGGGATGTGTTATGACTAGTTGCGCTCTTTAATTAGAAGTTAATCTTATGTCACTGACATGTACACACTACTCTTTAATTAGAAGTTAATCTTATGTCACTGACATGTACACACTACTGTATATAAAATAGATTACTAATAAGGACCTACTGTATAGCACAGGGAACTCTACTCAAAAGAATAGGGAAAAGAATCTAAAAAAGAGTGGATGTATGTATAACTGATTCACTTTGCTGTACACCTGAAACTAACACAACATTGTAAATCAACTATCCAATAAAATTTTTTTAAAGTTAATATTATATTGCCATTTTAATTCCAGTTGTAAACTTCTTTATAAATTGAGTGCTTTTATCCATAGGACAAGCAAACGAAAAATAATATGCTATGTTTGTATATGTACTTTATAATATTGTTATTTGCAATAGCAAATTCCTAGAATTAATGTGATAGATTAAGAGATGGAACGAATTTATTAACACAGTAATGTCGATTGTTAATTTATAAAATTAATAATGTAGACATATTAATTTATGTGTGCATATGCACACACACATAAACTCCTTGTTATATTGCGCTGGCCAAAAAGTTCGTTTGGGTTTTTCCCTAAGATGTGATGGAAAAACACGAACGAACTTTTTGGCCAACCCAATAAAATCCAAAATTCTCTGCTGTTTATGTGGCCCAAGATATAAATGATATATAAATTTTTAAATTGTAGTTTAATTACACTTAGTAATATGTAAGTGTAATTATACTATATCATGTGCATTGTAGAAACTTTTTTTAGAAAATAAAAATTATAGAAAAATGCAGCCTTTCTGTATATAGTACTGTAATTCTATAAATGGCTATGACTTTTAATTAATATCAAATGATGAATAGTGAGGAAATAATACCACTCACAAACATTTAATATTTTAACGTATTTTTCTCTGATTGCTTAAGATATATTTGGTCTGTGAGGTTCTAGTTGGTGTGTTTCAAAACCGTATTTTTAACAATATTGTTCTAGATTTTTATATGATATGGCTCCTCATTTTATATGATAGTGGCTAAAATTCATGCACTAACAACCATATGAAATATTTTGAAATAAATTATAGTTTTACATTACAATTTCACTGTCCCTTTGTTCCTCTAGGTGGCTTTTACGGTACTTTTTGATTTGGAAGCACTTCTGAAGATATGGTGTTTGGGATTTACTGGATATATTAGCTCATCTCTCCACAAATTCGAGCTGCTGCTCGTAATTGGAACCACTCTTCATGTATATCCAGATCTTTATCATTCTCAATTCACATACTTTCAGGTAATACAAATAATGCCTATTTATCTTTAGAATTATTTTCTTTCCAGGGAAAATACCAACAACTGTAGTAAATACAAACTTCAAATAGGCCCTGTGACATTTTAAATACCAAAAATAGTGCATTCATTTCATTGTTTTAAAAACTCTGAAAATTCAGAGTAATAAATGGAGATGTTTTATGTACAGTTCATAGATCAACACAGTATGTAGAGGTACGTATTTTATATGTACATGGATATTATGCATCTGTGCATACATGTAAAATTTTAAACTACATCAGATGTTGACACACACTTTAAAGAGCAGGAAATATGAATTTAATTCCAAGTGTAGTTCTCCCTTCTCAATAAGTCTAAATATGTTTGCTCAACACTAACTTACAGTTGAAATAATAAGAAATAAAACTTACCTTTACAGATTGTAATTAGTCATACTTCATTATTTATGAATTCCTATTAGTTTCTTTGTGATGATTAAATAACACCTATAATTTTTTACTTTTTTTATAATAACTGGATATCTATTTTTTCAAATGTGATATATTCAATCACATTACTTTATAATTATTCAGTAA
Organism: Pseudorca crassidens; assembly: GCF_039906515.1. NCBI lineage: Eukaryota > Metazoa > Chordata > Mammalia > Artiodactyla > Delphinidae > Pseudorca > Pseudorca crassidens. Next base: position 10,567,385 of record NC_090313.1, read on the forward strand.
ACAAAAGTAATTATTACTTACGCTCTTTGTAATTGTTGAATAATAGCAATATGCTGAGCGTTCTTTTTAACTCCTTGGTCAAAATATAATATATGTATATGGGATAGCTTAATTTTTAAAATCTCAAGTATAGTCATTTTTCTGACTCAGAATTGGTCATTTGTATAATTTATCATGTAAATATCAGAAGTTGCATTGTTTTCTTCATAGATATTTTAAAATAGTTGGAGAATAAAATGGCAGTACAATTTTCAAAGAAACAATTCAGAGAAACAAGATTCTAACTCCTTAGATGAAAGAAAATACATTCCAACTTCACTGAACTTACTTATTGATGATACCAAAGCCATCATTTTCAGAGAAGTATTAACTTCAGGTGCCCGATCGTGACCTGAAACTCAGCACTCCTGATACCTGGGAGAAAGGACGTGAAAATACAATTCGCAAAAATGAAAAACATACCCCACAAACACACATGAAAAGCTGAGCCTCTCGTAGTCACAGCCAAGCACCCAGTGAACTCACAGAGGGTATCATGGTTCAAGCTTTCAGTACTGTCAGCATCTTTGAACAGAAATCCCTTGCCACTGGTTGGGTTATATCCTCAGCCTTGGTTATCATAGGTGAGATGCCTGGGGCAAGAGACATACACATGTTTGAAACTCTTGATACAAAATATGCTTTCCAAACATTTGTGTCATTATATGCTCTTGGGCACTGCTGTCTAGATTCACAAAATCAACATGAGCATTTAGGACCTACATTAGAGAATCATTGTACATAATTACAGAAAATATGCCTCATAGTCAAAACTACAACATATCTTTTTTCCAAACCTATTAAATTAAGAAAGACATCAAAGCCTATTACAGCAAGGGTGCCATATAAAATATATTCAGGGCTTTAAAATTCTTATCATTTCTCATAGATAATTTTTCAGTGAAAAGTTACAAATAGGTCAGAATTTTGCACACAAAGATATTCATTCTAGAATTGTTTATGAGAGAAAAAAATGGGAACTGTTTAAGTGGTAAGCATATGAGGAATAGCTTAGTAACTCATATGCAAATTTGGCCATAAAAATAATTATGATGAATTTGTAGTAACTTAGAGATATGATTGTTCTATTTAAATGCAAAACAGTATAAAATTATATAACATGTATAGCTACATATCCATGCTATATATAACATATATAGCTCTATATATGTATGTAAAATACCTATAAATGAAAAAATGACCGGAAAGAAATAAACCAAATCATTACAGATGATTAAAAGTCACCACCTCTGGGTTGTTTTTCTTTTCGGCTGCGTGACTTATGGGGTTTTTAGTTCCCCAACTAGGGATCAAACTGGGACCCTCAGCAGTGAGAGCACGTAGTCCTAACCACTAGGTTTTTTCTTCTACTCTGTTTTTCACAAAATATCTAAAATCAGTGTGCATGGCTCCAATCGTTTTATATATAGACATATAGCTATAGATACAGTCACAATACAGGGTCAGTGAAGTTTGCAATTTTAATGTCTGTAAAACTTGTAATAGTTTATGTTAATAGTAGAGTGATTTTCATTTGTATCTCTCTATACATGGCCAAGTTTATATTTGTCTAATGAGATAAACACTGTCTCAGTTATTTTGTGCCTAGAAGCTAAATCTCTCAAGAAACTTAGATGTCACAAGGATTTTTGCAAATTCACATCTGGAGAACCCACTGTACTGAACAGATTGGCTCTTTATGGGCTGACTTTGATCTCCCCTGTTGGTCCTCATGCTTGCTTCTCATCTCACTTGACCTTTCTTCATCGTGCTGGCAGCAGTTCTTCCCGTAGTGAATGTCACAATTTTTATATCTAAATGAAGTCAACAATTTAGTACAAAATGTCTCCCTTTATATCAGTTATCTCTGAGAGTTGGGTGTTATCCATCTCTTTATTCAGATGAGAGTTCCTGAGCACCTACTATGTGCCAGGCACTGTTCCAGATCCTGAGGGCAGAGAAGTGAACAAGGCAGAGAAGATGCCCACCTCGGGAAGCTTGCATTCTAGAGGGCAAACAGTTTATACACAAGTACACACAAGTACACAAGTACGAGTGCACGAAAGGAATGCGAGTACAGGAAATGCCATCCAGGAGAGACAAGCTGAGTGAAAAGGATAGAAGTTGTGGGGTGAGGGTGCTATTTTAGATAAGTTTGTTCAGGGAAGCCCTCTTTGAAGAGGGGACATTTGGGCAGAGAAGGAGCGAACCTTGAGAAGGTCTGGGTGGATGCATTCCAGGTAGAGAGAACTACATGGCACCTGTCCTAAGGAGAATACATGCTTGATGGAGTGAACATAGGGCATATTACAGGGAGTAATAAAGTCTTCGCAAAATGCTCTGGTTCTGACATAGCAGGGTGATGACACCGGCTGGTATTTATTGTGCACCTACTGTGTGCCAGGCACTCTGCCGAGTGCATCGCTTCATTTGTTTCTCGTTAGAGAATAAACTGTTTTGATGGAGTGTAAACTGCGATCCCTAGAGACTGAATAACTTGCCCAAGACCACATAACTAGCAAATGGTGGAAACTCATTCCCAAGAAGTTTAATCTTATATTCATATTCTTAACCACTCAATTGCTACAGTATCTCACTATTAATCAGCAGAGTGACCTTTAACAACAGACTTAGAAATGTGACCAGGAAAATGTGCTTTGGAAGCAACCACAAAATGTCCTACAGTGCTTATCTTTGAATGTATGGTTTACTTTATTTCGTATCTGTAGGAACACAGAATCAAAAGGCTTTATTGGGTAGACAGAGTGAAAAGCACACTTATCCCCAAATAAATGAAAAGGCATAATTAGAATTACCGATAAGGATTTTGCCTTTCCACAGATGCAGGCCTGCCCCTTTGAAAATGCTTATCAAATCACCAATGTGGGAATTGTGTTAAGTTATGTTTCTTCCAGCTAATGAAATATTAATTTATCAAAATTGCACAGATGTGCATAGACTGTTTTTATTAGAATTTGGGACAGGATTCAAGATTACTTAGGCAATCTTTTAAATATGATTTTAATGCAAGTGGAGAAAACACAAGGTACTGAAATTTGAGCAATAAACCAGTTGAATTGTTCCTGTAAACTTTCCTGGACTCAGCTGTTTAACTATTAGATACTGAATCATTTATGTCTAAGAATAAATAAAAGTGTAAAATCTTTTCATATTATTATTCTGGATGTTACTATTTTAATAGTTCTTATGATAAAGCTGTTTGCTTGTTATTTGGGAAGATGACCCAAGTGTAATATGTTCTGATTTGGAAATGTATGTTAAGAATTATAGCGGGAAAAACTAGTAGCTTAACCATGCCTGTGGTATAATGTTTAATTTGAACAATATAATTTCTCACATAAATTTTCTTCTTAAAGTATTAAGTATTTTAAATGAGCATGAAGGAAATCTACATTTTTCTCAGCTTCTTTAAACATTTGTCCATTAGTTTATGAGACGTGCAGCTACAACCCACACTATTGGTATTTGTGTTCTGCAGACAATGAGAATACGGTTCACCATTAGTAGTTCCTGTTAATTCAGAGTCTGGGGGTAGCGGGTAAATGTGGCTTCAGGGATGGCCAAATTCAGAGACTAACATGGTATTATTGGGACCCCGTCCATTTCTCCACTCACCTTTCTTCTGTGTTGGTATCATTTCTAAGCTCTCTTTGTCCATGTGGTGGCTAAGATGGCTCCCAGAAGCTCAGGGCTTATGTGGCTCTTACAGTAATTCCAGCTGGGGCTAAAAAATAGGACACCTCTCATAGGTCCCACAGAAGTTCTGATGACTGAGGTCATTGTGAATACCCTGGCCAGGCCTGGATCATGGGGGTCAGGAAGTCCCTTCTGGACCTCATAGACTAAGAGGATTAGGAAGCTAGGGTTGCTGGAAAAATCCAAACGCATGTTATTTTGTGTAAAAATTTAAATCTAGGGGGTTTGTTTGTTTGTTTTGTTTTTTGCGGTACGTGGACCTCTCACTGTTGTGGCCTCTCCCATTGCGGAGCACAGGCTCTGGACGCGCAGGCTCAGCGGCCATGGCTCACGGGCCCAGCCGCTCCGCGGCATGTGGGATCTTCCCAGACCGGGGCACGAACCCGTGTCCCCTGCATCGGCAGGCGGACCCTCAACCACTGCGCCACCAGGGAAGCCCTAAATCTAGGTTTTTAAAGCATTTCCTGTTCCTTACTGTATTCTTTCTTCTCCTGAGAAGGCTTTACAGACACCTTAAGCTCTTATTGATAGCGAACCATCTTGGACTACCATTCTACTTATCATCTTTCATTTATACCAAGACCACAATTTTCCTATTTTAATATCTCTAAACTGGGATGTGTCTTATAATCAGTGGTGTGTTATACTTTAATTGGCGGCATTTTTCAGTTTCTCGGTGGTACATAAAAAAATCGATGGCATCTTAGACTTGTTGAAAAATGCTACTTTTCCATATTTTATACTTCAACTTTTAATGATATTCTACTTTATATTTTTAATCTTATAGATATGCCCTTAAGAGCTGTGCCTTTGTATTATACTCCTTTTGTAACAGTAATAGCCATTGAATCTTATTTGTCCAACACAGTGTTTGGCACATAATAATATTTGTTAAGTGAATGAGAAAATTAATTAGTTATGGGTGGTAGTTTTTGCATATATATATATGCAAAACATTTAAACATGTGTGTGTTTAGATAACCAGCTGAGCACGTATAACAAAGTTCTAAAAAATACAGGGCTTGCGTAAGATAGAAGTGTGTTTCTCTCCAGTTGGTGGGAGTCCAGGGCAAGTAGGTGGCTCTGCTCCCCAGGGCCATCCAGAAAGCAGGCCTGTTGGGTTAGACTGAATCTATCATCTTCTATACGAGGCTTCTATTTTTGTTCCAAAGGGACAATTACAGTTGTTTTAATTTCCCAGCCAGAGGAAGGTATGAAAAGAGTGTCCAGGGCAAATTATTTAACTTAAAGTGCAAAAATCACTTCTTTTCACATTCCATAGGTCTGAACCTAGTCCACCGGCCACAACTAGATACAAGTGGGGCTGGAAAATGCACTCTGTAGCCTTGCTAGGCTAAAATTCAGCAAGTTCTATTAGTTAAAGGAAGGATAGAATAGATCTTAGCGTAGCAGTCTCAGCCATGAGTAAAGACTCCTTGATAGATGGATTTTTAAAATTTCCTTTTGAATGTACAGTAATCCCTAGGAAAGTTTGTTTTATGAGACAGTGAATATGCCTAATATTGAACTAATGTTTTCTTTGATATTTGAACATTAGAACAAATGTCAATTTTATTTCAACAATATGTGTTAATTAATGCCACTTTGAATTATCACATCATACATTAAAACACTGAGTTGTCACCATTTTCCTTCCTTCATTCCTTTGGGATTTATTGAGTTCTTGCTCTATGGCAGTCACTGAGCTACTGATATCTTAGTTATTAAATTGTTTAATTTAATTGCTAAATGTGATTTTATAGAGTGCTATGAAAAATGAGATTTTAGTATGAACTTATTTAAGATTCAGTATAAATAAACGATCAAGTGTGTGTGTTTTTCTCTCCCACAATAGGTTCTCCGGGTAGTTCGGCTTATTAAAATTTCACCTGCATTAGAAGACTTCGTGTACAAGATATTTGGTCCTGGAAAAAAGCTGGGAAGTTTGGTTGTATTTACTGCCAGCCTCTTGATTGTTATGTCGGCAATTAGTCTGCAGATGTTCTGCTTCGTCGAAGAGCTGGATAGATTTACGACGTTTCCAAGGGTAAGAACAAAAGATGCAGTCGGTTTAATTCAGTTATTCTGAATCAATATCAAAGTAATTTCACTTTAACAGTGGTTTTAAAATATTGTCTTTTTCTGTAACTTGGAGTAGTTCAGTTTTAATATTCAGAGTGGTCTTTTCTGCAGAATACAGGTGTTTGAGAACATTTTCAGCGTGGTCAGATTATGTGTCAATTCTAAAATTCTGGAAATAATCTTAATAGAATGAGATGCAGAAACCAGTAAAGATGGAAGATAGGGTTCTTAGTACCTATAAATGAAAATATAGCAGAACTTTAAAATTATTAATTTAAAAATGTTTAAAGTTTGCTTTTATGTGTTTGTGAGAGTTAACATTTTAAATCTGTTTTACAGTTCATATATATTTTTATGTCAGGCATGATCTAGAAGGAAATTTTGATTTTCAATATATGAATTTCATAAACTCTTCATATTTGAAGTGTCTTTAAAAGATCATCTAGTTCATAACTCTGTATTCTTGTTAGAATTCACTTAGGCTAAAAAGAAAGTTAAAAACCAGTCAATCCATAAAGAACTTGTGTAGAAGATACAGCGCCTAATCAGAAGGATCCTGAAATTTAACTCCATGTGGATTTAGAAATATGAAAAAATATAATGACCAAGGCAAAGAATATATATAGATATTTTTATAGCCTTGGGGTAATAACAACATATATTTTTTAAAAAAATAAGCTTTGAGGGCAAACGTGTCTGTAACGTAACAGATAGACTAACATAGCCTGGGTTATTTTTTTAAATTTTAACAGATAGACTGAAATACTCTGGGTTATTACTTGTTTTAATCTTATACTAAATGTGTTATTCATTGCCAAGCATTTGTTGAGTGCCTATCAAGAGCCAGGCCGTGTTGGCCATCCTGAGACATAAACAATTAAGTTCCTAGTCTTCAGGTATTCTCAGTGGAGGGTGGGTAACCAGTAAGTAGACATAAAACATGACAGGCTTTGATAAAGGCAAACACAAGGTGCTCTGGGAACCCCGAGGTGAGGTCCATAACCAGGAATGGAAGAATCCAGGAAGACTCCCTGGAACAGGAAGTTAGTGAGGAACAGCTGGATGGAGCCAGAGGAGGTGCACAGAGAACAGTGTTCTGGGTCATGGGGACAGCATGTGCTGAAGGTTGAACTGAGCTGTGTCTTGTTCCAGCACTTAAATAAGAAAGGGCAGTCGCTGACAGGAGGAGGATATAAAGCCAAGGAACTTTTAAGTTGGTGAAAGCGTGATCACGATTAAATGCCAGTGAGAGAGCGCAAGGAGAGGGCAGTAAAGGTGTGTGAGCTAAAGAGGATGCTGGCAGAAGGCTTCTGAAGGCAGCCTGCAGGGCACTGGGGCAGGGCAGGTGTCGAGGTGGTCTCGTAGGACAGCAAGCCGAGGCGAAAGTCACAGCGAGCCTTGGTTCACTTTCAGCCGCAGTGCAGGCAGCAGGCAGGAACCGGCACCGCTGCCCAGGCCCCGTTCTGCCCACTGGACAGCACTGGGTGAGGGGCAGGTGCGCCAGCCCTGGCACGGTGACGAGGGAGGGATCTTTGCCCAGGAGCTCTGGGCAAAGCTCCTGCCCTTTTATGAACCGGGGAGGGCGTAGGGATATGACTAGAGGAAGGGCTAGAAGTGAAAATGTACTGAGTCAGGATGGAGAAAAGTGCCTCAGCTGAGGCCCCCGCGTGGGGGAGACCTCCGAGCAGAGGCACGCGGGCTGGGAATGCCGCTGTGCACAGGAGCGGGGCAGCCTGGGGGCCGAGTCCTTGCCTGAAACTCCCTGCAGGCACTGCAGTGCACAGCTGTGCCCCAAGACCATGTGGGGAGGGCAGCTTCCCTCCCCTCCCCATGAGCCTGCCGGGCAAAGCCTGGTCCCTGGCCGTGGTCGGGTCACTTAGGATTGGCCTGGAGCCAGACTTCTCTACAGTGGGACCAGCTCTTCCTCCAGGGATAGAGAGATGTAAGCAAAGATGACAGTGTTGTCGTCAAGGCCACCTTCTCTTAGGCTGCCCCTTCACTGCCCCCTCGCTGGGTAAATACAAAGAGCAGACTGCCATCCCCATCATGATCACCGTCTGCCCCTCAGGCCAGTTTAATTCAGCTCCCCCTAAGGGTCAGCCGTTGTTCTAGGCCCGGGGTGGGGAATGGGTACTAAACGGTAACAAGCCTTTATTTATTACACAGACCTATCTTAATTTCATACCTTATCTTCATTTTTTGCCCTTTCCTCTCATTTCACCCCACCAACTTTATATCCTTTACCCAAAACCTCTTTGAACCAGATGATTTTTGGAGTGCAGAATATTCTAGATATTGTAAGGGTGATATCACCCTCCACAGCTGTCTGAATCAGCACCCTGTAACAAACACATTAATATTTCTCTAGCGAAACATCAACCTTCAGACAAAGAAGGGTAAATAAATACAATAAATAAGACCTAGGTCAAATCAGACTTTTGCCACTAAATGAGCTACCAGCAAAACCAAACAAAACACCTTTGGGTATTTTCAAAATGTTCTGAATATTGAAGCTGTGAATAAGGGCTGTGGGCCTGCATATGAAAGCATCGTGGATAAGAGTCTATACTTACTGCTCCATCACTTTTTAGTTATGTGACACCAAATGAATTATTCTTTAAGCTATTATTTTTTCACATCTAAAATACAGGCAAAAATGGTATTTCCCTCATAGCATTGTGTGTGTTGAATGATATACAAAAACAACCCAACTCTGGGTTTAGAAAGCATTAAAAAAGTGATATCCCTGCTTCCCTGGTGGCGCAGTGGTTAGGGGTCTGCCTGCCGATGCAGGGGACACGGGTTCGTGTCCCGGTCCGGGAGGATCCCATATGCTGCGGAGTGGCTGGGCCCGTGAGCCATGGCCACTGAGCCTGCGTGTCCGGAGCCTGTGCTCCGCAGGAGAGGCCACGGCAGTGAGAGGCCTGCGTACCGCAAAAAAAAAAAAAAAAAGAAAAAAGAAAAAAAAAAGTGATATCCTATATAATATATTTGAAATTGGCATAATACAGAGGCTACTCTGTATTAAAGACAAGGCTGCTTTAGATCCAGTCCTGCCTTAGCCCCTTGGGATTTGCTCTAATTTCCCAGCAATAATTGTAATCAAGTAGCATTGTATTTTCAGATCTCCAATTACTCAGTTGTGCTTTTCCGCCTGATTACTGTGACCATCTTAATGAAAGCAGCCAGCAACTATGGGGCCTCTAATCAGTTATACAGCAGCTGACAGCGTTGACACGGGAAGTGACTAGATTTCTCCTTACATATGAATGCAATTAAGAGTTAAATTCCTGAAACATAATCAAATCTTGCAAGAAATGTTAAAAATATTACAATTACAAAAAGCCATCATTATCATTCCCAGCCAAATAAAGCATCATCTGTTGGTGGCACTTGCCTGATATGAAATGATCAGGAAAGATGATTATAAACACAGGGCAGACGATGCTAGATTTTTGCGGGCCTTGTCCCCTTCCATCCTCATGGGACAGCTCCCTCATTACTCAGTGGCTGGGTGTTGAGGTAGGTTGGTTAATTATATTATTAGCCAAAGCACAGCGCATTAGGAGAACAGATTTTCTGTAAGAAAAATCACGTGATCCATCCCAGTGCAAAATCGGAACTTTTAAAATCAGCAATTGTTTGTATTATCTTTACTTGGATCCACTCCATCTTGGAGGCTAGCAACCCCCATCACACACAGGACCATGGGATGCAGGAAGCAACTGCAGGAAGGTGTGAGAGGCTCAAGAGAGGACCGGTCATGAAGAGAGGAGCGTTCTTGGTGAAGGGGACCCAGCATCTGTGCCCAGGAGATCATTACTCTGGCTGTTTCTGGAACCTGACCTTGACCCAGCCATCCGGGGGGGGTATAGTCTCTCTAGGGAAACAGGACTAGATGTAAAACCCAACACTGGTTTGATTGGACCTGATTGTATCCTGGGCTCCAGCAACCTGCTGTGAGACCCCTCTAAGAGGAGCTGACATGGACCTGGGAAGCTGGTGTCCCTTCCACATCCCAAGAAGAGAAAACCCTGAAGGGGCAGAGCGACATAGGAGACAACAGCACCCGGGCACACTAAGTAACCGCCCAGCGCGTTGACCCTCTGATGCAGCTCCATCTACGCTGGAAGACCCCAGGTGCTTCTGGAGATACTCAAAGGTTAAAGGATACTAAAGGGATTAGGATTATTCCACCGGTTCCCCAGTGGGTCTCCGTGCCTCATTCGACCACACTGCAGCCTGTGCTCCATTTGCAGTAAAACTGATCCTTCTTCAGTGTAAATTGCCTCATGACACTCTCCTATTTAAAATACTTCAAGATTCTCCTTTCCCTCAAGATAACAAACATTTTAATAGGGTTTTCAGTATCTTTTCCGCTCTGGCCCCATTTACTTCTTTGGGCTCATATTTCAGGATTTCCCCCAACACACCTTTCAAAGGCAGAGATGGTGTCTACCTTTTTTTTTTTTTTTTTTTTTTTTAGCCACGCAGCATGTGGGATCTCAGTTCCCAGACCAGGGATCGAATCTGTACCCCCTGCAGTGGAAGCTCAGAGTCTTAACCACTGGACCACCAGGGAAGTCCTAACAACGTCTATCTTGCTCATTTAAATCCTCCATTTTAGCACAATCCTTGCCACAGGGTAGCTGGTGAATAGGTGTTTGGATGAAGAATGAATAATAGTCCTGGACCAAAACAAACCTCTCCGATCCTTCCACACTGTATCAGGCTCAACAGGACAGATGCCTTCTTCTGCTGTTGTCTACAGCTCCAAGACCCCTGTCAGCCTCCATCACTGCCCTTACCCTCATCCCATCAGCAATGTCTGCATAATTCTGTCTGAATGCTTTGGCTGCAAGTAGCAGAAAATTGACTCCAACTAACTTAAACAATTAGACTCCAACTAACTTAAACAAAAAGGATTTATCTCACAAAATTCAAGGGATTAGGTAGACTTGGGGAAGCCAGGACTCTGGGTCTTTCACTGAAATTCTCTCAGTTGTTGTCATGGGTTAACTTATGTGCCCCCAAAAGATGTGTTGAAATACTAACCCTCAGTACTCCCAAAATGTGACCTTATCTGGAAATAGAGATAATCAAGTTAAAATGAGGTCACTAGGGTGAACCCTAATCCAATATGACTGATATTCTATAAAAAGGGGAGATTTTAACACCGAGACAGACATACACAGAGAGAAGACAATGTGACACACATGGGGAAGACGGCCATGTGATTGTCATGACATCTACAAGCCAAGGACCTCCAAGGATTGTCAGCAAGCACCCAAGGCAGAAGAGGCAAGGAGAATCCTTCAGAGGGAGCGTGGTCCTGCCGACACCTTGATTTCTGATGGCTCTCCTCCAGAACTGTGAGATAATACATTCCCACTGTTTGAAGCCACCCAGTTTTGGGTACCAGCAGCCCTAGCAAAGCAAAGCAGTTTCATTGTCCATGTGTTGTCTTCATGTGTTAACAAAATGGATGCAACATTTTCAGGCTTCGTGATAAAATCTAGAAGAAGGAGGGTCACCTCCGCCCAGATCTCCTTAGAATCAAGGACACCTTTCCCAGTGCCTTCCGCCCCGCTCTGCCCCACAGCAAACCAGCTCTCTTCTCTCATCTGGCAGGATTGGGTCACTTGGTCACTACTAAATGAATCGCTGGCAAGATGGCTAGAGTCAAGGTGGTTGGCTTGGATTCATCATAGGGGAAGAAATGGATACTGGGGAGACAGCCACAGAAGCCACTACAATGGTCAGACCCAAAACCTGGACGAGATTTCTCTCACTCATTTCTGCCTCTGAAGCTCCCATATGCCCTGTGCAAACAGGCTGTGTAGATAGACACAGAGTAGGAGGAGGACTGGTGTTTAATTTCTCTCCCGGAAGCATCTGGGTCCCAGCTCCTTTCCAAGATGCCCACATAGGACCTGCCAAGCAGCCAGCATAGGACCTGGCACATACTGGGTTCCTGCTTCCCATCTTTATGGTTACTTCTGTCACACACCATCGACACGTATGCAAGGTCTCATCTTCTTTACTAGACTGCAAGTAGCTTGAAGTTGGCAGCACTGTGCTCTTTTCTCCTGACACCTCTCAGAGCACTTATTAGCACTGTGTCATGGGATCTGCAGCATCAGGACGCAGAGACAGAGAGGAAACAGCCAGAGGAGCCTCAGCAAAAACCCCGTGAGATGGAGGAAAGGAGCCTGAATGTTTTCAGTGGGAAAAAAAAGAATGACATATTGACACAATTTAATAAAACAACTTTGTCATCTCAAGCCAATAACTTTCTCTTCTAATTTGAACAAAACAGACACACTGCTAAGTAGAAATAACAAGATCAAGTCCTGCTGGGAGGCAGTATCCCGCCGTTCCTGTTTTGTTGGGACTAGTAGGTTGTATTATAAGGAGAACAATTAGATTAGCTTTTCATGAAGGAAAAGCCCATACAGGTCATGAGACAGGTTGCTATAGGCAAGAGCCACATCTCTCTATAACAAAGACAGAAAGTTTGCGTTTTCTCCTGGTTGCCCGACAAAAGCTCATGTGCGCAATTTCACCACTGTTTTTGTTCTGTTTATCCCCCTACTTGGTATATGAAGAAACTTTCTTCTATGTTGCTAAAACACTTGCAATAAACATCCCCTGTAGATCTTTAAATAGCTCAGTATCTTTATTCCTTTTAATTTCCTACTAAAATAACAATAAGCAGGCCTCAGTTGTTTTGCATTCCTACAAATGGGGATAGTTTTTATTCATAAAGAATACACTACCCTCCATAATACAGGGTACTTGAATTTTAATACTGTTTATTTGATATATTTTCTTAATTTGCATTCTCTAAATACTAATTACTTGCTCTACTGAATTTTCAGTTATAAAACCATGTCCAAAGCAGTTAAACAATTTAAGCAGTAAATACTATAAAACACTTAATTACAAATTAATTTCCCTGTTTCCTCTCACCACCAGAATGGCTAATGATGCTTTTAGTTGCATTGAAAGAATTACTGAGAAATTTGAAGAAACAACTTGCCCCTTAATCTTTTTCAGCGTTTGCCATTTGCTACATTTTTAATCAATTCAGGGTTTACCTTATCTTCAAAAGGATAATTAGTTCAATTTATATTGCCGAAATCTGTATTAATTTTTGTTTTTTATTGTTTGGTCTTCCATGTATTTTTAATTTTTCATGATATATTTCAGGCATGCAAAGGTATATAAAGAATAATAAAATGTATTCTTCTGTGGCCACATGCAGTTCAAAAAGCAGATTAGCAATGGATCTGAAGTCCTTGAGCACATGCCCCTTATCCCTCTCCTCCCTTTCCCATAGAGAACCACTTTTCTGAATTGGATGTTTGTCCTTAGTACATCCCTTTATGCCTTGAGTGCATATATAGGCGTCAGCTGAGAATCACATATCTTTTTGCGTAATTTAAACCCGCCTTATGGGGTCTCATACTGCACTGTTTCTTCTGCTAATTGCTTTTTTTGCTCAGCACTGTTTGTGAGATTTACCAATATGAGTACTTGTAGCTATATTTTATTTATTTCCCTTGGGGTATAATGTACAGCTATACATTGCACCATATTATATATATATATAGAGAGAGAACACTATTCAGAGAAACATTGCACAATTTATTTTCCCATTCTCCCGTGTGGTAGGTGAATTCTAAAATGGGTTTCCAGGACATCTGACCCTCTACATAATCTTTTCCCTTTGGGTTTGGGCAGGACTTGTGAATATGATGGGATTTCACTCCTGGGAATAGGTTGCTAATGATGGAATTGGAGTGAAGCAAAAAGGAGGTTATCTTGGGTGGGCCTGACCTAATCAGAGGAACTGGGCCCTTTCTGAAGAGAGAGATTCAAAACAAGAGAGGGTCTCCAGCTGGCCTTGGACAAGTAAGCTGCCATGTTGTGAAGGGCCATGTGGCTAGGACCTGAGGGTGGCTTCTGGGGGCTGTGAGCAAGAAACCAGCACCCTCAGGCCTACAACCACAGGAAGAGAATTCTGATAACAACCCAAATGAGGGTAGAAGACCCCAAGTTCCAGATGAGACCGCAGCCCAACCTACACCATGATTTCAGCATCTGAGACCCTGAGCAGGGAACCCAATTACACCCCACCCACACCTCTGACCTACAGAAACTGTGAGATAATCAGTGAGTGTTTTAAGCCATTAAATTTGTGGCTTGTTACACAGAAATAGAAAGCTAATGCATGCAGGTTTGAGAGGTGTGTTTCTAATATTTTGTGACTCGAAACAGTGCTGCTCTGAACATTGCATGTTAACTTGCACACATCTGAATTCTGCACTTGTGAAATTCTGCAGATGTGAAAATACTGTTAGCGTGTGCAGCTAAGACTGGAATTGCTGGGTCTTAGAATAAAGATATCTTCAACTTTAATAGATAGTGATAAACTTACATTCCAAAGTACTTTTACCAATTTATCTGGCATCTGTAATATATGAGAATGTTCTCAGCTTCAACTCAGCAATATTTGGTCTTGTCAGGCTTTGTTCGGCTTTTAAACATTTAGTTCTTTGTTTAACCTGAATTGATTTTTGTGGCTGCTGTAATAAGATAGGGAACAATCTTATTTCTGTTTGTCTAACCTATTGTCACAGTACCATTTATTGACTGGTCTATCCATTCCCCACAGTTCTGTGGTGCCAGCTGTGTCATCGTACGATTCCACATGTGTGCCCGAGTCAAGTCACACATGCTCCCTTTTCATCTCCTTTTGCCATTGAATTTTTTTCTGGTCAGCCTCCAGTGAAGCCCAGTAAATACCCAGCTTAGCAATCTCCACCTTTCAGGGGTCCATGACTTTGCCCCTTGTGTGACGTGACATTAAAAACCAAAGTCTAGCAGAGCTCATAAATCCCCTAGGGAAGGTGCCTTTTCTTGACTCAAGCTGCCTGTTAGTTTTTGGTCCTGGAGTTTCCATTATATTCCTGGATCTTAACTAGGCCTTTTAAAGGATGTCTGTTTCATGTTGTCCAGAATTTCCTATGGTTTTTTTTTTTTTTTTTTGCGGTATGCGGGCCTCTCACTGTTGCGGCCTCTCCCGTTGCGGAGCACAGGCTCCAGACGCGCAGGCTCAGCGGCCATGGCTCACGGGCCCAGCCACTCCGCGGCATGTGGGATCCTCCTGGACCGGGGCTCGAACCCATGTCCCCTGCATCGGCAGGAGGACTCTCAACCAGGGAAGCCCCTCCTATGGTTTTAAAATCATTTTTTCTCATGTACGATCAGACACTGAGGTTCTGTTATAAATTTTTGAGGCAAAAAAGGAAAAAAGAAAACCACTCTGTTGACTGTCTTTCAGATAGATAGCTTTATTTTTTTTTCTATAGGCACAACCCAAGGCCAGGCATCCTAGTGTCTGCTTTCCTCATCTGCAGCCTCACATCTCTCTGCATTTGTTTGCATTACAGATATTATCTCCACTTTGATTCTTTTTTTTAATTGAGATTTTACTTTTATTTATTTAAATTTTATTTTTTGGCCACGCTGCACAGCACGTGAGATCTTAGATCCCTGACCAAGGATCGAACCCGCGCCCCCTGCATTGGAAGCGCAGAGTCTTAACCACTGGACCGCCAGGGAAGTCCCTCCACTTTTATTCTTATATCCTCATGTGTATACATCTCTTTGTATTTGCTTGCATTACAGATATTATCTCCACTTTGTTTCTTATATCCTAATGTTTATACTCCCCTCATCTGCTACACCCCCGGAAGTTTTCCACAAATACTGCATATTTCCATTCACAGTGAAGACTAAATAGATTGTGTGCCTATTTTGTTGTTGTTTATAATTCAGACAGCATTCTCCATGTGATGGAGCTATGCGATGGCCACACATGAACCAACGTACTTTCACTTACAGCAGAGTTGAGCACATAAGGACGAACTCAACTTATCCTCTAGTAGAAACATAAGAAGGAGCTCAAGCCAGAAAGTGAAATGTGCTCCAATAGATGTAGTCAGTTGTAAAGTAATATCAAAGATATCCTGGAGGGTATTTAAAAATTTCCGGGAACCTATTATATGCTATGTATTGTGCTTCCAACTATCGTTTCATTTTAATAAGAGAGGAGGAGATTGCTTCCAGGGAAGGAAGTCTGCAGAGCTTTATGAAGAGTTGTCATCAGGGGTAAATATGATTCCCCAGGAGGATTTGGGTAATGGCATTAAATGAGAGTATTCTATGTAAGGAAAACCGAGTGAGTAAATCAGAGACATGGAGAATCACAGTGTGAAAGGAACTGCAGTGTCGGGCTGGAGCCTGACCATTGGGTGTCTTCCGAGGTTGGGATTGTGACACGGGGGAGCCATTGAAGATTTTTACTTTCTTTGTTATTTTTCCTGGAGAATAGTGGAAGAGCTATTTTGACGAAGTTTACACTGAAAAAAATGTTATTTCTCTGAGGAGGTTTTTCATTGCACAAGACTCACCTTTATTGACCAAAGACAAAAATTTACGATCAGTTGCAGAACTTCTGGCATCCTCAGGGCAGTAGGGGAGGTAATTTTTTATTTTGTCTGTGTGACCACTATTGTGTCAAATCTTCCACAGTCTCATAAAGTCAGTCCCATCTGAGGCTTTAAGCCAAATTGTCATCCGTGCCTGGACATGGCCCTGCAATAGAAACTAGCAATTTGGTTTAAGTTTTAAAGTAATGCAATATATAGCTTAATGTAACCACTTCCCTCATAAAACCTGAAAAATTAACTCTATTTCCTTTCTGCTATAGCATCTGAGGTTCTTTGGCTTCTATTTGAATTTATATTTGTGGTGATTCATCAGTGGCATAGTGATAAAATACTATCCTGTGCTCTTCCTCTTGGAGGACGATTTGAACGCAGCATGAATCACACAGAAATGGCCATATTTTTTCCTGTGGCTGTGTGTTGATATCATTTACCACTGAACTTCAGTATTCCAGGAATTATGACATTTCTTGAATAAAGCATCCTTCTAGTCCTACCCCTGATCCTAGAAGCATATTCTTTGGGGGAGAACCTTTTTTTGCACCTTGTCATATTTTGGTAGTTTTCTACCAGTCATCTTGCAACTGAAAGTGGGGTCCGGCTGTTTGCAGCTCAGAAGCCATTAAAGAGGCCAGGTTGGTGGAAAGGAAAGTTCGCTTTATTTTGGATGCTGGCAACGGGGGGTGAAGGCAGACTCCTGTGCAAAGGCCGACTCCCCCCACTGACAATCAGGGGGCAAGAATTTTTATAGGCGGAGGGAGGGGCTACATGCAGAAACAGCACAGTCAGCTCTGACCGTCATCTTGACATTGGTCATCGGTGGTCTGACCAGTGTCATCTTGATTGTTTTAGGTACAGTTAATCTTCAGTTCCAGGGTCGGTTTGTCCCCATTTCTTTGAGGCCTGTTCTCGGAATTGTGGCAGCTTATGTCATGGCTACAGCCTGATCATCGTGTAGTTAACTTCTTCCACCTGGTGGTGGTTTCAGTCTCTATAAGACAGCTCACAGGATATGGCTCAGAATATTATCTGTAGCCCTTAAGGAGGAACTAAATGTCCTTGACTATGCTTGATGACTAAACTATCATTATTTGGTCTCCTTGGGCTGTTTTCCTTTGTTTCTGCATTTTCTCACTTCTCTGATTAAACTTATTCTTTGGCTAAAGTTTTTCCACAAACAAAAGGCAGGCTGAGGACATGGGGGGCAAGGACAATAGGGTCCTGCTCCGTTTCAATCTTATTTGTAGTTTTCCAACTAGTAGTTACCATATTACATAAATATTATTTTAATAATCAGTCTACTCCATTGCACCAACTTCAAAAACCAGTAAGAGTTATTAATGAGGAATATGTGTGTGTCTCCTTCAGTTAAGATGAGTTTCTGTGAGCATATTTTCACTGATGAAAAGCTAACTATATTTTAAATACTTTGTTGAGTCTTGCTTACAAAAAAATACAATCTATAGTCAGACATTTCGACTAGTCTCTCGTGGTTACATATAATAAAAACAGAACAACAGTAAATATCTTAGAGGATTATTAGAAAGTTTAAAGGATATAATATATTCGGACTAGTTAACATTGTGCTGACAATGTAACAGGGAATCAATAAGCAGTAGCAACTAGTGTTTTTCTTAAATAATGTGGAAATCCAGCTTCTTAGCATGAAACACTAAATTCCTAGCAATAATCATATAGCCCAACATAAAAGTATCCCTCAGTAAATCATTGGGCATTAACTGTACAGAAAGCATTCAGTTTTCTGTGTTGCACTGAAAGTTTAAAAATCCACCCCCATTCTGGTTTTGACTATTCTTTTTACTCACCCTTTGCAACTTTCAACAAAAATGCAAAAAGTAAAAAATTATAAATAAGAGTACTGCTGGAATCTGAAATAGCTTATCATTCACTATTTCACATCTGGGACTAAATGCAGAACCATTTAATGACTGATGTATAGGTTCATTCTTTCCCCACTGCCCACCCCTTGGGTACAACTGCCTACCTCTACAGAGGATTCTCTCCAGCCTTCTCAAACATCTTCTCTATGAATCAATGTTAAAACCTTAATGTCTAGGAAACAAGACAGGATAAAAATATATGTGTGCATACGAGTGAGCATGCATGTAGCTGAGTACATGTGTGTGCAGATGGGGGCGGGGTGGGGTGTCGGGGCGAAGGGAGCTGTACTAGGCAAGTGGCAGTGGATGGGTTGCATCCTGTAATCTTACATTGTGCAATACAAAAGGGGAAAAACAGTATAGGCAGGGACTAGATATAGAAAGAACCCTGGTAACTAGTTCAGACTTAAGTCTGTAGTATTGTTTTTGTTGTTATTTTAGTTTTCCATGTGCCATTAATTCAATTCAGAATCTCAGGAATAAGGCAGTGAGCAAAGGTCAAAAATCTCACCTCAATCCAACAGAAATGTACTGGATACATTTCTGAAAGAAAAACTCCAGAAATTTGACAATAAAGCATGCATAGTTATATGAATGACCAGAAAGAGAATTCCACTAACAATGTAGGCAAATGTCACACTTCGTGTCTCTTTGGATAAGCCATGTCGTTTCAGGTTGATTGAAAAAAGGAAGTAAAACCAATTGGAGGATTATGGAAAGTACAGCAAAATAAAGGAAAGGGAATACTATCTTGGAGCATGAGGAAGAATGCAAATTTCTGCATTATTCAACTAAATAAATAATAATAGACTTAAATTGCAGGCAATTGAGCAATACACGGAAAGAAATGTTTATTCTATTTTGCCTTAATCCAAATAGGCTATAATGTATCCAACAAGAATTATACCTAGGTCCAATAAATTTAAGCAGAATTTAAAAGAATTAATCTAAAGGGAAAACAAAATCAAAATTACAGTGGAAGCAAAAACAAACCCTAAAGTTCATCATGAGGACGTCCATGTTTCCTAGAGCAAATATACACCGAAATAGATTAAACAATGATTATGAGGTAAAAACAAACTAGTTTCTAGAGAAGCGTAATTATCTCTGATTAAGTCTAGAGAAACGTTTCCCCAGAGGTCATTATTATTGATAGTAATAATTACTGGATTTAAGTATTTTTTACCTGTGAGGTCCCTATAGCAAGAACTTTTCATAGATAGACATTTATAGAAAGAAAGAGATACACATACATACATAGATATCTACATATATGTAATGGAATCCCCAAAACTACCCTGTTAAGGAAGTATTTTCCCCACATTATAGATGCTATTAAAAAAAAGCAGTGAGAACCAACAAGAAACTGTATACGGCTACAATAATTAAAAGAGTATGATTTAGGGTTAACATACAGATGAATGGGCAAACATACATATCCATTGAAAAAACATATGACAAAGAAAGGATCACAATGAATGATTAAAAGACTAATTATTAGTAGTAATGTTGGGGATACCAAAGCCCTCTCATACTATGTACCAAAATAACTCCCTGGTAAATTAGAGCAAGGATATTTAAAGTGTAAAAATGTAGAAAGCAAAGAAAATACCATCTTTCATCTTAGATCGTCAGGGACTTTTTAGGCCTAGAAGAAGGATACATTTGAATTTTCAAACAAGTCAAAAATAATCACCATAGGTAGTTTTTAAAAACAAAGGAAAATGTGACGGTACAACCATAATTTGTAATACATATTAGTAAGAACATGTCAAATGGACAAGGTTTGTTCGTTATTTTGGTTTTTGGTTAATGATAATGCTCATTGCCAACAGAAGAGCCTCTCACACATTGAAATTTGTGTAACTTTTCTGAGAATCAGTTTTTCATTATGTATCAAGACACTAAAAAGCATTTTTACTCTTTGATCTAGTAACTGCATTTCTATAAGTCTTCCCCAAGAAAATATCCACAGTGCACACAAAGATGGATCTTCAAAGAAATTGCTCTTTGTACCATTATTTATCAGTGTGAAAATTTTAAAACAACTTGAATGTCCAATCATAATAGAATGTCTAAGTAAACTTTGAATATGGTGACATATTATACAGTTATCAAAACTGTATTTTTACAGAATGTTTAATGAGGTTAGTCATGAGTGACATAAGTGGTGATGACCAAAAATCAAGCAAAGAACCCTAAAACAACACTGTATTTGCAGCTGGATTCAGTTTTGTTTCCAGTACATGTATATCCCTAGGGAAAAACAAACTGGTAGAATTTTCAAATTCTACAACAAATTCTAAAAAATATATACAACCTCGTTTGAATTATAAGTAACTTATTTTATTCTTTATGCCTTTTTGTACTTCCAAATTTTGTACAATGAATGGCTTCTTGGTTTAGAAAAATGGAGATAGGTAAGTTGGTAGACAGATAGATAGATATAAAAGCTTAATTTATAATTATACATCAGTAAGAAAAATAATTATCTCATTTTTTAAAATAACAAGAACATTAGCTGGTAAAATTTTAAATGAAGGAAAGTATAGATATAACAGGGATATGCAAATTGTATAAGACTAATTTCAGATGTATAATAAGACAAATTTTAGTTTATGACTTATAAAATGAACTTTATTAAATTCAAGTCATATCAATTAAATATTTATTGGTAAACAACTATCAACTTTATTTTCAAGGCGTTAGAGTACTAAATAAGCACTATCAAGATAGAAGCAAGGTTTTGAAATGTATGTTTGCAATAGAAAAGAGCAGACAATATAATTGGCAGTGAAGCTTCTTATTTGTGAACTTAGATTGAAGAGAAATGAGAAATCAAAGCCCATTAAAAGAGAGCAAAAAATAGGCAAACCATTTCCAAAGTGTGGGGTTTTTTAGTATGCAAAAATATAAGCATTTCCTGACTGATGCTGCTTTCTGTTTGAAGCCAAATAGGAAAACCTTGTTCTTGGGCATAGTTCTACAAGTGGATAGTAAAAAAACACTGGGAAATTTCCTGTGTAGACTCGGTGGTATTTCAGTTACAAAAGTTTTCTGAATAAATCCTCAGTTTTATTTCACAGTAAGACGTACATCTGTGTTCTTAGGAGCACTGTCTCTTTTGTATATGTTACTAAATCTCTGTTGCACCCAAAGTAAAATATTAACTTTCATCTGTAATTTTTTTTTTTTTGCGGTACGCGGGCCTCTCACTGCTGTGGCCTCTCCCGTTGTGGAGCACAGGCTCCGGACGCGCAGGCTCAGCGGCCATGGCTCATGGGCCCAGCCGCTCTGTGGCATGTGGGATCCTCCCAGACCGGGGCGCGAACCCATGTCCCCTGCATCGGCAGGCGGACTCTCAACCACTGCGCCACCAGGGAAGCCCCATCTGTAATTTTATAGCACATATTTGCCAGTGAAATGCATCATTTACATTATGAAAATTTAATATGACTGACATTAGCAAAATCGCTAATTAAGAGATTAGGGCATAAATACTTCAAGAAACTTGACAGTCTGTTCTATGAGGAAAATTAATTCAGAAGTCTCCTATTTGCATAAATCTCCAGGTCTCATTTTCACAGCTGTTTGTTCCGTCAGCTAGATGGTTGCATTTCAAAATTATTTTAACATAATCGGTGGGAAGTATACCTTTCAACTAAAAATATCATGCTCTGCAAGAAAGATTGTTAGGGGGAAAATATAAGTTCATTCAGTTTATCTCGATCTTTTTTCCTTAAGATAAGTGTTTCTAATATAGGAACTTTAACGTTTAAGTCTTAAATTGTTAAAATATTCTTATTATTAAAAGACAGTTTGTAATTTTAGATTCTCATGAAATTGAAAAGGTTGTGTCTTTTTCATTTGGAAAAATGGTAACAAGTGAAGCTTATTTTAGCAAAGCATAAAAAATACTGGAGATATGTAATTTTTATTAACCAGTTGAGCATAATAACAGAGTTTCAGATATGTACTCAGTACTGTGCTAGACAAAGGAGGTAACAATTTTAAATATGATTTAGACTAGAGCATTGTTTGTTTTAGTAATTTAGATAAGGAAAGGAAATCAGCAATTACTAGATATTAAGACGTATTGTTACCTGTAATATCCAAAAGGACAGCAGGAATTTGAAATCAACAGATTCCAGCCTAGAGACCCAGAAACATCGCTTGCTACCTGCCAACCTGGATCAGTCATTTTAAGGCTTCTGTATTTCAGTTACCCATCTGCAAAATGTACAGTAACTAACACAAGATTATTGCTGAAATTACTCTAAATAATGGACATGAACTGCTTTGGGGGCTGCAAAGCACTGTATAAATGCTAGTCATGGCTCAGTGTCTCTTCTCATGTTCTTAAATCTTACCCTGAAAGAATCCTAGGAGACTGTACAAATCTATGGTTTGGTCTACATGGTCATTTATGGTGTTATATGTAGAAGTTAACCCAAGCACGGCCGTGTGTAAGAAAAGAGATGATCAGATATACCTACATTCACTTTCATAACTAGAAAAAATTCAGTAGGTTTTGCAAATGAGCTTCTGCCATCTTTCCTTTTACTCTTGAAATTATATTTAAGTGTAGACTCTACTTAAAGTAATTTGCTGCTGGAATAGGCATAACATTTTGATTTCTGCTTTGCTTCTAATTACATTCAAGCTCATTTTGACATTTAAGGCCAATTACATTAGTCTAGATTCAGCAAGACTTTTCCATAGTAGTCTAAAATTTGACCAGTAAACAAGCTTTTCTCCCCTCTCTCTCTTTTTACTCATTTAAATGGAATGCTTGGCAACAAGCATATTTTAGGAATTAAAAAAGCAAAATAAATAATGTGGGTTCATTTTTTTTTTTTTTTTTTTTTTGCGGTACGCGGGCCTCTCACTGTTGTGGCCTCTCCCATTGCGGAGCAATGGCTCCGGACGCGCAGGCTCAGCGGCCATGGCTCACGGGCGCAGCCGCTCCGCGGCATGTGGGATCTTCCCGGACCGGGGCACGAACCCGTGTCCCCTGCATCGGCAGGCGGACTCTCAACCACTGCGCCACCAGGGAAGCCCAATGTGGGTTCATTTTGAAAAAAAAATAAAAGCAAAGAACTGCTCGTTCTTTCTTGCCAACATAAAAGGCAGTCACAGAATTAATTGAAACCACCAGTTTCAACTTTCTTTCTTTCTAAATCACAAGGAATAAGGCACAATCATTTTTCAGAGAAATTAATATTTTAATGTTTCACTTCTGTTAACAACAAGGGTAGTTGATTTCAACAGATCTCAAATTTCAAGAGAGCTCGTATATGGAGAGAGATAGCTCCAAAAACTTTGTCACACAGAAGTCACTAGTAACTAAACTCTTCAGAACTCTCCAGGCCCTACAACAAGTTTCAGTCAGTCTTCCATTGCGTTTTAAGATTCCAGTATATGTGATGGCTTAGAGCACATACAGCTCGTGTTTTATTTAGCCCCTACTTTCAGTCCACTTGCTAACACACGATTTTTACTGTTTATTCAATAAATTCTCTTATCCTTGACAGCACTCACTAAAAGTCAATTTATAGTATCTATTAGTATCAAAACATTTAGTGTAACCTTATTCTATAGTTTTTATAGTGAAAGTATAGTCGAGGAAAATAGACCAGATAGTATATTGTTTAAAAACTAAGTTTTCCAATTGACTGCCAGTACCAATTGAGAGCATAGAACAGTAAACACCTACAGCTAGATGATATCTTAGGAATCACTTGGTTCAAAGATGAAATAAAATGATGCCATAAAAAGCACTGTCACACTTTCATGTATCTAAAGGAAATATCTTCTTAAAAATATAATTTATCATATATTATTTTGAGCTTTACAAAAATGAAATCACACTGTACATGACGTAAAAACTTCAAGTCATAAGAACTATACAAGAATTCTGAAATTTTAACTAGTGTAATTGAAGTTGTTTTTCCTTGGGACAGATTTTTAAATCACTATTTAAAATATTATTTGGGAATTCCCTGGTAGTCCAGTGGTTAGGTCTCCACGCTTCCACTACAGGGGGCACGGGTTCTATTCCTGGTCAGGGAACTAGATCCCACAAGCCACACAGTGCAGCCAAAAAACCGAACAAAAAACCAACTATTATCTGTATAGCCCTTTAATGTTTATAATAAAGTATTCACACACGCTTTATTTTGATTCTTAAAGCAGTCTTCAGAGAGTGATAACGTGATGGCACATTTGAGGAGGATTGGTGTCAGGCTGGCCGCATGCTTTACCCAGAGCCGCTAAGCCAGTCAGCGATTTAACCCCAAACTCAGGCCCTGTGACAACAGAGATGAACACTTGGTTCTTTACGTCCCTGCCCTACAGCTCACAGAGGGCCAGGGTCTTTATCGTCAGCTCATTCAACCTCTATCTTAAACTGCTCTCCTTTGGCTCTGCTTTCTGAGAAGGGCATCTCTTGAGAGTGAAGGCAGAGATGCAGTGGGTGAGGTTAGATCAGATGAGAAGTTTTGAAAAGCTCATGGCTGAGGTTTGCTGGGCAGTGTTGAGGTGTCTTTGGAGGCCAGGGTGGAAGGGAGCCCGTCTCCATATGGAACCAGTGGAGGGGCTGGAGAGGTGCAGACATGAAGAGTCAGATTCACCTAGGAGTTGGCATGTTTCCTGAGAGTTTGGCAAAAAAGGAAGATGGAGTTTGGAGAACTGAGAAGAGTGTATTTGAATTGATAGGCCATGAAATTCCATCTAAACCAGACAGGGAGAAATTTGAAGTAAAGAAATGGCTATTGCCAATGGATTTAACATTACAGCACTATGGTTTTACTCCAGATTTCAAATCCACAGTATTTGTATTTATGGACACCTTAGTTTAGCCACGGTAAGTGGTGACTCTTAGAGCTTTTATTTGCTGTAGGTTTTTAAATGCATGTAATGTCATTTTTCCCAACCCCTAATTCTCCATAAGACCTTGATCTCGTTGGTCATGATTTTGCCAACCAGTGTACTTTTTAGAAATTTAACTCCAACATTAGGTAGGTCCAAAATTTGCTATGTATTGATGTCATTTTAAATATTGTTAGAACTTTGAATAGTTGAATAAGTTTTAAATGAAACTATACAGCGAAATACTAAAGGATTGTGAGATCAGTGGGTTTTTCAGAAGATAAAACTCCTCTATATTTTATTCCTATTTGAATGGGAAAAAAAGAAGCAAGGAGATTGAGTAGGTGAATAATTAAGGCAATTAAAACTGAAGGAGGTGTCACTTTTGTACTCAGTGAATACCATCAAGGCAAATCTTCTGTTTTACAGCTGACTGGTAGTAAGACACAGCAGGGACACCCTCAGTAAAAAGGTTGAGCTACTATATAAGTTATCAAATGCATTTCATTTTGAAGGCAAATCTTTTTTAGTGAAAGAGTTCTGGAAACCAGCTAAAGATAGGTAAGATAGATGCAAATTATATTGTAAAATGAAAGTCGTATGTCAATGACCTGAGTTGTAGTCTTCACCACATTTTAAAAATTTTAGTGTCTATATTTTTAAAGTAAATACATGTTTTACATGTGTTTTAATACACAGTAAAAAACATACATTAAGTATAAGGTAATTTTTATGTCCACCAAAAACCCATACACGAATGTTCGTAGGAGCATTCTTTATAATAGCCAAAAAGTGGAAACAACCCAAATATCCCTCAACTGATGAGTAAATAAAATGTGGTATATCCATCTGATGAAACATAATTTGGCAATAAAAGGGAACGAAGTGCTGATACAGACTACAGCATGGATGAACCCTGACCTCATGTTATTTATAGATTCCATTTATAGAACATGTTCACAGTAGACAGACCCATGGGGACAGAAAGCGTATTTGGTTGCTGAAGGCTGGAGGACGGAAGGATGGGGAGTGACTGCTATGGGTACATAGTTTTGGGGGATGATGAAAAAGTTCGTAGGTAGTAGTGATGTTGCACAACTGTGAAAAAACAAAACCACTAAATTGTCTACTTCAAAAGGTGAATTTTATGGTATATAAACCATATCTCAACAAAGCTGTACTTTAAAAAGTTCAAAAAAAAGAATATTTACCCCCTTCCCTAGTTCCTCAGTCCTTCCCATTCCAGTCCTCAGAGTTCCAACTTTATTGTATAGGCTTTCAAGCATTTTTACGCACACAAAACATATCTAGATATGTATATTACAAGTAGAATCATACTGCATATTCTGCTCTCTCTCTGTTAATGAAAACCTAGATGTTTACTCACCTACTTTTTTAAATATGTAATTTCCTTAACCTAAATTGATATCCACACATACTAAAAACCAAAACATGCTTTGGGTCATCAAGTTATCAAAGAGCATCCATGATACATATTTTTTAAAGGCTAAGAACTACTTTACAAGGTCTAGACAAGAACTTTCAGCCTGTTATTTCAACATAGGAGAATACCCTTGCTTTGCTTTCACCTAACTCTAAGAAGATCTATCAGAAAGAGATTTGGCATCCGAAATGGGGCCTTGAGAGAGAGAGAAGGATGTCCTGTCATTGAGGAACCAGCCAACTCTATGGTGTGGGCCCTCGGCGGCCCTGGTGGAAGCGTGGTCCCAAGGATGCTGTTCACCCCACCTGGGATCAATGGTTAAGGGGTGCTAACTGGAACAAAAGAGAAGTTGCAAAAATACTTGTTTATTCCCCTTCCTCCCCATTTTGATGATCTTATTTTTATTCAAGTTTCCCAATCTCAGTTTATGGCAGGAAAGTACAGCACCAAAATGTAAGGCCACTAAGAGGGAAACTACAATATTAGATGCTTTGGTAGGAATATTAAGGAATATTGGGGATAAATGTGGAACTGAGACCTGAGCCAAGGGTGGCTTTAACAGGGTTTCCTGGCAGATTGGACGTAGGATGTGAGGAAATGAGAAGGACCAGAGAGATGTCTATGAGGTCCTTGGCCTGAGTAACTTGAAGAATGGATTTGTCATTTTCCAAGATGGGAAGAAGTGTAGGAGGAACAGGTTTAGAGAGCAGGGCATGAAGACTTTGATTTGGGACATCTAATGTTTGAGATCCCTGTTAGATAGACACCCAAGGGGAGATATGGAGTTGATTCTGGATGTAGGGCTGGATATACAGATGTGGGTGTCATCACTACGTAGACCGTATTTAAAGGGATTATAATGGATGAGATCAACCAGTTAGTGAGTGTTAAGAGACAAGAAAGAGATCTGAGGACCAAGCCCCGAGGCTCTGCAACATTTAGAGATTCGGAAATTGAGGAGAAACCAGCAAAAGATCCTGAGAAGGGCTGGTGTGGAATTGAGTGGCCCTACAGTGAGGTGCTTAGACCCTTCAGTGATCCAAGACGTTGTTCTCTGCTCTTAGGTGTGTTTTCTCCTGCATCATCCCTGGAACAGCTCACTTCCTCACACTCTGGTCTTATGGCTTTCACCTTCTACCCTGGTTCGCGCCCTTCCCTTTGCTCCCACATACCCAAGGAATACATCACACTATGATTAGAAAGAGGTACTCTTCAGGCTAATGATTTTCAATACCTTCCTTCTCCATTCAGGGAGCATCACTGCAGTCTCTTTAGTCAGTGCATTTCTTTCCCACTTTACTTCCGTTCCTTCAGAGATGTTCCTTCCTTGGAATATCAATGTGCTTATAATTACAACTCTGACTTTGTCATGACCCCTTCTTGCGCCTACCAGACGCATAGCCAGTCTCCATTTATTCGTTCACCTCCAGGTCCTACTGCTAACAGTGTGATTTTTCACTGTAGCTTCCACTTGAAATTCATTAGAGATTTTTTTTAACATCTTTATTGGAGTATAATTGCTTTACAATGGTGTGTTAGTTTCTGCTTTATAACAAAGTGAATCAGCTATATGTATACATATATCCCCATATCTCGTCCCTCTTGTGTCTCCCTCCCTCCCATCCTCCCTATCCCACCCCTCTAGGTGGACACAAAGCACCGAGCTGATCTCCCTGTGCTATGTGACTGCTTCCCATTAGCTATCTGTTTCACATTTGGTAGTGTATATAAGTCCATGCCACTCTCTCACTTCGTCCCAGCTTACCCTTCCCCCTCCCTGTGTCCTCAAGTCCATTCTCTATGTCTGCGTCTTTATTCCTATCCTGCCCCTATGTTGTTCAGAACCTTTTTTTTTTTTTTTTTTAGATTCCATATATGTGTGTTAGCATATGTCATTTGTTTTTCTCTTTCTGACTTCCTTCACTCTGTCTGACAGTCCATTAGAGATGCTTTTGATTGATTTTGTTCTACCCTGATGGGGCAGAGTTGTTTGTTCCAGATCACGTCCTGTGCAGCTGGGCCATTCTCAGGTTAACTGCTCATCCCCGATTCAATTAGCTGCAGCCAGGCACCTGCAGCGTGAACAGAGCCTGACCTGCATAGGGTGTTTAATATGTGATTATGTCATTAGACACAGAAAAGAAAAAGCACTTGTAAATGCAGTCTTTACCCCTATTTACATCTGTAGGATTGGGCTTTGGGGGTAAAATAGCAAAAATCACAGACCTTCTGTCCCGAAAACCTACAGAAACAAATAAAACAATTAATTATCAGCCTGGAAAACATTATACCAGCAGTAACCACACAAAGAAAAGGCCACAATTTCATACCATTATCTTTGAATAGCAGCTAGTAGGAAAGATGGAGGGAGGAAGAGAGAGAGAGAGAATCAGAGGGAGAGGATGAACACTCTAGGCTCATGCCTGAAGCCTGTTTTCCAGAAGTTGAGAAGAAATTACATTGGAAAAGCAAATCGTAAAATACGTTCTCATCTCCCTCAATTTGAGAGCCTCAGGCCGTGGGGATGTTCAGAGCCCTGGAAAAGACATCAAGAATCTCCCACAGGTGTAGATGTGATTGATACACCCCATTTTACCAGAGGCAACATAAACTTGTAGGTTGCACCATTTTTATTTTCCCAGCTGGGAAGAAGGCTTGAGAGTGAAAGCAAAATGATCATAATTTCTGAAAACTAGGAATCTCCCATAATAAACAAAAATTCAGCATAGCGAAAGGATGAAGAGAAAAGAAGAAAACAGAAACCAGGAGGGAACAGGAGCCCCAAGGAAAGCGTGATGGGAGAGACGCAGCTGTCCTCTCCTGGTACCCAGAGGACCAAGACCAACAGAATCAACCCGTCTTTGCCCTCACCTGGAGTCAACGGAGGGCTAGTGATGCTGGAAGGAAGCCGGTGAATTAGAGGAAGTGAACACCTGTGACTGATGGGCTGGCAGCACTAAAGATTTCCAGAATCTACCCACAGTGGGGAAATATCTGAAGCCCGATATTTCAAGCATAGCTGCCCATGGCCTCAGCTAATACTTGTCTCCCTGCAAACCCCTCTCTTCATACTGAGACAGCAAAACATAGAGAAGAAAATCTAGCTGACAAATTGAAACAGGACTCTGATAATGGGCATGAGATTCTGGGATCACTTTCTGACACTATATTAGAGGGAATAAAAGATCTAGATGAGAAAGTTAAAAATGAAGGCTTTGCATTTGCAGCAACATGGATGGACCTAGAGATTATCATACTAAGCAAAGTAAATAAGCGAAAAACAAATACCATATATCATTTATATGTGGAATCTAAGGCAGACATAGAGAACAGATGTGTGGACACAGTGGGGGAAAGGGAGGGTGGGATGAATTGGGAGATTAGGCTTGACAGAAATACACTACCATGTGTAAAATAGATAGCTAGTGGAAACCTGCTGTATAGCGCAGGGAGCTCAGCCTGGTGGTCTGTGATGGCCTAGTTGGGTGGGATGGTGGCAGAAGGGAGGGAGGTCCAAGAGGGAGGGGATGTGTGTACGGGTATGGCTGATTCACTTTGCTGGGCGGCAGAAACTAACACAACATTGTAAAGCAATTATACGCCAATTAAAGACTAATTAATTAATTAATTAAAATACAACACAAATGAATATAATGTATGAAACAAAAACAGACTCACAAATATAGGGAACAAACTTGTGGTTGCCAAGAGGGAGAAGGGTAAGGGAGGAATGGATTGGGAGTTCAGGATTAGCAGATGTAAACTATTATATATAGAATGGATAAACAACAAGGTCCTACTGTATAGCACAGGAAACTATATTCACATGCAGCAGAAATTAAACGCAACATTGTAAATCAACCATACTTCAATAAAATTAAAAAAAAAAAGACTTTGACAATTGTGGAGCAGGTCTAGAAGGTAATTAGTCCAAATTGAAACAGCAGTAAGAGGACTCCAAGGAAAATGTCTGAGAGTAAGAATCAGATGGTTTCTGGGTAATTGAATGCTCTAAGAAGAACATGTGTAGGAGAGGAAAAGTGAAATTTATTCTAAACAATAAGTAAAATGTGTGATAATCTGGAAGCTATTTAAGGTAGAAGGAGGAAAGCATATATTTCCTTTCCCAAGGAAACAGGGAAAAAAACAATCAGAAACTCTCAACCAAAACAAAACTAAACTAAAAATTTTGTAAGAACACTGTGATTCAAATAAAGTAAATTAAACTGGGCCAGATTCTGAGAAATAAGGGGAAAGTAAGAAAACGGCCTCCACTTAACCTTGAACATTTACCTTCTAGTACCAAACATATCACAATACTGAGGCCTGAAGGAGGAAGTATTATCCTAGAACATTACCAGGATAACAGTATTACATAGCAATATTTTCATAGTCAACATATCAACTATCAATCCATTGATTATCAATGTACTGACAAGCATGGAAGACCCAATCATGACTAAAAAACAAAATGTAAATATTGTTGAACAGAAGTCACTGTCTAAGGTAGATAAATCAAGAAATACTGAATGGGGATGTGGGTAGCACCACCAGAAGTAAAAACAAAAGTGGTTAAAGGCAGTGGCTTCTAGGAAGTGGGACTGAGATACTGAAGCATATGGCCATTGCTTATTATCTGTTAAGAAACCCATCATCAGGCTTCTTTACTGTGTAACTTTTTTTTTTTTTTTTGTGGTACACGGGCCTCTCACTGCTGTGGCCTCTCCCGTTGCGGAGCACAGGCTCCGGACGTGCAGGCTCAGCGGCCATGGCTCACGGGCTCAGCCGCTCCGCGGCATGTGGGATCTTCCCGGACTGGGGCACAAACCCGTGTCCCCTGCATCGGCAGGCGGACTCTCAACCACTGCGCCACCAGGGAAGCCCTATGTAACATTTTTAATCATATGGTATCACCTTGATTAAATATTTGAAAAGTAATATTAAGAATGAGCTTAACAAGAAATGGACAGAAACTATATAAACTGAAATCTTTGTCCAGAATCTTGAATAAAGACTTGATAAATGGATAAATGGAAAGATATGCCTTTCTTTGAGACTGGAAGATAATATCAGTTTTTCTTAGATTCGTATGATTCCAGTGAATAAAACAAGAGGATATTTTGGGGCAATTAACATATAAAAATAAAAGAATTCTGAAAACAAAAGCTTAGGAGGAGGGGCTAGTAACTCTGCCACTTATTAAAATATACAAAGATTAGGCAATTTGGAGATGAAATAAATAGATGGAAAAGAACAGAAAGTTTAGAAATAGAATTGAAAGTATATGAGTATTCAATGTATGATGCCAGGGATTTTTCAAATTAGTGCAGAAAAGACAGATTTTTTAAATTATATTGTGCTTAATCAACTGATCACCTATTGAAAAGATAAATAAGATTGATTTCTGTCTTATTTCTTATACCAAAATAAATTCCATATTTAAACTGATTTAAACAGTGATTTCTGGTTCAAATGTTAAGCATAATAAAATAAGGAAACTTATGGGTACATTTATATCTAATCTTGCAGTGAGAGAAGTCTTTTTAAGCAAAATATAAACACCTTAAATAAAAGGAATGGCAAATTAAACCACATAGAAATTTAAAATTTATTTTTGTAAAAAAATACTGTTAAAAGATAGGGAAAAATATATGGCAGATATAAGATTAATTTTCTTAATTTATAAAGAGCTGGTTGAAATCAATATGGGGAAAGTAAAAGTCAACAGGATAGGAAATGGCATAACACATGAACAGGGAGCTTGGAGAAAAGAAACAACTTCTCCAGGCCTTTGTTCATGACCCCCTTCTCCACCATTTAAATTCTACTCGTCTTCCTCATGAAAGTCAGTTGCTATCATTTTCTACAAACTATCTTGACTCACCCAAGAGGAATATATCTGTCCTTCCAACTTGCTTCTTATAGCTTTGCCATATTTCTCTTAATGCGCCGTATTTTTCGTTCTTCCATTTCTTAGAGTTGGCCATGTTCATCTTTTTCTTCCACTCCTATTATAAATTTCTTAAGAAGCCATCTCTTCCTCATCTCAGTCCCCAACACATCAGGTCTTCAGGAACCACTGATAATCCATGTCCAAATAAATAATGTAAACAGGTTCTTCAAGGAATGCGGATCCTGAAGACAATATAAGTCAGTAAGTGTATTTGATTCACATCTCAAACAGACTGTCACTGGGATTTAAATTTCCAGATAAAATCTCAACAAAACTGATAAAGTACCCCTCGTGCAGGACACAACTTATTTTTCAGCCTGTAATAGAAGAAGTATTTCATGGCCCTACCTTTCACTGGTTTATTCATGTAAGTGACTATAAACACCAATCACGTTGTAACAGAAAGCTTTGCTCTCAAATATAATTCACAGCATCTCATAGTATGTATGCACTTTCATGGGGCTGAGCTGGGCAGAAGTGAGACGTTGTTTCTTTTGAAACTCTGGAAAGAGTAGAGGATAACCCGATGTTCTTGGTCACATTGCTTATCTCACAGCAACAGGTTATAAACCCCTAGCTTCCTGTTCCCGAGCATTTACTGGATGCATAATAGCTGAGTATTCGTGAAAGATAATGCCGTAGATGAAAACACATTAAGTTGGTTTCTGCCCAAGGCAGCGGAAAGGTACCCCTGAATTTTTGGCCTCTAGGTACCAAGAATAAATCTGTTGTACTTAATCACAAGCTTTCCTGTCACTTTTGGGGAAAGAAATCCATGTCCAGAAAAATTCCTTTTTTTTTTTCAAAACAGGATGTTTTTCAAAACATCCTGGTAGGTGTTTTGACTCTTCCCCCTTTTACTGTAGAGTCTCTTGGATGTCCACACACTTTCACGCCAGTGACAGCTCTGTTGAAGAAGATCTGATATTTTTATGTGAATCATCTTTGGAACTTGTGTTGCTTGCATTCAGATATAATAAATATTCAATAGAAAAAAAACACAGGGAAAAAATAATTGCCCTTAATGATAGGTTCTGGCATACTTATGAGGTTAAACGACGTGTTGAAAAATTCTCTGAAGCATTTTTAGGATGAGTTAAAGCTAGTGTTCTCTTTGGCACCCTGTCGAGGAAAGTATTATACTGTCCTTGTTGATGCCGTGTTCAAGTATCAGTAACAACATACTTCATACTTTCATTAATGAAACACTTTGTAGGATGATGATATTATAGAAAAATTAACTCAAGGAGAGGTTAAGTGTTTCACACAGGGACAAAGGGTAAGAGAAAAAACTTATCTCCTAGCTCAAGATTCATTTATCAATGCATTGTTCCTTTGTTCATACAGGCCTATTATGTGCTGAGCATTGAACATCGCACTTGTAAAAAAAAGCTAATTTACTAATCCCTAGTAAAGAAAACTGCTAAGAGAGCTTACTGCGCAATGAGGCCTGGGAAGTAGTAGATTCCAGACTTCACTGAACACAGGAAGCAATACTTGGAAAAGTACTTGCTTTGGAATCATAATGCCTGGTGCTACTTCTGTTAGTGCCACAAATTAATAGAGTGACTTTGGGATAATCATCCATCTTTAAGCCTCTTTTTCCTTATCTTCAAAAAGAATGAGTCAGGGTCCATTATCTTTAGGGTCCATTTTGCCTCTAAGATACTATCAGTGTAACAGACCTTTTATCTTGGGCTCAGTCCATCTTTGTATTAGCCTGGACCTTATTTCTTGGAATCCCAATACCTGAGAATTCAATTTATGTCTTCCATTTTACTAAAAGTCTGTAAAGATTTTTTTAGAGTCACTAGATTCCAATTGTCAACTTTCCCCAACATCATCATAGGTTCTCATTAAGAAACATTTATTGACCACTGATGTGTACAAGATACATGAGTCAATGATGGATATATATATTCAATGAGAAAAACATGTAGGAATGAAACTAACCAAAGATCTTTGCAGAGAGAGAATGAGTCTTTTAGCTAGGCTGGCTTTTGTTGGAATGCTCTAGTTTTAATTATTTTATTTTATTTTTGATCTTGGGGTTTCTTCCATGGTCTTGACTCTGTCTTGAAAATTTTTTTTAAAAATCATGAAAACTGTGATCATCTTTATTAAGTTGCTTAGCATGGCCATATAATTTAGAAAAGTTTCTTTTTTAAAGAGTCTCATGTTTTTAATATAACTGAAATAATTTGATGGATACTATAAAAGTAAAATTAATGTTATTATTCTCATTTGCCTTTAGACAATCAACTGTAATTCACTATAAAAATAAGTTGTGCTTAACAGCCAAAAAAAAAAAAAAATACAGCAATCCATTGGAAATGTTAAATAGTTAGCTTGCTAAAAGGGAAAAACAAGAAAGGCAATAAGCAAAGGTTCCTGAATTTTGTTCTGATTTGATCAGCAGTATTTACCACCAACAAAGCTAATTTTAATTCAGAGTAATTATTTTAGTTTTCCACATTGAATAGCTAGATATCAGGCTTTTAGAATCTTTGTTCTTAGCCCTTTCCTATCTGTCGAATGAAGGCTGTTTTTTCCCTGCTGAATCAATAATATTGAAATCAAAGTCCTCAACACCATATACTAATTCTAAGTTGCATGTAAGCCCAAGGCTAGTGTTTAATACTTCCATTCTTTTCCTCTGTAGGCATTTATGTCCATGTTCCAGATCCTTACCCAGGAAGGATGGGTTGACGTCATGGACCAAACGCTAAATGCTGTGGGACACATGTGGGCACCAGTGGTCGCCATCTATTTCATTCTGTATCACCTCTTCGCCACTCTGGTGAGTTTAGCATTTCTTTTCATTTTTGTCTTACAATTCATAATGGGATGAACATCAACAGATTTTTGGCCTATTGTCAATTTCAGAATCAGAACCAAAGAACCAAGGTAGAGTAGTCCCGTTGGATGAGGTCCCTTCCATTGTAAATGTATATGAGTCAAAGAACTACTTGAGGAACTAGATTTCAGATCTAAGTAAGAAGTTGTCTCCATCAAGGTCAAGTGGTTTACGTGAGGGAAAACAAGATAAAACAAAATGGAAATCCCACATCCATGTACTGACTTATCCATCTCTAAGCATTCACACCCTCAGCGATCTAAGGATCAAACCAGAACTACATTATTATTTTTTTTATCATAGAGAGACACTCTCTTCAGTTTCACTGCATCCTCTTCACAGATGTAATGAAACTGAAAACAGAAGCTGGAGACCTCAGGGTGCAGTCAGTTAATTAGAAACTAGCTCAGTGTTACTACACTTTGTATGACTAAAAGAAACACATGGGGAAAAATAAAACACATGGCTGCAAATATTGTAAAAAGCGTGATAAAAACTGAATACCAAAATCCAGGAAAAATTTTCCTCTGTCACACAGACTTTTCTCTTCGATGTATTTCTATTAAAAAGAAAGGAAAAAGTTATGAAATATGGCCTATGACATACTAAGGGATGTAATCCTTAGGTCTTTCTAATGACAAATGTACATCTCCATATAATAAATTTGTACATATTTAAGAAGCAAATTTAATCCCTAATATTATGCTAAGAGTTCCAAGGTAAGGACCCAGAATGTTACCCTTCATCAGGGACACAGGAAATAAAAACAACTGCTACTCTTTATTGGGTGGCAAAATTCTTTATAATTTTATTCCTAATATCTGGAACAACAAAGTTAGGTCACATTCCCACATTACAGATGATGAAACTGAGGAGTTAATTTGCCCAGTGTCACAAAGAGTGTAAATGTTAGAACCAGAACTTTCCCAAGTCTGCCTGGTCTCAAAGCCCGGGGTCTTGCAACTATTTGTTGCTGCTTCCCTAGATTCTGAAGCTTGTCATTATCACTGAAAATGTCTGCAGCAAATCAAACCTCTGCCCAAGTCACTAAGATAAAACAAATTACATACAGCCTCTAAGGTCCCTTCCAAATCTAAATGTCTGTGAATCAAATAAATGCTGGAGAAACTACATGCATTAAACTAGAGGTCGCATTTGCTATAGGCAGAGACCTTCAAAATGATAACACGTCCATCAAAAGGTGTATGAGGATACATTGTTATGTGGCAGAAGGTCCTGGGCTCAAATAGTGGAATCACGTAGAAATAGTTTTGGCATTTTTTACATGGGGTGACTTTTAAAATATTCACAAAAGGAAAGAACACTGAGCAGTGGGAATGGAGGTCTGCTGCACGAATCTGGCTGCACTGGTGTTGGCAGGCACTTGGCCCTAAGGTCTTTGCATCCTCCCTGACAGGACCTCTAATCTGTGTCATTCATTTATTCATTCATTCATTCATTCATTCATGAACTCAACTAATGTTTATTAAGCACCTACTATGTGTTTAAGTTGGAGACTATTGATCATGGGTTAAATGCAGGATAGATGGTTGAAATCATCTACGTATGGGAATAATCTGTCTGATTGTTGTTCTGTTAAAACAATATAATCTTCTGCTCTCCCCACTGCAGATTTTTCACACTTAAAGATTTGATTCTTAAGTCAGAGACTAACATAATATGTAAGCAGGAAGAAAAATGATCTAGCCTAGTAAATTATTTAGCAAAGTAATTTTTTTTCAAGTGGATTTCTACAGGGATCACTAATATAATGAAATAAAATATTAAATCTGGTAATAGACTTCTTGGGCATTCTAAATTTTCCTTATTGGGCCAAAAACATGGCATTGATTTTGGAACACTGAAGCACTTGCAAGGACTGCTGAGATTCACTTGAGCCTTTAGGAATCTACAGAGCACAGCTTGAAAACCCATATCTAATTACACACCTTCATTCTACTGATTTAAGTGTCTGCCCGAAAAACTCATGGTACAGTAATTTTTTTCTTTGTGATTTTCAAAAAGTAGTTCTAAAACTGACAATTGAAATCGTTCTTTTGATCATAATTTTTTCAAATCTGTAAAGCAATTGAGAATTGAAAAGTCTACATGTCAATGAGGGCAGTCTGGTAAATATGGTGGAGTACAAGACTACAGACTTGAAGTCCAAAAACCTGGATTCAGGATCTCTCTCTGCTGGTCACTAGATGTGACTTTGGGAGAATCAGACAACTTCTCTGATCTCTGTGTTGTGTTATATCTGAAAGTGAGAATAATAAGGCCCAACACACCTAGTTTCCAAGGTTGCCATGTACATATGAGGTGAACTTGTATTTTTGAGGATGTTTTAGCCATGGTGTAAGAGGATGGTCGTAACTCTCACCAACACTGAGTTCCTTCAAGTTTAAATAAGATAGTATGAGCATTTCAAGCTATATATTAATAAATGCTAAAATGTTATTGTTATTTCAGATGTTTTTAATTTATAGAAGTAAAGTATTATTGATCAGTTTAAAGTATCATTTATGTCCAAGTCCGTCTCTCTTTTCATCTTTCCCCACGCCCCTTCTCCCAGACAATGACTATGATGAATTGGATACGAATCTGTCTTCCAGTTTTTAAATCATATTTTACTAAATTTAGCATACTATCAACTCTGAAAAGACTCATATTTTGTGTAACATTAACAAAAAAAACAACAGTTAAACTATACACATAGATTGTAAGGTGCATCCCAATTTCAGATTGTTAAAGTGTGAAGATAAATGTGCACCTTAAAATCAATGGATTACAGTAGTTTCCCACACATATATGTATCCATTAAAAATATAGAATGTTTTTAATTTAAGGTTATCATCTACAGACATTTTATACCCTTAGCTTTTAAGATCAGTATTATTTTTCAGCTTGAGAGTACTGCTCTAGTGCCCTGATGGCCATCCTTGGGGGAGATGGGAGATGCCTGGTGTGCACACTTCTCTTGCTGTTATGACCCTACTGCATGCTGAGGCCAACTTACCTTTCATCATGTGTTTCCCTCCTTACAAATCATTAGGAGTAGCAATTTTCAGAATAAATAGTATCAAACTCTACATGTGTTCTCAGTTGAGTTTTTGACCAAGTATTGTTTTTGAAATCTTTTCATCTTAATACACATAGAGCTAATTCAGTCATTAGTATATAGAGTCATATAGTAGTCCATGGACTGAATATGCCATGTTTGACTTCTCAGTTCCCTTCCTGGTAGATATTTAGGTTGTTTTCCAATGTTTTGCTCTTATACTGTTGCAACTAATATGTTCGTACTTTGTGTCCAGTTGTGTGAGTTTCTTTAGGGTATATGCCAGAAAGTATCAATAGAATCCAGGGTCCTGGATGCTGCCCAAATGGCTCCATTGCACAGGTCTGCAAACCCACACACCAAACCTGGTCCACGGGCTTTATTTCTACAGCTTGTGAGCTAAGAATGGTTTGTGCATTTTATTTTTTTTAATTTATTTTTATTTATTTTTGGCTGTGTTGGGTCTTCATTGCAGTGGCTTCTCGTTGCAGAGCACGGGCTCTAGGCACGGGGGCTTCAGTAACTGCAGAGCGCGGGCTCAGCAGTTGTGGCACGTGGGCTCAGCAGTGGTGGTTCAGAGGCTCTGGAGCACAGGCTCAGTAGTTGTGGCACATGGGCTTAGTTGCTCTGCGGCATGTGGGATCTTCCCAGACCAGGGCTCGAACCCGTGTCCCCTGCAGTGGCAGGCAGATTCTTAACCGCTGCGTCACCAGGGAAGCCCAGTTTGTGCATTTTAAATGGTTGTGTAGGTCCATACGCAATATCCTCAGTGTTGCCTCTTGGCCCTCAAAGCCTAACGTATTTGCTATCTGGAACTTTAATTTGCAGACCCCCGTTCTACAGGCAAACTGCACTAATTTACAGTCCCACATGCAGTGGTTGAGAATTCCTGTGTTCTTACATTCTCACGTATACTGGATATTGTTAGACTTTTAAGATTTTGACAGTCTTGTGAGTTGAATGGTGATATCTCTTTGCCTTAACTTGCGTTTTGGGGGTTTCCATGGTTATTAATAAGGGAGCACCTCTTAGTATGTTTATTGGCTGTCTTCTTTGTGACTCACCCAATCGTGTGCTTTCTCTCTTTTCCTAAAAGCTAGTTTGTCTTTCTTAAATTCGTTGTTGTAGTGCTACATAGATTCTGGATATTATCCATTAACTACTATATATGTCACAAATATCCTCTCTCAGGTAATATTTTATTATTCCAATTTGTCTGTGATGGCTTTTGACGTTATATTTTGATGTGGCCAGAACTATCAGTTTTTCACTTAAGGTCAACATTTAATTTGGACTCATGTTTAAGAAATTCTTTCCCACCCTGAAGTAATAAAAATATTCTCCCCTATCTTCTTATAATTATTTAAAATTTTTGCCTTTCATCTTTAGACCTTTAACCCATCTCAACTTACTGTTTATATATAGTATAAGTTGGATGAAATGCATTATTTAAACAAAACAAATCAATTTTTCTCATCCAGATTTATGTGACATTTTTAAAACTTTGAGATGTGTAGTTGGTTTCATCTACAAAGCAAAGAGGTCAATTCAGATTTCCTAATTTATAAATAATTTTTTTAAATGAGAAGTAATTAATTCAGTGAAAGAAAACACTATAATTAAATTTTCAAAACTGCAAGTGTTACTTCTGTACTACCCCAAAAGTCTAGGGACTGAAGTCACTTCCCCAGGTCACTGGAGATTTTGCTTAAACATTATCGACAATTGCTTTATTATCCTGTATGTCCTCAGACTGTCAGTCACTATCATGAGCTCTATCAAGTTAGCCTAATTCGATTCAGCACAGTTTTACTGAGTCTCAACTACTCTGTATAAGTACTAACCTATGTATAAGGCCATAGTGGGAAAGGGCTTAATCTCTGTCCTCTCTGAGCCTAAACTAGTACAGAAGTTGGACTGGTAAACACAAACACACAGATAAAAGCTGTGATTCAAGACCTAATGATACAAGTGATAAGAGGCACGAGGGCATGCTGTTGCTTGCAGTGTGATCG
Source organism: Pseudorca crassidens (assembly GCF_039906515.1). Lineage (NCBI taxonomy): Eukaryota > Metazoa > Chordata > Mammalia > Artiodactyla > Delphinidae > Pseudorca > Pseudorca crassidens. Next base: position 10,607,841 of record NC_090313.1, read on the forward strand.
ATGCACATGATAAACGTTTGCTTCCCAATCATTCCAGGTCAACCTGATCTGAAATTCTTAAAATATTGGCAGGAAAACAGCTGGAGATGGTTTGTGGACCAACATACAAATGTGTGTGAAGGTGATAAGCCTGTGTTACGTATGCATCGCATAACCTTCAAAACTGAACATTTAGAAGTTAAAATCTCAATTCCATAAGTCTGTCTTTAGGCTTGGATTTAGCTTTAAAAGAGCATTTTTGTTAAATGTATGAGTTTTTAATTTTTTTGTAAAATACTACAAAAGATTTTAACCCAAATAGGAAAAAATGTTTAAAAGTCCACATAAATATACAAGCTCTGATTTGATTTTTACCCACGCAGGCCGGTGGTGCCACACAGCCTGGGGAGCTCCTGATTTAGTCTTCTCAGGGACAAACAGGCATGTGCCAAGCAGAAAAAAACAAGAAATGCTCGGCTGCAGTTTGTTCTGGAATAAGAAACAGCAGGCCATTCCATCGCCCCCTGGGGCCACCAGTTTGTCAGCCCACAACGAAAATCAGGCTTAAGTGTATAGCAAATGCATATTTATAGCCATTATCTACCGTTCCTGTAAAATGTCTCTCTCATTCGCCAGGTGTATATTCTGTATTTCTGTCCTGACTGATTGCAGTTTTGCCAAATGCTTATGAAATCTATCTTTTCCCCCACTTTTGCCAATGATTTGGGGATAAGAACGATAAAGACAAGCAGTTGAAAGACTCTTTTTTTTCTTTCAGTGTTTTCCCCTTTATTATTGTTTCAAAGGAAAGCCCTGTGATGGGAATACTGAGAGAAAATGTAATTAAGCATTCATTGTGTATAGTCTTTTTGTTACCTTTGAAGTGCTTACATTAACACAGCAATCTCTTGATTTTGCTTCTGTAGCAGCAGCTTTCAGAAAATAGTCGTATTTTGCTGACAAAAATGGGCATTCCAGAGTGTAAATTAAATAACTTGATTTTATAGAATTCATTTAAAAGTGCATCTGTGGTGAGCATTTCCCATTTTACATTGCTCTGATTACACTTGACTTTTTGTTGACCTATATGAAAAATGAAATTGTTTCTAACTACAGCCTGCAAGACAGCTTAGGAGAGTGTGATTATAAATGGTAAAAAGGAAAAGAAAACCACAAGATGATGAGGTGTTGACCAGATTCCTGCTGTGCTTCTACTGTATCCTTGAAAATAATGTTAAAAATAGAAATTATTAATAAAGTTCACAGTAGAGAAAGAAATAAGATTAAAGGTGACATTTCAGTTAAAGGGCTATCTTTAAGCTATATAAAAAGGACAAGAAAATAATAAGAGGAAACTTTAGAAGAGAAATGGAAATGAAAAAGGAAAGGTGGATAGGGTGGGTGCAGGACTATATGCAGAGTTGGAAAGAATGCAAAACAGGATTGGAAGCTACAGAGATAGAAATTCTCAATCAAGAAGACCCATTCTAAGATGGTAAAGCCACCCTCTTGAGAAAATACACCATAACTTTCAGCAGCCTGAATCATGCTAACCTAGCCTCTCCCTTCAGTAGAGAGAATGAGAACCCTTGTGTGTTGCACAGAGGGGTTGTGTCACAACAAAACTGGAGGAAAAAATGATGCTGGGGAACACACTGCTTCAGTCATTTATTGAATTTCATTGAAATGCATTATGGTTAAATGGAAGAAAACCAAGTTAATTATCTGTGGTTAAAGGTATCAAACTTAAACATAGCAAATACGTTAGCTCAGGTGAATCTGGCTTTTTCAGGAGTGAGAGGAAAAGTTAGAGGAAAAGAGAGGTCATGAGGAATCACAATGGCTGAACGCCTCCTACCACATGCGGCGGGAGCCATATTGAACCTGGAGACATTGGTTTTGAAACCCACTAAGCTGGAAGGTCAGCACCCCACCAAGCAGTAGCTACCCCATTCATAAAAATTCTAGGAAGGAGACTTGCCAGGCTTGCAGAGATCTGATTTTCCAGACCAAATGCATTGTCAATGCCAAAAATATCTTGAGAATGGGTGTTGTAATCTGAGAAAAATAAAGAATTAGATACCTGGACTATTTTAATAGCTATTCTCGACTTTTACATTGAAATCAGTGATTCATGATGTATCAATATTGATCACAAAATAAGGAAGTGGATGTATTACATCCATTGTATATTGCATGATAGAGCAAATACGTGTGTTGCATATTAATATAATGCAGTGTTATAGATCTGTTAAAAGTGGCAAGTAGCCAGTGCATGAAAATATAAATATGAATTTCTTGTTTTAAAGCATTGCACATACTAAATACCGCTGTGTTGAGAGTATATGTGTGCTTTATTTAACAAAGCTCAAGAGGAAATGAAAGGCTATATCATCAGCCATTTTTCCCCTGAAATTACATCTTTACGAAAAAATAGTGATTTAGAATTCCATGCCCCATTATAAATTTAAAATATTATATAAATTATGAAAGATAAACAATGCACACAACAGGTTGACTGTGTAATTTAGAACCAGCAAAGCATAAAGGTAAAAGGGTTTCATGCAAATGATGAAGCTCTTGTGATTCAATGTGACAAATCCCTGTAAAAATCCTTTTGTTATATCAGTAGCATTTAATATAAAACTGTGAACCGCATTTAATGGCTATGAAAAGCCTTTTGGCACAGTACGGATGGTACTGGTAGTAGGCAGACATTGGCTGAAAATAAGACTCAGACGTCAACGTAATGGGTTCAGGTTAACGAGCATTACCTCAGCTTTCTATAAAAACAGAACAAACAACAGCAACAACAAAAAGCAACACTGAGAGGATTGAGGAATAGTTCTTGCTTTCAGAATTAGGATCTGTCCCCCACTCCCATTAATATGGGGGATGGGGGGAGAAATGGCTGACACCCAAGTCAGCCTGCGAGCTCAAGTCCAAGTCCGCACAGCACTGGTTTGTAGGAAAATAATGTCTCACTGACAGTGTAAATTAAATATGATGGAAACCAAGCTGCCACCTTCCCTTCACTTCTGTTTCTTTGTCACGGTGGTTATTGCCAACTTATTAGAGTCTGAGAAAAAAACTACAAAGAAATTCTCACCTCCTGGCAATCAGCTGCAGACCTAGCCTCCCCAGCATCTTCTATTTCCACTCCAGAGAAACATCAAAGCCAGACCCCCAGTGCCAAGTCCTCACTTTAGCACAGGGCCCTACTCGTCAGGAACACGGTGACAAGGATCCATAAACGTCCGTGTCCACACAGAGTTTCAAGGAAACTCGAACTCCACACACATTTTTAAATACGGTTTCTGTTTTTGCCATCACGTCTTCATGTTAACTAAACAGGAAGTGCTGAACATTCAGATAGTGAATGAACCTAGGTTTAATGAAGTTTAAAGCAAACTTTAAACTTTCCCATATATTGTGCTTAAATTTGTTACCAAAACCCTCCCCAAGAGCTTGTCTCAACGCTGTTAGCGAGGGGCTTTCTACCTGCAAAGCCCCTTCAGCAAAGCCAAAGTGTTTCCTTTTTGAGTCTTGCCTTCTCTCTACCATGAAAATCAAACTCTTATCTCCATGAAAAAGAGAATGTGCAGCTAGAATCCCCCATCTATTTCTCTGTCCTTCTGCCCTGAGGGTAGCTTTTTCCTCTTTCCTCCAAAAAGGAGGTATAAAATGTACTGTTTTTTAAAGTAAGGTAACAAAACATTACATATTTAATAACTTTTGTCAAACTGCACTTAACAGGATCCCGTTACTATTTCAATGAGCCAGCTTAAAATAACTGCATTACCTGCATAAAAAACCAGAACATCTGAAAGGAAAATTCTACCAGAGAAGAAAAGAACGCCATCATTCTGTGATTATTGCAACCTCCCTCTCACACCTCCCGAGCTCCCTTGGTGGCATTTGGGCAAACTGCCAGCCCCCAGGCCTACCTCTCAGCCTCCTTCCAGGCACCCATGCTCTGGCCATACTCACCTGCTCACCAGGTCCCTAGTTAGCCCCATACTCCCAAGGCCCTGTCTTCCCTCATGCCACCTGGAAAGACTTTCTCACAGTTCCCTTCCTGCCAGAAACCTCCTTCTCCTTGGTATCTTGCTATCCTGGTAGCACCTGGCTGGACTCATGACCAGCCCCTCATGATCTTAGATGAGCAGCGTTCAGAAGAGGCACCCAGACACATCGGCCCAGCTCAGCTCTGAGAAGTTGGAGTGCTCAGGTGTCACAGGACCGAACCTGGGATACCCTGGTTGAGTTTAGTTTCTGGTTGTCAGTCTTCACACACGTGTGCCCCTGCTCCAAGCCCCTGCTCCCATTTTCCTTCACATCCCTGCTTTCTGAGGGGAAATAAGAACGTTTTCTGGGGATGAAGCATGAGGGAGGCAGAAAGGCCCAGAGAGAGACAGGGAGGCGGTGCGTTTCGACAATGGTGGCACGTCACACCATCGTTGGTGTGTTGACAACCAAGACCTGCAACCACTTCTTGTCTGAACTTGATGGGGAGAGAGCCTTGCTAGGGGCCGACACGGACGAGGGGCAGCCCACAGAGAGCTGTGTAGCTGCCTGAGAGGTCTAGGTAGAGAGAGTCTGAAAGATCCCCCCCCAAAAAACCAGTCTCCCTTAGCCTCCACCTGGAATGGCAGAACTTCCAAACTTCCTTGAGAGTTGAAAGCCTCTGAGTAGGAAGAACACTACTGCTAGAACAAGGGCCCAAATTAGAGACCAGGTAGAGAGTAGAGGGGGTTGAATGGGTGCTCCACAAAAGTATATCCATGTCCTAACTCCCAGGCTTGTGAATGTGACCTTATTTGGGAAAATGGTCATTTCAGATGCAATGAAATTAAGGATCTTGAGATGAGATTAATCTGGATTATCCAGTTAAGCCTCAAGTCCAATAACAAGTGTCCTTATAAGAGAAGGGTGAGGACAAGATGCAGGGAGTATGAGGAAAAGACAGAGACAGAGATTGTGGAGCGAGGCTGCTGCAAGCCAGGCAATGCCTGGGGCCACGAGATGCTGGAAGAGGCAAGAAAGGATCCTCCCCTAGAGCCTCTGGAGGGAGTGTGATCCTGCCGACAGCTCTAGTTTGGACTTCTGGCCTCCAGAACTGTCATAGAATGCCCCTCTGTTGTTTTAAGTCACAAAGCTAGTGCAATTTGTTGCAGCAGCCCTAGGAAACTAAAACAAGGGGTGTCACTGAGAACCAGAGATCTTAGCAGGAGCTGCAGGAACTGAGGTGGTGACCAATTCAGCAGAGAGAAAGCCCAGCGTCCCCTAAATAAGCGCCATCACTGCCCCTGATGGGGGACAGAGGACCAGTCACATGGCCACAGTGGACCAGAGGCCAATGACCATCACATCTTTGACTTTAAACCAGACCTACAAAGAAAAGGAGCATTTATTCAAATGTAACTTAAGTTTTAAAGGACAAAATTGGATTCATGTAGCAAGATTCGGTTTTCAGCCATCAACACAAATGGAGGGCTTATGGACTACATTCAACTGATATGTAAAAATATGAAGAAAACTGTTTTAGTGTCGCATATCTAAGTTTACGTCTGTGTATTTTCATATAGGCTATACCACACCCCAGGGTTCTTGCGGGAGGATTAAATGAAAAAATACTATAGCTGCAATTTGTCAAGCTATTATTATTATAGCCATTGTATTTTACAAATGAGAGCACTGAAATTCACAGTGGGCTAGTGGTTGCCACGCGGCTGGTGACTGTCAGAGCCTATTTGCCGGCCAAGGTCTCCAACCACATTGCTCTTTTGCACCAGGCTGCCAACCCACGTCTGCTTAATTCGATTGTGAACTTCGTAGTGGTGAGCACAGTATCGCATTTATGTTCCTGACCAGGCAGTATCTGACACAGCGACAGAGTCCAATTTAATCGAATAGCATAACCTTGCTGTGGTTAAGTAGCCTGCCATCTGTCTGGTGTTGGGAAAATAATTAAAAATAAAATCTCCTGACAATCCAGAAAACCTCCACCAAGGTAGACAAGAAAGAAAACAGTTTTATTATCGAATAGCACTAAACCAGACTGTGATGGGCATCGCGGACAGCCCAGCAAAGTGATCGCAGAGACAGAAAGCCGTGTCACCCTTTGATACACATCCCCACAACACATCCATTCTCTCAGGATGAAAACAAGTAGTCCTTAGGCAAGAAGACTCGACGGCATCATTAGTTAAATACAGTTCCCCCTAAATTCACCTGGTAACTGAGACGGCCCTCTGTGATAGCTAATTGCCTTTACCCGAAGGAAAATAAAACTTTTCATATCTCCATGATAAATAGGTAGTTTTGCAACATGGGTCCAGGTGGCTAAGTTATAGTCCCAACTTCCCATGGAGAAGGGGAGACAGGGCACTCTTCCTGGGTTGTAAAATGATGAGACTTATTTAGCTTTTAAAAAGATCTGTATACATCTCAAAGGGACAGAATTTATAAGCATACGTTTTCAAGGAAATGCACTAAGCAAAGGGAGGGGAACTGTGGCTTTCCCTTTTTTAATCAGGGAAATTATTTTTTTCTTTTTAGATTTGTGTTGGCCCTTTCCCTGGGGAGATAGGAAAGGCTGTTAGGTTAGGACACAGAGCCAGGGCTGCTTCCAGTGCCCAGGAGAGACAGAAGTTGTGTGAGACAGCTCAGATTCACAGCGGAGCCCTTCAGGTGGCCACTCTGAGTCTGGGAGAGGAAGCAGGAGAAGGGAGTACTGAGAGGACTTTTGATGATAACGTCAAGGTCAACCTCAAGGTCACAGGACAAGGGCTAGACTTGGAGTGAACTATGAAATGTCCTGTATAGAATAATGTCTGGTTTAGAGTAAGCCTGAATATATCTGTGCCCAGATGTGCACAGTATGGTGGACGTGGTGACATCAGTAAAAAATCTGTGGTCTAATAGAGAATAGACATGTGGTTGCCAAGGGGGAGGAGGTATGCGGGAGGGATGGATTGGGAGTTTGGGGTCAGCAGATGCAGACTATTATATACAGAATTCATAAACAACAAGGTCCTTCTGTTGTTCCTATAATACAGGGAACTATATTCAATATCCTGTAATAAACCATAATGGGAAAGTATATAAAAAAGTATATATATATATATATATGTATATATATGTGTGTGTGTGTATTACTTTGCTGTACAGCAGAAATTAACACAACACTGTAAATCAACTATGGTTCAATTTAAAAAGAATTAAAAAAAAGAAAAAAAATCTATGTTCTAGACCATTCTGTATCCTCTTTAAGTTCTGGCAGGATCCCAAAGGCTGTGGCTATTCACAGGAAGAGTGCTGGCAATTGTCCTGAGCCAAACGTTGTCAAAACTCCATAGTAGTTGAGGCTTTTTTTTCCCCTTGTTATATGCTCATTAAACTTGGAAAACAGCTAGCCGTTAACTTCTGTATAATAATCTCTCTGGTGCTTAAGAGTTATGACTAAATTGCCTCGATTTTCTTACCTTTGTGCTTAACAGTCTAATAGTAACAAATGGGAATAATTTGCCAAGAGGGAAATTAAAAGGAAGAATATATATTAAGAATGAAAAAGATTATCAAATGAATGTGGTACTTTAGAGAATTCAAAGTTGAAAAGGGACTAGAAATTAAAATATTTTTAAAATTCTACTTTTTCGTTTTCTTTCTTTTACCGTATTTACCCATTCCAAATGAAGTATATGCCTTTTTTTAATTTGGGAAAATATAGTGAAATACAAAAAAATGGGAGGGGGAGTCTATTTTTTTCACAAAGACAGGCACCGTTAACATTTCTAAAGTACCTCCTCCTAGCATTTTCGCTATTTCTTTTTGTACATACTTGCACTTCTACCATATATACTCTCATTTAATATTGTAAGCATTTTTTCTACTGTTAAAATTCATGAGTGTATTAGTTATCTATTGCTATAGAACAAATTATGAACAACTTAAGAGCTTACAACAATAAACATCTATTATCTCACGTGGATTCTGCAGGTCTGGAATCTGAGACGGGCTTAGCTGGGTGTTTCTGTAGTTCAGAGTGTCCCATGAGTTTGCAGTCAAGATGTTAGCTGGGGCTTCAGTCACCTGAAGGCTTTACTAGGGCTGAAGGATCCACTTCTGAGATGGGTCAGTCGCATGGCTGTGGCAGGAGGCCTCAGCTCATTGCCACATGGGCCTCTCCATAGGGACACGGCACCTGGCCATAGGACACGGCACCTGGCTTCCAGCAGAGTGTGTGATCCAAGGGGGAGCGAGGTGAAAGCCACAATGACTTTTACTACCTAGCCTCATAAGTCACACACAATCCTTTCCGTAACCTATTGGTTATACAGACCAGCCATATTCAATGTGTAAGGGGATACACAAGACTGTGAACACCAGTGACTCACAATGTTGGAGACTAGTTACCACAATGGATTTGTAATGGCTGCATGAATTTTACAATAGAGATCTCTATAACTGTATTAGCTATTTACATAAGGTTAGATGTTATTTCCAGTATTTCATTATTACAAATAATCTCTCAAGCACTTTTGTACATAAAGGTTTTCATTAGTACTTCAGGTTATTTTCTTTGAATACAGTCTTAGAAGTAAGATTGTTGAGTTATTTTTTTAAAGGTTTCTTAATTTTCATTTTAAATCAGTTTTATTAAGCAAATTAATATTTTATATTGTTTATTTCAGTTAACAGATGCAGTTCCTTTAATGTCTTTGCTATAAGTATCTTAAAATACCTATGCAGTGATTCACAACTCATGTTTAATGCATTCTATATAAGTGTATATTTTAGGTAGATATTCTATATCATATATATGATGTTTTGATACTTATGGCGTGTGGGTTTTTTCATTGCTATTTAACCATTTTATAGATCCTCCTGAGTTTGTTTGTCGCTGTTATTTTGGACAACTTAGAACTTGATGAAGATCTAAAGAAGCTTAAACAAGTAAGTAATGTATGGGGGATTCTTTAAATCGGCATTAAAAAAATAAGGGCAAAACATGTGCTTACAGGTAGTATTAAAGCAGTTCAAGGTTCAAAGTAAAAAAAGATAGATTTTAATAAATTAAGACAATCTGAGTTGGCAAATAATTTTCTTCTAAGTTTAACCTTCTCTAATATCAACAAAGGAAATTTTTATTGCCCTATGATTATCCTAGGAATATTTTTATATCATTATTTTGAGTAAAATTAAGATGGACATAGTACAGTAAACTGAATTTAGATTCTCCTTCTGCCATTAAATGAAGATAGTTTGGAAATGAAATGCCTCAGGGCCAGATTGCCATTTGGCATAATTACATGTAATACTCTTGATCATCATCATAAAAATATTAAGCATAAACTTGCCTGACCACTAGACATTAAAAGAGAATTTAGTCTGGGTGCCCAAAGTGGTTATAAGAAATGGGATAGAATAATTGATCAACTGTGTGCCCAGTTGTGTATGAAAATAGATTGGGTGTTATGGCATTGATAATCATGTTCCAAAAATGTAAATGTAAATGTGTGAAGATTATGTTATTGATGTTGGCAGAAGGATTACAGGTGTGATTAGCTATTCTCATAGTTTTTGTTCCATGGAAGATACTTGGCTTGAATATTTGACTCTGTCAAAGAAAAGAGACCCTTTGAGAAGCAGAATTTATAAAAGGGGGGAGCCTGGATAAATATTCTTGGCTTACCCTCCCCAGCACTGCAATAGTTGGAATTACTAACATCCCAGTGAAGATCCTATCTGGAATTTTAGGAAGGCCCTACACATTCAGAATTTTCAAGTTGGATAGAGTTGTCTATTTTTAAAAAAACAAAGACATAACCTATTTAAATTTTTGTTGTTATTTATATATCTGAAAATCCCTTTAAGCATTTCATTGTTTTACTCTTGTTTATTTCCAAAGCCTATGCTTTTAACCAAGGGCAGTCAATAAGGAAAAAAGAGACAAACATATTTGATATAAAGATGCCCACTGCGAGCATATCAAGGAAGGATTTAAATTCTTCCCTGTCCTGGGGCTACACAGGCAAATAGTTATCTGAGTGTGGTGGGCATGATTTCTTCCAGATCTTTTCAATTTGTGGCAACAGTGGTAGGTTCTTCAAATGAGGGTTGGGAAGTTCTTTATGCCATTGATGCAAATACTTCCCATGGTTTCTAGTTGTAGAAGAAATATGTAATTAGTGAGTTCAAAATTGAAATTGACCAACCATATAATTAGACACAACCAATAAATATCTCTTGCTGTATAACCACCTTAGTCCTTGCTTTACAAATCTGGTATTTATTTCAGGATTTAAATGATTTTACTCTATTTTTATTATTCCCAGAGAAGAGGATGGGGAAAATGTGAAAAAATGGTTGATTTTCTTAATGTTTCAAGTTCCAGAAAGCACTCTGTATTCCAAAGTCTGTCTTTATTCAGTTTAAACTTGTTTTTCAGTCTTTGACCCTTTCCACTAACTAGTCTGTAGGTTCTTAGAGCTACAGTCACGTTTGTGTGAGCACTGGCTCAGTGCCAGCTACTTTGTATTTTCATTTATTTAAATTTCACAGCAACCATGTGATGCAAGTATTGTTAATAGCTTCATCTTACAGGTGAGGAAACTAAGGCACGGAGAAGTAACTTGCCTAAGGTCTCACTGCTAATAAGTGGCAGAGTTAGGACTTGAACCCAGGCAATTTGGACCAAAAGCCCAGACTCAGCCTCTATGCTATATTGAGTCACATTAAAGCTATATAAATGCCAGACATGAGTCATGCCATTGTGGAGGCTCATTCATAAGACTGTTAGTTACTTGTTGATAAATAATGATATCTTAGGTGACAGAGACGTCATTATATTCATGAAATAACCATTGATGTGACAGGCAGTTTCTTGAGGAATGGAGGTGAATTAAGCTACCCAATCATTAAAACTATGCAAAAGGCAGATGATCTAATTAGAGGCACTGGAGTTAGGACTTTGGCAGAAGCTAAGAGCTGAGATGCTTACCATTCACTCCACATGATGGCAGACACTGGCCAAAGCACCTTTTCCCTCAGGGACCTTCTGGAGCAATGACCCTCCTTAGACACAGACATAAGGTGCTTGCAGCATATTGACATTTTAGAGAGGTCTCTAGAGACTTAATGTACTTTATTATGATTGTGGTAAAAACAATTGTGTTAAAATATACATGTTGGCGCATAGACATTTTTCAAGAGTAATAGAAACCGTGTGAGCCATCTCTAAAATGGAGACATTAAATATGAAACACTGAACGGGGGCTATTAGAAAAAGTCGGTTCTCATGCTTGGGAGAGGGATTATGTCCCTGGAGGTGGATGGGATAGGAGACAATGGTAGAAAGCTGAATGGTACAGTGAAGAAACTAGAATGGGAGAAGAGAAAGAAGTGAAGAAGTGAACGAGGAAAACATCCAAGAGATGAAATTAAAGGAAAGAGCACAGATTATTAATCTAAGCCAATGATAAAGGGGGAGAAATGTGACCGAATGCTACATCAGATTGCTCCATGCACCAGAGCTTTTGTGAAGAAGCTCCCTGAGGCAAGCACAGTCTGCAGGATCAATGGTGCTGGAACTGTATCCTTCTTAAGTAGGAACATGCTACTTATTGTTTCCCCATTATTTTCTGAAGTTGCCTCCTTGCCCTTTAAGACAGTGGTTTCCAGCCAGGGATGCTAACCCGTGGGGCTCTTCAGGAGAAACTGTGGGACCAGCAGCCTTCTTTAACACTTCAGGAAACCTAAAGGGAATTGTGCATTTACCCTACTAAAATGCCTACTTAAATACTTTTAGCTGGAAATTTGTGAATTCTAGGCAGCAGCACTGCTTCCCTAATGCTAATGCTCTGAAGGCTCTTCATATATGCTTTTCTTTAAGGAAAAAGAAGCAACGTTGAATTATTTATTGCTTAATAAAGGCATTTTGATAGACAGAAACATTTTTAAAGAGAGGACTCAGAGGGCAATAATTAAAGGGCTCCTTGGGGATGACTTTGGGTAGGTTCTGATGTAAATGCTCATTCCCAGGCCACCTGTCTCCATGCCATCACCAGTGTTTTGCCTTTAGAGCCACTAATGTAGCTTTTCCTTTGTCACTCTTCAAAATAAATAATGCTCTGAAAAAACATGCCAATTATGCATTCACATAAAATTCATCTATTGCTTTCCTAGCAGCAATATAGCAGTAGCAATCATTTCCTAGCTGCCATAATTTATGTGACCCCGTATCTAATTAAATAGAGACCGTGATTCTCTTTCAGCATCACCAAAACCCAATAGAGGAACTGGAGATAGATAGAGATAGAAATAGAGATATATAATGGGTTTTCACATAAGATCAGAAAATTGACTAGAAATGAGATTGTCTGTAAATGTATAATTTGGCTGCCGAGAAGCCAGGTCAGTTCATATAGAGGCTAAAAACCCCCTTGACCTACTGCTGTCCTCTAAACAGCAGTAGGAGACAATGACCTTCATGCTCTGTGATGCAGCAAAGACACTGGAGAATGTAGGTGGAGTTTTGCAAACTTTGAAAAGGAAGAGAATTCTTGCAGCTTTAATGATTTTTGCAAATTCAGTGCAAGACAGATATAAAGGGTTTTCTTTTAAGCAGTAGAAGATTCATTAAACTATGAGGGAAAAAAAAGACCCATAGAGAAGCCTCAGGGAAAAGAATCATTGAAAAGGGAAGTAGAGATAGTCTGTGTAGATTAAGTTCAAAGCTCTGCAATTAAAACTGTTACCCCAGCTCTGTATTAAGTCCCATTTGAGTCTTGTCTGGTTCAAATTTGATAATGTTTGGTCTTCTGTGATGTCCAATGCATAGTGAGGGATGGACATGTAAAGAGACTTCTCTCTCTTGTTGATTATGATTTTAACAAAACAACAAAACTCTTAGTCCTTTTAAAAATATGAGCTCCAAAAAAAAAAAAAAATATGAGCTCTGGATTAATGTTTCTCCGTAGCCTTACCTGGGGGCTTTCATTTTCATCTCTGTCTTGTCTCCTGTATTGAAGTCATTCTGGATTTAGGGCAACAGCAAGGGGACAGACTAGCCACTCAGCTAAGCACTGTTTGCCATCTCCTGATCTGAGTCGAGCCTTCAGTCTTCTTAGTACTTTTTCCATCTCACAGGAGTGAACTCAAATGAATGTAACATGAAAGAAGGATGCAACTGTTACAATAATAAATATTCCCTATTGAAAACTACCTGGTGCCAGGCACTTCATATGCAATTACTGAATTTAATTCTAAATGTTAAAGACACAGAAACTAACATTCAGGGAGATAAATTTCTTGCCCAATTTCATATAATTTGTAAAGTGCTTAAGTTGGGAGAATAAGGGCTTTCTCACCCCAATGCAGGTGACACACAACCTGCTCAGAGAATCAGTTCATTCATTCATTCTAAGGCGAGTGTCTGGAAAATGGGTTGGTTGAGATGCTTGCATTTTTGGATCAGCAGCTTCTCTCCCTGTGGATGTGTAGATTGGAGGTCAAATTGTAATCAGAATATAGCTCAGTGAGCTGGGAATCAGTGTGGGGTGTGGAGAAGGAGGGTTGTGTGATTCAAATACGTAATGGCATCAGGCTAATGTCACTTGAGGTATTCCTTTTACTAGATCTCCCCATTTTTGTAATCCTGGGGTCTGAATGCCCGTCTACTGTACTTCAGATGTTGTGTTAGGGGCACCAGACATAATGATGAGCAAGATATTGTTCCTGCCTTCAAATAGCTTATGAACTGGTGGCAGAAAGTGACAACTAAACAGATACTACAAACTGTGGAGCACAAAGGAGACACACATAACAGATGATGAAATTAGATATGTTTTCTCCCAAGTGTGGCACAGACTAAAATCTGTAATTCCCATCTAGGTGAAGGAAGTTAGAAGAAGGCAGTGTAAAGAAGCATGCTTGAGACCAAGAGAACAGCAAACTTTTTCTTTAGGCAAGAAAAAGCTTGGTGGCTTTTTGGAGGCCACTAGGAGTTCACTGTGACTCAAGTATAGAGCAAGGGAGAAAATGGTGAGCTGGACAAACAAGCAGGGACCAGCAGAGGAAATGCCATGAGCAGTGCTAAGCCACTAGATATTACCCTGTGGGCATTTAAGCCAAGAGCGACATAATCTCCCCTATGTTCTATTTTTTTTTTTAATCAAAGTTTAGTTACTGTACAATATTATAAGTTATAGGTGTACAATATAGTGATTCACAGTTTTTAAAGGTTATACTCCATTTATAGTTATTATAAAATACTGGCTATATTCCCCATGTTGTACAATATATCCTTGTATCTTTTTCATTTTTTAGATAATAGTTTGTACCTCTTAATCCTTTACCCCTAAATTGCCCTTCCCCCTTCCCTCTCCTCATTGGTAACCACTGGTTTGTTCTCTATGTCTGTGAGTCTGCTTCTTTTTTGTTATATTCACTAGTTTGCTGTAGTTTTTAGATTCCACATATAAGTGATACCATGCATTGTTTGTCTTTCTTTGTCTGACTTATTTCACTTAGCGTAATATCCTCCAAGTCTATCCTTGTTGCTGCAGATGGCAAAATTTCATTCTTTTTTCCCCTACATTCTTCAGTTCAGAGAATGAATTGAAGGGCACCTAGGCTGAAGATAGGAGAGCCAATCCCTGAAGCAGATGGTGATTGCAGTCTCAACTAAAGGAAATAGAGATGAGGGAACGTGAAGGAGTGGTGACGTACAGAAGAGGGAATGCAGAGGGTAGGATCTTACATCTTACCCGTTGAATGTAAGATGAGCAAAGGTTGGAGACGAGCATCACCCAGGTTTCTAGATTGCCCCAGATGTGCCAAGGCAGAGGATGCAGAAGAAGGAAGAATTTTGGGGTTGGTTTTTTTATTTTGGGGAGTGGGGGGGTCATATTTTCCATGAGATGCCTGGGAAATATCTATGAGACAATGTCTGTGGATAGATGTAAGGGTTAAAACTTAGGCAGAGTATCAGGGCTGAGACAGATATTGGAGAGAAGCAAAAATTAACATGCAGGTGGTAAGTTAAGCCTTTAGAATCATGAGTTTACCAAGGGAAGAATGGTTCCCTGAGGAACAGCAAATGAATCCAGTGAGACAATGAGAAAGAGCCCGAAATGGGAATGAGAAGCCCAAGAGGTAGGAGGAAAGAGTAGAACGTGTGTGTCATCAAGAACAAGGCTGTGGTTCACAATCTCAAAAGACTTCAGAGAGGTCAAAGGTGGTCACCATAGCAAACAATCCTAATTACAATAGCATCAGAAAAAATAAAATACTTAGGAAAAAAATAACCAAGGAAGTGTAAGATTTCTGCCCTGAAAACTACAAAACATTGCTGAAAGAAATTACAGAAGACACAAATAAATGAAAAGACACTCTGTGTTCATGGCTTGGAGAGGATATGGAGAAATTGGAAGACTTGTGCACTTGTTGGTGGTGTAAAATGGTGCAGCCGCTATGGAAAACAGCATGAGGTTCCTCAAAAAATTAAAAATAAAAATGATCCAGCAATACCACTTCTGGGTATATATCCAAAAGAATTGAAAGTAGGATCTCATTGCAGCGTTACTCACAATAGCCAAGAGGTGGAAGCGACCAAAATGTCCATTGACAGATGAATGACTAAAGAGAATGTGGTATATACATAAAGTAGAATATTATTCATTCTGACGTGCAACAACATGGATGAACCTTGAGGACATTATGCTCAGTGAAATAAGCCAGTGACAAAATGATAAATGCTGTATGATTCCATTTATATGAGGTATCTAACGTAATCAAATTCATAGAAACAGAAAATAGAGTGAGGGTTGAGAGGGGCAAAGAGGAGTTGTTGTTCAATGGCTATAGAGTTTTAGTTTTAAAAGATGAAAAGGTTTGAGACCTTTTGCACAACAATATGGATGTACTTAATGCTACTGAACTGTACCCTTAAAAATGACTAAAATGATAAATGTGATGTTATGCGTTTCTGACCACAGTTTTTTTTTTTTAATTTTGATAAAAAATTGGTCACCATATTGGTAAGGTGGTGAGAGCAGGCTTAGGGATTCTGATGGTGCAGAAGCTGGGTTGCAGAAGGGTGAGGAGTGATGACAGCTAAGAAAGTAAAGACGAACTGTTAACCTTTTCCTCTCAGACTTCTCATGCTCTAAGTTTCTAGACAGACCACCTGGTTACGGACTGATTCTTAATTTTTATAGCTATGTAGTAACATCATTTACTACAGTGCTACCCAACCGTTTTTTTCCCCATTGCGGTTTGCACAGAGAGTGACATTTGTACAACAGCTGGGAATCACATGCAGCTGGAGGCATCCAACACTAGGATTTCTGCTGCTCCGGGAAAAACTCAGCTGCCCAGGGGCCAAGGATCAATACCCCAAAGAAGCTATAAATCATCAGTGGCTGAGTTGGAATGCGCAGCATTTTACTCAAAGCCTTTGATGTAACCCAACTGCACTTGAAGCCACTCTCTCAATCTTTTGGTCAGAGATGACTCTTTAGTTGTCAGTTTACATATCATTACCCATAATTTAACATAAGTGAAATCTCAAAACTCATCTTATATAGCACTTGATCTGCTATTTCTGATAGAGCTTCATTGTTAGGCTTCTTTTAAAAAATAAATTCTTATGCCACATTAAGACATAAACAACAATAAGATCTGTTTAAAGAGATGAAGTAGCTAAGACTGAGAACTATTCAGATCAGGGTTCAAGCTAATAGGTCACAACAGAAGCTAAAAATTTGAGGATATCAATTATCAGCATAAGAAAACAGCCTAGAGTGGGGAGGGACAGATAAGATGGGGGTACAGACTACCGTGTATAAAATAAATAAGCTACAGGGATACGTTGTACAGCACAGGGAATATGGCCAATATTTTATAATACCTATAAAAATGGAGTATAACCTGTAAAACTTGTGAATCACTGTGTTATATATGGAAACTTACATAATATTATAAATCACCTATACCTCAATTTTAAAAAGAAAAAGAAAAAAAAAAAAAGACAGCAGCCTAGAAATCTAGAAGTCAATGCAAAAATGGTGAGCAGCCAACTGGAATTTTGGAGTTAAACAGGTACTAGTCAAGGATCCGGGAAGTCAAAACAAAACAGACCAGGTACCTGTTAGAATTGATGTCTTCCTATTACGGGTTGAATTGTGTCCCTCAAAAAGAGATACTGAAGCCCTAACTCCCAGTACCTGTGAATGTGACCTTATTTAAAAATAGGGTATTTGCAGTTGAAATCAAGTTAAGGTGAGGTCATTAGGGTGGTCCCTAATCCAATATGACTGGTGTCCTTATACAAAAAGGAGAAGAGAGACACACAGAGACAGAGACTAGAGCGATGCGTGTACAAGCTAAGGAACACCTGGGGTGTGGACCGTCACCAGAAACTAGGAGAAAGTCTTGAAACAGACCCTCCCTCAGAACCTCCAGAAGGAACCAAGCCCATAGACACTTTGATTTGGGATTTTCAGCCTCCAAAACTGAGATAGTAAATTTCTGCCGTTTCAAGCCACCAGTTTTGGGTACTATGTTACAGCAGCCCTTGGAAACGAATACACCCCCTGGCCTCAAAAACAAAGGACCGCTCTTGGCCGCCAGGAAGTAACAGAGCTGAAGATAGTGGGTGCTCTCAGGATGGCGGGCAGCTTTCACCAACCAAGAACAGCTTTCTCAACAGATGGACTTAGTTCCTTTTGCCCTTAAACAAGTCCCATAATAATAAATGTTATAAATTTGAGACTTTCTTGGAAGAAGGGTTTCTCTAAGTCCTTCCAAAATTTCATTCTATGTGTGATTGACCCAAACCAGATCACTTTTAGAGGCTGTTGTTCTCAGAAACCTTGCTCTTTGCCTCATCCCCTGGTACTCAGGACGGTTAATAAGGCAGCTCAAGTCTCTCTTGACATTGAACAAACATAAAATGACGGGCCTAAGACTGTTCAAGTTTACATTGATGAGTTGTCGGCTGTGTCAATTGTGCTAATTCAGAATTACTTTTATTATAGTTTATCACAGCACTCTACAAGATAACCTCTCAATTTTTTTTCTCTTAAATTCTGAAGTATCTTTAATGAGAAAGGCATTCTTACAAAATCAGATGGCTCTTGACATTACTACGATTTTTTTTTTTTTAAAGTGAGGTTTGGAGGGAAAATGTGTACAAACCAGGCAAGAGGGTTACTCTTCAGCATACCCGGTCCTCAGACCCCTGCCCAGCCATGGAGACACTATCTCACTTTGCTTTCTTTAATCACGAGAACAAAAATTTTAAACACCAACAGCGCTATTTTTTCTCAGATCCTTTCACAGGCAATGGGAAACTAGATGGTTATGGTTCTAAGAAAAAAACGTGACAATTGGTTTTCAGTTTTCGGCAGTGTCTTGCAGTCATTGAATTGCAAACAGGCTCTTTGGTAGCTGCGTTTAGACATGTTTCAGGAGTGAGGTAGTGAATTTTGTCCTCTGTGTGCCCATACACGCAACATGAGGTGTTGCCATTGCTTTGATTCCTTTGGGACTCAGGTTTCAGCAGCCCATCTGTTCTTTGTTCTGAGAAGCCCACGTACTTGTCTATTCCACCCAAAACGTTTCTGCTATCTGCTTGTTCATTCAATTCCTTCAATCTTTGAGTCCCTACTGTGTGCAAAACACTGGGCCAGGCATTAAGGAGATAAGAATAAACAGTTAAATTTTCTGCTCTCATGGAGCTTAGGGTCTAATGGAGGAGTTGGACATCAGTCAAATAATCAGAGCAGTGAATAAATATTTATAATGTGAGATGAACTTTCTGCAGAAAAGAACAGCATTTGAGTGAGGAGTTAGAAGACCTTGACCCAGATGGGGGTCAGGGAAGTGGCAAAGGAGAAAGAGACACTTGGGCTGAGTTTTGAAGGAGGGGCAGCCGTGAACTTCATGGGGGGTGTTGATAGGGAAAGGGAGGGGAGAGCATTCCAGAGAGAAAGAAACACGTTCAGCATGACCCCAGAAAAAAGTGGTGTAAAGTGAGTATAGAAAAGTAAGTGGGGCATAGACCATGCAGCACCTTGAGAAACATGCCAAGAACTTTTCCCTTGGGGACTTCCCTGGCGGTCCAGTGGTTAAGAGTCTACACTTCCAATGCAGGGGTGCGGGTTCAATCCCTGGTCAGGGAACTAAGGTCCCACATGCCACGTGGCATGGCCAAGAAAAAAAGAACTTTTCCCTTTGCCCCCAGAACAATAGGAAGCCACTGCAGGCTTTTACGATGGGAGGCAGTGTGAATGGGAGAGCTGTTTGGGAAGCAAAATCAGCAGGGACTTGGTGAATGTTTAGATTTAAGGACATAAATGAGAGTCTCAAGGATGACTCCTGATTTCAGGTTCATCTCCTTGGATGGATGATGATACCATTCACAGAACCAGGAAACATTAGCACAGAACTTTATTTGTGGGAAAAGATCATCACTCGGTCTTGGATATGTTGAGTTTGTGATGGGTTTGAGACTCAGCAGAGACACCTAATACTTGGTTGCATGTGTAGGTTTAGAGTCTAGGAGCAAGGGCTGGCTGGCTAGAGATACAAATATGGACGTTCCATATCATTCTCAGTTGTTTATCCAGTGCCTGCCATGTGCCAGGCACTGTTCGAGGCCCAAGGGGTAAGTCAGCAAAAACAACAGACAGAAATGTCTGCCCTCTTTGATTCTTCAGTCCTAGTGACGCGCTCTGTACTAGTGGAAGTTGTAAATCTGGATGAGATTGTATAGGGTGGGGGGAAAGGAGATACCGCAGCCTTAAGGGAAAATAATGATGCTGGTGCTTAATGATGCCGGCGCTTTGCCTTAGGGAAACACACATAATCCATCTTTGTTTTTGTCCCATGTAAATGTTTGTTCTGTTACAAATAATCAACACTTTTTCTGTCTCAAGTTCAACCTCCCAATGGGAGAAGAATCTGATTGGTCCAGCTAGTCAACATCATTCCTTTTAGGCTGGAATTTTGTATCTCTGCCTCTCAATGCTGGTCAGCCATACAGAAAGCCATCAGCTTTGAACTGATGGGTAGATCCAGACCAAACCACAAAGTGGGCTCCCCTGAAATGTGGCTGGTTTCCTAAGACAGTCCTTTCTTCTCCTAACTCTCCACCCTGGCCTCTGCTCTGGAGGAGCTAGACCCCAAAGAAGGAGACGTGAAAGAAGAGACCAGGTCCCCTTCCCAGTTCTAGAAAGGAAGTCATACTTGTGGGGCTGGGGTGGGGTAGGGGAGCAAGGCTTGAATCACAGATGAGACTGGATTGCCCTGGACTGATGTTTTTATAACCAAAGGTGGCCAGAAAGCTATGGAACTTATCTAAGAAGGGCAACCAGTCTTTTTCTTTATTCATAACTGAAGGTTGATGGTTTCATTGTCGGCCTTTCCTTACATTCTACCCGCTACCGTTGCTCAGTAAGAGTCACAGTGGGAGACAGGGTATGGCTGGCATCCTCACTCACAGCCATATGACGATTGAATATTTTTTACTCTGATATTAAAAGAATGACTTAGATTGTTACTAAGAAATGAGAAATGTATATGTATGTTATTTTATTTGATGTTATCCCTATTTCCATGTTGTTTTGCATAAAATATTTTAATGTGAATTTTCATAGTGCATCTAATAAGCCCTTTGCCCTCAAAGTATGCAAAATTGAACAACTGTACAATCTACCACAGGCATACTCAGGAATGATACTTGGAAAGTGCATGATGGTTGCCTGAGAAGGAGTTACTTAAGAGGACAGAGCATGGGTGGGAGTTCAAGACCCCAGTGTGAAGACTCCAGTACAAAATATGTGTCTTCCAAACCTCCGATTTAAAGTGTGGGATTTATTTTATAGTAAATACCATCACTGACACTAGTTATCTGTAAACTAAGGTGGAACAAATAAAGAAACTTATGGAGATAATGAGAGCCAGATTTCACACAGTCAGAGAAAGAAGTTACAGATAAGCAAAGGGAAGATGCCAGAATGAACCCTCTGGCAATTGGAATAGGAGTATCAGTATGAACTCAGTTATTGTAAGATAGATACATAGATGCATAAGTAGATATATAGATACATAGATACATCAGTAGATATATAGACATAGATACGTAGATAGATACATGGATACAAGGGTGGATACATATATACAGCTCTATGGTTACATAAGATACAAACATAGTAAGCAGATACTAAATATAGATATGTGTGTATACAAGGGCTCATATACATACATATATTTCCTAGGTCTTTCCTCTGGGCGAGGCTAGAAGCAGTGACATGCCAGTAACATCAAGAAAACCCAGTCCTAAAATTTTCATTTCTAAAAACCATTCTCCAATAAAACAAATCAATATTCTTTGGAGAAATGACTGATTCTAGAGTTGAGGCAGGTAAAACACAAGATGAGACCTAAGTATAATCCTGGATGGGATTCTGAAACAGAAAAAAAGACATTCCTGCAAAATCTGGGGAATTCCTAAGCTGTTCTGCATTTTGGTTCAAAGTATTTGACCAAGGTTAATTTTTTGGTTTTGATCAATGTCCTATGGTTATGTAAGATACTAACATAAGAAAAAGCTGGGTCAAGGGTGTACAGGAACTCTCTGTACTATCTTTGCAACTATTATGTACATTTAAAATTATTTCAAAATAAAGAGGTTGGTTTTTTTTTTTAAACAGGCTAAGAATTTTCTATGGTAAACTCTAATAACACTATATAGAGACATAAATTGGCTGCTCTGTTGCCCTGTTCAAAGACTCTCATGTTTGTGAAGCTTTATACCATAGATATGTTGTATAGAATTTATAGTCAGTTACGATTTTTCTTTTAATCTTATAAAGTTGGAAGCATAGACTTCATCAGGAACAAAATGGTTTTTTATGGTTTTGTTTCTGATAGAAAATCTGATGTGGCTTGTCATTTCTCTTCATCTTAGTAACACAATTCATCTGAAATTGGAAGAGTCATTTGTGCTGGTTCATATGGCTGATTGCACGTTGTAAAGAGCCTAAGGAAAGGGTAACCAAGTGAACCAAGTGATGAGAAATACCACAAATCGGTCACTTCAGCCTGTTTGTGGGACACCCTTGATGCTGCCTTTTTTTGTTCTTCATCTCGTCACCATTGTGTTATCCTTGTCTCTTGTGTAAAAATATACAGTGAGGCATGGGGCCACAGAGAGTCCCGCCCTTAATTAAAAATTGTCAGCTTAGTAGGGGAGAGATACACAGAATTAAGGAGTTACAGTGCAAAGCCCTGAGCACTAGGGTCGAAGACCCAGGGAGCCTGGGGGAAGACGTGCTTAACTCAGGTTGGAGCCAGGTCGAGAAGATATGTCTAAAAATAATGAATCAAATTTTATTAGGAAAGTGGGAAAATGCATTCCATATAAAAGAAATAGCAGGTGCAAAATTGCAGAAGTAGGGGCTTCCCTGGTGGCGCAGTGGTTGAGAGTCCGCCTGCCAATGCAGGGGACACGGGTTCGTGCCCCGGTCCGGGAAGATCCCACATGCCACGGAGCGGCTGGGCCTGTGAGCCATGGCCGCTGAGCCTGCGCGTCCGGAGCCTGTGCTCCGCAACGGGAGAGGCCACGGCAGTGAGAGGCCCGCGTACCGCAAAAAAAAAAAAAAAAAAAAATAGCAGAAGTAAAAACCCATCTATTGCTTAAAAACGCTGTTTTGGTGAAACAGTATACAGCAGTGTTGAGAAGCTGAAGTTCTGGAATCTGAAAGATGGTGGTCAAATCCCAGCGCTTACCACTTCTAGCTGCGTGACCCCGAGCAGCAGATTTGAGCTCCTTGGACCTCAGTTTCCTCATCTATAACAATGGAGCTAATTATGGTACCTACATCAGGGGGCTATTTTGAGGATTAAATAGTGTTAGAAAATGAGGCAATGAACAAAGCGTTCAGCAGAGTATCTGCACACGTTTACTACTGCAAGTACCAATTGTTATTCTGAGAAATCATCCTAGAAGAGATGGTTTTTGAAGGAAGTATTGTAGTTAACCAAGTGTGGAATGAAAGTGTGTTGCAGGCAGGGGGACGGTATGTTCAAAGGCACAAATGGTACTCTGTGGGAGGGACACACAAACCAATATTGTTAGAGTATAAAGGGCAAGGCATGAGGGGATACTTTAAGCCACGCTGAGCAGAATTTATTCTACACGTAATTGACCATCCTTGAATTACTTTAAGGCCCAGGAACAAGGTGGTGTTTCTTTCTTAGGTGTTCTTTAAGGTAGATTTAAAGGGACAGGACTACGATGGAAACCCAGTTGGGAGGGTTTAAGGAGTGATAGTGAGTCCAAGTGCCACTGGACTCAGCAGCCTGGGACCACTGAGGTGGTGGGAGAGACCTGGGGCCCGAGAGGGAGTGGACGAGGGGAAGTTAGTGCCGAGGAGTCGCGTAGATGGTAAGCAAGCTTCAAGAAGCAAGTTTGAAAAGGGAGGGAGAATAGGATAGGACACAAGGTGAGGAGAAATGTTTGCCTTTCTCTATTTTCATTTTCATTTTTTAAACCAAGAATCTTGAGAAAATAAATCCATCAACGTAGCGAAGGGGAAGAAATTGGAGCGAGTGGGAAAGGGTGAGGCAGGCCCAGGCTAGAGGGAGGAGGGGTCGACAGCGCGCATGCGGCATCCTCTCCGTTTAGCCCCCTCACTGAGATAAGACCATTTTCACGTCGAGCCAGCAGTTGCTGTGGCTCAGTGATACCTTTGGTTTTTATAGCACATTTCCCTTGAGTAATTCAAATTACAGGCAATACACCATCTCTCTTAAATATCTGGCATTTATATAAAAGAGTGAAGATCCTCATTTTTCATTTGAGAACATTGAAATCCAAAGCAGTTAAGGGATTATAAAATGGAACAAAAATTTAAATCTACATCTTACTTTTTTACTGATGCACTATGCTATCTCCTGTGTTTTCTAATGCAAAACAGGGAGGACAATTATGTGAGTGCACAAAAATGTATATTCTGAATTCCCTTTGGTCTGGGCTTTTTTTTTTTCCTATTACTTACTGAATATTCATCTCATAACAAGATCCAAACATCTAGTTTACATGGAACTCTAATATAATTTCATTTGAAGTGGAGCAAAGAATGCATTTTTTTATCATAATAAAAATGTTTCGGGCTTCCCTTGTGGCGCAGTGGTTGAGAGTCCGCCTGCCGATGCAGGGGACACGGGTTCGTGCCCTGGTCTGGGAAGATCCCACATGCCGCGGCGCAGCTGGGCCCGTGAGCCATGGCCGCTGAGCCTGCGCGTCTGGAGCCTGTGCTCCGCAACGGGAGAGGCCACAACAGTGAGAGGCCTGCGTACCGCAAAAATAAATAAAATAAAATGTTTCTATGACTCAGTAAATTCCCTAATGGAAACAACTGTGTCTCGGTTGAATAACGCAAGACGGATACGATGTAAAATAGAGGTGTTTGGACCTAGAGGAAAAAACATGCAAAAGCAAACTGTATTCGTTACTACTATCTCAAGGAAACCGTTCATTCCATTAGTGGGATTTTAAGGGACAATAATATAAAGAAAAACAACCGTTCAACATCATTTGGTATTCTGGTTTTTTAATAGTTTTCTTTCTTTTACTTTCTTGTTAACATTTTCTGCTAGCTTAGGTTTGTTGCAGATAGTACCTACATTACTGCCCAAAGAACCTTCTGCAGGACATTGAAAGCCTGTAAGGTCTTAGGTTCAGTGTTGTAACAAGAGCATGAAAGTGAACATTGCCTGTACAGCTTAGGGATGTCATAAGATGGTGTAAATGCATCTGTGCTGCTGGCCTCCCAAACCAGGAGGCAAAGAACAGCCACTTAATTCCCAGCTCCTCCAACAACACCTCCTCTCCCCACTTTCTTTGGGGTCAGGCTGTAAGGGGGAATGAGTAACAGCTCTGACTTCTTGAGAGAGGTGGAAGAGGAAATGCCACTGATCAGCTGAAGTTATGAAATTACCTTGAACATTTTGGGGTGCCAGCTGTCACAAATAAATGTAGCTTTTATGGCCCAGATGCAAACCAAGAAATGAGCCCTCCAATTTACATCCAGAAAACTCCAATTTGAAGTTGGAAGGTACAGGGTTTATTGAAGATTTTTGTAAAAGAAGGAAAAAACAGTGACTTAAACATTTTTTTTCTCCTTTTTGGCCCTACTGCCCTGACCCTGACCCTAACTAACAGCCTGACACTGACCTTAACTAATGACCTGACGACTTCAACACTTTTTAAAGGAAACATTTTTAAAGTGCACAGTATTGCTGTCTCACATGCAATTATGTAGCTAAGGGACATTTGCACAGAGGAAAAAGGAAAGGTTCTCCCCTCCAAGAAACTCTTTATTGGATTCAATAGGCTAGTGAGACGTATCCCTTATACATATTTGTATGTCAAGGTTTTATAGTAACATAGAGATATTAATAAAAACCAGCATGTTTGATCATTACTCCAGATAGGTCATCTGCAGCTCGGGTTGTAGAATCACAGGTGCAAAATAGCAGGAGAAACTTCCTTGAAAAATAGTAGCTTATGCTTTAGAAAGAGTCTCCATTCTGAATTACTGAGTCATGTACAGATCTAGAAAAACCAGCAAAAGCCATTATGTAAAGAAGCAAAGATATGGGACTTCCCTGGTGGCACAGTGGTTAAGAATCTGCCTGCCAATGCAGGGGACACGGGTTAGATCCCTGGTCCAGGAAGATCCCACATGCCACGGAGCAACTAAGCCCGTGCGCCACAACTACTGAGCCTGCGTGCCACAACTACTGAAGCCCACGCGCCTAGAGCCTGTGCTCCGCAACTAGAGAAGCCACTGCAGTGAGAAGCCCGCACACGGCAACGAAGAGTAGCCCCCGCACGCGGCAACGAAGACCAAATGAAGACAAAAAAAATAAAAACAAAAAACCAAAAGAAGCAAAGAGAATTCAGCCTTAATTGACTCAGATAACACTGAGGAACTCCCTTCTCCGGGTTAAACGGAATGTGGTCCTTTTTCATATGTGGAAGAGTCAAAAACCACTCTTCAGTTACATTAACCCACAGATCTCTGCACATTTTCCAAGCCAGAATGGACTAGGTTTTAAAATGAGAATCTTTCCCAAGTCTGAATGCTTTTTAAATTGTTTTCTTTTAGAAAATCACACCAAAAATTACCCCAAAAATTTATTTAAGGTAATCCTTCAATTCAGTTATTTGTTGCAGCATTCAGAACGGAACTGAAACTGA
Source organism: Pseudorca crassidens (assembly GCF_039906515.1). Classification (NCBI taxonomy): domain Eukaryota; kingdom Metazoa; phylum Chordata; class Mammalia; order Artiodactyla; family Delphinidae; genus Pseudorca; species Pseudorca crassidens. The sequence continues at coordinate 10,634,098 of NC_090313.1, forward strand.
ATAATGCTTGAATATTTTAACAGCAGAAAGCCCAGGCTGAAATATGGCAGATTTAAGCAATGAGGCAGAACGGGGTGTGTGTCGTGCAGACCAATTACTCCCAACTCTTGAGAAGCACAAGTAAAGGAAAAGCCTTTCAGCCACCCAATGTGTAATGATATCTCAGCAAGACAGATGCTGAGCCATAGAATAGCACTGAGCTGAGATGATTTATATTTTTTAAAGCTCAAGGTTTGAAATTTTTTCCTTTGATTCTAATTTCCTTTTTGCAAATTTTTTTTTTTAAACCATGTGAGTCAGTTGCAAAGCTATCATCTGATCTATATGCTACAGCCAGACTTCACGCTCAGTTGAAGCCTCCTCCTTCCTTCGGACTGTTCTTTACATTAGGTTTTTCAATAAAGAGAATAAAATCTTGGGATTCTCTGTGCTACTTTTCTTCCATTCAAGAATCATAACCTTTGAAATAATTTTTAAGTGGAAATTTACGATTACAATTACTATATGTTAGTAGGTCAGCTTTTGTGATACAGTATAATGATCTTAAATTATTATCCAGTATATCCAGTATAATCCATGTTATTCCCTCACTTGCATCAAAGTAAATTTAATCTTGGAAAATCTGTGCTTACATGCAGAAGGGGAAAGAATTTGGATAAAAGCTAGAATACCATTTTATCACATATGAAAGAAACTTTATAGTGGCTTCAAAATACCATGAAGTACTTCCGTTTATCCTGGCTTCCTGATCCCCTTCCACCGCTCAGCCCCTCGACACACACACACTCTCTAATCCCATCTTGCACTTGCTTCTTTTCTTCTCTTTTTGTAGCTCAGTCATGATCATGGGCTGGGGAAGAAGCAATGGTGAAGGTTATGGAGGTTAATAGCAGTGAAGTAAGAATTAAATGATTGTGCTCAAATGCATCATCTGCCCTTAAAAAAAGAAGAAAACTTTTTACTAAACTATAATATAGAAAGAGGCATTTTGCTGAATTTTTACAAACTGAACCCCCCCCCCCAGTGCCCAGCTCAAGAAATATTGACTGTACCTTAGAAGCCCCTCCCCGTACACCTGTCCAGTCATCATGCTTCCCCCTCACCCCAGGGTAAACGCTCTCCTGGGACCAAGCAGATAGGCTAGTGCTGCCTGTGTTTTAACTTGATATAAATGGAATCATTCAGTCCGTACTCTTTTGTCTTGTCTGGCTTCCTTTACTCACTGTTCTATTGGGAAATTCACCCAAGTTTTGTGCTTGGATGTTGTTTGTTGACTCAGATGTTTCAATGGACCACAATTTGCTCTTCCAGTCAGGGGCTGATGGGCACTTGAAGAGTTTAAGTTTGGGACTCTTACAGGTGGCACCGCTGTGGGCTTGGGAGGGTGTAGTTGTGCTGGGCGTGCACACATGTCCAGGAGATATACACCCAGGAGAGGATTTGCCCGGCTGATGAGCGTGTGTATGTTCATCCCTCATTGATGCTGCTTATCTGGGAACAACCGAAAGAGCACTGGTGTTCGGAAAGAGGCCCCTTCCCTCAGGTAGAAGATTCGCGTCAGTGCCTCAGCAGTGAAAGTGGACGTATCTGCCATTCCAGCAGCCACTCACCTGTCTCTATTTTAATTACCCCATTTGGCACATTTATGGGGCAGCAATGCCTGATAGTCAAGAGGATGGCTTGCAGGATCCTGAAGAACCTTCTGAGCTTCTCACCTGCTCTTTGCAGTTTTAAGGTGCAATGATCAACGCATGCTGAGTTCAGATCCATTTAGTCACAAACAGTTATTATATTTCTACTCTCTAAAAGGTGCGATAAAAGTAAATTAAAAGTGGAATCTTGCCCTTAAGGAGCTTACAAGCTTTGGGGAGTATAACTCTAATACAAGTTAGAATGAGATGAGTTCCATTTTAAAAACATATAGGCATGGGGATTATTTTTTAATACTGGTAACCTACACCTGTTAAACATTATGTTCTAGGATAGTTGATTAAATGTTACAAAATATTACGTGTAAACTTATTCTAAACATTTATCTGTTCATCAGTGGCAGACATACGTTCAGGTTAAATGTCACAGAGTATAATTTTATTCTATTCTGTGAGTCTAGGGACACCGATATTTCACACCAACAAATTTATTCAACTGGGAAAGATACTTTCTGCTTGTCTCTCCATCCTTTAGAATATACCTAAAATCCTTTCTTTTATTTCCCACTTATCTGCTGGAGAGTTTAGTTCTGCCATCTGATCTGTCTAATTACTTATTCCACAAATATTTGTTTAACTTACTTTGTGTCAAATATTGTGACAGGCCCCGGATACGGAATAGTGAAAAATTCCCACACGATCCCTGTGCTCCAAGAGTTTACAGTCTCAGGAAGAACAGATATAGAGTTTCAGGTCATACACTATAAGTTCAAATAATGCTCTATGTAGTGGGTTTCATAGTGTCCCCCCAAAATCGATGTCTACCAGAAACCTCAGAATGGGACCTTATTTGGAAATTAGATTTTCGCAAATGTCATCAGTTAAGATCATATTGCTTTAGGGCAAGCCCTAATTTCAATGATTGGTGTCTTTGTAAGAGAAAGGAGAGGGAGATTCAGATAGAGAGACAGAGAAACACACAGGGAAGAGGGCTAAACAATGACAGAGACCAAGGAACAACAAAGACTGCTGAGAAGCTGGGAAGAGTGAAGGAAGGATTTTTTCCCTAGCGCTTTCAGAGAGAACGTGGCATTGCTGGTACCCTGATTTAGCACTTCTGGCCTCTAGAACACCGAGAGAATCAATTTTTGTGTTTTAAGCTACTGATCTTATAATGATTTGTTAACAACAGTCCTAGGAACCTAGTACAGTGAGTGTTAGGTTGAACCATAAGAAATTGCCCGTTTTGACTGCTTTGACCTACACGAACATGGCGACTTCATTTGGTTCAACCCAATATGCTGTGAGCTTGTGAGAGGAAGACCTTGTTGATGAGAGGAAACTTCTCGGAGGGATTTCTGGTGGAACTGAAATCAGAAAAGCAAGTGGAAGTTCATGAAGAACAAGAGAGAAAGGGGAGGAGAGGAGCTCCCAGCAGAGGGACCAGGGCAACAAAGGCTCTGGGGCAGAGGCCTGGACACTTGCGAAGAGCTGAAAGAGGCGGGCATGACTGGAACATGGTGTGGGCACAGGGCCAGGTGAGGCTGGACAGGTAGGAACAGGTAACACAGAATTGGGTGTTAAAACCTAAAGGTTGATGGTTTTGTTCAGGAGCAGTGGACCCCCACTGAAGGGTTTAAGCCAAAAAGTGAGAAGATTACTCTGACCCAGATGCGGGATAGATTTGAAGGAGCCAAACCAGATGACGAGACCGTGGGAGGGAGGGCATGAGCCAGGGGATGTCTCTGACCAGGGAAGCACGGTGGGGATCCAGAGAATGGGCCACCTGAGCAGTTTTTAGGAAAGAGCTCCGTGTTTTTGTTTTGATGGCATTGTCCTGATCAATATACCATCTGCCCTTGTGTCTCTTTGAAGACATTTAATTCTCATAAAATATACATACCAGTCCCGGCAGGCCTACAGCCCCAGTGTTGACTCACATAATCATGTGTAGCAATTCCACTGCCCAAGAAGTCTCTGGAAGGAGAAGCGGCACCTCCTCCTTCTTTTTTTTTCTAATTTCTCTCTTTGCTATTCACCTTGTGTTCACATCACTTTGTTTATATCTCAGCTAGAATAGCTATTACATTTTATTGTCATTATCTGTTTATATAACTATCCATTATAATGTGGGTTCCGTGAGGGCAAATACTGTGCCTCAGTTATTTTTATATCCCCAGAACCTAGCACAGAACCTGCTAAGTCCTGGCCTGTGGGATTTGATTTATAAGTGACTGCATCGGTGTATCAATAAATGAGTCAGCGGACGCATGAATTAAATACTTCGTTTATGCTCTGTCTTCTCAGCCTGTCTTTGGCCCTTTATAATTGCCTTTCTCTTTGGTCTGACAACATATTAACTGCTTTTTTTCCCCCCTGTGTGCTCTACTTACCACTACAAATATTTTTCTACTAGTTGTGGCAATAAACTTTTGGAAAAGAAGTCTCTTCCTCATGAATCTCTTTATATGTAGAGCCATTTTTCTAATTGCTTGCATCTCCTGGAAATGCTCACAGTTTTTGTTCTGTGCCTTTGGGAGCTAATTCTTCAGCACTGTTGTCATCGTAACCATCAAATTATTGAGAATGCGCCGTAGTCAGTGTTCCTCTCAGGGGGAGAGGGGAGGAAGGTGGTGAACAATGGTGGCCCCTTCCCTAAATGAGATACCACCAAAGACAGAAAGTCAAAGATGACTCACAAAGCTATATAAGATATACAAATGGCTAAGGTAAATGTTCATATTATATAAAACCAAAATGGAAGAACAGTTTCTGTAGTGGAATAAGAAAAAAAGGCAAGTTTCCTGAACTAGGAATCAGGACGTAGAATCTCACTGTGGGCTCACAACCAGTTGGACAACTGAGCCATATGTTGTATTGAACTTGGGATGTTCCCCCAAAATGCTCGTGTTCTCTCTGGCCATTTTGAATATCCCCACATGGTAGGAGGGAAGAGCTGCCACCTCTCTTCTCATTATAAAAGCTTCCTTGGGGCTTCCCTGGTGGCGCAGTGGTTGGGAGTCCGCCTGCCGATGCAGGGGACACGGGTTCGTGCCCCGGTCCGGGAAGATCCCACGTGCCGCGGAGTGGCTGGGCCCGTGAGCCATGGCCGCTGGGCCTGCGCGTCCGGAGCCTGTGCTCCGCAACGGGAGAGGCCACAACAGTGAGAGGCCTGCATACCGCAAAAAAAAAAAAAAGCTTCCTTGGCCTCTCATGCTCACCTTTCCACAAATCCAGGACAGTTGTCATTATAAAGTAAAAGCATAAGAAATAGAGACACAGATGTAGAGAACAAATGTATGGATACCGGGCGGGAGGGAAGAGGGGGGATGAATTGGGAGATTGGGGTTGACATGTATACACTACAGTGTATAAAATAGATAACTAATGAGAACAGACTGTATAGCACAGGGAACTCTACTCAGTGCTCTATGGTGATCTAAATGGGAAGGAAATCCGAAGAAGAGGAGATACATGTTTACGTATAACTGATTCACTTTGCTGTACAGCAGAAACTGACACAGTGTTGTAAAACAGCTCTACTCCAATAAAAATTAATTTAACAAAATAAAGTAAAAGCATCTACCCCCTTGTCATGATATTTAGGGGATATTTTGTCATACTGTAATAGAAATGCGTTGACCAGTCCCAAGAATAATAAATATTTAAAGTTTTGTTTTTAACTAAAATAACATTGGTTATTTTAATATTTTAAAATATTTTAAAATATTATTTTAATAAAATAAGCTAATGTACTTTATGCCTCAAGTAAGTCTTTAAAGATATATATCATCTTTATAAATTGCAACTTTCTGATAACTAACGAGGTAATCATGGAACTAATGCTATGGAAATAGCTTTAATATGTTTTCTCATAATATATGCTAATATATGTTAATTTTAAGTAATTTGAGCAAACCAGAGAAAACTAATTTCATAATTCTGCTTCTTTACCCCTAGAAATAACCACTATTACCAGTTGGAATATATCCTTCCAGATTTGTTATATATAAATGATGAGGTCTCATAATATGTACTCTTTTATATTATCTACTTTTTAAGGACACATATACACACACACAGATTATAAGATTTATAAGATTTAAGATTTATAGATCTATGTCATCCATTATAAGAGCTTCATAGAGTCTTTTTGCATGAATGTACCATAATTTATTTTGCCAGTCCTTACTGGGGATAAGTGTTTAGTTTATTAGTTTATTTCTAATTTTTTTAATATTACTGACAGAGTAGCATTGAACTGCCATGTACTTTTTTTTTTTAACATTTTTTTTATGTAGACCATTTTTAAAGTCTTTATTGAATTTGTTACAGTATTGCTTTTGTTTTTATGTTTTGGTTTTTTGGCCACGAGACATGTGGAATCTTAGCTCCCTGACCAAGGATCGAACCCATACTGCCTGCTTTGGAAGGCAAAGTCTTAACCACTGGACTGCCAGTGAAGTCCCTGCCATGTATTTATGTCTTTGCCCGTTTGTTCAAATATTTCCTTAAGATAAAGTCTCAAAAATGATATTGCTGGATCAAAGTAGACACATCTTTAATATTTTAAAACATACTATCACATTGCCTTCTGAAAAAGTTGTACCATTTTATATTAACAAAAATTCCCATTTCCCCATAACCTCACATTTTTTAACTTTTGATAGTCTGATATGCAAAAGTAATAATTTTATTTGTGTGTTTATAGTACCTATAAGTATTTGTGTTTGAGCATCTTTTCATTAATTTTGAAGCAGTTGTATAATTTTGTGAATTTGTCTTTTCCAAAATTAGTTTGTGAACACTTTTTATAAATCAAGAAATATATATCCAATATTTTTCAAAAAAAAAAAAAAAGCATATACCCCATAGGGGGTAAGAAGCTGGTACCTTTTGAAACGTGCTTCCATAACCCCACAAAGAAAGACTGCCTGAACTAAAGTACTCTTTGACCTCTTAGCTCAGCATTTGTGATGTAAAGCCTCAGCTTCTGTGAAACCTAAACTGTAAAAATATAAAAACAAACTTATAGAAATAAATAAACAAACAAATAATAAAACCATTTGCTTGTCAATTCCCAGATATTTCATGGCACGTAATTGAATAATTCCCAAGCATCTTTACAACTACATAGAGAACTTTTGCTTTATGTACCAAATGTGGTGTTTCTATTTGAGCTATTCTTTCATGAATCTGCTAGGCTAAATGATCAATTTCTTTGACATTTTCCCCCTTTCAAATGTCACCACTTAGGATTTTCATTTCTTTTTTTCATTCTTTTGATTTCTAATTCTAACACACATATTTATAAAACACTTTGGTGTTTAAATATGTTAGTGATAATAAGTCAGTCAATGAAAAAAAAAATTATGTTTCATATGGAAAGGGGATTATGTTTGGGAATAAAATAACATACATTTTTCTTCTAATTTTTTTTTTCTGGTTTAGTTTTTTGTTTAGTTTTCTTTTTGTTTTCCCTGTGCTCAGACTTTGAACACTCAGAGTAAGGCAGGAGACCAAGATATACTTGGTAGGGCTTTACTGCCATCTACCGTTTCTTCATGTAATAACTCATTGTTCCTTTGATTCAAAAATTCTGATAGACTGTGACTTATATTACTAAAGATTCCCCCCTTCTTTCTATTCTTTTCTTTAGTTAAAGCAAAGTGAAGCAAACGCAGACACCAAAGAAAAGCTCCCTTTGCGACTTCGAATCTTTGAAAAATTTCCAAACAGACCGCAAATGGTGAAAATCTCAAAGCTTCCTTCAGATTTTACAGTTCCTAAAATCAGGTATTAAAGTATTTCTTTAATTGTATATCTCAAATACACCATAAAACATTCATCTTAAATCTGATTCAGCCCTTTCAAACTCATGTGGGTGTGGTGTCTTTCTATTTTGAAGTTATTATCCATACTGCTACTCTGTCTTCCTCTGTTTTAAAACCGTTGACCCCTTTAAGCAATACATCCAGAGCAGAGTCAAGTGTGTTAGCCTGGGCAAGAAGGCTGCTGACCGCTGCCTCGCCCTGAGATGGCCCCTCGGGGATTTGACTTCACAGGTAACTGGCACAGGTGGTCCAGCTTACAAAGATGCTCGTAGACATTGGCCTCTGACCCTCAACCATGTAAGGATAAAATTGCCTCTGAGGCCCTTTTATTTTCAAGGAAATGGAGAAACTGCCACTGGCCAGGTTTCCAGACTACTGTGACAGCGTTTGTTTAGAATGCCACGTCCGGGTGCAATATAATTTGTCTTCCATTTTTTAAAAGAAGAACCATGGCATTTTGCACTCACACTAATATGATTTTCTACCACTTTGCCCTCAAGTTAAACAATTGCATTGAAGATGCTTCAAAATGCTTATTTTTAATAATTAAAGGAAATTCTTCCAATTATAGCTCAAAAATTACAAGTAGAACCAGAGTAATATCAAAAATGACATTTTTTATGTAACTAGTTTTAAAACAATTCTATGGGGAGGTTATAAAAGCATGAGACTGGATGTGGTGCCATAATATTTAAAATTCAAATCAAAATACATTTGCAATTCTGATTAAAAAAATTTTTTAATGTGAAAAATATGACATATATAAAAGAGCCGTAAATTAGATTCAAGATTAGTGATTATTGGAAAGATGTTATCTGAATTCTCCCCATGCTTTAAAGATCAGATGAAGTAAGTTTCTTATGAGTTATTTTGAGTCTTTAAATGTAAAATTATCTCTAAAAAGATTCTTATGATAAATGAAAGTTCAAAGAGATGAACTAATTCCTCCAAGTCTTAGAGGGGAAAAAAAGTATCTTATTACCACAGTAGGAGTCAAAAGATACCATTAATTACTGAATATTGTTGCTTAAAAGTAATTTAAGGGATGTGAGTTTTTTAAAACAGGAATAACTGAAGATTCAGGAATTTTTCTCTGAATTCACCATTTTGCAAATTATATGTGTAGTTAAATCTAAACACCTCTTGGTGTGACATGTCCTATTTTCTGTGAACTTTTGTCACTGCTTTATCTTAGCTCGGGCAAATGCATCATTGCAAAATGCCATCCCTTGCTCCATTTCATTAATAATGCTTGACATAATGTGTATTTCTTTTGCAAAGGGAAAGTTTCATGAAGCAGTTTATTGATCGCCAGCAACAGGACACCTGCTGCCTCTTACGAAGCCTTCCATCTACCTCTTCCTCATCCTGTGATCACTCCAAACGGTCTGCGATTGAGGACAAGTACATTGACCAAAAAGTAAGAATCACTGTCTCAAATAACCAGATTTTTCTTCAGCCTGTGTGTTAGAGAAAAGAACCACATAACTGGGTGGGGTCCTGAAATCTAATGTCTCAGGAGAATAATGAAAAAAATAATTTTAGTGGTTGGAGAAATTACTAAACCTAACATTTGTAAATTTGTTAATTTAAAATTTGCATTTCTACAGGTTAGCTTTTGAGCCCTGCCATGTGGCAGCCGGGTGACTTCCAATAGATCAAAAGCCTCCCCAAACCTGCATTTTCTCAAGTGTAGAAGGAAGGGCTCTGAGCTCTCAAGTTCAGCACAGGTTTAATGGTGGCCTGTACATTACTTTCTGCAGGAGACCTTACTTATTCCAGTTATTATGCCAGGGAGACTAACCAGAGCCAAGTTTCTCTAAAATTAGTCCAAATAACTGTCATTTATTGAGTTTACTAAGGCCTGCGGCAGGAATTATCTCTAGGCACATTATCTTATTCATGTTCTGATTTACCTATATCTTTATCATTTGAAAAGTAGATAGGGAATTTTTTTTTCCCGAATTCTACAGTTAGAAAATGAAAGATCAATAGCAGAGTTTGTGAAAGAGATTACACATTAGAGTTTGTTTGCAAAAGCATCGAATTCACTTGCGAGTATTTCTCTTTGAAAGTCCTAGTTTCTATTTTAATCCTTTAAATTGTTGCCACCTTTTTTCTATGGCTTATCATCAAATACATATTTCTCTATTATCATGTGAAAATAAAATAGCAGCTCCTTCATTCTCCAAGATTCTGTTTCTCCCCATTCTCCAAAGATTACCCTTGCAAAGGACCTTTACTTATTCCTCTCCTCCTCCTTCTCTCCCATCTCCTCCCCAAATGAAATGAACTTCTGCCCTTTATCACTCCCCGATTCCTTGTTTCTCTGCTGTAGTTGAGTGATTTTCTTCTCAATTATGATGATAATGATTTCCTTTGTAGTGTGTCTCTTCTCACTCAAGAATTTTCATTTATTTCTTTTCTTTCAGTTATCTACAGATGTTATTCCTCTGTTTTAGAGATTCCAAGATTGTAGATGACAAGTCTGATGCCAATGTCATTTTTTTTTTTCCATGTGAAAGTAATTCGGTTTTTCTTTGGTAGTTGGTTGGTTTTCTGGTTTCTCTTGGGAAGCTTGTAAGACTTTCTACATCTCCTTGGAGTGCAAAAACTTTACCAGGATATACTTTGTATGTCTTTTATCATCAGAACTGCCCAAACTGGGGAGTCTTTTCAGTTTGCTAACTAAGAATATAAGAAATTTTCATTTATTATTTGTTCAATTATTACTTTTCCATCTGCTCCTTTTTTCCCCCTACTTTTCTCTTATGATTGTTATCTCTCTTTTTCTTCTGTGTTTTGAAATATTTGTTCTGCTTAATCTTTCAGGCCACTAATTTGATTTCAACTGAGATCATCCTTTGCTTTTAAAGTTTGAGTGAAAAAATCATGAAATGTGTGTGGAGAGGGGCACACGCACGCAATACTGTTACCTCTCCTTAAAGACTTTCAGGAGACTGTACTCTTCTAAAAGAATTGTCACTAAACTTGTCATGTCCCTTCCCCGTAGTTACGTTTGTGCAATACTGTGCACAAGGCATAGAAGCAAAAAGTTTCTATGTTAGTGGATAAGCAAGTGGGAGGATAATGGCCTGGTTTCAGACAATCATTCTGAAATTGCATTTTACACATGAGAACACAGATGGCTTATTTTCTAAATTTATTTCAAAGGCAGAACTTTAAGCCAGAGGGTGTGCAGTGAAGCCCCAGTCTGGGCTCAGGTTGCACCCAGCCCTCTCCAGGAAGAGTGCCAGGAGTCGATATCATGGATGCCCAACATGGCAAATCCACAACTTGCTTTTTTAAATCCCGAGTAACGATATCCCACTGGAAATACAAAATTAAAATCTTAGTCTGTGAAATTTAATTTTCTCTCGAAAAGGGAAAAGATGTCTCTTACATTTCCTGAACAGAATATTTTGAAATTGGTGAGAAAAAATAAATAAAAAGGTTCTTAGCAGGTGAGTGGGATGGGGGGGTGTGTCTAAGGGGACTTTTCATCCTTCTATGTTTGTGGCTTCTTTTTATATTCTCATTTAACAGTTATTTTTAACTAACTGAAAGTAAGATAACAATTATAGCTTTATTCTGTAATCTTACACTTGTCTCTCTCATAATCCCCTAAAATATAATGAACTAGCAAAGACATTGATCCTGGGGGCGGGATCGAAGTCCCTCAGCTCTAAAGAGACTAGAACTTCTTGGAGACTGCGGGCCGTCCCCCATCTATAAAGTCCGTTGATTCAAACACACAATACATGGTCTTATACAAGGACGGTGATCGGCCATGGTTAAGTTGCCCTTCATCCCCTGTCAGGCTCATTGGCCATATGTAGATAAACTACAGTTAGAACAATATTGTTTATCTTTTTACAGCCTTCAGCATCTGGAAAGGGGCACATAGGGAACATAGTTTCTCTTCATCTCAGCAGTAGCTACCCTGTTGGGGCAGCAGCAAAAAAGACTGACCATGCTGCCACCCATTCTTAAAGCTTTGACTTTCCTCAGGCTGCTAGGAAAGTAGACTTAACAGTTCCTTTCACCGTCCTGTTTCCAGCTTGAGCTCCTGGCGTTCTTTATAAATACTAATGATCTGTCATCCTTGAGGGCTTTGGGCCAGGGAAACCCAAAACAGATAATTCCACTCAATGAATTTCAGTGGTAAGGATTTAAGGGAAGTAGGAATCGAGGAGAAAGCAGTCTGGTATCTGTATTTTTAAATATGGCAAGCCTTTTTCATTTTTCTTAAGAAACCCCAAAGCCACTTAAAAACAAAAATACACAAACACACGAGAAAAATCCTGAACAGAGACCACACCACCGTTAGCTCCCCTGATAAAGTATTTTTCGGGAAGCACTTGCAAATTTCTATTACATTCCAGTTGCCTTTGGAAATACGAGTCATTATCAAGTGGACAGCAAGGTCCTTCACTCTGCGTGAAGAAACTCTCCTGGCCCCCTGCAAACAGAGGCTGTTTTCCCCAAAGAGTAGTAAGAAATCAAAAGAAAAAGAGAGGCTGGCTTTTGGTGATTCTCATAATGTGAACAAAGGAGCAATAAAATAAAAGTTTTCTCTTAACGACTACCTGTCAGGAAGAAACTTCTGACACCCTCTATACTAGAGGGACTCACTTTTCTCTTGCCAAGGAAAACACTGAGTCCCCAGGCACCTGGACATCACAAGTTAAGGGGAAAACCTGACAACAAAAGCCAGGAGGGGTGGAGGTGGAGTTGTTTGATTAAGCAACGTGGAAACACAAAAGCAAATGTTAGGCAAGATTTTCTCAAGTAATTACCCTGGCTTTGAACAACTGTAAGGAATTCCCATGGCAACCTCACTTTGCAAAGACCATGTTTTTAAAAATAGCCCTGTCTGATTACCTTTATCACATAGTTTAAAATACCTGTCCTTCTCTGTAAGCAATGAGCAAACAAAACTGTAACATCTTTTAAGCGTTGTGTGGTTTGCTCAGATCCTAAAGGAAAAAGACAGCAAACAGTGTGGTCCCTCTTTTCCCTTGGGGTGTCCTTCCAAACCCCACAGAAAAGGCATTCCCAAGTGCCAGTTCCCACATCTCTTTCCCTTTCCACTCCCCTACACCCCCGTGGGCATCTTCAAGGGGTCCCCTTTCCTCCTGATTAAAGGATAAACCTGCAGATCTTCAGAGGAGTCTTATAGTTTCCAAGCAGAAGGGGATCGGGCAGTGGTTTTCTACTCATTTTTCCCCTCTGTATTATTGGAATTAAACCCTCAATTCCTTAAGTAGAGTGCCTGCATAAACTGAGATGTGAACTTGGCTTTCCAGTAACCTTGTTCATAAAAGCAGCTCACTCTGTCCTCAAGTGAATCATCTCATCAACGTCAAGGTTTCCACTGTGGTTGGATCTAAGGACTCTCTCTGTCTCTGACGGACCTCCCTGGTCCTTCTGCCCTGCTGTCTTGGCTGGGGAGCCACTTCTGGGGTCAGAATCTGCCGTGTCTGGGGAACATGAGGGCCCATCACAGAGTCACATCAGCATGAGACAGACGGAGAGATGAGGGCTGTCCCAGTCACCCCCTTGTATCCCTGCACTTCTCAGAACCGTAATCAGAACCCATATGATAAAGAACAGTGAGGATTTATTTCTCCAACAATAGAGCAATGTCTGCTCTCTCTCTTACCTGTCTCTTTTCTGCTAAACACATAGAAAGTTCCATAGTAAGCCTTCATAATTAATAGCTAACACGTGTACAAAATGAGGAGGAAAACAAAAAAGTAATTACTGTGTTTTGTTTACCCTTTACATTTCCATAAGTCTTCAGCAGTCACTCAGTCATTCAACAAACATTTATGGAACACCTGTTATTCGTCTGGCACTCTTCTGGGCTATGGGAATTCAACAATGAGTGAGATGTGAACTATGCCCTTTAGAATCTCTTAGTCTAATGGGGAGAAACACGTGTGAATGGATGAAAGTAAAAACTATTACAGGAGCATGAGACAGAACCCCCTAAGTCCTTCCTGCAGGAGAAGGAAGACTGAGCCAAAGAGGACAAATTGCTCCAAGCAGGGAGGGAAGCATGTGGAAAATATGGACAGCATGATCTCCTTAATGTAACTGATTGTGAGAAGCAGAATAGAATAGTCATTAAGACCAGTAATACTGATTACATGATGTAGGTTCCAATCCTCATTTATAAACAGAGGTAATTCTTATTTTTAAGGTTTGTTGTGAGAATTAAATAATATATGTTAAATGCTTAGCATCGCACCTGGCATAGCATATGATATGTGCCTATCAAACCAGATAAGAAAAGTTACTTTAGGAACTTACCTGACTGTCCAGTGGTTACGACTCGATGCTTTCACTGCCTGGGCCCGGGGTCAATCGCTGGTTTGGAAATGAAGATCCTGCAAGCTACACGGCACAGCCAATAAAAAAAAGAAAAAAAAAAGTTACTTTAATTAAACCATGCCATGAAGTCAGATTCAGCAAATAGACATATTCATCAATCAAGAAAAATTACTTTTACTTAAATTAACCTTTAGATGTGACAGTCTAGTTGAGCACAATATGTTAGTTACTGATTTATTTTCCTTACTGTCCCTGAGCCTGATTTTTTTTTAGTCTGATTTTTGATGATATTTCAGTTGCAACCCCCGTGCCTACCTAGTGTCTTAGCCTCAAGAAGTAAATTAGGGCTTCCCTGGTGGCGCAGTGGTTGAGTCCGCCTGCCGATGCAGGGGACATGGGTTCATGCCCCGGTCCGGGAAGATCCCACATACCGCGGAGCGGCTGGGCCCTTGAGCCATGGCCGCTGAGCCTGCGCGTCCAGAGCCTGTGCTCCGCAACGGCAGAGGCCACAACAGTGAGAGGCCCGCGTATCGCAAAAAAAAAAAAAAAAGTAAAGAAGTAAATTAAATTGTTCTGGAAAGGTTTACTGTTCACAAAACCTTGTTGATTGCCATACAGCATTTTATAATTTTCTGCGTAATCATAGAGTATTTGATGGTTTGTTCCAGTAACTCCACATGTAGCAAGTTGCTCAGCTTGATCTATAATTTCCAGGATGAACGTTAACTCACTTTAAAAAAAAGAGAATAGCCTGTTTTCATCTTTTGGGCTTTTACTCTTCTGAAAGAAATTTCTAAAATAATAGCTTAGCATCTCTGCAGTGCCATTCAAGACACGTCTCTAGGAGAAGAGTGGCAGATTACATGTTACTACCACTAACCAGAAGCTGTATCGCAAAGATACAAAGTAGTGTGGTCCCAGGGAGGGAAGAAGTGTGTCCATCAAACCCAGTATGAAAACCCTACCACTTCTCTCTTTAGTATACAAATGCTTTAGTAGATAATTGATTGCCCACTTATTCACAGTAATAATGAAGATGCATCATTTAAATGACAACCTTTTTTTCATTTTTATTGATCTTTGCAGTACGTTTGTGAGCTCAAATTAAAATATGGCTGCATTTATGTGCACAGTCTTCATTTGACAATCATTTCTAGAGGACTTTTATATGCAGTGTGCTGGGTTATGGGTTAAAAACACATATTGCTGCTTTCAACTAACTCGAGAATAGGAATTCCCTATCAGTGATTGTTTTTTCAGAATATTTAATTGTGTGATTATTTTTAGTTTGGAATTATATGTAATTTGTTTGCATTCCTTAGGTGCACATTTATTGGGAGTCAAAAGTAAATCAGTCTAGGATTAAGCATCTTTTATACATAATATAGAAGGCTTTTGATCAAGTGTTTTTGGTACAGTCTCCAAAACAGGTCTGGGAGAGCTGAGGTTGCAGCTAAACCTATCTTTGAAATTTACATTTTGCTCTACTTTTTAAACATGCTTCCCCTTTGAGTATAGTCGTACTTATAAATTGTATTTTCCATTAAGTCTCAATGTGTTATAGTTGATGCTTCTGCTGACATTCTTGTTCTTTGGATCTGAAGTTCAAATACAGTTGAATTGTAATTGGAGACCAGTAGCTGCTCCTTGTACTATCAGAGTGCCATGGATTTTAAATTCACAAACAACTGCTTGGTTAAAAGCATCTGGCATTTTCTCCCAGAATCATAAATCCACTCATCTTTTTTTAATCTCTGCAGATTTTCAGTCTTTGTCTTTCTGTTTATATGAACTATAACCACGAAGTCATTTTGTTTTTTACTTATATAATCTAAATCTCCCTAGCATGTATTATATTTTATTACCAGTTAGCACTATATATAAACATATCTAATTTTTTTCTATAATTGAAGATAATGTTTTCCCCTCATGCTTTGCCTCATCAGTTATTATACTTGTTTAGCTGAGATATAAGTTGTTGGAGATTTGACCAACTCTGCAATGACAAGCATTAGTGACTAAAGCACAGTCATAAAATTCAAGTGCCAAAAAGCCAAGCCAATGAAGTTTCCAATCATTTAGTTTCTAGTTTTACAAGACTGTCCTATATCTCAAGTGAATAGAGGCATTTCAAAATAAGCAGTCCTCCTTTGTAAGTTTTACCTGCTTCACATCTGTTATTTTAAGGATTCACTTCATAAGAAAAAAAAAAAGGTAGAACACAGAGCTATCTTTTAATATTAAGAAATTTATTCATTCTTTCAATATATTTCAGAATTGAAATATGCACAGTGCTAGACTGGAGGAAAATGTAGTGGACAAGGCATACACCATCCTTATCATATGGAGTTTATGATCTAGTGGAATTCACAGAAAGACAAAAAGATGTTTCACACACAGAGCAGGGACTGACATGTATGGGGTGCCCTGGACCCCAAAGGAAGAGTAAAGATTTGGGAGGTTTGTGTGTGTGTGTGCACACATGTCTGCATATGTGCTTGTACACGTACATCTTTATATATATTTTTAACTTTCCTGCCTGGTATTTTCTCAGGATTCAGAATTTATGATGTTGAAATAACTTAAGATCAGAAATCTTGACCCATCATCTAAAACTCCCTTTTTACAAAAGTCACATTCTAAGACATATTTCAAACCTTCCTAACACACCTTCCTAATACAATGGTATTCACCTTTATATACATTGTAATAGGACTCTTTTAATCTTGCTGCCACCAACACTAATCACGTTTTTAAAATTCTTTCTTTCTAAGCATAATGTCAATTCTGCAAAAAGTTTATTTTATGGAAACATCTTGCCATGCACAGGATCTGTCGTATGCACTTTGGGATTAATTTTCAGTTCACAGGTGCATGAAAAATTCAAATACAGATAAATGAGGTACCACCTTCAACGTGTGTAATTTTAAGTAATTGCTCAGTTCCAATTACTGTGTTTTATGTGGGAGACTTATTCAATAAAGTGGCTCGTTATAATAATTACACTATACCTTTCCAGCAGAAATGACATTCATCAAGCCTTGTTCACTGGACCATGATTTGGGGCTTAATGGTCATATGTTTTTATAAATTCTCTCCCACTTAATATCAATCTATGAATATTTTTAAAGTGAGAAAAGAAAAATAAGGCCTCTCAAACTTTTTCCCACTTAGCAACAGAAATGTACTGTTAACAACTCCAAATCAGAAAAGTTAGTTGAATATTTATAATGTTTGTGGTTTTCTTTCTCAGATAAATATTAATGGCTTCATTTTGAAGATCACTAGAGTGAAAGATGGTTCTTTAGATCTAAGCATGGAGCATCCCAAAAGAATCTAATATTCCCTGATAGGTTTGTGGTTACTCCCAGGTGATTGAATAAATTGAATTAATGTTTTGGTTAACTAAAAGTTGTGATGGATCCCTGATTTTAAGGATTCAATAAATGTAAAATATAAATCCTATAAACCATCCTGGCTCTAATGGGTTAGAAAGGTCATTGATCTCTTTTCATGCTTCAGCACTGTTATTCTGAAAATCAGTTATGGATATATAGAACAAAGAAAAAAATTGGCTAGTTTAGAGTTTGTATTAGGAGTTGAGAGAAGTAAGAGCATGTTATATGTGCAAACCAAATCTTCCAAGTCAAGCAGACAATGTTTTATTACAGTATAGCTTGGAAAATTCTTTTCTTTATACTTCTTTTTTTTAATACTGTTTTTTAAAATACTTTTAAAATACTGTGACATTTTACATAGACATCATGATGTAGTGAAAAGCTGTACAATCCAGAACTCTAATCATAATTCTGCAATTTATTATCTGGGTAACCTTAGACAGCCTAATTTCTATGAACCTCAGATTTCCCATCTGTAAAAAAGAGATAATAATACTACTTATGAAGATTAATTTGAAGATATGTAATATGTAATATAGTACCTCAACACATGATCAAACAGCCGAGGAAATGAATAAGGATTTAGAGGATTTGAAATATACAGTTTACCAGTTTCATGTTATGGCCATTTATACAATTCTTCATTCAATGACTAAAGAATATATTCTGATTCAAGAACACATGAATGATTTATAGAACATGACCACTTACTATACCACAAAGGAATTCTGAATATAAACCAAATCAGTATCTTAGAGAAGGAGTTATTTGACCAACATAAAATTAGAAACCAAATAACAACCACAAAAATCACCTACACATTTAAAAATTTTAAAACCACTTCCATATAACTGAAGGAGTATAGAAGACACCACAATGGAAATAAAAAGTATCTAGAACTGAAAAATAATGAACATAATATATATCAAACTTATGAGAAGTAGCTAAAGGCATTTTTAGAGGAAAAATCATAGCCTTGAATGCATATTTAATAAAGGAATAAATGTTGACATTAATCTTCCAAGTATTCAACTCAGGTAATTAGAAAAATATCAACCAACAAAACACTAAAACAGCAGGAAGAAAGAGATAATAAAGATAAAAGCAGATTTTTTCTCTGAATTAAACATTTTGCAAATTACATTTGTAATTAAATCTAAATACCTTTTGGTGTGACATGTCTTATTTTCTGTGAACTTTTGTCACTGCTTTATCTTAGCGCAGGCAAATGCATCACTGCAAAATGCCATCCCTTGCTCCATTTCATTAATAATGCTTAACATGTGTACTTCTTTTGCAAAGGGAAGGTTTTATGAAGCAGTTTATTGATCGTCAGCAACAGGACACTTGCTGCCTCTTAGGAAGCCCATCATAGGGGCTCTATCCTCATGACCTCATCTGAACCTAATTGCCTTCCAAAGCCTCCTCTCCTAATATCATCACACTGGGGTTAGGGCTTCAACATATGGATTTTGGGGGGACACAAACATTCAGTCAATAACACACAGCACTGTAGGGAAGAAGCCAAGGTTAGTTGCAGGGCATCACATGTTTCTGGGAACAGGCAAACACCCTCTTCCCTCTACACTAAAGAAAAATATCCAGGGGACTTCCCTGGCGGTCCACTGGTTAAGACTCCACGCTCCCAATGCAGGGGGCCCAGGTTCGATCCCTGGTCAGGGAACTAAGATCCCACATACCGCATCTAAGCCGTGTGCCACAACTAGAGAAGCCCGCAGCCAAAAATAAATAAATTAATTAAAGAAACAGAAAAACATCCAGGAGTGGAATCAAAAATAACAAGAGTGATAAAGGAAAGAGCAGATCCAGATAAAATTGGTCGTGTCAGGGGGGAGTGAAAGCAGAGCCAGGAAATCCCAGAAAGAAAGCTGCCACATTTGATCCCTGTATTCTTAACAGAAGAGGAAGCTCTGAAGTTAGGAGAGAAATATTGGAAATGCAGGAAAACAAATTTTGCATGAAAATGAGCAACTGAAAATCATCAAAGTCAAGTTCCCTACAAAAGTTACAAGAAAAAGAGAATCAGGGAGGGAATGCTATCCTATAGACAGGTAAAGAATCAAGCATGTATCTTGCCTTCTCCTTATGAATTGAACTACTGAGTAACCAAATAATACATGTGGGGAGGTGCCTCATTATAAAAGTAATCCAACTAATAAATGAAAAAGAAATGACAATTTTACAAACTGGGTGAATCAATCATCTAAGCAACGAATATCAGTACTGTTAACATCACAAAAAGAGGGACAACCAGACATGATGCGCATTCAGATCAAACCTGAGTGTGATGAAACTCAGAATCCAGTTGCCAATTTGCAGAAAGTACAGAGGACAGAAGAACATGGTGAACTATACCATGAATGTACACTTAGCAAAACCAGGCTCCAGGAAGCTATGGGTCAAATGGCCCAGGATCTTCAACTGTAAAGGGGAAAAAAAGAGGAACCTGTAGATTAAAACACCTAAAGGCAGTGCCAGAAAATTGGCTCGACCCGTCCATTGCTATGCCCTTCAGCTCCAATGTATTCAACCACAGATAACTCTACGCAAAATGATTTGAAGTTCCAGGGTCTTGAATTCCATGTTCAAGTGCACAATTCTGGGACAATCTTGTAAATTAAAATTTTAAGACTTAAAAAAATCACTTATGTTTTGTTTGAACATTTAAATTTAATGTATTTGTTTTTGATTATTAATTCAGTCACAGAACAGTTATCTTGTGGAGCTGAATGTATCAGGTTTGCAAATATAAAATCACCCAAAGAAAGAGGCTTTTCAACTAATCTTTTATTTTTTTCAATTCAAATGCTATGTAAATATGTCACCCATACCCTTCTTTTTAAGTCCTGCATTTCTGATAGGTTTATATCCAGAATGAACAGTTACACCTTTCATAAGCTGTAATTCCTTAAGTGCTTTGATCATTATTTCAGGTCCTGTCAGTATCTTCTGGAGCCAGAAGAGGGCATTGCAGAGCAGTGTAGCTGGTGCTGTCGGCTGAAAGAACTGCGCGAAGCTTTACTAAAGAAATAGAACTAGATAGTCACTACAGGCCTTCTTTATTTACCAGCAGAAAGAACAGTTTCTAAATACATATCAAGGCTATCAAATACAGGTAGGTAGGTAGATAGATTAGGTAGATAGATAGCTATAGATATCTCCTTTCTTCTTTCAAGAATATCCCAAACCTGAATTGAAGTTATTCTATTACGGTGTTTATTCTTCTACTTATTCTGTTGTTAGTTACAAAAGCAGTTTTCAAGGACTCCTTGGTACGGATTAATAGCATATTCTGTTTTACCTGGTTCAAGTTTAGGACAAAGGAGATTTGGAAGCCCTTTAGAAACCATGTGCAGTGCAAGAAGTTATTTGGAAACAATACAACACATGTTGTCCCCAGTGTCCACAAAGGTTTTTCCCAACGTGAAGAACACTGTTTTAAGTGTCAGCTGCCCAATTACAGGGGCAGAAGCCGGGTGATTGAGTTCAGACCATCTCCTTACACTAGGGGAAAGACGGCTAAGGCCTGTCTTTGTCCTTTGAAGATGAAGCAAGTGTAGGATCCACAGTTCTCTCCTGAAACTTGCCTTCCCGGGGCCTCTGTAGCCTGAGCCCTTTCATAACTGGTGAGCACTTTCAGCTGAGTCTTCTATCTCCAAAGTGACTCTAAACAATGTTCCTCAGGAGATGTGCTGTCACCTCGGGGAGGTTCAATCAACGCACAAAGTCACTCGTCAGCAGAGGAGAGAAGATGTAAGAAAGTTTCATGATTTGATCATGGTAAACAGCCTTTTGTGTGTTACCCTGAAAATATAATTTCAAAAAGGAAAAATGACTTCCATTCTAGTTTCCTTATCTACACATTAATTTATTCTCCCAAGAGTTCTAGTGAGTAATGAAACCAGCTCAGTTTTTCATTATTGGAAACAAAAGAGTGTACCACCTCTCCTCACGTGAGGGAAATTGCCAGCGTGTGCAGTGATCCTTCCCTTCATTACAGATTTGCTGTGGAAGAGGAAAGTTCTCTTGCTAGTGATGATGCTATGTAGGTTGTCGGCTGTGGTGTGATGACCAGCACTTTCCCAGCTCTGGCAGTATGGCCACATGGGTTGACACTATAGCATTCGTTTATAGGTTTGTTTGCAGATTGGAGCTCTGTGACTTTGTACCTCAAGTTACCCATCTCTTGTTCAAGAGAAACTGGATGGTCTGTTTTTTCTGAATATAGAGTTATTCTGTCTCCTGCTTGATTTTCCTCCCTCAACTTTGTTTGAAAGTGTTTCCTCCATTCTCCTTGCTTAAAGGACCGCCTAGCTCAGCACTTGCACAGGTAGTTTGCACCAAGTTAATCTGCCCTGTGTACATTTCCAGCTTTAGTCCTTCACCCACTGCTTCTTTCGCTTGTAGAAATCTTAACTATCCTTCAAGACCCAATACGACTTCTTCAATCAAGTCTTTGCTAACTATTTGAGACACACCTAGTTCTCCCCGACCCAGAGCCCTGCAGCCCCCCTTATCTTTTCTATGGTGCATAGCACCTAGCATTTTACTAGCTACTGTACCCTGCTTTTTACTGATAATCTCATGACTCTCCAATAGTCACTAAAATCATACTAAGTGCTCAGGAAATCTAGTCTAATCTATTGATCAAAATGAGTGGGACATTGTCTAAGTACCTGAGGTCTGCAGCTACACTTCCTAGTTATTGAATCTTCCCAGGCTGGTGTTGTCTCTCTTCTTTCTCTGCCCTTTTCCTGCCCACCCTGGATCCCTGTATACCTGTCACCAATCTTCTGTAACTGTCAAACAGTACAGAGCTGAGTCTGTGGAGTGTATCTTCTAGTTTGTAGCCAGCCTCCAGGATTTTTATTTCTTAGTCCTTTTTCCTGGGTTAATTTCATCGTCGCCAAGGAGGAAGAAACCTTGAAAGTTTGTCTCATTTGTCTCTATGTCTATAGGCAAAACAGTTCTTAAACTCACCATTCAGATTAGTATTGGGTCCCAGAATCAGATGTAATGTGGATTAGACAATATTTTACTAAACGACGGCAATAAGGGTCCAGTAGTCATTGCAACGTTAAATTCTTTGGAAACTGAAAACCCTATTCGGATGTAAGGAGACATTACTACCAATGAGCATAGCCAGTGTGTCGCCCCCAAAGCTGTGACACGTGGCCTCACAAGCTTGTTTACAGTTCTATTCAAATAAAAGTAAAGATAGAAATTAAAATTAAACGATAGAATCAATCATGATGAAAAAAATTCATGTGTATTGTTTTCATAGTGTTTTGTTTTGTGTGTAATGATTTGTCAGTATATTTCCCCTTTACACTCTTTTTTTTATTTTTAACATTTTTATTGGAGTATAATTGCTTTACAGTGGTGTGTTAGTTTCTGCTTTATAACAAAGTGAATCAGCTATACATATACGTATATCCCCATATCTCCTCCCTCTCCCCTTTACATTCTGAAACTAAAGTCACACTCATGATTTTACAGCTTCGCAAGTCTGTCTTCAGCATCAGGGCGAGGAACCTTCTAGAAAAGGAGACCGCAGTCACTAAAATTTTAAGGTAACATCGTTTAACACTGATACATATTTAAATACAAATAGGATTAAGTTAAGCAAAAAGGAGCTTTTTTTTAAATAATGAAGTAATTTTCTGAGTATCAATATATACTTTCTGCTACAGAGTAGGTTTGGGTAACTATGTACTTAAAAATAATGTCAAACACATCATTAATGTCTCTCCTGAAAAAGTAATGTTTTATTAGTACAATCAGCCATTTTTTCTCTTTCATGCACTTTAACATAAATTATAAGTATAAACATTTACAGAAAGATGAAAATAACTTTTATTTTTACAGATTTTGTCTTTTGTGATCTCTGAAGGACAAATCACAATCTCAGGGAAATATGGTAAAAGGGAAAGCTTTTTAATTATTAAAAATAAATGTATTTAAAATCTATAAGAATCAAAAGCATATCCATTTTAGAATGCTTATAAAATAAGCATAAGCACATAATTTTAATGCTGCTTTCTAAAATCTGCCTTGAAGTATCAGAAAGGAAAATTAAGCTAGCTACTTAAGGGTATTTTATAAGACTATGTTTTATAAGACTATGTTTTATAAGACTGTGTTTTATGTTTTATAAGACTATGTTTTAATATAAAGTAACATGACCATTATAGAAATGCATAAGTATTTGGAATATAATTTATTCGTTCCTGTATTACATAGACATGTATAAGAAATACACCTAAATATTGGAGCTGGAGGTGGAATGGCTGACAAGGTTAATAGATAAATTCGTAGTAGGAAGCCCTGTCCAAACTGTGCTAAAGGGAAGGAGTTTGATCCTCTTCTACTCCACCTGAGTTATTAAGAGTAGTCATGGAAGCGTTTTGCCAGAATCTCTATCACTATAACTTGGATAACTGGAATGAGGAAATAAGGCTAATAGATATGATTTGAGAAACTATTTTGACTTTGTAACACTACCTGAAATTTGTATGCTAGACACAATCCTGACTCATCGAGACAGGATTCTGTGTATTTATTCTTTATGTTGGCTGACGATTCATGCATACAGTTGAGTGTGTGTTGAGTCCCTTCTATGAGACGAGAATAAATATTTCTGGGGCTTAGATATTATCACCGAAGAATATGATATGAAACTGAAAGGTCTCATTGTAGAGAAAGGAGAGCTTCTAGGCAAATATAACCACCTGTGAACCAACTTCAGTTTGCTTCCAACTGGCTCAATCCTGGCGTTACCATCAGATAACACCACGAGTCTGGCCTCAAACACTACGTGGTCCTCCAGGTTCTTTATCCAGCTGGAATTGTACTAGACACGTTAATGGCACAGTCAGCCCCTAGGGTCTTGAAGACTCTCCCTGCTCACACAAAACAGGTCATGAGCTGGGTGCTGGATTTCTGGTTCACCCCCAGGACCCAGAAACCACCCACGAGGAGATCCTAATATCCAGAGTCTACCTGCCAGATTAGGAATCAAGTGACCTTACTGACCTGCCCAGAATACGTTTCCAGAAGGTGCCCTAGAGGTTCCCAGAGACCTTCAGAGCAGAGGCAGACAGGGACCCTTGGAAGTAGGTGACCCCCATACACCCCCGTTCCTGTGAACTCTTTCTTAAACTTGCCCTTCCACTTTTCCTTTTCCACCACCTTTCCTACCCACCTTCTCCCAGTTTACAAAAGAAAGGTGGTGCTCCCATCCACCCAAAAGAAAGGTGAAGCTCTAGGGTGCACTGGTCTGAGATGTCCCGTCCTCTGGGTGGCCGAACACAGGGGCTGTTCCCACATGGCTTTCCCAGAACGAGGGCCCCATCGGCAGCACGTTATTGTCCATCCAACCGACAGATTTTTGGAAAACTTCCTTCCAAGACTTCATCTGCCTTAGAGTTAAGCCTTAGCAATACATGGATGTCACAGGGACCTGTGTTAACATGTTATTTGAATTGAAAAATAACGATCAGACTTCTGACAGATTCGCTGATTGGTTTGGCAATAAAAGCTCCCTTTGTGGGTGCGCAGGGTCGTAACATTGACTGGACTGGATGGATGAGACTCCCCAATATTTTCTCAAAGTTATATTAAAGCACATATACAATAATGCTAGAAAATACATCCTTTACTGCTAATTGACATTATGCGTGGAACATTTAGTTGTTGATTTTTTAAAGTACAGAAGTGGTTTTAAAAAGAAAATTTATGAGTACCTGAGCAGAAACAACAACAACTAAAAAAGAAAAAAAAAGAGAAGAGAAATTAAAAAGAAAAGGAAAACATTTACAGTCACCTGGGGCCAGTGGTTCAAATAGCCCTACACAAATTGGAGAGGAAGGAAGGTTTCCAGCACTCTCCCAGGGTCTCCGTGCTCCCACCGACCCTCTCCTCCCCCAGGCCTCCCCCTTCTCTCTGTTAAGGAAGTTCTGCCAGGTGACTTAGAAGCGGAAAGACAAATACTATATGATGTCACTTACACGTGGAATCTAAAAACAAAGTCAAACTGCAAGAAACAGAGAGGAGATTGGGGATTGCCAGAGGCTGGGAGGTAGGAGAGATGAGGGGATGTTGGTCAAAGGATACACGTTTCCAGTTTTAAGTTCTGGAGATCTAATGTCCAGCATGGTGACTGAAGTAAATAATATTGGATTGTACACTTAAAATTTGCTAAGAGAGTAGATCTTGTGTGCTCACCACATACACACACACACACACACACACACACACACACACAAACACAAAAACAGTACAAAAAACAGTAACTGAGGAGATGGATGTGTTAATTAACTTTACTGTGGTACTCATTTCACAATATATATGAATATCAAATCGTGTTGTACCCCTTAAATGTACACAATGTTATTTGTCAGTTATACCTCAGTAAAGCTTGGGGAGAAGTCACCTCTCCCTTGACCATCTGCATTTTGAAAGGAGGCTTTGAAAGATGGAAAGAACTTTAAGACCAGGAGGTGCAGACTCGGTATCTTAATAGATAGGGCTGCCTTGATACAAAAGGGAGGTCCGCTGGAGACTTGTTTCTGTCACTCTTGATTTTCCTAAGTGTTTTGTTTTCATAGACTTATAGTCTTTAGTTTCATCTAAGAGGTTCCTCCCCAGGGAGGCATGGAAAGAAGACCTGAGCTGGAACATTTGGGCAAGTCCATCACTGGTGGGCATTAGTCACATATTAGTGTCTTAGAAATAACTTCTTAAAAAATAACAAATATCTGGGGAAAATAATACAAAACACATCCCAGATGTAAGGTATCTGGAGGACTGTTGTAAAAACAGGGAAATTATTTAAGTTTAAAGTTTGGAGGAGATGATCTTCTGGGTCCCCCAGGTGTAACACAGGATACTGGACTTAGTGTTAGGAGACCTGGACCAGCGTCTGGCTCTGCTCTTCTATAACCTTAAGCTACTCACTTATCCGAGCCTCCGTTTTCTCATCTGCCTTTGTGGTGTAGACTGCCCCAAAAGGTCATCTGAATGATCTGTTGATGAAGCAAAGTGAAATGTTGATACTTATTATGTGAGGGAAGCCACCAGTTCAGCAGTCTTAATAACGTCTCAGAAGGGATAGGTCAGGGGTGGATATTCACAAGGTTGGGGGTTTGAGTTTAATTGTTTTTAGTGGGGAGGTCTGGTTGAGATTGGGCAGAATTCTTCAAATAAGAGTTTAGGTCATTTTGCAACATGTACGAATACTGAATCATTATGTTGTATACCTGAAACTAATGTCATATGTCAGTTACACCTCAATTAAAAAAAAAAGAGTTTAGGACTCTTCAGGTAACAAGTAACAATAACAAGTAACAAGTACTTGTTATTATCGACAGGTAACCATTACTATTCGGGGGAGGGCAGCACCCAGGGTGGGGGACAGGAAGAGGTGACACACCTTCATCTCTCCACTGCCTTCAATGCTCTTTCCACCCTCTACAGCATGACAGTTCAGTCATCAGCTATTGAGATGGAGTTTGCACTTCTGATTTTCACTTACCTTCTTGATTTGGGGTGATTCTGAGAAGAGGGAAAATAAATGGTGACTCTGGGCTGCCGTCTCTACTCCAGAAATCTGTTCTATTCTATGCCTTTTGAATTTTTAACCATATATATGTATTACCTTTAAAAAATAAATACAACTAATTTTTAGAAACAGCATTCTTAAAATATTTAGGATTGATGCCTACCTGGGCAGTGTCTTGGCCCAAGTTTTGATGAGAACCAGTTAATCTGACGTAATTGGTTTGTCCAGTTGATGACCTGTTGTCGTCTAGAGAAAGGAAATGGCCCGTTACTCTGTAGCTCGGATGAGTGGATTTTTGGAAAGTTCCTGAAGCTAACAATGAAAGTACTTACGGTTAAGGCCTTAAATTCCTGGACATTCATTTCCTGGAATGAATATTCAAGTCATGTTGATGGAGAGGTCTTGATGCTTAGTATTGATAATTAAGCTGTGGGGTTACCAAGGGTCTCAATTCTCAGGGGACCCACATTTCCAAATATCCATCTTTCATTTGAAACAGGGTCGGCATTATTCCAGCAAAGAGTGTGCTGTATACCTCCCTATGAACAGGAAGTTCAAGTCCACAAATGATTTCTACACATAATCATGGTTAATTTGTATTCTTCTAATTTTTTGAAATTACTTGTCAGCTTTGAAAATTGAAATGAACTTCTGGATCTATATGGGAACACTTTTGATGAGAAACACAAGTAGGGCATTTTTACAGAACTTGAGGATAGTGTCGCAAGCTTAAACGCAGGTGACTCATTTGGCACTAATGGGCCAGACTTATCTGGAGAGCGTTGTGAGAGAGGATGGCCCACCACCTAAATGATAAAATCCAGGGTTGCTATTAAATTCACTCTTATTTTGACTTCGTCTACACCATTCAGCTCCACTAAAGAAAGCTTCCTTCAAAAGGCAGTGACCTTTACATCACATCAGATGAAATCAAAACAAAGAGCGGTGCGTTTCAAAAGCATCACTCCCTCTACTGAGATTTCTCTAATTTGAGCCCTGAAATTGAACAGAAATACATTATCATTCCTGCTAGGCTGAATACGTAGAGAAATGTCAGAATAAAATAATTAAACCTTTTACATTATTTTAGAAAGTGCCATCCTTCTGTAGTTTGCCGTCAGCGTCTCATTAGCTAGGATGGACCTTTATAACCTTTCTGAATGCTCAGTCTGCTGTGATATTTGTATTCTGATATTTGGATCGATGACATAATTTTCCTTGCCACACACTTAATTAATAATTTTTTGAATTTAGTTGAATGCTACTTACTATTAAAAAATTAAATATACATATAATGACATATGTTTGGTGAGTTTTTCTCATCATTTTAAGACAGTCATTTTTATTGATTACAAATACATGTATTTCTGGACTGGAATTTTGTGCCCTT
Organism: Pseudorca crassidens; assembly: GCF_039906515.1. Classification (NCBI taxonomy): domain Eukaryota; kingdom Metazoa; phylum Chordata; class Mammalia; order Artiodactyla; family Delphinidae; genus Pseudorca; species Pseudorca crassidens. Next base: position 10,662,291 of record NC_090313.1, read on the forward strand.
CTTGACACTGACCTACAAAGGGCGCCTCATTCCTGTCCCAGGTCCAGTCACATAGAATATGCTGTGTCAGTGTAGTAGAAATGGAAAGAGGACAGGATTTGCAGCCAGCCACACTTGGCTTTAAGTGCCCTGAGTAGCAGTGACTCTTGGGAAGGCTCAGCTTCTCCATCTGCCAAGTAGGGCTATAGGTGACCTCATAGGAGTTAAGTGAGCATGTGTATCAAGTACTCACTTGGCAACTCAGGGGCCAAACTGAGTTATAATTCTGGCTCCATCACTTCATGGATGTTTGACATTGGGCAAGTTACTTAATGTCTCTGCACCTCCGTTTTCTCATCTGTTAAATGGGATCTATAAATTTGTAACCCCTGCCTTATAGGAGAGGATTAAACGAGTTGGTATCTGTAGGTGATTTTTCATTATTGGCAATAAGTTAGGGGAGACCCATAGTTGCCCCTGAGAGGCAGGCAATTGACAGTTACCTTTCAAAGCTGGTCCTCAAGGGCGTGGTGCAGAATCTCCACTGCTGCCCAGCAGAGACTAGATCTGAGGGGCATGAAATGCTTTTGATACGTCAGCGTACTCTTTTTCCAGGTTGATTCCAAGGTTCTTGCTTACCCAGCTGGAAGCAGTCTATCTGCTGCAGCTTCACACTCAGCTAAGCCTTGCTAGGCTGGCTAACATCTTCGAGGCATCATCAGATCATTTGTTTAAATCATTTGCTGGATGACTATTGGTGGATATAGTCCCGAACTAACAGCATAGATTCCTCAGCCAAGGCTGGCATCCCCGGCGGCTGGCGGGAAGTCCCGGGCTTGGAGAACTGGGATCGTCGTAGGGCCCTAAGGGCAGCTGTCAAGTTCTCCATTCCGCTTGACTGCACCAGGAAGTCAAACAGCCCTATCTCAGAAGCGGGAAGCCTACAGAGAGGCTTTGGCAGGAAGCCTAGTCAAACAGGTAGAGATCAGCATCTCGCAGGGACAGCCAGCAAAGGGAGAGGTGGGGGGGTCACAGGTGTTGGTCAAGTCAAGCCTGATGGACTTGGCGGCTGGAAGAGTGATGGTGAGTGGGATTTAAATCAAGATCATTGGCTAAGAACAGCTGGTGATCAGGGCAGGGGAGCAGCTGAACAGAAGCTGTAACTGCCGTCATGGGCACCACGGGTAGATCAGTGACTGCTGGGGCTGAGACAAGCATGGCATCATCTTCTGCGTGGGTTGTAATACCTGCCTGGAACCTTCGGTGTGCACATCCCTTTGGCACTCCGTAACTTCGAGTGGATGAGGGCTTAGCTGGGGGTGGTCCTTCATGGGCTGTAGGCTCAATGAAGGTGTTTCTCTTGGTCCACTGTCCTCTTCGAGGGCCCAGTTCTCCAAGCTCTCTCTCCCCAGGGTCTAGGACAGATGAACTGACATCTGGGCTCTTCTCTGGGATGTGAGCATCTAAGTCATATTCCCCTGGAAGATACAGTGAACCTGATGTTGAAGAGACCGAGGAGATCATAGGAGTTTTCTAGAGGAAGGAATTCAAGTTAAATCCCAAAGATTCCCTCCGAAGGCCACCTGTTCCTGCGCACTTCGTTAGCTGTGTGAGCAGAGGAATTTGAGGAAAGGGGAAAGAGCCTGTTCATTCTTATTCTGTCCTCTCTTGTCTAGACCCAAGCTGCCAGTTCTCTGAAGTGGGCAAATTACCAGGGAGTCTAAGAGCGCTTCACAATGCAGAGCACGGGCCTCTTACCCGCTCTGCTTTTTCCCATGGGGCAAGTTCTCCTTTTCAAATGATTGTTTTGTCCATTAGCGCAGCAATTCAGCAATTTTTGATAAGGTCGTGGGAGTTCTCTGCAGCTCTGCGTTCTGGGCACGGCTAGGAAGGCATGCGCAGCATCCCCAGAGCCCGGGGCCAGACTTGCCAACTGCTCAGTGAGATGTGCTCCAGCCGTGGGAGGGGATGCACGGGAAGACCCTGAGGACGAGAAGGAGGCTGAGACTGGGTCAAATTTTTATGACCATTGGCAAGAATAACCTGAAGTTTTAAGAAAAGAGAGTATTGGGCATTAATAGGCCATTATTAATTAACTATTACTACTATCTGATTTATTAAATGTTTATTAATATATTTACTGTATTTATAGATATAAATACATAGGTTATTAGTATGAATATATTACTAGTAAATCATTAAATATTAATCAAATATTTAGTTTAAATATTATTGTAAATATTTATCTGTGACTCTATTAAGGCTGCCTAATTGTTGATTTTCCTTATTAAGATTTTTCCGATACTTAAAAACTCTTGTAGATTGTTTGGAAGACCATTTGGAGATACAGAGACTAAGTAGATGGATGTAAATTAAGTGTATTCAGAGAACAATAAACTGAGGCAATAAGATCTGTGGATACATGCATCTGAATAAAACATAAAACGGTGAAAGTTTCAAGGAGGCGAAATGTAACTTAATTGAAACAAAATAATTGCATTCTTTTTTTTTTTGCTTTCAACAACCAAACTTCCTTTCCTTGAACTCTAGAAAAAATTTTATTGAGCTACAATTAACGTATAACGTATATTAGTTTCAGGTGTGCAGCATAATGATTCCCGGGGATTTGTATATATTAGGAAATGACACCACAAAGAAGTCTAGTCAACCTCCGTGACCTTACATAGTAAAATAATACATTCTAAAGATGTTTTCCTAGGTAGTACCTGATTTGTGGTAATCAAAATATATTTCATTGACATAGTATATGATTTGTAGGTTATTTTTAGGTAAGCCCCCAAAGTGATTGTAATAGTACTATGAATTAGGAGAGCTGCTATTAAGCTGCTATTACCTAACAAATTCAAGGAGCTATTTTGAACAGGTTTTTCTTTTACTATTTTATCATTGAAGGGTAAAGTAGTAAATAATATAGGAGAATACATATCTCTAGAAAAATCGGTTCATACGGTTTACGCAACATTTGGAAAATTTCACTTTTGTTATAATAAAAAGTTCAACCTTTGCATTGTAATTGACATTTTTCTGAGTCCATAGCAGGGTTACTAAATTCGAACCCCAGTGAATGATGTGGGGTTTCAGACATTTGCTGAATTTGGATAGATGCACTAAAGGCATGGATTTCCCATGAGGTCATTTTCTTTTTCACGTATGGTATCTACGTATGATAAGACGTAAGGCTTCTTTCATTTTTCAGTCTACAAGAGGTTCTGGTTGTTGGTGTATTTACATGTCTACGTATGAAAACATTTTCATGAAAAACACAAGATTGGAAGGAACTAATTCACTGTTGCTATTGAAGAGCCGTACTCAGGACTGGGCTGACTCACAAAGGAGCGGGATACTTAACTGGGGTAAAAACGCAGCTATTCCCTCATCGCAGCAAAAGGCTGGTACAGAGGCGCTCCCCTATTAGCATCACTGGGTCCCTGCTTTCGAGGATCACGTTGTCACTTACATGGAGGCAGGTAAGAGCCCCTTCCAGGAAACACTCATTATCTCTTCTCTTACCCAGTTCTACAGCCATAGTTTTACATAATTACCACTAAAGGACTATCTTCCTATTGTCTGTTGATGTGATTACATTATCTTAACCACATCTGATAATACTTGACAAGGTGCAGCTCAAGATTTGAGTAAAATCCTTCAAATTTAGTGTCCTGCAAAGCTACACTGCTGTTCCTTTAGATGGTAATTACGTTTAATACCAGATGGTATCGTCGTGTAATCTAAGTTTTCTATAACGGATGAAAATAATTTGAAGACTCACAGGCCTCTCTCTTTCCTTACAGAAGGTACGGGCTTTTCCCACACCCTCGTTCTGGAACATTAAGAAAGAAAATGTGGAGACGGAGAAGAAAGAAACCGAGGACCCCCTGCTGCTGTTTCTATAAACAACTAGTGGTGTTTAAAGGCTAATAAAGCTCCAAGATCTCTCTTAGAACCATCACCTTTGGGCCAATTTTAAAATACTTTAGATGGAGAAATGTCAAGAAAAATAGAGACAGTTTCTTAAGACATGATTCTCTCCCCTCAACCTCCATAAAAGATTTTATATAAATATATGGCTGTCATATAAGGGGCAATTGAAATTCCACAGCACAAAGGCAATGCAGAGAAGAAGAAAAAAAAAAGAGTCAATCTTTCATATGTTTTTTTCAAAGCCTTGGCAAGAAACCAGGGGTAATATTTTTGCAACTGGGAATGTGTGTTTGCTGAAGAATATTCCCACATTTGAATCATCCTCAGGGGTCCTAGGCTTGTTTTACTTTCAAAGGTAGAGAGGGCATCACATTAACCCCAACTGGGAAAAGGAAAATGCCCCACTGTAATTCTCCTCCAGGGAGCAGGGATAAAGGGATTACATATGCCTGCATAATGGAGAATTTCCTCACTCAGACAAGACAAAAGACTTCATTATTTTTCACCAGACACTTGAAGCCTTGTGTCTCCCGGTTCCAGAAGCCAAGAAGGCCGACCAAGTTTGTTTAATTTTAAACCGCTAGATGGAGTTTCTAAGAAACCGGCCTTCCAGGACTGGCCATTATGAAGAGATAAAGAGAAGATATTGAAGACCTTCATGCCACGACTCTTAGGGTCTTTCCCCTAAGACGAGCGAGACCTTCCCTGAAGATCACAGAGTGTGTCTTCGATACCTGAGCTTTGCTTTTTCTCTAGGCAGCAAAGAAATAAACACTTTCTTCCTGAAAACATATTTCTTTGATCCTTATGTGAGACCAAAAGGCATCTAAATCCTCATGAAAAATTTAAAGTGGCAAAATAGAACTTAATTGAACATTCGAGTAATTTTCCTTCTGACTAGGTCTGTTCCTGAGTAGCCTTAACCATGTGTGCATCTCATTTCTTACTGGTGCAGTATGAAAAGTGCCAAATTCCTCAGTTATTTACTGAAATAGTAAATAACTATTTAATAGTTGTATAACTATTAAATATGTACTATTTCAGCTTGGCAGTAGATTCCTGTCAGACAAGATGCACAGTGACCCTGTTCCCAGTGACAGATCCAATCTCCTGTTGAAGAAATTGATTTCAGCTCAGCTTCATGCTGGCTTGCAAGTCTCCCTTAATAGCTCTCTCATAGAATATAGCTAAAGATTTATAAACTTCCTACTTGCAAGAAGCAATGTCTGGTTTTTTGTTACCGTTTCAGGGTCTCATCTGTTATAGGTGTGCAGCCCGCTTCTTGAGTGGTGTAGTATTCTAACTTGAGATCAAATTAAGATTATTTAACTTCCCCCTTCGAAAGCATATTTCAGACACGAAAGCCTATTTCAAAGGCATGTTTCTGCTTTGTGATTATTTCCGTGCTTCCTGAGCGTGAAGGGATCAAAAAAGAAATGAAGACACTTGATCTTCGCAGAAGATGTCAAGGTTCCTTCGTGGAACAGATGTTTCTTGAGCGCCTACTGTGTACAAGGTGAAGTAATCAGTGACCAAGCAGAGTGTCTTGGAGCTGTTTGGAGCGCGGCATGGGTGAGGAACTGCAGGACCAGTGACAGCGATGTGGGGGTGAAGCTGGAAGGGCAGGTTGGAAGCAGACCCTACAGGACTTTGCAAGTCAAGCTGAGCTTTTGGTCTTCATCTTTCTCTGAAGAGCAGTAGGATGTTGAAGATTTTAAGGCAGTGTTGGTAGCTGTATTCGTTATCTGTTGTTATGTTGCAAATACTCCACAACGCAGTGATTTACACAGCATGTGGATAACCTCACAGTTTAAGCCAGGAAGCTGGGCCTGGCTTAGTGGGGTCTCTGGCTCTGGGTCTTTCACAAAGCTGCAGGCATTTTGACGGGAATGGGCGGAACGCCCTGCCCAGCTCGCTTGCACGGTTACGGATGAGCTGGTGCGCCTCCTGGGCTGTCGGATGAATGCTTCACTTCCTCGAGGGCTGTTCACGGGAGGGCAGCCTCACCCCTTTAGGAAGGGGGTCCCTCCATAGCACAGCTCCCAACAAGGCAGCCTTCGTCCCCAGAGCAAGCCAGAGACTGCGGAAGATGAAAGCACAGTGTCTGGTGACCTCTTCCATCTCTTCTGCCTTATGTTTGTTTAAAGCAAGTCTCCAAGTCCCGCCCACACTAAGGGGCTGCACATGGGCATGGAAACCAGGAGGTGGGGTCATCGGGGGCCATCTGAGGATCACCTGCCGCAATCACACCATGGATGGTCACTTCAGAAGTCACTTTGCTTGGGATAATAATACGTTTGTGGAGACCGCTTAAGAGGCTGTGGCTCTGGTCCAGAGTGTACATCACTGCTGATCGGTCAGAACAGAGAAGACTTCCTTTCCAACACAGACCTGTGTCCAACTTGCTCTTCTGTCCTCCACCGTCTATGGAATGTTTTAACATCAACCGTGACATAGGACAAGAAAAGAAAGTCAATAATAGCAACTAAAGTTCAAATCGAGCATTTATGTTTCCAAAGCGCTTGCACATTCATAATCCTACTTGATTCCTCCCACTCCCTATGAAGTCAGTAGCAAAGGTATCATTGTCACCACATCTTACACGTGGGGCACGGAGGCTCGGAGAAGGCATGTCACTTGCCTGAGGTCCCACAGATGGGAAAAGCTGAGGTCAGAAGTGCGTGGTTCCAAACCATGTGTTTTCTCAAATCATCTTCTCCGTTTGGCCTCCAGACAGAGGCAGAACTTTGTTTGCTTCTGTGCTGCTGGGTGGAGACCTGCAAACCTCTGCGGCTTTGCTACTTTGAACCTGAGACTAGCGAGTTCTAAATCCTGCCCCCATGCTCCCCTCACTTCACTCTCTGTACACCCCCATCTCCCCCTTCACGTATCCGTCCTGTCCATCCGTCAGCCCATTCGCGTGCCGGGAACTGCGCTTCTAGGAATATGGGTTTGAGTGATGAAATGGTCCCTGAGAAATGTACAGTCTAATAAGGGAGGTAACTAATGATGGCCAAATGCCACAAGCATTAAACAAGCTCAGTCAATAACATGCTGCAGGAACACGGAACATCAGACATAATCCTGCGCTTTCACATCGGTGAAATATTTATTTCTCACTTGATGTTACTTATCAGAACCCATTTATATCAAAGTTTGTAATTATATGACGCACGTCAAAACGTGATGTGGTACTTCCTAGTATGGGTTACAGTTGATGCTTGTATGTATAATGAAAGTGTATTTCCTTTTAAAAACAATAAAGAAAGCTTTTACCATACTTGCATGGGAACCTTGGCACATTGCATTCGGGAATATGTAGCGTCTTAGTAGCATCTGATTGTGCCAGATTGAAGTGACTTTTCTCCCAAATTTATTATTTTCTTAAATAACAAAATATTTTACATTTATCAGAGAATGTGACAATGGCTTATGTATGAGGCTGTTTTATCTATGCAGAAACCTAACATTGCATCCTTCCTACACCTGCTTCAAAGCCCAGGTGTCCTCAGGGTGGAAGTACAGTGCACCTGCTTTCCCACACCCTTGCCCCCGCCAGGCCCCTCCTACCCCAGATCCATCTCCTTTTATCTGAGTTTCTTCCTTCATCCATAGGGAACTCGTTTTTGACAACTAGCCTCCTTGTATAATATAATTAGATTTTTCCTTTTTTTTTTTTTTTTTTTGGCGGTACGCGGGCCTCTCACTGTTGTGGTCTCTCCTGTTGCAGAGCACAGGCTCCGGACGCGCAGGCTCAGCGGCCATGGCTCACGAGCCCAGCCGCTCCACAACATGTAGGATCCTCCCAGACTGGGGCACGAACCCGTGTACCCTGCATCGGCAGGTGGACTCCCAACCACTGCACCACCAGGGAAGCCCCCATATGTTTTCTTTCAGATGGATATTTGTATCTGTAGAAAAGTTTTTTCTGTACCATTAGCTGTTTTTTTGAGGGGAGGGTGATTATTATGGACAAATAGCTAGTTATTAACTATAATGGGTACCTTGCCTAGAAGAAAATTTTGCCTTTTAATTTTAGTAAGATTCTACCACCATACTTAAAAGGGGGGAAGCGTAAACCTTTAAGAGCCTTTAATGAACTGCCTTTCATGTGCCCCCCTCAAAAAAAGATTGCCTTTGCCCAATTTGCTATGAATATGACCCTCAGTTTTCAGCAAAGAAACCCTAGCATTTACCTTTAGAGTTTCCTAGTTTGAAAGACACTGGACATCCTCGAAGGAAAGAACGAGATGTCAGAGCATTTGGTCTGAGGAGAGACTGGGCAAGGGGACTGACTGCTAAATGAAGACAGAAACTGTTGGCCTTGGTTTTGGTACCAGATCTGGGGGTGAGGTGCTGGGATGTGGGTCTGGCACAGGGGGTCAGAGAGTCACATTGAGCCTGAGGCTCCAAAGGGGACCGTTAACACCCACCTGCCTGAGTTCACCCTGCTCAGATCACAGGGCACCTTGTTACCGCAGGAAAGGAGGAGGTGAGTCGGCAGCCTCTGCTCAGAGAACAAGAAGATTCTGGCAGGGGCCTCCCACCCAGGAAGCGGGAACCACCGAGGCTGATGCTCTGAAGTCACCTGTTAGTATTTCAACTGGCCCAGAGTTAGTGAACATTTTCTTCTTTTTTTCCCATCAGTATCTAGTTTGAAATTGTTCCAGCAAACAGCGCTTATAACGTAGAAGGAAGTGGTAGGAAAAGGATAGTAAGGCAAATGGTTCTATATGTTACATTTAAGTGGATGTCTTAGTCTGATTAAGCACGGGTTTTCTGATTGTAGGATAGAACTAAAAAGCCAGCCCCCATCAACCCCACCCCAGATGAGTGCGAATCACAGGGAACCTGAAGGCTCACCAATGGACTGCAGACATTCATGTCACGTGTATGGCTGAAACTCCAGCCCATTTGAGTATTATTTTCTGAATTCTCTAGACCCAACAGAAAAGAGGGAGCTGATCTTGAAGCAAAGAGGAAAAGAGGGGTTGCTTTCTCACCCCAACTTCAGCCACGCTATTGGTGGAGGAGATGGAAGAGGTGGTGTCATAGGGTGGGGGTAGGGGGACTTCCAATATGGGTTTGTCTCCATGGAGACCTGCTTGTCTTGTTCAGTCAGAGGAGGGCGTCTCAGGTGTGGTCCTGACTCTTCTCCAGCAAGGATGCCCAGGCATCCTCAGACTGGGCTTTCGGGCAGACACCAGCAGTTTTTTTTTTTTAATCACAGGCAGCTTAAAACCAGTTACATTCTATATACTTCAAGCATAGCAGGGATGCCCAACTCAAATGGGTATTTTATAATCAAGTTGTATGTGTTTTGTATTTAAGACCTATAGGTCTTATGTACTTTGAGGGAAGAGTCTTGTGACAAAAAGTAAAAGTTACTAAGTGGTTAAAATTCAAGTCTTTTTTTAAATATTGAAGTACAGTTGATTCAAAATGTGTTAGTTTCTGGTGTACAGCAAAGTGATTCATATTACATATATACATATATATCTGAATCTTCTTCAGATTCTTTTCCATTATACAATAGTTTATTACAAGATAATGAATATAGTGCCCTGTGCTATACAGTAGGACCTTGTTGTTTATCTATTTTATATATAGTATTTTGTACCTGCTATACAGGGATAAATTAGGAGTTTGGGATTAGAAGATACAAACTACTATATATAAAATTGAAGGTTAAGTCTTGACTGTTTACACAAATGGCAAGGCTCTGTATATCTATGCCGGAATAACATTGTTCTCCAAATAGATTTTTTTCAGAATGCCTTCATGATTTTCAGACCTTTGTCCAAAAAATAATTCATAATGTACATAATATGAGATCATCCTATACCTTTGTCAACTCAGCTGAACTTACAAATGCATCTTCCTCTTCGACCCCATTGCAGTCCTGGAAATAGCACAGTCTCTATATATCACTGCCATAAACCCTTGTTGTTCAATAAAATTTTGACTTGGATTTTATCTCAAAATGTTCCATGTTGCTCATTAAACTAAGAAGAGTGATTTGGGGGCATTATTTCCTGTCATGCATTTACATTTGTTGCATGTGTATGATTTCTCATAGGTATTCCTCGTAATTATCTTCACTGGCATCAAAACCGTTTTTAAGTACTTGAAAATACACATGATATCATAAGAGATGCTGTTTTAAGTATGCTGAACAGACATAGATCTTTTTCTCGAAGATCTTAACTCTGAGACAGACAGTAATAATATAACTCAAAGCCAATCTAAAAATGCAATTTAGGAGCCATAAATACGAAAGTGTTACGAATGCAGTGACAGAAGTACATGGGTTCCAGTTTGAACACATATGGTGTCATAAAATTTGCATATCACAAAATCATTGCATTTTAGGTCTATGAGTTTTCTTCAAGATCAAGGCCTTTTCCTCGCTTTATGGAGAATGAAACTGAGCCCAAAGATCCCTCAACTGGTTCGTGACAGTGTCGCCTTGGAACACAGGTCTCTTAACCATGGATTTCTTTTCTTTCCATTTGACTACTACATCAAGGGAATTCCTGTCATTTCCAGTTGGAGAGAGCTTCCTGGAGAAGAAATGTTTTCTCTCCAAATCATTCGCACCACAGGTGTTGAGTCACCCAATTGTCTTCACTCATTAGCAAATCTGAAATTAACACAAGCCTGGTTACTGTTTAAAGCGAACATGTTTTAAAAAGTCTTCAGAGCTTTGTGACTACAAAGAAAGTGGCAACTGGTTACCTGTAAGCCACAGGCTTTCAGCTGACGTTTCTCTAGGTATTCATTCCAGCTTTAATTACTTGTCTTTTCTATTAGTTTTTTGCTTCTAACTTTACCCTTTCCTAGCGTTCTGCAGAATCTCCTTGGAACATATATTCCATCAGCCCGGGAGCCTAGGTGGACAAATCCTTCCCTAAGGGCTTTTATTAGAAACCTCCCTGTCTAAATTGAAAACCAGCATCATGGGTACCTGTGGTTAGGCTGGCCCTTCGGCTTACAGAGTCCTGGTAGAGGCTCTTCTGTTTGGGGTGGGGATGGAATGGGGACACATGGGGAGGGGATTGTTTTCTATTTATTTTCCAGCACCTTTTCGTGGCTATGATCGTTCTGTTTTGAAAGTGTTCTTGACACAGAACCTGAAGCTCATTTACATTATTGGCAATGTGTCATTTGCTGTACTTTGTCTTATCATTGGTGTTTCCTTAAGAATAAGAAGAATAATGAGCAGTTATGCATTATTCATCCCAAGTGTACAAATCAGGCATTTATCTGCGGCTCCTTTTTTTTCTAGAGCTTGCACTCGACAGCGCATGCTGAGCGGATCATTTGAGGGGCAGCCAGCGAAGGAAAGGTCAATTCTCAGCGTGCAGCACCATATCCGCCAAGAGCGCAGGTAAATACACAGGAAGACAAGGCTGCAGGGAAACGAAGGAAAGGAGCTTTACAGGAAGCACCACCGACCCCTGGTCAGGAGGCAGGCCCGGGTGAAGAGCTGAGTTCTGTTTGCTAATGGCAACAGTAATAAAACTCACAATGAGATTCAAAGCATCAAAACATCTTTCAAAAACCCTTCCCTTGGTGATGATAGCCAAATTCTCACTTTAAAGATCAGAAGGAAAAATTCTGAATTTTGTTAGATGAGATCAAAGGCAGGTGGATAGACTATAACTTTTGCTATAAAAAGAAATATTAAGCATTTGTGATGCTGTCAGGAGTTATTTTATTTCATTTTTATTATGGTCATTGCTTAAAAGTCCAAATTTGGTCTCGAGATGTATTGATCAGTTGGTTGTGATTGTTTTAGGTCACTAAGACACGGATCAAACAGCCAGAGGATCAGCAGGGGGAAGTCTCTTGAAACTCTGACTCAAGATGTAAGTTCTAAGCAATGCTTTGGATTTTGGAAGTGTGATTGTGAAAACGTATTTAAATGGTTGAAATACGGAAAAGCGACCATAAACCGTAGAAAGATCTGGACATCCTGCAAAGCACATGTCTTCGTTTAGATAGTAACACAAAAGTGAAATATCAGACGCATTTGACTGAAATTAAAGACATTTAAAGCATTTTATGGCAATGAATCACATCCGTAACTCTAAATATTTACTAATTTCCAAATACAGGTCCAGTGTCTATCATTTCAGAGTTAACATACTAGGAAATAAAATTTTATTTCTAGAGGAATTTTTCTGTCAAAGACTGCACAAGATTTCCCAAGAATTTCTTTGCTTTTCAACTCTAGGTCATTCATCTATTCATTAACTGACACAGTAAAATATTTATCAACTACTTATGATGTGCCAGGTCCTGTTCTAAGGGATGAAAAGTAGCAGGGAAACAAGACAGAATTCCTGCCCTGTAGGAGCTTACCTTCTAGTGAAAGATACGAACAGTAAGCAAGCAGACAAATACTGTCAGTACAACCCTTTCTGGGTATGATTTCGTTTCCATCATCTCTTCATTGCTGTGGCAGGTTTGCTCTGTACTACAAAGAAAAATCACTAGTTCAAAGCGCTTTCCTTCAGTGAGATTCCATAGAAATGTATGGTCTACTTAAGCATCAAATTAGAAAATGGCTTTGAAAATGTGTGTTTAAAAACACACAACAAAAGGCCCAATTTGAATAGTCTCCATTCCAGAGGCTTAATTCTTCTTTAAAGACTTTTTATTGTATTTTCTACATAGACATATAACGAAAATCCATACTTCGTCTTCTCCATAGCAAAAGGTCACGAGGTTCTGCTTATTTCATAAGAGATCTCTCCTAGTGTCTTTTCCTCCAGAATAGAAGCCATTTAAAATAGGGAGCTTTAGGGCTTCCCTGGTGGCGCAGTGGTTGGGAGTCTGCCTGCCGATGCGGGGGACACGGGTTCGTGCCCCGGTCCGGGAGGATCCCACATGCCGTGGAGCGGCTGGGCCTGTGAGCCATGGCCGCTGAGCCTGCGCGTCCGGAGCCTGTGCTCCGCAAGGGGAGAAGCCACAGCACTGAGAGGCCAGCGTACCGCAAAAAAATAAACAAACAAAAAATAAAATAGGGAGTTTATCTTTGTCACTTATTCCAAATGATAGAAGATACAGATCATTACATCCAAGGAATGCTTTTCTATAAAATCAATCCAGTTAGTTGAACAATGGTTCTCCATCTTCTACGGCAGCCAACCTTTTTGGCACCAGGGACGGGTTTCATGGAAGACAGTTTTTCCACGGACGGGGGGTGGTGGTGTGGGGTGTGGTGGGGGATGCTTCAGGCAGTGATGCAGGCGATGGGGAGCCATGGGGAGTGATGGGGAGGGATGGGGAGCCATGGGGAGGGATGGGGAGGGATGGGGAGCCATGGTGAAGGATGGGGAGGGATGGGGAGCCATGGGGAGGGATGGGGAGGGATGGGGAGCCACGGGGAGGGATGGGGAGCCACGGGGAGGGATGGGGAGCCATGGGGAGGGATGGGGAGCCATGGGGAGGGATGGGGAGCCAAGGGGAGGGATGGGGAGCCATGGGGAGGGATGGGGAGCCATGGGGAGGGATGGGGAGCGGCAGATGAAACTTCGCTCGCTTGCCCGTCGCTCACCTCCTGCTGTGCAGCCTGGTTCCTAACAGGCCCCAGACTGGTACCAGTTCTGTGGCCTGGGGGTTGGGGACTCCTGTTCTATGGAGTAAAAACCAGAGTCAAGATCCTAATGATCCACCTTCCGCTATCCTGCTGGCCTCAGCTCTTCCTATTCTCTGTCCTGTCCTCCACCCACCCTGCATCCTGGGTGTTCAACCTGTGAACACACAGACCCACCCCTCCCCAGAAGCACACATTTCTCCAGATGTCCAGTGACCTGCATCCTCCTAGTTTTTGCTCAAAGAACAGCTCCTTAATGAGACCTGCTATGACTTTGTGCTCTCTGTCCTGTGTCCCAGGGGTCCGCAACACCCGTCCTCAGCCTGTCGCACAGCAAGAGGTGAGCGGCGGGCTAGCGAGCAAAGCTTCATCTGCCGCTCCCCATGGCTCCCCATCTCTCCCCATCGCTTGCATTACTGCCTGAAGCATCCCCTGGGTCTGTGGAAAAATTGTCTTCCACAAAACCGGTCCCTGGTGCCAAAAAGTTTGAGGACCGCTGCCCTATCCCCCTCTGTTTTTAACCAGAGCACTAAACCTCTTCTAACCTTCTTATTTATTTTGATTTCATTTTTAATCTGTCTCCCCTGATGAGAACATTAGCCACACAAGAGCAGGGATTTTGTCACTTTTTCCCCTTTTGCCGTATCCACAGCACTACAACAGTGCATAGCACATAACAGGTTCTCAATAAATGTTTTCACTGGAAAAAAAAATACGCTTTTGAGGAAAAAAAAATATCCTTGCTAAGATGACTGTGGCCATTCAAATATTTAGAAAGTATTTATCTCCTTTTTTTTTAATGGTCATCTTGGAGGAGGACTGTCAGAAAAATCTCCCACGTTGATGTGTCTCCTTTCATTTTACTTCTAGCATTCCAATACAGTGAGATATAGAAATGCACAAAGAGAAGACAGTGAAATAAAGATGATCCAGGAGAAAAAGGAGCAAGCAGAAATGAAAAGGTACGGGCAGGGTAGTGTTTTGAGGCTCTCGTCTGGGGAAGGCAGACGTGCCCGTAGCCTAACTCTCGCACGATTTTCCTGGTCCAGGAAAGTGCAGGAAGAGGAGCTGAGGGAGAACCACCCGTACTTCGATAAGCCCCTGTTCATCGTGGGTCGGGAGCACAGGTTCAGAAACTTCTGCCGAGTGGTGGTCCGAGCTCGATTCAACGCGTAAGTGACTCCACTGCAGCCAGGGGTTTGGCCCTGAGTCATGCAAACAGCAGGGGGAGTTGTCACCCGAGGAAGGAGGATCGTGTCGTCCTGATGGGGTCACCACATAAACCGTGGGCTAAATGACCATGCTGCTTCTCGTGGCTGAGCCGCCGACCAGGGGGGAAACAAACAAAGGTTGCAAGTAGGTAACATTTATAGAAAACACACGTTTATGAAGCACTTCACAGCCATTCTTATTTGTTCAGTTCCACAGGCGCCCAAGATGTTTAGAGCAGAGTTGTTAACTCCATATTTTATTTTGGAGACAGTTAACCAAGGGGAGACGGAATGACAGAGCTGAGGTCACTGCCCACATCTTCTTTTAGACTCGCTGTTTCTTTGTGGTCAAAATACCATAATTCTAGAATAGTGCAAAATAGAAATCAAGTCGACTAGTGCTTCTATTACCAACTCTTATGAGAAGAAGACCCACTGGGCAGTGTCCCTGTCCCTCCCCACGTGGAAGAAATGTGCGAGAGGGTGTCAAGGTGACCAGCCCAGGGGATGCTGCATTTGGGACAAGCCAAGCCACGTTTAGCAGGCAACCAGTGGAGGAGGTGGGATTCTTGTCATGCACAACTCTGAGTAAATACCCAGAAGACGTTACGGGTCTGGAGAAAGTGTGAAAACGTTCCATTCGGTAGTTGTACCTTCCCTGATACCATCATTAGTAGCACATGTATGAGCATTACTGTATGTTATGGGCTGAATTGTGCCCCCCTCGTCCAGAGAAATTCAGATGTTGAAGCCCTAATCCCAGCCCCTTAGAATGTGACCTTACTTGGAGATAAGGACTTTAAAGAGGTAATTAAATTAAAATGAGGTCATTCAGGTGCACCCTAATCCTATATGACTGGTGTCCTTGTAAGATGAGGAAACTTGGACACAGACTGCTATAAGGAGGGACAATGTGAAGACGGCCGTCTACAAACCAAGGAGAGAGGCCTGGAGCAGATCCTTCCCTCACAGCCTCAGGAGGTGCCAACCCTACTGCCACCTTCAACTCAGACGTCCACCTCCAGAACTGGGAGAAAATAAGTTTCTGTTATTTAAGCCCCTCAGCCTGCAGTCCTTTGTTACAGCAGCCCTAGGAAACTAATACATTCTCCTAACCCCTCAGGGCTGGAGGAGACCTCAGGAGCCATTTGGGGTCATTTGTGTTCCCTCTTCTCCAACAGAGGAGGGCATTTAGGTCAGCCGAGGGTAAGGGCTTTGCTCAAGGATGCCAGCTAGGGCCCTCTCTGACTGCCAGTCTACTGTTCTTTCTGCTATTCTAGAAAGACCTTCGCAGTTTAAAGCACCTGAGTGATAATGATTTAAAACCCTGAGTTTTCACAAAGCATCAATAGGAAGAAGCTGGCAGTGTAGAGTTGATTTGATCAGTTCCCAAATTGGGTTTTTCATCTGAAATTATCCCATTGGCTGTCTCCATGTTTACATCTAATTGTTAATTCTTGAAGACTGGTCATGGGCTTCCTGAAAGTAAAAGTTATAAATCCCCACCCCAAGAAATTCTATATAAATTACTCCACACGATCATAATTAAATACAGAGCAAAGAATTCTATTTAATTTATGGATATTTAATTAAATAATTATGAGGAAAAGCGCCAAACTGCTAAGGCAAAGACTTTGAATGTTTTTAAATGGAAGTCAAAATTTAATTTTGTAATATCTGTGTCAGAAATTGTTGAATGGCGTCATGAATTCTGAAATCAGGCATTTTGAAAAATGTAAACTTTGCTTTCCTAAGCATCAATTGCAAACTCTTCTGATTTTTCTTTGATCTAATGTTCTCTGCCTTCCAAAGTCACATACAGTTAACATATATCATAACAGACATTTTGTAGAGGATGTGAGAGAAATTTTAGGTAGATGAGATGTTTATACGTACCATGCTGCCGAGTTATAACACGCATACTGTGTCACAGAGTTTATATGTTTGTTCTCTCTTACAGATCTAAAACAGATCCGGTCACGGGAGCTGTGAAAAATACAAAGTACCATCAACTTTAGTAAGCATTACAAACTCTGTTTCCATGCACATTTGAAGTTTGCATGTACTATTTTATGCCGCATAAAAATATAAAAATTCCCTTTATTTTCTTGTTATATTGTGCTGTGAAATAGACGATTGGCGATTCATTTAAACAATGCCAGTCACGTTTATAGAATCACAGATGCATTGTCTCTGACTTTCAGCAACCTTTCCTAGAGTGTTTGCGTTTCTCAGTTTTGTCTGGTCTTTGGCAGTGATTTGCTGGGATTGGTGACTTACCTGGACTGGGTCATGATTATCGTAACCATTTGCTCCTGCATTTCCATGATGTTCGAATCCCCCTTCCGGAGAGTCATGCACGCACCCACTTTGCAGGTACTCTGCCGAATCTCAACTCACAGCTAAGTGGAGAAACGCTGACCTGCAATTTTTGCATTCATTGTGACCAACCTGCCTTCTGCCCATTTCAGATCGCCGAGTATGTGTTTGTGATATTCATGAGCATTGAGCTTAATCTGAAGATTATGGCAGATGGCTTATTTTTCACTCCAACTGCTGTCATCAGGGACTTTGGTGGAGTCATGGACATATTTATATATCTTGTAAGTCTTCGGTTATTTCCTGAATATAAAATATAATGGTTTTGTAAAATCTCCTGCATTTCTTGGTACAAGAGTGAGATACGTGAGTCACAGAGGTTTAGGTGCCATTAACTGAGTTCCTAAGTAGAGCAGTAGTTTAGTATAGGCAAGTAAAGGGCATGCATGTAAAATCTAAATAAAAAGCATTAAAAATATTTGTGGATATGGTTCAAATACATCAACCACATTCCTGTATGCATAAGACATACATTAATGAGGTCTAAGGTAGCAAATCTAGTTTGCACACCACAATTCTTGTGGCACCTATACTAAAAACAAACGAAACAAAACAAAAAAAACTATATAAGTGATCAATGAGCCGCTTATCACTAAAAGCAAACTAGAGAGAGTATGCCAATTCCAACACACAAAATACCAGGCCAGAGAAGGCAACCATTCAACTATCTATTTAAACTAAACGGGGAAACCATAGGAAGGGACTCAAAGAAATTTCTTTCTGTATGTCCAAGAAGGCATAAAATCAGTGTCTTTTCCAACACAACAAGGAGAATTGTGACCATTAACATGTAGCATGTTTAGATCATTAACAAAATAGTGAGTATTCAGTCCAGTGTGAGGTTTAGTATCCTTGATCAAAGGAATTTCAATCCTGCTGACTTCTGCGGAGCCTCCAGTATATATGTTAAAAGAAGGGGCAGGAGGCACTGGAGTACCCACACCCACGGTGTGGGCACCCCCATTTCACACCCCCTGCAAACACCTGATGACTTCCTTTGGGGCTGCTCACAGGTCTGGATCAAGTCCGTAGAGATGAGTTGCATGTACACCCAGCGAATGCTTGCCCCACATAACACGTGGAGTCTCTGCTAAAGGAAACTTGTGGCCAGCTGGCTCACAGAAAATGTAGATAGTAGAGGATAAATTGCATAAATTCTAGAGATTATTTTTTCCCTCTAGGTGAGCTTGATATTTCTTTGTTGGATGCCTCAAAACGTGCCTGCGGAGTCGGGAGCTCAGCTCCTACTTGTTCTCCGCTGCCTGCGACCTCTGCGGATATTCAAGCTGGTGCCTCAGATGAGGAAAGTCGTTCGGGAACTTTTCAGCGGCTTCAAGGAAATTTTTCTGGTACGTTACAGTCACCCTTTACTCCTGGTTCACGGAGTACAGCTCTCTTAATGTAGCAAATGAGGGGATAAAGTGAGTCTCGCTTGTCAAGGTTAAGTGTACCATTTTGTTTATTGCCAGAAGATTGTAAAGGTACTAGCAAAACACAACACAGATTCAAAGACTTTACCCATGGATGCTTCTGGCTTATTGGTATATTTAATTCAACAAATATTTTTAGTAAATTAAAGGGAAGCCTTCTGGAAAGTACAGTGGAAGGAGAATCCAAAGAGAGAGAATTTTCTGACACTTCCATTCCTAACTCTTGACCCTAATTTATACTCTGGGTTTTAGTTGCCCCACCTAGAAATTAAGAAGAAGTTTCAACACCATCGAATTCACAAACAATATTAGGAATTAACCCATTTAGGCTTGTAATCTCATTTTCTATGTTCCCAAATTCATATAGAACAAAATTTGGCTTTGATCTTTGGAGTGTTAACATAAAACAACTCTTCAAAACTGTAACATACAGGTATACCCTACCTCAATATACAGTAATGAACATTTAGAAATACGATTGAGGAGAAAATATACTTTTTAGTTGGGCAAATATTGATTTAGGGTCTTCTAAGAGCAGGGCTGCAGATAAAACAATGAGTAAGAGGCTCTTTGCTCACAGTCTGTTAAAGAAGAATCTTTGCCTTATAACAAAGGAGTGATCACAGGATTCTTTTTATTATTAATGAGTTCTGCTTGTGCATGGAAAACATGAATTAACTTACTAAGCTAGTTTTATATCTTGCTGTCTAGAAACACACCTATAGTGAAAAGATAGCTATAGTTGCAGTTGATTCTAAGGTGTTTTAAAGACAGGCTGTTATGTTACTATAGGCATATAGCTGCTAATACTTTTTAAAATTTTTATTTTATTGAAGTATAGTTGATTTACAATGTTGTGTTAGTATCCTGCTAATACTTTGTTAAAGCTCTGTTTAAAATTCCATATTTTGGGGACTTCCCGGGTGGCACAGTGGTTAAGAATCCGCCTGCCAACACAGGGGACACGGGTTCGAGCCCTGGTCCAGGAAGATCCCACATGCCACGGAGCAACTAAGCCCATGTGCCACAACTACTGAGCCTGCGCTCTAGAGCCCGCAAGCCACAACTACTGAGCCTGTGTGCCACAACTAATGAAGCCCACGTGCCTAGAGCCCATGCTCCGCAACAAGAGAAGCCACCGCAATGAGAAGCCTGCACACCACAATGAAGAGTAGCCCCCGCTCGCCGCAACTAGAGAAAGCCCATGCACAGCAGCAAAGACCCAATGCAGCCAAAAATAAATAAATTTATAAAATTCCATATTTTTTTTGCACTGAAGCCATAACACTGTGGCTTTTCCCACAGCTGGAATTGAGGGAAAACAGAATAGCACCTGACAATGAATGTGTATGCATCTTTGAGCCCTGATAGAATTCAGAAGATGATTTATTTGAGCCTTGCTTCAGAGGATGTTTCTATGTAATTTTAGTATCTTTAAGGGATATGTTTAGATTATTCAACCAGTAGAGATCAATCGTTTGTTCAGTATTTTGGCCACTTTTCTCTGCTGAGACCAAAACAGTCATCCAGCAGAGGGAGTACAAGGCAATTACCAGATTTGCTTCTCAAGACTCTGATCTCACACCCTCTGTGTGTGGCACTTTGATACGCCCTGAGCCCTCATGCTTGCAAGAAAGCAAAGCCACTATCCCCCTTACGTAGGCTCTGCTAACAGACACATGAATCCATTTTGAGAAAATTTGGGAAAGAGAATTATTTCAACATTTTTCTTTTGTTCCATTAAATAAAATAAAGCAAAGTGTTGATTTCAAAATCAGAAAAGTCCAAGTCATGTCAAAAACACCTTAGCCCGGGCTTCCCTGGTGGCGCAGTGGTTGAGAGTCTGCCTGCCGATGCAGGGGACACGGGTTCGTGCCCCGGTCCGGGAGGATCCCACATGTCGTGGAGCGGCTGCCTGCGCGTCCGGAACCTGTGCTCCGCAACAGGAGAGGCCACAACAGTGAGAGGCCCGCGTACCGCAAAAAAAAAAAAAAAAAATTCAAAACCTGTTGTTAATTTCCTTCTTTTAACATTCCAGCTAGACTAATTGAATGACCTGTGGGGGAGAAGTTAAAAGGTAGTAGCATCCAAAGACTGTGAATTTCATACGATGTTATCTTAAAAGTCCTGTTCATAATCACTGCTCAAACCAAACCTACTGTTTATAATTTTTTACCAAGAGGTTTGCTGTCTCACCCATTTCTTTCAGGTCTCCATTCTTTTGCTGACATTAATGCTTGTTTTTGCAAGCTTTGGAGTTCAGCTCTTTGCTGGAAAACTGGCCAAGTGCAATGATCCCAACATTATTAGAAGGGTAAGATATTCTTTCTGTCTTTTGGGATGAAAATCAAGAACATTTACCATCCCTGGGTAGCCATGTGCTGAGGCTGCTTTGAGAACAGAACTCTAAGAATACTCTTCCCATGGACTCCCTCTGCTTAAAGCAGGCAGTGTGTCTCTTCTGGCTGGTAAAGGTTTATAAGATTAAAACACATCTCAGACAGTCCTGTTCCTCCCTCCTATTCCAAGGTCAAGCCACTGTTGACATCTTCCATATAGTCACCCAAGATTCCATGTGCAAATTTTCCCTTTAGGTCTTCCCTAACGTAATCCTGCCTCTGCTGTGACCTGAGACTCATATCAGCAAACAGCTCCCCCAAAATACAAAGGGCAAAGTTTGACTTCCACACCCCTTCGTATGACTTATCCACTCCACATTCCTGTTAGGAAGTCAGGGCCTTGCATTAGCTCTTAGCTGCCCAGAATCTCCCCCATGAAGACAACTAAGATTCAAGCTTGAACCAAGCTTGAATACTTTAGATTCTACTTTTTTTTTTTTTTTTTTGGCCGCACTGCATGGCTTGTGGGATCTTAGTTCCCAGACCGGGGATTGAACCCAGGCCCCGGAAGTGAAAGTGCCAAGTCCTAACCACTGGACCGCCAGGGAAGTCCCTCTACTCTTTTCTTTCTCTTTCTTTGGCCGGTGTTATAAGAGGAGGCTAGCTTCTGGAACAGCCCCAATATGTCAGTAGCTGAATGTAATGAAATGAATATATTTATTGCATGTTGAATAATTCAGGCAGCTCTCCTCCAAATGACCACCCAGTGGCTCATGCCTCCTCTGTCCTGTGTCCCTAGCCTTTGCTGTCTTCAGAGTCTTCTCTGTTTAGCTGGCAGTTAGGAACAGAAAACCATCTCTCTCTCAGAGGACTACAGGCAGAGCCTAGAAGCAACACATCTGTCTTCATCCCACATTCCACTGGCAAGAGCGTGGCCTCACCAGACTGATGTGAGACCGTGATGTGTAGTTTCGTGGTGTATTTTGTAGAAAAGGGGGCGGGGTTTGTTTAATAATTAGCCAATCTCTGCTGCATCGCCCACTGTCCCATTCTCTTAGAATCCTGCCCGATGTTACAAGTAGGTTAATGGAGTGAACCCAGTTCTGCTGATGTATAAACTAGCAAGAGTATTTCCTCTTCCACCCAGGTAAAATAATGCTTAAGTCTCATTAAAATGCATGTTTCCAAAAGGGCTACCAGAGCTGAACTAAAACACTTATTCCCATATTTCCAGCAAACATGGCTGTCTAATATAAATTTTATACTACTACGACATTTCTACATTTTGAGGCTTCTAATTATAAAGCTTAGTAGCTCTCGAATTTTTAGAAAATACAGGTAACATCTTTGTCCAGTCAAAATACATTATCAGTCATGTTAATAATGAGATTTTTCAGGAAGAGGCAGAGCAGAAGAGACAAACTTAGGATGGGCAGACCTTACGCTATTTCACAAGGTATCGCTCGGGTCGCTGCTTCCTTTAACTCCCCTTCCCAGAGGTTCCAGGAATTTTGATAAACCTGACAAGACATGCAGGGAACATGGTATAAAGGTCATGGTGTACCAAATGAGCTAAATGAAGGCAGTAATAATGAGCTGATGCATTAGTCCACAGGCTTATGTAAGGAAAGAAGGGTTATTTTAGGTCCACCCTGAACAGAGGCCAGAGAGATAATAACAGCGTTTCAAGATGAAGCCTCGTAGGAGTAGTGGATGACTCGGGGGAGTAATAATGGCCTAAGAGCCTTGAGATTTTGCACTATCTGCTCATACCCAGCCCAAGCTAAAGCGTAATGACTTGTATAGGGGACGGAGGGCACACGGTGGACGGACAGACAGACAGATACCATGAGGCATTTATTCTTTTCCACAGAACAATGAGGTCTGTGTGGGAAGCTCGTAAGGAAAGTCTAAGAAAACTTAGCCATCAAAAGAGCATCAGGAACAAGCAGAATAATTGCAAAACAAATTGGCATAGTGAGAAGTGGCCCGTGTCTTTGTATTTGGACGAATTCTTTTCTAGTCCTAACATAAGAGGCCAAAGCCAAGTGTGTCATGTGGATGAAGGGGATACTTCAGTTTACCTTTATAAAAGAAGACACAAACCCAAGGAAAAGGGGAAACTAGCTACCCCAGCATTTGGCACAGCTCACATTTAAAGGCCATGAAGCTTGAGTTGTTGGTGCCGTGTCTCCAGATGGAATCATATAATATGTGGTGTTGGATGGCTGGCTTTTTCACTTAGCATAATATCTTCAAGGTTCATCCATGTTGTAGCATGTGTCAGTACTTCATTATTTTTATGGCTGAATAATATTCCATAGTATGGATAGACCACATTTTGTTTGTGTATTTGTTGATTGATGGGCATTTGAATTGTTTCCACCTTTGAGCTATTGTAAATAATGCTATTTATAATAATAATGATATAAACATTCATGTACAAATTTCCATGTGAATATATGTTTCATTTCTCTTGGGTAGATACCTAGGAGAAGAATTGCTGTGTCCTGTGGTAACTCTTTAATTATTTAAGGACCTGCCACCCTATTTTCCAAAGTGGCTGCGCCATTTTCCATTCCCACCAGCAGTGTATGAGGATTCTAGTATGAGGATTAAGATTTGTGCACATCCTCGTCAGAGTTTGCTATTTGACTTCTTGATTAAAGCCTTCTTAGTGAGTGGGAAATGGTATCCCATTGTGGTTTTGACTTGCATTTCCCTGATGACTAATGATTCTGAGCACCTTTTCACGTGCTCATTATTTGTATCTCTCCCTTGGAGGCATGTCAGTTCATATCCTTTGCCCACTCACTAACATTTTCAACATCAACTTTCACCTGCTTATCTCTGAAGTCTTTGTTACTATTTGCTGAGTAGCTATGCACATGTCTGCTGTTATATAAAAGACCTCTGTCATTCTATGTAAAAAATGTTTCTTATCGTTTATCTTTTCTGACTTCATTTTCTGACCAGGTTCTTTTCCTCCTCCTTTTATTTTTTTTCCTGTTTTAGGAAGACTGTAATGGAATATTCAGAATTAATGTAAGTGTGTCCAAGAACTTAAATTTAAAATTAAGACCTGGAGAGAAAAAACCTGGATTTTGGGTGCCACGTGTTTGGTAAGCATATCAGAAAAATATCATGAAAAATGCTATATTTGTCAGTATAAGGGGCTTTTCCCCAGTTTTATTGAGAAATAGTTGCCATACATCACTGTATAAATTTAAGGCAAACAGCATGATGGTTCAATTTACATATATTGTAAAATGATTATCACAATAGGTTTAGTTAACATCCATCACCTCATATAGATCCAGCTGAAAGAAAAGAAATTCTCCTCATGATGAGAACTCTTACTGTTCTCTTAACAGCTTTCCTGTGTATCACACAGCAGTGTTAACTATAGTCCCTGCGTTGTACATTACATCCTTAGTATTTATTTGTCTTATAACTGGAAGTTTGTACCTTTGACCACCTTTCTCCACTTCCTCTCCTCCCCCAACCTCTGGTAAACACAAATCTGATCTCTTTTTCTATGAGTTTAGTCGGAGGGGTTTTGCTTTTGTTTTTGTTTTGTTTTGTTTTTTTAGATTACACAAGTGAGATTATACAGTATTCGTCTTTCTCTGTCTGACTTATTCACTTGCATAATGCGCCTTCGTGGTCCATCCATGTTCTATATAACTATATATAGTATAAGGTTTTAAAGCAGTATAATATGGCATGAAACTAAAAGTAGTTCTGCTAGAATTACTTAAAATAATTTTAAGTAATGCAAGGCAAAGCACTGAATTACAATAGGATGCAAAAATAAAAGAAATAGGGCTTCCCTGGTGGCGCAGTGGTTGAGAGTCCGCCTGCCGATGCAGGGGACACGGGTTCGTGCCCTGGTCCGGGAAGATCCCACATGCCACGAAGCGGCTGGGCCCGTGAGCCATGGCCGCTGAGCCTGCACATCCGGAGCCTGCACATCCGGAGCCTGTGTTCCACAACGGGAGAGGCCACAACAGTGAGAGGCCCACATACCGCAAAAACAAAAACAAAATAAATAAAAGAAATAAGAGAGGAAGTGGTACACTGAGTCCCAGGGTTGCTTCATGAAACTAATGAAATATCACTGCAGTATTTTTCTAATACTTTAAAGTATGTATCTGGACTCACATAGCTTTAAAAATTAGTGAGGCTTATAATAATATAAAATATAAATATAATTTATAATATATATTTAATATATTATATATATAATTATATATATTATATATTATATATAATTATATATAATTATATATTAATATATAATATTAATATATAATATATATCATTATATATTATATAATATGTATATATTATATATATGTATTATATAATACATTAAGATATAATATATAATATATATTATATAATAATGTATTATATATGATATATATTATATAATATATATAATATATTATATATAATATTGTGTATATTATATGTGTATAATATATTGTATATATTATATTAATATATTAATGTATATACTATATTAATATATTGATGTATATTATATATAATATATATTATACATATATAATGTATATTATATAATATTATATATTATATATATTATATATTATATTATATATAATATATATTATATCTTATTGTATATACTATATTAATATATTAATATATTATATATAATTTATATATACATAATTGCTGCAAATATATATATTTATATAATATAATAATATATTAAACATATATATTATATATTATATATAATAATATATATTATATATTATATATTATATATAATTATATATTATATATTAAAATATTTTATATATTATATATAATAGATATAAAATATAAATATATATTATATATTATAAATATATTATATATTATATGTATATAATATATAATATATATTATATATTATATTAATATAATATGTTATATATAATATATAATGTATTAATATATTAATATATGTTTAATATATAATAATATTATATATTACATAAATATATATATTTATATATAATATAAATATAAAATAATATAAAATATATAATAAATAATGCCATTTGCAGCAACATGAATGGACCTAGAGATTATCATACTAAGTGAAGTAAGTCAGACAAAGACAAATATCATATATTGCTTATATGTGGAATCTAAAAAAAAATTGATACAAATGAGCTTACTTAAAAATCAGAAAAAGGCTCCCAGATATAGAAAACAAACTTATGGTTACCAAAGGGGAAAGGGGATGGGGGGGATAAATTAGGAGTATGGGATTAGCAGATACAAACTACTACATATAAAATAGATAAAAAATAAAATCCTACTGTATAGCACAGATAACTACATTCAATATCCTGTAATAAACCATAATGGAAAAGAATCTGAAAAAGAATTTATATATAATTTATATATATATATGAATTTATATATATAAATATAAATAAATATATATAAATTTATATATGTATATATATGTGTGTGTGTGTGTATATATATGTATATTATAGCTGAAGCATGTATATGTGTGTGTGTGTGTATATATATATATATATATATATATATATACCTGAAACTAACACAACATTGTAACTCAATTATACTTCAATAAAAATAAATAAAAATTTTTTAGAATAAAAATTAGTGAGGCTTAAAAGAAAAAAGATTTTCTATCAATTTTAAATCAAATCTCAATTCAGCTTTTAAACCAATTTTTAAAAAGTTTAACAATTTTAATCAAATTAAAACTAAACTCATACTGGCTTTATATCTTTAAGGAAGATCTGATGTCCTCATAACAGTTGTAGAGGAGCCTAAATCATAAAACTATTTCAATTTTAAAACCCATTTACATTGAAGTATTTTGTTGTTGAACTCCTGGAAGGGAATAATCAGTAACACAATTGATTTTATCTAACTGCCTCTTTAAAAAAAAATTTTTAAATAAGTTTTCAAAGCATTTTACATCAAAGCCAGAAGTATCTGGTACCTTCTTTCTCAACCATTGCCCTAATGACTATGAATGAAATCTCTCAATCTGCTTCACTGATGCACAGTGTTCCATCAACTTCATTTGTCCTTTTAAATCATTATCTGTTTTCTTTTTATTTCATTTTTACCTCTTAGAATAATGAGTGAACCACAGAAACTGCTCTGCTTTTGTCACAATTGATGTTCTCTACTAAATGTCAAAACTCTTTAAAAGGAATAGCATTTCACCCAGTTGTACCCTTAGGACTCATTCTTACCTGCTTTGGCATTTCTCTAATATGAAATTCACTTTCATAAACAATTCAATACAATTTATATTGGTTTTCTTTTAATACCAAAGAACTGTGGAAAAAAGATTAATTTTGGATGTGAGGCTTGAGCATGGGTAGAGAAGTATATAACACATGGGAATATCTTTATCCCAGTGTTAACTAGAAAAGCAGTCTAATTTATATTACAATAAAAAATTAAAGAAGCATAAAATGTTTATTTTGTTGTGAGAGTAAAACTCATTATTATACTGTAAATACTTTACTTATATCAGGACATCAGGTTTTTTATTCCAGAATTTTTTGGGATTTTGTCTAAAGTCTCAAAGTTGAGGCCAAGGGGAGATTAAAGTATCTTGACATTCTAAAGAGGCCAGCTAAACCAATCCCATCAGAACTTACTAAAACATCATCCATCACCCAGCTCCTGTAAAAGAAAGCACTGCATTCAAAGATAACATCATGGTAGTGAATGAAGTCAAGAGCAGAGAGAGCTGTGGCATCACGCCGCCTTCCCTGTGGGGAAAGGTGGACGGCGCTTCTCCTGCTCCTACGAGGACCCCTGGAAGGACCAGTTGATATCAGAGTTTGACAAGGCAAGAAGAGAGGCTCTTGTGGGCAAGCTGCTCGTCACCATCTGGGAAGACGGGGTGATCTGCTGCTTCTGGAGGGCCACGTCATATCTGCCAAGGGCCACCTGACCTGAGCCTTCTTGTTGGAACCCTGCTGCAAAGGGCTGTGTGCTGCGGACAGGGTGCCCCTATGGGAAGAAGCTGTGGGAACGTTTCCAGGAGTTGGAGCTGAGAATCACCCAGAGGCTACACTCATAGCAGGAAGAACACACTGGGGCATCCTCATGCTGGGGAGTGTAGTCATAGAAAATGTGAGGTACAGTAAAGCCGACAGATCGAGAGCACTACCACTGAAAAGACAGTTTGCTACTCATCGTTCCCAAGAGGAGGGGGCATGCCACTCCCCGGGGGGCCACCTGGGGAAGCACCAGTGTGGGTCAGCAGGCAGAGAGGTGGGGAGAGCTGGGGCCAAGAGCCTTTACTGTGGTTTCCCTGGGAAGGAACGGGTGAGGCAGGGCAAGCAGGCCTAGGGATGGCTAGTTTGAATAATTGTAATGGGCTCTAGAGCATAGAGGCCATCCATTGTGGTCTGGTACCTGGCACTGGGGTGACTCGGGCAGGTGGATGGTGGCCCAGAGTGTGACAGCCTGATAGAGGAGGTGATTGGTGGTGGGGGAGGGGGTGGACTCTGAGTTAGTTGGTTTGTATTTGAAAAGCACACCCTGAAAAGGGCTCATCTCAAGGTGCGGGGGAGGACGAGGGAGGCACGAGGCCAGGAAGAGTGACTCAGGCATCTTACCGGGTGTCTGGAACAAAGTGCATCCAGCGTCTGTATGTGGGAAAAATGCTCAAGTGCCAAGTTCACAGAAGCTAGAAACACTGTTCAAACATGGAGTGCTTCTTGGGAACACCTAAATGAGCTCCGTGAAGGAACAACGGCTGCTGTGAGGAGAGCGCCAATGGCCACAGTCCAGCGGAGTCAGACACACAAGATGTGACGTCTCTGACCCCAGCTGCATCCCACCCCTTCTTGTAAGACCCAGGCAGTCACCAAGAGGAGGAGTGGGCCAGAGTGGCTGACACTCTTTTTCCCTCCTCAGACCACGGGTCAGGCTTGAGCTGCTGAGGGTGAGATCCTGGTACAGGTTTGAATGCAGTGGGCATTTTAGAATGAGGCTGACTATATACCGAAAAGCTCTGGGCTTTCCCCAAGGTGTCAGGAAGCAAGTAGGATGCACTGGAAGGTAGCATGAGGAGGAGGGTAAGCTGTTTCCGGTTGGACCCTACAGCGTTCAACCTGTTCCATAAAACCAGCTCTCTAAGATTGTAAAATCAGCTAACTGAAATGTAATGTTTTATGTAAGCTATTATTAAGGACTTCAAGTTCAATGACATTTTAAAAGCACAAGCAAACAGAGGGACATCACTTGAACGTTACCACAATAGCTTTTCCCATTTGTTCAGAATATTGTGACTTGGGTTAGTTTAGTGAAATATAAATCTTTCATCAAATAAATGTCAACTGCAACCATGATAATTTTCACGTTTTGTTTCTCTAATAATCTCGTCAAGAGTTAGCAGCTGAAATTTTTGTAATTTTATATTGGCTAATTTATGATTAAGAAAATAACATATCTGGGAATCAGCCTAGAGGAATGCTATGATAATTATCATTAGGACATAAATATGCACTAGCTAATTCAGGAGACAGTCTGGCTTCTGCATTCTCTCTTCAGATGAATACATTCATTCTCCTCCAAATCACTCAGACTTGATGAGATAAAATTACCTTGGTAAAAAGGATTCAACATATCATATATTATAAGTATTGTGTGTTTTGTCTTAAGCAGAGGTCTGGGATTTAGGAAAAGGAAATGCATGGGAGAGAAATCAACAAAGCATTCAGTTTTACAATAAATATATTTACCAAGTGTTTACTCTTCGCCAGGAGTTATGCTGTCACTGGGAACAAGCTCTGGCCTCTGACCCCTAAGAGCTAGAAGTCCAATGGAGAACAGAAAATAAAATTTAAAATAATTTAATACAATATGCTGAAGTTTTAATGCTACATAAATAAGCCCCTAAACTCACTTGAAGTTCACCAGAAACTTACCTCTAGGTAATTTCAAATTACACTGCGATACATTCTAGGCAGAAAGAGATCAGATTTTTTTTGTCGAGTCTAAGGCTCAAACAATTTGGGTACACTCTCTAAGAAAAAGAATATAAAGCTACTTTGCTTTTTTAAGTTTAACAGAAACATATGACTATGTGAACTCACTCCTGGGCCCCTTCCTGAGTCTTGGAAGGGACCTGTGTCAGGGAGGGGCCCTGAGGCTTACCTTTAAGTTTCTTTTGCTCCATGATGTATCAGCCTCTGATTCTAGGGTACGGAGAGGCAAAGGGTTCAGTGGTACACGCAGGACAGAGGCTGCTAATCCAAACAATGACTGGACCAGGGAGAAGGACCTAGAGGAGAAGACACCCAGTTAACTCTTGAAGGGTGAATAGGAATTAGGCAGGTGAAAGGGGGAGGAGCCATGGGCAGGTGAGAGTGAGGGGCGAGGCAGAGGTAAGATTGTTGCAGGCTGTGGAAACTCAAATTGCTATTACCAAAGAGCGAGGCAAAAAGCAGTCTGCATTCCAGGAAGTACTAGTTTCTGATTTCTTTAGATGGCAGAGCTGTGTAAGATACAGGGTACCATTTTGGCCCATGTTATCCCCTGCATTTCCACATCCCAGGGCAGAGGCTAGATTCCTCTCCTCCATGGCACCCCCATCTTCCCAGAGGAGAAGCAGCTCTCCTTATCATGACCTGGGGTCCCTGGAGCACTTGTCACTGGGAGGTAGAAAACTCAGATTGTGAGGTCAGAACCGATTCTTCATTTTTCTGAATTGGATAGACAATGTTGTAATCTTTTAAAAATTAACCAGAAAAGATAATATTTAAATAGCCTTCCAGATCAAGGGAGGACAACAGGAAAAATGACAGTAATGGACTGTGTTTGGGATTTGTTGAAGTCCTCTGTAGTTATTGGTAAAGTTTCAAACCTTCCAATTTTAGTATCATGAACAAAGCATAAACATACCCAATATGATTAAAACTGAGACTTTTAATGTGGTATATTCTTCCAGCAATTTAAGTCTATGATTCTCCATTTTACTTTTCTTGCTTTAGCCTGAAAGTGTATTTTAACATATTCTAACTTCTAAAGGATGTGGAACATGAGAATAGTTTGGGTTGCTGCAAATTCAGCTAAAAAAAGCACTTTTACATAAAGAAAATGGATGGGTAAGAAAGTTCAACATCAGATCTGAGAGCTGACTCACTTGGTTTAAAAAAAAAATCCTTATTCAAGAAAATTGTGGCATCTGTAGAATCCTTACAGAGTCTGTCTGCTGTAAAATATATTAAATTTAATTGAAACCCCCAAAAGGAAAGATTGTTGGAAAAATACAAGAGAATATGCTTGTTTTTCATACTTAAAAAATATAAATCAGAATCCCTAAATATTAATTTCTGAGTGGGGCTTTTTTACTATATAGAAAACATTTCTACCAATCAGCTTTAAACCTTTAAAAATAAGTCAGTCTCAGTTTTATGTTTTCTTATTCGATTCCCACATATTTAGTGTTAAAAAAAGAAAACTTATAAAAGTATATCTCATGATAGTCTCTAGATCTGAAAACCATAAAAGGTGGTAGAAGAATACTGAACTGGATTCCCCCTAGAATGTTGTCTCCTGTGAAGGTTAACTTTTGATAAATGTGCTAGCAAGAAAAAAAACTTATCAAAATATAATTCAGCTAGGCTTCAGTAGGCCTACTCTAGTCAATAATCCTGAGCTCAGGTCATCAAATTCAGGAAATGTGTTGATAGTCATGATTTTTCCAGCATGTGGTTGTCTAAATCTCTTAATTATTTAAAATAGCCTCAGAAAAGGGGGATTAAAAAAAAACACTGAAATCTTCTTCTGTTAACAAATATGTTAGCTAAGACCTGTAATGACTAGGGGAGATGCAGTGTAGTAGAAAGATGTTAGTGGAAAGAAAAAAGTATACACATGTCAGAAAAATAAGAAATGAGACATCCCCTGACCCCCCAAAAATAGAGGGTCCAAAATGTTTTAGAACTCAGGAGTTAACTGTGCAGTAGACAGCACACTATACACTGGGGTCTACAAGAAGTATCTGTTGAGAACATTTGGAGTTAATGAGAGAAAAACACCCACCTGGGAGGGGGTGATCTGGAGACACATAGGGTATGTGTCACCTCAGGAGCCCCTAAAGCATCACTAGGTCACAGCATGCTGCTCACGTGATGACACAGAATTAAGTGGCCAAATTCTACTCATTTTACACTTTCTGTACTAACACCAGGATTTGTAATTCATGCCTTTAGGAAGGTTTTCTAATGTAAAACCATTTCAAAATTCACATCCAAACTCCAAGGCCCCTTTGTAAGAATCTCCTGCACAAGTTCTAACCAGAAAGTCCTCAGTATACTAATCAGGACCAGCCAGAAACATTGCAGAACCTCTGGAGCTAGAAGTCGAGGGACATAGCATTTTATAGTTTTCGATTGAGAACACCCCATCATTGCCTAATAATTAACTGCATAATTAATAAATTCTAACACATTGATGCATTCTTATGAGTTCGCAAACAAATGCCATCGAACCTACCTTCCAAGTGCCTATACTTTGCAACCAAGATTGGAAAGAGTTATAGATACTGCCTTAGGGTGCTTCTCACTGGAATTCCACGGAACATTCCTCTTTCTGACTTGCAGGGCGAATCCTCGGAACTTTAATTTTGACAATGTGGGCAATGCTATGCTGGCATTGTTTGAAGTTCTCTCCTTGAAAGGCTGGGTGGAAGTGAGGGATGTTATTATTCATCGTGTGGGTCCGGTAAGCACGCACTGGAATCCTTTGAATGTTACCACAGCTGCTTTCATCGGCTTTGATGAATAACCGTATTTTTCATTTATACAGATGCATGGAATCTATATTCATGTTTTCGTATTCCTGGGTTGCATGATTGGACTGACCCTTTTTGTTGGAGTAGTTATTGCTAATTTCAATGAAAACAAGGTAAGAATTCTTGGTTTGAATTCCGCAGCGTTTATTCTTTCCTAGCCACTCATTTTGAGTTCCCTTTTCCACACATGGCGGCGTGCAGTCGCATCAAACTGTAAAGTGACCGGTGTAAATAATCTCTATAACTATTTTACAAGCTACCTCATTGCTGCCTTTCAGGCACATTATTTCAGAGCACGATTCTCTTGCTAAATTTCCTCTTTTGGTAATGGTGTCATTAATTTGCTGAGGACTGAAAAACGCATCTCCTATTGTTCAAATTGAAAGGATGTGCAGCAAGTTATTAAAATACAGTAGCTGAAACCGATGCACTGATTGCAGGTAATATGCCTTTCACTAAGTGTAAATTGGTTGCTTCTGTGTAACTCTGTAGGTGAACTCAGAATTTTTTTTTCTTTTTTTTTTTTGCGGTATGCGGGCCTCTCCCTGCTGTGGCCTCTCCTGTTGCGGAGCACAGGCTCCGGACACGCAGGCTCAGCGGCCATGGCTCACGGGCCTAGCCGCTCCGCGGCATGTGGGATCTTCCCAGACTGGGGCACGAACCCGTGTCCCCTCCATCGGCAGGCAGACTCTCAACCACTGTGCCACCAGGGAAGCCCACAAAGCAATATTTAACCAAATTATTTTAAAAAGCTAGCAAATCCAAAATCCGATGAAAGATAGATAGTAATGTATTTCTCTAAGAAACTCATAAATCAGAACAAAAAGAACATGTTAGATTTGACACAATGAAGACGTTTGGTCCAATGGACATATAAAGGTCTCTGACAATTTGAGACTGTGTATTACTTTCAAGTACAAAATGTATCAAGTACAAAATGTATCATCTACAAAGTCATAAAACAATAATTACCAAAGAATTGATAATGTACACAACATGTTATCTATCACAATTTTAAAACATAGCAAAAAATTCCCCGTAATTTGGAAATATTAAGACTGCATTCTAAGTAATTTTTGAGTTACAGAAGAAATCAGAATAGAAAATCACAAAGCATTTAGATAAATCATTTATAAAAATCACATTAAAACTCACAAGGTATAGATAAATCAGTAATTAGATGGAAATTTATAGCTTTTAATTGTATATGTTAGAGAATAATCAAATAGTGATGATTAACATGCCAAATACACAAATCAATAAATTATAATCAGAGCAACAAAGTGAAATAGAAGAAAATGGGAGGAAGAAAATAACAAAGATAAAAGAACAGAAAATTAGTGATATAGAAAACAAAGTAACTTATAGAAAAGCTCAAGAGTGAGAAAAACTGGTTTGTTGAAATAAATTAGATTGATAAGACTCTTACGGGGGTGAGCATGAACAAAAATGTGGAAAAACAAGCTATGGTAAGTATAATAGTGCCATAATTGTTACAGGGATAGAAAGTTAGGCTTACAGAATAGAACAGAAAGCCCTAGGAGGGACCCATGTGTATATGAAGCAGAAGTAGCACAAGTCAGTGGAGAAGCTGAGACCATCCATAGTGGTGCTGGGATAATTAATTGATTGTCTAGGTCTCAGAAATTAAACTGACATTTCTACCTTACACCATACTCAAGAATAAATTCCAGATGAATGAAAGACCCAGCTATGAAAAGCAAATTTTAAACCATTTTTAAACCATGGAGAATGTGCTTTTAACCCTGGAGTAGTTGTAGAGTTCTTGACATTAACCACAAAGTGAAATCCATAAAGAAAAAAATTTATAAGTCAGATTACATTAAAAGGAAAAGTTTCTGAATGATAAAAGACACACTAAGCAAAATTTTAAAAAAAAAAGCAAGCTAAGACTAAATACTTACAACTCACATAACTGACAAAATATTAGTATCCAGAATATATTAAGAATCTCTACAAAACATCAAAAAGTAAATATCCAAATACAAAAATGAGCAAAGAATATGAACAGGCAATTTACAAAGGAACACACAGGAATCACCTTATATATGCATTGAAAATGTTTCATCTCATTAATATTAAAACTAAATCAGATACATTTCACACCCATCAAATGACCAAATTAAAATGTCTGATAAAGTCAAGTACTGGCAAGAATATAAGGAAATGGGAACACTTGTAGAATGAAACCAATTTTCTTGGTTATTGCTCTTTGGATAGCACCTTGGAAATCTCTGGTAAGTGTGGAAATGTGTAAACTCTGAGACCCCAGCAGTTCCTTTCCTAGAGATTTACCACAGAGCAAGATGTTTACCGTGAGACAGTACCCGTGGGTTTATTGCAGCATCGTTTATAGTCCATAAACCTAAAATGATAACTTCTGACATATTTGTACAGTGGGATACTGTGTGATCAGTTCAAATAAACTAATCAGATCTAGTATCTAGTTGTATGGAAAATGTAATTTTCAATGAAGATAAAAACAAACTGGGGACTTGACTTCACTGGCGGCCCAGTGGTTAGGACTCTGTGCTTCCACTGCAGGGGTCTGGGTTTGATCCCCGGTAGAGGAACTAAAATCCTGCAAGATGCGGGGCGCGGCCAAAAAAAAAAATAGTAAAAAACAAACTGCGTAAATTTCCACATGTTGGATACCATTACAGAAATTTATAAATTTAAAAACAAACACATTCTTATATATTTATATATACATAAGCAGCCAAAGTCTGAAAACATAGTGAGGAGGACATTCCCCTGAAAGATAGTTAGCTCTGTGTCAGGAAAGGCAGGATGGGAGAGGGGAGGTGGTTTTTTCCCCAGTTTCTTAAATTATATTTCTGCCTTTGTAATATAATGTAATGAAATGTAATGTAATATATTCAAGTGCATTTTAATGATGTGCTCTATTATATAACAAAGAATATCTGATCTCATTTAACCGATTGTCACAGCACAAATTTCTTAAATATGCAATTCTCTGACCTCATACCACTTAAAAACAGTTTCACGATTGCATGTAACAGAATGATTTCTAAAAAGACACAACAGCCTTAACCAGAAGCAGCAGCATTGATAAGCTATCATTTTGCTGCAGCTTTTTCTACTATGAAAGGAAACTAACCACTGTTAGAGAGTGTCTCTTTTAGAAAATCTAATCATATAGAAAACCTTCTTTAGATTTTCCCAAACCTGAATATTATACATGTTCAAAGATGCCAACTGAAGGCTGCTGAATCTTCTCTGAACCCCCGGCCCTCTTTTCTGGAACTTCTCTCAAGACCACGTTTGAGAATTCTGACCCTGTTTATCGAACCACCATGGCATAGGAAGAATATCTTTGTTTTAAACCCACATTAATCTTGTTTGTGTCAGCAGCGCATTTGCGATGTCCTTGGTGTGGAGCACATGACAAAAGGTCTTTCTCTGTTTTCCTTTGTTTATTAAGGGGACGGCTCTGCTGACTGTAGATCAGAGAAGATGGGAAGATTTGAAGAGCCGCCTGAAGATAGCACAGCCTCTTCATCTGCCACCTCGCCCGGGTATCAAAGATGCTCTGATTTTATTCATGTTGGGCACTAGTGTTCATGATTCCCCAGGAGTCTAAGATTTCAATTAAAATAATCATCATGAGGCCACTAGGCGATTGTGCAGAAGTTAATATAAAAACAGGCTCCAAACTACAGATCTCTCCATAGGCTATTAAAATCAACCACCCAAAGGCCGTGCTTCTGTGCTCTCAGGATAAGCCTTAATGAAAAAATGAATTGTTAAATAAATATATTTGTGCTTGCCTTTTAAACATATGAGTGAAATGTATTAAACTGACAGAAACTGAATGATGCGAATCTCCTTCCAGTGCAGACGGTGTCATGCACCGTCGTTTTAAATATTCAGACCCAGCCATTCCTGCAAGACACTTCACAGTAGATTGAACTGTAGGAGAAAAAAAAATGTAATGGGTTTTAAGACGAGCATTAAAGAAAATGAAAGGCAAGAACGTAAATGTGACCGATGTCTAAAATGCCCTTGCCTAAACCTTTCTTTTCAGATAATGATGGTTTTAGAGCTAAGATGTATGACATAACCCAGCATCCATTTTTTAAGAGGACAATTGCATTACTCGTCCTGGCCCAGTCGGTGTTGCTGTCCGTCAAGGTACTCTATTTCACCCTAACACTCTGGGAATGAATTTTTTATTCATTCGTGGGTCCAAGAACATTGCAGGCAGCCATATCCACTCACAGTCTACATTTATAAAAAATTTAAATTCACAGTCATGTTCAGATGGGTGGAAGAGGGGAAAGTCTTTCCGTGTTGATGGAATGCAGGCACAGACGTGTGTGCTGTCTCTCTTACAGTGGGACGTCGAGGACCCAGTGACTGTTCCTTTGGCAACCATGTCGGTCGTTTTCACGTTCATCTTTGTTCTAGAGGTACAGTAATGAGCCAGCTGTTGCTGGGGGCTGCAGTGCACATTTTAAAGCAAAACAGCGTCCTCCTTCCATGGCACTTCCTTGCACCTCCGCGTCCCGCTGCTTTTGAAGTCCTCTTTGGGGAACAGAATGCTCTTAGTATACTTCCTTTTCAGGCTGTTCTGCTTCGCTTGAACAAAGACTTCACTTTATATTTCCATTTTTCCAACGGCGAGAATTACTAACTGCCGTTGACGTTGTATCTGAATGTTGGCCTGTCTAGTTATCTGAGTTCAAATATTTACAGCAAACGGCACAAACCACTGTAATTCAGGGACTCAAATTACAATGTGGTGGCAGAGGGAGTTGGCCCAGACAAGATTATTTTAATATGTGGTCCACGTCACATTGCTTTCCAGTGCAATCTTCTTGGAAATGCAAGCAGATTTTTATTTTACCCTGTACCGGTTGATGTTTCCCAAAATCTATGGTCTTTTACTTGAGGAAGAAAAACGTCTTGCTATCAGAACTAGTCGTAGAAAAAGGAGAAAAGAGTGTGGAGAATATAGATTTACGTACATACACAGACACATCAGTAATAAATTCTTCTCTTTGGTTTCTACATCCTTTAAAAAAATAATGTGCCTCAGGTTAGTACATTTAAATATATGCTGAACACTCAGCCTCAGTTCATTGTCTTCATTGTTTTTCCCCAGGTTACAATGAAGATCATAGCGATGTCACCTGCCGGCTTCTGGCAAAGCAGAAGAAATAGGTACGATCTTCTGGTGACGTCACTCGGCGTTGTCTGGGTGGTACTTCACTTTGCCCTCCTGGTAAGCGCATCACTAAAGTTTATTTTAGTTGGTAATTTCAGTTCAGGTAATCCTGTTTCCAGCCTCATCTCACTCCAGGTTAGCCTACTCTCAAGGGTCAGGTTAACCTCCCTAAAATTCAGCCTTGACCATGACGGACCCTCGGACATGCTTGCACACACACACACACACACATGTGTACGTGTGCACACACTCGCACTCTTCACACAGACAAAAGCTGACCCCTCAGAGTCCTAGAGCCTGCAAGCCAGAAAGAGAAGGTCCTTCAAGATCCTCTGGTTTAACCCTCATTTTCTCAAAGGATAAAAAACGAGAGACAGAGAGAGAGACAAAGAGAAATGGAAACCGAGAGATGAAGAGACCTGCCTAAATTCACACACAAGCCAGAATCAGAGGACCTGAACCCAGTTCTCTGAGTGGAAGTGTAGCTTCCGTGCCACTACATTATAATTAGGGCTTCACAGTATGATTCTCTGATACTTTGCTGCCTTATTTTCTCCCAGACACCCGGCTGCCATTTCTCGAAAGCCATCATTCCCCATCTCAACACCTGAGTTCTCATTGTTCTGCCTAAAATGCATGCAGCCTCCCCACCCTCCATTCAGCTCAGACTCTACACCATAGGTGTACTTGATTGTGATCATGAGCTGTGTTGTCCAATAGAAATAAAATGTGGCCTGGATGTTATTTTAAATTTTCTGGGAGCCACATATAAAAAAGATAAAAAAAGAAAGAGATGACATTAATTTAATAATACATTTTTAACCTACCATTTCCAAAACATTATCATTTCAATATGTCAGAAATGTAAAAATTATGAAGGAGTGAGGCTACACCCTTTCTTTGGTATTCAATCTTTGAGTGCCTATTTCACATTGACAGCACATCTTAATTTAGACTGGCCACATTTCAAATGCTCACTGACCACGTGTGGCTGCCATGGTGGTCAGCACAGGTCCAGAAGACCTGGTTCCTAATACAGCACTTCAATCAAGTTATTTGTCTTCAGTGATCTTTTGTTCCCTGCTATGAACTGGGAATATATTTTCATAATTTACCTAGTCCATATGCGCATTATGAAGGTCAAGTATGTGAATTACTTCTAACTGTAAAGATTATACAAGCCCATAACATTATTTTTTTTATATACAGCAGGTTCTTATTAGTTATCTATTTTATACATATTAGTGTATATATATCAATCCCAATCTCCCAGTTCATCCCACCACCACCCCATAACACATTATTATAAGTACTTTTTGTTTCTTCTTTAGTCTTCCTTGATCCCACCCAAAAGTAATTGGGTGGGCTTATTTTGCCCTGCTCTTCTGTCCAGTATCCCATCCTCTCCAGTGTTAGAGTCATGCAGGAAAATAATCCCTAATGTTACTGACCCCGGCTAGCTCAATCAGTAAAGCATGAGACTCTTAATCTCAAGGTCATGGGTTCATGGGTTCCAGCCCCATGTTGGCTGCCACATAGGTGCCAAATAAAAGCCAATACAAGTGTCGAGATACAAGTGTCGGTAGGAAAGGAAAGGTTGCTTTAGCCAGCAATCTGGGGAGAAGGTGGACTCATGTCCCAAAGAACCAACTCCCCACTGCCAGCCAGGGGGCGAGAGCTTTTAAAGGGGAGTTTCAGGGTTGTCTAGGTTGAGGGAGGGGGCTATGTGCAGAACAGCACTGTCAGCTCTGACAATCATCTTGAAATTGGTCATACAGTGACCTGAATATTATTTATAGCCCTTGAGGAGGAACTAAAGGTCCTTGACTTTGTTTAATGGCTAAACTATTATTACTTTGTCTTGTTTGACTGCTTTCCTTTGCTTCTTCATTTTCTCACTTCTCCAATTAAATTTATTCTTTGGCTGAAGTTTTTCTACAGACAGGAGTCAGGCAGAGGACATGGGCTGGGGGAGCAGGAGGTTCTGTTACGGGAAGGCCCCATAGGGTCCTGCTCAGTTACACTAACACAGAGAACCCCTTTACACACCACAAAGGCTTTGCTTTAGGATGAAATTGCTGTGCTCAGGAAGATACTGAGTGTCCTTAAAACAGTTGTCACCCCAGTTCATTTCCTTAAACGACAAAGGATCCAGAGCACTAAGAAGCTGCACGTCACCGTGCCAGCAATTGAGAAGAATGTAATGGGTAAAAACAAAGACAGTCACTGCTCTCATGAACCTCACAGCCTGGAATGTTAGATCGGTATTCATCAAATGCCCCCAGGTCAGTGAGAATTACAGCTATGGTGAGGGAGACGGAGAAACACGTGTCCCTGTGATGACACAGGAGAGTGCACGATGGCTTCATCAGAGAGATCCTGGAAGGCATCCCTGAGGGAGTGATGATTGAGATCAGTCTGTAGGGTGAGGGGAGAACATTCCAGGCAGCTGTCCCTATGATGGGAGGGTTCGGGAGGATAGACAGTATGACTGGAGTAGAAGGAGCGAGGGGAACATGGTACAAGATCTGGCTGGGTAAGAGGTGTCAGACCTCTCAGGAGCTTGTAGTCCAGGTAAAGGATTAAGTCATCATCTCAGAAGCTGTGGGATGTCATCCCTTCCAGAATGCAAAGAGAGACGGTATCTACAATAGGCTCTGAGCTAACATGGAAAAGAGGAGCAGCAAAGCCCGTGTTTGTATCTTTTTCTAGACAAATTGTAGCCAAAAGCTATTCGGCCCAAACAGGAGAATGAGTAAACTTTCTAATTCTGGGTGTCCCCAAAGAGGATATCACATACCCGAAAGGCCAGCTTGCCTCTGCCTGACTGCTTCTGCTCTTCACCAAGAACCTGTGGTCCTGGAAGGTCATTCCTTCTCCATTCTATTTTGTAGTGGACTGTTGTGAAAGAAGACACAGTCCTTGTTCCCATCCAAAGATGCTTCTGTGCAGACACATTCATTTCTTTGCATCTCACCAAGGATCTTCCCTTCCTGGGGGCCATCTGTGACTGTTGTCATTTGACTAAGCAAGGCTCCCAGGGAATAATCACGCCTTGGCATCAGCTTAATGCCACTGTCGTTACTGCACTTGTAGCCGGTGGGGTCTTTGTTCTCAGATGAAGCTTTCT
The DNA here is from genome assembly GCF_039906515.1 of Pseudorca crassidens. NCBI lineage: Eukaryota > Metazoa > Chordata > Mammalia > Artiodactyla > Delphinidae > Pseudorca > Pseudorca crassidens. The sequence continues at coordinate 10,703,347 of NC_090313.1, forward strand.
TAGTCATAGAGCACAATGAGTCTTCTCTTTTTTTTTTAAATTAATTTTTATTGGAGTATAGTTGCTTTACAATACTGTGTTAGTTTCTACTGCACAGCAAAATGGATCAGCTATACATATACATATATCCCCTCTTTTTTGGATTTCCTTCCCATTTAGGTTACCACAGTGCATTAAGTAGAGTTCCCTGTGCTCTACAGTAGATTCTCATTAGATATCTATTTTACATATAGTATCAATAGGGTATATGTATCAATCGCAATCTCCCAATTCCTCCTACCACCCCCCTTTCCCCCTTGGTATCCATGCAAGAGATATTACCGAGTCATCTCTTGCTGCCAATCACACACTTGAAGGAAGAGCTGGATGTGTTTTCAAGAGGGAGGACTTCTCTGAAATCAGCTCAGACGAATGTGCATGTGGCCGGCTTCAGTTTCCTTCAGAGAGAAGGAAGCTGAAACTGACCCCTGGCAATCTTTTCCAACACCAGCACCCCCTCTGGTTGTAGAAGGAAGCCAGGATTCTTTTATCTCCTGTCTCCCTCGACTTCTTCACTTGCATTGTTATCCTAGGGTTTTCTCGCTCCTCAAAGGACCTGGTCACTATTTTGTGTAAAATAAGTTTTAAAATACAGAATTCAGCTGAGCAAAACAGAGACAAAAGTTTCATTTAAGATTTGATTTTATAGCTAATATTTATTCATGAATTTTGGCAGTGACCTTTTCAGCACCTTTTTAAGATACATTTCTTAGAGGAATTTTCACATTTTATTAAACTCATTATTCAGTAGACTTCACAGAAGACTTAAAATGAAAAATGGAGCTGTAACAAGATTTTTCGTGCAAATTGCAAGAGGCTCTCCTCTGTTTAAATTTCAGAACGCGTACACCTACATGATGGGCGCGTGTGTGATTGTCTTCCGGTTTTTCTCTATCTGCGGGAAGCATGTAAGTACATTGTGAAGATGCTGTCATAGGTCATGTGTACACTGAAGAAAGGAGTGATGACTAACTGACTTTAGCTGCCCTTCTGGGTCTCCAGGGCTGGAGTTAACAAATTCCTAGACATCGTAAGTCAAAATGAGCAAATAATCAAATGAATCGGTAGCTTAATTGTCTTGTGATTCGTTTCCTGACATTTGTGTTATTTTAGTTATTCTAATTTTCTGAGTGAACTCAATCATCAACTAGAGATAAAATGTCAGGCACAAAAGCAAAGACTAATGGTCTTTCTTAATGCTTCTTTTATTGTTTTTATTTTTAATAAAGTTAAATAATTTTACTGCAAAGAAGAATATCTTTAACAAATATTCATGATCCTATGATTCCAGATTTATTGATGTTCTTTGTTAATGTTCAATACGTTCCACATATATTTTTCATTTTTTACAGCACTGTTTTCTTTTCTGTTACTAACTTTATTTCATGTAGGGTCCATATATCCACATAATCAGTATGGTAAATATTTGATAGTTATTTGGTATTTTACCATCGTTTAGTTTTGTTTTTATGATCGTCTGTTAGTGGAAGAATCCTGGGTCTGCTTGCTATTGGCCAAAAATGCACAGCCTGTATAATAAAGAGTTAGGGAGGAAGAGAAGAGAAAAATAGAAGGCTTAAAATATTGTGGTGGAACTTTTATTAATTTGGCTAAAGAGGCTGAAGTTTGAAATATGAGCAGAATTTCCTTAGGTCTAATGGTATTTAATAAAATTCAAATTTAATAGCAGATAGGAAGCAACTTTCAAGTGACATCCTTGAGAATCACTTTTGTGCCAGACTGCTTAACTGTTACTTACTTCCTGGGTTCACCATGGCTTGATGAGATGAATGTCCCCTCCCTCCTTCTCTTTCCGCATCCCCGCCCCCACCCTCACCTCCATACAGGTGACACTAAAGATGCTCCTGCTGACAGTGGTCGTCAGCATGTATAAGAGCTTCTTTATCATAGTGGGGATGTTCCTGCTGCTGCTGTGCTATGCTTTTGCTGGAGTCGTCTTATTTGGTACTGTGAAATATGGGGAGAACATTAACAGGTTGGTATATATTTCAACCTCTCAACCACTGCGCCACCAGGGAAGCCCTATTTATCTTTCTATTCAACTATTAAGCAAACGTTTTTAGTAATGAAATCATGGATACATATCTGCATGTGTTTTAGACAAAGATGGGGAGGGGGAAGCAATCATTTGGAAATTAAAACAAAATAAAATGGCCAAATTTTAAATGACATTTTTCTCATTGGAACTATGCATGCTTACTGTTAGAAAATTAGAAAATTCAGAAATAAAAGAAAACAGGGGCTCCCCTGGTGGCGCAGTGGTTGAGAGTCCGCCTGCCGATGCAGGGGACACGGGTTCGTGCCCCGGTCTGGGAAGATACCACATGCTGCGGAGCGGCTGGGCCCGTGAGCCATGGCCGCTGAGCCTGCGCGTCCGGAGCCTGTGCTCCGCAACGGGAGAGGCCACAGCAGTGAGAGACCCGCGTACCGCAAAAAAAAAAAAAAAAAAGGAAACAAAAAGAATCCATAATTCCACCACCATGCAGGAATAACTACTTCTAATATCCTGGTGAATTCCAGCAATTCTTTTATCCACATACTGCCAGAAATGATACATTATTTTTTTAATTAAACAATTTTGAGATGGCTTTGTTTTTTTTTAAGCAAAACATGGGCAGTTAGGACCCCCAAATTGTTATATGTGGAAAGCATTTTTCAAAGATTGTCTTAAATTTTGTGGAACCATTTCTGAGTGTTTTTTTTTAAGTCCTTACACAGAAAATTAAATACAAACGTGTCTTGTTGCAGAGATCACTTATTTGATATATGGTGGCCCCATCTTTTATAGCATAATCCACATAAAAGAAGGAATCACTTCTAATTGTCAACGCTTGCTTTCTCAGTCATTCAAGATGAATGGCAATAAACTGCTGGCACCATGCTAGGGTTGGACTACTGAGATAGCTATACTTGGAGGCAAGTATAAACAAACAAATAAAAGGGTGTAACCTTTGGAAATGGTAACTTAGCAATCACATTTGCTCTAAAATCCATGTGTTTTGGTGGTGACAGCCCTTACCTGACAAACCATATTACTCACATTCTGGTTTTTTTTCCTTAAATTAGGCATGCAAACTTTTCTTCAGCTGGCAAAGCTATTACCGTACTGTTCCGAATTGTCACAGGAGAAGATTGGAACAAGATTATGCATGACTGCATGGTAAACATCCCCTCATCGCTTGCGATGCCTTCACTTAGAAGCAGATAAAACTCTTTGGTGATACAACATAGGCAGCACCATCCTTGTAGCATCTAGACTGTGTACAAAACACATATCCTGGCCCTTTAGTCCGTAAAATTGCATTCTTTTACATTACAATACATGGACATACAGGAAAAATTTCCAGTGAACCCAAGTCGAGCTATTGTAGTTCCATTCAACAAATTTGCATTATGTGAGCATTGTTCTTTCCCTCCCATCTTTGACATTTTGGCAGTCAAGTACAAACAGGAGAGTTCCACTTCTCTGACTTAATTCAACAGATATTCACTGAGCCCCTGGTTTGTACTGGCCCCTGTACTACGTGCCCGGTCCTCAGCGATTCCAAGGCATTCTCAAGGAGTTTATGTCAGGGGCTCTAAGCAATACTCTCCCTCAGCTGTCCTCACTTCTAGAGCCTAATTCTTCATCATCCTTCAGGTCTCAGTTTAAAGCTCAGTTCCCTCAGGAATCCTGCCCAGCGCTAAGGCTGCTGGTTCTGTGTCCTCCCAGTGTTCTGTATTTCTCCTTTGTAGTGTGTAGCACAACTGCAGTGAGTTATCGGTTTGATTGGTTTATTTCAGCTCCCTCTCACCCTCCGGACCAACTGTTAAAAGAAATTTCTGCAAAGATGGCAATTCAGTGGCCACCACCTATGCGTGGTTATTGAGCACCTGAAATGTGACTAGTGCAACTGAGGAATCACATTTTCAACTGTATTTAATTGTATTGAATGTTAATGAACATACATTTGGATTTAGATAGCCACGTGGAGTTAGCCGCTACCATGTTGGACTGCAGGGTTCTAGACTGTCAGCTTCATGGCAGAGGGAAGGGGTCTGGGTCCTGCTCACCAGCCTGTCCCCAACACTGGGCATAAACCTAGCACATAGGAAGAGCTCAGGAAATTTATGCATGAATGAGTGGGGACAGAATTCACCAAATCAAAAATAATACAAGGCAGAATTAAATAAATTCTAGATAAAAACAAGCAGAATGCCATGGAAATGCAGAAGAAAGAGCTAGTCTCTCTGGCTGAAAGAAACCAGGAGGTTTCTCAGAGGTGTTGGAGTTTTACTGGGCCAGTGAAGAATGGGGAGGCTAAAAAAAAAAAAAAAAAAAAGATGAATGGGGAGGCTTTTGATAACCTGAATCTTGTGCCATTTAATGATATTCCATAACGATGCTCCAAGAACAAGAATTACTGGCTTTTCCTTACACAACTTGAATGTGAATTTGCTGTGTATGCAGATCTTCCTAAATCTTAACCCATTACTTAAGTTAGAGTTTTTTTTTAAACACCTTTTTCTCTGACTTTCTGCGTTTTGCATCACAGTGACTACTTACTCTTTGGGGCTAGTGGAGGTGGCACAAAGAGTATCTCTTGAAGGAAGGGAGTTCGTGTTCATTGTGCTTCTAAAATGGCAATGAACTTGGGATCCTACAAGACCAAAAGCATAGTATAAATGAAATATTCTTTTTGATTTTTGCCACAGATGAGGTACCCAATGTATGGGCCTTTGAAAGATCACTTTGAAGTTACTTATATTTTATATCGTTAGGAATATGTTCACAACTACAGTCAGTTAACGGAAATTTGTAATCTTCTCTTCTCTCACCCTGTCCCCCCCTTCCCCGCCACGGGCCCACAGGTCCAGCCCCCCTTTTGTACTCCAGATGAATTTACATACTGGGCAACAGACTGTGGGAATTACGCTGGGGCACTTATGTATTTCTGTTCATTTTATGTCATCATTGCCTACATCATGCTAAATCTGCTTGTAGGTAAGTGATGTTCATTGAATTATTTTTCAGTCTCTTTAAACTCAGGTTATTAGATAATTATGTACAATTTCCAAGTAATTATCCTGGATTGCTTGGGGTGGGTGTTTTATGGCATTAATTATAAATTGTTGCCCCTCGGTCCAGAAGCTGAAAAGACCTTTGAAAGGCATGTAAATGACAGTTGATTGCAATTTCAAGAGTTGTTCTATTTATTATGATCATTCATTTCAAAAGCTCTTCTCATGGATTCAGTTGGACAAATACCAGGGAAGGCTACCTTTCCAGCCTTGAAATATCACATTTATATTTTCAAAAGATATACACTGTCCCCCCAGATGTGGGACCATCCAGAACTCAACTTGACCTTTAAAAGCTGCCCTGGAACTCAACTAAGAATTGAAGCCAGCTGGCACAAGCATCTTAGACACAGGATGCGTGTTTTGGAAAGGTGGAAGCTGGATAAATAGCTCAGTCCAAGTGTAAAACATGCCAACTTGGAAACCATACTAAAAGCCCTTTAATAATTTGGCTTATAATGTAGGTGATAAAATTCATTATTTATAATAGATGTACTTTTTCTGAAAAATGACAGATTAGCATAATTGTCTAACATCCCCATTTTTTTTTTTTTTTTAGCCATAATTGTGGAGAATTTCTCCTTGTTTTATTCCACTGAGGAGGACCAGCTTTTAAGTTACAACGATCTTCGCCACTTTCAAATCATATGGAACATGGTGGATGATAAAAGAGAGGTATTGTCTCATAACTCACCCCTACCCCAACTGCCGTACTGCAGACATTTCGGTGGTTTTGTTGTTTTCAGTGGACATGTATTGAATTTGGAAAGGCCATTGCTGAATTGCAGAAAGCTGTCATTGACAATTTAGAAGAATGTACAAGGAAGGGAGAGGGACAGAATAGTTCCCCATCGTGTCCTTTCCAACCACAAACGTCCTCTCCTTCAGATATTCAGGAGGTTGGCAAGGAAAGGAAACCAAGGGAGTTCTGAAGAGACCAGCTGGGGCTCAGGGCAGGGAGGGGGGTGAAGTTCAGATCACCAAAGCGACAGTATAATACAGATTCATGATCACCTCAGCTCTCACACAGCAATTCTGATTAGAAGTGCAAAGGAGTTATTTAAGTGGTTTCTGAAAGTTATCATTTTGGACTTATTATTTGAATGTTTTCATCATACATCTTACCCAAGATTGCCTAGAGTTAGGCAGAGCAGCAGATGCTTCCCCCTCCCCCTTGCCCCCCTCGCCCTTCTCCTAGCAAAGCTTCAGGCGCAGTTCCAGGCACCAGAGATGTGACAGTGAACGAGGTGGCAAGGTCCCCGTCCTCACAGAGCCTGTGTTCCATTGTGGGCAAACAATAATGATTGTAATAATTATTACCATTTCAAGAAGTTATAAGCACTTTGAAGAAGGTGGTGGCACGGGACAGAGTGGTTGGAGATGGGGGGCAGATGCTTTAGCGGGGTGGTCTTGAAGGCCTGGCTGAGGACGTGTTATTTGACGTAACACCTGACAAATGAGGAAAGTTCAGCCATGGGCAGACCTGGGGGAAGATCTGAAAAGAGTTTCTGGAAGATACGACTGTAGACACAGACACCAGGGAGCCAGGGGCAGAGCAAACGGGGTCCTGGACCAGAGCTGGGGTCTGCACTGCCATGCAGGACTTTCTCCAGCCCCTGGGCTTGCTCCCTCTCTCCTTAGCAGCCCCCAGGCACTGGCCTGGGGGGGGGGGGGTTCTTCCGAGACAGTGACCTGCGTGTGCAGGTGTCTGGCCCTGTCTCTGTCTCACCTGGATCCACTTAGGTCTCTGTAACTGCCACTGCAAGGAACCTGCTTTCCATTGACACACACAGAAGGCGACACCACCACTCACACGTGTAGACATTCGTAACGGACAGGAATTCACGGGCTACCAACATCCCTGCCTCTCACCCAACTCCTTAACTCAAAGTCACAGCCAGGCTGGCACCGTAGGTTTTGTTGCCCTGAACGGAGTGACATGTGTTAGGTCCTCGGAATCTGCATCTGCTCCGACCAGCGAGAGGGCAGATCTGGGAGCCCCGTCCTGCTGGATGTAATTGTCCTAACAACAGAGAAGCCCCGGAAAGGAGTGGTCTTTCCCTAGAAGGGTAGCTCTGAGCCCATGGTTAGAAGTCCCCAGCATCTGGACTAAGTGAAGGATCATACACACATGTCCGCCCCATTTTTTCCGCTCCGTGCGTTACTGGCCCACTTGGCACGTGTGTTAGAGAAACAGGTGAACACGGCTGAGGCAGTGCAGGGGGCAACAGGAAGAAGAGGGAGTGTAGAAGCTGTGCCCGGGGGAGGCCGAGGGTCCCCTCTGCCTCTTCCTTGCCCCCGCGTGGCGGCGGGACGCCCTCTAGAACCAGAGATGCTCCAGCAGCAACTCCACGGGCTGGGCTTTTAATCCCTGGCTCCCCTGGGTGCACAGAGCCCCCCGGCCTCTGGGAGGCCAGAGGCTTCCTTGTGCCAGTGCCGATTATGTTAGCTTTTGAGAGCTAGATGTGGGCTTCTTTGCTGTGCAAACAGAAGCCCAAGCGAATCATTGTGGTCTGTTTCCGAGTGACTGTGCTCTGTCACCAGGGGGTGATCCCGACTTTCCGCGTGAAGTTCCTGCTGCGGCTTCTGCGGGGGAGGCTGGAGGTGGACCTGGACAAGGACAAGCTTCTGTTCAAGCACATGTGCTACGAGATGGAGAGGCTGCACAACGGCGGTGATGTCACCTTCCATGATGTGCTCAGGTACCGCGGTTCACAGCCCTGCGTCTGTGCTGCACAGGGAGAGGAGCCGGGCCGCCCCTCATTCCACAGGAAGGAAGCGGTCCAGGAGAGCTGGGCACCTGCTCTGTTCCTCAGGCCCCTGTGGTCAAGTGCAAGCTACAGCCCCCGACCTTCTCACTCACGGGTCCGGCCACAGTCGGCCTGGCCCACCCGGGGACGGTTGCCCCTGGTTGGTTGGCAAACCCCCTTTTCCAGCCATTTCATGAGAACCCAGACGGGACAAAGGGGGACACAGAGGCTTCTGTATTATTCACTAGGATTGCTCTAGCAAAATACCATACACTGAGCGGTTTAAACAGCAAGCTTAGTCTCCCGGCTCTGGAGGCTGGAAGTGAATTCAAGATGTCAGCAGGCTGGGTTCCCTCTGAGGCTGTGAGGGGGGATCTGATCCAGGTCTCACCCAGCTGCTGGTGGCTCGCTGGCCATTGTTGGTGTTTCTTGGCTTGTGGAAGCATCACCCTCATCTCTGCTTCATCTTCACAAGGCGTGCTCCCTCTGTGTGTGTGTCTGTGTCCGTGTTCAGATGTCCCCTTTTATAAGGACTCCAGTCATAATGGATTAAGGACCCAACCTACTCCAGCATGACCTCATCCTAACTAACTACATCTGCAATGACCTATTTCCAAATAAGATCACACTTCAAAGTACTGGAGGTTAGGACTCCAACATAGCTTTTGTTGAGGGGAAAACAATGCAACCCATAAGAGCTTCTTAAACGGGAGTCCATGGATAGAATTCAGAGGTCCGTGGTCTTGGAAAGGGAAACAATTACATCTTTATTTTCACTAATCACTCACTGAAATGCAGCATTTTCTTCAATGATATACCTGTATCTTTGTCACCAGTAGAAATCACAGACATTTTCACACGCATTACTGTGTGTCTGATATCTTAAAATATCCGTTATGCTCACCAGTTCTGAGTTACAGTAGTCATTTGACCTCAGCTAGATGTTATTATTTAATGTAATAATACAGAAGCACTTATGTTACTACGTCATCACCTTTTCAAAGAAAATAATTTGAGAACTGTATTTTGATATAACCGGTTTCCTTTGTAATGCAGATTTTTTAATGTATTTAAAACCTTGTTCTAAGAAATGTCCCATCAGCTGCACTGCCAAAGGATCCATGCCCCAGAAAAAGTCAAGAACCGTCCTCTGCCACCAGTAACTATTTTCATCATGTTGCATATACCTGGCAAGTTAAAATGTTGGGTATTGTGTCACAAATTTCAGGAGCGTTCAGGCGTACAGAAATACGTTGTGACTGGAATTTGAAAAAAGACCAGAACAGAGGAAAGATCTGGGAGAAGTTCTCTCAAGTTATCGATTTTACCTCCCTCTCTTCACTTCTTCCTAGGGGAAAGCTAAAAGGCAGGAAAAGATGAGGCAGAAAACACCGATGAACAGCAAAGGATGCCATCTCTCTCAGAATGTCACTCCGTCTTCCCTCCTAGTGACAAATATTTTTAGGCTGAAAGTCAGGTGCATAGACATATCACTGTCCCTAATAATTAACACGCAGCCTCTTTGGATCACACTGGTGTGTCTGATGACGTGGACCCAGGCGAAGTTGATGGTGGCATCCTTTGCCCCTCCCTATTCCTCTAGCCCTGGATATGATGACAACTGTTCAACGATGAGATTCTTGATGAGGCAGAGAAGAGAGGAAGAGCAAACGTGCTTTCTTCGCCCACGGTGGGAAGAACCTTAGCAAACAAGAGTAGGTCATCGTACCAGGGCTGCACCTGCACGGGGAGGGCCCCTCCGGCGCCTCCAGGCTGTGATCTGGACTATGGAGAGGGCTCTGAGCTCGAAGCTCGGGGTAGGCAGAGGCTGAGCAATAACCTGGGTACCGCGGCTGCACCAGGTAGCACCAGAAGGTGCTGTGCCTTTGGCTCTGAGCCCCTCAGCCTGGACGGATGAGGTGCCTTATTGCCCAGGGGCCCCAGTGCAGCACGTCAGCTGTGTTGCTTTCATTTGCCACTGCCTGGGCCTATTGTATCGAGGGCCAAATGGGAGTGAACGTTCCACCCTGGCTTTGCACCCATCTAACATGAATGAGGAAGATGTAGGGGGCAAATGAGTTAAATTGAGAGGGAAATGGCGGGGGGATTGGATGCATGACCCACAGCCAAGCCTCCTGACCATCACCAATTGGATCTGAATGTGAAGACAGTATAGGAAGAGCAGCCTTCCTTCTACAGGGAAAGTTCCAGAGTCTTAAGCAGCTGATAATATAGGTCAGGGCCTAGCCTGGACATTTTGTTTCACAAACGCTTACAGTGTTGCAAGTACCTTGCGAATACTAGCGAACTTCGTCACATAGTAAGGTAGGTCTCATGACTCTCCCCATGTGACAGATGAGGGTGGAGAGACAGAGAGGTGACATAACCAGCCCAAGCCCTCCAGCTGGTCAGGGCTGGCGTCCAGACGTTACATTGGTTGGATGGAGTGATGTTCTCTCTGGATTCTGAGAGTCTAGACCCCAGGTACCTCAGAGCTCATCACTGCATGTTTCCCCCCCACCAGCATGCTTTCCTACCGGTCGGTTGACATCCGGAAGAGTTTGCAGCTGGAGGAGCTGCTCGCAAGGGAGCAGCTGGAGTACACCATCGAGGAGGAGGTGGCCAAGCAGACCATCCGCATGTGGCTGAAGAAGTGCTTAAAGCGCATCAGAGCCGTGAGTGAGCTGGACCCGTCAGGCTTTACTCCCTCCTCCCAAAGGAGGGGGGGAAGGAGGGTCAAACAGAAAGAGCTCCTTCAGCACCTACGCTGGAGCCTTCTGTGATCACCTTATGAGCCCATAGCCACGTCACCTTTATCCACTTAACGATGATTCAAACCTGAATTCTGGTCCACCTTCAGCCATACCCTCTTGAGCAGAGTCCATAAGAAATTTCCATTGAATCACATTTTTATAACTTAGCATGAACGTTGAAAAAGCAGTTTATGGATATTAAAATATTTATGATCTCCATTTATGAAATATGAGTGTTCACAATGCCAGAAATCTCTACATACTGAACGGCAACTGAATTTACAAAACTACTTTTAAATTACTCCTAAAAATACCAACATATTGTTGACAATGTTGTTTGATCTTTAATTAAAGACCGCCTCTCCCCAGAGTTTATGATCTGCTTCCTGAACTATAAGCTTTAAGACTCTCTAACTCATAAATCCATGAACATACACTGTATTGATATAGGCTGTGTTTACAGTGGGCACTTCCATTAGGTTATTACTTTTATGAGTGGTTTTGACCTATGCTTCACACACACGGGAAGAAAATCAAACTAACCACTAAACATTTATCCATAACAGATTTTTTTTTTTTTATCCTGTTTCTCAGACCACCACCAACTTCGAAACATATCTATCGGAGGAGAAAAGGTCCCCAGAGCAAGGAGCCCGTCCAACCTCTAATAGCAAGGCAGCTGCAGCAGCTGGGCCACCATAGCCCTGCTAGGTCAGGGATCACGTCTGCCCCCCCACAGGCCCTAACAGGGCACGGGCAGTGCCCACTCACCCCAGACCGTCCAGGCCTCAGTGTGCGCCAAGACAGGTTGGCCCGCTGCTGCATTGGCCTGCTCCAACCAGAGCCAAGACAAGAGTGAAGCAAGGGTTTCACTCATCCACCCAACTCTCCTGCCTCTTCCAATTTAGAGGAAAGGAGCGATCCACATTGGCTTAGCACAGTGTAAGATAAGAAGGGAAAAAAATGGAAACTCACATTAATGATCTAAAATTTCTGTTATATTATATAGCACGGGGAACTGTACTCAGTATTATGTAATAACCTATAAAGGAAAAGAATCTGAAAACGAATATATCTATATGTATAACTGAATCGCTGTGCTGTACACCTGAAACTTAGCATTGCAAATCAACTATACTTCGATTAAAAAAAAATGTTTTCAGAGAAGGAAAAAAACTCTATTTAAAGTAAAACACAAGGTAGTATCAGTGAGCATAACTATTCCAATTGTTATGCAAATGAAAACAGGATGGGAAGACAATTCCTAAGTCTCCAAGTCCTCCTTTAAAGCAATCTGATGCTCCTCAGGGAAATCAGTTAAGAACCTTTACTTGGAAGCTCTTAAGAGGTCACCAGGCATTCAGGTCCTTTGAAGAAGAGAGAAGAAAATAAGATTTGAGCGGTGCGGGCAGGGGGATGCTGGGCTGAAATTCTGGTCCCTGAAAGAACAATCCTATTTCCATAGAAACAGCAGCAGTCCTGCAGCATCATCCACAGCCTGAGAGAGAGCCAACAGCAGGAGCTGAGCCGGTTTCTGAACCCACCCAGTATTGAGACCACGCAGCCCAGCGAGGACCTGAACGCCAACAGTCAGGATAACAACATGCAACCCGAGGTACAGTCCGGGAGGGAGGCGTCCGTCACCTGAGGGTGTTCGCAAAACATGAATCGATGCCCGTTCACGTAGTCATTTTAAACAAGTGACACTATCTCTAATAGGAAGTTAAGTTGGAAAAAAAAAACTGGAACACGATCCAGTTGATGTTTGTGTCTTTGTCATCCCTGAATCAGTGGAGGTTATCTCAAAAGATTCTGATTTGTATAGATACAAAAAACAGTGGGAATGCTCTGAACTTAATAATCCTGTTGGATTTTTGTCTGAAGAGTTAACATCACATGACTTAGGAGAACATGACTTGCCTGAAGCTCTGTCCTAAGTGTTTTCTCCTCCTCACCAAGTCACAGAAACTTGCAGTAAAATGAGCAAAAATGCTTGCAGTTGGCCTTCCACCTCCTTAAATAGTCAGGCTCACTGAGGATTTGTCCTTCTTTAGCTGGGCATCAGAAGAGCATATGGAATTTGGGGAGTCTCAGCTGGAGGACCTTCTGTGTACTAGGGCCCGGCATAGCTTCATTTCCAGACTGTATCTGCACGTCCATAAAAAAAAAGCACAGAGTCACCAGCGTCCTGGAGAGCTTGTGTGTGAGAAGCAACTGGCGGGAGGCCCAGCCTTTGTGAGGCTTAGTTATGAATCGGCTGGAGCTGGTCTCGGATCTGGGTGTGTGGTGACACAGTCGGGGCAGGTGACAGACACTGAAGCCTGGGGCTCCGTGGCCCAGCAGGACACTCCAAGGGGCCCTCTTGTTCTACAGCCTAGTTTTGGGTGGATTCATGTCATTGGCTCCCCAGCCAGTAGGAATCACGTGCCACTGACTACTTGTGCAGGGACGGTCAACACAGCAGGGACGTGGGGCTTCTACAATGGCCCTGCCACCTGTCTGCCCTGAGGATGGCTGGCAGTGGTCACGTGTGGTGCCGGGGTAAGAGCAAGACAGCTGATCTCGGGTGACCTTGGCCTGCAGCGGCTTGAAGCAGGATTTCGGTTCCCCGGAGACTGAAGTCAGGCTGCGGCGGTGTGAGCGCTGAATCCCAGCCACTAGACCACCAGTGACAAGGCCCTGGCCCGTCAGTTGTGTCGAAATGAATGGCCACAAAGAGAAAAAAAGTAGTGAAACAAGTAAAGTGTTTCTTAGGAGGAAAAAGAATACGCGTGGCTAGACACACGGGCGGGCTCAGAGGGAGAGTCGCACCCTCCTGGTAGTTTGAATCACTTATATGCGGCATTTCTTCCAGCTTCCTTTGGCCAATCATCTTACTTTGCCTGGTTCTGAGCCTGTATTTGGCGTATCTCAGGGTCCTCCCCTGTGTGCGCACGCATCTCTTAGCCAAGATGGATTCTAGCGAAGAGGCCTATGGGTAGGTTGACATCACCTACCATGGGGTGGCGCCCCCCTCCCTTTTTGACCTCCGAGGAACCTTTAGGAACCTTTCTGCGTGTGTGTAGTCGGGAAGGTCTCCTTGACCTCGAGGATGAGGAATATGTGGTCTCTTATCTGGGCAGGGCTCAGCTTCTCCTCTTCATCTTGGGCTCTGTCCACGGGGGATGCACTCCAGCTGTTCAGCCTGGGGCCCATCTATCTCCTGCCTCACAGCCAGCGAGACAGGGGAGGTGATGGCAACAGAGCTCTCTGGTTTTAGGTCAAAAAGCCCGAGGGGCCGCTGAAGAGAGGTGAGAACTACGGTGCTGATAAGGAAAGGGATGCGGATGGTGAATGCACGGAGATCTGAGCATTTCTCTTTGGCTTCAGTGTTAATTGGTTTAAGTTTTGTTCTCTTCCGGGGCCCATCCTAGAGCTTTGTCTGCTGAGAACTCTTCTGGAGGCTCTGGGTTGGCAAGCATGTACTGTCCCCAAACCAGGCAGTCCCACTATTCCCCCCCCCGCCCTGGTACGTGGCGGTGCCCCGTGGCAGGTGTGTGGCCTTGGGAGTGGAGGAGTCTGGGAGGGATGCCCAAGAAAAAGCACTACCTGCAGGGTCGGGCCTGCTTTCCTCACCCTGTGCAGTGGTGACTCTTTCACTTTCCCTGACTCTTTTTACCCATTTTCATTCTTCCTGTCCCCACTGTTGACACTATGGGTCCGTGTTGTCTTCGCCACTTACTTTCCTGCGGGGCTTTCTTCCTTCCTTAAAATGAAATGAGGGTCCAGGCCAGTGCACAGAGGAGGAGAGCACAGCACGAGGAATAACCGCCTGATTCTCCCGCCCGCACCCCTGCAGACGAGCAGCCGGCAGCGGCTTCTGAGCCCCACGCTGTCGGACCGGGGAGCCAGTCGGCAGGACGCAGCCGAGGCCGGGAAGCCCCAGAGGAAGTTCGGCCAGTGGCGCCTGCCCTCGGGTATGTATGGCAAGTCCTTTCTCGAGCAAGTGGGGCATTTTCAGGGCATCCGTGCTCTTTGTGTGTTTGGGGTCTTGAACTTCAAAATTCAGGTCTGCCTCTAAAGTTGTATTTATAGACAGTAAACAATGAAAAAGGTATTTCCCTCATCAAAAACATTTCCCTCAAAATAACTTCTCTGAACAGAACAGTCAGCTAATAGAGAAGGCAGCACCTATTAACAAAGATATTATAACCACGATCTAGAAAGTGGTGGCGATTACCACCAGGGACTTCTGGTGCACATTCCAGGCATTCCCAAATGTAGGCAACATTCATTTAATCTAAGAGGGAGTAGGTGAATACATGTCACTCAGAAACGACACAGGTTTCTCAAAGAAGGAACAACAAAACTTATTTAGTGTAATCTCATCTGTTATAGTACCTACTGTACGCCAATCACTGTTGTGAGGGCCTTACACACGTTCCCTCCTTTAAGCCTCACGGTCCTATTATTTTCCACATTTTATTGATTCAGTGAGAGCGTTTTCTTCTAGAGGGACATGGGGGTCTGGAAAGCCAGGATAATCCCATTCAGGCCATGCAGAGGTGGCAGGAGAGCAATGATCTGCCCGGCCCAGGGTTTTCTCTGTAGAGAAGTGAGCCCGCGGGAAAGCGGGGGCTTCCTAGGCTCTAGAATTGTGTCCCTTCCTCAGCCCGATTCAAGTGAGGAGACAGAGACTGTTGCAAAGTCTTCCGTAGCACATCTGTCCCGCAAAGCAGAAGACAGTTCGCCTTACCCTTGTCCAGTGCCACTTAACACCAGGGAGGGAAATCTCTTTTTTCCTACCCCGGAGGCTATTATGCAGGGATCAGAGAGAACCGGACTTCCTTCCACCTGGTAAAGGAAAGCCGGGAGTGAGAGGAAACAAGATTGAGTAAGTGCTGGGGCCAGGCCATGAACAACCCCAAATTACAGGCTGAGTGGTTTCAACTTCATCCTGTAAGCAGTCAGAAACCAGGAGAGATTTCTGAGCAAGACGTGACATTTGGAATCCTGCTGAGGAAGACTCACATGGCAGCAGTGTAGAGAGTGGGCTGTCTGTGGCAGAGCCCCGAGGCAGGGTTACGAGCCAGAGGATGGTGCAATAGTGTGGGCGAGAGGCGATGAGGACACGGGTGAAGGCGGTGGTCCACACCATGGAGGGACGGACAGGAGAGACGACCTAGGGGAGATGCACAGTCCTTGGTATTCACTTAAAAGGATGAAAGAAAGGATGCTGTCAAGAGTGGCTTCCAAGGCCCATAGGTGGCCCCAGTGCCAGCAATGGTGATAATTAAAGGGACATGGTATTGGGGACGCCCTGAGTTTGAAGAGGCACTGGGCAGGAATAAGAGCATTTGAAGATGGGGTACCAATGATGTACCCCCCAGTGTCATGCTATGCATTTTTTTTTCTTTTTTCCCTTTCATTTTTGTGTAAAAGTTGTATGCATTTAAGGTGTACAATGTGATGTTTTGATAAACGTTCACATTGTGAAATGATTATTACAGTAGAGCTAATTAACATATGTGTCACCTCACAAAGCTACCATTTGTGTGTGTGTGTGTGGTGAGTACACTTAAAATCTAGTCTTTCAGCAAATTTCAAGTATACAATACAGAATTATTAACTATATTCATCATGCTGGACATTAGATTGGCAGAACTCATTCATCCTACACAGCTGAAACTCCGTACCCCTCGACCAACACCTCCCCATTTCCCCCACCTGCCCACCCATAGTAGCCATCATTCTACTCTCTACTTCTATGAATTTGACTTTTTTAGATTCTACATGTAACTGAGAGCATACAGGATTTGCCTTCCTCTGTCTGACTGATTTCACTTAGCATAATGCCGTCCAGGTCCATCCATGTTGTTGCAAATGGCAGGATTTCCTTCTGTTTTAAGGCTAATATTCCATTGGATACACACCACGCTTTCCTTATCCATTCATCTGTCGATGGACACAGGTTGTTTCCATATCTTGGCTATGGTGAATAATACTGCCATGAACATAGGGGCACACGTATCTCTTCAAGATAGTGATCTTGTCTCCTTCACATGTGCACCCTCCTCAAGTGGAGTGCTGGACTACATGGCGGTTCTGCTCTGCATTTTCTTAGGTCATCATCTCATTTAATCTATTTTAATTCTCACAACAGTCCAGTGAGGAAACTTGTAATCTCTTCATTTTGCACTTGAGGAAACTTGGGTTCAGAGGCATGAACTTGATGTTGGTTACATCTACAGGTCACAGAAGTGGGACCCCAAACCATGACTGATAGACTCCCAAAGCCATGAGTGTGTCAACAAAGTCTTCATACAAGCTGCTTTATCCAGGCACATGGATTGGAAAAATGAATGCTGCCCTTAGCGTATTTTAAATCTGTCCAGGAATCATGCCTTTTTCTCTGATGCTATACTTCTGTCTGTTTTTACAAAAAAAAAAAATGTTATTTACCCACATCTTTCCTCCCTTACCTTCTCCAAACCTCTTCCTCTCCCCTCACTGTCTATTACACTATCCCTTCTTTTCCTTTGTTGTTTCTTTATATTAATATGTATATAGTAATGAACACCGACACATTTCCATGACACTTTATTTGCCCAAACTGGAACTTTTAGTGATTTTTTTTTAGTTTTTGTAGTTATCTCAAATTGCAAGCAACAGGGCTTCCCTGGTAGCGCAGTGGTTGGGAGTCCGCCTGCCAACGCGGGGGACACGGGTTCGTGCCCCGGTCCGGGAAGATCCCACATGCCGCGTAGTGGCTGGGCCCGTGAGCCATGGCCACTGAGCCTGCGCGTCCAGAGCCTGTGCTCCACAACGGGAGAGGCCACAACGGTGAGAGGCCCGCGTACCGCAAAAAAAGAACAACAAAAAACCCCACAAAATTGCAAGCAACATATTTTTTTCAAATGGTGTTACTAGTCCATGAACATAATTTTAAAGTCCACTATGAATATAAAGAACCAAGTATTTGAAAGGTTTCATACGTGACATCTATGGGTAGGACTTGCTCCTGGAAAGTATGACTGACAGGACCATCGGGGGTTTCAGGAATGGCTAGCAATGGGGGGAAGCCACACCAGGCTGCTCACGGGACTCTTGTTGATTCCACAGCACCAAAACCAATAAGCCACTCAGTGTCTTCGGTCAACTTACGGTTTGGAGGGCGGACCACAATGAAATCTGTCGTGTGCAAGATGAACCCCATGACAGACACAGCTTCCTGTGGTTCCGAGGTTAAGAAGTGGTGGACTCGGCAGCTGACAGTGGAGAGCGACGAAAGCGGAGATGACCTTCTGGACATTTAGATGGAAGCCAGTGAAGATGCAAGTCCACTGGTGAAAACTGACTTCTGATATGTTCTTTTATTGTCCAGTGAGCAATCCATAATTGATGTATAATTTAAGTCCAACTTGTAACAAGATTTTTTAAACTGATTTCTGTCCTGCCATAGGAAGGCATAAAACTGGGTCTGTCAAAGCTGTGTGACGGGTTATTATCACGCATTCAAGAGAATCTGCAAAATGGCAGTTTCGTAATATTAGCAACTATACCAACTATACCAGATGCAGATCATTCAAAATTTCCTATATTCCACCTCTGTAAACTAAGGTATATTCACGTATGCTCTGACGCATTATTTTCATCCCCTGAGAGAGTGCTTAGCCCAAAGTGGCTGATATTTATGGTGCAGGAGCTGTATCTTTAGTTCACATTTTTCCCACTTCCTCTAGAAATACCTCTCTTGGGAGAATTCATTATTTATGATTGATCTGAAAATGTCAACATTGAGCTCATGCTAAAATGAGTAGTTTTACAAATTAGATTCTGAATTTTAAAAAGTATACTCTTTTTCTCATGTTATTTTAAAAAACATGCACAAGCTATTAGACATCAGAACAAGTCAATGTCTGTCCCCTTGGCCTGTTCCCAAGAGAACTGCGTGTGCAGCTACCAAGCAAAGAAATGGGCCAAAAGAGCTGACTGGTTTAAAACAAACCTGTACATGGATCACTTGGGGGTACATAGTTACTTAAAGATGTTGAGTTTCTTAAAAAGCCTTTTAATAATAGAGTTTAGCAAAAAAAAAGTAAAACTACATGATTCAGCTCATTTTAAAAATCTTTGCATGTGTGATGTTACCCTTGGCTTCATCTCTTACCCAAGGTAGGTCTGTTTTGCCATAAATCAGCAAAGAAATTGAGTCGCCCCCAACACACTATTGCAGTGTTCAATTCAAAATGATGACCTTGCTACCAGACTCTCCTATAGAAATAATGGTACTCTCCAAAATCTCACTCCCAGCTCACAATTTCTTTATCTCACAGCTCAATTGTATATGTTTCACACATCAGCTGTCCATGTCCTCTGGATGCAACAGTGGTTCTTTTATGCTGGGTCAACCATGTAGAAGTGCATTTGGGCCTTTAACTACACAATTCTTGATTGGAGATTTGCTGTTTAGATTACTTCTTATTTATTTATTTATTTATTCATTTATTTATTTTTGGCTACCTTGGGTCTTTGTTGCTGCGTGCGGGCTTTCTCTAGTTGCGGCGAGCGTGGGCTACTCTTTGTTGCGGTGCTCAGGCTTCTCTTTGTGGTGGCTTCTCTTGTTGTGGAGCACAGGCTCTAGGCGTGCAGGCTTCAGTAGTTGTGGCACGCGGGGTCAGTAGTTGTGGCTCATGGGCTCTAGAGCACAGGCTCAGCAGTTGTGCCGCACGGGCTTAGCTGCTCTTCAGCATGTGGGATCTTCCTGGGCCAGGGCTCGAACCCGTGTCCCCTGCATTGGCAGGCGGATTCTTAACCACTGCGCCACCAGGGAAGTTCCTAGATTACTTCTTTTAATACAGTGTTGATCTCAGAATCCTTTGACCACCACCCTACTCCCCCAGTTGCTTTATGATCTATTTCTGTCTATTTAACATTCTTAACTAGCCAAATATCACATTCCTTCTGTATAATAAATGTGACATTGTGGTGACAGTCCATATAGTGTTTATATGATTAATTGTGACAATAAGATAATGGGCAATTAAAGTCAGTACAGCCGAAAGGATTTTATTTCGTTTTATGTTCATTTAGAGTTTACTTTTTGTACATAAGAAAATAAAATAAATATTGGATTTGTAAAAGAATTTACTTCGAGTTGATGATCATTTCTAAACCCTTTTCACATGTATGTTTGGGGGGTAGGAGACGGCTTGGTGGAGGGGCCACTAAGGAGCTGGCATTTTGCAAACTCTGTATTTGAATATTCTGTCGATAATTAGTTGGCAAAAGCCCTGTCCCTGCTATTCATTTCAGCTCAGTTCCTAAGCCAGAAGGTTCCTTTCACGTTAGTGCTCATAAGGCTGAGTGAATACTCTGTACCTTCCAAACTCACAAAAGGATCTTTGGCAGCCAGGGCATGGGTCTGTACTAGTGCTGCATGAAAACGAGACGTTTTTCCTCTTGGCTCATTACACTTGAGTAATACAGCTTCATTCTCACAAAACGGCTGAGCCCTTTCTAAAACGTCTGTAATTGATGTTCAGCAGAACATCATTGTTGTTCATTCTGCAGTGAAGCAAGGGGCAGAATAGCAATGCACTTAAAGCCACAGCACCCTACATTTGCAATGAAGCGAAACAACCAGACGACTCCTGTGGGACTTAACGCCACTCTTTTCCTGAAGCCAGTAGAGCAGACGGCAAGCCCAGAAGATACATGCCTTCACCCCCTTTTAGATTTTGCATCAACTTATAAACAGGCTGGTTATACAGATGGGAAAACGTCAGCCACAATGTCCCCTTGTCCTTAGGGAGGCCAGACACTGATACTAATCCTGTCATCATGCCACCCACTGCCTTTAATTAAGGGATGCTTTGGGTTCCAAAGGCATCAGAAAGCGTAAGGGATAGAATACTTGACGCAGAGACCCCCGGGGAACAGACCACACACGCGTTGCACGTAAGGCAATTCAAGGGGACTCAAAGGGAACAGGGATGGAGAGAATGGCCAGACTGAGGCTATTCACTCTATTCTCAGTGGCGGTTCAAGAGCCACAGCCATCAGCGGGGACTGGCCGTTTGTGCCCTGCCTGCGCTGAATCAGATCGAGCACATAGAAGAGATACTGGGCTTGTAAACCTTCAGCAAAAGCAGTTTCTGGGCCAGCTGAATGATGTGTTTGCCTGTTTCTTTGTAGAAAGTGGCATATACCACAGACAGGTGGTTTCCAGTGGCACTCTTTCTCAAAGTCCTTCAGAGGATCCCAAAATATTAAGCAGGCAAAAGCAAGGCAGCCCTAGTTGAAATTTGGGTGAAGATGAGAACCCCACCCACATGGCCTGTCTCCCGCCTCCTATGGACTGAATTGTGTCCCCCTCCCCTACAAAAAAAGATGTGTTGGAATCCTAACTCGTAGCCCCTGTGGATGTGACCTTATTTGGGAATAGGGTCTTTGCAGATGTGATGAGTTAAGTTATGGTGAGGTCATACCAGAGTAGGGCGGGCCCTGAATTCAATATGACCGGCGTCATAAGAAGATGAGAGAGACACTGAGGGAGGAGAAAGCCACATGAAGACACAGACTCCGAGGGAAGACAGCCATGTGAAGACAGAGGCAGAGATTGGAATGATGCCACCACAAGCAAGGAACGCCTAGGGTGACAAGTCATTGCAAGAGACAAGGAAGGATCCTCCCCCAGGGGCATTGGAGGAAACATGGCCCTACCATCACCTTGATTTCAGAGGTCTGGCCTCCAGAACTAGAACTGTGAGACAATAAATTTGTTTTAAACCACCCAAATGCTACAAAATTTGTAGTATTTTGTTATAACAACTCACAAGCCCAGTCCATCCCCCAAAGACGGCGTGAACCATCCTAGTGTTCCAAGGAAACTAGTTTGAAAAATACTTGTATAACTCAAAGATCATGAGCTTTGGAGTTCCACAGATTTTTCAAGTCCTGGATTTATTATAGTTACTCCTGGTGTAACCTGGGTTGAGTGTTATACCTGAGACAAAATTCAGCTTCTTGCTTTAAGAAAGGCAGGACAGGTGAATTCACTCACTCCGTTTACCTGAGTGCCTCACAAAATCTGCCAGATGGGCTTAGTCTGAGCTGATGTGCAACATACCCCAAACCATTGCACTAGCTATCTAACCTCCCAACCAAAATCCCCCGTTGACCAGTTGTCAATTGGGCCACTTTTCTATCCACCATAGCAGGTTTCCAGCTTAAAGCAGGCCTGAGTCAGTGGAAGGGAAAAGATCAGATATTAAATCAAGTTCAAGTTGAACCATTCCAGTTTCCAAATTGAAACTGTGTTTGCTACCTACAGGGACCACTGAACGTTTCTAATATCTAAGGGTGAGGAGATATGAAATACAGTCACATTCTGGGGTACTGGGTGTTAAGACGTCAACATATGAATTTTAGGGGGACGCGATCCAGCCCATAACAGGGTCTGTCTCCCTGTCAGTGGTGCACATTAGAATAGCCTGTCAGGGGACAAAAGGGTGAGCCCCAAGCCTGCTTGAACCCTAACCAGTACACTCAACTCTGAGTTTTCTTGCTTCCCAGAAGCCTAAAAACACAAAATCCATGTTTCCAGAATTAATAGAGAGGTCCACTTTTCTGAATCAGTATGTGGAAAGAGACAGCCACCAAACACTGATACCTTAAATCCCTGTGTGCAGCCTGGAAACTCACGGCTAAAGACTTTCTTCCCCAGTCAGCTCAGTTCAGCAACTTACTTTCATGTAGTATCATTGCCACACTACTACCTTCAAAAATTACATCTAGACCTCACACTCATTAAGTTGGCTGCTATCAACATTTTTTTTAAACTGAAAATAACGAATGTCGATGAGGATATGGAGAAACTGGAACCCTGGCGCACTGCTGGTGGAGTGCAAAGTGGTGCAGCCGCTGTGGAGACCAGTATAATAGTTCCTCCGAAAACTAAAACTCGAATTACCGTATGATTCCAGCATTACCATTTCTGAGTATGTATCCAAAAGAATCAAAAGCAGGGTCTCAAAGAGGTATTTTTGTACAGCCCTGTTTATAGCAGCATTGTTCACAATAGCCAAAGGTAGAAGCAACCCAAATGTCCATTGATGGATGGACAGATAAACAGAATGTCCATGCATACAATCAAATATTACTGTCTTAAAAAGTAAGGAAATTTTGATCCATGTAACAATATGGATGAACCTTGAAGACATTATGCTTAGTGAAATAAGCCAGCCACAAAAAGACAAATACTGTATGATCCCACTTATATGAGGCACCTAGAAGTCATATTCACAGAGACAGAAAGTAGAATGGTGGTTGCCAGGGTCTGGGAGAGGGGGGAACTTGTCACTCAATGGGTATAGAGTTTCAGTTTTGCAAGATGAAAGGGTTCTGGAGATTGGTTGCACAACAATGTGAATGTATTTAACCCTACTGAACTGTACACTTTAACATAGTAAATTTTATATTACATGCATTTTATCAAAATTAATTTTTTTCATTTTTAATATACTCTGTCATCTGATCCGAAAAGCTAGGGGCCAAATTAAAATAGCAAAACAATTCCAAAGCCACACTTAAATTACGCTTCCACATCCCCTTGCTTTCTGTATTTGACCAGTATACCCTGTTTAAATTTAATATTGATAGTTTATTATCTTCCCCAATGCTGTATGTCACTCATTCAAAATTAAAATCTTCCTGTAGTATGCCCAGTAAATATTCAAGTCCCATTTGAACGTTTAGAGGGCTGGCATCACCACCCACTGAATTAATGAGTTTATTTGTTGTCAGCGTGCTCATCCTGATTCACAAGGCTACGTCAAAGGACTTGAGACACACGTCATTCCCCACAGGTACACGCTTGACCTCCTCTGTCTTAATCGGTCCCAGGAGCATTAGGACAGTTGTCTTGGGATATGTCAGACCCCAGGCACTGTCTTCTCTTTCAGAGTCTGCATTTCACGTTGGAAACAGCATGTAGGGCCCTACCCAGGGAAACACTGAAAGCACAACAAAACAGTCAGCTAGGGAACATCAGGCTGGCGACAGGTTGAGCGTGTATTCCATAGGCCCCAGGGAGAGCTGTCACAGTGAACTCAGCTCTCTCCTCTGGTGCTGGGGACACTCAAAAGCTGGCTCGCCCAGGTCCAAAGCAGAGAAAGGCCTCCTTCTAGTCCTGTTTGAGCCAAGAGTCAAGAGGGCAGGAAGGAGTCCAGGCTCTCTGGACCTTTGGTGGGACTCACAGACTCACTGAAACACCCCTCAGGGGTTCATCAGGCTCTTCTCACATAACCTCTTCCTGACCTCTGTGCAGGGCCCCAAACTGCCCCACTCCAGAAGCCTGCTTTTGCCTCCCCCAAGCTCTCATCCCAGCAAACACCACATTTCTGTGTTCTACCAACTGAACTTCAGAGCCAAACCCACGGAGAACTTCGAATCGGGTGTTCTTTTCGATCCACTGACTCCTTTTTCAGGGCAATGAAAAGGAGCCTTGCTCAGGGCCAGGTCAAGAGATAATTGGGAATTCTGCAAAGCCCTAATGAGCACAGCCTGAAGGTCCTGGCTGTGTCCTCACTTCCGACAGCCACCTCGTGCCGACACGTCACACCACCAGCCCTGATCGTCTTATGCAGGGGTGCCCCAGCCCAGGCAGGGTCTCCACTCCCTTCTGCAATTGCCTCACACCCTGGGCGAACTGTTAATTAGGTGCCTCGTTTCTTGGCGTGTATACAGGTCTGAGCCATCTGCTTATTGATCACACCCTTCAGAATATATTGGATTTGAAGGAATCCAGTCACAAAAGCTGATAATGCTGCAGGCGGCTCATTGAGAAGGTTTCTCCAGAGCAAACTTGAGCGTATACAGTGTGTGGTGACCAGCAAGCTACAGAAATACTGACTGCAAAGTTCATAGATTATCATTATTACAAAGCAATATAATAATGAAATTCAGAATTTCTACATGAAATCCTTTTGCTATGTTCTTGGTATTGCAGAAAAGAAAAATCTATGAAGTGGACCAACAAGCTACACAGCTACTGAGACCACTACCCAAGTACTAATGAGCCCATTGACCACTTTGCAGGTAACCTTGAACTGGCTTCTCCAATCCTGATCATGTATCTGAATCCTCCATGAAACCAAAAAGCCTTTGTGGGCAAGGCTGGCTGACCTGTCCAACTCTGCAGCTCAGGCATCTCTAAAGAGCATGTAGACACATGTGTCGTTCTCGGCTCTGCTCTCTAAAGCTTAACAGAATGGAATTGCTTTGGGTTTTTTTTTTAAACTCACCTCCAAATAAGAATGTCTGATATCCCTGGCATTTATCCCAAAACATCAACCACTGGGAAGATTTCTCATTTTTTTCATCCTGAATTCTTGTTCCATTCCTCTCTTTAACTCACTCCTTTGTGGGACAGAGACAGCTTGTTCTCAGACTAAGGTAAAACACCAGTGGAGACAAAGCAATACAAATCTGCCCTTGGAGCCCCAGATGTATGAGATGAGTCTTCCTTTCTTGTAAAAGCTTTATTCCAGAGAATCCTACAGGGCACAGTGTTGCAGGAACACAGAGTGACCCATGGGAACCAAGCCTGGAATAAGCAGGGCCTGGGGTCGGGGCCACGATTCAACCACCCACCCCTGGCAGGTGCAAAAGTCACATCACATGGTTGACGAAGGCTAGGTGACAGGAGGCCACCTTTGATCCTTAGCCTGTGACCCATCAGATAAAAACCAAATCCTGACTTAGGTAGGGAGGGACTGTATTCAAAAAGACTATTGCAATAGGAAGAACGCTCTAATCTTCTCAAAAGTCAGGCAACAGGGAGGGGTAAGCAAAGCTAGGAAGAACCAGGTATGGCTGGGGGGTGGGGGGTGAATGGAGGGCGTGATTAGAGATTGGAGCAGGAAAGTCTTTCCCTGAGGTCAGCCTCAAGGAGTGGTCTCCACATTCCCGTTTGGCTCAGGCTTAGGGTGGGTCAAAGTTCAGGGGTCTGGGGGAAGGAGAGAAGTCTGGCGAAAGTTTGACCTGGTCAAGTTAGCAGATAGTTTGTCTTAACCAGTCAAATAGTGAGCTAATCACTTATGAGGCCAAGAATGGGAACTGGAGGATCTGTGTCTGGCCTTGTCACAGGGAAATAAGGGACAGCAGAGAGTCCTATCTAAGTTGTGGTGAAGGGTGGTTCTTTGTAGTAAACAGTTTTTCAGAGCACAGGGGCGGGATAGAGGATGTCTTGAGCACCACTGTTTCCCTGGAGCACCGGGCAGGTTTCCCACAAGTCACCTCACCTCGCAGGCCTTCTCCTTTCTCTGCTGTAAAATGAGATTCGAATGATACCTGCTTTACCCGCCTCTCACTAAGACTGTGAGGGTCACATAAGGTGTTGGTGAGCATCTTCTATAGCCCGTAAAAAGGCACATGTGAATAACGCGGGCGATTATCAGCTCTGTGTTCACAACGGGTTTCAGAGATCACCCTCGCTGTCATTAAATCTCCATTTTTCACAAAATCTCCGTTCTTCAAGCCAGAGGTGACAAGACGGCCGTGTGGGAAGCAGGGCTGGGACATCCCGAGCCCTTCAGTAAACCTCAAGACGGGCATGGTTTTCCCTCTGACCCCATTCCCAGTCTGTAAACTGTCTAATCTCACAGAAGGCACTGTCTACCACGCAGCGATAGGTAAAGCAAGCGCTTGTGAGCTATCCTTGGAGATCAGAGTTCTCCTTCAAAGGTTTCCTTCAAAGGTTTTCGGCAGCTCCCATCAGAAATCCCCACCACTGTCCTCCAGAGGTAGGAGCCTAGCCAAGCAGCAGGTGTCACAATCTGCACGGCTGCTGGCAAAGTGTGACTAATGCTTCGGACAGCAAGCCAGACAGAGATGCCCAGGGAGCAAAGCTTTCTCCAAAACCCAAGGAAGAAAATCAATGTCCCAGAAAGGGGGGCGGGCGGCAATCTATAGGAAAGAGAAATGAGTGATATGTAATGCAATGTGAAGATTTTTCCCCCTCAGGCAACTGACTCAATAGAGAGTGAAACCTAACAACCTCTGGTTGGGAAGGTCAAGACTGAAGAAGGGAAGGAGCTGGTTCTCGTATCGACTGGCCACGGACTCACAGGCCCCTGCTGCTATCCGGGCCTGCTTTTTGTTTGCTTCTGTTTTTTTCTGATTTATTAGAGCTGAATCTCCCAAAAATGGGACATCAAGTTCAGAGCTGAAACGACTGCTACGTCGGTTTATTAGTTCTTCTCCCTGCTATGAAGAAAGCCCAAATATGACAGTGTTTGCATTTGATTTCATGACTGATCACCCCAAACTGTTTTTCAACAGGTTTTTGAGCACCTACTTGTAAGCTTCAGAAGCAGTTTCATCAGAAATATTCTAGAGCGAATATCCATTTTATGCACTTGTTTAAATGATTGTGCTGGAGGCATGATATACCTTCCCTAAATGATCAAATCTAGAATATTACATCTAAAATATTCATCCATCATTATTATATTATTGACAGAGGGGACCATGTTGTAATTATCTTTGCATGTCTTAATTACCAGGCATGGATACATGCACTTTCAGATAATGACATCAGCATCATTCGTCACACGGGCTACTGACCACTCTGGCCCACCTTCTGTTTCTCCGTCAACATTTGCATTCTTCTTACAACTGATTCTCCCTCAAATATATGGCTGGAAAAAACCAGATCCTCTCAAACAAATATAAAGAGCACAAAATGACTGACTTATTCCTCCAGCTCTTCCTTACATTCTCCTTGTTTTTCTGCTTCTGAGACCACACTGGACCACGGAAATGATAGACAGATAGTGCTTTCTGTCAACTATGCTAGAAACATTGTCTTAGGAAAGACGGTACTGAAAATGAAAGACTGCATGTTGACTGTTGTTACCAGCATTTACTATTAAAATAACCCCACCTCATGAAAAACAAAGGGATAACCCCCCCCCCCCGACTAAACAGAGGTAATGAAAGAGTTCCTTGTTTATAACCAGTGTGTGTTTATCATTCCACATCTCTTCAAATCATCTGAATATATCAGTGTCAGAAGTTGGCCAAGGGAATAATGTAATTTCTCTTTGATATGTTTGCTCAACGAACAGAAGCACTTGGGATTAACCTTTCTCTTGCCTTCATTGATCCTCTAAGATCTAAAGGCTTTTAGTAAAATTGACCTGACGAAGGCCTAATTCTTTTTATAATTTGGTTAAATCCTAGCCTGCATCCCAGATTGTAACAGATTTCCTTGCATCTATAAATGATGACAAGGAAACAGGCCCAAGATACTATTGAATTTCTAGCCTTTTTAATTTGAATGATTGGCCATTCTTTAAACATAACTTCTGAACTGCCGATGTAAGGATAGTGTCTCACTAGATACAACTTTTGCCCCAAGAGGAGAGGGAAAAATCATTAAATTATTTGGGGAATCAGGTGAGAGATGTTCCATATGCCAGCATCCTAGTTGGTCAGACCAGGAAAACCCTAACCAGTAGCCATCATTCTGACTTCTGAAAGAATCATAAAACTTTTTACTTGTAGGTACATTCTTTCAGGCCACATTCTTTTTGGGTTTGGAGGTTTTTTGCATTAGAAACAAGGAAATGAATGAAAAGATAGTCACTGGTGGGAGGGTGTTTCTATGACCTCTCCTTACGCTTTCTCTGCAGAGGGGCTAACTCCCTAATCACAAGGCTGAGACGAATCCACCGTTTGCCAAAATCCTGTCATCTCTCAAAAATAATTACGTGACTGACTTGCAATTTCTACAAAAAGTGTCACTTCACAAATTTGTTGTTTTCTAGATTACATTTTAAAATTCACTGACTATCTGCTGTATGGACATTAATTTTTAAAACTCAAATAGAGTATTTCTCTGCATTTGGGCAGAATTCATCTCTCAATTAGCATAACAGGTGGGCCCATTTTTCTGCACATGCCCACTGTAGTACTCAAACATTTGCATCCAATCTGCAATTACTCTGCTAGTTTCTTTATTCTATCCCAGTAAATTTGTTTCCCAAATAGATAACAAGAATGATGTAAACAAGAAATTAGGGAATTATGATGATGTAAAGGGAAAAGCATGGGATTTGAACTCAGGAGAGCTATTCTTCAGTTCTTAATTTGCTATTTTCTATCTAGAACATCTTGAACAAATAATTAAACATTTGCAATCCCCAGTCTCATCCATAAAAGGGAATAGTGGTACCTCATAATGAGATTCTAATGAGGCCAAACAACACAACACATGTGAAAGCTCATGAATAACTATAAAGTTCTTTATAACACATTTATTTTTACCACTGAGAGACAAGTTAATAAAACAGTTACTATGAGCTTTGGGCTCAGACAAACCTGGATTCAAAATCTCACTCTAAGCCTTACTGTTTAAACTATGTGATCTGGGCCACGTGATAGGCGGAAGTCTTACATGGCCCCAGATCGTCAGCCCTAATCACCAGGACTATGACTGTGATAAGATATTACACCCATGGCAAAAGGGATTTGGGAGATGTTATTAAGGTTACTAATCAGTTGGCTTTGAGTTAGTAAAAATGGAGATTACACAGGTGAGCTTGATCTAATCGTGTAAGCTCTTTATTTTTTTTATTTTTTATTTTTTTTGTGGTACACAGGCCTCTCACTGTTGTGGCCTCTCCCATTGCGGAGCACAGGCTCCGGACGCGCAGGCTCAGCGGCCATGGCTCACGGGCCCAGCCGCTCCGCGTCATGTGGGATCCTTCTGAACTGGGGCACGAACCCGTGTCCCCTGCATCGGCAGGTGGACTCTCAACCACTGCACCACCAGGGAAGCCCTCTTTATTTTTTTAAAATAAATTTATTTATTTATTTATTTTTGGCTGCATCGGGTCTTCGTTGCTGCTCGCAGGCTTTCTCTAGTGGCAGCAAGCGGAGGCTACTCTTTGTTGCGGTGTGCGGGCTTCTCATTGCGGTGGCTTCTCTCACTGCGGAGCACGGGCTCTAGGCACATGGGCTTCAGTAGTTGTGGCACATGGGCTCAGTAGTTGTGGCTCGCGGTCTCTAGAGCACAGGCTCAGTAGTTGTGGTGCACGGGCTTAGCTGCTCCATGGCATGTGGGATCTTCTTGGACCAGGGCTCAAACCGTGTCCCCTGCATTGGCAGGTGGATTCTCAACCACTGTACCACCAGGAGAGCCCCATGTAAGCTCTGTAAAAGCGGGGAGTTTTCTCTAACTGATAGCAGAAGGGGAAATCAGAGAAATTAGAAACAAGAGAAGAATTTGATGCACAGTTGCTATCATGGAAGAGGGAGAAACTTAGAGTGGTCTCTAAAAGTTGAGAGCAACCCCTAGCCAACAACCCACAATGAAATGGGGACTTCAGTCCTACAACCACAAGGAACAGATTCTGCCAACAGCTGGAATCAGCTGAGAAGTGGCTCCTTCCCCAGGGCCTCCAGGAAAGAGCCCAGCCACACCAACACCTTGATTTGGCCCTGTGACACCCTAAGCAGAGAACCCAATTGAGTCTGTCCAGAGACTGTGAGATAATAGGGGGTGTTGTTTCAAGCTACTAAGTTCATGTTAATTTGCTAGGGCAGTGGTAGAAAACTAACACAGGCAAGTTGAAGATAAAGTGAGTTAAGCAGCCTGCCTGGTGTATAGTACAAAAGAACAACCTGTAAATATGAAGCTCATTCCTTCCTTTAGAGCCGCATTTCTCACATTTTAATTTATGCCTCTATTTCCTGGGGATCTTGTTAAAACGCAGATTCGGATTCAGTAGCTCAAGGTGGGGCCTGAGATTCTACATTTCTAACAAGCTCCCAGGTGATGTGGATGTCACAGCTCTGCAGCCCACACGTGGAGTGCAAAGCTTTGGAGCTCACTTCAGCCAGTGGATCTCAACCCTGATTACACAGTAGAATCTCCTGGGAGACTCCTAAAATGCCCAGAAGCTGGAGTCCACTTTTAATTTAACTGGTCTCAGTTGGAACAGAGGCCTCAGTTCTTACAACGAATCTCCTCTGTGCAGCCACAGATGAGAAGTATTGCCTCAGACCCGTGCTCTCGAAGGCATGGTTCCTGGACCAGCAGCAGCTTCTTGTGGCAGCATGTTAGAGATGCAAATCCCCAGGTCCCTCCAGACTCAATAAGTCAGAATCTCTACGTGTAAGCACAGGAATCTGTACTTTCACTAGCTTTCCAGACGGTTCTAACACTTGCTTAAGTGTAAAACACATTGCCTCAGGGCTTCCCTGGTGGCACAGTGGTTGAGAATCTGCCTGCCAATGCAGGGGACACGGGTTCGAGCCCTGGTCTGGGAAGATCCCACATGCCACGGAGCAACTGGGACCGTGAGCCACAATTACAGAGCCTGCGCGTCTGGAGCCTGTGCTCCGCAACAAGAGAGACCGCGATAGTGAGAGGCCCACGCACCACGATGAAGAGTGGCCCCCACTTGCCGCAACTAGAGAAAGCCCTCGCACAGAAATGAAGACCCAACATAGCCATAAATAAATAAAATTTTAAAAAAAACATTGCCTCAGATCAATACTCTCATGCTATAGGTGTGGAAATGAAATCCAGAGAGACTGAATGATTATCTAAGACAGAGGTTGGCACACCACAGCCAGTGGGCCAAATCTGGCCACTGTCTGCTTTTGTAAATACAGTTTTATTGGAACACAGCCACGCCCATTCATGTACGTGTTGCCTGGGGCTGCTGCAGTGGCAGAGTTGAGGCGAGGCCACCAAGATGAAAATATTTACTATCTGGCCCTTTACAGAAAAAAACTTGCAGATCCCTGCTCTAATAATACATAGGTTAGTGAAGTTAGTGAAAGAAAAGGCAGAATTCAGCTGTTTTGCAACAGTAGCTGATGCAGACTTAAAAGGAACAGAACTCCCGGATGAACGGTGACCAGGATCTGCTCCATCCCTGTGTCTGCAGGGCAGGCAGGGCTCTGGGTTCTGATGCTGGTCACTGGTGTGGAGATGATCAGGGGTGGCAGGGCAGGCCCCCAGGAGAACGGGCATCATCCTGAGGAGCACTGGCCTCAGGCCAGGTCTTCACAGATCTCCAGTCTGCCCTTGGCTGTGGGAGATCATGGGTTCCTTAAGCCCTCCGGCTTTCACAGCAAGCCTGGAGTTGACAGCTGGCTGATCCAAGGGTATCATTTTCTTTTTTTTTTTTTTTTTTTTTTTTTTCATTTTCTTTTATTAAGGCTTCAGTGAAGTTAAACCCAGCTGACTCTGTGATTCTTACAGCTGTCATTGCCCTCATACAGCTGTCAAAGCCCGGTCACCAATAACCACCAGGAATCACCTGCAGTCAATGAATTAGCTGAAACTTAGCAGCTTAAAACATCACCCACTGATCATCTTCTAGCTCTGTGGGTCACAAGTCTGGGTGGTCTCAACCGGGTTCTCTGCTGGGTCTCACAGGTCCAAACCAAGGTGCTGGCAGCGCTGGAGTCCCATCTGGAGGCTCCAGGGAAAACCCACTTCCAAGTTCATTTAGCTCATGGCAGCAAGGGGGACGCACAGCAGAGAACTGAGCTGAATACATGGACAGATGACGGCCAGACCACATACTGCAGTAGAACTGACCCACACCCTCCGGCAACCAGCCCAGGAAGACAAACCGCAGCCCCTGAGGCGGAACGACAAGG
The DNA here is from genome assembly GCF_039906515.1 of Pseudorca crassidens. NCBI lineage: Eukaryota > Metazoa > Chordata > Mammalia > Artiodactyla > Delphinidae > Pseudorca > Pseudorca crassidens. Next base: position 10,735,637 of record NC_090313.1, read on the forward strand.
ACTTGATTAATAGCTAGCAGCTTCCTTAACTTTTGCCCACACTTCCAAGTCAGGACCAAGCAGAGAAAGCCAAATATGCTCCCCTAACCAATCACATGCATGCCCACTTCTAGCTATCCTGCCTACAGCTTCCCCAGGCGCCCGTCCGGGCATTCTCGAAGCTTTCTCTTGTTATTCTCAATAAAGCCTCCTGTTCCCTACTTCCCACTGGGTCTGCCAAACACCAGAGATGGTGGCTGACTCCCTTCCCAGAGCAAGTTCTGGGTAGACAGTCTTTTCTTGTTCTCAATTGGATGGTCTTGCTTATTTCCGCAGACCCGTGGGATATCTTAGTCATAGGGAAATGAGAGCGGCTTCTTACAGTATTTGCCCCTGTGCTGGGTGATTCTACAGAGAGTTTAAAGAAGCAAGGGCAGTTCAAGACTAAACGGGCAAAGTAAATCAGGATGGGTACACAATTCACCCATCAGAATGGGTACTGGTCACCTTGGTAATTTTAACCAGGAGGCAGGAGGTTTGAAGGTGGGATAGAGTAAGTCAGTAAGAAGTGATAGTCTTTCATGTTAGTTGGAAGAGTGGAATGTTTAGTTATTTGGGGAGAATTGCTAGTGTCCTTGTCTCCATCTTGTCCCCATACCACTCTAGAATGGTCTTCTCTCTGTCTTGTTCTACTACAGCCATGGAGTGGCCTTGTCTCATTATTGTTTATACCCTGTGAGTGCTGTTCATGTTCATTGGTAACATCACAGCATCTTAGCTTTCGTGGCCATTTCTCACTTTCTCATTGTTCAAGTGGCTCTCAGTCACCTAAGCCAGAGATCAGCAAGCTCTGGCTGTAAAGGCAAGATAGTAAATATTTTAGGTTTCATGGGCCACATACACTCTCTGTAGCATATTCTTTATTTTTCATTACCCTTTAAAAGTGTGAAAGAAATCCATTCTTACATACAAAAACAGGCCACAGGTCATAGTTTGCCGACCCCTCACCTAAGTCATCTTCCACCAGCAGCACTCCTCACTCAACACAGGTGAGAACGGTAGTAGCAGGAAGCCATTGGGTACCAAGGATTATCAGCACCCCTCTTATCACCCCACCTCTTATCTTTACGGCTGCCTGACTTGAGTCACCCGGCTCTTCCCAGGCTGACTCTCTTAGCCTCAGTTTCTCCCAGAGCTGAGCGCAAGGACTGTACTGGGGAAGTGATCCAAGCAGTCAGAGGAGACCAAGCAAAGCGGAGAAGGGCCGAGTCCACAGGGAGACGTCTTTATAGAGTTGGAGTCGGCTGCCACTGTAGGCAACGAGCTGTTCCATTCTGCACAACCCTTGTCCCAGGGGAACAAAAGAGGATGTGTTTATCCATCGGCTGCTCTTCCCCCCACCCCACCGCTCACACAACGGCTACTGCACCCAGACATCCCCCCGCTGCACTGAGTTAACTCAGCGCACACGGAGCAGGTCCTAGTGGCCCCACCACGTGCCAGGACAATGGCGAAGTCCAAGGTGCAAAGCGAGAGTCAGGTTGCTTAGTCGCATGGTAAGGTGGCCTGCTGGCAGGTGGCTGGAACTGTGCACAACAGCTTGCCCCACAGTCACCACAATAAAAGATGAGACCTAGAGGAGTTGGAATGGTGCTCAAGAGATGACCAGCATGCCTGCAAACTCTACCCTTCCTCCAAGCCAACCACTGGATGAAAGCAGAGAGGGAAAGCTCCGCCCCCAGGTGGGACCCCCAGGAAAGCCCTTGGCAATGAATCCAGAGGAAGTTAGACAGAGCACTCCAGAAGTCCGCACCTGGTCCTAGCTACTCAAGAATCATAGACTTCTCAGCAGCCCCGGCCACTGCTGCTTGAAACTTGTCCTTACCCGGGATTCCGTGGTGCCTCTCACTCCTGGTTTTCCTCTCACCTCTCTGACTTATGCTTTCCTCTCTCTTTGTAGGCTCCTTCTCTGAATCTGAAATGTGGATGTTCCCCAGGTATCTTTCCTAGGTTCTCTTTCCAAATGTTCTCCTGGGGGGACCTTATATAGATGTTCATGCTTCAACTACCACCTATGGACAGACAACTCTAAAATATATGTCACCATTTGTCAAATGGAGCACTAGGTCCCTGATCATCAGCTCAGCTTCCACGTCAGCAGCAGAGTGAAGGCATGACTCTATGTATCTGCAAGAATAGGCATGAAATGACAGCAAGAAAACCTGAACAGCCAGTAAATGTTTTCCTCTAATTAATACAGCTCCAGAGGAAGGAGGAACAGAAGCATCTTGTACGGAACAGACCCTTGGCTCTTTCAGCAACCTGTAACCTGGCCGTCTCTATCTCTGATGGCGGTCCACAGCTTCCCCCTGGGTCTGCTGTGAGATGTCTTAAGGGAGATAGTAAAAGAGATCTTTCATGGAACTTATTGAGATTTAGCTTTAGACAGCCTTGAGCGAATAGATGGCTGCCTTTGGTGCCAGCACCCATTGAGAAATGGGTAGGAAGTTGTATACGAAAGAAGAATGCATTTTTGCTTCTTAACAAGAAAATGGTTTGGAAGAAGGAAAGAATGTGTATGTGTGTGTGTGAGAGAGAGAGAGAGACAGAGAGAGCTGACAATTTGAACTACTATCATCTAAGCTGACACAGGAAATTCAGAGATGTGAAAGAGGAAGAAGGAATAAGAGTAAAAGCATCTGTAATTTTATTTTGGAAAATAAGATACACATCTCTTATGGGCTGAATTGTGTCCCCAAAATTCACATGTTAAAGGCCTAACCCCAAGGACTTCAGAATGTGACTGAATTTGGAGACAGGGTCTTTAAAGAGGTAATTAGGGTCAAATGAGGTCATGAAGGTGGGCCCTAACCCAACAGGACTGGCATCCTTATAAGAAGAGATTAGGGGGCTTCCCTAGTGGCGCAGTGGTTGAGAGTCCGTCTGCCGATGCAGGGGACGCGGGTTCGTGCCCCAGTCCGGGAAGATCCCACATGCCGCGGAACGGCTGGGCCCGTGAGCCATGGCTGCTAAGCCTGCGCGTCCGGAGCCTGTGGTCCGCAACGGGAGAGGCCACAGCAGTGAGAGGCCCGCGTACCACAAAAAAAAAAAAAAAACACAAGAAGAGATTAGGACCCAGACAAGTGCAGAGGCGGGACCATGTGAAGACACAGGGAGAAGACGGCCATCCTCATGCCAAGAAGAGAAGACTCCGAAGAAATCAACCCTACGGACACCTTGATCTTACACTTCCAACCTCCAGAATCACAAGGAAATGAATTTCTGTGGGTTAAGCCACCTAATCTGTCGTACCTTGTTATGGCAGCCTGAGCAGACTAATATAACACTTTATATTCATGTTCCTCAATTTCAGAAATGACCTTACTTGAGAAGACATTTCTTTTCCAGTTTGGTCCTATACAGAAAGGATTTATTCCCTTTTTCAAAGGGTTGGCTGAATGGAGTCCCCAGAAAATCTAATACTGAAAAATTCCAACTAACACTTCCCTGTACAACTTCAGGTGTGCTGTGGGCAAGTCCTGTCTTCTCTGCCCGCTTCCCCCGCAGCCACAGTGGGGCGGGATGGAGGCTGCTGACCTCCCACGAATCCCCCTGGGTGCAATGGAGACTTATCATGTCTCTTTATCTGAAATAACGTTCATAGCCGTGGACTTCTACGATCCGAAAACTTAACTCTTTCAACAGAGTAGGTTAGAAAGGCAATGTGGGAGATGCAGGAGGGAGGGGATATGGGGATATATGTATACGTATAGCTGATTCACTTTGTTATACAGCAGAAACTAACACACCATTGTAAAGCAATCATACTCCAATAAAGATGTTTTAAAAAGAACAGAAAGGCAATGTGGAAAACGTAACAACCAGTTACTTCAAGAAATTTCCCTTCCCCTTTTGACTTATCTCAAAATTTCAGGCAGTTTATGCACAGAATCTTCCAATTTTTTAAATTAATCATAAGTGCCTGAAGGTATAGAAGCCCTGAACATTTACGAGACTGCATGACCAGACAGAAACAGAAGGACTGCTGACTGTCCAACCAGGCAATGTAATTTCCCAATTATCTTCCTCAGGCAAATTGTGGATCTAAATATAACATAGTGAAATCTTTGCCACTTTTCCACAGGGCTGAAGCATCAATGCTTGATCTGTTTTCTCTCTTCTGCTCAAGAAAACAAGGGTGAGTGAGGGTGATCTAGATGCTTGTCAAATAAGACATTGCTAAGTTAAAAGGGAAATCTTCATGGCATTACCCTGCCAGCAACAATGAGGGGAAATGGGAGGGCTTGAGTTTCTCGTGCCCCGGACACCAGGAAGGAATAACGGTTCTGAATTTAGACCCTTCAGGCAGCATCTCTAAGTGGAGGGAGATGGCTGACTCACAGGAAGCCCTAGCTTGTTATTTCAGGATGACATTAATTGACAGACAGTAGGTCCCCACTAAGCATAATGTTTATGGCAGCTGATAAGAGCCCCTGGAGCAAGCCAGAAGTGGTCCAATTTCCCAAGACGGACCCCCAGACTGTTGGGGGTGGAGGCAGGATCCAGCAGCATCTGAATGTGGCTAACTTGTACCTCTGTGCTCGAGAGAAGATCTCCCTTCTCAGCTCAAACCCTGACCCCCAACAGCTTCCTGGAAATTAAGTGCAAGTCCTGAAGGCACCTTCCTCTTGATAGAATCCAGAGCCACTAGACCAGCATCTCCATTGCTCTGTATTCAAATAGTTCTTGACCCCCTACAGTCAAGGAAAACATTGGGGGTCTATCAAACCCCTCCACGTGGCACTCTAGGTCCTAAACTCCTCCTGGCCACCTTCCTCATACCCATCTTCTCAACTTTTTTGATGCTGCATTTTGTTTTTGAACCTGTTTTTGCCCATGTGGTTTGAATTTATGTTCTAGCCTTTTGCATCCTGTTATGGGCTAAATTGTGCCCCTCCCCAAAACTATATGTTGAACTCCTAACCCCCCAGTAACTCAGAATGTGACTTTATTTGGAAATGAGGTGTTTACAGAGTTAATTAAGATTAAATGAGGTCACTGAGGTGGGCCCTAATCCATCATGACATGTCCTTAAGAGAAGAGGAGATTAGGACACAGACACACACAGAGGGACAACCATGTGAGGATACAGGGAGAAGGTGACCATCTACAAGTCAATGAGAGAGGCCTCAGAAGAAACCAACCCTGCCAATATCTTGAGCTTGGACTTCTGGCCTCCAGAATAGTGAGAAAGTAAAATTCTGTTGCTTAAGCCACCCAGTCCGTGGGCCTTTTTATGGCAGACCAAGCTGACTAAGACACCTCAGTATCCTTCTAAGACATATATTTCTATGTTTTCTTTTTTTTCTTCTCTTACTTCAATCATGGTTGCAAGGGTGATATTCAAAATATTTAAAAACTGTTATAGCATGGGCACTTCCCAACCAGAACTGATTCCTGCTACAGCAACGGAGCCACCACTTCCACCTATTAATAAATTATGAGTGGATCAAGGGACCCAGAGGAGGTGATGATGGTTGGGGGGTTTCAATGGCATGGGACTTGTGATGGAAGCTATTTGCCATAGAAATATTTCAGTATTTCAATGTATCCATAACCCTAGAGCCATCCCAGCTGAGCATCAGCCTGCTTGATCCTTACAGCTGAGCAGCTAGAGCTTCCTCATACTCTGTCTTCCTCTGTCGTGGGAAAGAAGCACCATCATTTACGCACTCAAGCAGCCTAGAAATCTCCACATCACCTTGATTCTTCCCACTTCTTTATATCATTTGTGACCCTTTCTCACTGATTGTATTTCTCAATGTTCCCATCAGCCCTGCTGAACTTCAGTGCACTATCTCTCACCTGTACCATACAATGGCTTATACCTAGTTCTTCTGACTTTACCCTCTTCCACCCCATCCAATCTTGGCACTCATTCTAGAGCTAATCTGCCAAAGAATGGTTCTGATGGAATTACCTCCCTCCTCAAAAAAACAAAAACAAACAAAAAAACAATAAATAGTTCCCTGTTGTACACCAAGGAAAGTGAAAATATGCTGATTGATTTTTTCAGGATTATCCACAACCTGAGCCCAGCCCACCTTTCATTCAATTCATTCGTTTATTCTACAAATACGTATTCAACTCTACTGAGTGACATGTCCTGGGCTAGGCACTGGAAATCCAATCATGAATGAGATGTAGCCTCTGTCTTTGAGTTTCTTACATGCTAACAGAGACAGGAAATTATAATACAGTGTGAGAAGTGCTATGAGTGGCATAAGCCGTGTGCTCCGAAACACATAGGAGGAGCATCCAGATCAACTCACTGATGACACCTGAGCTTGTTCCCAATGCATCAGAAAAGCTGATCACTTGACCAGAGGGAAGGCAGTTGAGAATTCAAGACAGAGCGCACAGTTTTGAACAAAGGTCAAGAGCATTATCATTTTTGATAACTGCAAAGGATTTACTAAGGTTGTATGGGAGATTTCAAGGGAAAGGGTGGTTAAGACCTAAAACTGGAAAGGCAAGCAGGAGCCAATTCCTGAAGGGTCTTGTGACTCATGCTAAGGGATCTGGACTCACCTGAGAGCAGTGGGAACCACTGACGGGCCACAGAAGGGACATGGTCAGACCTGCATTCTGGAAGGATCGTGCTGCTTCAGAGTGATGCAGGGACTGGAAGAGGACAAGACTGGAGGGCATGTGGGATGATCATGTGGGCAGATGATTTCAGTATTGGACATGTTGAGTGTGAGATGGAAATGTCCAGTATGCAGGCGGAGATGTGGATCTGGAACTTAAGGGGAAGATGTGAGCTGCAGATGTAACTTGAAGAGTCATCTGTGTATAGCCACACCCATTATCCTTGTCTCCTAATATAACTTCCTAATACCCTACCCTCCAGCTACACCAGACCACTCACATTGCCCCCAAACACACCAGGCACCTCCATGTAGCTCTTCCTTTACCTGTACAGTTCTTCTACAAAGAGCCACCGTTACCATTTCCTCCCCTCCTTGAGTCTTAACTTGTCAAAATTCTACTCATCTTTCAAGGCTCATCTCTATGAAGTCTTAGCAGATTCCACTATTCAGAATTCATTGCTTTCAGATTTTTTCTTAATACACACACCAAAAAAAATATGTTTCCCTCATTGAAATATCTGTCCCTTGAAGATGCTTATTTATCTTTCCGCCTCCTATCACAATGCTCAAAAGAGAGCAGATAAACAATATATATTTTTAAAAAAGGAGTTCCCTGGTGGTCTAGTGGTTAGGTTTCAGCACTTTCACTGCCGTGGCCTGGGTTCAATCCCTGGCTGGGGAACTGAGATCCCACAAGCGACGTGGCATGGCCAAAATTAAAAAAAAGAAAAGAAAAGAAACAAACAAAAAAACCCAATAAATTTTAGTCGAAGGCCAAGATAAGCCTGAGAAAAACAAGGATTGGTGATTTAGCCAGGGTATAGTCAGAAAAAGAATAACCACTCTAGGTAATTCTAAAATGGAGAACTGGTCCCACAGGTAAAGGAGAAAATAAGAAGCCAAAAGGGGATAGTGAGGGAACCCAGAAATTATCTACAGCAGGAATCCTCTGCTATTCTTCAGCTTCTGGAACAGAAGCAGTGCTACTGTATCCCAGGAACTGGGCTCATCTGGTAGATGCTGGGTCTACGAGGACCTTTCAGTCTCATAGCAGAAGCTGGACTCCACCAGGAGCTAGAGCCACAGACAAGACACAGTTTCTGGTGAAGAGGTCCCCCAAGGTAGAGAGTGGAGGGGAAATTCCCTTGATTTCTCCTTCTCTCCCACCTTATACCTCCCATCAGTATCTCCCATTGGCCAAACCAAATGGAAGCCAGTTTATGTGGGAGCTTGGGAAACACACCCTGCAGGATCTTCCATCTGTGAGAGGATGAAGACCAAAGTAGAGGCAGAGTAGAATGGATCTGAGCACACGTAGTATAAATGGTCAGTTTTGCTAATAACCAAATGGAAGTTCATTCCACAAGCTTAAGTTTAAGGGGTTTATTTTCTAATAAGGGGAAGAGACGACGATGACCTCAAAAATGTTTGCTCTCTGGGCAATGAGCTGGGGCCTGGAATACAAAAGGAAATACATTTCACTGTTTAGCATCTTAAGATCTACAACAGGGCATATGGAAATGAAATGGAAACACAATAGGGTAAGTAAAGGCCTAATTGTGAGGGGATATTTGATATGGGTTTTGAAGGATACCCAGGAGTCCTCAAGTAGACAGAACATCATAAGGGCCACTAGGAAAAGTATTTTTTTAATGTTATATGAGTTTAGAAATGAGAGAAAATATTTCTAGCTGAAGGGCTTGGAGAAAATATCTTTACAGAGAAGTTAAAATTTTCATCTAGCCTATTTTAAGAGGTGGCAAATGAGGTAAAGGGGAAGCAAAAGCTAAGAAGTGAGCAAAAAATTTCAGAGAAATGCTCAGTTGTTCACTGGGAAGTGGTACCTTCAAATCAAGCAAGCAATTCTCCCTGGTGTTCCTTCCAGAAACAGATATTTGTGCTCACTGGCAAGCTTGGCTGAGAGAACAGTTCCAGCTCCTGTGGTCAGTCAAACCTCTAATATGGTGCCCCCAGATACCACCCAGTGAGTCTAGATTACCCAGCAGGACAGACCCCAGCGGGACAGGCCCCAAAGCACATCTTCATGAGCTGTGCTCTGAGGCAAAAGGACGCTGAGCAGGTGGGTGTCCCCGTCTCTCTCTAAGAAGTAACTTTTGTCCTTCAAAGTTGAGCAGTGGAGACAACAGGCTTCCTCATAACTGCTTGGGAATTATGTTTTTTAATCCTTTGGAAGCTTTGAAACGTGCATCAGCCCTATGTCCGCACACAGCAAAAACTTCCTAAATCTAACAGCCAGAAGAAAAGCATAGAGAAACCTACAGAAGCTCTGTTTATTGTTTGATTTGAATATTCCCTGGGAAAGATATTGCTATTATTACTCAATTACATGACTGCTCCTTCTTAGACATATGACTACAACTAAATATATTCCATTGGTAATTGATTCGGTGGTTCTCCAGTGAAACTCACACTCAGTGTCCTTGTAAAATGTCTTTATGTATACAGAGGACTCATTTAGGGAGACAGCAGTAGAAAGGTCCAAGGTTCCTGATTTTTTTCTCTCCGATTCTCGGAGAGAACAGAAGTTCGCTGCCCTGCAAACATTGTCTAAAGACTCTGTCAGCAGAACTGCATTTTGAATGCAGGTAACAAAAATTATTTTAGTATATTCTGCACCTGTAGCTCATTTCATCCCTAAATAATAATAATTCTATCACTTTGTTCTTATTCAAGAGCTGTAGCTCCTTTCTTCCCCCAATAAATAGACAGCTGCAGTTTTATTAGGCATGGACCTCAAAAAACATATTTGTATATTATTCCACGAGGCTAAGGTATGTTCACTCCAGGCATAATATTTCAGAGACAACTAAAATAATTACATGTGAAATGCTAGCAGAAGAATTCAAGGCTGCATGTCAAGGTACAATGAAGCAAAGACACAGTCGAAAGAACAATTGCAAAACTTAATCCTATGGTAAATATCTGTCAGATCACAATTCTGTATGAAAACAGATGTACCTAGAGTTGTATGCCATGTTGAAAAGTAAGATAAATTTAAATTAAGCAAATAAAGGGGGAGGGGGCACAAAGGCACATTTGGGAGATATATAGGACTCTTGGGGCTTTTGTTTTTAATGAATTGGAAAGTCAGCTGGGGAAAGAGCCACAGATATGAGAAGAAATGTGATCAAGGTAAGAATTTTGGAAGGTAAAAGAAAGCTCTAATAGAATATGACTTTAAAAGAAGCAAACAGTTGAATTTTTCATTGCCCAGATAAAATTACAGATCACAGATTTTAGAGAAGACTTGCTGAACAGAGTTAATTTTTGATTTTTCATTTGGGAGATGTGGTGGGGCATGGAGTTTGTGGTTGATACATACATGAACCAAGTCCAAGATCAATGTTATCCCTAATTTTACACTCCATGTTGATGTCTGCTCCAGGAAAGACAGCAAAAACACTGAATCAAATTCAACACATGCCATTCAACAGAGACATGGCTCCTCAGACCTCTTGAGAAAGAAGAACCTCCCTCCTTTTTAATTCTCCCACTTCCTTTGCAAGCTCCTTTTTAGTCTTTCTGGGAATTAATGCCCGAATTCTGACCAGGTGAGTAGATTTCTTAAAGTCACCAAAGATTCTTTTTGATGGGAAAAGCTACAGATCACTTTTTCTTATCACATGTAGCTCAACTTAACTTAAAGTAGGGCTAAAATTCCATGCCCCTGCACTGGGGCTTCCCAACCCCTCTCACTCTGTGACAAAGCACCACACACCCACATGTCAACTCCTTCCTGAAGGATCCCCCCTTCAGGAAGGGATCCCCTACCATGGACAGTCAAAAGTTCTCACTTTAAGTTCTATGTAAGCTGGGCTTCCCTGTGGCACAGTGGTTAAGAATCTGCCTGCCAACGCAGGGGACACGGGTTCAAGCCCTGGTCCGGGAAGATCCCACATGCCACGGAGCAACTAAGCCTATGCGCCACAACTACTGAGCCCATGCTCCACAACAAGAGAAGCCACCGCAGTGAGAGGCCCACACACCGCAACGAAGAGTAGCCCCCGCTCGCTGCAACTAGAGAAAGTCCGCACGCAGCAACGAAGACCCAACACAGCCAAAAATAAATAAATTCTATGTAAGCTTCCTCTAGCCCCTTGATATGCAAGAGTCATGAAGATATTCAAAACATGCATTCACATTTATTATCCTCAATAAAAAGCAACAATTTATCAACTCTCAACTCTTTTGTTCTCTGATCTGATCCACTAGCCTGTAATTAGTTTTTAAATGCTCAGAGACAAACTGTACCCCTGCAAGTCACACTATAGTGAGCAAATTAAATATGTAACCATAGTTTTACATAATATTCATATGAATAGACATGGATACATCTCTTAGAAACATAATTTAATAGACTGTTCTAATAATACACTGGGGAATTTTAATGTATTACACCATAGCAATTCCAAATTCAATAAAAAAGAATAGTAGATACACTCTCTTGAACTAATAAGCAAAATAGAATTTAAAACTCTTTTCTTTGTGCATTTTTGTAGAAGAGTTTTTTTCCTTCATCTCTCACAATAGGGTACAAAGAATGATAAATTGTTTGATTCTGCATAAAGCTTGGAAATAGAGTATTAACCTTAGACTGAAGTAAAGGATATCCTATAGTGTAAAAGAGCAAATTGCAGGGAAGGAATGAGACTATGTATGGTTATAAATTCTGAATACCTGTGTAATGTTATGCTCACAGGGATACCAAGTATGATGAATTAAAGTCAGGTTATTCTTCAGAAAGAGGTCCTATGTCCTTTCCCAGCCACATGGGGAATAATTTTGAAGGTATGTTAATATATGTCCCCAAATGTCCTCCATTCATAGCCAACCACCCAGTCTTTACTGTTTGCTACATTTTATTTTAGTTTTATTTTATTGTGATATGGTTTCCTGAGTATTATCCTGAAAATTCTCATTATCACCACTGTTATCAATCCGCTGCTATTAGCAAGCAAAGTAGGTTAAGTATAGGATCAACTGGATATCCACATGGAAGAAAACATTAATCTTGACCCCTACGTCACACCATAAGCAAAAATCAATTCCTATTAGATTATAGATCCAAATGTGAAAAGTAAAAGTTCAAAGTTCTAGAAGCTATCATAGGAGAACATATTTATTCTCTTGTGGGATAGCCAGGATTTCTTGAATAGGTGCTTAAACCACTAACCCTAAAGAAGAATATTTATAAATTTTGACTGTATTAAAATTAGGAAATTCTGTATATCAAAAATTGACATTAAGTAAATAAAATGCCAAAATACAAGTGGGAGAATATATCTGCAAAACATAATTGTCAAAAGATTTAAATCCGAACTCCCCTGGTGGCACAGTGGTTAAGAATGCACCTGCCAATGCAGGTGACACAGGTTCAAGCCCTGGTCCGGGAAGATCTCACATGACATTGAGCAACCAAGCATACATGCCACAACTACTGAGCCTGGGCTCTAGAGCCCGAGAGCCACAACTACTTAAGTCTGCACGCCTAGAGCCCTTGCTCCACAACAAGAGAAGCCACCACAATGAGAAGCCCTCGCACTGCAACGAAGAGTAGCCCCCGCTCGCCGCAACTAGACAAAGCCAGCGCGCAGCAACAAAGACTCAACACAGCCAAAAATTATAAATTAAAAATAAATAAATAAATAAGATTTAAATCCTGATTGTTTAAAGTATTCTTACAAAGAAATATAAATAACAGAAAATTGCGCAGAAGACTTAAATAGGTGCTTCGCAAAAGACTTAAATAGGTGCTTCACAAAAGATGGTATCCAAATTGGCAATAAAGAAAACGTGGGCTTCCGGGAAAATGGCGGAAAAGTAAGACGCGGAGATCACCTTCCTCCCCACAGATACACCAGAAATACATCTACACGTGGAACAACTCCTACAGAACACCCACTGAACGCTGTCAGAAGACCTCAGACCTCCCAAAAGGCAAGAAACCCCCCACGTACCTGGAGGTGATTAAGAACGCTGCTTAATGGAGCTCGAGACGGGCACGAGCTGCGGCTAAAAGCGCGGACCCCAGAGACAGGCATGAGACGCGAAAGCTGCTGCTGCCGCCACCAAGAAGCCTGTGTGCGAGCACAGGTCACTCTCCACACCTCCCTTCCGGGGAGCCTGTGCAGCCCTCCACTGGCAGTGTCCCGGGATAAAGGGAAAACTTCCCCGGGAGAACGCACATCGCTCCTCAGGCTGGTGCAACGTCACGCCAGCGCGACGTGGCGCCGGCCTCTGACGCCGCAGGCCCGCCCCCGCACTCCGTGCCCCTCCCTCCCCCGCGGCCTGAGTGAGGCAGAGTCCCCGAAGCAGCTGCTCCTTTAACCCTTTCCTGTCTGAGCGAAGAACAGACGCCCTCCAGCGACCTACACGCAGAGGCGGGGCCAAATCCAAAGCTGAGCCCCGGGAGCTGTGCGAACAAAGAAGAGAAAGGGAAATCTCTCCCAGCAGCCTCAGAAGCAGCGGATTAAAGCTCCACAATCAACTTGATGTACCTGCATCTGTGGAATACCTGAACAGACAACGAATCACCCCAAATTAAGGAGGTGGACTTTGAGAGCAAGATTTATGATTTTTTCCCCTTTTCCTCTTTTTGTGAGTGTGTATGTGTATGCTTCTGTGTGAGATTTTGTCTGTATAGCTTTGCTTCCACCATTTGTCCTAGGGTTCTATCCGTACGTTTTTTTTTTTTTTTTTCTCTTAATAATTTTTTTATTTTAATAACATTATTATATTTTATCTTACTTTATTATATTTTACTTTATCTTCTTTCTTTTTTTTTCTTCCTTCCCTCCTTCTTTCCTTCCTTTCTACCCCCCTCCCTCCCTCCCTCCTTTCTTTCTTTCTTTCTTTCTACTTCTACTAATTCTTTCTACTTTATCTGCCTTTTATTCTGAGCCGTGTGGATGAAAGGCTCTTGGTGCTCCAGCCAGGAGTCAGTGCTGTGCCTCTGACGTGGGAGAGCCAACTTCAGGACACTGGTCCACAAGAGACATCCCAGCTCCACATAATATCAAACGGCAAAAATCTCCCAGAGATCTCCATCTCAACACCAGCACCCAGCTTCACTCAACGATCAGCAACCTACAGTGCTGGACATCTTATGCCAAACAACTAGCAAGACAGGAACACAACCCCACCCATTAGCAGGGAGGCTGCCTAAGATCATAATAAGTCCACAGACACCCCAAAACACACCACCAGACGTGGACCTGCCCACCAGAAAGACAAGATCCAGCCTCATCCATCAGAACACAGGCACTAGTCCCCTCCACCAGGAAGCCTACACAACCCACTGAACCAACCTTAGCCACTGGGGACAGACACCAAAAACAACGGGAACTACGAACCTGCAGCCTGCAAAAAGGAGACCCCAAACACAGTAAGATAAGCAAAATGAAAAGACAGAAAAACACACAGCAGATGAAGGAGCAAGATAAACACCCACCAGACCTAACAAATGAAGAGGAAATAGGCAGTCTACCTGAAAAAGATTTCAGAATAATGGTAGTAAAGATGATCCAAAATCTTGGAAATAGAATAGAGAAAATGCAAGAAACATTTAACAAGGACCTAGAAGAACTAAAGATGAAACAAGCAATGGTGAACAACACAATAAATGAAATGAAAAATACTCTATGGAATCAATAGCAGAATAACTGAGGCAGAAGAACGGATAAGTGACCTGGAAGATAAAATAGTGGAAATAACTACTGCAGAGCAGAATAAAGAAAAAAAGAATGAAAAGAACTTAGGACAGTCTCAGAGACCTCTGGGACAACCTTAAATGCACTAACATTCGAATTATAGGGGTTCCAGAAGAAGAAGAGAAAAAGAAAGGGACTGAGAAAATATTTGAAGAGATGATAGTTGAAAACTTCCCTAATATGGGAAAGGAAATAGTTAATCAAGTCCAGGAAGCACAGAGAGTCCCATACAGGATAAATCCAAGGAGAAATATGCCAAGACACATATTAATCAAACTGTCAAAAATTAAATACTAAGAAAACATGTTAAAAGCAGCAAGGGAAAAACAACGAATAACACACAACGGAATCCCCATAAGGTTAACAGCTGATCTTTCAGCAGAAACTCTGCAAGCCAGAAGGGAGTGGCAGGACATATTGAAAGTGATGAAGGAGAAAAACCTGCAACCAAGATTACTCTACCCAGCAAGGATCTCATTCAGATTTGATGGAGAAATTAAAACCTTTACAGACAAGGAAAAGCTGAGAGTTCAGCACCACCAAACCAGCTCTACAACAACGGCTAAAGGAACTTCTCTAGGCAAGAAACACAAGAGAAGGAAAACACCTATAATAACGAACCCAAAACAATTTAGAAAACGGGAATAGGAACATACATATCGATAATTACCTTAAATGTAAATGGATTAAATGCTCCCACCAAAAGACACAGATTGGCTGAATGGATACAAAAACAAGACCCATATATTTGCTGTCTACAAGAGACCCACTTCAGACCTAGAGACACATACAGACTGAAAGTGAGGGGATGGAAAAAGATATTTCATGCAAATGGAAACCAAAAGAAAGCTGGACTAGCAATTCTCATATCAGACAAAATAGATTTTAAAATAAAGACTATTAGAAGAGACAAAGAAGGACACTACATAATGATCAAGGGATCAATCCAAGAAGAAGATAGAACAATTGTAAATATTTATGCACCCAACATAGGAGCACCTCAATACATAAGGCAAATACTAACAGCCATAAAAGGGGAAACTGACAGTAACGCATTCATAGTAGGAGACTTTAACACCCCATTTTCACCAATGGACACATCCAAAATGAAAATAAATAAGGAAACACAAGCTTTAAATGATACATTAAACAAGATGGACTTAATTGATATTTATAGGACATTCCATCCAAAAACAACAGAATACACATTTTTCTCAAATGCTCATGGAACATTCTCCAGGATAGATCATATCTTGGGTCACAAGTCAAGCCTTGGTAAATTTAAGAAAATTGAAATTGTATCAAGTATCTTTTCTGACCACAACGCTATGAGACTAGATATCAATTACAGGAAAAGATCTGTAAAAAATACAAACACATGGAGGCTAAACAATACACTACTTAATAACGAAGTGATCACTGAAGAAATCAAAGAGGAAATCAAAAAATACCTAGAAACAAATGACAATGGAGACACAACGACCCAAAATCTATGGGATGCAGCAAAAGCAGTTCTAAGAGGGAAGTTTACAGCAATACAATCCTACCTTAAGAAACAGGAAACATCTCGAATAAACAACCTAACCTTGCACCTAAAGCAATTAGAGAAAGAAGAACAAAAAAACCCCAAAGTTAGCAGAAGGAAAGAAATCATAAAAATCAGATCAGAAATAAATGAAAAAGAAATGAAAGAAACGATAGCAAAGATCAATAAAACTAAAAGCTGGTTCCTTGAAAGGATAAACAAAATTGATAAACCATTAGCCAGACTCATCAAGAAAAAAAGGGAGAAGACTCAAATCAATAGAATTAGAAATGAAAAAGGAGAAGTAACAACTGACACTGCAGAAATACAAAAGATCATGAGAGATTACTACAAGCAACTCTATGCCAATAAAATGGACAACCTGGAAGAAATGGACAAATTCTTAGAAATGCACAACCTGCCAAGACTGAATCAGGAAGAAATAGAAAATATGAACAGACCAATCACAAGCACTGAAATTGAAACTGTGATTAAAAATCTTCCAACAAACAAAAGCCCAGGACCAGATGGCTTCACAGGCTAATTCTGTCAAACATTTACAGAAGAGCTAACACCTATCCTTCTCAAACTCTTCCAAAATATAGCAGAGGGAGGAACACTCCCAAACTCATTCTTTGAGGCCACCATCACCTTGATACCAAAACCAGACAAGGATGTCACAAAGAAAGAAAACTACAGGCCAATATCACTGATGGACATAGATGCAAAAATCCTCAACAAAATACTAGCAAACAGAATCCAACAGTACATTAAACGGATCATACAGCATGATCAAGTGGGGTTTATTCCAGGAATGCAAGGATTCTTCAATATATGCAAATCAATCAACGTGATACAACATATTAACGAACTGAAGGAGAAAAACCATATGATCATCTCAACAGATGCAGAGAAAGCTTTTGACAAAATTCAACACCCATTTATGATAAAAACCCTGCAGAAAGTAGGCATAGAGGGAACTTTCCTCAACATAATAAAGGCCATATATGACAAACCCACAGCCAACATCGTCCTCAGTGGTGAAAAACTGAAAGCATTTCCACTAAGATCAGGAACAAGACAAGATTGCCCACTCTCACCACTATTTTCAACATAGTTTTGGAAGTTTTAGCCACAGCAATCAGAGAAGCAAAGGAAATAAAAGGAATCCAAATCAGAAAAGAAGTAAAGCTGTCACTGTTTGCAGATGACATGATACTATACATAGAGAATCCTAAAGATGCTACCAGAAAACTACTAGAGCTAATCAATGAATTGAGTAAAGTTGCAGGATACAAAATTAATGCACAGAAATCTCTTGCATTCCTATACACTAATGATGAAAAATCTGAAAGTGAAATCAAGAAAACACTCCCATTTACCACTGCAACAAAAAGAATAAAATATCTAGGAATAAACCTACCTAAGGAGACAAAAGACCTGTATGACAAAAATTATAAGACACTGATGAAAGAAATTAAAGATGATACAAATAGATGGAGAAATATACCATGTTCTTGGATTGGAAGTGACTCTACTCGTGAAAATGACTCTACTACCCAAAGCAATCTACAGATTCAATGCAAACTCTATCAAACTACCACTGGCATTTTTCACAGAACTAGAACAAAAAATTTCACAATTTGTATGGAAACACTAAAGATCCCGAATAGCCAAAGCAATCTTGAGAACGAAAAACGGAGCTGGAGGAATCAGGCTCCCTGACTTCAGACTATACTATAAAGCTACAGTCATCAAGACAGTATGGTACTGGCACAAAAACAGAAAGATAGATCAATGGAACAGGATAGAAAGCCCAGAGATAAACCCATGCACATATGGTCACCTTATCTTTGATAAAGGAGGCAGGAATGTACAGTGGAGAAAGGACAGCCTCTTCAATAAGTGGTGTTGGGAAAACTGGACAGGTACATGTAAAAGTATGAGATTAAATCACTCCCTAACACTATACACAAAAATAAGCTCAAAATGGATTAAACACCTAAATGTAAGGCCAGAAACTATCAAACTCTTAGAGGAAAACATAGGCAGGACACTCTATGACATAAATCACAGCAAGATCCTTTTTGACCCACCTCCTAGAGAAATGGAAATAAAAACAAAAATAAACAAATGGGACCTAATGAAACTTAAAAGCTTTTGCATAGCAAAGGAAACCATAAACAAGACAAAAAGACAACCCTCAGAATGGGAGAAAATATTTGCAAATGAAGCAACTGACAAAGGATTAATTTCCAAAATTTACAAGCAGCTCGTGCAGCTCAATAACAAAAAAACAAACAACCCAATCCAAAAATGGTCAGAAGACCTAAATAGACATTTCTCCAAAGAAGATATACAGACTGCCAACAAACACATGAAAGAATGCTCAACATCATTAATCATTAGAGAAATGCAAATCAAAACCACAATGAGATATCATCTCACACCAGTCAGAATGGCCATCATCAAAAAATCTAGAAACAATAAATGCTGGAGAGGGTGTGGAGAAAAGGGAACCCTCTTACACTGTTGGTGGGAATGTAAATTGATACAGCCACTGTGGAGAATAGTATGGAGGTTCCTTAAAAAGCTACAAATAGAACTACCATATGACCCAGCAATCCCACTACTGGGCATATACCCTGAGAAAACCATAATTCAAAAAGAGTCATGTACCAAAATGTTCATTGCAGCTCTATTTACAATAGCCCGGAGATGGAAACAACCTAAGTGCCCATCTTCGGATGAATGGATAAAGAAGATGTGGCACATATATACAATGGAATATCACTCAGCCATAAAAAGAAATGAAATTGAGCTATTTGTAATGAGGTGGATAGACCTAGAGTCTCATACAGGGTGAAGTAAGTCAGAAAGAGAAAGACAAATACCGTATGCTAACATATATATATGGAATTTAAGGGGAAAAAAATGTCATGAAGAACCTAGGGGTAAGACAGGAATAAAGACACAGACCTACTAGAGAATGGACTTGAGGATATGGGGACGGGGAAGGGTAAGGTGTGACAAAGCGAGAGAGAGGCATGGACATATATACACTACCAAACGTAAGGTAGATAGCTAGTGGGAAGCAGCCGCATAGCACAGGGAGATCAGCTCCGTGCTTTGTGACCGCCTGGAGGGGTGGGATAGGGAGGGTGGGAGGGAGGGAGACGCAAGAGGGAAGAGATATGGGAACATATGTGTATATATAACTGATTCATTTTGTTGTAAAGCAGAAACTAACACACCATTGTAAAGCAGTTATACTCCAATAAAGATGTTAAAAAAAAAAAAAAAGGAGAAAAGGTGCTATGGGAATTCCGTAGTGGTCCAGTGGTTAGGACTCCGTGCTTCCACTGCCAGGGGGCCCAGGTTCAATCACTGGTGGGGGAACTAAGATCCTGCAAGCCATGTGGTGCAGCCAAAAAAAAAAGAAGAAAAGGCGCTCAACCTCGCTAGTCATCAGGAAAATGAAAATTAAGGCTACAATAAGGTACCACTACACACTTGTTAGAATGAGTAAAATCTTAAAAGACTAAGAGTAGCAAATATTGGGAAGAATATAGAGTGATTGGAACTAACACTGCGTGCTGGTGGGGTCTATGAAAACTCTTAGGTTAAGAGAGTGTACATAATAGAATTTTTATTTTTTAATTAATTTTTTATTGGAGTATAGTTGATTTATAATGTTGTGTTAGTTTCAGGTGTACAGCAAAGTGATTCAGTTATACATATACATGTATTCATTCTTCTTCAGATTTTCATTCTCATAGAGTTCATTACAGAGTAGTGAATAGCGTTCCCTGTGCTATACAGTAGGTTCTTATTAGTTACCTATTTTATATATAGTAGTATGTATATGTCAATCTCAATCTCCCTAGAATTAATTTTTAAATTGTGGTTTATTCATACAATATAAACAGCAATGAAAACATGCTGCATTTAACTACACTCATGATCTCAAAAACAAAAGCAGACATAGACGTGCACACAAAATTACATATTGTATGATTCCATTTATATCATATGCAAAAACGGGCAAAACTGTCTTTGGTGTTAGAAGTCAGGATAGTGGTTACTTTTGGGAAAATAATAAGTAAAAGAGAGCACGAGGAGGGCTGCTGGGTGCTAATCTTCTACCTCTTCATATAAGCTGTAAATATATAGATGTGTTCACTTTATGAAAATTCATCACGCTGTGCCCGTATAGCATGGACACTTTTCTTAATGTATGCTATACCTCAATAAAAAGCTATTTTTTAAAAAAAGAATGCATGACAACTTTCTTTCCATACTTAAAATGAAGGAGGTGGATAGTGGCAACTACAGACTAATGATATTCATGTTGATTTCATGGGGGGGTTAGTAAATAGAAGTGGAAATCACTTCTATAAGACACCTTTAATCAAACATATTTTCTGGTAGACCTTTTATATGTTCCTGTAGACAGGTCGATCCTGAACAGTATTATGAAACCAAAAACCAGTTTTAAGAAAAACAATTAAATTAGTTTACTTTATACAACACAGTACAATTAACTCTAAACTCCTATAATATCTTAACTCCCCAAAAGTTGACATTAGGAGTAACCTAGGCCTCCTGAGGTGTGTATAGAATGGAGAAAGCGAAGGTACAGGCTACTTCATGCCCATCAAGTCTGTTCATTGCAAACTGAAGTCAGAGACTGAATATTTGGCGTATTTTCTCTACATTTCTTTTATTAGTTGCAGGATAAAGATTGATTGTCTTAGACTGGAGATAAGGGAACCCCGTAACTCACCCCTCTCTTTCTAAGAAAAAGACAGAGAACTAATAAAAAACTTAGGCAAAAGTCTTAAATAGGCACTTCACAGAAGACAGTGAGGATCATGTCTGGGGTGTTCAGGTATTCCTGGGAGAGGAGCCTGAGGAAAAAGGGTCTGTTTAATAGGAGCGGCCCCAGCAAAAGGGCAGAAAATAAAGCTAATGGAAGAAAGTGCACGTAGAAATAGAGTGTATGGACTTCAGATGCTGAGAGATTTTTTCCTTTTCCACTTCTAATTTCCTTACGCTATCCTCAAGCCTCCACTGGGGATGCAGCCGTGAGAAAGCTGCTGGTGATTAGAGACAGCCAGGAACGACCGTTTGACAGGAGCTCCACTAGTTGGACATTGATAGCTAGCAGAAGGGGAACTAGTACTGTGGATCCTCAGAGGAGCACAGGGAGGGTGACTTCCCAATCCCGTGGGACAGGAGCTCACATTTGACTGCCACATGGTAGATGGAAGGGGTCAGAACACCTGGCTGATGTGTATAAAGAGTCTTGCACACTGTAGGTACCAAAAGCAGGTAGCTATTACTCTGATCATCTAGATAATGCCACAAGATTGTCACAACAGCTTTCACAATACTGTTCAAAATGGAACGGTCTATAGGAACCTATACAAACTGTGTCAGAAAACAGCTTGAGGGACTTCCCTGGTGGCGCAGTGGTTAAGAATCCACCCGCCAATGCAGGGGACACAGGTTTGATCCCTGGTCCGGGAAGGTCCCACATGTTGTGGAGCAACTAAGCCCGTGTGCCGAAACTACTGAGCCTGCTCTCTAGAGCCTTCGAGCCACAGCTACTGAGCCCGTGAGCCACAGCTACTGAAGTCCGTGTGCCCTAGAGCCTGCGCACCACAACTACTGAGCTCGCATGTTGCAACTACTGAAGCCTGCATGCCTAGAGCCCATGCTCCACAACGAAGAGTAGCCCCCGTTTGTGGCAACTAAAGAAAGCCCACGCAGAGCAGTGAAGACCCAACGCAGCCAAAAATAAATAAATTTTTAAAAAAGAAAAGAAAATAGTTTGAATTAAAGACATCTTATAATACAGACATGATATCATAATTAAAGAAAGGCACTGTTTGAAAAATAAGACATTAGTGCAAGAACAATGACTCTCAAGAAAAGTGTGGAGGGTTTGTCAATGAGGAAAATGCTGGTAGAGACAGGAAAGAATTTCAGAAGGAGATTTACCCACAAACTGTCAGGATTGTGGAAAATTGTGTGTCAACATAGAGACACTGCTCTGTGACTTGTTTTTCTTGCTAGTTCTTCTCTGATAGTGAGGATGCAGGTGTCAAATGAAACATCTGATGCCTTTTGCAATGGGAAACCGTCAGGAAGGAAATCTGACACATCAGCAAGGAGTATAAAATTCAAGTTTTTAGTAGATTTATTAAATTATAAAATTTCATCCAGGCCATCACAAATCCCCTCCTCCACACATGGTTTATTGTTCAGCGTTAAAAGGTGGAAAATATTCATTAAGCAAGACAAGGCCATGGATGCAGGATGAGCAGGAATACGTACAATATATCACCCGGTGCTTAAGAGATGAACTCTACGTAGGAAGCACAATGTGAGTGGAGTGTGTTTGGGGCAATTCCGGTGGGCTGACTCAGCTGTATTTAGACGAGGTCTACAAGACAGCAAAGGCAATGAGAGGTTACCAGGGAAACCAATGGAAGGACAAAGCTAGTAAGTGTGGCTAGATAATGGTGATGCTTATGACTTGTACATGAAGTATGTACATGAAAACTTGAAACATCTGGGATGGGGCCTTCTGAGTAAGTCTAGGGAAGCAGTAATTAGTAAAAGTTAAGAATAAAAAGAAAAAAAATATTGGACTGTCACTTGGACTTTGCTCTGTTTCATTCAACAATTATTTCCTGGAAATCTTTGCAGCTGGGGTAAGCATAAGGACTTAAAAATGAATAAAATATAGTCTCCATCCTCCAGACACTAACAAGGAAGTGGGGACAGATGCAGGCTTTCTGGGTGTGTAGGAAACCTAGACACAGGAGGAACGTACTTCATGCAAACCAAGTGGAATGTGACGGGAATAGAGTAAAGAGAAGCAAGCTTCCATAGCATCAACCTTCATTTTCTTTAATCAAATAGCCATAATCCATACTTGATTACAACAGGCTCAACCTGCAGGATTTAAAGCCACTCCATGGTTAAATATGCTTCCGTTCAAAATGGCATTCTGAGTGTAGACATCTGTCCTCTTTCTCCCAAGGTTCTATTAAAATGTTAAGAAAACAATTGTTCCATTTTTAAAAGTATAAGCCCACAAGATAAATAACAATGGGAGAGGTAGATAGCATAAAATAGGAGACTGAACAAATTTCTCGAAGAAAGTAAACAGAAATATGCACAGAGGAGGCTGCAGCTGAGGAGGGAGCCAACCTTTCTGGGGGCCCTGAGAGCAGCTCCCTAGTCAGGTGGCAGCTGTGATGGACAGCAGCAAGGGGCAGGGGTATTAATTAAAGTTCTGTATCTGTAATGGTCAAAAACCCCAATCCCATGTAGAATGTCTGGCAGTCAGATATTCACTCATAAAGAAAATAGCAAGTGTTTTCACCTAAAGAAATAGAAAACTATCAAGGGATAATCAAAACAGTTAATGTGGGTTTTGTCATCCTGGAGCGAAGCCCACCACATTCCAGCGTTAGGGTAACCCTTCATTTCATCACTAGGTCTCCACCATAAAAAACATCCCTGCCAATTGACAAACCCCACCAGGAAAACAGGGCGCTAGTCAGTGTTTCCACAAGGTCAATATGAATACGACTGAGAATGCAAGAATGACCAGAAAGCTAAAGGAAGCCTGCAGCATGACAGAAAACCACCATGACAAATGGGGAAGGGTGAGCTGTGACAGGGCGAGAGAGAGTCATGGACATATACACACTAACAAACATAAGGTAGATAGCTAGTGGGAAGCAGCCGCATGGCACAGGGATATCGGCTCGGTGCTTTGTGACCGCCTGGAGGGGTGGGATAGGGAGGGTGGGAGGGAGGGAGACGCAAGAGGGAAGAGATATGGGAACATATGTATATGTATAACTGATTCACTTTGTTATAAAGCAGAAACTAACACACCATTGTAAAGCAATTATACCCCAATAAAGATGTTAAAAAAAAATCACATAATTAAAAAAATAATAATAATCCCAGAGGAAAAGGAGGTGAGCTTACACACATTTCTGATGCATATGAAAATTGATATTAATATGAAAATTAATATGAGAATATATTACATCCAAATAAGAAGAAGGGAGATATTATGAAAAAAAGGACAATTGCTTAAAAATCATACCACTTTTTAGTTGCTTCATATTTGGACCAGGGCTACTTCTATTTAATTTGTTTGCTTTGGAAGAGACTAGAAAAGAAATGTTCAAAGGATCAGTTTGTACACTTTTTTCTTAAGTGTCATGGGAGTCATGACACTGGAAACATAGGGAAGCAATGTGATCAGAAGCTACTTGATTCTCAGTTCTCAATAAGTAGTGTTTATATAATCACAATAATGGAAGTTGTACTTATTCATTCAACATATGTTTGTTGAGTATCTGCTATGTGCCAGGCATTGTCAAGGCACCTGGGCTAGATCAGTAAACAAGATAGGAAACAAAACGAACAAAGCATCTTCCCATCTAGAGCTACATTTTCATGGTTTAAGTGCAAGAGGAGAGTTGAGGGAGCTGAGGGGGGGAGGTAGGCCCGTGTGTCGAGCTTTATAAGCCCTTAGAAGGACTTTGGCTTTTACCCTGAGGGAATGGGGGCCACTGCAGGGAATGGGGCCAGAGGAGTGACATGATTTTAACAAGATCGTTCAGGCTGCAACATCAGTAACAGACTAAAAGGGGCAAAGTGGAAGCAGAGACCAGTAAGGAAGCTATGACAGTTTATTGTTTTTAATCATCTATACCCAAAGCACCAGAGACTTAACCCGATTGTAAATATCAGCAACATGGTAATATCAAAGTAAATGCAGTGCCCACGACGTCAGTATGTGAAGGAGGGAGGAGAATGCAGAGAAAACTGTGAGCAGGGACCACCGCTTTTCCCTGCAGGCCCTTTTGTACTCTCCTGTTTTTCAGCTGCCTTTATAAATAACGGATTTTTTAAATGTAGGTCAAATATGCCCACTTCATTCTAGAAAGTAGTTCAGGTAAATGTCACATGATTATATCCAAATTGCTCTTTTTCAGCATTTGGGGCAGGACTCATTCTCTAGAGTGGCTTTCCAGGTGATTTTAAAACATTGATTTTACAACCTCTTTGCAGTAATGTGAGTGTTTTCTGTCCTCTTCATTTACACATCTGCAATTCCTAGTATTAAACAGCTGATGTTATGGTGCAAAGCAAGGACCTTGCCAGACTTAAATCAGCAGCATGACATGGGAGGAAGAAAACACAGGGATTCCAGGCTCTGCCACTTAAGAGCAATGTGTTTTGGAATACCTCCCTAAATCTCCCTGAGCACCTGTAAAACAGGCAGGAAATAAATGTCAGATTTGAGCATTCAATATGCTAATAGATGTGAAACACTTTGTCAAAGAAAAAGTGCTAAACATTTACGCTTATATAGTTAATGTTTCATATGCCACCCGTCATGACTGCATTGTACAGTGCTTCATAAATTCTATACATCTTACTCTTCTTTGATCCTTTATAATAACCTTTGGTGAAGGCGTGCTATTAAAGTAAAATAGAAATTACCTTGAACTTTGATCCAGGTAGGACAGGTGGCTGGGCCCATCAATCACTTTGTGATGCTTCAAATCCAATTTCATCCTCTTCCAGTTTTAGGTAAACATAGTTTCTATAATGAATTCTTCATAGTCAAAAGAAACATTTTAAAGGATTTTGCCTTATTCCATGAAAAAATATTCTCATGCAAATGACTTTACTTTTAATCATATAACTAGGATGTTGGACTTTATAACATGATATTTTGACATATTATTTGAAATTTAAAGGGAATTATTTCAGTTACCACGAAACATCTCTACATATATTTTATGTCTGAGGCCCCCTACAGTCAGAATGCATAATTCATCCTTCCAACACCCTAACCATTCATGGTATCAGGTCACTGAATGTTGAGAAACCAAGCTTTCACTAGCTTGCAATCAAATAATCTTCAGCCTGGCTGACAACAGCCTATGGACTATACATACTTACAAGAAAACAGAAAAGATGGCCTCGTATTTTCCCTGAAACTTCATTATGGTGCTAACCTTTCAGCAAGAAATGGCATTTTAGAAATGCCACATGCATTTTAACTCTTGTTCCAGTTGCTAATGGCAAAGCTGACCTATCAAAAAAAATAAGAGGAAAAAAGAGCATCATTAACCATGTAATAACCTCAGTCCTTCAGGGTCATTAATATACTATTTTTACTCGGGCCAATGTCATTTTATTTGTCAATTCACTCCAAAAAATATTACTTTCTATCACTATCAGAGAATTGGGGAATCCTGGGAGACTTTAAATTATAAAGTCCTATAAGAATCTCACTTCCATTATATTCCTATATGTCTGTTCCTAAACTTCCTCTTGTCAGGATGATTAGCAGGAATTGCTTCTGATTATCAACTTCTGAGCCCAAGTTCATATAGCAGACAGTGAAGTATGGAGGGATTTTTTTTCTCATCCACAAATATCTTTCCAAAACATTTTCAGAGATTCTAAAAAGAGAGCAAATCTTCTTGTCTGTTCTAGTTTGAAGAATCATCTACAGGCAAGAAAATCCACCCCCCTGGACCATCCAGTTTTGGGAAGGATATCATTAGGGTAATGAATAAGTAAGAAAGCCGCTTGCTGAATCATGCATAGAAGCCAAGTCAACCCTGACCACTAACTGGATGGTAGTTGAAGCTTTCCTTGTGGCCAACATTTGGTACTGCCATGCATTCAAATCTAAGGCCCTAATTTTAATAAACCCTCAAACAAAGGCATTCATCTTCAAAATTGTTTGTTCATCAGATACCAGTTGAGATGTAAGTATTTAAGTCAAACACCACTCTAGGGGGTAGGATTAGCAGTGACCAAGAAACCACGTCATTGCCTTCATAGCGCCCCCATTCCTGATGGGGCTGAGTGAGAAAAAGAGTGAGGAGCTTTGGGGCGCCTGGTGTTGGGGGGATATTACCATTTTGGACACGGTGGTTGGAAATGTCCTCTCTGATTAAAATGACTGCCTTCATCCATTTGGGCTGCTATAACAAAAAGACCATAGCGTGGGTGGCTTAAACAGCAAACATTTATTTCCCACAATTCCTGGAGACTGGGAAGTCCAAGATCAAGGCAGATTCGGTGTCTGGTGAGGAACTGCTTCCTGGTTCAGAGACAGATGTTTTCCCCCTCTGCCCTCACATGGCAGAAGGGAGACAAGAGAGCTCTCTTGCAAGACACTAATCCCAATCCTGAGGGCCGCACCGTCATGACATTGTCACCCCTCAGAGGCCGTACCTCCGAACACCATCATCTTGGGAGTTAGGATTTCAACATAGAAATTTTTTAAAAATTTTGATTGGAGTTTAGTTGATTTACAATGTTGTGTTAGTTTCAGGTGTACAGCAAAGTGAATCAGTTATACATATACATATATCCACTCTTTTTTAAGATTCTTTTCCCATCTAGGCCATTACAGAGTATTGAGAAGAGTTCCCTGTGCTATACAGTAGGTCCTTATTAGTAATCTATTTTATATATAGTAGTGCATATATGTCAATCCAGATCTCCCAGTTTATCCGTAACTCCCCGCGCCCCGTTTTCCCCCCAGTAACCATAAGTTTGTTTTCTACATCTGTGAGTCTATTTCTGTTTTGTAAATAAGTTCATTTGTACCGGGGTTTTTTTTTGTTTGTTTGTTTGGCTGCATTGGGTCTTCGTTGCTGCGAGTGGGCTCTCTCGAGTTGTGGCGAGCAGGGGCTACTCTTCATTGCAGTGCACGGGTTTCTCATTGAGGTGCCTTCTCTTATTGTGGAGCACGGGGTCTAGGCACGTGGGCTTCCGTAGTTGCAACACACGGGCTCAGTAGCTGTAGCTCACGGGCTCCAGAGCGCAGGCTCAGTAGTTGTGAGGCATACACTTAGTTGCTCCACGGCACGTGAGATCTTCCTGGACCAGGGATTGAACCCGTGTCCCCTGCATTGGCAGGTGGATTCTTAACCACTGCACCACCAGGGAAGTCCCTGTACCATTTTTCTAGATTCCACATATAAGCAATATCATATGATGTTTGACTTTCTCTGACTTACTTCACTCAGTATGACAATCTCTAGGTCCATCCATGTTGCTGCAAATGTCATTATTTCATTCTCTTTTATGGCTGAGTAATATCCCATTGTATACATGTACCATTATCATCTTTATCCATTCCTCTGTCGATGGACATTTAGGTTGCTTCCATCAACACAGGAATTTTGAGGGGACACAAACATTCAGTCCTTTGCAGGCATGGAATGAACATTGATTAATGCCTATGACATTTAATGCTAGGAACCGTGGTAGGTGCTCGACATATATTTCTCAGTTAATGCGTGGAATAGTCATGTGAGACAACTATTTGTGTCCTCATTTTGTGAAGGAAATACATCTCAGAGATGGCAGAAAGGTGGCACAACCAGCAAATGACAAAGCCATGATTCAGACCCAAGGTTGAGGGGCTCTGAAATCCATCTTCTTCATGCTTTTTCCCTCTAATGACAAAAGGAGAAGAATCCACCATAATAACTCTAACCGAACAGGCCCCTTATGGTGCTTCCACTACTGCCCCTCCAGCGAGCTCTCCACGGGGCAGCCAACGAGACCCCTTAGAGCATTACACGTTCATCCACATTGCTTCCCTGTTCACTGCCCTCCATCCCTTTCTACGTGGGGCAGGGGGAACAGCTCTCCCCACAGCCTGCAGGCCCCTCTCGTGTCGCCTCCTCTTCAACCTCAGTACTCACCCCGCTTTGCCACACCGGGCTTCTTGCTCTGCCGGGAGGGGAAAAAAAGCCAGCCTTTCCCGTCTGCAGACCACATCGCTTTCTGGAACAGCTGCCCCTGTGCCTTTGTGTGGCTCATCCCCTCACTTTATTTGGGTTTCTACTCCAATGTCATCTTCGCAGAAAGGTCTTCCCAAAGACCCTACCTGAACCATAGCAGCCTTGCATTCTGTGACACCTGCCCCTGCTCTATTTCTCTTCCTAGGACTGCCACCATCAGAATCAAATTACATATTTTTTGTTCATTTGCTTATTTTCTGTCTCATCCAAAAGCATAAGCCCCATGAGGTCAGGACCTCATTTCTCTCCTTCATGGCTGTCTCCCAGATCCCAGAAAAGTAAACAAATGGATGGTGGATGGATGAATAAGCATACTTCCCAGCCAAGGAAATTTAAGGATGCTCTTCTGGTCTTACCTCTGCCTCAGAGGTGTTTTGTTTTGTTTTCCAGGGCTGTTGCTAATTCTGTTTTATGTCGCCTAGTTCTTTGGGCTTTGGGAGAAAGCAGGCAAGC
Source organism: Pseudorca crassidens (assembly GCF_039906515.1). Taxonomy (NCBI): domain Eukaryota; kingdom Metazoa; phylum Chordata; class Mammalia; order Artiodactyla; family Delphinidae; genus Pseudorca; species Pseudorca crassidens. The sequence continues at coordinate 10,764,861 of NC_090313.1, forward strand.
ACCTGCTTCGTGTCTTTGCTCTTTCGTGGCACTGGCATCACCTGCAGAGGCCACCTCCACAAGTGTTTTGCACTTTTCACTGAAGCATCACTTAAGCATTCCCTTTCAGGTTCACCATGCACTCCCAGAAACTTGCTATTTCTGAATCAAAGGAGGAAACTTTTTTGTTTTTTTCTGGTACTATCTTACGTCTAGATTTTTTAAAACGTTCATTGCACAATTAACTTCTTTGAAAAACTAAATAGCAATCAATTCTCACATTACTTAATTATTCCTAAAGTTTTTCAGAATGGCATGCAAGACCTGAGGGAAACCCGTAGAGTTATCATGTTATCTTAAATTATATTTGTCTTAACTGTAGAAAATATCTGGAAACTGGAAAAAGAAATAGTTGAGAACATGAGCTTAGGAAAGGTTTCTCAACCTTGGCACTATTGACATTTGTGCTGGATAAATCCTTGTTAGCAGCACACCTGGCCTCCACCCACTAGGTACCAGTAGCATCCTCCCCCAGTGTGACAACTGAAAATGTGACCCAATGTTCCCTGGGGAGGGTGGGGTTAGGGATCATCCCCCCACTTGAGAACTGCTGGCCTAAAAGTTTCCAATTCCCATTCCACCACTTACCTGTTAAATGACTTCAGACAGGATGAACTCACTGTGCCTCTGTTCCTTATTCCTAACATTGGAACAATAATACTCCTTTCTTTGTGTGATTATTGTGAGGATTTAATGAAATAATACATACAAAGTTCTTAAATCAGCACCTGGTTCATTGTAAGCACTCAATGAGTGTCAGCTATTCTTTGGAAAGATAATTCCAAAATATAACACCAGGCTGACTGGGCTTGTCTCATGAAGAAGTGAGCTCTCACTTAGAGTGGAGACTTAGATACAGTTTTTTGTTTTGTTTTTTTTGCGGTACGTGGGCCTCTCACTGTTGTGGCCTCTCCTGTTGCGGAGCACAGGCTGCGGACGCGCAGGCTCAGCGGCCATGGCTCACGGGCCCAGCCGCTCCGCAGCATGTGGGATCTTCCCAGACCGGGGCACAAACCCGTGTCCCCTGCATCGGCAGGCGGACTCTCAACCACCGCGCCACCAGGGAAGCCCTAGATACAGTTTTATGTACAGAGTATATTATGCAAAGGAACTTAACACATAGTAAGTAAAACAATCATATGACTCTACAAAAAGAATCATAATAAATAAATTTTGAGTGCTTACTAGATGTCAAGTACTATGCTAAGCGCGTTACATATATTTCTTCATTTTATCCTGAAAACAAGGTGGAAATAGATTATTTCAGCCCTATTTTACAGTAGGAGGATTTCAGGCTCCTGGGGATCAAGTCACTTGTCCAACCTCACCCAGATCAAAAGCAGCAGTGCCAAAACTTAAACCCAAGTCTGTCCAATGCCAAAGCCTATGGTCTTACACATTCTTTTATATCATTTTAAAGCAAGATGAGACTGGGTTTTGAGAAGCGGAAACTGAGATGGAGAGAAATTAGTGACTTGTTTGAAGTACCACAGCTAGTCAGAGGCCCAGAACTTAACAATTGCATTGCAGTGATTGACCACGTTTGTCATGCTATTTTATTCATAGATTTTGGTTTTAAATGTCCGTATCCTAATAAATGTGCCAGGGCCATCTCTTTCAATATGCTACCTAAGGTCTCTCCATTCTAGAAAGTGTCATGGTTGTAGGGCCATAGAATGTGGTGGTCTGTTCATATACAGACAATGTTGATGGGCAGAGAGACCCTGTGATTTCTCTCTAGTGCAAGGGCAAGGCTAACTGCCCCCTCTCCTGTGGTGTTAGTCGGTATCTCCCAAGTCAGTACCTCCAAAGCAGGTACTTCTGTGGAACCTGCACAAAAATGAACAACAAAAAAGAATTATCTCAATTCCCAATTTGCAATTCACTTCAACAGAACCTGTTAAACTTCAGGACTCAAAATAGGAAACTACAAACTATTGCAGCCAGCAATTTAGTTGCTACCTAGGTAAAATTAGCCAAAACAAGCTGTCCAGGGTAAGAATCACTCTGCACATACTAGCTAGTGCTGCTTTTGTACTCTAAAGTTTCCCACATAAACTGGATCCTGGTGATAGATCCATACATTGAAAACTTACTCGGCAATAATAAAAATCACTAGTCAAATTTCTGAAATGCTTGCTCACCAGAATTTCTGGACATCACCAATATAACATGAATTACCACTGGAAAATTATGTAATATTTTGCATAATCAGGTTTCAGGAGATCTACGCTATTGTAGACAATATGCATTTGGATATTGCCTCTTGATCACATACAAGAGGGTAAAGCAGGAACTCGGCTCTGTGACACTATTTTCCATTCTAATACCCTTTCTTTCTCTTCTTTCTTACTAACAGAACCCCAAATTTTATCAACTTTGCAGTGTTTGCAGCTAAAAAAGATGACACAGTTCTGCCCATTGAGACATAAGCTGGGGGAGCTGTGGAAGATTTTTGATGACCTGATCTAGAAGCTACTCCTTCTTCCTTCCTCTTCCTTTTTCTTTTTCCCTGGAATGCAGACACAATGACTGGAACAGCAGCAGTCATGATGCATCCATGAAGACCAAACCATACACTACAATGTGATTGTAGGAAGGTAGAAGGAGGCTAATATGAAGGTCAGCAAAGCCAACTTGCTGCCTGTTTTTATTCAGCCTACAAGAATGGTTTTTACCATTTTTTATTTTTATAATTTTTAAATGGTTGGGAGGAAATCAAAAGACGCATAATATGTCATAGCACATAAAATTATATGAAATTAAAATTTCATTGTCCATAAATAAAGTGTTATTGGTAAACTGCCATGCTCATTTGTTTACAATTGTCTGTGGCTGCTATTCACTTGTCTATATTTGTATATTGTCTCTGGCTGCTTTTGCATTACAAGGGCAGAGTTGAGTCGTTGCGACAGTCTGTATGACCCACAAAGCCTAAAATACTTACGCTCTGGTCTTTTACAAAGTTTGCCAATCCCTGCTTGGATAACATCCTGGACACCTAACTCCAGACTTTTTGTTGTATAAGAAAACTAAACCCTTTACTTATGTAATTCACTATTTTTTCATATTTTTATGTCATTTGCAGGCAAAGGCTATCTAACTGGCACACAGCTAAAGGAGACTTGATATACTGGAAGAACCACCACTTGGCTGGTGGATATTCTGCAGATGTCAGGGCTCTATTTTCCTAAAATTTTCCAAGAACTTTAACTCTTTCCTTGGAATAGGCAGTGGCTGGAAGACTAGAGAGGAGGGTAGAGGTGAAAACTTTAAAGAAAGATAAATCCCTACAGAACTTGGCAGCCAAGTGGATGTATACAGTCGAGGAGAAGGAGGTTGGTGCAGTGGAATAATAATACTTCAGTGTGTTATCTCTTGCTGCAGAAACAACATTTATTACTCATATTTCCTGTATGAGAGGGGCCCATTGGAAGCCCTGTCACAAACTGCTTACCACACCCATCAAAATTAGTATTCAAAACATTCACGGATTATCTTCACTTGGATCATCTCTGCTGTCAGTCTTGTTGTGAAAAGCCAAGAAAATGGACTCGGGACCGTAATGGAATACACTCAAATGGTGCTCCCTATATCCCTGAGCAGAAGGTCGTGCCTGCTCCCAGCACCCTATATAACCCCCTCCACCCACTCCGCTCCCACCTTTAGAATTCTTATCTCAGCCAAACAAATGAGCAGAGAACATTTCTAACCCTGTCACCTATAATCCAGATACTCTGGGGAAAGTTTTCCTTGCAGGTAGTATACCCTTTACCTTTTGTCTTAAGAACAGTTGTTGGTTTTCCCATGAGCTGAATTCAGAAATGCAGACTGGCGTTCTCCTGAGTACCTACCTGCCAATAAAGGTGACCTGAGAGTCCTTAGCTTACCCCTTCTTCCCCAGTCTCGGTCTTTCCCAGGCTCCAAACTTTCCTCCTTAGCTTTCTTCCTCCAAGAGAGGGCTCCCTCACTTCACATTCCCTCCTCCCTGTGGGAAGCACTTTCTGAAACAAAGAATCCCTCGCCGAGCCCTAAGACTGCTCAAGTGGCCACTTCTGACCAAACAGGCTTCAGGTTGGTGCTACGACCGTCTGAGGTCTTGCGATTAGACTCTTTAAAATGTGCAACGCTGCTCTGATCTTGGCAGACAACAGCCCTCATTTGAATGCCCCTTACCTCTTCACTTAAGGAGACACTTCGGCTTCCCTTTGCTGAGCCAAACCAGAGTTAATCAAACTCCTGAAATGAATCCCAGGGAGTTGGAATCATGGCATTATGCCCTGCCTGCCTATTTTACAAGTTTAAAACACTGGGCTTCCAAAGAGCTAATACTTGAGGGTCTTTTAAACGCACAGAATACTGAGGTTGGCAGGGGGTGGTTTCTGTCATTAGCCTTGAACAGCTGAAAGAGGAGCACAAGGAGGAAATGTAAAGTATTTCATTTTCTTCTTTTGGCCAGATTCATGTCTGATTTAAAAGCAGGATAAACCAATAGGCTCAAAAAGAAAAATATGCACAAATGTATACATACCCAATAGTTATTCTCAACTGTTGGCAGGGCTTTTTATCTTACTTCATCTTTTTTTTTAAATGCAACAGTATGAGAGAACTATCCTTCCTGGCCACCCAGGAGCAGGTCACGGGGGGCAGCCACCAATGGACCAGCTTGCCTGAGGAGGCCATGGCCCCCAGAGAAACAGAAACAGGAAAAAGATTTTGAGGACTGATGATATTAAGACTTTCGAGGGAACCAAACTGTAGAGATAAATTTTACCCCCAAGTCTCAATGGGAGAGGTGCCCCAGGAGGACAGAGGGTCTTAGCTTCCAGGTAGGGAGGACGTTGAGGGAGGGTACCCATTCTCAGGGACAGAATTATGGTCAGGAGGGAGGGAGGCTTTTTTTTTTTTAATGCTTGGCTTTTTATTTATTTATTTATTTTATTTTTGGCTGTGTTGGGTCTTCGTTTCTGTGTGAGGGCTTTCTCTAGTTGTGGCAAGCAGGGGCCACTCTTCTTCGCGGTGCACGGGCCTCTCACTATTGCGGCCTCTCTTGTTGCGGAGCACAGGCTCCAGACGTGCAGGCTCAGTAGTTGTGGCTCACGGGTTTAGTTGCTCCGCGGCCTGTGGGATCTTCCCAGACCAGGGCTCGAACCCGTGTCCCCTGCATTAGCAGGCGGACTCTCAACCACTGCGCCACCAGGGAAGCCCCGGGAGGGAGGCTTTTAAATATGATGGTAGAAGGAAGGACGACCACCTCAAGGAAGTAGTCTGTTTAGAAAAAGTAATCATAAAAATAAACAAATGAGAGACTGAATATAAAATGGACAATAAGCAGACCGTTTATACAAATGAACTCTGACCCACAGCCTGCAGCAGCCTGTGAGGAAGCCAACCCCCTATCTACAATAAACAGCCCAGGAAGCCAGCCTGCTGTCAGTCAGACTCGCAAAAGCCAGGTTGCCATTCCTAGTGACAATCCAGGAAGCTCAACAATAACTTCTGCAACAATCTGCCCCAAATGGCCAGGTCTTGATTAATAAATCATAGTTTTCCTAATGTTCACCCGTGCTTCCACCTTCCCACCAATCAGAGAAAACGAAATAGGCACCCTAACCAATCACATAGGGGCACTGCCTCCTACTTAGCCCACCTCCAGCTTCCCAAGCCAACAGCCTACAATCAGCGCACACGTGGAGCCTTCCCTTTTCTCCGCTATGAAGCTCTCCCATTCCCCTGCCTGCCAAGTCTCTGCAAATGCAAGTGATGGTGGCTGCCTCCCTGCTATAACAAGCTCTGAATAAATAGCCTGTTTTTCTCATGTGGCTGGTCTTTTTTTATTTCCACAAAAATAGCCTGAAAGGACTAAGGCCTATTTAGGAAGCCTAATAAAAAGATCTCTAGCAAGAGCTCAGAGGACCTCCTGGATTTGGTGAAAAGCACTGTCACTTTGCCTGTAACCACAACCCACGTCTCTGTGTCCCCCGGGCCTGAGGCAGCCTCAGAAGGAAACCTAAATCAATTCAGCTCCATGAGTTCAAGTACTGGTTCCTCATCTCAATTTAGCTCCTGGCTCTCAGTGTGTCTTTGGCAAGTCTCAAAATTCCCCACCCCGTCTTGTAACAACTGTTTGAGTTCTGAACATTAACCTCCACAGTCTACGTACTTTATTCATTTATCCTTGTTTTCCTGTATTCCTTTAGTATCGTATTTAGTCTACGACCATCGTCTCTACACAACGCCTTCAAGAATGCTTTGCCCATGGAGGCCTTCTGATCACTAATACTAACTGACCTTTAAGAAACTCTTGTCTTGGGCTTCCCTGGTGGCGCAGTGGTTGAGAATCCGCCTGCCAATGCAGGGGACGCGGGTTCGTGCCCCGGTCCGGGAGGATCCCACATGCCGCGGAGCGGCTGGGCCCGTGAGCCATGGCCGCTGAGCCTGCGCGTCCGGAGCCTGTGTTCTGCAACGGGAGAGGCCACGACAGTGAGAGGCCCACGTACCACAAAAAAAAAAAAAAAAAAAGAAACTCTTGTCTTTACAAGGATTGGGAATAGATAACTACTGCAAATGCATAGTCCTTTATTTGTTTTAACAAAGGTGAATCTATAATTGCTTGCCGTGGTGAGCCAAGATGTCAGTACGCATTAAACTTAGGTATATGCTGGTTTAGCGTTTTAGTTAAGGAAGAACTAACTAAGGATGTAACAGATAAAACCCTAAGTCTCACGGCTTCAGAGAACACATGTTTATTTTTACCAATAAAGCCTACTCCCAACCAGTGGGCATTTCCCCACCAAGAGGTGATTGAGGGACCTTAGGGCTCCATCATTTTCAACACCAGGTTCTCAGTGTTACCACATCTGTCTGCATCAAGCCAGAAGAGAAAGACTGTGGAGCCAGGCATAGAGGTCTGAATGTGATTTCCAGCACATTCTATCAGCTTGATCTCAATCATGTGGACACATCTCACCGCAAGGAAGGCTGGAAAATGTGATCTAACACTGCGCTCAGGAGGAAGAGAAGTGGGTTTGGTTAAGAGCTACCCAGTTTCTGCCTCATTTATTAGCGCAAAACATCACTTCTGTGAAGACCTCCTTGCAAATACCACTCCCCTATCCAAACACCTGGCTTAGTTTCTGGAAAATGTGCACAGGTTAAGCTCTCAACTGGATTCTTCATACATCAAAGGATACAGTCAACTCAGCAGCTCAGGCTTCTCAAACATGAAGGACAGCTAGCAATGATGACAGCAACAACAGAAAGTCCTGCCAATTCTCTCTGCCTTTTAAAAAATGTGCTTTAATTGTATTGCTTCTAGAAGCAGTACAGCTTTCATGAGCCAGTGAACTAGTTAATTGGCTGCCGTAATAACTGGGTCTTGGAAGGTGGCACTTAACCAAACAAATATTAAGAAACTGCGACTCTGGAGTATGAGCTTTCATGGGTGAAGGGTGTGTCATGGGTCAACATGACACCACACATGACAGTTAAAGGCGAGGGAGAAAATGACATTTTAGAAAGGGGAAAACTGTGGCAATGCTTAGATTTGCCTCACATTCAGAGCCATTAAAACCAGAAGGTCCTATAAAGCTGATTTTTTTGAGCTACTGTTAAAATACAAAAAAACAGGTTTGTTTTTTTTTTTTTTGGCTTGACATTCTGTGTCTGCCTTTTTTCCCATTTATATATGTACATCCTGAGCACATCTGATGAAAAAAGTAATTGAGATTTTGGTTCTAAAGCAGATCTTGATTTATTAGACTTATCTGCTGAGTCTAGCAAAATGATCTATGACTTCCTACGGAAATGCGACGTCAAGATGCAAAGAATGCTGTGTGCTGTCCACAGACAGCCACAGCCTGTCTCCCAGCCTGTCGCATGGGCAACCTTCAAGGACAGTCAAGATGGGGTTCCTTCATCAGACTGGTACATGCCAAGCTTCATGTCCATTTCTACAGGAGTAAAAGTTGGGAGCCATACTGCATTCGAATTTCCCCTGGAGTTGACCAAAAAGTAAGGTCTACTTTCAGGTGATTCATTGAAAAATCAGTTATAGAATAAAAGTAGTCTGGCAATTTTTTTAAATGAAAAAATGGGACGTGACGTATGAACCTGGCTCACAAACAGCCACCTGTTTCCCATTGTCGCTGGCTGCAAATCAGCCATCAACTTTCTGCTTGTTGTACAGCTCCCACTGCCTCTGCCAGTGATCACAATGCACACTGTCCCTAGGCAATCTCGCTTCCCTACCTCCCCGGTCCCAGACCACAGACCACTCCAGTTGAACTGCAAAGTTATTACAGCAGATGTTTATAATATTTATAATACCTAAAAAGCAAGTAGGCCTATGTTGTCTCTTTCCTCTGTTTCTCTCTTATTATTCACCACCTGTATTACTAGTGCCTCTTCTCCCCTCCCTTAGCGCTGAGAAATTGCTGTTGATTACAGTCCAGTTCCTTTTCTAGTGGGTTAAGTGCAGTAAAATGAGCATAAAAGTAGCAAACAAGGCCTCAGGGTGACATCAACAGCCTATAATGGCTTATTTTTACCTCTGATATTTTCACAGATGATTCTGCCTGAAATTCTTCACTTTGTGGTAATGATGCTGAAAGTGTGTAATATGAGAAATTGGGGTAGAAGCAACAGATGATGATGATGGTGACAGAAGGGTTATGTGTAGATAAAAACCTAGCTCTGTGGAAATGTTGGTCAGGGCTAATAACCTAAGAGCTAAAATGAGCCTTGATTCTACAGTTCCATTAGTAAAATGATGTTTCCAAGTTTACTTTTAAAAAATGAAAAGAACATATCTGACAGTATATTTAGAAATGAGGGACCTGGCTTCTGGGTAAAGAAAACCATTCTGGCTGTAGCTCTCCAGGGGCACAGGGATCTTTCACCTGGATTCATCAATCTTTTTAAGACCCCCCCCCCCTTTTTTTTTTTGCATTAGATTGTTGGACCAAATGTCATGGGCTTCTGGGGATTGATGGCATCTCTAGATGTGAAGCCATATTTATGTAACCATAAGGACCACTGCTATATGGCGGCCTCATGAGGGACTCGTCTCTTCTTTAAAAAAAAAAAAAAAACAAGTTTACCCCCAAGCTTTCATGTTTTTTTTTTTAATAGCTTTATTTATTTATTTATTTATTTATTTATTTTTGTCTGCGTTGGGTCTTCGTTGCCGTGTGCGAGCTTTCTCTAGCTGCAGTGAGTGGGGGCTACTCTTCACTGTGGTGCGAGGGCTTCTCATCAGGATGGCTTCTCTTGTTGCAGAGCACAGGCTCTAGACGTGTGGGCTTCCGTAGTTGTGGCATGCAGGCTCAGTAGTTGTGGCTCACAGGTTCTAGAGCACAGGCTCAGTAGTTGTGGCGCACAGGCTTGGTTGCTCTGTGGCATGTGGGATCTTCCCGGACCAGGGCTCGAATCCGTGTGCCCTGAGTTGACAGGCGCATTCTTAACCACTTAACCACAGGCGCATTCTTAACCACTTAACCACTGAAGCTTTCATTTCTTAAGGAGCTTTATGTAGAGTAATTACAGTCACAATAAAATGCTCTGGAGCAGGAGAATGAGAGAGTTGAAAATTAGGAAGGACCTGAAATCTGTGCTGGGGCCACAGAAAACTTGGTTTTGTGTCTCCCCCATTCTGTGCATGGACCACAAACTCACCACCTGTTAACCCCAACCCCTAGCCCCCTGGACCCTCTCTAGTCTCCAATTTTACATTGCCCCATGCTACTTCAACTAATTCCTGCCAAATAGCTCTGGAGAACGTGCAGAGCTATTTTGTAATGGACATTCACAACCCTCTGGAATTGCTCACCTTTTAGATCTTGACTTATGTCCAACATTGTCTGGGCAGGTCTTTGACCACTTTCTCTCCATTCACCCTGAACTCCAAAGCACTGCACCATAAGACCACGGTAGCATGCCAATGGGGTCCCCTACAAGTTGATGCAGAACTTTTATCCCTCTCTTGTCTCACAAGTATATTCATTCCCTGCTGATGTTACTGCTAATTTTTCACTCTTACAAGACCCATGTCCACACCCACCTCCCACACTTTATCTTCTAGACTGAACTTAGGTACCTCCTAGAGCCTCAATATCCTATTTCCCTGCCCCTCCTATTTCTAAGGAAGAGAACTTGATTCTCTTGTTAAGACCCACACTTTCTACCTTTGCCCCTGATCCCATCCTCACACTGTCTCTGGGACTTGGTTCCATCCTCATCTGTACTTCAGATTTCTCCCTCCTTGATACAGTAGGTAGACCACCATGTGCCACCTCAAATATGCCTCTTTGGCACAAAGATTATTTTGAGAAACAAGACACAGGAGAAGCTCTGAAAACAGCATAAGTACCTTTTGTAAGAGAAATTTACATTTATAAAGGATATCTCCATTTGCAAAGTGTCTCCCTGTTTGTACCAGGAAGAAAAGGATGATTCTAAATCACAAGAAAATCTTATCAACAGAGAAGAATTTCACTTAAATCTACATAACTAACCTTATCCTGTTTACTGTCACCTCCCCTTAACCAGCGACCGACCGCCAGGATCTTCTTCCTTTGATTTGGCTGAAGATGGTTAAGCCTGAATTCTAAGCCATCCCTTTGAGCCATACTCATTTCCCTGAGTATCTCCCATGTATATATGAGATAAACATGTTTAAAATCTTCTGTTTTTCTCTTGTTAATCTATCATTACAGGGTCCCCCAATGAGAACTTAGAAGGATAGGAGGAAAACTGCTTTTTTCTTCCTGTATAATATATTTCTACTCTTGAGTTATTCCTTACCTTTAACCAAAAGGAAAAAAGTGAATGAAATAAAAATCTTTCTCTGACCCAGTTATGCTGAAGTTGCTCTTTTTTATTCTGTCTACTGCCAAACATCTTGAGCTAGACAAAAAACTTCATATCTCCTCCCTCTTTCCACCAACAGAAACTCATAGCTCTCTTCTCTACAAAATTGCTTTCTCAAACACCAATATATAGTTTTTTAAAATGTTCTTAGGTCACACCATCAGAATGTTGTATCACTTCATTACCTACTAAATTTTATTGCCTTTTAAAATGCCTATTGAAGAATATACATACAGGAAAATGGATAAGTCATAACTGAAAAGCTCAGTGAATACTGAATGTGTACAGACTGCACACACAGCCACTATGTACCAGCACCCAGACCAAGAAACAGAACTATTCCCAAAACTCTGGACTTCCTACCCATGTGCTCTATCACCTACTGCCCCCTCCCCGCAAAAGTTAACTGCTCTTCTGACTTCTGAAACCTCACATTGGTTTTGCTGGTTTGCAAGGTTTCTATAAATGGAAATATACAGTATGTAGTCTTTTGAGTGTGTCTTCTTTCACCAAACCTTGTGGTCATATGTTTATCCATGCCCTTGTGTGTAGCTGTAGTTCATCCATCCTCAATCCTGTAAATTTCCATTGTGCAAATGTGCTACAATGTGTTATCTATTCCACTTCTGAGGGCATTTGAGTTGTTTCAAGCCTAGGGGATTTTATGAATAGGGCTGCTGTGGACATCTTTCAGTGAACATATGTACAAATTTCTGTTGAATATACATCTAAAGATGGCATCTGGGGGGCCACTGAGTATTCACACCTTTAGTTTTAATGTTATAAATATTGCCAAACCACTTACAGAGTGGTTGTACCAATTCACACCACTACTATTTACACCCCTACTAGCAGTACATGAGCGTCCTTGTTTTTCCTTATCCTCAGCAACATTTGATTTTTTTTTTTTTTTTTTTTTGCGGTACATGGGCCTCTCACTGCTGTGGCCTCTCCCGTTGCGGAGCACAGGCTCCGGACGCGCAGGCTCAGCGGCCATGGCTCACGGGCCCAGCCACTCCGAGGCATGTGGGATCCTCCCGGACCGGGGCATGAACCCGTGTGCCCTGCATTGGCAGGCGGACTCTCAACCACTGCAGCACCAGGGAAGCCCCAACATTTGATATTTTTAAAAATCTTTTTCAGGGCTTATTCTCTGTCTCCTTGCAAGGAGGAAATTAATCTCCCATATGAAAGGTGCCCTCCCTATACAGGAGGTAGAAAGATATCCTTATCACCAGAGAAAGGGAATTCAGTGCCAAGAAGTCTATGAACAAAAACCTTGCTACTTCTATACTAATTTACTACTCAAGCCCAAACATTGCTTAAATTCCTTACTAACTACAGCACCCAAACCTAAGTTTCTTTGTCCTGTCAAATCCTCACTGATTTATTTTTTCTTTGTATAAGAAGATATTAAAGTTGCCTGCTTTTGGTCACTCACTGAGCATTATTTTATGATCTCCCATGGACTCGAAATTAAATTGGTTTTTCTCCTATTAATCTGTCTGGTGTGTCAATTTTATTATTAGTCCAGCCACAAGAACTCAAGAAGGATAGAAGGAGAGATTTCTCCCATCCCCGACATAAGGAATCCTATTTTAGCACCAAAACTAAGGCAGCCATATGTCCTGGGTTTTACAAGACTCTACTGATTTAAAATATTTTGCCTTATCAGACCGTTTGTCAGAACACAGCCCAATTTAGGGTTAGGAAAATTTTGTTACCATAACCTTGGTTCCATCCCACACACCATATTGTTTTTTCCAAATAAATGGTGACATTGTTTCTGGTTGGTATCCTGTACAGAAAATAATCCTAATTTGTAAGTTTGCAATTCATACTTATGAATATTCAAGTCACAACTCCAATTAAAGCCAAGGCTGAGCAAGCCTGGGCTACAGGCAACGAAAATAATCCTCCCACAGTTACATTTATTTTATTAACAGGTTACAGTCTGAAGTCCTAAGAAAAAAGAATTAATGTTTTATTATAACCTTGTCTCTAATTGAGTGGGAGGTTTTCCCCTTTTTCCATTTACTGAAGTATTAGGGATTTCGCGACTAGGAGAGCAGAAACTTTAGCTACGTTGGCCAATTCAGGTGTAATTCCCGCGTATCCAGGAGCTTCTTATGACTCAGTCTCTGCAAGGAATCAAATGCTAGAACTCAGTCCAATAATCAAGAGAAAATTTAAGAGGAATTCCAAGCTCTAGGCTGATGTGAGAGCAATTAGCGGTTCCAAGTCACACCCCATAGCAGTAACATTTCTCAAAAGCTTCCTCCCCCACAGCTTCTTGCATCCCACACCTGCTCCAGTGCCTCTCCCTTGCCAAGATGCCAACATTCACCTCCTCTCTCCTGCCCTACCTCTTTCTTATGGAGATTGTCTTAGTTCTTGGCTTTATTTCTGCTTGTCTTCGCTCACCCCCCTGCAACTCTCCTCCACAAAAGGACCCCTAGGGTTTAACCAGGCCAGTTGGAACCCGTTCCATTTTCTTCCCACAATTTCATTCTTCTCTCTACCCATTCTCCTGCATCTACTTCATAAGCAGCCTGAGAGAGCAGAGGTCAAGTGCTCCCTAGAGAGTGAGGAGAAGGTGAGCAAGCAATAATGAAATTTTATTTAAAATCTAGTGAGAGTATGGAATTTCCTTAAAAAAATTAAACATAGAATGTCCATATGTTCTAGCAATTCCACCTCTAGGTATATTTGGGTAAATACACCCAAAAGAATGGAAAGCAGGGACTCAAACAGGTCTTTGTACACCAATGTTCATAGCAGCATTAGTCACAAGAGCCAAAAAGTAGAAGCAACTCAAGTGTCCATCAACAGATGAATAGTTAATAAAATGTGGTCCATCCATACAATAGAATATTATTCAGCCTTTAAAAGGAATACAATTCTGATGCACACTACTACTTGGATGAATCTTAAAAACATTATGCTAAGTGAAATAAGCCAGACACAAAAGGACAAATACTATATGATTCCACTTATATGAGATAGTTAGAATAGGCAAATTCATAGAGATGGAAAGTAGGATAGTGGTTGCCAGGGTTGAAGGGAGGGGAGTACAGGAAATTGTTCAATGGGTACAGACTTTCAGTTTGGGATGATGAAAAAGCTGTGGACATGGATATAGGTGATGATTCCACAATATTTTGAATGTATTTAATGCCGCTGAATTATGCATTTAAAATGGTTAAGATGGTAAATTTTATATGATGTACACAATTTTTAAAAAGGATTTTTTTAAGCTCATAAGGAGAGAAGAAAGGTTACTAATAGCATTCTCATCATACAGAAAAATTTTAGGTAGGAATGAACAGAGCTGTCTATTGATACCACAAAACTTCTTAATTTGATGAAACTAAGACTATTACTCTATAAAATATCGGCATGATAATTGTTTTTAACCTATGACATGATGTAGTCTCCTTATTCGTAATACACTTTATTACTGTGTTCATGATCATTGACTGACTGCTTTTTAAGGTTATTATTGTTCGTGTTTATAATATGTGTTTCCCAAGTATAACATTCTGGAAGAAGTTAGAGAGGCAATTTGAACAGAATATTTTGTGTCCATTTCCACCCATAATTGCAGAAATTCCAGCCACCCTAAAACTATATCCCCAAATACTTCTAGGAGTCCCCAAGACTCACTTTAGTTGCACTCACAAGTACCCACGGCAACCATTTTCCTCCTCTTTTAATCTGGCTATTAGGGTGATGTCTTCAATTGCTATAGAAGCTATTGCCCCTGGGTCTACCAATTTTGTGTGTATAAGATGTCCTCTTCTGCTTCCTGTCTCTCACATGAAAGATGATCCAGCACCTTACTCATACTCATTAGGTTCTCAGATAATGATTTTAAGATTTACCCATGTTGTTGCATGTATTGGTTGTTTGATCGTTTTTATCACTGAGTTGTACCCCCTTGTGTACACAGACCACATTTTGTTTACCCATTCACTTGTCGATGGGCATATAGGTTGTTTCCAGTTTGGAACTATTACGTATAAAGCTGCTATGAGCATTCATGTAAAAGTCTTTGTGTAGACATAGTTTTCACTTCTCTTGGGTAAATACTACATACTATGGGACTGAGTTATATGTTAGTGTGTATTTAACTTTTTAAGAAATTGTCAAACTGTTTCCAATTTGTCTGTGCCATCTTATGTTCCTGCCAACAGTGCAGGAGCATTCCAGTTGCTCCTTATCCTCACCAACACTGGGTGCTGTCAGTCTTTTTAATTACAGCCCTTTTCTTGGGTATACAGGGGTATCCCGTGTGGTTTTAATATGGATTTCACTGATGGTTAACAATGTTGAATATCTTTTTAAGTGCTTATTGGTCATTCCTACATCTTCTTTTGTCAAGTATCTGTTCAAATCTCTCACCTATTTTATTTGTTGTTGGGCTGTTATATTTTATAGTTATACAGGGTTTTGTTTGTTTGTTTTTATATATTCTAGATAAAAGCCTTTTGTTTGATATATGTGTTGCAAATATTTTCTCCCAGACTGTAACTTGACCATCACCAGTGGGCTCAATAAATCTTTGCCCTTTTTTTCTTAAGTCATTCAACTAGGTGGATACTCACAGTAATCACTGGAAGAATGCAAAGTAAGCCTGGGAAGTGTTACCAAACTTGGAAGGAGCTCCAGGTGGCTCCAGGTTTAAACAGCATCTTTCATGTTTTTATGGATGAACATTATGGAGACTATTTTCTGAAGCTTCAGTAGAAGTGCTATTGGAAAGAACATTTTCCATTCATAATATCTCCTTTTATCAAATAATGGGCATAATATTATGCTGTTGAATGTGTGGGTAGACATGAAAGCTCTAGCAGATGGTTTTGACTCAGCTGTTGTCACCGTGGGGGAACACTGTGAAGAGGTAACAGTGATGGGTGGAAGGTGAAGATATGTTGATAGATTTATGAGGGAGAGAGTGTCAAAAGGGAAATAAACTAGAAATTCATCTCTTCCCAGAAAGAAAGGAAATAAAAATAACAAGCACCAAAAAAGCCACAGTTGTGGGTGGGAATCAAGCCACCAGTCACACACACACATACACAAAAAGAGTGCGAATACAAGGATAAATGAACAGCAATCTGCTTTCTTTATTTCCTACTAAAATCATGCATGTCCTACTGGTGGATTTCGGTATATTCTAGATAATAGAATGCACAGCTGACTATCATTCTTCCTCTGAATCCTGAAAAAGTCAGAGAAAATGTGCAAGAAGAAGACTTCAGGGAAGATGAATGACACAAAACCAGTGATCAGTGAGAAACCAACCCAGGAAATCTCCCCATGCCTGCAGCCAATGTCAGCAAAGACAAAAACATTTTTAAAAATAATGATTTAGGCATAACTAGACATTTTGTAGACTCTCCGATCCGTGTTCACTTAATGCCTGGGGTTAGGCAAGGTGTGTGATTATTGGCATAGAAAGACCACAAGCTTTGGCATCAAACAGACCTGGATTCAAATTCTAGACCTAAATGTTTAAATGACTCTGCAAATTTAGTTAAATTTCCTTAAACTTAATTTATTCATCCATAAACAGGAAATAAATAATATCTATTTGATAGAATCATTGAGAGTATTAAATGAAATCAAATATGCTCATTTCCTACATCGGATCTCAGTACAAACTAGACACTCATTAAATTTTAGTCATTACCCCTACCCAGCTTCTACTTGCCCTTAATAAGAATGCTATTTGGGAATTCCATGCCTTTTTTGAACATCATAAATTCTTGGGGTTGTACTCTGGCAATTGGCCAGCAAAAGCCACATTTCATAACACATCAGGAATTATCTAATTTAATGTATCCATATTTTTCCCTGGCCTTCCAGGAAACTCTAAGTTAAAAAGTAAAATCAATGGAACTAGAGATGCCTGAGATTTGGGTACATTTATTTGCTCTTCTAAACACAGTAACAATAGCTTTTTTAAAAAATTTAAGTTGTGCTAATGTGATAGCATCAAGCTAAATACTTTGTCACAATAACCCCAAGGTGTAGGTACGATTATTATTTCCAGTTTATATATAAGGGACTGGGTCTGAGGGGGTTAATTTTCCTAGGGGTGTCTTATTTCAAAGACACCCCTGTCATTTGTAATGTTGATAGATTTATGAGGGAGAGAGTGTCAAAAGGGAAATAAACTAGAAATTCATCTCTTCCCAGAAAGAAGGGAAATAAAAATAACAAGCACCAAAAAAGCCACAATTGCAGGAGGGAATCAAGCCACCAGTCACACACACAAAGAGTGAGAATACAAGGATAAATGAACAGCAATCTGCTTTCTTTTTTTCCTCCTAAAATCATGCCTCTACTATACAGCTTCTAATTTCTGACTACTATTTTTAAAGTGTTATTATCATTGCATCTTTTACTGTGTGCTGCTCAAATTCTTTTGGGAAGTGGGAGTGGTGTCAATTATAAATAAATATTCCCAAAACAGACAAATCAACAGAAGCCCACAAATCAAAGCTAGAAAAAAAAGAAGCAAACTAGGCAACCAATGAACTAGACCTGGACAATAAAACTACCAGTTTGAAAATAAAACACATAGATATTATTCCCAACTTAATGTTCACCACCACAAGCTGTGTTATTTATAGAAAACAATATAGAACCTATGTTTCTAGCCCAAGCAGCATGTAAGGCTCCTATCAGACATCTAGGAATAAGATGATAGAAAAGGTAAAACGTGAGAAGTGAAATCAATACACAAAGTGTAGAAAGACTAACAATGTATCTGAGTCTGTGTCCTGAATATGATAGTATTTGGAAAGGCCATACGCTTTAACTGTCCTCCTACCCTGGCTGATACCAAAAACGATGCTACTTCATTTCTTCAGCTTAAGACCTTGATTCCCGTCAAAATGCAAATAGTCCTGGGAGGGCTAACAAAGTTCCATCCATCACTGAGAACGCTGTGGTGAAAAAATTCCCTCCCTCAGAACAGAGGGAGAAAAACAACACAAAACTGTGTAATGCACATAACTACAGATAGGGAAGAACTACTTCTCAATTTTGCCTAGAGTAGGCATAAGATTGAGCTAACATTCTGCAGCCTTCAAGTTTTCCAGGAAAATAAGCTGACAGAGGGTTAAGTGTTCTTATTTACACAGAAAAATGCTGCCAATAACCTTAGATGCAGGTAGGATGGAAAGAGTTGATTTTCCTTTTTTCTTTCACGATATTTTGTTAGAAGTTTTGAAGATTGACTAGAAAGGGCAATTCTGCAATGGTGGCCACAGAAGTTATTGCATCCAACTACTCTGCTACACCTGGCTCAAAAACAAGATCACTAAATGGCAACATGAATAGACTTGAGTAAAATGTTTAAAATAAGTTTTAAATGGATTTCCTGAAAAATATGATTGCAGGAAAAAAGGGGAAAAAAACATTTGAAAGAGAACATTAACATAACATTAGAATATATTAAAAGAATAAAATAATTGTAACATAGCTTTAGGACTTCCACTACTGATCAGTAGATCCATGAATGAGGGGAAAAACGTTTGTTGCTTTAAAGTCACTGAGAAATACTATGGTTGTTTGTTACGCAGCATTATCAGAGCAAGAACTGATTAACAGAACTCACGGCACAAAATGATTATGGGACAAGACAGTTCAATAACTCCTGGCCTGTGGAAGCAGAGGCAGGCTCAGTAATTGATGAACCAAGGTGAAGGAAGCCATAGCTCAGAATACAAGTGGAGGACTGGCAGACTAACCAGTAAATCTCTAGAGATTCCCCACACTCAGAGATGCTAAAGACAGCAAAATAGGGGGAGGAGACATGGAACTCAAAACAGGAGAATCAATTGAAAGACACAGGTAACTACTTCACTCACAAGTGCAGAACTAGGTGTCTGCTTTCCATGGAGAAAGAAAGAAGGGGGGAAAGAAAGAAAAAGGGAAGGATATGGAAAGAAAGAAAAGAGAAAAACACAGATTTCTCCTTTTAAAAAATTGAATCTGGGTAAAGCTGGGGCAAATTTTGGGAGTAGGATCCTGAAATCAAACCCCTCCACATCCTGTATTAATGTATGAATGTTGCCCCAACCTACTGGCTGACTCCATGTCTGCTCGACATGAACCGAAACCTGACAGCTGACATGACCCAAATGCGGCCAACATTTTAAGGCAAACGTGAACATGGCAGATCAAAAAAAAAAAAAAAAATTAACCAAAAGAAAAATGACACTGGTGAATATAAAAGCTAGTACTATTATATTTTTAGTTTGCAATTCCCCTTTTGTTTCCATTATGACTTAAAACACAAATGCATAAAACCATATTTATAAATGGATGCTGAGGGGCCCACAATATACAAATATGAAATTTGTGACAACATAAAGGGAGGTACAGAGCTGGATAGGAGTAAAGTATGAAGCTAAATTGGTATCAGTTCAAACTAGATTGGTATTAACTTATGATATTAGCTGTAATTCCCACAATAATCACTACGAAAATAGATTTTTAAAAATACAGAAAATAAAATGAAAAAAGCATCAAAATTGTTCATAAGCAAAAAAAAAATAAAAAAGAAGGCAGTATTGGAGGAAATGAGGAGCAAAAAAGATACGAGATCTATTTTTTTTTTTTTTTTTTTTTTGCGGTACGCGGGCCTCTCACTGTTGTGGCCTCTTCCGTTGTGGAGCACAGGCTCCAGACACGCAGGCTCAGTGGCCACGGCTCACGGGCCCAGCCGCTCCGTGGCATGTGGGATCCTCCCGGATCGGGGCACGAACCCGTGTCCCCTGCATCGGCAGGCGGACTCTCAACCACTGCGCCACCAGGGAAGCCCACGAGATCTATTTTTAAAAATGTATAGCAAAATGCAGATGTAAGTCCTGCATCATCAGTAGTCACTTTAAATATAAATAAATTAAACTCACCAATTAAAAATCAGAGATGGCAAGATAGATTTTTAAAAATCAATCCAACTATATGCTGCTTACAACAGACTTACTTCAGACCCAAAGATAAAAAAAAAAAAAAAGTGAAAAAAAAAAAAGAAAGAATAGAAAAGATATTTCATGCAAATAGTAACCTAAAGAGAGCTGGGTGGCTATATGAATATCAGATAAAATAGGTTTTAAGTTAAAGGCAAAGGACATTATATATTGATAAAAGTGTCAATTAAACAAAAATATACAACAATTATACACATCTATGCACCAAACAAAAGAGCCCCAAATATGAAGCAAATATTGACTGAATTGAAGGAAGAAATAGTTCTAAATAATACATGGAGACTTCAATATTTTCCACTTTAAATAATGTATAGAACATACAGACAGAAGATCAATAAGGAATTAGAGGACTTGAACAACACTATAAACCAACTAGACTCAGCAGACATATATAGAACATTCCAATCAACAGCAGCAGAACAATCTTCTCAAGTGCACATGGAACATTCCCCAAGATATACCACATGTTACATCTTAAAACGATGAATTAAAAAGCTTGAAATCATCAAAGTACCCTCGCTAACCACATGGAATAAAGCTAGAAATAAATAACAGGAGGAAAACTGGAAAAGCACAAATGTATGGGAATTAAACAACACACTCTTAAACAACCAATAGGTTAAAAAAGAAATCACTAGGAAAAATAGAAAATACCTTGAGACAAATGAAAATAAAAACACAACCTTCTAAAACTTATGGGATGCAGTGAAAGAGTGCTCAGAGAATATTTATAGCTGTAAATGCCTACGTTAAACAAGAAGAAAGATCTCAAATCAACAATCTAACTTTACATCTTAAGTAACTCAGGAAAAGAAAAACAAAATAAACCTAAAGCCATAAGAAAGAAGGAAATAATAAAGATTAGGGATAAACAAAATAGAACATAGAGAAACAACAGGGAGAATCAAGAAAATAAAATGTTGGTTTTTTTAAAAGATCAACAAAATTGACAAACCTTTAGCTAGTCTGAGAAAAAAAGAGAGAAGATGAAAATAACTAAAATCATTAATGAAAGTGGGAACATTATTACAGAATCCTTACAGAAATTTAAAGGATTTTAAGAGAATATACTATGAACAATTATATGCCAACAAATTAAGATAATCTATAAAAAATTTCCTAGAAACATACAAATTACCAAAACTGGCTCAAGAAGAAATAGACAATCTTAACAGATCTAGGGATCTGGTCTTAGGGAACAGAGGAGAATGAGCCCTTATTGACACGCATAGGAGAAGAAGCATGCTCCAGAAACCAACACAGACATAAAATCTGAGGTTGGAAGTTGGAAGCAGGGCTACATAAATATTACGCTGTGAACTGAACATCGAGGAGTTGATGGAATCAGCTCTCTGAGGTCTCTGTCACCACCCATCTCCAGGTGCTGAATCCATCATCCTTGGTCTGAGTCTGGATCCATTACTAACGTTCTGTCAGATGTCCTCATCTAGTGTCTATGAACCTGCTCCAGAAATATCTCAACACCCTCTTGAGAAAGCATAAACCACACATCTCATCCACCTGCAGACAAGTGTCAGTTCTACTTCCAAAGTGTGTCCAGTGGATTTTCTTTTTGCCATCTTCACTGCCAACAACCATCACCACCACCACTGCTGCCACCAAAAACATGTCTGGACTAATGCAGAAGCATGTTAAGTGCTGCCACCCATCCCCACTCCACCTCCAGCTCCGTCTCCACTCACCACCCAGAACGATCTTTTTTTTTTTTAATTTTTACTGGAGTATAGTTGATTTATAATGTTGTGTTAGTTTCAGTCACACAGCAAAGTGAATCTGTTATACATATACATATATCCATTCTTTTTTTGATTCTTTTCCCATATAGGCCATTACAGAGGATTGACATATACCAAAATGATTTTTTTAAAATAAATTTATTTATTTATTGCTTTGTTGGGTCTTCGTTGCTGTGCGCGGGCTTTCTCTGGTTGCGGCGAGCAGGGGCTACTCTTCGTTGTGGTGCGCAGGCTTCTCATTGTGGTGGATTCTCTTGTTGTGGAGCATGGGCTCTAGGCATGCAGGCTACAGTAATTGTGGTACGCAGGCTCAGTAGTTGTGGCTCGCAGGCTCTAGAGCACAGGCTCAGTAGTTGTGGCTCACAGGCTCTAGAGCGCAGGCTCAGTAGTTGTGGCTCGCAGGCTCTAGAGCGCAGGCTCAGTAGTTGTGGCCCATGGGCTTAGTTGCTCCGTGGCATGTGGGATCTTCCCAGACCAGGGATCAAACCCGTGTCCCCTGCACTGGCAGGCAGATTCTTAACCACTGGGCCACCAGGGAGGTCCCCAAAATGATCTTTTAAAATGAGTAAAATCCATTCACATCACTCTCCTGCTTGACTCCTTTCAATAGATCCCTCTTATTCCAGAAATCATCCACAATTCTTCCCACGGCTTACAAGGCTCTGCATGGTCTGGCCCCCTGCGAAGTGTTGCCCTTTTCCTTCCTGCTGTGAGGTTCTGGGTGTGTTGGTCTTCTTTTCATTCCTGTTCACCCCAGGATCTTCACACACACTCTCCCACGTGCCTGAACGTGCATTCTTCCCACAAGCCCCCGCCGTGTCCTTACCTGGCTGATTCCTTCAGGTCTCAGGTGAAAGAACACCTACTATGGGAGGGTTCTGCTACCTCTCCCTTCACCAGCTTAGGTCTTCTGCTGTCCAGTCTCTTGCTTTTTCTTGGTAACATTTAGGAGAATTATGGCTAAATTGTGTTTAATTATTTACTTGACTTCTCTCTCTCCCACTAGACTGTACACTCCATGAATAAGGATAGGAACTAGAGGGATTTTCAGGCTACTGTTTCTTCATCCCTTAACACAGGGTTTAGAATATAGATAGTTGTTGAATGAATAAATGAATGATTAAAAATTATTTCTATCCTCTCTAGAAAAAGCCTTATATTTATGGCTGAATGTCTACTATTTTTGCAAGTAAACATTTAAAATTTTAGTTTTAAGCTGCTCAGAAATCTTAATTTCTTAAAGGACAAATGAAGGCATGTCACACAATGCGTAAAGGTAGGAAATGTTAAAAAATGAAGAAAAATCCTTTAAAATAAAATTCTTAAAATTCTATCTACCAATGAATCTGCTCTAATTACAAAGTATCAGTTTGAGGCCATGATAAGGGATTCTGATGCAAGTGCTTTAATAAAGAACTTATTTTTAAAAATTTTGTTACCCCAGGTAACAATATATTTTTAAATTTCAGAGCACAGTCACATCATTAAAACAAGGCTGAGGCACAAAGACATTAATATTATTTTATTTTATTTTTTTTGCGGTACACGGGCCTCTCACTATTGTGGGCCCCTCCCGTTGCGGAGCACAGGCTCCAGACGCGCAGGCTCAGCGGCCATGGCTCACGGGCCCAGCCGCTCCGCGGCATGTGGGATCCTCCCGGACCGGGGCACAAACCCGTGTCCCCTGCATTGGCAGGCAGACTCTCAACGTCATTAATAATTTGATGTGTGATTTTCAATATTCCAAGGATCTAGCTATATCATTCTGGCCAGTCACTCTCAGAATGCTACACATGTAAAGCAAAGTGGGAAGTTTCCATAGCAATGGCTTTTCACCAAGAATATGTAAACATTACTGCTGCCTAGTTCTTCCATGGTCCAAATTTTTCTTGGTTCAGTCAGACTGCAGCTACACATTAGCCCTAAGCTAGAATTTAACAAGAATTTGATTATTGCAACAATAATTTTTCAGAGGAACAATACTAAGTGTGAGGGCTGACAGCCAGGCAGCTCCAGAGATGGGCATGAGGCCACTGGGCTTCCACACATCTGCAGCAGCTGCCCCTTAACCACATGACATTTGCACAGTGAGGTCGATTTTTTGGAATGTTTTCATGAAAATCTGAGAGTCACCCCAAAGTCATGAAGTAGGAGTTACAGACCCTAGTCTCTCCATATGAGAAAATAACAGACTTCAGGAGATTGAAGTGTCTTGTCCAATGTCCCACAACTTCACATCCGAGTCTAGAACTAGGACTTTTCAGCTTATTCACTCATTAAACTAATATGCAATGAATACCTGCTATTTCCAAGCATTGTTCTAAGTATATATCAGTTGTTTTAAAGATAATGATGTCTGCTTTCATAAAGTTTACATTCTAGTAGAAAAATACAGGGACTTCCCTGGCGGTCTAGTGGTTAAGACTTCGCCTTCTAATGCAGAGGGTGTGGGTTCGATCCCTGGTCGGGGAGCTAGGATCCCACATGCCTTGGGGCCAAAAAACCAAAACATAAAACAGAAGCAATATTGTAACAAGTTCAATAAAGACTTTAAAAATGGTCCACATCAAAAAAAATACACTATGGGTAAAAGCTCTATCTGTACACAAAAAGCATCCTCAAACTATTCTGCATTCATACACAAAGTAAAGCAAAACTTTCAGCAACCCTGGGTTCAGGAAATAGGCTCCAGCCCGGGGAAAATCACAAGTAGCTGAGAGATCCAAAAAAGCCACGCTCGATGCATCTAAATAACCTTGTCTTTGGTTAACAACGAATTGATGCCAGTGGAATGATCATATTTTAAATCTTTTCCTATAAAAGTAACATATGCATCCCCATGTGTCAGCATAATCTCTGCTGATAACATTTCAGTGAATGACAAGTTGATTGGCCCCAATTTGAAAAGCACAGTGTATAAAAACATAATTTCAGAGTGGCCAACAATATGACAGATTCTATATTTTGCTCATACACAGAACTGGTTTGAACTGTTTGGGGAATTTTGATAGTCTGTGAATGCTTTCAGCAAAGAAAACTGGCCAGAAAGGAGAGGGAGGAACAAGAAGGAATGGAGTTAACAAATGTTGGACAACGATTATAAGCTAGACATTATTTGGGAGAAACTGATGGGGTAAGTGACTGACTGATAATCATTGCTTTTTACAACCAAAGGAACAGCACGATATAGATGGAAAGAATATTGGCTTTGCAAGTGAAGAGTAGTGCAAATCTCAGCTTTGTCACTACTTTAGTGAGATACCAAATTATGTCATGTCTTTGACCTCCAGTTTTTACATGTGTAAAAAGAGGATAACAATAGATACTTTCTAGGTAGTTGTGAGAATTGAACTAGAGTTTACTTGTACACACACACACACACCCTGGTTTAGTTCTAGTTTCACTCTATTACAAATGATGTATTAAGGAGGCTTCAATGTGATGTGGAAGGTATTCAGTAACGTACACACCATGGTGGTACAGACAACCAAAAAAACTCCAAAAACCCACAGGTCATTTCTGCTAAGGCACCATGCAGGGCCTTACTGATTCAAAAACTTAGAGACTTGAAAATATAAACATAGGTCCCCTCTCTTCTGTCCACTACATGACATCAGCCACATTGGGAACCTTTCCTGTGGTCTCCTCATTCATTTTAATGAGTTTATATCAAAAGCTGTGGCCTTGTGGGTTAAAACTCACCAAAAGAAACTGTGTTAGAAAATAAGATATAGTAGTGAAAATGTACCTTGATAATTTGGGGAGTGGAAGACATCAATAACCTGTTAAATAATCCTTCAACAGTTTTCTATCAGTATACATCTTGCCCCCATATTAAGGAGAAACAAGGGGTCTGTTCTGTAAACTGCTGACTTGTAAGGAATTTGAATCCATTTATTACTTTCATTTTCTTCCACCTGCTGTGAATAACAGTAAGGATGAGGGCCAATTCCAAATCCTGAATTCCAAATAAAAAGTCCCAAAGAATGGATGGCATATGGAGGTTGGGGATTAAGTGGAAGTTAAGATGGCAACAAGAATAAAAACCCTGGAGAGAGAGAAAGGAGGTGGGCCAAAAATGAGGGAAGCTTGGCTTTTCTATTTGATCCCATGGGGACCTTAACTTTCAAATAAGAATGGTGCCTCTAATTTGTTCTTTTTTTTTTTTTTTTTTTTTGCGGTACACGGGCCTCTCACTGTTGTGACCTCTCCCGTTGCGGAGCACAGGCTCCGGATGCGCAGGCTCAGCGGCCATGGCTCACGGGCCTAGCCGCTCCACGGCATGTGGGATCTTCCCGGACCGGGGCACGAACCCGTGTCCCCTGCATCAGCAGGCGTACTCTTAACCACTGCGCCACCAGGGAAGCCCCTCTAATTTGTTCTTTAAAGAAGTATGGATTGGGTTTTCAGATTGGCTTTAATGTGAGAAATTCCATGATGCTGTTAGAAGTAAAAGTGGATAGATCAGCTCCCTTTCAATTGAATTTGCCATCAGAGCCAGATGAAGATATAAAAAATAACAAGTCAGAGGGTAGGGTGAGTAATTGAATGACTTTTCTTAAAATGTTTTGTTTTGCACTAGTCTTCTCTAGCATAACAAAATCATCCCAAGAACTAGGCTTATATTAGCATCTGTATTTGGGGAATTGAAGAAAGAAAACTGAAGTGCAGAACTGCAACATACTTGCTGACAATGAAGTGCTTTCATGTTTTAAAATCTGAGCTACATAAGGCAAACCTCACTGGGGAAGGTAGGCCAAATCATGTGGGACAGGCGGACTTGCAGTGGCAGAAGCTGAGAGTAGATGAGAGCTCAGGGCCACGTGCAGGCACACCTGGGAGAGGCATCATGCAGTAGGGTCAAGGTCAAGGACAAAGAACTATGGTGCTAGTACTGCAGCTTAAACTGTGACCAGACAAGATGTTCAAACCCTGGTCTCTGCATGGAAAAGCGTCTGCCTCTGGAGCATATCCTAAATCAGCCTCCGGTCTGGAAGAGGCAAAGGGGGCTTCAGCCATCTCTGCTGTGTGTTTTAGAGGACAATCTTTGCTCTCAATGCTCTTTTCCTTGGGGTCCTCTTTTCCCGTCTCTTTGGTCCTAAGAGGACTAAGAGTCAAAGGTAAGACCAGGTGTGAACTGAGAGGAAAGGCGTCACATTTAGCAGAGATCCCAAGCCAGTTAGACTAAAGTAACCATTACAGCCTCATGTACTCCAATCTGGAACAGCGCACGAGCAGTGTGGGAGACGCATTCAGAATCGCTGGGGGATCCCTCTTCGTAAGAAGGGCAGGGTGTACTTTTCACCTAGTAAACTGGCTACACATACACATTTCTGTGCTTCCCATGTTTTCTACCACGAACATATTATTTTGACATCACAAAACTACAACAGGTGCCATAAAAATGAAGACTAAGAGCTAAAACACGTAAAATCTAAAGTATAGTTACTTTAGGTTATTTACTTGGCTAACTACACTCCATAATTTCTCAGGTTAGCATCTCTCCCAGTGCTTATGGGCCTTGACCCATTCAACAAATAAATGCCATCCATAGTTCACTGTGAAATATCCATTTATTACCATTGGATGCTGGAGCAGATACAACCTATCTGAATATCAGCACATTTCTTACTATGAATCAGTTGAAAGCACTACATATTTGCTTTTGTTTTTTATCTCTTTAAACAAATATTGAAAACTACTGTTTGAGTTTAAAAGATGTACAGATGGGTATATGCCCAAAATAATTGAAAGCAGGGTCTCAAAAGATATATTTGGGTACCCGTGTTCATAGCAGCACTAGTCACAATACCCAAAAGGCAGAAGCAAACCAAATGTCCATCAGCAGATGACTGGATAAACAAATGTGCTATATCCATATAATGGAATATTATTCAGCCTTAAAAAGGAAGGAAAAACTGACACATCCTACAACCTGGATGAACCTTGAGGACATTGTACTAAGTGAAAAGTCAGTCACAAAAAGACAAATACTGTAGGATTCCACTTACATGAGGCACCTAGAGTAGTCACATTCACAGAGACAGAAAGTAGAATGGTGGTTGCCAGGGGCTGCTGGTGGGGTGGGAGAATGGAGGGTTACTGTTTAATGGGTATGGAGTTTCAGTTTTGCAAGATGAAAAGAGTTCTGGAGATCCACTGCCCAACAGTGTGAATCTACTTAACATTAATGAACTGTACACTGAAAAATGGTTAAGATAATAATTTTTATGTGTATTTTACCACAATAAAAAATAAATAACATGTACAGAGTATTTTTATTTATTTGTTTATGGCCACGCCGTGTGGCTTGTGGGATCTTAGTTCCCCAACCAGGGATCGAACCCAGGCCCTCGGCAGTGAAAGCATGGAGTGCTGACCACTGGACCACCAGGGAATTCCCCCAGAGTACAATGTATTACTCTATTAGATGAAAGAGCTTTGAGGGAGAAGTGAAATTTCAGCAGGTAATCCTTGATGGGAGTGGGATTGAGGGCTGGAAGTTTGGGGAAGGGATTTAGAGGCAAAGGCAGCAGCACTGAGAAATCCATTTGGAGTCCACTGCACGCTCCCCACAGATTCCTGACATAGTGAGGAATGGCGCTAGGACCAATGTGAGTGCGTTTGTATCCAAATGCCGAATAGGTCTAGAAGGTAAGAGACCCTAGAGAGTGAGGGTCTTGAAACCAAGGGGACGACTTTGGGTACGACTGGACATGACGGGTAAATAGTGAGCCACCATGGGGGCTGGGGAGAGAGGTGACACTGTCAGAGTAGCGGGTGAGAAAAATGCACTTGGCAGCTGCGTGAAGGATTGACTGCTGGGGGCCAAGGCTAGAAACAGGGAAGCCGGTGGGGAATGGGTTGTAATTACTGGTCTTGGAACATAAGCATTTCCTTGCCATTAAACTGATCTTACCACAATAAGTCACAGTATTTATGCAGCCCTACAATAAAATGGCTCAGTATTTTACAGTAAGAACTCTCCAAGGAAACTCCAGTATTCAAGTCCCAACAGATGCAAAAGGGAAACACTGAAGAAAGGGAGACTCAAAAGAGAAATAAAAAATGAAGGAGAAATATAAAGACTAACATGTCAGGGAAAGAAATTGCAAAGCCAAGTGATTTGTACTTTTAGAGAGCTAGCATTCTTTCTTCAAAAATAACTGAACAATTGAACACTAAAAAAAAAGGTAAGGGCTTCCCTGGTGGCGCAGTGGTTGAGAGTCTGCCTGCCGATGCAGGGGACACAGGTTCGTGCCCCGATCCGGGAAGATCCCACATGCCGTGGAGCCGCTGGGCCCATGAGCCATGGCCGCTGAGCCTGCACGTCCAGAGCCTGTGCTCTGCAACAGGAGAGGCCACAACGGTGAGAGGCCCGCGTACCGCAAAAAAAAAAAAAAAAGGTAATTTATTAACATCTCATACCTTGATGAGCATTTCCTCCTAACACTCTAATGAGAGAGAATAGCATGCACACAAAAAAGCACAGAAGCAAGCAAGCACTGAACATTTTATGGAACAGGAAGGGTCCCATTCCCAGTGGAGCGTAGGGTATGAGTGAGTTAGAGGCAGAGGAAGGGGTGAGTGTGTGCACGCATACATCTGTGTGCATGTATGCAGCACACACAGCTGGTGGGTGCACATGGTGGGAAACACAGGACAGAGCCAAATGGACCCAAGGACAATGTGACGGTGCTGATTTACATATAGACTTTATTGTCAAAGACATTTGCTGGGAAGAATGAGGTCATGATTCAGTTATACATATACACCTGAAAGTAACACAACATTGTTAATCAACTGTCCTCCAATATAAAATAAAAATTAAAAAAAAAAAAAGAATGAGGTCATGAATGTGGCTGAAAGTAAACCTACTTTTAAACCCCAGTTTGGGACACTTCTTTGTGCCTTAGACAGGTAGCCTCATGACGCCTCAATAAATATGTGTCTAAAACAAGATGAACACACAATGAAAGTGTTGAGAGGATTAGAAAAAAAGTATGTAGGGTGCCTGTAATAATGCCTGACACATAATAGGTACTGAAAAAAATAACAGTATCATGAAACTAGGATTGTATTATTTATATATACATAAAATATTATTGCTAATGATCGTTTCAGGAAATGTACCAAGTCACATGCCTTTAAATTTATTGAGCATTTATTACATGTCAAATGCTAGGTACTAAAGGGATATGGCCAGGTCCCTGTCCTTCAAAGCAAATGCAACCTGATATAGTCCTTTATTAAATCTGCAGAGCCTCATATATTGATATCACGAAGGTCAAGTGCCTGAAGATCGCAGGTGATGGAGGATG
The DNA here is from genome assembly GCF_039906515.1 of Pseudorca crassidens. Classification (NCBI taxonomy): domain Eukaryota; kingdom Metazoa; phylum Chordata; class Mammalia; order Artiodactyla; family Delphinidae; genus Pseudorca; species Pseudorca crassidens. The sequence goes on from NC_090313.1 coordinate 10,794,855, forward strand.
GGAGAACCCTGGTAAGCACCCAGAGCAGCACCCCAGCCAAGGTGCTGGTCAGCCTATGAGAGTGCAGCACTGCCCCCTTCTGAAAGGAGGACTCGGTGACCAAGGGGTCTTAGACCTCCAGAGTCAGAGCTGTGCCCCCCAGACAGTTCAGCCACAGTACCTCAGAAAGTGGGGAAGGGGAGGAAGAACACAGTGTAGAGGTGTGTCATCAGGTGAGACTGGGATAGCCAGCTGACCCAGGGAGGAAGGACATCTGCTGGTTCTCCCTTTGCAGACACAAGCCATATCCCAAACCCATAGGGATTCCTCACAAAAGCTAAGATCCAGAGCACTGAGGGTGCTGTGGCCAGAACAACAGGATCAACGTGAAGAATGAGTGTTTCCACCCCAAAGGCCAGCGCACATCGCTAGTTTGATCTCATGTTGCAAACAGAGATTCAGCAGCCTGCGGGGCCTATGGACTGGATGTGGACCATTTTCCTTCAGCCAACCACGTTCATGTCCCTCAGCTACACATGACCACCCCCATCATGTCAGATGCCCTCACCTCCATCAGAGACAGTAGAACACAGACACACAGAATGACATATGATGTCACACAGTGCTGCTCAGGGGACATTACCATTAGGTGGATTATCAAGGCGAGTCATATAAGGATGGTGAGCTTCAAAGGAAAGAACTCATAGATGAGAGGAATGGAGAGGGTCACAGGAAGACTAGAGGGTTCGTGCAGAGGAGTTGCGGGAGAGAGAACAGAAGAGCAGGGCAGGTCTCAAAGATACAAAATGCCAGGCTCACTCTATAGACGGTGGGTTCTTTTTTGAGATGAGCATGATCAGGCAGAAAGCAGAATTTGAGGAATACTCATTGGACCATTCCAACAATGAAATTATTGCCCCACCCTTCCATACCGTCTTCTGCTTAATTCATATCTCCCTTAATAACACCACCACCCACCAGTTACCCTACAAAGACACTTGGGAGTCATCCTTAACCTCTCCTTGTCCCCGAACTCAACATCTATACAGACACTAAGTCTACCTATACTGTCTTCTCTAAATTAATTTCTGAAAATCCTCTTCCCCTCGACATCCTGCTACCACCTCTATAATTCAGACCCTTATTATCTCTTGGTCATCTCGCCTCAAATTTAATGGGCCTCAGTTTATCCACCAAGCTGATTGCTCTCAAACTCAAACACGACCATGCTATCACCTACTCACACTATTCTACCAGCTCCCCGCTGCTTTCATAAGCAAGTCCTTGGCTTGTCACATGAGACCCTTTGTGGTCGAGTACTTATTACCTGCATCCCCTGGCTCACCTACCATTGTCCCTTCTAAACAACTTGTTCTCCACCTTATCAAACTACCTGCTGTTCCTTGTCCCTAAAACAGGCCAGGCTGTTTCACAGCTCAGGGCCTTCGCATGTGCTGCTGAATATCTCAGATCCCCATTCTATTCTCTACATGTCCTTCATCCAATAATAGTTACTTATTCCTGGAGGCAGGAATCGAGGCACAGGCATTTCCTCCTACCTGAGGCTCTTCTGGCAGCCCAGGCTGATTTTAGAACCCTCTTCTCTCTCTCCATGGTACATCCTACTCCATTACAGCACACGTCACACTGGGTGAACTGTGGACTTAGATGTCTGTTTCCCTGCTCTGGGCCATTTTATCCAGTCCTGAGTCCCCAGCACTGTGGTAGATGTTTAATAATTATATTGTATTTAATATAAGAAGAACATAAACACATGATAAAAATCTGTGCCAAACAGAGAGAAAGCTTGGAACTCTCCAGATGTTACAACCTAAGCATCCCTCTGAATGGAAACTTCCAAGAGCAAAATGGAGCCATATCCTGGAGAGAAGTTTCACTGAGGCCCAGGTGACTTGGCCCGTTGTGTGCAACCACTTGCAGGGTCAGATTATAAAGGTGGAAATACTTACTCTCCCAGGTATATGTGGTTTGTTTTATTCTGACTGGGCTCAGCATGACCCCTAAGTATTTCAGTTGGCACATACGGGAGAATTGAAGTTATCTTGCAGGTAACCCAAGATGTCTGCTCAGTATCTTTCATCTGGCCAAACTGGTGTCCTCACTGAGCCCTTTCTCCCACCTCTGCCACCAAACACTCTTCCCATCCTTGGATGTGAAAGTGCACCAGAATGTCAGGACAGATGTCCTACCAGACAGGGCTCTGAGACATCCTGCTATTCTACAGAGCCAAAGGGCTCCTGCATTGCCTCAAGTGCTTCAACATGAACCCAGAAAGACAAGTGGAGGGCAAACACACCACAAATGTGCACCTGTAAAAATAACCCTGTAATAACAGCCGCCCATGAGCTAGGTGGGAGCAGTAACAGATGGCTACATCTGTCTAATTTTCTTATCCCTGAAGTTGTACCTCTCTGCTTTCTTTCCGTCTCTTTTCCTGGAACATGGTTTTGGCAGGCAGTGGGTCCCTTGGAATCAACAGTATCGTTCAAAGTCATTCCAGGATGGTATGCAATCGAAGCCAACCCACATGCTACCAAGAATCAGAAACCCAGAGTTAAAAGCATGAGTCATAACCCAAACATGTCAGTGACCTTGTCAGGACATTCCTGCATTTTAACAAAGCACATCGGTTATCAATGCCCCTTTTTTTTTAAAGCAGTTGGGCTCAGATGAAAGTCAAGAGATACGCAGGCAATGTTATTTGCTGGTTGCCAGCCGGATGCCTGGGTGCAGACGGGCCCTGCTGTCCTAAATCCTGCTTCTGTGCTGGCTCCTACCCACCCACCACTAGGGTACCACCTGTGGTCGGTCAGTTTCCTCATTTAGAAAAGAGTCTGGAACTTTGGATAAACATGGACTAAAGCTGATCTTCCTGATGGGTGTTCCCCAAAACAGACCACCAGTGTCCTGGCAGTTATTAACATTTGTAAACATTTTATAGTGATTTTTTAAAAATGTAAAACAGAATGTTTTCAAAATCACTCAAACTTATTTTTGAATTCTATTTTGATAACATCCTCTGTAAACTTCCAGAGTCCAGTCATTGAAAGACTATAGCATTTTAAAGTTTTATACAAGTAAAATTTTTAATATATTTCTCAGCATTTAATTTTCCTTATTATAAAGGAAATAGTTAATAGGTTAATAGGATATAGTTAGTAGTTAATAGGATAGTTTATAGTTAATAGGATAGTTAATAGGATAGTTAATAGGATAAAGTAAATGTACTCAATTTCGCCAACTGAGGTTGATACCCCCAAATCTCCTTCAGGTGACCCTAGTGTTCCATACAAATATCACTTTCTGTGAGTACCAAGAGATGAACAATTTTGGGAGGTAATATGCTAAGAAAATAAGGCTTAATCTGTTAGACGTTTATTGAGCACTTACTAAATGTTGTTCGAGGCCTCCTAGGAGGATAAGGGTGTCATCCTTGCCCTCGCAGACCTTTCCATCTAATGAGAGAGATAATTAACTATAATGCCTAGCAGGATACAAGGGGTGGGGATGCACTTACAGAGAACGGAGCATATGCAGAGAGCTTAACAGTCTTACTTCGCTTAGTCCCCGCCACCGCCCTCAGATGTGGATATTATCACCTTCCCAAATTAGGGAAATCGAGGTCCTGCGAGATTAAGTGACTTGCCCAAGTTCCCACAGAGTAAATCATTGATTCTCCGTAAGCCCAGGTCTGTCTGACTCCACATAGCCCATGTTTTTTCTCTTAACTGAGCCATGTTTCTTCTCAATAAAAGTAGTAAGATGCTGGGGTGACTAAGCAAGAAGCTCATTCCAGTGGGGTTGCTGCTGTAGGTATCAGAGAGGGAAGAGGTGGCATTTGATCTGAGACTCGAAGGAGTATGAGTTCAATAGGGAATTCATGGGGAAGAAAATGTCAGACTAAGGAAACTGAAGGGGTGTGAGGTTGTGAGCTAGCAGTTGGTGTGGTGTGGCTTTGGAGTGAAGGGAACCTGGAGGGACGGAGTGAGACACGGGGAACATGGAGGGTGGATGAGCAAAATTACCCTGCCAGCAAAGGCACAATGTGGCAGCTATGGCATTTTCTACACAGCAACCAGGCAAAGCATGTCCATCCTCCATACCTCCTTCACTCTAGATTTAACACTACTAGTTTCCTCCTTCCTCTTTCCAAAATGTTCACCTCTTGTCCTTTCTCCCTATCCCAAGTGGACATAATGAATGTTTGAAAATCATGTCTTCCCAAAAAAATTCAGTTGAGCTTGCACAGCATTTTTGTCTCCAAGCTACTCACAACATTTATCTCTAACCAGCTACAGCAGCTACTTCCAGACTCCTGGAATAGCAGCATGGGACACTGCAACCTTTGTGACTTTGCATGAGACATACATGGAGCCCAGATGACTTGTAAAATCCACCCAAGAGATAAGAACAGGAGTTACTTTGCTGGTTTCTGTGCGAATTCTACATCATTATTTGTACCACTTAGTCCTTAGGAGAAACATAGTGTGCAGGTACATGGAAGAGACCATTTGTCTGTCCCACCTCCCAAAGAATGGATCGGGGCAATGGTCCGCACTTACTGTAGCCTAAATTATCCATCAGCATAATACAATGGTGATCTGGAAAAGAGGGGTTTTTTGGTGTGGTAGGAATGGAATAAGATTGTGTAGAGTTATGGTGTGAACAGGAAGAACAGGATTAGATGAAATATATATAGAAAACTGACTGGAATGAGATAAGACAGGATCTAAAAAAAAACATGAGGGAGAGGGTAGGCTTGGGGGGTTTATTTTTTTCAACACTGGAGAGATGTGATCGTGTTTCAATACTGATGGCAAAAGCAACAAGAAAGAAGATGCTGAAGCTACAGGAGCAAGGCTAATTGAGAGAGTGATGTCCCTGGGGTGGGGGGGGAGCCCAGTGGAGGGCATGTGCTCACCTAGGAGAAGGGAAGGGAAGTCCAATTCATATTGAAATGAATGAAGGGTGTTAGGATGAATGAAGGCAAGTGTTAGAAAGAGGGGACTGTTGAGATAATTTCCATCTATCTTTTGTTTCCCCAGGTGCCGGCAGGAGCATGGGGAAACTGAGGAAGCCTTGAGGCAAATACTGTAAAAACCGGGAGAAAAGTAACTGAGGACCATCAAAGGGCTGTTGCCCTCAGCTCAGGTTAGGATCATGATCAAGGATGGGTAGTAGCTGCAATCCAAGCATTGCACAATTTTCTGCAACAATACTAAGCAGGCTGGGGCAGGAGCGGGGAAACTAAATGGACAGATAAACCAAGCTTGGCCTTTTGGTGGGTGGATGGGGCAGAAGTTAGACAGCAAAGGTGTTGAGAGTATTGGCAAAAGAATTGTTGAAATGTATTCATTCATTCAACAGATATTTACTGAGTGACCAATAGGTGCTAAGCATTATTCTAGGCATTAGAGACACAGTGGCAAACCAAACAGACAAGGGTTGTTGGTGGTATTATGCTGTGGAGACAAACAAGAAACAAATAGGCAAACAAGAAAACCATAACTGCTGTTGGTGGAAGGAGCTCGAATGAAATGCCATGCTGAGGAGGCACCTGCATACTGGTGGGTTGTCCAGAAAGGGCTTCAACCTCCAAGGAGGTTGAAGTGACGACCCGTGAGGTCTAGGCAGGGTGGGGACCAAGGGAAGACTCCAGAGGCTGGAGGATAAGGAGACTGAAAGTCTTGAAGGGGTCAAAGAGGATGGGACTGCTGGAAGACTGGAAAGCTGAGGTCGGAGCAGGGTATGTATTACATGGTTTCAGAGACTGAGCAGTTCCTAACCAACAGCTTAAAAGGCTGACATCGGGGCTCAGTAAGATTTTTCTACTCTTCTCAGAATTGCAATTTAGGGCCAAAGTTGACTACAAAAGTACTAAGAGCCCCACATTTTTAAGTTCAGAGAAACTTCCAGTTATTGGGCAGCTACCTCCCCTTCAGGCTTGCTGGGAGGTATCCCTGCAAAGAGAAGAAACAAAGCACAGAGAGGCTGACAGCCTGGACACGAGCCAGCAGTCAAGTAGGAAAGGTCTGTCTTCTTTTCACCCTCACACCAAAGCCCCACTTGTCCCTGCCCAGTAGAGGGCAGAGAAGACACAGGTGCTATAGACTGAATGCTTGCGTCTCCCACAAGACACACATGTTGAAACCCTACCCCCATTGTGACGGCATTAGGAGACGGGGACTTGGGAGAAAATTAGGATTAGATGAGGTCATGAGGGTGGAGCCCTCATAAAGGGGATTGGTGCCCTTATAAGAGTCACGAGAGAGTTTGCTTCCCCTCTGCTCTCCACCATGTAAGGATACAACAAGATGTCTGCAATTGGAAACCGGAAGAGGGTTCTCACCAGAACCTGACCAGCTAACTCCCTGGTCTCAGACTTCCAGCCTCCAGACTGTGAGAAATAAATTTCTGCTGTTTATAAGCCCAACCTATGGTACTTTGTTAGGACAGCCTGATGGACTAAGACACTGGGATTAGAGTCACAGGCTGGCCTGCACTAGGTAAGAAGGAGGCCTTTAAACCATAGACAAAGATTAGAAAGGACAGGACTGGAATAAGCCTACTCTAAGAGCAGGGAGTGAGCACACATTTACAAGGGTCATGCTGAGGAAGTCTGCTCTTCAGTAATAACACTTTGGGGAGAAGAACTTGCATTTTATGTCCATACCCTGAGTTGAGACTTGCTTTCTGGCCTTAAGACAAGGTGACCGAGGAAGGGCTTGTTTATTCATTCATTAACACACATTTATTTAGCACATATGATGTGCTGAACTCAGCTCTCGGTGCCAAGGAGAGAGAGGTGAACAAGACGGGCGAATGCCTTCCTACACACATGGACATTATAACTGGGGTTGCAAAGTGTGCACGGCTTCAGGTCGAGAGTGATGTTGGGGACAGGGAGAGGAAGGGACTATTCTGTACAACGATCAGTGGTTCTCTGGGGTGAGGACACTCAAGCAGGGAGCAGAACACAGTGAGGAGCGAGCATGGGGATGTCCTCCGGGGAGTTCTCCAGGCAGAGGCTGTGAGGAGAGATGAGCTTCGCAGGGTTGGAGGATTCCAGTATGACAGGAGCAGCCCAGCAAGGGGGACATGGTGGGGGATGAGGCAGGGAAATGTGTGCATGCCTACCCCAGAGGGCTTTGGATTTCAGTCTAGTGTGATGGAAGCCCCTAGCGGGTTCTGAGGAGGAACATGACATGGCAGGATACATCGTGGGGAGACTCCTCTGGTGACTGAGTGGGAAACTGACTATAGGGGCAAGAGGAGAAACAGGAAGCCAACTTATGAGGCTGTAGCACCTCAGGTAAAAGACAGTGGTAGCCTGGACTAGGTGGAAGCAGTAGAGGTGGAAAGTAGTCAGCTTTGGGATATATTTGGATAGTAGGTCCTACCAGGTTCCTGGTCTGTTAAGGAAGAAAAGGCGTTAAGAGCCTAGGATGAAGGGTGGATTCTACATACCTGAGATGAAAAGCTTGACAGTGAGCCCAGGGGCTCCCTGACAATGACCAGGAGGTACTGTGGAGGAGGAAAGATCTGCAAGTGACTTTGGGAGCCAGGAAGACCCCAACCCAAATGAGAGTGTCTACTTGAGAGGAAAGGTTTCAGTGAGAGCCGGGAAATGGATGCCGCATCTGTGACTAGGTTAAGGGTGTGTGGGAAGTTGTTTGCATTAGGTAGAGGTTCCGAAGAGAACAGTGGGAAAGGTTAGGAGGGAAACAATGACATCTGGTCCAGGGAGAAGGAGGCACAAAGGTACAGGAGGCTGGGACTTTGGAGAGGTGGGGAACTGAAGGAGCATTTTTCAGCCTGGATGAAAAATGTGGATGAGTCATGCGGAAGATAACCGGCCTAGAAATTACCAAAGAACTGGACCTGGAAGTCTCAGACAGATTGAGGTCTCTGATGGATTGAAGGACTTGGACTTCTCTGGAACAAGCCAGCTGCTCCTGGAAATCCTAGACCAGGTGGGCTGGCAACAGCATTGTTTGGTTCCCAGGAGCCTCACTGAGTGCTGGAAATAGCTATAGCTTCAGATGGATGGCAGGTCTTTCTGGATGGAATCCTTCACAGCTTGTCTTAACTGTGATTCCACGGGAATGCGTGGTAAATGGCGTCATGGATTTTAAAATAACTCTAGGTGAGATGATTGTACTTTCTGTTTCCCTTGACTCAACTCCCACTCACTTCTCAATCCACAGAAATCTGATTTTCACCCATTTCATTTCACCAAAACAGCTCTGGCCAAGTTCACTAGTGGCCTCCATGTTGCTTGATCCAGTGGGCATTTTGCAGTCTTCATCCTTCCTGACATCTCAGTCCTACTGACCACACCCTTCTTTGTGAAACACCTTCTTCCTTTGGATTTCCACAGTGACACCGCCCTCTCGTGATTGCACTCCTACTCCTCTGACCACTCATTTGCTCTGTCTCTAAAACCCTCATTTACTTAGCCTTTAAAATGTTGGGGTTCCTTAATCCTTGAATGTAGCCCCTCTTCCTTTCTTACTTTATCTATTCTCTCCAGGCCACTTTGTTCAGATGCATGATTTCAACTGCCTAATATAATGGAGACAAGTTAAAAATGCTATAGGAGTGTTCAGAGGTGTGCATGACTAAGGCACAACCAAGGTTGCTTGACTTGCTTGGGTCACTGCTACTCAAAAAGCATAACCAAGGTTGCTTGACCTGGGTCATTGCTACCCAAATGATAAGTGTAACCTTGGGTGGATAACAAAGCCCAAGGAAAGTTTATGTAGAGGCAGAAAAGAGAATCCCAGCTGGAACTCTGGGAAAAACTATTCATTGGGTTGGAAGATGAATAAGCACTAACAAATAAAAGTAAGTGCCGTTATCATGTGTCACAATTACCATTATTCTATAAGTTAAGTGCTTGTCCATACATTTCAAGACCTGTATTCATTACCTATGCATTAACTTTTTATTAGCATGTCCTAAATTCCACCAATTGCCTTTGTCCAAAATATTCATGCCTACCTTCCATTCAGCATACCACCACGCTTTGGTTCATCAATTCAATCCATCATCAGTCATTTTTATTGACCGCCTTTAGGATGTATGGTGATGTTTAAAGGACTGAAATCGATCTCTATCCTCAGAGATTCTGATGGAGTATTGCAATAATCCTACTACTTATTGTTGTCAGCTTTTCCATCAGCATCAATCAGAAAAGACACAAAGGAGCCATATGTTTATCAATTATTTTATCAAGGGAACAAGTATAGTAACATTACTTTCAAATGATCAACAATCATTACTGCATGAAACTAAAAAGGGTATGTTCTACTTATTAAAAATCCACAATATAGCCAACTCTCATATATAAACAACGCAGTTATCTACAATGTATCTCATGGCAATCCTGCTGTTAAGCTTATTGATCTGCTCTAATGAATTACCTGCTTTGTTGACATCTGTACTCTTCAAAGTTAACCACATGTTTCCTTGATAACCATTCTATTTCCATTTATTTGCAGACTGTCTGCAGTGACAATCCAGTATAAAGGTGATAACACTCACTTTGGGACCAGAAGGCCCAGGTCCAAGCTTTGACTTGTAATTCATTCAATCATGCACAAAATCTCACTTTCCTCATCTCTGTATCTGTATGAATAATCCTATACCTCTTCCTCACCTTCCCCCAAAAGGCAGGTGGTGAGAGTATTACTATTAGGAAAAGCTTTGGAAACCCAAACACAGGCATTACGCTTGCTCACTGGAAAATTTAAGAATCATCTGTTCTCAGCAGCTTTATGGAGGGGACTGCAGGAAACTGCCTCATCAAACAACAATCAATTCATTACGAGTATATTTGCAGAATATTAGACACACCTAGTTTCAGGTCTAAACTTGAAGATGCTTTCCACCAAATTAGATGCTCAGAATTGCCCTGGGAGATAAGGAGGGAAGGGCCTATTTTTCCCATCTTGCAAATGAGAAAAAGGGAGGCTCAAGGTTTAGCCAACTGACCAAAAGCACACAGTAAGAACATGGCCAAACTAGGACTTAATCTTTCAAATTTTCGAATTCCTAGTTGCACACCCTTCTTTAACAAAAAGGAATAAAGCAGTGCGTAAATCCCTTCTCAGGGCAAGGCATGACAATTTAATAGCCAGAGAAAGTTAACGTACCTCCAAAAAGATTCATTTCTCTCCTACTTATACTGAAGAGGCAGGTTTATTCAAAATCCTCACAAATTGTTTTATAACAATCAGAAGAAGGCTCATTAAACTTTCTTTACACAACAAAAATAATAATACTTAGTTAGCGTTCAGGTATAACTTCATACTCTGTAGATATTGACAATAAGCAACTAAGAATGTATTATAATAGATTGTATGTATTAATGTATTATAATAGATGGCTATTATAATTATTTCACAACACGAAACACCTAGACAGGCTTCCTTTTTATTGGATAGAGATGTTTTAAAGATCAGTCTAACAACACCACTTTAAATGTGCAGTGCTCCGAGCCTTATTCTGGTGGAACGCGTTCTTAAAATCTTGCACATTTAATTTACAGTGAGCTTCCATAAATTGTTCTCCTTAGCCGTCTCACGTGACGGAGGTCGGCACACACGCTGAAGCTTAGCTGTAGACAGACACTATACCGTGCATTCTAGTCCTTTCCATCATTCGACACAGAAGATTCCAAACTCTGACTAAATGTGGACAATCTCTTGGACCCAGTGAACTGAAAAGCTATTGACCCCGGTTTAAATCCTCAAGTTTTCAGGGAGAGAGAGTGATTCCAAAGCAGCTACTGTAGGAGTTTATCTGTATGGGTAAGATATTACACAGCCTGACACTACTGTGATGCTTGGAAGGTGAAGGATGGGTTTGAGACAAGAGGATTTTGTATGCGCAAAGGGGTATAGACCAAAGGAGACTCACGTGCAAGCTCTTCATACTTGACTTGCCAGATCCTGGCTGGGCTGCCCTAGTTGGTTTTTATGAGTGTTGAGTTCATTAATAAATGAAATGCAAGATCCAAGCCCACCTTTTTAATTACAAAGTGCTTCTCCCTCCCGACAATCAGACTTCTACTCATTTCAGGGCTGAAAAAAAAAATGTCATCATCATAATTCCTAGTAGCTTGCTTCTGTTTCCGCTTCAATAGATACCCTGTAAATGGGAAGTCACATAACAGCTTTGCATCCCATCAAGTTGCCTCCACACGAAAACAGCTGCAATGCTTATCTAATTAAACCCCAACGCCAGACTGTGAGCTTCTGCATCAATCATTAATATTGTATTTTGGGTCACTTTAAATTCTGACTGGGAGTACGTGGCTCCCCACACACTGGTCTCTGAAGGAGATTTTTCAAATAATCTTTAAGCGGCGTTGAAAAAATAAAACCAGCCACCTGCTGTTTGATGAGAGCTCCACTACCCTGTTGCACCCTGATTAGCTGTTAATACTAATTGAGAGATGACTATTGCTTATTCCAAAATGTGAAATTTTTTTTATTATTATTATGAAAAGGAAAATGCTGTTCTTCTTGCCTCGAAAATGTGGCTCCTTGCCCAAATTTTAAACAGCACCAACAGAATAGTGATTTCTGGGTCTCTCTTCTATAGTCTACAGAGCCATTATACTGAACCACTTCTTTTCTCTGGGGGGCCATCCACAAGTTAGTGAGCTGTGATCTCTCCGTGAGATTTGCACATGCATACCCTACATCTGGAACATGTAAATGCTCTTCACAGAGATCTGATGGCCCAGAAATACTTACGTGAATTTCTGTCCTGCTAAGGCACACGTTGATGAACTTGGGTTCAAGCTCATAACCCAAGAGGCACAGTCTCCTACATCGCCATTCTAATAGACTAAAGCCAACAGGCCAAGCCAAATAGGACAACTTAGACAAAGAGAGACGGGCAAAAACCAAGTGAATGTCTGCTTCCTTCTAGCATTCTAGGAAAAGTACCAAGCAGCTGTGCCAAAGCATACTGCTCTTCTTTGTTAGGAAAAATACTTCGACCTACTCGAAATCAGGGGACGCAGTCACCTGGTTTAGTAAATATATATGCAAGACAGGCTTCCTCATGAGGAGCAATTGACTGCAGAAACACAACACGCACCTAGCTCGGCATAAATACAGCTTAAAAAATTATAGGGCAGGGCTTCCCTGGTGGCGCAGTGATTGAGAGTCCACCTGCCGATGCAGGGGACACGGGTTCGTGCCCCGGTCTGGGAGGATCCCACATGCCGCGGAGGGGCTGGGCCCGTGAGCCATGGCCGCTGAGCCTGCACGTCCGGAGCCTGTGCTCCGCAATGGGAGAGGCCGCAACGGTTAGAGGCCCGCGTACCGCAAAAAAAAAAAAAAAAAAAAAACAATTATAGGGCAGTAGGATGAAGTGTGGGAACCATGAGGTTTTCATTCCCAAAAGCCGAGAACGACTGGACCTTTGCCAGGGTACTGCCTGGCAGTCAACCACATCTGCTACAGAGTGATGGGGATTCTCAGGGAATACAAATAAGGGAAAGAGTATGATTCAAGACTAGCAAAAATAGAAGGAAAAGATAGAGGTCTTAGGGTGGCTTATTACAGAGAAGAGAAGGCTAAAAGATTTAGGAACAGTTTGAAAGCCCATATGAAAGACCTTCATGAAGGGAGTAATCAGAGGTATCTCCCAAGTCTGTTGAAGATTTGGGTGTAGGGGTTAGGACTGTCAATTTAACTAAGCTGAAACTACATCTCCCAGAATTCATTTGCTACTGTGTGTGTGTGTGTGTGTGTGTGTGTGTGTGTGTGTGTGTGTGTGTGTGTGTGTGTGTGTGTGTGTGTGTGTGTGCGCGCGCGCGCGCGCGCGCATGTTTCAGACCCTTGGGGGAGGGAAAGAGACATTTTGCTGGAGATTAGGAAGATGGAAGTGAAGTAGCAGCCATGCTACTGTTCAGGATTTGAAGGTCAGAGCAGGCCCGGAAGGAAGCTCTGTCGCAGCCCCTGACATGGCTGTTGACCTGCCTGCTTACCTTGTTGGCCTGAAGCAACTCTAGCTCCTGCTAAACCCGCTCCTTCAACTTCTGTGGTTCTGAGGCCAGGAGAGTTTCTAGGTCACTGCTGCTCCTGGCAGACACCGCCACCACCAAAGTAGGGGCTTAGAAGGCTGTCAGAGGCCACAGATCCCAGCCACGACCCGTGGCTCCCAGCTGATCCTTCTTTCCCCACTTCCCAACCGTCTCCCTCCCGGCCCCTAATCCCACCTACCCTCCTACGAGTGGCATCACCTTGGCCACGCGCAGAAAGAAGAGTACTTTTCTCTGGCCCGTAATGGTTTAACTACATCTTAGATACTTACCGTGCAGCTCTGTAGGGATTGGGGTTGGGAATCTGTCTACAGTCCTTCGTGAGTCATAAACAGTCTGATCCAGAGACCTCATGTTTGCTTCCTGTAAGAATATACATAATTGTTTCAGACTAACCTATTAAGTTGTAAAGAGGGGGGAAATCTCACACTCATCTCAGTTTCACACCTAACACTGTTTACACAGATCCCCATCATGTCCACATCCTGAACCCATTCTTTGATAATGAGACAAACCAGCAGAGCAATCCCCCCTTCCCTGATTCCTCTATTTCCTAAGCAAGGCAAAACAAGAATGTGCCAGATTCTCTGCTTCTACTAGAATGAACCCTCAGAGGTGACTGGGAAATGGAAGACTCCATCAGTTATACTCTTCCTCCTCCGTGTCATTTCTACAATCCACACGAGGAAAGAATTCTGCGTCCTTCTTCCAGAAGACTCTTCTTCAGTAACATCACTCCTCACTAAGTGTTCTGCATCAATGCAGATTCTGAATCCAGCTTCATCACCTGTCAGCTCAGGAACCTTGAGCAACTCATTTCTGAGCCCCAGTTTCCTCACATGAAAATATGAGAGAATGCTACTTGCTCTGCCCACCTTACAGGGTGGGAGCATCAAAGGAAATTGAGTCTGTGCCCATGGTTCATAAATGTGAAGGGCTCTAGGGCCCAGCTCGCGCCAGTTACTGAAAAAGATCTTGATTTAGTTAAGCAATAAACTGGGAGTCTCTACCTGATTATCATGGTATACCCGGGGCCTGCATACCAAAGGTGAGCCTCTCAGCTCTGACAGACCCTGCCCTTTTGCATCCCCATTTCAAGAGTCCATTTATTTCCCTGCCTTGTACTCTAGTTTTTTCCCACTGTAGGATAGAACCTAACCTTCAATCTCAACTAGTATGACTAGGGCCTAACCCTACTAGTTTTCCTTCAGTCTTTCTCTAGAGGACTGGATTCTGCTCCCAATATCCCCTACCTACTGGATGAGCTCTTTTCTATGAGATGACAAATTATCCAAAATCATAATATCACACACCCACCTTTCATTTTGCTGTCTGGCCTATCTCCTTTATGGTTGGGTGCCCTGCTGCTGAACTGGAACCCCACCATCTCTTCTGATATCAAAAGTTGATAACTGCTTCTGATTTGGAAAGTTGTACTTGACTCCCAGTTGAGCACTGCGTCTTGGAGCACCCAACTGTCCTTCATGGGCCAGCATTAGAGGTAATGTCCTTTCTCACTTTCCATCCATGCATCAATTACTCTAATGGCCTTGTTCTTTACCTGTCCCACTATCCTCACCTTTTAGTGGACAGGGTATATAATTCCTTACCCCTGGACTGGCCATGTAACTTACTTTGGCCAATGGTTGTTAGCCAGTGTAACACAGAATCCTGAAAAGCACTTGCACATTGGTGTTTGCTTGCTCTTGGACATAGCCATGACCGTGCGAACACAACCAGGCTAGCCTACTGGAGGGCGAGAGGCATATGGATCAGGGCTAAGTTGCTCCAGTGATCAGCCAAGGCTGTCCTAGAACAACTAACATCCAATCAACCTCCAAATACACAAGCTCACCCAAAAACAGTAGCATAGGTAATAAACACTTTATTTTAAGCCATAAAGTTTGGAGCTGCTGGATAGGTAGCACTACTGTGGCAATAAATAACTGATTCAGAAGTTGGTACACAGAGTAAGGTGTTGCAAAAAAACCTAAAGTATATGGCATTGGCTTTGTGACCAGGTGGTAGGTTTAGCCTAGAAAAATGGAAATGAAACTCTTGTAGGAACCTGGAAAAAATGGCAAGAAAACTTTATAAAAGGATGGAAAATTGGTGACTCATGCTATCATAGTGCCAAACTATAAAATGGAAGATAGAAAATGTTCCTGATGAAACTCTGGACTTTGGCAATGAAATTTCAAGGCAGAATATTGAAAGTGTCAGTTGGCTCTAGCTAGCTGGGTATAACAAAGTATTACAAGAAAAAGATGAACTCAGAAAATAACCAGACAACTTGCAAGTTGAATTCAGAATATAGAGATGCCATTCTCTGCTAATTTGGAAACTAAAACTGTTTTTCATCTCCAGCCTTTTAAGCCAATAAAATATTCTCAGGTTAAGACATGGCCATGGGTACAGACCAAATTATGGGTGTACCCATGAGACCTTTTGTTAAGACTTCTTGGAGCATTAAGGAGATGCCTTGTAGACCCACTAAGTTCAACAAAAGGGCTTTCAAGATTCTTAAGGACATTATCCCACAGCAAAATAAAGAGCAGAAAACATCAGGGATTAAATAAAGACAGGGAAGCATGTTTCTAAAGATTGTGGGCTTTGGTTTTTGACACATGGAGTACCTGAACTAAAAGGAACCAAAAGTGTTTAAAATGAAAAATAAAAAAAATTTAAAAGGCTTCTGCATACCCAACTTTCTACAAGAAGCAGGCTGAGAACATTGTTCAAAGGGTACCTCTTCCAGGGACTTCCCTGGTGGTCCAGTGGCTAAGACTCCATGCTCCCAATGCAGGGGGCCCGGGTTCAATCCCTGGTCAGGGAACTAGATCCCACATGCTGCAACTAAGAGTTCGCATGCCACACCTAAAGATCCCACATGCTGCAACTAAGACCCCACACAGCCAAATAAATAAATAATTATTTTTTTTAAAAAAGGGTACATCGGGCTTCCCTGATGGCGCAGTGGTTGAGAGTCCGCCTGCCGATGCAGGGGACACGGGTTCGTGCCCCTGTCCGGGAAGATCCCACATGCCGCGGAGCGGCTGGGCCCGTGAGCCATGGCCGCTGAGCCTGCGCGTCCGGAGCCTGTGCTCCACAACGGGAGAGGCCACAGCATTGAGAGGCCCGTGTACCGCAAAAAAAAAAAAAAAAAAAAAAAAAAGGTACATCTTCCACTCCCTCTCCAGCAGTGATCAAGGAGTAAAACTAAGGACATCTCAAAGGCCAGAGACAAGCAGAGTAGAGAACAATGCATTGGGGAACCACCCATAGAAAGCAGAATCTAGGTCTAATCAAGGAACACTCCCCATTCCCGAGGCACATCTGGCCTTGCGACTTGCTTTGGCCAATGGGTATTAGCAGGTATATTGCAAGTGAGGTCCTGAAAAGCACTCACGCTTTGGTGCTTGCTCACCCTTGCCCTCTGCCATCCTCATGAGAAGAGGCCTGGGCCAGTCTGATGGCAGGTAAGAGATGTAGGAGCAGACTGGAGCCAGCCCAGTCATCCCAGCTGAAATTCCAGATCAGCTGACAGCTGGGCAACCATCCCAGACGCACGAGCAGCAAATTCTAACTATGTTAAGCCTGGAGTCTGGGAGTGGTTTGTTGTGCAGCACAGTTCCAGAACAACCGGTACACCATTCCTCCGGGTCCCACTTGCCTTCCTCGCAGCCAGAGTCTCGATGTGCCTCTTACCTCTTACGCTCTCTTTATAATTTATTTTCATCAGGACCCTCACTTCTATCCTTAGTAATTTTGTTATAGATTTATGCATGCTTAATACAGAGTCCCACCCGTGCTACCTTCCTATCAATAGAGATGTTTTCTATAATCAAGGTACACCCCTCCCCACAGACTCTGTCTCGGCCACCACGTTCCAACCATGTGTCCATTCTTAGGTAACTGAAGACCTTGAGCATGTTGGTGAGACAATCTGTGTCTCATTTTCCTCATCTTTACAATGAGAATGTTGGAGGATACTTAGACACAATCTACACTTATTTAGGAGTCCCTTCGTATCATATTAAATGTGTTTTTATATGTCATTCATTGTCCTAAAACAGGATGTGGTGGATGTTGTTATTTCTATCTTACAGACGAGCAACTACGGGGTACAAAACTTTTCCAAAACTCCCAAAGTCATCTCGCAAGTGAGCAGCCGAATTAAAGTTGTCTTCGCCTTGCCAAAAGAAAAGAAAGAAAAAACCAGAAGTAGAACCAATAACAACAATGCCCCCCTCCACAAAAATAGAAAGAACTGCTAAGTGCTTCCACAGGAAGAAGCCCAAGCTTAATTTATTCTTCTCAGAATTAAGAATGATTTGTAATATTTGGCAGTAAGGACTATAATATGTTTGACGTTTAATAGACTTGGGAGATGTAATTAGGAACAGCCTTGCTTGGAAGTGACTGTTTTCTGTGAAACAGGAATTTTGCCTCTGGGCACTTTTTCTCCACTACTCATAACTAAACTCTGAAGTTGGCAAACAATTCCTTTACAAGTACTGCTCTTTTCCTTGCTGGTTAATTCAACACAAGCATTTATCGATTAGTGTCCACGTGCCAGGCACTGTGCACTCACTTTGCCAGGCATGCAGTTTAGAGCCAGACAGTCTGGTATCTGAGCTTTGAAGGCCAAGAATCAAACACTTATGTCTGGCATTTTCTAATTAAGTAAACCATTTCTATGTAATGCGTGCAGGGTCTCAAAATACAATGCAACTGGTGACAAGCTGAGT
Source organism: Pseudorca crassidens (assembly GCF_039906515.1). Taxonomy (NCBI): domain Eukaryota; kingdom Metazoa; phylum Chordata; class Mammalia; order Artiodactyla; family Delphinidae; genus Pseudorca; species Pseudorca crassidens. Next base: position 10,812,669 of record NC_090313.1, read on the forward strand.
GGTCTCACAGAGAAGTTGGCATGAGAGTCCCCTGAGACCAGATTAGTAGTAGAGGCAATGATTCCCAAGTCTAATTTTTTCCCTCCTGTGAGGCTGGGTGCCGAGCACGATGCCTGGCCTACAGCTGGCTCTTGTTTCTCCCACTTGCTATGCCTTGGAGTCTCCTAGGGAACTCTTTAAAAACAGAGGTGCCCAACAACCCTCTCCTCCCAGGAGATGCTCATCCAGTGGATGGGGGGTGGGAGGAACTGGTCTGTAGTCTTTCAAGCCCTGCAGGTGATTCTTTACACAGTCAGGGATGAGAACCACTCAGTGTGAGCTCTATACATACTTTCAATGTATGAAAAATAGACGAGTAAATATTATCAAAGTAAATGGGTACCACACTTGTTAAAGCCATTTGGTACACTGCTGAGCACAAATTCTAAAGGCAAGACAGGAACAGGAGAAAGTGTAGGATCAGTATTGTATGTAGCATTATATGTAGGGACAACAACATATATTATAATAGGGCAAAAATCTTACTAGAAGAGGGAAGTAACATGGAGTTTCTTAGGTTGAAAATGAGAACCCTTTTAACAGCAAAACATTTCTTAGGTAAGATAGTATTTATATTTTTATAACCTTTTTATTGAGGAAGTACATTTTTTTAAAAAAAACCTCTATAAATTTGTCAATGTTTTCAAAAGATTGAATTTTATTAATTTTAAGTGTCTACTTTCATCTGAAAAATACTCATCCATACATACCCAAGACATTTTTTATTCAGCTTACAGACAATGTTTAGTGGGTATGTGGACTCAGTAAGTAAATCACTGACCCAGTGGAATTCATGGTCCACAAATCAGGAACCTCAGACACAGATCACCTAACCAGCAATGAGACTAGAAGGAAATGTTTACTTAAACTGAAGAAGAGGCAGAATTAGACTATTTACTGGTAAGGACCATTTTAGATTTCTACATAGTGAAAAAAAATTCACCAGGACCAAATACAAAAGTTTGGCGTTTTTTGATGTTACCATTTCACAGAATAAGTCATTTTAGTATACCAGAGCAAAAGAAATAAATTAGACTAGGTCCTGAGCAATAAAAAATGACACAGAGAATATCTGAGATAAATCTGTAATATTTTCTCAGAATAGGATCAAATTTAACATGATATCTGGAGGGGCATGACCATCGGGAGAAAAACCAATTGATTATTCAATTTTGTGAAAAGGCACTAATATAAAAAAATAGCATTGGTTAAGGAAGTAATGTCAAGCACATAGTTGAGAAAAGTAAACAACAATAACAAAAATCCCATAAGAAGTCAAAAGATTATATTTTAAAAACTTATCAAAATTCCAGGAGAAAAATGTATGCTCAAGATCAAAAAGTGGTTCTTAAATAGAAAGCATTTGTGATTGAAAGGCAAAATAGAAGAGGCTGTCATAGAAAAAAGAAAAAATCATCTTATTATTGAATGGATAAGCCTCTGATGCATGAAGTTCACAGAAATCACAAAGTGACAACAGAACTGTTGCTCTGACTTTTCGTGTCTTCGTGCCTTGTCACGTGGTCCTGAGCTGTTCTCAGGAAATTATAAAGCTAAAGAAGTGAACAAAGTGGTAAGGTTAGGATTCAACAACATCCAAGGCTCACAATTCCACCTTTTTTCCCCACATACACTTCACCATATTATTGGCCTGGTCTGGGAACAGAGCATGATTATAATCGGGGTGGGACATGACTTTACATAGGAAAGTCAGGAAAGGCTTTTTCCAGAGGTGATATTTGAGATCAGATCCTTATTATGTTCACTTTGTTTTAATATGAAGTGTATTTTTCTAGTTGTTTGAAAATTGGTGATTGAGAAGTAGTAAGACAAGATTCGCATTACAGTAATATTCGGTGAACAAAAGAAGTTGATTAAACAGAGCTCTCATTCCCCATCTGTACCACTCAAACAAGCACAGGTTACAAGTGGGTTAAAAAGTTGTATCTCTCAGGATCTCACATCAGCTCTCAGAGCAGGTGTATAGGGACATCTCTGAGCCGAAGCATTCAGTGGCAAACCAGGTTTCTCATACAACTAAGAAGCCGGTCCACTCTGTGGGTGCTGCCGTAGTTCCGCCTTTCACCTTCTCTGAGCCAATGCACACCCACAATCAGACAGCTGGGAACTTCTGTATGGCAAACTGACAAAGGATAATCAACTTAGTGGCTTGTACAAGTAGAGTGGTAATGCTGGAAATCAAGTTTGGCAGTACTTAAACTACAAACCACTTTTCACTTGCCTCAATTCCTGCTGATTGCTCATCGGAATGACTCCCAAAACTCTTGGGAAAGCAACAAGGAAGGTTGCAACAAAAATTTGTATTGTTAAGGCACTCTGTAATGAACCAGTTCCTTGCCACAGCAACAGAGTTCTGCAATCCAGGAAAAAGCTTTTAATAAATGTTTTGGTAAATAATCTTCACAATGATCATTGTGTTATTGGCTAAAATGGTGTTGAATAACAAGGCCTCCCCACTAGCTAAAAGGCTTCAAAAGATAAAAAGGCACTAATTCAAAGGAGGCTGTTGTTTTTAATTCCAACGTGTTTCTGAGAAATACACATAAACATTTGCAGCAACAATGGAAAATCTTTAAGCAGACAAATGAAAATTTTCTTCTCATTGTGCATTGAGTAGTCAAATTGCACCCAGTATCATAAAATGAAAGCAGTTTGTTGCTAGGCAATTCCATGAATAATCCCAAACCGGGTTTTAACCAGACTGATGAAAGTGCGCCCCCTTAATTTGTTTTTTTCAGTAGAACACAGTTTTTGCTTGAGCAACAAAATATATGAACTGATCATATGGGAATAGAATTTTGTGTAGCAATAAATAAATCTTACCCCAACACTGACTAATATTTAATGATCTGCATAATTATTGCTGTAATGCATGGAAATCAGATGTAAATAAGATAAAGCCTAGGCAATGATTGCACTTGGCATTATGTTAACACTGCAGGTAAAAAGGAGCTCTGGGATCAGCCTGGGAGAAGAAAGAATAGAAAGAAGCTCTGAACTGCTCCAGAAAGACCTACTAGACTCATGGACCAAATCATGGGTCTCCCTGATTTGAGAAGTGGCATCACTATTGGCCTTTGTTTCCAAGGAGAACGCTGAAGGAGGCATCGTTCCACTGGTTTGTAGGTTTTAATATATTTGTTAAAGGTTAATCAGGTAATTTGGTAGTTACATCTGATAATGAGAAACTTACACCTTTCATGTTATTTAAAAACAAAGTAGGGACTTCCCTGGTGGCGTAGTGGTTAAGAATCCACCTGCCAATGCAGGGGACATGGGTTCAATCCCTGGTCCAAGAAGATCCCACATGCCACGGAGCAGCTAAGAACGTGCACCACAACTACTGAGCCCACGTGCCACAGCTACTGAAGCCCATGCTCTGGGGCCGTGTGCCACAACTACTGAGCCCGCGTGCTGCAACTACTGAAGCCCGCATGCCTAGAGCCCATGCTCTGCAACAAGAGAAGCCACCGCAATGAGAAGCCCACGCACCACAACAGAGTATCCCTGCTTGCCACAACTAGAGAAAGCCCGCGCACAGCAACGAAGACCCAACACAGCCAAGAATAAATAAATTTATTAAAAAAATAAATAAAAACAAAGTAAACAGATATATAATCATACTGAATTCAAAGGGAATAAAGGTGACTCTAACTGAAGTATTATCAGTATATGAGTATTTATGGTCTTAGTTTTCTTCACTATCTATCTGCAAAGTTTATGCATTTATTTGAGGATGCAAATATGAAGAGTCATGTAAACAAGTATGGAGATAAATGTTAAGGGCAGCCTTCAATCTTTAAACCAAGTATAAAGCTCTTTCAAATTTACAGTGTAATATAGTTCCTTCTACTTATATGTTTATTAAATACCTTCAATAAGCGGTTGATGGGTCAGAAATCTGCTTTTGTTGAGATTTTGCTTGCTGATGATACAAATGAAACAGTGTGGACCATTTTGCCATTCTCCTAAAAACACAATGAAGCTTGCAGCCAGGCTCTCACAGCGGCTTTTAGTTGGATTTGGGTTTTAACTCCTAATGTCTATCAGCAATAAAGGAAAACTAGAGCAGAACATTTCCGAGGATATTAGGGGATTTAATGAACAAGAATAGCATTTAAAGGAAGAGAGGGAAAGAGGAGCGAAGATGAACTTTCCTATGCTTTTCCCTGTGAGAAGTACCCCTGTAATTATGCATGTATCTTAATTAAAATCGCGTATTCATGTTTTACATTTTCAGTTGGCCTTGTATAATTAAAACTGCATCACATCTGATGTATCTATAATTATAGCCAAATGGTTATGTTAATGTTCATCTATTCCATGCTAAAAACCAACAAAAACCCACTAAGAACATTTCTTTAAACTGTTTCTACCAGAAATTCAATCTCCAGATATAAAAGCTCAATGACCATGTGTCTTGAAAATAAAATATCTTTGAGATCAACAGTCACAGCTTTAAGTGTGAGATCCAAAAGTCCTGGTGCTTGCAAAAGCATAACCCAAACTGCTTTTAAGAGATAATCTATAGAGGAAAAAAATAAAATGAATCATAGAAGGTCTAATTAAGGTCTTATAGGAGATTTCTCACTAACTTAAAGGAATTAACAGGAGACAATCATATCTCCTCAGGCTATAATCTTTGAGCTTTAAATCCCCAAATCTTTCCATTAAAAAAAAATTCTTGTATTACAAGATCAGTGCTGAATGTAAAAACCATGACCAAATTGAATGCCTATTATTAAACCTTTACTGAGAAATCCTTTCCTAACTTTTTCCAATAAAAGAATCACAAAAATGAAAGCACTTCAAAATATAAAGGTTTTGTGTTGGAAATAGTAACACTTTACTTTGGACCTTAGGCTGTTTGGGGGGATTTTCAGGTGGGAGATCACCTGGGCAAACATTCAGCACTCAGATATTCTTGTGGATTGAACTGTGTCCCCCCAAAATGATATAGAATGTAGGAATCCTAACCTCTGGAATCTCAGAATGTGGCCTTATTTGGAAATAGGATCATTAAAGTGTAATTAGTTAAATTAAGATAACGTCGTACTGGAGTAATGTGGGCTCTTAATCCAATATGACTGGTGTCTTTATAAGAAGAAGGAAATTTGGACAAAGAGACATCCAGGGAGAAGGCCATGTGAAGACGGAGGAGAGCTTTCAATGAGGAATCTGTAAGCCGAGGAATGCCAGGGATTGCCAGCCACCACCAGAGCTAGGAGAGAAGCACAAGACAGATTCTCCCTCAGAGCCGCCACTAGAAACCAAGGCTGTCGCCACCTTGATTTCAGACATCTGGCCTCCAGAACTGTGAGAGAATAGATTTCTGTTGTTTTAAGCCACCCAGTTTGTGGTACTTTGTTAGGACAGCCCTAGGAAACTAATACAGATATCTACACAACTTGGAAGCTTGTCTTACCAGAATTTCAACTTGTATCCACATCTTACAAGCTGCATTAACCAACATTTTGCTTTCTTATAAATTCAAGAAAGAGTCTTGGGTTCTGGAAACCTTAGAAGCCACCTTTCTTTCCTTAGTTCTCCAGGAAACAGGCAAGAGGAAAATGTTCTCCCTGCACAGTTTATCCTCCAGTATTAAAATCACTCACGGTACCTGCCTGAAAGGTCTCTAGGTTTGAACCCCAGGAGCCGAGACCTGGCGTTTGAGGCAGCGTAGCTGGTGTCACTCTCCCTCACACCGGAGGCCATAAGGTAGAGTCACTCGACAGAGTAATGAACCTAAGTGTCTGGCTGCCTTTCAGGCTCACACGTCAAGTCTGAGGGAAACTCTCTTGTGAACTGGTAAAGAGAACAAAGAAAAGAAAATCTTTAAAATGAGTACCTGCTCACAGACACTGATGCAGAAACATTTTAGACTAAGAAAGTGATTTGGAAACACAAACCCAAAAGAACCACACACCTTGAACTTACTACACACAGATCAACATGCCGATCGCTCAGCTGGGCATCAGCACCTCTTACATTCCAATAAATGTTCATAGATGTTTTTCTGTGGATACACAGAGGGGCTGAATGCACAAATCCACATTCCAACACAATCCTAAATAGGATGCACATAAACAGAGGCCTTGGGGAGAAGGTAGTAGGAATCACAGATTAAATTCTATAGCGTTTTTTATTTTACAGAGCATTTTTACGTATATTTCCTGGTTTACTTCTCATAACAGCTCTGTTAATTCCACTATTTTAGAGATGTAGGTAGTCAAAAAAATTAAATGACTTGACCATGGCACACAAAAAGTGTAACTCACATCAGGTGTTCCAACCCACATCTCCCGATACAAATTCCCAAGAGAGAGATTCTCATTGCCCAAGTTGATAAAGTGTCCAATCTGATTCAGTTGCCTGTAGCAGACTCTCTAGGCACAGGCTTACCTGATCTTCTTAAAATTGTTATGTGGTCCTGTTACTGTGACATCACTTTTTTTTTTTACTTACTAGGTCACTGGTTTATTATAAAAAGATGTAACTCAAGAACAGCCAGATGGAAGAGATGCTTAGGGCAAGGGATGTGGGAAAGGGAGCAGAGCTTCCATGCCCTCTCCAGGCATGCCAGTCTCCCCAAATTTCCACATTTTCACTACTCTGTAACAAGTTCTGTAACACTACTTCTGATACTGTCCTTTGCAGGGAAATGTTTTCATCATCACCATCATCAACAAACAGCGTCTTTCCTTGCTCAAATGAGAAAGTTTTATATTAAATTGTTTTCTTCTCAAAGTAAAATTCTAGGGATTATCTCACAGAACTGTTTCTGAAGAGAGGAATTGGGATTATGGATGGCCCTAGCCCTACCGTGATTCCAGATGTCACCTGGGGTATCAGAAACATAAGAGACCTACATGATTGTATTTGACTGTCCTATAGACCATCCTATAAACCAAGAGACTCAAACTTGATTGTTCACATACCCCATAAAATTATTCGGAAAAATAATGTACCCCTTTGCACACTTTCAAATTGACGTTTATACTTCTTTCTTCATAAGCTTAAACAGTTGTAAAGAGTGTGACTTCTAGCAGATTGTAAATGCTAAAATTTAAAAATTAAAGCTATAGCATCCTTTTAAATATATGCAATGAAATCTAAGTTGCATAATGGTTTGAAAGCCACCTGTCAGGAAGCAGTTGCTTCTTCTTGTTGCTTCTGACCCTGGTGACAAAGGTACCCTACAGAAGGCAGGGCCCTTCATCACAGAAGTGAACAAACAAACCTGGCCCAAGAGTCAGAGAAGCTAAAAGAGGATCTAGGGGGAGGTGGAATACCTGCAGACCCAGGTGCTGCCTCACACCAACAAGATGAATTAATAGATCAGGAACAATGTGCATGAAATACAAAATAGCTGTCGCTTCCCATCCTAACTAGAAACATACAGGAAAGAGAATCCTGAGAGACATAGTTCAGCATAGGCAAGTAGACACATTCCAAAGTCATCACACCATAGCCCTTGCCGGGCACCAGGAGCCAGCCCAGACATGAAGCACATGCTGCCCGCTGTACCTGGAATAATGAAATCTTTTGTCTCTGACCCGGGAATCTTTTGTCTCCTACCAGCATCCATGAATGAAACTGTGGCAGGCTAACTTGTTAGCTTGCAGGGAAAGTAATATCTCAGACTCTTCACAGCTCTTGACACTACTATTATCAATTTAACAGAATATAAATGAGCTTTCTAAACTTTCAGAAATGTTTATATTTCCTTTCTTTTATTCATATTTCCATTACTTTTCCTTTAGATTTGAACCCTAATGTAAAAAAGTTTAATGCTTGGAAGTCTTTTATTGATCACATCATCACACTTTATTCAACAGAAGTATGTCATAGAAATTATGTTTTTAAAATTTGTTTCATTTCCTATGATTATTATGTCCTAAGTTTTAAAAATTCTTCCATATAATGTAATCATTAAAATTACTATTAGTAAACAGATCAAAAATGTAAATTTGAATAAATAATAATCATTAAAAGAAAACTTCTATTGTAAATTAATCATCTATTAATGCAATACTGCTAAAATCAATCCATTCAGAAGCTACCATATATATTTTTATGTTAATAAGAAGTTGAAAATATTAAACATTTTATAGCATGAAGTAAGTTAAGACTGACTATACCTAGAATAAATATTTTATAATATGATATGATAAAATAATTTTTAATCATCTAATTGAGAAACACATCCTGAATCTAAAAGAAATGGCATAAAAGTTTTGCCCAAGGGTTTTATATAATGTATTCTAAAATTTTCGGTAGTTCTAGAAGCATTCCACTTACATTTAAAAGGTTCTGGAGAACTAACCTACTGTCAGGCTGTTCAAAGTTCTCTTCTTTCCAGCTAATAAAACAGACTAAGGATGAGTCCTAAGAATAGCTAAAGAGTTGCTTCCAGTAAAATACATGAAAAAGGTCATTTTTAGCATTCATTATGTCTTAAAGTGCACTTTGCTTTTGCTCTCACAGAATCTTACATTCTTTGGCAGAAGGAAAGGAATGTAGGAAATGAAGTCATTAAACAAAAATTGTCATAAGTCTCACTATTCCTATATCTGAACCAGAACATCCCACCCTGGCCTAAAACACCAAATTTTACCCTCAATAGCCTAGTGATAGAGAAATACAGGAATCCTTACAGGTTTATTGACATTCATTAATATTTAAAGAGGGCCTCCCTCCCTTTGTTGGAAGCCCAAGAGGTTTGCACATTTTCAATCCTTGGATAAAATTTGGGAAGGGTTAGGGGCCTGATTCTGGCTTATCAACTGGAAGAAGGACTACCGTGAACTCAGGCAAGTTCTCCAGGAATGAGTTAGAGAAGAAAGGACCTATGGAATTTAAGGATCTAAACACTGATTCCCTGAAAATTTTCCATGGCCATATACCCCTTGAAAAACATATTCCAGTTGAAACCACTTCTATAAACGCCTTGAGCTTCTACCAAGAAGCTCCACCATTGGGCGATAAATCACAGGAGAATGAGAATAGTGGGATAGAAGAATAAAGCTAGCAAGAATGCAGCCATCTGAAGGGGTTAGGGGGTGGCTTTCATTTGGCCAAGGGCAGCGTGAGCTGTGAGGTCCAAGGCTCCCAGGAGGTGGAAGATGGGGATACCGGCTTGGTAAAGGGGTCTAGGTGGGGTCCCAATGGCGCCCATTGCACACCCACGCCCTGGGCTAAGGGCTGAGGATGCAAACATAAGACCCAGCCCGTGCCTTCCGGATGCACTCAAACACAGGATATATACATGTAGATAAATAATTCCTCTTTGATCTTTTTTTTTGTAAAATAGTGCCCTTTCTGTCCTGTTCTTTGAGAACATGAGTGTATCTTTTATTTCATTCAATAAACATTTGTCTGCCCACGAACAGCCAGGCACTCTGCTCAGAGCTAGGAAAAAGATTAGAAGGGAAAGCAGGTGTAAGAAGGAATCAGGGCAGCATCCCTGTCTCAAGGAATCTTTACCATCCCCCTACCTGGCACAGTGTTCATGCCTAACCAACATTTATCAACCCTTGTTTACATGCTTACTCATTTTTTCCTACATATTTTTTATTGTGGTAAAATATATATAGCATAAAACTTACCACTTTAGCCATTTTTAGGTGTACGATTCTTGCTTACTCCTTCGAAAAGCAGTGCTCTCTTCTACCAAGAGCTGGACACTTACCATGCTAATAACTGGAGTCAGATGACCCCGCCTTTTGAGCTTTGGGGGAAAAAATCCCTTAGGCTCTGGAATTCTTACTGCAAAATGAGTTTTCTGCCATGCTACCAGTTATGATTTTTTGGTACAAGTATCTCAGGCATTCAGCGTGTCCATGTGCAGAGGGGAAAAATTAAATTGCCCTTCACTGGGCTAACAACATCGGCACTGCATTCTGATCCTCTAATCTCCACACGCGCTATCATCACAACGGATGGGGTTTCTGTTTGCTGAAAGAATATAAATAATTAAAATCCTTCAGGGAGAAGATTTTTGTTTACAGGGCTACATTGTCATTCTTGTACCTGGCGGGAGTGTGACAAAATTACATGAGTTTATTAAAAAACAAAAATTGATGGTTCCAGCTCCGTTCCTCTGTCCCATGGAATGAGATCAAACAGCGGCTGCACAGAAGCCAGAGCTGTCAGTATTTAAAGTGCTGTCATTGGAATGAGTAGGGAAGCTAAATTTGGCGGAATGAGTTCTCAGATGCACAAGCTCCCCATCGTGCCCAGCACTTCCTGGACATCACCACCTCTTGGAGTTCAGATGTTCACGCCAGGAAATGTTGCCAAGCCCAACGTTAGCCCTTGTTGGATGTTCTGTTTCATCATTCCCTATTTATGATCCCCCACATTTCTTAAGGTAGAAGCTTACACTGCAGAAACAGTCTAAAGCATACCCCCTGCATACAGACTGATCTCCAGATTACCAGTGCAATTGCTGCCTTTGTATACTTATGGACTGACGTGATAACTGAAAATAACTTCCATTAGCACTATAAAAACTCCAGCTGATACCAAATGAAGTTCATTTGATACCAGCAGAGAAAAATATTGGCTACTGAGATATTCTTTGTTCATGGTTATTTACAGTTAGCTCCAATCCATGTACAATTCAGCCAGCCAGAAGGCGCCAAATGATTTTCCTCACTCGAGGACCTTGTGTGGAAGAACTTCCACAAAAGACTGGCTCACCTTTATTTATTGAAACATAGGGACCATTCTTGTCGCACCTGGTCCACTACAATACATGCAAATGTCTAGCAATTAAATTCTTTGGAGTAAAAAAGATGTAAGCAGGTGTTTGAGAGACGTGTAGTACCTGGACTCTGACATTTTCCCTCCCCATCACCATCCTGTTTTGTAAATTTTGGAAATAATCAACTAAATGATCAGAGCATTCCCCCAAAACTCTGATTTGGGGCATTTTTAAAATGTAAATATTTCAAATGAACATGTATCACCACTAAGAATTAAGGGTGAACATTTTGTTATGTTCCCTTCAGAACTTATACATTTTTAAGAATCATCACAGATACCATTGAGGTCCCTCCTTTTGTACCCTCCCTCTCCAGGGGAAAGCATTGTCTTAAAGTTGTCTGTTCATGTTGTTATACTTTTAACACATATGCATGTATCATAAACAATTTTATAAGTCTTCAAATAATATATGTACCTATCTGTCTACAAATTGTCTTCTTCATTCAACATTACGGATTTTTAGATTCTTTGTTGTAAATATACATGCGGTTTACCATTTTAACAATTTTAAGTGTACAATTCAGTGACATTAGCCACATTCACAATGTTGTGTGACCATCACCAATATCTGTTTCCAAAACATTTTTGTCATCCCAGAGAGAAATTCTGTACCAACTAAATAATAATTCCCCATTTCTCCCTCCCCCAGACCCTGGTCACCACCATTCTACTTTCTATCTCCATGAATTTACCTGCTCTAGGTAGTTTATATAAGTGGAATCATATGATATTTGTCCTTTAGTTCTGGCTTATTTCACTTAGCATCTCAACAATATGTTTTTGAGGTCAACACATATTAATTCATACTGATCAAGGTCATTTATCTTAAATATTGTATAGTACTCCACTATATTAGAGACAATAACTTATCCGTAACTCTATAGATGGACATTTAAGTTTCAAATTTTTTTGCTGTGACAAAAGCAAAGTTGCAGTGAACAGGAATGATTCACTGGAAGTGGAAACACAGGTGGGTGCAACTTCAGCATTACCAGAGAGCTGCCAGGTTGCCCTGTATTGTCATTGAACTGACTTACAATCCTACCTCAGTGGATCCGAGGTCCTGCTTCCCCAAGTCCTTCCTTGCACTGACAGATTTTCATTTAATTTTTGACAGCATTATGGATGTGAAATGGTATGTCATTTTTTTAAATTGTCATTTTCCTAATTAGTAGTGAAGCTGAGCATCTTTTCATGTTTATTAACTATTTCATATGTTTCCTTTCATTTGAAATATCTGCTCATAACCTGTGTGCTCTTTTAGATTATTTTTTACTTCTTTATTGATTTCTGGAGGAGATAGATACATACACTCAAACATAGAGATACCTAGATTATATAGAGAGATATTCTGCATAATAATCATTTGACTGCTGTATAAACTTCAGATAACTTTGCTAAACATCCCTGTTATTTCTTTGTTTTCTAGTTCATTAATTTCTGATTCTATCGTTATTACATTTTCCCTTCTACTTTGGTTTACTCTGTTTTTCTTTGTCCATTTTCTTGATTTGGACACATTTTTTCCAGTTTTTCTTGTTTTCTAATTTGTGCATTTAAGGCTACAAATTTCTCCCTAGGTAAATTGCTTCAGCTCACCCACAAGCACTGACAGGTCGTATTTTAAAATACTTTGTAATGTCCCTGTTGCTGAGTCCTTCCTTTTTATTTCCTTCAGTAGAGGCCTGGAGGCAGTAGTTTCTCTTCCTTTGTAGATCTGAGTATGTCTCAATTTGCCTTAACTCTCAGATGGTCAGGATGATTCATGTTCTCCCCCCGACCTCTTGAAGACAGTCTTCAGGCACCTCTTGTTGCTGCGGGGAAGTAGCTGTCAATCCATGTGCCACGTCTCTCTAAGTCATCAGTCTTCCCTCTCAGGTAGAGCATATGATGTTCTTTTTGTCTTTGATTCTTTACATGTTAATTTTGATGCATCTGGGCTGATTTATTTCATTACTCTTTTAGGACTTGGGTATTCCTTAAATCTGAGAACTCAATGTGGAATATTCTCCACCATCATGTCTCTCCTCCAACCTTTCCATTTTAGGGTAGTGAGTGATCTCTTCGTTATTTAGTAATGTATTGTTTAGCCTCCACGTGTTTCTGTTTTTTACATTTTTTTCCCCTGTAATTGATTTGATTACTATGTGTCTTGGGTCAAAAGAAATGAATGATGCCAGAAGTTAACTGCAATGAGTTTATTTGTATCTATACAAACACCCCACAAATTTATAAATAGAGTCCCAGGCAGGATAAACCCAAGGAGAAACATGCCAAGACACAAAGTAATCAAATTGACAAAAATTAAAGACAAAAAAAATTATTAAAAGCAACAAGGGAAAAACGACAAATAACATACAAGGGAACTCCCATAAGGTTAACAGCTGATTTCTCAGCAGAAACTCTAAAAGCCAGAAGGGAGTGGCACAATATATTTAAAGTGATGAAAGGGAAGAACCTACAACCAAGATTACTCTACCCGGTAAGGATCTCATTTAGATTCAACGGAGAAATCAAAAGCTTTACAGACAAGTAAAAGCTAAGAGAATTCAGCACTACTAAACCAGCTCTACAACAAATGCTAAAGGAACTTCTCTAAGTGGGAAACACAAGAGAAGAAAAGGACCTACAAAAACAAACCCAAAACAATTAAGAAAATGGTAATAGGAACATACATATCGATAAAAAAGAGGGAGAGGACTCAAATCAATAAAATTAGAAATGAAAAAGGAGAAGTTACAATGGACACCACAGAGATACAAAGCATCATAAGAGACTACTACAAGCAACTCTATGCAAATAAAATGGACAACCTGGAAGAAATGGACAAATTCTTAGAAAGGTATAACCTTCCATGACTGAACCAGGAAGAAATAGAAAATATGAACAGACCAATCACAAGTAATGAATTGAACTGTGATTAAAAAAATCTTCCAACAAACAAAAGTTCAGGACCAGATGGCTTTACAGGTGAATTTTATCAAACATTTAGAGGAGAGCTAACACCCATCCTTCTCAAACTCTTCCAAAAAATCGCAGAGGAAGGAACACTCCCAAACTCATTCTACAAGGCCACCATCACCCTGATACCAAAACCAGACAAAGATACTACAAAAACAGAAAATTACAGATCAGTATCACTGATGAATATAGATGCAAAAGCCCTCAACAAAATAATAGCAAACAGAATCCAACAACACATTAAAAGGATCATACACCATAATCAAGTGGGATTTATCCCAGGAATGCAAGGATTCTTCAATATATGCAAATCAATCAATGTGATACACCATATTAACAAAGTGAAGAAAAACCATATGATCATCTCAATAGATGCAGAAAGAGCTTTTGACAAAATTCAACACCCATTTATGATAAAAACTCTCCAGAAAGTGGGTATAGAGGGAACCTACCTCAACATAATAAAGGCCATATACGACAAAACCACAGCAAACATATTCTCAATGGTGAAAAACTGAAAGCATTTCCTCTAAGATCAGGAACAAGCCAAGGATGTCCAATTTTGCCACTATTATTCAACACAGTTTTTGAAGTCCAAGCTATGGCAAGCAGAGAAGAAAAAGAAATAAAAGGAATACAAATTGGAAGAGAAGTAGTAGAACTGTCACTGTTTGCAGATGACATGATACTATACACAGAGAATCCTAAAGATGCCACCAGAAAACTACTAGAGCCAATCAATGAATCTGGTAAAGTTGCAGGATACAAAATTAATGCACAGAAATCTCTTGCATTCCTATACACCAACAATGAAAGATCAGAAAGAGAAATTAAGGAAACAATCACATTCACCATTGCAACAAAAAGAATAATATACCTAGGAATAAACCTACCTAAGGAGGTAAAAGACCTGTTCTCAGAAAACTATAAGACACTGGTGAAAGAAATCAAAGATGTCACAAACAGATGGAGAGATATACCATGTTCTTGGATAGGAAGAATCAATATTGTGAAAATGACTATACTACCCAAAGCAATCTACAGATTCAATGCAATCCCTATCAAATTACCAATGGCATTTTTTACAGAACTAGAACAAAAAATCTTAAAATTTGTGTGGAGACACAAAAGACCCTGAATAGCCAGAGCAATCTTGAGAAAGAAAAACGGAGCTGGAGGAATCAGAATTCCCAGACTTCAGACTATACTACAAAGCTACAGTAATCAAGACAATATGGTATTGCCACAAGAACAGAAATATAGATCAATGGAACAGGATAGAAAGTCCAGAGATAAACCCACACAACTGTGGTCAATTAATCTATGACAAAGGAGGCAAGGATATACAATGGAGAAAAGACAGTCTCTTCAGTAAGTGGTGCTGGGAAAACTGGACAGCTACATGTAAAAGAATGAAGTTAGAACACTTCCTAACACCATACACAAAAATAAGCTCAAAATGGATTAAAGACCTAAATGTAAGACCAGACACTATAAAACTCTTAGAGGAAAATATAGGCAGAACACTCTTTGACATAAATCACAGCAAGATTCTTTTTGACCCACCTCCTAGAATAATGGAAATAAAAACAAAAATAAACAAATGGGACCTAATGAAACTTAAAAGCTTTTGCACAGCAAAGGAAACCATAAACAAAAGACAAACCTCAGAATGGGAGAAAATATTTGCAAACGAATCAACGGACAAAGGATTAATCTCCAAAATATATAAACAGCTCATACAGCTCAATATTAAAAAAACAAACAACCTAATCAAAAAATGGGCAGAAGACATAAACAGACATTTCTCCAAAGAAGACATACAGATGGCCAAGAGGCACATGAAAAGCTGCTCAACATCACTAATCATTAGAGAAATGCAAATCAAAACTACAGTGAGGTATCACCTCACACCAGTCAGAATGACCATCATCAAAAAATCTACAAACAGTAAATGCTGGAGAGGGTGTGGAAAAAGGGAACCCTCTTGCACTGTTGGTGGGAATGTAAATTCATACAGCCACTATGGGGAACAGTATGGAGGTTCCTTAAAAAACTAAAAATAGAATTACCATATGACCCAGCAATCCCACTACTGGGCATATACCCAGAGCAAACCATAATTCAAAAAGACACATGCACCCCAATGTTCACTGCAGCACTCTTTACAATAGCCAGGTCATGGAAGCAACCTAAATGCCCATCAACAGATGAATGGATAAAGAAGATGTGGTACATATATACAATGGAATATTACTCAGCCATAAAAAGGAATGAAATTGGGTCATTTGTAGAGATGTAGATGGACCTAGAGACTGTCATACAGAGTGAAGTCAGAAAGACAAAAACAAATATCATACATTAATGCATAAATGTGGAATCTAGAAAAATGGTACAGATGAACTGGTTTGCAAGGCAGAAATAGAGACACAGATGTAGAGAACAACCGCATGGACACCAACGGGGGAAAGCCGCGGGGTGGCGGTGGTGGTGGTGGGACGAATTGGGAGATTGAGGTTGACATATATACACTAATATGTATAAAACAGATAATTAATAAGAACATGCTGTATAAAAAAATTTAATTTTTTAAAAAAGATAATTTGAGGAGGTTTACTTGGAAAAGGTCTGTTTACAAAGGCCTGGGCCATGAGGAAGGGAACCACAGGAATAGCACAGTAACCTGGGGTTAATAACCAGAGCTATTAACACACCTAAGCCAAAAGGATGAGTGAAGAAAGCAGGTACATGCAACTGGAAGGGAAGTCACCTTGATACGAGCAATGACCTTTGATTCAGGGACACAGCCAGCCTGACATGACTTCACAGGGAGGAAGCCAAGCCTTTTAAAAATGACCTTATTCTTCTGCTCCCTCCAGTGTCCTACCGACATCTTTGTTGGTCAACCCCAAGTGGAAGCCAGAGGACAAGGAAGCCCTGGACATTGTTCCTATAGGTCAGCTGTCCAGATAGGGAGCATGTGCTAGCAGAGAAAAGATCTGGAGAAACAGGTGGAAAATATGCATTAGTGTATTCACTGTATCTCCTAAAATAGATAAAGTTCCCTATGGATATTTGAAACCTGTAATCATGGAAATTAAAAGCAAATTGGTGCATCTTCTTTCTGCATTCCTGAGCACGTACAAACCCAATTTATATCTTTTTTTTTTTTTTGCGGTACATGGGCCTCCCAATGCCGTGGCCTCGCCCGTTGCAGAGCACAGGCTCCGGAAGCGCAGGCTCAGCGGCCATGGCTCACGGGCCCAGCTGCTCTGCGGCACGTGGGATCCTCCCAGACCGGGGCACGAACCCGTGTCCCCTGCATCGGCAGGCGGACTCCCAAACACGGTGCCACCAGGGAAGCCCTTATACCTTATCATTTTAAAAAAACATTGGAAATGCTGTGCTTGTTTCGCTTCTCTATTGATCGCGGCAAGCTGTTTCTGAGAGGGCATCAAGAGACATTTAGACCTTTTGTAGAATACTATAGTTTCTCTCCATGAACTTATCTCCAAAATTTAGGGCCATTCTCCCAATCATCCACAGCATGAATAGGCTCTTTCTTCAGCTTTTGTCTTCTAGTCACGGTATGTATTCAAACAATTTTTGTTGAATAAATTAATGGATAGTTAAAAAATTCCTGATATTCTTTTCACTCTTTCTTCCAGTGGATCATCCCTGATGCCCCAGAATTTCCAGCATGGCCACGTAGGAGGAGAAACCCAAGGAACCACAGAAACATATTACTTTATAAGATACTTTTGTTATTATTATAATTACTGTGGATGAGAGAAAGGAAATTATGGACTAGTAAGTAAATTATAAATTTCCCAAGAAAGGGATAGTTTTGAATTACTCCTAGATTTCCCATTCTCAAAAAAAGTAGTAACATCCTCCTCAAAGTGTTCCTATCTGGTTAACTGATTTAGATGTCAAATGGCCTCTAAGAACCTGACCTAGGACCCTTAGACACCTTAAATTAATAACCAAAAGATGAATAAGCAGTTGTTTTTTTCTTCTCATTATTTCCCCCAAATTTATTTTAGTGACATTCTGGAAACTCTGATTTTGAGACTGTGAAATTTGTTCAGTTCCCTAAAGCCAGAAAATAATGGTATAATGTCTCAAAAAAGGTAACTGGTACTTCCAAATCTCCACATACTTAATGAACTATTTGAAACTAAAAAATAAAAGACATTATGAATGGTAGAGAAATTGTGCGAATGTACAAAACTGACTCAATAGCTCATCTAAAACAGGAAGCAGTTGCAAACAGCCTAATGTGTTCAGCTAAGAAGCTGAAAGAGGATCTTCTCCAAAGCCTCCTGTTTAGAGGATTTCTACTCTGAACTATTTGCACATATAGTGCTCTTATAGATGCAGTAAGGAAAAAATAAGACACATTCCCTGTCCTCAAGGAGCTGCCATCCAGGTGGTGAGACAAAACATCCAGATTTAGAGCACTAATGTAAACAAGATGTCTGGTGGCATGCAAAGATGAGTGTGGTGAACACCATATACAGCAGCTACTCACTGGGGAGAGAGACCCTGATGGGGAAGGGGCAGTGGCCAGGCATCCAACCAGTGGCAGAGTTGAGCCATGGACTCAGAGCTGAGCATGGCACTCTGGGAAGCTGACGAGGAAACCAATTTGATGGGAACAAGAGATGTTGGAGAGGGGCGATAAAATGTCTACAGACGTTGGGACATGGAAGGAATAAGCAACCCACAGACTGGTAACACATATATCAGACAAAAGACTTATATCTGAAATACACAATGAACTCCTACAACTCAATACTAAAAAGATAAACAATCAGTTTGTTTTGATGGGCAAAAGACTTGAACAGGTACATCAAATGACAAATGTATCTACAAATGGTCAATGGTCCCATGAAAAAATGATCAACATCATTAGTCATGAGGGAAATGCAAATTAAAAGAAAAATGAAATGCCACTTGGCACCCACAGAATGGCTAAAATGAGTAAGACTGACAATACCAAGGATTGACAAATGTTGTGGAGCAACCGGAATCCTCATGTATTGCTAACGGGAACAGAAAATGGAAAAACCAGTTTGGAAAACAGTTTGGCTGTTTCTTATAAAATTAAATACACACGTACCTTGCAACCCAGCTATTCTACTCCTGGTCATTTACCCCTAAAAAACTGAAAACGTATGTCCAGAAAAAGATATACACACACATCTGTGGCAACTTTATTAATAATAACGAAAAACTAGAAAAAAACTCAAACTTCCATCAACAGGGGAATGGATAGTGCAGATATATCTACACAATAGAATATACGCAATAAGAACAAACCCTTGCACAATATGGATGAATCCCAGAAACAGTATGCTGAGAAGTCCAGAGGAGGCAGTTAATGATATTGCTCAATAGTTCAGTGATGCCTCAGGGACCCAGGCTCTTTCTCTATTTCTGCACCACCCTTACCATCCTGACTTTCATTCTCATGATCATAAGAGAGCTGCCACAGCTCTGGACATCACGTTCATGTCAAAGGGGAGAGGAAGAAGGGAAGGGCAGCACCAGCTCCATCTGTCTACTTCTTATCAGACTTTCACTTAACAATTCTCTTTTATGGCTTTCATATGTTTTGCCAGAACTACATCACACAGCAACCCCTATGAAAGCCAGAAAGAAGAATTACCCATTTTGATTTGCACCAATTTTGATTTCTCTTCTTAGAGGTAGGGCATATTATCACCCAGAGCAAAATCAGAGTTCTTTCAGCAAGACAGACAGGAGGAATGGATCTCCCACCAACAACTAGCAGTGTCAGCCATACAACTTCAAAGTCGACACAAATCAATCTAAGTCCCTTGGGACTGGGACTAGGAAGAAACAATAAGGAGATGGAATGGCCTGAGCCACATTGGAGGCACCCTCTAGGAGTCAGGGCACTTCCTCTCAGGCAGACACCAAGAAATTCATTCAATACAAAGGAAGAAACAGTGGCATCCCCAAACAGGATATTTTGAAATACTGTAGCTGCTGAGTAATGAGAAGCAAGGACCAAGATGTGGGAAGTCCCAGTGCTATGTGTTGACATTAAGAAACAAGTTAGATTAAGGAATTTAAAGAAGGAAAAACAAGGGTGTATTAGTCAGCTGGGGCTACCATAAGAAAATGCCACATACTGGGCAGCTGCAACAACAGAAATTTATTTCTCACAGTTCTGGAGGCTGGAAGTCTAAGATCAAGGTACCAGCCAGTATGGTTCTTGGCGAGGACTCTCTTCCTGGCATGCAGATAGCTGCCTTCTTGCTGTATCCTCACCTGGCAGAGAGAGAACTCTGGTGTCTCCTCCTCTTCTTGTAAGGGTACCAGTCCTATCGGATTAGGGCCCCACCCTTATGACCTCATTTAACCTTTATCACCTCCTCACAGGTCCCATCTCTAAATATTATAGTCATATTGGACGTTAGGGCTCCAACAAATGAATGTGGGCAGGGGACACAAACATTCAGTCCATAACAAAGGGTGAACAATTAACTATTTAGGGGATATGTCCCATTTCAAATGAACACATGATCATGGACATCAGGACATTTCTCCAGACCGAACGTCTGGACAGAAAAACCATAACAGCACCACCTGGGATGGACTAAACCCCAAGTTTTTGTTTCCCCACTAGAGTCAACAGGCTCAGTATGAGATGGCGTGTTTGTTTCAAATGCTTAGGACACTCATCTCTGCATGACCAGCCTGCTATACACTACACAGCCAAGCTCCCGACGGCTGCCTGGAGCAGATGCATTGTTTACAAACAGAATACACTGGATGGCATATAGCAGCTGTGATTAAGTTAATGACTAAGTGCTGTTTTAAGATGGCATATATCTGAAACCCACATGTCTTGCATGCTATTATTTGGTTCGGTAAATGTTTAGACAGCTGGAGGACGTTTGCCCTGACACTGGCATTAATATGCACCATGCACTCCCAGCAACTGAGTTCTTTTTCCTCCTTCATATAGGAGAGACTTTGCTGTTCCGAGGCAAAGCCATCAGAGCTGAACCCTCTGTGCTTCGTGAGCCATAGTTTATGTTCCATACAATGAAAAAAATATAACTGCCCCTTTGTCATTGTCTCATAAGAACATGGACGCGTTTTAGCTGAAACAGGTTTAATAATCTTCTAATCCAGTGGTGTCCAAACTCCCTTTAGCAGCAGAACCCTGTTTTCAAGTGAAATATTCTGCAAAGCCCCAGTAACTACAAGAGAGGAAAGCAGTGTCGCTGGGCTAAAACACAGATGCAGACAATTCTCACAGTCCCCCAGGGAGGCCCTAAGTGCCTTCATGATACCCTAGATCTCAAAAGAGCCTGGTTTGCAAAGTATTTCTCTAGTCTGTTTCTGAGACTTCTTGAGCCTCTTTTGACTCCTTATACATCTTGGGGAATAGAATCAGACCTTTCCTGTCAAACGTCAGAGTCAGGAGCCTAGTAGGGAAGACTAGGCAAGAGAATTAAGACTGAAAATTTCCCATTTAGCTGAAATCAACTGTGAACTCTGTGTGCTAAAATAGCTGAAGGGAAAAGTAGAGCCCATCTCTCCCAGGCAGGAGATGAACATTAAAAAAAATAATAAAAATAAAATATATACAGGTGGATTACTGACTTAGATGGGGCAGGTGTGAATCCAGTTTTGAATCCTGGTTGAATGGGGTGGGGGTAAGAGGCCTGAGACCTTGTTCACTGGTCATCTGCCCATCCCTACTCAACAAAAAGTGGAAGTCTCAGAAGCACCTCTACAGAACACTAAGTCTCCACAGGACACATTTTGAAATCCGTCCTTCAACACTAATGCCCATAATACTAATGGGCATAGTAAATTACTAGCAAGAAATAATGCTTCTCAGTGGGGCTATCCAAGAGAGATCATGCCTCAAATCAAGTTGGCCTTAGCATTCTTCACTCTTCCTTCTGCCCTCTTGCCTACTCTCAAACACAAAATACTCTCTCCTGCTGAAGAGAAAAGATACCAGATGAACTTGCTTATACGAAAGTATGGGGGAATCACGGCTCACCCCATTCATGACAATTCTAGAGAGACCAGAAGAGGACAAACTTGAAAACAAGCAAATAAAGCATCTAAAGAAAAACTGAAAACATAGGGGGTAAGGAAATTCACAACCACAAGTCCCCTCAAGTCACAGCTTAGAGGAGAGACCTCCTTCAATTACTAAAGTAGAGTTTAAGAAGCTGGTATGAAACAGCCTCGAGGAGACTCCATTCAAGCAGATTTCCATGCACTTATAGTTTAATCAATAGTTTCACAAACATTTATTGAGCACCTACTATATGCAGAGCACTTTTTCAGCACTGGGGAGACAGAGATTAAGGACACTGGTCCCTTCCTTAAATGAACTCAAAAATCCAATGAAAGAAAAAAAGCAAATAGTTGAAGGGAAAAGAATGTGAAGATGTATTTTTAGAGAGGAAGACGCTAACTCATTTGGGAAGTTGGTAGGGTGAGATACGGCTTCACAAAGGGGTAATGTTTAAGGAGAACTTTGAATAATAAATGAAAGTTCGACCACCAACTAAGAAAGAAAGTTTATTCCAGGACCCAAGACACGTGTAACTGGGAAACATCTGAAAGCATGAGTGGCATGCTATAGTTTATTTAGATACATTACGCCAGTGGAATGTGGAACACGTATTTGGGGGTATGAAAGCAAACTTGGGTTTAAGGAGCTTGGTTAGAAAGCTGATTTAATAATATAGGCAAGGGCTTCCCTGGTGGCGCAGTGGTTGAGAGTCCGCCTGCCGATGCAGGGGACATGGGTTCGTGCCCCGGTCCGGGAGGATCCCGTGTGCCGCGGAGCGGCTGGGCCCGTGAGCCATGGCCGCTGAGCCATGGCCACTGAGCCTGCGTGTCCCGAGCCTGTGCTCCACAACGGGAGAGGCCACAGCAGTGAGAGGCCCGCATACTGCAAAAAAAACAAAAAAACAAAAAAAAATAATATAGGCAATATATGATGGAAGTCTAGGGCAGTAGTAGAGGTGGTGGCTTTAACATATCTTTAAGACATAAAATGGAAATAAATTGATGACCAAGGGGGAATGGATGGAAGAGAAATAGAAAATATCTCATGGGCATCTCCTCCATCTCCCCATCACACCAAATTGCTTTTTCCTCTATGTCACTATCTTCATTTGCACACTATCCCTCACCCAGTCCCCAAGCCAGAAACTGGAGAGACAGTCTTTTTTTTTTTTTGCGGTACGCGGGCCTCTCACTGCTGTGGCCTCTCCCACTGCGAAGCACAGGCTCCGGACACGCAGGCTCAGCGGCCATGGCTCACGGGCCCAGCCGCTCCGCGGCATGTGGGATCTTCCCGGACAGGGGCAAGAACCCGTGTCCCCTGCATCGGCAGGCGGACTCTCAACCACTGTGCCACCAGGCAAGCCCTGGAGAGACATTCTTAATTCTTCTCTTCTCTTTATCCTGACATTCAATCAGCAAATCCTGTGGAATCAACAGCTAATTATTTCTTAAATATGTTTACTTCTTACAACCCACTTGACAATGCTGAATTTTACTTGAGACCCATGTTCATGTAAATCATGGATGGTTAATAAGTCGCCCTACCCTGTTGTTTTCCAGGCAACAGCCTATTGCAAAGAACCCCCACCCCTTCCCCAGATGACACAGGCAAGACTCATGGATGTCCCCTTGTTTACCTATGACAAGGCTACACACAAACCCTCCAAATTCCCATTCTTTGCTTCATAAAGGATTGCTTGTCCCCACTGATCAACCAGAATAAAATGCCCATTAACATGACTTGATCAAACTTTAGTCCAGCTTCTCTCCTTCCTTTAGAGCCCTGAACTTGGATTCACCCTCGGCCTGAGTCAGCATACAGCCCCCTCCTTAAAGGTTAATCCCAAAATAGGCTGAACTCAGGGTAAAACTGATCTACTGTCCTATATCATGCCACCCCCCTTGTTCATCCCACTTGCCCACAGCTGGTTCTTTCCAGCCTTGTTCACTCCTCTCTGTAAGAGAAACCTTTCCTGCCCGACCATGGAGATGCTTTAAGATCTCAGAGTCAGAGTTCTCTTTATTGCAATAGCTCCCATTTCTCCTTGTTGCAATAATAATTTCCAATAAAGTCTCTCCTTCCTTAATTTGTTTTATTTGGCACAATGCGTCACCCTTGGCCAAGTCATCATTCTCTCTCTCCTGACATACTACATTGGACTTCAAACTGCTCTGGCCACTTCCCTTCCAGCCAATGTGTTTCATTTCCCACACTCTGCTCACAAGATTCCACACAGCATGACCCCTGCCTACCTTTCCAGTCTCGTCTCTCACTGCTCTTCCCCATGCTGGGGAAGCCATTCCAGGCTATCCTCAACTACTTAAATATAACACAGTCTCTTGTCTTTGGACCTTCCAACATGCTGATTTCCAAGCCTAGCTACTCACTGTGGCCAAACAGCTATTATCTGAGCTTTGAGGTATGAGCTTTGAGGTCTCCTGATATGTAATCCCATAGCTCACTTTAATAATAGTTTGTACTCTACTAGATAGCAAACTATGCAAAGCAAGGACCATGTCTGTCTTATTCACTTGTCTGTGCTATCTCAGACATAGAGCTCAATTAATATTTGTTAAGAAGATGAAGATAGAAGAATGGGTGGAGAATAGAGATAGGCCATCAGAGAGGAAAGAATGATTTCCATGAGATGAAGTAGCCATAGAGATAGGAAAATCAGGAAGCCAAGGTATGTGAGAGTTTCAAGGAGGAGAAGTTGTTCAACAACAGTCGTGAGAAAGGAGATAAATTTTGAATAGACTAAGAGATCACTGATGAACTAGGTAAAAGCTGTTTTAGTGGAGTGGTAGAATAGAAGTCAGGTGGAATTGGGTTGAAAATTTAATGAGTGATGAATTAGGAGAGGAAACTACCAAATAGAGACTGATCATCCAAAAAGAATAGATGACAAGGGCAATGGAGTGACAGGACAGTTACTGGAAGAAAAAGTCTCTTCTTTACCCGCTGCCCATTCCCATGCTCTACTGTCTTGGTGTGTACAGTCCACGCATAGAGAGACCATGGTTTGAGTAGAACATGTCAGAGTGCTTATTTCAGCCTTTCTTCACATAGAAAAAGGAGTCTACCCAGCTTTCAGCTGAAAAATCTTAATTGTATGACCCCCCCCCCCCCCGCCGCCGAAACTCAACAACATTCGCATCACCAGAGTTCCGCAAAAGCCTATTTGTCCGGGGTTATTAAACATGTACCTTCCAGTCTTCTTCACTGTCCCCTCAGCCTGAAGTAATAACACACTGGGGAACCACAAAGAGAGGAGAATTTTACTACTGTGCTGGTGCTCCCGGCCCATGTAAGCTGTTGACTTCCAGGAAACCAACGGTGGGGATCCTTCTCTAACCAGTAACAAGGTCAAGATATGAACCTAGACTTTTATTTCTGGTGGAATGGCCAAGCAGATAAACTGAACGACCCTCCCAAGTGAAACCACTTTAAAAAAGGATAAAATTTGAGAAATATCTTTCTAAATGAGTTGGCCCTAGTGAAAGAATCCACAATGGCCAAAAATAAAGTAAAAGCGAGAACTGCGGCAGACAACAAAGCCTCAAGCTAGCTCTTTCATTCGAACAGTTTCTGCTGAACCCTGATTTACTGAGTTTACACTCTGATGATTTCAGGTGTTAGAAGATTCAAGAGGAGAAGAAACCTAGGACTCACCAAAAAGTGGGGGAGGCCAAGAGGAGGCTCGCCACCTAAACTAAGGCACCAAAGAACTACACCTTGATGGTAAAGGTGAGAAGACATAAACGGGCCGATCAGAAGAAGACATCAAGGAAATATGCATGTCTTGACATTGGTGCTTGAGAGAAGAGGGTAAAAATTTCCTTGAGAATTCGTAACCAAAAAATACCCCTTAGTAAGTCTATGATCTAATACATAATAATTGAGAGTACAAAAAGAAGTCCTAGCTTATTTCCAAGGTTGATGGCTCCAGGTTGTCAATACTTGCAAGAAATAAATTGAAATCCACTCTGAAGAAAGCAAGGCTCCTTGGAAAAATGGCTGATTCTAGGGCCGGGGCGGGGGTTACTCAGGATGGGCCCAGATCACCTTTTAGTCCCAGAAGGTAAGGAAGTGCTAAAACTCCCCAAATGATAGGGTCATATCAGAGGGACACAGGAACCAACCTGAAAGAATTCCCAGTAGCCAAGGTTGGAACAATTTGAGCAACAATGTAAGTAAGGTAATATTGGATTATAAACCCAATGTATGAAATAAATACCCATGGGTCCAGATTTATATTAATGAATGAATAAATAAATAAATGGGAAGTGGAGCATAACTCCCCATTCCTTAAGTGTGAGCTGCACATAGTGATTTCCTTCCAAAGAATATGGTATGGAAAGGAAGAGAAAAAGATTAACTTACAGTGGAGAAACCTTACAAATACTACCCGAGCCAGGTGATCAAAGTTAACATCAACAATGGTAACACAGGTTGATAATACATCCCCTGATATGATGTGATGAGGACAGCATTTCACCTCTGTGGTCTTCCTCCCAGAACCCCAGAGCCCCAGTCTAATCATTAGAAAAACATCAGACAAATTCCGGTTGAAGGATATTCAACAAAACATTTGATCCAAATTCTTGGAAACCATCAAAGTCATTAAAAAAAAAAAGGAGGGAAACTATAAGAAACTGTCAGCCAAGAGGAGCATAAGAGATGTCATGTGGTATCCAGGATGGGATCCTGGAACAGAGAAAGGTCACTAAGGATATACTATGGAAATCTGAATAAAGTATGAACTTTAGTTGATAATAACGTATCCATATTGGCTCCTTGTGACGAATGTCTACCTGCAAGGCTCTTCCCCATGACTTCTGTGTGGCTCATTCCTTTGCTGCTTCCACATCTCTACTCGAACATGAAGTCTTTCCTGACCACCCTATTTAAAGCAAAATCTTCTCACCACTATTTGCTATCCCTCTTCCCTGGTTAGTTTTTCTCCATCACCAATGAACTTGACACATAATTTAGAGAAACTTTGTAGTTTAAAGTCATAGACTATCAGGAACTTCACTATGTGACATTATATCAATAAGAATGAAACATTCCACTCTTGCCTAAGAATCTAAATCACTTTGACACAGAGAAGTATTCTTGATTCACAATCAATGCAGAGCTTCAGATAAGAGGCTTCTGGACTCAGTATTCTCTGTCTAACTTAACTTTGTAGAGTCCAAAGAAACAGGTCCTTGGGTTCACTTTGCAGTGAAGATCTGACAATGCTTTGACAATGCTACCCTTCTCCCATCCTATACTATCTCCATCTTTTCCTTTGTCTGTTTTGACACCTAATGATTCTTGGTGTATGGTTCCCTCATGGCAGTGGGTCAATGAACCTGATTCTGTCAGACTATAGGTCTCACAGGGAAGCTTCTAAGGTACTGGTACACAGCTATTCATTTATTATTTTTTAATTTGTACATATATATTTTGTGGCACTCACATTGAGGGTTTTTTAAATTAATTTTTATTGGAGTATAGTTGATTTACAATGTTGTGTTAGCTTTTGCTGTACAGCAAAGTGAATCAGTTATACATATACATATATCCACTCTTTTTTAGATTCTATTCCCATATAGGTCATTACAGAGTATTGAGTAGAGTTCCCTGCGCTATACAGTCGGTTCTCATTAGTTCTCTATTTTATATATATCATTGTGTATATGTCAATCCCAGTCTCCCAGTTTATCCCTCCCCCCGCTTCCCCCTTGGTAACCGTAAGTTTGTTTTCTACATCTGTGACTCTACTTCTATTTTGTAAATAAGTTCTTTTGTACCGTTTTTTTAGATTCCACATATAAGTGATATCATATGATATTTGTCTTTCTCTTTCTGACTTACTTCACTCAGTATGACAATCTCTATGTCCATTCACGTTGCTGCAAATAGCATTATTTCTTTCTTTTTTATGGCTGAGTAATATTCCATTGTATTATGTGTATATGTATATATATTTATTTTATATATATATATAAAACTCACATTGAGGTTTACCTGTTAAATAAATTATGTTATCTTATCTTATTATGTTATCTTCATTTACTAAGAGAAGTCAAGATTAGCAAAATTATATCTCTGAGGTAGATCCTCAAATAGACCTTGACATATCAAAAACTTCTAATAATTTATATTTTGTTCTCAATTCATGGAATGTCTGACTTTCCCAAAGAGTGATGCCTCTTCCTTTGCTGATGCAGTCCAACCGTGAGCGGACGAATCAAACCATTCAGTTCAGCTGCAAGGAAGCCAACATCCTCAGATGAGTGTGTTCCCTCCTCCTAGAGCCAGTGATAGGCTCTGGAAAATTGGCCCCCACCACTGCATTACTATTCCATCATATCCTTGCCAGACGTTCTGTCAGATTGATAGGGTGCCCATCCCTCTTTATGTCTCATATTCCTTTAGTAGTCATTATACCAACCTGTCTAGGGGCCCAGACATTCTATACTTGTTAGACACAGATGTGTCTCAGAGATAAATTATGCACATTAGATTTTTTTTATGTGACTAGTTTACTGAATCACTGTGAATGATAGTGACAACACAGTAGGGCAATCTTTTCAATGAATCACTGATTTGCTGAACATCTGTTGACTTTTAGTGAGAATTCATCACTGAATGACATAGTGTAGTTTGTCATCTTTCTTCATGTTTTCATTAGAACTTATTGAAACATCTCAACTAGAGAATTCCAAGGGTTTTTTTTTCTCCCATGAAATAAAAAGCTATTCTCTTTCAAGAAAGAATTAATAAATTTTACTATGTGTTTTAACATTTTGACTCTTTATGAAAACCTTCCATGGGTCCCTGTACCCTGGCTAGGATTCTTTAGAAATCCTATTTAGAAATACTATTTAGAAAGTGGTGTCACATATCTAAGTTCTTTTCAGCAGTAGCATGGTAATAACAATAATCTCTAACTTTTGCTGTGTGTTTACTATGTGCCAGCTAATTTACATACCGGCATGGTCTCATTTTATCCTTACGACAATCCTGAAAATGTAGTATCCTTATCGACTTCTGAGGGTGAGGAAATGTTGGCTGAAAGAGACTGGGTGACCTGCTCAAGGGCACAAAGCTGAGTCAGGATATGGACCCAAGTGTGTCTGCCCCAAAGTCTACATATCTTCCACTAAACTCAGGCTCCAGTATTGATGCTCCAGCTAATTAGCTGATAGCCAGACCTTTGTCTCGCTATGAAGAAACAGGACTCCATTTTTATTTTTCATTTTTGCCAGTCGTTATGACACTCTCAAGCATGAGGCATGCTAGGACTTCCGAAGTATGAGTCAGAGAGAACGGAGAGGAAACCAGGACCATGCTGGACGGAGGTGAGCAAGCTGCCCTG
Source organism: Pseudorca crassidens (assembly GCF_039906515.1). Lineage (NCBI taxonomy): Eukaryota > Metazoa > Chordata > Mammalia > Artiodactyla > Delphinidae > Pseudorca > Pseudorca crassidens. The sequence goes on from NC_090313.1 coordinate 10,841,912, forward strand.
GTGCAAGAAAGACTAACTTCTGTCCAGTGCTCAGTGTCAGACACACACGATGAAAGAAAGTCCAAGCTCAAGTTGGAACCGGCAGAGATCAAGTGAAATCCCAAAGGGCCACTATGTGTAGTTAGCATCACAAGGCTTGTACCACGCAATGCTTTAAGTCAGAAGGTGGCATTGGGTTTCCAGGACTGCAGCTGGGGGCCATGGAAGGCTGAGGCCAGCCCCCAGGAGTGCCAACAATTAACTGGAGAACTAGCAGGGAAAGTAAAGGACCCTGGTGTGGTGAAAGGATCCAGCCAACAAGAAGCTCTCAGTGGGTACCTGGCTCCAACTGGTGAACTGACGCTTCTGCTCACTTTTGCTGGTCAGAACTGGCTTAGAAAGCAGGCAGGACTAATGTCACAGATGACAGACACCTGAGAATTGAGCTGGGAGGGTGGAGGAAGACCAGGAATCGGCCTTTGCAGGGATGGATGGGGTGACTGTTTTATTGTTTAACATCCTAGAGGAGGAAGGTTTTTGAAACAGTACATCAATAAAACATTTTAGAAGTCAGTGAAGGTGGCTTGAACCTCCTCCCACAGATTGAGAGAACATTTCATCAATTCCAAAGTAAGCAATAGCTCTCCAAATTAATTTTTTTTAATATTTATTTTTGCTATGTTGGGTCTTCGTTTCTGTGGGAGGGCTTTCTCTAATTGTGGCAAGCGGGGGCCACTCTTCATCGCGATGCGCGGGCCTCTCACTATCGCGGCCTCTCTTGTTGCGGAGCACAGGCTCCAGACGCACAGGCTCAGTAGTTGTGGCACACGGGCCCAGTTGCTCCGCGGCATGTGGGATTTTCCCAGACCAGGGCTCGAACCCGTGTCCCCTGCATTAGCAGGAAGATTCTCAACCACTGCACCACCAGGGAAGCCCCTCTCCAAATTATTTTTAATACACAGAAATGCCCATAACAGTGAAAGTCTCCACTGAGTCCCTCAATTTCGCCCATCTCCACCTGCCACACCCCCCGCAAAAATTCAGAAGTATTAATGAAAATACTTTCTCATTTTAATGTGATATAAGTTTTAAGTCTGGAAACAAAGGTACAACTATTATTGTGTTGTAAATATTAACACTTCAAAAGGCCAACCCAAAGACCATCCGGAGGATGCCCCCTGAATGCTTGGATAATAACAATTATTGATAACTGCATCATGCTTGTGCTTTTACATGTTCTTCCATTTAATAACCACATTTTAGGAACACTCTTTCATTTACCCATCACATCTCTAGAGTGGTTTAATTACTGTTTCACATTTACAGATAAGGAAACCCATATCCAGAGATTTTGATTGACTTGCCCAAGGTCACACAACCAGAAAGATCAAGGCTGGGTCTAAATCCCAGTTCTCTGACTCACTCTATAGTTTATGCCTTGCTTCTCTCCACCACATTGCACTACCTCCGCCCTTCAAGAAGAAACAGAGGCCAGGTTCTGTACCCAGTGCAAGCCTACTTGGTCCAAGATGGACTTTTTTCAGAGGGGGTCCATCAGGAAAACAGTGATGAAGCCCTATGATGTAGTTAAGACATAAATATGATGTGTGAGCCATAGGGATTTTGGAGCCTCAGAAAGAAAGGAGCATCCTTGATTTCAATTGTGGCACATTCACTCTGTGATCACGCTTTTCTAGTCTGGTATGTCATTCCTTTTTAATCTCCAAATAACTCAGAATGTCACATGTCGCAAAAGCTGTGAAATTCTGAGCCTGCCATGGAAATACGACCCCTGATGCATGTCAAAAGAAACTGGTCAAATCCAGCAGAACTTCTTCCAAGGAAGCTTTGCATTTTTCAGCCCACTGTTTTCACCTCTGTATCAACTGCAATGAACATAACATTATGGGTTAAATGGTTACTTTTACTCATATTCGTTAAAGAAGCACCATTTAACTATCTGTGCATAATTTGAGGTAAAATAAATTACTCTATCTAAGACTCTCTCTATTCAAGAGTCCCTTTCCATTATATGAGATAAACTGTGAAATCTGTCGTTTTTCCATGACCATACTATAAAAATCTATTGTCTTTCTCCATGGTTTCCATCTTTCCTTCTGACTTTATAGATAAGATGGACTTTTCCCAGAGTATCAATGGAGTTAGATCAGTAGCACAATTCATAATTGCATACATTTGGCCAAGGAAAAAAGCTAGAATGGAGACATGAGGGTGTTTTCCATCTAGTTAAGGCAGGTTGGCTGAGGATGAGGGGAAAAGATCATTGATTTACAAGATATACACTCAGATTCAACCTCAGATGTTTCCAGGAAATTCTAGAAGCCATTAGCAAATGAAAATCAAATGGTTCAGGGCACCAGCCTTTATGTCATCTGAGAATGGTTTCTCCTCAATGCTACACTTAATATTATGACTACCTACATCTCAGTTAGTTATGAAGATTTACTCACATGATGCTTTTGCCTTATCGGGGCAGTTCTGGCACAGATATGGCCCTGAGCCTGAAGAGAAAGCTCACAGTGCTCAATGATCAAAAGCTACTGATTTTGATATGAGACTCTAAGACTCTTTGTAAATATTGTGATAATGCTGAAGGTAAGTTGTCCTTTCTGCCATATCTTTTATTTACAAAGTATTTGAAACCAATTAGAACCTTTGTTCCCATCACCACAGGACATGAGCTGTTTACTTTCATTTCCAGGAAAAGGAGATTTCCCTTAAATTTCACAGGGAAAGGAAAAAGGAGAGTCAGCAAGGTGAAGTGATTTCCAAAGTCAGAAGTTGAGCTTGTATTAGGAACAGTTGCTTAACCACACAATCATTTGTCGACTGATACTCTCATTACTCACTGTACCCAGGAGATCCTCAAAATTACATCAATCTCCAGAGTGGTGGAAACATAACAGGGTCAATTGCTAGGTGCAAAATGGGACATTGTCTCACTCCCTCCTGACTCCACAAATAAGGAAGCTGTGGCCCAGACTGGAGGAAGAGTGTCCTCCCGGCAGCTTCTTTAGCCGGGAGAACTCCGAGGTCTTCCCCGAACTAGAGGATTCTGAAGTTATTGCAAGGGTCCCAGGGTAACAGCTAGGATGACTATATACCCCAGTTTCGTGGAAGATCTCAGTGTACGTCTGTTGAACTTGCAATAGTCATTAATTGTACTCCCTCTCATTTTCAAAAGTGAATACTGGCAAAATATTTGGACAATATAGTATATAGCCACCCTAGTCATGACAGAAACCCTAATTCTATCTGGGTTTACTCTATAAGAGATTCAAATTCTTTAAACTGTTATAAGAAAGCAGAAAAACCGATCACTATAACTAGAAAAAATATGAAATGCTCTGCTTCATGCATTCAACAAATATGTATAAGACATAGTACTTACTTAGCCTTATAGTGAATATGAAGATGTGTAAGACTATGGTCCTTGCCCTTTTTATGAGTTAAGCAAAATTTATCCTAGCTTGTAAGGTCTCATTGTCTCATGTCTGTCCTTCCTGGGTTCCAAAGCCCAAACTCCTGTGAGTTTGTTTTTTATTATTAGAGTTTGGATTCTCCATATTTCTGCTCATGTGACCTGATCTCTGCTATTCTTATCTTGTTCTTCCTTGATATAGTGGGAGTCCTGTAAGAGGGACCCTAGTGATTCTGTCTCATGGTAGACAAATCATTGTGTAATCCTCTCCCCTTGAGTCCTGGTAGACTTATCAGCTCAATTCTAAAGAGATGGGCTTCGCTGGTGGCGCAGTGATTAAAAATCCGCCTGCCAATGCGGGGGACACAGGCTGGAGCCCTGGTCCAGGAAGATCCCACATGCCACGGAGCAACTAAGCCCGTGTCTCACAACTACTGAGCCTGCGCTCTAGAGCCCGTGAGCCACAACTACTGAGCCCGCGTATCTACAGCCCGTGCTCCACAACAAGAGAAGCCACTGCAATGAGAAGCCCACACACCGCAACAAAGAGTAGTCCCCGCTCGCTGCAACTAGAGAAAGCCCACATGCAGCAACGAAGACCCAATGCAGCCAAAAATAAATAAAATTTTCTTTAAAAAGTCTTAAAAATAAAAAAGAAGAATGTGGCAGAAGTTACTGGATATCACCTGTGAGATTAGGTTGCAAAAAGACCGCTTCCATCTTGGGCACCCTCTCTTGCTCTCATTTGCTCATTCTGAGGAAACCAGCTGCTCTATGGAGAGGCTCATGAGGCAAAAAATTTAGGGAGGTCTTTGGCCAACAGCCAGCAAGAACCTAAGCCCTTACTCAGTGCAAGAGTCCATGAGAATCTAGCTGACACTTAGACTGCAGATTTTGGAGAGACCTAGAGGCAGAGACACCTAGCTAAGCTGCACAGATTCCTGACCCACAGAAATTATGAGAATGTTCGTTGTTTTAAGACATTAAGTTTGGGGATAACTTTTTACCTAGCAACAGATAACTAATACACTTGACCTGTCTCATCCTATACCAAAGACCTAGGCTTCTCACTATGCCAGCACTGACCTTATTCTCACTCTTAGCAGAGGCTAGTAAACAGGCAGCTCCAGTTCTACTCTGTCCTTCAAAAAGACTGGAGATGACCAAGGAAACTTCCATTGCACAGCAGACTAGTGACCATAGCCTTTCCCTCTTTCTTGCAGACCCAAGATTCTGGTACCAGTCTCTGGGCTCAGTCCAGCCTCCAGGGCTACTGGAACCATGTAGCAAATGCCTGAACCATCTCTTAGGGTCCTTCTCTTTCCTGTTTTACTTTTATAAAAAATCAGATGTTAAGCTCATCTTCTATGTTCTTTTTAGCATTCCAAAGGCAGACTGATGGCTAATTATCTTGCAAGATCAGTTCACAGAGTTTCAAATTCAATTCCCAGCAGGTTTTTAATCCTTTTTCATGAAGGTGAATAAACAGTCGAGACATTTGTATATTTCTATGGTACTATGGTAAATACAAAACCAAGCATGTTAGAAAGATGCCATTGTTTCCATTCAGGAGTTAATGTTCTTTTTAAAAAATAAGTAAATAAGCCCAAAGGCATATATAACAAGGAGAAAACAGTGAACAGCAAAGAGACAGAATCTCCAAAAGAGCACAGCTAGAAGGTGTAGGTGTGCAAAATTTTAGTGTTGGTGGGTTTTACACGAAAGACTAGACTGACTTCTACAAGGAACATTACATCTTGTCCTCCTATGAGAACAATTCTCCAAGCATGTAAAAGTGCTTCTGCATCCATTAACGCTTCATTCTGAAAAGATTGACTATGACCGAGGGAAAAGCTGAAATCTCATCTCACCTTGAACTCATCCTACTTGTTAAAGATCAGAAAACAAAGATTTCTCTTCAGGAGAGAGCAAGGAGTACAGCTTTTATACTCTCAGGTAAGAGCAGAATTACACAGAGGCAGAATAAGATTTCCTTTGGGGAAATGAATGTCTTTTACCTAACAGTCATAAGCAATTCTAAATACTCTGGCAGGTTGCATATCTCATGCAAGGCCCAGACACAGAGCCACTGTGAGCCACCAAAAAAAGAAGGAAAACTCAAAAGTGGTATAAAGCAGAATTCCCCTCCCTTTGCACTGTATCCCCTTGGGATAACTAAGGAAGCTCTGTCCTCAACAAAAAAACTGCAGTCATCATGTGATCTTTATCAGACACAATGTGCTTTTTGAGAACAGAAAGGGTGACCTGGTCAGCTGCATAACACTCAGCTTGACTTCTTCCAGAATTCATGTCCAGTGGGCAGGGCAAAGCTGAGACAGCACCATTAGGATGTGCGTCCATTTCCAAAATAGATAAGATGAGCCCCTCATCACAGTGTTTTGCAAGATCTGAGACTGGAAAGAGGCAGTGGCAGACAGAATCTGAGCCTCAGAATGTTTCAAAGTTCCATCCTTAGGAAAATGAGAAAAGAAGCCAACTTGGGACCTCCATCCTCTGAGAGCGCATCACTGGTCTCAGAGATTTAGGTTTAGAACTCTGTGTCTGCAAAGGTCAGCAGGGCTAACACAGATGGCCTCTGGCCTTCCTTTAATGGGCTCTCTTCCCCCTGACTGAGGACTGCTGTTCCTTGTAGGTCATTCCTTACCTCTGTGTCCTTGACTTGCCCGGCTCAAACACATCCCCCACCCCACACCATACATACAAGGACCCCAAAGCCTGTCCCAAATCCTTTTTCCTTTCCATTCAAACCCAGTCAATATAAAACGTGCCCTCCACATAGCTAATGACACAAAAGCTTCAGTGTACCAGCCCTCACTTATCATTTATACCAGGGACTGTGAAGAATCTGAGTCACTACTTCCAATTCCCAACCACCCAATTATGTTGCAATTTTTATCCAATTAATCTCTAAATAGTCTTCTGAGACAGGAAGGAGCAGTGACTCAGATAAACCAAATACCTTAAATCTATCTTTTTCATGTAGCCCTTTGCACACTGAAGCCAAAGGCAGCCGTGGCTCTATGAGCCCGCTATTGCTATCAGTTGACACTTCCAAGTTCAGCCTTAAAGAGGATGAATACAAATCAGGCACAACTCAAACTCTGACTCAGCTCCTGAAATTCCAGTTAGAAGGATTCAAAGGCCACATCCCCAAAATAAACAGTACTGCAACCTTTTAGAAAAACAAATTGGCTGCATATCTTTATGGGCTGGGTTTTATCCCTTCTAGAATTCATACATCAAAGTCCTAAACCCCGGGCTTCCCTGGTGGCGCAGTGGTTGAGAGTCCGCCTGCCGATGCAGGGGACACGGGTTCGTGCCCCGGTCCGGGAGGATCCCACATGCCGTGGAGCGGCTGGGCCCGTGAGCCATGGCCGCTGAGCCTGTGCGTCTGGAGCCTGTGCTCCGCAATGGGAGAGGCCACAACAGTGAGAGGCCCGTACCGCAAAAAAACAAACAAACAAACAAAAAAAGTCCTAAACCTCAAGCCTCAGCATGTGACTATGTTTGGAGATAGGGTCTTTGTACAGGTCATTAGGGTGGGCCCTAATCAATATGACTGGTGTCCTTATGAGAAGAGGAAATTTGGACACAGGCATTGTACAGAGACAAGATGATATAAAGACACAGGTAGAAGGCACACCTACAAGCCAAGGAGAGAGGCCAGGAACAGAGCCTTTCCTCACAGCCCTCAGAAGAAACCAACCCTGGCGACACCTTGATTTCAGACTTCTGGCCTCCAAAACTGTGAGAGAATAAATTTGTTTAAAGCACCCAGTCTGTGGTACTTTGTAATGGCAGCCCTAGCAAACAAACACAATATCCATTTCCATATTACGAATCAGCATGGTTCCCTGGGTAGAAACATGTCTTGGGAATCAGATAAAGCTTGGTTGGAGTTACACCACCACCACTGCCTCACTTTGTGAACCGGGGCAAGGTGCTTCACTTTTTGAGACAAGTTTCTTCGTCTTTGAAATGAGGATAATAATGCCTAGCTCACTGAGCTGTTGTGAGGATTAGAGACGATTATGCACACAAAATGCTGAGCATGTGCTAAGTGCTCAATAACAGTGACTCAGCATTGATGGCTGCACGAGTCTTTGACCTTGACAGACCATGAATATACACAGCAATGACATTAAGAAAATAATCTCTCTGGATGCTGGAGATGTCAGTCTTTGTAGTTTATAAGCAGTTCAACATCAAGGGAACACGAGTCACCATGAATTGAAGGTGTCTTGGATGAATTATGAATAGTTCTGCTGACAGCTTCATAAGTTAAATAATACTTTCAGGAATAAATTCATGCAATGGATTCAATAAAGTTTTACAACTTTTCCAAGAGACGCTGAAAACTGAGAGATAGTCAGCCTTTAATTGCAAAACTATTTAGGTCCTAAAGCCCTAGCACCTAATCCAGCCATTGTGCCTTATTGGATTGTGGTTTACAGTTTACTGGATGAAATACGATTTCTCTTTAGCTTCCTCTATCAAAAAATAGAGAATTCTCTTGCCCATTAGAGGATAAGTTCTTGCCCACAACTTTTTCTTTACCTTATGGATTTTCTGATGCTGCCTTCTTTTTACACTTTACCCAGTGCAGTCCAGCAAACAAGATAATCAAAAGACATGGAGTAAATGTTGTTAAAGGAAAAGGAAATGTCAAGACACAAACTTTCTTCAAGTGAAATCATCCATGGTAAATAGGCCAGTGTCCTAGTGTTCAGCCCCTTATCTTGGATTGCTCCATTACTTCTAGCAAGAGGACAGGACCAGGCCTAGTACAGTCTGAAATCACCCCAGTATTTCTGGGTTAAGGTTGTATTAGCTGGTTGGTGCAAACCCCCCCATTCTTCTGGTCCCTGGAGGAAGATGGTTCTTCTTCTCTCTTTTTGTCCCTTCACTCTCTCATTCATTCACCAAAATCTGTGATTACTTCTTTAGTCAGGGAGGGCTAGGATCTGCTGTCAAAAGAAACAACTCCAAAATCTTTGTGTCTTAACACGACTGAAGTTTATTTCTCCCCCTTGCAAAGTCAAAGTATATGTCTAGGGCAACTGCCCACCACACGGCAACTGAGACATCCAGGTTGCCTCTACCAACGTAACACAAGGCTTCCTCAGTTGCCATGGCAAAGGAAAAACCTATCAGGGGCTGGCTTGCACTGACAGTTCAATGCTTTGACCCCAAAATGGCACATGTAACTACTGCTTGCAGCCCATTGGTTAGAACTAATTATGTGCTCTCCCAACTGCAAGAAGAGCTGGGAAACGTAGTGGAGCACGTGGATATTTGGTGAGCGTTATTGTCTCTGCTACAGTCTCCTACTAGATTCTAGACCTGCACTGTAATATGGTATCCAGTATGCTATCTAATATGGTAGCCACTAGGCACGTATGGCCACTGGGTACTTTGTACTATGGCTGATTCAAATTGAGATGTGCTCTAAGTATAAAATACAGACTAGATTTCAAAGACTTAGTATGATAAAAGATACAAAGCATCTCATTTATAATTTTATATTGATTATATGCTAAAATGGTAGTATTTTTATATATTGGATTAAATATACTATATTATTAAAATGTATTTCTCATGTTTACTTTTACTTTTTTAATGTGGCACTAGAAAAATTTAAATTACAGATGTGGATCTCATTATATTTCTATTACACAGCCTGTTCTAGACTCTACTCCAAGCTCTGGGGATGGAGAAATTTAAACATAGCACTGCCTCTGCTTTCAGGGTGCTCTGCAAACCCCAGGCCTTGAGTGGTACTTAACCCTTCTAATCCTCTGCTTTCTCATCTGTAAAACCTGGATCCTAACTGTTTTCCCTTCAAAGGGCTGCAGTAGGACTAAATGAGTTCATGCATATGAAACACCATGATGGGCTCCTAGTGAGCATTCATAATTCTGAGTCATTTTTTCCTGTTGCAATTCTTACCCCTGGACAAAACAAAATACTAAAACCCTCTTCTCCTTTTCCCCATTTTATACTGTTCTAGTGGTTCTGCCCTTACTCCTGTCAAGTAGCAAGAAAACTATCCTACCCACTTTTAAATGTATGGAAGAGGCATAGAGCTAAGAACACATGGGGCAAGCCTCAGTCTGCCCCACTGGGATGGGAATTTGGACAAAGCCACAAGACCAAGAAGTTGACAAAAGTGTAGAAAGAGAGATTCTGGCTAAAGGAATACAAAGAGTAATATGGGGAACATTGCCATATGTCATATTTTAATCAATCGCTTTGAATTTTGGTAGTCTTAAAGATAATACTGTTATAAGCCTAGTAAAGTCTGAATGAAAAACACAGGATTTCAGTCAACCAAGAAGACAACTGCTTGGAGGAGGGAGTGTATGTGTTGGCATGGGGGTGGGGCTGTAATTAAAGATAAGGGTCAGATGGAGACACATGGGTAAGCTGGAATAAATATAATTTGGAAGCTTCCAAGCCAGCATACTTTAAATATTTGTTCACCACTTACCTGGAGGACAGAATGGGCACCAACACTGGGAGAGCAGGAGAATAGGGGCTGTGGTAGGTGGCTCTCCAGTTAGCAAAACAGTTACCCTTACAGCTAACCTAAGCCACCTCTTTTAAAGAAAGATTATATTGATACAGCCACTATGAAGAACAGTATGGAGTTTCCTTAAAAAACTAAAAATAGAACTGCCATATGACCAGCAATCCCACCCCTGGGCATATACCCAGAGAAAACCATAATTCGAAAAGATACATGCACCCCAGTGTTCACTGCAGCACTATTTACAATAGCCAGGACATGGAAGCAACCTAAATGTCCACAACAGAGGAATGGATAAAAAAGATGTGGTACATATATACAATGGAATATAACTCAGCCATAAGAAGGAATGAAATTGTGTCATTTGCAGAGACGTGGATGGAACTAGAGACTGTCATACAAAGTTAAGTAAGTCAGAAAGAGAAAAACAAATATCACGTATTAACACATATATGTGGAATCTAGAAGAATGGTACAGATTAAACTATTTGCAAAGCAGAAATAGAAACACAGACGTAGAAAACAAATGTATGGACACCAAGGGGGGAAAGGGGGGAGGGATCAATTGGGAGATTGGGATTGACATATATACACCACTATGTATAAAATAGATAACTAGTGAGAACCTACTGTATAGCACAGCAAACTCTACTCGGTGTTCCATGGTGCCCTAAATGAGGAGGAAATACAGAAGGGAGGGGACACATGTATACATATGGATGATTCACTTTGCTCTACAGCAGAAACCAACACAACATTGTAAAGCAACTATATTCCAATAAAAATTTTAAAAATTTTTAAAAAAAAGCAAGTTTATAGCCTACTTTTGTGACTAAAGTATGCCCTTTCAGGGTCTCAATCTTACCTCCAGAAGAGTATCAAATTCCCTGGGAGAAGTTCTCATAAGGAGCAATTTCTAAATCTTATCACCTTTCCCGTGAGGCTTTAGAACCCAATATGCTGCCTATCTGTCTTCTCTCTTAATCCAAGGAGATTGGGTCCCACGTCAAAGAGCAGGCTTAATGGAAGTAAATCCATGGCACAATGCACAATAAATGAACTTTAACTGGGGAGGAAGACTGTAGCAAAAAGAACTCTCAGAACTCACATGGGATGTTATTATATAAAGTCTGACTGAAGTCCCCTCAAGGCCTTTTCAATCCTTGGATGATGATGAGAAGAAAGGATACAAAGACTGTTACTCTCTAAGAAGATGGAGGTAAGGATGTGATAGGCAAGAGAGAACCATTCCAACGGGTTGATCTGGCCTGGCAGCTGCTTGCCTGGCAGCCCCACAGTGGTGCTGATGCCACAGAGAGACTAAGTTGAAAAGCTTCTAGCAGTGGGGTGGTACAGGGAGTTGTGCTGAACACAGCTCTCAGACTGTGAGTTCTATGGCCTGAACTGTGTCCCCCAAAGTTCATATGTTGAAGCCCTATCCCCCAGTGTGACTGTACTGAGATAGGGCCTACAAGCAGGTAATTAATGTACAATGAGGTCATAAGGGTGGGGTCCTGATCCATAGGATTAGTGTCCTTATAAGAAACACCAGGAGCTCATGCTCTTTCCCTCCCTCTCCCTGCCGTGTGAAGACACTGAGAGAAGGCCATCTGCAAACCGGAAAGTGAGCCCTCACCAGACACCAAATCTGCCAGCACCTTGATCTTCGACTTCCTAGTTTCCAAGACTGTGAGAAATAAATGTTTGCTGTTTAAGCCATTCAGTCTATGGAATTTTGTTAAGGTAGCCCAAGCAGCCTAAGACAGAGCGTAAGGATTTTATTTAAAATAAGAGGTATAATTCTCCCTGTATAAAGTATGGGGAAAGATTCCCCTCCCTTCTATTTTCATTTACTTTAGAATCCCTAAAGCTGTAATTTCTTCTCTCTTTGAAACGTAGATAAATCCTTTTGAGAACTAGGTAGGTCTTTTGTCAGCTTTACAACACAGAAATGCCTTTATCAAAGACTGGGACCCATCTCTTTAAAATGTAAATGTCAAGACAGATAGCACCCAGACCTCCCATTTCCTGTGAGCACCTGGTTCCAAGCTGTAGGAGGGATCTCCTAAAGAGATGAGAAGTTTGTTTTCCCTCTATATAAAGCCAATTATCTAACACAGATAGTCACCCCAATTACTGGATAAAGTTAGTGACAAATGGTGCTGTCAAGTCCTCTTACCTGAGAACTAGTTATTGTTTATCTTGAGAACGTGTCTTTAATGAGTTGTATCTGCTTGGCTATATAAAAGGTGAGATTATTTTCTGCTTTGCAATCTCTAAGCGGGTTGCCTGTGATGTGCATCGCTTGCTGGTTTAATGCTTATTCAATAATAAAACGGGTTTCTTTCTCTACTACCTTTGTGGAGACAATTTCTGGGCTGGAGGAAGATTCTGTTCTTAATTCTATTTCCCCAATAGAGTTCAGTTCTCGGCACCCTCTCTGCAGCCTGAAAGACAACAGGCCATGTAAGATGGAAGGATTCCAGGGAGGGTATAGGACTAGCAAATCCACTGTTAGGACTGAGCTCTGGAGATGTTTTCTATCTTCTGATTTCTCCTCTGGGCTGGTGAACCCTAGAGAAACACAAGCATTTGGTGATTACTTACTCAGAGTCTGCAGCCACATACTTCCCTGTACCCAAGATGATAAGAATGGTGTGTTGCTGCATTTGTTTGACCTCCACTCAAATACCAGGTCTCAGGTTGGACCCTGGTTTCCCTCCTCCAGGTCTGTGAATCTTAGAGATTAGCATCATAATCACCTGAGGAATTTTTCAATCTGCAAATGTCCACTTCCCACCCGACCCACCACATCAGAAACTCTGGGGATGGGGCCAGGCAATCCGGGTTTAACAAGCTCTCCAGGTTATTACACTGTTCATTAGAGCTTGAGAACTACTGCCTTAGAGCAACAGTTTAAATCTGAGGAGCTTTCAAAAGACTGAGGTCTGGGTCTCACCCCCAGTGATTCTGATTTAATGGGCTTGGAGTCAACCTGCTTAAAAATTCACATGATTTTTTAAAACTACCCAGACATTTTTAACATGCAACCCAGGTTGAGAACCTCTGCCTCAGAAAGTCTACATAAATGGACTCCTCATGCATGAACCCCCTGAAATTTTGTGTAAAATTGGGTATATGTGCATATGTGTACTTTTCTGGAAGAGGATCCATACGTAACTTTCATCAAATTCCCCAAACGGGTCTGTTATCCAAAGTGTTGAATAATAAGAGACAGTGCATTTTCTCTTGTTTACTTAGTAATGGGGAGACTTCATGAAGAAAGTGGTTCAAAATTTAATGAGTGCCAGAGGTGCTAATTTAATGTTAATTAACCTTTTACAACCAATAACAATATGGTTTCATATATCTTAGAGCAGGGAAGGGAAAAGTGAAGATAGCTATTACTTCATACTGGTCTCTATCATTGTCATCATTAGAATTTATTCAACATCCTAGAGAACAGGCTACCATATGTTAGGGAAGTTAATAAAAGTAGTCTTCAGGCTGCAGAGGCAATAATAGGCCTTTGACTGAACAGAGACCCTGAAAAGAGTTACGTGCCAAAGTGCTGACCAGCAGAAGCCACAAAATTAGGTCTTGAGAACCAACAGATAAGGAAGGGAGTAAGTCCAGCAAGTCTTGAGAACCAGCAAAGGGAATAAGTCTCAAAGCTTCCGGGGCCCTGGGAATCTGGCCAGTTCCCGGGGATCAGCAAACATTCTGAGACTTACGATTATAAATACAAACATTTAACATAATCGCCAGAGCTGCACATTTGCACGTAAGCTGGTGATTATCAGCTTGCGGCTTGGCGATAAAAGCAGGATTCCTTGGGAAGACACTTTGAAGTCTCACCCGTTGGGTAGACGCACTGCCCGGAACCTTCCCAGTTGGGACTCCAGACCGCTGTTCCAGGGATCTCCCAACATTGCTTCAATCTGGATGAAGTTCTCCCAAATTGCTGATGTATGCGCTTCTATCTCTATACATATTGCTCGTTCTCCCAACATGGTGATGCAAATTCTCCCTGGTTAATGATGTTCCTCGTTCTCTCAATTTGGTGATAAATGTTCTCTCAAACTAGTAACATACTTGGCAATGTAAATGCTCCCAAACTGATGACATATGTACATATATATCTATTGCTTGTCATACTGTAATCTACTACTAAGATAATAAATTTCCTTATTTCTTGCTTATTGAAGTGTGGAGTGGTTATTTTGCCAGTGAATCCTCTGAACCTGAAACCAAAAGTCTTTCAGTAGAACATAAATCTTTTGGCAAAACACCATACTGTGTTTATCTCATCTGACCCCTGGCAACCCTGTGAGCTATGACAGAGCAGGTAATACGATCCTACTTATACCTGAGAAATTGAGTGACTTGCTCAAGGTCACACAAGTTGTAGCGAAACAAGAACTTAAAGAAATATGTCAGTGTTTGGTCTCAACTATGAGAGACTGAATATAAAATGGACAAGCAGACCGTTTATACAGATGAACTCTGACCCACAACCTGCAGCAGCCTGTGAGGAAGCCAACCCCCTACCTACAATAAACAGCCCAGGAAGCCAGCCTGCTGTCAGTCAGACTTGCAGGAGCCAGGTTGCCATCCCTAGTGACAATCCAGGAAGCTCAACAATAACTTCTGCAACAATCTGCCCCAAATGGCCAGGAGTTAATAACTGACAGCTTTCCTGATTGTCGACCTCACTTCCAACTTAGTGCCAACCAGAGAAAGCCAAATATGCAACCTAACCAATCACATAGGAGCCCCGCTCCTTAGCCCACCTCCAGCTTCCCAGGCCAACAGCCTCCAATCAGGGCACACCTGGAGCCTTCCCTTCTCTCTTCTGTGAAGCTCTCCTACTCCCCTGCCTGCCTTTGAATCTCTGCCAAACACAAGTGACGGTGGCTGACTCTCTTGCTGTAACAAGCTCTGAATAGCCTTTGCTATTCTCATTGGCTTGGTCTTGATTTATTTCCACAACTATCAACCCAAGCTTGCCTTTCATAGTTTCAAAAACAAAGAATATCACTAAGAGCCAAATACGTCACACTTTCACACTGATACACGAAGAAGAAGATGATACTTTTTCAAGTTAGCCCAGACTTTTCCCAAAGAACTTTCTAAACACTCTACCAGTGTGTGGGTCAATACAACAGCTGGATCCATGGAACAGATACTAATCCCAAAGTGATTCCCAGAGTAAGGATCTAAATCAGATGTGAAATGAATGTCCTAGGTGCCACCTCCTTCCCCCCTTCCCCTGAGGCCTTATCAATCTGACCTTCACCTTTGGACTTCACTCTTTTAGGGTAATAGTTATTTCTTAACTATGTATAGGTTTGTTGTTGTTTTTGTCGTGGTGGTGGTTGTTTTTACTTTTTTCAAAGCATTCCTTTTTTAATTTTTTTATTGTAATATAGCCAACTGACAATATTATGTTAGTTTCAGGTATACAACATAGCGATTCAGTATTTTTATAAATTACACTCCTGAAGCATTCTTTATTATCGTTTCTCTTATTGAATGTGAAGTGTGTGGGGCAGAGAAATGAGAGGAAACTGATCCATAAAGAGGTTGCATAGCTTCCTCAAGGTCACATGACCAGGGCCTAGGCCTTCCAACAAGGTTCTCTGGTTCTTTCCTGAAAACACACAGAGCCATCCAAGGCAGAAACATGGGACACGGCTGTCTTCACATTGCCAGCCCCCACCTTGCTCATGGGGCCCTCCTGCTCCCCAGGAAAGGCATTCTCTTCCCTCATTAACTGCTCACCTTGTCCCCAGGGAGCGTGGAATAAGTTTCCTTCACAACCTCTTAATGACACAGTGGGGTTGGGGAAGAACATTGCTGAGTCATTTCCAGCCAAAGGAAGGTGTTATTTATAGCAGTCTGCACAAACCAACTGTGGTGTTAGCTGAAATGCCTTCCTTCTGGCACAAGATAAGTACCAGGTTAATTGTCACCTGTACCCTTTAAAACAGCTCATTAAGCATATATAGGCTGCTAATTGCCTCCTCCAACTTTTCCCATCTCTCTTCACTGGACATAATCGGGTTGCTTAGCCTCTCCCCAAATGGGTCGCATTTCATACGACCTCAGAGGTTTCTTCTTCCAATATAGTTTAAGTCAATATGGTGCATTCTTGGCAAAGGATGACTATGGGGGAAAATGGAAATCTGCAGTATTCCCATCAATGTATGGTCTGTATATGTTTACTTTATAACTGTCACTTGACCCTCCTCCCTGCGTTTCTACCTTTCAGCCTTTCACACTGCTTCCTTTCCCTTGCACATTATCCTCCACTGTGATCACCAGGTATTTCATCTTTCCCATGTACCAAATGGATGTTGACTCCAGGGAGGCGGGACTCATTTACTGTTCCTGAGCTTCACATCAAAGTGCCTAGTTGAGGTTTATGTGCCAGAGCACAGGTTAAAATGAGCAACAAGATAGATGTCCCTTGACATTGACTGAGTTCTAATTACACATTGTCTTGCATTTTATCCAGAGAGACCATAAACCAAGTTACTACCATATCTTCCCTTTATATTACAGCCCTATTAGCCATCACTGAGTCAGTGCCCGAAGAATTTGGTTGAATCAATGTCTTTATTATATAGTACACCCAGTTCCCAGTATTTGGAAAATAACCCTGTGTGATTTTTCTAAGGTTCTCACACATTCCTGTTTTCTTTCTTTGCTTGTTCTTAGATCTGCAGGGGTAAATAATAAGTTTAAATTTTCTCTTTCTCCAACTGATTCATGTCACCTAGCATAATACCCTAAAGGTCCATCCATGTTGTCACGAATGGCAAGATTTCAGGCTTCTCTGGTGGCGTAGTGGTTGAGAGTCCGCCTGCTGATGCAGGGGACACAGGTTCGTGCCCTGGTCCAGGAAGATCCCACATGCCTCAGAGCAGCTGGGCCCGTGAGCCGTGGCTGCTGAGCCTGCCCCATAACGGGAGAGGCCACAACAGTGAGAGGTCCACACACCGCAAAAAAAAAAAAAAAAAAAGGCAAGATTTCATCTTTTTTATGGCTGAGTAGTATTCCATTATATATATATATATATATATATATATATATCACATCTTATTTATCCATTTACCCCTTGATGAGCACTTAGGTTGTTTCCATATCTTGGCTATTGTAAGTAATGCTGTGATGAACATAGGGCCAGATAATTAAAAACTTCTTTTTCTAATTAAAAAATAAATAAATTTTCTCTCACATTTAACGCTTACTAATAAGAAATATTATCAAAAGTCTTTTTTTTTTTTTTGCGGTACACGGGCCTCTCACTGCTGTGGCCTCTCCCGTTGCGGAGCACAGGCTCCAGACGCGAAGGCTCAGTGGCCATGGCTCACGGGCCCAGCCGCTCTGCGGCATGTGGGATCCTCCCAGACCAGGGCACGAACCCATGTACCCTGCATCGGCAGGCGGACTCTCAACCGCTGCGCCACCAGGGAAGCCCTATCAAAAGTCTTATGCTTGAAATTTGGAGTAGACATATATACGTATATAAAACTTTACTTGAGATTTCAAACATAGCTAAATGCTTGAAATTTCCATTACTACACTTGTACACAAATATTACAAACTTAAAGAGTATGAAAATTAAAAGAGGAAATGATCACTGAAGTGATATTTTACATTGGCCATGGGACAGATTAATGTTTGAGGTCTTTAAATGTTAAGATAAAGTGTTTAAAGGAGATAACATGAAATCTGTAGGACACCACATACGGAATGATATTATTTGCTCTGTAATGGAGCTTACTGATGCATGGAAAAATACTTTCACTCTTTACTTTTCACTTTCTTTCTGAAATTTTACAAATGGGTGTAGTTATATTCCAAAAAAGCTTTCTTTACAAAAACAGGCAGTAGGCTGGATTTGGCCCAGGGGCTATAATTTATCAACCCCTGGTCTAAACCAATATTGTAGCCACTAACCACATGTGGCTATTTACATTTAAATTAGTAAAATTTAAAACTCCTTTCCCCGGTTGCACATGCCACATTTCAAGTGCCCAATGACCACATGCAGCCAGTGGCTGCCATACTGGACAGCACAAATATAGAACATGTCCATCATCACAGAATAAACTCATCTCCCAAGATATTCAAACTACATTAGAATTCTTTCAATAAGAGTGAAAAAAAGCATTTTATTCCCTACGATACTAAATCCTAGTCATTTTTGACACTTTCTCAATATGAATGATTTAGAATAGCGTCAAGTCATGTGAAAGCTTCATATTCTGCACAGAATTGCCATGGTATGATTTTAAGCAACATTTTAATTTTCACCAGAGACAAGGTGTTAAAAAGCATGTTGGAATTTTATTTACAAAATTTAAGGACGGAAAACAAAGCTATCTATACAATAAAGATTATAGAGTTGGCCTTTTAAGGAAACTGAAGTCTGAAATACAGTAATTTTTTAAAAAACCAAAAATCTGACATAATCATGTCTAGGAAATGTTTCATTTAAAACTACCATCTGGTTCCAGAAGCATTTGAAAGGGACTCTGTCCAAGTTTTACTTCCCAGGACTTCTACCCAAGAGCTTGTTCTGGTTTCCTTAGGAATCAAGGGTGGAAGCAAGATGGAAAAGGGACAACTCCTTTCTAAAATTGTGAGTCATAAGAGGCTCCAGTTGATGACAAGGAAGCTTGCAAAGCTACACAGGACACGAAGAATAAGGGGAAGGACTTTAAGAGAAAATAGCATCATAGCATTTCCTGTGCATAAGCTGCCGTTTTTCCCATGCATTTCTTGGTGGGTTAGGTGGACGTACTTCTTATTGCCCACCTGTAATTCCCTTTATAGGGAGAGAATTCACATTCCAAGAAAAACAGAAATTCAGAACCGATGGCTTGAGAGCAGCTCAAGTTCATCCACTCCCCTAGCAGCCAAATGAAGTTAGTCTCCTCAGCAGCCCATGTGAAAAGGGGTACACAGGCAGGCGGCCACAGCAGCAGCAATCAGCATTTGTGCTCAGAAAAAGCATGACTGCCAACTACAGAAGGGAGGATCAATTGTGGGGAGCAAGGTATACCATGCCAAGAAACCAGTGAGAAATGTGTTCAGTTAACCCTGGCACAGGTAGGGTGGGGGGCAATAGTCTCCTTCCAAACTGCATAATTTTATAATTAAAGACCGGGGTGGCCAAAATAAATAGAATGACATTAATCAAGGCTTAAAAATACCAGTGTACAAATCAGTCTCTTCCCTTTCAAAGAAACTCTGACAGCTTCCAAAGGGCATCATCTTGTGCAAATGACATCCTGTATCCTAACTGTTTAACTAGCTTGGGTATCAAAAGGCTGTTCTGACTCCGCTGGGAATCCCACCACCACATACAACAAGCCGGGAAATGCCGACCGCTATCTCTGCATGATTACGGTCGCATTCCCTATGACAGTCATCATCCCCAGTCCTTCCTCAAGCCCTCTTTTTTCTCTGACTCATTTTCCCTTTATAAACATGGCCAAAGTGTGAGTGTCCTCGTGGGAATTTTCTGGGATTTGATGTGGTTTCTGGAGACATACTTTGAAGATGAAGGCAGTGAATTTCACATGAACAAAAAAAAGTGAGTTGTGGTTCTCTAAAGCTGTGCTTCTCAAACTTTAAAGGGATGCACATCACCTGGGAACCCTGCTAAAATTCTGATTCTGGAAGCTTGGGTGAGGCCTGAGGTTTGGTATTTCTAACTATCTCCTAGGTGATGGTGATACAGCTGGTCCACTGAGGACACCTGGGCAGCAAAGCTAAGTAGCACATTAATTTTCCACGATCAAAGAATGATCTTTAGGTGTGGGATTAATAGAGGGTATTACTCTTTAAATGCAGAACTGGAAAATGCTAGAGTGAGATGGGACCTAAGAGTTATCTAAGATAAACCCTTGTGGGTTTTTTTGGCCATGCCATGTGGCTTGCAGGATCTTAGTTTCCCGACCAAGGATTGAACCTCTGCCCCCTGCAATAGAAGCATGGAGTCTTAACCACTGGACAACCAAGGAATACCCAAACTCTTCATTTTTAAAGGATGTTAAGGGACTCACCCAGAGTCTTACCACAGAGTAATGAGAGATGCTGAGTCTGGCTTCCTTTTAACAGACACAATAGCACAGATCCCAAGTGCTGCACAGCAGGACGAGTGTGTGCTGTGACAGAGGGGAGTGGAGGGGGGCCGAGAAGGGAGAGGAGAAGGGGAGAGCATCTTATTCCTCACCCATCTGCATAAATGAGTTAGATAAAGAGCCTGGTCCACAACTTTAAGAACCATTGAAAATAGTTCTCAGGCTAGCTAGGTTCCCATAAAATTAATCAACCCTCAAAGATTGTATCATTTCTACCACACTTTTCCTTGTAAGCAATACTATCACATTGTGAAAAAGCAGGTAAGGTGGTGTGGATCCCATGCTCACTGTCTAGTAAAAGTCTCATTTCGCTCCACTAAAGAGGAAAGAAACCGACTTGCACTAACACCTACTCTGTACCTAACACACTGCTAGTTTCTTTATATATGGGTATCCCATTTAATTCTTGCAACAAATCTGTAAAATGGATAGAATTATCCCTGTTTTTTAGATGAGAAAAGTGAATTTGAAAATGACTAAGTGCCAAGTCTGTGGTAAAACAGCTAGTAAGCAGCTTAGCTAAGATTCAAATTCATGGCCGCCTTCCCCAAACCCTGAGCTATATTTTTGTTTTCAAGCCTAAAATCATATCAGGCCCACAGCTTAAGTCAACCTATAATTAGCCTCCAAATTTATACAGGCCTACCTCAGAGATACTGCAGGTTTGGTTCCAGACAACTGCAATAAACTAAATAGTGCAATAAAGCAAATTACACAAATAGTTTGGTTTCCCAGTGCATATAAAAGTTATGTTTACACTATACTGTAGTCTATTAAATGCACAATAGCATTATGTCTTAAAAAATGTACATACCTTGGGGCTTCCCTGGTGGCGCAGTGGTTGAGAGTCCGCCTGCCGATGCAGGGGACACGGGTTCGTGCCTTGGTCCGGGAAGATCCCACATGCCGCGGAGCGGCTAGGCCCGTGAGCCATGGCCGCTGAGCCTGCGCATCCGGAGCCTGTGGTCCACAACGGGAGAGGCCACAACAGTGAAAGGCCCGCGTACTGCAAAAAAAAAAAAAAAAAATGTACATACCTTAACTAAAAAATACTTTATTGCTAAAAAATGTTAGTCATAATCTGAGCCTTCAGTGAATCATAGTAGTAACATCAAAAATCACTGATCACAGATCACCAAAACAAATATAATAATAATGAAAACGTTTGAAAAATTGCAGGAAATTACCAGAATGTGACATAGTAACACAAAGTGAGCAAATGCTGTTGGAAAAATGGTGCCAACAGACTTGCTTGACACAGGGTTGCCAAAAACCTTCAATTTGTAGAAAACATAGTATCTTCAAAGTGCAATAAAATAAAGTTTAATAAAATGAGGTATGCCTGTATATGTTCCATTCTCAAAAGCTACAGTTATTTCTAAAAGAAACTTCCTGTCCCACACTTTATCAGCTGTTGGACCTAGGCTTTTAATAACAAGTAACCCAATTTCATCTTTCAAACTCTCCAGCCCATGAGAGTTCCCTACACACTTGAGTGCTTAAATACCTTTTTGTAATGGGCAATAAGAACTTTAAACTCACCAAGAACCACCAGCAAAACTGATGAATAAATCAATTTCTAGAGTCCACTCAATCATGATAGGTGGGTGTAAAAGAACAAGAGAACAGGAAGCATTGCATGTCTGAAAATACAAGTCTCTCAATGAGAAAAGCATTCAAGAAAAGCATTTGATTTCCAAGAGACAGTGTCTGGTAATAACAATGGTGAATATGCATTAGCTTGTATCATCTGAGAGCTTAAATAGATCATTCTGATGAAAGTCTATCCACAGATGAAAAGTTATCTCCTACCTGGCCCTTTAAAACATTCTCCAGTAGAAAGGTAACCGAGCAGAATGCTATGAGGCCTTCCCAGAATAGACCCCCCACCACCTGCCTTTTGTCTGTAGAAAAACTTTAATCAAAGAATAAATTTAATCAGAGAAATGAGAAAATGCAGAAAGAAAGGAAAACTGTCAAGCAAGACATAATAATGACACTTTAGCCATTAAACAAAATCAGGGACTTTTAGTCCTTCCTCAAGGACTATAGATAATATTCTGAGCCATGGCCTTTGAGCTGTTTTGAAGATACTGAAACCCCCAACAGGTAGAACAAGTTAACTGTATGCTGCCCACAAGCACGTAGACCACAGACCAGTTGGAACCAGAAGGTTGATGATGCTGACTCCCAATTACCTCACCACCAACCAATCAGAAGAATGTCCATGAGCTGATCACGCCCTGCTCCTTGAACAGTATAAGACTTGTCACTACCCCCTCCATGGCAGGACACACAGTTTTGAGGGCATTAGCCTGCTGTGGCCCCCTTTGCCTGGCAAAACAATAAAGCTATTCTTTTCTACTTCACCAAAAACTCTGTCTTGGCATTTCTATTCGGCACCGGTGAACACAAGCACAGAGAAATAGGGACAATTGAGGCTCGTAGGGGGACTAGGTCAGCTTCCTCCAGGCAGGAAGCGTAATAGCCCATCAGTGAAATCAGGATTCTAAGCCTCAGGTGGGGTCTCTGAAGGACCAGAAAAGCAGAGGAGGAGGGACTCACTCAAGTTCATCCATTAACTAACTTTTTTTTTCCTTTAGGATCTTCAGTACATAGATTTTAATTAATCATACCTCTGTGTTCAGGGCATATTATAATAGTTATTTCATGTAGGAATCCTCTCTCATTTTCTTTTGTTTTGTTTTCTCCTGTTTGATCCCCAACCCTCATTCCTATTTTTCTCCCCCGACAGGCTTCCAATGTGATGTGTTTGATATGCATCTTTGAATAATTCTATAGATGAATCTGTCTCCGTCCGCTCAGGCTGCCATACAGTGGCTTAAACAACAGAAATTTATTTTCTCACAGTTCTAGAGGCTGGAAGTCCAAGATCAAGGTGCCAGTATGGTTGGTTTCTGATGAGAGCTCTCTTACTTTCTTACAGATGGCCATCTTCTTGCCACGTCCTCATATGGCAGAGAGAGAGAAAGCTCTCTGGTGTCTCTCTTTATAAGGGCAATAATCCCATCATAAGGGCCCCAGCCTCATGACCTCATCTAAACCTAATGACCTCCCAAAGGTCCCACCTCCAAATGCCAACACATGTGGGGTTAGGACTTCAAAATAAGAGTTGGATTGGGGGACACAATTGGTCCATAGCCATATGCAAATTAAAATTTGCATAAATTATACTGTTCTCTTTTTTTAAAACAAATATCCCCCAAAGAACATGCCCTGCTTACTGCTGCCCAGGGAGCAGTTTTAGCCATTTTACTTGGGCAGAATATGCGTAAATGAAAGCAGAGAAAGGTTGCCTCAGGAATGAAGAGAAGGGGGCCAAGGGAATTAATTTCCCTCTATTGGCAGTTTTGCCTGATCCTGGGTGTCATCCCTCCTGGACACAGCACTGGAAAGCCAGAAGCGGATACAGGTGAAAATTTTGCCCATAATCCACACATAAAATTCAGGCATGACAAACTGTCATAACAGATGGATTTTATGCCACTAGTTCTTCCTTTAAAAATTTTTACACTTTTAATATTCACAGCATGAGAGCTACTTATTTTTGCTTTTTACTTAAATAAAATTCCATTATAAAGATTAAGGCCATAATTACCCAGGAAACTGTGTGAGAATGATCTAAGACCTGGAGTCTTAGACTAGAGCTTTATTGTGAAACAGACCGTCATCGAGATAATGGAATAGAAATGTGAACAATGTATAAGCATTTATTTTTCTATTGCCTTGAGGACATCCAAACCAAGGAAGGTAGGCTTCTGAGGTTAGATGTGCGCCAGTGGGTCTCACACTTGAGTTGGCATCAGAAGCCCCCAGAGGGTGTGTTAAGTTTGGGCCCATCTTCAGAGTTGCTGACTCGGAAGGTCTGAGGCTGGGCCCAGGGATCTGCATTTCTCACAAATTCCTACTTGATGCTGACCCTGCTGATCCAAGGCTCTTACTTTGAGGATCCCTGTTCTGTCAAGATGCAGATGCATTGAAAGATTAGAAAATGGACTGGGATTCCCAATTGAATCTTTGTGTTTAGACAGTATATATAAAACATATGATTATTTTTATGTGTGTCTCCTTGTTTTAAGTCCTTATGACTCTCTAGATATATATTTGGAGCACAATTTTTACCAACTACCCAACCTATAATGGGGTATTTAAATACTCTTGTGCCCTCAATTTTTGTCTACTTGATCTGCCAGGTTCTGAGAAAGGTGTGTTAAAATCTCTCACTATGAATGTAGATTTTCAGTTTATTCCTTTGCTTTATTTATATTTCAAAACTATGATGAAAATTATAAATTGCTTTATGATTCTTCTATTTTCTTGGTAGGTGTTTTATTAATATAATTCATCTTTTCTTTTTCCTTCTCAATGCTTTTACCTTTGAGTTATATTTTGTCATTTTAACATTGTTACTCCTGTTTTCTTTTTATTAACATTTGCCTGGCACATAATTTTCCTTCCCTTTACTTTCAATCTTCCTGCACCATTTGGTTTTATATTTGCCTCTTTTAAACAGCTCATAATAGAATTTTTAAATTCAATTCTGAGAGTCTGTGTTGTTCACATAGACTGTTATTCCTGACATGCTTTTACTTTCTGTTATCCTGTTTTGGTTTTCTGTTTAATGTGTACCTTTTTAACTTTTTTCTTTCCCCTGTCTCTTACCGGTAAAAATTTCCATATTCTATTTTTCTCCTCTAATTACTTGGAAATTAAATCTATTACTTACTCTTTAAATAGTTACCTTAAAATTTTTAACATGCACCTTTAAGCATATTTTCCAATGCTTTCCAAAAAATTTATTTATTTTTTTAAGATATATTCAATGCCTGCTTACTCTGTATGAGGCACTGTCCCGGGAGCAGGGATTCTGCAAAGCATGACATGGACAATAATCTCATGGAATTTACATTTGAGTGGGAGTAGAAAGATAATAAAGATGGCCTGTGGGTATTTACAGTCCAGCAAGGAGACCAGTGAAAAAGAAAGAGGGCAGTGGGAGGTGAGGTCAGGAAGGTGATGGGGGCCAGGTCACAAATGGCCACGTGGGTCAGAGTGAGGACCTTGGCTTTTGCATTAAGTGAGTTTGGAGCCATCGGAGGGTCCTGATCAGAGGAGAGAAACCCTCTGACTTGGGCTTAAGCAAGGTCACTCTGGCTGCAGTGTTGAAAATCTAATGAAGGGAAGCAAAGCGAGAAACAGGAAGCTATTGAAAAAATCAGGTGAAATATAATGGTGGCTTGGACCAGAGGAGTGGCCAAGGTAGTGAAAAGTAGTCGAATTCTGGCTATATTTTAGAGCTAAGGGCCAAAAATAAAGTTTGCTGGGAAACCAGATTGTAGTGGGAGCAAAAGAGAGGAAGACAAAGACTTTCTGTGACCTAACTAGTCAGGGTCCCCTGAGCCTTCAGACCCCACTCTCAGTCTCTGTCCTTGGCCCATTTAGCCCAGTTTTAGCAAGAATTCTGCTAGGCTGGTTTAGTGAAAATCTCCCACCTTTGATATCTGTATGGACTGAATGACTCTCCCTCCCCCAAAATGCACATGTTGAAATCTAATCCCTAATGTGGTGGTACATAATTAAGACATGAGGATAGAACCCTCATGAATGGGATTAGCGCCCTTAAAAGAGTCGAGAGAGAGCTTGCTTCCTCTCTCTCGGCTCCCTCCATCATGTGAGGATACAAGGAGAAGTTGGCAGTCTTCAATCCAAAAGAGAGCTCTCACCAGAGCTCAACCATGCCAGCACCCTCATCTTGGACCTCCAGCCTCCAGAACTGTGGGAAATATATTTCTGTTGTTTATCAGCCACCCAATCTATGGTGCTTTGTGATAGCAGCCTGAACCAAGACTTATCACCCTCAGCTACCTTCAGCAAGAATACTGTTGAGTTGATCTAGCATGAATCCCCCTAGCCTTGATGTTTCCTCTTAGAACTTTCCATCCACTGACCCCCACCCCACCCCCCACCTCCACCTCCACTCTGCCCTTTGGCTATAAATTCCTACTTTTCCTTGTTGTACTCAGAGTTGAGCACAATCTCTCTCTCCTCTACTGCAAATCCCATTACAATAGTCCCCCCCCCAAAATAAGGTCTGTCTTATCAACTTTAGCAAGGGCCTGAATAATGTTTTCTCTAACCAGAATAACACTAGAATGTTTCATCCCAAGACTGAAGGCCTGGCATTGCCACTAATGGGAAGAAGAACTGGTTATAGAAGGGCAGGTTGGGAAATATTGGGAGGTAAGTTCAGAACATGTTAAGTCTGAGAAATCTCTTACACATCTAAGTGAGATGGAAAGTGTGCAGTTATAGAGAAGGGACTGCAGGCTATTGGACGCAGCAGGGCTAGAGAGAAGCATTCAAGAGTGTTCAGCGCAGGGGTGGCTTTTGCTGACACAAACGTGGAGGCATCCATGAGGCAAGCAGTGTGGAGAGAAACGAGAAGGTTCTAAGAACTGAGCTTTGGGAAAGTGTACATTCAGAGGTCAGCAAGAGAAGCCAGGGGAAAACTTAAAAGCATAAGATAACAGTCAGAATAACAGGGGGGAAATCCGGTGAGCGCATGTCCTGGAAGCCAGGTAAAAACAGTGACCTATCTATGAAAAGGTGAAGTACGACGAGACCAGAGATGGACCATTGGATTTAGGAATGTCACCAAGATCTGTGGAGACATTCAAAAGATCAGTTTCAGTGGAGACAAAAACCTGTTTGGATTGTTTTCTAGAGAGAATGAGAGGAGAGAGATTGGAGGCAATTATAGACATACTTTCCAAGCCATACTTTGGCTGCAAAGAAGGGAGGCCATTGGTGGCCACTGTCAGGCCAGGAAAAATATTTTTTAAGATGGGGAAAATAGTAACATGTCTGTATGTTGATGGCAAAGATCTGATTGAGAGGAAATAACCCATGCTTGCAAGAAGAGAGAGAAAAGAAATAATGGAGAGAAGGTAGACTATATGGACATATGCCCTTGGAATATATTTGTCGAAAACACCAGACCATTTATTCCATAAAGTTTCCCACAGTCTGGATGTTGGTTGTTGCATTTCCATGTACAGTTTAAAATGGTGGTTTCTAAGCATAACTCTTTAAATAGCAAAACTCTCTCTTTAAAATAAAAATACGATGTGAGCGATATTCACAGTCGATAAACTGTAGGAAGGCACAGCTTTCATGTTGAGGTGCGGCAGGCTAGGAGAGCCCAGATATGCCCTCTCACGTGCGACCCCTCGGGCCACACCAGAACCAAGGGCTGCACTGCAGTTGCTGTGAGGCCTTGGGTATGAACTACTCTGGGGTGGAGAATCAGTAGATAAGCATGGATTTCTGTTCAAAGTGAGATTTTGAACATCTCCACTTGTTTATGGCATTGAGCTGGAATGAGATCAAAATATTATTGCTTGAAATAAACAGAATGCAGAGTTTCCATTTAAAGCTATTGCCGTGACTAGAGATTATTTTCCATAGAGAAGAATCATAAGTAACCATCCTGTTTTGGATTTGTATCCCTCTTTGCATTTTGAGAGTTTTCACAGACATGGTATCATTAAATCCTAACTGCCAACTTCCTGATAGCAAAGCTGAGGCTCTGAAAGGTCAAAGGCCATTATCACACAGCTAATAAATGGGATTTTTCCATATCATGTTCTCTTCTTTGGCTGTCGAGAAAATGGTACTGACCGCAAACATCAATAGGGCATCCTGCACTTTAAGTCGTTTTGCAGAAGTGGCGATGCATCTGGCTCAGACATTCCGTTTCCTTAATGATTAAGGGGACATGTTCTCCAGATGACAGTGCAGAACCAGAGGAACAAGCTGTGGCTACTGAACTAAGCAAAATTAACCAGGTCCGAACGTGGCCCCTTCAGGGCACTCTCACTAACTGAGCAAGGCCTGGGGAACCTTCTAATTCTAATTAAAGTTAGAGAGGGGGTGTTTTTCTTGCTTGTTGTCCATTCCAGGCAGGACGTAGAAACCATTTTACCATGTATCATGTTGTCTCTGATTAGACAATGCACAGATTCTGTCGAAACACAGCTTTGGGGTTTCTTAGAACAGTAATGAAACAGAAGGGTCTCAGCATGTCAAAAAGGAGAGAGAGTTCCACAGGAACATTTCTGTACAGAAACAGAGACCTTACTCAGGACTATGGGTTTCTCGGCTTCTCCAGACTTACAGTAATGACTTATGTGCCATCAGGAGCTAAGGTATTTTCACACCCTCATATTAAGAAGCAGAAAGTTCATAAATATTTACTAGATTGTTGCCTGTGACATATAACTTTTTCTGTCCCCATAAATTATAAAATGTGTTCAGATTCTTACGTCATTGGGGGGAGAAAAGTGTAGGAAAACAATAGACAAAATAGGTCAGTGAAATGGCCAGCTCCACTCTGGTGGGCTGTCTGATTCTTTTCCCTGACAAAACCCCACTATGGAGAGAGAAAGATTCTCAAAGCTCTGGAAGGCAGTAGCTTAAATGAAAGCTCCACATTCCACGATGAAACTGATCAATCCAAGTGACTTCCTAACTCGGAGTTCTCACACTAACAAAAGTTCAAATAATTGACCATTGAATATACTGTTCCCTAACGTAAGCTTCTAAACTAGGCATCAAGTCACATTTTCCAGCTTCCCTTCTGATACTGAAATCTTCACATTGATTTTCTTCTCCTCTTCTGTTGTATCTCCTACATTCTAAACTCGTTTTGATTATCTCAAATAATCAAAATAACCTCAAATGAGAAATAATAATCAAATAATGACTAAAATCTTAGGCCATTTAAGGACATACTGCCATGATGCCACACCCCCAGAGACAGAGCACATAGTTTAAAAACTGGTGGTTCGCTGTTCAAATCTGTCCTACAAACATGTATTATCTATGCCACAAAGTGTTTTAAAATTTTTAGTTGATTACTAAAATTTACAAATTGGAGGATTTCTAATGATTTTATGGTCCAACTTAAAAATTTGGAAAATCTGGCAATACTAGGTTCACTGATTCTCTTGGTGTTTCCATGTTGCCACAGTCCTCACCACTCCCTATTGTCCTTACACTCAGTCTATTTCACTTTATAGGCATTTGAGCTTACAATCTCTTTCCAAATGTAATCCCTACCCAAATGCACCCCCTTCAATAACAGAGGAACCTCTAAGATAAATTTTAAAATCACATTTTCTTGTTCTATTTAATTATTCATTGATTCATTCCAATACTGGCATACCAATGCTAGCCACTGAGGCTACAAAAATGATTAGAACCTTTTTGGATACTATTTTATACATCTAGTACAATGGCTAACATCCCAAAAAACCTAATACCACCAAATGCTGATGAGGATGCACAGCAACAGAAACTCTCAGTCATTCCCAGTAGAAATTCAAAATGGTACAGTCCCTTTGGAAGACAGTTTGGCAGTTTCTTTTGTGTCCCTTCACAATTCATATGTTGAAACCCTACCCCACCAATGTGGTTAGTATTAGGAGCCGGGGGCTTTGGGAGGTGATTAGGATTGGATGAGGTCACGTCGGTAATCTCATGAAGAAGATTAGTTCCCTTATAAGAGTCACAAGAGAGCTTGCTTCCCTTCTCTGTTCTCCATCACGTGAGGATACTGAGAAGTCAGCAAACCTGGAGGAGGGCCCTCACCAGAACTCGACTGTGCTGGCTCTCTGATCTCAGACTTCCAGCCCCCAGACCGTGAGAAATAAATTTCCATTGTCTATAGACCCCACCTATGATGCTCTGTTAGAGTGGCCTGAACTAAGATACATGCAACTGTTTGTAGCAGCTTTATTCATTAAAAAATGCACAAAACTAGAAGTAACCAAGATGTCCTTGAGTATGTAAATGGATAAACTGTGATATGTGCATAAAATGGATTATTAAGTGATAAAAAGGAACAAGTTATTACATACACGACATGAATCTTAAATGTATTTTGCAAAATAAAAAGAAAAACTAGCCTGAAAGGTTATATAGATATACTTGACATCGTAGAAGAGGAAAATCTCTAAGGACAGAAAACAGATCGGCAATTGCAGGGTTTTGAAGAGGGGGCAGGGGGGCAGTGTTTGCCTAGTTGGAAGCACAGAGCACTTTTTAGAGTCATCTAACTAACCTGTATGGTACAGTAGTGGTAGACACATGATGACATGCATTTGCCAGACCCATAAACTTTACAGTACAAAGAGTGAATCTTAGTGCAAGAAAGTAGAAAAAAAAAAAAGACTTAGGAGGTCAGGCTATCCCAGGATGGAATAGAGACAAAAGAACCTAACTTTACTACAAATGTATGAAATAACTTCAGTACAGAGGTGGTAGGAAAAAGGTGCCGGCGTAAGTAACTTTGGAAATGAGTAGAGGTTGCAGGACTAAATTAGGTAAAAGGAAGTTTACATAAGCACAGTACTCGAATTGATAATGTTTTCCCATGGGGGAAGAGGTTAACAATTCTGAAGCCATCATAGATAGATAGATAGACAGATTTCGGAATTGAACAATTAAGTAAATGGATGGCAGATGGTGGGAGCCAGATTTTTCACCACTGGAGTGGGAAATTACAGACAAGCAAAAGAAGACTAGAGTGATCCAGGTAGTAATGGATTTGAGTTCAAGAACATCAGTATGACTTCATGTTTAGCTTAATTTAGATACAGAAGGATACATATAGAAATATTTATAGATATACGTATACACATGAGTTAGTCTACATGCATATATCTTCTTGCTCTCTCAGCTGGGAAGGGCTGGAAGCAGTGACACCCCAGTAGCAATGAGCAATCCTAGGGCCACCTATTAGCTTCTAATACCACTGTCCAATAAAAGGAACCAGGGCTCCTTGAAGAACTGGCTGATTCCAGGGCTGGGACGGGGATTACATAGGATAAGCCTGGAGCATCTTGTAGTGCCAGAAAGTCAGGAAGTGCTCAAAAAAAAAAAAAAAAAAAAGATGGGATTATGTAAAAGGGACACAGGAACCAACCTGAAAGAGCTCCCTATGGCCACAGCTAGAAGAATTTGAGCAACAAAATAATTTAGTACTGGATTATAACTCAATGTATAAAATAAATATGCATGAATCCATACTAATATAAATGACTGACTAAATAAATAAATGGAGAAGAGAGATATCTCCCATAGAGAAAAATCCCAAATAATTTATGTAGATACTCCCCCATCAAGGAGGTTGAGTGTGGGCTGCACTTAGTGACTTGCTTCCAACAAGTAAAGAAAAGCAAGTGGGGAAAAGTACAGTGGAGAATACTGGCAAATACTACCTGAGACAGGTGATGAAGGTTGATATCATCTGTGATAAGTCATGTTGATAGCATGTGACATTTCCCCTTGATCTAATGTGATGAGAATGACACCATACCTCTGCTGTCCTCCTCCCCAAAACAAAACACCAAACAAACAAACAAAAAAACAGTTTAACTATGAGAAAATAACATCAGACAAAGCCAACCCGAGGGACAGTCTACAGAATACCTAACTAGTACTCCTCAAACTGCCAAGGACCTGAAAAACAAGAAAGTCAGAAACTGTCACAGACCAGAGGAGGCTCAGGAGACATGATGACTGAACGCAATGTGGTGTCCTCGACTGGAACCCAGAACAGACCATGGACGTTAAGGGAAGCCTGGTGAAATATGAATAGAGGCTGGAGTTTCATTAATAATACCTACCAAGTTTGATTCCTTATTTGTGGCAACTGTATCATGATAATGTAAGATAATAACAATATCTTACTGAAACCGGGTGAGGGGTACATAGGAATTCTCTGTACTGTCTCTGAAAATCTATCTCTCTACTATCTTTGAAAGCCTACCTCTGTGATATCTATAAACCTAAAATTATTCTGAAGTTAAAAGTCTACTTAAAAGCAAACAAACAAAAAGAAATCTTGAGAAGTTTTCCTATCTAGAAGGCGACATATTTCTTCTGCTTAGAACACTACACCCCTGGTAAACTCTTAATTCTTCCTGTAGCTCTCAGCTTAAGCTATTCCTACACCCTGAACTGGGTCTCTTCTTTGTTACTGCTCATACAATCCTTTTCTCATTATTCCCAGCAATTATGCCACTATATTTTTATCTGGGGAACACTGGTTAAGATCTGTCTTCCATGAGGACAGATACTGTGTCTGTTTTGCTCCCCACTGCATTATCGCAATACCTAGCAGAGAACGTAGCACACAGCTGATGCACAATAAATAGTTTTGGAAAGAAAGGAGGAAGAAGGGAGGAAGAGGGTGATGGAGAAAAAGAGAGAGAAGGAAGAGGGGTGGATATGCATTATGATAGAGCAACTATCATAAGATGAGGCAAATCAGACTGGGCAAGTGGAAAGTGAGTGATGGACAGATAGGGCACAGAGGATTTTTAGAATACTGCAAATACTCTGTAAGGTATTCTGATGGTGGATACAGGTCATCATACATTTGTCAAAACACATGGAAGATACAACATAAAGAGTGAACTTTAATATAAATTATGGACTTGAGTGACAACGAAGTGGCAAGTAAGTTCTTTGACTTTAAAAATTTGCCACCCCAAAATGTCTCTTTGGCATGTGGATTATTCTGCACTGAAAACAATCAAGGCCCAAAAGACTCAGGAAGAAACTTTGACCTTCCCTCTAACTGTCTAAGAGAATGTAGATAGAGGACCTATCCCAGGAAGGGAACTGTCACCGCAGACAACTATAATGTGAACTAGGTAAGGTAGACCGAGAGGAACCTAGCAAAGTCTCTTTGTTAGAATTCCTCCCATTGTCTCTGCAGGGCCCAGGCAAACATTTGCTTTTCCATCTCCACGTGAATTGCCTTCCTCCTCTTGAAGTCCCAAACCACTACCCCCAACAGCCTCTTTTGTGTTTAGCTGAAGATGGTATTTAAGGTGAGGGGTTTGGCCATTTTGGTGAGTTACTCAGTTCTTCTGGGTCTCTCCCATGTATACACGTTATTAAACTTTTGTTCTATTTTCTCCTGGTAATCTGTCTCATGTCAATTTAATGCTTAGTCCAGCCAGAAAAACCTAGAAGGGTAGACGACAATTTCTTCCCCCCAACAGTAACAAACATACCACTGTGGTGGGAGGTTTGGTAGCGGGGAAGGCTATGCATGTGTGAGGACAGGGTGTATTTGGGAACTCTCTGTATCTTCCTCTCAATTTCTCTGTAAACCTAAAACTGCTCTAAAAAATAAAGTCGATTAAAAATGCAATCAGGGCTTCCCTGGTGGCGCAGTGGTTGAGAGTCCACCTGCCGATGCAGGGGACACAGGTTCGTGCCCCGGTCCGGGAAGATCCCACATACCGCGGAGCGGCTGGGCCCGTGAGCCATG
Organism: Pseudorca crassidens; assembly: GCF_039906515.1. Lineage (NCBI taxonomy): Eukaryota > Metazoa > Chordata > Mammalia > Artiodactyla > Delphinidae > Pseudorca > Pseudorca crassidens. The sequence goes on from NC_090313.1 coordinate 10,875,412, forward strand.
GCCGCTGGGCCTGTGCATCCAGAGCCTGTGCTCTGCAACGGGAGAGGCCGCAACAGTTAGAGGCCCGCGTACCGCAAAAAAAAAAAAAAAAAAAATGCAACCAACTTTCCAAAATATGAGCTATACGTTTCATAACATTTATACAAATGGACATATACATTTCATATTTGTACATTCTTACACACATAAAACATTTCACATACATATATAAAACGTGTACAAAGTCGCCTTTCCAAAAGATCACCATTGCGCAGTTGTTTTTGCTTCTTTGTTTTTATTTTCTTTTGTTTACTTTTTGCCCTCTAAAAACAACATTGCAAACTCCATGTCCAATGCACTGATGAAATCCATAGTTTGCCTGAAATGCAATCTTTTATTTCAAGCCATGCCCACTTTTTTAATCGTTTTACATATTTCCTATGTGTCTCTAAAAACATATTTTATATCACCTTGCTATTAAATCTTTAACAGATACAGTTCAACAACATCCAGGGGCAGAAAGGGATGCACTGACTCATAGGTGATAAAAATTCACAGTAAAGCCACAGATGTAGCAGAGTGAGAATTGCCACACCAGCAGGAACTGGAGATAAAAGAGGATTACATGTGATGAAATGTAGTAACTGACTAGAAGTCACCGAAAAATACCAGATGGATGACACTGCTCTGTATATCTCTAATGAGCCTGTAGACTTTATTGAGTATCACTATAGGTTCACTTTTAGTATTTTCCTGAGTGTAATTGAAGTTTATTGATATGCTATTATTGCCCAGTTTAGATGTGACCATAAAAAATACCATTTGATATACTTGTGTCTCCATAGAAATCTTGGGCTTTTTGCTTAAAATGAAAGCTCATAGTCATAATTGTCATAATATTTATTCCTCTTCCTCCATCAGACCTTTACATAGACTATGGACAGTAACTGCTCCAGATAGCATTGAAATTGCAGGGATATTTTCAGGAGTGATTGGCACATAAAAGATCAGACGTGCAATTTTGGATACTACCAAGGCAGACAAAGGATTTTTATGTCGAAGGTAAAAGAAAACAAATTTATATGCTGAAATGAGTTGCCATAGGTGGTGCAGTTCTCTATTAGTTATCATGGGTCTATTTCCCATTTAGTTTTCAATATAGGAAGAGGATAAAAATAACTGTCCGTCTGAGCTAGAATATTTGTTCTGTAAACACAGAAGCCTCAGATCGCAACAAAAGACCTCTCAGCATAATAAGCAAAGGGCATTTCCCTCCACAACAAACATTTTAAATTAAGCTGGAAATAATGGGTGTGAAAATGATTGCTTCTCAGAGCAGCAAAGAAAAACTCTCCGTGGGAATTCCAGGTACAGCTTAGATCATATCACCATTGAGTTCGTATAAACCGATAAGAAGCTGCTCTAAGCCCCAGGTCAAAGGGCCATGCAACTTGATTGTACTTTCACAAGCTGAAAACCAAATTTCCTTATTAAGGAAAACACCTGAATTCTGAACTCTGGTGAGGGCTTGGAGTAAAGTAAAGCTGCCAAAGTGATGTGTGGTCCTTGGGACCTGAGGCTTCCCAGAGGAAACAGGAAGGGAAGGGAACTCCCAGCTGAGGGAGGCTTTCCTTTTCCCCACCCCCTTCCTCTCTCCAACCCACAGACACATGTGCCAGCCGCACTGGTACGCCCCGCAGGTCCCACCCAACACACTTTTTCCATGAACTGCACCTTCAGTGTTGAGAGCAATGTGCCAACATTGGCTAAAGTCTGGACGGCACCTCAACCTACACTTCCAGCCCTGATGCAGTGTTGCTCAGAAGGCTTCGAGCAACAACAAAAGGCTTCAAGCAACTACAAAATCCACTTTGGGTACTTGGAGCCAAGGTTAATTACCCCCAAAGGTCAGCAGCTGTGGCATCAGCCTTTGGAGGACAAGTCTACCTGCAGTTAATTAGGACTTAGGGACTGAGAAAAAGTCAAGTGGGCCCACCCAATCTTTGAATGGGGCTGATTCACAAACTGCCCCATTTCAGCAGCACTGGGTCCCTCTGATGCTGGCAGGCCATCCTCAGGAGTCCCACACACAGACCTCAGAACCCACAGACTGCCGGTCACAGCCACAAAGATCTTGTCACGTATAACGCTGGAGACCAAAATCTGTGTTCCTGGTCCTGAGTGCAAGGTTCTGTGGGTTGCCATTCTTAACAGGTGTCACAGGATACAGACAATGATCATATGAAATTATTATTATTATTATTATCATTATCATTTATAATTCTCTTCAGGGTCAACTTGTCGCTTAAAGCACTTAAGCACTTATTCTTTCAACAGTATTTGTGGGGTGCCTGCTCTTTTTCAGGTAATGGAATTGGAAAGTCTCTCCACTTATTCTAACAACAGTGTGTGTTGAGCACTCAGTGCCAGGCACCTTGATCTATACTGGATTTGGGGAATCAAAGGCTTGGCTACTGCACTTGTGGGGCTCCCATTCTCGGGGGGCGATGGGAAATGTGCCTTCCCACCTCCGGTTTCCATGAGGAAACCATACCGCAAACACTCCTGGCCTCCTGATCCGCTACTAATCCCTTCCCAAACAGGCGGAAGGACTTACCCGGTGGGTTTGGCTCAAGCCTCCGTTGTGTGGAGATAATTCAAAGATTCCCTGCAGGCGGAGGACAGTGGGATCTGCCCTCTTCCTTCTCCACCTGGATCAGCAGAAACAGCCCTCTAGTTGGGTGTAGACGCTTGAAAGACTCTTTCTCCCAAGAGGGCTGCCCAAGGGCTCAACTGAGGGAAAGGAAGGTGCACACCCATCTGGGCACAGACATTAACCTACACCTTCCAGTCCTACATCCCAGCCTCCGTCGGTGACAATGGTGATACTTCAGTTTTCCCTTCATAATGCTTTGTATCTTATTTTCCAGCGAATCCAAAACTTAGATGAAGATGGGGTTGTATAATAGATTCCCTCAAAGATACCAACAGCATCTGAATAGAGGAAATAGAAGGGAAAAAAAAGTAAGCCAACAGCTAATTATACAGTTACTAATTGTGTAATTTGGCACGTGCCTTGCCTTCAAGGACCTTACAATCTATTAGGGAAAATAAGACATGAGTACACGTGGCTTTAATACATAACACACCGTGGCACTGAAGAGACAGAAAGTGCTATAGGACTGACAGAGAGAAAGCCAGGCATGAAATTTACACAGAAAACAAATCACATGATCAGCCAGCCCCCTTTTGGTGTATGCTTCTTTGGCAACGCCTATATGTCTTCTGTGACAATGTCACTCTTGTAACAATGAAGGTGCCAGGATAACTCTGTGTTCCCTGATGAATCCTGGCACCACTGTGGCTTCTTATATTATCTTGCTTCTTGGATTCAACAGAATTTGTTTTGATTATTCCTTGATAATTCATGTCATAATAGCAATAATTAAAACTTCACAGTTTCAGCTTTTCCCTTCCTCAGCTTTTAATCTCACAGCTTATAAAAAATGTTTGCAGCTTTCGAGAATTATAGGAAAATACGGTGCAAAAGCCAAAGAGCATGCAACTTCATTGCAACAAATTGGGTGAAAAAGAGGGAGAAGAGAGTTTGAAATAATAGGTCGAAGAAGAAGCTGAAATTTAGGAGACTGCAGGGAGTCACAGATAAAACTGGTGGCCCTGCCTTCAAAATTTTCATTATTGCTGTAATAAGGACTGTCTTTATGTGGACCCCTCAGTGTATGATGGGTCTAATTCCAGAGGGCCCTCTGACCAAATCTTTCTGTTCTGTAGAGAGGGAAGTGGTGTGTGGGGTTGATCTACCTCTCAGAAGCATCTTGGACTCAGCCTGAGAGATCTCGACTTTTTTCTGCTCCCTTGTAGCTTGTCAACTCTGGGTACCAGACTGGTTACACTAACGCCCTCCTAAGTGAAGAGGATGTCATGTATTTTGAGTTCCCTTGGCTTTAAAAAGATATGTCACCAAGACCTCACCATTATGGTCCTGCTTCTCACAGCCCTCTGCCTTATTAGGGAACTTCCTAACGGAGTCAATGAGGGTGTCACACCTAAAAAGAGGCAGAGAGACAAGGGCACCTGGCGTGGGTGTCATCAACTGTCCCCACCAGCCCACAGTCGTATCTGTCAGCCTGGCCTGCTCCCACGTGCAGATATGCACCCACACTCTTGCGCGCTCACAGCCCCGCACCCCGGGGCCACAGCTGGTTAGACTAGGGGTAGGCAGTGGATACTGGCCAGGCCGTGGTCCCCCCTCAGAATTTGGAATTGAGGGGTCCAAGGAGCAACAGACAGACACAGACGGGCTTTGAGGCTAGATCTGTACTTGGGAGATGTCAGTGGCCTCCGGCTTTGCCTGCTCCAGAGAGCAGCACAGAGAGCCAGTCGGCCCAGAGAAAAGAATGAAGAACAAACCACAGGGAAAGAGACCAAGAGGTGAGCAGGAATATCCCTTGGAATTTTAGCGGAATTCCTGGTTCCTGTAATGATCGTTTCTGAATCCCAGCCCATCCCTGACCTTAAGTTCTAAGACCCATACCTGCCTGTTGCTAAAAGATAAACTGAGGCATACTAAAAAGTTTAAGAGATTATATGAGCAAAAATCATTTCAGGCAGCGCCAACCTGGCTAGGAGGGCTCCACCACCAGGAACTGGGGCAAAGCAAAGCAAGGAAATGATTGATTGGCTGGAGCTTAAAGCCTCGTTGGCTGTTTGTGATTGGTTGCCCTTAGGTTTCGATTTTGTAACCTTGAGGCATTTACAGGCTTCGCTGATTCTGGTTTGCTTACTAGGCCACCACACACAGCATTAGAGCCATCTCAGCCTAATGGCCTCCTTGTTTAATTAATTTAACACTGTGCTCTTATGATAAATTCCTCTTTTTTTATGTAAGTTGTTTTGTTACTTGAAACCCAGAAACCAATACAGTGCAGAGCTGCTGTAAAAAGTCCCTGGGCATGTAAGTTGTAGCAAAAGTCATCATGAACAGTGATGCCTCGATTGTGTGTGATGTCACTCTCCCTGTGAATTCCCTTGGATACCTGAACAGTGCCTGTACGCCTCTCACTTTATATCAATATTCTCCAGCCCCAACCCGAGTGCCTCCAGCCCCTCCTGGAAAATACGGCTAGTAGCTGTTGGCTGGGATGTGCCCAGTCACTCCTGTCTCCATTAAGATAATGGATGGGGACAGTGCAACTCAGATAAAAACACGAGGCTCAGCAGTGTCCAGCCCAGAACATCAAAACACAATGGCAGTCGTTTACATCAGTCACAAGTGGCTCCACTTAACAGCCTTTTTGAAGAAAAAAAAGGAGAAAAGAGCATTCTTGTTGCTGCATTGAAAAGTGTGAAAATGATCATTTGTATAACACAGCTTCTGCCTTGAACACTGAGATGCCCACAATGTAAATGGAGATCAAAATAGCGGCCGGCAAACAAATAATGCAAAAGTGTCTCAAGAAGAACACCCAGGGTTTCGTTTTCAGATTTATTTAAAAGGCTCATGGGTTGCAAGCATCCTTTCTTTCTCATTTCCAAAGGGTTTGTCATGCCTGTCCTGTGCCAGTGTGACTGAGCTGGGTCTCCAGTGCCCTTCTTTAAAGCATGCATAAAGCAGAGGTGCCCAGGGCAGGCCCAGAGCACCAGACCCAGCTGCCACAGTCCTGGAATGCAGGCCACCGCGGGCCGCAGAGCGATGAAAGACCAGCATCAGGCATCTCCAATGCTTTGATTTTCAAGAACAGCTTGACACCCATAGCAACGTGGCTAACGTGAAAAACACAAGATAAAAACATTCCATTTAATTAAAAGCTCACAGTTCAATGGTAGTATAATTATTACAAGTGCATTTTATGGCTGTCTGCATTCATTTTGGGTACATAAATTAATATGCAAATTACCAGCCCCTCTCGTGTTCTTAAGAAGTTCCCCTGTCAGTCTTTTCTCCTCCGACATGTCAGTTGCATAAAGCGTGGCTTTTTAAATGCAAAGTAAAATTCACATTTATGGTTCTTCTGAAATCTCCCTATGCCGGCGAGCTTTGCTTTAGATGAGTGTTGAATTAACAGAGCACACCTCTCTCTGAAGGCCTTCAGGACCACAGAGAGACTGAGACAGGCATGGCCTTCTGACTAATCAGGGTGAGAGACTGTTTTCCATCTCAAGGACCACCTATCAAGGTATTTGTGGTTCTCATTCATCCCTTCAAGGACTTTGTTATGGGAAAATATTGTTCTGATGTACAAAAAAGCAAATTCCCAAACCATAGACAGATGAATTTAATATTATTCACCGGGAAATCCTATAACGAATTACTTAACAGATGGTCTGTAGGTATTTAGAAAATACTTTGCACACAGGCAGCAGACCCTTAGAAATGGTGTGGGCTCTCAGAACACGATGTGCCCAACTGACCTCATTTCCCTCTTTGAGAGAGTTACTAAAATGGCTTAGCTGCAACATTCCATAAGTATACCTCACTGTGAATAAGGCTTTCAGGAAAATCTTTCGTGACTTCCTAGTAGACATATACAGAAGACGAACCAGCTGTGTGAACAGTCCCATCTGTTTTTCTTGGGCTACCAGAGACTCAAAGGTGGGACTTACAGGTGAGCTCTGATTCTAGGCTTGGTACCGTTTCATCAGTATCTCTACTGTTGGCCTGAATAAAGTGAAGGAAACCAGAATATGTCACCTCACGATATGCCTCTTTGACATAAGAATTATTTTGAGCTTAAGGCAATTAAGAAGCTGCAATCACGGAAAAAGTTTCCTGACCTTCCCCTATTTGCTAAAAGCAGGACACAAGTTTACAAAGGGGTCCCTCCTCCCCTCTCTCAGGAAGGACAAAAGCTAATCTAATCTAGACCTTCATCAGCCTGGAGATGGCACCAGAGGAATCTGCATAACAAACTTTACCAACTAGCCTTGATCTACCATTAGTTTTCCCTGCTTCTGACTTCCCTGGGGCCACAAGGTCCTTTTCCTTTTTCTTGGTGCTTCTCTAAAACTTATTGTTCCTATACTAAGATGCTATATAAACTCAAGTTCTAAACAAACCTTTGATTTACTCATCTCTGGTCACTCCATGTGTTACATGGGCAGTGCACATGTTAAGAAACCTCTGTTCATTTTTCTTCTGTTAATCTGAAAGTCTCATTTAAAGGGCCCCAGCTGGAGAACCTAAGATAGGTAGAGGAAGAGATTTTTTTCCTCCCCTACAAAAGTCAGAGAAAATATGCTTGAATGATGTATAAGTGTCTCAATACTAGAAGGGACAACTAATATACTCTTTGTCAGAATTAAAACTCCTGAAGTAAAAACATCTCAGGAGACTGAGCCTATTCAATGAAAAAATTCACTTTTAAAGAACAAGAATGACTCAGTTCATCTGAAAAAAAAAGAGTTTTGGCTTCCAGTGAATCCAAGAGTGCCTGTTAGCTTGACATGGATGAATAAATAATGGTAACAGATTTCATTAAATAAGAATTATAGAAAATAAGCTAAATGAGGGCAAGGGCTTGGTCTTTCTCACTGCCAATGCCAAGAACAGTGACTAGCACATAGTATGTACTCAATATTTATTAGATAAATAACATTTTCTATCCAGCTTTTAAAATTATAAATAGAATTTACATTGATTGTAGAAAATTTGGGAAGCACAGAAAAGCACAAAGAAGGAATAAAAAATTACCCTGAGTCCTGAGATAATCTCTCTTAATATCTTAGTATAGTTCCTTCAATTCTTTTCTCTATGCACTTTTCACATGGTCTAAATAAACAATTTTCTATCATAGCTTATTTACATTATAAAAAATTATTTTCTAAATCTCTAAAATCTTCATAAATGCAATTTATATAACAGTCCAATTTGTAGATGTACCACCACTAACTGTTGGCTATTGAGATCGTTTCAAAATGTTTTATATATTTAAAAGATGCTGGGGAAAGTACCCCTGTGTGTGAAGGTTTTCTATGTTTCAGAATGCGTGAAAACTTCGTTGCCGTTGGAGATCTCCAAAAGTAAACAGAGTTCCCTTATGAAAACAGCCAAGAAGGCAATCATTCCTCCTAAAATACAATGCCTGCCAGGAAAGTGACAGAGAAGACAGTTAACTTGCGTGAAGCATGAGCTTTGGACAGATTTCTGTCTGATTTTGGTTCTGCTGTAAACCAGCTCTGTAACAAGTTTTCCTGCAGCCAAGGCTCAGTTTCCTGTTCTGTAAAATGGGAGTGATAACATGGACTTTGCTGCATTGCTGTGAAGGAAAAAGGGAAATATTGCCTAAAGTCCAGATGTAATAACTTAGGACATGGTGGCTGTTATTGTAAACATGGACATGACTATCCAAGCTTCAAGCGTCTGTTAACAGAGTTCTGTAACTTTGCTCCCTGGAACACATAACCAGTCACTGCTGGCCAGAAAGTTCCTCCAAGTCAACTGAACAACGAGAAAGCTTTGAGAGCAAGCTCATTTTTTAGAGGGCATTAAATTCATACCACATGTACCTCTCCTAACAGTCCCCTGCTACCTTCCATGGTATAGCGTTCCATCTTTGCCTTAAATTTTTTCCAGAAGTTTCCAGAATATCTGTTATCAATCTATATCAGTAGCTAATAATTCTATTCAACAACAACAACAAAAACAGTGAGGCTTGGGCTTTCCTGGTGGCGCAGTGGTTGAGAGTCCGCCTGCCGATGCAGGGGACACGGGATCGTGCCCCAGTCTGGGAAGATCCCGCATGCCACGGAGCGGCTGGGCCCGTGGGCCATGGCCGCTGAGCCTGTGCGTCCGGAGCCTGTGCTCCGCAGCAGGAGAGGCCACAACAGTGAGAGGCCCGCGTACCGCAAAAAAACAAAAAAACAAAAACAAAAACAAAAAAAACAGTGAGGCTTTCCTCCTGTCTCTAGAATCTAAAGCAGTATTGCTGTGGTTTACGTGAACTATAGGGGAAGAAAAATCATCTTCCTTCTACCCTTCTGAGTTCTTGGCTGAGACCCCCTATAGTAAAAGATTAACAAGAGAAAAATAGGTTGAAGCTTATTAACATGTATACCTCATGTACACACGACAGAGACCCAGAAAAACTCAGTAACTCCCCAAGATGGTTCAAGCCACCACCTTAAACACCATCTTCAGCTAAAGACAAAGAAAAGAAGGGAAGAGGAGAGGCTAGTAAGGGGAGGTGATCAGGAAAAGCATATTTAAATCTAAACTTTTCTCCATTTATAAGAGTATCTTAGATTTAGAGCCATTCTTCTCTTCCTGGTACAGAGAGCTATACTCTCAGAAATGAAATTTTCCTTTACAAAGGTAACTTCTATTCTATCTTCAGAACTCCTCCTATGTCTGCTGCTTTTCGAAAATAATCAGCTCGGGCTTCCCTGGTGGCGCAGCGGTTGGGAGTCCGCCTGCCGGTGCAGGGGACGCGGGTTTGTGCCCCGGTCCAGGAGGATCCCGCGTGCCGCGGGGCGGCTGGGCCCGTGGGCTGTGGCCGCTGGGCCTGCGCGTCCGGAGCCTGTGCTCCGCAGCGGGAGACGCCACGGCAGTGAGAGGCCCGCGTACCGCAAATAATAATAATCAGCAGCAGCAGCAGCAGCAGCAGCAGCTCGAGATAATCCTTATGCCAGAGAGTTATATTTGGGGGTGGCATATTCTGCTACCCTTCAGAACAACAGGTGGGACTGCTAAATATCCAAGTAGATGTTGTTGAGGAATGGCTGGTTACCAAATTCATATCTCTTCCCACAATCAAAAAAAATTTTTACTATATCCTTGTATTTTCTTCTACCAAACTTTCATTTCCCAAATCTTTCCTTCTGTTCAATATTTCTTTCTGAAGAAACTACCTACAAGTATTGCTTCCTCCATCAAATAATCAAGGTAAATACTGGATACATTATTCCATGAAGGATCCACCTCCCCTGCCCAACCCGATTTCACATTCTTTCTTCAAACCTAGGTCTTAATATAAAGTGTTCCTATGTGGTAAGCTGAATAATGGTCCCCAAAGATGTCTACATCCTACTCCCTAGAACGTTTGTATAGAACCTTATAAGGCAAAAGGGACTCTGCAGATGTGTTTAAGTTAAGGATCTTGAGATGGAGGATTCTCCTGGATTATCCTGGTGGGCTCTAAATGTAATCACAAGGGTCCATTTAAGAGGGAGGTAAGAGGGTCACAGAAGGACGTGACAACAGAACATGAGGATCAGTATGAGGAAGGGGTCATGCATCAAAGAATACAGGTGGCCTCCAGAAGCTGGAGATGGCACAGAAACAGATTCTCCCCTGGAGCCTCCAAAAGGGACCAGAATTGTTGACACCCGACTGTAGCCCAGTGAGACTGATTTTGGACTTCTGGCCTCCAGAACTGTTAAGAGAATACATCTGTATTGCTTTATAACACTAAGTTTGTAGTAATTTGTCACAATAACAATGGGAAATTAATAATCCTCACTGACTATTATCCTTCTTCCAGAAAATCTTTACTTCATTACCTATGTCCTGTCATCTTCTTTTGTCAACCTTATGAACAAATTACATCTATAGGGAAAAGAAATTCTAATACCACTGGTATTAATTTAAATATTATAATAATTTTTATTGTAATGGTTTTAAAACACGATAAATATTGAATTAAGTATAAACTCCTTGTGCTTATAGCTCTAAGACAACTCTACAACCAAAATAAATTTACAAAGTAATTACAAATAAAACTACAACACCAATACAATTTTTCAAAAATCATTAATGTGATGGATGATGTTTACTAAGAGCAAATCATCAACTTTGAGGTTAAGAGAAGAAAGATGTACACATGCCTTTGGGTTTCACTTATTCTGGAACCTCTTGACTTTAAGCAAGATGGACCATCATTGAAGATTTCACTATTACCTCTGTTGTTATTTTTCCTTTCCGCACTAAACTGAAATATAACCCTGATCCATTTTATTGATGGGTCTGACAATGTCATAGTACATTTGAAAACAAAATACTGGAAACTTCTACCATGTTATTTAAAGGAAAAAATTCATAATTTCACATTTAATACTATAATTGTTGCTAATAAATTATTGAAAAGAAGTATGTACACATTCAGGATCACAGCAACATCAATCAGTACTTCGTGTTGGTTCTTTCATATCGAGCAGCTACATGCCACGTGTTAATTCAACCTTCACTTTTTAATATTTGAACTCCTACAAGTCCCTTTTTCATCCAGTGTCCTTAGCACATTTTTTGGCTTATGCTTAGTACAAATATGATCGCAAGTAGAAAAACAAACAAGGCCTGAAATTTCTAGGCAGTACCCAATTAAAAGATAGTCATGCAGGTCACCCAGCTTGCCATCAAATAAATAGAAGTGAGAATATAAAGAAGGGAACATTTCATAAAACTCATGGACCCTGGAGAATGTAACTATAAGTCCCAGGGGCCAGAAAAGCCATTTTGGAAAATTTTTAATCTAGACTTTTCTCATTTCTCTACCTTCTTTTTTCCTCTCCTCCAGTTGCTGTAATTATTTTGTTCCCATAAATTTCCTTTCCTTCCTTAAGGTGGCCCAATACGTTTTACTTCCCTCTCTCTTGCCTAATGGAAAATCTCACAGATATTAATCTCCCACCTGGAAATCCTTCCTTCCTTATGGCTGGTGGAGCCCACACCCTCCTGGATGAGCTGAGGAATGTAATAAGCCAAGAGCTGCCTACTAGTGACTACAGTGAGCATCATTCCAATTTTGTCTCTCAGCAGATGCGCTGATGATACATTTTTCACCGCGTTCCTTCCACTACAGTTGCTTACAGGGCATTCGAATGACTTACACCACATCATTACCTGATCATGTGGTTCTAAATACACCGACCCCTTGTCCAGAGACTTTCACAGGCGTGACAATGAACATCTGCTGATCTCTCCTCACCCTGTCTGGAGCACCTTGTGAGAGAATCCATGGCTGTAACGCAGCAGCTACATGGGCATCAGGCCTGGGACATCAGCCTCGTCCCACTCCATCCACACAGGTGTGCTCTATCTCCCGAACAAAACAGCTGCAGACTAGGTGGCGATCATTTTTACTCAATTAATATCACTGCTAATATAGCTGTTTCAGAAAAGAATTTTGAAAACACCCAAGTAGTGCAAGCATACTGTCACACATTTTAGAACCTGAACAAAACTACTCAATGCCAAATACTCAAAATAAATATTCGGTTGACTTCAGGTAGAGAAAGCTTCAGACTCATTGAATGTCTCCCACTTTGCATTTGAAACGACTGCATCCTTGTTCCCGAGTCTTCATCCTTCCCTGGGTCCTTGAATTTTGTCTTGTGACTGCAGTTTTTTCTACTGGAGGCAAAGTTTATTCCTTGTCCCGCCAAAGTTAGGTTTGGCTGTGGGATTTGTTCCAGCCAATGGAATGTGGGTGGAAGTGAGAGTGCAAGTCCTGAGCTAAGGCCTTAAGGGGAATTTCATGTTTCTGCTCCCCTTTGTAGACACTTCCAACTTCTACCATGAGACAAATATGCCCCAGCTACCCTGCTTCTCCAGAAAATCGAGAGACAGGAGACCTGCCAAGCCCACCTGTGCCCAGCTTAGATCAAATAAACCCCATCTGTTCGGGGCTGGATTGTGTCTCTTCACATTTCCTATGCTGAAGTCCTAATCCCTAGTACCTCACAATGTGACTGTATCTGGAGATATAGGGTCTTTAAAAAGAGGTCATTAAAGTCAAACGAGGCTTTAGGAGTTGGCCCTAATCCAATATGACTGGTGTCCTTTTAATCAAGGGAGATTAGGACACACCCATGTGCACACACAGAGGAAAGACCATGTGAAGACACAGCGGGAAGGCAGCCACCAGCAAGCCAAGGAGAGAGACCTCAGAAGAAACTAAAGCTGTTGACACACTGATCCTGGACTTCCAGCCTCCAGAACCCTGAGAACATAAATTTCTGTTTAAGCCATTCAGTCTGTGCTTATTTGTTATGGCAGCCCTAGCAAACAAATACACACCACCCAACTCATAGACACCTGAGTGAGAGTAAGTGATTATTGTTTGGAGTCATTGAGTTTGGAAGTGGTGTGTTACCAGTATCACTGTGGTCATAGCTAACCATTATACAGATTTCCAATTTTCATCCACAGTATGGTGTCTTGCAGTCACAGTATAAATGTTATGACTGTATAACACAAAACCAAAGTTCCTGGAGGGCAGGGACCATCTTCCATTTGGCTTAGTGCCTTATATCCAGGACAATGCCTAGCACAGAACAGGCACTTCACAAATGATGGTGGAGTGAATGGACAGGTGAGGAACAAGGGAGTGTACAAATAAATGAATGGATGCTGCCCCTGGATAAACCGAAAACAACCATCAAGGAAATATGAGAGATGAAAGGTACTCCCAGTTTTGAAAATTTAAGGGCAAAAACTGGCATGTGTTTTAAAGTCAATGTGCAAAAAACAGAGAGGGCTATTGTTTGTTTATTTGTTTGGGGGGTTTCTTCCCCACTCTGTCCATGAAACTGCATGTTCACTTTTTGTTACTGTTTAGTCCTTTTAAGTGCTGTATCTCTGGAACAAAAGATTATCTAAGAAGCAAGTTAGCCATTTATCAGGCAGCAACAGGGCCTGCTGCAGAGGCAGCAAGCATGCGACGTCCCTAAGAGCTGAGGACCAGATATTGAGAGCAGCTATCCATCACCAAGGACTGCAGGATGCTGACAGCACACTTCAGTGAGAAGGGAAAAGAATGATGACAGCAAATGTTCACTGAGGCAGTGCACGTGGCTGCTGTCATTTTTTTTCATACCGGTGACTCATTTATTTCGTAAGTGGAAGTTTATACCTCTTAATCTCCCTCACCTGTTTCTCTCATATGGCTACTCTCTTATAATAACCAAGACTGAGTTCCTCTGAGTTCAACAGTTTCATAATGGTTTCATACAATTCATAACATTCCTCTCAGATATGGTTTTGAAGCAATAATCAACTTATTATTACACTCTATGGACAGAACACCTGTGTCCCTCCCCTAAATTCCTGTGTTGAAACCCTAACCCCTAAGATGATGGCACTTGGAGGTGATGCCTTTGGGAGGAAATTAGGTTTAGATGAAGCCATGAGAGTGAATTATATTATCCATAATTCGATGGAATTAATGCCCTTATAAAAAGAGGGTACACCAAGAAGAGGCCATGTGGGGACATCATCAGGAAGAGGCCCTCACCAGGCACCTGACCATGCTGGGACCCTGAACTCAGCCTTCCAGCCTTCAGACTGTGAGAAATAAATGTTGCTGTGGTTTAAGCCCATTAACACCTGTCTATGATATTCAGTATAGTAGCCCAAACTGACAAAGACATTATGTGCTAACGACTGATGAGAACAGACTAATAGATAAGACAATCATAGCTTATGTTTATACTATACGGTGGGCAGTTTGGCATAGTAAAAAGTGCACAGAATTAAAATAGGTCTGTGTTTGAATTGTATCTCTACCACTTACCAGCTGTGTGACTTCAAGCGTTATTTTGCCTCTCTGAACTTTGATTACACAACTTTAAATGGTATAGTAATACCTGTGTTATCTGGTAGTGTGCCTGGCTTGACAAGTACTTAATAAATCAAACCTGTCTTAGGATCACTGTCTTTATTATTTGGCTTTGCTACAGAACAGAACTATTTAGCTCAAAACATTAAACATCTATTTCACTTAAAACTCCTCAAAGGGCTTCCCTGGTGGCGCAGTGGTTGAGAGTCTGCCTGCCGATGCAGGGGACACGGGTTCAAGCCCTGGTCTGGGAGGATCCCACATGCCGCGGAGCAACTGGGCCCGTGAGCCACAGGTACTGAGCCTGCGCATCTGGAGCCTGTGCTCCGCAACGAGAGGCCGCGATAGTGAGAGGCCCGCGCACCGCGATGAAGAGTGGTCCCTGCTCGCCACAACTGGAGAAAGCCCTCGCACAGAAACAAAGACCCAACACAACCAAAAATAAATAAATAAATAAATATATATATATATATATATATATTTTAAACTCCTCAAAGTTAGAGACCAATACTCATTCAGCACATTCTTTTTTATTTTTTAACTGAGGACTTTTTTTTTTTTTTTTGCCACGCTGTGCAGCTTGCGGGATCTTAGTTCCTGGGCCAGGGATCGAATCCTGGCCCGGCAGCGAGAGCGCGGAGTCCTAACCACTGGACCACCAGGGAAGTCCCTCATTCAGCACATTGTTACTGGACATACATACATACCTGTATTTTCCATAGGAAATGAGCCACTATCACTAGGGATAATTGACGATTCAGAGAATCCATTCATAGAAGGAATTTCCCCCACTGATGGTGATAAAAACTTAAATAACTAATTTGAAAGAATGCATCCAAGATGAATATTTTGCAAGCACTGGGTAACTAATTCATTTGAGATGAAAAATAAGTTATTTACTGATTTTAGCTAAATAGCTTAGTGACGTGTTTCTGAAGTTTTTGTTCCCTGGTCACATTCTCATTCTGGCTATATGACAGTATTTTCACTGGCTTCACCATGTTCCCATGTTAAAACTGAAAGCTGTAATTAAACTTAAATTTTTCCATTTTCTTTATGGCAGAAAATATCGACATATCTTCCATCCCCACCAAGGTTGTCTTACAAGATTTTTACCACAGGGTGGGTTCTAAAACTTGCATGTAACATAAGCTATAGCAATGATTATACATTGGGAATAGGTAGTGAGGGTTTAATCAGACCATTTATGCCTTTAGATTTTCACTTTTAACATTCTAGGAAATAAAGGAGGAAAAAAATCCTATTAACCCTTTGTGTCAGAATGTTATCCTAAGTCTATCACCTGAAAAATAGAGATCTTTTTATTTGCTATCCTCAAATTCAGGCATAATACTTAGCAATTAGAAATCTTCTGTATAATAACACTTTGTTTTCTTATTTATTTATGTTTTTTTCTTGGAGGTATTTATGGATTTTTAATAGTTTTATGTTATTTTAGATTTATAGAAATGATATATGCTCATTGCCTTCCCAAAATCAGAAAATACAGAAATTTTTAAAGAATAACAATCACCCCAATCCACAATCCAGAATTAACCACAGTTAACATGTGGGTTTGTAGTCTTTTAGACTCTATATATTCATACACAAAAATTGATTTTTATGAGTCATATTATACATGCTGCTTTGTATGTGTACATACATGCTACATATATAGTTATATTATACATGATTTTTTCCCTTAATAATTTACTGTGGATATCTTTCCATGTCAGTAAATATAGATCTATGCCACTATTTTCAATAGCTTTATAGTATTCCACTGTATAGAACAAAGATTGGCAGACTTTTGTTTCTGTACAAAAGATGGGCAAAGTGGGTCAAATTTGGCCCACTGCCTGTTTTCATATGGCCCACAAGCCAAAGATGATTTTTAGATTTTTAAATGGTTACATTTTGAATTATCATATTAATGCCTATATAATATCCTCAACTTTGCCTTCTGACCCCAAAGTCTAAAATATTTTTATCTAGCCCTTTAAGAAAAAGTGCTGACCCTGGTACAGGTGTATCATAATTCACTTAGTCCATTCCAGACTGATGGATGTGTTTGGCATTTCCAGCATCTCTCTACAGTAAACACCACTGTAGTGAACAACCCGTAGGTATACTTTTGAATGCAGGTCCAAGTTCTTCCCTAGGATAAAATCCTACTAGTGGAACTGGGGAAGCAAAGTAGCTTCGTTGTTAAAGTTATGATACACATTGCCTAACTATCCTCCAAAAAGTTGACCTATTTGTTCGGTTATGGACTGAATGTTTGTTTCCCCCCAGAGTTCATATGTTGAAGCCCCAACTCTCAGTGTGATGGTATTAGAAGGTGGAGCCTTTGGGAGGGCATTAGGTCATGAAAGTGGGGCCCTGGTCTGATGGGATTAATGCCCTTATAAGAAGAGAGAGCAAGAGAAAATCTCTGCCATGTGAAGACGTGGCAGGAAGGTGGCCATTTACAAGCCCAAAAGAGAGCTCTCACCCAGAACCGAATTGGCTGGCACCTTGATCTTGGTCTTCCCAGCCTCCAGAACAGTGAAAAAATACATTTCAGCTGTTTAAGCCCCCAGTCTATGGTATTTTGTTATGGCAGCCAAGAAGACTAAAACAGACTCTCATCCACTTCTGCAACCCTATGGGGGTGAAAGAACCTCCCTTCCCTTCACTCTAGCCTACCAGGGGGGAACAGATCTTTCAACCTTTGACAATATGGTATGTAAACAATGATTCCACATTTTCTCTTAATTTTCATCTTCTATTACGCGTGATGTTGACTCTTAATAAGGTAGAATAACCGTTAGTTCTTTTGAGAAAAATCAGCTTGTCTTTTCCGCATTTACGCATGTGGTATGCAAAACCAGTAGGCTTCCAGAGAATTGTTTCATCTCCTTGCTCTTGTCTTGTGAATGATTAGAGATCCTTATTAATATACCCTCTTTTCCAAGATTTTAAGCATTTTGTGATTCTCTTCTGAGCCATTTCCAGCTACTCTCTCTCCACCCACATGTTTGTAGACAGATGTTTTTAAATGGCTTCCGTTAATTACTCCTGGCTGATGGTAAACTCTCGCAGGAAGTTCTTGGGACTGGAGGCACAGAAACACGTAGTGAGGGTGAAATGAGGTTATTTCACTATATTTTCCATCTGAAACCAAGTCCAACAACCCGAACAGCCCACTCTCCCCACTGTGAGGATGCAATGAAATTCCCCTCATATATCAGCCTTAGAACTTTTACCCAAAAGAAAACTCAAGAGAATTTAGTCAGTATCAGCTAATTTTTATCCTTGGACATGAGGGTGCTTCTGTTCAGAATTTTCTTCAATGCCCAAAACTATAAAAATCTCACTCTCTCTAGCTAGTGAAAAATCAGTACATTCTCCTAATCTCAGAGTTCATTTGAAAACAAATTTCCACATCAAACTTCAACATGTTATTATCTAGCCTATTTGGATGACTATGGTACGTGTCTGATAGAATTCAGTAGCAATAACAATCTCCAAATTCTATTAGGAACTGTCAGTTACACCCCTCAAGTGTCATGAATTCATAGGAATATCTCCACACTAAGTATCTAATACTGCATAGAATATAAGTAGTTGCAAGAAAACAAATTTCTAATTAAACCCACCTATAATATAAAAATGGTGAATCCTGAAAGATCTTGGAAGAGAGCTTATGGAAATCAAAGTAAGTATCACCCCTTCCCATCCTCACTGAGAATTGCACTGACACACACCGGGAAAGCTAAACCTGAAAAATCAATAGCTAACTAATTAGTAGTCATTACCTGTCTGCTGTGCTTGAAAGACCAACCAGAATTTAGATGAGAAACACTGGGAGATTTCACACTGCTGCTTTAATTTCAAATGACGCCACATTAAAGACTGAGCTATTTTCAGAGTATTAAAGAAAGCTGCACCAGGTTATTTGTGTTTGGTTTGTTTGGCTGATTGGTTTGCTTTGTTTTTATTCAGTATATATGTTGTTCATTTATTAATCCATTCAACATTTATTTTTAAGTAACAAGAATAAAAGCCTCTGTATGCCTGCATGCAAGCCCCCTGGGACATGTGCAATTGACCCCTCCTGCTTCAGCAGCCACCTCCCCACTTTCTCTCTAGAAACTCTGCAGCAGAAGTATGATGTATCTGAAAGAGACAACTTGTCAAATGCTTGAAAAACGAAGGAGGAAATCAAAGAAAAGGCTGGAAAACATAAGCTCTCAGTTTCTTCATCTGTAAAATGGGAATGTCAGTATTTATGTTTTAGATGTACCATGAAGATAAAATGAATTATTACATGTGGGGTTCATAGAAGAGTGGCATGTGGTAAGTACTCAATAAATGTTAGCTATTCTTTTTTTTTTTTTTTTTTGGCTCAAATTTTGAGTCAGGTACTATACATGGTGCTGGGAAATACAAACATAAGTCACAATTATTGACTGTATGTTGCTTACAGTCTAGAGCAGGAAGACATTCAAGTAAATTACATATTACAGCCCTGTGTGATACCATTCAATAAGAACACTACATCCCAGACTCAGTGTTAAATACTTTACGTGAATTATCCTGTTGAATTCAATTATCTTATTAAATTTATCTTTATCTTTTAAATTCAATTATTATCCCCATTTTACAGATAAGGATGCTGAGCCTCCGAGAGATTACCCACAGTACTCTAAGCGATACAGAATATCATGTCAGGGACAAAACAAATACGAGAACTCAGGTCTGTATGGACCCAATGCCTACACATGCTCTCTTAACGTCATGCTCTACCTCCTTGAGCAGGTGACACTGGGTAAACAGAGTCCTGAGGACATGCAGCTGTGGGTCCAAATGAAAGGGTGGAGAGAAGATCCCATGGCAGACACACAGCCATGGGAGTCCAGGGGGTAGAACTCCTATCTTGCTCTGAGTCAATTTACTAATCAGCATTGGAGAGTTCAAAATATTCCTAAAGATTTTGAAGTTTAAATAGATAATCTCTCCATCTGTAAAATAATTATTTTGTGAGCATGACGTGGGGCAAGGAATGCTGGCCCAAGGGTCGGAAGAACAGAATTCACATCCTAGCTCATTCCCTACTTTGCTCTCTGAACTCTAGCAATTATATCTTTTTGAGCCTTTGGGTGCATCGTCTGAGAAATGAAGACACTGGACTAGATGACTCCTAGGATTCCCTCCAGCTCTAACACTCTCTGTTCTCTATTTCATGGCTCTGTGTGGTCAGTATGTGTTCAATCAATTATCCTTCTGAGTCTAGACAATTCTCTCAACTCTGATTCCTAAGACACCCAGGTACACCTCCACTCCCAACTCCATTTACTCTTTGAGCCATTTCATTGGCCATTTCTTCCTTTTTAACTTTGGGCCCCGTATTAGATTCCTAATGCTGCCGTAAGAAATTAACACAAACTCTGTGCCTTAAAACAACTCACGTGGGCTTCCCTGGTGGCGCAGTGGTTGAGAGTCCGCCTGCCGATGCAGGGGATACGGGTTCGTGCCCCAGTCCGGGAGGATCCCACATGCCACGGAGCGGCTGGGCCCGTGGGCCATGGCCGCTGGGCCTGCGCGTCCGGAGCCTGTGCTCCACGGCGGGAGAGGCCACAGCATTGAGAGGCCCGCATACCGCAAAAAACAAAACAACAAAAACAAAACAACGCACGTTTATTACCTCACAGTTCTGTAGTTCAGAAGTTGAAATGGGTTTCACTGGGCTGAGATCAAGGTGTTGACGGAGATGCCTCCCTTTCTGGCAGCTCTAGGGGAGGATTCTAAAAGCTGCCCACGTGCCTTCTTGCTCCATCATCCAAGCCTGCAAAAGCCATGGCCACCTCTCTGGTTCTCTTCCGCCTTCCCCTTCCCTTTCTAAAGGCATGTGTGATTACATTGAGCCTACTTGGATAATCCAGAGTAACCTCCCTAGTTTAAGGTCAGCTGATGAGCAAACTTAATTGCACCTGCAACCTTAATTCCTCTTTGCCACAGAACGGTTCCAAGGATAGGGAAGAAGACATCTCTGAGGCTGTTACTCTGCCTACCCCAGGACCCTTTATGCTTCAGAGTCTCTGTGCTACTTTCAGCCAGTTTGGATGACACAGTAGTAGCTGTGTAAGTGGCAGCTGCCAGGGATGTACTACCTGGACGTCTGAGGTAAGCTGCCACCTACCTCCACACCTGTCCCTGAAGTTCACTGCCACCCTTTGATGGGAGAATATGAAAGACCTGCCATGCTTTAAGGATGGAAACTAAAAGTGACCCAAGGATTACCTGGCTCAGTCGCAGGTGCCACACTCCTCAGTCTCCTTTCCCATCACACCCCAAACAGTCCAGCACTTTGCTAGGGCCTCATTCCCACAATGCCTTGCTCTCAGCTAGGCGTCATCAAAGCCATTATTTGCCTGTATATTATTGAAGCTTAAACCAATATGTTAATAAAGAAAAGCCCTAGAAAACTAAAAAACCCCTATAAGAACCACAGGAATGAAATGAAAGGAGATCTTTTACATAAGGTACCATACCTATTGGGTTACAATATAAAATGCCCAGTTAAATTTGAACCTCAGGTTAACAACAAATAATTTTTTAGTGTAAGTACATTTCAAATACTTGATGGAATTACTTAAACTAAAAAAAATTATTTGTTGCTTATCTGAAATTGACATTTAACTGGGTGCCTTGCATTTTCATTAGCTAAATCTAGCAAGCCCATCTATCTGAACCTCTTCAAACGATAGTATCTTACCTCCATATTCCCTCTCGCCAAAGGCTAGATATATTTCCAGGGTTCACTGTTCCCTAGTCCAGTAGAGAACTACGTCATACAGATCCAAAAATATGATAATAATTGTTACCAGAAAATTTTAAAGCTACTGCATGGCAACCATTTTTCCTGCATTGTTTCCACACAGATGTGTTATAACCCTCCAATCAGTCCTGTAAGGAGGAAATTCAGTCTTGGAGAGTATCTTACCTTTTGTTACCCAGCTACTAAAATGCAGGCTGAGAGTTCAAACCTGGGTCCTCCGGCTTCCAGACACTAATGCCATCTCGCCCCGGGAGCCACAGCTTCTGCTCCGTCACATGTTTCCTTGGTTTTGTCATCCACACATTTTAATTCTCTTCACCAGAGCTTTCTTTCTCTGGCACTAATAAAGCCATATTTGACTGTTGTCAAACTTGAGATAAATGTACACGTGGGTCCCAGACAGGAAAAGATGAAAAGCGCAACTGAACTACAGGACCGAAGCGAATACCTTCTGCTGTCACATAGCACAGTAGCTTAGCTATTCCTGCATTGGTAGCTTTTTCTGTATTTCTGTTTTTAAAGTCTGAGGCATATCGTTAACTAGGCTATATCTTTGACTAAGTTGACAGGACCAACTTTTATTTAATCCCATTCAATATTGGATGTGCTCCAAAGCCTACCTTTGATTATCTGGACTAAAGGAGGGTATTGCAAAATGCAAAGCAAGGCAAAAATTAACTCTCCCTTCAGAATCTATTTCCACGCTTAACATTCTGTCTAAACTGTGAAGCAGCGAGTCAGAGACTCCCTCACCTGAATTCTGTCTGGCTCTGCCCCACACACCCCCAGCCCTCCCTGCTCGACTCTCCATAATCTCAGGCTAAGAACAGCTACTGTATGCTCTGGTCTCCCCCCAAGACACAGGGATGGGGTGAGCTTTTGGTCTCCAGAGGGCTGCCCTATTAGGGCACAGCTGAAAACAACAGCTTCATCTTTCAGGACCATAGATCCAGGTCTACTAACAAGTTCAAGTGCCTCCAAGTGATGAACGAGCTATAACTCCTTGCCTATCGTTGAATTATCAATAAAAACCATTTATCTCTTCTTTTCTCCAACTCCGCAGGTGTTAGGAGAACAAGATACACTACACATTATCTCTGCCCTCCAAGGACTCATAGTCTGGAGAAGAATTAGAATAACGAAATACAATGTAATATGAACAGCTTTTAAAAAGTGGTACATACATACAATGAAATATGTATTTGGCCTCAAAAACAATGAAATTCTTTTATATGCTACAACATGGATGAACCCTGAAAACATTATGCTAAGTGAAATAAACCAGACACAAAAGGACAAATACTGTATTATTCCACTTATGTAATGTAATTAGAATAGTCAAATTCATAGAGACAGAAAGTAGAAGGTGTGAAGGGGAAGTGGGGAGTTATTGTCTAGTGGGTATGGAGTTTCATTTGGGAATGCTAAAAAAAGTTCTGGAAATGGATAGTGGTAAGGATTTCACAACATTGTGAATGTACTTAATGCCAATGAATTGTACTCTTAAAAATGGTTAAAATGGGGACTTCCCTAGTGGTCCAGTGGGTAGGAGTCTGCACTCCCAATGCAGGGAGCCCAGGTTAGATCCCTGGTCAGGGAACTAGATCCCACATGCATGCCACAACTAAGAGTCCGCATGCCACAACTAAGAGTCCGCATGCCACAACGAAGATCCCACTTGCTGCAACTAAGACCCAGTGCAGCCTAAATAAATAAATATTTTTTAAATGGTTAAAATGATCAATCTTATGCTACCTATATTTTGCTACAATAAAACTCTCACCAAACTGAAAATTTCCTCTTAAGGTAACCAGAAGGCTTATAAAAAACTGAAGTCTGATTATTTCTTTGCCAAAAAAGGAGCAAGTGCTATAGCAGATACATTTTATAATTGCAAAAAAAAAAAAATCACCTGAATATATACATAAAAGCAGGCTGGCTGCTTAATTCACTAGGAGGCCAGTATGATTTTGCTTTATAACATTCAAAGCATAGGAAAGAGTATCTTTCATTTAGGAAACTAGATAGCATATGACTCAGCTACAAGCTGCTACAGTGGGACGGAAATTGAGTCTCATTTTTGCCAGGGGTAGGAAGAAGGAGCTTTCTTGAAATGTTACAAGAGTCTCAGGGAGTTAGTCATGTCCCTCAAAGAAATCTATCAGAGGTCATAGCTCGGCTGTTTTCCCTAGGACGTGGACTCCCTTCACACCTAACTCAGCCACTAGTGTTCAGTCAGTCCCCAGTAATCTACATAGTGACCCCTCTCCCAACTTCTTGTTATCACTGATCAGGGTTTTTCCAAAAAAATTATACATAACATAGCAGTACTTGTGATCTAGATATTTCTAAATTGTTCCATCTTAGATTTCATTGGCAAACAACATGTAGAACAATAAACATGAAAGTGTAGCTTTCCTTGTGAAAACTAGATATGAAAAGAAAAACTCCATATTGTTACTTAATGCCAGTTTGAGTTAGATTTTGAAAATATCTTGAGCCATAATAAAGGGACTGCCTGTACAAGAGTATTCCCCTTTTACTGTATTCCTTTGCACATCATATGCAAGATATGGGCTTATGCTACTCAGCATCAAAACACCAGGCTCAGTTGTCTATACATGTGAAGGCAATATTTGCAAATGGTAAGGCAGAATTAGGATACATTCCTTTAAAAATACCTTTGAGCATGTTACTAAGAATAAGAAGTATAACAAAAGACTGCTTTAAATACCACATAAAGAAATACAAATTCTATTAATACTGAATTCTTGCAAAGCAAGGTCAAGGAACCTAGGACTTTTGGTAGCTAGACAAGACTGACCTTGGCTTCAGTGATTTAAAAACAAAGAGAAGATTACTGGAGATAAAAGCAGGTTCTCCTAGGTAACGCTATCTGCCCTTTTCGGGAATCAGGAATCGACAGTATTGTGCATTCCTCCTATAGTTTTCATTTTACCAACTTGCCTAACATTGTTTTCTTATTTGTAACATGTGTTGAAAATACTGTCCTGTTACGGTTGATTTTATTAAAAGTCAAAGACAAGGATATAAAGTGATTAATAAAACTGATTATAAAATGCTTTACAAAGCATCATAGCTTTTATTTTCCAAGTAATTAATTCAAAACATTTTACTGAAATGCTAAATGGCCTGGAAGAAGCAGCATCTTACTAATCAATGGATATATACCTTAATCTGAGTTTCCTAGAGAGCATTTTTGTTTCCCACATAAGATATGTATATGTTCAGGTCCCTGGAGTTACATCCCCAAATTAACAACCTGAAAATTATGTGACCATTTCTCAGGGATGAGCATCACACGCTGATAGCAATTCTGAAAGTACACTTGCCATGTACCCTAAAAAGATTTTCTACCCCAGCAGTAAATCACAGTAATACGCTGCTGCTGATAATGCCCATAATGTCAGCATCATCAAGATTATTTGTTGAAGGCAAATATTTGTTGCAGAAATGATCTCTGATTTAAGTAGGAACAGCATGACTGAAAGAATATTGAGAAATCACAAAATTACTGGAAGGCTATAGAATGGCACTGTCCAATAGAATTTCCTACAGTGACAGGACATGTTCCATATTCTTACTGTCCAATACACATGTAGCTGTAGAGCACTTTAAATGTGGCTGGTGCACATTAAACAAAAATTAACTGTAGTTAATTTAAATTAATTTATATAGCTATGTGTGACTTGCGTATATCATATTGGACAGTCCTGCTGCAAAACCAGGAACCAATGTGGGTAGGCAGTAGCCACCACAGCTAAATCCCTCCCTAAAAACTAATGCAGTGAGGACTCATTTCCCCCACAAGACAATGCAGCCCAGGACATGGAATACAGCCACTGTAACTTCTAGAAACCAATGCTGCTTCTACTGGGACAATCTGCCACATTGGAACCACTGTGATCTCAGTATCTTTGTACAGGATGGAGGCATCATGTTGGTTAAGCCTGGGTTAAGGGCCCACTTCCTTCCTCCCACAGAGGAAAGAAAGCAAGTATCTGGCATTTAAAGCTTCCATAGTGGAAGACAACTTGGCATAACCCTTAGCCACTTTTTTCACCAAGATTTATACGGTAGGGCACTCCTCTAACACAGAAATGGGATCCAGATGCTAGACCGCCAAGCAAAAGTGACAAGTGTCCACTGTGTCAGCCTTCTGGTTGTCTAAGATCATCATACACTCTTCTTCTTTGGTAACATTTGTTGAGAGCTCATCAAGTCTAAAATTGTTCTAAAAACTTTACAAAGTAAACAGATTTAATTCTCACAACAGTCTTAGGAGGTAATGTAGTAGGTTAAGTAACGGCCACCCAAAGGCATCAGTCCTAATCCCTGGAACCCATAAATGGTACCTTATAAGGAAAAGGGGTCTTTGTAGATGTGAGTAAATTAAGGATCTTGGTATGGGGCAATTATCGGGGATTGTCCTATCCAATCACACGAAGAGTGAGGCACAGGGAGACTTAACTCACTCAGAAAAGGAGAGGGGCAGGATTGGAGTGATACAGACTGAAGCCCAGGAACGCCAGCTGCCACCAAAAGCCGTCAGAGTCAGAAAGGATTCTCCCCGCGAGACTCTGACGGGGGGAGCGTGGCCCTGCTCACACTGTGGTTTCAGACTTCAGCATCTGAAGTATGAGGCAGGGGGTAGTCACACTCGAGCAAGGACAAGACTGTACTAGTGATGCCTGGGTCTCTGTGTTTTGTGTCACGTGATCCCACCTCTTGCCCCAGCCATGTCCACTCTCAGAGGTGGGAATATGACCAGAGACTGGACAGGGACAAATGACACAGTCTAGAGTGAAATAATGAGCTGAGACCCTCGAATTCCCCCTCTTTGACATTTAGGAAACGTGGAGAATTGGGGCCAATTCAGAGGGTGCTAAAGCCACAAGGGGATGAGGGGGGGCAGGGCAGCCATGGTGGGCACAATTCAAGCTGGAGTCAAGAGAAAGCACAAGTAGTAACTAAGCCGAGATGGTCAGGCTTGGTGGAAAGGAGGATGAAGCTGGCGGGCGGTAGAGCAGAAATGTCTAGAGAAAGAACTACACGGTCGTGAGAACCGGTAAGACAGCGGGTCCTTCAAGCTGCCTTCAATTCCAAATGTGTTCTTATAATAAACACCCTTTTCACGAGGTAACTCAAGTCTCTTGGAACTCATTTTCCCAACTACAACAGTAGATCCTCATGCCAGGAACTCCTCTCACCCTGTTATTTGGGCCGGATATGTCTGGGGTGGGGATGGGGAACTTCCAGCTGAAGGTTGGGTGGCCCTAATTTCAAGGCCAGAGTTAAGCTGAGATTGAAGCAGCTAAGGTCCATTCTCATTATTCAGAGATTCTGTACTTGCAAATTCACCTACTCACTGAAATGTGTTTATATCCCCCAAATCAACACTCAAGGCACTTTCACGATCATTTGTGGACATGCTCAGAGCAGCAAAAATTCAAGTCGCCTGGTGTGCACATTCTCAGTTGAGGTGGAACAAGGTGATGCTCTGCCTTCTTATTTCATGTCAGGCTATAAACAGGTGTCCTTTTCACTGTATATTCAAAGCCACTTTTTTCACATCTTTTCTGTTTTTTCTTGGTTGTTTCACCATTTTAAATGGCCCCCAAATGCAGCACTGAAGTACTGCTTACAGAGAAAATGTGTTCGGTAAGGTTTTTTCAGGTGTGAGTTATAGTCTTTAAACAGAAACACACATAAAACAAGGTTATGTGTTGACCAGTTGACAAAAGCATTGTGACCAGAGGCTCATAGAAACTTAGCCCTGTATTTCCCCTGGGCACAGAGGTGAAGTACTCACTAACTCAGTGTTTTCAGTGACCACAGAACAAAACTGCCCTGAATACAGAGAAATGACTCTATATTGTGTTAATTTCCGGATGGGCAATGACCACGTCGGTCATATTCACATACCCAGTATACAGTAAGTATGTAGTAAATACTGTTTGAATAAAGGAAGAAACAAATTAGTTCATTCACTAAAGATCAAAGCAGCCAATAGCTTGTGTCAGAAATTTTCTTTGCTTTTGGGAATTAGTTCTGAAACAACGGCAATGAGTGTCACCTACATGAGGGTGATCGCACAGGGTTTTTTAAATTACATCCTATTAACTGCCACCACTGATGCAAAAACTGCCAAACTGTACTCAGCACTTTCCTTTCTAGAAATGTTTGACTGTGTTTCACAGCCAATGCATAAGCCCCAGAACAGCGCTTGTTGCTAAGCATCGTTGCCTGTAGAGGGAGAAACTGACATGGTGAGTCTAACGTGCTTGTCTGAGGTCAGCAGTAACACAGGAGAACGGATTTGAAGCTCCTGGTGTGTGTGTCGTAACCCTTAGCCAGTATTCATTTCTTCAAAGTGAAGTCAATTTCCAAAGAGAATTACTTCACCTCCATATAACTGGAGGTGTCACTATAACCAGAATTGCAATTTTAGTGCTTCCGTGTTGGGGCAATTTAGGACTTAAATTTTACTTCATTATGTTTCATTATAAATACTTCCACTGTGAAAACAGAGTTCAGTTGGCAGTCTTTGCCCAGAAGCATCTCAGAACTAATTTAGCATGAGGAATTTAAAGCTGTCTTCCTCCAGCCTTATTTTCTAGGTCGCCCTGGAAGCCACATGGAACAGGAGGATGGAGGGGCACTGCATTCACAGCTCCCAGCATTCACTTTAATCTTCTCCCCAGTGCAATTATCTTACTAGGCACTGAGAAATCTATTACCCGAATTTACAGCAGCTCTGGAGCCATAAGACAGCACAAATTGTTACCATTTTGATTGGAAACATAAATTGCAATCACTTCAGAAGGAAGCTCCACATTGGAAGCCCTTGTCAACCAGAGTGATTTTCATTGGGAAAGAAAGCTGGTCACAGAGGATGGCTGGGGAAGGAAATGTTTCTAAGGTACCATGGTTCCTATCATAGGTAAGGCTGAATGTATTCACTGAGCAGGCTTCAAGGAACATCACCAAATGTAAATTTAGAGGGATTTATAAATGACTCATATATTGTATGTCATGTTCATATTAGCCATAATGAAACAGATTGCAAACACTGAGTAAAGTCGTCAGCACAATATTTGTCATGCCCAGAGAAGCCAGAAATAATATCATAGTTCTCTCCTCAATTTTAAACATGAGCATTAAATCACAGTTTATGCTAAAAGATTAAGCACACATTAGCCTCTTCCAGGGCATATGGATTGGGGGAAGAAGGAAAAACAATGAGAGAAGTAAATGCCCGCAGTCTCATAGGAAGACAGATTTCAGAGTAAGCCATGGAGGCTGCGTAGAGCAGTAGAAGGAGCACTGAAATAAGACTATGAAGACCAAGGCTTGAGCATCTCTCTGCCTATCATAAATGGCTATGCCCTTCGAGACCAGCCACTTAGATTTTCTGGCTCTCAATTCTGTCTTCAGTGAAATGAGGACAATTAAAAACTTCCCTCTCTATGAAGCAGAGTTGTTAGGAAATGCTGTAAAACCATGTCCAAGTTTTTCAGAAGTCTGTATATTACCTGCATATGACATTTAAAGATGGGAGGAAAGTACCCCAATGTTCATAGCAGCACTATTTTACAATAGCCAAGATATGAAAGCAACCTAAGTGTCCATCAACAACAGATGAATGGATACAGAAGATGTGGTATATATTTACAATGGAACACTACTCAGCCATTAAAATGAATGAAATTTTGCCATTCACAGCAACATGGATGGACTTGGAGAGCATTATGCTAAGTGAAATAAGTCAGAGAGAGAAAGATAAATACTGTATGATATCATTTATATGTGGAATCTAAAAAATACAACAAACTAGTGAATATAACAAAAAAGAAGCAGACTCACAGATATAGATAACAAACTAGTGATTACCAGTGGGAGGGGGGGAATTTAGGGGTGGCAGAGTGGGAAGTACAAATTATTGAGTGTAAGATAGGCTACAGGGATGTATTACACAACACGGGGAATATAGCCAATATTTTGTAATAACTGTAAATGGAGTGTAACCTTTAAAAATTGTAAAAAATAAAATAAAAACTTAAAGGTTGGAGGAAAGTTATCTAATGAAAATTTGGATTTTTATAAATGTAAATGTTCATAAAGGCATTGATGGCTCTGATACTCTCCCTATCCATAGTCAAGGCAACTGTACTGGAAGAAAATCAGTCAAGACACTCAAATTACTTTCCCAGCCCTGCTACTAACTAGCTATGAAGTTTGAGCATGTCACAGACATTTTGGATATGAATTTACTCATCTGTAAAATGAAGTAACTACACTAGGTGGTTTCTAAGGCCCTTTCCAGAAAGTTCTACAATTTTATGGAGGATTTTTTCTATCGTCTGTTCTGTGTTACAGATACTTCCAATCTCTTCCCATGTTCATGGGTCTTGTCAATTCCAACTTTCTTGGAAATAACACTGCCCTAAATAGTTTCTGGGCAGAAAGGGGACCACTGAAAGCAAAAGAATGAATTTCCTTTCTTCTCCATTTCTGAGGTCCCATTAAAATTTGTGGGAGTTGGAAATGGGGATGATTAGTTTTAGGATTCCCGATTTCTTGATAGCAAGAGGGTATTTGGAAGGAAAGTTGACTTTGCCAAGTATCACAAACTCCTGAAAGTGATGATATCTGAGCTGAGTGCTTCTATGAAGCATGTTCAATAAAACCAAATCGATTGGGCAAAGCAGTCTTCTACGGCTGAGAAAAGAGGATACAGTGATCAGAGTACAAAAGCTGCCCAGACTTCAATAACGTATTGTTAACTGGCATAATATTCTGAGAAAGTGTGAGCCCTCAAATTAACAGCACTGAATTGAGCCTAATAACTACATTGCAAGACATCATCTCCCCTCCTCAATCAATATTTAATTTTCTCACATGGCCCTCGGCCTCCCACAAGCTTTTATTATGTTTTGCAAGGAACAGCATTGACCTTGGGGTGTGCCAGTCACCTCCAATCTTAAAATCCCCAAACAGCCAAGTGTGTCTGGAAACATTCCCCAGACAAACAGAGGCTAAAATCTATACCCAGAAAAAAAATCTTTTCCTAAAATATTCACTTCATATTGTGTCAGATGTGTCAGATCTTCATCATACAGTAAGCCTAGAATGATTAAGATTTGGAAATCAGCCCATGCTTTTCGGAGAAGTAACTTTAAGAGACTTTGCTTGAGGTCACATAAGTCGAATCAGCAAACTCACACTCTGAGGTTGCATTTTGCTGTCTAAATTTCACATTCCACAATTCTGGAGCTTCAGTCACTGAAACTCAACCAATCTTGGGGGAAAATGATTTTTTCATTTCAATTAACAAAGATTACTCCGGAGTGCGATGATGGGATTAACTTTGAATCTTTGGGGACTTCAATATTTTGTTCTAGCATCTCAATGTTGTATATTACATAGGAGAGCTACATTTTAAGGTAAGGAGAGAATTTCTCAAAATAAATCATCTTCTATTTACTCATTGAATTCATAAATGAAGCGCTGAGTTGACATTTCTTCACAAGGCAAAAAAAACCTTAAAGAGACAGCTCAAGTTCCATCACATCCTCCAAAATGTTCTATGGTTAACTCTATAATAAAATGTTGCCACTCCTAGCATCTGTATTAGATTTGTATTAGGTTTCTGTTGTTAACAAATTACCACAAACTTGTCCACATCCAGCAGGAAATAAGTGCATCTTTGTCCGAACATTTCAGGAATAATCCTTGAGATTCACTATGATTAGACTGGCTTAGGTCTCATGATCTCCTCTGAACCAGTGTCTGGGACCAAACCAGTCTCTGATTGGTTTAAACTATGTCCTCTGTTCCACCTCCAGAGCAAGACAGAAAGCAAGGCTCTTTTATTAAAGTAAGCATAAATGGATGTCAGGCAGCCAAAGCGTTGTGCAATTGTCCACTATATCATTATATTTGAATGTTTTCATCAGTTTTGTTGTAAAGGGATGAGAGTATGTTATGTTCTTTTGTTTTTTTTAATAAATTTATTTATTTATTTATTTTTGGCTGCGTTGGGTCTTCGCTGCTGCACGCAGGCTTTCTCTAGTTGCAGCGAGCAGACTCTACTCTTCGTCACAGTGCGTGGGCTTCTCATTGCGGTGGCTTCTCTAGTTGTGGTGCACAGGCTCAGCAGTTGTGGCTCGCAGGCTCTAGAGCGCAAGCTCAGTAGTTGTGGCGCACAGGCTTAGTTGCTCCGTGGCATGTAGGATCTTCCCGGACCAGGGCTCGAACCCGTGTCCCCTGCGCTGGCAGGCAGATTCTTAACCACTGCCACCAGGGAAGTACCGAGAGTATGTTGTATTCTTAACTACTACCCCACTGTTGGATATATTAGGTTATTTCTAGTGCCTTGCTATTCAAAAACAGTCACCCAAACAGCCATTTTGCCCTGGAATATTCATTTTGAGAAAATTTTCCTAAAATATATTTGCAGGAGCAGAACTACTGAGTCAAATACAATAAGCATTTTTAAGGCTCTGAAAACATATTGCCAAAGTTCCTTCCAGCAAGCATATATCCCTTTACACTTTTGCTAACATTCTGAAAGAATTTCCACTTCAATGCCCTCTTACCAACATGAAGCATATTCATCTTCCTCCATCTTTGCCAGGGGGATAGACCCAAAGAAGACGAAGAGAGAGCTTGATAAAATCAGCAGATCTGATCACGCAACTTTCCTGCATATAAGATTTCAGTAACTCCCCATGACCTTGAGGACCTAAGTCCAAACAACTCCTTAGAATGGCACAGAGTGAAGTAAGCCAGAAAGAGAAAAACAAATATCGTATATGAATACATATATGTGGAATCTAGAAAAATGGTACAGATGAACCTACTTGCAGGGCAGGAACAGAGACATAGACATAGAGAACAGACTTGTGGACACAGTGGAGAAGGGGAGGGTGGGACGATTTGGGAGATTAGGATTGACATATATACACTACCATGTGTAAAATAGCTAGCTAGCGGGAACAGGCTTTAAAGCACAGGAAGCTCAGCTCTGTGCTCTGTGACGACCTAGATGGGTGGCATGGGGGGTAGGAGGGAGGTCCAAGAGGGAGAGGATATAGATATACATCTAGCTGATTCACTTCATTGTACAGCAGAAACTAACACAACAATGTAAAGCAATTATACTCCAATGGGGGAAAAAAAAGAATGGCACACAAGGCCTTCTAATGGTCTCTCCACCTTCCCCACTCCGTCCCCCCCCACCGCTGTTGCTTCCCAACGCACCCCTGGCAGATTGAACTAGAGTTCCTCAGTAGCCTTGGTTCATATTTCTGTTCATATTTCTGTCTTTGCGTATACTCTTCCCTTCTCTGCCTGTCATTCTATTTCCACCTTGTACATACCATCCAATCTCAGCCTCAATCACACAGTATTGCATCAGCGCTTTACATGGCCCTTTCCCATAAAAAATATCTCCTTTTCCTTTTTTACAGTAAAACAGAGTCTTTATCCATTTTTGTATATCTAGGCCCTAGCACAGTGTCTGGCACCAAAACAAGACATAAAGTAAATAACCATATAACCACTGAATAAATGACAGGCGGTAATGGAAAGAGAATGGATATTGACAGAAGAGAGTGGGAAGAAAATCGGTATTATAAGAAGCAAATCCAAATTTGACCTCTGTGATTCTGAACACAAAACTTAACCTCTCTGAGCTTCATTTCATTATGTGACATGAGGCTAGCTAGTCCTTACCATCATATCTTCTTCACAGTATTAAAGATCATATTGAATGTATCAATATGCTATATGACTATCAGATGTACAACAAATAATAAAATAAAAAATATTCTTGGGACTTCCCTAGCAGTCCAGTGGTTAAGACTCTGTGCTTCCAACACAGGGGGCGTGGGTTCATATTCCTGGTAGGGGAACTAAGATCTCACATACCACATGGCCAGGGGAAAAAAAAGGAGAAGGAAGTACAATTATGTTGTGGATGAAGGAATAAAACTTAAATATATATATATATATATATATACACACACACATATGTATATATATTCTTTAGGATTTTAGGAAGCACTGGCTCTGCAACCCTTCATTAGAAGCCTGTCTCGATGTTTTATCCTCTTCATAGACCTCAAACAATGATATGGGTGAGGAAAAAAATGACAGATGGGAAAATAAAAAGTATACAGGAGTAAGTTAACGAAACAGACGACATTCTGGGGGTTCTAAGATGGACTCCAATTACCCAGTATTGAAGCAAATCTAGAGTTGCAGTGGACACAGCTGCTGGAGTTGAAATGGCCCAAAGGATGTTTAACATGATCAGGACCAGACCTGCACAGAAAACAGAACCCACAATCATCATCAATGCAGCCAACCTAGTAATGATGTCTCCCGCCTCATAGGAGATAAAATTGGGAAAAAAGCAGAAAAGGGCAAGTAAGTGATAAAAGAAACAGAGCAACATCCAAGGAGGAAAAAGATTCATTCAGGAAGACGAACTGGCTGGAAGTCTCTGACACACACCCCTACCTACCGATAGGCCTGGCTCCAGCCACGATAAGAGAAAACACAGAATTATACGGAAGAACGAATCTGCAGATTATGCATATAAGTTGCCGACTGGCGGGGTTTGGCCCTTTGGCTGGTACACGCTGACCCTGGCACTGAAGAGAGACTGCATTCACAGCCTCTGGGAAATAGAGGCTGGTTTCAATAGCCGCTGTCGCTTCCCATAAGCCGCACCCAAAGATCTGCCACATGTACCTAGACGGGGCTGCCTCATCTTCCAGCAGATGAGGGCCTGGAGCTTGTGGACATTACAGGCAACCGAGGAGGATTAATTAGACCGTGTCTCCAAAGCACTTGGAGTTCCCTGGAGGGAGGCCTTTTAATTATAGTATTGGCCAGGAGCAAGTGGGAAAATAGACCGGCAAATAATATCAATTTTGTCTGGAGTACAAAAGAATAGTCTCCATTTGGATCATTTTCTTGCCTCAAGTAATGCATCTGTGTTTTCCCACCTTCTTATTCTAGAACCCAGATTTTTTTTTTTTTTGGTCTGCATCGGGTCTTCGTTGCTGCACGCGGGCTTTCTCTAGTTGCAGTGAGCGGGGGCTACTCTTCCTTATGGTGCGCAGGCTTCTCATTGCGGTGGCTTCTCTTGTTGCAGAGCACGAGCTCTAGGCGCGCGGGCTTCAGTAGTTGTGGCACATGGGCTCAGTAGTTGTGGCTCGCGGGCTCTAGAACACAGGCTCAGTAGTTGTGGCGCACGGGCTTAGTTGCTCTGCGGCATGTAGGATCTTTCCGGACCAGGGCTCGAACCCATGTCCCCTGCATTGGCAGGCGGATTCTTAACCACTGCGCCACCAGGGAAGCCCCAAACCCAGATATTTCTTAAATAAGACACATTAATCTTATGCCTCCATTTTCTTGTAGGATGTGCTGTACTATTCTTTTCATTGATATTCAGACACGTTATTATTCAGCTCAATTCATTTTTGAGAACTGCCTTTCTTTTTTTTTTTTTTTTGTGGTACGCGGGCCTCTTGCTGTTGTGGCCTCCCCCATTGCGGAGCACAGGCTCCGGACGCGCAGGCCCAGCGGCCATGGCTCACAGGCCTAGCCACTCCGCAGCATGTGGGATCTTCCCAGACTGGGCACGAACCCGTGTCCCCTGCATCGGCAGGCGGACTCCCAACCACTGCGCCACCAGGGAAGCCCGAAAATTGCCTTTTAAAGAGAGAGAGAGAGATGCTTCTTTTTTCTACCTATTTTGAATTGTATATAAAATGAAGAGCAACAGAATATTTACAATAACTTGGTTGCAGGATTTGGTTAGAAATGTAATTTGTTTGTGAATTAATTCTATTTTCAGAAGTAAACATCAGTTACCAACACCTGAAAGAGGCACACAACACAGTTTAAATTTCTAGGAAATTTAGCTATATTTCAAAATTCAGATAAGAAAGCCAAACAGGGCTTTCTAGTTTTAACACCTTTAACAGGTCCAATCCCACCTGCACAAAAAACTGGTTTAAAAAGTTCATATTTATGTACCTTCCACAAAAGATTGAAATAATCAGCATTTGGGCTCATGCAGGAATTTGTGCACTTACTCATTTGCATTTGGGAAGTGGGAGGTTTGACTCTGTTCCATTATAATTTTATTAATCATTTAGGATTAATTATTTCAATTAATGATATGAAGGAGTTCGATTTGGTGAATTAGGAATAGAGGAAAGATTCTCTAGCATCTACAGACTTGTGTTCTAATTTTAATAAGTTGAAGAAGAATTTGGATTGGTGGGTCCTACCCTGGCACGAAGGGACATGGATGCAGAAAGCAGCATAGACTCTAGGTCGACATACTAGAAGATTAGGGTTGAAATGACAGGGGCTCATGGACTTGCAGGTTTGCACAGTGCTTGGCACAGACATGCCCCTCAATCTTTGCAATCTGTTAAGGCAGGAAAACAAATGCAGGCTTCTCCCACCCTGCCCTCCTCCAGGGAAACTAGGAGAAAGTGGAAGAATGAAAGTGGATTTTGGAAGGAAAGAGAAGCCCAGGGTACAGTCACTTAGCTCACCAGTTCAAAGGCATTTCACCTGTGAGTCTGACCACTTGAGTGGAGGATGATCGTTTTGATAACTAAATTGCAGCCAGCTGCCTTCAGGCATCAAATGCCCTTTCCTGTGGTGCCTAGAAAGCCCTGCCTGCATGTTAGTAGCCATACAACAAACCACGGATGCCTACTTAGGGCTTACACCCCAGCAGGCATGCCCAAAGCCAGGTTGGGGCGTCCTTCCAACAGCTACAAGTTCTGCTCAGTGTGCTCTTTTCCCAGCACTATGCAATGCAACACAGAAATGTTTTTATCCTTTTTAAAAATATATATTTGTTTGTTTGTTTGGCTGTGCCGGGTTTTAGTTGCGGCATGCGGGATCTTTAGTTGTGACATGCAGGATCCAGAAATGTTTTTATCCTTAAACAGAGAAGAAGCAACCCGAGCTAGGGAATTTAAACCATTTGCCCTATCAATAAATAGAACTGAAATCTCCACAGGTCAGGTATTTGGTTGCTTTTTGCCGTAACTGCTTCAGTGTCAGTCCTTCTCTGAAGCTTCCCAGAGCCACTGTCAGGCCCTCACGGTCATCCGTCCCACCTGGTTCCCT
The DNA here is from genome assembly GCF_039906515.1 of Pseudorca crassidens. NCBI lineage: Eukaryota > Metazoa > Chordata > Mammalia > Artiodactyla > Delphinidae > Pseudorca > Pseudorca crassidens. The sequence goes on from NC_090313.1 coordinate 10,911,979, forward strand.
GGATCAAGGGCATATAAGACTGGATTGGATGATTCCCAGCTGTAGATCATCTTTTTCATTTGCATTATGATTTCTTCTTTGATACATTGAGCTATTTAGATGGGTGGTTCAATTTCTAAATGTATGGGGATTTTTCAATTTAATCTTCTTACTACTGATGTCTAACTTAATTACATTGAGGAAAGAGAATGTGGTCTGAATAATTCCAGTTCTTTGAAAGTCGCTGATACTTGCGGAAGGCCTACTATATGGTCTATTTTTGTAAATGTTCCATGTGTGCTTGCAAAGAATGCATCTTGGGGCTTCCCTGGTGGCGCAGTGGTTGAGAACCTGCCTGCCAATGCAGGGAACACGGGTTCGAGCCCTGGTCTGGGAAGATCACACATGCCGCGGAGCAACTGGGCCCGTGAGCCACAACTACTGAGCCTGCGCGTCTGGAGCCTGTGCTCCGCAACAAGAGAGGCCGAGACAGTGAAAGGCCCACGCACCGCGATGAAGAGTGGCCCCCACTCGCCGCAACTAGAGAAAGCCCTCGCACAGAAACGACGACCCAACACAGCCAAAAATAAATAAATAAATTTATTAAAAAAAAAAAAAAAGAATGCACCTTGGGACTGAATCTTACATATGTTCAACAAATCAAGAATGGTAATTGTGTTATGCAAACCTTCTTCGCCATTTTTTAGTCTGCTTGGTATAACAATAATTGAGAGAGATGTGTTGAAATCTCCCACTGGGGTGATGCCTTTATCAGTTCTCCAATTTAGTCCTATCAATTTTGCTTTATATATTTGAAAGATATTTTATTATGTGTATACATTTAAAATATTAAATCTTCCTAGTGAATTAAATATTTGTCATTAAGAAGTAATGACACTAATAATTCACTAATAATGCCTTTTACCTCAAAGTCTATTTTGTTTGATAATAATCTGGCTGTCCAGCAGTCTTCCTAATTGTATTTGACAGGAATATATTTTTTCACCCTCTTTCAACCTTTCTGTTCTTATAAATGTGTTTTGTGAAAACATCATAGTGCTAGATTTGTTTTTTTTTCCCATCTGACTGTTTTTCTGACAATCTTTTAAATTGTAAGTCCAGTTTATTTCTTGTTTTTGAGATTAATGAAATATGTGAACTTGTTTCTGCCATCTTTTTAATTTTTGTCTCTCCCTTTCTATGCATCATTTATTCTGCTTCTGTACCTTTCAATGCCTCTTTTTTCTTCTTTTTTGGTCTTCATTTTGAATTGACAGAGGATATTTGTTTGTCTTCATACCACTTTTCCATTTATCACCTTTACGAGCTTGGAAATTAAAGCACCCTAAACCTGTTCTTTTAGTGACTCCTTTGAAATTGTACTATGTATATTTAACTTAAAGTCTAATAATAGATTATACCTTAACCTCTTTGCCAAAAATACAAGGACTTCAGGGCAGATTTACTATCCTTTCCCTAATATCATTAACAACCTTTTCGTTGACAAGTGCTTTCATTCTGGGTCATTTTTTTTTTCTTTTTTTTTTTTGCGGTACGCGGGCCTCTCACTGTTGTGGCCTCTCCCGTTGCGGAGCACAGGCTCCAGACGCGCAGGCTCAACGGCCATGGCTCACGGGCCCAGCCGCTCCACGGCATGTGGGATCTTCCCGGACCGGGGCACGAACCCGTGTCCCCTGCATCGGCAGGCGGACTCTCAACCACTGTGCCACCAGGGAAGCCCCATGGGTCATTTTTAAGGACAAAAATTAATCATTATTCACTTATCTAGAAACACTTTGAAACACTTAAATTTACCAATTTCCTGGCTCACCATTCCTTTTTACCTCGCAATCCTTCTGCAATCATTTTTCTTCTTCCTGAAACATACTTTTCAGAGGGTTGTTTAATGCTAACTTAGTGGTGGTAAATCCTATGCATTTTTATCTGAAAATCTCTTTACTTCTCTCTCACTTTTAAAAGATTATTTTGCTAGGTACAGAATTCTAAGATGACATTTATTTTCTTTCGTGAAGATGTTATTCTACTATCTTCTGTATTCTATCATGGCCTTTGGGACATCTATTCTCTGTCTGTCTTTATTAATGATCTATATTTTTCTCTGCCAACTTTAAAATCTTCTCTTTGGCATTAGTATCTGAAGTTTCATTAATCTGTGTCTGGAAATGGAATCTATATTTTCATCTCTTTCAACATTCTGGAAAATTCTCAGCAATTATCTCTTCAAATATTGCTTTTTATCCACTCTTCCCTTTCTTTCTAGCATCTCTTAGACTTGTTGTATTACTTCTCATTCTATTCTCCCTCTTAAATTTCCTGCCATATTTTCCATCTCCTTTCTCTGTGTGTATACAGAGAGAGTGTGTGAGTGATTTCTTCAAACGTATCTACCAGTAATATTCTCTTTATGTGTGTCAAGCTCACTGTTCCTTTATCCCACTGAAGTTTTTCTTTTTTCTCCCAACAATTATAGTCTTCATTTTTAGAAGTTCTATTTTGTTTTTCCCTGAATCTCCTTGATCATTCCTGATGTCTCCTATTGCTTCCTCTGAGTGGTAAGGGTTAATGTGTCCAAAGCAGATTCCCTGAAAGCTGGCCTCCTAGAAAAGGACTTGGCTGCCTGAAAAGTTCTGTGGAAACCAGCCACCAGCTCATTGCTTAAGGTAATCAATCCTAGTCAGCCTCAAAGTTTGGCCTGTAGCCCTCTGACCATGCCAGGGGATGGGCTACACTTCCTCATCCATGAACACTAAGTTGACAGTCCAGCTCTGGAGCCAAAGTTCTGCCACATCATATTGCTATTGTATCCCTTCCCAAAGCATGCAGCTTAAAGCCCCTCAGCGCAAGGTCAGGGTCCTTCTTGTGATGTCTGGCTCTGTGCTACCCTTAATCTATGCATTTTACCCAATAAACACTGCTGCAATGAGACAATGCCAAGTCTTCAGGTCAGCTGCCCTCCAGCTGCTGGCCCTCAGTTTGGTACCCACTCATAGGTCAAAATGCTGCTGTTGGCATTTGCTCCCCTGATAACCATTTTCCTCCTGCTAACTTACTACTCAGAGTCACTCACAGTTTGCTCCTTTGGGGAAAGCAGGGAGAGAAAATCCCCTCCATCCTCTGAGCTAAGCAATTCTTCAAAAAGTAGGTCTTATTTAGAATCGTTTTTCAGTAGGAAGATCCCCCCAGAGTATCTCAGCCTCATACTGGTAGAACAGAAGTCTAGGGAACACCTTAAAATTCATTCTAGTTGTGAAGCCTGAAATGCAGCGGTGGTCCCAATATGACACCCATCAGATCTTCGGTCTCTACTTGGCATACCCACCTTGTCCCCCACATACACTCTGACTTTACAGCAAAACCAAAGCCAGAGGTTGGCTTCAGCACCCTCCCCTCCATCTCTGACATCCATTTCTCAAAGTTTCTCAGGTGCTGGTGAGACTGCTGGGATCTAAAATATTGTTGGAAGCTGTTGTTCTCAACCCTGCCTGCAGGTTAGAACCATGGGGGAGCTCTTTTTTTTTTTAAGATTTTTTTGACGTGGACCATTTATAAGTCTTTATGGAATTCGTTACAATATTGTTTCTGTTTTATGTTTTGGTGTTTTGGCCGTGAGGCATGTGGGATCTTAGCTCCCCGACCAGGGATCAAACCCACACCCCCTGCATTGGACGGTGAAGTCTTAACTCCCGGACCACCAGGGATGTCCCCATGGGGGGAGCTTTTAAATATCCCAGCGCCCAGGCAGCACCCCTGATCAATTGCATCATGATCTATGAGTGTGGGACCCACGCATCAGCATTTGGATGCAAAGATAAATAATTCACAGTGCTGGTCCTAGATGAACTCCTCCACCAGAGGAGGACACAGATAAGCAGGCTAGCAAAATAACGTGACCTAGCCCATATAAGAGAGCTGAAGGAGATCAGAAAATGCCATCCCAAAATATGTCACTTTGCCATATGGATTATTTAGAGTTGAAGTCATTTGAAAATAAACAGGTGCAGAAAGAAGCCTTCTCAGAACGTCCCTTATCTGAATAAAAGCAGAAATTTCTGAGAAGTGAGGACTGCCATAAATCTCCTTTCCCTGGAGTTTTACCACCAGGAAGAAGATGGAAAGTCAGCTGCAAGATAAGTCTGCACAAACAACCCTTACTAAAATAACCCTTATCTTCCATTAGTTTCCCCATGTATTTACCTTCCCATAATTTACCATCCCTAGAAGCCCAAATCCCCCTTCCCTTTGTGCAGTCACTTCTCCACAATTTATTGCCCTTTGTTAAGATGGTATATAAGCTTCTGAGTCTAACCACTTTTTTGGGTTTTTACTTTTTTCTTGTAAAGCCCCAATGCAAGTAAAAATATTAACAACAATTTTTAAAAATATGTCTTTTCTCTTGTTAATATGCCCTTTGTTGATTTAATTTTCAGGCCCTCAATCACTGAACATGAGAAAGTAGAAGAAATATTTTTCCTTCCCTACAGAGCTGTGTATATGTATTAGGAGCAGAGAAAAAGAAGTGATTATTTCTATGAAAGGATGAGGGGAGAAAGGTCAGAGCCAGATTCACAGGGGAGGGAGGAGAGGCCCGTGCTGTCTCTTGAAGATAAAATAGAAGTTTGCCAAGTGTAAAGAATTCCAGGCAGAGGGCACAGCAAAGTACAGAGGCATGAAAGAGCAGAATGCCTCAGGAAGCATCAAGCATTCCACTATGGGTAGAGAATGTGGTATATATTGGAAAGCCTCTTAGAAAGATATGAAAGTCATGATCAAAAAGCTCAGACTTTATTCAGAAGGCAATGGAGAAATATTGATGGATCAAAAACAGTAAGGGACTTGCTTGCATGTGCATTTTAGGTAGAGGTAAGGAGATGACACCCCTGCTACTGTCCATGTTGCTCTCGTCATGAGACCAAACTCTCATTTTTTTTTTTTTTTTTTTTTTTTTTTGCAGTACGCGGGCCTCTCACTGTTGTGGCCTCTCCCGTTGCGGAGCACAGGCTCCGGACGTGCAGGCTCAGCGGCCATGGCTCACGGGCCCAGCCGCTCTGCGGCATGTGCAATCCTCCCGGACCGGGGCACGAACCCGTGTCCCCTGCATCGGCAGGCGGACTCTCAACCACTGCGCCACCAGGGAAGCCCCAAACTCTCATTTTTGAATGTAGTTTTATGCTGAGACTGCAGGGCCAGGCCACACCCTTCTAGGTGAGGGGCGCCGTTACTCAGACGGGAGTGAAGTCCCAGTCTCACTCCTCTTGAGAAGACTGAGATTCTAGGCCAGGAATTAAGGACTTAGGAGTTTATTGTGAGGTCAGAGGAAAAGGAGATCCCTAGACATGCTTGAAGAACTCGCTGCCTCAAGAGGAAAGAGGTCTCTGCCCCGGTTCAGGAGCACAGAAGCCAGCAGGGAGCACCACAGGTCTCACCAGGTCACTGAGCATCTCCAGTAACCAGTACAAAATGGCTCCTTGTATTGTCATCCCCTGTTTTTCTCATAAAGAGAAAAGGTTTTTTAAGTGCTGACATGTCAGTCCCAGTCTCAACTGTGAGATGGAAAATTAAACAAAGGGTCCATGTCCTGAAGTGGCAGAGGGAAAGTGAGCTGTGAACATAGCAGAGGTAGCAGCCATGATTGATGGCATCCCCCAGGAGAGGGGGCATATGATGTCCAGATAACACTCCCCTCTCCCCCCAAGAACCTCTTCCACCATTCACTAGGTGGACTGGAGTGTCACTTTATTAAGAAAGCTCAGGGGTCTTCAAAGTAGGAGCTATGGACAACAAGGGACAAGCCTGGAGTCAGGAAACTCCATTAGGAAGATCCACATCCAGTTAAGAAATGATGATGACCTAAGACAGTGAGCATGGAGAGGAAGAAGAAGACACACTTAGGAGGTAGACTCCACAGGGCATAACGAAATGGGCCAGATGCCAGGAGCGCAGGGGAGAGTAATGATCTTGCAAACTAGGATCAAGGGAGCATGCGTGGGAAGCAGCAGGAAAAGCTCCTGAAGAGAGTGGAAGGAAATGATTGACGCAGCATTTTCTGGTCCATAGCACCAACCTTAAAAAATGTGATGGGGTGCAGACTTGGCAGGAAACACAGGAGCCCACTCCTCTGAATGATGAGGACAAAAGCCATGCCCATATTTATATCTGCCAGGGCCCAGCTTGCTGCTGAATACATGTTTAATAGACAAACAGAAGAAAAGGGAACTTCATATTTAATGGAAACATATCAGTGCAGCAACAGTGAGCCTGCTGCCTGGTAAAAGCCAGGACCCAAGTCAGTCTTGCTCCCAATCCTGTGTTCTTTCCACCATCCAGTGCACTGGGGGGATTCAGTTTGGTTTTGGTTTTTGTTCTTGTTTTTCCAGTTTTTTTTTTTTTAATTGGGGATGGTCTCAGTTTTGTTTAACCAGCACTGTTCTCCTAATGAGGGCCATATGCCACATGGCAAACAAGGTATATGTGTAAGGAAACTGAAGCTCAGAGGGGCCAAGTGTCACACAGCTAAGCAGGGTATGAACCTGAACTCACACCCTCGCCTGTCCTGTTCCAAGCCCATGTTCTTTCCACTGTGAAAGGCAGGTTCAAATCATGCCTTGCTAAGCTTCTACTAGTCACTGTGTCAGCCTTGATTTCCTTGTCTGCAGTGCCTGCCTCACTGTCTGCCTCTCATGCCTCAGAGTGCTGGGCACGCACACGAAGACCGTGGTGCAGCCTCTGGTCCAGAGTAAGTGTGCCAATCCACTGGTGCTCATGGGAGGTGGAATAATGGCCTCCAAAGACCACAGTCCTAATCCCCAGAACCTGTGGCTGTGTTGGGTTACATGGTAAAAGGGACTTTGCAGATGTGGCAAATTAAGGACCTTGGGATGGACCTGGATGATCCTAGATTATCCAGGTGAGCCCAGTGTAATCACGAGAGTCCTTAAAAGTAGAAGAGGGACTAAGAAGTAAGGCATAGAGTTGAGGGAGAGAGTGAACGATCACTGAGTGAGTTGCCAGGGACCCTTCCTCACAGAGGTTTGGACAGGCCATCAGGTCAGGCTCAAGGTGAGTAGCCGAGGATGCAGGAGAAACTGAGGTAAGCAAACAGCACAGGTACGTGGTGTGAGGACATCCCTCCAGCTAGGAAGACAGCATCTATCATTGAAACTGCCAGCCCACAGGCCGCAGGTTCTGTTTAGTTCAGCCCACACAGCGAAGCACTTTTTTTTTTTTTTTGCCTCAAAACAAAAGGATTTAGTAACAGAAAAAATGTCTCCACAGTTAAGTGTCTGTCAAAATTTTAGAATTATCAAAACTGTGCGAATGCTCAAATCAATGTCATACACTAAGCTAGTAAAACTTGTCTTTGTAGCTGCAGACTGAAAAAGTCACCCACTTATATTTATTATCACACAAACCACCTTATTTCCTCAAGGTTCAGCTTAAAGCAACATTTAATAGACGAGTTCAAAACCGAACACTTGCTTTGTTTTAACACAGCTGTGCTCAGACGTCTCCATTATGTACTCAGAAACCATCCTGGACTAAGCCAATTCAAAAAATACAGTTCAAAGCAGCGTCCCACTAGCCGCCTGTAGGTATCCTTGGAGATAATGGAGCGCTTCTGCATTGAGGCTTTTGCTCACCATTGAGGGAACCCTTCTTGGACAGGCAGCAGACGAAGCGTTTTTTATTTTTAATTAGCTGCCGAAGTTAAAAATTGGAAGATTTCATGTAAAACTCCAGGCAGGCTGTCAACACAGGCTCACATTCCATGAAACAACAGTGAGCTGGAGAACAGAGGCTCCCTTTTATAGAGACTATCGCCCACTACCCACCTGTACACTTGCCTGGCCCCGGAGGCTTGAGGGCTCAGCCCCGATGTTGGGAAGCTGTGGAAGTGGTGAAGAGTGGCCAGGAGGGGGCAGCTGAAAGCCAGACTGTGAGGTGTTTCAGTCGCCCACTGAGTAGTCAGGAGACACTGGTATTGCCTCCTGTTCTCGTACCTTTCATAAAATGTGACTGGAAATCAAGAAACGGGACTGGTGGGGAGCACAGGAGAGATCTCCACTCTGTAAGTGGCTGAGAGGCAGTAAAGGCCTTTGGAAAAAGCAGAGCCTAGTTTACCTGTAGGAGGCCAAGCTGGCCCAGCCCCTTTCCTTCTGTTCTAGGCTGGGAGGGCCCCAGAAGAGGTTACTGCTCAGTAAACCCATCCTCCAACCTACACACAAATAGCACGTGCTGTCATGGGTGGAACTGTGTCCTCCAAAATTCGTACGTTGAAGTTCTTACCCCCAGTACCTCAGAATGTGCCCTTATTCAGAGTTAGGGTCTTTACAGAAGTAACCAGGTTACAATGAGTTCATTAGAGCAGGTCCTGATCCCACGTGACTGGCATCCCTATGAAAGAGATTTGGAGACAGACCCTCACACAGGGAGAATGCTGTGAACACGAAACCAGCCACCTACAAGCCAGGAAGAGAGGCCTGAACAGATTCTCCCATACAGCCTTAAAAGAAACGACACCTTGATCCCAGACTTCTGGAGCCAGGAGACAATACATTTCTATGGTTTATATAGAAGTTCAATAATTCTGGCTCCAGGACCCCTGTTTATTACCTCTCTTTAGCTTCTCACTGTGCCCCTTCCCAGGCTATCAAGAGCTAGCCAGCTTCCCAAGGGCTGATGACATATTTTTTTTAAAGTTCAACTGAGGAAGAGTGTAGTTGCCTTCGTGCTGCTCACCAAATATTTCTAATTCTCCACTCTTCCAGGGGGCCTGGAGCACCACACTTCCCAGTTCCCGTAGAAGTCAGGCAAAAAAAAAAAAAAGGTCAGGTATGACCACATGACTGGATGGGGACAATGAAATCGGAGCAGAGGTTTCCTGCATCATTTCCAGGAGGAAGGGTTAAAGGGCCCGTGCACATGTCCCTACACCCCCTTTTCCCACTGTGGTGGCCTTGGAAATACATGTTGAGATGGACAGGGTCTCCGGGTAGCCCAACAGTGTGAATGGACTTAATGCCACTGAACTGTACATTTATAAATGGTTAAGATGATAAATTTCATCTTATGTGTATTTTGCCACAATTAAATTAAAAAAAAACAAGGTAGGTCCCTGTATGACTGCAATCAGCAAAGCTCCCTGGACTGTTAGCATGAGCTAGAAATAAACTTCTGTTGGTTAAACCACTGGGATTTGGGGATTGCTTGCAATCTTGCTGCATTTTACTGAACACGGAGTAGATTTAGCTTCTGTAATTCCTCTTGAAAACTCTAGTATTTAACCACAGTTAAAACTCTTCCTCTTAAATAGTAGTTTAATTCTCCTGTTTATTAGAGTTACTACAAATAACATACTTAAGAATGAGAATAGCGGTTTTTGGTTTCAATACTTTCTGACAGCATTTTTGTCAGATTTTTAAATCACTCCAACAACAAAAAGTAGAGGTAAAACGCTACCCTAACATCAAGGCTTAAACCTACCTTGCAATCTAACGGTTACAAAACTCTTTTACCTGTGTTTGTCATGTGCCCCACTAAACAAGCTGAGCTAGGAATCATGCCTTATTACCCCCAACCAAGAGTTGAGAGCACTGAGGTCCAGAGGGACCAGGAGGTGACAGAAGCAGGACTAGAGCCCAAGTTCAAGGGGCCAAGGGCTTCCCTCTCTGTGCCTCACTCATTAGGAGCACTGCAGAGACTATGTTTTCATCCCATTTCTAAACAGCAGTGCCCTATAGTTAAGACAATATAGCCAGCAGTAAGAACTAAAAGTACTTTAATCCAAATTATAGCAATATCTTGCAAAGCTTAGCACAGCATTACAAATAGCTCATTGAACCAAGGCAGTTTGTTTGCAGGGTAAGCAAGCAGATTTTCCGCACAATACAGCAGTGCAGCTGGCAAGAGCAGGCGCTAAGATAAAGGATGAGGTGGGGCGTAAAGGGAGCTCATTTAGCAGTAAGTAGTAGACTCTAATGAAATTGCATTTTGGCCCTGTCATCATCCTTCTGAGAAAATTCCCCTCAAGGTTTTCCATTTGAATCCTGGGCATATTTATGAAGATCAAAGTAATGGCTTTTTAAAATTAATTATGTGAATTTGTAGCTCAACAACATTGAGTGAAAGGCGGGTGTTGTACCCCATGCCTTGTCACAGCTGTACATCACACACATCAAAAGCCCAGGACGCTCGTGAGAGCACGTTCCCTGCGACATCAAGCCCCAAGCAGCCGGGACAGACGGTGGAAAGAGTGCACAAGATCAGTCCCCAAAGTTGTTGTGACAGCTTAACTGTATTACAGTGCTCGGATAATCCCATTTATTTGGCTTTCTCCTCTGAGCGAACGCTGGCCCCCAGCACAGCTATTACCAGGATTAAGATTCACAACTCTGATGGTTCCTCTTGCCCGCTCTAATACCAGCCCTGCTCGAAAGCCCTGGGAACTGTGCCTCGGCCATCAGACTTGCCCCTAGCCTTCGGCATGCTGAGACCCAACAGCGGCTAACTAATTGCAATTAAAATCTGCCACGTGAGTGGAAGAGAATAACATAAATTAATCAGTACATTAGCAGAATTACATTTAAATGTTCAAGTGTGCATTCAACATAGTGGGACATTTTAAATTATAAAGCAAAGTACTTCATTATGGATGCTGATATTTTAATGAGGAAATGTGATGTTTGGTTAAATAGGAATACAATATAGAGACTTCCTTAAAATTAGCATCAATGATGCATTTTTCATTCAAAAGACAAGTTGTGGTCTGTGTAATTCCTGCATATCAATGTGGAAAAATTGCCTGGAGCTGTGGAAACAGTTGAACATCTCATTCTCTGAAGACTTAATAATTTCAGCTGTACTAACTAGCACTTTATGTAAATTGTCAGATAAATCACAGCAATAAATACAGGTTTTAGAAGAACAGAACAGTATGCCTATCCTTAATTTATTCAATCATCAATTCATGTATGCTGAAGCTAAGGGATATGAAAGATTAAACGTTTCAGGCGGAGAAAAAAAAAAGGAAAAGAGGAGAAAATGTCTTTGATAGCCATATGGAAGGAGACTCCAGAGTAAAGGTCCCATCCAATTTTACAGAAATCTTGCATATTAAAATCACTCTATAAAAAAAAAATCACTCTATGATGCATCTAAATATAAAAGATGGGTTACAATTTTACTGTTTGTTTTCAAGTACACACAGTCAAAGCTTAGTAATCAACATATACACCGGAGTTTTAAAAAGACTTCCTTATAAAATCATTATTGTATTTAATTGCATAAAACATAGAATTTAGGCCATGCACATATATTTGAAGGACTGCGTCAGGTCGTCTTTATAATTTGTATGTATCGCTTGAAGCTTACAATGTCAGAGGCACAGATCCCAAGATAAATGATAGAAGGTGCCAGACACTTGGCTTGCTAGTCCTGTCACTGGTTAGAGATGGGGCAAACCAAAATCGGATTTTGTCTTCTTCAGGGCTGGCCTCTGATTTTATTAGCTGTGAGATGAATTCTTGCCGGTTTCTGTGATATATCAAACCCAGGGCAGAGCAGGATTTTAGCTGTGCCGCGCAGCTTGCAGAATCTTAGTTCCCTGACCAGGGATTGAACCTAGGCCCCCCCCAGCAGTGGAAGTGCCGAGTCCTAACCACTGGACCACCAGGAAAGTCCCAGAGAGTGTTTTAACAACAAAGAATAGACACAGGACCACGCCATTTACTGTATATATGAAATACGTGTATTTATTTACAAGTATCCAAGCAAATACAGACCAGAAATGGACATCACAAATAAGCAATGCCAAACACAGACCAAATGAAAATGCAAATAAAACCCGTCTTCCATGATATCCATTCTCAGCGTTGGAATCACTGCCCACTCCCCACTAAGCCCCACTCATGATTCTCTGTTAAAATTGCCTTATTAAGCATGACTTTGCTTCTCTTTCGCAAAGAACAACAGGTCCTAGCTGGCTCCTTCCTTGGGTTTCAGGAGAGTTTTTCTCTTTCCAAAGAAATCTTTCTCCTTAAACAAAGGCTTTCCTGAGTGTAATCACTCCTGTGGTTGACTTTCCTTATGATAATGTCATCATTTTGCCCCAGCTTATAGGAAGCCACCTTCTCCCAGGTAAGTTAGAGCACAGCTTGGCAACCTGACATCTATAAATATACCAGCTCACTTAGAAGCACAACCACTGACAATGTTGGATTTAACATGAGCTCAGTGATCCTGGAAAACAGTGAAGGTTAAGAAATCCCCACAGTCTTTGGCTTACTGCGAAGCACTCTCCTTCCTCACGACTTAGATAAGACTCATGAATGCCTCCCTTGTTTTCCTAGGACAAGGCCAGACACAGACCCTTCAATTCCAACAGTTGACCTCATATAAGACTAGCTGAACTGCTTGTGCCCAATGATAAAAATGCTTTTTAACCAAACTTTGGTTAAGCTTCACTCCATCCTCCAGGCCCTGAATGTTGGCCCATCCTTGGCTTGAGCAGCAGATGGCCCCTCTGGAGAACTGGCTGGCCTCTGGGTCAGATATTCTCTGATCCATCATCCCATCACTTCCCCGACACCTGATCCTTCTAGACTTGATTACTCCTCTCTGTAAGAGAAAAAACCTTTTTGCCTAACTCTTGAGACACTTACAGACCTTATGCTTATAGCATTCCCCCTGCCCCCCACTCCTGCACTCCTTTGGAATAAAGTCTCTCCCTACTAAGTACAGACTTGTGTTTTATTTGACCTCAATAGCCAGTGGTGTCTAAGTGTCTCAGCTGCATGCAAAGAAGTCTCATTCTATTCCACGTGAATTATGAGTACTAAACCTCAGAATGAACCGAGGCTACTGGAAATTACTACAGACAATGGGATTTTCTTAGGTACTATGAGAGTTAAAAGCTCATTATTTTTGTTGACCTGCAAACACAGCAGCCAACCTTCTACACCAGTCTCCACTCACAACGGCCTGAGTCTAGTCTGAACAAAGAATTAGAAAGGAGTGAGTGTGTCTGCCATTCCACAGCTCCCATCAGGGTAAGAATGAATCCTGAACAGTTGGAAGGAAAGTAGGCACAGTGGGACTTGGTATATTAATATGGCAAAGCTCCAAAGCAGGTGTAGGGACACTGATGGTTACAAAAGCTATCATTTCTTTATGGTCTTAGGCCTACTAATTAAAGTGTTAGTTATGAAACTTGCACTTGTGTCTGCATTCATAGATATGTCTATAAATTATGTTTCTTTTATTTTTATATTCCACAAATATATATAGAAATATTCTCAGGAAAAATAATAATCATATTAGGGCACATAATTTCCTCAGTCTACTAATTAGAATGGAGTATTTCATCTCCTCCAGAAATAGCCAAAAGTGAAACCAAAACGAAATGGAAACCAAAGCTAAGGATGCTTTCCATATAGTAAGCTGGAAGTTGGCTGTGTCCACTGGTTTGGGCTTAATAACATGATACCATTTTCCCATGAGTCTGTATTTCTTGTGAATTCCATTTTTCACCAAAGGCAAGAAATGATATTGAGCAAAGGCAAAATTTTAAAAAGATAAGTTCTGGTGACATTTATCTTTTCTCATCTTTCCAGTAGAAATGTTATACCACATACACCATTTTAATAATCCAAAACAAAGCCCTGTGTGGTAAAATAAACAAAGAAAAAAGCCACTGGATTCCATTTTCAGGGCCCACGGGAATGACAAAAGAGGTATGACAACACTTCAGAACATAGTAAAAAATTTGTTACCGAGAGCAAAAAACAGGCAGATGGTGAATGAGAATCATATACATAAATTAAAAGTTTTTTGCTGTGTGGAGCTTCATTTCAAGTTAAACTTCTCAATAATTAAAGTTCTCTTTACTGTAAACATTTTTGTGAACAGGGCGATATTCACTTTCTCCTCACCCTTTTTCCTTAGTGGGGTAGGCAGTTGGATGCAGAGAGGAAGATAAAAGCTCTTTGACGCAGCCCAAGATCAGGAAAAAGATTTGGGAAATACCTAGTTTCACTCACCCAGGCAACAAAATTTTATAAAAAGATCCCAAATAATCCACAGAGGCACAAAGTTCTGACGACTTTCAGGACCCTGATTCTAGCTCAACCCCTGCCCTTTATGGTAGTCACCAGTTCCATTTTTTGACTAAGCTGGTTCTGTTTGCACGCAAGAGTCTTTAACACATACCTGCTGCGTGATTATTTACTGTACTAACTACTACCTAGCGCTTTCTATATGCCAGGCACTCAAAGTGCTCTTGGTACACAACCAACCAAAGGGAGGACTGACCGTTCCTGTTCTACAGACGGGGTATCTGAGGTTTGAAGAGGTTAAGTAAATTGTCCGAAGTCACTCACCTATGAAGAAAGGGAGTAAGGACATAGACTCAGGACCATCTGTATCTTAATCACTCTGCTACCCAGCTTCCCAGGACAGCAGGCCCAGGTCTTGAACCTCATGGATGTATAGGAGATGCACTTCTTCACTGGTTTCCCTACACTCCCTTGTCTCAGCTTCCATAGCTGACTAACCCAGCATTACACACACACACAGAATAACACAGTGTTGATAAGGTTGCAGTTGGGTCTTGGATTAGGATCAGCTTTATTTCTTTGGGTTGACAGTCCACCTCTGCAGTAACTCATTGTGTATAGTTTAGCTATCAGAAGACACTATTTCCCCCTCTTTTTGCAACTTCTTGCTCAAAATACCTTAAGGTCGTTTCCTTTTGTCCTTTGTAACAGTGACATGGGAGAAACAACACAACTACAGAAAGATTAATGTGCTTACAGTAAGCTGGGTGTTATAAAATCGAACTGTACCCACCCCCAAAAGACATGTCCTAATACCCCACACCTAAGAATGTGATCTTACTTGGACATAGTGTCCTTTCTGATGCAATTAGTTAAAATTAAGTCATAACGAGTAAGTGGGCCTTGAATCTAATATAACTAGCATCCTTTTAAGAGGAGGAGAGTGCCATGTGAGGACAGAGACACACAGAGAGAAGATAGTCATGGGAAGACAGAGGCAGATGTTGGAGTGATGCTGCCACCAGCTGAGGAATTCACAGGGCTACCAGAAGCTAGAAGAGGCAAGGAAGCATCCTCCCCTACAGGTTTCAGAGAGAGTATGGCCCTCTGACACCTTGATTTCAGACTCCAGAACTATGCCTCCAGAACTGTGACAGAATAAACATTTGTTGTTTTTTTGTTTTTGTTTTTTTTTGTGGTACGCAGGCCTCTCACTGCTGTGGCCTCTCCCATTGCGGAGCACAGGCTCCGGACGCACAGGCTCCAGCCGCTCCGTGGCATGTGGGATCTCCGTGGCATGGGGACACAGGTTTGTGCCCGGGTCCGGGAGGATCCCACATGCCGCAGAGTGGCTGGGCCCGTGGGCCATGGCGGCTGGGCCTGCACATCCGGAGCCTGTGCTCCGCAGCAGGAGATGCTGCAGTGGTGGGAGGCCCGCGTACCGCAAAAATAAAAAAAAATAAAAAAAGAATGCCCTGGAAGTCAAACTGGAGAGTCACCTCAATTGCTGTCTACCAGCAAAGATAACGACATAGTGCATTTATTTGATTTCTGCTCACAAATTAGACAAAGCATGAGAATTTGATAAAATTTAAAACCTAAATAGAATTGGAGGAATTAGATAATATAATCCAAAATTCTTATAAATGGGGGAAGAAAATAAGATCCTGAGGAGTTGGGTCTCATAAAGTTTACAGACCTAGATGGACACAGAGCCAAGTGGCCTCCAACCCCAAGTTCAATGCTGATTCTTAACAAGCATGAAGAGGGGACCTGAGAAGCCTGACATCAGCAAGATGGCAAAACAGGAGATTCCAGCCCTCATACCTCCACAGAAACATCAATTTTGACAACCATCCAGAGACATACTTCTGTGAGAACCTGGGAGTCCAGTGGAGAGGTTCCAAAGCCCTGTATAAGCGAAAAATTCACAGAAATAGAATAAACGATCCTAAAATTCATAAGGAGCCACAAAAGACCCTGATAGCCAAAGCAACCTTGAGAAAGAACAAAGATGGAGACATCACACTTCCTGATTTCAAATTATATTACAAAGTTGTTGTATGGTACTGGCATAAAAACAGAAACACAGACCAATGGATCAGAATAGACAACCTAGAAATAAACCTATGCATATGGAGTCAACTAGTCAGCAAGGGTGCCAAGAATACACAATGGGGAAAAGATAATCTCTTTGTGTCTCTTTGCTGTCGGGAAAACTGGACAGCCACGCGCAAGAGAATGAAACTGGACCTTTATCTTACACCATATCTTACACAAAAATCAACTCAAAATGAATTTAAGACTTAAATATAAGACCTAAAGCCATAAAACTCCTAGAAGAAAACAGAGAAGAAAACCTCCTTGACAATCGTCTCAGCAATAATTTTTTTGCATATGACACTGAAAGCACAGGCAACAAAAGCAAAAATCAACAAGTGGGACTACACCAAACTACAAAGCTTTTGCACAGCAAACCATCAACAAAATGAAAAGGCATGGGAGAAAATACTCACAAATCATATATCTGATAAGGGGTTGACATCTAAAATATATAAGGAACTCATATAACTCAACAGCTAATAATAATAGTAATAATAATAACAATAATTTCGTATAAAATTGGGCAAAGGAACCAAATATACATTTTTCCAAAGAAGACATACAAATGGCCAACAAGTACATGAAAAGGTGCTCAGCATCACCAATCATCAGGGAAATGCAAATCAAAACCAAAATTAGATATCACCTCACACCTGTTAAATGGCTATTATTAAAAAAAAAAGAAAGATAACAAGTACTGGAAAGGATGTGGAGAAATAGTGTGGTGGGAATTCCCACTATTGGTGGGAATGTAAATTGGTACAGCCATTATGGAAAACAGTATGGAGGGTCCTCAAAAGAATAAAAACAGAACTACCATATGACCCAGCCATCTCCCTTCTGGGTATTTAATCCAAAGAAATTGAAATCAGGATCTCAAACAGATACCTGCACTTCTATGTTTATTGCAGCATTATTCATAGTAGCCAAGATATGGGAACAACCTAAATGTCCATTAATGGATGAACAGATTAAGAAAATGTGGTATATACATGCAATGTAATATTATTCAGTCTTTAAAAAGGAAATTCTGCCATTTGTAACAACATGAATGGACCCGGAGGACATCATGCTAAGTGAAATAAGCCAGACACAAAAAGACAAATACTGTATGATCTCACTTATATGTGGAATCTAAAATAGTCAAACTCACAGAAGCAGAGTAGGAGGATAGCTACTAGGAGCTGCAGGGGAGAGGTAAATGGGAAGATGTTGGTCTACATATACAAAGTTCTAATTATGCAAAAAGAATAAGTTCTGGATATCTAATATGTAGCATGGTGACTACAGGTATACTTGAAATATGCTAAGAGGGTAGATTCTAAGTGTTTGCACCACAAAAAAAAAAATGGTAACTATGTGAGGTGATGGATGCTCACTAGCTCACTAACTTCTCTGAAGTGATTATTTCACAATATATAGATTTATCAAATCATCGGGCTATACGCCTTAAATATATGCAATGAAAACAAAAACAGGAAGAGACTTTACAGACAGAAGTACACCACGGTAAACCACCAAATCTTACCTGGTGGGGTGAAACTTCTAGAACTTCCTCACTTTCCTGATCACAGGAGGGGTAGGGATGGAATAACTCAAGAGTAAAATGTGAGAGTATTTTTCTTCCTTTGGGATGGGGTGGGGGGTGATTCTCACCATATTTTCAGGGAAGGTAGTAACACCTTGTGTTTCTAACATTGTTTAAAATGTAGGTTTTATTATTATTCAGATATGATGAGGCCAACAGATCAGGAGATGATTATCATTGAAGAGATAGTTTGTTATACTTACAGAACCCAAGGTGTTGGGCGGGGTGGGGTGGTGAACACCCTATGGTGTGAGGCCATTCGGGGAAGAACTAGGGTTGGCCAGGAGGCCAAGAGAAAATGCGGGCAGGGCATAACGAAGTCGGTATGTATAGCAATCACGTTGCTTTAGGAATAAATGAAGGATAAGCTTACTACATAAAATAAAATCCAAACAATTCTCTTCGGTTAGTGTAAACTGCAAATACTTCCGATAATTCTGATAATAAAATGACGTGCACGCCGAACCCTGTTATGGTCACCATTCTAATGCATGTAGTATTTTAAATCTCCTTCCTTGTAACTTTCAGAGAGAGCCATCTTACTCTTGTATACTTTTAGATGGTATTATCACAGATAAAGACAAATTATATTACATATTGTTGAAACTTGGTAAGTAGAAATATATCAGCTGTAATTACATAGGCTCTGTGGAGAAAAATGTGGTTTCTGTGGGAAGGAACATGCAAGGCAAGGTAAGTGGGTTTCAGGTTGGCGGGTTTGAAGAGTTTCTGCAGGCTTTGGGGTGCAGGGCTGTCTCCTGTTGTCCGGTACCCGGCCCTGGGATGACAGGCAAATCGACAGTGGCCCCGACTGAAGGAGCTAAACAGAGGACATGGCCAGGGGCATGGGCTCTGCAGTGATTGCTTTGCATGTGAAAGGTACACTGACACGTGTCATTAGCTCTCTCTAGGAAGGGGCTAATCCCTCCAGGGCCAGCAAGGCCCCAAGATGTCAATTTAGCAAATTACAGAAAATAAAAAAGCAGGATTAACACAAACTGTCGCAGGCAAAGCCTATTACCAATTCTCGGGAAATAAAAGTGGAATCTGGGTAATAAAATAAAGTCTAACCTTTTTCTTTTCCTTCGTGTTTAATTTCGTTGCTCACAGGGGGCCGCGCGCTGAGGCCTCGAACCGGGCCCTTCAGGCCAGAGTTGCCGGTGCAAAAATGGCTGCTCCGGCACCTCAGCTGGGCGGGCCGTGTGCAGAGAGGCCGTGCTGGGCGCCCAGCGCCTGCGCCTGCGCCTGGGCCTGGGCCTGCGCCTGCGCCTGCGCCTGCGCCTAGGCCTGCGCTTGCCCTGCGAGAACCCCGCCCCCTCCCTGCAGCTGAGATCCCTGTAAAGCGGCCCCATCCACTGCCTTCTGGCGAGGACCTGTTCTCTAGAGCGCGAGCTCGCGCTTCTCCGTTCTCTGATCAGAGAAGGAAGCTTCCCTTTGCTTCTGACCCAAATTTGGACTCATTCTGTTGGCTTGAATGACACCAGGCAAGAGAACCCTTATTGGGGAGTGACTTGGGAGGATCTGTAACAAAACATCTAAGCCCTTGCTGGTGGGCCCTCAGGAATGAACTGTTTGGTCAGCGGACCTGAAAATGGAAGAATAGGACCCTGAGGGATAGGGAGAGGGGATGAAGAGAGTCAGGAAAGGGGGAAGGGTCTTGAATCTTTGAAAACTAGATACTTCAGCCCTATCCTGAGAACGCTCTGGGGAGCAGTAAGAGCCAGAATGTGTGGACGAGGACAGGTGTGCAGGGCAGGGCAGGGAATCTTGCGGGAGACCAGCACCAATCCCAGCACACTTGGGAATAAGTAAGGATGCCCAAACAATCAGGGTTGGCATCCTCCAATTTTTAAATAACTCAGCAGTAACGTGAGAGGCGATCTGTTTACCAAGTCAACAATCTGAGAAGTATCGGGTCAAAAAGAGTAACTCAATTCCCCATATCATCAGGTACAATTAAACCTAGATTATTAATATGAATGTTTTCATCATTATAGACCTATCAGGATGGTTCAGAGCAATCACATATCGATACGTAAAGGTTGGCCTATTAACTACTAAAATTAATTTTTTTAACATCTTTATTGGGGTGTAATTGCTTTACAATGGTGTGTTAGTTTCTGCTTTATAACAAAGTGAATCAGTTATACATATACATATGTTCCCATATCTCTTCCCTCTTGCGTCTCCCTCCCTCCCACCCTCCCTATTAATTTTTAAGATTTTTTTTTTCCCCTCAATTTAAAATTCCCTTGTGTTTAAAATATTCCTTACTGGTTAGGTAAGAAAATCCTGGAGAATTGTCAGTGTCCTTGATGACATAAAGGTTTTTGCCTTCAGGATAATCAATCATTCCGAAATAGTCAGATGCTATGTTCCCATGCTGGTTACTGAGAACTCCCACATGGCACAAAGAACTCGTCAGAACACTGTGCTAAGGGACCTGACTAACCTTTAGCCTGGCTTCTACCTGTACTATACTATATCCCTAAAGGTGACCCCAGCCCTCCACGCTGCGTTTTCATTCAAGAAAACACAATGCTGCTAAATTGAAAAATGTACATTGTCCCAACCCACGTTGCTAAATCATTACTAGTAATTCTCCACTTACTCTCCCTCTGCAATTTTCCATTTCCCCATCTCCCTCCTAGTCCCTTTTTGTTCCCTCCTTTTCACTTCCCCACAGACCCCACTTCCCCTTCTCTCTTTAAAAACTTCAGTCACCTTGTCTTAATTGGAGTTGAGCTCAGTTGACACTGCCGTCTCTCTTCCCTACTGCCGTCATCTGAATAAAAGCTACCTTGCTGGGACTTCCCTGGCGGTCCAGTGGTTAAGACTCCGCAATTCCAATGCAGGAGGCACAGGTTCAATCCCTGGTGGGGGAACTAAGATCTCACATGCTGTGCAGTCAAAAAAATAAAAAGCTGTCTTGCCACTAGCATTGAGCATCCAGGGCTGGTTTTCTTTGACATTGCTGGAATAAATTAACCAGAATCATTCAGTCTCATCACCAAAATGTGGCTCCCTTTTTCCCTTATGCCCCTGCTATAAGCGACAGATCAAGAATGGAACCTTCTGGCAGAAATATCAGAAGAATGATAGCCTCAGGAGAGCACTGTTCCAGATATTCATGAGGCCATGACATCACTGTAAGGTGATGTCTCCACCTACCAGACTGTCCCTGGGACCAAGATAGGATTCCCAGCACTCCTATAGCCCAGCAGCAGGCAACTTTGTGACAGCCAACTGCTGACCCAAGATCCAGCAGAACATGAATCAACTGTGTAGGACTAACTGGAACTGAAAAGCATAATTTAATTGTGGTTAGTGTCATTTTTCTCACAGCTGTTGACCAGAAACAAATAGACTGCCAGATATTTCTCCGGCAAAGTTGAGTTTATTTGGGATCAGCAGAGAATTGCAATTCAGGGTCTGCAACCACTGTGAGCTGTGTTCAAGTCCCCCGCACAGCAAGGGAAGGAGAACTCTTTTATAGAGGGGAAAAGGAAGTTGGGAGGGCTCTAGTAAACAAAGAGTCCATGGCTTTTCATTGGCTGAAGCCCTGCCAGGGAAAAGGAGTCTTCATTCTACTTACAGGGGTTGGGCCTTATCTTTGCAGGATGTCAGAGCTCCCCCTTCTGGTCTCCCAACTCTATCTAATCTGTTTAATTAATTTTTTAATAAACAGATGTCTGTTCATTAATTTTTTACATAGCCACAGGAAAAAACACCTTTCTTTCACCTTGCTCTATCTTTTCTTTCTAGTATTTAGCAGGCTAATCTTGTGCAAACTGCAAGAAAACACTCATTGAAAAGTATGTTGCTCCAAATCTCTCTTCAGAATTCAGAGGAAATACTGTATGAGAAATCTTAATATAAGTTACAGGCTAATAAACTAACAAGAGAACTTAAGGATGATGAGTCTGTAGTCCCTGCACTGAGTCCCTTTATTTCTCATGGCAATGTAGTTATTTACACAGTTGCAATAAAAATCTACCTTTGTAATGATATAATTGGATAAACCAAATTTAACCATTCCAGAAATGTCTTACTTAAATCACATTTAATTGGGTATGACCAGCCCATTATTAAAAAAAAAAAAACAAGGACTGTACTTCACATGTGGAAGTGATGCCTACAAAAACCATGAGGGAAACTGCCTAAGGCCTCCTCTCTGATTTATGGGGTCCCAGCCTTAAAGGAATTCAAGACTTGCCCTTCCTGGCAGGCTAGGACAGGCAAACATGCTGTTATGGACTGAATGTTTGTGTCCTCAAATTCATATGTTGAAATCCTAATCTTCAATGTGATGTTATTAGGAGGTGGGGGTCTTTGGGAGGTGATTAGGCCATGAAGGTGGAGCCCTCATGAATGGGATTAGTGCCTTTATTAAAGCGACCTCAGAGAGCTCCCTCATCCCTTCCCCCACGTGAGGACACAGTGAGAAGACTGTAGTATGAACCAGAAAGCAGGCCCTAACCAGACACCCGATGTGCAGGCACTTTGATCTTGGATTTCCCAGACCCCAGAACTGTGAGAAATTCCTGTTGTTTATAAGCCACACTGTTCGTGGTAGTCAATATAGCAGCCTGAACAGTCTAAGACACATGGGATCTCAGACAAAGAAGATAAACTTTACAGTTACAGGTGCTGCAGGAGAAACCCAGTTAGCATTCTTAGTTCCTAGACTGAAAATAGATGAAAATAAAGTAATACAGAGTACTTCTGGCGTAATGAAAGTGATCAAAAATATGACTCCAAGGGCTTTGTAAAGGACACAAATTCATTCTTTAACCTGTTGACAAAAAGTTAGTATATCTAGGAATTGGAAAATTTTATTTGAGCTAAATTTGAGGATTATAGCCCGGGAAGAGCATCTCAGAAAACTCTGAGAACTGTTCCACCAGTTAGAAATGAAGGAACAGTTATATAAGTTTTTTGAAACAAAGGACTATACCTCAAATGACGTATTATTGACAGTTTACATAATCCAAATCTAAGCATCATCCTGGTAGGTCATGAGACCTCTTACAAGATCAAGAAGGAATGGTTTTAGTTTGTTTGTTTGTTTGTTTTGCGGTAGCGGGGGGGGGGGGGGGGGGGGGGTTGGGGTGGCTCACTGTTGTGGCCTCTCCCTCTGCAGAGCACAGGCTTCAGATGCAAAGGCTCAGCGGCCATGGCTCACGGACCCAGCCGCTCTGTGGCACGTGGGATCTTCCCGGACCGGGGCATGAACCCGTGTCCCCTGCATCGGCAGGCGGACTCTCAACCACTGCGCCACCAGGGAAGCCCAGGAATGTTATTTTTAAGGAGCTGTCTTGCTGATGCTGGGAAAATGTTGCTGTTTACGGTTAAGCAGGTATTCCTGCTGATGGAGGAGGTTTGGTCGATGCACAGTGCAGATACATGATGCACAGTGTGGGGAGAAAGGAGGCCAAAAGGCAGAGAAGAATTTTTATGTCTAAATTTTTCTTGTCTTGCCATAAAATATGAATTTTATTTCACAAACCATAACATCCAAGCTTAATACAATCAGGTCTTAATTATCGTCTCTTCTTTTTTGTTCGTATGTCGATTAAACCATCCAAATAGAACAAAACATCAAGTTAATGACCTTCTATCAGAAAATCTAGAACAGACATATTTGGTCAAATTTATACCGTCAGGGTAGAATTTGCTCATAAGGGGACTTGAAAAAATGAAACTGACATTCTTTTCCTTAGCTTATCTCTGTCTGATACAAGAAGATTGCAACTACCACAGCTCAGGAAAGATTTACATTTTTAAAAGCCCTGCATTCGCTGAGATAAGTCTTGAGTTACAGGGCCATTCTAAAGCCTTGCAGAGATAAACTCTGATCTGTTTCCTATTGTCAGAGACAAGACTTTCAATCAAAACAGAACTGTCAACTGCTACATAATAATTTGAACTATAAATACAGCCTTCTCTCTTTATTCTGGGAGTCCAGTTGCTCTGAAAGCTTGACTACAGTGGTGAAAAAATTGTCTGAGTGGAGTTTTTTATTAGAGACAGGGTGGATAGATTTCTTTAGAAAATAAATAATTTTTTTTAATGGGTGGGAGGACTAAAACCAATTAAAGGTAACTGCCCAGCCATCATCCACAACAGCTAAAACATGGTTCGTAGAGCCTTTATTATAATGGGTAAAGAAAATCAAAGTTGGACGGTAAAGGAGTAAAAACAGATTTTACTCAGGAAATATCGCAATGGGGGAAAGAGACCTCAGTATAGAACTTGCTCGATTCCAAATAAAGCAGAGATAAGTGGGGATTTACAGCAAAGGAGCAGGGTAGAAGGTCAGTAGATGGGAAATTACTGAGAGAAAACACCAGGGACAGAAGGGGATTCTGGTCAAAAAGACCTAACAGGACTCTTGCTAAAGGCAGACGGGGTGATCAGACACCCCCTGCGGCATGGTGGAGGATGAGGAAATTCGGCCAGATACCCAGGGTGATCAGGTACGAAGGGTGGGAGATTCTTGCTAGACTGACTTAGCAAGGTGCTTGCTACAACTGGCCTCTGCAACACAAGGCCCAAAGGTAGGACTGAGTCAAAAAAGGGCTAAGAGGGGACTGTCTAGAGTTTGGTCAAGGATAGAGTCTTTGTCAGTTGCCGAGGAGCTGTCCTGGCGATTGTCCTCAAGGTTTATATAGTCTAGACACGAGTTACCCTGACGACAAAACCTCCCCAACTTGGGAATTTCTGCTGCCTTGACCGTGAATGGTCACAGAGAAGCCTGTAACTGTCGGTGCCTGGCTTTGGTTCCGTGGTGGGGACAGGTGGGCTCAGTCAAGGGAAGTTGATGCTTCCTGGAGAGGGAGCCATGGCCAGGAGAGAAGGAAAGGAAATGGGGAGGGGGCTGGGAGGGCCAGGCTGGAGGAACTGGTGAAGGGATTCGAGAAGTCACGAGGAGTGACAGGAGTCTGTCGGTAGCCACCAGGTCACACACCTTCTCTGCTATTAAAGCTCATCCAAGGGACCCTGAAACTCCAAATACAACCTTCTGCAGGGCAGAATTCCCCTTCTAATTCAGCAAAGCAATTCCAGGGAGAAGGGACACCCCAGGAGGCCAAATCACAGATGGGCTTCCTGCCTCCTCTGTCTGACCCAATTTTGACCTTGAAGGGCAGCTGGCCAGCGTGTTAACCAGTAGTGCTGCCTGAGCCTAGCAAGGGGTGGACATGCTAGGCAGCATGTCCCCAACCAGCTCCTCGAAGTGCTGGCCTCCACTCTGCAGCGACTCACCAGCAGTACCCTGCAGAAACCACGGATGGACCCAGCACACGCCCCTAAGTCAGTACTCAAGAGAAACTCACTTTTTTCCTGAGACAAGCAGAGAGCTGAATGCTCAGACACGAAGAAGTGAAGCACCGTATACCATCTCTTTTCTTGGAAAACAGAATGCAGCCACTGAAGGCCAGGTGTTTTAAAAAGGTACTCAGGCCTCAAGACTTAACCATTAGCCATTTCAGAGTCCAAGGGATACTTTCAAATAGAAGGTGATTGGCCCCGGGCTACCTGACTTCCTCTCGTTGCATCTTGACATGGGTTAAAACCGGCAAACTGATCAAAAAGACGATTGATTGTTACTAACTCATGTTTATCGAGTGCTGCCATGGGAAAAACTGACCAGGACTTAGTATAGAGAGGCTTGTTCAAAAGGATTATTGCAAGGAAGGAAAAGGTACTATGGGAAAAGGGGGATGGGTATAGCTGTGACCACAAGCCCGTAAGCATCTCAAAGTCAAGCAGAAAAAAGAGGTTTCTTTGTAGGGTGTGGGAGAGAGGAGCAGAATCTTTGGAGAGGAATCTAAGCAAGCAAGGGGAAGTGGCCAGCGGGGTCTGACCAGAAAGGGTCTGGCTGTGCTCAGCTGATTCCCAGGAAACACTGATAAGGGGAAACAGTCCACCGCTCCCGCTAGAGGGTCAGCAGAGTTCAGGGGCCCGTAGGAAAGAGGGGGGGCTGACAAAAATTTGGCGAAGACAAAGCAGAGGGTAAGAAAGGGGCAACTGGGAGCTTACTAAGGGGTTAGCACTGGGCTAAAATTCCCACGAAGAAGGCGCTACTCTTCTTTTTCCCATTTTGCAGAGAGAAACGGATTCTGAAAGTTCAAGCAATTTTCCCAGAGTCACACAGCTAATAAAGTCCATGTAACTCTTGTTACCCAAAGGGAGTAATATAAATAGGATATTTGGAGGGTAATATGGAGGAATTGGACCTTTTCTTTCATTTCACTTCCTCTGTAATGTTCAACACATGTTTGGGGGCGAATAGAGTGAATGACGAGGGGGAGGGGCTACAATTCTACCAATCCACCCTCACTTAATCCCATGAGTCTTTTCATAACTGGTGTCGTACATCCTATGCTTTTGCTCTCCTAAATCTGAAACTAACTGAGCTTTGACTGAGTTGTTCTCCCCGAGTTGCCTACTAAGCTGCCCCGGGACACCCCAGAACCATCACGGGAAGACGGAGCCAAGGGAATTGACCACGTCGATACGCCTTTCTCATGAGCTTTCCCAGGGAGGGGGGAGAGGGATAAGGAGTTGTTCTCTGCCAGGTCCACCCTCCTAAGTATTATGCACCCGGACAGTGGATGCCCTGACCACGTAGCTTCAGCCGCAGTGACTTTGACACTCTTAATGTGCACTTAAAAATCCAGATGTGCCTGTCTTGGGGCCAGGCCACCCATGTCACTGCCAACACTGCGTGGAGCTCCTCAGACTGGCACCTCCATCCTTCCCTGCCCTGGGGGAGGCTGGCCTCTTCCCCATGAGACCCCAGCAGTCTCTCAGCTGTCTCAAGCCCTCCATGATTCATGACGCTGAAACTGAGCGCACCTCCCCTCAGCTGCGTGAAATAAGTACAAACCTCTGCGCAGGGTTGGCCATGAAGAAATTCGATTTCTTTGGGGTCTACACATACACAAAACCTCAGTTTTGGTTCCTGAAAGTCTGGCACCCAGAGAGGGACAACACCCTTAAGGGACTAAATCAGAATTATGGAGTCTTATCCACTAGCTCCTTTCAAAAAGAATCCCACATCCAGAAGGGAGTGTTTCCCAACAGGCTGCACACAACTTCTAGCACTTTCCGAGCTCCTCCTTCCACAAATGCCCCATGAGGCTCCTTGAGTTATGGTCCCTCCCCAGCCACCTCATGTCCACAAGATCAGGCAGTTGTATACGAATGAGACTCAGAGACTCTGGGTTGCAAACGGATGCAAATCTACCTGAACTCTGGCTTGACCAAAACAACAGGAATTTTTTTTTTTTTTTTCGGTACGTGGGCCTCTCACTGTTGTGGCCTCTCCCGTTGCGGAGCACAGGCTCCGGACGCACAGGCTCAGCGGCCATGGCTCACGGGGCTAGCCGCTCCGCGGCATGTGGGATCTTCCCGGACCCGGGCACGAACCCGTGTCCCCTGCATCGGCAGGCGGACTCTCAGCCACTGTGCCACCAGGGAAGCCCCAGGAATGTTAATAATACCTGCTCATAAGTGGCTATAAATTCCATGAGGTTGGGACCAGATCCACCTGGTTCACCATTGTATCGATAGCACCACACAATGTGCCCTGAACCTGCTAACGATTAATGTGCATTTGTTGAGTGAGTAAAAGAATAGAGGAATGAAGCAACGCTGCTTCGTTAGGTTTTTGTGAATATCAGTTAAGACCCCATATGATCTGTAAACGACACTTCTCTGCAAATAACAGCTAAAAATAAATGTGCTGTTATTGTTACTCTCAGAGATCTGTACTGTAGGCATGGTGTATTACAAAAATTAAAATGAACCATATTTATTGTAGAAATCATTTCCCAGACAGAGCACATTTTTCTCAAATGTTAAAAATGGAAGAAATTCCTAATTTTGAAAGGCTCAATATTTAAGCCACTTGCATATGATAATAAATAAACACATTTTATATTGAATACATAAATACCATGTGCAAAGAATTAATAGTGACATTAAAAGTATTTTCAATCTTTAGAATCAGTGCAGAGAAATAAAAATAATAAATGTCTTACAAATAAGCATCTGGCCATGTTTCTTCTCCTCTGAACAACACATACACAAACACACCCCACACACAAGTCATAAAAGAAGGTCTGTTAGCCATTGTTAGATGCTACAAGCTGGGAAGCTAAATTGTTATTCCGGAATGGAGGGAGAAATTGCTGGAAGCAGCAAATGATGACTAGAATTAGGCATCTCCCAGAACATTCCCAGAAACAAGCCTTCCTATGGTGTGATGGGGAGAAAACTTACTGATGTCTTGGGGTGTCCAGAAGTAACCATTATAAAATGTAACTAAAGTAAATTAAGCTGTCATCATAACCATGACACACAGGAAGCTAGGGACCCTGAAAAGGCAGGTTTCTCTAACGCATAAGAAATGTTACCATAAAAAAAGGAGTGTTGGGGCTTAGAATTTGTCAGCATTTATGCTGCACAGTCCCAGAAGGAAAACACTGCCTGATGGACACAAGGAAGGTAGCTCTGTAATAAAGTGGAAGAAGAAAGCCTCAAGCAACCAACAGAATTCTCCACCTCGACATGTACTGATTCAGTAAGAGACTCCCTGGAGAGTGATTTCCTTCACCAGGCACCTCAGCACTGGGAGAGTGCCCTAGATTTTTCTCCCTTCATGCTATCATGGTTTTCTCCTGGGGCCCTACGCTTCACGTGTAACAGGCGAAATTATCATGTCCACGTTCTCCTCCCTGAACAGACCACGTGGCCACGGCCTGGGAGCCAAGGAACACAGAGGCCGCCAGCTGGCAGACAGCCAGAGCCACTCAAGGGCGGCTCGTGTCTCACCCTGTACTTTCTGGAAGGAAAACGTCTCTTCTCTACATTCATCCTGCACCAGCTGGTGTAAGAAGTCAGATCTGGGGTTGTTCCCAGATCAAAGGAGTTGCTTGTTGTAGCCTTGGGAGTAGGAGCAGTTGTGTGTGTGTGTGTGTGTGTGTGTGTGTGGGTGTGTGTGTGTTTTCCTTGGTTCCAAGTCACTTGCCAGGGCGCTGACAAACACACACTTTGCCTTCTTTGGCAGCTCAGCCTTGCTGAGATCACAGACTGAGGACAGTCTTTATTCAAAGCGAAAGTAGATTTCTCTCTGTTAAATGCTGAGGTGAGAGGTATTTCTGTTTAATTACAATAATTTCTGATTTCCAGCATACAGGCTTGAAACCATAGCAGAAGGCATCTTCAACTTGTAGGAAGTCTCAAACGTAAACAGATTGGGTTCTCAAATTTTGAGAGTCAGTCATTTGAAATTCCTCACAGGAATTTAATGTAAACCAGTACATGGAAGGTACATGGCAACAGATGCGTCTTCTAGCTTTGGAGTCGTTTGGCCGAGAAATGGGCTTTCTTAGGAGGGATGGATTTCTCGTCAACAGAAGAATGGACCACCACCCTGGCGAGCTCCCAGGTTCCTTCTCCAAGGTGTTTCAATTATTACTTCTCTAGATACCTTGTACATATATTTAGAATTTTAAAAAATAAAAGCTTATATGATTTCAGTCATCAAACAAAAAAATAAATAAACAATAAAATGGAAATGGAAACCATTCTTGAATTACCTCGACTGCTAGTGTTTGAGGAAAAACAGTTTAGTTAAAAGCAGCTGGGACAGCGTGGAGACGTTCGTGGATCTTCCAGTGAAACTTAGAGAAACGCTGTCCAACTTTCAAGATACAAGTCCAGCCCTTTGTCACATGACCCCCCTCCCTCAGTGCAGATGTCTCGATATCCCTAGTTTTGAGCCCAGCCTGCGGGGAGCCCCAGCCCATAAATGGCTGTGCCCTCTGCACATGTCACAGGGCTTTACCCTCTAAGGGCCAACAGCACTGCCCATAACCTTCATTAGACAGGGATTATGTATCTAAGTCAGCAGGAGAATGAGGTCCTCTTTTCTCCAAAATGACGAATGAAATAAGTTGCATAGACACAAACCCCTTACAATTATAAATAAATAAATAAATAAGAACTGAGAATGTAACGCAATGATGGCACTTTATTGAGCAGGGAATTGTTGAGAGAAAAATATTGACATGTTGTGAACAAAACAGATTTGTCACAGAATCATGCCCTGGAAAGTAGCTCAGAAACCACCCAGTTCACGTCCTGCGTATATACCCCTTCCTAAACAGTTGTTGTCTAATGCCCCTTGTTGCTACTCTTATTGCTATTGTGAGGTTATTATTTGTTTTAAGGCTCATCTCTTCCCTGGAAAGAAAAGTGCCCTAGTTCTTTCTCTGGTTCCACTTTCCTATTCTGTCTCCATTTCCCATGCTCCAAATCCCCAACTTGGGGAAGCTGAAATAATCATTACACTGTTTTACTCCTATGTGTTCCGATCATAAAAGAAAGACACACTATAGCCTTTGATACTTGACCTTCATCATAGCCCTATCCAGTTACCTATTCTGCACAGCTTGATACAAAGCTAAACTGTGTGAACAAAAGAATGCAGAAACAAACAACTGTTATCAGGGAAGAGAAGTAACAAGAGCAAAGATAATATATGTCAATGTAAAGACTCCCAGTTCTGTTTCAATGATAAAGATTTGCCTGAAGCTCTCAACCACCAGGTCCACTGGAACCTGAGGAATGATAACGTTGACGCTTTCTGAACCTTGGGACTTTCAGTCAACTTAACACTTGGACTCTGTCAACCTCTGCCCTCTGCTGAATTCTTCTCTGCTCAAGCCCCTTCATGAATATGCATGGACCCTTAGCTTAAAACTTCAGCTTTTGTTTTGTTTTGTTTTGTTTTGTTTGCGGTAAGCAGGCCTCTCACTGTTGTGGCCTCTCCCATTGCAGAGCACAGGCTCCGGACGCGCAGGCTCAGCTGCCATGGCTCACGGGCCCAGCCGCTCAGCGGCACATGGGATCTTCCCAGAGCAGGGCACGAACCCCTGCATCAGCAGGCGGACTCTCAACCACTGCGCCACCACGGAAGCCCAAAACTTCAGATTTGCTGTTTGAGGAGAGACTGCTTTGGGAAAGATCCTCAGCATTCTCCTTACTTGCTGTAAGTAATAAATCCTTCCTTCTCCTGCTCTTTGGTTTGGTTGTGTCTTTTGACACCTAGCAAGAGGCAAACCCAGTTTTGGGGGTAACACTCTCTCATGCTTGTGCTTATGTAATGGAAATCTTGTACATGTATTTTGTATTGTGTAGTTTTTGCTTTGAAAACATAAGAAAGTTAAGTTAATCTTGCATGAAATATGATAAACAGAGTATCTGCCACAGCGAACACTCAGTCACTTGTCCTAACCATAATTGGTACAAATGGTATTTTACATTGCTCTCCTCATGCTACTATAAATGCCTGTTTTATTTTAGACACGCTCAATAAATGTTTCTCTCGCTAACTCAATTACAGAGCCCATGTAAATGAAATCAAAAGCAACTTGGACTTGTTGTTTTCCTAAGAACTGTGTAGCAGGATCCTCTGATATTTGTAGGCTGTAGTTTTTAATTAATTGCAATCAAGATAAACAGAAAACTCAATCAGGAATCAGCCTCTAAGAACAAAACAGGAAGCTATTTGAGCTGCTGTGGATGACTGCACGGGTGGTCTGATGAAGCCATGTCCACAAATCCAACAGAAAACATTCAAAGGAAAATCAAGAATCAGTTTCAGAGGAGGCACGCACCTGCACTGTTATTTTGTCTACAAACTCCAAGAGAGCTTGGCATCTCCCAAAGCTTGTGAGTGAAGGAGAGTGAAGGGGAAACAGGAAATGCCAGAGGGAGATGGACCATTTCTCTGTCAGGGGTCATCTTAGCTAAATTCAGGAGGACACAGCAATTTTTTTTATATATATAGTATTTTTTTAATCTATTTATTCAATTATTTATTTTTGTCTGTGTTGGGTCTTGGTTTCTGCGCACGGCCTTTCTCTAGTTGCCGCGAGCGGGGGCTACTCTTCCTTGCAGTGTGCGGGCCTCTCAGTGCGGTGGCTTCTCTTATTGTGGAGCACGGGCTCTAGGCGTGCAGGCTTCAGTAGTTGCGGTATGTGGGCTCAGTAGTTGTGGCCCGTGGGCTCTAGAGTGCAGGCTCAGTAGTTGTGGCGCATGGGCTTACTTGCTCTGCGGCATGTGGGATCATCCCGGACCAGGGCTCAAACCCCTGTCACCTGCATTGGCAGGCAGATTCTTAACCGCTGTGCCACCAGGGAAGTCCAGGACACAGCAATCTAAGAAAAAGAATCAGCCAAAACCAAATAGTATAAAAAAGAAGAAGAAGAATTTCACCGGATTTTAATTTGCTCAGACAAGGTGTTCCTTCCTTTGTTCACTGCTCACTGGAATGGAACGTAAGGGGCCCATCTTGGAGCTTCCCTGTCTTCTTGTTTCTAATTCTTTATTCAGTTTGTAAATAGGACCATACTCCTCAAACACTATAGTTCTTCCCACTGAGACAGGAGGGAAGGGGACAGGGTGCAACCATCAAAAGAATGACACAACTGTTGAGGATACAACAAAAACTGGTTAGAACCTACTAGACCCCATTCTCTCTCATGTCCCATTCTCCTGCAATGCCATTTGTCTTTTTTTTAACCAAATTGAATTGTAAATTCATGAAATAAAAATACATTTTCTAAGGCAAGTCAAGGATAATTTGAATATAAAAATGTTTCTCTGCCCTTTGGCCTCCTCTCTCCCCTCTGCTGTGCATTGGGTATTTGCATTTTGCATCGACCAGACCTCCCCATTGGCAGATATACCTGCTCAGCCATAAAGAACAACATTCTCCTAGCATCAACAAGACAACTCCTTAGGAGGTATCCTTCCTGCTTAATCTCGTAAGGGACCACAATGACCCATGACCCACTACTCGCTTTGTACAAAGAGACCCGGACTGTGTAAACTGTCAATAATACATCATTGAACGTACAGCCTACTGTCTCAAAACCTTATATAACTGTGCTTTGACGTCTAACAGGTGCAACAGCTCTCAGAGCTTTCTGAGAGCCTCTTCCCGGGGTTATAATCCTCAATTTGGCTAGAATAAAATGTTCTATTTCTTTCTTAGATCAAATGATTAATTTTTTGGTACAAAATCAACTCAAATCTCCTATTTATAAGTAGCATAATATTAATAACCATGGAGGCTGCCCAATGAACGGTGCATCCCCAGCTCCAGCCAGCTCTCTGGCTGCTGCCTTTCTTCTGGTTCTGGCAGAACAAGCCCCAGCCTATCAATAGGTCCTTTCCTCACCCTCAGTCCCCTGTACCCATTCGATCCTATCTCTACCTCCCAAGGGACGCAAATCATCTCCCACAGGACCTCAAAATACTATTTTTTTTAGTGAATAGCAAACGGCAGAACGCTGTGTGTACTATGATCTCAGTTTCATAATAATTTTTTTCAATAGATAATCAAGTATGTGTTAAAAAGTTGTAGGGCTGGGGCTTCCCTGGTGGCGCAGTGGTTGAGAGTCCGCCTGCCGATGCAGGGGACACGGGTTCGTGCTCCGGTCCGGGAAGATCCCACATGCCGCGGAGCAGCTGGGCCCGTGAGCCATGGCCGCTGAGCCTGTGTGTCCGGAGCCTGTGCTCCGCAATGGGAGAGGCCACAACAGTGAAAGGCCCGCGTACCCCCGCAAAAAAAAAAAAAAGTTGCAGGGCTTTTGTATAACACAATGGGAAGGCGTGGTAACATGGGAAGCTTTCACTTTCGTTCATGATATTTAAACTTCATATATATTTATACAACTGTCATCTTTAAAATAAAGATCAATTTTTCTAAGACAACCTCTTCTGATTACTCTTTTTTAGCACTATTCACGCTCATCTTTTCTGTAATGTTTTTAACAGCTGGATATTTTTGCCACTGTTTAAATGTATATAGTTATGCGTATATTTTTCCTTCTTTCTTTTTTTTCTTTCAGTTATTGTCCTCTCTCCTCCCTTATATTAAAAATCTCCTTAAGATTAATGTAAATTTTATATCAGATAATAGACGAGATTGTCTACAATCAAGAGACATGAATGCCTCTTTTAATACTCCTTAGAGCCCAGTTCATGGTAGACACTGTTGAACAACTAAATGAGGAGTGAGTATGTATAGTAATGAAGGAATCACACCAGCCCTTGGACCTATGTAAAACCTGCTTTAATATTCATTTTTTTCATCAGCAGTTGTGTATTTTCTCCAAAATATATATAACATGTATTAAATTATATAAGCCCCAGTAATTCTTGAAAACCTCCTTCTCTTTGTTTACAGCTGCCAACAAATTTACCAAAGCCAGATTTTCTTACCAACAATTTCAGTCACTCCTGACGACTGGTCAAAAACCCAGGACCCTTTTCAAACAATCAACAGATGTGGCGATTTAAGAATTACTGTGCTGGGCTTCCCTGGTGGCACAGTGGTTGAGAGTCTGCCTGCCAATGCAGGGGACGCAGGTTCGTGCCCCGGTCCGGGAGGATCCCACATGCCGCGGAGCAGATGGGCCCGTGAGCCATGGCCGCTGAGCCTGCACGTCCAGACCCTGTGCTCCACAACGGGAGAGGCCGCAACAGTGAGAGGTCCACGCACCGCAAAAAAAAAAAAAAAAAAAAAGAATTGCGGTGCTAATGCAAACTCAGCCAGGGTCAATAGTGACGGATTCCACTTAGCTTTCTCAGGTTGGATGAAACAAGATTTTACAGCTTTTTATATCACCTGCTTTTCCAGCCTTGTATTTGTCTATCAACATTTAATTGTACTTCCAATGGCTGGAGACAAACCATTTTTCTTCTTTCCAAATGAGAATTTGTAGGGGTTTTCTAGTCCCATTTGCCACCAAGTGCTCATCAGAAGATGAACATCCTAGCGGGAGGTCAGTGATAACGAAGGAAAAAAAGAGTTCAGCTCCCAGGCCCAGTGATGGAACCAGCAGAGGACCTTACCCAGCTCAAGTTGCCATGGCAAACCGCCTAATGAAAAAATGCTTCCATTCTGAACTCATCACCGGAGGGTGATTAGAATGTAAATAATGGTGAGATATGTAGGTGATAACATTTTTCTGTTAAAAGAAATACGATGCAAAGCACATTCCCTTTGATTAGTCACCTGCAGTAGGTGTGGCTACTGTTTACCCCACACCGAAGCCCCGAAGCCTTTTACAAAACCTACTGTTTTCCATCGGATCTTTCTGTAAACTCCCATTATACTGCATAAAAAATATGCAATAATTAAGGCAATTTAAAATTTAAATGGTTTTGGGGCAATTAGAGTGAAGTCTGTCATTTTTCTCACTGTAGGGTATGCATAGTGTATGGGTTAGCATCTGTTCTCAGTAATTCCTCCAATTCAATTACATCACATTTGGAAACTGCAGGCAGATGCAAGGCATCGCTTGAATCACAATTTATCTTTTTTAAAAATTTAATTTATTTATTCACATAAAATTCAGGATATGTATCCCTAACCAAAAGTGGGAATTTTACATTTTCCATTCCCATCTATAAAATGCCTGCAGTATTGAAAACCACACGGCCCATTGCCGTAACACAGCCCTCTTGTTAAACACAGCTTTTGCTTTTTGGATTACCTGGACACCTACCACAGGAACTCGTCTCCTGCATGGGGAAAAGTCACACTGTAACTTCATTTTGGCATTGAGATGAGGTGAGCAGGGTGAACAGAGGCATCAGCACGCTGAAAAATCCAAAGAGAAAGAGCTCGGTGTGTTTGGGGCACTCGTTTATGTCTTTGTGCATGTGTTCATTTGATAAACATTGCCTGAGCACCTAGTATAAC
This sequence comes from Pseudorca crassidens, assembly GCF_039906515.1. Lineage (NCBI taxonomy): Eukaryota > Metazoa > Chordata > Mammalia > Artiodactyla > Delphinidae > Pseudorca > Pseudorca crassidens. The sequence goes on from NC_090313.1 coordinate 10,947,509, forward strand.
TCTCACCTGTAGAGTAGGACTGGGTGTGTCAGTTAAGCCTTATACACTTGGCCAAAGGCAAGGGGCTACCTTCTCAAAGTTTATCACCATTCTCTTTGTCCATGACCTCACAACAGGTAATAAATCTCATCCTGTAACTCTACCTACATACCGCCACTGATGCTACAAAATAAAGTTTAGTTCAGTGACCTAGTTCTCTCCAAGGTTGCAGCCGTGAGTCACTGCTAGCACTAAGTCACATCTGTGAGAACTACAAAATGGCACCCTCTGAATGAATAAATTACAAAAGCCGCTCCTTTCTCAGGATTTTAGCGCCCACCTTCCCCCTCCACCAAGCTACTTTGACCACGTGCTATCGGCACACCGCAGAGGGATGATGGTTCCTTCCCACTAGTCCAGATCTGACCCCATCTGCCCCAGCAGAAGCCATTTCCTGCATATCCTGTATCTCTGGGGACTAATGCTACCTTGACTGCTCTACCCAATCCCTGACTTCTTGTGGCTGCCACACCCCCTTCCTCCTTGGTCTAAAACTGTCCCTGGCTTCCCAGGTGTTTTCTGAAAGGCATCTTGGTTGATCCTTACAAGTGTTCTCAGTGGATTCCTCCTCCTTTTTGAGAGACCCTCCATACCCCAAAATGCCTTGAGGTTTTGTTGCAGGAAAGAGAATGGGGCGCGAGAGGATGGTCATAACCCAGGTCTCGGGCAAGTCCCTGGGACGGCTGCCAAGTGTGTGTTCTTGGCTTCGCACAGGAAAGGATTCAAGAGTGAGCCATAGTAAAGAGAAAGAAGGTTTATTCAGGGAGAAACAGAGTGTGGGCCATCTCAGAAGGAGAGAGAGCACCAGGGTACGGGGTGGTCAGTTTTAATAGGGGTGGGTAATTTCGTAGGCTAATGAGTGGGAGGAGTATTCCAGCTATTTTGGGGAAGGGGTGGGGATTTCCAGGAACTGGGCCACTGCCCACTTTTTGGCCTTTTATGGTCTGCCTTGGAACTGTCATGGTGCCTGTGGGTGTGTCATTTAGCTTGCTGATGTGTTACAATGAGAATATATTGAGGCTCAAGTTCTAGTGGAAGTCAATCATCTGCCATCTTGGACCTAGTTGGTTCTAACCAGTTTATGTTGTGTCCTTAGGCTATGTCATTCTTTTAAAGGTTGGGCCCTGCTCCCTTCCTGTCTCAGTTTAACAGTGCAAGTGCTCTTGATTCTATACATAGCTCACAGGATGCCTGCCTCACCCCAAACCTATACTTCTTCTAACTCTATTGATGGAAGGTAGAGCACCCCATCTCCACACCCGAGAAGTGTGATACAAAACAAAACCCCACAGGAATTAGCCTATGGAGACTGAATGGTCATTATGCTAAGAGCATGGGCTTGAGAAACCTGGAGGAAGATGGTGGTTTGAGTGTGTGTCTCAGATCCCTCTCCATCTCAACTCCAGAGCAACACAACACCAGTCAAGCTGGAAGAGTCTGGAGGGTGCACTGGAGGCCATGGGTTCCCCCAACATCTCTGAAAGAGAGATGTATCTTCTCGGTGTCTGGGGAGACCCAAGGAGTCTGTAGCTGAATAAAAGGGGAGTTTAGCAACTCGAAGTGGGGTATTCCCTAGGCACCAGAGCCTGGATTGTTTTCAGGGAAGTTCTTTATCTGCCCATTTGTAGCATAGGTTCTGGAAGAATGTGCACATTCCTGTTGACCATGAAAGCTGAGGTGATTTGCTAAGTCCTTTGCTGGGGAAGGCTGTCACTTGAATCACTCTCAGAGAGACATTGCAACATTCTAGTTTTGTTCATAGAGGGATCACCAGCTTGACACTGCTCAGGAGGCCTCGACATCCTGACCAGTGTGAGCGCTGAAGGAACAACCAAAGTGAGCAGGTTAAAAATATATAAATTTGTATGTAAAAGGACTCAGTAACCTAGGAAAGGGAGAGAGAAAGGCAGGGAAGAAGCCCAGGTCATGGAATATCTGGATAGTGGCTCCCACTGGAGGAGAACTAGGGAAGACCCAGAGGATAACTTTGAACAGATGACTAATAAGAAACCCAAGGAGATTTAAGTAGAATACCTGAAATACATTCTGGAAGTTTAAGAGAGAAAAAAGAAAACTTGATGCTATGGACTGAATTGTACCTCTCCACCACTACCCTCAAAAAAAAATTTATGTTGAAACCCTCACCCACAATGTGACAGTATTTGGAGATGGGGTCTTTGGGAGCTAATTAAGTTTAGATGAGCTTATGAGGGTGGGGCCCTCATGATGGGAGTAGTGCCCTTAGAAGAAGAGATACCAGAGAGCTGAGCTCCCTCTCTCCCGCTCTCCCTCTCTCCCTCTCTCCTCCCCCACCCCCATGTGAGGACACAGAGAGAAGGCAGTCTTCTATGAGCCAGGAAGACAGCTCTCACCAGAACCCAACCATGCAGGCCCTTGATCTTGGACTTCCAGCCTCCCAGTGTGTGAGAAAATAAACTTCTGTTGTTTAACAGCACCCCCCACCACCCACCCAGCCTAAGGTATTTTGTTGTGGTAGCCTGAGCTAATTAAGACACTTGACATCTTTATTTTAAAATTCAATATATGAATTGGAAAAGAAGATGATCATGGTTGAGATCCAAATTAATGGTCCACAAGATCAAGAACTCATAACCCAAAGCAAAAACACAATGAGATGAAAATCCCAAGGGAAAACACAAGAGGTTCAGAGGAGCAATCAGTCCTTGATATCACTCAGATTTCAGGGCAAATGCATATTTTCACACCTGCAAGGATATATATGATCAATGTTCCCTAGCCAAGGAAAATAGGAAGTACTTACCCAAATGCCAATTGACTGAGATCAGACACCCCAAGAGAGGAAAAGATGAGGGGAGAGGAAATGGTAGTGAGCAATGATTCTTTCAATTGATAGCTACACTAAATGGATAGTGCTAGTGTGTCAGGGAATCTATACTATGAATGGCATAGGAGAAAACTTCACATAGAAGGGATATGCTTAATGGAAATAAAAGGACAACTTTTAAAATATTGTAACAGGAGAGCGTAACATACATCTTTCAGAATTTGACAAATCAAGCAGAGAAAAATCAATAATAATAGAGAGGACTTGAATGATATAATCAACAAGAACAATTTAATAAGTATAGAGAACTGTGCTTTCCAGAGAATACAACTTTTCTCTTGTATCCATGTTATAAAAATTAGTCATGTGCTTAACCACAAAGAAAACCTCCCCAAAGTAGAAATCTCACAAGCCATATTCTTGGTTCCTACTCTAACAAAATGAGAAATAAGCAATAAGAAGATGATCCCAAAACTTACATTATTAGAATTAAGGAACACTCCCTTAATCAATCTTTTATCAAAAGCATATCAAAATTTTTTGCAACTTACCTGAAAATGCATCCAAAAAGTAAGCAAGACTGATGGATGGACAGAGGAATGCGTAGTTGGGTGCATATGTGATCCAATAAATAAAAGCAAAATGTTCATTGTAGAATTTGGTCATGATGTTCACTATATGATTCTTTCAACTTCTCTGTATGTTTGAGCCATTCTGTAATAAAATATTGGAAGAAATGTATAAAAAACTAAAATAAACAATCAACTAGAAAGTACTGAAAGGAAGGTTTTATACCAAAACCATAGCTTAAAATGTTTTTTCTAAATAATGTGATCCCCTTATTTATTATTTAAAGGGGTTCATTTGTTTTCTTTCCAAATATTTTTATCAATTAGGTACTATGTGCCAGGCATTTTCCTAAGAGTTTACATATATTAACTCATTTAATCTTCACAACCCATTATACAGAGCAGAAAAATAAGGTACAGAGAGTTTAAGTAACTTGCCCAAGGTCACACAGCTTATAAATGACAAAACCAGGCTTTGAACAAAAGCAGCTAGTGTTCAGTCCATGTACTTAATCACTGCATTAGATTGTCTCTTCTAAGTTTTTCAAATTAAGAAAATAGATTAAAATTGTTCAAAAACAGAGCTAAAAGGATTGATTTAAAAAAATAAAAGCTGGGGCTTCCCTGGTGGCGCAGTGGTTGAGAGTCCGCCTGCCGATGCAGAGGACACAGGTTCGTGCCCCGGTCCGGGAAGATCCCACATGTCGCGCAGAGCGGCTAGGCCCGTGAGCCATGGCCGCTGAGCCTGCGCATCCGGAGCCTGTGCTCCGCAAAGGGAGAGGCCACAACAGTGAGAGGCCCGCGTACCGCAAAAAAAAAAAAAAAAAAAAAGATAAAAGCTGAAATAAGTCAACTATACTTCAATTAAAAAATAATAAAAATAAGGACATTTCAACAATTTAAAAAAGATAAAAGCTGACATTAATTAAATAAATATTATGGAAAAAAGATAAAAACTAAAACTTGTTATTTAAATAGATTTCTAAAATAGAAAATCGCTAGAAAGCATAATTACCAAAAAAGAGAAAGCTAATATATAATTCTTAGAAATGAATAAGTCAATTTTACTAGAGGTGTGGAGTAAATTAAAATATCAGAAAATATTAGCTGCCCTTTAGTAATAAATTTGAATATCTGAAAGCAAATTAGTATAACAAAAGTCAATCAAGGATAAAGAGAACACCTAAACAGACCAATAATGAGAGATGACATTAGATTATTAAAGTACTCCTATTTAGAAAGGCACTTGGTCCATTTCGTTTTCTTGCTGCTCTCAAACTTTTGAATAAAAGTAAATTTTTTCTTTTTTGGCCACGCTGTGCATCTTGCAGTATGTTAGTTCCTCGACCAGGGACTGAACCTGGACCACGGCAGTGAAAGCACCGAGTCCTAACCACTGGACTGCCAAGGAACTTCCAAAAGTAAATTTTTATTTCTTAGTCTTTTCTAGGTCTTTGAAAAAGATAGAAGATAAACTTAATATAAGTTTCAGAGAACTATGCAAACAGTATGTTTGTTCCATTTTCATAAAAGTGAACAAAAATGTAAACATTACTCATGGGTATATATTTTGTTCAGGCATAAAAAGCATTGTGAACAGTGACAAACCAGGTTGCTAGTGTTGTTTATTTCAAGAGGATGAAAATTGGGAGGGGTGGAAGTTAAAATGGGCTTTGAAGTCAGCCAAACCCAAATTTGGGTCCCAGCTCTGCCATCTACTCCTTGTGTGACCTCACTCATTTGTGTAACCTCTGTCTTCATGAAGGGCTTATAGTGATCAATTAACATAATGCATTTAGAAGCCTGATCCATATATGGTAGTAAAGAAACTCTGGCTATCAGAGCTAGAATTCCCTTTTCCTCCTAATGTGCTCATCATAGCAGTAAGAAGTGAATGTCTGTGTCACCCAGGTTCACACCTCTAAATGTCAGCTATATCCTGAAATTCATATTCTGCATGTTTCAAAAGGCACATAGGCTTTCTAAAGTTTCCTACATGGTACCATTAACTTGCAAATTTCCAAACCATGTCACTGAGACCCAAAACTAATGGGAGGTTGGTTCCACAAGATCTAAATGGGCCTTACAGAGGAGGGTTGCCATCAAACAGAATATGTCTGTTTCCAGTTCTGCAAAAATCCATCCCCATGAATCTGCAAAGAGAGAAAATCTGGTTAACTGCCCCCTTTCTACCATTTTTAGAGATGTGGGTACAAGTCCTGGCCGTCACAATCACAAGGTCTATTTAGGTATACTTCTTCCCCAGTGATGGACTGAATTTTGTTTCCCCCCCAAATTTTGTATGGTGAAATCTTAATCTTCAGGGCAACGGTATTAGGAGGTGGGACCTTCGGGGAGTGATTAGATCGTGAGGGTGGAATCTGCATGATGGGATTAGTCCTATAAAAGAGGTTCCCACAGAGCACTCTCAAAACTTCCGCCAGGTGAGGTTATAGCAAAAGACTGCCATCTAGGAAGCAGGCTCTCTTGCTTGACACCAAATAGGCTGGCGCCTTGATCTCAGACTTCTGAGCCTCCAGAACTGTGAGAAATACTGGGTTTTTGTTGTTCTTGTTGTTTGTTTGTTTATAGGCCACCAGTCTATGGGATTCTGTTGGAGCAGCCCCAACGGACAAAGGCACCCACTAAAGACCATGCCTCCACCCAGACATCAAAGGCCAGTGAGGCTTTACAAATACACCTTCACAACTCTCACCAAAGACAATCAAATGTGAAACACGACTTAATTTTTGGTAGAACACAAATGCCTTGCATGCACACGTACTTCTAACACACAATATATTGGAAACTCAGAGTGTAAAAGAACTGGAGGGAGTTGGTGATAAGCTAAAAGCATATCTTCTAGGGGAAATGCTTCTGGGAACAGTTTTGTTCCGGAAATATGGGCCCTCTCTCCAAATGCCAAATAAACTGAGGAGATGAACCATATAATTCAAGGTTCCCAATTACTTTCACTAGAAGGAAATATCCTGCTGATTGGGCAAAAGCGTTTTCTGTGAGTTGAATAATTTCCTTAACTCTATTCCATTTTGCCCATTTCCATGCCATCCAATCCGCAACCTGTGATCTCACTAAAGCTTCAAGTCCATTACAGTGCAAAGGTCGTCTTCTCCCCACACAAATCAGCTCCGAATGACCATGAATGGCTCGTTGCTGCTGCGGGGAGCCTGCAGTACTGGAAAGCAGCCAGCAGCTGTCACAGATGCCACAACAGCTCGTGGTCCTCCGTCAATGCCTGTTCCACAGACCCTTAACTTCGGGGACGTGCCATTCGTCCCAGCACCAGCTGGCACGGTGACAGGTCTGTCTGTGGAGGGGTCTTCGCTAGCGCCGTCCTCTCGGCAGGGTTTTGGAGGATGAGGTGCTGCAGATACTCATCTTTCACTTCAGGACATGTCATCCTGCTAAATGAAGAAGCCCAACCCCCTTTGGGGTTCCCTGGATCTCCAGCACAGAGGGACACATGTACCGTCACCTTCAACGGCTCCACCCGGCCTTGTGAACAGCTGCTGTCCAGCAGCAGAAACAGCCTGACTGCCTGGCAACCCCCGCACGGTGGATGTAGGGGGTCACGGCCCCCATGCCGCTAGGTGAAAGGTTTTGCGACCCCCTACAGCTTGAGACCATCAGCAAACGCAGCCAAGAGATGGACGCCCAGTGAGCAAGCAAAGGGCGCAGCGCTGACATGAAGTACCGCTGAGGAAAATGAAAAACGATGTTTCGATGACCTCAGCCCAACCCTCTGTCCGTTGTCTTGGAGGCGTTCCAAGCTTGTAGCCTTCAGAGGAAGCTCTGGCAGAGGCCAAATGTGCTCTGTGTGCTCAGAAGTTCATCAAGGTCTCTCCTTGCTGTCCCAGGCCCCCGGAAGGAGCGGTGGGGCTGCCAGCAGGTTCCAGGGTGAGGGATGCAGGGGCCAGGGAGTGAGTGAGGGGGAGAATGGAGATGTTGCAGGAAGGGGACCCCTTCCACGGCCCGAGAGTGGGCTCTTGTCTAACACTCGGAAATGCGTTGTCCGAGGAGACACACGTGCTGACAAAGTAACAGACTTTATGGGGAAGGGGCGCCTGGGGGTGGAGAGCAGCAGCGTGAGGGAACCCAGGAGAACCGCTCTGCCACGTGGCTCGCAGTCTCGGGTTTTATGGTCATGGGTTAGCTTCCGGTTGTCTCTGGCCAATCACTCTGACTCAGGGTTCTTCCTTGTGGCCCGAGCATCCCTCAGCCAAGATGGATTCCAGCGAGGAGGATTCTGGGACGTTGGTAAGACATATGGACTGGAGTCTCCTCTCTCCTTTTGACCTTTCCCGAATTCTTCTGGTTGGTGGTAGCTTGTTAGTTCCACATCCCTTACCAGGACCTCCTGTTTAAGATAACTCATGCAAGTGGTTACTATGGTGCCTGGCCAGGGTGGGCGGTTTTAGTCAGTGGTTCCCCTAACAGAGTGGTGTGTAGGCTGAGAAGAGGCAGCGCTGTACCTTTTTAGACCTCCAGGCAGGCTGTAGATGAGGAGAGGGGAGCACGTGATGTGCAGGATGATGGAAGCCAAAGGAGAGTAAGAAAATAGGCTATGTGTCTTTTTTTTTTTTTTTTTTTTTTGGTGGTACACGGGCCTCTCACTGTTGTGGCCTCTCCCGTTGCGGAGCACAGGCTCCGGACGCGCAGGCTCAGCGGCCATGGCTCACGGGCCCAGCCGCTCCGCGGCATGTGGGATCCTCCCGGACTGGGGCACGAACCCGTGTCCCCTGTATCGGCAGGCGGACTCTCAACCACTGCGCCACCAGGGAAGCACTGTGTCATTTATTTTTGCCCAAGTTCCAGCTGGGTAGCAGCCTAGGAGCTCACAGAGGGCAGCAGACTTGCTCCTTTGCATCAAAACCCAGTAGGGATAGTTTGATTTACAGTTGAAAAGGTAGCGGAAGAAAGGATTTGCCTTTTTTTTTTTTAACAACAACAACAAAAAGAGGTTTTCTAAATCACTGTTCAAAGCAAAGAGCCTGAGGCAGGGAATGAGAAACACATTGATCTGAAATCAAACCACCATAATGGCTATCTTTGGGCAGCTGTGTGTGAGTGTGTGTATATTTGTGTGTGTGTGTGTGTGAGTCTGTGTGTGTGTAGCCTGGAGGTAAGTAGGGACAGGATGTTATTTGTGTTGGATAAGATAATTTTCAGATATCCTTTGCAGGGGTAAGAGGGAATCTTTGTTTCACATGTGGGTGAACTTCTTGCTTTCATAACATGAAATGCCAGCACCTTGCTACCCAGATCCTGTAAATCTGAGCGAGATTCACTGACATGACCTATGAGGGCTACTGCTCCCCTCCGCTCTCACCCCAGGCCACCTAGTCCCTGGCAGCACTGTGTTAAGAAAAACAAGCATAGACCTGAGAAGGTACACAGGCCAGTTCATAAGCACTGCAAAACTTGTGTGATTGACCCAAAATCCTGGTGCTCACATAGAGTCTATTCACTGAAGTTTAGAAATGGGTCTAAAAATTGTACTCTGCACCATGCTGGGTTCTAGATATATAATAGTAAACACGAGTGACAAGTTGCTTCCCCTCATGCAGCCTGTGGTCTAGCTGGGGAGAAAGACTTTATACAAATGAATATGGAATTTAAAATGTGGATAGCCAAACAGAGAAAGATAAATACCATATGATATTGCATATATGTGGAATCTAAAAAAAAAAAAAAAAAGGATATAAATGAACTTATTTACAAAACAGAAACAGACCCACAGACACAGAAAACAAACTTATGGCTACCAAAGGGGAAAGGGTGGGGGGAAGGATAAATTAGGAGGTCGGGATTAAGAGATACACACTACTATATTTAAAACAGATAAACAACAAGGACCCAACTGTATAGCACAGGGAACTAGACTCAATATTTTGTAATGGTGTATAAGGGAAAAGAATCTGAACAAGAATATAAATATATATAACTGAATCACTGTGCTGTACACCAGAAACTAACACAACATTGTATTTCAACTATACATCAATAAAATAAAATTTTAAAATGTAATTAAAAAAATTTTTTTAATGTGGATAAATGTGATGAAGAAAAAGTGCAGGACACTTTGAGAAAGATTTGTATGAGAACTTTGTTTAGGTTGTGAGGCCCACAAAGGCTGAGGCCTAAATAATAAAAAGCCAGCCAGGCAAAGGGGGTGGGAAGGGTGGTCCTGGCAGAGGGCACAGCATGAGCAAAGGCCCTGAGGTAGGAAGGAGATTGGAGAATTTGAGGAACTGTAAGAAAGGAAGAGTAGAAGGAGATAGAGACGTAGAGGAAAGGAGAGGCCAGATCACATAGGGCCCTTTAGTCACGGTACCATTTTTGTATTTTGAAAATAGTAGCTTCACAGTGAAAAAAACCTGACAGACACCATGTTGACCAAATAATAAAAGTTAACACCAGCAGTGGCATATAGAGTCATTCTACGCCTCCTGGTAGGATGTGCTGAGAAGGGCACAACGTCATTTCACTGATATTCTAGCCAAAGCCTGCATAATCTGCATTAATTATGAAGAAACATCAGGCAAACTCAAAATGAAGAGCATTCTACAAGATAAGTGGCCCATAATTTTCAAAAATGTCAAGGTCATGAAAGACAAAGATTGAGGAACTCTTCCAGATGAAAGGAGACAAGAGCACTAAATGTGTGATCCTAGACCCCAAAAACGAGGTTGTTGGGACAATTGGTGACAATTGACTAAGGTCTACATATTCGAGAACACTATTGCAATGATGTTAATTTTCTGATTTTGACAGCTGGACTGTGGTTTTGTAAGATGTTAACATTTGGAGAGGGGACTTCCCTGGTGGTGCAGTGGTTAAGAGTCCACCTGCCAATGCAGGGAACATGGGTTCGAGCCCTGGTCCAGGAAGATCCCACATGCCACGGAGCAACTAAGCCTGTGCACCACAATTACTGAGCCTGGGCTCTAGAGCCCACAGGCCACAACTACTGAGCCCACATGCCACAGCTACTGAAGCCCGTGCACCTGGAGCCCGTGCTCTGCAACAAGAGAAGCCATCACACTGAGAGGCCCGCACACTGCAGCAAAGAGTAGCTCCTGCTCGCCACAACTAGAGAAAAGCCCGCGTGCAGCAACGAAGACCCAACACAGCCAAAAATAATTAATTAATTAATTAATTAATATTTTTAAAGATTGGGGGAAGCTGGGAGAAGAGCCTATAGGAATTATTTGTACTATTTTTGCAAGTATTCTTTAAGTCTGAAATTATTTCAAAGTGAAAAGTCAAAAAATAAATTGAAAGAAATATTTAATTAAAAAAATTTTTTTTAACTTTTAGATCTCAAGGGAATGTTTAGGTTTTTAAACATCTGTCTGACCAGTGCATGGGAAATGGATTGGGGGTAGGACCACAAGGAGGTGGTCATGGTGCCAGGAGTTTTGAGTAAATGGCATCAATTTCCTCAGCTGTCAAATGAGAGGGTCCAGCTATCTGTATTTACAAGGCAGGTTCAGACTTACCTGCATTGGAGTCACCTGGGGAACTTCAGCCCTTCAGATCCCTGGGGCCCACCCCTTCATGCTGATCAGCAAGAGAATAGTGGTGTCTTGCTCAACTCCAGCTGCTATAACAAACTATCACAGATGCAGGGGCTTAAACAACAGACATTTACTTCTCATAGTTCTGAGGCCGAGAAGTCCAAGATCAAGGATCCTGGTGAGAGCCCTCCTCCGGCTTGTAGACGGCCACCTTCTCGCTGTGTCCTCACTTGGCAGAGAGAGAGTTCTGGAGCCCCTCCTCTTCTTATAAGGGCACCAGACCTATCAGATTAGGGCTCCACCCTTATGTCCTCATTTAACCTTATCTCCTTATAGGCCCTATTGTTACCCAAGAACTGGGTTCCCCTCTTGGTGAGTGTCAAGACAAAAGACACAACCAAGCCAAAGATCGGGAGAAGGTTTTATTCCTTGCAGCAAGTAAGGAGAACACCAGGGATCTTTCCCAAAGCAGAGTCTCCCTGAACAGCGAAATTGGGGAAGTTTTAAGGTAAGCGTCCATGCATATTCATGAAAGAGCTTGAGCAGAGGAAAATTCAGCATAGCATTGGGGCAAAGGTTGACAGAGTCCAAGTCTTGGTTGATTGAAGTCAGGAGGGTCAACATCATCATTCCATCCTCCACTGGGGGCCTGAGTTCCTGCAGAGCTCAAAGATATATTAGTATGTGTATCCTTTGAGGAGGCACTAGGCTCTGCTTTATCATTGCACTGTTGTTTGACTGCCTTCTCTCCATTCCTGCATTCCTTCGTTCCCTCAGGTTCGTTGATTACTGAGACCTGTTCAAGGCCAAGCATTGTGGCCAGGCTTAGATCACAAAATGGCTTAGGACAAAATGGCTTCTCTTACGTCAAAGAAAGCCATTCCTGGTTCTCTTTCTCTGGGGACCCCCTGACCTATCTGCTTACTCTATCTTCAAATACAGTCACATCGTAGGCGTTAGAGCTTCAACATATGAATTTGGGGGTAGGAGGGATACACTTCAGTCAGTAGCACATGGAGTCTGGGAACCTGTCATCTTGTATTAGGAACTTTCCCGGGCAATTCTGTTGTTCCTCTGAGATTGGCACCTGGTGGCTCTGGGTTGGGGAATTCTGGAATTCCGCACCTTCATCCCCACCGTGAGCGCCGCAGGCCCTTGTGGGCTGCTTGCTGTGCCTCATAACCCATCTTGCTCAGTCCGCTGCATTTCGTCAGAGCACACAGTATGGCTCCAGGCTCTGCCACCACTCTCCTGCTCACCAGCCATGTGAGCCCGGGAAGGTCACTTCCTTCTCGTGGCCTCAGTTTCCTCATCTGAATAGTGAGGCGATTGCACAGATGATCTCTGCAAGATCCCTATGTGCTATAAAACTCTGATCCCTGAGACTAATGTTCCAGAGGCTTCCATTAGGCCCAATTCAGGGGTTAGCAGAGAATATTAAAAAGCACTCAGGATCCCTCACCCCATGGCAACTAAGAATATTCTATCTCCCGTGCAAAATCCACCCCATCAAAAAACAAAAGAGCCTCTGGCATATTACCACCTTGTAAAATCTAGGTATCAGGGAAACCTCAAAACAGGAGTTCTCCCCTTGTTTTGAAGTGCTACATGTCAGCTGTCCTTACCCAGAGTCAAAAATCCTCCTCTGCAGTGGCTTCAGGTCTTACGTTTCTCTGGCTTCCCAGGGCTCATGGATTTGCTGCCCTAAACAAAGAACGGTGCTTCTCCACAACACCCCACAGCCTACTGTGATGGACAGGGAACATGGGGAAGGATATTTAAGCATTTTAACAGCGTGGATAAGCGATACCTAAGACATACAGTGCCCATGTCAGAATGCCAAGAGGGGCTGAGCAGGGAGAGGAGCTAGTCTCTGCTTTTGCCGCCTCTGTCCAGCTTAAGCATCGCCCCATCCAGGAAAGCCTTCTCTGAACCACTCCTGTCTACACGATCTTCCCCTTCTATAAATGATTGTGGCATTTACGATCCCTGATCCAGCCCGTCTTCGAAGCCCAGAGAAGCTAAGACCATGTGGGTTTCGCACAGCACTGAATCCCTGGTGCGCTACAGATTGCCTGGCCCAGAGCGAGTGCACAATAAATATTTGTGAGATAAGTGGATGAGCCATTTTTAGCTGATGGACCCGCCTCCTGTTTCAGTCTGTTTCAGGGACTGTGTTTTCATGTCTCCTTCCTAAGACAGGCATAGTCCCTTCCCTTTTTTTTCTTTTTATCCCCAACACCTGCAAAGAGCCTGGTCCATTGGAAGCACTCCACAAACGCTCCCGTGAAGGAATGGAGACTTATGAGCGAACTAGCGGTTAGCACTTAAGGGGGACGCCTCAGCGGAGGTCTCCGGAGGAAATGAGAAGAGGCGCTGCCATGCGGAGAGCGGACACCCACCAACATGCAGCACCCAGACGTCCTGGGCTGGTGAGGGCTCAACGGCATGGCCAAGCTGGAGCTTCTAACAGAAGAGTTTATTGGACAGATTAAGCAGGTGCCTCTTGGGCCCACGTCACCTCGGATTCCTGCTGCAGCTGCGGACAGCAGTTCTGAGTCACTTCCACTCCATTTACTGTTTTCCCAGAGTCTTCAGTCTCACCCCACACCTCTCTGAGACCTGGAAAGGGGCCCACTTTGTCCACCTCCATGCAGAGCATATGACAGTTCTGGGGAAAGTTCTCCGCCTCCGGGGCAGCCCAGGATGGGAGCCGCAGAGAGATACTTCTCCAAGACCATCCTCGGGTGGACAGTTTGCTCCAGGTCCTTGGAAGGGCCAGTAGGACTGCGTCCAGTTGCCCACAGCAGCGACCGGCCCAGTAATCTTCCCTTCCAATGACTTCTCCTCCTCTTTCACTCTCCCTGGCCCCTCACTTCTACTCTTTGAGTTTGGAAAATGAGTAGGTTTAGACAGAGAGAAGAGAGCACATCTTAAGCAGAAAGAAAAGCAGAGCGGAAGCAAAAAGGGAGGGAGGCTAGAAAGGCAAAGGACGAGAGACATCATCATTTGCTGTAGTTACGTGCGAGATTCAGGGTGGAGCCTGTAACCCAGATCATGGGACAAATGAATGCAGGTACCAGACCCACACTGGTTATCCAACGCTGTAAATGTGGCAGGAGGGGCGGGGAAGAGGAAGATCACAAAACAGCCTAGACACGTGTGTGTGAGGCAGCAACCCTGGCAGAGAAAGTCACCAGCCTGGGTCCTCTCCTATTTCAGAATGTGAAGCTGCATCGCCAAAGCTGTTCGTTGCACAGCTTGCAGCTTTCCAATCAGCTCCACATTGGCTCCATCAGTCCCCAACAAGAAGACCACTGTGCCACTCTCATGTACCAGGACATAAATATGTAAGCAGTTCGATATTAGCATTAATTAGCAGCGAGAGCCTGGAAATGCTTCACCTAACTCCAGGAAGTGCTGATGGAATTGTGCATCTTTTTCCTGTCGCAGGAGTAGTCAAGAATCATGCATAATGTAAAAGCACAGAGTGCAGCTGTAGCAGCAGGCTGCATCGCAGGAGATTATTTCAATGTGTTTTTATGATCATGAAGAACTATCTTTCAACCAGGATCCCGAAGCATATACTATCCTACAGCCCTGGGGTGGTACTGGGTGGTGTGGAACCGTAATACACAACAGTAAATACCCATCCCGCTCAGAGGCCCCAAAGCTGGGCTCTTCATTGATGTTCAGTCCATATTTATAGAGTCTAGGATTGCGGTGGCAGCAACATAAAGCAGGTGCCACCTGACCAGCTGTGAGGCTGATTCGGACGCGTGGACGAGCCATCCTCTGGCAGAGAGCTGCTCAGCCCAGGAAAGCCGAAATTGTTCAGACTCGGAAAAGACGAGCCAGACCTGAGGAAACCCTGTTTCATGGTGTCAGCTCACGTCCTGGTCCTAGAGCCTCTGTGGGTTAGAGCATCTCCGAGGAAAAGTGAGGAAAATCCCAGCGGGCCCCTCAGTGTAGCCTGTTGTTTATTGCCCTCCTTTTCTCAACCGCTATGGGTTTGGGTTTTTTTTTCCCCAACAGCTTTATTGGGATATAAATCACATCCCATACAACTCACACATTTAAAGTGTATAATTGAATGTGTTTTGGTATATTATTCATTTTTTAACTTGTGGTAAAATTTATATATAACAAAATCTGTCATTTTAATCATTTGGGGAAGAATAATTTTTATTGTGGTAAAATATACATGAAATTTGTTATTTTAACCATTTTCAGGCATACAGTTCTCTGCCATTAAGTACAATTCAAATCTTTTAACCATCACCACCATCCATCTCCAGAACTTTTCATCACCCCAGACATAAACTCTCTACTCATTAAACAATAACTCCGCATTCTCCCCCCTTCCCCCCAGCCCCTGGTAACCTTGAATCTATTTTCTGTCTCTATGAACTTGGCTATTCTAGATATTTCATGTGAGTGGAATCATGCAATATTTGTCTTTTCGTGTCTGGCTTATTTGACATAGCATAATATCTTCAAGGTTCAGCCATGTTGTAGCATGAATTAAAATTTCATTCCTAATAATGCCATTTGCAGCACATGGATAGACCTAGAGATTATCATACTAAGTGAAGTAAATCAAACACAAATATCATATGACATCACTTATATGTGGAATCTAAAAAAATGATGCAAATGAACTTATTTACAAAACAGAGACAGACTCACAGACATAGAAAACAAACTTATGGTTACCAAAGGGGAAAGGGGGAGGGATAAATTAGGAATGTGGAATTAACAGGTACACACTACTATATATAAAATAGATAAACAACAAAGACCTACTCTGTAGCACAGGGAGCTATATTCAATATCTTGTAATAACCTATAAAGGAAAAGATTCTGAAAAAGAATATATGTATGTATATATGCATGTGTGTGTGTATCTGAAGCACTTTGCTGTACACTAACACAACATTGTAAATCAACTATACTTCAATTTTTTAAAATTCATTCCTCTTTACAGCTGAATAACACTCCATAATATGTATGTACCACATTTTGTTTATCCATTTATTTGTTGGTGGATACTTCAGTTATTTCCACCTTTTACCTGCTGTGAATATTGGTGCTATGAACACTGGCCTGCAAGAATCTGTGTGAGAGGCTTCCCTGGTGGCGTAGTGGTTGAGAGTCTACCTGCTAATGCAGGGGACACGGGTTCGAGCCCTGGTCTGGCAAGATCCCACATGCTGCGGGGCAACTGGGCCCGTGAGCCACAACTAGTGAGCCTGAGCGTCTGGAGCCTGTGCTCCGCAACGAGAGGCCACGGCAGTGAGAGGCCCGCGAACCGTGATGAAGAGTGGCCCCCGCTCACCACAACTAGAGAAAGCCCTCGCACAGAAACGAAGACCCAACACAGCCAGAAATAAAAATTGATACATTAAAAGAAGGTTCAACATTAAAAAAAAAAAAAAAAGAATCTGTGTGAGTCCCTTATCAATTATTTTGGGTATGTACCTAAAAGTGGAATTGCCGGATTATATGTTAATTTAGCTTTTGAGGAACCACCAATCTGTTTTCATCCACAGCACCTGTACCATTTTACATTCCCACCAGCAATATATGTGAGTTCCAATAGACTTCTTATTCTCCGTTTGTTTTTTTTTAATTATAGCCATCCTAGTAGTTGTAAAGTGGTTTCTTGTGGTTTTGATTTTCATTTTTCTGATGACTGGTGATATTGACCGTCTTTTCATGTACTTATTGGCCATTTGTATAGCTTTCTTTGGAGAAATGTGGTATTAGTTTGCTAGGACAGCCATAACCAAATGCCAAAGACAGGGTGGCTTAAACAACAGAAATTTATTCTCTCACAGTTCTGGTGTCTGGAAGTTCAAGATCAGGGTGTCAGCAGGTTTGGTTTTTCCGAGGCCTCTCACTAAGGCTTTTAGACGGCCACCTTCTCCCTGTGTCTTCATATGGACTTTCTTATGTGCCTGTCTGTGGCCTAATCCTCTTGTAAGGACACCAGTCCTATTGCATTAGGGCTCACCCCGATGACCTCATTTAACCTTAATTCCCTCTTTATAGACCCCTATCCCCAAGTACTGTCACATTATGAGGAACTGGGAGTTATGCCAACATATTAATGCGGGAGAAGGGGGGACACAACTCAGCCCATAGCAGGTAACAAATGTCTACTTAAATCCTTTGCCCATTTTTTAAAATTGGGTTGTAACCACTGAGTTTCGATGTTGAATGTGTGGTTTAATTTTTATCTTAGAGAGGTGAAGTTCAGGTTAGGAAAAGAGAGAGAAAACCTATAGTGATTACTAGGTTTTAATCTCAAAATTTTTTTCATTTGATCAGATCTAAGCACACTCACACTGTCCCAAAGGACATACGTCTCTTTCTCTCCATAGAGCTTCAACCATACTAGCACTAAAATAATACAATACTATCCATCAGCGGTAAGCAAAAAATCACTATATTATGCCTCAGTCATATAGTAAATCAGTTTTCAAATGCCTGCTAGACTGTAAATTACTTGAAGGCAAGCATTATTTTGTACTTAACTTTGATTCTGGCTGCATGTTTGTTGAGTAAGTCATAGTCCCAGGCCATAACAACATTTTTTTCATGTAATAAACACAATAACCCATGTGGTAGGTATTATTATCCCCATTCCACAGATGATGAAATAGGGGCTCAGAGAAGTCAAGTGGCTTGTCAAAGGACACACAGTAAGCAGCAGAAGGAAAATGTGTGCCTGGATCTAGCCAACTCTTCTTTCCACTCCACTATGATTCCTTTCTCCATAAAGGTGGAAGTAAAATATAAGTGAACTGTAAGTGAGAAGCATTTATTCCAATGAGATTTCTGACTGAGCTGAGCCCATCTCCAAAAGGTAAATGTTTGCCTTTTAGAAGGTATCATTGTCTGTCTTCACACAGGTTTTTCTTCCTTTCCTTACTTCCTAAATTTTTATTTTAGGCCTTGCTAAAATCAAGGAGAATCACATCTCTGGGTTAGATTTGCCTACCAAAGGGGCTTAACAAAATAATGGGTCCTAAACAGTTGTGCAGTGTGTTAAAAAACAGTCTCCTGTTTTCGGTGGTAGAAAAAAACAGCTGTCTAATCAGGCCAATTTCTCCATGTTGCTTCAATTTCATACATTCACTGACAAGAATCCTCTTAGTATTGATACCATAAGCCAAAATTATTTTTTGAACTAAAGTTTTCTAATGTCAATCATAAAGGAGTATGTTTTAATTTCTTATGTACATATGAATTAAATAAATATTATATTAATAAACAAGAACTCAATTTCAAAATATGCTTTATTCATGGTAATTGTAATAAAGACAGAGGATTTTTTTAAATCAAAAATGATAGGATGGAGGGCAAAAGGTTATGAGATGAAAGTTTTAATACACCAAGAAATTGAAAATAGTCAACGATTATTGTACTTTTTAAGAAGTCTCAATCTAAGACAATGATAACATTCGCAAATTATCCACACTGGTTTCAGCCCTCTGCTGGTGAGATGAATTTCTGTTTTTGCAAACACCCAAGTAGGCCTGGGCTTTTCTTGGTAATGGAATAAGAAGCTTTTGCAGACAAGTCACAGCCCTCTCCCTGGGTGCTGTGGAGCTGCTTCACACAGGGAAGTGTCTGACCTCTTTATGTCCCCCGTGGTGGTAACCTGAGCCATGGTGAATCCAATCAACACTCTCACCTCATCTGATGAGGTCTAATGGGCAGTCCTTCTCCAATGGCTCCATTAACCATCAGTCACCAAAATTGTTAGACAAAGGAGAAATCCATCTAAGGAATTTTGCCAATGTTACATGTTCTTCCCTTTCTGAGATAGTTATCTTTTGAGGAAGGGCATACAGAACCTTGTGGTCACTTGTTTAATAGAGTTTGTTCATTCCATCTTTTCTTTCTTTAAGGGGAAAAAAATAATCGCGTGTATAGAACATGTCAATGAAGTCCTTGGTTCATAAAGAAGAATCTGACCAAGGAAATCCCAGAACATCTTTTTATGTCTAAATGTGTTTTTATTTTGTGCTTTGCTTTACTTTATGTTGCCAACATGCTAGCTGCTCCATGAGGCATAATCCACTATAGCACACAGTGGGGAATGTCAGGAAGACACATTACACTCTCAGTGCCAGAAAGGTCTCTTGGTAGCATGTAGCCAGCTCTGATTGATTGGGGTCATATACTCTGGTCATATACAGTTTTATAGACCAAATCACACATGCTCTATCAAAATCATCTGGTTCTTAGTTTTCTATAGTTCTTCTGGTGAGGGACAATTTGGGTGGGTTCAGTAACCAGCAGGGTAAGATTAACTTCTCTGATCGAGTTGGACAATTGCTCACAGTGCTAGATTCAAAGGCTGGCTTCATGTGTGGGCTTCTAAGAACAGGGATTCTAGAGCAATCCTAAAAACTGGTTTGGGCTGGGCAGTCAAGCAGTCCCCGTGGTTCTTATTTTCTTACCCTAGTTTCCCCCTTGATCCCACTCAACCAGTGGTGTGCTGATAAATGTTCAACAGCTCTCAAAAACACATGCAGATATATGTACAAAAATCTACTGCCTTTTAAAAACGTATCTGTTTTAAAAGATGTGTAACACACAATGTTCAAATGATAAAGTATACAGTATTCTTCATTGTAAATTCCATTTAGCCGACTGATTCTCAGAACGCTTTCCTTGATCTTTTTCCAAACTCTCTTATCTCTAGTCAACCCACGCTTGCAGCTGATAAATGATGTAATTTTGACAAGAATGTTGGTTGATATTTTTGTTTACATTAACGAGTAAGGTGAAACAATGAAGATGTCGAAGGTTCACCTGATCATCAACAACGCGATCAACTTCTTTGCTGAATCAGATAATTTTCTAATGCTGGAAGAATAATAGTTCCTCAAATTTTTGAGCTATTCACAATGTAACGGTCCCAGATGTGACAATCTTAAAGTTTACTCTGCATTATTAGTATTTTCCCCATCTCATCCTAAGTCTAGACAGTCATTAAACCAACAAATCAAGCCCTACCTTGTAGCAGTTGTCAACTTCCATGGCAGATTTCAAGCTATGAAAGTGACATTGAACGTGGATTTGGGAAGAGAAGCACAGTATCACACGATCATATGCTATTTGTATCACATAAACACAATAGATGTCAATAACCTCAAACGTTAGGTAGTAAAATAAGTTGGAAGTGATGAGTTTTTCTTAATACAATTGATTTTATTATAAATATATATAATTTAATTTTTAATAATGGCTCTGTTTAACAACTGATTCTTGAGAATTCCTTGGTGGTGCCGTAGTTAGGGCTTCGCACTCCCACTGCAGGGGCACGGGTTCAATCCCTGGTTGGGGAAATAAGATCCCACATGCCACACAGCCCAGTCGAAAAAAGAAAAAATGGTTCTCAAAATTTCTGAATTTAACAATCAGCTCCTGCAAGCTGGTAGCAGCCAGATCCTTCACACCACTGCACCCAGCCCTCAAAAGATTAGGTTATAATACCAACATTGAGAATGCTTTAAACTACAGGAAACAGTATCTGGCTAAGTGTGGCTAGCATGTAGCTCCATGAGGGTAAGGATCTTGGTTCACTGATGTCTTTTTAAAGTGCTGAGCATATTATAGATGCTCAATAAACATTACTGAGTTAAATTTATTGAAATAACAGAAGCATTTAGTTATCACACATAGTGAGAAGTCTAGATACAGGTGGTTCCAGAGCTGATCCATCCAGGGCACTGGGTCAACCACTCTGTGAGGTTCTGGTCTTTTCCTTATGGTTGGCAAGGTGGCTGCTACAGCCCATCAGACCCTCACAGCACAATGTTGAAGGAAGGAAGCAGCCCCAACCAGGCCATGACAGACATCTCCTCCAGTGCTTTCCTGTTTTCTCAAGTAGGTAGAACACGATCTGCAGCAAGGAGGCTGGGAATGCCAGCAACCCTCTTTTTAGGCTCTGTGATGGGAGGTGGATAAAGAAAATTAAGGTCAGGTATCCTTATGACAGCCAAATAATTTCCTTGGTTTCCTGCCAGACCAATTCAATGCAAGGAATCAAGTAGTACAAATATTTACTTTGGTTCAGGTGTCTGGTGAATAAGGTATAATCATTGCTCTGGAACTTTCTGGGTTTTTTTTGTTTTTTGGGGTTTTTTTGCGGTTCGCGGGCCTCTCACTGTCGTGGCCTCTGCCGTTGCGGAGCACAGGCTCCGGACTCGCAGGCTCAATGGCCATGGCTCACGGGCCCAGCCGCTCCGCGGCACGTGGGATCCTCCCGGATCGGGGCACAAACCCGTGTCCCCTGCATCGGCAGGCGGATTCTCAACCACTGCGCCACCAGGGAAGCCCTGGAACTTTCTGTTTTAATTGAATTCCTTGAAGTATTATTTTAAAGTAAAATCTATGATGATTCTTCCTTTTGAAGGACATTTAGGAAGACTATGTTTTATGTACAATTTGACTAAACAAGGTCTGTATCAGATTATTGCGAGTCAGATTCCTGGTATCATAAACACAACTACAAAGAAAAAAAAAAAAACTCCCTTGTGAAAATTCACTAGTCCGTAGAACATTCCAACAAAATACAAAATACAATACAATAAAATTCCACAGGGAATTCAGACAGTTCTTT
The DNA here is from genome assembly GCF_039906515.1 of Pseudorca crassidens. Taxonomy (NCBI): domain Eukaryota; kingdom Metazoa; phylum Chordata; class Mammalia; order Artiodactyla; family Delphinidae; genus Pseudorca; species Pseudorca crassidens. Next base: position 10,969,106 of record NC_090313.1, read on the forward strand.
GGAGCATATTTCCCTGGGTTTTGATCCACATTAGTATTATTAACAAAGAGAACAACTGAAAACCATTCACACACAAAATGTTTGTATTCAAGCAACCCTCAAATATTTTGAGGAGCCTCCTTCCACCTAATGTTCAGAGTCCAAGGAAACAGAAGCAGCTGACTTGGGGCTCCCAAGGCTGTCGGGACAGATTCTGGTCACCGAAGAAGATTCTTTCCCATCTGTCACTGTCCAGACACATCTGTGGCAGAGAGAGTCCCTGAGTTCAGGGAAAGGCAGCAAATAAATGTCAGAAATAATAGTGTCTGGGGTGGACTCTTTTCACACTCAGAAAAGAATCACAGGACTTAGAACTGCAGCAGACTCTAGAGAGTATGTTTTTCGCTTACATCTAAAACTGTGTTCTCCATGGTCAGTTCATTCTGGGAAATGGTTTTATACAGAAGAAATGTGGGGTTTTTTAATTGAGACTTTTCCGGGGACTTGTGTGCTGTAAATCTCAAAACAAAACAACCGTAATACCTAGATTTTCCAAACATGATGTAAACATGGAACAATCTCCTTTTGTTTCAAAATGAGCATGTTTTTAAATTTAATTATGGTAAAATATATATAACATAACATTTACCGTTTTAACCATTTCAAGGGTACAGTTCAGTATATTCACTTTTTTTTTTTTTTTTGCGGTACGCGGGCCTCTCACTGTTGTGGCCTCTCCCATTGCGGAGCACAGGCTCCGGACGTGCAGGCTCAGTGGCCATGGCTCACTGGCCCAGCCGCTCCGCGGCATGTGGGATCCTCCCGAACCGGGGCACGAACCTGCGTCCCCTGCATCAGCAGGCGGACTCTTAACCACTGCACCACCAGGGAAGCCCTATTCACATTTTATGCAACCGACTTCCAGAACTTTTCCATTTCGCAAAACTGAAACTTTATATCCATTAAACAGCAACTCCCTGCTTTCCCTCAACACCTGGTAACCATCATTCTGCTTTGTTTCTATGAATTTGACTTTTCTTGGTACCTCATGTGAGTGAAATAATACAGTACGTGTCCTTTTGTGTCTGGCTTACTTCACTTAACATAATGTCCTCAAGGTTCATCCATGTTGTAGCATGTGTCAGAATTTCCTTCCTTTTTAAGCCTGAATAATATTCTATTGTAGGCATATACCACATTTTGTTTATCCATTCATCCATTGATGGACATCTGGTTTGTTGCCACCTCTTGCCTATTATGAATCATGCTACTAAGAACCAAGGTGTGCAAATACCCAAGAACCTGCTTTAAATTCTTTTGGATATATATCCAGAAGTGGAAATTCTGGATGTCGAAGTTCTATTTTTAATTTTCTAAGGAGTTGTCCTACTGTTTTCCATAGCAGCTTCACCATTTGCCTTTCCATCAGCAATGCTCAAGGGTGGAACCCCTTTTTCAAAGAACTCTTAACATGGAACAAAGTTGGGAAACATCTGTCTCATCCAAAGCCATCATTTTGCAGATGAAGAAATGGAAACCCAAGAGGCAAAGGCATTATGCAGTAGGACACAGCTCTTTGATAGTGAGTCAGCCAGAGGCTCTGCCAGAAACATGGAGCACTGAGATGAAATTATGGAGAGATTTTAATGTAGGAATTACTTACAGAGTTATGGGCATACTTGAGGGACCAGCAATGAATAGGAAAACACCCAGGAGGAACAGTGAGAAGCAGTTCCCACCCCTCACCCACAGAGGAAGAGGGAGGAAATGATGTAACTGAGCCCAGGGAGACTTACCATCATGAGGTACGGCGGTCACCTCCAGAGTCACGGCACCGACAGACAGGGAGAGAAATACCCCACCCACTCTCTCCTCCAGCCCATCATCTCCAGCCAGTTCCTCCACTGGCTAAACCCAAGCAGAAGCCAGATGGCAGGAGGACTGAATAGGTAGGGTCAGTCCTCAGGGCCAGGAGGGGAGCAGAGAAGAATAAGGAAGAAAAAGGGTAAAAGAAGGGAGGATGGGTATTGGGTAGAAAATCCATGGTGTCTGACACACAGGGCATCACAGGCGATTTTTTTATTGTAGAAAATTGAAAGATTGGAATGTTCAGGCCGTTATAAAAAATGAAAAAAAACCAACAACCAATAATCTCATTCCCCACAGATATCTAGGTTAACATTTTTGTCTCTAGTGTCTAGTGTACGGCAAGGTACTTGAGGTTTTAGGTTGAGTTTGTTTCCAGGGCTGTGCAGTGGCGGCTCCAGAGCCTCTCCCCAGGAGGGGCCACGTGGCTAAAGGAGGGCTAGGAATGAACCTCGATGCCATGCTTGCACCAAGCACGCTGGTTTTAATCAGATTGTATGCTTATTTGGGGGCCTTTCTGGGGCAGCTGATAGCTCTGTCTTTTTTCTACTACTCTGAAGACATTTCTAATACTTCTAGCATCTGCAGAGATGCTGTTTTTACTTAGATGGCATGTTTATTTTGGGTAGGTCTCAGGAGGAAGATTACGACGTATGTGGTCGGCAAAACTCCCCTACTCAAGCCTCCTCTTGACAATGCTGTCGAAGAGCTAATGTGGGGGTTCCTGGGGAAGAGAGGGAATATATTTACATGTGGAAGGAAGATGAATTGTTGTGGCCAAAGGGCAGCCTTTGCCAGATGGTGTTTTCCAAACATTGCCACCACAAAGTGTCCTATCCCATGCGTTCTTCGTACAATGTTTCCTCCCATGGTGGGTGGGTCAGTCCCCTCCCCTTTGACCACCTTTACCAATATAGTAAGTGCACCTTGTGACTTCCAAGGCTTGACAACGCCGTACATTCCTGCCTTGAGAGGCTGGTGCTTGGAACCCAGGCACCATGCTGTGAGGAAGCCCAAACTAGCCCATGCGGAGAGATGCTATGAAAAGGACAAGTATAGGTGTCTGTCCTAATAACTTAGCTGAGATCCTAGCTGACGGCCAGCACCGACAACCAAACATATTACTGAAGATGCTGCCACATGACCCTAGCCCCTGGCCTTGGATTACCTTATCGATAGCCTCCAACCTTCCCAGCTGAGCATCTAGGCATCATGGGGCAAAGACAAGCCATCCCTGTTTTTCCTGTCCAAATTCCTGATCCACAGAGTGTTTGAACACTATAGAATGGTTATTTTACACCACTGAGTTTTGTAGTTTGTTACAAGGCCATAGTAACTGGAACAAATAAGGTTGAAAACTATGTATTTTATTCTCTGGATTTTTCCTTGTCCACTCCAGGGAAGCCTTTGTGTTCCCTTTCCATACAAGTAGACTTTTCTGGAACTCTATCACTCTTCTGCAGATTAGATCCTGAGTATGGAAAGGAAGGAAAATGAGTGTCTGGAGCGGGGGGGAGGGGCAGTTTCGTAGAAGGAATGAAAAAAAAATAAGGGTGAGTCCCCTAAACTAGAAAACTAGAGCAGGGACAAAGCCTGGAGCTTACAACCCAGCACCACCAAGTCCCCCATAATGACCACGGAAGGTGGCCAGACCTCGGGGGGAAGTCTGATGTCGTGCACGGAGAGACCGGGCCCCAGGCACAGGGCACAGCATTGGCGAGACCTCTGTCCACGGCGGTACAGAAGTAGCAGAAGGTGCAGTGGGCTTCTCAGGCGTAGCCAGGGCAGGCCGAAGATCAGCTCCCAGAATAACTATCTCTGCATACGACACCCCCAGGACTTTGCTATGTAATGAAGTTACCCCAAAATGACTGAATGAGTTTTTTGCCTACCAGATAAGATGGTGGCTTGAAGTTCAATTTGATATAAAGAAAATGTTTTATGACAGACTGTCAATCCCTCCTATATGAAATTCACAGAAATTAGACATTAAAAAGTAAACAATACATAGTCATGGTGGAAAAGAAAGGAAATTCCAGATCAACCAGAAACTGCGAAGAAAAGTAGGCAAGGATAGACTAAAGAGGAAAAAGTACAGCCCAGGATGAAGGTGGAAGAGTTCTGCTAAAAGCCTGAAGGGTCCCCCAGACCGAGAGGGTGTGGAATCCAGCAGAAGGAAGAAGCAGCTCAGAGCCACCAAGATTTGCAGAGCAGGCAGGTCAGCCCTGAGCATCGTACCTCTTCCCTGGGTGGGGCAGCAGGCAGCAGTGGTGGGGTCCTCACCCCACAAGGCAGTGGGCACAGGAACTCTGGGAGCGAGAGATGTGTAGTGTCCGGTGTGTCTTAAAGACCATCTTATCCTGATGTATCACAGAAGCCTCTGCCCCGCTCACTAAAAACAGTGCATACAAGCCCAGTGGCAGTCCCCACACCCCTTCAGCCAATCTGCATAAATTGTTACAGATTTTGTAACAGGGAATCTTAACATTAAGGCACATAATCAAGAATCAAATATTTGGGGAGAACCAACATCACAGGATAGAGGCGGGGAAAATGAATAGAAAAAGGAAAACTAAAGAAGCAGACTGAATAGTGCCATCACAGAAGTTTGTTTGTTTGTTTGTTTTAGACAATTATATCAAGGTTGAAGGAAATAGTGCAGGTGAAAGAATACAGAAAGAACCAATAAAAGCTACTAGGCATTAAAATTATAGTTATAGGAGTTGAAAACTTAACATGATGGGTAAAAAAAAACAGAACGGCCAACAGCTGAGGAGCAAATCAATCGGAAAATGGAGCCACAGAATTTGCTCAAAAGACAAGATTCAGAGGGTTGTTGAATAAATCTAGCTCCAGCATCCATATAATAGGAATTACAAGAGCCTAGAGAAAATAAAATTTAAAGAAATAATTGATTAGAAATTTACAGAACTGAAGCAAGACATGAGGCCTCTGAACAAAGCTCATTACCCAGCAGGATAAATTTTTAATTAATTAGACACAACTGAGAATAGAGAACAGTTCATTGTATTCACATAGCTTAACTCTTGGGACCAAGAACTAAGACCACCTGTTCCAGCATGACTTATTTGTTCCAGGAAATCCTTGCCCAGAAAGATAAGGCTGTAAATGAACAAATAATTGCTGTTTACCTCAGGAAGTTCCTGAAAACCAAATTGTCTGGGCAAATGGCTTGTACATCTGGGCAGACAGTTTTTCCTCTCTGGATAATATGTGTCTACACCTGAGCAAACAGCTCATTTATCAAGCGGTTTACGTATCAATTCTTGCTTTGAGCTTCACTGTGTCCACCAAACCTAAACTAATAGTTAGGAGCTTTGCCCCGTTCCCGCCTTGAAAGTCCTGCCCTAAATCCCTAAATCACATGAACTCTGACCCCCCAAATGCTGTAAATAAACTCCCCCTGACTGTCTCCTTCCAAGACGTTGCTCAGATCCTCTCAAGGTGATGGTCTCTTACTGCAGTAGGTTTAATAACCATCTTTGCTTTATCAAAAAGTTACTTTCAATAGACAATTTGTGGGAGTTGGCAGTTGAAAATCCATGGAGAAACTTCATTAAAATAAAAAAGAACCCTAAAAACCTTCTAGAGAGGAATAAACTAGTTTTCTGTAAGGAAAAAGAATCTGGTTTTTCTGGCAACAACAGTGGATACAGGGAGACACTGGAAGAATTCTCTTCAATTTCTAAAGGAAAATAACTTGGAACCTAAAATTCTGTATCCAGATTCTATATCCTTTAAAACTGAGGTCAGCAAACTATGGCCAGTGGACCAGACACCTGTTTTTATAAATAAACTTTTACTGGAACATGGCCATACCTATTCATTTATGTGTTGTCTTTATATATATATAGTCTAGGGCTGCTTTTGCACTAAATGGCAGAGTTGTCACAGGCCTTATGACCTGCAAACCTAAAATACTTATTTGGACCATTAAAAAAAGTTCCGGACAAATTCTTTAACATAAAGACATTTACAGATATAAGGTCTCAAAGTTTGCTACCCAATGACCTTCCTTGGAAGAATCACTATGAAAATTATGGGGGTGGGGAGAAGGGAGGAAGAGGTAAGATTTATAAAGGAACAAGTCACAAACACAGAAGTACAATTTATTGTTACATTTTTAAAAGTATTAAAAAAATGGGAATTCCTTGGCGGTCCAGTTGTTAGGACTCTGAGCTTCCACTGCAGGGGGCATGGGTTCGATCCCTGGTCAGGGAACTAAGAACCCGCATGCTGTGCAGCACGGCCAAAAAAAAAAAGTATTAAATAATTAAGTTTTAAATAAAATGTCCCATACAGCATGAAATTCCATGGAGGCAGGGGACATTGCAAATAGGGGAACTAAAAAGGACAAAAAAGTTCTTATCTTTTTGGTGGGAGGGAGGAGGGCCGAGGATAAATATAATTCCAAAGTTTATTAATTCTTGATTATTTCTAGATAATTATTCATTCTACACAATGTTAAATACTTATGGATAAGTATTAGAAGATTGGATGTAAGATGTATACATTTCCAAAAGGAAAAATGAAAAAGAAAATGCTGATTAGCTCAGTTAAAGGCAACTAGATAGCATAGTAAGAGAAACACAAGTTCAGACAGCAGGAATAAACCCAAACATATCAGTGAAATCAGTAAATATTGATTATACTGGTGCTTTTAGTTCAACTTCCTATTTATTATAATTTGTGGCTGGTATTATTATAGACACTAGATAGACAAATAACAGCTCTCACGAAGCTTATGTTCCACTAAAGAAACAGACGGTAAACCAATATGTATGTAATATAATCTCAGATATAAGTGCTATTTTAAAAAGGAAATAAATCACAGTAAAGGGCTGAAGAGTGATTTAAGTTGGTCACCTTGGAGGCTACTGCATAAGTCCAGGCAATATGTGATGGGGGCTCAATTAGGGTGGTATTTGTAGAAGCAACAGCAAGTGATAGAATGGGGGCAACCGTGGTTAAAGAGAAAGATGAGAGGATTTACTGATGGAAACCATAAGAAGTGGGGGAGGAGTCAGGGTATATTACAAGGAACATTCAGTTTTGTGTTAAAACACATTCAGACAAGCATATAATCAACTATATTTAGTTTACAATAGAAATGCTGCAAACTCCAAGGGGATCTCACCCATGCCCCTTTTCTGCTGGTGCATCCACCCCACTGCTGTGGGTGTTGGTCCTCAGGCTGCCTCCCTTCCCTGGGGAGCTGCTGATGGCAGCTGCCTCACTTGGGTGGTTATCCAACCAAAAAACCCTCCAGGTGTCAAACAAAAGAGACTTCTCCAAAGATCAGATGCCACACATACATGCATACGTACACCACACACACACACACACACACACACACACACACGCACACCATAGGGCCCCCTGGCTTTCCTGCATTGTACACATTTCTGTTAACTGTTCTCTTGTAAGAAAGTAAGAATTTTGAGCCTTGTTGGGGCATTCTGAATTTAGATAGGGAGTGGAAAGTCACGGTGAGAATAAAACATTTCCTATCTATGTTGCCTCTAATATCCCAGACCATTGTCAAAAGATGTATTGGGCTCGAAGGAGAGTTCTCAGGAGAGCAAAGCAGAGAGCTTTGTGAGAAATACTGGATGCAAAAAATGGCTTTTTTCCTTATTTTTAAATGTAAGCAATTCCTTGCAGCTGCTCTCAATACCCGTGCCTAGGATATTTTAGCAGCTAGAAAGAAAAACATCCAAATAGTGAAAGTTGCAAGTGCTGTGATTTTTTTTTTAATGTAACTGGATTTTTTCTGGAAATACTACATTTTTCAACACGTTTCTGGCAAAATTCACAAATGAAGTTTTACGTGATTTCTTGCAGATCGAGGCAGTTACAAAATTTCATGAAATCACACTATGAAATTTTAATTCCAACTATAGTCACTCCTCATACTAGTTTATATTTAAAGTTTTCTTTAAAATTCTCTAGTTCCTATTAAAAGAAATAAAAATGATGCCACACCCTATCTCCTTTTAGCCATAGATTATATTCAACTATCAGATTCGCTTCCTATTGCTGCTGTAACAAATTTCCACAAATTTAGTGGCTTAAACCAAGGGCTCATGTCTCCTCCTTACAACGTGAACACCCATCTGAGAAGCTGGTTCTTCTCCCTCCTCCCAAGGGGTTTGCCTATAGGCTAGTGTTGTGCTACAGCTGAACAGCACTCCAGGAAGTGACTGCCACCCCCTAAAATCTTCCATCCTGGTCAATTGGCCTCTGCCATGCCCTGCACCCAGGATCCGGTACCAACAATTGCCAGAATCATACCTCAGCCTCCATTCCCTCCCAACTACAGCCACAGCTGGTGGCAGAAGAACAGGAACAATTATGGGTAACAAAGTTTCGGGTCACCTACGTAAGGCATAAATCAGGACCAGTTAGTTTTTCTGTTGGAAATCCAGTCCAATATTTTGTTTGTTTGTTTTTTGCGGTACACGGGCCTCTCACTGTTGTGACCTCTGCCGTTGAGGAGCACAGGCTCCAGACGCGCAGGCTCAGCGGCCATGGCTCACGGGCCCAGCCGCTCCGCGGCATGTGGGATCTTCCCGGACCGGGGCATGAACCCCTGCATCGGCAGGCGGACTCTCAACCACTGCGCCACCAGAGAAGCCCCCAGTCCAATATTTTTCATGAAATCATATTTCGTAATTTGTAGATGTAGGTGATATGTTCCCCTAAATCTTGCCTGTTTTGCAACATTTGTCTCCCAAAAGAAATACGTTCTAGCTCTCTTTTCTCTAAGCCCAGGTAACATAAACACACCAAGAATTCCTGTAATAAAGATTTAATTACAGATATAAGGTCTCAAAGTTTGCTACCCAATGACCTTCATCATTTCTACATTGCTTCCTACTGCTACTCAATGCATTTCCCTGAGGAAACTTCTTACTTCTTATTGGTAACTTCTTACCCAATTCACAAACAGCATCTTGACACGAAGAACAGGTGCAAAATCTGTCATAAGAAAAAGGGAGAGAAAGAGCAAAGAAATCTGCCCACAACGGGAAACTGATGTGCTTCTTGACACCACTTAGCACCTCGTGGCTAGATAATAGAACTATCTCCCCTACTTGGTCTCCATTTGCCCAAGACGTGAGTGTTTCCATACACACAGTCCACCCTGTACTTGTACACACACACAATGTGAGATGATGTGTAAGTATTGATTCTATGGTCGTTTTGTTTTTGTTTACTTCATGTAAGTATCATGTTCATACATGAATCACAGTCCACAAACTCAGGTGCAAGAAACACCCCATCCTGATATAAATCAGCCTGATTTCTGATTCCAATGCCAACAATGCAAGGCTGGTAGAAAATGTAACATCAACAACTTTCAGAGTTTCCTGACGGTTCCCTGGAGCTATCAAAATGTTATAGAGGTTTGTCATGGTTCCGTGACCAGCCCTCTGCACAAGCTTCGGGTGGTTTACACAGGCTATGGCTGAGACATCCTCTTCTCCCTGCAATGCTGGGCAGGTCCATGGGGCTCCACTGCTGCCGTCCACATGTGGGATTCCACCTGCCCATGTGAGCTGTGTAGCCACCGTCACTTCCCCCTTGGGTCCTCCAGTGCCTCCAGGTACTTCCAGGGAAGCTATACCCAGGACCCCCTCCTCAAAGCCCCCCAGGCTCTCCGCTCGTCTGACCAAACTCTTTCTAATCCATGGTGTGAAGTGTCTCAGATGGACCGGGGGACCCTCCACCACACCTCTCCCTCCTGAATCACTGTAGCATCAGATATCCGAGCAGAACCCTCTTATTGGAAGTTCCCCCCAGGGATGGACAGCCTTATCTCCTCAATGAGTTTATGTTTTGGAAACAAATCAATCAGTCACAAGCCTGCTCTGGACAGGGAACTTCAGCATCTACTGTCTGTTTGAATAAGGGGATAAAGGGAAAAAATTGGTCTGGAAAACCATAATTATCTCAAAATGCCGTTTAGCCAATAGTAATGAAAACACTGTCCTTTTCACCCAAACCACAGCGTGTGCTCACCTCCAACAGAGAGTTCCTGAAGTCTAGTTGAGCCCCCGCCAGTTGCGGTGATTCAAGTTTGCCATCGAGTCCTGAGCTAGGAGGGTGGATCAAAGCCGTAGCCGGCAGGATTACTCTTTCCCTTTGGAGGTCAAACAGCATCTCTTCCCTTCGTGAAAAGTCTACAAGTTACTTTAGCATTAATGTCCAAGAATTTAAAAGAGAAATTATTTAGGAGTGTATGGGTGTTTTTCAGCTGGTGCTGCAACTTTGCTTTCCCAACTTTCTCCACCAGGATGAATTACTCTTTCCTTTATTCTCACACAGTGTGAAATTTGTAGGTATTTTTGGCATTTACTTTATTCTGCCTTCTCTCTGTGGAAATAAATGAAGACCACCCAAATGGGAACAGGCAAAGACTGTTTATTCAGCACTTGCTGTAGCAGGGAGTCAGCCACCATCACTTGTCTTTGGCAGAGACTCAAGGGCAGGCAGGGCAGGGGGAGAGCTTCATAGAGGAGAAAAGGGATGGCTCCACCTGGGCCCTGATTGGAGGCTATTGACCTGAGGAAGCTGGGGGCGGGACAACTAGGAACAGGGCCTCTATGTGATTGGTTAGGTGATTATTTGGCTTTCTCTGATTGGTGGGAAGGTGGACGCAGAGACAAAAAATAATTAGGGAAACTGTCAGATATTAATCAAGCCCTGGCCATTTGGGGCTGATCACTATAAGGATTACTGTTTTGCTTCCTGGACTGGTTTCCTGGGCTGATTGCTGCAGATTTGGGGTCAGAATGTTATCTTTATAAATTTTACACCGTAGGTCTGGCCATTGTCCATTTGTATATTGTGTCTCATCTATTAGAGCTGGCTATTTCTATTCATGATGACAAGCTCCTTGAGGATAGAGATGAACTCTTTGTATTTCAATGCACAGGGTCTATGACACACATATTTTGAAAATAAAATGAATCCATACCTCTTTGTGGAAGTAAACTGAATACATTTCATTCTCCCAAGTACAGTCATTGGGTTTATTTTTCCCTTTAGCATGAAATTCTAAATAGACAGTATTGCACTAGTTTCCATTTAAAGCAAGGATCCCCCCACAGGCTAAGTCTCCAAACTCCACTTATGACCAATCTGCCCTCAATTACATCTCTATCCTTTCATCATCTTCCTATGTCTTCCCTGGCCTGGATTCTGTCTAAATTAAGGCAACAGGCCATGAGATGTTGGGTGTGTCCCTCAGCATTTTATTGTTGTTAGGAAATTGAAGTGTGTCTACCTTTCCCACATTGGCTTAAAAACAAGATGCATTTGTATTGAACCAACACTTTCCAGGTATAATTTTTTTCTGGAACATATTTTCATTAAGCTACACATTTTCATGTTTCAGTTTTGATTGCCTATGTGGGACTTACGTACCCTCTCTGAGCAAAATAAGATAGGATGGTTTCAGGGACAGAAGAGGTGTTTCAGAGATTTTTAACATTTTTTCTCTTTATTTTTCCACATAGATATCCACGCCAGAAACCTGGGAGGCATCCTAGTCTCTCTCCCCTCCCTCATTACCCACATCCAGGCATCAAATTCTGCCATTTTTACCTAAATATTTCAAACAGTTCCCTTCTCTTTCTTCCCACTGCCACTGCCTTAGCATGGCAGGCAGCCCTTAGCCTCATCCTAGACGGCTGTAAATGCATCCTGGCTGGCCCCCTGACTCCAATCTACTTGCCACACTGGCAAAGAGGATTTTTCTACAATGAAAATCTAGGCACATCACTACTCTGCCTATAGCCTATAGTGGTTCCCCACCACCTGCCAAATAAACCAAAATTTTGGCCACGGTCTTGGTGATTGGCACCCACTGACCCTTCTTTGGTCTCTTCACATCCCCAGAAGCACCCAACTTCAGCCACACGGGACTGAGTGCCGTTCTCTGAAAAGACACAGATTCTCTTGCTCACTTGCCTTTGTACATCACTTCTATTCTACTTCATAATTCAGATTAATGACTAGTCTTCCTGACCCCCCTTTCCCCGAGACTGAGTTCTATGTGTTTTTTAGTTCCTAGTGCTTTGCAAAGTCCCTAAGGCAGAAGAGGCAGTCACTATACGTATTTCTTTGATATATAAATAATAAATGAATCCATAATTCACTATCATCTTATCACCTAAAGCAGGAACTCATTAGACATCTTTCCTCTGACTCCCCTAACTTTCCGATCCCCATCCAATCACACCTCGAAAATTATGCCTGTCCTCGAAAGATCTGCCCTGATTTGTAGCATTTTCCAATTACTATAGGGTAAATTCTCTCACCCAGGACCAGCTACATAATTTCTAGGGCCCGGTACAAAATTAAAATGTAGGGTTACTTGTTTAAAAATGATTCAGAATTTCAAGACAGCGGCAAGAGAGCATTAAACCAAGCACAGGGCTCTGTGCAAATACACAGGCTGTACGTCCACGAAGCCCCTGCTATGGCCAATTTCAAGTGACCAATGTGACATCACCGAACTCAGAGTTGGGAGATATGTACGATCAGCTTGTGCACAGGTGAGCTCTTTCTTGAACACCACTGCCTTCAGGATAACTTAGCATCACATAAAAGGCCTTCCGTTCCTATCTCTACAGCCCCATCTGCCTCACCTTCCCATTCAGTCACAATGACCTGCTTGTGGCTCCTCCAATCCACCATGCTTTTTCACACTACATTATTTTGTTCATGCTGTTTCCTCTGACTGCCATTCCTTCTCCCCCCTCCTCCTTCCCAAATTCTTCATCTACGTGGCTCCAGTTCATCCTTCAAGGCTCAGTTCAGACAGAAGCTTTCTTCTCTGGAAAGCGTGCCCTGAAATCTTATGAACCAGGAGATTCATCGAGAACAAGAGGTCAGTCTGTTACACATTTCTCTCCCTGCAAAAGGAACGGTAAGAATCAGACCACCTTTGTTTATATTTCAAAAAGTGAGTATAACTACCAAATGTAAAATCGATAGCTAGTGGGAAGCAGCCGCATAGCACAGGGAGATCAGCTCGGTGCTTTGTGTCCACTTACAGGGGTGGGATAGAGAGGGTGGGAGGGAGACGCAAGAAGGAGGGGATATGGGGATATATGTATTCATAAAGCTGATTCACTTTGTTATACAGCAGCAACTAACACAACAATGTAAAGCAATTATACTCTGATAAAGATGTTAAATAATTAATTAATTAATTATTTTTTTTAAGTGAGTATATTTTGTCATAAAATGTACCAAGAACCACAGGTAACTTTGAAGAAATCCTTCTTGCTGGTAGTAATGAAATTTCCCAGGTGAGAGAATTAAGAATGCCTGATTGGTGCTCCCTCAGCTTGGTATGATCACTCAAATAACTAGGTTCTCTCCCCATCTCTCTCGCTCTCTCTATTTGAGGTAAAATTCACATACATAAAATTCACCATTTTGAAGAGTACAGCTCAGTAGCATTTAGTACATACGCTTGTGTGCACCATCACTTCTATCCAGTTCCGGAACATTTTCATCACCCCAAAAGGCAACTCCATCCCTACTAAGCAGTCACTCTCCATTCCCCTCTCCCCAGTCCCAGGCAACCACCAATCTGCTTTCTATCTCTTTGGATTTATCTATTCTGGACATTTCATATCAATGCAATCATACAATATGTCAATATGTGATCTTTTGTGTCTGGCTTCTTTCCCTTAGCATCAAGTTTTCAAGGTTCATCCACATTGCAGCCTGTGTTAGTGCTTCATTCCTTTGTATGGCTGAGTACTAGTCACTGCGCGGTTAGATCACATCAGTGTATCCATTCATCTGGTGATGGGCATTTGCGTTGTTTCCACCTCCTGGCTTCTATGAATAACGCTGCAACAAGTTTCTGTGTGGACATGTTTTCATTTCTCTTGGGTGTATACCTAGGAGTGGAATTGCTGGGTCACAGGCTTATTCTATACTTTTTGAGGAATCTTCTCTCTTTCAAAAGGAGTGCCCAATCCAGTTGAAACATGCAGGGAAGGAGGGAGACCTGGAATGGGCTTTCCAGTAACCGCCGAGCGCTCCCTCCTCTCTGCAGCCGGGTGAGACCTCCGGGTACCCATTTCACGCTGTAACCTCGACCAGCCTACAAGTCCCTCTCGGGCAGGGGCCACACGTCATCATCTGTGTAACCCGAGTGTTTGGTGTTTAGCACTATGTCTAGCATATAAGGGTTGATGAGTCTAAATCAGTTCATGAATAATTAAACTAATTAAGGCATCATTCCTTCCGAGGTTTTGTCCTCGTTTTCTAACACAAGATTGTTCCTCAGGTTTCCCACAGAGAGCTGCTGCTAGGGCACAGCACCATCATCCAACAGGAGGAACAAGTAAATCTGGATAGAAATAAACCCCGGATGCCCTGACAATGATGGTGATGTCTCCACTCTGTACCTTTAACTTGGGTTTAAATTAAAAGTGAACGCCTTTGAGAATTTCCCATTTCTTAGTACCAGAACTCATTATCTTAAGCAAAATACAGCCTCAGATAACACTGACACTAAGTGCAGTATTGTGTCTGTAAGAAAAATGATTTCACTGGTTATATCGTGTCTTTATTGCTCAGAATTTCTGGGTCTGCAAATTCACCCATCCTGCTTCTGCAGAATGACGAGTGTACCATAGGAGCGTGAAGAAGGCCACAGTCAACTTTTTAAATATGCAGGAAACTCAACCCTACTGTTAACTGTAACCATTTAACAGCTCAATTCTCACAGCTGACTGCTGGGTTGGCATTAGGCGTTATCTGAATCCTGTGCTTGCCACTCAAGAACCTAGAAAAGAAGTCAACACATGGCTCTGTGTAACTTGCTGTCATTGCAATGAGATCTCTTTTTTTTCCCCCTGTAAACTCGCCCTTGATGTTGAAGAGCAGAGGCTAAAAATGATCAAACACCAATTAAACCATAGCGATCTAAGAATTAGGCAAAATGATGACTTGGAAAGGACTGTCTGCTCCTGAAAGATAAATCAAGAAGCATGCAAGGGAAAGAAATCTTAATTCCAGATTAAAACGTGTGACTTCAGTGTGGCAGACCATAATCAGAGAGCAAATTCACCATTTCTTTCTAAGTCAGCCCTTCTTTCTGTGTTTCCCATTGCTGTACCTGGCACCCGTCTCCCCACACACCGAGACTTGGGACTTGGCATCAATTTTGATGCCTTCGCCTCTCTTGTCCTCAGAGTCAGTTTCCATATCATGCCAATACAGCCTCCCACATCCCTCCCGTGGGTCTCTATCCCTCACCTCCTGCTGCCACATCCTACAAACCTATTTGAAGCCTTCGGTAACTCAGGATTATTAAAATAGCCTTCGAGCTGGCTTATTGCCCCCAAATTCCCCCCACTCTGACTTCTTTATTAATCCCCTTCATACACAGGCTGATTCAGAGTTGAGAAACTGCTAATGACCTCCCATCTCCTGCGGGATAAACCACTCCTGCCTTGCCTGGCGTTCAAGGCCCTCTGCCCTGACTTACCTTTCTTCTCTGAAGTTAAAGCGAGCTATTTCTCTTCCCCACACACATTCCTACCATCTTAGGTGGGGTCCCCCAGGGCCCCTGAGATGAGAATTCATGTGCAGGCGACTTATTGAGGAAACTAGACAGGGGAGGGGACAAAGTCAAGAAGGGGGGTGATTTCTAAAACAGGAGAGAAGAGGGAGCCCAGGCCTGACCTGGGCAGGGAAGTCTGGACTTTAAACTAAGCCTCAGAGGCTAAGTTTGCTGGAGGCCCCTGCTCTCGCGGTAGCCAGCTGCTGACGAAGGGCTGGGTGGGTGGGGAGGGAAGATGAGTGCTGACCCCCCCCGCCCCCCCGGCGCTCGGGGAACTCTGTGTGAGGAAGCAACTCTGGCTCCAGCAGTCTGAGGGCAGCCCTCTCGGGGTCACAGGGGCAGAGCTGCTGGAAGCAAAGCACACCAAAGTTTGTACAGAGGGTGGGAGCAGGGTGGAAGTAGAGGAAAGGTAAAGGGACCGAGAGGATTTGGATGAATGGTGACAGTCTGCCTCACCCACTTCCCTGCCTGGAGTCTCACTCAGGTCACCAGGAAAGACCTTCTCAACTCCACTTGCCCCAATCCTGACCAGTTTCACAGCCCAGCTCAAAAACATCAACAAGCCTTCCCCAGCTAACACACACACACACACACACACACACACACACACACACACACAAAGAAGGAGGTGGGCCCAGCCAACCCTGGTGCGTCAGCCAAGTAAACAAGGCACAGAGCATTCCCAGTCCCAGCCCAGAGATGGTGGGTGTCTGAGACATAAGGCGGAGCGGGCAGCCCAGAAGGTGTCCTTATAAGAAAAGGAAACTTGGACACAAAAAGAGACACCACAGGGCAGAAATAAAGTCACGGATGTAGAGAATGGATTTGAGGACACGGGGTGGATGGGGAAGCTGGGACGAAGTGAGAGAGTGGCATTGACACATATACACTACCAACTGTAAAATAGATAGCTAGTGGGAAGCAGCTGCATAGCACAGGGAGGTCAGCTCGGTGCTTTGTGACCACCTAGAGGGGTGGGATAGGGAGGGTGGGAGGGAGATGCAAGAGGGAGGAGATATGGGGATATATGTATACATATAGCTGATGCACTTTGTTATACAGCAGCAACTAACACAACAATGTAAAGCAATTATACTCCAATAAAGATCTATTAAAGAAAAAAAAAAACCCGAGAGAGAGACACCAGAGTTGTGCACAAAGATCACAGGAGGACACAGCAATCTGCAGCCACCTGCAAGCCACAGAGAGTGGTCTCAGAAAAACCAAACAGGCGACACGGTAATCTCAGACTTCCAGAACTGTGAGAAAATAAATGTCTGTTGTTTAAGCCACCCAGCCTGTTGTATTTTGCTATGGCAGTGCCAGCAAACTAACGGACCAGCCTTTCTTACCCGCCTCAGAGTTGGTTCACAGCCTGCAAGAGTTGGTTTGAAATGTGTGCCCACAATATGACTGTCTTCATTTTCCCACCTAGGATGCCAGAAATCAGGGTGGTAAAGTCCACTAATATCCCTTTATGTGGGAGAGGCACACAGGAGAACAGACCATCCGTCAACCACAGAGATAATACACTGGTGTCCATTGAGATCTGAGCCTAAGCCCCCGCTCTTGTGTGATTGAGGGAAGACAGCCGATACCAGAGGCATTGGCTCTTCCAGATGAGAAGCTGGCTCGCCTTGATAAAGTATATACGTCAGCACTTAAATGCATCAGCTCTGATGGTTGATCTAATTGGAATCACACAAGTATTAGGCACCAGTGATGTACTGTCAGTTGCAAACCCCACCGTCAATAAAGGCAGGACCCACTGGAGGAAATATAAAATGGGTGAGATAGAGTTGACACATTTTATACGAGTTTTGTTGCCAAAGTTAAGAGCTACAATCCTTTTCTACTTATTTGGAAATATACTGCTGCACGTTATGGAAATCTGATAACATTCTGGCAGGTCTTATGAAAGTGATTGAATAATGTTTGCTTCATTAGATTAATTGCCTGCTATAATTATCTGGAGAATGTCTTCATCCTTATCTCCCTTCTTTCTTCTCAGCTCTTTCCTTCCAGAGTGTTTACCAGTGGGTGGTATGTTCGAGATTACAGGACACTGGGAGAGTGGGAGAGGGAAACAATTACTGAGACACTCTTCACTCTAAAGACATTTGCCTAAGCTCCTTCCCTTCCTCTGTACACCTCTGGCCCCTGGGACCCACCTCCAAGGAAGCCAGCATCACCTCTGGGAGAGACATAGGGTTTGATTTGCAGCTGGAAATGAAGGGGAGGCCAGTCTGGGGTAGAGGTGCCTGAGGATGGAGGATACAGATGTGTGGACAAAAGGGGAAAGTTATAGAATGGGGAGGAGAAGCTTAATCAGAGGGCAGGAGAAAGAAGAGTTGTGGGTTGAACTGTGACAACCCCCAAAAAACCCATGTTGAAGTCCTAACCCCCGTTCCTGTGAAGGTGACCTTATTTGGAAATAGGGTCTTTGCTGATGTCATCAAGTAAAGATGAGGTTATACTGGAGTAGGGTGGGTCCTAATCCAACATGACTGGTGTCCTTATAAGAAGAGGAACATTTGGGGCTTCCCTGGTGACACAGTGGTTGAGAGTCTGCCTGCCGATGCAGGGGACACGGGTTCGTGCCCCGGTCCGGGAGGATTCCACGTGCCGTGGAGCAGCTGGGCCCATGAGCCGTGGCCACTGAGCCTGTGTGTCCGGAGCCTGTGCTCTGCAACGGGAGAGGCCACAACAGTGAGAGGCCCACGTACTGCAAAAAAAAAAAAAAAAAAGAAGAGGAACATTTGGATACAGATAGACACAGAGGGAAGACAGCCATGAGAAGGTGGAGGCAGAGACTGGAGTGATGCTGCCACAAGCCGAGGAAAGCCTGGAGCCACCAGAAGGTGGAAGAGGCAAGGATGGATTCTCCCCTAGAGGCTTCAGAAGGAGCACGATCTGCCAGTACCTTGATTTTGGACTTCTGGCTCCAAAACTACAAGAGAATAAATTTCTATTGTTTTTAGCCCCCAGTTTGTGGCACTTTGTTACCATGGCCCTAGGAAACAGATACAAGGAAAGAGTGTAAATAAAGGAGTTTCCTAAAGGCGCATACTTCTGTAGTGCCTGATACATTGGGAAGGCTCAGTAAATGTGTTTGAATTAACAAGTAGAACGAGAGTTACTGGGATTGTACACAAGGTGTTGAGAACAAAAATGGGAGAGGAAATAAAGTGAGAACCAATTTCATATATCTTTTTTTTTTTTTTTGCAGTGCACGGGCCTCTCACTGTTGTGGCCTCTCCCGCTGCGGAGCACAGGCTCCGGACGCAAAGGCTCAGCGGCCACGGCTCACGGGCCCAGCCGCTCCGCGGCATGTGGGATCTTCCCGGACCGGGGCACGAACCCGTGTCCCCTGCATCACCCCAAGCACCCCTGCAGTGCTTGCAGAAAATAGGTGTTTAACAAATGTGTTAATCAACTGATGAATTCTTTTCCATCATCATCTAACGCTTATTCATGGACTCTGTGTGCACAGTTCTGCAGTGAGGTAATTTGTTTTTTGGAATTAGAACAGCGATTGATCTGAAAAAAATGACTGGACATCTCATCATTGATAATTTTATCTCCTCAAGCTGTACAAAGGGATGAAGGAAAGGAGAACCAGGAGTCAGGAAAAGAGGAAGAAGAAGAGGAGGAAAGAGACGGGAGAGGATGGAAAAGGAGAAGGAAGAGAAGAAGTTGTTTCAGCCTTGAATGTCAGAGAAGTGGTGAGCGTAGCTTACGCATGGTTCATTGGTAGAGAAAATTTCACTCGCCACAATCTTCCTTCAAGAGAGAACTGACTTTATTTGGAAGAATGCCTCAGTAAGTTCCTGCCGACTGAGAACCTGGCTCAGCAGGCATAAAGTTTTCAGAACAGGGAAAGATATTTTAAACGAGACCAGGGGAGGAATTTTGCCAGTTTGCCTCTTGAAAGGAAGTGAAGTGATGGTGGCGGTGGAGAGGAGGAAAGAGATGGGAGAGGATGGGTGAGGGCCATGAGGGATGAGGGATAAACTCAGGGATTGGACGGCTGCTTCCAGTATGTACTGCTCTGTAACAATCCCCCCAGGTCTGGACTCACCTGGGTGTTTCTTTTGCCCCACATGATGTGATCTGGGTCTGAAGGCATCTAGGAGTTCAACTGACGTCTTAGCCAAATTCATAAGTTCATTAGATACTGTTTTACATTTTCACATCATCACAGGCAGCTGGGGCTGCAAACATGTGGGTCCTCAACTAGACTGGAATGTCCAAGATGGCGCACTCACATGGCTGGCAGTGGATGCTGGCCGTCTGACTGGGGGTTCAAATGGGCACATGTTGTCTGGAGCTTCTCACATCATGGTGGCTGGGTTTCAAGAGGGGACATCCCAAGGACAAGCTTTCTAAGAGAGAGGAAGCAGAAGCTGCCAGTACTCAGAGAAACCGACACTGCTTAATTTCTACTGCATTCTCTTGGTTAAACCATCACCAGGCCAGCCCAGATTCAAGGGGAGGAGAAATAAACCCCATCTTCTAACAGGATGGGAAATGACAAAGAATTTGTTGCCCCCTTTAATTTTAACTGCAGGCAGCTGATGAGGCTTTTAAAAACAGGAACGTATTCTATGCCCATTAAACTTGTTTGCTTTGCTTCAATATGAATTTATCTCCAGTCTTCTTCAGGAATGTACATTGTTTATAAAAAACTGTGTGAGTGGATTTTTTAAAAATCTAAACATATATTGACTTCTACCTCTATATTAATGTGGGATAAAATAGATACAGCCAGAGTTAATGCAGAAAAACAGAGGCAGAAAGGACCATAAGAACATATGTCCCTGATAATTCAATGGAAGTTAATATGTTCTCTACCACTTAATAAATAAATATAGATATAACAGTATTATCTTAAGTCACAGAAATAGTCATTATGAATAATAAAAATAGAAATACTTGAAATAAGGGATCTTAGGGAGTAGAACTGGATCTCAAGATGAGACCGAAGACATATGAATTCAAAACTCTTAAATATTTAATTTGTAATATTTTTGAAACAAAATTAAACTTTTCCTGCCTATCAAACTAGCAAAGATTAAATATATTGACAAAACCAGTTTGGGCAAGAGTTGGAGAAATAGACTTTTAAGGACTATTGCAGGAAACAAATGGATATAACTTTTCTAGAAATGTTTTTGCAAAATGTTTGCATATTTTTACTAGCAATCCCACTTCAAGGAATTTACCTTAATATAATAATTTCAAAAATGTGGAAAATGTAGGCACAAAGATATTTAGCATTGTTTATACGGATGAAAATCGGAATAGGGAACTAATTAAGTAAATTATGGTACAGATAACCTGATAATCTCCAACCGCCGTAAGTGATTTCTAGATCTAGATCTACAGAAATGCAAAGATGTCTACGACAAATTATTGAGCAATGACGTCAGTTGCAGAATATGTATAGTATACATTTATGTAAAACTGTCTACATATACTTGCAAGGGTCTATATGCACCAATGTGGTCACCGTTGTGAGGTAGAATTTCTAGTGTTTTCTCTCTTTATTTTTCTGCTTTATATTAAATATTGTAAATATAAAGTAGCATTTTTAAACATAAAGCTAATTTTGAAAACAGCTAACAAAACAGCAACAATAACAGCATTTACAACAACTCAGATTGTACCTAAACCTTTTGTATATCAGCTACGCAGGAAAGATGACAGCATCTCTGCCTTTTATAAAACAAATGCCATAAAGAAAAACACAAAGTGCACTTTGGCAAATGACAAAAGAAAACTAACAGCATGTGTGCCATCGTTCGTTCTGAATGAGACCATTCTACCCAGTTCTCTTGAATGTTTTTCCACAAATAAGAGTAACACAATTGTAGGTGGAAAGCCAGAGTTTTCATAACAAGAAGGGAAAAAAGAAAGATTCACTTACCTAGGGGTGACTTGTAGCAAGATGAAAATTAGGCAAGTCACTGAATGCCTTGTAACTGGTTGAGCTATTTTATCAACCTGGAGAAAACCAAGGTCATTATCCCTTTTATTCTTCTAATTTCTTGCTTGTGCCATTACCTGCCCTATTTCTCAGAAATGTCATTATCTCCTTCTGGAAAGGTTCTGCATACCTGCCATGGCAGTGCAAAGAATTCAAAGTTGAATTGCTCAGCCCCCAAGGACCAGGCAGAGGAAAACCTGAGTTTCGCAGGTTAAGCCCAGCACCATCTCTCTGGGGCCACCATGCCTGATAGATGCCCAGTTGGCAGTTATGGCTTCTTGGTCTTGGACACAGTTGTACCCCGCACCCACACCTGGACCTTAGGTGATACCACATTTAATTCAACCACATGCTCAGCCATTTCTCTGGCATGACTCTTGGCTGGAACAGTTAGATTTGAGAAGCCTGCAAATATTTAAGTCTGTGGTGAGCCTAGTTTACCAGCCCAGATACCGTCCCTCCCCAGTAGATCAATATAGATAGATAGATAGATAGATAGATAGATAGATAGATAGATAGATAGATAGAATGATGAATGGATAAATAAATGAGTTCCCATCTGAGTCCTAGGTGGCCTTTCCCATCAACTGACTTCAGCTGGGTTGGGGCCATTTTGATTCATCAGAAAAAGCCTCAAGAACATGGAATCTCAATAGTGAAAGTATAGGAAATGAGTCTCAATCCCTTTCCACTCAAATCTACCCACCTTGTAATTCAGTAACCATCTCTGCCAACCAGAGATGTTGTTTGTTTTTGGAACGAAGTTTAAAGAAGCTCCTGTTAAATTATGCCGGAATCTTCCCCCAGGATAAATGATCCCTATTCATCTAACATTTGTATCACTAAGAGGGGACTTTGAAGTGACTCCCTTCCCCACCCACCAAAAAAAATCTGCTCTAAAGAGACTTGCTACATAGGCTAACCTAGATGAATGCTAGTAAGTCCTCTGCTATAAAATCCTTAATTCTGCCTAACTGGACATCCTATTTAAGCTTGCATTTAAACAAAAAAAGGAGGGCAGGGAAGCTGCGTGTATAATGTAAAATC
Source organism: Pseudorca crassidens (assembly GCF_039906515.1). Classification (NCBI taxonomy): domain Eukaryota; kingdom Metazoa; phylum Chordata; class Mammalia; order Artiodactyla; family Delphinidae; genus Pseudorca; species Pseudorca crassidens. The sequence goes on from NC_090313.1 coordinate 10,991,608, forward strand.
CCCTCCTCTGTTTTTAATGTGTGCCAAGACTGACTCTCTTGAATCTGACTAAATAATTCCAGGGACATGTTACACACCAAAACAGCTCATGAAAATGATTTCTCCCCAGATAGTAAGGTCACTGAGTGACCTGAGACCTGCACTGGACATGAAGCCTTTGCATCATTACATTCAAGTATTCTTATTTTATCTCTACCTTATTCCTCTGTTAGACACATACTTAGTATCTTTCCTTTGTATTTTATCAATAAATATAGAGATAGTTGCAGGTGGTGACTAACATTGAAACACACAAGACATCAGTGGAGAGACTAGGAAAGTAAGGGACTGCCACAGTTGAGAAGTCTTTAAAACTTGGAAATAAGGTTCAAAAGTAGGTGGCATGTCCTTTTACTGTCCTTATGGGTGTAGTAGGTTGAATAGTGTCCCCTCTATCCCTCCCAAAGTCATGCACTTTCCAGAACCTCAGAATGACCTTGTTTGGAAATAGGGTCTTTGCAGATGGAATTAGTTAAGATGAGGTCATGCTGGAGTAGGGTGGGCCCTAAATCCAATATGACTGGAGTCCTAATAAGAGAGGACACCAGGGAAGACACACAGGGAAGAACACTGCATTATGACAGGCAGAGAGGTGATGTGCCTACAAGCCAAGCAACACCAAGGATTGCCAGCCATCACCAGCAGCTAGAGGAGAAGTGTGGATTCTCCCTCACAGCCTCCAGAAAGAACCAATGCTGGTGACACTTTGATTTCAGACTTCTATTCTCTTGAACTGTGAGAGAATAAATTTTATGTGGTTTTAAGCCACCCAGTTTGTGGTAATTTGTTACAGCAGCTCTAAGAAGCTAATACACTGGGGCATTGTTTAACAGCCTTGTCCACATATTAACTTTTTTAGAGGACTGTCACTATATTTGCTTCTTCTACTTACTATTAGGTAAGGGCTCTCATCTCTGTGAAGTTACATGTTAACCTGTAGACCTTGTCCAGTGGAGATGCAAATCATTTCTGTCTGGTAAAAACGAAAACCCTAAAGGTTACAATTTTATTGCCTTGAAGGACATTAACTAGTTTTGTCTCAAACTCAGCAAAGTTATATCAGAATGTTTTATATATATATGTGTTATATCTGGTGGAGATCATTCCTATTCCTCTAATTCTTATTGAACTGGTTTTACCATGCCTCTAGTTGCCTCATCAAAGGGTTGAATAAACTCTTTAACACTTCTTCATTCTTTACATGTATGGGAGTCATGTTATCAACTTTTGGGAAATTATTCTTTAACAGCACCAGAACTGTTAAGATCAAAACACCCTTCTGAGGTCATCTGATTCAATATCCTTCTGAATGCAGGAAAGAATTCCTTCCTCAGTACATTTGTCACAGACTTGTTCAGCCTATGCTTGAAGACTCTACTTGATGAGGAAATCGTGATTGTTTTTAAGGTAACCTGTTCTATTATTAGATATTCACTATTAGAAAGTTAATTCTTAAACTGAGACAAAATGTCCTTCCAACTTTTACCCACTGGTTTACATTGTGCTTAACTGAGCACAGAATCTGACAGGCCTTGGGATATTTAAGCTCCTACCCTCCTTTGTATTTTCTTCCCCAGGCTAAACATACTTAGATCCCTATGTGCACTAGAGTATTCCTCACAGGTAATTCTACTGAATTTGGAAGTTAAGTTCAACAAACATTTCTGAGTTTCTACTGTGTTAGGCCCTGAGAACATAGAAAGGGAATCAGATACCATCCAACTCATAGAGAAAACACTACATTTATGAAGAACAAATAAAGAATTTGTAAGAACAATTAATAGGTTGGAAAGATTCTCACAACTTTGTGGAGGACCCAAAGGAGGACATGATTCATTCTTCCTGGGGGTTTGAGAAAGGCAGTCTTCACAAAGAAAGTACTGCTTGAACTAGGTCCTGAAGGTTACGTGGGTAGTCTCCAGGAGGTCAAGATATGATGGACATCCCAGACGAAGGTAGAAAGTAGTATGAACAGAAAAGCCAGGAGAAAATCTTCAAATAATCACAAGGTATTAGAGTGCCCTCCAAATTCCATGAGAGCTACAAAAATATAAATGTAATTCATAAAAAATAAACAATAATCACAGAAATGTAGCCCATTACTAAAAATGTAGGCAGGAGGGTGGTGGTCTGCACAAGGACCATAAAACTTGAGCTAAAGAGCAAGAATTTGACAACCCAAAGAAAGGGGAGCAGATTGGGAAGATTCTAGTATTTTGGAGGGGAAAAGCAAAATATGAAGAAAGAGTAATCAAATGGAAGGCCGTCGTGTGTAATGATTCAAAACACGGGATCTGGTGTCACGCTGTCCAGTGCAAACCCCAGCTCTGCTCCTTAATTTCCACGTGACTTTGAGCAAACTACTTAACATCTCTAAGATTCAACTTCCCCATCCAGAAAATCGGTAATAATAGAACACTCCAGGGGAATATTAAGTTCATATAAAAGAATCCATGAAAGCATGTATCATGGTCCTGACACATACTACGCTGTCAGTGAGGATTAACTGTTATTATTATTAATTATTACTTTATTATAGTATTTATTTTAAATAGAGATTTAAGGTGAGACAGCTGAGATTAAGAGAAGAGAATAAGATGCTGGAAGAGGGCAAAGAAGAAAAGGCTGAGGACATAAAGATGCAGGTTTTGAGGAGTTTTTATAATTCTTGGTTGATTTACACCCCAGGCCGTGTAGGGGCAAGAGAGTGAGCTGATAAATCTTGACCTCTTCCTGGCCAGGCTGCCTGACCTCAAATCCCAGCTCTGCCACATCCAGCTGTTACTTACACTCTCAGTGCCTCAATGCCCACATCTATATAAAGGGGGTAGTAATAGTAGGTCTACCTTATAAAGTGTTGTATGGGCCAAATGAATTAATATATACAACATGCATAGGACAGTACTAGCACAGAGCAAGCTGTATGTGTTACTGTTTATTTCCTCTTCTGATATCACACTGCTTTCTCCAATTATTTCAAGACAAAGTTTAGATTCAAATATAACCACATAGGCTACACAAGCTCAGTTGCTTAACTTTTGATTACATACCTAGTGTTGAAAACGTACATTAAAAATGAAAATTTATGGAAATACCATGTGAAATATGAAGCTTTTTAAAAAATATGCTTTAAGATCAAGCAGATGAAACCATTTGTCATTCCTCCCAAAGCATTTTTATAAATATAAAAATACCAAAAAATATCTGCACTAGGCAAATATTGATTGACCTACAAAAGTTCTCACCACCTCTTACAAAAATCAGGGAATTCTAAAAATAGAAATGATCATGGGTCTCTTGAAAAGAGGAACACTAAGGAGAAATAAAGAAAGGTGGCAGTTAATTTAAGGAGAGAGCAGATAGATAGCTAACTTGTTAACTTGGGAGAACAGGTCAAAATATAAGATGTTTCCAAAAAATCAGACAATACACGAATGGGAAGTTTATGTTATTTAGCAACATTAAATATTTTTTAGCTCAAGGGGAAAAAAGTATCTATTCCAACCTGTCTCTGGATTAAATTTTTTCTTAGCTTTCCAGAGACCATGATCTATATCACATATTATTTATTTTTTCTCCTTTAACTTCAGCCTTTCCCTCTCTTCTGGTTCTTACTTCTCAGCATACAAGCAAATTAAAATCTTTTACATGTTAAAAATAAAATTCTCGGGACCTCCCTGGCGGTCCAGTGGTTAACACTCTGTGCTTCCACTGCAGGGGGCATGGGTTTCATCCCTGGCTGGGGAACTAAGGTCCCACATGCCCTGCCACATGGCCAAAAACAAATCTCCCTTGATACTCTATGCCCTTCCAAGGGCCATCTGGTAAAACACACTGATGGTATCCAACCAATATCTATTCCCCCAATAGAACCCCTAAATTGCCAGCCATCCACCTTCCCCCATCCCCCATTGTTTAGAGAAAGAAGACTGCATTTCAGCTAAGCCCTCGTTGGTCCACATTGGTCCTCTTCCTTTTACCAGTGAATGGCTTAGGCGTGGGTATGTGGCCAGGATCTCTGCTAGGCAGTTTCTAGAAAAAATTTCCTCCCTCCTAAAAATGAGTCATCCTAGGAGAAGGTTCCTTCCTGCTTCCAGATGTAGTCACTCCAAATAAGATGCCAGCACTGAGAGAGACATTTAATTCCATGAAGGGAACTAGACAGTCATCACAACAGGATGCAGAGCAACGACATGGAAAGAAACCGGGTCCCTGATGAATGAGCCAGCCTGGAACAAACCACCTCTGTTCTTCTTGTTAGGAACACAGTAAATTCCTTTATTGTTATGCCAATTTAGTTGAGATTTTCAGTTGTTTGTTCATGAAGATATCTTATTTGATACACACCTTTCCTTCCCCTTTTAGGTAAACTTCTCAGAATTAGTAATGTAATCACTATCTCCATTTCCTCTAGAGTCCTGTATTCTTCACTCCATGCAATCTGCTTGTTTCCTGATCCTAAAGGGCCTGTTGCACAGTCTGCAATGTCCTCTTGGCCACATTTGAAGGACAGTTCTTAGCTCCCACCTCACTGACCAATTTGGCACTATTATTACCCTCCTTCTTGAAGTTCTCTGCTCTTGGATTCCATGGCCAGACTTGTTCATAGTTTAGGCCCAGTATTCAGTCAATGAATCCTATTCTCTATTGTGGAGTCTTTCCTCATCTGACCCTCAAATGCGGGCCTCCTGGGCAGTAAAGGATTAACCTTGTACATGGGAAGAAAGGTTTGGCCCTTACCCTGTTCCTGAGAGGTAACCTCTAAGACTTTGGAATATCCTGTCTGATAAGAATGTCTTTGTTTACCAAGGACATTGGCATGCCATGTAGTCTATGCTAACAATATGATTTGGGACCACGTAGAATCCGCTTGATGTCTGGAGAGACTGGAAATTCACATCAGCCATGCTGGTGGACAGCCATGTCTACTGACAAACCTCCAATAAAAACTTTGAACACCAAGGCTTGAGTGAGCTTCTCTGGTTGACAGTTCTTCAGGTGTGTTGTCACACATCGTTGCTGGGAGAACTAAGTGTCATCCACATGACTCTGCAGGGAGAGGACAACTGGGAGTGTGTGCCTGTGTCTCCTGGACCCTGTCACAGGCACCTAGTTCCGTTGCTGGCTTCCATCTGTAACCTTTGCCATGATAAACTGTAACTGTGACAATAACAGTTTGCTTACTTCTGTGAGTCTGTCTACTGATTCACTGAAGCTGAGGGTGTTCTTGGAGGCCCCCAAGCACACCTCCCACGGGCCTGTGCTTAGTTCCTTCTACTGTTCATGCCCTCTCTGGGTAAGTGCATACATGGGGGCAGCTTCAAATGCTCTTAAATCTACAGTGGTGGCCCAGCCACCTCCTATACATCTCCCTGATGGCTCACAGGACTCTCAAATTCGCCTTATGCCAACCAGCCACTTGCCCACATCCCCAAACTGCCTCCGTCTGTATTGGCTTGATGAACAGCCCCACCGTCTACCCAACTGTCAGTTAAAAATCTACGTGGAGGGCTTCCCTGGTGGTGCAGTGGATACGAATCTGCCTGCCAATACAGGGACACGGGTTCAATCCCTAGTCCAGGAAGATCCCACATGCCGTGGAGCAACTAAGCCCATGCGCCACAGCTACTGAAGCTGCGCTCTAGAGCCCACGAGCCACAATTACTGAAGCCCACACGCAACAACTACTGAAGCCCGTGCACCTAGGGCCTGTGCTCTGCAACAAGAGAAGCCACCGCAATGAGAAGCCTGCGCACCGCATCGAAGAGTAGCCCCTGCTTGCCGCAACTAGAGAAAGCCTGCGTGCAGCAATGAAGACCCAACACAGCCAAACAATAAGTAAATAAAATAAAATAAATTTTTTAATTAAAAAAAAATCTACGTGGCAATCATCCTAGACTTCCCTTTCTACTTTGCTTCCTATACCTAATCAATCACTAAGCGCTGTTGGTTGTAATTACTATTTCCCAATCTCCTTCTCTTTATCTCCAAAAATTTATTTTCTTAAGTATCACTTTTCCCATGGATTATCACAATTAACTGCTTAGATCTCTTCCTGCCTCTAGTTTTACTCCATTATAATCCATTTTTTTAACACTGCTGTCAGAGTGGTCTTTCTAAAAACATAAATGTCATGTCATTTCCTGTTTATTAACCTTTCCATTGTGTTTCACTACCTTTAGGGTGAAATACAAACTCCTTACAAGGCACTCAAGGCTCTTCTTATTTGGCTTCCCCCTACTTATATTGGTCAGAATAAACAAGGTTATGCTGCAGGAACAAACAATCCCAAAATCTCAGTGGCTCAACAGATGACAGTGTGTGCATCTCTCCATGCTACCAGTCCATCACAGGTTGAAAGAGAACCTTGCATGTTTTATTTCTCAGGGACCCAGACTAATGGAGACATTACGTTGACATATGTTTCTGCGATCACCTCAACAGTAAGAATGACTTGTGGCAAACTCACATTGATCTTACATCCTCCACACAGAAGCAACACATGTCTCCTCTGTGTAACACATATTTCTTCTGCCTACATTTCATTGGCCAAAACAAGTCACATGGGCTATAACTACCTGCAAAGAGGACAGAGACAAGCAATCCTACTAAGTGTCTGGGAAGCAGAGAGCTGAAGCTATTTGGCAATTTGTATTGATCGCTACTACATTACCTGTTCATACTCACTTATTACCAATTCCTCAGGTAAGCCCTGTACACCAGGGCAAACAGACACTTATAGTTCTACACATGTATCACACATTTTCATATCTCTGTAATTTGTTTTAGTCTAAACATTTGTTTAGGATGCCCTTGGAATTTATCTGACTCATTGATAACTATTAATCTTTCAAGAACCAGCATAGGTATCAGCTCCTTTGAGAAATATCCCTTAACTTAGAGTTTCTCAAAGTATCTGTGGTGGAGACTTAGGTTTTTATTTCCAGTCCATCATGAACCAATACTTTTTAAAAATACAGTAAAAATAAATAACAAGAAAATAAAAGTTAAGCAAAGACACAGAAAATACAAGCCCAAATTTGTTATTAATAAATTCTGCAGGCATTATCAAATTATTACAAAGTTTCTGATGACTCACGATGTCTATGCTTATCTCACAACTGACTGCTGACCAGTGACAAACAGTTCATGGATCGTGATGGGCCCAGGAACTGTGTTTCTGAGTGACACTGCTCTAACACATGGCCTGTTTTCTTCCTTTCTCCAACCCTACCCACGGGGCCTCACAACTCCTTAAGCATACTTCTGTCAGACCCTCATTAAACTTGATTACAAATTAAACCCATTAAACTAAAATCTTAAACCCATTAAACTAAAATCTTTTCATGTCAGCACTAAGCGCAGTAGTGTGTTAGTAAATTAAGTTTAAATTTAATCTGCATTATTATTTCCTCCATCACTTTCTTTAGTCTAGCAAAAAAGACAGTCAGCAAAACACCAAATCAAGCTCCGATTTGCATTGCCAATTTCCACGGTGTAAATACTCCCACAGTGGCCAACTGCAATCTACCAATGTGACATCACTGAATGTGGGTTACGAAGACACACACAGTAGCACAGCACTGAATGTAGCAGTGGAAATGGAAAGAAGTGTTCGTGTTTGACAGACATGTAGCAAGTAGAATCTTGGTGACTTGTTAACATGCCAACGGTGAATGCAGAATTGGGGAACTACTGGACCCATCACTATGACAGGGAGACCTGAAGAGGAGCAAGCAGTGAGAGCACACTCCCATTTTGCATGTGCTCCATGGAAGATTCTTGTGACAACCAAGCGGAGAAGCTGAATAGGAAGCTAGATACTTGGGTTGGGTTTGGAGCTCAGAGAAGTCAGGATCCGAATTGCAAATTTGGAATATATTCATTGAAATGTCGGTGGTGTGTTAAATCATGCAGGGAAAAGCTGTGGCTTGTGAGGAAAGGGCCAAGACCTTTAAAATATGTCATTTGGAGGTTATCAAGAAGCAGATAAGCAAGCCAAGGAGACTGGGGAAAAACAGGATGCAGAGTACCGCTGTCACCAAAAGTGTTCTAAGGAGGAAGAATGAACTTTGCTAAGAGATCAGGTAAAATGAAGTAGGAGAGTGTCCTTTGTATTTAGTGATTGGGGGTGTTATTGGAGACTATAGCCAAGGCAGTTTCAGTGGAATGTGGAAAGCAAGTGAATGAGAGTTGGGAAGCTAGAAAAGTGTGGGCAACCTTTCAACAACTTCAGCTATGGAGAATAGAAGCAAGGCAGGGAGGCAGCTGGAAGGGTACGTGGAGGAGAGAGGAAGGCTTGGGGCTGATAAATGCTGATGATGCAGATCTAAGTCGAAAGGGAGATACTGAGCTTAGATCGGATTCTGTGATACTGGGGGAAAAGGCGGGATGGGGGGAGGGTTCAGAATCCGTGATTTTAGGAGTAGCTTTGCAGGTTTGGCGGTGGAAAGTGGGGAAAGTTTCTCTTTTTCTTAAAGCAGGAGACAGTAATATACTAAGAATGGGGGTTATGAAATGCGCAGAGTGGCATTGCAGTTGGGAGTGGAAGTTTAGGTCACAATGACTTGGTGAATGGTCGATGGATGGATGGCGGATCTGGCCAGGTGAAGGGCCAGAGCAGGGTTTGTGGGTCAGCAGGAGAATAAAGACCAGGGCCGTGGAACAGGATCTGCTAAAAACAAAAGCCCGGGCAGCAGGACCCTGCATGGAAGAACGCAGTTTCAGTTCTTTCCTGAGGCAGAAAGTGGAGACACACACTTGAAACAACCCCTCCCAGACAGGAAGAAGTCTAGAGTTCTGGTCGCTCCGACCCAGCTCCTTTTCCTGCAGGGACCCTCCAGTACCTCCGCCGAGCGCCACCGACAGCGCGAGGACCGCGAGACAGGTCAGGAATAGGCTCCTGCGCGGCGGACAGCAGGAGGGAGAGAGATATGCCCGCAGCGTCCCGCTCAGGACAGCTCCCGCAGCCAGCCTCCCGGGTCCAGGCTGGGGCCGCCCCTTCCCGCCCCGACCCCGCCCAGGTTCCGCGCCCAGAACTCCGCTTCCTCCTCGGCCACCGAGTCAGTCTATCCCTGCGACTCCTCCACCGCGACTAGGGCCCTCTGGCATGACGTCACAGGCGCGCCCACCAATGAGCTGAAGAGGGACCGGCGGCAGCGTGAAAGTGACGGCAGGATCAGCCAATGGCCGCGAGGAGGGGGAGGGCCGAGGCGGGAGTGTGAGAGTGATCACCAGTACGCTTAGGGAGTTGAGGACTGTGCGGGAGGCGCGGGGCGCCGGGGGAGGGGCGGGGGGCGGAGAGCGGGGGAGCGGCGCGGGAGGCCCCTCCCCCTGCCCGGCTGCGGGCTGGTACCGAGAGCCACCGGACTTTCAGCGCCCAGGAGGGATATGTGGCCGCCGCTCGGGCTCCTTGCAGGTAACGGGCGGGGCGGCCCCTGCAGGGCCGAGCGCTGCCGAGCGCCGCGGGGCGAGCGGAGTTGGGTGCGGAGCGGACGCGGGGTCCTTCCTCACTGCCGCCGCGCCCCGAGCCCCGCGGTCCGGCCCGGGCCGGGCGGCGGCGCTGCTGGAGGAGTTGGCTCCGGGACCCGGGCTGTGGCCGGGGCCGGGGTCACCGGGGTTGCGGGCCCCGTCGCCATGCGCCCGGGTGTGAGCAGCACGCGGGACAAAGGGCGCGGCGTGGAGGGTGTATGCTCCGCCTGCCCGCGCCCCTGCGCTCTCATCTCCGCCCCTGTTCGCTCCAGCAGCGTGGCGCTCCGTCGACTCCGGGTGCACGGGCGCCTTTGGCGTGTCCCCGGAGCGGCCGCGGGGCCCCGCGCCACCCCGCGCCTGGCCGCCAGCTGGCCGCAGTGCGGGCGGTGGCTGGGCGCAGGCGGGCCGCTCGGCCTCCTGCTCTGGGTTAAAGGCGGCTCCCCTGCAGCGCCGCGAGTGCCAGCCACTCGGCGCTGGCTGCCGGGCAGAGCGGCGTGCTCTGGGTCGGGACGCCCGGGACCACCGAGCTGCCACTTCTCTGCCCGGGCTTGGAGTTTGGGGAAGCAGAGCAGGTGGCGCAACCGCCGTCTCACCTCCAGCGAGCTCCGCGGGGCTTCTGGTCTTGTTGATGTTGTGACTGTAGGCTGTGTGTGTGTTTTCTTCTTTTTTTAACCACACACAAAAGAAAGGAGGAGTTAGAGGAAAGATCTAGCCAGAGCACTGTGAATCGTCCCACACTGCTTTCTCCCAGAGAGAGATGGATGGGGAGAATTTCTTGAGAAACAATTAACAGTGAGGACTGACTGGATCCCCTCCCTGTCCCCTCTTCCCGCAGTCCCGACCGTGCCTGGCGCGCCCCAGATGGAGGTGGGGTAAAGTGACACCGGCCGACTTAGATGGGAAAATGGCTACAAGCTAGCAAGCTGGAAACTTTGTGGGACAGTGGAACTGTGAATGTCGAACCTCCGCAGTCATTCTTGGCTATTGGCAGGCATGGCCCTCATGTGTTACTGAATTAAGAAACTGGGAAGGCAAGCACAAGAGGAAGATACCTCGAGTAGCATTGTGTTCAGCGCTGCGTGGTGGAGAGCGGTAGAGATGATTGTCTCCCGTGCCTTGGGGGCCCCAAGAAAGGAGCAGTCAACTCAGGTCTCCACATTCTGGGTCAGAAACGACTGTGTTCTTTATTCTGATTTCCAGAGGCACTGTCTCATCTCAGCCTGGCAGAGGGCAGCTGGCATGTGGATGGATTGTTACTGATGAGGTAGAAAGGCTAGCCTGATGCGAGAAGGCCCTTCCGTGTAGGGGGAAGAATATTCTTTAGTAGGTGGTTGCTGCTGAGTTTTCCGTGGATCACTTAGGTTTGATCTGCCAGTCCAGGCTGCTGTGTCAGCTGTCAGCAGGTCCCCAGGGTTTGCAGCTCAATGACTGATGTTTGCTTTTGAGGGGTGGTGTGGGATCCCTGTTCGAGGTCTTTTTGACCTTTTCATTGATGATCGGTTAATTTGTTTTAACCCCCTGAAAATAGAGGCTTGATATAAGGAGTTGGAGAAATTGAGAATAAAGAGACTTCTGCTTCGTTCCAAATCCAACTACTCATAGGCGCCAGTCAATTCTCAACACAGCGGGAGATCGGCACAGGAGTCAGATAGGAATCGGAACACTAGCATTGTCACTGGTAAAACTGGCTGGAGCTCTGCTTGGGCTGAGCCTGAGGCCACTGTGTTGCTCCATTATTCTCAGTCCGTAAGGCAAACTTACTATCCAGCCATGGCCCAGGAGCCCGGGCTTCCAGGCAGGACATCCCCTGGAGAAGAGGAAAGGGGCCATGCCTCCCAGGGCCCATCAAGAGAGAAACAGAACTGTGTGCCTTCCTGGTTCATGGCCTGGATACAAAAAAGGTGGCGGGGACCCGTCTCCCTCCATGTACCACCTCATGCCGGCAGGGCTTCTTTTATCTGAGCACCAAGCCTGGCTGGGAACATTGCAGAAAAAAGCCCATCTACTGTTGGAGGAAGAGGATCAGGGTGTACAGCCGTGCACTTTATGCAGGACATACAGATGCCTGGCCAGGGAAGCAGTGCACCGGGTCTGCCCAAAAGAAGGGTGCCCTTTTCTCAATTGCATCAGGTCACCTGATGGGCTACTACTGGCCTTGGTTGGTTAGCGCATCTTCAGGAATGGCAACACTGGTGATCCCAAGACAGGAGGTCAGGGGCTGGTCACTTGGTACTAATCTCTCCAAAATGATTACAGTCATGGGAGCTAATTGTTTCCATATATGGTCTTATTTAATCCTTAGCACAACCTGCTGGAGTCAGTAGTGATACCCTATTGTGCTGTTGAGGAATGGATCCTCAGAAGGACTAGGTAGCTCAGGGTCATGCCGGTAGCCAGTCCAAATCTGTGTGCCTCCAGAGCCTGTGCTCTTAACCACTGGGCCGGACCGAGGTTCCTAACACACTGTACCTGTATCGCATTTGCTAATCCACAGTATTTTCGGAACTATCCTCTGATACCCATTAACAATCACGCCTGAAGTGGAAAGGGCATTTGTGAGTGTTCCCTGGGGCAGCAGAGATGTGAGAATCTTGGCGACCAGGGGAGGGACTCAGCAATGAGGAGGGAAGAGCCAGCCAGGACGGGGACGGGACCGATGCTAGGCTTCCCGATGTCCCTGCCAGAGAAGAGGGGGAGCTCATTCTGAGATTGCCTCACCCATCCTGTTGACTCCCCCAGGAGTCCAGGCCTGGCCCCCTGGGCACCCCAGATGTTCGGGTCTGTAGTCTGCCTTCCGTCCGAGTACCAAAGCGATTGGTATGTGTTACGAACAATCTGAGATGAAAAGGGAAGCTCAGCAACTAATTTAGGAGCACAGATTATTTCCTGACCCAGTATTCTTCCTGGAGGGCCATTTGAACCTCACAGAACCGCTTGTGAAACACTTCAAATATTTGGGCCTGAAGCAGATAACATCAAGACCAATTATGGGACCACTTGTCAGCTCACAGCTCTATTTTGCATTTAAAATTGATAAAGAGTATTTGCTTTCCTTCACATTCACTTTGTAAATCAAAGAACCCTTTTATTCCCTCCATGTTAAGTCAGGGTAACTTCCTAGCTATTCAGTCCTTTACACTTATTTATTTCATTTTTAGTAGCAGGGGTAATTTCTTTAGCTGAAATGTACACACAGTGGTTGGGGCCTGCATGGTGACCTCTGTGGTGTTTGCAACTGTGATTTGGATTTGACCAGTGGTTTATCCTTTCAGTGAAAAAGAAAAAGAAAAAAAAAAGCAGCAGATAGTGGCTGGAATATTCCCTCCCCCACCCCCTGCACTTGCTGAGAGCATGAGTTACATCAGGTGGAGAAGCTCTAGGGCCCAGTGCTAAGAGAGTTGCAGAGCCTTTCATTTCCAGATTGTCAACTTGAACCGCTTTCCAGCACCTGTGACCTTGGATGGCCTCTTGGGCTGACTTCTTATTGATTCCATAATCTGGGGTATTTCCTTGGAGACCTGGAAACAAATACAGTTGACCCTTGAACCACACGGTGTTGAACTGCGTAGGTGCACTTATATGCAGATTATTTTCCGTAGCAAAGACTACAGTACTAAAACAAAACAGAACTGCAGGAGGCATGGGTTCGATCCCTGGTCTGGGAACTAAGATCCTGCATGCCCCATTTTTTAGCGAGGCTAAAAAATAAAAAAAGACTACATTACTACAAGATCTGTGGTTAATTGAGTCCCCGGATGGGGAGGCACCACAGATACGAACTTATAATAAGTTATACATAGATTTTCAACTGCGAGGAGGGTCAGTGCCCCTAACGCCTGAGTTGTTCAAGGGTCCGCTGTACATCTGAACTGCCTCTCCAATCAAGGGGCCTGGGGTTTTCTTCCAACTCAGCATGAAGGAGTGGGGCCCTGCTCCCTTACTGGGGAAGACGAGAGCCTCAGTACTAGTACACCAAATCCTCCAGGGGATTCTCAAAAGAGAACAATTCTGTGCCTGTGTTTTCTCCCTCTTTGAAGAAAGTACTAGTAATAACAGGTAACCTTCCCTCGGCGTTCATTAAACCCAGGCCGTGTTTCTAAGCACTTTAGGTGGGTGTGTTGCTTAACCTTCATGACGACCATGTAAGGTGGGCCCAGTTATCATCCCCATTTTAGAGGTGAGGAAACTGAGGCCCAGAGAGGTGAAGTAACTTGGCCAAAGTTACACAGGATTGGAACCTCTAAGCAGTTTGACCCAGACGTGATCCTGGTAGAACCAAAGGAAGTGCCTATTGAGGGTGTGGGGAATGGGGACAGATGCAGTGTGATTGGAGAGGAGGGGGAGTTTGATATTTGTTTGGGCAAATTCCAAGTCAGGAAGCTCTGAGGCAACTCTCACTGCTGGAAAGTTCTTTTGGTTTGCAAAGTACACAAGAAGTGGACTCCTAAGGATAGGTGGCACACACAGGGCCACAGAACTAAGAAATGGCAAGACTGAGAAATGAAATGTCTGGCTTTAACGTTTGCCCCTTTGAAAGAAAAGTTAAAAGACGTGTCTGTTTTTAACTTGACTCCTTCACCAATATTGGAGGTCGTGTCCTCACCTGGAATAGCTCCCAGTGTTCTCCTTTAGGGTACAGTTCCTCCTTCTGGAATGATGCTGTCCCCAGCCTGTCAGTCTGCAGTGTGCCCTCCTTCCTCTGTCTGTCCCCTGTGTGGGAACCACGGTCATGTGCCCTGCGACCTCACCTCTATTAAACTCTTTCCCAGATTTTCATTTAACTGGCAGGAGTGTCTGTGTTCTGCAGATAGACTGTAAGCTCTTTCAGAATCAGGACCATGCTTCACGCACACACACGAACACACACAATGTGCTAAGACCCAACAATGAATATTTATTGATTTTTCTTGGTTGGAAGAAGCAAGATGGTAACTGGTTTTTTTTTCAACTTTGTAAACTGGTTCAAGGACTATAAAAATGATTTGCCTTATGGGGCTGATAAACATAGGATTCCCTTAAATCAATGTTTCTCAAGGATAATCCAGCATCAGAAGCCCAAGGACTTCTGACTTGGTAGGTTGTATTTGGGCCCAGGAGAATCTACATGTGTCCCACGTGATTTTTCTGTCCACTCGAGTTTTGAAACCACGATATAAAGCTGTTAGTGATCACATCCTATAAACTCACAGCATAAATGAATAAGAGTGTCTAGCTCTTTTTCACTTGAGGTAAACATGTCTACTGTATAAACATTCCTAACAAGGCAATGATCAATATTTATGTCGTGTCGCTTTTCTTGCAGGTTTCTAGCCAGCATAATGCTGGAGCAAGAGGCTGGCGGCCCGCAGTTTTCAGGATGGCCGAGTGGGATGCCGATTTGGATCACATCATTCCGTCTTCCATTCTTCCTCCTCTCTGGGCTAAGTTACTTGTGGGATTTGTTTCCCTCGTGTGTTTCGCACGTAGCTACGATGGAGACTTTGTCTTTGACGACTCTGAAGCAATTGTTAACAATAAGGTCCGTATCTTAATGTCTCTTCGGTAAACTGACATTAACCACTTGCCTACGTCCCAGTGATGCTCTGCGTCGGTGTTGAATTAGTCTCTACTGAACTTCGGCTGAGCCTTTGCCTGGGCCCCCATCGTGCTCTGGATTTCCCATCTCTTTTAGAGAGCATCTCCTTGATTTAGGGCCCCTTTTATCACTGGCAGCAGGGTCTCCAAGCCCTGCCTAACCTCAAGCTTTACCCTGGCTGTGTGCCCTACATGAGGCCCCAGTCCACGCACGTATCAGAGAGACCATTACTCTAAGATGACAAGGCCAGGGTTTTGCGGGGCATTGCAGACTATTTCAGGTTTTGTGACAGATTTCCAGAACTCTAGGCTAGAACAGTTTCCCCCCTCACACACACACACACACACACACAAATCATGCGTTTTTCCCCTGCCGAACGAAGGTGCATCCTCAGCAGCAGGCAGGGAGCTGGCTTCTTTGTCCTTCGCCGAGAGCATCAGGACAGCCTGCTGACAGCTGCGGAGGACCAGGATTTTGCTGCCCGCAGAAGCTGCAGTTCCTGCTCATTTCATGTTCGGAGACCCAGGTTTGCTGAGTTTGCAAAATCCCAGCCAGTTTTGCTCACCAGTAGGCACGGGGAAAATGATATTCTCCTTCACTCGCTGACTAGAGGTAGGGAAGAAGAAATAGGTTTGTGGGCAGGGAAGAAAAAAGGTTTCAGCAAGCTAAAAGAAAATCAGAGCAAGAAACTTGGAGGCAGGGAGAGCCCAGAGGAGAAAGTATGTGGAAACAGCACAGGTTAGAGCCTCTGTGACAGTCTCACCGCTCAGCACATACTCTGTGTGCGCCTTAATGGGAGAAGAGAACTTGAAGGAGTTTACTAATCTCTTTCTCTAGTAGGTGAAATTGTAGCATCTCTTTGTAACACTGCCCTTAAAGGCTCCTAAAAGTTTGAAGTCGTGGATTTCCCGAATTCGGAAAGAGTCGTTTTCATATTGAAAGTATTGAGAAAAATTCTCTATGTAACAAACAGGTATTCTGTGGGCCGGGGAAGAGAGGGTGAGGGGTAAGGAGATGACTGTTTTGCAGATATTTTATTTGTAACGTACTCTAAATGATTTTCTGATTTTCTGGATTTCGACAGCAAACTCCAGCCTTGTTGATGTTTATTTTGAATCCAAGTTCTTCACTTGTAATTTCCCTCAAATTCACCCAGCAGTTTACTGCAGATGTTTCTGTTTCAGTTCTTTTTGAAACAGTGCTTAAAACAAAAAGAAGTGTGTAGCTCTAAGCAACTATGTCACATGGGTGGCTTAATAGCTATTAGAATTGCTTTTCTAACAGGCATATGAGGCTATGCCTTTATTTTTAAAATTCCATTTGTTGAGAGTTTCTTGACTCTTCCACTCTAATAAAGTAGAGGATATATAAAGTGTTAACTCAGGACCCATGTTGAAGAACTTTGGTGAGCGAGGCAGGGGAGACAGGAGCTATGTCGTACATCAGATGCCCAGGTATGAGGTTGTAATTCTCTTTCCTTCCTGTGAGGAAAGGCAGATGAAGCCATTTTGTGGCCCTACCGCACATTGTCTTGGCAGTGTTTTCTAGAGCATCACACTGTGCCCCTTTGTTAACTTGCTAGCCCCCTTTTTTGCCTTTCCTGTTTAATGAAAGGCCCTCCTCTGTTCATTGGCACCATGCCTACAGTAATGTGAAACAGGCTGTTACTGGATTTTATTGGTGTTGAAGACTGTTTTCCAGATGCTTCCTTGTAGTGTTGAGTTGCCTTTTTTCATTGAGATGATGATTTTCTTTGAGACCGTGGAGTTAGCAAGAATTTCAGACATGACACATCTTTTCCATAAATCATTAGGAGGAAAAATTAACCTTTCTTCCTGTGGCGCGCCCTGCTGTGTGTAGGCTACACCTAATCAAATATTTAGAGCTTTGCTGGTGTTCATTTTCTGCTCAAATGGAGGGAAAGATCTTCTGCTCAATTCCTTCACAACTGAGCAGGTACTTCTGGGACAATGCAAAAGTACATGGACTTCCAGCATGGTAATGGAGTAACCTAAGTTAGTGGGTGGATCCCACGACCTTCATGAAATATCAAATCAGCTCTTAGAGGGAGGTCCAGACACTCAAGGCCTCTGAAGCTGATACCCAATGGAAGTGAAATTCACCCTCAAAGTGGGTGTCAGGTGACCAGCTCACCTCTGCTGCCTGTCCCCAAGCTTTTCCCTTTGAGTCATTAAGCTCCTAAGTAACAAATACTCACTGAATGCCAGTGTGTGTTGGACACTGGTTGCTCTCTTGGGCTGCCCATGATGTGACACACTTCTTCCATTTGGGGCCTTCTCCATCTTCAAATACTTGTGAGCTGCAAAGACTGTCCAGTTTGGATGCAGACCCAGGCAAAGGCGCTCCTATCAGATACACCCACCCGTTGGAGCCAGGGGCTAGTCACACAGAGAAGAGGGGTCTGCGGGCAGCCAGGCAGCCTCAGCAAGATGTGCGGCGGTCTCATTTGTTGGTGCCCTTCGGGCTGCACAGCCCCAAACTAGGTTTTCCAGCCCACCTGGGAGTCGTTGGGCCTTGTGATCTTTTTTAAGGCGTTCCTTTTTTCACTTAAGTTAATCAGAGTTGTTTTGGTTACTGCAGTGAAGAATCTTGACTGCTACACCATGCAGTGCTTATTACATCATAATTTCTAGATCCTAAAACGTTCCTGTTTAATTGTGCTGTGAAGAAAAAATTAACAGTCAGTTTTGATACCTACTGCAAGTGCCTTTCTTCTTGTTAAACACAGTTTAAGTAATCTAGTTTCATATTTAAATGTAAAAAGAACAAAAGATTCATTTTAAAGTATCTGTAGTTCAGTACCAAGTTAAACTACCCTATACGGTAGGTATCATTTTAACATATTTAGTAATTTTTATCCTTAAAAATTAGATGGAAATTGTTTTTTCTGTAATTTTACTATCTGCTTAGCTCATGATCAAAAATGGGGAACTTTAAAATCTATATGCTTACTCTTACGTTTGAACTGGGATATTTTTGGTAAATTACCTTATGTATTGGATATGAGAGAGAGTAATAGTGATCTCACTTAGCTATATGGTCCATTCATGCATTCCGCATAGATTGAGCACCTTCTGTATACTCCCACCAAACGCAGGGAAGCCCAGGCCTCGAGGAGCCCTAGTCCAGTGGGGCAGACAGATAGGGGTCACATGATTATAAACTGCCCTGCAGCAGGTGCTGTGAGGACAGGCGCGAGATGCCCCAAAGGGAAGGGAATCGCATCAGCTCAAGAAGGTCGCAGCCCAGTGGCCGAGATACGAAGAGCGGAAGCAGCTGAGCTGTGGGGAGCTGAGGGGTGGCGGTCTGGGCAGAGACCTGTGTGCGCACAGCCTTGAGGTGGGTGGCAGCAGGAGTCGTGTGGGGACCAGACGAAGGCCAGGAGCAGAGCACAGAGTCTGCGAGATGAGCCTGCAGAATTCAGCAGGAGCCAGGGCACCGCACACTGGCGTCCGTGTCAGGAAGTTGGCTTTGTCCTGGAAGGGGAGGGTGGGTGGGGTGACACGATTTGCATCTTAGAGGGATTACTGGAGAACAGGCAGAGGGCGCAGCGCACCCACGAGGAGACCCATCTGGGTGCTGGGTGAGGATGATGGTGGCTTGACCCAGGACTGGTGGGAGAGATGGAGAAGAGAGGACTTCCGCCCAGGGTGAGGGAGGAGCCCTGATCTCTCTTCTGGTGTGTTCCCGCAGGACCTCCGAGCAGAAACGCCCCTCGGGGACCTGTGGCATCATGACTTCTGGGGCAATCAGCTGAGCAGCAACACAAGTCACAAGTCCTACCGACCCCTCACGGTGCTGGTTTTCAGGTGAGATGCGACAGGACGGCTGTATGGGAGGGGCACCCAAGGCTTGTGCCTGACGTTGTACCAGGTGGTATGTGACAAGGTTCCTGGGTCAGTGGTCCGGAGGGACGTATAAGCCACTCACTATGTGGGTCTCCAAGAAATACATACTAATTCCAGCCATTAGGAGTTAGGTTGGAAGCATCGCTTTAGAGTGATGCTGCTTTGGCGATGCAGACACTGACAGTGGAACCACACTGAGAAGATTAGCCTGGGTCTGGGCAAGGATAACTTGGTGAAGTGGTCCGTGTTTTTGCACAGTTCTTGGAGGTGGGACCCTTTGTGAGTTAATACTGAGGAAACAATATGTCAAGGCAACATGTAGCATCTAATGAAATCGTGATTTTTTTTTTCATTATAAAAAGCTAAGGTATAAATCCTCCTCCTGTGACCACATCAATATGCAAAACCAAAATGAAGCTTAAGACAGTCTCCCCACCCCCCATTAATCAAGGAGCTATTTGCATTAAACAGATTTGTTCGTCTCACAAAAGTTCCCATGTGTAGCTGTTTCTTGGATGCGTTAGATACCTGTGTGTAGGTCTCTCAAAGAAGCATGGAAATGATGAATTGGAACCCCTGGTGATTGAAAAGCAACAGAAATAAGAATCCCTGACTATAAGGAAGTAGGTCCATTGTCTGGAGGGCTAGTGGACAAACTGTCCAGGAGTATTTGCGGGGGGTGGGGACCGGGTGGGGTGGGGGAATCAGCAAGTCACACGACTATCTTAAATCCAGGTCCCTATGGGGTAGCCTGAGTAATGTGTGGTCTGTTACATCTTCCTGGGAGACAGTCTTGCCTTTATTGCGTCTAAAAAACTGTCTAGCTTTCCTTTCGCGTTTCCTCTCCAAGTATTTTCTGTCCCACTCCTCTGAGATGCCCTTATCCTACATCTTCCGCTCTGCAGTTAATTATGTTCTTACCTCTTCTTCAGCCTTCTTAGCTTGACAGGCATTATTTATCTTGACGCTACTTTTATCAAACTTGCACACTTTCTCTTCTCCCTTTGGTATTTTCATGCACCAGGGTTTTCCTCCAGCTGGTTCTCATTTTGTTTCGCGTGCTTCTGGACCTCTGGTGTGAACACCCTTCTTTCACTGCAGGATGAACTGCTATTTTTCGGGAGGTTTCCACCCCTTGAGTTTCCACGTGGTCAACATCCTCCTGCACAGTGGCATCTCCATCCTCTTGGTGGACGTCTTCTCGGTGCTGTTTGGGGGCCTGCAGTACACGAGTAAGGGCCGGAGGCTAAACCTGGCCCCCAGGTCGTCCCTGCTGGCTGCCCTGCTGTTTGCTGTGCACCCGGTGCACACCGAGTGTGTAAGTATCATCCGCCCACCGCCTCTGCACTGGTGTAAGGAGGACAGGCAGTCCATGTATCGGCTCATTCCCTAAAACAGGCTTCCCTCGGATACTCGTATGGCTGTAGAAAGCCCAAGCTTTCAGACATTTGGAACGATGATTTGTAGGGCTAACAGGTCCCTCTTAGGGCAAACACAGGGTCCCCTATGGGCGAAGACTGTATAATGACCGTGTGGTATGATCTCTGGTGATACTTTCTGTTTCCTTATATGACCATGTTGTGAAGGTATGAATGTTGAGTCTTGCCCAGCTTTGGGGTCTAAAAACCAGAGTCTGAGATTACTTTTCTTCCAGGTTGGGTCTGATGCAATTTTCCAATGTTAGCTGAGAGCTTTATAACTTCCTAAATACTTTCTTATACTTAATCTGATTGTCACCAAAACTCCGCGGGATCAGCTGGGGCGGCATACCAATTTCCACTTTACAGAAGAGGAGGCAGCCTGGGAGGACAAATTAAGGACTTACCCAGGTCAGTCACGTAGCTGGTGGATGCAGGGATAGAACTTAAGATCTGGTCATCCGAGCCCGAGCCCAGGAGAGACCAGCGTGCTTTGAGTTGACCTGGAAGGTGGGTCCCCACATCCTGCTGGGACTTGCTCCTGAATTCTCCCCACCTGGCTTCTCAGCCCATGTAGTCAGGCAGCTCCTGCTTTTAATCCGTTGAGCCGCTGCTGAATGTGTTCAGTGCAAACTCTGTTGGGATTTAACCAAACACTTGTGAGGTTTTCAGGAACCACCCTACCCCACTGCCATGGAACCCTTTGAAAATGTAAGTCAGCATGTTTGATTTTAGTTATTCGTTCTGTAAGTGTGAAGTACCTAGTATAAAATACCACATGGACCTTCTTGCTTCTCCACAATAGATTTCTGCATCCGGTATGTATTTGAATACCTGCGTTTTGACCAGCTGCATTGAGCATCTTGAAGTCAGTTTCAAAATATTGGGAGGAATTCCTGCCTTTAGCATCTGATTTTGTTAATATTATTAAACTATCTGTTCTTTGGTATTAAAAGGATTACAGGATTGTTCTCACAACCTCCTTCTAATATCTTACTACTTGAAAGCTTTTTTAAAAGTCTCATAATTTTTTTACTTCGGCAAATTCAGAGGACTTAAGGGATTGGGAACTATGGTATGATAAATACCAATAGATAGATAGATAGGTAGATAGATTTGTGATCAAATTAGAATTTGTTTCCATGCAAGTTCTCTTTATGGTCTAAATAATAGTGTTGTGCACATTTATCAGAAATAAGGGAATTTCTGGCAAAAATACTGATTTACTGTTTTGGTCCTTGTCTAATTTTGTGTAATCTTAGAAAGCAAAATGAAATACTTGAATTGTTAACCAAAGAAATGTTTCTAAAATTCTGCTTTTAAATATGAGAAGTTAGTTTATAGAAAAATTTGAAATGCCGACAAGTATAACTGGATGTGTACAAACACACACACACACACACACACACACACACACACACACACACACACACACACACACCAGCTAAATGCAGTGTGGGAACATGCTAACCCAAGGGAGGTCCAGCTATAGGAGAGAAGAGAATATTTGAAAAATGTCTTCATCTCTCCTCTCCCTCCTTTCCATGAAAGCCATTCAAACTCAGATTGTAAGAAAAAGTTATGGGTCATGGAAAAATAGCATTTCTAAAACAGATCATTTGTATGTTCACCTTTCCTCGTTTTGGCAAATAGTTGGTATTCTGTTTTCATCCTCTCTATACCCCACTGTTATTTCCCACTCTACATTTAACCCACTTTAACAGTGAGCAAAAACCAGGCCCACCCAAGGAAACCCTGGAAGGAGAGTTCCTCAGAGCTTTCTGGACCAGTACTGAGGAAGCACCCTGTGCTCTGGGCTGTGGGTTGGATCACCAAGGGACGGAGAAGAGCTAAGAGAGGGGGTTTCCTTGCCTCTTGTCTTTAGAGACCAGGATGGAGGCCCCAGGGAGTTCCCTGAGGACACCAGTGTTATTGTAGGTTTTCCTTTTCCACCAAGCATTGGTGAAAATTTCAAATTGCTTGGATTCGGGTATCAAAGAGGGAAGCTTGGGTCTTCTTAATAACCCTGCCCATCCAATAAACCCAGAGTTTAACACTGAAGGAATTGGATGGTGAAACATTCCCCCTTTCCCCTTCCCCTCATTCCTTCCATGGCCCCAGTGCAAATTGTTCCCTGTGGGGAAACGCTACCACCTCCTGCTGTATGGATTGGGGGAGTTGCAGTGACTTCTCTAGAAAACTCTGATGTGAGTGCTTCAGGTTATTTGTAAGAAAAAAAAATAGCCTTTGTAAATAACTTTGCCTGAAAAGACATACGCAAATATCCGAAAAGAAAAATAAAATCTCTCCGTACCCATGCCCATTCCCCAAACAGTTAAACTCAGTGCCTCCTTGGGTAGCCTTTAAAATTTTTTTTCTATGAAATCTCTCTTTAATTACTATGCCAAAAATTCACTGAAGGACTAAATACTCTTTACTCTGAAACACTTGCCATACTTTTTAAAACTTGTTTTTCTTCATGTCAGACGATGTAACGTACATCGCTTAAGACTTGGGAGTATCTTCAGTGAACCAAAGGCAGACTGTTTGCTTTAAAATGAGTTTATGATGTTCAAAGTTCATTTTAGTGGGAGTCTTTTTTTTTTTTTGAGGTTTAGTTGATTTACAATATTATATAAGTTAGTGAGAGTCTTTAATGTACCTCAGCCACTCAGATAACAAGTGGTTTAGGCTGGCCTTTTGGGCCCCTATTCCTGGTGTTTATCCAAACCACTTCCCTCCCCCTCTCTCAGTTCAAGAAACCTTGTTCCCTGACCCTCCATATCCCCCAGCCCCTGCTTCCTCGACCCCCTTGCTCTAAGGACCTTTTTGGATACACTTCTCTGGGTTGGCTTTGCTCACTTTATCCTCTGAAAGGCTTTGGGATTCCCCGCCATCCTCAGGCCCTGTAGAGAGCCACAGCTCCCACCCATCTCTGGTCCTGATGGGAGGCCCAGAGCACCAGGCGCCCCCTCCATCACTCACCCTGGAGCTGCAGAGCGCGTACCTGCTTCACCCTGAGCTGCTGTGTCCTCTGTCTGCTGCTTTCTGCCCCCCCTCCGCCCCCCGCCCCCGCACCTCCCGGTGTTTACAGAAGCATCTTTGGGATTCACGCAGCAACGGACAGTGACCCAGCACCCACTGTGTGCCCGGCTCTGTGTTGGGTCTCGCTGCATCCCCGATTTCACTGTGTCTCTGAGTGAGTGAGTTATAGGCCAGAGGATTCCAGAAGTCTTATTACATATTCACTGCCTTCATGAAGTAATTGTACCATTTAACCCTCTGGCATGCTGGCATACTTGGCCCAGATCTGTTGAACCTTTGTTTGTCCTTAGCTTCCTTCCCGGGAGGTTGTTTCATGTGCGTGGCATTCACAGGTTGGACTCAGCTGTCAATCTTCTTAGTGATTGCGTGACACCCTGGGCTGCCACGTGCCCCTCCGTCAGCAGTTCACCATCGGAATGGATGATTGCCTCAGACCGTCATATCTAACCAGCGTAGCAGGAAACTGCTCCTAAAAGGCATTCCTTTTAGCTATTGCTTGTAGACGCACCTGGGAATCATATGTAAATATAGTAATTTTCATATTCATTGTATACTCTCCCATCTCCATTTGTAGGATAGTCTTTACTCTGTGTCTGACTTATCATATATCTCACTTTAAGAAAAGATGAACTTCCCAGCCATTAAAGCGATACCTAGAGAATCACAGTGAAAGGTTTGACGTATGTCCCATCCAGGTGCTAGTTAGTCAAGAATGCCATGTAAACTAGACCAATACTCATGAGTGGAATTCTGGGTCTTTCGTTGCCATGAAAATCTGGAAAGCAATTATTGGAATAATCAGCTTCAAAGAAATGAAGCACAGATTTTATATTGCTTCATTGTCACTAAGGTGGAGAAGGGAAGGGCAGTCGTCAGATGTAGAAAATGGGGGGTGGGGAAGAAATGGTAGAAATTGCATTCCTTTTTTCATCTTACTCATCAACCACTTTTGAAGCGTTCTGCTTTCCAGGTTAACCCACTTCATTGGTTTTGGTCTGAAGGGAGGAAAAGATGGCAGAGGCAGCTTTGAACGTTATCCCTGTGTCTTATTCTCTTTGCCTGATGACTTGTAATATGGACTTCCCACCTTTCCTTCATGTTTCCAATCAAGGTTTCTTTTTTAAATATCATGCCCTTTGAGCTGATACCATTTTCCAGTTGAAAATTCGCCGTGGGGACCTGATTAGAGCAGAGGCCTCTGGAGCTGTGGGCGCAGCGTGCTGAGTGACGGGCTTTCACTGCCCGTGGGCATCGCTGGCTGCGTGTGGCCCACAAAAGAACCCTCCCTGGGTTCGAGCCAACCCAGCCTTCCTGTGGAAGCGGCTGACCCAAGTCCTAGACCAAAAATGAAAAGAAAATCAGTTGTCAGATCAGACCACAGGGAAGCGTCACAGTTGCAGGGATTGTTTTAATAGATGGCCAAGTCTGATAAGGTTTTCGTTTTCTATTTCTAAGGAATTGTTTTTGTATTTTCAAAGCTTTGTTGAAATGTTTTTTACATACATCTTTTCTTCTGCCCCTTCTTTTAAGGTTGCTGCTGTTGTCGGCTGTGCAGACCTCCTGGCTGCCCTGTTTTTTCTGTTATCTTTCCTTGGCTACTGTAAAGCACTTAGAGAAAGTAAGCATGACATTTTGCCTTCTTAATTTTGCATCTTCGTGTTTCTGTCCTGCTGAGCAGTGTTCTAACAGATGGGAAAATGTCGGTTTATATAAGTTTATCGCTTTGAAGGAATGTGGGTCAAAGATGTCAGCTCTTTTTAGTGATGTCTGTAACTCCATTGCTTTTTTAATAATACAAAGGCTTGTGCTTCGATGTTCACAGTATTCAGGGAGCACCTTGTTGGGTACTGTAACCCAGAGCTTCTGCTCTTGGTGCTGAAGTGGTTGTGATTGATTTTTGTGGTTTTTATTTCCAGCAAAATTGAAGGGGGAGGGGGAAAAACTTATGATTTTTTTTTTTTAAACCTGTTGGCGAAAAACCTTGAAAACTGGTAAAATGTGTAGCCATGAATATGCACCTGGATTGTGAGGTTCTTATTTTATCATTGTTGCGTCATTGATACTTACAGAGAAAGTCGTTGTTGGAAACAACAGAGTTGAAATGACCAGTTGTGTGTGTGTGGAGGGGAGAGGGGGAATTGCCTGGTTATTAGTAGCAGTGCAACCGTGCACTGATAGAGTTCTAGGAGAATCCCTGTATAGCTCTACTCATCTGGGTTCTGATTCCCTCCAAGTCAGATCATACCTTGCAGATTGCTTTGTAATGGAAATTGGATACAGTACATTCAGCTTACATAGCATTTATACATGCTGGCCCCAGCAACGGTGTCATGCATTCAACTTCTGTTATAAAGTCAGTTCCTGACTGTAGAACTCTCTTTATATATCACAGTCAATTTATATTTGGGGGGAAGAGGGGAAGAAAAGGGAAAGTGAGAGGGGTGATCCCTATGGAATGCGCAAGCAGGGCCGTTTCAGCTGACACTGATGTACCTGGGTTTCCTTGAGTCTCTTCCACAGTATTTCTCAAAGCTTAGGTTCAGTCCCCTGCCAGGCCTTAATGTTATTGTTCATGTACTAATGCTTGTACTTGGATTCCTCCGGTAAATTGATGTCTTATTCATAAGGAAGGGCAGACCACTACTTCAGGATTTTGTGTCTGCTGGGGCTGGTGAAGTGGGGTCACTCAGGGTTGGTAAACAGCGGCCCATGAGCCAAATCCAGCCCCCAAGCTGACAATGACTTTTTCCGGTTTTAAATGATTGGGGGTAAAAATCCCACAAGAATAGTGTTTGGTGACATATTAAAAGGTACATGAAATTCACATTTCAGTGTCTATATATGAAGTTTTATTGGAACATAGGCACATCCATTTGTTTTTGCAGAGTTAGGAGTTTCAGCAGAGACCTCCTGGCCTGTAGAGCCTAAAGTACTTACTGCCCTATCCTTTGCAAAGTTTGCCAACCCCTGGGACATGACAGACAGGTAACTGTCACCATCCTAGTGGTTCCAAAAGGTTTTTTAGTAAAGAGTAATAGGGAGTTCCCAGCAGGAAGTATTTTTACTTAGGAAGGCAGATGTTTGCTGTTAATATAATAGTTGCCATTTATTGACTATCTACTGGCACATGTGTGCATGTGTGCGTGTGTGCGTGTGTGCGTGTGTGTGTATTTTTCTCATTTAATTATGTTACAGTCTTTAAGATAGGTTGACTTACTTTCCCTGTTTTTCAGATGTAAGACTCAGAGTTTATGTAACTTACCCAGTATCACACAGCTATTTATGGCAGAACTGGGTTCAACTTTGAGTCTTAACTCACTTCAAAGCCAGCGTCAACTACATTGTGTTCTTCTGCTTCCCTGTACTCAAGGGACCAGTGAGGCAAGCCTGTCAAAACAATCATTAAAAATAAACAGGAGGTCCATTCAATTCTGTTAACGAATTGTTAAAATGTTAGATGTAATAGTGCCTCGAACGTATGTGTTAAAAACAATCCCTTTCTTGTAGAGACACATGCTGAAATATTTATGGATGAAATGGTATATAAAGTCTGGGATTTGTCTCAAAATAATCTGAGAGGAAGCAGGAAGCATGTTGGCATTTAGTTGAAGCCAGACTGCTCAGGAGTCAATGTTGAAGCCGAGTGATGGAGACATGAGTTCCTATATCAGCATCTCTACTTATATATGTTTTTCGTTCTTTACAAAAGGTGTTTTTTAAAAAGAGCAGTAGATAACTTTTAACCCTTTATGTTTTTTCTACAAAAAGACTTAGGCAGGACTGCAAACTCTTCTAGGACAGGCTATCCTGTTTTGATGTTCTAGGTATTCATAGTTATATACCTAGAACATCTGTATAAAACTATCCATAGTGTCCAAGGGTAGATTGGGAAGGGCCCCGCCTCCATCCTGTCCTGGACAGCTGAACACAGGGCTCAGGTTGTATATCTCAAAGTACCCGTTCCCTCAAACCTGCGACTCTACTAAGACACAGTGCCAGGGTGGCTCCAATGGGCCCACACCTCCATGCTCACTCAGGACTGGGTCATACCCACCCACTCCCCATCCTCTCTTATTATTATTATTTGATCATACCACCACTTTTTCCTGTGACTCATCATTTTTCTGATATGGCAGAGTTTGGGGACAGCTAAATAGAACAGCTTCAAGAACAGAAAACAGTGGGGGTAACTTTCCTTCCCGAGACTGAACGTTAACTTAGCAATAAGGCATGTCCAGCTCTTCTGGGCTTGGGATCTCCCCACCTGTGATGATTGTAAAACTCCCAAGAGCCACACAGCCCCCAGGGATCTGGGGGTGGGAGATGGGGAATGACACCAGCCCCAGCCGTTTCCATAGGTAATGGGAGAGGGGGCAGCTTCATTTACTTCTCACCATCGTATTCATTACAAACAGTGGTATTGTTTGCATTGTTATGGGTTTTTTTTTTTTGCATTTTATGTATTTGTATTGTTATATTGCGTTCTTAAGATGGCAGTTAAATCTGAATTTGCAGTTAGGTAGGTAACAACTTATCAGTAGTATTTTTCTTGAAGAAAATTAAAAATTAAGTCTGTTGGCTTTTCTCGTAGACATCTCAAAAGTTTGGTGCAGTATCATTTTATTTATTTATTTATTTTTATTTATTTATTTTTTTTTGCGGTATGCGGGCCTCTCACTGTTGTGGCCTCTCCCGTTGCGGAGCACAGGCTCCGGACGTGCAGGCCCAGCGGCCATGGCTCACAGGCCCAGCCACTCCGTGGTATGTGGGATCTTCCCGGACCGGGGCATGAACCTGTGTCCCCTGCATCGGCAGGCGGACTCTTAACCACTGTGCCACCAGGGAAGCCCTCATTTTATTAATTTTAACATATCTTCCCTTAAAGTAACTACTCCCTTATTCTGAATGGATTTCAAAGAAATCAAAAGAGCTTTTTGAAGAATGTACTAAATGTTGATAGATTCAACGTTCAAACACACATCATTTAGGAGATGTAATAAAATTTCTCACTACTTCTAAAGGTTGCTCTTATTGAAATTATGGGAAAGTTATCAGAAGACTAAAAATTCTTCTAGCAAGTGAACTGATGCATTTATTAGCCTCCTTTAATGGAGCGTCCTCACAGGATGGCGAAAAACTACAGACATGTTATATTCTTTCCCTGGATCCTTTTGCTAACCTTTTCTGTGTTCCAATACACAAATGTACATATTCTGAACTATGTGTCTCTTTTTCATTCGTTTGTAAATTATAAAATTATTTCCAAGAGCCATCCACACAAAAGATAGATTTTTAAAATAAGGCCTTTGGAAACTGATACCAAAGGAAAAAGTGCTTAATATATGATGTTTTTTCAGTTAATACTTTGATTCATGAGAAATTGGTGAAGTATATTTTAGTACTAATGGAACTCTAGTATATTGCCTCTTAGTAGTAATATAACCTTTCTTTTTTGGTCTGGTAGCATTCTTTTAACATTTAGAGCATGCTTACTTTTAAATTGGAAAGAGATTTTGTAAAGAGATTGTTATAGGCCTTTAATGTTAAGTACGTAAATGTTTTCGAGAAAGCTCACCTGGAAATACTTAATGTTTGCACACCTGTGGCCATGGTAGGCATGGCTTCTGTGGAAAGCCTTTAAGAATATGAACAGATTTTCACTTGGTTGAGTTACTTGGAACAGTAAGAAGATGAATAGATCGATTAGGAAGGTTTTGAAGAAGCCTCTCCGTTGACCTCTTGTTTACAGGCTGTCCCACCTTCCCATGCACTTGAACCCCCTTTAGGAAAAGGAAAGAGTCAATTAAAGTGGGACCAAGGGACCCACCTCCAGACTGGTACCGCCCTTTGCTGTCACCCGCAGCTTGTTTAGTCTTTGGAAAATGCAAAGCTACAGGAGGTTACCTGTCTGCACACAGCCAGACCTCAGTGTCTTGCCCCAGAAAGTTATTATTGGCGGTGGACTTTTGTGTCTTCTCTGTCCTCTGACTGTGTCCACCTGCCCACGCAGGCTTTGAGTTGCAGATCATAATCATTCTTTCTTGGGAGTTTAAAGTTGATGGAGGAGAACAGCCATCCCTCAACTGCACTCTCTAGCGTTTGAGTTGGTTTTCACTGTTATTTCCAGTGCCCACTCAGTTTCCACATCACAGACTATCAAGGGAACAGTTGATTTCTATCTCCCAAGTTTGTTGCTGGTCTTGAGGCACAGAGTGACCTGATTCTTTTTTTTTTTTTTTTTTAATTAGGGTATAGTCGATTTACAGTGTTGTATTAGTTTCAGGCATACAGCAAAGTGAATCAGTTATGCATATACATCTATCCACTCTTCTTTTGATTCTTTTCCCACATAGGCCATTACAGAGTACTGAGTAGAGTTTCCTGTGCTACACAGTAGGTCCTTATTAGTTATCTATTTTATATATAGTAGTGTTTATATGTTGATCCCAGTTCTTCCAATTTATCCCTCCCCCCTTACCCCCTGGTAATCATAAGTTTATTTTCTACATCCGTAACTTTATTTCTGTTTTGTAGATAAGTTCATCTGCACCCTTTTTTTAGACTCCACATATAAGTGATATCATATGGTATTTGTCTTTCTCTGTCTGACTTCACTCAGTATGACAATCTCTAGGTCCATCCATGTTGCTGCAAATGGCATTAGTTCCTTCTTTTTCATGGCTGAGTAATATTCCATTGCATATATGTACCACATCTTCTTTATGCATTCCTCTATTAATGGACATTTAAGTTGTTTCCATGTCCTGCCTATTGTAAATAGTGCTGCAGTGAACATTGGGGTGCATGTATCTTTTCGAATTACGGTTTTCTCTGGATATATGCCCAGGAGTGGGATTGCTGGGTCATATGCCTGATTCTTGAGAGAGAGAGACTTACATTCAGTTACTAGCCAGTTTTGGGGAAACCCTATGTCCCACACCTCAAGCACTTCTCTGACCCCTCCCGACAAGGTCCTGTGCCCTGAGCCCCACCTGCTGTAACCTCAGGACAGCAGAGCAGGGCAGGACACTGGGACCTGATGCCCAGCCCTGTCCGCCTTGTTCCGCTCAGCCGGGCAGCACCGAACAGCCCCTCCACTCTGCCAGCCTCCTCCCTCTGCTCCCTAACTCCGAAATCCCCCTTTGTCTCAATACCCTGGAACCTGCTAAAGTCCGGTAGCACCTTTCCTGGTCTCTGTGGATAGTCACTGTGTTTTCAGCAACTCTTCTGTGTTTGGGATTTTCCGTCCTCTTTCAACAGGCTTAGAACAGAGACTACTTGTTTTGTAGAGAACAACTCTCTGGAATAATTCTTAAACATCATGTTAATGTTCAACTTCATAAATATGGGGGCTGAGAGTCCTTTTTTAAGCTGAGCAAGGGCTTCAAAACTAATAATACCTTTACAGAGAAGAAGCAGTAATATCCCTACCCATTCATGATAAGACACTGTTTCTGATTCTGTTCTAGAATCACATAGAGGCTTATCAGTTTGGGTCATTCATTCATTTACCAATGATTAATCAAACTTCAAGGGCATCCTGTACCAGGCCGTGTGTCAGAGACATAGTTTTTGCCCTAGAAGGACTTAGAGCTCAGTGTATTTTGATTGAAAGGAAGTGTCCGTTATTCAGAGTGCTAAAGGAGAAGAGTGCGCTGGTTCTCCTTTCTTCCCTGTTCTCTTTTCCTCCCTGTGACCACCTCAGAGCAAGCACTCAATAAGTATCCCCTTCTTTTCTTAGTGCATTTATGCAGATTTGATGACTGTAACCTTGGGACTGCCGATTTCTTTTTTTGTTTGTTTGCCATGGAATGTACATTTTATTATTTTTTCTTTTTTATGAAGATATAATTGACATATAATATTGTATTAGTTTTAGGTATAAAACATAATGATTTGATATATGTACATATTGTGAAATGATCACCACAGTAAGTCTAGCTAACATCCATCACCACCCATAGTTACAGAATTTTTTGTCTTCTGATGAGAACTTTTAAGATCTACCCTCTTAGCATCTTTCATATGCACAATACAGTGTTATTAACTATATAGTCACCATGCTGTACATTACATCCCCAGGACTCATTATTTATCGTGTTACTGGAAGTTTGTACCTTTTGACCGTTTTCACCCATTTCACACTGCTCCCCCATCTGTTCTCTGTATCTATGAGTTCAGTTTTGTGGGTTTTTTTTTTTTTTTTTTTTTTCCCGGTACGCGGGCCTCTCACTGCTGTGGCCTCTCCCGTTGCGGAGCACAGGCTCCGGTCGCGCGGGCTCAGTGGCCATGGCCCCCGCTCTGCGGCATGTGGGATCTTCCCGGACCGGGGCACGAACCCACGTCCCCTGCATCGGCAGGTGGACTCTCAACCACTGCACCACCAGGGAAGCCCTTTTTTTTTTTTTTTTAAGATTCCACATATATGTTAGATCATACAGTATTTGTCTTTCTCTGTTTAACTTATCTCACTTAGCATAATGCCCTCAGGGTCTACCCATGTTGTCGCAAATGGCAAGGTTTCCTTCTTTTTATGGCTGAGTACTATTCCATTGTGTGTGTGTGTGTGTGTGTGTGTGTGTGTGTACATATTTTCTTTATTCATCTGTCTATAGACACATTGTTTTTGTGTCTTGCCTGTTGTAAATAATGCTGCAACGAACATGGGGGTCCAGATATCTTTTTTTAAAAAATTTATTTAATTTTTTGTTTTTGGCTACGTTGGGTCTTCGTTGCTGCACGCGGGCTTTCTCTAGTTGTGGCGAGCGGGGGCTACTCTTTATTGCGGTGCACGGGCTTCTCATTGCGGTGGCTTCTCTTGTTGTGGAGCACGGGCTCTAGGTGCACGGGCTTCAGTAGTTGTGGCATGTGAGCTCAGTAGTTGGGGCTCGTGGGCTCTAGAGCACAGGCTCAGTAGTTGTGGCGCACGGGCTTCGTTGCTCCGCGGCATGTGGCATCTTCCCAGACCAGGGCTCAAACCCGTGTCCCCTGCATTGGCAGGCAGATTCTTAACCACTGCTCCACCAGGGAAGCCCCAGATATCTTTTCGAAGTAGTGATTTCATTTCCTTAGGGTAAATACCCAGAAGTGGAATTGCTGGATCATAAGGTAGTTCCGTATTAAAATGCTAATGTGTCTTCTCTACTCTCTATTAAATTTTCTTCAGTGCAGTAAAGCAGGACCCTTGATACTAATGAACATTCAGGTGTATATATTTTCATTTGGACTTTGAGATACCCTAAGAAATACATCTTTATTTTCTGCTGTCTCGTCAGTGTGGATGTACAAAAAGCCAAGGGCAAACACGTGTCATGGTAGCAGTGAGTCCTCGCCCCAGCTACTCGGGTCGCCTACATGTTTGTAAGTGTGCAGCTGAGAATCAAAACTTTTTTGTGGTAGAAGTTCAGTCCGGTACTTATTGGATACAAATAATAATAAACACTGTTTATTGTTTAAACTTATGTTTAAAGTGACCTGGTCTTTGTTCTTTTTGGATCTGAACATAAATTCAAAGAAAGGTCTAGCATTCATTGCTCATAAAATTGAAGTTTAAGAAAAGGGTTTTTACAGAAGAACAGATTTAATATGTTTTATAAGGGAACAAAAAAATTGAGTGCTCTGAAATTAATGATTTAACTAGTTAGAAAACTCAGAGGATACATTTCTTTTTGATAACCTCATTAGCTTTCTTTATAGATGCAGTGTCTTTATTATAAAGCTCTGGACAATTTTTAACTGCCTGAGTTTATTAACAAGCAATTCTGTGCTAACCTCTGGAATCCTAGCATTTTTAGAGAGTGGAAAAAAAAATCTCATGTAACATTTCTGTCGGCCTCTTTTCTTTTTTCTTTTTTTTGGTGCTTACATAGAATATCTCCAAGCAAGATCTTTTAGAACAGAATCTTTTTTTAAATAAGAAAATATCCTTATAAAGAAAGGATAATTATTCTTTAAAAAAATAAAGAAAGAAAAACACTAAGTCAGATGAAGTTGATGGTGCACTGGTTATTTTTTCTGAATGCCCGAAACAAAAAGTATTATTCTAATGATAAGACATCCTATCAACATTTCTCTCTCTGTTAAAGCCTAGTACGTATTTTGGATTGGAAACAGGTAATCTCTTTGCGCGATAAACTTGATAGAATAGCCAGAAACAATTTCTTTTATAAACTAATACCTTAAAATATTGTTTCATGGGAGTTCGGACGAAGAAGAGAAGTTTCATTAGTCTCATTTATAGTGGGACGGAGAGAATCTTTTCAAGAGGGGAAGGAATTTGCTACAAACCTAGAATAACCATTTTAAATTCTAAACTATTATGAAACACAAGGTCTCAAATCTCTGTTCTAAGTTCTTAAACTTTGTTGTGTTGCTCTCCTTACCATAGTTCAGGCAGCTAAAACAGGATAACTCTTGATTCTTGGGGTCTCATTTCCTCCTGTTTTCCACTGTGATTCAAGACATGTTTTTCTTTGACTTAGAATTACACAGCTTAAAAGAAATTTGGGCAATCGTGTAACTCACATAGTCTAGGACACTTGTTTTTAGATTTGGGGTCGTTGCCATCTGAATTGTGACATCAGTATTCATGTGTGTTCTCTTTTCTCTCTTTCATGTTTCGTGGTTCGTACATTGCTCGATTCTCCCAAAACGGTCTTGTATTTTAGGACTGCAGTGTCTGACTTCTCTCATTCTGCGGGTGGAAGCACTGCTTGGTTGGCTCCCACTTTTGGAACGAGAATCTGATGCTCATTGTGTCGCTCTGGCAGAGGGAGTTGGGGCCACCTGTCAGGGTGGAGTGATTCCCACACACACACACCACGCCGTGCCAGTTTTAAGGCAGCAGAGATGCCAGGCATCGAGTGGTGAAGAGGGTAGCTCCTACAATGTGATGCTTTTTTCTGAAAGAAGAGCCTCCCACTTGAAAGCAGTGCCAAATCCGAGGCGCAGTGCTTCATTAAATTGATCACATCTGTTGGCACTTGTGGGTGTTGGCACTGACAAGTGTCTTTCTGTTAGTGCATGTGGGTGTTTTATTCCCGCCCCCCCCCCCCCGCTCCTTCCCCCACCCCCATCCCCACTGCCTATTAGCCTTTGCCTCCCTTTACCTAAGTGATTGGATTATCTCAGGTAACAGAGACATATACCGAAACAAAGAAAACACTTTCTAAACCAGTCTTTATTAAGTTCTGGATTATAAAGTGTTGATGTTTGCGAATGCTGCACAATTATCCTAGTTGTGTTCTTAAGTGATGAGAGATGTTGCATGGTGTAAGAATAGCTTTTTAGGGTTTTTAAAAAAATTTCCTCTCCTGGGTCATTGGTGCTTAAAATTTAGCAGACTGGATGGAGATGAGATGGAGAACTCTGTCAGAACCTGAGATGCTTACACAGAGCTATGCACCAGTTAGAATTCCCTGTTTGGGAAAGACTTTTTTGAATAAAAGTAATTCATAAATGCAACTGCACTGGAGGCGATATCTGCCTCAGGATATTTATTTTTACTGTTTTTAACAGTTAATTCTAAATTTAAAACTAAAATAATCAGTTTCTCTTATGCATTTTTAATATTACTTATGTAATTTTTAAAAAATAATTTATTTTAGGGAATGCCCTGGCAGTCCAGTGGTTAGGACTCCACACACTCACTGCCGAGGTCTCGGGTTCAATCCCTGGTCAGGGAACTAAGTTCCCACAAGCTGCACGGTGTGGCCAAAAAAATTAAAGTAAAATAAATAAATTTTAAAAATAATAATTTATTTTGAAAAAGAGTCTCTTACATGATGAAGATTCTTCCCTTGTGAGGGGGTTCAAAGACTAAATTAAAAGTGAAAAGACTTGACTTCTGGCTGTATTTGTTCACATTAACAAATTAATAAATTTTTGGTATTAAATACCATCTCATAATTGCCTTCAAAATATAGTAAGGCTTCTAATAGACATGGAAATAAATGAAACCATTGACTCAACAAATATTTACTGAGTGCCAACTGTATGCAAGGTAGCCTTCTGTTATCTGTTTCAGTTGCCATATTAAAATGCTCAAAGTTGGAAATAAAAGAGTAGCTTGCATTAGTTATTAAGTAAAAACATACAAAAACACAAGTCCAAATTTATCTAGATTAGCTGTATATATTGGCAATTATTAGCGTTAGTCACCTTGACAAATTAATACTCAAAGAAAATCTTAAATTGGGGAATTACATGGGTAAAGCTGTGCTAGAGGAGGTTTTATTACCAGAAGGCCGCTAGGCTGGGCTGTCCCCAAACTCAGGACCACTTTCCCAGTTGATTAATTTTTATGAGGCCTTTCTTGATTGCCCCCAGTACTAGAAACACTTTATCAATGCTGTGTAGGTTGGCCTTGGTTTATCATGCACCTATATACAACACATTTGTAAAGAGGACCCCTTTGATTTATATGAAATAGTTTAAAACTACAGTTAGCTCTTGAGCAACATGGGTGTGAACTGCACGGGTGCACTTGTAGGCGGATTTTTTTCAATACGCACTTCAGTACTACAGGACTGGAAGTTGGTTGAATCCGCGGATGTGGAACCTCGGATACCGAGGAACGTGGGGCGCTGTCTGTGAAGTTATACCGAGGTGTCAGGCCCTGAATCTCCAGTTCAAGTCAACTGTATTAGTTTTACCCAGCTTTCTAGTTTGGATGGTGGGAAAACTGAAGTGTATATGCATGCTTAGTCTTATGACTCCTGATAACATATCAACTGCTAGTCTGGTAGGGATTGGGGGAGAAATAATTGGATTTAAATAGGCAACGAATTTCGTATTTTCCGAGTTTTTCAAAGGCAGACTTGGAACACAAACACAGCTGTGCAGATCATTTCTTATATGAGCTGGGTCTCAGCACATGGTGTAAATAGTGCTGTGCAATAGGAAATACAGTGTGAGCCATTCAGGTCATAACAAAATTTCTACTGGCCACATTATAAAAAGAAACAGGTTAGATGAATTTTAACTATACATTTTTAGCCTGATATATCAAAAATATTATAATTTCAGCATGTAATCAGTGTACAAATGATGAAATGTTTAACATTCTTTTTTTCATACGGAGTCTTCAAAATCAGGTGTGTGTTTGACCCTTCCAACACATCTCAATAGGTAAGAGGTACATTTCAGGTGCTCAGTAACTGCCATGCCTCCTCTTGGACAGTGGTGGTCTAGAATTTGGTTTTCTGAATGTGAAGCCATCACTGGGTTTACAACTGGTCCCTGAAATTGCCACTGTTGAGAAGTGACACTCATATTTAATAAACACTGAAACTGAAGAAACTTCTTCAGCAAAGACTCATCTTCATCTTTCGCACGTTTCCACGCTGGACATGTTTGAACAAAATCAGAAGTATAAGAGAAAAGTAAAGATTAGGGCTGTCCCAGAAGAGCTGTGATAAAGATTTGAGAGTTGGAGGGAGTCTGAGTCCCTTACAGAAATTTGGGATTTGAGAAGTGTGGTGAAATTATGGGGTGAGATTAGGGAGAAGGCTATCAATGAACCTGAAGCTTGTGGGTTTTTTTATGTTATTTTTCTGTATTCCGTGAAATCTCTGATTTAGCCAACTGAGGAAAAATCCATTTTAAATTCCAGACAAGTGGAACGTGAGCCCATCACTTCCACAGCCCTGTAGTAATTTAACTTTGCATTAATGCAGTGCTTTCAAGAGCGGTCCTTTGGGTGTTTTAATGGAGGAACTGGGAATTCTTTTCCTATCCAAAACCACTGGTCTGTGGGGGGGAAATTAATCCCTGTTACAGTCAAGTAAAACACAAGCTAATTCAGTTTTTCTAGGAGGAAATAGAAAATAATCAAGGGCCTTGCTTTTAATGTTAAGAACAGGGAACATTACATTGGGAAATCATATTTTGTTTCCTTAAGAGGTATAAACACAGATTGTGGGAGTAGAAGCTTAAAAAATCAAATCCAGGTAAAGGGGCAAGGAAGGGAGAAGCCCATTTGGCTTTTTTTTTTTTGGCCATACTGCGCAGCTTGCAGGATCTTAGTTCCCCGACCAGGGATCGAACCCATACCCCCTGCAGTGGAAGCGCAGAGTCCCAACCACTGGACCACCAGGGAAGTCCCTCCATTTGGTTTCTAGTGAACTGCTGAACCTAATGCTTGGTGGGCATGAAAACAAATGGCTGAGGTCAGCCTACAACACCATCTCCCATGCAGGGTGGTGTGGAGCCGGTAGGGGCATAGGAGCTAGGGTTGGGGTGTCTTTTACCCTGTAGAGGAGACTCCGTGGTAATTAATGGGTTCGTTTAAGGGTTCTATTTGCATATAAACTGCTGATAACGAGAAAATCCTGGAAGTGGTTAGACGCAGACTCAGGGTGACGTGTTACCAGAGGAGGGGCTAAGTGAACACACGTATGCCAGGATGGAGAGGACAAGCCTTACGCTGTCACCCTCCGTCCATCACTGTCGTATGTCAGAAGGCATGGGCGTACCCGTGCTCTGGTGTGGTGTATCGTGAGTGTCATCACCTTTGCTTTGCCAGCTGGACCCTTGTGCTCACCTGCTAAAACATGTGAGGCCTTTCTTTAAATCATATCCTAAAAGGAATTAACTAATAGCTTTTGGGTTATTTTGGCCTTTTTTGTTTGTTTTTAAAGCCTTGGTGTCTGTGAGCACTTGTCTGCTAATGATTGCTACAAATGCCCAAAGAAAATAATAAATTCCTGGGACTTCCCTGGCAGTCCAGGGGTTAAAACTCCACGCTTCCATTGCAGGGAGTGCGGGTTCGATCCCTGGTCGGGGAGCTAAGATCCCACATGCCAAGCGGCAGGGCCAAAAATAATAATAAATTCCAATAAATATGTAAACACCCCAGCGCAGTCATGTCTAATGTAACAAGGCTCTGTTGTTGTGGCTCGTAACTGTGATCTCTTGGTATTACATATAAAACGTAATTAATTTCTACAAGTGAAATTATCCATAGTTTGCTTGATGGAACTAAATATTCCGATATACAGTGGTTTGCGATAAAGAGAACTTGGCTCCCAGGCACTGTGCCACCTGGGCTATTGGAGAGGCACTGCTCTAGGGCAGCAGGAGGTGGGGGGAGGCTGGCGTGGGCTCGCTTTAAGAAAGCGTGTTACACGACCCAACGTTAAAACCGAAATGGGCTGTCATGGAAACTGTCACGGAAAGTGACACCCATCACTGACGTTCCTGAAGTCAAGGCCCAGTGGCCCCCGGCTGAAAACGTCTTGGAAGGGATTCCGGCCTTCCTGTCACTGCAAGGGAGATGATGGGCACAACCTCCCAGAGCGCTCCAGCTGTTCCTACACTGTGGTTCTGTGATTCGTCAGTTCCTTGCCCCTTCCGGTAGATAATCAGGTGCTGCGGATTCTGGTGGAGGAGTTGCTCCAAAGAGCCAGGCCTGGTGCCCGGGATGCACCGGTGAGCAAGCTTCCCATCTAGGGTGAAGCTTCTTGACCTTTAGCATCAGAATCACCTGGGGGGCTGGTTCAAAGGCTTACAGCTGGGCTCCACCCTGGAGTTTCTGAGTCCGAGGTTCTGGGTGGGGCCTGAGAGTCTGCCTTTCTTACAAGATCTCAGGGTAGGTCCATGGACCACACGCTGTGAGTGGCACAGGTTTAGTGCAATGGTCTCAACTGGGCGTGATCCCCTCCCACCCCCAGGACATCTGGCAAAGTCTGACATGTTTGCTCGTCACCACTGAGGGCTGGAAGTGCTACTGGCATCTCATGGGTAGAAACAAGGGAGGCTCTAAACATCCTACGATGCAGAGAATTGACCCACCCAAATGTCAGCAGTGCCAAGGGTGAGAAACCCCATCTGGGGAAAATACAGAAAAATCAAGCATTTGCAATAAAGTGTGAGAAGAATGTAGTGACTGATTGTGCTGAGGGCAGTTTAGGTGCTATGCTGGGCCTAACTTAATCTAGGGGGTCAGTTAGGGGCACCGGCGTGTGTGAGACAGACCCTGCTCTTGGGCAGTCAGGCGTGCCCACAGTAGGACCACTTGCTGTTGTTCTAACTGTGAATAAAGCCCAGTGAATTGGGAAGGGAGGCTGCCCAAGAGAGTGGGAGTGGGTCGCACAGCCTAAGTGACCTTTGGCAGCTGAATAAGATGGCAGGATTCTGCCGGGAATGTTCTAGCCTAAGAGAGTGGAATGTGCAAAGCCCAGTGAGCAGGTTGACCCGTGTGCCTGGAATAGAGACCGAGGGAACCCGGAGAGAGGCTGTGTCGCCCAGCAGCAAGGCCTTAAATGCCATTCTCAGCATTGGGACCCCTTTATCATGTCAGCGGCAGGAAGGATTGGAAAGGCTTACAGCAAGAGTGTTCGTTGTGTTTTATGGGACAGTGGATTCCAAATCAGTGAGGCTTTCTTGTTTGTTGATCATTTGGCCTGGTGAAAAGCCTTCTGGTGCCTCAACTATACAGCCATTTAAATAAGACTTTTCTGTATTCTATTAATTCTGCCTGTTTGTACATTAAATTTGGAAATTTGACATACGGAGGGTCCCAAGAAAAGCTGAAAGGGTTAGAAAATGTTGGCCTTTGTGTCCTTTTGCTAGACTTCCGAATCTCTCCAGCCATCATAGCCTGTTTGTGACTAGGACACTTTCCCCGCCAGCCTACTGGGCCCTTAGCAGCATGGGGTTCAGTCCTGTTCACAGTTTGTTGAGAGTCCAGGGGGCTCGGCTGGATGCAGACCCTCGATATGTTGAGAGGAGTCTCCACCCACACGTAGAAAGTTCAAGGCTAGCAGCACTTCCCAACCCAGACCCCACAGCTGTTTCAGGACAGGGAGCCCAGGACTTTCATCCTGGGATTTTGCTGATAATTCTTACATATTCACTTCACTCAAGATCTGCATCACTCACACACACACACACACACACACACACACACACACACACACACACACAGTCCCTACCTTAATTGTTGGTTTCTTGCTCAAGCAGTTTAATGAGAACCAAGGTGCATCTTTTCACTGAATAACAAGCTTGGCACATTTTGGTGACAAGGTGACAGATCAGCCACCCCCTTGCATCAAAGCCCCATTGAAAGACCTTCTCCCTCAAACCTGGGGTGGTTTTGCTGATTAATGTGCAACAAACACTGAATGCTTTCTGGGGTCCCGGCCCTATACCAAGTGATTTTTTTTAATGTGTAGTTTTTAGTATGGTTTTTAATACATGCACATAGTTAAGAAAATTTAGACAGTATGAAACATTACCCGGTGAAAGTAAGACTTCCTCTCCTACCTGAATTTTTCTTCTTAAAACTGTTCAGAAACTACTGTAGTTAGTTTCACGTGTGTTCTCCAGAGATATGTTTTGCATTTACAAGCATGGTTATGTAACTTTTAACACAAGTGGCCAGGTACTTCTATATATTTTTTTCTCTCTCAAGTAGGGGATACATAGGTAATGTTGCCCCCATTTTATTGATGAAGTCACTGAGACGGTTAGTAAAAGTAACTCGCTCAAGGCTACTTGGTAAATGGCAGAGCTGGAATTTAGACCAGGAGTTCCGGGTTTAAGCAGAGGTGACCCAAGATTGATGGGCACCTCCTCCAAGCAGGTTCACTTTGCCCTACCTCAAACTTAGGTGTGTTTTAAATTTTTATCTTATTTTTTAAATTAATTTTTTAAATTGAAGTATAGTTGATTTACATTGTTGTGTTGATTTCTGCTGTACAGCAAAGTGATTCAGTTATACATATATGTACATTCTTTTTTTAATATTTTCCATTATGGTTTATCACAGGACATTGAATATAGTTCCCTGTGCTATAGAGTAGGACCTTGTTGTTTATCCATCCTGTATATAAAAGCTTACATCTGCTCACCCCAACCTCCCCCTCCATCCCTCCCCCAACCTCCTCTCCCTTGGCAACCACAAGTCTGTTCTCTACGTCCATGATTCTGTTTCTGTTTCATAGATAGGTTCATTTGTGTCATATTTTAAATTCCGTATATAGGTGATAACATATGGTGTTTGTCTTTCTCTTTCTTTTTTTTTTGTAAATTTATTTATTTATTTCTGGCTACGTTGGGTCTTCGTTGCTGCACGCGGGCTTTTCTCTAGTTGCGGCGAGTGGGGGCTACTCTTCATTGCGGTGTTCGAGCTTCTCACTGCAGCGGCTTCTCTTGTTGTGGAGCACGGGCTCTAGGCACGTGGGCTTCAGTAGTTGTGGCACGTGGGCTCAGTAGTTGTGGCTCAGGGCTCTAGAGCACAGGCTCAGTAGTTGTGGCACACGGGCTTCGTTGCTCCACGGCATGTGGGATCTTCCCAGACCAGGGCTCGAACACGTGTCCCCTGCACTGGCAGGCAGATTCTTAACCACTGTGCCACCAGGGAAGTCCCATGTCTTTCTCTTTCTGACTTACTTCACTTAGTATGATAATGTCTAGGTCCATCCATGTTGCTGCAAATGGCATTATTTCCTTCTTTTTTATGGCTGAGTAATATTGTGTATATTGCTCAATATACTGTATATATTGTGTATACACATTGTGTATATATACCACATCTTCTTTATCCATTCATCTGTCAATGGACATTTAGCTTGTTTCTATGTCTTGGCTGTTGTGAATAGTGCTGCTGTGAACATAGGGGTGCTAAACTTAGGTCTTTTTAAAATGTTTGTTCACCATCTACCTCAATGAGGAGGTGAGGGTGTCACAAAGGAACAGAGAGGAGCATCACATGTGCCCTTTCTTCTCCTCCTGAGCAGTTCAGCTCTGGCCCCCAACTTGCATCCACCAGCCACCCGCCAGTGGATAGCAGACCCTCCCTCCTCAGAAGGCCATTTAGGGACCATCAGTTATGACTGGAGCTCAGCCCCACCCAAGCTGCTTACTACAGCGGTCACATTTCTGGTGATGCTTTGACTTCCTGTTGTTGCTTGAGTGTCCATGCATGTGGCCTCACTGGTCCTGCATCCTGCATCCTTCAGAGCTATTCCACGATGGTAGCAGAGCAGACGTTCCTAAGCCACCAGGTGTTTAGAGAGCCCAGACTCCACCCGGAAGGGGTAGCCGCTCTCAGAGCAGTGCTGGACTCCAACCCTGGGAGTTGTCGAGATTCTTAGAGCAGATTGGGGATTCTCCTCGCCCCCTGTTGTAACAGCAGCAGCGACTGCTGGGTCCTGTGCAACCAGATGCAGTGCATACACCCCCAGTGAGAGTTCTTGGCACGCCCTGTCAGAATGGCCTGTTAGGTGACTGGCCAGGTGGGAAGAAGGAACTTGCCCCCTGGGGACTCTGCCTTGAGATGTCTTTGTGGCCAGGGCTGCATTACAGTGCCTCCCAAAGGCTCTGGGCACCTGCTGGGGTCCCCTTGAGAAGGAGATGTGTGTGCCATGTAGAGGGTGCTGTCTAACCAGAAGTGTGGGTCTAACACACTCACCCACAGAGAAATGCTGTCTGAAGACCAAACTGTTTTTAAATTGTGGCTATTGAAGGTGCATGCTTAGAATTTTAGTTCCAGGTGTTAACAAGACTGAGCTATGTCACATGACTTCTGTATTTGTCATTTCTCCTGATTGGCAGCTAACAAGGAGGGGACGCAGTCCACGTTCTGGGTGTTGCTAAGTATCCTTCTGGGAGCAGTGGCCATGCTGTGCAAAGAGCAAGGGATCACTGTGCTGGTAAGACCCGAGGTACCATCGGGGCCTGTCTCCCTACACCCCCTTTCCCTCCCGTAAGGACATTTTGGGCTGCCCTGCCCCTGTGACCTCCTCTACTGCACCCCGTTACCAGCCTTCAGTCCTACACTGTTCTGGACCAATTAATTACCTGTGCTGTCATGCCCCTGGTGGTTTGCGTGGGAATTGACTGTCTCAGTTGCCTCTCATCAGAACTGGTGGACACAGGCTGGGGACAGTTCCTGAAGAGCGGTGATTAGCCCTCTTGGAGAGGTCCTAGGGAAAAGAGAAACAAGACTGCTGTGGCTTTTCTGGGGTGCTCTCATGTCGGCAGTCCTAAATACAGCAGTGTTCTAAATACAGCAGTGTTCTGACCCCACCTCTGCTCCAAACATGCATTGATGTGCGTTAGGTTATACCCAGCTTCACCGGAAACATCAGAGAGGAGAGGAGAGGGCTCTGAAGAGTCCAGGCATGCACCTCCTATGTCCGATCTAAGTTGAAGCCCCAAAAAGAGAGAGGCATTGAAATGCACTCTCCTTTTTCTCCATTCTAGCCAGTTTTCCCACCTTACATTATTACAGGGAAGCTGAGACATTAGGGATGTGCGCGGACGTAGAGAAATGGAAAACAGAGATGTGGGGGGGGGTGTGTGTGGCTCGTATCGGAAGCTGTGGGAAAGAAAGAGCGGTCCGAGCTCTTTGGGGTTTGACACCAGCCGAGGCAAAGATCAGTGGTTTTATTGGGCTTGGTCTGTAGGATTAAGGTTAGCCAGCTAGGAAATGGCATAGAATTACTGTGCAAAGATACTTGAACTTCATGAGTTATTTTTTAAAAGTTTGCTCTAAACCAGTGTTTCTCAACCATGGCAGCACTGGTATTTGGGGATGAATCACTCTTTCTTTGGGGTGTGTCCCGTGTATCATAGGATATGTTCCTGGTCTCTACCCACTAGATGCCAGAAGGACACCCACCCTCAGTTGTGACAACCTAAAATGTCTCCAGACATTGCCAGACACCCCCTGGCGGGAGGGGGAGGACAAAATCAACCTGCGAGAAACACCGCTGTAAACCCATGCTTGTCTCAAAGTGTGGGTTTTGAGGACCAGTAGCAACTGCACCATCTGGGAGGGTGTTAGAAACT
This sequence comes from Pseudorca crassidens, assembly GCF_039906515.1. Taxonomy (NCBI): domain Eukaryota; kingdom Metazoa; phylum Chordata; class Mammalia; order Artiodactyla; family Delphinidae; genus Pseudorca; species Pseudorca crassidens. The sequence goes on from NC_090313.1 coordinate 11,035,821, forward strand.
TATGATCTCAGACCCCACCCCAGGCCTGCTGAGTCAGAATCTCCCCTTAACAAGGCCCCCAGGGCTTCCCTGGTGGTGCAGTGGTTGAGAGTCCGCCTGCCAGTGCAGGAGACACGGGTTCGTGCCCCGGTCCGGGAAGATCCCACATGCCGCGGAGCGGCTAGGCCCGTGAGCCATGGCCGCTGGGCCTGCGCGTCCGGAGCTTGTGCTCCGCAATGGGAGAGACCACAGCAGTGAGAGGCCCCGCGTACCGCAAAAAAAAAAAAGCAAGGCCCCCAGGTGACTCCTACGTCCATCAGTGTTTGAGAAGCACTACAAAATTAGGTTGAATTTACATGAATAAAGATACGGTGAAATTGAGCAGGTTTCAAAAAAATCTGACTAGAATGTGGACACTTCAGTGATGAATTTCCACGGGAAGGAGGAGGGAGTGGCAAACTCGTGTTCGGCTCAGTCCTCGTGACGACATGACCCCGTCATCCCTGGGTGACTGTCCTATAGCTCCCAGGCAGAAAAACAAATGGTATAAGAAGACAGCACAGCTCAACAGGGAGCTTCTGCCTTCTAGAAAATGGTTCAGACCCAGGCAGAAATGGCCCTCTGTGACCCACTAAAATCATTCATCTAATGGGTGCATAAAATCAGGATTCTGTGAAGTGATTAACCCAGCACTGGCCTATGTATTGGATAATTAATGGCTCCCAGCATTTATGGGAGGGGGTTAAGTAGGGAAGCCACCCTTGCTCTGAAAACCACAAATTACCACTGGCTTCTGATGATTTAGGATCTTCTTTGCCACGAAGCCCCATACTAAAAAGAGCCCCGTCATTGAGGGGCAGCTTGAACTGTCTACGCAGTGTCTGTTCTGACCACTTTACCTGCTTCCGGCAGGGAGTTCGGCCACATGACGTGGCTTGCAGTGGCCCCGTTTGTAGGAAGTCCACTGCAGGGTAGAGAGTAGAGTCCAAGGCCAGATGAGCCTTCAGCCTGTGACCATAGGTGTCATAGCTTGAAGAGCAGCCATCACCTGCTAGAAAGGAACTATCGTGATGCTACTGGAAGCTGTTAGCAGCAATGGAGCTGCAGTATCACACTCCCAAGGGCCAGTGGCTCCACATAATTGGAGTTATTTGTCACCCCCCTAAAAGTTGTGGGCAGCGGTGGCTGTCCTCCACACAGGCGGGTCAGGCTGGCCGAGGCTCTGCCGTCTTCAGGGTGTGGTCTCCAGTGTCACTCTGAATATCTCCATCATCTCTGCCACAGCTGGACAGGAAACCGAGAGGGGCGGGGCGCCCCAGTCTGTGTCCAAACCTCCAAGATGGCACGTTATCACTTCTGCCCACATCCCATAGGCTGGAACTCAGTCACATGACCATGCTTTCCTGCAGGGCTGGCTGTGTGCCCGGCAGGAAGGGAGATCTAGCGGACAGCCAGGAGTGTGAACCTGAGAGGTCTCCGGAGCCCCACCGGAGACTCTACGTTCTGCTCCCTCTCTTCCGTGGCATTTGCCCAAATCAGGCAGCACCTGGGGTTCCTGAAGTGTAATTACTTACTTGGCTGGATTTTCAAGGTTGATGACTGCCTTTATCTTCTTAGGCGTGACCACTGCACAGGTGTTGGCTCTTACAACTAAGGGACTTGAATAGTAAAGAAAAAAATGGAAGAGGGGGCCTCTGCAGAGCTTCTCCTGGGAACCCCAAAGGTCTAGCTCTCCTGCATCTTATAGCTCTTATATGCAGACTAACAGAGATTTACTAGATAATAAATTTGATATAATACATGAGCTCATTTCATAGGAACAGTAGGATTTTTCGGTTTTGTTTTTAGAGCTAAAGAGGTCATCTGTGATGATCTAATCCAGGACATTTCTTGTCTAGATTCAGCAATAAAATTGTGACGGATAATTGTTATCTAATCAGAGTTAGGCTGCCCCATCGCTGATTCCTTGCTTTGCTCTCTTAGGGTCTGAATGCCGTCTTTGACATCTTGGCGATAGGCAAATTAAATGTTCTGGAACTGGTCCGGAAGGTACTACATAAGGACCGATCATTAGAGGTGAGTATCTGCTTTTGTCTCCAGCCCAGATGCAGAAAATGTCAAGTACCAGCGGATTTAAAATGCCATTTTCAAAGTATTTCTTGCGACTTTGAATTCTAAAATAGCCAGCCCTTTAAAGCACGGTGTCAGTGCGGTTCAGCCAGAACTGCTGCACCTTTGTACCTGGCATGGCCACACTTTTATCTGAAAACTCTGAGACGTCAGGGGCCTTGCGGTGTCCTTTCAGAACACTGGCGTGCTCAGGACTGAGGGCCTCCTCTTCAGAATGAGTCTCCTGGCCTTGGGGGGAACAGGGGTGCTCTACGTGCGCTGGAAGATCATGGGCACTGGCCCTCCGACCTTCACCGAAGTCGACAACCCTGCCTCCTTCGCCAGTAGCATGCTGGTCAGGGTGAGTCCTGAGTCTGCCCTCCGATGGGTCCTCTTCTTTGCCCACCAGATTCCCAGCTCTCCCCTTCCTCCCTCTCCCGCACCCACAGAAGCTCCCATAAGCAGAACACCTCCACGTGTGTTTCCTCTCACCAAGGATGTTCTAGGATGAAACCAGGTTTTTATTAGGGCATTGAGAAGGTATAAACCCTTTGTATTTCCTTTCTAAACAAAATTAAAGAGGAGTGGTTTAGAAAATGTCAGGTTTCTTGCCAGCCTCCTTAAATTGTCCCCTAACCCCATCACTTTGGTTATAAAGGAAACTGACATGGCGGGGTTAAGATAAAATATAACCAGATTGGCAGTATCTTTTTTTTTTGGCCACACCTCGCAGCATGTGGGATCTTAGTTCCTGGACCAGGGATCAAACCCGTGCCCCCTGCAATGGAAGCATGTAGTCCTGACCACCCTCTGTGGTCTCTTTAAAAGTCTATGGTGTCCAGACTTTCTTGTAAAGGTTTGCTTTTTCTGAAGGCAAGGGTATCTTAGCTGTGCCTTCAGAGACAGAAATCAAGGACCGTAGGACCCTATACTTAGGTTGTCCGGCACATGGGTGACCCCTGGGCCTCAGATTTCCTGGGTCACAGACTTTGGGCATCAGTGAGTAATCAGGACATAGTGTCACCAGAAATATAACAAATGTATAACAGAGTCTGGTGGCTTTGCTGTATTTTTATCTATTAAAAATCTCAATGCATTTAGTAAACTGCAAACTATAGCCCGTGCCCAAGTAGAACGTGGCAACATCTTATTTTATACAACTGCTCTCCTTGAGCAGAAACATATGGATGCCTCCAAAGTGAAGCTAGGATATATTTTTTTTCCAAGTTCAGTATCAAATAAATGTTTGTTTTTCTTTTGACTGACAGGCCATAAACTATAATTACTACTATTCCTTGAATGCCTGGTTGCTGCTGTGCCCCTGGTGGCTGTGTTTTGATTGGTCAATGGGCTGCATCCCCCTCATTAAGTCAGTCGGGGACTGGAGGGTAATTGCTCTAGCAGCACTCTGGTTCTGCCTAATTGGCCTGATATGCCAAGCCCTGTGCTCTGAAGACAGCCACAAGAGACGGTAAGAGGCCAAGCTGAATTTTAACTTCCACACGGGGTGGAGTCAGAGCATTTTGCTAAATCCAGCACTGATCATTTTAACGATTTTGTGGAAGTAATATCTAAGGACCTTTATTTCAAATACATGTTTATGGCCAGGATGAGTTCTATCCATTTGGAATCCTTGGCTGGCTTCAACTAGTGGGGAGTGAACTTGGAGGGGGGGGGGTTGCAGATGACTGCTTTATCTCTCCCTCCCTCTTTCCCCGTGAAGCAGCATTTTGAGATCCTTTTCGCTGTAGGTGGTAAAGAGTAATTTATGGTCAGAACTGAGAGTGTAATTGATGTGTGTTGTGCCCATTATTTCACAATTCTGCTTCAGAAAACCCTAGTGGATGCTACAGTGATTCCTTCTCTTGTTATTTGGTACAAAATAAATTGCCACCCCAAAGAGCCTGTTCTTTCTCACACCCCAGAAAAGGGAAAAAAAGGTTATTGAGAAAATAATTGGGGGAAAAACAAATGTGTTTTATGAGAAAGAAAGCTATTTAAGAAGATTTCCTTTAAGCATAAGTGTTGATGGAATTAGATTAGTAATTTCTCAAAATAAATTCAGTTTTAAGTTTACCCATGGCTTACATTGGTACGTAATTCTAAAGGGCGACAAAGCATAGTCCCAATCCACTATACACGTGCAATAGGATTTTTCTAGTACTACAGGCACAGGGTCTGGGAAGGAGCCACCGCATCTGACCTGGCTTCTTTTTTTTGTTTGTTTTTTAATTTTACTGAAGTATAGTTGAGTTACAATGTTATGTTAATTCCTGCTGTACAGCAAAGTGATTCAGTTATACATCTATATTCTTTTTCATATTCTTTGCCATTGTGGTTTATCACAGGATATGGAATATCGTTCCCTGTGCTGTACAGTAGGACCTTGTTGTTTGACCTTGCTTCTTAATTCATCCTCTTAACATCTGTGGGAGATTGGGAATGATTGCCTACTTCCAGAAGTGTTCCACTGCTCTTGGCTCTCTTTTTACTTGACTGAAATTGATGCCATAGCACCTGGAAAATGATACTAGTTTATTTCAGATTTCATGAAGTTTAAACCAGTTAAGTAGCATTACTTCTGTTAAGTCTGGCAGGGAGGGGGGACTAAATTGGTCTAATTGGGACCAATATCCATTGAGCTATTCAGCGCCTACACAGTTTAAGGTATAGTCAGGGGCAGGTGCATTCATAGGCCTCGCAAAGTAATCATTCTAACTTTATTCATGTGAATTTTGTGACATGTAAGTTTTATCCTTACGCTTGACGCTAAGTGTCTTAGTAAGATTTTTATATCTTATCCTAATGCTGCCTGGTTAGACCCTCTCTACTGATGCCATTTCTCAGTTGCTGGCATGAAAAAAAGGGGGGGCGGGCCTTTATCGTGAATTTAATGTTAAGGAGGACATGTTTCTGGAACAGTCTAAAAGTAACCATTTTAATTCTCATCTTCCAGGATCCTCACGCTGGGCCTGGGACTTCTCATCATTCCATTTCTTCCTGCGAGTAACCTGTTCTTCCGGGTGGGCTTCGTGGTGGCAGAGAGGGTCCTGTACCTCCCCAGCGCTGGGTACTGCATGCTGCTGACTTTCGGATTTGGAGTTCTCAGTAAACATACTAAGAAAAAGGTATTGGCCCAGAGCGGTGGTGCCGTTCCTGACCAAGACGACGGGTGGATTTTACTAATGACATTTCCCATGTCCCTCTCTTCTTAAGAAACTGATTGCTGCTTTCGTCCTGGGAATTTTATTCATAAACACGCTGAGATGCGTGATTCGCAGCGGCGAGTGGCGGAACGAGGAACAGCTATTCAGAAGCGCCCTGTCTGTGTGTCCTCTCAACGCCAAGGTATGTTGGCTGCCATGTTTTAAGTTTGACAGCTGAGTAAGGAGAATGTTTACCTTCACATGGAATCCGGCATATGACCTTGATCATATACTTGGGGTTTTTCTTTTTTTTTTCTTTTAAATGATTTTGACAAAATTTATTAAAATGGCACTTAGCCAAAATAATACAAAAGAAATTATTAAAACCAGACAATGTCAGTGAAACAGCAGATTACCTAAACAAGTTTTTACTCATCTTCCAGTTGGTCCAAATCATGGATTAAAGTGGTGGCAGGGAAGGTAACTCCACATATCTAGTCTGGGGTCTGGGGAGGCCCACAGTCGAACCATGTAGAGCACACTTTTCAAAACACGTGCTCCGGCCTTCTGAAATCTGTAACTGGAAGATGATAATACCTGTGAGTGGACAGCAGTTCAGTTCAGGAAGTTTAAAGGACCCTGTGGGGTGTTCAGCAGCACACAGTTCTATCAAACCTGTGGCTTCTCTACTTGGGATTCTTTTTGCCAGATTAGGTAAAAATAAATGTACAGACTTTAAAATTGGCAGTGTTTTTGTTGACACAGTCTGGTACGAGTATGTTTCACTTGTATCCTTGATGAATTTCTTCACTTACCCAGCTGTGCCTCTTTGGGCAAAGGGGTGGGGGGGGGTATTGGTGGGGGAGGGACACGGGACAACAGTGCCTATCTCCTGGGTTTGTTGTGAGGCTTTAATGAAATGTGGCCTCTGAAGTGCCCTGACATGGTACTTAGAACATAGTGGGTGATCCAGAAATGTTTGCTTTCATAGGCTCCTTTTAGTTTTGGTTGTCCCATTAAATGAAAAGAAGGGAATGATACTTGCTCAAAATGGGAGGCCAAGGGCTTCCCTGGTGGCGCAGTGGTTGGGAGTCCGCCTGCCGATGCACGGCATCGAGTTCGTGGCCCGGTCCGGGAAGATCCCACATGCTGTGGAGCGGCTGGGCCCGTGAGCCATGGCCGCTGAGCCTGCATGTCCGGAGCCTGTGCTCCGCAACGAGAGAGGCCACAACAGTGAGAGGCCCACGTACCGCAAAAAAAAAAAAAGGGAGGCCAAGGAGTTAGGTTAGAAGAATTCTCTGTTAGTATAGATCATTATTATTGTTAAATAACGGTCCCGTTCTCCTTTGGTGTCATCAGAGTTGGAGCTTCCTAGGATGCTTAATTGTGATGGGGGAGTGGGGGGAGGATAAAAACTCCATGGAGCTCTGTCTCATTTCCACATTCTATATTTAAGAGCTAACGGTGATTTCAGGCAAAATTATATGAAGAATTCTAATGAATAGTTGATGTCTTATTGTGACCGTGGAGTGAGGGATACTATAAAAGGTGCTGACTCCTTGTTTGTCTTTTCCTTGGATTAAAAAAAACCTTGTTTGTGTTTTATAGTTAGAGGCTGAGATAAGAGTGAATTATTTCAAGCTTTTATTGTTAATTTGATTTGCTGACCTAGCCATTTATTTTATGCTATTAAAAATAAATTGCCTGTGATTTAATTTCATAATGTTAATAGATTTGCTTTATTTTTACTTTTCTGTTTGAATGGCAGTAATTACCCCTTCTATTTATATAGTTCTTCTGCAGAAGGAACTCAGATTTCTTTGTAGAGGCTCTATCATTAATCTCCATTATTCTCCCTCGAAGGTTGTCAGAGAGGTTATTTTCTTTAATTTTCCAAATGAAAGAAACTGAGGCATGGAAAGATGGAGCTGACTTTATCTAAGTTAGTAACTTAGGTGGTAGATAGAGGCCTGGTATAGTGCTGTGCCCAGGTTACCCTAGTAAATGAGGGAGTATGGGACATATGTGATGTTTGAGCCTATACGTCTGCCTTATGATTTCATATGTTACAGGCTAGAAAACACAGGGGGTGTGCAGATGGTCATGCACATAATCATATGTCTGTGTGTGTGGTTTTCTCTTTTAAATTTACGACATACATACAAGACCTCATCTTCAGAATGGACCCAGTAGTGATAAGCCTTTCCAAGAACATTTTTCAGTGATGCCATTCAGTATGAGCAAGATAGGTTTCTTTTTTTTTCTTTTTACTTCCCACTATAAACTGAAGTATAATAAAGTTCTCTTTACTTCCCTTTTTGGGAGTGGGGGAGCTAGGTTGATTTCAGGGAAGAGATCTCATTTAGAAAGACACTGGTTTCATTCAACTCTATTGCAGGAGATACATTTTTCTGCACTCATTTCCACCTTACATTCACTGACTATTAAGTAAGCAATTGGCACCTGGCTGTCAATTAGGCCCAGATTTACAAATGAGACTCAGTGCTGTGCCTGGTCTGCATTTGAATTACCCACAGTCCCTTGCATATGGTAGGAACTCGGTATTAGTGACTGAATTGAGACAATAGAAATTAAATTCCTACTATGGATGAGACACCAAGTATCTGATTGTATTTGCAGCCATTCTTAGTTTTCAAGGCTTGAAAGTGTGTGACACTTTGTGTCAAACCTGGGATACAATTCTAAATTCTTTTAACAACGAAAGGGATCATATACCACAATGAGGTATTTCCTTAAGGATGAGCCAGGATGGGTTATAGGATTTTTATGTGTTTAAAACATTTTTAAGTTTAACATGAAGTTTTAACAGGAAATTTGAAAGAAACTGGTTTTAGCATTGCTGTTGAATGTACCTCCTTCCCTATGGATGCTTTCACCTCGTTTGCATTTACATATCCTTGGGTTGCAACGGTGGGTTTTCTCTGTGGCTTCTGTGCTGGTTCGTTGCCTCAGCGTATGAATCACAAAGGCAGGAGGGAAAGTTCAAGGATAAATAGGCTTTTTCAATCCTTTACATTTCCGGGGGAACAAAAATCACTCATTCTTTAAACTCTAGTTCAGGTAAACTGTTTCGTAGAGGTTTGCTTTGGTTTTTCACAATGGGTTATCTAGGCAGCTGTTTTCTATTCAAATACTTCCCTCCATGTCACGCATAGGATAAGGCTGGCCTGTTTACCAGTCTTAATTATGGACAGCTTGTCTTCTAGGGGGCTGTCCAGTTTTTAACTAGTTCCATTGAATTCACTGCAGTCTGATTTTGCAAAGCAACCCTCCGCCCTCCCCTGATCTCCTGGTCCGTGGCGTCGGGTCTAACAGAACAGCGGCTCTACTGCAGAGGGCAGTTCAGCTCTTTGTCTGAGCTTTTTATTGAGAAAACAGAATTTCCCCGTAACAAAGGAAAGCAGCAGGAGCTCAGGGGCGGAAGAGGCAGGAGCTGTGTTGAGGTCTGCATAGAAGCTGTGTTTGTATTCTGGGGACTGCAGGCACATACGTCCTCACTCACAGGTTGGAGTCTCCAGATTTGGTCCCTTTGTGTGTGGGGCGTGAGGGAGTGGGTAAACACTTCCAGACTGGGGCTGGGGGAGGCACAAAATCAATCCACTTCGAGCCCACTTTTCAAAACCCACCATCAAGCCATAGCATTAACTAGTCTCCTGCAAGCTATAACATAAAGATGGTAACACCTACAGATGGACAATAATTTGGTTTAGGAAGTTTAAATTATACGGGGTGTGCTGCGCAATATTATACATTTCTGTCACCTGTGATTTCCCCGTTTGTGATTCCTTTTGTCCGATGAGGTAAAAATAGATGTATAGAGTTTAAAATTGGCAGTTAAAAAACAAATCTCGGGCTTCCCTGGTGGCGCAGTGGATAAGAATCCGCCTGCCAATGCAGGGGACACGGGTTTGAGCCCTGGTCTGGGAAGATCCCACATGCCGCGGAGCAGCTAAGCCCGTGTGCCACAACTCCTGAGCCTGCGCTCTAGAGCCTGCGAGCCACAACTACTGAGCCTGCGCTCTAGAGCCTGTGAGCCACAACTGCTGAACCCACGTGCCACAACTACTGAAGCCGGTGCATCTAGAGCCCGTGCTCTGCAATAAGAGAAGCCACCTCACTGCAACGAAGAGTAGCCCCTGCTCACTGCAACTAGAGAAAGCCCGGGTGCAGCAACAAGGACCCAACACAGCCAAAAATAAATAAATAAACTTATTAAAAAAAAAAAATCTCTGTTACGTATGTGCTTAAAGAATGTCACAGTGCTCTATACCCTTCCAGAAATATCAGTATTTTTGAAGACGTGCTATCACTGTAGGTTAAGATTGATAAGGCAGGATGTGATTATTCTTTTAAAAGGGGTTTTGAATGTTCAGATATAATGCTACTTGATTGTGCTCAAACCATTATTGTAATTCACCATGTATCAGTCTGCTAGGGCTGCCATAAGAAAATACAATGGACTGGGTGGCTTAAACAACAGAATTTTATTTTCTCCCAGTTCTGGAGGCCGGAAGTCCAGGATCAAGGCATCAGAAGAGCTGGTTTCTCCTGAGGCCTCTCTCCTTGGCTTGCAGATGGCCACCTTCTTGCTGTGTCCTCACACGGCCTTTCATCTGTGTGCAGGCATCTCTGGTGTTCTCTGTGTGTCCAAATTTCCTTCTCTTATAAGGCCATCAGTCATATTGGATTAAGGCCTCAAAGAGCCTCATTTCAACTTAATGACCTCTTTAAAGACCCCCATCTTTCAATACAGTCACATTCTGGGGTGCTGGGGTCTAGGACTTCAACATATGAATTTTGGGGTCACAGTGCAACCCTTAACACCCAAAAGTAACATTATTTTACCTTGAAAAATAATACATGGGGTAAATGAGTGGGTCTAGAAATTGTCTTGAGCAGCCCGGCCCCATTTTCCCCCAGCACCGTAATAAATGGGTGTGATATAGTGAGAAGAAACACAGGCTTTGGAGCCTGGGTTCAAATCTAGTACCACAACCTAGGGCAAGACACTTAATGGTGCCAAAGCAGTCCCTCAGTACGTGCCAGCCACTGCTGTTAGTTATTATTAGTCACGCTGCACACTCCCAGTTGAATGACTTTTCTGTAGCATCATCTCCTCTGAGATTGCTGTTGGCCTTTACGTTGTAAGCCTCCAAGAGGAGCGTTTGATGATCGGTAAATACTTCTGGTAATAGTCCTCATGGGTCCATTTAGTTCTGCTGCCCTGGGCTCTTTGCTTCTTCAGTGTTCCTCAGGTGCCCCCACTTGTTCACCACCACCCAGCTCCGTCCGCCATCCTCGTTCTTGGGGCTGCAGCTACAGGCTCTCCCTGGACCCCCAGCATTGGCTTTCTCCTGACTCACGTGAGTTTCCCAGTGTGACTTATTTTACATAAACCTAAATCTGATTCTGACCCTCTGCCACCCTCCTACCCCTGGCTTTTGTTATGGGTTGAATTGCCCCCCCCCGCCCCCAAGATGTGTTCAAATCCTAAGCCCTGTTTATTTAGGAAGGGGGGTCCTTGCAGATGTCATTCAGATGTAAGTTAAGATGAGGTTATACTGGAATAGGGTGGACCCTTAATCCACTATGACTGGTGTCCTTATAAGAGAGAGCAGAGACATGGACACACGGCGGGGAGAGGGCCACGTGAAGACAGAGGCAGAGATTCGAGCGCTGCAGCCACAGAGCAAGGTACACCAGGACTGGCCGGCCACGGTCGGAAGATGAGAGACGCGTGGACGTTTTCCTCAGAGCCTCCAGTGGGAACCAGCCTTGCTGCTAATTTTGGCCTCCAGAACTACGGGGGAATACATTTCTGTTGTCTCTAAGCCCCCAGCTTGTGGTCCTTTGTTACCGCAGCCCTAGGAAACTCAGGCACTTAACAGACCACGCCCTGGCCTCCCACTTCTCTTGGGGCAAAGACTAAATGGTACCCAACACCTCTCGGGGTTCCCTGTGTAGCCTGGTCACCCCTGCTGTCTGTACTCAGCGACGCCAGGCTGCCTGTAGCTGCTCAGCCAAATGTACCAGGCTTCCTCTAGGCCAGGGACCCTGCCCCTTGCTGCTCCACCTGGGACACTTGCTCCACTGCAGCCCCTTTACCGGATGACCCCTGTTCAGGTCTCTGCTGGAAGGCCTTTTATAGGACAGCCTTCCTGACACTCAACCAGGTGCCGTCCTCAGACTCACCTTCCTCCAGCGCCCCGGCCCCTTCGAGTGACACATTTACTAATGAGGGCATTTGACTCCCATCCAGGGCTCAGGAGGCAGGGGTCTGAATGGTTTGCCCACCATTGTATCTGTAGCTGCCGACATGGTGCCTGGGGTGCACTCATTACCTAAAGGAATAAGGGAGGGAGGATTTGATTAGTGTAAAGTGGAATGCTAGTATTGCTACAGAAGAAAGGTGTCATACAAGAAAGTGCTGTATTTGTTTAAAGTACAGAATCGTCACTGTTTCCTCCCATGCATGTGTGGTTGGACTTTGCAGCTCAGCCCTAGTGGGTGCAGGTGTGTGAGAAGGAGGGGGCGTCAGGGTTTCACAGTAAAACCAGCCCAGCTTCCTAACTTCCCAGTTTTCTCTGTTGAGTTCTTTAGCCAGTATTCCGCTGTCACACTTTAGTGTTACCATCTGCTTGTCACCTCCCTTTCCTTGAATCTTTTCTTACAGGGCAGGGCACTAAAGCACCAGCAAGCTCGGCCCAGCCTCTGTAGGGGTTTAGCTGAAGTTCTGGTAGGGGCTTGTTTTTTAATACCATTATCTTTTGCTTTCGTTTAGAAGGTATGGTAGGCATCTCAGCTCTGAACAAAGAAGTCTGGCAGCTGATGGCCAATTTTTCTCTGTCTTTTCAGGTTCACTACAATGTGGGCAAAAACCTGGCTGATAAAGGCAATCAGACAGCTGCCATTAGATATTACCGGGAAGCTGTGAGGTACTGCAAGCATCCTGTCTCACAGAAGAAATGCTGTCTTTACAGTACACATGTCTTATTTTAACTTTCTAGCGTTAAAAACCTGTCCCCACAAGGACCCCAACTTTAAGATAAATTTGCCAATTCCTGAGTTTAGTGAAGACTACAGGCTTGGTTTCTCTCTCCACTTCCAGATTAAATCCGAAGTATGTTCATGCCATGAATAATCTGGGAAATATCTTAAAAGAAAGGAATGAGCTCCAGGAAGCAGAGGAGCTGCTGTCTTTGGCTGTACAGATACAGTAAGCGTTGTTTTATAATCATGCTCACGGCATGGAAATGCGCTCCAGCGTTCTGGGAACTAAGCCTTTCTTTTCCTTGTTTATCTTCCAGGCCAGACTTCGCTGCCGCGTGGATGAATTTAGGCATCGTGCAAAACAGCCTGAAACGGTTCCAGGCGGCCGAGCAAAGTTACCGAACGGCGATCAAGCACAGGAGGAAGTACCCAGATTGTTACTACAACCTCGGGCGTTTGGTAAGCACATGGTGCCCTGTGGCTGCGGCAGAAAAGCTTGGTTTTGTTTCCTTCTTTATAATAAAGTGAGAAGAGCGACACCCATTCTAACCCTCTACATCTTATGAAGCTCTTTCACATACTTTTATCTCAGTTGAAGGTAGCTATTTGATTTCCTCACATGTAGTTTTTTTTTAGCTCTAATTAGAGAGCAAGCCAACTTGAGTTAGCCAAGTTTAAGAGATCATAAAGGCAACAGGTTAAACTAAGGAATAAATTACAATTTTTAAAAGTCCCTTTGTGCCCTGTTAAACAGTATTCCAAGGGGTTACTTCCTGATAAACATTGGTCTCTCTGTTTTTAAAACACCAATTGAATAAAAACAAATTTAAAAAAAGCAAACCCATAATGTGACTTCTGAGTTTTCCTCTTCTGCTGCCTCAAGGGACTGTTCCTGCATTTTTACAGGTAACTATCCCCCCATAAAAGAAAGCTCAGGAGCCCACAAAAGGGCTTTGAGATTATTCAATGGAAATAGAACATAATGTGTTCTGTAGAGACTTGCTCTTTTTGGTTACTAACAGGATATTTATAAAGCTGTTATTGCTCTTGACTTTTTTTTTAAAAATATAGTTTCTTTCTTCAAATAAATAATACAGCAGTAGCTCATACAGTAAGTTCAATAATCTTAAAATCTGAAAGCGTGGGGCTTCCCTGGTGTCACAGTGGTTAAGAATCCGCCTGCCAGTGCAGGGGACACGGGTTCGAGCCCTGGTCCGGGAAGATCCAACATGCTGCAGAGCAGCTAAGCCCGTGCGCCACAACTACTGAGCCCATGCTCCGCAACAAGAGAAACCACCGCAGTGAGAAGCCCGCGCACCGCAACGAAGAGCAGCCCTGCACGCCTCAACTAGAGAAAGCCCATGGGCAGCAACAGAGACCCAACGCAGCCAAAAATAAAATTAATTAATTAATTTAAAAAAAACTGAAAGCATATATTGCTAATGATAGTGAAATAGATTTTGTCATCATTTCTGAATGGCCTCCATGAGGACGCACAGCTTAATTATTAAAACTCTTGCTTTCCTTAATAAAGAAAATAAGCGCACACCCACAAAATGGTAGTTCTGTGAGGTGATGGAGGTGATAACGAGAAAAACAGAGTTTATTACCGTGTGCAGTGGGCAGACAAATGGGGTAACTCAAAGGGATGGTTAGAACTTGGGCTTATGTAGCATCTTAGCAGAGAACTATACATTTGTGGAGAAATGACAAGACAAAGAAAGAGGTTTCAGGCTTCCAAGCTGACGAACTGTGGGAAGTTAAATATATGGGGGAAACCTCACATATATAATGAAGTGAGGTGTGTTTGTGTAGGTTCGTCTTCTCCATAGCCATAAAACTTCCCCAGGAGGGGAGGCCCTCCTCCTTTCTCAGAAGTTTCTGCTTTTAGTCAGATCAGGAAGCTCCAGCAAAGCTGCTTTCTGCATCTGTTGACTCTCAAATGCCTTCAGTGCAATAATCTTTATGCCAAAATGGTATATTTGGGGTGGCATTTTTGGGTCCTCTATCTTGTTTTCTTGGAGTAGGGGAGAGACAGTAAAACTCCACTGTAATCATACCAGTAGAGACCAGAAAATCCAGTCACACACAGAGCAGGGTGGGTCCTTGCAAAGTTAATGAAGTGAGAATGGGATCTGGGAACAAACTGGGTATTATCCAAATACTTGCATCGGTGGTTATTGCAGGGATTACTGTTTCTATTTACTGTCTACACTAGGACTTGCGTGACATATTATACTTGAGATCCACATGAAATCTTCTTTCATTCTTTTTTCTTTTTCTTTTTTGGAGGCAGCTCTTTTTTCAGGGTATTGTTTGTGAAGTGAGTGTATCTGCCTGGAGCCCTCAGTTATACTTTAAAGCTCTAATACTTAGCGGTCTTCTTCCTTCCCCCAGTAGCTGCCTGTCACTGCAATTCCTTGGGGTTTGGAAAATTGAGAATTAATGCTAAATGAGCCAAGTTACGTCCAAAGAAAGGAAGATAGAATGCAAAATAGAAGATTTTAACACGTGCTCCAGGCCCTGGAACTCATCCGCACTCTCACTTAGAAGATCATCTGTAGTACTGACTATATTGAGACCATGTACTGTTCTCTGTGTACTGTTTACTAATTATGCTACCGTAAAGTAATCTTTCTGTGTTCCCTCCTGCCAACTGTTCTTGGTTATTTAAAGATTTTGCTCTCCTTTGTTGTTTAATTATCCAGCCTTTGCCTGCTTGACAGCTTAAAAGCATTAAGAGCTTAATCTTCAACAGCTCAACCAGTATATTTTTATATCGACAAATAATAGGAACTTAATAACTGAAGGGTTTCCTTTTTGAAAAAACCTTCCTTAGTCACTCTTCAGTAGTGGGAGACAGAAATGTGTTTTGATTTCTGGATACAGGAAAGAAGGGACTATAATGAACTTCTCTTGTGCCGTAGGAAATTGGGAAGAGCTGGATTATTTGGGACACATTACTAACATTAGAAAATTACGGTAATAGTGACTGGAGACAGTTCATTTTGCAAGGACTAATTGCATCAGGCAGGATCCATTCAGGAAAACCAAAACCATGCTAAGTATTTTTTTTTAAATAATCTCTCTCTTTTTAAAAAAATATTTCTTTATTTATTTTTTTTGCACTGGGTCTTAGTTGTGGCATGCAGGATCTTTAGTTGCGGCATGCAGACTCTTAGTTGCAGCATGCATGCATGCGGGATCTAGTTCCCCAACCAGTGATCGAACCCCAGCCCCCTGAATTGGGAGCACAGGGTCTTACCCACTGGACCACCAGGGAAGTCCCCATGCTAAGTATTTTAAATAGAGAAGATTCAATACAATGAATGGGTTAGACAGTTGTTGGAAGAACACACATGGAAAGGTGACATTAACTCAGAGAGTAAAAGGAAACCCTGTAGGGTTAGGGGAGCACATGGAATGAAGTGATGCCACCAGAATTTAAGAGCTCATAGAAGGCACCACATCTCAGGAGCTACCATCACCTGAAGGCTGAGATTGTGACAGAAGGACCAAAGTCCAGCCCAGGGACTGTGGAGGGAGGGGACATGGCCACTGTAGAGACACTGCCAAGGACAAGGAAGGAGAGAGCGAGAATGGAGGGAAAGCGCTACTCCGTCTTCCAACTATCTGATCATCACCTGTGACTTCTATTGGCAGAGAGACTTGACCGGGGGCCAAGTAGCAAAGCACCATGGGAAATGTAGTTTGCAGAGCATAGAAGGTTGAGCATAGGACTAATAGGTAAATAACATGCTTATTACCCGTCCACTTTCAGAATGGATAGTTCTTTCTAAATCACCATTTTTCTCTGTTTCCCTTAAAGTGCTTGTTCACTTTGTATAGATGGTATAAAAGGTAAAGTTCAAGGCAGAATAGGAGTGTTACCTGGTTCAGGCTGGGGTTGTTCTTCAATAAATAGTAATGAAAAATAATAAAATATGTAAAGAATGTTTTTGTTGTGTAAACGAAGTTATGTTGGTTTTCCTGGGTGCCTTTGAAAGCATGTCACCGCAGATCGTCTCCACGTGACTCAATTGCCTGTCACTTGCTGGAGAGAACTGGCTGAGAAATCAATGGAACATCAAGTATAAAGAGAATTAAATGTTGGTATAATTGGGCATCCTAAATTATTTTAAGTCTTTGAACTTTACATGTTTCCTCATTTAAGGGCTAAAGTATTGTAACTGGAGTCTCTGAGTCTCTTGGGAAATTCCGACATCTTTAGCAAATGGATATTCACAAATGTTTCTGTAATTCCTTAAACCTTTCTTTTTCTTGCATACTGTGCCACCTGTTTGCTGTGTGTGGGGTCATGGGGCAAGTCACAATGTTTCTGTTGTCTAATGAAAAGACAGACTTGACAGTAAATAAGGAAATAGCCTTAAACTCTGATAAATTGTAATCTTGTGTACTTTTTTGCAGAGTTAAGGGAACTGTGTTCATTCAGATGAGATGTGCATTTGAACAGAGTTAAAGAGGGCAAGAGGGTCACCTGTTAAACAATCCATCACTTTCCCCCTCTGCGTGCTTTTATTAACTATGCGGATTGACAGCCAGCCATTTCATATTCTGTTGTCGATGTTAACATTCCCTCTCAAAAGAAAGCAACAGATCGTTCTCTCCTTCCTGAAGGAGGCAAACAGGCTCCAAACTGGCAAAGACGTTTACATTTACTGCTTAAGACTTTTCCAACCAGTTCATAAAGTATGTCTGATGTACTCACAGTTTTATAGGAAGCTTAGATGTAGGCAGGAAGACCATTCTTCACAAGGTGAATTTGGCACATAGAGCTTTTAATCACATTAAATATTTTGTTGACCATTTTAAATAATACCTTATCAAAGATAGACTATGTGAAGTCTTTCTGGAAAAATACTAAGGATTAGGTTTTTTCCTTAACCTCTCTGAAGTAGTCTGAAACATGCTTTGACACCTGGAATCACTAAATTATGGGTTGTAGTTAAAAGGTTGTAGGCTTGGGCTCCCCTGGTGGCGCAGTGGTTGAGAGTCCGCCTGCCGATGCAGGGGACACGGGTTCGTGTCCCTGTCCGGGGAGATCCCACATGCCGCAGAGCGGCTGGGTCTGTGAGCCATGGCCGCTGAGCCTGCGCGTCCGGAGCCTGTGCTCCGCAACAGGAGAGGCCACAACAGTGTGAGGCCCTCATACCGCAAAAAAAAAAAAAAAGGTTGTAGGCTCAGGAGCTAGACCACCTGGTCTCAGTCCCTGCTCTCCCATTTCTAGATATGGCACTGTGGGCACGTTACTTCCTTTCTCTGTGCCTCAGTTATTTACTTCATCTGTAAAACGGGGATAGTTCTCTCCTTCACTGAGATTGTTTGGAGGCTAAATGAGTTAATATGAAAAATTAGAAGCTCGATAAATACAAGTTCGGTTCGGTTTGGTTTCGGGTTTGGTATGGTTATATCTTGTAGAAAGAAAGCACAAAAAAGAACTGGAATATTGATTGGGGGTGTCCCTGCTTTCTGTTCAGTACGCAGATCTAAATCGTCACGTTGATGCGCTGAACGCGTGGAGGAATGCTACTGTGCTGAAGCCAGAGCACAGCCTGGCCTGGAACAACATGATCATCCTCCTTGATAACACAGGTGTGGAGAAGCGATTCAGTCAGTCCATAGTATAGTGCCGTTGGATAATTAGGAAACAGATGCTTGTGCTTTTTTTTTTTCCCTAGTGTGTGTTAGAGTTTTGTTTGTTTGTTTTTAATTAATATGGGGTTCAATATTTTACATGACAAATATGTGTGTACTTCTAGAATATGGAGTTTCCTTTGACATATTGCAATATGAATGTTTGGGAAGATGACCCTTCGCTTAGAGTTGGTGTTGAGTAATGGGGGCAGGTGTGCACTAACATCTCATTTCTCCTGAAGCCTGTCATCTGGCAATGGCCATCATCTAGGATGCTGGAGGTACCTGGAGCAGGTACCATCCATTTCTGGGCTTATGAAATGGATGGTGCTAGGTCCATGCTCTAAAGTTCATGGATGGTACTCAAAGGAGGTGCTCTCAAACCTATACTCAGAGATTCTTATTTTCGATATAATGGTAATAAATTTGGTGACCTGGTTTCTTAGCCCGTGCGAGACTCAATCAATTAGAAGTTTCTCCGTTCCCCTACTTTTAAAAATCCAGCCATCCCATAGGAAATGATAGTTTTCATTTGGCAGAATTTAAAGCTAGTAAGCCATCTACTCAGTGTGGAGGGAGATACACATCTTGTTCCTAATGAAAGTGTAGCATGTGAGCTTCAATACTATAAACATTCAGTTATTAAACTGTTGCTGTGATATTCTTATTCTGCAGACTTGTTTTCTCCGATTTGGGTATAACTGGTATCTGGGGGAAATTGAAATTAGATTTTACATGCTTTGACAGAATTCAATCAAAAGCTGTTGGTATGTCAGAATTGTGCTGGACTGCAGTGGCTTTGCAACTGATAGGTCGTGTGTGTGTGTTGAGTGTTGTGTATGTGTGTGTGTATTACATGTTCTACATTGATATTCTTAAGTAGTTTATTCATAATCATTGTACGTAATGCACATAAGCCCTGTTAATTAGAAAGACTAAAATACTAGTACAACGCGAACATGTTTTTTAAGTTTTCCATTGTTCATTCACAGGTAATTTAGCCCAAGCCGAAGCTGTGGGAAGAGAGGCACTGGAATTAATACCTAATGACCACTCTCTGATGTTCTCCTTGGCAAACGTGCTGGGAAAGTCCCAGAAATACAAGGTGTGTGAACTGCAGGCCGTGATTTCTTGCAGTGAATGCCAGCATCTGACAGGAACCATCGATGTAACGTCTGCCCAGTTAAATTCAGAATTCGGCCCAACTAGTGGTAGCTGCGTACCAGTGTGGCTCAGTCAGTTTGCTTTGAGAAGCTGCGCAAGAGGTGAATTTGTGGACTCAGACTCCACATGCTTTCTGGTCAGAATTCACCAGCATTGCTCAAACGTGGGAGGGGAGGAGAAGCCAAAAAAATCCTAGCAGATGCCCCAGCTCCTGGCATGGAGCTATGATTCTGTCCCTGGTGCTGGGGCTCGTCCTCTTCTGCACAAAAAGAGTACCAGCCCGTGGAGAATATAGGATGGGTTCTCGCTGCTTCCAGGTTTTTCCTCACCTACAGGAAGTTACAGGTCATCTGCAAAGCCCTAGAAGTTTCTGACCAACGAAAACCACAAGATATTGCATCAGGCCTCTAACTAACTGGGGTCCCAGGGTGGGCCAGGAGTAGACCTCGAATCAGAAGGCACGTAACTCCCTGGATATTGAAGGGGACTCTGTTCCTAATAGCACTGATCTCAGATTTTAGTTTTGTGTATCAGAACCACCGAGGGAGCCCGTGAGAATACGGATGCCCGTATTTCTCCCCATGGCTCCGTTGGGTAAGGTCAGGGAGTATGCATTCTAACCAGCATCCCGGCTTCCTAGCACAGATGTTACAGAAAACACACTTTTAGAAGCTGTGTCTTCGTCCTTTCATGAGAGAAATATTTCCTTTTTGAATCAGCGGCCATATCTGATTTTGATCACACTTGGCCTAATAGTATTGATTAATTCATACTTCTCCTGTTCGGCTCATTAGATATCATTATCGGTATAATTTTCTGTAACAATACAGTAGTAAGATGTCTCATGCATTTCTATCCTTTTTGAATTGAATAATCAGGGAGTTTAATAGCATCAGAATACATTTTTGAATTTCTAGATTTTGCCCCCAGATAACCTTTTGAGGGGTTTCGTTTTATTTTTTACAGACCTACTTGTGTAGAGGAGAGGGAGGTGAGGTGTGTGGGTTCCTTTCTAATGACTTTCCAGCCATCTGTCAGCCTGGGACGGGGTGGGAGTGTCCAGTGACCATCTTTGAGATGCAGCTTATGTGATCATGTGCTGATTTTTCTATCATCCCACAGCTTATAAACTGGAATTCCTAGTAAGGTGACAGGACCTGGGGTTGATTTGGGTTCCAGTTCACAGTGGTGTTTTGTATGGTTTTTTTTTCCAGATAAAGTAGAAAATACTCCATAAAGCAGAGTGGAGAAATGGGTTTCCTGTTTCTCTACACATTTTGCATCCTAACTGTCTAGGCCAGGGTGCTGAGCCTAAGATAGGAAAACAGAGGATGAAATCTGAAATAAGGAACTGAACTTTGGGCACTGGGCGGGGACGCTTGGACGAAGAGGTGACGTGGTGGTGACTTGCAGGGGTGGGGCAAGCAGACCTTGCAGCTGGGCCACCGTCCCCATCAGGACAGGTGTCTGTGGTCTGTGCACCTCCCTTTCCACCTAGGCATTTGCTGTTGTAGATTATCACTAACTCCTGGTCAATGTCCTTAGTGAGCCTGGAGGCTCCTTGAGGCCGGAGTCTTAAGTCCCATTTTCGTGTCTCCATTGCTGCTCCACCCCTCCCCAACCACTGGGCATTTTGTAAGTGCCCAGTGAACCACTGTGAAATGATGGAACACATCCCACGTTCGGTTCTGAAATGTTCAGGCTTCCGGAATCTATTTTGAGACTTCGATGTGAGCATTCTCATTACATCCAGGTGATAATGGGGCACCTTTTTAATCCGAGCAGCCCTTTTACCCAAAAGCCATCACTTAACCACTCCTCAGTTTATTCTTCTGTAAAATGGAGATGGTGCTAAGAAAGAAATGCACAAGAAGGTAATTTATAACTATGAAACATTGTATACATGTATACATACACGGCAGTAATTTTAGTCTAGTGATTATTGAATGAAACTCGAAGGATCATGAAAATCCATTAGCATTTATGATGCCTATTGCCGTTTAATTTCCAAAAGTGATGTTTTTCAGTGGTGAACATCGCCTCTCGTGCCGATTCTCTCTCTGCATCACCTGTTCCACGGGCCCTGTAGTTTAAGAGCAGATTACGTCTAGAGAGCAGTTTCCCCAACTCCAGACATTTATGTCATACCCTTATGGATTTTTTTTTTTGGCCACATCTAGATACTACTTATTATTCACTTGATATATTTCTTTAAATAGATTTTAAACACAAATGGTAATTAAAGTGGAAACATGCTATCTTTACTAGAAATATAAGGTAAATGAAAATAGAATAATTTTACTAAATCTCAGGTAGGTACTACTACTGGCTCAGGCTCTGAGCCTGAGGGTGAACCCTCAGTTAGCCTCAAAGGGAGATTGGAAGGTATTGGGGGGTGACCCCAAACCACCACCAAACGGAGACTTTGTCTCAACTGAACTGGAAGAAAGGAAGGTGAATTGAAGAGGGAGCTATTCTTGCTATGTGACTGGTGGTTTCAACTTCACGTTGGACCACCCACATTCCCTTTCCAGCCAGAGTGTTCTGCAGGGTGTTCCTTGTGAAAGCCCGTTTGGGAGAATAGACGCGGGTTTAAGGATGCTGCTGAGATGATGCTGCAACCCTGGCGGCCGGCGTGGCTGAACTGACCTCCGACTGCCCAGTCCTTGCCGCCTAGACAGAAAGACCCTCACTTGCTCCTTTGCAAGGCCTTGCTCTGTCCCTGGTGTTACCCTAAACCTTGGTCATACACATTTTGTCTAACACACTTTAGAAAGTAATATGTTATTTTACCTGTGTCTGTTGAGGAAAAACAATCCCTGATTTTAAGCATGAGTTTATTTATTTGTTCCTTGGCATAAGTCAGCTCATTACTTGGGTCTTGAAGCATCCTTGAACCTCCACAGAAGATCAGTTTATGAATAGTTCATCGCTTCCCAGAACAGGGCCATTAAAAAGCCTGATTTAATAGATGAGCATTTCATGGGCGTTGAATACCTGCGGGCATTCGTATTGTAACGAGGCCTCCAGTCCCAATGTTACCCAAAATGGAGCATGTCTAACCCACACTCACAGCGCCCCACAAACCCACTCTTCCTCCTGATGCCCCTTCTTTTTTCAATGTGCCATTGTTTTTCAGTCTTCCAGGCTTGGAAACTTTTTTTTTTTTTTTGGCCACGCTTTGAGGCATATGGGATCTTAGTTCCCCGATCAGGGATCGAACCCGTGCCTCCAGCATTGGAAGCACGGAGTCTTAACCACTGGACCGCCAGGGAAGTCCCCAGGCTTGGAAACTTTGAGTCCTTTTTTTCTTCCCCTATTACCTCCCTGATCCTCATACCCACTCCTTCCCACCAGCCTTGCCTTGCCAAGACCTACAGCCCCTAGACAGGCTGTAAGCCCTCACCCCTGCGCCATTGCCCACTCTCCTAAACCCCACTACATCCTCCAAACCTGACTCTGACTGCACGTCATCCTGAACGATGTCCGCACTTGTGGGCGCTTGAGAAATGAGTTAAATGAATCAAAAAATGAATCTAGCATCCCCTAGAGAACTCCTAACTTGCCTTTTATCTCTACATCTGTTGTCTCCAGATAACACTGCTTCCTTTGCATGTGGAGGAGCATTTTAAAGTAGGTTGAGGTTCCCCAGCCTTTCCATTTCTTATACTTGAGGTTTTAAATGGAAACATTTGAAAATCATCAGAAAGAGCACAGCTACAGATCTGCACAATCCATTTGATTTTTCGTTTGTTTGCATTGTTTTCATTTTTGTTTCCAGCACACCTAACATAGCAGGAAAACTTAGACTTCCTTGAAGGAGTTTTCTCTCCCGCAACTCGGAATGTAGACCCTGACTTTGAGCCGAGTTCTGAGAGTGATGTTTGCTGACATCCTGCGTGTAATCCTGACATCTTCATTCATTCCCTCACAGATCACATTTCTAAAATACAGATTTTTCTCTGCCAGCTCTGTCTAAAAGGTGGTGTCAGAGATGTTTGCCCAGCCAGCACAAGGCAAAGGAAACTGGTCTCCCTGCACTTTATAAAACATGTGATCCTGGATATGGGAGGTCCCCTGGGAGAAGCTCATGTAGGGCACAGATAGAAGGTAAAAACCTGTCCCCAAACCCCCAGCCTTGGTTGTTGAAGCTGAGCCTGTGACCCTGATTAAAGCATGAGTGGCCCTTTAGGGACACGAATGTAGATGGTGTGATAGTCACCCCCGGCAGCTGTCGCTGAGAGCAATGAGGCATCTCTATTTTTCAACATTATGGTAAAAAGGGGCCATGCAGTCGGCCATGGTCCCACGATGAGCAGGCGAGAAAACACTTGGCTGTGTTTCTCTGGCTGGGTTGGAAGTGAATACTGTATGGGGGAAATGCAAGTCTCTCCGAGAATCGGTTCCGCACTTCAGGGGCATCTGGTCACACTCGCGTACAGTCCTGCAGTGGCTGAGGTGACAGGTGGCTGTTTCTCCCTCATTCTCTCTGCTCATTTCCTCCAGCTGAATGGGCTGCTTCTGGGTCGTTGAGGGGGTGTGCGTTCTTAGGGGAGGTTAAACAGACTCCACCTCCTACCTTGAGAATCTTAGAAATGAGCTCATCGATGCTGACCAGAAATGACATTTGTGTGGGTGTCCTCAGCAGCCCGGCACTTCCCTGATTGACCTTTGCTCATCCTGCCCTGGACCCTGAACTGAGCTACTTGCTTAAAGTTGCAGAATTCGCACCACTTCAGGGAGGCAGGTGGCAGAGTCATTAGCATATTCATCCTCTCTGCGGCCACCATCCCCTGACTTCTGCCCTGTCACCTTTGCCCAGTCACACACTGCCCCAAGGGATCACCCTTCCGAGCCTCTTCTCAACAGGGTGTGGCCCTGCTGGGCTCCCAGATGTTTCCAGAAGGAGGATTTGGTGGAGCAAAACAAGCACGTTCAAAGTTTGAAACCCATAGGCGATAAAACTGCATAAAACTTTTGCATCATGTGGAGTACCTTATTTTTTATGTATTTCGTTTTTTAGGAATCTGAAGCTTTATTCCTCAAAGCAATTAAAGCTCATCCAAATACTGCAAGTTACCATGGCAATTTGGGTAAGGAGATTTTTCAATTTGAATCATATCGAAATTCTGTGTGATTTTAATGAAACAGGTGCATTTCTGTAAAATCACTGTTGGGAGAGTTGTTATTCAAATCTAACCTGTATTGGCCTTTATAATCTGGTTCTAAAATATGGCATTTTAAGGAAATTATCACATTAATAAGGTAGCTAAGTAACAGTCATATTTACAAATCTTAATTGCATGATCAGAACAACTCCTAAAATCCCCCACTAGTTAATCGCCTTCTGATATTAAAACTCAGATTTTGTTTCTTTGAGTGAAGAGCCCTGGATAGTTAAACTGAGAAGTACTTTGGAAGTTTGCAGTCTGACGTGTGTCCTTTTGCTTCTTCTGTAGTGGACCTTCCTTATCTAGCCTGGTTTTCCCTGCGTTCTTCTGTTCTGTGTCTTGGCTAAGAATGCATTCACAATGACTTATTCCCTAGAATTCCTTTCTTTCATTTTTGCATCTCAATAATTTAGAGTTTTAGAACATAGCATGTTGATGTTTGGAAGGCTCAGTCACGTGAGTATTTTTTCACCAGATCTCTTCCCTATAGACTCTGTAGCTTCCCCTTGGAAAAGTGATGAAGCATCAGTGGTTGCTGTACTGCCCACATAGAAAGATAGTTTTACTTAGAGAATCATTGTAATAGTCAGAGGCTTACCATTCTAATGAGTAGATTTCTTGGGACTTCCCATGTGGTCCAGTGGTAAAGAATCTGCCTTACAATGCAGGGGACTCTGGTTCGATCCCTGGTCAGGGAACTAGGATCCCACATGCCGCGGGGCAACTAGGCCTGCCCCCCACAACTACCGAGCTCGCGCGCTTCAACTAGAGCCCACGTGCTCTGGAACCCGTGCGCCACAACTACAAAGCCCACGCGTCCTGGAGCCTGCACGCCACAACTAGAGAAGAGAGAACCCGCACGCCACAACTAGAGAGAAGCCCACACGCCGCAACGAAAGATCCCACGTGCCTCAATGAAGATCCCGCGTGCCGCAACTAAGACCCGACGCAGCCAAAAAAAAAAAAAAAAAGTAGATTTCTTTAACTATCATTTTATGGTCAGATCTTGATGTTAGAGCCCTGAATTCCAGCTGGCAACAAACAAGCTATTATTTTGCCAAAAGGTATAGGAGACTCTTTGTTAAAGTAAATGGCTGGTCTTCTACATGGTCAGAGCGCTAAGCAGTGCTGGAGCCCAGCCCTGTGCAGCCTGGCTTTCGGGAAATTTCCTGGCAACATCAAGAAACTTAGTGTACTCTTCCTTTTGCTTCTTTATGTAACAATGTTGCTGTAGGGAGATGGATCACGCCTAATGATATGAAGAACCCTGGGAGTAACTGGGGGTGGTTAAACAGACATTCACCAGGGAGTGTGATTACAATAAATAAAGTTGGCAGTACAAACAATATTGTTTTAAACAATGATTTTTGAACACTGCTTGCAGAGGTTCTGTAATATTTCTTTGTACAAGTGGTTGGGAATACCACAAGTTATTCAGAAGCATTTCCAATGAAATTGATCTCTTGCTATTTCAGCTGTGCTTTATCATCGTTGGGGACATCTAGACTTGGCCAAAAAACACTATGAGATCTCTCTGCGGCTTGACCCAATGGCATCAGGAACTAAGGAGAATTATGGTCTTCTAAGAAGAAAGCTGGAACAAATGCAAAAGAAAAACGTCTGAGCCTTTTTCCTTCATTTTTTGAGTTTGTGTGTGTGTGTGCATGAGGCAGATCATTAATATCATGTGCTTACGTTTAACCATTTAAAAGTCTTACATGTTATCATTTTTTTTCTATGAAAACAGACATGCAAAAAGATTACAGCACCAGCAATATACTCTCGAATGCTTGATGTGGTTTTTGCATTGAAATTGTATTTTTTCAGACAACTCAAACATAAATTCTAAAATTCCAAGGATGAAGTCTTTTTTAATTAAAAAGAAAAACAGAAAAAAATTATCTTGAGCGACTTGCAGCAGAATTAAACCTGCATTTGGGATGTGAGTCGTGTTGTTGTAAAGACTCATTATTAAACATGGATTGTGAACAAGAAATGACAAACTGACTCCTACAATTTATATAAATATCTAATGTGTCTGTATATTAGAATTTTTATTTAATGACAAGAAAGAGTAAATTAAGATTTTTTTAATCTTTTTTTTCCCCAAACAATGTGCTATGAACATCATTTGTAAGGAAATATTTATTTGTATTTTTTTTTGAATGGGGCAAATAATTGAATAGAGAATGGAAATTTTAACATCTAGTGTATCTACACTTTTCCCGTAGGAAGAAATTCACTCCTGCAATATTTTTTGGATTCTTCAACTTGTGCTGTTTCATAACATAGGAAATTATGTAGTATCCTGCATAAACTGTCACTATCAATAGAAAATTAAAGCCATGCTTTAGGCAAAAGCAGGCAGCCTGATGTCTTTATTTTTGTTATATCCAGTATTAAGAGGGCTACACACTTCTATGTAAGTTGTTTTTTTGTGTTTTTTGACTGGAAAGCAGTTTTCTATTTAGTTTCATGGAACCATAATCATTACTATATCCAAAAAATGCAAGAGGTAAATTTTCTCCCAAAAGGAACCACATTTGGGGAGTTTGTGATATTTTTAAGAATTGGACTGTCCTGTTTTATTGGGTCAGAATAATCATGTTCGTTTTGTTTTATCCTCCTACATATGCTGTTGACCTAATGATTTATGCAATCTCTGTCATTCCTTATGCAGTAAAATTATTACAGAAACCGGTATACAAGTGTCATAGTGCCTCCTATTAATCATCTATTAAGATGATTTTCAAATTATTTGACTCTGTCCTCTTTGCGTTAAAATGAAATCAAAGTGACTGATTCATCCTTTCTAGAATGTGACTTCTATTTGGTTTTAGGGACCATTTAATAGAATCGCACTGTGGAGTCCTCCAGGTTCTAAAATATGGGCTGAGTAGATCCCACATGGAGATGAATTTGATTCTCTACACTCACTTTGTGGGGGGCCGGGGGCAGACCTGCGTAGAGTTGTAAATCAGTAATTGTAACCTGCAGTGGTTGAGATACTTCAGAAAAGAAAGTGCTGTGTTTCAAACATTTCAGAAATGGTCCCCGAACAACAGTAACAATTTATAGAGCTCTTAGGGGCAGGAGCTGCCTTGTTCTTATTTACGTCCCTGTAGCACTTAGTTTGGCAGATAATAGAGGTACTGTATGCTTGTTGACTTTTTTTTATTTAAACAAATTTCTCTCTTGAAACAGTGCTTATCTTTTGAGAATGAAGAAAAAAATATTTCTGGTAAAAGCTCCTTCAGGATTTTTTTTTTTTCTTTTTGTGCTGATACTAAAAGTTGAGTGTCAAATCAAGACATGCAAATCTGGGACCCCTGCTTACAGAACGAATCCCCTTAGCTTTCACTGCTCCATCTCAGGATTTCCGTCACAGCTGCCTTCTGTCCAGAGAAAACAGTCATTCATTTGACTGATATTTCAGGGAGTCTTTTATCTCGGCCGATTTTGGAAGTACGCCATGATGTTCCTCTTTTCCTTCTTTTTTCCATCTTAAGGCAGCCACCCTGTAATTTATTTCTTGGGTTTCCTTTCTAACAAGACTGAAGTGGAAATCTGTCTCCCAGTTCCCCTCTTATCTGGTATTTTTTTCTAAACTTTGTTTTTGTTGCTAATCACAGTAGGGGATTGGGTTTGGGGTGGGGTGTCAGAACAAACATAGGGATTGTTGCCATTTTGGGAAATCTGAGAGTCAGAATCATCCTTCACCTCCCTGATAGCGAACATCACGAAACCCTGGAATGTGGTTTGAGGTTATTTTTTGTTTGTTTATCTGCTACATTTCTTCCCTGTTTAGATGCACTCTTACATTTCTTAAAAATTCCACCCTATAGATGTAGCCTACTATGCCTTCACAGGGCTCTTTGGGGTTCTGATTCTATCACATTTCTTAAGCATGGTCTTTACATTTTATTTCAAATTACTGAGTTTAAATATCATACAGAATAGAAGACCAAGCCCCACAGCAAAGCATTGGACGTCTGTGTTCACATTCACACCTATCAGCTTGGACTTTGGGGTGAGAAAACATAGATTTGGGTCTTGGCTCTAGTGTTTTGATGTCATTGGCAGGTCATTTAGTATTGCATAAGTTCCAGTTTCCCATCTGTAAAATGGACAGGATAAGACATAAGACCGCCCTCTCAGTAATGAGGTACTTGGCTCAGTACTTGCCTCAATAAATGATAGACTAGACTTTTGGAGGAAGGTGTAGATTTTGCATCAGACAGATTTGACCTTAAATGCATTCATTCCCTCATTCAACAAATATTAAGTGGCAGATACTCTCCCAGGCACTGGGAGGGAAGTGATGAGGGAAGTGGACATGGCCCCTGGCCCTCATGCAGCAGACAGTGCAGTGAGAAACAGTAATTGTCAGTCATATAATTAATAACTGAAGCGGGAGACTGGGTCTAGCCTGAAGAGTCAGGAAAGGGTTCCCTGAGAAGGTGACTTCTGAACTGAGATTTGATAAGCAGAGAGGAAGATCACTAGGCCAGTGGTTCTCAACAGGGGAGATTTTGACCCTCAGGGGACAGTTGGCAATGCCTGGAGATGTTTTTGGCTGACACAACTGATGGGGGTGGGAAGATGCTACTGTACACCTTACAAAGCACAGGACAACCCCCTACAAAAAAGAATGGTCTGGCTCCAAATGCCAGTAGTGCTGATGTTGAGAAAACCTGGACTGCACACAAAGAAGAAACGGCATACGCAAAGGGCCTGTGGTGAGAAAGGTAAAGTACTTGGTGAACAAAGTCCAAGGGAGAGGGGGAGGGGTGCTTGATGGAGTTGGTAAAGGTGACGAGGTCCAGACTATGCCAGGGTTTGCAGACCACACGGTCTTTATCTTAAACCATGGGAGGATTCAAAACGAAGGAAATTATCAGATCTATGTTTTGAAAAGATCACTTTGACTGTTGGTGGGGAAGGAATTGGAGGGAGGCAAAGAAGACGTGAGCAGATCAGTAAAGAGACCATTGGACGTATCCAGGGTAGAGATGAAGGTGGCTTGGTGTAGAGAAGAGGCCGTCAAGTTGATGAAATGTGGACGGACCTGAGAAATACATAGGAATCAATTGGTGATGGATAGGAGGTGGGTCGGTAAGGGGATGAGACCCATCGTTTCATCATCCAGATCAGTGCCATTGAGAGGGAGAGGCTGGCTATAAACTAGAGAGGGAATAAGGTCCTTGAGAAGAAAGGAAGGGATGGGACCCAAAATCAAGTGGAATTTGACCCTAGCAAAGAGAAAATAAAGCCCCTGTATGTTACAAGATCTAGACGGGGACAGATGTGGACATATTGGTCTTTACTTCTCATCTTTGTCCCTAAGGCTTTCCTGAGTGGACAAGTCAGATGCCCTTCTGAAGACTGGATACAGTATGCGTATCACAATTACATGGTTATGAAATAGCCATAGCTGATGAGGGAAAATAGTCTTCTCTATAGGCTAATTAAAGCCAATAAATGTTGAAAGAATGGCAATTAGAAAATCATCACTTTTTTTTTTGTCTCCAGTGAATTAATTGATTCAGGCAAAGATCAGCAGTGAATAAAATTATTAGATGAAAGATCAGTGAAGAGCTTTTTAGTGGAAGGGACAGAATCTGTGCCATTTTGTCACATGTAGATTTGTGAGATCACCACAGTCAAGATACGGAACAGTCCCATCCCCAGGATCCCTTGTACTACTTTTATGCTATTACCTTTTTCAAAATATCTCGTTGGGCACAGACTGTGCAATGGCAGTGTGCTAGCTGCTGGGGATATGATGAAAAATGAAAACAGATGATTCCTGCCCCGTGGAGCTTGCCATCCATGTTACCTCACCCTCGTTGTGTGCCCAGGTTGGGCACGCTGGTGTAGACTCGGGGACTGAGCATTGTTACCAGCCCCCATTTCCAGGGGACTCCTGGGGAGTCAGCAGGACCCCCGTGACTCATTCACATCTTTATATTTGCAGCTGTTCCAGGGTCACAGGTTGTCAGGACATTTCTTTCCTTCTCCTGTGTTCAAAGTTCTCCATTAGTTGGTGAGTCTCGTTTTTCCTGGAGGCAGTGAAACATCAAATCAAGTTGACTTTTCTATTTCATAGGAACAGATATTCGTTCAATTGCCTCTACCTTCTCCTTTGGGCCTCATGTTTATGGTAAAAACTTCACCAGGCATCCGGGGGAAATAAGTTATATTGAGACATAAACTCCATTGAAGAGTCAGCTGTATTGAATAAAGACAAGGGGAATCTGGGATTTCTTGCCATGTTGACCCAAATAGAAGCATCCTAAGTGTTGAGTAACCCTGATTTTCAGTAGAGTGAGACATTTCATGTTGCTTGAAATATTCATTAACAAATACCAAATATAGTTATAGAATACTACAGCCTTATTTTAAAATCACACAGAGTCTTGTCTAAATCTCTTGTGCCTTTAAAATTCTACCAAGAAGATATTCATTTGTCTGTGGGCTCTTTTCAAATAATGTTCCTCATAAAATGAAAATCAGAAGCTGGTTTCTAGTTCAAAGGAAGAGAAACAAAGGCCCCGTGTGGGACAGTTTGGTTGGGATGAAGGAGACAAGAAAATACAATGGAGGAGACAGGAGCCAAGAGAACGCTGTCAAATATTAAGGTTTTTCCCTTGTTCTTCTCTCATATTCCAATCTCTTTTCTTTAAATGTACAGGAATTGCAGTTTATATTGATATTAACATGAGCTGTTTCTGAGCGAGAAGTAAGGAGGAGAGAGACTCTTCACCTTCTACTTTGTAAATCGCTGCATTATTTGAAATAATTTGTTTTTTTCTAAAGCAAGGAACATGTGCGACATCACAGAGAAATCTTTCTTCAAGAGAGCCATGGATGGGTTCGTAATAAAGCTGTGATAAGGCGCGTTGGTGGAAAGGAGACACCGTGTGGGAAACTCAGGTAACCAAATGTAGTCACTAAATGGCTTTGCCCAGCAGGTGGGGGAGACGCTGGGGAGCCTGTGTCTCCAGAATCATGCTGAGTGAACAGAACTCGGGAGGCGTCATTGCTCAGATTGTTGGCTGAACTACAAGGGTGCAAGGCAGACTCTTTCCTGAAGCATGCCTTTAACTCCTCACGAAACTCTGTATGCTGTGTGACTCTCTTGGTGGTCGTCTGGAAATAACTGGCATTTGGGGGGCATAAAGCTTGAATGTGAAAGGAAAATCTGCATTACACCCAGGTTGGAACCTCGTTTTTCCTCCATGTACCAGACCTTAGGCAAGTGTAGTGGGTTGGATAGTGTACCCCACAAAATTCGTGTCCACCCAGAACTTCAGAATGTGACTGTATTTGGAAATCAGGTCTTACAGATCTGATTAGTTAAGGATCTTGAGAGGAAACCATCCTGGATTTAGGGTGGGCCCGAAACCAATGATTGGTGTTTTCTAAAAAGAGGAGAGGATACACAGAGGCACACAGAGAAAAGAAGGCCATGAGAAGGTGGAGACAGAGATTGGAGTGATCCTGCCAGAAGCCAAGGAACGCCAGGAGCCACCAGAAGCTGGAAGAGGCAAGGAAGGATCCTCCCCTAGAGCCTTCGAAGGAGGGTGGCCCTGCCAACACCCTGACTTCAGACCTCTGGCCTCCAGAACATTTCTGTTATTAAAGCCACCCAGTTTGTGGCCATGCCTGGCCCCCCTAGGAATCCAGTAAAGTAACTTAGTCTTTTAGCAGCTCAGAACCTCATCTGTAAAATGGGGGATAATGCTACCTTTTTCACAGACTTATTGGAAAGTTTAAATGAGAAAAGGTTTATAAAGCCCTAGACCCATGCTTGGCACATAATACTATTCAATAAATAATTGAAGGAGGAATAACCCTCACTTTTCTTGAGGTTTTTAATCCTGTAATTAAATGACCCATAAACAATCTCAGGTTTATATTTTTATCACTTGTGTTCTAAGTCTGATTAGTTCTATCAATACAAGTACTTTAAACCTGCTACACTGTTTATCAAAACTGCCTTGAGTGTCCTGCATTTCTAATCATTTTGCTTTTAAATATGTGGTATTTTTCCAGGGCCAATAAAGCTTTCTGCTTCCTACTTGTGTTTCAGAAAACATTTTCCCTGTAGATTTAAATTGCAGTTTTATCCATCATTTAAAAACAGTTCTGTTTCAGCAGTTACGTTTCAATAGCATTACTTTTGCTGAATAGACTTGAGATGTGTCTTGAAAATTTTCAAAACTGCTCATTTCTAGAACTTTCTGATAATGTATATGGATGACAGCTTTTACAGTACTTGGTCTAGGAATCTGCAGACATCAGCAAGCAAGGTGATAAGGTGGAAAGAACAGAGACCAGGAGTGTGAGATCTACCCTAGGGCCAGCTTCACTGCCATAAGTCATTTTTTTAAGCTTCAACAATTCAATTAGATACAAACACTTCCAATCCTGTCATTAGTTACCAGGACCCTGGAATGAGTCACCTAATTACTGCATGCCTCAGTTGCTTCTAATGAAAATAATGGTGGTGGTGGTTGCTTTTGCTGTTAATTTCTCCTCCATGAAATGAGAGAGTTGGACAAAACCAGTGTTCTTCAAATATCCTTAGATGCTTAACCTTTTTAAAAACAAAACACAAAAAACAAAAAACACTAAATCTTGTACAGAAGTCCACTATAAAAATTTGCAAAGTGACCTTCTTTGGGTGCTTATATAAACCCTCATTAAAAAAATCTGTTGTGTAATGTAAGAATGTTTGAAATTCCAGCACTCTTGTGGAAATAAAATATTGTGAAGCTTTCTAGTCCTGATATATTCTGGTAAGGTAAAAAGTCCCTCAGACTGACAAAAGTCCAATTCTGCTCTGCCATTCATCAGGCTGACATAGCACAGATTAAGGCAGCTGGGAAGGGAGCAGGAAACCACATTTCTCCCATAGACACACTGAAGTTGTCATGTGTCAAGGAACCCACTTCTAAGGGCGACTGCTGCTTTATGACTCTTGGAGAAACCTTCTGGAAGGGCACTGTCAGAAATGTTGCTGTTTGAAATCATCAGGAAGAATGAAACATCCCGCTCCACCTGGAGGGTCCAAGGCACTTTGACATGACAAGCAGCCCCAGTTTCCAACCCACGTGCAGAACTTCATTTAAAGCATTTCTGGATACACCCATTCACGTCTATCAAAACTTTTAGTCTCTAAGTACATAAGCCCCTGGGTCTGTTCTGCTGTCCAGACCTGATACTGACCATTGGCACGCATCCCTCTTTTGCCTTCAGCCTGTAAAAACACTATTACCTTTAAATTCCTCCCCCCTCCCCCCCAAACCTCCTAACTGCATCTTTGTTTGGTGAGGCATCTCAGGGCTCCATGGGTGTGTGGTCTCCCCCATGGCAATGAGCCAATAAATCTGACTTTGTCCAATGATGGTTTTGTACTGGAGATATTTGATTGGGCTAAGACAGGGCACAGTTAATCGTTATGACCCTGGTCAGGCCATCCAACCTCTTTACCTCATCTGTAAAGTGGAGGAAATTCTCTACCTGGCCTTTATTGTGCAATGCAGGGGTATGGATCAAATGGGATCATGTATGTGAAAACTCTTCATGGGTAGAACCATACGTACAGCGTTATCCATTGGAACTAGCACTTTGAACAAAGAGGTTCCAAAATAGAATTATTAGTGCAGATGACACACATTTCAGCACATATGACCCAGCTACCTTGTTTTAGCCCTTAAGTTAAAGAGCATGAGTTTCAGGTTTAGCTGGATATGGACACTTTTATTTCCTGGCAGCATGTCTTTGAATGGGTTATTGAACCTCATGGAGCCAATTCATATGTAGACCAGGAATGATCATATCTGCTTCATACTATGGTTCAAAGGGTAATGTGAGGAAAGAGTCATACGTACCAGGCACATAGGAGCACTCAATATGTGTTCATTTCCTGCATCGACGGCTCAAGGGAATCAAGCCACATTTCCCCTTGTAATGTCCACATTGCTCAAGGGAATCAAGCCACATTTCCCCTTGTAATGTCCACCATTATCTCCTTTAAAAAGTTGCTGTTTGGAGAGCAGGACCAAATAACTTGATTCTGGCTTTAAGCAGAGCAATGGCAGCAATGTTACAGGGTTAGAGATTGGTTTGTGGCCTCTTTGCAATGTGATTAGCTTCCTCCATGGTGGATGGCATATCTGGTCGGTCAGATTACTTTCTTCTGGGAGTTCTTTCAGTTATCCTCCAGTTATATATCTCATATAGTGCTTTACTCTGGTCTTTGCTTGTTATTCCAAAAATTACAGAAGGTAGGCAAGAAGAGCATAAACCATCTGAACCGCAATTGCTTGGAAAATTCTGTCGCCTTTTTAGACAAGATATTGCCTATCTTTTGTGGAGAAAAGGTCAGTGCCTTATTTTTAAATATCTGACAGCAGCGCACATCATCTTTAAAACAATAATTCCAGAAATACCAGGATTGCATTTAACGTGAATGAACCTAGCTTCATGAGGTTGGTTTTCTCCTCTCATTAATTTCTTTGCCGTGGAAATTGTTTAGCAATGAGACCTGTTGTACTAAGTGAAATAACTCAACAGAATGACAAGGAAAAAACAACTCTGCCACTTTCAAATTTAACAGCAAATTTTTAGAACCTGGTTTAGAAAATGGAAGCAAGGAATCCCATTATTTGCAGAATTTTTTTATTCTATTTTGTGACATACAAATTTTCTAAATTATCCTGATTAATGGATCCTATGTTGGTTTTTTTGTCAAGTTCATATTGATTTACCTAGGGGAAATGATCAAAAAATAAAGTTCAATGAAATAAATATTACTGAATACCTACTCTGGGTACCATGGTGGGAAGTGCTGGAAACATCCAAAGGAGACAGGTCTGACCTCATGGAACTCAGTCCAGGAGGGAGACAGTTATAAATCAACTATCACAGAACGAAGAGGCAGGGATTTTAATGGTGACTGGAGCAAAAGACTATGGAGCAGCGTAGACAAACTTTTTCTGTAAAAGGGCAGACAAAATATTTTAGGCTTTGCAGGCCAGCTTGTCAGGCCACCTTGTCTCAGTGGCGGCTACTCAGCTCTGCTGCTATCACAAAAAAGCAGCCATAGAGGGACTTCCCTGGTGGCGCAGTGGTTAAGAATCTGCCTGCCAACACAGGGGACACGGGTTCGGGCCCTGGTCCAGGAAGATCCCACATGCTGCGGAGCAGCTAAGCCCATGCGCCACAACTACTGAGCCTGTGCTCTAGAGTCTGCGAGCCACAACTACTGAAGCCCATGTGCCACAACTACTGAGCCTGCACTCTAGAGCCGGCGAGCCACAACTGCTGAGCCTGCGTGCCTAGAGCCCGTGCCTCACAACAAGAGAATCCACCACAGTGAGAAGCCCACGCACCGTGACGAAGAGTAGCCCCCGCTCACCGCAACTAGAGAAAGCTTGCATGCAGCAACGAAGACCCAACACAACCAAAAATAAGTAAATAAATAAATTAATTTTTTTTAAAAAAGAAAAGGTCATTTATTAAAAAAAAGCCATAGACAACCCATAAATGAGTCAGCATGACTGTATTTTCAGTAAAACTTTATAGACACTGAAATTTGAATCTCATAATTTTCATGTGTCATGAAGTTTTATTTCTTCTCTGGATTTTTTTCAAGCACTTAAAAATGTAAAACTCATTGTTAGCTTACAAAAACAAATGGTGGGCTGGATTTAGTTTGCAGGTTATTTAGGGCCAAAGATGATTATTTGTAATAATTTACTAGAATAATTTGATAATATTTCAGTAGATTTTATAGTGTTATCCAGTTAGACTTGAAGCTCTGTATGTAGCACCCTGGTTCTGTTGCTTATTTCACATTATAAGCATCTTTTCAAGAGATGCAGAAGACATTTTCCCATCTATTGTGTGGTCCTTGCAATTCTGGAGACATGTGGGAGGGGTAACAAGGAGATGAAGTTGACTTCTTTTGCATAATACTAAGTAGCAGTGCATTCAGTCAAATATAAATTAGACATCTAACACCAAAGTCTAGAAAACAGAGCTTGGCAATTACCTGCTGGTATTTAGAAAACAAAAATGGCCAAACTGGATAATTCCACTGAAAGACAATTTGTTAGTCTAAATCCTTTGAGTTGATAAAGGAAATGTTTGTGCCCGAGCTTTGAACCCGGGCATAGCTTTTTGCCAGCTGCTTGACCTTGAGTCTGGAGGGTATGGGAGATTGTGGACCGCAGAGCAACAGACCAGAAAAACAGCTGATGGTGGGCTAAAACGTTTTCGGTGAGGGACTCACCTATACAATTTGCATGCAACTGACGGCCTCCATGAGTCAACTCAGTTCCTAAAACCCACCAGAGTAATTGGCTTGCTAAGGGCTCCTGTGTAACCCACCAAACCTAAACTGAAGCCAAGACTTGTCTACACTGACCAATCAGTTTCCTTGAGAAACTGTGACTTTTTTCCTAACACAGTGTTGTAGGTCAATTACACTTCAAAAACAAACAAAAGAAAATACAAACAAACAGTGAAACATGGATCAGATTTGTAGTTACCGAGGGTGGAAGGTGGGGTGATTGGATGAAAGTAGTTAAAAGGTACTGCAAGCTTCAGGTTGTAAGATAAGTACTAGGGATGTAATGGACAACATGATAAATATAATTAACACTGCTGTATGCTGTATATGAAAGTTGTTAAGAAAGTAAATCCTAAGAGTTCTCATCACACAAAACATTTTTTTCTATTTAATTGTATCTATATAAGATGATGGATGTTACTAACCTTATTGTGATAATCATTTCATGATATATATGTCAAATCATTATGCTGTACACCTTAAACTTATACAGCGCTCTAAGTCCATTATATCTTAATAAAACTGGAAAAAAATAAATTACCATCTAAAAAAAAAAGAAGTACTTGTTAAAGTGTATTTCTTTCACTGGACCCACTCCCCAGAGTTGCTTATTCAGAAGGTCTGGGGTGTGGCCTGTGAGTTCGCATTTCTAAATTTCCAGGTGCTGCTAATGCAGCCCATCTGGGACCACATTTTGAGAATTACTATTCTATTTGTCTATGGGTTATTTTTTTGACAGTTAAACTGAAGATCTCATCCCACAGACCCTAATCTATGTTGGATCAGATTCTCCCAGCCTTATCTGGCACTAAATGCACTTTAACACTCATCTTGTTACCATCTTTAATTTTCCTTTATTGGAAGAATTATTTATTCATGTATTTTCCTTACACTTTCCTTTGCTGACATGATCTTCCTCCCTCAAAGAAAAAGAATAAATAAATAAAATGGAACCATTCTGCCTTTTGAAAAAAATTAAGATGCTACTGCTACTCTTTAAAAATAGTATGTTAAAAATATACACCAGGGCTTCTCTGGTGGCACAGTGGTTGAGAGTCCGCCTGCTGATGCAGGGGACAGGGGTTCGTGCCCCGGTCCGGGAAGATCCCACGTGCCACGGAGCGGCTGGGCCCGTGAGCCATGGCCGCTGAGCCTGCGCGTCCGGAGCCTGGACTCCGCAACTGGAGAGGCCACAGCAGTGAGAGGCCCGCATACCGAAAAAAAAAAAAAATATATATATATATATATACATATATATATATATATATACCAGACAAGATTTTTAATAAATTTAATCATGAGCTTCCCCAAACAAGAAAGAACTCTGAAAATTATAGCTTATGAATCTGATCTTTTAGATTTCTTTAGGAAAATCTGTTCAAAACACAACCACATCAGCATTACTGGAAATGTTTGAATAGAAATCAGATTGTAAAAACCACGTGGATCCAGCCCACATACATGAGAAAGTGGAAAGGTGGACAGTGAGTTAGGGGGATTATTGCTACTCCAACGACTAGTACTTGTGAGGGGAGGGGCAGAAGGGGCCCCTTCTCTCTCGCTATGCCGTTCTTGCCATCTGGGTCCCCAAAGTAGCATTGCTTAAGCCCAGAATGAACACAGTCTCCAGAAAAAATTCTCCTTCCGCTTTTGGTCTTCACTCCTCTAATTTCTGGGGCTCAAATTCAGTCCTAGGATCCAGGAACAGACGGTAAGTCATTACTTCCATTGTCCCCTACAACCACAGTTTTAACTGAAAATGGAGAATTGGTAAATAAGTGGCAGTATCAAGACTATATGATTATCTGTATCCAGTATGGTATCGGCGCTGAGAGTGGATGCTGGAGTGTGAGGCCTTGGTCATCACCTTGTGCATCTGCCCGACAGGATGCATCCCCAGGTGTTGGCTCATTTCTAAGCGTGTGAGTGTGTGTGTGTATATCTGACGCGGTGTGTCCCCAGGTGTATCGGGGTCCAACATGGACTCAAAAGGCTGACCCTGGACGCCCCGGTGGGACGCGTTAGAGCGTGTGCGCCCGTCTGGCTCCCGGCGCGTGCCCAGGTGTGCACGCGGCCCGCGCCCAGGTGTGCACGCGGCCCGTGCAGGCAGGTACACTGTCCCTCCTCCAGGGGGCGCCGCCGGGGGCGGCCTCCCGGGGCGGCCGCGCCAGCCTCGGCCAGGATTTCCGCTCCGCCCCCCTGGCCCGGTCTCCCAGACGGCGCCGCGCTCCGAGGCAGGTGAGGAGCTGGGCTCGGGCCGAGCCGGGGTCCCTGTGCCCGCCCCCGTCCCCGCCGCGAGGGTGCCCTAGAGGCCCCGGGGACTCGGGGTGTTGCTGCCGGCGCGTCGCGCCAGGGCGGAGTCCGGGGCCCGCGTGAGTCGGGGAGGGAGAGTCGGGGAGGGGCGGCGGAGGGGGGCGCCGAGGGGCTGGGGCAGAGCCTGGGCCGTGAAGGGACGCGGGCGTCTGTGGGACCAGCTGGAAGGGAGGGGACACGGGGCCGCTACGCGCGTCCACACGTTGCTCCGCGCGGCGCGAGGCGGACGCCACCACCGCCAGAACGACGGGGGGCAGGGAGAGTTGGGAACTGCCTGCAGGTGTGCACGCTGCCCCTTCCCAGTAAGGAAGGTAGTTTTAAAAGGATCTTGCAGTATAATGAGGCTGACGCTTTAGAGAAATTCTGTTTTTAACTGGAGATTCTTGTTTGCGAGGAGACCAGAAGCTGCAAAAGAAAAAAAACAAAACTTCTGGCGTTTGTCAGTTTCTGAGCTCAGGTTTCTTTGGAGCCGTTAGTGACACAGCTGAGTTTTTGGAGAAATTTCTCTTACTGCCTGATTACGAAATATGGTTATTGAGCTTTCACTCTGTTGGCCAAAGAGCACCGCACCTGCACTGGAAACCCTAAATAGGTGCACGGTTTTTTGAACACACCTTTCTGACTCCAGGCTGACTGTTAATATTGAACTGATAAGAAAATGAGACTTGTGGCCACGTCTTCTCAAAGCAGGTTATTAATTTTGCTCAATGTCCCAGGGAGAAATCCTGTATTAAAAACTAAAGTGTCTCTCTAAGGGTGTGGAGAAAAGGGAACCCTCTTGCACTGTTGGTGGGAATGTAAATTGATACAGCCACTATGGAGAACAGTATGGAGGTTCCTTAAAAAACTAAAAATAGAACTACCATGCGACCCAGGAATCCCACTACTGGGCATATACCCTGAGAAAACCACAATTCAAAAAGTCATGTACCAAAATGTTCATTGCAGCGCTATTTACAATAGCCAGGACATGGAAGCAACCTAAGTGTCCATTGACAGATGAATGGATAAAGAAGGCATGGCACATATATACAATGGAATAGTACTCAGCCATAAAAAGAAACGAAATTGAGTTATTTGTAGTGAGGTGGATGGACCTAGAGTCTGTCATACAGAGTGAAGTAAGTCAGAAAGAGAAAAACAAATACCATATGCTAACACATATATATGGAATCTAAAAAAAAAAATGGTTCTGAAGAACCTAGGGGCAGGACAGTAATAAAGAGACAGACATAGAGAACGGACTTGAGGACACGGGGAGGGGGAAGGGTAAGCTGGGACGAAGTGAGAGAGTGGCATGGACATATATACACTACCAAATGTAAAATAGATAGCTAGTGGGAAGCAGCCGCATAGCACAGGGAGATCAGCTCAGTGCTTTGTGACCACCTAGAGGGGTAGGATAGGGAGGGTCGGAGGGAGCCGCAAGAGGGAGGAGATATGGGGATATATGTATATGTATAGCTGATTCATTTGTTACAAAGCAGAAACTAAGACACCATTGTAAAGTAATTATATGCCAATAAAGATGTTAAAAAAAAACCCTCAAAAACTGAAAGGTCTCTAAGTCAGTTGGATTGACCAATATAAAGAGTAGGTCTTTTTTTTATATATAAAGTTATTTATTTATTCATATTTGGCTGAGTTGGGTCTTCGTTGCTGCACGCGGGCTTTCTTTGGTTGTGGCAAGCGGGGGCTACTCTTCGTTGTGGTGTGTGGGCTTCTCATTGCGGTGGCTTCTCTTGTTGCGGAGCACGGGCTCTAGGCACGCGGGCTTCAGTAGCTGTGCACGTGGACTCAGTAGTTGTGGCTTGCGGGCTCTAGAGCGCAGGCTCAGTAGTTGTGGCGCACGGGCTTAGTTGGCTCCGCGGCATGTGGGATCTTCCCGGACCAGGGCTCGAGCCCATGTCCCCTGCATTGGCAGGTGCATTCTTAGCCACTGCGCCACCAGGGAAGCCCAAGAGTAGGTCTTACACACACGTTTTTATGTACTTTTTCCTGTAATTGAAGACATTCTCCCTGG
This sequence comes from Pseudorca crassidens, assembly GCF_039906515.1. Taxonomy (NCBI): domain Eukaryota; kingdom Metazoa; phylum Chordata; class Mammalia; order Artiodactyla; family Delphinidae; genus Pseudorca; species Pseudorca crassidens. Next base: position 11,076,756 of record NC_090313.1, read on the forward strand.
TCTCTCTCAATTAATTGAAATGCTAATGTGGAGAGCCCCCGCAGGTTGCCCTCATTTTCCCCAAATGCCTTGTTTTCCTGAACTGACTCCCAGGAGAAGCCAGAAGTCCCTGAATAAGCAGGCTGCCCGGGTAGAGAGCATTTGTATTTCAAACGCTGAGTTTGCAAAGGTAAATTAATTTCTAATTGGTGGACCTTTGTACAGAAGGGTTTTGGACTAGCTGACCTCGAAAACAAGGGTGCTGACGACTAGCACTAGTCTTAGAGAAGGTGGTTATTCACGCTGGCCTTAGGTAGCCGCAGTAGGAAGTATATAGAATAGAGCAGGGATAGAAGCCGATACTGTTTAAGTTTTTTAATTACCTGTACATTTCCCTCTTATTTTATGTAGTAAGCTCTCTTGAACGTTCCAATCTGGGTCAGCTCTTCCAAGTGGAGTCATTGAAGGGCTTTGCACCCACAGTCAGCCGGGCCTTTCCGAGGGGGTAGGGCAACCCCTGCAGGCCGGCGTGGAGGTGAGTGCTGCAGTGTTTGCAGACGGATTGGTCCCAAGGAAGGTGATAACAGGAGGACAAAATTCAAGTGATCTTAGCAGTCTTTTCTAGAACCTCCTCCATCCAGAGGTAACCCTTAGATTAGAGATTTTATTAAGAGAGTGTTGGTTAAAACAGGGCCAGCATCTTGTTTAACAGGAATTTGGTCTTTAATTGAAGGTCTCTGGGTCGGTGAAACTGCTCAGGGCAAGTCAGCCTTGCCTTGATTAGATCTGAGAGCTGTGTAGGCAGAGCTTACTCTGTGAAAGGTGTTATTACCTTCCCTCCCCCCCCAACCCACCCCACACCACACACAATGGGTTTACAGAGAAGACCAAGTTACTGGAAGTCTCAGGGTTTGTATGGCATCATGAGGTAATAGACATGGTCAATAGCTAAAATGTTAAGGAGGATGAAGCATAATAAATGCCCAACAGCAGTCGGAGCCCAGGGAGATGAATTCCCTCCGGAGGACTTGGCGAGGTCACGTTTGGGCTTTACCTTGGGCCCAGAGTAGAAGTTTTATAGGCAGAGGAGTGGAATGGGGGCGGGCATTCCTGGAGGTGGATGCCTGGAGCAAGGTAAGAAGTTTAAAAGGTAGCCATTGTGAGAGAGATGGGCGAAACTCTGCAAGGAGGGTGGGAGGCCTGCCTAGAGAGAAGGGCTGTCTGGAGATAAATTCTACTTTTTGATCAAAGCTCTGATTTTCCCCTCCTTTTTATTAAAGCAAATATAAAAGTAAAGGGAATAGTATAATGAACTTCCATATATCCATCAAATAGATTTAACAGTTGGTTAAAATGATTTCTCTTTTTGGCCATATCTGCTTTATCTTCTTGTTGAAGCAGTTTAAATTGCGGATAACAATATTCACCCCTAAGCAGTGTGGTGTGCACCTCCAGAAAAGGGCATTTTCTTGTATAAGCATAATACCATTGTCACCTCCTAATCAAATTGACAATAATTCCTTAATGTTTTCTAAAACCCAGTCCACAGATTTCCTTGATTGCCTCAGAAATGCACTTTTACTTTCGGTTTGTGTGAATCAGAATGGGACACACGTGGTGTTTTGTTGAGTCTCTGTTGCCTCTTAATCCAGGACAGGGGGTTGGCAAACTTAATGAAAAGGGCCAGTTACTCACTCTTCAGGCTTTTCAGGCCATGTGGGCTCCATTGCAGCTACTCAGCTGTGTTGTCCTACAGAAGCAGCCACTCAGCTGTGTTGTCCTACAGAAGCAGCCATGGATGATATGAACGTGAATGAGCATGGCTGTGTTCCAATAAAATTTTGTTTCCAAAGTTATTTGTTTTAAACTCCACCAGCAGGCAGCAGGTATCTGAGGGCCAAAGTTTGCCGATCCTGGTCTAGAGCAGTCCTGTGGGCTTCTTTAATGCCCGTGATTTACTGGTATTGCTCGGTTGGCTGTGGGTGGCTCTCATTCTGGATTTATTCAGCTTTCTGTATAGTGTGGTTTAGCTTGTTCCTCTGTCCCCTGTATCTCCTGTAAACTGGAAGGTGGATCTAAAGGCTTAATTAGAGTCAGAGTCACCATTCATGGCAAGTATACTTCAGATGTGGTTTGGTGGTTCGAATTTTTTTTTTTTTAATAAACTTATGGCTTCAAAAAACTCGGAAACCCCCATTCAGGAAGCTCCATGTTCCTAAAATAAGCTTTGCCTGATGGCTGAAGATACACTTATTTTCCATTCTCATTTTCCTTACTTGAAGGAGAGGACGTAGCTGCTATTTCTCAAGAAAGTCCAGAATTTTGAACCCCTCTGCTAGGCCAGTGCGAGCTTACTGCTCTTCTAGGCATCCTGCGGCCCCTCGGGCTGGTGGATCACGTTTTTGCACTGAAGGCAGTTCCTTCCATGGCCCACCCCCAAGTTCTGAGATGCCATCCGAGGGGCTGGGTGAAGTGCTTTTGTCTTTTAAGCCCCTCATCTCTTAAACTCTCAGCTTTCTTCACTCCCCTTTCTCTTCATCTCACCCCTGGCAGGACTGAGAACTGGATACTTGTCCATGGGCTTCTGGTCATGCTGTGAGGCGGGACGGCTTCTGGTGTCCTGTTCAGAAGGATTCTGAGGTCAAACGCTTTTCAGACTCAGACTCACTACGATGTGGGATTCCAGGGCAACGCGGTTTTGAAGAAACAAGCTTACAGGTGAGAGTTGTTTTTTTCCTCTGTTCTGGAATGTTTGCTGTTCTTAAACTGTAGAGCACCAGAGGAAGTATGTTGATAAGAGTGTCAGTTGGAAGTCCTGTCTTTCTGTCTTTTAGGAATAGTAGGGAAACTGTCTGTTCTTCCCTGAACACATTTTTCCAGATAATGTGCCTTTGGTCTTTTTCTTACTGATTTGTAAGAATTCTTTATGCATTGAGGGTGCTAATCTTTTGTCATATATGTTACAACTACTTCCCCATTTTGTTTTTTTTTTTACTTTGTTTACAGTACTTACGCTCTGCAGAAACATTTAATTTTAACATAGGGAAAAAATGTCAATCTCCCCTTTACAGTTTCCTTGTTTTGTGTTTTGCTTAGAAAGACCTGCCCATTTCAAGATCTTTTTTTAAACATCTGTGTTAACACAGATAAATGATGAAAACTAGGAACATGTGATTCTGAAAAAGAATACTGAAGGGGGCTCTTTCTACCAAAGACTATAATATTTTGGCTTTAAAATGGGCCCTACATTGATAAGTCTTGAAGTTGGGAGATGGGTATTTGGGGGAATCATTATATCATTATTTCTGTATATATTTGACTTCCCAAGATAAAAAAGTTTTCTGAAAAAAAAGAACAATAGGCGGAAAAGCCATTTTGTCCCATTCGTATTCAGCAACTATTATCTACTGTGTGCTGAATACTGGGAGTGTTTTGTCAATAAAGGCACAAGATCTCGGAACGTATATTTCTCACATAAGAGGCAGATGTTCATGTCATGGTTGAGGACACCACCTCCTGTGTTAAGACTGCCTGGCTTCAAAACCTGGCTCTGCCACATACTGGCTGGGTGATTTTGAACTTTTTAATTTAAAACATGCGGGATAATAATCGTGTCTACCTGATAGGGTTTTGGGGCGGCTTGAATGGGAAAACGCACGAAAATTCCTTTGCGTGGTACTTAGCATTTCGTAAATGCTCAGGTGTAGACTCTGAGGAAGAGAATACAGTAACTTCAGTCGAGCCAGGACCACGGGAGAGGAGCAGGTGCCGAGAGAGGTATGGAGCAGGGTCATGACCTCGCCTGGGCTGCTTGAGTAGGGTTGGGAGAACTTTTCAGAGGAGCAGACTTTTGAGTGGAGATGTGAGACATGGAAAACACATCTTTTAATCAAAAGTGCCCTCCTTTGTGGCGAAATGAGGAGGGCAAGGTGACAGCAGAGAAAGGGCCCAGGCGAGGGCTGGGCGACTAGAGGAAGCAGGTTTGACTTTGTCTTAGTTTCCTGGTGCTGCCAGAGCAAGTGCCGCCAACTCCATGGCCTGAAACCACCCCGATTGACTGTCCTGTTCTTCAGGCCAGGAGTCCAGCTGGGTGTCACTGGGCTGAAATCAGGGGCTGTGTCCCCTCCTGGAGGCTCTAGAGGAGAATGTGTTTTCTCGACTCTGCATCTCCCACTTGAGAGGGAGCAGCGCTGCGTCCCTCAGACACCCCCACCCCACCCCCCCGCCCTGGCCCCCTGCCCGCTCACGGTTCCCTGCACCCAGCCAGGAAAGGGGCTGGGTAGTTCTGGTGATGGAACTGCTCTATATGGTTACAGGAATCAGTCAACTTTAAAACTCATAGAACTATACAACAAAAAAGGTCATTTTACTTTATATAAATTCTAATAATAAAGAATGAAAGCATGAGAGCATGCAACTATTGTAAAACACTGAGTTAAAAATAGAAGGTAGACATAAGAATAAGAGCATTCTGAATTAAGCTAAGATGGCACACATCCACTATTATTATTAAAAGAGACTTCAGCAAGATACAAAGCAAAGACAATGAAAGAGCTTTGTTTTGATCTTGCTTTGAAAAAATCAGCCACACAGGCTATTTTAGACAACTGGGGAAACATGAATACAGCATATTAACGATTTTTTGTTCATTGTTAGGTAAGATTGTAGTTATTTAAAAACCTAAACTTTTGGGCTTCCCTGGTGGCTCAGTGGTTAAGAATCCACCTGCCAATGCAGGGGACACAGGTTCAAGCCCTGGTCCGGGAAGATCCCACATGCCACAGAGCAACTAAGCCCATGCGCCACAACTACAGAGCCTGCACTCTAGAGCCCGCGAGCCACAACTACTGAGCCCACGTGCCACAACTACTAAAGCCCACGCACCTAGAGCCCGTGCTCCGCAACAAGAGAAGCCACCGCAATGAGAAGCCTGCACACTACAACGAAGAGTAGCCCCCGCTCGCCGCAACTAGAGAAAGCCCACGTGCAGCAACGAAGACCCAACTCGGCCAAAAATAAATAAATAAATAAATTTATTTAAAAAAATAAAAACTAAACTTTTAAGTAAAATTCAGTACCAAAATATTTAGGAGTGAAATGACATAGTTTCAGGTATTTGCTTCAGAATTCTCCAGAAGCAAGCAAACGAACAAAAACTCAAAAAACAAAGAAAGGAGGGCAAATGGAACAGGTACGGCAAACCCAGGATGGTGCATGTATCCTGATGCTGTGTGAGTACACGAGGGCTTACTGTGCTCTGCTTTTGAAAAGGGCTGGAAATGTTTATAACAAAATGACAAGAAAAAAAAAAAAACAGTGACTTATTCTTCATAAATGCTCTGAAGAATGCCATCTAACTGTTCTTTATTCATTTCGAAGATGTACTAATTTCCCCTCACAGCTTTTATTAGGCTTTTATAATCTGCATCTAACTTTGCAGAAAACCAAATCAAGGGAGAAAGAGTAATTCAAAGCAATTGTGATTCTTCTCAAAAATAAGGGCTTAAAGAATGCTTTTCAAAACTCATTTAATGCTCGTAAATTATTAAAACCATCATGAGATGTAGAAATATTAATAATTTTCATTAATTTATCTGCTGTATCCTCCTAAGTGCGGATGACAGTGGCAGGAAGGGGTAATTAAGGCTCAAATATTTTAAATAAATTGAATGTTACTGAATTAAATTTATATATCTTATAAATATTTTTGGTTTTCTGGTGATGTTCTACATTTAAATATGTTAAATATTCTATATTGGAAAATAAGTAAATTAAAACCAGATTATTTTGTATAGATAAGGTCTTTCTTGAATCTCACCAGCTGCCACATCATAGTTGGCAGAGGATTACAGAATAGTGTCTGGGTGCATGATCCATTTTGCAGTGATCCAGTGTATCACCGCGTACATGTGTATCTTGTGCGTGTCTCCTTCCTGTTTTACCGTTAGTGCCGTGATTGCTCTTCCCGTCAGTTTTATGCTGGATTACATTGATGGGTGCATAGTTAATGACACGAGAGCAAATGGACATAAGCAGAGAGTCATTTCTTTGAATGCCTTTTAGCTGTGGTGAACACTGTTGTAGTTTAAAAATGGACTGCTTCCATATGTCTGAGGCAGTAGAAAAAGCTTGCGTTTCAATCCCTTTTTCCTTATTAAAGCATGTCGAGCTCAAGGAAGAAAACCATTTGAAATTTGTGAAATAAAGCTCATACATCTCCCCTTGGATGATTTAGGGACCATGGTCACTGGTCACTGTTGCTTGAAAGTGTGGAGTTGACTCCTGGACTGATTTCCAGTATGTTCCTGCTGTTGTCGTCACCTCACCGCTAGCATTAGGTGAAACTGTGAAGTCTCAGCGTGGACAAGGCCATTGCTGAGGGAGGGCCTGTCTTTTAAATTCAGGTCTCGCCCATTAGCTGCTGTGGTTTGAGCTTCCAGTGAGTAGTATTATCGTTTAAACAGAGTGGACATTACTGTCATCTGATTGGAAGAATGGTATCCATATAGGTTTTGTTTTGTGACTAGAACCTCTCTGCTTTTGCTTCTGAAACGTTGCTGGAGGGTTAGACCTATTGACAGACCTTCCCTTGTGACATAGGGCATCAGAAAGAAAAGCCGAGCCTGACAGGGGAAGGGAGATTGAGGACAGGTGGCCAGATGGGCTTGAGGTTGCTGTGGTCTAAAGCCTTGGAGGCCAAATACTAGGAAAATTAGGTTCAAAATGTAAACAAAAGGCATGGGTTTCTGTGGTTAAGTCATTTTTGGTTTAAAACTAACATATGGGGACTTCCCTGGTGGCACAGTGGTTAAGAATCCTCCTGCCAATGCAGGGGACACGAGTTTGATCCCTGGTCCGGGAAGATGCCATATGTCGCGGAGCAACTAAGCCTGTGCGCCACAACTACGGACTCCTGCGCACCGCAACTACTGAAGCCCGTGCAACTAGAGCCCGTGCTCCGCAACAAGAGAAGCCACCGCAGTGAGAAGCCCGCGCACCACGACAAAGAGTAGCCCCCTCTCACTACAACTAGAGGGAGCCCGCGCGCAGCAACGAAGACCCAACGTAGCCCAAAAAAAGAAAAAAAAAACTAATGTGAATTGACCCTTACATCAATTAGGATTGGAGTAAGTCAAACATACTGAAGGATTAGTAAGGATGTTGCCTCCATTGGACCCAAGTCTTTGTTTTAAGAGTTGTTATGGCTGTTCTTTAAATTTGATGCTTGTTGACATTCATTAAGTCTTAGGTATATTTTTCTTGGAGGAGGGTTGGAGGAAGGCATAATGGAAATGTATTGGGGCTTTAAGTCCTGGGTTTGTAACACCAGGCTAATACACCTGCTGCCCCCTGGTGGCAGCGTATTAAATAGTGCAGTTCAGAGGTGAGGAATTCTGGAGAGCTAAAGTCCATTGTATTGATAGAAGTGGATGGTAGAGTGAGCCAGGAGATGGTTTCTCTTTCCAGCTCTTATAATTTCTACCTGTAGTTATGATCTTAGGCAAATAATTTAGTACGGTTAAGTCTAGATTTCACTTTATTCTACTTTAAAAAGTAATTTCTAAAGTTTCTTCCTATTTTAACATCTTAAAATTCTCCAATGGTAATGGCAAATAATATTTAGTGAAAGATATCAAGTTCCACTTTTTGCTTTACCAGATGAATTTTTAAAAATCGGAGATATTTCTTCAAGAAAGAGGACTCCAGAGCAACTCCTGAATACGGGTTTGGCTCTGGACTGCAGGCTGCATAGATCTATCTGCAGCACAGTCCATAATGAATCAGCATGATGACCCTGTGTTATTATGAGCGCCTACATGGTGCATCATTTAAAAATTAATTTTCTTATATTTAATAGTGGTTGAAAAAAACATAAAATTTACCATCATTTTTAGTGTACAGTTCAGTAGTGTTAAGTATAGTCACATTGTTGTACAACAGATCTCCAGAACTATTTCATCCTGCAAAACTGCAACTCTGTACCCACTAAATGACAACTCCCCACTCCTTTCTTTCTGCAGCCCTCAGCAACCATCATTCTTCTTTGTCTCTATGTATTTGATGACTCTGGGTACCTGGTATAAAGTGGAATCACACAGTATTTGTCTTTTTGTGACTCACTTATTTCACTTAGTATAATGTCCTCAAGGTTCATCCATGTTATAGCATGTGCCAGGAGTCCTTTCCTTTTTTTTTTTTTTTTTTTTGCTGTACGCGGGCCTCTCACTGTTGTGGCCTCTCCTGTTGTGGAGCACAGGCTCCGGACGCGCAGGCTCAGCGGCCATGGCTCACGGGCCCAGCGGCTCCGCGGCATGTGGGATCTTCCCGGACCGGGGCACGAACCCGTGTCCCCTGCATCGGCAGGCAGACTCTCAACCACTGCGCCACCAGGGAAGCCCAGTCCTTTCCTTTTTAAGGTTGAATATCATACGTAGAGACCACATTTTGTTTATTTGTTCATCTGTTGATGGACACTTGGGTGGCTTCCACCTCTTAGCTATTATAATTATTTTTATAATTATATAATTACTAATGCAGAGAGGGTTTATTTATACAATTTCTTTTCTGCATGTAACAGGTCAAACTTCATTATAAAGAACACCATTCAACCGTGCTAGATAACTAGGATATGGCTTTTTGTATGGATAAGTTAAAAAGGAACTAACATCTGTTGGACACAAGCTCTGTGCCAGGCACTTATATATCTGTGATACATTTCTGTTGTTTAGTCCTTATAATAATTCTGTAATTTACCCTCTCTCAGAAGGGAACCAATACTTATTAAAATCACCACATGCCAGAGTTTTGATATACATTACCTCATATAATCCTCATACATCAGTCCTTGAGGTGGGCATTATTATCCCCTTTTTAAAAAAATATTTATTTATTTGGTTGCACCGGGTCTTAGTTCCAGCAGGTGGGCTCCTTAGTTGTGGCTCCAGGGCTCCTTAGTTGCGGCAGGCCAGCTCCTTAGTTGCGGCTTGTGGGCTCCTTAATTGTGGCATGCAAGCTCTTAGTTGCAGCATGCATGTGGGATCTAGTTCCCTGACCAGGGATTGAACACGGGCCCCCTGCATTGGGAGCACAGAGTCTTACCCACTGCACCACCAGGGAAGCCCTATCCCCATTTTTTAGGTGACGTTAACTGAGGTTCAGAGGGATGAAACACCTTGAACGAGGTTACACCACTAAAGGCAGCAGGGTTTCACCTGACTTGGAAATGAAACACGTCCAGTTCAAAAGCGTGTGTCCTTCAGCCTACACCCTGCTCCCCCGCTGCCCGGAGTAACACCTACACCTGTGATCCGAAGGATGTGGGAACAGTATCGAGAAATTACACTGCTGTCCTAATTTATAAGTAGAGAAACTTCTGTAGTGTCTTCCCATTAAATAAACAGCCCTTTGGGTTTTCCTTGCAGAGATTCAGATGAACCTGAATCTGAAACGCAACAAGCCTGGCCTCCCGGCTGATTTTGCAGTCTGCCTAGGACTTCCAAAAGAGTGGTTCTCATGTCCGGTCCCCCCATTCCTGAGGTTATTTTTCGCTTTCTCCCTTTGGATTGGTGGCGAGCCGGGACCGTTTTCGCTGCTGTGAGTTGCCACCTCTCTTGAATGCCGTGGTGTTTGGGGCCGGAGCTTTGATCTGCTCCCTGCATAGTGTTTTCACACAGGGAGGGGGTCCTCGACTGTCCTTGTAGATGGTGGTTTTCTTGGGGACTCAGCAAGCTCTTGGAGAGGCCCAGTGCAACATTTCCTCACGTAGGGGAATACAGATACAGATGGATAAGTGAACAACTGGCAAGTTTGATGGTAAATGAGATTTTTACATAGTTTCAAAGTATCTCCTTATGAAATTTTCATCAACTTGTGTCAGGCGGGGCTTGGGGGAGAATAACTTCACCGTGAAGCTGGGAGCAGCCTGGCAGTCAACACTTTCACTGGGTGACCGGAGTGAACGTCATCAGTGATGGGACAGATTGGAGTCATGTGCCATCCAGTAGGCAGTGAGAAGAACACAGCATCATTTCCAGAAGATTCCTGCTGAAGATGGGTGACCTGAATCTAACCATGAGGCAAAGCTGGAAAAAAACAAGTTGAGGAACAGAAACAGAAATAGATGGCCTGAAATCATTGAAAGAGCATGAAAATCAAAGTCAAAGAAAGACTGAGGGATTGTTTCAGGTTGGAGGAAACTGAAGGACAAGACGAGGAATGCATTTGGGATTCTGCACGGGGTCCTTCACTATAAAGAACATCATTGGACAAGTGACAGAACTTGAAAGGGGTCTGAGAGAAGGTGGTCAAGTGCCTGTGCTGATGTCCTGCTGTTGAGGGCTGTGGCGTGGTTGTATGAGGGGGTCCTGGTGGGAAACGGACATGAACACGTGGCGGGAGGGGCGTCAGGTTGGCAGCTCTCTGAGCAAACGTCTCCTGGATGCCCGCCCCATCCCTTGTCTGAGGGCTGAACGCTGAGTGTCTGGGCCTCCTAGCAGATGGGGAGACAGACCTGGGTGGACCTGCGATGAAGCTGCCTGTTCTGGGGTCAGTTCTGCCCCCTGCCCCCAAGGGAGGGTGTTTGAGGTGACCTGGCAACCTTGCAGGCTGAGTGGGATTTTGCACATTGAGGCCTGAGGAGTGGCCTGAGGCAGTGGCAGCCTCGTGAGCATAGGGGGGCACAGGTCGTACCCCCAGGGCAGTGTGAGGCCCGGTCTGGATGAGGTGAGGGGAGACGGGTCTGGACGGTGAGCCAGCACGAAGAGCCTTGGCCTTGACACTTTGGATGTGTTCCCTCTAGCTGTGGGACAAATTACCCCAGCATCAGTGGCTGCAAACAACAGACACCCTTCCACGGTTGGGGGCTGAGACTCTGAGAGCTGCCTCACTGGGTGGCTCTGGCCCTGCTGGTGGGGCTGGGGTCTCTGGGGGCTGACTTGGGGGCATTTGAGCTCGCTCACGTAACAGCCAGCAGGCCTTGGGTCCTTTCCGTCTGTCTTGGGAGACCTCAGCTCCTCTCCACGTAGCAACGCTTCTGCGTACTTCTGCTAATTTGACCTTGTGGCGGAGCCTGTGAGGCAGGCAAGATGGGAGTTTGCTCCCAGTGAGGCTGAGTGAGGTCACCCAGGGGCTTCCCTGGACCCAGTCCCTTTGAAGCCCACTGCTGCATACGGCCTGGAAGACGCCCCAGGCAGTAAGGCTCCGTTTCCGCTGTCTTCTCAGGGTGGGGAGACTCTGGAGGGTGATCTTTTGAGCAGAACTAATAATTTTTTATTTGTTGTGTATGTCATTCAAGATAACTCTACTACCTGTGGCCTGAATGTTTGTGTCCCCCCAAGGTTCATATGTTGAAATCCTAACCTCCAGTGAGTGTGATGGTTATTTGGATCTTGGGCCTTAGGGAGGTGATTGTGTCATGAGGTTGGAGCCCTTATGTATGGGATTAGTGCCCTTATAAAGGGACCCCAGAGAGCTCCCTGGCCCCTTCTGCCAGGTGAGGACACAGTGAGAAGATGCCCTCTGTGAACCAGAAGGTGGGCCCTCACTAAACACTGAATCTGCTGGTGCCTTAATCTCAGACTTCTCAGCCTCCAGAACTGTGAGAAATAAATGTTTGTGGTTTATAAGTCATTTCATTCATGGTAATTTTGTTATAGCAGCCCGAGCAGACTAAGACAAACTCCATTTGTTGGGTACCTGCACGTGGAAAGCTCCATGCTGGGTGCTTTCCTGTGCTGTCTCGGGGTGCCACCCTTCTCTGTGAAGTACGGCTGAGTGATTGGGCAGAGAAGGAGATGACAGAGGCCCAGAGGTTCTGTCATCTGCCAGCGTCGCTGCCCAGGCCTGTCTGATCCCGAAGCCAGACCCCCCTGGCACCGCTTCTGCCACCTGGGGCCCCAGGTGGAGGTGTGAAGAGCATCCGCAGACAGCACCGTGGCTGCGTTCTTCTAAGTAAGGGGACGTTGACACACAGATTTGCTTTTCTTTTGACAATAGCAAAAGAGGCCCACGTGGAGAATGTTTGGCCTGCACTGTGCACGTTTCAAAATCACATTGTTTGGGTGTTCGTATCACCAGGAAAGAGAGGCCTCATGTCTCAGAAGAGCCCTCAGTGGCAAGACAGGCTCCAAACTGGGTCAGAAATGGGAGCAATGAGGCAAGAGGTGGGTCTTACCTCTTAATAACAATCAGGAATAAGCAGCTCACTGGGGCAGTTTGTAACTAATAGGGAACTTTTGCGTGTATGAGAAAATGAAAACCAGTAAAACAGAGCTCAAGGAAGTTTAGATAATTGATGGTGAGTTCAGGGAGGTTTAGATAAGCAATGGCGAGTTAATAAGAGAAATATAACTTGAAATACTGAAACTGAGAGATAAAAGTGTCCCAGGAATATTAACATTTAATGAGACATAGGTGAGTATAGCCAAGGGCTCACCAATGAGTGTGGAGTCGAAAGTCAGGGAGGAAAGAGAGGACTGTTTCTTGGGACTGGGTAGATGAGACCGTGCGTGACTGATGGGGTCTGGGGGTGTGTGCTTGGGATGAAATGACCCCCACGATGCCGAGCCCTGGAGGAGATGGGGAAGGGGTGCAGTCTGGGCCGTGGAGATATTCTGGATATCAAAGATTTCTCCACATACACATCAGTCTTGCTAGATCACATTTCCTGGTTCTTTAGAAAATAACTTCGTTGTACTTTAGGACACTCTGTCCCAGGACCACACTAAAACATAAACAGAAAACTTGGACAGGAGTCTAGCAAAACAAAGATCTATTATGTGAAATGGAAATGCCTATAACAAACAGAACCAAAGATGCAGGCAAGCCAAAGGGATCTAATGGGGTCAAGTGATGCTGGCAGGTGAAGTGGTTGTGAGTCTTTAACTGGGAGGGTCATTTGGGGAGAACAGTAGAGACAGGCATGGTCAGCAGGCCTTGCAGGTTCTTGCTTGATGTCCTGGGGACGTTTTCTTCCTGAGGGCCTGGCTGAGGAAGGGGTTTTCACCCAGCCGGGAAGTGCAGTGCCACACAGGCTGGAACTTGACTCCAGGGTGATTCACGTTGTCTCTGGAAATGGACTTCTGTGAAGCTCCCCTGGGTAGAAGCTAAAAGAGAAAAGGCTTCTCAGCCATCTTCATTCAAATTGGAGCAGAAAGGAATGGGTGGGTCACTTTGGCAAAGAAAAGGCCTAAAGTTTATGGAGTATGAACGTTTTACAAGAAGCAAGTAAAATCATGGTGGATAAAAGGACTTTGTTCAAATGCCGATGTTTGATAGGCCTTTAAAGAGAATAAATAGGCTTTATTGATTTGCATGTGATAAAATATACCCATTTAATATTTCAAGTTTAATGAATTTTTAAAAATTTCAATGAATGTTTATAAATGTATGTACTCATGGAATCACCACCATAATCAGATACGGAACATTTCCATCCACCCAGAAAGTACCTCATGCCCCTTTGCGTCAGTTTTCTCTCCCCTGTGCCCAGCCCCCAGCAGTCGCAGCTCTGTTTTCTGTCGCTGTGATTTGCTTTTCCCAGAACGTCATTGGAATCATACGGCATGTGGTCTTATGTGTCTGGCTTCTTTCACTCAGCATATGCGTTTGAGATTTATGCATATTATTATGTCTACATCCCTCAATTTATCTATGGATTCTCGTTTGTGGACATTTGGGTTGTTTCTAACTATTGCCTATTATGAATAGAACTGCTATAAACATTTAGGTATAGGTCTTTATGTGAATATATGAAATCATTTATGGCAGGTGTATTCCCAGGAGTGAGATTGCTAGGTTATACGGTAAATATATGTTTAACTTTTTTTTTTTTTTTTTTTTGCGGTACTTGGGCCTCTCACTGTTGTGGCCTCTCCCGTTGCGGAGCACAGGCTCCGGACGCACAGGCTCAGCGGCCATGGCTCATGGGCCCAGCCGCTCCGCAGCATGTGGGATCCTCCCGGACCGGGGCACGAACCTGTGTCCCCTGCATCGGCAGGCGGACTCTCAACCACTGCGCCACCAGGGAAGCCCAAACTTTTAAGATCGTTTTCTAAAGTGGCTGCACCATTTTGCATTCCCAGAAGCCATGTTATAAGAGTTTCAGTTACCCTACATCCTTGCCACCAATACTTGATATGAGCAGTATTTTCAATTTTGCCCATTCTAGTAGGTGCATGATGGTATACTTTGTGGTTTTTATTTTCATTTCCCTAATGATGATGTTGAGCGTCTTTTCGGGTGCTTACTTGAGATTCATGTATCGTTCGTAACGTGTCTGTTTAAATCTTTTGCCCATTTTTAATTGGGTTGTTTTGCTTCTTCCTGAGTTTTAGGAGTTCTTTGTATATTCTGGATACAAGTCATTTATCAGATATATAGTATTTGTTTTGCAGATAGTTTCTCCCAGTCTGTGTTTGCCTTTTCATGTAATCATGGGTACCTTTTGAGAGCAAACGTTTCTGATTTTGATGAAGTCCAGCTTATCCATGTTTTCTTTTTATTTACTTTTTGTTTCCTAATAAAAGGTTTTTCTTCTAGAATTTTAGCTCTTACAATTGGATACATTTTGAGTTTATTTAAGTATATTTATGTGGTGTGAGATAAGAGTTGTAGTTCTTTTTTTTTTTTTTTTTTTGTATATGGGTATCCTATTTTTCAGCACCATTTGTTTCAAAGACTGTCCATTCACCTTGAATTACCTTGGCACTTTTATCAGAAACAATTGGCCATACAAGTGTGGGTCTACCTCTGGACTCTATTCTGTTCCACTGATTTATTTTTACCAGTTATTTTTATTGAGATATAAATCACATACCATAAAATTCACCATATCAAAGTGTACAATTCATTGGTTTTTAGTATGTTCACAAGTTTGTGCAACCACCAGCACTGTCTAATTTTACATTTTCATCACCCCCTAAAGAATATTTCATTGATTTTTTTCCAGCTTTGTTGAGATACAACTGACATGTAACATTTTATAAGTTTAAGGTATAATGTGTTGATCTGATACACTTATATATTGCAATATGACTACCATCTTAGTATCAGCTAACACGTTTATCGTGTCACTTAATTACATTTCTTTTTTGTGGTGACAACATTTAAGATCTACTCTCTCAACAATTTTCAAGTATATAATACAGTATTGTTAACTATATTCACAATGCTGTGTGTTACATCTCCAGAACTTATTTGTCTTCTAACTGGATATTTATATCCTTTGACCAACATCTCCCCATTTCCCCCAACCCCCCAGCCCCTGGTAACCACCATTCTACTCACTGTTTCTACAAGGTTGGCTTTTTAAAATTCCACATATAAGTGAGATCATACAGTATTTGTCTTTTCTCTGTCTGACTTATTTCACTTAGCGTAAGGTCCTTAAGGTCCATGCATGTTGTTGCAAATGGCAGGATTTCCTTCTTTCTCATAGCTAAATAATATTACACACACACACACACACACACACACACACACACACACAAAAACCTTCTTTATCTGTTCACCTGTTGACAGACACTTAGGTTGTTTCCATATCTTGGCTGTTGTGAAAAATGCTGCAGTGAACATGGGAGTGCAGGTATTTCTTCGCTATCCTGTCTTCGCTTCCTTTGCATATTTACCCAGAAGTGGAATTACTGGATCATACGGTAGTTCTATTTTTGACTTTTTGAGGAGGCTCCATATTGTTTTCCATAGTGGCTGAACCAATGTACATTCCTACCAACAGTGTACAAGGGTTCCCTTCTCTCCACATCCTCACTTGTTGTCTCTTCTTGATGATAGCCATTCTAACAGGTGTGAGGTGATATCTCATTGTGGTTTTGATTTGCATTTCCCTGATGATTAGTGATGTTGAGCACCTTTTCATGTACCTGTTGGCCATCTGTATGCCTTTGGAAAAATGTCTGTTCAGTTCCTCTGCCCATTTAAAAATTGGATTTTTTTTTTGTTGTTGTTGAGTTGTATAAATTCTTTATATATTTTGGATATTAACCCCTTATCAGATATATAGTTTGCAAATATTTTCTCCCCTTCCGTAGGTTGCCTTTTCATTCTATTGACTGTTTCTTTTGCTGTACAGAAGCTTTTTAGTTTGATATAGTTTCACTTAACTGATTTTTGCTTTTGTTGCTTGTGCTTTTGGTGTCATATCTAAAAAATTGTTTCCAAGACCAGTGTCAAGGAGTTTTTTCCCTGTGTTTTCTTGTAGGAGTTTTACAGTTTTAGGTCTTACGTTTAAGTCTTTAATCCACTTCAAGTTGCTTTTTGTGAGTAGTGTAAGATAAGGATCCAATATTATTTTTCTGCTTGTGATTATCCAGTTTTCCTAACACCGTTTATTGAAGAGACTGTCCTTTCCCAGTTGTGTCAATATTACTTGACCATATATGCTGGGATTTATTTCTGGGCTCTCAACTGTGTTCCATTCGTCTTTGTGCTTATTTTTATGCCACTACCATACTGTTTTAATTACTGTAGCTTTGTAGTATAGCTTGAAATCAGGCAGTATGATGCCTCCAGTTTTGTTCTTCTCTCCCAGGACTGCTTTGACTACTTGGGGTCTTTTGTGGTTCCATACAGGTTTTAGGATTTTTTTTTCTATTTCTGTGAAAAATGCCATTGGGATTTTGATAGGGATTCCATTGAATCTACACATAGCTTTGGGAACAGTGGACTCTTGTGATCCTGTGTATTTCTGTGGAATCAGTTATAATGTCTTTCATTTTATTTACTAGAGTCTTCTTTTTTTCTTAGTCCAGCTAAAGGTTTGTCAATTTTATCTTTTAGAAAAACAGGTTTTAACTTTTGTTGTTCTATTATTTTTCTGGTCTCTATTTTATGTATTTTTGCTCTGATCTTTGTTATTCCTTTTTTCTTCCAACTTTGGGCTTAATTTGTTTTTCTTTTCCTCATTCCTTGAGGTGTAGAGTTAGTTGTTTGAGATCTTTCTTTTTTCTTACTATAGGCATTTATCACTGTAAACTTAAAACTGCTTTTGCAGTATCCCATAGATTTTGGTATATTGTGTTTCCATTTTCATTTATTTGCTTGAAGATTTAAAATTTTTTTCTTTTGATTTCTTCTTTGACTAACTGGTTGTTCTAGGGTGTATTACTTAATTTCCACATATTTATAAATTTTTCCAGGTTTCCTCCTGTTGTTGCTTTCTAGTTTCATACCACTGTGGTCAGAAAAGATACTTGCTATGATTTCAATCTTCTTAAATTTGCTAAGACTTGTTTTGTGACCTAACATATAATCTATCCTAAAGAAAGTTCCATGTGTGCTTGAGAAGATCGTATATTCTGCCACTGTTGGATGGAATGTTCTGTATATGTTAGGTCCATTTGGTCGAATCTGTGGTTCAAGTCCAATGCTTCCTTGTTGATTTTCTGTCTGCATGATCTATCCATTGATGAAAGTGAGGTATTGAAGTCACCTACTATTATTGTGGTTTTGTCTATTTCACCATTCAGATCTGTTCCTATTTGCTTAACATTTAAGTGCTCCCATGTTGGGTGCATAATATCTTTTTCCATCCCTTCACTTTGAGCTATGTGTGTCCTTAAAGCTGAAGTGAATTTCTTGTAGGCGGCATATAGTTGGGTCTCGTTTTTTTTAATCCCATCCAGGCACTTCATGTCTTTTGATTGGAAAATGCAATCTACATTTTAGGTAATTGTTGGTAGATAAGCACTAACTAATGCCATCTTATTGTTTTCTGGCTGTTTTATAGTTCCCTTGTTTCTTTCTTCCTTTCTTGCTGCCTTTCTGTGGTGGTATGCTCCAATTCCTTTCTCTTTATATTTTGTGAATTTACTGTAGGTTTTTGCTTGTGGTTACCATGGGACTTACATAAAACATCTTATAGATGTAACAGTCTATTAGTACTCTGCCATTTAACCTTTGTACCACAGTTAAGTGGTTAACACACCATATTACAGTATTAGAGTGTTCTAAATTGGGCTATGTATTTACTTTTACTAATGTATTGTATATTTTCATGTGTTTTCATGCTACTGATTAGAGTCTGTTCGTTTCAGCTTGAAGAACTAAAGCATTTCTAATACGGCAGGTCTAGTGATGAATTCTCTCAGCTTTTGGCTGTTTGGATAATTCCTTATTTTCCCTTCATTTCTTTTTTTTTTTTTTTAAGAATTTATTTATTTATTTATTTTAGGCTGCGTTGGGTCTTTGCTGCTGCGTGCAGGCTTTCTCTAGTTGCAGTGAGCGAGGGCTACTCTTCGTTGCGGTGCGCGTGCTTCTCATTGTGGTGGCTTCTCTTCTTGTGGAGCACGGGCTCTAGGCGCGCAGGCTTCAGTAGTTGTGGTACACGGGCTCAGTAGTTGTGGCTCGCGGGCTCTAGAGCACAGACTCAGTAGTTGTGGCACACGAGCTTAGCTGCTCCGTGGCACGTGGGATCTTCCTGGACCAGGGCTCAAACCCATGTCCCCTGCATTGGCAGGCAGATTCTTAACCACTGCGCCACCAGGGAAGTCCTCTCTTCAGTTCTGAAGGATAACTTTGCCAGATAGGGTATTCTTCATTGGCAGGTTTTTTTTTTTTTTTTCCTTTCAGCACTTTGAATATATTATTCCACGCTCTCCTGGCTTGTAAGGTTTCTAATGAGAAATACATGATAGCTTAATTGGGTATTCCTTTATAGATTACAATCTCCTTTGCTCTTGCTGCTTTTAGGATTTTCACTTTGTCTTTGATTTTTGACAGTTTCATATAGTGTGTCTTAGAGAAGATCATTTTGGATTGAAATAATGGGGTGATCTATATCTTTATGAATGTGGATGTCCAGATTTTTTCCCCAGGTTTGGGAAGTTCTCAGCCATTATTTCTTTAAATAAGTTTTCTACCCCCTTCTCCCTCTCTTATCTTTCTGGAACTCCAGTAATTCATATATCAGTTCTTTTGATGGTGTCTCATGATTCACCTAGGCTCTCTTCTCTGTTTTTCATTCTTTCCTGTTTATTCTCCTCTCACTGGGTTATTTCAAAGTTCCTGTCTAACTTACAGATTCTTTCTTCTGTGTGGTCTATTCTGCTGTTGGTACTCTCTGTTGCAGTTTTCATTTCTTTCTTCGAGTTCTTCAGCTCCAGAATTTCTCTTTGGTTCTTTTTTTATAATTTCCGTCTCTCTGTTAATTTTCTCATCTTGTTTGCATATTGTTTTTCTGATTTCAGTTTTTTGAATTGCCTTTCTGGGTTTTCTTGTAGCTCACGTTTCCTCAGAACAATTATTTTTCATTCTTTATTGAGTAAATTGTAGATCTCCATGTATTTGGATTTGGTTACTGGGAAATTATTGTGATCCTTTGGTGATGTCACATTTCCTTGATTTTTCATGTTCCTTAGAGTTTGTGTCCCTGTTTTCATATTTGGGGTAGCAGTCACCTCCTCCAGTCTTTCCTAACTGCCTTTAGGAGAGATTCTGAAGCTTCCTTACACCTTGTGTGAATACACCTGCTCCACACCTCCCGTTTTCCTTTATGGCAGAATTCTTAGGCTTGTGTGTCTTCTCCTGATCTTACAACACACTAGGCTGGCTGTTGATAGCCTCTCGTTTTCACAAAATAGGTGCTGCAGCTCAAGTTTGTGTTTTCTTCCTAGCCTTCTACCACATCTCGCTCTCAGGAGCATGTAAAGGGAGCTAGCCTGGGAGTGGGAGGAGGTGTGGGTGAGGCACGCGGGGTGCTGGGGGTGCCCGCAGGCCAGTTGGGAGGATCCTTGAGTGAGGCTTCCCCAGGGCTTGTGGACAGGCTTCCTGATGGAGTCCATGATGTAGACAGCAATTAATGACCTCCGAAAATCTAATCAGCTCTTCTTCCCATCTGCTCCCTGCCTCCAGTCATGGAGCCCCTGATTTAATACTGTGGATTCTGTGAGAGAGAAATGAGGCTCTTTGGCAGTGTCCCTACAGCTGGGGAAGCTGGGTGCTCACTCACCCTCTCCCTTTTCCCCAGGGGAGAAATCATGGGCCAAGAAGGTCTTGTTTAGCCATAAGTGTTCCACCTTGAGGGAGGGGTGATGCTGGCATAGTCAAGCTGTTCCTCTTACCTGACCAGTGTGTCCAAACACATTTTTTTCCTGCTCTGGTGGAGTGCTGGAACCTCTCCTCTGGAAACCTGGATTACACCAGGGCTCTCTCATCCGTGGGTGACTGCCCAGGTCAGTGTTCTCCAGGTGCTCCGAGATGGCGGCTCAGAGGGGCTGGAGCCACTCACAGGTTCCTGCTGGTTCCACAGCCCCTGTTACCTGATGTGCAGGTGGGCAAGACTCCACCTGAGTCCCTTGGCAAATGGCGCTGGATCCCACAGCTCCCACGGCGGTGCTTGTGTTTGTGGATGGATGCTCATTTTTGTTGTTGGCCGGGGGGACAACATCGAGGGACATCTTGTGACTCAGTACAACGTTGACCTTGATGTCTATAATTTCTCTAATTCCACAGTGTTCTATGTACAGCTCTATAGTAAATATTGAAATACAAGCTTTGTTCAGCTTTTTCAATATTTTCGCTATTCTGTTTGCTACTTTGAGCTTTTATATACATTTTCGAATCAGCTCATCAATTTCTACCAAAAAAACCCCAACAAAAAACCCAGAACCTATTGTGACTTTCATTAAGATTATGTTGAATCTATAATTAAATTTGGGGAGAATTATCATTTTTACAATATTGAGTTCTGATCCATGAAAACATGGTATATCTCTCCACTTGTTATATATTTAATTTCTCTCAACAGTGTTTTAAATTTTTAGCTACAGGTCATGCACATATTTTGTTAACGTCCATAAGTATTTCAGATTTTTTGGTGCTATTGCCAATGATACTGGATTTTTAAATTTCAAGTTCCCACTTTTTAATATATTTTATATTTTAAAATATACTAGTTCTCTGGTAGTATACAGAAATACAGTTGATTTTCACATATGGATCTTGTAGCCTAAGACTCTGCTAAATTCACTTATTAGTTCAAGTAGCTTTTTTGTCCGTTTTTTAGGATTTTCTATACAATCATGTCAATTGCAAACAAAGATAGTTTTATTTCTTCCTCAAGTGTATGCCTTTTATTCTTTTCTTCTTTATTACCCTGGCTAGGCTGCACTGTCCCACGTTGAATTAGAAGTAGGGAGAGTGGAATCACACTGCCTTGTTTCCAGTCTGAAGGGGGAAGTGTTTGATTATGCACCATTAACACCATTAAAAAGGGTGTTTGCTGTAGGTTTTTCATAGATGCTGTTTATCAGATTGAGGAAGTTCTCTTCTATTCCTAGTTTGCTGATAATTTTTATCATGAATTGTTGAATTTTGTCAAATAACTTGTCCTGCATCTATTAAGATCATTGTAAGGTCTTTCTGTTTGAATCTGTTAATATGGTGATTCATTGATTAGTTTTGAAATATTAGACTTACATTCCTCAGATGAAACAGTCCTTGGTACTGATGTATCATCCTTCTTATATATTGCTAGATTTGATTTGCTAATATTTATTTGTTCAGGACTTTTTTGCATTTATGTTCGTAAGAGGTATCTGGCCTGTAGTTTTCTTTTCTATGAATGTCTTTATTTGGTTTTGTTATCAGGGTAATATTGACCTCATAAAAGGAGTTGTGAAGTATTCCTTCCTCTTCTGTTCTCTGGAAAAGTTTATTTAATACTAGCATTATTTATTCCTTAAATGTTTGGTAGAATTCACCAGTGAAGCCATCTACCTCTCTGAGTAAGTTATAGAAAAGTTATAGTTACTTTTTTAGTGAGCTTTGGTAGTTTGTGCCTTTAAAGGAATTTTTCCACTTTAAGTTGTTAAACTTACTGGTATAAAGTTGTTCACTGTACTCCCTTATTACCCTTTAATGTTTGTCGGTGTCCTGTCTTTGATTTTTTATGTTGGCAATTCATAGTTTCTCTCTTTTTTGGCAAGGGGCATAAAAGTAGAGCAACTAGTACAATGATTCTCATATATCTATCACCCGGAGTCAATAATGATCAACATTTTGCCACATATGCTTCATTAATCCTTTTTTTTTTTTTACTTGAATATTTTATTTATTTATTTTTAAAAGATGCTTTAGTTTTTTCATTTGTTTTTGTTTTTTTGGCTGCATTGGGTCTTTGTCGTGGTGCGTGGGCTTTTCATTGCAGTGGCTTCCCTTGTTGTGGAGCATGGGCTCTAGGCACATGGGCTTCAGTAGTTGCAGCATGTGGGCTCAGTAGTTGCGGCACGCAGGCCCTAGAGCGCACGGGCTTCATTAGTTGTGGCGCATGGGCTCAGTAGTTGCGGCGTGCGGACTCGAGAGCGCAGGCTCAGTAGTTGTGGCGTATGGGCTTAGTTGCTCTGTGGCAAGTGGGATCCTCCTGGACCAGGGATCCAATCCGTGCCCACTCTGTTGGCAGGTGGATTCTTAACCCCTGCACCACCAGGCAAGTCCCTACTTGAAGTGTTTTAAAGTACTACACATTATGATATTTCACAACCCCCAGATACTTCCATATGCATCTCTTAAAAGCTTTTTTTTTTTTTTAAATAGAACCATATGCCATTATCCATTCCTAAAAATATTAACTGTGATTCCTTGGTGTCATCTTTTACCTAGGCATATGCCTGTAGGATTTTCCTGATTGTCTCAGAAATGTCATTTTATAGTTGATATGTTCAAATCAGAATCCAGACAAGGTCCACACCTTACCCAGGGCTGTTATGTATCTTAGGTCTCTTAATCCAGGGCAAACCACCCTTACTTTTATTTTTATATTTTTTTAAATTTATTTTTATTAATTTATTTATTTTGGCTGCATTGGGTCTTCATTGCTGTGCACAGGCTTTCTCTAGTTGCGGCGAGCAGGGTCTACTCTTCATCGTGGTGTGCGGGCTTCTCGTTGCAGTGGCTTCTCTTGTTGTGGAGCACGGGCTCTAGACACGCGGGCGTCAGTAGTTGCGGCACGCGGGCTCAGTAGTTGTGGCTTGCAGCCATGGAGCGCGTGCTTCAGTAGTTGTGGCGCACGGACTTAGTTGCTCCACGGCATGTGGGATCTTCCCGGACCAGGGATGGAACCCGTGTCCCCTGCATTGGCAGGCGGATTCTTAACCACTGTGCCACCAGGGAAGTCCCACCCTTACTTTAAAAAAAATTTCTTCCACAGAATGTTTCACATTCTGGGTTTATCTGTTTGCTTCCAGTTGGTATCATTCCATGATAGGAGTTTCTTCAAGCTGAGAGTAACTGTGATATGCCTTGGAGCCTCTGTCCCGCTGGGGATCCTTCCTTAGCTCTTATGCCCTGGAGGGGTGTGGAGTAGGGGCACCTCCCATTTCACGGCCTGGGGAACATCTGCTTCTCCATCCATCTCAGGCCAGGCCACTTCTGTGAAGCCTGGGTTTCCCTCACCTCTGACCTCCACTAACTTATGTGTAGCACTTCATTATGTATCTTTGTCTTGTACGCTGTGGTTTCCTGTGTGTTTTAAGTCTTGCCCTCACAAATCTTTACTCTGTTACTGTATGTGTTCTTTAAATGTAATGTAATATTTTATGAAAGCATAACACATCAGAGAAGTGTAGAAATCAGATAGCTTGATGGATTTTCATAATTGGAGCACACCTATGCACCCAGCCCCTAGATCAGGTTGTCCTCATGACCTTCCAGGCATCGCTTTCCTCCCAGCAGTAACCTCTGTCCTGACATCCAGCAGCAGAGATTAGTCGGGCTGTGATTTACCTCCGTGTAAATACAATCATGGGAATTTCCTGGCAGTCCAGTGGTTAGGACTTGGCTGTTTCACTGCCACGGGCCTGGGTTCAATCCCTGGTCAGGGAACTAAGATCCCGCAAGCCTCACGGCGCAGCCAAAAAAATTAATTAACTCATTCATTTTTTTAAAAAAGTAAATATATAATCACTCAGTATATGCTGTTTTTGTCTCTCACTCAGCACTGCTTTGAGGTTTATGCGTGTTACACAGAACAACCTTGTCCGTTCTCATTGCTGTAGTGTTTTTCTCAGTTTACCGCTGTTCATTAGCCCACTTTACTGTTGAGGGACATTTAGGTAGCGTCTAGTTTTGGGCCATTCTAAATGGTGCTGATCGGAATATTCTCGTAACTGTCTTTTTGGTGAACCTGCATCCGCCTTTCTGCAGCACCTCTGCCTGGAGTGGAGCTGCCGGGTGGCTGGGTCCGCAGAGGCTTAGCTTTTATAGATGCCGCCAAATGGTCTTCCACTGCGGTTGCACTAGATCATTTTTTAAAACCCAGAATCTTGCCCTGTCACTTCGTAGGCTTACCTGCTGCCCTTCATTACCCCCATCACATGGAGTTGAAATCCAGAGCCCCAGCCTCCCTCCTTGGCCCCTTCTCCAGTGCTCCTGGTGCCCAGGGGTGCCCAGCTGTCCCCGCGACTCAGACCACCCCGACCCGTGCCTGCCTGTTGCCTGCATCTCCTGGAAGCCTCTGCTCTTCAGGCAGTGCTCTCCTTTAGGACATGTGATGCCCTGCTTCCCCGTACATGCCTCCTCCCTCCTCCCCCACCCCCTGCCCACAGTCTTATAATCATCTTTTAGTGTATCTGCCTCCTCAGGCCATCATCGTGTTCCTGGCGCTTAGCACAATGCCTGGCCCAAGTAGTTGCTCAGAAACTACTGAATGAGTGGGTGAATGAAAACCTTCAACTAGCCTGGAGGTACTGAACGCTGGGCAGGTGACAGTAACAGAAACTTGGTGGCTGGTGGATCACTCCTTGCCTTACAAAAACTTTAAACCGGGCTTTGGTCTGTAAGCTGAAAAGAGCAGGGCTTAAAGCACAGCCCCTCCCCCAGGAGTGACAGGTGGGGAGTCGCAGGCAGTTTATCATCTTTCACATTTCACAGCCGTCATTTGCTATGAACACCAATGAGAGCTTCAGTGTTTCTGCCACTAAGAAATGGCAGCAATGTGTGTTTCTCCTAGTTGACCGCAGCATGTATTGGGAGGAGTTGTAGAGATTTTGGATTAAGCCTTGACTTTAAATCCAGGCCCTTCCATTTAATAGCTGTGCTGTTCTGGTTAAATAACTCTTCTGAGCTTCAGTTTCTACGTGTGAAATGGGACAATAATATGTACCTTGTGGGGCTGCTGGAGGATTGGCGAGTTCTCGGAGATCCGTCGACAGTCCCCATAACGACAAAGTTTCTTCCCTTCTCCCAGGGCAATAGGTGAAAATAACAAACTGCACTTCAGCCAGTTTCTGCTGGGCTGTGTCTTCCTCGAAGATCTGGGCGGAGCTGGATTGCACTGGCACCTCTCCTTTTTCGTGGAGGAGAGGAGGGCTCAGCCTGCAGCCTGGGGAGAGAGCGGATTGGAGGACAGGGCCCCTCAGCTGCGGGGGGCGGGGGCCAGGCGGGTGCAGAGCTGGGTCTCAGGCCCCCAGGGGGACACCGGGCCGGGAAGCATCTCCTTTCCTCTTGGGTGCTAGCACCTGGGGAGGAGATGTAGCCCCCTGGGCAGTGTGGCCCCTGTGAGTTAGGGACCAGTGCTCTGGAGAATTGTCTTTAGTCCAAGATGGGTGAGCAAGAGGGGAGAGAGAAATTCCTTGACTCAAAAATAATTGAAATCATTATTGTATTGAAACAGTTTACGTGGATTTTGAAGGATTAGCTCCCTGCTGCCTCTGCACCAGGTCCACACTGGACAGCAGAGCCCTGGTCCTGGTTCTTAGGGGCCCATTCAGAGGACCGGCAGAGTGTGCATTGTTTTTAGGGGCTTCAACTAGGACTTTGGTAACCCTTAGACAGTTTTGTGAAGCATGGCCCTCTGGAGGAGATTGCTTTTTTCCTCTTTTGGGAGGAATTCCTGAGATACCAGGGAAATCTAGTAATACCAGCACAGGAGAGAAGAAGGTACAGCTCATCCCACTGACCACGGGCTGGACCCACGACAGATGAGACGACTGATTTTCTTGCCCTTGGCTGACATTGCTTTGTTTGGGTTTTTTTTTCTTTTTTTAGGAAACTATTTTTATTTACTTATTTTTGGCTGCATTGGGTCTTTGTTGCTGCACGCGGGCTTTCTCTAGTTGTGACGAGCAGGGGCTACTCTTCATTGTGGTGCATGGGCTTCTCATTGCAGTGGCTTCTCTTGTTGTGGAGCACAGGCTCTAGGTGCGCGGGTTTCAGTAGTTGTGGTGTGTGGGCTCAGCAGTTGTGGCACACGGGCTTACTTGCTCTGTGGCATGTGGGATCTTCCCAGACCAGGGCTCGAACCTGTGTCCCCTGCATTGGCAGGTAGATTCTTAACCACTGCACCACCAGGGAAGCCTGCTTTGTTTTTATATAAGAAAGTTGTTTGGTAACTAAAATGCTCAGGCTATTTGATTAGGAAAATGGCTGGATAAGCCCAGTGGAGGTTCCCTGAGTCCTTCTCTTTATTATGATCAAAAGATCATGTAAACTTAATTTAAAAAAAGGAAAATCCCCATGATGAAAAACAGTTCTGTTGTTTTTGAAACAAGTTTGAAAAAGTGATTAAACTGAATGTAGCAGCGTCTCTTCTCTGATGACCACAGAGCGCTAACAAGGGATTTTTACATTTTAACTGGATTTTGCTCTCCTAGGAGTGGACCGCGTGTTGTCTTTTAAGTGCTTTTCAGAAGCCAAGTATAGACCAAATTGGGCTTTTTAGTAATATTTCGGGTCCTGGGATCCGCCCCAAAACACCAGAGGCCAAGGTGTGTGAAACCGGGGAAGGCTGGTGTCGGCCTCCAGCCGGTCCCAGTAGCTTTTAAGGTAGGTTTTTGCTTTGCTTGTTTGGGTGGGGATATAGTTTCTAAGAGGGTTGGATTTACTTGGTTTAGTGCATTCAGTTCCTTCAAAGCCCCAGTCACTCCAACAAAATATATTTTTCTGGGAATTCTGGACTCAAAGTATTGACTTCCGTCAGCGAGCAGTGACCAGCTGCATGTTCAGGACTCATGGGAATGTGAGTAAATGGATCCACTTTATGTAAAGTATTTAAAAGCATGTTCAAACGGAATATTACTCAGCCATAAAAAGAAATGAAATTGAGTTATTTGTAGTGAGGTGGATGGACCTAGAGTCTGTCATACAGAGTGAAGTAAGTCAGAAAGAGAAAAACAAATATCGTATGCTAACACATATATATGGAATCTAGAAAAAAAACGGTTCTGAAGAACCTAGGGGCAGGACAGGAATAAAGATGCAGACGTAGAGAATGGACTTGAGGACACAGGGAGGGGGAAGGGTAAGCTGGGATGAAGTGAGAGGGTGGCATGGACATATACACACTACCAAATGTAAAACAGATAGCTAGTGGGAAGCAGCTGCATAGCACAGGGAGATCAGCTCGGTGCTATGTGACCACCTAGAGGGGTGGGATAGGGAGGGTGGGAGGGAGACGCAAGAGGAAGGAGATATGGGAACATATGTATACGTATGGCTGATTCACTGTGTTCTACAGCAGAAACTAACACACCACTGTAAAGCAATTATACTCCAATAAAGGTGTTAGAAAAATAAAGCAATGTTCAGCAACATGCCCTTAAGTTCCTCCCTTACTCCCTTTTTACTTGTAATTCAGTTTTAACTTCTCTCTCAGCTGTTTTAGTTGAATTTTACTTGGGTTAGAAAAGCACTGAAAGGATTTGAATGCTTTGGGAACACTTAATTAATCAAAAAACCCATCAGGCTTAATTTTGAGTTCTGTGTTTTCATTTTTTAAAAGGCTTCTTTTTAAAAAAGTCTTTAAAACTGGAGTTATTGTGTGTGTGGGGAGTGGTTCCTCCTTCAGGCACTCTGAGGAAGGCGTTGGCTTTTCTAGTTCGCACTCCTCTTGGCCACCTGACTGCCTCTAGGTAGCCAACATCTTGTTAGAGAACTTAAGCTGGTTTTTAATAATAATCTTAGCAAAAGGTAATTCTGAAGGTGAATCTGTTATCGCTACCGCAAGCATCGAGTCCTGGATTCCAGAGCCCCTGGAAACGGAGTTCGTGTTGTTCCTGATTTGCTGGGGCCGGCAGTGCCGACCAGCTGGGGCCCCTGTGCTGGTGGTTTCTGAGCGGTGCTCGGGGTTCCCTTTGTAGTGGAGGTGCTGTCTCCCAGGGTTTGGGGTTTGGGGTTTGACGTTTGACGTCTTGCAGTCGTTTTTGGCGGTCATCTGCCAGAGCCTTCCCAACTAATTCATTCTGTCCCACAGCGTTGGCTACTGGCCGGCTCTCGATGGTAGCCAAGCTCCTGTTGCCCACATCTCCCACCACCTGCTGTGGCCTTGCCCCCTTGGCCTGGGTGAGGTTGGCAGTGGCCTGGCTTTGACCTTTGGTCCCTCTTGTTCCTCCAAAGCTATGAAATATTACATTAAATACAGGGGGCCTAGCCTAGCCAGGGCCTTACCTGCATTTGTAACTATTTTATTCACTTTCAGGTAGGCCTGACTTCTAAAATGGTTATCTAGGAGTTGTTGAAATGGGTGTATTTCTCTTCTTTTTAGGACATTTTGTTAGCCAACGACCTAGGAGGGAATGAATGGCTTTGTGTGATATTTTCTAATTGTTCTTCTGTGCTGCTTTTAACTTAAAGTTGCGTTCCCAAACTCCCATTTCTCACCTAGGAAAGCAAAAGAGTCAAATAAAAATCATTTTAAGTTACACATTTCAGCCTTAAAATGTTTCTGAAGGACGAAACCTTTTAAATTGTCCACTAATGGGTTGTCATTCCCGTTCCCTCCACTGCTTCCTGCCCGAGTTGTCTTCAAGAGGAAAAAAAAGATCTTTGGGGTCATACAACGTAGGGTGGGAGTTACCTGCCTTCACCCAGACCTGCTGGCCCTTCCGGTGCCCTGCAGAGGGGGTGCGGCTGGGGGCAGACCTAGATTCCTGGCTCTTCCCCGTTGACTTGCTCCAGGCAGAGTAAACATGCTTTGAGCAACTGCCAGCAAGCAAGTTAAAAGCTGCTCCTCTAGCAGGCCTGCAAAAAACATTCTAAAAGGCAAAGCATTTGCTGCGTTTCCTAGGGGGCAACTGTGGGAAGTCTCTGCTTGGTCAGCAGCCAGTGCAGACGGGCCCTGGGTGGCTAAAGACAGCTGGCGAGGCCCCATCTTAATCCCATTCCCCGCCCCTCGGAGGCCCCTGCGTCCTGGGCCACACCTAGGACTTCTCTACCTTTCCACTGCCCTCCTTCCAGGAACCCAGGTAACAGTCACAGAGAAGTCTGTCTTGTTTCATTGTATGTTGGGTTCCAGAAAATAATTGAGTTTAAGGGAGGCCACTACAAAGCTGTTTTAGAAATACTTTGGAAATACTCAGATGATGGTGGAAATCGAAATGAAAGATGTTAAGTTTTTGCTGCTGATTAGGGATTGTGAAGTGTGTTGAACTCAGATAAAAATGTAAACTGGTAATAATTACGGAGTGAGTAGCCTACGGATTGCCTTCTTTCCATGATCCCATTCAATCTTTTTTTTTAGCTCAACTTTCCTTGATGTGTGATTTACACACAAGAAAACTCACATTAAGTACAGATGGATGATTCTGACAAATGTATATGCCCGTGGAACTACTGTCCTAATAGAAGAAATCCCCTGACCCCATACTGGCTGGTCCGAGTACTGTCCCTAGAGGTTGGTTTTGCAGCTTCTGGATGAAGCTTTTGTCGGGCATGGATGTTTACTGCTGCTCCCGGGAAGGCTGGGAGGCAGTGCCTGGCCCTGAGTCACAGTCTGAGTCCAGAGCACTTCACCCTCCCTGGCCCTTGCATCCGTGTCTGGGCATCTGAAGGAAGTGCTGGTGGAGCCATAGGACTGAATGTGACGTCCATCGATTTTGCACCCTGAGCAGTATCTGAACCTGTGGTTTTTGGGATAGAGAAATTGAGAGATTCCAAACAGGCTGAAGGCCTGCGGGACCTCTTTGGGAATCTGGACCGAGAGGGAAATCCCTTGGCTTACTGCAGCAAGTATTTATTAAGTGGCTACTGCATGCACTGAACTGTGCTGGCTGACGTGGAAGATGTGAAATGAAGTTTAGGCCCCCCACCCTTGAGGAGCTTTGTGGTTCCAAGAAACAGTTTAGAAAGAATGATTCCAGGCAAGACAAAGTGCAAAATGAAAATGCGGGGTCCCTTGTTCAGAAGGCAGGAGAAGGTACTGTTAAAGTTCCTAAAATAGGCAGCCTTTTCCTTTCTTCAGTCTCTCTTGACTTGTCATGGTGTTTTTCAGTTGCTATTTTATTATTTATATTTTATTTAATTATATATTATTTTATTATTTATTGTTATACTGCATTCTCAGCCTTGAGTTTTTCATTTATCTTTATGTTGCGCAACTTCAATTTTAAGTTTAAATGCAAACATAGGAACACTTAACTCATATGTATGACAGTATTTTGTAACTTGTGCACACCTATGTACTTTATTCTTACCAGAACTGGAAGCTCTGCTCAAAACTGCCTCAACTATATTGATTTCCCTTCTTGACATATGCCAACTCTACCAACACTGTCCGCCTTCGGCGCCTGGTGCTGGAGCGGAGACTGCGGACGGGAACCCGGGGGCTCTGGGGGTTGCCCTTGCCCCCCATGTGTGTCTCGTGTGTGTGGCTGGCCTGTTGGGAGAGGCACCCAAGGAAGGAAGGAGAGGGTAGAGTTTCTGGCCTGCTGGTGTTTCTATGAACGCCGTTGTTGCGTCCTTCCTGCGTTCAGAGCCGGTTCTGCTTGGAATGGAAAGGTGGCCTCTCCCGGCTGCGCCAGGTGTCGATGTAGCTCGCGCCTCGGCCTTGCTGAGTCTCGCTGATCCCACCGGTCGTGGGTCCGCCGGGATCCTGTGCTTCTGGGTCGTGGGGAACACGGTGAGCCGCTGGGGCTGCACGGACCTCCTCTCCTGGCTAGTAGGCGCTCGTGCCCTCATCACTTACGCAACACACGTCCAGATACGATTGCTAACTGTCCTGGGATAGGGACCGCTTCTGGGTGCGCATTCCCCGGGCAGGCTACCTGGTGTGTGCTCCGCGCCTGCGGAACACCTGCGGGCACCTTAGGGACGAGGATGGAAATGGAACCTGGTGGGGGGTGTTCCCGGGCCATGGCTGCCGGGGGCCCTTCGGGGGCTGGGAGTTGTTCCTGTTCTGCGTCTGCGCAGGAGGCAGGAGAGGACACTTCCTCCTGGAGCTGGCGGAGCCCCTGCAGGGCAGGGAGGGGCGTGAAAGCAGGTCTTCAGCCTGGCCATCTGTGTACATCGCGTTTCATCTCCTAGTTTCCCCCTCTGTAAACTGGACAGCGGTGGGGAGTGAGGCGATCTCGCTTTGAGTGTTAGCGTAAGCGAAGCATCTAGCATCTAACACGGTAAAAATGCTCTCAGTCCTGGGGGTGGCATTATTCATATTTTCCCCTCTGAGCCTGAAGCCGCGCCCACCGGGCAGGTGGGCTCTTGGTGATGAGGACTGTTCCGGGGGTCCGACTCGCCAGGACACGAGCGGTGCTCCCCCGGCCGCGCCTCCCGGTGCCTGGGAGCCCGCCGCGGGCAGCGCCTCCGCTGCAGCCGCCCGCTCCGCATCCCACCGTCCCCTACGGCCCTTTCCCGACGGCGCCAGGCCTGTCCAGCTGCTCCTGACGGACCTCAGAGTGCGCCTGGCGGTGGCCGACCATCACATCTCCCTAGTGGTCACTGTATGTTTAAAAGATGGCAACACAGTGGCCTTTAAAATGGTGTGGCATTAAAAGTTTTCTTTTTCTTCTAAGAATTTCTGGCGTGGGCAAAGCGTAAAAGCCCGCGGGACGGTTGCCAGGCAGCACTCGGAGGCCCCGTGGGGCATCAGGACCGGGACGCGCCGCTTGTCCTCGCGGACCCGCGAAGGCTCGGAGTCTGGGGAGACTGCGAGTGTGGACCCAGCCTCTGGATTTCAGAGGCACTGCGTCGCCCGGGCTGCTGGGCTCACGTCAGAAGGGTGTCCTGCCATACACGTTTCTGGGGTCTCCAGCGGGGCGGTGGGCAGGAAGCCCTGGCGGCTGTTGCAAAGAAGGCAGTGCGAGGGGGGAGCATCAAAGCGGCCACAGGACGCACGGCCTCCCTGGAAGTGCCCGGCCTGGGAGAGGCTGACCGAGCTCCAGGGCAGAGGTCGAGGCGGCTTGTTTTTTCACCTGTTTCCTACAGCCCTAGAAACCTCTGAAGAATGACTGTGTAACTATAGCAGACACTCAGGCGTCTCTCCAGGGACAGGAACGTTACAGTAGGAAAGGACAGCGGTTCCTATACAAGGAGAAACGAGCACACATCACACGTGCCTTTTACCGACGTTCGGCGGCCCTGAGTAACGTCGGCTGAGGCCATGCCCGGGCCCGTGGCCACACGAGGTAGCGCATGGCTTCCGGGGCAGCGCATGGCTTCGCTGAAGCTGGTCCTCGCTGTGACAGGGGCCATCACGGGTTCGGTGGGAGTCAACTTTGACACACGATGTTGAACGAGAAAAGCTACTTATACAGCAGGCAGGCGGGGAGGCAGAGATGCGGGGCTGCTGGGCGTCCAGACAGGGGCGAGCGGCAGAGCCGTAACTTGGTGCGACCGAAGCCGGTCGTTTCACCTGTCTTTTCTAGCACAGTCTGACCTCTACAGCAGGCAGGCAGTGTTCACGGCTTAAGGATTTATCACTTAGAGAAAACAGTAAAATCTGTATGTCATCATTTCCAGCTGTCTAGCATTTCCTCCTGTCATTAAATATTAATACAGGACGAATATTTTTGTGGAGACACCTTTTTTCATTTTTAAAGGTTGTTTTCACGTTAGAAGCTGGTGTCCATTTAAATCCTTTGGCAGCTGGTATGTGTGTGTGTTTCTAAATATGGTCCCAGTGTGTGCAATAGTTAATTTGTAAACTAGCAGATTAAACTCTAAAATTAAGTCCTGCCTTTTACACTCTTGCCACCAGGTGGCTAAGAAAAAATATTAAGCAGGAAAACCCCAATAATTATGCGAAGGACTCATAATGACTTTCAATTTCTGCTTCAGCAATGAAATATGAAACTCTAGATGGACTGTGTTTCAGTAAGAAAACTGCTGAATAAGTGACAGAGGCATTTCAAGCAGTGCCAGGCCAGATGGACATTTCCATGAGTGTTTTTGTTTTCTTAAATATTGACAATGTTAAACTAACCAAATTTTGCTGAAATAAAACTTTTTGAGACTCTCTCTGAGCCTCTTCCACCTCTGGGCTGACCCCTGGATGTCCACATTATTCCTAACTAGTTGGGTTTGAGACAAGGGTTCAGCTTTTGGGCTTTAAGACTCCCAAGGGGAGGGTGACTAAGTCCTGATCACAGCAGGGCCTCCCAATCAGGAAAGTTGCTTGCAAAGGCATCGCTTGAGTTCATTTAGAATCAGTTCTAAAACCCAAAAGTAAAATGCATCAAGTTGAATGTTAATATATCTTGTATGTCTCTTCCACAGAGTCTTTTATTAATAAGATATTATAGGGAAATCTATGCATGGGGGGTGGTGACATAATAGGGTGGAAACGCCTTTAGGCTTTCTCTTCATGGAATGCACCTATTAAAGACAGCACCATGTGGCACCCCCCACCCCGTCCCACGTTGCTACGGCATCTTGAGATGGTGGATCTTGTCCGGTGAATTCAAAACCCAGTTTTGAATACAAAAACCAGTTTCCTCGCCGGTGCTCATGTGGCCACTCAACTTCTGTGCTTTCCACTTTGCCCTCCAGTTATCTAATTTATTAACTTTGACAAGTAACCTCTTGGTTGTACATGATTTTATTCACAATTCATTTTTCTGACTCAAAGTGAACATGAGTGCCTTAATCCTCTAATGGGACTTAATTGCTTGTTTCAGTGCTTAACTCTGATCCTTTCTCAATCCCCACAGGGATGAGGCTCTTCCTGAAGGATCTGTGTTTGTTGTTCAAAACATAATCAGAAAGGTAATGATGTTTTTCTTGTGAAAGGAGCCAGAAATGCAGAATATTAGTTTTCTATTACGTAAGTAGTATTCTCAAACTATTATTATAAAGGATAAAATTCAGTAGATAAAATGTAGAAAACTATAATTTGATCATTCTATGAGGCTACATTATTTCCTAGAAAAGTTTAAATTTTTATTGCCAGGTTTTTTTTTTTTTTTAATGGAAATAAGCTATCATCTTCTGTGGAAGAAAGTTACTGAACTGATTTTCTACAGAGTTGGAATCAACACCCTGTGGCTTAACCATGATCATTTCTATGTAATATCAATCACCTTCCCAGGTATTTGCTTTGGCTCTGAAAAATGAAGGCCACAACTAATGCTTGATACGGCTTGATTCCCTCTCCCATTTATTATGTGGAATGTTCTTGTTTTATTTATAAGGGGCTTCCTTGAGAAGAATATAAGCTAGTAGATATATAAGATCTTTATAAAGGAAGGAGTTGGGATGGAGAACTTAGGCGGGAACAGGGTCAAGGGGAAAAGGGAATTAATTAACCTTCATCGGGTCCTGAGGCCTGACCCACAGTTGGCAGTCAGTAGTGATTAGCTCTTAGGGAGGCAGGATGAATGCAGTTTTAAAGAACAGGCATAGAAGTTCAGAGAGTTTAAATAACGTTCCCAGAGACCCACCGTTGTTTGTTAGGTGGTGGAGGTGGGAATTTGATTCAGGCCTGTCATTGTACCACAGTGTCCTTCTTTACACTTACGTGTGTGCACTGTGCCCTTTAATGGCCATCCAGCCCAATGATGTTCCCTGCAGGGGCTGGCCTGACCTGACCATCAGTGTCCTAGAACAGGCCTACCTGGGAGCATCTACTTCACATTAAAGCAGAGATGCAACCGCTCCTGATGGGCACTCTTCAAGTTGCTCTGGAAAAGCCCAAATGGCTCACCTACAGCTGTTTCTATCCGTTATTTATTGAATCAAGTACTTGCATTTTATTCAAGATGCCAACCATAACCCATTGCCGTGGAAGGAACTACTACATGGCAGGAGGAGAATGGGGTGGAAGACAGACTGTAATGTATGAGCCTCAGAAGGTAGCATTCCCTTCTGCAGCGGCAGTGCTGCCCTCTCGTAGCCTGGCCCAGAGGTGTGTGTCAGGAGGGGCCCAGTGTGTTTGTTTCTGGCCTGAGTGAATCACAGGCATATTTTGAGTTAGCCCTGGCTGTGGTCTGAGCGGATCTGGCCAATGAAATAGTCTTTTCACATATTCTGATGGCTGTGACCTTCACAGCAGCCCTTGGAAATCAGCTGAACACGACGTACAAGGAACAGGAGTATAGGGCGATAAGGAACGCGAAAAAGAAAAACTAAACCCAAAGCTAGCAGAGGAAGGAAATAATACAGATGAGAACAGAGGTGAATAGAGAAAAATCAATGAAACCAAGAGTTGATTTTCTTAAAAGAGCAACAAACTTTTTAACTAGATTAACTAAGAAAAAAGAGAAGATGCAAATAACTAAAAAATGAAAGAACGTTAAAACCCATTTTACAAAAATATAAAGGATTGTAAGAGAATACTGTGAACAATTGTATGGCAACAAATTGGTAACCTAAATGAAATGGATAAATTCCTAGAAACACATACCTTACTAAGACTGAATCATGATGAAATCGAAAATCTGAACAGACCTATAACTAGTAAGAAGATTGACTCAGTAATCAAAAGTCTCTCCACAATGAAAATTCCAGAACCAGCTGGCTTCACTGGTGAAGTCTACCAAACATGTAAAGAGAATCAGCATGAGTTCTTCTCAAACTCTTCCCAAAAATTTAAAAGGAGGGAAACACTTCCAAACTCATTCAATGAGGCCAGCACAACTCTGATAACCGAAGGCAGAAGAAGACACTATAAGAAAAGTACAGACTAATATCTCTGACAAAGATTGATGCAAAAATTCTAAACAAAATACTAGCAAAGAGAATTCAATAACACAAAAGGATTATATACCATGACCAAGGGGGATTTATTGGAATGCAAGGATGGTTCAACATATGAAAATCAGTCAATATAGTACACTACTACCTTTTTTTTTTGCAGTACACGGGCCTCTCACTGCTGTGGCCTCCTGCTGTGGAGCACAGGCTCCAGATGCATAGGCTCAGCAGCCATGGCTCACGGGCCCAGCCACTCCGCAGCATGTGGGATCCTCCCGGACCGGGGCATGAACCTGTGTCCCCTGCATCGGCAGGCGGACTCTCAACCACTGCGCCACCAGGGAAGCCCTATAGTACACTACTGTAACAGAATGAAGGAAAAAAAAACTATCGTCTCAATTGGTACAGAAAATCATTTGACAAGATTCAACACCACTTCATGGTAAAACACTTAAACTAGGAATAGAAGGAAATTACCTCAGCCTAATAAAGGCTGTATATGACAAGCCCATAGCTAACATCACACTTAATGGTGAAAAAGCTTTATAGATAGGGATGTTTGCTTTTACCACTTTTATTCAATATAGTGATAAAAGTTATACGTGGACAATCAGGCAAGAAAAAGTAATAAAAGACATCCAAATTGGAAAGGAAGAAGAAGGATTCTGTCTGTCCACATGATCTTATGTAGAAAATCCTAACATTTCTACAAGAAAACTATTAAAACTAGTAAATGAATTCAGCAAAGTTGCAGGGTACAAAATCAGTGTACAAAAGTCAGTTGCATTTCAATACATTAATGATGAACAATCCAAAAAAAGTTTTTTAAACAATTCCACTTACAATAACATCAAAAAGAATAAAATACTTAGGAAACTTAACCAAGGAGATGAAAGACTTGTACACTGAAAACTACAAAACATTGTTGAAAGAAATTAAATAGGAAGACCTCTTCATGGATTGGAAGACTTAATATTGTTAAGATGTCAGTACCACCTAAACAGATTTAATGCTATTCTTGTCAAAATTCCCAATAGTGTTTCTTTCAGGAAAAAAAACCCCCCAAAAAAACCCATCCTGAAATTCATACGGAATTTCAAGGGACCCCAAGTGAGCAGAGCAATCTTGAGGAAAAAACAATAAAGTTGGAGGTCTCATATGTCCTGATTTCAAAACATACTGCAAAGCTACAGCAATCAAAACAGCATGATACTGACATTAAGACAGATATGTAGATCAATTGAACACAATAGAGAATGCAGAAATAACCCAGAAATAAATCCTTAGATATATGGTCAAATGATTTTTGACAAAGGTGGAAAGACCAACAGGGAACAGATGGTCTTTTCAACAATTGGAAAACTAGATATTTATATGCAAAAGCATGAAGTTGGGTCCTTACTTTACACTGTATACAAAGATTAACTCAACATGGATAAAAGTGCTCAACGTAAGAGCTAAACTATAAAACTCTTAGGAGAAGACACAGGGCAAAAGCTTCATGACACTGGGCTTGGCAAGGGTTTCTTGGATATGACACCAGAATGACAGGCAATAAAAGCAAGAATTGGGTGACATCAAAATTTAAAACTTCTGTGCAGCAAAAAACACAATCAACAGAGTAAAAAGGTGACCTCAACCTATGAAATGGGAGAAAATATTTGCAAATCATATATCTAATAAGAGGTTAATATCCAGAAGATACAGAGAACTCCAGTAACTCAACAAAGAAAAAAAGTCTGATTAAAAAACAGGCACCAGGGCTTCCCTGGTGGTACAGTGGTTGAGAATCCTCCTCCCAATGCAGGGGACATGGGTTCTAGCCCTGGTCAGGGAACTAGATCCCACATGCATGCCACAACTAAGAGTTTGCATGCCACAGCTAAGGAGCCAGTGGGCTGCAACTGAAGGAGCCGGCGAGCCACAACTAAGGAGCCCTGCCTGCTGCAACTAAGACCCAGCGCAACCAAAATAAATAAAACAAAACAACAACAAAAGAAAAAACAGGCAAAGGACTTGAAGAGACATTTCTCCAAAGAAGATATGCAATGGCCCACATGAAAAGATGTTCAACATCACTAATCATTACAGAAATGCAAATTAAGACTCACGATGAAACAAAATGAAAAGACAGCCCACAGCATGGGAGAAAATATTTGCAAACGAAGTGACCAACAAGGGAATTAATCTCCAAAATATACAACAGCTCGGGCTTCCCTGGTGGCGCAGTGGTTGAGGGTCCGCCTGCCGATGCAGGGGACACGGGTTCGTGCCCCGGTCCGGGAGGATCCCACATGCCATGGAGCGGCTGTGCCCGTGGGCCATGGCCGCTGGGCCTGCGCGTCTGGAGCCTGTTGCTCCGCAGCAGGAGAGGCCACGGCAGTGAGAGGCCCGCGTACCGCAAAAAAACAAAACAACAACAACAAAATACAACAGCTCATGCAGCTCAATATCAAAAAAACAAACAACCCGATCAAAAAATGGGCAGAAGACCTAAATAGACACTCAAAAGGAGACATACACGTGGCCAAAAAGCACATGAAACGATCAACGTCGGTAATCACAGAAATGCAGATCAAAACTATTATGAGGTATCACCTCACACAGGTCAGAATGGCCATCATCAAAAAGTCTGCAAATAATAAATGCTGGAGAGGGTGTGGAGAAAAGGGAACCCCCCTTACACTGCTGGCAGGAATGTAAATTGGTAGAACCACTATGGAGAACAGTATGGAGGTTCCTTAAAAGCTAAAAATAGAACTACTATATGATCCAGCAATCCCACTCCTGGGCATATATCCAAAGAAAACCATAATTCGAAAAGATACATGCACCCCAGTGTTCACTGCAGCACTATTTACAATAGCCAAGACATGAAAGCAACCTAAATGTCCATCGACAGATGAATGGATAAAAAAGATGTAGTATGTATATACAGTGGAATATTACTCAGCCATAGAAAAGAACGAAATAATGCCATTTGCAGCAACATGGATGGACCAAGAGATGATCATACTAAGTGAAGTAAATCAGAAAGAGAAAGACATATATAATATCACTCATGTGGACTCTCATTTAAAAAAATGATACAAATGAACTTATTTACAAAACAGAAAAACACTCACAGATTTCAAAAACATTATGGTTACCAAAGGGGAAACGGGGGGGGGGGATAAATTAGGAGTTTGGGATTAACATACACACAATACTATATATAAAATAGATAACCAACAAGGACCTACTGTATAGCACAGGGAACTCCTCAATATTCTGTAATAACCAATATGGGTAAAGAATCTGAAAAAGAATGAATATATGAATATGTATAACTGAATCACTTTGCTGTACACCTGAAACTAACACAACATTGTAAATCAACTATACTCCAATAAAAAAATTTAAAAAAACCCACAGTGAAATACCACCCCACACCCTTTAGGATGGCCACTATAAAAAAAGAGAGAGAGAAGGGAGGAAGGGAGGAAATAAGTACCAGTGGGGATGTGGAGAAATTGGAACCCTTGTGCACTGTAGGTGGGAGTGTAAACTGGCTGTCACCAGCCTCTCTGGTCCCCAGAGTTGCTACATTACTGGCTTTCTCTTGGCGACACACTCCCGTCTCCGGTACCCTAGTGAACTCTTCTCACCACCCGTCTAAGCAAGCAGCTCCTGAGGCACTGCTGCTTCCTGTCCCACGTCGAGCCTCCAGAAGAACACAGTGGCCGAGCCGGGGCCCCGTGAGGGAAGGCCCGGTGGTGCAGTGGTGCGAGGAACAGGCTCCTTTATCCCCGCTCTGTCCCTAAAGGCCACTCCCCGTGACCCATGAAGACAACAGATGGGAGAGGGCAACGAGATTCTGGAAGATAGACAGAGAGATGAGTGCTGGCTGACTCAGCAGCCTCGAGACACCGGAAACCTAAATCCCTGCTGGGAAGCCCGCCAGCAGCACCCCGGACGCCAGGGAAGCTCCCACTGCTGCCCTGTAGTCGTGTGAGGGCGGGGTGAGGGGTGGAAAAGGAGGAGGGGGCCGTTTGAGCGGGAAGCAGAGACCCCGACCGTCCCTCTGCCCAGCAGGGCAAGGGTGGGTTACTGTCGGGAGAAGCTTAGCGGGAAGTCTGGTGTCGGGAGGACCAGGCCCAGCCAAGGGTGCAGGCGAGGGGCACCCTAAAGAAAGACGGGGAGGGAGAGGAGTCCACATTCCTGTGGATTCCATTATCCAGCCCTCACGCCAGGCCGGCCAGTCGACAGGCTCCCCCTCACACACAGCTTCCTGCATGGTGTCCCACTTTCCACGTGAAAGGCCAGCCAAGGATACTGAGGTGCTTGAAGAAAACCTCTTAAAGAAACATAAAACAAGGAGAAGAGAGGAATTTAGGAGAAGTAGAGGCAATACTGGGAAAGATAAACTTAAAACCCCTCCAAATTCATGATGAGGAGAGATGGGATTATGCTGAGAAAGAACTGGATGCTGACGAAATGAGGGAACAGGAAAAAGATCTTGGAAATAAATATGGTGGCAAAAATATTTTTCAAAATAATAGAAGTGCTGGAAGATAATAGACTACAAAAAGAAAAATGGGAGATTAATCCAGGATATGCAACATCTGAGTTCTGGAGACCCAGAAAGAGAACAGGAAGGAAGGAGAGGGAAGAAAATTCCTAGGACCCAAGATAATGAGTCTTCAGATGGAAGTTTCTGGCACAATGAATGAAAAAATCCCACATGGAGACTCCTTATTATAGAACCTCACAATCCAAGGGCGAAAAGAAGCCCCTAGGAGCCTCCAGAGAAGAACCTGAGTCCCGTACAAGTGGTTGTGGGTCCCAATGGCCCTGGATGTCTCAGCATGAACGGGAGCATCAGAAGACAAGGAAGAAACGACTTCAAAATTCTGGAAGAAAGCAGTGAGAAATCTCACCTAGTTACACTGTTAAGTGAGGTTGGGAAAGAACAAGCTTCAGTAAAATGAGGGAGTCAACCAAGAAGGGGCCGTGGGACGCAGGGACAGGGCTCTGGGAGAAGCGTGGGATGCACTGCAGACCAGGCTGGAGCAGGGAGGCCGCCGGGAGCCACAGCTCCCGGGAGGAATGGAAGCCGCGGGGGGTCAGGGCCGAAAGGGTTCCTCAGGTGCCTTCAGAAAACATGAGGCCGGAGGCTGTCAGAGGAACTGGAGCAAAGCGCAAAAAAGGAAAAAAGGCCGAAGTAATTTTCAATTCCAAAAAAAAACAAGAAGTCCAAGAAAGGAAATTAATCATAGTACACTATGTGCCTTATCTGAGAACAGTGTCTACATAGTCTTAATGCTGAACTGAATATGGATTTGACCAAAAATTGTGATGTGAGCCTATTGGAGGAATGTGGGGCGAGAGGCAGGCGCCAGGCTCTATAGCAGGAACGTCTGACGCAGCCTTACCGAGTGGGCGGGACCGGCCCCGGGTGTCAACTCCTGCACCACCACAGCAGTCCTCCAGGCAGGTGGCTGTCTGCCTCCTCTGACAGTCCAGGAAGCCGGGGCACAGAGAGGTTAAGTTGTTTGCCTAAAGTCACACAGCTAATAAGTGGCAGAGCCAGGATTTCAACCCAGGGAAGTTGGTTCTAAAGTCTGTGCTTTAAACCACTGTGCTCATCTGCTTTGGGTAGGAAGGCAGACAATTTAAAACATCGGGAAGCAGCGGTATAACCAACAACGTGGAGACAAATACCAAATGCAACAACAGTTCAGGGGCTTAAACAGGTCTCTTCAAGAGAGTGGGAATGGGTAGGGATTTTAGTTTCCTTGTGAAGTTATTTGACTTTATCTTACGGACACGTGTTGCTTTAAAATCTAATCAAAGGGCGGGGACACGAGAGCACCAGCGATCAGGAGTGACAAGCAATGTGATACCTCCAGTGTCAACTGGTCTGGCCCCGGCCCAGCTGTGTGGCCTCAGTCCTCACCAACCCGAGACTCGGCCTTGAGGGACTGGGCTGTTTCGCTGAGCTCTCAACTCTTCACGTTCTGGTAGCAAACAAGGCAAGCAGTGGTTTAGAGAACATGCGCCACGAAGAGAGCCAACCAGGGTGACGGAGAGCTGTGGTGGGTGCCGCTCAGGGAGGGTGTCACCTGGAAAGGGAGGCAAGGGCTCACGGCCACAGGCCCCAACAGGCTGAGCCCTGGAGAGTGTGCGGCCAGGCCCCTGGGGGCTGCACGGGGACAGGCCGGAGGGACCAGGCAGCGGGCCCACCAGGGTTTTGGGGGACGGTCCCGGCGAGGGTGGGAGCCGTGCATCCCACTTTGACCTGGAGTTGTTACTGCCAGAACATGCTGGAAGGCGGATGCAAGTGTGGGAGAGGGAAGGCGGGGCTGGCTGGGCTCCCGCCCGCCCTAGGCCCCCCGCTCCATCTCTCCATCCTCCCAGGCACGCCCTCCCGCAGCAGCAGTGGGCCTGCCGCCTCCTCGGCCCCTGCACCTCCGAGTCCAGGCTCTCCTCATTCACAGCTTGACTTGCATACCTGGGCAGCCGCCGCTTAAGCCTCACCACTCCGATCTGCCCTTCCTCTGCTGTCAGTCACTACAACGAGAGCTCCCATCCCGTCTCTGTCCTGCTGAAGGCTGGCGGCTGAGACCGAGGCGGCAGAGAGGAAGGGTCGGCCCGAGTGGGCAGCTGTGATGGCCTGTGGGCACCACCCATCCTCCCTGGACGCCCTGAGGAGGTGGGGCGAGGCCCAGACCCCCAGACCAGCCCGTGTTTGCTGGGAAGAAAGTCGAGTCCTGTGAGTTAAGTGTGACTTCTCCAAGGGCCACTTGGCCATGTGACTGGCGGCAGAGCCCGCTTGGCACACCGGGGCCATGTCCCTCGGTGTCTGAAGGGCTGGGGGCAAGCGGGGCAGCTAGATGCCAGGCTTGGAAGAGGGGCCCAGGCTTGGAAGAGGGGCCCATACATTTAACTTTTCGTTTCCATTTTTGTTTGAGTCACTTTTACACAAATCACTTTGGTCGGTTATGTAATAATCTGTGGCCCAGACCCAGGAAGGGGGGTAAATATTTACCTTCTCTCTCACTGGAGACATGGTCGGTCGCTGGGCTGAGTCACAGGGAGGCGGTGTCACCCTCTAGGACCTTGAAGAAGGAAGGAACACAGAAAGGTGCAGCTAACGTTTTGCTGCGTCTTGCCAGGGCCAGAATGTAAATTTACTGCTGAAACCGGAATTCTCTTTGGTAGCCGATGGCAGGTGATTATTCTTGTATATAAACATACACGTGTGTGTGTGTGTATATATATGTTTCTATTTGCTTATCGTTATTTTTACTTTT
Organism: Pseudorca crassidens; assembly: GCF_039906515.1. Classification (NCBI taxonomy): domain Eukaryota; kingdom Metazoa; phylum Chordata; class Mammalia; order Artiodactyla; family Delphinidae; genus Pseudorca; species Pseudorca crassidens. Next base: position 11,119,880 of record NC_090313.1, read on the forward strand.
CTGTAATATTTACTGTTTAAAGTCCTCTTAAAGAGACTGAAAACTAACTGCTCTACAAAACCGCACTTCTGCAGGGCTTGCCGCCACGACGGGCTGCCTCATCTGACACGAGTCGCTCTTCCTGGAACCCTGCCTGGGAAGGGTGTCGTCTGGTCGGGAGTGGAGGCCCGGGGCGAGGCCACCCGTTTCCCCGCCGCGTGGGACCTGTGCGTCCGTCCTCGCTCGCTCGCAGCTCCCGGCTGCATGGCCCACGTGTTCGTGTACGGGACCCTGAAGACGGGCCAGCCCAACCACCGGGTCCTGCTGGAGAGCGCCCACGGTCGCGCGGCCTTCCGGGGCTGGGGTCGCACGGTCGAGCCGTACCCGCTGGTGATCGCGGGGCAGCGCAACATCCCGTGGCTGCTGAACCTGCCGGGCCAGGGGCGCCGAGTGGCTGGGGAGGTCTACGCCGTGGACGAGCAGATGCTGCGCTTTCTGGACGAGTTCGAAGGCTGCCCGGACATGTACCAGCGCACCCGGGTGACAGTCGCTGTTGAGGGGGCGGGCGGGACCCTACAGTGCTTCGTGTACAGCACGGCCACCTACCCGCCCGAGTGGGTCCACCTCCCGTACCACGACGATTACGACTCACAGGGGGAGCACGGGCTTCGCTATAGTCCGCGGGAAAGCAGATGAGAAGTGCGAGGGGAACGGCCGCCCGAGGACCGAGAGCCTGGTGGTTGGAAGATGGCCTCACTGGTCCGCACTCACTGAATGCAAAAGCCCGAGAACACCCTTTGAAACAAACATTTATAAATCTCTATGGGGGGTGGGGGGGTGGGGCAGCCGATTTCCCAAATAATTTTGACATGACTAATAACACGATTGTTTCCTGAAATCTGTCTTGCTGATGCTGCTTTATTGCTTGCTGCTTAAAGAGCATCATGGGCTTGAACGTACTGGATGAGAAAAACTCAGAATTTTAATTCCCCTAAATGACATTTTGAAAACTCATGTTATGCTTTTATTATGTTGGTGTTTTTTGTTTTTTCCTTTGCTTTGCTTTAGTTTGAAGATAACATTTAAAATGAATATAAAGACTTTGTGTGGCAGCTAGATTTTAACAGCCCTGCTCTATCAGTTCTGTCTGACCTGTAGCACTGAGAAATTTTTTTAAAGTTGATTTTAGACGTCTCAATGTAATAAAAGAACCTCAAGAAAAACACGCTGTATTTTAGAGTACTTCTGAATATATATAACATCATTCTTCATAATTTTCAGATCAGGCTTATTACAGAGATTATTAAAGATCATTTAAGGTTAAACTAGATGTTTTGGGAAATCAAATATAAAAGCATTGGTGCTATTGTTGGCCCTCTTTTTAAGTCTCCTTATTTGGTAGAAGGTTCTTTTCATTCTCATCTAGCAAAATAGCAAGCGCCCACTTGCTGGCAGAGCAGCTGAACAGCCCAGTTTCAGACGGAAGCTCACGGGAGCGCAGGGCAAGGCGCGGTCCCTGCCCCCACAAGTGAGCAGCGTTTGGGGGCGGGCCTTTTGGAGAAGAACCAACACATTAGTAATTTGTTTTTCAGGCCTGACAGAAAGCTTCGCTTCCAAATACAAACAGCACCTAAAATAATTTTAGCAAGGCACGAAGTACCAATTACTACCCACCTCCATCTGATAATCTGTCAGGGTTAGAGTCAAATCAGCGTAGGACTCTGCCTCTACGTCCTTACCAGCAAAGTACGAAATGTATTCTGCGAATTTCAGAGCCAGGTGAAAATGCAGCGGCTGGTTCCGAGTTAAAGCTCGTTCTCCACTGGGAGAGCTCACTCGCTCTTCAACTTAACGGTAGACTGTGATCTGTAACTGCATCTGCCACAAAAGCATGACCGTGATTTTTAGCCCTTTTTTCTTAATTGGAAACTTGCTTCACAAAAACACAGAAAGGCGAGTATGGGTGTCAGCTGATGAGTTGTGGCAGCCCCGCCCACCACCACTGGGCCAGGGGAGCCCCGAGTGGTACCCGCACCGGTGCCCTGGGACGGGGAAGGGGGTCGCCCCTGGGGACTGGGGGTCCACACTCACCGTTAGAGCCACACAGGAGGGATTTCCAGGACCATCATCTGCGCTGTCTGGGCTTCGGGAGGTTATGAACGACCAGAAGCAGGAGTTAGGTCCTCAAGCAGGATGAAGCAGGTAATCAGGTTACAAAGTGGCAAATGCTAACAACGAAACTGAGGGCCAAGAACTGGGATTTATATAAATTTTTAAAAAGGATCCTGATGAAACACTAGTATTTAAAGTCTACTGGCACAGCCCATAGCCTCTTATGTATATTGTCTTCATTCAAAAAAAGGGCAAACTAATATTTAGACAAATGTTCAGTTTTATTGATTTAATTTTGACACTAGGAAATCTCACAGCAGAAGTACAAATCCTTTTTTTTTGTTTTTTTTTGCGGTATGCGGGCCTCTCACTGTTGTGGCCTCTCCCGCTGCGGAGCACAGGCTCCGGACGCGCAGGCTCAGTGGCCATGGCTCACGGGCCCAGACGCTCCGCGGCATGTGGGACCTTCCCAGACTGGGGCACGAACCTGCGTCCCCTGCATCGGCAGGCAGACTCTCAACCACTGCGCTGCCAGGGAAGCCCAGAAGTACAAATCTTATGTACAAGTATTTATATATCAGTAAAAATTTCCATTGGTGATTTTTTGGCAGAATGTTGGTCTTGACTATATGTGGAATAAATATGACCATGTAAAATCTGCTACACAGGGGTGTTCCTGCAAAACGCTTGAATAAATTGAGTGTGAAATAACAATAATACGAATGGCTAATTAAATCGGGTGATGACTGAAAGGCTATAAATACTTCATTCCAGTTCCACTAGCAGATCTCCTTCTCCAACTGTGTCTCCAGCTTTACAATGCACCGATTTCACCTTGAATTAAAAAAAAAAGGGGGGAGGAGGGTAAGAATTATTAACTAGACCAGGAGGAAGCAATCTCGTCATCCATTTCTGGACATGAAGGGAGAGCCTGGCGGGCTTTGGAGCAGACAGAACATTCGGAGGTAGGGCGTCCATCATAGGGGACCTCGAGCACAGGGACGTCCTCGCTGCCGCCGTGGGCTGTGAGTCGCCACCTTCCCCTCCTTATCTTTGTCGGTCCTAAAAGCTGCTGGTCGCAGGGCATCTGTGCTGTCCTTTGCACAGGGTGCCCTCGGGGGTCTCAGCTGGCAGTGATTATGCTGGATGAGCCTCCACACCCGGGAGAGTTAATGGTGTACTTAGTGTTAAACAGACAAACCCATTCGCAATTATACAGGAGTCAAAACAGGTACTAATTAACAGGAGAAATTCCCTAGCCTGACCAGAAGCCTCCTTCTGAAGGGAAATTAAATTCCTCAGAGAACGAGCGCTGCTCTTGGCGGCGCGACGTGGGGCAGGCACTGGGCTCCCGTGACGCTGCCTCCGTGCCCTTTCACTCCACTGATTTCTCCCGATTTTAGTCAACTTTTGCTTTCCCAAATTTGTGTTCACTTTTAAAACTAGAGACAGTCATTTGACTTGGAAGTTCTTGCTGGGGCATGAAGATGAATGATGACGGGTTGGAAGTTAACTGGCCGTCTGGGCAAGTGGCAAACAGGAAAAGTGGAGAGACGTGGGGTTGGGTGCCCTGGCCTGTGTCCCCGCGTCTCTGCCATGAGCCAGCAGCAGCGAGAAGGGCCTTCTCCCCTCGAGTTCCAGCCCGGGGTCTCTCGGGACCAAGAGAAGCTGTGCAGTGACACTTGAAAGGCCTCGTTCCACAGGAGCTATTTGCACTGAAGTGGCCGCTTTTTATGATCTGAAGCCGCCGGTGTTTTTACAGGATGTATTTGTCATGATGCTGCGATTCCAGAGTGGAGGACCTGCTTCCACTGTGAACAGGCCCCCGGGAGGAGAACTGGCCTCTCAAAGCAAAAACTGCCAGCCCCAGGCTCAGGGGCCCGGTCCTCCCTGCCCTGTGGGGCAGGGCCAACGTGCAAGTTCACCCAGAGCCCATCACCACCCTGACAGCACCAGGGCCTCCCCAGGAGACCCAGGCCCCGAGGACATAGACCACGCAGACGGGGAGGGAACTAAGGCCATGTTCACTTTGGCGTCAGTGCCTCAGTCCAGCACACGGGCCGCTGGTGCATCTGACATATATTCTGGGCCCCCAAACGAGGCCAAGTGCTCGTCACAGAGGGGAAAGCTCATGACAGTAATGCAGCGTAAATGCTGACTAACCCCAAGGGACAAACAGAACAATTTTTACAAGAGCAGAAACCAACACTTGTTCATTTCTTAAAGGGTCATCAGGTATGAAAAGCAGGATTCCCCCGAAGCTGCAGAGCATGCCAATCTCCTCTCCCAAACCCCGAGGAGACTGGGTGCAGCCGTCTGATGCCCCTCCATCCTGGTCACACGCTGGGCCTCTGCCCTCCTGGCTGGGGCTGGACTGGGGCGTCCCCCTTGGCCTGTTCTCTGAACATCGGTTTCATTTCCTTTGGGGCAGGCAACTGGAGGCTGTGTCTCTCTGATGCAGACTTCACTGGCAGCTGACAGTACCTTCTGCCAGGACACCCACTGTCCCCAAGGCTCAATCGCGCCTTCCAGGCATGGCCACAGTGCAGGACACAGCCAACCTACACTGCTGTCCCCACCCCACCTGACCTGCCCTGTCTCTCCTTGCTCCACTGTGTGGTACTTTCAAACCAAACCATCCTTCAGAAAAGGATCCTTCTGCTACAAGTGGTGCCTTTCTAGTCGCAGGAAGAATAATGAAGTTATTGCTTAAAAAGACTTTTCTATTTTCTTCAATGAGAAAATTCATTTAAGAAGTTTTACTCTTAACAGATGTCAGTACTAATACATCTTTTTTTCCCTCCCTAAATCGTTAGGTCCCACGCGTGGATGTGGGTCTTTCAGCTTTTTTTTTTTTTTTTTTTTTTAATTTATTACCCAGGGATTCCCTGGTGGCGCAGTGGTTGAGAGTCCGCCTGCTGATGCAGGGGACATGGGTTCGTGCCCCGGTCCGGGAAGATCCCACATGCCGCGGAGCGGCTGGTCCCGTGAGCTATGGCCGCTGAGCCTGCGCGTCCGGAGCCTGTGCTCCGCAACGGGAGAGGCCACAGCAGTGAGAGGCCCGCGTACCGCAAAAAAAAAAAAAAAAAAAAAAATTTATTACCCATTTACTTATTTTTGGCTGTGCCGGTTCTTCGTTGTGGTATGCGGGATCTTTAGTTGCAGCATGCGGACTCTTAGTTGCGGCATGCAAGCAGGATCTAGTTCCCCAACCGGGGATCGAACCCAGGCCTCCTGCACTGGGAACACAGAGTCTTACCCACTGGACCACGAGGGAAGTCCCCCTTTCAGCTCATCTTGATCTAAAAGTGAATTGTTCTCTTTGTGGAGAAATTATCTTGAAAAGTTGCATTAACTTTTTTTTTTTTTTGCGGTACACGGCCCTCTCCCTGTTGTGGCCTCTCCCGTTGCGGAGCACAGGCTCCGGACGCGCAGGCTCAGCGGCCATGGCTCACGGGCCCAGCCGCTCCACGGCATGTGGGATCTTCCCGGACCGGGGCATGAACCCGTGTCCCCTGCATCGGCAGGCGACTTCTCAACCACTGCGCCACCAGGGAAGCCCCGAGTTGCATTAATTTTTGCAATCTCTAAAACCATTTCCTGCTGTGTCACCTAAGTCTCAGATAACTAACTGCCTCTAAGACAGATGTAAACATTAAAAATTAAAGACCCCTTAATTCGAAAGACATTAAGGTGAAGAACAGTTGTTCTTTGACTCCCTGGATGTCACACAGACTCTCCTAGAAGGCCTGCAGGTCACGTGAATGCAGAACACAGAGAGCCCCGATTGCAGCGCCCTCGTCCGCAAGAGGGAGAGGCTGGGAGAGACCCCGTCCGCTGTCCCCCTCAGGCCTCAACCGTCCAAGATTCCAAGGTGGAGGTTCTGCTTCCTGTCACAGCGGCCTGGGCTGGGGGGACCTCGGGGACATACCTTGCCAGTTTTCCCAGCTGTCATACTGTTCTGCATCTTCATGGCTTCAATCACACAAATTTCCTGACCTTCTGCTACCTGGAAAATGAACAAAAAGTGGACAGAAGTTTTAAGAGCATTTGAATTTTGCAAGAATGTTCAAGAGTGAGGCCATTAAGAGAATCTTTTTGTCAAATGCTCTGAAATATAATCCAAACAGCAGCAATAGCCTCTAATACTTCGTATTCCAAGTACATCTTCGGGGACCGCAGAGAAAGGCCATTCCTTCTATCATCAAGTCCTTGTTAGAAAAACATCCCTGATATTGGAGGCTCTGGATGCTGCTTGTGGGGCCTCTCCTGGGAATCTCTGAATCTGCCTCTGCCACAGAGCTGTGGCAGAAATGGAATGCCTTCCACTTACGTGAAATGTCCAGGATTAGCACGTCTCTACGGACAGAAAGATCTGTGGCTTCCAGGGGCGGAGGGGAAGGGGGAGTGCTTGCGGGTGGGTGCAGAGGTTCTGCGGGGGTGATGAAGTGCTCTAGGATTGACTGTGGCAATGGTTGCACAATTCTGTGAACAGACAAAAACCACTGAAGTGCACGCGTTAAAGGGGTGATTGTATTGTATTGTGAAGTTTTATCTCAGTAAAGCTGTTAGCAAAAAATGGAGTTTCTGTCCGTAGCCCTGGGGGGCCGGGAACAACATCCAAGCACCCGGGCCATGGGGACCGCTCTCCCAGCCTTTGCATGGCATGCCAAGGACTGACAACCGGGTGGCTCCCAGAAAGCGCCTTCAGGGAGTGATTTCTGGAGCTCCACCCATTCCTTGCAAGGAGGCCGGTAGCTCCCAGGGGCACTGGCTCAAGCTTCGTGCTCAGCTGTTTGCCTTCTTGGGTGAGGGAAGTCCAGGCACAGCTGGGTATAAATCCCCTGGGGTTAAACCTGGGACTCCCACCCAGGAGTCAGCTGTGACTAAAGGCCCTTGTATCTATTCTCCTTTCTCTGCCCTTGATGGGTAAGCACCAAGGAACTGGGCTTGCATTTTTCTCCCATCTTTGTGAAAAGGGCCTTGAAGTCTTTGAAATGGGCGAGCTGAATTTCCTGGGGCACCGGCTGTGTGGGGTGCTGGTAGGCATCCTGGCATGGGGCTCCTGGACCCTTGTGCTCATCCAGCGTTGCAGAAGTGCCTGGAGAATGTTCTTTCCTGAAATCCCCAGACGATCTCCAAGCCCCCCTCCCGGCCCCCCGTGGGGCACAAGCTGTCTCGCTGGCATCGGGACCGCCTGAGCCCTATGCGTTCCTCTCCTCTGCTGATCAGGTGGTGGGCTGCTTTTTCCTGGCACAGAAATATAGGAAGAGAGGGGATGCCAAAGCTTTGGTGCTGGCACGGAGGCGACACTGCGCTGGAGAGCTGGGCACACACGCCGTGCTCGCGGCCCTTTGTGACTCACCGTCACCTGGCACCTGCATTCCAGAGAGCGGAGAACTAACTTGCTAGGGTTGCTCTTCAACACGCAGAGGGAGAGCAGTGAGGGAGGCTCCAGGGCAACGCGGGTCCCAGTTGGGGTGTCAGAACAGCCAGCCCTCAAGGCGTCATTTCCGAGCCTTTTTCTCCCTTTTTCAAAGGCAGGCAGGCAGGGACCAGACAAGATGGGAGGAGGGCACGTCCCCAGAAGTAGCGCCTGCTGAGTAACTCCACACACAAAATGCTGGCGGGCCCGGGACACGGCTCTCAGGCAGAGGCTGAGGGTCCAGAGCTGGCCTCACGCAGCAGCATCCCCACTCAGAGACGGGGCATCCCGGCATCAGGGCCCGTGGCTTTCTGGGAAATGGATCTGATATTCAGCCACGGAAATTCCATCCAACAATCAGTGATCGGCTCTGGGAACTCCTTCCTCCCCGATGGACCAGTGCCTGCAGTGGGCGGCTGCGTGCATACGCCTCGCCCCCTCCCCCAGCCGCGCTTCCTGTGCTGGTGTCTGAGCGCCCAGGGCCCGTCTGACCAGGACCAGCCCCAGCCCCACGGGCTTCTCTCGGGCGGGCGTGAGCTTGCTCTCCTGCAGCTGCTCGGCCCACTGCTCAGCGCCGCTGGCCAGAATGCTCTGTGGGATTAAGTGAATTCGCAGTTAACGCGACTATGAAAAAGAAACAAATGAAGCTGGGAGATTTCCAGTGGTCACTAAGGGGGTGGAGACCAAACTGACAATGATGTCCATAAGAAACTCGCAGAAGGATGGCCGGGCCCCGGGCCACAGCCCCACTCCAGGCTCGAGCTGGCCAGGCTGGAGGTGAGTGAGAGCAGGGCCCGAGAGCCTGGGAGCAGTGGGAGATGGACGTGAAGTTTCTGGGGCTCCACTGTCGCTGTCCACTGACCGCCTTTCCTGGCAGCTCTGCGTGCTTGTGGCGAGGGTGATCTGCAAAGAGGTGACTTGCAGGCAACTGCGAGTGGTCGGTCCCCAATCATCCATCAGAAAAACAAAACCTCTGATTTAGCCGGAGACAATCCAGGAGACGTGGGCAAGTCTCCCAGGTAAAACACCCCCTTCTCTCAGATGGTGTCACTCTGGCAATGTGATTAAAAGGGCTTCAGAGAAGGTGCCTGCGGATTGGAAGTGCCAATCTGCTGCCAGACGGGCAGCGCCGGCTGCCCTGAATCTGGAACCATCCTCACGGCTCTGTCGTCCTTTTCTTTCCTGTTTCCTCTCCCTAGTTTCTTTCCCTGTTTCTGCTGGTCTCATATTATTTGGTGGAAATTTAAGTAATTCATTTTTCTCTTTCTCCGTTCACTCACAGCAATCTGCTTTGTGGTTTGTTTTTGCTCATTCGTTCCTAAAAGAGAAAGAACTCTTGGAAGTTGATCCTTGATGTTCCACCAAATAGTGAGACACATTTCCGTCAGCAGAAACATGTTATACGTGCACGCACGCAAACACATATACACACGTGAACTTGACCTAAATTCAAGCTATTTCATCCCTCAAAAACCCAAGTCAGGGAAGCAAATACAGTACAAACTGTACGTCAAAGAACACAGACGGGGCTGTAACTGGGGGCTGCTCCACCAACCTGCTGGGCCGCAGTTCCAACAATAACCCAGACAAAATGACACAGGCCTCTCACCTCAACAATCTGGAAGCCTCCTTGTCCAGAGGTGCCTGCACCCTCCCCTGCCCTCCCCGAGCTCCGGAAGGCACTGGAAACACCGCCTGGATTCCCCCGTGTGCTCAGAAAGTGGGGACATTAACTGGGTGAGCAGAGAGGGCGCCTCCACGGCCAAGTCTCCCTCGGACAGCACGCACGCGGGATGCAGCCACTGCAGGGTTTGTGGGCGCACACTTCCCCAACACTCTGGTGAATCACTGCATAACGACTTAATGATTGTGACAGGATGTCTCCAACATCGGGCTTACAGAATGGTCACAAGCCTCCCAAGTCTCTTTGATAAACCTACTCAGCCTGATGTACTTCTCCGCTCCCTGTCTAATTGGTGTAAAGTTTGGAGGTCTGAATCCTGTATCTTTCATCCGGCTTATTGCGTCCTCTCCTTTGACATGGGGTCAAGGTTCACATTCACATCTGATTATCAGAGCGCACTCATTAAGCGGGAGCCTGCCTTGCCCCAAAATGAGTAAGCTGGGGAGAAACCTCAGCCCATTTACTCAGCAGATTTTAGCATGCTTGGGAGGCCTGAATGTCACCCGGCACAGCTCTGTGCTGCAGAGTTTCAGACATCTCCAGCTGATGATTAATTGTGAGTGATGGGAAATAAAATCCAGTAAAGCCAGCTGCTTGCCACGGTCGGCAAAATGGCTCTGATGGATACAGGCTGCCAATTTTCCAGTTTTACTGGCAAGTCTTCCAAGTGTAATTAAGGGAAGTTATAAATGATATGGAAATCTATCAAGTTCCATTTATTTTCAGAGGACTCTTTCCCCAGAGACTTTTATCTTCAAGCTTATAGTCTGCTTTGTTGTGCTAATGATTTAAACCGCTTCTTATTTCTGATTAAAGCCCCCAATATCCTCTACCAAGTTTGCTTTACTCCTTCCCCAGAGATTAAAAGACACAGAACCTTCTCCAGCACATGTCCCTCTGGGACAACATGCTAAGGCTGGGACACATTTGGCAACTTGTATAGTTCAAACTGCAAATGCATGAAGAAAGCACCAAGAAGGTGCACGAAGAGAAAGAGAAGAGAGGGGGGAGAAAGATCTCCACCAAACATAAAAGGAAGCCCCCAAAGTACAGACTTGAAAGCTGTGCTCAGGACCAGATATTCATCAGAAGGTAGTGTAGCTCACTAATGTTATTTGATTTGGAATAAAAGCATGAAAATGATGGCAAAGGCCTAAAATTGGAGATGTAAAGGATGACTGCACAGTATTCCATTTCTCAATTTCATCCTTCAGAGCCACAAAATGGGGGTGATACAGTGACGGGATGAGATTTACAGTAACAGCTGTGGTCTTCCCACACAAGGGAGGCCCTTCTAATGGGCTAAGGTCTGTTTTGAACAGACGGGGAGGAACAAAACAAGGTTCCCTATTAAGAGTGTGCAGTCATATTTCTGATAAAGAAAATGATTATGGGAGTCAGATTTCCTCCAAGACAGTCCCTAACCCTCTTTTGTCGTCCACAACCAGGGCTGTTTTAAAGGTATTATCCTTTAGATATAGGAAAGAGGCCATAAACGGCGTGGAGGTTTTTCCCCTGTAAGCCTACTCTCTAGCAACTGTAAAGGATGCATAGGAAACTGTGCCAGTGGCATATGGCTTTCTACTGTGCTAAACATTCATACAAAAGACAGGTTCATCAGTCATTGGAGTATCTGGATAAAAAATTAGCTCCTGATGGATGGTATTTTGAGCTTACCTGCTGCTAGTACATTACCAGAGAAACACAGGTTTTGAAACCCACATGACATTAGAAACTGCAGACCATGAAATACGACACGTGCAGGAGCACATAATGTACGCCAGATTATACAAAATAATAAATAAGCTATTTAAACCCTCTGCCTAAAATTGGGCCCACTGCAAGGAACCCTGGGTCACTTCTACACAGGCCAATTAATGCACAGCATCTGCTGTATAGAAGCCGGGCATGAAGCACTTCCGAATGATTTCAGCAATTAAAAGAGAACTGTTTCCTGCCTGTTCAGACAGCAACTGTTTCAATGCAAGAGTGAGCACCAAATCACTGTGTGCAGCTGAAAAATTAAGTCCCCTTTTTTGGGGAAGAGGGGTGGGTGGGAGGAAGAATTTTTATGGAAAAAGGAGCCTCCTTTTGTTGTCCTATATTCTGTGTTTTCTGCCAGATTAGACAGAAGGCTTGGAGGGCGCAGCGGCCCGCCGCAGTCTCCCCTTCTGCTGCACCCGCCACCCGAAAGCAGGGATCAATATCAACCCTGCTGCCGACTCCACAAAAGTGAAAATCCTTCAATTACGTTTTTTAAGGCTGTGCTACTTAGAATACAGGTGCCTGAATGCAATGCATTTTAAGGCCCTTAGATCTGAAGAAAGACGCAGTTAACAGCCACAAGGAAAAGGCATCTCAGATTTGGTTAAAAGGCACTGCGAGGGGCTTCCCTGGTGGCACAGTGGTTGAGAGTCCGCCTGCCGATGCAGGGGACACGGGTTCGTGCCCCGGTCCGGGAAGATCCCACATGCCGCGGAGCGGCTGGGCCCGTGAGCCATGGCCGCTGAGCCTGCACGTCCGGAGCCTGTGCTCTGCAACGGGAGAGGCCACAACAGTGAGAGGCCCGCGTACAGCAAAAAAAAAAAAAAAAAAAAAACAGGCACTGTGAAGATCTGAGTATAATAACTTCCTCTTTCTGAGCCGGTAAGATAGGCTGGTTAATATCCCCTGATATTTCCTGAAGAAGAAACATACGTTCCCATCCCAAGATCTTCGCGTAAAGAGGGTGGGAGAAGAGACCCCAGGGAACAGGGCAGTATGTAAGCAGTGTTGGAAGGAACCATCATTGAATTACAAAGAAAAGAGAGGGCAGGTGACAGAAACGCTGCCAAGCCCCTTATCTGCGGTGTAAGGCCTCCCTGAACGGGTCTGATCACCAGCGACTCACTTGGGAGGGTGCTGCTGGGGCTTCCTCCCTGGATGTGCCTGGGCGTCAGAGCAGGAGCCCAGAGGCTGGGGACAGAACACAGAGAGGCGGCCAGTATACAACGAGCCCAGTTTTCCCGAAAATTCCTTAAAATGAAGAAAATTACTACTCCCTACCACCCTCTAAGTTAGCTCAAAACTGGAGCCAGAACCTCTAAGGTACAAAGAGAACCAGTTCAAGTTGATGTCATTTATAGTACTTTTAACAAATCAGTCTGGATCCTCCACCTCTGTGAAGTAGGCTGCTTTAAAGGACTCAGTGAAATAATGATTTTTTTTTAATTTGTTAATTTTTTTTTTTTTTTTAGCGAAAAGGTGAGAGGAGATATTTTGAATCTTGTTAAGGTTGGGGACTATCATCTTCAACAGTGTTTAAAACAAAGATAACATACCCTCTAATTCCAAGTAGATCCTCCCTTGAAAAACAAAATCAAATGCCAAACTTGTAGAAGACTTGTCTACAATATTTACTGATTGATCTACAAAAATATTTTATCTTATATTGATAATTATCATTAAGTTAAACTGTAAAAATTCCCAAACTGTTACCACCAACAAAAATTAATCATAACATTCAAAAATAAATGTCATCTGGAAAAGATAAAAAGGCCAAATTCAGGATAGCCATTACCTCTGAAGAGAGCAGGACAGGATTTCTCCTGGGGAGAGGCCACGGGGCAAGTTCACCGTATAAGCAATGTTTTATTGTGAAATAAAATCTGAAGCAAATATGGTAAACGTGAGCAGAGAGCATATGAGTACTTGTATTATTCTCTACAACTTTCTGTATGTTTGTAATTTTCATAACTTAAAGTTTAAAAATGTTACATAATGAATGCATGAAGCTATATACCTGCTTTCGAATACAATCTGAGGTATATAGGTGAAAAACTGGCAACTTGTCAAGTAAACCATTTGAATAACCACTGCTATAAAATATGGAAATTTAATCACTGCAATTACTTCACGAGTGTAAATCAAGGCATCCAGAAACTGGAAAATCTATCAAACAGCCGAGCCAGGACCTCTGCCAGGGAAAGATGCAGCTACCGATACTGGGCCGCGTGAAGCCCACGGGTCACTGCCAGACAAGCACGTCAGGAAGCCCCCACCCGGCCCTTCCCATGGGGAAGACGTAAGGCCAAGGGAGGCTTCAAATCCTGCTTCTTCCAGAAATGAAAAGGAAGGTCTCATGCCAAGTTTATTCTCAATTTCCCCTACATCAGCTGTAAGCTCAGTTACAGATGGTTTAGGGACAAAGGGCAGGTGTGAATATCGTTCTCTGAAACAGGGCACCTGTGTCTCCAAAGCGGTGGTGTCCCCCTGCCTGGAGGCCTCTCCCCAAAGGAGCACATGCACGGAGGAATATCAATCAGGGCGCAATCTGGGTGGTTCTCCCAGAAATCATTACACAGTTTCTGTTCTCCTTGGTGCACTTTTATAGTATATACCACTTTTGCCTAAGACATTGTTCATGAGAACAGCAATCTCAAACAGCTAATTAATTACCCTTCTGCTGCTAAAGGTCAATTCCGTCATCAAGCGGATCTTCCTCATCTTAGCCCCGCACAAATACTCCAAATTCTGTCTTACTAATATCAAACAGACTAAGAGGTAAGGAAAAGCAGCAACAGGTACTTAATATCCATCTGTTATTTTACCTGGTCCTACAAACTAATAACTCACAATATAATAATTAAGAAAGAAGGAAATGTAAGCGGGTATTCAGCCTGCTTCTGGTTCATGTCTCACTTAATCTGTGATGTTATTAAATAAGATGAATATTTCTGATGCAAAGCTGAGATGACTGCAGAATCTAAACGTAACTAGAAACCATCTTAATTAAAAGCAATATTAAAATATCCCCACGGGTTGCCTCATTTTTATTTTTTGTTTTGTTTCTGATATCAAAGTCAAAACGAAAATTGTGCCACAAACTCGGCAGCTGTAAGTCTAATGCTGGGGAAAAAATGTATTCAGCATTATTCCGAAAGAATATATATTTTTAATATTTTTGTTCAAGGAATCATAAAGATAGAAGTTTAAAAACTTAATACAAGTTATTTTTTAAATGCTAACTTTGATTATAGAAGTGCCCCTGGTTTATATTATTAAATGTACAGAAAAATAGGTATTTTTCAAACTGAAATGAAAATCAGTTATTGTAAACATATTTTCAGAAGGCAGACAAAAAAGGCACGTAGGAAAGGCATATAAAAGCCATTCTTGGCAACTGTTTCCTCAATTACATGTGTGATTCTAGATGTTCTCAATCCACTCCAACGTCATTTCTTTCTGGTTTGCGTGCTTGTATGCATTTTACTGCTTATGAACTGGCATGCCCTCCCGACACCCTCAAAAAGGTTATTATACAATCATTTCAGAAATGATTTTCCTACCATATTTAATGTTAAATAGCAGGCAACGGACACTGAAAAAGTACTAGCGACGTTTGCTGGGTGAACTTGAAACAAGCACTTAGAGTAAAACCCAGCTTCTGAGCTGAGAGGGAGGGGGACCTCTCCCCACAAAGCTCTCTGAGCACACTGACCGCTTCCAAATGGCCACCTCGGATGATTTCGTCCTGAGCTGCTTAAGCTCTGTTAACGCCGTTTACTTCGCAGAGCAGATCTGTCCTTTATTGTCTATGACACTTTTGTGGAGCAGGTTATTGCCAGGCTCACCATTGTAAGATTTGTCAAGCTTTACTTATGCTAAATATAAAAATTACAGACAACTGGGATTTAAGCTATAAAAAATAACATTACAAAGAAAAATAGAATACTTGTAAGCCCTTAGCTGTGTTTTTGGTCCTTGTTTTCCTTGAAAATACACAGAGATGACTGATTCCGTTATCTTCCTACTGATAAGAGTGGAACCTGGCTCAGCTAGTGTTATTGCTAAGGACAAGACAACACGCCCTACAGTGTTAAAATAATCTTCAACCGCAAAACTTAAAAGCTACAAGTGTTATTTTCTTATAAAGGCCTCAAGTATGTGCCGTGCCTTAGGTCCAAGGAAATTTTCGACTGTTTTAATTACACAAGGCAGATTTAACTCTAGAAGTTGTTATAAGAGCCGACGATCAAACATCCCACCCCCTGCTTTTGGTTTAGCTATTAGCAGTTTGGGACACTTTTCACAAATAATAACTCAAGGGAAAATACTGTCTTATCAAAACACAATGGTACAGAATATGGAAGGAAGTTCTGCCAGGACCAAAAGTGGCACTGGAAGCTAGAGAGAGGAATGAAAGCAGGCCTTCCGTGACCAGCCCAGGCACATGCGTGTGCAGAGCATTTATTTACAAGTAAGGGGACCCGGAGACCAGGAGGCGGTTCAGCAACCCACCCCCCAACCCCCCACGGTGTGCTCTGACTTTAGAGAAATACATAAAATAGAGGCCCCAGTTCCTTCTCAAACCAAACCAGTCTTGAATACCCACGTTTAATTATCAGTGGTGGTTTCCAGTATCTGAGCTCCCCCCACGAACCGAGACTAACACCACACTGCTCCATTCCACCAAAAGCCCTGCCTTTCCCACGTTAACTTCTTAAGCAGGAAATGGAAAGTACGAAAGCTAAGCCCTTCTGGTATCTGGACCAGCTGCTGGCAACAAGGAGGCTGCAGGCCCCCTGCTCTCTGGGGAGGGGAGCTGACAGCCTGAACTGCCCCCCCAGCAGGGTCCCAGCAGGGGCTGCCACCCTCTCCTCCTCCCTCCTCTCAGGTTCTGTCTGACTCAGGTGTTAGAAAAGTGAGGATTTCAGTGAAATGTGTATTTTTCTTTTTCCAAGCACAAATGTGATTTTATAATTAAAGCCACACAGTTAGGCCTGACAAGCTCAGGATGGCTGCACACAGCCTCTGTGGCTTCCAGAATAAGCTTAAGGAGGAAAATGGAAACAACAACAAGAACCCCTCCCGCTGTTTACCAACCTACACTTCTAGTCACCAGGAGACTGTCCTGACTGCTCTGGTAATGTAGTGAGTGTAGACACTCTTAACGTCAAGGCCAAGGGGCTGTCTTCTCAGGGCCGTAATCCTTCAGAACCAACAGATACAAGACAAACCCCTCCCCGACACTCAACACAGAATCTTCATTAAGCATCGCCTCTCCCAAATCCTTAACACTAGCGTGTTAATGAGTGTTTTCTTCCAGCAATGTCAATGCTTTCAAAGTAAGCCTAACAATTCACAGTTCCTGAACCTCTTTTATGCTCTTCTAGAAAAGCTGGTAGTTGTTCCATCTCTATATCATCAGGTAAAGCAACTGTTGAGTCAGTTTTCCAACTTTACATATCAGTTTCAGGGCTAATCATTTAAACAGCTGAAACTGATCATTTTTTCTTAATGTTCATCTACTGTAAGTACTTTTCTAGAAGCTAATGCCAACCAACTACATGAGTTTTCCTCAACGTTATTTTACTTACGTTAATAAAGAAATACAGAGGCAGTTTTAATGTAATCTTTACAGGAAAATATATAAACTCCTGTGACATAATTGAAATACAAAATGGAATCACCGTATCATCCATTAAAGACCGTCATGTTTGGATGTTATCTTCCGGCACATAAACAAAAATGTGGGGACTTAAGCGCTCCCTAGAAACCTTCTGGTTGCATCTTTGTCTTCTATTTACTTTTGCTGCTGATCAATAGATTTCTATCTATGTGCTGCTACAGTGAATGTATCCTTTTGTCCATAGCATGCTACCTTGAGACTGAACATGTGAGGAAATATTAACATAGCTTTGATTTGTGCGTTGATGTCACAAGGTCAAGATGAAAAAATTCAAACTGTGATCCTAAATTTTATTTCGGAAGTGCTCTGGTACTATACAGATTACGGAATTAACTTTCCTTAGTACCCTTCCTATTTATTCCAGAATATGTGCAAAAAATTCCCCCATCGGGGGATCATTTCTTGGCATGACTTCTCTAAGGATGCTTAAACCACAGAGAGCTAAAGAGTAAACAGAAATTTTAAATGAAACGCTTCCTGAAACACTAAATTTGCCAAAAAAACAATGAATCTGGCCTTATTTCTGTTCCAGTCCCCGGTCATTTGGGAGGAGAGGCACTCAGAGATATTGTTACTAACCTAATTCAGATGTGAAACTGTTGGACAAAGAATGCACAAAAGCTCCTCTGCTGTTTTGTGGGGTCGTATGACCCAAGAACGAGATCCTGCTTCAGCCTGCAACAGCCCCGAGACACACACACAGACACACACAGAAGTACGGTCCTTACCAGGTCCCCAGGCTTGACAGAGACGGCCACCACCATGCCAGGCATTGGGGAGCGCAGAATACTGCTTGTGTCCTCAGCCGCTTTTTCCAGCATAAATTTGTTCAATTCTGCGGCAAGTTTGGTTAGGATATGCACCTTGTACTTAAAGGGAAAAGAAAGTGAGATTAAATGATGAACTTTTCCTCAAATGTAGCATTCATTCAAAATCAGTTTTTAGCTTTTAAATTACACCATCTCTCAAGTCAAGTGGTTTTTCATAATTGTACACAAAAGCAAAATATATTAGTTTGTTCCTGCCATATGTTGTGAGCCGGTTGTTTAAGAAATTTCTTGGAAGTAGAACTACTCTGGTAATTAATTAATGATAAATAGTAATCACCCTGTATCTTTTTAAAAAAAACACCTCAAAACGTTATAAAGAAAACAGTGAGAATTTCTTTGTATTCCCTTCACCACTTACAAACTTATCCCAATCGACACAAATTCCACAGCTGGGCCAGCCCACGGGAGAAAGGGGTGCTGCCATAAGACACCAGTAGGTGGCAGCAGACAGCCGTGTCAAACTGCCTGCTCCCCCCAAGACAGTGGCTGGACTTATGTATCAGTAAGTTAAGACAAAGGGTTTTTGGTGTTCATTTTGGGCAAAATAATATTTAAAAACACACACTTTTTCCAGGGGCATAAAATGTTATGTTCACGATCGAAAAAGTTAGCTTTTCTTTTTAGGCACAACACTACGTGCTCTTTCCAATGTAACAAGATGGTTATAGTTGATAGAGATGAAATATAATGTGAATATCCTCTGCACTAAGAGGCAATAATTCTAGATTTTAAAACCACTGACAGAAACACGATCTGCAGGGCTTCCCTGGTGGCACAGTGGTTAAGAATCCGCCTACCAACGCAGGGGACACGGGTTCGAGCCCTGGTCTGGGAAGATCCCACATGCCGCGGAGCAACTAGGCCCATGCGCCACAACTACTGAGCCTGCGCTCTAGAGCCCGCGAGCCACAACTACTGAGCCCACGCACCACAACTACTGAAGCCCGCACGACTAGAGCCCCTGCTCCGCAACAAAGAGAAGCCACCGCAATGGGAAGCCCCCGCTCGCCGCGACTAGAGAAAGCCCACACACAGCAAAGACCCAATGCAGGCAAAAATAAATTAATTTAAAAAATACAAATAAATTAAAGAAAAAAAAAAAAAGATCTGCACAGCCCAGTACTTTAATGGCACATTTTGTAGGTGGCTCTCAAATAATGAGGGGTACGTTAAAGGCAGTTCAGTCAAACAGAACATTTCTAATAAAGGGAATTTCTGCCTGGCGGGAAAAATCCTAGATCTCTGTGAATAAACACATGAGCCACAGTTTGCTCTGTTCAAACAGAAATAAAATAACATGGCTGGAGGAAGTGTTACTTGGTGAAGTTGGAACCACCACCTGAAGATTTTCAAATTTCTACCAAAGTGCATTTCCCTGGGGGAAGACAGATGCAGTATCCAGGCAGCTCCATTTTGTTCGGAAAAAGCTGCTGTAACTCAAAGCCTCCTGTGGGCATCGTGATGGCAGGGAGGCACAAGCAAAATGGAATCACCCTTAACTCTGTCCAGGGGCGATGAAATCTCTTAAGTGTGCTCTCTACGGGGCCTGGTTTCAAAAGGCGTGGCGGGAGGGTCCACAGAAGAGCTTCGATGGCCTCAGTTCCAAGCAGGTTTGCGACACTGTGACAGGTTGAATAATAACATCTTTTGCATGTTTCTTTACTCCTGAGTGTGTTTTGCAATCAAGACGTACAAGTAAGTGTCTGCCAGTTTCGGAAGGATATGATCCTTAAGTGAAATTACAGTGCAAATAAAAGCTTTTTGCTCCTATTAAGATTCATCTGAGTCATAAGTGGTGAGGGAAAAAAGCAAGGAGAGTGCATTCTGCTGTCAGTCTAATAAACATTCTAGGCAGAGGGGCTATTTATCAACGACGAATTGTACCTCAGAGTCCTTCATTAAATCTATGGGAGGGGGGCTACAGGGAGAGGGGAGAATATAATCGTACCAAATTGCACAGTTTCAGTATCTGTGCTCTGTCTGCCTTGGAGAAGAAAATCCAACATCACTAGAAGCATCGAGGTCAACAAAAAAAAGTTACTTTCCTGGCTGGCACCACCCTGTGCAGCTCCTCCTCGTGACTGCTCAGCATTGGGCCCAGTTGGCTGGTTTTCCCCGGAGCGTACAGATCTTTTTTCTTCTTGTTTTTCGCACAATTTGACTTCAAAATGTGAACTCAGGGAAAGTATCTTTCTACACTGAGGACAATATGACTTATCACATTTCACCACCGTGGATATATACCCTTAAAAACTAATTTTAGCTATATCACAAACGAGCCTTAATAGAAATAAAATGCTAAGACTGTCCCAAGCTCCATGTCTCCCCAGAAATGACAAGATCCTGACTCAAACTGGATCCTTTTACTATTTTTATAATTTTCATATCTTTGGATTCCTTTCTCTGTAGGACTCCTGCTTTGCTTGGAAAGAGATGTAAAAGAGTCACAAAACTCAATGCCTTCAGATGCAGCCTTTGTTATTGATGAGATGTTCCTTTTCCTTTTGTATTTGTTTATTGTTCTTAAATCTGTTTGGGGGATAAGCGACTTATTGTAATCACAAGTAAAAAATAACAACGGCGTAAGTGCCTCAGGAGAGGCCCTGTTGCACATAGTTGGCTGAGACATGACCTTTCTGAATATAAAAAGCGGCGGCAGAGAGAAGGTTCTCTTTTTAAGACTACCTTTGATGTTGCCCTGACCTTCAGCGTGCCCACACAAACACGGCTTCTGGAAACAACCCCTTGGCTGGCGGTGCAGCGGGGCACGGGGCGCAGGCCAGGATGGGAGCTGAGCGGAGAGCAGCATATGGGCCCATCAGAATGAACTGCCTGGTGAGAACCGTAAAAGCTTTTCGATGCCTCAGAAAAGAAGTCATTTAAGAATGTACACTAGGGCTTTCAGAGCTTATGATCAAAACTGCTATTTATTGGTTCCTCTGAATTCTTAGGGGGCACGGGCAGAGTAGCCAACGGGGTGAGAGATTTCAGGAAAATGCCCCGTGACCTGTGCAGGCTTTGATTTTATGTTAAGTATTTGAATATTCCTCATGGGCTCCTTAGAACTTTCCTGGAGAGTTTTGATTTTCAGTTGTTGTTGTTATTGTTTTCAAGCAGAGAGACCACCAACTCGATGTTTTGGGGGTGGGAGGCCAAGATGTTAAAGGCTCGTTGACGGGACAGAGAAGCACAATCCTGGCAGAAGCCAGAGGTACTCCCTCTGCAAGGTCTGGAGAGATGTCAGCAATCAGGGTTCGAGCCTGCTTGCTGGTGGGGCCGGAAGCTGAGCTGCTCCCGGGCTCATGAGGATGGAACCTCACCCCAGGGGTGTAGGGAGGTGCTCTCCAAACCACAGTCAAATGATTAAATTCTTGAAAACACACCTCGCAATGTAAGCAGGTGCTCCCGGGCTCCAGCTCCCCGACCCACAGGGCACCAACAGGCGGGAGAGAGGCCTTACCTAATAACCTAGCTATGGTCAAATAACCCCAGGCCCGGCTTCTAAGCAAATTAATTTTGTGGTGTCTGCAATGTAAAACCATGTCTAACAAGAAAATTTCTCCCAAAAAGTTCAAAAGAAAGAGAGAAAAATCATACCAGACGTAAAAAGGATCAGGAAGAAAACTATAAGAGATGAACAATTAAAAGGAACACAATGGAACTGTTACAAAAATGAACATACAGCTCTTAACAGGGAACCTGACCACAGGGAAAAGGTGGGGGGCAGAGCCGGGCGGCTGCTGGCGGAGGAGAGGGCCAGTCCTGGTTTTGGGGGGAGAGATGGCTTTTTAACCAGACTTGGTTAACGAAAACATCCTGCCAGTGGGCATGCCCAGCCGTGCCCTGCACACACCCCACTCGGCGCCCCGGGGCAGCAAAGAGCCCTCATGGTGGACACGCTGCCCTCAGATGGTCACACGACACACCGTCCTGCTGGTGTCCGTGTTAGTTTAGCACATGCATCTCCTCATGGGGCTTAAATCCCTACTTCTCCCCAAGGCCTCCAGATCTACCAGCGGTGTAACACATCCCACGTGCTCACGTGCTTGTGAGACTCAGGGGTCTGGGGGCCCCTCCCAGAGGAGTGCGTCCAGTTTGTTTATGCATTTTTTCAGTCGTGATTTCAGAGCCTCTCCTGTCTTTCCTCGCAAAGTAGGCTCAGCTCCAGTTTTCTTCCCTACGTCATTCTCCCCACGATGAGGAGCACACAGCTGATGCACTGCTCATGCTTTTTCACATCGCCTGTGGGTCCGCTCAGCCGACACGGACTCAAGGATAAATGATGAAGCTGCACTGTCAATTACTTTTCATCAATTACCTTAACATCCTGAAGCACTGGCCTTAGACTGTACATCGACCTTCACTAAGTAAGGTGGCAAAAACCTTTCTTCAAATACAAGGATCTCTTCTCATTCAAAGTTTTACACCTTCTGCCCCAAGGGTCTCCAACCCTTAAGCTGTGTCTTCATTTCCACCGCATGGCAGTGAGCTAACACTCAAATGCTCCTCTAAAAGTCTACTTTCCTAACTCTGAGCCAGAGGTAAACTGTCAATGTTTTCAAAGTGACAGAAATGACTAGATGCAAAAATGAGCATGCATCTTTGAAAACATCGGTGTTTCAGAAAAATAGGAAAAAAAAAAAACCAACCCCACAAGATATAAAGCATTTAGGTGGGATTAGAACTGTAATTCAACCTTGTTTTCCTTTCCTACAGTCTTCGTGGGATACATAATTAACACTGGCAGAAGAACAAAGCGAGGGTTCCAAGCCAGGCAAAATACATTCCCCCTCTACTTCATTCAGCATCAGGCCCTACAAAACCAAACCAACAAAAATGTTCATGAAACAATACTGAAAGCACACAGAATTGAAGCTGGCGCTGTCCTGCTGGAGGTGCACCCAGGCGAAGAAGGGGGAATGAAGAGACAGCAGTTAGAGCGCCTGGCACCGCCACAGTCACCGGGCCGGCCTGTTAGCATAACGCTGTGACAGCTCCATCGGTACGGTCTCAAGGTAGCTGTCAATCAAGGATGCATCATTTAATCCAGCAGCACTCGGAGGACTTTCTCCGACAACCCACATGACAGCATATCTACAGCTCTATTTATATCAGCACCCAGTTGTGTTTACAATGCTGTTGTAATTAGAAAAGATGCAACAGGCAGCAATATTATTGAGATCTCCATTTTGCAGTACTGCCCTGTAAAGTGTGATCCTGCTTCACAGAGTCATGCTAAATGACAAAAGGCTATTTTCTTCAATCTCCCGGCTCAGACAGCACTTCATTTGCAGCTATCTATAATTAGATTAATGGTGTAGTGCAGTACAAAGCAGGCCCACTTCACATCAGATAGCATATGAATTAGGACAAACACTTATTTCAATTCCAGGCAGAGAAAGCAATGACTGGGGTATTTAGCATACCCTTTATGGTGGAATGAGATGTTAATTGTGTACCATTACCTCTAAACTGCTTGCTTGTTGTATAAATCACTGTGCTAATTGATGCAGAGATAGAAATGTAGCCACAGGCAAGAAAGCAAAGGAATGAGGGCCGAAGATGCTGGATAAAGGATTATCGAGTAAAACCATATGGAGATGAGGTTCCTTTGAAACCTCTCCTTTCTGCCCATGAACAGGATCTCTTAAAAGTACAGAAGAACTCTTGAATCAGGAAAGAAAATTTAATTTTTCGCATTTCTTTTTAAAAACACAAATTCCTTTAAAAAGTTCCTAGCTGCCAGAAATCCAAATAAGAGGCAGGTGGAATTAATCTGAATATACGCCTATAAAAATATGGAACGTGTAGTTTTCAAATAGTTGGAGCACCTTAACAGGGTTTTTGGATCATAGGTTACTAAGTAACACTTGGAAACTACCTGAAGCAGAGGTTTCTGACACATCCACAGGGCAAAAACAAGTTTTTCCCAAGACTTGAGGTTGTTCTTATAGACCAAAGCAAAATACAAAACAAACCTGTGCTGGTTTAGGGCTGTGAAAATTAAACCGCACAACTCAGATGGGACTTGAAACCACGGTCTTTTAATTGAGATCACACATCTCGTCTCAGGACTTAATGAAGCTCAGGTTCTTTAAGTCTCATCGCAGAAAGAATTCAGTGAGAGACAGAGTGATAGGTAAGAAGTGGATTTATTACATTATAAAGCAACTATACTCCAATAAAGATGTTAAAGAAAAAAAAGAGAGATGGATTTATTTAGAGAGATACACATTCCACAGACAGAATGCAGTCTGTCTCAAAAGGCAAGAATGGCCTTGGGAGAAACACACTCCACAGAGTGTGGGCCATCTCAGAAGGAGAAAGGCCCCGAAATATGGGGTGGTTAGTTTTTATGGGCTGGGTAATCTCATAGGCTAATGAGTGGGAGGATTATTCAGGGAAAGGGGCGGAGATTTCCAGGAGGTGGGCCACCACCCACTTTTTGATCTTTGATGGTGGGCCTTGAAACTGCCATGGTGCTGGTGGGCGTGTGGTTTAGCATGCTAATGTATTACGATGAGCATATAATGAGGTTTAAGGATTTACTGGAAGTCCAATCTTCTGCCATCTTGGACCTAGTTGGTTCTAACCAGTTTTTGTCTTGTCCTATGTCTATGTCTCACTCTTTTAAAGGTTGTACCCTGCCCCCTTCCCTCCCATTTCAATAAGATTTTAATGATGTAGAAGCATTTACTGAGGATGTGAAGCCAACAGAAGAGAACCATTTTTATCTGCCATTGAAACAATGGCAATGCCATCACCAAAACACTCAGATCCGACTACTGCAGTTCGTGATTTCACATAGATAGGGAGGAACGAGAAAGGAGATCTTTATTCTTGTTTTTTTTTCCTAAAACTAGAAAAAAATAATAAACAAAAGCACATAGTGATTTAAAATGCTGTTCCTTCCTTGTTAAAATGTCCCATTCAGCACGCAACAGCTCTTATCAGTGTAAAATGAGCATCTCAGAAGCACAAATACAGACACCAAATGCTATACTCAAGAAGTCCAGCTGTTAAAGATCCATAGATAAACGTGCTCTTCGGAAGCTCCAGTGTTCACAATTTTTTTTTAATAGCAAAGCAACAATAAGGTGCAAATTACTGCTGTGCACTTTTTCACAAATTCAGCTGCTTAGTAATTAGCACCGTTATAACAAAACTTTATTATAGTAAAGTTAATAGTTCAAATTCTCAACTTGATAGTAACAGTTAATATATCCATCTATTGCAAATGCACATTTAAGAAATACTATATACGGTTTAGCCTTGTGAAATACAAACACCACATTAACGTGCAAGACAACAAATCAAGGTCCCAAGAAACTAGAACGTCTCGTTCAAGTTATCACCTCTGCAACTTGGGGGGGAAAAGTCCGGCAGCTCCTTGGTTGGGAGCAACAGAACACCTGTATTACAACTGCAAAGTCCACAGTTTAAGGTCTGGGTCATAATGCTAAATAATACTTAAAAAAAAAAAAAAAAAAAAAGCAACTCTGAAGGAACATCAAGGGCCCTTGAAATGGAAACAAATGCCAGCAAAGAGTGTGAGCTACTCTGACATAAGGCCTCCCAAGCGTGCAGCAAGGTGACAGAAATGGAAACGCACTGAAGGAAAGCTCTGGAAGCAGGGTAAGGGCCCACTCCTGATCATTAATCACTTGTTTAGACCACTTAAACTAGAGTAGCCCAGCCTACAGCAAAACTCCAACACGCCCCTCACTTGTGGGTCAGCGACGCTGGTGTTAACAGGAGAAAATATATGGCTTCTGATATTGCGTCCCAGTTCCTCAGCATTTGCTCCCTTTAATCGAAAAAGGCAGTTAAACACAAAGTAAATCATTCAGTTAGGTTAGCTGTTTAAGGACATGCAATTGACACTGTCAATATGCTGCAGTGACATAATGTGTCACTTTCAACACGTCCAGCTACATTTCTGAATCAATCTAGCCTCAAGGTTTCATTTTTTTAACTGCTAAGTTGGTTCTTGAACTTCAATGCGCCACAAGGAGCCTCGACGGCAGTAAGCAACAATCTCATTAAGGGCAGTGTTTGAGGGAAGAATCACAAAAATAGAGATGGGAGGTACATTCTAACAAAATAAAACAACAAAAATGCATGAAGTCCATTTCAGCAACTCACCTTTCAAAATGCTGGCTAAAAAGGGAAAGGTTTCCAGAAAAAAACTTAAGGCTAATATCAAAACTTCGATGAAATGAGTTAGTAAGTTTGTGTACATCTCCAGCTAGTTCCTAAAACACAACATCCTCTGGAGAGGGGATGTTGGTCAACAATGCAAAAATCTAACCTAATTTTTCTTATTGTGTGTTTTAATCACAAGGGTCCTTCCAATTCTAATATCCTAAGATAAGCAACTTTCCTTTTTTAACAATAGTGCTGAAAATTAAATTGAAATTAATTAAACATTAAATCCAGCACTTAATAGGATTGATTTCCTCAGTTGGGCTCCACTGAGGTTACTTTCCTTGTAATTTGAAACACCTGTGTCTTAATACAAACCCAAAAATGATGGAAAAGAAGAAAAGCTACTGTACGGGGAGCCAGCCCCACTCCCGGTCTGCAGGGAAGGGGAGCTTGGAAAGCAAGTCATCAGCGGGTTCCTGAAGGAGTCTGTTAATGGGACAACTTCCCTGGAGCTGGGCGCCGTGGGACGCTGTGTGCACGTGTGCCCTGATAAAGGCGCCCAGCCTCTGCTTCGCCCAGGTGCCCACAAGCTGTCTAACATATGCCACAAAGGTAATTTGCTGGGATAAGTGGCACTTTCCCATCCACAAAGGCAAGTCCATTGACAGTACACTGTACAGAACTCACAAAATAGAACATGTGCGTTCTGTTTGATCAGGAGCCTCCGTGACACGTTAGGACTATAATGAGACATTTCTTTATATTCTACACAAGAAAAATACTATAGATCTTTGAAAGCCTTGTACCCAAATAGTACCAGCTAACATCTGTTAACATTACAGGCTGTTTCTATTCTGCACCCTGAATTGCTTTATGTAATTACGAGTTTATAAGGTATTTGGTAAACCAGTTAAAGAAGGTGCCTTTTTAAAGCACTGTATAATTTGGGGTACAACGAAACATTCTCTTGAAAATCTATAATTAGGGCAGCATCAGCTTACAGGAAATGTTATAAAAACACAACTATGGGGACTTCCCTGGTGGCGCAGTGGTTAAGAATCTGCCTGCCAATGCAGGTGACGTGCGTTCGAGCTCCGGCTGGGGAAGATCCCACATGCCGCGGAGCAACCTAGCCCGTGCGCCGAAACTACTGAGCCTGTGCTCTAGAGCCCGTGTGCCACAACTACTGAAGCACATGTGCCTAGAGCCCATACTCCACAACAAAGAGAAGCCACTGCAATGAGAAGGCCATGCACCGCAATGAAGAGTAGCCCCCTCTTACCGCAACTAGAGAAATCCTGTGTGCATCAACGAAGACCCAACGCAGCCAAAAAAAACCCACAAAAAAACCCACAACTATGTAAATAAGCACACAGGTAGGGAAGTGTACCATTTTGCTATGTCCCCACCCCTCTTCTCTGTGAATTATTCTTTGTTCATCTCAAGTTAAAGTAATGCTGTCTACAGGGTGCAGAATAAGCAAACTTTGGGGAAAAGACTTTGGGGAGCTTGGCCTTCCCCTGCAAGTTCTTCAGTGCTGAGTCTGAGCACCAGAGGCCTGGGAAGTGGGCCAATGCCAGGCGCTCTTCAACAATGCTCTGACTTTACAAGGATTTTTTAAATGACAAAATATTTTTGCTATTACGCGTTCACTGAAGAAACTCAGAATCTAATACACCAAAATGCTGGCTTATATGGGTCAGAAATGCAGAAAGTAAAACATGTAAAGATAAAGCAAACAACGCTCCAGATGACAGTGCGACCATGTAGTAAACTGCTGACCGAGAAGATCAGAGCAGAAAACAACTACAGAGAATCACAGCACATGCCTCCCCCAACAGGCCCCTTCTGAGCTGAAAGCAATTAGCTCTCTATCCTCCCCTTCCTGTCTAAAAGTTGGACATAAATGTCCTTTGTAAAGGTGTCTCCCTCGCCCACACCAGGAGAGCCACCACTCCAAAGACAACTCTTATCACCTGAGAGGACTCTTCTCTGCATAATAAACCTGACTAAACAGCCTTTTTAAAATCACACATTTCCTAGTTATCTTCTCACAACTTACGCTACCCCAGAAGCCCCAAACCCCTTTGTCTAACCTCTTCTCCACACTGTATTGCCCTTTGTTGAGATGGTATACAGACCCAAATTCTCACTGCCTCAAGCGACATTTCTTTATGAACTCCCATGTATACGTAATATAATCTACTTTCCCCCTCTTGTTAATCTGCCTTGTTAGTTTAATTTACAAGGCTCTAGGCACTGAATGAAAGAAGACAGAAGAGGAAGTTTTCCTTCCCTACACAGCCCAGCAACCACTGGTCCAAACTACTGGGAATGATCTCTGTCAGAGGGTCTCTACTGCTTCGCAATTTTACAGCTTAGAATTCTGACATAACCAGGGCTACTAAATGGACTTCTGACATGCTACACACTGTGCACTACAAAGAACATACAACACTGAAGGTAGGTGAGACCCGAAAAGCCATGTGCCAGTCGAGGGAACAGGAGGTACGGCTGTCGCACTGGAAATGGCAAAAGTGAAAAACACAAGTCTTTGAAGCCAAATGACCTGAGTCTGACATCCCCTTTTGGCCTACTGACCTAACTCCTCAGAACAAATTTCTTCATTTATAAAATCAAGATAATAATTAAATGATTAAATCAACAAAGATTTGCCAAGTAACTAGGAAATGCCTGACAGTAACTATTCACCAAATATTATTTCCCGTCTCCTTCTCAAACATCTCAGATTGTCATCGTGGATCAGTAACTTCTAGCTGTTCTAGTTCTAGCTCTGTGGTTCCACATTTGGGAACAAACATTCAATTTTGCAAACACCACATCTGACTCTAAGATCAAAGAAAGTAAGTTGGTTTTGGTATTAAGAGAGCTTCTAGATCAGGCAGTGCAGGACTCTGTGGTTATCCTTGCCTTAGAGACTTAAAGAGGTGCGTGGTGAACTAGAGAAACAGTTTGGTTCATCCACTCAAAAACATTTATCAAGCATACCTGGGCAACATGAGTATACACAATAAACGGGGGGAAAAGTGGCTCCTGACCTCAAACACCATAATCTGGCCAGAGAGAAAAGACATTCATGAATGACACAATATAAATATAAATACAAATATAAATATAAATGAGTCTTACAAAGGATGTGATCAATATGAGGTAGGCTTTTTGATTTTAGCCCCGCTCTTAAAGAAACCCTCCCAGGTTGGGATTCAGGGAAGAACAATGATTTAACTTTCAGGATCTGGAGTCAGACACTTAAGACTTCTAACTCCCCCACCTAGGAGCCTGGAAACAGAACTTAAACTTTCTACATCTTGAATTCCTTGTTTATAAACTGCGGATCATAATAGTGCCTACGACAAAAGGTTGTGAGAAACAACCAACGGATCACTGAAGAAATCAAACAGGAAACCAAAAAGTACCTAGAGACACATGAAAATTAAAACACAATGATCTAAAACCTATGGGACACAGCAAAAAGCAGTTCTAAGAGGGAAGTTTATAGCAATACAAGCTTACCTCAGGAAACAAGAAGAATCACAAACAACCTAACTTTACACCCAAAGGACTAGAGTAAGAAGAGCAAACAAACCCAAAGTTAGTAGGAGGAAAGAAATCATAGAGATCAGAGCAAAAATAAATGAAACTAAAAAATAACAGAAAAGATTAATAAACCTAAAAGCTGGTTCTTTGAAAAGATAAACAAAATGGATAAACCGTTAGCCAGACCCACCAAGAAAAAAGGGAGAGGGCCCCAAAATCAATAAAATCATAAATGAAGGAGAAGTTACAACCAACACCACAGAAATGCAAAGGATCGTAAGAGGATATGATGAATAACTATCAATATATGCCAATAAAATGGACAACCTAGAAGAAATGGACATATTCTTAGAAAGGGACAAGACTGAACCAGGAAGAAACAGAAAATACGAGCATACCAAGCACAAGGAATGAAACTGAATCGGTAACTTTAAAACTCTCAACAAGCAAAAGTTCAAGACCAGATGGCTTCACAGGAGAATTCTACCAAACATTTAGAGCAGCGTTAACACCTATCCTTTTCAAACTATTCCAAAAGGCTGTTATGAGGATTAAGTGAATTCTTTTATGAGGAATGCTCAAAACACAGGAAATGCCACATTGGTATTTAATGGCCATTATTACTACTGTTTTTGTTGTTTTTATTATTAATACATGTCTACAGATAGAGGGGAAATTAAGTAAAAGGGAAAAGAACCCACTTCTTTTTCATACTCTACTCTGCTCAGAATATTTCTGGCCACTAAATGTGTGGGCATTCCCCCCACCCCCACCCCCCCCACCCCCCGGCAAAGCAACTCCCCAGCTCTCTTTGAATGTCAACTGGGTGTCCCTACAATTCAATTCAATTCTGATGCTATGATTCCGCAGGTTAAGGGCTCAGTCTCACGAGCCTGCCCCCTACTTCAGACGCCAACTGCAAGTCCAGGTTGTCACCTGTGCTTCTGACAGACTGGCTATAACTGGAGGTTCCTACAACCCTCTCCTTTGTTTCGATAATTTGTCAGAATGGCCCACCGGACTCAAAATCAGTTTACTTCCTGGATTACTGGTTTATTATAAAAAGGATACAAAGGAACAGCCAGATATGAGATGCCTAGGGCAAAGCAGGGGGAAGAGGTACAGCACGTCCATGCCTCTGCAGGTGTGTCCCCTCCCGGCACCTCCACATGTTCACCAATCCAGAAGCTCTCCAAACCCCTTCGGTTAAGAGAGTTTTTAAACAGAGGCTTCATTACACAGACACGGGTGGAGTGAATCACTGGACATTAGTGATAAAGTCAACTTCCAGCCTCTCTCCCCTCCCCGAGGCTGGGGGTGAGGCTCAGAGCTCCAACTCTTCAATCCCCGGTTGGTTCCCTGCCTACCAGCCCTCCACCTCGGGGCATTAACCTAAGCTCCCGTGTGGTTGAGAGGGGCTTCTTATAAATCACAAAAGACACTCCTTTTACCTTCATCACTCATTTCACTTAGGAAATTCCAAGGGTTTTAGGAGCTCTGTGCCAGGAATGGGACAAAGACCAAACACATACTTCTTATTTATATCACAATATCTCAAAAGTCAGAATTCAGACGCCAGAATTCTTGGGTGTGTTCCCTGGGAAGACATTGGAGGCTGCTCTGGGTAGGTCTAGAATTAACGAAAACACAAGGACCTAAATCTCTCTCAAAGAGCACATATCTCACAAATACATAGCTTATTAATCCTCACGGAAATTCACTTGGAATTTCCTCTGATAAAATTGTCAGCCTAATAATTTGGCCTTCTATTCAATCCTCCTGAGTTCTCTCCTGACCAGAAACTTTACCCTACCTATGCTGATCCGACTACCAAAATCCTTCCCCAGACTTTGGGTCTGTGTTTCCAATTCCGCATGGCAGGAGAAGTCATATTTGAGGAACTTGAGATTTACTAGGAAAAGAGAACTGGGGACTCAGTGAACCTTGAAAGCTCTTATAAAATTTAAGATGTATTTTATGGACTTAACAGTTACAGGCTGGCTGTACAAGTCCTACAATATAAGAGGTGTGCAGAACAAGCTAACAATCCCCTCTCTCCTCCAGTCTCACTCCCCAGAAGTCATAGTAATAATCTGTATTGAGAAATCTACTCACATAAATCTATAAAAACATAAACATTCACATCCATGTTTATAAATGCTTTTACACTGCGTAAAATACAACAATGATGTCAGCCTATCTGAAAAGGGGGAAATCCATGATGTTTTGCCATTTGCCATCCTTGACTCACTCTGTAAACTTTTAAACACAAGGATGTTTAAGACAGAAAGAACTTTAGGTCACTTCTTTTTCTTTTCACAGGCTTAGCTCATCTGAAGCAGAGGGAAAATCCCCAACCCTCTCTGTAACACACAAACTCAGCCCTGGACAACTCCAGAATGTCTCCGAAGAGCCCCAGCTGGCCCCGTCAGGCCTTCTTACCCAGGGCTCAGCTCCCTTGTCCCCAAGAATTATAAGCCCAGTTGTAAATATGACCTGAAGGCCCTGGGGATGCTCCCGGCTCAGCTTCTCCAACCCTTCCCAACGCTGCATGGACAAATCACGCATTCTGCCATCTGTTCTACCTCCCTCTCCTTTTCTCAAATTTGTTTCCTCTTTTTCTAATGATCCCCAACAGCGTGACCTGTTATCTGTATGTAACAGATAACTCTGCCTGGTTGCAATGACTCCATGATAATTTCTTGGAAGTCTCTGTCCTTCACCCGCATAAAAGTGCATACTGTCTCAAATACTAATGTTCATACCAATCATCATAAAGTTCTCTTAAATTTACAAATTGTCACCACTCAGTGATTTAGAGTCTGAAAGCCCAGAAATGCCAAAAGCAATCACCGAGACCTTTAGTCAAAGAAGTGAAGATCTTTTTCCCTGTGGACTAATTTGTAAGTGATAGCTGTCTAATCAAGTTGAAAAAGGTCTACCTAACTTTTACCATTACTGTTAAATAATGCTACACAGTAGCTGTGAAATAACGCTAGAAATATTCCACTTGTATAATCTGGAGACCAGGAGTACTGAATCTCAGATATTCTTTGCTGACCTGCAGTTCTTTGCTCTGGGTTGCAAATACTGGAAAGAGAGAGTCCCAGGAAGATGGGATGGGGTGGCTGCCATCGAGCAGCCTCACTCCATGGCATCTACCTTAGTGAAGCCATCCTGAATCAGGTTCTGGGCCTCCATTACACAGGTTTAGAAACCACACTTCCTCCAATAAGCTTAGAATGGATCATTCTCAGCTAGACGGCTTCACTGTCAAGCTCACAAGAAACTGATGTGTAAACCATCTTACGAATCTACAATCAGAAATATATTTATAAAGGGAACTAGCACACCCCCTAACTGTAGTGTGGTACATAAATTATGGTCAGTGGTTGTTTGATAAATATGGAATGAGCAGAAGGGGCATCAGCTGACCAAAGGCAATGCTTTCCACTAAGTTAGCCTGAGCAGCGGTTTTCAAATCAGAAGCATCAAAACTCGCCTGGAGGGCTCATTAAAACCCAGAGTGCTGGGCCCCACCTCCAGAGTTTCCGATTCAGGGCTGGGTTGGAGCTTGCATTTCTAACAGGTTCCCAGGAGCCACACTTGGAGAAGCATGGACGCAAGACACCCTTCTCCACTACTGGAACAGCCTTTCTAATGGGACTACCTTAGACCATTTGGGCTGCTGTAACAGAATACTATAGACTCATGGCGCATAAATGATAGACACTGGTTTCTCACTGTCCTGGGGGTTGGGAATCCAAGATCAAGGCACTGGCAGATCTGGGGTCTGGTGAGACTCACTTCCTGGTTCACAGATGGCCATCTTTTTGCTGTGTCCTCATAATGGTAGAAGGGGCAAGGGATCCCTCTGGGGTCCCTTTTATAAAGCACTAATCCCATTCATGTCCTAGTCAACTCCAAAATGCTCCACTTCCAAATACCATCACATTGGAAGTTAGGTTTCAACATATAAACTTGGGTTGGGGAAGCAATCATTCTGTTTATAGCAAGGACCTTAGCTCATGTCCACTGAGAAGCATTTCTCTCCCTAGACTCAGCTGAACTAGGGAGAACTACACTGCTTCTTTGACTCTTGTTCTAGCTAGAAAAATCTTCTAACATATTCTTTCTTCATAAAACCGGGGTTCAGTTTCTGACTTTGTGTGGCCTATGATTGTCACCTCACTTTCTGGTCTCATTTCCTCAACCAACAGAAGGGGGAGAATATTGCTTGTCTTATAGAATTTTCTTTTAGTTGTGTAAGAAAACTTATAGGTCTATTTTAAGATTTGAATGAGATAACGTATGTGAATTGTCTGGCACAATTTCCAGCACACAAAGTGCCCTGTGAATGGTAAATACTGCCATGACTCTTGTCATGAAGTGAACTGTCTCCCCAAATTCTACATGTTGAAGTCCCTAACCCCCAATGTGATTATATGCAGAGACAGGGCCATTAAGGAGGTAATTAAGGTTAAATGAGGTCATAAGGGTAGGGCTCAATGCAATAGGACTGGTGCCCTTATAAGAGAAGGAAGAAACACAAGGAGTGCACCCACACAGAAGAAAGACCATGTGAGGACACAGGGAAAACGACAGCCATCTGCAAGCCAAGGAGAGAGGCCTCAGAAGAAACTGAAACCCAGCAGGACCCTGCAGGGCCCTCCGGAGTACAAAAGCCCCTCTGTGTTCCCTGTTTCTTGTCTGTAGAAAAAGGCTTTAGGGACTTCCCTGGCAGTCCAGTGGTTAAGACTCCATGCTTCCAATGCAAGGGGAGTGGGTTTGATCCCTGGTGGGGGAACTAAGATCCCACATGCTGTGCAGCGGCCAAGAAAATTAAAAGAAAAAAAAAAAAGGAAAAGGCTTTAGTCTCTTACGACTTCCCTGAGTTCCAAAGAACAGACTCTGTTACTAATAAGGGAAGCGAGGGAATGCAGAAACAAAGGAAAAGCAGTAAAGCAAAAAAAGTAATGACAGCTTACACAATAGTTCAGCAATAAAATAGAGTCCTAGTTCCTCCTCAAGGGATACACACAACAATCTGATGCATATCTTTGAGCTGTTCTGCAAAAACTAATACCCACCCCCCAACCCAGGTGGAGGATGGTGACTACCTGCTGATCCAGACTGGTGGAAACCAGAAGGTTGATTATTAAGATTCCTGAAACATCACCCTGTTACCTCACCACCAACCAATCAAAAAAAAGTCCACAAGCTTCAACTCTCACTCCAAGTGTTGCCTTTAAAAACCCTCCCCTGAAAGCCATCAAGGAGTTCAGGTCTTTTGAGCATTAGCTGCCCATTCTCCTTGCTCGGCATGGTGCAATAAACGCTGTACCTTCCTTCACCACAACCTGGTGTCAATAGACTGGCTTTGCTGTGTGGTGGGGGAGTGGACCCAAGTTCAGTTCGGTAACAAAAACAAACCTGCTGACACCCTGATCTTGGACTTCCAGTCTCCAGAACTGTGAGAAAATAAATTTCTGCTATTTAAGCCACCCAGTCTGTGGTCCTTGGTTATTGCAGTCTGAGCAGACTAATAACCCTGTTCACGGAAGGAACATCTTTAATGTACCTTTTGCATGTATTCAGTCTTGCCTATTTGATGTTTCAAAGTTTTGGTGTCTACAGTTTCTCTCTCTCGTTAATTTTTCTTTGACCTCAGTGTTGCTGTCCCTGAGTTAGACCGTATACATTATTAGAAGGGTGAGATGAGGAAAAGAAACACATTAATATAGGTGGAAGGACTCTCTGGTTCCATAAGTAACCTTCTGAGGTTGGAGACCAGCACTGGGCTCAAAGTATCTCCTGGAGAGGGGTTCTCTTTAAATGAGTACACATTTTAGATGGACTGAAACCAGGCATAACTGCCCAATATCTGGGCAACTGGGGCAGTATTCATTTGATCTCTTGGTTTATTAAAAACTATGGGGAAGCTAAAAAGTCCTAGAAAAGTTGGCAAGGTAACTTCAAATGGAATACATATGTTATTGAACAAACTTATTAAGTACAAAACCCTTGAAAAGAAACTTTAATATTAAAAAATTATAATATACCTAAAGGAGAATTCTATCTAGTCTCAACAAACGACAACAAATGTAGTGCTAGATCACTGTTGCCTTTGGTCTGGCATCTGCAAGAGAAAATTATACACTGAACAAGTTTGACTTTTAACTTTCAACCTTTCTACAACCTTACTAGAATATGGAGAGTCCAGTAACTCCATTTGTTTTAAAACTAATCACCTCAATCTGAAAAAGTCCCCAGGAGAAAACGGACTGAACCAGAATTGTTTAGATCCTCTCCTGGACAGGACTCCATTCTTGCCAAATTTCTTACTTCAGTTAACTTCAGAGGTGATTTGAGACCTAGAGTGATTTGAAAATGGGTTTCAAATATTGTCTATCTTATTTTTTAAAAATGAATCTGTTATTCATTCCCTCTGAATGACAGAAACATGATTTAAATGAATATTCCTTCAAAACTCTTGGGGAGACAATAAAATACTAGCACCTCCAGTAAACTCTCAGGCCACCTGTGACTCAGAAACACACAAAATATTTTTTCCTGGCTTCTTCTGTGTTGTTTTGAAAATCATCATCTGTGAAAGAAAAAACTTGTTGAAAACGTCAAATATATTTAAAATTTGTTTACATCAGGAAGTATGACAAAGTTCACATGAGCTCTGGTCTTACCCTTGTCAACATGATGGGCCAATGTGCTACTCTGTGGCAAAGTGCTTGGCAGTGGAAGTGTGGAAGCCAGAGCGTCAGCCCCCTCGGGAACACTGGCCACTGCGCTCTCCTGGGAGAAAGCACAGCACAAAAGGCTGGAGCCAACTCTACTAAAATGTTACTTGTCCCAACATGAAAGTCTGTCTTGAGGCATCCTGGATGCCTTGTCTATCATCCTGCCAAATAAAAGAGGTCACCTAGTACAAGAGAGCTGAGGATAAAGCTGAGTGGCCTAGAAATAGTGATGCCTGGGCCAGGAAAAAAAAAAAAAAAAGGAACAGTTTCTCTGTCAAACATTGGAAGTCATCATTATCAGAATTACAACTATTTTACTAATATCTTATATCCCAAGGAATGGACAGATAAGCCATTTATTTCAGCCCAACATCCCAATAGGACGACGACCATCTCCCAGGGCGATAAGCTCTAGTGTCTCCAGTACGTGAACACTGATGCTGACAAAGGAAAACAACTTATTTTCTAAGCCTCTTTTGGGAAGAGCAAAGGCTGCTGATATTTTAGAACCGGTGAAGCAGTTCCAAGCTGAGCAATGGAAGCAAACTCAGTGTTCTATGCACAGACCTTGCACCTCTAATTTCTACCTGTGACAAGTGGAGGCCTCCCCGTCATCCCAGCTCGAGGTTTTCCATGTGTCATGAAGTGACAGCAATCACTTTGCCCACAATGCCGGTGGAAGCCTTGCTGGCTGTCGCTGCCGAGTTCTCAGAAGCAGAGAAGTGAGTCAGTGCCTTGTTGAAAGGTTTCAGCAAGGTGTGGGGCAAAAGACATTTTTCTCTACCGCAAAGAAGTGTGCGACATCACGGAGCTGGGTCTTCAAACTGCTCCCACCCCAGAAACACCACTGTGAAACAGTTCAACAGGGAGGAGTTAATTTTCAAACATACTTAAAGAATACAGCTGGTGATGGAACATTACTCAGCCATAAACAGGAACGGAGCGCTGCTATATGGCACAACACGCGAACCGCAAAAAAGATTATGCCAAGGGAAGGAAACCCAGCACAAAAAGTCACATATTATATGATTCCCTTTACATGAAACATCTAGAGTAGGGTGATCCAGAGAGAGAAGGCAGACTAGTGGTCACCAGAGTCTGGGGAGAGAGGGAAATGAGGACTGACTGCTTAGAGGGTACAGAGTACCCTTTGGGAGTCCTTTGGGATAAAAATGCATTGGGAATAGAGAGAGATGATAACACTGTTCGTGTGTTAAATGCCACAGAACAGTACATTTTTAAATGGTTAATTTTATGTTACGTGAATTTGAACTCAATTTTTAAAACAATACATTTGGCCACATGAACACTGTAACACTTTCCTTTTAAGGCTCTTTAGTTATGAGCATGGATGCTGCTGATTTGTGGCTGGCCTTCCTCTCTTTTTTAGTGTCTTCTCCAACAGACAGTAATAACCTCCAGAAGGTAGAGATCACAGTGTCTGGTACATAGAAGACACTCAATTTTGTAGATGAAAAAGGAAGAGAATCTATCATCTTTGGGCCAAGCTACACACGAGTCCACGCGGGCCAGAGGAGGCAAAAAGTGGCCGCTGTGAGAAGTCCCAATGCTGAAGAATCAAATGCCATGAGCCTCAGACCTGACAATTTCCCTACAGAGAAATTTATGGGGTCTTGGAAACCTCAAGGAATTCTTTTGAAAATTTATTTCTGCCTAGACATCACTGAAATTTAGACAGAGGTTCATACTCTTTTTCTTGCCGACAGTATCACTAATGTTCACCTTGCAAAGATGACCTCACTGATAGGAGAACAAAGGAAACGTCTTGGTATGAATTTAATTTGAAGACTCTTAGAGAGTCAGTTTGTTGACAGGAGCCTGGAAAAGTCCTGGCTGCTTTCACTGTATCTGCTGCCCCTTGCCTGGGTAAGTCAGCATGTGTTGCCACTAAAGTTTTAAAAAAAAAAAATTTTAATAGACTGAGTGTCAGAGAAGAGAGAGAGGCTACACTGCTTTACCATTTCACAATTTTAACTTCTTATTCAAGCTAAAGGATAGCCGGCTTCTCAGATATATACTTCAAAGCCAAAATCAGGTTAATTTTTTGTTTCATTTGCACAATTTTTCATATTTTTATTTTCATTAATTTTTACACTCAAAAAATGAGAGAAAAAAGTGACAATTCTTGGCAAAGATAATGTTTATCTTCTATGAAAAGAAAATTGATTTCCAGGGCAATAAAATAAAATGTACATCTGAATGATATAACTTCTGTGACTATCAAATACTGTGATTTCTCCCCCTGCCCCCAAGGCCCCATCTTTCTGCTATTTTTGGCTCTGTGTAATTTAGGGGAGAGAGGACTATGAAATTCAGAGACAAAAAAGGGACCCCACAAATCCTGAGAAACAAAGAGCACCGCCTCTGCTTCCAGCTTCCCATGAGACCTTGTGCTCTCAGATTTCCATCCTGGGAATTCCATGGTCTGAGAATTCAATCCTAGAACTCAAGTTGCCAACCCTCATAGCTTCCTGAACACACTATGCAGTTTCATGGCTCCATGGCCGTGTTTGTGGTATCATATCCTTCTAGAATATTCTCCCCATTTTCCTTTGCTTGCCTGACTCATAATCATTCCTTAAGTCTCAGTCAAGGTGTCATCAAGTCAGGAGCCTTCCCCAAATTCCTCTTATTGGCTCCTATGTCACCCTGGCTAACCGTTGGTCTTATCTATCATATTATGTTGAAACTACCAGTTTAGGTGTCTATCTCCTTTACCAGACAAACAGAAAAAGGAAAAGCAGTAACTTTACAGTGGAGAAACCAAACACCACCTTATAACCAAGTAATCAGAGTAACGGGGAAAACAGAAACATGCTCCTCCTCCTGATGTGATATGCTGAGAAGGACACAGCATCTCTTCCATGCTATCCCTGCCAAAAATGTGTAACTTAATGTGATGATGAGGGAACACCAGACAAATCTAAATTGAGGGACATGTGACAGAATAACTGGCCTGTCTTTAAAAAAGTAAAGATCATCAAAGACAAAGAAAGACTGAAGGACTGTTCCAGACTAAAGGAGACTAAAAGGACATGAAAACTAAATGCAGTATGATTCTGAATTAGATCCTGGACCAGGAAAAAAAAATTTGTTTTTCTCTTGCTATAAAAGACATCAGTAGGAAAACCAGAAAAATTTGAAAGGCTTATTGGTTAGACAATGGTACTGTAGCAATGTTAATTTCCTGCTCTGTGATTATATAAGGGAATAGTTGTCTTTTCATTAGAATATATCCACTTAAGTGTTGTTAGCAACTTACTGAAATGGTTCAGAGAAAAACAATCATACAGAGAGAGTGAGAGAACACGATAAAGCAACCACGGTAACATGTTAACATTTGAGAAATTGATGAAATTATATGGACATTCTTTGGACTATTTTCGCAACTTTTTCCAGAAGTCCTGAGTTATATCAAGGTAAGTTTAAATTTTTTTAAAGCATAAAAATCTAAAGAAAATTTTCCTTTTATATGAGAAGAATAAACTACGGTGGGAAGCCCTAGAAGAATAAACTACGGGATTAGAAAAGTACATGTTATGTTCAGGGTAGATAAGAAAATCTGCAGTAATTACTTTTAAAGTGAAAGCAGTGGTTACACAGGGTGCTAATTGGAAGTTGGCACAATTCCAGGTCACTGGCACTATCTCCCAAATTAACCCAACAAACTGGACAGCAGAACAGTAAAAGATACTATCTTCACTGTGCAGTCATAAATGAGAAGCAAGAACACTGTGAATAATGCTGAACAATCTACCTGCTTTACAAATAAATATTTTTCTCAGAGACTTAACAAACTAAAAAACCCATCTCTGCCTTAAAGGCAACCATCCTACAAACACCCTACACAAAATATAAGGGACAACACGTTGTACCAGGATTACAACTGGTGTAATGTAATGTAATACAATGTCTGTGGATGCTCTCTGCCAGCAGTGGTACCATCTCTAGGGGGCTGGTCATTTCAGAGAGTTAGCATTTTCTACCACAAGATGAACTGTACTAGCTACAGGGCTGTGAAACATGGAAGAGTAAGACTTCCATGAAGAGTAAGACTTTGTATCTGCCATCAGGAAGTTTGCCCTGACATTTGGGGAAGATGCACAAGTAGAGGTAAGCTGTGGAACCAGGCATAACGTAGAGACTAGGGAGGGATGTGGGAACTGCCAGGAATCACAAGGGAGCTCTCTATAAACACCCCAAAGAAGGGAAAGAAATCGATTTATTGGCCCAGACCAGACACAGAAAACAGATTCCAACCCAACATAGGGAAACAATTTCTAACAGAGTTCTCCAACAACTGAATGGGTGGCCTTGTGAAGCAGCGAGCCTTTTCACCACTGACTATATTCAAGTATACCCAAGATTTCCTCTTCAGGTACTACAAGGATATAGATTCTTACGTCATCTAGGCCCAATCTAGAAACGCTGAAGGTCGGGTTTCTCAATGGCGGCATCCCTGGCCTACCCATCAGATGTCATAGCTCCCACCTCCAGGTTTGACCGCCAAAACTGTCTCCAGACATTGCCACGTGTCCCGGGAGTAAAACTGCCCCCAACTGAGGCACTCCTAACAGCAAACTTCTCTGCGCCTGTGTGTTAAGAAAATGAAATACTACAGAATTTCAGAGGGAAGGGCCTAAGGTAGTCAGAGGAAGACTCGTGGAGAAGATCGGATTTGCGATAAGCCTTGGAATAAAAGAATTCCAAAGCAGGGCAGAGATAACAGTGAGCTTTCTTAGACAGGGATGGTATGACTCAGGTGTGCAGGAGGTAGGAGAGGACAGACTGTCATGGGATCATTAAGAAGCCAGCTGGCCAAGTAGAAAAGTTCAACAGTAGATAAGGCTAGAAGTATCTGTAATGTTGTGATGCGTTGAAGGAATTTCCAATCTAAAGTCAAGGTTGCTTAGGTTGGCACCTTGACCCATCCACGTCATAGGAAAGTCAATGTTGAACGCAGTCCTGGAAGAGGCAGTGTTCCAAGAGAAGGATGGGGTTCTGGAGAGTCAGGGAACTCACCATCTCATCTACTCCTGTTTAACGTTTGCTTTCTCACCTGCTACTGCTCTCTGAATGACGGGGAACTGACTCTCATTTTAAAGTCTCCTTTGAAGAGAAGCTGAAAGCAAGCAAGTGGGGGGCTGGGGGAGGAGGAGAATAGCACTCTCCAGGCATGGGACTGAAGGGCATCATGTTTCCTCAAAGACGGTAAAGCGGTTAACATCCTGCAATATTCAAGCAACACTCACGCCCAGAAGGTTGGGGTTTGCACATGTGTGGATGACCAATACCTTCAGCTTTTATTCTGATTGGTTCTAAATATCCAAACCCGGACCACAAGAGAGTTTTCTCAAGTTACACTGGGAGTGTGAGACAGCTGGGGTTGTGGTACTGAAACCACGCCCCACAGTGTGAACAGAAGCTGGAGGCTAACGGGGACTCGAGCTTGTCTTGCACAGCAACAGACAGGGGAACGGCTTCTTGAAACCCACCTGCTTGTAAACTGCCTTCACTGATGAAATACACTTTAGTTACTTTTTCTTTCTTTTTTCCCCTCTCTTTCGTCGCATACCTTCTCAGCTTCAGGGAGCCCACATGTTTTATAGGAACTGGGAGTCAGCTCACCTTTCCCCGCCTCCACTCACCTTTCTCCAGGCCTACGACCACCCTGCTTACCCCATAAACGTCCCAACCTCCTCGCCTTCAGGGAGGCGGATCTGAGACTTGTTCTCCTGTCTCCTCGCTTGGCTGCCTCGTGACTAAACTCTTTCTGGGCTGCAAAGCCGGGCGTCTCAGCATTTGGCTTGCTGTGCGTCGGGCAAACACACCTGGTTCAGTAACAGCATCTGTAGGGGTGGCAGGGTCTGATCAAGGCGAGCGTTAGCCTTAAGAACCACGTTACCTTTGAGTGGGTTAGTTCTCTCCTTGGTCTGTGGCTCACATGTACCGAGAAGGGCTCTGGAAAGGCTCTGTTCAGAGGGGCTGGTGGAATCTTGAAGGCTCTAAAAGGGATATTTCTAGTCTACCACCTCTGGGCAGGCGCTGGCTGGCGGCGCAGCAGGGCAGGCCTCCAAGGCACCCTGTGTCCATCCAAGAGGCCTCTGGAGGTCCGAGAATGCCAGGAGAGTCCCCACCCACAGTCAGAAGTTCAAGGGGGCCGGCCCCAGGGCCACTTCAGTTGTGTAGTCCACTGTGTGAGACAGGAGACACCCTTCTGCTGACTCCACCGTTTTGGGCTGTTTAGAAAAATGACGGTCTGTCTGAGCAGTTACTGAGGAGCAGGAAGCCGCTGGCTTCTTGTAAGAACATACCGGACCACCTCCTCTCCAAGAAAGTGAACCTTTTCTAAGTAATTCTTCCCCTGCATTCCAAAAAACTTCTGCAGTGGGACCTCCAATTGACCTTTGCCCAGGTTCTTGATGGGTTCTAATTCTGCATCCCTCTTTGGTGTCATCTACTGCTTCTGCTTCGTCTTTTAGGAGGGATGAGAAGCCACCGACTCACCTTTATGTAGGCTCATATTCACTAAAGTATTTTGATTTTAAAAAACAGAGAAAAAGACACCAAAATATTTACATTTAGATTAGAGGAGATTTAAAATGAAAGCGTTACAAATGCAAGTGAGTCTGTACAAACGGAGAGCTTTCAATCCGGGCCTCCGGCAGAGCCAGCTGCTGAACTGCAGGCATCTCACGTCAGAGGGAGGAGCCTTCTCCAGGGCTAAGGAAAGTTATGAGGAGGGTGAGCATTGGCCATTATTTCACAACTGAGTTAACCTCTATCCCAAGGGCAACATTTTGAAGCAGTCTGCGGTGAGTCAGTACTTTCTTTTTCAGTCTTTCTTTTTTCTTCTATTTGGGTAAATTACCCTTTCCATTTTTGCCTGTGACTAGAGGCAAAAGAACAAAGTTTGGGTCTGCTTCTTGCTGTTGTGATAGCTGTCTACTTTTTAAAAGGCAGAAATGGAAATAGCAGAGTCACGTGATGTTAATTCATTCGAACTAAAAGTTACAAAATGATCGACAAATAAGGTGCACGCACACAAAACAGGCCGCGATGCCGCTGCAGAGGTGACTGCAAACCTCACTTTTCGGACGGTAGTTGGTGGTTATGATTAGAATTTACTCTCATAGCATACATTTCCTTCCCCTAGAACTAGGGATATTTGCTTGCCAAGAATACTTTGGTACAGTCTGGGCCAAGCATACAAAACAGACCCATCGCAAGAGTGATTATTTCTCTCGATGTTTGAGGTTGTATAAACAAGTGGTTCTCAAAGCAGGGTCCCCTGACCAGCAGCATCAGCGAGAACTTGTTGGAAGTGCAGATTTGGGGGCCTCACCCCAGTCAGAAGGAACGAGGAATTCTGAGGGTGGGCCCGGCTGTGTCCTAACAAGCCCTCAGGTGATTCTCATGTGCGTGTGCTCAGGTCTGGAGTGGCTCAGAGGGCTCGGGCTCCTCCTGACAGCCTGGGCTCTCTCTGCCTCACTTTCTTCACCAGTAAAACTGAGATGATGATAGTAACCTATCTTACAGGATTGCCACGAGGAGTAAAGTAGTTAATAAATATAAAATGTTTATAGTGATTGCCTGGGGCTGGCGGTGGGAGCAGAGATTGGCTGCAAACAGGCTGAAAGGAACTTTGGGGGTGATGGAAATCTTCTAAAACTAGATTGTGGTGACAGCTGCACAACTCTATAAATTTACTAAAAATCAATAGCTTGTAACTTACAAGGGTAAATGTTATTGTCTGTAAAGTGTACTTCGAAAAAACTAAAATGTTTAGAAGAGTACCTAGTTCCTAGTAATCGGATGACAACTCTTATCATTTAAGCTATTCAAACAGACTTATCATATACATGTTCTACACCAAGGGAGGAGCGGGGGGGGGGGGGGATTAGGAGATTGGGATTGACATATATACACTCATATGTATAAAATGGATAATTAATA
Organism: Pseudorca crassidens; assembly: GCF_039906515.1. Classification (NCBI taxonomy): domain Eukaryota; kingdom Metazoa; phylum Chordata; class Mammalia; order Artiodactyla; family Delphinidae; genus Pseudorca; species Pseudorca crassidens. The sequence goes on from NC_090313.1 coordinate 11,163,798, forward strand.
ATAACCTGCTGTATAAAAAAATAAATAAAATTCAAAAAAAAATATACATGTTCTAAAAGGCACTAATCTCCCTTCAAAGTGTGAGGGTCTTACTCTGCCTTAATGTCTTGTAAGGGATCTGTGCTGTTGCCTGTGACTGATTCAAAAAGTGAATTAGGCCTATGGCAATCATGCTTATTATGAAGATTTTACAGATGGATAAAATGATAGTAATATCACAGAAATATATCAATGGCAAACTGATATGTAACCAATCCCACTATATTCCTCCACAGATATCACTTTCCTTTTAAAAAAATTGGAAGTATATATTTGCTCTAATTCATAATTGCTATCTCTATTTCAATAAACAATGACTTATAAACTGTATTGACTATGATACAGGCAAGAGAAGTGATGGAAGACAAAATACAGAAAGAGACAGAAGTGGCCTTGGATAAGACCTTAGAAAACAACCATATTTTAGTGCCAAAACTATATATAAGCGGGTATTTAATAGTATTTATTGATTTTGTTAACAACTGACAATGCTGAATTTTCCCCGAGCCCTGTGCTCCTGCAAGAGAAGAAGTTACAGAACCCTCCACTCCTCTGCGTCTGACAAACGGCTGCGGGCAGACAGCCACTCTCCCCAAACGAAGTCACACAAGACCCACGGTTCACTCTTCCTCATGAATCCCACAAGGCTTGCAACGCCCCATGCGTACCTGCCTCTGTACCACACAAGCCCTTCCTTTCCTTTGAGACATTCCTCATTAATAACTATTCTCCCTCTTGCAATTGCCTGAATAAAATTATCTTCTTGATTGTCTGGTGCATTTTGTTTTGACACGATAAATATAATGAACAAGTCTGTCTGTTGGTTAACAATGTTATTTGACACTTGATGTTTTACAATATTTTAAAATATATACAACATGCACACACATACATATACCTATATTAGTTTTTTAATTGCAATGTATTAACGCTAGAGTACAAAATGGAGAGTAAAATTAATCTGCACATACAACTACCTACAACTAATCATCTAGGGCAGAGACGGACACACTTTTTCTATAAAGGGCCAGACAGATAGTAAATATTTTAGGCTTTGCATGTCATACTGTGTCTGTCTAAAATACTCAGCTCTGCCACAGTGTGAAAGCAGCCACAGAGAAATCATAAATGAATGGCTGTGACGATGTTCCAGTAAAACTTTATTTACAAAAGCAAGTGGTGGGCTGTAGTTTGCTCCCATCTAGAGCAGTGCCTCCCAAAGGTATTCCAAGGAATACGACTTTTAGGGCTTGGTAATAGGTAATATGAAAAAAAGTAAAGATGGGGATAAGGAAGTCACGCATGGCAAAACAGATTTGGGAAAATCTGGGAAGCAGGTTTCTTTACTACAGCACTTTTCAACGACTTAAAAATGCTAATGTGCACTGTGAAACCCCAGAAAGATCCCTCGCAAAAATTTTCCAAATCTTAAATCAGAGTTATTATTTCTTAAGAGTATTTTTAAAAATCTATAGAATCATTAGTAAGCCAATACATATACATATGTATTTTTTCAAATACTAATCATATTTTAAAAGTACTTACATATTTGAAACATTTGGGTGGGGTCACCTTTCTGCAATGTATAATTTCTACTTAGAGAAGTATCAATATAATATAGAGAACACAGTTTATTCTAATTGAGACAAGTTCCCATAAATCCTGCTACTGTACTTCCTATAAGATTATACTGTAGTTTTGTGGGGGGCTTTTTGGTGGGGAGAGAGGTCTCTTTTTCCAAGTCATTGGAGTTTCAGCTATAATTTCTGTTCTCAGTCCTTTCTGCCATCCTGATTCCTTCAATTCCTAATTTAAAAGGTCCCAAGGCAGCATCTCCTATGCTTTCTACAAAACTAGTTTTAGGAAAGGGCTAATACACACCCAATGAATAAAAGGGTTCAGTGGCTGAAATGTTTGAGAAATACTGCATTCCAGATTCCCTTCTGGAGACTCAAACTGATTATCAGTTTAGTACTGACAAGTCCTGAAGTAAAAAACATTGTTCAACTGAGCTAGCCTTTCCCACATTTATCTGAAATAGAGTACCTTTTTCTGGAGTGCTCCTACTATGTACACTACTACTACTCGAGTCCACTCTCTACTCTGCGTCCTTATTCCAGGAGCTGCTCTTGATGAGCTTCTGGATCCCAGCTTTGCCATCGGAGAGCCCTCAGGCCAAGTCCTGTTTCCGGTACAGGCTATGCAACCCTGGAAGACTACTTAACATCTGTACGTTTCAAGTCCTTCATTTCAAAAGCAAATAGTAACAGTATTTACCTCACGAGAAGATTAAATGAGCAGGCAATCCAAAACGCCTCATATATATGGTGTGCTCAATATACGTCAGTGCTCATGATTACAGTATTATTATTTGATCTGAGAAAACCACGAGTGAATGCATTCCCTTGGGCCTGGACGACTGGCCTTTTCCAAAGGTCTCTGTACACATACCCTGGTTAGTAAGTTTAGGAAACTTGAATGAATCTCCTGAAAGCCAAAGAACCTAACTAAAACAATTCCTGAAGATAAATTCCTAGAGTTGGGATTGTCAGGTTGAAGAGGAGTATAAACTTGGATAAACTCCTATTACAACTTACCCTCATGCTGGACATCGGTGTGGGCTGCCCCTCTGAAGGGCTGACCCACGGATTACTGACGAGAAATGCTTGAACCCAGGACTTGAAGATTTGTAAATGACTGTTGTTACCGTATGGTTATCTGTGTTCAAGTTCAATATGGGGCTCAGTAGCCACAACTAGAAACTGACAGAGCACCCCACCTCCCCACCAGAGGTGCCACAGAGAGCTGGTTCTGGGTAAAGACTCAAGGATACAAAGGGTGGGGGGGAAAGAGGTGGCTCCACTAGCCAGGGCTTTAAAGAACAACGTGGCTAATGCAGAAACACAGGCCCAATCCATAAGCCCCTTCCACTGCCGTGTGAGCGCAATAGGGTGGGGCAGTTTCTCCCTCCCACACACCCACTCCCTCCCTCCTCCCCCCCACCCCCATTCACCCCTTAGCCCCTCTGCTTACAGGGCTAGATCTTAGAGCAATGCATTCTCCTCAGTTCTGAGCAGAGAGAGAGAGAGAGAGAGAGCACGCTCGAGTAAGAGGAAAGAATAGGAATGGAAGAGGGAGTAAGCCAGTGTGAAACTGTCTCAAGTCTATATATCTTAGAATGGCCCTAGGTCCTATCACTGAGTCAATACTGAGCGATAAAAAATAAACAAAACAAGATCATACCCAGCAAGAATTTACAGTAGTGATTTTACAGAGATATTCACCAGAATCACTGGGGGAGCCTCTTCAAAATGGATTCAGCCAGGTTCCACCCAGACCCAAAATACTGCTGGGTTAAAATTTATAGGGAAAAGAAACAATAGTGTTTTCTGAGTTCCAGTAGTTTATTTTGAGTTCCATCTGTCTATCTGGTATCTGGTAATATCTGGAAGAAACTGATATTAATAGTGGACTCTCAAATTCTACATATGCCAAATATATCTACAGGAAGAAAAAGAAAAATTCAAACATCTCCAATGATCTTTGTAACCTCAGGCTTTTATCTCAAGGATACTGAACATGGTGTTTAGAAGTTTAGAATGGGAGTACAGGAGTGATCACAATACATCAAAAACTTTACGTACATTTTGATGAGTTTTTCTAGTCCTTCCTTAGTAAATTTAGTTTTCTATTTTTGGAGGACATAATCACGTGCATACTGCTTACAGCGTCTGAGCACTTTCCTTAAGATGCGTCAAAGTGTCAAGGGCTTCGGGAGAGCCTCGATCAGTTCCTGCAGACCACTGTGTACTTGCTATTGACTTAAAATAGGGCCACAGTTCTTACAGTTTCAGTGTTAGGATCATAAACACAAATGACCACCTGAGACCACAGAGGACCGGATATGAGCTACTTATAGTAAAACTGAACCAGAAACAAGAATAGCAGGAAAGCTGCCTATTTTCTTGTAGTGAAGTCCTTTGAAGTAAACTATTTATTAAACATTACATTACAGTGCTCAAGACAAAAATCTTTGAAGGCAGGTTATCCTACTCTGCACAGTGGCCCACTGCTAACGAATTGCTTCCTTTTCCTTTTAGATTTTGTTTTTCCATTTGTGAAACTGAAACCTGGATTGTTTTCTTCCATCTATGAAACTAGCTGGCACCAAGCACCACTTCTGGCAATGATGTCAATCTATAGAAAGGGCATTAAAAACATACACCTCTCACCATCACAATGGAAGAAGATGTGCTCATCAAGAAGTTGTTATATAAATATAAAATAGGTAACTAGTAATACTCTGTAATGACTATATGGGAGAAGAATCTAAAATAAGAGTGTATATATGTATAACTGATTCACTTTGCTATACACCTGAAACTAACACAACATTGGAAGTCAACTGTACTCCAATCAAAAATTTTTTCAGAAGATTAAATATGAGGAAGAAAATCACAGAAGAAAACAAAAGAAGTTGCTACATAAAGTTCAGCACCCTAACATAAAACTAGGTTACAAGAAATGATGAAATAAAAGGGATAAAAATGGCAAGAATTCAAACAACAGGATTTTTTTAAATTTAAAAGCAAAACTTATCTACTGCATTTCATATTTCAAAACTATAGATGAATATGACTTTTTTCAACTAGCATTTTTCTACTTCTCAGTAAAGCCAATATACCAATATCAGTTGCATCTTAAAGAAATATTCAAAAGAAGAGCAAAAGGGCAATATAGTTTATTTTTCCAAACCAATCATTAACTTAAGAATCTTTGCCCTTAATCAACTATACTCCAATATAAAATGAAATTTTTGAAAAAAAGAATCTTTGCCTGGAGAAGGAGTACTGGGAAGTGAAACTCCCATTGGGCCAACACCTGTGGAAATAACATCCCGGATGCAATGGTCCAGCCCTCTCTAGCTCAGCACGTGCTAAGGAGAAAAGGACATCGGCATTGCTGGACACGTGACTGGGTCTGTCTCAACGTGGCGGGAACAACGGGAAGCTTTGTAAAATCTAGAAATACATCAAAGGGCTAATGCAGATTAAGCTCTGCTCCTTTTTTTCCTGAAAGGCTCACTTTTGTTCCTAATATAAAGACTTAGATGGTATTTCTTTAGATCATAAAGCAAGTTGTACTTTTAATGATGGATTAAAAATTATAAAAGTAAAAGATGGCTTGTTCTCCTCTGTTCTTTCTTTTTTTCCCCTTTTTAAGTGATGAAATGCAGAAAAAGACCAGTCTGGGCCAAATTTATCTCTTGCTGACCTTCAGGGATGTTGAGTAAGCCAAGCATGATGTTAGTACAAAGTCAAATTTGGATAATTTAGTCACCTTTTTGCTAATTCTATTATTAGACACATTAGGTAATAAATAAAAAATAGCACCTATGGTATATTTAGCTTTAAAAATAGTATGAATGTTCACTCTAAATTAGTGTAAAGTAAAATACACTGTGCTTACACTGGTCTTTTAAAATAGAAAAGCTTGTTATAGCAATAGAGTAACTATTACTAAATGGATTAGCACTTTCACCAAGGAGAACAGAGCTCGCTGGGCTCCCTACACAGCCTGCCGCCCTACAAACTTCCCTAGATCTGCGCCCACTGCCAGCCAGGGAGCAAGCACTCCTCCTGTTCGCCTTGGGCACGCAGGACTCCTGGCGTGTCCCTCCCGGCTCACCGGGACCTGCTTTATCAGCTGTACTCTTTCTTCCTCCCAATCAGCTCCTTCTCCTCAGCCTGACAACAAGCTTGAGTCTCCCCTGACCCCTCGTCCCTTCCGGCCCCCGCTTCCCTGCGGCAGGCCTGCCCTAGTCGTCACCAGTACCCTCCACTCTCGCCAAGTCTGCTGCAGGGCGCTGTCACCCTGCCACTCTACCCAGCTGACGACCTAGCTGAGGCATCCACACACTAGATATTCAGGGAAAAAGACTGTGTTACAGAAATGTTCATATTAGAATGAAGAAACAGAAAACAAGTCACACTGAGTGAGTTATAGGCTGTAGGTCTAAATTAGTTGCCCTTGGGAAACAGCTGTGGCAACTAGAAAGTTCCCAGGATCATGCTTCATAAAGGCGAATAAAACTTTATTCCTGGGTATGAAATATATTTCCACAATACTAGTTAAATTTACTGAGTGATTACTTTGTGCCAGGAACTACACTAAGTGCCTCGCCTGCATTCTCTCATTTAATTCTCACAACAGCCAATGAAAAAGATGCTGTTATTATTACTCTTATTTTACAGACCAGGAAACTGGTCTTGAAGAGAGTAAATAAAGCTAAGATCAAAGAGCCAATCAATAAGTGTCTGCCTGACTTTAAAACGTAGGTGCCCTCAATCACCACCCGGTAAATTACATTTTAAAAAACAGACTTTTAGAACAGTTTTTTAAGTTTAAGCAAAATTAAGCAAAAGATACAATTTCCTATATACCCCTTGCCCCACACATGTATAACCTCCCTCCTTATCAACATGTAAATTACTTTTTGTGCACAAACAGAAGGGGTATATATAATTGGAAGTAACAGATATAGAAGCCAACATGAAATTTAAGAAAGGAAGCAAGATCTTTACATTTGTGGAAAGAGACTTAAGACAACAGAATGAAAAAATGGCCCTTAACTTTAAAAAGGGAGAATAAAGTGACAAACATCAGAATCCAAAGGCTTCATTCCCCCTATTTAGGGACTTCCCTGCCCCACCCCTAACAGGGTACTCTGAGAACTGACCTCAGTGTCCTCCAGTTTTGCTACGAGGAGCTACGAAAGGTGATTTTTGTGGACATGCCAATATTCACTTACTACACTGTGTACACCAGCTGGTTGCCATTGGATACCTATTTGTGATTCACACTTCTGTCCTATTGAAATTGGTCCACTTCCCTAGTACCTAGAACATGGTTTGGCACCCAACAAATAGCACCCAACAAAAACTTGTTGAGTGAATGAATGAATGAAAGAATGAATGAACACGGAAATGGATCACAAATTTCCACAGCTGTGCAAAAGAACAGTGCAACATAGACAAGGACTTTTTCCTCCAAGCTTCTGCTAATTTCGAACTAGTGACTTGGAAAGATACTTAATATGTTTTTTCCTTCTACACAATATTAGTGCTAATTAAATACAGTGTCAGTTATTACAGCCCTTACAAACACATGTAGGTGGTCTACAGAACAAGATTAATACCTAAATGACTAAAGAAGTAAAGCACTGGTATTCGAAGCGTTGACAAATATTTTCACTATCTGAGTTTCCAAAGCAAAACATCAGTTCACAGGCAACAAGAGAGGAATGCTCAGGAATGTGCAAAAAATATTATTAGTTGCTTTAAATCTCAAAACGTTATAAGATGCCTATTAAAAAATTATACGAGGGCTTCCCTGGTGGCGCAGTGGTTGAGAGTCCGCCTGCCAATGCAGGGGACACAGGTTCATGCCCCGGTCCGGGAAGATTCCACATGCCGCGGAGCAGCTAGGCCCATGAGCCATGGCCGCTGAGCCTGCGCGTCCGGAGCCTGTGCTCCACAACGGGAGAGGCCACAGCGGTGAGAGGCCCGCGTACCGCAAAAAAAACCCAAAACAAACAAACAAACAAATAAATAAAATTATATGAACAGCATTAACTTTCTCTTTGATGCTGGATATTCTTTTTTCCTCTCTTTATGTAATGACCTTCCTGCACAGTATGTGCTACCATTAAAAAAAAACAAAGCCTAGGGAAATAAAAGGAACTGCTTGCTTAATATAAAAAACATTTTATTTGAGGTACAGTCAGCAATGTAACAGAAAACATATAATAATTAAAATTATATGTTTTGTTAGGGGTTAAGTTTGTTTTAATAAACAAAACAACTAATACACACTTTTGGATACTCTTGCATTTATCATGAGTTCTAGGGAAAAGGAGGAATCCTGCATAGAAAACATTTTAAAATGAGTCCTGATCTCATACCTACTAGGTGACTAGAATCAAAAAGACATTAGATGTCAACTAGACTTCCAGTGGTGATCATTTAACAATACATACCAAAACTGAATCATTATGTTGTACACCTGAAACTAGTATAATATTATATATCAATTATATTCCAAAAAACACAAAAAGACAGTAACACATGTTGGCAAGGATGTGGAGAAATTAAATAACTCATACATTGCTGAGGGGAATGTAAAATTCCCCTCAGCAATGTATGGGTGTAGCTGCTTTGGAAAAGTCTAGCAGTTCCTCAAAAAGTGAAACACAGCATTGCCACATGACTCAGAAATCCCACTCGTAGGTATACACTCAAGAGAAATGAAAACATACATCCACACAAAAACATATATAAAGGAATGTTCATAGCAGCATAATGGGTTGGCCAAAAATTTCGTTCAGGTTTTTCGACATCACGAACTTTTTGGCCAACGCGATATATAATAGCTTTTAAGACAAACAATGCAGATGTCCATTCTGAAGGAAAAATTGTGGTATATCCATAAAATGGAATATTATTTGGCAAAAAAAAGAATGAAGTACTGATGCTACAACATGTATGAATCTTTGAAAACATGCTAAGTGAAAGAAGCCAGTCACAAAAGACCACATATTGCATGATTTTGTTTATATGAAATGTCCAGAACAGGTAAATATATAGAGACAGAGAGTAAATTAGTGGCTGCCAGGGGTTGACAGGGTTGAAGGAAATGGGGAATGCCTGCTAATGGGTCTGGGGCTTCTTTTTGGGGTGATGAAAGGGCTCTAAAACTGATTGTGGTGATGGGTGCACAGCTCTGTGAATAGACTAAAACATACTGAATTGTATTCTTGGAACAATGGGTAAATTGTGTGGAATGGGAATTATATCTCAATAAAACCGTTTGTGTGTGTGTGTGTGTGTGTGTGTTTTAAAGGCTTCAGAGGCAGAAATTTGGAAATTCTCTATAAATCAAGCACCTATATTCCAGCCAGATGCAAAAGGTACAATTGGACACACAGGCGAAGAAAACAGTAAACATGCAAAATATCTACAAAAGCAACAACAAAAATAGCAATGTTGGAATAAATGTAAGTATCTGCTCCTAAGGGCAAATACTTAGAATTATGTACTAAGCAGGATGTTGACAATTCCAGTCAAAAATAACTACTTTTTACACATATAAAAGAACAATGTGAGTCTGTACCTTGGAAATACCACTTAGAAGTCAAATGAACTTATCTGCATTTGAAATTGAAGAACAAAAGGCTTAGTTTCTAACAGTTTTGACCTATTTTAGACAGACATTTATTAACTATTTATTAAAATGCTTTAGCTTGAAATACTATAGGCACCAGAAAGCAAACACATATGAGCAATTCAGTTCTACACCTTCTGTTCAATAAAACTCGCTTCTCCATGGCAGGGGGTACAGAGAACACTACCCAGGGGGTTAATCAAAATTCCCTTAGAATAATTGAAAAGCATTTGCATTTTCCCCCCAGAAACCACACAAAAAAGTCCCAGTAAGCAGAACATATAATCTTGATTATTAGCACTGAGCCTGTAGCAGCACAATGTGCTGTCCCCAGAAATCAAGTGACAGGACACAATACCAGTATGTGATAAGCCAGTGATGTCTGCCCGCATGAGACCCAAGGAAATTTTTAAAAAATCAAAATCAAAAGATAGACAATGATAATAAGTTGCACATGTGATGTTCTGCTACTGTTGCAAAGCCAACTGCACATTGTGACAAATGTAATCATTCTCAGAGCAGGAACGGTGCCAGGAAAGACCTTGGAGGTCACCGACCTCGACCTTTCATTTTACAACAAAGAAAACAGGTTTAGGAAGGTCACACAACCAGTTTAAAAGCATTACTGGGGCTAGAAATGAGATCTTTCAGGGCTCTTTCTGTTAAAAAAAAAAAAAAAAAAGAAAAGAAATTTTCTGAGTATATATACTACAGAGGGTGTTACCAAAGAAATGGAAGATTCTTAGGAACTTCTGAGAGCCATGCTGGTAAAACTCCACACAGAAGTGCTATACTAACCACCTATGAAAGTGCACGACCATAGCGTTTTGGGGACACTCAAAATTTAAATCCAAGTGATGTGCACATCAGCCCGAGGGAAGGAGAACTACATTCTATACAGTATAGGTCCGTGATGAAGGTTTGGGTAGCTGCAGCCTGACTGACTGTGCGGGTCCTTTCTTCAGGAAGATGACAGTAGCGCTAACGCACAGAAAAAGGAGAAGGCAAGGAGGTGGGCCCCAGAGGGTGTGCTGGGTGAACGTTAGAAGTGATTTGCAGGTTTCAGCACAGCACAGGTACACTCAGTCTCCCTTCGCTCTTGTTAGCATGTAACCCAGACCAGCTCTAAAGTTATTCTAACTAACTAGCTTCCTTATTATTCTAGTGCCACCATTCAGTCAACATTCTGGAGGGCAGGTTTAAAGATCTGGTCACTGGAAGAAATCTCCCTCACCTCAAATTAATATAAACGCATTCTGGTTTAGACATCAGTCTTCGTGAGTTTAGTTACTGGACATCAGTTCCCCCGATTCTGTTACCAGGTTCTCTGTGTATTAATCATGGTTTTTTTAAATTTTCTGTATGTCTTGGGGGCCTTACAGGCCTGAGAGCGCCTGCCCCCCCAGGGCCAGCTAACTCCTAAAGACAGTGACGCTCATATGCAACCAGCCACCCGCTTTATCTAACTCACACACCAAGCCATGGTTTCCTGCCCCAAATCACCCTAAGGCCAGGGACCAGACAACTAGAGACCACCCCTAGAGCCCAAAGCCTACTGACATTATTCAAACTAGCCAATCCTAAACGGTTTACCCTGCCCTACTTGGCCTTTCCTGCGGAAACCCCAGTAAAGGCTCCCACCCATGCTTTCCCCGCATTCCTTTTTTGTTTCCTGACCCGGCTGGTGCTTTCCCAGTGGCCCTGTGTGGCATGGGGGACCCCCTTCTCTTAGGAGACGTAAGTAATAAATTCTTTCAGTAGCATTAACTTCTCTGTGCCGGCACTAAGTCACCTTTATAAATTAAAATCCTGCAGGTACATTTCAGAACCCCCTGCCAAGTGAAGACCAGGCCAGCAGACCCACTGAGGGCCAGGATGCAGACTGCACGGAGTGGAAGTGGGGGGAAGTTATCAATGAGGGGTGAGGCCACCACTCTCACCTCCTCACAAGCTGGCCTTCAAACCACAAGAGCTGCCAGTTGGAAGATACAGGCTTTGTCAAAAGCTCAGACATGCTGTGTGTACATGTGGATCACACAGCATGTACTTATATAGGTTTATTTTCAACAAATTGATAAATTGATACAACAATATCTAATTGATCGTTTACTCTAAGTAGCCGTGGCATTAACAAAGATGATCCAACAAGGAAACTCTGATGGGCGAGCGTGAACTATAAAAAACTTTGTTCTTTTTGAAAAGAAATGTAGGTACAATCAAGAATATAAAAAACCAATATCAAAGGCCTTTGGATCATAACTGCAGACACTGATTAAGAGAAAACTTCATTTATAAAATTGATATATTGGTCAAAATTTTGTGAAGACACAAATGCACACAAAAGAGTCATCAATATTAGGAAAAAATAGTAAAACAATATATATGACATACATGTACATGGGGCCCAGTTCTTCCTCTAGTATAATCAAGACGCCAGCAGTTCTTTCAATTTACAAAGTAAGGCTTCATGAGATAACACAGAATGAACAGGGTGGAAGAGCTGTGGACTGCTCATCCAGGGGCATGTTAAAAGAGTAAGTCTGCAGAGTGTTAGAGAGCTTTGTGAAGGGCTGAGGAGATGGTCACAGACATTTATATGCCCTTCCATAATTATTGTCTGGACACAGACCCTTTGGCACTACTGACATTTTAAGTCAGGTAATTCTTTTGTAGGGGACTGTCTTACTTATTGTAGGATGTTTCACAAGCCTCCTTGGTTGGTGATGCTCGCAATAAATTTAACGACATTTGCCCATTAGATTCCAGTAGCAGCCCACCACTTGTAACAACCAAAATGTCTCCAGACACTGCCAAAGGTCCCCCAGGGAGCAGAATCAGCGGGTTGAGAACCACTGGTTTAGACTTGCAATACTGCAAAATATCGCCAGGCAATCTGTATTTCAAAACCCACCTGCGTTATTCCTAAAATCCTTCAAGGGGACTCAAAGTTTGGTTGAATAAAGTAGCAGAGGGTAGAGAAACAGAGGTTAAATACTTAAACTAGAACAATTAATCTTTCACGACACATGTTAACATGTATTCCACACCCCAATCACCTTAAGTGTCAGCTGAGGTCGTCTTACATTCTCACTGAGAGGAAAGGCTTTATATCAAATGTATATCAAATTACCATTTTAATCTATTTTTAATATCTACAATAGTTACTTGGATAAAGATTACCTTTTCTAAGAGAAAGCCCCCGCCCTCGGCCCCAATATGAAACTAATTCACAAGGGGAAGCTGAAGGACACAGACCTTCAACACTAGCTGTTAAGTGGCTGGGCTCTAAGTTCAAACACAGAAGAAGAGGAGGGTTAGTCCCCCCACCTCCGCACAAGCTGCTCTCCACCAGGTAGTCAGGAATCATACGGAAGTGCGAAGGGCCACGGGAGGACCTAAATCCCAACCACGCACGTGCTGGTGTGAGGAAGCCAAGGTTTGTCGCCAGGTCCAGGTATGACATTATGGCTGCCCTCACCGTACGAGCCATTCTGACAAATCACAGCAGAGGCATCGCTTCATCCGTGAGGTGGGAGGCATGCTGATGATCTCAACGGTTGTGGGAAGCAAACGAGGTGACCAGCCGAAAGCAGCAGGCTTACTGCAGGCGTTCTGAGCACGTTGTCTCCCGGCCACCAGGGAAGCCCCACCCCAGTTTTAAAAGGCCACTCTGCCGAGCAGCTGAGACAGGAAAGGGGTGTTCTGAGCTCTAGGACACAGTGGACTCCAAGGGTGACTGTTAGAACGTACACATGAATTATCTCCCCACCCTTAAATTAGGCAGGGCTTCCACTTCACACAAGGTCACTGGGCAGTTTCACGTGTCCCCTGATGCTTTGTAATTACCTAGGTAATTAACACTGATTAGTCATTACCTAGTCATTACATCAGCTGTCCCCCACAATCTTGAGAATTTACACCATACAAAACATATGCCAGCCTGGGAAAGCTACCTCCCAGAATACATACCTGAGCTACTAATGACTACTGGACTTTCCCATGCCTTGCCAGGCATCCTGCCATATACCTTCCACACACAGGGCAAGTGCCACAGAATACTACAGAGCTAGGCAACTAAATGCTAGCTGAAAAAGAACAGAAAAGTACTTCTTCACCGATGCCACTGTGAGGTGATGCATGTAACATACTCTACTTGATGCATCTCACCAGGACGATGACAGGCAAAGTGGAGCCCATGGAAGAGCAGTGGCTTCTACGATCAGGTAGTAACTGTACACTCTCGCTGTGGACTCAGGATGCGAGGGTCTCATGTGAACAATAACAGTATGGCTATTCCAACGGTTAAAAGGATCCGAATAAACAGAATGCAATTACACAAACTAGAACTTGGCCTACCTTTCAGGAATGGCTGTCCAGGACAGATCTGGTTTAAGATAAAATATGAGGAAGACTAAGAACAAGTAACCCACACAGCCAGTAGTCAAGCATGTTCCTAAGTCAAATCAAGCATCAGGCTAGCTACAGTTCACTGTTATTTTCTTTGCATAAGGCATTTGAGTAGGTCGGGATGTATAAGCATGTGTATATAAGACCTTGTAAGCTTCAGGCCACTGAGAAGTATCACATTTGTTCTAGAGAGCTCATCTCTAGAACATTATATTTATTAGTGAAATGAGAAAAGGAAACTCTGAAATCCCAACTACTACATATAGTCTAGGCCAGTGGTTCTCACCTAGGGATGATTTTGCCCCCTCCCTATTCCCAGGGCCATTTGGCAATGTCTGGAGACAATTTTGGTTGTTATATCTGGGGAGGTGTTCTGGCCTCTAATTGGTAGAAGCCAGGGAGGCTGCTAAACATCCCATAGTGCACAAAGCAGTTTCCCACAACAAAAAATTATCCATTTCAGAATGTCATTATTGACAAGATTGAAAAACCCTGATCTAGGCCAAAAATAAAAATTGTCACTGTCTTGTGGGTCTAACTAAGTCTTGGAATAATTCAGACTAAACCTAAAAGACTGCAGTTGATAAGTAAACTTAAAAGATACAGTTGATGATACTATGGATTTAATCATACTTTAGGTCCTATCATGTCCCTACCTGATTAAAAAATATGTATTATGAATATATAATCAATTATTTCAAATAATCAAATGCTTGTCCTATCCTCTTAGTATAATAAGAAACAACCAGAACATTGTTCCTATGCTCCACTCATAAGACCAGTAATACAATGTAGTTTTGGGTATCAATTTCCTAAACTAGACACTAATTCTACATTAAGTGTGAAAATATACTCCAAATCCTAGTCCTGGGCTACTTTAAACCGATTTTTACAAATGCAGATCCTTAGGCCCTACTCAAACCTAGGGAATCAGCTTCACGGGAACCTGGGGATTTGCATTTTCAGCAAGTTTGCCAGGTGATTCTTACACATGCTCAAGTTTGAGAACCACTGTCTGACTTGGCTTCCATGAGAAAGAGCTGTCATTTCCACATCATTCTCACCATAAGGTAAATAACAACAATCAATTAATTTTATTTATGTATGAAAGATCAGCAATACGTAGTACTACACCACAATGGCCTTAAATGGTTTTCCTAAACTAAAATCCTTTCGAAGTGAGGCTGGTTTATGAAGTCCCATAAGCACCATCGTAACAGGGCCTATATCAAAAGTATGTTGCCTTTCAAACGCAAGACACCAAAGCCAAGGCTGTTCTTGGTGAACTTCATTATGCTTCAAGGAAGCAGATGTTCTTAAGCATCTTGCTGCCACAGGTGCAGGTTTAAATACGTGCTTCATATTTAGCATCCAATGACAAATGGTATGCTAGCTGTGTGAGGCGGTCAGAAATCATAGGATGAACAAAAATTAGACTTTCCAAATAAAACAGAAGTATTTTCCTTCTGAATATTTTGATAGATTGCCTACCAAGTGTGATCTCAGTTGAGATTACAATTTCAGATGACAGCATGTCTCCAAAGCAAGCAAGAAAAAGGAGGGAAAAAAGCGAGGTAAAATGACTGCAAAGGGAGAGTGTATTCCATATTTTCAGGGGCTGTAAAAATAGTTGAGCCACTATATGCTAAGTTCCTACTATTTTCAAACATTTTACCAACATTTTCTTATTCAACCATTACCAATTCCATGAAAGTAGATATTTTGCTGATGAGAAAATCGAGGACCAGAAAGGTTAAGTGACTTGTTCAAACTCACAAAGCTGGTAAGTGGGAGATATAAGATTCAAACATAAGAAATCAAGCTTTATTTAGTATACCTCCCCCAAACCCCTCACCTCAAAATTCACTAACATCCTGGTAGTTTACAGAAATTTCTTGTGAACATATAACTAACTGCAAATATTTTAAATTGACAACATTTCAAAGAGTGTTGTGTGTGTAAGTTTTACAACTAACTCTACGATGCTATATGGCCTATCTTGGAAACTGAATGGAATCAAGCATTCTAAAATCCTAAAGCATCGCACAAACGTAAGGCATTCTGTTATTCATTAAAATCAGTTTTAGTTTGAGGATCTTTGGCAGACGGCAGCAGGATTTTGAGATACTATGAAATAATTAGAGACACCCTAGGATACTGTGAAATCATGATTGCGGTGAAATCATGATCGAGGTTGCACTAAATTGGCTTCAATAGCCACACATAATAGAAATGATTTGGACAACAGATAATGTCATTTTAAAATGATTATATTAGAGATGCTAGATGCCTCCCCCGGATGTGGGCATTGCCCAGGGGTCCATTCTGGGCCTGTCCCTTCACCATCCCCTCAGGCAACCTCACCTACTGCAGACTTCAGATATCACCTCTTCATGCCCACAAAGTACCCACTGACATGCTCACCCTTCATCATTTTCCCTGTCTTTCCCTTACATCATAGAGGCCCCTCTGGCATTTCAAACTTAAAATGGTCAAAAACCCAATTCATTATCTATTCCACCTTTCCTCTTGTGTAATCCTTCCTTCCCTTCCTCCTCTTTTGCTCCCACAGTTAACTGCAGCATCCACCACATCTAGAAACCTCAGCATCATCTTCAATTCTGCCTAATACATAAAACTAGACTCTGGATCCTTAAGAGGAGACTCTCAAATGGACCTCTTCTTTATTTGCTCACTCTCTCAAGATCTCTTTAAAATCAAGACAAAACAAAATACACCTCAGGTGATACTGAGATTCTCTTCTTTCAAAGTCTAAAGAGTAGTCCAATCTCCTTAGCATGGTCCTGCAACACCCAGCTCCTGCCATTCTAGTTTCATCTCCCACACAGACCTTTGCCACCTGCCTGCCACCCTCACTAGCCAACCTGCTCTTCCTTAAACCCGTGGGCAACCTCATGCTTCTCAACCTTCGTTTATTCCCTGTGCTTTCTCCACCATCATCACAGAGCAGTTTCTGAACATGCTGTCTCAGGGACTTTGCAGATGCTGTTCCCTTCTATCTGAAATGCTCTTCCCTGACTGCAAATTCTATTCATCCTTAGAGTCTAAGCATGAGCTGGACATATTCACTGGGGAGCTTTTCGCAATTCCCCCATTTCCTTTTTCCAAGCCCCAGAATACCTCTCCTTCATACAAACGTCTATTATCACTCTCATCACACTCATATTTCTATATCCTCAGTTGACAGTGGGCCACTGCTGGCAGAGATGTCTTTTTCCTGTGGATTGCCAGAACTCAATGTCATCACATAATAGATGCTCAATCAACGTGAGATGACCGACTACCATGACTACCAATAAATGCCAGGCTTTATGTATGCTCATTAAAAAATGTAATGACTGGGCTTCCCTGGTGGCACAGTGGTTGAGAGTCCGCCTGCCGATGCAGGGGACACAGGTTCGTGCCCTGGTCCGGGAAGATCCCACATGCCGCAGAGTGGCTGGGCCCGTGAGCCATGGCCGCTGAGCCTGCGCGTCTGGAGCCTGTGCTCCGCAATGGGAGAGGCCACAACAGTGAGAGGCCTGCGTACCGCAAAAAAAAAAAAAACAGAGAGACTTCATCAACCCTCCACAAAACGTCTAGCCTGTGGCCACCACCTGCTTTCTATGGCTGGAGGGGAAGAGGGTCAGGAATAAGGACAGCTTGACGCAGTGGGCATGGAGCCCTGTGTGTATAGGGTGGAAGTGGCTGTCTGATGAAGGCCCTGGGGTTCTATGCTAGACACGTCCCAGTCCCCTCTCTTTTCCCCATCCAAGGAAATTAGGACCAGTGCAGCTTGGTCTTAACTTAACTGCACTTAACTTGGGTTAAGTGAGGCAAGTCCCAGGGTTAATTCAGTCAGATGTCCTGCCAAGGGGTAAGCACACAGGGAAATAGGCCTCCAGGTAGCTGCAAAGGCTAGGACATGGGGCCACCATGCAAGAAATCCCAATAAGCCATCGTGCCCCTCCTGAAACCCCAGTGATACAGAGAAAGGGATGGAACAGAGAAGGGAGAAAAAGGCAAATGAAGACGAGAGATGAGTCAGACACGTAAAGAGAAGGATTTATAAGGTACAGAAGACCAAAGAAGTTCTCTGGATGCTTATTTTTCGAAGACAATAATAAGCGAAAACGCATGACATAATTTACTTCTCAAAAGAGTACTGGTAAAGAAAAGCAATAACAAACCTAGTTCATTTTCCAATTATTTGGAATTTTAACAAATGGGAGTTTACTCTATTAAAATTCCATATCCACAAGTGAGTTTTCAGAAAAAGTAGAACTTTTTGATGGTGTTCCTATATCTATAAATATGAATGATGCAGATTTTGGGTCCTATGATATCAGATGACAAGATTCAGCCCAAGCTTCAGCTCTTGCTAATTAAACAAATCAATTAAGAGACTGCAGTTGCAACTGTGTAGCTGCTGTTCTATAGTAGCAATAACAACCCCAGGGGGAGGTCTTTTACTACATTAAAATGCTGTCCTCCACAACTCCATCTGATATTATTAGAAACAGTTATTTGTGTCTTGCTGTCATATTAGTAGCAAAGGCAAATTATGGAAATATGCAGACCAGAATGGTCCCAGTATGAGATCAGGTTGGGTTTTCAGCCTCCAAGGGAACAATTGCTGAAATTCCGAAGCTCCCCAAAGTTCTTTAATGGAACTGATAAATCTATCAGCACAGCATCCATTTAGAAACTAGGTAAGGGTCACGTATTTACATACTTTCCTGCTAAGCTGATACAATTCAACTAGATGAATTATCATATTAAGTTTACCCTCCTGAGTTAAACTGATGGAGTTCAAAATTGTTTTCGATGGTTGTCATTAATCGCTGTTACTTCGTGAATGCTTACTTTGAAATCTTATTGTGCTAGTGTAACAAGGGTCATATTAATACCATTCTTCATGGTAAATCTTTGTAAAACATGTTTATTCTACAGATATTGTTACTCAAGCTTTCAAGGCTAATGAGAAATAAAGTATATTTATTATCAATAAAAACTTAATTTAAAATGTACAATTTGAGATTTAAACTAGCTTTAAGAACTTTAGCATGATTTGGTTTCATTAAGATCTCTGGCTAAGCTTCAAAGACGTATAATTTGATAGTTCCTCAAGAGTCCTTGGGTAAATGCCAAAAGCACAGCTATGAAGAAGCTGCTCAATGTAGTCGAAGCTTATTCTCTCTTTCGGGCAATATGTATTGATTTCACATGAAAAAAAAATTCCGCCTTACTGAGATATATGTTTGTCTTAATATTACGGCGTTTTAAAGATAATGGAACTTTAAAAAATTAAATATAAACAATGATTGCAATACAAGATTTGGAATAAAACAGTAACTTCTGCATTCTTCAAGTCGTAACAAAATATTCTTCCTTACTGTGAAGCACAGTTCAAGTAAGGAAGTAGGGTTACATAAAATACTGGACCTTTTCTACTTCTCTGTGAGCTTATACTATCTGACATACACAAACTCACAGCTTCACCAAAAAACATGCAAACAAAACAAACCCAGACAATTTACTATTTGAAATAGGCACAGATATCCTGGAAAAGTTCTGGCGTATGTAGCTCTACCAACTAAGTGTATACTGTGAACTAAATGTTTGTGCCCCCCCCAAATTCATACATTGAACTACAATCCCCAATATGACGGTATCTGGAGGTGCCACCTTTGGGAGGTAATTAGGCTTGGATGAGGCCATGAGTGAGGCCTGGCAGGAGAGAGGCAAATGACGAGGCCCTGACGCCTGTGCCCAACACGTTTGAAGAAGAGTAACAAGGTCGGCTGAGTTGATGTGTATTTTAGAAGGATCACTTTAACTGCTATATTAATGATAAAGCAGGGAGCAGGGGTGGAGGTGGGAAGACTGGCTGCTGCAAGAATCTGGACAGGAGACGACAAAGACTCTGGTCAGGATGGGGGCGCAGTGGGAGTGGTGGATGAAAGAGGGGAATCAAGGAAAAGACAAGGTTTTAGCTTAAGTTGCCATTTTCTGAGACAGGAAAAACTGCCTGGAGAAACTTTATGTTGGTTTGGTTTCTTTGCA
Organism: Pseudorca crassidens; assembly: GCF_039906515.1. NCBI lineage: Eukaryota > Metazoa > Chordata > Mammalia > Artiodactyla > Delphinidae > Pseudorca > Pseudorca crassidens. The sequence continues at coordinate 11,183,532 of NC_090313.1, forward strand.
GGTTGTGGCTATCAAGAACTCAGTTTTCAGTATCTGAGCCCTGAGAAATCTATTGGAATCCAAGGAGAGATATCAAGCAGCAGAGACAGCATAAGTGCCCTTTCTAGCATGAGCACAGAGGTACAGAAAAACCTTCATGTAATATAATTCCAGGTAGTTGTGAGAAAGAATGACATGGATCTTTATGTAATGACTTAGAAAGATATCCACAATTTATTCTTGCATGAAAAGATGTATAAATCTATTTCTGGAAGCATATGTCTACTGTTAAAAACTTAAATACCTCTAGGGAATAAAATGAATACTTCCGTGATGGTTAATTTTATGTGTCAACTTGGCTAGGCAACAGTATTCAAATATTTGGCCAAACATTATTCTAGATGCTTCTACGAAGGTATTTTTTTAGATGAGATTAACACTTAAATCAGTAGACTTTGAGTAAAGCAGATGACCCTCTAATAATATCGGTGGGCTCATTCACTCAGTTGAAGAAAAAGGATTGACCTCCCAAGCAAGAGGGAATCCTTCAAGCACACTGACTTTGCACTTGAACTGCAACTCTTCCCTGGTCTACCCTGCAGGTTTGGGACTTGCATCCACAATCATGTGAACCAATTGCTTAAAATCAATCACTCAATCAATCAATCTCTCTCTCTGTAATATATAAAAATATAATACACACACACATCGTGTTGGTTCTGTTTCTTTGGAGAAACCTAATACAATTTCTTATAAAATGCATTTAAATAATATTTAACTTTTCTAATTAAAAAAATAAGCATGTGTAGTACTTATTAATCAGAAAAACAAGAATAACCACAAGGAGCAATACTTAAAAGTTTACATCACGTCAGGCAGGTGCCTATACAAATACTTTAATATGTAAACTTTACTACACCTCTATACATATACAAAGCACACAGTAAATGCACCTTAGTACTAATATCCTTCCTATCTCAATAGCTGCAAAATCACTCTTCTTTTGCTCTAAGCCACAGGTCTGTCCTCTGATATTCTCAACACACGGACCTAACAGAAATACCCAGTGTGAATTTATAACCTGAACAAGGCACCCAAAGGACATGAACAGACATTTTACAGATTATAAATGATACCTAGCAAGTGAATACATGGAGAAATATTCAAATATAATACCAATAAGCAGAGAAATGCTAATTAAAACAATAAGGTACCTTTTTCAACAAATTATTTTGAAAATTATACTACTACTAATATGATCATTATAAACCTATAAGTAAAAATAATAACTATAAATTAAATTTATTTTCACTAGGTAGAGTTAAATAATTTTGAAATTATGATTCAATTTCATTAGAAATGTGGACTCCAAAGCACCTAACAAAAAAAGCTAGAAGGAAAACTGAGCGAAAACAAAACAAAACATATACAGAACAGAACAGGAAGGTCACGATTTTCTTTGTTTTTTGGCCATGCCGCGCATCTTGTGGGATCTTAGTTCCCTGAACAGGGATGGCACCCCGGCCCTCGGCAGTGAGAGCACAGAGCCTTAACCATTGGACCACCAGGGAATTCCCAAGGTCACTATTTTCAAAAGCATCTTTTTAAAATATGTTCTTATTTTTATTAAAAATGGGGAGAAAGTCCCCAGTGAAAAAAGGACTTAAAAGACTCAACAAACTACAGATAATTTAAAAAACCATTTTGTCTCTCATAAGAAATAGCTAAAATTACTCTATCATGGAATCTTTTCCCACACGTTAAAGAACCCTTTTCTTATACAAAGACATCTCACTTAACAGCAAAACAAACCCATGATGAAGCCAAGTTCAAACCCATGGGCTATAACTACTAGTCAATCACTTTTTCTCTCTGTAAATTAAGAGAATATAAAAAATAATAATTCTTTCATACTTACCACGGTACCAAGAAACTGAATGCTCATGTTGCCACCTGCTTCTCGAGAAAGACACTGGGGGAAAAAAAAGAGAGGTATAAAATGAATTGTCATCCATACAAAAACATGTACATGAATGTTCATAGCAGCATTATTCCTAATAGCTGAATAACCCAAATGTCCATCAACTGATAAATGGATAAACAAAATATGGCATATTCATACAATGGAATATTATTTGGCCATAAAAAGGAATGAAGTACTGATACATGCTACAACAGAAGTCAGTCACAAAGGAGCACATATTATATGATTCCATTTAACATGAAATGTCCAGAAGAGGCAAATCCACAGGGACAGGAAGTAGACTGCTGCAGTTTGGCTCTTCTTAGCAGGAAAACTCTCAGCAACCTGGAAGACTTCCAGGTTGTCAATAACTCCTCAGGCCCCAGCTAGCACAGGCTACAGGTATTATCTTAGTCTGCTGCCTAAGAATATACCATATATCACATCTTTTCACCAGTATAGATTACTTTATATCACTTTGTCAAAGAAAGGACTAGAAGAATTTTCTGATGACCCAAAGAGTTAGGGGGAATAAAAATCGAAAGTTGGAGCTTCATGGGCCTGTTGGCAATTAAGGAATGGAAGTAATGAAGGTGGACATAAACTCTGGTGTGTCCTACTAAAAAAAGGAACATGTTCCTAACTCTAGAGCAGGAGGCCGGGTGGGAGAGACTGCCAATGCCAAGTTCAGAACGGTTAGAAAAGGTAGTGGATTCCACGGATGCTTTTTTTTTTTTACTTTTGGCTGGTTGGGTCTTCATTGCTGCGCGCGGCTTTCTCTAGTTGCAGCGAGCGGGGGCTACTCTTCATTGTGGTGCGCGGGATTCCCATTGCGGTGACTTCTCTTGTTGTGGATCCTGGGCTCTAGGTGCGTGGGCTTCAGTAGTTGTGGCACACGGGCTCAGTAGCTGTGCCTCACGGGCTCTAGAGCGCAGGCTCAGTAGTTGTGGCGCATGGGCTTAGTTGCTCCACGGCATGTGGGATCTTCCCGGATGGACCAGGGCTCGAACCCATGTCCCCGGCATTGATATGTGAAGTCCCGCATTTTTTTTTAATACATGTTACATTTTTTTATTTTTGTTTTTTAATTTTATTTATTTATTTGGCTGCGTCGGGTCTTAGTTGCAGCATGTGGGATCTTAGTTGCCCGACCAGGGCTCGAACCCGAGTTCCCTGCATTGGCAGGCGGATTGTTAACCACTGAGCCACCATGGAAGCCCTATTCTTGATTTTTTGAGGACCCTCCATACTGTTTTCCATAGCAGGTGCACCATTTTGTAATTCTACCAAAAGGGCACACAGGTTCCAGTTTTTCCACATTCTCATCAACACTTGTTATTTTCTGTTTTTTTTTTTTATAGTATCCATCCTAACGGGTATGAGGTGATATCTCACTGTGGTTTTGACTTGCACTTCTCTTTCGATTACTGATGTCAAGCATCTTTTCATATGCCTGCTGCTCATTTGTATATCATCATTGGAGAAATGTCTATTCAAGGCCTTTGTCCACTTTTTAATCAGGTTATTTAATTTTTTGTTGTTAAGGTACAAGAGTTCTTTATATATTCTGGATATTAACCCCTTATTAGATGTATGACTTCCAAATATTTCTCCCTTTTCACAGGATGCCTCTTCACTCTGTTGTGTCTTTTGATACACAAAGTTTTTAAGTTTGATGTAGTCCAATTTGTCTATGTTTGCTTTTGTGCCTATGATTTTGGTGTTATATCCAAGAAATCACTGTCAAGTCCAAAGTCATGAAGCTTTTTGCTTACATTTTCTTTTAGAAGTTTTATAGTTTTAGGTGTTATGTTTAGGTCTTTAATCCACTTTGAGTTAATTTTTGTATCTAGTTTAAGATAAGGGTCCAACTTTAACCTTTTGTATGTGGCAGACCCATGCTTAAAGAGAAAATCTACATGAATATGACTATCAAATTTATGTTTTCAACTCCCATTTGTCTTCTGAGTTCAAGAATCATATAGTCAACTGTTAACTGGACATCAACACCTGGATATCTAATGCACATATTAAACCTACCAAGTCCAAACAGAATTCTTGATCTGCCTCCCCAAATCCGCTTCTCCCCTAGCCTTCCCAACTCCGTAAATACTACCATCATTCACTCACCTTTAATTCTTTAACTTCCTTCATACCCAGTATAATCTACCTGCCAATCTTTTCTGCCTTCCCTCAAAAATATATGTCAAGTTGTTAGGGGAACCACTGACCAAAACCCCCTGCCCTGGCCAGGCAAGATAGTAACCACTTGCATGAGTTATCTTACAACAGAAGGTCCTGGTAAGAAACATGGAACTGACAAGCTACCACCAACCAGAAGAATTCAGGAAAGGTCAAAAGGAGAGAGGAGACACCAGTCCCTATGTTCTACCAACCTCCCAGAATCCTCCTCGCTGGAATCCATCTTGGCTGAGCGATGCGCACCACCAGAAAGGACCCTGAGTCCGAATGTTTGGCCAGAGAGAACCCAGAAACTAACCCCATGTCCATAAAACCCGAGAACGTGAGCCACGTGGCAGAGCAGTTCTCCTGGGTTCCCTCACGCTGCTGCTCTCCTCCCCCAGGCGCCCCTTCCCCATAAAGTCTCTTGCTTTGTCAGCACGTGTGTCTCCTCGGATAATTCATTTCCGAGTGTTAGACCAGAGCCCACTCTCGGGCCCTGGAAGGGGTCCCCTTCCTACAACAAAATTAGTTCACTTCAAGCCATCTCCATTGCTACCATCTTAGTCTAAGCCAAGGGTTGGCAATTTTTTTTCCCCAAAGGGCCAGATTTTGCTAGATTCTTCTCTTGATATTTGCCTTTAGCATAACGTATTGTAGTTTAATCATTTCCAGTTGAAGGTTGAGTGGAAGATCCTCAATTGCACAGTTATACAGATTTTGAAATATGGAAATTTCTTTTGCTTTTGTAAAAATGCTGCTGGAACTGTAGTCTACTTCTTGCTTTAATCTTTTGACAGCCTAGGAAGTATAAAAAGCAGCTTGCCATTAGTTGTGACTCAAACATTATTTGTCAAAATGACTTTACCACAGTATTCATCTTGCATGTAAATGCTGTTTTGCCTTGCAATTTCCGGTTGACTTCATTAAGAAACATTATCAAGTTTGCAACATAAACTAATTTTCAAAGCCATTCAATGTTTGACGTTCCATTAATAGTGGTTGAGGACAGTTCTTTTTTGTTCAGAAAAATTTCAATCTTGGTCCTGCGTCAAAAAAACCTCAACAAACTCCTAAGCTACTGAACTGCTGTGTGACAGGGGCAAATCAGGGCATTAAGCTTCTATGTACAATAACAACTCCAAAAGCAGCCACGGACAGATGAAAATGAATAAATGCAACTGTGTTCTGGTAAAACTCCATTTACGGACCTGAAATTTGAATCTCATATACTTTTCATGTGTCATGAAACATTCTTCTTCTTTTAATTTTTTCCAACCATTTAAAATGTAATGCTTGCAAACTTTAAAAAACCAGTCAACTTGTGAGCAGTACAAAGACTGGCAGTGGGCTGGGTCTGGCCAGCTCCTCGTCTAAACCATCATCAGCACCTCTCGTGTGGATGACTGCAATGATCATACAAGTGACTTCCCTGTCTCCACCACTAGTCCCCTGTGGTCCATCCCTCCTCACAGCAGTAATTTTAAATCACATCATACCATTCTTCTACTCTAACCCTTCAAAAGCTTCGCAATAGGAATCGAATAAAAACCAAATTCCCTGGCCTACGAAGACCCCACATGACCACATGACCTGGTCCCGGCCTATCTTTGTCCACTCAAGGAGACACTGGCCTTCCTCCTGGCTTCCACACAAACCAAACGTGTTCCTGTCTCAGGGCCTTTGCACGTGCCATTCCTTCTACTTGGGACTTTCCTCCCCCAGATTATTGCATGGCTTCCTCCTACTCCTCACAGGTTGCAACTCAATGTTAAGTATTCAGAGAGGACTTCCTAACCCTACCTAAAGCTACTTCCTCCTAATTGCCTTCTATGAATTATCCTGTTAAATTACCTTTTTAACGTGGTCACGTGTTTGGTATCTACATCCCCCTGCTGCAGTGTAAGTCTTGGTCACTGCTGTATCTCCAGAGTCTAGAACACTGCCTAGGTCGTATCAGAATTGCCTTCTATGTAAGAGACGTTAAAAAAATGTAACAGTTCCTTTTCCTTACCCTACGTGGGTTGGACTGATTCCCAGGCAAACAAGTAATTTTGCAATATGTAAAATGGAAACAGGTTTAGAAACTTTTTTTTCACATTAAAGATACAATTAAAGTGTAACAATGAATACGGAAACCATAGATCTAAGTACCAATAAGTTACCCTTAACTTTGCATTCAGTTTAAAGCAGGTTAAAATTACGTACATAATGAGTATCAGATATTCCCCCACCACAGCTACCACAGTTTGTATATGTGCACTGAAAGAAAGAAAGAACCCAAACCTGACATATCTCAGCAATAAGGATTGATGTAGTAGAAAACAGGGAAATAAGATGTCATTCAAAACTGGAATTTACTTCTACACAGGAAACAGGAATACACACTTTTCCCACAGTCTAGGATTAAGACAATTCAGTTTTAGAATCCACGAAGAACAAAGTACTCAATGCCTACAATGAATCTGAGGTATGCCAAAACCAAATACGAACGGGCCCCTTGATAAGCTAATAGAAAAAAGTAAAATAAAATAAAAATTAAAACTTTCATCTTCATGAAACATATTCTGTCCTAAAATATTTTACCCCCTATTCTAAGTGGCACTTCACAGCTAAATTAAAACGTCCTTCTTTTCTTATTCTGATAGTCTGCTCCAACATTTACAAAACATACTCCTTTTTTTCTTTCTTTAAGGAAAAAAGTACTTAGGAAGACTTTGTTAACAAAATAATTTCAACATTTGTTAGAATCAAATTCATACAAAATTAGCAAGATTGCTCACTCAAAAAAAGCAAAAACATTCACAAAATTTAAAAATGTTCCAAAAATATCTTCCTAAGATAATAAAATCAAAGGCAATTTCACCTTTAAAAGTAATCTCACTGAACAGTATGGGGAAGAAACAGTAACAGTTTTCTTTTTTCCCTCACTGATTTCCAACTTGATAATATGTTTTAAAGGCCATTACTACGGGATTTGTCTTATCGGACTGCAGTGCAGCTGCTTGTATTATTTTCCATGTTTTCCATAATCAGTGTTTATACTATTCAAAATCATCTTCTTCTGGCAGCTACTAAAACATAATTTTCTAGTTAACAGAGAGTAGAGGAGAAAAAGTATGTGTGTGTGGGGAGGGGATACAGAAAGACATTTTCCCATTATATTAAATGTTTAAAAGCAACTCCAAATCATAAAGCACATGCCACTAGAGACAAGAAAATGGCTAAGCTTCTAGACTACACTACAAAAGCAGGTAGACTTGCATCAAAATTAATATTTTAAATTATAGTTGTAAATACACCCCAGCTGTTAAACAGTGATTAAATTTTTTGAAGCATAGTGAAAGGAGTTATTTCTGTTCTACTGGTGGGCTTGTTTCTAAGATGTGTAACTGTAATTGATGTTTTCAGGAATGTGAAAAGGAGATGGTTAATAATTACTCTTTCATTTCCTACTTCATTAGAAAAAAACACCATCCTCTACTTCATCTTCTAAGTTATATATTTATATATCCTATACATCCTAAATAGATGGTTTCCTATCACATTTGATGAGTCTAGAGTAATCACATGAATATAGGACAAAACAGCTAGTTACTGCTAAGGGGGTGGAGGGGTGAGGAGAAACATCGAAAAAACATGGGATACATTTATTTGGGGACTGAAAACTAAGATGATTACTTCCAAATCCACTTTTTTTTTGTACTGGCAAAGTATAAGCAAAAATGTAAGTCGTTTCATTTAATTTTCTAATTAAAATATTATTAACATATTTATTTTAGCATCTATACACATACATTTATCAGGATTAAAACTAAAGTTTGTTCTCGGAAGTTGTGGGAGTTATTTTAATCTGAAAAAGAGAAAAAATAAAATAACGTTTAAATTTAAACTTCTCTCCTGAAGTGGTGAGAAAATCCATTCATTTTCTTCAAAAACAGAAAATCAAGGTTAAATTTTTTAAATCTATTCAAATTCCGTGTGGACAAGAATTTGCAAATATATCACAGATACACATTCCACAAACATAATAACATCTCTTCTATTACATTCATGTGCTTGTGTAATATTCTATTTTACAAAGGCTCACTTGAGCATTTTAAGTTATCATGTTATATAATCTATTTAACACTGCAATCAATTCACAAGTAATCCATTTAATCTGGTATTCTGTAGTAAATAACATGAGATTCATGTGACACTATTCCAAATTTGTCTGCTTTAACACAGAAAATTAGTTCCACTTAGTTGAATATCAATGACCTATTCAATGCAGAATGCGATAGTGCTGCAATCAGCTTTGTACTGTTATTTATAATAAATTTATCTTCTCTTGAAAATATTTAAGAATATGAGAAATAAAAAGAAAAAAGCCTTCAAAGGTACACGACGAATAGCTTCACATCACACAAATGCGGAAATTGTTAAGACTTCTCAAGATCTCAAGATATTTTCAAAAGTATTTAGCTACTCTTCAGGCCTGTGGACAACCTGCTGTGAGCAGGTGGAGAGAAGAAATCGTGCCACACAAAGAAACAGGCCAATAGCAGTTAGTCGGCTCTGCTTGCAAATGTTCAAACAACGTGACTATGCAAAATGAAAATCCAGCATGTAAAACACTAACGAGAAACAGTATATTAAATCCCAGCAGACAAATTACACTGTAAGAAACCGAAAACTATTTGAGTTGTTCAGAGTAAAATTAAAGAGTCTCTTCAAGGTTAAAAAAAATTTACTTCACAGGAATACAGTCGTAGGAATAATAAAAAAGTTCTATTCATCCAGCACGTTCCATAGTCAGAAGGTGCTTGGATGTGTGAAGAAAGCAGTGTTAAGAAAGCAGTGAGCTTAACACATATAGAACAGCAAAACTTTTTGTTTTGTTTCAACACTTTAGTTACATGCTCCAGAGAGGAAATCATTCCACTTTTTAAAAATAGTTCTAATTTTTGTTAAGCTTCTAAATTAAAATTTTAGAAGGTTGTCACCTAGATGAGAAATTCACCTTCTGTTTTAAAATGAATTTAATTCCTCTATTTCTAATTTTAAATAATAAAAACCAAAACTGTGGTTGACACATGGGGGGAGCCCTTTACAAAAATGTGTTTTTTCTTCTGTAAACACTGTCTGACTTACAAAAGGTTCTGTTTGTGAGCCATCTAACTAGCCACACATGGCCATTAAGAACTCGAAATGTGACTAGTGCAACTGAGAAACTAAATTTATAATTTTATTTAATTTTAAATACAGAAGTAGTATGATATATTTTCCCTTTTAAACACAACTTCACTGCTTTAGTACATTCCACTTTAATCGTTCCATTACTTATGTTATTGCTGTCATATACGCATCAGGAGTATGTTTCATTTCCGGTATTCCACTAATAATTTGTGTTTCATGTAGAAATGCTAACATTTTGGATATAGTGGGTTAAATAAACTGGATTAGAAAAATGAACTTCACTTGTGCTTACTTTCTTAACGTGGCTACTAAGAAACTTAAACTGCAAATATGGCTCATATTAGATTTCTATTGGACAATCTGTTTCATTCCACAACTTTTTAAATTGGTAATTTGGAAATCAGAATATATCTTTCCACAAAAGAATGAGAAAAGACTGTTAGTTTCTCAGATTATACCATTAAGACATATTTAATAAGTGCCATTACTGAGGGACTCTACATATGCAATGAAAACAGTAGGAATGTGCTGGTACACAACCAACAATAAATAAATAAATAAATATAACATACTATCATTTTATTTTCCTTGAATGATAATATTTGAGGGAAAATGGTTTCACTATTAGATGAAGAAATAGATTAAAAACTTTAAAAAATTCTAAAGAAGGCCTTTTAGTATCTTCAAGAGTTTTCAAGATTTATATCCCCAGTTCTTTATTATAAATTATTTCATTTCAAAATATATGACCTCTTCCCCCAGTCAGATAAATACACCACTAGCTCTATACTTAAAGTTATTAATAATGACTAGAATTTGTGTCCAAGAGCATGATTTTCTTGAAGAGAAAAAGACGTAAAGCAGCTCACACATATACTGGAGTAAGAGATGGTGTGAAGTAGACTCAACTAAGCCGTGAATAATCAGTGCCACTGGGGGAAAGAGAGTGCAAACAAGGTGTGCACACACCTTGCAAAGGCGGAAATGAGGAACAGCCTGAGGTGGACCCTTTTCAATACCTACCAATACCTATCAATACGTGGTACTGTTAGCCTTCAGCAGCTCAGGTGCTCCCACAGCAAATGAAGGCAAACAGGAAAGCCACGTGCTTGACTGGAAAGAGTCGTGCTACATAAGGAAGGGACTTCTGTGGGCAGGTCCTTGGGAGCCCTCTTGTCTCTCTTTGCTCTCAAAGGAGCTGCAGTGATTCTGTATCTGCAGAGATCAACCAGTCATGTTACCTAATAGAGCATGGATTTTGCGAATGTTGGAAAATCAGGAATTAAAGAGAATTGATAAAACGGCTAGGAAGGCTATCTGATGAACATAGCTTAATTTGACAACGGCTTAGAAGAAACAAAATATAAATCTTAAAATGAAAGTATAGATAAGGCAGATTTATTTCTGAGATTACAAAAATGCAAGATGACTATCCATTCATCCACCCACTCATCCATTCATCCAGTTACTGAGCTTCCACATGGGCCAGGAACTCAGCAAGACAGTGGAAATTCAAGGTCAAATAAAAACTGAAACAGGTAATTTAGATCAATTAAAAGAATTCAGTAATTTATAAAATGCATTACCCACATAATGTACATGCCAAAATACAATTTATTTTTAAAGAAATTAATGGATAATATTAAGCTCATGAAGTTTACCAATGAAAACCGGGAAAGTGAACAGACAAATGTAATCTGATTGGATAAACAGGGAGCTAATTACTAAAACAAAGGTAATGCTTCCTCCCCAAGTAATTTTGTCTAATCAGAAAAAGGTTTTAAGTGCTACTTTCCATGTAGTCACAGGGATTCAGCAATAAAACTAAATAGGAACTAAATACCCACATATCCTTAAGGTGCTAGACCAAGCCACCTACTAGGACATGCTAAGAAACTATGAAACGAGCAAGAGAATATGAAAGACATTAAAAACTAATTAGAGGAGGTGGAATTCTTAAGCTAAGAAATCAAGGTTGAACACTTTATGCCAAGTGAAAGGAATTCATGAGAATGATTTGATTTTCTATATCTCCTGGATTGTGAGGGACACCTAGGGAAGATAAGCAATGCTTTTCGTGACAGAGAAAGAAGATTTTGGTGAGGCAAGGATTTATAACTATTTCTTGTGGCCCGGATGTGGATCATGGAAAAGAGACCCACGCTGGGTCATTATGGGAAACCCTGCCTATCAAGAGGAATAGGAATCAGGAAAAGACAGAGCAGGCATTAAGGGTTCTACAGGTGAGGAATTCTCCCAAACCCACAACAATGTCCTCCTAGAAGACACCAGCCAGCTTTGGACGTCTGTCATTCCCCAAAAGAATGCATACCAGATTATATCTGCCCTGGTCAACCTAGCTCCTCCAGCCGTGTGCCACTCATTCTTACACCATACTGCAACTCTGGAGAGACCCCAGATAGCAGGTGGGAAGTGGAAGAGGATATAAAGCAAGAAAGAAGAGAGCAACACTCTCATCTTCCCTATAAACATTTCTCAGTCTGAGAAATTTTACCAGTTTTTACCAGGAGAGGTTTTACCAGTCTTGACATTACAATGAACTAGACTTTTAAACACACTCTCTGCCAAATAGACTATGACTTGCTTACTACCTGGTAGCAAGTTTACAGACTGAGAACTGTACATGAGTTTATGCAGGGGAGGAAAGAACTGTAAAGCAATTATACTCTCCCCACCCCCCCGGCAAAAAAAAAGAATAAGTTGAGAGAATGAGTTTGAAAGAACAGTTGTAAGAAAGTTGCTTCTATTGGCACTAAAAAAGCTCCATTTATCAGTTTTACACAGTAAAACTGATAAAGAAATGGCAAGTATTGGGAAGTACCCTGAATGCTTTCTCAATAACTATCCCAAAAAATCCTGTTCCACAATGAGATACCACTTGATATCCATTAGGTTAGCTATTACAAAAACGAGAGCAGTAACCAGAAAATATCAAGTGTTGGTGAAAACGTGGAGAAATTAGAATCCTTGTGTGTTGCTGGTAGGAATGTAAAATGTTGCAGCTGCCGTTAAAAAACAAAATGGAGGTTTTCAAAAAATTAAACCAGAATTACTATATGATCCGGCAATTCCACTTGTGTGTATACACCCCAAAGTACTAAAAGCAGGGACTAGAAGAGGTATTTGCACACCCATGTTCATAGCAACATTAGTCACAACAGCCAAAAGATAGAAACAACCCAAATGTCCATCAACAGATGAATGGATAAATAAAAGGAAAGAAATTCTGACACATGCCACAACACAGATAAACCTTAAAGATATTACGCTAAGTGAAATAAACCAGTCGCAAACATATAAATACTATATGAATCCACTTACATGAGGTACCTAGAGTAGTCAAATTCATAGGGACAGTTGCCAAGCAGTGCGGGGAGGGGGGAATAGGGAGTTAGTGTTAAATGGGAACCGAGTTCCAGTTTGGGATGACAAAAAAGTTCTAGAGATGGACAGGGGTGATGGTTGCACAACAGTGTGAATGTACTTAATGTCACTGAACTATACACCTAAAATTGGTTAAAATGGTAAATTTCGTATTTTTTAATTTATGTATATTTTACCACAATTTAAAAAATCCTGTTAAGGTTTCAAAATAGTGTTGAAGGAAGAAAAATCTAATTAAAGTGCAGCAGATTTAATCCCAGATTGGCACAGAACTCTGAATTTCTATCCTTTTTTCCTGCTTTTAGAAATTGGTAGATGATGGGTGGCTTGGTATGTAAAAGCACAGAATGCAGGGTTCCCTTTCAAAACCTTGCTTTTGAGAGGATAACCACCTAACGACGATAGGGAAGGCCATAAAAACCTATTAGAAAAAAAATTTTTAATGGTCAAAGCAGAGGACCAGTGTTCAATGGAGACAGAATTTTGAGGTCACTATGGTACCCCGCTGTACGCATAGAGAATTCAACAAATTGTGTCAAGTTTAATCAGCAACTACTCCCAAACCCAACCCCCTCATTTCTGTGCACTGCCAGCACCCCAGTTTAGGGTCCATTACCTCATGAGTGAAGTAATAGGAAATATCTTCTAAATGAACTCCTTTCCCACTTCCCCCTTCAATTCCTTAACCCCTCTTTTATTATAAAGACACTCTAACCTCCCACAACAGCATTTTTTTTTCTTGGCTCAACAGCGTTTTGATGGACATTACTTCCCTCTACAAAACGTTTCAATAACATCTCCACTGGTGACTGAAAAGCACAGGCTCCTTAGCCTCCCATTCATAACTTGGCTCCTCCAATTTGTTTTCCATGCTTAGCTCACATTACTTCCCTATTTGAATGATTCCCAATCTACCTCCCATTTCATGAACATGCTTTTCTAAGGTGTATCTCAAATATCATCTGAGACCCTGGATCCTGCAAAACACCCACACCCACACCCACACCCACACACACACCCTCTTTAAGTGGCTAGGGATTCCCCAGAGATAAATGACAAATGAAAGTAATCGACACAGAGCTCATGAAAGCAAATATAGTGACCAGAACTTCATATTAAGGAAAAAGTCACCTTTTTGTTCACAATTAATTGAGAAATATTTTACAGAAACAATAAGCCTTTTAAAGAATTCTGGGGTTGGAAAGGTGAGAAGGTGGCAAACTAGTTAGGGAAAGAAAAGCAGGTGTGTAGGTAGTGCTGGAGCAACTGGTTATCCATATTTTAAAAACTAAACCTGGTTCTTTCTTAACTCACACCATGTGCAATATTCAATCCCAGAAGGATTAAGGGTTATAATGTGAAAAAGCACAACATAAAAGGTTTAAAAGAAAATAGAGCCAAGTATCTTTATGAGCTGGAGAGCAGAAGAGGATTGTTTAAACAAATACAAAATACACAAACCATAAAGGAAAAGACTGAAAATTCTCATACGAAATCTCAGATTTAAAACTTCACTCGTATAACTTAAAAAGGGAAAAATACAAGCTACAAACTGGGAGAAGTTGTTTGTAACACATATAACTGACAGAGGGTCAGGACACATAATATGAAGAACATTCATGAACCAGTAAGAAAAAGACAAACAATCCAATAAAAAATTGGGCAAAAGCCATAAACAGGTATTTTGCAGAACAGAAAACAGGACTGTCAATAAATATATTTTTAAATGCTCATTGTCATTACTAATCAGGGAAATATAGTATACATTAAAACCACTGAGAGAGATTATTTAAACCCACCAGTCAGGAAAAACTTAAGTCATTTGGATACCAAGCGTTCATAGGACATGAAGAAAAACTGTTAAGGGCACAGATTCCTGGCTTCAAATTCTGGCTCTTCCATTTACTAGCAGGATGCCTTGGGCAAGCAATTTAGCCTCTGTAAGCCTCAGTTTCTCCAACTACAAAATGAGAAATAATACTAGCACATATTTTATTGACTTGCTGTGAGGATTAAATAAATTAATGCAAAGAAGTGCTTAGAAGAGTCAGTGCCCGGCATAGCAAGAATACAATAAAGTCAGCTTGTTGTTCATACTGCTAATGTCACCGTCTTCATAACTACTGGTAGCATGTAAATTGGTACAACCGCGTAGGGAAAACCATTCGGCAACACCGTGTAGGGTTAAGGGTGCATATTCCCTAAACCCAGCCATTCTACTGGCATATTCCTTGAAGAAACACTTATTTCAAGAGGAAACACGTAGTAGAAAAATGTTCACAGAACCATTGTTTGTGATAACAAAATAAATAATACAAATGTCTACCTAGGGGAAAAAGAATAAACAAATTGTGGTAATTAACATGATTTAATAACATATAGCATGGAAATAAACTAAACTACATTCATAAACATAGACCAAACTCACAAACATAACACTGGAGGAAAAAGCAACTTAGAGAAGCATAGAGAGTATGGTCCCATTTATATCAAGTTCAAGAACACGAGTAACTAAATAATACATTGTTTTCAGTTTTACTCTATATGTAAATATCCATAAGGAAAAGGAAGTGCTAAGTTTAAAAATCGGTATGGTGGTTACCTCTAGGGGCGGGAGGAAGGAGGATTTACTCAGGGGATGCACAGAAGAAAGTCAATAGCATTGGTAAGGTTTCCTTATTTAATCTGGATGGTGGGTAAACAGCCTCATTAAGTTATTCTTTACCTCTTATAAGACTAATACATGTTACTTTGCGTATATAAACTGTTTCAATAATAAAAAGTTTAAATGTATATACAAAAATCCAAGGAAAAAAGAACAGCAGTTACTACTGTAAAATCGCTTTTGAAAAACACCTGTGGTAATATCCATCCCATAGTTCTTCTCTGAATTTACCATAAACAAGGGCAAGAGAAATACAAACACATTTTCATAGCTATTTGCTTGGAGGTAATGAGCTGAAACTCTTGGGCAATGCAGCCCAGGAAGTTAGCATAGAGACAAAAGGAGTTAGGAATAAACATTGACCATCTATCCATGGTTCAGGGCAGGTGCAAGAGAAATCAACAAAGATCACTGTGAGGCCACCAGTTCTTTCTGTCCTGTGGTTCTTTCAGACCCCTTCCTCATACAGTGCTCTTCACCCCGACTGTTGCTAATATTTTCCAGGAAAAATGATTTCCCATTTTTCTGATACCTCCTAATTCCTCTCTTTGCCTCCAATCTCACTCTTCTTCAATCCATTTTCCACAATGGAACCGAAAAAAACTTTCTAAACTCCAATTCTGTTCATACCATCACTTCCTTAGTTATAACTCTTCCATGGGTCCCGCTGGCCTAAGAATAAAGCAGAATCTATACTATGTAACTGACAAGTCTTCGAACGACTTGGCTCCTACTTAAGTCACTTTGCTCATCACTTCCAGCTTATCTTCTGATTACAAAAGGTTAAAGCAGTGGTTCTCAAACTGTGGCGCCTACAGCATCAGCACTACCTAGGAACTTAGAAATGCATGCCTAGCCCAGACCTACTAAATCAGAGTAAACTCTGCAGGTGGGTCCAACAATCTGAGTTTTAACAATCTTCCACTTGATTCTGAAGCACACTAAATAAAGTCTGAGCAGCACTGGTTTACAGCACAAATGAGAGGTAAATTAGTACCCGAAGAACTCTGTGGGAAAATTGAAAAGTACTGTACAGCATAGTGGTTAGAAGCACACAGCCTGGGGTCACAGTGCCAGGGTTCAAATTTCTGCTCAGCTTCTCCCTGGTACTGTAATCACAGGGAAATTACTTAGCCTGCCGTAGCACAGTGTAGTGGCTGACAGATCCTACAGCAAGGCTGCTTGGATTTCAATCTTGGCTCTATCCCCCATTAGCTATGTGACCCCCAGCAAGTCACCTACTATCTCTGAGCCTCAGCTACCTCATTTACAAAAGTATAAATAATAGCACCTGCTTCATATAGTTGTTGTGAAGATGAAATGAGTTAATATACGTACTATGCTTAGAATTGTACCTGATACACATTAAGCACTGTTTATTATTATTATAATTATTATTAATTTCACAGGGACCACATTATATTTTGGAGACAGAGAGTCAACACTGAGTGCTAATGCCTACAGAGAATAAGTAAAACTCACCTGTTCTGATGAGGAAAAATTTTCCTCATCTTCTATTACGGAAGTGACTTTTTCTTTTTTTTTTTTCCCCTCAGTATACCATTCATCCCTCTGAGTTTACTTTTTTCCAATGAAGGAGCACTTAACTGGAAGGAATGACCTCCTCCAAAGAGGCACGGGGTCTGCCTTGAGTGCCATTTGTTTCATAATAATACTTCTTTTTTAAGCAAAGCACTTATAAGAATGAAAAGGGATTTACTGAGCATTATCCCTATGCTAGTGAAAATACTTCTGGGGATAATTCCAAAAACATACCCAGTGTTAATTTACCTAGAAACTCTACATGTAAAAGTGCTATTAAGACACCCATCTGCACAGTCATTAAGAACACTGAAAGTAACATGATACAAAGATTTGGAAAGTAGAACTTTGTATCTCTCTCTCCTCACTAGCAAGAGGTCCTACTATGTCCCCCAGACCAAAACACATGAATGTCAGCCACAGTACATCCAGTGCAGAGTATATTCTATTAACATAAACAAGTGTAACAAAACCATGTTTTCTGAAGACATAATAACTGGATCTCAGTGATATGAAATTATGCAGTGAAATTTTTCCAAGGGTCTCCAAGTGTTTAACCTCATACTTAGAACATGAAAGAAAATATGAGAGAGAGAAAATATACTGGAGCAAGTCACAAAACCAAAGTCAAAATAAGGGCTCATTACTGAGAGTTCAATGCTTCTTGTGACCATAAAGGTAATATACTAATTGAACCCTGAAAATCAGTTTTGTCATTAATATGTATTGAGATTCTGGAATCCTCTGTCCCACGGTTTCTAACAGAAGTATATATGAACCTGGTGTACAGTAATCTTTAAATGTGATTTTCTTGATTTCTCTAGGCTTAAAAAATCAGTTTCCTGTGTAAAATCAACTTAAGGGAATGTGAAGATTTTCATAGAAAAGAAAAAAGAATGAGCATTTAATGCTATGGAGAGTTTAGGATTTTTATCTGCATGTGATAGCCACATGTTCTGTGCTGTTTTGATTTGCTTTTCCTGGACCTCAACTATGTGGTGAGGTAAAGGAATTTTGGCAGCACCTCTTTTCATGATTTTCTACTTTCAAATGAAGGACACTGCTTACAAAGAACATTCAATCAACTCTGGATTTCAAGGCACCTCCTCAATACAACAGATTTTATATTGGGGGGAAAAGAAAGGTTAACAAATTAAGATTACTTAATTTTTAAAAGGCATTGAGGGACTTCCCTGGTGGCGCAGTGGTTAAGAATCCGCCTGCTAATGCAGGGGACACGGGTTTGAGCCCTGGTCCAGGAAGATCCCACATGCCGCGAAGCAAGGAAGCCCGTGCGCCACAACTACTGAGCCTGTGTTCTAGAGCCCACGAGCCACAACTGCTGAGCCCGTGTGCCACAACTACTGCAGCCTGCATGCCTAGAGCCTGTGCTCCAGAACAAGAGAAGCCACCACAATGAGAAGCCCACGCGCCACAATTAGAGAAAGCCCGCGCGCAGCAACGAAGATCCAACACAGCCCAAAACTAAATAAATAAATTAATTAATTAATTTTAAAAGGCATCGATGTGCTATGGCAAGTCAACCTGAACAGCTCTGCTTCTGCTGATTTAATACCACACAATTCCAATTACAGAGGAAAGAAAGGTAACAACGTCAGTCATATTTTACAACTAAAAACCCACAACGGCAAAGAAAACTGCTAATCTTCCGATGTTTTTAGAAAGGCACGCAGGATGCTTTATAACAAAGTATAATATATAACCTTCCCAGACTGCCTGAAAAAGGAACACACTGATTCCTCAGAATAGGACTTAACTCAAGATCCTCTAAAATAAGAAAAAGTGTTTTCAACTATAAAATGTATGAGATGGATAAAATGTAGGTTTTCCATACTCTGTCTGTAAGTATTAACCACACAGGTATTGGTAAGGATTCTGGACTTGATGGAGCCCTCTAAGCACCTCACCAGAACATTTACCTGTATCATCCTCTGCGTGCCATCAACGTTGACAGACAATAAGGGTGAAGCCAGGTTCCACGCGCCGGTCACATTTAGTTTCGACTCATCAACTTCCACCTGTTGTGACACCAAGTAAGACTGTTACCATGAAGAAAGACAGAAAACTGATCTCAAGTTCACTGCTGCATACAAAGCAGCAGCCATTTTAAACAGATGGCTCCCCAAACAACCTGTCATGTTTACTGCTCTCACCATGAAAGACAGGGTCCAATGAGAGTCTTCTCAGCCATCTCTGGGGAGAGGTGAGGACCTGGGCACAGCTGCCTCTGGGTACTGAGGTTTCAAGTGATTTCCAGTAAGTAACAAGCAGCCTTCTAAGTCTAACCCTATCCTGCGTGCTACATTTACTGCAATTAGACGAGTAATGCATATAAATGCCAGTGACATTTTGCGACCCACACAACAGGGCTTGCACATAATATCCTCTCCAAGGACCGACAAAGAACTTTTTCTGTGTTAATTTTAATGAAGGACTATGCATTGTTATCTTAATTAAACAGAAGCTTTAATTAGGCAAAAGTTTTTGGCGTTGAATATCAAAAGTCTATTTGAACTTTGCAAACTTCTGTCCTATTTCTGTCCATCATAAATGATTTCATCCAGTCGTCATTCAAGAAGTTACCTCCAAAAGCCCATTACCTTTTAAAACAGATATTCTTAATAGAAAAATTTTATTATTCAAATAAATAAAAGTAATTGAAAGGAAAAAAACCCTCAAAGCTAACTTAAAAGTACCATTCCTTACTTCTTCCTTTTCATTCACTCATTTGCTAACTCTTCAATGTGAGAAGTAAGCGAAAATAACACTACTTTAAGTCTACAGTAAACAACCTAACAAAGAGAGATTTAAGTTTCCTGAAGTTTCAAAATAAACCTGTGGCACAGCCAAGATACATTGATCCCTAACAATTCTTTCACTATCGATTCTCTTAAAAGATACTCACTCACTATAATCAAAGGCACACAGACTTAACACTGTTTAGAAGAATACGTGTGTACCTATATATTTAGATGTATATGTTTGGATAGGTATTTATGTATATATATTTCCGCAAAGATATGTTATTGGCTATGTACTGAAGTATCAGTAGGACATGTATCACACACTGGCTTGCGTTTCTGGGTTTAGTGGCCTCTCTGTACCCACAGTACAATCCAGTTACATGGAAGAAAAAACAATGGCTTTGGAATCACACTGACTTGGGTCTCACTTGACACTGCTGCTTTATCAAGTGCAAGCTGTTTACTAAGTTGGAGTATTTAACCTCTCTGAGCTTCAGTTCCCAAACTATAACACAGTAAAAATAGCTATCTGAGAGGGGGGTGCTCTAAAGATTAAATAAGTTAACATATGAAAGTCTCTA
Source organism: Pseudorca crassidens (assembly GCF_039906515.1). Lineage (NCBI taxonomy): Eukaryota > Metazoa > Chordata > Mammalia > Artiodactyla > Delphinidae > Pseudorca > Pseudorca crassidens. The sequence continues at coordinate 11,203,794 of NC_090313.1, forward strand.
CCAATATGCTTGTCATGGTAGGTCCTAAATATTTCCTCTCTTCCCCTGTCTCTAGTAATTTTACTGTCTTACCTTTAAACTAGTTTTAAAAATAAGGTCAGATAATCGTACTATCTCACAGATTACTTACTATTAAAATACTACATGATAAAGGTCTGAGAAGCAGAAAAGGCTACAGTTTTGATTAAAGCAGCACTGATCCATTTTAAATGATCCTATTTAGCCCTTGCCCCCCAAATTAAGTATCTCCTTATGCAATGAAAGATTTCCAAAAGAAGCTCTTAGCAGGTAGGTTTTACAAATATTAAATGCTAAAAAGATATTCTAAAACTGAAATATTGCTTTAAAATGTTTCTAAATTTAAAAGTTAAAAAAAGTTCAGTAATCAATTATAAAAGTTTTATTTGTTAAAAAAAAGTTAGAGGTTGTAAAGAAAGGTTTTGAATGATAATCATTTAAAATTTGTTATCTGATATTAATTTCCAGTCAACAGGGCTGACAATGAAACCGTAATTGCTATCATTGGGGCACATGAAGGGGAACTGAGGAAAGAATCTAATCTACTCAAATCATGTTAGAGGAAGAACCAAGTTGTTACACCCTGAAATAAACCATTTTTATGAATGTCAAAACAAACTGTGATATATCCATATGGTGGAATATTATTTGGCAATTTAAAAAGGATGAAATACTAACACATGCTACAACATAGATGAACCTTGAAAACATGGTAACTGCAAGAAGACAGTCACAGAGGACCACAAATTATATAGTTCCACTTATAGGAAATCCAGAATAGAAAAATCTGGAAGAGACAGGAAGCAAACTAGCAGCTGTGTTAAGCAGGAGTCGTGAGGGGAATGGACTGGGGCGGGGAGGTTGAGGGGTGGTGGCTATGCGTAATAGGCTTTCTTGTTGGACATGATGAAACTGTTCTAAAATTGACTGTGGTGATGGTGGCACAACTCTGTGAATATACTACACTCTACTGAATTATACTCAAACAGGTAAATTACACGGCATGTGAATTATATCTCAATAAAGCTGTTAAAAAATAAGTAACAAATGAAAACATGGAGGGTGGACTTTATTTTTTCAAAAACCAGAAGCATTACTTTATGAGAAATTAAAGAAGATCTAAAAAACGGAGACATAGGGCTTCCCTGGTGGCACAGTGGTTGAGAGTCCACGTGCCGCTGCAGGGGACACAGGTTCGTGCCCCGGTCCGGAAAGATCCCACATACCGCGGAGCGGCTGGGCCCGTGAGCCACAGCCACACAGCCTGCGCGTCCGGAGCCTGTGCGCCGCAACGGGAGAGGCCACAACAGTGAGAGGCCCGCGTACCGCAAAAAAAAAAAAAAAAAAAAAAAAAAATGGAGACATATATCATGTTCATGAATTAGAAGAGTTTTAGTGTTATTAAGATATAATTTCTCTCCCGAATTGACCCATATATTCAATGTAATTCCAATCGAAATCACAGTAGGCTTTTTTTTGGATAGAATTGATAAGCTGATTCTAAAATATATACAGAAAAGCAAAGGATATAGGATAATGAAGACAATTTTGAAAAATAAGCAAATGTGGAGAACTCATGTCACTTGATTTTAAGACTTCCCATAAAGCCACAGTAATCAAGACACTGGTGTAAGAACAGACATATTGATTAATAGAACAAAATTGAGAGTTCAGAGGCCCACATATAAATGCCTAGTTGACTTTCAAAAAAGGTGCCAAGATATTAAATAAAGTATAGTTTATCAACAACAATTGAACATCTATATTTAAAAAAATAAACCCTGGTCCTTACCCCATACCATTAAAAAGAAAAATCAATTCAAAACAATTAAAACTAAATGCAGGGCTTCCCTGGTGGCGCAGTGGTTGAGAGTCCACCTGCCGATGCAGGGGACACAGGTTCATGCCCTGGTCCGGGAAGATCCCACATGCCGCGGAGCGGCTGGGCCTGTGAGCCAGGGCCGTTGAGCCTGCGCGTCCACAGCCTGTGCTCCGCAACGGGAGAGGCCACAACAGTGAGAGGCCCGCGTACCGCAAAAAAAAAACAACTAACTAACTAAATGCAAAGCCTAAAACTATAAAACTTTTGGAAAACATGAGAGAAAATCTTTATGACTTAGGGCCAGGCAAAGATTTCTTAGGATACAAAAAATGCAAATCTTATGAGAAAAAACAGACGAATTTAACTTCATCAAAATTTAAAACTTCTGTTTGAAAGACACTTTTAAGAAAAGGAAAGTCAAGCCACAGGTTGTGAAAAAATATATGCAAAATAATGGACTTGTATCCAAAATATATAAAGAACTTATAACGCAAAAACAAAACCAACTCATTTTCTTTTTAATGGACGAAAGATTTGAATAGACACTGCATCAAAGGAGACGGATGACAAGCACACGAAAAGATGCTCAAAATAATGAAATGGTCATTAGGGAAAGCCAAATTAAAGTTATAATGAAACAGTGTTCCACATCCGCTAAAATTAAACAGAGTGGTAATACTAGGAGCTGGTAAACAGTGGAGCAACTGAAACTTTCATACATTGCTGGCAGGAATGCAAAATAGTAGACCCACTTTAGAAAACCCCAGAGAATTGAAAGGCCATGTACACACAAAGACCTATACATGAAAGCTCTGAGAAGCTTGTTTATGATAGCAGAATATATATAGCAGAATGTTTACATCAGCCTCAAACTGGAAAAACCCCAAAAGTCCAAATGAACTGAATAATGGATAAACAAATACGGTATATCCACACAATGATCTAACTAGCAATAAGCATTTCAAAAACATTATGCTAAGTGAAAGGAGGCTGAAACAAAAGAATACACACTGTGTGATTCCATGTATTTGACATTATATGGCAGGAATCAGACCAGCGGTTGGTAGGAGGCAAGGGTAGGAGGGTGACTGACTAGGAAGGGGAATGAGGGAAATTGTGGGGGTGATGGAAATGTCCTAAATCTTGATATTGGTGCTGATTACACAACTATATATTTTGTCAAAACTCAACCAAACCACACAATTAAAAAGAGTAAATTTTATACAGATTGTACCTCAATAAATCTGACTCTTAAAAAATGAAAACATAAGGAAAAAACATACCTCTTCAAAAACTGAAAACAGTATTTTTGAACTACCTTTGATTTATCTTCCCTTCCTGATAAATCGATTTCTCTCCCTGTATCCTCTGCTACTGGATGAGTGGATGTGAATGTTACCTTGGCAAGAAGGACAGAACGCAAGTTCCTTCCAGACAGAAACATGAAAATTAAATTATATGAAGGAAAGACAGAAGATGGAGAGATCGCAGTAGCCCCATTTCCTCTCTTTCATGGATCCTTGGAAACAGGTATGGGGGTGGCAGTAGAGAGAGATGGTATTCTGACTGGTAGCAAGTACCCTAAAAATATCTGGGCTACAGGTCTACTTCTGGAACATAGCGGGAATAACAATATAGCACTGATGGAGAAACAGGCTGGAAAGATGATCCCAGTACATCATAGTAGTAGGAATCTAAAAGTTTCTACCTCTCCTACTGAGATGACTAGAAAGAGTCTGGGTCAGGATAAAGACCACATAGAACTGGGGACTCCATGACTGAAGGCAAATAGTAACCAGGACCACGGGTAGCAGAAGCCTCTTTTTTTTTTAACATCTTTATTGGAGTATAATTGCTTTACAATGGTGTGTTAGTTTCTGCTTTACAACAAAATGAATCAGTTATATATATACATATGTTCCCATATCTCTTCCCTCTTGTGTCTCCCTTCCTCCCACCCTCCCTATCCCACCCCTCCAGGCGGTCACAAAGCAACAAGCTGATCTCCCTGTGCCATGCAGCTGCTTCCCACTAGCTATCTACCTTGTTTGGTAGTGTATATATGTCCATGTCTCTCTCTTGCTTTGTCACAGCTTACCCTTCCCCCTTCCCATATCCTCAAGTCCATTCTCTAGTAGGTCTGTGTCTTTATTCCTGTCTTACCCCTAGGTTCTTCACGACATCTTTTTTTTCTTAAATTCCATATATATGTGTTAGCATACGGTATCTGTCTCTCTCTTTCTGACTTACTTCACTCTGTATGACAGACTCTAGGTCTATCCACCTCATTACAAATAGCTCAATTTCGTTTCTTTTTAGAAGCCTCTTTGATGACAAACAGGATCAACAGTCACCGGTCCAGGTCCTTTTGCAGCAAAGCCTTGCAAGGACACTGTGGGTTTGAGTTCTCTGTCCCACCTCCATGGTTATGAGACCAATGTGACCGCATCCCCAGAGGCCCCTCTCACATTCACCCAGAATCCACATGTTAGTGGAAGTGGGAGGGAGAGGAAGAAACCTGAAGTACTGTAGTACCTGAAAGAAACGAGTTAAACCAAAAGAGACCAAGATCCTGCTTATTAGCAAGTTTTTCTTCCCCCTCGCCCCCTACTAAAGATCATATGTGATAAAAAAAAAAAAAAACTACATTTCCTTATACACCTGGTAAGTAATGAGTCTAAATTTGCAACTTCACTATATAACTGAAGGGATAAGCTCCAAATCCTAAGCTATGAAACGTATCTGCAAATTTTAAATGACGGAAGAGAACATGCTGAAAGCCATCACATGCCTTGTCAGGCCTCAAGCAATAAACAGATTTCTAAACAACAAAAACAAACAACAAAACAAAACTCCCATAGTTCTGAACAGTAGATGCAATGATTCTACTGATGCTATCATTAGATGAGTGGAAGCTAGATCTAAGTATAAACCGTAGGAGAGGTAGGGAATGTCTCTTTAAACCACAGTTTAATACCATAAAAAGGTGGAGGCAGACCACTGAAGAATTCTTGTTACTATGCCATACATATTGTTTACACCTAACTCTTCAGCCAAGGGGACTGAAGCAGCAGAGGCAGAGTGTAAGTAGCATTTCACTATTACGACACTGAGAACCTGACATAAAGAACCACCCTATCTTTTCAATGCCAAAACTAATGAGAAATGAAATCTAGGGCAAAGGAAATAACAGATATGGTGAGAGGGTATTAGGGTAACAAGCCTGACAAGGAAACGCTGTAGGCTGCCCATGCTTATAACCAACCACTTACCTTATTGCAACATAAATAATAATCAGAAAACAATCAATACTGAATCTTTGCATACAATTCTCAAAAAAAAATTTGTAAAAAGAAAAAGGTAAATAAAGAGCATGTAACACAAGAACTCCTCAAAGAAACACAGGAAGAGTTCAGATAAATAATTCTCCAAAGTCTCAAAGACAACCATAGGAAACGTGACCCTTCTTTAAAAAAAAATGAGCTCAAAGAAGAAAAACAAAGGTTCAAAGAAGAGATTGAACAACAACAGAAGGAAATGAAAATCAAGCTGGCAGAACTCAGAAAAAAATGAAGAGAAAAATAACATTATAGAGATAAAAGCCACATTAAGAAGCACTAAAAATAGAATAAGTGTGACTAAAAAGAAAGAAAAGGACATACAGAAATCATATAAAACAAAGTGGAAAAGACCAACAATATAAAAACAATTTATAGAGAAGACAATAGATATGGAGGAGGGAGAAATGGGATCCAAAGTATATACAAATTCTCCTTCGAAAATGCTATAAAGAAAGAACAGGGAATTCCCTGGCAGTTCAGCGGTTAGGACTCAGCGCTTTCACTGCTGAGGGCCTGGGTTCAATCCCTGGTTGGGAGAACTAAGATCCCACAGGCTGCGTGGCACGGCCCAAAAAAAAAAGGAAAGAAAGAAGAGTAAATGTAGATTCATTTAGGGTAAAGCTTTGCAAAATAAATAAAACCTTGAATTTGTAGATCAATGATGATTATGGAACATTAAGAATAAAGAAAGAATTATGTGGCTATTTAGGCAAAAATATGAAATCATGCACAAGCAAGGAAAAAAACTCAGGTCAGCCTAACTTCTCAAGAGCAACACTGATACAGAAGACCACAGAGCAATGTGGTATAAGTACGAAAAAAAGAAAATGTTGCCCCCCAACATTCTCTTTTTATACCCAGCCAAGCTGTCCTTAAAGTGTATCATATAAACATAACCTGCAGCATATAAGAACCTAGTGCCCCTTCTTTAAAAATGAGGCATCTCTATACATACTGATATGAAACCATCTCCAAGAAAATACAGAATACTATATAAAATATGCTATCATTTATTAAGGAAAAACCTTTTAAGTGTGTGTTTTAAATGCATAGAATATGGCTGGACAAATGTATAAGAGGAGCAGAGTGGCTGAGGGACAGAGATGGAAGGGAAGCTTGCTTTTCACTGCCAACCCACTCACACTTTTTGAATTTTATATATGTATAAAATTGTATATGTATACGTATTTTATAAAAATTTTTTAAGTGAGGAGAAGTGTAAGTGCCTAATTCCTCTTTCATTATAGCATACAATCAATACCTACTTTAGATCTTTCACTAACAGCACACAATAAATAGTAGCTGTTGTTTTAAAACTTCATTTTGGTTAACAGAGCAATACTCTTTTCAATTTCTCTGGTTGTAGATTTACTGATTTCATCTACAACACCCAAGCTGACAACACATTTCAGACAATCTCTCTTTCTCAACTCTCATTCTCATCTGAAAATGAGGGAGTTAAAACAGCAATGGTGAAGAACTCCTCTAGGTCTCAAATTCTACAGTTTGATGGTTGCAAAGCCCTTTTATTTAAGATATATTTAGAGAGTTAATTTCTGATATGGCAAATTCTAATACAGGAAAGGGATTTTTGTTTTGCTCAAAGACCTCTGTTTGAGGTTGGAAGTTTTTAAGATTTCTCCTTTAATAGGCAATAAAAGTTAACAAATTAAGTAAAATTCAGTGTGGGGATAAGAGAGACCAAGAGTGAAGTGACAAATGACATAAAACTCTGGGGCTCAAATAAAATTTCACACCTTTCAAGGCAGACGATATTGTGGAACTGTTCTAGCACCATGAAAACACCATAGTATTTTAAATTATTTTAAAACTCTGTATTTAAAAAACAATCCAAAGACTCAACATCTCTATTTAGAAACACTAACTCAAACATAAAGTTAGTCTTTAAACAGGCATAGGACTCAAGTGTACAACTTTACACTAATTATCATCTAATACTGACCCACACTCTTGGCAGATGACCTCCTCTTCTCTTTGCCAAAACTGAAGCCATAAGTCATAAGTCCATGAGACATAAGTCCTCTTATTTTCATGCATCATCAACCATCTTCTTTCCTCTACTGACATTCACACACTGGCCGCTTCCCCTCTGTTTTCAAGCACACACAGGATTCCCATATTTTCAAAGCACGTGCACTTGGCCCGCTATGCCCTCCAACCACCAAACTATTTATTCTCCTCTTTTCTCTGACAGGTTCTAGAATAAGTTGCTCTGTACCTACTTTCTTACCACATACCTTTCCCCTTAACCTTCCACAATCTGGCTGCTAAAACTGTATTCTGAAAGATCACAAATCTTCTTCAGCAATTTTTATACTCTCTTCTTATCCTCATTACTCTTTACTTCTCAGCAGGAAGGAAGACCTCTCTAAGGAGGTGATTTTTAAGCTAAGATCTGAAGAGTGAGTGGGAGTTAATGTGGTAGTGGTAGGTGGGAATATCCAGAGAGAATATCATGTAGAAAAAAAATCCCTGAGGCAAGAAAGAGCTTAGCTTATTTGAAACCAGTGTGCAGAAGACAGGAAACCAAGGAGAACATGGCACCCAGAGAGAGGATGGAACAGTGGGAAACACTAAAGGATTCCAACTGGAGAGTGACATCATTAGCTTTGTATTTTTAAAAGATCGTTCTGGCTACAGCTTGGAGAATGCATTAGATGAAACAAAAATAAAAATTATGGGGACCAGGTCTAGACTACTGGTAGTGGAGAGTAGTAGTATATTCAGGAGTAATATAAACTGGGGGAGGAAACTGGGAACTGGGAACACAGAGGTCAAGATATGAAACAGTCACTGAGGAAAAGGGAGAAGAGTGACCTTTTGGAAAAACAGCAAAACTGCCACACAGGGTTCAAAGCGCAGCTGCAGTGAGACACTGTGGCCAGGTAATGGTATGGACCATCCTCCAGCAATGCTCAGGTACCTTGTTTGAGATGGGCATAAAGAAAACAAGAGGTTGAGTTCATTTGAGTTTGGTATTGATGGAAGAATGAAGGGGTTGAAGAAGTTAAGGGTATTTGTTAAGTGAATGACTACAATTATAGGCCAGGGAATCTAAGCTGGATAAATGATAGAAAAATGGGAGTGGATTTAGGAATGGAGGGAAAACATAAGGACTAACAGTTGTGTTGAGGCAGAGAGACAGACCATGAACTGGTTGCTAGTCTTCAGTTGCAGGGGGAGGGATGCAGGGGAGGGAACGTGAAGGTTGACAAGAGGAAGGGGAGGTGGTGATGTAGACCAATGAAAGTGAGCTTCAAAGAACAAGGGTTTTATAAGAGGGAGGGGAAAAGTTATCTAGAGTGACACCAGGAGAAAAACATTCCCAACTCCCATCTCTGAGGTGCATGCAGTATGAGAGCAAATCTCCCCCCAGGTTTCTTTCTGTTAAGGCAAGTTAAGAGGCAGAACATTCAGAGAAAAGGCTGAGAATCCAGGGGACATGGCTGATGACAAAGCAAGAGATACAGAAGGCACAGTGGAAAAAGGTTGAGAGCAAGTAGAGAGATTATGCCGAAGAGCATAGGAAATAGGTTTAGGAGTAACAGCTGACTCAAAAGGCTTTCAAACTGCCCAGGTTCTCTGCATCTGCACCACTACCGCCTTATCCAAACCCGCCACCCATCTCGCACCTGGGCTACTGAGAAAGACACATCTTCCCACATATATTCTTCCGTATCTACAACTGGTTCCCCTAACCATAAGCAGAATAATCATAAAACTAATCATTTACAACATCAGAGATAAAGGGGAAATAAAGACAATGTGAGAACATCCAAATGGAGGTCCTGCCAGCTTTCAAAAAGTGTAAACTCTAAAAAGACATGTACTACTGTAATCTTTAGTATAAGGACACCACATTTCACACCATTCTGTAATCATTTCAAGATTAAATTCTATTTAAAATATTGACATTATAAATTTGAATTAATCAGAGCAAGGCTGTGGTGGGTGGAATTCATGAAATTCATCTCAACATGCTCTATTTTCTGATAACTTTCCCCTGGCTTAATCAAAGAGATCAGTGTAGATAAAAATCATTCATAATAAGAATATTTATGATGTTTGAAACAACTGTTCAAAAACACAATTTCCTTCCTATTTCAAGAAAGCATTTTCTCATATTTAACAATCTACCTGTAACTCTGTATTCCATTAAAAGAATTTAACTGCATTTGTGGTACAAACAATGTTGATGTGGAATATTTTCCATGAGTTGTTTGGAACATTCAATTTTCCTACCTACGTAATCATAAGGGAAAAAGAAAGTGCACACCCTAAATTAATCTGACATTTGAGAGAGATTACTTACATCCTTTACCATTAAAAAACAAAAAAGGCACTTCCTCAGAGATACCTCATGACACAGTTACAGCTTCTATTGGAGCAGGCACCTGCTAAACAATTTTTTTCAACATTAGGAATGTAAAAACTTACAAAACAAAATATTTGCCAAAAAGTATTTCCAAAAATAATAAAAATTGGGGACAATGCAGGCTGTAAGAAGTGTTTTTGATTCACCATACGAGTCTTCTTTTTTGTTATACACAAATTCGAAATTCTTTTTTTTAATCATCAAATGTTAAGATGATTAGCATTGCGAAGAAATCTAAGATAAAAATCAAGGTATTCCACTAGTTTAAAGACTCTGATCAAATATCTTGCTTCTATTTCTGAAAACAATACCAAGGATGAAAAAGACTTGCTTGTTAATCAAGCCATAACTAATTTTCAGAAAGGAATAATTAGTTCCTGCACCTTTAATAGGCTTTCAGAGATTACCTTAAAAATAATTAATCTGCATAAAATATGGAAAAAGATCTGCAGTTTTCTGATTTGACTATAAAGCTGGTAAGGGTCCTGGAAATAATATACTCCAGCCCAACCCTCTCTTCCTTCTATTTCATATATAAGGAAATTATAGAGCCATATAAATTATGTAAGTTATAGAAGCAATTATCTTGCAATTCTCCTCAGAGTATATCACTTAAATCCACATGTCAAAAGCAAAAGTAACAGACGTAAATCTAAATACTAAGATACAGTGCTTGTACATAGTAGTCAGTCAGTGCGTATTTTACCTTGAAAGAAAAGAAGACTGTTTTAGAGATAAAGATATTTACTGGTTCTTTTGGTTCTTATCTCTTTAACTATTGCTAACAAAAATATGATTATTAGATGTATATCAAACAGATGAGGTATATTCACACTCCCCAGTAACAAAGGAATCTCTATGTCATGCAGTTAATTAAAGTGGGATATTACCACCACCCAACATTACCATAGTTCACTGACTTCTACATAAACTGCTGTTGGATATGTAGAATACAAATATACTTTTTTAAAAAAATTCTAAAAGTTAAGATATTGACAATAAGAAGCACATAATTTTCCTATTATTTATATCTAATAACTTTGCTATGTGCCTCAACATTTACTTCTCAGGTAAACTATAAGAAAAATAACTCGAATATTTTATTCTAATAATGAATAATTCTTAATATTTTAATATGAACTATAACACAGTCTTATATCTTAATATAACACAAAGAGAGTAGGTTTTCTTTATCCTGTTCTTCTATTTACTAAAATACTTTATTATTCCAGAATATAGTTAGGATACCTCTCGTGCCCTTCTAGAGAGAAATGAGAAAACTTGTTTTCTGAAAACAAAAGGAGACAACCATTTTTCATACGTTTCTTCTTTATCACTATCACCTGGGAAACAGTCTTTTATTTCTCTCTCAAATATATATGTAATAATGACAAAAACATCAAGAGGAATTAGACATTAAGGATGGTGAAGGTCTGTTAATCTGTCACAAAAGATTATATTAAGTATGCATGTGTTATAAATGTAATTAAATATATCTCAAAGGATGTGAAATGTAAAGACAAATTTTAGGTACTGATCTACAATCAACCATGTTGACTAGTTTCTGTTTAATTATCGCCTCATTAATTGATCAGTAACAACTTGGATTTCAGTTGGATGGTTTTTTTAAAATTCTACATTATTTTGCCCACAGTTTAATTATAGTAGTACTTTCTTTTGGATTGGTGTGAAAAGGTCATTCTCTGCAGATAATACTGTAAATTATATCAGCTGAATGAGTAACTCTAGGTGGATGAGCTTAACATAAGGAGCAACTGAAGCTGCCTTTACTTCACCTACCAAATCTACCAAATCATGGTGGAATCCTGTGTTTTCTATGTAGTATTGTCGATAGAATGCTTGCATCTGAACCTCAGCTCCACACAAGTTACCCAATTATTCATGTCTGTTTCTTCATATGTAAAATCTATTCTCAGAGTGGCTGAGGAAAGAAGTCAAGCACTTAGAACAGTATCTGGCACACAATAAGTCCTAAATAAATTCTATTTGTTGTTAGTAGTTCAATTTACTGGTACCATGTGCTCTTCCTACAATAATGATTATTCTCAATCTATTTTTCTCCTTTTCCAAGCATACCTGCTTTTGCTTGTTCTTCCATTAATACCTCCTCCATTATTTAGCCTTTTAATTTCATCTGATTTCTATCAGCATTTATTTTGCATTTCATATGTATTTTGCTACCACAGACGTCCCCCGATAAAATCCCATTATCTAAGCTGGTGGTTCACCACCACAGAACCCGCGCATGAACTAAGCAGGCTATGGGACTTTACGACAATGTCTAAGTCTTCCCACTCCTAAATTCCTAACACTGCAATTGTGACGTGCTATTTCTTAATCTTACCTACATTATATAATATCTATCTGTGTCTGTTTAACATTCTAGTACTATCCTTAGACACACAGTTTGTCCTAATATACTATTTCTTCTGGCCCAAAACAAATATATTTGATATTCTGTTTTCCATGTTCCTATCTACCAAAGATTATTCAGTAGTTCTGTCCTCTCTTCTCAGCCTCTGCGGCCTTCAGTGACATTACTCCTAATAGATATACTAAGGTATTTTTTTATCTCTTTATTTACAGTGTAATACCAGTAACATATATTTGACAGTTTTATGTCTGTATCTTAAAATTATAGTAGCAAATTTACTCCCCCAAAATTAGTATACATTTTATGTCCTTAAAACTTTTCATGAGGTACAAATCTAATAACAGAATGTTTTATAAGGATGAACAATAAAATAACTTCTCTCCTTTTTTTTCTATCATGGTTTATACCAGTTTCTTTGATAGGTAAAGGTCAGATTCATGAACTGACACCCAAGACCTACACATCAAACCCATTCAGTGAATAATCTAACAATCAGCCTTTTACTCTGCAAGTATCCGTTACATCTCAAGGAAGACCCTGGTAAAAGTCTGTCTATTAAATTGATTGTAATAAACAATGCACTTGCAAAGAGTCAATAAGGCAGCTTATCAGCTCTATAAACCATTGGCATAACCCTACTGGTAAGTAAGGTTAACAGAGTTACCAATATTCCTTCATTGGTCCTAACAGGAAATAGGAAAAAGGTGCAATCAAGTTCTACCATTCTAATGAATGGCCTGGGAAAGTATTTTTTATGTTGTTCCTTTTCTGTGAAATAAGTTTAAATATACATAATAATTATAGCAATAGTATATCAAGCTTAGATTTCCCAATTGTTAATTTTTTTGTCAGTAAAGAATAAGTGTTATGATGTTTCATTGCCCTTTAATACTCCTAAGTAGGAGGATGCTCTCTGTACACAAGCACAGTACAACCAGCAAAATCAGGAAGTTAATATGGATCCAATATTACTACTGAATCCACAAACCCTATTCAAATATTGCCAATTGCCCCAATAATGACCTTTATGGTATGTCCAGTTTCTAATTTAGGTTCCTGCATTTAGTTGTCAAGCCTCTCTCTCTCTCCCCGCCACTCCCCACCAGCCTTTTTTTTTTTGGCAGGTTTTTAAAATAACATTCATTTTTGTCAAGTCTCTTTGGTCTCTGTTCATCTGGAACATTTCCTTGAATTTGTTTTGTCTTTCGTGAGCTTGAACTTTTTGAAGAACAGGGACCAGTTACTTTGCAGAGCATCTCTCAATTTGGGAGAATGCTTCCTCATGTTAATTAATTTTTACCAGGACCACTACAGAAGTGATGTTGTATTTTATTTAGCATCATACCAGGAGACACATGATGTCAACCTGTCCCATTACCAATGAGGTGACTTTGTCATTGATTGAGAAGGTTCCTGCCAAGTTTGTCCACTGTAACATTTAGCAGTTAGTAAATGCATCTAGGTCTGTTTCTATATCTACCTATAAAAAGTCTGAGTTCACACTGATCTCTCTGATCCAATCCTAGTCTCCCCAATTCTACATTTGTATCTCTCTTCTCTGACAGTGAAAACCAGCTTTCTATTATCCACCTAACAATAAGTTTGCTACTTTTGTCTTTCTCAGTTTGTCCAACATACACATGTATCTTCTTCCCTAAATATATTTCAGGTGCTTCAACTTTTAAAAGGTCAACTGATTTGATACTGATGTGAAATTTAAAAAGAAATAGGTTTCTCTTTGGATAAAAAAGGAACAGTGTACTAGATGCCCGATACAGGTTTGCAAATTTAGGACACTGGAAGATCTTCTGCAACACAACAACCGGCCCCCCCACCGCCCGCACCAAAAAAAAAAAAAAAAAAGCATCGATTTGTAGAATATGCGGTATCTGCCTTGAAATACTCCAGGTAAATTTTTAAAAGGTGAGCAAGGCTAGGTAAAACAAAACTGGTGCATGGTACTCACTGTACTATTCTCTCAATTTTGTGTATACTTTTAATTTTATACTTTTAATTTTCCATAAAAAGTTAAAGAAAATAGATCTTCGGGTCAGGCCAACTATTTGGACAGTTCTTTGGTACCAAAGAATTCCAGTCCACACTGTCAATCAATCAAGCCAACGTGGCCATAGGGAGAGACGATTTACAGACTGAGTCATGTCACAAGTGGGGCTGACAAAAGCTGACTCATCCTGAAAAATACTCCATCCACTAAATTTGACTTGCTTGGCCCTTTCTCCTCCCACTATTGCTGACATCTCACTAGTCTACCCCTCCCCAAATTCTGTTATCAACTACTAGGCTAAATACAAACTCTCTTCCTTTCTTTCTTTTCCTGCTCTCAACCCATCCAAACAGAAAACCTTCCCAAAGCCCTATCACCCGTCTTCTACAATTCTATTTATTTCCACTTACCAGCCAATAATGTGGCTTTATTATGTCTTATGAGTTTTCTCAGCTCAAAATCTTTCTTGGCTTCTGGTTGCTTAATAAATACAATTTTAACTTCTCAATGTGGCCCTCAAGGTCTTGTAGTACTAATGGTCTCCATCTAGCGAGCTATCGTTCCAATTTTTCTCCCCTCTTTCTCTTACATTCAACAAACGTGCACAGAACCTATTCCCTGATCTTTATTCCCACTATTCCCTAAACTTGGAACAGTCAGCTCAGCCTAACAGATGTCTACCGTCCGTTCATTACCCATGATATTAAGTTCTTTATTGTGTCCGTTTGCTCTTGACTTTCTGTTCCATCCCCCCTGAAGACAGTTACATCATCTGTAGTCCTCCGCTAGACTGGACAGTATCTTCCCTTTTTTTTTTTGAATTTCTATAACATTTTGTATCTCTATGCACTTATCAAATTATGCCTTATGTCACAATCATTAGTGCACTGATCCCAACACCTCCCAACCAACCTCATGAAGGCTGGCTGATGTCTTGTTCCTTCATGTACCTCATGAAGAGCCTAGCACAGTGCTTTGATGGTGAAGATCGGTGTGTCCTAGATGAGTACCTGTTGTATTAAAAATTATCTAATTTCGGGAGATAGAAAATCTTTTATTTTCATGATTACAGAATTACTGGAAAGCTCCCAAAGCTATGTTTTTAACTTAAATAGCACAACATAAAGCAGATAAAAGCATAATAACTTGCTTTCATACTCTTACTACATGTCATACAGATAAGTGGCTTTTATTTTACACTGTTGACCACTGACAATATAGTTCTGATTCAAAACACCCAAGACAGCTTTTGGTAAGACCAATAAAGTAACTTCTAAGTAAAAATATGTTTAGTCACAATGTCCTACAAAGTGTTGATAATACCTGTATTTAAAAAATCCATATGTGCTTAAACTAGCAGATTACAGTTATCCAACAACATAAAGGACTCCATCGGCCCTCTGATGAAACAAAATCTACAAAGGATGTAGTATTTCAGAGGTGAACACCTCAAACCTTACTTGCAGGTACACATCCAAGCACATTTAACAGAGGTCATTTAGAGGCAGGCAGAGTTTCAAAACAAATTTTAAATGCTATTTAAAATTCTATCCCATTCACTTTCATGTCCACACAAATAAAATCATCCATTCAAATTGTTAGATAAATCCTTTTAATTCTGATGATTACAAAGTAAGACCATTTTATTATTTGTAAAACTACGCTCCCAAACAGAAAGGAGAATAAGCCTTGCACTTCTCCAGGAGCCTTGAAAAAAGGCCAGGGCCAATATAATACATCAGTTCTGATAGCAGTTACTAGACATAATACACCTATCATGGCCATACTAAAAGCTAACAAGAAAAGGGATAAATGGAGAACAATCAAGAATAGTACAGGAGATTAATGAGCAAACAACATTCATTCCTCCAGAGCCACAAACTAAAAAAGAAACACTGAAATTGTTTTTACATTTCAGTTCCTTAGAAAGCTATTAAAAATCTAAAATATTTCAAGCAATGCTACTTTGAAATAAGGATCAACCCAAATCAATCCTCTGTACAGCCCAAAAGCATGGAAAAAGAAGCAATAGCCTAAAAATTTATCTTGGCTTCTCCACTTCTTACCAGTTGAGAATTAACATCTTAAACACCTTCTAAAAAGTTTATGTTTACTTGACTGTAATAAATCTCAAGGGAACTTTGATTAAAAGCAGAGTACAAAATTTATATAAACTACTCATCTATGTAATAACCAGTAGACAGAAGGGAGGGTGACAGTGACTGTTTTCAGCCCTTAACTTTCAAGCTGAAGCCTCTAGCAAGCTTCTCTCCCTAGACACTTCTTTGCAAAAGGGACCTCTGAGTGAATGAAACAAGACTCAACTCTACTTTTTAACACAGGTAATTCTAAATCATTTGGAGGTGGAGAGGGGACAAAAAACACATAGAAATACCTACAGGAGCAAACATAAGGCAAACAAGAGTCACACCATCTCCTAACTCACATAAAGAAAAACACTTTCCTTATGGAAAGTATTTCTACTGAAGGAAAATACATCATTATCTCTAGGACAAAAATGCTAAGATCAAGCATTACACAACCCTACAATTGTTAATACTCTGTGAGGGGTGGTCCTCATACAGACAGAACAGGCACAAAGACCCACCCCAGTGATTAAAAATTCCATCTGGGAGTCATTCCTTTCCATTAAGGAAGTGTCTTTAGAAAGCTCCTGTTATAATCACACTACCTAGAAATTAACTCATTTGTGCATGAGCACACAGATTAGTTTATTAGGTTATATAGCTCTCTCTTTAGATGAGTCACTTTTGATAGAAGGAATCAGGAAAAAATTTTAAAACAGGTACCGGGATGGAACTGGCCAAATACGGAAGACCTTATAATAGTAGGGGGTAAGGTCAGTAAGCATATGAAACCAACCAACAAACAAGCACCCTTCTGTAGCGGAAAATTTCAAACATATGCAGAAACAGCTAGAACAGCTTAATAAACCTCTATGGTTCCATCACCCAAGTTCAAAACTTACCCACTTAAAGCCAATCTTGTTTCATCTATAGCCCCACTGATTTACCCACCTGCTCCAAGACCATTTAGAAGCAAATCCCAGACTTCTTGTTTCATCCATAAACTCAACGAATATGTTTTATTAAGTTTAGCCTAAAGTACTGACACTCATCAAGCTTTTGGCAAAAAAAAAAAAAAATCAATCAAAAAATTGCTTTAATATTCAGTCATAATGGTTATCTCCTTTTTATTCCACACATATACTTTGGTTTCTTTGAGCCCTGGAAGGCGGGTGGGGAGAGGTGGGAAGTGGGTAATGGAGCAGAGAGCTGTAAAAGGTTACCTGAAAAACAATCAGTAATCACACACACACACACTGCATATTATGCTTTCTATAATTTCTGTTCACTGAAGGATGAGGTCAGAAAGAAGTGTTCCTGTTAGTGTGGGTCACAAAAGTAATTCAAGATGCATATAAAAATGCTTATTATCATTCAAGTTCTCTAAATCCATTTAACCATTCAGCCCTTTGCTTTCTGATAAGACTGCCAACAACTATGCCAATTAGTGTCAATTGCGATGTTAGATTTTGTAATATTTGCACCTGCCTACCAGTTGGTTTAGTGGGCAGAAAGGACTGATGGTTACAAGTTTCAGCAACACCAAACCCTAACTGTTTTTGTGTTAACATTTGCAAGTCTACAAATTCACCAATCCACTTTTTAAAAAAAAAAAAAATTTTGCATATTAGTTTCAATAGAGGATTTCTTCTTTTACAGGGAGAGGGCATGTTTAGCCACTACATTATGAACTATAACAGTAATAATAATTTTTAAAATCCTAAAGTTTTATAAGTAGGGACAATGTAATTTATAAGAAACTTAGTGAATTATACATTTACTTCAAAGTTTCACTAATGCTAAATTCACGGATTTCATTTGAACACATGATTAACTTTTTAAAAATCACCTATTCATATTTTGAATGAGATGTTTCTCATTTTAGAACAAGATTTTTGGTGAAAATTTCTCTTTTAGAATTTGTAAGTCAAAAATTAAAGCACATATAAAAGAGCAAACTATATTTAACATGGAAGAAATCATGAACATCTGGAATTTGATCTTAATGTCTTTCTACTAATTAATGTGTATATTTCATCCTTACTTTTTAAATTTTAAATAACTGTCCCTAATTTAAAAACATGAAATACTTTTGAAATACCTGAAACAAAACACAGTCGTTAATTTATCCTCAGATCAAAATGCTTCACTTTGGTTTATTATAATTAATAACAACACAGTATTTTTTTTCAATTTCACAACTGAAGCAAATTGCATGTAGCTGATGAAAGCTACTGGAAGTAATATAGTGGTTAAAGGCAAAGTGCATTACTAAAGAGAAATAAAACTTGCATGTCAATATCTAAAAGTATGGGAGATGTATACAACGTACCACATTCTATCTAGTGTCATTACTTAAACTGCTGCTTTTCCTCACCAATCTATTCTCCAGCTCCAGCAAGCAGGATAAATGGTCACTTTACCTGCCAAATTTGGCACAAAAAAGGACAAGCAACTTCATTAACAGAACAATGCTTTCAATATGATGTTTTTCCTTTTTCCACCCAGTGCCAAGTAGTAGAACAATTCAAATCAAGAAATCTAAGCAAAATTACCTCCTCTTGTTGAAGTTTTACTGCTTGAATAAGCAAATGATACATACAGAGTGCTAGCAAGAATATCCTCCTGGTAAATTAGTATATTTCTTGTATTGCAGCTTAACTCCAAGCTGGTATGCTAAACTCAACAAAAAAGAAACACCTCTCCACTGAGGTAAAGTTCTTAATGTATGGTGTGGCGTGGTGTGGATATGTAATTTAAAACCCAACGGAATAGATGAAACCTAAAAGACTTGATTTAGATCCAACTTTAGGTTGCAACATCCATCAGTGTACCTAAAGCAGTATGTGGAATGAAATGAAACAGATCTTTCTTCAATCTTTGATAAGTTAAACTAATGGAAAACAACACCCACCACCAGCAACCTTGCCAGTCACCACTGCTCTCACACTTCACTGGTGTTTCTGGTAGCTGGCTATAAACAAAATCATAAATTCTTCTAAACTTGCTTTCAAATCTGATCATAAAAACAATAAGCAACAACAATTCCTCTATTAATCAAGCTGGACCTGTATGATTACAGATATATTTAAGTTAGTTCTCAAGTAGCCGTCATTAGATTTTAAAAGCTGAACATAAGTACTTTTTGTCTAATTGGGTGAATTTGCTAGCCACTCACAAGTTTGTCCATGGCTATTTACAACAGAGGATTGTGCTATGTTTAATCTCCAGATGGTTTCCTTACTCTTGTTCCATAAGAAACCATACATTGCACATCTAAACATACTCAGCATGTTTTATAAAAAGGCAAGTAACAAAATTACGCAAGCACAATATAAACCCATCATCATGCTGGCATGGCAATAGGCTAAGAGCAAATCCATCCACACAAAATGTACCCAAAGTCATTTGCACTAAATCTTAAAATTTCAAGCAATATCTACCTTTGTGAGATTTAAACACTGAGTTAGAAACAAGAGGCATGATTTATTTTGTAATTCTACCTTAGAAATAAACTGCCTTTAAAAAATAAAACAATACATAGAAAATCCTAAAGATGCCACCAGAAAACTACCAGAACTAATCAATGAATTTGGTAAAGTTGCAGGATACAAAATGTATGCAGAGAAATCTCTTGCATTCCTATACACTAACAATGAAAGATCAGAAAGAGAAATTAAGGAAATAATCCCATTCACCATTGCAACAAAAAGAATAAAATACATAGGAATAAACCTACCTAAGGAGGCAAAAGACCAGTACTCAGAAAACTATAAAACACTGATGAAAGAAATCAAAGATAACATAAACAGATGGAGAGATATACCATGCTCCCAGATTGGACAAATCAATATTGTAAAAATGACTATACTACCCAAAGCAATCTACAGGTTCAATGCAATCCCTATCAAATTACCAAAGGCATTTTTCACAGAACTAGAACAAGAAATTTTACAATTTGTATGGAAACACAAAAGACTCTGAAGAGCCAAAGCAATCTTAAGAAAAACGGAGTTGGAGGAATCAGGCTCCCTGACTTCAGACTCTACTACGAGCTACAGTAATCAGAACAGTATGGTACTGGCACAAAAACAGAAATATAGATCAATGAAAAAGGATAGAAAGCCCAGAGATAAACCCACGCACCTTATCTTTGACAAAGGAGGCAAGAATATACAATGGAGAAAAGACAGCCTCTTCAATGAGTGGTGCTGGGAAAAATGGATAGATACATGTAAAAGAATGAAATCAGAACACACCCTAACAGCATACACAAAAATACACTTCTAAATAACATACACAATAATAAACTCCTTAAAGACCTAAATGTAAGGCCAGACACTATAAAACTCTTAGAGGAAAACGTAGGGAGAACACTCTATGACATAAATCACATCAAGATCCTTTCTGACCCACCTCCTAGAGTAAGGGAAATAAAAACAAAAATAAACAAATGGGACCTAATGAAACTTAAAAGCTTTTGCACAGCAAAGGAAACCATAAACAAAATGAAAAGACAACCCTTAGAATGGGAGAAATTACTTGCAAACGAATATTCTGCAACTGACAAAGGATTAATCTCGCAAATAGACAAGCAGCTCATGCAGCTCAATATCAAAAAAACCCAATTCAAAAATGGGCAGAAGACCTAAACAGACATTTCTCCAAAGAAGACATACAGATGGCCAACAAATACATGAAAAGATGCTCAATATCACTAATCATTAGAGAAATGCAAATCAAAACCACAATGAGGTATCACCTCACACCATTCAGAATGGCCATTGTCAAAAAATCTAGAAACAACAAATGCTGGAGAGAGTGTGGAGAAAAGGGAAACCCTCCTGCACTGCTGGTGAGAATATAAATTGATAGAGCCACTACGGAGAACAGTATGGAGGTTCCTCAAAAAACTAAAAATAGAACTGCCATATGACCCAGCAATCCCACTACTGGGCATATACCCTGAGAAAACCATAATTCAAACAGACACATGCACCCCAGTGTTCACTGCAGCACTATTTACAATAGCCAGGACATGGAAGTAACCTAAATGTCCATCAACAGATGAATGGATACAAAAGATGTGGCACATATATACAATGGAATATTACTCAGCCATAAAAAGGAACGAAATTGAGTTATCTGTAGTGAGGTGGATGGACCTAGAGTCTGTCATACAGAGTGAAGTAAGTCAGAAAAGAGAAAAGCAAATACTGTACGCTAACACATATACATGGGACTTTAAAAAGCGGTGCTGATGAACCTAGTGGCAGGGCAGGAATAAAGATGCAGACGTAGAGAACAGACTTGAGGGCACAGGCAGGGAGGGGAGGCTGGGATGAAGTGAGAGTAGCATTGACATTTATACGCTACCAAATGTAAAATGGATGGCTAGTGGGAAGCTGCTGCATAGCACAAAAAGATCAACTCGATGCTTTGTGATGACCTAGAGGGATGGGATAGGGAGGGTGGGAGGGAGGCTCAAGAAGGAGGGGATATGGGGATATAGGTATACATATAGCTGATTCACTTTGTTGTACAGCAGAAAGTAACACAACATTGTAAAGCATTTACACTCCAATAAAGATGTGAAAAAGAAAGAAAGAGGGGGGGAGGGGAGGGGGAGGGGAGGGGGAGGGGAGGGGAGGGGGGCAGGGGAGGGGAGGGGAGGGGAGGGGAGGGGGGCAGGGGAGGGGAGGGGAGGGGAGGGGGGCAGGGGAGGGGAGGGGAGGGGAGGAAGGAAGAGAAATCAACACTGAAACAGACTAGAAACTCCTAATGGTAATATCCAGATTATGAATGCCCCTTGGTGTTCTTTGCAGCCAAGTTTTTGTCACTTGTTCAGAAAAATGAGTCAAAATCAAAGAAAGGAAACATGCACTGAGTGGCTAACATCTAGCAGATATTTTAATAAACATTAAACTCACTGAATACTCAGAGTAATCCTACAATGGGGATGTTATTAATCATATTTTATAGATGCCAAATCTGAAGTTCAGGGAAGTTAAAATAACTGCTCAAAGTTCCACGGTTAGCAAAGGAGCATATCCAACCCTAGGTCGATCTGATTACCTCAACTGAGCCAGTTTAGATATTTGTTGGTAAATTCATTTGGAGGGAAAATACAATAACAAAGGTCAATATTTTATTGCAAAGCATGGTCACTGTAATAATTGGTGTGGTAATTCCATGATGTCTGGAGTTTTTAACAACGGGTAGAGTATCCATGGATAAGAGAAAGGCTTTGAAAGAAGGGACAGATCCCCCATAGAGCCTGATCCCGCCAGCCCTGCACCTCTAACAGTGAAGATGTGCCTGATAGTGGGGGAAGGAGGAACTGCAGACCCCGTGGGATTGCAAACCACAGGCGGTCCCAAGGGCAGCAAGAGGGAGGGGAAGGCAACCGCAGTGATTGGCTCACTGAAGAAAATTTCCCAAAGTGAAAGGCAAGAGGCGAAGATTACCTCTGTAACTACTCTCCAGGTATTCTGCGGTGGCCTCAAAAAGGGCTTCATAAAATAAATGAAGAATATAATTCTAAGCAAAGAATATGAGAATCTTAGAATATTAATCAATACCCACAAGCCTCGCCAATGTGTGTACGTTTTTAGTCTTATTTTTTAAACTTTCCACAAATTTTTCACAGAATAGAAAGCACTGCTTGCAAAGTAAAAGCTACTTTAGATTCTTTTGAAAAGCAAAATGTTTATATTTAAGGGGGAAGGGAGATGGTTTCTTGAGTACCTACTACATGCCAGCCACTGTACTAGAGACTTTACATACATTATCTTATTTGATTTTAACAAAACCCTGGAGACTATTATCCCTATGTTATAGATGAGGAAAATGAAGTCTCAGAAAAGATAACTAACTGCTACTGCTTTGACAGTCAGCAGTCTCAGGGCTGGTATTTACACTCAAGTCCGTTTGACTCAAGGCCTTTATGCTTTCCTCTGTATGCATTTATATAAAATACTATTACTGCAGTGGCTCAGAGAGGTTAAGTAACTTTTCCAAAGGTTAAGGACTGTATGTCTTCAAAAACTGTTGTTTTCAATACAATGTTACATTATTGTTTCTCTACCACCCCCTTACCTAGCCCCAAACAAAATCCTGTTAGTAAATGCAGACAGTTAATTTTTACATCATTTTTAAAACCGAAGATAATGGAGGAAGAATATGATTGCCTATGTCCCTGTATCCAGTGTGATGGTTGTTTCTTTTTTATAAGACAGCCCAGTCTGAAGAATAGAAAATGGTATAACTGTAACATGTTACTTATTATCTTCAAATACTAGAAGTAGGGTTCCCTAACAAATGGTCTTGCAAATTTATATAAAAAATAATTCACAAATGTTCTGTCCTTTGTATTTGAGATTTTCTATTTCCACCAAGATTTGTAAGAAATAAAACACTGCGAAACCACATAACACTGTACTAAAGATGGAACTATTAAAAGAACTCCTGGAGTAAATCACATCCATAAAATTGTTTAAAATTATAATATTTACATAAATGTAACAAGATATTCCTGAGCCACATTTCCATAATTCTCCCAACACGAGGATTTCCACAATACAGTCACAAGTCACAAAACATATATAATCAAGAACACAGATCAATTCCCAACAGTATGTTGGCCCGAATTTCAGTGAAATCTCTTTCTGACTTATTGTGAGCACGGATCAAAATATTTTTTTTAAGAACTGGTTTTAAGCCTTTGTCTATCTTTTTCACATATCTTCAATGGTGGAACATGCCTGACCTTTGAGTTTTAGAAACTGGAACAGTTATATAGAACTGAGTCTGGTGAATAAGATGGGAAAGATCACTTATGTCTTTCACAAGGCAGAAACATAAGCCTGAGACTCTACAGATTCTTGGATGGAATACTGAAACAAGACACCAAAAGCATTTGTGGGATATGTATTTTTCAGTGTGATGTATGGCTCTGGGACAATTTTAAGCTTCAACAGTCTAATTTAACTTGGTCTTTCCATTAAAGGGAAAGAGGAATACGAAGTTAAAGAGTATCTTTTAGGATTTTTATACAAATCAGGATGTTGGAGCAAGAGAAGCTTTTAGAGATACAAAACCTGTGCCCATGAGCGAACAGCCCCCAAACCCCCTGAAGCACTTCATCCTAAATACAATGAATGACCAGGATTCTGGGAGAGATTACAACCCCCTGAAATGCAGTTAGAATTGTGGGCATGGGCGATAAAAGCTGCCTTGATGATGAAGCATGCCAGACCCTCAGAGGACACACTAACTGAAAAACAGAAGAAAGTGCATTATTTTCAGGGTAAATTCAAGTAGCTCTTCTAATAAAATGTGAAGGTTTATGGATAATTTTTTAGAAAATAGTAGTAGTAGGATACATTTTTTTAAATATATAATTTTACTGTAGAGAATATGTTTTCATTCTTTCAACATATTTACTGAAAGCATACCATGAGCTTACACTGCAGGCAGAGTAAATCAAAATTACAATTACTATGAATTACGGCAACTCTAGTTGATTAGCTCTGCTTTTGTGGTTAATATTATAAGCTTCTAAATCAAACAACTGCCCTATTAACATATTCAGTACGGGTTTTCACCTTACACTGCATTCAGACTTCGGGTTTAGAGAATTTATTTCACAAGTTTATGCCACATTTTCAGTTCACACCTCCCCTAAGCAAAATATGCAAACACACAGCTGCTCTAATAGTCTGACAGAGCAAGATCTACTCCACAGATCTCTGACTTCCACCAATAACCAGCAATGATACAAAAGGACCCTCGTGAAGAAAGCTATGTTTTCTTAATAATAACAGTTGTATAAACATAAGGTCTTCTCAGTTAAAGGGAAACCAACATCAAAAAGCAGTAAAACATAGAACCCTAAACCCCTCTTTCTTTGAAGAAACCCGTTTGAAGCGAGGTGTTTCTAGTTATGGGTGAATGAAATGAGAATTCAGCTGCAACAAACGGACATCCAGTCCTATGAAGGACTAATTAAATCCATCTGAGAAGCTGCATCTAAAACTGTCTCACATGTTTCAAAGTATGCACCAGTCTGCCTTTTGCAAAGCCATCAAAACCTTCAGCCACAAATGACACACATCGAGGCTCTACAACAATGCTGTTTTTATGGACTACAAAGCTCCATAAAAGGAATGTTAAGAGTTTACACTATTTCATTACTGAAAAATCAGAATTAGGGCAGAACATGTTTACTTATCACTATCTGAAATTTCTCTCCGGCTTCCAACTCTAGATTTGTGGATCTTCTCCAAGACCTCAAAAATAAAACAGGAGATGCATCAGTATTTAAAGTGCTTCATATGCTTGTTGAGCAGAAGTGGTTAAAAAAATTAATACACAATTAACCACAGTTGCACAGTTACCTTTTTCTTTCTGATACATAAAACCAGGATTTTGATGTTCTGTTCAGATCTTGAGTAGTGAATAAAAGCCAGCAGAAGGAGCGCAAAACTTAAAAAACTCATTGGTTTGACAAAATATTCCATTTAGTAACCATTATTTGGCCTATGAAGTGGTAGAAAAAAAGTTACACTCAGAATTTGGAATATTATCCCAACAGAATGAAACAGTCTTAGTGTCTATGTCTATCTTACCAAGCCTTTCAAACCTTCTATAATTGGTTTTGGGGAGCTCATATAATCATATTGAGGAATCACATTTTTTTAAGTTGTATCATAAATACATATATATATTCTTTTTTCTTAAGGAACACTATTAGATGTGACAGTAGGCAACAAGCTCCCTAAATAGGACAAAGTCAATACTTCCAATTTTTTTCAATATATTATAGAGATAAAACTAACACCATCTGCCTAATTGCTAAACTTAAGAGTTTCTTCCCATTGCAGAGAGCTCAATATAAAGAGATGGGACTAGCCATCAGGAAACCCAGGGCTTCTGGCTTTGCTCTCTTTGATCACTGAGCAACCCTGGATGAGGCACTCAACCCCCAGGCCTAGTGTGTTCTCTGCTTTTCCACAAGGGGTTGGCCTAGGGGTGCCAAATTCTAATCACTCCTAAAATTCTGTAATTTTTCTTTTTTCTTCAAACATGCACTTATGAAAATACTAAATAGATTCTGTTCGGAAACCTATGTACAGTTATTCACATCACAGAAACATACTAACCCCCCAGTTCTCTGCTACCTTCTTTGTCCCAAGAAAATTCTGGGCATACCATAGCAATTTAGAAAATTAACTCCAACTCAAAGATGTCAGTTCAGAGGAAATTTCATAGCAGAGAAAAAATTCCTGGAAACAAATACACACTGCTACATTACTGACAGAGGAAAAAAAACAGTTTAAAAAGAAATACATTTTTTTTCTCTAAATACTGGTAATATTAAGTGGGTTTTTTTTTTTTTTTAGGTAGCAACAAAAAAATTTTAAAGTCATTTTCTCTCTACCAAGAAGAACATGATTTCAACCTCTTAGAGGGTAAATTTAAGGAGCATAGCCAATCTGATTAGTTTCAATTGTGCTCTCAGAAAAAGTTAACCATTAAAGCAAACTCAATATTATACTTGGTCATAGGTAAAAATCAGCACCTTGAATGATACCAAGAGATTAATCAACAGTGGAAACTACAGGTGTAATGACTTCCTGTGAGAAAAAGGAAATAGTGTTAATATGGCAACTGGGGCAACTGGTCCATTCAAATATGTTACCTGCCTACTTAAATTCTGTAACCTATTATTCATATTAGCATTTTACTTTGTCTTTTTCTAAGAGTGAGGAAATCTGAAGTACTGTAAGAATGTATCATTCAACACCTTCTTGTATCCTAACAAATGTTTAGCAGTTTTACAAATCTACATGTATTTCAGTTTTTGGTTTTTCCTCAAAAATGATTAGGTAACATTCTCTAAAAATGTATTTCACACTGATAAAGTTAGAATATAACTCTTATCAGAACAAGTTAACCTCTTAAGTTCAAGTGAACTTTACTAATAACTTCATTGAAAATTTAATGAAATATAAAATTCAAAGAAATATGTTTGAGTGTAAAGATTTTCAAAACTTTCAACCAAAATATGCAGTGGATATTTATCCTGCATTTAACCTACTCATAAAAGTGTTTTGTTTCTTCAAAAGCACACTACTGGTATACTAAGCAACTTTCTTTTTAACAAAAATTAATGTTTTTCAAACCAACTGGTCTCTTGCAAGGAGGTGCACAATAAGACTGCCATCTCCCATCCACTAAAGGAGGGGCGCAGTCACATGACCTGCTTTCACCACTGGAATGCGAGCAGAAGGATGCTGGCTGAAGCTCTAAGAACCAGTCATGACTCCCTATGCTCATTCTTTTCCTTTGTCAGGGCGACTAGCAACAAGGCAGCCTGAGCCTCCTAGTAAGGATGCACCCCAGCAGACACACAAAGGACATCTAACATGTGTAAGAAACAAACTTTTGGTGTTTTAAGCCCCTGCAATATTAGGGTGATTGTTACTTGCAGGATATCCTACCCAACTCCGAATGATAAATGAAGCTGTGTTTTGAGTCACGTTACATCAGTAATGTGGGTTTTTCTTCTTTCCACCAAAGTCCTATGCGAGGAAAAAAAAAAAAAACTAATGGTATATTAAGATTCATTTGAATCTGTACCTAATGTCAGTAACGTTAAATTGATCCTTTAGAAAGTGATCTTTTACAAAACATCTGATCTGCTCATTCCTAGCTCTAGTGGCAGACTAAAGCTTGACAATTAAAACTCAGTTTGCAAATCAAAAATTGACTTTTACTGCTAATAACATTTAATTAACCAAAAAGATTTTTCAGCCTATTTACTGCACAGATGAGTACTGTATTTACAAAAAGAATAAAACTGATTATTTTTTAAGGTCAAACCCAACTTTCTGCACTGTGTTCAAGTTCTAGAGTGTGGAGGACACCACATTCACTGCAAGCAAGCTGTCACCACTCAGCTCATTCTCCCATACGTCCCACAGTCCCACCGTCCCACCGTAGAAGGCGTTCCTCCCTCCCCCTTTTCCTCCCTTCTCCCCCCTCCCTCCCTTTCTTCTTCCCCTCCTCCCACCCCCCTCACTCAACAAATACTTCCTGAGAAGTACAAGGCATAAACAACAAGACAAGGTCCCCATCCTTATAAAGCTTATATTTTAGTGTGAAGAGATGGAAATTAATCAAGTGGGCAAAGAAATAAAGAAAATACAAAGTTTATGATAAATGCAGTGAAGGAATTAAACACTATCATATGATAGCAAGTAACTAAGGGGTCACTTTAGAGACCTAAGATCTGTTCCTGCTCCTCAGGTAAAAACAACAATGAAGACAAAACAAAACAGTAACCATAACCAAAAAACCTCTCAACTTCCCCAGAAACAGTAAGAGAATCTGATTTCAAACATGAGTTTACTAAAAATATGACACAAATTTATTCATTCATAAAGTGATCAAGGTACAGAGTCTATTCATTCTCACAAGATATCAATTTAAGCACAATTCAGGCTTTCTAAAAATCTGTCAATCAACAGTATTCTCTAGACCATACTTGTAAACTGCTCTGATAAGAGATGGCTAGAATAACAAACAACTCAGAACATTAGTACCACACAATAAATGCTGTGTAGCTGACTCTACATTTTAAATCTCTCTACTATCCATCCATTTTTCTCCCACTGCCATAATAACCATAGTTGAGGTTACTAGTACCTCCTACTTGCATTCTGCCTGAGTAGATGCTAACAGGTCTCCTTCACTCTGCCCTCCTCCAAGCTATTCTGCATAATGCAGGCAGATTGATCTTTCTCGCAGGCAACTCTGATCAGTTTCCTGAGGGAAGGCCTCCTCTGGTTCTCCCTGCCCTCCAGATAAATCCAGACCATTGAACACGGCTCACAGATTTCCACATCGTCAGGTCTCTGCTTGCTTCATTACGGCCTTTTCCTTCACATATCTCCTCTCACCACCCTCCCTCCCTGCCACCAGGTCCCCTACCTTCAAGCTTTCCACATCCCAGCCGCATATCAATGCTTCCAGTTCCTCAGACATCTCACACAATCTTTTAGCCCTTTTTATACTTTGTACATCCGTTTTCAAACTCTGACCCCCGCCTAGCCCACCCTCCACCCGCCTTCTGTAGGACTCAGCTTGGCCTTTATTTCCGCCCTAAGGCTTCACACAGCCACCTCCACTTCCAGGTTAGAGCTCCCCCAGCTGTTCTCTGCAGTGCCCGCCTCCCCCTGTCATCACTCACTCATTGTTCTACCTGACACAGCCTTTGTCCTTGCCACCCTCCACAGGTGACAAATTCTACAAGGAGTCAGACATCATCTCTCCTGATTATTACTGATTCTCCAGGACCTGTGTCATTTGAGGTACTTAATAAACAGCTATTAAACTATGTTACAACTAAATGATAAACATATAGTGGCTACAAATACATTGAAATTCATCTAATGGTTGAGTCACTCAGCAAAGGCACTTCAACTGTTTGCTTCACCATTCATTGTATTCATAAATAAGTTTGAGGGGCCAAAAATATTAGGCCAAAATGAATAAAATAACTTCCAATAAATTTTTGTGGTAGAAATTTTACCCATAACAGACTACTAGACTACTATGGATTATTTATAAAGGCTTATAAAATTGAACTGAACTCAACCTGAATATCTGATGTCAACATTCAAAGTTCTATTCCAAATAAAATTCTTCAGAAAGTGGCTGAAACCAGGCGATAATACTAAAAATCACTTGAAGTCTTAATTATAGTATTTGCCAACCCTAATATGATAACAATTGATACCATTTAGTGATTTTCATTTCCAAAGTAGCTGGCTTTTATAACTTTTTTTTTCTTCATTCAGTCACACAAGAAGTTACTTGACTCTTGAGCACACCATGACTGAGTCATTCAAGAGGGTACAGGGCAACTGTGTACCCAATCAGACAAGCAATTTTCCAGATTACATGAGCAGGAGCCTCACCTCTTTATGAAATGCAGTCCTATGGTTCAAAAGAGCATTACCAGACCCACTGAACAAGGTGGCATTTAAAAAGTAAACAGATCAAGCTGTGCAAGGTTACTCTTCAGACTTGATTCTTCTACAACCTCGTTTATCTGAACCCTTCCTATCAGACATCAAGCTGATCTGGATGAGTTCGCTTTGAAAGGATATTCTTGGGAGTTCCCTGGTGGTCTAGTGGTTGGGACTTGGCGCTTTCACCGCTGTGGCCTGGGGTTCAATCCCTGGTTGGGGAACTGAGATCCCGCAAGCCACGCAGAGCAGCCCACACCGCCCCTCTCCCCCGCCAAAAAAGAAAGGATATTCTTTAGCCTGAAGTAAAGAAGTCACATTGAAAAGCAAGTTAGTTTTGGACCTTCTTCCTGAAACCAAGAGGAAGGGAGAATAATTCCATTCTACCAGTGATGTTTCAGGACCAATGAAGTTACTACGAATTCTGGGACACTGAGCAAAACTTCTGGAATGAGCTCTCACTACCTTTTGCTATTTAGCAAAACATACACGTCTCTAACTCTTCTACGTAGTCATCTCTCTGGCTAGTTTATAGACCTAAAGAAGGAAAAATGAGAGGCTACTAGAGGGGTGTTCAAATCTACTCTGACTCAACTTCTTTTCTCCCACCCATGGTACAGTCCATTCTTTGCTTTTTCCAGTTTCTTAATTCAGATTAGATCAACCTCTTAACACAGCCTATTATGTGATCTCCAGCAACTACCTCCAAGTTCAGTGTGCTAGCTAAAGGAGTTCTAGTAATTGCACTTGAGGTACTTATATGTGTAACACCAGGGTTCTTTATTCAATGAGCCAGCTGCTCATCTACTTCCCTGGATGGCCCAAGCATTGCAGAAGTTTCGTGGTAGGTGACTAAAATTCCATTATTTCAACAGTCTCATATCTTCCAGACCCTTCCACTGCAAAGTTTTGAAACCCCCTTTTTTGGGGGGGAGGGGGTATTCGGTAATACATATACAGGGTTCAAAATTCAAAAAGTACTAACAAGACATCTATTAATAGTATATGGTATGTATCCTTCTTACTTCTGTCATGGGGTCAGCCATCCAGCTCCCAATTCAAAGGCAACCACAATTATTAGTTTCTTGTGGTTCCTTCCAAAGATATTTTATACACATAACAAGCATAAACATATACATTATTTTTTACACAAATAAAAGTATACTGCTTCTGTCACTTAATATATCAGCACATACGGAACATTCAAATCCTTTTTAATGGCTATACAGTAGTTCAAGAATATGGATGTACTTACACACACTGTAAGTATGTACTATACTTATTTAATTATCCCATTTTGATGGGCATTTCAGTTGTCTCCAGTCTCCTGCTGTTACACACAATATACTGCTATGAACATACTTGTGTATCTCCCACATGTGAATATATCCTGTAGTATAAATTCACTGCCAAATTGTTCTCCATGGAGGCTTTTATCAATTTATACACCTACCAATAATATATGTGGGCCTATTTTCCTACAACCTAATAAAATTAGAAATTATCAAAATTTTCATGTTTGTCAAAATGTAGGTGAAAAACAGTATTTTAACTTGAATTTCTCTGTATAGTTTAGCACATTTTGTCATTGCGCAGGAGCCATTTATATTTCCTTTGCTACAAACCATCTTTGAACATTTTTTGCCTGGGTGGTTCGTCTTTTTCATATTGATTTGTAAGAGTTCTTTATACACTAAGAACACTCCCCTTTTGTCACTAAAATAAGCTACAAACTTTCCCTCTGGTCTGCTGACTTCTGTATTGGCTTTACTTATGATGGTTTTATAGTTTTAGCAGAAAAATTTAACTTTTTTTTTTAGCATTACCTTGACTTATCTTCTCAGTAATTTTTTTCTCAAATGGACAAGTAATTTTATCAGGAAAACAAATGTTTTTGCCAAAGTGAAAGAATTCCATTTTTATACATTATATGTTTCCATTAAAAAAATCCATTAACAGAAAATATTTTCCTCAAATAGGATAATATTTTTTGTTGTTTTGTCTAGGACAGCTTTAAAAACAGGAGGGAAAAAGGTCCAAGTGAAAAAATTACCTAATAAGAGAAGTAGATAACATGATCATAACACTGAATTACTGTCACAAGAAAAAAAAATGAAATAAATATTTTAAATATAAAATATTGCATAACTTTGAAAACTTGCTTCAATTTTCTATCATTTATCATGCACTATAAATAGGATTATAGTCTTTTATTATAAGCCTCTAACAGTACTATGGTATTCATTTTATTATTATTATTTTTGCCGCTCCGTGTGGCATGTGGGATATTAGCTTCCCAACCAAGGATTGAACCCTTGCCTCCTGCAGTAGAAGTGCGGAGTCCTAACCACTGGACCGTCGGGGAATTCCCCACTCTGGCATTCATTTTAAAATGCTACTACAAAAATGTTCTTTTCTTTTTCTGTTTGCCTACTATACACTTAAGCCATAGATAAATTTTTATTAAAAAGTCTACCATAGATATAAATGTAATAGTTATCTGACTTTGTTTGCTATTGTCCTTTTTATGTTCAAGAATAAGAGTCTATTCTAAAAATTGACCATAGAGGCAAAGGGACAGATATAATAATGTTTTTTCCCTAAGAAGGGTATTTGAAAATTATTTCTTTAGAAGAACAACCATGATTCTTACCATGTCCCTATACAAATTCCAGTAACTGCATGATTTAGCATTACTCTCTACAAATGGGATAAAAGAAACAGATTATGACGTACAATGCAGGTATAAACTCTACTGAAGATACATTTAAGGTTCTTTTCATTAATATTTGAAAACATAAAGAAAATGTTAATTTGTGCACAAGATTATTTATTGGTATACGCTAAGTTCATTTAATTCTTCATCTTTATGAAAATGTTACACAAAAATACTTAAATAGCTCTACTTAAAACCACAATTTCAAAATGTTCTCTGAATATCAAAACAAACTCTGGTGGAATGTTTTCTTAGTCAAGAAATCTAGAACAAAATGCATGGTGGTAGAACAAATGGGAAAGGGTTGGCTATATTAGAGAAAGAAAAACCTCAAACAATGCGTATATAATTATTTCTTATTATGCATCCATATGTAATTATTATTTTTTATTCTTATGTTCATCACCATATCCTTTCTTTGAGAAGAAAAATATACGTTGGTAATTTCAATGATATGACTACTACAAAACATTTCCCTCCCTCCACCACAAGCATCTAAAGTTGAGACAACTTTACATCAACCAAAATGAACGTTATTGAAACAAAATGAAAGCACAAACAAAACCTTTTAGATGCAAAAAATCTTACCTATTTCAAACCTTGTATGGCTCTAAAAAATTATTACTTACTTGGACAAGACTGTAAAATCACCACTAAAAATCAATATTTTGAATTTTAACATAATTTGAAAAATACGTTAACATCTACAAGAGGTAATAAGATACTAAAAATGCTTTCTGACAGTTACTCTTAACCAGTATCTCTAATTGTATATTTTGTAAAACTGTACATTGTGTGTGTAATACTGTGTGATTCATTCATGTCCTTGCAATGCCTTCCATGCTTCCTTTAAATGGTATGACTTGAGCCTCAATGTTCAACAATCACAAAGAAAATTCCTCTCATCATGTGACAAAACTGTTCTGGCTAGAAGTGTATTATTCCTTATATTAACAAAGATTTATCCACGTCTGACAGAGCTAATTTTCCATGTCAGTGCTACTATTTCTCAGAATTTTCTCTAGCAAAACTACTTTGTAAAGTTAGATACAGAGAGGTACCAGTTCACAGGCCTTGGAATCATACTGACCTGCGTTTAATCTTAGATTCTACACTCCCAAGCTGTGTGACTTCAGCTACCTTACTTAGTATTTCTGAACCTCCGTTTCCAACTCTTCTGTAAACTAAGGCTAATAACGTCTACCTTGTGGCTTACCACTATCCCATTTAGAACAACATATGTAAAGTGTTTACCACAGTGCTTGAGACAAGGAACATACTCAATAGAACAGACCACAGTAATCAGTTGCCTCATGAAAATACCTTTGAATAGGCTAAAGTAAGTATCAAAACCAATACTACAACTACAATAAGACAGGGAAATCCTTTTCTCACTCTACTATTTCTGGAAAATAACAATAAAGAAAAATACTCCCATAATAAAAAACTAAAATTATCTATAAAAGATGTCTGATTTTTCAACAAGCTTTGCTCTCCCATGCCACCATGTCCCAATGTTTTTCCTCACCTCCTTATACTCTGACTTAGAGGCAAGTTCTGGCTTATGTATAAATCATGTTCTAAATGGTTATTCATTAGTCATCTCTGCCATCTAGAACTTCTTCATCTCCTCCTACATCTTTTCTTTCCCCCAGGCAGCTGAGTCCTTAGTTCTCTCTTTCTCACGGATTTAATTATTAATTAGTTGAAGGCACCTCCATTAAAGCATTTATCTCTGTATTTTAATCACTTTCAAGTCTCCTTTACCATCATAAGCAGAGACTGTTTACGTGGATATTTCTAAGGTAAACTGCCATTAATTCATCTTTCCCCCCCCCCCAACGCAATACCATGTTCATATTAGCAAATTTTCACTGCTTCCTTGGGATGGATATCTAGATGTAGAATTACTAGACTGGAGAATATCAATGTTATCAAATTATTTTCAGAAAGGGTAAACAAACATATACTATTTAATTTGTCTTTTAGTTGCTGACATCTAGCCCGATAACTATTATTTGGAAAGATTATTATTTGAAATATTATTTAAAAGGTAAAATATATCCACCACAGTAACAAGGATATAAATAAGTCTAAAAATACTTAGTTAAATATTCATGATAAAATACTCATGAGAGAATTGAGTCAAGGTTCTGGATAACCCAGATGTTTAACCTTTTGAGGAAATGTGAGATTGTTTTCCAAAGTGGTTGTACCATTTTACACTCCCACCAACGGTGTATGAGGGCTCCAATTTCTCTACATCTTCATCAGTATTTGTTATTATCTGACCTTCTTCTTATAGCCATTCTAGTGGGTGTGAGGTGATATCTCATTGTGGTTTTGACTTGCATTTCCCTGACGACTAATGATTTTGAGCACCTGTGCATTTGCTTATTGGCAACTGGATATTTTCTTTCAGAAATGTCTGTTTAGGTTCTTTGCCCATTTTTATATTGGGCTGTCTTTATTATTAAGTTTTAAGTGTTCTTTAAGTACTTTAAATACAAGTGCTTCACTGGATATATGATTTGCAAATATTTTTTCCCATTCTGTGGTTTGTCTTTTCAATTTCTTGTTAGTATCCTTTGAAGCAAAGTTTTAAATTTTGACAAAGATCAATTTATCTATTTTTTTCTTTTATTGCTTATGCTTTTGGTGTCAAATCTAAGAAACGAATGCCACATGCAAGGTCATGAAGATGTACCCCTATGTTTTCTTCTAAGTTTTGTTGCTCTATTTACATCATTTATCCATTTGGGGTTAATGTTTTTTTTGGGGGGGGGGCGCTGTGTTGGGTCTTAGTTGCACCACGCAGAATATTCACTGAAGCATGCGGGATCTTTTGTTGCGGCATGCAGGCTTCTCCCTAGTTGTGGCATGTGGGTTTTCTCTTCTCTAGTTGTGGAGTGCGGGCTCCAGAGCACGTGGGCTCTTTAGTTTGTGGCACGCGGGCTCTTTAGTTTGCGGCACGCGGGCTCTCTCGTTGAGGTGCGCGAGCTCAGTAGTTGTGGAGCGCAGGTTCAGCTGCCCCGTGGCATGTGGGATCTTAGTCCCCCAACCAGGGATTGAACCCGCATCCCCCGCATTGGAAGGCGGATTCTTTACCACTGGACCACCAGGGAAGTCCCTTGGGTTAATTTTTTTATATTAACTCACTACGGGTAGGGACCCAACTTCATTTTTCTACATATGGATACCCAATTGTTCCAGCACCATTTGTTGAAAAGATTATATACTTCCCCCACTGAATTATTTTGGCACCTTCGTCAAAAATCACTTGACCATACATGTATAGATTTGCTTCTGGATTCTCATTTTTATTCTATTGATCTGTATGTTTCTTTACGCAAATACTACACTGTCTTGATTTCAAGACTATTTTGTAATAAGTTTTGAAAGGGGGAACTAAGTTCTCCAACTTTGTTCTTTTTTTCAAGATTATTTTGGCTATTCTGGACTTCTTACATTTCTATTTGAATGTTAAGAGTATCACCTTGCCAATTTCTGACAAAAATAAAGCTTGGATTCTGATAGGAATTACACTGAATCTGTAGACCAATTTGGGAAGTACTGCCATCTTAATATTTAGTCATTTAATTCATGAATATGAAATGTTCTCTATTTATTTGGATCTGATTTTTCAATAGTTTGTAGTTTTCACAGTATAGGTTTTGCATTTCTTTTGTTAAATTTACTCCTAAGTATTTTATTCTTTTGATGCTCTTGTTAATGAAATGGTTTCCGTAATTTTATTTTTGGATGGTTCACTGAAAGTGCATAGAAATACACTTGATTTTTATATATTTAATTTGTATCCTGTACCCTTGCTAAATCTGTTTACTATTTGTAGTAGTTTCTTAATGGGTTTCATAGAATTTTTGACATACAACAACATATACTCTGCATAGATTTTTTAATGATATTCAGCAATTATAGTTGGTTTGCTGCTGTTCCAGAAGTGAATCTTTGCCCTTTAACTTTTTTTTTTTTAATTTATTTTTGGCTGCCCTGGGTCTTTGTTGCTGCACACAGGCTTTCTCTCTAGCTGCTGAGAGCAGGGGTTACTCTTTGTTGCGGTGCGTGGGCTTCTCATTGCGGTGGCTTCTCTTGTTGTGGTGCACGGGCTCTAGGCATGCGGGCTTCAGTAGTTGTGGCGCACAGGCTCACAAGTTGTGGCTCGCGGGCTCTAGAGTACAGGCTCATCAGTTGTGGCGCACGGACTTAGCTGCTCCACGGCATGTGGGATCTTCCAGGGCCAGGGATTGAACCCATGTCCCCTGCACTGGCAGGCAGATTCTTAACCACTGCACCACCAGGGAAGTCCCGCCATTTAACTTCTAATATAAATTTTACCAATACAAAACTTACTTGAAGTTGAAAGAATGAAAGGATTGTGACTGTAATTTAAAATGGTAGCAAAGTTTTATGCCTACCAAAAAGTTACCTTTTGACCTTTCTATAAGAAGCAAAAAAAAAGAAAAAAAAGAAAAAAAAATATTTAGGAAAATAAACTGAGTTTTTTAAAAACCAAAGTATTATTTTCCTTGACCTTAATACTAAATGTTATTTTAGATCATTTAGATTTTTCTTCATAACCATTAGCACAAAAATTACATTGATATGCCAAAATTCAATAGTCTAAAGATTCTGATTTTTCTTAAGAAGCAGTTTACAAGGTCCGTAGAAAAATGTCTATCAGGGCTTCCCCGGTGGCGCAGTGGTTGAGAGTCCGCCTGCCGATGCAGGGGACACGGGTTCGTGCCCCGGTCCGGGAAGATCCCACATGCCGCGGAGCAGCTGGGCCCGTGAGCCATGGCCGCTGAGCCTGCGCGTCCGGAGCCTGTGAGAGGCCCGCGTACCGCAAAAAAAGAAAAATGTCTATCAGTGGATCACTGTACCAAAGAATATCTAATTCAATATCGAGGATCATATATAACTTTTTTCTAGTTTATTAGTAGTTAACATGAAATATTGGACAAAAAATTTTTTTCAGTGCATGTACAGTGCTCATTTTTTCATCCTTGGGAAGGCCAAATTCCTAAGCTAATTTTCTTCACGTCAAGAGTACTCTGACATTTTTCTTCAAAGTGAATTGTCTTCAATATGAATTTAGTCCATCATCTTTAAGATAAACACATTATTCTTTTCTTTTATCCTGAACTATTTTGAGCAGTTTTGTGTTATGCAGAATAAAAGAGAAGTGGAAAACATCTTGGGAATCCAGAAGGAAATCATGAAAATATTATAGATAAAAAAATCAATTTATTTTTTACATTTATGAGTTTATCATTTTAATAAGCTACATAATATTTCAACTTTGTATTTACCACGTCATATACTTCTTAATTCTGCTATTCATTCTGACACTTGTATTCAGTTAGAATAAAAACCTAAAACGCATAAAATACTTTATCTTCTACTGCTTCTTCATTGCTTTATTTCCCCAAATTTTCATCCTCCCTACTTTAAAACTTTTTTCACTAAAATACTAATTTGCATTGGTTTGTATCAAATTTGTAATGAATTGTGACAAAAGGTGTCAGAATTTTCTTCCTTTTAAAGGCTAAATAATATTTCATTTCATGTACATAACATATTTTATTTACCCATTCACTTGTCACTGGACCCTTGGCTTGCTTCCACCTCTTGGCTATTGTGAATAAGGCTGCTAAACATGAGTGTGCAAATATCTCTTCAAGACCCCGCTTTCAATTTTTTGGATAAACACCTAGCAGTGGAATTGCTGGATCATATGATAGCTCTACTTTTAATTTTTTTGAAGAACCACAATACTGTCTTCCACAGCAGCTGCACCAAGAGTGCACAAGGGTTCCAGTTTCTCTCCTCCTCACCAGCACTTATTATTTTCTGGAGTTTTTGTGGGGGTTTTTTCCTTCTTTTTTTAATGGTGGCCATCCTAACTGCTGTGAGTTATCTTCAATTATAGTTTTGATTTGTGTTTCCTTAATGATCAGCAATGTCGAGCATCTTTTCATGTGCTTGTTGGTCATCTGTATATCTTCTTTGGAGAAATGTCTATTCAAGTCTGTTGCCCATTTTTAAATCAGGTTGTTTCTTCGGCTGTTGAGTTCTTTATATATTCTGAATAATATGGAAATATATCAAATATATGCAAATATTTTCTCCCATTCCATGGATTGCCTTTTCACTCGTTGCCTTTGATGCACAAAAGTTTTAAATTTTGACGTAGTCTAACTTAAGTATTTTTCTTTTGCTGCCTATGCTTTTGATGTCATACCCAAGAAATTATCATCAAATCCAACATCATGAGGATTTTCTCCTATTTTCTTCTAAGAGTTTTACAGCTTTAGCTTTTACATTTAGGTCTTCAATAGATTTTGAGTTAATTTTGCATGAGGTGTAAGGTAAGAGTCCAACTTCATTCTTTTGCATGTGGATATCCACTTTTCCCACTACTATTTGTTTAAAAGACTGTCCTTTCCTTATGGAATGGTCTTGGCACTCCTGTCAAAAATCACTTGATTATAGGGACTTCCCTGGTGGCACAGTGGTTAAGAATCTGCCTGCCAATGCAGGGGACAAGGGTTCGAGCCCTGGTCTGGGAAGATCCCACATGCCGCAGAGCAACTAAGCCTGTGCGCCACAACTACTGAGCCTGCACTCTAGAGCTGGTGCTCCACAACAAAAGAAGGCACCACAATGAGAAGCCCTCGCACTGCAACAAAGAGCAGCCCCTGCTCGCCGCAACTAGAGAAAAGCCCGCACACAGCAACAAAAACCCAATGCAGCCAAAAATAATAAATAAGTAAATAAATAAATTTATTTTTTAAAAATCACTTGATTATATATCCAAGGGTTTATTTCTGGCTCTCAATTCTATTCTGTTGGTCTATGTGTCTGTCTTACTAGTATACCACAGTTTTGATTACTACAGTTTTGTAATAAATTTTGAAATCAGGAAGTGTGAGCTCTCCAACTTTGTTCTTCTTTTTCAAAATTGTTTTAACTATTTGGGGTCCCTTGAGATTCCATGTGAATTTCTGGATTTTTCTTCATTTCTGCAAAAACTCAGCTGGGATTTTAATAGGGATGACACTGAATCTGTAGATCGCTTTGGATAATATTAACATTTATAGCAACATTAAGTCTTCCAATACATGAACATGAGATGGCTTTCCATTTATTTGTGTCCTCTTTAATTTCTTTCAGCAACGTTTTGTTGTTTCCAGTGTACAAGTCTTTGTCCTCTACGTCTTAAGTTTATTCCTAAGTAATCTTATTCTTTTTGGTGCTATTGTAAATTGAACTATTTTTGCTTTGTGTATTTTTAAATCTTACATAAATGGTATCATTAAGTATATATATTTTTCACAATTTTCTTTTTGACTATGATTACGGTACGTGAAATGTTTCACTATTATTATGGCACACTGAAGTGTAACAACATGTACAAGAAAGACACATGATACCTTCAGGACAGCTGTCACCGCTAGGGAGGAAGAGGCAGATGGGATGATGTAAAGAAGAGATTTAGCTGTATCTAGGGGTGTTTTTCTGTTGTAATAGGAGACCTACAGAGCAGATTTGTACATTTGCTATATTTTCCTCATTTGAAATACCTTGTAATTTTTAAAAAGTTTTTAATAAAAGAACTTTAGAAAAATGACCACATTACTGTGAGGTAAACAAATGTGTACTACCTCTTGGGTCATTAACCTGGACTGTCACCTCTAGACTGATTAATTTTCTGTTGATGTGGCAGAGCGTGACACTATTCAGCTTGTATCCTTTCATAGTACTGATGTCAAATGAAGCTCAGTCCAAATACAGTTAGGAAAAAGGGCTATACTATCAGTAATACTCCATTTTTATTAGGTTTGATGCTTCTGATAGTAGCTAAGCCAATACATACAGGAAGTAGTTTTTGATACTATATATCAAGGTGGATATTTTCTAGGGAAATTTTTAATGCATTAATTTTGATGTGTTTTTTAAATAAACCTACTTTCTTCATGAGCTAAAAAGTAAAACGGGGTAATTCTACAGGAAAAATTCAAAAGACACCACTTGAGCTGTCAAGCCAATGGTCTCTAGCTTTCCAACACGGAATCTGAAACAAGCCCAAAGAAATAACAGCTCTAAGAAGTAATCTGGGCAGTTTTCTCATTAAGGCAAGGCACTGCTTAGAGAAACATTGTATCAGAGTATCAGATTAAGAATAACACTTCAGTGGTGACTCAGTACAGAACTGAAAATTATGCTAAAGTCTACATTTTTGTAGAGTTAACCTTCCCTGAGGAAAATGCTACACTATAATATTTTTTACTATTCAATACATATAATTTGTTACTCAACCGGATGTAGTTAAGTGTCCACTTACAAAGCTATTTTTTAAAATAATCAGATAGAAAGGAGGAACATAAAGAATCACATAAATTCACACAAAATGTATCATAAGACCACTGTTGAACTCTATCATAGTTTTCATTTTAAGACAGTTGAGCGAAATATCTTTTAAGTAACAAATGCTTTAGCAATTTTGGCATACAGAATGAATCACAAAATTTAAAGACAACCAAGGAGACCACCCTTAATTCAGGAATTAATCTCATTTACTTGTGACTCTGATGATCACATAGAATGTCACCTTCTCCAGTGTAACAGCCTCATACTTAACCTAGCACACGGTAGGCATGTAGTAAGTATTTGCTGAATAAATGAATTCTCATTAATTCTTGATGCAGTGTTTTCTACTTGGGATCAAGAATCTGCCATATACTTCGAGCCTCTCTGGGTGTTGTTTCAATGAAATTATATTATTTTGATTTTCATATCCTGCTTAAACCTTTTGATGAAAAGTCATTTTCCCCCAATAATATGACATTTCAATGCAACTTAGCCATGAGAGGAGAAATGTAGATTAATATTCATTACACTAACTTATGTACTATATATAATGAACATATAATATTCATTATACTAACTATATAACTATATAGCAGCTTCTGTGAGTTCATGCTGAAAGTATAAAAGGACCCAAGTTATAATAGTAACTCTTGGGAATTTCCTGGTGGTCCAGTGGTTAGGACTTGGCACTTTCACTGCTGGGGCCCAGGTTCAATCCCTGCGGGGAACTAATATCCCACAAGCCGTGTGGCCCAAATAAATAAATAAATAAATAAATAAATAAATAAATAAATAAATAAAAATAAAACAGTAACTCCTCATGGTATTTTTCTGGCAATCTTAAACCACAGAATTTAAACATGTCATTCATACCACAGAAGATCAATCTTAAACTAAAGCAGTTCTGTCATGGATACTATCCAAGGCCTTTAAGTTCTTCTAGACAAAAGGAATGTCACTGTCAGGTAAATTTAGCCTAAAGAATGTCTCACAACATGAAATCTCTAGAAAATGTTATATGAGGCTTCAGATTACTTGTTTTAAAAGAAACACAGGGCTTCCCTGGTGGCACAGTGGTTGAGAGTCCGCCTGCCGATGCAGGGGACACGGGTTTGTGCCCCGGTCTGGGAAGATCCCACATGCCACGGAGTGGCTGGGCCCGTGAGCCATGGCCGCGGAGCCTGAGCGTCCAGAGCCTGTGCTCCGCAACGGGAGAGGCCACAACAGTGAGAGGCTCCCGTACCAAAAAAAAAAAAAAAGAAAAAGAAACACAGCTATCATACATTTGGAATTATCATTAAAGATGCTCTTCTCTATAACAAAGGCAAAAGTATTACTTTTCAATAACAAAAGAAAAATGAATCAGGTGTCAGGAAGTGGGTTTAGAATGTGGCTGAGTCTGGGAATACATTTCCTTTTTAACATAAGAGACAAAAATTTCCATTTACATTCAGCTTCCTAAAGAAGATGAAACAGATACATAGCTATGTCGTAGATTCAAAAGATGAGACTCATGGAATATGTTAAAAATTGTTTTAAATATTCACAGGTAATTTCAAGATTATCAAAAATAAAACTCACAGAGAATGTTGGCCCACTGTTGGATGCTACGACAGTATAAACTTCATCATGCAATTTTACTGAGAGCTCCCAGTTGGCCACTTGTGGTTTTACAATAGGCACTCTGAAGTAGAAAGAAAAGAAAAGAAAAAGAGTTAGTAATTTTATATTATCCTCTCTCAGTAAACTGATTTTCCTTTGACATTAAGTGTGCGGAGTAAAACCGCCAAACACTGCATTTCAGAACATTCTATTCTTGGAAAAAAAGCTTTAATATGGAAACTAGAGAGATTAAAACCAAAAAAGCACACACACACACACACACACACACACACACACAAACACTCCAAAGACAACAGCAGTCATTCTGAAATAATTGTGGTACCATCACCTCGTCTATGAATTTGAGCTGCTTAATTCTGACAGTCCTTCAAAAATTAACCTCCTTTAAGCAATGTTAATTTCTTTTCAATATTTGGTCATTGTTCAAGACTGTTTTTAAAACCTTACAATGCTAACCTTTTCTTTTTTTCAGGTTGAGTTATAATTCGTATGCAAAAAACTGCACATGTATATAATTTGATGCATTTGGACATATTTATTCACTCATGTTACCATCACCACAATCAAGGTAATAAACATATCCATCACCTCCAAAAGTTTCCTTGTGTCCAATTGTTTTGTTTCAGTTTCTTGTTTGTTTGTTTGTCTGGGTGAGAAAACAACATCAGTGATGCTAGTCTTAACACACAGGTCTTTTCCTGTGAATGATCAATATTACGTGCTCCAGAAAAATTGGGACAAGCAGCCAACAAAAAACATTTTTGGAATACAAATGTTTCTCCCCAATTTTTAAAGTAACAAAATTTTAATGATTTCTGAATTAACCTAATTTAAGTATGGCATATTTACATTATTTATAGTTGTGAAGTAATACTGACTAAGCACTAAACATGCAGTATCAAGACTCTGGCTTAATTCTTAGTTCTAAAAAAATGTTGCAGGCTATGTTTTAATATAACACCCCCCTGAATTTCAAACGAGTCTCTGAGTAGTCAATAAAAAGAAGTCATAGTCAAAAAAATTATGATTAGAATCAAATCACCTCTAGTCACGATGTCTAATGGAGGATGATTAATAAGTTTAGGTGAATATTTGTATTCAGCACACTACTTACTGAATTATTTTCTGAAGATGAAGAAAATGTTTTTAATACTACACAGATAAAAATTAAAGTTTAAAAAAATGCATAAACAAATCAAGACTAATGCACACTGTAGGTCTGGAAGATTCTTTTTTGGCAATTTGAAGAGGATTGTTTCAGAGGACAGAGCTTCATGCATGAGAGCTTGAACGAATAACAAGGGAGGAGAGAAGAAGGACAGGAAGTGGGGGGAGAGAGAGAGGGAGAAGGCATATGGGGCAGAGAGGAGGGAAAGGAGGAGGGTGACTCTGCGATCCAGGTTGGCCTCTGTTGGCATCTTGTCCACAGGGCATTTGTTTGTTCATGTTTGTCTCCCCCATTGGCCTGTGAGCTCCTAAAAGCCCAAGATCATGCCTTATTTTATATCCCCAAACCTCAGCACAGGCTGGGGAGAAAGGGCTGACGGGAAAGTGGGAAAGAAGCAGTGGAGCATTCACTAGGTGCCAAGCCCCTCACAGGAGACACCATGTCTCCCCAGGGACACATTGTGAGCCACTGAAGGAGAGCGAGCCTTGAGCTCCCAGGCTGCCTGGGACTGTGTGGATGACCTCACTATGCTCACCT
Source organism: Pseudorca crassidens (assembly GCF_039906515.1). NCBI lineage: Eukaryota > Metazoa > Chordata > Mammalia > Artiodactyla > Delphinidae > Pseudorca > Pseudorca crassidens. The sequence goes on from NC_090313.1 coordinate 11,248,329, forward strand.
GGTACAACTTCAAATGAGGTTAACACCCCATCCTCTCAGGAGTACTGCGATGACAGAAACAACCTCATGGCTAGATTTCTGTGCAGCCTGGCTTTCTGGACTCTGCTATCCTCGATAATTAGATCACTCTCCTGTTCAAGACTGTTCCGTGGTTTTCTATTTTACACCAGGTTAAACCTTAATTAATCAACCTATCATTCAAGTTTCTTACAAAATAAGTCCCCACTCTTTGCATTTCATTTTATTTCTAATTATTCTCTGACTTGTACATCCGGCTGGGCCAAGGCCTGAAATTCCTTCACAAACCGAACTGAGCCAAGCTGTCATGAGTGGGGTAACCAAGCACAGTGGCTACAAGCTCAGGCGCCAATGACTTGCCGAAGTTGGCAGAAAACCCAGCTCTGTCATTAATCAGCTCTGACCTTGAGCAAAAGTCTGTTTCCTTACGTATAAAATTAAGATGTAATAGCGTCTGCATCATAGTGATGTATTGAGGATAAAATTAAATAATGCATATAAGTGTTCATTTTTATTACAATGATATACTCCTATACTCTTGTTCTCCCCCATAACTGAAAGCTCATTAAGGAAACTTTAGATTCCTTCTCTCTGCTTCTCAAACTAACAGATTTTTCAAAAAGAATATTTATCTTCCTCACCTAATTATAGTACAAACTTCAGTGAACTCCCTTCTATTTAACCTCTAGTATACGCTTAATACTTTTCACAATTCAGTGGCCCAATAAGTCTTTCAAGTAAATGTGGAGCCCAATTTCCCAAGAGGCTTCTTGGGAAGTTGTTGATCCTGACATCCTGTTCAAAAGCAGAACACATTTTCCCACAGAAAGCAATCTTACAGATGGTGGCGAGATGTAGTCGCCACTCTTTGGAACCTAACTACTATTTATTTTTCCACTGTTTTATTTTGATCCACATCTGTTTCATATGTGTTAGAACCTGCCCCAAGAGGACCTGTAGAGAGAGCATAGGCTCTTCTGAGTTGAAATGCTGAGGTCTGATCTCAGCCCGTTCTCTTACTAGCATTGTACCAGGAGCTCATTCAATCCTTTTGAACCAAAATTTCCACACCTGTAAAATAAGGATCAGAGCAGAGTTGGTGAGATAACAGGGGAAAGCGGCTGCTGCTTCTGAGCATACGACTCCTGAAGCAGCACTTTTCTAACCATATAGAAAGAGGCTTCTCTGTGAAAGCAAGACCCTGAGACACTAAGAAAAGACGGACAAACTGTGGAATCTCTTTATATGAGTTCACTCTTCTACAAACAAAGTTTGCTATGATTCCTTCTGGCTTTACATAAGTTTGAAAGTAGTTTGTTTTGTTTTGTTTTTGAATAAAATGGATGGGGTTGGGCATATATGCCCAATATAAATATCAATAAGCTCTACAATAGAAATAAACTATAACTATAAATAAAGATAATAATACATATCAACCTGAAAGTATATGTGCTCTATTTCTGCAAAATTACTGAAACCAGATTAACAAGAATTATTTCAAAACAATGAAATTAAGTCCACCAGCACAAACATGTCTATAATGATAATAATTACCTAAAGTTATATTTTAAATTTTAAAAAAGAATTATATTTCTTCACTAAATCCAAAATAGTCTCAAAGAAGATTTTATGAACAACTCGCTGAAAGGGGGGGTAGGGGTGGGAGTCTTGGAGCTTTACTCAACTCACTGTAGTAATGATATACAGAAAACAGCCCCCTCTACTGAAGTGTCTGTCTAGTGAAACAGGCTGCCATCTGATCAAAAATTTCATCTATGTGACTTACTAGTTAACTGGAAAGCTGATACCATTTAAGCTACTACTTCAAAAACAAACAAACAAACCAGTAAAAAGGAATTCACATAAACAGCTACTCACAAAGCAAATCAAATAACAGCTCTTACCCAGACCTGTCCACTTTGATTATCATCAGTCAGCCAAAATGAATATGCTCAATTAAACTAAATTTTTCTACATTTTATGGTAAAAAGCTGTCAGCTGACTGTCACAAATGTTAATGCTAATACATTTAAACTTATTGGAATATTTTACTCAAAAAGGTGCAAGGAATACTAACTCAAGTATGTTGCTATTGCATGTCATTCGTTAAAGCAGATTTTGTGTAAACATAACTAACAGCATCTTTAGTTATCAAGGATTATAAGCATCTCAAAACCATAGTGTCAGACACTCAGAAATGCTGGTTTACAATTGTGCCATTACCTATTTAGGAGTGAAATACTGAGTTAAAACAATGTTAGTGGTCAAAGAATCATTAAGCAATCCTTCATCATAACTTTCACAGTGGGTGGTCTGTAAAATGATCAAGAATAATATGCTGCATTCCACGGCTGCAGAGGTCAGCTTCTGCATACAAATCTTTTCAGGAAGAAAAAGGCCTTCAGAAAAGTGGGCCATTCATCTGCACCAAGTTCAGAGAATTTCCAGCATGGTGAAAAGATATGTTATGCAAGCACATAGATGTATTCAGTGGGGGTAGACAGAACCAGCTACATGGAGACTACAAAGGAGCCCTCCCATGGCTCATGAATAAGTCGAGGAAATGATCAGAAAAAAAAGGAGAGAGATGTTTAGACAGATGGCCCACTTAAAATGCCTGAGACAGGGCATAAGCAATTTTAATGAAACTTTAGATCTAGCGTATGAATTGTGTCTTATTTCCTCCAGGAAAAAAAAAAAAAAAACCCAAAGAAGACAAAAATTCAACAATTCGCTGAAAACCCCACTTTTAGCAAGTTGGGATGGAGGAAGAGTTTTATTAGTGTGATAAATTCACATAAAATTCTTCACAGAGCCATCAGCTATCAAAATGAATACACAAAGCATGGAATGAACAGATTAAAAGAATTTTAAACAGAAGTCTACTGCCAAACCAAACAAAAATCTAAGCCTTATTATGTGAGAACTTACAACACTCCAACATTAAAGTTCATCACTGCAGAAGAAAGATAAAAGCAGCATTTTCAGAGAACCTCTTCAAAGCTAGAACTTGTCATAGTGGAGGAATAGACTTCAGACTGTATGCAGTTTAAAATGTGTACATTAGAATGTAGGACACTGTGTAGAAGAATGTGTATCACAAAATAGTGCTAGAAAGAGTTAAGGAACATTACCAAGTCTGGAGTCTTAGCATTACACAAATGATATCTGAATCTACAAATGGATAGTATGACTTATAATCTTAAACAGATTTTAATATTATGCAAACCCTATTTTCTTCTTCCACCAGTAAGGGTTTATAGTTCTCAATTTGAACTTTGGGCACAACTAGTGAAGAAAGACAATGATGGTGGTGATTAACCATCACCCCTGCAGGCCCTAGAGTCTGACTGATCACTGACCACAAAAGCTACATGACCTTTACAAGTTACTATACTCCTTGTGCCTCAGTTTCCTTGTCAGTAAGACAAAGACAATAAGAATACTTAATTCACGTGTTGATTAAATGAAGTAAAAGGTATAAAATGGTTAGACTGGTGCTTGGCACATAAAGGCTAAATAAGAGACACTATCATCATTATCATAATTTGGTGCAATAATATCTGAAGTCCACCTCTATTATTTCAACAACCTGTTATTCAATATTAATATACAATTTACATACAGTGAAATTCAAAAACCTTAAGTTCCATCATTTATCTTCCCCACAACAGTTCAACAATAGTGTCACATAAACAAACTTCAAAAATATGCACTCTCATGTGTGGTTTTTGCCCACTATAATTCTTCTGAGGTTCATTCAAGTTGAATCATTCATTCTTTTTCGATTGCAGAGTAGTACTCTACTGTATAATACAAGCATACTAAAATGTGTTCACCCTTTTGTTGATGGGCATTTGGGTTGTTTCCAGTTTGGGACTCTTATGGAACAAAGCCGCTATAAACATTCTTTGTACAAGTCTTTTTTGAGGACTTACGTTTTCATTTCTTGTGTGTAAAAAATCTAAGAGTGGAAATTCTACAGTGAACGTATGTTTAATTTTACAAAAACTGCCAAACTGTTTTCCAAAGTATTAAAACATACCTATACTCCCATCAGCAATGGAGTTTGCTCCACAGCCTTGCCACCATTTGCCTGTGTTAGTCCTACTCTAGCCAGACTGGAGGCTGAGAAACCACAACTCTTCATATGCATTTCCCTTAGGACTAATAATGTTGAACACCTACACATTAGTGCTTATTGGCCACTTGTATTCAAGTTTTTGCCCATTTTGTATTAGGATGTTGGCATTATTATTACCGATTTGCAGGAGTTCTTTACTTCAGATAGAAAGCCTTTGTCAGATTTATGTATTATTAATATGTTCTCCCCCCTGTGGCTTGCTTATTAATTTTCTTAAAAAATCTTACCTTCAGGAGAATTTTTAATTAAAAAATTAATTTTTAATCTTTTACAGCAGTTTAAGGTTTTCAGAAAACTTCAGCAGGAAGCACAAAGATTTTCCTAAACATACCCTCACTCACCCCACCCAACACAGTATCCCTGTTAATTAACATCCTGCATTAGTGCAGTACATCTGTGACAACTGATGAACCAAAGCTGATGCATTATTATTATTAACTAATGTCCACAGGGATCACTGTTTGTGTTGTACATTCTAGGGTCTGAACAAATGTATTAGGACATGTATCTACCATTAAGGTATCATACAGAATAGTTGCACTGCTCTAAAGAATCCCGTGCTCTACCTATTCAACCTCCCATCCTTACCCCCACCGAATCCCTGACAACCACTGATCTTTACTGTCTCCACAGTTTTGCCTTTTCCAGAATGTTGTACAGCTAGAATCATACGGAACGTAGCCTTTTCAGATTGGCTTCTTTTCGTTTAGCATTATGCATTTAAGGTTCCTCCATGTCTTTTGTAATTACAGAAGAAATATTCTTAAAGAAAACGCCATCATGCTAGAAGATACAATGATGTCTCATTTTAATTCCTAAAATTTGAACTTCTTTTACACCATCAGGAAAATAAATTCTTAAATATAACATATATAATAATTTTTAAAAATTATAAACAGCTTTAGTGACATAAAATTCACACATCATAAACTGAACTCACCTGAAGTGTACAATGCATTGGTTTTTAGTATATTCACAGAGTTGTGTATCCATCACCACAACCAATTTTAAAACATTTTCATAAACCCAAAAGGAAACTTTGGACCCATCAGCGGTCATTTCACATTTCCCCCTCTGGCCTATGCAGCTACTAATGCACACTCTATTTCTACACTTTGCTTATTCTAGACATTTCATATATAATGAATCATAAAATTTGTAGTCTTTTGTGCCTGCCTTATTTCATTTAGCATAGTGTTTTCAAATTTCACTCATGTTGTATGAAGTATCTCATTTATTTTTATTACTGAATAATATTCCATTCTATAAATACACCGCATTTTATTTAACATTATATATCTATTAATCACTTCATGGACGTTTCCACTGCCTGCTTATTATGAAAAATGCCCACTATGAACATTTGTATACAACATTCGTGTGGACATATGGGTTAATCTCCCACGGGTATATATAGCTGAGAGTGGAATAGCTGGGTCATGTGATGCTGTCTTACATTTTGAGAAACTGCCAAATTATTTCCAGGTTTGCATCATTTTACTCATAAATTTCCACCTGGAATGTATAAGTGTCCCAATTTCTCCACATCATCAGCAACACCTTGTTATTGTCTTTTTGATTATAGTCAGCCTAGTGTATGTAAAGTGGTATCTCATTTTGATTTTGATTTGCATTTCCCTAATAACTAGTGATGCTGAGCATCTTTTCATGGGCTTGTTGACCATTTGTATGTATATCTCCGCTGGAAAAATTTATATTCATTCCTTTGCCCATTTTCTAATTGGGTTGTCTTTTTTATTATTGAGTTATAAGAATTCTTTATATATTCTAGACAAAAATCTCTTATCAAATATATGATTTGCAAGTATTTTCCTCCATTCTGTAGGCTGTCTTTTCACTTACTTGATGCTGTCCTTTAAAACACAAAAACTCTTAATTTTGATGCAATACAATTTATCTATTTTTTTTCTTTTGTTGCTTATGCACTTGGCTCTTACATAAGAAATCACTGACTAACCAAAAGTAACAAAGATTAACTCCTATGTTTCCTTCTAAGAGTTTTGTAGCTTCGCTCTTAGTTTCATGCTTTTTTTAAAAGTTCATTTTTGTGCACAGTGTAGGGAGGGATCCAACTTCAATTTCTGACATGGAGATATCCAGCTACCCCAGCAGCATTTATTGAAAACAATTATTCTTTATCCATTGGATTGTCTTCATAATACCTGTTGAAATCAGCTGATCATACTGTAACAATTTATTTCTGGACTCTTAGTTCTATTCCATTGATCAACACATCTACTATTCCTATGCCAGTACCACACTGTCTTGATTACTGTAACTTTGTACTAAGTTTTGAAATTGGGAAGTATGAGTCCCCCAGTTTTGTTCTTCTTTTTTGAGATTGGTTTGGTTATGCTGAATCTCTTGCATTTTCGTACAAATTTTGGAATATGATTATTTCTGCAGAAAAACACAGCTGGGGTTTAATAGGGATTGCATCAAATCTGTATGTCAGTAATATTAGGTCCTCTGATCTGTGAATGTGGGATGCTAACCCATTTATTTAAATTGTCTTTATTTCAACCAATGTTTTGTAGTTTTCGGTACACCAGTCTTACACTTCTTTTTAAAAAAATTTTGTGCTTAAGTATTGTATTTAGTGCTTCTGTAAAATAAAATTGTTTTGTTAATTTTATTTTTGGTTGTAACACCGCTATTGCATAAAAATAAAATTGATATTTATATATCATTCTTATATTCTACAACCTTGCAAAAGTCATTTATTAGTTCTAATAGGTTTTTTTGTGAATTCCTTAAGATTTTCTACATACAAGATCATGTCACCTGCAAACAGAGATAGTTTTACTTCTTCCCCATCTTGATACCTTTAATTCTTCTTGCCAAACTGCCCAAGCTAGGAACTCTAGTACAATGTTGAAAAAAGTAACAGCAAATTTCCTTGTCTTATTCCTGACCTTAGCAGAAAAAACATTCAGTTGTATACCACTAAATATGATGTTAGCTATGGATTTTTCGTAGATGGCCTTCATTAGGTTGAGGAAGTTCCTTTCTATTCCTAATTGGTTTTGAGTGTTTTGGTTTTTTCTTTTTTACTAGATTTATTTATTTATTTTGTCTGCATTGGGTCTTCGTTGTTGCATACAGGCTTTCTCTCTAGTTGTGGCGAGCGGGGGCTACTCTTCGTTGCAGTGCACGGGCTTCTCATTGCAGTAGCTTCTCTTGCTGTGGAGCATGGGCTCTAGGCACACGGGCTTCAGTAGTTGTGGAACGCAGGCTCAGTAGTTGTGGCTTGCGCGCTCTAGAGTGCAGGCTCAGTAGTTGTGACGCACGGGCTTCATTGCTCCGCGGCAGGTGAGGTCTTCCTGGACCAGGGCTCGAACCCGTGTCCCCTGCATTGGCAGGAGGATTCTTAACCACTGCACCACCAGGGAAGTCCCTGGTTGAATTTTTTTATCATGAAAGGCTGCTGGATTTTGCCAAACGTTTTTCCTGCATTTATTGAGATAATTCTGTGATTTTTCCCCTTTACTCTATTAACATGATTTGTCACATTGATTGTTTTTTGGATGTTAAACCAACTGTGTATACGTAGGATAAAACTCACTTGGTTATGGTATATAATCATTTTATATATTCATGAATTTAGTTCGCTAGAATTTTGTTGAGGATTTTTTGCATTAATATATATGAGGGATATTGGTCTTCAGTTTTTTTTTTAACATCTTTATCTGGATTTGGTATCATGGTAATACTGGCCATGGAGAATGAGTTGCAAATTTTATCCTTCTTTTCTATTTTTGGAAGAGTTTGTGAAAGATTAGTATTAATTTCTTTCTAAATACTTCACTGAATTCACCAGTGAAGTCATCTAATCCTGGGTTTCTTCTTTCTAGGAAATTTTGTGATGACTAATTCAATCTCTTTCAGGTCTATTCAGATTTTCTATTTCCTCTTGAGTTAGTGTCAGTAGCTTGCATCTTTCTCCAAATTTCTCCATTTTATCGAAGTTGGCATGCAATTGTTCTCATTATTTCCTTATAATCCTTTTAATTTCTGTAAGGTCTGTATGTATAATCCCTATTTCATTACTGATTTTAGCTATTTGAGTCTCTTTCTCTCTTGGCCAGTCTACCTAAAGTTTGTCATTTCTGCTGATCTTTCCAAGGACCAAATTCTGCTTTTACTGATCTCTTCTATTGTTGTTCTATTTCTATTTCATTTATTTCCTCTCTGATCTTTAGCATTTTCTTCCCTCTGCTTGCTTTGGGTTTAGTTTGCTCTTCTTTTCCTATTTTCCTAAAGTGGAAGATGAGGTGACTGATATTAGATCTTTTTTAATATGTGTTTACAGCTCTAAATTTCCCTCTAACCACTGCTTTAGGTGCATCCCATAAGTTTTTTTTTTTTTTTTTGGTGGTACGCGGGCCTCTCACTGTTGTGGTCTCTCCCATTGCGGAGCACAGGCTCCGGACGCGCAGGCTCAGTGGCCAGGGCTCACGGGCCCAGCCACTCCGCGGCATGTGGGATCTTCCCGGATCGGGGCACGAACCCGTGTCCCCTGCATCGGCAGGCAGGCTCTCAACCACTGTGCCACCAGGGAAGCCCCTCCCATAAGTTTTTGAATGTTCTGATCTTGTTTTAATTCATTTCAAAGTATTTTATAATTTCTTTGTGATTTCTTCTTCATCCTATTAGTTATTTAGGAGTGAATTATTTAATTTCCACAAATTTGTGAATTTCCAAAATTTTCTTTTTTGTTTATTTCTAATTTCATTCAACTGTGGTTGGAGAACATCTGTAAGATTTCAATCTCATTGAATTTATCAAGGCTTGTTCTATGGCCTAGCATATGACATGGTTTATCTTGGAAAATGTTACCCATGCACTTGAGAAGTTGCATGTTCTCCAGTTGAATGTCCTGTTCTAAATGGATAACTATTAGATCTATTTGGTTTACAGTGTTGTACAAGTCTGATGTCTCTCTCCTTTTACCTTCAGCCTACTGTGTCTTTGAGTCAAAGTATATCTATTGATGAAAGCATATAATTTGATCTTTTTTTTTTTTAACGACCTTATTGGAGTATAATTGCTTTACAATGGTATGTTAGTTTCTGCTTTATAACAAAGTGAATCAGCTATTGATCTTGTTTTTTATCCCCTATACCAATATCTGCCCTTGACTGGGGTGCTTATTCTATTTATTGATATGTTAAATATACTTCCTCATTAAGCAGGATTTATTTTTTGCTTTTACATTTACTTTTTGCTTTCTATCTCGTATCTTTTTTGTTCTTCTATTCCTACATCACTGTCTTCTTTTGTTTAAATAGATATTTCCTAGCGTACCAATTTAATTCCCTTGATGTTTCATATACTATTTTCAAAAGCTATTTTCTTAGTGGTTACCTTAGGGATTACAATTAGCACCTTATATTTAGCCACCATAGTTTGGATTAATGCTAACCTAATTGCAAAAGGATATAGAAAATTTGCTCTGATATAGCTTTGTTTTCCCTACCGTTTGTCTTCCTGTTGTCATACAAATTATATCTGTACATATTGTGCGCCTATCAACTTAGAACTATAATTACTGCATTATGCAGTTGTCTTTTAGATCAGACAGAAAACAAAAAGATTACAAAGTAAAAATACATTTATATTGTCTTTTATATTTACTGATGTAGTAATCTTTAACCAGTGCTCTTTTTTTTTTTTTTTGGAGGGTTTTCATTTTTGTTTTTAATGACTAACATTGCTTTTTGTCACTTGGTAACCAGTGCTCTTTTTAATTCACATGTATTTAACAGTTTCTGTTTAATGTCCTTCCATTTCACCCTGAAGAACTTCCTTTCATATTTCTTGTTGGATAGGTCTGCTAGCATTGGATTCTCTTGGGCTTTGTTCAGAATGTCTTGATGTCTCCTTCATGTTTACAAGACAGTTTTGCTGGATATGGCGTTCTTTATTGACATTCCTTTTTTTTTTTAATTCTTCAGCACTTTATATATACCATCCCATTCTCTTCTGGACAACCTGGTGATGTCCAGAAGAGAATGTGAGCTCTTAATCTTATTGAGGATCCCATTTACATGATGAGCCATTTTTCTCATGCTGCTTTTAACATTCTTTTTGGGTTTTGACAGTTTGACTATGCTGTGTGTAGGTGTAGATATCTTTGAGCTTATTAAGCTTCGTGGTTTTTTTTTTTTTTTTTTTTTTTGGCGGTACGCAGGCCTCTCACTGTTGTGGCCTCTCCAGTTGTGGAGCACAGGCTCCGGACACGCAGGCTCAGCAGCCATGGCTCATGGACCCAGCCGCTCCGTGGCATGTGGGATCTTCCCGGACCAGGGCACGAACCCGTGTCCCCTGCATCGGCAGACAGACTCTCAACCACTGCGCCACCAGGGAAGCCCTAAGCTTCTTGAATGTGCAGATTAATGTTTTTCAACAAATTTGGTATGTTTTCAGTCACTTTTTTTTTTAATAATTCTACGGCATTTCTATTTATTGACTGATTGATTGATTGGCTGTGTTGGGTCTTCGTTTCTGTGCAAGGGCTTTCTCTAGGTGCGGCGAGCGGGGGCTACTCTTAATCGCTGTGCGCGGGCCTCTCACTGTCACGGCCTCTCTTGTTGCGGAGCACAGGCTCCAGACGCGCCAGCTCAGCAGTTGTGGCTCACGGGCCTAGTTGCTCCGCGGCATGTGGGATCTTCCCAGACCAGTAACCCATGTCCCCTGCACCGGCTGGCAGACTCTCAACCACTGCACCACCAGGGAAGCCTGTAGTCACGCTTTCCTTAAATATTCTTTCTGCTCCTTTATCTTTCTTCTCTTCTGCTTCTGGGACTCTCAGCATGTATGTTGGTATATCTGATGGTATCCTAAGGATCTCTGAGGCTCTGCTCATTTTTCTTCAGTTTTCTTTCTGTTCCTCACACTGGATAATCTCAATTGATATGTCTTCAAATTTGCTGATTGCTTCTTCTGCTGCTCAAATCTACTGTTGAGTTCCTCAGTGCATTTTTTCACTGTGGGAACTGTAATTTCATCTCTAGAATTTGTATTTGCTTTTTAAAAAAAATCATTTCTATCTTTTACTGATATTTTCTATTTAATGAGATATGATTGCCCTACTTTCCCTTAATTCTTCATATCGGGTTTCCTTCAGTCCTTTCAACAATTTTTTTTTTTTTTTTTTTGCGGTATGCGGGCCTCTAACTGTTGTGGCCTCTCCCGTTGTGGAGCACAGGCTCCGGATGCGCAGGCTCAGCGGCCATGGCTCACGGGCCTAGCTGCTCCGTGGCATGTGGGATCTTCCCGGACCGGGGCACGAACCCATGTCCCCTGTATCGGCAGGCGGACTCTCAACCACTGTGCCACCAGGGAAGCCCCTTTCAACATATTTTTAACAGGTTATTAAAGATCACTGTATAATAAGTACAACATTTGGGCCCCTCTTAGGCAGTTTCTATTGACTTTTATCCTGTGAATGGGCCATACTTGCATGTTTCTTTTTTTTTTTTTTTTGCGGTACGTGAGCCTCTCACTGCTGCGGCCTCTCCCGTCGCGGAGCACAGGCTCCGGATGCGCAGGCTCAGCGGCCATGGCTCACGGGCCCAGCCGCTCCGCGGCACTTGGGATCCACCCGGACCGGGGCATGAACACGCGTCCCCTGCATCGGTAGGCAGACTCTCAAACACTGCGCCACCAGGGAAGCCCTGCATGTTTCTTTACATGTCTTGTAATTTTTTTTATTGAAAATGGGTCATTTAGATAATGTGGCACACCTGCAAATGATATTCTCGTCCCCTCACTAGGACAATCTGGACTTTTCCTCTAGCCATCTTCAGAGTTGATAATTATCTGTTTAATGTCTACATATCTCACTCTATTTTAAGCTTCCTAAAGGGCAGAAACTGTTTTATTATTACTCTAAGCCCAAGCATCTTATCACAAGGAGTACTATTTGTTATCTTTGGAACAATTTAATAACTCTAATTCTAAAGGTAGAAAGTTATCATTATAATACATATTCAGGAAATTACTCTAATGACAGAAAGTGACCTTTGTAAAGTAGATGATCAGGATATTGGTCATTTAAACCAATGTTATCTAGATTCGGGGTTGTTACATATGAACATTCAAGGTATGAAATTAGTCTGACACACTGTGAGAAAATAGAAATCCCAATGAGCACTAAATCATAAACAACTTTTTTAAAAAGTAAACTAAAAAAAGTGGTTTAAAAGAAAAAAAAGGCAGCTTAATTCAGAGTTTATCCTACAGATTAATGTGAAAACTTCAGTGATTGTAATAATGGAAAATAAGGATACTTAAATAGCTACTATGCTAACATTTTTTAAAAATAACAGTGTTTTCAAACAACATGGGTTACTAGTCTCTGCCTTTCCTTTTCTTACACATTTCTTTATATTTCTCAGAATATTCCAAATTTCATAAAATTTATTCACAGAACAAATTTTACTGAAACTATTATTTGGGATAAAGTTGAAAAGGTAGCTCTGTAAGTAGAAATTCAAATCTATTCAAATCAAAGAATCAAGATGTAAACACAATGCGTTTTCAACGCTCACTAATATATAATACACACGCAGAAAAAAACATTTTACTGAAAAATCATGTAATGTCTTCAAAAGATATATTTCTCCATTTGTACCAATTCCATTACTCTTGCATTTTTACCCAACTCAAAATCTCTCTAAACCACCTTTAAAGCTTTTTTTGAAACAAGGCTGAACATAAATACAAATATTCCTCCATTACCTATATAGCAAACTGCCTTACACAGATCAGGTCACTTGGATTTTTAATAATAATTTTTGAATTATGTAAATTAATCATTTGACATTTTACTATGAATGCAGTGATAGTGTTGATTTCGTTTCAATTCCAAAATCAAGGATTTCATTATCCTATAAAACATATCCAGAGTTCAAAGTATTTAAGGGGGGTTAAACAAAATGCAAACATTTAATGCAATATTAAGCATGTGAAATAAAAACTTGATGGCCTAAAGAAAGCATGCTATGCTGTTACCCTGGTGACACGTTAAAAAAGGGATTGTGAGCTGAATAGCTCTATGATATGAAATTAAAATGTTTCACATTGAACAATCCAAAATGAATTGGGAAAGGTTAGAGTAGAGGAGAGAGAAATCAATTCTCCAATGGCAATGGGTGAATGGGAAAGAAGTATGAATAGGATTTGCCAGTGGGGTGCAACAGCTGCCAAATATCCTGCAGCCAAAGAATTACAATAATACTGATGAAGTGTGCAAGAGCTTTTGGAATCATTGCAGGGAACAGAGTAATTCTCCTTCAATAATGAGGCTATTCAGTCTTCCATTCAGCTCTTACAGAATTAAAAAAAAGAAAGAAAGAAAGAAAGAAAAATATTTTAAAACGTAATATTTAGCAAAAAGTGTATAAATATGACATCCACTTAATATTTTGCGCTTAGTCTCAGGTTTCTAAATAGTCCAAGACACAGTCATATTAAGTAACTGAAAATATCACAACAGAGATATTAAAAAGTAAGGCTAGCGTAAAGGATGATGACGGAATTGACATTTTCTTTCCTCTTGGCGCTTTTAGGGGACTTACTTGCTTAAATGAAAGTAGATATTTCCAGAAGCATATTATAGCTATGTATGTTCATGAGCATACACCAAAAGTACTGTTGTTAATTATATACTTAGTTATCAGAACATCAATTTCATTGTCATAATGAAGTAGATTATCTGAGAACATAAATGAAACAAGTATGATATAAAAGTTGTCATTTGTTGTCACAGACGGTACAAATGTGTTAATAATTTGATATGTCCTTTTAAATTCAGAAATACTTAAGTAAAAGAATCAATATGCACTGTCCACAGTACTTGCTCTTCCTTGGGAATTACTTTCACATGGCTATTTTTTTTTCTGTTTCTTTCCCCAGTTATATTTCATTGATTATGATCATATTTCAAAACCTTAAACTTTTATCATCTAACTGAAAACTTAATAATGGGTGAATGAATTATAAATCTAAAACCAGGAAACATTCTTTTTTAACAGCAGGGAAAACACACACACACACACACACACAGATAATTGCATCTGTCAGGTAAAAATCAGTAAAAAACTGATTCTCCATTTTATCAGGAAGCCAGACGAGGAAAGAAAATACCATACAAATGTAGACACAATGACTGTAATTCAAGTGACCGCACTTTCCCATTATGCTACTGTGACTAAAAGAGTTAAACTGATGGCAGGCTATGTAGCCAGTCAAGATACTAGATAATATATATGTTCTACTCAGTAGGAGCTCAAAGTGGTGGTTGTACACTGACTCCATACACCCAAAGTAATCCTCCACAAAAGTGAACGCTACATTTTTAAAAACCTTTCAGGGCAAAAAAAAAAAAAACAAAAAACCTTTCAGGGCTTCCCTGGTGGCGCAGTGGCTGGGCATCCGCCTGCCGATGCAGGGGACACGGGTTCGTGCCCCAGTCCGGGAGGACCCCACATTCCGCGGAGCGGCTGGGCCTGTGAGCCATGGCCACTGAGCCTGTGCATCTGGAGCCTGTGCTCCACAACGGGAGAGGCCACAACAGTGAGAAGCCCACGTACCGCCAAAAAAAAAAAACAAAAAAAACCTTTCAGACTGAAGTCTTTCATCAGTATTATCACAGGCCATAGTGAAGGTGTTCCATTTCCTAAGTCTTTAACTTCTGCTCAAATATCAAGAGAGAAAATAGAGGGTTTACGTAGAAACCAGAAAGTAAAAGGGTCAGCCTCATGCAATCCAATTAGGATCAGAGCTGAAAAAGATTTCAGGAGGACTCATCCAATCCAACACTGCCATTTCTCAGAGGAGGAAACTGAAGTCAAAAGTTGAAGCATTTTGCACAAAGACTTTACCACCTTGATACTTAGTAGTGGTGCTGGGACCAAAATCCTGACTCCTGACACTTTACTCGGTGCTGGTTCCACTGCACCACACCAAATACTGTGACATTTCAGTGCCAGATGAAGGAGCCAAAAGAACCAAAGACAATACAATTTTCCTAGCCTGAATGACTGAATAGAAGGACTGCCATAAATAAAAGAAGCTACACAGAATTCTGTGTACACATCTACAGTGTTGAATAGACGTGGGGTGCACCATCGCACTCTGCACTGCCAGGGACCACCAATACCACATAGCCTAATGCAAATTAATTCGCAGATTTATCAATCCTATATGAGCAAGATTTTCCATTGTATGTTAATTTTTTTTAAGTACTAATGTTGCAGTCCTGGAAAACCACTTATTCAAAAACCAATACAGAGCAATGTGGACAACATAATAGTATGTAAAAAGAAAAAAAAGACACTGTTTCAAAGAGAATGGTCCATTTTCTGTAAAATCTAAATAATACATTAACTATATGTACATAAATATAGAAACCCTAAGAGTTGCCAGTACTTGCAGTCTCCAATTTCTCTCTGTTTTCTTGAACCCTCATCAGTTCAACTTTAACGACCACGTCCCACTCAACATCCCTGAAAACTGCTTGTCAAGGTCTCCTATGACCCCCACATTGAGAAATTCAATGGTCAATAGTCATTCTCGTATGTGACATATTTCAGTTGAACACTCTTTTCTTCTCTTTGTTCTCTGAACTCCACCTCCGACTACTTCTCTATCTATCTCCTCTGCCGTTCCTTCTCAGTCTCCTTTGCTGGATCTGCCTGATCTTCCTGACTTGTTATTGTGGGGTATCCCAGGGCAGGCCCAGGACCTCTGCTCCCAACTGGTCTCCCAGCTTCCACTGTTACCCCTTTTGAGGCATGTACATCAATGCAGGCACAATGATCTTGTTATTACATATGTCACATCAAGCTCTGCTTTGCTGAAGACCCTGCAAGGGCTCCCCATTCCTAGAAGACCACCTATCACAACTCCATCTCTACTACCCTATGGCTTCCTCCCTCCTCTCAAATTGCATTTGCCTCCTTGCCATTTCTCAAACAGGCCGACATACTTGACCTCAGGTGCTTTTTACATTAGCTGTCTCCTCTGATTAGAAGGTCCTTCCTCCAGATATTCACATGACTCACTCCTTTCCTCCTTCAGGTCTTTGCTCTAATGTGAATCTTCCCATCCTGCTAATCCAACCTGCCATCCACTTCGCTGCAATCCAAATTTAAAAACTACAACTAGGCCACCATCCACCCCAGGATGTTCTATATCCCTTCCCTGTTTTGTTTTTCACCGAAGTATTTATCATCATTTGATGTATTGCTACATCTGTTTTGTCTGTCTACCTTCTACTTAAATGTAAGCTCTATGGAGGCAGGATTTTTTTTTAATCATTTTGTTCCCTGCTTAATATTCTAAATTTTCTAACTCAATTCTTATAATGATCAATAGGTAATTTTAAAAGATGTGATTATATTTAATATCTGTATCTGACTTTCTTATTCAGTAAGGAATGGAAGGCTACATCTTTAATGTAAGAAGAAAGATTTCAAACCAATAGCTAATGTACCCGTTGATGTTGAAACACTCAAGGCATTCGAGTTACTCAGGAATAAAATGAGTATATATCATTGCCACTACCCTCGAAATAGAATCTTTGTCATCAGAGATTTTAGAAAAAGAAAATTAGGGAGGGACAACTAAAAGTTAATGAGCATCATGCTAAGTATTTATTATCTCATTTGACATTGACAAACACTCTTTCTTTAAGAACTGCTATTATCTCCACATTACAGGTGAGGAAACTAAGTCCAAGAGAGGCAAAATAATTTATCCTAAAATAGTAGCTAGGGATCAGCAAAACCAGGGAGAAATCCAAGTCTCTGGAACAAAAGGCTGTGCCCTTAAACATGAAACTATACTGGTAGTCCTAGCCAGTAGAACACAACAAGAAAAATAAACACTGGGCTGACCAAAAAGTTCGCTCAGGTTTTTCCATAAGCTCTTATGGAAAAACCCGAACAAACTTTTTCGCCAACCCAATATTACATCCCATACAAAGGAAGACAGGGAGTTATTATTAGAAAATGTAGTGGTCACTTTAGTTGATTCCTCAACATCTATTTCACACCAGAAAATTAGTCCCAGACAAACACGACAATCCAATTCCCTTTGCAGTGACTTTAGGAACGGGATGAGTTCTTTCTGGTCAATGAGAACTGAGAAGTAGGTGGTTGGGTAACACTTGGGAGAGATTTCCTCACTTCTTAGGGACAGACACAATCTGGATTTGACTCCTAAAACGTCTACAGCTATCCTGCTATCACAGCCTTCTGACAAAGCACAGAAGAAAGCAAGGCTAAGGAACTACAGAGAAGCGACATTAGCAGATGCACTTCCTGAGTCTTGTCCTTTCCGTTCTCTGAGCCTCCTGTTCAACAAAGATGTGTCGGTTTGAGTAAGGGTTTCTGTTACTTGTACCCAAAAGCACCCCAAGTGATTGAGGAGGTTTTATGATTGCCATAAAACCTTTTTTGAAATCAAGTAAAAAGTTACTACAATGGCAGAGGTGGACCTGAACCAGAGTAAAGTAAGAGGAGGGTCAAAGATCAGAAAGGTGAATCCTGACCAGTGAACAACATTTGGATCTAAGGAAAACAGGCATTTTGACCAAAACTAAATGAAAGATTACTGAAACTAAATTTTTTTCTTTACTAGATTTTCCTCCAATCATTAGCAGTTAGTGAAACAAATTATTATACCAAACCACAATGCCAACAAAATAATTTTAGCTTCAAATAACATGAAGCAATTGTTTAACACAACTTTTAATGATTCATTTCTGTCAATAAGTGTTTAGGAAAAGAATGATTACAAAGAAAAATAACTCCATGCTAAGACAGTATGTATTTATGTAAAAACTTAATTCACTTCATTTACAGTCAAAGAAAAATTGTTATTGTTTCTGACATTAACTGTTCTCTTTTTCTAAAATACACTATCTTTTTACTATCCAAATACTATGGGTACATATTATTAAAGTTTTTTCCAAGTCATAAATGATGAAAGCGTAAAACCCATGGAGAAATTGGGAAAATAAGACCAGCAGCCAAAGCAAGCAGCACAAAGGAAGTGCTGCCGGCTCCTGGGTTTGGAGGCAGAAGAGTACGTGAGCACACCCATGACACAGCAACACGCAGCCACACCCGGAGGCCGACTTTGGACTCCATTCCCCAGGCAATAGTGAAAACACGACTGTGAAGCCAAAATGTGAAGAGCCAACCACTTTACACCAGCTCTGGTGTCAGGGACCTCTTCAGCAAATAAGCAGAAATAGCTTCGGTTCACTTTTGCCTAAACAAGATTACGCTTTGTCCAAAAAGACCAGTATATTTTGTTAAACGTTATAGGTCTCTGGTGGTAGCAACTTTACGGTAAACTGGCCTACTAGATAAACGATAAGTTCAATAGAAAATAAATGTACCAAAAATAAAATAGTTGTTTGTTATATAGGTAATATGTGCACAATTATCTACATAACTGAACTTTTGGCCCACATATTTTATGAATCTAACTTCTTTCCAAGTTCTAAAGGGTAATGAATTCAACAGTAATATAAGAGGAGGAAGATTCTAGGAAGATGACAGAATAGGAAGCACCAAGAATCTCTCTCCCCACCTAGACAACAGTCACACTGGCAGAATCTGTCTGATATAACTCTTGTGGAACCTTCAGGAGAAGGCTTGGGGGTAACTGTGTTAACCTGTGGTCAACTTCAGCTTTAGCACAGCAGCAGCTCCCCATCCCCCACTCCCAGCCTCCTGGGTGCAACTGTGGGTGTGTTCACTGGAGCAGCCTGCACACAGCTTGTGGAAGCCAGGGTGGGCAGAACAGAACCTGTCCTCCAAATACTAAGGATCTGTGCTCCGACTGCTAACTGCTGCTTCTGATCACAGAGGTGCAGACAGAAAGGCAGGCAGCCAGCTACTGCACCTCCCTCATTGTTGCAAGCACCTCCCCCTCTGACTGGAGTGACTTCCAGGAGATTTAAGGGTCTAGTGCTTCCCTAACCGCCCCCCACCTTCATTTCCCCCGCCCCCTTTCAAGAGCTAGGCCTTAAAGGTTAAGACATCCAAAAACAACTACATATACAAGGAAAATTGGAAAGTGACTGCACATGCCCAGGGAAAGTCTAGGAAAAGACCAGAGAACACCTTAAGTTTACACCTCAGGCTGATCATTGGCACAGAGGCAGCCTACAATAATCAGAAAAACAAAAATGATAAACAAAGACAATAACATAAACCACTAAACCCTGAGGAAGGAGGAGAATCTGATTTCCAAAGTTACCACATCATTGGATTGAAATGTCCAGTGTTCAACCAAAAAATCGGAAGTCATACAAATAAACAAGAAAGTATGGCCTACTCAAAGGGAAAAAAAAAATCAACAGAACATATCCCTGAAAAAGACCTAATGGCAGATATATCAGACAAAGACTTTAAAACAACTATCTTAAAGATGCTAAAAGAACTAAAGGAAGATGTGGAGAAAGTCAAGAAAACAATGTGTAAACAAAATAAAAATATCAATAAAAAGACAGAAAACCTAAAAAGAAATGAAATTCTGGAGCTGAAAAGCACAATAATTGAAATGAAAAACTCACTAGAGTAATTCAAAGGCAGATCTGACCAGACAGAAGGAAAAAATCAGTCAACATAAAGACAGGACAACAGAATTATCAAGTCTGAAGAACAGAAAGAAAAAAGATCAAAGTAAAGTGAACAGAGCCTAAGGGTCCTGTGGGGATACCATCAAGTAGACCAACGTATAC
The DNA here is from genome assembly GCF_039906515.1 of Pseudorca crassidens. Classification (NCBI taxonomy): domain Eukaryota; kingdom Metazoa; phylum Chordata; class Mammalia; order Artiodactyla; family Delphinidae; genus Pseudorca; species Pseudorca crassidens. The sequence continues at coordinate 11,268,278 of NC_090313.1, forward strand.
ATCGTGAAAGTCCCAGAAGGAGAAAGAGAAAGGGGCAAAGAGGATATATGAAGAAATAACCACCAAAAACTTTCCAAATTTGATGACAGACATGAACATAAACATTCAAAAAGCTCAACAAACTCCAGATAAGATGAACTCCAAGACCCACACCAAGACACATAGTCAAACCTTCAAAAGCTGAAGACAGAATCTTGGAAGAGAGGAACGAATTTTCAAGTACAAATAAGATTATCAGCAGATTTCTCATCAGAAACTCTGCAGGCCAGAGGCAGTGGGCTGATATATTCAAAGTGCTAAAAGAAAAAAACCCATCAACCAAGAATCCTAAATCCAGCAAAAACGTCCTTCAAAAGTGAGGCAGAAGTTAACACCTTCCCAGATAAACAAAAGCTGAAGGAGTCTGTGACAACTAGACCTGCCCTACAAAAATTGCTAAAGGAAGTCCAGCAGGGTGGAACGAAAGGACACTAGACAGTACTAAGAAACCACATGAAGAAGTAAGTATCTCAGTAAAGACAAATACATGGACAATCATAAAAGCTAGTATTATTGTAACAATAGCTTGTAACTCCACTTTTTGTTCTCTATATGATTTAAGGGTCTAATGCATTTTAAAAATTATTAAAGTGAAAGCTAGTGTCATCTTAACTTTGTTTTGTTTTCTACATAATTTAAGAGACTAATGCATTTAAAATAATTATTGGTTTATAGTTTTGGACATAGACTGTATAAAGGTGTAATTCTGTAATGTCAACACCTGCACCCAGGCAATCGCTGATCTTTTTTCTGTCTTTTATACTTCCATCCTGCCTAGAAATTACAAATAAATGAAACTACATTATATAGTCTTCTCTAACTGGTTTCTTCCTCTTAGCATGATTTTCTTTTTAGGTTTATGCATGTAGATGCACTTATCAGTACTGCATTTCTTTTTATTGCTAAACAGTATTCCGTTGTATGGATATACCACATTTATTTTTCTACTCACCATTTGATGTACATTATTCTCCCCGGTGTGTGGTGGTGTACCACTGTGATTTTAGTTTGTATTTTTCCAATGATTAATGATGTTAAACATCTTTTCATGGACTTATTTGCCATTCATATAACTTCTTTGTAAAAGAGTCTATGCCAAATCTTCTATTTTTTTTTAATTCGGTTGTTTGGCTCATTTTTTAATTCTAAGAATTATTTATACATTATAGATTCAAGTCCTTTATTGGACATGTATCTCTGAATACATTCTGCCATTTGTTATACTGTTTTATAATATTCTTGATGGTGTTTTTAAGAGCAGTTATTTTGCATATATTTTAAATTCACTATAATAGAAATTTTAAATGTGCTTTCAAAGAGTAGTGAATAAAGAGAAGAAACAGTCACAACATAATATGAAATTTTAAAAAGTAAAATTCAAACGACATTTCCAGTATGACTCTAATTATGTAGGGTATATACACTACAAGTATGGATATGTATAAACATACACACATATATACTTGGAAAGGAATATATTAAAATATTAAAAGTGGTTATTGCAGGATTACAGGAAATTTTTAGTCTTTTATTTATTTTTTCTTCTTTTATTTTTTAAAACTTCTTCAGATTCTTACCAATGTTAAGTCAGCACTCTCTGAAAATAACTAGAATACACTGCTTAAAGATCAAACCAGTTCATCATTAGCTATACTCAGGACTTCTGAAATAGTCAAGATCCAAGTAACCCCTGAAGGTAAAGGAATAAAGATATGAATATTGTATTTACCAAAAAAATAATAAAAATATTATTCATACAAGGTATGATTCTGGCTTTAAAGCAAAAGCTTAGATCTCTCCTACACACACATCACTCCAAAACAGCACAGTCCAACAAAGCTTGACAGAAATACTACAGTGATGATGGAAAGGTTCTTTCTGTTACCTGATACAGTAGCCACTGACCACGGTACAGTAGTGGCTATGGAGCACTGCAAGTGTGGGTAGTGACTATACTGACACTGACATTGAAATGTGACTGAGAAACTGAGTTTTTAATTTAATTTTAATTCAAATAGGCACACATGGCTAGTGGCTTCCACACTGGGGAGCACGACTTTAGGGGGAAAACAAACAAACCGACCAGATTCCTGGCTCTACTGACCATTTTCCTCCTCCTTCCACTCATTCAGTAATTTGCAGAAATTCAATATCCTCTCATCTCTCCCTAGACAGTCACCAAATTAACTTCAATAAAAGATCATACATTAAGCTTTTTGTACTTTCCCTTGAGGATAAGAACAAATGAAAAGTACTGGTTACTTGGGATTCGTCCCAAGTTCACAAGAATGGTTCAACATATGCAAATCAATCACTGTGATACACCACATAAAATAAAGACAGAAAACACGTAATCATCTCAATAGATACAGAAAAAGCATTTGACAAAATTCAACATCCATTCATGATAAAAACTTACCAAAATGGGTACAGATGGAACATATCTCAACATAATAAAAGCTATTTATGACAAACCCACAGCCAATATACTACTCAACGGTGAAAAGCTTAAGGCCTTCCCACTAAAATCTGGAATAAGACAAGGATGCCCACTCTCGCCTCTTCTATTCAACATAGAATCGGAAGTCCTTGCCACAGCAATCAGACAAGAAAAAGAAACAGAACGTATCCAAATTGGAAGGAAAGAGGTAAAACTGTCATTATATGCAGATGACATGATACTATTATATATAGAGAAAACCCTAAAGACTCCACACAAAAACTACTAGAACTGATAAACGAATTCAGCAAGGAAGCAGGATACAAGATTAACATACAGAAATTGGTTGCATTTCTTTACACTAACAGTGAACTATCAGAAAGGGAATGTAAAAACAACAGTATCTTTTAAAAATCACACTCCCCAAAATAAAATGCTTAGGAATAAACCTGACCAAGGAGGTGAAAGACTTATACACTGAGAACTATAGAACATTAATAAAGTAAACTGAAGATGAATCAAAGAAATGGAAAGATATCCCAGGACCTTGAATTGGAAGAATTAATATCATTAAAATGGCCATACTACCCAAAGCAATCTACAGATTTAATGGGATCCCTATCAAATTACCCATGATATTTTTCACAGAACTAGAACAAATAATCCTAAAATTTATATGGAACCATAAAAGACCCAGAGAATTGCCAAAGCAATCCTGAAGAAAAAGAACAAAGCAGGAGGCATAACCCTCCCAGACTTCAGACACTACTACAAAAGCTACAGTAATCAAAATGGTGTGGTATTGGCACAAAAACAGACATATGGATCAAGAGAACAGAACAGAGAGCCCAGAAATAAACCCACACACCTACAGCCAATTAATCTTTGACAGAGAAGGCAAGAATATACAATGGAAAAAAGAAGATCCTTCAGCCAGTGGTGTCGGGAAAGTTGGACAGCCGCATGTCAATCAATGAAGTTAGAACACACCCTCACACCATACACAAAAATAAACTCAAAATGGCTTAAGGACTTAAACATAAGACATGACACCACAAAACTCCTAGAAGAGATCACAGGCCAAACATTCTCTGACATAAATCATAGCAATGTTTTCTTAGGTCAGTCTCCTAAGGCAATAGAAATAAAAACAGAAATAAAAAATGGGACCTAATCAAACTTACAAGCTTTTGCACAGCAAGGGAAACCATAAACAAAATGAAAAGACAACCTACAGAATGGGAGAAGATGTTTGCAAACTATGCGACTGACAAGGGCTTAATTTCCAAAATATACAAACAGCTCATACAGCCCAACAACAACAAAAACAGCCCAATCGAAAAATGAGCAGAAGACCTAAATAGACATTTCTCCAAAGAAGAAACACAGACGGCCAATAAGCACAGAAAAAGATGTTCGATGTCACTAATTATTAGAGAAATGCAAATCAAAACTACAATGAGGTACCACCTCACACCAGTCAGAACGGCCATCATTAAAAAGTCTACAAATAACAAATAATGGAGAGGGTGTGGAGAAAAGGGAACCCTTCTACACTGTTGGTGGGAATGTAAGTTGGTGCAGCGGTTATGGAAAACAGTATGAAGGTTCCACAGGAAACTAACAACTGAATTACCATATGATCCAGCAATCTCACTCCTGGGCATATATCCAGACAAAACTCTTATTCAAAAAGATACATGCTCCCTCCCCTATATTCATAGCAGCACTATTCACAATAGCCGAGACATGGAAACAAGCTCAATGTCCACTGACAGATGAATGGATAGATGCAGATTTGCAGCAACTTGGATGCAACTAGAGATTATCATACTAAGTGAAGTAAATCAGAAAAAGAAAGACAAATACCATATGATATCACTTATATGTGGAATTTAAAATATGACACAAATGAACCTACTTATGAAACAGAAGCAGACTCATAAAGAACAGACGTGGTTGCCAAGGGGGAGGGGGCTGGAGAGGGATGGAGTGGAAGGTTGGGGTGAGCAGGCGTAAGCTTTTATATACAGGATGGATAAACAACAAGGTCCTACTCTATAGCACAGGGAACTGTATTCAATATCCTATGATGGAGAAGAACATTTAAAAAAAGAATGTATATATATATGTATAACTAAATCACTTTGCGGTACCGCAGAAATTATCACAACATTGTACATCAACTATACTCCAATAAAAATTTTTAAAAAGAGAAGTTCCGGTTACTCAGATTTTCTGAGTAAAACCACATTAGCCACGAATATATATCCTGAGACCAATTTAGTTTTCCTTCTACCTAATTCTTCGGGAGTAACCTGAGTTTCTGATCTGTGCTCTTCAGAGCTGCTCAGTCACCTGCCATCTTTTTTCTAATCTTTATTCTTCCTCTTGAGGAAAAGTAAAAAGGAAGGAAAAGGACTTGATGTAACACAATTTTATCAACTGCCTCTCTAGCAAGTAATGGACTATACTTGCTAAGTAGGATTACTCTAGCAAGTGCAGACATTCATAATAAATAATCCTGTCACTCAGAAGCATGAATGTCACAATGATTTTTTTTACTTGCCCGGGTATAAAGCATGTTTTCCCTTTTGCTTAGGTTATTAGGAAGCTAAAAGGTACACTTAGGGCTCACACATAACTAACTCAATCTGTTGTTAATTCTTTCTTATAGCTTATAAACAAGTTTCTTATATACATATTTTTAACTGTTCAGGTCATTTCCTAAAGTTTAGTACTATAACACTTCTCAAAACATTTTTCCAGTAAGAAAACAAAAGTAATAAATACAAATTACTTGAACAGATTTCCTATAAGGTTTCAGAGTACTTTCTCCAATAATGTCCAAATTTTTCTGCTTTATTTATTGTTTTAAATGATCTCACATACCTTGAATTTTCATCTTCTTGAAAATGATGTGCTCTTAATTGGGATGCCACAAACAAGGATGAAGCTATTGCCAATAACTGGTTTCTCTCATTCTCTGTTAACTGGTGTCCTGAGGGAAATCAATCAATCAGTCAATCAATCACACACATAATGCTAACATCTATGCTTCTATATTACAGAGTTATTAGTCATTCAAACAAGTATTTTATCAAGCATCTCTTATGGAGCTAGTGTTGTACCAGACACTGGGCTGTGCCAGAGGGAAAGGAGGGAGCAAGATGGTTCAAATACCCCTGCTCACTGGAAGTTTATAGTCCAATTTGGGAAAGAAGACATTAAACAGATGCACAGAACAAAACAATTGCAAATAAGAAAACTACTCCCAGAGATCTCTGGGAAAAACTTAGGGCTCCTCATATCTGCTTCTCCTTATCACTCCCCACCCCAAATTTTACTTCTAAGGAGAGAGAGGATAAAATGAGGAAAAGGAGTGTTGCCGGTCAAGGACAGTGGCTGGGCCATGTTTTCTAATGTGAAGGACTAAAAGAAAATAAATACGTGATCCTCTTGCCTCTATACTTACAGTCAGGGTTTGAATTCCAGTCAATCAACCAACCAACCAATCGATTTCTCTCTCTCTCTCTCTTTAATTCACTCTTCTTACCATAATACAGCTGCACCTGGGGGCAGTGGTCTAGCCTGACAAACCTGGGGAAGACTCCCTGGTCTGGCTGAGTGTGGTGCAGCGGGGAAATCTGCTCTATGTGCATAATAATTCCTCAAGAAGTGTGTGAATCAAGGCAGAACTGGATACTCCAGGGTCTGCCAGCTAACACATCCCCTTGAGTGCTCTGTAATCTCACCACAACTTCTAACACTATTTATTTACTACCATGCTATATACAGATAATAGAGTTTATTAGATGGTACAGTATAGGCAATTTGAGTGCTGGATCATCAGCACTAAGATGCTACTTGTACAATTCAAAGAAGAAAAAACCATCAGGTAGTTATTTAAGTTTATCGGAAAGAAATGAAGTAATTTCAACACTATGTCTTAAAAATTATTCAAAACAGAAATAAGACTAAAAATATTCACAACTAGAATATAAAGACTTTCCAGATCGGCAGCACATTTTTCTACGGAGAGGTGTTCCATGAAAATGAAAGGTGCAGTGTTTCATGACACTGAAGGGTTAGGAAAGCCCCAGTGACCCATTCTTCGAGACAAACCTAGGAGCACCATAAACTATAACACCAATGTGGGACGTCTCGTTGGTCTGGGAATTCAGTAACAGAACCCTCAGTGGCCTAATAAACCACATTCCTACAGGCTTTGAAAAGTTCCTAATCATCCCCAACACTGAAGCAGTGATGGAAACATTCCATATGCTTCCATAATAAACTACCCTACATGAGGATTACAGAAATTTGGTCTCGGTCTTCTCAAAAACATACCATCTACACAAGAGCTGTTCTCAAAGTATGGCCTGGGGATTACTGGGAGTCCCCAAGAGCCCCTTGTGAACCTAACTGGAATTATATAATTCTTCAGTAATTTCCTCAAAAAGTATTTTCTTCAGTAATTTCCCTTTTCGAGGAAATCTCTCTTTTCACATTGACACATGAGGGATATCTTAGTTGGGTATAGTACTCTTGGAACAAGTTCCTTCCTATGGAACAGATACTCAGTTTAAGGTTTTCTAATCTCCATTTTATAGAGTCTGAAGATGATTTCATTCTACATTCTTTGCATATAACTTTTTTCTTTCTAGAAGCTTTAAAAAGTTTTTTGTTCTTGATAAGCCTAGAATAGTTACTCTTTTTCATTAATCCTGTCTGAAACTCAGTGAGTCTTTCCAACAACATCTCAAGTCTTTCTTAAGAACAGTGAAAAAAAAAAATCTCCCTTATTATTTCTTTTAAAATTAACCTTTCCTTGTCGATTTTATTTCATGAAACCCTTACTATTTACACATACAATCTCTTGGCACTTCTCTCTACATCTCTCATCATTTCGCACATTTCATTCTCTCTACCTTCCTGCTACATATTTTGAGATACTTCTTCCATGTATTTTTTTGGGTCACTGTAATTTTGTTCTTAGCAGTCCTTTCACTTTGCTGAAATGTTTCATTTCTAAAACACAGTTTTTTGTACTCTTCTAATACCTTTAAGTGTTCTCACAATTTTTCAGTCAGCAGCAGTCATCTCCCTCCCATACCTGCAGGTCTAAAACTGAATACTTGCTGTCTTCAGGGATTCTTCTAGGTCTCCCTCCCTAGATAGGTAATCTTCTTCCTTTGTATGCAAATGACTCTGTTTGCTCCCAATAGTCAGGTCAAAGTATAGGCGGGGGTTTGCTGGTAAATGTTTAATAACCAACTGGGATGTGAAGGAAGAAGTGCGGTAGTGTGCAGCATTTGCCAATTTCCTTACTATAAGTACTTTCTCCAAGGCCGATTTCAAACCACCAACATCACATCAAAAATGGATCAGGAAGAGATACACACAGTGGCTCTCCTGAGGCAGTATGACAGCCCCTGCACCTACGGAAGAGAGTCCTTGGAGAGGTGTTTCAATAGTCTACACCACCTCGTCCTTGAAGCCATCCTTGATTCCCCAAATTGCAATTAGTTTCTTTTTTCTCTGCTTCAAGACACTTTGCTTGTATCTTCACCTTAGCACTTCTTTTATTCTGTCCTGTAGTGTAGTTAGTTCTTTACCTGTTTATTTCCCTAATGATATAACCACTTTAAGGACAGGGAAAATATATTATTTCTCTTTGATTTTCTTCTAGAGTCTATACCAATTATTTGTTGAATGATTTTAAAGACTGAATTTTTAAAGGCAACACTTCAGTCACATATTTACCACTTTTAAAGGTACAGAAATACTTGACTAAATTCAAAGGGAAAAAATAAAGAGAAGTGTAATTAACAGTAGACTTCTTGTGCTAAATCAAAGTTGTCTAAACATTCCACAACGAAGAGAAAGATAATTCTAATGATTTCTTTTGATGGGGCTGGTGGTTCAAGTGTAGCAAGGCAGCAAAGAAATAAGTCCAAAATGTCCATTCTAGGCTATCTGAAATTATACTTCTTAAAATATCTTCTTCTTCAATTTTCCCTTTATTTCAAAATCAAAATATCTACTTCTCCATTTTCCATTTATTTTTCAGAATCAAAGGAAAATAGCTTTTCAACATCAGCATCTAATAAGTTGACGTGAAGAACAAATTCTTGTGTATTCTATTTTTAAAGTTTAGACACAATCATTTCAAGGTTCAGTCTAAGAGACTTTAGTAACACTGCCCTAGTCTACAAATAAACTTGGGATAATATACATATATAATAAAAAAATTTAATGCAGTCATAAAAACAGGCACTTGCCTATGAATAGTGTCTAGGATAGCTGGACAGATGGGAAGCAGATGGGTAATCCCAAAGGGGCAAAATGACTCCGCCTCAAACATATGGATAAGATCCTGGATTAACTTCAGTTGCCACTTCCTGCTGTCTCTTTCAGGCACATATATCAAACAATCAAAGATGATACAGTTTAATATATCTAAGACATGCTCTGGGGAAAAATCGGGAAGGAGAAATACAGTAATCTGAAGAAGAAGAACAAGAGGTAGTAGCCATTCAGAGAAGAAAGAACTGACATGAAAATAATATGAAGGAATAAAATAAGCAGTAGACATTAAGAATGGCAAATATAGGTGTGTACTTTTAAATTGTCATATCGTACATATTGTACAGACGATATGACACATACAGCATACTCTGAAAACTTCTGTGGTTTATGAATTTGAATCCTAGCACAACTGAATGAGTACTGAAACAGAAGTTGAAACCACTAAGTTAAACACTAAGTTTAATTTCTGGCTTTGTTATATTACTGGTCACTTAGCCTTATCAGTCTTTCTGGGCTTTGGTTTCCTCACATGTAAAATGAAGGGTGAGACTAAAAATTGTTAAAGGCCTTCTAACAACTTATAACAATTTAAAAATTGTTATGCATAAGAAACAGAATTATGGTGTCTGTGCTGATAACTGCCTGCCAAAAAAAGAAATGTAATATTTAAGTTTATTACAGCAAACTGCAATATTCGGTTTTAAGAAAATTTCTGAGTTCTCTTGAGAATTTGGAACATTTTCAATTGCTGCTAAATGTATAGCACATAGTACCCAACTCCAATTAGAAATTTTAAATGCTCCATTTTCTTTTCCATGGTAATGGGATATAATACCAAATATGCATAAACACATGTATAAATGTGTGTATGTATATATAAATACCCATGCACACATACAATATGTGTGTTCTAAAGGTTCCCTTAAGTTTTTTGTTTTGTTTTGCGGTACGCGGGCCTCTCACTGTTGTGGCCTCTCCCATTGCAGAGCACAGGCTCCGGACACGCAGGCTCAGCTGCCATGGCTCACGGGCCCAGCCACTCCGCGGCATGTGGAATCTTCCCGGACCGGGGCACGAACCCGTGTCCCCTGCATCGGCAGGCGGACTCTCAACCACTGCGCCACCAGGGAAGCCCTCCCTTAAGTTTTGACCTGTTCTCTCCTTCTGCCTACTGTTTCACGTAAGCCAGGCAGACACAAAAGCACATGGAAATCTGAGTCCATTTCACAACCGACAATAACTTTTAATTAAAACTTTGGAAAGGACAAGAAGCCAAAATGTTAGGATCAAAATAAAACCAATTTGTAATCTGGACACATGTACAGTTAAGTAAAAATAGTCAAGGTAATACCTTCTCACCCATACTATGAACAAGATTCTTTTCCCTTACTGAAAACCATTGAATTGTACACTTTTAATTGTATGGTATGTGAAACATATCTCAGTAAAGCCATGATAAAAATAAAAAGAATCATCTAAATCAAAAAAAAATAAAAAAGATTCTTTTCCTTAATTCAACAAATATTTATTTAATGTCTGTTTTAGTTGCTAGTGAAACAATAAAAAGCAATAACATTAAGTGGTTCCTGGCTTCATGCAACCAACAGATATTAATGAAATAATCACACAAGAACAAAAGTGCAATCATGTTAAGGTTGTCATTTATATTTTTAAAAATTCAAAAATTCAGGAAAAAGAACCTGATGATTCATTAGTCTCTGTTTTAAGTTCTGAAATAAAACACATTCTTTATTTTTCTTGGTACTAATGATAAAGCCCTGTAACACTGAAGTTGTGAAAGAACAATCAAATCAGTAATCTCCAGTTATTCTTATGAAAACTCTGTATTATAAATTCTGATGTAATAAGTTGCTTTGTAAATGTATTCAGTGAAGCTGACCTGAATCTATATACAGCTCCTAAAATGAAGGAGTCATTTTATATACTAAAACACTTTAAATGGATATAAAGAACACTTAAAATTTGTGAGAGAAGACCTAATCTTCATATGTCCCCAAGCTCATTAGAAATATACGTAGAGAGCTTCCCTGGTGGTGCAGTGGTTGAGAGTCTGCCTGACGATGCAGGGGACACAGGTTCGTGTCCTGGTCCGGGAAGATCCCGCATGCCGCGGAGCGGCTGGGCCCGTGGGCCGTGGCCGCTGAGCCTGCGCGTAACGTTTCTGGTAAGTCTCACGTTAAGTCCTGTCAGTGTCTTTAACACCATGCTAACCACATTTTCAATGCGCACTCAAGGGTTTTCTCTCTCACTTAATGAGCAATTTTTCTACTACCTGGAAACACTCACTGATAACTTTGCAGTGCTAAGTTTCACAGTCCACTCATTACTTTATTCAAAACTCATTTTTCAGAATAAAGCCATCATCTTCTTAGACATCCCCATTTTCATTAATAGGAATAGCACCTAGTAGTCTGAAATTTTCCGTGCTAATTTTCAAAAAGAAACACTTTTAATATTAAAGAAGAGTTCCTGTATATACTCCTATCAGTGAGGAATACAAACACGTATTGACTTTCAGAAACACAACATTCCACATACTAGTTGAATTTCTCACTCAACAAAATTACAGATTATTACACATTCATGAGTCACTCATGAATACTCAAAATCATGAATGTCTATAGTCTAGGATACTCTAAGTGTATCCATAAATCAAGTACAATATAGGCCCAAGGCCCTAATTTCAGAATAAAGTATACACTGTAATAAAGTATAAAAAATAATAACTTTAACACACTAAAATACTTCAATATATACAAACCTTTAAAGCCATCAGGATACACATCAGAAAGAAATTTAGTGTTGATGTCTCCTTTTACAAAGCGTGAGTTGATTATCACCTCTCGAAGTAATGCAATATTATGTGTAACACCTAAAAATAAAATGGTAACAGGCTGAATTAAAAACAATGAGTCTGTTAAAAATCTAACTCCTATTATCTGGAGAAATTTATCATCAGTGTCCTATGGCCTAGCAAAAAACCATGCAAGATTACTCACCTCCTTGATTTCAATTGACAACAAAAAATGTCTGAACTTGAGGCAGCAATAAAACTCTGAATGCAAATTTAAGAAATTCAGTGGGAAAATCAATGTATTTTCAATAAATGTTAGAACTACTAGATACACATTTGGGAAAAACAGAAAGTGAACCTCAACCCTAATTCATAGCATACATAAAAATTGACTCAAATTGGGTCACAAAACTAAAACTATAAGACTTATAGAAGGAAATCAGGAGAAAAATCTGTTACCCTGAGGTAGGAAACAGATTCTTAGATAGTACACAAAACCCATGAACCATAAAAAGAATATCAACAAATTATACTCCATCAAAATTTAAAAGTCTGCTCTTCAAAGGATGTAATTAAGAAAATGAAATTGCAAGCCACAGAGAAAATATTCACAACACATATCTCAAATAAAGAACTTGTATCTGGTATATATAAAGAATGCTAACAATATAAAAATAAGATGACAAGCAAACCAGGTGAGAAAAGATAGGCAAAAGATCTAAGGAGACATTTCACAAAATATATACAAATGGCCAGTAAGCACAGGAAAAGACATTCAACATCACCGTCAAAGAAATACAATGGGATATACCCAAACACCAATTTAAGTGGTTAAAGATTAAAAGACAGATAATACTAAGTGTCGGCAAGAATGTGGAACAAGTGGAACTGTCACCACCTGTGTGGGTGACAGGGAATAAATTGGTAGATTTTACAGTTTACTTCCACTTTGGACTGTCTGGCAGTTTCTTTAAAAGTTAAACATATACTCACCATATGATTCAGACAATTCACTCCTAAGTATTTACCCATGTTAAAATAAAAGCATATGCCTATACAAACACACACAGAGGTTAGCAGCTTTATTTGCAAAGTCAAAAACTGGAAACAATCTAAATGTCCATCAACAGTGAATGGATTAACAAAATGTGGTTTGTCCATATAATGGAAATCTACTCAGCAATAAAAGGAAGTGAGTCCCCCAATACACATAACAAGGATGAATCTCAAAATATTATGCTGAATTAAAGAAGCAAGACCAAAAACAATGCATACTGAATGCAACCTACAGAAAGTGGATCATGTGGCTGCATTAGGACAGGGTCGGAGAGAGGGTGGAGAGGCAAAGGCCATGAGGAAACTTTGGGAGATGACAAAAATGTTCAGTATTTTGATTGTGGTGATGGTCTCACAGGTGTATACATGCATATGTCAAAGCTCATCAAATTGAATACTTTAAATATGAGTTTATTATATGTCAAGTGTACTTCAAAATAAGTAGAAAAGGAGAAGGGGGGCTGGGGCAGGGGGCAGGGGGCAGGGGCGGTGGGATGCGGGGGGGAGGAGGGAAAGGGAGACGACAAAGAGGACGAGAAGAAGAAAAAAGCCTGTGATCAAGTAGGAAAAACTGAGCCTAGTACACAATGACTATTCCAAAGTAAAGTTTAAATAGGTAACTACCACAAGAGGGATATGAATGGTATGAGGAGGATTCTGTGATATAGAAAGACTTTATGAAGGGAGTAGATTACAAAGATATTAAATAGGAGTAAAAAGTAAAGCAAAAAGCCATCTCAAAACCATGGAAAGCAGGAATTAGAGTAGGTGTCCACTAGAAGGGTGACTGGAGCATAAGAGAGCTGAAGTTGAAGTAAACAGAGAGGTTTGCTAATTCCTTCCAATTCTTTAACCCACTCTTGCATAGTTCTAATTTGTACCACTATACTTCGTAACAAACCTAGAAAGCCTGATTCTGTTCTTGCTTGTTCTTGATCTGATTCAAGTCTTATAGAATCCTCACTTATACAAGAATAATTACAAAGTAAGCAAAGAATCACTCAGGTTCAAGTACCTGATCTACCTCTCACCTTGAGTAAGGCTATTTAAACTCTCGAAGTTTTAGTTTCCTCATTTGTGAAATGGTGATTTATTATCACCAGTCTAGTTAGTATGACTGTCATGAGGTACAAATGAAATAATGTTTAACACAATGCCAGGCACTCAAAAAGGTAAATTATTATTGTGCTCATTATTATCCTTTTATATGAGAATACAGAGCAGAAGACAACATGTAATAAACAAACGACAGAAGCTGTACAGCATCCTAAGCCTCAGCACTGACCTACCTACCTAACTTCTAGTTAACATTCTGTAAGAATGCAGCTCCACAAATTTAAGCTTATCGCTACTTCCATCTGGAGGGTGTACCCATCCTATAAGGCAAGGAAGGATCAGCGAACTATGGCTTGCAGGTCAAATCGTAAATAAGGTTTTATTGAAACCCAGCAGTGTTTATATACGGTTGTCTTCATGCTAAACAGTAGAGCCCAGTAGTTGCAACAGAGACCATGTGACCCACAAAGTCTAAGGTATTTATTCTCTGGCCCTTTACCAAAAGTCTGCCACATCTGCTGCGAAGTTTTAACAATGCTGATGTTCTGAGCAGATTAATCTCTCTCTCTCTCTCTCTCAACATTTTCTCCACACCTACTACTCATGCAGGAATTATATATGACAGGAAGGTACACAAAAGCAAACAGTATGGTACATGCTTTGGGGGAATTTTCAGTAACCAGTTATAGAATAAGAATATTACAAGGCAAAAGGAGACAAAAATAAGAGAATTGTGATCCAGAGAGACTGAATCATTCATCTAATGTTTAGTACAATATAAGTTACAACAGTAATATAGGTAAAACAAAAAATTTTAAATACAGAAGTATATTGTGACAGACTGCAGGTTTCCTCTAAAATTTGCTTTTTATTTTTTCCACAATAGAATTTTAGCTGAACAAAAGACCATCCAGACACAGACTCCATTTCCCCATCTATCTTATAGCTAGACATGGCAAACCAATTCCTAGACAAGAGACTACAGTTAAAGTGATGTATCCAACTCCAGCCCCATTTACATGAAAAAAAGAACTGCCAGAACTTCCTTTCCTTTCCTTTTCCTAAGGGCTTCCTGATACAGCAGGAACTCAGCTTTGGCAATGCAGATGAAGAGGAGCAACAGGGTAAGTGTGGGGATGAGCAGAGGGGGAAGAGACAGATGTGTGTGTATCTCCTGAAATGAGCACAGGAAACTAACTCACCCCATCAGCACGGACCAGGGAGAAGTGAATAAATTTCTATCTTATTTATACCACTGGATTTAAGAATCTTTGTTACAGCAGTTACCCTGTACCCTAATGTGTACATATGGGGGAGAAGGTCATACTTTTTGATATGACTTCCTATCTCTGAGCCAACAAATGTTAACAAGTTAATACAGCCTTCCAGGTATTTTTCTATGCATCCCTTTGTACTAGACCATACTAGCAACCATATGAAAAATTCTGAGCAACTCTCTTCCTGACTCAGAAGATATTACATGTCTAAAGTTTTATAAAAGCCAATTTTCAATCTATTCAAACTACTTCAAAACATTTAGAGAAAGTTCCAAAATTCAAATTTTAACGCTATTCCTTTAGCTACACAAATATTCCACGGGAGAAGTTATCCTAGACAATGATCTAATAAATATCTTTCACAGCACATGCCCAGGAGAAATGCACAGTTATCCCAACCTTGCTTTGTGGATAATGACTTGGCCCATATTCAATGACTAACACTTTGAAGGACTTTTGTAATTATGTACATTTCTATGAGGAATTACTGAAAGGTATAAAAACTTCTGACTGCATCAATATATCTAACAAATCATTGCAAAAATTTGACATTTGCCTGTATTATAGGTGATATTTTGATAGACAAAAATGAAGAGCAATTAATTAAAAGCCAAGTGTTAGGATGCTTAGAAAGACAAACTAGGTAGACAAGAATTTAAACAGAATATTCCTTGAAAAGAGTTCAGGCTATAAAAGGGAAATGAATCCCTCTGTCATATGTTTTACAAACAGACAAAACTAAACCACTTTAGAAGAAAAGAGTTACAACTTGCCAGAGAGATTTATATGCACAGTAAATGACAGATGTGTTGTTCCAGGAAGAGGAAAGTATTTGTGACTTACACAAACTTTCCTGGCTGGGAAAGAAAATAGAGAAAGATGCAGAAGGACACAAAGATGGGTAATATTAGGGAGCAACTTAAAGTATCCAAGACCTTTCATTGTGGTAAAAAGTAAGTGGATACCACCAGGTATTTCTATGAAGAGGACTGAAAGAAGGACACCATGGCCAAAGCGTATGAGCAAAGAGAACGGTGCACCGGAAAAGTCAAACAGGGGCATTCAGGGTCTGACAGCCATGCAAATATTTCACTTTACCTTGAGAGCACCCAGAGTGGTTGAAACCGGGTAGACATGACTAGATTTGTGCATTCCAGGAATCTCTGGCTGCTACTGCAAAAGGGATTGGGAAGAGTCAAGACCGAAGATGGAAAGAAGCAAGCTGACAACTGCAGGAGACAAGCTGAAAATGGTCAGGCCTCAGACCACAGCTAGGGAGTGGACAATACAGAAAGAGAAAAGCAGCCAGAGTTGAAAGATATTTGGGAGGCAAACAGGGCTTGGTGATTCAGTGGACATAAGGATGGGGGAGATGAGTCAAGTGTCAACACCCGAACTTCTGGCTCTGCAACAACACTGAAATAGTATTTACAGAAAAGGAAAAGGTTGAAAGGAAAAAACCTGATGCATCTTTTGCAAGTTAAATTAGAGATGCCAGTGAGATGAGACTGATAATGTCTAAATGATTAGAGTTCAGACTAGCATGCAGATTAGAATGTGTATACATCAGAATATAGGGGTCATGGAGGTGGACATTCACATGAAGAAATCCAGAACAGAATGTGAAACACAGAAATGCAAGACAAATCCAGCAATGTGTGAATTATCTGTATATAATAACTGAAGGTTTGGAAAAAAATAAGATCCTAAAGGAGAGACTGGACAGGATGAATGTTAGAAGATCAAGGTGTGGCTACAACTTTATTTCCAAAATACAATGTTCTTATGTACAAATTAACGATTCAGAATGTTTCAATTTATAAGCTTTTTTGCATAAACAGTAAATAACTTAGAAAGGCACTCTAACCCTCAGAATTTCTGTCCTTTCTTCCTCCAGTTAAATAAAAATAATACTGTTCTCTTTACGTGCACCATAGTCTGTATTTAAACTCTACTGGCTTTCCTGTTACAGCCTAATGCTGGTATAAATTGCCTTGCTCTCTGTGTGGCCAATGCCAGAATAGTTGGCATCAGACTCTGTCTTCAGTAAAATACAACATAACTTTCAGAAATAGTTAATGATAATTTGAACAAAAATAAGATTATTTTCTGATGCCAGTGATCAATTCATGACCATGACATCCAAAAAATTTAAATGCATGCAGTTTTACAGGATAAATGATGTTCCACTTTAATTCCATATTCAAAGTTGAAAAAGAGGTGATTTTAGAAAATGTAACTCAAAAGAATCATAAGCAAATATTAATTTACATTTTGGACATCAAAGAACAGAGCTGCTCAAGCACACAAACGAAGCATGGACTTTTAAAAATCTTTCTACTTGAACAGTAAATACAGCATGAAAATATAGGCTTTTACCTTGCTAAATAGTGTTTCAGGAATAAAATTAATACATAAGAGCATTTTCCCTTTAACGTTCTCTGAGTAAAATATTACATATTACTATGCAATATTATATATTACTAGTCATTATCTATTATTCTTTCCTAAGGATCGTAAGGTAAAACAATAGCTAATGGCAGACAACCAAAATCTAGATCCCTCAACTGACTGCTCCAAAAACTACTGAATATTAATTAATTCTAAAGCCAAATAAGGGAATAATCAAAAATTATTTTATATCTAAAAGCTCAAAAGATCAGATAAATGATAAAAAGCATTGAACTAAGATATCCTACATATCTTAAAGTTACCATTTTGTATTTAGTTTACTTTCCATGTTTCAGTTAAGACAATGCTATTATATAAACTGATCTTGTTCAAACAATAAGCAGATAGTAGAGGTACTCTCAGGCTTAGTTTATAACTTTTACGATATTATTAATCACATACTCATAAAAATTATGACTCTGAGATTTGGACTGGGAATTGAGGATGACCTCTGCCAAAGTTCATGAGGTCCCATCTGTATGGGAAATCACGACCAGGCCACAGAAGAGCGGACCCCTAGGAGCAGCTTTCTCCTGACTGCCTGCTGGTTCCAAAACACTGGCCAGACATTAGCTGCACACACTGCCAGGATCAAACAGAGGCCAAAAGCCACTGCGTATTTCATGGGGACTCAGAAATTAACTTTAACCAAATTACATTTTTGCTCTAAAGAATCTTTATCTTAACAAAAGCTCACAATCAGCTCGGGAAAAAAGAAAAAATCATTTGAACAACTAAACAGTTATCAAACTAAACAGTAAACTGTCCACTTTCTGTTCTTCATAAAACAATTTTTTAACCCCTCTATCCTTTAGAATTAGTCAGATGAATGATATTTAACTACAAATCACAAATGCTTCTCTGTTTTTATTCCTTGAATGTTAGCTTTGGGAGGAGGGGAGCACGCGCTCCTCTTCACTTATTTTTTTAAAACTTTTCATTTTGGAGTATTTTCAGAATTATAGAAAATTCACAAAAATAGTACAAAGAGTTACTGTATGTCCTTTACCCAGATTCTCCAAATGTTATTATTTGACCACATTTACTTGCTTTGTCATTCATTGTCTCTTTCTCTCTCTTTTTATGTATACACACACACAATTTTTTTCTTAAACATTTGAAGGTAAATTGCAGGTAAGATGTACTTTACCTCTAAATACTTCAGTGTACATATCCTAAAACCAAGTAGAGTCTCTTCTGTAATCACAGTACAATGACCAGATCAAAAAATTAACACTGATAGTAGTATCATTATCTAGTCTACAGACCTTATTCAAATTTCACCAGTTGTCCTATTTATGACCTTTACTACAAAAGGAAAACTTTTTTTCTGGTCCAGGAACTAATCCAGGATCACACGTTGCATTTAGTTGTCATGTGTCCTTAGTTTCCTTTGATGTAGATAAATTGATCCTTTTTTTTGTTTTTTGACCTTTTCAAGAGTACAACCCATTTATATTGTACACTTTTTTTCAGTTTGGTTTGTCTGTTTCCTCGTGATTATATCCATGTTACATATTTTTTGGCAAGAATATCACAGAAAGAATGTGTACTTTTCAGTGCATCATATCAAGAGGTGCATGATATTGATTTGTCCCATTACCAGTGACATTAATTTTAATCATTTGGGTAGGTTGCTAGGTTTCTCCCTTTTAAAGGTACTATTTGTACCATTGTAATTAGTTAGTTATCACCTGAGGTGATATTATGAAACTAAGCAAATACCTGTTTCTCATCATACTTTCATCCACTAATTTTAGCATCAATCATTGATGATTCTTACCCAAACAATTTGGTGTTTGCCAAGTACTGATTTTTCTACACTTGTTAGTTTAAAATCTACTGTAAGGAAGACCTGTGAGCTCCACCCTCATCTATCTTTCTTACCTATCTGTATCAGTATAAACTCATGGACTTATATTTTATTTCATGGCTTTTAATCTATTGCTAGCATTATTCATTTTGTTGCTGAGGTCTTTCCCAGATTGGCCAGCAGAAGCCCCTGAAAGCTGGTTCCTGTGTCTTTTTGACACATCACCATTTTTTGAACACTTGATTATATCCTTATATAATATCTTTCAGGCTCATCTTATACTCTTCCTGAAAGGAGCCATTTTGTCAAGGAGTGCAGGTTCCATTTATGGGGGGATGGTATTCAGAAAACAAGACCTGGGTGCTTGGTGTGCTCCTTGCTCTGGGTGTCAGTGCTGCTATGACACCCAGCAGGACAGCAGTTCTCAATCATTTGGCATGACTGTCCCCTCAGGGGACATACGGCAATGTCTGGAAGTATGTGGTTGTCACAACTGAGGCGATGCTGCTGTCATTTATTGGGTAGAGGCCAAGGGTATTGCTAAACACCCTACAATGTACAGGACAGGACAGCGCCCCCTGCAGCAAAGGTGTGTCTACCCCAGACATCAGTGGTGCTGCAGCTGAGAAATCCTCAGCTAGAGGGCATGTGTATGTATGTACACACACAAAATTACAAATGCGGTAACATATAGTTATATATTTATCTTTCAATCTAGGTTAAGAAGTATGAATTCACACTGAACTTCCAATTCAACACCATGGGGTTCATTCCACACTTTTCCATTCCCATACCTGTAACTCCTTTCTCTGACAGTGAGAAACTTGGCTCTTCTTATCCACCATACATGTGTTTATTTCCTCAGTCCCAGAATATACATAAACTGGTTTCAGAACTGCTAACCGATGAACTAGGAAAAACAAACCTACTAACTAGAGTTTAATATTTGTTTATACATATTTTATCTCTGCCTTGAGGGTATCCAGTAAAAATACTATTAAAAGTTATTTAGATTAGCTTTTTTTGTCCCCCTCCTTCAGCATGATTGTATTATTCATACAGTCCCGTCCATCTGTTTGTATTCCATTTTGAGTTTTTTCCACCAGAACATTAATGATTTTATTTATTTTAAAATATTAAAATGGATCTAAAAGTCAGAAATATACAAAAATGTATAATCAAAGAAGTCTTTCCCTTTCAGCCCATGTACTGCTTCCCATCCCCCAATCACTTCCACCAGATCGTCCCTCCACCTCCTACAGGTATGTCACCTTATTAGTCCTGGTCTTGTGTACATGTGTGTGCTTCCAAAACTGAGCAGATACATGTATATATTCTTATTTCTCCTAGTTGTCTGCCAATATCTATTTTCCTTTCCTTCCTTTAATAAGAGAAATGCTACACTCTACCTGAGGATATGGCCACCTGGTATCAACTACATCTCCCATTTTCCGAGCATCTAGGTATGACCACCTAGACTAACTACCAATAGGACAAGAGCAGAAATAAAGGGTGCTTTCTAGGTTATGCCCTGAAAAACAGTGAACATGAACTCCCCTGTCCCTGCTCTCTTCCTCCTGAGGCTGGATGATGGGCATGAAAGCAGCCACTTTGGGCCCCAAAATGAAAACCATCTGCTGTGAATGTGTGAGTCACCCTACTGGCCGTTGACAACCCCTTTCTCAACTGTTACATCGAAGAGAAATTAAACTGTGTCTTTCTTAGGTCACTGTATTTTTGATTCTCACCGTCACAACTGCTTAGACTAGCTTAACCATGAAAGGTCTTCAGGTGGAAAGAAGACAGTGCATACCAGTAAATGAAGACAACAGTCAAGCAGGAAAAAAGGGGGCCTGAGAGAAAGTGGTATAAATCAGACTGCAGAGTCCATGCAGAGGCAATGGGAGGACACTAAAGCAGGGAAGTGATCACTGGCTTTGTACTTTAGAAAGATTATTCTGTGCATACTGAAGAATGGATTGATGTGGTAAAGAGTACTTGTAGAGAACCCAATCAGGAAGCTACTGCACTCATCCATGATATAGATAGTGTTGGCTTGGGACTACAGGGCCAGAGGAAAATAAACAGACTCAAAAGTTAACTAGATGAAGTGTACAGACCCAGCCCCCTCAGAATGCCTTTGAGACCATTTTCTGAGCCCAAGTGCTCACTGCCATTACTTCAGGGACTCTGCATCCATTACAGGAAGTACAAGCTTCCCTGCCCATCCTCGGAACCTCAGATAACTCAACTACCTCCTCCCTCCCCAAACACCTGCTCCCTCTTTTCCAGGCCTTTCCACAATACCTTCTGAGAGCGCGCTCCATGATCAGTTGGGTCTACCACAGAGCCGGCATCTTCATGGGACATTCCACTCACCTTCTTCCCTCAACTGAAATACTCAACGTCCTCAAGGACCTCACTTCTCCAGCAACCCTCACTGCCACTTACAAAACATTACCTCTTCTAATCCTTGGAAAAACTTCCGTTTCCTTGAGGTTTATTTTCTCTGGTCAGGAAAACCTTCTCCAATTCTCTGTCATCTATCAACATCCTTGCCACAGTGCAATACTCTCTAAAGAATTTATGTTACCCAACTCATGACCTTCCCTCCGCTCCTAACTCATACCACCCATGTGGATGATCCACACGACATTATCTCGGCTCCGTTCTTAGGATCTCATGTCAAATAATCTGTTCTTCCACTTTAGCCACCTGGTCCCATAATCACACCCTGAAATCACCTAGTGTTCAGTAACTGCACTACTTTCAAAATCACCAATTCAAAATACATCACTTTCCAACGGCAATCCCCATCTTTCCAGCTTATTTCCCAAGTGCCTTCTCTGGGCCAATACTGAAACTTCCAATCTAGAATGTAAGACATTCTACATGTCAACTGCCCCTGACTCTTCTGAAGAGTTAATGTTAAGACATACAAAGCGGGCAAGAAAATAAAGAGACATAACCAATATAAACTTTGACTGGACCATGCTGGGGCTAAAAAGCAGGTAAAAAACACACTGTGGGGAACAATTGAGGAAATTCCAATATGGACAGTACATTAGATGAGATTGCTGCTAATTTCCTTTGGTGAGATAATGGTATTGTGGTTTTGGAGGAACATAATCTTACCCTTAAGATGCATTCTGAAGTATTTAGGAGTGATATGTCATAACGTCTGAAACTTTCTGTCAAATAGTTCAGGGGAAAAAACAGGAGAGAAGGGTGAAGGGGAGGGAGAAGACAAAGAAAGGAAGAGATGGAGTAAAAAAGCAAATGTAGAAAAGTTTAACAATTCATCTAGATGAAGCGTGTACCAATGTGCAAAGTACTATCCATTCATCTTTTCTCTAGGTTTGAAAATGCCTAAAATTTAAAAGTCTAGGGGCTATGTATCAAGAACCACCTCCCTCTTTTGAGCTAAAAAAAATCATATATATTTCAATATAATGTGTATATATCCACATCTTTCTCTGTGCTCATCCAAACATAACTAAAAATATTTTAGGACAAGAAGGTTTTAACTAAAAGCTTGCATTACTCTCCAAACTGCTTTTCTACTTTAATAATACATACAGACATGACTTCAAGTCACAGCTGCACAGTATTTTATAATGAAGATATGTCCATTTGGTGGACACTGCGGCTGGTCAGAATTTTGGCTACTACAAACAAGGCTGCTGTAAATGTCCTTGTAAACAGCATCTCACAATTCAGTCTTTTAACACTATAGGGTAGATTCCCAAAAACTGAACAGCTAGGTGAAAGGACATGTACTTTTAACACTTAGTGCCAGTTTATTTTCCCAGAAGACAGCAGTAGGTCATACTTCAGAGATGCCTGAGTGTGCCCATCACCTTTACTTCACCAACATGGTAAGTTACCAGTCTTTTTAAAAATACTGCTCCTCTGAGGAGTCGTTTTAAGGAAGCACAAGTAAAATATTCTCAAAAGAGTCACCTATGAGTCCTAAAGCAGTACTCACATTACTTTCAAAGGACAAAAAGGGAGAGGTGTGAAAAGAAAGATACCCTCTCCACCTCTGAATTCCCACTCTACTTTTTCACTCCACTATTATGGCACCTATGAATTTATATTACACTTATCTTATGTATTTTCCATACCAAGTATACTAGAAACTCTTTGAAATAAAGATAGTATCTCTCACTTATTCATTCACTCATTCAACAAATATTAATCACCTACCATGTATCAGGAACTGCTAAGCACCAGTAATACACAAATAAACAAGATAAACACCATCACTGCCCTCATGTACCTAATACTCTTATGGGATAATCCAACATTTAGCAATTAATTAAACAACTAATGCTTTAATTACAGTTATGGTAAATGCTTTGAATAAGGCAGTAGAATGGGGGGCAATGAAAGCATATAACTCAGCACACAGTACTGGGAATGGCCTAAAATGGGCTTTCAATATGGCTTATTATCCACGGTTTAATAAATTTCACATAACACCAACTGACTGATAATGATTTATGACATACAGTTTTTAAAACTGTGGTTTTGCAACTGTAATGAGAGAGGGAGAAAAGAAGATGGGAACTAAGGTTACTGAACTCTACAAGGCAGTACTGTTGCCAAGCCCTTCTACATACCGAACCTCATTTAATCCTCACCACTAATTTATAAGGCAGAGACTCGCACTCTATCTCTTAAATGTGGAGTGTGAGATTCAGAGACACATAGTTACTAAATGGCATCCAGGACAGGATATGAATCCAGGCCTGTCTGATTTCTTTCTATTCTATCACAGTAAATCAAAGGTAGAAATTTCAGACCAAGCCTGGAAAAATCTATCTGCACAGTAAAATATATCTTGCTTTACACGTGATATATTTAAAGTTAGGAGAATAATAGCAAGCCTACTTTGTATTTAAGTCACTGAATTAAAAAATATAGTAACTTGTGTACTTATACATAAAGTATAATAAGTAAATTAGTGGAAAACATGTTCATTTAAAAATATATATATATGGGGCTTCCCTGGTGGCGCAGTGGTTGAGAGTCTGCCTGCCGATGCAGGGGACATGGGTTCGTGCCCCAGTCCGGGAAGATCCCACATGCTGTGGAGCGGCTAGGCCCGTGAGCCATGGCCACTGAGCCTGGACATCTGGAGCCTGTGCTCTGCAACGGGAGAGGCCACAACAGTGAGAGGCCCGCGTATTGCAAAAAAAAAAAAGGTGTATTCTGTAAATATAAAGGAATATTCCTTTCAGAAGCCAGACACAGTAGAAGAAAAACCTTTAGGTGGGACCAATGCTAATTTAATATTTTGACAAACTGCCCATATGCCATGCCACTATGTTATACCAAATCAAAGTTTAATAGAGATACGACACGACAAAATATTCTTACTCAGATTGACTATCTCAGATTCATGAATTTACCACTCAAGCTCATTAGAATGAAACCTAAATTAACCACCAACTAATAATTCAACAACCACAATAAAAAATTCAATGATAGGGTGGGGGCAGCAGGGGGAACATATAGAAAACTCTTACAAATACTTTAAAAGTCTCTGGGAATAATCTTGCCAAGTGCCTTGTTTATGTCTATGTACTATGTATAGTTAAGCACGCACGCGCGCGCGCGCGCGCACACACACACACACGAATTAAATGTGTGTTCCAAACATGCACAAGAATAATTTTGTGGCAATATTATTTCCGTAGGGCAATAAACCTCTCAAGGCCTACTTAGCCAATGTACAGCTAAAATATGCATCTGCTGCTTATGGTAGAACACAGCAGAGTTATAAAACCAGAAAATACTCTACCGTTAAGGCTAAAAAGGAGCTAGAGAAATAGCCAGAAAGAATGTGAAGGGAAATTTTCAAATTCTAAGAGGCTCTGGATGTTAATGGTACTTCTTAAAATTACACCTAGGTTCACTTGAAAGCTTTCCTTTCGTGGATGGAGGTGAATCACTAGCACATGAGATTAGATACAATCACCATCACTAATTAACAGATGGGAAGAAAAGAGGGTGACAGTAAAAGGGAAGGGAGGGAAGAAAGTTCTCCTGACCTAACAAAAGAAAAGCTGGAAGAGAAAACATGACGACAAGTGAGGATTGCATGACTTATCTACCAACAGATGAAAATTAGCAGGGCAAGGTAGATGTGTAAAAATAGAGTCACTAAATTGTCCTGGGCCGCTATTGTCCAAACTGTTCACTGCACAAAGGAAGTTGGTCAAAGGGGCAAAGTAAGGGTTTGACATGCTCCATTGCTAAGCTGGGCTCCCTGTCTCAGGGCTGGAGACATCCAGAGAACAGAGCACTTTTTCTAATTCACACGAAGTTGCAGTCACTTGTCAAGACTTTCAACCTATGGGCTGTATCCACTCAAAAGGAGGCTTTTTGAAATTGCAGAATAGCTCCACGTGGGCTTGAAACAGGCTGGGTAGTCATACCCCACCACCGTCCCACCTTTCAGCCTCCAAAATATAGCCTCTCAGCCTCACTGCTATATTTAGTGAGCCAGAAAAGAGCCAAACTATACAGCCAGTCTTTCTTACGGATGTTCTTAGACCCACAGTATTCATTCACAATTCAAAGTGAACTTATATTTCACACTTTAAATTTGATATTAAACTCCATTATTCTGAAGCTGATGTTAATTTATGTTGGGCTAAAGTAAAATGATCTTTTCATTACTAATGAAAGTTGCTAATAAAATTTATACTGTAATTCACTCCTTAAGGGAAATAAGTATAACTTTAATTATTTAAATTTAATGGCTCCTCCTAATACCAATATCACTACACACCCTAAAGGCTTGTAGGATCACACTTTGTTACACATTAGAATTATCCTGTATGTACGTGAGGTAAGAGAATTGCATTTGCTAGAAAATATTTTATAGTTTGCTCTAATTCAAAGAAGCAAAGAGCCATTCCCTCTACTCTCAAAGTAGTCAAATGTGGGTCACTATGGTTTAAATCTCCATACATTTTTAAGTTTCAAACTTCAAAACTATACAAAAACACAAAGACAATAATATAGCAAATTGGCTGTCAAGCTGCACTAGACAATAAAAGACTCCAGAATGAAGAGTCTATAAAATACTAAATGCGCATCCAGGAAAAGTCATCAATCATAAGTTTAATTAAATAACTTAATTTCAGATGTATATGGAAAGTATATGATTGCTACAGAAAATTAAATACCTATTCTTAATTAGTATGTCAGTTTAATTCAAGCTTTTATTTCTATTTAAACGCATAGTAAGCAAATGTTCTATCGAATTCTCTAATAAATCTTCAAGCTGTTTTCTAGACCTGGACTCAAGGTATAATAACATAACCTCAAATGTTTGTTTTTACCTCGAATAACATAATTATCCAGTGCATCTTCCATTCTTTTCAGTGCTTCCCTTCTATCAGAACCATATGTGATTAACTAAAAGCAAGCAAACAAACAAAGCAGTTTATATAGATATAGATCTATCTATCTGTAAGTCAAACATTTCATCCTAGTAAAAATTAAAATATTTCATAACAGATTTCCAGAAAATATTTTGAAATTTCACAGTGGTTCAGTTTTTAGTACAAACTACGTCAATTAAGATTTTTTAAGTAAACAAATATTAGAATCAAGCTATTTCAGACTTTTCTCCAAGATTTCACTGTCACAGAAAAGAGCTATTTGAGGTAAACCAAAATGTAACAAAAACAAGCATATAAAAATTTAAGACGAAAGATATCAAAATTGTGAACATTTAGGATGGGATATAAACATCTGGGATAGTGGAGGATTAGGCAAGATTTGTTTTTTCTCTCCCTTCAAGTATGACGCCCTGAATAGCTAATTTTACACATAATATAGCCCAGAAGCAAAGGGTTCTTATATTGGAAAAACAGAAAGATCTTACTGTTCTATATGATTTTGTGCCTATTTATATGTGTTAGACCTTTTATAAATTAGCAATAAGAACTATTCGTAAAATATTTTTCTGGTTACTATGTTAGTCAATCTATAGTTTCCAATTTTTTGGTACATTTAATTAGCTGTTCAATAACAAGCCAGGCTGAAAATTAATTTGCAGACCATTTTTGTGAACAGAAATGTATTCATCTAAAAATGGAACCCTATATCTATAATATTTTATTGTATTTTTTATTTTTTAATTAAATAGTATTTCTCTAACAAACAAAATACCTAAAGTTCACTTTAACAATATTAGTATAAAAACTTAAGTGAAAAAAGAAAAATGAAGAAGTGGGTTGTTTACTACAACTACATAAAAAAGTACACTTGGAAGAAAGAAAAATCTTAAGACATAGGAGTTGGGAATTCCCTGGTGGTCCAGTGGTTAGGACTCCGAGCTTTCACTGCTGGGGCCCGGGTTCAGTCCCTAGTCAGGAAACCTAAGATCCCGCAAGCCACTCGTCATGGTCAAAAAAAAAAAAAAAAGAAAGAAAAGGAAAAAGAAATAGGGGTTTTAGTAAAGAAGTCATCCTTCAATACAGGTCTATCACTTTAGAAAAAATAGGATATTCTAAATAAAATCCAGTTTCAACCACTATAGTAAGAATTTTACACTTTATAAGATCATAAGATTTGAAAATGTCAAAAGATCTAAAATTTTAAGTAGAACTGGTTAATATATTCTGGAAAGTCAAATTTCAAAAAGGGAGCAAAAAGACATCTTATAGTCTTACACAAAATTTAATTATCTTAAATCTACATAAGTAATTAGTAATTCATAAAAACTGAAGAGAAAAGGTGAAAAGTCCTTTAACAAACACAGCCTATCACCTCAACTCCTTGACATCACCTGCATTCATACTTTCATCTTGGACAATGTTCACTGGCCAGAAAGCAACGTAACTCCTCCCTGCAGTGGACTGGGTTGGTGCCACTGGTTAGCTAAGCTTGTTACTGTGGCGACTGGGGTGATGGGGTGATGGGGTGATTTCACTGGGGAGGAGGGAGTGTTGCCAACTAACATAATGTCGAAATTTCTCTTAAGAGAAAGAAAAGCTGCTCAGTTTTCACTTTTCCATCAGTGGCCATCATTATTTGTTTAATTATAGCACATGATTCAGATAAAGTACCCATTCCAGACTTTTTCTTTCCCAGACTTTTAAATTATATATGTCCATTGTCTCTTCAGAAGAAAACTGAAAGAAATCATTAAGAAGTCGAACTAACTTTTGAAATCATTGGATCATAATAAATGCTAATATCACTTCCTGGTTGGATGCCACTATCAACCCGGACCTGGGAGGAAGAAAGAAAAGAAAAGAAAGTTCATATTGTGAAGCTATCTTTCTAACAACAAATTTAATTTCCATGAAGCAGATGGATAATTTCAATCTCAAATAACATTTCAGCTCCCAGTAAGTAGAATAACAATCTAAAAATATAGAGAGACCAAACTATCTTGATCTATTATTATACAGTACAACACATATTTTTTTGTTCTCCCACTAAACAAAGGAACTAAGAAAGAGCAAAAAAAACCCCAAACAAACAAACAAACAAAACTTTATACATCACTTTCGTGGGATGTGTTTGTAGCTATTTGATGGTGCCTTCCAACTGAAGGAGAGCATGAACGATGCCCCTTCTAATCACACTCCCCACTCTACTCTTCCGAGAGTTCCAGTGCGGACCCCAGTCAAGCCATGCAGCAGGACTCCGGAGCTCTGCTCATCAGCTCCATAGGAACACTGGTCCTGTGGCTTTCATGTCTGTAACACTTTCCTTTTTTGCCTCACCCTCTCAACTGTAAAATGTGGGTTTTTTTCTGTTACTGTTAGTCCCCCGAGACTTTAATGTTTATACAGCTTTTCTCATGGCTTTCCTTTGTAAGGACACAGCCCCAATTAGAGTTCTGATTTTGTGATTTTCACGGGGGAAAAAAAAAATAGCACAAGTTCAAAATATTCTTTTGAAGAACCTGATTGCTGTTAACCAGCCAACAAGTTAGTTAGTACATCACTGATTCTTGTTTTCATCTCCCTGTTTGATACCAGCAGTAAGGCACAGAGGTTAGCCATGTAAAACTTTAAAATGAGCAGTTGCTGAGGATGAAATATTTGTTAAATTATTGTGCTTAAGTTTTGGAATCTAAAGTATTTAAAAGCTAATCAAAATAGTTAAGATAGTCCAGCATGTCCTAGGGGGTTTGAGGATAGAAGAATTTAATGGAAGCTGCTAGAACAGCAGGACTTTGATGCCCAACATGGTAAAGGGGTGGGAAGAGAAGAGCAAAGCTCACATAGCTCTTCACCTGTGGGAAGAAGCCTTCCTAATAAACAGCAGCTCATCTGTCTGCAGCAAGGCAGAAAAAGGTCAACACAGCGGCTGTTAGGCCTTTAATATTTTAATTTAGGCAATTATCAAGGGACCACATGTAGAACCTCTTGTCTAGGATATCCACATGAGGGTTCGATGATGGCTTTATTATACGATGACATCAAAAGATCAGCCACAGTTTCATTCTCTTAAAAAAAAAATCATACTACTGTTATTCTCTTTGTAAGGTTTTAGAAGATAACATTGTCACATACCCAGAATGCTTTTATTTCTGTATTTGCAAATAACTCATGAAAAAATATGGATATTTATATTTGCATTCATATTCATATATGAAAATCTTCATTCTAAATGAAAATCATTCGGTGTATTTAAAACACATATTTGGCTTTCTATTTTCTGAAAACACACTTCAGGACATCAACTGAAGTTCTATGAAATTCACAGTGTTTATAAAATCTAGAAAAGAATTAATGGGGCAGCTGTGAAAGCAATATCATAATCTACCTCCTAGATACATTTAAATTGCCCCAAAATGACAACTGGTGATCAAGTTACATAACAGAAAAGACATCTCTGAACTTGCATTTTTTTAATTGTAGTAGCAAAAAGTTAAAGAGCTAATTTTACCACCATGTATTATTTAAAACCATAGCATGCTTGCTAAAGCTGTGTTTAAAACTGAGATTGGTACAAGTTCTAAAACTTCTGACTTAAAACATATGCTACTATTTGCTACATAAACTGCTACAAAGCTAGTGTGGAACTTTGATGTTCAACCCACTAGTAAAATAACAGACAATAAAGAATATTTTTTTACATTCTCCTATAGTAACTTAAAACTTTAGTTACCTTGAATAACACCACCCTAAAAGTTAAGGGCTCTTAGATATAACTATGTCTTTGTTATTTAATAAAATTATCATCACAGAAGGTATGTCATTTTAATTTAAAAATATATACGGTAAAATAAAGATGTATTAAATATAATCAACACATATCTTTGTATAAGCAAATCAACATTTCCAATTTAAAACTAACAAAGCATGAAAAACTGACTTACAATTTACTGTCTATGCAGCTTTTTCCAAATGATAATCAGAATTCAAAAAAATGTCAAACAAATGAATTAAAATTAAGTCTCCATTCCTCCACTGAAACAAAGCCTATACCAAAAAATATATTTTAGCTTTTGCACTAAAAGCTTTAAGAATAAAGTCAAGTGGAATTGTAACCAAATTTCTAAGCAGAAAAAAAATTGCAGTCTGAAAATAACAAATTTACAAAATACAGTGATCAAAGATAAGAAAATCTTCATCTTTGCCACATAAGCTAATAGGAGGCTTAGAGAAGAATGTGAAAAACACAAACCAGAAGTTAACTCTGAAGTATGTATTCCTGTGATCAAAAACGGTTAAGAGCTGCAAAGGATCTCCTGAGTTAAAACTAATCTTGTTTAAGAAGGCAAGGAAGAGAAACTACCACCACCACCACCCAAGCACCTGTGTATGAGTCTCAAACCACTGCTCGGAAACCTCGGGCATAATTTAAATGTCTTTCTTCACACAGTGGACCCTGTGAAACTATCAGCCAGCTCCCACCCTTCATTCTTGATTCACCTCTCCCCCTCAGCACAACTCCCAGCCCGCCATGTCTACCTGACAAGTGACAGCCCAATCTGATTAAATGCTTCCAAGGGAGGGGACTCATGGGCCTCCATGACAGGCCAAAAGTGATCACCATGGAGATACATAATTACAGCTGTCAGCGCATCTACTGTCCTGCTGACATCAATTTGATTGCTCCCAGCAATAATGATAGACAAAGCTTAGTGTGCACTCTCCCGCACCCAATCACTTTATCTATTCCTTGGTCCATTTAGCTGACATGCAACATTCACACAAGCAAATAACAGCAGTAAGCAGAACATTTAAGGCATTTTAATTGTTTTTTCTTTCTATGGATGGCTCACAACTGCAAATGTTATTACATAAAGCTCCTGCTGCAGCATTAATTGAAGAAAGATTTGGTGGGACAAAGACTGTAGGGGGTACAGTTTGTCCATTATCACTTGTACTTTCAACAGGTCTCACGTTTGAAAATTGCAAATTGCAAAAACTTGCGAGGGCAAAATGTTTGACATCCTGTTAGCTATTACAACATGGTGAAAACTTCTAACAACTAGAGTAATCATTATGAATTCTTATTTAATACTTTTTTGTTTGATTAAAAAAATGTTTAGATATGTCCCTATGATACTTGTTTTCTCATCTGCTATTTAACGTCACATAATGCCTGTTAAATCTTTACAATTTTTCTTCTGCCTTCAGGCTTTGAACACAGCATGGAGTCTCTGAGCTTAGAAAGGGTCAAGTCCCTTTAGAAAGCACATGGGCAAAAACAATTTAAAAAGTGAAATAAATCATATATCCAATAACATCTTCAAATTTAGAATTCTTCCTGTAATCTTTCACCATCTTCATGCCAGTAATCAAACTGAATGATCATATTCACAGATGGTACAGCCTTGTCATCCACTAGCTAACATAATGTCATATATATATGCACTTATTACCTTGATTAAGATGAAGGGTATGTCCTTGTTCTTTTTATGCAACACAAACTATTTAAAGAACAGCTATTAAACACAGAAGAAGTACAAATACAGTGGACAGTGCTCACTTTTCTTTAACTGGTGTACATAATACGCACTTCTTAAAGTCTTTGACACTTAATAGAAACAGGTACATTTTGTTTTCCTTAATCCATTTAGATTAACGAGCTGATTTTGTGCTTGATTTCTTGACATCTGACTATACAGGGAAGCAGGATTAGATTTACTGAAAAGATTAAATTGTAACACAGAAATGTCATTTCCCATTCTTAGGATTCTATGAATCTTCTTCATTACGATTTTCAGAAGAATTGGGAACACTGTAAACTATCATTTATTTAGAAGTCAGATGTCTCCAGACTTCCCCTGTTAGGTGAGTTCTGACTTTCCTGAACATCATACAGTACAAAATATGAAAAAACAAAGAACTGTGATTCCCCATGAATTTCACTTGTCATCCAATTTACACCCTTTGGTGTTGACATGCTTTAACATAAAAGTGTGACATAAATCAAGATTTTTAACCCCTCACTTGATATTACAGCTTAATGACTTACACCAGGTAGATGCAGTGGTTCTTGGTACTGAGACAATCTCCCAATAGACGGTAAACCAAAAGACTTGTAGGGGTCCTGAAAGTTCAAAGGACAGGAAGCACAGTCTTTGAAATATAAATCAGCACAAGTAAGGTTAAATATTTATACAATGAAGAAGCATTTATAGGCCTATTTACCAAATCATAGATTTCAGAATATTACTGTCTTATCCTCACGCTAGACAACTTAGAAATGTATTTAAAAATCAAACAGAACTGTAACCAGAATTTAGCCTGACCTTGATCATACTTTATTGAAATTGGTAAAATTCCAGCTTTCTATAAATCTTCTTAGAATGCCTTGGGCAAAAATAAAATAACCTAGGAGCTACATCAAAACATACTCAAGTTCAGAACAACAAATTTAGTGCACTAAAGATATTTGTTTTTCTTACTCTCAAAACAGCTCACATATGGTAAAATTTGAGCATTTTAGTTCTTCAAACAAAGACCTGAAAAGTAACTTTGCATGTGCGACTAGATATATGCTCCATTTGTAAATATCTTAGATCAGAATAAATAGTAAGTTCAGTGTTATAACAATAGGAAAGAAAAGAATACCACTTAAAATATAATATAACCAAGCCATAGATATTTCTCAAGATCCTTAAAAAAATTTCAAAAAAAATTCCAGAATTTTTAAACACAGATACTACTAATTTGTTTTTTATTTTACAGATAGGCTTCGATGTCTAAAAGTAAAAGATGGTATAAATGTTTCCTTGCATTTTTGTTTTAACCATTTGAAAAAAAAGCATTTTCAGATGCTGACTGCTTTATCTGATTAATTATAATATTAAAGTATTAAACTGAGTGTTTTTGAGTTAAATCCATAATTAAAACTATGAATTGAAGCTTTGCAATTTAAATTTTAGTTGTTATTTTTACATAATCATAAGAGATAAAATTATTAGGGAAAAAACTGTTGGAAAAAATTTAAACACTGAATTAACAACTGATGTGTAACTAAGGTAGCTCTTTAAAACACAAACACACACACACAAACACACACAGAAACAAATGCCCCTTTTCATTTCGAATGTGGTTTGAAAATAAGCAAAAACAAAAACCATGGTCCATTCAAGCACAATATTTAACTAATGCTTTCTTTCTCCTTAAACTGATTAGTAGCTATTCCTCCAACCAGAAAAAAACACATGAAAATTAATTAAACGCAATCCTTTAAAACTATTTTGAGTTACGTTAAAATGATCTAACCTGTTTTTCTGGTTCATTTCTGGATTACATAATCAAATCCTTGACACAAGGTATAAAATCCTAAGTTTACCTTGTTGTTTAGCTATATGTGGTCCCATAACTCAGGACACAACCACCATCCTTCCTCCCAACATCATTCATTTTACCTCGGCATAAACCCGACATTCAACTGCCCAGCCGTTGATGGGAATATCAGCTTGTTTGTGCCTGAGAGGGTAACCCTTGGCAACACGGATCATTTCTTGGACTAGGTCCAGGCCAGTAATGCATTCTGTGACAGGATGCTCAACCTGCAAGGCCAAGATGTGCCAGTCAACAGTTGTAGGAAAAGGTAAATAAACAGAAATAAGCAAGAACAATGTCAATAATTTCTGGGTAAAATGAGGTTAATTATATTTAATATTTAATCATATTTGACTATTTAAAAAATTTTTATTTTATTTTATTTTTCGGCTGCACTGGGTCTTAGTTGTGGCACGCGGGACCTTCAGTTGGGGCACGCATACTTCTTAGTTGTGGCACACATGCAGGATCTAGTTCCCAGACCAGGGATCAAATCTGGGCCCCGTACACTGGGAACGCACTGGATTGGTGGTCTTACCCACTGGACCACCAAGGAAGTCCCCATATTTGACTTTAAAACGATCTAAGAGAATAAAATTAAAGAATCAACCATATAGTACAAAGCTGGGTAAGAAAAATGACACCCCAAAATTATTTGTAAACTATCTGTACTACTTTTCCCAGTTTTTATTTAGATGTGGTCCAACAACGTTTAACACTTTTAATTTTGAAACTAATTCTTACCTGAAAATTACATATTTAGATACAATCCTCAATGTGGCTGATAATCAACCTATTCTGCTACACTTAG
This sequence comes from Pseudorca crassidens, assembly GCF_039906515.1. Taxonomy (NCBI): domain Eukaryota; kingdom Metazoa; phylum Chordata; class Mammalia; order Artiodactyla; family Delphinidae; genus Pseudorca; species Pseudorca crassidens. The sequence goes on from NC_090313.1 coordinate 11,303,137, forward strand.
CATGGCATCTATAGAGGCAGCTTATGATTTTCCAAAGCACTAATCTCTCCTGAGTTTCACCCACTTGCATGCTTTCACTAACCTGTCCTGACAAGCAACCAGACTAGCGTACTCTTACATCAAGGCAGCATAGCAGAAACGAGCAGATGGGTCCTGCAGGTTGTTTTCCCTCTAGACCTATGTGGGGAGTGCTTAGCATGCACAGTAACAAAACTGAGCCAGTGAAATCACTGCTCTCTCAGCAAACTGCTGATAACTACTTTGGATGATGCTGTCATGGAGATCCCTGGCCTTCCACACTACCACACGGGATACACATATACAAAAACATGCAGAGACATACAGGAATACTAACAGACATACACATCCTTATAAATCTGATCGACTGCTTACAAGATCCTAAACTTAACTGAGCTAAAATAAAGCCACTTTGGCACTGGTAAAGAGTAGATAATCTGTCTGTCATGTAAAACCTTGAATACGTTTTGAAAATTTATATTAAACTTTGGCCACATCTGCTGCTTTGATACCAATTTCTTTTCTCATAAAAATTACGCATGTTCTAAATGCACTTCACAATAGTGTCTTTATCATGACATGTCATATTTCATACACTCTGACACGGGAAAAGGTCAATGAACAAACGAACTGTCTTCCCATCTTCAACTACACTAATTGAAGGACAGGACTTAGTCATTATAATAATCTTGAAGCTTATCATAAGCAGACAATGCCATGGTCTTTAAAAAAAAAAAGCTTTGTAAAAATAAACAGATGGGATCCATAATTAGCTCTGTGTGTGTTATGAGTCTGTTTACAGTTTCAACATTTTAAGACATTTTGACATAATTTTAATGACAAATCATCACTAAAATAAGCATCGACCCTTTGTAAAATAAATGTGACACTAAGTAAAGATCTTATTAGATAGTTGAGAATATATCAATATATTTTTGGAAGCAAACTATGATTTTGAGAGAAACAAGATTTTTTAATTTATTTATTTAATTTATTTTTTCGCTGCATTGCAGCGAGCAGGGGCTACTCTTCGTTGCGGTGTGCGGGCTTCTCATCGCAGTGGCTTCTCTTGTTGTGGAGCATGGGCTCTAGGTGCACAGGCTACAGTAGTTGTGGCACGCGGGCTCAGTAGTTGTGGCTCGCAGGCTCTAGAGCACAGGCTCCGTAGCTGTGGTGCACGGGCTTAGCTGCTCAGTGGCACGTGGGATCTTCCCAGACCAGGGCTCGAACCCGTGTCCCCTGCATTGGCAGGCAGATTCTTAACCACTGCGCCACCAGGGAAGTCCCAAGAAACAAGATTCTATATGATAAATATAATAAGAAAGGAACGATTGTAAAGCCCCTCTATTAGTGCTAGAAACAAATTTCATGTAAGAAAGCATCTTACCACCATAACTATTCAAGAGCTGAACCTACTATGTGCCCAAGGGCTCTATATCAGTACTATCCACATATCTTTGTTAAGTGAGAAAACATTTTTAAAAGCTCAGAGAATGGGGCTTCCCTGGTGGCGCAGTGGTTGAGAGTCCACCTGCCGATGCAGGGGACACGGGTTCGTGCCCTGGTCCAGGAAGATCCCACATGCCGCAGAGAGGCTAGGCCCATAAGCCATGGCCGCTGAGCCAGCATGTCCGGAGCCTGTGCTCCGCAACGAGAGAGGCCACGACAGTGAGAGGCCCACATAACGCAAAAAAAAAAAAAAAAAAAAAGCTCAGAGAATGATTTAGTTTCATTCTTCTGCATCTAGTGCCCAGAAAAGTACACACTATATAGTAGACAGATAAATATACATTGAATGAAGGAGCAGCAAATCCAGAGTCACACCTATAGTAAGTGGTAGAGGCAGGGTTGGAATTTATGTCACTCCAGAGGCGATATGACCTTCCTGTTCTTCCTCGTGGAAAAATGTATATGAAAGAACGTAGTTAACATAAACAGCTATATAATTATGAGCTGCTGTCTTTTACAAAATACATTATTACAAAGTCTAAAGATTTGGTCAGTCAAAAATTCATTGTAAGGCTCTGTTTCACCCTAGAAGACCTCCCTATAATATGTAGGAAAGAAAAGTTTATTAGACCTGTATTGAATAGAATCTAAAAATGGACTCACTTTAATCCAACTTAGAGTTACATAAAAGTAACAACATTTTACAGTCTTAATTAGTGAGCTTCAAGTATTTCAAAATAAAGTAAGTAGATAACTAAAATAATAACTAGCTGCTAAAGGCAAAATCATTAAAGAATTTTTAAAAAAATATCCACTTAGGTTCAAGTATTGTTAAAGTATACAAAATAGTCTGACGTACCTGAATTTTTCAGGTAACAGTAATATGTCTTTTTAAAGTAAAACAATTTTAAACATTTTTGAAAGAAATCTTTCTAAATACATTTTAATAGAACTCTGAAGTTATTTAACAGGATGTGTGAAACATTTCCTTTAGACCCTGTATTATTATTATCATCAGGAATCTTGTAAATGTAACACTGACTAAATAACCGTGTCTATCCCCCATCCCTGAGAATTTAGGCATAATTTCCCTGTGCAAGTTAAACTCAACACTTAAGAGATAAGAGCAGAGGTTACAAAGAGACAAAATGGCTCACAGGCCAAAATATAAATCAATGAATGATTTTTAAATATCATTAAAATACTATCCTCTAGCCCTTGAATAAAAATCTAGTGTTTAAAGACAAAAGGCCAGGGATACCCTGTTCTTGCCTGGAGAACCTACCCCTGCAGGACTTTGAGGCCCAAAAGTCAACCCAGGAAGAAGAATGAAAGGCCTGGAAGTTTCTGAAATGCAGAGATATAAAAAAATGACTATGAACTCTCTGAGCACACAGCCTGTTGTCCCTTATTTATCCTCAGATATTCCAAATGTTTCCCTTGTTTATCCACAGAAAATAAAACTAGTGAACTATGAAAAAAAGAAAGAAAGAAAAGGAAAGGAGAAAGGAAGGGAGGGAGGTAAGATCAATGGAAAGTAAAGGTGGATAACTGGAACAATAGGTTATAAAAAGAAAAAAAAGATTGGCCTCTGGTAAGCCAACAAGTTTACCTTGTCGAACCTAGAAGAAAAAACGACCTCTGAAAGTATGATGCTAATAAACATCTATTCTGAGGGCTAGTATGTGGGGGGAGGGGTGGGGGACAAGGTTTCTGAGTGACTTCTCTCTGGGAAACACTGAGTTACCTGAAGTTAAACAGGCTTATTTAAGAAAAGACTCCTCAGACCCACTAATCTGTGAATATGCCTCAGGACTCTAGGAGGAGACTGTACAGCACTTATGTCACCACACACCTTCTTTGGCAGACTATCTTTATGGACTGAGACTTCCATAGAACACACGCTTAGAAACAATGCCTTTTCTAAAGGTTCAAAACACAAACATTCAAAATACAAAACTCAATTCCCTTATGTGACTCTGTGCTCACCAAACAAATTTTTGGTCTTCATACATGATTTCCCTATTCAACAGAAATGTGTGCTAGTTCCAAGAAACATATGAATGAGGGAACCAGATAGTATGATTGTGCATTAGAGATGAATATACTGACATTCTAGTATATAAATCTTGTGATTTAGTCAGCAAAAGTAATACCTAGCCATAGAGAGAGAGAGAGAGAGAGAGAGAGAGAGAGAAAATACATACACATACAAGCCCAAAAAAGAGTAAGCCCATCCAAGTTAGAATTTCTGAATCCTCAAAGGCAAATTATTGAATGGGATATATTCATCAAGTCAGTGCTACTCTGCAGGTTCTATTAGTAACTTATAAATCAGTTTGTACTGGCAATGCCCCTATCTCGCCATGAATCTTTTGTTCAAACAGATACAAACAACTACAATCATCAAATGCCTTATTATGATACATAATCACACTCAAGATCTAGAATGAGTATGTATAGTTCTATACACCTACCTACATTAGATGGTCACAGTCAGCCAGCTTTTTATAGATCTATTTGCTATTTTAATTTAGTCTTCTTAGTCACCATCAAACTGTCACTATTGTCAGTGTTTATGTAGACCTCTTGCCACTCTTACTAATTTGTTGCTTCAAATGTATTTCTCAAAAAAATAAATAACTGAGCTTATCAAATGCGATGGTGAGGTAAACTAGGTTTTGCTTCACCTGAGTTCTTGACGTATCAAATTTCAATAGTTATAAATTTAGAAAAGCTAAATCTTTCTGGCATTGTGTTGTCATTATCTACCTTCTGATTCTAAAAGTTATAATCGTAAATCCTGCCACTGCCACTGTAGTCTTTAGCCTTATTCCTCCTTAAATACAAACTAGGAAGTATCTAAAACTAATGAAGGAGAGAATGAGATATGTCCAGAGTCTCAAAGTATCTCCCTATAAGACACCTTCATTAATGACAAGGAGAGAAACACTAACACTACGGTGAGGAAATGCAAGAGATGCCACCTTTTTTTTTTTAATTGGAGTTTAGTTGCCTTACAATGTTGGGTTATTTTTTTCTGCTGTGCAGGAAAGTGAATCAGTTATACGTACACATATTATCTACTCTTTTTTAGATTTCCTTCCCATTTAGGTCACCACAGAGCACTGAGTAGAGTTCACTGTGCTACACGGTAGGTTCTCATTAGTTATCTATTTTACACATAATAGTGTATACATGTCAATCTCAGTCTCCCAATTCATCCCACCCACCCCTTCCCCGCTTGGTAACCATAAGTTCGTAAGAGATGCCACGTTAACGAAGCCAACATTACCAGTAATGGGATAAACAGACATCGCATGCCTCCTATATGGTGCTCGGGAAAGAACAACAGCATTTCTGTAGTATTCTTGCCAAAAATGCAAAGCCTGAATATAATCAAGAGAAAAAAGACATGCAAAATGCAGGACACTCTAGAAAATAAATGGCCTGTGCTCATAAAAAAATGTAAAGACCATACTTGACCAAAAAAACAAAAGAAAGACTAAGGAACTGTTCCAGATGGAGAGAGACTAAAGAAGCATGGCAAGTAAATGTAACATAGGATCCTGAACCAGAAAAATGCTGTATTTTACTATAAAAGACAATAGTGAACAAGTGGTGAAATGTAAATATGATCTGTAGACTGGATGATAGTAATATGTCAATGTTAATATTCTGATGTTGATAATGGCACTGTGGTAATATAAAAGAATTTTCTTGTTTTTAGGAAATACATATTTAGGGGTAAAGAGGCACCAGGCCTGCAATTTACTCTGAAATGTTTCAGGTAAAGAAGATAGATACAGAGAAACAAAGATGCAGATATAGATACAAGGATAAAGCAAATGTAAATGTTAGTAAAGGGTGTTCAGAAATTCTTTGTAATGTTTTGCAGTTTTTCTGGACATCTGAAATAACTCCAAAATAAAAATTAATAAAAATTAAAGCAATGTCACTAGAATTTTTGTTTTTATATTACAAAACATTATTAAAATAAAGATATCTGACTTGATCAACATTATTTTCTCTTCAGTCAGAACCCTCTCATTGTGCTAAATAAAAATAATCAACAACAGATAATTTGTTCAATAATGTTTTCTCTAACTTAAACTTCTAAATACTTTATTGTGTTGATGACCTAATAATTCTAAAGATTTTAAGAATGGGTAACTAGATAACAGGCAAGTATTCCTCGAGGAGAAGATGATTCAGGCAAATTTTAATTACACACTAAAGTTAACTTCAAATGAAAATTAACAATGAGGCAAGTTTAAAAGAGGAGAAAGTTCCAAAAAGTGTGGAGAGAAGTCAGATCAATGAAATTATGTGTTACCTTGGCCACTACAGAGAAGGAGGGTGATAAAAAGTATTCAAAGTTCCTTGAATGGAGGGTAATTGTTTTTCAGGTGGTACGTGGAGGCCCAAATGCTTAGTCAAAGCAGAAGCTGTCCCTAAAAGCAGAAGACCCATGTACATACCATAACTAACATCTCTGTGGCACTGAAATTTACCAAATCCCTCCAAATGCACAAACTTGTTCCCTATTCCACTGTCATTTTACGGACAAGGTACAAGAGATACTCACAAGGGGTATAAGGTAAGTAAATATTAAGAATTTTCTAATATTCAAATAATGTTATTTTAAATTAACATAATTTAAAGTAACTTCTTTATTAAATATGTCTAAACAAGATATTACAAAGACTTAGTTTGTGAAAGCCATTTTTTGTAAGCAGAACTTTTTAAATTCAACTCAGCAAAGCAGTACAGGTATGATTACCTGTTGAAATGTGAGGAAACTGTCCTGTTATATAAAATCGGGCTTCATAATGGTATTTGGCATAATAGGTCTTTTTCGTTTGTTGTTATTCTGGCCTGAAAGGACAACTGATGTCATTATTTTTGGTTTTGCTCTTTCAGTTCAGAGAGAGTCTTTGTCCAGAACAGAATCTAACATATACCTATTAAAATTCTGAAACTCTACCTCCTGAGAATACAGGGTTTCAAAATAAAGATCTAAAGTTATTAGATTTTGATCCACAGGGCTTAAAGATAAAAAGCATGTGGGAAATAGGCCCCAACACACCATCCCTGTAAACTCACCTTGAAAATAATGCCTATATTCAAGGGTGGCAGTGAAAACTGAACAGTTTCTATTACAGAGCTTTCCTGTTGACCCCAACACAAATAGTCAGATGAAGAAAGGATAAGAGAACTGTTTAGGCACTGAACTGCATCTCCTCTGCCCAATTCATATCTTTAAGTCCTAACCCTTAGTACCTCAGAATATGACTGTGTTTGGAGATACGGTCTTTAAAGAGGCAATTAAGTTAAAATAAGGTCATGAGGGTGGGCCCTAACCCAACATGACTGATGCCCTTATAAGAAGAGATTAGGACACAGACAACACACAGTACAGAAAAAAAGACCACGTGAAGACACAAGAAGACGACGTCCATCTGCAGGCCAAAGAGAAAGGCCTCCAGAAGAAACTCATCCTGCCAACACCTCGATTTTAGACTTCTGCCTCCAGAAGTGTAAGAAAATAAATGTTGCTTAAGCCTCTGTGGTAACTTGTCATGATAGCCCTAGAAAACTAATACAGGAACAAATTTGAAAAGTTAAAATCTAGGTAAGAATCCAGAACTCAAAGACACCAAAATAGTTTATAAAATGCTTTAAAACAAAAAACTAATGAAAAATGCCTGACAAGTTTAACTATTTATATCCATATAACAAAAACGTCTTTCCTTCAACTTTCTAAAAAGACTCAATAAACATTAAGTGAAAGTATAACATGCCCTTCGTTATATTCTCAGTTTCCTAGGAGAGTAACTTCAAGTATCCCAGAACATCCCAGTTCTGGCTAACTCTAGCCAGTCTGATAATCCTGGCCTCTATGACTTTAAATATAATCAAAATGTCAACTTCTGGGCTTCCCTGGTGGCGCAGTGGTTAAGAGTACGCCTGCCGATGCAGGGGACACGGGTTCGTGCCCCGGTCCAGGAAGATCCCACATGCCGTGGAGCGGCTAGGCCCGTGAGCCATGGCTGCTGAGCCGGCACGTCCGGAGGCTCCACAACGGGAGAGGCCACAACAGTGAGAGGTCCACGTACCGCAAAAAAAAAAAAAAAATGTCAACTTCTGTCCAGATCTAAAATATCACTTCTGGCAAGAATGGAATTTTACAAATTAATTACAAATCCATTTCCCTATAATTTCTCTTATTTCCACCAATTATTCTTTCAGTCAAACAGCCCAATTCATAAAAGACCAAACTCTTTTAGTAGTTTTTAAATTTAAAACTGCTCTGAAATTAGAATATGATATTTGTTCAGTTACAGTCCATTCTCAGAAATCAGAATTTATGTTGCAATAATTTTTATTCTTTTAATAAAAGAAACAGCAAAGGATAAGAATCAAGATGCTAAAAAAGTGTTTCTAAAGCCCTCCTGGAATGTAAGGTTCCATACGATACAGAACTCTCCAACGGAAGCTCTGGTTGGATGTGCGGATATGCAGCCTCCGCAGAATTTCAACAGTTCTGTTGTACTTTTCTTCCACAGCACAGGTAGATTCCTCCTCCACTGTAGCAATCAGTATAAGCCACTGACTAAGGTCTAACAAAAGGGGTACAATTTAGCTCTCTGTTCTCAAAATGGTGGAATAGCCAGCAGACCACATTTGGGCATTTAATGACTTTAAGACCTTACTCCTTTCTATTTGGGAGTTTTCTAGGTTTTTCAATCTTTGTAGACTATAAAAAGACTGCTTTTCCAAAAAGATAACATCTAAAAATTGCCTAGATTTGGAAAATTAACAATTATACACACACACAATTTGGAACAGTATATTCAAGGTCCTAATATTAATCTTAGCACAAAGGCCTAAGCAGAAATAGTTTATCAATGTAACACTTTTATCAGTTCATTTTTAGAAGAAAGAGTTCCACATCCATTTTTCTCCTAGACTCTTACACAAACACCTTTACAATGAAAAGGCTTCTTTCAAAGCAGTATTTCCACTATGTTTGTTCATTTGTAACAATAACTTTTCAGTCAACTGACACAAGATTAATAAGAGAAAGTTATTATTAATTTGTGGCTCAGTTTGCCATCTGAAAAACAATGACTACTGACAGGGTTTATTAATTATAATGACAACAGTAATAGTAAACGTGTTGGGACTTCCCTGGTGGCACAGTGGTTAAGAATCCTCCTCCCAATGCAGGGGACATGGGTTCGAGCCCCGGTCTGGGAAGATCCCACATGCTGCAGAGCAACTAAGCCCCTGCGCCACAACTACTGAGCCTGAGCTCTAGAGCCCACAAGCCACAACTACTGACCCCGCGTGCCACAACTGCTGAAGCCTGTGCACCTAGAGCCCATGCTCCGCAGCAAGAGAAGCCCACGCAGTGCAAAGAAGAGTAGCCCCTGCTCGGTGCAACTCCAGAAAGCCCGCATGCAGCAACGAAGACCCAACACAGCCAAACATACATACATACATACATACATACATAAATAAATAAATAATAATAAACGTGTTAACCAATGTTTAACAAACATAGCATGCAGGATATTACTGGTAAGATTCTTACAGTGAGGAAGAAGAATGAGTGCTTGGTATAAACCAGGCACTATTCTGAGTATTTAAATGTATTAATTCACTTAATGCTCACAATGCTATAAAGCCAGTGCTATATTACTGTCACTTTACAGATGAGGGAAATAAAGTATAGAGAAGCTAAGGAACTTGCTTACAGACACACAGCTAGGAAGGAGCAGAGTTAGGATTTACTTGTACTAAGTGAAAATAGTGGATGTTTGCAATTTATGGAAAAAATGATTAAATGAGTTCCCCATTAGTCTACTACAATTGTTCTGAACCATTCTAGGGTCTAGAACCTCACCAAATCTCTCCCTAGAAAAGTGTGGATCCAATTTCAGAGGGTCCACAGACTCCCCTACAACTCATTAAAGAGTCCAGATAACCCAGGTTAGAAGCTTCTGCTTTGGGAAGATGGCAATTCCAACATGGCTCACTCCCTCCCCACAGTCTCTATTTCCCCAGACTTAGGGAGCTGCTGAGGATACGTGAAGTGCAAAGATTTGGGGCAAAGTGACAGCCAACAACAGGTAATAGGCTCTTCTCTCTCGTGGGCTGGGCAACACTGAGAGACTAGCTTCAGAGACCGCTAGGGAAGAATGAGAAAGGCACTGGTCATGGAGACAGCTTGGCCTGCAGACATCCACGGACCCTGGAGAGAAACTCAATAAAGGCTCCAGAAGAGTCCCTGGTCTCTTCACCAAAGAGTCTGAGTCAATAAACGATAGCTGGATTCTGTCCTTGAGACAAGGGGAATGCTAGGAGACATATGCTCTTGCTGTCCTCAGGAGTAGATATGGTTCTGTCTGCAACCACTTGAAGAACACTACCCCTAGAACGTTACATCAAAGAGAAGTCAGTACTGAGCACCCAAGACAACCACAGTAGAGGGTGTACCCAACTGAGAAAGGATAAACATTTGGAATAACGATCACATATGTCAAGTGAAATAGAGCGGCTGAGGGACAGAAAAAAAAATTTATCCAAAAAACAGTAAGGGCACTTACAAACTTCGAAAGTAGCAATATAAGCACACACACACCCCTATACGCAATCAGACTTTCTGGGATAAAATAACAATTTCCCAATTATGCAATTCAGTCAATTACTTAGAAGATGATCACTGTTTGAACCTGAATTAGTAGCCTGGAAGGAGAACATAAAGAAATGATATCAAGAAACAGAGCACAGGGCTTCCCTGGTGGCGCAGTGGTTGAGAGTCCGCCTGCCGATGCAAGGGACACGGGTTTGGGCCCCAGTCCGGGAGGATCCCACATGCCGCGGAGTGGCTGGGCCCGTGAGCCATGGCCGCTGAGCCTGCGTGTCTGGAGCCTGTGCTCCGCAACAGGAGAGGCCACAACAGTGAGAGGCCCACGTACCGCAAAAAAAAAAAAAAAAAAAGAAAGAAAGAAACAGAGCACAAATACAAACTGAGAGTAATCATGAGGGAAAAGATATGAGCCCTAGAGGGCTTGTCCAGAATACCTAACCTGCAAATAACAGGAGTCACCAAAGGAGAAAACTAACAAATGAGGAGAGGAAATAGTCACCAGAAGAAATTTCCCCTGAAATGAAGAGACACTTGAATCTGTACAACTGAAAAGGGCACATGGAGCAAAAGGCAGAGTTGATGGATATAAACATATACCTAGTCATGTGAAGAAGAAAAAAAAAATTCCTGAATTCCAATATTTAAGAAAAAGTTGGGTCACCTTTCAGACAACAAGAATACGTTACCTATAATGGAAGACAAATCAGAATGACATCAGACTTAACACTAGAAGCTAGAACACAGGAGAATGTAAAAACTACAAAAGACTAGAACAGAAACTCAAAAATCCTATACTCAATCAAAATATCATTCCTCTTTCACAGCTAAAGAAATATACTTGAGGATGGGGTATTTCAGAGCATATCATTCACATACTCCAGCTGAGGAAATTATATGAAAAAACTTTCTAAACAAACAAATGAACTAGGGCAGAAATCTTAAAAAAGGAGAAAGACAGAGAAGCTACAGTAAATGAGACATGCCTAGGGGTGTGTACCTAGAAGCTAAAGGGACTCTGGAAACAGAATAGATAAAACTACAAGGGAAAGTAACACATAGCCTAGAACCATGAAGTTATCTCAGAGACTCTTTACTGCTGGAAAGTCGAGAGAACCAGTTATATCATCTTTACAAATACTAATGGAGAAAAGGTCTAACTGAAAAGGAGGATGAACATAAATACAATTTTAAAGGACAGAATATCTCCAACTTATCAATAGGAAGCAACAGGAATAATTAGCAATTTAATGCAAGCAACAAATAGAAAAAAGAAAAAAACTGGAATATTATTTATAAAACACAAGTAAAGATGATAAAATCAAGTATTTAAAGTCAGAAGGACTAAAATTTCATACTAAAAGAAAGAGTGTCAGACTGGGTTTTTCAAAAAAAACTTATGGAACAATTAAAGCAAGTGATACAGAACAGGCAAATAAAACAAAAAGAAGCAGGACACAGACATAGAAAACAAACTTATGGTTACCAAAGGGGAAGGCGAGGAGGGATAAATCAGGAGAATGGAATTAACATATATACACTACTATATATAAAACAGGTAAACTACAAGGACCTACTGTACAGCACAGAGAACTATACTCAATATTTTGTAATAATCTATAAGGAAAAGAATCTGAAAAAGAACATGTATATGTATATACACATATATAAATAAAAAACTGAATCACTGTGCTGTACATCTGAAACTAACATGACATGGTAAATCAGCTACACTTAAAGTTTTTAAAAAATTTTTAATAAAAAATAAAGTCAAAAAAAATTTTAACTGGGATTCACATATATATACTAATATGTATAAAATAGATAACTAATAAGAACCTGCTGTATAAAAAAATAAAATAGGGCTTCCCTGGTGGCTGAGAGTGGTTGAGAGTCCACCTGCTGATGCAGGGGACACGGGTTCGTGCCCCAGTCGGGGAAGATCTCACATGCCGCGGAGATGGCTGGGCCCGTGAGCCATGGCCACTGAGCCCGTGCATCTGGAGCCTGTGCTCCGCAACGGGAGAGGCCACAGCAGTGAGAGGCACGTGTACCACAAAAAAATAAAAAAATAAAAATAAATAAAATAAAATTCAAAAAAAAATTTTTAATAAAAAAAAGTAGGAGATGCAACATGATATGAGTCAAGGTGGAATTTAAGATTAAACAACTTAAACAAGATAAAGATATTCTGTCATGATAAAAGGCAAACAGTAAGGTATTTCCTTACTGTATTTATATTACTCTCTTCCTACTTTCCAACTCCTAAACACCCTCTAACTATCACTGTCTAGGGATGTTTTTTCCTAAAAGAACAGGGGAATATAGAGCCAAAAGGGAGGTGCTTCCATTACGGGTGAAGTTAGATCAGATAATATCTAGCAGTGATTTAAACTCCAGGAATATGAAGAATAAATTCTAGTGCCCAGATAGTTGGGAAGGGCTCAGACAAATATAGGAGCAACACTGGCTACAATGCGGAGCAAAGGCTGCCTTCTGAGTTTAGACCCAGGAGGTCTTCACTTTTGCCTAAACTCAGTTTGCCATGAAAATTCCAAAGAGAGCAGATGTTTGGATTTGCCCTCCTTTGGGCATCTGCCTGACCATGATTAGTGTGTGAGTGTATAACGTGCTCATGAGTGAGGGTTTCGTCAAGCCGAGTGTGTAGGTGTATTGTCCGTATTTGTGTTTACTTTTTTTTTTGATCTCATTTGTTCAGATTTTTTAATCTCTTGTGTTTCCTAGAGCTGCTCATGCCCCACCTCCACCTTTGTCTTTGCAGCACTCAAAAGTTATTTTCTTCCCATCAAATACATGCTGGCTAGAACAAGAGTTATTTCTGCTAGGCAGCATCTTACCCCCAGAGCTCTCCAGCTCTTCTGCCTAACAGTTTTAAATCGGAGATTGAAGAGTCAGTTTTTCCAAACCACCCGTTTTCCACGTTAGCTTGCGAGGCCTTTTCAATTCTTTTTGACTCCATGCGCCTCTGCTACACTGAGATAGGACACAGTTATGCTTACGGTGTCACCAGTTCCAGAGACGAAGGGGAAAAGGTGCACCAGGGCCCACCTAGCAGACGGGTTAGGTTGCTGCTGGGAGGTGGGGTGTCTCTGTTCCCTTTGCTCAGGCACGCTGTTTCCAGGACCCCTCAGAAACTGGTCCCCACTCCTCTCCAGGGCTCTTCTCATCCCTCTATTCATATGCGTGTGTGTGTATTTTCCCTGTGACACTGGCAGTGACAGTAATTTCCCACCCAGAGAGAAGCTTGTGGTCCATGATGCTCCAAGAATGAATTTCCAAGTATTTGCCAGTGGAGGTGCAGAAGCTGTGACAAGAGTGAGTCAGTGTTGCACTTTCAGAGCAACTGTGTACTGCAGTAATAAATGGAAAATATCAGCAAACAAACAAACAAACAAAACACACACACAGGCAAACAGCAATAAACCTATACTGTACGTATTATTTTGTAGATATATATGTAAACATTATTACAAGTGCAAGCAAAGCTGAGAGATGTATACTGAAGCAGTTATGGATGAAATTATTTAATGTCTGACATTTGTGTTAAAATACTCCAGCTATAAGGCGTAAAAGCAAGGAAAAGGAGGCATACATACAGGAAACAATACTGGCCAAGTTAAAACTGCTCTAAAAAATAAAATCTTATTTTTTAATAAATTATGAAAAACTTTATATATCTAAGACATCCTTGCATTTCTTTCTAAATAAAACAGATCCAATTTAAAAAAAGAGAGAGAAAAGATATAGAGGAAGTGAATAAAACAATAACCTTCAATAACATTGGGTTTTCTTTTGCTTTTTTTGGTGAACTTGGGCAAGTTAATAACTTTGACTTTTTAATAGATATTACCTCATAAAATACTGAAGGTCTATAACAGAAGGGTCTAGAAAGATCTTTAAAGGCCTACCATTGAGAATGATACCAGCAACAAATGGATTCACATCTAAGTCTGAATTTTTAAAGAAAAGATAATGCCTATTATTAACTAGACCCCAGAAAAAGAATACTCCCACAGTTTGCTTCGAAAAAAATACATATAACTTTATTACTAAAACCTGGTAAAGACAGTATTTTAAAAAGAAATAAAAATATTTATATTCACAAAATCCAGCAAAATACCAAAAGGAAAATCACTATGTCTAATTAAAATGTATTCCAGGAATATAAAGGAAATGTATCAGAAGAGTCCATAAGGTTAATAAATTAAAAGATAAAAGGGCCACTTCTTGCCTTATCAGTAGTAACTGGTAGATAATTAGGAATTTTGACCACAACTAGGGACAAAGAGGAGATCTTACAAGCCTTTAGAAGGAGAGAAAAATTTTAAATGATAATCAGATGCATCTCAATATCAACAGTAGAAATTAAAAGAAAGCAATAAAAGGCCTTCAAAAAGTCAATGAAAAATTATTTCCAATCCAGAATTTAATATGCAAAATTCTAAAAGCAAACTTTGGAAAAAATTGTGACCTTAGGTCAGGCAAAGATTTCTCAGGAACTACATCAAAAGCACAATCCATAAGTTAAAAACTTGGTAAATTGGGCTTCATCAAAATTAAAAATTTTTGTGCTTCAAATGACACCATTAAGAAAATAAAAACGGGGGAACCTTCAAGATGGCAAAAGAGTAAGATCTGGAGATCACATTCCTCCCCACAAATACATCAAAAATACAACTACATGTGAAACAATTTCTACAGACCATCTACTGAACGCTGACAGAAGACCTCAGACTTCCCAAAAGGCCAGAAACTCCACACGTACATGGCCACGTGTCTGACAGAGTCTTGGTGCTCCTGCCAGGTGTCAGGCCTAAGCCTCTTAGGTGGGAGAGCCGAGTTCAGGACATTTGTCCACCAGAGACCTCCCGGCCCCACATAATATCAACCAGTGAAAGCTCTCCCAGAGAGCTCCATCTCAACGCTAAGAGCCAGAGCCACGCAATGACCAGTAAGCTCCAGCGTTGGACACCCCATGACAAACAACTAGCAAGACAGGAATACAACCCCACCCATTAGCAGAGAGGCTGCCTAAAATCATAATAAAGTCAGAGACACCCCAAAACACAACACCAGATATGGTCCTGCCCACCAGAAAAACAAGATCCACCCTCATCCACCAGAACGCAGGCACCAGTCCCCTCCACCGGGAAGCCTACGCAACCCACTGAACCAACCTTACCCACTGGGGGCAGACACCAAAAACAACGGGAACTACAAACCTGCAGCCTGTAAAAAGCAGACGCCCAAACACAGTAAGTTAAGCAAAATGAGAAGACAGAGAAATACACAGCAGGTGAAGGAGCAAGGTAAAAACGCTCCAGACCAAACAAATGAAGAGGAAACAGGCAGTCTACCTGAAAAAGAATTCAGAGTAATGATAGTAAAGATGATCCAAAATCTTGGAAACAGAATGGAGAAAAAACAAGTAATGTTCAACAAGGACCTAGAAGAACTGAAGAGCAAACAAACAGTGACGAACAACACAATAAATGAAATAAAAAATTCTCTAGAAGGAATCAATAACAGAATAACTGAGGCAGAAGAACGGATAAGTGATCTGGAAGATAAAATAGTGGAAATAACTACTTCAGAGTAGAATAAAGAAAAAAAAAAAGAATTGAGAACAGTCTCAGAGACCTCTGGAACAACATTAAACACACCAACATCCAAATTACAAGGGTTCCAGAAGAAGAAGAGAAAAAGAAAGGGACTGAGAAAATATTTGAAGAGATTATAGTTGAAAACTTCCCTAAAATGGGAAAGGAAATAGTTAATCAAGTCCAGGAAGCACAGAGAGTCCCATACAGGATAAATCCAAAGAGAAACACGCCAAGACACATATTAATCAAACTATCAAAAATTAAGTACAAAGAAAAAATATTAAAAGCAGCAAGGGAAAAGCAACAAATAACATACAATGGAATCCCCATAAGGTTCACAGCTGATCTTTCAGCTGAAACTCTGCAAGCCAGAAGGGAGTGGCAGGACATATTTAAAGTGATGAAGGAGAAAAACTTACAACCAAGATTACTCTACCCAGCAAGGATCATATTCAGATTTGACAGAGAAATTAAAACCTTTACAGACAAGCAAAAGCTAAGAGAATTCAGCACCACCAAACCAGCTTTACAACAAATGCTAAAGGAACTTCTCTAGGCAGAGAACACAAGAGAAGGAAACGACCTACAATAACAAACCCAAAACAATAAAGAAAATGGTAATAGGAACATACATATTGATAATTACCTTAAATGTAAATGGATTAAATGCTCCAACCAAAAGACTGAATGATGACAGGCTGAATGATTACAAAAACAAGACCCCTATATATGCTGTCTACAAGAGACCCCACTTCAGACCTAGGGACACATACAGACTGAAAGTGAGGGGATGGAAAAAGATATTCCATGCAAATGGAAACCAAAAGAAAGCTGGAGTAGCAATTCTCATATCAGACAAAGTAGACTATAAAACAAAGACTATTACAAGAGACAAAGAAGGACACTACATAATGATCAAGGGATCAATCCAAGAAGAAAATATAACAACTGTAAATATTTATGCACGCAACAAGGAGCACATCAATACATAAGACAAATACTAACAGCCATAAAAGGGGAAATCAACAGTAACACAATCATAGTAGGAGACTTTAACACCCCACTTTCACCAATGGACAGATCAACCAAAATGAAAATAAATAAGGAAACACAAGCTTTAAATAATACATTAAACAAGATGGACTTAATTGATAACACAATTGGAACAGGACATTCCATGCAGAAACAACAGAATACACTTTCTTCTCAGGTGCTCATGGAACGTTCTCCAGGATAGATCATATCTTGGGTCACAAATCAAGCCTTGGTAAATTTAATTAAACTGAAATCATATCAAGTATCTTTTCGGACCACAATGATATGAGACTAGATATCAATTCCAGGAAAAAAATTTGCAAAAAATACAAACACATGGAGGCTAAACAATACACTACTTAATAACGAAGTGATCACTCAAGAAATCAAAGAGGAAATTTAAAAAAATACCTAGAAACAAATGACAATGGAGACATGACGACCCAAAACCTATGGGATGCAGCAAAAGCAGTTCTAAAAGGGAAATTTATAGCAATACAATCCTACCTTAAGAAACAGGAAACATCTCGAATAAACAACCTAATCTTGCACCTAAAGCAATTAGAAAAAGAACAACAAAAAAAACCCAAAGTTAGCAGAAGGAAAGAAATCATAAAGATCAGATCAGAAATAAATGAAAAAGAAATGAAGGAAACGATAGCAAAGATCAATAAAACTAAAAGCTGGTTCTTTGAGAAGATAAACAAAATTGATAAACCATTAGCCAGACTCATCAAGAAAAACAGGGAGAAGACTCAAATCAATAGAATTAGAAATGAAAAAGGAGAAGTAACAACTGACACTGCAGAAGTACAAAGGATCATGAGAGATTACTACAAGCAACTATATGCCAATAAAATGGACAACCTGGAAGAAATGGACAAATTCTTAGCAATGCACAACCTTCTGAGACTGAACCAGGAAGAAATAGAAAATATGAACAGACCAATCACAAGCACTGAAACTGAGACTGTGATTTAAAATCTTCCAACAAACAAAAGCCCAGGACCAGATGGCTTCAGAGGTGAATTCTATCACACATTTAGAGAAGATTTAACACCTATCCTTCTCAAACTCTTCCAAAATATAGCAGAGGGAGGAACACTCCCAAACTCATTCTATGAGGCCACCATCACCATAATACCAAAACCACACAAAGATGTCACAAAGAAAGAAAACTACAGGCCAATATCACTGATAAACATAGATGCAACAATCCTCAACAAAATACTGGCAAACAGAATCCAACAGCACATTAAAAGGATCATACACCATGATCAAGTGGGGTTTACCCCAGGAATGCAAGGATTCTTCAATATACGCAAATCAATCAATGTGATACACCATATTAACAAATTGAAGGAGAAAAACCATATGATCATCTCAACAGATGCAGAGTAAGCTTTCGACAAAATTCAACACCTATTTATGATAAAAACCCTCCAGAAAGTAGGCATAGAGGGAACTTACCTCAACATAATAAAGGCCATATATGACAAACCCACAGCCAACATCGTCCTCAATGGTGAAAAACTGAAACCATTTCCACTAAGATCAGGAAAATGACAAGGTTGCCCACTCTCACCACTATTATTCAACATAGTTTTGGAAGTTTTAGCCACAGCAATCAGAGAAGAAAAAGAAATAAAAGGAATCCAAATAGGAAAAAAAGAGGTAAAGCTGTCACTGTTTGCAGATGACATGATACTATACATAGAGAATCCTAAAGATGCTACCAGAAAACTACTAGAGCTAATCAATGAATTTGGTAAAGTAGCAGGATACAAAATTAATGCACAGAACTCTCTAGCATTCCTATACACTAATGATGAAAAATCTGAAAGTGAAATTAAAAAAACACTCCCATTTACCACTGCAACAAAAAGAATAAAATATCTAGGAATAAACCTACCTAAGGAGACAAAAGACCTGTATGCAGAAAACTATAAGACACTGATGAAAGAAATTAAAGATGATACAAATAGATGGAGAGATATATCGTGTTCTTGGATTGGAAGAATCAACAGTGTGAAAATGACTCTACTACCAAAAGGAATCTACAGATTCAATGCAATCCCTATCAAACTACCAATGGCATTTTTCACAGAACTAGAACAAAAAACCTCACAATTTGTATGGAAACACAAAAGACTCTGAATAGCCAAAGCAACCTTGAGAAAGAAAAATGGAGCTGGAGGAATAAGGCTCCCTGATTTCAGACTATACTACAAAGCTATAGTAAGCAAGACAGTATGGTACTGGCACAAAAACAAAAATGTAGATCAATGGAACAGGATAGAAAGCCCAGAGGTAAACCCATGCACCTGTGGTCACCTTATATTTGATAAAGGAGGCAAGAATATACACTGAAGAAAAGACAGCCTCTTCCGTAAGTGGTGATGGGAAAACTGGACAGCTACATGTAAAAGAATGATATTAGAACACTCCCTAACACCATACACAAAAATTAACTTAAAATGGATTAAAGACCTAAATGTAAGTCCAGACACTATAAAACCGTTGGAGGAAAACAAAGGCAGAACACTCCATGACATAAATCACAGCAAGGTCCTTTTTGACCCACCTCCTAGAGAAATGGAAATAAAAACAAAAATAAACAAATGGGACTTAATGAAACTTAAAAGCTTTTGCACAGCAAAGGAAACCATAAACAAGACGAAAGGACAACCCTCAGAATGAGAGAAAATATTTGCAAATGAAGCAACTGACAAAGGATTAACCTCCAAAATTTACAAGCAGCTCATGCAGCTCTATATCAAAAAAACAAACAACCCAATCCAAAAATGGACAGAAGACCTCAATAGACATTTCTCCAAAGAAGATACACTGATTGCCAACAAACACATGAAAGAACGCTTAACATCATTAATCATTAAGGAAATGCAAATCAAAACTACAATGAGATATCATCTCACACCAGTCAGAATGGCCATCATCAAAAAATCTAGAAACAATAAATGCTGGTGAGGGTGTGGAGAAAAGGGAATCCTCTTGCACTGTTGGTGGGAATGTAAATTGATACAGCCACTATGGAGAACAGTATGGAGGTTCCTTAAGAAACTAAAACTGGAACTACCATACGACCCAGCAATCCCACTACTGGGCATATACCCTGAGAAAACCATAATTCAAAAAAGTCATGTACCACAATGTTCATTGCAGGTCTATCTACAATAGCCAGGACATGGAAGCAATCTAAGTGTCCATCGACAGATGAATGGATAAAGAAGATGTGGCACATATATACAATGGAATATCACTCAGCCATAAAAAGAAACGAAACTGAGTTATTTGTAGTGAGGTGGATGGACCTAGAGTCTGTCCTACAGAGTGAAGTAAGTCAGAAAGAGAAAAACAAATATCGTATGCTAACACATATATATAGAATCTAAGAAAAAAAAATGGTCATGAAGAACCTAGGGGCAAGATGGGAAAAAAGACGCAGACCTACTAGAGAATGGAGTTGACGATATGGAGAGGGGGAAGGGTAAGCTGGGACAAAGTTAGAGAGTGGCATGGACATATACACTACCAAATGTAAAATAGATAGCTAGTGGGAAGCAGCCACACAGCACAGGGAGATCAGCTCGGTGCTTTGTGACCACCTAGAGTGGTAGGATAGGGAGGGTGGGAGGGAGACGCAAGAGGGAGGAGATATGGGGAGATATGTATATGTATAGCTGATTCACTTTGATATAAAGCAGAAAGTAGCACACCACTGTAAAGCAGTTATACTCCAATAAAGATGTTAAAAAAAAAAAAAAACCCAAAAACTTCACATGGAAAAGAGTAATCAGAAAGAATATTCCTACTGGATACTGTATTATAATAAAAAGATATAACAGCTAAAATAGTGTGGTACTAGCACATGAATAAACAGAAAGGTTAAAAAAAGAAAACAGTAAACATCTGCATACATATGAGAATTTAGTACATAATGAAAATGACTTCTAATTAATGTTTAAAAGAATGATTATTCAATAATGGCTGTGACAAACAGGTAACCATTTGAAAAAAATAAAATAAATTCCAGATGAACTGAAAATTTCACCAAGGAAGATGAAATTAGTACTAAAAGAAAACATGGAAGAAAAATGTTTCAATCATAATTGAGTAGGAAAAGTCTAAGTATATTACAACATCAGAAATGACAAAGAGATTTAGAAATTCAACTGCAAAATTTAAAAACAAAAATTTTCTCCCTAGGAAGAAAAAACATGTACAAAGTCCAAAAGATAGGCAACAGGTGAAAGAAAAGTAGCCACAAATCATATCTGTATATTTTATATCTACATTCATTTGTTAATCCTGCCATGAAACAAACACAGTTCCTGGACTGGAGAAGGAAGCAATTGTTTACTCACAGAGCATCTTCACACCATTTCTCACACCCCAATTCCCCATGGGTCTAACGTCCCTGTGCGTGCAGAGGGTTGTCCACCTATCACAGGGGCATAAAATATTTATATATAAATATAAATAAATATAAATAAATAAATAAATAAATAAATATATGTCCACCTATCACAGGGGCATAAAATATTTATACATAAATATAAATATAAATAATAAATATATTATATAATAATAAATATAATATAAATATAATAAATATATATATATATAAATAAAAATATTTATCTCAGAGCTTATATAAGAGTTGCTGGGGACTTCCCTGGTTGTGCAGTGGGTAAGAATCCACCTGTCAATGTAGGAGACACGGGTTCGAGCCCTGGTCCGGGAAGATCCCACATGCCACAGAGCAACTAAGCCTGTGTGCCGCAACTACTGAGCCTGCACTCTAGAGCCCACGAGCCACAACTACTAAGCCCATGTGCCACAACTACTGAGCCTGTGCACCTAGAGCTCATGTTCCACAACAAAGAGAAGCCACCGCAATGAGAAGCCCGTGCACCGCAAGGAAGAGTAGCCCCCACTCGCCACAACGAGAGAAAGCCCATGCACAGCAACGAAGACCCAACACAGCCATAAATAAATAAATAAATAAATAAATGTATTTGTTAAAAAAAGAGTTCCTGGCACGTCTGCCCTTCTTCATCTCTGGAGAGAGAGCAAACTTGGCTCTGGGAAGTAAACAAATCCTTCTGGGGAGAGAGGAGGAAGGCCTCTATTTACCAATCTGGAATGTCAACAAATGGCTCTGGGGAGAGATAAGGCTTTCTCTCTAGCACTCTATCTTTAAAGCTGTTATCATTTAATCAGGTGCCAGAGGTCTTTGGTTAGAAAGCCCTCACTCTTTAAAAATGTGAAAATATTCATGGAGCAGTGCTTCCTGATGATATCACAAATGGCTAATTTCCCAAAAAAATAAAAACATCTATAAGTCAATAAGAAAACCCAAAGGGCAAAGGAAATGTAAAGGAATCTATGAAGAAAAATTCATCCTCACTCATAATAAGAAAAATGAAAATGTGACACATTTTTCACTACCATACAAAGATCCAAAGGCAAAACTTGCCTTTTGGCCAGGCAAGTTCTTCTATAAAAGGCAACTTGATAATACTTCACTAAATTATAAAAGGACATATCACTTTCCAGGCAATTCTACTTCCACATGTGCAAAATGATGATGTATAGGGTCTTTCAATAATTGCACTATTTGCTAGAGCAGAATACTGCAAAAATTATCACTAGGAAACCAATGAAATTATATGACTGTACATCCATACAACTGAATATTAAAAATCACAAAAATGAAGAAGATAATGCTTTAAATTAGGTATGGAATACTACAAAAGATATATTTTTAAGTAAAACAAAGGTTGTCTCTGCAGGAAAAATACATGGTTGTGGTAACAAAAATGTGGTATGGGAAGTTGTTTTTCCAATGTATACTCTTCTGAACAATTTAGATTTTCTTTTAACCAAGTATTACCAATTCTTAGTATTTCAATTCAATGAAGTAGGAAACTATAAAGTTATTCAAGCAAAATTACATATCATTTATTTCATTAAAATAACATTTTAATAAAACTGTATTTTTTGGTAAAGTATCCATATCTATCCATCTTTCAAATGAAGACAGAAGGAAACAGGTGAGCATGGGTGGATATATATGTGCACTCCTACTAGGAGAAATGAACAGAGACCATTCCAAGCAAAGGGGTAACATGATAAAGGCACACAGAGGTCAAACTGAACTCAGGGAAAAGAAAGGAGAGATTAAGGCCACAGAGAAAAGGGACTTGTAATGCAAAAGCATTTGAATTTTATCTTTCAGCAAAGGCAAACAATGACTTTAAAAACAAACATATATGGGGATAGCACAGATAATCCTGATACATAAATTCTGACCAGACTGAGAACAAAACCAGTATTTACGCACCAAACGTGGTGACTTTCTCAGTGTTTCTCTTTAAGGAGAAACAGTATTTATTTCAAATATCGCTCTTAAGAAAATCCAGCAAAGTGAAGATGCTATTCACATTTCTATTACCAGGAAAAAATGTACAAATACTAAAGCTGGAAAAAGTGACAGTTCAATCAGGAAATTTCAAGGAAAAAAAAAAAACACAAAGAAAATTATAGCTCTCCAGACTCAAACTGAAACACTAATTAGAGATAACATATATCTTAGAAGATAAACAATGTGGTGAATGTGCCTTAAGTATTATAATTTAAGGTTAGCAAAGAAATTTGAAACAGAAAATCTACTATTAAAATGACATTTGAATTGTTTAAACAATATCGGAAAGATGTCATTGAAATATCTAAGAATGTCTTTCTGAATACTAATCCAAGATCCTTTTTCATGCTCCCATTCAGTTTCACCCTCCACCAGCAAATATCCCTCCATCACACAGATGCTTCTTAAAAAAATCAAAATTAATTTGTCTGGTAACTGACAAGATTACTGCCACTGGAAGCAAATGCAAGAGAGAAAAGAGATACTGTTACACATTAAATGGGAGACAAATTATAAAAGTGCTATTAAACAGCATAAAATTAGGTACTATGAGATCTAATATGATAACATTCTTTATGAATTTCATTTTTTCCTGAAATTCATTTATAATCTTTTTTGAGGGTACTGACCATAATTTCCTGGCAAGCCATCCATGAAACAAACTATAAACGTAGGTACCTAAATGATTTAGACTCCCTACACAGAATTATTTGATAATAAATATCAACTTTTGGAAGTCTTATAACAAAAACAACCATGGGCCAAACTTAAAAAAACTTACAGGCTGAGATAAATGAGCCAGAAACAAATAAAAAAAAAAATAGATTGAAAAAAAAATCAGAACGTAGTAACAAAGTGCCCTAAACAAACATTGGTTATTAATTTTGCAAATTCTGTTAAATACCCCAACTAAACCATCCAGTATTCATTGTGCCTTGAATAAAATAAAAATATACTGTAGTCACTTCAAATTGCATTCAGAATCGTATTACAAGCTATTAGCCTCATCATGACATAACAGTCTCCATTTTAATCAAAAACATGATTTCCCAGCTAATTATCTAATTAAGACATTTTCATTATAAAGACATATTTTTAATCAAAATCAAATTAATCTTTAAAAGGCAAAATTCTGCCACTTCTAAAGATGTTCACAAGAATAGAATACAAGCTAAAAAAGTTATTTCAAGCAGGAGTATTGTAAGTTTTGAGCAAAAATTACTGAGGTTAATAACTATACAAACTATAAATATGTATTACCATTGGTCTCAAAATGCATCTAGATACATAAATTCTTCCACAGTAAATGAAAATCAGTCTCATGGTATAATCTCATAAGCACAATGTTGAGAAAAGAAACCAAATATAAAAATCATACAATATAATCCCACTGATTTAAAGTTTAAAAAAGAAACAGGCAAAATTAATTCTATTTCCTAGGTGTGCATAAATAAAAGGAAGAGCTATCCAGAAATATAAGGAGATATTTAGAATTCAGTCAGAATAGTAAATAAGAAGATGGAAGTGGAATCACTGAGAAGGGGAAGAAGTTGAGGGGCGGGGGTAAGAAGCGCTGGGCATTTCGGTACTTCCCGATCCTACTGAGGCTTACGTGAACTCTTGCTTTTAATAACTTTTTCAACTACACATTTGTATTCTATGTAATGTTCTGTATGTGTATGTTAGTTTACAATTTAAATCCAAGAAAAGGGGGAAGAAGGAAGGAAATAAAGCCACTAGTTACAGCACCAGTGGCTTCCAAAAACCTTGACTGAAACTGAGGAAGCATGTCCCTAAAGTCAAATTCCAGGGCAGCCGCTTGATTTCTCAACCTCATAACTGTGGCAGAGGTGTCAGTTCCTCTAGAAGCCAGTTCTGACGGTCATTCCTGCAAGTTCACTCTAGATACCCTTCCTTCCTCCATCCCTTCCAATGACTGGTAAGCCCTTAATCCCTTTCTATTTATCATATCTAGAGTAGTTTCTCTTATCAGCACATGAACCCTAACTAATGCACTTCATCAAGAAAGTTCAAGAAAAAAAAAAGGAATTTCCAATATGAAGTATTAACAGTAACAAAGCAGAAGGGCTAGACACTGACCATTAAATTAACCTGATACTTATCTGTCATTTCCAACAGATTTCTTAGCACAAGCATAAAAACTAAATATTTAACACTTTAAGGAGTTGATTTTTAGCTTTTATAACACAAGAAGGGGTGGTGAAGAAGGGAAAAGTACAGAGGCGTGGAGAGGAATGAAAACCAGAGTTTCTGTTACCTGGAGCCTCGTATTCATTTCCAAGAAATAAAAATTCTTTTTTGAGTCCACAAGGAATTCTACGGTTCCAGCAGAAGAATAATTTACTGCTTTGGCAAGGGCTACAGCTTGTTCTCCCATTGCTCTTCGAGTCTCAGAATCCAGAAAAAGGCTGCAAATAAGAAAGAGTAATTTCCTACATTTTGAACAAAAATTAAGTAATCTTTTGTGTGCATTACATAAAAATTTTCTTAAAGTTTACTCAGATATGATCATCTGTATCAACTTAAGATTTCATATTATATGCTTTATATATGCTTATAATGTATGCTTATTGTGTTATTAAGCATAACATGTTTAAATAAATCAACTTAAGATTTTTATAAAACATCTGAACTTTCCACACTACACTGCAACTTCAATCAATCTATAAAATATACAGTTACTTTAGCACAAGTAGTTGTTTCCTATGAGTAAAATTTAACATATATATTCATAATTTCTCCAAGTAAGATTGGAAGTCGTGCCCTATAGAGAAAACGTGTGTTAGGTGAGCTTCCTTCAGGCAAGCATTATAGCGCTGCGGGCCAAGACGGTGAGTTCAAGGTTAATGAATCAATAGTATGTATTAAAATAAGGTGTCTTTCAACAGAAACACATACAAAACAAGGTTATGTATTAATCGGTTGATGAAAATGTTCTGACCAGAGGCTCACAGAAACTTAATTCTGTATTTCCCCTAGGAGCAATACTTCAGTATTTATTAATTCAGTGTTCACAGTGACTTTATAAAATATAACTACCACAGGACTTCCCTGGTGGCGCAGTGGTTAAGAATCCGCCTGCCAGTGCAGGGGACATGGGTTCAAGCCCTGGTCCGGGAAGATCCCACGTGCCACAGAGCAACTAAGCCCATGTGCCGCAAATACTGAGCCTGCGCTCTAGAGCCCGTGAGCCGCAACTACTGAGCCCACGTGCCACAACTACTGAAGTCCTCGTGCCTAGAGCCTGTGCTCTGCAACAAGAGAAGCCACCGCAATGAGAAGCCCATGCACTGCAGCGAAGAGTGGCCCCTGCTCGCTGCCAACTAGAGAAAGCCTGCACACAGCAACGAAGACCCAACACAGCCAAAAATTAATTAATTATTTTAAAAAAACATAACTACCACAAATAACAAGAATCCACTGTACATCTAATAAATCCTCAAACCTTTTGTTTCACAATAAAAAAGCACCTTCCAGCAGGCAAGTAAAAGGGTTTCAATGAACCCTGAAAAGAATATTATCAAATCATTTCTGCATTTTCACATATTTTGCTTCTATGCAAAAAAGGTTCTGAGAAATAAAACACTGACTACTTTTCTATTTGTGGATTAAAATTATTCTCAAATGTGTAAGATTTAGATGACATTTTATGAACTTTTTATTATGGAAGAATATAATGAACTTGCACATACCTGTTTCCCATATGTAACAATTATTACTACATAGTTATTCTTGTTTTGTCTATGCTGCATGTCCACTTTTCTACCAGTCCCCCCCCTTTTTTTTTGGCTGTGCCACACAGCTTATGGGATCTCAGTTCCCCGACGGGACTGAACCCAGGCCACGGCAGTGAAAGTCCGGAATCCTAACCACTAGGCCATCAGGGAACTCCATTTTTTTTTCTTTTTTAAAGCAAATCCCAAATTAGGTATTACTTCTTCCATAAAAAAAACTTCCGTATCTGTTTCTATAAGTACTCTTTTATAACATAATCACACTTTTAAAATTAACAAGAACTCCTTAATAGCTTTAATATCCAGTTAGTATTCAAATTTCCTGGATTATCTTGTAAATATCTTTTTAGAGCTAATAACTTTGAATCAGGATCCAAATAAGATCTAGCCACTGCATTTGACTGGTTTTTAAATCTTTATGATTCTTTTAACTTGTAATGTCCTCTTCTTTTTTTTTTAAGCCAAGGATCTGGTCATTTTCCTGTCTCATTCCTCTACATGCAATGTTCACAAGGTCTTTTAACATTACATTTCTATTTCTTGTAAACTGCTGATTAGATCTAGAGCCTTGAATAGATTCAGGTTTGACTGGTTGAAGGGGAGGCAAGGATACATCACAGGTGGGAAGTGTACTTCATACTGTCTCCCCGTTGATGACATTAGGATTCATCATTGGATTCAGATGTTATGAATCTTATCTACCTATTATAAATAACAGCTCTGCATTAACCTAACAGATACAGGCATAGATGACATTTCAACAATAATGGCTGACAAAATTAATGCAACCAAAAAGAAAAAAAAGGAAATGCAACTAAAGATTAACATCGTAACATTTGGATAATCTCAAGCACAGGTGAGTAGAACTATTTTTGTCCTGTCTGGTCTTATTCTTTCCCTTGTCATAAACTCTGCTAGTGATACTCAGAGCTGCAAGCAAGCTCACCACTGCACTCAAAGCACAGAGGGAGATTCTTACTCCAGGAATTGAAAACTGCATATTCCATTTATTTTAATATTTCACAATACACAAATACGTATCAAGTCACTATTAACAATCGGTTCTAGTTTTTTTTCCTACTGCTTTAAGTTTTCCTTGGATTTTTCTCTCAATTAATAGATGAGATGTTCATATGAAAAACTTACATTTCTAGAGAAAGAAAGGAAACAAATAAAAATCAAGGTTCCCAGTCTGTGAAAGATTTCTATCCCAGGTAAGACTTGAGTGGATTTCCAATAAAAAGAGAAAGTTAATTATATTGGAAGTGTTAAGACAAGAAGATAAGAAAACATAAGACTGCAAAAGTGGTGTGTCAGAGACTATTACTGTTCTACCATCATCCCCTGTCCCCTTTTTCCATTCAACTATCTGGGCACATGGTGACTTCGGGAAAACAGACATATCCCAGACGCCCTAGGAAAGTACCTAACTTCGGATCACTGCCAAGTCAACAACGCTGGCAGGTTCTAGGACTCTTCCTAAAGACATAGAACATTCCTTTTGGTTCTCTTCTTCCATTCGTCTTACATGGGCCAAGAGATAAAGGGCTACACCCCATGTAGGCCACAAAGGGCTGTTCTTCACAGCATGGTGAAGATGGGAAGGACTCTGAAAGGTGCATGTTTTGGGGGAGGAAATCAGGGTATGAAGATGGACAAATGAAGGCTGAGATGCCCATTAGATATCAAAATGTAGGTGTTGAGTAGACTGTTGGATATTTAAATCTATAATTTGGGGGGGGATATAGGATTTGATTTTTAACAATACTCTGTGATTTTAAAAATCCACTCATATTCAGACCTAATCTTTTCAGAAATCACACACGCACATTTTTTCAAGGCACACTGGCTATGCTGATTAAGCTACAATTGGTTATATTCCTTAATGTCTAGTTACTAAATATACCAATGAACACTCAACTGGGGATTTTTAAGAACTAAGAGGAAACCAGAATATATATAAATACCAAACTAGCATCAAAGTAGAAACGAAGCTCCATGAAATTGCTACACCAAACACATGACAGGTGGCTTGGAGAAGTGCCCAAAGTAGTTCTGATGAATCAAGGAATCTCTAAGAACCATGTCCCAAAAGCCTTTTCATGGTAGGATAAACTCGGGAAATTCAGGATCAACTTTATGAAACTTTTGCCAACTGGAGAGCCTAGAAGGTAGGTATCCCAGAAATTCCACATGCTCAGACACACCAATAGGGTCTAGGCTACCTAGAAGACTATGGGAGTCAGAGTGGGTTATCACCCCACTTTTTCCTCTAATGAAACCCCAACTTCTTGTTCAAGTATTCTCTCACTTGCATGCACTGAAGTACTGAGAAAGATCAAGTGGCAAATTCTTAATTATAAAAATATACATTAAGACCACTTCAAACTAAAAAGCTTCTACACAGCCAAGGAAACTATCAACAAAATGAAAAGGTAACCTACTGAATAGAAGAAAATATTTGCAAATCGTATGTGTGATAAGGGGTTAGTACTCAATATACATAAAGAATTCATACAACCCAATAACAGGAAAAAAAATCTGATTTTAAAATGGGCAAAAGATCTAAATAGACACTTTTCCAAAGAAAACACACAGATCGCCAACGCACACAT
The DNA here is from genome assembly GCF_039906515.1 of Pseudorca crassidens. Classification (NCBI taxonomy): domain Eukaryota; kingdom Metazoa; phylum Chordata; class Mammalia; order Artiodactyla; family Delphinidae; genus Pseudorca; species Pseudorca crassidens. Next base: position 11,332,737 of record NC_090313.1, read on the forward strand.
GTAAATGTGCTCAACATCACTGATCATCAGGGAAATGTACATCAAAACCACAATGAGATATCACCTCACACCTGCTAGGATGGCTATTATCAGAAAGACAAGAAATAACAAGTGTTGGCAAGGATGTGAAGAAAAGGGAACCCTTGTGCACTGTTGGTAGGAATGTAAATTGGTGCAGCCATTATGGAAGAGAGTATGGAAGTTACTTTAAAAGTTAAAAACAGAACTACCATATGATCCAGTAATTCCACTTCTGGGTATATATCCAAAGAAAACAAAAACACAAACTTGTAAAGAAACATGCACCCCCATGTTCACTGCAGCATTATTTATAATAGCCAAGACATGGAAACAACCTAAGTGTCCACTGATGTATGGATGAAGAAATGTGGTATATATATATGTATGTATATTATATATATGTATATATATACACACACCACATACACATATGCAGTGGAATATTATTCAACCATAAAAAAGAATGAAATCTTGGCAATTCCCTGGCAGTCCAGTGGTTAGGACTCCGTGCTTTCACTGCCAAAGGTGCAGGTTCAATCCTTGGTCAGGGAACTAAGATCCTACAAGCTGCATAGCCAAAAAAAAAACCCCAAAACAAAAAAGGAATGAAATCTCGCCATTTGTGACAACATGGATGGACTTTGAGGGCATTATGCTAACTGAAATAAGTCAAACAGAGAAAGACAAACACTGTATGATCTCAGTTATACGTGGAATCTTAAAAAAAAAAAACAACCACAAGCTCATAGATGCAGAAATCAGATTGACGGTTGAGGGGGAGGGGGACATAAACAGTACAAACTTCCAGCTATAAATAAGTCGTTGAGATGCAATGTACAGCATGGTGACTACAGATAATACTGTATTGCTTATCTGACAGTTGCTAAGAGAGTAGCTCTTAAAAGTTCTCATTACAAAAAAAAAAATTCTGTTAACTATATATGGTGACGGATGTTAACTAGACTTCCTATGGTGATTTCACAGTATATACAAATATCGAATCGTTATATTGTAAACCTTAAACTAATATAATATAGTTGACCCCTGAACAACACAGGTTTGAACTGCAAGGATCCACTTACACTTTTCAATACTAAATATTACAGTACTACAAGCTCCAAGGTCAGTTGACTGCAGATACAGAGGAACCACATATACAGAGGGCTTACTTTAAACGTTATATGTGGATTTCCAATTGCATGGAGGGTCAGCATCCTTAACAACTGTGCTGTTCAAGAGATAATTATGTGTCAATTATACCTCAATGAGGAGAATTTTTAATATATACACACTAATACATTCTACTATTACTATTAAAGCAATTTTAGCTAATAAAATGGGAAAGAAATATGTGAAATATATAAAAATCAGACTACTATAAAGTTTCCCTGGGAGAAGCTCTTACCTTGGTGCTTCCTCTACCACCTTCTGATTTCTTCGCTGAATTGAGCACTCTCTTTCATTGAGCCACAAAGCATTCCCATGTTTATCACCTAAAACCTGAAAGAGCAATAATACCACTTGAAAAATTACAGAGCCATCTCCATAGCATATGTGCCCAATTAACATTTTCTCCATGCAACACCCCTTGGATTTTAATACTCCAACCTCATAAAACATATATACCTCTCAAATACAGTCTTCTTTTGGTTGACATTAGTGGAGGAAAATTTTATATTTACCACTCCAAAACTCAACTGAACACTTTTATTAAAGACTTGAGGAAAAAATTCTCATCTTACATTTCCAATACACTGGGTAAAATATGAGAATCAATTGTACCAATTTTGTGAGGGACAATGAGTATCAATAAAGGGAATATATATTCTAGATTTCAAGGGCACGTAGGAGAGCCGCAAGGATTATTACAAACATCTGTTTGTTGTTAATATTATCACGTCTGTTGATCAGGAAATGCTATTTCACTTACAACCAGTATGTGGTCTGTTACTTATATATGGATATTTTTACTGTGCTTTATTTTTGTTATAAGAAACTGGAAAAAGGTCTGGGGTTAATATATAACATTATGCTTTTTCCCATTTGTAATAATAGGAAATAAACTGGAGTTTTTAATTTTAATAAAAATTTTAATAAAAATATATCCCCAATACTGAATGGGACATACTTTTACTTTTTAAAAAAAAATCACTGTTTATCTGAAATTCAAATTTAACATATATCTTATTAGCTAAATCTGGAAACACTAAAACATGCGCTTTATTAATGTTCTTGCATAGAATACTTGATCAGAAATAGATTAATCTATTTTCATGATTAAGGAGTAGATGCATACTATTGAATGCATATATTTAAGTTCACGGGGGTAAAAGCTCTTCTAGAAGCCAAAATCAAGGCACTAACTTAAGCTCCAAACAGCTATGCCACCTCTCTGGGCAAGTCACTGTTTTCCCATGCATTATAAACAGTAGATAATGTCATCTTAATATTTTATATGGCTGCTGAAAACATCAAATCAAAAGAGATCATGGTTTAACAAGTATAATAAACTATAAAATGAACAGTTAATAAATGACTACAAGGTTAATTTTTAGGAAATAAAACCTACCAAACCTCAAGAATGCTTCCAAAGGAAAACATTACAGTAATGAAATGCCAGTAAGCTGGAATTTTATTTCTAAGACTCAAAGGTGACTGCATGAAGTACATCTAGAACTATTTTTAAACGTTAAATTTATTCTACCTCCTTTTTTATTCTAATTGACGTGGAAGTGAAAGTAGACTTAGTCTCCAAGAAATAAAGCCACAATAACCAAGAATTCTTAGAAACATTTTCAACTGTAAAATATCAGATTCAAATATACCCAGAATCAAGTTTGTTTTTCCCTGAAGTCTGTGTAACTGTGCCGCGCAGCTTGTGGGATCTTAGTTCCCAGGCCAGGGCAGTGAAAGTGCCAAGTCCTAACCACTGGACAACCAGGGAATTCCATTAATCAAATGAAGAGACAAAGTAACCAGAAAACATCATAAATAAAAAGTGCTTGTAAGGGAAGTTAATACTTAAACACATCATGAGTTTTTTAAATTTTTAATATAGCCCTTTACAGATATGCACGTACTGAATATGGAAAGATCTCCCAGATATACTGCTTACTGAAAAAGCTTTATCATAATAGACTGCTCCACATAATGGCAAGCCCTTTAACATCCATGGATCCAGCCCATAAAATGCCATCAGTGCCCTGGTTTAAACCACACAGAGCTGTGCCATTCCTATTGCCGGTACACAGTTTCAGCACGAGAAAGAAGGGAGTATGTGATAGCTCGTGTGAAAAACAATAGTTGATATACATGTACATACTTCACAGACTATGGCAGGATATTCAAAAAACAGTAACAGTGCCTGCTTCTAGGGATAGAAACCAGGGGACTTGGAGACAAGGGTGAAAGAAGGCTTACTTTTCATTGAATACCCTTTATCATATGCACAAATTATCTAACATTAATTAATTAAAACTGAAGAAAACAAGTAAAAAACCTTCCAAGTGTAGATCAGATATGGGAAATATCTGTGTTGCCTATTTAAGTTACTGGGAGATATTTTCACCTAAGTTTAAAAATATCGGCTAGGATATACGCCATGGTTAATTAAAATAAACTAAAAGCTTATGTAGAAATATAATTATTTAAAACAACTGAACAAACATTTACTGAGTATTAGTAATGTGAAGGACACTGCCTGGTTGCTAGGGAAAACAAATGAGATAAGATCCAGCCTCTGTCCTCAAGGACTTCTTCGTCTATGAGGAAAGTCTGATAGCTAAAGATAAAATGGTGTAAGTGGTCTTCGAATAGCACAAATAAGTGCTAGATGGGGAATATAGAAAAGGGGGGAAAATTAATTTTACCTCTAGGATCTTACAGGAAGGGTAGCCCAAATATCTCCCCTAAATTACAGACTTAAATATCCAACAGTCTACTCAACACCTACATTTTGATATCTAATGGGCATCTCAACCTTCATTGGTCCATCTTCATACCCTGATTTCCTCCCCAAAAACATTTACCTCTCACAGTCTTTCCCTTCTCAGTAAGACAGTCCCATTCCTATAATTCGTCAGGCCAAAAGCCTAAAACTATCTTTGATGCCTTATTTTTTTCTTATACATCACATCTGATCTTTAGAAAATCTGGTCTACCTTCACAAAATATCCAGAATTCAATCACATCTCACCACCTCCACCACACGCTGGCCCAAGGTGCTACCCTCTCCCACAAGAATTATTACAAAACCCTCCAAAGGGATCTCTCAGCTTAAATTTCTGGGTTTTGATTGCTAAGAACCATTGAATACTGTGTGCCTCCCTTTTTCTACCTTGTTGAATAGGGGGTATTCATTGCAGTGTCATATCCTTTACTCATCATTGTATTTTTGATAACTGAGTGTCACACTGTCTTTAAATACAGAGATCTTCACATCACAAAAACTGCTCTTGAGAAACCATACACAAGAAGTCTCGTCTATACCTGAACCAAGTCTGAATATGAGATTCTGGTCTTGGAAGGAAGGTAGGTATATTCTGCCTATGGAAGGACATGAGCATTGGGGGCCGTAGAAAGGGTTGTGATAACTAGTATCCAAAAATAGCCCTGAATATAACAAACCCTGGTATGCGCACCCTTGCATAAGCACTTATGGCAATGATTCTAGGCTGGCCAAATGACTTGCAAAATGCAACAAAAGTGCTCCTGTGCCACCTAAACTTTAAAAGACAGAATGGCTACTTCACATAGCTCTGATACTCAATATAAGAAGTCTGGATATCCTGATAGAAATTCCACATGGAGAAGTCATGTGGAAATGCCCCAAGAATGAATAAAGAGAGAAAGAGAGAGGCCCAGCTGTCCCATGTCTTGGCTGACCTCACCTTCAAGTCAATCCTCCAAGGCACTAACATTGGATGTTCCAAACCAGTCAAGCCCCAACATGACTACTGCCCCAGTGGACAGACACCTAGTGAGGCAAAAGATGTGCCCAGCCAAACCAAATCAACCCACAGAATTATAAGAAATAGTTAAATGTTGTGTAGTTTTTTTTTCATTGTGGCAAAATATAGGTAAAATTTACCATTGTAAACTTTTTTTTTTTTGCGGTACGCGGGCCTCTCACTGCTGTGGCCTCTCCCGTTGCGGAGCACAGGCTCCGGACGCGCACGATCAGCGGCGATGGCTCATGGGCCCAGCCACTCCGCGGCACGTGGGATCTTCCCAGACCGGGGCATGAACCTGCGTCCCCTGCATCGGCAGGCGGACTCTCAACCACTGCGCCACCAGGGAAGCCCCATTGTAACCATTTTTAAGTGTACAACTCAGTGGCATTAAATAAGTACATTCACATTGTTGTACAACCTTAAATGTTTCAAATCACTGTATTTTGGGATGGTTAATCACTCAGCAATAGATAACCAAAACACAAAAAATAAACAAGTGGATTTAAAAAGGACACTGGATACAAGATTAATACATAAAATTCAATTGTTGCTACATATAAGCAACAATCAATAGGTAAATGAAATTTAGAAAATAACATTTATAATAGTGTCAAAACTTATCAGACATCCAGGAATAAATCTTATGAAAGATAGATAAAACCTCTACACTCCAAACTACAAAAAAATGCTGAGAGAAATTAAAGATATAAATACATGAAGAGATATTCTAGTTCATGGCTTATAAAACTCAATATTGTTAAGATGTTAATTCTCCCCAGAATAATCTCTAGATTCAATATAATCCAAATCCCATCTGATGTGGGGAGAGGGTGGGAATGTAGGTAGAAGGTAGAGACAGATTGACAAGACGAAGTCTAAAGGTTACAGGGAAACTCAAAGAATATAAAAAAAAGCCAACATTATCTGAAGAAAAACAACAAATTTAGAGCACTTACAGTACCAGATTTTTACACTTACTACAAAAGCAAAATAATTAAGACAGTGACCAAATGTCACTTAATTTACAGCAAATGTACACCACAATAAATGATGCTGGAAAAATTGGGTATGAGAATGTAAGAAAATTTACTTTGACTCCATCTCACATCAAACAAACAAAAAATTCAAAGAGAGTAACAGGCCTAAATACCAAACCTAAAACAATAAAGCTCCTAACTTGGGTACGCAAATTGGACTTAAACTGGACTTCAACAAAATTGAGAACTTCTATTCCTTGAAAGACATTATTAATAAAGTGAATAGGTAAGTCACAGATGGGGGGAATATATGGGGGGGGGGTGTGTGTATGGTGAAGGACTCATAATCAAAATAGATATAGAACCCTGAACACTCAATAATTCCAAAAAATCTAATTTGAAAAAGGGGGGCAAGGGTGAGACTTGAGCAGTCGCTTCACAAGATAAGATATCCAGTTTTGGTCAATCAACGTATAAAAACATGCTCAGCATCAATATTCATCAGGGAAATGCAAATTAAAAGAGATACTATTACATGTCCAACAAAATGGCTAAACATTAAAAAACTGAGAACACCAAATGTTGGAAAAGATGGCTGAACTGGAAACATTCATATATCATGGGCAGGAGTATATATTATTGATAGAACAACCACAGTATCTATTAGAACTAAACATAACCTGACCATGTAATTCAACAATCCCTCTCCTCAGTATATGCGAAAGTATATATGTTCAGAAAAAGACATAGCAGTTTATTCATAACATCAAAAAATGGAAACAACCTAAAGGTTCACCATCAGAAAAACGGATACATTGCAGGTTATTCAAATAATGGAACACCACAGAGCAATTTTTGAGTGAATGACAATGCACAGCCTCATGAACCTCAGATATGATGTTGTGTGAAAGAAGCCAGCACGAGCAAGTATGTATCATATGATTCCATTTATATGCAGTTTAAGAACAAACAAAAACAATCTATGGTATTAGATGTCAGAACAGCAGTTAATTTTGGTGGCTAAGGAGAAGGACTGACTGGAAGTGGTATGAAAGAATCTTTTGATATAACGGAAATGATCCATATACAGATCTGGATGGTTGTTACACAGTTATATATGTATATAAATAAATTTTTACTAAATTGCACACTTAGGTGGACTTCACTGTATATGTGATATTTCAATTTAGAATATATAAAAACAAAAACTAACAAACAAAACAATATCTGCTAGCCTCAGAAAGAAATACATTACGTTCAATGTTTTAAAAATATAAATGGATTATATGTTTGCAATTTGTTTTTTCCACTCTGGAAGATTTGAGGATCTACATGAAGATTTCCTAACTAGAAATAATATCTATGTAAAGTGATGATTAAACTTAGAAAACACAATGACAAAATCTAAGACTTTGTTTTATTATGCCCCGTCAGAAAGTTACAAGGGCAGCAAATAACCTTTTATTTAATTTTCTGGAACTCTATCCACACAAAATTAAGAAAAAAATAATAATACTTTCATTTCAATATGATTTCTAATCTGATATTTATATTTTATCAATTTCAATTGTTACATATCAATTCATAGCCACAATGTGTAAAATTAGCACAAGGCATTTCTGACAGAAAAACAAAAATTTCGGCAGACTTTCCTTCTTCGTCTGTTTTATTTCAGAAAAAAACATTTTATTTTGCTGAAAGCCACACCTCCACAACCACTTTAAAAGATGGATTACAATCTTAATCTGAGTAGAAGAAATGATTTTTTCATCTCTATCCAACAGCAGAACGCCTGCCACAATAAGCCACACAGACATCTGTGAACTGAAATGACATAAGCGTCCAGGTCAGGCACTTTTCTTTTAAAAATGCCCCAAAGTGGCCCAGTATCAGAAGGGGACTGAGTGCGCCTCTAGGTAGAATATATTCGGCCTGGACGGACATCTTGTGACTATCGCATTCTGGAGCTGGGCTTCTGTATCATTCCCCATCCAATCAACATTCTGGTACTTTGAAAAAAGGATACCAGACTCCAAAGGGAGGCGATCAACTTATGTACATTCTCTATTTCATACTTATTCGAACATACCGGAACTTTCACAATCATTCTAAATGTAAGAAAGGATGTGTTTCTAATAGGAGTAAGTAATATTATTTTAAAGTTATAATAATTCAAAAGATATCTTAAAATGTACCAACCTGGACTTCTATATGACGAGGGTTATCAATAAATTTTTCTATTAGTAGCCTATCATCACCAAAACTAGAAGCAGCTTCTTGAGATGAAAATCTAAAACCATCCCTGTAAAGAAAAACAAAACAGTCAAATGAACACAAAACAAATACAGCCCTCAATATAAAAGAAAACTAATTAAAGGTTTATTTGTGCTTACTTCTGAACAAAGCAGAGAAAAAGTCACTTATAATACACAAATAACTCAATTAATTTTGGTTGAACAACTCTTCTACTCACTAGCTCTGTGACTCTGGGTGAATGCTTTAATTTCCCTGATCCTAGATTTTTATAGAAACAAGAATACCAATACTTATTTCACCAACTGTTAAAAATGAGGTATTTTTAATAAACCATACAAATCATATAAAACTTCATTTCTCTGACGTTACTATACCTTAATTCCACTAATAAAAATATATAAAAATGCATACACATTTGACTCAAAAGTCAGAAGATGCACACAAAAATGTAAAGGACCTAGACGACTGCACAACTGGGGCAAAGCCACAGCAAATACACTCAGTAAGAATACAAAAGGAGGGTCCTCAAGAAGACTCCCTAATATTTTAAATACACAACTTTAAAAGCAATGACCTCCCACACATCCATACAGATTACAATTTTATCTTCTTTAAAATTGTTCAAAAATAATAATTAAAAGAGAAAAGTTCGATTTTTTAAAATAAAAATATGAATTTAATTATTGCTTTGTATATTTTATTTCCAAACTATAACTTAAACATTATCATTATTAAAATATGCTTACTAAAGTCATACATGTTGAAATTTCACTCAGTCTATTAAAAACTCAAACTTGCTTACCTAACACTAACTAGAGTATGTTATATTCCATTCATGGATATACTCGAGTATAAAATTTAATTCCTTTTATATGTAATTAACAGTTTCTTAATCTTCAAATCAAACACCTGTATTTAATGTTCAACATTAAAATTCTTTTAATCCTTTCATTTGCAAACACTCCATCTGGCAATATTAGAAATAACTATCTCATTTGTTTGTGTGCTTGGAAAATACAACATTGCAAGTAAACACAGACTAGAAGGATAAATTTGAAAACATATTGCAAAAATTTCTATTTCTCAGCATTCTCAGAAAAAAGGTATCACGTTTTCTTAGTCCTCCATTACTCTCTTGATTTTAGGGAATGGTGTTTAGATCTCAGGAGACTACAAACCTCGAAGAAATGAAAGCACAATGAATCATTGTTTTCAATACCATATAACTAACTTTTTATTAGGTGGGATACAATGATTCACAAGGAAAAAACATAGTACTTTACAGTTTGTCTCTGCTCTAATGATTTTAAAGTTTTCATTTTGCATTTAAATCAAAAATACCAAAAATTTAAAAAATCAAAGTCACCCAAATAAATTATCAGATTTGAAAGCATTACCAACATGTTTTAGAGCTCATGGAAAACTGCATTTAGATCATTTGTAGCACTCAGTAATACATTCATTCAATAAATACTTACTACTCATGAAACTATATGCCTGGCATATATATATGTGATGGAAATACAAAATTAAAACAGAAACTGCCCTCACAACACCTGAAGTCTAGTGAGGTTACTCCAAAATGTAGACATGATCAATTTCCCATGTATGCCATAACATTTCACTTAAATTGGCATAAGGCAGCAATCCCACTACTGGCATATACCCTGAGAAAACCATAATTCAAAAAGAGTCATGTACCACAATGTTCACTGCAGCTCTATTTACAACAGCCAGGACATGGAAGCAACCTAAGTGTCCACTGACAGATGAATGGATAAAGAAGACGTGGCACATATATATACAATGGAATATTACTCAGCCATAAAAAGAAACGAAAAAAACAAATACCGTATGCTAACACATATACATGAAATCTAAAAAAAAAAAAATGGTTCTGAAGAACCTAGGGGTAGGACAGGAATAAAGATGCAGACGTAGAGAATGGACCTGAGGACACGGGGAGGGGGAAGGGTAAACTGGGATGAAATGAGAGAGTGGCATGGACATATATACACTACCAAATGTAAAATCAATAGCTAGTGGGAAGCAGCCGCATGGCACAGGGAGATCAGCTCGGTGCTTTGTGTCCACCTAGAGGGGTGGGATGGGGGGGTGGGATAGGGAGGGTGGGAGGGACACCCAAGAGGGAGGAGATATGGGGATATATGTATATGTATAGCTGATTCACTTTGTTATACAGCAGAAACTAACAAACCATTGTAAAGCAATTATACTCCAAAAAAGATGTTAAATAAATAGGGATAAGGAAAAGAAAGCCAGAGATTATTATGAAAATATCTGAGTCTACTTTCAACAACCTCCATGACTCTTACCCTAATTTATTATACAACAAACACTGTACTTTTTAAAATCTTTCAGATGTTCTAAAGATTCTAAGATAAGTATAGATGTTACTTCCCTGAAGATGTTACAAGAGGGACACACTCCTTAAGATAAAAGAATAAAGCAAAATTATAAAGCAGAAACTAACACACCATTGTAAAGCAATTATACTCCAATAACAACGTTAAAAAAAAAAAGGAATAAAGCAATTAATGGCTACTAAGTTTTCCATCTGAAGAATGTTAAAATTTTTGTGGATTATGCACAAAAATGTCTTCCTCGAGGGAGGAAGGAGTAAATGCAGTGCAGCACAATAGTAACAGTTGGTGACACCAGAAGACAAATATATGGGTGTTTTCTGGACTGTTCTCTCAATTTTTCCAAAGTTTTGATTTTTCCAAATTAACAGAGGAGCAAATTTTTAAAATGAGGGTCTTGTATCATTATATCAAATAATGTTATACCTTTGTTAACTTCAACAAAGTTTTAGAGATGGCTTATTTATCAAGTTGAAAAGAGTAATTTTAGGTAGAAAATTGTTTATGTATGTATTTTTACTAATTATATGAAAATATTTTGAAACAATGTGACATTTACTGACCAAGAAAGGGTTAACTTATTTACCAAAGATGCCCAATATATGAATAGATACAGCGATTTCCAAAATCACTGAATTCTAAATTAAAATCCATTGGTTAAAAGCAGCATAGCAAATCTCATTGCCAAGAAACTGAACAGTAATCCTACCATAAAAGAATATGTTACTAAGAGTAGCCCTGGAGAAATGACTGATAAGAAATATGAGATCCTAAGAACAATAATGAAAAATAAGTGCTAAGGCTTTCAGTGGAATGGCTATATAAGTGCCATATAAAAGGGGAAAACACTGTTAAAAAAACATTAAGAGTTCACAAAATACACATCTCTTATAAAACCATTAAGTTGTGTTTAACATCTTTATTACCTCATTCTTTACTACCAATAGACTGTAGCAGATTGTCTTTTCCAAACATGGCCACAACAGCATCTCCCATTCCATATGCTCTTCTAAGAAACTTGCCACTCCTTCACAAGGAAGTGAAGTCTAATGCCCCTCCCCTTGAATTCAGGTAGAATTTGTGCTCACTTGTAATCAACAAAATATGGTGAAGGCAAGCTGTGCGACTTATTAGACTGGATCATAAAAAGTGATACAGCTTCCACTTGCATTTGAAACAAATACTCTTGGACCCCTGGGTCACTGTGTAAGAAGTCTAAAGTCACCATCCCGTGAGGAAGCCCAACCAAACCATGGAGATGTCCACTAACTCACAGGGGTTACAAATAAAGCACAAGAGATAGCTTCAACACCTGAACTTCAAAAGTCAAATAAGATGAATTATGTGGTAAAAATGGGGCTAAGTATGCCTCCTACCCTTATGCCTGCTTCAACCCACACACAACAACTAGCCAGCCCAACTTCAAACATTTCACATAGTTAACCAATGCTCTGCAAGTCTCCACTATCAAAAGGAACCACGCCAGGCAAAGAGTTCCAGAGAGAGGCTAAGAAGCAGACCATTCTTCAATTAAGCATCTCAGTTCTGAAGATAAACGCCCTCACTCTGACCTTAACTTCTTTGGCATTTCCTAAGAAATTTTCAAGTAAATTAGTGTTGCAGCATATCCATTTAATTCTTATAAATCTACACTAAGGCCAAAGAGAGAATAAGAGCAAAAAAATAAGGTAACTTAAACAGGGCCTGCAAGTCATCCTCAAGTACTCAAACTCTATATCCAATCACTCAGAAAATCCTGTTGCCTCTACTTTCAGAATTAAACTCTTTCTTACCACTTCCACCATTACACTGGTGAAAGCCACCATCACCATTATTTTGCGTGGATTATTTCAACCCAACGGGTTTCCCTGATTCCAGAGTTCATGATTCTGCCCCCTGTTAAGTCTATTGCCAAGAGAGCAACCAGTGATCCTTTTAAAACTCAAGTCGCAAAATCTTGACAACTGGTAAATCTGGATGATACGTATATAGAAGTTCATTGTATTCTTCTACATCTTTGCACGTTTGAAAATTTTTATAATTCAAAACATGTAAATAATGTTAGGAGTTTGTTGAAGTTCCATGATTGTGACTTCTCTACGCAAACCCTCCAGTAGCCCCCCATCTCACTAAGAATGGCCTATGAGGTCCTACACAATCGGCTCCCCATTTCCTTCTACTCCTCCCCCTGCCCCCACCAGCTGGCCAGCGCTGGATCTCTCCAGACACGCTACTGCGTCACAGCCTCCACACTTGCTCTTCCCTTGCCTGGATCCTAATCCCCACACTCTTCCTCCTCGCTCAAATGTGCCTTCTCAGAGAGGACAGCCCTGACAATCCTGCTTAGAATGGGAATTCCCTCCAACACTCCTCATGTCTCTTCCTTTCTTCCTTTACTTTTCTTATATTGCTTATCACCTTCCACAACAGGATATGATTTACTTTGATCTTGTTCATTGTTTGTCTCTTCCTACCAGAATGGGTTTCTGAACCTTGTTTATGTCATGGATGCCTTTGGCAGTATCATGCAGTATAGGACCCTCTTGTCGAAATAAGGTTCAAAGTGATTTAAAATGTAGAAAAGAATATGCATAGGATTGCATAAGAAACAAATTATACTGAAATATAGGTATCAAACTATTTTTTAAAAAATTTGGGATATCATGTACTTGGTTCTTTATTCGTTAATAAGCTCCAACAACAAGTCTCACAATCACTGTAACTTACAGACACCTGCAACAATGTAATGTGATAATATAAGGGATCTCTTAAACGGTGAAAAGTCCCACAGATACTACTACTATTGTAGCTTGTCTATACTGGAGGAAAGACTAAATTCCAGTTAGAGGCTAATGAAAGAAATATGTACTTTTTTTCCTTATCCAGGCGCACAAACGTCCCTGAACTTTACGGGTCTGTGAATTCAAAGGTTAAGAACTCCTGATTCAGTTATCTACTGGATATAGAGGAATAGAGAAAGAGAACTGCATAGAGGAGTGGATTATTTTGTCTGTTTCTGGTCATTGCTGTATTCCTGGAACCTTACTAAAACACTGCCTGTCACACAGGAGGCTCTCCGTATCAAATATCTCAATAACAAATATCACCAATCCATGCAATGAGTTTATTTATGCTGGGTAAGTGTAAGATGGGAGAGGAGAATCTGACGTTACCTCAGTCAGTATCTGGTATCAGTGCCACACTGAACGTGAGACTGGGGCTGAAAGGTCTGTATTGGGCACTTATTATCACCCCACCTCTAACACACAACCAAAGAAACAATGATGTCCTGAGAGAACTGTCTTCTAGAGTTAAAACTATCTGTACAAGTCTGCAGTGCGGTGTCTTCCCCTCAGATTTTAAAGGGTAATATATTGCCTCTAGGAGATTTTTACCTTGTATGTTCACTTTAGAACCTAATTTCTGAATTAGATTTGTATTGGATGACTTTCACATCAACTACTCCAGATTTCTCTCTTTCAGAGATTTCAGGGAATAGGAAGAAAGGGAAAAGAAAGGGAGAAAACAGAACTAACCATTTGGAAGATCAAATTACTTTTGGGTAGAGAAAGGGCAGGAAAGGCAACATTAACGATAATAATTCAGTGATTTTTTAAATTCCCCTCCTTCAAAAAATGACATAAATCTCTCTTGCTGCCAAACCTTGAAGTATGTAATACAAATCTGAATAGAGTCCCTTGAAACCTGCTTGTACTAGGCAGTTGTTCAAAAAAATTATTTTCTAATCCCCATGATGTTATCAATACATTAGGTTTTTAAATTTTTGTTTTAAAAGTTTCTTTTGATTTCTGAAACTACTACTAAGAAAGTGTTCTAAATTCATAAGAGTGCACTGCATATAAAGGACATACAATAATTTCAAATTCAAAAGGAAATATATTTCACACTATAAAGTTATAATAGTAGTTCACTGTTTTTATAGACAAGCAAAGGGAAGCAAATGCATACTAATAAACAGATAAAATTATGACTGCTTTCAAATATATATGGTTCAAATCTTTGATCACATTCAGAATTACACAGCCAAATGTTAGTAATTTTTGCCTAGAAGACAAAATCATGACAATAATTTTTAAAAATACACTGTAAAAAAAGATAATCCTGTATTAATGTTTAAGAAAGTAAAAACCTTTCTATAATAGGATAATCATCATCAAAATATAAATAAGAAACTTTTCTGCATAATTTCAATTTTTCCTATCTAGAAGAGTAAAAATTAGATGATTATTATAACTATTCCATTATGCTTTTGGTATCTGTTTACTTGTCAGTTTAATAAAACTCTAGTAACTGCAATTTTCATCAAAAGTATATTTTGGACAGAATCTCACCTGGTCTCTTCATCATCCCAAGCGATTCGCATGCCTTTCCCACCACCACCTGCTGAGGCCTTGATCATAACAGGGTAGCCTAACAGCAGGGAAGAATTAGACAGAAGTTCAGACTTTGATCATTTGGATGCATGAACATGACAACTGACCACATGTTCGATAACACAGAAGACAATAACTAATTTATTTAAAAGTTCCTTTCTTTAGAGTCAGGAAAATAATATCAGTGTAATGATCTTACATATATTTTTTAAATGAGTGTGATCGTTTTAAAAGAAAAAGACTATTTGTATCAATAAATATAACATTTTCCCCAATAATGAAATAAAAAGCTAAGAAAACATAATTTGAAAGTGGATTCCAAAAATGGAAATAAATACAGTATTAACCAAGGATATAAGAAACAACTTTTATAGCATTAAGGAAACACACACGCACACGTGTGTGCGCGCACGCACACACGCATTCTTTTGATTCCCCAAAACTGCTGTTTGCATACATAACAAATTAAATTCCCTTTTTTTCAAAAGTAATGGTTTACAGGTATTTGAGGTATTTTCATCTGAAAAATCACAGGGAACCCCTGCAGCTTTTATCTGCAAGAACTGACATGATGGCTTTGGGAAAAATCAAGCCATGGCTGGTATATTATGCCTGGAGCAGAAGATGCAGAGCTCGCTGATATCAGTAGAGAAGCTACGGCACTACTCCACTCAGTCAACAGGCAATGAATATCTAGACTTCGGGAATATTATGAAAATACAAAGTCAGGCCCAAAACAAAGGACATTTCCAGCCAACGTTTTATAAGAGAAAATTAATAAAATTGTTGTTGGTAAAGAGGATTGCGTATTTAGAGTAGTTATTATAAAGTAAAATTTCTGACAGCATGAGTCATCTACAATGATTTATCAAGAAAAGCTGTGAAGTCTCTTTGTTTAGAGGTTCTCCGACAATAAGGTGGAAATACTCATGTCTGAGACCACTTGTTTATGATCTTTTCTGAAGAAAGAAGAGGTCAGTGAGCCCTTAAAAGACTCTTCCTGACCTGTGATGCTCTAATAGCACTACACTCTAGCTATAGGATCTTCACGAAAAGGGAAGACAGGGCCAAGTGTCACAGACCTTTGACCCCCTAAACCACAAAACATCACTTAACTTCAACTTAGCTAAAATGGCACTTGCTTCCTAAGTGATTCATAAGTAATTAAATTTTTAAAATTCTGATGTTGGTTACGTTTATGTGAGATAGACTTATGTGGGACAGCATTTTAAAAGCAATAAATACTAAGTGCAGTAAGAACAAGAAAGATGAACATAGTACTTTCACACTGGGAGCCTTATAATCTAGGAAGAAAGAGGGGAAGTACCCAAATAATTCTCTCAATGGGAATTCAGAGAAGAATCACAGGAAGGTAAGAGAAAAGGGATTAAGAAAAGCATATTATAGATAGGGCCATTTATATGAGGCTATGAAGGACGACAGGACATGAACGTGTTAGGCAGGAACAGCAGAAATGGAGGCGGGGTAAGCACAGGACAGGTTTAAGAAAGGACTGAAACAATTTGAAGCACACAGAGCATCTGTAGGATGGCAGAGGAAAAGAGAACTCAAAACATAAACTGGGTGCACATTACGCTACACACTCTTGCATGCTACAGATCCTGCTTGAGAGTAATAAGAACGGTGTCTGTCTTGTTCAGTGCTGCAGCCTCACAATGAGTACCACATAAAGGAATTAGACTGAGATCAGTAAAGAAGAATTAGCTTGTTTTTGAGCAGTGAAGAAACAATATCCAAAAATTAGAAACCAACATGCCTGAGAAATCCTTTTAAAAACTTAAGGTCTTTTTTATCCCCAAAAAACATGTCATCAATTCACCATCAAAAACTATTTATCCATGTGAACAGGAAACCACTAGAGGTATGATATCCACATCCCATATCTCTACTATTTTCAGTTCCCGCTGAGGATTAGGAAATTTGCAGTTATTCTGATTCCAGTATTAATCTCATCTTAGTCATTTATTCATCTATGGACCCTGGACTATATAGGGATTTGTAAGGTTCAAAATAAGATTGGGAAATTGTCCTTGGTAACAAGGAACTAGATGGCAAAACAAAACACATAAAATAATTTGTCAACAAGAAACTATTGTATGTTCAGAAAAGGTGAGAAATTGTCAGGCAACAGGCCAATATATAATAAGACAATTGCAATATGGTCTCTCCAAAGGAGGCAATGCAGTGTTAGACCTGTGAATACATATAACCCAGAAGAGAAGACTCCCTGACAAAAATTTAACAAGCCAAATATTAAACAACTGGGAGAGAGGGAGAAACTGGTAGAAGTTAGGGACATTACAGTCACAAACTTAATATAATTTTTGAGCTATAATTGAAAATAATATAATGGTAAGGTATTCTACTCAATTTCTTACGCCAAGTAAGTCATTAAATTTCAGACAGTACATATTTTTATGCTGTCACCATGCCATGGAGAAATGAGATCTAGCTATTTGGAAAGCAGGTAAAAGAATATTCCACACAGATGATATTAAATAATATCAAAAAGCCCAGTCCGTCATCCCTTCTTTCTTATTGTGCCTGTGGCTCTAATTAGGGTAAGCCATGGGGTGCCAGGAACTGGACAAAAAAGGGAAAAAAAAAGATTCAGTCAAAAGTTGACAATCCCGGAAAAAATCAGAAATGATCAAGTTGATGGCTATTGCTTCCTCTCTTTTCCCAGCCTGGGTATGAAATATCCACTAATGTTCTCTCACATTTTTTTTTTAATCCACTGGAGTACTTACTCCTCTGTTCAACTTTTGTCTAGAACACATTTCTTTAATTTTATATTCTTCAGTTGACATATGTTTGAAACAGAACAACCTTCCTTATCATAACAAAACAAATTCTCCAAGGTTTTTAAAAGGAGACGAATCTCCTGGTATGATAAGATGGCTTAAAAAACAAAAAAAACCCTCAGGTCCTAGTGCTGTTCACAGATATTTCCTCACCTTTTCCATCCTCTCATTGAACGCCTACTCCCCACTACCTGACCTCCCCTCCCAGACCCAGAGATACATGCCCCACTCTTTCTAACACCCCAACTCCAACATGCACAAAGTCTACATTCCTTATTTCCATTCTGCATGATGCTTCCAAAAAGATATCTACTAAGTACTATGTGAGAAAAATGTTAAATTTTTTTTTTTTTTTTTTTTTTTAACAGAAACTTAGGGCTTCCCTGGTGGTGCAGTGGTTGGGAGTCCGCCTGCTGATGCAGGGGACACAGGTTCGTGCTCTGGTCCGGGAGGATCCCGCATGCCGCGGAGCGGCTGGGCCCATGAGCCATGGCCGCTGGGCCTGCACATCCGGACCCTGTGCTCCGCAACGGGAGAGGCCACAGCAGTGAGAGGCCCGCGTACCGCAAAAAAAAAAAAAAAAAAACAGAAACTTAGTACCAAAGTACTAAAAGGTTTCTATTCCTACTTTTCTGTACTCAACCTTCAAGGAAGGGCAGGTTTAACTGCAGGACAAGATAACTTCTCTGGTTTCCTTTCCTCCCAGCAATCAGTATGTCTTACTTTCTATCATAAGCAGCAATCCTCTTTCTAACTCTACCATCAAATTCTCATTCATCAACTCAAAAATATTCACTGAATAAATACTTTGTGCCAAACACAGACTTGGCTCCAGGGGATACAAAGATGAACAATTCAGAAAATTATCTGCTCTTCTGGCACTTACTATATTTGGTATCTAGTAGAGAACTATATGTAAATATACATGCACCTAAGTGTTTGTGTGTGTGTGAAACACATTAAGTGGTGATAGTTGCTACAATAAAAACAACAGAGGGATGTGATTCAGAATGATTAATGTTACTTTTCCCAGAAACGGCTTCACTGAGAAAACTGATATTTAAACTGAGACTTAAATTGACAAGCTAGAGCAAGTCCTCTGAAAAATCAATGACGGCAGAATATTCCTGACAGAAGGAACAAGTTGGAAAGGTTATATAGGAGAGGACATTGACCTAATGTAGTCCTAATTTTTTAAGATCACTTTGGCTGCTCTGCAACGTATGAATTGAAAAAGGGCGAATAGGGTTTCCCTGGTGGCGCAGTGGTTGAGAGTCCGCCTGCCTATGCAGGGGACGCGGGTTTGTGCCCTGGTCTGGGAGGATCCCGCATGCCGCGGAGCGGCTGGGCCCGTGGGCCATGGCCGCTGGGCCTGCGCGTCCGGAGCCTGTGCTCCGCAGCGGGAGAGGCCACAGTGGTGAGAGGCCCGCGTACTGCAAAAAAAAAAAAAAAAAAAGAAAGAAAGAAAGAAAGAAAAAGGGCGAAGATGGGAGAAAGGAGACTGATTAGGAAGCTTTGTGGTGGTCCAGCAGAGAGCGAGCTGTAACCTGAACTTGGCTGTAGATACAGAGAAAGAGAAAGACAGAGACTTGAAGGTTGTTTCAGAGGTAGAGTCAGCATGACGTATTGATAGTTAGGATATGGATGACAGGGGAATAAAGGAAGCCTCTAGGAGCTTAGGTGCTTTCCCATTTAGTGACAGTTATGGATTCCAAGCCTAAAGAAACAATTTTTCTTGACCAACTAATAGCACCATGTTGAGCTATACAAGACACACACTACATAATCCCCCCCCCACCCAACCCCCTTCAAGCAAAACCTGCTCCTATACAGGGTGGCATAAACTGATAACTTAAAGGCTGATGAAATGACATCTTAATGATATAAAAATCATGAGTCATATAATAATCTTAGGTAGTTTTTTCACCTACAGTTTCTTGAATAAAAATTTCATAGACTATAATGACTGATGGAGAAGGAAAAGTAAAAAGAAGGAAAAAGTGAAATATTTCTTGGGAAATGTCCTAATTCCTAATTTGGTGGCACTAACCAGAAATCTCTCAAGGGTCAAACAGAAGTTGTGATTTTTTTTTTTTTTTTTTTTGGTCTTCTTTTAAAAACAATTAGGGGACTTCCCTGGTGGCACAGTGGTTAAGAATCCACCTGCCAGTGCAGGGGACACAGGTTTGAGACCTGGTCCGGGAGGATCCTACCTGCCGCAGAGCAACTAAGCCCGTGCGCCACAACTACGGAGCCTGCACTCTAGAGCCTGCGAGCCATAACTACTGAGCCTGAATGCCACAACTACTGAAGCCCGCGCGCCTAGAGCCTGTGCTCCACAACAAGAGAAGCCACCGCAATGAGAAGCCCGTGCAGCGCAATGAAGAGTAGCCCCCACTCGCCGCAACTGGAGAAAAGCCCGCGCACAGCAACAAAGACCCAGCGCAGCCAAAAATAAATTAATTAATTAATTTTAAAAAAAATTAGGAAACACTTATACAAGGTCTTTATTTCCCTAAAGAAAAGGTTCAAAGTAAAAGGAAATGAAAGTTGTTTCAGAGAGTAAAACAGTCCTCTAGATGGGCAGAACAGGCTCTGATAATGGAACGTCAGAAGAGAAAACCAAAAAATCAGGGGGGAAAAAGCCTAAGACAGACAGGAAGGAAATCCCCAGATGAAAATTATAAATACAAGTATTATGCATTATATTAATATTTGTTATATTCCTTTACTCTCCTTTAATGTAAAACAGTTCACTTACCTTTTCGGGTTGGGGGAGGGGAATTTTTGAAAAATCCAAGGTGGTTTTTGTATCGAGTGGTCCACAATTTGAATTTACCTGATTGTTTTCTCATTATTAGAGTCAGAATTTTTTTTTTTTTTTTTTTTTTTTTTTTGCAGTATGCGGGCCTCTCACTGTTGTGGCCTCTCCCGTTGCAGAGCACAGGCTCCGGACGCGCAGGCTCAGCGGCCATGGCTCATGGGCCCAGCCGCTCCGCGGCATGTGGAATCTTCCCGGACCGGGGCACGAACCCGTGTCCCCTGCATTAGCAGGCAGACTCTCAACCACTGCGCCACCAGGGAAGCCCTAGAGTCAGAATTTTTTTAAAAATTTAATACTCTACAGCTGATGCTATACCCTCAGTCTTAAATTACACAAGAAAGCAAAGGAAAAAAAAAAAGTCCATTTGTCCTTTTCCTCATAAAATTAGGTTTGATTACTTGATAAGATGGTGTCCATTAAATTTCCTCATGAAATAACATTTTCCATTTGCAATTAACAAATGATCTGTAGACTGGAAACTTGGAAACTGTGACTATCCTATACTCAATATTTCAACCAATAGTAATAATAAACATTAATGATTCTTGCTTTAACTAATTTCTACATTGTTTGAAGTAAAATGAGTTTAAAAAATGAAGATACAGTTTTTTTTGCCTTCCTCAGTATTGCTTCTCCAGTAGCTAAAAGAGTGCCTGAAGAATAACATGAAAAATAATAATCACCAAGTAAATGTACTAATTAATTTCAGTAGTTGCAAATCATTTATTTTTACTGATGTGAAATATTTCACGGTATAAGCATACTGAAGCATTAATCATTCTACTGTGAGTGAACATTCAGATCTATACACACAATGCTCCCATGAATTTTTTTGTAGGCATTGCTTGGAATACTGGGCAAGAGGTTCCTGGAGCATATGTCTAGGAGTACAACCGCTGGATGGTATGCAACTCTTATGAAGTCTTTATTTTTAACAAGTCCAATTTCTCCAATTTTATCTCCATTATCACTGTACTTAATACAAACTACCAAATCTCTTCATAGGACTCCTGTAGTAGCCTCCTAACAGAGCCCCCTACCAGTACAATTGGTCCCATCAAACTACAAAGAGGTCAGCAAAATTTCTTTAATAAATAAATAATATATATATATATATATATATAAATAAAGTAAATAAATATAGGAACACCTCTCTCTCCTGCCTAAAACGCTAAGGGTTTACATGGATGAATAAGCCATACATGTAAGAACCACAGATGTATAATGAAATAGAAATTATGAACTCACAGATAGGAAGTGTAGAAGGTAAAGAGAGATAGCCTAACATATACTTGTTGAGTCAGAATACCACAAAAAAGGTATGTTAGACTTGCCCTAAGAAAGCTTTAAAAAAAAGTCTAAAAGGTATCAATCTGAACATCAATTAACTTATCTATCAAACAAAATAAACTTGAACATCTTTTAAATAGAAATAAGAAAATCCAAATACAATATTTAACATTCACAATGTCTACAATCCAATAAAAAATTAAGAGACATGTTTGGAGGCAAAATGTGATCCACACAGAAGGAAAATAGTCAACAGAAACAAACCCAGAAATGAAGAACCTTAAAACAGCTATTACAATCCTATTACAAATTACAGTCATTACAAACACTGTAAGCATGGGAACGGAGTTAAAGGAAAAAGATCATGATGAGGAGAGAAACAGAAAATATTTAGAAATTAAAAATGGAATTTCCAGGTTTAAAAATAAAATGACTGAAAAGAAAAATGCAACAGTGTACAGAAAGAATTATACCATGACCAAATGGGATTTATGCCAGGTATGCAAGGCTAGTTCCACGTTCAAAAACCAGTTAATCTACCTCATCAATAGGTTAAAGAAGAAAAACTATATGACCATATCAGCAGATGCAGAAAAGGCATTTCACAAAATCCAACAGTATTGAGTTCAGCAAGCTAGGAACAGAAGGAAACTTCTTAGACTTCATAAAGAACATCTACAAAATGTCTACAGCTAACCTCATACTTAATGGTGAGAATCTAGATGCTTTCTCCCTAAGATCAGGAACAAGGTAAGGATGTCCTTTCTTACCACTCCTATTCAGTATCTTACTACAGGACCTACCTTATGCAATAAGACAAGAAAAAGGTAAACAAATTGGGAAGAAAGAAATACAACTTCATTAGCAGGAAATAAAACTGTCTATGAAGAAAATCTCAAAGAATCAACAACGACCACCACCAAAACAAATCTTCTAAAACTATTGTGATTATAGCCAAGTTGCAGGACACAAGGTTAACGTACAAAAGTTGACTGCATTCCCAAATACCAGCAATTAAAACTTGAAGTTAAAAACACCATACCGGGCTTCCCTGGTGGCACAGTGGTTGGGAGTCCGCCTACTGATACAGGGGACGCGGGTTCATGCCCCGGTCCAGGAGGATCCTGCGTGCCACGGAGCGGCTGGGCCCGTGAGCCGTGGCCGCTGGGCCTGCGCGTCCGGAGCCTGTGCTCCGCAGCGGGAGAGGCCACAATAGTGAGAGGCCCTCATACCGCAAAAAAAAAAAAATACAAAATAAAAATAAAAACACCATACCGTTTACATTAGCCCCCTTCAAAATAAAATACTTAGGCATAAATCTAACAAAATATGTACAGTATCTATATGTGGAAAACTACAAAACGCTGATAAATGAAATTAAGGAAGACCTAAATAAATGGAGAAAGATTCCACGTGCATGGATAGGAAGACTCAATACTGTTGAGATACCAATTCTCCCCAAACTGATCTATAGATTCAATGCAATCCCAACCAAAATCCCAGCACGTTATTTTGTGTATATCAACAAAAAGACTTTAACATTTATATAGAAAAGCAAGAGACCCATAATGGCCAACACAATATTAAAAGAGGGTAACAAACATGAAAGACTGACATTACCCAACTTCAAGACTTACTATAAAGCTAAGTAATAAAATCACCATGATATTGGTAAAAGAACAGACAAATCAATCAGTGGAATAGCATAAAAAGCCTGGAAATAAACCCACACAAATACAGTCAACTGATCCTTGACAAGAAAGCAAAAGCAGCTCAATGGAGAAAGGACAGTCTCTTCAACAAATGGTACTAGAACAACTGGACATCCATAGGCAAAAAAATGAATCTAGACACAGTCCTTATACATTTCACAAAAGTTAACTCAAAGCGGACTGTAGACCCAACTATACAATGCTAAACAATAAAATGTCTAGAAAATAAATAAGAGAAAATCTAGGTGACCTTTGGTTTGGCGATAAGTTTTTACAAACAACACCAAAAGTACAATCCATGAAAGAAAAACATTGATAAATTGGACTTTATTAAAATTAAACACTTCTGCTCTGCAAAAACACTCTTAAGAGAATGCAGACCCAAGTCACAGCCTAAGAGAAAATATCTGTAAAACATATCTGATAGAGAATTTGTATCTAAAATATACAGAGCTCTTAAAACTCAAATAAGCATATGAAAAGATCTTCAACATCCTATGTCATCAGGGAAATCCAAATTGAAACAACAATGAGATACTACTACACACCTATTAGAATGGCTAATATCCAAAATACTGACAACACCGAATGCTATCAAAGATGCAGAGCAACAGGAAACTTACTCTCAGATGGTGGGAATGAAAAGTGATCCTACCTAAAGCTAAGTATAGTCTTACCACGTGACCCAGCAGTTGTAGTCCTAGATACTTACCCAACTGAGTTGAAAATTTATGTCCACACAAAAACTTGTGCACAAATGTTTATAGCACCTCTATTCATAATTGCCAAAACCTAGAAACAACCAAGATATGCCCAACTTGAGACAACTATAAAAGACCAACCAGTATGCAGAATTCTCTCTAGGATTAGCTAAGGCCTTTGTTGAGTCTGCATCTCAACTCAATTCAACTTCTCCTTCAATCCAGTTTCTTTCACTCCCTCACATGTGTTGGTCCCAAAAATACTCCCCAATAAAATTCCAGAGTCTGCTTCTAAGACAGGTATCCAATCTGTGGCAGAGGAGCACATTTGGAAGGCTGTTACAGTGATCTAGGCAAGAGATGACACTAGCTTAAACAAAGACAACAGTAGGATAAATGGAGAAAAGCTGATGAATTCAAGATTTAGGAAATGCTGACAGTGATATGCAAATGGAAAAACCACATAACGCAATATAATAGTGAATGCTGAGCCACAGAGAAAGCCTCACTGCTGATCAAAATCGAGACCCCTCTACTTCCTGCCTCTGTGATCCAGGCCGTTTCAGATGGCACAGAACTCCTCCCCACCCCACAATCTTACCAATGGGAAGTAAACATGTAGGATAAAGAAAATGTAAATTTTTGTTGTTTAAGGTCACATGCGAAGGGCAATAAAAATATGAAATACTGGAACTCTGATAAACTAATGACAATTGCATAGACTCAAATAAAAATTAGCACATTACTACGTTTTCCGAGGAAATGTAATTCACAATCTACTGGGCAATTTGGCTGTCATGCAACACTTGGCTACGCTGAAAAGTTCCTATTGTGAATACAAAGAGATAGTTCCAAGCAATTTGGGAAAATAAATTCCATCATCAATGCATTTCCCATGTTGTGTTTATTTGGTCATAATTTTCCACTTTTTACTGTTGTCTTTTAATTACAAATTAGTTATATAGTTCGTTTAGTTTTATCATTATCAATTTAGTTTTGGTATAACTTTGGTTTAGCACACTTCAGACTGAGGTGATGCATATTTGTATTTATCTGCGGTCCATAATTATCCCGTAGCTAGAATGTAAACATATATGTGTTGCAGTCCAACTATGAATTATTCGTATCTACTACTACCACAGATATACACAACCTCTAACAAAGGTATGTGTAGGTGATATTTATTATCACTGAGTTTTTACCACTGGAAAATGAAAAAGGGTGAAGTGGACACAGGATATTTTGCCTTTCCTAAGATAGCCATGCACACATAAATACATAAATAACTATATAAATACACTGAGTTTAAATAAGAATGAACTAACATTATACACATAAAGTATAATCAAGCTGTGTTATAAGAAAGTAAACCAATACATAACAGTATTTTGTTTTAATATGGCAAAGAAAGGCAATTACATTTTTCTGGGAAAAACTGATCTGGTCTACCTATTTCCCTCTATTCGGGCAAATAAAAAATACTAGATCCCTAACTCTGATCCAGGGATCAGAAATTAAGCACACGTCAGTGTATAGATTAGAGCAGAGTGGGTTCACAGACAGAAAGTTTCCAAACAAAAACCAGTCTTAATGTCTTCACATTAGTGTCCGAACACTACGCAGAGCCTTTTGCAATAGAGTAACAGAAAAAAGAAAAGGCATGCAAGAATGAACTACAAAAAAACAAAGAGAGGGAGGCAGTGGAAACAAATATGACATGGTAAAATACAGAGAGAGAACTTGTGAAATCATGCTTAAACCCAAAATGCATATACTGGAGTAATAAAAGAAAATGTAAGTACCCAAGTGACAATGGGAAAGAAAGAAGGGACGTGGAATACACGTTCCCAACTCCCAGGACTATCATTCTAACCTTAAATGACTGCATGCATTACTTCAATAATAGGAAAACTGCAAAATAAAAACCTCATTCTTTAATGAATTTTACAAAGAATACTTTAACACCATTTTCTTCAACCTTAGGCATTTCTTAATAAATCTCATAAATAAATAGATAGATGGATAGTAAATGTGTCTTCTACTGAGGACCAAATTGGAAAATGAATTAATGTTACATAAGATTATGAAAAAGGTATAAATTGTAATATCTTTTCAAAGGCTTCCTCAATATATCTTTAACCACAAAGTCATACACTACATGTGAAAAGTTTTCTAAGCAGCATGAAATAAATAAAAGAAATAAAAGATTTCAGGGCTTAGCTAAGTATTTCTATCCATCTTTAGCATGAAAAATTTGTTCTTTTATACCAAAAAAAAAAAAAAGAGCAACCTTTTTTTAACGTTATACCATGCCAAAAGGAAGATGAGAAGAAGAGGCAAAGGACAAGGAAAAAAATAGCCAGGGCAGAGAAGAAGAGACAAAGCAATTCCTATACACTTATCAGAGTCAGAGGCCAAGGCATATGGGAGACCATAACTTGCAAAGAATGTGAAGATATCACGTCTACACTTAGTGTGAAGGCAATAAGGTTCAGGAAAAGACTCTCATACATTTAAATCTTAGATCCCTAAAAACTTCCTTTAGTCCTGCCTAGTGAATCCAAGGACAGCCTATATGAATTGATGAGCTATAGTCATTAACAACCACATACTAAATTTACTTAAATAATTGTAGTTTTTTTTTTTTTTTTTCAGTACGCAGGCCTCTCACTGTTGTGGCCTCTCCCGTTGAGGAGCACAGGCTCCGGACGCACAGGTTCAGTGGCCACAGCTCACGGGCCCAGCCGCTCCGCGGCACGTGGGATCTTCCCGGACCAGGGCACGAACCCATGTCCGTCCCCTGCATCGGCAGGCGGACTCTCAACCACTGCACCACCAGGGAAGCCCTAGATTTTTTTTTTTTAGTTATCTATTTGCTGAGAGTTTATCATGGTTTACTTAATATTCCTATTTCCCAGGCATCTCCATTACAAAACTGGAGATTAAGGAAAAACAGTGAGAAAATTATTGTCAAATCATGATCTATGAACACTATGAAAAAAAAAACCTTTAAAATGTATGACCACTTACTTCATTTCCATACTTATATATAAGTTTCTATTTTGGTTCATTCACTGAATAACCATTTGCTGAATATATACTATGCAATGATCATTGTCTTAAGTACAAGAAATACAAAGGAAACTAACCCATGGTCAATTTTACTATAAAACAGTAACCAGATGAACATAAAGCAAACATTTGCAAAGACAGAATTTACTTAATGGAGGGAGCCCCACACTATTTTAAGAGAAGAGCAACCCATCAAGATAATTCAATAAAAGGGGCAGGCGGATACTTCCACATCAAACTAAGTCCCAGGAATATTGCTGGACAAGGAACATACTTTATGAGATACTGTTCTAGTTTGATACTATTTTCTCCTTTCCTTTAAATATCCGTCATAACTCAATCATTCACTCTTCCTTTTAATAGAGAATTACTTGAGAAAAATATGTATTCTATTGTTGGGTAGAGTGTTCTATATATATATATCAGTAAGGTCTCATTGGTTTAAAGTGTTAAGATCTCTACTTCCTTACTGATCTTCTCTGTAGATATCCTACCCAGTATTTAAATTGTACTACTGAAGTCCCCAACTATTACTGTAGAACAATCTATTTCTCCTTTCAATTCTGTCAATGTTTAACCTCATATATTTTGCATCTCTGCAGTTTGGTGCATAGATGTTTATAATAGTCAATATGTTTAAAATAATCAATGTATAATGTCTTTGTCTCTTATGACAGTTTTAGGCTTTAGTTTAAGTGTGTTTTGTCTGATATTAGTATAGCCACCCCAGCTCTCCTTTGACTAAGATTTGCATGGGATATCTTTTTCCATCCTTTCGCTTTTAATGTATTTCTGTCTCTGGATCTAAAGTGAGTTTCTCATAGACAGCAAAGAGTTGGATCATGTTTTTTATCCATTCTGCCAATGTCTGGCACAGTGAGATACCATTTCACACATACTAGGATGGCCATGATATTTTTTTTTAAAAAAAAGAAAGAAAAAAGAAAGTAACAAGTATTGGCAAGGATGTGAAGAAATTGGAAACCTCATACATTGCTAGTAGGAATGTAAAATGATTCAGCCACTGTGGAAAACAGTTCGGAGGTTCCTCAAAAAGTTAAACATATGAAAAAAAAAAAGTTAAACATAGATTTACCATCGAAACCAGCAATTCCACAACTAGGTACATACCAAAATAATTGAAAACAGGTATGCAAACATATACATGTATATGCATATTCACAGCAGCACTATCTACAATAGTCAATAGCTGGAAACAACCCAATGTCCATCCACAGGTGAATGCATAAACAAAATGAGGTATAAACACACTATGGAATATTATTTGGTCATAAAAGGAATGAAGTATTGATATATAGTAAAACATGGATGAACTTTGAAAACATAAAAGATACAAAAGGTCACATGTTTTATGATTCCATTTATATGAAATATCCACAATAGGTAAATCCATAGAAACAGAAAGTAAATTGGTGATTGTCAGGGGCCAGGAAATAAGGAGTGAATATTAATGGATAGATTCTTTTAGGGGTAATGAAAATGTTCTGGAATTAGCCTGTGGTGATGGTTCATTAATCCTGTGCATATACTAAAAAACACTGAATTGTACACTTTGAGAGACCAAATTTTATACTATTTAAATTTTATCTCAATTTTTTAAAATCAAATAATTAGTATAAAAATTTAGAACAGGTTGTCTCTAAATCTGAGGGGGTGATACTGACATGGAAGGAGTATGAGGGAACTTTCTGGGGTGACAGTAATGTCCAACGTCTTAGTGGGGTTTTGGGTTACACAGGGTGGGTATGCATATATCAAAATCAGCAAATACACACTTCAGACCTGTTCATGTTACTGTATATAAATTTTGCCTCAAGATAATCAAATTGTATACAAATACTGAATTAAGTTAAAGATATCTATGTTGAAGTATATAGTGGGATGCATCCTGATATTTGCAATGTACTTTGAAATGCACCAAAATTAAAATGGATTAACCAATGGATAGATAAGTGATAAAGCAAACCTAGCAAAAGATTAATAGTGGAGTGTTGGTGTTGGGTATATAGGTATACATTGTAAAAGTCTTTCAAAATGTTGTATGATTTAAAATTTTCAAAATAACACATTGAGGAAAAAGTTAAAAAACAAGAAAAATATCCAAAAGGCATGAGTACTTTGCAGAGATTTGGAATATAGTTATAAAACAGAATTACTGAGTGGTAATGTTAGAGTGTCTTCTCTTGAAGACATGACATTTAAGCCAAGATATGAAAGGCTACAAGGAGCCATCTATGTGAAGATATCAGCAAGAGTATTCCAGGCTTCCCACCCCACCCCAAAAAATCTTATTCTAAGGCCCTGAAGTTTGATGTAATCAAGAGAGCCAGTTTAGGGACTTCCCTGGTGACGCAGTGGTTAAGAATCCGCCTACCAATGCAGGGGACACGGGTTCGAGCCCTGGTGCCGGAAGATCCCACATGCCGCGGAGCAAGTAAGCCCGTGCGCCACAACTACTGAGCCTGCGCTCTAGAGCCCGCGAGCCACAACTACTGAAGCTCGTGCGCCTAGAGCCTGTGCTTCGCAACAAGAGAAGCCACGAAGAGTAGCCCCCGCTCACCACAACTAGAGAAAGTCCATGCGCAGCAACAAAGACCCAAAGCAGCCAAAAATAAATTAATTTTAAAAAACAAAGCCAGTGTGACTGAAGTATGGTAGGCAAGGAAGGGAGTAGTATAAAATGAGATTGGAGAGAAAGGCAGGTGTCAAATCATTTGGGGCTTGTAGTCACAGTAAGGAATTTTAATTTTATCTAAGTGCAATGGAAAGTCATTAACGGGTTTAAAGCTGGGATCAACTGGGTGAGATGAGATGGGGTGTGTCCGTATTATTTAGTTTTAAAATATCACACTGACTGCTATGTGAAGAATGGCTTTGAAGTGTTTAAGAAAAGAAGTAGGAAAACTATTATAGTCCCTGCAAGAACAATGGTAGTTTGGAGGAGAGTGTTGGTAGTCAAGATAGTGAGTAGTGAATATGGGAGATATTTTGAATGAAGACTTGACAGTATCTATTGATAGACTGACAATAGGATGACAGGGGAAAAGGAACCAGGATAGATCTTGGATTTTAGCTTTAGCCACTGAGTGAATGGAGTGACATCTACCGAGATGTAGAAACCGTGGGAGAAGCAGGTTTGGAGTATGGTGGATCTGAGGATCAAAAAAATTTTTCTTAAATTGGGTACGATTTGTGACTGTAAGGAAGACAGGCAGAAGAAAAGAAAACAATCAGTAATCTGGAAGTTGTTAAAGAACAGGGTTTAGATTTACAAATTCTTTTCCTTTTAAGAATCAATTTTGGCTTGATTGTATTAAGGACCTTTGATCCAGTAAAAAGCTCAAACTTTAATGCAAATCAAGCTTACTGATTGCTGTTGCCTATCTCTGGGGTTAAAGATAAACTGGGGATCAATAGCCCTGTATCTTTAAACTTAAGAGAGGTCAAAAGGAAAAAATCAGGAGTGAGAATGAGGGAGACAAGGAAGCCCAAAAAACAAGTACATAGAAGTAACATATTAAGTCTTAACTGTCTCTCACCCTGTCAATGATAAGGGGCTGTCTGATTCTTAAATTCCACATATAACATGATTAAGTATCTTATACTATTTTACACAAAGTGGTAACTCAAATTTTAGCTCTCAACCTCTAATACCATTAGTTTTCCAAAGTATATTGAAAAACCCATGCTCTTTGGAGCTAAATGACCCTAAATTTAAAGGAGCCCACCAGTCAGTAGCTCTGTGACCTTGAGCAAATTACTTACCATTTCTAATCCTTAGTTTCTTAAATGTAAATGAAAATAATTAACCCAAGAATTAGCATTAGAAATAACATTCACAAAGTGCCTGCTACATGGAAAAAATGCTCCATAAACAAGAGCTACTATTATGCAAAAGGCACCTAATTCATCAATGCTCAACCCGGTAGTTTCCTCCTTAGGTAGCCCAGATCCCTGTTTCCAGAAAAGAAGTACAGATGAGAGAGAGAAGGGAACCACAGAAAAGACAATCAATTTCATTTTCACCATGTAACACAGAAAGAAGTAAAACAGAGAAATCTGTGAATAGGCATGACAAATGGACCATCTGCAACCTACAAATGGATAGGTTCAAAGGTTGATTATAATTCAGTTGTTTAGAACTGGGAACATATTTTCCCAGGGAATCAATGTTCAATTCAACTCTCAGACAAACTCACAAGAAGTCATCAAAATCATAATGTAGTTAAAATGTGATATATCTCAATAAAATTAGTAGAAAACTGATGAATCAACCAAACAATACAGAAAACCAAGAAACTTTAGTAATATGTAATTTAACTTATTTTAGAAGCTGGTACTTGAGGGAAAAGGTTTTATGGGAGGTTTCGGTAGTGATTCAGAGGGGGTTTCAGGGAAATTTCAAAAGCTTTATAAGGCTGATGACCCTGGTTCTTTATTATGTTTTACTTCGCCTCAAATTTTATGGCTTCCCTTTCTTTCAGCATAAGCAAAACACTAGCACTCTTATACTTAATAGCCATGATTGCGATCATTCATTTCACGAATGAGAAGGAGCAACTGGGGAAGAACTAGAGGAAAGACAGGAAAGAAGAAGGACCATAACGGATGTGCCCAAATATAAAGAAAAGAGCCTTCAATTGAATTAGGTAAACTCAGTAAGTAAAAAACTGAAGGGGGTTGAGGGTGGTTAAGTACAGCACTAAAATAGTAAGGGAGGAAAAAGCCAGGTGATGAGAACTGGTCAGAGTCCCACCATGATTCACTGGTTATTTTAAAGGTCACAATTTTTTTTTTCCTTAAAGTGGAAAACAAAAAAAGAGCAAGCAAAGCAACCTGCCACTTATACAAAGGGAATTCTCAAGAGCTGAAGATTCATAATTAAAATTGTGACACACCAACAGAATTCAAGATTTTCTCCTAACCCCTTTTTAGTTCTCTAAATTCCTCCAAATATTCTGTTCTTTTTATGTAGATACTATTGTGATAACAGCATTATTATGTCCTGTTATACAGATGATAATAATATCTAAACTAGAACTAGAAAGATGACTTTTGACATTTACAAGTACACAACAGAATAAAATTATTTTAGGAAAGTCTCCTTAAAAGCCAGCAGACATGTTACAGCCTCTTAGGCTATGAGGAATGCAGTGATTTCAAACCAGAGAGAGAAGCTTTTGATTTTCTTAAAGACATAAACCACAAATCAGTTCCATGTAGTCCAACCTATATTCAGAATCTAGCAAATCTTCCTGAGAAGTACTGAGATGCTTTTTGATGCTTTTTGAAGCCTGAAGAAATGATTAATGAAGAGATGTTATAGTCAAATAAAATAAGATTTTCTAGGGCTTGGTCTTAAGTCCAGGACCTATATCAGTCAAATCAGCCAAAGTAAATGCTCTCCAAATGAATAAAATAATTCTAAATAATCAGAGAAAACAGGACTAAAGAAATGTTAATGTGGGATGCTGAAAAGCTTGGCCCCATCAGTGCAGGAATGCTAAGATGCTGTGATTTCCTAACTACCAAGCATTGTCTAATTTCTCTCATCTACCCACAAATTTTTGTCAAATGTAAACAAATATGAGCTGATTAATAAAACTGTAAAATTACTTAATAGCATTACTAATCTATGATAACAGTATGCCCATGCATTTGCTTAATTAACAGGTATTGAAAATACAATGTCAAGAGTGCCAGGAATATTTTTGAAAATAAAAAGTCAGGGAGCACTGCCCCAGTATAATTATACATACAACAGGCAAGTAAAACAGTCATTAAAACGTCCTTCAGTTTACCTTTTCCTCCAATTTAGAATATTCTGTTCTCACATCCTATTTTCTCTTTCCTAACAAGATTTTTAAGTTGATATTTAAATTCTTAGGAAAAGGTAAAAACTGGAAGAGCCTTGTCAAATACGGAATCTTCATGTTAATCACGTATGTCCTTTAGTAAATTGCATTCAACTACATATATATAAATTTACATTACATCCAATCTCAAGAACTATTAAGACAATTCCTTAATTAGCCAGTGATTTTCTCTTACAAAGGAACTATAATTAAGGTCAAATTACTCTTTAAAGTTCCTTTTAATAATAGAATATGGTAATTCCGCTGATAAATTCTTCCAGAGGAACAAGTAATCAGAAACCTGAAACTATTAAACTATTATTTGCTCTTTGGGAATTACGTATTACATGTTTACTCAACCATATCTGCTAAAAGACATAGAAATCCTACCAAAGTTAATTTAAGAACTTACCAATTTCCCTTGCAATTCTGACAGCTTCATCTGCATCCTGTAAAAGCAGGAAATGAGACCCAACATTAATCCCATCAACCATTGCACAATGTCTTTAGGGCAGTCATATATTGCACTACTGCCTCCTCCGATTCATTTAATGTTCAATTTTACAAGCTTCTAACTCTTTTTATTCAGAGAAATGTAAAATTAATACCATAAGTGGAATGTAAATTCTACCTCATCCTTATTATATTAAGAAACTCAAAGCAGTTTGAAATGAGCTGGCAGGAAGCACTACCAGAATTGCCAAGTGATTTGGTGCAGTTGCTGGAATTTAACGGCAGAATTTAGATGTTTACAATCAATACTGAACCATAAATCAGATCATTAAAGCTTGTCCACAGCCAGCTTGTTTCTGTCTCTGATATTTATATGTCATGTTTTCCTTGATTCTGTCAGCAGGGGGAGTTGATTCTCTATTGTTTGGGAGGAGATCAACAGATTTTCCAGAAACAAAAAAGTAAATTTCTAGTATCTATAGGAATTGCCAATTGTTCCCCTCAAAAAATTCCTTTAGTAATCTCCATTACTTTTTCTTTTTTATTTCATTTTTTTGGGGGGGTACATATTTTATCTTTACCAGTTACATCTTGTTAACGTAAATTAAAACCTGAAATTCAATGAACCATCTAGTGGGGGGAAAACTTCCAAAAAGCCAAGGAAAGAAAAGGCATTCTAAAACAGTACAAGGTAACACTGTAAATCAACTCTACTTCAATAAAAATTTTAAAAATAAAAATAAATAAAACAGCACAAGGTAAAAGTTTATGAATGTAAGGATTACTTACTGCTAAATTATCAACCAATGCTACTGAATGGACCAAAACTTCCCTTGAATCTAAACCATTTCATTGATCATTAATTCTCACCTAACACGTCCAACACAGGACATTTCCCCCAGATAACAGTAAAGAGAAAGCTGAAAAGATTTTAAGTCCAAGTAAATCCTAGTAAATTTAACTTTTTAAATAATTCAGTGACATACACTAAACTATTACAGGGAATGACAGTAATGTTTTGAAACCATCAGCTGGTAAGAATGCCTGAATTTTTAGAAAATAACTTTAAAATATCAAAGTAAAGGTTGGTATTTTTTAAGCTTTTAAGCTAATACTTTAAAAATGTAGAGTAACCATGTCAGCATCCTCCCCCAAAATGGGAGGGCGGGAGATGTTTATAACTGCTTCATTCATGTCTAATAAAAAAAAAAAAAATCTTCCTTAAAAGTCTTCAGTACCTAATAACATCCCCTGAATAAGGAGGTTGGCAGGGGAAGTTGTCAGAAAAATTTAATTTCCTTTCATTAGCCAGTCTGCTCCACAAATAGGTGCTTGTTAAGTTCAAAGCAGTCCTGAAAGCAACATCAGTTTTAAGTCTTTTTTTTTTTTAACTCCAAGCAGTCACATCTGCTAATGAGATTTTCCAAATAACAATTGTTTTCAAGTCAGAGATAAATCTATACTTTCCATTCTACCCCCACAAAAAATCAAGGTTTACTGCTTTATTACACCTTGCTGTTTTCACTGACCTTACATTCTCCAAATTTTAGCTTAAAGGGATAAAAATCCATGAAAAGGGTCATTTAATAATGTTAGTGGTTTCCACACATTGAGTTTGAAGGTTCTTTGTTCAAGCCAGTGACAGTTATTGGAGAATACTTCCCCTTAATAGCCTCTCTGTCAGGAAGTGTTAAACCTGCCAAATGCGGACAATTAGTGCCTCGCGAACAAAATACAGGAAGAGTGCTGGCTCATGGAGACTGGATTATAAGAAGACTAGAAGGAAACTTTTAACATGTCTTTTCTTTCAAACGTGTAATAGTATATTTGCAAAAGATATTCAGAGAGAAAAAACACTGCTATCTAAAAGGTTCATTACCTTGAAAAAACTAACAGGCAATGTTAGTTCATTAGTAATATTGTAATACGTATTTATATATACATATTATGATTGGACTGTGTACAGAGAGATACATGTTTACACAAAGCAAAACTTCTAAAAATTCTTTAGCTGCTACAAATCCAACACTTCGATAAACTGCCACAAAACAATCTTGTGTTTTAACTAATCAGTATGCTTAAGTTTTCTTACTATGAAAAGCAAATTCTACTAAATGACCTTCCAAGTAAAATCAAACTGTCTTTAAAATTAATTTTTCACTTATCATTCATCCCAAAATATTTAATTGAGCATATATTATGTACTAGACATTAAAAATCTCTATTATCAGTTTCAACAATAAACTATTAAGTACACCTAGCTCCAATATGTTCTTTCAGCACATATACAAAACTACTTTTAAAGAGATAAAAAGGTCCTATGTGTTGGGGTTGGCCAAAAAGTTCGTTCGGGTTTTGCCGCGCGATGTTACAGAAAAACCCAAACGAACTTTTTGGCCAGCCCAATAGCTTCAAATTCAACGGCACTGACACATCCCACAGTGTAACTTCCCTGTAGGGCTATAGGTAGAAAAAATTTTTGTAGTAAAAAAAAAAAAATTGAACCAACAAGAAAAAGACCAACAATCATCTGACGAGGAAAGGGTTGCAGGACAGTATTAAGCTATATAATTCTAAAACAGCAGCAGTTCAAGAAATGGAGAAAGAGGAAAGAAGCCAAAAGAACCAGTAACCATTTCTTCTACTCCTCTATTTCAGCACAGCTTACATTAAGTGAGCTCTATCATCCAACTGAAGAATAAAACAGTAAAAAATTCTGTTTTATAGAGAGTATGATGGGAGAGATAGGTGATGCTGCTATAACCAAATAAGTAGATCACAACAATGTAAAAAGGAGCTAAAAAACTTGGATGCTTTTTCTGCAGGCCCAATTTATCTGTTAATGGTCTGTAGCACCCACCTGTGAGACAGCAAAGTCCAGCAGCTAAGAGCATAGATACTGGAGCCCAAAGGCATGGGCTCCAATGCTGGCTCAGTGACAGTGAACGCATTACCTACCAGTATGCCTCTATGGAATTAGGTTTCCTCATCTGTAAGATGGACATAATATCTCATAGGGTAATTAAGAAGATGAAATTAGTAACAGCTGAAACACACTAAAACAGAGTCTGGCAAATAGTAAGCACTCAGTTAAGGTTGGCAATATGTGATAAAATGGGCAGCCCGCACCCCCAACTATCAAGTTTGTTCCTTTCCTGCCTGCCCTTGGTTGTCCTATCCTGTGGTCATCACTCATTCTCTGAACCTGTATGATACAGAACTAATACTGGCACTGCAATACTGCAAAAATGTGCACCTGTACCTCCAGTGCCCTTCACTGGATCAGATGATCCGAGTACTCTTTACAGCTGGTAAGCAGGGTTCTTCTTGAGCAGGGAAGGGAAGTAAAATCTATAACAAAGACGGGCAAATTCAAGTAGTCCTCCCTGATGTTAAACACCCAATTTATTTCTACAGTGACAGTAGTGTCCAATACTGGCTCCACCACCCACAATTCAGGCCACACCTCTCCCTTCTCACTTGCTACATACAGCCTACTTACCAACGCTGAATTCTGTACTCACTGGATGAGAGTCCTGCTACTCATCAGTATGGGAAGCTACTTAGTTTACTTTCCTCAGCTGGTTCTGAACAAATCAGTGACTGTTTCTGAAGAAAACAAAAAAATCATTGCTTCAAGACACAATGGGCATGGGGCTTCCCTGGCGGTCCAGTGGTTAAGACTTTGCCTTCCAGTGCAGGGGGTGCAGGCTCAATCCCTGGTTGGAAGCTAAGATCCCACATGCATGCCTCAGTGGCCAAAAAACCAAAACATAAAACAGAAGCAATACTGTAACAAATTCAATAAAGGCTTTAAAAATGGCCCACATCAAAACAAAAAAAAAGACACTATGGGTAAAAGCTCTATCTGTACACAAAAAGCATCCTCAAACTATTCTGCATTCATATACAAAGTAAAGCAAAACTTTCAACAATCCTGGGTTCAGGAGATAGGTTCCAGCTGATTCTATTTTCCAGATAATTCCAGGTCAAACAGAAGACTCTTTTAATTTATTGATATTTTCAAATCTAAAATTTAGTACACGTTTCTCTTATTGTAAAACAGCATAATAAACATAACTGAACCCTTTTTCAAAAATATAAAGCCTTTGAAGCATCATCAGGAAAGTTATTCTCAGCTTAGCAGGGGAAAAGGATACTGATGTCTAATATTGTACTTTTTAATTACTAGGACACAGCTTTCCGATTTTTTGGTTTTTTAAATGATTCCCTTCACACTAGTTTTTTGTTGTTATTATTTGGCTCTTTCTGCTAAAGCAAAAGTGCAGTGTTTAAAATCTGGCTAATTAGGTGATAAAAACAATTACTACTTTAAACCCACACTGTATAATTTATAAAATTTATAAACATAATTTATAAACCTACACTGCGTAATTTATAGTTTATAAACAGAACACGAGAAACTCAGAGAAGTCTAATAAATTTCCTGGTAAACTGGTAGGTATTAGAACCAAATGCAGCAATTTAATCTTTGTTGATTCCTCCCTCTGCTTCACACCTGACATCTAACATCACAAAATCTTACAGATTCAACTTCCAGTGTCTCCCTATACCACCTA
The DNA here is from genome assembly GCF_039906515.1 of Pseudorca crassidens. Taxonomy (NCBI): domain Eukaryota; kingdom Metazoa; phylum Chordata; class Mammalia; order Artiodactyla; family Delphinidae; genus Pseudorca; species Pseudorca crassidens. The sequence goes on from NC_090313.1 coordinate 11,371,054, forward strand.
CTTTGCTCCATCCTAATACCTTATTTTAGGCCCCCTAACATTTCTTGTCTGGGTTAAAGGAAGAGCATTCTAATTTGTCTACCAACCTCAAGTTTTGCACTGCTCCAATCCATTTTCCACATCACAATCAAAATAAGTTTTCTAATTCCACAATTTTTATCATGTTAAATAACTCTTCTGCATGAAACCATTCAGAAGCTCCCAAAGGCACAAAAATAACCTCCACGTCCAGGTGCATAGCATTCAAAGTCATACATATCTGGATCCTAATTCTCTCTCCAGCCCTGTCTAACTACAACCCCTCACACTTGCATACCTGCAGTTTGCTAAAGTTCTCATGGTCTCCCAGCTCCAAGCTTTCACAAGATATTTTCACTGACCATAATGCTGCATCTCCATCAATTCCCCTCACTTTTTAGCTAACTCACTACTACTCAGACTTCAGGTTATCACTTAAATATCCTTCCATTGGAAGTTCTGCCACGACGCCCTTAAACTAGGTTAGGTGCCCCACCTACATGGGCCCAACATACTCTGAGCTTCACATTATTAAAATGTATTAAATTGCCTGTCTATCTGTAGGTCTCCCTAAGGGGACTTGAAGCTCTTTGAAATCAGTGTCTGCGGCTTGTTATTTTTCGCTAAACAAGTGGGCTGGGATTCCAACCCTGTCTTGCAACAGCTTCAGATGAACACTTTTCATTCATTCTGCTCTCAAGTTCCTGAGATCAAGTTAATAAGATACTGAAGAAAATGAAAGGCAAATACTCATACCAGATGACTACTTGAATACTTGACTACTTTAAATGACACTTTAAAACAACATTAGTTTCTCTCTAATGAAAAGGGTGACTCAAGAACAAGACAAAAGGAAACCGTTCCAGAAGACTCCTTAAGTACTACACACAATGTTTTAAAAGAATGTGGGAAACCATCTCCATATAACGTCCAAATAACATTCAAAATAATCAAATGGAAAAGGAACAAATGTTTTAAGGAGAAATATAACTGAAACCACATTAATTTACTCAAGTACTTGGAGGAAAAAAAGTAGACTATAGTTGCCAAGAAAAAGAATTGCTTGAAAAATACCACAGATCAATGGGAGAAAAAAAAAACGTATGGATTTTTAAAAGATGGAATTATCTATAATTAGCACATATAGTCTTCCAATGCAAAAGTATTGCTTAATGCAGTTGCTAAAACGACAAGGTATTCCAAAAATTTACATTTTTATCTGCATCAGCAAACCTCTATCTGCATAGATACCACCAAAAGCAATCTTTTACCTAACAAATCTAAACTACAAAATGTGAAAAGTAGTGAAGTTCCAAATGAATGTGGAATTACTACACAAGGATTCTAAAGTAACCAAATTTAACAGAAAAAAAAATGTACAGTCTCTTATATCAGAAATAATTAAAAGCAAACTAGAAATAAAACTAGTATTAACATTTGTCTGAAAAACAAAGGGGCATTCCTTACAATCATTTTTAAATGCTTATCTGAAAACTATATTCTGCAGGTTCAGTTGTGGTTTAACAAATTAATTCAGACAAGAGGTGTTAGGAACTGTATACCATACTTAAGTTAACACGGTAATGAGAGTCTATCATCATTTGAGAGTGTAACAGGATCTTAAAAAATCACCTAAGGCATACAAGGAGACAACACTGACAAGAGAGTGGATTTATTTTCTTCAACTTTCTACTTTTCCCTATTTTCCAAATTAACCGAGGTTGGAAATTCAAATGCAGATTGTCAAATGCAGCCTCCCTGAAAAGACAACCAAAAAAACCTGTTGATCAAGCAAAACCAAGTTTACTACCTACTACAGTAAAGGATACCATCACCTTGAAGCAATCTTGGAGGTTCCACTGGAATCAGTTCAAGACCTACTAAAAGCCACAGTTCAAGATCCTAGCTTCAAAAACTGCAGTGCTCCTCTGATGCCCACTGAGCCCCCCGCGCTCAGGGGTCTCCCCAACCACAATGGTGAGAAAAATCTCACATTGGGGAGAGCTTCAAAAAATCCTCAACATTTTTTTTTGTTTTTTGTTTTTTTGTTTTTGTTTTTTTTTGGCAGTACGCGGGCCTCTCACTGCTGTGGCCTCTCCGGTTGCAGAGCACAGGCTCCGGATGCGCAGGCTCAGCGGCTATGGCTCATGGGCCTAGCCGCTCCGCGGTATGTGGGATCTTCTCGGACCAGGGCATGAGCCCACGTCCCCTGCATCGGCAGGTGGACTCTCAACCACTGCGCCACCAGGGAAGCCCCCTCAACATTTTTTGTTCTGAGTCCATAAGACAAAGTTCATATGGAAGAAGACAAGCATAGGACCTATAAGTTCATGTTCATGTGTCCAGGAGCCAGTGACTTCAGAAGGTTTCAAGGGTATCCAAATAGGACAAAATTTGCCTTGAAACCCATATCAAAACCTTGAAAACTTTCCCCTGTCTTGACTCATTTTTTTTGTCCATGGGAGTCTGGGCCTGGAAGAGATCTCCCCTCCAAATCCTAAACCACCAAGGCACTGCACACTGTCAGGTCTGCAGTTAGAGATGGCCAACCATTATTTGGTAAGCCACTGCAAGACTTTCGTAAACAGGTTTGTCTCAGGCTGCCTGTGCTGTAAGTCAGACTACTCCTCAAATGTATTAAATCTGTAACTCAAATTCATGTTCTTATCTTTCTAGATGGCATAATTTCACCACGGATAGTTTAGAATTATAACAGACTCTTTCATAAGCTTTTGGTATGAATGATTCATCTGAGAGGCGCACCTTAGGGAAAAACAGGGAAGCAAACTCTCAAACACCTAGTGTTCTGCATTACTAGGTGCAGAATAAACTAATGGCCTTACAGATAAAATTAGATGCTCCCGCTCCAGAAATTAATATCAGTCTTTTGATAAAGACATCTGCAGATTTTACAACCAGAAGTAACAATGAGTAAACAGTTGTTCTGTATTAGCCAAGAAAATGAGGGAAAAAAATATAACAGGCTATGTTCCAAAAGCGAATCAAGTACCCATTTCAGTCATCAACTCAAAAGGAGAAATTTCACTAATTATTACTTATTGATACTGGCGGTACACTATCAAACTTAAATCCCTCCATCATTACAGAAGCTCTCTCTTAGCGTCAACAAATTACTCAGATAATGGTTATCTCTAATATTCCTCACATTTCCCATGTCCCAGCCCCCAACTGTCACCTTTGGACCTTTATTCAAGGAACATTCCTTCCTCCTATGAGACACTATACACACTGACTTCATAAGAAAGAATCTACAACGCAAATAGAATTTCCAGATCAAATGCTCTCCTAATGACCTTGTCCTTGAACTCCTGAGGACTCTGCTACTAATCATCAAGACAGAATTAATCTGGACTCTGACTCATCACTACCCTTGTGACTAAATCAAGCCCAAACTGACGATCTCAAGAAGGCCAGATTTCTTGTTCAGGAAAAAAAAAAAAAAAACAATTATACCGGCAGAAGTATTAGGGCTGAATAGACCAAGGTTCATAAAACCACTACCCAAACTCTCTAAAACGAGAATGTAAAGAAGGACTAAAACCCAATAGTTGACAGCCTAATAAAGAAAAAACTTGCCATACTCTGCTCAGGGCCTTTCAAGGCTGCAATCAAGGTGCGGGCCAGACTGCATTTGCATTTGGAGGCTCAACTGGGGGCAAATACTCTGCTCAGGGCCTTTCAAGGCTGCAATCAAGGTGTGGGCCAGACTGCATTTGCATTTGGAGGCTCAACTGGGGACAAATCCAAGTTCATTCAGGTGACTGGCAGAATTTATTTCCTTGAGGCTGTATGACTGAGGGCCCCACCGTTTTGCTGGCTCTTGAATAGAGATCATCTTTACTTAGATCCTCAGAAGCTGTCTGCAGTTCACTGCCATGTGGGTTTCCTCAATATGGCTGTTCCCTTCATCAAGCCAGCACCTAGAATCTGTTCTCTAGTCTCCTAAAATGGAGTCTTTTATAATAAAACATAATCACAGGAGTGACACTCAATTACTCTGCCCTATTAACGTAAGTGAACGCAGTGATATTCCATCACCTTTGCCATGTAATGTAACTTAATTAAGGGAGTGACGTGCCATCACCCTTTGCCATAGTCTCTTAGTTAGAGAAGCGAATCACAGGGTGTACCCAAACTGAAGAGGAGTGGATTACACAAAGGCTTGGATGCCTGGAAGTTCCTCAAAAAGTTAAGCATAGACTTATCATATGACCCAGCAATTCTACTCCTGAGTATATACCCAAAAGAACTTAAAAGAGGTATTCAAACAACAGGTATCCTACCCTCCAACATTCCCTCTCCCCGTTCCCTGTCTTATGTTTCTTATTTTATTATTTATTATTTGTCTCCTTTTTCTATAGCAAAAGCTCAATGAGGGCAGGAATATTTTTTTTGTTTTGGTCTCCTTTGATCCCTACTATATCCATAGCACTTCAAACAATGTTAGACAAACAGTGTGCACTTGTTAAATATTTACTGAATAGATGAGTAAACAAATAATTTTAAATGTGGTAAATGAAGTACAGGGTATTAAGGGAAAATTCAGTAGAGGGCCTAATCTAATACATACAGTCAAGGAATGCCTCTGTGAGAAATGTATGTTTAAGCCAAGACCTAAACTATGTGTAGAAGACAGGAGTGAAGACCGAAGTAGAATCAACACATATGTGTCAGAATTATGAACAGAAGTTTCAAAAATCTAAAAGATGTCATACATGGTTGGTACATCCAGTGCCAAGGGTAAGCTGGCATAGTATCAGTTTGAAGAGAGAAACAAAGGCCAGCTATTCAAAGGATTTAAATGAGTAGTCATTCAAGAGTTTTTAAACACAGGCATGTGATCAAATCTGGATTTCTGAAACATCACTCAAGCTTTAGTGTCGAAATTTAACTGGACGGGACCAAGACCAAGACTGGCTACAAGGGGACTTCCCTGGTGGTCCAGAGGCTAGGACTCTGCGCTCCCAGTGCAAGGGGCCCAGGTTCGATCCCTGGTCAGGGAACTAGATCCCACATGCCGCAACTAAGAGTTCGCATGTCGCACTAAAGATCCCCCATGCCCTGACTAGGACTCGGCGCAGCCAAATAAATAAATATTTAAAAAATAAAAATAAAAAAGACTGGCTACAGGGAGAGCAATTAGAAGGCTGATGAAGTAATCCAGACTATATGATGTTAGTTGGAACTTGGAATTAGTGTGAGGAAAAAAATAAAAGTAATAGATCAGAAAGATATTTAAGTGAATTCTCTGTAGCGCTATTTATTAGGAACTCCAAGTTTCTAGCTTGTGAAATGGTGTAAATGCCAGCATCTTCTCAGGCAGGAAAGGAAAAAATGAGAAGTTTACAGCAGGAGTCAGCAAACTTTTTCTGAATAGGCCAGGTAGTAAATATTCTAGACTTTGTGGGTCTCTGACACAATTACTCAACTCAGCCATTATCATGGAAAAGCAGCCATGGACAACATATAAAGGAAAGAGCATGGCTGTGTTCCAATAAAATTTTATTTACAAAAACAGGAGTGCCTGGAGCCACACAGAATGCCAACCCCTGGCTAGAGAGAAAACGATGAGATCAGCTTCAACTTGTTACTTTTATGGTGCCTCAAAGGCATCAGGCAGACCTGTTTAAGAAGCAACTGGATATGCAGTTCTAAGGCAATATCTAGAACAGATATACAGGTGTGAGATGTGAAGCCATAAAAATAAGTTATATTGCTTAGAATGAGTTTGTCCAATAAGAGAAAACCCATAATAAAACCAACATTTAAGGGACAAAGGTAGGAAGAATAATCAGCATGAAAACTAAGAAGAAGCATTTAAACAAGCCAAAAATACAAAAACAAAACTGGAATGGAGTAATGTGCCAGAAGTGAGTATTTCGAGAAGGAAAGAGTAACCAAGAGACTGAAATGCTTTGAAGAGACTGAGAAGACCAGGATTAAAAATTACACACTGAGAGGGAAGAGATATGGGAACATATGTATATGTATAACTGATTCACTTTGTTATAAAGCAGAAACTAACACACCAATGTAAAGCAATTATATTCCAATGAAGATGTTAAAAAAAAATTACACACTGGATTTCATGAGAGGGAGAGGTTGCTGGTAGCCTTTTCAAGAGAAATTTCGGTGGGAATGAGGAAAGAAGCCAGATGTAGACTAAAGATGAGGGGGAAAGTGTGGAAATGAAAGCAAGTGAGGACAATTCTTCCAGCTGTGGAGCGACAAGAGGCTACTGTGCTCTCTGAAGAGGAGGAACACATATTTCTTTCCACTAAACTGGAAGCACCATGGTGTGAGGGACCACGGGTTTCTTTTATCATCAGGTGCTTCCCACTTAGCTAAGGGATGAGTACATTTTTGACTGAGCATTTTTAATAGCAATAATAATGGAAAGGTGTTAAAAGACAAGAAGAATTTTAAGACACAGAAAAGAGGAAAGACAATGACTGAAGACTGTAGCCCATGAAGTCTATAAAGGGTACATCTGGAGCATAAGAGGAAGAATTGGCTTTACAGAGGATAGGGAACATCTATTCTTTGTAAGATGAGAGAAGGGGAAAAAATGGATGAATACATATTGAGTAAATATAGGTAAATATGGGCAAGAAGCTGAGGATATTTACTAACCAGGGGCCATGCTTGCTAACTGTCCTGTAATTCATGAAATAATCCAGCACAATGAAGAACTGCCCAGCCCAGAAGGTACAATAAGAAACACCGAGATGAAGAGTTCCTGCAGGCTAATTCAAGTCTACAAAGGGACTCTTTTCTCATGAGAAAAAAAAATGAATCATTTTTCCTCGGCAGTGGGGAGGAGCACAGAGAGGAAGGGGAGACACATACTCCAACGTCTGCATGTCTTCCTTAGAAGACTTCAGCTGCAAAAGCGGCTTGCTGGTTGAGGAGTTGTGCTTGGGATCTACGGTGACACACAGCTATACCAAACAAGTTTACAATTCACATTTTATGCATATGGACAGAAGCTCACCGTAAAGATACGGAGAACATCATAATGTTTCAAACATTAAATATATACCACCAACAAATGAAATCCACGCATCTAACAGCACATTTTTATATCACCAAGTTTTCTCCTATGAAAGTAAAAGTCAACACTGATCATTAAATACAATGCTTCGGGGCTTCTTGCTCTTTTTAATTTACGCTATTCAAAATAATCCAAGTGTAAACAACATTGATTTGTTTAATCTATACATGAATACTTTAAAAAGCAAAACTTGCATTTTATCTTGCACTTTTGACAAAATGTTTGACTTCAGGACATGTACTATAAAGATTAGAGTAAAACAGTTTCTCACCTTGACCACTCCATCAAAGCCAGGGATTGTGTTAACCTTTGCGTTCTTAGCTAGTAATTTGCTTTCAATCTTGTCACCCATGGCTTGAATAGCATGTGTATCAGGTCCAATGAAAATGACATCTTCTGCTGCCTGTGAAGAAATGCCAGTATAAATTTATAACAAAAACATTTCAGTGCTTGATATGGAGTCACAATTTTATAAAAAGAAAAACCCGTATGTATATTTATTAGTTACTCACAGACCAAGAACAACTTAAAAGCAAGCATTTGAGCCAATATATTACAATATATAATACTGTGTTGCATATAGTATATGTGCACAAAGGTATATGAAAGTCAGGTCAAAGAAAAATAACTAAAAGTAATGAAGAACTCCTACTTGATATCAACAGTATTCTTTGAAAAAGCAACTTGAATGGTGTTGTAGTTATATCTAGTATTCTGCCACCCAAACTAAACAGTAAGTTCACCTTTAAAATGCCTTATAAATCTTTGTATTCTCAATACCCTGCAGCACAGTGCCTAGTTTAACAGGTCAACTTTGTGCCAGGCTTTGAGCTAAGTGTAGGGGATAACATGGATGAAAACACAGAATATCAACTAATTCAAGGGAACATGAAACAGATCACCAGTACCTCAGAGAAATAGACAAAATAAAGTATGCAATGTTTACATCCTTGTGACTATAAGAAATGAGTAAAGAATACAGTAGGAATTTACCAGGCAGAGTTATGATTTCAATCAAAACTACTCTATATAAATCACGATTAGTTCCCCAGCAATGGGTCCACCTCTCTGTGTATATGATATTAAAGTAAACAAAATGCTAATGAATACTAATTAGGGACAGAAAAAAATACCGATGGAGTTAGTGCCAATGTAGGGCATGGTCCAGAGAAGTGAAAAGGGGGTTTGCTGAGGTAAAGAATGAAGTCATTAGGTAAAGAACGGAAGTTAACTATGAAAAAGGAAAAATCAGATTGTATGCAGGGCATCATCATAGTAAGTTACCTAACTGCTGATTCTCCCATGACCTTTGGTCAGGGTCAGTATAACGAATAAATCATAAAATTTACATCTCATATTCTATCTACTGGCACTGCTGCCTGAAAAGACTCTCGGCTTTAGAAAGGAGCTTCATTCTCCTTATGAGAATATCATCCAGAGTACCTACTGCAGTGTGGTGTTTGGACTGCTCTCAGCCATTGTGAGCAAAGAGGATTAAACCCACCCAGAACAGGATTTTTAAAGGCATCAAATAAAGGATGGAATTAAAAATTGTAGATGAAATCATTCAGATAAAATGTACAGAAAAGCCAATGCCTTTAAACTCAGGATGTATACTTTCCCTCCTGCCCAAAAGCAAGACAGAAGGAGAATTTTTAGATTTTGAGTTTAAAGCCTCTTTTCTTTGTGTGACAAGGGGGTAATAACCACCATGCAATTTGACTGAAGGACTGAATAAATAATAATATAAAACACCAAGCTGAGTGCCACAACTGTTAGTTCTTGTCCCCTACCCAGAAGTCCTGATAAAAAGAGAACACTAGAATAATAAGACAGCTAGGTCCATAGGACCCCAAAATACGTTACAGGAGCCAAAATACCAACACTTACCTGCGTTACAATAACAGAATGCTAGATAAGAAACCTCTTCAGCCATAACAGATGCTCATTAAGTACCTCTCCATCAAATGTTTGTATGTAGTTTTAACAGAACCTCATTTTCTTTAAAAAAAAAAAAAAAAAAAAATTTTTTTTTTGGCCATACGCAGGCCTCTCACTGTTGTGGCCTCTCCCATTGCGGAGCACAGGCTCCGGACGCACAGGCTCAGCGGCCATGGCTCACGGGCCCAGCCACTCCGTTGCATGTGGGATCCTCCCGGACCGGGGCACGAACCCGTGTCCCCTGCACCGGCAGGCAGACCCCCAACCACCGCGCCACCAGGGAAGCCCCCCCAAAAAAAAATTTATGTGAAACCCCCAAAATGTAAAGCACATAAAAAAATGGAACTGCTCTGTAAGAGGGGAAAGTGGTAGTAAGACTACACCTCCACATACTCTGTGTCTCTAGCTGGATAAACTAGTCATTTTGGACCAGAGCAATAATCATACCCACTTCTCTTTATCCCAAACCTACAACCCAATAAACACTAAGAGGAAACAATCATGTTTCAACTACCAATTGTCTTTCCATATTCTCATTTTACTTGCTAAGATGGAGGAATTTTTATCATAAATGCTGTTTTAAATACCACTATGCCAGGCAGATGTAATCAAGGAATCAGAATACCTACACAAAGAGTTGAAGAAATACATAAATGAGAACATCCAAAATACATTATGATTACACAGTAAAACTTCTGATTAACAAGAGCCCAATGACCAGGAACCACTGATTAACCAGACTTTTTTCATGCATTCTAATTTGAGGAAAATTACTCACCCCAAAATGTGAAATTACCAAGAAAGAAAGCTCACATCAAGTATTTAGTGACTATTCTTTCTCCCATCCAACACAAAGAAAAATAGCCAGTAGTACACTGAGTAACTACTCAAACAGATGTTTCAATAAACTAACTTCCTTTCTATCTTTATCTTTTTATGTTTTGGTAGTACTCCCTGGGTTAGCCTTTAAATGTAATTAAGGCAAATTAAGGAAGCAGTATCATAGCTCTGACTCCCGTAATTCTTTGACCAAAAAAGCAAGGATAAGACAGTATGGTAATTGCAAAGTGATGAAGCATGTTTCAAAAGTCCTGAGTTTTTGTCCAGAGTGATTTGTGTGACTTAGAACTTAAGGCCAAAATTTATGCACTAATAACCTTTCAATACTCTACTATTATTAACCCTGTTAATAATAGTATTATAATAGTATTATATATACTACTATAATAGTAATAATACTATTATTATAATAGTATAATAGTAATATACTAGTATAATAGTAATAATACTATTAATATATAATAGTATATATATAATAGTAATATATTAGTAATATAATATAATATACTAGTAATATAATAGTAATATACTAGTAATTATATATAAATATAATAAAAGTAAATAAATAAATAAAATATAATAAAATATAATAAAATATAAAGTAATATAATAGTAATATACTAGTATAATAGTAATAATACTATTAATTAAAAAATTATTATCTTTTGCTACCCATTTTCCCTAATCACCAGTAAGTCTCTTCGGCATGCCATAGCAAAAAAATTTACTTCTCAAACTATGCTTTTCAAGGAACTTGTAAATTTACCATGAATGATAAATATAATACCTAAATACAGGTAAATGTATAATGGTCATGAAAAAAGTAGGAATTTTTTCATCATCACTGGGAACACTTTTGTAGTGATACCTAAGAGAGAAATTACAAAAAGCTGAAATCACTGCTCTAAGACTGAAGAAAAAAAAAAATACTGTTTTCATTTTCTAAATTCTGTGATTTTATGGTTCTGGTCATATTTTGATAAAAGAATGGGGAAAAGAGTTGGGTTTGAGCAATGTGCTAGGGAAACAGAGATTTAATTTACAACAGGCTTTATGTTGCAAATGCAGAAATAATCATCTGTAAAAATTAAAATGTATGATACATAATTCATTCTTAGAAATACCATGACAGTTAGTAAACTGCTAAGCTATGAATCCAGTTTTTTTTTTTTTAACGTATATATTTTAGGTTCATAAGGAATTACTACTTGGATAACTGTAAAACCAAGGTCAGACAGACATGAGCCACAGCCATGGAAAAACTGCTGAACTGCCTGAAGGACCTAGACTCTGGACTTTAATTTTTTTCCATGATAAAAGAAAAAAGAATTTCTAGTAGAAAAGGCCAGTTTCAGGACTGGTGCAGAGAAGTTAGCACATGAGATAAAAAACTGAGTCAGTGAGAAAGCTTTCAAAAATTAATATAGTTATCTCAAAAGCACATATTAGTACTACCCACTGAATGTGTTGATAACAATATGAGTATCAAAAAGAATAAAAGAAATTACAAGGTTAATTCATCTTTTCAAGACCACAAATAAACCTTTTCCTGCTACCTCTGTTCAAGTATTTGAACTTCTCAGACATGTATCACTGATTTTAAAAAATATATAGCTCTTTAAAAAGCAACATAGAGGAAAACTAATTTCACACATAAAACTAAGCAAAATAAAAGTGTCAAGGTAAAATCCTATACACTGTTTTTATAAGAAAAAAATAAGAACTAGAAAAACATCCATGGAGGGAAAAAAGCACGAGAAAGACATGCTAACACAGCAGATCAAACTGTCACCTATTATTTCAAAACAAGCTGAAAGACATTTTAAAATAAGAAAACATGAAATAAGGTATCAGAATTAGAAATGCTCTGAAATGAGGTGATAGACCTAAGGATAGAATTAGAAATGCAAAAGAAAATAATTTTGGAAGTGAAGACTAAACTAGAAGGAAAATAAGAGTGAATAAAGAAAACAAATAATGACTCACAAGAGACAGAAAGTCAAAGGAAGAAACTTTTAAAAAATTTAAATGTAAAAAAAAGAAATTTCTTCTAAAATGCAAGAGAAAATAGCAAATACTAAAGATAAAGAACATCCAACATATGGATAAGAGTAGTCTTTGGCCCGGGGCTGGCGGGGGGGCGGGGGGGGGGGCACGGAGACTAAAACAACGAAAAAATACTAAAAACCGTAACTCAAGAAAACTTTCTTAAAACTGAAAATACATATTAAACATACTACAGCATACCTGAAAAATTCAACCCAGAATGAACAGTACCATGATACATTCCAGCAATACTACTAAAGGAAAAAAACAAGAATATGTGACTTGTACAAAAGAAAAGTTTAAATTCTCACCAGACTGGGGCTTCCCTGGTGGCGCAGTGGTTAAGAATCCGCCTGCCAATGCAAGGGACATGGGTTCGAGCCCTGGTCCGGGAAGATCCCACATGCTGCGGAGCAACTAAGCCCGTGCGCCACAACTACTGAGCCTGAGCTCTAGAGCCCATGAGCCACAACTACTGAGCCTGCGTGCCACAACTACTGAAGCCCGCGTGCCTAGAGCCCGTGCTCGGCAACAAGAGAAGCCACTGCAATGAGAAGCCTGCGCACCGCAATGAAGAGTAGCCCCCGCTCGCCACAACTAGAGAAAGCCCACGTGCAGGAACAAAGATCCAACGCAGCCAGAAATAAATAAAACAAACAAACAAACAAAGAAACCAATGCATCTTAGAAAGGTGGCTGATTAAAGGCCTGAAGCAAGAAATGTAAAACATGAGCCTAGAATATCTTGTCAGATCAGAGAGCAAGGAAGCTATAAAAGATTATGAGGGTCAAGTCCAAACGACCATGAGCCAACTTAGGTCCCCCTGGCCAAAGAGGGACAACTTGAGATTCACTAGTAACTCCAACAGATTTAAACCTACAAAATACGTTTAAATCTATGACTTCATAATGATACTTTTAAAAAGAACTGGGGGCTTCCCTGGTGGCGCAGTGGTTGAGAGTCCGCCTGCCGATGCAGGGGACACGAGTTCGTGCCCCGGTCCGGGAGGATCCCACATGCTGCGGAGCGGCTGCGCCCATGAGCCATGGCTGCTGAGCCTGCGCGTCTGGAGCCTGTTGCTCCGCAACGGGAAAGGCAACAACAGTGAGAGGCCCGCGTACCGCAAAAAAAAAAAAAAAAAAAAAAAAAAAGAACTGGTTAACCAATTTATTACCTCAAAAACTAGTAAATAAAGGTAAAGAATTATACACTCATCTTGCTCTTTCTATATGAATTACACCCTTAGGAAACCAAACAACAAATGAGAGGAAGAGTCTCTTTATAAATATATTCCAATTAATTAATGAAAAAGATGTTAGAATTAAAATATCACCATTTTGCAATCTAATGAAGCAATAGCTATAGACAGTAAGCTTCAAAGGCTGCTTAGATCTTAAAAAGCAGTAATAAGACATGTGCCTCCTACAGTCTTGGTCAAAGGAATTGAAACCTAAGTCTGATCCCCATCTCTGAAGCCAGTTTGCCAATCTGTAGGAAATGCCAAGAATGGAGGGAAATGCAGAACTGCACCATGATTATGCAATCAGCTAAGTCAAGACTGAGAGACACTCTACAGGTCAAACAGCCCAAGGTTCGTCAACAGATAAACTGCAGGGAAGAGAAATGTATGTGAGGAAAACCTATGGATTGAGAGATATTTAGAAGACCTATCAGAGGTGAAAATAAATGGGCAAGACAAATCACAGTGTCTAGGGATGCAAGTTTGGACCATAAAATTATTTTAAAATTCATGAAAATGATTACTATATAAGTCAAAGTAGTGGATACATCTGGGGAGAGACCAGAGGTTAGGACTCAAATGGGTCACATGGACAGGCCTTCTGGGATTCAGGGCAAATGTCTCATGACTGAACCTACGTAAATGGCTACAAGATTCCTCTCCTTGCACAAGCCCACACTGGTTCTGCATAGTTTTTTCTGTATCTGTCTTTTATTCTACAATAAAAACTCTGAAAACATTCTCAGAGTAGCCGCCAGCTTATAGGAGTAAACCCAACACCTAGACCAGGAGCAGCCACAGCAGCAGCAGCCACAGCCAGCGAGGCGTTTCTCAGGCCGGTTTGCTAACCTCTTCAGGGGACCTTTTTGGCTTTCTTTAAAAAAAAAAAAAAAAGAGAGCGAGAAAAAAAAAGAAAGTGCATTCTCATGTTTGGCTGGGATGCTTCAGTAGATGGTTATTTTGCACAAAGTGAAGCGTGATGAAGTGGTAACAACCACTGCCACTATAGGTTAAATGTGAAAACTATGAAGTACAAAACATCATCTTTGCTGGCTTAACCGGACAGCATCCAACCTCTGCAGCATCACTACTTCCAAAACACTCAGATTTTGCTCTTTGTATGAGCTCCAAGAAGAGCTCATGAGGATGGTGGCAGAAGGGTTGATCTGGGATTCCGTCTGACTAGTGTCTGTTTGCAAAGAAAAAAGATCTTCCTGTTGCCATGAGCACTGCTGAAATCACAGATGAGCTTGGACTGAATTCTCTGAGCAACAGAAGCTGGTCCATCAGGCCACCTGTGGCAGTGGAGGAGGACTGGATTGCTGTCCAATCCGTGATGAAACCAGATCCCCTCAGGGAGAACTCATCTTCCTCCTGCTTTCCTCCTCTCCCTTTCACTACCTCCCCTTAACTCACCTGTGGCACACTGCGCTCACTGTGGACTGAGTGCCTGAAGCTGTATTTCATTACGCTTTTGGTCACAGTATATTACACTATACTGTAAATGTGACAGGTGCAACCTGCAAACTGATTTCTTATTTAATGTAAATAGTTTTTGCTTCCAATGAGACCACTTCTGCTATCTGATACAATATTACTCAGCCCTTTTTTCTTTCTTTTCTTTTTTTTTTTTTTTTTAACTTAAAAACAAAAACCTCAGTTCAGTCCCAAGAAGGAATTTCAGCCAAGTTGGCACTTGGGCTCTAACAAGTTACTGTGTAAAAGAGGGAAGGCTCCTCCTCTTGGCTTCATCAGGGTTGAACTGTTTTGGTTGTTAGCTTTTAACCTGAACTCAGTGTACTTTTCAAAATAATGATTAGAAATAAAAGATAAGGACAACATTTGAACACACAGATGGGAGAAACATTCCTAGTGTAGTTTCCATGGTCATCAGTAAATACCAGTCGGCTGGGTCTTTACCCCAAGACTGGGTACAAGGTACGGATGAGCACTTACTGGAAGCCCCAGGCTGTGCAGTGGGAATGATTAGAGAAGACCAGAATATGAATCCTAATTCATTTTCCTCAACACTGACTGTGGGGCATCCATAAAGGGAGGTATAGAACAACCCTAGCAGAAGGTGCCACCAGCCTCCAACCCCCTACATATATAGGCGTCATTTTCTTTAAGTGCTAGTCTGCTCCTTGCAAATTAAGAACCCAATTTATGCGACTCACTGGGAACAGAACCTTAAGGAACTTGACTGTTGTGGAGGAAGGGCAGTGGAAGGGAGACAAAGACTCTTTAAAATTCTAAACATAAATTTATAAACCAGCACAGCTTTTCAATTTGTTTGGGATGCTAATTGCAAGATCGATTGAAATCTAATGACATACTTACAAACTGCATTTAACTTATGGTACACTGTACATGTTGTGAGTTAGTTTAACCAAAGGAATCTGTGTCTTTCTCTGTCAGTATTACTAGTATCTGGATTTCATTCAGTCTAATGTATATTCTGTATTAAGTGTCCACTTGGCACAATGCACTCAAGTAATATTATTACTTCCAGATGATAGCCAAGCACAATATTTAGTTAGAGAAACAGTTTCCACACTCTAACAATTGGCAGAAGTCAGGTTTTCTAGTTAAGGAATATCATTAAATATAAAACCTTGTTTTTCATGCACAGGAAGTGAACAATACAGCAATAGGACACCTTCCATTTCTAATATTTGACAGCAGAATGATTTTCATTTCTATTTTTCAGCTATTATTAAGTCCAAAAAGTTGTTAAATTTTTTTTATTAAATGTTCTGGGTTTCTAACAAAGGTACTTAGGGTAAAGAAGAGGTTTTTGGTACTTATTAATTTCACAGAAACCATTTAAATAAACAAACTATAAATCTCTAAATATCTTTGTACTTTTGGGGTAAGCTTTTCAAGCTCATGTGGAAAACAGTTTACTTTTAAAACTTCTAGTTACTGTAGTCTATGTTAATTTTGTAAATGTTCTTTCCCTTTTAAAAGACTAAGATTGAAGTTTGTTAGTGTTTGCCATTTTTGTGTGCATATCTGATTTCTTTTTATTTCCCTGTAATCAGCACTGATACCTATTTCCCGCGTCTCCTTGACTGCTAAGAAGTAAGAGGCTGGGCGTTCAGCTTCCACATTCTACACTCTTTGCGCAGATCAGGACACTAAAAAGACACGAGTTAACAGAAACCTGAGTGGGCTGTTAACCTTTTTTTTTCTTCGGGAAATGTAGATGCAATAACATTTCCAGCTGAAAGACTCAGATTCTAAGTTCCTAATGTTTAAGAATGCAAATGAAGTATTGTCTTTTCTGTGCCTGGAGGTGTTCTGTGAGAAAACAGAAAGAGGTTTCTAGGATTAGTTCCACAGATTTCCTTTATCATGTAAAATCTTAGACTGGTTGCACTGGCAAGAATCAAAGAAAAGCAATACAGAAGATACCCAGAGAAAATGAAAATGAATTCAATAACTTCTTTAGCAATAACACTGAGAAAATTAGAGTTAACTAAAAAGTCAGCCTTTTGGATAAATTTTAGCCTTCCTCCTTTAAAGAAATTCTAGTTTTAATATTAGAACATTTTTAAAAAATATATTAGCAAAATATTGATGATCAAGTCAATGACACTAAATTTTCTTGGATGAAACTTAAGTTTATCACTCAGCTACCTGGCATTTTCAGGAAGTTAAGCTTATTTTTGCTTTGTAATACAATAGTAATAACGCTTTAATTAAAGATGCAAGTACAGCTGCTGCATTTTCATATAGATTGATCTTCTTGATGTTTGAAACAGGATTTTATCTTGAAATGTTTTTTAAAAAATAAATAAAACTTGAATATATAAAATTTTAAATTTGTTTATATAAAATTATTTATGTAAAACCTTGAACTCTTTTAATAATTTCAATTGGATTGAACAAAGTATGACATTCATGATTCGAGGTCCCAATTATCTAAAACCCACAAGGAATTTTTATTTCAAATACAATAATTATATAAGGTTTAATGCATATTGAACGGGGCTACCTGTGGGAATGAGTTTGTGTTCCAGTAATTCTAATAAATGTTACTGTAAAACAAAATTTTTTTTAAAAGATGTAGGCACAAATGTTAAAGTATTTCTTCTAGATGTATTTTTTAAGAGGATAAGGTAAGAAACTTCATATTTAAATATGGTTGTGTATTGCTAAGCTTCTCCTTATATAAACTGGTCATAGGAATTATTTAGTTATGAAGTTGTAATTTCCTTCTTTTGTACTTCCCATAAAATACTTTTAATTTTATATCTCAACAATTTGGATATTAAAAATGAGTTGTTTTCATTTCTCCCTGATCCAATTATTTTTATTGTTTCATGAATACTAAAATTAATTGGTACTTTCGGATTGAAAACTAATTTTTCCAGTTCAATTTTGGAATATACCTTATAACAACTATGGATTTAGATGAGCAATTTTACAGTTTAAGTCTTAAAAACAATTTAATAATGCTTCAATTAGCATGAGGGAATGTTAATGTAGATGCCTCCTGACTCACCTTCCTGTTCATTCCTCAGAGTCCATTAATATTTACTGCTAGTAGTAAGCTGGTAAACTGGTGAAAGGCTAGAGATCTTGTGTTTAGTCCAAACACTGGATACTAACTTTAATTTTTAAATGTTTAAAATTGGTCTAGGATATTATCTGAATTATGTACTCTTTCTATTTCCTTTGATAATATGAATTTTTTTAAAACTTGCTACAAGTAGAAGTCCTTCCACACTCTGTGCTTAATTTACTGCTTTCTGGAACACATCAAGTTCTCGATACCACTGCTGGATGGAAATCAGAGTCATGTGGTTTGAATAAAGCATGCTCTACCTACAGTTGGGATATTCTTTTTTGTTAGCACATTTAATTGCTGTGCTCTAGTACAGCCTACGTTATAAAGCTTATTTCAAATAACGAATGGAATGCTAAAAAAGCAGAGATCATGATTTCCAGTTAATTGCCTCGAGCAGCTAATTCCTCACACTACTCAGTCCAACAGGCCAACCTGCTACTTTCACCCTTTATTTTGGTTATTAACAAGGATGCAATGAAATGAAAGTGACAATAAGATGTAGTGGAATGACCCAAGTAGAGATTAATTTATCTCTAGGTAGGAAACATTTTTTTTAAAGTTTGAAGGGAATAAAAGAACAAGGAATGCATTAATATTAACAAGAACAACAATATGTACTTTACTTACTTATTTAGCACCATCTAAAAGGCACTGTAGTAAGGCTCACTTTACCCTAAAAACCATTTTATACATAGATAAACATTTCAGTCATTGGGTTCTAGTTGGTTTACAAAGTTAGAAAGTCTTCAATTTATTCTAGAATTACACAGTAAAATATCTTAACTAACATTCCACAGTTTAAAGTTTTTTTAAATTTTTTTAATTGAGGTACAGTTGATTTACATTGTATTACTTTCAGGTGTACAACACAGTGATTCAAAATTTTTACAGATTATACTCCATTTATAGTTATTATAAAATATTGGCTATATTTCCTATGCTGTAAAATATATCCTTTCAGCTAGCTTACTTATTTTATACATAGTAGTCTGTACCCCTATTTTGCCCCTCTCCCGTTTCCTCTCCCCACTGGTAATCACTAGTTTGTTCTCTATATCTGTGAGTCTCTTTCTTTTTTGTTATATTCACTAGTTTTTTAGATTCCACATAGAAGGGATAATATACAGTATTTGTCTTTCTCTGACTTACTTCACTAAGCATCATATCCTCCAGGTCCATCCATGTTGCTGCAAATGACAAAACTGCATTCTTTTTTTTAATGGCTGAGTGGTATTCTATTGAGTATCTACACCACATCTTCCATATCCATTCATCTGTTGATGGACACTTAGGTTGCTTCCATTTCTTGGCTACCGTAAATAATGCTGCTATGAACACTGGGGTGTATTATCTTTTCCAATTAGTGTTTTTTAATCATTTTTCCTCGAAAAAAAAATGGGGCTACGAAACCAGCAGGACATAAATAGTCATTTCTACTTAACATGTCAGTAAAATTAGGATCTGAGAGATGAAATCAAATGCCCACCACACCTAAACAGGTAAAGTGATAGAAATAAGATAAGACCCAAACCAGTGGTTTTACCTGCAGCTCTGCTGCCTTCTCATGTCCCAGGTTCAGGTGGCCATGTGCTGACCACTGGGAAGTGTCATACATAAGTCTGTCTGACACAGTCCCAGGACACACCTATTACCTCAGCACCCATCTGACTAGTGCCTCTTTTCACTCTCCAAAGCATGCTTGTTTGGACAGACCTGGTTTCTGAATGCAAAGAGTTTACAGTCTAGTAGAACAAACAACACATACCAAACAATAAAAACAATAAATGGTAGAGAGTACTAAATGCACTAAAAGAGGTTAAAAATAAAAAATCAGGCACTGTGAACAGAGTCCAACAGAGGAATCAAGGAAGGCGTCACAAAAAGGGTAGCATTTGAAGGAAAAAAGAAACTAGGATTTGAAAAGGCAGCAAGGAAAAACAAGCATTTAAATATTCAGGAAAACAGTCCTCCCACTGGTCTGTAAAAGGTTCTATGATCTTCAGAGAATCTTGATGAAGCTACACGCAACCCGTGTTCATCCTAAAGGGTCTCCCCCGCCTTCTCTTAAGCCTTACAACAACCAGACCTCAACTGCATACTTCTTCAGTATACAGGTAAAGCCATGCATTCACTCTACAAATACATGCTAAGCACCCACTCTGTGTCAGGCACTGTGTTAAGTCTAGGGAAACAATGATGCACAAGACGAAGATGTACCACTGCCCTCTTTTAGTTGACAAACCAACTGGGAAGACAGGACACAACAAGCAATTAAAATCACAAGGAAGCATGGGTGCTGTGACAGAGAAGTACAGTAGTATACTCTGGGAAACTAATGGTAATTAGAATAAAGCATACATGGATGGAAACTGTCAGCCAAATCAACGTAAGTTTATTGCAATGATACCTCTACATATGAAGTGGCAATATTTCAATCACAACTGCATAAACAATAAAAGACAAGGGGAGTCTTTCCAGACAGAGATTCCCTCCCCTTTGCATCAGGGAATTTTTCCCTTCTGTTCACATTAAATTTTGCTACAATTTTAACATGCTCAAATCACCTGATACGTCTTTCTCAGAAAGTCCAACCAGGGCCTTTCTAACCTGCTAGATAAATAAGACTTGAGAATGCAATCTTCTCCCTTCAATTCAAGCCTTGTAACTGATGAGGGCGAAAATGGACATCATATATAATAGATGAAGCATTATTTTATATCAACTACCAATAAGCATGAACATTAATTGCAGCAAAATTATCTTCTTAAAATGTTTTACCAGCCTGTGCGACTCCCTTGAAATGTACGCTATCACCACCTTACGTAGCCTTTTGAAGTTTTCAAGTTATGACTGACACCACCTATAAACTCCTCACCTCCCATGGCTCTTGAATCGTATAAAACAACTGTCAAGCAGGGTTTTAAATTATATTCTTGTATTATAAAAAGGCAGGAATTAGAAGCAGCAGAGTGTAATGGTTAAGAGCAGGAGGCTGCCTAAACTCCAATTCTACCATAAACTACCTGGGTGGCCTTGGACAAGTTTCTTAACTACTCTGTGCCTCAGTTTCTGTATCTGTGAGGATTAAATGAATTAATATATGCAAAGCACCTGGGACAGAGGGGACCCTAATGAGCTGCTGTCTAGCTGTGAAGGGCTTCAGAAGGCACAGCTGGCTGTAACTGACTGGTGAGGACTCCCTGCCCACCTTCCCGTGTGCAGGTGTTTAATGCATTCCAGGAGCCTTGTTCCTGAGAAGGCAACCCTTCCTGAAGAGGCTAAACCTACTTCTCCCCCACACCCTTCATCTCCTCCTCTCAACCGGCTCCTTCCTCTCACCCTAAAACCCTGCTTGCATGTAGACTTGCTCATCCTTCCATCACATGGCTAAAGCTGAGGCAAGCAAGCAAGCCACAGCTCTCAAAGGAGAAAAGATGTCGCCCAGACAAAATTTTAAATGCCCGCACAATCACAGCAGCCAGCCAGCCAGCCTCTGGTAACAGAAATTACAGCGGGGCAAGCACAGATAGTGCTGGAAGGCAGGCAGAAATGAAACTATTGTGCATGCCAGCTTGAGGAATACAGGCTCTACAGACAACAGTAAGCCACTGAAGGATTCTGAAGTACTTCAGGAAGATCAGTCTGGCTCCAGTATTGACCAGGCTCCAAGGAGGAAAGATTGAGAGGAAGTGATCAGTGGTCCAGGAGAAAGACATGAGTGAGGAAGTAATATGACAGCAGTGGGAATTCAGTAGAGAGAAAAGCAGTGAGAAAAGCTGCAGTAATACTAATTAATAGTACACCTGGCAATGGATTTAGGGAGAATGACTGAATTAGGAAGTGCAAGGGAGGGGAATGGTCAAAGTTGACCATAAGATTTGCAGGCCAGAAAACAATTCAAACAGGAAACCGAAAAGCAGGTTCTGTTACAAGGATAAGTTCCACTTTGCACATAAGTGACCTGTTAGCAGGACAACCGGAGGAGACTTCCATGGGAGACACTCTCACATGGATCTGGAAATGTCTTCAGTAAAAAACAGACAACATCCAAATACAATTTCTTGGGATAAACTACCCTGCTGCACTTGAAACCTTAGAAAGTTATGATATCACATTTACCTGTATAAGCACTAAAGTCATGAGCTGTGAAGTACTTCTGAGAGATTTTAAATATTTTACTCATGTTATTACTACCTGAAACACTTCACTTCCGAATCAAAAAGGGTTTTTGGAGTACTACTGTTCATGCTCTGTGGTTTAGAATGCTTTTCAGTTTCAAAAGCTCAGTTTTGACACAGCAGTTACTCTACTTGACCAAAGACTTCAACTCTGATTTAATAATGCTATTTAATAACAAATAAACTTCAAAAGTCTTTTTGAATTTTTTGGCTTCAATATCCACACTAGAAATTGCATAAAGAGAACACTGGAAGTCAGCAGAACACATAAACGAGCCATCAAAGATGAACTCCATGATCTGGGATGACGTGCCAAGGCATTTTCACAGAACACTAAGGCCCACCCACCATACCAGTCAGAAAACAGCGCTCTGATGCTGTAATATTTATCCGCCATAGGCCATTTCCAACTATCCTAAGAGGAGGCTAGACTCTAGTTAAGACCTACCAAGAAATAAAAGTAATTTGAAGTAAGTCTTCTATCTTCTTTAGGTTACCTATAATAAAGCCCTAAAGAGATTCAGTCCTTTTCCCATATGGTTGCCCAGTCTAGTAAAGAATTTTCAAATTAACAACAATGGAAACTGATTTCAGGGTTTTTTGGATAAGAGGACAGCATAGAAATGATCTTAGGCTGAAAAAGGCATAATTTTATGGGTTTAAAATTAAAACCGTACAGTACTGGAAAACAAAAAATTATAATCCTTGTTGGTACTACTAAATGGTCAAGATATATGCAAAATAATTGTTTTAAACTCATTCATTGACAAATTTCTAAATAAAATAGAAAAAGTTATTTAAAATAATTTAACTCTATTTTCAACAACTCGGGATGATGTCACAGGTCATCCAGAGACTACATACAATATATTATCCCCACCTTGTGGTCAGCTTCATGAAAATGAACACACTAAAAATAGCAACAATCCCTGTACCTGTCTAAAAACCTCTGTCTAAAAATACCATTTATTTCACAGATTTGACTTGTATTTGCAAGAATTCCTTCTTCCCATGTTACTCTCCACATGAAAAGACATAATTCTTATTCATTCTTACATGTTTACCCTCTTTGTCTAAGCTTTCATCACAGAAGATAATACCTAATCCATAAATTTAAACATTAACAATCAACAGGTATTAATTTATTATATACCCACAGAACGGGGTATTTTTAAATCTCTGTGTGTTTCAATTTTCCTTCTGCTAGGTTGCCAAATCCTGCACCACTATATTGGGGGTTGGGGAAGTGAATCTCTTGCCTCTTCTACAGCATAATTCAAATTTGGGGGGAAATCCAGAAAGTTTATAAATCTAATCCAACACTAATGTTTACATATGTTACTATATTTTACAAATATTTTATCAGTATGATTCTCACTTATCCACAAAAATTTTTTAATTCGGAAAGCAAATCCTCCACAGCATTTCTGAATTAACTGCCCATATTCTCAACTGATATGCACTAAAGGGAATGTAAATCTAATGTTATTGAATATAATTACTAATCACTTCTTGGTCTTTAGGTTAAGATCAAGTAAATATAATCAGTAGGCCCTATACATTTAAACTATATGACACATTCTCAGATTACTTGTATGTCATCCCTATCTATCTTTTATTTTCCGTGTTACTACACCCTGCCCCCATGTATTAGCAGAAATAACTGTACCATATGCTATTTTATTCACAATGTCACAGAGTCTCTTTCTAGTGGCTCTAACCACATGTGTGCTTATGAACAAGATAGTGAAATGTGTATTAAACTAAATATATTCATACAGATGTGTAGCTGTTTCAAACACCATACTTTGACTATAGAGTAGTCTATCTCCGTCCAAGTACAATAAAAAGGAACATTTGTAAATAGTTGAAAAAAAACATATTTCATGACATGTTAAAAATCACATAAAATTCTAGTTTTAGTGTTCATAAATAAAGTTTTATTGAAATACAGCCATACCCATTATGTTCACTTACCTATACTTGTGGGCTGTTTTCATGCTACAACTGCAGAGTTATATAGTTAATAACTGAGTTGAATAGTTCTGATGGTATGGCCTGCAAAGTCTAAAATATTTATTACCTGGCCTTTTACAGAAAGAGTTTGCCAAACACTGGGCTATATGATAAAACGGTTTAAATTTCTAGTGATCATACACATGAGCAACAGCTGAATAGCCATCTTGCAAAGATAACAGAAGTGATTTCTGTATTTATAAACATCTGCCTACTTTGAATTTAGGGTATCAAATCTATCCCATGAATGGCCCAAAAATAGAGCTAGGCAATCCACCTCTTACCCATTTATTTGCTTATTAAGCAAATATATACGAGCCAGATATTGTTCGAAGCACTGAGGAAACAGTAATGATCACAAGGGGGGAGGGGAACTCCTGTGGTTGTGTAGGTTACATTCCAGTGGGAGAGAAAGACAGACAAAATAAAGTATGTATCAGGCTGAAGTAAATAGAGAAAAATAAATTAGAAAATGGGAATTGAGAGTGTGAGGTGATAGGAGAATAATAACTAGCCATTTTAGTTAGGATAGTCAGGGTAGGCATCTTTGAGAAAATGACTTTGAATGGCCTAAAGAAGGCACATCTGGAGATTCTATGTTCTAGGCAAAGAAACTAGCAGGTGAAAAGGCCCTGAGGTTGTAAGCATACCTTACCTCAAGGAAGAGGTACAATACAGTAAAGCAAGAGAGCAAAATACTTAGATCAGAAAGGGGGATGGGGACTTAAAGGACTGGTTCTTACTCTGAATGAAGTAAGAAGCTATTAAATGTACTTTGTTGCTTGGTTTTTAGCAGAGAAGCTGATATTTGACATATCAAATATTTGGATATTACTTGTCCACGGATCACTCTGACTGGGTTCTGAGAATACTCTGGAGGGACATAAACATGGAAGCTTGGAGATCAAGTAGGAAACTAATTTGATGATGCAGATGAGAGATGCTGGCAGCTGGAATAAATGGTAGCACTGACAGTAGTGAGAAGTGATCAGATTCTAAATTAATTTTGAAGGTAGAGCCAAGAAAATTAATCCCCTTCCTGAGAAGGTCTTCCCCCTTTTTTTAATCTCCATTCTTCTCCCCCATCACCTTCTCTATGTAAACACACTCCTATTTTCAAGATCCACTTCAAATGCCACCTTCTTCATGAGACTTTTCTAGACACTCCTCCCCCATCAAAAGTAAGCACTTCATTCTCTGACCTCCCCACAAGGCCATCTCTGACTCTCATGAGTTAAACTCCTCCCTAGGTCTCCTCCCTGTTGTATCTCCTCTCTATAAACTTCTTCAGGGTAGTGAATCTGCTTCATCTTTGTATTCACTGGTATCTGCCACATCAAGAGATATATGCCAAACAATCAAATTAGATAAGTTCTAAGTTTCCTCTTGGCTCAAAAAGCCCGTGATTTTCTTCTCTCTGTGTACTTTATAACTCCAATGATGCCACAATTATGAAACTCAGCTTTATAGGGGCACAGAGTTTTTATGACAGGAGTAAATTCCTAGGGAGGAAACCAATAGCTAGACAAATACAAAACACTCTTCTTCACTAATCCTTTCATACACACCCACACCTCTCCTATTAGAAATTAGACAACTGTCTCTCCAGCTATACCCAACCCCTAAGCTACCAGAATTAACCATTACCTTCATGCAGCACCTACACGAGACATACTTTGATTGCAGCGATGACCACACTGCCCTACAATTATGTGGTATAATAGACATTTTGTGGAAAAGTTAGCCAGCCCGCAACTCTCTGAGCTGCACTTTTCCCAACCACAGTAAAAGTCCCCTCAACTGCAACCCTTTGGGGGTTTTGTTTGTTTGCTTGTTTGTTTTGGCCGCACCGCACGGCATGTGGGATCTTAGTTCCCGGACCAGGGATCGAACCCGCGCCCCCTCTAGTGGAATTAACCACTGGACCCCAGGGAAGTCCCTGCAGCCCTTTTGCAGGATGTGATCTGGCTCCCTGAACACAGATGACTGTAGCAAAAAGCAGCTAACCCAAACTCGATCTATCGCAGTCCCTTTCCCAGGAATGGGGACCAAGAGAAAAAAGAGGCTTTCCTCTTTTCAGGAGGCCAGACCTAAAACACATAAGCTCAGGGGCTATGGAGTCAGCATGTTCCATGGGACCACTAAAGCAGAGAAGCAGAGGATGCAAGTGGACAGGCTTGCCGAAAGATTTCAAAGAATGAAGCAGAAACACAGAGCAAAAAGACCTGACAGCTGGCTAGTCTCTGTTTCCAATAGTTTCCTCAAGCCTCCCTATCTTTTCACTCTTGGATTCCTCAAAACACCCATGTGTAATATGCACAAAGTTCTAGCTGCCCAGCAACATCGTTAAAGCAACTCATAGCCTTGACATTGTTTTCCTTACTAACATAAGAGTTAAGGCTTTAAGCTCTGGTTCTAAAAATTTTAACTTAATAGTAACAACTGAGTGTTCTTTCAGTCCCCAAGACCAATACAAGGGACAATCACAGAAGGAATCAAAATCTAATACCCATAAATAAGTTTCTTGGAAAAGCAAGTTTTGTGCCCTACTTTATTTTTTTAACTAAGTTTCTCAGTGTCTAGCACAGTGGGATAAGAAAATTTTCAATAAATGTCTGATAAAGAACAAAAGACTGTCAACCCACTAAACATCCCAACTCTCTCCGCCCCCAGCACACACTTCCTCCAACACCCACGGAAATTCTTCTGAAAGCACTGATACATCTCCCAGTTTTGGGTTTCTCTGCCATTCTCTCAGACCTGTCCCACTCTGCAAGTCAGCTCTGCCCTTGGCTAGCTGTCCTCACAGTCACAAAATGGCTGCCAGCAGCACCAACCCCTCTCACTCACAAAAGGGTGGGCGTGGAGGGCCGATGTGGAGCTTGAGCACCAAAGTCTCTCTAATGAATGAGAAAGTTTCTCTCCCAGGAATCCCAAGAAAAGCCTCACATTCTGTTTCAGCGGTCCAAACTGGCTTAAGCCTTCACTGAGTCATCCTTGAATAATAATTGTCAGAAGAGATAACATGATTATAACTGGCTTAAACAAATCACCAGTGGTGGAAAGAATGTTAGAGAGGCAAACTGTCCACTGGAATGTGAGTATACGTGTGCACACGTGCATGCCTACCAGATACAAGCATTCACTGAAGCCTATTTGCTTGGTATAACCATCACCTGCTAGCCAGACAAAAAGATAAAGAAGCTTACCAGTAATTAACACTTGGCAGAAAGATATCAAAGGAGACAGAATTTCGAGTGGCCACCTTAAACTGTGATACCATATATTGTTCCCTTTGTATCCACACCTTTCCCCTAACTGTTCTCAAGACTTGAAGGGTGAAATATTACCATGTACAGTCTTACTAGAGTGTTTTTCAAGACTGAATAATCGAGACTTAGGGAAATAAACCACTGTGAGAAGAGGAATGATTCTTGGTATCAGATTAATCTCTAAGTAAGGGCAGGGTTTACTGAAAAGCAGATGATTTGCAAAGTACAAATCAGAAGATAGCTTTGTGTCCTAACAACCGCAGGACAAAACTAAGGGGTGAAGACTTCTATAGGAAGGCCAGCATGAGACTTTTAACTTCTTCTAAGGCACTGTTTCTTATTACATGTAGCTTGCATTTTTCTACTCCTGTTATAACAGCTTTTAATTACATAATTCTTCAGTCTGATGTGCATTCTTGTTATAGTTAATATAGAAATACATCACATTACGTCACTACATGCTTAAAATTCCCCCCAGTGGTTCCCCAAGGCTGCTGAAATTAAAATCCCAGATTCTTACAATGGCCCTTGCTGATGTGCCCTGAGCCTATCTTTCCAACCGCATCCTGTACCACACACCTCCTCATTCATCATTCTCCTGCCACGCCAGCTTCCTTCTCTCTATCGACAAGCTAATCCTCCTGCCTCAGAACATTTACACCTGCTCATTCCCTCAGCCTGGGGAGGGTTTATCTCAGATCCTCACGTGCTGGCCGCTGCTCCTTCTCATCCTTCAGTTACTTCAGTGCAAATGTCACACCCTCCCCGCACCTGAGCACCACCCACAACCCCGCCACACACACCCCCATCCGCACCCGCACATCCTGGGCCATGGCCCTTCTACAGATGACCGCCTCTGGGTCAGACACTAATCCCCAATCCAATCAGTTGTCAACAGAGTGACAGGCTCACGTGATAAAGAAAGCTTGGTAATTTAAACAGCAACTACAAGCAATGAGGCGAAGAGAAGCAAGAATGTAAGGAACAAGTCAAGTATTAGTGACCAAACTGAGCTGAAAACACAGAAATGATTAACAAGTCAGGCCTACCATGATCTCAGTTTCCTAAAAGATCGTGAGAGTATTTAGGGGCAAAAAAGTAAATTATTACCCCAATTCAAATACTAGCCATAGGCTTTAGTCTTCTTTCCAATAAAATACACGTATCAACTATTTCCCTCATTCCTTAACGAGAGCACAAGCACGAAAGGATGACACAGAAGTCACTTTGAGCACCTCTAGAGAATGCACACCTGAGGTAATATTATTCATCAGTATATAAATCGCATTTACTAATAATATCAGTTATTTACAGAAGCAATAATTGCTTTAGGATACTTCAAGGTACAAATATTTATCTTTACTATTAAAATTATTAAATTATTAAAATTCAAGATAAAAAAGATCATACAAACCAAAATTTAACAGTGAAAAAAATATGGTTAAACGTTGTGTCTAAATTATTTTTTTAAAAGAAACAGGCATTAAAACAGGTTTCAAAGAAAGAAAGATATCATAGAAAACAGTAATTCTGTATCTGAAAAGAAAAACACCTTAGCATTTGCCCAGAAGACACTGCCTGAACCTCCCATCCATCCTTCTAAATTTGGGGAGTCCTAAGAAATCCTGTGTCAGCAATCAAAGCCAGTGCTGTAACCCAACTATAGCAATCCACTTTCAAAATTCTTAAAAAACCCATTTGGGGTTTGTCGGTAGGAGGTAAATTAAAGCCTTATGTACTGAGAAGCAAATAATTTGAAAAATGTACAGGGGCAATGAACCCTGAAGTTATCAGGCATCGAAATGACTATAAAAGTGTTTTGTATAGTTTACCAAGAAGATCCAAATTTTCTATTTTTCATCTATTTTCTAAAAATGTATAAGAACTGTTGAACTTGGCCCTCGGGCTTAAAACACTACTTAGCAACTGTTAATTTACCCAAGCATCTTTTCTAGTTTTTAAGTTGAAATAAAATCTATATGACATCCAAGTAACTGAACAGGACAGATTTTTCTGAATCAAATTAAACAATGCAATGATTTTCTGGTAGCAAAAATACATTACTACATAAAACATTTATCAGGTATTCTTAAGTGGACAATAAAAAGAAACCTGAATTAAACTGAAGTCTAGTAATATTAAGGAACTAATCTCAGAAATGTTGCTACAAGTCCTAACCACTTTCAAAACAGAATTCTACCTCCAATATACAGATCTATTCAAATAGGAAAAGGAAAAAATCCACTTTCATATTAACTATTAGGCAAAAAAAAAAAAAAAAATCGTCTTCGTAGTTGAATTTTTAAAGACGCTTTCTATAAAGAGACTACTTAGTACCATGCTGAAATTTTCAGTAACTAGAAAATTTAAATGTAGTCAGTATGATGGGAATATTTTCTTTGGTCTCTTTCAGGTCTGAGAATATTTTAAGTCTTGAGTTATTTTTACATGCTCTTCTTGAAGGAACTGATTTCTCTACCCTTAAGTTTTGTATCTTAAAATGTTTGAGAAATGGTAAAAACAGAAATAATCAATTTTCTTTTTCAACAGAGGGGTCCATGCAAGGCTACCTTTGTCAAGAGTATATAAGAGAATACCATCTTAAAGCTCATTTTTAGATTTTTTTCAATTGTTTTACTATAAAGAATTTAACAAAGAAGTTTACTAAATAAATAACAGACTTGAGAAACAGAAGAATTCTATAATGCCTTATCCGACCCCAAGTCTACTAGCCCAAGCATCACTAAAACTAGTTAAATGCTAATTATACAAGAGGCAATTTGCCAGTAATTGAAAAAACGCCTACGAAATTAACAAGTGAATACTATCTGACACAAGAAAGCTGGCAATGGTTATAGAGGCTTTTGCCTTCTAAAACCAGAATCAGAACTCAAGACGATTAATCAACATTTTAACACTTCCCATCTGTAAGCTCAAGGTAGTGCTTACTGTCACTTGACAAGTTGCTTAGCATTGCAAAATTTGATAATTCATGTCTTACTGAATTTTTACTGACTTGGAAGAAAATAAAACACCAATTAAAAGCAGATGTCACCTTTAATTCTAACTGGCTGACAAAGTTCTAATTTTTTTACCCAGTGCAGAGACAGAACGCCTGTAGATGACAGTTTGGACAGTTAAATATTTAAAGTCACTGATATCCCCCCACAAATTTGCAAGTGATTTTCCAGAACTTAATCCCATGGGGCTTTTTTATCTGGCAAACATCCAAAAGGAATAGTTTCAAGTAGACATCTAGAAGGTAAATTTATTGTTACATTTTTGCAAAGGCTACAAATACTGATCAGAACATTACTAAGCTAATATCCTCAAGATTCCCAGCTTTATCTTCATAAACATAAAAAATTTTCCAAAAACCACATTGCTCCATGTTGCTCCTCTATTAAAATCTAGCTTAAAAAAAACACAAAAAACTAGTATAAAGATTTAATAAACTGTGCTTAACATACATTCATGTTTAAACGATCCAAGGGCTGGGCTTCCCTGGTGGCACAGTGGTTGAGAGTACGCCTGCCGATGCAGGGGACACGGGTTCGTGCCCCGGTCCGGGAAGATCCCACATGCCACGGAGCGGCTGGGCCCGTGAGCCATGGCCGCTGAGCCTGTGCGTCCGGAGTCTGTGCTCCGCAAAGGGAGAGGCCACAACAGTGAGAGGGCTGCGTACTGAAGAAAAAAAAAAAAAAAAAGATCCAAGGGGTAAATCATATCCAACTGAACTTACCATAACATAATAACAATCTGATTTGAGTACTGATATTTTTCAATGTCTTTCAATACTGTATTGCTAGTCATAAGTTCACTCAATTTTGCTTCTACTGAGTTCTGAACAAAACTTCTTAAATTCAATGTTTTGAAAAACACCACAAAAATAAATAAGTAGACAGACTGATGACCATACTAACACCCAACTGACAACATTAATATCTACTTTCCTGCAATAAACCCAAATTTCCATATATATATGTAAATAAACTTAAAATGTATAAACAATTACAACATTATTAACCTTCTAAAGATAGCTAGGCTAGTGTTTCCTAATGCTACTGTTTCTATGCATAAAGTAACTTAGAATAAAATCCTGAGATCTAAAAATGCTTCATTATAATACAATAGGTTTTTCTACAAGAAGAAAACTTCTGGATTTTCCCAAACATCCCGATTTCAAAGACACTATAATAAATAGAGTCCCGGCCCAATGTCCAGCAACACTGACCACAGCCTCCACAGATTACCCCTGAATGATCTAAGCAAGCTTTCAAAAGCCAGAACAAGCTGCTACCAATCAGGCAAAGAGGGAAAATGAATCCCAGAAGGAATCACCACAGAGATCCCAGTCATAATAACAGGGTCCCTAGGAGCTGTAAAGGCCTAGCAAGGCTTTGCTTGCGTCTACTCTTTACATAACAATCAGACTTGGCTTAGCAGTCAGAAGGGGTAAAGGAACCAGGTTGATCCTCTATTGTTCACTTCCTAGGTCTAACGGAGTATTTGCACTTTAACAGAAAGTCTGTCATGAAAGAAGAATTTGAGGAAGATGAAATGGAAAGGTGGTCACAAAAAGGGGATTTAAGGGAGTGGCCTACCTGTGACAACTTTTGTAGACCTAATCTTTGCATTTCCATCCTGCTTCATGCATTGCTAATCAGAGATCCACTGGAAGCTTCAGAACCAACTGAAAGGCCTGGCAGGGTATTTGGTTTTCCATTCTTCTACTCTGTTTATTCCCAATATATATTCATCAGGCTTAGAAACAACTCTTGAACAAGGGCAGCCACTCAGCAATGAAATGTAAATTACTGACATGTGCTGAAACCTGGACTTGCCACCACTAATGAGCACATTAAAGGAAAAATGCTCACTAGATGACTGCAACCTTTTTACTGAACCCAGTGTGCATGGAAAGCCACAATTCAACATCAATTAAAAGAGCTAGCTGCAAAACAGTAACAGAGCAGCGCTGTCACCACTTTTAATACCTCAGAGACCAAAAAGCTAAGACAAACATGAAATTTTTACACTTCATCGACTAAAAATGTTGTGCAAAACATTATCGTAAATGTGGTCCACTGCGGTTAAGATTTGTGAATCACTATTTCAAACAGTTTCTTAAGAGTGAAGAAAATAAGATATCTGGTGGTTTAAAAGAAAATCAACAAGGTATTAATCTATTGCTTTATTCATTAATGCAGTCAACAAATTCTAGACTTAGTGATCTAAAACTCACCAAAGACTTGGCAAGACTAAAATTATATAAAGCTTGTCAAGAAAAAATTTATAAACCATAAACTAATGATTTAGATCTCAAAATAAGCAAAATACTTGGTTTATATGAGCAGGGGCTCATATATAGAGAGGCAAAGACTATTATTTATCATAATCTAATCTGCAATTTAAAATGGAAAATTCTGAAATAAAATGTGAACAGACATCTAGTAGCTATTATTAACTTTTAAAATATAATTTTCACAGTTAAAATAAATTTTTAATCAAAATTTCAAAGTAAATGTGGCAAAAGAATGAATGAATAAAGGTATCATGAGTTAATTCACTATTAAGTTATTGTGTGAGAAATATTTTTCCAAAGAATACTATAATACAAGTCAGCACTCGTAGTATTAACATGTTTGAATATAATTTAATCTTTCTTTGATGACCTAAAAAGCATAGCCGATTCTTAAATGCCCTAAAAAATTAATAACAACAAATACTGTACAACAATGTTAAAAATCTGGTTATTTTCTCTTTGTGGTTTCTGGCTAAATTTAAGTTTTCTATATAATGCTGTGCAGTTAAACTCCAGCTTTTTAGAACCCTCAGGGCTTGAAAACACAACAGGCTTTACTCAAAAGAACTGATAACCTACTAGTATGTGATTAGGAAAATCATTTTATTTCTGATTCAGTTTCTTCATCTAAAATTTAGAGATAATGATACTGCAGAATATACACAGGTGGGGGGAGCACATGTGAAACCACTTTTTATACTATTTGACAATCCCCTAAACAAGAGATTCATTAGTTCACTAGGAACCCAAGACCTCATTCCTCTCCTATCAGAAACCCATTTAACAAAGTCTTCTCTCTTATTCAGAAATATACTTGCCTATCCATCAGGAATCCAGGAGCTTTGACTTTCTTTCTCCTTGAAGAAAAGGTACACTTGTCCAGGTGATTCCCTCAGAGGATATAAGTATGTGTCTACCTTCTACAGGAGATATACTTCGGCATTACTGGTTACTTTTTGACACCTCAGAAGGATTATTTTATCTTCTATCTCTTCTTATTCCTTATTCGATATCTTTTAGTATCTGTAGTTCCTCATCCCCACTGCTGTTTTTAACCTCTACCAACTTCTGTTATTGCTACTAAGGCCCATACACGCCACTCACTAGAACTGTACTGGTCAAGGCCTCAGAAAAGGGAGGCCTCCAACACGTGTCCCTGGTGGCTGAAGCAGCTGCCACATGCTGACTCACCCAGGACAGCCACACCTCAGACTCCACTGCAAACTACCACCGCTGCTTTCCACTGTTCTCTTTTTTTTTTTTTCCTATGTGCTTTTCTTCTTATTTCAACTGCTTCTTTTCCTCACTTCCAGCTTTTAAGGGGAAAAGCTTAACTTTTGCAAACAACTCTTTATACAGTCCCTGTATCAAGAGGTCTAACAAATTATAATTATAAAATTATATAGTTATAGTCTGCCAGGAAAAAATAATGATGGGTGAGAAAAAAAACAAAAAGGTGAAAACTTCTTAAGGTTTTATTTTGTTTTGCTCTACAACGAGTTGTACAATCTCTTCTTCAGAGGTAGTACAGCCAGAAAATAGGAGTACAGCCGATGCTTGGGTTCAAATCCTTGCCCAGGCACTAAGAGCTGTGTGAGCAACTTGCTTAAACCCAACTTCCTTTTGCTTCTTTTACCTATAAAGACAGTACTATCCACTTGTAGGGCTATTATGAGAAGCAAATGAGTTAGTACATGTACAGTGCTTGGAACAGTGCCTGGCACACAGTAAATACTCAAAAAAGTTAATTTGCTGAAGGTAGAAATCTCATCAATTTATATCATGGTCACAATCAACCTTGCTGCTTGTACTCTTATCTAAACTCACATTTCCTGTTTGTCTTTCTCTACTATTCACTTTTTAAATTCCTTTTGCTTTTAAATGGTGTGATAAAGAATAATAACAGCAGGAATGATGATAAAAATCACAGAGTCTTTATACACTATACTAATAAGTACAGGCACAAATTAAAACTCCAAAGCATAAAGACGGCAAAACAAATTTACCATTATATATATAAGGAAGACATCAGACTTCCCTGGCGATCCAGTGGTTAAAACTCCACGCCTCCACTGCAGGAGATGTGGGTTTGATCCCTGGTTGGGGAACCAAGATCTCGCATGCCACACAGCACAATCAATCAATCAAGACACAGCCACATTATACTAAAAGTCATATACAGAAATCCAATATATGATTTTCTTTCATGCAAAAGGAATTAACAGGAAATAATAGATCCTAACAAATACTTGTTAATTTTTTTAAGCAATAAAAATATATTTCAAATTAGCTTGGTGTGAACAGCAAAGAGGTTAAACCTATTTCTAAAAGTCTGTCTCATTTGTTTGGAAATGTATGTAAGCGATTCCATTAAAACTGAAGAACTGGGACTTCCCTGGTGGCACAGTGGTTAAGAATCCGCCTGCCCATTCAGGGGACATGGGTTCAATCCCTGGTCCGGGAAGATCCCACATACCGCACAGCAACTAAGCCCATGCGCCACAACTACTGAGCCTGTGCTCTAGAGCCCATGAGCCGCAACTACTGAGCCCGCACACACAACTACTGAAGACTGCGTACTCTACAGCCCATGTGCCACAACTACTGCGCCCATGCACCACAACTACTGAAGCCCGCGTGCTCTAGGGCCCATGTGCTGCAACTATTGAAGCCTGTGCGCCTAGAGCCCATGCTCCGCCACAAGAGAAGCCACCGCAATGAGAAGACCGTGCACCGCAACAAAGAGTAGCCCCCGTTCACCGCAACTAGAGAAAGCCTGCATGCAGCAATGAAGACCCAATGCAGCCAAAAATAAAATAAAGTGGTTAATTGAAAAAACAAAACAACAAAAACTGAAGAATTATTAACGATTGGTAAAATGGTAAATAACAGGAATTCAGAAATGAGTTAAGTAAAGGTCCTTGACTGACATCTAACTAATTATAAAGCCAGAAAAGGATGTGGTAGTGGGTTGGGAAGGGCAGACAGACAAGTCTTGCTCTTTCTTCCTAGAATGCTCTTCTCCCATGAAGTCCCAGTTTACAGG
Organism: Pseudorca crassidens; assembly: GCF_039906515.1. Classification (NCBI taxonomy): domain Eukaryota; kingdom Metazoa; phylum Chordata; class Mammalia; order Artiodactyla; family Delphinidae; genus Pseudorca; species Pseudorca crassidens. Next base: position 11,406,607 of record NC_090313.1, read on the forward strand.
TCACCTTCTCAGAGAGGTTTTTTTGGCACCACTTTATCCAAAGAGGCCACCTGTTCACCTTCTGGCACAGTGTTTCTCAAACTTTTTGGGACCAGAATCTCTTTACAGTTTTAAAAAAACTGATGATCTCAGAAAGCTTTTGCTTATGTGTGTTATATCTATCAATATTTACCATATTAAAATGAAGAAAATGTTTAAGTATTTATTATTTTTAAAAGAATAAACCCATTTAAATTTAACAATTAGAATTAACAAATAAATGAGTATGAGTGGAAATGTTTTATATTTTTTTCAAATCTCTACCATCCGGCTTAATAGAACACAGCTGGATTCTCCTATCTGGTTCTGCATTCAATCTGTTGTGATAACATACATCATGTAGCCGCTGAAAAACTCTACTGCACAATCGTGAGAGAATGAGGGGGAAACTATTTTGAAAACAGTTTTTACTTGGCAGAGTCTGTGAAAGAGTCTCAGGGATCCCCACATGCCAATACTCTATTGCATCATCCACTTGTGTTTTCTTTATAGCACTCATCATGATCTGAGTCTGATTCATTTATTATATGCCTCCCTGTACTAGAAAATAACCCCATGAAAACTCAGATTTAAAAAAAAAAAAAAAACTCAGATTTTTGTCGTGTTCACCCTGAATATATGTAGTATCTAGAACAGTGATCAGTACCTTGGCACTCATGCCAGAAAGTATGAGGTAAACCTCCTATGTAAATGAAACGGTCTCTCTTCTATTTTTGTAATCCATCCAAAAATAATCCACATAGATTCTTAAGCTTGCTAGGTAAACTCACTTGAGTTCACCTGTTTGGTTCCTTGCAATTAGAAATCATATATGCCATCAGTTGAAGTGGCTCATCCTACCGTACTACATCCTTTTTCCAAACTGCCAAGTGTTAACGGATATTCCGTGAGGGCAGGGAATTAACGGTCTAATGAAGTAACATGACAAAGGAAGGACTTCTCAAATTTTTCTTCTATTGTAAACAAAACGCAATGAATCAAAATGTGATTATTTCTTTGGGCAGTTAATCTGTCTTGGAGATAATTTTCTTTGTCTACTTTAATCCAAACACACATCATAAGAATAGAGCATGGTAAGAGCTCTTTGAAAAATGCAGTTCTATGTAATAGTCTTCGCAGAAGTAGCCTATCATCGTAAGACATAAAGCATAAATACTTTAATGTGATACCTAGAATAATAAAAGTTATGTGGTTTTTTTTTTTTTTTTTGCAGTACGCGGGCCTCTCACTGTTGTGGCCTCTCCCGTTGCACAGCACAGGCTCCGGACGTGCAGGTTCAGCAGCCATGGCTCACGGGCCCAGCCGCTCCGCGGCATGTGGGATCTTCCCGGACCGGGGCACAAACCCGCGTCCCCTGCATCGGCAGGCAGACTCTCAACCACTGCGCCACCAGGGAAGCCCCTAAAAGTTACTTTTTATTGCTCTAGATTAAGCCCTTTTAACAAGTGGATTTTTCTTTTTTGTATCCAGTATTACACAGGAGGGAGTTTCTTATGTATCTACCCTCTAGTCTAATAACCAGTTTATACACATGAGAAGGATTCTTCTCATGACTCTTTGTGATGGCTATATTTGCGCCAACATGAGATAAACCAAAACGAGCTGGAAAAACTTAATGTTTTTAGATACCATACTTTGACTTTAATTTGGTGTCTACTCTATTAATCTTAAAAGATAAAGACAAAACATTGTTCTATTTCTTCTGCTCATGAAAATATCAAGTATAATTAATGAAGAAGACTAAAAGCAGACATTTTGGTAACAAAGGAACATTCCAAAGACAAAGGCTGAAATCCCCTCATACTGGATGGATGTGAAGAAGAGATTTAATGTCTCCTGTGTTTAATATGTTCTCCAAGACACTCAAGTTAACACTGAACCCATTATATACTGTATGATATTCCAGCCTCTTGGAACAATATAAGATTAAAAAAAAAAAAAACTATTTCTTCTGAGCTTAATGTATTTCCTTTCATGGATTTCTTTTCATGAAAAGCTTCAAACATAAGCAAAAGTAGGCAGATGGTATAATAAATTCCCAGTTATTCATCACTCAGATTCAATTATTGTAAAACTGATATTAAATTTGTATTTCAAAAAAAAAAAATTTGTATTTCAGCAATATTGTAACCAAGTTAGCCTTCTAAATACCATGCCATTGTACAATTAATAATATCAAACACTGAGCTAATACGTGATACCCTAGTGAAATATACTGACATTTTATATATAACATATAAATATATAACTCATTCTGTCTATACACTCAATATATTTTATATAAATTGTGGCGTTCTAATCAACAGCAGCATCTATCATTTATCATCAAAACATTTCCTTACAAATAAAGTATAACGGTTAAGAAATGTACCATAATTTCTATCTAATGATATGTTATTTCTCTCAACAACTGTATTCCACAACAAACTACCATGTGAAAGACTGAATAAAAAGCTAAGAAAATGCACACATCAGCAAATACGCCCTAAGTACGTGGGAAGTACACACATACAAGAAAGGAATACTCGCTGCTAATGCAAATTAGCATATCACACGTTGTATTCAATATGGTACCTCAGAATCTTTGTAACAATATCTTTAAATAAGGTCCAGTCCAAAAACAAAGCCCCAGAAATGATCTCATTATTTCTGCCTCTTTGCCCATTTTAGATAGCGTGCATTTAAAAGCATAATTTTAGAATGTATCTGGGGCAGCAGGAATCATTAAATATATGTAACCGTGATAATTAATATCACTTCATTTAATCCAACAAAATCCTCAATCTATTACCTTTATTAGAATAACAACAAAGATCTTTCCTACTAAATTCGAAGCATAAATGGATAAAAATAAATAAATGGGTAAAAATAAATTTTAAGAGATTACAAAGTTACTATAAGTTAAAAATAGCATTACAACATTAAAACACAGAGAGGCTACTCAAAGTGCCCCTCCTACATTTATTTCCAGAATTCCAAATTTTAATTAAGCAACTTCTCTCATCTAATGAAGAGTTAACTAGCACGTACTGAAAGGCTGCTGAGTGATACAGAAGAATTTCAAAGTATAATTTCCACCTTCTACTCGTGTACAAATTGGGTGACAATCAACAGATAAACAAGATGTGGTATATCCATACAGCAGACTATTATTCAGCCTTAAAAAGGAAGGAAATTCTGACATATGCTACAACATGGATGGAGTTTGAGGACATTGTGCTAAGTGAAATAAGCCAGTCACAAAAGGACAAATATTGTATGATTCCACTTATGAGTTACCCAGAGTAGTTAAATTCAGAGACAAAGTATAACAGACATTACCAGGGGAAACATAATGTTACTATTTAATGGGCACAGAGTTTCAGTTCTGGATGATGAAAGAATTCTGGAGATGAATACTAGTGACAGTTATACAATGTATCAATAAATGTACTTAATGCCACTAAACTGTACACCTGAAAATGGATAAAAGGGTAAATTTTATGTTATGTATGATTTACCACATTTAAACATAAAAATAAACTTTAAAAAAATTCTTCTACATAACCTAAAAATGGACCAAAATAAAAATCAATATTAATTTCAACTGAATGATATTTGGGTCATTAATGAAGGAAATATCTTAACTCATTTCAAACATGTTTAAAGGAGAATTTATGACTTTTTCCATGGAATTTATAATATACGCAGATGAAATACATATGACAACGCAACATAGAGGATGGAGATGGAGAGAGAGGGAAAGTGGGCTACATGACTGCAAAATTTCTACATTGCACATAAAATGGTAAAATACTAAGTTCAAGTAGACCATACAAAGTTAAGGATGTATATCGTAACCCTTAGGAAAACCACTAAAAAATGTAAAAGATAGATCCAGTAGATAAATTTAAATGGAATTCCAACAATTAAAATAATCCAAAGAAGATAGGAAAGGAAAGCAGAAGGAAAAAAAGAGGAGACAACCTGAAAACAAATAAAAAAAGGGTAGACATAAGTCCAGTCACGTCAGTAATTTATTATTTTTTTTTTTTTTTGCGGTACGCAGGCCTCTCACTGTGTGGCCTCTCCCATTGCGGAGCACAGGCTCCGGACGCGCAGGCTCAGCGGCCACGGCTCACAGGCCCAGCCACTCCATGGCATGTAGGATCTTCCAGACCGGGACACGAACCTGTGTCCCCTGCATCGGCAGGTGGACTCTCAACCAATGCGCCACCAGGGAAGCCCACATCAGTAATTTATTAAATGGTAATAGATTCTACTGAAATTGCACAGTGGTGATAGTTACATAACTTGGTGAATAAACAAAAAAATCAGATTTTTACATTATAAAAGGGTGAATGTTATGATGTAAATTGTATCTCAGAAAAAGCTGTTATTAAAGAAAATAAATTAAGGCAACCCAAAAGCTTAAAAGACCAAACACCACAATTAAACAATACAGATTATCAGAATGATTAGAAAAGCATGGCCCTCCAAAAATGGGCAGAAGACCTAAATAGACATTTCTCCAAAGAAGATATACAGATTGCCAACAAACACATGAAAGGATGCTCAACATCACTAACCATTAGAGAAATGCAAATCAAAACTACAATGAGGTATCACCTCACACCAGTCAGAATGGCCATCATCAAAAAATCTACTAACAGTAAATGCTGGAGAGGGTGTGGAGAAAAGGTAACCCTCTTGCACTGTTGGTGGGAATGTAAATTCATACAGCCACTATGGAGAACAGTATGGAGGTTCCTTAAAAAACTACAAATAGAACTACTATATGACCCAGCAATCTCACTACTGGGCATATACCCTGAGTAAACCATAATTCAAAAAGAGTCATGTACCACAATGTTCACTGCAGCTCTATTTACAATAACCAGGACATGGAAGCAACCTAAGTGTCCATCAACAGATGAATGGATAAAGAAGATGTGGCACATATACACAATGGAATATTACTCAGCCATAAAAAGAAACAAAATTGAGTTATCTGCAGTGAGGTGGATGGACCTAGAGTCTGTCATACAGAGTGAAGTCAGAAAAAGAAAAACAAGTACCATATGCTAACACATATGTATGGAATCTAGAAAAACAAAAAAAAGGTTCTGAAGAACACAGTAGCAGGACAGGAATAAAGACACAGACATAGAGAACGGACTTGAGGACAACGGGGAGGGGGAAGGGTAAGCTGGGACGAAGTGAGTGGCATGGACACATATACACTACCAAATGTAAAATCGATAGCTAGTGGGAAGCAGTGGCATAGCACAGGGAGATCAGCTCGGTGCTTTATGCCACCTAGAGGGGTAGGATAGGGAGGGTGGGAGGGAGACGCAAGAGGGAGGAGATATGGGGATGTATGTATATGTATAGCTGATTCACTTTGATATAAAGCAGAAACTAACACACCACTGTAAAGCAATTATAATCCAAGATATATTAAAAAAAAAAAAAAAAAAAGCATGACCCAACTACATGAGGGCTACAGGAGACATGTTTTCAATATAAGAGTCAGATGGAGAAAAACAAATCCTGCCAACAGTAAGCATAAGACACTTGAGAGTCTTCAGAGTCAAACATTAAGCAACTTGTCCAAGATCACAGGGATATGAAGTGGCGGAGCAAGAATTTTAACTCTGACTCCAGACTGTGCTAATACTGCAGGGGAGGGAAAGAAGAGGGAGAAGGAAAGCCCGAGTATAAAATTCAAACTATTTTAACCTCAAGCAAAGGGCAGAAAATCCCAGCCTCATCAAATCCCAGATTCTTAACCTTCCTATTGAAATCACCCGCCAAACCCCACAACTCTAAATGTATTTGCCTTATCTACATCCTTAAAGACTCCCTAAAAATAGAAGATTTTTCTTTTTCAGGTATCCACTTTAGAGCATTTCTACTCAGCATCATCTTCAAATTCTTCAACAAACAGTCTAGAAGCTGAACTCTAATCCAACATGTTCTCAAACATCTCAAAGGACATTCTGTTATGATAAGGGTTTTATGAAGCTTGTTTCATAGGTATTCATTAAGCCTTTTGAACATGACATATTTAAAGTCACAATTTAAAACATATTACAAAATTGCTGTCAAAAGGATAAGAGTCACCAAATCTCTCCTCTAAATTCAGGGAGACATTATTAATTCAACATAAGTATCCCAGAGAGGAAAAAGGCATCAGTGACTCTTCTGTAGCTCTACCAGCTCACTCAAGTATTATACTTTACCTATAAAGTCAGCAAAACCAAGTGAAGACAGTTACTTTCACCGGCATCCAAGATCACAAGACCAAAAAAAACAAAAGAAATACTCTGTTTTTAGACCTTAACAATGGTACACCAATGAGGGGGAAAAAGGGAGCAGAAAGAGAACAACTTCCACCAATAGTTTAAAAAAAAAAAAAAAAGGTGCCAGCCAAAGCTATCAATTAAAAACAAAACACTAACAATCCAGTCTAGTTCCAATTCATCTTAGAAGTAGTTTGGAACATTTACTGAGCATGGGATTTACAGTCAAAGACTTTTGTAAGAAACTATACTCTCACTTTCTAGCTATGTGACATTGGGCAAGTCATTCATTCTGAGATTGTTCTCTCTTCTATAAATCATAATACACCACAGATTGTCATAAAGATTAAATAAGAATGTTGCAAGTATATCTGCAGGTAGGTGTTCCACATCTATTTTTAAGAGCCTGGAGAAGGGAAGAAAAGTTCTGTGCCACTTCTTTTCTTATGAACAAACAAAATCCTACTTCAGCAAATAAGAGTACCCTGTATAACAAATCTACAGCAAATTCTAGCAGGCAAACACACACGCATGCGTGCGCTCCAGAAGAATACAAATTTGGTAGCAGTGGCAGTCTCTAGGAATTTAAACTGGGGGCTGGGGTCAGAGGTTCACAGATGGAAGAAACCTTATTTTTCAATGTATACATGTGACTTAAGTTTCTGAAGATTTTACATTCTCAAATTTTTTTCACTTTAACATAATAAAATCAAAGACCTGTGTCCAAAATGGAAATTCTAATAATGTTAATGGTAAGAATATCTATGTAGTTAAAACTAGATGTCTAAAAAATACAGTGTAGTATTAACCTTTCTTAAGCCACGACGTATGTCACACACAAAACATACTTCCAGGAGCTACCCAGATCACAACCTATATAGATAAAATAGGAGTTATAAACAAATTTGGGCTTGCAAGGTCTACGGCTCTCTTTTTTTTTCCTACTCAAGAAAAAGTTTTTTTCAAATATGAGTGAATAGGGTATCATATTGATCGTTTTAAATTCACTCTAAACTATTTTAAGAACAAAAATATTGTTAAATAACATCATTAGAAAACTTGATAACTTCATAATTTTAGTATCAGTTGCCAAGTACTTAAAGCACATTTCACAACTCTAACACACCATGGATTACAACCTCACGACAGAAGACCGATGACCTAGCAAAAGGCTTTCTTCAAATTTCTATCTACACAACCTGATCATGTGCTGCCTCTGTTATTATAAAGTGCGGGAACAGATTTCTATGGGCTTTGGCTAAGTTCCCTACAGTTACCTGGTTTTCACTGTTTGGTTTCTCACTCTTTCCAACTAAGCAAACCAGGGTACAGTTTTTTTTTTTAAGTGCTCTGTACTTATGGTCAGCCAACCTAGGTCAAGTCCTGATTCTATTACTTACCAATATAGTGTGACTGTTGGCAAGTCACTGCACCTGAGTCTCAGTTTTCTTTTTGTTAAATGGTTGCATGAATTAAATGAAATCATATATGTCAAAGTATTTTTAAATTACATTATCATGCGTATGTGTATAGGAATAATATATCAGATTATTAATCTCAACAAGAAAAAAATCTACACGCACAAAATACACATTAAAACTACCAGATTAATTTCCCCAAAATGCTAATTTTAACTATCTCATTCTCAAAAAAAGAATAAAAAAAACAACTCTTCAGTAGCTCTCCCCATCTACTGAAGTAATAATTATTAACTAACACCTGTAATGATAAGGTGATTTGCCTTATCTTATCAATGCCAGATTCTGTGCTAAGTTCTTTATACATGTTGTTTCTAACTTTCACAACAACCCTACAGGGTAGGTGTCATTCTCTTCATTTTAAAGATGAAAAAACTTGAGCTATTTCCCAATTTCGCTATTATGAACCTTACAATGAACATTTTTAAAGTACATCTTTGTAGGTGAAATTCTTAAGAGTGGAAATGTTGAGTCAAAGAATATATACGTTTTAAATTTTGGTAATACCAGCAAATTTCTGGAACAAAAAAAAAAGATAAAAGGGGGCTGAAATAATTTATACTCCCAAGAACAAGACACTTCCTGTACACTTGTCTACCCTGGATGTTACAGCTATTTTTTAAAAGTATGGTTAATCCAATGGATAAAAAAAATCTCATTATTGTTTTTGAAGTAGTTACATTCCTTACCTTGCTAAAAAGTCTCCAACAAAAGGTGATAAAAAAATACAATCATCAAACCTCAACTGCTTCCCACAGTTCCCTTCTCCACCCTCAATGCTGAGCATTCTGGATAGAACACACTATCTGTATGCATATATACACATATCTTCTAAATACATGGATAAGACCCATACATGAAACACAAATTATTGAATCTAACATAAATTTCTCATAAAGATAACTACTGTAACTTATAATGCTGTGCTGCATTAAAATATGATATGACAACATGAAAAAACATACACATAAAAACCAGAAAGATAACTAAAAACACTATGAAATCTCTTTAAATCTCATTTAATCTTTAAACCACTTTTTCCAGGGGCAGATAGTTTAACTTTTCAACCCCCTTTCGTAAACTCCAAAAGAATTCCTTTTCTTAACTCTAACAGTCCTCACAGCCTTCCACTACTGTTCCTTTACTGCTCAGAATACAAGGAGCCCAGAGAGGAAATACAGAATAAAAAACATTTTGGAAATAAAATGTGTGCTCAGCATATTAAAACTACTGAAAATTACTATTCTTTATAAGGATTATTTGTAGCTTTGAATTTTCCATTAATTGTTTAAGCAAAGACATGATTTTGTTTAAATCATGTACAGTAGGGATTCTATATAATCTGATCCCATTTCGTGTAAATTAAGCATAAAGAATAATTCGTCTTGGGCTTCCCTGGTGGTGCAGTGGTTGAGAGTCCGCCTGCCGATTCAGGGAACATGGGTTCGTGCCCTGGTCGGGGAAGATCCCACATGCCGTGGAGTGGCTGGGCCCGTGGGCCATGGCCGCTGAGCCTGCGCGTCCGGAGCCTGGGCTCCACAGCGGGAGAGGCCCGTGTACCGCAAAAAAAAAAGAATAATTAGTCTTGTAAAGAAAACATACAAAGTTTAGAATGCTTTTAACAATTGGCTTATGGTACTTTCTAAAGCAAATAAATAGCACAAACTCAGAAAAAAAATTCAAGAAATCATCTTATTCAAAGCTGTTAACTAAAAACAATATACCAGATGATAAGGCACAAATAGTTTTTCTATAAACAAAGTAAATATTATGCTGATCTTTGAACAGCAATTTAAAGAAAAAGAAACAAAAAACAGAACCAGAAATTAATGAGGGGCAGGGAACCTCCACATTTGATTACATTTCAAACATAAGTTACAGCATACATAAGTTATAGTAAAAGGAACTCCACAGTATTAAAGTTTAAAAATTTCTTTTCCAGACTTCCCTGGTGGCACAGTGGTTAAGAACCCACCTGCCAATGCAGGGAACATGAGTTGGAACCCTGGTCCGGGAAGATCCCACAAGCCGCGGAGTAACTAAGCCCATGCGCCACAACTACAGAGGCTGTGCTCTAGAGCCCGTGAGCCACAACTACTGAAGCCCGCACGCCTAGAGGCCATGCACCGCAAGGAAGAGTAGACCCCGCTCACCGCAACTAGAGAAAGCCCTCGCACAGCAAAGAAGACCCAATGACAGCCAAAAATAAAATAAACTTTAAAAAAGATTTCTTTTCCATATTCTGCTCATCTTTCTTGCCAAAAGTTGCTGCCAACATAGTAATCTATTACCACTATCTTAGAAATCAGATTCTAAGAATATTCCCAGTTTGAGACAATAACTATCAAATTTCAATGGTTCGTCACCAACCACACAAACAATGTTGATATGCATAACAAAATCTGTATGCAATTTTATTTCACTGTTATTTTTATGGAACTCACCAGCTATAGCCAGATATTTCAAAAGGTCCATTTTAAATGGCATACTCCAATGGGAAAAGTTTTTAAGCTAGGAAAATTATATCCCAAATAAGAATGTTGCCATGATGCACAAAAAGAGAGGTTAGTTATCACCAGCTACATATTTTCATGGTGAATAAAAACACATGGCAATACCGCTTTCTAGTTACAAAACAGTCCCTTCTGTGACAGGAGGAAAGTTTTCTTGCAGGTTACTGTTCCGTAATTCTTAATCTAATAATATTTACTTAATCTTTCCATTACATTCATTGAACTCACTACGTAGAAATCATTAGAATATAAAACAAAAGGGAAACAAAGAATGAGAAGACCAAGTCTCTTACCTTAAGAGGACATTAAAATACAGAAACAATTTTTACATAATATGGAAGGTGGTATGCCAGATAAGGAAAAAAAAATTTTAATGCTCTAGAAGACAGAGGAAAGAGATTACTTCTCACCAGAAGAACACGGAAAACTAGCCTGGTAGGGGTAACATGAACTGTGCTTTTAAGAATAGACAGTAGTAAGAAATGTGGGACCAGGGGACAGGTGTGACCACTGAGGAGAGTGATGGAAAAGACAGAACAGGAGAGAACCAGCCACATTTGGGAATAGCATGCTGTCTGGTTTGCCTAAGGCATAACATTGATAAAGGAAAATGGAGGAGATAAAATTAGAAAAGCAAATGAGAAAGGAAGGTAGTCATACATTTTATACCCTTTTCTCTAACATGAAACCCCTGACGGCACAATCTTATCTTCATTTACAGAGAACTTGAACTTCTTCATAATATTTTTTTCCCTTAAGTCATTTGTGTAGCTGACTTATTTTCCACAACATGACTGTGAGCTCCTCATGAGCAGGCGGCACATCCAATTCATTTTTATATCCTTCTCAAATGCCTTGAACATAGCTATCAAATAAGCCCTTTTTAATGACTGAATAAATGCATGAATAAATATACTTGTCATATAATTTCACTTCTCCCAGACTCAGATATTCATCTATACCAGGAGCCGGCAAACTTTTTCTATAAAGGGCCATACAGTGAATATTTATTTACAGGCCACTCGGTCTCTGCTATAGCTACGCAACTCTGCTGTTCTAGAGCAAAAGCAGCCACAGACAAGAGGTAAGTGAACAAGCAGGGCTGTGTGCCAATAAAACTTAATTCACAAAAACAGGCAGCAGCTGCATTTGGCCCATGGACCACAGTTTAGAGACTCCTCACCTATACAAACTTAAATATATTATATTGTACAAATACATTTAAAATGTATTATATTCAAATCATTTTCTTACATAATGACAGAACCTCAGCCAAAATTTCAAACTAGACGATAATAAAAAGGGGTATAAACAGGAAAATGTGGATACACTACACAAAACCTGGTAAACCTGGACCTTTGGATACTTACACCTAATACACCTCTCCAGACATGTGTTACTATTATCCACCTGCGTGACTTTACGTCACAACTTCTTTAGGCCTCAGTTTAATCTACAGGCCTTAGCTTTTAATCTATAAAGTAAATTGGTTAAAACAGATCATTCTGGGCTAGAATTCTATGATCTTAAGAATTGTCCAAATTAAATTTATGAATTTTAAGTGAAAATTTCATCTTGAAAATGGTAATTGCATTCATAAATAATTCTGAATACATGGAAGAACAAAATATAAGCATATCACAGAAACAAAGTATAATATATTAAAATATTAAGTTAACTTAATACCTGAGATAATTGATCTAATGAGCTTTTCAAAACATTATCAATATCATATTTTAGTACCTGAAAACTAAGGTTTCAGTACCATCTTGAATGTAGTTATAAATACACCTGGAAAATCAGTTTAATAGCAAATATAGGGTCATGCACCTAGTCAGGATGGTGATATCAGGAGGATACTCCTGTCATAAAAAAGAGAAAAAAATTTCCCAAAATAGAGGCAGTAGCAAGATTTGATATTAAATGCCATAATATGCAATAAAAGGGAAAAAACAGAATCTTACTTCTGGCTTCACATTCTATGCTCATGGTAAATAATTAATGAATCACTGGACTCCCTGATGTATTTACCTAAAGTCTGAAATGTTTAATTTTAAAAGTCAAAGTCCACACATGTTATAAACTAGGTATCATTCATTAGGTGTAATGGTGATTTTACAACTTTTCCATTTTCACGCTTCAAATCAAGACTTAGGTTACAGAATAAAAGTCTTCACTTTTCCCAAACTATTTTCAAAGAATCGTTGGGTCAATGAAAAGTCTGTAACTCATCACTACCCATATTTACAAAAGCAACACCGTTACGCTGCTTTCTGAAATATAAGTTAACAGTTTCTTGTTCCTTACAAACTTACCAAACATTTGGCAAATTCTTTATTTTCTGAAAGAAATCCATAACCTGGATGTACCTTAGAAATGAAAACAAAAAGCACTTTCAGTTTTACCAATTTGCAAAACCTTTACAGTAAGCACAACAGAAAAAGCATTAACATGTTTATTGTTCAAGGGCCCTGGAGTAAAGTTACTGACTCTAACATACTGATCTGCTCTAACTCAGTTCTCCCGAGTTCGGACCCAAACGCCAAGAAATCGCCTACTTTATACTCACTTGTAGCACACTACCTGTCTTAACCACAGTCGGGGCCGTCTCCCATCACACCTGCCTGTCCACCTGCACTTGGCTATGCAATTCAACCCAACCCAAACTCTCCCCACTTTTTCTGAGACTAACTTTGGCCACAAGTCTGGAGAATTTTCTAACAGCTGGTGGGTCAAAGAATTATGTTAAAGGAAACCTTTCACAAGATGGATGAAAAACTCTTATTTCCCCTTTCTTTACAGAACCAGGAACTGCTACTTTCCCAAACCCTGGCTACTAAGCCAATGAACATATTTTATTCCTGACAATATTAATATATTCAGCCACTACCCAATGAACAGTTTTTGTCAAACCTAACTAAAATCGAAGTTTGGTTTTACCTTTTCATCATTCTCTGAATTTATTTTTCTTCTAATATCTACTCTTCTTTCCCTCCTCATCCCACTCAGCCAGTCACAACCACTTCACGCTCTCCTCTCTCACAAGCCACGTTGCAACAATTTAAATTCTACCATCCTGTTCTAACCAAGTAACTTTTGACCAAACATAAATTTAGCCACCCTATTATCAGTCAGTATTGAATATATTTCTAGGAAAATAATTCTGCTATAAGTCAAATTTCTAAATGAGTCAGTATCATAATCTAATCTAGAAGTATCTACACATTTAAGATTTTTTTAAATGCTAGACTAAGCTTTATGAACATGGTACAGAATAATTTACACTACTACATCACAGGAAAAGAGTTTCACTCCAACAGTTTCATTTCATATAAACATTCAACTAAAGATTGTATTCTGATAATCTATAGTTAAAAGAGTTTTACCTTCATTAACTCTGCTAGTAAACTGTAACATCTATAATATGCGTTCATGAATTCAGTTTTTTATTTAAACATGCATCTTACTAAAACATTTCTTTCAAAAGAAATGTGAACACTAACTGAAGCACTCCAGGCTAACTGCTGGTGTTGGCTGCTTCCATCCAATTTTAGAGATAACTCTACGTAGTTTTTTTTAACATTACATGTAATTAGTTCTCTGATAAAAACATACACATACACACACACACAACGACAACAATAACAACAACAACAACTATAACAAAACACTATTCCTGATGTCAGAACCCAGTTTTTTCATTGGATTCTACTCCAAACAGAATTGGGGGTGGGGAGAATTACTGATTTCTCCATGTAAATTATGTATATTCCATTGACACTATCAAACTAAAATAATTACCAATTGCATCATTTTTATTTCTGGAAGTATAACAAGGCATACATAATTTTTAAATGATTAAAACAGGGTCTTTTGGATCCTGTTTGTAATACATATTTTTTAATACTCTTATAACACTGAAAGGGTTAATTCTCAAAATTAATTGGGATTTCTTTTTTTTTTTTTTTCCCCCTAGCAAATCTGGAAATGAACTGAAACTGCTCCCTGGTGTGAAAGCTGAATCCAGCAGCCACCTGCAGGATCAGTAACCAACACTGTCAGATGCTACAAAGCCTCTGATTTCCAGTAGCGAATTCGGCCACATTTAACTCATGTGACATGAACTGCAACAGCATTTTCAATCATTCTTTCTTATTTTTTTTTTTAAATACAAACTCTAGTGTTCTGCTCACTACATATGAAACAGCTGCAGTAGACAGATTCATTCAGACTCACAGCTTGGGCCCCGGTTTTCTTAATGGCTTCCATGATGGCATCCATGTTGAGGTAGCTTTTACTGGTGGGAGCTGGGCCAACACAGACCGCCTCATCCGCCATTTTCACGTGAACCTGAAGAGACAAATCTCTGCATTAACAGATCCTCCCAGCAAAAAGAACTATCTTCATCTGCAAGTATACACAAATTGCAAATCTGAGTGTTTCCCGTATCATTTATGTAGTCAGATCTCTCTCTGAATATGCATTAAGAAATTACAATGTAATAAGCTCAGGAGCTATATTAACCTTGATTTCATTAATTACAAGCCTAATCCACTAACCAGATAATTTCCATAATATTCATACAAATTTGATTAAGTAAAATCACAGCAAACAACTTTAGCCTCCTATTCAGTTCATCTATACGTAAACCTTATATCAAAAACTACTCTGTTACATGTAGCCAGGGTAGCCCAATATTTTCATAACAAGCATTCATGCCCAGTTCTAAGCAAGCTCCCCAGGAAGTGGGGATAATTAGAGAAACTGAATGAAGGGATGCAGTGAGTGTCCCTGCACAGCATCAGGTCAGCACCAGGCACAAATTAAAGCCCAGGACTAAAGAGTTCAGTATCACTACACATGAGCCAGAAAATCTTGAGAATCGTTTAAATACTCTCACATTTGATCCTCACCCATTTTAACCTTTATTCATAAAAGAACTGATATGTGCATTCAGTTCTAAACCTACTCCAAATTCAGGAATATATGCTCCATTTTTAAGACTACTTACTACACACTGTTTCAAATCTATTTTTGCTTAAGAAAGCCTAGGCATTCAATACAAAATAAATTGCTTACTTCTAAAAGAAATCTATTCTTTTAAAATGATGAAAGGGATTCATGTATTTTTGAAACGGCTTTTCCTAAGTTTTCCAGTGTAAGTTTAAATAAATTTAAACTCCGTTTAAATTTATTTTACAAGGCAGACATTAAAAACTGGAACACATTCATATACCTGGACATGTATGACCCTCCTCCAAAAAGTCTAAGGTAGAAAATATTCTTGAGTATTGCTAAGTTATATTCTTCAGATGTAAAGTAGTTTTTAAAGAAGCATTTTGTTTTAAATGAGGTCTATCAAAAAAAAAAATCAAGTCATCTTTTAGAAAGCTCAGAGTTCTCTTTATCTATTCAATAAATATTTTCAAACTAAGTAAAAAATTATATTGTGTATTGAAAGGTTAAAGATACCTGCTACCCAAGGGATTAATAGATCAATATCTTAATATAAAAGACTCAAATCTATGCAGTTTAATTTCTTTAATAACACCCAAGGAAAGGCAGCCACGCTCGCAAAAGGATCCTAAATATTCCCATGTTCAAAGCAAGGCTCTCCTTTATATCTTGCTTATTCCCAACTTCAAGTTGCTCTTCTCCCCTCAGACCAGAATGCCCCCTCTTCTACTGCCCTCTGCCCAATTCAGCAATTTTTTACAACAGCAATTTTGTTTTTGTAATTGTAGTTGTGGGTTTTCTCTATAAGAAAGAAATTGAATACTGAACAATCTTTTGAAAAAAATGCATTAGTCAGGGGCTTCCCTGGTGGCACAGGGGACACGGGTTCGTGCCCCGGTCCGGGAAGATCCCACATGCCGCAGAGCGGCTGGGCCCGTGAGCCATGGCCACTGAGCCTGCGCGTCCGGAGCCTGTGCTCCGCAGCGGGAGAGGCCACAACAGTGAGAGGCCCGCGTACCGCAAAAAAAAAAAAAAAAAAGAAAAAAAAAAAGTGCATTAGTCAGGTGGGGATAAAGTATTTAAAGTTAAATCTACACTTACTCTGTATATTTTATTTCCTGCCAGGTACTACCTATTATTAAAGATGCATTTAAAGTTCCACTTCTACCACTGGGTCTTCAGATGAATCTCCTTTAATCTGAACTCCAGTAGTACAAGGTGCAAATTTTGGCATTTAATCGCATCCTGCCCAGTAATGTCATTTTGACTCCTTTACAGATTATGTCTGTTACAATTTATACACTCTCCTTTTCCAGATCATAAGATCCTGCAAGGCAGAAGTTGTGTCTTAAATTCCTTTTCGTGAAAAATCTCTCCCAGCACAGTTTTATTGCTACAAGCTTTTAAATTCATAGATACACTTGGATGACAGTTTAATAATTTTCATTGTTAAGCCACTGTCTTTGAGGTAAAAAGCTACACTAAATTAAATCTCCAATCTTAGCAATACATATGGCAACTGAGAGTTGTACGTGGTGGGGAGGGGGATTAAAATATGTACACATGCATCCCTGTCTCCAAATTTTCTATAATAAATAGGCATCAAAAAGTTAAAAAAGGGGCTTCCCTGGTGGCGCAGTGGTTGAGAGTCCGCCTGCCGATGCAGGGGACACGGGTTCGTGCCCCGGTCCGGGAAGATCCCACATGCCGCGGAGCGGCTGGGCCCATGAGCCATGGCCGCTGGGCCTGCGCATCTGGAGCCTGTGCTCCGCAACGGGAGAGGCCACAACAGTGAGAGGCCACAACAGTGAGAGGCCCGCGTACCACCTAAAAAAAAAAAAGTTAAAAAGGAGGGGAATCCTAATAATATTTTGACTTATTTACTTCCAGTCTTTTCTCTAAATATACTTTTGTAACCAAACTGCATATATAATTTTGCATCCTTTTGTTTTTTAACTATCATCATAATAGGCATTTTTCCTATGTTATCACAAACTCTTTGTAAACATACTGAGAATCTAGCTCAGAGCCTAACATTTTAGCAGATCATTAATACTGTTTGAATAACCATTCAAATAAATACATCAAAAGCAGGTCAAAACTGCTTAGGGGGGCTTCCCTGGTGGCGCAGTGGTTGAGAGTCCGCCTGCCGATGCAGGGGACACGGGTTCGTGCCCCGGTCCGGGAAGATCCCATATGCCGCGGAGCGGCTAGGCCCGTGAGCCATGGCCGCTGAGCCTGCGCGTCCGGAGCCTGTGCTCCACAACGGGAGAGGCCACAGCAGTGAGAGGCCCACGTACCGCAAAAAAAAAAAAAAAAAAAAAAACTGCTTAGGGACTTTACAAAGAAAGGCAAAACATGCTGTTTCTAAAGGGGTTGGTTGGTTTCTTTTCTTCTATTTCTCAGAAACAAACCTTACTTTAGGGTAGAGGCCTATATTAACATCTCAAGCCCACAGTCTAAGACAGGGTCAGTACCAGCAAAAATGCTTGGCAAAGCCATTTGAAAGAAAAAAACTAGAACCCTCTGCTGCCTTAGTTCCCAAGGAGATACTTCTGAGTCAACCACGAAAGGATAGTTTAAAAAAACTTCTGAAACTCAATTTCAATTTTGTTGTTATTGTTGTTCTAAATGACTAAGGTGATTATTATTTCTTTAATAATATAAAACAAACTGCATTCAAGCAGTGCAGAGGCTCTTCTGAAGAATGACTTATCTTTTTTAAAATATTTATTTATTTATTTTTGGCTGCTGGGTCGTCGTTTCTGTGCGAGGGCCTTCTCTAGTTGCGGCAAGCGGGGACCACTCTTCATCACGGTGCGCGGGCCTCTCACTGTTGCGGCCTCTCTTGTTGCGGAGCACAAGCTCCAGACGCGCAGGCTCAGTAGTTGTGGCTCACGGGGCTAGTTGCTCCATGGCATGTGGGATCTTCCCAGACCAGGGCTCGAACCCCTGCATTGGCAGGCAGATTCTCAACCACTGCGCCACCAGGGAAGCCCCAAGAATGACTTATCTTCACCTACACTGACTAGATGTATCTGTCTCAAAAATTTCAGTATCTTGAAAAATATTGATTCCTTTTCTATATATTTCAATAGTAAAAGGAAAATATAACAATCATGGAAAGCTTAACCTGAATTAATCAATTAACCACAGTATTGCTGACTACAAGTTTCAAACAGAAAAACAGAAGATTTTAAGTAGCAATACTAAGTAAAGGAGTTAGTCTTCACAAACTTTTCCAATAGAAAAGTTTCCAATAGGGGTTTTAAAGATTATTAGTTTCCTCCTCAAGCATTTAGTTTTTTTTTTTTTTTTTTTTTTAAGCATTTAGTTTTATATTTGGAAAATTTTTTATTCTTTAAATAGAGGAAAATTACTTGTATCAGCCTTTTATTTTCCAAATAATGATCTAGCAGAACAAAGGATGTGCTTTTCAATTTACAGGACTGAAAAAAAAATCACCTTCCTTATTGACTTTCTGTTTAATGAATTTAAATGCTTAAACATAAATAGGTTAAAAATTGTGCCTCAATTTTAAAACTTTTGAGTTAATGGAAAATTTCATATTAGTCCATTAGATGCCTAAGATATGATAAAAAGATAACTCTGCTTGGTCCCTAACCTTATCAAATAGGTTGCACCTTAGTTAAAAAGTACACTAGGCCAGATCTGAGAGGGAAAGTTTTTAAATACCTTCTAAACAAATAGAAACTGAGAAAAATAGGGAAGACAAGCAGCTTTAAAGATGTTTTTTCATGCTAGGAGATTTTTTTTTTTGAAACCTATCAGTCAATAAGATCTGCAGTCACATGGGCACTATTTACCATGTCCATGGATACTTGAGTTTTCTTTGTGACATCCTTCAATGCAAACAAAACAGTGGGTTGACTACCTATAGGACATAATACATACTAGACACCCTCCTTGCCTGAGAATAGCAATACCTCACACAATCTGGTCAGACTTTAGCATCTACCAAATCTAACCAAATTCCCGAACATCACCAACAAACAAAAAGTACCCTTAAAGACTGAAAAGTGAAAGAAAGGAATGCCAGCTGCATCAATCTTAATTTGAAGAACTGGGAAAAAAATGTTTTTCAAACAAGACAAAACCCTATTTCTAAAGAAAAAAAGAATTCTTCTATTTAATGCAAAGTGTCTGAAGTCTAAAGAGACTTATACAAATGCCAACAGACTAGTATTCTGGCACATCCTTTCTAGAAAGGCATTTTGATCCTTAGAAAATAAATAATTTTTTTTAAGTCAGTAAATATTACATTTGCTTTGATTCCATTTTGTATAACTACATATGTAGCATCATGACAAATTTATTCACGATTATTTTTAGATGGAGGGATTAGTAACTTTACTATTTTTTCTGCTGTTATAATTTACATAATTTTTCAAGTGGTAAAACCAAAAATTAAAAATTACAGGGAAAAAGAGAGAAGGTTTTTGCCGGATGTAAAACTCCCAACCCATTTTCTACAATCTTGTTTTCACATCACAAAAGGGAACTGACCCTGAATCAATCCTGTAACCAAAACCAAGTTTTTTTAGTCTTTGTTTGGCAGGAATGAGCTTCTGAGGATATGGCAAGTAACAAAAGAAGGCAGAGCAGCATGACTAGAACCATATTCTCCTACCACTGACCCTGGTAGAATCATCCAGGGAGAATCAGAAGGGATGGAGGAGGGGGAATGAGATGCCAAGTATGAGAGGAAAACCTTAGCAAAAGCAATGTTGATGAGCTGAGACCACAGTGAAATGGATTGTGGGCTACAGCTGGGAAGAAACTGAGGTACGTTTGGAAGGTCAGGGGCAAGGGTGTTGGTACGATGGGTTGTAGAGTTTAGGAGAGGCAGAGTGATAGCTGAGAAGGGGTTTGGAGTGTGGTTTTAGCTTAACAAAAACTTGAACAAATGCCTTTGGGAAGGAATCTACGGAAACTAAGGAGCTAAAAACACCCGAGAGATGAAATCATCTCCAGTATTTCTGACAAGCGAGCAGTGGCAGAGCTAAGAGGTACTGGGAGGCAACAGATGGGGGGGAGGGATAGAGCCCATCTCTCCCCAACACACACACACAATAAATACAAACTAGTATTTAAAAAGGAGCGGGGGGAAGAGAAAGTAAAGAAGGAAAGGGGAAGGGAGGGAGGGAGGCAAAGACAGGAAAGATAGACAGAAAAAAAGAGACGGAAGGAAAGCAAGCAAGCCTCTTATGTACTCCAAGACAAGCTCCCAAAGCCCCCACTCCCCATGCCCTGTGCTGCCTGAAGCTCTTCTCTACAGAAATTCTCGAGCCACAACTGCAGAGAAAGCAGCAGGGGTAGGATCAAATTTATCAGACACTCTTGTGTTATAAGTTCATGTTATTGGGATCAGAAAGTGAAATGTACAACTTCCAAATCATCTACAACTTAAACACAAGCATATTTCTCTAAATTTTGACCGTGTTCTTTCCCTTGACCTGGAACATAAATATTGCAGCAACCAAATTTAACTATGCAAACTAAGGTAATCCCTAGGGCAGGGGACAGCAAACTATAGTGAAGGCCAAATCCAGCCCAGTGTCTGTTTTTGTACATGAAATTTTATTGGAACACAGCCATACTTATTCATTTACTTATTGCCCATGGCTTCTTTTGTGCTACAATGGTAGAGTTGAATAGTACAGTCCACAAAACTTAATTTACTATTGGGCCTTTAGAGGAAAAGTTGGACCACCCATGTCCTAGGGCGAGGGTCCCAACCCTCAGGCCGCACAGCAGGAGGTGAGCAGCGGCGAGCTAGCGAAGCTTCATCTGTATTTACAGCCGCTCTCCATCACTTGCATTACCACCTGAGCTCCACTTCCTGCCAGCATTCTGGTGAGTTGTATAATTATTTCATTATATAGTACAATGTAATAATAATAAAGTGCACAATAAATGTAATGCGCTTGAATCATCCAAAAACCATCCCCCCACCCCACCCCAGTCCATGGAAAAACTATCTTCCATGAAACCGGTCCCTGGTGCCAAAAAGGTTAGGGACTGCTACCCTAGGCGATGGCAGAGCAACAAACATCCAGAGTCCCTGGATGTCCTTTGAAATAGACTGGCCTCCCTAACCTAAAATGGCCAGATGTTATGTAAGAGAACATTTGAAAGTCACCCTATTTGAACCACTGTATTGCGTAACATCAATATCTATTACTTGTAATAACATGCTAATATAATCACTATCACAAAAACTGACTCAATTCTTATCAATGAGACGAAGCAGATTAGTGAAATGCAAGTAGTAACTGCACTAGAACACGGCATGTCAATCTGAGAGTTTATGAGAATCAGAGAGGGAAATAATTGGTAGTTTTACACTTTGGGCAGAGAGTTCACCACAGGGCCCGAGCACCCGAACATCCTTGCTGAGTGCTCCAAACAGCAAAGTCTAAACCATCCCTTGATCCTGAGTTTGTTTCTGTAACTAGTCACGTTGGCAACTAAGACAGAAAAGCAACCATAGTGTGACTATTATATACTTGCTTCCTGAGGGAGGGGCACTAGTTTGTTTGCTACTTTGCTAAAAAAGGTGCTGAATCCTTGGCCCTAGCTAGCAAAAATTTTGTGCTCACATCATGTGAGCAAGGCACAAACTGCCTTTTTTCCAAACTCTATTTGCAAAAGTGTCCGTATAGCCAACAGCCCTAGAAGAGCAGGGTAGTGTCTCACTCTGGAGCAAGAGGCAGGGGTGCTAAGAGCCCGTTAGAAAAGATTCATTATGTAAGAAGAACCCTAAAGCTCAGGGTTCTTGTCCCATGATGCAAACCACTGCATGTGCAGGTATCACCTGACCCTCTTCATGTCACCTATGGGAACTGGGACTTGGGAAATCAAGGTAAAATTACTGATACTCTGGGGGGATAGATAAATTGGAAGATTGGGATTGACATATACACACTACTATATATAAAACAGATAACTAATTAAGAACCTACTGTATATCACAGGGAACTCTACTCAATACTCTGTAATGGCCTATATGGGAAAAGAATCTAAAAAAAAGAGTGGATATATGTATACATATAACTGATTCACTTTGCTGTACACCTGAACCTAACACAACACTGTAAATCAACTATGTTCCAATAAAATTTTTTTTTTAATGCTGATACTCTGATCTTGCTACGGCTGTGAGTAATAAACTGTCCTTCATCGCTGACCCAGCAGTCTTATATCTTCTACCAGCACCCATGAAACAGTGAGAGGCTAACTTGTTAGCTTACAAGTTTCAGACCCTTCACAGTTCTTGACAGCCCTGTGTTCCTTAACTGTGACACACACACTGTATTTGTTGGGGCTAAATAGACCAATCACATCCCCCTTGTGGGACTCAAGATGCTACTGTGCTGATGCTCCTACTATTAGCTTTGTTGAGAGCAGTAAACTGTCTTCCTTTGATCAGTGAAGTCCTGCTGTCCTCTTGGCATCGATGGAGTTGTGACAGATTTAACCCTTGCCATCTTCTATGACATGGGGTACTTCCCTGACACATAACTCTTTTAGGGTTTTTTGTTGTTGTTTATTTGTTTGGTTTGTGGGTGGTGAGGAGAAGAAAATAAGAATAAATGTCATAATTTGGAAAGTTAAAAAGAAAAATAACTGATACTGGTTGGTATTTGTCATGGCAAATGCTGCAGGTGAACTCACTAAATCATATTCCAACACTCCTTTCTATCTTGCTTCCCTCCACTATCAAGGGCAGAAAGCAAAAAAGAACATTTCCCAGACTTCTTGGCACTCAGGGCACATATATGTGACCTCAGTTCCACCAGTCAGGCATACTCAAAGAAGTGAGAGCAATGTGAGGCAGGACCCCTGCAGGCAGATAACATCTCATTGACAAACATGGAACTAAAGGTGTCAGTTCTTCTAGGACAGCTCTAGAAGAACTTCTGGGTCGATCCCAAAACATCACAATTGCCACAATGGTCAGTAGTGGAAGTGGGGTTTGTCTGTAACAGACTCATTTTGCCTCCCTGGGTTATCCATATCTTTTGGCCCTTCTGGAGATTCTGAGAGCTACCTTATATGCATTAGAACTAGGATCAGAAAACTTTCTCTTTAAAGGGCCACACTGTAAATATTTTCAGTTTTGTAGAACACAGTCTCTATCAAAACCACTCAACTCTGCCTTTGTAGCACAAAAACAGCCATAGAGAAAACCAAATGGCCACGGCTGTGTTTCAATAAAGCTTTATTTACAGAAACATGCACTGCGCCAGATTTAGCCCATGGGCCATGGTTTTCCAACCCCTACCTTAGAAATGCTTTTCAGTCCAAATTAGTTATGTCAGTCAGAATTCACCAGGGATAAAGTGGCACATTCAAACATGTTTGACTGAAAATAACAAAGAGATGAGCAGAATTAAAGCACCAACAGAGGATGGCAAGGTTTCCAGGGACTAACAACAGTGGGAAGCCATGGCCACTGTGGTCCTGAAGGGGCTCAGAGTGGGAAGAACACAGAGAGCTGGGGAGCACGGGTGACCCAACAGTTACTACCACCCTAGAAGGTTGTGGCCACCACGAGAACTGCAGCAAGGCACGGAAGTGGAGCTGGGATAAACAGCCTGACCTGCTGCTCACGTCTTCAAATAGCCAACCCGAGGCAGAGGTCAAGGAAGCTCAAGAGATATAATCCATAGATGTCAGTCTCCTGAAGACTGATCCATAAAAGAAAAAATTTGATAAATTAGAGTTAATTAAAATTTAAAACTTTTGTTCTTCAAAGACACTGTTAATCACAATGTGATACCACTTTCCACCTGCTAGGATGTCTGTAATCAAAAAGACAGATATATCTGACAAGCATTGGTGAGAAGGAGGAGAAATTTGAACCCTCATACGCTGCTAGTGGGAATGTAAAATGGTACAACTGCTTTGGGAAACAGCCTGTTAGTACTTAAAAAGTTCAGTAGTTATCAAATGACGAGGCAATTCCAATCCTAAGTATATACCCAAGAGAAATGATAATATATGTCCATACAAAGACATATACACAATTGTTCATAACAGCCTTATTCATAGTAATCAAAAACTGGAAACCCAAACACCCAGCAGCTGGTAAACGGACAAACAAAATGTGTTCTATTCATACAACAGAATATTACACAGCCAAAAAAGGCAACAAACTGATACATGCAACAACATAAATCAATCTCAAAAACATTATTCTAAGTGAAAGAAGCCAGACATAAAAGACCAATTATTATATAATTCCATGTATTTGAATTTTTAGAAAATGCAAAACTATAGACAGAAAGCAGATCAGTGGCTACCTAGGTGAAGGTGGGAACAAGAGTGACTGCAGAGGGACAAAAGACATCCTTCTGGGTAATGGCTATGTTCTAAAAGTGAACAGTGGTGAGCATCGCACAACTCTAAAAATACACTATAACTCAATATGCAAACTATAACTCAATAAAACTGTTAAATAAAAATCAGGAAGTTTCATATAAAAATTTTAAATCCACTGTGCTGTGAGGTCTATATGAGACACTCCTGGCACACAGCACAGTGTTATATGCTATTAATGTTTGATTAATGACTCTAACCAATAAAGAGAAAGTTAGGATTCACCTGACAAAGAAGATTCCTAAGATAGAAGCCAACTGAGAAGGGCACTCTAGCAGTACACACAGTGTATCAAATGCATAGAGGCCCGAAAGGGACTAGAAAATGGTAAGGAAGTAATAAGCACCAAAACAGAAGAGACAGTCACCAGTGCTGTGTGCTATAGACAGAAAGCACAGAAAGCACTTTGCTATAGACCACAGAAGGTGGGGATTTAGCTACTGGATCTAATGAACCAGATCTCTGGCAACTCTGGGGACCAACTTAGTAGAATAACAGAAATAGAAGCCAGAATTCCCTGGGTTGAACAGCAAATTCGAAGCAAGAAAAGAAAGAAAAACCGAAGACTAGTCTTTCACGTGGTTTAATCATAATGCTAGGAAATGGGGAATGCAAGAATATTTTACTTTATTTTCTCTACAACTGTTGGTAAAGCACAGTACACACACAAGGTATTCAATAAAACTTTCTGATTGCAGACTGATATAACTTTTCAGAGAGATACCCTCAGAGAAATACCTAACAGACGTGAGTGTGTATGCCTAGGCTCACAAACCTGACTAGAAGTCCCGAGGATGAAAACAAAACCACTGTCAGCAGGCAAATGCATGGCCATGAAAACAAAAGACAACCTAGAAAGAGAGCCTATAAAATTTACAGAGATTCAATGGAAAAAGTTCTGGAGATGGATGGTGGTGATGGCTGCACAACACTGTAAATGTACTTAATGCCACTGAACTGTACAATTAAAAATTAATAAAGTGGTAAATTCCATGTTATGTAATTTTACAATTTTAAAAAAACTATATAGATTCATCACAATTTCCAGACTATCACTGACAAGCAGTTGTTATGAAACAGTTTCAGAAATTAGCTATATAGTTATAGTTATGTGTGTGTGTGTGTGTGTGTGTGTGTGTGTATGGTACCACTTAAGCACTTAAGAAAAATTGTAACAAGGGAAGAAAAAAAGAACACAAAACGAATACTAATAATGAGAGTATGGGCACAGCTCTAGCTTGTAATCATTTTCCACTTACTAAAGAAAAGTTATCACTCAAGGCTCTAGTCATGAAGGCTTAAATATAGTTATGTATTTCTGAATACAGATTTCTGAAACAATGGCACAGTGAGATTCTAGAATAGGATTAAGAAATATTTCCACTGTAATAAGTGTATTTTTTTAAAACAGTGTTTCCAAACCATATGAATAGTTAAATGTCAGTTCTAATAATTTAAATACAAATAGCCACCAATGTCATGAGATACTGAAAACTACTAGAGCCTGGCCAGCACTACCACTGCTCATTATGTGCCACTAATTGATAATGCTACACATAAAAGTGAGTCATCTAGATGTTGTTTTTTGTTTTATTTTAATTACCCAAGTAATGTAAGAATATAACTAGTTTGATAGAAAATTTAAGTTTAAGCAATACAGATAACCACTACTTCTCACCCCCTTAAAGGCCTCCCAGTCCCACCTCCTACCCTAAAAGAAATTATCAACAGTTTTGTATGCATCCTTTCAGACTTACCTAAATATTTTCATATGCCTAGTAGACATAAAAGTGTACGGTTTTAGGGACTTCCCTGGTGGCACAGTGGTTAAGAATCTGCCTGCCAATGCAGGGGACACAGGTTGGAGCCCTGGTCCGGGAAGATCCCACATGCCGCGGAGCAACTTAGCTCATGAGCCATAACTACTGAGCCTGTGCTCTAGAGCCCGCAAGCCACAACTGCTGAGCCCACGTGCCACAACTACTGAAGCCTGTGTGCCTAGAGCCCATGCTCTGCAACAAGAGAAGCCACCGCAATGAGAAGCCAACACACCACAAGGAAGAGTAGCCCCCGCTCGCCGCAACTAGAGAAAGCCCTCGCACAGCAAAGAAGACCCAATGCAGCCAAATAAATAAATTTATCTAAAAAATAATAAAACAGGGCTTCCCTGGTGGCGCAGTGGTTGAGAGTCTGCCTGCCGATGCAGGGGACACAGGTTCGTGCCCCGGTCCAGGAAGATCCCACATGCCGCGGAGCGGCTAGGCCCGTGAGGCATGGCTGCTGAGCCTGCGCATCCGGAGCCTATGCTCCCCAATGGGAGAGGCCACAACAGTGAGAGGCTCGCATACCGCAAAAAAAAATAATAATAATTAAAAAACAAAATAAATAATAAAATAAATAAATAAAAATAAATAAAACAGTGTATGGTTTTGTATCGTGCTTAAGATTTTCTTCCCATAAACTGTATCACACTACATATTATTCTTGAAACTTGCTTAACTGCTACATAACATTCCTGGTAACCTGGGTAAACCATAACATATTTAACCTTTACTCCAATAATTGATACTGCTTCTAATTTGCAGATGTTACAAGCTGCAATAAGATTCCCTGAACATGTCAATCTGTATGCATGTATATATTTCTGTGAGAAAAATACCTGGATGTATAAAGGCTATATAAACTACATGCTTAAAAGCTTATGTCTATTAACACGTCTAGCAGAGATGAATTTCCCCACATCATACCATCACTGAACATGTCTAATTTTATATCTAATGAAAAATGATTCCTTACTAGTTTTTTAATTTGTATTTCTCTAATTATTAGTGCCTTTGGGCATATTTTCATGTTTGTGAGCTATTTGTATTTCTTCTTTTGACCACTGACCATTTTTAAATTTGACACAGGAGAGATCTTATAAAGAAGCAAAGGTATCTTTTGGTTTCTTCCTTTTTTTTTAATTACACATAATACCAAAACATTGTTACTGTTCAAAATAAAGCTAACAACTCTACTGACCATCCCTCTATCCCCATTACATTTTCTCTCTCCAGTGATCACTTCTCAAGTGAGTACGCATTCTTAGACCTTTGTCTATACCAGGGGCTCTCAATAGGGAGCAACTTTGTTCTGCAGCACCCAGTTGGCAATGTATGGAGAGACAGTTTTGCTTGTCACAACTTTGGGATGGAGGGATGCTACTGGGGTCTAATGGGTAGAGGACAGAAATACTTCGAAACATTCTACAATGAGCAAGAGACCCACCTATAAAAAAGAATTACTTAATCCAAAACGCCAATAGTGGGCTTCCCTGGTGGTGCAGTGGTTGAGAGTCCGCCTGCCGATGCAGGGGACACGGGTTCGTGCCCCGGTCCGGGAGGATCCTGCATGCCACGGAGCAGCTGGGCCCGTGAGCCATGGCCGCTGAGCCTGCGCGTCCCGAGCCTGTGCTCCACAATGGGAGAGGCCACAACAGTGAGAGGCCCGCGTACCGCAAAAAAAAAAAAAAAAAACAAAAAAAAAACCGCCAATAGTGTCACAGTTGAGAACCCCTGGTCTGTGCTTTTGTATGATGTATGTAACTATAAAAATATAAAATATTTTTAGTGTGGGTTTTTTTTAAACATTAATAGTATTTTCATATATGTCATTCTACAAGTTCTTTTTAGATCTTTAATATGTCTTAGAGATGTTCTGTCAATATGTAGAGATATACCTCATTATTTTTTAATTACTAAAGAATTCCAAGATATGGCCCTACTGGTTTGCCAACCACTTCCCTGCTGATGGACACTTAGCATGGAGGAATCACCCAGCTGAATGCTCATAATGATGTTTCCTAACCAGACATCCTGTCAATTGCCCCAGGTCCCCCTTCCTGCTCTGGATCTTTCTCTTCTGGAACTGCTCCCTTCTTTTACAGACATCCTCTCCTGTCTATGTTACAGACTGAGGTTTTCTACTGAATGATCCCATCTGCTATCTTTTAGAAATTCCTCATCATTTCCTGCACTATACTCCCCACTCTGTTTTACACCAAAATTCTGGTTTTTTATTTTTCTTTTGGATTTTTCTTTTTAACCATTTCTCTTCCCTGGGAATTTGGAACAGGAAGATGAAGTCTGACTCATCCCACCAGCCTGAATTAGAAGTCAGGAACTTTAAAATTTTGTAATTTTTTACCACAGAAAATACAGCATGTATATTTTAATTTAAAAATTATGATCAATATAGTTTTCCAAAATGAAACAGTTAAAAGTATTTTTAAGACTGTCATGAAAAAATATCAACAAATCCTTACAGAGAATCTAATTTGGAATAAAAATAGGTACGTGAACATGATCATACAGTTCCTAAACTACTACAGCCACAAATGCAACCTGGCTACGGGTAACACACGTTACCATTCCTCTATTCATGCATCTTAATGTTGGGTATCTTTTTCCTAGCATCCATTCTACCAGATATCTGGGCATTCCTAGGAACTCGAAACTCTGGCTTTCTAACCTCAGATTCCATTTCCCAAATTATCCAATATTGCTGCTGGGTTCACAAAGGACATGAAAACTCTTGATTTACGGTGTATGATTTTGGTTGGTTTCTCACCAAAGAGCTTCAGATGAATATTAAAACAGCAAAATCAACCATCCCAATGCTCTTCTTTCTGAAAATTCCTGGTACTCTACAGTTAGCTCCTTTACATGAAGCAGCAATCACCAAAAGCAGTTAAGGACCTTAAAAAAGTTTTCACTAGCACAGTCATTCTCATGAAGCCATCAAAAAATCTGGGAAATGTTTTTATTTTCTCTCTAAAAATAAATACTCTTCCTTCTCACCAACTCCCAAAAAAGAACACTCTTCTTTACCAGACGACTGGATGAGTACTTTGAAGGAGCTCCAAAAACAATTTTGATTTCTCCTTATTCCAAGCCTAATAATTAACCTTGATAGTTACAGATCCAAAGTGATTTTGCCATTCATTGAATTCACCTGCAAATCCATGACTGGGCCCAGCTACCAGGAACAGAACAAAAGCTGAGAAGTGCTCCTCTGGGGACTCAGTCTACAGACTATGAGAAACAAACTCAGATAAACAGAGCAAAGGTATCAGGAATGAAGCAAAGATGGGTCTCTCATCTTCTACCTTCCTTGGAATTGAAACACCATGTAAGGTGGAGAATAAGAATCAAAAAGGGGGGAGGGGCTTCCCTGGTGGCGCAGTGGTTGGGAGTCCGCCTGCCGATGCAGGGGACATGGGTTCGTGCCCGGGTCCGGGAAGATTCCACATGCCGCGGAGCGGCTAGGCCCGTGAGCCATGGCCGCTGGGCCTGCGCGTCCCAAGCCTGTGCTCCGCAACGGGAGAGGCCACAACAGTGAGAGGCCCGCGTACCGCAAAAAAAAAAAAAAGCAGGGGGGGAAGCACATAAATGTGTCAAGGGAGATGAAGTTACCTGCTAAGTTGAAGCATGACCCATCTCCTGAGGTTCTGCCCCTTACAGGGAGCCTGGCACACTCTGTTAGGCCACAGGTGAACATCATCAGATAGAAGTCCAAGCATGTAACTTCAGTGAGCTTACCAGCTGCATAGAAGTACTGTAACAGAGTGGGGCAGTGCACAGCCCTTGCTGCGCACTTATCAAGGGTGGACGTTGCTGGGCGCCCTTAGCAACCCATTACCAGGCAACGGTTATGGATAGAGGAGCGGTTAGAGGTCCTGCTCAGCCATTAGTCGGAACCGATGAGCTGCCATTAGTGGGCTATTCAGCCAAGAGTCGGCAGAGCAGTGATCGTCAGGTGGAGAGTGAGGTAAGAGACGGATCCCGGCCTCCTCCCTGGGGCCCTCCAGTTCACCTGACCTCTGCGACCTAATGGCAGCAGCCACCTGCATGGGACACAGTCTGCAGGACCTGGCCCCCACCGTTTGGGCCGCCTGAGGAGCCTGAGGGCCAGTTGGGTCCTGGGCGTCTGGCTCCCTCGGTGATGACAGCTGGGCAGGCTCTGGGGACCAGGCCCTGAGGGAGCCGCCAGCTGAGATCTGCCTCTTCAGCCAGGCCTGGGCACTGGCGGGAGGACCCAGCCTGGGTGCTGGATGAACGCTCTGGGGCAGGGTAACGGGCCCCTGCAGGGATCCCCTCCTCTTAGCCAGGACCTGGACCTCGGAGGGTGAAAGTTGTGCCTTGGGACCTTGCCCATTTCTTGTCAGAACAGAGAGTAACATTTGTTTGGTGGAGATTTACAGGAACGTCGTTACCTGACCATGGCCTGACCTCAAGAAAAAAGGATCCGACACCAAGAAGTCTGCAACAACTAACCACACCCGTCCCTCACCTTTCCTATAAAAGGGCTTTGCTGAAAACTTTCGGGGAGTTTGGGGTTTTTAAGGCACGAGCCACCCATCTCCTTGCACGACCCTGCAACATACATTTCTCTGTTCCAAACTCCGATGTTTTGGTATTGTTTGGCCTCACTGTGCCTCGGGCACACAGACTTACGTTTTCAGTAACAGTACTAGGGTATAGACGCTAGCTTGTAGAAAGGCTCATTTCATCTCACAGAGATTTTAGGATGAATTAGGTCTTTACTTTTGGAAAAGATATGTGACAGGATGCTGTAAACACAGGTGAAAAGGTACCCAACCTGGCAGAAGCAATGGGCAAGGAAAAAAAATTAATGATTTAATAAGGCTGCAAGTTACTTGGCTTTTATTTCAAAATATAACTTTTCTCCAAATCCAAATGTCTGGCTGGCTTAGGAAAGAACACTTGGTGCAGCTGTCGGCATGCCCCTCTTATATGAAAGAGTAAATAAATGTATTCAAATTAAAAGGAACATCTGGAGAACACAAGGTAGAAAAACCTTGTGGCAGCTGGCTCTCTGGACAGAAAGAACTACGGGAAAAGCTGTCCCACCAAAAGAAAAACTGTATATAATTAAAAGACCAGGAAAATGAGTTTCTGAGTATTACTGCCAAAACTCAAAGTAATAAAACATTTTCCCCACAACATTAGCTCCTAATTCCATTTATACAGTACTGGTCCCCGCTTTCCAATCTCTTTTCTAATTCAGCTATTCTATGTTCCACCCACCATATCCCTTTACCATTAAGTAAACCCTGAACACTTCCCTGACTCATTCCAACATTAATCACAGGTGCTCTGCTACAGCAGGGTATAAAGAGATGATAAATTACAGTCCCCTCCCCTCTAGGAGTTCAGTCTTGTGAAAAAGACAGACTTCTATACCAATTGCAATGAAAATAAACAAGAGTACGTATAAACTGTTAATGCAGAAAGTAACCCATGAAGAATCAGTTATAAAAGTATAAAACTGGATTTCTAATCAATGGAAAAAAGTGAGAAGGGAACTACCAACAGAGAAATCATAGAATGTAAAAGGCCCCAGCCTATTTAGAAATCAGTGAAATGGCCTGAAACCAAGGTGGATAAGGAGGCGCTAACAGGAGAAGATGGCGGAAGAGAATGATCAACTATAAGGAAAACCAGCTTGAAGGGAATCTTGAATGACACAGTAGAGTTTGGGCTTTAACCAGGAAGTCAGTAGTTCTCAATGTTTACCTCCCATGAAAAGAAGATAATGGATCATGTGAGGAATGCTACATTCCATCATAAACAGCAGCTTAACATACATTGCTGCAGTTGGGCCACTCCAAGCAACTAGCTGCAAACATCTCTCTTCTCTCCCAAGACTCACACGATGCTTAACAAGGAGTGCTGTTGAAAATGAAAACCTTTCTTTTCCTCTGATGTTACATAACCAAACTTTTCCCATAATATAGGATATACAACATAATATATAGGATTCAAAAACCCATTCGGATATATCAAAATCCTTCTCACACTTTAATTTTTAAAAAACACCACTGGTCATTCTAATTTCAGGTAAAATGGAGTAAGCATATTCCATTCTGTTTGTCCCACTGAATGCAGCTATGAAATCTGAACAGAATACATTAATCAACTATTTGTGAACTCGGAAAAGTACGTAGCGGCACGCAGATGGAGGAAGAACAGAGTCCAAGTTACCATGAACCAGTGGTGAGTTTGGCATTTTCATCTCCTCCATGATCCCTCTGCCTGATCAACAAACTGATACCCACTAGGCAATGGGGTGCTGACAGGGAAGCCCTGTATTTCTGACTCCAGAAGCAGAAAAGGGAGCTCCTAAGACTTAGAACACTACAGAAATCTCCCAGGGTTTTTTTGGTTTTTTTAGCTCCATTCTTTTGTGTCCCAGCTCCCAAGTAATTCCATGGCTGCAGTAGCGATGGTAAAAATGGGGGCCTAGGGCTTTCCTGGTGGCGCAGTCGTTGAGAGTCCACCTGCCGATGCAAGGGACGTGGGTTCGTGCCCCGGTCCGGGAGGATCCCGCGTGCCATGGAGCAGCTGGGCCCGTGAGCCATGGCCACTGGACCTGCGCAACCGGAGTCTGTGCTCCGCAACGGGAGAGGCCGCAGCGGTGAGAGGCCCACGTACCGCCAAAAAAAAAAAAAAAAAAATGGGGGCCTACAGGAGCCAAAACAGTCATAGAAGAAACAATCTTCTCTAATCAATGAAACTGTGGTCCCAAGAGGATGGGTAAATTTCCCCTGCTTGCTTTCTTTGTCACGTAAGAACACATATGCATTTGGTCTCTGCCACCAGTTCCTGACACAAGCTCCTAAAACGCTTGTCATTTCCTGATGATAGGGGTGCTAGGAGCATCTTTTGTTCTAATATTTGGTCTTTGACCCCAGTTCCTGACAAGAGCTTCTAAGACCCCTGGAATCTCCGGAGTGCTAAGAGTGTCTTTTTGTATGCTAATGAGATGACTGGTGGCTGGAAGCCCCTAGATAGCGGCAGGATGGGGGCTGGTCACCAGAACAACCAAGACTCCATTAGAGGGTTGGAACTTTCAGTTCTATCCCCTGAACTCAGGGGAGAGGGGAGGGGATAGAGGTTGAGTTAATCACTGATGATCAAAGACTTAACCAATCATGCCTACATAATGGAGACTCCATGAAAGCTCTACCCAACAGGGTTTGGAGAGCTCTGGGTTGCTGAGCACTTTCACATGCCAGAAAGGTGGCACACCCCAACTCCATGGGACAGAAGTTCCTGTGCTCAGGACCCTTCCAGACCTTGCCCTATATACCTCTTCAATTAGCTGTTCATTTGTACCTTTTATAATATCATTTATAGTAAACCTGTAAATATTAAGTGTTTGCCTGAGTTCTGTGGGTCATTATAAACTGAGGAGGGGGTTATAGAAACCCGATTTATAACTGGTTGGTGAAAAGTACAGATGACAATCTAGCACTTGAGACCAACATCTGAAATGAGGGCAGTCTGTGGATCTGACCCTTTAACTCATGGAATCTGAGCTAACCGCAGGTAGTTAGTGTAAGAATTGAATTAAATTGTAGGACATCCAGCTGGTGTCCAAAGAGTTGGAAAACTGGTTGTTAGTATGAGAAAAATTCCTACACATTTGGTGTCAGCAGCATTGTGAGTAAACAAACAGTTTTCTTTAGGTCCCTCCGTATTCTCCATACCTGGCCATGGACACAGTGTGTGCAGCAGTGCAAGGTTCCCAGCCTTTTAGACAAGAGGAAAGAAACGGGAAAGCCAAAGGAATAAGAAGAGATAATAGGAGAAGCTAGCATGGAAAAGTGACTCAATAAAGTTGTTTATGAACTCCTGGGCTCATTCTTAGGTTGGGCATGTATAGATATGATCCTAGTAAGCAGACCGAAGAATTTAAAAACTGAACAAAGAGACCACATATCTCAGACTGACCAGTGGGTTATATACATGTGAGACAGTATGAATAGCATTACAAAACCCCACAGCACACAGAAAAAGGATAAGAACATGCACTCTGAAGCCAACCATGTCAACTGCTGCTAAAACAAAACTATCAACATTCTCCAAAGGATTTCAGCAACATTCACAGTCTCGTAATATTCAAAATATAATCCAAAATTACTTTGCACACCAAGAACCAGGTAAATCTTAACTCTTATAGGAAAAAATCAACAGACACCAAGGCCAAGATGACAAAACAGTCACAATTATCTGACAAAGAGTTTAAGGAAGCTATTATAAAAATATCCCAGCAAGCAACTGTGAACACTTAGAAGAAATGAAACACTATAAAGTATCAGAAAACAGAATTTCTAAAAAGAAATCCATGAAAAAATTTAGAACTGAAATATATAACCAATTTTTTTTAAAAAAACTTAATGGATGGGCTCAATAGCAGAGTAAAGAATCAACAGACTTGAAGGTAAATTAAAAGAAATTATCCAATCTGAGTCAGAGAGAACAGAGATTGGAAAAAATTAACAAAGCTTCAAGGAACTATGGAACAACCACAAAAGGTCTAATATACATGTTACCAGAGAAAAAGAAGAAAAAACTACCATGGTGCTGAGAAAATATCTTTAAGAAATAATGGCTGAAAATTCCCTAACTTTGTTAAAGACATAAACCTATAGATTCAGGAACCTCAAAGAATCCCAAACAGGATAACAACAGAAATTGATGACCAAACAAATATAATCAAACCACTGAAAACTAAAGACAACGAAAAAATTCTGAAAGCAAAGAAAAACAACACATTAACTATAGGGGAACTCAGAAGCTAGAGAGACCAGAAAAAAGTATTCAATATTCTTAAACTGCTAGAAAGAAAGAAGTGTCAACCTAAAATTCTATATGCAAAACAATATCAGAATGAAGGTGAAATAAAGACATTCTCAGACGAAGGAAAGCTAAGAGAATTAACTGCCAGCAAATCAGCTCTACAAGAAGTGCTAAAGGAAGTTCTTCAAACAGAAAGGAAATGACATTAGAAACTTGGAACAGCAGGAGTGAAGGATTAGCAACAGAAATGGTAAATATCTGGGTGAATATAATAAACAATTTTCCCCCTCTTAGTTCTTTAAAATATGTTTTATTATTGAAAGTAAAAATCTTAACAATGTCTGACGCAGTTTTCAATGTATGTAGATAAAATAAGTAAGAAAACCATAACATTAAAGGGAAAGAATAAAGACACCTATATGGTAGAAAGATTTCTACATTCCAATTGAGGTGGGAAAATATGGATTCTAAATAGATTATGAAAACCCTGGTGGTGCAGTGGTTAAGAATCCATCTGCCAAGGGCTTCCCTGGTGGCGCAGTGGTTAAGAATCCGCCTACCAATGCAGGGGACCCGGGTTCGATCCCTGGCCCGGGAAGATCCCACATGCCATGGAGCAACTAAGCCCGTGTGCCACAACTACTGAGCCTGCGCTCTAGAGCCTGCGAGCCACAACTACTGAAGCCCACATGCCTAGAGCCCGTGCTCTGCAACAAGAAGCCACCGCAATGAGAAGCCCACGCACCACAACAAAGAGCAGCCCCCACTTGCCATAACTAGAGAAATCCCATGCACAGCAATGAAGACCCAAAGCAGCCAAATAAATAAATAGGAAAAAAAGAATGTATATTGTAATCCACAGAGTAACCATTAAAAAAAAAACTAAACAAGATATAGTCAGAAACACAACAGATGAACTAAAAAGGAATGCTAAAAAAGGTTCAAATAACCCAAAAAGATGACACAAAATGGGTAAAAGGAACAAAAACTAGATGGAAAAACAGGAAATAATAAAATGGCAGCCTGAGACCCAAACATATCAATAATTAATCATAAGGGTCTAAATACACAAATTAAAAGATACAGTCAGGGGCTTCCCTAGTAGTGCAGTGGTTGAGAGTCCGCCTGACGATGCAGGGGACACGGGTTCGTGCCCTGGTCCGGGAGGATCCCACATGCCATGTAGCGGCTGGGCCCGTGAGCCATGGCCGCTGAGCCTGTGCGTCTGGAGCCTGTGCTCCGCAACAGGAGAGGCCACAACAGTGAGAGGCCCGCGTACCGCAAAAAAAAAAAAAAAGATACAGTCAAATGGTTTCTTTAATATGACCAAACTATATGCTGCCTGCAAGAAATTCACTTTAAATATAACGATATAGGTAGTTTAAAAGCAAGATAGTGGGGAAAAAATAACATGCACCATTCAACGAAAGAAGGCTGGAATGCTGGTATTAGTATCAGACAAAGCAGATTTCAGAGCAAAGAAAGTTACAAGCGATAAAGAAGACTATTACATGACAACGAGGGTGAATCTGACAAAAAGATATAATAATTCTTAATATGTAGGTACCTAAAAACAGTGCTGGAGAAACAAACACCCAATTGTTGTTGGAGATTCCAACACGCTTCTCTCAATAACTAGTAGTAGAAAATTAGCAAGAATAGAGAGAAACTGGACAATACTATCAATCATCTGTATCCAACTGACATTTATACACTACTGCATCCAACAACAGAAGATGAAACAATCTTTTCAAGTACACATGAAACAGTCACCAAGATAAACCATACCTACATCATGAAACAAACCTTAACGCACTGAAAAGAAACAAAACAAACAAATGTGTTCTCTGGCTATAAAGGAATTAAACTGGAAATCAGTAACTAATAACAGAAAAATCTCCAAACACTTGGAAATTAAACAATTGTAAATAACTCATGAATAAAACAGGAAAACTAGAAAATATTTTGAACAAAAGTGAAAATATATCAAAAATTATTAGATGTACCTAAAGCAGTGCTTACAGAGGAAATTACAGCATTAAATGTTATATACTAAAATATATCTCAAATCAGTCATCTAAGCTCCCACCTTAACAAATCAGAAAAAGAGGGAAAAAAAGCTGAAGAAAATAATAAAGAACAGGTATCAATGAAATTGAAAGGAGAAACACAATAGGAAAAAATCAAACATAAAGCTAGTTCTTCAAAAGTATCAGTAAAATTGATAAACCTCAAGCAAGACTAACAAAAAGAAAAGAGAAGGTAAAAGTCATTATCAATATCAGAAATGAAAGACGGATTATCACTACAAACTACACAGACATCAAAAGGATAATAAAGAAATCCCAAGAACAACTCCATGCATATAAACTGGACAACTCAGGTGAAATAAACCAATTCCTTGAAAACAACACACTAAGAAAACACACTCAACATGAAATAGATACCTGAATAATCCTGTAACTATTGAAGAAATCGAATTCATAGTTTAAAATCTTCTGAATAAGAAATCTCCAGGCTCAGCTGATTTCACTGGAAAATTCTACCAAATATTTAAAGAAATGAAACCAATTCTATACACGCTCATCCAGAAAAAAAAATGAGAAGGAACATTTCCCAGTTCATTTTATAAAGCCAGCATTATCCTGATACCAAAGAGAATACACAAACAGAAAACTGCAGACCAAGATCCCTCATACCAGTGATGAAAAAACTAGTAATAAAATATTAAGAAATCTAATCTAAAGGTAAGACTTGAGGATCACTGGCTGTCAAGTTGGAAATAATTGTTTGGTACAATCAGAAAAAGATTTCCCTAAGGATAGTTCGAGGGTGATTTTAATGGGTTTAAAGTAATCTGAAGTAGCTGGTTCTGATTATCAGTTTTTTATTCTTTTTCTAAGAATAATACACCACAATCAAGCAGGGTTTATGCCCAAAACACAAGATTGGTTCAATATTTAAAAACCAGCCACTCAATGTAAAGTATCATATTACAATCAAAATAAAAAATACACATAATCATGTCAATTGATTCAGAAAAAGCATTCATGATGGAAAAAAAAAAAAAAACTCTTGGAAAACCAGAAGTAGACAGGATCTTCCTCACCCTGATAAAGAGCATCTACAAAAATCTACAACTAACACCAAACTTAATACTGACCGACTGAATGCTTTTCCACTAGATTGGAAAATATGCACTATCACCACTCTTATACCAAATCATAATGTAGAGTTGCCAGCCAGTGCAATCGGAAAAGAAAAAGAAATGAAGCATACAGATCATAAAAGAAGAAATAAAACTGTTACTGTTCACACACAGCATAATCGTCTTCATAAAAAATCCAAAGGGATCTACCAAAAACCTCCTAGAACTAGTGAGTTTAGCAAAATCACAAGATACAAGATCAACATGTAAACATTAATCACACATCTACTATTAGCAATGTACACTGGAAACCTAAATTAAAAAAAAAAACATTTTAAGAACCTCACAAAAAAATGAAACACTTAGGTATACAATCTAACAAAATATGTACAAGATCTGCAGGCTGAAAATTACAAATGCTGATGAAAGAAATCAGAGGAGACCTAAATAAGAGACCTCCCATGTTCATGGATAGAAAGCCTCATCATAGTAAAGAAGTCAATTCTCCCCAAACTGATACAATTACAATCAAAATTCCAGAAGGATTTTTAGTAAATATAGACAAAATTCTAAAATTTATTTGGGAAAGCATAGAAACTAGACTAGCTAAAACAATTCTGGATAAAAAAGAGTAAAGCTGGAGGAATCCAATTTTAACACTGATGATAAAACTATAGTAATCAAGACAATGTAGTATTACCAAATGGACAGACAGATACAGATCAGGGGACTAGAAAATAGAGTCCAGAAATAGAATCATACAAGTCACTATTTGATTTTCCACACAGGTACAAAAGCAATACAATAGGGAAATGATAGTCCTTTAGTCCTTTCAACAAATGGTTGGAACAACTCAACATCTATATGCAAACAAAACAACATGAACATAGATGCAAAAATCCTCAACAACATACTAGAAAATTGAATCCAACAATGTATTAAAAAAAATTATACATCACAACCAAGTGGGATTTATCCTAGACATGCAAGACTGGTTGAACATTCGAAAATCAATTAATGTAAACCATCATATCAACAAGCTAAAAAAAGAAAAATCACATGATCATATCAATAAAAGCAGGAAAAGCATTTGACAAAATCCAACACCTGTTCATAATAAAGAACTCTCAGTAAACTAGAAATAAAGGGGACTTTCTCACGTTGATAGACTATCTACGAAAAACCTATAGCTAACATCATATTTACTGATGAGAAACTCTAAACATTCCCATTAAGATCAGGAACAAGGCAAGGATGTTCCCTTACCACTGCTTTTCAGCATCATACTGGAAGTCTCAGCCAATGCAATAAGACAAGGAAATAAGTATACAGATTGGGAAGGAACATATAAAACTATCTTTGTTCACAGATGACATGATCATCTAATAGCAAGAATGCAGGATACAAGATTAATATAGAAAAGTGAATTTGTTTTCCTATATACCAACAATGAACAAGTGCAATTTGAAATTTGAAGCACAATACCATTTACATTAGCACCCAAAAAATGAAATACTTAGGGATAGGTCTAATAAAATATGTACAAGATCTATATGAGGAATATTACAACACTCTGATGAAATCAAAGAAAAACTAAATAAATGGAGAGAGATTCTATCTCCATGGATAGACTCAATATTGTCAAGATGTCAGTTCTTCCCAATTTGATCTATAAATTCAGTGCAGTCAAAACCCCACCAAGTTATTTTGTGAATATCAACAAACCTATTCTAAAGTTTATATGAGAGGCTAAAGACCACAACAGCCAACACAATACTGAAGAACAAAGTTGGAATATTAACACTCAACATCAAAACTTACTGTAGGGCTTCCCTGGTGGCGCAGTGGTTGAGGGTCCGCCTGCCGATGCAGGGGACACGGGTTCGTGCCCTGGTCCGGGAAGATCCCACATGCCGCGGAGCGGCTGGGCCCGTGAGCCATGGCTGCTGAGCCTGCGCATCCAGAGCCTGTGCTCCACAATGGGAGAGGCCACAACAGTGAGAGGACCGCGTACCGCAAAAATGAAAAAAAATTTAAAAATTAAAAAAAAATAACTTACTGTAAAGCTACAGTAAGCAAGACAGTGTGATAATCAGCAAAAGAACAAATAGATCAATGGAATAGAATTGAGGACCCATAAATATACCCCCATAAACAGAGACAACTGATCTTTGACAAAAGAGAAAAAGCAATACAATGGAGCAAAGATAGCCTTTTCAACAAATGGTGCTGGCATAACTGAACATCCACATGCAAAAAAAAATTATAATCTAGACACAGACCTTACACCCTTTACAAATATTAGCTCAAAATGGTCCACAGACCTAAACGTGAAACATAAAACTATAAAACTCCTAGAAGATAAGAAAGGAGAAATCCTAGATGACCTTGGGTATGGCAATAACTTTTTGGATAAACAACACCAAAGGCACAGTCCATGAAAGAAAGAATAAGCTAGACTTTATTAAAATTTAAAACTTCTCTGCAAAGACAATGTCAAGAGAATTAGAAGACAAGCCACAGAATGAAAGAAAATATATGCAAAAGACACATCTGTTAAAGGACTATTATCCAAAATATACAAAGAACTGTTAAACTCACCAATAGGAAAACAAACAACTCAATTAAAAAATGAGCCCAAGACCTTAACAGACACCTCACCAAAGAAGATACACAGATGGCAAATAAGCACTTGGAAAGATGCTCCACATCCCATATCAGGAAAACACTAATTAAAACAGGATACACCACACACCTATTAGAATGACCAAAATCCAGAACACTGACAACATCGAATGCTGATGAGGATGTGGAACAACAGGAACTCTCATTCACTGCCGCTGGGAATGCAAAATGGTACAGCTACTTCAGAAGACAGTTTGGTGATTTGTTACAAAATTAAACATGATCTTACCATATGATCTGGCAATCACACTCCCATGTCCACACAGAAACCTACACACAGATGTTTATAACAGCTTTATTCATAATTGCCAAAAGCAAACAAGATGTCCTTCGGTAGGTGAATGAATGAATAAATTGTAGTAATCTAAACAACAGAATTATTATTCAGCACTAAAAAGAAATGAGCTATCAAGCTATGAAAAGACATAGAGAAACCTTAACTTCATACTACTAAGTGAAAGAAGCCAATCTGAAAAAGCTACATACTGTACGATTCCAATTATATGACATTCTGGAAAAGGCAAAACTCTGGAGACAGTAAAAAGGCCGGTGGTTGTCAGGGTTTGGGGGGATGGCAAGGGATGAACA
Source organism: Pseudorca crassidens (assembly GCF_039906515.1). Taxonomy (NCBI): domain Eukaryota; kingdom Metazoa; phylum Chordata; class Mammalia; order Artiodactyla; family Delphinidae; genus Pseudorca; species Pseudorca crassidens. The sequence goes on from NC_090313.1 coordinate 11,448,349, forward strand.
GGCAGAGCACAGAGGATTTTTAGAGCAGTGAAAATACTCTGTATCATACTGTAATGATGGATACATGTCATTATACATTTGCCTAAACCTACAGAATGTACAACACCAACAGTGAACCCTAATGTAAACTACGGACTTTGGGTAATTATGATATGTCAATGTAAGCTCATTCACTTGCAATATATGCACCACTCTGATGGTAGATGTTGATAATGGAGAGGCCATGCATGTGTGGAGACAGGGGGTGTATTGGAAATCTCTACACTTTCCTCTCAATTTTGCTATGAACCTAAAACTGCTCTTTAAAAAAAAGTATTTAGAAAAAAGTATATGTGAAAGCATTTCTTATCAAGAGGAAAAATTACATGAAACCCTTCACAAATAGATTTGTGTAGTTTTGAAACTGTTCTCCCCTACAAAGACCATCCCTGTTGAGTTTCATCAGTGTAGCCTAGGGATCTGTAATACTTAATTGAAATAGCTCGCTGAAGTTACTTTGCTATAATTATAAATTCCCTTTTACTAAAATATCCAGCAACCATTTAGGGAATACATTATAGATCGGGAAACTAAACTAATATATGATTAATTCACAGGAAGACTTGGAAGGCACTAAACAGTTGTTTACAAAATAAGACATTTAAAAATACTATCTGTATCAGTTTTACCTGTGCTGTCTCCCACATAGAAAGACATGGTTCCTGCCCTTTGTCCCACGCCTACAAGCTTCCACTGACAGACCACACCTCACTCCCAGTATCTAGACAGTGCTTTGCAATAAACATATTGAATGGATGCATGACTGAAGGTGGCAATAATAGAATTTATCTGAATTGGAGCCTCTCTTCCTTAGGATAGGCTTTGACTCAAATAAACTGATATATCAGATATAAATCTACTACTGCCATTCAGACAACCTTATATCCTCCTGAAGATGCCTCCTGGACTCCTCCCTTTGCTACTCCAAATTGGCAGTTGCATTGTGACAACCGAGAAAAGAGGAGCAGCAAGTACCAAAAGAAGCTGTCCCAAGTAGGGTCAATGCACTGGCTGTTGCTAGAGATAGCTAGCAAATGAATACCTACACAAGCTGAGGAGTGCTGATACACAGATTAGGAACCAATCTATTGGATTGGCTCAGGACCTTTGCACACACTGCACCATTTGTCTAGCTGACTGCCTAGCTAATAGCTGACTCTCATCTCTCAGGTCTCATCTTACATTTTACCTCCTTCAAAGAACTTCCCTGACCACCATTATTCTCTCTCAGCAACTAGTCTGTTTCCTTCATAACACTTACCACAATTTGTAATTATCTGTTTGCATGTTTTCTTATTTTATATCTGTCTCTACCACTAGACTCTAAGTGCCATGAGAGCAAAAATCATGTTTCTCCTGGTCACTATTCTAATTTCAACGACTAGCATAGTATCTGGCCCACAACAGGCAGTAATAAACAGTGGCCTTCAAGGTAATAAACCTGACTTTCTTTGGGGGAGGAAAGGGACTTTTTCATATACTTAGCATGGGAAGCAATATGCTACAATGGAAAGAGTACAATTTGGGAACCACACATAATTAGAACCTCAGCTCCATTGCTTACCTAGCTAAATGATCTCTGACAACCTATTTTATATCTTGAAGCCCCAATTTTCTCGAAACGATGACAGTAATACTTCCCTTACATAATCACTGATTCTCTAGTATACTGTAGATATGCAATAAGTGACAGCTATTAGTACTTCTTAAAATGATCATCTTTCCATCCACTAAGAGGTCTTAAATGAGTGACACTAACAGAAACGAGTCAAGTCAAAGTCTTATAAACACGGCAATATCAAAAATACTATATTTATAAAGGTAAGCTGTATTTTCAAACCTTTTTTTTTAACGTATGCTTTTTCAGTAAGACTACAGAACTTCTAAACCTGCTTCAGTAGATGTTTAGAGAAAACTAAATCCATGATTAGGTATTTTTTCATACCATCGGGTACTAACTACATGGAAACAAATGTTCTTTTTCAAACCATGCTGTTTAAGGTCACCAGGAACTTTCAAAAACACAAAAACAAAAGGTAAACTCACAATATTTCACTGTGCTTTGTTTTTAAACTTTTAGTATCAGTAAAAGGATAAAGGTCTTACTAACAAAAATTAAGGACTTAGGGACACCCTTTTCATTTTACAAATGGAAATTTTCACAAGTCACTTTCTACAGATTAAAAATTGGAGTGTTTTTATTAAACAGGAAGTATACAAACATATATACGAATAAAATAACTCATACATAAATATACTGATATAAATCCTTTTTTTTTCCCCTGCCCAAATGTAATTTTTGCCTTGCTGCTAAATAGTCACAGTCCTTCCTTACTGGAATGATTCGTTTATCTTTAACTCCACAGAGCTTAAACTATCAGTCTTTTAAGAAGCTTTGACAGGTTTTGACGATTTAACCTGCTGAGCTCACAGCACCCAAGGGAGAGTCTTCGTTGCAAGTTTTATTTCTAATACAGCTGACCACTAATACCGACTCCACAGATAATGGATTTCAATAACCACCACCCACAGGTTAACACTTCAAGTAGTACGCATAATATTGCTTTAATTAAGTTAATACATGAAGGTCACAGTTTGGTAGAAAGTTTTATTACATTTGGCAGTGCTTACAATAATAATAAAAAAGAAAAAGGAACTGTATGTGTTCATCTATACAGTAACTCTATAAATTTGCCTATAGATATAATCCAGTTTGCTCATAGATTTATACTGCATTTCAATTTATTTTCTAAAAGGAATTCAGTTTATTAGTTCCATTTCCCAAAATAAGTACATTCCTAGCATTTCTAACCAGTAGTTTCTCTAACCATGCTGGGCACAGAATGGGTCTACCTGGCACAAAGAGGCCACCCACTAGAGCAAAAAAGATTCCTACCACTACCATGCCCACCCCCTGATTTTGGAGCATTGTGATGGTAGAAAAGATTAATGCTTTGATTTGTCTTGTGTCTAATGATTAGCTTCATGTGTTAAATATTAATGTCTTCCGGACAGAATGAAATTATTTTTTCATTTTGAAAAATAAAGATATATAAAATTTGTTTTTGAACCTAAACACTTTATGCAGTAGAAAACAAGCCAAAGAGTCTTTTTACAACAAATATTATGAAAAGGCAAAGCAAACAAATGTTTAAATGAATCTGAAATTAAAGGTTCACTCTAAAGTGTTAAAATGAGATACTGTATTTTAATACACAAATCGCATAGTCAGCAAGGTTGATACATTTTTCTATTTTTATATGTAGTATTAGGTAATTTGAGGTTATTTTAGAGAAAAGCAAAAAAATGGTGGCTGAATTTATACACATTGAATTCAGCAATAATTGTATTTTTTAAATACACAACCTGACAGGCACTATGGTAGACAATAATGAATCAGCATGGGAGCCATTTAATATACTTCTTGATTAACTCATTGCCTGTCCACTTTGCACACAGACATGCTTACATGTCATAATCGTCATAATTCCCATCATCCCCACTGCTAACACTCAAGCTCCTTGATTAGTGCACAACTCCCAGACGAGCCATTGCTAATGCTAAATAATTCTCTTCAGCCTCCTGCTACTATTCTGCAGGATCTCCAATTAAATATAATGTCCCTGATGAGCCATATTAATGTGAACAAATTCCTACCAGGAATCCTATCTTATTCCATTTTCCCCAAAAATGTAGAGAAAGTAATTTAGCCAAGCTGAAGATAATCAAAACATTTTAAACTGATATAGTATTATAATGCCTCGGCAAAACATGTTTATCCAAAGTCAATAAAAGAAAAAGGGTGGAAAAAGTAATGTCTAAACATGTTAAATGCTTTCTTCTCCTGATTAATTTGTTCTTCACTGAAAAGTCTAGTGTTTTAAATAAGCATAGGTAGATACATTGCATTCTTAATCCAAAAAGGTTACCGAAAGCTAAGTTTTATGAGAAAAGTGAGCAGTAGCAAGTTTTAAAGCAAATATGCCATTTAAAAACCCTTCAATTATCTAATTACCAGAACTCCAAGGTCCATAATCACATTAATGAAACCAATTCCTTCCTTCCCATTAAATGCAGTATTACAGTCACTATCAGAGGCTTTGCCATGGAATTTTATGTTGCTGATAAGAAAACTTCATCTTGAACAATGACAACTGTAAGTATTTTTTGCAAGAATGAATTAAGAATCTTATAGATTTTCTATTGCAATCTAAAAGACTGGGAAGGCTTCTGATCTAATTAAGACTAACTGGGAAACATGGACTATGATGGCCACCACCTTACAATATTCTGTACTAGCAAAAGAAATTTAAGAAAATGTTAGTTATGCTCGCTTCGGCAGCACATATACTAAAAATAAGAAAATGTTAGTTAAATATACCATCTCAACTACACACACATATAACTAAAGGTCACCTGATTTTTCAGTTACCACCCCCAAAAAGTTTTACAAACTTCACTCTGGTCATTTATTCCTATTTGAGGATTAATAATTACATTAGCTGAAAATAAGTCCATTAACAGATTTTGTGAAATAATTTTTTAAAAATTAAGAACTTTAACTCCTTTTCAAATTAAAACAAAGGTTGAAAAATATCCTGAAAAGTAAATCATGTAAATGAGAAAAGGTAAATGGTTTTGACACTTAAATTTCTTTCAACTCTATATACACCTAGGATAAAAGTGAAGATATTCTAACAAAAATATAAACAGATAAGTTTATTAAAATATATATATATATGAAAAGATATAAAATAAAGACATTCTAACAACCCCATAAAATTTTTATAAGGTTTTCCCTAAGGTCTTTTATACCTTCGCCTACATTAATGTATTCCATCTCCATTTACCTGATCATTACCCTCCAGTTTGTTCAGCTGGAACCAACATACACTAATTACACAGACGTCACGAAGTCCTATTTGTCCTCAGTACCTCCCCAGACAGCAGGGAAATCATATCAAGGGTAGGCATGCTAAGTGATGATTCCCCCCACCTTACTGTCAATCATCCCAGAGTGCTCAGAGGAAACCCCACTCAACCTCATTACTGAATCCTAAGGGTAAGACTACAATACTCACCAGGAATCATACTTCAAACAGCAGGCTGCCTGGCCAAGATGTGAGTCACAATGACTACTTCCCTGATTTTAGGTTTTGGTGTTAATGCAATATATACCAAGTATTTCTCATTTCAATACAATGTTACTATACACAGACAAAGCAACAAAATATTGATAAGTTCAATTTAGGAGTCCAGGTAGGAAATATAGTCAAAGGTTGAAGTACAGAATCATTTAATCTCATTTAAAAAGAAAAAAATCAAAACCCTAACTTCAGAGGTTTAAAACAAATATAACAATATTTTGCTACTTCTTATGGAAAGGTTTACTAGTCCTTTTACTTGAAAACACACATACATACATAAAGTAAGTGATCATAAAAGTAAATAAAGTTATCTAACAAGCATTTTGAGAAGTACAAACACAACAATCTCTAAATTCTCATAATTATTTGTTCCCACTATTCACCAAACTAATGAAGACCTACCTACCCATTTAAAAAGTCCCAGTCACCAAAACCATCAAACATTTCTCATTCCTTATCATTTCTTAACTTCTCTGGGACTACCTAAAATCACAGTACATTAGTGGCATAAAACCCTACAATCCACCTGTCCTGCCTTCTAAGTCAATATAGTATTAATAAGGTCCTCTTAAATAAAATCTCCCACATCAGCCCTCTACCTAAAATCTAATCAATTTATTTCATAAATGTGTCTCATCTTGCTCCAAAATTTTATGTAGTGGTCCTAATAATTTTCACTTTATAAGGTATTACAATTTTTTTTTTTTTGGCCCTGTGTGGCACGCACGATCTTAGTTCCGTGACCAGGGATCGAACCCATGCTCCGTGCAGTAAAAGCGTGGAGTCTTAACCACTGGGTCACCAGGGAAGTCCCCAATATTTTTTTAACATCTGTTAGTACAGTTCCCTCTTCAATTTTCCTCAAAATTGTCTAGGCCATTCTTGCATATTTACTCCTTTGTCAATCCCCACCACCACCACTGTTACATTATTACATTTATTAGGATTTACTACAAAAACATAGATCTAGAAATAACTAGCATTTACAATATTGTTTCCTTATATAAAAATAAGAAGTTCTCATATAAGTCGTACGAATTCATTTTAAATTCATATCATAAAGTGTTTTATCTTTGCCACTACTTCCAGGAGGTTAAATTTTTTTAAGTTGTATTTTCTACCTTGTTGATACTTAGGAAAGCTACAGATTTCTTTGTATTTATTTTTTAACTACCACAGAGACTCTTCTTACTGTTTCTAAAGAGTTGTTCAGTTGCCGGTATAACTAGAAACTCGATACAATTTTATTATTTCTGCCTTTCCTGTCCACCATTTTATAACTCTTGCCTAACTGCATTGCCGAGCACTTCTAGGATGCTATTAAATACTAGTGGTGACAGTAAATGTATGGGTCTTCATCCTGACTTCCATGAGAATGCTTCCTATGAGGTATGACCTCTTCATTCTGGGAGGGCAGTATTTATTTAATCCTGTTTTACTAAGGATTTTACAAGAAGACAGTGAATTTCTTTTACATGACATCTAGGCTTCCATCAAGATGATCATATAGTTTTCCTCCACTAACTTATTAGTATATTTAATTAAATTAATAGTGTCTAACATTAAACCATACTGAAATGTCATGAATACACTCTGCATGACTGCAGCACATTACTTAAATAAATTTTACTCTATTTTCTATTACTTAGGATTCTTCTATCAATATACAATTACAGTCATTGTAATTTTATTTTTTGCTTACTATCTTTGCCCAGATTTTGATTTCTGAATTACTATGCTGGTTTCATAAAAAGAAATGGAAATCTATTTTTCTTTCTCTAAGTCTAGAGCAATTTAAATAGTGTCAAAATTTCTTAAAAAAATTTCTTGCTTCCTGAAAATTTCAAAGAATCCTTGCAAGAATCTCTAGGCCTGGACACTCAAGAGTCCTTTAGTCAATTATTTCCTACCTTATTCAGGTGCTTTCATGCACAGAGTTGCAGGCCTATACACAATTATTTGTCACCAGTTTTGTAAACTAAGCAAAACAAAATAACTACCTAACATTTTTTAAAGGCTTTTAAAACCAGGTTAAACCCCACTTTCAATAATGAATAGAACAACCAGAAGATCAGCCAGGAAACAGATGACTTAAATATCTCTATGAACCAACCAGTCCTAAAAGACATCTATAGAACACTCCACCCAGCAGCAGCAGAATACACATTCTTAAGTTCACATGGAACATTCTCCAGGACAGATCATATGCTAGTCCATAAAACAAACATCAAAAAATTTTAAAGGATAGAAACAGTAGAAAACACATTCTCTGACCAAAAAAGAAGGAAATTAGAAATCAGTAATAGAAATAAACTTGGGAAACTCATAAATATGTGGAATTAAACAACAAACTCCTAAATAACAAGTGGGTCAAAGAAATCAAAAGGGCAACTAGAAATTACTTTCGGAAATGAAAATGAAGATACAATATGTCAAAACATGGGATGCAGCTAAAACAATAGAGAAAAATGAACGGTTAAACACCTATATTAAAAAGACCTCAAAACAACCTAGTTTTTCTACTTTAAGAAACTATTTTTTAAAAGAGCAAACTAAACCCAAAGCGAGCAGAATGAAGGAAACAAAAACTAGTGTAAATAGAAATGACATAGAGAATTTAAAAAGAGAGAAATCAATGATACCAAAAGTCAGTTCTTTGAAAAGATCAATGAAACTGAAAACCGTTAGCTAAAATGACAAAGAAAACATGAAAAAACTCAAATAACTAAAACCAGGAATGAAAGAGACATTACTGCCAGCCTTATAGAAATAAAAATGATTAAAAAATACTATAAACAATCACATAATAAACAATAGCTTAAGATGAAATGGACAAATTCCTAGAAAGACAAACTATAGACACTAACTCAGGAAGAAATAGAAAATCTCAATAAATCTACAAGAGACTGAATTAGTAATCAAACAACTACCCACAGAGAAAAGCTCAGACCCAGATGGCTTCACTGGTGAATTCCACCAAACATTTCAGGAATAATTAATACCAATTCTTCACAAACTCTTCCAAAACAACAGAAGATGAGAGAACACTTCCCATCTTATACTATGAGGCCAGTATCACTCTGATACCAAAAACAAAAACATCAAATGAAAAGAAATCTATAGACCAATATCTCTTATAAACATGGATGAAAAATTCTCTACAAAACACCAGCAAACTGAATCCAGCAATATACACAAAGGACTATACATCATGACCAAGTGTGATTTATCCCAGGAATGCAAGGCTAGTTTAACATCCAAAAATTAATTAATGTAATATACCATATCAATGGAATAAAGGATAAAAACCACATTATCATCTCAGTAGACACAGCAAAAGCATTTGTAAAAATCCAACACCCAGTCATGACAAAAACTCTCAACAAACTAGGAATAGCAGGGCACTTCCTCAACCTAATAATGGGAATTTATGAAAATCTCAGAGCCTAAATCAAACTTAGGTGTGGAATACTGAATGTTTTCCCCCGAAGATGAGGAACAAAACAGGATGTCTGCTCTCACCACTCCTTTTCAGTATCATTCTGGAAATTAAAGCAAGGGAAATCAGGCAAGACTATGAAATAAAAAGCATCCAGTTAGAAAAGAAAGAAGTAAACCTATCTCTCTTTACACATGACATGATCTTCTAGAGAGAATCCCAAGGAATCTATTATATTTTTAAAAACTATTAGAACTAATAAACAAGTTCAGCAAGGTTGCAGGACACAAAATCACTATTAAAAAATCAACTGGGGCTTCCCTGGTGGCGCAGTGGCTGAGGGTCCGCCTGCCGATGTAGGGGACGCGGGTTCGCGCCCCGGTCTGGGAGGATCCCGCATGCCGCGGAGCGGCTGGGCCCATGGGCCATGGCTGCTGAACCTGCGCATCCAGAGCCTGTGCTCCGCCATGGGAGAGGCCACAGTAGTGAGAGGCCCATGTACCGCAAAAAAAAAATCAATTGTATTCCTGTACATCTGCAATCAACAATAAAAACTGAAATTAAAAAATTGCAATTCTAGGGAATTCCCTGGCAGTCCAGTGGTTAGGACGCCACTCTTCCACTGCAGGGGGCATGGGTTCAATCCCTGGTTAGGGAATGAAGATCCTGCAAGCTGCATGGTGAGGCCAAAAAAAAAAAAATGAGGATGAAATTGCAATTCTAACAGCCTCAGAAATAATATTAAAATACTTAGGAATAAATACAGCAAAGTAAGTGCAAAACTTATACTCTGAAAACTACAAAATATTGTTGAAAGAAATTAAAGCAACGTAGATAAGTGGAACAACATCAAATGGAATATCCATGCTCATGTATAGGAGGACTTAAAAATGTTGAGATAGGGCTTCCCTGGTGGCGCAGTGGTTGAGAGTCCACCTGCTGATGCGGAGGACACGGGTTCGTGCCCCAGTCTGGGAGGATCCCACATGCCGCGGAGCGGCTGGGCTCGTGAGCCATGGCCGCTGAGCCTGCGCGTCCGGATCCTGTGCTCTGCAACGGGAGAGGCCACAACAGTGAGAGGCCCGCGTACCGCCAAAAAAAAAAAAAAAAAAAAAAGTTGAGATAAAGATATTTCTCAAACTGATCTGCAGATAAAACACAATGCCTATCACAATCCCAGCAGGATACAGTTTTCCACTAGGACCATTTTCCCCTCATAAACCATTCTCCACAAATCTTTTCAAAGAATAATAAGGGCCTGAAGAATGATACATAAAAGACAATTCATGACTTGATAAGAGGCTTAACCCCTATTTTGCTCTCTCTGGCCCTGACCATTTCCCACTGGAGTACTTTACATTGCTTGTTGACTCTGGCCTCATCCTCTGGATGCAGTTGCACTAATCTCATCAATACGTATGAACTGTTTTCCTGGGTAAAGCCTGACTCTGAGACTGCTCTGGGTCAGTCTTCTCAAAGAAAGCAAGAAAACTTCCTCAACAGAGAATAGGATATCATCCTATTTTAAGACAATCCAACAATAAGCAAACTAGACTGATAACTGCAAACCCTCCCTAGAAGCACCTAAAAATCCCAGATTAAATATAACAAACTTCTTTAAATGAACAGTTTGGCTTACAAGAACCACAAGCAATCCCTAGGGATCAAAAATGAAGAAGAGAAAAAAAAAAAGAGAAAAAAAAAACGAAGCAGCAGCTAAAAGCCAGACAGTATCCACTAGAGTCGATACCACTAATCTTGGAGAGTATAAGTGGGGATCTGAATAACCTAGAGAACTGAGTTTTAACTCTCAGAGAAAGGAACCAATTGTGAGCTGAAGATGTGAAGGAAAACTCCTACATAAGGCCATGTTGCTCAAAGGTTACATCCTCAGGACTTCCCTGGTGCTCCAGTGGCTAAGACTCCACGCTCCAGTGCAGGGGGCCCGGGTTCGACCCCTGGTTGGGGAGCTAGATCCCACATGGCACAACAAAGACTACATCCTCAGTGAAGGGGGGTGGGGTTTCAATAATCTACTAAGTAGGGAGAAGACATACTTATTATCAGCTGTGCTTCAAAGTAAAGGAAAAAGTCTCCTCAGGAAATTAGAAACCATGGGCCTATTTAACAGAGGGAGGGGGGGAGGGGGGGAGGGAGGGAGGGAGGGAGGGAGTGTGTGTGTGTGTGTGTGTGTGTGTGTGTGTGTGTGTTGTGTGTGTGTGTGTGTGTGTGTGTAGTTTCATCTGGTTTTGCCCCATCCTCATAATTCAGCAACCTTCGCGCCAAGAAATTAATATAAAAATTAGTCAGTGATACCCCAGACAACCCAAACCATGTGGAGTTCAACGATAAAGATACCAAATGAGGTCACAAGACAAAATCTACACATGTGAGGAAACAATCCATTGTGAGGAAGAGTCAGAAATATAAATAGATAAGATCTTGAAGTAAAATAACATAAGATCTTGAAGTAAAATAACAAAATGATAGAACTTTTAAAATAAGTATGCTATAAAAAAAAAAGTATGCTATAAATAAGACAGGAAAGGACTCAAATACTTAAGAAAAAAGACAAAACAAAAATCAGGCAGGGAATTTCCTGGCAGTCCAGGGGTTAGTACTCCGCACTTTCACTGCCAAGGGCACGGGCTCAATCCCTGGTCCGGGAACTAAGATCCCGCAAGCCACATGGCGCAGCCAAAAATAAAATTAACTGTGCTTTAAAAAAAAAACCAGGCAGATTCAAAAAGGAGCAGTTAGACCCAACAGATTCCTCAAAAGACAGCAAAGATGACAAAAGCAACCAAAGTAATCACAGTGTCAGGCAATTTTCACTGGTGAATGCAAAAATGTTAGTAACATGAGAGGTTGTTGTGGGACAAAACCTGCACGTGGATTCAACGATTCACCCCCCCAAAATTAATTTTAAAAGAGGGGGAATGCACCATTTTAATGGAAGGGACCCATGGAAGAAAACTGCATAATGGTCTTTAAAAGCCAACTTTTTCCCATTCAACATTCACTGTTTGCAAGTTACTTGGCTTTCCTTCTTTGTGTGACTTACCACTTAATAGTTGTAATAACTGTTAGTCTTCTTCCCCTGATTAACTGCTTAAAAATTAGTTGTTTTTAACATAAAATTAATAGTTTTCACAATCAACTGTTGCAGTATTTTCCTACTATAATAGTATTTACATTTCAATTGATGAAATTAACACATGAAGCATGTAAGATTTTTTTACTCCAAGTAACAGTGAAAATGCTCACCTCTTGAAAATCAATATTGAAACATTTATAATACATCTGAATAGCATGCCTTGTTCATAATACCGATATTATACAGTTCATTAGATATGATGGTAACCTTTGTGATCACATGTTAAAGAAGCAAAATATGCTGTTAGACGAATTCACCTTTTTATCTTTCTTGAGGCTGAAGCAGAAACCAAATAGCAAATCTGGCCCTATTTCTAAGGCTTAAATCAAACTTTGAACATTCTAACCATCATTATTATCCTGCTTTTACTTATAGTATCCTTCTAGAAACCGACTTACAGGAGGTCATATGAAGAGGAAGTTTTGACCGAGCATGCACTGCTTGCTTCCCACCGTGGGGCCTGGCAAATCTTATTTTAAACTATATATCATAATCTCTGGTTAAAAAAAAAAAAAAAGTGGCTAAAAATATTTAAAATATAAAAACTACCACCTCTGCTTCAGGAAGGATAAATGACAAAGACTTAAAACTCAAACCAACTCTTTTGAAACCAGTTTTGCCAAAGTCTGGAAAGTGACTGTCCACAAAGCTAGAAATGTAACAGTGAGAAAAGTTAGTCATGCTCTTTGGAGCAACAGCTTACAGAAGTAGATTATTCTGTAATACCACATTGAAATATAAACAAATAGGAAAAAGCTGAAATATAAATAATCTTGGCTATATGCCGACAGTCACCTCTATGAGAACACAGCATAGAGAATTAACTATATACTGTGATATGAAAAAAAAATTACAAGTGAAAGTTTGTTGTTAGGCTTGAAATAAAAACAGTGATTGTCCACAATTCAAACATTTTTCTCTCAATTTACCCATGAATGAAAACACAGCCTGAGCTAATACACTGAAAAATAAACACAAGATGAGAAGAGTGAATTTTAAATCTACTACTGGCTTGACAGTAACACAAACTTTTTTCTGAAGTAGCTTTACTATTGGTAAATGCCTTAGTTTACCAATCAAGAATGACATTAAAGCAACAGTTTTCTCATTATTTCATGAATATTTTGTGAGGAATATAAACTACTGAAACTATCACAGTTAAAACAGATTATTAGTAAAGAAACCAGAAACCAATATTCAAAAAAAATCAAACAGTATATACGCAAAACAAGTTCTTTTAACTGCTTAATTACTTTTAAAGTAAAGGATAAATATTTTAAATGTACCAGCCAAATAAACTAGATAATATACTTAACCTTTATTCTGGGGAAATTAGAGTAGCTTGCAATCATTTCCATTTTGCTTTTTAAAAAAGGAAGAGAGTCACAATAAGACAACAGGAACAACATACTTCTAGATAAAATTTTAAAATCACAAAGACTGAAAATTCTTTGCATTAAATTACTATACGATAAAAGCTGACATTACCAATAGGTCCTGTTATCAGAAGTTGTGTGAAAGAATGAAAAACAGTAACTTATATCAAAGTACAACTACTTACATTTCATGTCATACAGTTCCAATAATTCATACACTTTTCCCATGGGATTTTTTTCTACTCATTCATAGTTTATTACTGCTAAAAATGCCTGTTTTGATAAAAATCCCCAATAAAATTATATATCAGTCACTGCTTTACGCTATACCTTCTTTTGTTCATGTCCAATTAGCATTAGCCTATCTTTGATTTATCAAACTTTCAGCTGCACATGGTAAAGCATTTAGGAAGGTTAAACAATTACAGCATCCCGAGTGACAGTGGAGTTATCCTGTGCGGATTTTTATTCTATTCTAGGCTTTTAAAGCCTTGAAAATAAGAGTTAAGACACATACTGGAGACATTATGATGCTCCCATTTTGCTTAATACAAGAGTAATAAAACAGGTATTTTTTTTAATTGTGTACCTTTTCAGGCCAACAAAAAAAACCTACATCTTTCACTTTTTTTCTATTTGATCCAAAATAAGGTCCCGATTCAAACAAAGCAAATATACTTACAGAACTAGCATCGACATCACTGTGGATGGCAACCGTCTTAATGCCCATCTTCTTGCAAGTTTTAATAACCTATATTAAAGTACATTAATGTTATCTATTAATAGTAATTCATATTTAAAGGGATTTAATAATAATAAAATTCACAGAGTAAAATGGAAAATAAGATTAAAATTCCACTCACCCTACATGCAATTTCTCCTCTATTAGCAACAAGAATTTTATCAAAAGTCTAAAAAGAGAAAAAACACGTAAGAAATTGTTACTCTTGCTTTGGGACCAGAAAACACCAAGCTTTTCCACAATTACCATTGGGCATGATCCTAATAAACATTACTTCCTACAGTAGTATTAAATACTATACATATGCTCATTTACAACCAGGCTGCTACTAAACTCACCTGGTAGTATCTGGCGTTACAATTATCCTCTTAAAGCATCAATTGACTAGGTTAGATAATTCATAAGGGGACTAAATTCTCTTGCCAAAAGATAATCTTCAAATGATATTTCAGAATACTAAGAAACTTTAGAAGAAATTGCTTGAGAATTTACTTGATTATTTTCTAAATTCAGGGAAATTCTAAGTGTTATGTTTATCAAAGGGAAGTCTGATATAATTTATATTCTATCTCTTTGGGATTGGGCCACAGCATTAAATGATACTTTTGATAAATGAGAACAGATACTATTTATGCTTATTTCCAAAGATTCCCAGACAAAGCAGGTTATGCTATTTGAATACAATGTTAAGTTTGAATAACCACCAAATTTTTAAACAGCTGAGGCCATATAATAGAAAAAGAAGTTCCATTCTGTGTGGGGCTAGAGACCTAATTTCTAAGCCCAGCTTTGCCATTAATGATCTATTTGACTCTAAGTAAATCAATCTCTGTAAATTGAAATCTCTTGACTTCCACATATATAAATTGATAACATTCTAATGGGAAACTATTTAACAAGGTTCTCTCCCTACTCTAAAAGTGTACAGGCTAATCCTTTTAAAGAAATGCACACAAACAATTATAAGTAATTTGGATGCAATACATTTTAGTACACAACGACTGCTAGGTTAGTGAATTGTTACACGTTAAATGGAACTATTTTTTAAGTTTTAGTTATATTTCTAAAAGAAAAGTTATATATAATCTTAATAGTACTCATATATTGGGCTTCCCTGGTGGCGCAGTGGTTGAGAGTCCGCCTGCCGATGCAGGGGACACGGGTTCGTGCCCCGGTCTGGGAAGATCCCACATGCCGCAGAGCCGCTGGGCCCTGTGAGCCATGGCCGCTGAGCCTGCGCGACCGGAGCCTGTGCTCTGCAACGGGAGAGGCCACAACAGTGAGAGGCCCGCGTACCGCAAAAAAAAAAAAAAGTACTCATATAACTTAAAGCTATATTTTAACCCAACAGGTAATCACAGAATCTCAGAACTGGAATAGGCCTTTAAAGTCTTGATTTAACCTTTATATCACACATGGCTTATTCCACCAAACTGAGACAAGCCTCGACCTTAAAACTGGTAAATTCCTAATTTGATAGAATCCTAAGTCATTCAGAGCCCTGAGCAGATGGGCCCTTAAAATATCCTAATCTCACCTCAGGCGTGAGGCTATAAAATCATCTGCCTTTCTATTCTCATCTGCTCATGGTAAATTCCTGTTAAACAATAAGCATATTCTAAGAAAAAAAATGTTCATACTTCCTTGAACTGCATTTTAAAATGTGAATTTTTATTAAGTATTAAACAGACTACATCTGATAAAAGCAGCACAAACACTGGAAGTTACACATTAAGCAACTGGTGCAGCAAATATAACAAATTATTGACATCATAATATTACACGGAGTACAAATTCCACCCTAATCCCTATCCAAGAAGCAGAATAATGGTTAAGAGCCAGTCTGGAGCCAAACTGTCCAGGTTGGAATCCCAACACTACCACATGTTCTTCTGTGGACAAGTCCTCCTCCTGAACCCTCATTTCCTGGTATGTAAAATGAGAGTAAGAATAGCACCTGCCACAAGAGGCTGCGGGAATATTAACACCCTTAAAGTGTTTAGAGTAGTGCCTAGCACATAATATATACTCAGTAGGTGTTAGCTAGAGTATTGTTTTTCACTCCTTTGGGCCACAAACCAGATTACAAACCCAGGAGTGTGATTCCAACAGGGATAAATCTGTACCAAAATGATCACTGCACCTCACACATTTCTATTCATCTCTGTTCAGGGCTTGTGATAGTTAGTTTTATGTGCAACTTGATTCGTCCACAGGGTGTTCAGATTAAACGTTTTTTCTGCGGTGTCTGTGGGCGTGTTTCTAGATGAAACTAACATTGAATCAGTGGACTCAGTAAAGCAGACAGCCCTCCCCAGTGTGGGTGGGCATCATCCACTCTACTGAGGGCCTGACAGACTAAAAAGTGGAGGAAGGGACGATTAGTTCTGCCTGCCGGATTGAGCTGGAACACTGGTCTTCTCCTAGCCTTGGACTGGGACATATACCATCAGCCCCCCTGGTTCCCAGACCTTTGAACCTGGACTAGAATTTCAGTACCAGCTTTCCTGTGTCTCCAGCTTGCCACAGCAGATTGTGGTGGGACTTCTCAGCCTCCATAATTATGTGAGCCAGTAAAAAAAATCTCCCTATGTCTCCTACTGGTTCTGTTTCTCTGAAGAACCCTGACTAATATAGGACTATTAATGGATTACCAATTAGTACACAAGCTCAATAAAGCTAATATCAATTAATCTTCCATACCTAAGATTTTCTTTTAACTAAATAACAGATGAATATGGTTCAGAATTTAGAAGGTACACAAGGGGACACACTGTAGGGACACCTAGGCCCTTGCCCCAAAGGCAACTACTACTAGTTTCCTGAATATTCTTCCAGGTAGGCTATGCATATAAAAGAATGTATATACAAATAATTAGCCTTTTTTTTTTTATTTTTTTGGCTGCGCCATGTTTCATGCGGGATCTTAGTTCCCAGAACCAGGGATCAAACCCGCGCCTCCTGCAGTGGAAGCGTGGAGTCTTAACCACTGGACCACCAGGGAAGTCCCCATACAAGTAAATTTAAACCAACTTTTTGCGGGGGAGAGCCGCACCATGTGGCTCGTGAGATCTTAGTTCCCAGACGAGGGACTGAACCTGGGCCGCTGGCAATAAAAGCACAGAGTTTTAACCACTGGACCGCCAGGGAATTCCCTAAACCAATCTCTCCCTCTACATCAACAATTACAGGTGAACATCAAGTGCATTCGATCAAGTGCATTCGATAACTACAATATGGCACAATCACAACAAAATGTGTTAAGCGCTACAACACAGCTGTGTTAAGTGCAGCGAAGGGAGAGAGTGAACAGCATGCGTTAAGGCAGTGACATTGAAAGCAGACGGTAGCACTGAAAAACTACAAGTAATTTTTAAGACAGCTCAAGCACAAAACAAGTATGTGGGCACTGTGGCAAATAAAGCTGGGGTAAAAAGGCTGGATTAAGAAAGGACCTTCTTTCATTTCATTTCATCTCATTCATATCATTTAAAGACCTGGGACTTTATCCTGTATCTGGAGAGCCGTATACAAGACACTCCGAAGATACTCTAAGAGGAAAATCAAAAACAACAACTTTAAGCCAGGAACCTGAATCCTTGAAGCCAGGGGGCTTTCAGGTACCATGGGAGATAAAGAACTTTTGCAGAAACTGTTTGCTTTTTTAATTTTTTATTTTTACACAATTTTTAAAGGTTACTTTCCATTTACAGTTGTTACAAAATATTGGCTATATTCCCTGTGTTGTACAATACATCCTTAAGCCTGTTGGGTACTGAGGTAAACTACTGGGTACTGAGGTACCCAATGGTCTGTACCTCCCACTGCTGCACCCCTATGTTGCCCCCAGCACAGGTACCACTACTTTGTTCTCTGTATCTGTGAGTCTGCTTCTTTTACGTTATATTCACTAGTTTGTTGTATCTTTTAGATTCCACATATAAGTGGTATCATATAGTATTTGTCTTTCTCTGACATTTCACTCAGCAAAATGCCCTCCAAGTCCATCCATGTTGCTGCAAATGGTCAATTTTCATTCCTTTTTATGGCTGAGTAGTATTCCATTGTGTACATATACCACATCTTCTTTATCCATTCATCTGGTGATGGACACTTAGGTTATTTCCATGTCTTGACAACTGTAAATAATGCTGCTATGAACACTGGGGTGTGTAGCAACTGTTTTATACCTTTGCTATTGCTGTCATGGGGTAAAAAACACACTGGAAGTTTCATGAGAATTTTTTTAAGTTATTTTCTTTTAATCCGTTCTCTCTCTACCCCTCCTTCCTTTTTTCCCTTCCCTATGTTTAGATCATAGCTGGCATCTAAAACCAGCAAGGACACTTCTCTCCATTCAGGGACCAAGAGAAAGGCTGAGCTGGCCTGTTCCACTGGGTATTTGGAGGAATGGCGGCAGAACTCTAGATCCCGAGTCACTCACCAAGCACTTCCGAGAAGGAGTACAGCACAGTGGGTAAACCCACCAGCTCAGGAGAAAGACAGTCTTGCGTTTACACCCAGCTTACACTTACTATTGTGGGTTTTAAGCTTCCGTTTCCAAATGTACAAAACTGAATGAACAAAACAGTTAAGGATAATATTAAGCAGCTGACATTACCTATATGCCAGGTACTGTGGAAAATCCCTTCTGCGTACTACCTCATTTAATCCGCGTAAGAGTCCTATGAGGTCAGTTTTGATAAAATCCCAATTTTAAAATGAGAAAATTGAGGTCTGATGAAGCATAATCACTTGCCTAAGTCACCGGCAAAGTTAACTAGCAGTAAAGCCAGAGTTCACACCTCGGTATTTGTGTCAAAACACACCATGATATGACATAACCAGCGTATAATGGTGCAAGTTTTAAACACTGTATTATCAATGCCAGGACTTCCCTGGGATCCAGTGGTTAAGACTCCGTGCTTCCAATGCAGGGGGCACAGGTTCGATCCCTGGTAGGGGAACTAAGATCCCTCATGCCTTGTGGCATGGCCAAAACATAAAAAATAATAAAATAAAATAAAATACATTAAAGTTAATTTCACCTGTTTTGTTTGTTTTTTTTTTTTGCGGTACACGGGCCTCTCACTGTTGCGGCCTCTCCCGTTGTGGAGCACAGGCTCCGGATGTGCAGGCTCAGCGGCCATGGCTCACGGGCCCAGCTGTTCCGCAGCATGTGGGATCTTCCCAGACCGGGGCACGAACCCGTGTCCCCTGCATCGGCAGGCACACTCTCAACCACTGCGCCACCAGAGAAGCCCTCACCTGTTTCTTTTTAATGTGGCTATTAGAAAACACAAAATTACATATGCCCTACAATTGTGTCCACAATATATTTCTTTTGAACTGCAGTGATATACACCCTTTTTTTCCCCGAGCCTCCAGATTCTTTTGAGTAGTTTTGCATATGTCAACCGACAAGTTAGAAGACTATTTCATTCTCAGATGATCATTCATATTAGTTCTACTTTAATGACATTTAACTTGAACCATCTCATCTTAACCAAAACTCTTCTTCTGCCTTCTTTGATGCCTTTATTGTCACCAAATCATGTTTTACCTCCAATCACCACTTCTAGTTCCTTTATCTCTCCTCTTACAAGCCTCAAACATTATCATGTATCAAGATTTTAACTGGAATTTCCCTGTCCCAAAATTTACAATACCCATAATTGCCGTCATTCAAAATGAATCTTACAAATATTAAGTAAATGAAAAAAAAAAAACCCAACAGTTTAATCAAAATCTCTCAACTGCCTAGTCTAAGAAAGAATGTTGTATTAGTGATCCTGCTGAAAACAAGGGAAACACATTGTAAATTTATTCGATTTGTGGTATAGGTAAAAATACAAAATTTAAAGACTCAGGTTGTGGCCCACAATGAAAAAAGGAACAAAGATTGAGCACTTATAAAACCTATGATGTAGAGCAATAAATAATTACACAGCATCAATAAAATTTAATCTGCCCAGTGAACATAACATGGAGACAACAAAGTAAAACCATTATAACTTAACCGTTAAAAGTATTTTTTAAATACTTACTTTTTCATTAGAATCATATGCCGCTGAACAGAGACTACGAGACACCACTAAATGCTGTCTTGAATAATGTGGAACATGCTATCAAAAGAAAAAAAAGAAAGTGAAATAAACTACAGATACTTGAATGAACTTTATTTTTCAAGTTCATTCATTTTCAAGTTTATTTTCAAGTAAATATTTTTCAGGGTAATTCTTCCAGTATGCTTCTAGCTACAGTGTTTCATCAATCAATATATGTAGTTCTAAGCAACATACCATAACTATAGAAGGTAAATCATAACTAGACACATCCCCTTGGCACACATGAGGAAACCAAAGGCATCAAAACAATCTCCAGAAAAGTAGAATAAGAGCCAATGGGTCAAGTAAAATTAGAAGAAAGGTCTTTCTGATCATGCAGACTGATATGGCAGGATCAGAATGTCACATACCATGCAGAACTTTATACAACATAAAACAAGTGACTTGGCATTCAAAGAGCTTCAATTTTAACAGCGGCCAGAAAAATAACAAAATATTATTTTTTATTTGCTAATGTCTTAAACATGATTTCTTATTTTACTTATTCTGGTATAAACGTGGTTTGGCAAATAAAAATGAAAAGGTAATACTAATAATCAAGTTCACTTCTAATTCATTACCATAAATGTTTGTGGAAAAAGTATGTCTTGGGGGGGCTTCCCTGGTGGCGCAGTGGTTGAGAGTCCGCCTGCCAACGCAGGAGACATGGGTTCGTGCCCCAGTCCGGGAAGATCCCACATGCCGTGGAGCGGCTGGGCCCGTGAGCCATTGCCGCTGACCCTGTGCGTCCGGAGCCTGTGCGTCCAGAGCCTGTGCTCCACAACGGGAGAGGCCACAACAGTGAGAGGCCCGCGTACCGCAAAAAAAAAAAAAAAAAAAAGTATATCTTAAGCCTTTAAAACATTAAGAATAATCAGTAATAAAGGTTATAGCCAAAGTTTAAGAAAATAATTTAGCCAGTAGTCACTGATGAAGGTAGACCAAGAAAAAAAAAGGCTGTGGGGGACTTCCTTGGTGGTCCAGTGGTTAAGAATCTACCTGTCAATGCAGGGGACACAGGTTCGATCCCTGGTCCAGGAAGATCCCAAGTGCTGAGGGGCAACTAAGCCCGTGCGCCACAACTACTGAGCCTGTGCTCTAGAGCCCGTGAGCCGCAACTACTGAGCCCATGTGCTGCGACTACTGAAACCGCACGCCTAGAGCCCATGCTCCGCACAAAGAGAAGCCACCGCAATGAGAAGCCCACACATCTCAAGGAAGAGTAGCCCCTGCTCGCTGCAACTAAAGACCCCGCGAGCAGCAACCAAGATCCAGCGGAGCCAAAAAAAAGGGGGGGGTGGACAGGGGCAAAAGGTAACAGGTACTACGTCGGAGAATTTTCTAATATCATAACTCAAATACGAAGCAAAAAATTTTTATTACATTTTAAAATGAAAAAGATGTATACAGTTATTTTTTTAGAAATATATAGCCCCAAATTACAAAATGTAATCTTTATGCAAAAGTGAATGTAGTAGATAAGAAAGATACACTTTACAAAACAAAACCTACATTACCAAGTAAAAAGAACTGATGATGAACAATGAACTGAGAATGGGAAGAAAATTGACTTTATTACTGTGTCTCTTTCACAGCAAAAAAACTCACTCTCATAGTCATGCAAGCATCCCTGTGAGTTCAAGAGTATTAGTCCCAATTTTTAAAATGAGAAAACTGAGTCTCAAGAATTTTAAATTTTCAAGTCACAAGGGCTAGGCTGCAAGAGTAACAAGATTTAAGCACAGATCTATTAAAAGCATTCTGAAGTTTTTTATCTTGAGATAATACAAATAGTGGCACTTCCCACATTAACAATAACATCTGTGCAAAGATATGATTTGGGGTAAAAAACAATCTACCAAGGGGGTCTCACCACTCCTATGTGTTCAAATAAAAATTCAGTCTTCCACTGCCCTCAGCAGAATAGCTATAATCTGTGAACTTTACTCTTATATCAAACTTAATAGGATAAAGATAATACTCCCTCCCCTAAAAATCATATCTTGTGTTTACAGCCTCAGCCAATGCAGAAAGCAAACTCTAAATATAAAGAAAAGCAAAACCTACCTGGGAATTTCTCACATTTATTCCGCTGCAAGGTAGCGCTAGGCTATTTACACAAGAAAGTAAATAGCATACCAGCTTCCTATCAATTTTATAAAATGAAACAAAACAGTTTACAGTTTTACAAATTCTTCCTAGTATCATAAGGCACACAATGTTCTGTTGTAGGAACACGTCAACATATCCTTTTACAAAAGGCAAAATCATACATGTGTCTTTAGTCACTAACAAATAAAGGGCGTAACTGATTCCTGATGGCAAAAACCAAATGTGAGTCTTCCAGAGACAAAACACAATCTGGGGTAGACATTTTAGGTATTCTAATTAGCTTTGGAGAGAGAGAATAAACAGCGATGTTTATGTCTGGGGAAGGGAACACGTCCCAGAATACCGCCTGGGAAAGAACTCTGGGAGAAGAAACCAAGGAACCTGAGTTCTAACCCTAGCTCAGCTGACACTATTTCTAGGACTTGAGCAAACCACTTTAACTCCTCTACCCTCTACTGAGAAATGAAAGCTCAGATGAGTTTTCTCTAAGGTCCCTACTAACCTACACCCCTAATATTCAAAAATCAAGAGCTTAGTACAGGGATTCTAACATGTGCAAGCATCGGACAATTATGAAGAATATGCAGTTAATCCAAACTGAACATGTGGGCCAAGAGGATGGTGACACGGATCTCACTGCTGAACTGCTCCGAGAGCAACAAACGCTGAGCTATTCGGTGGAAATAGAGCTAATTTCAGAGATCTGAATAAATATGAATTAAGTTTCTAGAATACCTTTGGGAATAAAAACCTCAGGACTCTATCTCATCAGATGGTTTCATGAAAAATGGACTAAGCTAAACTTGGTCCCAACAGAACAGTTTCTAACCTAGAACAATTCAAGCTCTGAGAAATGTTTGGGTCAGCTGACTCAATGTAACACACATTTACTTTCAGGAAACTACCAATAACACAAAACTCAAAAATGTCTATACCACACAGTTCTTAAAACTAAATCAACTCTTACAAATTACACCTGACCAAAATGTAGGAGAAGAACTAGCACTACCTAACTGATCAAATTGGGGTTTTTAAAATCTTTTTATTACTATTTTTAAATAGTTGGTTCTGAAGATCTAACAGATTATATTTTACCACCATTACCAAAAAAAGAAAGCATACAGCTGTACACATGTGAATTTGTGATAATGTGGCCCCAAAATTAAAAAAACATAGATGCCCCTAGTGAGCCAAGAAACTAGAAGTAGAAACGGTACAAGCAATCAGAACAAACTACTGAGGAAAAACAAGAGTTTGGGCCATTCCCACAGCAAGTCCAAACTGGTTTGCAGTCAGCCCCACAACGGCTCTCTTGTGTTCCTGTTTACTCTTGGCAGACCTTCATGGAAGTTCAAAGTTATAAAGAACACAAGTCAAAAATCAGATAATTTTGTAGAGCTACAACATAATTTTTTTTTTTTAATACAAGGGACAAGTTAGTAGAACTCTGCTAATTTGGACCTCTACATAGCATTTTTAATGTTATTTTTCTTAAGCATATAAAAAAATGGCTACAAGCTCAGTCCAAAATTCTTTTAAGATACTTCCTAGAACAAGTGTGTTCAAAGGAGAAACTTTAATCAACTCTATTTATAAAGACTATTTAGCCTATGACAGCCAAAAGGAGAAAGGTCAGTGTATGCAAAATGACTTCCCAATAATGTACTGCATTGGTTCTCTTCTGCAAGAATAAAGATTTCCAATATTTTCCACACTTAGAAAAGAAATGCCAGCTAACAATGTGGCACGTGAGAAGTAGCACGACCTTCAGAGCCACAAGACCTGGATCAACTCTTAGCTCCACTGCTTCATAGGTATGAAACATTGAGCAAATAATTTCTCTGGACTCCAGCTTCCATCTATAAAATGTACTAGATGACACCTCCTTTGCTTTCCTACAGGGCTGTTGAAAAAAAAAAAAATCAAGCCTTTATAAATGGTAAAGCACCAAGAAAATGGAAGCTATTACACAAAAACTAAATCCAATTATGCAGCTGTAGCTTTCTTTCTTAAAATTATACCAGGCCAGGGATTCCCTGGTGGCACAGCAGTTAAGAATCCGCCTGCCAATGCAGGGGACACGGGTTCGAGCCCTGGTCCAGGAGGATCCCACATGCCGTGAAGCAACTAAGCCCGTGCACCACAACTACTGAGCCTGTGCTCTAGAGCCCGCGAGCCACAACTACTGAAGCCCACGCGCCTAGAGCCAATGTGAAGCCCACACACTGCAACGAAGAGTAGCCCCCGCTCACCGCAACTAGAGAAAGCCTGCGGGCAGCAATGAAGACCCGCCGCAACTACAGAAAGCCCGCAGGGAGCAATGAAGACCCAACGCAGCCATAAAAAAACAAACAAACAAATAAATGAATAAATAAAACCAGGCCATTTCGGAGTTCCCATAAAAGTAATAATATAAGAGCTGTGATCTAGACTCAGATTCAGACCCCGGTTCAAATGCTGGCTCTGACATTTCTTAAACATAATTTTCCTCACATATAAACTGGGCATAAAAACTACTTATCTAGGACATAAGGCTGCCATGAGGATTAAATGAGAATGTGTAAAATGCCTAGCACAGTTTTGCATATGTTGAAGTAAGCATACAATAACTGTTAACCAAAAAAAGGGGTACAGCTTGTACACAAACTGTTCACATGCCTTCCGGCCATTGCCAACAAGGACTGCCCTTTTCTAACTAGGAGACCACCTACTTTCACATTCTAGATGTGGCCTCAGGTGGCAGCCCAAACTGGTAAATCCACTAGACTCATGTTTAAAGAAGAACTTAAACACTAATCCTGCCAAACCAAAAGTATTCCTCTTAACATAACCACAGCGGCATTCAGGTGTATAATACTAAAACAATTCTGTTGACAGGTTAATTCATTATCAGGATGCATGCTATTGGGGTTGGCCAAAAAGTTCATTCGGGTTTTACTATAAGATGTTATGGAAAACCCCAAACAAACTTATTGGCCAACCAATGCTTCAAAGAAACCATCCTCAAAATTGTGGATTAATGGAGTCATAACATGCTCTTACCAAGTAAAAGTAAATATTTGATAGTGCTTCATCTTCAAAACTTCCAGGCGAAGGTCCGCTCTTTCACATTTCACGACACAGAGCTGGGACGCACCAGCCAAATATTTCTTCCAGCATTTTAACAGAACCACAGTGACCAGAAAAAAAACCCTTTAAAAACACTGCCGGAAGTCAGGCTTTTTCACTTAAGCACAGCTTTTCCTTCACAGACACTGACTATTTAGCCTTCAGGACCTCACTTGCCATCCCAATCTTCAACTGTCTGCCAAGACCTTCTGTTACAAGCTAAGCTGAATACGTAACATTTGAGAGAGATGTTCAAATCTCAAGATTCATGTCAATTACTTCTCAATAAAACTGGGGGAATAAAACTCAAGATTCTCCAGCTCTGCCTCCATAGTAAAAGCTGGAACACCAGAGAACTATATACATCAACTTTAAAACTTCCTCATTCCACTACAGCTCCCCAACCAGGCCATTCCTCCCACCCCACCTGTAGCAGATGTTGGTGTACATCCAGAACCTGTTCACCAGGTGGTGAAGGCCCCCAGTTGGTGTACTCTGGGTGTACTCTGTACATGTATCCTACTCATGGCTCACACCTGCTCCCTAGTTTGCCCCATTTGCCTCAACTAGACAGGAGTTCTCCATCAAGCCTGGGAGCTACATCCCTCCCAGCCCACAGCCAATGACTGACTCACACAGGGTTCAAAAGGCTGCCCCCGCCCCTCATCTCAAGGTGGGTCCAATTTAGTATTGCAATCTGTGCTTTAGGGCTGGCTGTCCAATATGGCAGCCACTAGCCACAGGCAGCTTCTGAGCACTTGAAATATGCCAGTCCAAATTCCAATGTGCTCCAAGTGTATAATACACACCAGATTTGAAGACTTAATACCAAAAACAAACAAACAACAAAAAAAACCTTGTTAATTTTTTACATTAACATATTGAAATATTTTAAATATACTGGGTTAAAGTACATTAATATTTAACCTTTTAAAACAATTTTCAATGTGAGTGCTAGAAAATATTAAATTACATTTGCAGCTCACATTTTATGTTTATTGCACAGGGCTGAACTAGAACAGTGCTTCTCAAACTTAACTGTGCATCAGTATCACCTGGAGAAGGGCTTGTTAAAACAGATGGCTGGGCTCTAACGCCAGATTTTCAAACTTGGCAGGTCTAGGGTAGAGCTAGAAGATGTGCATTCCTAGCAAGTACCCAGGTAATGCTGCTGTTGCCGCTGTCGCCGCTGGCTGGAGTCCCCTGCTTTGAGAACCACTGCTCCAGGGCTCCCCTGTGGGATGAAACTGAATCTAGTTTCCATCTGGATCCCCTTCCTTGCTTAGATTTTTTTCCCCTGCTCTAGCTTGTTTTCTTCATTCTTCTCAACTACTACCACCTGCACAAAATCTCTCTTCAGGCTCTGCTTCTAGGAAACCTAACCATCCCACTGCCATAGAACTGTTCTTACATACTATAACTTTCACAAAGTGCCAGATTAATAGCAACCAATGAGATGTAAACTATCACTGCATCTTTTGTAAAACAGTAACAAAAGAGAAAAACTAAGACTCGGTGCAGCCAAATAAATAAATATTTTTTTAAAAAGAAAGAAAACAGAAGTAGACAAGATGCAGGCTCTGCCAACACATTAAAAGAAACTGGGTAAGAAAAATCAGTTTATATGTTGTACAATAAGTGTACAGCAGTAAACAGAGTAACAACTTCCTTCTCTCTCAACCTCTCCACACTAAAATATGTCAGTGTAATAATTCCTCCCAGCTCCAACATGAATGGTTTCCCATAAAACCAAGCACGGCCTACAGCAAGGCCCAGCATGGTCTGACTCCTACCTACCTCCCCAGCACCATCTAATCTCAATACCAGAGCCTCAGTAGCCTTTTCTCAGTTCTCCTACCTTGTCATGCCCTCTGGCCCAGGACTTTTGTACGTGCTGCTCTCTCACATATAACGTTCACCTCTTTCTTCTCTCTTTGCCTAGAAAAAAGTCACTTTGTCCTTCAAAACTTGTTTCAACTTTCACTTCCAAAGGAAAACTCCCTTACCTTAGGCATGGTTTGAGCAAGTCACATAAAACTGTGCCTCAATTTCTCCATCTGTAAATGGGGATTATATGGCTGTTGTGAGGATTGGATAAATTAATTCAAGTAGAGCACCAGAACAGTATCTAGGACACAAAGCTCAAAATCTAGACTTGGTCAAATCCCTCCATTTTATTTTCTTCTATACAGCACTAGGACCTCTCCCCTAATAGCATTTCACACTTGTCTGTCTCCTTAACAGACTAAAATTTCTAAAAGAGAAATTATATTCATTTCATAGAGATGGAACACAGGAAGTAGAGAAAGACTTGCTGAAAAAAAAAAAAAAAACAGCTGAAAGGAAGAAGCGGAGGCCCAAAGAGATGACTTATTTAATATACCAAACTTCATCTGTGTGACTCCAAAGCCCATGCCTTCCCACCACACCATGCTGCCTCCTACACATCAATAAATGCATTCAGAGTTTTGCAATTGCAAGTGATGTGGCCAAAAAAGATTAAAAGATGAAAGAACACTAAAGATTAAGAAACAATAAATTGTGTGCCCACACAAACTTTGGGTTTTTTGAGAGTGGGCATTCTAAAGCTGACACTAAGCTAATGCACCTGCAGACTTACTTTCACTTCCATGTTCAGCTGTAGCTGAACATTTCTCACCTGGGACTAAGCTCCCTCCTCTTTAAAAGAGTAGGATGCACCAAATCATCTCTAACGTGTCTTCCAATTCTAAAAGTTGAATGACAATAAATCAAGTTACGTGCCTGTTTTTTTAAAAGGAAGTAACAGGTGGTTTTCAGAGAAACCTTTATTTTAAATAATTTGTTCAAGTGACTTAAACTGTTAATAAAGTAAGTTAGGTAGTCTTCGTTTAGAACTTACAAGAGACTCCATGTTGAAGACAAAAAGTGTTAAGAGCCACACACAAACACTCCAACGTATAAGTCAAGGCTACCACCACGAAAACCCTAGAACATACATTGCAGAGATGTGTTTAGAAGAGCACAAACATCAGGCTAACCACTACAGAGAAGAGAAATACTCACAAGATGCATATACAGTATATAATGATATAATACAATTAAAATAGGCTCTCAACTCAAGCAAAGGTAGTAGCAATCCTGACATCTTATGATACTTTAAAAGGTGAGACAAACTCAAAACCCTAACTCTACTTGAACAGCAATTTAGTGTCCCTTCAAAGCAGGAAGGAGGCAAAAGAAAATGGAAACGATAAGGACCCTTAAAAATACACCTGGAAAGCTCAAGACAAGCCAAAACCTCATGGCCGAAGAGCGGGAGCACGGGAAATGCACGTACATTACAGCCAGGTGGCTGTCAGCCGCTCCCGAGAAAGCAGAAAACTCACGCCTACAGGCTCCTTGGGCCGCTCGGCCCTCCATGATACTCCGAGTAACAGCTGGGGCGAAGGACGCCGGCTCTGCCCCGCTCCAGGGCGAACTCCGGAGGGAGAGGGAGTTAGGGGCGCGGTCCGACGCGGAACCCGGCGCCGAGTGTCGCCCGGACACCTACGGAGCGCTCTACGCAGCACTAGCCACCGCCTGGCGGTGCGGGGCTGGGAGCCCAGTGAGACCCAGGCCCACGGGGAGTCCCGGCGCTCCTCACCTTCAGGGTCCATAGCGCCGCGCTCCGCAACAGTGGCTGCGGCCACCGCCGTCCACGCCGTCCTGCTGTGACCAGCGCTGCCTCCCCGACACAGAGACCCGCCATTGTTGCCCCTGCAGACCGGAGCTCCGCTGACCTCTCACCCCGCGGAAGGAGTCGGAGAAAGGGAGCGCCTACAATTCGGCCAATCACGAGCCTGGGATCCGTGGCCCCGCCCCCTACTGCGGAGAAGGGAGGGACCGGGAGCGGGACTCGCCCAACCGCGGGAGCCGGGAGCCTGGATGCTGGGCAAGCGCGTGCTGGGCCGCGGGGGAGGCTGGCCGAGCGGCCAGCCAGGAGCCAGCTTGGGGCTGCCGGCCCGACACTATCCCGGCAATGAGCGAGACAGGGAGGACACACGTGTGTTCTGGCGGCGGTTGATCCGCGTCTGCTTGGGGTAAACCCCGTATTGCGCCAGCTTCCACTTAGCAACTTACACGCAGTGCGGCCAGCGAACGTCAGTGAGGTAACTCCGCCCCTTGACCACCCCTCAGCCCAGGGCCACCCTACAGTCTCGAGTGACCTAAGTTCCAGGCAGGTACCCAAACTAAGATCCTGTAAGTTTGAAGGCGTAAGTTGCAAAGCGCCAAACCAAGGTAAGGTTTTGGACAAATGTGGTAACATAGAAAACGCTCTAGGTCTAGAAATCAGAGATCCCAGCTCAAGCCCTACCTCTTCTGCATATACTAACATATGCGTGTCAGAGGAATTAGCCATAACCAAAGTCAGTTTCTGTTGCTTGCAAGTCGGCACGTTTATTAACACAACTACTAAGGGCTAGCCCTTGTTAGATGCCTCAAATTTTGTCTCTTTTAATCTTTGTAAGAACCCTATTGGCCTATACATTTCCCATTTTAAGAAACTGAATTTATAGAGAGGAAAAGCCACTCAGCTAGTAAGTAGTGAAACTAGGGTTTGAACCCAGGTCTGGCTGTCTTCAGGGACTGGACTTTTGTTTTATTATGGACAGTTTTTAACAGACACAAAAGAGAGAAAATAGTCTTATGATCACCCAGGCACCCATCACACATCTTCAACAAATCAACATTTTGTCAATCTCGTTTCATCTATTCCCCCTGCTTATTTTTTGCTGGAGTATTCTGAAGCAAATCTCAGACATCAGGTCCTCTCACCTATATATACGATAGCATCAGGGGCGCTCTCTTAACTATTTTGCTTCTCATACAGAGTCACCTTGAGACAGTTAACAAAGCTAGGAATGACACAGAATGTCTTACAACATGGCAAATGCCAAAAGAGATACAAACTGTTTAAGGATAGCTGAGAGGTGACGCAATGGAATTTTAAAATGTAAGCAGGAACTTGCATGACACACAATATAAAAATTTATATCAGTTTCACAGGATTTCTCACTTAGGTATCTAAGGATGGGCTCATTTCCTACCCAGGAAACCTGCTTTTCTCTTTTTTTCTTTTCCTTCCTCCCATTTTTACCCTTTGGAGTGATTCTCCTTAGATCCTATCTGTTTTGTCTTATAGAAGTTATTTTCTTGTACGGCAGTTGTGGCAGAAACTACTTGTTCCATAATATCTATTCTCCACTCCTTTCTTTAGTAAAAGAGCTCCTGAGCTTTAGCTGAGCACATGGCCACCCAGCTAAAGGCTGCACTATCCACCCTCCCTAACAACAAGGTGTGGACATGTGACTAAGGTGTGCTTTATGGAATGTAAGAATTGTGCCCTTAAAGAGTAGAGGCATGCCTTCCATTTCCTCTTCCCTCCTTCCTGAAAGAAGACATACTGGTGCGTGCTGGAGCAACCATCTTAACTCGTGAGATAGAAGCCCCATGTTGAAAATAGCAGAGCAATAAGATAGGAGGAGCCAAGGTCCCCTACTCTGTGGAATCATCTTATCAGTCTTCTATTGCTTAATGCATGGACTGTTATGTGACAGAGAAATAAATTTTTATCTTGTTTAAATCATTGTTATTTCTGTCTTTACTATAGCAGCCAGAACTGTATCCTAATCAATTCACAAGTGAGGTACTGACAAAATGAAACCTGATATATGTGGTGATAACTTAATGGTGACCACCCCAATACAGCAAACCAGAATCTGAAAGCTGATGACCCCTGTTATGCCATGGTACCTCTTTAGTAAAATGGCTGCTTTCAAAGCCCGGGACAATATTGTTTTTGCTTTCTTTGATATAGCCTGTAATTCTAATACCGTGTTTTCAAGGGAATATAATTGCCAGTTTTGAGCTGAACAGTTCTACCTTCTCCAAGCTACGCCACACATTTTGGGATGTTTATCATCTCCAAAACCCACTTCCTGTTACCGATGTCTGAAAATAGTTGTTTCATATATTTTGTCCAATTTTCTATTTATCTATAGTGGGAGGGAACCAGCTTCTCCATCTAGAACCAGTCTGGAACCAGTTACTCTGCCTTTGCTAGAAATAATAAATCTCCTCTCAGAATTCTGAAAACATTTTACATCATCTTCTAGCTTCCAGAGTTGCTCTTGAGAAGTCAGATGCCAATCTCCCCTGTGATCCCCCGTATCCTGTTACAAGATACTGCCCTACTGTTGCATGGTGTGCATGGAGCCGAGGGAAGCTGGGGTGTAAATCAGGGAATCATAAGCAGCCACATGAGCAATAAGTAGCAAGACTGCACTCCACCTAGAGACCCTGAACTTTGCGCTACATACATATATTTGGCTCTCCCTGAGTTTGGAGCACTAACAGACTAGGTAAACCAGAGTGGAAATTATGTTTCCCCAAATCCTCTGCCCTATATGGTTCCTGGTTAGAGTTAACCAAAAGAGGACCTTGTAAGATATTTAGAAAGCAGGAGTGGGGGCTTCCCTGGTGGCGCAGTGGTTAGTCCTCCTGCCATGCAGGGCGCGGGTTCGAGCCCTGGTCCAAGAAGATCCCACGTGCCACAGAGCGGCTAAGCCCGAGCGCCTGGAGCCCGTGCTCCACAACGGGGGGAGCCACTGCAGTGGGAGGCCCGCGCGCCGCAGCAAGGAGTGGGCCTCGCTCACCTCAACTGGAGAGAGCCCGCGCACAGTGACGAAGACCCAACGCAGCCAAAAATAATAAATAAATAAATTTAATTAAAAAAAAAAGAGAGCAGGAGTGAAGTGGCAGCCAATACTCCCAGATTATTACTGAAAGGTAAGGAACACAGTTTCCTGGAAGACCGCATGTCCTCAGCCTCCACTCTGCATCCAGCTTGTTTTTCCCAACTGCTAGCCCTGCTGACCACCAGCAACCCCAGGCCCACCACCAGACACTTGGCTGCAGACCCCCAGAGGTGGTAGCTGTCCAGAAGCAATTGCTTCTCATGACCCCTTTCTGAGAGCCTTCCTCACATTCCTATCTGGCAGCCAGACATGCTTAGCTTCTCTGCTATCCCCCTTATCCAGCTTGTCCCACTTGTCTACCAATGCTTCAAGCAGACTCTTGTAATCACTCTTTCTCTGCCAGTAGCCTGTAGCCACTGATGAATGTGAGTATGTACTGCGGGAAGGGAAAATAACCAAAATTTTCAGGGATTACTGGACTCTAGCTCTGAACTGATGCTAATTCCTGGAGAGCCAAAATGCTATTGTATTCCCCCCGTAAAAGTAGAGTCTTATGGAGGTGTGCTTCCTTGGCTGAATCCTGACTGTTACACTAGTGAGAAGAGTAGTCGTGCAGAACTCTTTAAGTGATGAAGGCGTGGACTGTGGCAGAGACTGCTAGTTGTCCCCTAATACCCACCTTCCTCTTGCTTCTTTAGTAAAAGAACTCTCACAATTAGCTGGGTACATGGCCCTCAGGGAATAACTACATTTGCCAACTTCCATCACAGCAAGAGTGGCTAGGTTACTAAGTTTTGGCCAATGGGATGTAAGTAAAAGTGACATGGGTAACTTCTGGGTTGTGCCCCTAAAGGGAAGGGGCATGCCTTCTACTTTCCCTTCTCCTCTTCCCAGCTTGCCAGAATGTGGGCATAATGTTGGGAGCAAAGTTGTCATCTTAGATGATAAGAAGGAAGTCAGGCGTTGAGGAAGACAAAACAATATCCAAGGAGCTCGAAGGTGACACTATGGAGCTGCTATATCAGCCCTGGAAGGTTTTGCTCAGATTTTTATGCAAAAGAGAAAAACACTGTATCTTATTTAAGTTACTGTGTTGTGTTTTGTTTTGCCTTTGTTAACAGTAGCCAAATGTGTACCCTAACTAATAGAACACAACTCTATGCCTTTGCCCTCTCCACTTAAAGTTACAGATTGTACTCAATAACAACAACAACAACAAAAACAAGCAAAATATAAACAGAAGACCTAAATAGACATTTCTCCAGAGAAGACATACAGATGGCCAATAGGCACATGAAAAGACGCTCGTCATTGATACTTATCAGAGAAATAAATGCAAATAAAACTATGATGAGTTATCACATCATACCAGTAAGAATGGCTATTGTCAAAAAGTTTACAAATAATAAATGCTGAAGAGGGTGTCGAGAAAAGGGGACCCTCCTACAGTGTTGGTGGGAATGTAAATCGGTGCAGCCACTATGGAAAACAGTATTGAGGTTCCTTAAAAAACTAAAAATAGAGCTACTATGTGAGCCAGCAACCCCACTTTGGGGTATATATTCAAAGGAAATGAAAACAGAAAATTGAAGAGATATCTGTACACCCATGTTGAAGCATTATTCACAACAGCCAAAACATAGAAACAACCTAAGTGTCCATCAACAAATGACTGAATAAAGATATGGTATATAAAGTGAAATAACCCACAGGGAGAAGGACAAATACCACATAATGTCACTTATATGCAGAATCTAAAAAATAAGAAAAAATGTCAAACTCATAGACACAGAGTAGGAAAGTGCTTTCCAGGGGCTGGGGCAGGGGAGGAAATAGGGAGAGATTGGTAACAGAGTGCAAACTTTCAGCAATAAGATGAATAAGTTCTGAGGATCTAATGTAAAACATGGTGGCTATAACTGATAACACCATATTATATAACTGAAATTTGCTAAGAGAGTAGAACTTAATTGTTCTCACCATAAAAAAAAGTTATATATATGAGGTGATGGATGTGTTAATTACCTAGATGGGTGGAAATCCTTTCATAATGTATACATATATCAAATCACCACAATGTAGACTTTAAACATCTTACAACTTTGTATGTCAATTATACCTCAATAAAGCTGAAATTTATAAATAGATAAATAAATAAATAAATTTTTAAATACTCCTCAAAACTGTCAAGGTCATGAAAAACAAGGAAAGACAGAAACTATCACAGACCAGAGATGGCTAAGGACATATGATGCAGTGCAATATCCTGGACTGGATACAAAAACTAAAAACTGTAAAAACTACTGAAATTCAAATAGAGTCTAGAGTTTAGTTAATAACAATGTACCAATGTTGTTTCCTTAGTTTTAACAAACGTACCATGGTAACATAAGACATTAACATTAGGGGAAATTATGTGAGGAGTGTATGGGAACACTGTATTTTGTCTTTACCACTTTCCTATAAATCTAAAATTATTCAAAAATAAAAAATTTATCACCATAAAAAAAGGATAATTGAAAGGTAGATAAATAGGGAGAAAATATCTGCAAACGAAGCAACTGACAAGGGATTAATCTCCAAAATATACAAACAGCTCATGCAGCTCAATATCAAAAAAACAAACAACCCAATCAAAAATTGGGCAGAAGACCTAAACAGACACTTCTCCAAAGAAGACATACAGATGGCCAAAAAGCACATGAAAAGATGCTCGACATCACTAATTATTAGAGAAATGCAAATCAAAACTACAGTGAGGGCTTCCCTGGTGGTGCAGTGGTTAAGAATCCACCTGCCAATGCAGGGGACACGGGTTCGATCCCTGGTCCAGGAAGATCCCACATGCCACGAAGCAACTAAGTCAGTGCACCACAACTACTGAGCCTGCGCTCTACAGCCCACAAGCCACAACTACTGAGCATGCATGCCATAACTACTGAAGCCTGAGTGCCTAGAGCCCATGCTCCACAAGAAAAGGCACCACAATGAGAAGCCCACTCATCTCAATGAAGGGTAGCCCCCACTCACCACAGCTAGAGAAAGCCCGCATGCAGCTGAAAATAAAATAAATAAAATAAATAAGTTTATATATTAAAAAAAAAAATTCAATGAGGTATCACCTCACACCAGTCAGAATGACCATTATCAAAAAGTCTACAAACAATAAAGAGGGTGGAGAGGGTGTGGAGAGAAGGGAACCCTCCTGCACTGTTGGTGGGAATGTAAATTGAAACAGCCACTATGGAGAACAGTATGGAGGTTCCTTAAAAAAACTAAAAATAGAACTACCATATGACCCAGCAATCCCACTCCTAGGCATATACCCACAGAAAACCATAATTCAAAAAGATACATGCACCCCAATGTTCATTGCAGCATTATTTATAATAGCCAGGACAAGGAAGCAATCTAAATGTCCATCAACAGAGGAATGGATAAAGAAGATGTGATACATATATACAATGGAGTATTACTCAGCCAAAAGATATTTGTTCAAAAAGAACAAAATAATGCCATTTGCAGCAACATGGACGGACCTAGAGACTGTCATACTGAGTGAAGTTAAGTCAGACAAAGAAAGATAAGTATGATATCACATATATGGAATCTAAAAAAAGAAGGTACAAATGAACTTATTTACAAAACAGAAGTAGAATCACGGATGTAGAAAACAAACTTATGGTTACCAGGGGATAAGATGGGGAGGAATAAATTGGAAGATTGGGACTGACACATACACACTACTATATATAAAATAGAAAACTAATAAGAACCTGCTGTATAACACAGGGAACTCTACTCAATATTCTGTAATGGCCTATATGGAAAAAGAGTCTAAAAAAATAGAGTAGGTATATGTATAACTGATTCACTTTGCTGTACCCCTGAAACTAACATAACATTGTAAATCAACTATACTCCAATAAAAAATTTTTTAAGAAAATATGTATAAAGGGCATTACTGGGGACAATTAACTAAATTTACATGTGACTGGATTAGACAATTGGGTTTTTCTATGCTAAATTTCCTGCTTTTGGTCCTTGTACTGGGGTAATGTAAGAGAATGTCCTTGTTCCTAAAAATACATACTTTGAAGTATTAAGAAAAAAAAAAAAGAAAGGTAGATAAGTGGATATTCTAGGTAAAAGACTTACAAGCAGAGTGAATAGCATGTGTATGATAGTGAGCTGTGGGTCCATCAGCATGCTTTTGTATCACAAATGGTATGACTTCAGCAAAGGAAGCATTTACAGACAAAACTGAAGGAATAGGAAAGGGCCAGATCCTGAAGAGAGTAAATATTATTACTGCAGAGTTGGGGGTTTTCATCTTCGAGGCCAGAAATCACACTGTGGCACAACAATGGGCCACATATGGCACAAGGCTAAGTTTGGTTTTAGCGCTGGGTGTGTGTGTGTGTTAAATTGAGTTAGTTAAAAAACAAAAAAAAACAATTAAGTTAGTTAACTATATTCAAAATATGGCAGCTTTCACATAAAATTCCAAATTTTCTACTTCTCTTGAGAGATCAAAAGATTTAACAATGCAGGGATTCCCCAGATACACTCAAAGGCATCTCCCTTTGCCCACCAGGTCCTTTACTCATCCTCATAAGCTGCTTGTGTTTGGGGGGTTTTTTGTTTGTTTGTTTGTTTTTAAATTTTTATTGGGGTACAGCTGATTGATAATGTTGTGTTAGTTTCCGGTATACAGCAAAGTGAATCAGTTATACATATACATATATTCACTCTTTTTTTTTTTTTTTTTGCAGTACGCGGGCCTCTCACTCTTGTGGCCTCTCCCGTTGCAGAGCACAGGCTCCGGACGCGCAGGCTCAGTGGCCATGGCTCACGGGCCCAGCCGCTCCGCGGCATGTGGGGTCTTCCCGGACCAGGGCACAAACCTGTGTCCCCTGCATCGACAGGTGGACTCTCAACCACTGCGCCATCAGGGAAGTCCTTCTTTTTTTTTTTAGATCCTTTTCCCATATAGGCCATTACAGAGTATTGAGTAGAGTTCCCTGTGCTACACAGTAGGTCCTTATTATCTATTTTATACATAACTGTGTTTTTTATCGATGTTCTTTGAGGTAAGAAACCTGAAGCATCTTAATCCAGGAAGTGATACTGTATTTGCATTTTAGAAGGTATTGTGCATCATTCTAGAACTAGAGAAAAATATCCACATGAATAAATCTCACAGATATAAGATGAAGGAAAAAACAAAACAAAAAATAAATAAAAGGAAAACAAGCTGCAGAAGAATACATACAGTTTGATACCATTTTTATAAAGGCTTTAAGACATGTGAAACAATCTCATATTATTGAAGACCACATAATAAATAATAAAGGATGAAATAATGTATGGGAATGCTGGTCTATGAATTTGAGAGACAGGTTGCCCTTCTTGAGGGAGGCTGTATTCATTTCCTAGGGCTGTCACAACAAAATACCATAGACTGGTAGCTTAAACAACAGAGCTTTTTTTCCTCACAGTTCTGGAGGCTAGAAGTCCAAGATGAAGGTGTTGGCCGATTCAGTTTGGGGAGAGAGGTCTCTTCCTGGCTTGTAGACAGCTGCCTTCTCATTGTGTTTTCACATGGCCTTTCCTCCATGAATGTATGCGCAAGGAAGAAGACAGAGAGCTCTCTGGTGTCTCTTCTTATAAGATCACTAATCCTATCAGTTCAGGGTCCCACCCTTATGACTTCATCTAACCTTTAATTACTTCCATAAAGGTCCTGTTTCCAAATACAATCACACTGAGGGATTAGGGCTTCAACATATGAATTTGGGAGAAGCCCATAACACTTTCCCATGAGGGGTCACACAGAGCATACTCTTCCCCCAGCAATGAAAATGCATATGTGCAATGTTTCTGCCCAGGGAAGACTACTAAAGACTCAGTGATCAATGTTTTTATTGGGAGGGCTAGTCATGGAGGTACTCTCTGCCTAGCACATACCAAAACTCCAGATTCCCAGAAAGAAAGCAGGCATTCCACATAAATTATTGAACATTGTACATTGTTTGCACAGTCTGAGTATAGTGGGCCACCCTTATCAGTGGGGAATAGGGAGAACACTCCAAAAATCCAGCCAAGGCCAACCCTGCAACAGGCCGTTCTAAAGATAGTCACTTCAGGTTTGCTATGTTAAGTTATGCACACTTACCAATGACCTCCTCAGCTCTGCTTCATTGCTCCCATCTCATGAATAAAGATTACTGAGATAACCCAATTGCTAAGCACTGAAACTGGTTCAATAATTGTCAACAAATTATTTTGTTTCTAGGTTTCAATACCATTATCAATCAAGGACAATCATAGTACACTTTATGACTTAAAAAAGTCCCTGGAGATTTGTCGATGTCCTTACTGTCCAGAACATGTTCTCTCCCAAGGTAATCATAGATATACCCTTCTAAGTTAATTGTATGTCATATTTCCAGAGAGGATCCCACCCTCTTCCATTCCTGAAGTGCTGATTAACACAGCAGGTAAGCTCTCCAGTCTTATTACCATAGCCCAGATAGTCTGGCAACCATCTTAATCCTACAATGGGGGTGGAAACACTTTAAAGCATAGTCAAGGATATTTCTAGAGCGTATCCTACCTGCCTGCAACAAAATCCTGGCCAAACTGTAAAGATAGAAAAGAGAATAGAGGGCTTCCCTGGTGGCGCAGTGGTTAAGAATCCGCCTGCCAATGCAGGGGACACAGGTTCGAGCCTTGGTCAGGGAAGATCCCACATGCCGTGCAGTAACTAAGCCCATATGCCACAACTACTGAACCTGTGCTCTAGAGCCCGTGAGACACAACTACTGAGCCCGTGTGCCACAACTACTGAAGCCCACGTGCCTAGAGCCCATGCTCTGCAACAAGAGAAGCCACCACAATGAGAAGCCCACGCACCGCAACGAAGAGTAGCCCCCGCTCGCCGCAACTAGAGAAAGCCCATGCGCAGCAACAAAGACCCAACGCAGCCAAAAATAGATAAAATTAAAATTTTTTTTAATTAATAACAAAAACTAATTCCCCATTTTCCCCTCCCCCACCAGCCCCTGGCAACCACCATTCTACTCTGTCTCTATGAATTTGACTATTCTAGGTATCTAATGTGAGTGGAATCAATATACAATTGTATCAACAGATGTGAGTAGCTTTTCCAAAATGTCCTTCAGAACAACCCTATTCACTCTTTAAAACTCAGAAGCTTCATCTTCTGAAAGAGACATCAGAAAAAGACTGCCCTTGACAGCAGTGGAAAGGACCTTACAGGCACTATTAACAACTAACACAACAGTTAAAGTCTGTGGCTTTGATCCTTGTACTCTTGTTTGTTAATGAAGGAGAAATAAATCTCTCTTGAATCAGGAAGACTGTTCCTGCCAGAGACCTCATCCTGAGAATTCTTAGGAATCCTCCAGAAGCAGAAAACAGCCTTCACTCAAGACTATCAACAAAGTAATGATTGTGTGAAGGAGACAGCCCAAGACATGGAAAGTCAAGGAGCTGGTGCTATACACTGTTACACTTCAATCTGTATGCAAGATTTCTTAATTTTCCTAGATATTTTCCTTCACCTTTGCTGCTTTAAGATTCTGAATTGTTGATTACGTCTTAACTATGGTATCTGTAAGCAACAGTTTGCTGGAGCCAGATAGAACCAGCTTAGGAGTATCAATTGTTAAATTGTCAGGAATCTTGCCAGACAGTTGTTAAATTCCTAGTAGTTTGAAATCAGCCTGTGGAAATATTTACACAATGGAAACCAGAAAACACTACAAATCATGGCCTCACTCACTCCCGCTCTCCCAGAGAATCTGCTGTTAAACATTTATCAACACACCACTGCCTAAAAGGCACCTATCTTGATGTTGCCCCTTGGATCCTTAGTCACTGCTAGGCATATGTCCAATACTGGCTACAATCTGATTATGACATGGCTAAAATATACAATTAAACCAACTGTTGAGTTTGTATTCACTTTCCTTTGGGGACCACCCAGCTTCACTTGGTATCAGTTTCTAGGTATCAGTTGGTTCCCTAGGTAATTGGACTTAACCACTAAGTGACTTTTTAGATGGCAAACATCTCAGCAGGCCAGACAACAAGAAATCTGAAACTCAGGACTTCCCTAGCGGTTCACTGGTTAAGACCCTGCACTTCCATTGCAGATGGCAAGGGTTCAATCCCTGGTTGGGGAACTAAGATCTCACATGCCAAGGTGCAGCCAGAAAAAAAGAAAAAAAAAGAAATCTGAAACTCTTATCACATTGTACTAGAAAGGGAGATTCCTATCTCCATCCGTGGACCTTTCATGGGTGCTAGTCTTAGCAACTAAATTTTCATGGTAACAGGGTTTTAAAAAGAAGTAAGAAACAGATGGTGTATATTCAAAGGTTATCTCACCTTTACACACCTTATGAGATTGGCACACCACTTAAGCTCAACCCTGAGCTCTTTTGCTTTAGATCTAGCTCATGATTTCTCTACTATAAATTTAGTCACTGGTGCTGGAACAATCTTGATGAGTGACACCATCACTCAAGGCGGTGAACACTTACTTCCCATGAAAATTTTGGGCTGAAAACTAGCTGTCAGTTCCTCTCACACCTTGTTTGGCTCTAAAGCAGGATGTTTCTTATTAGAGGAAGATGGGAAGATGCAGAACATTTCTCAATCTTGTCTGGGAAAGGTGGGCCGCACGGCTTGTCAGCACAAGCCTGGGCAACTCGGCACCAGCCTGTGTGTTTAATTTCTGTCATTAGAAAACTAACATTCCCACACATGTGGAGTGATCCCAGTTGTCCATTTCTAGGCACAAGCTGCCCTCACTCTGAGTACTTAAATGTATCGACCTTCTGGAATTTAAATTATAATATAAAGGCTTTTCTCATGTCCAGGTTATAAAGAGATGGACATATGTTTTTTTCTTAAACTTGTATTTTCATTTTTGTACATCGAAATAACTCATCTATTTGGAGTACATTTTAATGTTAATTAAGGGCAACATAAATCCAAATACATACTTTTTCCAAATGGCTCTCCAGTAATGTTAACACCATTTTCTACTTTAATTTAACCTTTCCCTCAATGATTTAAGATGTTACCTTTGTCATATACTAAATTTCCATCTGTACTTGGAACTATTTCCATTGGTTTGTCTATCTAGTCAGGCATCAACAACACAATGTTTTAATTATAGGGTCTATAATATTTTTTTAATATGTGGTAAGGCCAGCCCCCTCTCATTGATCTTCCTTTTGAAGACTTCCATAGGTATTCCTGCTTATTTATTTTTCCATTTGAAGTTTAGGATCCAGTGCCAGGAAAAGTTTTGCTGATATCTTTTTGGGGAATTACATTAAATTTATATATTAACCTGAGGAGGTCTGACTTATTTATGATGTTGAATGGTCCTATCCAAGAATAAGGAATGTTTCTATTTTTGTTTAATCCTACTTTTGTGATTTTTCAGGACTGATTCAAAATCTTCCTCATATAGGCTTTGTGCATCATCTTTTAAAAGCACAGTGATCCCGTTCTCTATGTGACTAGGTCAGTTGAGTATGACTAATCATATCAGCAACTCTTCTCTCTGAGGTGAGGCAATGGGCTGACAGAAAGGGAAACAGAAGAGCAAACACCTTCTATGTCCTACTCTCCCTGATTTTAATTCCACTAACTCCACTGAGGGTTTGCATATGTGTACCTTGCTGGCTATGCTATTATATAGAACTCATTGAAACCCTGTCTTTAGTAAGCTTTACTGGACAATATGGCTGTGCAGAATGCAAGATGGGGCCCCTCGGAGCAATGCCCTTGGAGGTTGGTGGAGCTGCCTGTTGGCGGAGCAGGACTTCTAACCGCCGTGCTAAAGGTCAGGCTGTGCGCAGACTCCACCCCCGTTACAGCTTCAGAATAATCAGCCTTTTCCTACCTTTGTAAGTTTTTTTTTTCCTCAAGTTCAAAAATAAGATAAAGAAGGAAAAAGTGAGAGGGGGGAAGATGGCGGAAGAGTAAGACGCGGAGATCCCCTTCCTCCCCGCAGATACATCAGAAATACATCTACAGAACACCTACGGAACGCTGGCAGAAGACCTCAGACCTCCCAAAAAGCAAGAAACCCCCCACGTACCTGGGTAGGGCAAAAGAAAAAAGAATAAACAGAGACAAAAGAATAGAGACGGTACCTGCACCAGTGGGAGGAAGCCGTGAAGGAGGAAAGGTTTCCACACACTAGGAAGCCCCTTCGCGGGCGCAGATTGCGGGTGGCGGAGGGGGAAGCTTCGGAGCCGCGGAGTAGAGCACAGCCACAGGGGTCCGGAAGGCAAAGCGCAGAGATTCCCGCACAAGGGATCGGTGCCGACCAGCACTCACCAGCGGAGAGGCTTGTCTGCTCACCCACCGGGGCGGGCGGGGCTGGGAGGTGAGGATCGGGCTTCGGTCAAGCGCAGGGAGAGGACTGGTGTTGGCGGCAAGAACACAGCCTGAAGGGGCTAGTGCACCACGTCTAGCCGGGAGGGAGTCCGGGGAAAGAGTCTGGACCTGCCGAAGAGGCAAGAAACTTTTTCTTCCCTCTTTGTTTCCTGGTGCGCGAGGAGAGGGGATTAAGAGCGCTGCTTAAAGGAGCGCCAGAGACGGGCGCAAGCCGTGGCTAAAACCGCGCATCCCAGAGACGGGCAGGAGACGCTAAGGCTGCTGCTGCCGCTGCCAAGAAGCCTGTGTGCAAACACAGGTCACTATCCACACCTTCCTTCCGAGGAGCCTGTGCAGCCCGCCACTGCCAGGGTCGCGGGATCCAGGGACAACTTCCCCGGGAGAACGCACGGCGCGCCTCAGGCTGGTGCAACGTCACGCCGTCCTCTGCCGCCACAGGCTCGCCCCGCACTCCGTGCCCCTCCCTCCGCCCCGGCCTGAGTGAGCCAG
The DNA here is from genome assembly GCF_039906515.1 of Pseudorca crassidens. Lineage (NCBI taxonomy): Eukaryota > Metazoa > Chordata > Mammalia > Artiodactyla > Delphinidae > Pseudorca > Pseudorca crassidens. The sequence continues at coordinate 11,491,233 of NC_090313.1, forward strand.
AGCCCCCGAATCAGAGGCTCCTTTAACCCTCTCCTGTCTGAGCGAAGAACAGACGCACTCTGGCGACCTACAGGCAGAGGCGGGGCCAAATCCAAAGGTGAAACCCGGGAGCTGTGCGAACAAAGAAGAGAAAGGGAAATCCCTCCCAGCAGCCTCAGGAGCAGCGGATTAAATCTCCACAATCAACTTGATGTACCTGCATCTGTGGAATACATGAATAGACAACGAATCATCCCAAATTGAGGAGGTGGACTTTGAGAGCAAGATTTATTATTTTTTCCCCTTTTCTTCTTTTTGTGAGTGTGTATGTGTATGCTTCTGTGTGAGATTTCGTCTGTATAGCTTTGCTTTCACCATTTGTCCTAGGGTTCTATCCGTCCGTTGTTGGTTTTTTTTTTTTACTTTAAAAAAAATTTTGTTTCTTCATAATTATTTTTTATTTTAATAAATTTATTTTATTTTCCCTTACTTTATTTTATTTTATACTCTTTCTTTCTACTTTTTCTCCCTTTTATTCTGAGCCGTGTGGATGAAAAGCTCCTGGTACTGCAGCCAGAAGTCACTGCTGTGCCTCTGAGGTAGGAGAGCCAACTTCAGGACACTGGTCCACAAGAGACCTCCCAGCTCCACGTAATATCAAATGGCGAAAATCTCCCAGAGATCTCCATCTCAACACCAGCACCCAGCTTCACTCAATGACCAGCAAGCTACAGTGCTAGACACCCTATGCCAAACAACTAGCAAGACAGGAACACAACCTCACCCATTAGCAGAGAGGCTGCCTAAAATCATAATAAGTCCACAGACACCTCAAAACACACCACCAGATGTGGACCTGCCCACCAGAAAGACAAGATCCAGCCTCATCCACCAGAACACAGGCACTATCCCCTCCACCAGGAAGCCTACACAACCCACTGAACCAACTTTAGCCACTGGGGACAGACACCAAAAACAACGGGAACTACAAACCTGCAGCCTGCAAAGAGACGCCAAACACAGTAAGATAAGCAAAACGAGAAGACAGAAAAACACACAGCAGATGAAGGAGAAAGATAAAAACCCACCAGACCTAACAAATGAAGAGGAAATAGGCAGTCTACCTGAAAATGAATTCAGAATAATGATAGTACAGATGATCCAAAATCTTGGAAATAGAATAGAGAAAATGCAAGAAACATTTAACAAGGACCTAGAAGAACTAAAGATGAAACAAGCAACTATGAACAACACAATAAATGAAATTAAAAATACTCTAGAAGGGATCAATAGCAGAATAACTGAGGCAGAAGAACGGATAAGTGACCTGGAAGATAAAATAGTGGAAATAGCTACTGCAGAGCAGAATAAAGAAAAAAGAATGAGAAGAACTGAGGACAGTCTCAGAGACCTCTGGGACAACATTAAATGCACCAACATTCAAATTATAGGGGTTCCAGAAGAAAAAGAGAAAAAGAAAGGGACTGAGAAAATATTTGAAGAGATTATAGTTGAAAATTTCCCTAATATGGGAAAGGAAATAGTTAATCAAGTCCAGGAAGCGCAGAGAGTCCCATACAGGATAAATCCAAGGAGAAATACGCCAAGACACATATTAATCAAACTGTCAAAAATTAAACACAAAGAAAACATATTAAAAGCAGCAAGGGAAAAACAACAAATAACACACAAGGAAATCCCCATAAGGTTAACAGCTGATCTTGCAGCAGAAACTCTGCAAGCCAGAAGGGACTGGCAGGACATATTTAAAGTGATGAAGAAGAAAAACCTACAACCAAGATTACTCTACCCAGCAAGGATCTCATTCAGATTTGATGGAGAAATTAAAACCTTTACAGACAAGCAAAAGCTGAGAGAGTTTAGCACCACCAAACCAGCTTTAAAACAAATGCTAAAGGATCTTCTCTAGGCAAGAAACACAAGAGAAGGAAAAGACCTACAGTAACAAACCCAAAACAATTAAGAAAATGGGAATAGGAACATACGTATCAATAATTACCTTAAATGTAAATGGACTAAATGCTCCCACCAAAAGACACAGACTGGCTGAATGGATACAAAAACAAGACCCCTATATATGCTGTCTACAAGAGACCCACTTCAGACCTAGAGACATATACAGACTGAAAGTAAGGGGATGGAAAAAGATATTCCATGCAAATGGAAACCAAAAGAAAGGTGGACTAGCAATTCTCATATCAGACAAAATAGACTTTAAAATAAAGACTATTAGAAGAAACAAAGAAGGACACTACATAATGATCAAGGGATCGATCCAAGAAGAAGATATAACAATTGTAAATATTTATGCACCCAACGTAGGAGCACCTCAATACATAAGGCAAATACTAACAGCCATAAAAGGGGAAATCGACAGTAACACGTGCGTAGTAGGGGACTTTAACACCCCTCTTTCACCAATGGACAGATCATCCAAAATGAAAATAAATAAGGAAACACAAGTTTTAAATGATACATTAAACAAGATGGACTTAATTGATATTTATAGGACATTCCATCCAAAAACAACAGAATACACATTTTTCTCAACTGCTCATGGAACATTCTCCAGGATAGATCATATCTTGGGTCACAAATCAAGCCTTGGTAAATTTAATAAAATTGAAATTGTATCAAGTATCTTTTCTGACCACAACGCTATGAGACTAGATATCAATTACAGGAAAAGATCTGTAAGAAATACAAACACATGGAGGATAAACAATACACTACTTAATAACGAAGTGATCACTGAAGAAATCAAAGAGGAAATTTAAAAAAAAACTAGAAACAAATGACAATGGAGACATGACGACCCAAAACCTATGGGATGCAGCAAAAGCAGTTCTAAGAGGAAAGTTTATAGCAATAAAATCCTACCTTAAGAAACAGGAAACATCTCGAATAAACAACCTAATCTTGCACCTAAAGCAATTAGAGAAAGAAGAACAAAAAAACCCCAAAGTTAACAGTAGGAAAGAAATCATAAAGATCAGATCAGAAATAAATGAAAAAGAAATGAAGGAAACGATAGCAAAGATCAATAAAACTAAAAGATGGTTCTTTGAGAAGATAAGCAAAATTGATAAACCATTAGCCAGACTCATCAAGAAAAACAGAGAGAAGACTCAAATCAATAGAATTAGAAATGAAAAAGGAGAAGTAACAACTGACACTGCAGAAATACAAAAGATCATGAGAGATTACTACAAGCAACTCTATGCCAATAAAATGGACAACCTGGAAGAAATGGACAAATTCTTAGAAATGCACAACTTGCCAAGACTGAATCAGGAAGAAATAGAAAATATGAACAGACCAGTCACAAGCACTGAAATTGAAACTCTGATTAAAACTCTTCCCACAAACAAAAGCCCAGGACCAGATGGCTTCACAGGTGAATTCTATCAAACATTTAGAGAAGAGCTAACACCAATCCTTCTCAAACTCTTCCAAAATATAGCATAGGGAGGAACACTCCCAAACTCATTCTATGAGGCCACCATCACCCTGATACCAAAACCAGACAAGGATGTCACAAAGAAAGAAAACTACAGGTCAATATCACTGATGAACATAGATGCAAAAATCCTCAACAAAATACTGGCAAACAGAATCCAACAGCACATTAAATGGATCATACACCATGATCAAGTGGGGTTTATACAAGGAATGCAAGGATTCTTCAATATACGCAAATCAATCAATGTGATACACCGTATTAACAAACTGAAGGAGAAAAACCATATGGTCATCTCAATAGATGGAGAGAAAGCTTTTGACAAAATTTAACACCCATTTATGATTAAAAACCCTCCAGAAAGTAAGCATAGAGGGAACTTTCCTCAACATAATAAAGGCCACATATGACAAACCCACAGCCAACATCATTCTCAATGGTGAAAAACTGAAACCATTTCCACTAAGATCAGGAACAAGACAAGGTTGCCCACTCTCACCACTCTTATTCAACACAGTTTTGAAAGTTTTAGCCACAGCAATCAGAGAAGAAAAGGAAATAAAAGGAATCCAAATTGGAAAAGAAGAAGTAAAGCTGTCACTGTTTGCAGATGACATGATATTATACATAGAGAATCCTAAAGATGCTACCAGAAAACTACTAGAGCTAATCAATGAATTTGGTAAAGTAGCAGGATAAAAAATTAATGCACAGAAATTGCTTGCATTTCTATACACTAATGATGAAAAATCTGAACGTGAAATCAAGAAAACACTCCCATTTACCATTGCAACAAAAAGAATAAAATATCTAGGAATAAACCTACCTAAAGAGACAAAAGACCTGTATGCAGAAAATTATAAAACACTGATGAAAGAAATTAAAGATGATACAAATAGATGGAGAGATATACCATGTTCTTGGATTGGAAGAATCATCATTGTGAAAATGACTCTACTACCCAAAGGAATCTACAGATTCAATGCAATCCCTATCAAACTACCACTGGCATTTTTCACAGAACTAGAACAAAAATTTTCACAATTTGTATGGAAACACAAAAGACCCCGAATAGCCAAAGCAATCTTGAGAACGAAAAACGGAGCTGGAGGAATCAGGCTCCCTGACTTCAGACTATACTACAAAGCGATAGTAATCAAGACAGTATGGTACTGGCACAAAAACAGAAAGATAGATCAATGGAACAGGATAGAAAGCCCAAAGATAAACCCACGCACATATGGTCACCTTATCTTTGATAAAGGAGGCAGCAATGTACAGTGGAGAAAGGACAGCCTCTTCAATAAGTGGTGCTGGGAAAACTGGACAGGTACATGTAAAAGTATGAGATTAGATCACTCCGTAACACCATACACAAAAATAAGCTCAAAATGGATTAAAGACCTAAATGTAAGGCAAGAAACTATCAAACTCTTAGAGGAAAACACAGGCAGAACACTCTATGACATAAATCACAGCAAGATCCTTTTTGACCCACCACCTAGACAAATGGAAATAAAAACAAAATTAAACAAATGGGACCTAATGAAACTTCAAAGCTTTTGCACAGCAAAGGAAACCATAAACAAGACCAAAAGACAACCCTCAGAATGAGAGAAAATATTTGCAAATGAAGCAACTGACAAAGGATTAATCTCCAAAATTTATAAGCAGCTCATGCAGCTCAATCCCAAGAAAACAAATAACCCAATCCAAAAATGGGCAGAAGACCTAAATAGACATTTCTCCAAAGAAGATATACAGACTGCCAACAAACACATGAAAGAATGCTCAACATCATTAATCATTAGAGAAATGCAAATCAAAACTACGATGAGATATCATCTCACACCAGTCAGAATGGCCATCATCAAAAAATCTAGAAACAATAAATGCTGGAGAGGGTGTGGAGAAAAGGGAACACTCTTGCACTGCTGGTGGGAATGTGAATTGGTTCAGCCACTATGGAGAACAGTATGGAGGTTCCTTAAAAAACTACAAATAGAACTACCATATGACCCAGCAATCCCACTACTGGGCATATACCCTGAGAAAACCATAATTCAAAAAGAGTCATGTACCAAAATGTTCATTGCAGCACTATTTACAATAGCCCGGAGATGGAAACAATCTAAGTGTCCATCATCGGATGAATGGATAAAGAAGATGTGGCACATATATACAATGGAATATTACTCAGCCATAAAAAGAAACGAAACTGAGCTATTTGTAATGAGGTGGATAGACCTAGAGTCTGTCATACAGAATGAAGTAAGTCAGAAAGAGAAAGACAAATACCGTATGCTAACACATATATATATGGAATTTAAGAAAAAAAATGTCATGAAGAACCTAGGGGTAAGACGGGAATAAAGACATAGACCTACTAGAGAATGGACTTGAGGATATGGGGAGGGGGAAGGGTAAGCTGTGACAAAGCACGAGAGAGGCATGGACATATATACACTACCAAACGTAAGGTAGATAGCTAGTAGGAAGCAGCTGCATAGCACAGGGAGATCAGCTCCGTGCTTTGTGACCGCCTGGAGGGGTGGGATAGGGAGGGTGGGAGGGAGGGAGACGCAAGAGGGAAGAGATATGGGAACATATGTATATGTATAACTGATTCACTTTGTTATAAAGCAGAAACTAACACACCACTGTAAAGCAATTATACTCCAATAAAGATGTTAAAAAAAAGTAAAGGGCTCATCCCCAAAAAATAAAAAAAATTTTTTTAATTACTCTCACCATCTTCCTACCCCCCTTTCTTATACCTCTTCTCATTTATAAGTAAAAGAATAATGATATATATTGTCACATCTTTTTCTTCAAGTTTTCACATTTTGTAGAAATTGAGCAAGTACAGGAAAAATGTAAATGATGATTGATAGAATTAAATACTTAAGTTACAATTCCTAATTTCTAATCAAGCTATCTACCTAAAACAGTTTGCTTACTAATAAGGAGTAAAAATTATACTTTGGAAATAAATCATGTTTTATAATTTTCCACTGAATTTGTTTTAAAATAAATAAATATATTTATTTTTGGCTGCATTGGGTCTTCGTTGTTGCACACAGGCTTTCTCTAGTTGCGGTGGGGGGGGTTCCCTTTGTTGTGGTGCACGGGCTTCTCATTGTGGTGGCTTCTCTTGTTGCAGAGCACAGGCTCTAGGTGCATGGGCTTCGGTAGTTGTGGCTCAAGGGCTCTAGAGCGTAGGCTCAGTAGTTGTGGCGCATGGGATAAGCTGTTCCGCGGCATGTGGGATCTTCCCGGACCAGGGATCAAACCCATGTCCCCTGCATTGGCAGGCGGATTCTTAACCAGTGCACCACCAGGGAAGTCCTCCATTGAATTCTTTATAATTGTTTCTTAATACCGTGTCATGCCAACAGCTGCTATGTTATTTCACTTAGAAAGATATGTTAATGAATAAACATGAAAAATAATTTTAAGAAATACTGATAGGAAAAAAATAAAAGCAAAGACCTATGTATTTTGCTGCTTCCTCCAAAAATGTAACTACAGCTGCTGAAAGCATTCATGTACTAGCTCCACGGTACAGGAGAGGAAAGTTGAACTTGAAGTAATTCCGTATTTGTTAAATACAAACAAAACTGTTGATTCAGTTCTCAACAGGGAAGGGCAATGTCCTTGGCCCAGGAATTCAAAACCTAAACCAAATGCTGTATAAACTACCAAATGACAATTTGTATGAAAATAAGGTAATTATGTTCTAATCTTTTAAGAATAGGAACCTAAAATAAATGTGTAAAAACTTTACCTCTTATTACCTTATCTTGAAACTGTGGAACATTATTTTCTGAGATTGCTATTTTAAAAGTTATAAAAGCAATATTAAATCTCTGAGTTAAAAATATACAGTGTAGTTATTTAGGCATCAGTTCTCATACTCTGGATCCTTCCACATGTCACATGGCTACATGATATTCCCAAGTCATGGATTTTGCCGTTTGATCTCTGATGTACCTTGAAGATATTTCAGGGCTCCAGAAGCCAGGCAGTTCTCTGAATACACTAAGTATACACATGAAGCAGCTCAAATGTACAAGTGCTTCCATCAACAATCACTTCAAAGGTCATTAATAACTTACAGGTGTGAGAGTGGAAATGCCCTCTGCACTCCCCTGCCCCTTCTTGAACTCTGGCTACTCTCTCTGGGCCATTTCTGTAACAGTGAATTCTTAACTTGATATTTCTCTTTCTCCATTTTCTCTTCCCTGGCCCTGGGGCTTTTACGATGACATTCCAAAATCTTCTAGGAAACATAAAAGCAGACAAAAATGCTTCAATGTATTAATTCTAGGGGTTTTTTCATCCTTATTTTATTAATTTCTTGAGAGTAGAGGAAAACAATTTAAATCCTTCTAGAGAAGACACCTAAACAGAAATGGAAAGACAGAACAGGTGGGTAGAAAAATCTGCCTGGTTTGAAACACGGGAAAAATCTGATGGAATCTAACATCTGCTTGGTTTCTACCATTGCTGAAGATAGGCTCTAAAACTTTATTAGCTTCTCCAAAAAGGTCAATGAACTGTGTATGAGAGAGAAGCTTAATTATACATCTAAATCAAAGTTTCTTAACAGTGAAATTATTCACATTCTGGACCAGAAATTCTTTTTGGGGGCTTTCCTGCGCATTGAAGGGTGCACAGCAGCATCCTTGGCCTCTACCCACTTGATGCCAGTAGCATGTACCCCTTCCAATTATGACAACCAAAAATATCTCCAGACATTGACAAACATCCCCTGAGGGCAAAATCAACTCTAGATCAGTTGAGAACCACTGATCTAGATGGAGGTGTCTTCTGGTCCTGAGCCTATGAATATGAATCAACTCCACATCAGGGCAAGCCAGATAAGGCAGTTAAATGTATGCTTACTCAATGGGTGAAGGAATATTTGCACAGTGCTGAAGCATCACTCCACAGATTACTTGTAACAACAACGGAGAAAATGATAGAGAGAACTGGCAATCACCACCTTAACCAAGTGACCAAATGTCGCATCACTAATAATGGGACAAGCGGACATTATATATTTAACCTAAATCTAATCAAGCCTCTAGACTTACATCAAGTTTATAGAAAAGAAAAGCGATAGAACAGGTTAAGTGACACCATGAGGAAACAAGCAGATAAACACAGAATGTGGGACATACTATAAGAAAAGTAGCCTGGACTGTTTAAAAACTTAATGTAATAAAAAGAAAATTAAAAGTGAGGGACTACTCTAGATTTAAAAAATAATAACTAAAGAGACATAACAATGTGGGATCTTTCACTATACCTTTTTTTAAAGCTATAAAAGACATTTGTTGAAACAATTAGAGAAATCTGAATATTAACTGAATATCAGATGGTACCTAAGTTGTAATAACGGTAATATATTTATACTGGAGAATATCCTCATTCTTAGCAGGTTCATGCTGACACTTTAGGAGTGAAATTTCATGATGTTACACAGTACAGCCAAATATGTTTGAAATTTTTCAATATAAAAGATTGGGGGAAAACAAACAACCCAATCAAAAAATGGGCAGAAGACTTAAATAGGTACTTCTCCAAAGAAGACATACAGATGGCCAATAGGCACATACAAAGATGCTCAGTGTTGCTAATTATCAGAGAAATGCAAATCAAAACTACAATGAGGTACCACCTCACACCGGTCAGAATGGCCATCACTAAACAGTCTACAAATAACAAATGCTGGAGAGGGTGTGGAGAAAAGGGAATCGTCCTACACTGTTGGTGGGAATGTAAATTAGTGCAGCCACTATGGAAAACAGTATAAAGGTTCCCCAGAAAACTAAAAATAGAATTACCATATGATTCAGTAATCCCACTCCTGGGCATATATCCAGACAAAACTATAATTCAAAAAGATACACAGGGCTTCCCTGGTGGCGCAGTGGTTGAGAGTCCGCCTGCCAATGCAGGGGACACGGGTTCGTGCCCCGGTCCAGGAAGATACCACATGCCGCAGAGCGGCTGGGCCCGTGAACCATGGCCGCTGAGCCTGTGCGTCCGGAGCCTGTGCTCCGCAATGGGAGAGGCCACAACAGTGAGAGGCCCGCGTACTGCAAAAAAAAAAAAAGGAAAAAGATACACACACCCCTATGTTCATAGCAGCACTATTCACAGTAGCCAAGACAAGGAAACAATCATCGACAGATGAATGGATAAAGAAGATGTGGTACACACGTACCACAATGTTCATTGCAGCTCTATTTACAATAGCCAGGACATGGAAGCAACCTAAGTGTCAATCAACAGATGAATGGAGAAAGAAGATGTGGCACATATATACAATGGAATATTACTCAGCCATAAAAAGAAACGAAATTGAGTTATTTGTAGTGAGGTGGATGGACCTAGAGTCTGTCATACAGAGTGAGATAAGTCAGAAAGAGAGAAAATACGGTATGTTAACACATATATATGGAATTTTAAAAAAAAAAAAAGGTTATGAAGAGCCTAGGGGCAAGACAGGAATAAAGACGCAGACATAGAGAATGGACTTGAGGACACGGGAAGGGGAAAGGGTAAGCTGGGACGAAGTGAGAGAGTGGCATGGACTTATATATACTACCAAATGTAAAATAGATAGCTAGTGGGAAGCAGCCGCATGGCACAGGGAGGTCAGCTCAGTGCTTTGTGACCACCTAGAGGGGTGGGACAGGGAGGGTGGGAGGGAGACACAAGAGGGAGGAGATATGGAGATATATGTATATGTATACCTGATTCACTTTGTTATAAAGCAGAAACTAACACACCATTGTAAAGCAATTATACTCCAATAAAGATATTAAAAAAAAAGATTTGGTACATATAAACAATGGAATACTACTCAGCCATAAAAAAGAATGAAATAATGCCATTTGCATCAACATGGATGGACCCAGAGATTATCATACTAAATGAAGTAAATCAGAAAGAGAAAGACAAATACCATATGATATCACTTATATGTGGAATCTAAGATACAACACAAATGAACTTATCTACGAAACAGACTCACCGACATAGAAAACAGACTTGTGGTTGCCAAGGGGGAGGGAGGCTGGAGGAGGGATGTATTGGGAGTTTGGGATTAGCAGATGTAAACTATCATATATAGAATGGATAAACAAGGTCCTACTGTATAGCATAGGGAACTATATTCAATACCCTGTAATAAACCACAATGGAAAGGAATATGAAAAAGAATATATATATATATGTATAACTGAATCACTTTGCTGTACAACAGAAATTAACACAACATTGTAAATCAACTACACTTCAATAAAATAAAAAAAATTTTTAAAGATTAGGGGAAAACAAAAGATAAAAGCATGGTTTTCCAGACAGGGCTAAACCAAAAACTAACGCATAGGTAAAAGTATCTCTTAGATAAAGCTTGCATTTGAGATCTTTCACCCTATTACCAAGCCCCAAGCAGTCAAGTGCTTTCATGTAGCTCCTTATTTGCCCAAGGACCCACTCCTAGAACATATTGTGGCCCATGACTGTAACATTGCCCAACCCCCCAGCTTCCAACAGAACTTTCCTGAGTATTCCATGAAACTAATGAACAAAACTTTAGATTCTCAAGTATATTGAATTATAAATGGATAATTATCTGCATTAGCAGGTTACACATTTACATTTTAACTAGGAACCACTGAACATAACCCCTTAGTTGAGGTCAAGGACTCAAATTAGAAACTTCAGGCACTTTGGTGACAGGCCAGTGGCTCACAGCCTCCTTAAAGTTAAGCCTTATAAACATTTGTCTAGAAAATAATGCTGTCTAGTTCATGAGTTCTTATTTTTACTGCATATTCTCCTGATTCAAAAAACAAAAAAATTCACTGAGATGTCTCAGCTACTTCTCCAGTCCCCCTCATACTCATTTTCTATGCTTCAATCCAGCATTTATTTATGACATAAGCAAAACGTATTTTCTCCCTTATAAAAAAGGTAGAATAATATATAAACTTTTCAGTTCCTTTCTTTTTTTGCTTTTCAATATATCCTAGAGGTCTCTATACATACCAATACAATGAGATCTTCCTCATTCTCTTTTACAGCTTCACTGTATTGTATTTTGTAGATACCCCACTGTTTATTAAACCAGTCCCCTATTACCAGACACTTGCATTGTTTCCAATCTTTGGCTATTTATTATGAGCAATGATATCCTAATACACGCAGATGTTATCTGTAGGATAGATTGCTAGAAGTGGAAATGCTAGGTCAAAGGGTGTGGTAGACAGAACAGGGGCCCCCCAAAGATGTGGACATCCTAACCCCAGGAAACTACTACCTTACATTCAAAAGGAACTCTATAAATATGACTAAGTTAAGGACCTCCTTACTTTCACCCCAAATTATGGGTGAGTGGATGTAATCACAGGGGTCCTCATAAGAGGGAGCCAGGTCAGAGAGGAGAGAAGCTGCTACACTACTGCCTTTGAAGATGGAGGAAGGGACCATGAACCCAGAAATGTAGATGGCCTCCAGAGACTAGAAAAGGACAGGGAAACAAATACTCCCCTAGAGTCTCCAGGAAGAACGTAGCCCTACAGACCCATTTTACATTTATGACCTCCAGAATTGTAAAATAATACATCTGGGTTATTTTAAGCCACTAAGTTTGTGATATTTTGTTACACAAGATATTGTATTCTGTTACAGTAGCAATCAGAAACTAATACAAAAGGTAGATACAATGTAAATTTTCTATATATTACCAAATCCTCTCCATAAAGTTCATACATTTTTGTACTTCTACCAGCAATGTGCCTATTTTTCCACTATCTCTCCAACAAAATATTATATCAAATTTTTGCCCATATAATAGGTGAGAAATGATTTATCTCAGTAGAGTTTTAATTCTCCAGTGAGGCTGATTTAAAAAATTTCTTTTGCTGAAACTATCTGTTAAAATATTTTCTACCTATCAACGAAGCAGAAACAGACTCACAGACATAGAGAACAGACTTGTGGTTGCCAAGGGGCGGAAAGGAGGGATGGACTGGGAGTTTGGGGTTAGTAGTTACAAACTATTACATATAGAATGGATGGACAAGGTCCTACTGTATAGCACAGGGAACTACATCCAATGTCCTGGGATGAACCATAATGGAAAAGAATATAAAAATGAATATATATGTGTAACTGAGTCACTTTGCTGTACAGCAGAAATTAAAACAACATTGTAAATCAACTATACTTCGATAAAATTTTTTTTAATGACAATAATAAAATATTTTCTACATTTTTCTCCTGGGTTGTTACTTTGTTTTTAGATTTTTTTCCTAAAAACTCTTTATATTTTATGGATCTTACTTCTTTGTAATATGAATTACAAATATTTTTCCCACTTGATCTTTTGCCTTTTTACATTGCTTATGGTATTTATTGTCCTGCTTAAGTCTTTATTATTTGAATTTATTTTTACTTAATGTTTAAAGTTTTCCTCATATATGTTTCCATATTCAAAAGATTTCAGCGTGGCCTGTTTTAGTATATCAATAATCCAATAAGACTGTCTCCTAATCTCAAGGGCCAAGTGTAGTGGTTGACTTGTTTACCTTTCTTATTTCTGCATAGATACTTCAAACGGAAGAAAATTCCAGTGTGAGAAATATACAGAAGATGGCAAAAGAAAATTCCAAGTAATCTAACACAATTTTTAGCAATGCTTTACTGCTTTACTTAAATTCGTTAAAATAAAAGAATTTAAAAATCCATAAATTTGCTGAGAGAATTACGAAGTATCACATGAGTACGTTTTTTATCCCAAGTGTATTCTTTTGAATTTTATTTTTGAGAAATCTATCCCTGTATTTATAGCAAGACATTTTTTCTCTTGTTTTTTAATTTTTGAGCCTTCTTTTTATTTTCTAAATTATTTTTTACATTATTTTCTTTACATTATTTTCCATTACGTTTATCACAGGATATTGAATATAGTTCCCTGTGCTATACATTAGGACCTTGTTGTTTAAGACATCCTTTCTCTTAATGAAAATGAATTAAGAACCATTTCTAGGTCACAATGAGGCAACAACATGTAACTGAGTTACTACTTATTAGGATGGAAATGTAAGCATCTTAAAAAATGGAAGCTGCAGGCTTCCCTGGTGGTGCAGTGGTTGAGAGTCCGCCTGCCAATGCAGGGGACACGGGTTCGAGCCCCGGTCCAGGAGGATCCCATACGCCACGGAGCGGCTGGGCCCATGAGCCATGGCCACTGAGCCTGCGCGTCCGGGGCCTGCGCGTCCGGGGCCTGCGCTCCGCAGCGGGAGAGGCCACAGCAATGAGAGGCCCGCATACCGCAAAAAAAAAAAAAAAAAAAACTTTAAAGTTTGTTTACAATTTAAACATTGTTGGAGACAGGAAAATATTGTGTTTACTTTTTATACTATGTTGCTTTCAAGTTTAAGTTTTCCAAAGAATGTTTATATAGTTGTGGGATTTTAAAAATTGTTTTGATGATAAAGTTATATACCTATGTATAAACTAAAAAAAAAAAACTTTTTGTTGTTCTTGGGAGTGAGCCTATGTTAGCCTTTGCATTTGGGCCTATTTTTACTACTTAGAGTCTACTGAATGTTGGCCACCAGGCACTGAGACCAGAAAAGGAGGGCATGATCCCTAACACAACAAGCTGCAGCAAGCATCTCATCCACTCCTGTGATGTCAATGGCCATAAAGTGACTTTGAAGTCTGTGACCTGCCTCCTTAGCAGATGTGTACTTCCAGTTGCCTTCTTGATATCTCCACTAGGATATTCCCAAAGAACTAAAACATGAATTTTAATAGCCCTAAGCTGAATGCTTCATCTTCTCCTCCAAAACCCACAGCTCCTTCTGAATTCTATTTCAATTAGTGATCATTCTTTCATCTTTTGTCTCATCAATTTTATCTTGCACTCTTCTACTTTTTCACTCTAAGTTAGCTGTTAAGCACTCTTTTTTTAATTGAAGTATAGTTGATTTACAATGCTGCGTTAGTTTCAGCTGTATAGCAAAGTGATTCAGAGATTATATATATTATTTATAACCTTATAGGTTATTACAAAATATTGAATATAGTCCCCTGTGCTATACGGTATGTCCTTGTTTATCTATTTTATATATAGTCATGTATCTGCTAATCCCAAATTCCTAATTTATTCCTCCCCCCTCCCTTTCCCCATTGGTAACCATAAGTTTGTTTTCTATGTTTGTGATTTTTGAATCTTCCTATGAAATACATTTCAAGATCATAACAGTTTACAATTATTGTATTTCTCTAATATTTTTAAATCTTTTAATTGTAAGTTATTTCAAACATATAGAAAATATCAGAAAATTAAATGATACCTAAAGATATTACTATTTTGCCATATTTGATTCATATCAACTTTTTTTAAAAAAGGAAAGAATGTTACAGATTTTTTGGTCACGTCGCATGCAGGATCCCCGACCAGGGATCGAACCCATGCCCCCTGCATTGGAAGCACAGAGTCTTAACCACTGGACCACCAGGGAAGTCTCCACAACTGAAGTCTTACCTTACCTGTGCCCTCTTTACCTCCACAGAGATAACCACTATCTTTTTTTTTTTTTTTTTTTGGAGTATAGTTGATTTAAGATGTGCTAGTTTCTGCTGTACCGCAAAGAGAATCAGTTATACATATACATATATCCACTCTTTTTAAAATTCTTTCCCCATATAGGTCATTTCAGAATATTGAGAAGAGTCCCCTGTGCTATACAGTAGGTCCTTATTAGTTACATATTTTATATATAATGGTGTATATATGTCAATCCCAATCCCCCCGGTAACCATAAGTTTGATAACCACTATCTTAAAGTTAGTGTGTATTCTTCTCATGCTTGTTTTTTGCTTTTACATGTTCACTACTGTTTTATGTTTTAGAAATTTATATAAAAAATACACTGCATGTATCATTCTGAAACCTACTTTTTTCATATATATGTCTGAGATCCATGTAAATCATATAGATGCAGTTCATTCATTTTAAATGCTGTATAGTGGCCCACTGTATGAATAAACCACAATTTATATCCTCATTTTCCTGTTGAGTGACAGATTATTTCCTGTATTTGCTATTATTGATATAAATAGTGATGCACTGAAATCCTTGAATATGTCTCCTTGCATAGATATGTAAAAATTTCTTTAGAGCAGACATTTTTGTACCAGAACTTAGCTAGAACTTAGTCACATGGCCACACCTACCTGCAAGAGAGGATGAGAAATGCAGTCCATGGACCCAACTAAAAATTAGGGTTTCTATTTCTAAGAAGAAGGGAAAAACAGATAATGGCATTGTGGTAAGCAACTAGCAACCAGCAGCTGCTGCTATTTTAAGTATTTCCAAATGTCTTTGAAAACTTCAGAGGTTATTCCAATTCATATTCCCATCAACAATGAGTAAGAGGTCCAATTTCCCCATATGTTCTCCAATAACTTGCTATCAAATATATTAATTTACCAATCTGATGAACATGAAATATTAGTATCTCCCTGTTGTTTTAATTTGCATTTCCCTGATTACTACCAAGCATAAACATCATTAACCATTCTAGTTTCCTATTCTTTTCCTGTTCTTTCCTATTCTTTTCCTGCACCACCAGGGAAGTCCCTGAGAAATTGCTAATTTTAATGTAGCTATTGCAGAGATTGCTAGCTGTCTACCAGATTCCATTCTCTCTCTCCCACAATAATGGTGGGACCTAGATATGTCTACTCAGCTAAGCTATATTTCCCAGCCTCCCTTGCAGCTTGGTGATTAAGTTGCCAACACTGGAATGTACGTGTAAGTAATGTGTGCTGCTTCTGGGTATAAGCCTTAAAATAATGGACGTGTGTTTGATCACTGTCTCTTCACCTTCCTTCACACTGTCATGTTAAAGTTAAAATCCAGAGCAACTTCAGAATCCGCCTGCCAATGCAGGGGACACGGGTTCAAACCCTGGTTCTGGAAGATCCCACATGCTGCGGAGCAACTAAGCCCGTGCACCACAACTACTGAGCCTGCGCTCTGGAGCCCGCGAGCCACAACTACTGAAGCCCTTGCGCCTAGAGTCCATGCTCCGCAACAAGAGAAGGCACCGCGATGCGAAGCCCGTGCACCACAACGAAGAGTAGCCCCCACTTGCCCCAACTAGAGAAAGCCCACACGCAGCGGCGAAGACCCAACGCAGCCATAAATTTATTTATTTATTTATTTATTTATTTATTTTAAAAATCCAGAGCAACCTTGCAAGCTATATGTTGAGGATGACAACGCTACCCAACTAGTCTGGGTCTCTGTGAGGGTTTCATGGAGCAAAGCCTATCTACGTACTCTGAACTATTACATCAAAGAGAAATTAATTTCTGTCTTATTAGCTGCTGCATTGGGGTATTTTTTTTTTTTTACAGACACTTGGCCAAATATGCCAAATATGTTTAAGAAGGATTTCTTAGATGACAAACAAACAGTAATTATTTTAGGCTGATTTTTCTTTGTGTCTAGTATAAAAAGTCCCTCTTAAGATCATAAAAATTTTTGGAAAAAAATACAGGAGAATATTTTTAAGTTTTGCTTTTCAAATACAGGCTTTAATACTGAAATGTGGTTTGCGTATAGGTGAGATAAAGATTTATATTTTTATATGAGATTGGCCAGTTGTTTCAGCACTGTTTATTGAATATTCCATCCCACTGATATATAATCACTTCTGTTATATAACAAATTATCACAGACACATGACTGTCTTCTGTTCCACTGGTCTATGCTTATAATCTTGTGCCAATGTCACACTACTATGATTACTAAAACTTTATACTGAATCTTGATATTTGGCTGGATAAATCTCTCACTATTTTTCAAAATTATCTTGGCAATTCTTGACATTTTACTCTTGCATTTGAGTTTTAACATTCACCTATCAAATTACACACACACATACACATATACAACTATTAGGATTTATAATAGAACTGCACTGAATGCATGAACTGACACAGGAAGAAATTACATCTTTACAAAATTGAGTCTCCCATTCATGAGCATGTTATATCTATGTAATACATATACTTTTATAATTTTCTCCATAAAGATCCTCAACATCTTTTGTTAGATATATTCCAAGGCCCCTTAGGTTTTTGGTCATTTCATATGGTATTTTTTAAATTGCATTTTCAATTTGTTGTTGGCATATGGGAATGCTGTCAGTCTTTTTTATATTTACCCTATAACCTATAATTTTTCTGAATTCTCATTAATTTTAATGTTTTGGTTGTATTAGATTTTCTATACAGGCAGTCATGGCGAATAATAACAACTTTAATTTTCTTTTTTCGTCTTCATGTTTTTCATTCCTTTTCTTTTTTTATTGCCCTGGATAGAACATTCAGTAAAATGTAGAACAGAAGTTGTGAGATTAGCATCTTTGTCTTGTTCCTGACTTAAAGGGGAACGCTTTCTAATGCTTACTCTGAGTTTTACGGTATACTCTTTATCATGTTAATAGAATTCCTTTATTATTCCTACTTGGATAAACTTATAAGTATGTTTTAAATTTTATCAAAACTTTTTTCTGGGCTTCCCTGGTGGCGCAGTGGTTGAGAGTCCGCCTGCCGATGCAGGGGACACGGGTTCATGCTCCGGTCCGGGAAGGTCCCACATGCCGCGGAGCGGCTGGGCCTGTGAGCCATGGCCGCTGAGCCTGCGTGTCCAGAGTCTGTGCTCCGCAACAGGAAAGGCCACAACAGTTAGAGGCCCACGTACCACAAAAAAAAAAAAAAAAAAAAAAAACTTTTTTCTGAATCTTTTGAGATGATCATATCATTTTCTTCCTCTAATTTGTAAATGTGGTAGATTATATCATTTTTTATAATAATACCCCAAAGCTTTCATTTATTTATTATTTTTTTTTTTTTTGGCTGCGTTGGGTCTTTGTTGCTGTGCGCAGGCTTTCTCTAATTGTGGCGAGCAGAATCTACTCTTACTTAGGTGCATGGGCTTCTCATTGTAGTGGCTTCTCTTGTGGAGCATGGGCTCTAGGCATATGGGCTCAGTAGTTGTGGCTCGCGGGCTCTAGAGCTCAGGTTCAGCAGTTGTGGTGCACAGGCTTAGTTGTTCCATGGCATGTGGGATCTTCCTGGACCAGGGATCGAACCCATGTCCCCTGCATTGGCAGGCGGATCCCTAACCACTGCACCACCAGGGAAGCCCCAGATTATATTATTAAATTTTTTACTTGTAAGACCATCCTTGAATTCCTGAGATAAATCCTCCTTAACTAAGACTGTGGTTTTATACATGACACATCTGATCTGCTCATGTTTCATTTAGGATTTCTGCATTATAAACATAGAGTGAAACTAGATCACAATTTTTCTTTCTCTTACTATCCCTGTTAAATTTTACCACCCTCATCAAATGAGTTGGGAAACTTGCCTTCTTTTTTAAAATTTTATTAAACTGTGGGTATAAAATAGGAGTTATCTGTTCCTTGAAGGTTAAAAATCATTATGAGCCTTAAAGGTTTAAAAGCATTATCAGCCTGGTGTGTCTTACTATGGAAATTTTTTAAATAAATAACTACATTTGTTTAATGGTTGTATGTTCATTTAGGTCTTCTATTTCTTCTTAAAGCAATGAATCAGATAAAGACTACATTAGCCTCCAGTACAATACTGAACAGAACTGGTAAGAGTTGGCATCCTTATCTTGTTTCCAGTCTCACAGGGAAAATATTCAGTCTTTTCCTTTGAGTATTGTGTTAGCTGTGGTTTTTTTGTACATGTTTTTTATCTAGTTGAGAAAGATGACTTCTACGTTTACTGAGAGTTTTTATCATGAACTACTCATATTTATTTTCTATATGATATTCTCTCAGTTGTGTTCCCATGATATTTTTAAACACCCTAAATTAGTCATTATCATCATTATTTTTTTGTTGTCTTGTTTTTTGGGTTTTTTTTGCGGTACGCGGGCCTCTCACTGTTGTGGCCTCTCCCGTTGCGGAGCACAGGCTCCGGACGCGCAGGCTCAGCGGCCATGGCTGACGGGCCCAGCTGCTCTGGGGCATGTGGGATCCTCCCGGACCGGGGCACAAACTCGTGTCCCCTGCATCGGCAGGCGGACTCCCAACCACTGCGCCACCAGGGAAGCCCCATCATTATTTTATGTATACAATACTTGTTTCAATATTCCCACATATTGATGATCCTCTTCTCTATGTACCGTTTCTTCTTGCTGTCTACTCTTCTAGGTTTAACAGACTTCTTCCTCCTGTACCTCCTATAACTTTTATTATGATTATCAAAGATGAGTGGTAAATTCCCACACTTTTTTGTCTGAAAATGTTTTTATTTAGTCCTCACTTTTAAATAATAGCTTAGCTGGGTATGCCATTCTGAGTTATAGTTATTTTCTCTCAGCCCTTTCAAAATATTATTCCTTTATCTTCAGATATCTCTTGTTAATGTTGAGAAGTATGCTACTAGCTTAAATGTTGTTTCCTTGTATATAATCTTTTACAGTTTCTGATGTTACCTCGTTCATCTTTGAACACCCTAAAACAATTTATTGGCATTTCTTTTAAGGTACATGCTATACTTTATATTATTTAGTCAATCGCATACTTTAGTATTACTTACCTCATATTATTTAGTCATTTTATATAATTGCCTTAACTTCCCCATTATAGAACAAGCTACCTGATGCTGTAAAAAATGCTATACGTCTCTTCCTATAAAGAAGCACCATGGGACTTCCCTGGTGGTACAGTGGTTAAGAATCCACCTGCCAATGCAGGGGACACAGGTTTGAGCCCTGGTCCGGGAAGATCCCACATGCCGCGGAGCAACTAAGCCCACGTGCCACAACTACTGAGCCTGCACTCTAAAACCCACGAGCCACAACTACTGAAGCCCACGAGCCACAACTACTGAAGCCCGCGCGCCTAGAGCCCGTGCTCTGCAACAAGAGACGCCACCACAGTGAGAAGCCCGCACACCACAACGAAGAGTAGCCCCGCTCACCGCAACTAGGGAAAGCCCGTGGACAGCAACCAAGACCCAACGCAGCCAAAAATAAATAAATTAATTAATTTAAAAATATATATTAAAAAAAAAGAAGCACCATGCTCTCTTATGGAATGGGGAGTAGCACATTAAAAAAAAAAAGATCAAAATGCCCTATCTGAGTTTAGCAACAAAGGCTTGTCAACAAAGATATCAATCTGTTGACAATTGGCTAATGTTTAAGTACAAACAGCAAATGAGTAAATTACCTATGCACTGACTATTCTGTGCACAATTTATTGTTTGGCTTTCAACAGATGGTTAGCATTCTTATTAAAAATTGTTTAAACATCAAAAATGTATTCATTAAGCTCAGCAAAGATTTCGTCTGCCAATATAGTAATTTATAGTGTGTACATAGATCTGACTCTGAGTGAATTTATTGTGAAGGGCAATAGTCCCAACTATTTCTAAATATACAAGCTAAGCTGTTTCCATCACTGAGGTTCAAACATATCTGAGCAATTTTGAAAAACACAGGAAAACAACCACCTGAAATCTATTTACATGAAAGACTGCGAAGCCTCCTGGGAGTAAACTTATTACCTTAAGCAAAGAGAAGATTAGGTAGCTTGATCTTGAAACAAAGTCTTGGTGCCTAGAGGAGACATTAATTGTGAACGTACCATAGTTCCTGAGATTAGGCATTATCCCTAGTTCAGACCACTGTGGGTTCAAATCTAGGTTCTAAGGAAGCAGAGGGCTATAAATAAAAATGAAAATACCTTTTTCTATTAAAACCACTGACAGAATACATTGTAGACCATTTTGGAACTCTCTTACAGAGTATATCACAGATAATCAACAATTGCAGAGCTTTGGCATCTCCATATTACCAGTACATTCATCACCAGATGTATCCAAAAGCAGCAGCTACAATGCACACAGAAGGGATGCCTGACAAGACGGACAACACCCAGCAAAACTAGCAACCAAAAGGCATGAAAAAACCCACAGAAGAAGGTAAATCTTTGGAGAATGGATTAAAAACATAAAATACTATTAAGTACTAAATCTGGCAGCTTACCAGACTTGTTACTGAAAATACCTACAAAGCTCTTGAGCACCCTAGAAAAATTTGGATGGAATTTTACCAGATGCATACAGCGCAAGGAGCAGGGTTATTTTAACAATACAGTCAAGGTATGAGAGAGAGGCATGCAGCCTCAAATTGAGAATGTCGGGGGACTACTATTTGGGAAGGTAAATTTGTAACCTATTCCTCAAATCTGCAATGCAGTTGATTTTTGTTAATCACACTCCCAATGATATGATATTTTAAAATTAAGATACTTCTGACTTTATGAAAACATTTGAGTATTTTAATAACTGAAAATTCCTACTTTTTCCTATAGTTTACACTTTTTTTTTTGGTTGTGCCGCACAGCATGCATTGTCTTAGTTCCCCCACCAGGGATGGAACCCGTGCCCCCTGCAGTGGAAGCAGGGAGTCTTAACCACTGGACCACCAGGGAAGTTCCAGTTTACACTTGCTCACAGCTAGAAATAGAATGTTCACAGAAATCTTTCACAGAACGACAACCAAGATGAAAAATGTCACCCAAGGAACTAAAGTATGGGGGTGGGGGGGTAACTCCAAAGTGTAATCCAAAAAAATAAATAAATAGAGGGTAATCCAATTTCAAAACAATATATGTCATTTTACTATCAAATAGTCTTTGGACTCACCTTCCTCAGAGGTTCTCAGATCGTGTTAGGGCAACATCTTTTCCCAGCTTTTCTAGGTAAGAGAATGAATACAAAAACTTAAATGATTTACTAGCCCAGATCCCAAGTTAAAGCCCAGACCTCATCTCTCCTACTGTCTTTTTTGCCAGAAGCAGTACTAACCCTCTTTCCAACAAAGAGGGTGGGAGATGTCATACCAATGTCACAGCAGCAGCAGAAACTTTGAATATGAGGAGGCTGAGAAGAAACGACAGAAAGGTGACTCCCAAATACTGAGTTGAGTATTAACCCTGTATTATACACACTCTGTAGACCAGCTGAACTTCTTTCGTGGGCTGGACAAAGGCATTTCTAGACAGGGCTAAGTGCAGACTCAAAGTGAATAAGCTAAGAAAGGGAAAGGGCTCCAGGAGGTGCCCAATAATCTCAGAGCAGTTTCCTTTCTACAACTCCGCGGCCAAAAATAACCCAACAGTGAAAGGGAGCTACACCAAGTACTTCAAGTATCAGTTAAATTTCCTCCTCTTCTTTATGAATTTGTATTACTTATTAGACACTTGACACATGTTTAAACACTTACATAGCTCCTCCGTTTCAGGAAATATGGCTTGTTCAGCTGAGGGGGAAAAAGAAGCATATAATGAGGGAGTTAACAAGGGCTGCTATTTTTTTACAACATTCTTTAAAAACTGAAAAACCTCTTTAAACACCAGGAGCACCTTAAATAATTCACTCTAGGCCTGCGGCGCCCATGATGTGGAGGCTTCCCTCTCGGTTCCCTGTCCGGCCACGTGCTCCCCGAATTTCGGCCCAGATGGTGGGCCTGACGGGCGGCCCGTGCAGCCACGTGGGGCCCCGAGGCCTCCTCGCCACCGTCCACTGTGTTAGGGGCCCACGTTGGGTCGGAGCGCCCCGGGGAGGTCGGACCCCGGAAGGAGGGCCAGCGCCCTTTGACCTCGGACGCGCAGGACGCCGGGAACAGGCAGAAGTGGGCCCCAAGCCCGTCGTGGCCCTTCGCAGCCTGGAGGCAGCGTCTCTGAGGCTGCCGGGCGGGCCTGGTGGGCGGCTGGGGGAGTCAAACGGTGCCCGAGGTGTTCTGTCGCCGGCCCTACCCCGGGGACTTGTCCGACAGCTGTGGAGGATCCGGGAGGCCACAGCCTCGGGCCCCCAGACCCTTCTCCCTTGGCGGGCGGGAAACGGCGCCCTACGAAGAAAGGGTCCACTCGGAGGCCCTGGGGGCTCCCGTCGGCCGGCTCGGCTGACCTCTGGCCTTAGTGGCCGCTGTGGTGCGAGGGGAAGGTGAACGCGAGCTGCGTTCTCTCAAGTCCCGCGCACTCTCGTGGGGGGGGGAGGGGGGAGGAGCGGGGCGGGAATTGGGTAGCGGGGACTGAGGGCCCAGCCGGGAGCAAGGAGTGCGAAACACGGCCACCGAGTGCGGCCGGGACTGCGCCGGCTGCGGGGCTGCGGGGGCGAAGGGACGCACCTGCCTCCGCCCACCTGGGCCCCGAGGCCGCCGCCGCTGCAGAGCCATCCTCGCGGAGGTCGCCGGGGGCCGGTACCCGGAACCTCGCGGCCCTCGAGTGCTCCCCTCCCTGGGGGCGACCCGAGTACCCTTGATCGAGCCCCGCTCCCCAGGGCTGAGAGAGTTCGACGCTCCCAAGGAGGGAGTCTCAATGCAGGAATTCCTCCTGCTTTGCTTCCAGAGTTGAAAGGCCGGAGGCCGTCGGTTCTGCAAAGAGGAGCAGTCGGGCGCGCAAGCAGCTGATGAAAATAATTGTCCTCGCACACAACCCTGCGGCCAGGGGCGCGCGCGCACACACACACACACACACACACACACACACATATACACAACTTGCCTCATCTAGCTGCCCAACCTTAGTATTCCGGGCATGCGGTTTTCAACAACTTGCTTGACACAATAACAAAGACATTTAAATACCAGGACGCAGACTTCACTTTTTAACGTGCTGAGAGGAGCTACTTTCAAAGCTTCCCCACCGCGAATAAACTGACAAAAAATATGGGGTGCACTTATAAATTAAACACCTTACTCTGAAAGCAACGTGCTTTAATCAGGTTTCTAAGGCAATAGCCATCTCTGTCTTTTCTTATTCACCCAAATAATGCCCCAAGAAGGAACCCCTTTACCCAAGAGAGAGCTGGGGAAAAAAAAAAAAAAAAAAGAATTATACCCACTGCTAGTAAAAATCATCTTAAATCAATAGAGCACCACTTGAACTTGAGTTTCCATTGTTTCACTGAATCATCAATGTTTTTAATTAAACAGCTACCCTTTCTGTTAAAACATTACATAAAAGGGTTAGGTTTCTACTTTTGTTGAGGCAGCTGGCGTTTGTTGGCTGTTGTGTTTGAGCAACAGACTGTTCAATAGAAGCGAGAAATAGCTCAACGCGCTCTTAATAGACCTGTTTCAACAATGTACCTTGAAAAGGAATACATTGTGTTATTGTGTTAGTTTGCTACAAACCTATTAAAAGAAAAATAGCATCCATCAGGTCTAACAAAACGCATTTGTATTATATGCACTTATCTGCTTCAAATACACTTCTTGGCACAATATCTAGAATTCAACTAGATCACCAAGAGCTGGATGGAAGAACACATACCAGTTAGGTAATGATACACGGGCTAAAAATAATAATAAAGGAAGGTCTAAACAGACGGTAATTGCCACTTTTTGTTTGTTTATCATGAGAAATGCAGGCACCCCTACTTCAATTGAAAATATCTTGCAAAAGCATGGACTCCTATGACAAAAACAATTTAAAAAATATTTCCAGCGTGGGAATATTGATTCAGATCCCATATTTGGAACGAATCTGATACACTTTCGATAGTAATTTGTTTCAGAGAAGGATTCAGGGCAGAAGCGATGCATTTTAAAAGCAGAATTAAATAGCGCAAAGAGCTGGGTTCTCTAGGGAAATGCGTGAAACAAACAAATCGAAAGCAAGGGTTTCAGCCAAGAGGTTGGGGAGCAACGCTGTCTGGCAGTAAGAAAGGAGGTGCTTCTCGAAAGTGCTCTCTTTAAAATGATTTTTAACTTATTTTATTGTGTTTTAAACACAGAACGAAACTTGAAGCAAAGAAACAGGCAGCTTTGCCACTGTGAGACAGAAACTAACTATGGTATGTTTCAGGGAGGGCTGACACTTGGACCACAAATCTTCGGAAACAGAGCCGCAAATGATGAAGCTAATTTAGCTCTGACATCCGCTTAGAGGAAAATACACCCAAAGTAGCATCTGTCAGAGGGAGACGTCTTTTGCTCCCACAAAAGGCAATCGATTTAGTTTCCAACCTCAGAGTGCCCAACATTCACTTTCAAGGGCAAAAATGTTGGGGGCACGAGAGAATAGTATACTGTCTACAATTGAACTCAATTGTCCATAAAAGAGAACTTACATAGATTACAATAGCACGCTTTGAGAGATGTCTATGTTAACAAGTAGATGAAGCAATATTCTGCCCAATGAAGTCAATTGTTTTACATTTCTGAATTAGTTAATTATCAGGTGAAGATTTAGAAAAATGTCACGCTGGAACTTTAGATGACAGTTTTGCCATATTGTGAAATAGCTATATTAGACTTTTCTAGAAGGCATTTGAATTCAAATAACTGATATGACTGCTCTCCACAGTTAAGATAATTTTTTCCTCAAGAAGGGTGTGTGTATGCATGTGCTGGGAGGTAGCTGAGATGTGTTTGATTTATACTTTACGACTTTTCACTGATAATGTCTCCTCTCTAGACCAAATCAATTTTTGAATTAATTCCCTTGAATTTAAAAAATGGAAATGAAGTCATAAACCCCAAATTGCATGTTATGAAATTAGTTTCTCATAAGATTGACAGAAGAGTTGACACATTCAAGGTGAGATTTTTTGATGTATCAAATAATCTACCAAAGATGAAAGAAGTTCACAATAAATTGGTTTGGCCATGATATGATATATTGTTACTAAGTCTTTCTAAAAAGTCTTTAATTTTTCATTTATAACTTTTAGAAATGTTTGTGTGACAGAAGTTAAGCTATCTAGGGGAAATATTCAATGATTTTAATTTGAAGAGATTGTTCAAACAAACAAAGAATCACCAAAGAGATCACTTGAAAACCCAGCAGAGGAAGAAATGTATTTTAGAGGAAGACTGTAATTTGATTCCTTGTTTTATTGTTGGTCTTGAAAATCCTTGATTTTCCACTCTTGCAAAGAATTTTCAGTAATATATGAATGCTAAATATTTTATTTCTTTATCTAAGTAAAAAAAAAAATCCAAATAGTATGTACTATAATTTGCCTTCCCTTGAAGAATAGGAAGACCATATGTAGATTATTTTTTATATGCCCCCCCCAAAATCTCCCTCGAAAGAGACCTTTAGACTATTAATTTATTGTCACTCATATCTAGAAAAGTTTTAACCAGTCAAATCTTTTTAAAAAATCTTTACTGCCATTCATCCTAAGCAGCATCTAATTTGAAAGATTC
The DNA here is from genome assembly GCF_039906515.1 of Pseudorca crassidens. NCBI lineage: Eukaryota > Metazoa > Chordata > Mammalia > Artiodactyla > Delphinidae > Pseudorca > Pseudorca crassidens. The sequence goes on from NC_090313.1 coordinate 11,518,004, forward strand.
TGTAAAGTATAAGTTTCAAAGGATCTTCTCTTTTCAGTTTCTCGGTCTGCCTTAGGTAGGTAAATGAACATCATTTCAGATTTCCTTTTAGTTTCTCTTGCCCTTTAGCTCAGAAGTATGGGAAGTAAGAGAGGTTAATATTTTTAAAACATTTCTGCCACACGGAATTATTTCAATGCCATTCTCTGGTGTTGTGTCTGAAAAACGGGTGGCCGAGCCCGCTGCCTGCAGCGCCAGACATTCAGCCGGATCCACCCCTGGGCACAGTCGTCAGAGGGAAAAGATTCAGCTTCCAAACTTGATTAAAAACAGCCTAACAGTCTCTGCCCCGCTAAAGAACTGTGAGGCTTGAGAAGCTGAGTAAACTGCCTAGGAGCAGAGGTGGCTGAGGTCTAGATCCCTTTCAGATGGTTATTGAGAGAAGCTCAAAAAAAAAAAAAAAAAGCAGTAGATAGTGGGCTGCAGAAGGACAACTTGTCCTCCCAGATCCGAAGTTGAAATCGACTTTACACAATTTAGGTGCTGACAAAGAGTGATTCTACCTTGTAATGTTTCACCTTAATTTGAAGGGAGAAAGGAAACACATGCACATACCAAAGACCTACTGAGGTGCTGGGGAAATGTTAACCTGTTTCTGAGCTTTTTTTTTTTTTTTTTTGGCTTCCTTTTGGCAAATACTTCAAAATATTCTTCTCCCCCTGAAGATATATTCTGGGAGATACAATTAAAAGAAAAATAACAAGATGGAAAACTGAAAGAGAAATGAGGAGTGCATAGGTTGGTGAATAAAATAGATGTCTGTCAGCATCTTCTTAAGAATATGTTGTCCTCATTGTTTTTTTTTTTTGTTTGTTTGTTTTTTTTTTCTTTTTTTTTTTTTTTTTTTTTTTTGTCCTCATTGTTTTTGCATGTGACATTTTTACAGTGAAAAACTAAAGACATCCAAACAGGAGTCCAAATATCAAGAGAAGTGGGAGGTTTCCTTATGTGTTTCAATAGTAAAATGAAAATTGTGTCTGTGTGTGCCTACGTGTTCTCCTTCAATTTGAAATTTTATTCCAGAACGTGGTGCAATTTGTTACTTGTGTGTGTGTGTGTGTGTGTGGGCACAGGAGGAGGAAAATATGATACATTTGGGGATTTTTCAGTAGTGCTGTGTTTAGTTTTAATTTTCCTGTATTTTAAAATAAACACTTTGACCAAAGCATGTTTGATCTCTGCAAGAAGGAAATATACATTGTGAAGGAATGTGCAGCGGTTGGGTATGAAAATGGGGTTGTGACTCACAGCTGCAGGCAGAAAAAAAAGGCGTCATGGTGTCAGCCAGAGGTGTTCAGTCTAATAATTCAAGCTGTAAACTGTATCCCCTAAAATTACCTACATAATAAATCATTGTGTGAAGAAAAAAAAGTTTGGACTGAAAAGTGTAAGTGAAACAGAATCCTCAGGAGACTTCAATGCTGGGACCTACTGGCAATGATGTGAAATATGGGTTTATTTTGTCCAAAACTTTAAGAATCAGAACAATACTGGAAATTATTCTAGTAGAGCTGATTTTTTTTCTTTTTGCCTTGGGTTTCAACACATTTTTACATAGTCTGTTACAGAAATGGGTTGCACTTTTTCTCCTCTCCTGATCACGCAGCCGAAGCTGCTTCATGGGATTTCCAGTCAATTTATACAGCTTCAAGGGTAAACTCAATTCAAGAATGGCTTTATTTTCAGAAAAATAGTATTACTAAGTTATCAAATACATATCAAGAATGGAGGCAGAAATCTTTCTGGAAATTACCTTAGGTTCCTGTCTCAGATTTCACTGTTGCTTATAGGTAGCAAAGAAAATATCACTTTTATGTAATCTGGTCAATTCACTTGCCTAGGAATTTACTGCAAATTGAAACACTTAGGCACTGTGGTTGGGAAAGCCAGCGTCAAATTCTGGAGACTTGAGAAACGGGAAACTTTGGGATGGAATGCACCCGTTTGGAGTAAAAAGGAGCTCAGTGCCTGGAGAAAAGATGCAATTGTCAAGAGGAAGTTTAAAGGCCAAGGACAGACGAAGTCTTTAAAACAATGAGGGTGAGGAAGTCAAGAAGCAGACTCACCAAAACCACATTGAAACTATTTTATAGTCTCCCCTACATTTCCAGAATTAGTGAGCAGAGAAGCGCCGCACTGGGAACGTGAGCTGTGAGCTCTAGCGTGCACACCGGCCCTGCGACAGGGAGAAAGTCAAGCTGACACGGGTCTCTTTCGCCTGGGCATTTCAAATGAAAATATAAGGAGGAGGGCGGAGAGAGAAGGAAACAAAACGAAGCTCGAAAATACTGGCTCCGAAGTCTGCAATAAAGATTAACTGGAAAAAAGGAAGTCCATAGCAATTAAAACTCCTACCCCGGCTCATTAGTATTCATGACCTTATGTCCAGCTTTTCTGTTTATCTTTCTCCCAGGATCAATATCGAAGCAGCGTGGGCCTGGGAGGAGCCCAAGCCGAGCCCCGCGTGCGCCCGACCTTTCGCGCCCTCCCTACAGGTCAGAGCATCTTCAGAACCGCCCGGCCAACGCCCGCGCCCATGCTCATTAAAGCCACCATTCATCTGCCAGCGGGGAGAGGGAGGGGGAACAGGCCCGGGGCGGTGGAGGGGTGGGGGGAATGGGCAAACAGACCCAACTGACTCCAAAGAGTTTCGAGAAACCGCACGCGGCCGCACCAACCACCGTGGGCCCAGTGGGCCAGGAGTAAGAAAAGAAAAAGGATGAGCCGTGGCTGCAGCAAGAGTCCCAGCGCGGCTTCTGGCCAGGCCCTTGCTGGCTCGGCCTGGTTCCAGACCCCAGATTTTGTTAGGGGGAGGCAACATATAAGAGCCACCTTCATGCCCCCCCAAAGAGAACCCCATGCCCTTCCCAGCCCAACGTGGTCTGGAGCCTCCCCAGGCTTCCGCAGACGTCTGAGAAGCCACCCAGTGTCAGAGCCTTAACTACAACTGCTATCTTTGAAATTATTATTATTATTTCTAACCCCCACCTTCTCTAGGGGCGCTGCGCTCCGTTCCGTTCCGCAGGACCACCGGCTTGGCCTCAGGGACAGAAAATAAAATTGGCTTCGGAGGTTAGGCAAGGAAGAGGCTGAGGCAGGGGTTGGAGAGGTGCGGTGTGTGCGTGTCGGGGGACAGTCAGCTCCTCCTGGTTTAACTGAGAGATGCGGCGCGACCTCCACCCACCCACACCCGGGGGTCAGAAGGTGCGCGGGCAGGCCGGATGGTCTGGCCCATCACGTTCCCAGGGAAGTGGGCCTGAGGGACCCCCGACTGTGGGTAGCTCCCACCCAACTTCGTTTCACGCTGGTGGCCACCTGCCCCAAATCTGTGCGGCTCAGGTCCACCCCACCCACGAGAGCCCGTGGCTGGGGGATGCCGGAGGAGGTGAGCATGTGTGAGTGCATGTGTGTGTGACTCGGTCTGTGTGTGTGTGCACGCACGCGAGGGAAGAGGCGCCCCCAGCTCCCGCCTGGCGGCTGCGCTGAACCTCATCCTGAATAACGGGCAGGAGAGATGCCAGATGCGGGGCGAGGGCGGGACGCAGGGCTGGAGACGAAGCGAAGTGTCACCTCTTCAAAAGCTCGTCGGCCCCTGGGAACAAAAGGGAAACTTGGGAGGGCGAAGAGGGAGCCCCAGCACGGACCTTTCCCCGACAGGGCCCGGGGGTGGGGGTGGGGGTGGGGCGGGAGTGGGAGGACCCGAGCCCCACGTACCCCGCCCGAGATCTGGGTTGTGGCCGCGCAGGGGCGGGGCGGGGCGTGGACGCTGCGGCCCCAGTCGCCCCACAGCCTTGACCGTGAACTCGAATCCTCGGGCTGCCCTGGTTATGGTTTACAGGAGCTCTCATTGGTAACACCCCGTTCAGATTGCCAGCGCTGCCTTTTCGTTCTCAGGCGCCCAGCTGGTCGGGCCTGAGGGTTTATGCTAGATCACCCGATTCGGTCTGGAAGGATCTAGATTCTTCCCTAAAATAAAAACCTAGCAGCAATCTGTTGGAGGCCCGCGGTGGGGTTGGGGGTAGAGAAGAGGGCGACATTTCTCAGGCCCTGTTCTGAGCTGCCAGTTAAAAATAGAACCCATTCATTGCATTCTACTGGGGGTAGCAGTGGACCGAGGCGCTGCAAGTTTCTGTGGAACAAGAGCGATATCAGACTGTAATCAATCAACCCACAAGTCTTTCTTTATTGAACGCCTACTTTGGATCCCGAGGGTCGCTTTCCGTGTCCGTTTAAGTGAAAACGCATCCAGTGGTTCAGCCCAGTCTTGGTGGGATGTTATTGAGGCTTTTATTTCTTAGCTCTTGGTCGCAGGCCTAGCGCTTCCTCTGGGTTATTTCGGTGACATGATGTGGGGGAAGGTAGGACCCGAGTCCCTAGTGAGTACTCGGTGGGTCCCCTCGAGTCCCGCCATGCCACCGGTGCGCTCACCAGGGACCTACCAGAATCCCCTGCCCACCCCACTCCTGCCGACCTGGGTGGGTAACCGGTCACCTGGAAAGCCCAGGCCTTCCTAGCCAACCCCAGGTTGCAAAAGATCAGTGGGGAGCACAGGGAAACCCGAACCTCCGGTCCAGCCTATGATCTGCCCTTGATCTCAGAGTTTTGTGCGGAAAATACACCACTCGAGACTGAAAACATCCGTCTGAAAAAGAGACAAAGGGACCAGGGGGTGGGGAGGAGGAGGAAGAGAGAAGGTGCCAGCAGAAAGGAAAGGGGCTGGACAGCGTGGGACGGGGAGTGCTGGGCCTGTGACCTGTTTCCTTTCTGCGCGTCCCGACGGGTCTCTGCCCTAGCAGCCTCCCTTGCTCGCGCCCAGAGCAGAACCGAGCCTCTGCTCCCAGAGTGACCTTCTCCCCCGCCCGCCCGGGGCTTCAGGGGACATCACTGAACCGGGAGATACTGATACCGATGCCAGTTATCATTGTGGTCATTAATAATGCAGTGAGGATCACGATAATTAATAATAATAATAATGATGGGCCTCCCGAGGGGGCTCCAGCTGCCTCCAGATAAAGCGATTCTCGCGTTCAGGGAGTTACTCGGTGGTGGATAGAGCGGAGCGGAAAAGGAGCGAGCTTGCGAGTTCTGAAGTTCAAGTTGACAGCGTTGACCTGCAGGAACAGTGCCCCGGCCCGGCAGTCGGCCTCCCTGCGGGCAGCGAACCACAGCGCAGCTCTGGATCCCCTGAGGGAGGCGGAAACTGGCCTCAGTTTGGTGGTTCTGGAGGCAAGGCAGGGGCAGGTTAGATTCGGGTCCCTATAGGCGGGGGAGGGGAGACGCCTGCACCGCCCACTCCCAGGCCCAGGTACCTCGAGGCCGCGCGGGACCTTGGGCCGCCTGCCCCCCGCGCGCGCGTCTAAGTTGAGGCGTCCTGACATCTCTGATGCTCTCACACCTTCGCCATCTCCCTCTCCCCCATCCTGTCTCCGGGAACGCGTAGGGCCGAAGTGAAAGGGGGAGACCGGGCCACACCGTCAGGTCTGTGACTTGTTTGGACAAAGCGGCGGGACGCAAGGGCTGCAGAACGGAGAGAGATTTCGCTGCAAAGCTGCTCCCACCCGCCCCCTCACACCCTAGGGTGGACTTAAGAGGCCGCTCCCGGGCTGTCGTCCTCCTCACGCCAGGCCCCTTCCCAGTTTTATTTCCTGCTCACAACCAGGATCAGCGCCCCCGGACCTAAAAGGCCCCCGGCAGCTCTCCGACGTTCAGATCTGGAAAGCGATCCCGCCGACGCAAGGCTGTGACAGTGTCCTCTTCTTGCAGCCTTCCTTCTTCCCCCAAATGAGAAGAAAAGCCCCCAGGCCTTCAGTTGATACTAAAATCACCCCCCCCTTTCTGATCTTCTCCTTGGGCTCGGGAGGTTGTCTCAAAGCCAATAATTTCCACCAAAAAAAAAAAAAAAAGTTTAAAACATTTAGAATAGACCATCTCATTCTTGCACAGGTTATGACAAACATTTAATCAGATTCCTGCGCCCTCTCCCCAGGGGGCGGGGGACGTTGGAAAACTGTACACGTTTTCCTCACAGCTTATAATGTGTTCAATGAAATCTCCCAAGGATCAAGTAACATATGCCACTTATTTGAATAATTTTCCTTAATATTATTAGGGGTTATAAATTTGATTTTAATAAGGGATTGATTGCTTCAGGAGCTGGCACTTAGGCATTTCGCTGGACCGTTGGGGAGGGCTGGCCCTGAGGCGACTGTCACCCTCTGGGACACACACACAGCCCCCAAGCTACAGTCTTTCCCTCCCCATTGAATGGGTAGCGTGGCCTCCGGAAGGTCAGGGTTGCCCTTCTCCCCAAGCAGCCCTCCAGCCTACCCTGCTGGTCCCTGCGGCTCAGTCCAGGACCAGAGGGGAAGGAGAGAAGCGCCGGCCGCTGCAGCCAGCCGCGCCATCAGCCTCCGCCAGGAGAGCCCTGAGCGCCGCTAGGCAGTCCTATGGGGGTGTCGCCACTGACGTCCAAACCTTTTCACCGCTGGGGGGTGACTCCGGGACTGCCAGGGCCTCTCTGAGCAACACTGGTACTCAGGAAGTTCTAGAAATGTCTTGATGGCTCAGGGCTTTAAAAACAAATACCCTCATTCCTACCCTTTGATTATCAAAATTATTTTCCCTTCTTCCTTAGATCATCTTGTTTGAAAACTCTGTTAAACTCTTGCAGGGTAGGCGAGTGAGGCTGCAAACCTTGGAGAAAGCTGGTGGTCCGTCCTTTGCCTCACTCACTTCCACCTGGCCATTTTCATCTTTGTAGCTTATTCTATTTGATTTCACAGAATTCTTGAAGAGGTTCTCTTTTCATTTGGGGCCGATGGTTTGTTGCTTTCCTAAATCAAAATGTAGTCTATTTGTCACCTTCCTCCCTTGAACATCGTGCTTATTGGTGAGCAGCGGCTGGGCAGATAAGCAGGATTTCTTGAGCAAGCTCTCTGTTTAAAATTTCAAGAAAAAAACTTTTAGTAGAAAGGGGCCCTTAAACTATAATCATTGAGCCAAGTTCAAAAACAAAGTACTCAGCTCAGTTTTAAACATGCAATTAAAAATAACTGTACCTCAGCTTTTCAGAGGGAGGGAAAGGAAAGGGGGCAGGGAAGAGGGAAAACAAAGAATAAGGAAATGTTTAGTGCTCTTAAATCCAGTCCAAATAGCTGAAAGAAAGGCATTCCCTCAGATAATGGAGCCATTAGAAACCCTGAAGGTTCCTGCCGCCATTCCTTACAGGGGATTTCCAAAAATTTAATTCACTCTCAGCTACCACACAAAGGACAGAGAAAATAATTTTGAGACTTTCTGCCAAAGGGGTAGTTTGGCCCAGTTTCTAGCATACACCTTCCTCCCCAGAATGCGAGGTGGTGCCTCCCATTCAATCAGGCAGATGATCCAGACCCATGTCAGCCCTCAGCTGCCTCCCCCCCATTTCCTTGAATAAGTTTGCTAGAAAAAAATAGTATGTTCATGCAGTTTCAACACATTTTATTATATTTCTGTATGCATTACTCTCAAAACATATCACAAGAAATGATCAAACCACTTAAAACCTTCAAATAAAAAATCTGAAACAGTTTATGCCCACAATTGTACATATTTATAGTTAAGAAACATTCTTTATAAATATTGTTTCCTCTGTAGCAAGTTAATACCATAATTTAATTACAAATGGATAAATATGGTAACGGGTATTTACAGAAGGAAGGGTGTTATTACGGAAAAAACTAACGGCACGACGTTTATTCCCCCCCCCCACCAAAATCTTTCATACAGGAACTAACAAATTGAACTTGCAAACGCACTAAAACATCACATGTAAACCCAGCTAACAGAAAAATACATTCACAAGCGTTGGTGGTGGTGATGTGTGAGTGCTGTGGATCAGCATGTTGAAGAAACAGAAGGGAGACTTTGGCACGGCTTGTTTTTTCCAGTCTATAGTTGCATGAAGTTTACAATCAAGTTGCCTCATAAAAAGGAACACAATATTCAATACCACAATACAAAATAAACCATTTTCTTCCACATTACTTAAAAAGAAACCGGGGAAACTAAAAAGAGAAAAGAAAAAGCCCATCACTTGGGGAAGGGAAGGGAAGAAAGGCAGGAGGAACGCAATCCAGAGAATTACAAATGGACAAACTTCTATACACCAAGAAGCCATTAAAACCACGTCGGAGAAGGAAGGAGGAGTCCGCTATGTACAGTTTGTCAGAAGCCTGGGAAAGGGGCGGGAAGGAAAGCGCGCGTGGGGGAAGGCATGGAGGGTTTGGTTCAATTTTTTTATGGGTTTTTTATTTCTTATTTTATATTTTTAGCTTCAGAGACTCCGGAAGGGATCTTTTTGCTTTTCATGCCTAGATTAGATTTAGAAAAAAAAAAAAAAAAACTTTAAAAAATCCTTCTGCTGGTAAAATCGTTTCCATCATCATAAAAATCAGATTCGTAATTTTAACAACACGGTCACAGGGTGCCCTGGGCGATCGCCACCGGAGGGCTGCCGCGCCAGGGTGGGGACCGGGAGAGAGAGAGAGGCCCCGGCCTCTCACACGTACCATTCATTGAAGTTGGAGGAGAGGCCGCTGTGGCCTCCGGCCGTCCCGCTGCCCCCGCCAGAGCCGCCGCCGCCGCCGCCCCCGCCCGCCCCGCCGCCTCCCCCGCCGCCGCCGCCGCCTCCACCGGAGCCTCCGCCCGCGCCGCCGCCGCCCGAGCCTCCGCCCCGATGCACCGCGGACGCCGCCGCCGCCGCCGCCGCCGCCGCCGCCGCTGCCGCCGCCGCCGCCGCCGCCGGGGAGAGGTTGGAGCTGCTCTGGGGCTCGGCGCTGGGGGACACCAGCCCCGGGGGCGTGGACGACTCGTAGCCGGAGCTGGCGGCAGGGGAGGACTCAGAGCCCTGCGGGGAGGACTCATGGACCTTCAAGACAAAAGCCGGGAGGGGAGACCAAAGGGGACTGGGTGTGAGTGCAGCTGCTGTGGGGCCGGGCGCCCGGGAGGAGCACCCCCAGAAATGCCCCCTCGAGGCCCCAGGGAACCCTCGCCTTCCCGGGCCGGCCACCTCGCCCTCCTCCCGGCCTCCCCGGTGGTACCTTCATGTGTTTCCGCAGCGAGCTGGGGTGCGTGTAGGACTTGTCGCACATCTTGCACAGATAGGGCTTATCGGAGGTGTGGACGTGCATGTGCTTCTTCCTGTCGCTGCTGTTGGCGAAGCGCCGGTCGCAGCCCTCGAACTCACACTGGAAAGGCTTCTCCCCTGTGGACACGAACATGGGCGCTTGCTGCCGACGCCCAGAGCCCCCCGGGACCCGCACCCACCCCGGAGGGGGCCAGGCCTCCGGGAGGAGGAAAGAGGGGCGATAAGGGCCTGGCTTCCTTAAACAAGGCGGATCCCTTCTGTGGCAGAACCAAGACGAAATTAACTGCCTTGCCACCTGACAGTCGTGCTCATTAATTTCGTATTTTACTTTTCTTCCAGGCTGACCCGCATTTCCTCAAATTTATGACGAATGTGGGGTAGCACCCCACTCCTGCCTGCCTTTCTATAGTGCTTCTTGGATTCGCAGCTTCTAACGAGTTGGTCTCACCCTGGAGAAGCTGTTATTATGACAAAATATTTGGGGCATTATCAGAATCACACAGGCTGCTGGGCTGCGGTCGGTTTCTCTCTGGGGCCAGTAGGCAATTACGTTTGGAGTTGTTGTGTGTTGTTTGGGGACTGTGCTGTGGATAGTGACTTAGCCAGTATTTTTCGTCCAAAATTCTGCAAATTGATAATCCTAGGCTCACTTCCAGTCTTTTCAAAGAGAAGTTGGGAAAGAGATAAATATCAGAGGTAAGGCAGCACCTGGCGATTGCAGAGAGGCACAGGCTGGGCAGTGGGTGTGGGGGGATCAGCAAAGGCTTTCAGAATCTCCCTGTTTAATTTTCTGGCGGTCCCTGCATCCTGTTGCCAGAATTCCAAATGCTTGGAGTCATTTAGAGGTGTGAGAACTCAAACATTGTTCCACTTGGAAAGGGGACCATTTAACGTTAAATTCCATTAGCACCTAAATTGTTTGTTAAAGACATCCGCTCAGACGCAGGACTCGAAAGCGAGCATTTCATGCAAATAGATTTCTCAAATTTTAAACCTTGTTAAAAGCTTGTCTCGCACCTCGGCTCCCTCCCTTCCCGGAAGAGAACAATAGGCCGCTGGCGCATCCCCACTTCGGAGTAAATATTGACGGGGGAAGTTGCTAAAACATTTGGCTTTCTTTTAGGAAATCGTCTGGCACGATTTCGGCTGGGACCTGGTCATAGATGAATAATCTATGAGGCGAGAGGCGCGTTCTTTCTCGGCTCTCTCTTCTCACGCGATTGCCCCGCGGGGCCTCGCTGCCCCGGGCTCTTGCTGACCCGGTTGTCGGTCCAAGTTTGGAATCGCAAACCCTCTGGTGCCCATTAGAGAATTTCACAAACTGCTGCGAACCCACCGTAAAGCCCCGCGACCCACCTCGAGACGGGCTTTAAAAACGAGAAACGCTTTACAGCTTCGGCTCACACCAGACTCATTTTTAATGGGAAACAGTCCGGGTAAGGACGTTTGGACCCCGAGTAAAAGAAGTGGGAAAACACACAAGCCACTCAAACGCACACATCCGGAGCAGAAAAGCACATTCAGACAAGCTGGCAGAATCCTCTCTAGGCTCGATTCCCGGGCACCAAGTTGGAGAGCAGTTTTATTTTGTGCGTTCTATTTAGTACGGAAATTATTAACCGGGGCTGAGCAGACCAAGCGACTGCCATCACCCAAAGCATACCTTTGACGTTACCGTGATCATTTAAAACTCAATTTCCGCACATGGAAAAACCCAACCCAATAATATTCTTTCATGCTCCAACAAAAGCAAGCTGCTGGCTCTCTCGCACACACAAAAACATCTCCCATCCCAGGGCAGGGGCTGGCGGTCGGCGCGTTTCTCCCAGCCAACCAACCACGGCTTCTCTTCCCCTCTACGCCCCGTCCCTGTCCCGACCCGCGGTTACCTGTGTGGGTCCTTTTGTGGATCTTGAGGTTCTCGGAGCGCGCGAAGACCTTGCCGCAGCCCGGGAAGGGGCAGGGGAAGGGCTTCTCGCCGGTGTGTACGCGGATGTGGTTGACCAGTTTGTATTTGGCCTTGAAGGGCTTGCCCTCGCGCGGACACTCTTCCCAGAAGCAGACGTGGTTGCTCTGCTCCGGGCCGCCGACGTGCTCCACGGAGACGTGGGTCACCAGCTCGTGCATGGTGCTGAAAGTTTTGTTGCAGCTCTTCTTGGGGTTGCTCATCTGCTCCGGGTCGATCCACTTGCAGATGAGCTCCTGCTTGATGCACTGCTGCCGCATGTAGCGGAAAAAGGCACCAGGGTGGTGGTGGTGGTGATGATGGTGGGCGGCGGCCGCTGCCATGTTCATACCCATGTTCATATTCATGGGGCCGTATTGGTTGTGGAGCTGCGCCGCCGAGTAGGGGTCGGTCCGCGGGCTGGCCACCTGGCGGTACTGATCCGAGCGCCCGAACACCTCGCCGGGCAGCCCGAGGCGCATCTGCCCGTTGAGCACATTCTGCGAGCCGTGCGGCCCGTGCTGCTCCGGGAGGCCAGGAAAGAGGAGGTGGCCCTGTGCGTCCGAGTGTGCGTGGTGCAGGCCACCAGCTCCCGGCCCGAACAGCCCATGCTGCCCGCCGCCCGGCGCCGAGTCGCCGAAGCCGCGGCTGCGAAACAGGAAGTCCCGGGTGGAGTTGAAGGGCGGCCCAGAGTAGGAGCCGACATGCGCGGCATGGGGCCCGAGCGCGGCGGCGGCCGCGGCGGCCGCGGCGGAGCCGGGGTAGGCGCCGGGGCCCTGCGACGTGAACGCCGAGCTCTGGCCGGGGGACAACTCGTGCGCGCCCGGGTTGAGCTTGAAGGCGCCCATGTGCGCGGCCGCCGAGTCCACGAAGCCGTTCTGCGCCGCCGCCAGGCTCAGTTCGCGGTCCTGCATCTCCGCGGCCGCCGCCGCCGCCGCCGCGGCGGCCGAGTGGTGATGGTGGCGCGCGAAGCTGCCCACCCCGATGGCCGGGAACTGCGGCCCCGCGTCCAGGAGCATGGCCAGCGCGTCTGCCCTCTCCGCCGACCCCGGCGAGCCCCGCGCCTCCTCGGCTCCAACTCCCGCCCCGCGCGCGGTACGTTCAGCGGCCGCCCGGCTCCGAGCGCAGGCGGCGGAGGTGGTGGCGGCTTCAGGCCCGGGAGCCGCGCTCCTGCGCCCGCCGCCTCCGCCGCCGCCTGGATCTGCCTCGGGCGGCCAGGCGCGGAGCGAAAGCGCGGAGAGGAAGAGGAGGAGGCGGCGGCGGAGGAGGCGCGGGAGGAGGAGGAGGAGGTGGTGGAGAAGAGTCCAAAGCCAGGCGGAGAACCAAAGTGTATTAAAGGAGCTGCGGCGGGGGCGGGCAGGGCAGGGGAGGCGGGCGGGAGGAGGGAGCGGGAGGAGGTGTGGGGAACTGAGCGGAGAGGGGGGTCGACGGGGGGCGAGCGCAGCGGCCCCCACCCCTGCGCGCACTCGCGCGCGCACGCACTCGCTCGCACGCCCGGCGGCCCCGGGGCCCGGCAGCGCCAAGCCGCGCCTGCAGAATGAAATCACAGCAGCCGCGGGGCCAAGGTGCCGGACCGCGGCGGCCGTGCACGGACTAAGCACGCTGGCGAGGCGAGGTCCGAGGCGACCTCCGCGCTCGGCGCCCCGGCCCGGCGCGCCCGCGGCTCCACCTGACCGCGGCGGGGGAGCTGGGGCGCGGACGGAGGCCGGGCGCCCTCTCCGCGGCGCGCTCTGTCGGCTGCTCCCTCCCCCGCGGCCCTAGCCGCGCCGCCCTGCGCGCGGCGGTATTGTTCGGCTTCGCGGCCGCGGTATTTAGCCCTCCTCGTCCTCCGTGCTTGGCATTGGCTGCGCCTCGTGTAGTAAACTGGCAGCGGCTACGAATTCCCCCAGATGAAGGAAGCTGCCGCGCCGCTCCCTCTTTCTTTAAGTTGTGCGGGAGGAGGAGGAGGCGGGGGAGGAGGGGGAGGGGGCTGTGGGAGGGGAGAAGGCAAGCGGGGGGGGGCGGGAGGAGGGGAGGCTGGGCTGGAAAACAATAACAACAATAAAAAAGTGTTTTCTAGCTCGCTCCCTCCCTCTCGCCGGTCGGCCCGGGACACTGGATCCGGAGCGGGCGGCCGCACCCGCGAGAACCCAGCGGAGTGCGCAGCCCGAGCAAACGCGAAGAGGCCGAAGTAGGTTTCCCGCTTTCGGCTGCGGTGGACTCCGTTCGCCACCGCCTCCGCCTCTGCCTCTGTTTATTTCAGTGGGCGCCAAAGCCGCAGCCTTTTATTTTTTATTTTTTGTCCCCTCCTTTTCCTCTCCCCTCCCCCCTCGGCCCCGCGCCTCCCACCCAGGTCTCCCTCCTTCCCTCGGGCTTCAGGCCGGGCCTCCCGCTCACACCGCCCCTTTAACGGCGGCTCCCGCCCCGCCCGCCCTCCCGGCGCCGCCATTGGCCGCTGAGGCCCCGTCAATCCGGCGCCCCCGCCCCGCGACCGGTCCGCCCCTCCTCCCCAGCGCCCCTCCTCCCCAGCGCCCCTCCAGCTCCCCGCCTCCCCGACTGCTGCTGTTGGTGGCAGCCCGCCGGGTCTGCCAGCCTACCGCTCTTCGCCCGCGCTCCTGGCGCTGCGGCTCCTCGTCCGGCCGGCCGCGGCGCTCCCGGGAGCCGGGCGGCCCGCATCGCGCGGGACTGGGCCGCGGGGTCACAGCGCCCTTGGCTGGGCCCGAAAGGGACGCCACCCTGCTCTCGCGCCCTTCTGTAGAGGCCACCGATTCCCCGGGGACCCGAACCGCTCCTGGCGGGCACCTAAAGCGGGCACCCCTGGTTGCCCGAGAACCTGGCTAGCAACCAGGCCGCGGGGCGGGAGGTTCTGCATGCCGGGACGCTGCAGACCCGGGCCTCCCCCTTCCACCGCCCCTGGAGGGCGCCGCGGGGAGCGGCCCGGGGGCCGGTCTCCTGCCCGGTTGGCACGCTCCTTGTCCGCGCCCATCCCCCCAACACACACTTTGTCAACTTGTTCTGTGGTGTTGAAAACACAGGTGCGGGATGGAGGGCCTAGAGAAAGCCAGGCGTGCCCCTTCCTCCCACCCTCCGGACACTCACCCAGACGCCGCCCTCTCCCCGGCCGCGGCCCCCAGCCGGAGCTCAGCGCGCTCCGCTCCCCCCGCCGCTCGCGTCCTCCTGTGATTACGGCTGTAAACACTGGGCAGCGGCCCCCGCGAGGGAGGTGGTTGTTTGGAAGTGGTTTAAAGATGGTGTCACCCTCGGGGTGGATGCCCAGAAGCCCGGGCCTCTGCCACGGTAGGGTGGGAGGTGTGGGGACGCCCTAGGCGCGCGGCCAGGCAAGGCTCAGGCTGCAGTTTGGCCGAGGGTCAGGCTCAGAGCCTCCACAGAAGAAATCTCCAGACCGGTAGGGCTTAAACCTTCTAGAAGACATGTATCAAGCCTTCTCCAGGAGCGGGGACCACCCCCTCGAGGCGGTGGCGGGCCCGAGGCTGCTCCCCGTGCTGCGCGGGGACTGCCTCGCGGCCCCGGGGCTCCGGTCATCCCCCAGGCCCCCGGTTGGCCGCTGCGGACATTTCCTGTCCTGCCGCTGAAAGCTGGCGCCCCGGAGGTAACCGGAGAGGGACCGGCGGGCCCGGAGGCTGCGGAGGTGTAAATGGAAGGCCTGAGGCCAGCGCCTTCGCCTAGCTAGAGTGGGGAACTGCTTTTTTATTTATTTTTTCCTTTAAACAAATCTCTGGGAGTTGAAATAAAATTCAAGTAAGAGAAAATAATCCACACGCATTTCAAAATTTCATGTTGAAATGCAATCAACAAAAACGCGGGAAGACAACTCTAGCCGGCGATCGCTGGCTGAACTGGGCTCTCCCGCGCCGGCACAGGCAGCCTCTCCCGGCCGGAGCGGGTCTCTCTCTGAAGGTCGGACCGGCCGCAGCCCCTCGCATAAGGGGCCCTATGCCCTCCCGCTGTCCCCCTTCCCTGCCTGGAGGGGGGTGGGAGAGAAGGAAGGAGGCCGGGGCATTTTGTCTGAAAGCCAGGGAGTTTGCCTGAAAGCTGGGGATTCTCGACTTCTCTGAAGGGAGGAAATGTTCCTCTTCTCCACACACCTCTCTCTATGTCGGGGGGAGGGGGAGGCAAATGCCAAACTGCCCTCCTAAGCGGAGAGGGACCTGAGAGACAGAGACGGAGACGGACTCCAGGCAGGAAGGCTGCCCTGCTACAGTGAATCTATAAAATTGCCCGGTGCACAGCCTTTCACACTTGCTTATTTTATTCATCAATATGTACGGCGGGGGAATTGGAAAAGCTTACTCCAAAAGTGTTTCCAAAAGAAAATATTCTCTTAGAGACTGGTCGTGAGAATAGCGATCCTGCACATCTCCAAACCTCACTTCCCTTCCTTCTCCCAAGCCATCAGACTTCTTCAAGTCCTCCTGCCTCCGCACTTTCTCGCCCCCGCTGCGCGCCTCTGCCCCTCTCCTCTCCGCCCCATTCTCTCCTTTCGCTTCCATTCCTCTTTGCAGCGCCCATTTCGGGCCGGCGCCGCTGGGCGCTCGCTGGCCCTGGGTCCGGGGGCCGCGCGGCCGGGTGGTGGGGTGGAAAGCTAATTCCCGCCGGAGACCCTGCGGGCTGGGCCCTCCTGGCTATTCTTTCCGGGCTCCAGTTCTCCTCCCTCTGCACGACACGGAGGAGCTGAGCCAAGTTCAAAGTCACGTCGCCGTCCCCTCTTAGAAGCGCTTTATTTCTCTACAAACTGCAAAACCCCTTTGCCTCAAGACACAGTTTTGTTTTGTTCTGTTTTTTTTAAAGGAAGGAAAGGGGAGAGAGAGAAAGAAAGCAAGAGAGAGAGAGAGAGAGAAAAAAAAAAAACCTGCAAAGGCTTTCAGAGTCATTGCCTCAAAAGTACATTTGCGCTCCTTGGCCGAAGGAAAAAAAGCGGCGAAGCTGAGTTCCGCGCCCTGTGAGTGAATTCAGTTTTTCAACAGGTTTCTAGAACGGCCCGCCGTGTCGGGGTCAGACCCTCGGGACCCACAACTGTCCCCATCGGGCAGACATGTACTCTCTTTGTAAGTTTTCCAAAATTGTTCTTTGGAGATCTCACAGAGCCTGCGCCGGGCTAGGCCAGCGAGACTCCAGGCTTTGCTGCATGTGGATGGCCCTGTATGGCGGGCCCCTGGGTGCCAGGGCTGGCGTCCCTTTCCCGGCAAGTGGAGAGAATGACAGTGTAATAGATAATTCGGGTTGTCTTCAAAAAAACAGAAAATCCCATCAAATACTCATTCACTGAACACCTTGTTGCGGTTTGTGGGCTTCTGTAAAGTGTTGACTATGATGAGAATTTTGTGTACATATACATAAAAACAATGCAAATGCACACACAACATACTCACACACACACAGGTGTATCTCGTTGGCCAGGAGAAACCAAAAACAAACAAGCAAACAAAAGCGATCTTTGAATTGGAAAGCAGAAACACTCGGTGACTATACCACTCAAACTTTTAATTTTCCTCTTAAGGAAAGGGATGGAGATGGGGGAAGAGATGGGAGGGAAAAAAATGTGGAATCAGCTGTCTATATACACTGGACAAAAAAAAAAAAAAAAGAATTTCACAGGATTTCAGCACTATCCTCTGTATCACAGACTCATAAATTCAACAAGATCATCAACAGGATATTAAGTTGCAGGTCACCTTTGATTCAGCCTCTCAGCCACTCCTGGGCTGGGCGACCCCTGACCCATGAAGGACCACATGTGTGGTGGGGGACCCCCCTCCCCCGTAAAACTCACCTAGAACAAAAGATCTTTGTCCGAGGTTTAAAGAAGTGTAATGTAAAAGAAGGGGAAATCTGTAATGTAAAAGAAAGGGAAATCGTGAAAATCTCAGCCAATGTTGTAACTTTTAAATACCATTTTTAAGAAGGGGGAGATTTAGTGGAGGTGGGGAGAATCATAGGATAAGGCCCTCTCTAGTCTGCTAAAAGAACTTCTTTCTACAGTTAAAATTTACTGTTCTGTAACTGGGCCTATAAAAAGTGTCTATATAAAATAAATCCTCACCAGCAGTTTAGTGTTAGGGATGCAAATGTTTGTGTATTTGTCATTAGGGACTCAGAAAAAAATAGAAGCCAACATTTCTAGGTGACAGTGGTTGGTTGTGCTTTTGCAAAAGTAAGAGGACTAATTGTTCTTACTTTGTCTCCTTTCCTGATGGGAGAGTTTCTACTGCTGTAAAACAAAGCAAAAACAAAAACAACCCCCAAAACAGAAGGCATTAGCTTACTTCAATGTGTTTAATTATTTTGAGGGCCGTTACCCTTTGGGCTCCCAGGAAAACTACATCCAGGGAGGCTGAATACCGGTGACAGGCGAGCAGCTTTCCAATAAACTGCAGTATTATTGCAATAGACTTTGTAATACAATTTATGCTGTCATTCATAAATAACAATGCCATATGTCAACCATATTGCTTACACAAGTAAATCCGTCAACGTGTCACTATTTGATTTATCTCAACAGCTTCTTCAAATATTGAAGTATAGATATTGGAAGGGGTATAGAATGGGGAGAAACTACCCACAAAATTTGAGATTAAAAATAAAAGCACAACCTCTCCTCCTCCTTTATCCCCCATCCAAAAACATTCTAAAGGATAAAGCATGAAGGGGAGGAGAAGCACATCTTGGAGCCAACATAAAGAAATATTGGGCGTTTATACGAACTGTGAACACGTAAGGGGGTTTCTGCTTCCTGTGTGGACCTTCTAAGCATTTTAAAAAAGACAACAGTTAGACATTTCCCAAGAAATTACCAATCTTAATTGTCGAACGTGCGTCAGAGGCCATTCTCCAACAACCCTCATCCCTGAGGGTAAAAATGATTGATAACCAAATGATAATATTTAATGACAGGTCAATTTTACTCAACTTATATTTTCGTAGTGGGGAAGTGAAGAGAGCCGTAATTTTTCAAGGGCTTTTAAGCACTAAGGTCAGGTGGAAATGGGATGAGTCCAATTCTTGAGTGTCCAAAACAAACGAACAAACAAACCCCAACGTTTCAATTATGGTCACATAACCCAAGCTTCTGGGGTTTTATGTTTGGCTTTGTTTTTAATCCTCATTAAGTCCATGTTCATGGGACAGGGATCAAAAACTTTATCAAGAAGCACATTTTTGGTTACTCTTAGCCTCACACATAGCCGTGGAGTCTGAGGATTCAGCTCGGGCTCAGAAGGGCGGGAAACAGAGGCAACCCTCCGAGAAGCTCTCAGACAGCTGAGAATTGCGCGGTGCTTCCCGGCACCCAAGGCCCCAGGGCTGGGTCGCAGGTCCCACGAGGTCAGGTCACCAGTGGTGAGGGCTAGATGGTGGGGATCTGGTCCCTGCCGAGTGCAAGCCGGGCAGGTGGCCGGGTACCTCATTGCCTAGTCGCCACCTGGCGAGCTTGACTTGGGGAAAAGCCCTTGAACCCAAAGTCCTGATCACTTCCGGCCATGTCAAAGTTCAACTAAAATGCAGTTTTTGTGGGCCCCTTTGCTCACCTAGCCCCGGCTTTAGAGAGGACTCCTCACTCCCTCTTTCATTGTCAGCTGATAACCCTCCTCCTCCCAGTTGAGCACCCACTGGAGCCCTCGGGCTGGGCTACAAAAGTCCTCTGCGCCCTCAAATGACTCGGGGCACCCTCTCCGCCCTTGAACCTGCCTCTGGAGCAGCCCAGATGGCACAAGGCTCTCCAAACCCGCCGGGCACCCTCTGCAAGGAGGCCGCCCTTGCGGAAACCACGCGGGACGGGCGAGCCGTAAAGCAATTGCAAAGGCAATAAAAGGCAACTCGGTGGGTCCCCCAGCTCCTTTCTTGTCCACCTCACTGTCCCCAGCGTACCCCCTCCCCTCGCCTGCCGAAACAATCAAACAAAGGCTCAAAAGCCAGGAAATGTCCAATTCACTTCCCTTAGAGTTTATTAATTGCCCACACCCATCGCAAGGAAACTTGGCTATGTTCAGGGACGAACGGAGGGCACCGGGGAGCCACAGACCCCCCTTGGCGCAGCGGGAAGCCGTGAGCGCCCGCCCGGGCATCCCCAGAGACCGGGCTCTGCCGCCTCCTGGCAGCGGAGCGCGGCGTGGCCGCCGGGTTCGGGCCGGCTCGGCGTTTACTGTCCCTCTCCACCCTCTTCCCGCCTTTGTTTGGGGCCGGGAGCCGGTTGGGGTTCGGGGTGCAGCAGAGAAGGCTGGAAATCGATGTTCCCCCAGGAGCACCTGTCGACCCCACAAAGGGCGTTTCCACGGATCGTCACGTTGCTGCCCCACATAAGCACCTCCGCTGCAGAAGTGCAGACAAGGGCATGGGTTTTGAGGATCCACCCTGACGACCAGCACCACCGCGGAAATACGGGGCTAAATCCACAGAACTGGCATAACGACTTCTACAGCCCCCTGCTTAAAAAAAAAAAAAAACAAAACAACCCACATTGCTGTTTATTATTTTCTTCAACGTCCTAGAAACTGTTGGTATTTACTTAGGAAGTGTGACACAGTTATTGGGTCCTTAGAAACTCGGGATGTTAAGGGGTTTTAATTTGGCTCCCAAATGGCTTGAAAAAGAACCAGCGCACCTGGGGTCAGGCGGGTCATCACAATAACAAAAAGCGCGTCTACAAAATAAAAAGCTCTTTTATAAAGAAAGGCAATCCCGGAAATCCACTGCGAGCCTTCCTGATGACCATCTAGCTAGGCCTATTCTCAGGTTTAATTGGCAGGCGGTTTATTGGCGCCTTATTGGTGTTGATTGAAATTTTGCTCCCAGTTCTTTCTTTGAAGAATTAGCATCTCAAGTCGATTACCTGAGTCAATTATCTTTTTAGGGTCTGAGTTTGGTCATAAATTTGCAAATATTCATTAAACACACTTTGTAAATATCTCTTTCTAATCGCTACTCAAATCTCTAACATTTCCTTAAAAAGTCTTTCTGTTTTAAAGCTTCCATAAAAAGAAATTGATCAGGAAGCTATATTTGAATTAAGACATATTAAATAGATGACAGATACATATCACGCTGTGTTTAACAAGAGTTGTACAAGGAGGCGGGTTCCAGATTCCGCACGGCTCTGCTGCACCATTATTCACATTTTTACAGCCTTTCCTTCATGCCTTCACCCATTAAACCATTAAATTTCAGCAATTCAATAAAACAAAGCAGTTATAATTTTGAGGAAAAGCTATTTTGAAGGAGGTGGAGGTACCCATTTTATTGCACAATAAAAATGCTCAACAGTCTATATTAAAGGCTAAGTTGGGTTTATTTTCTTCTTTCTTTATTCATTCTTTCTGTTTTGTTTTGTTTTGAACTTATAACCTGCAGGATTGAACGCAAAGCTGCCATTATGGAAGTATTGACGAGTATTGCTAAAAAATTCAAATAAAGGAAATATTTGAAATGTTCTGAGAGGAAATGAAGATAGTGATGACAATTCCACATATGATTCTTTCTCCATAAAGCATTCATAGAAATGACACTGTCCTCCCTCCACCTTGCCTAGGTGGCTGGAGACCCTTTAAGTCTTTGAAAATTGTGGAAGGACTCTTCCTCTCCAAATACAGATGTGGATTTTGTCACTGCTGTTTATTAAAAACTTTTCGTTGTATTTGCACTCATGCCTCTCTTATTTCCCCGTATTTGAGCTTCATGAAACTTAAAGAAAATGCCCATTTGAAATTTGATTGTACTATTTTCTTTGTTTGCTTGTCAGTTTTATAAGAGAAATGACATTCCCAAGGCTCACAGGGAAATTCCCTGTTAAACATTGTTAGCACCAATGTAAATGGGCTACCGAATCAGCTCTTTTGAAAATAATTCTTACCACTTCTCAGGACGATCTCGCAGATGATGGCTTTATGTAGTCTTTAAAAATAAAAAAAAAAAAACTTGGACAGTAAACGAATTA
Organism: Pseudorca crassidens; assembly: GCF_039906515.1. Classification (NCBI taxonomy): domain Eukaryota; kingdom Metazoa; phylum Chordata; class Mammalia; order Artiodactyla; family Delphinidae; genus Pseudorca; species Pseudorca crassidens. Next base: position 11,539,040 of record NC_090313.1, read on the forward strand.
AGCTGGTAACATGTTTGACTGTATCCCAAAAGGAAAAAAAAAACACTTTTTAGTCATTATCCTCTTTTTTTTCAAATAATTTTATTTAGGGCAGGAAAATAAAAATTAAAAACCCTGAGCTTAATTTTTGAGCATCATGGAACATGGCAAAATTTTAAGGTGTTTTCTTGTTAAAACTGAAGTGACACTCTGGGGCAGTAAGGACCCTAAAGTGTGAGGGATGTCACATTTCTCCGCCCCCCCCCAAAGTGATGCAAGGACCTATTTCACTTTTTAAAAAGATTTGATAGCAACTCGCTTGAAAGGGATGGGGCTCACTTTTTTTTTAGAGTCAGTTTTTATGGTTTTCAAGTAAAACATCTCTCCTGCTAGATGAGCTTATTAGAAAATAACAGGATAAAAGGTCATTCTATCAGCATATAAACCGCAAAGATACTGATCCAATAAAATGATTATTTTATTGGATCAATTCTAACTTGTGGTCCTTTCAAAGAAACTGAGGCACCCATGTGGAGTGCGTTCTGGACCGGAAGGAGAACTTCTGCTTAAAGGATATCGTTTATGTAGCCGCTTCCCTCTGGAGAGATGCTGTTTGGCCTGCCCTGCCACTGTTATCTCCGAGAAGCAAAAGTTAGAATCGCTGCCCGATGTTTTTTGCCCCCCGGTAGATCTAATTGGAAGTGGCAGATCTAGAACCGATGGGCAGTGAGATTACACTTCGAGCCAACTCCTTTGAACCATGTTGAAAAGGATCCCATGAGCTAAAAAGTCGAGGTAAAACGGTTCCTTTGGGGAAAGATTTTTTTTGACTTCACCTGGTGTTTTGCAACCAATAGGATTTTAATATCCTTCCTCATTCCATCTACTGTCTGTGCGCCCTCTGTGAGCGCTCGGTAGATTGAGTGTCCTTCCCAAATAAGAAGTTTCTAGTATCACCTCTACGAGTAGGATGACGGTCATACATCTGTTCACCCTCCTCCCCCAGTCAGCAGCCCGGAGCTCTTCCAAAGGAAGGGATGCTGCATGCAGTGAGCGAAGGCTTTTGAATTTGGGGGCTCCCCCCGCCTTTTGCTCCCCGGGGGGTCCCCAGCTCAGAGCCTCCAGGCGCCCTTCGGCCGCGTGCCGGCGCACGTTCCCCGCAAGGCGCGTCATGGGAACGCGGGACGCTGCGCGCGCAGGCCCGGAGCAAACTTTCTGCAAGTGCAACTTGGGAATCCCTGGGGAGGCGGGGACGCAGGGCTCGGGGAGAGGAAGGGGCGCGAAGCGAAAGCGAAGGCGGCCAGGAGCAGAGGGGCGGATGCCCGCTGAGCCTGAAAGGGAGCCAATCGGTCAGCCGCGGCTGCTGCCAATCACGCGGCTCCCTCCAATCCCACCCTTGCTATTTCCAAAATCTCGGTCCCACTGCGCAGCTCAAATGTGGTGTCTGCTCTGCCAGTCGCTGGAGGACAGAGTGGGAACGGGAATAAGCAGAGTTCGGAGGCTAGGACAAAGAAGTTAAAGAGCGCCTAACATATACATGTTTTTGAAGGCGGGCAGAGGGAAAAAAGTCCCCCCAGTGAGGGCCTGTGAGTCTGTGTAGTTCTGATGGAGACCCCTTTGAGCAAGAGGAACCCGCCAGCGCTGAGATTAGCGGATTTGGCAACAGCTCAGGCCAGGCCACTTCAGAATATGACAGGCTTCCCAGCGCTGGCCAGCGCGGCCGCCCACTCCCAACTCCGCGCCGCAGCCGCGCACCTCCGCCCTCGGGACCTGGGCGCTGACCCCGGCGTGGCCATCACTCCGCTCGGACCCGAGCACATGGCCCAGGCGAGCGCGTTCGGCCTCAGCCCTCCCTCCCAGGCGCTCCCGGCACAGCCCGAGGCCCCAGCGGCCGCCTCCCGCGCTGCAGCCTCGGTCTCGCACCCGGGCGCCGGCACCTACCCTGGCGGCGGGGGCAGCGGTAGCGTGCAGTCCTCCGCGCCCGCGCCCCCGCCCCCAGCCCCTCCTCTTCCTCCCTCCCTTTCACCCCCTCCCCCTCCTCTTGGCCTCTCGGGCTACACCACCACCAACAGTGGCGGCGGCGGCAGCAGCGGCAAAGGCCACAGCAGGGACTTCGTCCTCCGGAGGGACCTTTCCGCCACGGCCCCCGCGGCGGCCATGCACGGGGCCCCGCTCGGAGGGGAGCAGCGGTCCGGCACCGGCTCCCCCCAGCACTCGGCCCCGCCTCCCCACTCGGCCGGCATGTTCATCTCGGCCAGCGGCACCTACGCTGGCCCGGACGGCAGCGGCGGCGGGGGCCCGGCGCTCTTTCCCTCGCTGCACGACACGCCGGGAGGACCCGGCGGCCACCCGCACCCGCTCAACGGCCACATGCGCCTGGGGCTGGCGGCAGCGGCGGCAGCCGCGGCGGCTGAACTGTACGGCCGCGGGGAGCCGCCCTTCGCGCCGCGCTCGGGGGATGCGCACTACGGTGCGGTGGCGGCCGCTGCAGCCGCCGCCTTGCATGGCTACGGAGCCGTGAACTTAAACCTGAACCTGGCGGCGGCGGCTGCTGCCGCGGCGGCCGGACCCGGGCCCCACCTGCAACACCACGCGCCGCCCCCGGCGCCGCCACCGCCGCCCGCGCCCGCGCAGCACCCGCACCAGCACCACCCCCACCTCCCAGGGGCGGCCGGGGCCTTCCTGCGCTACATGCGGCAGCCAATCAAGCAGGAGCTCATCTGCAAGTGGATCGACCCCGAGGAGCTGGCCGGGCCGCCGCCGCCCCCGCCCCCGGCCGGCGGCGCCAAGCCCTGCTCCAAAACTTTCGGCACCATGCACGAGCTGGTGAACCACGTCACGGTGGAGCACGTGGGCGGCCCCGAGCAAAGCAGCCACGTCTGCTTCTGGGAGGACTGTCCGCGCGAGGGCAAGCCCTTCAAGGCCAAATACAAGCTCATCAACCACATCCGCGTGCACACCGGCGAGAAGCCCTTTCCCTGCCCCTTCCCGGGCTGCGGCAAGGTCTTCGCGCGCTCCGAGAACCTCAAGATCCACAAGCGCACTCATACAGGTGGGTGTCTGTCCCCGGCCGCGCCGCCGCCGCCGCCTCCCGCGCCGCCGCCGCTTCTGCCGCTGCTTCTCTTCCTCCTCCTCCTGCTCGCCTTAATTTTTCCCTCCTTCTGCTGCTTCTCTTCGCATACGTATAACCCGGACATGTGACTTCTTTTTTTTCTCTCCCCCCTTTTTTTCTATGAATAAGTAATTCGATAGCACACACAGGCCCCGCGCTGGGTTCCCACACGGTGGAGTCTCCAGCGCTCCCGCAGCCCCTCCGCCGGGACCGGCAACGCGCTCCAGCCGCCGCCGCCGCCACCCCGGAGCAGAAGCAGCCACCGCCGGAGCAGGAAGGCGCCCAGGACGGTCGGCAGCCCCCTTCCGCCCGGCCCCGGGAACTTGGGGAGGGCGATGGGGAAGGAGGGCCGGAGCCGCCCCGGCGGCTCTTCCCTCCCCATCGGATGTCAGGTCCCGCGCGGTCGCCGTGCTCCAAAGAGCGGGCGTGCGAGGGGCGCGTGGGATTTGCTGCGGTATTGGGGCCGCGAGGCCCAGCTCGGTGTGGCCCCTCCTGGAGGGGAGAGGGGACCCTGTCCCTCCGGGGAGGGGTGCAAAATGCGAAAGTAATGCGCCCTCGGGCTTCCGGGGACCTTCCCCCTACGCACACACACTCGCCCACCGTTACACACCCCACAGTACACGTTCATGTGCACACACACCACACGAACAACTTCACACACCCATATGCCCTCATACACCCCTCCCTCATTTCTGGAACGTCCTTGTGCCCTGATGACACAATCACACTCATTTACACACCTTCATCTACACCTATACGCACACGCGCCGTCACACAGTTTATCACACATGCCCTAGAGGGTGCTGGAGAAATTGGGTTCTGTCCATTTAAAGGAAGGTTCTCCTTGGAGGAGGACAGGGCGAGCTGCAGAGTCTCCAGCGGTCGTTGGGGCCTACCCCCCCGTGGGACGTGGAAGGAGCCCCCGGCACTCTGGGGAACCCTCCCGTCCCCACCCCGAGCCCTGCCGTAGGGGGTGCCACGGCCGCGGCCTGGGGCGTGGGATGTCGCCAGTGGGCCGTGTGGCCCTTGGAACAGACGAGCGCGCTGGGCAGAAGCGCTGATGAGCGCGAGTGCAGTCGGGATTTATAGGGACAGACAATATTATCCCTCGGAGGACACTTTAGTAGAGTTTACATTCAGTAATTACTTGGCTGATTTATCGGCGCGGCGACGACGAGGAGGCAGCGCCGGGCTTGGGCCGCAACGCCTGGCCAGCGGCCGGGGCCGAGGCCACTGGAGGAGGGGTGAGGGGCATCTGCGTGAGAAGCCGGGTCCAGGGGCCCGAGGCTGGAGCCCCGGGCCTTGCTTCTGTCGCCGGTACCTGACAGGCCTCCTGCGGACTGGCTCGCTGACCGGCTGGGAGCGCGTTTTCCCCCGAGTTCCGTTTGCCAGCCCCTTTCTTCTCTAATCGGGATCAGTCCGACTTAATGATTTTGCCAAAAGGAAGCGTCCCGCAAGGCTCTCGTAAAAACTCCCTGGCCCGCTAAGCCAGCTGCTGGCCCCCGTGCCCAGCACTTGCCGACGGGACAGGGGCCTGGGGCTGTGAGCGGGACGCGCGGGGCGCGCGAAGTGAAGCCGCCCCCAAAGGAAACCCCTAAAAGCGGAGCCCGCGACCTCAGGCCCTTCCCGCCTTTCCAGGCCTCGGAGGGGAGTAGATCATCCCTTGGCGGGCAGGGGGCTGCCCGGAGGTGAGGGCCGTTTCCGCCCGGGTCAGGCAAGGAACTGGAAATTGCGCGGCAGCTGACCGGGTGTCGGCTCTCCGGCCCCCGGGGACAGGCAGCCTCCCGCCCCCCTCGAGGGCGGGCCCCAAGGGGGCGTGCGCGCGTGCTGCCGGGGGCGGAGACCCGGGCGCCGAGGGAACCCGGGGCCGTTTTGTTTTCGGGTTCCTTGTGCGCAAGGTTGCATTCTCGCCTGGCTCGCGGCGGCTGCGTGGGCCTCGCCGGGTCCCTCGGGCAGGGATGGGAGCGCCTTCGCGTTGATGCTCAGACCCGCGCCGGGTGTTTTGGGCCGTCCCTGGGCCGCTAAGCCACTGAGCACTGTGTCCAGAGAAAGGCCAGGCTGGGCTCCCTGCCCCATCACAAGGCTCTCCCTTTTTGGGGGTTACCCGGGATCCCGGAACGGCTTGATCAAAGGGAATAATCCCCGGCCACTCCTGAAGGCCCATTTCCTGACCCACGTGTCCCCAATTCCATTTATAACCTTCCTCTGGGCTGGACTCGAGTTCTCACACGTAGCTTCCCTCACTCTCTAAAACTCTGTAAGTAGTTAAATTCTGACGTGACCCCTCTGTCAGAATCTGAAATGTAAACATTAGGGTCTCTCACCCTTTCTAGGCAGGGAGAATTTGCTAACTGCCCCCCTCCCCGTACGTAGGCCCCCCTGAATAAAAATAGGCAATTCTATCACCCTTTCTCTTTTTTCTACTTTCTTCCATCTCTCCTTTATCCCTGCTTTTCTACCTTTCTTTCCACTCCGTATCTGCCTTTTCTGGGTCTGATTCTCCCCCCCACCCCGCCCCGGTACGCGGGCCTCTCACTGTTGTGGCCTCTCCTGTTGCCGAGCACAGGCTCCGGACGCGCAGGCTCAGCGGCCATGGCTCACGGGCCCAGCCGCTCCGCGGCATGTGGGATCTTCCCGGACCGGGGCACGAACCCGTGTCCCCTGCATCGGCAGGTGGACTCTCAACCACTGTGCCACCCGGGAAGCCCCTGGGTCTGATTCTTAATGCTTCTCTTTCAACATGTGCAGCCAGCAATGTCCAAGCCATTTATTCTGCACAATCCAAGATACTTGGCTTGTGCAGAAACATAAGAATTCTAAAAAGCAACATTGCACATTTGCATAGGGTGAATAAAATTACTTAAACCTCCATGATGAAGAAAAGCTGATTATAATTATTTTTGGAAGAATGCTATATTAAATTAGTATTAGCCAACTTAAAGTGGAATGTAGAAATCGGGATAAATAACCAGTGTTTTGATAAAACTCGGTTAACTGTTTTTGTTGCAGCCCCTCTACAGAGAATTTTTAAAGGTTATGATTATCACTGCATTATGTTGTGTTTTTCCCTCTCTTCATGGCCCAAGGCAGGAGGTATATTAAATAATATAAATATATTATAAATATTAAATGATAATATTTAATTTTGCTTTAAAGCAGTATTTCCAGGTAGTATATGTTATATTCCAGGCATCTGAATACTTTTCAGATGTGCTAACGTACTCTGGCATTGAAGCAATTAGCATTGATGAAATTAAAAAAGAAAATTACACTGAAATATTTGTACAGGAAAGTCCACCACAGAAATTTATGTACACTAAGCTGTCTTAATAGTTGTTTGGCTTTTTAAAAAATAAATTGTCAGAAACCAAGGAAAAGACCATATCTTGTGTGTCACCAGAGTAGCTGCTGAAATGTAGAGAAATTCAACTCTATTTTTTAAATCATTTAAATATAAGGAATATATTTATTATACCACAATATGTATGAGATAACATGTTCAGTTATGGACTCAAATACATCAAGTTCATGGATACTAAGGGGAGGGGGAAAATTCATAGTTACCTGCTGTCTTCCTGTTTCTGCTTTTTAATACCAAAGTGTAGTGTGGCTGCATATCTGCTCGTCTTACTGAGCATTTCCACCACCTGGACCTTGGGCCTTGTGTTGAAAGGCCCTGTGCTCCTGGGGTGGGTAGGGCAGCTTAAAGGGGCGATGGGCCCAGAGACTCTGGTAAACAGTCGATCTTTTTTGGTTGTTAAACAGTGTTAGAATAAGAAGTCTGCTTATGCCATCAGGGGATGCCAGGTTCTGGCTAAGGCTTGTAGTCTTTATTAACGTTTGTTAAGGTTCTGTTCCTCTAGGGTCTCAACTGCCCAGCAAGTTGTGAGGAAAGCTGGTAGAACGAAGAGGGCAACAGCCTATTCTCTGCCCAGCTAGGCTTATAAAAAAATCTGGTGGTGGGATCATGTTTTTCACAGACGTCTTTATTTCTGGAGAGAACAGGATTTTGGTGTATTTCCTTTCCTTTCCCATCAGGGAAATCCTGGGGAACACTCTGAAACAAAATGCCATTATTATAATTTTACTGCATCACCCCCAGTTTACTTTTAATTGAGAATATGTGTTTGTCTTTTTTCTCTTTTTCTTACGGTCTTCACCCAAGCTGTGGCTTTGGAAGTATTTTATCAGCATTTATCTTGACAGGGGATGGGCTTGAATTTTTGTGTGTATAGACCCTGAGGGAACAAGGATGCGGGAATCTGGGTCCTAGCTGGATTTCAGTGTTAGAGCCTGGACCATGCTCTAGCCATTCTCACCTCGACCCCTATGGTACTTCGGGGTTGACATCCAGCCTCTCGCAAGCCCAGGTCCAAGGAGAGCCTCCAGGCCAGGGGACACCAGGCCCATCCCCGCAGCATCCCTTCCCTGTTGCATCCTGGAACATGGGAATTAGGAGTTAGACTGGGAGTTGGTCTTCAGGAGGATGGGAAGATGCATCCTCATGTCTGCTCTAAGATTTCTCTCTCAGGTGAGAGGTCTCTGAAAAGCACTTGTTAACCTTTCCTATGTTTTATTGCAGGAGAAAAGCCTTTCAAATGTGAATTTGATGGCTGTGACAGGAAGTTTGCCAACAGCAGTGACCGAAAGAAACATTCCCACGTCCACACCAGCGACAAGCCCTACTACTGCAAGATCCGAGGCTGTGACAAATCCTACACCCACCCGAGCTCGCTGAGGAAGCACATGAAGATTCACTGCAAGTCCCCACCACCCTCTCCAGGACCCCTGGGCTACTCATCGGTGGGGACTCCAGTGGGTGCCCCCTTGTCCCCTGTGCTGGACCCAACCAGGAGTCGCTCGAGCACTCTGTCCCCTCAGGTGACCAACCTCAATGAGTGGTACGTTTGCCAGCCCAGTGGGGTCCCCAGTCACCTCCACACCCCTTCCAGCAGTGGAACCACTTCTGAGTCTGACGACGAGGAGATGTACCGGAACTCTGAAGGCGTGCGGACCATACATTAGATTTTATTAGTAATAATAATAATAAGTACAACAATGAGTGGGAGCCCTTGGACCGTATCCTAACCTGAGACAATGCCGAGGCTGAGACAAACTCGTGACTCAGACTTGCCACCGGGTCTAATTAGCCCTATTTATTCAGTATGAAACCCTATGGTGTTTGTACATTTAATTAATTTAATTAAGATATTTGGGTTTTTTTTCCCCTTAGAAAACAAACAAACAAAAAAACCCAACCAAGCTGGACTTGTGTGTTGCAGGGGCACAGGACTGAGAGCAGGTTGTACCACATGGAAAATGAATGGAGAGATTAGTGAATCGAGACACACACTGCCAATGCCATATATATAGTTTTTACAAGGGTGAGAGAAAGAGCATTAAGTCAGAACTCAACACAGCACCAAGGCCCTTTGCATTTCCTGGAGTGCCTCACGAACGCCTTTGACACCGTCATGGGCTTCTCTGGAGCCTCTCTGCCTCCTGCTTGGGCCCTAATTCTGCAAAGGCCTCTTGATTGTAAACCACACACGTGCTGCATTGCCAACAGATCTTGGACTGTACCTGTGTCCAAAAATATTTGTAAAAACCCTTTAAGTTCTAATACTTGTAATTTTTAATTTCCACTCTTTTATTACTGATCTCACCTAACACAGTATTTTTATACAGGATTACTTCTTCAGTACCCTGCTTGTATGGTTTTTTTTAAAAAAAAGATGCAGCAACCTAGTACATCTCCATGTATTGTGCCACCGTGATTGTTCCAGCAACAGTGGAGAGAAGAAAAAGCTGCTGCGGTAGACAACTGTGAAACTGTGATATTTTATAAAATAGAAGAAATTCAAGTGCTTTCTTTTTCCTCTTTTTTTTTTCATCTGGAATCTCAGAGCCTGCCTCTTTACTCTGTCCAAACTTCTTGTGTAATAAAGAGATTATGTTTTAGATCATAAGTTCTTTGGGATGCCAAAATTAACAGGCAAGTGTAAGGAGGTGTGATGTTGGCAACATGCCTATTTTGGGGGGAAGGCTGTTGTTTTACAAACAGGGCAATCCCTCTTTTATACTGTTGTATCGACCTTTTAAAACATCTTTACTTTTCAGTGCTGGAAGTTGCATTTTAATGCATTTTCTTCCACCTGAGCACTCGGAACTCTCCCACTTGCAAATGACAATGTATGACCTACATTAAAAGAGGAGAGGGAGTTGCTATACATATTAAAAATTTTAAAACGTTTATAGTTACCACCAAACACTGATGAATGTGTGACCTTTGCCAGAGCTGTCAAGCTAGGACAAAAAAGGTCAAGGACCTAGGACAGTAACTCTTAGTTTATTTTCGGTTGGTACAACAAATCTCGTGTGCAAAACGTAGTCCATCATAAACATGATACAGATATACTAAAGAGCACTAATTTATCCTCAGAGACCCTGAAGACACCCCCTTCCCAGGGTTTGTAGAAATTTGTTTTGTGTGCTGTGAGTGGTTGATGTACTCTTGTTGTCAATAACGTGTATGTGAACACTATTTGTACAGTTGAATTAATTTATTTTCAGACATCATCCTTTTTTTTTCCTGGAAGAGTTCAAAGCACACCAAAGAATTATATTATACATTTTGGTGAAAGATTGTCATTTATGATCTACGATTTATTTTAAAAAAAAGAAAGAAAGTGGGAAAATATATTTTTAAGCTTACTTGAATGAACAACGTAATGTGAAAACCAGGACTCTTCCTGCATGTCTCTTTTGCATTGTGTTGATGAGATTATATATAGTTTATAGATATATTCTATTACTAGTACAGTGCATGGTGCTGTCACTTTGAAAGCCTTTCAATGTTGTCTTCAGATTGTTACAGTGAATATGAAACATGCAGACCCTCCTTTATAAAGAAAAAGACCATAAAACTTGAATATAAAATAATTCTACATTTTTAAAGTTTATTTGATTTTCATATTCACTTTCAAAGCTCTTTCAAATAGACAAAATAAGATGAGGTATGAACTTCGGGGGGATAATTTATGTATCGTAAACTTATTCGAACAAAATATTCCTGATTTATAATTTGTTTTATTTATACAACTTTTTCAATGGTAGTTTGCACTATTCTTTATTATGCTACAGGTTTATTTATTATGAAACAAAGGAATATGTATTTTATGTATTTTGCCATGCATTGGTTAACTCTCTGCCACAGATTTATTGGTTCCTGATACACCTAAAATAAAAACATAAAATGTGTACCTCCAATAGAAAGCAAGAATAATTATGAAGTAAAAAATTTAATAAAGGTATTCTTCATATGTATTGCTTATGTTTTACGTGATGGCACGTAATGCCATTCTCTTCCAGACAGAACAGGTTGCTCATGTAGTAATCAGAAGGTTCTCTTCCCTTGATCTCTTTATTTCTTCACCCTCCCCAAGCAATGAAATACTTTAACAGCTTGGTCTCATTTACAGTCTAATCTAGAAAGTACAGTATATTTATGAAGACTAAGCCCTGCAGGTTGCACAGAATGGTAGCATAAATCTTAGGGGTTACTGCATTCATTTGTTAAGATTAGTAATGTCCTTAGTGATCCTAATCAGTGGAGAGCTGAAAAACAAATTTTAGTATTTCTTTGCTGCCCAGCCTCTAAAGAAAAAGGGTAAAAAAGAACGAGGAAAAGATAGAGAAAGGGACAGTGAGACGTTTCCAGACACAAAGAAGATGAAAGCAGAATCCAGAGCTAAGATGGGTATGGAGTTAAACACATCCTGAGTGAAGTTGCGTAGTGGGCATCAAACACCTCGTGTATCAGGTGATAGGATCAGAACCCAATTTTACTGTGGTTTATTTGGAAGTTGAGTGGAGATAAGTAACTTAGCATTTTGGGGCAGGTGTTAAGGAGAAATGAGCTTCATGGCAACAAAATGCCCAAGTGGCTTAAAGTAATGCGATTGGCTATCCACATAAACAAGGCTGAACACTTGCTTGTTTTTAGGTTGGCTGATACAAAGCTGATAAAACGCAAGTAGTTAAAAACAACTGGTAGTGATGTCAATAAACAGCTCTCCAAAGGGTTACAGTGGTTTTTTAAAGTCAGGTTTGTTAAATGTAGTAAAGGTGAAACAGGTTGCAAAGGGTTGTTTGAAGCCAGGTGACAGTAACCAGCACACGAAGGAGAAAAACACTCGTAAACGAAGGCCCCAATCAATGGGAAGACTTGCAGCTCTCTAATGAAGATTCTCGTGAAAAGAAGGGTGACACAAAGCCACCAAGACATGAATCATTCATGGGAAATAAAAAAGATAAAAGATATCTGACAATGAGCAGAACCTTGTATAGCGTGTATAAAACAAGTTTCCCCTTCTTATTTTCTGCTTTAAAACGCACAATCTCCCACTCCCAGCGTTCTCTGTCCAGAGTCTATAGAGTTAAAATTGACCACTGCTCGTCCTGCGCCACTTCAAAGTAATTTAGTCCAGAACGGAAGGCTTGGCGCTTGGACAATCTTCATGGTGTGTTAAGATTTCTATGGCAATTGGCAAGCAAGACGTTCCCATCTGAATATGTCTCAAAGAAAGCCACTTATTGACACTAAGTTGGCTATCATCAAAGACTTCATCTTCCTAGGCAAAACGTGGCCCTTGGGGTCCTTGCAAACACTGTTTAAATCATCTACCTTTGTTTTCCAGGCTAGGAGGATCTTCAAACACATGATTATTTGTAGTTTATGTATATTTTCCCCCATTCAGGATGTTCTTTGGTAAAACTAATGCTCCTAAAATCTAAAGTATTGAGAAAGAACTTGAGGGTGGGAATTATATTCTTTTAAGGAGTTGGAGATGGCCACACAAGAGGGATAGCCCTGGAGACAGGAAAAGAGGAGGCCCAAACTCCTTGAAAGCTAAGGCCCAATTATCTGTGACATTGCAATTTTGCCATTTATATCTTGTATTTTGTGGAAGCTTTTGGAAACCACAGTGGTTCTGTCTCTCTATCTGTGTATCTCTCTCTATCTGTCTGTCTGTCTATTATCTATCTATCAGTGTATCTGCCTATCTCTTCCTCTGTGAAAGGGGACAAGAGATGTTCACCTGAAGTATTTGTTATTCCAGTTTGGCTAGGAAGTAGAAGTGGGGAGGGGGCTGCGGAGACAATCTGATTTCTCAAGTGACCACTTTAAGTCAGAGGAAAGGAAAGCTGAACACGGGAAACAAAACAATCCAGACACATCGTAATACTTTCAGCCTGTCACATCACACTGCCCGCTGGCCCAAACACCCACCCGTAGTCTACCAAAATAGACTCATGTCCAGGAAACCCACCCTTCCAGGGCTGTAGGGTTGGAGAAGGAGGCCCACGGTGAGACGGCCATGGGGTTGCCAGCACACTTGCCCTCCCGTGAACAAAAACTCACAGCAACTCATACTCTGTCATCCCCACTCCTACGCCCACGCACAAACACTCAGGAGCACACATTCACACACACCGCGAGTGCCTAATCAGGCACGGAGAAGTTCAAAGGCATGTTCTTTGAAATTCAAAGTACTGCTTTTATGGTACATCCACACGGAGCGTAGGCATTGCTATGGCAATGGGCAGGGCCAGGGGAGTCTCTGGCAGAGGGTCCGCAGTGATTCGAGACACTCTATTAAGATACAGTTGCGGTGACCTTTCCTTTCACGCCAAGTTAGCTCAGTCGATTTTCACCTGATCAGAAATATATATTACATATCACATTACATAGATGTAATAGTATATGTATTACGTGAAATACATGTGTATGTCCTTCCATCCACTTTTTGTTAAGATTCCCCCTCAGAACCTCCCAGCTTGAGAGAAAGGAGAAAGAATGACGAGAGGAGGAGAGAAAGGCGAGTGGGGATGGGGGTCAGTGATGTCAGAAGAGGGGGGAGAGGGGCAGGAGCGCCCCAGCCCCAGTTCCTCTTCCTTCTCTCCCCACCTAAGTACTTTTATTTGCAGAGCGATTGTTCTTTGTTTATTTAATACAAGTACTGTGTGAATGGTGAAAAATAAACACGATGAAAAATAACCAAACAGATGATTCCTCCGAGTGAAAAAGCCCGGACTTAATAAAAGTGCGAAGCAGTCACCGCTGAATGAGAAACCCTTTGAAGTGGAACTTATTATAGGAGGAATACTTCGGGGTTGCCTTAACGACGCCGCTGAATCGAACGCGCTCGCCTTTGTCAGCGATTTGTTCTCCTTTGCTGGGGTGCCCGGAGAAATTACTTACATGGGCTGCCTTAACATGCAGCCTGCAAATCAGTAACTTTGCAGCTCAGACTTGCAGACGCCACTAGGCAACGGACAAAAAGAAGTCAGGGGGAAACGCACCAAGCTTTCACGCCGAGTCTCCGGGGATGGGGGAGCACGGGCGTGTTGGGGACGGCAGATAAGAAGTTGTCTTACAACTGGACCCCCGCCCCTCACCGGGGCTCCCCACCCGCACGCCGACCCGCGAGCCTGGGCCGGGGCCTCGGCCGCCCGGCTTCTCTCGGAGGCAGGGGAGACTCCGGTCTCTCCAGTGAGAGGCGCTCTTCCGTGCGCTGGCCGGCCGCGGGACGTTCCCAGCAGCCCCGGCCATATTTAATAAGGGTCGTTTATCACCCAGGCGCTTTGAAGGGTCGCCTCCAGCCCTGTGCCCATTAGAAAGGCGGAGGTGACATTTAAACTCCGTTTTCAAGGATCGCGGGGGGATTTCCATGAAAAGGCAACTCGTTTGTCTTATGAGCCTGGAAACAACTCCCTTCTCGCTCCTTTTGACCACATGGCATAACTCAAAAACAATAGTTCAAAAGTGAAATGGCATCGTGGTGTTCACTCGGAGACAGGCCCCCATCTAGCACCAGAGAAAAGAGGTAGTCCGCAAGACAATGTGCTTTTTGTGTCCGACTCTGTCACAAGAACTGTGTTGTTTGCTTTGGGGGCTGCGCCTGTTATACTTGCCTGAAAGTGCTTGTGTTAAACAAGAGTTATAAGTCATCCAAAACAACAAACATTTTGATTTTCTTTGCCTAAAGGGCTTTCCCTGGCTATGGGCACCGTGAAAAAATAATGTCCTTGCTGAGAAAGGAACACCAGTAGTAGCGGGTGCATTAAATATTGAATGACACGGGGAAAAAGAGCTTGTCGAGGGGCACTCAGCCTTAAAGTCTTTCTTCAACTTTGTCTTCGGTGGCTGCTGGACTAGTTAAGATGGTATTAATTAAGGCAGCTTCGGATGCCGCCGAGCCCGCCGGCCCCTCGGCCGCGCTCGGTCAATGGGCCTGTGTCCCCGCTCTCTGCTCACGCGTTGGCTGAGCCGAGTGCAAATGTCACTTCTCATTTGGAGGCTGAAGAGAAGGGCCCATCCTACATTAAGGGCAGCAGGGATGCAGGCAGCAGCAGGCGTTAAAGAAATACCAGGGGCTGGGGTGAGGGGAGGGGAGGCGGGAACAAAATGGGAACATCTGCCCTGGGCCGGGGAGGAGAGCCCGCCGGCGTGCACTGCTTTTGGCACATTTTGGATAGTATTGTTTAGCAAACAAGGGCCACGCGGGACTCGCTGGGCTGGAACACCCACTCTGTCTCGTCTGCTCCTGCGTGGGGATGATTTAAACCCCAGCCCTGCAAAAATCTATTAGGTAGTCTGGCGGGGCGTTATTTTACAAAGGGAGTAGCTTCTACAAAGAAAGACAAAGGCTTGGCGCAAACCGGCTTCTTTCCTGGCTTCCTCCAACCCCCTCATGTCCCTTCACAGATCACAAATAAAGCCCAAATGGCCTCAGCCAAGAACCTCCGATCCAATTTTACAGACGGTGAAACTGAGACCTCAGGCAAGACTCAGAGATTTTTGTCAGTTTCCCGGCGAAGAGTGGGAAGTTGAGACCTTCACTGAGACTGAAGACCCAGACAGGGGTGGAGCTCTGTTTAAGGGTGCCAACAACCACGCCAAAAGATCCCCTTCTCCCCAATTCCAAGCATTTGATTCAAAATCAAATGGAAGTTGGTTTCAGCAGCTGGAAATTCCTAACATTAAAAAAAAAAAAAAGGAATGAAGCTTACTGCCAACTAACTGTGGCATAAATGCAATGCATGCTTTAAGAAACTCTCTGCTAACTATCAATTCTTGATGAGGAGAGACAAGACTTGGCTGGATAGAAGGGTGCAGAATACGCTGGCTGATTGATTTCTGCAGCCAGAATCCCCCATGGGAGCCCCTGTCTCCTGGTGTGGAGTTCCAGATGGACATGGGCCTTCTCTTATCACAAGGTCCCTTGGAGGTGGGGAGAAACGCAGTCATATGCTGTTTCCTCTGTGTGTGTGTGTGTGTGAGAGAGAGAGAGAGAGAGAGAGAGAGAGAGAGACAGAGGGAGAGAAAGAGAGAGAGAGAGAGAGAGAGAGACAGATTGATCTGGACCCTTGCTGCCCCTACAGGGGTTTAGCACCCTTAACTCTAGATTCATTTGAATGTCTGATTCTCCTTCTGGGGATGTGTCCCCTCAAGGCTCCCTGGGCCTCCTGGATAAGGAGAGGTCACATTTCCCACCGAGAGCCATCCTGCAGAAGCAGTTCCGGCCGGGCGGGGCTCTGTTAAGACAGGGGTTGGGGGTGGGTAGCTCGAATCTGTCTGCCTAGAGACTCGGGCCTGATGCCTCCACCCTCCGCCCCATTGGGAGCTGGAGGTGTCGCTCTAGGGTGGGGAACCGCCTGGCGGGGTCTGGACGCTGGCCGAAGTGGGCGGTGGGGAGAAGAGAGGGCTGTGCCAGAACGACCCCCGCCCCCTCCCGCAGCAGGTCTGCAAAACCTAAGACTGGGGCTCACATGCTCAGCCGCTGACCTGGGTGATCTTTCTTGCCTCTCTTTCTTCGGTCCCCTTCTCCCTGCCTCTACTATTTCTTTGCACGATCAGGCCCCAGGTCAGGGTAAGGGATGCAAAAACATGGCGTTTTGGCCCGGAACACACTGTCCAGCGCGCGCGCGCACACATACAGACACACTCACGTACAACTCACCCCCCCCGCGCGCCCCCGCCCCAGCCCGTGCACTGGGCACACGCCCGGGCTCCAGGCACCTTGCCAAGAGCGCGCGAGCACCCTGCGTGGCACACTGGCTGAAGTTCCTGCACGAAGTGGCGGGGGTGGGGTGAGGAGGGGGGTGGGCGGCGGTGGACGCCGCCGACTGCTGGCGGGGCGCACAAGTTCAGTGCTCAACTTCCCGCTCTTAACGAGACCCGGGATCCCTTTGGAGAGGCCCTCGGGAGCTGGCGGCGGGGCTGGGAGTGGCGTGGGTAAGCTGGCCGGCGCGGGGCGCGGGCGGCGGGGCAAGAGGGCGCGACAGGAGGAGGGCGCGAGGGTGCCCGCGGCCGGCCGGGCGCTCCAAGAAGTCAGCGCGAGCAGCTGTGACTTCACCTATTAGCCCCGATGTCTTTCCGAGGAGCCTGGTGGAGTTAAACAGCCCACAATGGGCGCTCTGGGGCGCCTCCAGCCTGACCTCCACCCGGGTTTAATAGTTTCATAGGAACTTCATTAAATCAATTACTTAGTGAGCACATCATCATTTATTTGTAATTAGCAGCGAGGAGCGCGTTCTCTCCCCCAAGCCCGCGGCCCGGGTCCCAGCGGGGTTGGCGGAGTTGTGCAAGCACTTTTGTTTGCTCGAGTGTTGACTCCCGGCATTATTCGGCCCCGGTAATCTTTACGTCTTAATCTAGCATTCAGGGAGCGAAGGGAAAACAAACAGGGCGCAGGCCAGAGGCCAGCCCTGCGCTCCCAGCCGCGCGCGCAGCACGGCCCTCGCTCGGCGCGCAGGGCGCGTCTCCGCGGCCCCCTCTCCTCCGGGCAGAGAGGGCGAGGGGCACCACGAGGGCAGCGGCGCTGAAGGGGAATGAACCAGGCCAGGGGACTCAGGAGGAAAGTGGCGAAGGAAGAGGAAGTGAAGGAGCAAAAAGAGCGAACCCGGAGCAGGAAAGCATGTCTCGCAAAGCGCGCACAAAAAGAAAACGTCCAGGCTCGTGCGCGTGTGCCGGCGGCGTCGGAGGGGAAGCGCGTGTGTGCGTACGCAGGATGTGCGTGAAATCACATCCATTTCAGCTGCCAGGAGCTGGGCGGAGAGAGGGGAGCGCGAACAGGAGGTGCGGCCTGGCGTGCGCGGAGGCAGCTCGATGGGTGTCCGGGCTGCAAAAGTGCTTTCATTTGGGGACTGCAGCCGCGGGCGCAGCTCCATCGCGGCCCACAAATTACGAGCGAGTGGTTAGCGAGCTGGGGGAGTTGCTGAAAGCCAGGCCAGAACCTGCGCGTGCGGAGCGACGCGAGTAATGGCCCCGCGAGGAGTCGTGATTCCTTTCGAGTGTAATCATCTTTCCCTACACGCCGCAGCGCCGGCCAAGAACCCGGTGGGTCGTAGGAGTCTCGGCTCCCGGGGCTGGAAACGTGGACGGCAAGTCCTTGCCCCAGCGCAGGGATTTCCGCTCCCAGTGGGAGAAGTCCCTCCGGCACAGGAAACGCTCAACTTCTGCGCGAGATCCCAGCGCAGGAAATGGGGGGCGGAGGAGGCGAGGGGTCACTGATGATCCGGCTCCGGTTCTCAGGAGCCGGCGAGTGTGCACAGCTGTGAGCTTAGGAACAGGCCCATGGGACCCCCTCTCCCCCCCACCCCAGGAGTGGGCTTCCAGAAGAAACAGTGATCCCAGAGGGTCCTTGAGGCTAGTCTCCTAGGTGGACCTCGTATCTGTGAACCTTTGAGGAGAGGGTCTTGAATTTCTCCACTGGTTTTTGTGGCCAGGCCTGTTTGATTCAGGATGATACTTGGAGGCTATGAATGTGTGAAGGTTACCTTCTTGATTCAGTGTTTGGAGTGTTCGTACTCTAATGGGCCCAGAGAGAGCTTGACGCATCAGTGGGTGGCAGCATGGTGACAGGATCTGTCCCGGGGTGGGAGTGGGGAGGGAGGGTTGAGGCGTGGCCCAGGGCCTGGCTGTAGTTGTGCTCCTGGAAGTGGCAGCTTTGTTTGCCTGGGACCCTGAGGTGGGCTCTCCTGCGGCCTCCTGTTGGGTGAGCCTGTACCCATGACATTGCCTTGAGTTTCAGAGACCCCACTGAGACCCCCCAGCTGCTGCTGACCTACCCTGGATTGTCTGAGAACTTGGGTCAGCCTGAAAAACAGGAAGTGGATCCAGAGAAGGACCATCTACTGGCAGGGCAACCATCTGGGAGAAGCACCTTTAAAAATATAAAAGCACTTTGCAACTTTGTGTACTTCTCCCCACCCCCAAAGTGATACATGCTGAAGTAGTTAAAATGGTCAGGCTTCCAGAAGAATTACCAGCAAAAGCAAGTATGTCTGCACAAAGCGAAACACAATTTCCTCAAATCTCTCTCCAAACACTGTAAACACCGGCACGCCTTAGAGTCTGTTGTACATGCTTCTGCTTTGACATAATGAATACCTATGCGTGTCACATGTATGTTTGATCGGCCAAGACTGTACATACACACACAGTTACAGCATATTTAAATCCAACCTTGCAAATGATCGGGGAGGCCTACCCATCCTGGACCTAGCCAAATTTAGGGCAGCCTTGAAGGAAGCAGAACTGAGGAAGACTCCCTTTAAAATAACAGTAAAATGGAATTCACCCCTGACTTCTCTCTCCACTTCTCCCCCTCAACCTCGCGGTGACCCGCCCCCTCCCACAGCTTCAACAACGTTTAATAAAATAGCATCATAGGGAGAAAACAGGCAAGTCAGGCAAGCATTTTATGAACTGGCAGGGAGTTTCGTGAAACGGCTGATTTAGAAAATCTAGATGTTGGCTGCAAAATTTTCTTACAGGTAAGCAGGTTCGGCATCTCCCTGCTCTGAGTCCTAACAGCTTTGAACCCATTAGCTGGCTGCCATCTCAGACTCTGTTCTGCTTCTGCCTTTGCTGGGCCGCATGTCCCCGGCACCCTGCCCTGCCCAAGGCCCTCCCTCCACAGTGGGAGCCCTGTGCTCTGCTCCCCACCTCCTTCCAGTGGGGCTTCCCCGGCAGGAGGTGTGGGACCCTTCTAGCCCACTCCCCTTACTTGTCTGGGGTCCTTGCCACTGGGCCCATCAGCCTGAAAACGAACAGGCATCTGCTCACATTTCTGTCCTGTCTCCGTGGAGGGTTCTGAACAGGCTTCTCCCTCACCAGCTGCAGGTTTCCTCTTCCGGACCTGCAGGGAGAAGCAGGCCGGGCATGACAGACTGTAGACACAAAGCTGACCAAAGCCTGTGTGATGGTCTGGGGTAATGACATATAAGGGAAATTTAAGGGAGAGCCAGGGGAGACTTGGAATGGGAGGAATTATGCCAACGTTTGTCTCCTTTTAGGGGCGAGGGCAAAGGTTTGACCACTCTGGCTTTCCTTAAATAAACTGACCCCAAAGTGCAAGCGTTAGAAAACCGGTGACCTAGGTCGAGCGTCTGCTGTGTTACTGAGAGAAACTTCTAGGTGGGCACGGGCACTCCTTTCTGCTTTCGGACCCAACCACACCGGTGGTTCCCTGCTTGTATCTGGGTGGTTCCCTGCTTGTATCCATGAGGGGCAAAATCATGAAGCGATTCCAGGCAAGTGCCTCTCAGGAGGGAGCAACGCCAGAAGACAAGAGAGGCAAGCGCAGGCAGACGCTGCAGTCCGGCCAGTGCCAGCCCTCCCCACCTTCTCCCCCTAACTTCGACTTTCTAGACCTTTCTGGTCATCCCATAAATCAGAGGGCTGGGGTGGTCCGGAGGCAGAAAAGTGCCTTGAAAGCACTGTGTCCTTGGCCACTGGCAAGGAGATTGGAGTGTTGGTTTAGATTCCTCCGATCTGAATAATGCCTGGTAGGAAGGAGCAGAGAAATGATATCATGAAAAATCTCCTTCTTGGTTCTTACATTCCTTTAATGGGAAGGTTTCCCTGGGCTGCATGCCTGTCTGGAGAATTGTAGACACAAAACTTCCCATTTCTTTAAGAGCAAAGGAAGCCCAGCTCGTGTCCTGGGGGAGCCAGGGGCAACCTCCCTCTGAGGCCCTAGGGAGGCTGCCCTGGGCCCTGTGCAGGGGACATGAGTAGGAGGTTGGGGGGGGGAGTCGTAGAGAACTCTGATGTCCATTATTCACATGCTTTTCTCTATTTAAAAAATTCTGAGGACTTCCCTGGCGTGCCAGGGGTTAAGACTCCACATTTCCACTGCGGGTGGTGTGGGTTCGATCCCTGGTGGGGGAACTAAGATCACACAAGCCACGCAGCCAAAAAAAAAAAAAAAGACCATAAAAAATTCTGGTAATTTTTTGTGGCCGTGCTGCGGGATCTTAGTTCCCCTATCAGGAATCGAATCCATGCCCCTTGCAGTGGAAGAGACGAGTCTCAACCACTGGACCGCCAGGGGAGTCCCTGAACCACTTTTAAGTATACAGTTTTGTGGCATTAAGTACATTCACATTTTTGTGCGGCTGTCACCACCATCCATTTCCAGAACTTTTTCATCTTCCCGAACAGACCCTGTACCCATTAAACACTAACTCCCCATCCCGCCTCCAGCCACGGCTAACCTCTATTTTACTCTGTCTCTATGAATTTGACTACTCTAGGTACCTCATATAAGTAATCATACAGTGTCTGTCTGTGTCTGGCTTATTTCACTGAGCATAATGTCCTCAGGGTTCAACCATGTTGTAGCATGCATTAGAACACCATTCCTTTTTATGGCTGAATAATATTCCAGTGCATGGCTATATATAACATTTTGGTTATCTGTCAGTGGACCTTTGGTGTGTTTCCACC
This sequence comes from Pseudorca crassidens, assembly GCF_039906515.1. Taxonomy (NCBI): domain Eukaryota; kingdom Metazoa; phylum Chordata; class Mammalia; order Artiodactyla; family Delphinidae; genus Pseudorca; species Pseudorca crassidens. Next base: position 11,559,931 of record NC_090313.1, read on the forward strand.
TTTCAGTTACTGTGAATACTGCTGCTAGGAGCACGGGTGCCCACACATGCTTTTATATGTACCCATGTACCTATATATTTTTTTGTGAACCGATGTAAAACACTTTAAAGGGGGAGCTTCAGCCAAAAATTTAGAATATCCGATTTCTCACTTGGATCTGGCTCTCTGAGGCCAACGAAGTGCAGGTGGATTTCAAGGGAGAGCCAAAGCATTGTTTTCCAGTTCCATGGTATTCCCATCTGTATTTGCACATGTGTGTGTGTGTGTGTCCGGCCCTACCCAGTGCTGCTGCTTCAGAGGAACTATTAACACATTAATATTATCAATAGCAGGCAGTGCCTGAGCCATTAGGGATTTATGAAAACATCTGAAGCCAGTCGTTTCAAAGCGCTGATTTGTTTTATAGTCAGTATTACATTTTATGACAGGCTCTTTTGCCAGCAAAATGAGCGTATAAGCATCATACGCAGCTCAGTAGACGGAAACCGCTGCCCTGTGCTGCCCTGCAAATTTGTGCTCCAGATCCCTTGGGAAGCTTCTGCAGTTTGCAGACAAACACTGACCCTTTGCTGAAGGGTCAGCCCAGAACCAGATAGCGAGTGTGGGCCCCCCGCCCCGTACATTTTTAGCTGTAGAAAAACTATGGCTCCTTTTCCTTTCTGTCGTTTTCCTCACACCTAGAGCACAAGAAGCAAGCCAGTATCCAGCAGACCAAGGCCAAACATCTTCCTGGCCGCTTCTGCTTTTCTGTCGCGGTTGTTTTCCCTCCTGATTTGCCAGAGTTTCCCAAGGCAAGTTCTCTAGTTCTGGGGAAGTAGTCTCAGCCCCGCTTAGAACGGGGGTGACCAAGGAGGGGGGCAAGCAGGCCCCTTGGAGGAGACGGATGTGTGTTTCTCAGCTCCCCACTCAAACCTCCACCACCTGCAGCCCACCCCCAAGGGCAACCAAAGGAGACGGCGGTGTGTGGTCGAGGAGGGGGTGGGGTGCGGTAGAGCGGGGGAGGGGCAGCAGGGCCGCGCAGGGAGAGGGCACACCCACCCTCCCTCCGCCCCCGCCCCCAAGCTGGGACCTGGGGGGTCCCCTCGCGGCGGCCCCCCTCTGGGACAGGAGGGAGCACCAGGAAGTTCCTTCCCCACGCTCCCAGGGAGCGGGGTTTGTAAGATTTTACAGCAGCTGTTTAACATCTCCCTACCTAGTCATTAAACGCGGAAGGGAGAAAATTAAAATGGCAAAGTACGATGAAATAAAAGGCGTCTTTTCCTGTAAAGAGACAACACCTAATTAAGGAGTATTTGAATCCCACAGAAATGCAGACGCTCATGGGTGACGTTAAACTTCTCCTTTTCAACCAGGAACAAAACCCAGAAAATTGGGGACCCGGCCCAGGAGGTAGGTAGCCCCTTAAAACGACAAGCTCCTTCCTCTTTTGCCTGGCTTCCCCCTGCCCTCCTCTTCCACAGCCCTGGGGGAGGAGGAGACAGACGACGCCTTGGAGTTAAAGTTTCTGGGGGCAGCGCCCAGCCCAGAGCCGGTTCCCTCCCCCAGGGCTCTCAGGCCTGACCCAATTCCGTCCCAGTTTCCCTCTTTTGTCCCCTCCCGACTCTGTCTCATTGTTTTGTTTTGTTTTGCAACTCTTTCTCTAGCTTCCCCACCTTTTCGGGGAGCCCGCTCCCATCTTCTGTTTCCCTCAACCTCCCGGAGCTTCGAGAGTGGTACCTTCTGCCTTTTTCTCCTGGCTCTTATCTGGTTCTTGATTAGATAACGGAAGCTTTGCTCTCCTTCCGCGCGGTTCCACAGCTCAGCCCACTGGCTGTGGGCCCCTGATCCCACCGGAAGCCTGGCTCTGACCTTTGCTCTCCGCTGCCTGCTGCCAATGCTTAAGGACTCTCCTGACGCACCTGCCCCGAATCAAACTCAGTGAGCTTAAGGGGTGTTCAGCCGCAGGGATCTGGAAGGAGCTGCCTTAGCTCAGCCAGGAAACCTGCCTTCGGCCTCCGTTTTGCTCCCACGGGAGTTCCGGGAGGAGGCAAAGGCAGGGAGCACCCACTGGCCAGGAAGGAGTTCTTCCCATCGTGGCTGCTCGGTTTCTCTGCTCTCCGGGTAGTTATTCTTCGAGGAGAGTGTCTTACTGTTTAGTCCTATGATTCAGGAGAAAGAAAAGACAGCTATGGGGAGGCTTAAGAAAATATGGATCGATGTGTCTTGAAATGTCTACAAGTTAAAGAAATTCTTAGTCACACCTCACCCCAAGTTTGCCTCTCTGGGATTATTTTAGGATTTTGGTAGTTTACGTTTTCCCCAACATCACAATGCATAGGACAGAGCCAGAGGTGCCCAGATTCCTGCTTATTAGACTAAACAGTAAAAGGAAGTCATTTTGGGGCTTCCCTGGTGGCGCAGTGGTTGAGAGTACGCCTGCCGATGCAGGGGGCACGGGTTCGTGCCCTGGTCCGGGAAGATCCCACATGCCGCGGAGCGGCTGGGCCCGTGAGCCATGGCCACTGAGCCTGCGCGTCCGGAGCCTGTGCTCCGCAACAGGAGAGGCCACAACGGTGAGAGGCCCGCGTACCGCAAAAAACAAAACAAAACAAAAAAAAAAGGAAATCATTTTTTCCTTTCAAGAAGTAAGGAGGGGCTATTTTGTTGGCATTTCCCTTTGGGGATGGATCCTGTGTCTGGCTTTGCCTTTTCAAAGGGTAAACTCAGATCCCACCAAGGTGGAGTGTAATATGGATAGAAGCAGTGTCTGGTCCTCCCTGATCTGCTGCAGAAACTTTTGTGTGTCCGCCTTTGCTGGGGTCTGGAAATGCAGCCCTCTTAGCTGCCTTCGTCCTACCTTCTCTTTTCTTTCCTGAAACATGTAGGTACAAAGAGATTTTTTAAAGTTCTATAATTCTTTTCTTCTACATTAAAATGCATTGCATATACTATTTCTGAGTAAAACCTTGGGTGGTGTTTTTAGAAAAAGGATCATAGTAATAAAAATATTTTACATCAGTGTTATATCTACCTAACACTCTTTAAGCCTTGCACATGTTTTAATTGATTTGATTCACTTACTACTTCTCTAAAGTAGAGTGGGGAGGCTTTGTTATTCTCATTTCGGCGGTGAGTAAATTGACTCAGAAGGTTAAGCTCACACAGTAGTAAGTATAGAGCCAAAATGAGTTCAAGTCCATTTTTTTTTTAACCAAAGCATAAGGGACAGAAATAAAAAAATAGAAAGTGATATGGTGATTTGGTGACCAGATCTCTCACAGTTTCTGATATAATAGGGTCAGTGGATGAGCATGGTTCCATCCATTGCTCTCCTTCAAAAAGGCATCCTTCTTTACACAGATGGGTGAACAGAAAAAAATGGATGTTTGCCCGACCTTATTCCTAAGCAACACTCCAGCCATGGTGCATCTCCTTTGATGTACAATATGATCTTTCCACTGAGAAGGCTCTCATCATCTTTTCCATTGAAATTCACATTATCTCAAAAGTCAGCCCTTCCATCATCCCTGTCTCTAGTCGTGTATGATCACTCCTTTCGTTGAATACTAGTAGCCAGACCTAGTGACCTCTGTGGCCATGTGCTTTACTTAATATAACTCATTTAAATCCACAGCAAGGCTATGAAGCAGACGCTTTCATTATCTGCATGTAACAGATGAGGAAACTGAAGCACAGAGAGATTAAGAAGTGAGTTGAAAGTGACATGGCTGGAAACAGCTGAGCTGGGATTCACACCTCTCTAGTCTGGGCTCCAGTCCTTCCTGACTCTTATATGATGCCGCCTTTCAGCCATTATACTGTTAGGCGTCGTGCACGCGTTATCTCACAAGGCAATGCGTGCACTTCACACATGATGCTGTACCATCTCCCTGTAGCGTGTGTCCTATTCTGCCTGAGGTGTGTAAAAGCACATTTTTCTCCTTCTTATACCACTGTAAGCTGCTTGAGTGGGATGACTGTGCTCATCAGTTTTAAATGTCCAGTAGCACCTATTGCTTATACAGTGTACATACTTGATACTCACACATATTTTTGGAAACAAGCTTAATCAACTGGAAAATGGTTTGTTCTCCAAGTATTCACCGAGTACCAACTATGCAAGAAGGCCTATCAGGCCCTGGTGAGCAAGTCAGAGAAGATTCTTCCTCTTAAGAAACTTAATTTTAGTGGGGGAAACAGATGATAAACAAACAGATAAAATAAGAAAACTATCAAGTAGTACATTTAGAAAATTAAAATGGGCTCTGATAGAGAGTGACAGGAGTAGAGGTACTACTTCAGGATGGGGGATCAGAAAGATCTCTGGGAAAATAAGATCTGAGGTGGGCTATGAATGCCAAGGAGTGAGCATGCAGAGAGCAGAGGAAGGGCATTCCGGGTGAAGGGAATAGCTTGTGCAAACGCCCTGAGGCAAGAAGGAGATTAGTGCCTACTTTCTTTGACAACTTGCAGGATTTCTCAACCTCAGCACTTGTCTTAGTCAGCTTGGGCTAGTATAGCAAAATAACAAATATTTATGGTGGCTTAAACAACAAATAGTTACTTCTCACAATTTGAAGGCTGAGAAGTCCAAGATCGAGGTGCTGGCAGATTTGGTATCTGTGGAAGGCCTCTTCTTGATTGTAGACTGCAGCCTTCTCCCTGTGTCTTCACATGGCAGAGAGAGTCTCCTCCTCTTCTTTATGGGAACTAATTTCATCATGGGGCCCCACCTTCATGACCTCATTTAAACCTAATTAAATCTCAAAGGCCCTACCCCCAAATATCATCACACTGGGGATTAGGGCTTCAACGTATGAATTTGGGGGCACACAAATATTCAATCCATAGCAGCACTATTGACATTTTGGGCCAGATAATTCTTTGGGGGCTTTCCTGTGTCTTGTGGGACGTTTAGGAGCATCCCGGTACCCCCCAGCCTGTACACGTTAGATGCCAGTAGTAACCTCCTTCTCTCTAAAATGTGGCAATCAAAATGTCTCCAGACATTGCCAAGTGTCCCCTGAGGCAAAATCACCCCTGGTTGAGAACCACTGAGTTAGAGGACCAGAAGGATGGCTAGAGTAGCTAGAACACAGTGAATGAGATGGAATATGGTTCGTGAGGCTGGAGAGATGCAGCCTGGACTCAGATCATGTAAGGAGTTTAGATGTTATTGGAGGTTCAGTGAAAGCAGTTGGAGGGGTTTAAGCTGGAGCATGGAATGATGTAATTTATTTTGGGGGGAAGAGGGGGAGGCAAGAAGGAAGCCGAAGATCCTGGGATCAAGCTATCGCAGTGGTCCAGGTGATGGGGGAATGGAGATGGAGAAAAGTGGACAGATTCGGGGTATGTTTCAGATGAACAGTTGACCGCACTTGCTAAATCAACAGTGAGAGGTGAGGGAGAGAAGGATCAAGGAAATGACTAATGATTTGAGTCCAGTGACAGGGTGGGTAATGGTGCCATTTGAAAGGCCTTAGCTGGGCCTTGGGACAGAAGGTTTGGGACAGAAAGTCATTCATGTGGAGGTGCCTGCTAGGCAGGAGGGTGTAAAAATCTGGAGACCCAGGGAGGGGTTGGAGATGTGGGTATGAGAATTTGGGGCATGTTGGCATAAATAGGTATTTAAACCACATGACTGAATGAGATCACCTAGGGGTACTGTATGAGTGGACAAGAGAAGGACGGCCAGAACAGAGTCCTGGAGACATTTTAGCAGGCAGAGGAGGAACCAGAGAAAGATCCAGATGGAACTCTCTGTGAGGTAGGAAAGGACAGTGCCATGGAAGTCAGGAGTGTATCAAGAAGGCTGAGTGGTCGTTTGGATGACATAGAGCTCATCTGTGTCTTCTCTATGGACAGTCCCTGTGGATAGGGAAGGATGGATGGCTGATTGGGTGGGTGAGGTGAGGAGAGAGAGACCTAGAAACTTTCAAGGGGATGGCTGTGAAGGGAGCAGAGTATAGGCAGTAGCAGGTGAGGGACCAGGGTCACAGGCATTTTCTCAAGATAAGAGATGGCTGGACATGTTTGTGTGCTGGTACCAGTGGTCTGCGGGGGGGAGGGGGGGCGTTGGTTAGGGGGAGATAGAGAAAGGCTGAAAAAGGCTGACAGCTTGGGAGCAAGAGAGAATCTTGCAGGAAGAAAGTCCTTGAGTGGGATCCGAGCCCAAGTAAAATGAAAAAAATTTTACTGTGGTAAAATAGTTATGATATTTGTCATTTTAGCTATTTTAAGTGTACACTTCAGTGGTATTAATTATATTCACAACATTGTACAGCTAGATTGTACTATTTCCAAACGTTTTCGTCACCCCAAACCCAAACTCTAACCATTAAGCAATAATTCCCTAGTCCTTTCACCCCAGAGAGGAGTTTTTGATAAGAGCAGGACATTTCGTCCCCAATAACAGGAGAGAAGGTGCAGAATGTGGCTAGTGGTAGGGGTGCTGATGGGAAGATAAGAGGTTTCTATCAGATGGCTTGCATTTTCTCATTGAAGCTTGAGGGTGAGGAAAGGCATAAGAGTGTAGGAGGAGACAGAAGCAAGTGTGAAACAGTCATTTGGAGAGTGGGCAAGTGAAAAAGCCAGGGAAGTATTGGGTTGGCCAAAAGGTTCATTTGGTTTTTTTCCGTAAGATGACTCTAATAGTGCTTAGTTGTCCTTAATTTCTTTTGAAACAACTGTATTAGATTGTATTGTGACAGGTTTCATATCAGTGTGCATTTAAAAAAAGAACTTATCAAAATTGGTGAATTTTTGTGTAGCCATTTTAATATTGAAGGTGGAAGAAAAAAAGCAACATTTTCAACATATTATGCTTTATTATTTCAAGAAAGGTAAAAACGCAACTGAAATGCAAAAAAAGATTTGTGCAGTGTGCGGAGAAGGTGCTGTGACTGATTGAAGGTGTCAAAAGTGGTTTACAAAGTTTCATGCTGGAGATTTCTCGCTGGACGATGCTCCATGGTCGGGTAGACCAGTTGAAGTTGATAGCTATCAAATCGAGACATTAATTGAGAAAAATCAACGTTACACCACGCGGGAGATAGCCAACATACTCAACATATCCAAATCAAGCGTTGAAAATCATTTGCACCATCTTGGTTATGTGAATCGCTTTGATGTTTGGGTTCCACATAAATTAAGCAAAAAAAACCTTCTTGACCATATTTCCACATGTGATTCTCTACTGAAACAGAACGAAAACGTTCCGTTTTTAAAACAAATTGTAACGGGCGATGGAAAGTGGATACTGTACAACAATGTGGAATGGAAGAGATCGTGGGGCAAGCGAAACGAACCACCATCAACCACACCAAAGGCCGGTCTTCATCCAAAGAAGGTGATGTTGTGTATACGGTGGGATTGGAAGGGAGGCCTCTATTATGAACTCATTCCAGAAAACCAAACGATTAATTCCAAACAAGCACTGCTCCCAATTAGACCAACTAAAAGCAGCACTGGATGAAAAGTGTACAGAATTAGTCAACAGAAAACGCATAATCTTCCATCAGGATAACCCAAGACCGCATGTTTCTTTGATGACCGGGCAAAAACTGTTACAGCTTGGCTGGGAAGTTTGGATTCATCCACCATATTTGCCAGACATTGCACCTCTGGATTTCCATTTATTTCGGTCTTTACAAAATTCTCTTAATGGAAAAAATTTCAATTCCCTGGAAGACTGTAAAAGGCACCTGGAACAGTTCTTTGCTCAAAAAGATAAAAAGTTTTGGGAAGATGGAATTGTGAAGTTGCAGAAGGTAGTGGAACAAAATAATGAATATGTTGTTCAATAAAGTTCTTGGTGAAAATGAAAAGTGTGTCTTTTACTTTTAGTTAAAACCCAAAGAAACTTTTTGGCCAACCCAGTATATTAGGATTGATGGCCCGTGTCAGATGTCCTCTTTCTATTTGTGTACTTGAAATTGAAGTGACACCAGGCAACAACATTGAGTGTGTTAACTCTTTATTGTGGTAAAATGTACATGACACAAAACTTACTGGTTTAACCATTTTCAAGTGCACAGTTCGGTGGCATTAAGTCCATTCAAATTGTTGTGCAGCCGTCACCACCATCCTTCTCCAGAACTTGTTCATTGTTCCAAATTGAAACTCTGCAACCATGAACTGGTAACTCCTGATGTCCCCTCCTCCCAGGCCCTGGGAACCACATGGGGAGTCTTTCTCCCCAGCAATGTTTGGGTGTAGACATGGAGGGGTGGACACAGGCTTGGTGAGGGAGAGGGGAGCAAGGGTGTTAGTGGTGCTTGTGAGGTAGGGGTTACAGTGGGGGACCATGTAACTCAGGCTCCAGGAGCCAGTGGGATGGAGGGGGTCATGAAGAGTGACCGATGGTGTCTTTGGAGCCCCAAAGATGGTGCTATCTTCTTTCTCTTCCTTCCTCATGATGCTGCAGATGTCAGGAGTCAAACCTCATTTCAAATTTATTAACTAATATGGTTCCCTGTTGCTCTTCTCATCCTGAAGCATGTTCTACAAGAGAGCCCAAAATGGCCACTTGAGTCACCTGGCATGATCCCCTCCCCTTACATGCCACAGGTCCCTAGGATACACACACCCAATTAGGTAAGAGAAGAGGCATATGGTATTTATTTGGGGGAAAAGGTACATTTTCTATGAATAGCATAGCTATGTGAACAGACAGGCTGACAGATGATCCCACTTTATCCGATCACACAATATGGGCATCCACACCGTGTGAAAACCCCCAAAGCTTCAGGAACTTGCAAACGTCCTCCTTGCGTTCTGCATCTCAGCCCTTGCTCTTCCCTTCAAAACTGAAGTAGAGGTGGAAAGGCCCTTTCTCAAAGCCTGTGGGCTGTCTACTCAGAAATTTCCTCTGAGCTTGCCTCTTTTGTGCTCTTCATCTTTGGGGCTGGGCTATTTTCTGCATTGTCGATGAAATCGTCTCTTCTTCATAGCACGTTGATCATCCTTCTGGTGATTGTGTTTTCTGATTTTGTCCATACATTTTTTTGGGGGGGGTATAAATTCTATTCCTGAAAGAGACACTTGCACTGTGTATAAGGCTACATCTAAAGGCTACCCCTCCCACAGTACAGACATCCTGAGGAGAAGGCAGAAAGCCACAGGGGGTGGGTTTTTCCATAACAGAAAAAGCCGAGGCAGGTCACATCTTATGTGGTGACACTGGGTTAACTGTTTGCTAGATAAGCTTAATCTCATGTAGAGTTATGTTTCCAGTAATACTACCATGTTGGACAGTGAAGCCTGTAGTACATACCAACTTACTAATCAGTTACAAGCTTTTCAATTAATATAACATAATTTTAATTAGATTTACTCAGTATCCAAATGATTATGATTGTCTTTGGCTGTGAGTTATAGGAACCTGAATAACCAGGGCTACACAGGTGAAGGGTTTATGTTTCTCCCATACAGGAAGGGCAGTGGTAGGCAGTGGAGGACTGGAAATGGAGATGGGTAAAGAGCAAAGGGCAAACAAAAAGGTCTGCAAAGTCAAAATGGTACAACTCCCATGGCAGAGAAGTTGGCAAGATAGAGCACAATTATATATGTTATTACCCTTCAACCCAACAATCCCATGTCTAGGAATCTACCCCAAATGGGATCAGGCATAAATAGAAAATGACTCATGCATAAGATTATTCACTGTGGCATTACTGATGATTAAAAAAACTGGAAAAAACCCAAACGTCCACCAACAAGTCACTGCTTGGATAATTCATAATATAGCCACACAGTCAAACACTATGCAGTAAAAAAGAAATGAGGAAGCACTACACATACAGCTATGGAGTGATCTCCAAGATTCAAGAATATGAAATTAAAAAAAAGAACAAGGGGAACAACATAGATATAGATATATTGATATATATCCTATTATGTAAAAAATAAGGAAAGAAATACACAGACATTTGCTTATATTTGCAAGGGAAACAAACAAACACATCTACATCTAAAGGGGGAGGAAGGAACAGGTATGGGAGACAAAGATGAAGGTGAGACCACTGTGAATGTACCTTATTTCATACTCTTGACTTTCAAATCATGTAAACAGGTCTTCATATCCCAAAACTAAAATAAAAAACCATTTAAGAAAAGAAGCCTCACCTGGACATTTTCTCTTTCATTTCCTTGACTAGAATTGGGTCACATGGCCAAACCCAGCCGCCAGGGCATGTGGGAAGTGAATATTTTACTAGGCAGGTGACCATCCAAACCCAATCAGGATTTGGTAAGAGAGGAAGAAGGGGAGGGGACTAGACCTTGGGCAGCAACCATGCAGGGTTGGCCCTAGCTACTTCATGTGCCAGAGGATATTGCCCAGACTGGAAACATCTGTGACTGTGACTGCTTCAGGTCTGAGGAGGGCCAGCACTGACTGGACCTCCACCACGTGCAGCTGTACTGGTGGCTCCACATGGACGTTCTTGCCTCATTTCTTACTTTCAAGCCAGGTAGGGTGAGAATGTTCAGGTTTTGTTATTTTACATATAGCTGTCCAGCTTTCCCAGCACCACTTATTGAAGAGACTACTACCAAGAGACTACTACGAACAACTATATACCAATACAATGGACAACTTAGAAGAAAAGAGATACCATGTTCTTGGATTGGAGAATCAATATTGTTAAAATGACCACACTACCTAAGGCAATCTATAGATTCAGTGCAATCCCTATCAAAATACCAATGGCATTTTTCCCAGAACTAGAACAAAAAATTTTTAAATTTGTGTGGAAACACAGAAGACCCTGATTAGCCAAAGCAATCTTGAGAAAGAAGAACAGAGAGGGAGGAATCACACTCCCTGACTTCAGACTATACTACAAAACTACAGTAATTGAAACAGTTTGGTACTGGCACAAAAACAGACACATAGATCAATGGAACAGGATAGAAAGCCCAGAAATAAACCCACACACTTATGGTCAATTAATCTATGACAAAGGAGGCAAGAATATACAATGGAGAAAAGGCAGTCTCTTCAGTAAGTGGTGCTGGGAAAACTGGACAGCTACATGTAAAAGAATGAAATTAGAACATTCTCTAACATAATTTACAAAAATAAACTCAAAATGGATTAAAGACCTAAACGTAAGACCAGCTACTATAAAACCCCTAGAGTAAAATATAGGCAGAACACTCTCTGACATAAATCGCAGTGATATTTTTTTGGATCCATCTCCTAAAGTAAAGGAAATAAAAGCAAAAGTAAATAAATGGGACCTAATTAAATTTAAAAGGTTTTGCACAACAAAGGAAACCACTGACAAAATGAAAAGACAACCTACTGAATGGGAGAAAATATTTGCAAATGATATGACCAATAAGAGATTAATATCCAACATATGTAAACAGCTCATACAACTCAACATTGAAAAATCAAACAACCCAATTTAAAAATGGGCAGAAGAACTGAATAGACATTTATCCAAAGAGGAAAGGTAGATGGCCAACAGGCACACGAAAAGATGCTCAACATCACTAATCATCATGGAAATGCAAATCAAAACCACAATGAGGGGGCTTCCCTGGTGGCGCAGTGGTTGAGAGTCCGCCTGCCGATGCAGGGGACATGGGTTCGTATCCCGGTCCGGGAAGATCCCACATGCCGCGGAGCGGCTGGGCCCGTGAGCCATGGCCGCTGAGCCTGCGCATCCAGAGCCTGTGCTCCGCAACAGGAGAGGCCACAACAGTGAGAGGCCCGCGTACCGCAAAAAAAAAAAAAAAGAAACCACAATGAGGTATCACCTCACACATGTCAGAACAGCTATCATCAAAAACAACACAAATAACGAATGTTGGTGAGGATGTGGAGAAATGGGAACCCTCGTACACTGTTGGTGGGAATGTAAATTGGTACAGACACTGTGGAAAACAGTATGGAGGTTTCTCAAAAAACTAAAAATAGGACTGTCACATGACCCAGCAACCCAGCAATTCCACTCCTGGGTATATATCAAATAAACCCCTAAAACACTAATTTGAAAAGATATATACACCGCAATATTCATAGTAGCATTATTTACAATTGCCAAGATATGGAAGCAACCTAAGTGTCCATCAACAGAAAACTGGATAAACAAAATGAGATGTATCCATACAATGGGCTATTATTCAGCCTTAAAAAGGAAGGAAATTCTGACATATGTTACAACATGGATAAACCTTGAAGACATTATGCTCGGTGAAATAAGCCAGACACAAAAGGACAAATATTGTGGATTCCACTGAAATGAAGTACCTAGGGTAGTCAAATTCATAGGGACAGGAAGTAGAAGAGAGGTTATCAGGGCTGGGGGGAGAGTGGGATGGGGAGTTAGTGTTTAATGGGCACAGAGTTTCAGTTTGGGATGATGAAAAGGTTCTGGAAATGGATGGTGGTGATGGCACAGAAGACTGTGAATGTACTTAATGCCACTGAAACAGACTCTTAAAAATGGTTAAAATGGTAAAATTTATAATGTGTATATTTTACCACAATTTAAAAAAATGTATTGTTGTGAGCAGGATAATGTCTATAACAGGATGAAAAATAATTTGTCCTCCAGGGACAATTGGCAATGCTTGAAAACATTTTTTCACCTAAAATAGAAAAAATTTAATAGACTTTATTTTTCAGAGAAGTTTTAGGCTCACAGCACAGTTGAGGGGAAAGTACTGAGGGTTCTCCTATTACCCTCTGCCCGCCCCCACTGTCAACAGCCTACACGGGACTGGCTGGCGTATTTGTTATAACTAACGAACCAACACTGGCACATCATTATCACCCCAAGTCCCCAGGGCAGGAGACTTACTTTAGGGCTCACTCTTGGTGTTGTACATTCTATGGATTTTGACAATTGTATAATGACACGTATCCACCATTATGGTATCATTCAGGATAGTTTCACTGCTCCAGAAATCCTCTGTGCTCTACCTTTTCGTCCCTCTCTCCTCCCCTAAATCTTTTCACTGACTTCTGGAGATATTTTTGGTTGTCACGACTAGGGGTGGAGGTGCTGCCGGTATCTTGTGTGTAGAGGCCAGGGATGCTGCTAAACATCCTACCAGGCATGGAACAGCCTCATGACAAAGAATTATCTGGCTCAAAATGGCAACAGTACCAAGGTTGAGAAATCCTAATACAGAAGCTAAGCAAGAATCTCTTTAATCCATGACTATGTGGGGTACACAGTAGATACTCAGTAAATACTAAATAAATAAATGAAGTGTTTGAACAACCCAGAGAGAGCTACTCCTGAGTATACATAACATCCAGAAGAACAAAGGGAAACATCACCTGTTAAATTCAGGTCCTGTGGTTGTTCAGTTTGGTGCAGGGGGCTGGCAAGGAGAGGGCATTTTGACAAGGAGAACATGCTGTTTTCTTTCACGGCCACACCTGGAGATTCCATGTGCTGTGTGTGATAGAGTTTGTGCAGATACGCTTGGTAGTCTGTCGGCATTAGGTATGAGTCCTATGACTATTGGGAAACAGCTGGGTCTGTACTGTTTTCTCTGTAAGACAGAGGAATCCTGTGTACGTATTTATCACAGAAGCAGCACTTTTCTCCTTTGTTTATGAAGCATCCAAGAGATTCAGAAATGAAGCCAAGGGGTGGCAAGTTTCTAAACACCACTTGAAAGTGCATTTTTTTGGTCCCCGGAGAGTTTTTAATACAGTATATTGAAGAACTGTCAGGGAGATAACAGAAGCGAGAGACTTTTGATATTTAGTTTGAAACAAAGCATACAGACATGAGATTCAAATCTAACCAAGGGAGGGATTTCAAAAGAGAAACTGGGCCGCACTTCCTGGTTTTCACTCTCATATATCAAGCGAAGCCTATCCTAAGTAACTGCTGGCAGCCTGGCACCTCCTGTACCAGGGGACCGGGTACTTTAAGGCCACAAGTCCTTCCTTCGGAGGCCCCGTTACCTCTGTTGCGTTTAGTGCCATCCTCAGGGGACATGAGCCTCACTTGGACATGGTCAAGGGTATTTCCTGGATTCCGAAGTTGGTCTGCGTGCTACACCCCACACTTGCCTTGACAATACGGAGTCCCTCTCAGCCTTGTCTTCTGAACGTGTGATGTAGATGTGACTGCAGGACAGGAGCAGGGCGGGTTGCTCAAGTCCATGCCAAGAAGAGGAAGATTCCATCTGAGCGCTGGGAGCTCACAGCTCAGCAAGGGAGACCTGTATGCGGATGAACTGTGTGAACCACATGAAAACATGCTGATCTTTCTACTAGAGTATTTTCAAAGTGCTCTGGGAATACTGACGGTGGGGCAACCCTGCCTGGGCATCAGAGGATGCTTCAGAGAGGAGGGGACTTCTTTTAGTCTGGGTCTTAAAGGTTGAATAAGAATGGAAACAGGGGAGAGCAGGGGAACATTCCAGGAAGAAGGAGCACAGATGAAAATCCAAGGGGTTGTAAATGGGACCGTTGTGTTTGAGGGTAAGATGGTCCATGGGATGGGGGTTGGGGAGCTAGTGGCAGATAATGAAGCAGGGTAAGCTGGAGCTTGACTGTGGAAGACGGTCATTAAAATGCAAAGCTAACGGTCAGGGATGCAAAGTTGCACAACTCCAGGGGGTGCTATTCACACTACGGCCTGAGTGAGTGGTGCCCTGGAGTTGGGGCACACAGAGCGCGTGTGGCTGTACCCATTGGCTCAGCGAATTGTTGCTGAGTGATTACTTCTAGATGGTACGCTGACAGCTCTGTATATTTTATCTTATTTGATTCTCACTACACCATGAGGAAAGTGCTATTTCCATTCCCAGTTTACAGATGGGAGCCTGAGGCACACACAGGTAAGCTTGTGCGGCTATGAAGCGGTGGAATTGGGATTTTAATCCAGGCAGTTTGCTTCTAAATCCAAGGCAGAATGCTTCCCACGTTTTGTCACTTACGGCATTCACAGGAAGTGATGTTTTATGACACAAGCGGGTAAATGACAAAGCTGCTCACCATCTGAAGTGCACTCCTGTGTCCCAGGCTGCATCCTGACTGACCTGACGACGGCTGAGGACATGCCCAGGGTCGTGGCACACCAGTGACCCATTTCCGCAGTACCCCTGCGCAGCAGGTGGATCTCAGATCTAGGGAGTACACATGAGGTCACTTTTCCAGCCCGATTCTAGTTATATTATAATTAAGCTCTCAAATGGGGCACAGAAAAAAAAAAAAAACAACACTTTGCTTCAGGGTTCTAGATGGTTGGCTCTTGGTTTTGTAGTTGTAGAGATCAAGGGCAAAATGGTTGTGGAAAAAGCCTGGGCTCTGGAAACAGACAAATCAGGTCTTTATTACATGACCCTGGACAAGGTATTTGCTCTCTCTGAGCCTCAGTTTCTCTTGATGAAAAGGCTATAGTAAATAGGCACTTCACTGACTTGTATTAAATGCAGTAGCTTCTGTAAAGCAGCTGGCACCAGTCTTCTGTAAATGCCAGCCCCCTTCTCTCCTTCCTCTCCTCCCTCCAACCCCGATATTTCTGACTGGGAACTACAGTGAAGCCATGCTGGAGGGCAGTGGTTTGGGGAGAGCCAGGCAGTAGCCATCTATCAGCAAAACCACTTGTCATGATTGATGGGGACTTTGCTGGTGACATCACCCTTCAGAACTCCTTTCTTGTGAAAGTACTCCTGAGTTTTGTTGGTAGAAGTTTATAGCTGTCAAAACTGTCCATGAAAACAAATGAGAAAACTGTCCCACTCTTGTTTCCACTTTTTCCACACTTGCTGTGGTCATCTTGATAATTGTTTAAATATCTGCATTTATTTTATTGTGATTAAAAAACATATAACATGAAATCTACCATCTTGATCCCTTTATTTATTTATTTATTTATTTGCGGTACGCGGGCCTCTCACTGTTGTGGCCTCTCCCATTGCGGAGCACAGGCTCCGGACGTGCAGGCTCAGCGGCCATGGCTCACGGGCCCAGCTGCTCCGCGACATGTGGGATCTTCCCGGACCGGGGCACGAACCTGTGTCCCCTGCATCGGCAGGCGGACTCTCAACCACTGCGCCACCAGGGAAGCCCTGGGTCTTTTTTTTAATTAGTATTCAGAGGAGATTGAGGATCAGTGATACTACTTGAAGACACATATATCTCACATAACAACCAAATAGTTTTTATTCCCTCATAGTTGATTTATTCCACATTCATCCAATTGTCTGAAAGTATCCTAGGTTTTACAAGTTCCCTAAAAGGCCTGTTTACTGAGTTTGAGTTATAGATCAGGCAAAGTGTGAGTAAAGGTTGAGTTAGTAGAAAACCACAAGCACGTGGACTGTTTTCTGCCTTTGAGAAAAACAATCCCCCCTCACCCCCCAGCACAGTGTGGAACTTACCTGTGAAATCCTTGCGGAATGAAAACAACATGGTACCTCTTGTTGGATTTAGTCCCTTGCCCTAAGAAGGGGCTCATGCGATGCCTGTGCTAATCAATAAAAGATAGAAGACTCTGGGTGAGCAGAAAGGAAGTACTGAGGACCGACAGTCAAGGGGTGTTTTTCAGATTCTGCAAAATCAGATTTGTAAAGTCATTATTGTCTATCTGGTTCCGGCCAGTTCACAGAATATCAACAATGAAAGGCCCCTTTTCCCAAGTAAATTGCACCAGGAAGTAGAAATCAGCCCACAACAAATGAGTTCTCTGGAAGAGGCCTGGTACATCTGGTTGGGGCACGTCTGCCTTATTTGGGTGTGATCAGGCAGCAGGCTAACACTTTTATTTTCTTGTGTGTGCGTTTGTGCGCACGTGCACCTATTTCTCATCCCACGTCTTGTTTCCTCCATGGATGGGGGTTCGGAGATGCTCAGCTGGCAGTAACGATGCTCCCTTCCTTTGGGACGTGTTTCTGAGCTGGTGTGTCGCTGGGCCCTTGCCCGAAGATAAGAATCTACTTTCCTTGGCCATTCAGGCCTCTGTTTCTTGGACCAGAAGCAGTATTTGTCTTTCTGCTGGTGGGCATTTATTCATGTTAACCGGTGGGATTTTTCTGGATCCCACACCCTGACAGTAGACTTTGGCTTCGCTCCCAAAGCAAGCCTCCACCTCCCTCCTCTGCCAGCTGCCTCAGTTGCCTGGTCTCTGCTCCCACTACTCAGCAAGCTGTACCCCACACCTCCTTCCTACACCCCCTTCCTCTTCACCTGGAGTCTAATCTCTATAACTTGTGTTTCCTCATTTTGGTTCCCCTGTTCATGGCAGAAATTCAGGATCTGGGCAGACACTTGAAAGTGTTTCAGTGACCACAAGTCATGCAGCCTTCCTCTGCTTGGTACTTTCTGTGCTTACCCAAGGGACAATTAATAATAAATCAATGAAATGTGTTTCAATAATTCTCTTGCCTTAAATCCTCAAAGACGGCTCTCAGGGAGGTATAAGGAAGCGGCAGCCTTCAGAATTTCTTCTGTCCTGCATCTTCAAACAGTTGGCGTTGATTAGTGGCTGTAAACAGTCAAGGGGGTTAGAACTATGGAAGGGGGAAGGCTAAAATGAAACCTGGAGCCGCTAGGTTCAGTTCACTAGATTCTGTGCTGGTTCGGCGCAAGACTCGAGTGCTCCCCAGGTACACAGCTGCCAGAGCAAATAAGGAGTGTCAGTGGTGGAGAAGGAGGAGGAGACAAGGAGGCCCACAAGGGAGCAAGCACTGGGTGTCTGCTGGGTCACGACGGGAGAGAGAGGACCATTGAACCACATCAGTTTTCATCCTTTTGTCATTAAGAAAATATATGAGCTTCAACTAAAATATGGCAGGGAAAGCAAGATGCCTCTTCAGTGATGAACTTTGAAGGAGGAACCAAAGCAACTCTGATGCCCCGACCACAGGCCCGAGGCAGGACCAGGAAAGGATGAGCAGAGTCAGCTAGAGCTGGCGGTTAGGGAGCTGGGGGAAGCTGTGGACACAGCCCGCCCTGGCGTGGCCGCAGGAGGAGGTCATGGGAGAAGGCCCTCCTGGAAGCAAGCGGAATCCTTCCAAAGCTTTCCACTTTCATCCTTTTGCATAATCAGATTTATGTTTCTCTTCCTGTCATATTCTCTCCAGCCTATTTCTAGATGTTAATCATGGGTAATTCCCGTTTTCATTGCATCAGAGTTGGTTATAAAGTGCCCTGTCCGTGACCTCCCTGGCCGGCTTCCTGGGGTAGACAGCTGGGGTGAACAAGACATACTCCCCTGTTCTGCTGGCTCGAGATGGGGGCTCTGGTGGGTTCTGACTGGTGGACTTACGATGTCCAAAAGGAATATCATCAGTAGGCGCACTCCACGAGTGGAGATTATGGTAACTGCTGTTGCAGGGGAGTAAAATCCTGTGCACTTGATGTAGCATGGAGGGAACCTGGAGTACTCTATTTGTATGGTACCTGTTAATAACATCCAGTCCAGTAGGTTCCGTGGGCTGAAACATCCCCAAAGCCATGGGTGAAGATCCATGCATATTGCTGCCCTATAGTTTATGGCAGTGACGTGGGGACATGTTCTTAACAATGATCCACATTAGGCAGGAGAGCGTTTGCTGAGGTCTGATTCAGAACACCAAGCCTGGTGGCGCCCTAGATGGTTCTCCAACTCACCTCATGATCCAGGTTCTGCAGAAGGTGGCGGTGTGGGGTCCTGATGAGGAAGTGTGTTTTGAAGCAGTAAGCGTCGAGCTTCCTTAGGATTCCATGCTGCTTCAGGAGCTACATCAGTTAGCGCAGGTGAATCCTGTTACCTGTCTGCATGTGTGGACAAACACAAAGTTCATTGTCCTCTCATTGAAATGTACTATTATGATTACTACCTACAGTTAATTAAGTGCTTATTGTACATCAGGCTTTATACACACACATACCGTACTGAATGCTTTATCCGATGGTCTCACTCATTCCTGAAAGAGCTCCATTAGCTAGGAATGCCATTATCATACCCCATTTTACAAGCGAGGAAACAGAGCCTTAGCGGTTTCACGGCTCATCATGAGATAAGTGGCAGAACCAGGATTTGAACCCCAGTTCTGTCTGATTCCAAAGCCCACATTCCAAACTACAAAGCGAGACTGCCTCTCACTTTAAGTCTTTGGGTTTGAGTGATTTATTTTCTTCATGTCCAGCGTGGTCTCCAATAACCATCTCTTTAGACCTCTCATTCCTGTTGCCGAAACACTGGCCGGGCTCCTCTTCTGCTCAGAATTAATGATGGTAGGTGGCTGGGGTGACATCCGGGTGGCCTCCCATGGTGAGTCCCCCCATCCAAGCCAAATGGCAAGATCAAGCCCTTTGGGGGTGTCATTTCCTCACCCCTCTAAAAGTAATTCAGTTGTTTCTGCTTGTCAAACGCTTCTGTTTCCTCACTAAGCCCGTGTTAGTCATTGGGATATGTCAGTATGAATGGATTTACTGTGCTCCAACAGCTGCCGAGGCCCAGGCACATGCCCCACACATGGCAGCCACAGGAGCGGGCGGGGGGCCAGCCGACAACCAGGATCCCCGAAACTGCATGCAGGCCCTGAGGCTGGAGACAGGATGCTGGGGAGAAGCTGTCCTTCTGATGTTCGGATATCTGCCCCAACCCTGGCAAAATGATGAGGATACTCTGTGTGCGGCGAGGAGACAGCCCTATAAAACATGTCATCTCCGAGGTGTGGCTCTTCCCCCGCTCGGAACGGAGCCCATCTGTCCAACAGTGTCTGAAATAACACCGCCGGCCAGCAAAGGAGTGTCCATTGTCACATGCGCATTTGGACGGCAGGTAGTCCACATGGGCCCCTGTAATTCAAGTCACAACAGCCTCTTCCATGACAGGGAGGCGGGGAGTGAAAGTGGTAGTTGTGATTCCGACAACCAGGAGGATTGTTTTTCTAAGAATTTCTGCCAGTGGCCATTGAGGATTCTTTGTGTGCGGCACCTACGGGATACCTCAAAATTTAGGCAGCTATCAGATTCCAAATTAAACACCTAGTGCCCCTGGCATGCTGGAGAGGCAGCCTGGTCCTGCGGATCTGTGTGTGGGAAAGGCCAGAAGTTGATTGTGCTGGATGCTTTTATATGGAAATCCTCCTAACAGGCTTTCGCAGGATCACAAATTAGATGCTAGGGTTTGAAGCTAGCAGGCCAATGGAGCTGTTGTTTAAAAACAGAAATAGTCTGCTTTGAACCTCAGGTTTCAGAATTTTCTAGAATGGGCTATTGTGATCCAGTCACGTGGGGATTTTCTTACCGTTTTAACACACATTGGGGCCTGGAGCTGACATCTGGCCTTTTGTCACTTCTTTTTCAGAGGTGAGCAGCGGTCAGATTATAGCAAACATTTTCTCCTTTCCCCTAAATATTAACTTTAACATCTGTGAGGGAGAGAATCGAGATGGTGTCATCCAGGATTGAGGTTCAGGAAAGAATTCTCATGGACACGGGCTGTGAATCACTACAGTTTCATATACTGAACCTGCATCTCTCCTGCTTTGGGACCTTGGACAAATTACTTAGCAACCTCAAGCCTCAGCTTTTTCTTCTATAAAATGGGGATAAGCGTTAACAAGAAGAACTAACTTGTTAGATTGTTGTGTGAATTAAAATGACATGATTGGGCTTCCCTGGTGGCGCAGTGGTTAAGAATCCGCCTGCCGATGCAGGGGACAGGGGTTCGAGCCCTGGTCCGGGAAGATCCCACACACCACAGAGCAACTAAGCCCGTGTACCACAACTACTGAGCCTGCACTCTAGAGCCCACGAGCCACAACTACTGAAGCCCGCGCACCTAGAGCCCATGCTCCGCAACAAGAGAAGCCACCGCAATAAGAAGCCCGCGCACCGCACCGAAGAGTAGCCCTGGCTTGCTGCAACTAGAGAAAGCCCACGCGCAGCAACGACGACCCCCCCCCCCAAAAAAATAAATAAATAGATAAATAAATAAATAAATAAGTAAAATGACATGATTGGGAATTCCCTGGTGGTCCAGTGGATAGGTCTCGGCGCTTTCACTGCCTTGAGCCTGGGTTCGATCCCTGGTGGGGGAACGAAGATCCTGCAAGCCGCATGCCAAAAAAAGGACATGATTTATAAAACGTTTAGCATAGTACCTGACACGTAATCAGCACTTACTATATTACTAGGGTGTTGTCTAAAGATGAAGATGGAAATTGAGTTTTGATGTTTCTTTTTGTTCCCTTATCCCTCTTGGGGGAGTGTAAGGTTTACTCTTGGGTTTTGGTGGGGGCCAGTATTTGAGCACCACAGAAAGGCAGAAGGCCAAGCCACCGGAGGTCAGTTCGTAGAAGCACAGGCGCAGACACTGGGGGGATGAGGCAGCAGCCCCAGTCTTGGAATCTCCCGTTCACCTTCTTTCTGTCCTGTCCTGAATGCACCCCTCATACCTGTCTCTACTTCCCAGCTTCCCTCCACTTTGAGTCTTAGTACCTGCATTTCTCACCACCTGAAGCTTTACTAGAAAATCTAAAAGGCTTGATTCATGCTTGTTCTAGATGGCAAGTAGCTTCAGTCTAAACGTGCCAAGTGGGATTTAGAAAATACGAGGATTTTGGAGAATGTAAGTATTTGTCCTCTCCACATTTATGAGCGTATTCTCTGTCATGTGGCTGTGGCAGTTGATGGGGACACAGGTGATGGAGGCACTCACTGCCCCCACTCTCTAGGAGTCTGTTGTGTGGCGTAGAAGCCAATGGATATGGACAGTTTAAATGTGCCAGTGCTACAATGCAGATCGTCCACGGTCGGGGTGGGGGCAGGCAGGGGCAGTTGGGGGGTGGCTCAGGGAAGGCTTCAAAGCGGAGGTCACACCCAGCTCACTCAACTTGGCTACAGCACAAAATAACTGGGGTTTGAAAGGCGTCAAAGTCCAGAACCCACCGTGCTATTCTATATATGGAATTGTTTCTCTACTTAATTTTCCTATTGTGCGTTTATGTTTTAAGAGAGAAATATATCAGAAAATGAAAGGCCACCAGCTGGGGTCCCTTCGTTATGCTGGATCTCAGGTGAGAGCCGTTGGGTTACATGTTTCCCTACAGCTTCTCCTTCCCGGGACTGTTGGGGGATTTGCAAATTGATGCTCTTGAAGCTTTAAAAGGCTTGCATTGAAAAACCATATTAAGTTAGTATCAAGTAGAAAGCACTTATTTACTTAGAGGTGGTCGAACAACAGAAGTATATGTGAAAGCAGCTTCAGCTCTTAGATTGATCAAAAATAAAATGAAAAGATGTTAAAATGTTATACTTTAAACTCATGAGTAAACAAAAAATACTGTATGTTTTACCCCCAAGTGTATTCATCTCTCCCTTCGAAAGTTAGTGCACACTTAAGGTTAGTGAATAAGAACTAGTAAATCTACTGTTATAATGGCTGCAGATGGGAGCAGAGCATTTCATTTTCTTAAACTCAGCAAATATGTTAAAAACAAGATTAAATTTTTTTGCATTTTGTACATCTACACGTTATTTTATTCTTGAAAAAGCGATATTTTCTATATCTTTTATTTCAGGATCCATCACAGAGTTTTTTGTAACTCCTGATATTGTCTAAAAAAATAGGTTTTTGAATGACTGCTGGTGATTTTCAGGCATTTATTCAAGTATTTCCCTCTGTTTCTAAAATAACATACATAGAAAAGCGATACAACTACTTTCTTAAAGGATTTACCAGGGATTATAGCCTTCAAGTAAAGGGATCCTGAATTCAGTCTGGTTGTCAGTTTGATTAAGAAGGAAGTAGCTCATCTTGGTATAAACATTCTTGAACAACGCTCTGTGACAGTCTGGCCAGGAGCACCGGGTGGGAGAAGCCTTCTAACTATAGTTGGAAATATTCTAAGAATAATTAATTTATTTTAGAATTAGACGTGGTAGGTTTTAAGAAAAGACTTCTTTGTGGGCTTGAGACTTTCCTTGGGTAGCAAAGTGAAATCTGCACACCTGGGGCTCTGTGATGGTGACAGTGTGTGGACTCTTCCCATCCCTCCCTGAACCCTCCATCTCACATTCCTTACTTTATCCTATGTAACCTCCCCGTCAGTAACATTTACACTTACATATTTAAGAAACATGCACTTACAGTTCCTTATGGATTAGCAGCAATTTCTTTACTCTCAGAAGTAAGGTATTTTTGAAATTATGTATTGACAAGAAAGTTATAGGTGAGGGATGTGTCTAGCTAGATCAGGTAGTTCAGGTAAGAAGGGAGGAAGAAAGTTTTGAAGATGTTAGAAACCGTTGTTGACATTTTGGGCTGTCAACTTGGCTAACTGGTAAAAAGAAGGTGATAGTTTCATTCTCTAGTAGGAATGTGAGGTGGGCTGGAAGAATATTTAAGAATTAGGTGATCAAAATGTTGAAATTGTCAGGTGAAGTACAGCAGACAGTTGCAAGACTTTGTTGAAGTCATTCATATGAAAGTCAGAATCCTAAACTAATTCTAAGTGAATGGCATACTTCTTAGTTTACCGAAATTATGAAATTAGTGATAGTAAAACAATGTGATCTGAGCGTTAGGTAATGAGACTGGACTGACCGTGGATGGCTAGTCCGGTCTGGAACATGAGGACTTTTGTGTGTTTTGGACTAGGCAGGGGAAGGCTTGGACAGTCACGCTAGTTTGGGATGCTCTGTGTCAGCCAGGAGTCATGGGAATTTGCCTGCCCTGTTGGTTACGTTTGAGTTTGAATTTGGCTATATATGGGTTCTGTGTAAGATTTTAATGTCTTTCTTGGTTGGAAAGAATCTTTGCATGAGAGCGCTTTTGAGGAATACTGGTAATGAAGCTGGGAGCCATTTAGGGAACTGGCATACGAGCTACTACAGGAAAGGGTCAGATGCGTGGGATTAGCAAAAGGAATAGCCCAGGAAATGGGGAAATGAGCTGGTCTCACTTACCACCACGTGGCCGGCAAAGCAAATTCCAAGCTGTGTGTGCCAGGGAGCATTGTCAGGAAGAGGAGACGACCACACCACTTTCTTTCCTGGTAAAGGATATGAAGTGCAGATTATACCACAGGTGGCCAAATCAGTGCCAAGCTTCCCTCTGGATAATTAAGGCCATGGAGATGAAGCAAGAGATGCACAGTACAAAGATGGTGGATGGGATAAAAGTGAAAATTTACTGTAGTGCATCCAACATTTTATCCACTGTGGCACACAGAGAAAATAATATTTTTATAGTGCCTGGGCAGCTTGGAAGCTCCAGCCATGCCTGGCCCTGTCCAGTCGCTCAAGGGCTGAGGCAATCAGAGGCTCAAGCACACACCTGGAACAAATTCGTGCACATTGACTGGGGAAATTCTGGTCTGGTGAACATCATGATTGCATCGTTGCAAGATGGAGGTCATGGAGCCCTTTGAGAATCTGATGACATTTATGGGCCCTCACCCCTCACCTGAAGGACCATTATGTACATACACATAGAAGTTTACTCACAGTTTCAAGGGATTCATGGAAGTGCTCAAGTCTACTTCTGGACCTCAGGATAAGAACCCTTGCTTTAGGTAATTAATCAAAGAAAGGATGTTGATGAAGAAATGGAGGCAAAGTTATATGGATAAATTCAGCAACTCGGATAAAAAAATCCATCTAAAGAAGGATAGAATCACAGACTCTATCTAAAGGGGTTCTCAAAGACCCTTTCTATAAAGCTCTGGCTTTGGAAATGGTTCAAAGGCTGGGGACACCAAGCAGAAAATACACAGGCCAGGTAATTAGATCCAAACAATTGAGCAAATTGCAATGGTTGAGCAGATTGCTTAGTTCCATGTTGTCTACTTTTTAAAGGTATTAGTGCTAACTTGGTCAGGGTAATTATTTGGTAAATGGTCAGTTCAGTGGCACAAGTTTAACTTCTGAATCCTTCCTTCCAAACCATTTTCAAAAGGAACCTGCTCTAATTCCCTCAGTATGCATGGTGGAATGGGCAGGCCCTGGTGAAGCAGGCTCTTGCAAGTTTAGCAGGCGCTACTTGGGCACTTATTGCCCCGAGAGCTCTGCTGCTTGGTTCGTAATCAATTCTTCTGATTGACTCAGCTTCACTTGCCCAACTAAGCTCCAAGCACCCTCAAAGCGCCTAGAGTCCTATGATGACAGGTACTCAAAACAAGCCATTCAGGGCTAAATGCCTTACCAATTATTTCAGAAACAAAATAAAAACCAGATCTCAAAAGACTAAGCAGTGAGGGAGGGATGGAGTGTCAGCGTTACCTTGAATAATGTAGGACTTCTGTTAGTTTAATCTCAGGTCTCACATCACATGAAAAGTTGTCTCTTTGCAAAATATAGCCTGGAGGGAAATTTTGCCAGTGTCATGCTCTGGTGAGTTAATATGCATTGCAACCGTTTTATAACAGATTATTTACCAACGGGAACAGAATGCCTTGGCACGAGATGCCTTTAAGAGAGCAGTTCTATCGCGCTAGCTAATTCCATATTTCAAAATCATTTTCCACACACCTCCTAGTTCTTGTAGGTTCTCTCAAACTCTTCCCTCTACTGGTGAAATGAAAGAACTGACTAGTAGGTGAGATTATGTTGCCCTCTGGTGTCTGCCAACCTAAAAGAAAGGGCTAGAACTCAAGAAGGGGACAAGAAGTAGAAGTAAGATAGAAACAAGACACTCCATACCATGAGAAAGATGGAGGGATGGGTAGGTAAGGGAAGGGAGAGAGAAGAAGGGAGATGAGCCTGACATGGATCCTCTTCTTGCTGGTGAATGACAGGTTTTCAACTCACCATTCTGGCTGAGGAAGAGAGTGATTGCCAGGGCTATTGGCCTGATCAACCTGGAGCCTTTCTAATCTGTGATGGAAGAGTAGGTTCATGGAGGGAGGGGGCTTGGCTTTTCCCTTTGGAGAACCAATGGGGAAGAAAACTGGGTGATGGCTATCCATCAGAATTGCAGATGCCTATCTGAGGACCCATCTGTTGAGATGGAGACTGAGATTTCCATCCCTTTTAGGAATCTCCACCAATACCCCTAAAGGGGGGCAGGGCCTCACTGTCTAGCCCTCCAGTATACGCCTGGGCACGAGGGCCTTGGTTTCGGCGGTGGGATGGTGGCAGTACCACTGGTCCTTGGGGTTCCTCCTTACCCCTGCTGTGCCCTCTTGCCCCATTGTCAGGGCTTGCCCACTCGATAGCTGTGCTTGCCAGGGCACATGAGCAGGGTCTGGTTGGCTCTATTAAATCTTGAATCATTTTTGGATGCATCTGTCCTGTTCTTGCCTTTTTAAACATTTATTATTATTATATATTTTTTGCGGTACGCGGGCCTCTCACTGTTGTGGTCTCTCCCGTTGCGGAGCACAGGCTCCGGACGCGCAGGCTCAGCGGCCATGGCTCATGGGCCCAGCCGCTCCGCGGCATGTGGGATCTTCCCGGACCGGGACATGAACCCCCGTCCCCTGCATTGGCAGGCACACTCTCAACCACTGCGCCACCAGGGAAGCCCTGTTCTTGACTTTTGATGCTCTATACAGGGACAGGCATTATGTCTTCTTGCTCAAACTGGAAAGTCGGTAGAATATTGTTGATGACTTTTGCTTATAGAAACAACTGATGACTATTCAAAGAAATCAATGGAAGCCTGGAACAAAAATGTGGGCAAAGTTTGGGCAGAGGTATGGGGAGGTCAAGCATTCCGTCTTTGCTCAAGACTAGAGGAGATAATGGAGCCGTGGAAAGGGATCCTTTGGGGAGCAGAGCCCTATAGGGAACAAGGAAAGGACTAGGGATTCTTGGTTACTTGCAAAGAGGCAGGAAGTAAGGCAAAAGAAGGAAGTGAAGTTGGGAGAAGGGGGCACCATCACATGTAAGTTCTTTTTGTAGACTTCCTTCCTTGCTCCCTTCCTTCCTTCCTCCCTCCCTCCCTTCCTTCCTTCATTTTTTAGAATTTCTTGGCTGCACCGCACGGCATGCAGGATCTTAGTTCCCCGACCAGGGATCAAACCCAAGCCCGCTGCAGTGGAAGCGCAAGTCTTAATCACTGGACCACCAGGGAAGTCTCTCTCTTGGGATCTTTAAATCCTTGTTTAAAAGACAGTAAAGCTGGGACTTCTAATGTATTCCTCAGGCTGACAGAACTCTTGAGTGAGAGAGGCATAACAGTTTGGCTCTTAGCACCCCATTAATTCAAGACATTATTGAATGAGTGGATGAAATATTATAACTCACTTTATTATTGGTTTTCAAACAGAGGGCATATATGGATGGTTAGTTAAGAAGAGAAGAAGGGAAACAGATTATATTTTTTTCCCACTCTATGACCATGTAAGAAATTCAGGTTGGTGCTAATTAGAGTCATGGAAACTATGAAAGACTAGAAAACACAAGGGAGGTTTAGAGGGAAAAAAGAAAGCCAATGGAATAATTTTCAAAAATAGCTAATTCATAGATTTGCAAATTATTTTAATTTATTAAATCATTATGCAACTGAAACAGAAGTAGGCATAATAATAGTAGTTTCCTCAAGCTCTTATCTATAGAAAGGTAATACGTGGTGGCAGGGGATTGGGTCAGGAACCCTACTGGGCACTTCCTGCTTCTACCCCCAGCTATTTTCCCCACAGGTGGGACAGCTTAGATGAATGCATATGAATACCTAGGGTTGGCTTTTAGGGCAAAGAAGCTGCAAAAGGACACTCTGAGCCCTACGTGGGGTGTGTGTGAGATCCCACCCGTTTTACCTCAGTGCCTTCCAGGTGAGCTGTGCCTTTGAACTTGGGCTCTTAGAGCTCCCATTCACCTCAACCCACTTCCCTTGCATTTGCTTCCTCAGAGAAGGTGGCTTAGTTTATGCTACTCTAGCACTGGTTGTACCAGTAACCTGCATGCTCTTTTCTAGAAAAAGATTTGGTGAGACTCATCGTATTCAGACTAGGTCATTCCTTAAGAAATCAGTTTGTTTTGGCTTTATTTTGTCAAAATACGAGCTACACCGAATTGGATCAATCATTTTGCTAAATCCTCCCGCACCCCACCCTTTCCTCCTTTTTAAGTCAAAGCTGTTTTGGATTACCCAAGCAACAGAATGATTTACAAAACGAAAGAGAGGGACAATCTATTCTAACAGATGGAAGGCAGTAAAAAATATTTATGTGTGCCTGGCCGATGCGGACTTCTGGAGAGAGTTCACTTATGAACTGAAAGCTAGGGAAGCGAAAGATGAAAATCAGCCCTCGGGGTTCTGATTTCGAGCGCACACCTTCTTAGGAAAAAACCACCTTCATTTTTTGGTTCCAGATTCTGTATTTGTCAAACAAAATTATTAGCCTGGACGCCTCTGTTGGTGATGCTGTGTAGAGCTGTAGTTGATCTCTATGAGGGATTCTCAGAACTGGGGCTTGGAGGTGGCAGTGGAGAGAGAGGGGCTGGGGGCTGGGGGGGTGGGATGGGTAAATCCTTAAAAGGCAGTAATCCTGTCAGTTTCCAGGGCCAGGGGTTGGGGGAGGGTGGTGTCTTAAATTTGAACTCTTCCTAGGCCCCATCTTTTCCTCTATATTCTTTCCTCACTCAAATAATAATGCGCTTGTGAAGAAAAATATTTTTTAAATTAGAAAACAGCAGACAGTTATATATGCCCGTCTCATCCTCCTGCTGGCGCCTTCCACCTCCCAGGGCTGGGCTGGGTGTGCAGGAGATTTAGGGCTGTCAGGGTCGCACTTGTAAACCCGCTTGCACCCTGGCTGATGAATCAGTGGTAAAGCCTGGCTCTGTAATATCTGTATGGAAAATGCAATGTTTGCACAATAAAGCTCTCTAGATTTTTAAACTGTAAGAGTGAAGCCAGTTTACAACCAACAGGTTTCCCCCGTTGCCATTACCGCAAATAGTATCTTATTTCGGCAAAATGGTGGCAGCCAGCAGGAGGTCCAACAATGAAGATTTTAATCAGAAAATTTAATTTTATATACAATTCAGTTTGTGCATGGTGAGAAATGTTTCTCACGGCATGAACTTTCAGGACTCGGCTCTGAGCAAAAGGAGTTTCAATTTATGTAACGCCTTTCTCAGCACACAATACCCCGAAGCACTTCCTGGTAATATAAGGCTCGCGCTGCTGCTGCAGACTCTCTCTTAAAATTACCCAGGATATTTATTTGGAGCAATTAAAAGAAGCGGCTGCATTCCACACAAATCCATGTTTACTGTAGATATTAAATTAGCCAAGATTTCAGTGCCGAGTGGCTGCATTGGGCTCTCTGCCTGGATGTGCTCCCTTGTAAGGCACCTTTCCACCTGGGCTCACTCTGTTTGCCAGTTGACTTGTAAACTCTCGAAGGAGAAGCCTGAATTGAAAATGTTGACAGAGCCTTTAAGAGAAGGGCCCTGGAGGAGTTGCCTCTCAGGCTGGGCCCAGGAAGAGCGGTGGGTACAGGGAGGAGAGGAGGGTCACAGGCTGTCCCGTGAATGACCAAGAGACGCCAGCCCTGGACTCACTTGCTGGACTTGAACATGGGTTGGGTCCAAAGGGTGCAAGCCTGCTTTTTCGGGGTCGGGGGTGGGATGGGAGCAGGACCTGTTCCTCTGGGTGATGGCGAGGGATATCACACACATACTCGGTAAGACAAGGCAGAGGGAGACAGCCAAGGCTTCTCAGGGAACAACCCTCTCAGTTGAAGAGAAGACAGGAACTCATAAGTGAGTCGTCCATACCGAGGTCCAGCTGGGAGGAGGTAATGAGAGCGGCTCCAGAAATAGGGGGTCTTAGCCCTGAGTTAGGAGGTGGAGAAGGCAGACAGGAGGGACTGTCCCTGTGGTCTCACCCTGGGCTGTGTGCAAGGCCCCCTCTCGGCTTATGGGAGTAATATAAACCCTCCAGTGCCCCCTCCCATCGTTTCCTAAGAAGGTCTGTGACAGAGTCCCTGTGCACACCTCAGGCACCCCTCACTCCCCATTCCTCACCCCTCCTACCCCGCTGGCCTTCACCTATTCCCGGCTGTCTGAGCCCATATGACCTTGAGTTCATTGGCAGTTGTGTTGAGTGGGGGCCCCGGTGCGTTATTCAGGAGCACCCCAACCCTGTTTCATGTTATGCAGGACCCTGGGGGTGAAGTCACAAAGGTGCTGTGCCTGGCTGGCGGGAAGACGGCACCTACCCTTCACCGAGAGCCCATTCCAGCTGGGGCCACTCACATACACGATCACATTCAATCCTCACGAGAATCTTGAGGGAGGTTCTATATACCAAGAAGGAATCGGTGGCTCAGAGAGGGGTTAAGTTACTTGCTTAGCTGAGGTCACAGAGTTAGCCAGTGGCCATGGACCCACAAGGGAGGGCAGAGTAGAACCAGCTCGACTGGTGATCTCTCAGGAGTGAGGGCTGGCAGGCCACGGTGGGAGCTGGCCTTCAGCCCTGGGAGAAGGGCTGTCACAACCGTGCCTCTGGCAGCAGGGTGACAGGAAAGCTGCCCAGTGTGTCCAGTGAGAAAAATGACCCTGAAGCTGACCCTAAGGTAAGGTTTAGGCCAGAGACATGGAGACACAGAGACTGGCACTGCCTGGGGCCCTGTTTGGAAACAATTCTGAGCCTGATTCTAGACTCAGTTGGAAAGGATTCTGAGGTTGATTAGCCATGTCTGCCCTGGACCAGGGATAAGGGAGTAGTGGTTATTTAGAATGAATTTGCAGTCCTCATCTAGGTGTCTCTTGGCTTTGAGAATTTTTTTCTTTTGGCTAAATGGTCATTATTTTCCACAAACAGACAGGAATCTTACCTTTCCTTCCCTGATTAACCCGAGTCCACAGTTTTGGAGTTGTTTGGTCACAAGTCCTTTCTGGGGAGAATCATCAGGCATGCACAAAGAGAAAGCCAAACAGAGTTCTTAATGAGAGTTTAAAATTCAGAGAACATAGGAAAGATTTATTTGTATTTGGTATTTAGTACAAGCTTGGCACTATCCTGAGTTTTACAGATATTAACTCATTTACTCCTCACAACAACCCTATACGATAGGTCCCAGTATTAACCTCATTTTACAAATGGGACAGTTAAAGGCCAGAGAGGCTAAGCAACCTGTCCAAAGTCACACAGCTTTGTGAACTCAAGCAGTCTGATGCCAGAGTCCACATGATTAAATCATACCGTGCTGCCTCTCTATCAAGTTCCTATTTCTGTTTTGCTTTCCTGGTGGTATTGTGCCTTGTGCTTCATGTTTGTTTTCCAGATTAGACTGTGAACTTTGAAGGAAGGGATTACATTTTACTGTGTATAAGTACCTGACACATAGGAGGAGCTGAAACATGACTACACTGAAACATGACTATATGAAACATTAGTGGTATGATTTTAGGAATCAATCACGTTGTATTTGAGTCATTTTCTATTTGTGTGTCTGGCTCCACTACTAGAGTGAGCTTCTAGGAGTGGGACTCTGAGGTATTTATTTCTATATCCCCACTATCTAACACAATAGAGAAGAGACCCTGTCTCATTTGTTCATCAATTCATTAACTGATTCATTCAACAAAAATTTATTAAGAACAAGTACCATGCTCAGTGCTAGGAATGAAGAAAGTAGATAAAATTTCTGTCTCTGTGGTTTGATTCCAACCTCACAAGGATAGAGAAAAATGATGCTGACATTCTTTAAATTGGACACATTTGTCTATTTTTGCCAAAAATAATACTAGATTATTTGTCATCGTAACTTATCAATTCCCTCCTTTCCATAGTGTGTGATGAAGTCGAGCTGCAAACAGTTATTTTATTCCTATTTTATTTACCAGGAGCATTGGTGGCCCACATTAGTCAGATCTAATATTTAAAGGTAAGAGAAAACCCTTTTGGCGTAGAGCCAGTGGAAGAATTACTGGGTTCCCACAACGTGAGGTAGGGCTGTTTCATCCCCTTTTGTTATTATGAAAAGCTTCAAGCACTATTAAGTGATGACAGAGAGTGCACTTGGCTTCTGGTACTTCTTTGAAGGCTTGCCTGTAGCATGCTGCTTGGAAGCAGGGGTGATTCCACAAATGGTCAGGGAGCCACCCTAACCGCCCTTCGCACCAGGTCCAGGTGTGTAAACAGAGCAGATGGGCCCTCCACTCTGGGAGAGGGAATTCCGAGGCTGGACAGCTGGAGTGGAGAATCACAGAGTTCAGGATCTCTCTTCCCTCCAACCGAGGCAGTATCTCAAAAATTCCCTCAACCACTTTTCTAATTCTCTGAGGCTGCTAACTGCATCAAGATCTCTCCTTATGGAGAAGGAGCAGGCTTTTCCCCAGAACACACAGGTAGTAAGTGGCAGAGGGGGGACTGGAAATCAGGTTACTTTCATGCCAATCCTGGGCGCAGCCCACGACCCGACACAGCCAAGCTTGTCCTTCCTGTGACAAGAAGTGACCGTGGTGCCCAAGCCAGAAGGAGTCCTTGGAAGCCGGTGCCTGAGTCCTGGCAGCAGGAGGTTTCAGATCATATGAAAACTTCCTGCCGGGGCCTCTCTACTCAGGGCCTATTAGGTTTAACTGAAGAACGATCAAAAGCAGTGTTTCAAACATAGATTTTGTTTATAATTAGCTCTAAATTAGTTTTTTAATTTTTGATATATATTTAATGAAAAATTTGGAAACACAAAACTGTACAAAGAAGACAAAATGAAAATCACCAGTAGTCTCGACATCCAAACACAGTAATTGCTAACATTTTGGTGTATTTTTCTTCTGTTGTGATTTCTTTTTTTTTTTTTTTTTTGCGGTACGCGGGCCTCTTACTGCTGTAGCCTCTCCCGTGCACAGGCTCCGGACGGGCAGGCTCAGCGGCCATGGCTCACAGGCCCAGCCGCGGCATGTGGGATCTTCCCAGACCGGGGCACGAACCCGCGTCCCCTGCATCAGCAGGCGGACTCTCAACCACCGAGCCACCAGGGAAGCCCTGTGATTTCTTTTTAACATGGTTGTAATCACATTATAATAGTAATAGCAGCTAACATTTGTTGAGGGCCCTGATGTGTCAGGTACTCAACTTTATATGTGTTAACTCAATTAAGTCTCATAACAATTCTATGAGATAGGTGCCACTATTACCTCCATTTCACAGATAATAAAACTGAGGCACAGAAAGGCTAGTTCCTTGCCCAAGATTACTCAAAAGTAAGCAGTAAAGGCCAGACAGTCCAGCTCTAGACTCTACATGTACAGCTTGGTATCTGGGGGATTTTTTCTGAATTTTTTTTCTCTTTGATTTTTAAAAAATTAATTTTTTTTTTACTTATTTCTTGTTTGGCTGCATTGGGTCTTTGTTGCTGCGCGCGGGCTTTCTCTAGTTGTGGCGAGCGGGGGCTACTCTTCGTTGGGGTGCACAGGCTTCTCATTGTGGTGGCTTCTCTTGCTGCAGAGCGAGGGCTCTAGGTGCGTGGGCTTCAGTAGTTGTGGCACATGGGCTCAGCAGTTGTGGCTTGCGGTCTCTAGAGTGCAGGCTCAGTAGTTGTGGCGCATGGGCTTAGTTGCTCCGTGGCAGGTGGGTTCTTCCCAGACCAGGGATTGAACCCGTGTCCCCTGCATTGGCAGGCGGATCCTTAACCACTGCGCCACCAGGGAAGTCCGGTATCTGTTTTTGAACAAAGCTTTTTCTTATTTTCTTCAGAAACACAAGCTTTAAGTGGCTGCCTAATATTCCATCATGGTTTCCATGCCTCTGTAATTTAAACGACGCAACTGTGAGTTGTGTTTGTGAATGAGGCTTTTTCTGTATTTAGGATCACAGAATTTCCCAGATCCAGATGTAAAAGGCACAAGTGACAATAAGTCTGTGGACACTCATTGCCAAATATTTTCCAGGAGGACTACCTAGCCTCACTGCCATCAGCCTTGTGAGTGCTGGGCCTTGGAGGTTATCACTCAAAAAATGATTTAGTTTGATAGTCAAAAAGCTTATTGCTTTAAATTTTCTCTGGTCCAATTTCTGACTACTCTTGTAATAATGAACTTTCGCTCTCATCCAAATTCTGATTTTTGCCTAGACTTATTTTCCTCACTTCTAGTCATCCTTACTTAAAACAACAACAAAATTAAATGGTAACACACATTTTTCTGATTATAAGTGTCCATTTTAGAAAATACGGATAATCCAAAATCCCATCGTTACATTTATTTATTTTATCGTTCATCTTATTTCTTGGCTATCACAGTGATATGGGTTCACTGTAGCCAATTGGGAATGTACAGAAAAGAGTAAAGGAGCAGAAAGTGAAATAACTAAGCAGGGGCAAACTTTTCAGCAGTTCTTGCCATTAAAATTTTTTAATCTTTTTATAAACTTTTTCTTTTTATGGGAAACTACCTCTAAGATACTTTATTCGGTTTTTTTTTTTTGGTCTCAGGTCTGGAGGTATGATCTTGGTTAATTTTCATGTCTGTTGTAAAGGATAAGAAAGAGTAATTAGAACAGGATGCAGGGCGGGGGTGGGGAGGGAGAACCAGAATAAGAAAGGCTTTAGCCACCCACCTGCTTTCCCTTCTGACGGAGCTACTGGACACAGGGGCCTTAGGGCCACCCTCAGGTTACCCTCACAGCCCATCACTACCACAGTGACGTCACTCACCGCAGGCACACAACAGAAGCTCAATTAGTATCTGCTGGAGGAGTGAATTAATGAACGTATTCTTATGCAGGTATGACCTATACTAACGTACCATCTCCTAGTAACTCTACAGCTTTAATCATTGCATCTCAGCATTCCTTTCGTTAAAAAAAAGAAAAAGAAAAAAGGTTTGCATCTGTGATCCCAGGTCCTGGCCTTATTAGGATCCTAGAGGATCGGCCAAACAGAGGTCTTTCAGCCCAAGGCAAATAATTGAGATCAAAGCTTCCTGGATCTCTCCCGGGAGGTCCTTGGCCCTCCAGTCAAAGTGACTGGAGCTCTCCTTTTCCCTTCGTGATCTGCAAGCACACCATCCCGCCATCCGCCATCCCGGATGGGGAAGGGGGAGAAGGAGGCAGCTGAGGAGGAGTGGGAAAGGTGAGGGAGGTGCTGTTTTGGGGGGAGGGGGGTGAGGGTAAGCGATTACCAAGCTGTCTCAAAGGCCCGCGGAGCCCCCAGCTGAGGCTTCTTACCAGAAGGAGCCCTTGCTCTCAGCGCGGCCCCCCTTTGCTCTCCTGAGGCCATCAGAAGTGATAGCTAAGCTCACTTCTGCCTTCATGGGGCTGTGGTTCTCACTCGGATGAGTTGTTATTTGATGTTTCTTTGCTTCTGTTTTTATAAAAATGGTACAATGTAAAGCTCTATGGTTCATATGTTTTGTGATCATCAGATGACACTAGGAGAAATACTGCTTTTTGCCTATATATTTTAAATATATGTAAGAAAAATAAATTGCAGAATATTAGTCAAGAAGCATGACACTGCCACTGCAGAGGGCAAACTTAAATGAATTTTCAGGAAGGGCAGCCATCTACACAAGTATACCTTATTTTAAAAATTAAATGTGAGACGTTTCAAGGCCGTGATTATTCCAACCTATTCTATGATCAGTCAGGGATGTGAATGTGTATAAAATTAGAAAGTGTATCATGTGGGAAGAATCAGTCAACTATCTTACAATTCATGTGGCCCAAAACATAATTATGGAAACTTAATTAAGTTTGCTTTGAAGTTTAGCATGGCCAGGAGTTCCCAAATCATGTTACAGTGTTGTACCTTAGACAGTTCTAATGTAAAAGCCATGTTGCATCTTTCAGAGTTTTGTTTGGTTGTTTCTCTTTTTAATCTGCAAAATGATGGGTGAGACTAGAGTATTTACTAAATGTTCGCCAGGTACTTCTAATATGCAGCCAGGGTCTAGATCATTGGCCTAGATGATCTCAGAAGTCCTTCTTTGGTACCAAAATGCTGTGGTATCTATAATTTTAAATCAAAATAAATAAGAAAATCAGATTCACCTAGCAGATAATTCTAGTTAAAAACATCTTCCTAAATTCAGAGGTCTCAGAAGTCCTACAATGAAACTTACTTCATAAGTGGCCCAACCCTCATGAAATATTTTGGGCAGAGCTTATGAATTTGGAAAGTTTATGTTTGTTCCACATTTCAATATTCCTATATGAGTTTTAAGTCAATACCCCCAAAATTATTTTTCACCTTTGAGAGTCAAGATGTGGTCGAAGTTTTTGATTTCCAGGTGGAAATCAGAAGGCTTGAATGAAAATGTTTATGGATAAAGAGAGGTGAGAAATAAAGATATTGAATCTTTGCCATTAGCTTGGGATGACAACTCCCTGTGTGTGTGTGTGTGTGTGTGTGTGTGTGTGTGTTCGCACATGAGTCTCTGCTGGGATCCGGGAGGCGCAGCTGATGTTGTGGGAATATCTCATAGAAACTATAGGGACAGATGGTGGCAGGCTGCAGCCATGGGACCAGCATGCTACTGATTTCAACCTAGGAACCCTTCTTATTGAAGACTATGTCCCCAGAACCATCAAGTTTTAAAATGTAGTTCAACTGGAGATGGTTTTTATTTTCTTGTTATGAAACCCGGGCTCCCACATTCTGGACTCAAAGTCTACTCAAGAACAGTATCTGTGGCAAAGAGATGTGAGGTTGAAGCCTCTCCAGGAATAAGTCAGGAAACAGAATGATCCAAGTTTGGTATTTAGATTAGAAATACAAGTGGAAGAAGTAAGGTTACCATCAGAAATGTGCATTTCTAAAGATATTCATTTGAAAGTTTTGAAAAAAGTAAAGCTCATGCCCTGGGGCTCCTGGGAGTATGTACAAAATACAATAATTAAATTAAGTCCAGCAGTTAAAATTCCTCATAAAAAGAAAAAGCTGGAGTGCTTCCCAATGGGGAATGCTTGACTTAAAAGAAAGGTTTTACTCTGTGGCCTGAAGGTCAACAAACTGGGACTCTGTGGGAATGTATAAAATTTCTTAAAGGGGTTCTCCAGTCTTTGTTTTGTTGAAAGAAAATAAAAGAGCAAAAAGGGACAAGTTTTGAAAATTCAAAAAATGAAGGTGCAGTCCTAAAATCATCATGATTTTTATAAACGCAGCACTGGAGGCTATGAAAACACGCTCTTTTCTGAGTACTAATGCAACACATATGCTCTTTGAGAAGGAAGGGAAAAGGCCAATGGCGCCTTTTGAACAAACTGTTTTCAAATGTGCTCATTTTCAGAGGCAGTGCACGCAAATTCACGACCCATTCATTTGCTACTTATTTTGAAAATAGTCACCTTAAATATTCTCATAAATATATGTCACAGTTTAAAATTCCTTAGGTGATACAAAGACTGATTGTTTTTTAAAAAGGTCTTTATGAAGCAAAGTTGAAATAAATGATTTGGGGGGGGGTCACATCCTCAGTAATCTTAAATGGAATGTTTATCATAATTTGAAAATACCTGTTTTTATAAATAATCATTTATTGTTACCTTTCTGGTAACGTCCTCCCCCGAAATAAAGTTAAGAAAAGGATAGAAATGAAATTTTATATCCATAAACTTTGTCATGTGTAAGCACCATTCTGGGTTCCCACGTGAGTTTCAGGCTGCACACTCAAATGACTTCTAAAACATAAAGAACCAATAACCAGTTTGCCAGGTCCTCATCTTCTTTATCGCTTAAATAGAATCTGAATGTTGGCTCTGCATTAAGACAGCATGATCAAATGTAGGACATTAGAAATAGCAGCTGTGGCAGCAATATTTAATTTACTGAATAATTAGCAGCCTCACTGACATTTCTCCGTTGATTCCCAAAGTACAGCATTAGCTGTCCTCTGCACTCAGGCGCTCTGCAGTAAAATGGGCCAGTAAACTTCCTGTGCCAAGTTCACAGTAAATGAAGGACTACACAGCATCCTGCCAGCAGCTCACAGCTTAAGACACTAGATTTACTTCCAAAACACGGAAAAAACATTAGAAATCATTAAAAATGTACATTTTTACCCACTTTTGTTTTCTTTCCTACATTTGTTCTTTTTTTTTTTTTTTGGTTTGGGAATTGCGATGAGAGGAAGGAAGGTAAAATTGTAAGAAAAAGGAAATGGGAAATGGAAGCAGGACAGTAGCCGGAGGAGGGACTATATGGAATGAGAGGTGATGCACAGAATGATGGGGGCCATGAGGGGAGGGCCGCAGGAGTAGGGAGGGTACAAGAGGAGGCGTGGGGAGTGAACCCGGCTCTGTCCTTGAGCCTGTGTCCTGCTCCTTTATCCCTCCACTGGAACGCCTTTCCTTATGCCACCTACGACATTCTCCATGGCCACTCAGCCACTCCCCCCGCAGCGCGCCATCCTGCAAAATGTGCGAGGGACTGTTTGTGTAGTCTGGGAGGGGCAGAGAGGGGGGGCATGAAGGCCTACCTCAAGGAGGGACTTGCCTGGTTGCCCAGCTTCCTGGTTACACTGGATGATTGGCTGTTTGAATTGTGATGAGTTCACATACCCGTGCCAGGGTCAGGCAGTGTCTCTGAGGCAGGCAGCTGTTGAAAAAGAGGCTTCAGCTATTTTCTTGTTGCTTCAAAAAACTAATCTAAAGCTTCCTTCATCGGGAACTTAATGTGAAGCTATAAATCTGGGGAGTTCTCGGGTGTGCAACTGTGTGGTTTAGTGGTTTCATTTCCAGACTTTAGTTGAAGTCTTGGTTTTGCCAGCTGTGTGACCTTGAGCAAGTGCACTAAAAGGGCCAATATTTGCACAAATCCGGGAGGCAAGACGTCTGATGGAGGAACAGATGTCTCAGGGCCTAATTGTACTGAACACACCTTTAGCGAGTTCTTGCGGGGGGGTGGGTGGGTGGGGTGGGATGGGGTGGGGAGTGAGAGGTGAGCAGGAGAGGGATCTGGGGTACATGGCAATGTCCACTGTTCAGGGCCTCCACACTGCTGTGGGACACACACACACACACACACACACACACACACAGTACTACAACAGAAATCTGATCCAATGCAATGGAAGGACTGGGAGAGGGCCAGCAAGCTGTCTCTGGGTAGTTGGGAAGACTTCACAGAAGTGGTCTTCAGGTTGTGTCTTGAAAAATGGTTAGGAGTTTATTGGGTATGATGGAGAGGGAGGGATTACAGCTTGTGTAGGGCCTTTGCACAGGAGTGTCAGGCCCTGCAGCCAGGCACCGTCCAC
Organism: Pseudorca crassidens; assembly: GCF_039906515.1. Taxonomy (NCBI): domain Eukaryota; kingdom Metazoa; phylum Chordata; class Mammalia; order Artiodactyla; family Delphinidae; genus Pseudorca; species Pseudorca crassidens. The sequence goes on from NC_090313.1 coordinate 11,598,980, forward strand.
CTGCCCAGTGGCCAGGGCCCCGTGGGGGAGGCGACGTGTCGCTGGGCTGGTGTGGAAATGCCAGTGAGGCTCCTGGTGGCCGGAGCTCCCTCACACCACACTGGGAAAGGTATCACAGAGCTCCCCTGGAAGCTGCTGCATGAATTCCAGTCCCTGGAAATCCCATGGAGGAAACAGATGTGCTCTTCTCCTCGTCTGGGAGTTTGGGTTATTAACACAGTTTTCCCAGAGATTCTAAGCCAGAAGTTCATGTTGGTTTTATGTTCTTCCTTCCATGGAACTCAAGAGCCCATTAAAAAAAAAAAAAAAATTAAGCCAGATGCCTAGAGTGGACAGCCTTCTGAAGGAACTCTCCACCACAAAGCTATCTGAAATGGAATGCTCGTTTCTCTCTTGATTCCTTTACTGTGTCTGAATAACTAAGGCAATTTGATTCATTGTTTAAAAACAAAACAAAACCCAGCAAAACCAGCTATGTGGCATTATGTAGACAAAAACCAAACAATCCTCCCTCCCCCTGACCGCCCCCGCAAAACAGTTTCTTTTCCCTGAATTTCTCCCCTTTAGCTAGGTATTTTAACATCACGATATAGTCAGTGTTTGGTCTCCTTTGTTTTCATAAGATGGAGTTTTCAGTATATCAACTCTCTTATTTATGTAATGAAGGGAATCTGGAAAGTTCCTTCTAGGGCTTAGACTAATCTCTGGGACCATCTCCAGTTTTCTATACGTCTACATGCTGCACACAGTGTGAGAGAGAAACTGATTTTGACTGACTGAGAAGTATGACATTGTTGCAGGATTCCCCCTCGGTCACTAGGTAGGCACAGGTGATTTGAGAGTGGGTTGCTTTCTATTCTTCCTGGTGACAGGAAGCTTTGTCTTTGACTCAGGTTTGGCAGTTATATTCCACCAAGAAGTGTGGCCCCTCTGCCCTTCCGGAATGCCCATCCTGATTCCTGAATGAGAGCTCACGCTGGAGAAAACTACCTCGAATTGGCCAAATTCTGCCCTAAGACTGAGCACAGCTTTCCAATTCCCTGTGTCTGGCTGAGGGCAGAATGGGGCCAGGACCCAGTGTGTTTGATCCTTTAGCAAATCTGACAGGCTGTTTACAAACATGCAGAAGGGCTGACTTCGTTCCTCAGACCTCAGGCAGGACTCTGGTTTCAGGACTGCAGCCTGAAGGAACTCATAGGGACCAAAAGAATTGGGGAGGAGATAAAATAGTTGAAAAAAGTGGCTGGTTTTCAAAGCATATGGCGAGTTTTTCAAACGCTTTAAATTCTTAATTCGCTCCTCTCCTGTTACTGTCCCTGTAGTAGCCAATGGCACTTCTTTTTGTTTTGACATTTGACATTATTTTACGCCTTTGCTCCTCCTTTCACTTCACACAAGGGCATTTTAATTTTAAAAGAAAAGTGCATCCGGAACCAGTCCTACGGCTTTCCGACTAGCTGTCTGGCATCCAGTCAGGCTCAACAGATGTTTGTTGAATGAATAAACGAATGAATGAAGTGATTCTCTAAAAAGTTCCGAGAAATCTTTACTTTTAGCAAAGTTTGGGTTTGTCTTCTGTAAACTCGGGATTATCACTTAAAATATCCTCTGTGGATTTGATAGGAAAATAGGCAAAGTTAGGATCTTTTGAAGAAACTCCACCAAAAAGCTATCTGAAATGGAATGTTCCTTTTTCTCTTGATTCTAAAACCGTGCTTGAATAACGAGGGCAATTCCACTCAATGACTGAAAAGCAAGGGGACCCAGATCCTCCGCTGGTCCCCCGGCCAGGGATCGGCTCCGAGCAGGACAGGCTAAGGGCGCCGGGCTCCGGTCAGGGAAACCAGGACCCGCGAGATGCGCCTGGAGCTGGCAGGTCCCCCAGGGCCTCGTCCCGGCGCCTGGCCGCGGCGCCGACTTCGGAGGAAGACACAGGGGCCGGCCGGTCCCCAGGGCGGGCGCGAGGGCCCCGCGCAGGTGTCGGGCCTGTGCGCGGGGTGCGCGGGGCCTGGGAGACCCGAGAGAGACGTTATTGTTACACTGTAACGAGTCTGATTAACATGCTCCTGACACTTTCTCTTAGTTTCTCGGGCTCCTAGCAACAGCGCACAAAGGCGCGGGATTGTCCCGGGCTCCGCGGGGACACGGGGCAGCCTTTGATCTGCCACCATTACAGCGGGGCTGCGCGACAAGCTCGCAGGCTCCGGGCGGCCCGCGGTCCCGGCCCACTGCGCGCCCCGGCCCCGGCCCACTGCGCGCCCCGGCCCCGCCCGCTCGCCCGCCCGGTCGCAGCTCCGGGAGCGGCCGCCGCGCACGACCGGGGCCACGGGGCGCACTGGCCGGGCTCCGCCGGTCTCCGCGTCGGGGCGTCCCCGACACCGGCGGACTCGGCGTGTCCCGGCCCGGCGGGCGCACGTCCTTCCGACGGGGCGCGCGGTCCCCGAGATCGCCGGCCCTCCCCGTCGCAAGAAGTAAACAGTAAAACCGAGCGGGTCGCTTACAGCCGAAGAACACAGAAATTAAAAAAGGGCAGGCGTGAGCGACAAACGAATCCCAAAAGATTTTGTAAAACATTTTAAAAAGTAAAAAAAATCTGTAGGCTTCAGCCCGTTTAGCTGAAACTGGGCTCGATCGGCAGCAAACCATCTAAAGGCGCTAAAGATGATTTCGGTTCCTTCCTACAAATCACTTTCTTTTCGTCGTTGGCAATTCTTATAGATCCATAAGGAAATACGTTGCCAAATAATCGCTGGAATTTAAACAAACTCACCACCACCACCCGTCACAGAACACTAAAAAGCTGCCCGGTCCCACCGCGCAAGCTTTCTGGTACTAAGGTATTTGAAAGTAATTTATTCTCCATTTGTTTGCTCTCTTAACCCCCTATCCCACCCCGATTTAAAATAAAGCGCGGAAAGAAAGACCAAGGTTTTAACATTTAAGTGTTGAGGTCGGCTGATTACTTTCCCCCTAAGTTGCAATGTGAAAACCTGCCGGGGTGGGGGGGAGGGTCTCAGGGCTGGGAGGACAGTGTCCCCCAGCCTGGGGCACAAGCTTTGCGGTTACAAACCGGTTCGGTGACCCTCCGCAGCATCAATATGCACAAGATCCTGCTGTTAATCTCAGAACCTGTTTTGTACCATCAACTGCCTCCCAAGTATTATACTAGAGGTAAAAATCAAAATCAGAACGGAAGACATTTAGCTTTCCAAGCTAACCAGAAACCATAGAAGCAGAATGCCCTTCAAATGAAAAAGCACGTATTAACTCTTCTCCTCTTAAGACATCATTAGAAAATTCATCGTCCCTACTGAAGGTCAGTTTCCCGAACTGCCGAAGAACTATTAGGGGCTGGAATGTTCATCATAATATTTTAGAAGAGAAAAAAAAAGAAAAAAAAAAACCCTACACGGTCTATTCCATTTACGCAGCAAAATATGCCAGGCAATGAGTTACTTTCAAATTCAAATTGGAGGCGGCAAGTCTTCGTTGTTGAAGACACTTTTCCCAGTCAGTCCCTGGAGGAGAGGATGTCAGGGCAGTTAGCGGTTCAATACTTGTAAATCTGAAGGGAACCGCACCCAGATGCGGGGGAACTTCCCAACTTGCGCTCAGGGACAGTGCCTGACTCCGGACTCTGCTGGAGTTCCTCTCGCCATTTCAATAAAACATGATGGTACTGATATAATCCTCTATACATTAAAATGAGGTTGTCACAGATTGTCATTAAGACCTCAGTAAAACAATGAAGACATTACTGGGAACCCCCCCTCAGGCAAGGTATTAGGGAATAAAACAATCTACACCACTCGGGTCCTATTGAGATTAATGAAAAAATTATGCCAAAAAAATCTCAATTTCATTTTCCCGTGACGGGGCTTTGCATACATACAGTCAGTCTTGCCTTACACCTGATGATTTATTAAACTAATCTGCAGTGATCACCACTGATGTTCTCAACTCAATCTTGTCCTGGCTCATTTTCTAAGTAATTGTTTCTCATCAGTTCTGATAATGTTTTAATAGTGTTACCCATAATTTAGCCCCCAAGAATTAATAACAGGGGGGTAATACGGTGAAGCAGCTTGTGATGAGCTACACAAAATATAAACAGGTACGGTTTTTAATTAATCAGATTACTGCAAGGTTCTCTTCTTGCAGTCAGTCCATTCCTAGCTGGGAGGAATTCCCCAGGTTGGGCACTGTCACATACCGAGTGGGGTGAGCTCACCCAGCCCTCCCTCCCACCCTCCCTGTATTACCTTCACCCACTCGAGGCACCAGAGAGATGTGGGTGGGAAAACAGTGGGGATACCTCTTGTCTCCCAACATCTCCTTGCCTTTGTTCCTCAAGGAATGAAGCATGATGGATCTCTGACTCTGACTAAACCCTCTTCTGGGTCCCTCTTGTAGGGTCTGTGCTCAGAGAGTGGGACCTTGGTCCAGATTTTTGGCTCTAGTGTGTCCCAGTGTCATGATCCTATCATAATTGGGACCCTGGGGTTATGAGGAAGATGATAAATCTGACACTCAGGGAGACTTAAACAACAAGGTGCTTTTGTTGGAACAAAGTGTGGTTTGAGATAAAGGGCGTGGTGACCAGTCCAACATGGTTGGAAATCTAGGAACCTGTGGGCCCGTTGGTGATGGGGGTGGGGAACACCTAGTCAGGTCCAGGCCCTCAGGGCCCCCTGGAGACCTTGCTGAGAGGATTGCTCTTCCCGAGGTCTGCATGCCTTCACCCTGGCATCTGGGGTCCCTTAGATTGGAGGGTTTGGCTCTCAGTGAGCCCCAGGCTCGAGGAGGTCCATCTATAGGGTTTGGGGGTTGCCTGTGTAACAGGGGTGGAGACTAGAGCGTCGCCCTTTCTTCCTGTCAAAGCCTGAGGTGGGGTTATCTGGACCAACACATGAGGATGGGCAGGACAGTGGAGTTGAAGTGGAGGCTGCCTGTAGGGAAGTATGAAGAAAGGCTTTTATTATCGTCTTTTGTTTAAGACAGGTCCTGCCTATGCTTCCAACACCCTGAGGGTGTCAAAATGAGAGGAGGCTTCCCTCTGCCTTCTGAGCGGTCCTCCTGTGTTTGTGTGCTGAGCAGTGGGGTCCAGCTGCGTGGGCACCTATGGTCCTGGTCTACCCTGTGCACACCGACTACCACCCTAGGCGGGCACAGCTGCGCCGTGGGTTGCAGGGATGGCTTCTCCTGTAACTGCTGCCCACTGTCACTGTCCGCAGCCCTGAAGCCCAGTTTGGCTAGAGGCCAGTCATCTCCCAAGTTGGCTGAGACACTGTCTTCCTCCTTCCAGCTCCTCCGAGTGAGGACGAGGCAGGCTCCCACCTTTCTTTCCAGCTACGACCCATGCTCTCGAGGGGTTGGGGGGTGCGATGCCCTGGGGAGGCAGGGCTCCAGCGCAGCACATCCCATCTCAGTTAAGAGCCGCCTTGTCGGGCCCCGTGTTTGAGAATGTTAGCGTCTCAGAGCATGTGTTTCCCAGAACTGCCCAGCCTGGATCAGGTTCCTCTGCATGCCTGTCGGAACTGCCCTGCACTGGAGGTGGATGTTGTATGACCATACGTGGGCCTCTCCCACTTTGCTTTGGTTCCATGATGCCTTTCCTTGTATATAACCTTCAGCCCTCCTCCCCTCTTGGGCTTCCTGGAGGAACTGGAAGGGGTAGGGGAAAGTAGACCCCTGGGTGGGGCACATGGTAGGGGCCACATAGGAAATAAACTAAAAGGGCGTAGGAGGTAAAAAATGAAAATAAAAAACAACTGTTTTCTATTTACGAATTTAAATAAACAGAACAGCCTTCCCCGCGGTGTTTGTCTAAGGGTAGCAGCTTTGCTGCTGTGTAGGTCATGAAAAGGTTGGTGTAGAGTTTAGAACTTCCCATTCTGTTAATTTCTTAAAGAACAGTCGTCCAGAGTCTCCACACAAAAGCTCATGATTTAATGAGGAGCAGAAACAAAATCTCTGATTGTTGGTGTTTCAAATTTCATTGGCGTCCTCTGGCAAACACAAGTTGATCCTTCGCAGCTTCAATACCCTTTAGCCTTCAATATAAGAGCACATGCTGAATAGGGAAGAATGGCTGGTTGTTATGTTTATTTACCCTTACTACAAGCTGGGTTAACCTCTTCAAAACAGCTTTACTAAGCCCGTTAACCACACCACCCATATGACCTGTAGCAGCATCTCTAATGTGATGCAAATCTCACAGGGGACCATATGCACCAGCTCTGTGGCATTGTGTCTTCTTAGAGGCTACAAGTTTATTGCTGAGGGGGCCCTGTCCCAGCCATACATTTACAGGGGGGAAATGGCCTCAATGGCAAACAGTTAAACAGGGAAATAAAGGGAGAGAATGGATGGTCTTGTGCTTCTGCACATTTATTTTTTAATTGCTGGTAACTGTTGACCCAAAGCATTCACCCAGGATGAGGGCTTTCACAGTGATCACCTAGCAGTTCAAGGATAGGGATATTTCATTTTTGGGGGTGGTGGGGTGGTGGAGGTTAAAGTAATCAGTTTTGAAGATTTATTTTTAGAAGATATCTATATAAACCAGTATGGTACTTAATCAACTTTTCTATGCCATCTCTGTTGTTTTATCAGATTACTAGTGAAATAAACACCAACGCTTCATTGAGTTATTATTTTTTAAAAGGTTGGCCTTTCTTAAAACTATTTCTGGTGTCGAGTGAACAATGCACAACGTGGGAAACATCTAACATGAGCAGGGTGAAGGGAGTATACGTATTTGGGAAAGATCTGTTTCATTAAAGACCAAACTTCTCCTGGAACAGCCCATCTCTCTCCACTATTTTATCTCCCTGCGAAATCATAAGTCTGTACTTGTAACACATTCGTGAACAATAAAATCATAAGCTTGGAATCAAAAAGAAGAAAGTTCATTTTTAGAGGAATAACTGGCCAGTGAGATAACCAAAAAAAAAAAAAAAAAAAATGTGATTAACATGAACTGTAAATGAAGAAAGGCTCCCATTTGGCATACTAACAAGTTGCCTTGAGTATTATGGCTTGTCTTTAAGGAACCCACTGTATATGTTCAGCCCACCTGATGAGAGCTTCATTTAGCAGATCATTTTTCCTTGATGGAGATGGCAAGCCTAACAATGTTCTGGGCCTGCTTCAGTAATGGCATGTCGATCACACTCCCTCGGAAAGTAAAGGCTCCCTGGAAGACAGAGAATACAAACTTCCTGAAAGAATGCTCGGAAATTACAGGCTTCCTTTCTGCACACACTTGTACAACAAGAACATTTTAGATTCCACCTGAATTATACTGACTTTCCTACCCAACTTTTGAGAAAGCCAAAGTAAATTACAGGGGAAAGATTTCTTTTTTCCTCCTAAAAAGGAAAAAAAAAAAAAAAACCACTTCAGCATTTTAATGGAGAAGAAAAACATCAGGCACAAGGTATTGGAAACTGCTCATTTAACTCTTGAAATCAAGCAGAAAACAAGGGTGGAAGGAAAATGTAAATAGTTCCTTATATACTTTTTGAAATACTGCATAGAACTGTGAAAACAGTAATATGCTCTGGCAACTGATTATTGTTTGAATAAATAATTGTATGATCAGGTTAAAGGAAGAATGCTTCCTTCTTGTTGTAACGTAATTGAGGGGTAACACTATCATGTGATGAGAAAATGTAAGGTAGGATTATACTGAGTAAAAAGAAATTCTTCTGTTGGTACACACTTTTGCAGAAAAGGATTACAATGACAGGGGACATGAGTCTGTAACAAAAAATCATAGGTCTGTTGAATGGTTAGCCTGGAAAGAACCTGCGATCTCCTGATTTATACCCATTTTACAGATTCACTTTTTAAAAACTTCTGCAAATACTCATTGAATGTGTCATGTGATCTCAGTGCTGTTCTAGATGAGGACTCTGATGCCCAGAGTAGTTAAGTGATTCTCCAAGGTCACTTGACTAGGAAAAGATAGAGCTGGGGCTAGTACTTGGGTCTCAGAACCTCAAGCCTTCATTAGAGACTCCCACATTATGATGATAAGGTAGTTTCTTTAGTGCCTCAGAAAAAGAATTAAATGGACAGAAGCAGTATGAATCTGAAATTAATGTCTGGTTATTCATGTTCTTTTAATCATTTCTTTTTGCTGTTTTCAATTACAGCTCTTCTTAATTCCCCTTCTTTCTACCTGTTGGTAAGGATGCTGGTGTGAGTGGGGAGCAGGTGGTCTTTTGAGACCTGAAGGTGGGTTGGAGCAATTATAATCCTTGGTGATGGTCCATTTGTATATACTGCCATCCATTTCTGGATTTTACAAGTACCACCTCTCAACAGTCAATGTTGTCATTATTCAGGACTTCTGGGATGGTCTCCTGGGCTCGCTGGAAACCCTCATCTCTTATAATAACATAGAGTTATACACAGAATGGAGGTTAAAAAAAATTGGCAGGGAATCCTTAGCAGTGACTTTGAAATTTGTTTTTTAATCAAGAGAGATTTAAAAGTCATTAGGATTAGAATTCTCACCAGTGCTTAGCCTTCTCAGCCCGAGAATGAGAAATCGGATTCATATGAACACCTGTGTTGCCTAAAATCCTATACCGTTAGGTCATTTTCCAATCTGCCCATTTTACTATTTATACTCCCAGATTGGTCTGTGCCTAATTTCATTCAACCTAGAGCTAATTTTAGTTGTCTCTGTGACCATGATGAATTTTATGAATTTGGTTAGAAGTTCTAAGGATATTCTGTGGGTTCGCATGACATGTGAAATCAGGGCATGGGACTCGTGCTGTTTTACAAGGCGAGAGTCTAGTTTTCTTATTGGAGTATATGATGAAGACCAAAGGCCTCCTGGTTATCCATCCACCACGTGGATTCTGGCCCTGTAAAACAGCCTGTGTGTCCTGCTAAAGCTTAAATAATAGGCTAATAATAACAGAGATGAAATTAGCCTAGATGCACATGAAATCAAAATGATGCACGGAGAATCAAGATGACTTGGCTTTGCGTCTATGCCATGTTCCCTGACTCTGCTTTGGATTCCACATGCACGTCAAAGATGCAAAATATTTCATGTAGTTTTTCAAGACAGGGAAATCATTTCTTTCTTTTATGTGGCAGATTTTGCTTGACTTCCTTTGTTAAGCTTAAGCTGGAAAACAAAAGTTAACATTTTTGTTCTTTGTTTCCTTCATCTCTGCAAATTGAGGATTTTAGTGTTAAGAATCAAGACTTCCTAATACGAATATCCTCCTGCTTTCACATCGACCTAGAATATGGTTGGTTTTTTAACATATGGATCTACATGTGAAATGTGAACAGTCTGTTGGTCAGGATTTGGAAGAATGCAGCTTGTCAAAAGCTACCTGGATTTGTGGGGAGGGTTTGAAACATTCCTTAATGTGTGATCATAGATAAGTTTCGGTTTCACAGCTCAGTGCGTTTCTGAGAAACTGGTGTACCATTTTGAAAAGAAGAAGGAACTTCCATCAGCTTGAAGATTCAGAATATAATTTGGTTTAAAATGCCTCTAAGTAGTAACTCATTCATGGTTGAAAGCCTTAACAACCATGACTACAACAATAATAATAGCTATAATTTCTTGAGCAGTTGCTAGCCCCAGGACTGTGCCTGGTCCTTGACATGTTTTATTTCAGGTAATGCTCGTAAAAACACTGTGAGGTAGATACTATGACCCATCCCCATTAACAAATTTTTTTTTTCTTTTCAATTGTAGTAAAAACACATAACACAAATTCACCATCTTAACCATTTTTAAGTGTATGAGTCTGTAGTGTTAAGTAGATTCACACTATTGCACAACAGATCTCCAGAACTTGTTCATCTTGCAAAAGTGAAACTCAGTACCATTATAGACAACTACTCTCCATTCCCCCATCTCCATCCCCTGGCAATGAGCATGTATTCATTTGTTTCTATGAGTATATATCCATCCCCATATTATAACTGAGGAAACCGAGGCATGAAGAAACTTGTATGAGTCTGCCCTGTAGCTCACTAAGTATACAACTGGTATAAAACCTAGCTCTATTTGATCCAAAGCGTGTGCTCCAGGCTTACGCCCTGGGCTTGTGGATTGTTCTCCGAGTGGGTTGCCTGGCCGCCTGAATCAGAATCATCTAATCGGGAGGTGGCTTGTTAAAATGCAGATTCTTGGGCTCCATCCTATCAGGTTTCATGCAGAAGGTCCGAGCGTTGGCCAGGAACCCTCTGATGATTCTAATGCACATTGAAGTTTGAGAAGCTCTGTGTTTTAGCTCTCCTGGGTAGAAATGGTTAGGCTGGCTTTTAAATGGGTACAACACTCCATCCCTGCTCTCCAGGACCTAAAATTTGCAGGAAGAGCATGGAAGCAGGTGCCATAAAACACAACAAGAATTAGAGAAAAAGCCAGTGTTATGAATAGGGAGATCAGAGGCCTGAAAAGGCTGCCCTTCTTACCAATCAGGACCATGTTTGCCATTTCACACTGTTGACTTAGACATGATATTGTATACCTAGTGCATGTCATGCGTTTCCCGCTAGAGCTGTCATGGGGCTCCACCTCTGTGCACAACGGGCTTTTATTCAGCAATTACCTATTGAGTTATTTGTTGTAATAAATCACTAGTCAGCCACTTTGGCACATCTTACTATACACATGTCTATGGCTTCAGCCTCCTGGAAATGAAGAGCAGTATCACCTTTGCATAGGTGTTGTCTGTATAGGAAGGAAAACAATTACTTATTGGGCTGTACTTTTTCTAACATCTGGGTCATTGCCTGGTGGTAAGATAGGCATTGAAATAACATGAACTTTATCAGACCTTGAAGTTCTTCAATGGGGGAGAATCTGACTTACAATTTGATGGCAAAAGGACTGGTGATCATGATGGTGGTGATGACAAGAGTAATAACATTTATGGGAAATATTCATATATTTCACATTTCTGGCACTTAGCACTTGAGAATTTTTTTCTGTAGAGTACTAAAAGAGTACTTTTCTAACATCCATAAATTGATCTAATTCTTTCCCTACTCATTGTATTTTCAAATAACTTCTTTGGGCATTCAGGGAGTTCTCTTTGGCACATTCCCATGCTGATGTTGCTGTGTCAGAATTAATGATAACATTTTAGCACAGCTGCTATATGTCTTCTTTTTCAGAGTGACACTTTATTTCTTCCTCTATGATGCTAAGTCTTATGCCCAATAAATTATTTACCTCATTACAGTTCCCAGTGAATTCCTAAAACTTTTAGTCAATGTTGGTCACTATGGAATTTGTCTTTAGGACCTTGGTTATACCCTCTTCTTGCTAAAATCTCTCAGGCCCAGCCCTGACTTCCCATCACATAGCTCTTCCTTACTCCCAAAGTTAACTGCTCCTTGATACCCCTCAAAATGGGGAATATGATGCTCTCACAGAGACACAGATGGGCACTGTTTCATTCTTTCTTTCCTGTTTTTCAACCTATCACACTTGGAGTCCTTGGACAGGCCCTAGTATGGCCTTGGTCCCCTCACAATTTGGTTAAGGGGTAAGGATTTAAGTTTGGTAACCAGGCACCCAAAGCTCAGTGTGGAGGCTGCCTGGCTCCCAAGCTGGCTAGTAGAGGTCTTGCTGAGAGAGTGCTGGGATACCTTCCTAATTGGGACCGTGATGTTATTTTTCTAAAATATCAGATAAGATCATCCATTTGCTTAAACCTTGCTCTGGTTCCCTTTGGACTTACAAAATCAAGTGCAGTCTCCTTAGCTGGGGGCCCAGGGCTCCCCACGGTGAGACCAGGCCCTGCCTCTGCTCTCAGCTTAGTCTCCTGCCAGTCTACACACACACACACACCCCCCTCTACACCTCTCCCACAGGCTCTGCTCTCTGCTCTGATAGTCCTTTCCCTGTCTGTCCAGCAAACTGCTCCTTATGCTTCAAGACGTCAGAAGATGTCATGTCCGTGAATCAGTTTTAGACTTCCCTGGTTGGGCTCATTTCTCTCCTTCCTTCCCTTATACATCCTCCTGTAACAACACTTGTCACATTCTACTGTAATTATCTGTTTACGTCGCTGTCTTTCTCACTGTGTTGGGAAGCCCTTGAGGACAGGGGCTCATATATCTTTGAATCCCCAGAATCCAGCACCCAAAACATGGTTCTGAAGCTTGTGTCTTTTGTGGGGCCTGAGCTGGGTGACTGAGGGGACAATGACTTGGGAAGATAGAATCACTCTTACCTTTCTGCTCTCCTTTATCTGCAAGTGTCTTTCTGTGCCACTTGATCTCTCCCTGGTCTGGTAATACTCCCTGGTCAGTTGGCCAACACTTGCTGAGCCTCCAGTAGGACACAGGGACTGACCTAAACAAATGTGATGTTGGGCTGGGGTCAGGTTAACTCATGCAAATGACTTAACGGTTAAAGTGCAAGCGAGTCTATCTGTAAGTGGGGCTTAAGGAATTAGAAGCTGCAGAGAGAAAGAGCCATCAAAACGGGGTGGTTTGGCCTCGGAGGGGCTTTGGGGAACAGTACTTTATTTATTTATTTAGCTGTGCCGCATAGCATGCGTGATCTTCGTTCCCCAACCAGACACTGAACCTGGGCCCTCAGGAGTGAAAGTGTGGAGTCCTAACCACTGGACCACCAGGGAATTCCCAAGGGAACGGGTACTTTTAAAGTCAGCTTTAGAAGGTTAGAGATGCCAAATGAAGGTCAAGAGAGGGGCAGGGGAAAAAGAGCAGTGTATCCATATGTGCAAGTGGGGTTGGCCTTCTGTGTTCGACAAGAGCCCCCTGTACTTCTGGTCATCAGTGACTCAATAGATAAGCAAAATGAAGGATCACAGTACGAGTTACTGGATCTGTCTGTTGATGAAGGGGTTTCTCTAGGGCCTGAGGAAAGGGAGACTAATCTAGCCTCAATGAGAGCAATCTGGAAGAGGGACAACAGACTTTCCTCACGACAAAGCACACAGGACTCAGTCCCTGCTTGATGCAGCCAGACTGGGACCCACAGGGCTCCCTCTGTTCTTGCTCCCTGCCCTGGGGGACCCAAGGGGGCCCTGGACCCTGAGGGGAGGAAATTGAACCACTTGTTTCCTTTCCTTTATTCTGGGTAATTTTTTCTCTGTTCTAGAGTAGTCTGGGGATCCAACAATCTGATTTACAGATAGAAAAATTGCAGTTCAGTTATTAGTTCATCTTTTTAAAGCAACTTATGAGTAGGATAGGACTAGAATCTTCGGTTTTTCACCCCAAATCTCAAACTCTTCCCACTAATCAGTATACCTCAAAGCATGTCTGGTAACCATGGTACATAAGATGATTATAGAAAAAATTAATATCAAAAAATTTTAATATACATTATTTTACATATACTATATTTAAAAATTTATTTTGATGTGATTTATAAAAAATAACTAGCATATCTAAACTGTTATTTCAGAGATTTTTTTTTTTGCGGTACGCAGGCCTCTCACTGTTGTGGCCTCTCCCGTTGCGGAGCACAGGCTCCGGACGGACGCGCAGGCTCAGTGGCCATGGCTCACGGGCCCAGCCGCTCCGTGGCATGTGGGATCTTCCCGGACCGGGGCACGAACCCGCGTCCCCTGCATCGGCAGGCGGACTCTCAACCACTGTGCCACCAGGGAAGCCCCCAGAGATATTATTACTTAGAATGAGGCTGAAAAAATTAATGACATATAGGTAAGGCCCAGATAAGCAAGTATGTGAAAATGCAATTTTAATAACTGACTTGGGAATAACTGAAATGCAACGTGCTTCCATCCTGAGTTTCCACTTGGAAGCTTTTACTATAATTATTATGATGGCAGAAATACCAAAGGATATTTTCAGTGAGAAAAAATTCACTAATAAAAATGTGAATGACATTTTAAGTCCTCAAAAAACCCAAAGCATTTGTAAGAAGGATTAAAGGAGGTGACGTTTGATCTTTGTATGTGCTTCTGAATATCAGTAACCCTTTGTTTTATGGATAAATCATCTTTTAAAACTGCCATCGAGAGTAAAAGAATACTACTGAGGACTTGGGGAATAGAGAACATGTTTTTCTTTTTTTAACACTTTAAATTGTAGTGATAATTTGATAGGTATTTTAATATTTTGAATTAAAATTCAATAATCATTCACTCTATGACCAGAGAATTTACAGATCTTAATATATCTCTACTTGAAATTTCTAAAAGCTCAACTGAAGTCTTTCAACATGGGCAATTCACATTTGGCTAATCTGTCCTTACTACTAGCACTGAAATTCTCACAGGTGATATTCCATGGCCTTAGATGGGGAGACCCTTTAAATGATTCATAAGAATGTAACAGCTGAAATATTTGAAGGGGGTTTGTTTTGTGCCTGACTGGGGAATATAGTGACAGTTCAGGCCTACTGAACTGCTTCAACAGGATCCCTTCAGCCCCTGCCTCAGAGCACAGCCTCTGAGGGGGTGTCGGGTGCTGGGTATCCTGCATCCTGGGCAGCCTGTTGGATTTATTTTCCAAGTTCTGAAAGGTGGAAAAGTCTGGAGAAGCTCCCTCCTTATCCCTCCCCCTGTCTTTCCCCTGTGGCTCTCTGGCTTGAAAAAAGAGCACAGAACCCTCCATGGAGAATGGGATGGAGGGTCCTGTATGCCCCCCAGTGCAGTTCCAGCTGCCAGGTCAGTGCTGCCTGAGAGGATGTGGGGAATCACCTGTCCAAGCGGCCCCTCTGTATTTAATTCTCTTAAATCCATTTAAAAGAATTTAAAAACTTATCAGCCGGAGGAGATACGAATCAGATGCAGGTGACCAGCAGTTGGGAGCACAGCTATGCCGGAGGCAGTGGTGAAACAGGACAGTTTTCAGCAGACGGTGAGAAGGAAAAGGAAGACTACTAGTGAAGACAAATGGCCTGACACGTTTATAAAAAGAGGAAATTCTTTGGAACGTGGGACCTGAGTGGATGTAAAATGAAGGGACATCATTAACATCTTGCTTTTTAAAAAGGAAGCACGAAATTATTTAGCTTTAGCCCTACACAGGAAATAGAAACACTCATGTGTTGGACACTGGTAAGATTAATTTGGGACTTTACCAATAGTTTTACGAAGCTGGAGGAGTAAAGAAGAATAAATAGAAGATTTGGAAGATGAATTTGGCAGGGAAGATGGAGGTGGCTGAACAGTAGGGAGGAGAGCTGAGGTGAATGTTTAGGTCAATTATCTTAATATGTGACCAGTCCTGAGTTGTCTACTTGCCCAGATGGAGGGTCTCAGTGGACCAGAGCATCCTTACTTCACAAACGGATAGGGAGACCAAAGGTGCCTTCTGTTTTTAAAATTCTTCTCAGAACCCACTAAATGCAGGCAACAGGATTTATCTTTTAAAATATTCAGGCAAAATGATGAGACAGGAATAGACAAGTCTTTATTTTAAATATCTTTTGAGAAGGAAATCTGGAAAAATCAGGCCAAGTATGCCACATGGAAAGCTA
Organism: Pseudorca crassidens; assembly: GCF_039906515.1. NCBI lineage: Eukaryota > Metazoa > Chordata > Mammalia > Artiodactyla > Delphinidae > Pseudorca > Pseudorca crassidens. Next base: position 11,614,461 of record NC_090313.1, read on the forward strand.
CCTACCGAGGTGAAACAATTGGATTTATAAGCATATTGCAATCTAAAGGGGTTTCCACATATGCTAGCACATTTGACGTTGTGCTTAATTTTCTGTTTTTTAATAGCTTTATTGAGGTATAATTTGCATACCATAAACTTCACCCATTGTTAAGTGTATAATTTATTGACTTTTACTAATTACATAGAGTTCTGCAACTATCACCTCTCAGATTTTTTCTGAAACTAGAAATCTTGGAAAATATTTTATTTTTAATCCTGAGATAAATGTGTAAATACTTGCATTTAATTCAGAATATTTTATGTCAAATTTAAGCTGATATTGCCTATAAGAAAAGTAGAAAATGAGGGCCTTTTTATAGCAGCTTGCAGCTAAGACCAATAATATTAAACTTCTATTTTAAATGCTGTAGCATTATTCTTTGGAAAATATATCTAAATGAACTAACATTAACTAGAAGGCACTTTAAACTTTAAACATTTACTAAAATACAACTGATGAACAATAACTGATGAAATAATTGGTGAAAAATTTTCTTTCAACTTTTCTAGAAGGGAAAAAAGGTCAGTACCATATATATTGTTAAAAAGTAAAATGAATAATTTCTTTTTAGCACTGTCAGAAATTTAGAAACCAGTTAGCTAAACAGTATTTACTAAATGTATATTGTGTACCTATTTCCATCCAAGATGCTGCAGGGAGATCTGTGATAGAAAGAATTCTTTACTCTCTGGGGTAGTGGTGGAAAATTCCCCCACTTTTTTTTTCATTGAGGTCCACTAACCTAAAATGAAAAAAAAAGAGAATTCTAGAAACTCTTGATTTATATTTCTTAGTAAAGTAAAAGCTCCATTTGGCTGCTTTTAATATAAAAAGAATTACAAAATTCTTTAATAAGTACCACAAAATATTAAAAGAATGTTCTGAACTTCTCTATTATAATCAGCTGAAGGAGAGAAGGCATGGGGTAGTGGCAGGGTGTGGAGGTGATGTGGTGAGAAAGGAAGAGAGATATAAAGAAAAAGAGGAAACAAAAAAGAATCCATGGAAAGAGGAACGGGGAAGGAACAGGAAGGACATATACAGAAACACACATGCAGACCCACACATCCTAAGAGGGATAAATACCGTAAGAGGAAAAGAGAGAAAGATGTCCAAGGAGTAAAACTGTCCTTTCATGGCCCTTATTTGGCTCTTGCTATTAAAGGCACTGAAAGGCATGGTGTGTTTTTGCAACCACAGGTGTAACTGAAAGCAGGACTTTGGGAACTTGTCCTTTGAGTGAGATGAAACTGAGCTTGGGGCCAGATATGGCCTCTTTGCCAAAGGCTCCCGGTCTTGCTCTGAGAGTTTCCAACATACCTTAGGAGACTGAATGACTAATAAAACAGAATGAGGTTTGCAGTGATCAGAGCCAAGAAGTCTTTCTGGGGCAGGGCAGTGGACAAGCGCAGGGTTCAGAATTGAGAAGGAGGGAGCGATGTGGGGAATAATAGCTAGGAAGTTTGGGAAGGTACAGGGATACTCTCTGTTCTTTCCTTCCTCATCAGTTTCTGCTCATGCAAAAAAAAAAAAGTGCATGACTAAGAAAAAGATTCTAATCTGAACTAATGAAATTCACATTTTGTTTGTGACAATACTTTTAAAGCTCTATCTAGTTTTGGTCATTAGTGTGCAGATTCATTGTGACCGAATTGAAACCAGATTTAAGCTATGTTCTTATCTTTATTTACAAAGTGAGCCCCAAATTCTGGTCAGGTCTCTATAACCACCTTGGCTGTGAGTGACCTTGGGTAACTTCCAAACCCAAGTTGGGTCTCAGTGTATTTTATAAGTTGTAAACTGAAGGGATTTAACTAGAATATTTCTGAGATTTCATCTAACAGAATTACATTTTTTAAAATTTTAATTGAGCAAGAAAAAAATTCTGAACCATATAAACCAGAAGTATTTTGATTAAAATATTCTTCAGAATGTGTTATAAATTAAGGATGAAACAAACAACTTTAAAAATTATCAGACTTAACCTACATACAAAATCTCTTATCCTAACACTAAATCAGCCACTTGCCACTAAGCCTATGTGAAATAGGATATGATCAGCAGTAAAACTGTACTGCCTTGCTTTAAACGTTTAGAAATCTGCAATTTGTTGTTAATCAAATCAACCTTAAAGTCACCATTGGCAGACTCTCAAATTTTCTAAGAACTTGACTTTTTAAAGTCAAAATTATGCGATATAGTTCTAAAGATTTTCAATGAACAAGGAAATAAATGGAGAAATGCAATAACTAAGCATCTTAAAAATAGAGTGATGTCCCTTCCTCTTTCATTTTCACTGGCAATCACTCAGTTCTGATTTTAGCATTTCTGCTTACAAATAAAGGGGGCAAGGCTGTGGGCAGTGAGATGCATGAGTGTGGGAGGGCACACTGTTGTCTATTAGTGGAATCAACCCCTTCCTTTGACAAAGACAACAACCAAATCTTTGGATGGTTTATTTGATCTGCGTGAAAGAGTGGCAGTGGGATTTCTGGCACTTGAATAAGCGGAAACAATATTTTTGGCTAGAGAGACTTCTGAGTTCTCTCAGGGAGCCTTCTAGAAGGCCATCTGGACCAAACAGTATTTCTTTTGTAAAGCCCTGCATTTGGAAACACAAACGAAAGGTGTCTGAGCCGTAGTCAGATACCTATGAAAATAATTTGCTTTCAATATTGGGGAGGGGGAATTATTCTTTGTAATTTTCTAGACGAAAAGACTTACATGAGGGAAAAAACCTCTTTCTTTTTTCTTTCTTTATTAAGATATAAGTTCCCAATTTATATTCCTATAGAGGATTTGGTTATTAATGTAAACATGTTAATCTGCATTATTGCTCTCTCTTGAGTGAAGTTAGGATGTATCAGTTATGTGTGTTGTTTATAGTTGTTATGTCAGCTAGTGACCTTACTTTTGACCTTATAATTACTAGTGGAACCTAGATTTTAAAGGTGGACACTTTCCCTTCCTTGGTTTTTACCCAGCTTGCGAATCTATAATGAACAAAAAATATTGAAAAATTTAAACAAAATCCTTCCAAAACCAAATAAAGCATTTACAGATTTACTATGAATAGAGTGCTTAGAATACTGAAAATGAAGCAAAGCTTCATATTGGTAGTCAGACACTGCAGAAATATGAATATTTTAGCAAAGTACCTTTAAAGATCGATCTCATGTAATACATGTTGCTATTCTTAATACCTTTTGCTATTTTTTCATATTTTTCTGTTTGAGCCACCATTTGAAAAGAAATGGTAAATTCTTAATGTAGGATTTCCTGGGATTGTCAATCATTTTAAAAAAGCAACCGACTATTTCCTTTAGCTGTCATTTTTGCCTAAGAAGTGATGAATTTAGCACTGAGTTTATAATATAGATGTGAAAAAATACTCAGTAGCATACATATATGAATATATATATAGTATAAATATGTATATGTATTTACTTATATACAAATTACAGTTTCTATTGCTATCATCTAATATTAACTAATTATTTGCTTGGGATGATTTCAATTATCCAATTTCATACTAGATACAGTTCTTAGTTGATAACAAAACAAGTGTTAAAATCATATTTTAAAATGAACAATGCTAAATTCAGTTCTGAATGGAGAATTTTCAAATATTGGAATCATTGTTATTACGAAAAAATGACATCAAAAATGAAATTAACTTTTAAGAAAATACTTTACAAATTTAAAACAAATCACATGGGAGTGATTTATCCTGGCTAAAATATTTCACCAAATAATTTGAGACTAAAATAGTTAATGACATACAGGTTGTATCTCAAATTATATTTTTCTGGAAGGATGAAAGAAAAAATCAAGTGTGATCAATAGTGTGGATATATACCTCACAACTGGTGTCAGCTAAAGTAGAAATATTTTAGCTTATGGGAATTAAAATAGGAGCACAGAGCATGTGGAATGTTTAAACTTTTTCCAACAGATTTTAATGAGTCCCTAATATCAATCTATAGCCCTAATTCTTATGATGGGGACTGTCATGCCAGACAAAATTTTTTAGCCTGAAAATAAATATCTTTAGTTTCCTGAAACAAAGCAGTCACAAGTATCATTACCTGCCAAACAGAGACTGATTATATGAGCAGATAGTTATTTTTTATTATTTTTTAATGTAAAGTATTTTTTAGCCAACATTAGACTAAGGGCATCAAACTTTATTTCCTTAGAACTTTTAATTAATATAGAACAAAAAAAATTCCCGTGATACTAAAGACTAAACCCCAATAATTTATCTACTTGTGATCTAAGTATTCTCATGAAGTTTGTTATTTGGAGGGGACAGGAAAAAAAAGGTAGAACTTTAATTTTTGAATAATAATATTATTATCACTATAGAAAATACTAATGACCCAGCACTAACTGTGAACTTCAGCTATACCTTTCATCTTAGGGCAGAATATAATTTAAGATGGGAGCAGGAAGTAGAGAAAAACAATGATACATAATTTTGCCTTCTTGGGTCATTTCTGCTTGAAAGCATTACTTGAATGAAATTTTCATCAGAGGGCGAAAAAAGGTCTTTTAGAAATTTATAAGTATCTCACTAGGACACAAACCATCAGTTTCCCATTGTTGAGAGAGTCACCTGTGCTCTGGACAAAGTATCCGAGGGTTTATGTTTTCATCAGTGAGTCACATTTGAAATAAAACAGATTAGATGTTTGTTGGAAGCAATATTTTATACAACTGAGCGACCTATTTATACTAAATCTTTAAAAACAGAACCTACATTATTTAAACCCCAAGACCCCTCAAGACCCAGAGTCACCTACCTGCAGACCCAATTTTTGTGACCAGCCAATTTATAGGCAAGGTGAAAGAAACATGCGGACTGGATAAAATAACCATATGTCCCCACTGGAAGCCCCATTACTTGAATCATTTAAACCTTGCTGGACAAAGCACCAGGAGAATTTGCTGTAGGAAACAAACCTACACGAATGGGGCAGGGAAGAAATGACCTAATAGTTAGTCTCCCTTCTGCTCTAATTTCTATGGTTCTGTGTTAAGAAAAGCTATTCTACCACACTGTTGTGAAAGCATATGTCCCAACAAGAGGGCATTTCTTATTTAAAAAAAAAAAAAAAGTTCAGAATTTAACATCTAAGTTGCCATCATCAAAAGGCAAGGACACTTTAGGGCAATTTTCCCTGGGAATAGCACTTTCAAGATATAATGGAAAAGTGCTGTTTTTCCCTCATTCAAGAACTTAAATGCTGGTAAAAGAGTGTGTTTCTAGTTTGAATTTTCTTTGCTGGCTACTGAAACTTAGGTAACTTCTTCCATACCTCTAGCTGCTTATAATGCCAGTGGCGCCCTTTGATTTTATCCAATGTGAAACCCAGTGTAGATAGTTCAAGAAGGCAGTTTTAGCCCAGACTGGAACTCTACTTGGTCTGCCGTTTTGATGGTCCCCATCCTGCCTCAGTTTACTTCAGTAGGAAGTATTATCAGGTACATATCCTTAGCTGGCATAAGGCACACACGGAGGTACAGAACATTTAGTGAGTGTCTGCACAGGCAAGCATGCAGGAGAGGGGAGTGGATGGAGTTATTTGCATGTATAAATGTAAAAGTATATGGCTCTTCTCTCTAGATAAATACCTATATTTATTGATGGAGGATCTGGATTTTGGGATCAAGATATAGAAATGGACATAAAACATAATGTCAACTGAAAAAATCTTTTTATGTACTGCAATATGTTTTTTTTGATGGTCACTACTGATTTGAAACGAAAGGTTGCTGTTTATCCTGAAACTGGTATAGTCCAAATGGGATGTCTCCAGTGTCATACATTCCGTCTTTTGATTTTAAGTGCAAGTTTGTGCAAAGATGAGCCTGAATGTGTGTGAGGGTGAGCATGCGAGCATGGTTGGAGCTGAAGGCAGGTAATGAGAGGGAGGGAGTGACCCACTTAATATTGTTACCTACTTTCGAAAGTCCTGGGATTTTTAGGTGCTTTTACTGCCAGTGAAAAGTGTAAGCCACACTTCTCACACTGATGTCACCGGTTCACCACTGAAAACCAATTTTGTTCTTTTTTTTTTGTAGGGGGTACTGTTTAACATTTAGAACCTTCATAATGTTTCAACATTCTTTCTCCCCTAAGTACTTTTGCATTACAGGCATCAAAACTTCACTCCTTATGTAGTAACAAGGCCAGGTTTAGATATAACCTCCAGGATGGATTTATAAATGCAACTTTCCCCCCATCCTCTTAAAAAGAGGCAAACGGTATTATTGCAAATAACCTTTAAGATAATTAACTGACAATGCTGCAACTAGCATAAAATCTTCCTTCAGGCGACACCTAATTTAAGTGTTACTGGCACAAAGTGGAGACAGATTGTGCATCACCACTGCAATATTTACATAGCAGAAACCCACAGAGCAGGAAACGCGAGGCTCAATGATGCACTAAATTAGGAACAACCATACTCCAGTGTTAATTTGCTTTCTATTCTATCCAAATCTCAGGTCCAGAAATTGGTACTAACACATATACAACCTCCCACTCTTAAATGACTAAACCGGAGATTTTTGTACTTTTTTCTCCCCAAATTAAAATAACTTGAAATTTATTTCTTCTCTCCAAAAGAGCCATTTGATCAAACTGTGTTTATTTCATTACAACTTGCTCTCATTCTGATCTAAAATTATTTTCATATGAATGCTGCATCGGGTCTGTAGAGTAAAACTAAACAGACTTCTGTTTTCTCAAAGGCTGCCAATATAGTTTATGAAAAGAATAAAATGAGAAACTTGAGATCCAGTGAGTGAAATATTTAGGAACGTGGAAGGGCAAATTTACCTTAAGTGAATTTCTCAGTGATAAATGTTGTCCCCCCTAAGCCCACACATATCCTCCTCCTCAAAATACAAGTTTTTAAAAACCACTCAAACAGTATCTATTTTTTCATTCTTCCCCACAGTATCTTAAACGCCAGATTCACCAATGTTTCAAGGCATTAACAAAACATTTACCTTTCCTAACTGCTGATGTTCTTTAAAGGCAGCAATCAGTTCTTCAGCCCACTTAAGTTTTTCAGGGGAAGGAGAAAACTGCTCCTGGACCACTGCAATTTGGTTAGGGTGTATCACCTGCTTACCTACAGAAAGATTAATAACACCAGAAACACAAAACAACAAACACATGTTCAAACAAAATGTCTCAACCACGCCAGTCTCCTGAATGCCTTACAGTCTGTATGTAAAATAACTAATTATTTTTAGAACTTTTTAAAAAGAAAATAACACAATCAGGCAGGCTTTTCCAGAATACCCCATAAGAACAAATACAACAATGGGAGTAATTGTGTTTCCGATCCTATAGAAATGCCATCTCAGAGCAGATAATCTCTCATTTTTAGTTACAGGTGGATTGACCAGGCAGCTCGTTGAATAACTGCTTGGCTGGAACTTTAAAAGGATAATGTCTGCAAATTAAAGTGATTATTTTGAGTTAAAGTAGAAAAAAATTACATGTTAATTCTTTCCAATTCTGCAAGTTGTCTTTTGCTTATTCTGTACCATTACCCCATCTTCCATGATTTCTTTTAAAAGTGGTCTGTTGGTTTTCATAAAGCTTACAGAAGCAGACATTACAACTATATTAATATCAATAGTGTCTTACAATAATACATTCAATTTTCTTTCTTTCAGATGAACTTAGTGTATCCCTTCTAACCACTAATAGAAAATTGGATTTCAATGAAAAAATTTTATTCAGTATAGTAAAACAGAAGGCAGATTTGAACACTGTGATCTCTAGATTACTCCATTTAAAAATGTTTAAATAAAAAATTACATAAAGTTTCCCTAACCAAAAAAACCCCCCTCAGATTTTCCCTTTTTGCTTATGGAATGAAGATTGGATATTTCTCCTTTATACAGACGCTTAGACACCCCAGAAGAAATCTTATTTCTGTAGTAACGGTTTTAAAAAAGCTTTAAAAAGGAATCTTAAATTAAAACATTATACAAAGATAAGAGTCACAGGATTCTATGAAATCATGTAGTCATTAAAAAAACAATTTAACAATCAGGGAAGAGTGGAATCTAATCAGGTCATTGATAAAATGCAACATACTTTAATGTTATAATAATGATGAGATTATATTTTATTATATGATAAAATTACAGACATATTTGGTTCTTTAAAAATGAATGTACACTTAATGATAATTTACTCTGCTAAGTATATTTGTTGGCATATCAATTTGCTTTGCTTTTGAAATAGCTGCTTTAACATATAGCCAGTACAAATTATATCCTTGATGTTTTATTAAAGGTGCATTCCTGTTACTGTCATTATATTCTGTCAAATAGAAAAAAGAACAATGTTTCTAAAAAAATTTTTTTACTATTTCATGAAAAAGAGTTTAAGTAAATAAATATAACAATATCTTTTCTTTACAGTAGCATAATTAAAACATCCTCATGTTGCTATTTCATTATCTGTCAGCATACTAATAAAACATTAAAATCTTATATAAATAAAGATGCTTTAAATTATTTGAGGAATAATTTCTGGGAACAAATAACATCAATGATGACAAATGAGACTTTTTTCAATAGTAGATATTGAAATTATATTTAAGCAATCTAACAGTTGTTACAATATTATTAATAAAGGATGTCAGTTCTGGTAGTCATTTTGTACTAATCGTTAGTCCTGAATTTTATAATTTATGTACATAATTTACACTAATGTGTAAAAAGCCAGATTTCATGGGAACTTCTTGGTACAGACACTATAAATTGAGAAGCAAACATAAACTATTTACAATGCTGTGAAACTAATGATGGCTTTTAAGTAGCCATATTTTGGTACTGAGGCTAATTTTAAGATATGTGTTAGGTTTTAGAAATTTATGAACCTCCATATGTGAAGTTATCTTTCGTCAAATCTTATATATCCCAACAACTGAACATCAGACTTTAATGCCATGTGGGAGCAAAGCAAATATTTTATACAGAAGAGCTGTTATTGACAAGTTACTGAGAGGGTGCAAAATTGGAAGACATTAAAATTTATGACCATGAAATCCTTTTTACAGTACCACTTGATATATCGTGCTTTAAATCAATACCTGTCAAATCTTTTAGGTAACTGTATGATGGTGTCATTTTTGTCTTCTACAAAAGACTGCAAAAAAGAAGAAAACCTATAGTGCTTCATATTTATAATCTTTCTTCTCAGCATGTAGTACTAGAATAACTGTGATGACTAAGTAGGCTGTTAAAGCTTTATTCTAAGATTTATTTTTGGTTTCTTTTTATAAAAATAATTTATACAGCCAATGCATTGATTTAAAATCAATTTACATGGATTGTGGCCTCATGAAACAATGAATACAGAAAAGAAACTGTAACCAGCTGTTTGTTACATGGCTAAGTTTCAAAAAACCTACAACTCATTAAAAAATATCTAATTTTTAAAAGTCGAGAAAATCCTTATTAGCACAGATCCTTATCAGTGTTATGGATAACATAATACTTTATTGAATTTTAAAACTTTCAACCACTTGCTTCAGATAGGGTGTGTAGCTCTCCTTCTTTCTTCCCCTCCTTCCTTCCTTCCCCTTTCTTTCCTTCCTTCTTTCCTTCCTTTTCTCCCTTCTTGCGCAAAGCCCCAAGTATGGCAATTAAATGACAAATAATTAGGACAAGCAGATCGTGAGTGGTCTAAAATACTCATTAAAGCATTTATTGTTTAAAAATACTACAAATAATCTATCTTATTATCAGACTAATTACCTTTTCTTGGTGTATAGAAATATAATTGGGACAATAAAGACCTTTCTAAAAATTGCAAAATGGCTCTGAAGTTTAGCTTCCTCCTTTACTGACTAGTTCACTTGAATATATAACGGGCACTGTACACTCCGTGCCTCCTCATCCTCTCCCATCTCCCTCCCACTTCCATTTTGTTTCTGATTTAATACTCCCTGTTGTTGAGAAACAATAGTGCCAAGTCCGTAAGCTCCTCATGCTGAGTTGGGCACAGTCTAGAAATTTAAATCTGATTTGCAATAACTTGTCTTCTACGATTGAATTAGGGACCAATTTAATTCAGTCCCGTCTCTTGGAGAAACTCTCAAACTCCCTTATAAGTTCTGGAGCAAACATTTACCCCAGAGGAAGCAGAGGACACCCAGGTTATCCTGAGTGATGGTGAGAGAGGCCCCCATCAATTTAGTGTTTTCTATTTTTTATTGTATTAGTGCCCATTTCAGAGCAACATCTGGCTGCTTGGCAGCCAAAGCCACATATTTTAGACCAACAACATCGGGGTCTGTTAGATAGATTTCATGGAGTTTTTCTCCAACTTTTCCATTTGGGCCACATCCTAACAGGTCATTGGAAGGAGGCAGGTGTCACAGGCACAGAGACAAGGACAACGCCAGGGATTCAGTGGAGGGACTCTTTCTTTCTCAGTCACTATTAAATGTAGGGAGGATTCATTTATTAATAGTTCAGATGATTGAGAAATATTTCTCTATAATAGACATTTATTTATTTATTTAACAAATTGGGGGAATCACATTTTAACTCTTTATGTTAAAGACACAAACACAAAGGTCAGAGCATTATTTAATTCTACTATAACACTAAAATGGTTTTTCAATTTTACTTTGGGTTAAATTAACATCCACGAAGGTATCTTTTACACTGAAGGTCACTTTATGAAATGTTTCTTTCATTAACCTCTAAATGAACACATTGCAAAAATATTTACAAAAGGAATAGCATGGATGCTTGTCTCTTTTCCTTATTTTTTGGGTGCATCTCTGATCAGGATATCCTTAGAACTTGCAGCAGGAGAACAAATAAGAATAAAAGAGCTTATGGTGTTTTTTACCCATGGTTGTGTACGCATGTGTGTGTGTGTGTGTGTGTGTGTGTGTGCAACTGCTGACATGTGTTTGTGTACAGAATCGTATTGTGGTTTTTCAAAAAATAGATTTCTGTTGCAAAAATACAATTTTCGGTTGCTCCCTGGGCTCCTGGGTATCTGAGTGACTGGGCACACCAATCAACAGATATCTGCCTGTTCTCCAGGACAGGATTTCGAGGACCCGCTGATCTTAGTGCCAGTCAATGCCCATAGGTGTCCCCAGGTGCACAGACACTTACTGGGGGATGAGAGAGTAAGGAGGGGCTTGAAGTGCCAGAAGAATAAAAAGCTAGTTATGAGTTTAAAAAAAAACAACAAAGAAGATACCACTAAATTTTTTTCAGAAATAAATTAGTATTTTGAATATCTGAGGAAATTTTTTTCTCCCCATCAACTCAAATTCTATGGCAGTTCCCTCAAAAACACTTCTAAAATGGCCTCATCCCTCCCCTCGTGTCAGCAAAAACTGCAACAAAATACTTAAGAGGACAGAAAAAACTGGTAAGTAATATTAGAAGAAACTAAAACGAGTGCTTTATTTTTTGACTTGTGGAGCCAAAGACAAACATGATAATTTGTTTGGCAGGTTCTGGTCCTGGATAACTTTTTCATGTTTCAAATAATGGAATAAGTATATGAGACACCTGGCTACATTAGAAACACCAGTTCCTGGTTAAATTTCTGTTTTTCTGGAATGTTTGCTTAATCCAGATACTGCTTTCTAAGATATTATCAAGAATCATACCAGTAAATCCCATTGCAGCTCCTTCTCTCGACTGCTTGAGAAGCCCCTCTCCATCCTGGAAGTCGATGTACACCAGGTCTATGGCCTGCAGACCAAAGGCCTTTGCTACAACAATAATCTTTTGTCGGGCGTAGAGAATATCTTGGGTTTCCTTACTACTTGTTGCACCTGAAAACAGAACGTTGACCGAGAAAGGAGACGTTAACTTTGGAAACTGGACCTAGATATCTATTATAAAAACGCCGTTTGTAAAGACACCTCTGTTTTCGTGGGGATTTCTCCCTAGCGAAATGATGATTCAAATATAAATGAAGAGAGGGCTATGTGGAGGCAGAGTTAAATCTCACATGTGTCTCTTTATCTTGCAAGGCATCTTTTCGTGTAGTTACTTGCACGTGCATTAAGAAAAGCCCCCCTTCCCTATCTCAGGAGCTAGACACAAATGACTTGATAGGTCACAAAGGACTCCTGGTGTATTTTTTCCTTCTTGCCATTGCTCAGAAAGTGTCAGTCCAAAGATAGCACCATAAAAGGTAGCCAAACAGCTGTGTGTGGAAATAGTTAACTTCCGTCACTGAGCACAGAATTCGTGTGCTGTGGTTGTAATGCCATGTCATAACAGGTTCTGAGCCAAATACTGCAGCTTCAGGGTGTGGAAGGGGAACTTGGGGGAACGCAAGGACGCTGATTTTGAGGGAGGCAGAAAGTGTCCACTGAGCTGCTGGATACACAAAAGTCTCCTGGAAAGACTGGTTCCTCTTTTTCCCCCAGGAGTGGGGTAACTGTCACTGTTTATATTTGGACCATATCACTGCTCAGGGAAAGCTCTTGCATTCAGGTCACTGGGAGTGGTGCTCTGAAAACACTTTGTGGCCTTGGCCTCTTTTCTAGATGCACTCACAGCCTCTAGTTAGTTATACATGCACCCAGACCAAAGACATAGTGCCCAAGGGATGGGGAAGATCGGTGAAAACAAGCATACTATCTCAATAAATATTTCATAATAAAGGGGTTCTGAAATATATTTTAGGGGGAATTTAAGATCTATTTAAAATTTTTACATACTTCATTTAATGTAGAAAATGATTCATCAAAGCAATGTGAAACTGCCTTAAATTTGTGTTAGAAGCCTAGATAGCCATCTGGCTGATGGGAAAACAACACATTTAAGCAACAGAGAGGCTGTTCACATAATGTAGTTATTATGAACACAGTAGACGTCATATATGCCTGAACATGTCTGAGGCTACGACAGGCTTTTTATTAGTTATTTTATAAATGAACGGAAGTGATGATGTAGTGTTCTGGAAGAAGGACAGCTATGAGGTGCCCTAAATTATCAGGAAGTATTGCCCATTCAGCTGAAAAACCATTGTCATGGTCGGCAAATATATATTGTCATGTAAATGCCCATTCTTGAAGGGGCAAAGAAAAAATATATACACATATGCACAGAGAGAATGAGAAGAGAAACATGTCTTTGACACCTATGCTGGCGCGAAAGTCTTCTCCTCCAAAAACGACTGCATCTAGAAAAAGACCCACTTGAGGCCCGTTCTTTAGTGCTTCTTCACACACTGCCTGTAAAAGAGCAGAACAGAACCAGAGCTCACAGAAATGCACCCATTAGAGAGAAGCAGCATGGTATATTTCAGTAACAGAAAGGTCCACCTCTTAACACAGTCTAGCTGAAAGCAGTCCTGAAAATGCAGCCCCAATTCACCCCTTTCAAAAGGTATTTAATATTGTCCAAAGTAAGTATGTTGCATATATTTGCTTTGCTTAATGGATTATATTAATATAGTTAGTAGCATATATTAATACATTTATAATGTTCAAGTTTTAGTTCATCCAATCTTTAGAGAAACTTTCAAGTTAACTCATTTTGATTGGACTGTAAGTTATTTCTGTTCTTCCAAAATTTGTTTTTGCTTTAAGAGACCCTCCAACAATAAACATAAAACCACAGGAGAAAAGGAAAGAATTTAAAAATCAAACTAATTGGATTATTTGCATTGGGATCAAGATTTCTTAGTAAATGGTCTCAGGATTAAAGACAAACAATACAAAAATCTACAACTCCAGAGGGGAAAATAAAAATGCAATAAGTCATCCAAGATGTATGAATAAGCAACTTGGACATTTCTCTGTGAAATTAAAGATGAATAACAGTCATCTTAGACAGGACTGTGATGCTGCAAAGGTGGAGAGAAAGCATGCTAACATATGTGGGTGGGGAGGACATGAGGAACCGGTGAGGACACTGTTGATTAATTTCAGGGGCTGTGAGTGCTTCTAAGTGTATTATGAATAAAATGGCAAATCAGCGCTTAAAATGAAATCACTGTATGAATCTAGTTGCATCTAAGAAATATGCGTTGACTATATTCTCAGAATTCTAGGGCAGGCTGGAAGGATTTGTGCTTAGTGGTGTAAACATGCTGATCACGAGGCCTGAAGCAGCTCCCCAAACATTTGCACTCTGCCCCTCCTGCATAGGCCAGTAGGTCTCTCAAAGTTTCCTCTCGGAGCCTTTGCTCACATATTATCTCTCCAGTACAGTTCAACTATCTGTTTTTGTTTTTAGGTATTTCTTCTCTCCTGCCCTTGGTCATGGGGTACTACAGTGATGATGTTCACAGGTCAGGTGGAACATGAGGCATATTTTGGAAAACAATTTAAATGGCCACTGATAAAGAGGAAGAAACAAGCTAGCTATGAATTCGTTAAGGCAAATAGTTTAATGCAGCCATACAATGGTGACAATGCTTGGCTCAGCTAATCTTCCTGAATGTATATTAGGAAATATTTTATGTTCTAATGTGGCAAACTGAAATAATATAGTACAAATTAGTGTGTATACTAACTCAAAAATAGTAATCTTATGTATTAGACATTATCGATTATGTTGCTACAAAGAGGCCTGATAATTTCCCAATAAAAGGCAATTGTTACAAAAGAATAATTGAAAGTTAATTTGTAAGGGTGACAAATGTACATGTACGTTTATTCGATAAATGTAATAATTCACAGCAAAAATTTATATAGTGATTATTTAATTAAAATTAATGCCAGGAATATATAAATATTTCATTTAAATATTTAGGACGAGGAAGTTTTTCCTTGCTACTGCGTCTATTTCTTTGTTTTCTAAGATGCTCACAGCCTGGTTTTGGTTATTACAGATAATAAATGGTGCTCAAGGTTTACTTTGCTTATAAATCTTTCTAGAAAAATATTTTAAGTAGATGTTAAAATTGAAAACAAAAGTTCTCTTTAGGTAATAAATAAAATACTAACTTACTAGCCACATTATGGTTTCCTTACCTTAAAATTGAGCAAACCCATTGCAGTTTCCACAAAAGGGATTAAATTCATAGGTTGTTCAAGTTTTCGGCCTTGTAAGTAGAATGAAAATTTGTCTGAAAACTAGAATAAAAAGTGTCATAGGTGACTAGTGGGGGAAAAAAAATGTACAATCATTGAACTGTAGAATAGAAGTAGTATTTAAGTCTTTGACCTGAGGAAGTAATATCCCAGCCTCTTTCATCCACACAAAGAATAAAAAAAAAAAAAAAAAAAACGGAAAAAACAGAGGAAAGACCAAAGAGAAAAGGTAACAAAGTTCCCAGCAAACTAAATAGTAAAACCTCAAGCATTAAAAATTGTTTTTTTTTCTGAAGGCACAATTTGAGGCCTAGGAGTTAAGAGGTGGAAGGAGAGATTCTCAAGTTTAAATGCTTTCCTTGAAAAGGTTTTTACTTAAGGCCTCTCGCCTTCCCTTCGTTCAGTGCATGTGGCAGGCCCCTAAAACAATGAAGGCTTGCTCTACCTGCCATTCTGGTTTTGTTTCGGACCCTGCACAGACATCGGTGTAACTGTTCAGAAGCCTTCTACGTGGAATCCATATTATTCATTATAGCAACACTACCCTTTGTTCGGAGGTTTTTCTTCATAATTTTTTAGCTTACCTAGGAAGACCTTAAAAAGGAAGTTTAATTCTTTGAAGACCAAAGCTCGCCAATTTTTTCCATGAGACCAGTTCACAGCTAGCTCTGTGCTGCCAGTGGGGTAGCCCAAATTCCAAAATCTATCATCTGGAAACATACAAAAGCTCTTGCACAGATCTCCCCCCCACCCCTTTCAAAGGAGAAAAAAAAAAAACCCACCACACTCTAAATTGTAAATCTATTATGTCTATCTAGATCTAATAAGATGTGGGGAGATTAAAAAAAACACACAGGTACGAAAAAACTATTTTTGTAAATAAAGATAAAAACATATATATCCATTTTAAATTTAAGGAATATTCAGCCATTAATGGATATCAAAGGAAAAGGGAATTTTAATCATCTCTCCATTCAGTCTCAGTTGGGTAAATCATATCTAAGAGATTTGCATAAATATAAACCATCAAAGACTTTTCATCTTCAAAGGGGGTTTCAAGACCCTATAAGCTTTGTACTGTAATCATCGCAGGTCACCACCCTGCAGGAATAGGGCTGCTATGGCAACATAAAAAAACTAATGCTTAAGGCTTAGCATAATATTCTGACTAATAGAAAGGAAACTCATTTTAAAGGCTGGCAGCCTATTTACCAGAAGCAGGATTAGAGGTGTTATTTCCCCTTTTAGCTGCCCCCCCCACTGCCCGTGCAGCACCTCCCTCCCCAACCAAAAAAAATCTAATCACTGGGATCTTTAAAAAGCTTTTGAGCGATTTGCAGTAACTTTACAATTAGGCTAAAATAAATCACAGCTTTCAGTAATGAAGAATTATTCCCAGTTGCTCCCGCTGCCCCTCCCTTCCTCGACACCATGATCATCGCCTCCTTAGCAACTTTACAAGGGAAGGAATAACTCAACCAAAATAGCAAGAAGGAAGAGAAGGCTACAGTTTCAGGGGACAAAATGTATAGTATTCCACGAAAATGAAAATAAAACCTAACTTATGGCACATTTAAGCTAGAAAACGGGTGGTAAAATATTAGTGATTTTGGTGTTACCTGTGCACTGGAGGAATTTTGTTTTTCTTGTTAAAAAAAGGAAAACTTGCAATGTTACTTGCCCCATTCTTTGTGATAATGGTTATAACCCCAAAAACTGTAGAGCTGAAAACTAGGTAAATCCTTTACAATATCCTTTACAACAGGGAATATCCCTGTTCCTAGTGTGAAAAATCTCTAACACCTTTTGTTTTCAAGGCAATAGGGGCATATTTAAAAATTAAACATTCTAGCCCATCCTCCTCCTCCTCCTCCCCTTCTTTCTTAAAAAATTGCATTAAGTACTAACACAAAAGGTAACTAGTGGAGAAGTTTCAATTAATTTTTTCAAAAGGAGACGATTAAATGTTTCCGGCCTGGTAAAGTGTTCATTTCAGGGAGGTGGAGGGGACTGGGGGCGTGGGGGGAGGAAAAGAAGGGGGAAAATCACAAAGAGATTGGGGAGGAGATGAAGTAGCAGGGCTCAGCAATTCTTTCAATTCCAGTGCACACCCAATAGTGTGTTGGAAGAATGCACCCTGTTCGGGATTTGTGGGAGAATTGTCCCACGACAAAGGAGGCCGAGTCACGCTTGTTATAGTCCAATAAGCCGTGCCAGTCAAACAAGAACCCACACTAGCGACAAAAGGCCAGCAAGAGATTCTCACACAAAAGAAAACAAGGAAGCCCATCTTTCAGTTGTGCATCAGGCTCTGGGTTTTATGCTTCACATAAATACAAACGGAGAGGAAAAAATAAACAGCCCAAAAGACTTCTGTTAACTAGAAATCCTATTTAGATTTCGGTATGTTCCTCACATCCAAGGATTTAAAACAGCGAACAGAGGCCTTAGCTGAAGGCCGGGGTGAGCACTCCCCTCTCAAATGAGGGGTAATAACGGTGATAAATAGGCACTAACTATGAAACCAAAAGGGAACAGTGACTTCAGATTCCATTTCAATCAACTTAAGACACATTCGAATGGGGTAGGAACTCTTGAGAACATTAACCTGCTATCACTAGGATCTCCCAGCTCCTGAGGGGTGACCTTGCTGAGAAGAGCTCCGGTTTTGAAAGTAAATATGGGACCTTGAACGAAGGTCTTCAGGAAGACACCAATGCAGAGCTGATGGACAGAAAAATAATGGTAGCTACATGTGTAATTCTAAACTTTCTAGTAGCTACATTAAAAGAGTAAGATGAAACAGATGGTGAATTTAATTTTAATAAGAGGTTTATTCAACCCAATATATCTGAAATATTATCATTTCAACATGTAACCAACATAAAAATTATTGAGATAATTTACATTCTTTTTTCGGGGGAGGGTGCTATGAAGTCTTCAAAGTCCCGTGTATCTTACAGCGCATCTCAATTTGGACTGGCCACATTTCAAGTGCTCCCTAGCCACATGTGGCAGGCAGCCATGGCACTGGAAAGCACAGAGCCAACATAGCTACATACACGGAAAAGGTGAGCAATGTATTTGGGTGCCACAACTAGAACTCGGCGTACTGCTACAGTTGTAGCCATAGACTTAGGGATCACCCTAGATGTGGCATCAAAATCACCACTGTCCACACGCCCTTACCATGCTTCCAGCACCTGGGTGCCACGGGCCCTCCTCTCAGGAGTGGCACAGTGGAACCGTACTGTATTTGGCAGAGATCTGCAGAATCACTGCAGCCCCTAAATAAAATCTAGCCTCACCCTCCAACCTCCACCCCACTTTAACAATTAAAACAATCATAGTATAATTAGGCCCATTTCAAAGTTTTCTTAAGTAATTTGACATGCCAAGGGTTTATTGGCTGAAAAGTCTGTCATGAAACAAACACACCTGTCAGCAATTTAAAAAGGATGAACTAGAAAACTGTTCAGGAAATAATATCTGTGCTAATTAAAACCACTAGTTAAAAGCTTCCTGTCTTTTCCTATAGTTGCCCCAAGGAGTGACCTTTTCCTCTCCTCCTCTAGGTTCATTTTTTCCTTTGCAGCTAATGTGCTTTCACTGTCTCTGATGACTTCAAATGAATCTGCCTAAGAGGTATGCAAATCACTGCTCTTCCAGGTGGAGGGTTAGGGCCTGGCCGGGTGTAGTCTCAGGTAAGCTGGTTTCCAGGGGCTGCTCTGGAGGAGGCTGTTCTGTCTAAACCACAGATCTGTTAAGGCAGCAGAAGCATCATTTCAAGTGCAGAGCTGTTCCAGTGAACACTTAGGCAAAGCCAGGTTCTCCTTGTGTGCAGGAAATGGTCTTTGGGACCTGCTCCTTTTTCTCAGTTCCCTTTCTCTCGGCTCTGTGTATGCATTTTCAAAACCTGCAGCACCCAAATCCTTCCTTTCTGCTACTCCTTGTTAGCCTCTCCTGAGTCTTTAATTAAAGCAAAGCATGAGCTACTCACCCACTGGATTTCTTCAGGATCTTCTACCTTCGGGAGCATCAGGCTGGAAGGAAGGACCCGGGACCGCAGGAGGGCCTGCAGGTCTTCTTCGGCCAGACCACTGGACACTGAGTTGATTCTTACACACTTTTCAGTTGGGCCCAGATCAAAGTCTTCAAGAGTTTTTACTATTCTCAATCGAGCTTCATCCTATGAGTGTAGATAAAATGTAACTCCTAAGTTTATTTATCATTGAGAAGAAACACAATCAAACTGTCTGTGAAACTCTTATGTGGATGGAGAGTCTGAGCACCATTACAATGTCTACTATGTCCACCAAATAACTGGTATTTGAAATGAATTGTCCAGTCCGATGGGCAAGTGACTGATTTCCAGACTTCACTCGAGATGACTATAGCAGAGATGAAAGCCATTGTAATGCACGTTGGTGAAACTCTAAATAGTGGTCTCAGGACTTCCCTGGTAACACACTGGTTAAGAATCTGCCTGCCACTGCAGGGGACATGGGTTTGATCCCTGGTCCGGGAAGATCCCACATGCCGCGGAGCCACTAAGCCCGTGTGCCACAACTACTAAGCCTGCACTCTAGAGCCTGTGAGCCACAACTACTGAAGCCTGTGCGCCTAGAGCCTGTGCTCCGCAACAAGAGAAGCCTGTGCACTGCAACGAAGAGTAGCCCCCGCTCGCCACAACTAGAGAAAGCCTGTGTGCAGCCACGAAGACCTAACGCAGCCAAAAATAAATTAATAAATTTATAAATAAATAAATAGTGTTCTCATTTTGCGCATTAGCATTACTTTCCCATTGGAAAGGTAAAATAACTAATAGGTAACATTTATTGAGCATTTACTAAGCACCAGGCATGGTGCTAAGTGCTCTACCTGCATTTTCTCATTGAATAAATACAAGAAACTAGATAATTTATGGATTAATGGTAGTCTTGACTGCCAGCATATTCACATTAGGGAAAAAAATAAGGATTTGTTTTTCTCTTTCCACATGCGTCATGCTTTTTTTATTCACTTAAAAATTTTTTTGCAACTGAGTTGAATCTTAACATTTAATTAAGAAGGCACTCACAGGAAAATGACACTTCACACTACAAAAAAGCTCTAGCTTATTCAGATGGAAGGCAATAATATCACCAAGAAATCCCTTCATGAAGTGGTGGACAAATACATTTTTTTCTTTGATTTGGCAGGCTTTGCTCCACAGTTAAGAAAAGCTGAAAGGTTGAAAGTCTGATTCAGTATTTGAATTGTCCCCAGAAAAACTATATAAAACCAAACATGTTATTTATTGGCTTTGCGTTGGGGTGATGAAGCGGGGACAGGGGTTGGGGAGAGGGGAGTGCACTTGGGGCGTGGGGGCAGGAATCAAGGGAAAGAAAGCCCTTGAGGTCATTACTTCCTGCCAATTTCAGTTTCAAAACCAAATTCCTCCAACTTGCCAACAGCCCTCAACAAATTCTCATGGTCAGAATGAACACTTATCAAAAGTAGTTTCATTTGCGAAGGGTTTTTATGATACTAATAAAACTTTAAAGCTTCTCACTGTTGATGAATGTAGTTTGAAAAAAAAGGTCTTAACAATATATGGCCATTTGGATAGCAGTTGTTATCTAGGAAAATAATAAACCAAAGCAGAGAGAAAAAATAATTATTTGAGCCAATATTGAGTTGAAGTCCAATCAAGGAGACAAGCCAAGACAGTAGATTTAAACCAGGCGGATGTAGGTCTATGACCGGGTAGAAGCAGGGAAGGCCTCCAAATGTGGTCTGAGTTAAGCAGTGTGAGGAAACCAGCTTAGAGTTGTCAAGTCGGATGGACGCAGAGTACATAGGAGCAGTCTGAGACAGCTCTGTGGAGTCCTGATTTACTGAGCTCTGACTGCCAATAATTATGCCAAGCTTAGACAAAAGCAAGAGAGAGCTCACGCCAGCTAAAGTGAGGAAGGATGCAGCCAACAGTGGCTTGGTTCCACACCTTGCTGTGGGCTGTCCCACAGCAATAAAATGCATCCACTTGCTCTGTCATGCCCTCTCGCTGCAGCCACAGGATAGGAAGATCCTGAAGGTGAAGGTCAGAAGTCAACTCATCAACTCAGTAGTATGGTTCCAAGGCCATCAACAGCTGTCGAGAGAAATGCTTCCTGTGTGTATCTAGATCCATAGCCTCAAAGAACCCAAGATGTGCTATGCTCCATGCAGCCTGGCACAGCTACAAACCCGGGATGGCTTCAGCTCAGAAAAGTTTCAACTTCCAGGTTTCCTTTCAAGGGCAGGTCGGGCTTGTAAAGGGTCTGCTGGGACAAAGTGTATGGGAAATGGAAGGGAACTAACTAGATCATTTGGGCTGAAGTGCATTTTAAAACTTGAGTTATTTGAGGGACTTTCCTGGTGGCGCAGTGGTTAAGAATCCTCCTGTCAATGCAGCGGACACGGGGTCGAGCCCTGGTCCGGGAAGATCCCACATGCCGTGGAGCAACTAAGTCTGCGAACCACAACTACTGAGCCCGCGTGCCTAGAGCCCAAGCTCCACAGCAAGAGAAGTCACCGCAATGAGAAGCCTGCGCACTGCAACAAAGAGTAGGCCCTGCTCGCCGGAACTAGAGAAAGCCCGCGCACAGCAACGAAGACCCAACACAGCCAAGAATAATTAAATAAGTAAATAAATTTATTTAAAAAACCCCAAAAAACTTGAGTTATTTGAATCATCACCTCCATCCTCTAGTTTAATCTGCATGTGCGCTCAAGGACGCAGGATCCCTGGCAACATCAGCTTCCTAAATTGTTCATGTTGGTGTCAAACAAAATCTGACCTCTAAGCTGTTTAGTTGTGTCACTTGGATTCGAAGGGGACTGTTTGTTCAAAGCTCATGTTCTAAACCTGTTTGTGATTTTTATTTAAAGTCAGATTGCCATGGTTTCAGCACATTCCGGTTTACTTAGTAAAATTCAGCCCTTGTGAAATTGGCTGCAAATGAAGTACCCCATTCCAATTTTAGGCATAATCTGATTAGTACTTTTCATGCTGTAATAATGAGCAGTGAATACTCAGCATTTTATTAGACTTTTTTTCCTCTTTCTGGCTCAGAATTAAAACCAAGCTCTTTCCACTTCATCATTCTGTACCTTTCCAAAAAAAGATGATGGCTTTGGAGTTATATTGCCATACAACACCCTTATTAACGGGCTGTTGCTTGTGACAATTTACATAAGTGAAGTGTGCATCCCTCTGCTGTGTATCCCAAAATATCCAACAACTTCACTGAATTTACACCAACCAACAAGCATGTTGATTTTTTTTTCTTTTTGGTATTTTAATGGTGAAATATGTTACTATGCTAGCAAACACACCCATGCCATCTGTTGGGTGAGAGGAAGGCAGTTTCTAAGAACAATTAAATTTAGTTCTGGGTCTTCAGCTAGAGAGAGCCACAGTCCACCAGTTGTGAAAAGAAAGAAATTCTGTTCATGCTGTTCTCTCTCTATCACAGGCCTTACGTCTTGCTACCGTGTCTCTTACATCTCTCTCATCTCCATCACCTCGCTCCCTTCACACTTTCATTCTCTTTTTCTTTGGCTCTTGTTTGGCCCTGACCATCCTTCCAAGTGCCATCTCATTAGGGGGATTAGTAAGACTCGGCCTGGCAGACACCACCTTCTCAGAAGGGCTATCCAGGTGATCTGCTGAGATTATTGGGAGGTAAATGCTCCCTGGAGAAAGAAGGAAAAGGAAATGAAGGCAAAAAGAGGCCACTCAAAAACAACTGTTTTTGGGGGGTGGGGTGGTCTTACATTCTGGAAGCAAAACAGGTTGTTCAAAATGGAGTTGAGAAGGAACTGCACTCTGAATGTGCTGGCACTGCAGGGCAGCCTGGTAAGCATTTCTCAGTGTAGGGCGAACCTGTCCTCCTAAAATCTGACAACCTGAAAAGAGGGAGTAATGAGTGCAAGGCCTTCCTCAACAGTTACATGAGACTTTTGCAGAGACTAATTACCTTTGTGTGTTTGTAGCATGTTTGATTCCAGAGGTGGGCTCTGCAAAGGCCACAAAGAAAGTTGGCACAGGTCAGACTCTTCACAGGCCCTGGTCCTAAAAGGTGGTATTACCAAAGTTCCCACATTCAACTGATACTTCGTGCCATGGGCTGCTCAGTGCAGTGGACCGGTGGCTAATAAACTTGTCCTTATACATAAGCCACCGTATTATGTGACTCTGGGCCAGGAACCAAGGCGTGCTATGATTTCAGAGACCGGATTCTTATCACCTGGGGAAGAGACATGCTCTGCTGACGTAAGAAAGCGGATAAATCAACCATCACCGAGACCTGCAGACTCTGAAATTAAAGGAGAAAATATGCGTGCCGTTGGTTCAATTGGCACCCATTAAAGCTAATAACTAATCAGCCTTGCAAGTTTCTAGCTCAGAATGATCAAATCTGCAAAGAAAACAACATCCGTCCACTTTTACACTCCAGTGGAAGAGGTGGTCCCTCGCGGCGGGGCGGCACAGTCTCGCCATCTGGAGAATAAATCGAGTGTGAAGTACAGTATAGTTTGGGACCAAGCTCCGTGGCAGCAGCTCAGCAGTCAGTTCATTAGTTCCAAACTTCCAGGGATTAGAGCGACATCAATTCTACTGTCGGATAGGAAGAGACAGACAGGATACGAGATTCAAGGAGGATTGTGACAACCAGGAGGAGCCCCTTGGGCTTATTTATAAAACTACAAAGTATAAACATACCCAAATAAGTGTCTTAAATAATAGCATTATTACAGTTTCATAACATCTGAATTAACACCTTCCTCTTCTTCCACCTCCACCCCGAAACCCTGTATGTTAATAACATATAATGTTTTCAGATGAAGTCGCCAAGACGACCCTGAATGCAACAGGAGCAGTGAGAAAGCTGTGCGGCCGAAACAAGACTTGGGAGTTAAAAAGTACGGAATATTTTCTAGGCTCTGGGGAGATGCATAACCTCTGTGATTTTTAAAAATGAGCAATGACTATTTTCATCCTACAAAAGGCAAATTGCCATGCCAATACTCAAAAACACTAGTGAATTCTGTCTTTTCTGAATTTGTCCATCTCACCTCACTTTGATTTCATCTGACTCATAAAATGATGTCATAAGCATGGATTGGAATGGGCAAAAGGCCCTGATATTGTCATCTATATAAAATTATTTTTTTGAAAATTTTGAGATTGTTTGGTTTAAAATAAAAAGTTCTGATGTATTGTTCCATTTAAGGATCTCCCTTTTCATATAAGTTCTTTTTATACACTAATATTAAAAAACAGAAGTGCTTGTGACAAAGTCATCATTAGAAAATTACTGTATTTTTCTTACAAATGTATAAAATGTATTATAATCACAGAGACTGCTGTAGTTACTGCATTAGAAAAAAAGCCAAATTCTCACTGATTATTACAACCTGGTAGTGTTTCTTTAGGTAAGATGGTAGTGTTGAGTTTTCTAACCCCCAAAAATCTTGGTTTGCCTGTTTTTTTTTTAACCTTTTTTTTTTTTTGGCTGCATCATGTGTGGCATGCGGGATCTTAGTTCTCAGACCAGGGATTGAACCCACGCCCCCCTGCAATGGAAGCACAGAGTTTTAACCACTGGACCACCAGGGAAGCCCCTTGGTTTGCCTGTTTTTGAAAAAAGAAAATCTACAGCAATATTGAACATACCATGAGTTAACTGGTTAAAATTTCATTCATCAATAACACCAAAAGCACTGGTAACAAAAGAAAAAATAAATTGAACTTCATGAAAAATTTAAAATGTTGTGCATCAAAAGATACTTTCAACAGAGTGAAAAGGCAACCCACAGAATGGGAGAAAATATTTGCAAATCATATGTCTGATAAAGGAATATATATTCAGAACATATATAGAACTTCTAAAACTCAGCACCAAAAAAACAAACACCACAATTCAAAAATGGGCAGAGGACTTGAACAGACATTTCTCCTAAGAAGATATAAAAATGGACAATGAGCACATGAAAAGATGTTCAGTATCATTAATCATTAGGGAAATGCAAGTCAAAACTACGAGACACCACTTAACACCCATTAGGATGGCTACTGTCAGAAAAACAGAAAAAAACAAGGGTTGGAGAGGATGTGGAGAAATTGGAACCCTTGTGCACTGTTGGTGGGAATGTAAAATGGTGCAGCCGCTATAGAAAATAGCATGGCAGTTCCTCAAAAAATTAAAAATAGGACTTCTCTGGTGGCGCAGTGGTTAAGAATCTGCCTGCCTGTGCAGGGGACATGGGTTCGAGACCTGGTCAGGGAAGATCCCACATGCCGCGGAGCAACTAAGCCCGTGCGCTGCAACTACTGAGCCTGCGCTCTAGAGCCCGCGTGCCACAACTACTGAAGTCCACGCGCCTAGAGCCCGTGCTCCATAACAAGGGAAGGCACCTCAATGAGAAGCCCGCGCACCACAACAAAGAGTAGCCCTGCTCGCCGCAACTAGAGAAAGCCTGAGCAGCAACGAAGACCCAACGCAGCCAAAATAAATAAATAAGTAAAATAAATTTATTAAAAAAATTAAAAATAGAATTAACATATGATGCAGCAATTCCACTTCTGGGTATATACCCAAAAGCGCTGAAAGCAGGTCTCGAAGAAATTATTTGTACACCCATTTTTATAGCAGCATTATTCACAATAGCTAAAATGTGGAAGTAAACCAAGTGTCCACTGACAGAAGAATGGATAAGCAAAATGTGTTAAATATGTGCAATGGAATATTGTTCAGGTTTAAAAAGGAAGGAAATTCTGACACATGCTACAACATGGATAAACCTGCTGTGCTAAGTGAAGACATTATGCTAAGTGAAATAAGCCAGTTACAAAAGGACAACAATGTGAATATATTTAATAACCACTTAATGGTACACTTAAAAATGGCTACGATGGTAAACTTTATATTTTATCACAATAAAATTGAGGAAAATGTTCATTTATTGATTTCATCCCATAAGTTATTACACTCTAGGCATTCTGTTTACTCTGAAACTGTAGATTTTGGTAGAGCAAAGTTTCTGATATGCTGATTATGAAAGATCCTTTAAAACACAGGTTTATTAAAATGCCAAATCAGCTTTCATTCAAAGGACTAAGAAGGCTCAGGATGTGTATGGGTGGATACACTGGCATACAAGTACAAGTAGCTCTTTGAGTCTCTGTTTTCAGTTCTTTTGGGTATATACCTAGGAGTAGAATTGCTGGGCCATTTAGTAATTCTATGTTTAGCTTTTTGAAGAACTGCCAAACTGTTTTCCAAAGTGGTTGTACCACATTTTACATTTCCCACCAACACTGTTATCAGAGTTCCAAATTTTTCCACACTCTTGCTAACACTTGTTATTTTTCATTTTATTTGTTTTTGATAATAGCCATCCCAGTAGATGTGATATGGTATCTCGTTGTGGTTTTGATTTGCATTTCTCTAATGATTAATGATGCTGAGCATCTTTTTATGTGCTTACTGGCCATCAGTATACAGATCTTCCTTGACTTATGATGGAGTCATGTCCCGATAAACACACTGTAAGCTGAAAATATAATAAGCTGAAAATGCATTTATACACCTAACCTACTGAACATTATAGCTCAGCCTAGCCTACCTTAAATGTGCTCTGAACACATATTAGCTTACAATTGCGCAAAGTCATCTAAACATGAATATCTCACGTAATTTATTGACTACTGTCCTAAATGTGAAAAACTGAATGGTTGTCTGGGTAGAGACTGATTGCCAGTGCATCGATTGTTGACCCTCATGATCACATTGCTGATGGGAGCTGTGGTTCACTGCTGCTGCCCAGCATCACGAGACAGGATCGGACCACATATCACTAGACCAAGAAAAGACCAAAATTCAGTACTCAAAGTATGGTTTCTACTGAATGCGTACTGCTTTCGCACCATCATAAAGCTGAACCATTGTAAGTCAGGGACCATCTGTACCTTCTTTGGAGAAATGTCTATTCTAGTCCTAAATTTTAAAAAAAATGGGTTGTTTGTCTTTTGGTTGTTGGGTTATGAGTGTTCTTTATATATTCTAGATATTTAATCCATATCAGATATATATGATTCACAAATATTTTCTCCCCTTCTGTAGGTTGTCATTTCACTTTTTTTTTTTGGCCACACCATGCAGCTCGTGGCATCTTAGTTCCCCAACCAGGGATCGAACCTGCATCCTCGGCAATGAAAGCACAGAGTCTTAACCACTGAACCACTGGGGAATTCCCTATCATTTCACTTTCTTTTTTTTTTTTATGTGCAAATGATGTGACCAACAAGGGCTTTATTTCCAAAATATATAAACAGCTCATACAACTCAATAATAAAAATCCAAACCCAATCAAAAAAATGGGCAGAAGATCTACATAGACATTTCTTTAAAAAAGACATACAGATGGCCAAAAAGCACATGAAAATATGCTCAAAAATTATTAGAGGAATGCAAACCAAAATTACAATGATGTATCACCCCACACCCATCAGAATGGCTATCATCAGAAAGTCTACAAATAATAAATGCTGGAGAGGGTGTAGGAATGTAAATTAGTTACAGCCACTGTGGAAAACAGTATGGAGGTTCCTTTAAAAACTAAAAATAGAGTTACCATATGATCCAGCAATCCCACTCCTGGGCATATATCTAGAGAAAATCATGATTTGAAAAGATACATGCACCCCAATGTTCACTGCAGCGCTGTTAACAATAGCCAAGACATGGAAGCAACCTAAATGTCCATGGACACATGAATGGATAACAAAGATGTGGTACATATATACAATGGAATATTACTCATCCATAAAAAAGCATGAAATAATGCCATTTGCAGCAACATGGATGGACCTAGAGATTATCATACTAAGTGAAGCCAGGCAGAGAAAGACAAATGTTATATCACTTATATGTGGAATCTAAAAAATAGTACAAATGAACTTGTTTACAAAACAGAAGCAGACTCAGAAACACAGAAAACAAACTTATGGGTACCAAAGGGGGGCGGGTGGGTGCATAAATTGGGAGTATGGGGTTAACAGATGCACACTACTATATATAAAACAGATAAACAACAAGGTCCTACTGCATAGCACAGGGAACTATATTCAATACCTTATAAGAAATTATAATGGAAAAGAATAGAAAAAATATAGATATATACATATGTATGCATAACCAAATCACTTTGTCGTACACCTGAAACTAACATAATATTGTAAATCAGCTATACCTCAATGAAAAAAATAATAATCTCTCTTCAAATCTAAAAACAAAACAAAACAGGTTTAGTGGAAGTAAGTATGAAAGAGCAGCAATGGTAGGAGGCTGTGGTCAGAGCAGAGTATTGGCTCTCACAGGTGGTGTAGATGATATCCAAGGAGTTTGTGGCTAAAGGGGGGTGAAGGTAAAGGTCATTGTTTGGAGTCGTGGTCAAGGAATTGTGAGGAGGTTATGGTTGCTTATCCACACGATGCCTAATTATCTCTCAACATGAGGACCAGGAAATGAGGTGGAGAGGAAGACTCAGTTGCAAAGCCCCCATTGGATGCAGGAGAGTAACTGGGAAGCTGGTCACACAGCCCCACCCCAGGCTTTCCCAGGACCCCCCCACCCCTCCTTCTCCCAGTTCTTGCTAGCTCACATCTAACCCCACTCTAACCTACTTTTCCTTCCAAATTCAGAAATCGGGGGAAAAAAAGCAAAGAAAAATGCCCTACTGTTTCCCAGCAGCACCTCACATACATGCCTTGGGTGCCTACTAAGCACCCAAGCCATGTAAATAATACGAAGAGGCTAAAACACTCCTCCTGTCCCAACACCTTGCAATACAGGTGAACAGATAAAAACATGGGTACAAACACTACATACTAATGTCACTGAAGCAGTGTGACATTAAATATTTATGTATATGACACTCCTCCACAAATAGCAAATGTGAAATAAAAGACAGTCAACAGATAACTTTTATCTCGGTGTCATTTCTTTTTTTTTTTTAACATCGTCATTGGAGTATAATTGCTTTACAATGGTGTGTTAGTTTCTGCTTTATAACAAAGTGAATCAGTTATACATATACATATGTTCCCATATCTCTTCCCTCTTGCGTCTCCCTCCCTCCCACCCTCCCTATCCCACCCCTCCAGGCGGTCACAAAGCACCGAGCTGATATCCCTGTGCCAAGATTTCAAAAATCTTTAAACATTTTATTAACTTTGAAGAAGGAATAAGAATAGCTCCTTTAGAAACTAGACACACTGAAGCACTGATCTATTCACAGAGCTTCTACACAGATGAAGAAGTTTATATCCAATGGACAAAAAATAGTACAGAAGACCTATACACAGAAAGATTGAGAAAAATCCATCTCTAGAAAGCAGGTCAGATGAACTCAAAGACCTCACTGAGGGCTTCCCTGGTGGCGCAGTGGTTGGGAGTCCGCCTGCCGATGCAGGGGACACGGGTTCATGCCCCGCTCTGGGAGGATCCCACATGCCACAGAGCGGCTGGGCCCGTGAGCCATGTCCGCTGAGCCTGCGCGTCCGGAGCCTGTGCCCCGCATCGGGAGAGGCCACAACAGCGAGAGGCCCGCGCACCGCAAAAAATACCTCACTGAATGTAGGAGAATCACTAGGAAGTCACGTAAAGCCTTCTGCTGGGGCATAAAGGTAGGAACCAGTCCATGTAGTCAAGAAAACACTCTTTTTCCTCCTTATCTAAATGCTTGCCTCCAGTCTGGGTTCACGGAAAGGTCCTGATTATTTGAACTGGTTGTCAATCAAGGTTCCCTTCATTTTCGCTTTCTTGGCTTCCGGTTCAGCCAGCTCCTGCAGCCGCCTCTTACTCATGCCTTTGCGCTCCAGCTGCTTCTCAATCACCTTGGCATTCTGCGCATACGAGTCAGCAACTTCTCTAGCCTCAATCTCCTCTTCCTCTTCATCAATAGTAGACACAGTGACAGAGCTGAACTTGCCCATGTCTTTAGTCCGTTTCGTCATCATCACTTTCTTAGGAGGCTCTTGTTTCTGAGTATATATGTTCGTCTTCCCAAAACCCTGGCCGAACTTGACTACTGCTCCATCCACAATGAAGGTCACAGGAGCATTCTTCGGTTGGGACTGGTAGAAGAGTGGCAGCCCGCACTTTGCACATTTCTTCCTGTAATGTCGTTCAATGCCTTCAGGCCTCCGAATATACATAGTCTCCTCGTCTTCTGTGTTACAAAACTTGTGGGCATGTTTGGCAGCATCAATCACACGGGACCGATCCCGGCGCCTCACGGGCAATTTCTCCAACTGACAGTCCAGCACCAGGACCATCTGGCCGCATAAACAGTAGTAGACGTGAAGGGGCTTCTCGCCGTCGTCATACTCCTCGCGATCCCGGGTATCGGAGCAGACTACGGACTGGGAAACTACTTTAGGCATAGCTCAGAGCAGCACCGGAAATTATAAAGGCAAAAGTAAGAGTCACGCGGAAATGACGTCATTCACCTCATTTCACTTCCTTTTTTTTTTTTTTTTTTTTGCCGTACGCGGGCCTCTCACTGTTGTGGCCTTCCCTGTTGCGGAGCACAGGCTCCGGACGCGCAGGTTCAGCGGCCATGGCTCATGGGCCCAGCCGCTCCGCGGCATGTGGCATCTTCCCGTATCGGGGCATGAACCTGTGTCCCCTGCATCGGCAGGCGGACTCTCAACCACTGCACCACCAGGGAAGCCCTTATTTCACTTTCTTGATAGTGTCCTATGATGCACAAAATTTATAATTTTGCTGAAGTCCAATTTATCTATTTTTTCTTTGGTAGCTTGTGCTTTTGTTATCATTTTGAGATCATTGCCTAATCCAACATTATGAAGACTTACACATGTCGTCTTCTACTAGTTTTATAGTTTTAATTCTAACAACATTTAGGCTCTTGATATATTTCTGGTCTACTCATTTGTATACAATAGGGAGGTTTGTGATATTTTTATTTTGTGGTTTCAGTCTTCATCTCTCAACAAAATACAATGAAAATTCCCTGGGAAGAGGAAACTCAAGTGGAAAGAAAGGGCTTACTTCCATCAGCCTCTTCACTCAGCTCTGCCCTCACCCCTGACTGGTGACTGGCTGGTGTTTAGCTTTCCTGTTGCCAAGGCCTTATCCACCACCTCCCCGCCATGCTCCTCTTTCACTTTGCCCTTTCCCCATCTGCTCCTAATGGATTTTCCTCAACTATATATGACAGGTCTTGTGTTGTTGTGTTTTTTTTCCTGAGGACCTTGCCAGGCTACCCCATGAGCCTCTGAGGGACCTCAAACCCAAACCTATAGGGAACTGTGGAGCTACTCCTGAGAAGATGTCCTGCATGGGCATAGCTGCCCGTGTTTTTTACATTTCTTGTTAACTTTATGATTTAACAGTGAGGCTCTGAGGTACACTTTGCACACAGCTCTTCGCAAAGACAAAGTATTTACTTACTAAAGGCTTGCATCGCCCTTCCCAAAGCCAGTAATGACCACCACGCTCAGATTTGACTGGAGCTCCGGAGTCTGCAAGTTCATGGCTCTCTCCACTCATTATTTTCTTTGTTCTCACTCATTGCTTGTTCTCAGCCTCAGAGGAGCAATGTTATTTCTGTGTTCTAGTAGGGCACACGAGATCTGTTCCAAGTGGGATGATCTGAGTGAGGAAGGGGTGCTATGACTGCTCTCTCCTGGGGGGTAGGGAGTGGGCAGGAGCCATGGCTCCATGATGGGAAGGATCCAGAGGAAAACTGAACAATGTCATCACTCATGAGGTGTTTTATGTACTTAAGACCAAATGTCCAGATACTTGAAAACATTTAGATAACTGATAGGATTTGTCCTTTTTAAAAAAAGAGTGTTTGTGATTATGAAAAGAAAATTATCTGAATACTATTCTCATATTCTGCCTGATGTGCCTGGTTTGGTGCAATTAAAATTTTTTAACAAGTAGGGGAGGGCTCAATCAAATGTTATCCACCATGCCCGGTGTTAGGGACAGGTGTGGAGGAGAGGGAACGATATATAAATCCTTTATATTGACATATAAACCAACAGAGGAATGTATCATCTAGCTGGGGCGACGCAACGCCCATAGGATGAGAATTGAAGTAACAGTTCAAGTCAGTGGGACAGACTTGAGGGGACTTAGAGGCAGGAGGGAGCATGGCAGGCTGAGCTGGGAGGCAGGAAGTTGAGGATCTCAAGAGGTGCAGAGGAGGGAGGAACACCCAGCAGAGGGCTGGTAAAGGCAAAGGGCACAGGTAGGAATAATGAGTGAATCAAAAGGCAGATGGTCAGTATCTATGAGGTTAGGGAGGGAAGGTGCTGGTGCCAGGAGACGGACAGAAAGGAGATTCCCAAGCGGGCAGGGGAGAGCCCATGTTTTAGGAGGCCCTGTTCCGCTGGGGGAGGAAAGGGTGATGGGGAAAGTGGGACAAGAATCACAGTTCACTTGAGGAAGCAGCTTCCACATCGGAAGCTTCCTGGTGCCCGGCCCGGACTGTGGGAAGGTCCACCCCGCAGCCCTTAGAGCACTAAGTGGAGAAGGTCCCTGTTTGAGTCAGCCCTGCCCGTGGGCAACTTCCCCAACCCCCGAGAGCGCTTTTATCCAGAGAGGGCCTCTAGTCTCAAAGCTTTTTTTTTTTTCCCCCAACAAATTTATTTATTTATTTAATTTTTTGGCTGCGTTGGGTCTTCGTTGCTGCACGCCGGCTCTCTAGTTGCGGTGAGTGGGAGCTAGTCTTCGTTGCGGTGCGCGGGCTTCTCGCTGCTGTGAAAGCTAATCTTTTTGTCTTTGGAATGGGTGTTGTACGCGGGTCTCGGATCTGGGGGTTCACAGTACCATACCTTGAAAGCCCTTGAAAGCGAAAATGGAAAGAACACGTGGAGTGGGAAGGATAGCCCACCCCCCTACTCGCGCCTTCTAATTGGTCTCCCTCCGTCCTGGCCCTCCGACAGCGGAGAAGACGGCTCCCTTCCCACCTGGCGCAAAGCACAGCCGCAAGCAAATCTGCCCTCTCCCTCTCAACCTGCTCTATTTGTGTTTGGCGACTTCTCTGGGCTAGAGGAGGTAATGAACTGTTTTGGTTTAAAAGCCCTCCTGCCGGGTTTCAGTCTGCGTGGGAGAATAAAAGTAAACAAGCGAAAGGGAACTGTGTCATCAAAGGACTCTGCACCTGCCCTTCTTCATTGTAGGGTGAGAACCTTGCCATGTGCCACAGGTGGCACGGGGTACCCACACAGGGCGGGGCCGCGGGCCTTTCATTCTTCTTTAACAACAAATCAAGAGTGATCGGTTCATAATTTAATGAGGCAGCCTTGCCGTGGTTCCAGATACGTATCAGGTAACAGCCGTGTCACCTGTATCCTGACCTGAGAAGTTTTACTGTGATGCCCGCAACGTATTTTGGCTGATGACTTCCTTTCCCTCTCAAGCTAACAGTGAGACACATTGCTAGAAATGGATCCAAATGGTCTTAATGTAAACATAAAGAACCAGTTTTTTCTTTGAAGCCAAAGCTGCTTCACTTCTTTGGTGGAAAACATTTGTTTCCCTTCCCATCACCAAATTTTGGAGGCAAGTTGGCTTTTTCTCTCTGAGGCTGCGCTAAGGTAGGTTATGAAGGAGCCCGGCTGCACCCACGTTTGTTGCCGCCGGGAAATTCCTGTCTGTGCGCCAAGTGCTTCAACAACACTTCGCTAAGGTGCTGACACAAAGAATCTTGTCTCCTTAAGTAGGAGGTTATAAAAGCTTACAGACAGAAGTATAAATGTCTAATGATAAGGCCCAAACAACCTTGCAATTAAACGAACCAAGTTAACAGGAATTTGAGCTAGCTGCAGGCTCAAGGCCTTGACTTCTGTTCTGGGCAGGAAGCTTTACCCTGCGACAGAAGAGCATCCCAAACAGGATTCTTTCCATTCCTTAGTATTAATCAGTCTTCCTGGCAACCATGAATGAAGAAATCAGGTAACTGAATAAGCCCTGTGATGGCAGAAACAATGTAAAGAAGTATTTCTTGCAGCACATTAAACTGGATCATTATTCTTACAAACTGCTTTTAAGGTAGGTGAGGCTTTACAGCTAAAAGGAATTTTAAAATTCCCCACACAATATTACCTGTTGGTTCTACCTTCGTGTATTTTGATTTCTGTTGCTCAAATATACACTCAAAACCTCATTTTATAGTAGCTGATCATTTACTTTTCATGGTTTGTCATTATTGTTTGTCTTGCTTCCTAGCTATTTCCCAAAGAAAGTGAATTAAAAAAGACTTTGTTTCTTTTAGGTGGCAAATGTATAAGTATTTTAAAGGGTAGAACTTTTCCACCTTATTCCTTATACATATTATTTTATTCTAAAAATCAACGAGGAGGGGAATTCCCTGGAGGTCCAATGGTTAGGACTCGGTGCTTTCACTGATGGGGCCCGGGTTTGATCCCTGATCAGGGAACTAAGATCCCGAAAGCCACGTGGCGCGGCCAAAGAAAATCAACGAGGAAAGGGAAAGAAAAATATATCATGTAAAATGGAAGAATGGAGGATGATGATAGCCATCAGAACATTCTATTTTAAAAAAGGCAGATTCTGCCCTTTGACAACTAAGCTTTGGTTACAGCAAAGAGTGCTTCTCAAGGACCAGGCCACGTGGACGTTTCTCTCTGCCGACTTCCACATCTTACACCATAATTCCTCTGAAAATGGGTACCGTGGCAGAGCCCAGCGTCACCTTTACTAGCTCACGGGCACCATATCTTCTATAATTAAATGTTTTCCTCGAGAAAATACTAATAAAACAATGCAATGGCTGGCACCACACTTGGTTTTCATTGCATTTGACACCTTTTCCTCTTGCCAGCTCTTCATGTTGACTTTCTCCTCGGCTTCATTCTTTCACTGGTGCCAGGCAGGCTCACTGCGGAACCACTTGGGTTTTCCTCCCTCTTTTTGCGCCCAGTAAATTTTCATAAAGCATTTAACTTGAGAACAAGCAGGTTAATTTGCTGTGCCGGTGAGCCAGGCTCTCGGAAGGCTCCCTGCAACACTGCCGTGTTCTAGAGTCAGGGTCAGAGGTTTTCGTCCCAGTGGCGAGGATGCTTACCAGCGCCTTCTCTGCGCGGACACCAGGTGTGATTTAGCATAATGGACTGTGTGGATGCTCAGTGGCTCCTCTAACCCAGGCGTCAGAACCAAGTCGCTCTTTGCTCTTCATGCAAGGTGAAGATGAAAAGTCTCATGGGCTAGAAGTTCTGTCAGGAAAGGCTTCTGGACACAGAAGAAATGGAAAATCACCCCATCTTGCAACAAACACCTGGTTTCAGGAACATGAAGTTCTTCTTCATGACATCAGTACCTGTTAAAATCCCCAGTCACATCACAATGCCATTTTCCTCTAATGACAGGCAGGAAGAGAGAACCAAAGATTTTTTTCTTATATAAAGAGAATATGCAAAAAACAAATAAGGAAATTAAAAAACTCACTGAATCCGGCCTTTGATTTATACCTAGTCAGTTGACATTGACTTTGAATGCTGATGCTCTAGGTGTCAGCCCTCATAAATAATGAAGGTGACTGAGGAAGACTCTCAGGGAAGAAGTCAAGCTTGGTGGCCAGCACAGTGTAGGTCCCAGGGATGAGAAAAGCAAGTTCCCTGCAGATGGCAAGCTTAGTGACCCTTGAGAAAAGGGCAGGCTCAAAGCAGAGGCAAAGGTTGCCCCACAGGGAGAGTGGCTGAAGTCACACAGAAGATGATTTTAGGACAAGCTTAGCAAACACAACTGCTGGAATTACCAGCCTTTTTGTCCAGACCACTGTCACGGGGCAATTTAACGTGCAGCGACGTACAGTTAGTTAATAGAGAGGACCAATGCGTCCCAATGCCAAGCAATATGGTTTTAGAATGAAGTCTATGTGCTCAGACATTCAAAATCACCTGAAAACGATGATGTATGTGCATACACAGTTCAAAGGGCTTGTCTCTCATTTGCCATCACAGCAGTCCTGCGGTGTACACAGGGCCAGGTATTATTATCCATGTTTGCCTGAAGAACGTGAGGGTTATAAGACTTACCCAGAGAACCTATCCAGAGATCCCACAGCCAGACAGCAGTCGAGATGAGGAAGAACTCATGTGTAAGGCTCCCAATCTTGTGCTCTGTCTGCAGAGCCCCTCTTTGCATATCTTACAGAGTCTCTGATTTACCCAATAGCCTATAATAAACTATTTGTTTTCTGCTTAAACTCAGCAGATTCTGTGGTTGGCTACCAGGAGCCCTG
This sequence comes from Pseudorca crassidens, assembly GCF_039906515.1. Classification (NCBI taxonomy): domain Eukaryota; kingdom Metazoa; phylum Chordata; class Mammalia; order Artiodactyla; family Delphinidae; genus Pseudorca; species Pseudorca crassidens. Next base: position 11,650,904 of record NC_090313.1, read on the forward strand.
GCCGATATGGGGATCATATACACATGCAATATGCCATGTCTTTTTCACACAACAGGTAGGAAATACCTTTATGTAGGGGATAATCTATATAATCATTTGTAATGACTGCAGAATATTCTATTGCATGGATATGCCATAATTTATTTAATCAATCCCCTAATGATTAAGATTTAAATTTTTCCAATTCTTTTGCTATTAATTCATTCATTTTATTCAACAGATATTTACTAAATACTCTTCACGTGCCAGGTACTATTTTAAGTAATGGAGATAACAGCTCCCTGCCTACACAGAACTTACATTCCAGTCAGAAAACAACTAATAAACAAGTAAACCAATAAACAAATGCAGACTATGAAACAATCTAGTAAGAGAACAGAATTTAATAATGGGAGAGTGATGGGAGAGAGGTGCTTGAGATAGGGTAGCAAAACAGCTTCTTTGAGGATATGACATTCGCCCTGATACCTAAAAGATTATATACACAAAGCTGTAATGAATATCTGAGAACATTCATCTTAGAGCACTTGTCTGAATATTCCCTTAGGCCAAATCCTAGAAGTACAAATGCAAAGTCAAATTACATGCTCATTTAGGCGCCAAAAGAATGGCTATGAGGGACCTCCCTGGTGGCGCAGTAGATAAGAATACACCTGCCAATGCAGGGGACACGGGTTCAATCCCTGGTCCAGAAGGATCCCACATGCCGCGGAGCAACTAAGCCCGTGCGCCACAACTACAGAGCCTGTGCTCTAGAACCTGTGAGCCACAACTACGGAGCCCACGTGCCACAATTACTGAAGCCCACGCGCCTAAGCCCATGCTCTGCAACAAAGAGAAGCCACTGCAATCAGAAGCCCGTGCACCGCAACGAAGAGTAGCCCCTGCTCGCCGCAACTAGAGAAAAGTCTGCATGCAGCAATGAAGACCCAACGCAGCCAAAAATAAATTAAAAATTAAATTAAAAAAAAAACCCAACAGGGCTTCCCTGGTGGCGCAGTGGTTGAGAGTCCGCCTGCCGATGCAGGGGACACAGGTTCGTGCCCCGGTCCGGGAAGATCCCACATGCCGCGGAGCGGCTGGGCCTGTGAGCCATGGCTGCTGAGCCTGTGTGTCCGGAGCCTGTGCTCCACAACGGGAGAGGCCACAACGGAGAGAGGTCCGCGTACCGCAAAAAAAAAAAAAAAAAAAAAAAAAAAGAAAAGAAAATGGTGTAACATAAGTGGTTAACAATGTTAGATTAAAAAAAATACATACTCATTTAAACATGTATACTAAAACTAATTTTTAAAAAAGGGATGTACAAATTTATTTATTATTATTTTTAATATTTATTTACTTAGGCTGCACGGGGTCTTAGTCGCAGCACGTGGGATCTTCATTTCGGCATGTGGGATCTTTTAGTTGTAGCATGTGGACTCTTAGTTGCGGCATGCATGTGAGATCTAGTTCTCCGACCAGGGATTGAACATGGGCCCCCTGCATTTGGGAGCGTGGAGCCTTGGCCACTGGATGATCAGGGAAGTCCTGGGGTGTACGAATTTAAACTCCCATTTCCTGGTGCCCACCCACTTGGGGTTGGTTCTGAGCTCATACTAGCTTGACCTGTTTTCAAGAACTCAGCGTCCACACACCAGGACTGTAACCACACGAGGACAGGGATGGTAGCTTGTGGCTCTCATGTCCCTAGTGCCCAAACCAAAGGAAAACACAGGGGGCTGGTCTCCTGACACTGAGGAGAGTCCCCAAAGAAGTCGATATACTCACAGATAGTGGGATAGCCTGCCTATTAAATCTTACACCTTTCATTTTATATGAAATCAGATCTTAAATATCCAAAGTCTACTTTCCTACAGGGACCATGGCCTTCTGTTTGCTGGATTCTTCAGGAGGGCAGGTAAGTCTAGTGTGCTCACCACTGCTTGATAAAAAGGCACAGATAGCAACCTGCTGAATGTTTTCGTTTCAACATAGAAACCCAAACCTGGAATCTTGAATTGGTGCCTTGGCAGGAATGGAAGGCCACAGGTTGCAGATGGCAAATGACTCACTGCCACCTGAAAAGGTCTATGCTGTTGGTACAAAATGTGACCACATTCCATTTCTTCCTTTGTCCATCTGTTGCTGTTGTGGTCTAGGAGTGATAATGATTTTAAAGATTCAAATTTGGACTGTGTGTTAGCTTATTTCTCAAGCCACATCAAATATGGTTTGGCGATAAGCACTATTTGGTGCTGTTTGACTAAGAAGGTAGTAAAGAACACGAAGGTTTCTATCTTTTTTCAGGCTGTATGCATATGTCACCTTTTGAATGGAGGTGGCTGTGATTAAGGTGGCTAGCCACACAGCTGACTCATAAGAAGACTGGTAAGAAGTTTTGGTTGATTACGATGTTAGACTAACTCTTCATCCACTCAATGTGCTTAACAACATGGCTTCCATTGTTGTCTTCTTAAATCCAGCCATGCTTAATAACAATTTTTCAGTTTTTCAAAAGGGTGTTAAGAACGTTTAATGTTTAATAACACAGTAACATGGAAGATTACCATATTTCATAAAAGTCAGGCTTTGACTTCTTCCAAAGCCAGACAACATGCATATTCAGAATTATTTTCTTGGCAACTCACATTTAACTGCTATGGAAAATATGCCACAAATGGTAGCATTCCTGAGATAAAAATTCGATGTGTTTGGGGCCTGAAAAATTGGTTTCTGAGTTTCTTTCTGGCTTCAACATTCACCATTCTCTGTATAGCCCTACTCTGGTCAATTGTCCAAGAGAACCCCCTCCTTCCAATAGTAGAAATATGTACCCTTATTACTTCCTTTTGGATAGAAATAATAATGTACTGCTGGCCTAATATTTTAATGGTACAAAAATGCAAAATATCTAATATTCGAGTATTCTTTTCTTTTCTTTTTTTTTTTTTTTGCGGTACTCAGGCCTCTCACTGTTGTGGCCTCTCCCGTTGTGGAGCACAGGCTCTGATGTGCAGGCCCAGTGGCCATGGCAGCTAGGATGTGAACAGAACTGAAGTGGTGTGTGAAACGTTGAACCTCTTAGAAGAAAGCCACTTGCCCTCCACTCTCTCTTCTCCCATCTCACAGGCTGAAACTCAAACATGGTATGAAGAGAGTCTCAGCCACGCAAATTAGGGCATCAGACTAACAGGTAGAAGCAACATGGGTCTCTGGATGACCTCAAGGAGGAGGGCTGCTTACCTGCCTGGACTACCCACCTGCCTCTGAACTGTTAGGTGAGAGAGAAATAAACTTCATTCAGTTTGAGCCACTCTAGCTTTGGGTCTTTCTGCTGTAGTAGCTGAGCCTGTACACTAACAAAAAAGGAGGTCAACTGCACATGGAGGATGGGGATGATGGTGAGAGTGGAGTATGCAGTAGGGGCAGGAAGACTGTCTGGGAAGACAATATAAAGACAGGCTCTGCTACCAAGTCCCGCTTTCTAGCCTCTGAGCCCTGGGCACTGATCAGCAGTCCTTTTGCTGGTCCAGGATAATTCCGTTTCTCACTTCTTTGTGTGTGTATTAGGAACTGGGGGTGTCTTCTAACAATGGAGGGAGGAGACCCAGGAGGAACCACAGGTGAAATTTGGGGGTGTGTGTGTAGATGATAAGTTGGATTTTAGATGTGTTTGTTTAGCGCCTCAATGAATAATACCTCTTGACCATCAAGGTTCTGAACCAACAGAACAATAAGGTAAAAGAGTCAGCAGGGGGAGATTTAAAACATCTCCTTTATTTCTGATAAGAGCTGGGTTAGGGACACAGTTTAGTGAAAGAGTTGTGCTGGCTTTCTAATACTGAACCCTGGATTTGGATTGGCCATTATGCAGTTATGGCAGTAGCTCAAAGATTCTGATATAACATAACATTTAGGGTTTACTTAATCATTCTATCCCTTTAAATGATAAGAACTGGTATAATAAAGAAATATAAATTATTTAATTAAATATATAAACTTTTCCATTAACATATAATGGTTATATAATGCATTCTTTCATTTTTAAATTTCCCATCCTTCCTCCCTCCCATCCTTCCTTCCTTTTTTCTTTTCTTCTCTCTCTCTCTCTCTCTTTTTTTTGGCTTTAACAGATTTAATGACATACCCCACTTGCAGCTGGCCGTTGGCCTCCATTGGTGGTCAAATGGAGCCATTATTGACATTCTGCTCCCACTCTCTAACTAGAAAAACCCAAAGTTATTGTGAAACCCACACTCCTAATTCTGATTGTGACCAGTGGTAAATGGCTGGCTTGCCCAGTCCACTTAGGGGATGGGTTCTTGAGCTCCCCTGGAAAATAACTTTAGGACTAGAGAAGTCTGTCTGACAATAAACTTCCTTTCCAGGGTATTTCTCAGTTTTGATATGTAAGTCTGAACATACCGGCTCACATCCATCTCTGTACAGTTACCCCTGTCAGTTTTTGCCACCATCTACTGAAATGACCTGTCTACATGTTGGTTTCTTCTACCTGGCGAGCATGTTGTACCTACTTAATAAATGTTTATTGAACTGAATAATTAAAAAAGAAGTAGAAGTAAGGTAACAGTGGGGTCTAAGGTGGGTTCTTTCAAGAGATCATCTTAAGGTATGGAAGAAGAAACCAGTGGTATGAACTAGTGGTTGGCACCATGGGAATAGAGAAATGTCAGGAAGATCTAAGACCAGTAAAAGGTTAAGTGCTTTCATAGTTTTCCTACTGGAAGTCAACCATCAAAGCTAAGTTGCAAAACTGGATTATAAAAAACAAACAAGCATACAATGTGCTGTTATTTAAAAATCACTTATCTGGGGGCTTCCCTGGTGGCACAGTGGCTGGGAGTCCGCCTGCCGAGGCAAGGGGCACGGGTTCGTGCCCCGGTCCGGGAGGATCCCACGTGCCGCGGAGCGGCTGGGCCCGTGGGCCATGGCCGCTGGGCCTGCGCGCTGGAGCCTGTGCTCCGCAACGGGAGAGGCCACAGCAGTGAGAGGCCCGCGTTATCGCAAAAAAAAAAAAAAAAAAAAATCACTTGCTTGGAAATAAATAAATCCAATATTGTCACAAACACTGTAAGCTGTTCACCCTCAATTGTTAGCTAGCAAGTTGATTAACATCATATTCTAAATTTGAAATGAAAACTATATTGGAAAACAGTTTTTAAAAGATGTACTGAGACAGAACTCTGAGAACAGGCCAACAAATTCGGGCCAAAAGACCAGCTAGTCGACTGTTTGATAAATGTATTAAAAAACAGCAGAATTTTATTGATACTATTACTCTGTGAAGCTGAAATACCCTAAAACAGAAAGGCTAATGAAGAGGGTGGATCTGGTACAGAAATGAACATCCCAAAACAAAGCCGGGGATGGAGGAATGAAGCCCTTTTCTCTGATAATGGGGTGATTCCTTCTACCAAAAATTTTTAAAAAACGGTGGTTCTTTCAGAAGATGATATTTCTGGCCAGCCATTACATGAGCAAAAAATGTTTATTTCAAAAGAGATCCAATATTCAGATTTAATAATATTATTAATATGTTTTAAGTCAGCATTCTTTGATTTTTATTATTAGCAAGACTGACCATGATGTTACTAGAAAAAGAGATATTGGAGTTCCCAATTAATGATGTCCATCCTTTGAAATGTCCTCTGAAGTGTATTAGTTTCTTAAGGCTGCCACAAGCAATTATCACAAACTTGGCTGCTTAAAACAATGGAGATTTATTCTCTCACAGCTCTGAAGACCAGAAAAATTTGAAATCAAGGGGTCAACAGGGCTGTGCTCCCTCCCTAGAGAATCCTTCCTTGCTTGTCCCAGCTTCTGTGGGCTGTCGGCATCCCCTGTGGCTGCATCGCTCTAATCTCTTCTCTGTGTCTCTTTTAAGAATACTTGTCCTTGGACTTAAGGCCCACCTGGGTGATCTAGGATGACCTCATCTTGACATCCTAACTACATCTAGAAGGACCCTTTTCCACATAAGGTTGCATTTATAGGTTCTGGGAATTAAGATGTGGACACATCTTTTGAAAAGCCACCAATCAATCCACTACGGGCAGCATAGTCCATGAACAGTGGAATAAAAGGTTCTTCAAAAGAGCTACTACAAAATAGTGTGTTAATGAAGATGAGTTCTCCCTTTTCCTTCCTTCCCTCTTAAATTCTACATTAAAGATCATAGTGCTGTCTGGAGCCATATTCAGCCTTTCCATTCATTCTGTGCATCAGTGCCTGTTCTTGTCCTTTTTGCTCTTCACCTCCACTGAAAGAGCACCTGTTAAGGGGAAGAGGAAGACAGTATTTCTGAATCACTGTCTTTAGGATGTGTGCTTGGTTTAATTCTTTCCACCAAGAACGCCGACTTTTAAATTTAGGCCTAGTAGATATCATTCAAAGAATGCATTTTAAATGATTGGCTAAGATTTGGAATCAGAAAAACATACAATTTTAGGGCTGAAGAAAGTTCAGCAACTATCTAGTCATTTTAGAAACAAGGAGAGGCAAGTCCCAGGGAGATCAATAAATCACTGAAAGTCATCAATGTGATGGGGGTAGAGCCAAGACTATAACTGAAGTCTCCTGATGCCTATTTAGGCACTTTTTCACTCTGTCACACACAATACAGAATGTGACACAAAGCTCTCTCCTCCACGGATTACTCAAGATGTTGACCGCACTGGTGCCACCCAATGAGAGAATCAACCTTCTATGGACTGAATGTTTGTTTCCCTAAAATTCATATATTGAAGCCCTAACCCCCAAATGTGATGGTATTTGAAGGATGGGGGTTTGGGGGGTAATTAGGTCATTAGGGTAGAGCTCTTGAATGAGATTAGTGCCCTCATAAGAAGAGACACAAGAAAGGCGCTTTCCCCCATGTGTAGGCACAGCAAGAAGGCAGCCACCTATGAACCAGGAAGAGGGCTCTCATCAGGAACCAAATAGTCCTGCACCTTGATCTTGGACTCCCCAGCTTCCAGACTGTGACAAAATAAATGTTTGTTGTTTAAAAAACCCAGTCTACGATATTCGTTATATCAGCTTGAACCGATTAAGTTACAACCCAATGAATATATTCAACAATATTTACTGAGTGTGTGTTGTGGGCAGAGCTTGCATACTCAGGTGAGTGAAAGATTGACAGTATCTGAAAGGCCTCGAGGCTTTGATCCAGGTTTCACGTTAGGGTGTTGTTTGGGACAAAGGTCACCTAGTTCAACTCTTGATTCTTCACTATACCCTTAGGAGAAAGGTAAAGTACCTGGAGTTAATGTCCCCACTTAGAAGTATTTCTTAACTTGTCAGATGTCATCATTTGAGTCAAAAGTACCTATTGGCCTAGAAAATAAGTCTCCTCAATTCCTCTCTAGCGCTCAACTCTAAGATGAAGCAGCATTCCAAGGTCAACAACCCAAGCTGTGGTTTTTTTTCTTGTTGTTTTTATTAAAACTCATCATTGTCCATAAAAATCAAGTGTATCTCTGGGGAACAGTAAAACAGTCAACTAGCTACTTGTAAATGAGAGAGGCATTTTCTGGTTGACACAGTGAGCAAAAAAGACCCAGATGGTGGATCCTTTTGGCATAGACTTATCTGCTCCGGCTGTCTAATACATTTCTTCGCTGTGTTAATTCTTGCATCAGAACCGTCATGGCAGTTTGCTTATTTACAAGGAAGACAAAAATGGAAAGATTTTTGTCTGTAGGATTCTTGCCTTCCTCCTTCGACACTGGGGTGGCCTGTTCACTGCAGGGGGCAACTGAAATGACCTGGATCCTTTGGTGAAAAATTTCAAAGCTCTGTCCCATGCAAGATTGAATATAATCCCTTCCTCATGAAACAAGAAAGGGGATTAGACTTTTGGGGAGGTGGTTATGTTACCTCAGCTGGACCTAATGACTGATGAAGGTTCAGAATTTATTTTAAAATGGGTTTTGGCTGCTTGGATAGAGCATGTTGCATTACTGCTGGCTGGAGAGTGAGTCCCGCAGGCTTTCAGCCCTGTCTTCTTTCATGAGGAATCCCTGCCAATCCAGGATCCGTGAACTGCTTCTGCCATCCAATCTCTAATTTAGCATATGTACAAAGCCAATTTTTGGACACCATGATGGAGCCTGGCACCTCTGCAGCCCACCATGTTTGCAGTGCTTACAGTGAAATAAGTAGCAAGATAGAAAAATATATGCCATGAAAAGGCTTTTTAAATTCACAGATAAATTGTCTATGTATTATATATGTATATGTGTCTCTCTCCTGCTTTTCCAACATAAACTTCCCCCATGCCTTTCCTTGCAGTTATTTCATTTAGATTTTCAATGTGGGATGCACTTAGCAACAGCCAACACTGACAAAGATAAAACCCTGCTCCCCACAGAGAACATCTGATGTTTAAAATGTAGAAATGCTGCTCTTTACAAAATAGGACATTTCCCTTTTAATTAGTTTCAAAATACACCCAAATAATTTGCAACTAGGAAATGATACCATTTTAGAGTACTTAAAAATAAAAATAATTTGCAAGCAAAACCAATTTGATGAGAGGCACAAGCTAGTGAAACCTTCAGTTTTGAGATAAATTCAACTGCTTCTTTGGGGACAGCTGTCACAACCATGGGAACATTCACCTAACCCTCTGGCTTTGATAGTTGTTTTCTCTCAGAAAACCCATGTCTAAGGTGTGCTGAAATATTTGGGAACAAGGGCTAATTGAGGCTCGAGTGCACCCATCCATCTTTGCTGAAAATGTGGATCTTCCTGCCTCCTTCCCTTCTATAGATTTTCTTGCCAATCGTCTAGTTTTTCTAACAGTTCTTCAAAAGAGACTAGGTAGCCACAAAAGCTCTATGGTGTCACGTCATGCTATCTTTGAAAATATATACATGTGGGCTTCCCTGGTGGTGCAGTGGTTGAGAGTCCGCCTGCCGATGCAGGGGACACGGGTTCGTGCCCCGGTGCGGGAAGATCCCACGTGCCGTGGAGCGGCTGTGCCCGTGAGCCATGGCCACTGAGCCTGCGCGTCCGGAGCCTGTGCTCCACACGGGAGAGGCCACAACAGTGAGGGGCCCGCGTACCGAAAAAAGAAAAGAAAAAGAAAAGAAAAGAAAATAAATACATGTATTGTGCTTTCTCACCTTGCAATGTGCTGGCCCTGAGTGCTGGCACTCAGAAGAGTGCCCATCAGCAGGGGCATTTTGACTTTTCCCTGTGCATAAATGAAATCAAATCTCTGAATAAAAGGGAGGGGAAAACGATGTGATTTTCTGATGTGTGTTTCTTCCAATGCTTAGATTGTGACAATGGCCAACTTTTTGACTCTTTTGGTAAATGAGATCCCTGCTCTCTCAGCCAGGTGAGCTATCGTTGATAGGTTTGCTTACATGGGATGAACGGACCCTCTCAAACCACACCCAGACCTAACCTTCTATGGCTTCTGTTGGTTAAAAATGAATCTGAGCCCTGCCTGTATAAATATAAATATTTCAGGAGCTTGGCTGATGGCGAGCTTTGCACAACCATGCAGAAGCCAAGCTTGATTGCCCTGGCCTGGTATGGCACTCCCCAGGTGGCAAGGGCTGAGAGAGGGCCGTGCAGTTGGTGGGGGGTGGACGTGAGTGCCTCCAGTCATTCTGAGTAGCCCCTGGGCTAAGTAGTGACAAGGGCTGACAGGCTCCTATGGTGAGGTCCTATCCAGTTTCTTTCTGCGGCAGGGATGATGGGCCATGCATAGGGTCGTGAGGCAGAGACTGGGTACTTTTTTGTATGACTGTGACTACATTCCTCATCAACAAGGCCACACTCACAGTCTCTTTGGAAGCCCTTGGCTCGCTGGAGGATTACCATCAAGAGGCGTCTGCTCAGCAGGGCCAGGTTCTTTCCCCACCCCTCAAGGGCCAGCATGGTGCCTCCATGTGGCTTCACCCAAGCCAGAGAGAAAGGGCAGGGCACCAGGTCTGGGAATTAGAAAGGGCAATCGATATGTGTATACGGAACACAGTCATGGACAGTTGAAAAGGCTTACACGTAACCCCATTGGGAATGGCTTCAAACCGAAGCCTGTGATAAATGACTCACAGAACCCAGACCCTGACTAGTATGCCTGGGAATGGCGAGAGGTGAGGTTCCTAACGTCTGTGATTCTCAGAGTTCAAATGACTTGAATGTATGTAAAGGATTCCAGGACTGGTCCTGAAAATAAAAATAACTATTTAAACAGGGAAGAATTTTTCACTCCTGAGTGATCCTGAAACCTTAAAATATGAGATTATCACCTTTCAAGTTTAGTGTCAAAGGAAAGACTACTTCACTGTAATATAAAGCTTACAACTTCAGTCCCACTGTCTTAGCACCCAGAGACAACTGCCACCTCATTGGCATACTGAGGTTCCTTACTGATGGGTATGTGTTCAAGTGGGGAGACCAACTAGGTGAATAGTTAGAGACTATAAAGTTGTAAGAACTAAGGCAGATATGGGATTCAAATGCAGATATTTTGAACTTACAACTTTTGATAAGGTAAGATCAATAAGGATTTTAAAAATGCACTTCAGTTATACCAAAGATTAGTAGGTTTTAAGATCAGAGTTGGCTTATAGTTTAGGATTAATTTACATGGTTTGTTGTTTTAGTAATGCAGTTGATTTTCCTAGTGTAAAGAAAACACTTTGTACCCTGGACCGCTGAGAGCTGGGTTTATAATAGAGACAAAAAACCCCGGCAAACTCTGGATAGAGAGAAGCTGTATCAGTCAGGGCTCTCCAGAGACACAGAACCAAAAGAAGATAGATAGATAGACCAATAGACAGATAGATTTATTTTAAAGCAATAGCTCAAAAGATGACAAGTGCAAATCCATAAGGCAAGCTGAGGGGCTGGAAACTTGGGCAGAAGTTGATGTGGTAGTCCTAAGGCAGAACTTCTTTTCCAGGAAACCTTAATTGTTGCTTCTAAGGTCTGCAAGTGATTGGACGAGGCCCACCTATATTACCCAGGGTAATCTAATTTCTGTAAAGGTAATGTAATTTATGTAAAGCTCACCTATATTACACAGGGTAATCTAATTTATGTAAAGTCTAACTTATGTAATTTATCTAATTTATGATTGTAGATGTTAACCACATCTACAAAACATATTCCTAGCAACATCTAGATTAGTGTTTGATTAAATAACTGGGTACTATAGCTTAGCCAAGTTGACACATAAAGCAGATCATCACAGTAGCTTTCTTCCAAACTGTGAAAAAATAATAGCTGTCTTCAGTCCATGAAGATTCAGCCTTCTTTCTCACTTTTGGAAGGGTCCAAGCCACAATCCATCACTTGAGGCATGATACTCTAGTGATCTATAACTCTACTGTATTCCTCATCAGATACCCATTGGAAGAGGGCTGCAGGTCCTGAGCCTTGTACAGATGGTGTGCAGACAGGGGACTGGCAAACAAGCCGAAATGGAGGGGAGGAAGATCCATCTATTTTATGGTTTCCATTCTACTAGTTCTACTAGTGTTCTACTAGTGTCTCTGAAGCAGTTCTTCCAACTACAGCCAATACACAAATGGTTGTCTGCCCACTGACCGGTTCCTGGTACATGCTCTCCATCACCATCGTTCTCAAATAGTCACTCAGTATGCCCTTTGACCATGATGTGCTCTTAACATGTGAGATTATGAACATATTGTACTGGGTCAATAAGTCATGGGTGTTCTCAACCCAGAGAACCGTAAGTTTTCTTCCCTGCTAATTATACTCTACATCTTTCCTGTCATAATTTTTATATTTATAAAACACTTTAAACACAAAATATCTTTCATCTAAGAGGACTAAATCAAAAGAGAAAAAAAAACTTGGAATAAGAATGCATCCTTTTTTTTTTTTTGCTGTACGCGGGCCTCTCACTGTTGTGGCCTCTCCCGTTACGGAGCACAGGCTCCAGACGCGCAGGCTCAGCAGCCATGGCTCACGGGCCTAGCCGCTCCGCGGCATGTGGGATCTTCCCGGACCGGGGCACGAATCTGTGTCCCCTGCATCGGCAGGCGGACTCTTAACCACTGCGCCACCAGGGAAGCCCATCCTTTTGATCTCTGAGGTCAGATAATGATAAGTAACATTTACACGGCACTTTATCATTTATAAAGTGCTTTCACATACACTTATTTTATTTTTATCCTTGCAGCAACCTTGGGAGGTAGATGGTATTATCACCATTCTACAGATGACGGCGCCAAGGCTCAGAGAGGTTAACAGACTTTCCTGATGTCATATAGCCATCAGGCTGCTAAGCAGGGACAGGAGCTGCAATCTTCTGATCCTAGCTCCACACTTGGCTGCCTAGACTACTTTGGGGCTTGTTGCTGGTGACCAGCTTAACTCTCAAACCTCAGTTTATGAAGTTACATAAATGTGGCCAGAATCTGACTGCCCATTAAATCATGAAATGGCTATCTACTATGGAAAACCTTTGCTGGAGGCAGTGTTCCCACATATGGCCAGGTACCTTTCCCCTCCCCGTGTCTTACTCGGGTGCAGAGAGCTCTATTGGAAACCAGTGGGAGGCCTGCACAATGAAGAGCAGCGAATGAGAAGTTGGATGTGAATCTATTTCATACAGTGGAAACTTACACTCTAACAAATATTAAGAAAAAATCTGAGGTCATTTCCTCAGCTGATCATCACCGGCAGAGCCAACTTTGGATTAAACACTTCTGCTCAGTGGTTTTGACATTCTCAGTCAGGCATATCTTTTTCTTTTTTCCTATAAATTTATTTATTTATTTTATTTATTTTTTGGCTGCATTGGGTCTTCGTTGCTGTGCACGGGCTTTCTCTAGTTGTGGTGAGCAGGGGCTACTCTTCGTTGTGGTGTGTGGGCTTCTCATTGCAGTGGCTTCTCCTGTTGTGGAGCACAGGCTCTAGGCACGCGGGCTTCAGTAGTTGTGGCATGTGGGCGCCAGAGCTCAGGCTCAGTAGTTGTGGCGCACAGGCTTAGTTGCTCTGCGGCATGTGGGATCTTCCCAGAGCAGTGCTCGAACCCGTGTCCCCTGCATTGGCAGGCGGATTCTTAACCACTGAGCCACCAGGGAAGTCCAGTCAGGCATATCTTGATGAAATCAGAGATGCAGAAAATATTTTTTGATGGAGTTCAGGGACAAAACAGCTAGAAGGGAAGCCAATTCTGTGTGCAAACTTGTGCAGACAGAGATAAAGAGGAAAAGTGAAAGCAAGAGAATAAGAAGTGTGTGCTTGTGTGAGTGTGTATGTATAAATGAAGATGAAAGCAAGTGACAGAAGAGGAAAGGCGAAGCTGGGATGATGCTAATTAATTAGACTTTAAGATCTTGGCAGCAAGAGGTGTGTTTATAAACAATCTTCACTAAAACATACCTTTCCAACTATTAACTGTTTTATTTGCCAGAAAAAGACTCTAATTATTCTGTGCTTGTATCAATCCAAAAGTGGAGAAAGAAATATTAATAAGTAAACATAGCCATTCTCATACTGTAATATATACCTCTGCACAGAGGTTAACATTTCGAATGCTCAATTAATAAAGTGTGTCCAATTCAAACTATTTTACAAAAAAAGATTAAGTGGGGGGGTTATTAGTCTGAAGGCTTCAAAATAGTAGAAAAGAAAAACTAGACCAAAGATATAAGAAATAATAGAATGTTAACCATTTAGGAATCTCTTAATAACATGCTTATACTAAGTCACCAGCAAGTCAACTAGTTTTCCTCTTATGATTTAGGTCTAGAAAAGTCTGATCTATGAGGATAGAATAAAGACCTGCAGACATGCCAAATCTTTTAAAAAAATTATCTCCCATGTATCCTTTCTGAGGCATTTAATAATGGATATACTCCATTAAAATGAGGGAACAAACCAAGAAAGAAAAAGACATGAGATCCTGTAAACAGAATATCCAACTCAGGAATTAAATCAAAGGACTTCCCAGATAGGAAGGGAAGCTCCCAGATAACAATTTAGTGAGTAACCAGCACAAGACTGGGGTGGTAGACAGCAACTATGTTGGAGAGTTTGGGACTGATTTAGTGAGAGAGATGTAGAAAATAAAGCAAATTCAATAGGTGAAAGGATAAACAAACTGTGGTACACTCATACAATGGAATACTATTCAGCAATAAAAAGAAAAGCTATCAAACCACAAAAAGACCTGAAGTAAACTTAAATGCACGTTGCTAAGTGAAAGGAGCCAGTCTGATTCCAACTATATGACATTCTGGAGAACGCGAAACTATGGAGACAGTAAAACGATCAGTGGCTCCCAGGGGTTCACTGGGAGCAGGATGAACAGACCAGAAGGGATTTTTGGGGTAATAAAACTATTCTGCATGATACTGTAATTGTAGGTAAATGATATTATGCAGTTGTCAAAACCCATAAACTGTACAACACAAAGAGTGAATCCTAATGTAAACTATGGACTTTAGGGGCTTCACTGGTGGCGCAGTGGTTAAGAATCCATCTGCCAATGCAGGGGACACGGGTTCGAGCCCCGCTCTGGGAAGATCCCACATGCCACGGAGCAACTAAGCCCACGCCACAACTACTGAGCCTGCGCTCTAGAGCCTGCGAGCCACAACTACTGAGCCAATGTGCCACAACTACTGAAGCCCATGCGCCTAGAGCCCATGCTCTGCAAAGAGAAGCCAATGCAACGAGAAGCCCATGCCCACAACGAAAAGTAGCCCCTGCTCGCCACAACTAGAGAAACCCCACACGCAGCAATGAAGACCCAACACAGCCAAAAATAAATTTAAAAAAATACTCTGAAAAAAAAATCTATGGACTTTAGTTAATAAATTTTAAAGATTAAATAAATAAAACCAAAGCAATTATTAATTTCAGGAAAAACAAGAAAGCAAATATAATCACAGTAAGCCATATGACTCAGTTGTGAACATACCTACTTAGACACATTAAGTAAACATTGAATATTGATATGATCCTAAAACATTTTATATTTATAGTGGAAAAATGCGGATAAGGGAGAGGAGTGAGAGAGCTCAATCCTTATCTTACATAAAAAGAGGTCACCAGATAATATATAAAATTGAAAAATCAAGAATAGTATAAACATGCTATTTAGAAACAGCAAGAAAGTGAAAAAAGTTGAAAGTAGTTCATTCTAGGGAGCAAGACTTGGGGAGGGGCAGGAAGGTCTGATTTTCTCTAAGAGCTTTATGGCAACAAAAAGGAAACCCATAAATCAGCTATGTTTCCCTGACCCCTCAGCACTCTGAGGCACAATTATGTAGTGGGTAGGGCACCATATTAATCAGGTCAGAGCTGTGACCTCTCTCTGAGCACATGGACCATACCTTACTCCTCTGCTCACTGCAGACATGTACCTTGTCTGAATGGAAACTGGGCTACAGCATGTGGACAGATCAGAACAAATCCATGATCACCACTTACTAAGGCCCATTGGTCTGATTTGTCAGCATGCTGCACTTGATCTTGTTGAGACTGGCTCTTTTAAGAGGCACCAACACAGACTAAGACATTCAACTTTCATGAGTTAGTCTCAGCCTTACTTCTGAATCATTTTCTTGACTCTGATCCTGTCCTAGTTTTAAGCCTGCCAGCCGCCAGTCCTGCTGTTTTGCTCTCCTGTTTACAGTCTTACCTACTCATTTGGACTTGATGGTGTGGGTACCATATTTGTGTAATAAACCACCTCAAAACCTAGTGGCTTACAACCACAACCATTTTATTTGCTCAAGATTCTGTGCACACGGGCTCTAGGCACACGGGCTTCAGTAGTTGTGGCACGTGGGCTCAGCAGTTGTGGCTCGTGGGCTCTAGAGCGCAGGCTCAGCAGTTGTGGCACACAGGCTCTAGAGCGCAGGCTCAGTAGTTGTGGCACATGGGCTTAGTTGCTCCGCGGCATGTGGGATCTTCCCGGACCAGGGCTTGAACCCGTGTCCCTTGCATTGGCAGGCGGATTCCTAACCACTGCACCACCAGGGAAGTCTGGCAGTGTGCTTTCTATGAGGGGAACCAGGTTGTTGTGAGCCTGAGGTCAATGCCACTGGGCTAGGCCATACCTAGGAGAGCAGGGGGAGAAGAAGGATCTACACACATGCAGTGCCTTGGTGCTGTCTTGTAACACACACAAAAATTCCTTGGCTATGCCCTTTAGGGAGCACAACAACCCTGATTTTCCATAGAAAATGAAAATTATTGATATGCTCATCCAAAAACAGGAGCAATTTTGGATAAATGGTATCTGTTCATTCATTTATTTACAGAAAAATGTGAATTAAACCAATTAAGTGCCAGGTACAGTGTTAGATGCTGGGCACCCAAAGATGAATACATTATAGTTCCTGTCTTTAAGATGCTCAGAGCCTAGTAAGGGATACGGATAAACATAGATACCCTTCAACACCCAAAATCTAACCCATCCCTTGAAAATGTCCAGGTAGCAAGTTTTTGGATGGCAAGAGCTTATATTCCATCATTATGAATGGAACCAAAAGTATGATGTTCTCAGCCCACCCAAAAACCTTCAGAAAACATTTTTAACAGTTTAATTGCCGGGACTTCCCTGGTGGTCCAGTGGTTAAGACTCCGAGCTTCCACTGCAGGGGGCGAGGGTTCGACCCCTGGTCCGGGCACTAAGATCCCACATGCCGTGTGGGGCGGCCAAAAAAAACCCCACCCAGTTTAACTGCCCATATAACAACCCACCAAGTATTTTGTACATAATGTAAAAGATTTAAAACACTGATTATAATTATTTAACAATGAATGAGCACTCATGGGTGTATTTGTTACAGTACATGAGACTGTATAGTAGTGGATACAACTTATGTTTTCCTTCTATGCCATATTAAACATGTATGGTAATGTACATAAACAATGTAACTACATGCTAAGGGACCTCTCTTGGAAGACAATAACATGAGATGGATTGGACATTAGTGATAACACACCCGTTTAAATGACATGCAGTGTGATCTCAGCCGGGATACAGTTGAACATGCTCTGATCCTCTGATCTGAATCCATACAAAACCTAAATTTTTGCCAGTACACACATAAAAACCCATGTTGCAATTTTGATCAAGATGGCGAATGCTGTGTTAAAAGTTTCTGCAAGTTGTTATAGTGACTACTCCAATGGTGAGAGTTGAGCTAGTACAGGAGTTTTGTACTAATACTGAGACTATGAAAAAATGTGACAATGTATAGGGTTACATGATGGAAGGAGGAAACAAACTGAACACAGATGAAAACAGCTAGGCATATTATGTGTGCATATGGGCAAGGTAAACAAAGTATATTGAAGCAGCACATCTACTGTCACTGTGAAAAAATTCTGAGTGATTTTTTCCATTTCTCTTATTCTATTATTGCTGTTATATTGTTTTTGCAGTTAAGACACGATTTTTAAAATGTGGGCATGTGCAAAAACAATGGATGCAATATAAGTGTGAGCGCCCATGAATGCAACCTCTCACCCCACCCCCACCATGGTCTTCAGAGCCTGGTTAGACCATGGCAAGTGGAGGAGGTCCAACACTCAGGAAAGGTCACCTGGATCAGGTCTGCTTTAGGGAAGCTGGGATTCTCTGCAACCAGCAGCTACTGAATGCACATGTCAAAATTTGTATATATTAAATACAAGTATCTTGCTTTGCATAGTAGGTGGCTGAGGGTGTATTACATTTTTGTAATTTAAATTATACTTAAAGAAACACAAGGGGAACTCGGTATTTAAAAGTCCCTTGCAGAGAATTCTTTTGATGAGTAAAAATTTCTTTCACTTTAGTAGCTACCCCCCTGATTTAACGGTTTTGATAAGTTGGATTTTCTCAAAGCAGGGTATAACAGCAGCATCTCACACTCGTTTTAGACAATTATGGGACATCAGCTCGATGGAATATTAAGCAGTCATTAACATTTATAATTAGGAAGACTGTGGCGATGTGGAAAAATGCTTGTGGTGTGTTAAGTGAAAAAGAGCTAAATATAAAATTATATTTAAACCATTACTGCAACTGAGTAAAAATGCATGGGGAAGAACACAGAATAAAGAAAGTATTTTTACACACATCACATTTTGATCTCAAGGGGATTAAGTGGAGCTTTTCAAAAAGCAAATTCTACCTTTCAGCTATAGAAACTGAAGAGGGTAGACCTCATGTTTTAGCGGTGTGAGCTGCTATAACAGACACCCACAGTCACAGGGGCTTAACACACTGGTAGTTCCTTTCTTATTCATGTCAAAACTAGTCTGTGGTGGGGTGGAGTTGCGAGGCTGTGTCTTCAGGGACCCAGCCTGTCAGTGGCTCTCATCTTAACCCACAACGTCCAAAGTCTTTCTCTGGCTATTAACAGTCAACAAGGAGAAAGAACATGGAGGATAGAGAAAAGTTTCTGTGGGTGAGGGATGGAAGTACACATCACTTCCATGCACATTCTGTGGGTCAAAGTTTAATCACATGGCAATATGTAACTGCAAAGGAGGCTCAAAAATATCATCTGTGTGCCAGGAGGAAGCAGAAGCAGGTTTTGGTGAACAGCTGGCTGATCTCTACCACACAAATACCCACATCTAACAAGAGGTAGGGCAAGAACTGGAAACCCAGGTCTTTCTAGCTTAGGTCAGTACCTACATTTCCATCTCTCATTCATATTCTCTCTCTCTCTCTCTCTCACACACACACAAACACACACATGCACTAAAGATAAAGATTTATGTGTGGAAATCTAAACAGAAGATAGCTGTTCTACATTTAAGTACAACCAATATACAATCGAATTCTTTTTAGGAAACACATTACATTCTCAATGAAAATCATCCCTGGGAAGGAAATACCAGGTATAAATCCAGGTTCTTGAGCAAGAGAATTTGGCTAAGAGCTGACTTGGCTGAGAAAGAATGAACAAATGCCTACAGAATTACATGGCCCTTATATTTCCAGTGTCACTCACATCTCTGCTTAAGCATTATCCCATTGTCGACGGGTAGAAAGAAAAGCAAATCCAACCTGTTGCATACATTAAGAGACTCCCATCACTTCCCATGAAATCCCAGCCAGAAGGCACCAGAAAAGCGTTGGCATATTCATCTTCTTTGCGGCCTGTTTTTACTCGGCTCTTGCCCCACTTTTCAGATCTCTTCCACTGTGGTTGTGACCAACAAAAGGAAGGACACAGACATTGGGAGCTATTTTCAAGCAAAAACACCTTACACAGCACATTAAAATACTATTTTGGGGTTACATCCTGAAAAACAGGTATCTGTCCCAAATTTGGCATTTTTGATGTTAATGTTTTCATTTGGTGAAAAATCATTTCAAACCAGGACAAATTACAAGATCTAATTGGAACTTGGTGGGGCTTGGTGAGTGTTGTTTGTGTCAAACATCTAAGTTATAGCCAGAGCTTAAATCGGACAATGAGAAAAATAAAATTGCTATTTTATATTTCTTTGTCCCCTGCCAAGACTAACTAGCACAATGCTTTGAACATTTAGGCACTTGGTAAATACTGAGCTAATCATTATAAACATCATTATTATGTTATGCTGGTTGGCTATAGTTTAGAAACTACTGAAGTAAGAATGGATAATCGTACCTATAGTAAATGCTGCCAGGCTACTCTGCTTATAGGCCTGCTCTGAACTTCGTAAGGTTCACCCATTCCCTCATCCACGCCATACACCCCCCCCACACACACACACCCATCCATACACACCATCTACACACACAAACACATCACCCCCCCAGAGACGCAACGCACACACATGCCTCTACACACCCATCCACACGCACAAATTGTACCTTGCTGCTTGCAGGGTTTCAGGTCCCTTTTGGGATTGTAACTTCTAACCTTTATTCTTGGGAATGCTGCTCCTGACCGTTCCATGGGGTGATCCTAAGTGTCCTGGTGAGCAGTTGGGTCTGAAGTGCCACCCCAAGAGGCAGAGTAAGATGACCCAGGCCGGGTATGCTGCCCAGGGGCCACTAGAGAAACCTGGGCTTCAGGAGCCCCACCCTGGCTCACTCTTTCCCAACTTTTTATTGCAATGTTTGAAAGAAGAAACCTTGCTTTTGGGAAAAAGGAACGTCTAGGAGGCTCAATTCCCATGCTCTGAGTTCAGTCTCTGTTTCTGACTCTAAGACCTGGGTAAGTTCCTTACTTTTCCAATGGGTTTGCCAGCCCTTGAACCAGAACTTGCAGTAACCCATAATATCTACATGGTGAGGAGGGAGGAAAGGGTAACTTAAGAGCTGGTGTCAGAATTCTTCAGGGAGAAAACTGTCTTATAAAAAATTTTTATTTTAATAATTGCCTTTAATAAAATTAGTATAGAAAGGCTAAGGGTAAAAAGAACTACTCCTGTTTGTTTAAAAACAAATAAACAAAAACTGGTTGGGCTATTTGCTAGTGGAAAGAGCCCTCAGGGCAAGGCTGAGACAGACCAGGAGTGAGACAACAAAAACCAAATTTCTCTGCAAAATAAAGTAAGAAGAATAGACAGGTTCTAGCAGTTTGAAAAGGAAGGGGGGAGGGAGTAGGAAAGGTGGTGGGACTTTGGTCCCTACTATGGCCTATGGATTTTTCCGTTTTAGGAAGTATTGTGCTATAATATGATTCCCAGGCACTGGAGGACTTGGGGACAGCAAAGTGGCCGTCATCTAGTGTCAGGTAAGATACATCGAGCACTTACTGTGGGCCAGGCACTAGGTTATGCAGTTGACATGCACATTCTGATTTAATCTTCAAACCCACTCTGTGATAAGCCTGCCGCTGTCTCCATTTTACAGAGGAGGACGTGGAGGCTTGATGAGGGACAGACACCCAGTAAGTCAGAGTCCAAATCTGAGTCTGACTGATTCCAAAATCCATCCTACTTATTAGTCATTAGAGCATACTGTCCTCATGAACACTGAAGACTATAGCACTAAGCTATGGAGCAGAAATTATTTGTGGTTTACTAATTAAGGGTGATAAAAGCATCCCAGAAATGCAAAGCACTAAATAAATACTAGTATCACTGTCCTTGAGCCTGACCACTGACATCTGAAGGAAGCACTGTCATCTAAAATGGAAACATGACAAGCCATCAAGGGCTTATTAATGTCACATGAAAATGATATAAATACTCATGTTTGCATTCCACTGGATATTTACATTCTGAAGACCATCTTCTCAGGCACTGGACTCCCATTAAAGTCAGGATCATTTGCAAATCCAGTAGAAAATACAGACACATCACTTCATTTTTTTCTGAGACGATAAGAAGAAAAGTGGTGCACCATTCTGGCGCAGATCCATAAAGCAGAAATCATGGTGCCTCTACCACTCCTGCTTCAAAAAGAAGAAATTATAGCCTTTCATTCTCCAAGCAGCATGTAACTAAGGTTTAGATGAGTGAACAGATGCATGCAAAAATCAGCCACGCGCATAGAAAACATTCATTTTCACAATCTGGTAAATCTGCTAGGTATGCATGAAACGGAGCCAAATTGATTTCAGCAGAATGCAATGTCACAGCCTCGGCATGACAGGGATCCTCCCCAGCCTCACTCATTGCCAGGCCTGTTATCATCCAGTGTCCTGGGTGTATTGATCACCCAGCACCAAGAGTCTGTGAACAGTCCCATAAATGGTGGCATGATTTGCCCAACCCCAGTTGACTGGCTGTGTTATTTCCATCCCTAGTAATGGATCGGAACATGCAACCGTGTTCTTGCTTTTCCCTCTTTGAGGCCTTATCTGAGCTTCTTGCTACCCAGCTCCTTATCCCTCCTGCGGGTAGTTCATGGAATTATGGAATATAAAAACACAAAGAGTTCTTAGGGATCATCTTGTCCAAGTCTTTCATTTTATGGATGAGATCCAGGGAGGAGAAAAGTCTTGCCCAAGGCCACAAGGGTCATTAATAATGGCCCAGGCACCTTCTGACTCCCAAACCAATGCTTTTTTCACCACATGCTGTCTCCATTGAAATTTGGACTCAGACTATGTAAGAGTGAATTTCTGCAATTCCATCAACCCCAAACATCTATATGGCTATTAAATATTTATAGTGCAAAGGGCTCTATTTAGTCTGCCCTTGGATTTCCTGATTATCTACTAGACCACAAGTCCTCAAACCCATAACAATACAAGTTTACAATCCCTCACTAGAAAACCTGGGAGACAAAGGTATTTTTTTTTTTTAAGATTTGTGATAAGCATTTTATTCAACAGATAACATTTATCTGGCAACTAATAGGTGTCCATTCTTGTGTTAGTTTTCAAGGAAATGGAAACACAACAGACTTTCTCAAAGGTATGAATGAAGAATTTTAGAATGAAGAAGTTTTTGGAAAGTCAAAAGGTTACTCAGGCAGTTTATCTTACATCACCCCAGCCGGAAACCTGGAGCAAAATGTAGGACTAGTCACATCCCCTTAGGGGATGGAGTCGACAAATCACCCTATGTCAGTTTAGGGCAGGTTTTGCTGTCAAGTGGGTCAGCTGAAAACTTACAATAAAATTTTTGGCATTCAGAGCTCTTTGGATTTTGGAAATGTGGATGAAGGATTGTGGATTCATACTCTCCTCCTCACACAAGTGGCCTTAAATAAGTATCATGGGCCAGTCAGATAGTATCACTTTATCAATAAAAGGGTGGTTGGTCACTAGAATTTTCTTGGCCAGACTTCGGTTTCTCTGTAGATTTCGGTTATGCCAGTTGCCTCTCAGTTATAGCCCAGATAGAAAATGGAATGGCCCGACAATGGCCAGACCTCAGGGAACTTGAGTTCAGAAGCTGACTGCCCTGTTTGTTTCTTGGATCTTTTATAACACAGATCCAGCTGGGATCACCGGAGGGGCAGGCATGTTATGAGGCAGCTGGGGAAGTCGTGTGGGGACTGGCAGCAGCACCTGTCTTCTTGGGCTTCGGTAAAAGCAGTGCAGAGTGGACTTGCCACCAGGTCCCCAACGGGCAGCTGATCGCGCCTGCATCTCTGGGCTTTCTCGGGCTCCAGCCGCTTCTCAGCTTCCTCCTTCTCATCAGATGGGCAGGTTTCCAGAGCTGTCAGATTTTCTTCTGCCCAAGTTAACAGGGATATTGATTTTGGAGGAAGGGAGGCCCTTCCTCCCCCAGTCTGTCCTTCCCTCGCTCCTGGCTTAGCCACGCCAGCTCTGTGGCATTGTCCGGTTTTATTAGTACTGCCTGGCTGAGGCCTCCTTTCCCAGGTGGCGCCTGTGATTTCCAGCTCCTCTCCACTTGGCATGTCGACGTGCACTTCTGGTCTCCCACGGAGAGCCTGCTTACCTGGATAATGGGCACTTGACCCCCTGGTTTCCAAAGTGGGCTTCTGTACCACAGCAGGGCTTGCATCTGTTTTTATTGTTTTCTGGACTGGTGCCGGGAGGGAGTCCTGTAAACGTGACCTTGCTTGGCTGGCTTTGGGATTGATGGAAATCAGATCACTTTGGGGGTTCTAATGGGCCTGGAAGGAGGGCTTTTGGAGTGGCAAAGGAAGTCTACTGCGTTTGTGAGAAAGCCCTTTGCTTCTTCAGAACTGAACATGGCTTTCCTAAATTCTGTCATCTGGCATAGAATTGTAGGCCACTGTTTCTTTGAGGAATTTCCCCTACAGAGACAGGAGGATGGAATTTTACTTAGAAAGCTGTAAAGATCTTCTAAGAAAAAGAACGCATTTCTGCCTTTTGGAGCAGAGAGAGCAGATAGGTTTGGAGGGGAAGGAGGGAAGGAGGGAGGGAAGGAAGGAAGGAAGGAAGGAAGGAGGGAGGGAGGGGGAGGAGAAGGGAGGGGAGGGAGGAGAATCCTGTCTCCAATGTCCTCTGTATCCCTCATCACCTCATTTCTTCCCACTGACCATTGTGATGGCGTGCGGATGGCCTCCCCATCCACCCTGGCCTGGCTCCAGTCCATTCCACTGCATTCAGAATAATATTCTGTAAGACACCCATCTCTGCTGCTTAAAACCCTCAGTGGCCTTCCACTGTCCTTAGAATACATGTGTAGTCCTGGCTGTGGCACCTGGCCCTGCATCACCCAGCTCATGCCACCTGTCTGGCCTCATCCTGCATGACTCCTGGGCTCTGGGCACTCCAGCCACACGACCTTTTCACAGGCTTCTTGCTGCTCCTGGGCCTTTGCATGTGCCTCTCCTCTTGCCCACAAGGCTTTCCACTCCATTTCCCCCTGTATCCCACCCTTAGTCTAGTTATCGCCTTTGGATCCTAGTTCAAATGTCATTTCCATGAGGACTCCTTCTCTCCAGGCTGGAGTCCTGTTTTATACCCTCATAGCAGTTGTACTTTGTCTTCCCATCATCTATCACATTTATCACAACTACACATTAGCTGCGGTGGCCACCAGACTGATGTCTGTCCCTCTCTCCAGCACATAAGCTCTGTGAGCGGAGGGACTGCATTTTCTTTGCTCACCTCCAGCACTAGCAATCTCTTGCCAGATAGTGGTTTCTCAATAATTACTTGATGAGTTACCAAGTGAATCATTTTTCTAGCTGGTATGCCTACCTTCACCAACTATGCTACGCCTATCTAAGAGAAAAGCTCCCATGTTACTCCAGCACACAGTGGAAATTTCCAATTGCCAGCAAATTTGGGTGAGGGTTATTCCTGAGAGTCCGGATGACGAGCCTGTGTCTCTTACTCCCTGGGGGCAAGTCTG
The DNA here is from genome assembly GCF_039906515.1 of Pseudorca crassidens. Taxonomy (NCBI): domain Eukaryota; kingdom Metazoa; phylum Chordata; class Mammalia; order Artiodactyla; family Delphinidae; genus Pseudorca; species Pseudorca crassidens. The sequence continues at coordinate 11,675,591 of NC_090313.1, forward strand.
CTGTGGGGCTACACCCAGCTCCATGTTTCTCTCCTGAAGCTCCAAGGGCCCTGTCTCATGGCAGACTGGCGTGTCTTCCCTGAATTTCCGTGTCGGCCAAGAGGAACATGTCACGTTGGTTAATAACGTCAGTAAACTCTGAAGCTGCCAAGGAGCACAGCAAGCGAAGGCCAAGAGGAAGCCGGCAGAGCCTTAAACATGCAAGCCCTGGAAATCATCTCATTACCAGAGGTGCCAGCCATCACACCCTGGATGGAAGGGCATAATTGCTGAAAACAACTAATCACTAACAGTGTGTCAGCCAAGGGACTATAGCCGCCCCTTTCTTCACTTCATGATCTGTCCCACCACGAGGGGAAAGGTGCCAGAAGAGGAAACCACGCATGATGACACAGCTCCTGACTCAGAGAAAGGACTCCTCTCAACTTTCACAAGATGCTTTGGGAGCCCTCTCTTTTGTTACCAAGCTTGAATCCTTGATGCTTTTATCCAAATGCGGTGCCTCTGGACTCCAAAGATGTGATCACAAGCTCAGCATGGCAGAGTACAGTCTTCTGTGTGACACTGGCCATTCAAGGAAGGGAGTCTCACAAAAGTAACATTTTTCTTTCTCAGGAGAGCACGTGGGCAAATGCGGATTGGGTACCCATTGTGTAGACACTATTGCATAGGGTCCTTAGGGGGAAAATAAAAATAACAATGGTCCTCATAATTTCTTTGCTCAATTATCTTTGTTATATAATGTATTTATGGCAATCCATTAAATTAAGTGGGTGGCTACATCCAGCAAACATCTGCATAGATATCAAAACAGAAGTTGTTGCAGGTACCTGGGAGTTATGTGTGTACAAAATTAACAAGCGTAGCACCTGGATAAATTCAAGCATATCTTTTCCCCATAAGCCACCTCCTTCAACCATCTGTTGAGTGCCTTTTTCGTGCCTGGAGCCGTACGAAGTGTTTAGGACACAAACATGGTTGTGGCCTCAAGGAGTTTGTGTACTAGTAGAAGAAACTCACAGATAAATCAGCAACTATGCTGTGGAGTAGAGTTCTAGAATTGCAGCAGTCATAAATTTTTTAAATGTCTGAGGGCAGCTTTTGTGCACAGAAAAGACCATGTAGGTTACTTTGGTTTTAAAAATTACCAGTTTAAAACATCTATCTTCCTTAGGCCTTTGTGTTCGGCCTACAATCTTATTATTCTGTTTATAAAGAAAATGGATTAATTCAAGTTGAAGAGATTTAAATAAGTTCAAGTCTCAACTGGTGCCATTTACAGCTTTATTAAATTCCCTTAAACTTTAAAACCTGTATTTATGAATTTAATAATTTTATTTTCTTTTTAAGTGCTTCAAATGCTTGACCTAACAAGCAAAACCTTCCCAAATACTTCAACAGTGCTTGTAAATCTTAAATTACTGATAATGTCTGTGGGGACTGATGTTTCCTATAGACCAAAGATGACCTCCAGGCACACATAAGCCCAGGTGATTCTTTCTTTGCCAAGAGGATCCTGAGCCCTCTTATGGTTGCTACGACAATGGGGAATTTCCAGTTCCTATCCTTTAGATAGAGTTGGTTTTCTTAAATCTAAATTACAATCTAACCTAATTCTTTCCTCTCCTTTGAGTTGTAACCTTCTCCCCCAAGTTGCTGTAACTTTTTTCAACTAACCTCTTTTCATGTTCTTCATATTCTTGGTTGAGTCCCAATTTTTTTTTCTTTTTTTTTTGCGGTACGCGGGCCTCTCACTGCTGTGGCCTCTCCCGTCGCGGAGCACAGGCTCCGGACGCACAGGCCCAGCGGCCACGGCTCACGGGCCCAACCGCTCCATGGCACGTGGGATCCTCCCAGACCGGGGCACGAACCCATGTCCCCTGCATCGGCAGGCGGACCCCCAACCACTGCGCCACCAGGGAAGCCCCAATTTTTTTTCTTTAAAAAAATATTTTATTGTGGTAAAATATACCTAACATAAAATTTATCATTTTAACCCTTTTTAATATTTTACTGGTATTAAGTAAGTTCTCATGGCTGTGCAACCATCACCACCATCCATCTCCAGAACTTTTCTCATCTTCCCAAACTGAAACTCTGTACCCATTAAATAATAATTCTCTATTTCATCCTCCCCCTAGCCCCTGGAAACCACCATTCCACTTCCTGTCTCTATGACTTTGACTACTCTAGGTGCCTCACATAAGTAGAATCATACAGTCATTTGTCCTTTGTGACTGGCCCATTTCACTTAGTGTAATATCTTTAAAATTCATACATGCTGAGCAAGTGTCAGAATTTCCTTCCTTTTTAAAGGCTGAATACTATTCCATTGTAAGGCTATACCACATTTTGTTTATTTACCTGTCATGGACACTTGGGTTATTGCTAAAGTTTGGCTATTACGAATCATGCTGCTATGAACATGGGTGTGCTGGGTTCTAGTTCTTATAGATACTTTAATGCTACCCAACTGTATTTTGCATCAAATCAGACCTTTGTGGCTTAGTCATACTCATGCTGGGGCATGAGCCTAATTCTTGGGAGCCCAGAGGAGAAGCACCTAAATCAGAGTGGAATCCTATAGCTACTAAGAGTCAGAATCTTTATGAAAATAATGGGTCTGGGGCTTCCCAGACTTCCCACTGGGGCGCAGTGGTTCAGAGTCCGCCTGCCAATGCAGGGGACATGGGTTCGTGCCCCGGTCCGGGAAGATCCCACATGCCGCGGAGCGGCTTGGCCCGTGAGCCATGGCCGCTGAGCCTGCGCGTCCGGAGCCTGTGCTCCGCAACGGGAGAGGCCACAACAGTGAGAGGCCCGCGTACTGCAAAAAAAAAAAAAAAAAAAAAAGTCTGGTCTTAAGGTGAAAATATAGAAAATTAAAAACAAAAACCAAGGAGACAAAAAGAAAGAATGAGAAATAAGGATGCAAGAAAAGGAATTTCTTTCTACTATAAAAATATACACTGCAATATATCTTCAAATACATGAATAATGACTAACATGCAGATGAGTTATGTAGTGGATAGTATAGGCCTTGGAATCACTTGGTGGTCTTGGGGCAAGTTGTCAAACTTCTTTCAAGTCTCAGTAAGACAGCTTATATAAAGTGCCTGTCGAGTACTAGGTGCTAAAGAGACATGGACTGGACCTTCTGCCCCTCCTTGCTCTCTCTGAGGAGAAACAGCCAGATGTAGTTTGCAGCTGCAACAGTGGAGCCGGAACTGGCTGGGGGTGAGGAGGCTCCTTTTTCCCTCGAACATCCTTGCAAGTAGGGTAACTCTACCTCAACAATCCTGGGCGAATGCCAGCTCTAATGGGAAGCATTCATTAGAAGAACAGGGCAGCGAAAATGGGGTCTCTGTACATCCTTCCAGCTCTGCATTTCCACTGTTTACCATCCACCCACTTAACATAAGAATGCAGACACAGACATTTGGAGTGAAAACGCTGTTTAGCCAGATCAGATCACGCCCGTGTGTGAACACGATGGCAGGGCTGGCCCTGCACAACTCCACCACCTTACCTCTGACTCCCAGCAGCTCAATCACCCAAGGGTGAGAGGTAATGGGAAAAAAAAAAAAGAAATAGAAGATGATAAAGAAGAGAAGGAAATTAGGTAGGGGGATGACTTGAAGTAATAAGAAGAAAGATGTTTAATATTAATTGAGCATGTTCTATGTGCCAAACACTGTACTAAACTGATTCATATACATTACCTCATTTAATCTTTGCAATAATCCACTGAGGTAGGTACTATTATTGTTTCTGTTTTTAAAAATGAAAAATCTGAGGCTTAATGCAATTAAATATAACTTGCTCAAGATTAAGAAGGAACACAGGTGAGAACTGAATCCATCTTTGCTTCTGGCACCTAATGTCTTCATTTTAATGCAAAACTGCTAAAGTCACCCAATAGATAACTGGGCAAAGGGTGTAAAGAAACAAAATACAGGAAATTTCCTGGCGGTCCAGTGGTTAAGACTCCTCGCTTTCACTGCCGTGGTCCAAGTTCAATCCCTGGTTGGGGAACCAAGATCCCACAAGCTGCTAGGCATGGCCAAAAAATAAAAAAAGAAAAGAAACAAAATACATGTGGAAATACACTTACTAAACACATGAAAACCATGCAAGTAATTTTAAAAAAAGCTACAATAAAGCATAATTTTACAGGTACTAAAAATAGTAAAACAAAGTTAAAAGTAATACTTAATGTGGAGACATTGGTACACTCCAATACTGCTTTTTAAAATGCATTATTAATCTTTGAAAAGTAATTTTTTATACATCTCCCTATAAAATAATTTGACAATATATAACAAAAGCCATAAAAATGTTTCTGGGCTTCCCTGGTGGTGCTGTGGTTGGGAGTCCGCCTGCCGATGCAGGGGATGCGGGTTTGTGCCCCGGTCCGGGAGGATCCCACATGCCGCGGAGCGGCTGGGCCCGTGAGCCATGGCCACTGGGCCTGCGCGTCCGGAGCCTGTGCTCCGCAGCGGGAGAGGCCCCAACAGTGAGAGGCCCGCGTACCACAAAAAAAAAAAAAAAAAATGTTTCTACCCATTGATCTGGTAATCCTAGTCCTAGAAAGATATTATAAAGAAATGTCTTAAAAAAAAAAAGTCTAAAAAGGATAAAGTTGTATAGATGAAATGCTTTATTGCTAAAATTATAAAATTTTAAGTTATATAATAATTATACAATAAAATTATATAATAACTATATTATGAACTACAGTGAAAAACTGGAGACAATCTAAGTCTTCAGTAGCAGGGGAATGGTTAACTTAATTGAAATGTAACCACTTGATGCATATATACATCTATTAAAATAATAAATACAAAGACTTTTGTAGCAATAAAAAGGCAGAATATAAAATTATAACTATTCAATCATGTAAAAATTATGGTTTCAAATGGGCAAAGCCTGAAAAAGAACAGGGAAGTATTGGATGGAATTTTGTGTGAGACTGGTGGATCAAAATGATTTCTTCCCTTTTAAAAATACTCTTTATGGCTGTTAAAAGTAATAAAAATTAAAAATTTGAAGTAGCTGACAAGAATTGTCCATAAAAATAAGGGTACCTGCTGGGTTGTTTTGATGATTAAATAAGTTAATGGTTGTAAAAGCTCCTAGAAATAGTCCCTGCAGGCACTCAACAGGGTCTCCCTCCCAGCCCTCTCTGCCTCACCCCTCCTTCCTTCCCACTCTAGTATCCTGAGGTTGCAGGATCAACACTGGTCTCACAGTACCTCTGTACTCTCTCCCTCTCAGTATGAGTGCTTCTTTTGCTTTTTTATTGCTTTTATCTATGACTTCCAGAGCTCAATAGGATCTAGACACTTAACACTTTCTAATTCTCTCATCAAAATAAACTTGTTCTTTTCTCCTTGGTTAATATATGGTTTTTGTTTGTTTGTTTGTTTTTTAAGCATATAGTATTAACATTCTGGCAGTTCTCCCCAAAATTAAACATAGAGTTACCATATGATCCAGGATTTCCACTTCTGGGTATATATCCAAAAGAAGTGAAAGCAGGGACTTGAACAGATATTTGTACACCCATGTTCACAGCAGCATTATTCACAATAGCCAAAAGCTGGAACAACCCATGTCCAATGACGGATGAGTGGATAAACAGAATGTGGTATATACATACAATGGGATATTATTCCAGCCTTAAAAAGGAAGTAAATTCTGATACATGCTAAACATAGACAAACCTTGAAGACATCACACTAAGTGAAATAAGCCAGTCACCAAAGGACAAATACTGTATGAATACACTCATATGAGGTGCCTAGAATAGACGAATTCAGAAACACAAAGTAGAACTGTGGATAGCAAGGGCTTGGGGGAAAGGAGAATAGGGAATTATTGTTTAATAGGCACAGCGTTTCAGTTTGGGATGATAAAAAAAGTTCTGGAGATGGATGGTGGTGACAGCCGCACAACATTGTGAATGTACTTAATGCCACTGAATGTGCACTTAAAAATGATTAAAATGGTAAATTTTACGTTATGCATACTTTACCAAAATTCTAAAAAGGTATATGGTATTAATATCCCTCCTAGATAATGTATTAACAACTTAGCAAGCACTATACGTATTGAGATCTTACCAAGTACATTGTGGAGGCAATGCCTTAGGTGAAAGATGAGGAAAATGGGCAAATTTCAGATATTGTGGCATGCGAGACAGAAAGACTATAGAGCAGGTAGGCCTTTAAGTTCCCTAAAAACTGCACTGCAGAGCCCAAATCTCATTACCCTGTCTGTGTGTGCAGGATCCCTCTGGCTGTCAGTGGAGCATGGGAAATAAACATTGGAGGTGAGAGGTGAGTGTGAAGGATGAGCTGGAGGTGGTGGTCATGGGGCCAGCAGAGGAGGAATCAGAAAAACCACAGGAACAGCAAAACCTGAATCCACCTGCTAGAGCTCAAACAAGAGTCTCACCAAACAGTTCAACGTCAAATCCAGATCTTTGCAAGAGCCCTTGGGGGCCAGGTGGCCCAGCTCCTGCCTGGGGGTCCTGATGAACGGGTGCTCAGGCAGGCCTCTGCTTTGTTGATGGGCACTCGCTTTCCCCCATTTACTCATTGTTCATTCTTCCATGGTTCTTTCTCCCACTGAATGAAAATCTGTATTCAAGTCATTCGCTGATGGGGTCTGTCCTCGTTCTGCCCCTTGAAGCAGTGAAGAACAATTCCATTCCCTCTTCTCTTTGAAGTCTTTCCTGGTTTCAAGTCTTCTCTTTTTCAGAATTAATAACGTCCTCTGTGTCTTTGACTGTTCCTTGTCCTCTAGACTATGGCTTCAAGACCTGAACTCCAGCCTTTGTGTGTGGTCTGACCAGTACTTTTACCTTCCTTCAGTAGGACATGTTATCCAATTAGGGCTGCTCTAGAACCCACTATAATTATGACTATGAATGTCTGACTCCCGTGCTAGATTGTAAACTACTTGACAGTTCATGTGCAAAGGACCTGGGAGATTATTTATTTCACTGTTAGTTCAACCCATTGGACCCCCAAGATCAACACATGAAACATCTCCTAAATGGAAAATAAATAACACTTGTTGAGTACTTAACCTGTCTTAGGCACTCTGGTAGATGTTTTACATACATAATTTCATTTAATCCACACATTAACTCCACGTTAGAAGTATTACTTTCTCCACCACATTTATTAAGGTAGTCAGTCTGAAGTTCACACCAATAAGAATCAAACCCGGGGTGGGATAGGGAGGGTGGGCGGGAAATGCAAGAGGGAAGGGATATGGGGATACATGTATACGTATAGCTGATTCACTTTATTATACAGCAGAAACTAACACAACATTGTAAAGCAATTATACTCCAATAAAGTTGTTAAAAAAAAAGAAAGAATCAAACCCAATGTATCGGATGCCAAAGCCCATAGCCTTTCCACAATGGTTCCATTTCAGTTAGGGTACATTAGGCTGCAGAGCATAGAAAACCCAATTCAGATTGGCTCAAGTAAACACTAAGGACAGTTATGTGACAACAGTCAAAGGTGGGGGAGCTTCTGGGTTGGCAAAGCCAACAGCTCAACAATGTCAAGGACGCCTGTTTCTTCTGTACCCCCTTTGCCGCCCACAATGTTGTCTTTGTTCTAAGGCAGACTGTCCTTAGTAGTAACTGCTGTGAAATGCTCCTTTGTCATCATTAGCAAGAAAGAAAGACTGATTCTCTTTTAAGAGGAAGGAAAACTTTACTAGAAACCTTCAGCAAGCCATTCCACATATCTCACTGGCGAAGAGCAGCAGTCACTGGCAAGGGGAATTAACTACCCTTCACTGGCCTAGTCAGACTTAGTCCTTGAGTCAGGATGGGTTCCCCGAACCCACTTCCTGATGCTCAATGTCAGAGAAGGGAAGTCCACCACAATTGTACCACTCCCACCTCCACTGAGAGCAACAAAGTAGCACGTGTGGGCACAGTGCTGGCCGCTAGGGATCCAGACTTAATTCCTGCCCTCATGGGGCTTCCAGTCTATAGCAAAAGATAAGCACTGTACAGGTATTACAGGGGCGATGAATGTTACAGAAGGGGAAGTACATATAGCACAGGTAGAACACAGAGCCGGGGAAATCACTGAGTCTCAGTGGTCCTGGAAGGCCTCTGAGGAACAATGCTCCCAGTGAGACTCAGAGGATGCTGGGCAGAAGGAAGAGCACAGGTGAAGACTGGAGTGGAGAATAAACTGCACAATGCTAACACTAGACCTTAAGTCCATGACACACCTCCCAGCCAGAGACCAATCATTTGTTCAGTCACTCATTCATGCATGCATTCATTTCACGAGTATCTACCTGCAGCAGGTGAGAACATATGTACATCACTGGCAAAAAGGACTTACCTAAGAGATGATTAGTCTGTGAATGAGCCAAGCCTTACACTTCCCCCCCATTCTCATTAGCCATCTACTGTTTATTTGAACTTCCCCTACAGTCTGCCCCCCAAAAAGGTGAATTTCAAACCACAGGTAGTACATTTTGCTATCTCTAATGTTTGGGGAGAAGGAGAAGGGGAGGAGGCAGAGGAGGAAAGAAAGAAAGATAGAGAAAAAGAAAGGAAAGCAGGAAGGAAGGGAGGAAAAATTTGGAATCATTAAGTTAAAATGTGGTTTTAAGATTGTAAGTAAATTTCAGTGATTGATGTTCTCTTACTAGGTGTTTATGAATAGGCCCATTAGCTTCTGATTTCAATCTCAGCATGTACACAAAGTGATAGTACCAGTAGGAACACAAACTGAAGGAGAAAAGGCATAAGTTGCTTGACACCAGAATTTGGGAAACAAAGCATATAAATTCCATTTAGCTTTTCTAAGAAACATTCTATTCAGGATAGCAGTAACTTTTACTTCAAGGAGAATTATTTCTTTCTATTACTTTCTTTTCCAAAACTTTTGGCTCTTTCCAAATCAATCAATAACCATCAGGATGGAGCATTCAGTCTGATAAAAAAAAATCCCACTGCCTACTGCACTGTCAATAAAGAAGGCTTGAGAACAGTACGGTTCTTGCCATGAGGATATTTCTATATTTTTTCATTTATTCTGGTGGTAGAAACTTCACTTGGACAATGATGTATAACTCACACATTGTGAGTATTTGATAAATAACAAAATAATAAGAAAAGGCAGGGTGAAAAGGGAAAACACACAGGTCACATTTAAAGGTCTTTAATCAACCTTCCTCACAGCATGAGCTCAGATGCCTAGAGGCCAGGAGACCAGGGCACTCCAGCAGGGCCAAGTGCAGCTCCAGGCCTAGGCTGAGGGCGATGGTGATTAGTCTTTAACCAAGCCCAGCCTACCCTCTGCTCTCACTTCCTTCCTCAGAGCTAGCCGCTCCTTCTACAGGGCCTGGTCTGATGAAACCTTTTTCTCAGGATAGGAGCTGATAAACTTATTCTATCAGTTAAGACTCTCTGAAGCAAGGGGCAGAGAACTGCCTCCACTACTGGCTTCTGCCAAAGGGGATTTTAATGGCTCAGGTGAGTGCTTTCGGGTCAGAGATTTTGCTCAGAGCCCGCTGGAATTAGGCTCAAGGAACACCCTCAGGGCCGGCTTCCTCCCTGCCTCTCAGCCCTGACTTCTCAGGACTTGATTTTCTGCTCCATGTCGTAAACTCTGGGCACTCTGAGCTTCCCAGGTAGGATGGCTGCAGCAGCACCGTTCCCATCTCTGCTCAAGCAAGGTCCAGAGAGAAAGAACCTCAGCCCCTTTCTCCCATGGAAGTTTCGAGATTCACCCTGACTGGACTGGCTAATGTCACGTGTCCTGGCCTGAGTCAATCACCATGGCCAGCGTAGTGTCACTGACTGGTTAATCTTGAACCCCAGACTCCCTGGGGCCTGAAACCACACCTAGATGACCTGGGCTGGAATAGAAATCAGTAGCTGACCTCTGAAGAAGGAAAAATAGATGTTCAGTGGTAAACTACAAATGTCATCTACACCTGTTCACATTCTTCCCAGGAGTATTTCCACTCTGGCCTCAAAAGGCTCTTTAATCATGGAGTTTCCAGTGCTCTACTGGAGAAGGCCTTGTGGGTGGCGCTGCTTCTTCACCCTGCCAAGCCACCTGCCCTGGTGTGTGCCCAGGGACACCAGGCCTCTTTTCCAGCATAAACAAACATATGACACGACTGCTTCGCGTGTAAACCTCTACCAGAAAACCAGCGTGTTGACATCCATGTAATTATCCCCATTAGTACATGAGATGGATATGCACAGATTATCTACCTCGATACCTAAAGTGATTGATACCCATGTGATTATCTGCCATGAAGACACGCCCTTCCCTGCTTCTAATGCAATTACCTTCCTCCATATAGATGGAATTGATGCCCACATGACTTGCTTCAGATACACACGTGATTGATGCCCGTGCAATTATCTAACACAATGATATGCCATTGATTGATACCCATGTGATTATCTGCTAAGCTGATACCCGTGCAAATGAAAATTGGCAAGACCTGCCAACTCTAATAATAACCCTCACCAGCAAGCCAAAACCAATGGCTAAGCCTTAAGGAAGTTTCTTCTTTAAAAATAAAAAAGCCAGCCATACACTGGTGTGTGTGTGTGTGTGTGTGTGTGTGTGTGAGAGAGAGAGAGAGAGAGAGGGATCCATCTTTTTGTGGTGTTTAAAGTAAAACTTGTAATAGGACTATAAAAATAAAATAAATGTCAAGGTCCTTCCCAGGTCTAAAACTGTCAGATTCCAGGGTCTAACGATAACTGAAAAAATGTTATTGATTTCACAAAGTAGCAAGATATTTCTTCCACCACCAATTTGTGTTTTAATTCATGGACTTTGGTTTCTAGTGACTTTTTTGCCCTTTGGTGACCATATAAGGAAACCAGGAGTAGGGAATTACTGATGCAAATAATTATCTACAGCTGAAGCTGGGGCACCGACATGGAAATCAGCAAGGCCACATTTCCAATTCCAGAGCGTGTGCCAGTATTATAGACAAGGCCACACTCAGCTTTACTTCCCAGCCTCCACTGCTCTTCTTAAAAAGAAACAGTCTAAGTAATAGCATGTTTGGTCATTTATCTTGTTCCCTTTTCCCAATTCGCTGTTCTGACTTTTGAGAAAAGCATGTAATATCCCCATAGCATTTGATGATTTTCTTTGTTATTGTCAAAAAATGCTAATCCATGAAGAGGACCTTCCTGGGTAATGTTAATTCAGCTGCCTGTTTTATAATAGGATTATGTTTTCCAGGATTTAAAAATCCCACTTGTTAGCTACCAAATAGACTTCTACAACAACTATAAAATCTAATTTAATCCCTACTGGCATTAACGAAATAGCTGAGGTACAATTTATGTCTAACTACACTTAACACCCTACAACCTCCAATAAATATGTAACATTGCTTTTGAAGTTATAAAAGGAAACTGTTCAGCCAGATAACCAGAGTCTCGTGGGTCCAATCATGCAATATCTCTAAGGCAGAACAAATGTTGTTTACATACGGTAAGGATTATGGGGAAAGTTTATTTAAACAGATTAATCGATGTTTACATGTATTAATGCCTCCTTCTCCATCATGCAAATTCAAGTTAAAATGATCTTCATTTCTTTCATTTGAAAATAATTATAGGGGGGAGTCAACTACTTGGTCTCTTACCATTTAGTTTAAGAACCTAATTAGGTTAGAATAAATTCAGAATAGAGCACCACACCAAACTCGAGGTAGAAGGCTAATATTGTATTTCACTTAACAAGGGGGGAAGGCATTTTCTGGAGGATGGGTGAAGATAAGGGAAAGGGAGGGGGCCCCAAAATGATCCTGTGGGCCAGATAGAATAGTAAGCAGATTCCCTTTTGTCTTTGGCTGTTCATCCTGTATCATCCTCTCTTCACAAATGGAATAGAGCTGGCATTAAAGGGCCTTCTGGGAATGTAAAATTCAAGTGCAGTGAAACAGAGACATATTTCTTCTCCCGCCCCTACCCACCCCCTCCTTCTTCAGACAGGTGACTATCGGGAAGCTTATGGTAGGCCAGGTGGGAAAAGAGACGCGCGGGCAAATATTGTTTCAAGATGAAGGAGAGGAAAACAAGGAGGCTGATATGTAACATATCAAAGACTATCCAGGCACTGGGAAGTTGAACATGAATCTCAGGGCAGCCTAACCTCTTTAAAGATGCAAATGGCAGTCAAACACAGAAAACAGTAGGGTTCTGTTTATCCTTTCACAAAGGGTGCAAACTGCTAATCAGGCTCCATTGCTGGGCTGGCCACTTTGTTTATCAATAAACAGGAAGACAGTTAGACTATAATTTTCCTGCCTAGTACTGGTAGCCAAAAGGAAATGCTGGCAGCTTGGTAGTACTGAGTTCCAGTTGCATCAAAACCCAATTATTATTGTAATAATGTATGGGTGTTTGCAAGTTGCACAGGCGTGCTACACATGTCCCCAGAATCATGTGAAACATATTGGCAGAGAATGAGCTTGGTGATACACAGACTAAGGGGAGCTGTCAAAATAGGCTGGTCCTCCAAGGGCTCAGCTGTGGAGTGTTGTTTAGAAACACACAGGCTGGAGTTAACATGGCAGATATGGAAGTCTTCTACATGTTAATACAACACAGCAAAAACATGGCTTGACTAAAATCAAACAACACACAGACTCTGAAATGGGAAATTTGATTGGAAAATGCTATAATTGCCACTACAAGCTCTGTTACCACAGAATACTTGTACACCCTTTAAAAGAGATGTTCAGAGTTATTTTCATGTCAGTGGAGCTCCCTTCCTAAGATACTACAAGATACCAAATCTAAAATATAGTGCAAGATCCCCAATCTCACATGCAATAAAAATTTAATCATGCATGTGTTTAGGCATTCGAATTGCCCAAATCATGACCTTAGTTCTTTGTTTCATTTTGTCTGTATAGATGCACTATAAGAAATTAAGATACACTCCAAGCTTCATATAGCTTCCAAACAGGGCATAACAAATACAAAATACAAAGGGACTATAATTTCCACAACACAATGCTTCTACTAATGTTGAAATAATACATGGGCGAATAATAGTTTATCATTATACTGACCACATGTAACTCACTTATTCATCAAATGTTTGCTGAGCACCTACTATATACCAGGCACTATGGTAAGCTGCAGGGTATAAAATGGTACCCTCTTCACAACGCTGACAGTCTAGCAGGGAAGCAGACACAGGACAAGTCATTACATTAAGGTGTGATGACTGTTATAACAGGGTAGGTGAGCACCCAAGCCATCCTTACTGCTGTGTCTGACTCTCCAAGGTACCAACCCACAGCTACCTACCCTGGCAACTCGAGGTAGGGGACTGTGGCTCAATTCTGCTCAGGCAATACATGGACAAGTGAAAATCTGGCAGGTTCTGTATGGCTCTGTTAATAAGTCTCATTAGCAAGTGTAGTGGCCAAAAGTGCATCATAGGGTATGAACTGCCTGGCTTCCCTACTTGTTAGCTGTGTGCCCTTGGGCAAGTTTGTTAACCTCTCTGTATTCCATTTTTCTTGTAAGCCAATGGGGATAATAATAGTACCTCTTTCATAGAGTTTCTGAGAGCATGAAATAAGTTACTCCAGGCAAAGCAGTTAGAAATAGTGCTGATACACAGAAAGTACTATGTACTCACTAAATGTTCTCCAGTATTGGTCTTGGACCATCTTCAGCACCACGGTCAGCTCCAAGAGGCCTGGTCCTCTTTGGAAGGGCAGAGCTGGAAAGAATGATTGTGGGAAACTGCCTTCCGCCCAGGAATGGGCCAAAATTCAAGGAGGCTGTTGTCATCCAGACCACTCAGGAGGAGGTGTGATAATGCCTGTCCCCCATCTGACCCTCAAAGTTGAAGATGTATATATGCAGTATGTCTCCTGGGGAAATACGGGAAAAACCCAGTCATGGCTTTTAGTCCAAAGAGCCATGACTGCCCTAACCACTGGGAGTTCTTGATCTGGTTCTCCCTAACCTTCTTATGACTGCAAACTTGGGCACTTCATACCCATTTCAAACTCACTTTGCTCTCACAGACTACTTGGAATAGTTTTTTCATTTATTGGCCCTGTCTACTCTGCCCTCTCCCATGCATCTATCCATCCACAGCTCTAGGGGAGAGAAGCTCTTGAAATCCCCTGTGCTGTGAAGACCTGCACCAGTTGGGCCAGACCATCAGCCTTCCCCTTCTAGTAGGGAAGGGGGATTAGATGGTGTGGATAAAAGGCTTAGTGGAACAGCCTATTGGTGCTCAACCCTAGGTTTACTCTCCTATGCTGTATTGGAAAAACTTGAGTCTTTCAGAAGCTCATGTTTATCTGAGGCCAGCCCCTTGGCTCATCTTTCTCTTGGTTTTTGCTCTTCTGACCGGTGTCTAGGAAGGTCTTTTTGGTCTTATTATCTGGAGCTAATCAATACTTTGCCCAAGAATATGCTGCTGCTTACACTAGATCTGGCTGGGAATTCAGAGCACAAGTGTTAACTTTTGGAGGTTAATTTTTTTTTTTGCAGTACGCGGGCCTCTCACTGTTGTGGCCTTTCCCGTTGTGGAGCGCAGGCTCAGTGGCCATGGCTCACGGGCCCAGCCGCTCCACAGCATGTGGGATCTTCCCGGACCGGGGCACGAACCCGTGTCCCCTGCATCGGCAGGTGGACTCTCAACCACTGAGCCACCAGGGAAGCCCTGGAGGTTAATTTTTGATCAGTGAATGGCTAGTGCAGTTGCATCAAATGGGAAAAAATTGCAAAAACATTTCTGAAACAGACACCATACCTTTAGCAGAAGGCAGGCTATGTCTTGGGTTAATTCATGACTTGGCACTTGCCCCTGACTAATCCACAGTTTCATTTTCTTTTCCCTTTAAAACACCATCTTTCCTAACCTACAGAGCAAGTATTGAATGTGAATTAAACTATCACCACCCTGAGAAGCTCTGATGTACTTGAAAATATACGGCAAAAGTAGAACATTATTTCTTTAAAAAAATTTTTTATTGAAGTATATAGTTGATTTACAATGTTGTGTTAATTTCTGCTGCACAGCAAAGTGACTCGGTTATACATATATATATTCGTTTTCATATTCTTTTCCATTCTGGTTTATCACAGGATATTGAATATAGCTCCCTGTGCTATACAGTAGGACCTTGTTGTTTATCCATCCTATATATACCAGTTTGGATCTGCTAATCCCAAGCTCTCAATTCTTCCCACCCTCCCCCTCCCTCCCCCTTGGCAACCACAAGTCTGCTCTCTATGTCTGTGAGTCTGTTTCTGTTTGGCAGATATATTCATTTGTGTTGTATTTTAGATTCTACATATAAGTGATATATAGTATTTGTCTCTCTTTCTGACTTACTTTGCTTAGTATGATAATCTCTAGGTCCATCCATGTTGCTGCAAATGGCATTATTTCACTCTTTTTTATGGCTGAGTAATATTCCATTGTATATATATACCACAATTCTTTATCCATTCATCTGTCAATGGACATTCTGGTGTTTCCATGTCTTGGCTATTGTTAAGTAGTGCTGCTATGAACATAGTGGCGCATGTATCTTTTTGAATTAAGAGTTTTGTCTGGGTATATGCCCAGGAGTGGAATTGCTGGATCATATGGCAACTCTATTTTTAGTTTTTTGAGGAACCTCTATACTCTTTTCCATATTGGCTGCACAAATTTACATTCCTATCAACAGTGTAAGAGAGTTTCCTTTTCTCCACACCCTCTCCAACATTTATTATTTGTAGACTTTTTAATGATGGACATTCTGACAGGTGTGAGGTGGTACCTCATTGTAGTTTTGATTTGCATTTCTCTAATAATTAGTGATGATGAGCACCTTTCCATATGCCCATTGGCCATCTGTATGTCTTCTTTGAAGAAATGTCTGTTTAGATCTTCTGCCCACTTTTTGATCGGGTTGTTTGGTTTTTTTTGTTATTGAGTTGTATGAGCTGCTTGTGTATTTCGGAAATTAAGCCCTTGTTGGTCGCATCACTTGCAAATATTTTCTCCAGGTCCATAGGTTGTCTTTCTGTTTTGTTTATGGTTTCTTTGGCTGTACAGAACCTTGTAAGTTTGATTAGGTCCCATTTTTAAATTTATTTTTATTTATTTATTTTTTTGCGGTACGTGGGTCTCTCACTGTTGTGGCCTCTCCCGTTGCGGAGCACAGGCTCCGGACGCGCAGGCTCAGCGGCCATGGCTCACGGGCCCAGCCGCTCCGTGGCATGTGGGATCTTCCCGGACCAAGGCACGAACCCGCGTCCCCTGCATCGGCAGGCGGACTCTTAACCACCGCGCCACCAGGGAAGCCCCATTTGTTTATTTTTTATTTTATTTCTATTGCCTTGGGATACTGACCTAAGAAAACATTGGTACAATTTACGTCAGAGAATGTTTTGCCTATATTCTCTTCCAAGAGTTTTATGGTGTCATGTCTTACATTTAAGTCTTTAAGCCATTTTGAGCTTATTTTTGTGTATGGTGTGAGGGTATGTTCTAACTTCATTGATTTACATGTGGTTGTCCAACTTTTCCAATACCACTTGCTGAAGAGACTATCTTTTCGCCATTGTATATGCTTATCTCCTTTGTTGAAGATTAATTATCCATAGATGTGTGGGGATATTATTTCCTAATTGTCTCTCTAAATCAGAATTTTAAATTCTGCCTTAAAATATACCCACTAGGGGCATTCACTTTATTATACAGCAGAAACTAACACAACATTGTAAAGCAATTATACTCCAATAAAGGTGTTTAAAAAATATATATATATATATCCACTAATTTATTATTGAAAACATGGTGTATTTAATACTTTGATATGAACTGTGGCCACTTAAATAAGAAAACTTGAAAAAAACACCATTCTTTGATATCAAGCATGTTGCACTGCAAGATTTCACGCTGCAGCCCCTTTATTTTGGCAGTGGCTATGTGTACTTGGTTCTTTAGTCACAGAGATTTAGCAAACTGAAACCTCTTGGGCTTATTTTGTGAAAATCACCACTGGTCCCCTGTTTAAAAAGAACAGATTTTAATTGGTAACCAAAGTTGGAATAAGCAAGTTTACTGGTTTTCACTATAGTCTCCAAGCTATTTCTTAGTTTATTTCAGAGGAAATGGCTACAGTTTCCACTTTTATAAAGTTTCCGTTCATTTAAGCTGATTTCCTTTCTTTCACCCTTAATTTTGAGCTGGACCTCAACCATCTGTTTCATTGCCTAGGCCTGGCCTTTCCATAGTCAGGTATATCATGTTATAGATTATACTCAGTCTTAATTAGATTCCTAGAAATTGCTGGAAAAGATATTACTGGCAACTTGAAGCCTGCACCTCTTTGTAAAGATATTTTGCTGAGCTTATTAAATGGAAATTGCTGGCAGTTAATAGAGATATTTGAATCCTTGCACTAAGAAGATGCCCGTATGAAGAATAAAACGAGGGGGAAAGAGGTGGGTTTTTTGTTGTTGATTTTTACCAATTACTCCACAAAAGGGAAAGACTATTTAAGGGTATGAAGAGATTAATAAAAGACTGAAAACATTTTACTGCTTGTATGAAAACTTGGATAGGTTTTTATATCAGAAGCTTTAAGGATCAAAAAGAATTTACAGAGTTCCTAAGCACAGTTCAGCTCTCCATACTGTTCCCACAAGACTCAAAGACACCCCAGTTCCTAGTGAAGGAAACTCCCAAGCTCTCAAGTCTTTTTTAATAAAAGCAAGGTCCCTGGGAGAGGAGCCTTCCCATCCTAATTTCACTCCCCTACTGAAGAGGAGTTAGCTCCCCACGCCCTGTATACATTTAATCATTCACTGCACATCAGTTAGCTTTCTGCCTGTTGGGAGAATACACCTCCTCGCTACTCTACTAATTTATTTCAACTAAAGTGACAGCACAGGAGTATTTAAAAGTTAACCAAGTGGGAACTTCCCTGGTGGTGCAGTGGTTAAGAATCCGCCTGCCAGTGCAAGGGACACGGGTTCGAGCCCTGCTCCGGGAAGATCCCACATGCCATGGAACAACTAAGCCCGTGCGCCACAACTACTGGGCCAGCGTGCTGCAACTACTGAAGCCTGCGCTCCTAGAGCCCACACTGGGCAACAAGAGAAGCCCGTGCACCACAACTAGAGAAAGCCCACGCGCAGCAATGAAGATCCAATGCAGCCAATAAATAAATTAATTAATTTAAAAAAAAGATAAAAAAAATTTAACCAAGTGGATTTGTGTGTGTATATCGTAAGTGTAAGTGGTGGTTTAGCATCTACATACTTGTGTGTGTGTGTGCGCACACATGTGCACAAAAGGAAGCCAAATGAGAGAGCACAAATTAGAGAGAATACGTAAGCTCAGGGTAGAAAAAAGGTTTACATCTGTGTGGCAACTAAAGGCATTACAGGGGCTTCCCTGGTGGCGCAGTGGTTGAGAATCTGCCTGCCGATGCAGGGGACACGGGTTCGAGCCCTGGTCTGGGAGGATCCCACATGCCGCGGAGCAACTGGGCCCGTGAGCCACAACTGCTGAACCTGCGTGTCTGGAGCCTGTGCTCCGCAGCAAGAGAGGCCGCAATAGTGAGAGGCCCGCGCACCATGATGAAGGGTGGACCCCGCTTGCCACAACTAGAGAAAGCCCTCGCACGGAAACGAAGACCCAACACAGCCAAAAATAAATAAATTAATTTTAAAAAAAAAGATAATTGGTGACCTCTGAAAAAAGAAACAAAACAAAACAAAAGGCATTACAGAGGAACTCAAGAGTTAACTGGTTTAAAAAAAAAAAAGTTAACTGGTTTAAAATGATGAGTGTCAGGAAATCTATTTACATTAACTGAAGATTAATGATAAGCCAACAACCTTGACTGATATTCCGTGTTTCTTAAAGAGCAACTCACACTTGCAAATGGATGACTCCCGGGTTCTGCAGAGTCTGACAGGTAACTGTAGGAGTTCCTGGTATGAATTACTGTTTGTGAAGAGTACTTAGAAAGGGGCTTATTGTGGGGTACAAAGCCGTACTCCCCTCATCTCTGCGGTGTTGCTTCCAACTGTCTCTCCACAACCACAACCCTTTGGTCCTTACGTATGTCCTGGTATCCAGGATGGGTGGAGGGAGCTGGAGCAATCAAAGAACATGGCCCAGTGGGGGTGATCCTGTGGGGTTTCTGAAGCACCGACTGCTGCTTAGAAGGCAAATAGCTTTGCCTTGCTTTTCATGATAGAGGGCAGCTTCAACAAGATGGCCTAGGTCCTGGCAGCCCTAGGTCCTCTGCATGCAGAGCAGGTTGTAGGGAAGGTAGCTGCTGCTCCAACCCCCCACTGACCAGGGGCTCCCCTCAACTGCTGAGGGCACCTCTCCTCAGACACCACAGCCCCAGCCCCGGGCCATCCTTCTCCCTCTGTACACCATAAATGAGAACAGCATTGTACATGGGGTTGCTCAGGACCCAGACCCCAGCCCAGTGCTTCTTTGCTCTGAGCTGTTGCAGGGGAATGCCTTCACAGTGTTGGCCACCTTCCTCCATCCTTTTCTTACTCCCTTTCTGTCAAGTACCCAGCACGGAAATACAAAGTAAAAACCTATTGCTTAGCTGCTTAAGAAAGATTATTTTCTCTTTGTTTTCCTGAGGAAAAAAATAAGTAAGATCTTTCTAAGACAGCTGTTTCTAGCCCCCTAGTGTTAAGAAACCTTTGAGGGAGCTTGAAAGAAAAAGTGGTATTTTGCTGTCTCTAGAGTCTTTTCTTTGTCTACCAAAGTTGAGGGAGAAGGTTAAAAAAATAGCAAAACTTGCAAACTCCATGACATTTAGAGCAAAAACCTATCTGTGCCAGCATATTACCCTGAGAGTCAGGAATCTAAAGTACGAATCAATACCAGTAAACCCTGGCATTCTAAGCAATCATCAGTGACTTGAACTGATGCATCAGACTCTTGGCCAGGGGTACAGCTAAGACAATTGCTATTTAGGTATTTATGAAATATTCATACACTTGTTATGTGCCAGGCACTGCTCTAATCACTTTATAAATACCCATTTAATATAATTCTGTTGTGGTAGATATTATTGTTACCATTATTACCTTTATTTTACAGAAGACGAAACTGAGGCACAGAGAGGTGGGGTAATTTGTCCAAGGTCACGGGGTTAGGACAAGATGATGCCAGAATCCAGACACCAGAATCCGACAGTCTGGCTCCACAGTCTATGCTCTTGACCATCAAGTTATGTTCCTCTACTTGAAAGAGACATCTCAAGGAACATGCTAAATATCCATTCTCCTAAATTTTCTAAGCTTTATTTTTTTTTAAATGACACCTGCTTTTTTTCTTTTTTTAAAGCAATTATTTCTATAGCACTTGCAAGTTTACAAAATGCTTTTCTATTTGAGCCTCACAGCTGGCCTGGTGGTGGGTAGTGTAGGTTTCATTATCATCAATCTCATGGGACAGATAAAGAAACAGAGGCTCATGAGATTACAGGACTCAAGTTCCCTGGGTAGAGAGTGTTAAAATTGGGAAATTTAAATGAGCCATCTGTTGTCAAGCACTCTACCCTTTCCACTGAACCAGGTTGCTGGTCTCAAGTCAAGTTGCCCGTGAGTGACATCCCAGATTTTGCTAGGTTAAGTTCCCTTAGAAAAGCCTTCCTCGAATCACAACTCAGCGTTCCTCCTTTGGCTTCCGGAAGAATCAATGTAAGACACTCACGATCTTAAATTCCGAATATACTCCTGCTCTTTACAAATCAAATTAGGAAAAAATCAGACTATGTATAAGTTGCTTCTGTCCTTCAGAGGGGAACCTTCTCTCAGGAACTATTAGAGGGTGTCCTCACCCAAACAGGGAAATATACACAGATATAAAGAGTCACAGAATCCAGAAAACAGGATATCCAACCCAACAGAGAGGCAAAGGGAATTCCCAGGGTGGTGGGAAGGGAGAGTTCAGGATTCCAATTGTGCTGCAGGCCTGAAGGACAAGTAGTTCAGACTTGAGGGGATCAGAAGAGTCAAGGAGAGATTTCTCCAAGAAGATGAAACTAATAAAATATCAGATGCTTCTAAACACATTAAGAGGAGATTTAGACAATTAGTGAAGATGTGGGTGTTGAATTAGCGACAACTGAATAGAAAAATAAGCCAGGGGAAAAAACAGATAATTATGAACTCCAGGGAAAACAACAGGTTGGCAGAAAAGGAAAGGTGGGGACTTCCCTGGCGGTCCAGTGGTTAACACTCTGAGCTTCCAAAGCAGGGGGCACAGGTTTGATCCCTGGTTGGGCAACTAAGACCCCACATGCCGCACTGCACGGCCAAAAAAAAAAAAAAAAAAAAAAGGAAAGGTGATCAGTTTATTACTATGTGACTCAACTCTAATACTTTTTACACTGAATACCAATCTCATCAAAGTTACATATAATTGTATTGGGACAAGTGAAGGATGGGAAAGGTTCACATGTGATGGGGACAGGGTGGTAGCAGGAGGGAAAGATAACTCCCATAGCAGGGAGTCAGTATCATGCCTGAAGTTGAGAAAATAATTCAAAAAGTGTATTATTTAGAGATATGGGAATAAATGCCACAAGAATAAGCTAGAAGAGATAAAAGGGATTATCTCTGGAGAAGGGAATGGAATAATGATTAGGGGCTGCTTTATTTCACAACGATTTGACTCTTTATATGTAAAAATAAATTTTACACTAATTTTTTTAAGTTTATAATTTAAAAATTTTAAAGGATGGGTACTTTACTTTTGGCAATATGGCAGACTACATTCTCTGAAGGGCCGACAGCTATAAAATGGATACATTTCAACAAAAGTACTTTTAAATGCATTGCTGGGCTCATAAGAACATAAGGACCAATGTAAAACAACAACAACAAAAAATGAATTCTGATTTATGAGGAGTCAGAAAAATAAGAAAGCTAGGAACCAAATACCTATATCAGAACTGTTATCAGGATACTAGCCTGAGATCACTGCAAAGTTGAGGAGAATAAACAAAGACTCCAGATTAATAATATCCCTGACTCCCAACAGAAGCAAATACAAACTCTCTTTAGAGGAAAATCTTCCTACTCTAGGCCCTTGGGATTCCCAAGAAATAATTCCAATCAATATGGGTTCATACCATGAGTATGAGTCACTGAACAACAAAAAGCAATTTAGATGCAAAAATACTGAAATTATCAGATTCAGAATGTACCAAACAGATATGAAAAAGAATCAAATGGAAGTTCTAGATATGAAAAATACAATCATTAAAATTGAAAACTCAGAGGATGGGTTAAATAAACTGGACAAAACTGATGGGACAATTAGAAAAATGTTGATTAGATATGAAGAACTCACCCAGAATGTGGCAGAGAGAGAAAAGGAGATAGAAAACATGAAAAGATAGTAAGAGACAAGGAGGATAAAACAAACATTTCCTAATATGTCTACTTGGCATCTCTGAAGGAAAGAACAGAAATGATGGACTAGAAGTGATATCTGAAGTGCTAATAGTAGAAATTTTATAGAACTGATAAAAGACATGAGTACACAAATACACAAAAAAACCACTTACACCAAGCAAAAGGAAAGAAGGGGGAAAAGGAGGTAAGGAGACATACATCAATAACTACTCAATATTTTAGCAAAACTTCAGTACACGAAAGGCAAAAGATCTTCAGCACAGCCAAAGAAGAAAAGACAAATAACCTAGTTTTTAAATTTGACAATGGAGTTCTCAATAGCACTAATAGTAACCAGAAGGCAATGGAATAATATCTTCAAAGTTCTGAGAGCAAATATCTGTTGATCTAAATTTGTCTACCCAGGCAAACAATGAAGACATTTCAAATAAACAAAAACTATGAGAGTTTACTATCAACAAACCTTCGCTATAGAGAAATTCTGAAGGGTGAACATCAGGAGAAAGAAAGATAACCCCAGAAAGAAGGTCTGAGATACAAGAAGGAATAATGATCAGAGAAAGTGGTAAAATATGTAGCTTAATCTAAATTAACAACTGTACATATAAAATAATGATATAGTAACAATGTAAAATTCATGGGATTAAAAAGAGATAACTGAAATGTTCGTTAAAAATAATATAAATTGGTGAGGAAGATGATTGAATTTAAAGCTTTCTAAAATTCTTGTTTTGTCCAGGAAGAAGATACAGGTTAATTTTAGGCTCTGTTAAGTATATTTGGTAAAATTTCAGGAGTAACCGATAAAAATTAGAAACATAGCCATAACTTCTAAACTAAGAGAGGAAAAAATGGACTAAGGAAATAAATCAAAAAAGTCAAATAATCTTTAAAAGGCAAGAAAAGTTAGAAAAAGAGGGAATTCCCTGGCAGTCCAGTGGTTAGGACTCTGCACTTTCACTGCCATGGGCCTGGGTTCAATCCCTGGTCGTGCAACTAAGATCACATAAGCTGCGTGGTGTGGTCCCCCCAAAAAAGAAGAGAAACATAGAACAGGTGAGAAAAACGGGTCAAATATAATGGCATATTTAAATCTAAATTTATTAGTAACTATATTAGAAGTGGCTTAATGTTCCAGTTAAAAGACACAGATTGTCTACATGAATGTAAAACTTTTAAAACAACAGGAGACATACTTAAGTCATAAAGATATGGAAAAGTTGAAACAAAAGGCTGAAAACAATATACTGGGCAAATACTGATCAAAAGAAAGCTGGTGGGGACTTCCCTGGTGGAGCAGTGATTAATAAATCTGCCTGCCAATGCTGGGGACACGGGTTCGATCACTGGTACGGGAAGATCCCACATGCTGCGGAGCAACTAAGCCCATGTGCCACAACTACTAAGCCTGCGCTCTAGAGCCTGTGAGACACAATGACTGACCCCACGTGCCACAACTACTGAAGGCCACGTGTCTAGAGCCCGCGCTCTGCAACAAGAGAAGCCACCACAATGAGAAGCCCACACACCGCAACCAAGAGTAGCCCCCGCTCGCCGCAACTAGAGAAAGCCCATGCGCAGCAACAAAGACCCAACGCAGCCAAAAAAAAAGAAAGAAACCTGGTGTGTTCTTATCAGATCACATAAACTTTAAAGAAAAAAGCGGGCTTCCCTGGTGGCGCAGTGGTAAAGAATCCGCCCGCCAATGCAGGGGACACGGGTTCGAGCTCTGGTCCAGGAAGATCCCACATGCCATGGAGCAACTAAGCCCCTGCGCCACAACTACGGAGCCCATGTGTCACAACTACTGAAGCCCGCATGCCTAGAGTCCGTGCTCCACAACAAGAGAAGCCACTACAATGAGAAGCCCACACACTGCAACGAGGAGTAGCCCTCGCTCTCCACAACTAGAGAAAGCCCGCGCGCAGCAACGAAGACCCAATGCAGCTAAAAATAAATAAATTTATTTAAAAAAAGACTGAAATATAATCAAAACAAAGCAGTGTTGTTAAAAATAATTAAAAAATAAAGAAAAAAACATTACAGGGGATGAAGAGGGTCAGTGCATAATAATAAATAATTCAATATACGAGGAGGATATAATAATTTTAAATTTGTATAATAACATAGGCTCAAACTATCAGCAGCAAAAATTGACAGAACTACAGGGAGAAACTGGCAAATTCTCCATTGGAGGGTAACTTTCAACTAGGCTCTTAATTATTAATATATCAAGCAGATGAAAATCATTAAAGATTTAGATATTGGAACAATATAATTAACAGACTTGGTCTAACGGAAAATACATAGAACTCTGCATCTAGTAAACAGACAATATACATTCTTATTAAGTATACATGAAACATTTACAAAAATGGCTCATGTAATAGGCCATAAAGCAGAACTCAATAAGTTTCCCAAAATCAGCATCATTCAGATCACATTCCCTAACCATCATGCAACCAAGCTTGAGGTCAGCAACAAAAGAATAAATTAAAAACCTCATATACACTTAGAGGGCTTCCCTGGTGGCGCAGTGGTTGGGAGTCCGCCTGCCGATGCAGGGGACATGGGTTCGTGCCCCGGTCCGGGAAGATCCCACATGCCGCAGAGCGGCTTGGCCCGTGAGCCATGGCCACTGACCTTGCGCGTCCGGAGCCTGTGCTCCGCAACGGGAAAGGCCACAACAGTGAGAGGCCCGCGTACAGCAAAAAAAAAAAAACAAAAAAAACCGTAGAACCAAATGATAATAAAAAGTATGCATTCTTATAGACCTATCCTGTTAGATCACAATTTATTTTTTTTGCCTGTCTCTCGACTACCCTTTGGCTCCTCTGTTGGGGACCATGCAGCCATCTTTGTTCTCCTCCTGCTTGCCATGGTGCCTGGTTGAGTAGGTACTCAATATTTAGTTAAATATTGAGTATTTTAAAATTTACATATTTAAACTTAAATATTAAATAAATTTAAATACTCAACTAAAATAGCAGCTCTGGAACCCTGCCTCTATCTATTTTACTCCTACCTTCTTGGCCTCATCCCATGTCATGGAGATTTCACCAGAAATCTGTGCATTACTTGGCTTATTTTCACTGTGTCCCAGCAAGCAGTGGCTTAGACAGCCCTGTATCTCCTCATGCATTTAACAATGAAAAGGAGATGATAGGAGGGTAATGGAGATGGTTTTTTCATCATCCATGTTTGGAAAGGTGAGCTGGTAGCGCCATCCTTGACATGAAGGAGCTGCTTAAACACAAATTGGATTAACAAAACAGGATTAGAGCCTGCTGGAAGGTGTTATATACTTATAAACTGCTCTGTGGAAGCTCCTCTTGTTTTCATTACAAGCCCATACTCCACAGAGTCAGTCAAATGAAATATGGAATTAGTCAATTACTAAAAAAGAAATGAAATATCTAAAATGAAGTGACTAAGTTTTAATAATGCCAAGAAAGTTGAATTAGGCAATAATAGTTCAGTTTAGCAAAACCATAACTAGATCATTTGAAATGACAGTTTTAACAAGGTAAGAAATAAACTCACTGAAAATGGTCTCTATTCTATCTCCTCCATCAAGAGGAATAATATTCAAACAAAAATATGATTAAGAGGTGATTTCAAGAAAGGAAAAATAATATGAGCTATGTGAGAAGTTTCAGACTTATCTGGACATTTCAAATGAATTGAAGTCCCTAGGTTTAAATGCATTAAAATCCCAAGACACTGAAAGAATCTGCAAATGTGAATCCGGCACTCCTGTCCGTAATCTTTGAGAAACTACGGAGTATACAAAGGTGCCAAAAGATAAAGAGAAGCCAAGGCACTAACTTTCTGAGAAAGGAGGAAAAGGTGAGTTATGTATGGAATATGCCAGCAGGTAAACTTGAGGCTGATTCCTGGCAAAAATTCTAGGAGGTTCAAATCTGCCATTTAATGACCCTGGACCCTGGACAAAACTTTGCTATAAGGAGTAAATGAAATAGTTAAAGCATTTATTATAGCACCTCTTACACAGAAAACTCTCGGTAGATGGTAGCTATTACCATTTTCGTCTCTCTAGCACTTCAAAGCAAAGGTGGTAACAACTAGGTAGTACTGACTAGGGTTCTTCAAGATCAAGTCTCATCTAACTAACCTCATTTTTCTGGCAAGGTGGAGTATGTGGAGAGAGAAGGTATTGCTAGGCCATGTAAATCAGGAAGGTGTCTTCATTTTGAAATGGAATTAAATAAAATCTCTTATACTATTCTTATGAAAAGACTGGATTTTAGGAGAGCTAGGTGACTGAATAACCATATTCACAGAACTGCTTCATGAACTTGACCTCTCCATGCTTGTTTCCTTATCTGTAGGAGTACTACTTACTTGGTTGTTATACAAATTAAAGCCCTTAAAACAGTGCCTGGCATTTAGTCACCGTTATATAAATGTTTGTTAAATGAACTCGAACAGAAGTTTCTAGTGGCATGCTTGCAAAGCACTTGGCTCCAACCTCTTCAACACTTCTATCAGAAACTTGTTAAATTTTTCTAGTGTGCTGGTCAAATTCTCAGATGGTATAAATGTTGGATGATGAAATCAAAATCCAAAAAGACATTGACAGGCTAGGGCTATGAAATGAAATATATGAGAAAAAATTAGGGAAAAAAGTGTTTTATAAGTACTAGCCTGGCTTGCCAGAACTCTCTGTGGACAAGAAAGGGAAATTTGGTTGACTCCAAGTTCAGCATATATAAAACAGTGTGTCTGGCAATTAACGCAGTGGTTAAGAATCCATCTTGCAATGCAGGGGACGCCGGTTCGACCCCTGGTCGGGGAACTAAGATCCCACATGCCATGGGGCAACTAAGCCCACGTGCCACAACTATTGAGCTCGCGTGCCGCAAACTACAGAGCTCGCGCACCATAACTAGAGAGGAGCCCACGCATTGCAATGAAAGATCTCGTGTGCCACAACTACGACCTGACGCAGCCAAATAAATAAATAAAGAAAAATAAATAAAGAAATTAATTTAAAAAAAGAGAGAGAGAACTGCAGCGCTTTGACCGTCTGGACATAGATGCCAAGATGGCGGGCACAACTTGCCCATCATAAACTTTTCTCTCCCCTGCTCCTCCTTAGGTTCCTCCTCAGTAGTGGCTCCGGGTATGAGGATGGGCTTCAGAACACAGATAAACAGGAAATATGAGGTAGGAATGAACCATACTTCGAACTCATCTGGGTAGCAGGAAACATCCTCAGGTGGGAATAGGAAGATAGCCTCAAGGTTTGTGAAGAAATACAGTTAGAAGTTTATCAGGGCACCTAATGGCTCACTGTGCTACAAGCTAAAGTAAATTCCCCTCTAATCATGATTACCACAGGACTTATCTAATCTATTTCCTATAGGAAATCAAGCTACTCCCAGGCATTTTATCAAGCTTATTCCTTGTAATAATCCCTATCCCTGACAAAAGAAGATTTTGTCATCCCACAGTACAGATAAAAAATTGAGGCAAAGAAGTAAAGTGAATTGCCCTGGGTCACACAGAACTAGAATTACAACTTAGTATCTAATCTTAGAGTGCACTACATGAGTTTTGGAAGGGAGCATACTGGAATCATATTATGTCCTTCAAGAAAAGCCCTATTTACCTTAATCTCTGCAAGAAAGAAGATTAATTGCATTTTCCTTGGTGCATGCCAAAGATATTGAGTAGACGCTTTAAATTCCACATGTTTATTCTAATCCTTTCCCAAACACTTGTAAAGCCTTGCTTTGACCATTAGAAAGATGCTGTAAATTAACTTAAAAAAATAAGGCAAATATTTGTTTGCTAGAATCTCTAAGGAAAGCAATTAATCAAGAAAGTTGTATAGGACAACCACGCTATTTCAGGTCACCTAGGAAAAGAAACTATCCAAATAGATATAAATCCAGATGGCCAGCTCCTTCTGTGCCACCAGCCCCACAATCCATTCCCAGGCCAACCTCATTGTCTAGGGACTGGATACATGAAGGCTGAGGGAAAGCATGTGTTTAATTTTAAAAGTTCCATGCAAACTTCAGTTATTGTTAAAATAATTTATGTATTTCACCCAATTACTGAACAAATCTTTGTTCATTATAAAAACCTAGAAAAAGAAGTTAGGCAAATCAAAATGAAACAAAAAGCACCCACTATGCTACCAGCCAGTAAGAACCTTTTGTACCTATTTACAAATTGGGTATTTTCTACAACTCATTTCTCTGATCAGGCCATGAGAAAATCAGCCAAAAGCTGTAACCTTAAGGTTCTGCGTGTAGTTTCTCTTTAATTAAGGAGGGAAAATGGTGACTCATCCATTGACATCTATCTTTTCTTTTATTGGCACTTGTCCCAGAAGAGATAAGGCCACTACACAATATACCTGGCAGTAAAAAAAAGAGATAAATTCCTAATTCCATCTTACTGGTCTGAAAAATTTACACCACAATTCTAGGATTACATCATTTACTCAAACCAGCAAATATCACAGCCAAAATGGATTGAGTGTCTATCTCTCTCTCTCTTTTTTTAAGTGTGTATCTCTTTATACACACACATAGTCACATATACTGAAGGCCATGATTTTAAATATATCTTGGCTGGATTCTTCCTGTCTCTTGGAGAAAAGAACATACACATTCAGAACCCACACAAGGGCTGGTCAAGAACACATCGATAATCAGAAAAAGGTGAGTACAGTAGACTCTTTCCAAATAGTGAGCAGTGCTACCAGGAGAGTACCAAATTTCAATTCATTTCTTTTTTCCATCATAAGGAAAAATCATGCCATTACCTTTTTGTTCACAGCCACACCATCCTCACAGTCGAGTACTGCACAATCCACATTCAGAGAGGGAATCTTCTTAATTTTCTTTTCATCATTTCCAGGAACATAGAGCACGGCCCTTCGCGGAATGTATTTGTGATTGGGTGAGGAACTGTACCCAAGCCTGGACACATCAGCTGCCAGAGATGCTTTCCTGCAGAAGACATAATTAGAATTAGTCAAGAATAGAATTCACTTACAAATTTTTGAAAAACCTTATTTTAATACAAAATTAAAATAGAAAACATGGATAATTTTTTTAACTTCTGGCAGAACATAATCACACATAACAACTAGGAAAACAATAATAACAGAAATAATCAAGCAACAGAATGTCATTTTGGCTGAGGTTTAAAAAATATATAATACTGTTTACTGACACAATCTTCTGAGAAAAGAAGGAAGGTGTAGCTATCTCTTCTTGGAAAAACACTTCCAGCATTAGTATGCTGTCCAGATAGCATCCATGGAGAAAAAAGTAAAGAAATTTACATCTAAAAGGTCCTAAAGAACAATACTATCTACAATTACATGAAAGTAAAAAGTAGAAAATGAACAATCTATGTAAACAAAGTCTATGGCTCTCTCCCTGACAATGAATCTTTTTAAGTAGACAAATAAGTGATTCAAGTTCAATTTTAACAACAGACAAGGATGGCTGGCTACTTCTTAAGTCAGCAAAGACCATTATTAGCTCTGTAATTATGGGCAACTTGATTGCTGGAAACTTCAGATTCTTCATCTGTAAAAATAATACTCATGTTGCAGGTTGCTGAGAAAATTAAGTTAAAGGAAATAATGCACATGAAGCGCTCAGCCGGAGCCTGGGGGTTATCAGCTTGATGTGGTAGGTGGGTGTAGCGGGAATGGCAGCCACTGCTGCTGTTCTTAATGGAGAAACTCTAGCTGTCAGTAGCCCTGCCTGCTCGTAAACTCTGCTCTCTCCCCGCTTCTCCTATTGTACTAAGTTTAGCCTCCTGTGGAAATAAGAGGAGTTGGCCAGAAGCTCCCTTGGCCCACCGCAGCCCTCTCCTCTAACCTGGTCCATAGTTTGGTCCCGTGAAAACCATGTTTTAGCCCATAACACATGGCAAAGGAAGGTGAAATCAGCTTTCACAATCAACACCAGTTACATAATTTGAATCACCTGTGCAAAATAAAAGTGCAGAGCCCTTGTTCAAAATTTATTGGGAATTTCAAGATGGCAACAGAAAAACATCACACAAAGCACCAGACCCTTCTAAGCATAGGGCCATCCGTGACTGTGCAGGTCACACATCCATGAAACCAGCCCTGCCCATAACAGATGGAGCTGTACGTCATGAAAATCCCAGTTAAAGAAAGGTGAAAGCCCCAGCAAACTGGATAACACCCTACTGTTCTACTCCCCCGGGGTAAACAGCACCATCCTTTCAAAAATATGCCAGCTGTATTCTTCATGAAAGCTCTTGACATTTAGTAGTTATCCTACATTAATGCCATCAAATATTTTACACAGTTGTTAACATTTTGCCATGATTAGTGTGTCTTGTGACAATGTATCTCAAGAAAAAATCAGCGTCTTTTTGGTGGCCTATCAATTTTGTTAAGGGCCCCCTCATTCTTTCTTGAAGCTAACCTTAATTAAATCTAAAACGTGAGTCGAAGTCTTATTTTTCCATAACATAAGCATTGTGCTATGTGACATATGGTGACATATAGATGGGTTTTAAAAGTGTACATATATTACAAGACATTTATCTAATATTGATATTAAATATAGTATGGACAGATAATTGAAGAATTCCCAAAGTATCTGTCATCGTTTTATACTGATTAAAAATATCTGATTTATCTTAAAAAAGAGAAAATATAATGATGTAATAGCAACAACCACATTTTACTTATTCGTACTGGAAACCAGAATTTGCAACATATGCATTTCCTTTAAAATCGTAAAAATGCAATTAAAAGAGATGAAATTTTTATTTACCAAGAAATGCTTAAGGCAAAATCACTCCTCATGAGGATTTGCTGTAACTGCACATGTAAAAGCCAAAGACACCTTCATTTCATGAAAACTGAGATTTCCTCCATGCGAAATAGCTTCTGACTGCCAATTTGGATCCAGCCACTGTGATCTCCAAGCCACACCACCTGAATCTCAAAGCCTGAGACACTCAGACATGGCTGACAGGTCATACCACTGTCACATGCTAAGCACTAGAGCAAATCATTCCTAGGATGTTTATATATGATGTGTAATTTTCTAAAACAGATGATCATTTAAAAAATCTTCTGCCACTCGTAAAGATGTTTCTGGCTTCCCAGATAAAGTCTCCTATAATCATTGAAACATTATTTTCCTCTTACAATCCCCTGCTCAAAAATTGTCAACAGCTCCCCATTATCTACAGGATAGGTAGATATCTACCTACATTGAATGTAGGTAATGTAGTCTCAGCTGAGAGCCCTTTTCTCAATTTATATCCCACTATTCCCACGTTGCAACTATCTACCCTCGGAAAATTAGATTATGACTGTCCACATATGCTGTATTGTTTCCATTGTACCTTTGCTTCTGCTCGAAAAGTATTTCCCCTAGGTTTATTTGAAACTTACAGATCTTTCTAGCTTCAAGGTTTATTTGAAACTTACAGATCTTTCTAGCTTAGTTCAATGTCCACCTAACTGCGGAGTCTTTTTTGACCATTCATCTTTAGACTTTCTCATCTTTAAAAACAGCATTTATCACTGGTAACCAAACCAGAACCAGCAAAGGACTGGCTCTGCCATCATGGCTAAAGTTAATCGAGGGGCACATGCCTTCTGGAAAGCCAATGGATGCTACAAATCAAGACACTTAAAAAAGTTTCCTGCTTTTTGACCCAGTAATTTCAAGTAATTTGACCCCATTCCTTTTGGGAATTGCTATAGATTAAATGTGTCCTCCTCAAAATTCGTATGTTGAAACATAATCCCCAGTATGATGGTATTTGGAGGTGGGGCATCTGGGAGGTGACTAAGTCACGAGGGCAGAACCTAGGAGAATAATGCCCTTATAAAAGAGACACCAGAGGGCTTCCCTGGTGGAGCAGTGGTTGGGAGTCCTCCTGCCAATGCAGGGGACGCGGGTTCGTGTCCCAGTCCGGGAAGATCCCACATGCTGCGGAGTGGCTGGGCCCGTGAGCCATGGCCGCTGAGCCTGCGCTCCGCAACGGGAGAGGCCGCAACAGTGAGAGGCCCGCGTACCGCAAAAAAAATAAAAAAAAGAGATACTAGAGAGCTCCCTAGCCCCTTCTGTCATGGGAGGACTGTGAAAAGGCTGACATTTATGAACCAGGAAGTACATTATTATCAGACACTGAATCTTCCAGAGCATTGATCTTGGACTCCCCAGCCTCCAGAACTGTGAGAAATAAATTTCTGTTGTTTATAAGCCACCCAGTCTATGCTATTCTGTTACAGCAGCAGCCCAAATGGATTAAGACAGGAATCTATCTTAAGAAAATGAACAGGAATAAAACTACATATATATAATATTAAGAACTGAAAACAACCTTTAGGTCCAACAGTAGGATAAATTACAGTACCTACATTCAATGGAATATTATGCCATCATTAAAAATTGTGTTTATAAAAATATTTAATGTGAAGTGAAGATTGTTATTTTTAAACAGAGGATATAACATTACATATGCAATAACATCTCAACTTTATAAAAAATACAAAGAAAAATATCTGGAAGGAAATACATCAAAATGTGATTAGGGATGCCTCTGAATTTTAGAATTTGGGATTAAGACTTTTCTGCTTCCAGGGACTTCCCTGGTGCAGCAGTGGTTAAGAATCTGCCTGCCAACGCAGGGGACACAGGCTTGAGCCCTGGTCTGGGAAGATCCCACATGCTGCGGAGCAACTAAGCCCATGCGCCACAACTACTGAGACTGCGCTCTAGAGCCCACAAGCCACAACTACTAAAGCCCACGTGCCTAGAGCCTGTGCTCTGCAACAAGAGAAGCTACCGCATTGAGAAGCCCGTGCACAGCAACAAAGACCCAACGCAGCCAAAAATAAATAAACAAATAAAAGATTTTTCTGCTTCTGCACAGTTTTTTCCTATTTTGCACATTTACCAGAAGAAGCATCACTCTTTTTTAAAAAATCCTTTTATAATAGGCTTAAAACAAACCAATAAAATCACTTGACAGGTCTCAAGTGGCAGCATAATATGGTGGAGAGAATAAGAACCACCTATATGAAATTGCTGATATCTAACCATTCTGGCCTACAAAAATGCTAATTTTATGTGGTTCATGCCAATATTGTGACTGGCAGTCAGAAGATGGGGTGAGAAGCAAGCAAGAAATGTCAACTTCCTCTTAGGTGAGAAGCAACATAATAGCTGTCTCATACAGGGGAGAGCTCACCACAGGCAGTAAAGCAGTATGTACGTCCATAGCTACTATGATCATCTGACACCTGTCACCCACATGTGATGCTGGTCCGTGTAGACCAGCATCAGGAATCTTGTTGGACCCAAGTGCCCTCAACTAGATCACAAGCAACCGAGGGAGGGGAAGTCTTACGTCTCCCCCACGTTGCTTACCACAGGGTCTTGCAGACAAGAGCACAGAATTCCTGTTACCTCGTTACCCAACCAACGCCAGCTGTCCAGAAGTGGGTATGTAAGACTGATCTGCAACCACACTATCCTTATACTTCTTGGGCAAGAGTCAAGTTTTAGTGGTGATTACAGGTAGGAGGTCATTTTTATTCCCTCTCTCCTTTGCCATCCTGGAAGCTTTAACCCAACCCATGGCCTGTTTCTTCTCCTTTGTTTATCTCCTCCTTCCTGTAAATACAGATGACGTCCTAGTTTGGGGCCTCGTTCACCTTTACCGAGATGACTGTGGAAACCTCTTATTTATCCTCATTGCCTCCACTTTGTTCTCTTGTCCATACATTCAGTGAGTACTGAGGAAGCATGCACTGGGTGACCTGCGCAGGGTCTCCACTAGCACACCTGGCAGGTCCCTTTGTGCAAATTAGAAAAAGGTGTCCCCTCGAGCCTGCCAGCAGGTGGAAGGGCAAAGAGGTGCCGCCTGCTCCTGAGGCGGCAACTTTGATGCGTAGAGGAGAGCTGAAGCTCAGCCCCACGCGTGGCTTCTGTAGGCACCCTGATCAGGGCACAACCAACCGCACGAGATTGCCCTGACCGGCACTGTGCTGAGCACTGCAGGGAGGCGGCCCAAAAGATACAGGTCAAGTCCAGAAGGTCCAGGGAGGAACACCCAGAGGATGGCCTGCAAGCAGCTCAGGAAGGCTAAAGGTCTGTACAGAATGAAGCTTCAGGGAGAAAGATCAAAGGCAGCAAGACTGTTTGGAATAATAAGGAGGAGAAAGGTGTAGAGGGGGTTTGGGCTTCAGGTCCTGTTGCAGACTCTGAGGTCCCAGAGGGGGCTGTCACTGGGCAGATGGCAGGAGCCCGTCGTGGCTTCCCCAAACCTCCCTCCTCCCGTACTGCTGGCGTGTCCTCTCCTTCCCCCATCTCCGGCTGTTTCAAAATCTGTTCCCTACTTGAGTTGTGTTCAGCACTGACTACTGCGTATGAATACAATTGCAGTAGGTGCAAGATCTAACTTATTTTATTTTATCTTACATATTTGGAGTTAGGGCCTCTTGATAGTCAACATGTAAATATATTCAAACAATATGCAAAACAGGGGCATAAGATGAGTTGAAAAAAATCTGGTAGCCTTATGGTGAGTTCTCTCTACAGAGGGAATTTTTCTAGATAAGACATCCCTTGGCAGGTCTAGGGGTTCTTCTGGCTGGAGGGGGGTCCCTACTGGCCTTGTTTGGGTCTTCTCCCTTTCCTCCTCCACCTGATACCATTTATTAACCATTTATACCACAAGAGACAGAGCTAGTCCCTAATACTGCTGGGGTTCTCCACCTGGGATTCAATATCACCACCACCTGGGGAGCTTTAAAAACTTGTCAATTCTGGACCCCACCCAGTGCAATCAAATTAAATTCACTGGTAATAGGGCCCAGGCTCAGTATATAATTTTTTTTCTTTTTTTTAGCTCTTTAGGTTCTTGCCACTTAAGTGAGGTGTTGCTATAGACCAGCTATGCTGGTCTCTTATCTGTTCTCATGTGAGACCCTCCCATGTCTCATGGGAGCAACTACCATCACCATGTGGGAAGTTGTTAGAAATGCAGAGTCTAAGGTTCCCACTGAATCAGAAGCTGCATATTAACAAATCTCCAGGGGACGCTTATCTCATGAGTTTGAGAATGCTGTTCTAGGCTGACTCAAACTCCGGGGCATAGTGGAATCACCTGGGGAGCTTTCAAATATGCTGACGCTAAAGCTCAGTCACAGAAATCCTGAAGTCATTGGCCTGGAGCAAGGCTGAAGCTCTGGAACTTAAAAGCCCCCTAGGTGATTCAGATGTATAGCCAAGTTGAAGGACCACTGTACTAGATGATCCCAATGTGTAGCCATTGCCCTAACGCAGGAAATTTTGCTCCAACGAAAACTTCTCTTAAGTGAGTCATATGTTACTATTATATACAAGTAGATGCTACGAAAGTAATAATAAAGTTGTAACTAAAAATGCAGCAAACTTGGGGGAAAAATCCATGTTTGAGGAAAAGTCTTTCTGATAAAAAAATGACAAACTGCTAACAATATTTGAAATAGCAGCAATAATTAAGCTAATGTCCATTTCAGGATCTGCCATTTGATATGTGACTTCTCATCCAAGCTAGTGGTTTCTTTACTTAGCTGATAGCTAGTACAGAGGTCTCTACTTTGGCTGCACATTACAATCACCTGGAGAACTTAGAAAAAGAAAAAAACCTCAGGCCACACTCCAGCCCAATTAAATCAGAGCCTTGTGGTGAGTCGCAGGCAACAGTGTTTCTTTAAAGCTTCAAGGGAGACTCCAAGGTGCAGCCAAGGATGAGAACCTCGGCACCATGGTTTCAAAGTACCACCAAAGTGTCTTACTGGTCCTAGAAAGGATCTGGGATTGCTGGACTTTAAAAGTTGCCAGCACGTAATCCTACCATATTTAGGCAGGGGAGCTGGGTACCAATTATGCAACTTCCCACTAATGAAGTGACTGGGAACGATAACTTTGAGAGGAATGGCAGTTTTCCTTGCTTGGAAACCATGATGCTGTACATGCCCACCCACTGAATCAGTAGCCATCATGTTAGGGTTTGGAAGTGGGGGGCCGGGGAGAGGGTGATCACCAAGAAGTCCTTGCTGAGCCTGTAGTTCAAACTAGATTCTTAGATCAAGTCCATAGTGAATAGAAGGAAGTCTGCTAATTTCCAACAGCTTGAGGGTCCAAACCTCAAGCTCCCAGGAGGCAGAGTGAGCAAGGACAGGGCATGTGAAATAAAGGAAGTCCCTGCCAGTAGCAGGGACTAAGTTCGTCAGATGCTGAGAGAAGCTTGTGGGGGGAAAGCATGAGTGATGAAACTGGGGAATATTCTGCCTGGCTCCCACTCTTTAGGAACTTTCTATTTGTCTTCTGCAGTGAGGGATATATTGGGTTAGCCAAAAAGTTAGTTCAGGTTTTTCGTAAGATGTTACGGAGAAACCCAAACAAACTTTTTGGCCAACCCAATAGCTCCAGGGCTAGAAAATGCTCTACCCTTCCCCAACTTAGTTTCTCATGACCAGTGAGCCCTGAAGTAACAAAATAGTTGCATCAGAGGAGTTTTGCTGAAGCCAGTACTGGTGCCTCAGATTCGGGTATTACACTGCTGAATCTTACCCATTTATGTATTTTCCAAAAAGTCACATTTCCCCTTAGGTGGAGCCAGTGTAACTTAAATTTACAGCTTTCACAAAAACCACATGATCATCTCAGTAGATGTAGAAAAAAGCATTTGACAAAATCTTTTATGATTAAAACAGTCAACAAACTAGATTTGAAGGGGAACCACCAAATCCTGAGACAGGACTAAATTGAAGGCAGTACAAACAGAATCCCAATTTAACAAATATCAATCCATCTAGCCTCTCGTTGGCTGAGAACTCTCCAGTGCTCCAGTAAAGTGTCCAACCTCATGCTGTTTTGCTTTTGAAGTTCTAATGAATTCATATTCCAGGAAAAGCCCTGTATATCAGACACTTTTACAAATGCTGACCCAACTCATGGTTGGCTTACTTAACAAATCTACTTTTGTTTAGGTGAAATGTGTTTATATAGTAATTGGAGTTTTAAAAATAGCAATTGGGTTTTTTGTTGTTGTTGTTTGTTTTTTTGCGGTATGCGGGCCTCTCACTGCTGTGGTCTCTCCCGTTGCGGAGCACAGGCTCCGGACGCGCAGGCTCAGCGGCCCTGGCTCACAGGCCCAGCCGCTCCGCGGCATGTGGGATCTTCCCGGACTGGGGCACGAACCCGTGTCCCCTGCATCGGCAGGTGGACTCTCAACCACTACGCCACCAGGGAAGCCCAGCAATTGGGTTTTAACGTTAATTCATATTTAGTTCTTGTTAGAAAATCTGACAGGCTTTTCAAAATACATTGGTGAGGGACTTCCATGGTGGCACAGTGGTTAAGAATCCACCTGCCAATGCAGGGGACACGGGTTCGATCCCTGGTCCGGGAAGACTCCACATGCCGTGGAGCAACTAAGCCCGTGCGCGACAACTACTGAGCCTGAGCTCTAGAGCCCGCGAGCCACAACTACTGAGCCCACGTGCCACAACTATTGAAGCCCACACGCCTAGAGCCCGTGCTCCACAACAAGAGAAGCCACCGCAGTGAGAAGCCCGCGCACCGCGACGAAGAGTAGCCCCCGCTCGCTGCAACTAGAGAAAGCCCGTGCACAGCAACAAAGATCCAATGCAGCCAAAAATAAATAAAATTTAAAAAATATATACATTGGTAAGTTGGGGAGGGGAGGATTTTATGTCAGCACACACAGGTCAGGAACCAGGGCGTGTTGGCTAGATGCTGCTTTCAACCCCAGATCTGATTCTAGTTTTCACTAGGTAACAAGTGATCACTAGGGGGTCAGATCCTTGGGAAAAGCACAAAGATAAACGAAGTCCCTGCAATTCTCAGGCGGTGACCACTCAGCCCTTGTCAGGTGGCTGAGGCACTGAGGGGCCAGAGTCCGTGCAGAGATGGGTAGAACGTGACCACATGGAGTGGGGAGCACAGGGGGCTTGGGCTATGGATCGGCCACTGAAGACCAAGTGCTTCCCGTGTCCTGGGAACCACCATGTGGGGTCACACAGCCGCCTCCCTAGGAAGCAAGGGCTACAGGAACTTGGCATTAGGAGAACTTCTGTCATATTCAGTGAGAGGGGACTTAGCCCTGTTCTCAGGGGGCTGAAGTGGATTCTCCTCCGGGTCTCCCTCTCCTCCCATCTTTTTTTTTTTTGTTTGGTACACGGGCCTCTCACTGTTGTGGCCTCTCCCGTTGCGGAGCACAGGCTCCAGACGCGCAGGCTCAGCGGCCATGGCTCACGGGACCAGCCGCTCCGCGGCATGTGGGATCTTCCCAGAGCGGGGCACGAACCCGTGTCCCCTGCATCGGCAGGCAGACTCCCAACAACTGCGCCACCAGGGAAGCCCCTCTCCTCCCATCTTAAGTAAGCGGTACCCTTTCCCAGGGCCTCACAGCACCAGGCACTGAGGACCTGCACCACCTCTGGTGAGGCAGCCAACAGGCACCAGCAGGGGCTGGAGTTAGACCTGCTCTCCTAAGCCTGAGGTCAGGTTCGCAGGGGCGAGGGCTGGGCACCTGCATGGCCAATGCAGCACGCTCCAGCTCCCTCCCAGGCCCCTGTGGATCCCCCCGTGGGAGGATGCCTGGGTTTGCTTATCAGGATCCTGCTGCCTGGCCTGGCTCTTGTGGTGGTCAGTATCACACTGGCTGCTACAGCACCTGGGAGCACTCCCACTGCTTAAAAACTTCTGCTCCTCAGCCATAAACCCCAAGTAGCCAACATACAAGTCTGAGTTTGCCACACACCCCCGGTGATTCAATGCTGTCCATGCCCTGTGGGGGCAGATGCTCAGCTGGGCTGGTTCCCCTGCCCTCAAGCTACCTGTCCAGATTCTACTCCTCTCCTCTGGCCCAGGCAGCTGAGGCTCCAGAGGGCCCCAGTGCAGGGTTCCACCCAAGTTACAGCCAATGCAGATAGAAAAGCAGCTTGCCAGAGCCCAGGCAAACATCCAAATCCAGGGCTTGGGAAGGCAGGTGGGACTGAGGGTGGAGGCCTCAGCTGATCTCTCCTCACAAGCAGCAGAGCTCTCTGAAGCCAAGGCCAGGTGGTATATGCTGTACAAAGTCCAGGGACCCTAACTGAGGACTCCACATCTTAGCCTTGACGCTGATACTTGGCTCTGAGATGCTCTTGCCTCACCCATGGATGACCCTCAGCCAGCACCATATGCTGGAGGGCTCAAATGGAAACAGGGAAGGCCAAGGAACTTCCAAGTTGTTCCACTTGTCACATTCATGCTATCACTCCATGAACAAAAATGTACTGGGCCTAATACTTTTTTTGAATTATCTAAATGGCAGTCCAGACTTAACCAAGTGCAGAAAAGAACTTGATTCAGGGGCTTCCCTGGTGGCGCAGTGGTTGAGAGTCCGCCTGCCGATGCGGGGGACACGGGTTCATGCCCCGGTCCGGGAAGATCCCACATGCCGCGGAGCGGCTGGGCCTGTGAGCCAGGGCCACTGGGCCTGTGAGCCAGGGCCACTGAGCCTGCGCATCCGGAGCCTGTGCTCTGCAACAGGAGAGACCACAACAGTGAGAGGCCCACGTACCGCAAAAAAAAAAAAAAAAAAAAAGAATTTGATTCAGGACTTTTCATAATGTCACTCTTAAATTCAAAACTGATTTGAAAAGCAATTGTTAACTACAATGATTTAGGCAGCACAATTAATTCTAAATCATTTTAGTACATAATACCATGATGATTAATTTTACGTGCCAACTTGACCAGGCCACAAGGTGCCCAGATATTTGGGAAAACATTATTCTAGGTGTGTCTGTGAAGATATATCTGGATGAGATTAACATATGAATCAGCAGACTGAGTAAAGGAGACTGCCTTCCCTAATGTGGGTGGGCCTCATCCAATCAGTGGAAGATACCAAGTAGGCCAATACTCCCCTGAGTAAAAAAGGAACTCCTCCTGCCTGATAGCCTTCCAGATTTTCCTGCCTTGAGACTTGAACTGAAACATTGGTTTTTCCTGGTTCTCAAGCTTGCCAGCCTTTGGACTGGAACTTACACCAATGGCTCTCCTGGGTCCCCAGCTTCCTGAGTGCAGCTCTCGGGACTTGTCGGCCTCCATAATCATGTGGGTCTTATTGTCCTTATACTACATCTCTTATATATATCTCACACACACGCACACACACACACACGCAGACATACCTTATTGGTTCTGTTTCTCTGGAGAACCTTGATGAAGACAATGCCTATACATCACTTACTAGATAGTTAACACATATCAGTGCCTAGATGCGTGCTCTCCACACACCTCCGCACTGCATCTCCCCATCCTGACCCAACACGGGTGTATGTGTAGCTCTCAGCACCACGCTGCCCAGCACATACAGGGACTGGACCCGAGAGAGGAATGAAGGAAAGGATGGACTCAGGGCTGGATGGGCGGTGGGCTGGCAAGCGTTTAAGGAGAGAGGGCCACATGTGTCCATTAGCCTGTGTCCTCAGAGGGCTAAAAGGGAGAGTGGGCGTGATCATGGTTACGCTCTTCACAGACTTCCCCAGACTGTCTTCACAAAGGGTTGTACTAACTTATTTTGCCACCAGCGGGGCATGAAGGTGCCTAGCTGGCCATGTGCTTATGCACAGCCCTTTGTACTCTTTACACCAGGGTTTTGGACATTCCAGGAAAAGAGGCATGATATAGTGAGTGAAGGTGGCCATGGAAAGGGGCTGGAGATCCGAAACGCTGGGTGAAGGTTTATAACGGTCTTATTTGAGCAATGATGAAACAATCTATGGATCGTGTTAAACCTTCAAGATCAGTATTTCCCACCTTGAGCTGATCTGTATTCTATCATTTTACACCTCTGCTGATCAAATATTTTTTTTTACTGTGGTAAAATACACGTAACATAAAATTTACCATTTTAACCATTGTTAAGCATACGATTCAGTGGCATTAAATACATCCCCACTGTTGTGTAACCATCACCACCATCCATCTGCAGAACTTTTCATCAACCTGCCCATTCCCTCTCCGCCCAGCCCCTGGAAACCACTATTCTATTGTATTTTCTGTCCCTATGAATTTGAATGCCCTGGGTGCCTCATGTAAGTGAGATCTTACGGTATTTGTCCTTTTGTGACTGGCTTATTTCACGTAGCATAATGTCCACAAGGTTCATCCATCTTGTAGCATATGTGAGATTCTCCTTCCTTTTTAAAGGTTGAATAATACTCCATTACATGTACGTACCACATTTTGTTTACCCATTCATCCACTGATGGATACGGATTATTTCCACCTTTTGACTATTGTGAATGATGCTGCTATGAAAAAATATCTCTTCAAAACCCTGCTTTCAATTCTTTTGGGTACATCCCAGAAGTGGAACTGCTGGATCATATGGTTTTTTGAGGGAAAACGATACTTCTTTCTATAATGTCTGTATCACTTTACATTTCCACTCAAACATTATTTTAAAATATTTTCTGCTGCATTCAAGTCCAGTTACCACTAAAGGGGTGTTTTTGAACCAAAAAAAAAAAAAAAAAATCATCTTTTATGCACCCTTGCCCTTTAGAAACTGCCTCCACAAATTCTAATAAATTTTGCTAAATTCCCAATTGTTTATAAACATAAATAATAAGAAAACAAATCATTCTGAAATAATACATCAATAAATTGCTATTTAGGACGCCACACAGAAATGATATGGCCCTTTTGTTTGTTTGTTTTTCCTGGGGCTACCTCTACTGTGCCCATGGCAGCTCCAAGAGGAGGTTAGCACTGTGGAGCAAGGAAGTAGGGAAAGATGGGGGACAGGAGTTAGGGCGGGCCCTGTGTGCGGATGTAGGGCTCCTGTGTCCCTCTGGGATCTGAGTCTAGACGGCTCAGGCAGAGTCTGGCGAGTGCCTCAGTGGAAGCGGCACTTTCTGGCTGGCTTGAGGTTGACGTGTGTGGCCTTCATTTCCCCAGCCTCAGGGTCTCGCACATCTTTGAATCGCTCCACTTTGGTGCTCAATACCTGGTTGTTGATGTACTGGATCAGCTTCTTGGGAGCCTCCTTAGGAGCCATAGGCCGGTGAATCTTCTGATCCTCTGCGCTATCCACCATCATGTACTTCTGCAGGATGAAGGACTTCAGCTCATCCTTTTGGGGGCCTCTGAGGCGCCTGGGCAGGTCCTGGTTGGGGCCATCCCAGGCTGGAGGCCTCTCCTCCTTCCCCTCTACCAGCATCTGCACAGCTTCTTCCGAGTCCCCTCGAGCTCTGGCCAACACCCACTGGGCCTGCTCCACCGAACAGGTAAGGAACACCTCCAGAAGTACGTCCACCCCTGGCAGCAGCTCCTCCTCAGCGCCGGATGCCTCATCTTGGGTGTCCCTAGCAGCAGTCGGAGAAGACATCGTCTCTTCTTTGAACTGCTGCAGAGGCTCTGGGGAGATAGATACCTGACCTTGGACCTCAGAGTTCTGTGGTTGCAGGTTCTCTTTGTTCCTGGCACCACTCAACTGCCCTGAGAGCTTCTGCATCATTTCCCCTATTGTACCCCTTGGGATGTGGGCGAAGCCAGGCACACAGGCCTCCATCATCTCAGTGAAGGTCTCCATGTCGAAATTCTCCTCCGATGGGCCTGAGGGGCCCAGGTCCTCAAGGACCCCGAGCACATAGAAGATGATCTCATCCAAGCCGCTGAGGTCAGCCTCTGGGAGGTGCGTCTGAACAAAGGTAAGGACGGCTGCACTGACAACCCTCTCCGGCTC
This sequence comes from Pseudorca crassidens, assembly GCF_039906515.1. Taxonomy (NCBI): domain Eukaryota; kingdom Metazoa; phylum Chordata; class Mammalia; order Artiodactyla; family Delphinidae; genus Pseudorca; species Pseudorca crassidens. Next base: position 11,718,873 of record NC_090313.1, read on the forward strand.
CGTGCTCTCTCCCCTTCTGCTCCGTCGGGCGCCGCCGGCAAGTCGTCCCACACGGTGCAGCTCTCATCCCACAGCCCCACCAATGAGCGATATGGCCCCTTAAAAGTTCTTTTAAAGCAATTTTGACTCTAAGAGCTGATAAAGGTTGAAAATAAAAATTTCTCACAGAAGATTATGCACAAATCTTGATTCTTAAAGGACTCCTCTAGTTGGGGCTGTATCTTCAATCCTCTGAGGGAGTTGGAGGAGTGTAACTGCACTCTGTCACTGCCTACTCTCTATGCTGGGAACAGAAATATTGGGAAAAATTGAGTTCTCTGTTGTAAGGCCCATGATCTGACCTTGTATGACAATTCTGATGCTCATAGAAGAATCTGTGGGACTAGAATAAAGAACCCATTCATCGATCCTTTCCTATACACCCCCCAAGTGACAGTAAAATTCACCTACAAATTCCAGCCACGCTTACGACTATTGATAACTAGGTATTTACACCAGCATCTGTAATAATTGAGGCCTACGTATGTTCTCAGTTTGCTAAGTTCCCAACTGCCCAGAGAGATTCCTTCCCTATTTTGAAGAACTGTGTTTCAGTTACTATGGCAACAGGGCAAGGAGAAGTGGGGAGCTTTCCATGGGCACAAGAGCAAAAGAACAGCTATTTGTCCTCTCACTGGCAGAACAGGGCCATTCGTGAGATTAGCATGTGGTGCAAACACAAACAAGCATGCAGCCCGCTTCAGAAAAGCCAAGACATTTTCAGGGCAAACTCTCTCACAAAGAAATTATATCACACCTTAATCAAGTGCTCCATTTTGTAATGAAAGGAAGAGATACTCTTTTGTGTCCAAAGCAGACACACACAGGATAGCAGTTTGTGGTCCGCTGTGGATTCACTTCAAAGGAAGGAGTCAGGAGGGCACAGGATGGGGAAGACCCATGGGCTGTGGGCCGGCCTTTCGGCCATCGTGGTGCCATCGAGAAGGAGGGATGCTGGTGAGGGACTTCCCTCCTGGCCTACACTTGCCATGGAAACCCCAGGAAAAGAGGTGAGTGTCAAATAAGGGACAGATTTATCAGAAATAAAGAAAAAAGCAAAACCCTTATTTTTGCTCACTTTGGTAAAATTTGTGTAATGCTGTTTCAGTGCAGATCCCTTCCTCCTCAGGCCATCAGAATACCAAAGGGCAAAAACAAGTGACCCAGTAATGGAACTCTTTTTTTCATACAGAATGAGAAATCAAACAAACATCCATATCAAAAATTACTCATTATCCGAAGTGAAATAAGCCAGACACACAAGGACTAATACTGTACGATTCCACTTCTGTGAGGTACGTAGAGTAGTCAATTCGTAGAGACAGGAAGTATTATAGAATGGTGAGGGGGAAGGGGGAGGGGAATTACCGTTTAGTGGGTACAGAGTTTCAGTTCGGGAAGATGAAAAAGTTCTGGAAATGGATGGTGGTGATGATTGCACAACAGTGAGAATGTACTTAATGCCATTGAACAATAAGCTTTAAATAGTTAAAATAGTAGATTGTATGTTATGTATATTTTACCACAGTGAAAAAAAATTTAAAGTTAACAAATCTCTTTCCCTTGTTATATCCATGCTATTGTTTCATAAACACAAATGTACTGATGAAATTCAGTACGGATCATGCATTCAATAAATACCGAGTCCACCACGAGCTGGCCCTTAGGCCAAGGGTTGAGCAAACATGGACAAGAAGCCATGTGTCCAGCAGACCCTCGCTGGTCACTGAATCCACTTCTTTGGCCACAGAACTGTAGTTCTCCAGATAGGTGCATGGGTGGGGTAAGCCCCAAGAACAGGGAAAACCCTGTACAACTGGGTGACCATTAATGGGTCCCGAAGAAGAGAGCAAGTTTTCCATGAAAACAGAGATCCACGTTTATATCTCGAATGGATTAGTCCTCATAAATTAATGTGGCCACAGCACCACTCTGCCCCGTGGCACTTGGGTGCTCGGTAGCACTTCTAAGGGCAACGCTGCCATTTTTCAGAAAGGCAAATGAAGAGGAGTTTGATACGAGCCAGCCCAGCAGACGATAAGGAGGAAGACAAGGGCAGGGGTGAGGGTGTTTGAGAGGAGGTGAGGGAGAGGAAGAGAATGAGGAAAGAAAGGGAGGGAGGAGAAAGGATGGGTCCTGAAGGAAAGTAGGCGGATAAGAAAGTGGGCGGGAGGGAAGGAAGGCGGAGGTGAGGGCCAAGAGGGAGAGTGGGGGATGGGATGAGAGGAGAGGAGCTTTGTTTTGCTGCAAAGCTCCTTGATTCCGGTTGAAGAGGGGATGACAATAGAGCATGTGCCTGCTAGTGGGCATTCACCATAATCCCACTTCCTTGCTCTACTTTTGGTGAGAAGAGGAGGAGCAGAGGTTTTATCTGAATGGAAAACTGGAGGGATTTTATTCCCCCCGCCCCACCCCCGGAGTGACACTGAGGTCAAGAGGGAAACCTGCACTCCTTCACTGAACACATTTAAGAACACAATGTGATTAGCATCTCTTCTGTTTCTGGGCTGCTTCAACCTGGGGCTCCTGGAAACACAAAGAAGTCTAAGGATGTTGTTTATCAATAGTTAACTGAGTTAATGTCACTGAGAACTGCAGGAATGATGCTCAGGACCCTCTACCCATAGTGATTTTTTTTTTAATTAATCAATTAATTTTTGGCTGCGTTGGTTCTTCATTGCTGGGCATGGGCTTTCTCTAGTTGCGGCGAGCGGGGGCTACTCTTTGTTGCAGTGCGCGGGCTTCTCATTGCGGTGGCTTCTCTTGTTGCAGAGCACAGGCTCTCTAGGCGTGCTGGCTTCCGTAGTTGTGGCACACGAGCTCAGCAGTTGTGACTCGCGGGCTCTACAGTGCATGCTCACGAGTTGTGGCGCACGGGCTTAGTTGCTCCACAGCATGTGGGATTTTCCCGCACCAGGGCTCAAACCTATGTCCCCTGCGTTGCCAGGCGGATTCTTTATTTTATATTTCTTTATTTTATTTTTGGCTGTGTTGGGTCTTTGCCGCTGGGTGCAGGCTTTCTTTAGTTGTGCAAGCAGGGGCCACCCCTTGTTGCGATATGCTGGCTTCTCATTGTGGTGGCCTCTCTTGTTGCAGAGCACGGGCTCTAGGCGCGTGGGCTCAGTAGTTCTGGCTCACGGGCTCTAGAGTGCAGGCTCAGTAGTTGCGCACGGACTTAGCTGCTCTGCGGCATGTGGGATCTTCCCAGACCAGGGATCAAACCTGTGTCCCCGGCACTGGCAAGCAGTGTCTTAATCACTGTGCCACCAGGGAAGTCCCCATAGCAATTTGATAGATGCATTTCCCAGTGTTGGGAATGATGAGAGGACGCACCTGTCAAGTGCAGAACGTGGGAGCTTTTGGTAAATTGTAATTAAAACCTAAAGGACATGCCAGTCGACTTAGCCTCTGTAGAGACGATTTGGGGTTTTGGATGGTGAAATTCTGAGTGCAAGGAACCAACAGCTTACTTGTTCCACTCCTGGCCATAACTGAGCACCCAGAGCAGAGCCTTATGTTTGGATTGTTCACTGCTGGCATTCCTGCCTAAGAAGATCTGATTCTAAAATGAGTTGCATAAAAGACAATATTTAGTAGTTAATGTATTAAAACAGCCAATGGAGAATATAGGAAATATTATCACCATAGGCCCACCAGAAAATTTCACACAAAAAAAGACCATTCACAAAAGTTCTCCATTTAGAGATTCCATTAGTACTCGGTTATCTTAGCTCAAAAAATAATAAATTTAAAGCTGAGATGGCCAATTCCTGGCTTGGGCAGAACTTTAGAGGTAATTGAGCAAATGTGAACTACAAAGATCAATTTCTCAACTTTTTTTTAAAGGTCACGAAAGAAGACTGTCAACCTGACAGATGTAACCATGGATTCTTTTACAGAATCCTTCAAAAGCTCAAAGGCTGCTAAATGTGTCAAATTATGCATCTCCCCCATGACCGGGTTCTTTGATATGAAAGTAATCATGGGAGAATGTTTTTTTCCTCCAGAAAAATGGATCTGCAATTTTGAGAAAACAGTTCTCTCCACATCTTATTTATTTTATTTTTTTGGTAGCTGTCATGAAAATCATCTAGGTTAACGGAATCTTTTTCTCCCTAGATTCTCTCAAAAATTCCTTTCAAGTGTCAATCGCAATGAAATGAGGCCAAAATGTTACACAGCTTAGAATTTTGATATTTTGTTAGCTATAGTCCTTTGATTACCCTGATATGTAGATTTGGGGAAATTTTAATACTGATCTCTCTCTAGTGCTGAATAAGTTTTAGAAAAAACACAGTCTAATTGCCAGACCCATACCACACACACGAAAGCTGTGAATACAAGCTGTGATCACGAATCACGTGTATGTGGCTTTGACTGTGTGGGACCAACAATAAGATTAAGATTGTTTTTTTCCTTCTTAATTATTCAGAGCTAAGTGTGATGAAAATTAAAACTAAACATATGGATGTGATCATGAAGGCTTTCTCTAACACAGTTTTTTTTTAAAGTATGTTTAATGTGCTACAGGCACTAACTCCTTTAAATATTTAAGGCAAGACTTCCTAGAACTTCTAATTTTAGGGGAGCTTAAGATTTTTTTCTTATTCAATGCCACACTTAGCAATGCACCAGCCAAAGTGCAAAACAGCCTCTTTTTCCTTTATATTTAGTTCTAAAAGAACCACTCTTACTGAATATGTATTGTTACTTAGTTTTCTGTGGAATGAACTGGTCAGACTCAGAGAGTAACACTTTTATTGTAAATACACAGGGAATAAAATGAAAAATTAAGAGAGGAATCCTTTCCACAAGCTGTATGTCCATGACAATCTACGTTATGGTTTATTTTTGACTTGATTCAGGGTTTTCTATGATAATGGAAAGAGAGATGGAATAGGTTATCCAGAGAACACGATAACCAGACAATTTTTTGCATGTGTCTTTGTAATGTATTAACTAATTTTAAAAGCTAATTTAATCTTATTTCTATCTGGAGTAACACCGATATTTGTCTTCCTTTGGTATGTGCAACTGATATGCTAAGAAATAGGTGGCTCAGAAGTCTGTTGGGTGAAAAGGACAGACCACTTGAGACTGAAAAGTTGCTGTAGGTTATCATGGTACCATATGGACAATCTCCAAATGGTCCTTCCTCTGACGCTGGTTTCAGAAATGCAAACAGGGGACAGAGGAACTCTGAGCTACAAGTTAGGAGGCCTGAAACATCCATCTGTAGATAGTCTGACGTTGGATTTCAGCTTCTGCCTGCCTGGCACATTTCCCTGGCACCCTGGTTCCATGCTTCCGTCTCACAGGTCCTTTCTTTCCATTCCCATTTGCGCCTCCCAAATCTCTCACTGACTTCACATTTAGCTGAGCTCACATTTCTTTGCTAACCCCGAACTCCTAGATGCACTTCCAGGGGGAATTCAACGGCCATCCATCACTCTAAATTGGTCCTTACCCTGGCAGTCACTTCTGTCTTCCTCCTGGTTCTGCTCTCTTAGCTAAGGTTAGGCTGGAGGGCTTAGCAGAATGCTGACTGTCCATATTGGCCAACCAGCTCCCAGTTAGTTTATGTTTGACTAAGTTACCCTTGCCAGGTCTCTGTGACTATAGTACAAGTGCTGAATACAAGAGCATCTATTTTGGTTCAAAAACCAAATAACAGAGCAAACTTTGTAGTAGTTCTCCATGGCATCCAGCATTTTAAAGAAAACAGAGCAAAGGAGCAAAACCTAAGAACTCAGTTTATCTCATTCCCAGCAAGATCAGTAGACTGCAATAACAGCCCAAAGGCGGGAAAAAACCATAGGATATTAAATTACAAAATACCAACATTTACATAGTAATTCCCACTAATTAAGAAAGAAAGATATAAGTTGTTTGTTATAAACATCACCAGGTCTTGAGCAAACACCAAGAGCTCACCACAGAGCCAAACCAAGCATTTGTCTAATCAGAGCCACCTTCCAGAGCATCTTATTGGTACAGCTGCAGAGCGCACATTTTATCACACATGCTAATAATCCCAGTTATGGTGCCTAGATTTTAATCATTTGTTCTGGGCTTGTTTCTCAAACAATTAGCACTAATGAATGGTCAGAATACCTCAGATCATATATGTCTAATTGCAGTCAAGAGAGGTTCTGGTCTGCATGTACATTTCAATTTACCTCTGGGGATAATGTTTGTTAATTGTATTTCTTTATATGCAAGCTAAGAAAAAGGCAGCTCAGGCAAAAAGGGACTAAGTGTTCTCCTCTTTCCCTTTGTTCCCACAAGAAGCTAAAGTCACTTCAAGAGGCACTTAATCCCATCATCCGTGGTTACAATTGCCTTGCAGCATCAATCAAAAAGAATCTGAAGTAAAATGATGCAGCTATATTGTGTAATTAAAAGCAATTCAGGTAGTTATTGCTTGGGGCCCTTTATGGGTCCAAATACTTAAAATGGCCCTGCAGGGATCCTAAACACTGTAGTGTTTTAAATGTGGTCAGTAATAATATCTGGAGGAAAGGAAAGAATATGCAAAAAAAAAAAAAAAAAAACCCAGAAGACCTCAAACAACAAAAAAAAAGCCCACTAGCCTCTCCTAGTGCGAATTGTTAAGCAAAAGACCAGGGAGAGCAAAAGCCTGAAGTGAAAAAACCCATGACTCGCAACTACAAAGTGAAATAAACGTAGAAAAAAAGGAAGGAGAAAAAGAAAACAATTGATGTTTTCCAAATTCAACAGTCCCTGTCCCAATCCAACTTTCGCACTTAAGAAAAAAGAGTGTCAAAATGTTGGCTGGGTCTCTTCAACCTGAAATGAAACAGCCTTGTACAACCTATATTATAAAAAATAGAGGCTGTGTGAAAATCCAAACTTATTAAGAAAATAAATTTATGGTATGTTTAATGCTACAGTTACTTATAAAGGCAAGATGTGAAAAGTACTTTTTAAAAGTTTGGCACAGATTTTTTTTAAGTGATTTACTTAAATCATTTTTAAAAATTAAATGCTTTGGCTTTTAAGGCTTCATATATGGCTTTTTAAGCCAACAAGAGTTTAGCACAGTATATTCTGTTGTGTGCTTTTAACAAAGAGCCATCATTGACAGGAGGCTGGGAAAATGCATAATTCTCTGGTTTTGATTCTTGGCTAAAATATTTTTAAGTAAAAACACAACTCCTCAACAGACTAGATGTTAAAATAACAATGAGTGTTTAAGTTTTATCATCAATTCCCCTTTTATAATAAAAATGGGAAAGAAGGCTTCCTGTTGATTTACGAAAGGATTTCAGGGAAAAATGCTAAGCGTGTGCCAGAGTGAGCTATTGGATATTAAGGAACTTTTTATGAAAGACACCAGTTTACTGCCAGGATAAGGTGCATTCTAGAAGCAGATGACTAGAGAAAATACTCCATATCACTAGAATACAGCACTTTGCAGCAGCCTCTATAAATACTTTCTAAAATACTGCTTAGTGGCAAATGTTAATTGTGGCCTGGAAAGTATTATGTGTGAGCATGTGAGGGTCATAAGATTTAACATTCAAATCACAAAATGACTGTCAGGTGAGATAGCCAACAACAGTTCACTTAAACACAGAATTGACCTCATTTTCCACACAAATATTCTAGTAATTTGAGTGCAAAAGCCTACAGCTGAAAAATGCGAAAGTACTCCCTCAAAGTTTAACCTTGGGCTTCCCTGGTGGCGCAGTGGTTGAGAGTCCGCCTGCCGATGCAGGGGACAGGGGTTCGAGCCCCGGTCCAGGAAGATCCCAGATGCCGCAGAGCGACTGGCCCGTGAGCCATGGCCGCTGAGCCTGCGCGTCCAGAGCCTGTGCTCCGCAACGGGAGAGGCCACAACAGTGAGAGGCCTGCGTACCGCAAAAAAAAAAAAATCTGCTTACCGTGCTTCTTCCATTATATTGATCATAGTGTTAGGGATACTATATATGCTCAAGCAGTTTTGTGTTGTAAGTACTTCCTATAAACTTAAACCTATTTATTATTATTCAGTGTCCAGTCTTCAAGCACCCGTTCAAAATCATTACCCTCAATGGGTGGGGAGTGGGGTCTGACATCCCCCCACTGCAGTATTCTTATCACCCTTACCTTCTAGCTGCCCTTGTGAGGCGTCACACTCCGTGGGACTAAGAAGAGCAAGTGGGTGACAGAAGCGCCCTGGGATTACTTGAGCTTGATTCCCTGTCTCTCCACCACCACCACCAAAGTGCCCAGATAATTTACTTCATAATCAGTACCGGTGCTTCTTTGCCACGACTGTGCTGCCCTACCTGAAGGCCAGGCACCAAGCTGAAAAAAACCCTCTATTTTGGATCCACCAAAGTATCTGTTCATGTCCTACAGTTTTTATTTCACTAGCCTTTGGATTTAGATAGGCAGGTACTTATTCTTAGGGAAAGGAAGTGTAAACTTTTTTTTTTTTTTTTTTTTTTTTTTTTGCGGTACGCGGGCCTCTCACTGCTGTGGCCTCTCCCGTTGCGGAGCACAGGCTCCGGACGCGCAGGCTCAGTGGCCATGGCTCACGGGCCCAGCCGCTCCGCGGCACGTGGGATCCTCCCAGACCAGGGCACGAACCCGTGTCCCCTGCATCGGCAGGCGGACTCTCAACCACTGCGCCACCAGGGAAGCCCAGGAAGTGTAAACTTTTAACAAGGGACATTTTAGGAATACCCCAAACTGCACTAAGTAAGAAGGAGAAAAACAGATCAATGATAATGAATTGCAGGCAAAAGTCTGTACTGCGATCTGTCTCCTGTAACAGTTCCCAGACAGGTGCTTATCAATATCATATTTCTTTCCTCCCACGCCCCAAGTCTCCTCACTGCTCCTCTGTCCCTGATGCTCCCCTGGAATTCCCTGTGGATGGTGCCCACCACAAACTGCCAGGAGCAGCCCTACAACCGGCCCCTTCAATTCTTGCCATTGATCCAGCTGTGTGCATGCTGGCTAAATGCTGCCAGGTCAAGCTGGAGAACAGGACTTGAAAATTCAGTGCTAATTACTCTGATTACAGTCTGTGTCTCAAGCAGCCAGAGCCTCTGGGAAGTTGTCTACATGTGACCTGTCTCTGAATCCAAAATCTCAGTTTGAGAGATGTAGAATCTATACCTGACGACTTTGCAGCTCGTTAAGTTATAATATGGGCATCAAGTCATTCATGATACCTTCTCCCGAAGCATATGACTAAGGCAAGCCCAGAACGTGGAATGTACAAGACAGATGCAGAGGGGAAAGGATCAAACAGAACCCACGTAGTCACAAAAATTGCAAACACCAGCCCTGCAACATGATGCTCAGATGGCGATTTTCTTGAGATGACTTGAGACCCTTTGAACTCAATGAAGGAGTGAGTAGGGGCTTAAGGGAACATGCTCACAGGCGTCCTCGGTCCGCAAAGAGCCAGAGCCAGCTTGTCGTGAGAACCCTGAACTTCTCAGGATCCATGCCAGTTGTGTATTTACCACTGAGCTCCCAAAGGCAGATGTACTAGAGTCAGAGAAAGTGATTTCATGAATATATTTATATCACATAAAGAATCCAAAAAACGTTGATGGGAGAGAATGCTAAGATAGCAGTTTACTTTCCTGGGCTCACCAGCGTTTCTTTACATAAATTTGAATCATTTGGAAATAGGCTGGGGAGCAAGGCAGCTAGTTTTGCTCTGGAGTACATGGCTCGTTTTCCTTTCTTCACAGACTATGTGCAGATATGCTTGTCCCTGACCAAGTTTATATAAATAGAGTTCTTCTCAGGGCATGAAAAGTAGAACAGAATTAATTGCTCTGAATCATCATGCAGAATTCTGAAGGGATTTCTATTCTCACAGTGACATCACAATGCTAGGTTTCCAGATGCTGCCAAAGAGTTGAGTGTGATTTCGCCTCTAACCCATCACGGGGGCCCTTCTGCAGCTGGCAGGCACCACACAGGCTTTCTGATATGTGCCCAAAGCAAGGATTCTGAGGAAGAGAGGCTTTTCAGGGGACACTTTGGCCCTAAGTGGAGTCCCAAGACAGTAGGCAAAACCTGAACTGTCATTTTGAGCCTGGCCTGAATTGGCCAACACACGTCAAACACCACAGGGCCTTTATGAAAATACGACTTCAAATATTTTTCTTTCCTCCCCTCATTTCCTTCTTTCAAGTACTTAGTTCACAAGGTGCGTCTGTTATGTGTGTTTATTTGAAAACGAAACCGCTTTTAAAGGGCTCAGTTGTTTTACAACAAGAACCCTGAAAATAGAAGATAAAAATTTCAGTATGAACCCATTCTACAGAATACCATTATTTGATGACTTATTTAAATTATTTGCTGATTACTCAATCTAAACACAATTTTAAAAATAGAAGGGGCTTCCCTGGTGGCGCAGTGGTTGAGAATCTGCCTGCTAATGCAGGGGACAGGGGTTCGAGCCCTGGTCTGGGAAGATCCCACATGCCGCGGAGCAACTAGGCCCGTGAGCCACAACTACTGAGCCTGCGCATCTGGAGACTGTGCTCTGCAACGAGAGGCCGCGACAGTGAGAAGCCCGTGCACCGCGATGAAGAGTGGCCCCCGCTTGCCACAACTAGAGAAAGCCCTCACACAGAAACAAAGACCCAACACAGCCAAAAATAAATTAAAAAAAAAAAAAAGTAACAAATGTTCAAGTACAAGTGGTGTCTTAAAAAAAAATAGAAGTGATGGTATGTTTCAAAATTTTGGTAACTTTAAATGGTAATTTTTCTCTTTTTAAGAATTAAATGAAGTCACAATGTTAGCTTACCAAAGCAAACAATTCCTGTATTTAAAAAAACGTACTGAGCTCCATGTCAGGCGCTCCTGCCACTCAAAGTGAACAATCCTGTAAGTCGAAACTTTTGGATACCTTTTCATTTTTTTGTTCTTTCTGCGTACAACAAGAGAGCCAGCAAATCTCCTTAGTCTGTTTCTGAATCTGGGTCTATGGGTCTGAATCTCTGGGTCTGTTTAGTTGGCAATAAGAACTTGGCCCTTTGCTTAATTTCCAAAATATACAACAGCTCATACAGCTCAGTATCAAAAAAACCAAGCAACCCAACTGAAAAGTGGACAGAAGACCTAAATAGACATTTCTCCAAAGAAGAAATATAGATGGCCAACAGGCACATGAAAAGATGCTCAACATCCCTAATTATTAGAGAAATGCAAATCAAAACTACAATGAGGTATCACCTCACACAGGTCAGAATGGCCATCATCAAAAAGTCTACAGATAATAAATGCTGGAGAGGGTATGGAGAAAGGGAACCCTCCTACACTGTTGGTGGGAATGTAAATTGGTGCAACCACTATGGAAAACAGCATGGAGATTCCTTAAAAAACTAAAAATAGAGTTACCATATGATCCAACAATCTCACTCCTGGGTATATATCTGGAGAAAACTCTAATTCAAAAAGATACACGCACCCCAATTTTCATTGCCGCACTATTTAGAATAGCCAAGACATGGAAGCAACCTAAATGTCCATCAACAGATGAACGGATAAAGAAGATGTGGTACGTATATACAATGGAATATTAGCCATAAAAAAGAACGACATAATGCCATTTGCAGCAACATCGATGGACCTAGAGATTACCATGCTAAGTACAGTAAGTCAGAGACAAATATCATATGATATCACTTATATGTGGAATCTAAAAAAAAAATGATACAAATGAACTTATTGACAAAACAGAAACTGACTCACGGACACAGAAAACAAATTTATGATTACCAAAGGGGAAGGCAGGAGGGGAGGGATAAATGAGGAGTATGGGATTAATAGATATACACCACTATACATAAAATAAACAACAAGGATTTATTGTATAGCACATGGAACTATATTCAGTATCTTATAATAAACTAAAATGGAAAAGAATCTGAAAAAGAATACACACACACACACAACTGAATCAGTTTGCAGTACAACAGAAACTAACACTACACTGTAAGTCAACTATACTTCAATAACAAATAAAAAAAAACTCGGCCCTTTGGCTGTGGACACTAATACAAGTTGATTAGCATCCAGCAAGGCCTGGAGTGGGGCCACACTCATGGGTGTGGACCACCTTGTTTACCATCTTCCTTCCTGGTTAATTGTAGGGACCATCCAAGTCATCATCACTGGGTTTCTCAATGGCCAAGAAATCCTTACATTTGTTCCTTTTCTCAGACAAATTCTTCTAATAACCATCTGCCCTACACCATACCACAGGCATAATCTGTCCCCTGCAAGCTGAAAAATAGCTTACTCTACAAGCCCACTAAATAGAAAATGCACCAAAAATAGGCTGTGATCAATACAAATAAGTACAAGGAAGACTGCTCCAGAAATAATTTCAATTTTATACAATTGATTTGTTCTTTCAAGGAGCCCTTAATTTACTCAATCCCTGATTGAGTTGTTACATGAATCAGGAAGGATTAACTATGAAGATAAAGGCAGATATTTCAATCAGGGAATACCCGCGATGGTTTAATTGAAGAATTTTTGCATTTCACTTACAGAACATTGCTGCTTAAGTATGGCATGGCATTTATTTAAAATGTCCCAGAGGCAATTAAGCCCTTGATTAACAATAAAATTTTCTTCCTTAACTTCATTCTCAATTACCATGAAGCTCATTTCTCATTGCCTGGAACTTCCAGCACGTGGTACTCATGGCTTTAACTTGCATGTGATTCCACATAAGACACCTAAAAAGGTTAGAAGGAATTGAGGTACACAGGAACTAGCCTCTTCTAAAAGGTGGAAGTCTTACTTGTTTTGCAGTTTGCTCACTCATCTCCTTCAGCTTGCAGCCTAGCCACGTCCATGTATATGTGACGACTCCGCTCCAAGTTATGGGAGGAACAAGGGCATGTGGTGACCAGGACACAATTCCTAACTCTGAGAGTTCAGCTCTTCTTGAACTCAGAGCAGACCTGGATCTGGTGACACCTTAAGCGTGTCACTTAACCTCTCAGTCTCAGATTCAGATTCTGAGTTGGATGTAATAATAGGATTGTTGTGAGAAGTCTAATGAAATGATGCACGTGACACACCTGATAAAGTGCCTTGCACACAGGAAGTCCAATCAATAATAGCTCCTACTATTAAGGATAGGACACCCCTCTTCCTCTTCCCTGACCTCTGTGAGCTAGCCAGGTGGGTCTGGAACAGAGGGTCGCCTAGGATTCACACACCCACATAGACAGATGGTGGGAGGCACTCTGTCACACCCGGGAAACACACCTACCAAGGGGGCTGGGGAGCCCGCTTCCATGCTAAGGGTTGGCACCACAGAAAATAAAGAAGTCAGATTTGTGTCTCCTCTCTGATGCCCCCTAAGTCTTCACAACTTAATAGCTGGATAAGTGACCTACACATTTCCACCTATCTGTGAATTTGTCATCAGCTCTACAAGAGTGTTTCATGATTATCTGTGTACATTAATCTACGTCTGAAGAGACGAATCAAAAGGGTTTTGCCATTCATTTTATTTTAACGTTAGACAAATTTTTATTCAGTATTTCACTGATTCAACAAATAGATATTGGACATGTAAGCCAGGCAGGGATATCCAAATGGGGAGGAGAGAATCAGCCTTGGGGGAAGTCGAGGTCTAGCTGGGGAGACTGGGGTCTCTAAGGCAAGAGGGCAAACTCTAACTCTAGTTGGAAAACAGTGGGAGGGGCGATTCTGAGAAGGCTTCTCAGAGGTGGTGACAACAGATGGGGCCTTGGAAGGAGGAGGACAAACTCCAGAGGCAAAAAGTGCATTGTGGATGCAGTATAATGAGAAAGATTTGAGACCATCTCCTCAAGTATCACCAGTGATTTTCTTTCTTTGCAAATGCCATGCCTACCTCTAATTCTTATCTGTTGCCCTCCTGCATATGGGGGATTTCCAGGTATAAACACCAGCTATTTGAAATACCAAGACAATGTCCTTTTTCCAATGCTGTATTCTGTCACAGATGGTGACCAAAACAGTGACACTCAATATCCTAAAATTTTCTGACCTAAAAGAAACTGCCAGACTTCCCTGGTGGTGCAGTGGTTAAGAATCCACCTGCCAATGCAGGGGACACGGGTTCGATCCCTGGTCCGGGAAGATCCCACATGCCGCGGAGCAACTAAGCCCATGCGCCACAACTACTGAGCCTGCACTCTAGAGCCTGCGAGCCACAACTACTGAGCCCGTGTGCCACAACTACTGAAGCCCACGCGCCTAGAGCCTGTGCTCCGCAACAAGAGAAGCCACTGCAATGAGAAGCCCGCGCACCGCAACGAAGAGTAGCCCCTGCTCGCCGCAACTAGAGAAAGCCTGAGCACCGCAACGAAGACCCAACGCAGCCAAAAATAAATAAATTTAAAAAATAAATTTATATGAAAAACTCCCTTTTTTACTCTTCAGTAACATTTATTTATGCTTTTAAAATCATCTTTGAAATATATAGGACTTAAGTAATAATTCTTCTTAAGTAGATAGGGTGTTCCTTTAAAATCAGAATCATGTTGAAAGGAGATAAAACCAGATTATATTTTGCATTATCTGAAGCTTATGAGAGCATTATTTAGGGACTTCCAGTATACAAGGGACAGTATGTCTGTCCACAGATACAAAATGTTAAAATGAAAGGCACCAGGACTCATACACACTAAGGCAAACAAACTTAAGTTCTCAATGGTAGTCTTTGTTCTTTTTTTTGCTTTTTAACATCTATTGAGTCCTTTACTTGCATTATTTCACTTAATCCTTCCCAAAATCCTACAAAATAAGTACTATTATTGCCATCTATTTTACATCGGGCAACACAGGTTTATTTTATTCTATGACCTTAAATTTTCAAACAGGCAGCTGCTGATACTATTATGCCACATTTCACAACTGATACCAACCAGTTTTTTCAGGGCACTGCACAAGCCAAAGAATATGAACTCCATCCATACTGGCTTCATGCTTAAAAAAGAAAATTGAAATAGAGATTTAGGCAAATAATGACAGTAAAGATGCCTTTTTTTCTCTTCGAAATTTTCTTTATGTGACAGTTTAGAACAGGATTCAGCAAACTTTACCTGAAAGGGCCAGATAGTAAATTATTTCAGACTTGTGAGCTGAGAGACAAAGTCAAGGATATTATACAGGGACTTGTGTAACAAGAGGGAACACAAATTTCCACATACTTGGTAATGACAAAATTCAAAATTAAATTGCGTACAATTTTTTTGTAATACAGTTCTACTCACGAGAAGAATAGCACTCCTTTTGGGGATAGCATCTTGCTTAATTGGAGTTCAAAGGTAATGTTCCCTATTCTCAATTCATTCATCTGGAAAAACCATTCTTAGTTCGAGAGCTGCACAAAAATAGGTGGCAGGCAGAATTTGGCCCTGGGACCCTGGTTTAGAATATTTCTCTAAGGCTTGAGCCACAGACAACTTCATTTACCCTGGAGACCCAGAGTTTCACAGGCACAGGGCCCAAGTCACAGAGAAGTACCCATCTTTGAATTACAGGCCAGTGTACTGGTCCTGATTATTATTCAGAGACATCAACAAGTAGAAAGCTTCCAGGGCTCCTGGCTCCCTTCCCATGTGATTCTCATTTTTTTATATCACTTGTTAACTTGGGAGGTTTGAAGTCGCTGCCACACCTACTAGTTTGTGCTGAACTAAAGAAAAGTCAGTTTGGTGTAAATCACGAAAAGCAACTGTATATTCTCCTCTATTTGTGGCATTTTAAAAAAAATATCTCAGTTTCTCTTATTCCCCTTATCCTGACACCAATAAATTTCTTTTTTGGCAAAGTTTTAACAGATCAGTTTTGTGTTCCTAAGTATATCCAGCATTTCACCCTCCTTTTAAATACAAAACCCAGAAACTTAGTCTTCTGTGGGCTCCCTGCTCTTTGTGCGACCACAGGGTAGGGGTAGGGGAGGAGAGGGGAAAAGGGTGAGGAAGGAAGATACTGGCTCACAAAAGTCCAGAAAGTATTTGACTAAAAAAATAGAGAGCAGGGTGGAAGAAATGAATCAGAAATCCCACAAACAGAGGAGGTTATTATTTTCTTTTAAAAGATTAAGGATTGCAGGTTTTCATGCTTACTCAGATGGAACAAGAAAACATTTCAACCTCTTTGCCTCATTGTTTGGGTATGAACAAAATAAAGGCCAGGCACATTCAAAACATCCATTATAATTTTCTTCTTCCCTTTAAGATGATGAGACAACTGGTGAGAGATTTGGGATTACACTCCACACAGTAAACGATCATGGGAAAGAAAAGTGGGAAGCAAACCCAAAACTCAAAGGGATCCGGAACTGGTACAGCTCTTCCCTGCCTTTCACAGTGACAGACATTCTAGGTAAAGCTTCCTTGCCATTGTGAGTTAAATTCCAGTTCTAGCATCAAGCCGGACACTCTGATTCCAGCTGTTCAGAACAAACAGGGAAGTGCACATAGCTGTTTTATACAAGTGTCCAAAGGAGCATGAGCCGTTTCTTTTGAGGAGAGGAACCATATTTTCCAAATTAGTCCAACTTGTGGTTGACAGGCTGAGTGCCCGTTTATCTCCAGCTATAAGGAACACGTGCTCCTGATGACTAATCATGCCTTCCAGGAAGCAGTTCACCACCACCGTGCTGTACACTGGGAGTGCACAAGATAAAACGCAAGGGAAATAGACAAATGAGGAGAGGGAGGAAGTGAAGGCAGTAATTTTGACAAAAAAGTGGAAAGGGTTTCAAGGGTTCAAATTACAACAGGGTCCTTCAACTCAGCTTGAGCAGCCCTCCTTGTCTACACAGATAAGGCTGTTGATTTGCCTGTTAGCGCCAACTCCCCAGTGATTAAAATTTCTTCAAGATCTCCTCTTCTTTAACCATCCCTACTGCACAGTACATCACTGGGACTCCAAGATCTTAAAAAATTAATCTAAATAACTGGTCACAATGAGAAGGAAGAACAGGAGGTAATATTTGCGAGGGGGAAACAGACAGAGAACGGACTTTAAGAATCATGATTTTAGGGAGTCGTGATTGTAGGAAGCACTCTTTTTGCTGACCCTGGCACTATACCTTGTACATAATGCATGCTAATTAAACATATAAATGAGTAAAAAAAGAATGCAAAGGCCAAAAATCTTAAACTAGCTTTATATAAATATCTGTTCCTTAATCATGTAGTAGTGATAATTATTTGTAAAGAATTTTAGAAATTAGAAGAGCAAGTAGAATCACACTGCTTACTTACCAACCAGTATACTGCGTTAACCATGAAAATGAAAACAGTGATACAGTCAGGAAATTGCCAAGGAAGTCGATGTATTAATATTTTTAAATATCTTTGAGTGAAGTATAAAGTTGTCCTGTAGAAACTGAAGGTGGGGTGCAGGTAAAGGATGCCTCTTTTACTACACACTGTGTTTTTATATTTTAGCTCTATTTTTAAGCTCTCAAGATATTTATAGCACTTATTTAATGGCTATGTTCTCAGAGATCAAGAAAGGGGGTACAGGTTTTATTTAAAACTTACTTAAAATAGCAAAATTACAAAACAGTGATTCATTATCATAATCCTCCTGTGGACATAGATTAAAATACACAGGAAACCGATTTCTCTCTGAAAAGTGAAGAAAGAAAAGACCTCTTTGAGACGCTGCTATATAATGCCCAAATCCTGAAAACAATTTGGTCTGAAAGATGTAGGCGTCTTTACACAATATACCGCATCCAGAAAACAGGAAAAAGAAAGAAAAAAGAAAACGAATATATACTACCAACAAAAGCAAAGCCTCCGCAGAATATACTGCAAAAGTCCAAAGCTTCTGATACTATTCATGCAAGTAAGTATACCTATACTTCCGGTGTTTGAAAATGTGTCAACCCCTTAGCCTCCAATGCAGAAGTGACAGTTTTACTAAAGAATTGAATACAGATTCCTGAAATGCTAAAGCAATGTGAAACCATTTTGTTGTGAAGTATGTTATTCCGTTTCCTTCTTAGCTAGAAAACAAAGTAGTCGGAAGTGACAGCACAGGCCTTCTGAATATCAGAACACTCCTAGGTTTCCCCCTCGCCATCATGCAGTATGGCCACTGTCCATGTTTTTCCACACTCTATACATTAAATGTGTCCATTAGAACTCTCCTGCTAACCTTCCCCCACCCCGCAACCTGCACCTTCTCCCACTTCTGAAACCAGTACATGGCCTTCTCCATCACCCACAACATTGCAAATTGCAATATTTCTGTTCTTATAGTGGAATCATCAGTGGTTTGATGCTTTGAGGCATTCTTTCTTTTTTAAAAGCAAGCTAAAAAAAAAACACACAAAAAAACAAGCTAGAGAGTCATTTATTCTGCTGTTAGGCTTTTTATTTAAGTAAAGAAATTAAAGTCACCTTCAGCTTAGAAGCAAGGTTTGCTAGCCCTATTTTGACCATACCAATCCTTATAACTTTTCCGCCCATGTTTACATTTCTTTATAGAGTGCAACCTGCCTATATTGACAAAGTACAGAGTATAAAACCCTCAGTGCCCCTCCCTGAAGCCCTACTAATGAAGCTCTGTCTAGGGCTCCTGGGGCCTCCTCTCACAGACTGGGGCTGGGGCGCTTCCCTCCCAGCCACGGTTTCCATGGTCCTCGCCACTGTGGTGTCCGCACCAGGCGTCCCGCGGAATCATCTTGGGTTGCTTTGCTGCCCTCTCCAAGGCCTCTGGGGCCCTTGTCCGGCCAGGCCCCCTGTACACCACTGCTCAGAGATGGCCCTGGGCCTGAGTCTCACTGTGTCTCCACCTGGAGATGGACCCACCTTGCCCCTCCTCTTGGGCCTAGCTTGGCCTGTCCTGAGGAAAGACGAAGGGCAAGTACTTGAGGTGGCAGTCCCAGTTCTCACTAGCAAAGAGGTCAGCGAGGCAGCCAAATGCTTTCTGCCCAGACTTGGCCAGTGCTGGGGCTGCCCCCACTAAGGTCCATTTTCTGTGCCTCCTGCCTGCCACTGGGCCTGCCATGCCGTCCCTGCACTTGTAGGCTGTGGTGGTGATCATTTCTACCACATCTGCTAGTCAAATTTTAAAAGGCAAACTCAGATGTCGAATGAAGTCCGTTAACACGGGAATGTAAGGCCTCAGCCGCCCAACTGAGAGGCTGGTTTCCTGAGCATCTGCAGGTGCACCTTGAGATCCAAAGCTACAGTGACAAGTCCTTGGCAAGATGGGGCCCTAAAGCACCTGTTACCCTCCAGCCAGTGGTCGGTCTCGTAACGGCACTAACAATAGTAACACAGCACTGACTGGGGATGGGGAGTCGGGACAGTCACACCGTTGAAACACTTAAGTACAGGTTGAAAGTGGCCCAGGATGTGGTGCTCCTCTTTCTCTCTTCCTAAACTTTATCCACACAAGAAAATCTCATTTTGCTAATCGACAGAGAAAGAAAAAGAAAGAGAATCTTTCAATCTTTCAATCTCTTCAATACCTCGCCAATGGGCCAATGGCCACCTGTACTGCCTCTGGTCCCCACTGGAGAAGGGAAGGAGTGATGAAGTACCTTCTGGTCCCTCCTTCCCCTCTTCCCATTTATGTACATTTCCAAAGCCCATCAAACTCTGAAGATATTCAGCCCCCAAAAGACCTAGGTGTCCAAAAGTACACACCTTACCAGCTGAAACTATGCCTCAGAGACACAGATGGCAAGCACCACCAACCACCACTTCCCGTGTCCTTTCCTTATGCCTAATTGATACTCAAGCAGATGACTGATAAAGGAGTCCAATCTAAAAGGTTGTAGAAGACAGGTTTAGGAACTGACTGGTAAGTAGAGGCCCTTTCGGCTAAGGTCCCATATATACTATCTCCACAGAAACGGCTGAGTACATTTGCTAGTCACCGACAGTGTATAAGGCACACTGCACCACACAGGCACACCCTCTCCCACTTAGGGCTCACACGCTGGAAAGACAAGAGACATCAGGCAGAAGCATTCTTTTCAGCGCTACCTGTTTTGAGCTTATGATGAGAGAGAACTTTTAATGCAGACCTTCATCCTAATCTACAGGAAGAGGACAATTGGATGGTCCTTGACATTATGCTTTCTCAAGCTCTAAAACAGCAAGGCCCCGTAGAACTTCCAGAACATAATTATGCAGAAAGTTTTCAGCAATACAAAGCAGAAGCAACAGCTGTCTTGGACATTTCAAAAAACTGCTGTTTTAATCAAGTATTAAAAAGACCCAAATTATACTGAATGGGTTTTCAGGAAACACAGTAAAAGTTTTGGTTTCACCAAACACAGTAAAAGCGGTATAATGGAATCTGTAAGATTACTTCTAACATTCTCTGTAAATAAAGACCAAAAGGTATCATTTTCTGTGAGATCTATTATAAGGTAAAAGGACAATTTTCTTCAGCTAGCAGTTTGTATAGTCGGCCGTGGGAGAGAAAACTAGGGATTTTTAAAGCCCAGATTTGTTACTTGCCTGTTTCAAAGGAAATGGTTCATTTGCTAGGTGGCCTACTCTTGCTACTTGCTGGATCCTAGATCTGACCTGAGGGTGGTTTGGCAGAGGCTGAAATGTGCTTCCGTTCATCCTTTTTTCACTTGGTATCAGAAGACAAGGTGCCCAGACGACCACAATCCTCCGATTTTATTAGAGACCTTCCACCCTGCCTCCCCGCTGAGACGTTTATCTGAAAAAGAACCTTCAGCCCAGGAAGAAACGTGGCAGCAGGCTTGATTTTGTTGAGGAGATTAAGGCTGTGGCCTCTTTCTTCTCAGCAATCACCATGTTGATTTTGTGAAAAAAGTAACATTTGGAAGATTTCCACTGTAGGGAAATATTTAAAATATCTGCAATTAAGCTTCAAATAAACAAATGAGGCAGGTATTCCCTGGATCTAAAAAATCTTTGAGGTATTTTTCACAAGAATGAGGTTCTAAGTATACATCCTTGCTCTCTTTTTGGTGGCACAGAGAGGTAACGATCAGATAATTTCCCGGCCCCTGAGTGTGCATGATGGGAATGAGAATGTAAATGCTGAGGCCCTGGGGATACCTGTTTCTTAGGAATAAGGGAGTGGGATTCCCAGAGGATTCCACGTGGGACAAGCCAGGTGCTGGCTGCTTTACCACATTCAGAGAACTTAATTCACACACCGAGCCCTGAGCTCTTGCCTTTCAGGCAAGGAAAAGTTAGTGACAGCTTGTGTCCTTTCCATGACACCATTCTGCCTCCCTGGCTCTCTCTAGTTTCAAATCTTGAAAAATCTATCAATCACGCAACTCCAGTTAGCATTCCAAGAACTACTCAGGTCAGGCCTGAGTGATCTATTCATAGACAGGCTTCACCCTCACAAAGAGTTAAAGCTGATTATCAAAACTAGGATACTTAGGGGTTTCCAATATTTATAATAATCACTGTAAATATAAATAAAAAAAATTACATTGACAATTATAATAATGGTGATACAACACTATGAGCCTGGCATACAGTAGTAGTTTAATAAATAATATTTGATGAATGAACAGGTATGTCTTTGGGTTCTTAATCTGGAACAGTACCGAAAAAGAATCAACGAGAAGTCTAACATCTTATTCATTTCAAAATAATTTTTAAAACTCTTATGATTGGCTATTAAACCGTTAGCAGGAAAGCAGTAATTATCATGAAACATACTCTAAAATTAGTTCTGAAATCTTGCCTTAGCTTGTTTACATAAACATGTCTCACATATAAATTCATTAAAATAAACCCAACTACCCCTCTATCAAATGAAAAAACAAAGAACAAAAAACCCAGTGCTTCAACTGGAAAAGAAGCAATTCTATGTACCCATACCCAAAACTATCTTCTTAAGTCACTTAAGGACTGTTAACCTACTGCCTTCACACGCATGTGCAGCGGCTGAATTCTGTCCTGCTAAGGACAGAAAGCAGCAGCCCTAAGAACCAACCCAACGTATCTAGTGAGTAAACCACAAAGGAGAGGGGATTTACACAATCACAACAATGTTCCCCTGGGAGCCGTTCCAGTCCATCAGAACCCAAATCTAACTTTTCAGTGGCACCTAAATGCATGGATGCCTAACAGACTTTGCATTTGCAATAAAGTAAATTGTATACCTTTCCAAAATTAGCTTATAAAATACAATAACTATGTGATTAAGTTTTTAACTAAGTGCTTTAAATGCATCCTAACCTGTTTCTAGATGGCAACAGCCACTGGGTTTCTACAGCACAGGACTCAAACGTTCCCTCGTATCCCTGATGGCCTCTCAACAAAGTTGGTAAATAAAAGAAAGCAAATGACAAGAGAATCCAGTTTCCTACCTGACCTGACCAGCCCAGGGCTAATCTTCAACTCTCCCACAGCAGCCTCAGTGAAAGCACATACTGGTGGCCCTCACTTGTCCCTTTCTTGCTTTTGTTTCCTTTGAGAGCCATGCCTGAAACTTCCCCAAGCTGTGATTTTCTGAGAAAGAGGCAGATCCAGTACCTTTAAAAAAGTTCACCATGGTAAATCACCATCATACTTACTGTTAGTTCTTTCCTTCTCTTACATCAAGATTTCTTTCTGCCACCAACCTGAGAGCAGGCTCTTCCCTGAGCCAAGATCTCAGATACCGGTCATGCTTCAAGACCAACCCTGCTCATCAAAGATTAGAGAGCAGTCTGCAGCATTCACTTCTCTTCACCATAGCCAAGTAGGCCCGATAAATGCTAATACTCAGCATGATGCGTCAAGAACTTTAAGCCTCAGCAATGGCTAAGCAGAAAGTATCACAAATTTACTGAAATTATCTGTGGCACAAAAGAAAAGAGAAGGAATTAATCAAAGTCTCTCTCTTAATGCAATGCTTGACTGAACTACTCCAATCCCTTTTCAAACAGGATACTGGTGGCAAGTGACCCTAATGGCAGGCCCTAGTGAGATACACAAGGAACACTTGTTCTATTTTTTTCTTTTATGACCTCATTAAGAAGGATTTTGAAGATTGTTCCTGAATATGAGAACAAAGTGTCTTAAGACACCTCTAGCTTTTTATGTCTTTAGCCTTTTACTGCTGACAGGGCCTTTGGGTCTGTGTTTATAACTAGGTACAGTTACGCTCACACTCATCTCCCCCCACCAAAACAAGAATCAAGCGAGGTGATCTGGATGAAAAGAGTTAGAGCTGCACACCTCTAGATGCAGAGATGTGCTAGTTTCTTACACTGGAAAGTTCTGCCAAGACCAACTTGGGATCCACTCTTTTTTCATCTCCTCCGAGTTGTAGCTGCCATTAATTAGCTCTGGCGGCTGTTTTGAGGCTCTTACCAAGGGAGGGTGCAGGCTGCCAAATCTGCTAGTGTGAAAATAGTCCACCGCCAGCAACATTTTTCTGAGTGTTTGCTGACTCCACGCTTCACTTTAATATGGAAGATTATATTTTACGATCAGAAACAAACAAACAGATTTATAACCAAAGACTTGAAAGGAGGCGAACAGGGAAAAAGCCAGCCAAGGGCTGAGCCTAAATGTAGTATTTTTATTGACTTCTTGGAAACCAAATAACCTGGCATATTAGTGTGTGCATTTTGCAACAGACATTCAGCCCCATTGTACTACTTAGAAGAGAATAAAAAGAAACCCTACTGCTTGAAACCCAGCGGAACATCCCCACAACAGGGCACAACTGTTCCCTCATGCATGAATGGGACGGAGATGAAAGAAAAGATGGACTTCTGAGGTACAGCAAAAAACAAAGACAACAAAAGTGCTGATCATGAGGGAATGACACAACTCGTTGCAGCAAAAGGGATGAGAGAAAGGAACTCAGACAATGGTGGGACAGCTAAGTGACACGTAGGAGAATTGAAAAATCTACAGAAGTGTCATTTCTCTCCACCCGTGATGAAAAACAATTAAATGTTGGTACATCTGTCATAAAAAAGATCACTGAAACCTGTTACCATCATTATGTACGGTAAACTCAATTGCCCAAACTGTAACTCTCCAATTAAACATTGCCACCTCTGTTTCTCACCCTTGCTAAAATGAAAAGTTTTAACTTCTATGATGCTTTACAACATCTGAATATGTTGAAACAAATTATAAAGGCTGAGGGGTACTGAGAATGTGTATGTACTCATGTATGTGTACATAGAGGTTTAAAACACTCTAGGTAAAAGATGGGCTTTAGGAAATTGGTATATTAACTCAGCTTTTGTTTATAAAATATTTTCCTCTTGACTCACACTATAATTATAGAGATATTTGCTCTAAATTTTGGATTGGTTTTCATCTAGTAGCAGCTCCAAATATTTTGGCATTAAGTTTCTTTGCTCTCAAACCCCACTACCAAGAAGATATTGTTTGTAAACACTTAATATGAATGAAAGAAGCTCATGATTTAATGCCACTTTTAGGTAAATACAGTCATTTGTAAGGAATGGGAATAATTACTTTTTGATGTTTCTGTTTTTCTTAAACAGAGGCACACCTGTCCACACTTCACTAATGTTGAGCCCTGCTAATGAAGTGTTCAGTGAGAAAATCCCATCAACCAAATACATTAAAAAACCACCATATGAAATCTGCATGAGATGCTTATTGCTCCAGAAGTCCACCAGCCTGGGAAAGTCACACTGTTTTTAAGTGAGCTCTTGAGCATTATTCCTTGCTTGATAACATGCAACCCCTCACGAAACCCAAAAAGCAGTTATTGACCCTGTCAGAATGCCTGATGAATGGATAAATGCTGTAATTGATTAGCAAAGAAGTGTGAATTAAAACAGGGCACAGCATCAATAACCAGCTTCCAACAAACGTGGTTGACGTAAAATGTGAAACAAGAGCCTGTGGCTATATCTCATCAAAGGCACGCTTTTCTTAAAAACAGGGGAGAGAAAGGGAAATAAACAGGCCTAATGTCCTGCTCCCTGTGATTCTTTAATCTTTCCTCTTGGTAAGGATGCTGTGTGGAGCCACCAGCGAATGGTATGGGAACTCACTGTTCGTTCACTTTCAGTCCACCTTCGGATATCAAGCAGTATGAAGCAGTTAAACGTTTCCATTGTTCCAAGACTTAAAGAAAAAGCAGGTAAAAAGTCCTATTCTCTCTTCATTTTGTTTGCTTGGAACTCTCCTCACTTATGACCTCATAGAAAAATAAACTCTGCTTGCTCCGGTGCCCCTGGAGAGAGAGAATGTTGCTTCCATCTGCTTCTGGACATAAAAAATAAATTCATTCATTCATTCAGTCAGTCAGTCAGTCAGTCATCTAGCACCTGGTACAGACCAGTTATTCCTCTGAGCTGGGGAGTACAGAGGTGAATAGGTTTATGGTAAGCTGAGTGGATGCAGACCCCACTCCTACTTAAAAACACACAGAAATATTGGAAAATCTAAAGCAAAAGTTAAAAAAAGAAAGGTTTAACATATAGCTGAGCTTGAAAAAAAAAGGAAAAGGAAATCTTCAAGTACTGAGACAAAGCAAGAACTCCAGGGCCAGAGTTCCTGAAGCTGATGCTGTGTCTACAGAGGGGTATCAGCCCTGGAACAAAGACTAGGGGCCGGAGTGTCAATACCCACGTGGGACAGAAGACACCAACTTGGGCTTGTGCAAGGTGAAGGAACTGAACAAAACTGGGCCCCTTTAAAAGCTATCTAATCCACGAATAGGGAACTAGAAGAATTATGCCCACAAGAAACAGCAAGGCAGCCTGAGGTCTGGTTTGGGCTCTGTGAAAATAAATAAACCTTTTGTATGAATCATCAAAACCATAAGCCTGTGTTAAGAGCAAGTGCAGGTGTCAAGTTTATACCACCTAGATGGGTTTGAAGTCACAGATAGAGAAGTTAAAATTAAAAACTTGAGTTCAAAACTCTAAAACAACTGAGTCTTGGTTTGCAGAAGAAAAATGCAAAGCAGTGCTGCAAGAATGTATCCACAGTCCAGGGCACATGGACTCCCAGAGGCAAAAACAACCCCTGCTGAAGATGAGCTCACAATACCATCCCAACCATGTCAGGAAACAAACCACCAGGTGGGAGGGTCACTAAGCACAACATAAGGGTGAATAGGTACCTGGGAACTAGAAATAAGTGAAAACTTCAGAAGGAATATGAAATATATAAGTTTGAAGTTATTAAAGTGACACAGGAAGGAATAGTAACCGTGGAAAGGTTAGGACAGTATTGGAAATAAAAATTAATTTGAAAGAATCAAATTGCATTTTTCTTTTATTTTTTTTTTGCGGTACGCAGGCCTCTCACTGTTGTGGCCTCTCCCGTTGTGGAGCACAGGCTCCGGACGCGCAGGCTCAGCGGCCATGGCTCACGGGCCCAGCTGCTCCACGGCATGTGGGATCTTCCCGGACCGGGTCACGAACCCGTGTCCCCTGCATCGGCAGGCGGACTCTCAACCACTGCGCCACCAGGGAAGCCCTCAAATTGCATTTTTAAAAGGAAAATATATAGTCACAAAATTAATAAGTAAAACAGTAGATTAGACATGGCTGAAAAAAGAATCAGTGAACTATAAGATGAATGAAAAGAAACTACACAGAGTGGTTTCTGTGCCACCACATGGCACAGAGAGGTAGGTGATGGAAGTCATGAAGTTAGGAAACAAGATGGGCAGAATGAGACATTACAATAAATGTCTAAGAGAGAATGGAAAGAATGAGGATTCACAACTGAGAAGTTTTCAGAACTGAAAGGAATATTTAAGTTCTCAGATGAAAGAAACAGAGTCACAAGCTAAATAAGAAAAAAGAAAAGACTGACTACTCATGAAGAGAGAACAATTTTGCTGCACAATATAATGTTCCTAGGCAGCAAAATAAACCCTAAAATAATGGAACAATATTTTCAAAGTACTGAAGGAAAATAACCTTCAGCCTTTAATTCAACTAAGTTGTCATTCAAGATAGGGCCAAAATACATACATTTTCCAGACAAACAAAGGCTGAAAGAAGTTATCTTTACTGAGAGAAGCGACCAAAGGTATATTTCATAATAAAAGAAACTGAATCCAGAAGCAATAATAATGTCTCATTTAAACAAAGTACTAAAAAAAAAAATCAACAACAAATAAAGTACTAGACTCTGATAACATACTAGACAGAGAACATGAAAGATTTAAGGTGGGTATCAGAGCTAAAATATTCTAGAACACTTTGTTCAGAAGGAGAATAGAGATATTATCAGTTAACTTCAGGCTTTGTTAAATCAAATATGCATATTAAAATTATAAAATAATCACCAAAGGAAAAAAATTGAACATATAACTTCCAAATCAATGTGGATTAAGGATGTTAATATTAAACAAGATAGAAATTAAGGCAAAAAAACCCCCCAAAACCCCACCTAGGAATAAAGAATATCATTATCTAATGATGAAAAGAACATTTTATCAAAAAGAAATAATATTCCTCAAACTGTAGACATCTGAAATAAATGCAAAAATTACAAGAATTACAGAAGTAATTGACAAATTCACAACCAGAGGCAGAAATTGATAGGTCTAAAAGACGAAAATTTATTAAGAATATACAAGATTTGAACATCATGTTAATAATCACTAGCTAATGGACTTACAAAGAATTCCTCATTGAATTATTAGAAAATACACATGGAACATATACAAAACATGACCACTTACAAGGCCATAAAGGAAGTCTCAGGAAATACTAGTCAATTTTGTACAAATGGAATTCTCCGACCACAGTGCAGTAAAGTCAGAAGTCAATACTTCTGAAAACTTAGACACATATTTTTAAATAATTCATGGATCAAAAAATATATAATTAAGAGAAAATATTTAAAATATGTGAAAATGAAACATTACATATCTAAATCCATGAGACACACTAAGAACTAAGGTATTTCTTAGGGGGCAATTTATAAGCTTAAATGTATATACTAGAAAAGAAAGAGTAAAATATTAATGAATTCGTTTTTCTACTCAGGAAAAAAATTTTTTTAAAGAGCAAAAGACAATCCTAGGAAAGTAAAAAGAATAATAAAAATAAGAGTGAAAATTAATGAACTAGTTAACAAAGTACAAGGAAGGTCATCAAAATCAAAAAAGATTCTTTGAAAAGATAAATAAAATAGGCAACCTCTGGCAAAATCAAGAAAATATTAGGAATAAAAAGAAACTAAAACTATAGATGCAGAAGAGATTAAAAATAAGAAGAGAATGCTAGGAACAACATTGTGGCAAGAAATTTGGAAACAGATAATGTGAATAATTTTCTAAATAAATATAAGTAACCAAAAGTGATTTAATAAGAACTAAGAAATCTGAAGAGATCATATGCTACTAAACATATTGAATCAGTAGTCAAGATACACACACACACACACACACAGTACAGATAATTTCTAATAAGTTTTGAAAAGCCTTTAAGAAACAGATAATTCATAACTATACAAATTGCCCTAGAGAACAGAATATGAGGGAAAGTTCCTCAAATAATTATTCCCAATTTATTTTGAAGAGAGTATAAAAACCAAAGAAGGCAAAAACAAGAAAAGAAAATTATAGGCCTGTCTCACTTATAACATAAATGCAAAATTCCTGAATTTTAACAAACAAAATCCAGAAAATGGAAAAAAATTGTTTTATATCAGTAATGCAAGGATGATTGAACATTAGAAAATATATTAGTATAGTTCATTACATTAACAGTTAGAGAAAAGTCTTTTGAACATCTCAAAAAATGTAGGAAAAGCATTTGACAAAATTCAATAATCTAATAATTTTTGTGCATCAAAAGACTATATCAACAGAGCAAAAAGATAACCTACAGAATTGGAGAAAATATTTGCAAATCATATGTCTGATAAGGGATTAACATCCAAAATATACAGAGAACTCCAAAAACTCAATAACAAAAAACAAACAACATGATTCAAAAATGGTCAAAGGACTTAAATAGACATTTCTTCAAAGAAGATATACACATGGCCAGTAGCACATGAAAAGATGGTCAACATCACTGACCATTAGGGAAATGCAAATCCAACTATTGATACAATACAATGGGATACCACCTCATACCCATTAGAATGGCTACTATCAAAAAAACAGAAAATAACAAATGTTGGCGAGGATGTGGAGAAATTAGAACCCTTGTTCACTGCTAGTAAAAATGTAAAGCCACTATAGAAAACAGTATGGTGATTCCTCAAAAATTAAAAATAGAATTACCATATGATGGAGCAATTCCATTTCTGGGTATACACCAAAAAGCATTGAAAGCAGAGTCTTGAAGAGATATTTATACTCCTTTGTTTATAACAGCATTATTCACAATAGCTAAAATGTGGAAGCAACCCTCATGTATATTATGGATGAATGGATAAGCAAAACGTGGTATATACATACAATGGAATATTATTCAGATTTTAAAAGGACAGAAATTCTTACATATGCTACAACATGGATGAAACTTGAGGACATTATGCTAAATGAAATAAACCAGTCACAACAAGACAAATACACTATGATTTCACTTATATGGCATATTTAGAGTAGTCAAAATGGTAGAGATAAAAAGTGGACTGGTGGCGGCTAGGAGCCACAGAAGGGGGAATGGGGAGTTGTTTAATGGGTACAGAGTTTCACTTTTACAAGCTGAAAAGAGCTATGGGGATGGATGGTGGTGATGGTCATAATTCACAAAATTATGAATGTATTTAATACCACTAAATTGTACACTTAAAAATGGTTAAAATGGGGACCTCCCTGATGGTGCAGTGGTTAAGAATCTGCCTGCCAATGCAGGGGACACGGGTTCAAGCCCTGGTCCGGGAAGACCCCACATGCCACGGAGCAACTAAGCCCGTGTGCCACAACTACTGAGCCTGTGCCAGTAGAGCCCGCGGGCCACAACTACTGAGCCCGCGAGCCACAACTACTGAAGCCCGTGCACCTAGAGCCCGTGCTCCGCAGCAAGAGAAGCCACCACAATGAGAAGCCCACGCACGGCAACAAAAAGTAGCCCCCGCTCACTGCAACTAGAGAAAGCCCATGCACAGTAACGAAGACCCAATGCAGTCAAAAATAAATATTAAATAAACTTACTTTTAAAAAATGGTTAAAATGGTAAATTTTATATTTAACCATAATAAAACAAAATTAGGGAAAAAGGTCAATAATCATTCATTGTTTTTTTAAAAAACTAATAAAAGTTCATAAAGTCAGCTGGATACTAGATGAAAATACTCAAAAGCAGAAACATGGCAGATGAACATGTGTTTATCTCCACTTCCTTTTAAAAACCCACATTAAAGTGGGGAGGAGTATGAAGCCACAGAAACAGATGTAATGGAAGAGAGATGTCAACAAATTTGGAAAATGGAAAGTGAATCAACAGGTAGAAAAGCTAACTGCTAACTGCGCACAGCACTGGGGCCAAAGAAGTGTGGCAGGTCAAAAAGAATGAAGCTTCTTTCCACAATAGAACTCTGCAAAAGCTTAGGAACTGAGGTTCCTGGTACCTCTGAAGGCAAGGTTGTGGGTCTGAACAAAGGATTGTTTATAGTATATAAAGAGCAATAAGACCCTCCCCCTACTAACATCCTCATTCCAATAGTCAAAGGAAGTAACTCTCTCTGGAGAAAATGAACCAGAACAGCTTCCAACTTGTGGATGCAAAACACAGCAATGGGGAGGACTTAATCAAGGAGCTGAAAATTGGGACTAAGCGAAAGTCAGCACATGGAATGGTGAGGATTCCCCAGGCCTTGTCCCCTTGGCTTCCAAAATGCTGGCAGCCAGGTTTCATCCCCGGAGACCGGAGACCGGAAGCTGGAGGATTCCTCTCTAAGAAACAGAGGGCCTACAGACACTGATATCTGGCAATCCCCTGGTGAAGGTGTAAGATCCCTATCTGATAACCCTGCAGTGAGGTCCATCAATTAGCATGCATAATGAACTCTCCAGCGATTTCTAAGTTCCTCATTCTTAAATATGGACTGATAGCCACAGATCACCAGACATTTGATGAAAGTCATTAACATGAAAGATAAAGACTAAAACAAACAACCAAGCAGAGCACTCAAGAAAACTCTGAGTACAGAAAAACTCTAAATCTTGTATTATTTCATAAAAATTTAAATTTACAGTAAAATAAAAATCAAGCAGCATTCCCATATACCAGCAACAATCAAGCACAGATTTTGTTTAAAAGCAACACAAGTCCTATCTTCATGGCATTCAAATTTTAGTTGGATTGACAGACATGCAAAGAGATAAATCACAACACAACATTGTAAGTGCTAAAAACAAGCCATTATTTAGACCCCAAAATCAGGAAAATGTTTTCGAGAAACCTAATGAAGTCAGTTTAGTATATACAAAATTTGAGTAGCTGTGCAAACATCCCAAGTTGAAGGAAGATTCTGAGACCATCATAAATGAAAAGGATGTCATCATCGAGGGGAATAACTTAGAGAGAGGACACCCTGGGCAGGATCGTGACTTTAGTGCTCAAAGAAGGATGTAAAAACCCTTTTGGAAAACCAAGACGGAATGTTCAGTCAGAAGAAATTCCAGGGAGATGAGTATCCTTGATGCAGGGAGGGAGAGGAGAGAGTTCTGGGAAGTGGAGCATGTTACAGCACCAAGAGCCGGAGAGAGTCAATTAGTATGCGAATTAAAAAACAGGGCCTTGGAGGGACTTCACTGGTGGCCCAGTGGTTGAGACTCAGCACTTCCAATGCAGGGGACGGGGGCGGGTTCGATCCCTGGTCGGGGAACTAGGATCCCACATGCTGTGCAGGGCGGCCAGAAAAAAAAAAAACCGGGGCCTTGGAATTGGCCATTCTGAAGGCATTTGAGACCTAAGGGGACAGTTTCAGAGCCAGAGGGATGAATATGCTCCTAACAAGCTGAGAATTCAGTGTGACTTAGTGGGAACTGAGGAAGGCGGACACAGACCTCTTCAAGAAGTTAGGCATCAAGAGAAGTTGGGAGACACATCAACAGCTTGAAGATGTGGACACAAAGGAGAGTTTATGTTTTATACTCAGCTCTCCTACCTGTGGATTCTGCATCCAAGGATTCAACCAACTTCAGAACAAAAATATTTGGAAAAAAAATTCCAGAAAGTTCCAAAAATCAAAACCTGAATCTGCCACAAGCTGACAACTATTTACATAGCATTTACATTGTATTGGGTATTATAAGTAATCTAGAGATGATTTAAAGTATAATATAGGGAGGATGTGCATAGGTTATATGCAAATACTATACCATTTTATATAAGGGACTTGAGCATCCACGGATTTTTGGCATCCTTGGGGTTGCTGGAACCAAAAATGACTGTACTTCATTTTTATTTTATTTATTTATTTATTTATTTATTGCGGTACGCGGGCCTCTCACTGTTGCGGACTCTCCCGTTGCGGAGCACAGGCTCCGGACGCGCAGGCTCAGCGGCCATGGCTCACGGGCCCAGCCGCTCCGCGGCATGTGGGATCTTCCCGGACCGGGGCATGAACCGTGTCCCCTGCATCGGCAGGCGGACTCTCAACCACTGCGACACCAGGGAAGCCCTGTACTTCATTTTTGATAAAGATGTGTGTAGAATATCTTTGCAAGCTGTGGGGAAGGACTGCACAAAGGGACAAGGAGGAAAAGATGAGGAGAAAGAGGGACTGAATTGGTGTACCAAGATTCTCCAAGGAGATGGAAGAAATGAGGAGGGGCCAGCCGACGCAGGAGAGGAAGGATGACTCCTTCTCATTTGAGAAACTTAAGGAGGCAGGAAGAAGGTTCCTTTCCAAGTGGAGGGGTAGGAGATGGAGAGAGGTGAGCTGCTTGAGTCAAGGGGTGCACTTTTGGAGACCAATGATTACTCTTTTTTTTTTTTTGGCTGCACAGCTTGCAGGATCTTAGTTCCCCGACTAGGGATTGAACCCTCGCCCTGGGGCGTGAAATCCTAACCACTGGACCACCAGGGAAGTCCTTGAGCAATCCCTGATTATTCTTTTTTTAAAAAAGGATATTTAAATGACAGGGAAATTAAGAGATGAACCATGGAGAAAGTGAACAATCAAGGAGACAGATTTTATATATTCTGTGGTAGCAGGAAAACTGGTTGGGAGCTATGTGACAGTACAGATGAGAAGAGGCAGATCAAAAGGGTGGTGAGGAGACAGGGCTGAAGGTGGCGAGTTCACAGGTCACTGTACAGCACGTGAAAGAAGAGTGTAGGCAAAGGGCAAAGAAAGGGACTGGGAAAACTGGAGTTTAGAAAAGCAACATCTCTGGAAAGATAACTCCCTCCTTCACCTCTTTCTCCTGCCTGGGTAAAAATTCACAAATTCCCTCATGTCCTATGTTGACTTCGTAAGTCTCAATGACAAAGACCACTGACAAAAATGCTGTGCAGTGTAAATAATAAGAGGTTTATTACTGCCCTAGCTCCACTGGGGCAGAGAAAAGCAGCAGACGGTCCCCGGGAAGAACAAATGTTAGTGCTGCCCAGTCCAGAATGCAACCCGCCACATTGCTCTGGGCCTCTGGAGGGAAAGGAGAACACTGTCCGATCTCAAGTTTCTTAAAAACAAACAAACAAAGAAAAACCCAAGCCACGAATTTAGAGATAGGTTAAGAGTGAAGTCAGCTACAAAAATGCAGTAAGAGGGCTCTCTCCAAAAAAAAAACAAAACAAAAACAACAACAACAAAAAAGAGGGCTCTCTCCTCCACTAGATCTTTCATCTTGCTTCATTTCATAGAGCTGCTCATCTGCATTTCCTTTTTATTGAAAGAACACACACATAAAAGCCTACAAATAAACTCTTACCTCTCATCAAGAGTTTGGAATCGGGGCAATCTCCAGGAGTTAGCAATTTATAAGGGATTGTGATCTTTCAAAGAAAGAAAAATCAAGGCGAGAAGGTGAGAAATGTAGTAAGAGAGAAAAGAAACTTTTCAACTACAGCTTTTTAGAAACAGACACAGGAATGAAGGGCAGGGAAATTTTCTTAAACACTTGTTCTTGCTAGGAATTTTTTTTGCATGCTCTTTCAAGAGAAAGAAAGAAAAGGAAAAAATACAAGCTGAAAAGGGGCAAATATATTTCCCATGGGCCAGAAACTAGAGGCTGGTTCTCAGATCAATGAGAAACATGGTGGGCAGAGGATGACAACATCAGCTGTATTCATTAGCTACAGCTGCCATAACGAAGTTCTACAAGCTAAGTGGCTTACACAGTTCCAGAGGCTGGAAGTCTGAAATCAAGGCAGTGTTGGTTCAGAAGTCTGAAATCCAAGGAGGGAAGGACTTGTTCTAGGCCTCTCTCCTTGGATTACAGATGGCCATCTTCTTCCCATCTCTCTTCACATTGTCTTCCCTCTATGCACGTCTATTTTTGTGTCCAAATTTCCCCTTTATTTAAGGACACCAGCATATTGGATCAGTGTCCCCCTAATCTTTTTTTTTTTTTTTTTTTTTTTTTTTGCGGTACGCGGGCCTCTCACTGCTGTGGCCTCTCCCGCTGTGGAGCACAGGCTCCGGACGCGCAGGCCCAGCGGCCATGGCTCACGGGCCCAGCCGCTCCACGGCATGTGGGATTTTCCCGGACCGGGGCACGAACACGTGTCCCCTGCATCGGCAGGCGGACTCTCAACCACTGCGCCACCAGGGAAGCCCTGTCCCCCTAATCTTAAATTAAGATTAGTTAAGATAACATCATCTTAACTAATTTCATCTACAACAACCATACTTTCAAATAAGGTCACATTCTGAGTATTGGGACCTCAATACATGCATTTTGAGGAGGAACATAATTCAACTCATAACAACAGGTAGTATTTATTGGGTTCTTACTGGGTGCCAGGCACTGTGCAATGCACATTTCATGTAATTCATTGAAACTATTATCCCCATGTTATAAATAAGGAAGATTGGGCACAGAGAAATTAAGTAATTTACCCAAGATCAAACAGCTGGTAATTAACAAAGTTAAGATTTCAGAACCTGGTCCAAGGGAGGCCAACGTGCTAAGCGCTACCCTTTACTCTGTATTTAATAAGACAGTGTTTCACCCATTCAGAAATTTTTGTGATAGAATCAATAAATAAATGCCCAAGAGAATGAATGAAGTACATGAATGGGGAATGAACATGTTGATGGGTGGCTGAAAATTTCTACACAGTAAAGTAGGGCCATTGCCCAAAGCACCCATCAGGTCTCCAGCAGTAACCTTAGGTCCAGGGTGGATGCTAAGTGGCACGTGGCAAGGAGCACACAGGCTGTGGAGTCCGACAGAACGTGTTTAGTGGCAGGAGACACATGCATTAGTGATTTGTGTGTGTCCAATTCTAATGAAATAATTCTGAAATGATTTTTGAACGTAAGGGAAATGATGAGATTTGAGGAGCTAATCTGGGAAAAACACAATCTGGGCAACTACACAAATCACCAGGCTTTATTAACTCCCTAATACAAGGTCAACTGCCATTTTAGCAGCAACAAGATTAACTGCCATTACAAAGAGAACTTTCTTTAGCAACTAGTGTTTCAAACTTTTAAATCTGTTTTATTATAGATCATATAGAAAAAAACAGTTGAAAGAGAAATACTTTAACTAGTATAATATATGCCTGGCTCCACCAGCCACTTAACTCACTAAGAACAAAGATGTAAATCAGCCTATGAAAGTCTCCCAGATCCTCTGAGCCTCTCATCCTGTCTTGGGGGCTAACTGTGATGTCTGTGTTTAAAATCAAATTTCAAAATATGCATTTTCCCAAGAATCTGCCTCTAAATGTAGCCACCTTCCCCTTCTGGCACTTTGCTGAAGGAATGGAGATCTGCTCCAGTGCTGGAAAATAAATCTGTGACCAATTTAATGACATGTTATCTAACATAACAGCACAAGAGATTTGAACTTGACTGTACATGACTATCCGTTTTCCAACTGTTTTCATGCCAAATACCCAAGAAAGGTGCAATTACTCTATATCACCTTCCACACAATGATACTCTATTGATAAGCTTTTATCTCAGAAATACAGGACACAGTAATCCAAAACTACTAAGAAACCAAAAGCCATCTCTGCCATATGCAGCCCCCCGTGTCTCACCCACAAGAGCCTCATAATAACTGGAGCCATTCAGTGAGGAACCTCTCAGGATGCAGACCAGGCAAGAGACCTGGAGGGTGGTAGACAAAGTTTCGAAATGGTTTTATATTTTGCTCTTCTGTGTGTATTTGGCTCAGGAGCACATTGTATCTTTCCCAGTGGCTTTGGCTTCATTGTGTTTTTGTTCTTTTAATTGTGGTAAAGTACATATAACATAAAATTTACTATTTTAACCATTTCTATTTGTAGAAATGGTTCTGTGGCATTAAGTACATTCTCACTGTTGTGTAAATGTCACCACCATTCATCTTCAGAACTTTTATCATCATCCCAAACTGAAACTCTGTACCTGTTAAACACTAACTTCCCGTTCTCCACTTCCTCCAGCCCCTGGTAGCCGTTATTCTGTGTACTGTTTCTATGAGTTTCACTACTTTTGGTACCTCATGTAAGTAAATAGAATCAGATAGCATTTGTCCTTTCCATCTGGCCTATTTCCCTTAGCATAATGTTTTAAGGTTCATCCATGTTGTAGCATGTGTCAGTACTTCCTTCCTTTTTTAGGCTAAATAATATTCCATTGTATGGATATACTATATTTTCTTTATCCATTCATCCATCAATGGACATGTGGGTTGCTTCCACCTTTTGACTATTGTGAATAATGCTGCTATGAACCTGGGTGTGTAAATATCTGTTCCAGTCCCCACTTCCAATTCTTTTGGGTATATTAGGGTATACACCCAGAAGAGGAGTTGCTGGATCATATGGAATTCTATGTTTAATGGCTTCACTGTATTTTTCTTACATATAATGTTGTAAACATGGTAAATGTTGTAAACAGATGCATCCTTGCAGTGCGTGCTGGGTGCAGTGTGTGCTGAGGTTTCTAAATGCCCTAGATAACTGACAGTCACTTCTGAGTTCTTTGAGTTTGGCTGTGTATAAAATGCTAAAGGAGATAAAAGACTAAACCTAGGACCCCTACACAGGATAATCTGTGCAGATGAAAAAAGTCTGTCTGTTGACAACTGAGCACTTAATAATCTAGGAAAATGAAATAGTCTACTGTAGTCTGCTACTTCCTTTTACATTCATTTCAGTAATCTAAATAACAGATATTTATTGAGTGCTGACTGTCATACAGTCCCCAAACCTGGGGTGTGGACCTCTCCCTTCTGGGATTGTCTGCACATTGCTGAACACCCAGGGCACAGGGGGTACTCAACATGTTGGTTGGTTTCCCTGTTCATGTGTCATAATGTGAACACATAAAATATCAAAGAAAGAAATGCACTGCATTAGACAAACAAATTAGTAAATGGATATGATGACTATTTAAGTCCTACTTATATCCAAATTAGTTTACAATCATGATTTAGATTTATAGGAAGTCAACCTATGCCAATTGAGCTATTTTAAAATTCAGAACTGGACTTTAAATGTTCCGAGGACATTTCTATAACTGAGTCATTGGACTTCCAAAAAGAAAATGAAACCATCACAGTAATATGAATAAATCTTTCCCTATTCTTCCCTGAAATGTATCAGATAAAGCAGTGGTCCCCAACCTTTTTGGCACCAGGGACCAGTTTCATGGAAGACAATTTTTTCACAGACTCGGGGGTGGGGGGTGGGGGATGGTTCAGGCGGTGATGCGAGTGATGGGGGGCGATGGGGAGCGGCAGATGAAGCTTTGCTCGCTTGGCCGCCGCTCACCTCCTGCTGTGCGGCCCGGTTTCTAACAGGCTGCGGACCAGTACTGGTCTGCAGCCCGGAGGTTGGGGACCCCTGAGATAAAGGAAAATGACATCTGAAGGCTTGGAGGGAATGGATGGCACACTCACAGAGAAGGAGAGGAAAGATCTGAATGCCATTAACAGCATAAAGAAGACTAACTTGCTTAATGAAGGCGTGGGTACTGACATAAATAACATCCACAGATGCTTTTCTCCTTTACAGCAACTGCTTTCTCTAGATGTCATTGACCAGTGTAAACACAGGAGCATTTCTACATACACAAGCTTTGGTTTTGTGTTGTAAATACAGAAGTTACAGAATGTATAAGCATTCTACATATCTTTATGCATGCTATACATTATGATATATGCACAAGATTTTTATGCCTATAAAAGCAGGAAAGTTCCCAACTAGTGGATGGAAGAAGACTAAGGCCAAATTCTCCATTCTACCCTAAACCCTGAAGATGAGTTTTCAAGGAAAAGAACAAATGCTTTATCTAAAAGGGAAAAAATACAAACACACACACAGAGGCAGAGATCTTTCTGAATATATCTCCTATGTGGAGAAAGAACATATATATGAAACAAATGCAATCCAAAGAGATCCAAACATTAAAAACAAGAGTTGAGAGGTAGGAAGGAAAAAAAAATCACCTGACTTCATACTAAGAGGCTATGGTCAATTAAACAGAGGATGCACTATGGAGAGGGTGGCCCAGGAAATAAAGGATGAAATGGAAACACAAACTGGGTGGTACGGCAACCCACGAAATAACAGAGTTTAGAACTACTGGTGTTTGCATGATAGTCTGAATTCAGTGAAATTTTCATTTCAACTAGATTACCTGAGGTGGCCTTTTAAGAGAAAGTGTCCTTTTCTTTTGAAAAGGTATTATATTCACATGGTTCCAGGAGGGTACCAAAGAGTTCATAGTGAAAATCTTCCTCTCACCCACCCTTCCCTCTTTCCCCAGTTCACCTCCGTGAAGCCAATCAACGTTACCAGCATCCTGTGTAACCGGAGCAAAGTGTTTATATATACATTCAGAAGCCCTAGAGGCAGCTCCAGATGCCCAAAGTACATGAGATGGAGCCACAAGTGGGTATTTTCTAGGGAGCATTTTAATCTTTTCCCCCTCTCCCCTTCTTTAAGGCAGGAAACCTCAAGGCTCTCAGGATATTGTTTTCTTCTGAACTCCCAGGGAATTCTGCATGAGGCTTTGTTTTCCAATGGTGAGTCTATTTTTTTAAAAGCCCCAAATAATTAAGTTAAAAAGCAGATTAAAAAGACAGATGTGATGAAGACAGTGCCTAACATAGAATGGAAAATCAATAAGTAGTTGTTGAATGAATGTGAAAGTGGCTCTAAAATCTAACATACCTGGGTTCAAATGTTGGCTGCCACTTACTGGGGGTGAGACTGAGTCCTGCTTCACTCCTTTGATAAAATGGGGATAAACACACATAGCTGCTCTTATGTTTTGGGAATTAGATGAGACAATATATGTGAAGTGGTGAGGATTCCCGACATGCATTAAGTGTTCCATAAAAGGTTGCTATCCTTATTGCTGCCATAAGCTACTCATGACCTCTAACTACTTTTGGTCAGAGATCATTTGGAGATTTGGTCCCCCCCCAAGGACACCCAAGGCTGTCACCGAAACACCTCTAAGCTTGTGCCATGCTGGGGTGAAGTGACAATCGACATGGGCTTATGGCAGTCTTACATCATCCTCTGCAACATCACTGAAGCAATGTCAACTTCCTCTGTACCCAGAAGGGAAAATTCACACTCCAAAACTTACACCAACAAAGGAATCTTGACAATCGGGGCAGGGGGTGGGGGGAATCCAACTTTCCCATAATGAACAGTAAATCACTTGTTTTAAAGTTCATTCGTGCTGTGCTCAGAGACAAGAGAATAGATGGACAGGGTCCCACAAATACCTTAACACCAAAAAGAAAAGCATTAAAATGTTGATTCTTGAGGCATTACCTTTATCACTGTGGCAAATATACATTTGGATTCACTGAAGCCTTGGTCTAAAGGCCATCCATAAAATGCAAAAAGCCATGACCGGCCATGTCTTCAAGCATCACAGTGTGAAAAAGAATATAGAGCCCTCTGCACCCTCAGCTACTGGGTAAAAGTTGTCTGTTGTGATACTTTGTAGCACAAGGGCTGTCACAGCATTGAACAGCAAAGGAGTCACAACTCCAGACTTTACAACACCAATACGACCGACCGACCGCAGGACTGTCCTCACTTTCCTACATCATGGGTCCCGTGCCCAACAAGGGGTGTTTACAAGTAGCTATTTAGCACCTTCCTCGCAATATTTTTACACCGTGTTCTTGCCTTTCCTGTGGAGAAGAGAAGTGAGGAAAATACATTTTCTCTTCTGTGCCAAAATTTAAAATAGGAAAATGTAATCACATTAGCGTTGTTTTTTTTTTAATGGCAATGTTTAAAATCTCCTCTGTGTCGATGAAGAAAAAAATCTTACTCCTTAAAATGACTCTTTCATAGAACATCAGGGTTAGTTTGTGAGTGGCACGTTTTAAAAACATTTAATCAGTGATCTGAATATATGTCAAC
The DNA here is from genome assembly GCF_039906515.1 of Pseudorca crassidens. Taxonomy (NCBI): domain Eukaryota; kingdom Metazoa; phylum Chordata; class Mammalia; order Artiodactyla; family Delphinidae; genus Pseudorca; species Pseudorca crassidens. The sequence goes on from NC_090313.1 coordinate 11,759,359, forward strand.
ACCTTCTGGTGGTGTGCTATAAAATGTGAACCTTGTCAACAGCAACAGAAAAAGGTGACACACTTGGGACACAGAGCTTTTATGCTGACACACAGTAATAATATAATTTTAAAATTTATCATCTGTTTAGCTGCAAGCAACAATTAATCTTTTTGACAATTCATACAATGCTTTAAATGACACCTGGGAAGAAAAACAACGCATTCTAATTTTTACTTTCATTGTCTTCCAGGGCTTCATAGCTACAAATGCGTATAAAACCACACACAATAAATTTTGTGATTAAGATTAAAATGTTAGCAAAAAATATTTCCCTTGTCACCTCATGCCCCTCCTTGCCTCAGTTAATAAAATTACTTAACATGAGAACCATAAGTGAGAGCGAGTCCCAGAGGAAGTGTGGGCCACCGAGGGTTCATTTCTGTCACGTCAAATGACATTTTATTCCCAAATCATTTAACCTACAACTTTGTATGACTACTTATAGCCTGAATGGATTCTGGTGGGGGCCCAGAAATGACACTAATCCCTCTACTAGAAACTCCATTAGGGCATGACAATCCCAAGCCCATCTAATACCAACAATATAAAAAATACAGCCAGGCAAATTGTCTTCAAGATGTTCAGAAGCATGTGAATATATACATATTGTATGGATTGCTGTTTGTGTGTCCTGTGAGGCTTTGTGGGATTTAGTGCTAGATTACATTAACATCCTTAATTAATCTCTTTTCTATTATACATTAAACCAAAACATTTTTCCTAATACACCTGCTCACCCAGTGCCCTGCTAACCCTGAGATTTAAAAGCCTGTGGGTTAAAGCAAAGGCAATATCAGCACACAAGAGGGCTGATGTTACTCTCCTTAGTACATCACAAGCTTGTGACACCTGCAGGTGAAATGAAATGGGAAGGTAGTTGCAAACCACCCCACTGCCCACACACTTCTTTCAACCAGCCTTCCAGGACTCTGATTGTACCCATTTGACAGATAAGGAAATCCGAGTGCTGCAACTCTAACTCAGGGATTCACCAAAGCCACATCCAAATCCCAGGTGCTTTCTATTGTCACACACCCTAAACTACAGCTAAGACTCAAAAATAAGAAAGTAGCTCAAAGAGCTTGGCCAAATGGGTTCAGGCACTAAAGTACATGGCCCATGCTTTGGAAAAGTACTGGTCGCAGAAATATATGGAAAAATATGAGCTCTGCTGCAAAGCATAGAGAAGACAGGGTCAGAGGAAGATGTAGGTCATGATATATAGGCATGCACGTTTGTGGAAAAAAATAGAGGGTTGAGTATGTATAGCTCTTTGTCTACAGATATTTTCTTCTTTTCTGATCTTTGTTTTCATTCTTTTCTTTTTCCTTCTTTCCCAAGTCTGGCCCTCCTAGGAAGTGATCAAATTGATTTTTACCATGTGCCATGTGTCTTTTATGCAGATTAGGACCTGAGTAGTGGATTTTAATTCCAGTGATTCCTAATGAATGATCAATATTACGTGATTTTTAAAATTTTTTATTTATTTATTTTTGCCTGCGTTGGGTCTTCATTGCTGCGCGCAGGCTTTCTCTAGTTGCGGCGAGCAGGGGCTACTCTTCGTTGCGGTGTGTGGGCTTCTCATTGCGGTGGCTTCTCTTGCTGCGGAGCACGGGCTCTAGGCACGCAGGCTTCAGTAGTTGTGGCTCGTGGGCTCTAGAGCGCGGGCTCAGTAGTTGTGGCGCACGGGCTTAGTTGCTCTGCAGCATGTGGGATGTGGGATCTTTCCAGACCAGGGCTTGAACCCACGTCCCCTGCATTGGCAGGCGGATTCTTAACCACTGCACCACCAGGGAAGTCCCAATATTCGTGATTTTGAGGCCAAACTTCTATATGCCCCACAACTTTGTCTACATGTTTCTTAGAAAAAATTGCAAATTCTTTTTCAGAAAAGATTTCCAGAGGAGAGCTTGCCATTCTACATCGCATGTCAGACTTTCTCTAATGGCTATGCAGACCTGGGGACCATTACTCTAAATGTATATTTTGAGCCTTTAAGCAAAAACTTCATAAAGGTTTCCTTCATCTTTTGTTAATTACCGATGAACTGATCCTTCACATGACATGTCCCCAATGTGTCCCTCTCTGTCTGAGCTCTAATGAGCTGCTTGTGTAGCATTTGAAACAGTAGCAGGAACTTTTAATTATGGACACGTTATTTTGAAAGGCAGAATTCTGGAATGAATTCTAGATCTGTGAGAGGGCTGTAGCATACCCAAGCCACTCTGTTCTCACTGTGGGGACCAGGAACCTGAGACGGAGGGCTTCGAGAATTTGCTGACATCTGTGATCCTGATCTCCTGACGTCTGTCCAATTTCCTCTCAGTGCATAACCATTTTCCTAGCCCTAAAAGGCATAAAAATTACTTTCCCACCGAGGAGTTCTTTCCCCAACTATCAAAGAGGGAAAAAATCCTCCATACTTAATCAATTGATATACAAGTTTCCTTTTAATTATACCTAGTGTTAATATTTAAGTCTCAGGCCTGAAACAGACCTCTCCAGCTAGTGGGAAAGGCCATAGAACATACACAAGAGAACAACTCTTAAAATGTGTTTAATTACAGGGAGCCCCTCACAGCATGGAACCGGAGCACAGGGATCTCAGAAAGCAATTTTCCATTTAGACTGTGCTCCTCAGCTAATTAAAAAACCAAACGGGCCAGCAATCTGGACAAGGAGACAATGCACACTCCGCACGTTACAACACAGGTAAAGGTATGTGTGAGCCTAAATGGAAATGAGAGCTGCAGGAACCCAAATGTGAAAAACAGCCATTTATAGCAGTAGCCCTGACGGATGGGTACGTGCCTGACTGGCGAATGACATACTGCCCTCTCACTTCGTGGCTGAGACACGGGAACGCTCCGGCCATCTGCTGTATCTGCAGAGATCCCCAACTCAGAGGAGGAGAAGAGAAACACACGCTTCAGTTGCAGCTGGAATGCACATGCTTCCTGCTGACATGGGCTCTTGGCATGGCCACGATTTCAGGTTTGAGCCTTCAATGACTGATATTTCCCCCCAACTGTTTGATCAGGTTTCCCAGGTTTTTGCAGGAATCTGTTTGTTTGGGGGATGGGAGACATATAAGGGAGGGAGGGTACAGAGTGGTCACTGACTTTCCAAAGAGCTCAATTCTACTCTATTGAAATGCCTCACAGATGAAGGAAGGAGGTTCCAGAGATTTGGTGCAGGTTTGCGCCAACCATAAATCTTGCTCAGCTTCCTTCCATTTACAGTTTATTGCATTAACATTTCTTTTGTGCTGGCTGCTGTTGGGAAGCTATTGTAAATTTGGGCAATTACAACTTTTGTTCCATCTGTCCCTCCCCTCCTCGGTAGGCAGTGTAACATCAAAGGTGGCCCATTCAGCAGAGGCTGGCTCTGTCTCTTAAATCCAACCTGAAATAGATGTTATTAGAAAGAGCAGGCTCTGAGTGAAAGGTAGCAGGATAAATCATAAAGATGCTACTCTGGCCTTCTGAGAAAGTCTTAAAATAAGCTTTCTTAAACCCCCTGCACAAGCTCCCAAGTCAAAGCCTGGGTAGGCATTTGACGGCCTCCTTGTCCAAATCCCCCTAAACTAGATGTGTGAACCATGTCAAACAGGGGCGTGCCCCTGAATGTCAAGGTTTCCAGCCCTGCCTCTGCTTGGGTTTCAGTGTTGCTTAAAATAATCTCTCTCAAAGTATCTGCATAAACTGGAGTAGGTCCTAACTACTGCTGTGGGGCTGAGGAAGCCTGGAGAAATCCCAAGAGCCTGGTGAGGCCCCGCAGCAGATAAGAAGGGTCAGCAACCAGCTGGAAAGCTTGATGGACAATACGGAGCTGCTTATATTCCTGACAAGCTGTCATTTGTTACAGGGAAGAGAGAGAGTGTGTATATGTCTCAGGGGTGTTGGGAATTTCACTGGTCAGTTTCATTCTCAAGAACTTTCTAAGAACCTACTATGTCCCTTGATGGGTGCTGGACTGGGAGGGTGGCATTCAAAGATGAACAAGAACAACCCTTGTCTCAAGAAACTTAAAACCTAGTGGAGGAGATAGGCCTAATGATAACTGACTATAAGTTGCTTCATAATGAGTTTCATAGCACAGTCACAAAATGCTATGCATTCCAGTTCTTCAACATGTTAAACACAGAGTTACCATATGACTCAGCAATTCTACTCCTACGTATACCCGAGAAATGGAAATGTATGTCCACGATGTTCAGTCCACACTGATGTTCATAGCAGCATTATTCGTAATAGCCAAAAAGTGGAAATAACCCACATGTCCATGACAGATGAATGGATAAATACAATGTAGTATATTCCTACAATGGGACATCATAAAAAGGAATGAAATGTTGATCCATGCTACAACAGGGATAAACCTGAAAAACATGACGCTACAGTGAAAGAAGCCAGACACAAAAGGGCACAGCTATACAATTACAATTATATGAAATGTCCAGAATAGGCAAATCTAAAGATTGGGAAAGCAGATCAGGGGTTTCCAAGGGAAGGAAAGAGGGGAACGTGACTGCTAATAGATGTGGGTTTCTTTTTGGGGAGAGGAAAATATTCTGGGATTAGGTAGGTAGTAGTGATCATTGCATAACTTCGTGAATAGACTAAAAAATTTTCAATCATACATTTTAAGAGGGTGAATTTTATAGTATTATAAATAGTACTTTTTTTCTTTTTTGGCCATACCTCACGGCTTGCGGGATCTTTGTTCCCCAACCAGGAATTGAACCCCGGCCCTCGTCAGTGAAAACGCGGAGTCCTAACCACTGTACTGCCAGGGCATTCCCAAAACTTATTTTAAAATGCTATGGGGGCTTCCCTGGTGGCGCAGTGGTTGAGAGTCCGCCTGCCGATACAGGGGACATGGGTTCGTGCTCCGGTCCGGGAAGATCCCACATCTGGGCCCGTGAGCCATGGCCGCTGAGCCTGCGCGTCCGGAGCCTGTGCTCCGCAACGGGAGAGGCCACAACAGTGAGAGGCCCACGTACCGCAAAAATAAATAAATAAATAAATAAATAAAATAAAATACTATGGACCATTGTAAAGCAATTATACTCCAATAAAGATGTTTAAAAAATGCTATGGGAGGTTAGGATTGGGAGTAATGTGACTAAGGGAACAGGGCTGTTATATATGCCACCTCTGCTTGTATTAAGAACACAGTATGGATTCTAAGCACTTTGTTAACATGAAAGAATGAAGGAAGAAAATAAGTAACTGGATCCATTGCTTACTTGGATACCTCCTGGCTATGAAGAATGGACACTGAGTTTCTACTTTCTGAATTATTATTACTGTGATACAGTCCATAGAAATAACATTCTAAAAACATAGGGATTTGGAGCTCTCTGTGCAATGAGTTTCAGGTTTTGAGGATTCTAGAAACTCCTGTTCTGTGTTCCCACCACCCCATGGGCTCTGTTTTCACCATCATGTGGAACAGCTGGTATTTATTTGTCTTTTAAGTGATCTGAGGGCAGTTAACTATACCTTTTATCCCTAGCCAGCAGTATGTAGAAGGGACTCAACAGGTGATTGTGGAAGGAAGGGAGGCAGGGAGGCAGGGAGGCAGGGAAGGAGTCACTATTTGATGAGCTTATAGTCTAATTCTTCGAGCTTTCTTTTTATTTATTTATTTATTTTTGGCTGTGTTGGGTCTTCGTTGCTGCATGCGGGCTTTCTCTAGTTGCGGCAAGGGGGGGCTACTCTTCATTGCAGTGCACATGCTTCTCATTGCGGTGTCTTCTCTTGTTGCAGAGCATGGGCTCGTGGCATGCGGGCTCAGTAGTTGTGGCTCACTGGCTCTAGAGTGCAGGCTCAGTAGTTGTGGCGCATAGGCTTAGTTGCTCCGCAGCATGTGGGACCTTCCCAGACCACGGCCTGAACCCTTGTCCCCTGCACTGGCAGGTGGATTCTTAACCACTGTGCCACCAGGGAAGTCCTCTTCAAGCTTTCTTATTTCTCCATTTTCTAATCAGGAGGTGTTATTGCACTAAAATTTTTTTGGTATTCTAATGCTATTTTTAGACATCAGAAGTGGTCAAACAGTGGCAATTTCTTATGGGTCAATCTAATACATAGTCACAAGAAACCATCATTTTGGTCCTATTTCATTACATGAAATGTGTTTTAAACTTGGGGCTCTGAAAGCTCCTTAAGGAACACCAACTGACAGGCAAGGGGGAGGGTCTCTGATCCCCGACTATCTCCTCCAAAAAAAATAAATCAGAGTTTCTATATAAGGGTTGGTTTGAACTAAAGATCTAAAGACATGTGTCTAAAAATTAGTTCGTACAGCTTATTTACAAGTCTAGATCAACTTAGTTATTCACTAAGAAAATGACTCTCAGGTCAAGGAAGCAAGGAGTAATGCTTCAGCTTTTTGCTTTCAGTTCATTTGAAAACCGTAGTGCTTACAAATTTTCATCCTATCTACCAACAGGGCATCTAAGGAGGGGCATCTACAGAAGAGGCAACCACGTTGGAAATTCTGCATGGGGCAGTGATAGTGGGTTAGAAACTCAAAGCAGTAATCCAAGCGTTAATCAAGAGAGAGACTAAATCCACAAAGTGCTATTAACCCAAGCCTTTCTGTAGTGTCTATACCACACTGCTGCCTCTAACCAAATAGGACACTGTACGTCTCAGTATGACAGAAAGCTTTTGTTGAAGTAGGAGGTTGACAGCTATTTGTGAGGAGGGGTTTTTGTTTATTTGTTTGTTATTCAAATAACTTTTCCCCCTGTGGAAATTCAAAAGGAAAATGTCAGAAGTATGTAATTAATGGTTTTTAAAAATAGATTGGATCCCCCTCCCCGTTGAACTGAAAAGTATGTATTGAAAAGGAATCCACCCTATTAAATGGTAAATTCTCATATGTAAGTTTGACATTAATTCCTTCAAAAGAGTTGTGCTTGCAAGTCAGGTAAATGACAGGACGGTCTGTCTAAGCATCAACATCCTCTGAAGGGCAGCTGCTCAGGAACATTCTCAGATCATAATGACAAACAGAACTGGAACACTGATGATATTTGATCAATTCGTGACAGGGGAGTCACCTAGTTCTCTCTTCTCCAAGCTGTGTGGTATTAATGTGCTTCCTAAAATACCGTCAAAATTATTTTTTAAAAAAGTACATGCCGTGGGAGGTGGCGGCGTGTGTGTGTGTGTGGGGGGGGGGGGGAAGGTGGTGATGGAGGGAGGGGGCTGGAGACAAGGGAAGATTCCAGAAAGGAAAAACCTACAATAAAAACTACCTTTTTGTTTTTTTAAGATTCCTTTTAATCAGCTCTTAAAGCAAAGACAGAAGCTGAAAACATTCCATGTAAATAAACAGCAAAGAACTCCAAATGCTTAGCAGACCAGAACACAGGGAAGAGCTTGCTTGGTACTGCCAGGCATGACTGGCTTTAGTGCATTTAACAGTAAAAAAGAGGACGGTGCCGAATGACCAAACTACATGTGAACTTCCCTTCCAGCAAGAAAAGTGGTTAACACTTTCCACTGGGGGTGAGGGGAAGGTCCAGAGAGATAAATTCTACTTAACACAACAATGTGGACAGCATTTAGGCCACATGCAAATTTCATCCGCAGAGCTTTGCAAATGGAATGCAATTTACTGCTCAGAGGATGTAATCTATTTGAGTTAGAGAGCTAATTAATAAAATCTTCAAAAAAGAATGCAGAGTTAAGTGCCATCCATCTCCTGGGCTATTTCAACTTGGTTCTTTAAATTTGCTGTTAAACAAAATTCCAAATATTATTATAGCAAATCATGTTTTAGATATCTTATGAAAAGGCTAGGTAGGTTTTGGTCAAATTTAAGCCTCTTTGAAAAACATCTGATAAGTTGAAGCTGCTTTTCTCTGAACTTGTTCTGTGATGGATAAAATTTTCAACAACTATAAAAGTTTCAAGTCACATCACATTTAGAAAGTAACAGTAAATAAATGTAACTGTTCATAAACAGTGCTAGATCTTTTTTGCAGTTACTGAAGTTGAAATAATTGAGTACGATCTTCAAAAAGCATACTCTCACTTATAGATACAGTTGGGCAATGGGATGTAAACTATACTCCTTCCTTGCTGTGTGAATTATGGAATTAAAAATAGAAATGATTTTTATCTGCAGTTTTCCTCTTGACTTTTCTTCCCTAAAGGACGCCTCTGCTAGGTAATTTTTGTTTTTCAGTGATAACAAGAGAAGTTTGAGCCTGATTATTCTTTTGGGACAACCTGTCAATGATTGCAAGGATACAATTCAAAACGTCCTGCAAATAATGCACTCATGGCTCATGCTTGATTCTGTTTCCCCCTGAAGCTTGCTGAAGGAAAGCACGATGCTTCTTCATTCTGTCTTGGTATATGTGCTTCTGAATCCTGAAATTGAGAATGAACTATGACCACTTTTCAATACCTAGGCTTAAAAATTCAAAGACTTGATAAGAGGATGTTGAGTAGAAGAAGACACTTTGTGAATCTGTATTAAGGCCCAAGGACTAGATCCTAAGACCCCCTACATTTTAGCCAGAGTGTACTTGCTAAGGATGGGAGGGGCAATGCTTGGGGTGTGAGGCTTATTTTATGGAGAGTCCTTCAAAACCTTAGTGGGCAGACCTGGAAAATGCAGGTCTTACCTTGGCCACAGTCCCAAAGGTACATCTATACCACTGGCTTTTGTCAGGATGAATGATGGTATTGAGTCATTTCAGGAAAGCAACTCATCTGCCAAAATATGACTGCCAAGATATTTGGAATGATGTGATTTAGCACTTCAATGTAATTTTACTTCCTGAATTTACAAATAATGAAAAAGTTGCCTCTGGCCATTATAGCTTTTGCTCTGTGCTTTAATTCCCAGGAACAGCTATTTTCACCATACTCCATTCCATATAGAAGCTGGAAGAGATATATTGAGCATATTTCTTCTCTCTTTATGTCACCACTTCCTCATTCTCAGTTCACTTGTCATTCACTTGTAATGCCAAGCTTGTACACTTAAAAATTTTTTTGAATAAAGAAAAGCTTCAGGAATGATATCATTAGCAAATGCAAATATGCTAATTCGCATAAAAAGATAATGCTTTAAAAGTCCAACCTGTCATATGTAAAATTATTGTAATGACATATTCAAGAAGAATCTGGAGATATGCTGCCAAGAAGGCAACACATTCAAGGCAATCTTATTACAAAGTATATGAAATCACAGACTGTAATATCCTGCAACTATTTGAATTTTAAAAGCTCAGTTTACAAATATATACCAATATTTTTCTCACTTTTAATCACTCCCCCACTGTTTTAGCATAAGAGCTAAAATAACCTAAAACGGCCCCCTAAAACAACACAGCAAGTCTGTTACACAGATCTAGAAAACAAAAAAATGCATGAAGGAAAGAATGTCTTAAATAATCTGAAACAGAGTAGCAAAAAAATGTGTGGTTTCTAGGTTTCAGCTACTAACAAAGAATTTTCCTGGGAGAATTTTACTTTAAAGCAACTCTAAATGAAAATGCATATAATTAAGGGAAAGACTATTGCTTCAAACAGATTGACTGTCTTTAACAAGTTTCTCTCTTTCTAGCTACTCAGATATGCTATATTTCCTAATTATCACCTTTTAAGGGCCATCTGGGCCCATTCCTCCCCATCAGGGGGCAATTCCATTTGCATTGTTCCTGGGTTTAGTCATGATCAAGTAGTCTGGTGGTAAAGTTCATTAGAAATTAGAACAGAAGCAGTCAACCCAACACAGTAAACCAAGTATTTGATACTCAGGCACCCACAGGAGAGATGATAAGCACTTCATACCTATTCTCACATAACTAACAAGTCTTCCATGTGTATTTTATCAAATTGCTTAAAGAAACATTCAGCTAGTCCCTGACCAGGTGTGTAATAAAATTTGATTAAGTCTCCTCATACTGCAAAATATTTCTCAATTAAGGCAACATAACTATAGTCCCTATGTCTTTTGGTTCAAAAGTCTATTAAAAACCCTTTTAATGATTCCCTCATTTAGCCTACCATTCACAAGCAGTATACTACTTCCTTCCTGTAGAGAACACACAAGAATTATCCTAATTGTATTTTCTGTGAAACAAATGCACATTTCTGAGAAAGCATATCCAACCCACAGACTGACACTGATGGGTATAGGTTCCATAGACATTCCTTTTTGTCCTAATCAATAGATCATCCTATACGTTCACAGGCTCTTTACAAACATGTTTGTGTGCCAAAGGCAAGCTTGGCCCCTGGATATGCTAGATGGTTAGGCAGCTGCCCTACAGCAGGGCTGATTGGAAACGGCGTGGCTAATTCAAGGCAGCCACACATGAGGGTTCCCTGCTTCATACCTCTTAAGGTCAGATACATAAAACCCAGGAAATAGTTACTGCCTCATCTTGCAATTGCTAAGCCTGGCTTGCAATGGCCATCTTAATCCGAAATGCCAGCCTATTGAGATCGAGAAGAAGCACTCCCTGCTGAGACCCACAGCCTCGCCGGGCTACACCTTAGTCTTGCAAATGAAGACAGCTGCAGCAGGCCCTAATCTACGCAAGGCAGGTGTAGCCCTGGGGCTCTCCGAAAGTGACCCTAGGAGCTCTTAGGGCTGTGAAGTTAAGAAGTTACTGTTATAAAAAGAACTATTTCATAGCCTCTCATTATCGAGGTTACTACGCTTTTTAAAAGAACAATGGCTTATTTCCTCTCATTTGTACCTTGATTTTCTCCTCTGCCTTTCTGTAATTCCCTTATTTAGACAGTCCCTAATTCTGACCCCAGCTGGGACACTTCAAATTGGTGGCATACCTCACCCTTAACCGACGCTATTCATTCAATGCTATGCTGAAAAATTGGTCCTATGTCAAGTTGTCCATTTTTAAAACCTATCCTAAAATCTACTCTCCATACATTAGTAGAGATTTCAGGAGAAAATTATACCTATAGGATCTTCCTGAGATCCAATAATGAATAAAAATAATTCAATATTGCTTAGTAAAAAGAATCTACAGCAAAACATAGCACCACTGAAACTGAGCCAACAATAATTAACTCAAGAAGTAATCACTGAGTTCCCCATTTCCTCTCCTACCCTTCCACCCTCCCTCCCTCCCTCTCTCCCTCTCTCCCTCTCCCTCTCTCCCTCTCTCCCTCCCTCCCTCCCTCCCTCTCTCTCTCTCTCTCTCTCTCTTTCTCTCTCTCTCTCTCTCTTTCTATGAATGGCTTAAAACAAATATATCTAGTTCTGAAGCCACTTCCTGGTCTCCAGTGTCCCCCCCAGGAGCTGAGGAAACAGAACTTCAGGTCTGTTTCTGCCTTAAGAGGGACTGGGGTGCACCTGGAAAGTGCTTGGCCAGATCACCAGCAAGGCCACGAGCTGAGTCTGTGCCAGGTCACTGAGCCAGCATTATGTGGAGGGTTCCTGACAGAAAGGGGACTCAGCAAACTTTAAAGCTACTCCTCTGTGAAGACTGCCACCCCCATCTGAAGGACTGAAGTTTTTGCTGAGATGATGCTTAAGTTCTGTAGGTTTCAACAGAAGAGGTGATTGAAAACCCAACAACTTGTATGTGATTACTCTACTGAAAGTTGGTCATCAAACCAACTATTACTTTAAGGCATGCTTTAAAAATCTGGGAGCTCATATATGAATTTTGAAGTAAAGATGATAAATATTTTTAAACATTAGAATTTTCTTGAAGTATTATTTTAGAACTTTATCAGTTCTACTATATTTTCCTACCCTTCACTTTTGGAATACACATAATAGGCTTCCCCCCCCCCCAATTCCTATAGAACTGTGAGTCTTTAAAAAAGTATAAAATTTGAAACAAGTGCAGAAAGCCTGTAAATGTGCCAGAAATACCAGGCTACACTTCCACACCCATTACTTCTAACAATTTCACAAGAAGGAGCACATTTTCATGAGTTGTCTGATGTTTTAGCAACAAGACTCCTATGGGCTTTAATGGAAGTCACGCAGCTAAAACTCCATGTACCACTTTGAAAATTTAAGAGTAATTGCAAAGTCCCCCTTAGAGGGTCATAGAAATATTAAAAACCAAAGTATTTTGCTAAGAACTCCAATTTGCCTGAAGGCTTACATCAGATTTTATAAATGACTGGTCACATATATAATGTACTCTAATACTGTTTTATTGGCTGGTTGTTTTCTTTATAAAAGAGGGTCTTTGTGAAGTCCTGCCTGAAAGGGAACATACAATACAGTGAACTGCAGATCTGGTGTTCACTTAAACCCATGGCTCAATCTTACAGGGGAGGTGTGTGTGAGAAATAAATGGACTTGGGAACATTTTATCTTCTTATTTATAGACGCAGAGGGGATCATTTAGTTTGCTATTCCATCAGGCTGATAGACTTTCAGGAAATACATTAAACTGTTGAACAAAACCAGTCTGCTGCCCTGGTGAACGTTCATCCTAATAATCGGTTTTGACTGGCTGAGTCAGTACGACTGACCCTCTGCATGTGATACAGTGGCAGCCTTTGTCTGAGGATCCTTGTCATAAGTAGAACTTCTGACTTCTTTCCAGAATCATGCACAAGAAGTTTTATTAATTTGGGGGGAAGAATCCAACATTTCTACTTTAATTTTTAAATATTTTAAAATAATATCAAACTAACAGAAAAGCTGCAAGGATAGCACGAAAAATTCCTGAATACCCCTTACCCAGATTCACCAATTGTTAACATTTTGCCACAACTGCTTTATCATGACTGCCCCTCTCTACTGGTTGATTGACTGATGTTCATATATTATGCATATGTTTAGTTTTTCTTCTGAATCATTCGTGAGTTGTATTCATTGTGCCCTCTTACCCCTAAATACTCCCCCAAACCAAAGACACTCTCCTACACAACTGCACTACAATGTTCAAAATCAAGAAATACAACACTGGTACAGTGCTGTTATCTATTCTACAGTCCTTATTTAAATCTCATAAATTGTCCCAATAATGTAATATATGTCCATTTTTTTCTGGCCCATGATCCAATCCCAAATCACTCATTGCATTTAGTTTTCATGCCACTTTAGACTCAGTAAACTGCAATACTACAACCTTCTTAAAGACTTTGTTCACAGACAAATGACTCCTCTCATAATCCCTTCATGTTATGGCTCTGGTCCAAAATAGTCACAAGGGAAAAATTAAAATTTATAGAAAAATGTGTAATTTTTATCTTCCTTTAATGGGATAAGAAAGAGCATGTAGGATTGGCCACCGTAAGACATCATGAAAAATGTGATACATTTTCACAACTAAGCTGTTTATTTGGTTCTAGCCTGATACCAATATGACTAAAGTTTCAGGCTAGTGAGAGAAATACAAGTAGTCTAGACCCTCGAGCTCGGCAGCCTCCCACGCCTGTGCTGCTGCTCAGAGAGAAGGCTGGATATGGAGCACAGGTATTCCACAGGTACACAGTAGTAGCACCAGAGAATACACTCCAAATTCCTATTCTACCCTGATGGAATCATCATCATTCAGTGATGGAAGCACATTGGGTAACTCAAGACCTTACTTAGGTATAAAACAAACGAGTTTTTCTACTAATCGTGACAAACTCTAGGTTTGGGATTTCGGGGTAAGAGATTTCGTCTGTTACTCGCCAGCTCCTGTCAATTATTTTTGAAGGCCTCATGCAAAACTGCCTTTTATAAGACTAGGTCAACTTAGGTATCATTCTTTTATTTTAATAGGACAGGAGTACCTGTCAGGCAACTGATATACCATCCCTACTAATGACCACTTCATGAGGCTAGGTTATGCAGCTTCTAACTTTATTCACAAAATATTTCACATGGAATCTATGAAATGGGAATATGTTTTCATGCAAGGGTGCACTGCATCCTCAGACCTGCAGGCATGAGTGCAGATAAGTATCAATACAATGCGTGCCCTAGAAGTCAAAGTTGGTATCAGATATTCTCTTGTACATGTGCAGAGGAAGACAATGCTCTTAAAGAATGCCTCCCATTTGTTGCTACAGGCATTGCCATATTGAAATTCTCCCATTAGTAGACCAACTTCAAGCTGCCATTACCCATAAAAACACCAGCCAGTGAAAGCTACTCTATACCAGTTTGCTTTCAGCCAAAGTCTTGAATACAAAAGTTTCCAGAACAAATATTGAAAAATGCAAACTGGGCATCCTAAATTTTTATATTAAATATTGCCCCAAGAATAAAACATGGTCATTTAGATGTGTTATTTAAATTCTAAGTATGCGTGCTAGAGAGTAATATACACTGCTCTTTAGAATGCTGTTTCTCACACCAGGACTTAGTGGGCCAAATATTTTCTTTGAATGAAGTTTAACAACAGGCTCCTGGAAATCTGAGGGCAGCTGCTGAATTTTGTATATAATTAATGGCTAGAGGAATCCATAGTTAAAAACATTTCTTCCCATTTCTAATAGACATTTCCTTCTCCCTCTTCTTCTCACGTTGTAAACAGTAGAATTACGGTTCATATAAAGTGGATTGTGGTTACTCATTACATGACACTTGGACAGATGTGTCCTTTGTAGATATAACAGGTCTGTGCTTCACTATCCCCCAACATAATTACTCATATCTCCATCTGAGGAGCTCTAAGAGTGATTCAAAAGGTAAAAAGAAAGTCCCAGCACAGTGGACATCTGAATAACACTCTGGTACACAGAAACACCTAGTGAGGAAGATGTAAGCTGAATACCCCAAAAGACCACATTGTTAGAGAGGAGTTTGGGGACATTAAAGAGCATTTCTTCAGGCCTAAAACAAGTGCAGTTCCCCCTTTATAACATGTATCCAAGGCAGAGTTTAATTAGCTCTACAATTTAGGTCACAAAGCCCTTTTTTTTCTAAAGGAGCAGTGCATCAGCAATATAAGCAGTTTAAATATTATGAATGAGAAAAACCAATCACTGCATACATACATGCTTGGTTTTTCACTGCATGGAACAAGGATCATCACTTAGTAGGTCCTCATTAGATGTGTGGTAATGCTGGGAGAATTATCCTGTACTTTCCATTTTTAAAGAGTTAATCTACATAAAAATATCAAGAGAGTGAAATATTTCACACTAACTCTTACTGCCTACCTTTTCGTTAATTATACAACAGATGATTCTAACAAAGCTGCTCTGGGAGTCTCCTACAACAAAAAGGATAATAATACTTTCCTAATTTTGGTTTGGTTGTAGAAAAGGCAAATTGGTACATAATTAACAATTTGTTGGTGCAAATTTATCTGCATCTTTTAATTGGTGTTAATTAGATTAGGACTAAAATTTCTTTAATCCTCTATCTTGCCTTTTTTGATGCAAACTAATTTTCTCAGCTGGATGTCAAAGTTTCCCATTAATTACACTTTTGTAACTGGAGCTTCTTAAACCACGAAGACTCAAACATATAGAACAACAGCGGTTTTCAGAAGGCCTAGGGACCAGCCTTTTGGGGAAAATAAGGAATGGTGAGAATTGACACTTTGGAGATAACCAGTGAATTCACCCAAATTCACTGGTGAAGCAAGGCTTCCACAATTAGCAAATCATGGTCTGTCTGATGAGAGCCTCCAGCATTTGGTGGCTGTAAATAACATCCTGTAACGTAACTCTGCCACACAATGCAGATGTTACAGCAAAACAACAGTGACAAAATGTTTAGCCTTACAGTGAAGAAGATAATCTGCTTTTAAATGCCAAGGATAACAATATGCTGCCTTTTACCCTATTACCTAGGAGCCATTCCTAATACTGGTAGAACCATTTCCAATGGAAAACAAACACAAATGTACACCATCTTAGGTGAATTAAGTTCCACATTTCCTATGGCTTCCTCCAAATATTGCAACCCTTCTGCTATGGTTAACATGTCAGGGGGAAAGCCACAAAATACATTCAATATCTTTTATGACAAGGTGACCGGAAATAAAATTTTATGTAGTTAAGGATTTCTGATAGTTTTTTATCCATCACTTTCCTCTCATTATGCAGCAGTGATGATTGAAACCTGATGAGTACTGCAAAAAAAGGCTATAAAACATTTTATGTACAAATAAAACAGTAGCCATTAAGTTTTGCTATGATGTCCAAGTAGATATTCAGCATGAAAACATGATAAAACAACTGTAAACTGATTGTGATCAAATGTAATTACAATGACTTGTCTCCAGTGAATGACATGAACTGAACACAGTCACAGACTTCTCCAAAATTACTTTGGGCAAAGAACCAAGAGAACACTATATCCTTTCTTCACTAAAGGCATTTTGCCAAATAAATCGCAAACACACAAGCTTTAATAACCACTGCCAAAAAAGCACTTGGGAACTCATTACGGAAATGTTTAAAACCACACACACACACATACACATGCATGTGCACACGCACATACATGCAATCATATTTGATAAAACTCTTTCATATTAATATAATTCCACTGAAAAAGCCACGTTTGAGATTTTTAATTGGCGCTCCCCTGAAGTAAATCCAAGGACTGATAGGCAATTACAAGTCTTTTTTCCTCTCCTCAAAGTCAATGTATTTGGCTGCCTTTCCTGGCATCTTTATTTTGGTGATGCTGTAAGAAGATCTACTCGAAGATTTTTATGCAGCTAAAAGTAAACAATGACCTGGATTCTGAAATAACCTTATTTTTTCAATAAGCCAATGCAGGTAGATTCTCTCTCTCACTCTCTGCCCCTTTTGATGAGGCTTAATACAGTATTATGTTCCAAAACAGAACAAAGAAAAATATCCATTCATTGAGCACTGTAGTAACTCAAAGTAACTATGGCTGGAACAGCTCTAGGAACTTAGGGACCAGGAAAAGAAAGAGAACAGCATGCATTCTAGATCCTCCTTTTTAACCCTGTCTCATTTCTTGACCTCTTGCCCTGAAATGTTGGCAGTACTGATATAACCTAATTATTAATATTAGCAAGAAAGTAGAAATCTAATTCCACTCCTAAGAATATACCCCAGAAACACATATTCACACAAAAACTTGTATTCAAACATTCAGCAGTATTACTCACAATGGCTAAAAAGCAGAAACAACCTGAATGTCCATTAACTGACCAATGGTATTTACAAAGTGGCCTATCCATACAACAGAATATTTTTCAGCCATAAAAAGAAGTACTGGGGCTTCCCTGGTGGTGCAGTGGTTAAGAATCTGCCTGCCAATGCAGGGGACATGGGTTCGAGCCCTGGTCCGGGAAGATCCCACATGCCTCGGAGCAACTAAGCCCACGCACCACAACTACTGAGCCTGCGCTCTAGAGCCCGTGAGCCACAACTACTGAAGCCCGTGTGCCTAGAGCCCATGCTCTGCAACGAGAGAAGCCACCGCAGTGAGAAGCCCGCACACCACAACGAAGAGTAGCCCCTGCTTGCTGAAACTAGAGAAAGCCTGCATGCAGCAACAAGGACCCAACGCAGCCAAAAATTAATTAATTAATTTTTTAAAAAAGTACTGATATTGATACATGCTAGAACACAGATGAACCTTGAAAACATTATGCTAAGAGAAAGAAGCCACTCACAAAAGACCATATAACATGACTCCATTTATATGAAATCCAGAAGAGGCAAATCTATAGAAACAGAAAGTAAATTTGTGGATGCCTAGGACTGAGAGGTTGCAGAGGCAATGTCTACAAATAGGTACGAGGTTTCTTTTTGGGCTGATGAAAATATTTTAAAATTGACTGTGGTGATGGTTGTACAACTCTGTGAAGAGAGTAAAAACCACTGAACTGTGCACTTTAAGTGGGTAAACTGTATGATATCTAAGTCATATTTCAATAAAGCTATTATACATATATTTTTAAAAGTAGAGATCACTGCGTTTGGGTCCCTTTAACGCGTGTTCCAGTAGAAGCTTCAGGGTCAACCATAAAGATTGATGAGTGCTCCAAATACACTTTTATTTAAACTTTGTCCTCCCCTGAAGAGGAAGAAAACTAGGAAAAACCCATACTTCCTCCAAATTTGCTCTTATTGAGGCCACCAATGACCTCCCCACCAACGCTGCTAAATTCAGAGGCCAATTTTCAGTTCCCAAATTACTTGACTCACCAGCAACATCTGGCACAATCACCACCCTCACCCCATCTTTTTTTTAATACTTTATTTATTTATTTTTAATTTATTTGGCTCTGCCAGGTCTTAGTTGCGGCACATGGGATCTTTAGTTGTGGCATGCAAACTCTTAGTTGCGGCACTTGGGATCTAGTTCCCTGACCAGGGATCGAAAACGGGTCCCCTGCATTGGGAGTGGGGAGTCTTAGTCACTGGACCACCAGGGAAGTCCCTCACCCCATCTTGATATATTGTTTTCATTTGATTTCCAGGACACACACTCCTTGGTTATCATCCTATCTCACTGCTTGTTATTTCTCCATCTCCTTTGCTGGATACTCCCTCTCACCTCCCCCCCATCCTGCCCCTTAGTGAGTGTCTCACCGGGTCTGCAGCCTTGTGCTCACTCCCAAAGTGACCCCACCCAGTCTTACTGCTTTAAATACCACCTCTATGCTAGCAACTTGCACATGTAGATCTCCAGTCCAGGCCTCATTCCAAATG
The DNA here is from genome assembly GCF_039906515.1 of Pseudorca crassidens. Lineage (NCBI taxonomy): Eukaryota > Metazoa > Chordata > Mammalia > Artiodactyla > Delphinidae > Pseudorca > Pseudorca crassidens. The sequence continues at coordinate 11,778,021 of NC_090313.1, forward strand.
CTAGACTCCTATATTCAACTGCTGACTTGGCATCTCCACCTGGATTTCTAATACATAATCTCAGATTCAACATGTCCAAAGCTGAACTCCTGATCTCTCCCCCTCTCCCTGCCCCCAAACCCAAGAAAACCATGCTCCATCTATAGCTTCTCCCATCTCACTTGAGGGCAACTCTTTCCTTCCAATCACTCAAGCCAAAAATCTGACAGTCATCCTTGTCTCCTCTTTCATTTCCAACTGAGAAACATTCAATCCACTAGGAAATCTTACTGGTTCTGTTTCAGAGTATATCCAAACTACAACTCACCACTTCCCACTCTGGTTTGAGCCATCATCAGCTCTCATCTGGCTCAAGGCAACCATCTTCTGACTGGTCTCCCTGCTTCTACCCTTGTCCCCTACAGTCTATTCTCAACACAGGTTCCAGAGGCATCAGTTTAAAATATGAGTCCTACCATGTCTCTCCTTTGCTCCACAACCTGTGTTGGTTTCCTCCTCACCGTGAGTAAAGGTGAAAATCCTTACAATGATCTGGCCCCCATTACCTCTCTCATCTCATCTCCTACTGCTTTTTACCCCTCTCACTCCACCAGCCTCCAGGCAACCTTGCTATCCTTGGACACACAGGGCTGTTTCCTTTGCCTAGAGCACTCTCCTCCCAGATATATGCATATATATGATACATAAGTCCCTCACTCCTTCAAACCTTTGCTAGCATTTCACCTTCTCAATGGGGCTTATCCTTATCCCCTATTTATTATTATTATTATTATTATTATGCCCATGCCTCGTGGCTTGCAGGATCTTAGTTCCCCAACCAGGGATTGAACCCTAGCCCTTCCACAGTGAAAGCACGGAGTCCTAACCATTGGACTGCCAGGGAATTCTTACCAACCTATTTTAAATGGCAACCTGACTCCCAACCCCACCCCTACCCATTGCCTTTGCTCTGCTGCAACTTTTCTTTCACCATCTTCTAAAATTCTCCATGATCTACCTATTTACTATTTCTGTTGTTTGTTGTCAGGCTGCTAAAACACAAGTTCTGGGAGGGTGGACCTTTGTTCTGTCCACTGTTGGATCTCAAGTACCTGAACATGGTAGTTCCTCAGTACATATTTGTTGGACGAATGAATGACTGCTGAAAATCCTACTGGACCCATCACCTGCCAACATTTGTTTAATGGTGACTTTATGAGTTAAGGGCACAAAATTTTGTTACACAGAATGTTAAACAAAACAACAGTGAAGAAAACTGAGGTAAAGAGTTATTGCTGCTGTTTAATATTTATTATAGCCCTAAAACATGCTAGGTAACACAGAGGAGACTCTCTCAACTCCATAAGTCTTCAATGAAGTTGTGGATGTTGAGATATTTACACTCGTGTAGCAAATGAAAATTCCCAGGTAAAGGAGGAGAATGTGGTATAGGTCTCATGAGAGCTTAAGTACCAGCACTTGGAGCAGAGAGGAAGGGGCAGATTACAGAGATGTCCATCTGACTTGGTCTTTGAGGTGTGCAAAGGTTTTTTTGTGTGTGGGTTGTTTTCTTGTTTGGCCGCACCATGCAGCTTGCGGGATCTTAGTTCCCCAGCCACATCGAACCCGGGCCCCTGGCAGTGACAGCACCAAGTCCTGACCAGTGCACCACCAGGGAATTCCCTGTTCAGAGTGGTACGGTGGTGCTTCTCCCTGCAGTGATATGTAAGATGGTCCTGAAATAGAGAGAGGGTCTGAAAATAGCCCATGCTGTGACAGGAGAAAAGTTAAAGTGACCTATTTTGTTTGTTAACCCTGGTCTTGTAAGCAAAACGCGTTGCTGAATTTAGAAAAAAGAACACATTGATGTTACAGTTTGCAATTTTAGAAATGTTATATGAAATTTTCCAGTGAGACTGTGGAACCACTGCCATATCCTAAGTCATAACTTTATATATTCAAAAACTTACTGTTATGGCATTTTCTGATTAAGACTAAAAAAACTCCCAAAGCAAAAGATCCAAAGTAGTCACTAATGGTGTATTTGCTTTTTCTTGAGAAGGGCTTTAACAGGGGCTAGTAATAACATAGTTATTACTAACAATAATATTCATATTAATAAGAATAGCTAACAGCTAATAATAATACAGCTCTATATTAAAGAGCTATCTCATCTTCTAAAAGACATGAGACAGATTCAACGCTCAAGCATCACCCAGGAGGCCTGCAGCACCTGCTCAGAGGTGACAACTCCAACAAGCAGCATCTCATCATCCCTGTGCTCACAACTGCAGCTGGCACAGTGGAACTTGGAGTTAAAATTAAAAAATAAAAACAGTAGTAACTGATTACGATTTATACTTCTGGACATTTATACTTCTGGACTATACATTTATACGATTTATACTATACATTTATACGATTTATACTTCTGGACATTTATACTTCTGGACTACATACATGCCCTTTTGTTCTGAAACAGACCATTCAGCACAGCTTGCATTTTTTTTCTAAGCATATTTTTTTCTTTTTTTCATATTTTTTCTTTTTTAATTACAAAAAGTCCATATCATTTCCCAATACTAGGTCAAAAGGAGAGCAGGAATTCACCCAGGCTACTCAGGAACCCCTGTGGTCTGTGCTGGGTAACACCGGCCCACACATGAACATCTTTGAGTTTTGCACTAGCTCATTATAAAGTTTTCATTTATTCATATGATTCTTTAGAATACACTTCCGGGCAAACTTTAATGTTGCCCAGAAGTTTCATTTTTGTATACAAATATCGTTTAAAAAGATGAGGAGCCCCACAGAATGTGAAGGATTGAATAAAACAATAATGCTTATCATCTTAAACCCCAATGTATCTGTTCTGATCAGTAAATTTTGAATCTCAAATGTATTTTCTTTTGCTGCGCTGTGCGGCATGTGGGACCTTAGTTCCCCAACCAGGGATCAAACCTGCGCCCCCTGCAGTAGGAGTGCGGAGTCTTAACCACTGGACCACCAGGGAAGTCCCCCAAATCTAAATGTACTAAATTGCTTTCATTATGATTACTCCCAATACTAATTATAATAAATTATGATTAATAGTTATATGACTTGAGTTCTAATCATATGCCAGACAATGATCTTAGAAGTTAAGATACACAGTCTCATTTGACCACGATAATGGTATCCTCATATTTCAAAGGAGAGAACTGAGACTCAGAAAAACCAAATAACTTCCTTGGGGTCACAGAACAACAAATATGGTGACAGGATACTAACCTCCAGGGCCTATGCTCTTAACCATTAAGCTCTCCTGCCATCAAATTAACACCAGGAAGTGCAGGAATGTGCATTAACCACGACAAGGTCACAATATAAATTACTAGAAGTTTGCATACTAAGTTGCTCAGGCTTGATTTATTTGTTTAGTAGTATTTGTTGAGCACTTATTATGTGCCAGCTATTCTACTAGACACTGGAAGAATACAGTATGACAGGATCCTTGGCCTGGAGGCTGCAGGCCTGTGTGGGAGTCTCCCAAAGGGCATGAGCTGAGAACCGAAGGTGAAGGAGAGGATGTGAGGTGGGGAGTGTGTGCTTGTGGTGGGTGGGTGGCATGATTCTGGAAATGAGTCCAGGCAGAAGAGGAGTCTGTCATACATGGCTTCCACCTACCAGATTGGGTCCCTGTCACCTACTGATAGGACTTCCACAATAATTTCCTAACTTAGGTTTTCTGCTTCCAGTCTTTCCCTTGCCTCCACCAAGCCCTTGAATTTACCTTGCCCACTGCCATGGATTAATCTTCCTAAAATGCAATCATACCTGTCCCTAGTTTGAAAATTTTTAGAGGCTCCTCCCAGCTCAGACCTAACTCCTTGGTCTTGGTAGTCCAAAGTCCTTCATTAAGTCTCCCATCCTTCATTAAGGGTGGGGCTGAGGGACGCCTGTTTTTAGAACATGTGTCTAGAAACTGTGAACAAGTTATAGTTCAGGAAGTAATAAACTGCCATGGGAAACTCCACATACAATGCTTTGGATAGTGAGGACTTTTAAAGTATCATTAATACCCAGGGTAATTTCTAACAGATCTTTCACTAAAATCAAATAATAGAATGAGAAAACATGCCTATAAGGAAACCTAACAGATTGACTAAGACCAAACCTGTCTTGCAGTTCCAGGAACTCTGACTCTAATCCTAAAATGTGTACTGTGTGGGGTGAGGAATACTGTTTATATCTCAGCTGTAACAGCTTTTAAAAGCTAAAAATAGGGACTTCTATGTGAAATGAAAAAGAAACTTCATAAAATCCATGCAGTTGAAGGCTGGTTCTCAGTGAACTAGGAAATCTTTCAGAAGTAAAGAAAACAAAACTATAATTTTAAAACATCACCCAACTTTACATTTCCTATTTGGCAAACTGGGGTTGCTGGGGATACCCAACTTTTTTAAGGCTTATGACTCCCCCACACCCCCATTCTTAAAGGATACTGTAAAAAGAGCCTGTGGATTTTTTGCAAATGGCTAGAGAAGGCTCTGGAAGGAAGGAAGGAAGGACAACTTCCATGCTCTTCACAGTATCTGGGGCCCGTAATGTGTCACTCCCTCTTCAAAGCTGAGGCCCTATGAAAGCACCAGGGGTTCTGCCTGCTAGCTGAGGGCACCTCTGGGGGCTCTACCTCCTGCCTTCTGCCCTGAACCAGCATTGTCCAGCTCCCTGGTGCTTTGAACCCAGCTCCTGTCCCTCCAGTTCTTCACCTAGATTAACACCTTGATTTGGCTGTACCGTGGCCTTTGAGTTTGGTTTTATCCCTTAACCCTATTTCACGGATTGGCTCCGGTACCTTGAACCTGGCCAGGCCACCCTCAGCCCACCCCTCTGGAAGGAAGCCCGGCTGGGGTTGCTGTGCCAGCCTCACGTCCACACCTTGAGGAAGTTCAGTCACAGGCAATGGAGAGCGATAGGTTTCCTCCTCCTTCTACCTACCAAACACATCTGTCTACTCCAAATGGCCAACAGTTCATTAACAGTGAAAGTTTATTTTTGCTCCTCATTTTTTCATACTTATTTGGCAAGCATTATTGAAAAATAATGGGCAACAGCTTTATTTCTCAGATGGCCACAGAATTCTTCAAATTATATATACACACACATTATATACATGCCCTTTTGTTCTGAAACAGACCATTTGCCAATTGGAGTATTAGGGAGACTTTAGTCTTTAGAGGAAACAGGTGAACGTGGAATGAGTTGATTGGTAAAATTTACAAGAAAATGTGTGACTATTAGGAATATCTACTCTAGTCAAAAAGGTAAAAAATTAGCTTTTTAGATAATACCAAATACATTATATAACTTCACAAAAATAATTTTTTTTTTTTTTTTTGCGGTATGCGGGCCTCTCACTGCTGTGGCCTCTCCCGTTGCAGAGCACAGGCTCCAGACGCGCAGGCTCAGCGGCCATGGCTCACGGGCCCAGCTGCTCCGCGGCATGTGGGATCTTCCCGGACCGGGGCATGAACCCATGTCCCCTGCATCAGCAGGCGGACTCTCAACCACTGCGCCACCAGGGAAGCCCCACAAAAATAATTTTTAATGTGGGTGTTAATTGCTTCCACCAAAATGTTCAATTTTATTCTGTAAACATCCAAAGACTACCTAGGAAATTGAGGCTGACACACAACACACATACACACAAAATTGTGTCTTACTGATCACTATTGAATCCTAAACCTGTTACAAAATAAGATACAGGGCGGCCTCTCCAGGCTTCCAGAGGCAGTTTACCGTCTATAAAAAGCAGTATCCTTTAAGCAGGACTATACTGCAATCCATTCCATAATCTGGCTCTGTGTGTGTGTGTGTGTGTGTGTGTGTGTGTGTGTGTGTGTGTGTGAGAGAGAGAGAGAGAGAGAGAGAGAGAGAGAGAGAGAGAGAGAGAGAGAGAGAGAGGGAGGGAGGGAGACAGGGCCACCCAGACAGGGTGGAAGAAACAGTGACAGTGGCAAGATTACAGTAGATTTAAGATGAAAACAATGGATTATGCGCTCCATGTTCCTCCTTCCATTCTGTTCAGAACTTACCTAGCTTCACACCCATGGGATGATTACATGAGGGGGGGCGTTAGTTACAAGTGTCAGCTCTAGTTATATCCTGGCAGAGCAATGATTTCTGACAAATCCTGAATCCTAAAGCTTCCAAAACAAAACCTCCCAACACAACTTCCTTCTCTGTTTGTTTTGAGGTCTACATGAAGGTCATTTAATTTAGGTTGGAAACCCTCCAAGCAGAATTCTGACATGTCTTCAGTGTGCAGACACTCAGCTGGGGCACAGGACATTGGGACACCACCCCCATGCGCTCTGCTACACTCAAGGGTGAGACGCACTGGCCCTCCACGAGACCCCCAAGTATAGGCAGCATCATGTGACAAACAGGAAAACCACCACCGAGCAGCCTGAAGATCATCAAGAACATCCTTCAAGTCGGCAGGTCATTTTAAATTTTGTTAATATAGGTGGGTCTGGTGGCTTCTGGTGGCAATGGAAATTTTCACATTAATGGTGTGAATTTTGCACTGTATTTTGACACCTGCTACATCTGATTCAAATGCAAAAACAAAAAAAACCCACCTGAGTCTGCATAATGAAAAGCCATTCATTTTTCTGTTTCCTGTCCCAGCAGGAATAGAAAGCAATTCCAAGCCACTCTGCAATATATCCAAGGTTAAAGATTTTGGAGGGAGGAGCCTGCCAGCATCTCATGTCCCAAATCACTGAAGCATTTCAGTAGACTAACTGATTCAAAATAATAATTAAGAAAGAAGAAAAACCCTGTGAGATTTGTGAAAGTTCTGGTGCAGAACAGGTTCTTTCTAGAACCATCTCAGGGCAGCTCATCATGTTGGACCCGACCTCTGGGGTCTGCTCCAAGTCGCACTACCAGAGCCCCTCCGATTCAGTGAGGGTCGACTGCTCACAGCCACCCTAGTGTGGTCACAGTCAGCACTCGGCCCCTGGGGGGTCTCGGCTTGCCAATGCAAGAGTTCTCTGGGTGACAATCTATTTATCTCCACTCCCCCATACCTTCCTACATCTCCATCCCCTCTTCCGTTAATCCCCATTGCTACTATTCTCTATGTGGCCTTCTCAGCCTGCTGCCTAGAAAATGTTCCAGAGTCCAAGGTCCCTCAGGCCTCCTGCCCGGAGTTCCCTGGAGTAGGTAGCCCTGAATTGGGAGGTCTCTTCTTTCTTCTCATCCTCAGCTTCTCCAAATGAAGCCCACAGTAAATCCCTCCCCAGACATATCCTGGAAATGATTAATCTCTCAGATTAACCAAATGGGCTCAAATATAAAAATATTTTTAAAAAACAGTAGGGTCGTTAAAGAGTGACAGATTTAAGCGCCATCTGGGCTCGCTGGTCAGGGCGGCGCGAATTCCATCAAACGGCTGAACGGTGCACGATCTGGGAATCCCATCTGTTTTATTTAACATGAATCAGTCCAACAGTTTGGCCATTTTGATGTTAGAGTTGTTTAAAGAAAACCCCAGACATATAATACCAATAGTTTTTTCCTCCTTTAAACTTCTAGAATGCAAATTACATGCTTGATTATCACAATTAAAGAAATGAAGATTGATTTGATTCTAAGAGCAGCCCTAGTGAAATTCTAAATAGATTTTTTTTTCATAAAATGATTATTTTCCCAGTTTTACTTTTTTTAAACCTTTGGGACCATATGTAGAGAATTTTCTTAGGGTTATCATATGAAAGTTTACTTTAATAATTTTTTTCACTGAAAACTATACTGATAAGATTTTGGATCTTGTAGAATAGCAAATTTTGGGGTCTCGTTTCTCATTTTAATTTTTCCTTCTCTGCTCCCCTCAACGAAAATATTTTTAATGAAAATAACATGAAAGTATTATAATGAAAAGTAATCAAGAATATCACTTAGACAATTTTACTTATTCTTAATAAACATGTATTTATTTATTTTTTAAACAAAGTCTTTTCCTAGTTTTTATAAATTGCTTTTAACCTTAAGCACTTTGGACTGCTTCCCTGTCTTGCTGTGCTATAATAATTCTTAGAAACACTAATCAGATTTTCCTGTCCCCAATAATATAGTTCTGTTTCTGAACCGCAGCAGTAAATTGTCCCAAAACGAATACTCTGGCTACTTAGTCTTTAACAAGCAGGGGGAAAATATTATTATTAAGAGTAAATATATTTTGCCTGTTTTGAGATCTCATAAGAAAAAAATCATATTGTCAACTACAAATCAAACTATACTTTAATCGGAAAATACTCTTCTGCTATGATATTGTGATTATAACTTCTATCTTTAAATATATGGGGATAATTTTCCTATTTTTCTATTTTATTATTATGCTATAACATAGAGTACTATGATATGTCACATGTGAAACACATGAAAACAAAGCAATCATACAACAAAAATTCACATAGTTGTGCATTAAAAGGGGGATTGCACATTATCACATGATTTTATTCCTGCTTTTTATCATCTTTTATAGCTATTATGTGGAAGTAAAATAAATTCTTCAGTCCTAGGTTTATGGTTTTTAGTCATTTTACATACCAATATATTTCCTAAAACACAGAATCCTCTGGAAATATAAAGCTGGGACTATGTGGTATGTTACAAGTATGTGCATTTACTGTTTCCTCATCTATAAAACCAGGATAATAATATCTTCCTGTAGAACTCTTTCAAGGATTATACGTAATCATGTTTGTAAAAGTACATTAAAAATTCTAAAGTGCTGTGCAAATGTAAGGTATCATTACTAATCATAATAATTCCATATCCTTATGGAACAAAAAATACTGAAAAATGAAACATCCTTTCTCTAAATCTCCCTTATGATTAAATAAAGAAGCACATTTATATGAATTGTTTCTAAAGCAGCATTTTACAACTGGCTTTAAAGTACCCACTTCAGGGAATTACAAAGAGTCAGAGAAAAAATTTCCTACAATTGACACGTTTTAAAATGCAGAAGCAAACAGTCAAATTGTCATAAACTTTATTTGTATCCTTTACTTTCCTAAAAGTTACTGTGGCGAATTCAGAATTCTAAAAAGCACATGAAAACTTTTGTCCGAGGGGACTGCTCCCAGAGCTGAATCAGGATTTATCTCGCTAAACGTCAGTGGTCAAGAGTTAAAATCCATTTAGGTAACTGATGAAGGCAAATGCTGGGACCACAGATGTTTTCTCCTTTTCCTTCAAGTTTATAAAATCACAGAGAAGGAGAGAATTTTTTGGAGGATAAATGCTATTTACAAAGTCTTTAAGGAGAAAAATTCTGATTACTAAAATTTCAGTAAATTTGCAGTCTCATCCCTCCCTGCACCACCTGAAACAAAAGAAATGGATCCCAGCAACGGACCCAGTGTACTCTTCCCCTTCCCCTATGGGGACCAAGGCTGGCCACGCTCCTGGAATAGCAGTAGCGAATGGGATCCATCTAAACCCAGCTTTCGTGACACTGGAGCAGCTCAGGTTGTCCCTGTGAGATGCCAGCTGGCTTCTGCACAAAGTTGTTGAGCTTTGTTTGTTGTTAATCCCTTTGGCTTTCTCAGCATCCCCAAGTCATGCGGACACGCAGTGGACACTTCTATCAGGTGGCCACAGTACTGAGGTCTGGTCCCCATGACCGTGTGGTGCTCACATCCCTAGGCGTATCCCCAACTCCAGGGCCTGGAGTACTCACTTAGCGGGCATACCCAAAAAGAGCTCAGTTACGCTTGGCTGTGAGCCTGTTCTGCTACTCAGCAGCGGAGTATGAGGACACACTAGGCCGTGGGATGGGGGGTGGGCAGCAGTGGCTGCTTCAGGTAGAAACGACAAGCAGTTCCAGTCGTGGAAGAACTACCACAGTGACATTCTTCCTTGGCCAGGTACAATGACCTTAATGAGGCAGCGCGCATTCAAAGATGCCAACCAGAAAATGTTATTATTGATATTTTATACCCACTCATGTGGCTAGTATCAAACAAAGCCCTGTTTGCTCCAGTTTCATACAGACATACAATTTGCTTGCTCCAGTTCAATCAAAGGACGCCATTTCTAGGGCTTATAAAGTATAAGAAAATATTCCCCTTGGGGTTCACCTGAGTAGTGCAATGTGAGCTAAGAGAAGTGGTAAGCTTGTGCTGCCTGGTTTTCTTCTAGCATGCTCTTTGACAAAATAATCGTTTTTTGAAACCATAAGTCATTTAAATGTATCTCATTCCCCATATCTGGATGTATCTGAGTAATTTTATTTAACCTTGGTTGAAAGAAAATGCTGTGTCCTGCATCCAACCTGAGATGTTTTTTCTTTGTACCAACAGTGATCGTCTCGGATCTCAGCACTGTATTTTGAGCCACTGAACAGTGGCCTCTTTAAAAGTAATGTAAACCAAAAAAACACATTAGAAGAAAGAACAACAGCAATAAATAAGTGCTTGTGTGACCTAAAAAATACTTAATTCTCAATAATGTCTCATTATCCCTTACCAAAACTAGTGTAACGTGCAGTGAGATTGGGAAATACTTTATAAATGTGCTGTACTTTATACGTTATTAAGTCAGATGGTGGCAAAAGGTAAAATGGTATGACCCATTTGTCAGGTAATCCCATAAATCTGTACTTTTAAATGGGACAATCTGTCAAATTAGCAATACGAATGAAAAAATAAGCCTTCTCCTAAAAAAATATATTTTCTACTCATTATGACCATTGCCTGACAAAAACAATGTTTTAAACACTTAGAAAATATAAATCTATTTTTCAAAGAATAATTTCAACAAAACAGGACGAATGGCCTATCATCAGTGGCTAATGATTCTCTCTGGTCAAAAGGAGCTATGGGGAAGAGACACTAGAAGAGATTTAGAATCTACTTTGGCTCAAGATAATTGACGAAATTCTATTCCCCTTTGTTTTAAGAAAAACTGTTAGTAGCTGCATCAGACTTTTAAGAATGATTTTGAGTGCTAACATCTAGTCAAATAATTAAAAATCACACAACACAATTAAATCTGTGCTGAGATGTATCTTAAATAATCCCAAACTTCCCAAACTCCTGTGTCTTTGGTAAAAGCATCATAAAGTACGCGACAACCACAGTAAACCTCTTTAAAGTGACAAAATAACAAGGAAAGGTCAGGGAGCCAAGCAGGTCAACAAAGTTCTTCTTCCCCGTTTGGGGTCATTCTTCCCTCCAGCACTGACTGGTCTCCCCGTAAATTCCACATTAGCTCCTCCCATCAGCGGCAGCAGAAACACTTGAACTGCCTTCTCTCTCCACAAAAGTTTAGTTTGCTGATTGGGCATGAAACAAAGGGAAGACAGCAGGGGTACAGTTTATAAGGGGGCAGGCGAGGTTGACAGGCTATTGTGCTCTGGAGGCATCCACAAGCTGTTAATTCTATTTTAACATCGTTAATAAGACTGTTAACACATCAGACTTTGTTTAGAGACCTTGAAAACATCAACAAACTATTAAACGACCCACCTGAAATAAAATAGTATCCACTTTGGAAGTATCAAAATCATACTTTAAAAAAAAATCCTTAAGATGAAAAGACTAAGGAAAGGAAAAAGGAAATTTATTACTGTAAAATGTGTGCAAGGACCCCAAATTTTTATGTTTAATACTCTTGAAACATTCTTTTTTATTTTGACATCATCTTCGATCTATGGATTTTCCAAATAAGGAAGTTACATCAAAACACAATCACTTCCTTGTGCATATGCAAAAAGGGATTAAAAACACAGGCTTAACTAAATATTTTAAATGAATAATTAGTCTTTCAGATTAACAGCAGTTAATTTTGCAATAGAATAGAAAAATGTTTTGATCTCAGTCTTTAAAGAATTAGGAAAACACTCCATTATATCTGTAAGGTCAGTTTTTGTATACCTTCATGTCCAACTAAAAAACTGTTGAGCAATTTCAGTAAGAGTGAAAAGCTCCAATTCATGACTTAAGGAAAATAAAATTTTCAAAAAATTATTTTATTTTTTCCTCTTTTTCTTCACTTAGCTTAATTTTAGGAATTAAGACTATTCAAAATGAAAAGTATTATGCTTAAAATCAAGGAGACCAAATAAGCAGTAATCTATATTCAAAAATAAATATTTGTTAAGAAGAAATTTTCATTTGAATTTTTTGGTGTAAATTCATTTTTCAGTGTCAAACTTTCAATTAAAATAGCATATTTCTTATGGGATAGTCTACTAAAATTATTATAATTGACATTTAACTATTTTTTCATTCAAAGCAAAACAGCCCCAAATATATAGCAAATAATTTGTAGTAATTTTAAAAACAATTTTTAGACACTGTATATATCTGGAATCTAATGACAGAAAAAATTTAAAGGATTCTGGATGTGGCTTAAAGTACTGATTTTCCACCACACTGTAATACAAAATATGTAGGTGTTGATTTTAAATACCCTTGCCTGTGATTTAAAAGAACAATTATTGCATACTCTTGCCAGTATGGGAGAGAAAAATAAAAAAGCATGAAAAATTATAATAGTATTAAATTATGGAGAAGGGATATACAGCTTTTAGAAGAGAGCAGAGAATCCTCAGCAATATTTAAGTATTTTGACTCTTCTGAGTGCTGCTGTTTGTTGGTGGGCTTGGGTGGGGGGAGACAGTGAATGAAAAGACGGTAGAGAATAATCACAAACAAGGACATTAATACGAGAATACAAACGTGTAAACTCTGGGCAAACGATGAGGTAACTCTAAATGCATCTTCATGCTGAACACTTGTACGTATGACAGTGTGCTCTCAACAGGTCAAAGAACCAATGCACAGAGGCTGCTGTGTACAAGGCGTGGCGACTTCGAGTGACACAGTCTGGGAAAGCATCAATCACCACACATTTTGAAAAGTGGAAATTGAGGCAGTAACCCTGAATGATGACCGACGGAGGAATAATATTTGGCCGCCACTGTTCAATCGCCCTTCCCAAATACAATGCCGTGCTTATTTCTCCGGCTTCTCTCATGTTTCAGACACACATATTTCAATCCAAGTGTTTCAGTTGCCATAACAACTTCATAAATTTGTTTTCAGATGTCCCTTTTAATCACATCATTTACAAAAAGCTGGATGGGTCAGGACAGTGCCTCAATTTATTCCATTCACACCTGGCTCCTGAGGAGTCTCTGTATTTGTTCCTTTTCTCTAAGAAGCTCAAACACCTGAAAATAATGTCACTATTCCTCTCTCTCCATAGGCAAAGGAGATTTAAAAAAAAAAATCTGCTTGTGTGTGGCCTTATTATCAAGTTTTTAAAACCCAGGCGACATAATGCCCAGAAATCATCCTCTCGTTCATGAAGTACTGGGACTGCAGTCGCTACCCAGTGGTGTACAGCAGGGCCCTACGCATAGAGCGGCCGCTTTATTTCCAGATATCAATTATTTATGCCACCAGACAGGTTTCTGATAGAATCTTTAGCAATTTTAATTGGCTTCTGGTGACGACTACTACTACCTAGTACCTTTAAAATATTATCTACCTTATGATGGGAAAATGAAACTATGCTATAACAGTTCCAATGTCATGCATTAATTTTTTAAACACTCTGGGATATTTTCGGATTTTGTTCCAATAAAGAATAAGGCATAATATCCCTGGCACCGTTAAATAAATGACTTTTGCCAACGTCAACAACCAAACAATGGAAAACAAGACTCCACCAACAAACAGAGAGGGGGTGTCAAAAAATTCGGCTGGGGTTTTTGCATATGTAGGGAAACCGAAGGCACTTCCCCAGAAGGTATTGAAATGCACAGATAAGAACACAAAAGGCCCTGAAGTGGTTTTGAGGGTCACAATTTGCTATTAAACACAGCAGATGGAAACATGTGAAAGTCCACTTAAGGATACTCAAGTGTAAAATAAAAAAGAAGTAACAGACAAGTTAGGGCAATCTGACGATTCTAGAGTTTTTTTTTTTATTTTATTTCTTTCTAGAGTTTTATTTTTAATTGCACTCTCAGTTTGTTAGAACAGAAATACATAAATTTAAACTTAGAGGAATGAGTTGGAGGGGGAAAACACTCTTTATAACCCCATCTGTCGAAAATTAAGATGCAGGGCGTATGGTATGCAACTAAGTACCAGAAAAAAGTAAATATTGGTTATATTTAGGGAAGAGTATAAGAACAGATGTCATATAAAAAGTTAGACCTTTTACTTCAAAAAATACTATACATGACTAGTTCTTTGCCACTGGGGGAAAAAAACCTCTTTTAATTATGTAAAGAGCGAAGAGAAGGTAGGATTCTTTACCTTTGAATACTAAATTAGGAAACAGCAGCATCAAAGGCAGGCTTGATCTGTTCTGCCTGAAAAATTAATAGGCTTGACAAGTCTTCTACAATAGCTTCTCGAGTTGCAAAAAAAGAGGCTCTAGTGACACCAACAGTCCCGGGAACAAAATGCAGCTGTGATGGAGGGTCTGGGGCTGGGGGAGGGCTTTTTTGTTTGTTCGGGGGTTCTGGTTTGTTTTTCTTTCCTCCCAACGGTAAAAGCTTCCGCCACAACCCCATGGAGAATCTGCCCGGGGCTCTCCCCGCTTCCACCGACTTCCCTCTCCCTCTTTCCCTACACAGCCAGTGCCCCAATGCCCGTCGGAGAGAAGGCATGAGCTACAAGAGGGCCTGGCTGGGGGGCCGGCCACCCTAACCCCGCAGTTTCAAAGGGCAGGGAGTTGAAAGGAGGGGAGGACCGCGAGAGGGGCAGGGATGCTGAGGAAAGACATCAATTCAGCATTCCTCAGTGGCTTCAGATCTTCACACTTGTTTTCTTTCCCCCTCTTCCCTCCTGGAAGGGTGAGGCGGGAACCAGCACTTCAAAGGGGAAACTTTCTCGGTGCTTGCGTGGAAGGACGCGTTAGCTAGCTCTGGCTCTTCCCACCAGCGTGATTAACACTAGAGGTTGTTATTGTTTTTGACAAAAATTCTCTCTCTTAAAGAAAACCACCTTTCATCTCCTGAGTCGCTTGCTGATGAAGCTGTTGGTGTCAGAGAGGGTGGGGAGGGTGACAGCACAATAGCCAGGCCCTCGCTCGGTCCCCTTCAGAAAAATGTAAGGAACACCTCTGTAGAGCAGGGGCACCCAGGCGGCCTGCTGCTCGCACATCAATCCTCATCTTTTGTCCACCACCTCTCTGCACCCCATTCCTGTGGTAGGGAGTAGGGAGGGCCGACAGGGGCCAGAGCTTAAACGGAAAGGGGAGGGACGGAAAAAGATTGCCAATTCAATAGTAGGAAACCAACCGTATGGGGCAGGATGAGGCGGGCGCACAGACTTGGGCTCCCCGTCTGGGACTGAGAGGAAACATGGAGGTTCAAGGCAAGTGCCTCCTGATGAAACAGACTTGGCTTAGTTACTGGGAAACGCTGATAAAGAAACTAGCTGAAGACGACTATTTAAAGATGAAGGAAAGCAGAGCTGCTTAAAGCACTCAATAACAGATCTTAATTGCTCAAAACAAAGCAGCTGAGTTTCAAGAGCGCTTAAGAGGCCTTTCAGCTGTAACTTGCGGCACAAAGCCCGTGCAATATTATCTTAAAAAAAAAAAGATTTTCTGGATCAAGGAACCAGTTAGAACTTTACCTTTTTTTAAGGGTTTAATTTTTTTTCTATCTCTGCTCCCCTCCCGCAATTAAGTCAAAATTTAGATAATGTTACTACAATTTAACTACAAGCCATTATTTTACTGCCCTTTACAAGCAAATATAAGGAAAAGAGACCCACGTGCCTTAATCCTAAAAAGCTCAAAATCTGGACTGAAAGGAATAAAACATTCCTGAACAATTATATAGAAAGTCAAGAAAGATTTTTGAAAGAGCTATCAAAAGACAATATTTGTATAGATTTTGAGCATTAGCAGCTAGCCTGACACAGCAAAACCATTGTATTTTCCACTAGTTTTGTTTGGCTATATACAGCTGTGTTTTCACAGATGCAAAGCCATGTGTCTCCACCAAAAGGTCTAGCCTTCCCTTCAGATGTGAATGCAGATCAAAGGTTCAAACGCAGAAATACAAGATCCTTTTCCCTTTGGAACATGTTTTTATTTTTCTGCAGTGGCTGCAAACCAGAATTTCCATCTGTTGTCCTTCTGCGGTGTACAGGTTAACCTTAACAGTGGGGCTCAGAGCACTGTTATCTCAGCTAAGAAGTGCACAGATGAATCATGTCTGCATGGACGCTCTGAATGCTCCCCAAGATGTCCACGCAGCTGAGACAGAACTGAACCAGGCAGTAGCAGAATCCATAATAATTGACAGACAGAAATTAATTTTCTTATTTCTTTAAATATCAGAGCAGATTATACAATTTTAAGATGGGGTTTAGCTTTTATACAACATGCACCTTTATAAAGATAACAATATCAACTGATTTCCTGCTTATCCCTTCTCCCTCCTATCCCCAGATATTTTGCATTTGAATCTCAGCTTATGGGAAAATTCTCCAAGAAGAGAAAATAATTTCATAAAATAACTTGCTAATCTTAAGTGATTTTTTATTTCAGTACAAGTTACTAACCCATAATTTTTAATGGAAATGTTTTAAACATTTCTTTCACCTATTATCTTTTCTTTCCCCTCAATTTCTCCTTGAGAAATTGAAATAACTCCTTCCAAATAACTCCTTTCCCCTCAATTTCCATTCCTTTTATTGAACACACCCTCAGAATGACTGAAGAGAAACAAGTTTCCCTCTGTTAAGTACTCCAAAAATGGATTTACTGCCACGTAAACATGTGCTTAGGAAAACAGTAGAAGTACAGCACTGCAGCTAAAAAGGTGGGAGTCTTTTAAGGTATTTTTGGCAGGTTTTTAGACAGACGGAGAGACTTATCTACCTATCTGCAGAAGATCAAGAGAGGCTAGAGGGAGGCATGGATGGAGATGGCACATACAAAGCTTCGGCTAGTCCCTAGAGAGATTTTATAAACGCCCAAAGTGGAAAATGGCATGGACCAGTCCTAACACTAATGTGTGAGTGCCATCTAGTGGTCTGCCTAGAACTGCACCCTAGTCTACCTACACGTAGAAACACTCCGTCCTGTCTGTGGCTCCCTACCTGTTTCCCTGCTCCACTTTGGCTCATTCCAGCACTCCCAACCCTCCTGCCCAATAACTGTAGCTTTTCTGCCCTAATGTAAACCAATAAACAAGAAGAAAACAAACAATAAGAGGGATGATCCCGAAGGCTGAAGGGGGTCTACCAAAAGCAAACTGTGTTGTCACAGGTGTTCCCCCAGGGCTACTTCCAAGCCACGTGGGGAAGCTTAAAGGGGCTGTTTCCACATAAGGAATTGTTGTGACCACACCTGAAGGACCAGACCAAATAAAAAGGGAGCCCTGTTGTCTGCACAGGCGCACTCTCTGGTGTCAGCATATCAATCTTTCTGGGGGGAAACAGCTGTACGACTGGACATCAATATTCCTCCGCAGGTACTGAGAGGCAGAGAAAGAGAGGTAGTCTGTTACAGCTAAAAAGTCCCTATGCCAACTATCACTTTCCAGCTCAAAGTTACGTCGCACACACTGTGCTCACAGCCCACACGTGGTATTAAGCTCTTTCAATCTTATCTCACCAAATCCTCACAAAAACTCTCTGAAATCCTCCCCATGTCACAGATGAGGAAACTGGACTAGAGAGAAGTGTTGCCAGATCACCACCAGCATGTGGCAGCACTGGATCAAGGGTGGTGGTCTGGCTCTAGGCTGTGCTGCCTTCACAGGAGCACCTTTTCCCTCTGAACGAAAACATGGACACTTAAAGCTTTCAGTGGTTAAAGAGGCTGCTTAGGGACTAACAGGATCGGCTCTCAGATATGCAGGGTGAGGGCTGCTGGGTAGTAAGTGCTCTCCAGCTGTGTGACCTTGGGCGAGCCATGTGGTATCAGAGCATGAGTTTGTCCATCGATAAAATGGGGATGTGCTATCTGCCTGTCTGCCTCAGAGGAGTTGCTGGAAATGCGATGAGATCGTGTGTGGACGAGCTCTGTGAAGAGTCTGGTCCAGCAGAACGGAAGTGTTATCACCTTCATCATGTGAGACCATCCCTGCTACCTGACGTACAAACAGGGAGGGCTGTGCCACAAACTGACCACAGAAGCAAGGCCGACAACTTCCACGCTTCACATACTTATTTTGATTTAAAGTTCTATGGAGGACAGACACCTCCCCCACCCCCTGTGTGTCATTTACTGGGATGAGAGAGGACGCCACCCAGTTATGCCACGGCCCAAAGGGCAAACCTGGAATTAGGGAGCTTTTCTTATGAACGATAATGAGAAGCAACAGTGCTGATATTGATCCTACTGGACAAACGCACTGGTTACTCGCTCAAGCATGCTTCCTTGCAGTGCTCCTCACCCCCTGTGCCACCAGAGGCCTCATCCTGCAGGACCTACACATGTTCCTGGAGGCCCAGGAGAAGGGGGGATGCCCAGAGCCGACTCTCCTGTCCCAGTCACAACAAGCCGCTGTCCTGGCTTCATTCTGTGAGTCACACACCCAGAAGAGCACATACTATCCTGACAGTAACAAGATGCAACACTGCAGCACTCGCCATACTCCCATGGGTTCTTTTCCCCTTCCAGCTTTCCTGAGATATAATTGTCGTATAATACTGTGTACGTTTAAGGTGTACAATGTAATGATTTGATATACACAAATACTGCAGAATGATTACCACAGTAAGGTTAGCTAACACATCCATCACTTCACATAATTACTATTTTTGTGTGCGTGGTAAGAACACTTAACTTAGGCCTGGCAAGGAAGAGGGTTCTCGAGACAGATCAGACTCGAGACAGATCAGACATTACATAGAAAGAATGGGCTTTGGAGTGGGTCTGGGCCAGTATCTGGTTCCGCCAAGCATCCGTGTGTGATCCTAGCAAGACACTTAACTCTCTGGGCTCGTGCTCATCCAGTATGAAACGGGGATGACAACACCTATCCTGAAGGGCTGGAATCAGACTTAAATGAGATGATGTATTCATGAAGCTCAGAGCCAACCTAGGAGTGGGACTCAGTGCATAGTCAGTGATTGACAGAAAGGAGGGAGGGGATCGCCAAGGGATGATGGTGGTGTGCATCGCCATGGGAGTTACATACCGAAAGGGCTCAAAGCACTGTCCACACTGCCCCTGCCCATGCTAAACGGGCCAGCTGAGCACAGCTGAATGCTTAAGAACACATTAAGGTTCTGAAACCGGGCAGACCCAGGCATACGGATTGAGCTTCTGTACCTGTTATCTCAGTAACCTTGGGCAAGTTTCTAGACCTCTGTAAACATGTTTTCTAATCTGTAAAGTGGGGCTGATAACAGAACCAAGGTTATAGGACTGTTCTGAGGCATAAAAGTAGGTAAAGCACCGAGTACAGGTCTGGAACACGTGTGGCAGGGTGAGGTTTGAGATATTAACCATTGGGTTTCACCCAGTAGGATTAAAATCAGCACTGTTATTTCTCATTATTAATAAGACCAGCTTCCTGCATTTCAGTTTTGCCTATTGGGCACTAGCAGTGAGGACCTTAGACATTTTACCTTTATTAAAATACTATTTACTTAATTTACGGGACTTCCCTGGTGGTTCAGTGGTTAGGACTCTGAGCTTCCACGACAGGGGGCACGGGTGCAACCCCTGGTCGGGGAACTAAGATCCTGCAAGCTTCGCAGTGCGGCCAAAAAAAAAAGTATACTTAATTTAAAAACTGTGCCTTGTCTCAGTGTGGCTCACCACTGGCTTTGAGGCTAGAGGCTCTGTGCTCTGTCCACGTGTACCCACTGCTCTGTGACTGCTTTGGGGACTTTGATAGTTAGCAAGACTATGGTGACATGGAAGCAACATATTGTAAATGGGAAAGAGAAGACTCTGGGCCAGAAGATTCAGGTTGGACAGACCCACATCGCCACATACAGGGTTTGGGGTAAGGGGACATGGCCCAGCCAGCCCCTCCTCTTCGCGTCCCTGGCTCAGTCCTGCATGTGTGGGGACACGCCAGTGTGTACGTCCAAGCTCCACGGCTCACTCTCCAGCCTCGCCCCACCCTTCAACTACCCCTCACGTCTGGGGTTCAAATGCTGCTACCGACACTGTCTGTTCCCTAGAATGGACCACCTATTGATGCCCAGCTAACGAGGACATTTCCCAGTCTCTCCAATGTCTGGGTGTATTCCCGGGAGGATGTTCTGGTTGATGAGGTGTGGTCAGAGTGAGCAGAACTATGGAATCCCCTAAAAGGAAGGAGTGTATCCTCCTATTTCCCATGTGATGGGCCAGGTCTGAGTAGCCTTCTTAGGTAAGATGTATGCCGTGTGCTGAAGATTCAAGAGCCACAGGATAAAAGGAACCTGGGTTCTCAATGAGCCACCATATGAGCCCTCTACCACCTACCCACAGTTTAAGTGAGAGACGAAACTATCTTTGATAAAGGCATCGTATTTTCGGGCCTTTTTGGTCACAACACCCAAACCTGTATCCTGACTTGTATACTAATTACTGGATGCGTCTGAATGAAATGGGCACCTAGCCCATTGTGTCTAGCATATTATCACTTGACTCAATCTAATTTTGAGCAGGAGAAGGAACAAGTAAACCAAAGCTATCCTGTTGATCCACTCGGACATTGGACCACTGTGGGATAAAATACCTGGAAAACAAATGGAAAGCCAAGAAAAGGAGAAAATAATCCTAGCAGGTTCACGTGTGGTGTTTTAAAATTTTCAAATAGATGTAGGTAACTGAGGAGGTATTTTAAAATGAAACATTATTTCATTTGATCATTAAATATTGACGAATGAACACCATTACCTTCAGGTGAGTAATCTGAGGCACAGACACTTGCCCAGGAGTTACCAGTGAGTAACTTTAAGTCCAGATTCCAAGCTTCCTAAGTGCTCCCTCCCATAGATGATTTTATTTCTTTCATCCATTTTTGTCCCTAGATTATCAGCCTTATGACAGACTCCTCAGTGTCCCGTCACTTAATCCTGCTCTTTTAAAACAGCACATCTATCACGATACTTGCATTCTGAAACATCTACAGGTGTTCCTAGTTGCCTACAAAGCAACATCTAAAATCCTTAGCCTAGAGGTCCAGGCTCTCCAAACTTGACCCAAACGTGACTTTCTGATCTCACTTCCCACCACTCCCTAAACACACCTCTGCCTTCAACTGGCTTATCTTTTCCCAGCACAAGGCACACCTTCCTGCCTTCGTGATTGTGCTGACATAATTCCACCTCCCCAGTGTTATCCCCCTTCTACCATGTGTGTTCAAAGCCTACTCATCCTGGAAATATTATTTTGTCGCCACTTGCTGGTCATCTTTTAGGTTGCGTCTCCCCTCCAGCTCCAGACTGCAACTCCTCCCACCTTTCTATCAGCCACCCAAGGTGGCCGGCACAGTCCTTCCCACTTCCTAACGAAGAGAGGTATCCACTGTTTCAGTTGACTGATTTACAAGGAGAAACACGCTTCAGGGGCATCTTAGCCTCCAGGGCCCAACCAAGAACCAACTGTCCCCACACAGAGGCATCTGAGAAGCTTCACCCTCGAGTGTGGGGATGACAGAGGACGTGACCCCACTGAGCAGTGTGAGGGGTACTGTGGGGTACCCCCACACTGCCTTTTCTCACCTCACCCACGCTGTTTCCTCCACCCTGCACCCACAGTTTCCACTTTCAGCAGATTGATGCTGGCTAGCAGGGGCTGCGTTATCATCCCTTCCCAGGGGTATATGCATTTTAATAGAACTTCCCTCTTTGGGGAAGAAAGGCTTGCTCAGAATCCCTAGCAAGTCACACCAGCAAGGCCAGTGTGGTGCTCAAATGCTAGAAATGGAAGTCAGTCCCACGCAGACGCTTATTGGTTACTGACTGCCCCAAGATCCACTCCACCTCTTGAGAATTTGCCTCATCCTGCCTATAGCTTACAGTCTGCTGGAATTATCATCAAGGCGCCCAGCTCTGTCAGAGCCAAATAGTGGACACAGACCAAGCAGACACTCCCTTCCTGGAGTTTGCATTTTGTGCTGGTAACACATCCATTCTGGTGGCTGAGCTAGGACAAGATGGAAGAGTGACGCTGATGCCAAGATGCCTAAGCTGCCTTCCCACCGATTTTGTGTGTCCCCATACCCTTCCAATAAATCCCCCTTTTGCCTAAAAGAGTATTTGTATTTCATTATTTGTTCCTTAAGAATTTTTGTTGCCTAAAAGAGCCAGATTCAATCTGTTGATTAACCAAGAATCTTTCTTTTTTAATTAGTCTTTATTGGTGTATAGCTGATTTACAATGTTGTGTTAGTTTCTGTTGTACAGCAAAGTGAATCAGTTATACATATATATATATCCACTCTTTTTTAGATTCCTTTCCCATATAGGTCATTACAGCGTATTGAGTAGAGTTCCCTGTGCTATACAGTAGGTCCTTATTAGTTAATTATTTTATATATAGTAGTGTGTATATGTCAATCCCAATCTCCCAATTTATTCCTCCCCTCCCTTTCCCCCTTGGTAACCATAAGTTTTTAACCAAGAATCTTAATTGATTGAAAGTCACAACCCAGAATTCCATTTCATTCAAAAAAATATTGATTCAGTTCTTGCCATGCACTCAGCACCAAGACAGGTGTCTGTTTGAAAGCAGATACAGGACTCTCTCTACCCTCCAGGAGGTTTAATTTGATATGGGGGACAGGATAGGGTGCAAAGAACAACAATTACACATGAGCAAAGCCATAGGGATGCAGAGGAAGGGTGTCTGTTAGCCAAGGTAGGTGTGGGTGATTGGTAAGACTTCATAAGAGCAAGGTGATATCTGATCTGCAAAATTTCACCAGGGGGAAAATGGGGAGAAGGACCCTGCAGGCAGAAGGAACAGCATGAGCAATGTCAAGAAGATGGAAAAGAGCGGGGTGTCTCATTACAGTAAGAATTTTTTTTTTTTTTTTTTTACAGTAAGAATTTTAATGCAACTATGGAATCAGGTACAAGGGTGGGAAGGAGATAATTCTGGAAAGGTGATTTTGGGTCAGGGTGTAAAGGACACAGTATGGCCATGTACGGTCTTCAGTGTTGGGAGCTATTGGAACTTTTAGAGAGTAGAGCAATGAGCTTTGTATTTAGAAAGCTCCTTCTGGAAGATGGAGGGGATGGAGAAGGGACCAGCAAGAGGGAGACAACAAGGGGCCAGGACGGAAGCGAGGAGGGGATGGCGGGAGCCATGGCAAAGATATGAAGAATCAAAGGGCTTGGATGGAGTCAAGGATAACTCCAAAGATTTCAGCCACAAAACATGGAAATGTGACTTCAGAGCCATGGCCTTGAGTGGTGCAATGACCACGGTAACACACCTAACACAGAGACCTCCCTGCTTACCTTACTCCTCAGAAGAGCACATTTACCTTTGGCCAAATCAAGATTCAATCTCACCCCTGAATGAGCATTTAGTGATGAAGTTTCTGTCTCCTAGGCAGACAGAAGCGGTAAAAGTGCAGGAACACCTGATGTTCCTAACAGTGTTTTCTATTCCCCTCTTCACAAATTTTTTTTCATGAAGACTCATAGAACATTTAACACATAAGTCCTTCATCACTGTTTCAAATTTTCCCCACCCTTCATGTCCTTTAACAGCAAATAAATTAAGATTTGCCAAAGAAACCGTGACATTGTAAAGGTACATCTCACTGAAGTCTGACTAATTGTTACGTTTGTTTGGCTTTTTGACACAGTTTTTTTTTTTGACACAATTTTTAAGGTGTTTATATTCTTCATGGAACTATACCTGGACTATCATATGAAAAATGGGTGCCAATTAGAAGTATTTTGGCTAAAACCAGTTCCCGCACATCATTGTCTTATGCTAGAAGTGAGCTGGCATGAACAACAAAGGGTTGCTATTAATAGTAGAACACAGAAAGCAAGCAGAAAACTTCAGTGAAATTTTGTTTTTTAAAACCTACTGTTTAGTGCCCAGAAAAGGGACAGACTGTGCAGCATCTGTGCTGGGGGGATATGGAGCTAATAAATCATTGCCGTTTTTACTACACATAGGCAGAGTATCATAGTACATCCAAAGGCAAACATTTGCTGTCCGAGAAAAATGATTTACGTTCCAGGGCTTTTCTTTCACTTGATTTGAAAGTTTATGCGCATTTAGGCATCCAAAATGATTTTATTAATTTAACTCTCCTGTAATCATTAACAGTTTTTTTTAATTTGAGAGGGGTTACATTTATGAATGAAATATTACTATAAACATATATACATCCTTATGTTCAAACGTAAAATATCCATTTCAAAGTCTGATTTGCAGACGTAAAGCCATATAACACATAAGATTGGGCTGGAAAAAAATTATGCTTTGATGCATGTAAAAAAATGACTAGTTTTGGGACTTCCCTGGTGGTGCTGTGGTTAAGAATCCGCCTGCCAATGCAGGAGACACGGGTTCGAGCCCTGGTCCGGGAAGATCCCACATGACACGGAGCAACTAAGCCTATGCGTCACAACTACTGAAGCCCGTGAGCCACAACTACTGAAGCCCACAAGCCACAACTACTGAAGCCCGCGCTCCACAACAAGAGTAGCCACTGCAATGAGAAGCCCACTCACCACAACAAAGAGTAGCCCCCACTCACAGCAACTAGAGAAAGCCTGCGTGCAGCAACAAGGACCCAATGCAGCCAAAATTAAATAATAAATAACTTTTTTAAAATGACTAGTTTTTAGAAAACTATTAGTGAAGCTAGATGGCTAACTTTCTACTATCAGTCCAAGAAAGCCGTAAGAAAAGCATATCTTCTTACTGAATTACTTTTATCAGAATATCAAAGCAAGTTTATAAAAGACTCTACACGTCGATGACAGTACAATATCCTTCCTCAATAAATAACTACCCAAGGCTGATTTCTTTTTTTTTTAATTTTTTTTCCCAAGGCTGATTTCTTAAGCCTTAGGCACACTTGGCCGTCCTATCTGCTCTGGAATACATTAATGTAATAAAAAGGCGCTTCTAAATAGTAACACAGGCAGTTCCACTAATCAGATTATCATCGTAAGGTACTGACAGTGAGAGAAGTCACAGAAAACAAGGACTGACAGAATACTGTTTCAGAATTCAAAGAACAATGGACTACTTATTTTGGCACTCCATAATCATTTTACCTACACACTCTTTTAGAAAACTGGTAAAATTCAGGAAGCAGAACCTAGAGGGCTAATACATATTTGGAGTCTTCTGAACAGTCAATGGCGTTCAGATTTTTGTCCTAGGACTTGAAAAGTTAAAGGCACGGTCCTGCCAATTGTGAGATGCCCTCTCCAACACGGACCACCCACAACTGCGGATTTTCCATCTGGTGAACAAAACAGGCAGCTCCCTAATTATTTTTAAAAAGGATTTTTTCTCCCTAACATACTTTCTTTATTTGTCTGTGACCTGGAACTTAATGGAAAACCTGGTGTATGCCAACTTCATTTCTTCTAATGAAACATCCTATTTTATTGTTTTAACTGGGTTTTTTCAAAGACTCTAAGATAGAAATTATCACCCCAGAGCTAACACACCAAATCACCAAGACAATTCCAATGAATAACTGTTTTCTCTGAACAGAGAGTATCTTGTTTAAATATTAACCACTGAAGTTTTCGCTTACAATCAACATGATGAAAATAGGAGGGAAATTATTTTCAACCGTTTTCAACTGGGCACCCATACTGCTAGTGTCAAAATCTATGGCTTTTCCAACAAGATGGCCACCTCTGCCAAAAGCATGCTCAGAAATGCCAACTGTAATTAAAATCTGGCACCTGTCTTGGGCACCAAATTTGCTTCTAATATCTCCATGTTGAAATGTGTCTCAGCTTTGAGAGGACGTAAGATGCTTCTTGCTCTTTGCCCTTCGGAAAAACACTCGAGTGGAAAAATTGAAGGCTGTTTTCCCCAAAATTACATTTTTTACATCTTAACTATCCTAAATCTTCTCTGCTTTCTTTCCCTGAATGTTTAATTAGTCCCAAGAGAATTAGCATACATTCCCTTCACACTTTTTTTTTTTTTAAATAAACCTCAGAAAAAATGGGCAGTGAAATGAGTTCTTCCTAGTATGGAGTTGTGCTTGCAGGGGTGGCAGTGTGGCATGGATACATTTCACAAGGGTTTAGATACTATGGAATTGGGAGGCTATAGAAGGGGTGGGGGGGTAGGGTGCTTCCCTAAGAAGGTTTTTCAGAGACCAGAACAATAAATCTCGATGTGATGCACAATGTCCTCTCTGACTGTTGTCTATAGACAAGCCTGTGTCCCAACTATTGTTTTGTTGAGCTGGGGCCCTAAAATCTAAGATTTTTGTCTTTAAAGAATCCATAGTGGGCTTCCCTGGTGGTGCAGTAGTTGAGAGTCTGCCTGCCGATGCAGGCGACACGGGTTTGTGCCCCGGTCCGGGAGGATCCCACATGCCGCGGAGTGGCTGGGCCCATGAGCCATGGCCGCTGAGCCTGTGCGTCCGGAGCCTGTGCTCCGCAACGGGAGAGGCCACAACAGTGAGAGGCCCGCGTACCGAAAAAAAAAAAAAAAAAAGAATCCATAGCATTTCCCAAAAAGGAAATCCCCTCTCTCTTACAAGCCTTTCACATGCTGGACACCTGGCTCCACTTAGGTGAGGCCAGAGTGGTCCTCAGGCCTAGCTGAACTTTGGAAACTTAAATCTATTGCAGAGCATGGCCCCAACAAGCCCAGTGGACAAAACGCCAGAGTGTGAGATGGCCCAAAAGCAGGCTGGTGCCCGCCTTGCTCACCACCAGAGCCCAGGGCCTAGCAGAGTGCCTCTCATGGAGAGGGTGCTCAATAAACGCTACGGAAAGAAGAGTGGGCGGATGCCATGTGAGCACATCTATGTAAAGACCACCTTATACTAAGACACTATAAGGCCACTTTGGCTTCAATAGTAAAAGGTAACTGATGAAGTGGATGGTAAACCCTTCAAGTGTTAGAAGATGCCCTTCTACCAAGACTCGTTAGTGGGTGCAGACACACAGATGTTCTGACTTTGAAACTTGCCAGCCTCCCTCCTCGGCTGACTGTCAGCAATGCTATGCACCCCAGGCGCCCCTTGAGTTCCTGTAACACCTCACTCTTCATCAGAAGTGAGAAAGGAGTAAGGAAGCACGATAGAACACTTAAGGTACAAACAGATTTTACTATTAAATAAAGCAGAAAGTATATAAAAGCAGAGCCTAATTTATGACAGGGCTATGCTCAAAAAGACTCATCAAATCCTTAAAATAAAACTCACCAAGAAGTTGCTTCTTTGGAACTGCAAATGAATTCTTCCCGATGGAAAAGATGTTACAAAGGATGGTCAGGCACTCAGGAGAGCTCATAAAAGCCCATTTAACCCCACAGTGTTCTAGAGTGCTGGTTTAACTACACCCAACCACTCTGCAACAGTGTGCTTATGGGACAAGAATGATGAGTTTCAACTAGGGAACTCCACAGCTGCGGGAACAAAGATTCCAGGACACGGCTCGCAGACTATGAATGCCCCATACTCCCTTAAACAAAGCCATCTCCCTGGATCAGAAATTCCACTAAGGCAGCATTTTTCAACAAAAATTTTTTACTGCAACCCACAGGAAAAAACGTTTTATGTGGAAAGCCCATAAACACACACATCCACCACATATTAAAAGAAACAAAAGTGTTATAAAACAAAACTTCACCTGTAACATACTTTGACTACAACAGTTTCTATTTTATTATAGTTCATTTTTTCAAATGCTCGTCCTGACCCAATAAATATATTTACAGCTCACTATGGGTTGGGACCCCCAGTCTAAAACACCACTGCCCTGAACGACCCAAACTGAGGAGCAAAGGCTTACAAAGTGGTGGTTGCTGAGGTGCATTCCCTCAGCTTCTTATACTGCATGGCTAACTTTTAACATGACTGTGAATAAAAAGATAAAAATGAGACAATTTCCTGCAAATGTGTCAGAAATGCATGTGTCCCTTAGTTCAGGCTCCCACCTCTTCAAGCAGTTCCCGCCTCCTTTTCTACCTTGTTGAAGACGTTGGGTGTTAGCAGAAAACCTGAGGATGCAGATAATTATAGATACTAGGTAACAAAGACAGAGACTGTAAATCATGCTGATGAAAAGCCTGAAGATCTGTAAACTTTAAAAGAAAAAAACCTCGTTATTCAGAATACTTAGATACCACTTAATCAATGGTTGGGCTTTTGTCACCAGAGCAATGCACAAACTGTGGCTGGTAGTGGGAACCAGTCATTACCACCCACTAGGAGCAGAGAGAAGCACAGTATCCCAAGCCTTCTAGCCCTTTGGTACAGACGTACCACATTTTCTCTCCAGAGAAAAGTCCAAAAATTCTGGGTGGAGGAATGACCCTGGGGACTCCAGGGTCAAATCAGTACCTGAGAGGAACCCCATGAGCCCAGGGGCAAAGTCCTCATGAAGGCCCAGTGAGCACTTGAGTTCAGTAGATTAGAAAGGAGCCAATACTCTGGTTTTCACCCTAGTGGTGGATTCAAGCAACCCCCTCCAACCCCCTGCCCCGCCTCCTGCCCTATGACCAATGCCAGCCCTCTCCCATGTCTGGCTTCAGCTGACAGTGACTGGATATTCCCAGTGACCAGAACCACATTCACAAGAGGTACACATTAGCCAAAGCTGTGGTACTGAAGGGTTAGAGCGTGAGGCTCCCACCAACGCCCGAGTGTGGGCTTTCCAACCAAACCTGAGGATTTTTCCCAACAATCTCTCAGAACCACCTCGCACTGTGTCTGAGAACCTGGGACACTTACAGGCATTCCTCTGCGAGGAGGGGTCCTCCATGAGATGTGTCATATGGGTTTTCATCATCATAGGTATGTATCTTTTGCATTCTGTAACATTTTTTTTTTAAATAAATTTATTTATTTTATTCATGTTTTTTTGGCTGCATTGGGTCTTCGTTGCTGTGTGTGGGCTTCCTCTAGTTGCAGCGAGCAGGGGCCACTCCCCGTTGCGGCGCACGGGCTCCTCATCGCGGTGGCCTCCCCTGCTGCAGAGCACGGGCTCTAAGCGTGCGGGCCTCACCAGTTGTGGAGCACGGGCTCAGGAGTTGTGGCTCGCGGGCTCCAGAGCACAGGCTCAGTGGCACACGGGCTTAGTTGCTCCGTGGCACGTGGGATCTTCCCGGACCAGGGCTCGAACCCGTGTCCCCTGCATTGGCAGGCGGACTCTCAACCACTGCGCCACCAGGGAAGTCCCCTGCATTCTGTAACATTTTATTTTAAAATTCCATTCAAAAGATTGGGGAGCATTATTTCAAGATTTAATTTTAAACAGTTTAATTTGACTTAATGTTTCAAAAAGGGAAATGCACCAATCTCAGTAACATCTCACTCCATTGAGTTTATCTTGGACCTTTTATTTCTGTGCACTCTTTCCTTCTTCTGTTACGGGACTTTTTAAATACTTAAAGCGATTTGGGGGGGTTGTATAATAAGTAATAGAAAGATGCATATAGTGTCAACACCACAATCTAAATAGCTTTGGTTCATCTGGGTTCCTAACTTTATGCATTAACAGCTCATTTTAACCTGTAAGTTATAAATGACTAATTACCCATATTTTAAAATCAGCAAAAAGCATAGTGTGTCAATTGGGGTTGTATCAACTGCAAACAATGTATGATTGTAGGCTTACACTGGTGATCTGAGAAAAGACTCCCCAGCAGGATTGGGTCTGCACTGCCCACCATATATTCATATACATACATGTGTGTATTTATGTATATATATGTCTGGGTACGTGCATACCTATTTCCAGAGCAGTAACAATCGTACAGCCCTGAAGACAAAATAGCAGGGGGCACTGCCCATTAAGGTATCGGTTCCAGGCCTTCGCTTCCTAATTGACAACTTCAGGGCTACTTTCATCACTTGTCAACTTCAAACCCACACTCAATTTTTCCTTTTAGATGATGTTGCATCTGTAATACAGCAGTGTTTCTGAATATTGCAGCATGTCTGCTAGGAATATTTCTTCAGAAGTACAGCTTAATAAAGGGTGGAAAGGGAGGAAACCTGCTAAATGTTTTTCACATCTATCAACAACTCAAAAGAACACCGTGGGGAAAAAACACATTTTTATGCTTAAAATATTTTCCACTAGCCTTAGCAATAATTCAAGCTATTTAAAGCAAGTAAATATGGATTTAAATTAAAACATAAAAGGGTATTTGATACAACCAAAAATACCTTCAGCCTAACACGGTGAAGCTAGTGAAACATTAAAGATGACATTTTATGTCAATTCACATACACAAACCATAGTGAAATATATATGGCTCCAAGCTAAGTGATTTTTAAAAGCCATATGAGATGAGCAAAGTATTAAATAGTTTGGTATGCAACTGTCCAGTCTATTAAATTGCCTTGCTTGAAAAAATAAAATAATTGTTTTAAGTTGATAGGTGCTTTAAGCATTATTTTCATGATTAAAAGAACACCAAAAATAAATGAACAAATTCAAATTTTACTTTTATATTATCAAAAGCTAGCTTAAAATCACATCATTCTGTTTAATTAAATACTACAGTACATAGAAAATATAAATTTTCAACTAAGTATACATCAATCACATGCCTGGAATTTTCCCAGATAATTTCATTTTTAAATATTTTGTTCAATTAGCCACTTCTATAAATACACTCAAATCACATGTTCAAACTGTGTATACCAATTTGTGGTTCTAAAAATACAGTCACCTTGTGTAGGCTAAAAGGATAGGTTTTATGGTTTGTTTTTTTCCTTTTTTGCTTTCATTTGCTATATATAAATGCATTTAAACAACTGCTATACCATTGGGTCACTCCTTTAAGAATGATTCTAAAAACATGTTCTAGAACTGGATTTGGTCAAGTATTTATTGTTATGGTTACCAATATTCATGAAACAATGTATGATTAAAGCATAGTAATTTCTGCATATTTAGAGGCTTAATGCTCCATACTGCCACTGTGACCATAATGGAGTGAGTCAGGACATGGAGAGAATCCAGAATCATTCATTTTTTCCTATTCGCCAGCAGAACTATCATTTTATCTGTACACTAGCCAAGAAAATAAGATCTAAGGCACACTGTACACAACAAAGTTAACCATAAATGTCCTCTTTTAAACTTTGCCCCTTAGAATCAGACATCCTTCTCAAGAGTGTGGGAAGGCAGCAACGCCCAAACAACTCTAGTGAGAGGAATGGGCTCAGGAGTAGGTGCAGACCACAGGGTGTCCAGGCCCATGGGGACAGCTCACACTAGCCAGGCAGACCTGGTTGACACACCATGTTCAGAGCGTGTTTGCGGCCCTTTCTGGCCCAGACATTTGCTGACACTGCCATCAGCTGAAGCTCAGCCAGTCCCAGCAGATACTGTCTCTGTTTTCAAGCGTCATAAGCTAACAGGTAATCTTTTCTTTAGATCACTCAATCAGTATTTTCTTGCCACGGAGCACAGGCTCCGGACGCGCAGGCCCAGCAGCCATGGCTCACGGGCCCAGCCGCTCCGCGGCATGCGGGATCCTCCCGGACCGGGGCACGAACCCGCGTCCCCTGCATCCGCAGGCGGACTCCCAACCACTGCGCCACCAGGGAAGCCCAATCAGTATTTTCTTAACAGGACTTTAAGACCTTGGTAAAATTTAATAGTCCTATTTAGCCATACATTTAATGACCTGTAGCAAGGGTGAGCAATGGAGAATGGTTAAGCTACACCTATAGTAAAGCATTTGTCAAAGCTGGGGTTAGTGTTTTGCTTGGGGAGGTTAAATTGCTTCTTCAAAGATACAATTTGAGGAGTTTCTGCTGAAAATATGCATAAAGCTCCAAATTTCACATTACATGAAATTCCACAGAGTTAATCACTCCTTTAACTTAGCAAACCTATACTCTTAAAGTTCTAATTTATTGTCAAGAGTTCAATTCAACAACACTGCTGTCTCAAGGAATACAGTCTAATAAGAGGGAGACATCAGGTATATTCAATACAAGTCCAAAGTACTGGAAGAATAACAGCTATAACAGGTACCATGCTAAGCTCTTTACTTATATTATCTTTATTCCTTCTGTTTCAGAAAAATAAATAATAGTACTGCCACCATACAGATGAGGAAACTGAGGCTGGGGGATATTAAATAACTTGCCTGAGCTCAGATAGGCAAGAGATTGAAGGACAAGAATTGAAACCAAATCTGTCCAACACCAAACCCTGTCATTATCCTGCCAACCTGCATGACCTCTCCAAGAGTAGGACAGAAGCATTAACAGGAGTTATGGGAGTAGAGAGGACCACTTGGTCCAGCTTGGTAGGGAATAAGTAAGGCTTCTAGACAAGATATTTCTTTTTTTTTTCCCCCCACAAAACTGGTTTTACTTATTTTATTTTTTTGACTGTGCCACAGCATGTGGGATCTTAGTTCCCCGACCAGGGATCGAACCTGTGCCCCCATGCAGTGGAAGCATAGAGTCTTCAACCACTGGTCCACCAGGGAAGTCCCTAGACAAGGTATTTCTGAGGTGAGAATAATTTTCTGTGTGAAGACAAGAAGGGAAAACAAGAATAAGGAATAACAGGAGAAGGCCAGGAGTGAAAGTATGGTAAGGAACTGGAAACAGTATGGCTGGAACCTAAAGTGTGGGAGATAAGGCTGGACATGAGGTAGGGGCTGAACTAGGAAAGCCTTGTGTTAAGGAACATGGACTTCATCCTGTAAACAATGGGAAAGTGTCCATTCAGCCCTTGGGGAGGCAGGGTAGATCATGGAAATAATGACAGAGAGAAGAGACAAATTTGAGAAGTGTTTAGGTCAACTGGCAGAGCCTGGTAACTACATGTATCTGGAGTTGTTAAAAAGGTGAGTCAAGGAGAAGTCACAGGCTTCTGGCTTGGGTGACAGCACAAGTGATGGTACCATTACCACCTGAGATGCAGAACCCAGGAGCAGAAGGGAGCCCTGGGGCCCTAATATCAGCCACTCACATCTGAGAAAGCATTAAGCCAGATTGTGTGTGGGGATGGCAGTGTTAAAGAAAGAATTTTTGAGCAAGAAGTGCTTCTCTGGAGTTGTCCCCTGAGAGGGGAAGTCTAGGGATGAAGAAGAAGATGCCAGAAATGGAAAACAATGTCAAAGGCCTGAGAACACTATCTGAGAACCCCATCACAGCCTTAGTGAAATGACAGTGTCCTGTTGACAGAGCAAGAAAGAAATCCAGAATCCTGACTCCCAGTCTATATTTTCTTCATTTCTGTCAAACTCCTTATAAGGTAGAGACAGATATTATTTTCCCACCTCATACCAAGTATCTCTATTTTTTTCCAACTATTTCAAGACATTGTAAAACTTATTTTTAAAAAATAAAAGTGATACATACACATTAAAAAAACATTCCAAACAAAACTTTAGTCTCCCTTTTCATACTCTAAGCCCCCAATCTCTTTCTCTAATCTGTTCATTCATTGTGCCTATATTTTCCATTAAGTTCTTGAACACACTTATGATATAGATAGTCCTTGTCTGATAATTGCAACATGTGGGTGATCTTGACTTTGGCTTCAATTAACTGCTCCCCCTGTTTCTTCATCTATGTAGTGACTGTTCCCAGTTTTATGGATATAACTGACATATTATATTAGTTTAAGGTGTACAACAGAATGATCTGATATATGTTATATAGTGATTTTTGAAAGGGCATTGGGCAATATGATTAATATGTTGTAGAGACTCTGGATTCTGTATATTTCTCTGAAGAGTGATTTTTTTATTCTAGCAGACAGTTAACTTTGCTGAACACAAACATCAAACTCTGTCTCCCCTACAATGGGCAGTAGCTAAGATCTCTGCTCAGTTCTTTCATCTTCCAGCTTCTGCTTTTTCACCAGTCCCCTTGGGATCTTCCCTCCACACATACAGTTTAGTGGCTAGCCAAGGATTTGTGCCATTTTGTATAGAGATTGTGGGGTTTACCCCCTTTGTAGCTCCCTCCCCTCTGGGATTTCCCTCCTAATTTTCTGGCTGCTCTGCCAGTCTCCATCTCTGCCTTCTAACACCTCAATATAGTAAGGCTGTGGCTTCTTGCCACTTAAGTTAGGTGGATTTGGGAGTGCCTGTAGGTAAAAAGCCACAAACTTGCAAACTTTACCCACTGTAGTTTGTCTTTCAAGGGTAGATTCTGTTCCAGTTTCTGCCTGATTTTGCTTGCTCTCTAGTGCCTTAAAATGAGTTAGTTTTAAAAAAATACTTTGTGAATATTATAAATGTTATCTACAGAGGGGATCAGAGCAATCAAGCTACTCCACCATTCATGGAAACTATCTTATTCTTTTTTTTTTAATTTATTGATTTTATTTATTTATTTTTGGCTGCGTTGGGTCTTTGTTGCTGTGCATGGGCTTTCTCTAGTTGCAGTGAGCGGCGGTTACTCTTCGTTGAGGTGAGCAGGCTTCTCATTACAGTCGCTTCTCGCTGTGGAGCACAGGCTCTAGGCATACTTGCTTCAGTAATTGCAGCACTCAGGCTTCACTAGTTGTGGCTCGCAGGCTCTAGAGTGCAAGCTCAGTAGTTGTGGTGCATAGTGGGCTTAGTTGCTCTGCAGCATGTGGGATCTTCCTGGACCAGGGCTCGAACCCGTGTCCCCTGCATTGGCAGGCGGATTCTTAACCAGTGCGCCACCAGGGAAGCCCTATCTTATTCTTTTTAATAGCTACATCATTACTATGGTATGACTATATCGTAATTTATTTAACAAATCCCCAATTTATGGGCATTTTATTAATATATTAGCATCTGTTTCGGTAACAGTAAAAGAATTCTTCTTTCCAAAGGTGTCCAGACTAGCTGGCTGAAATGCAGTGGTTCAGCAAACAGGCTTCAGAAACAGGAGTCTGGCTCCTGCTCCATCCTTTAGTAGGTCTGTAAATTTGGGTAACTTGCCTAACTTCCCTGAATCTCACTTTCTTCATCTGTAAAACAGCTAAAAGATATTTAGCTAAATATCATACTTTCCTCATGATAATATTAATGTATAAAAGCATAATCCTTGCATATAGAAAGAGCTCAGTAGAGTGTAGTCCTCCCCAAGAATAAGAACTGGATCCAGAAGAAGGCAGAGATGGGGTCAAGATAAAGACTACAGTCCACTGGGGACAAGAGAGCTCAGCTGGGATGGTCGGTCGTAGAGGAAGGTGAAAGAAAAGAGAAGAGAAGAAAAAAGGGAGGCCAAAAATAATATGTCTTTGTTCAAGGTAAGATTCCATAAAACATTATCTTTTTCGAAACTCTTTGGTCAACACTTGCAGAAGGCCCTGCCTACAACCCTTCCACTTTAGAATTTCTCTGAACTTTCTGGGCTCCTACCAGCCTGATGCATGAATTATTCCTAGGAATTCTTTTCAGAGACTGTACTAACCATGAGCCTTCCTAAAGCCTCTCCCAACCCCAGGAAGACCATCCTCACAAATACACTAATGCTTGTACTACAAGTGGCTCCAAGAGTATAGAAAAGGGAGGAGGCATAAAAGCAGCAGATGGCTTTGAAAGAGGCACTGCATGATTTATCAGGACAATATCCCCCATTTTCCCTCTCGGAAAAGCGTTGCTTAAATAGCCCACAGGATAGTTAAACAAGGAATGCTCCAAGCTGCTTCTGCAGGAGAGGATGGCAATGTGTAGCCAGCATCCAAGCATGTTTCTGCTTGATGGGAATAACCCACTTCCAGCTTGGGCCCCACCTCACAGTGATGTGGACCACAGGGGCAGCAAGCAAGGCTACCTAAGTAGAGAAGCCACATCCAAATAACTCCAGGCAACTCTCAGGGCCAGTGCGGGTGAGCAGAGCCTTTCTGCCACATCACTGGAGAAGACCACCTGCTGACTTGTAACAGGTACATTAGCAGAGGTTGCCTTCAAATGAATAAACACCAGCTCCAAGCAGAAAGGCACATACCAGAACATTCTGAGATCCTCAAAAGAGGATCAGCATAAAATCTCCTTGGGAAAGGAAGAAGTCTTCAAAAGAAACCGGGCTTAAAACAGGAACTCTAGGCAGCAGGAACTTGGGGCCCAGCGGGAGCAGTGGTTTCTCAGGGTAATACTGATCTCTTGGCGTGGAGCCACCTCGCTGCAGCCCAATCCCATCTGTGTCCTCTGGAAAGAACTGGACCTTGATATGAAGGATGGAAATATTACTGAAAGCCTACCATTTCCACTGTGATAGTCCCTCTGGGTCACCCATGGAAATCAGAGAAAGGGACAGCAAGAGGGCTGCAGAAGGACCTGAGGCTCTCACCGCAACAAGACCTGAGAGCAGGAAGGCATCACTGAGCGTCAGGGACAGCTCTGACCAGACTGGGGGCAATTCAGGTAACATATCTTACTCTTGGAGGAGGGTAGGCGCGGGGACTTGGAACACTGAGATTTAAACAGTCACATTTGTACTGGTTAAGAGGCAAAGCCTGGAGCACCCTTGGTCACACACATTACGCCCAGGTGGATTCTGTAGACCTTTCTTGATCTACAGATTGTTGAATTCTCACCTAATCTGCTTTTCTTCATCGTTTCAGTTAAAGAACTACTCTGAGGATAATCAGCAGAGATTCTGAAGCTGGGCTGGCCCGCTGTGAGGGCCATTTGTCAGTCCCACAGGCAGCCAAGAACCTGAATCCTGTCTCCATGTTGAAACTCTCCACCTTACGAGTCAATGGAAGCTGGAAATGCTTCCCCATTCTCCCACAGCCAAGGACTCTGCCTGTCAAAAACCTGCCCCAGCCTGGGAATTCAGAGTCAGTCACACAAAGGTGCAGGAACCGTGCAGGAGTAGCTGTTTCAAGGTAAAACCCCCATATTAGCTGTGACACAACCGTCATCAGAGCCAACATTTATTTTCAAACTAACAAAAGTATTCGGTTTCACTTGTTCCACTTGTAGCAGGGCCCGCTTCCTCCCCACCCTCATTCACAAAGGCAGAATAAGAAAATACAATATCACAGTAACAAGTAGGAAATAACTGGCCATTGTCTTGGCCTTTTACAGTTAGATGTTTCATGGGATTTGCCCGCGACACTTAAAGGCACATTTGTGATTCTGATAACCCAAGACTTTAAACTGTATTACAGACTGATTACCATGCAGGGCCTAAAGCTAAGGTTTACAAGCCTGTTCTGCCTTCCTGCAGACCCTCCATGCTTATGAATGGCACCTTCCAGTGTCTTAAAGTATGAGAGGTAGCTAGCCCCAAATTCTCAGGCTGCTAATGGTTTCACATAAAATGCGCTCCTACAATTTTATTACCATCCTGGTGTGAACTCACAGGTGAGGGGCCACCAGGGAAAAGATGAGGATATGTCTCTCACTCCTGGCCTCCTGACTTTTCCAACTTTTCCACTCGATGTTTCAAATGATTTCTTTAACTCCCAAGGCTGCTGACTAAGCCAAAGAGGCTCTACTATGTTACTTACAGAAAGCAGGAGTAAGTCATCAAGTCCCTCTGGGGAGACAGGGAATACGAATTCGTATCCTACCTTACACCTGTAAAGCTGATAAAGCAACTGATCCTTTATATTTTGACTTAGATATACATTGAGTGGGTATCAGTCAATTTGCATGTTAAGAAGTAACTACTGGAAAATGTTAAATTTCACATTTCAATCAGATAAGCCAGACATCGGTTCAGTATACATCATATGTGATACAGTATCTCACAACACAAAGATTACTATACTTAGAAAAGTGATCATGTTAGCATACAAGTGAAAAAGTCCTGATGGGTTCTGTAAACTGCACGATTCAGTACCTCTGCATTCATATGAAGTTTTAACAACACACAACATGCCAAATACAGCACTGATGAGCTGCTTTTGAAAGAAACCTTTAAAACAGAAAATACATGAAATTCACATGTTCAGATATATCTAACTTTGTATGACTATTTCTTACCTTTGAAAGTGACTTACGACAGACTAAATAGATAAATGGATAGATGGTAGATCTAAGAATATTTACATTATTTCTCCTAGAGGAATCAAAAAAACTAAAAACCATACAATTAAAAATAATTACTCCGTTTTCAAAAGCAGTTGACCAATAAATAATGAATACCTAGTGGTGGGGTCAGGGGATGTTTCTCAGTATCTTTTAAAAATAGAAAAGGCAAATTAACTTTTAAATGTCTAAATGTGAAAACAGTTCAGTATGGCAGGCTCTAACTACTTTTAAAACTTCTTAAAAATTTCAAATAAAACAAAATTCCACCAAATGGCTTATATAAAAAAGCCTTCAAAAAACAGCTGAACTTAAAATTCACACACAAAAAGCCTTCCTTTTTAAGACCAAAATTCTTCTAAGATCATTTGTCATAGGCTTAGAAGTGGTGAAAACCAAACCAGCTGCCAAAAATTATTTACTCTGTAGCACAACTAAGGATGTAACTAACACCCACTAAGTGACCTGCAGAGAAAATAGAAGGTTAATTTATTCTGCATGCTTTCCATTTTACTTTCTGTTAAAATAATACTCATCACCATATTCAACTCTTTCTTCATGCATTTTATCCTAATCAAAAATAGAGGCGAAGGAACACAGGGGAAAAAAGTGGGAGTGGCAAGAAGCAAACAGATCGGGATTTCTCAGTCAGAAATTTAAGATGAACCCTTTCATTAAGAATAAATCTATGGGGGCTTCCCTGGTGGCGCAGTGGTTGGGAGTCTGCCTGCCAATGCAGGGGACATGGGTTCAAGCCCTGGTCTGGGACGATCCCACATGCCGCGGAGCAACTAAGCCCGTGTGCCACAACTACTGAGCCTGTGCGTCTGGAGCCTGTGCTTCGCAATGGGAGAGGCCGCGACAGTGAGAGGCCTGCACACCGTGATGAAGAGTGGCCCCCGCTCGCCGCAACTGGAGAAAGCCCTCGCACAGAAACGAAGACTCAACACAGCCAAAAATAAATAAATAAATTTATTTAAAAATAATAGTAATAATAATGCATAAAGTTGAACCAAGTACTTAAAAATGTTAAAAAAAGAATAAATCTATGATAAAGTACATCATGACTATTTTTTTCCTCTCAAAAGTGTAGGATTAAAAACTGTAATTATTACAACATCTACGATATTCTCAACATATTTTTATATACATAGTAGCTTTTGGATCTTTCTAGATTCAAAAGCACCAGGCTAAACACAGAGCCAGAGTGAAAGCAGTGAACCGAGCCCATGCCAGGTAAGCCAGAACTGTAGACAGCCCTGCAAGTGTAGTGACAACAGGGCCGGTTTGTTAGTCCTGAAAATATATAAGTTCTTTGTAACTGAAGCTCTGGAATGGCATCTGTCTTAAATTACATCCACCTGGGATTTTGTTCTAACAATCAATATAGGAAGATAACTGGAACTTGAAAACCTCACTTTTTTGGTAACTGACATTTAAACTGTTTGAAGTTTCTCATTAAGGTCTCTTAAGAAATTAACTACAGATGTTGGAAACTAAGTGTATAATACTCAGAGAAATGAAGTCACCTGAAGTCTCCAAACAACCAGAAGTACTTAAATATAGTAAATGCATTGGAAGGAAAGGATGGACTGGCCTGCCCCATAGGCTGCGGAGTTTCATCACTTTTTCTCTCTTCCAATTAGGTTTCCCAGCACATTTTGAATGTAATTAAAAGAAAAGAGAGAGGCAAGAGGTTGAAATGACATGGGACTACCACTTAGACCAGAGTACAGAACTAACCTGATGGAGGCTGACAGAGATTAAACATCTCCACTGCCTCCCGGTTACCAACACAATGTACATCTGAAATCCTGGTAGGACCTTAGAAGCCCTTCACAGCCTGACCCTAACTGACCTGCTCAGCTTCATGTCCAGCCCCTCTGCCACAAGGCACCCCACACTCCACAGTGACCCACTCCTAAGTCCCCTGCTCTGCTCTGCACATGCAGTTCCCTCGGCCAGGAATGCCCTTCTCCTGTCATCTTTTCAGATCTGCTCAGAGGTCCATTTCCCTGTGAATAGACCCCACGCCCTATGAAAGTCACTCACCCCTCTGTATTCCCACGTAAACTCTACACTTCTTAGAACACAGTCCACATCTTTTTTTTTTTTTTTTTTTTTTGCGGTACGCGGGCCTCTCACTGTTGTGCCCTCTCCCGTTGCGGAGCACAGGCTCCGGATGCGCAGGCTCAGCGGCCATGGCTCACGGGCCCAGTCGCTCCGCGGCATGTGGGATCTTCCTGGACCGGGGCACGAACCCGTGTCCCCTGCATCGGCAGGCGGACTCTCAACCACTGCACCACCAGGGAAGCCCCACAGTCCACATCTCACATGAAATGCTCCAAATAAAGGACCTCCAGGTGCCTGCCACGGAAAAGACCTTCCGGAAATTTTCTCCCATTCCCCCTTCTTAGCTGCGGCCTAGGACTTAGTAGGGGCATAATTCTCATTCTTTTCAGGAGAATGTATAAATGAATGACTGAATAATAAAAATAGATGTGTTATAGGGACTTTTACTTAAAAAGAAGACCATTGGTATGTTCTAGAACTTCCTGTTGAAAAAAACTGTTCTATGAAGGAAAATACTTTCCCCATTTACCTGTATAACAAAATCAGTGAGTCCTGCAAGAAAGTGCTTTTGTCCTCACTAAAATAAAAATCAAATTTAAAAACATCAAGAGCTAGAGAAAACCACATCAAGCAGTAAACCATATGGTTGTGAAGATAAAAAGACAAGCTTCTCCTCCCTCATTAACAACAATCCTGAAAATACTAACATTTTTACTAATTCCTCAAAAACAGTACACTAATTAGTAAAAGGTACCTGTGTCAACAGTCCTATTTCCATTTTTAAAAGTTGTTTCTTCAGCTGATACCTGGGGTCCTCACTTAGCACATGAAACATTTGCAGAGCCTAAAAACTGCTCATCACTGCTGGTCACTGGCTAGTTGCTAATGCTTAGCGGTTCTCACACACAACAGAATGTGTGGAGCCATCCAGCTGCTTTCAGAAACTTGCTAGTTAGTAGTCCACCCAGGCCCTGCACAGAGACAGGAATTAGGAAAGGTGGTAACTTT
The DNA here is from genome assembly GCF_039906515.1 of Pseudorca crassidens. NCBI lineage: Eukaryota > Metazoa > Chordata > Mammalia > Artiodactyla > Delphinidae > Pseudorca > Pseudorca crassidens. The sequence goes on from NC_090313.1 coordinate 11,819,196, forward strand.
TCCTCCAGGAGTGTACAGCTTGATGGGCCTCAGATGAGCAGAAGAGCTCCCGAATGGGGGATTCTGCCCCAAATCAACCTGTGGGTTCCTTAATTCCTGATGGAGAAGACATGAGACTTCTCCAATAGCAGCTCAGTAATTCCAATGTCGGCGAAAAGGGGGTCCATGTTCTCTACGACACCTCACTCTAGTATGAAACCCCAGAGTGTCTGGGGTAGAGGTAGTGGAATGATGAGGGGTAGGGAAGAAGCAAAAGCAGAAAAGATTTCTGAATGAAAGAAATATTGTTTCGGATCCTGCTAAGCTTCCTCCATTGAGCTGAAAGACCATGACTTTATTTAATACACCTTCCAGATGCTGAGTTGAGGAAAAGAAGTGTGTTCCACAGGTGAGAAATTCTAAAATAAACAGAATGTACCTGGGGCAGAAACACTGGCTGGGGAGGTGCTTTTGACCACATAGACTTGGACTGACCAGTGACACCTCCATGTTGGGGTACAGCCACGTACTGCCATTAAAATCTCATCTTCCCCTCCCCACACTCATGCTGGTAAATGAATAATGTAGACAAGCATGTACAGAAGACACCCACTTTATGCTTTTGAAAACTCTTTCCCAAAAAGAATATTGAGGAATCTGAAAACAGCCCTGGACTGTGTTCAAAAACTCAAGCCAAGAAAGAAACTTCAGATTTGACATCTTAAATTAGCAGGAATGTTTAGACAAATCTATAATTGAGGAAAACATACATACACCCACACTCACAGCAAAAAAGTTTGCCTTTCCACCCTCTCATGTCAAGTGGATAATTAGTCACAAATTCTGTTTACTGTGACCATATGATGATTTTTCTCAGCCAGGTATTTTTTAATAAGTACCTACTATGTGTCAGACACTGTGCTGGGCACAGGCTCAAAGGGGTGGACGTGGAGATTCCCATCTTGTGGAAGAGACCAAACATAAGAGGGAAATGCACCCATTCACATCTCCTGACTAAACTGTATGATGAGGAACAAGATGCCCTGAGGGAGGAAATGGGGGTGGGAGGATATGTCTTAGACGGTGGAGCTGAGGTGGACGAAGAGGGGCTTTATGTATCTATCTTCTTTCTTTTTTTTTTTTACATCCACTGTTTATCAGTGTTATGAGCCAGCACTCATTTCATTTAATTCTAACCACTCTGTGGTATCACGAGCCCCTTTTACAGATGAGGGACCTGGAAGGAGCTGGCTAGTAAGTGGCAGGGCCAGGGCCCTGGCTCAGCTCTGTGTGATCTTGGGGAAGTGTCTGAACCCCACTGATCCTCAAAGCCCATCGTCTTTGCCCTCCTTGTTTAAGGAAGCAAGAGAAGGCCTATGATGCTGGGGTGAGTAGAGTATGTGAGAAGGGTGGAAGTGAGATGCAAGACATAGAAGGGGTGAGACCAGACACGCCCTGGAGGGCCACGGGAGGGAGCTTTAAGGATGCTAAGCAGCGAAGTGAGATGAACCAATTAGTGTATTTAAAAATAGTTTGGGGACTTCCCTGGTGATACAGTGGTTAAGAATTCGCCTTCCAATACAGGGAATGCAGGTTCGATCCCTGGTCAGGCAACTAAGATCCCACATGCCATGGGGTAACTAAGCCCACACACCACAACTACTGAGCCCGCGTGCCTCAACTAGAGAGCCTGCGAGCTGCGAACTACAGAGCCCACGTGCTCTGGAACCCGCGCACCACGACTAGAGAGAAAACCCGCATGCCACAACTAGAGAGAAGCCCATGCGCCGCAACGAAGATCCCATGTGCCTCAACTAAGACCCGACAGAGCCAAAAAATAAAATTAAATAAATAAACAAAATTTTTTGAAAAAATTGGGAAAATTGTACAGTTTTCAAAAGAAAATAGTTTGGAGGAAACTATGAGACACCACTTCACACCCACTAGGATGGTGACAATAAAAACAATGGAAAATAACAAGTGTTGACAAGGATGCAAAGAAATTGGAACCCTTGTGCACTGCCAGTGGAATTGGTGCAGGCACTGTGGAAAAGTTTGGTGGTTGCTCAAAAAGTTAAACATAGATTTACCATATGACCCAGCAATTATATTCTTAGGTATACTCCACCCCCAAAAGAATTGAAAACAAGTACTCAAATACTTCTGCATGAATGTTCACAACAGCACAACTCACAGTTGTCAAAAGGTAAAAACAACCCAAATGTCCATCTACTGATGAACGGATAAATAGAATAAAGTACATACCTACAATGGAATACTATCCAGTCATAAAGGGGAACGGAATACAGGTACATGTTACAACATGGATGAATCTTGAAAACATTGTGCTAGGTGAAAGAAGTCAGTCACAAAAGGCCATATACTGCATAACTCCATTTATATGAAATATCCAGAATACGTAGAAAACAGACTAGTAGTTGCCAGGGGCTGGGAGGAGTGGGAACAGGGAGTGACTACTAACAGGTACAGGGTTTTCCTCGGGGTGATGAAAACTAAACAGAGATTATAGCTGTACAACATTGTAAATGTACTAAATTGTACACTTTGCAATGGTTAACTTTATATTATGTAAGTTTTACCTCAATTTTTAAAAATGGGTTGGAGGGGTGTAAGTGGATGTAAAAAACCCCCTCACAGTGGTCCAGACGAGAGATGACCACTAGGATGGTGGCACTGGAGACAAAGAGAAAGGGACAGAACCACGAAATATTTTTGGAGGCAGACCCAACAAGTCTTGATAACAGAATATACATCCTAATATCTATGCAGGTGGCATGTAACATGGGAGGTGATGAGGGAGGTGAGGCAGGCAGCTAATCAGACAGCTACTCTGAGAGCTCAAACCTGAAGCTAGGAGAGTGGGTGTGGTAAGCAGAATAATGCCCCCAAAGACATCCATGGCCTATCCCCGGGAACTTGGGAATATGGTAGGTTACATGGCAAGGTGGAATTAAGGTTGCCAATCAGCTGACCTTGAGATTAAGATTAGCCTGGATCATCCAGGTAGGCTCAATATGAACACAAGCATCCTTGTAAGTGGGAGAGGGAGGCAGAAGTGAGAAAACCAGAGAGAGGGCAGCATGAGAAGAATTTGACCCATTGTTGCTGGCTCTGAAGATGGAGGAAGGGGCCATGAGGCAAAGAATATGGCAACTTTTAGAAGCCGGAAAAGGAAACGGATTCTCCCCTCATGCCTCCAGAAAGGAATGCAGCTCTGCTGACACCTTGGTTTCAGCCCACTGAGACCCATTTCAGACTTCTGACTTCCAGAAGTGTGAAATAAAAAATCTGTGTTGTTTTAAGCCACTAGGTTTGTAGTAATCTGTTACGGCAGCAATAGGAAACTAATAGGGTGGGGAAGAGTTGACAACTGAAGGAGAGAATCAACAGACCTGGCAACAGATGTGCTATGGGTAGGAAAGGGAGATGAGAGCATCAAATACGACTAGGAGTTTGATCCTAGATAAACTTAATGAAGGGAAAAGGTGGAAAGAGCCATCAGAAGGGGTTGGGCTTCAGAGGGAAGGGGCAGATGGCTGTTGTCTGAGAGGTCTGGGGAAGGATGACTTCTAGGAGGAAGTGGCATTTGTAACAGGCCCTGAGGTGAGAGGCGTGAGGAAGGGTGTGAGCAAATCAGAGAGGGGAGAGGGATGGAGGGGTGTGAAGAAGGATGAGCATTCTGGCTAAATGCCACAAGGTGAGTAGTGCTGGGAGAAACACTGGAAAAGTGGGTGATGGATGAGGTGGCCTGTGCTGCCACACTAAGGGGTCCAGACTTCACGCAGCAGACAGTTGGAAGATATCAGGGAATTTATGCTGCGTATGGGGGTGGGTAACAGGATTGGAGGCCAGCTTTAGGAAGCTAAGTAAGAAGGGGGTGCATGAGTGTGAGTGTGAGATCAGGGGTTCCTAAGGGCAAGGCTTCTCCCCAGTCTCAGGCATGTCACCAGACCCCTGGTAAATCCCGGACTGTGTAGCACAGGGAGAGACTGACAACCCAAACTCACAGCCTGGACCTTCGACTAGAGGATGGGGAGTGGGAGGGGCACCACAAGCCTCTCTGATGTCCACATTCGCTTCCCTGGTAGAGGAGAAATTCTCTTTACGGGCCAAATCCTTTACAGGTGAGGCATTTGCAGAAGACATTCGTTCAAACATACAACATTTGGGTGGGGCTACACACATGACATTTGCACATCCTGGTTTTCTCAGTCTCTGGGCATCACTAGGTGAACGGCTGACCATGGGACCTAAGAACACTGTGCTTCAAGCACTGGGGCGTTTGTGGGGCAGCCTGAGGGTTCCAGGAGGGCAGGAGGAAACTGGAAGCGGATAGCATACAAGCAAAAATCACGCCTCTACTTTTACGAGTCATTCTTGCAGATAACACTAACTTAGGACATGCACCTCTTCTTACTCCTGAGTTCTTCTAGGTTCTGTATTCCCACTATACCCCAATTACTCCAGAATCACAGCCCCTCTGTACTGCAGCAGTCAGCAGCCACTTGACTGAGGGCCTGAACAGAGCACCTGGCAGAGGTCCCTACTGCAGAGACAGAGAGAGAAACGGTGAAGACACTTCCTGACCTGAGGATCTAAAGGATGAGGATGAATACCACATGAACAAAAACCTCCCAAGATGGCAGGAGGGAGGAGTATAAATCAATTGGATGCAGGCTGTGTCCATAAATTTGGGGGAAGCAAAGTTTTTATTATCTTCAATCTCTGAAGTCAAATTGAGCTGAAATGGACCAAAATAACCCAAAGCTCAAAAAGCCATATATTTTATATTTCTGAATTCTCCAAAGTCCTCTTGCTTTAGGTCAATAATTCCTTCCTAGATTATGGAATGTCAGTGGGCAGGAGGCATCTAGTCCACCCTCCTTGTTTTAATTGTGAGAAAAAGGCTGTTTAGACAAGGGCCTTGAACAAGGTCAAGGGCTAACTGCAGCGTCAGCACTGGACTGGAACCCCAGAGTATCTATCCAGGATCTTCCTGCTCAGAGAAGAGAGTTAGTAATTTGATCTTGGGAACTGTTTTTTCTTTTTTGACATTTGTAGAATAAAACCTGAATAGCACCAATAAGGGACATTAAAACCAACTCTGATTTTTAGGAGCTTGAATAAGTTTCTACTTTAATCTGAACTAAAAGTATTTCATGAAGGCAGAAATCACCCAAGGGTGAACTGTGACTCACTAGTATAATTTAAAGATGTTATCATTGTTTCAAAGAAATCCACCTTAGACTCAAAACCTTAACATCATGTTTCTGTGCTCTATATAAAACATGCACTACAATAGCCAAAGGGTGGCAACAACCCAAAGATCCACTGATTGATGAGTAAACAAAATGTGGTATACACATATAATATTATCCAGCCTTAAAAAAGGAAGGAAATTCTGATTTCCTACAATATGGGTGAAACTTGAGGACATTATGCTAAGTGAAATAAGCCAGACAAAAGACAAATATTGCCTGATTCCACTTCTATGAAAATACAGAATAGCCATTCATAAAGACAGAAAGGAGAATAGTGGTTACTGGGGACTGGAGGTAGGGGAATGGGGAATTACTGTGTAATGGGTACAGGGTTTCAGTCTGGGATGAGGAAAAGGTTCTGGAGATGGATGGTGGTGACAGTTGTAAAAAAAGGTAAATGTACTTAATGCCACTGAACTGTATACTTAAAAGTGGTTAAAATGGTAAATTTATGTATACTTTATGATAATAAAAAAGGCACTAATCTCCAGATACAGTATCTTTCATTCAGCAAATCTATATTGGACACTTATTGCTTGCCAGGCACTGCTTCATGGCCAAGGTATACAGAAATGGGATAAAGAAACCAAGTCTGTGTTCTCATGAATATGGGGGCTGGGGATGGGGTGCAGACAACCAATAAATAGATAAACATACAATACGGCAGGTGGAAATGAGTGCAATGGAAAAAAACATTAGGCAAAGTGAGGTGGAGCGAGGGTAGTGTGTTAAGGGTGTGTGTGCTTTTTTGTACAGGGTGGTCAGGAAAGACCTCTCCGATGGGTGACATTTGAGCACAGACGTAAAGGGACAGAGTGCTGCAGGCTGAGAACACAACAGTGAGTACGAGGCCGGTATACCTGGAAAGGGCTAGAGGAGGGAAGGGTAATAATGAGGCCCAGAGCACAGAGCTACTTCTTAAATGTCTCATAAACTGTCCAAGCGAACATTTATAGGTCAGTATAGAAATATGCCCTCACACCTGTCTTTCATTTGTGTTAAAACAAACAGGAAAACCAATTCTCCTTTTACTAAGATGCATGCCTCTAAGGAGATAATTTACATCTTCCATTGCTAGAGCGCCCTCCAGTGTTTCTGTATGAAAACAGTATCTGGCACGGATTTTTTTTTTTTTTTTAAACATCTTTATTGGAGTATTACTGCTTTACAGTGGTGTGTTAGTTTCTGCTTTATAACAAAGTGAATCAGCTATATGTATACATATATCCCCATAATCCCTCCCTCTTGCGTCTCCCTTCCACCTTCCTTATCCCACCCCTCTGGGTGGTCACAAAGCACCGAGCTGATCTCCCTGTGCTATGCGGCTGCTTCCCATTAGCTATCTATTTTACATTTGGTAGTGTATATATGTCCATGCCACCCTATCACTTCATCCCAGCTTACCCTTCCCCCTCCTCATGTCCTCAAGTCCATTCTCTACGTCTGTGTCTTTATTCCTGTCCTGCCCCTAGGTTCTTCAGAACCACTTTTTTTTTTTTTAGATTCCATATATATGTGTTAGAATATGGTATTTGTTTTTCGCTTTCTGACTTACTTCCCTCTGTATGACAGACTCTAGGTCCAACCACCTCGCTACAAATAACTCAATTTCGTTTCTTTTTTCTCTTTTTCTTTTTTTTTTTTTTGTGGTACGCGGGCCTCTCCCGTTGCGGAGCACAGGCTCCGGAAGCGCAGGCTCAGCGGCCATGGCTCACGGGCCCAGCCGCTCCGCGGCATGTGGGATCTTCCCGGACCGGGGCACAAACCCGCGTCCTCTGCATCGGCAGGCGGACTCTCAACCACTGCGCCACCAGGGAAGCCTCTCAATTTAGTTTCTTTTTATGGCTAAGTAATATTCCATTGTATATATGTGCCACATCTTCTTTATCCATTCATCTGTTGATGGACACTTAGGTAGCTTCCATGTCCTGGCTACTGTAAATAGTGCTGCAATGAACACTGTGGTACATGACTCTTTTTGAATTATGGTTTTCTCAGGGTATATGCCCAGTAGTGGGATTGCTGGGTCATATGGTAGTTCTATTTTTAGTTTTTTAAGGAACCTCCATACTGTTCTCCATAGTGGCTGTATCAGTTTACATTCCCACCAACAGTGCAAGAGGGTTGCCCTTTCTCCACACCCTCTCTGGCATTTACTGTCAGTAGACTTTTTTGATGATGGCTGTTCTGACTGGTGTGAGGTGATACCTCATTGTAGTTTTGATTTGCATTTCTCTAATGGTTAGTGATGTTGAGCATTCTTTCATGGGTTTGTTGGCAGTCTGTATATCTTCTTTGGAGAAATGTCCATTTAGGTCTTCTGCCCATTTTTGGATTGGGTTGTTTGTTTTTTTGATATTGAGCTGCATGAGCTGCTTGTAAATTTTGGAGATTAATCCTTTGTCAGCTGCTTCATTTGCAAATATTTTCTCGCATTCTGAGGGTTGTCTTTTGGTCTTGTTTATGGTTTCCTTTGCTGTGCAAAAGATTTTAAGTTTCATTAGGTCCCATTTGTTTATTTTTGTTTTTATTTACATTTCTCTAGGAGGTGGGTCAAAAAGGATCTGCTGTGATGTGTCACAGAGTGTTCTGCCTATGTTTTCCTCTAAGGGTGTTTTTTAAAATTTTATTTATTTATTTATTTGGCTGTGTTGGGTCTTTTTTGCTGCACATGGGCTTCCTCTAGTTGCGGCGAGCGGGGGCTACTCTTCGTTGTGGTGAGCAGGCTTCTCACTGCGGTGGCTTCACTTGTTGCGGAGCATGGGCTCCAGGCACACAGGCTTCAGTAGTTGTGGCACACGGGCTCAGTAGTTGTGGCTCATGGGCTCTAGAGCATAGGCTCAGCAGTTGTGGCGCACGGGCTTAGCTGCTCCGTGGCATGTGGGATCTTCCCGGACCAGGGCTCGAACCCGCATCCCCTGCATTGGCAGGCGGATTCTTAACCACTGTGCCACCAGGGATGTCCCTCCTCTAAGAGTTTTACAGTGTCTTACATTTAGGTCTTTAATCCATTTTGAGTTTATTTTTGTGTATGGTGTTAGGGAGTGTTCTAATTTCATTCTTTTACATGTAGCTGTCCAGTTTTCCCAGCACCACTTATTGAAAAGGCTGTCTTTTCTCCATTGTATATTCTTGCCTCCTTTATCAAAAATAAGGTGACCATATGTGCGTGGGTTTATCTCTGGGCTTTATATCCTGTTCCATTGATCTATATTTCTGTTTTTGTGCCAGTACCATACTGTCTTGATGACTGTAGCTTTGTTAGTATAGTCTGAAGTCTGGAAGCCTGATTCCTCCAACTCCGTTTTTCTTTCTCAAGATTGCTTTGGCTATTTGGGGTCTTTTGTGTTTCCATACAAATTGTGAAATTTTTTGTTCTAGTTCTGTGAAAAATGCCATTGGTAGTTTGATAGGGATTGCACTGAATCTGTAGATTGCTTTGGGTAGTATAGTCATTTTCACAATGTTGATTCTTCCAGTCCAAGAACATGGTATATCTCTCCATCTCTTTGTATCATCTTTAATTTCTTTCATTAGTGTCTTATAGTTTTCTGCATACAGATCTTTTGTCTCCCTAGGTAGGTTTATTCCTAGGTATTTTATTCTTTTTGTTGCAATGGTAAATGGGAGTGTTTCCTTAATTTCTCTTTCAGATTTTTCATCATTAGTGTATAGGAATGCAAGAGATTTCTGTGCATTAATTCTGTATCCTGCTGCTTTACCAAATTCATTGATTAGCTCTAGTAGTTTTCTGGTGGCATCTTTAGGATTCTCTATGTAGAGTATCATGTCATCTGCAAACAGTGACAGCTTTACTTCTTTTCCAATTTGGATTCCTTTTATGTCTTTTTCTTCTCTGACTGCTGTGGCTAAAACTTCCAAAACTATGTTGAATAACAGTGGTGAGAGTGGGCAACCTTGTCTTGCTCCTGATCTTAGTGGAAATGGTTCCAGTTTTGCACCATTGAGAATGATGTTGGCTGTGGGTTTGTCATATATGGCCTTTATTATGTGGAGGTAAGTTCCCTCTATGCCTACTTTCTGTACGGTTTTTATAATAAATGGGTGTTGAATTTTGCTGAAATCTTTTTCTGCATATATTGAGATGATCATATGGCTTTTCTCCTTCAATTTGTTAATATGGTGTATCACATTGGTTTGCGTATATTGAAGAATCCTTGCGTTCTTGGGATAAACCCCACTTGATCATGGTGTATGATCCTTTTAATGTGGCACGGATTCCTTTCCCCCCGCTAAATCTTGGTATTTAGCCAAAAAGTAAAGTGGGTATAGCATCCTTCTCACAAAGAATACTGTGAGATTAAGTAAGAAGACAAGTCAAGTGTAAGTGCTTTAAAATAAGCCTACACTACTTGTAAAGTGGTACAACGTATACATATGCATGCAACGATGTTTTTAAATGACCATATAAATTTTAAAAAGGTTCATATTTTTTAAATATACAATTAAAAAAATTTATTTATTTTATTCATTTATCTTTGGCTGCGTTGGGTCTTGGTTGCTGTGCGCAGGCTTTCTCTAGTTGCGTCGAGTGGGGGATACTCTTCGTTGCAGTGCACAGGCTTCTCACTGCGGTGGCTTCTCTTGCTGCGGAGCATGGGCTCTAGGTGCGCGGGCTTCAGTAGTTGTGGCACATGGGCTTAGGTGCTCCGCGGCATGTGGGATCTTCCCAGACCAGGGCTTGAATCTCTGTCCCCTGCATTGCCAGGCAGATTCTTAACCATGCACCATCAGGGAAGTCCCAATATACAATTTTTTAGCAGTGTAGAACTTTCAGCTCAAAGGCAAACACAGTCTACCACTAAATTGTAACCCTAATTTTACTGGGGGTGGCAAGGAGGACAATAAAGTACAAAGTGCTGTCTTTAAATTTTTTCAGTATTCTGGGGTTCTGAGTATTACTATTTGAAAAGTGTCCTGCAAATACTTACATAGCACTTTGGTCACTCTGCCTTCTCAGTCAGAATACAGCATGGGGGACTTCCCTGGTGGCGCAGTGGATAAGACTCCACGCTCCCAATGCAAGGGGCCTAGGTTTGATCCCTGGTCAGGGAACTAGATCCCACATGCACGCCACAACTAAGAGTTCACATGCCACAATTAAGAAGCCCGAGAACCACAAATAAGGAGCCCATCTGCCACAACTAAGACCCCACGCAACCAAATAAATAAATATTGAAAAAAAGAAAGAATACAGCATGAGGAAACAGTTCAGACAGACTTGCCCACACCAAGCATACTATTAAAATGGAATCCTTACTTTCTCATGGAAATTGGCTTTGATTCCTTTATTATGATCAGGCACTTTTGTCAATCTCATAGCCTAGGAGGAAGATATTACATGTGGCATAGTTTTGAAGAGAACTTATATAAGTAAAATTACATGGCTGTTTACAGAAAACACCTGTAGGCTGGGTCCGTATGACAGCTGAGGCCACAGAGTGAAAAGCTGCTAGTGGCTGACAGCCAGGAGATGGGGTTCTTTCTAGGCCTGGCACCGCCAGCTGTGTGACCAGCAAGATAAGACAGTCTGTGCTTATTTTACTGTGCATGGGCCTGCTGACGCCAAGGAAAATAGGTAAGTAAGCCTCTAAAAGGTATACTGCCATCCAGGTATCTATCACCATTTCTGGAGGGCAATTTGACAACAAGTATCAAAAGGCTTAAAATGTCCGTACTCTTTGACCCAGCAAGTTCACATACAGAAAATTACCTCCAAGGACTTAAGTAAGGGTAGCCACAGAGATCTGGATACAGGGACAGTTATCTCTGCATTTCCCAAGGGAAAAAAAAAATAACTTGGAAATAAACCCAATAAACAACTGTGGTTATATACAAACAAATATATATGTGATAGCTGAGGAACAATAGTGAACATCAGAACATCAATGCTCAGAGATTAGGTTAACATCCTAAAATTTAACCAAAACATAAAATCAAAGCAACTAAATAAAAAGCCATCTTAGGTCTGGCTTATAGTTGGAAAAGGAAGGAAGGGAGGGAGGAAGGAAGGAGAAAATGAGACAAAGGAGGGAAAGAAGGAAGGAAGGAAAGAAGAAGGAAGGAAGGAATCTCAATTCTGGGGCCCACTGATTGTCTACATCATTCAAATGAGTTATTTAACTGAAAAGTATATTCAAGTAACAACATGAAATAAATTAAACCTTTATGAATTATAATTGCTTTAAATTCATACCCAAGTGACCTATAGGAAAACACAAATAGTATTTCCTTGAAATTTTCTTTATTGATTAATAAAGTTCTAAACTTAACCTGTCAAGATCATGAGCAATGCATAGGGGAATAAATAAGAAACATGTAACAACAGAACACAACCCAGATGCACTCAGAGGCAAGAAAGCATATTGTTTTTTACAATTAACAACTCTTCCAATCTTACGAATATTCATCAAACCCACCAATAACCACTCCCCAAGGAGCCCAGCTTTCTTCTCCCTGTCTTCCTAAAATCTTAGCCACATGCACCTGCAGACTTCCCCACAGGGAGTCATGGATAAAATGGCAGCTCCTACAGAGCGGCCACTGTAACATTTAGTTAAGAAAACTGTGACCAAAGGCTGTTTTCAGAAATTACATCAATCAAAACTTGGCTGTTGCAAAGCCATCACTGGAGAAAATAACCACTTCAGGGAAGTGCCAATGCTGAGTGGTGTCAGCCACTCTGGATGCTACCTCATTGACCACATATGATGTCCTCCACCAGCCTTAACTACAACCAAGCATATGTGTCACCTTTTAACCTCAAATGTAATTTCAGAGAATACTCCATCCTCAACGCACCACTATTGAGTATTTCTAGAAGAATGAAGTGCTTATGCCACTCAAACATTCTGCAGAGCAGGGGCACTCAGGAGAGTTCCCTGAGAGGACAGAGACTTCGGTGGCTACAGTCATTCAGAGTAGAACAGAGAAAAGCACATGTGATGAAACTGTCCTCAACTCCCTTCTGGATCCATGGGCCCCGGGGAGCAGGAGGTAAAGGTTTTTCAGTTCATCTTTGGGTCCCAGCCTTTCCTCCCCACCCTCGGTCTCTCCCTGGGGCTACCCAATGTCCTTCCTCCCAGCCTGTGACCACACAGATGGTTCTAGTGCATAGCGAAACTCTCTAACAGAGCAATGGCACAATGGGAGTAGAAGCCCTCCACAGCTGGTATGGATCCACAAGCGAACCTTATGCTGTTCCACAGGCTTGGCACAGCCTTGCTGGCACACAGCCCCTTGCTGCGAATTTCCCCACAGCTACATCTTCTCCAGGAGGCACCACCCACATGCATTTGCATCTTCCAGTTCAGGCCTAGCTACCACTTATAGTTCTTGCTCACCAGCTTGGCTACTGCCCACTAGTTTTAGCTCTAGTTTTACCTCATTTCCCACCAACTCCTCCGTCCAGCCCACAGGCATGTCCCCTGCCTCCAGGCTACTCCTGGTCTATACCGCTTTATGGTATTTCCTATTTCCTCAGAGTCTCCTCTGTCTTTCTCTTCTCTTCAGCCCTGCTCCTAGCAGAGGCCTTTCTTTCTCCGTGAAAGCATTCTGAATACTCTCTCCCATCCCATTCTTTTAGGAAGCCATTCCAGAAGGCTCTAGCTCCAATTCCTGAATTTCTGGTCTACCATCTTAGATCATCTTTACTCCATTCTTCAGCCCTTCATTTCTCTATCTCTAGGGCAAACAACCATCCTGGCTTGCCTGGAACAGAGGGGCTTCCAGGAATGTGGGACCTTCAGTGCTAAAACCAGGACAGTCCTGGGCAAGTTGAGACAGTTGGTCCCCCTACCTCCCCAGACTACTTAAAGTTACTTTCTGCCTCATAACCAAAAACATCATTTTTGTTTACAGCATCCCATTTAGCTTCTCACCATGCATTTGCGCAACTCAAGTCTATTTCTAAAGATGTCAACAAACATTTTAAAATACCTAACACTTCACACTGACCTTTTAATACCAATTCAAGTGACAAAGTACACATATTCTTATTCTGAGTTCTTTTCAAAATGATCATTCTAAAATTTCTCAGTTCTTTTTAACCCCTGACTCCTCTTTAGCATTCTTTCTATAAAGATTTCTTCCCTTTCTCTCTCACTGCTTTCATTCTTCTCTGCCCTACAATTTCTCCCCTCTGCACCCTTCTTCTCCCATTTCCATCCTCCATTTGGATGGCATTAAAAGGTCAAATTAAACCCAAAGTAAGTTGAAGATAGGAAATAATAAAGATAAGAACAGAAATCAATGAAATAGAAAACAGAAAAAATAGGAAAAATCTATAAAGCCAAAAGATAGTTCAAGAAGATCAATAAACTGATAAAACTCTAGCCAGACTGACCAAGTAAAAAGGAGAGACAAAAGAATTACAAATACCAAGGAAAGAGAGCAAGTCACTACTGACAATATGAACATTAAAAGGATGATAGGGCAGGAGGTGGGAGTGAGGGTTAATTGCAAATGGGCTCGAGAGAATTTGGGGGATGGCAGAAATTTGGGGGTGATATAAAACTGGATCGTGGTGATGGGTTGCACAACTCTACAAATTTACTAATGATTATTTAATTAACACAAAGGATGAATTTTATGGTGTGTAAATTATACCTCTATAAAGCTCTAAGAAAAAGGATAAGGGACAATCAACTCTATGCCCATGAATTTGACCACTTAGATGAAATGGACAAACTCTTTTTTTGTTTTTTGGGGGTTTTTTTGAGGTACGCGGGCCTCTCACTGTTGTGGCCTCTCCTGTTGCCGAGCACAGGCTCCGGACGCGCAGGCTCAGCAGCCATGGTTCACAGGCCTAGCCGCTCCGCGGCATGTGCGATCTTCCCGGACCGGGGCACGAACCCATGTTTCCTGCATCGGCAGGCGGACTCTCAACCACTGCGTCACCAGGGAAGCCCTGGACAAACTCTTTGAAAGACACAAACTACCAATGCTCACTCAAGAAGAATTAGATAACCTGAGTAGCCTTTTATCTATTAAAGAAATTGAATTTGTAGTTTAAAATTCTTTCCACAATGAAAACTCCAGGCAAAAACATTTATGGAAAAAACATTACCAACCTGATCAAAGGCAATTTAGAATATCAGTAGCCATTATGAGGAAGTTTTGAAATCTTCAAACTTAATTTCCTTAAAACCAAATTGGACTACAATAGTTCAAAGTTTTCCAGAACTGAGTGGAATGCTTATTTTGATTGGTATTTTGAGGCTTTCCAATGATATCAGGAATCTAAAATTGCTTCTCTGTAAAATAAGGTTTTAAGACTAATTGAGGCAAAGGTTAAAGAAAGATAAAATGGCTGCTGAAGTCTCAGGCTCTTCTTCCTGGGCTTCTTTGTCTCAGACTCCACCTCCGATGCCATCTTCCTCCTTCTCTTCTACACCACCTACGCCTCCTCTATACCCTCAATCCTCCCATACTAATTCTCTTGCCAAACTTCCCTTTTCTCTGAAACTCTCCCCACTCCCTTTTCCTCTGAACTTGTCAGAACCTATCCTTTTAAAATTAAGTCTTCTGAGGGTCCAGAGAATAAATCCTTAATTTCTTATTCTCCCTGGGCTAAAGGTGAACTGCGAGCCATCGTCAAAGATTCTCCTAAAGTAACCGAAGAGCCTCACAGGTTTGCTGAAGAATTTAATATAGTCATTCAAACTTATCAACCTGTTTTTTCCTGACTTATATTGGCTGGTTCATATGCTTGTTGATAAAGGCCAGGCTCAGCTTTGGATGAAAACCACTAACTGGAAAAGTCCTGAAAGGTCTCTAGAATTACAACTGGGAGACCAGCCCACTAACTTCTTATACAATCAGGCTCAGGCAATCACGAGATGACTTCATCAAGCAATCCCTAGGGCTTTTCCAAAGCCTGTTCATTGGAACAAAATTCAGGCTTGCACACAAAAATCTGAGAACCTGTTCATGATTATTAAAATCAACTTCAGATTGTTTTTAAAGAAAATTCTGGTCTTCCTTCAGAGGTTGATTCCACCCAGGTAGCTTTTAACTCCATGTTTATTAATGGGCTGAACTGGGACCTTTCCCTTTAAGTAAAAAGGACCAGGTTAGAATGGGAAACTGTGTCCATTCCAGACTTAGTTAATCTGGCAAAACAGATCTTTCCTACTCTAGATGGGTAACCTCCAAGGAAGACCACCAAAATTCTTAATCTTCAGCTCTAGCAAATGAAGGCTCCCAGAGAAAATGAAAACCCTCCTGTTTTCTGCTGTTATTGTAAAAAGCTAAGACACTGAAAAAGAGACTGTTAAAAATTTAAGTGCTTTAGGCAACTCTGGACCTCTAACCAACCTTTCTGGAAGAGATTTTGAGGGGTCTATTTGAATTCTGATGGGAGGTACACTGTGAATTTTGCCAACATCAGTTGGAGATTTTGCCCATAAGGGAAGTGGTAGCTGATTCAATGGGGACAAACAATCAGTGTTTCCAGAAACTGCTCTAGTACCGTCAGAAATGGAACAAATAAAAGATGTCAAAGGGTCATTTAATTCACCTGGTAGGTCACTTTGATGACTACTGTCAAACTGCAGTTTGCCCAAACCCAGTTTCGATGTTTAGAGCATCTGATATCAGAACAAGGGTTAAACCTAGATCCAGATAGACTTTATGGTATCTTAAGTTTCCCCAAACCCCAAACTAAGTGCCAACTGCGAGGGTTTCTCAGGCTAGTTAGTTACTGCCGAAATTGGGATTCCAAATTTCTCTCTTATGGCCAAACCTCTATATGTTTTACTAAACAATAACAACCCTGACCCATTTTTATGGGATGAACTAAATGACACAGACTTCAAGGCCTTAAAGGAGAGTATGATGAACCCACCTGCCCTTGGGCACATCCATTATAGATTCCCCTTTTCTTTGTTTGTATATGAAAAGGAAGGGAACACCCTTGGTGCACTCACCCAGAAACATGGGGACCACCACTGACACAAAGTATAATAGCCAGCAACTGGACCCTGTGGCACAGGGATACTTCCCTTGCCTTAGAGCCATTACAGCCACTGCCCTCTTGCTTAAGACCACCAAGAAAATTGTTATGGGATCCCCTTTAACCATTTTTGTACCTCATGCAGTAGAAGCTCTCCTGAATTCCCACCATACTCAACATTTCTCAGTCAGACATCTCACCTCCTCTGAAGTCCTCTCATTACCTGCCCCTCACATAACTCTTTTACACTGTAATAACCTAAACTCAACTACTCTTCTCCCCTCCGCCACGGAAAGAGTTCCTCACCCCTGCTTAACTCTGACGGACCACCTCCTGACTCCTCGCAATGATCTACAGGAAATTTCATTGGGTAACACTGACTTCTCATGGTTCACTGATGGTTCTTTTTCTTAAAGGTGATGATGGCAAATATTGTGCTGGGTATGCCATTACTACTCCTTTTGATGTTGTTGAGGTAGCATCTTTACGGCTACTTTGGCCCAACAGGCTGACTTATATTCTCTTACACGTGCTTGTGATTTAGCCAAGGATAAAACTGCCAATATTTAAATTGATAGTAGATACGCTTTTTGGAGTAACTCGTGATTTTGGAATGTTGTGGAAGCAACGTGGCTTATTCCCATTGGAAGTAAAAATTTAAATGGCCCCTATGTTCAAGAATTATTGAATACAATACTCTTACCACATGCTTTAGCTATTATTAAGGTTCTGGGACATTCTAAGCTTGATTCTCTGGAAGCTAGGGTAAATCACTTTGCTGATAATTCTGCAAGGAATGCTGCCTTTAAAAGGACCACCAGCATCCAAACTTCTGTCATGATCCAAAGGGATATTTCACCAGATGATAATTTAGAAAAACTGGCTAGAGAAGCCCAACAATTGGCCTCAGAAAAGGAAAAACAAAATTGGAAATTCCATAATTGTTGTTTTGATAAAAAGAGAAAGCTCAGGTTTGGACCAAACAACAACCCAGTCCTACCAGAGACACTAAAATTCCCACTCTTCACCACCATACATTCATTAAACCATTGGTCTACCGACAAAACGACAGCCTTCATGAATCAATATTGGTGGGGAAACATTAAGAAGGCCACAAAAAGTGCCTACCTCACTTGTCCCATTGTCCAAAGTACAATCCAGGGACGCTGTTAGTATTGCTCCCAGACGTTTTAAGCTGTTTAATGAACCATCTGAAGTCTGGCAAATGAATTTTATACTATTTATTCCATCTAGTGGAATATGTCATGACCTATGTTTTAGTCATGACCTATATGTTTACACACTGGACTGAAGCTTTCCCTTGCAGACAGGGAACTCCTCTCAAACTTCATAGTGATTAAGGAATCCATTTTTACTGGCCAGGCACTTACACAAGTATGTGCTGCTTGTCTGGTTTTATAATACTTTCACTGTACTTGCGACCCTCAATCCTCTAGTTTAGTTAAACAGACTAACAGCATTATTAAGACTCAATTGGCAAAATTTGTAGAGACCCTCCAAATACTTTGGCCAAAAGCATTGCCATTGGTCCTTCTAAAACTCAGATCCATCCCTTTTGGAACTCATAAACTCTCACCCTTTGAAATAGTCACAGGATGCCCAATACACTTGGCTCCTGCTTCTTTTGACGCACAACTGGTAAAACGAGAGACAATTCAATACTGCAAAGGCTAATTGGTGCTATTAAAAGTAACCATGTTTGGGATTCCCTGGTGGCGCAGTGGTTGAGAGTCCGCCTGCCGATGCAGGGGACAAGGGTTCGTGCCCCGGTCCGGGAAGATCCCACATGTCGCGGAGCGGCTGGGCCCGTGAGCCATGGCCCCTGAGGCTGTGCGTCTGGAGCCTGCGCTCCGCAACGGGAGAGGCCACAGCAGTGAGAGGCCCGCGTACCACAAAAAAAAAAAAAAAAAGTAACCATGTTTTGGTAGAGCAATCTTTTCACAGTGTGCCCTCAGGAAATGAAGACCTTAAGCATCACACATTGCAACCTGGAAATTTCATCTATTGGAAAAGACACCTCCAGAAGAACTCTCTTCAATCTCACTGGAAAGACCCCTATCAAATACTGTTAACCAACCCTTGTGCCACCAAACCCCAAGAAACAGACTCCTGTATTCATGTGACACACCTCAAGAAAGCACCTAATTCTGACTGGAACCGAATGTCACCTGGTGACCTGAAAGTAAAGATTTCCCAGAATTGAAGCAGATGCTAACTGATCAGACAGCTTTCCCAAGAAATCTGTACCAGGCCTTTTGAAAGTTTGTTGCCAAACCTTTGAATGACGTAACACTTCAGATGATCTCCAATGTCTATGACCTTGTTAACACATAGACTTCAGATAAAAAGTGCCTGAGAGTTCCCCCTCCGGCCCCTCCTTGTTACTGGAATGTGACCTTAATAGGTTCCCAATCTGCGCACTTTCCCTACAACATGAAACCTATACGTAGGAAAGGTCCTTCCAGACACTGCAGCACAAAAAGCTGCTGAAACGAGAAAACCTGACTTGATCAGCAATGCTTTCAGAGAAAAATCTTGATCAAAAGGTGGAAATATGAAAAATTAATTAAACAAAAACCTTGATTACATAGAGTTGGGAAACTAGAAGGGGGAACTCTCATGACCTGGCACCACTGCAGAGCCCAAGAGGAAGAAGAAGACTGCTCTTCTTTCCTGCCAAGGACTCAATAAATGAAAAGCCATGGACTCTTTGCTTACTACGGTCCTCCCAACTTTCTTTCCTTCTCTATAAAAGCATTCTCCTTCCCTTGTCATGCAGGAAGTTGAACATGTATTGCCATGGTTGCTGACCCTGAATTGCAATTCTCTGCTGATCCCAAATAAACCCATTTCTGCTAGAGAACTATCTGGCAGTCTATTTGTTTTGGGTCAACACCCCTTTCCCCAGTTTGGTGGTAGCCTTGAAAACCAACAGCTAAAACTACAGTGAAAACCAGCAGCCTGGCAGACACTGGAGGGGGCAGGGCAGGACTGGAGCTCTTTCAAAGCTCCACTCCCAGAAGACTGTCACTACTTGACCTGTCTGGTGGTTCCCTGGAAGACCCCACTGACCTGACTCAGAGTTGAACAGTGGTAACAGCATTTTCCCCGAAGTCATTTTTCAAAAACCAGCAGAAGCAATTATTTAACATCACAGCTACCTGAGATAGTAGATAACAGTTGGGGTAAACAACAGGCTAAAAAGAAGCTTAAACAGAAAAGCTGGAGAATGAGATAGCCATAGAGTTTGAAAAGCTCTAACATATTCCTGGGAATCTAAAAGTCTATGCACATGTGTAGGGCAGTTGATGGCAGACGCACCTTATAAGAAATACTAATGGAAGTTCTTCAGGCTGAAATTAATCCCAAACAATAATTCAAATTCATACACATACACAAAGAGCAATGGTAAAGGTAACTGTGTAATTATAAAACACTGTTTAAATGCATACTTCTGTGCCTTTCTCCTCTTGTCTAATTTTAAAAGCAACTATATAAAAAAATTATATAATTGTATTGTTAGGCCTATAACATTTAGAAACGTAATATATTTGCCAATAACAGCACAAAGGAGGTGGGTAGGAGCAAAGATGTACCGGGTTAAAGAAACGGCACCAGATGGCAACTCAAATCCACAGGAACATTTGAAAAGAACCAGGAACAGTAAATAAGATGGTTGCTATAACAAATACTATAAAGTAAGTGTGTGTTTGTGTGTGTGTGTGTGTGTATTTGCATATCCTTCTCCTAGTTTCTTTAAAAGACATAAAATTATATAAGTGATAACTACAAGCCAAAGCAATCTTGAGAAAGAAAACAGAGCTGGAGGAATCAGGCTCCCTGACTTTAGGCTATACTACAAAGCTTCAGTAATCAAGACAGTATGGTACTGGCACAAAAACAGAAATATAGATCAATGGAACAGGACAGAAAGCCCAGAGATAAACCCATGCACATACAGTCACCTATCTTTGATAAAGGAGGCAAGAGTATACAATGGAGAAAAGCCTCTTCAATAAGTGGTGCTGGGAAAACTGGACAGCTACATGTAAAAGAATGAAATTATAACACTCCCTAACACCATACACAAAAATAAACTCAAAATGGATTAAAGACCTAAATGTAAGACACTATAAAACTCTTAGAGGAAAACATAGGCAGAACACTCTGTGACATAAATCACAGCAAGATCCTTCTTGACCCACCTCCTAGAGAAAGGGAAATAAAAACAAAAATAAACAAATGGGATCTAATGAAACTTAAAAGCTTTTGTACAGCAAAGGAAACGGTAAAAAAGACAAAAAGACAACCCTCAGAATGTGAGAAAATATTTGCAAATGAAGCAACTGACAAAGGATTAATCTCCAAAATTTACAAGCAGCTCATGCAGCTTAATATCAAAAAAACAAACAACCCAATCCAAAAATGGGCAGAAGACCTAAATAGACATTTCTCCAAAGATATACAGATTGCCAACAAACCCATGAAAGAATGCTCAACATCACTAATCATTAGAGAAATGCAAATCAAAACTACAATGAGGTATCACCTCACACCAGTCAGAATGGCCATCATCAAAAAATCTACTGACAATAAATGCCGGAGAGGGTGTAGAGAAAAGGGAACCCTCTTGCACTGTTGGTGGGAATGTAAACTGTTACAGCCACTACGGAGAACAGTATGGAGGTTCCTTAAAAAACTAAAAATAGAACTACCATATGACCCAGCAATTCCACTACTAGGCATATACCCTGAGAAAACCATAATTCAAAAAGAGTCGTGTACCAAAAATGTTCATTGCAGCTCTATTTACAATAGCCAGGAGATGGAAACAACCTAAGTGTCCATCATTGGATGAATGGATAAAGGAAGATGTGGCACATATATACAATGGAATATTACTTAGCCATATAAAGAAACAAAATTGAGTTATTTGTAGTGAGGTGGATGGACCTAGATTCTGTCATACAGAGTGAAGTAAGTCAGAAAGAGAAAGACAAATACTGTATGCTAACACATATATATGGAATCTAAGGGAAAAAAATGTCATGAAGAACCTAGGGGTACGACAGGAATAAAGACACAGACCTACTAGAAAATGGACTTGAGAATATGGGGAGGGGGAAGGGTAAGCTGTGACAAAGTGAGAGAGTGTCATGGACATATATACACTACCAAATGTAAAACAGATAGCTAGTGGGAAGCAGCCACATAGCACAGGGAGATCAACTCGGTGCTTTGCGACTACCTAGAGGGGTGGGATAGGGAGGGTGGGAGGGAGGGAGACACAAGAGATATGGGAACATACGTATATGTATAACTGATTCACTTTGCTATAAAGCAGAAACTAACACACCACTGTAAAGCAATTATACTCCAATAAAGATGTAAAAAAAAAAAAGAGTCATGTACCACAATGTTCATTGCAGCACTATTTACAGTAGCCAGGACATGGATGCAACCTAAGTGTCTGTCGACAGATAAATGGATAAAGAAGATGTGGCACATATATACAATGGAATATTACTCAGCCATAAAAAGGAACGAAATTGAGTTACTTGTAGTGAGGGGGATGGACCTAGAGTCTGTCATACAGAGTGAAGTAAGTCAGAAAGAGAAAAACAAATACCAGATGCTAACACATATATGGAATCTAAAAAAAAAAAGGTTCTGAAGTGAGAGAGTAGCACTGACATATATACACTACCAAATGTAAAACAGACAGCTAGTGGGAAGCAGCCACATAGCACAGGGAGACCAGCTCGGTGCTTTGTGACCACATAGAGGGGTGGGGGGAGGCTGGGAGGGAGACACAAGAGAGAGGGGATATGTGTATATATATATACATGTAGCTGATTCACTTTAGCTGTTTCTGTTATACAGCAGAAACTAACACAAAAATGTAAAGCAATTATACTCCAATAAAAATGTTAAAAAAATGATAACTACGACAAAGTATCACTGGATTTGTAACATATATAAATATAATATGTATAACAATAATATAAAAAGGAAGAAAAGGGAATAGAACTATATAGATATAACATTTCTCCATCTTCTGGAATTTAGTATATATCAAAAGTAGATTCTGATAAGTTAAGATGTATATGGTAACAGGTTATACATACAATGAAACACCCAGCCATAGGAAGGAATGGAGTTCTAATACATGCTACACCATGGAAAACTCTTGAAAACATTATGCTAAGTGAAATAAGCCAGAAACAAAAGGACAAACATTGCATGATTCCACTTCTATGAAATACCTAAAATAGGCAAATTCAGAGACACCAAAAGTAGAGTAGAGAATACCAGGTGCTAGGAAGGAGGAGTTATTGCTTAATGGGTACAGAGTTTCTGTTTGGAGCGACGAAAAAATCAGGGGGATAGTGAATATGATAATACCACTAAACTGTACAGTCAAAATGGTTAAGATGGCAAAGTTTATGTTATACATATTTTACCACAATTTTTTTTAAAAGATGCATATGGTAAGCCTTAGAGCAACCACTAAAAAAAATAGTGGAAAAAATCATTAAAGAACTAAAAAGTATTACATAAGAAAATATTCACTTAATGCAAAAGAAAGCAGTAGAAAAGGAACAGAGGAACAAAAAAGACATGAGACATATAGAAACCAATACCAAATAAACACATTACAAGAAAGGAAAAGTGCAGACCAATGTCGCTCATGAATACAGATGTAAAACCCTCAAAAAATATTTGCAAATCAAATCCAACAATGTATAAAAAGAATTATATGCCATGACTAAGTGGGATTTATGCCAGGTATACGAGGCTGGTCCAATATTCAGAAATCAATTAATGTATCCGCCACATCAACAGTCTAAAGAAGAAAAATCATATGATCATATCAATTGATTACAGAAAAAGAACCTGACAAAATTCAACACTGATTCATGTTAAAAACAAACAAACAAACAAAAAACCTCAGTAAACAGGGAATAAAAATGTTCTACAAAACACCTACAACTAACATCAGACTTAACAGTGGAAACTGGATGCTTTCCCTAAGATTGGGAACAAGGCAAGAATGCCCCCTCTCATCACTCCTATTTAACATGCTACTAAAACCACTAGATAGTGCAACTAGACAAGAAAAGGGAAAAGAGAATCTTACTGTATGATGAATATATGAAACAACTTCACTGAGGCGGATGGAAGAAAAAGGTGCTAACCTAAGTAACTGTGGAAATGAGTGGGACCTACAAGACTAAAGGGAAAGGAACTACACTAAGCACTGCACTCTAGTTGATAAAGCTTTTTTCCCATGGAGTATGGTCTAACAAGTCAGATACTGCTACATGTGTATGCTGAAACTGAATAACTGAGTAACTGTATGGCGCATGGTGGGAGCCAGGTTTCTCACTGGGGGAGTGAAAATTTACAAACAAGCAAGGTGAAGAGGCTAGAACGATTCATGTGATAATGGATTAGAATTGGAGACAGTATGAACTCATGTTTAGCTTAATATATATAGATACAGATGGTTACATCAGAAATATTTCTAGATGTGTATATATGCATGGGTTACTATTCACACATATTTCTTTGAGGATTTAAAAGACATCCCTAGCAATAGCACACCTACCTGTAGGCAGTTATGTTCCCCCAACTTGAGGACAGGGTATTTATATAAACTGAGAAGTGGCAATGGAGAGCTGCAAGGCTGGAGACAGGATAGGCGGGGAAGTATCAGGGACAGCAAGAGAGGCAAATGTTGGAGGGTCGGGAAGAGGTTTCAGCACCTGCCTAACAAGCAATGTTGCTGATACTCTAAAAACAGAAGAAAAAAGCCAACAGAAGCCAGTCCACTGGCCTGAAGCTGAAGTGCAACACAACTGGGACAGAAATTAAGGCATGTCTAGGCAAACTTTTCTAAGTTGACCTTGGGCACATTTACTTTTCCCATCCCCATGTGTTCTGAAGGTGCCAGGACCCAAAGGATTTAACTTGGGGTGTAGGCTCTGGGAAGGGCCCTGCATGAAAGCCTGCTGCCATGGCCTTGGTGGGGTGTGTAGGTGTGCTGAGAATGAGCCAATGTGCTAAGGGAGATGATGAGCATTGCGAGCTGAGTCCCAAGAGCCTTAGAAGTAGGTGACTGGGTGTGGTCATTTGACCCATTGAACAGGCCACAGAAGCTGGCCCCTTCACAGGCCAGGAAAGGACTTTCTGGAAGGGTCTGGATACACCCCTTCAGGGGCTCCTCTGGCTCCAGGGGTGAGCTCCGGTGTCCAGAGACATTACCAGGCCCAGATGTAGGAAATGGGAAGGTGGGATGCATAAAACCAGGTGGGTCCTGGTATGGGACACCGGTGAGTCAGGAAGCACGGAGCAAGCAGATATAAAAAAGTTCCAGACCAGGAGCCACTGACTTGGTTTCTGAACCCAACTCTGCCATTCTCTGCTTTGAGAGTCACATAGCCTCTCCGAGCCTCAGTTTCCTCATCTTTATGAATGAGTCATCCAGCTTCTTCACATGGTGATCGGCGAACAGAATGAGATACCGTATGTGCATGTAGTTGGCAAACAAGCAAGTCTCAACCAGCGGTTCTCAAAGTGTGATCTGAGGACACCTGGAGGCGGGGGCGGGGTGCCCTGAGACCCTTTGAGAGGATCTGCCAGGTCTTCCCTTTTCCAAATAGACTGTGCATGAGCCTGAAATTTCTTGGTAAACTTCCTCCAAGGCAGCTGATATGAGACTCCAATGGTCCTTAATTAAACTGAAGAGATTTTCAAACATATAAAACCATGCCACTTTTTTTTAATAGTTATTTTCATTAAAGATGCAATTTGCGTTAAATTTGAATGGATTTGTTATTTTTAAATGAATATTTAAAAATTTTAATTCCTCATACCGTTAAAATCAACAGATACAAGCAAAAGCCCTTCGGGGTCCTCAATAATTTCTCAGCCTGTAAAGGGATCCTGAGACCGGACAGTTTGGGAACCGCTGTGCCCAACAACAGTGGAGGCGAGCCGCCTCTCAGCATCCTCTGAGAGGCTGACTCCAGGCCCCCTTTTATAAAACACGCATACGTTCACGGTTTCCACGTGTGGGGACGCTAGTTTTGTTTTCTGGGTCTCAAAGATCCAACGCTTGTACCCATTTTCCCGGCCCAAGTAAGGGCCCTCCCACAGGGAGGCACTGACAGTGTGGGGCGACCCTAGCGGGGGGTCGGCGACCTTGGCAGAGGTCGAGCCCGCGCGCGCGTGAGGCAAACGATGCTCCCGGCTGGCGGGACTTCCCGCCAGTGGGCGAGGAGGCCGCGCCTGCGCGGCGCTGAGCCGGGTACCGACCCACGGTGAGCCTGACCGGGCAGCGGGGGACTGGGGACCTGCACTCACAGCCTCGGCAGCGCCGCTGCCGCCGCTCCGCGCGCCGCCCTCCTCAGCAGACGCAGCGCCATCTTGTCTGCGCGCGGGCCCCGCCCCCGCCATGTCCGTCTCCGCTTCGTCCCGCCCCTGTCGCCACGCCCCCACGCCGCCGCGTCCCGCGCACGTCCTGCCCAGAGCCCTTGTCTCCACGCCCCGCCCCGTCCCCGCAAGCCACGCCCCCCTGCTCTTGCGCACTTGCCCCCTCCGACTGTCAGAACTTCCAGGCTGTAACGCGAGGCAAAGCAGAGTCCGAATGGGTGGATTTTGGGGTGGCTGAATCCAACCCTTCCCGTGCTTCTGGGTTTTTAGGGCGGGTTTTGAGAGACCTTGCATTTTCCCAGCCAGACGTGGCCAGATTTTCTAGGGATTTCTTTGTTGTTTTTGTTTAAATACTATACCTAACAAAGATTGTGAGTCTCACCGTGTGCGTGCCTCGGTTAACAGTCAATCCATTATGGGACATATATGACTGTAATAGGGTCAGAATAGATGCTGCTGGCAGCTTTCTGGGGCCAGAGAAATGCTTGTTGAAGACACGGGGCAGCGAACACAGCGCTTCACTCCAACTCCTTCCTGCCAGTCTGTCAAAACTCGGGCTTCACAGTCAGGAGAATGCTAAGGTATTAAAACAGCTTACCAGCTGTGTGACTTTGGACAAATGACTTAAGCTCTCTCTGCTGAAGTTTCCTCCTGTAAGATGGGAATATAAATAGTACTCATAGGGTTATTATAAGGATATGTTGCGTTAATATACTGAGAGCTTAAAACCTCTTCTGGCCCAGAACACACGCTCAGTAATGTTAATTACTTCTCATTATTATTATCATCACACCAATTCCTTTCTTAAAAATCTTTGGTGACTTCCAATGAGAAGTGTTAAAATGAAAAACAAAAACAAACAAAAAAAATGAAAAACAAATGAAGAACAACCTTGAAAATTCCCTGAGCAGACAAAATCTGTTTCATCATACAAGCAAAGCCTAATTTAGCTTATTTTGCAAGACAACTTGACCTAGGTCATTTCTTGCTTATGCCTCTGGAAATCATAAGCAAAAACTTGAACTATTTCCCAAGGTAACCACTGACAAATTCCCTATATTGAAGAAAACTCTAGTATTGTAACCAATCACTGTGAAGAATAAACAGTCACTACTTTCTCACTAAATAAGCTGCTTTATAACAATATATCCCTGAGCCTCATTCCACGTTTTTGTTTGAGTGCTCCCAGTTTGCAGAATGTCTTTTTGATGTGGGCACAATAAACTTTTACCAATTACTACTTTGGGGATTCACTGGGTTTACTTCTGTTATTTATGAACTTTTGACAGAAGCATTTAGAATAAAACCCCAGTTCTTCACCATGACCCTGAAGTCCTTACTCTATCTGGCCCCTGCCTGTCCCTTCAACCTTATTTCAGCCCTACCCATCTTCTTTCTGTGGGTTTTTTTGGTTTTTGTTGTCTTTTTAGTGCGATAAGCCCCCTCCCACTTCAGGGCCTTTGCACATGCTGTTTCCTATCCCCAGAACGCTTATGGCTATACTGTCGCATCCTCCTGGACATTTACCCTATCTACCACCTGCTCAAAGAGCCTGAGCTGACAACCCAAACTAGAGCATCCCCCTGGTCTATTTCACTGGCACAGCAACCTGATCATTTCCGTCACAGCCCTCATCACAACGTTTATCAATTTGGGAATTTACTTTCTTATTGTTGCCTTTCCCCTGGTGGTTCTCAAGGTGGGAAGGAACTACTGCCCATAATCAGGTGGCTTTCAGAGTGCATTATTGTCATTTAGGGTGCAGAGCTAGGGACGTTTGGGCAATCCCACTCATAGAAGGGCTGCTAGTGCTCTGGTCTAGAAACGCCATCTACAGGAATAGAATGTGAGCTCTTTGAGAGCAGGGACCCGGTATATCTTGTCATTGCTGTGTGCCCACAGCACCTGGCTCAATGACTTGTAACCTGTAGGTACTTAATAAATATAAGATGAAAATGTTCCTCTAGCCTCATTATAATTCTGAGAACTGACATATGAGTTGTTATCCTTACTAAAAATGCCCTGGTCCTTATGGCTTTTTAGGTAAAATACAACCTCCAATGACTTATTTGCTAAATGATCCAATATCTTTCAGATTCTGCTTGAAGAAATTGTAGCTGTGCCCATTCTCACCAGGACTGCTGTGGTTTTGTGGGGTTTTTTTAAAGGTTTACTTTTATTTATTTATTTTTATTTTTTGGGCTTCCGCAGTGGCACAGTGGCTAAGAATCCGCCTTCCAGGACATGGAAGCAACCTAAGTGTCCATCGACAGATGAATGGATAAAGATGTGGCACATATATACAATGGAATTTTACTCAGCCATAAAAAGAAATGAAGTTGAGTTATTTGTAGTGAGGTGGATGGACCTGGAGTCTGTCATACAGAGTGAAGTAAGTCAGAAAGAGAAAAACAAATACCATATGCTAACACATATATATGGAATCTAAAAAAAAGAAAAAAAGGTCATGAAGAACCTAGGGGCAGGACAGGAATAAAGACACAGACGTAGAGAATGGACTTGAAGACATGGGGAGGGGGAAGGGTAAGCTGGGACAAAGTGAGAATGTGGCATGGACATATATACACTACCAAATGTAAAACCAACAGCTAGTGAGAAGCAGCCGCATAGCACAGGGAGATCAGCTCGGTGCTTTGTGACCACCTAGAGGGGTGGGAAAGGGAGGGTGGGAGGGAGGAAGACGCAAGAGGGAAGAGATATGGGGATATATGTATATGTATAACTGATTCACTTTGTTATAAAGCAGAAACTAACACACCATTGTAAAGCAATTATACTCCAATAAGGATGTTTAAAAAAAAAAAAAAAAAAGAATCCGCCTGCCAATGCAGAGGACACAGGTTCAAGCCCTGGTCCAGGAAGATCCCACATGCCACAGAGCAACTAAGCCCATGCACCACAACTACTGAGCCTGCGCTCTACAGCCTGTGAGCCACAACTACTGAGCCCGTGTGCCACAACTAATGAAGCCTGCGTGCCTAGAGCCCGTGCTCCACAACAAAGAGAAGCCACCACAATGAGAAGCCTGCGCAGCGCAATGAAGAGTAGCCCCTGCTCGCCACAACTAGAGAAAGCCTGCACGCAGCAACAACCCAACGCAGCCAAAAGTAAAATAAATAAAATAAATTTATGGGCTTCCCTGGTGGCGCAGTGGTTGAGAGTCCGCCTGCTGATGCAGGGGACACGGGTTCGTGCCCTGGTCCGGGAAGATCCCACATGCCGCGGAGCGGCTCGGCCCGTGAGCCATGGCCACTGAACCTGCGCGTCTGGAGCCTGTGCTCTGCAACAGGAGACGCCACAACAGTGAGAGGCCCGTGTACCGCATAAAAATAAATAAATACATTTATTAAAAAAAATTAAAAATCAATTCAAATAATACATTGCATAGAAAGAGCAAGATGCAAATTTACCCAAAGCCAGTTAAGCCTCAGGGCCACTGAGTTGCACTGGTCCCCTCCAAGTCCCCACCAATGTGTTCACAAGGGCATTTTTTTTTTTGTAAACTGTACCAAAGTAAAATATTTTAACTACCATTGGTTAAGACACTTTCTTCGTCTACTTCAACTGTTCCTCTCTTGGACTTCCTTTGTGTTGGGTGCCGTTGGAGTGGCTGCAGGTATTTTGGGAGTCCGGCCAAGGAGAAGATGAGCTGGGATATATTTGGTTTAGATTTAATAGAATACGTTTATGTGATTTGCAATCATTTCCATGTTTGGTTATTACCAGCAGTCCTAGTTTAGGAATGGCTTTCAGAAATTCTGCTATCCGCTGTGCTGACTCACCAGCATAAAGATGCAAAGGTCAGAGGATGTGCCCCTGGGGCACCTGGCACCAGAAGTGTGAGTAGTAGCAGAGAAACAAAGTTTGAAAGGCATGGAGCCAGAGACCATCTGTGGAAAATTCTTCCAGTTAACAGAAATGTAAAATTGTAAAGAGAGAGTTTGGTTCTTATCTGTATCTGGCCAACATGGAAGCTCTCTCCTGTCTGGAATACACTCTAATAACATTGTGGTGGCTTTCGCAGTGTCGGCCCAGCTCGGCTAGGACCACTTCTCCCATAATTTCCTTGCCTGTGTGGTACCGGGTTGGGGTCATTCACAAGAGACATTTGCACGAGCTCTGGAAGGTGGAGGTGAAGCAGCAGGTCACGTGTGCTCACCCTGCTGACATGGGGCAGTCAGTGTTAACTTCCTCTCTTTTGAGATTATCTACAGATCTCATTACGTTGATATCCACCCATTTTTTTCAACTCAAACATTTATCGACATGATTCCTGACCTCAAGAAGCTAATCTGAATGAAATTCAGTCACGTGCTACAACATGGATGGACCTTGAGGACATCATGCTAAGTGAAATAAGCAAGTCACAAAAGGACAGATGCTGTACAATTTCACTTATATGAGTTTCCTAGTCAAATTCATAGAGACATAAAGGAGAATGGGGGTTGCCAGGGGCTGGAGGGAGGGGAAATAGAGAGTTAGTGTCTAATGGGTACAGAGTTCAGTTTTGAAAGATGAAAACAGTTCTGGGAATGGATGGTGGTGATGGTTGCACAACAGTGTGAATGTACTTAATGCCACTGAGCTGCACACTTAATATGGTTAAAATGGTGAATTTTATGATGTTCATATTTTACCAAATAAGAAAAAAGATTTTATTTATTTTTATCTTTATTTATCTTCAAACGGAAGTATAGTTGATTTATAATATTGTTAGTTTCAAGTGTATAACATAGTAATTCAATATTTTTATATATTACACTCCATTTAAAGTTATTATAAAATATTGGTTATATTCCCTGTGCCATACATTACATCCTTGTATGTTATTTATTTTATACCTAGTAGTTTATACCTCATAATCCCCTTTCTTTATCTTGCCCCTCCCCCCTTCCCTCTCCCCATTGGTAACCACTAGTTTGTTCTCTGTATCCATGAGTCTGTTTCCGTTTTCTTATATTCATTCATGTTTTATTTTTTAGATTCCACATATAAACGAAAACATCCAGTATTTACTTGTCTTTCTCTGTCTTACTTCACTAAGCATAATACCCTCCAGGTCCATCCATGTTGTTGCAAAAGGCAATTTTTTATTCTTTTTTTTTATAGCTGAGTAATATTCCATTGTATGTATATACCACATCTTTATCCATTCACCTGTTGATGGACGCTGAGGTTGTGTCCATATCTTAGCTATTGTGAATAATGCTGCTATGAACATTGGGTTGCATATATCTTTTCTAATTAGGGTTTTCATTTTCTTTGCATAAGAAAATGCAAACAGGAGTGGAATTGCTGGATCATATGTAGTTCTGTTTTTAATTTTTTAAAAAGGACATTTTGAAAAGAAGCTATCCATGAAAGAGGTAGACAGGTGTAAGTGGGAAAAATGGGTGGGTTCTGAGGTCTGCTGGTGATATGGAGAAAAGGGATATGGAAATAGAAAGGATGCTGCAATTCCCTCTATGTGAGAGGGTCAGGGAAACCAGCAGGCTCTGCAGAGACGGGATAGCTCCCAGGACGTGGAAAGTGAGCCTGAAAGTGTTAGGAGAAAAGCAGAGAAAGCAGAGAGAACACTGCTCCAGATTGTAAACCACAGGAATGCCCAAGTCTCAACCAATGTCGCCCTACAATATACACATCTCCTGAGTGGAAACACGTTACATTGTTACCACGTGGTGTTATGTCATGAAACTCGAATAACTCTCACCGTTAATCGTCGAAATATTGAGGTTTTGTACTGGCTCAACTACAACTACAGTTTTGGGAAACAGTCACACCCAAGGAGATAGTGGATAAAAATATCTGATCAAACCATGGTTTACTATAACCATTTCGAGCTTAAATAACCATTTAAAGCCATAAGTTAGGAAAATGAAGCTGCATTATTCTTTTGTTACAAACACCAAAGCCTCTTTATCATAATTCATTTTCCCCTTCCTTTTGGTGTCTGGCTGATGTAGGTTATTTTCGCCAAAGTTGCGTCTCAAAGGCTGGAGGGCCAGTGTCACTGATTCAAGACTTCAGAATGTTGCGCTTAGAAAGAGGAATATTAGAGGTTCTGTGGAATAATTTTTCAACAGTGGCATAGATGGAACTACACTCTGAAATCATCCATCCCTCCTGCTGCTCTGATACAAAACCCTCCCAGCCTTACCTCCTGGCAGGCGCTGCCTTTGATAAGGTGATGACTATGTCTGGCTTTCTTGGAGAGACAGGAGACTGTCTCTCAAATTTAGGCCAAATGCAAAATAACTAGAGACCACATTGTGGACCTTCTGAGCCTTAGCTTTCTCTTTATAAACTGAGGAAGTTAGACTAGCTGACCTCTAAAATTCCTTCTGGCTCTCAAATGCTGATTGTATAAGATCCTTTTCTAATCTCAGCCTCCAAAACTGTGCTGCAGTGCCCCCTAGTGGCATAGGCAGGTTTCCCCCTGCTTCCCACACACTCTCTCGGGACTCTCCCGACCCTTCCCCTGATCCACTTTCTTTTTTACAAAGCACTTATCCATTTCTAAATTACTAGATAATAGGCTTATTTGTAATGTCTTTGTTGAATGTAAGCCCTATGAGAACAGGGATTTTTGCCTGTTTTGTTCACTGGTGTATCCCAAGCCCCTGGAACATATCCTGGCACAGGGCAGATGTTTAGAATTAATTTGTCCAACTCAAAGTGTTGAATCTTGAGGCATCCTCTGCCAAGATTATCCTTTACATCAGGGAGTCTGCAACCCCTGGGCCACAGACCTGCAGCGGTCTATGGCCTGTTAGGAACTGGGCTGCACAGCAGGAGGTGAGCAGCGGGCCAGCAAACGAAGCTTCATCTGTATTTATAGCCGCTCTCCATCACTTGCATTACCACCTGAGCTCCGCCTCCTGTCGCATTCTGGTGAGTTGTATAATTATTTCATTATATAGTACAACATAATAATGATAGAAATAAAGTGCACAATAAATGTAATGCGCTTGAATCATCCCCAAACCATCCCCCCATCCGTGGAAAAATTGTCTTCCACGAAACCAGTCCTTGGTGCCAAAAAGGTTGGGGGCTGCTGCTTTACATAACTTTCCCTGTTATTTTAATTTACTTGATATGTTAAAAGTTATCTTCAGTTGCTGTTTCTTAATTGCCTACATGGTGGGCTGAATAATAGCCCAGAAGATGTCTGCATGCTAATTTCCAGAACCTGTGAATATGTTATTTTGCAGTTTTGATGAAATAAGGATCTTGAGATGGGGAGATTATCCTGGATTATGTAGGTGGGCCCAATGTAATCACAGGGTCCTTGGGACAGGGAAGCAAGAGGATCAGAGTCAGAACAAGATGTGACACGGACTCAAGGTCAGAGTGATGAGAGGCCACAAGGCAAGGAATGTAAGCAGCCTCTAGAAGCTGGAGACGGCGAGGAAACGGCTTCTCCCCTCCGGCCTCCAGGAGGGACACAGCCTTGCCGCCACCTTGATTTTAACCCCATGAGAGCTATTTTGGACTTGTGACCTCCAGAACCCTAAGATAATAAAGCTGTGTTGTTTTAAGCCACCAAGGTTGTGGTCATTTAATACAGCAGCAACAAGAAATAAATATACTTGAAACGGAGCAGGACCCTGTGGTCCTTCCCCCTCACGTCCTCCACCTACCTTTGTCTATGGAAAAACTTTAGCCAAATAAGTTTAATCAGAGAAGTGAGGAAACGCAGAAACAAAGGAAAACAGTTCAACAAAACTGAATAATAATAGTTTAGTCATTAGCATAGTCAAGGACCTGTTTTATAGATACCGAAACCCTCACCAGGTGGAAGAAGTTAACTACATGACGACCAGACTGTAGCCATGACATAAGCTGCTACAATTCCGAGAACTGGCCTCAAGGAAATGGGAAAAAACTGACCCCCGGAAAGGAAGACTAACTGTACTTAAAACAATCAAGATGACGCCAGTCAGACCACCACATGACCAATTTCAAGAAGACCGTCAGAGCTGACTGTGCTGTTTCTACATGTAGCCTCCTCCCTCCATCTATAAAAGCTCTTGTCCACTGGCTGTCAGTGAAGGGGAGTCGGCCTTTGGACAGGTGTCCACACCTCCCCTCGCCCCCGTTGCCGGCCTCTGAAATAAAGCAAACTTTCCTTTCCACCAACATTGCCTCTTTATTGGCTTTTGAGTGGCGAGCAGCCAGACCCCACTTTCGGTAACACACCTAGTAAAAAGAAAACCTTCCCAAGCACACCTCCACAGACAAACTGGCTCTTAAAGAGTGCTTTTAACGCCAATTCCAAGTCCAAAGTGACACTGTTGGTTCAAATGACCACAAATGTCTCTGTTAGTGTCAGACAGAATCAACAAACTTTTGCTCTGGCCAGAACCTCCTTGACTGAAAGTTTCTAAAGAGAGCAGCTTAAGTAATTTTTCAAGCCAGAATTGGAATCCTTTCTCTGTATGTCATTTGAAAAGGACTCTCCACCCCTGAACTGATTAAAGAGACACCAAGCACTTACCACTGCCTGAAGTCACATTATACACTTATTTGCTTATTGTCTGCCATTCATTTATTTATGGTGTGCTGCTTTCCATTAGAATGTAAGCCCCATGAGGGTGGGAACTGAGTTTACTTTGTTTGCTACTGTATTTTCAATGCCTAAAATGATGCCTGAGACACAGTAGATGCTAGATAAATATTTGTTGAGTGAATGGCTGGGAAGTTGACATGCTAAGAAGATGTAAGAAATCCTTCAGCACCACTTTGCCCTACCTCTGAGAAAAAACAAATGATAGCAATTCAAATGCAGCTGAAAATGATGAGATTAAGAAAAAAAAAAAAAAAGCAAGCAGTCCCAGGTTGTTAGTTTTGAGTGATGGGAGGAAATGAAGGAGTCACACGAAGATAAGAGTGAGAATGCAGGTGGCACAGGAGTTACAGCCAGGCTTCAAAATGATCCCTTGCCTGTCTCTTCACAAATTACGCATTGAGGAAATAAAAGAGATATTTGCCTACTATAAGAGTCTTTTAGGTCCAGCAATCCCACTGCTGGAGTGGGATATCCGGAGAAAACTATAATTCGAAAAGATATATGCACTCCTATGTTTGTTGCAGCACTATTCACAACAGCCAAGACATGGAAGCAACCTAAATGTCTGTCGACAGAGGAATGGATAAAGAAGGTGTGGTACATATGTACAATGGAATATTACTCAGCCATAAAAAGAATGAAATAATGCCATTTGCCACAGCATGGATGGACCTAGAGATTATCATACCAAGTGAAGTAAGCCAGACAGAGAAAGCCAAATATCATGATATCGCTTATATGTGGAATCTAAAAAAATGATACAAATGAACTTGTTTACAAAACAGAAACAGACCCACAGACATAGAAAACAAATGTATGGTTACCAAAGGGGAATGGTGGGGAGATAAATTAGGAGTTTGGAATTAACATATACACACTACTATATATAAAATAGATAACCAAAAAGGACCTACTGTATAGCACAGGGAACTATACTCAATATTCTGCAATAACCAATAAGGGAAAAGAATCTGAAAAAGAATATATATATATATATATACACACACACACACACACACACACATATATATATATATATAAAACTGAATCACTTTGCTGTA
This sequence comes from Pseudorca crassidens, assembly GCF_039906515.1. Lineage (NCBI taxonomy): Eukaryota > Metazoa > Chordata > Mammalia > Artiodactyla > Delphinidae > Pseudorca > Pseudorca crassidens. The sequence continues at coordinate 11,854,542 of NC_090313.1, forward strand.
TACCTGAAACTAACACAACATTGTAAACCAACTATACTTCAATTAAAAAAAAAAAGAATCTATTAGGAATTTTGGTTATTAACGTATGGAGCCAGGGAGAGAGGCCCATGTGTTGCCCACTACCAGGTAGCCCTATGAAAAGTAAACAGTAAAGATGTTAAAAAAAAAAAGTATATAGTAATAACGTGAAAGAACTAATGTGCAAGGTTATTCCCTATATCATGGTTTGTTATCACAAAATATTGGGGAAAAAAATCTAAATGTTCATCACCAGGGAACCGATTTTTTAGAGTATGGTACATGAAACAACAGAAAAGTATGCAACCATATAAAGAATAAGGAAATAAATTATTTCCTTAATATTTTATTTCCTTATTCTTTTTACTAATATAATGTACTAATATAGAAACTATTTTGTTATGTATAATAGAAGACATTGCTAGTGAAAAAAGACAAGGCACAGAACAATTGTATTATATTCTATCTTTTGTGTAAAAAGAAGAGTAAAATAAAAATATGTTTCATAGGGCTTCCCTGGTGGCGCAGTGGTTGAGAGTCCGCCTGCCGATGCAGGGGACACGGGTTCGTGCCCCGGTCCAGGAAGATCTCACGTGCCGCGGAGCGGCTGGGCCCATGAGCCATGGCCGCTGAGCCTGCGCGTCCGGAGCCTGTGCTCTGCAACGGGAGAGGCCACAACAGTGAGAGGCCCCGCGTACCGCAAAAAAAAAAAAAAAAGAAAAAGTTTCATATTTTCTTATAGTCAATTATTTTAAAACTCTGAAAGGATAAAATAATGCTGCTAATGACAGGGGTTACCTGTTGGAGAAGGCAGGAACAAGGCAAATGGAGAAAGGGAAGGGAAAGGTTTTCACTGTATCCCTTTTGCAATTTTAAAACTTTTGAATCATGTATATGTATTATTTATTCAAAACACTAAATTTAAATCATATGAACAATAAAGCAAAAAGAAGAAAAGAGAAACCACAGTCTCACCCAGCTAGACCTGGGTCCCTAACTCAACCTGATGCAGAGCTCCCTGCACCGTGTTTGTATGTGGACAGTGGGATACCATATGCATTTTAGCATCTTTGTGGCCACTGAGCTCTGTGTCTGTTTCATATCCCATATTGGATTAAAAACTCCCAAAGTCCCAGCCTGTTTCCCGGAGTGAGGGCCCAGGGACTTGCACAGCTGACAGAGTTTTCACAGCCTCTATGGACAGGAGACTTGATAAAATGTCTAACGTTGAAACATACAATGAAAGCTGGTTGGTTAAGACCCTCTGGCTTTGGTGGAATAATCTTTAATGCACCAGACAAGAAGATTGCTAACCAGCCTTATTACTGACAATCTCCTAATATCCCTGATAGGGCAGGCAGGTGATTTGAGGATTATCCAGACGCTGACAAATCCCCTGGGCCCTGACAGTCTCGTTTACAAAAGAATCAAATCTGTTTATTGCTGATAATAGATGGTATGCTTTAAGGTTTGCTTGTAAGTAACATGTGCGTTGCTTTTTATTTTTTCTTTTCTTTTGGCAACAGGAACCAAACTTGGATTCATCCTGATAAACTGGGCATTTGGGACTTTATGTGATGTAACTGCTCTGAACAGTTTCCTAATCCCCACTTACTAAACCTTTGCACCCCAGCTCACAATGGCATAAATGGCCTTGATCCAGGTCAAAATGGTCCATGTAACCAAAGAGCCTATTCTTGTGGCTGACATTCACTAATCACTCTTCCTCATTTTTATTTGTTGTTCTGAGAATTATTTAAAACAAAAGGACAAAGCACGTCTTGAACTTGTAGGTGTGACAAGCTGAACTCTTCATTTGTCTCTGTATTCCCTGCAACAGGTACAGTAGCTAACACACTGGAGATTCTCAAAACCAGTTTTGGGATTGGCTTGTTCATAAACTATCATCATTTCTGCAGTGAAATGTTCTTAGATATCTAAATTTTAGCAAACTACAATTGGAAACCCAAATAGAGACTAACTTAAATTAGCTCTGTCATTCCTTTTGATTTATAAGAAGTAAAATGTCATCTGCCAAATTCTAAACCTATGCATATTGTTAGTATTTAATCTTATCCATAACATCTCAATGAATGTGGTTATTTTTTTAAAGTGTTGCTGCATAAGAAAAATTTTCTAAGCATAAGTTAATATCTCACTTAGCAAGATCTGCCTGACCCTTGATCTTATGACTATTCTCCTATGTAAGCTGCACCTGAAACCGATACACTAGCCCAGACCCCGAGGGAACTCTGGGCACCTATACTTTTTTATTGGAGGGGGAGGCACCTATACTTCTGCACTTTGCATACTAGTCTAGGGATCCATGAGGACCTGCCTGGTGAAGAACGTAATCGTTGGTATCCAAACTCATCCGATCCCATCTGTAATATTCTTCATTCTAATCTTCTGCTTAATGAAACAATACAGCTAGCCATAGGATTTCCAGCCTTCAAACAAGGCCCCTTCTGAAGGTTTTGTCATTAGTTTTCTCAAAATTAGAGGAGTTTTAGGATTCCAGAAGTTGAAAATGCCCAACTGCTAAATGTCTCTCTGTCTCTCTTTTTAAAATCCCATTTAGTATTCAGTGTATGTTCATTATAGACAAATTGAAACCTATGGAAATAGGTTCTTATTTCTTATGGAAATAAATCAATAGGGACATAGGGAAGTTAACACCCAAAGGTAATTGTTAATATTCCGATGGCTTCCTTATAGACATGTTCTTATGCATTTTTCTCTCTGTGTGTGTGCGTGTATGTGTGTATCTCTCTTTTTCTCTCTCCAGAAATGGAAAATTAACTTATATAGATAGACACACACACACATACACATATATCTTAAAAATAACATCACATATAGATTGTTTTAAAACTTGTGTTTTTCCTCTCAGTAAATCACTGAAACATATAGTTTAGTTAATATGGTAACTCTCCAACCCACATGGAGATACTCATACTTTTGTGGAAAAAAAAATCAAACAAAATACATATATAAAAATACCAAAGACAAATCCAGAGAGAGACCCTATGTAAGCTGTGAAAATGAGTTCAGAGTATTCGAAAATTACTTTTTTCTAATTCAAATTTTTTTACTCTGGTAAACTTTGAAAAATATTTTTCACACTGTAAAATTTTTATAGGAACACAGCTAGGAAATTCTCCTATTGTCATGCAATCCTAAGCTTAAAGTTTGCGAAATCTAGTTTTTGCTTCTTCTTTTTCTTCTTCTTTTTTTATTTTAAGCCTTTTAATTTAACTTATTGACCCCAGTATTTTTGCTACATCCATTGCTAGGATCAAATCGTTATTCTTTTCAAAAGCATTCCTTTAACCTGAGGTCAAACAAATGTGAAATATGAGGAAGTTATAAATAGACTGAAATCTAGAACAACCATAACCTTGATGTACTTTATCTAAATTTTTATAACTTTGAAGTGCACCGAATACAGAAAGAATGCAGAGCTTTTCTTTTCCAGCCAGAGAAACCACACACACAAAAAGAATAAAAAATGATCTCTTTCTCATTTCTGTAGTCAATTTCTCAACCCAAAAAAAGAAAGTGGGGGAGGATTTAAGTCAATCCAACAAAAATAAACTGTTGCTACTGTTTATTGAGAAAATAATTCCTTGAGATTTCTTTTTCCCCAAAGAACTAAAAAAAAAAAAAAAAAATCATAAAGAAGATCTCTGGCTTAGTTTATTTCCTAGAGGAAAAATTGTTTAACATCTGTTTATTTTGTAAAACCTACCAATAGCAAGTGGGCCCATAAAATTCCCCCCTTTTTTGTGTGTGGTGGGAAAGAAGCAGGGGGCAGGCTAAGTTTGGCCTGCAGTTGTAATATAGTTTGCTGCCTGGAATTGCCCAGTCTTGTTTGGTTTCTATAAGATTCCCAAGGTCCATGAACTCATGTGTCCCAGATGAATAGCCCAAAGGGAGAGGCTTGGGTTGGATGGTTGGAGTGAGACCAGACAGTGGAAGACTTTGAAATCCAGGCAGTAGAGTCTAGACTTGACTCTCTGTGCAGTGGATTGGGTTGACTCCAGTTCTCCCCCCTCTCTACATTTACACCTTTCCATAGGCTCAGAGTAGGTACAGTATCTCTCCTTGTCCCTTGACTTTGCGCTTGGCCAATGACGACAGTGTATCAGTTCCAGCTCTAGGCCTCGTGAGGCCTCACATCTTTCTGCATCATTGTGAGAAGAGCACACCCTGGCAAAGCCCACCAGGAAGAGGCGGAGGGGGAGGAAGGACCCGTGGAACAGAGCTTCCCCACAGACCTGCAGTAGAAACAAACCTGCCCCAGCAGAAAGCAGAGCCCCCAGTCCAGACTGGCTGAACCTCAGCAGACATATAAACGCTTGCCACTAATAAGTACCCATCGTGTTACACCCCTGAGTTTTGGAAGGCTCTGCTGTGCTGCATCATTGTACTAATACAAACTGATACACACCTTTAACCAAAATAAAAATCATTAAAAATTTTTTTTAAGAACCTATACTTTAGGGAGTTTAACGTGTGGCTGTGTACAGGATGGATGAGATGGGGGAGAGATAGTATAGTAATCCGCCTGTCAGGTGATGAGCCCAGAACACGTGTGGAGGCAGCAGGTACAGGATGAGGCAAGACACTGACAAAGGATTCACGGTTAGAGAAATGCAAATTATGTAAAACGAGATTCCCCTTTACACCCACAACACAGGAAAAATTAGAAAGTCAGATGATAGCAATTGCTGAGAACGGTGTAGGGAGATGGAAATTAGCATGCAATGCAGATGGGAGCATAGACTATGCTATCTTCCGGAGAGCAGCTCAGCAGAACTCAGTAAAATTCCTATGTGTACACCCCATGACCCAGCAATCCCATGCCTGGGTGCAACTCAGAAGTTTACCCAGGTCCATAAGAGGAGGTAGATAAGGATGCTCATCCCAGCAGTTTGTGGGAGCAGGCTGTTGGCGACAACCTAGTAACATCAAAGGGAAGGGCAGACAAACTGTGCTGGGTGCAATCTGTTGGGGGCTATGCAGCAGTTAGTAATGAACAAGAGGTATGTATAGCTGCATGGGTAGGTCATGCTGTGGAGGAGAGAAAAATGAAAAGAGAATGAGACCCATAGCCCAATACTGTATGTATGTATATATGTAGGGATGTGTGTATGTGTGTGTGTGTATATGTGTGTGTGTATATATATATATATGTATATATAAGTATATGCCTGTATTTTTCAGAATTATGTACATATGGACATATTCAAGGACATACACCAAACATATTACAGGAGGATGGAGTAAAGTGGGAATGGGAGTGAGGTTTGGAAATAAAGAAAAAAATAAGAGAAGGGTCTTACATATACAGATGATACTAGTGGAATTAGCTAAATTCTGGTACCTGAATTCCAAACATATGGGTGTGAACTTTCATCAGAGAAAGTGGTGGCAGCTTCCAGACTGGAGGGGAACTTGAGTGAAGGGACAGGACTAGAGATGGTTTGAGAGCTCGCCATAGAGTGTTACCACTGGAGCTCTAATATGAATGAACTTTCATTTGATAAATATGTGACTTCACTGGTTCTTCCATTGCAGTATATCCCATTTGTGCCAGCTATCGATTTATTGCCTCTCAGGGCTCCAAATCCACCTTACTTTGCCCTGCCCTGTGACACAGGAGCTGGAACCCTATAAACATGTCTCCTTTGCCTCCTGTCCCAATGGTAAGTTTTATCAGTAGCAGGGACGGGAAGGACACTGCAGGTGAAAGGGACTTTTTTCCCCCTAGTTTCAGTGTCTTTTTTCTTGTTGCTACAGTGTAAAAGCCAGTGGGGCCAGCGGGAGACCCAGTGACATACACAGTCTGAGAAGTTTCACTGTCACTCCAGCAGTGGCCTCCCAGGGTATTTCACCAGCACCCTAACTGCTTTGCCAGGGGGATCCAAGCACCCCAGCAAAATGCTACCCCATCCAGTGGCCTCGATCATACCCTCCCCAATGAGTTCTTAACCTGTATGTCTTCCTTGGATAATTTGCCTCTGCTCTAGAGGTAGTGATTTCTCCCTATAGCTGTGATTCCTGTGTCTTTAGAGTTCTCTTTACAGTTAATTCTCTCTTAGCAATTTAGTCATCTCTATGCTAAATTTTCCCCGTTCAAATTACTGGTGTGGTTTCTCTTCCAACTGGACCCTTCGCACAGTAAAGCAGGAAACAGCACAACACAAGCCTTTCCATGCTTCTCACCCTTCACAGCTGACTTTCACTGTCTCCTTTGTCTTCTTGATCCATTGCAATCAGAAACTTCATTGATAAATTCCTAACTGTCCAAAAGTCATCTTTCAGACCTCTTCTCTCTTAATTCCTTCTCCCTGATACCTACCATGTTTCAGACCATTCCTTTCGAAGCCAATATGGTTCTATACGGTAGCAAGAGCTACCATGTTGGAGTTGGACAAAACTGCTTTGAAGTCTCAGCTCTGTCAGTTACAAGTCTGGTGATCGTAATCTTTGTGAGCCTTGGTCAGCCTTCTCATCTGTAAATTGGGGAATAATGATGTTGACACGCAGGTCACAGATTATTTTAAAGAATAAATATGGTAATTTATGTAAAGCATCAAAGCATAGGGCCTGGCAAATAGTAGGCGCTCAACAAATGCTGGCTCCCGTATGTTAATGGCCCTCCACCATCCCCTCCCCAGTGGATCTTAGGCTCCCTTCTACAGCACCTTCCTTGGGCAATGTTACCACACAGGAGACTCTTAACTACCACCCACTTACTCGGTCATGCCTTCTAGATCTATCTTCCTCCGAGACCTCTCTTCTAACCCAGCGAGGGGTCTAACGTCACCTGAGCACCTTATCACACCTACAACCCCCTTGCGAACCCCCCAACACCGAGCACTTTCTTGCCTGCACCTCCATGTGTCCTGGCCACAGCTGACCAGCCAGGGACAGGCACTCCAGCAAGAGCTATACCTCGAGACCGGCCACAGCAAGCCTCCACCCAAAGCTGGGGGTCTCTCTACTGACACCGTGACCCTGGAGACCCGGTAGTCCCTCTCTGTGGGCTCTTTTAGTGTGAGACAGACAGGAACGTGGTATGCGCAGCCAGAACTGAAAGAAAACAAGAAAAGCCAATTTGCAGATCCCTCATGGCAATCACGCCTAGGGGTAGGCAGTGGCATTGAAGAGAAGGAGAGAGAGTCACAGAAGCAGCAGAGATGTAGCAAAGCCCCGTTATCGGGAGTGGAGTTCCCATAGAGCCAGCAGCAAAGGACACCCCGTGCTGGGCAGCTGGAGCGGCTGGGGGCTCCTGCTTGTCGTGAAGAACGTGCCATGACTCCAGGGAGCCTAGATGCTGAGGTGACTTCCTGTCTCTCCTACTTCCCATTGCTTCACTTCACTCATTCATTCTGTCTCTGTCACTCTCTCATAGAAATAGCTTTATATAGCTTTTTCCCCCCTGACTGTAGTAGGAGATGCTTATGATCATGGTCTTTACAATAAGTGCTGCCACCTGAAAAAAACCTGAAAGGGTCTTTGCTCCTTACAACCTGAAGGGGCTTAACAACATCCCAACAGAGCTTCAGGCTTGTCTAGATCCATCTGCCAAACTGACCATAGGAGACCCTTCCCTGGATGTCTGCTGAACATGTGCATGAATGCATACACACACACACATGCACGCACACGCACACACACACTAGCAGGGGGATAAAGGAAGAATGAGCCAGGACGGGACACAGTAAAGAAGCAGCTAGAAAGGCAGGTAAGTGCCTTAAGACAAGGCACTGAGCAGATGCCAGTAGATTCAAGCTCTGGTTCTCAGACAGCATCAGAATCACCTCAATGGCTTGTTCAACCTCATCTTGCTGGGTACCTCCCCACCCGCTGCAGTTTCTGATCCAGCAGGTCTGGGTCCAGGCCTGAAAATATGCAGTTCTAACAAGTTCTCAAGTGATGCTGCTGTTGCTGACTGGGGAACCACACTGAGAGCCACCAGAGTTTCAAGAAGAAGTGAATGGCTAAGGAAATCGAATACCTCAGAGGCTTGGCGTGAAGTACTGGACAGATTGAGGAAATGTCTATGCTGTCAGTTCAGATAGTGATTTCCAGAGAATAGCAGATTGGTGGCTTCCTGTCCCCTGAAAAAATACCAAAAAAGCTATTCCTGTCCCCTGGGAATACCCCATTGTCAAAAGCTGCAGGCAGCGTGGGTGAGCCCTCTTCATTAAAGCTGTCATCAATCACACTGCCCCAGTGCCCAGCCCTGACTAGGACAGTCGCAGTGGGTTAGCGGGTCAGTCAGCGTTTGTCACCCTCAGCATCCTGCACTTTTAACCAAACCCTCAGGTCAAAAGCCTTCAGTGCGATAAAGGCATTCGTGGTCTGAATCCACATTTCAATAGAACAGAAACTGAAAATAAGCAAAATCACTTTGAAAGGTGATTAAGAGAGTCACCCCTTGAAAACAGCTATCATTTGTCCATCATCCAGGTTAGAGGTCAAAATAGGAACGAGGAAGCAAAGGCTCTACAGCTCCCTCAGATGGACATTTTAATTTCAATTCTGTCCCCACTTTAGAGCACATTTCATTACTTGCTGAATATGGGAAGTTATTGGTTGCCTACCGTTTAGTTTCCTAGAGTTGCCATAGCAAATTAACACAAAACAGGTGGCTTAAAACAACAGGGGGACTTCCCTGGCGGTCCAGTGGTTAGGACTCCGTGCTTCCACTGAGGAGGGCCCAGGTTCGATCCCTGGTCGGGGAACTAAGATCCTGCAAGCTGTGCAGCACAGCCAAAACAAAACAGAACAAAGCCCAAATCAAGGTGTCAATAGGGCCACACCCCCTCTGAAACATGTAGGGGAGGGTCTTTCCTCACCTCTCCCATCTTCTCGAGATTTGCTGGCCATCCTCCGCATTCGCTGGCTCGCAGCAGACATCATCACCCCAGTGGCTCTTAGTCATCACGTGGCATCTCCCTGTGTGTCTCTGCCCTCACATGGCGCTCTCCTCCTCTTATGAAGACACCAGTCATACTGGATTAGGGCCCACCTAACGCCAGTATGTCCTCGTCTTAACTAATTCCATCTGCAAGGACCCTATTTCTAAATAAGGTCACATTCTGAGGTAGAGGGAAGGGGGAGGGGGGCGGGTAGGACTTCAACATGTCTTTTCTGGGAGGACACAATTAACCCATATTATCTACCCAGGACCCTTTACTCTTTCCTGATGAAACCCAAGTTTTCCCAGGATTTCCCTGGCAGTCCAGTGGTTAAGACTCTGCGCTCCTAATGCAGGGGGCCTGGGTTCAATCCCTGCTCAGGGAACTAGATCCCACATGTTGCAACTAAAGATCCCACACGCCACAACTAAGGCCTGGCGCAGCCAAATTTATCTAAAATCAAAAACAAACAAACAAAAAACCCAGGTTTTCCCAAAAGCATGTTAACTGATACAACTATGAACAAAAATATCCAAGCTGAGACTGGGAAGACCCTGCCCATGTGGCAATTGCTTGTCCCAACAAGTCATTCCTGTGCAAAAAATAGGTACTTGGGGTAACCCCCAGACTGTTCTCTTGAAGAGCTTACGGCTATGGGGACTCTGGGCAAAGTGACAAGCCTTTACGAGATGGGCACATCAGAAGGCCATATATAGTCGTGGCACATCTCAGATCATTAGTGTGCCAATTACCTGCTTTCCTGGATTTACCCCATTAGTTGGGGCAAGGTTGATCCTTTAAAAAAAAATCTATCTAAGCTCTTGTAATAAAGCCTAACATATAATAGGCACTTAAACTGCATAAATTTTCAAATATTGTTAAATATGTTTATTTTGCTAAATCCTTTTTCTGCCCCATTGTGAGCAGTTATCTGCCTATGCCACAGAAAGAGTGAGAAAGTATTTTACTAAAGGAGCAGATACTGGTTTTCCCAACTAGGAACCGAGGCAATGGATGCAGAGCCTGAGGGACAGCTGTGGGTGCTCAGGCTGGGACCACGTTCAGTGTTTTTGCAAGTAGATTAAACAAGACAAAGTGGCAAATGCTGACACAGAAAATGCTGGAATGTTGGCAGAGAGTCTGTGTTTTTCCTCAGGCACCAAGTAATAGTGGGTCCCCAGGGATTTGGATGGGGCTCAAGGGGGGCTCAAGTGGGGCTCAAGTGGCCTTGGAAGGAGGTCGGCTAATAGGATGACTTTAGCTCAGCCCAGGAAAGACCGCGTGGACCAGACCTGCAGGGGTTTGACCCATAAAGTTGGGTGCAAACTCAAGGAGACTTTCATGGACCCACTTACACATTGCAAAACAGATATGCTAGGAAAATTGTTAAAGATTTGGAAATGGGCAAAAGAGATTATTAGTATCCTTCCAATAAAATGCTGGGGTGTTTTCTCCTGACCATAAAGGAGTACCAGATCCTATAAGGGTGTGTGCACCTCTGACTGTCTTTGATTGGACTAGTATACACTTCTGTAGAGATAGAAGTAAACTTGTAGAAAATGGATAGTCAGGCAAACGTTTCCTGTCTCTAGCAATGCCAATGAGTCCTGTTCACAGTAACGCAGAAGAATCTTATCCAGTAGAGAATATAAATCCCTGTAAGTCTCAATCTCATTTGACCTGGTTATAGCCTCTTACTTGTTCTTTCACTAATTAATAAGTTAACTAAAATCTTTAACATGCAAGCAGTTTATATTTGTCTGAGTCACATTTTACCTTTCAGGATATTACACTTTAACAGTTAAAGAGGTAAATAGGAGTAAAGTGAGGATGGCATGGATGCCTGGAGTCTCAAAGTTTCAACATAGACGTAGTAACTATGGAGAAAATCAAGCCAGTGTTGGGGAGGGATGAGAAAGTAACATGTTGGGGAAAAAATTCAAAAGCAGTGAAGTCTGTCATTGGACCTTTCCGATTCTCTTTTCTCTAACCTCCTAACACCCTAACTTTCCTCATCTTGCTGACCCAAGGCTACATAAATATCCTCTCTAGAGACCCTACCAGGGTCTGAACCCACCCCTCCATCCCCAAGATCCAAAATTCCTTTTTCCTTTCCCAGCAAGACCCTCTGCCTAACTAAGAGGCTGAAACTGAGTACAACTCCTCAAGGGTATTTTTTTCTTTCCTTTTTGAGAAAAAAAATTTTTAATTTTAGATTTATGCCAAACTGGTGAAACTGTGGTAGAATATATAACATGATAGCTACCATTTTTAAGAGTACAGTTTAGTGGCGTTAAATACATTAAAAATACTGTATAAATATCATCACTATCTATACCTAAAATTTTTTTCATCTTCCCAAACACCAACTCTGTAGCCATTAAACGATAACTCCCACCCCTGTTAAGTCCTACCCTACTTTCTGTCTCTATGAATTTGACTACTCTAGGTACCTCATATTAATGAAATCATACAATATTTGTCCTTCTGTGACAGGCTTATTTCACTGAACATAGTGTCTTCAAGGTCTGTCCATGTTGTAGCATGTGTCTTAATTTCCTTCCTTTTTAAGACTGAATATTCCATGGTATGAATATACCACATTCTGTTTATCTGTTCATCTGTTGGTGATCATTTAGGTTGTTTCCGCCTTTTGGCTAATGTGAATAATGCTGCTATGCATTTTTTCTCTTCTTTTTAAATTACTTGGCCAGAAGAAGTTTTAAAAGCTCTCTCACTGGGGCAGTGTGTGCAGTTTGAAGACTAGGAATTCCACTTTGGCTTGCCCTCATCTTCTCACAAACTAGGATCTGCAACCTGGCATCCTGCTGCTGAAAGATGGCTGCCCTCCAGCATACTTTCCTGCAGCACATGCCAAGGAATGCTTGCTACCTCCCCTCGCTCCCCATCCTATTAGCTGGTATATTAGTTTTGTACGGCTGCCATAACAAAATATCACAAACTGGGTGGCTTAAAAAATAGAAATTAATACCCTACAGTTTTGAGGCCAGAAGTCCAAGATCAAGGTGTTGACAGGTTTGGTTTCTCCTGAGGCCTCTCTCCTTGGCTTCTAAATGACTGTCTTCCCTCTAGGTGTGTCTGTGTTCTCATATCCTGTTCTTATAAGGACACCAGTTATATTGGATTAGGGCCCACCCTAATGACCTCATTTAACTTAATTACCTCTTTAAAGGACCTATGTCCAAATACAGTCACATTCTGAGGTACTGGGGGTTAGAACTTCAACATATGGATTGGTGGGGGGGACATAAGTCAGCCCTAAACAGCTGGTTCAGGGTTGAACCAGATTGCCAGCATATCACTCTCACACACACTCAAAGTTTTTTGTTTATTTATTTTTTATTTGACTGCACCATGTGGCACGTGGGATCTTAGTTCCCCGACCAGGGATAGAACCTGTGCCCCCTGAATTGCAAATGCGGAGCCTTAACCACTGGTCCACCAGGGAAGTCCCAACCCTGAAAGTTTTTACTCTGCTGGTTTGATGAAATTGGGCTTATGGAATAGGTGAGCACTTTTATTGACATAGCCTGGAATCTGCTTAGTGGACAAAAAACCACTTAAGACCAAACCAAAACTGCAGAAATCCCTAGAAGGAAATTTCATTAACTTACTGACTCAACTGCATCCCAGGACAGGGTTTTCTGGCTGCTTCCTAAGAAGAATGTCAGGATGCTGCCAGCGAAGGTGGTAATGGGGGTGGGAAGGAAGCTGGTTGTGGACTTTGTGATTTGGGGTAAACTGCTTAACTTACTGGGGCTTCAGTTTCCTCTTCTGTGAGATGGAGGGTCTCTTTAGGCCCTTCCTGAGTACTCAAACATGGGCATCACCTGGAGCTGGTGAGATGTGCAGAATCTCTGGACCCATTCCAGGCCCGCTGAATCAGAATCTGCATCTTAAGATCTCCAGGTGATTCACACGCACGTGGAAATTTGAGAGCCACTGATTTAAGACTTGTTGGGTCTGGCAGTCACAGAGGGAGATCAAGGAGCCGGTCACTATGAAACAATTTCTCCCCTCCTTCATTTCGTCCCCTCAGATAGCAGGTTGGAGGAAAGATGTTCATCCCTGCTTCTAAGCTGCTGTGAATACAGGTAGGAAAGGCTCTCATCCTATAGGCAGCTGTCACCCCATTCAGAGCAGAAAATAAGGGTTCAAACGCAATGGCCCCCCCGCCACTTGCTAATAATCCTTGGCTGAGAGATTCAGGAAATGAGCAAAGACCAACAGGATTACTGGGTTAACTTCAGAACTCCCCCCCACCCCACCCCATCTCCACCCTGCAATCTGACATAGATTCATGTTATAAAAAAGGAGAGCTGAACTCAACAGTAAAAAACAATCCAATTCGCAAATGGGCAACAGACATGAACAGACATTTCACCAAAGATGGCAAATAAGCACATGAAAAGATATCCATTATCAGCAGCCGTAGGGAAAATACCAATTAAAACCACAATAAGATGTCACTACAGGGACTTCCCTGGTGGTCCAGTGGTAAAGAATCTGCCTTCCAATGCAGGGGATGCGGGTTCGATCCCTGGTCGGGGAACTAAGATCCCACATGCCGCGGGGCAACTAAGCCCGTGCGCCACAACTACTGAGCTCATGCGTCTCAACAAGAGAGGCTGCGTGCCGCAAACTACAGAGCCCACGTGCTCTGGAGCCTGTGCATAACTGCAGAACCCACATGCCCTGGAGCCCACGTGCCACAATTAGAGAGAGAAAACTCACACGCCACAACTACAGAGAAGCCCGCGCACTGCAATGAAGACCCGATGCAGCCAAAAATATAAATTATATAAAATAAATACAAAAAAAGATGTCACTACATACCTATCAGAACATAAAACAATAGTGACACCAGCAAATGCTGGTGAAAATGTGGAGAAACTGGACCTTTCATATGTTCCCAGTGGGAATGTAAAATGGTACATCCACTCTGTAAAACAGTTTAGCAGTTTCTTATAAAACTAAACCATTAAAAAAAAAACAAAAAAACTAAACCATTTGACCCTGTGATTTCATTCTTGGGCATTTATCCCAGAGAAATGAAAACTTATGTTCACAAAAAAACCTGTATAAAAATGTTCAGAGAGGCTGTATTCGTATTAGCCCCAAACTGGAAATAACCCCAATGTCCTTCAATGTGGGTAACAAACTCTGGAACATCCACCCTCTGGAACTTTCTCAGCGATAAAAAGAGTGAACTGCTGATGCACAATACAACCGGGATGAATCTTCAGAGACTTATACTGAGTGAAGAAAGCCAGTCCCAAAGGTTACATACTGCTTGAGTCCATTTAAATGATATTCTTGACATGACAGAATTACAGAAATGGAGAATGGATTAATGGTGGGAGGAGGACACAGGAGGTGAGGATAGCTATACAAGGCCAACCTGAGGGATCCTTGTGGTGATGGAAATGTTCTGTACCTTCATGTATCAATGTCAATGTCCTGATTTTGATATTGTGCTATGGTTTTGCAAGATGTTATTACTGGGGGGGAACTGGGCAAAGGGTACGTGGGGTCCATCTGTGCTGTGTTTTACGATTGCATATAAATTTACAATTCTCTCAAAAGAGAGACAGAGAGAGATAAAGAAAGAAAAAAGAAATTATTCTTTAAAAAAAAAAAAAAAAAAGAAAGACATAGAGACCTGGGTCCTGGTCCTCATTAGAGAAATGTGCTTCAATTCTTTGCCAGTTGAGGAATTCTGGTGCTTCTGCTGGGTGTGAGTGGGAAGGGAGAAGGTCAGAGAAGGGGAAAAGGAGGACTTTTTTTTAAAAAAAATAAATTTATTCTATTTATTTTTGGCTGTGTTGGGTCTTCGTTGCTGCCCCTGGGCTTTCTCTAGTTGCGGCGAGCGGGGGCTACTCTTCATTGTGGTGCACGGGTTTCTCATTGCGGTGGCTTCTCTTGTTGTGGAGCACAGGCCCCAGAGCACGCGAGCTTCAGCAGTTGCAGTAAGCAGGCTCCAGTAGTTGTGGCTCCCGGGCTCTACAGCGCAGGTTCAGCAGTTGTGGTGCATGGGCTTAGTTGCTCCGCGGCATGTGGGATCTTCCCGGACCAGGGCTTAAATCCGTGTCCCCTGCACTGGCAGGATGATTCTTAACCACTGCGCCACGAGGGAAGGCCAAGGAAGACGTTTTATTTATTCTCTAGAAAGCCCTACATTTCTAGGCTAAGTAGACAAGTGCTTGGACCATCCTTCCTCAGGAAATAACTGGTTGCCAAAGTCCAGCCAAACCTCAGAACCCGCCAGAAATCCTAAGAAACTACAAAACAGATCTTCTGTGCCCTCGTGGGCACCACATGTCAGAAGCCCTGTTTGTCAGCAGGATGGGCCTGGGGGACACTGCTCTGCAGCCTCCAGATGTGGGAGAAGTCTGTCTGGGGTGTTCCTTCAACCACACACTACCAGGAGGCTAGGCCTGGCTCAGCTGTTCTTTCATCAAGGCCCTGGGCAGCTTCTAAGACCTGCCTTTGGCTGAGGGCCTCATCAAATTCTACTTGAAGAGGGAGTTTGTGGGACAGGTCATCTCCCTGAGGACTGCCGGGTGCCCAGTCGGAGGGTTCTGGAACTTCCCTCCCACCACATCCCTTGGCATCCCACCTACTTGAGTCTTGCCCCTTCAGTGTTTACAGGGTGCTCACAGACTAGTGGAACTTCAGCTTCTTGCCCTGCCCGGTGCAGACAAGGATAGTAAAGGCATGAGCCAAGGGCGACACCTTGAGCTGCCCTGCAGTTCACAGTGCAAGTGGCAGGATGACAGGAGTCAGGCTCCATAAACGGAGAGCAAGTCACTGTGCTCCCTTTTCCTCCCCGCCTTTTTCTGTCTCAAAGACAGTTGCCGTTCAACTGCCACACCCTCTCCTGTATTTTATTCATGTTTTCTGTTCACCAGAAAGCCAGCAGATTGGGCTCCTCCATCAGCAGGCCCCAGTCAATGAACATTGCTGTGTCAATCTCCAGTGGTTTCCACCACCATTCCTTGCCTTCACTCAAGTGGCCTGGGGCTCGCCTCCACCGCCCAGTTGGCAACTGAAACCCTCAGAACGCACCACAGGTTAGCTTCTTCTTGCCGGAAGCAGGATCAGGGTATATGGGGCCCCCATCTCCCCGCAACGCTCACATCTTCCAGCAATTTCTCTCCTTCCTATAGCAGCCACGTTACGATTTTAAGAAAATAAAGAGTAATATGCTACTCTGGATAACGCATACATAGAACATCTAGAGAAGCTGGTGAAATCAGGATAAAGATTGCAATGCCAAACCACTCTGTTTGAGTAACTAGAACATTGAGAGGACCAGAGGAACTGTGGCTTAACGTAAAATGACATCCTTACCCAACTCCCGTTTAGCCTTTCATCATTTGCTGACAGAATTTCACATACGTTTACTCGCACATACCTCATAGCAGTCTGAAGAGTAAATATTTGAATGTAAGTGCAAGTCAGATGGGATCAAAGGGGACTTTACAGATTTTTCACAGCTCTGAAAGGTAGGCTGCATCTTCCAGTGGAAGAGGGCAGCTCATGGGCACTGTGTAGGGTCTGCGCTTCCTTCCCTCGGGGCGCATTTCACCAGCAGCACCTTGGGCTTTGGTTGGTGGGGGTCGCCACAGCTTCCTGGGACCATCCTAGGAGGCCAGGGCGCAGCAGGGTGAGCCTGGGGAATTGCCAGAACCTGGAGCCTGAGCTGGGAGTGTGTCTGAGGCACCTGTGCACCTGGGCTTCCGGCCACAGCCTAGGACAGTGAGGGAGGACACGGGGTGTCCCTTCAAACCCCGGAGGGGCTGCTCCAGAGCGTGAAGTCAGCCACCTTGGGGGAGCAACGACGAGGTGCTGAGAAGGAACTACTCCCCAGCTGTTCACACCGATCCTTGGATTTTTTTTCCCCTGGGAAACAAAGCTCATTTCACTGTTACATGGTTAAAAATGCAACCACCCTGACATGGATGTAAAAACAAACAAACAAAATTCACACCTGAGGTAGAAATAAACCACATTGTGGCTTCTTCTGAAATTAAGCTTTGATAAGACTGGGTGGGGAGGGTAGGTGGAGAGAAAGCCGAGGACGGGCACCCAGCTCCTGAGGCAAACGGTGCACGTGAGTGTGTGTGCACAAGTGCACATTTTAGCCAGGCATCAGGTTGTTTTTAAGTCCCTTTTCCAGAGATCAGTAACAAGGGGCCACATTTCTGCATAGCAATTCATGGAATCAGATGCTGCATCCATGAGCTGGGATCTTTTACTACATCTCTTGTCATTGTGTACTGTCTCTGGGCAGTTGAGCTGGAGCAACTACTCAGCTATGGGACAAGAGAATTTTCTCTTCAAGTTTCTTTCCCCAGACAGATCCTAAGAGGTGGTCTGTACCACTTTACAGATTTATTAAATGTCAACGAGGTGACTTTTGTAACAGTGATGCTTTGTACTAATATACCAAACATACCCAAGAAAAATACAAACCCCACAGCTGCTTTCTTAAAACTCTCACGCCAATTCTGAAACCAGATACTATTTTTTTTTCCAGATACTATTGTCAGTTAAATAGGAATCAAAAAAGAGGTTTCAGGTAGGTAAATTAAAAACGAAGTTTCAGTTTCTGGAAAGAAACCGTTAACAATGATTGTCTCCAGGGGAGAAAAGTCAGTGACTGAGGATAAAAGCAGACTTACTTTTCTCTATATTCTCTTGTCCATTTTGAACTGTTTACCATGTCCATGGATTACCTATTCCAAAGAAAAATTTGTATTAAAGTAAGTGAAAATTAAATATTCAGAATCTAAACTGAAACTGTGAATACAGACTATCCCTGTTAAAGTGCTTTTTCTTAAACCTTCAAAATAAAGGGAAACAAGCTCTGCTATTTAAAAAAGCCCTCCCTCCTGCACCCCCCGCATCTCAATTGCTGTGTATAATTCCTTTGAGGAGCAGAGTAACCATGTGTGGGAGTTAAAAATGCATTTAATCATTTCCCCCCAAATTTGACAGAAGTGTGGCAAGGAGGGCCATCTGTTTTATTTGAATGAGAAATGACCCAGCATTCTGATTTCAATTAGCCTCTTTGTAGCTTTATGTCTGAGCTGGTTCCATGGGTAACAGTTCAAACTAAGTGTAGAGAGAAGCTGGCCAAGTTCTGCCAGTGCTGATTTGTTTTAACAACTGTCAATGAACATAGAACAAGTGTACAAGACGATGTTGCTGGAAGCACATTAAAATGCAAAATTTTACAGAATCAAAACCCCACATTCTGGAATCTGAGAGCTAAACAAAATATTGAAATAGTGTCTTTATATCATTATATCAAATAATTTAAATATTTAAAATCAGTATCACTTCTTAGTTTCAAACGACAAATATACACCTACGACATGCAAAAGTCCTGTTATGCCGCGGGCCTGAACCGAAGATGATACAAGTAATGGTTCCTGCCCTTGAGAAGTGTGTGATCTATTTGGAAGGATAAGCCTGCAAAGTTATACAATAATTTGAGTAATATTTAAGACAATAATAGAACTGTCAAACATCAACATCAGTACTGAAAATATTATTATGAATTCTGAGGACGGAAAAGGAATACTTTAGTCAAAGGCTTTATATTGGAAGGGACACACACCGCAGGTTTACAAGGGTGGGTGCACTCCCTCTAGAATGGTCAAAGGTAACCCAATGATGCAACACTGCATTGGTGATGGTCCAAAGCCACTCCCATAGCTCTAGGGAAGCCAGCCTGAACCTCAGCTCCAGTTGTCACTGCCTCCCAGGGTGTGTTTGTCAAAAACACCAGATTTCTGGGCCCCCATCCTGCACAGGTTGACCGCCCAGTTCTCTGATAAATTCACGTAATGGGTCTCAAGGAAGTCATATGAATGGGGGAGGGGGAGAGTCATTTTTGATGGCAGCTAGTTTGTGCAATTACTGACATGCAATTTACTGGAAGTGTAACTGATCCACACTTTCCCACGGCACTCAGGTGTCCCCAGTCCTTACCATCTGCTTTCTTGATGTCCTTGTGACCTTGGTTCTGCAGCTTCAACAGTTTCTCAACATGTCCCTCCTCAAGGAGTCGGCCAGTTCTCCAAAGCCACATCATCCAGGGCAGAGGAGTCATGGTGGTGATGGCCACTGAGAGGTGACCCTGTGGCAGGGCCCTGGCTCAGCCGCAGAACCACGGGATGGATTCTGAGTCCCCAGCTCCTTCCACCCGAGCACTGCGGAAGCAGGAAACAGGGAACTTTCCACAGTGCGGCTAACCCAGCCCCACCTGCTTAGTTTACTGCTGTACATGAGACAGTCCCAGTCAACATGCTGCAAAACGGTTATTTCTTAACTCTAGGAAATCCAAATTAAGACAATGTAATCATAAAGAAGAAGAATTGCTAGTCATTGTTAATGTACAGATCATAAAAACTGATTTTTTAAAAAAATAAAAAATACTGTATTTTGAAAAACAGGTAAAAAATATGAAATTCTTAATGGTAATGCAGTAAGGCTCATATTAACTACTATACTTACATAATTTATCTGGCTAGATATGCATGATTAAAATTTCTGTTACTGCCTAATAGTGAAAAATTTTAGTTTTGTTACAAAGCCCAGGAGACTGGAATTTCATTTTGCTCAAAACTCAGAAAGTATTACATTAGCAAAAATCAGTAAAATCTGATATAATAGTATAAATCATTAAAAACACCATTGGTAAATGGATTTACAGAATCTCCATGAATATGCAATGAAGACGTTTTTACAATATTTATTAAGATAACAATTTTATAAATTGAAAGACTCAGAGGCACATAGTTTAAAAGGCCAATACCATGGGAATAATGAAGTCAACACAGAAAAGAAGATATGAACAGTTACAACCAAGACAAGATTTTTTTAAAAGCCACATCCCCCCAATACACATCATACGAACTATCCTTCAAAATTACCATGATAAAAAGTTACTTCCTTCAAAGAAAAATAATTCTTTCCACCTACCAAGCCTAGAAAATCCTATTTACAATGAACTGTCCTGTATTTCATCAGTATTGTTTAATATGGCCTCTTCTATTTTGTCACTAGAAGTACTGAAAATTTTATAGCTATTATATTTACAAATACACATAATATTTAAATTTGCTCTTCACTGAGAACAACTGAATATATACTTAATCAAATCACAATACAAATGTTTTAGTGTTGATAATACATTCTGTGGAGACAGGTGTATGAGGAGAGCTGTATTTAGAATTATGTTGTTTCTGAAGGATTACTAGGCCAATAAGTCTGATAAAACTCAAGGTAGTCACAAAAACAGGTCTTCGTTGATGAAGAATTTAATTTATTTCTGTTTTAACTGGACACACGGGGCTTCTTCAGTCAACCTTCACCACACTGTATATTTTGGTAACAAACCAAAAGCATGCAAAGAAGCCAATTGTTCCTATAAAAGAAAAAACAAAAATAAATCCCTTTTCAAAGGCAGCTTCATGATTTACACAAAAATACAGGCTTAAAATGATTGGTTCCTTAAAAAAAGTCACAAAACTATAAATCATTACTTAACAGGAATATCCCATAGATCCGTGAACTTTTTTGAAATATACAGAACTATAAACTACAGAATAATTCAAATCAAATTTCTTACAGAAATTGATAGAAAAAAACTTTTTATGCTATAAGATTATTGAAAGCTTTCTGTAATATATTCTTTTTCTTATTACATGGAAAAGGCTAAAATTGAAGATGAAAAGGATGCCAATTTTACTTTTCTATTTAAGAATATTTTCATTTTTTTTCCCCACGTCTTTTTTTGGGAGTATAATCGCTTTACAATGTTGCACTAGTTTCTGCTGTATAACAAAGTGAATCAGCTATATGTATACATATATCCCCATATCCCCTCCCTCTTGCACCTCTCTCCCACCCTTCCTTAAAAAACTAAAAACAGAACTACCATACGACCCAGCACAGCAATACCACTACTGGGCATATACCCTGAGAAAACCATAATTCAAAAAGAGACATGGGGCTTCCCTGGTGGCGCAGGGGTTCAGAGTCCGCCTGCCAATGCAGGGGACACAGGTTTGTGCCCCGGTCCGGGAAGATCCCACATGCCACGGAGCGGCTGGGCCTGTGAGCCAAGGCCGCTGAGCCTGCGCGTCCGGAGCCTGTGCTCCGCAACGGGAGAGGCCACAACAGTGAGAGGCCCGCATACCGCAAAAAAAAGAAAAAAAAAAAAGAGACATGTACCACAGTGTTCATTGCAGCACTATTTACAATACCCAGGACATGGAAGCAGCCTAAATGCCCATCGACAGATGAATGAATAAAGCAGATGTGGCACATATATACAATGGAATATTACTCAGCCATAAAAAAGAAATGAAATTGAGTTATTTGTAGTGAGGGGGATGGACCTCGAGTCTGTCATACAGAGTGAAGTAAGTCAGAAAGAATATTTTCTTATCACAAAATGGAAAACTGCCATTTAATTAATTCAACATATGATGTGAATGGCTTAAATATCAGAATATCAGATTCACAGAGTAATTAAATGGGGATACTTTCTAAGTACAGTTAGCAGGAAGGATCAGTTTTCAAAGAATTATAATAAAATAACTCAAAAAGATTTTACAATGTGTTGAAAGTGATATGATTAGAATAGTAACAAAGGCACACCCCCTCTGAAATGAGAGGTGGTGTGGTACTGGAGGACAGAGCAGCTCTGTCATGAGCTGTGTGTATCATCTTTGGATTAGACACCTGGAATCTCCAAGCCCATTTCTTTATCTTATTTAAGAGGGATAATTTTATCTGCCCTATCTCCATAGACTGTTATTACAGTAAATGAGATGATTCATGAAAAAATACATGCCTTAATTTTCAGGTGCTTTCATCCCTCTAGATTCCAAAAAATCTGAATGCTAGATAGGTGACAAAAATGAGGCTCCAAGGGGTTACGTAACTGTCTAATGGCCTGTGGCTGGTAAGAAAGGCCAGAATTCAAATTCACTTTTTCTGACTTCAAGTGTAGTATTCTTTTAAACTACACCATGCTTAGATTTACTAAACATAAATTCAGAGACTCTGTTTTGCAAGAGAATATATATTAAATTGTGAAACTAACCCTTTTTTTTTTTTTTTTTTTGTGGTACACGGGCCTCTCACTGCTGTGGCCTCTCCCGTTGCGGAGCACAGGCTCTGGACGTGCAGGCTCAGCGGCCATGGCTCACGGGCCCAGCCGCTCCACGGCATGTGGGATCTTCCCGGACCGGGGCACGAACCCGTGTCCCCTGCATTGGCAGGCGGATTCTCAACCACTGCGCCACCAGGGAAGCCCGAAACTAACCCATTTTTAAAGCTGAGGCATAGCTTTTTTTCCAAGATTACCCCCTGAGAAATAGTCAATAGGTAGGGGTGCAGAAGAATACAGAAGGAGATATATACATGCCCCTTGTGGAAGCTTTATCTTTAAAGTTCCAACAGTTTTCACCATTGTTTTAAATGTAATATAAACAGAAAGTATTAAAGTAGATTTTCTAAGCCAAGAGACTATACATGGGCCATTACTACAGAAGTTGTGAATGTTATTATTCTCACATCATACATGTACCGAGTACCTATTCTGTGCACGTCAGGCACACTGTGTGTGTTTTGGAGGACACACAAATACACCTTTTGGATATTCAAAGGGTCATTATTAAGACTTGGGAGAGGTTGGGGTTAATTTTGGAAAAGTAATGGTGAAAACATAAATATATTTAAACAATATTATGGTTAGCAAGAACTTCAAGATAATAGAAGGTATTTTAAGATGAGAAAAAACATTTTATCATCATACTAGCAACCCTAAGAAAGTTAAGTTTATTTTGTTCTTAACAAAATACTTCTAGTATTTTATTTTGTTCTTAATATTGAATAGATATAGTGTACATACTAAAAGTGGCATCTTTCCTTATGTGACAGAACAATTATTTTGTCTTGTATAATAGACTGACTTAAATAAAAGGTGTCAGTTCAGAGTCCTGAAATAAATATGGATGTCCCCACTTTAGAAAAATGCAAGACACTGGAAGGGCTCAGCACTCCTACGTAGAGAACCTTTTCCACAAAGTGAAATACACTAAAAGTTACTGGCTTAACTGGTTGATTCAATTTGATGTGGCTCCAGAATTTAGATTACAAAATTTGTTTTACTCTAAGTAAGTAAAAATATGACACTTTAAATATCAAGAACAATAAAGTTCAGGTGATGGTTAAATTATCTTTATAACATATGCCTGGAAAAACAACAAGACGTTTACCAAGATCATTATTTTTTGTGTGTAGCAAGGAATAAATTACTCTATATATGCATGCATGGACACAAATACAGATGCACAAAAACAGTAATCCTTGTTTCACAGGCTATTACTGTTTTACAGACATTTATTAATTAAGACTTATGGCTATGGACCTAAATCTATCACATAGCATCAAGATATGCACCCCCCAACTCCTACCCCACTATGTCTGACCAATGAACGACCTGCAGTACAGAATTGATGTAAGTGCCTAAAGCTTGTTACATACTGACATAGCAACAGGGGTACTTCAAAACTCTACCTAATTTTCTTAAATGTTAACAGATGAGTAAAAAATAGAAAAGTTCTAATTTTTTAGAAAGTTTTTTTCTGGGACTTCCCTGGAGGTCCAGTGGTTAAGACTCCGTGCTTCCAGTGCAGGGGGCACAGGTTTGATCCCTGGTCGAGGAACTAAGATCCCACATGCCGTGAGGCCAAAAATAAAAACTTAAAAAAAAAAAATTTTTAAGTTTTTTTCTTTTGACTCCTATATTTCCTCACATAGCATGCAACACAATCTTAGATAAAATTTTAGATGTACATTTTTTATGACAAAGAAAGGTCCCTCCAATCTTTTTTTTTTTTTTTGGTGTAGCCCTTCCACAAATGCTGACCAAGCACCCACAGGGCTCTGAGATACAGAAAACTTATCTAGGTAGACAGAGAAGATATACACATAGAAATACCAATATAAAGCACACTGTGTCCCATTAGGTACTTGGATTTTAAAGTGGAGATATAAAACTGTAGTTTAAAACTTCTGGAATAAGGGATGTCCTATGATTATCTTTTCTTGATATCATTTATTTTCAATCTCATCTTGACTTCACGGCCTCAATTTCTACTTACTCCTAAACTTAGGTAGTTAGAGCTTTTTATGCTATTTCTGAAATGAGCAGAAGCACGACTGTTCCACTAAGCGATTAACAGGGGAAAACCTTGAGAACTACTGGTTGAGATGCCCCTGTACTTGCAGCACAACAATGGACCCCGTTTAGTCTTCTCCCTTAGGTTCTGTTTTCTCACCTTCGGTTTACCGATATTCACCTCACAGGGAGGCAGACCAAACTATGCTTAGCTGCACTCAAAACTAAATACAGGAGCACTGAGTAGCCACAAGCTTTCATGCAATTGTAATTTGCCTAAGAACTTGTAATTTGGATGCAAGTTAAAATAATTGTAATCTGCCTAAAAACTTATTGACTAAAAATAACTCGTTCTAATTCTTACCTGTAAAAAGAAAGAAGATCAAAACCATTATCATGGTATAACCAAAGTACAGAATTGTACTTGCTGTTCCTGTGATTTGCAGTTTTGAAAAGAAGTAGTGTATTGCATATATTAAGAAATAAACTGCAGTAAAGCCACTGGTAAGGAATGAACGCCATTGCCAATGATAATCCTGGGTAGAAAAGAAAAAAATGAAAGATCAAGAAATACTTTCCAATTAATAGATAACATGTACTGGAATAAAGTTATAAAGCAAACATAGCTAAGTGAAATAGCACCCCAAACCTAATTTTTGCTATTGGTTCCAGTCTCTTTCTCACACCGAACTTTGCTAATTTCTCTCCTCACTAAAGGTGCTGAGAAGCACCCTCTACCTTTGATGGAACTACTTAAAGACTGGCTAAAAACGTTTAGAAAAATCGTAAACAGTTTATGAATAATGAAGCATTAGGCTATATTTTAAAATGTATGTTTCCCAAAAAGAAAAGAAATATACGAAGAGCTTAGTTACATAATTCAAAATTAGTATTACTTATAGTCTAGTCATCTCTATATTAGGAAGATTATGCTCAAAAAAAAAACCTGGTTGAAACCCATTTTTAGTTATTACTAACAATTTATATAAGGTAGGTTTTTAAATACAGCTTCTCTTACTTTTACATAAAGTGGCTTACAGCTTAGCAAGAGATCTTCTAAAAGATACTTCACTATCTTACCCTTTGGAATATGTAAAAAATATATATATTTCAAAAGTACACCAAGATTAGAAAATCCTAAAGAATCCACACACGAAAACTTCTACAACTAATAAATGAACTCAGCAAAGTTGCAGGGTACAAGATCAACATGAAAATCAGTGTTTTCATATACTGACAATGAACGATCCAGAAAAGGAAGTTTAAAAAATTATTCCACTTACAGCAGCATCCAAAAGAAAAAAATACCTAGGAATAAATTTAACCAAGGAGGTGAAAGACTTATACACTGAAAACTACAAAACACTGCTAAAAAAAAATTAAAGATGATTTAAATAAATGGAAAGCCATCTGCTTTTATGGATCAGAAGACTTAATATTGTTAAGATGGCAACACTCTCCAAAGCAACCTACAGATTCAATGCAATCCCTATCAAAATTCCAACAACCTTCTTAGCAAAAATGAAAAAGCCAATCCTCAGAGTCATAGGAAATTGCAAAGGGCCCTAAAGAGCCAAAATAATCTTCAAAAAGAAGAACAAGGTTGGAGGACTTACCCTTCCCAATTTCAAAACGTAACATGAAGCCATGGTAATCAAAACAGTGTGGTGTTGGCATAAAAACAGCATATATACCACTGGAACAGAATTGAGACTCCAGAAATAAACCCACACCATCTATGGGCCAATGTGTTTTCAACAAGGTTGCCAAGGCCATTTAATAAGGAAAGAATAATTTCTTCAACAAAAGGTGCTGGGAAAACTGGATAGCCACATGCAAAAGAATGAAGTTGGACCCCTAACTAATACCACATACAGAAATTAATTCAAAATGGATCAATGATCTAAAACTATAAACTTGGAAGAAAACATGGGGGTAAATCTTCACGACCTTGGATTTAAGCAATGAATTCTTAGAAACAAAAGAAAATATAGATAAATCGGACCCTCTAAATTAAAAGTTTGGTGCAAAAGACATCACTAAGAAAGTGAAAAGACAGCCTACAGAATGGGAGAAAAAATTTACAAATCATGTATCTGATAAAGGTCTAGTATCCAGAATATAGAAAGAACTCTAACAATTAAACAAAAAGATAAACAACCCAACTTACAAATGGGCAAAGGAATTAGACATTTCACCAAACAAGATACCCAAGAAAATATGCTCATCATCATTAGTCATTGGGGAAATGAAAATCAAAACCACAGTGAGATACCACTTCACACCTTCTAGGATGGCTATACTTTAAAAACCCAGAAAATAGCAAGTATTGGCAAGGATGTAGAGAAACTGAAACACTTGTGCATTGCTAGTAGGAATGTAAAATGGTGCAGCCACTGTGGAAAAAACAGTTTGATGGTTCCTCAAAAAGTTAAACAAAGAATAACCGTATGACTCAGCAATACCACTCCAACATATATACCCCAAAGAACTGGAAACAGGTACCCAAATAAATATTTGTACACGAACGTTCATAGCAGCACTATTCACAATAACCGAAAGGTGGAAACAAACCTAATGTGTATCAATGAATGAATGAATAAACAAACTGGAGTACATCTATCTATGCAATGGAATATTACTTGGCTATAAAAAGGAATGAAGCACTGATACATGCTACAGTGTGATGAACCTTAAAACATTCTGCTAAGTGAAGGAAGCCAGACACAAAAGTCACACATAATGTATGATTCCATTTACATGAAATATCCAGAACAGATAAATCTGCAGAGACAGAAGCAGATTGGTGGTTGCCAGGGTCTGAAGGGGAGAGAAGAACGGGAAGTAACTACTTAATGGGTATGGGATTTTATTTAGGGTTGATGAAAATATTTTGAGAAAGAGAGAGTGGGTGCACAACACTGTATATGTAGTACGTGCCACTGAATTGTTCACTTTAAAATGGTTGATTTCATGTTATGTGAACTTAACCTCAATTTTTTAAAAAAGCGTCTCAAGTTTAACAAAGTCAGATTTTATCTCCTGTATAGAAAACAACTATAAAAGAATGATTTAACACAATCTAAATCTTTAAAAGTCACCTAAGGACACCAACACACATCACCATGTTGCCAAGTATATAACTCATAACAATGTAATCTCTGAAATGTTTTAATGAATTTTTCCACTTAAAATGTTTATTTTCACTGAATTTTCAGTCTACCAGTGTCTGTATCACAAAAAAAGAATATTAATTTTAAAGTCAGACAGTTAAAGAATAAAAATTCAGCAAAATGTGTTATTCTCAGGAAATTAACATTTTAAAGTTAAGCTCTAAATAAATAAATATACTGAATTAGGATACTATCTTAATTCAATCTTAAAGAAGGCTACATTCGATTTAGGAATACAGGTCAATTTCTACCTTAATAACACATATTTACAGAAATCACTTCAATTACAGTTAAGTCCCCTACATATGAACCTTCAAGTTGAGAACTTTCAAAGATGCGAATGTGCACCTGGTTCCAGCAAGGAACCAGCACCTGACCTGTGCCATCAGCGTCAGGCGTAAGTGAAATTGCAGCTTGCCCTCCGTCTCCCGTTGCTGACGATCCTTCAGCTCTACCATCTCCCCCTCCCCTTCCCTCCTCCAGTCAGTAACTCTTCTTGTCTGTTCACTCGATGCCAGCCCTTGTACCCCAATTGTTGTATTGTACTACTGTACTTTTCAAGGTGCTGTACTGTAAGATTAAAAATGATTTATTTTTTCTGTTTGTTTTTTATGTATTATTTGTGTGAAAAGTATTATAAACCTATTACAGTACAGTACTATATAGCCGACTGTGTTAGTTGGGTACCTAGGCTAACTTTGATGGACTTATGAACAAACTGGACTTACGAACGCGCTCTTGGAACAGAACTCGTTCTATGTAGGGGTCTTACTGTAATAGTATTCAAAGTGGCCTTATGCCAAAATTATAAATACTGTCCACAAATTAACGTAATTGAATATTGCTAATACATACCTCTGCACATAGGTGGAAATAGCAAAGAAGTATAGTTGCTTCAGAACAGGTAATAACCAAAATGATAAACACCAGGAACAGGAAGCCAAACATGTAATACATCTGGTGTGACCTATAATCAAACATGTCAAGATGAAGCTATAAATATTTTCTCTTTGACACAGTAAATGACACAATCTTCTTCTCATTTTTCTTGAACTGAAAATGTTTGCTTTTTCTCCCAACTAATCAAAGACAAATTCTCGTAGATTTAGACAGTGATGGGGCGGGGGCGGGGCAAGGGGAAGAAGGATGCAGCAGTGCTATTGGACTCTGCCTTCCTGTTGAGGGAGAACCTAAAACTCTTATTTATTCAAATACGCTTAGCCAATCTGTCTACTGGTGAGTCAGACAAATTTGATTAAAAAATTAATATGAAGACAGAGCCAAACTAAGAAAAGGTTACATTTGGTACATATTGTTTCTTATCATATATGATAAAAATCAGTTGAATTTGGAAAAAACACTAACGGTCAGGAATGAAAGACAAGTTCTAATTACTAAAAAGCTCCAATTTAGTTCTGACAATGCTACCTGGAACCTTGGCACTTTCTGTAACATATGTCAATGCGATCAAATAAGGATCATGATATACTGCAATGTACACACCCTAACAGTGAGGCTCGAAATTGCCACTATGTGCTTTCCCATTCGAACAAGAAATCAGAGAATGAAGGGATCTTGGGATAAGAAACGACTTTGTGATTTTTTTCCCCCCTTTGGCTGTACCATGCGGCTTGCGGGATCTTAGTTCCCCAGGCCCTCAGCAGTGAAAGTGCAGAGTCCTAACCACTGGACCACCAGGGGATGCCCAAGAAACGACTTTGAAAGTTGTCTAGCTCAACCCTTCCTCCAATGCTGGCTTGAATACACTCTATCAAGAGCTCAGAGCATCTCCTCTGAAGCACTACAGATGACTTATTAAAGAGCACAGATTTGGAGAGATTTAGGTTAATTTTCTGCCATATAGAAAATGTAGCTGTGTGACACAGGCAAATTACTTAACCTCCAAAATCTCATTTTCACCTCTGTAAAATGGGATAATACCCACTTTACAGAGGTCTGAGAATTAAGAAATAATAAGCACTTGATTAATAATAACTTATCACAATTATTCTTTCTCACACTGAAAAGATAACCTTTTGTCTCTTAAGATTTCTGATAATTGGAGAATGGCTTACATTTATCAGGTATAAATAGTAATCCATATAAACAAAAAGAGAAAGCTAGTACTACATATAATGGGAATGGGAATAAGAGGACTTGACTTAGTCCTTAGCTTACCAAATACTATTCAGAATGAAGAAAAGCTGTATAAAGATGCACCCAAAGGGCAAAATCCCTCCCATGATAATACCAGGTAACGGCTTTGTGTAGAAGGACTGCTCAGGAATTTGACGTGGAATCTGATTGGTTCGAACTGGGTGTTCAATGGCCTTCAGAAAAAAACAAAAGAAAGGATTCATAATTATATATCTATAATCTAGTACAGAAAGGAAAAAATTCTTCTCTGTACTAGATTATTTGCCTGCTTTTTCTCAGCTTCCATGATGACACGAATGGCGACACAGTCTACCTGAGTCATCCAGATGACATTTGTATTTAGAAGCAACAAACCAGATACCATCAGGTACAATATTCAGTCTGTCTTCTGGAACAAGCCACCACTGTTTCCAGCAGTGATCCAATGACTAATGGCTTCAGACAAAGTAAGGAATACACAGAAGGAGATAATATAGTACTCAGAAAGTAGTACTTAATAAAAAGATAGAGTTAAGTTTTTCCTTTTAATTACATACTTGCTGTAAGAAATCAGCTGGTTCTGAAACTGTGGTCAATGTATTTTTTTTGGAGATGGACAGTGTCATCTTTATTAAAATTGCTCAATTTTACTAAGACTTAAGAACACGAAGAAGATAATGAATGGCTCTATGAAGCTTTATAATCCTAAATTATTGGTGATGTTCTCAATTATTCTCCCTTTCGTAACACATTACATGGTAGTATAAAAACAAATGGAACCTAAAGTACCTAAACATAGTTACATAAGAGGAAAAAAGAGTACATATGCAGAAATTCATTTCCTTGCAAAAAAGTTCAAAAACATACTTCTATAGGTTTTGTGATGACATAGCAAAATTTAAAACTTGATATTCTCATTGAGATTATACTCCTGTGGACTAGATTATTTTACATGTAGGTATATGTGTATATAGGCAGAGACCCACTAAATCGTTCTTCAAGTTTTATATTTTTAGAATTTTAAGTACTTATTTAATCTATTTAATTAAAAAAATTTCAAACCATATCAGTTTACTACTTATGCTATATAGATTTTAAGTCATGAATTAAACAAAATGCCAAAGAACTGAAAAATCTTTTAGTAGCCTGGCATGGTAGGTGCAGTGGAGACTCTGAAGTCTCTTAAAAGTCAAAGTAGATAAGTTTCTTCCAAGGTTTTTCCAGGTCCCCTCACAAAGTGTACTACACTACGTAATTTCTCTTAACCTTGTGGAGATACTTTCAGAGGAGAGCAAAGATAGCGAAGTGGAGTTAGAGGAGGACACTGAAGAATTCTCATTTTCCTCTTAGCGTGAGGTTAGAAAGGGGGCAGCAGAGGTGGAGACCGAAAGACTGGAGGGAGGGACTGAGACTTGATTATAATATTTCTTAAAATCAAATATTAGCAGGTAAGCATATAAAATTTATTCCAAAGCTACATATTAAAAAAATTGCTACTCTTACTGTATAGTCACTTTTCTTACAGCTTCACTTCCTAACCCATACTCAGTTTTACCCAGTTTACTTAGTTAAGTAATATAGATTAGAAACACTTATGGCTAAGAAAAAAATGCATGTACTTTTTAGGTTAAAGAAAAGTAGTTATTTTTAATGTAACACATTCAAATTTTTCATTAGTTTAAATTAGCATTTCATTTCCTATTAATCCATTTTAGCTTCCATTTCCATTTACTTACAAAACTTTGAAATCTAAGTTTACATCCATAACCTCTCTCTACCACACTCTTCTGAGTACTGTTTTAAGAAGGACTGCAGTCAAACTAGGAAGTCATCAATTTTCTATGAAATCCAGATCCCACAGGACTAGTTTGTATCTTTTAGATACCTATGTCTTTTAAGGTGGCACATGCTAACTTCCACAGTTGAGATTCATTTGAATAAGTTAACACCTATAAACTTACATTCTTCTTAAAACCAAAGTATGCACCAATAAATGTTAGAGGCACAGATATGCAGAACCAAAGAGCCAATATGGCAACCAATGTCCCGAAAGGAATAGATGCTGAAGATCCTTCTCCCCAGAGAATCAGATTCATTATAAAGAAGTCAGCAAACACAATCCTGAAAGACACAATAGGTTTTTGGGTAAAACCTGAGGTGGAAGCAAAATGATATAGTAGCAATCATATGTAGTTAATATCATGATTTCTGTGTTATACACAAGGAAAGTGGAACTGCTGAGCCATAGGGTATGTGAATTTAAAACTTTAGTAGAAACTGCCGAGTTGCTCTTCAGATTGGTTTTGCCTGACTTAAACTCCTACCAGCAGCTTATGAAATTTACCTCTTTCCATATTTTCATCATGCTTGGGATTGTTAACTTTGTTGTTTTAATTTGCATTTCCTATTGACAACTGCAGCTGAGCATCCTTGTGTTTGTTGGCTTTCTAGGCTCCGGAAGCGCAGGCTCAGCGGCCACGGCTCACAGGCCCAGCCGCTCCGCGGCACGTGGGATCCTCCCACACCGGGGCACGAACCCGCGTCCCCTGCACCAGCAGGCGGACCCCCAACCACTGCACTACCAGGGAAGCCCCACTGCTCATTTTTCATTTGGGTCGCAGGGCTTTTGCAAAGTCACATATGTGAGTTATTTATATACGCTAGCAACTAACTCCTTGTTAAATACCTTTCTCCTAGTTTATGACTTTTAAGAACCCAAACATATGTGTACTTCGTCCCTTTCAGTCATTCTTCTATGAGTACATTTTTAAAACATGGCTGTAATAATACTATAATCACTTCTGTATACCGCCCCCCCACACACAGTTTTTAATGTTATCAAAGTGATCAATTTTTTCCTTTACCTTTTGTGTAACTTAAGAAAGCCTTTCCTAACCCGGGCTCATAAAAATACTCCTCTAAATTTTTGTCTAACCCGTTACATTTGGGTTTTAATCCACCTGGAACTGATTTCATGTGTGTGAGGTAAGAAGAGAATTTTTCTCCCTTCATGTGGAAAATCAATTGTCCCAGCATCATTTTACATTGTTCCTCTGGTTCGTGATGCCATGTCTAGCATGCTTCTGTGTATACATGGTCTACTTCTGTGTTCTCTATCCTGGCAGCCACAGGACCCCTCCAAATGTCTTTGCAATACTTGGTCTTCTCATCAGGTAACATGGTGAATTTGTATGTATCTCTAACAAGCTTTGTAGACTTGTCATATGGACTGTCCCTATTTTGAGAAGTTACTTCAGGTGTTGCAAAGTTTTTCTGTTGCTAATACTCCTGTGAATAGTCTTTTCCCCACACAACTACCACTACCATTAAGATGTTTCACTTGCAACTGGTGGTATTCATAATCTTGAAATATTGGCTGATATCTAGCCATTTTGCCCAACTCTTTTACTAATTCTACAAGTTTATAGCTCAAATTTGTTTATGTTCTCTGTATACAAATTATGTCACCAATAAATAATAATATAATCTCCACCTTTCTTTTTGTTTCATGTCTTAATGTAACTAGAACTTAAATAACTGAAGCCCTAAAAGTGATTTATGAAAATGTCTCTAGTGTTTCATCATTAAACGATGTTGGTTTTGAATCAGAGATGAGATTTTTATTAATAGAAGGGAGCATTTCTCTCTCCATTAAATTCTTTTTAAATCTGGAAACAATCTTTAATATTATCAAATGCCATTTTGCTGTGCCTACCGCAATAATTATATGCAGGTGCTTATTTATAAAAAAAATTTATGAATTGATTTCATATTATCAAATGATCCTTCTTTTCCTAGATGAACACCAATTCCCTTTGCCCTGGGGACTTGGGTTCTTGGCTCTTCTCCTCTCTACTTACCTCATCATCCCCTGGTGAACACCTGTTTTTAAGGGTGGGATGAAGATGATAAATCAGAGAAGGTTTGATAAGAGATGTAAAAAACTAGCATAGGATAACTTCTGTGAAGGCAAAAAGGAAGGAGTTTCACGGAAAAGGTATTCCAATGTTACACAATGTAAAGAGGTAAAGACAGGGAAAATGGTTTCTAGATTTGAAAATGGGAACATCTTTGGTAACCTCAGAGAGAAGTTCACTAAAGTGATGTGGGAAAAAGATTACGTGGGTTTACAATGTAAATATATGCTAAGAAAATCAGAGTAAGGGAGTATAGACTATTTTTTCAAGGCATTTTGTTGAAAACTGAAAAGAAAGACAGTAGACTAGAAGATGCTTACAGGAAGCTCTTTTTAGAATATGGGAAACGTAAGCATATTTGTAGGAAGAGATGAAACATGTGACCAGAACACAGAGAAAGAGAGAAATGGATTATGTCAGAGATTGGGGGGATGTTTGAAAGGCAAGATTCCAAAGGAAATTGTGGCTGACAGTCTTGGTAAGGAGGGGCACTTCTTCAACTGCCAGCAGAGGGAAAGAAGACAAAGGATATGGCTTGAGGAAAGCATAAAAATTTGAATAGAATATGAATGGCTGAGAGGCATGTGAATCTTCAATGGAGGTGAAAATCTGAGACTATTTAACCCAATCATGTCTAAAAATGCCAGCTATTCTTTCATTTCTGGCCTGCAAATGGAACAGTCCTGGCTTCAAGATTTAACCCTTGGCCTACTTTATTGCTGCTGATTATTCAGAGGCCAGTTCTTGCCCTCCATTCATCTGTGAGCGGGGGATAAACTGGGTTGTATTTCTAGGACCAGACACACATCAGATATTTGGTATCAGAAACTATCTTCCAAAGCACCACAGATGTTCTGTTTTTTTATGTTGGTGGTTGTTTTTTTCATTTTTGGTATATGTTACTCTAATCTAATTAATGGAATACGCTTAAAAGTAGCTATACTCATGATAAAAATCCGAAAATGTATGCCTGCCTGAACGATCTTCAGGTGAGGATTCATTTCTGTGATTAGGTCAAAAACTTTATACGCAGCCTTACATGACAATATGCCAGACTAAGAAACAGACTTTTAAGAAAAGGAATATAAAATTTCTCATGTCTAAAGGTACCCTTTCCAGATAAGACATGTAGTTGCCATTCTGCAAATGTTTATTAAATAGTCACTATTTAAAAATTAAATTCATTTTCTGGGGTACATAGAGACAGAAAAGATTAGACTTACAGGCCAGAAATTCTGGGAACTAAAATATGACTATGTCAAGCAAGTTATTATTGAAAAATTCACTTACCCAGGACAAAGAAATGATGTTAATAAAACGTTTGTTTTCCACTTCTCACCTCCAAAGGCTGTAGAACAAAACAAAAGTGGCATTGACATAAAGACTTTTCTTCAAAGCAAACCAAATATCCATACCTCAGGTCTGGTATCGGACAAATTAACAGACAGCACTGGGGGCCTATTCGTAGAAAATGACACTAGCAAATGTCCTAATACTCCCTAATCAAATGATCCAAATCAGAGATGCACATCACAGGACTGCCCTGGATAAGTCCCGCTCTAAAGATTGTTTCAGCATAAAATAAATCTAGTGTCAAAGGAAAGTCATCCAAACCAGTTTTCCTTTTCTAATCTTTTTTTTTTACTTCAAAACAAAACAAACCCTTAAATTCTAACCCAGTTTTAATTAATGGGACTAGATGGAAAAAGGGTGCACTGCAGATTCTCGTTTATCTTGAGGTCAGTTTCAGAATTTGTTATAAAACTAGGAACCCTCAAGCCTGACATGCAACACACTTCAATGTCCATAGTAGGTCTGAGTCTCCAGGATGCCTCCAGCACTGTAGTTTCAGGTAGGCCGTGGGTGGCGGTGGGGAGATCAGTGTGTAGGATCAGGTGACCAAGAAGAGTAGAAGGGTTACGGCCACTTGACAGAACAAATTTACTTACAAACTTTTTACTCTCCTTTGCCCCTCTCTATTTTTTTTTCCCCACTTTAAAAAAAACAATTAAAAACTTAAGTCTCGGGCTTCCCCGGTGGCGCAGTGGGGATGCGGCAGGTCCCCCCTGCCGATGTGGGGGACGCGGGTTCATGCCCCGGTCCGGGAGGATCCCACATGCCGCGGAGCGGCTGGGCCCTGGAGTCATGGCCGCTGAGCCTGCGCGTCTGGAGCCTGTGCTCCGCAACGGGAGAGGCCACAACAGTGAGAGGCCCGCGTACCACAAAACAAAAACAAAACTTAAGTTTCTAGAGTAAAAAAAAAAAGAAAATACACCTCTGCTCCTAGTTTAAAAGTTGGAGATAAAACTGGCTGAGATCTGAAAACCGCTTGGATTTTTAAAAAAAGTTTTAACAATTCATAAGCAATTTTAAGTACCTCTTGCCCTAAAAGAAAACAACAAATTATATATATATGATTTGAATTCATAGCATTACTGATAGGCTATTGTGAAATTATGAATTTTGGGTTTAATACAACTCTACTCAAAATCCTCATATATTTTTTGAAACATTAAAAATGCTTCTATAAAATGAAGTATTTTTTGACTAGGGCCACATGACAGTGTGTCTCAGAATGTTCTGCCTGATTAATATGCTACTTAATCTGCAGCTAGGAGAAATGAAGGACGGAGAGAAGATGAAGGGGAGGTGTGTCTGTCGGGCAGCGAGTACGGATCAGAACTCAAGTAGAGGGAACGGCATGTACGAAGGCAGGTGCACAGGCTGACTGAGGAACTCAAAGAAACCCAGTGCACAGAAACAGTGAGAAAGGGGGAGCAGGCAGGGGTCCAACCGTACCTCATATGTGTTAAAATACATCTGACCACCCTAATCCTATGTCTGTTAGAAAAGAATGAAAGAAAAAAAGAACTCTGACAAAATTCACAGAAATTAAACACACTCACACACACATACATGAATATAGAACTTCACATACTCTATGCATCTAGCAAAGTCTAATATTTCTATTTGGGGTTGAGTCTAGCCAACCACACATTAAGGCACCTATGTAATCCTACTGTGTTTTAGGGTTATTCTCTAAACCTTATTCCTATCAGAAGGCCTTGGGCAACCCTAGCCCTGTGTCAGCATCTCCCTGGCATTTAAATTCCCAGATTACCTATGGGACCGTCTCAACGTGACTACAGGATTCCTAAGCAGGGCAAACTCTGGCATTTACTGACCCCAGCAAAGTTGCTTTCTAAGTCATCTAATCATATCCCCATCCTTACTCTGTGGCTCTGATCCTTTTTTTCACTGAACTTTATTTTACTTCTGGAAAGCAAGAATACAAGAGAATGCAACAAATCATGCTACAAAAGTAACTTACTTCAGGGCTCTTTAAAACAGTGAGATCTTAATTTACTTTAAGTACAGTTCACTTTTATAAATATTAAATTGATGTAAGTACGACCTCTCTCATATAAGGTATTCCTGTATATACTACTTGTTTTTTAAAAATTTATTTATTTTATTTATTTATTTTTGGCTGCACTGGGTCTTCATTGCTGTGCGCGGGCTTCCTCTACTTGCGGTGAGCGGGCTTCTCTCTGCAGTGGCTTCTCTTGTTGCAGAGCACGGGCTCCAGGCGCGCAGGGTCAGTAGTTGTGGCGCACGGGCTTAGCCGCTCCGTGGCATGTGGGATCTTCTCGGACCAGGGCTCGAACCTGTATCCCCTGCACTGGCAGGCGGATTCTTAACCACTGCACCACCAGGGAAGCCCTGTACTGCTTGTTTTAATGAATAAATCAGTGATACTTGTATAGTTTTTCCTTTATTAGTCTAAATATGTTTCTATGAATGTAGCAAATCTAAGTTGTTCAGCCAAACCTGTGATGTCAAAACTTAAGGAGGAGAGACGGGATGATGGATAAGCAGCACCCAAATCTGTCTAACCCACTGTTTAAGCATGTCTGAACGAGCAAATCTCTGGACAGTCATCCACTTCACAAGCTTCATTAAATAAGGATACACACCTCTAACACGTATTGTTTAAAGAGCATCAACCGCCAGACACAAAGGCTCAGACAACTAAGGCAGCAGGTTAGACTCCTGATCTGAACGCCCAGCGGGGTGGCTTTTACTTACACTTATAGAATCTGGCAGCGACATAGCCTGCAGGAGTGCCCAGCAGCACCCATAAGACCACAGCACAAGTCATCAGTGCTCCTCTGTTGGCAGGTGACAAAAATCCCAGGCAAGCAAAAACTAAAAAATAAAGTTATGAATTTTATTATGGTTTCCTTTGAAGTGACAGAAGACCCCTCTCATTTTTTAAACAATGAACTAAATACAACTTCATGAAAATACGCTCTCTTACCAGGCAACCACACTGAAACTTAGTAATATTTAAGGCGCTGTATCTATAGGATCACACATAAAGCAAGCTCCAATGTGGAAGTCTCCTGTCAGGGTCCGTAAGTCCCCACCTTTCCTGTTATCAGCAGAGGCTCACTGGATGCTCATGAGTGCTTTCAGCTCTTCTGAGATTCAAGCACAGCTTTCAAAATTAACATCAATAAAAAATATTCCCACTATAAAATATTCTCACTTTTTGTTCCTTTTAAAAACAATATTGAATCCTCTGGGGTGAAAAAAACCTTATAACATTAAAACATAAAGAGATAAAAAAGAATCTAATAAAGAACAAAACAGGGGAAAAAAGATTTCATAGTACTATTTGTTTTGTGAACACAAGTTACTGAAGGGCTTGGTCAATGACTTGGGAAATTCTGGTTCCTACCCTTATTCAGCTAGTTCGTTTTATTTGTTCTTCCCTATATAACCCTCCCAACTAATAAGAAAGGAAGTACTATCTTATATTTATAGCAATTCCTAGCTTTAAACTGCAAGTCAGAAGTTATGGTTTTCTCAGAAAGAAATCCAAGAACAGATGCAGGTGGCTTTCTAATCCCAGGAGCACCAAAGTTTCCAGTGTTTCCCCTGGGTGCACACAGCCAAGCACACACCATTGCACACCCTCTGATCAGCACCAACTGAAGAGGAGAAACTCACAATCGATGACAGGAAACCAGACAGGGTAACTTTAGACGGTCTACTGGAATTTCAGCTAAGGTGCACCCCCCACCCCCAGTTCCTCCCAGGCCTGAGAAATGGATTGTTCTGAAGCAAAACAGTCCATATTCGAGCAGTAAAGGGAAACAATCCCTATCACTTTCTAACCTAGGCTCTCTGAAATGTTCCTTCCTTACAAGTTCACTTTCTAGCTGACCCAAACAAAGACTGGAGAGGGGCAGAAGGCAGCTCTCAATAAAATTTTGAAGCAGAATTTCACCCTCAAGCATCCATTCTGCTCTAACGCCACCTCAGCGCTCTGGGGATTCTGTGCAATCGCCTGTGTCCAAACCTCCTTCATGACTCATTTTCCCAACGTACCCTCTTCAGTGTAATATACTGACAAATGCTAGCCTCACCCATCACACCGGCATCTCCTTATCTAAGTTGTTAGTAGATAAACATGTTCTAGTTAGTCTTCAAACTGAGCTGAAAGGTGCAAATCAGTAAACCCCAAACTTATTCAGGTGCCAGACATCTGGCATTGATAATTCTCTTCCCAAACATTTATGTGGTTAATTGCATCATAAAAACTTAGAACAATTTTACTAGTAGAAAATGATTATAGTATTAGGTATTTAATATGCAACCAAACATAAGGACAAATGTTTGCTAAAAAAATTATTGAAAGGTCAGTGGTTTCTGAATTCTTCTAGTAACATTCATGTGTTACTGTTCATCAGTAGCACACAACAATAAAGGAAATATGGGGAAACGAATGCATAATTCAGAAAATTCTTTTCATAAACAGTTTTTTCTCTTGTAACTAGGAAAACTGAAAGACCATGGCATTAATATATTTCCAGAGAATAGTCTCAGAGCCACTCCTGCAGCTGATGAATACCTCTAAGGGATTTCTATTTTTAAAAAAAGAGAAGAA
Source organism: Pseudorca crassidens (assembly GCF_039906515.1). NCBI lineage: Eukaryota > Metazoa > Chordata > Mammalia > Artiodactyla > Delphinidae > Pseudorca > Pseudorca crassidens. Next base: position 11,893,907 of record NC_090313.1, read on the forward strand.
AAAGATTGTCCTAATTGACAAAACCTTAATAAAATATCTGAAGATTTTCAGGTGGCACAAGGAAGAGAGACTTTTTGTGTAGGAAGATCTTTCCTGAACACTGCTAGAGAAAGAAAGAGGTCTTGCTTCCTAAATCCTGCCAAGATGGAAAGGTCTACAAAGAGCTTCCTGTCCCATCTCCTTCTCCTTTCTCTCTCAGTGGAAGCCAAGAAACCTTACGCTCTGGTGGGACAGGATAGTCAACCTGCGTGACCCTGCTGCCAGGCTGCCCAGACTCAGACCCAGATGGTCTTTGAGGATCTAGTCATCTGCAGCTCCAGTGCTCCCACAACAAAGTCCTGGTCTCTATGCAGCTGGGAGGGAGACATGCAGAGTCAACTTCTGGCACAGCTAACCTTGCCCCAGGTCACTTATGGCCAAAGCACACAGATTCTGAGAACCAAGAGGACTCTCAGAAACAACCTAGCCTGGCTACAACTCAGGAAAACTGGATTTCAAATAATTATTTAGAGAAAGTAATTTCTACTTTGTAATTTTCACTTAACACTTACATAGAGTCACGAAAGTCATAATTAAAATCTGTGTCCCTGATCCCAGGAAGACTGACAGCAGCATTCCTTTTCTTGGAGGACGGAATATATCACCATGAACTAGCTTCCAGCCAAATTCTTCCTGGGCATCCTCCTAAAAAGGGAGTAAATTCGTTTACGTGCCATGTGGTATCACCAAGAAAACTAGACAGTTTGTTCACTGTTGAATATGCGGATATGGAAATCTAAAAAAAAAACCTTACAAATGTTAATATTTATTTCAGTTTTGAAGTATAAAGCTTGACTCATGGAGCTTTATATAGCTTTCTTGAATTATTTTGAAAGGAATGTTGTGTGTTAAGGTCTATAAATATAGTTACTGAGAAACTTTAAAAAGTAATACAAAGATAATGTGATACCTACTTCTAGTCTAATAAGTCAAGCTTTATGATCCAATTTGATGGCGATTTTAAGTCATACTCTATAGTCTTCTTAACCTACACTTACTAATCCCCAAAACAAGCAAATGGTATTAGGTCTCATAGCTACTTTGCTTGTATAGTAGGCTTGGCTGTGAAAATATTAATAAGCTTGTGTCACCAGCCCAAACTGCTCCCCTATCTCCAGACACACATACACACCTGCCTAATCAACAGCTCCACTGGGTTGTTTAATGGACACCTTGAACAGAATTATCCACAGTGGAACTGATTCTCTCTCCCCACCTCTACCTGCTCTACCTGCACTCTCCCTCAGTAGATAAAAGCTCTATCCTTCCAGCTGCTCAATCCCCAAAACCTTAGAGTCATCCTTGATGCCTCCTTTTACTTTTTTCACACTTCACATACAATCCTTTAACAATTCTTACAGTTCTAGCTCTAAAATATATCCACAGGATCCACCACTAGCCCCTGGTTCAAACCATCCCTTCTTACCTGGCTCTCACGGAATTCATTAAACTAGTCTGTGTTTCTGCCCTTGTCTCCATTCAGTTGATTCTCAATACAGAACCAGAAAGATCCTTTTAACTAATCAGGGGTTCAGATCAGAAACGTGGGGTCATTCACTGGCTTCTCTCCCTCTTCCACCCTCTCCACAGTCAACTGGTCGATCAGCATTCCATCCCACCTCCTGAACACCCTCTGTATCTATCTGCCCACTTCCCTACTTCTTCCCTGCCACCATCCCCTATCTCTGGGAACTCTCTAACAGTCTCTTGACTGGTCTCTGTGCCTCCAATATTGCCCGGCTCCAAACGATTCTCCACATAATGTTCAAAGTGATTTTCCTGAAACATGAATCTGGCCACGTCACTGCTGTTTAATATTCTTCAACAGCTTCTCAATGACCTTCAGAATGCACAGCTTAGAAGTCCTTCAAAATTTGGTCCCTGGAATTTTTTCAGCCTCCTCACTTAACATTTCATCCAGGGTACATCTGTATCCCTCCCCCAAATTCCCACTCAAATTTCTATCTTTGCGAGCAGTAGACAAGATTTAAAAACTAACATTCTAGTATTTTATAGTTTCACATTTTCATTTAGATCATTAATCATTTCAATATAAGCAATAAAGTTGGAATCTACCTTATTTTTTTTCTAGATGGCCACCCCCCCTTATCCAAAACTATTCATCAAATCTATTTTTTCTTTGCTGATACACTTTTGTTAACCTCCAAATTTAGACTCATTATTATTATATATAGAAAATATTTACTTGGAATCTCTTCACCAATCCTCCTAAATCTCTCTTTAGGATTGTTATTTATTTATTTTCTACTAAAGTATTTCTATAGTAATTCCTTCAGGTCTGACAGACTGATTGACTACTCAAGTACTTCTACAGACATTCCTTCAAGTGAAGGTGTGTTTGTGGTCAACTGGTTTTTTTAGTCTGAAAAAGGTATTTCACCTTCATTTTTGAAAGACAGCATCTCTGAGTACATGATTCTATGTAAATAGTTAATTTCTCTCACTACCAATTTAAAAATATTATGTTTTGAGCTTCCATGGCCAATTTAATTGTTTTTCCTTTGCAGATGTTCACTCTTTTTCCCCTCTGGCTGATTCTAAGATCTCTTTTCTATGGTGTTCTGTGGTTTTGGCCAGTTGATCTAGGTGTGGATTTCATTTTATTTATTCCTTGGATATACTGTGTATCCTTTATCTATGGATTCTTATCTTTCATCTGTGCTGGAAAATCGTAGCTGTTACTTTTTCATATATCTTATACTCTGTCATTAATAATCTTAATGTCTGAAATCTTTGGGACCTGGTGTAAATTTGTTGTTTATTGTAAATTTTTGTGAATTTCTGATGAATAGATCATACTTTATTGACCTTAAATGGGGGGAATCTTGCAAATCCAAATTTGAGAGACTTTCCTTCAGAGTATTTCTACTCGATTCTGCTGAGAATCAGAAGGCATTTACTAACCTAGAACCATTTTGCCTCCCTTCAAGAATCCAGGCTTAATACATAGGAGATCAAGGTTCACCATGACCCAAGGTTTAATGTCCCAATTGGTTAAAAACTTGATATGAGCACGGGCCCAAAGGAGAACTTCAACTTCTCATGCTTGTACTGCTTCCTGCTGTGGCCTCACTCAATTTGGGGGGATGGGGTGGATCTGGGGGAGTCCTTGGATACCTTTTTTTTCTTTTTTTTTAACCTATCATAAGCCCAGCAATGAATCAAGTCTGGTACATCAAGGGCTAATTTGTTTATTCATTCATTCAACAAATATCTGTTATCACCAACTATATGCTTGGCATTGTTTAAAACACCAGAGGTACTACAGTGAGTATAACAGAAAAATTCCTCTTCTCATGAGTACACCTTCTCATTGGAAAGGCAGACAATAAACGAAATAAGTAAAATATATAGTACTCTAGATGGTGATAAGAAGTATGGATGTGGGGTGTGGGTGGAGAGGATGTAATTTTAATGGGATGGTGAGGAAGGTCTCACCAGGAAGATCATGTCTCAGTGAAGACCAGAAGCACGTGAGGGAGCTCTCTGAGGGATGAACACTTGAGGAAGACAGAAAAGCAACTGTAAAGGCCTGGAAATGGGAACCCGCCTGAGGTGTCTGAGGAACAGCAAGGCAACCAGCATGGCTGGAGCAGAGCTCCAAGAGCTACTGCAGAGCCTTATGGGCCACTGTAAAGACTATGGCTTCACTGAGTGCAGTGGAAGTCACTGGAGGGCTGTCATTGGGAGTGAAATGACCCTGAACAGATACGCTCTGATGGCTATGATAAAAGACTGGCAGGAGGGAAAGAATGGGAGCAAGACTGGAAATAGGGTTTCCTGGCCTGTACCCCAAGGCCACCTCTGTACAAATAAAGAAAAAAATTCCATTAACTCAGCAATTATTTGGAATTGTCAATTATGAACAGAGTATTGTGAAATTATTTTAATCAAATATTTAATAAGGCATACAACCAATAAAATCATGGAAAAGCAACTGTGGAGTTCAAGTGCTAAAAAGCTTCTAAACATTAATATGTTCTTTTTTTCTAATTAGAAAAAGAGAGATGGGGGGAGCTAAGAAGCTGGGGAAGAGAAAACAATGAAAATCTGAGTTTTATGTATTCATTACAAGTAGTGATTCTTGTGGAAATTTTGTTAAAGAGCTGCTAGGAAATTAAAAAGTATAAAATGTAAAACATTATGGAACTTAAAATGCAAATAGATGAAGTTGAGGCATTAATTACTTTGAATCCACCAAAAGGTTGAAATGATAAAAACTCAGTTAAAATTAATTTTTAAAAATTAAACATACACACATACAAAAATTGCTTGGGAGCTATTCTACTCAACTTTGCTGTTTCACAAACGGAATGTCTGCTGGAAATAGAGACTCTGACAGAGTTGATGGCACGTAAGTGAAAAGAGGGCAGAGCTGGAGCTGTGCACCTGCACCCTTTCTGCAACCTCTACTGATGCAGATGAGGCTGTGAACAGTTCAGCTCTGAGAGCTGCGGTCACTAAATTTCTACAGAAAACCAATCCTTAAGGATCATTTTCTTATTTGAAAATGTGAATTCAGGGTAACTTTTGAGAAGAATGTTTTAAAAGCAGATTCTGTCTAAAGCTATTATTTAAATTTTTTCCAAAGAAAAAATAAAGACTATCCTCGGCAGACCAAAGAACAGTTCAGATGTTTCACTCACCGTAGAATCCATCTGATTATATCTGGCAATATCTTTATGCAGCGTCCGTAGCATAATCATAGCCACCATTCCAGACAAGAAGAGGACAATGACCAAGGAATTCATGATGCTGCAGAAATAAGCATGTTAGGATTAATCTACAGCTTAATCTTTGGAATAGCAAAACTCTTTAAAAACTATTTATTGAGTAACATTAAAACAGCATTAATCAAATTAAAAACTTGACCTAAAATCCAACAAATTCAATGAACTGTGTTCTGCTGCACGGCCTTCTAGTGGATACATAACTGTATGTACTTATCATAATATAATTTTGTGGTCTGTTGAGAACTAGAATTTTTTTTCTCCACGGTCAACATTAATAACTACTGTGCCCAAATTAGGGCAACATAAGCTGCAAGGATCAACAATGGACTGGTCTGTACCCTCAAGAAATCTACTGAAAAACAGTTACTCAGTAAATTAATGAGTATCAAAAAAGATTAGTCAGTAAAGTAGGAAAAGGAGAGCGACGGCACCATGAACAGCTCTCTAGATAAAAGTTTTGAGTCATGCTTAGAGAATAATAATAATAATAAACAGTCGTAACAGCCGCAGTGGCTTGTCTACTGAGCCCTCTTCCGTGCCTGGTAAGGTGCTCAAATGCTCTGTTTCATTACCTCCTTCAATCCTCAGAATAGTCCCATGAGACAGGTTATTTCTAGATAAAGAAATGTACTCTGAGAAACTGGGTGATCTAGCCTGACTCACAACCAGTGACTAAAAGCCAGGACTGAATCCAAGTCTATCTAATTCAAAAGCCCAGCGTTCTGAATAACTGGAGAATCAGAGTGAATGGGATGTTCAAAGGGACAGAGAATAAAATAAGGACAGAGCATAAAGAAGATTAATTCTATACTCTTACCTAAACCACTGAATGTGGGTATGAGGCATAGATTCCAGAATGTAGTCCCATCTAGATGCCCATCTGATATTCTTATCTTCCTAGAGGGATTTAAAAACACACACACTCTTTAAATAAGAATTTGCCAATGAAGCGTATTAGGAATCCAAAAATTTCCATTCACAGCTTAACATTCTAGTCAATAGATACAATTCCTCATTATCATAACTTGGGTTAGTCATGAGACTTATGGACCTAGATTTACTCAAGTCTCAGGAAAATTAGGATAAAATTAAGCAGTAAATAAAATATAAGAGTTCCTAAAAGTATCTACTTACTTGTATTTTTTTTAAAGTCTTACTTTAAATCTTAATTAGCAAAGGCTTATTTTAAATGTCAAGATTTAGAGCTTTAGAGTATTTAATTATTTTCAGAAAATTGAGTGGAGTAGCTTATTCTTTATTCTCTTTGATGCTATCTATCTATACCTATGAGACATCTAACCAGACCAGAGTCATAACCTAGGTACCTGAGCATCTGGCAGGTGTCACCCACACTGAGCTCTTAATACCTAGAAAGAAATATGCACAATTTACTGCACCAGGCTTGCAAAATTACACACTATTTAGGTAGGGACAGTAAACGTCACAACTATATTGGATTGCCAAGATAGTTTATTAAAAATAGAGGTGGAATATTGCCCAAGGTTCTCATAAAATGAACTTTTACTTTCCTCCTAAGAAAACACTCCCTTGAATTACCTAAGAACCTATATAGATTATCTACCATCAGGAAACTCTCCATTTAAGCTTACACTCAAATCCTGATTTTAAAAATGGTGTTGTTTGCCCAAATGCTTGTTGCATATCTTTGACACTTTCATACCATCCTTCATGCCTCATTTCTACCTTTTGCCTTGTTTGTATCTCCTATGGCTTAACACTTTTAATCAGGCTCAGTTCTCCAATTCCCCATACTTCTTATTTAAACGAAGACTTAGTTTCGGGGGCAATTATGTTGCCTGGTGCACTGACAAACTATTCCAAAAATTAACTCATTAAAAGCTTATCTATTTGACAAGCTAATCATATTTTTAATTAGTTTAAGTCATATGAATTTAAAATCAATTTCTGAGTTATACTAAAGATAAAAATCACACTCACCTGGAAGCTAACAGAATAAGTATAGGCAATTCTGATCTCCCCAGAAGCCTTGTTACTTATATCCATGGGGGGTCCAGAGCAGTCTGTTTTATCTATATGGGTGTGCTTGAAGCTGTGGGAAGAAACATTTTGGCAAGATGCTGATAAAATAGTTTTTTTAAATGGAGTAAGGTTAGAGATTTTGTACGTATTTCACAATGCTGCTGATAGTCAAAAGTGATTCATATCACACTGAATAGTACAAATATTTACTTCATATAAATAAATGGCTTAGTTATAAGTGTACAAAATTGTTACTCAAAATAAGAACCAAACTTTGGAAAACATTACTTGAAGAGCATTAAATAATCTTTAAAGAAATCAAAACAAACACTGATGGAGTTTAAATTAACTGCCATCCTGTTACGGCATGCATTGCTTTACCACTAGTGGCACAAGAAAATGGCTGTATCAGTTGGGTGGGGGAGTGGGGAGTCATGGAAAGAAAAGAATACTCAATCAAAGAAGCATCTCACAAATAACTGAGGAGTACTTTCACACTAAAAAAGCTGACAATTTGAAGAGATGCCCTTTCAATGATTTATCACATACTGGCATCTAACACTGCATGGAGACTTTCAAAATGACACACTAATCAGCTCATTTGGGCCTCTGAAAGCCGCAAATATCTGAGGTAATGCTTTTCTACTGTAGAAGGGAACATGGTCCTAACCACTTATGTTCTCCATTCCAAGCTGACATAGAAAAGCTGTCAAAAACTGACTGAAAAACAAAACAAAAAGGCACCCTGGCTACTTACCATGACAGGAAAATAAATATTTGTATGGTTTCTCTGGGAAACCCATAACTCAATAACAAACCATGCTAAAGGAAGTTTTAGTAAAATCAATTAAAACACCAAATTATACGCCAGAATACTGATTAAGGAAAAAGTTAATTGGTCCCAAAATATTTATTCTTTGGGTCTAAATTTCACTTACAGTTATTTATTTTTATCTATTGTATAATTACCTTTTTGGTTCAAGTTTAGCAGCCACTAATCTTGCTCCCATGGATCCAGTTTCAACAACATGGTAGTATATTTTGATATCAACATGGTTAAAGATGTAAAATGTATCTCTTTCATGGAATTCTGACTGTGGAGCAGAACTTAAAGTTAGTGGTAGAAAACTGGCTATAAAAGTGTCGAAATATAAAATTTTAAAATAAGCCAAAACAAGTAAGAAAATTTGAACTTGGACAGAATTTTAATCCTTCCCCATAAAAATGTGTAAGTTTTAACTTTTTTTTTTAAATTGTAGTTGTTTGTTTTTTTTTTTTTTTTGCGGTACGCGGGCCTCTCACTGTTGTGGCCTCTCCCGTTGCGGAGCACAGGCTCCGGATGTGCAGGCTCAGCGGCCATGGCTCACGGGCCTAGCAGCTCCGCGGCATGTGGGATCTTCCTGGACCGGGGCACGAACCCGTGTCCCCTGCATCGGCAGGCGGACTCTCAACCACTGCGCCACCAGGGAAGCCCTGAAGTATAGTTTTTAATAGAAGTACAATGCTGTGCTAGTTCCTGGCGTACAGCAAAATGATTCAGTTATATATATATATATATTCTTTTCCACTGTAGGTTATTACAAGATATTGAATATAGTTCCCTGTGCTATACAGTACAACCTTGTTTATATTTTATTTATAGTAGTTTGTATCAACTAATCCAAAACTCCTAATTTATCCTCCCCCCCCTTCCCCTTTGGTAACCATAAGTTTGTTTTCTATGTCTGTGAATCTGTTTCTATTTTGTAAATAAGTTCATTTGTATCATTTTTTTAGATCCCACATATAAGTGATATCATATATTTGTCTTTCTCTGTCTGATGCACTTCACTTAGTATGATAATCTCTAGGTCCAACCATGTTGCTGCAAGAGGTATTATCTCATTCCTTTCTATGGCTGAGTAATATTCCATTGTGTGTGTGTATATACCACATCTTCTTTATCCACTCATCTGCTAATGGACATTTAGGTTGCTTCCATGTCTTGGCTATTATAAATAGTGCTGCTATGAATATTGGGGTGCATGGATCTTTTTGAATTAGTGTTTTTATCTTTTGCAGATACACGCCCAGGAGTGGGATTGCTGGATCATATGGTAACTCTATTTTTAGTTTCTTAAGGAACTTCCATACTGTCTTCCATAGTGGCTGCACCAACTTACATTCCCAGCAACAGTGTAGGAGGGTTCTCTTTTCTCCACACCCTGTCCAGCATTTATTATTTGTAGACTTTTTGATGATGGCCATTCTGACCGTTATGAAGTGATACCTCATTGTAGTATTTTGATTCTCATTTCTCTAATAACCAGTGATGTTAAACATCTTTTCACATGCCTACTAGCCATCTGTATGTCTTCTGTGGAGAAATGTCTATTTACGTCTTCAGGCCATTTTTTTGATTGGTTTGTTTTTTGTTGTTGTTGAGTTGTATGAGCTGTTCGTATATTTTGGAAATTAAGCCCTTGTCAGCTGCATCATTTGCAAATATCTTCTCCCAATCTGTAGACTGTCTTTTCATTTTGCTTATGGTTTCCTTTGCTGTGCAAAAGCTTATAAGTTTGATTAGGTCCCATTTGTTTATTTTTGCTTTTACTTCTATTGCCTTGGAAGACTGACCTAAGAAAACATTACTACATGAGAAAACATGTCAGAAAATGTTTTGCCTATGTTCTCGTCTAGGAGTTTTATGGTGTCATGTCTTATAAAGTCTTTAAGCCACTTTGAGTTTATTTTTGTGTATGGTGTGAGGGAGAGTTCTAAGTTCACTGATTTACATGTGGCTGTCTAGCTTTCCCAGCACCACTTGCTAAAGAGATTGTCTTTTCTCCATTGCATATTCCTGCCTCTTGGTTGAATATTAATTGACCATAGTTGTGTGTGGGTTTATTTCTAGGCTCTCTATTCTGTTCCACTGATTCATATTTCTGTTTTTCTGCCAATACCATGCTGTTTGGATTTTTGTAGCTTTGTAGTATTGTCTGAAGTCTGGGAGAGTTATGCCTCCATAAGCTTAAACTCTTTATAAGCCAAAACTAACTGGCAGAGGTACAAATTACACTTCTTTAAAGTTTTAATTTTTACATAAAACTTTAAAAGTACCTGACAAGACATCTCTTATTGTCTAGCTTTTCCCTTAGAAAATAAAACAAATAAAATTTTAAATATTATATGTTATGAGCATGCTAAATGTTACACATTTTAACACTTTTCCTCCACAGAAGTTTAAAACTTCAGAATAAACCAATAACCTAAATTATTCAAGAGTCCTTGGTCAACTCTCACAAAAGCATTAACCAAATAACCAGTTTCATGATCAAGCTCATGCTAACTTCTACTACCAGGTCATATTCATTAAGAGATTAAATCAGGTTGACTTCATTATACAAAATTTAATATATATCCCCAATAATTTTGATTACTTTCTAAATTAATGTCTTCACTTTATTATTTTATTTTTTAAATTGTAAAAGAATGGCCTCAAAGATTGATACCTTTTTAAAAAGGTATAATATCAAACTTTTACAATACAATATTCTATGGACTTAAATTTGCAATACAAATTTCATGGACTTATTATGATGTCTTTTTGGCAGTCAACCATGAACCTTCTTTTAATATGTAAGATTTATGAATTTAACTTTTAACAGAGTCAGAACATACAAAGTCCTAGCCCATAGCATAGTGTTTAGCATATAAGAGACACTGCCAGTAAATGTTAAACTGAATCTGAATTATTTTAGTTCTAGAGTTATAAATTGTTAATCTGGCTTAAATTTAAAGACTAGGTATGGGAATTCCCTGGTGGTCCAGTGGTTAGGACTCAGCGCTTTCACTGCAGCAGCCCGGGTTCAATCCCTGGTCGGGGAGCTAAGATTCTGCAACCTGCACGTCACAGTCAAAAAAATAAAAAAAAGGACAGAGTAGTTGTCCTTCAGAACATCTGAACTGCACTCATTCAATGAATATAACAATTTTTGTCCAGATAAAGATTGACTCCTTCTACCAAAGAGCCATATTTTAAAAAATAGCATAGAGTTAGTTTATCACAAACTTACATTAATAACACAGGCATCTTTTGCATGGCCTTTATCTGTAATGTAACAGCCAATAGGAAATCCAGGATTACAGAACCTCTGACCATCTTCAACATCATAACACCATGTTACCGGCATATTATCCACAATCCTATGCACAGAAATAAAAGTCAAGTTAGAAACCACCAAACATGACTAAGAATTACTTCCCAAATCTGTGTCAACACTTTGTAAAATTTAAATGTCTAAAAATGCCTTAAGGTGTCAAAACTACAATCAAAGAATTTTGATAAAATGTTGTACTTCATAAGTAATAGTATTGTGCCAATATCTGACACACTGTAGTGGGAAAAAAAATCTCTACACATTCTTTGAAAAGGAGTAAATAAATTAATTTACTGCGATCGCTAATATAACAATACCATTATCTAGACACCTAAGGATAATTTACCTTCAGCGAACACTCAACAGCTCTAAATAGGTGCAAAGCAATATATTTAGTTCCTTGGGAACAGTTTATGGAATAGTATAGAAACAAACGTCTTTTATTACTCAGGTAATTCAATAAAAAGGAGAAGAATATAACTGCCAAGATATAGGGAAATATTCAACTGAAGGGCCATGCGAAAAAGTGAAAATAATAGTATCATCTATTAAAACCGTGTAAATCCAACTTATGTCTAAAAGAAATGCTGCTATAAAGTTAGAGAAATAAATCTTTCAAGTTCTATAGTGAAAAAACTTTTTTTAAAAAAAGGATAAAAATAAAGAGTAAAATTTTGTAGTCCTGTATAATTACATTAAAGTGCAAGCATAGGGTCTCCTATGCCCAAAACGCATCACAGGATACAAATTTTTAAAATTACTAAAAATATACTAGCTGTATTACAGTCATAAGACAACACTCCAGGGCATGTTTTATTTGTGAATTAATGTATGCCTTAGGAAGTAAAATTATGATTCTATATTCACCCAGGGTGTACGTTAATGACCTAATAAAACATGTCTCGTCACACTTAAATGCTATTTAATAGTACCCAATATACTAAATTTTAGAATCACCTACACTATTAAGTTTATTATTATTATAGCCAGCAGGCTAGTAGTTCCCATGAAAATACCAAAATATCAGAAGCATGAAAACCATGCTATATAATATAAATAATTCAGATTTTTTGGAGGCCTCAAGAATCAGTTAATTGCTTTAATTTTTTAGATAGACAATGAAGTTCAGTCAATGAATATAAAAGAGCAATATATTAATTTTAATATCTTTACACTATCAGAGAGAGTACTACATAAAATTACAGTGCTAGTTACAAAATGAGAATTAAGGGGCAATTTAGGGTTTTTTTTAAAGGTGAACATCCTAAATTTATCATTTATATAATGCCTTGACATAACCTTTGCCTGGCTGGAAACAAACAAAACCCAACAAACCCTTGGAAATAAATGTAAGAAAACTTAAAGAATATAATTTTCAATTACTGCCTTGCTAAGTTGGGAAGTAGTAGCTATTGAAATTCATAACACCAAAAATATTTAAAAATTCTATTTTCAATCTGATATAGTGAAAAAGAGTAAAAGAAGAGGACTCAAAAGGTTAAAGGTCGAATGACTGGCCCCAATTTTTTACCATTAAGGACTGCCTTCCATTATTTCCCTCTACCCTCATGGGCTCCATCTGAAACACTTCTGGCAGTCAAGCTTCATTTATTAATAAATCAATTTTCCCAATAAATTAATTTCTAGAGTTTCTGATGAGAATGGAATAACCCATGTTGCCACAGTACACTCAAAAAAATAAAAAAAGTGCAGCCAAAAGCAAAGAAACTTGGTATTTAGGTTATTCTACATAGTTTTTAAAATTTATTTTAATTTTTTTTCATAGTTTTAATATAAGTTAATTTACACTATCTAACTGGGGTTTTGAATTTTTGAAAATAGCACATCATTCCCCTTTGCCAGCCTACGGGATCCCAGATTGGCACTCACTAGACTAAAATATCTTCAAAGACCCCTCTCTGTCCAATAAGCCAGAGTCTGGTGGTTTTATGGTACTAAAAAAATTTAAGTACTTTGATAACTAGCTAAATAAATTACACTTTTATAAATAAAATGTCACAAAGATGTGGAAACTTAGGCAAAAAGTATAATCACAAAACTTGTAGAGTAGAGGGAATTCAAGTGTCTGCTGCTGGTATCAAAACATTAGTCAGGGGACTTCCCTGGTGGTGCAATGGTTAAGAATCTGCCTGTCAATGCTGGGGACACAGGTTCGAGCCCTGGTCCGGGAAGATCCCACACGCCGCGGAGCAACTAAGCCCGTGAGCCACAACTACTGAAGCCCATGTACCTAGAGTCCATGCTCAGCAACAAGAAAGAAGCCACTGCAATGGGAAGCCTGCGCACTGCAGCGAAGGGTAGCTCCTGCTTGCCGCAACTAGAGAAAGCCTGTGTGCAGCAATGAAGACCCAAAGCAGCCAAAAATCAATAAGTAAATAAATTTATATAAAAAAAAATCAGTCAGTCTCAAGAATCAAGAAGTAGCTTAACGTTATTCACAGAGTAAGCCAAGAAGATCCTCAAATTACATTCTAAAGTCCCAAATAAGAATTGAAAGTATTCATCAATTTAGATATAAAAATTAACTACTGTTAATTAACTGACTGTTCTCTATAATGAGAACAATGAGTTGGTGCACTAACTAATAATCAGTCATTTTATTCGTTCAGAAGGTAGTGTGGTTAAAGTGCTATGGGGGAAGAACTACAGTTCATTCATGTGATGGAATGGTATACAATTACAAAAAGAATGAAGTAGATATAGATCTATAGATGTGCTTTACATGGAAAAATGCCCATATTTTCTTAAACAAAGTGATCAATTTCAGAACAATGTGTACAATAATTCCATTGTTATTTTAAAAGGTACATACTCTTTTTTTTTTTTGCGGTACGTGGGCCTGTCACTGTTGTGGCCTCTCCCGTTGCGGAGCACAGGCTCCAGACGCACAGGCTTAGCAGCCATGGCCCACGGGCCCAGCCGCTCGGCGGCATGTGGGATCTTCCTGGACCGGGGCACGAACCCATGTCCCCTGCATTGGCAGGCGGACTCTCAACCACTGCGCCACCAGGGAAGCCCGGTACATACTCTTTTATATACCTACATGTGCATAGAAATCTGGAAACAGGGCTTTCCCTGGTGGCGCAGTGGTTAAGAATCTGCCTGCCAATGCAAGGGACATGGGTTCGAGCCCTGGCCTGGGAAGGTCCCACATGCCACGGAGCAACGAAGCCCGTGTGCTACAACTACTGAGCCTGAGCTCTAGAGCCCGCAAGCCACAACTACTGAGCCCACGTGCCACAACTACTGAAGCCTGCGCGCCTAGAGCCCGTGCCTCACAACAAGAAGCCACGACAATGAGAAGCCCGCGCACCGCAACAAAGAGTAGCCCCCACTCACCACAACTAAAGAAAGCTTGTGCACAGCAACAAAGACCCAACACAGCCAAAAATAAATAAATAAATTTATATTAAAAAAATCTGGAAACATACAGGAGAAATAATAGTGCTACCTCTGGGGAGCAGGATTAAAGAAGTTGAGGGTAGTAGAAAACACTTTGTATAATCTTTCATATTTCTAAGGGTTCCTGCTATTTCATCTCTGTCAACTCTGCTATCTATGCTTAAAATCAAATTACATAGTAAAAATGTCTGAAGTCAGCCAAGGACAGAAATATACTCAACTAATGGTTCACGTAAATGCAACAATATGAATCAAATATTTTCTAAATGTGTAATGAACTGATTTAAGGACTAAAGCCCATTGCCTAGAATTACCAGACTGTATATCTGTGATATGGCTTAGAGTTTTTGTTAATGGATTCAGACCTGAAATAATAAACTTTTCTGATTCAACTACAAAAATCACTATCCACCAGCATTGTTCCAGTTTATTTTTTTAGGCAGAATTGTTTAAGTTTGCAACTATTTTAAATTATTCTTCTTGTTATTAAGCATCTTGGGATCAAAACAGTACCTATGTTAATTGCATCATAAATAAGTTAAAAATATTTCTAAGTACTTTATTGTCAGGAATCTACTGAAGAAGAGGTGCTTCTGTTATCTTTAAGAGGAAGACTCTAAACAGGATTCTAAGAACAGAGGGTAGAAGAGAAAGCTAAAAATCACCCATAGTGGGCTTCCCTGGTGGCTCAGTGGTTGAGAATCTGCCTGCTAATGCAGGGGACACGGGTTCGAGCCCTGGTCTGGGAGGATCCCACATGCCGCGGAGCAACTAGGCCCGTGAGCCACAACTACTGAGCCTGCACGTCTGGAGCCTGTGCTCCGCAACAAAAGAGGCCGCGATAGTGAGAGGCCCGTGCACCGCAATGAAGAGTGGCCCCCGCTTGCCACAACTAGAGAAAGCCCTCGCACAGAAACGAAGACGCAACACAGCAAAAATAAATAAGTTAAAAAAAAAAAATCACCCATAGTGACCTAAAGAGTCATTCTTTCATTCAGTCAACAAATGGACAGCTGTCAGAGTAAATGGAGGTAGAAGGGGTGAAAATGAGCCTTAAGGCTCATAAGGACTGAGCCTTAAATATGATTTTGAAGGCTGGAAAGAACAATTTTAAGCAAAGAGAAAACACCAAGGGAAACTTTTCAATTACTGATGAATGAGAAATGTATCCTGAGTTACATTAACTCAGCAATTAAGTAGTATTCTCACAGTAGCTTACAGGAAAAAAGCTCTTGGCTTACCAGAAACCAAAGAAATGAAGACATGGAGGAGACTTTCAAGTTCCTGTTAGCACTGAGGGTCAGATGAGAAAGAAGCTGACGCAAGTGTAACAGGTACGTTTCCTTCCTTCTAACAGAGCCCTGCTATGGGAGACTCATTTCTATGTGGTTCAGTTGTATTTTACCCAGGTCTAGCCAATCAGAGTGAATCACCCTAATCACAGACTCGTTCATGAATGGGCATGTGACCCAGGGTTGCCCCTCTCTAGGACTTTTTTGTTCTACGAGGATGGGGAGAAACCAAGGAGGCAAGAGGGAATGAGAGGTTCCAACAATCCTACTGAGCCACAGGATCTGGTCATGTCCAAACTGAAATCAATGGTTCTCACCTCCCTGAGTGAGGGCAAACGGGTCTGAGATAGTGACAGGACAAACATTCAAGAGGAAGTCTACAAAAATAGTCTTCCTGTTCACCACCTCCAGCACCTTACACTTTTTGGAAGAGGCAAAACATATGTAAACCATGACCACCAGAGAATACAGGCATTTGTTGGCAAAATTATCTGGAAGAATAACAATTGGTTATATTTAAAAAGTTGGGTTTTTGAGACCCTTTTTTAATACTGTTTGAATATTGTATAGTAAGTAAATACTCCTGGGGAAGTAAAAAAAAATTTTTTAATGCTTTTTGATTATAATGCAAACTGGTAAAAACATTGTTAATGTTACGTCATGTTTATAAAATAAAAAACAGATTAAACAAATTATAAGTATTTTTATTGGAAGTAGATGCTATTTCTCAAATATCAAATGAAAGTTAAATTTTGTTTTCCTATGATCTTTTTCATGGCCTGCAAGTACAAAATAACAGTATTTTTCCAGAAGACTGATCCAGGTCCTTTCCCAAAGCACAAATATGCTCCTTTTAACTATGTATGAATAAAAAAAGTGCTCTAGGAAACAGGTCTGTGTACCTAAACAAGTACCAGATATTACAATAATCTAAGTGCAGAAAATGATGATACTTTAAGCTGTCAACCTTAGTAATCCTCTGGCAAATAAAAGTCACTACTTCATATTACTAATAACAAAAAAAGGAAATAAATTTATTTGCTATTTTTATAGAATCAATGAAGTATTTACACATTCAATGAAACAGAGGTTTCTTCTTGAAAAGGAAAAAGCCCAAAATCCCAAATCTCCACGTCTTACCAGTGATGTTGATAATTCAGTAACATGCTTTTTTTCAAGAATTCTAACTTTTGTTTGTCTTCAGCTTTCTCTGTATGGTATGTTTTTGTACAAACAAGCTTACAGGTCTCCTCCTTATTAAATGTAAACTGTATTAAAATAAAGTGGAAAGCAAATTAAGAAAAAATATCCAGGTCCTTCATGCCTGTAACATAAATAGAGTAAAAGCACTGGTCTCCTTAAATTACTTAAGTGCATTAATATTGATAATAAACATATAGAAATTCCCCACAGATCAAGCAGATTTAAATTTCAATCTTATTCTGTTTCTCTAAAACACTAATTCATCAATTTTTCTAAGTAACAGTTTTTATTTTTATTTTTGATAATTTCAACCAACCCATCTCTTAAATATAAGTGAGTCCTAGGAGGGGAAAATACCCACACATAGAACAAAACAACATCAGTATCTCCATAATAATGTCCCCTGATAATGTTTTGGAAATTATGGATTTGAAGGCTTCCTATTAATAAACAGGTAAGGTTTTATGTCTATGTATTATTCATTCAGTGGATATTTGTTAAGTGTCTCCTATGCACCAGGTGATGGAGGTTCAGCAGTGAACAACACAGACTGTGATGACACAAGAAAAAGTTAAATCTGGATGTCTAGAATCAGAATAAATGTGATTCTTTTTACTCACATTTGAAAAGACTGTCAATTTTTAGGATGCTATGTAATAACAAAGTTGAAACAAAAATTGATAATTTTTTAAACCAAAGTTTAAAAACTAAGGAGTCCTCCAATTCTGGAGTCTAGGACTTATTTCATGAGCATGAAAACACACACATTATATTATTCACAACATATTATATAACGTAGGTTTACTTTACCAGGGCCTATTTATGTCTTAATTTAAAAAATCCATTTCCTAGTTTTCTTAAGGCTATAATTTATTAAACTAATTATATATACTCCATAATGTAACTATATATAGTCCAATACACCTTTTAATAAATTCAAACTTTATTACAGGGAGTAAAAAAAAAACCCAACTTGCATATGTTTCACTTCAGAGTAGTCCATTCTTTTATACATTATTTATTAAAATCCCTAAACCAGTTATTGTACATCATCTGACAAACCAATGTTTCAAGTGTAGTTCACTGCTGCCACCTGTCAGCCAATAGTTTCGTTCTCAAGGCGTTGCTATTTCTGTGAATACCGCAATATTTATGTAAATATTTAATAGTTTAAATTTTATATGAACCTTATAGGTTCCATCTAAAAGACCGGGAAATGAAAAAAACAAACGTATACATACTAAGGAATCAGAGGGATGTGTCAAACTTAAAGCAGAGAAGAGACATTATTAGTTACCACAAAAGTAGCAAATCTTACACCGCAGTCCGACGCTCACTGGGCTCAGGAAGTCAACGGTGTGTTCAATTGTGAAGGAAAATAGCAACCCTAAAGACGACACTTATCCATCATAATAAACGCTTATTACCTCATGTAACCCTCCTAACAGCCCTATGACGAAGTCTTCTTTGCTGACTCCTCCTCCGTCTTCCTGACCCATTAATACCAACTGCCCCAAGGCCCGGTCCTTGGAATTCTTCTCTTCACTATTTTTACCCACTCCCTTGGGGAGTTGATCAATTCCTGGCTTCAAATACCAACTATACACTAATGGTTCTCAAATACACGTATCTAGGCTGAATCCCTCCTCCAAACTGCAGACACATATTTTCAACTGTTAACTCAACATCCCTACTTGTATGCCTACCAAACATCTCATGTCATGTCAAAACAAACTCTTCCCCATTCCCTCCAAACCTGCTCTTCCCCCAGACTTTCCTATCTTAGAAAACAGAAACTCAACACCCCACATCCCACCTCTCGGCAAACTGTTGGTCCCAACATCAAAACACAGCCAGTTTCTGAGATGCTGACCGCTTCACAACTCCCACCCTTACCCCAATGATCTGAGTCACCATTAAGTCATGCATATTTTCAGGACTGATAGTGAGAGACTCCTAACTTGCCTCCTGGCTTCTCACTCTCCCACGGTCCATTCTCTCTACAACAGTCCTGGTGATCCTGTTAAAATCTAACCCTACCCAAAACACTTCAATGCTAACCATCTTGCCCAGATGTACAGGTCAAAGTCTTTACAATGGCCTATGATGAGTGGGCTACATGATGTGGTCCTATTACTCCTTTGCCCTCATTTCCCACTATTCTCTGTCTTGCTCACCTGCTTGAGTCGCACCAATTTTTCTCTGTACCTTGAATACACTGGGCGAGCGACATCTCAGAACCTTTGCTTTTGCTGCATCCTTCACCACATCCTCCCCTCTCCCCACAAATTCACATGGCTCACTCCCTTACTTGCTTCAAGTCTTTTGCTCACCTCTCAGGTAAGACTTTCTCTGGCCTATTTAAAATTGAAAATTCTCCATCCACCATCCCTGATTTATCTTCAATAGTTCTTTCATCAGCAACTGACACACATGTGTTTCAGTAATTCGTTTTGTTTCCTTCTCCCCATCAGAATACAAGTCCATGAGGACAGAGACTTTTTTGGTTCACTGCTGTACCCCACAACTACCACAGTGCCAGGCACGTGAAAGACATTCAGCAGTTATGTTAACTGACTGAATGAGTGAATATGAGTGGTTAGACTTGAGATTTTATGATCCTATGATAGGTGGCTCCAGCTTCACATAATGCACACGATATCTTACAGTTTTTTTCCTGACCTCAACAAAAGTCATCGATAAAATGGCAAAGCAGATTTGGGGTTTTGTTTTGTTGCTACTATTATTTTTACTGCAGATCTAAAAGAAGGGAAAATTCTTTGAAAAGAAAGGATAAAGAATCAATACTGAAATCAATGCTGAAAAATACATCAATACATTTATGGTTGCCTTGGGGAAAAAAATCTGATATCTTGGTCCCATGTTTCTGTTAACCTATGCCTTGATCTTAAGAAATGCTTGCTCTGTTTCTTTAAGCTTGGGGCTTAAAGAACTTGTTTTAGCACAAATCTTGATCCTAAAAAATTCTAGAAAACTCCGGGAAAATGTTAGGTGCACATTCTTTGTCCATTTTAAAACACTCCTTCTGTTCTTCT
Organism: Pseudorca crassidens; assembly: GCF_039906515.1. Classification (NCBI taxonomy): domain Eukaryota; kingdom Metazoa; phylum Chordata; class Mammalia; order Artiodactyla; family Delphinidae; genus Pseudorca; species Pseudorca crassidens. The sequence goes on from NC_090313.1 coordinate 11,913,814, forward strand.
ATTTTACCTCAACTCCTAGGACAAAATTAAATCTGAAAAGCACTAGGCCTGGGCTTCCCTGGTGGCGCAGTGGTTAAGAATCCGCCTGCCAATGCAGGGGACACGGGTTCGAGCCCCGGTCCGGGAAGATCCCACATGCCGCAGAACAACTAAGCCCGTGAGCCACAACTACTGAAGCCTGCATGCCTAGAGCCTATGCTCCACAACAAGAGAAGCCCGCGCACCGCAAGGAAGAGCAGTCCCCGCTCACCTCAACTAGAGAAGGCCTGCGCACAGCAACAAAGATCCAACGCAGTCAAAAAAAAAAAAAAAAAAGCACTAGGACTAAAAGAAGGGTCTTTTGCATAAGCAAGGCATAATCTTTACATAAAAATAAACGAACCCTGAGTAGAATCCTACTAAAGTAATTTGCCTTTAAAGTCTACACCAAAGGGACAAAACTTCTCTGTGGATTTGCATATTTTGCTCTTTACTGTTGGAGGCTCCTGTTGTCCCTCAAGTTCACTGAAGGTGTTACTGATGCTCTTCCCGCCTTCCATCATTTCTTAAGATCAAGGCATAAATAAACAGAAAGGTGGGACTGAGAGACCAAAGGAGTATTTTAAGGTAGTTATACAATTTAATAAATATGCTGAAAATCACCCTCTGCTATAAAAAGAATGCAACAATTTCCAAAGTAATCTTTTAAAATATCACATCAGGGAAATATTATACAATTAATATGCTTGCCCTACTCAATACCACCCATGTCCATATATTTTGAGTTCCTTCTTTCCCAGTGACTTCATCTCATTAGGTCTTCAAATCTACTGTCTTTGGAAAAAAAAACAAACTCTGGCATCTTTACGGTAGAAAATCTCAAATTAAAACATTTTAAAAGGACATACTTACGGTTGAAAACTATGAACCTGTAGTGAATTAAAGGTGTACAATTATGTCTTCCCTCAGCGCTTCACGGTGTAGATAACGGTGCTGGAGTAAGAGGTTAATGGGACTAACCGAGGCTTTTTGGGGATTTGCTGGACAGATGCTCAACGTAGTAAGGGCCAAGGGAGACAGAAGGTGGTGCTTAGTGAGAAAGCAGGCAAGGCAGCTAATCATGGGGTCACAGAAGAGACGGGTGTGACACCAAGAGAGGGAGCTATTAGGCTGGGGTCAGGTTACAGTCACTGAAATGAGTATGCCCACATGGACAGATGCCCACAGAGAGTTAAAGAAAAATGCACAGTGCAGAATAATATTTTAAAACATAAACACACACATTTAATTCTATTTATATATGCTTGTAAGTACATGGAAAATTTCAGGAAAGATTAACAAGAAACTGTGATGTGGAACAGGGCGGCGGGGGGAGAGAAACTTCCTTTTCTTTTTATAGTCTGTATCATTTAGTTTTGTATACGGTGATACATTATTATTACAAACTAGTTTAATTTTTCTAAAAGAGAGAGATACATTATTCTTTGTGCAGCAGGAGAGCAGATATAAAATGAATAGGGGACTGTGAAATTCAGAAGGATAACAGGCTTAAAAGATAACAGATTTAAAAGGCAGAATAATTTTGGATGATGAAGTACATATACTGAAGAGAATATCTAATATTGTGCTTAGCTTGGTTCAACTGATGTCCTAAAAATGTATCAAAGATGTACCAAATATACTTCCACTGATCAAAACAGAAAGGTTAGCTTCCCCAAAACCCAATGGGAAAGCTGAAGTAGTGCTTTATCTGCTAATAGGGAAATTCTAGGGATTCTGTTCCCAAATGAAGTTACTGGAACAACTCTTCATAACTGAAAGCTAGGTTCCAGGTCCCTCTGTAAGGTGAGGCAGGGAGTCTGAGCACTTTTAGGCCACCACCTTATCATTTATTGATATAATACTGACTGTAGGAAATGTTCCTTTGAACAAACTTATTTATGACATATCGTGAGAAGGGGAGGGATACTTCTAAACTGTGACTTTAAGAAATTTTTCTGGATGCAAAAGAGAAATGAATTCCTTCTTAGCTAAGTTATCACAGGCTTTTCTACAAGGTGGGGAGAAAAAAGAAAAAAGATGCAACTAAATAACTTTTATATAACACAGAATACAAACCTTATATGGTGACGGTTCAATTCTTTCTCCAAATAATACCTGACCTAGATTTTCAGATGGGCGTTTTCCTTCTGATGCTTGGCAAAAATCAAACCTGCGGGCAAGAATATTTAAGTTTTTAAGCATAAAAGGCAGCAATGAGATATCAAACCCCTAGCCAACCTAGAGGACAGATTAGGTACTGATCACTCTAAGTAGATGAATAAGAAATATATTCCTACTCCAAGTTCCATGTACCACATCTCCCCAAAACAAACAAAAAAAACACCTGAAAATTATGCCTTAGAATGCTTTGATTTTTAAATAATACTTTTATTAAGATGTAAATTATAGAATTAAAAAAATTGACACATTATAATTTATTGTTGTTCATTTCAATGATAAAATTATTTACACCCTAGTCTTCAAGGGAATTTTGCGTAACTCACCTCCTTTTGTTATCTTTCTAATTCAAATATTTACTTAATGCCATTTCAAGAAGATGTGTCAACTACATGGGTTTCTGTCTCATCCCAATATACTGGCCAACATGAAAAGCAGGCTAGACAGACCCTCCGAGAACATGGAGCTGTGGAGAAGCCATAACCAGGCAGCTGTAAGCTTCTCTCTGTGCTATAATTTCCTTGTATTACTAACCAAGTTTTCATAAAGTTTTGTTTGAACGTTACAGCCTAATTTCAGCCTTGCTATAGAATATTAAAGGGCAGTTCTGTGCTCACCATGGTCACTATGGTTGAAACCGGCACAGTGATGGCTACAGACCAGTTAGATCCCTAAGAGGAAGATGAATCTTGGGTGATAAAAAACTGGGGCTGGGAAGTCCCCAAATGAAGATTCTCCATCTACTGGATATAAGAGATTCACTGAGTTTTCCCAAGAATAGCCACAAAGATTTAAGGAGAGAGATTTGTTGATTTAACAAAACAAAAACTAGAAAAAGTCTCCAAAGTTACATAAATTATGGTCCATTCATTCATGAAATTTGTATTCTCTTCTTACACGTTTAGGCACATGGATTCTTGTAGGATAGTCAAACTTTTTGTGTGTGTTTTCTACAGTAAACATATTTTCTTTCAAAACTCTTAGATACCAGAGAAATTTAGAAGCCAACTAAAATTTAGGAACATATTTTATACCCAATATGGAATATAGTGCTCAAATGAACAAAGGATATTTATGCAGCATTTTTATAATATCAAAAAATGGAAATAATGAAATGCTCATAAATAGAGAATTAGTGAAACAAATCATACACAGACTCTATATGATCTCTACAAAGGGATAATAAACAGCTACTAAAAAGACCGAGGTAGCTGTGTATTAATATAGAAAAGATGTCCAAATAGATTCAGTGAGAAAAACAAGGTGCAAATAAAATATATAAACCTGCTTTCATTTAAAACAAAAATGGGGCTTCCCCGGTGGCACAGCGGTTGAGAATCTGCCTGCCAACGCAGGGGACACGGGTTTGATCCCTGGTCCGGGAAGATCCCACATGTCACGGAGCAACTAAGCTCATGAGCCACAACTACTGAGCCCGCGTGCTGCAACTACTGAAGCCCGTGCGCCTAGAGCCCATGCTCCACAATGAGAGAAGCCACTGAAATGAGAAGCCCGCGCACTGCAACGAAGAGTAGCCCCCGCTTGCTACAACTAGAGAAAGCCCACACACAGCAACGAAGACCCAATACAGCCAAAAATAAATAAATTTTTAAAAAAATGTATAAATGTGGTTGTGTATGTTAGAATAAGCAGAGAAAAAATGCAGGCGGCAGACAACAAAGCAGTTGTTTCTGGGGATTGATTATGTGGGACATATGGATTTTGTTGAAAACTATGTGGGTTTTTTAATAATCAAAAAAATTAAAACAAAATGGCTATTTGTCCAGTCAGGTAAAAAAAGGAATTCATTGTTTTCGTTGGTGCTTCTGTTGCATTGCAAAGTGACATCAACAGATCACATTTCACATTTTAACCCTACCTTAGAAATAAACAATATCCCTTTTAAAAATGTTTTCAGGCCCTGTACATTTTTTAAATGCGTATGAATTTACCCATAACTGTGGAGAAAGTAAAAGTTCTAAATGTACAAAATTCTGATGAGTCATAAAATTTCATATAAAAACCAAGCTGAAAAACTTACGCTGTATATTCATAAGGAAGAACAGATTCCACTGAGTCAAGCCTGTTCACAAATAGTTCTATTTCAGCCTGAAAATGAAGAAACACAGAATTAGAATATAAACAACTAGAGACCAAAACTTAGGTCATGCCTAGCATTAAAAAGGAATTTGACTTTTGAAATGAGAAATTTTATGATATCCAACTCACTTTAAAGAATTACTTATAAATCCATTCACTGAGTAGATTTATATGCATTTAAATTACAATAAAATAATATTCAGTTGCAAATGTCTCCAATAGTTTCTAAATGCTTTAAGTTCTAAAAATTTCTAAAAAATTAAATAAGGTATCACTCACTACATCAATATAGATTGCTTTTAAAAATCTGGTTTTCAAATTCAGTATTTCATTCTGCAGCACAAAGATAATTTTTATTTTTAAACAGTTTTAAAAAAACATTCTCGGGGCTTCCCTGGTGGCGCAGTGGTTAAGAATCCGCCTGCCAATGCAGGGGACACGGGTTCGAGCCCTGGTCCAAGAAGATCCCACACGCCGTGGAGCAACTAAGACTGTGCGCCACAACTACTGAGCCTGCGCTCTAGAGCCCGCAAGCCACAACTACTGAAGCGCGAGTGCCTAGAGCCCGTGCTCCGCAGCAAGAGAAGTCACCACAATGAGAAGCCTGCACACGGCAACAAAGAGTAGCCCCTGCTCGCCACAAGTAGAGAAAGCCCGTGCGCAGCAACGAAGACCCAATGCAGCCAAAAATAAATAAATAAATTTAAAAAAAAACACAAAACATTCTCACAGCATTCAAGGAATGCTGTCAAGAAGAAGAAAAAGAGAAATGGATGCATCCAAGAAATATTCTGAAAATAAATTTGATAGGACTGATTGGTTTTATGTGAGAGTAAAGATAACACACGCCCTAAGTTTAAAGACGAGAGATGCTTTAATTTTCTGATTTTGACAAGTAACAAAAGAGACATTGGAAGAGGATTAGGTTTGAGGGGAGAGATCGTGAGTTTGTCTTTAGACATGTTTTGTTTAAAGTGCCTTTGAGATACCTAAGTGTAGAAGGATAAACAGTCATGGCATTCAGAAAAAAAATCTGGAGATATGAATTTGAGACACATCTGCGATTAAATTCAATATGAGACCACTAAACTCTGGCTAAAAGTTTTCAAAAGCTATAGCACCTGTGGCTCTTTGAAATGTGAAGTGGTTACAGCCTTTTGGAAAGCAAAATACATGCATTCTTCCACCCAGCAATCCTACTTATGAGAACTTAACTCCTAGTGAATAAAATCATGTGTGCACAAGAGATCATGTATAAGAATGTATACTGCAGACTTGTTCATTAAAAGACTAGAAACATATTGTAGTATGCCTGTTGATAGTAAATTAGCTATTAAACACCCTGGGACCATTAAAAAAAAAAAGAAATGTTGCCAGGTAGGTAAGAAATTTCTAGATCAATTGTACTAGAAACACAATCTCATGCTCTTAAGCAGACAGGAGACAGACAATGACAACACGGTTTAATTCTGGAGGACTGCTTTGATCAATTTGAGAATGCTTAACTACAAAGGTAGTAACAGAGAAGAAATTCATAAAGACCAAATCAAATTCAACAACAGAGGAGAGGGAGAAAAGCTGTATCAACTTCCTAGGAAACATGGGTTAACTCAAAGCCACACCTTCCTACTGAAGCTCCCAGGATTTCTTCAACGTATATTTGAAGTTCCAAAGGAAGTTGTACCCGGGTACCCACTCTCCCAATAGGGGCTCATTGCTACTCAATACAGAATTCTTCAGATGAAAATGTCAGTAAGTAATCTGTGCCCTGAAGTACTTTTGGTACTAACCAAAAACAATTAAATAGGAGCTGTTTACCTGTATTTTATAGGGTTAGATCACTATGGCTGCCTCTGGACTCTGATCTGAGGCTACCTGGAGAGCATAAAGCCACATTTGCCATTTTGATCTCATTTACTAGTGCTGTCAGCAGTCCTCTATACCTGTTAATACCCCAAAAGTGAGACAAAATGTTCAATGTACAAAAACTAATAATACACTGTCATTTGAAAAACAGCAAAACACAGTGGGCAAAAGAAGACCTCTGGGGCCAGTTTGCCTGGGTTCAAATCCCAGCTCTACCACTTATACTTGGTCAAATTATTTAGCATCTCAGTATCCTCATGGGTGCTTCAGTTTCTTTATCTGCAAAATGGGGATAACAGTAACTACCTCACAGAGGTATGAGGATTAAATGAGTTAACATTTATAAAGTATGTCAAACAATGCCGAATACATGAAGTGCTATGTATTTGTTAAATAAAGGAAACCAAATAAATTTAATGATATTCAGAATAGGGAATGCCTAAACTACACTGCTCATCCACTAAAATGCCCATCCAATATTCATGATATACAATGGAAGGCATTAGCCTTTGTACACGGTACTGAAAACACACATAAAACCCCTAAAACCGTACTGAAATAAAATGACAACTCAACTCAATGGTAACACTGTCTCAAACACAAAAAAAAGTTTAACTGTGTCTCCTTGTACAAAATATTGAAGACTATATCACTGGTCTTTCTGACTAAGAAGATAATAGGACATGGTATTTAAGCTTACAGAATGCTTGAGTAATTAACACAAACTTATATAACTGTTGTGAAGGCAAAATTCCCCGTTGATAGCTTACTCTGCCAAAATAATCTTCACTAATTATAAGGGGTCAACACTGCTATGAAGATATACCAGAATCCAAGCACTCTATTTAATGTATCTTTTTTTTTTTTTTTTTTTTTTTTTGCGGTACGCGGGCCTCTCACCATTGTGGCCTCTCCCGCTGCGGAGCACAGGCTCCGGACGCGCAGGCTCAGCGGCCATGGCTCACAGGCCCAGCCGCTCCGCGGCATGTGGGATCCTCCTGGACCAGGGCACGAACCCGTGTCCCCTGCATCGGCAGGCAGACTCTCAACCACTGCGCCACCATGGAAGCCCTATTTAATGTATCTTAATGAAGACTGAAAGTTCCTAAAAAGCTAATCCAGTTCACATCTTTAGATTTCTTTCTAGGGAGGAATGCACCTATTATACTCTACACAACTTTCTATGTTTTGAGTGTCAAAATCCACAGATCCACATTTTCATCACATAAGCCAACTCCCTTGTGCCACAATTAAGCATATTCCTTACTCTCAGTACAAAGAGATTAAGAACACAGACTCTGAAGCTAGGCTGCCTGGGTTTAAATCCTGGCTCTGACATTTACTAGCTGTGTGATCTTGGGGAAGTTTCTTCACTTCCCTGTGCCTTGGTTTTCTCATTTGTAGAATGGAGGTAATAATAATTCCTGTTGCAACTGGTTTTTGAGAAGAGTCGAGAACAATGCCTGTCACAAAGTACTATGTAAGTATTTACTATTGTGCAGCAATGTCCAGTAGAACTTCAAACAATGAAAATACTCTATCTGCTCTGTCAAATACAGTAGCCACTAGCCACACGGGGCCATTAGTCACTAGAAACGTGGTCAGTGTGGCTGAAGATCTGAATTTAAATTTTTATTTAATTTTACATTTAAAAAGTCACAGGAGGACTTCCCTGGTAGCGCAGTGGTTAAGAATCCGCCTGCCAATGCAGGGGACATGGGTTCGAGCCCTGCTCCGGGAAGATCCCACTTGCCATGGAGCAACTAAGCCCGTGTGCCAAAACTACTGAGCAGCCCACGAACCACAACTACTGAAGCCTGCAAGCCTAGAGCCTATGGTCCGCAACAAGGGAAGCCACCGCAGTGAGAAGCCCACACACCACAAGGAAGAGTAGTCCCTGCTCACCACAACCAGAGAAAGCCCACACGCAGCAACGAAGACCCAATGCAGCCAAAAATAAATAAATAAAATAAATAAATTTATTTTAAAATAATAGTCACAGGCGTCTAATGGCTTCTATATGGGACAGCACAGTAATGGAAAAGAATAAAATGCTGCTTAGTACCCTTTATAAACCCTCTTCATATACTTAATATTTTACTCTAGTCATTGCAATCTTCCCTTTACTTGGAAAAATAACTCAAATGTTAGTCTATCCCAGAGGTTGGCAAATTTTTTTCTTAAAGGGCCAGAGAGTAAATATTTTAGGCTTTGCTGGACAAGCAGTCTCTGCCGTTGTAGAACAAAAGCAGCCACAAACATTACATAAGTGAATGAGCCCAGCTGTAGCCCAATAAAACTATTTATGGGGACTGAAATTTGATTTTCATGTAATTTTCACTCATCCCTAAATATTCTTCTTCTTCTAATTTTTTTCTAATCACTTAAAAATGTAAACACAGTTCTTAGATTGAGGACCCTACAAAACAGACAGCAAGCTTGACTGGACTCCTAGTTCATCCTTGAGCTCTGTTTACTAGGTATTTTTCAATGTTCTTTAAATTCATATCTTTGGAAACCCAAAACAGGGCAAAAGGTTCAGAGACTTGATGCCATTTAAAAAAAATTTTTAGGACACTGTTGAGGAGCATATAAATTTAGGGTAAAAGTTTCTTCCATTTCTACCCAATGGATGAGGCAAGAATTTTTGCTTAGCCTATGATGTTCTCTCTGAAGTTTCATGGTACATCTCTTAGCTATAGGACTGTAAGATTGAAGGAAAACCGTATTCTCATTTTCTGACTTCTCTCATCTCTCCTTTGAGTCTTAATCTTTCAAAATGGAAAGGTCTTAATCTTTTGAATCATCTATCTCCTTGATCATGCCAGCTGCTTTTCTCGGGACCTTGCCCTACTCTCACATCTTTCTTAAAAGGTATAGCACTGAGAATTACAGGCAGAATTCAAGGTATAGACATCAAAGCTTCATATATGTATAGAATGACATTGTTACTTTTCATTAGCCTTTTTGGCCAAAAGCATAAATTCTTCAATGACACTCTTCATCTCTTTCCAATGTTCTGTAACTGATAGTTTAAAGTTCATCACCTCAAATATATAATTGTTAACTTTTTCTTCAAATATACTTTAACTTGTCCATGACCAAATTAATTTACTACCTTTTGTTCTCTCATATAACTTTAAGAGAGCTTCTGGAAGTATATTCCCAGTGGCTTTATATTATGTTGATACAAGAGTTTAATACTACTAGCTAATTAAAACATTTCACATTCATTCTTTTTGCTAAATTTAAGATCCAAATTAGCCTCAGGGACTTCTAGAAGTCTGTCTCCATTTTTACTATTCCCCATGGTTTATTCCCTACCTCCGCTCGCCCTTAAGCTAACCCACACCACTTGAAATTCCAATTTAACCTTTTTAAAAAACAATCTTGTCAAAACTTTAGACATCAAATTCACTGGTTCCCTCTAAGTCTACTTTAAGTCTCTGAAGCAAACTCTAGAAGCCAGGAAAATTTCTCTTTTAGACACCATGCTAGTCTTCTGATTATATAATTTAGTATCATTTAAACTGATTATTACCACACTTATTCCATTTCAGTCTATAGCCCAAAGACCCACACACCCTCCCTCCCTATTTTCTTATTTGTACATTATTAGTTTTTATCCTTCTCACACTTGGCATTTTGTCTACTATCAACTCCCCATTAAATTTACCGTATCTATCAACTTTTCCTGATCTGGTGAAGTAGCTTCAAATTCTACTCCTAGTAACAAAAATGTTAACGTCACTGAAGAAGCATGTTTCAGCCTTCCTGTGTGATTTCTAAGGATGTCTACAATTATCAAGGTCTGTCCACAAAATTTTCCAAAATATTGACAGCAAAATTCAAAAACAATTCTTCTCACATTATCTTTGACCTAAAAACAAAACTAATTTTAACACACACAGCATATAAACAGAGAACACAACTTCAGTTTGGAGGGAGAACAGAGTCAGACTGCTGGGTTCATTTCAAATCTTAGGTCTATTGCTAATAAATATGTGCTTATGGGCAAGTAATTTTGAATGTGAGGAATAAATGACATAATAATAAAACAGAAACGATATAGAAGCTGGTTTATAGTTGGCACACAATAACTATAAGTTAAATGTTTAACTATAAGCTAGATAAAGATAGCTATTATTACCTATTATTTTAGAGAAGCTGGACCTTCCTCAATCCAAATATGTATTAGTATAAGGATAACCTTGAGGGTTTCTGTGAGAGGCCCTCCTTCCTCCCTCCCATTAAAGGACACTAAGGACCGTGGCTTCTGATCTACTGTTTATGCCTCTTCCCTATCAGTCTAGGGAAAGGGAAGATAATAATTATCAAGCACAATTCTCATAGTAACCTTATGAGCTAGGGATTACTTGCTCTACTTTAAGACAAATAAGTTCAAAAACTGGACTGCTGGCTCAAAAAAGTGAGTAAACTCAACTGCTGCTACCACTTTTAATTTTTGCTGCTCTCAGTCCTCCACTTTTCTTCCTTCCAGTCTCTTCTGACACTTTTCCACACTTACTTTTACAGGAAAGTTGGTCCATCATAGATATCACCACTAAATTGTGGACCTTTTTCCGTCGCTTGGTGAACTAATCAAAACACACCTTGGATATTCAGTTCATTTTGGCTATTTCTGTAGCACTTTCATTCATTCTTCCTTTTTTAAACTGTGCGAATTTGAAAATTTAATATTTATCTCATTTAAAACATGCTAAGAATTGTAAATTTAAACTGATAAATTTAACACAGAATAGAACAATTTACAATGTATTTGTAAATATGCTACATTTACAACACTCTTTTAAATATTGACCCTTATAGTGAAAGAGGAAAATTTCAAAAATATTATAAGTATTATAAAAATAATATTACGAGATCCTCGTAATATGACAGTAGGACAAATGTTAAAAACGAAAGAAGAAAGGAAATGAGACTGCTGGTGAGTTTATGTGGTTTCATGAAGGGCAAAAGTATGTTACAAACATGACATTCGTCCCTAAAAAATATAAATATACACACAGATAAAACAAATAGAAGAAAACATAAACAACTGTTGGCTCTAAGGGTCTAGGTGGATATACAGTGATCATTATACTATTCTTTCAACTTTTTTGAATTTTGAAAATTGTCACAATTAAAAGTTGGAAAAAGAAAAGGCTTTAAAGATGAGAGTAGACTTTAGTCATATTATGAAGTGACAGAAGCCAAATCAAAGCAATAAGAAATAAAGACTAAAGAGTAAAGTTTAGTGTGGGAGATGGTAGAAGCAGGAAAGATGACTTCAAAAGAAGTAATAAATAGGGGGAAATAGAATTTGCAATATATGTGAAAACCCAGGAAGATTCACAACAAAAAACCCTGAAAAACCATGGGAAATTCATTCAATCAACACATTTATTCAAAGCCCATAATGTCCTGTACTAGAAACCGTGAATGCCATAATAATATAAAACCCATGAATGGCTGCCTTTCAAAGAATTTATAATCCAGATGCGGAGATAGGGCACACATTCAAGGAAGTAAAAGGGAAAAGTGGCAAAGCTATTTATGTGTTCCTAGGGTAGCTAGTGGGATTTAGTTTTCTTATTAAAATAGCAATCGCTGTAAGAGAGCAATATTTGATTAACTTTAAGGTCATTTTCCATTCTAAACATCTTCTTTATTCCCCATCCAAGAGTTAATTACGTGCATCTCCTTCTGGAGATAGCCAACTCCAAGATATCACTTACATGACTCAAAAGAGCCTTAAAGGTTACTTTCTTCACATTCCCACTTTCAACTGTCCCAAAATGAGTTATTACAAGCATGAAAAGTTGTGACATTAACCATTTTAAGAAAGGTACAGATTAATCCTAAAGCAAGACTGTAAATTCTAAAGCAAGACATAGACGAAACAAGAATGATTACAATACCACCCTAAGAAACCTTTTACGGAAATGCTTTTAATTAATTTAGAGTTCTATCCTCTCCCTTCTAAATCCTTCTCCTCCCAAATGTACAATTTTATTTCTAGTCCCCAACTGCCCACTCTACTTCTGATCCCAACTTTGGTCACAACTACACGCTATTTTATTACTTCAAAGCATGCCATGCTATAGTACTGCATTTCCCCCCATTTCCTTGTTCCTTTGTTTTGATTCTGCTTTTACAACTGCCATCATGTATGTCCCAACCGACACGTACAACTGTTTTTCAAGGTAGAAAGAAATCTCAGTGAAGAAATGTGACTTTGTACAAGGATCAAAGCAAGTGACTAGTCACAAAAGTGTCTGAGATACCAAGGTACAGCCATAGAAAAGGAAAACTATGGAAGCTTCCATTACTTTAATATTGGAGAAGCCCACAGTGGGAAAAAGTCCAAAGAAGGAAAACCTTAGCTCAGATATAATTTTAAAATCCCAATAGAAATGCTGGAACTCACAAATGGATGTTCATGAGCTTCGAGTTACCTGACCAACAATGCCCAGAAGCTGATCTCCTAGATATTAAGGTTCTTCCTCCACCTCCCATCAAAAAATAAAATTTCAACTTTAAACTGTATCAAAGAAAGGAATAAACATAAAATGTGACTGGTTAAAAACTGATGACATAGGTAAAGAGCTTTTTGTTGTAACTGCAATAACTGTGCAAGTCCAGGATTACAAGCAGCCCAGGATCTGCAGGACAGGGCAGGAGAAGAGGTACGGCGCTCAGCCTAGAAGATCCAGGAGTACCCCAATGTGGTGAAGAGCCTAGACTTCGGACTCAGACACTCCTGGAGTTGCATCTTAGCTTCGCTACTTATGAGGTATGTTTGCTTGAGAGGGTACTGCATCCTACCCAGCTTCAGTTTCCCCATCTAAAAACCACAGGATTGTTGGAGGATTAACTAAGATTAATATATAACTGGCACACATAAAGTACACAAATTGTAGTTTCTATCACTGTTATTAGCAAAGGGCACTAAATAGGTATGAAAGGTGAGAGTAAGAAGAACAAAGAAAAATATATTTCACAAATTTCTTACAAAGCCTTTCATCAACACTTAGTTAATTTTCATGGCAATAGTCAATGGCTTTGTAGAGTGCGTATATTTAGGTAGCTACAATTAACTACAGTACAACATTTACTACGAGGACACTGCAATAGAAAACTGCAAGGAAGAATAGAAGTAGGGGTTTGGGGAACTGGGCTCTAAGGCTGACTGAGCTCAGACCAGTTTCTAGAACTTAGGTGTGTCTGCATGTGGAGCACCTGTCTGTGGTTTTGTTTCAGATGTTCAAGAACACACCTCTTGAAAAGGGCTTCCCTTTGTAGAGAGCAGTAGGACAGTATTTTATCTGTATCAACAACGCTTGCTTTCCTAATCCTAGCTCTCACATCCACTATAATGAACGATCACAGTTTTAAAATAGTTTTATTCGAAAATTTAATTTCTGAATGCAAACCTTCTAACTCAGTTCCATGTACTTTTTCACAGGAACAAAGAACAATCGTTGGAACGTGAATTTATCCAAAGTCATTCTTTCCAATGCCAGATTTCATACCTGAAACAATATCAGTAACCCTCACACACTGATTACTTTCCAGTAGCTAAGAATCAATGCTCTTCTTCCAGAAAAAAACTATGGGGCTTCCCTGGTGGCGCAGTGGTTGAGAGTCCGCCTGGCCACAACAGTGAGAGGCCCGCTTACCGCAAAAAACAAACAAACAAACAAAAAACTATGAAAACATGAAACTAAATATCAATAAATATATACCAATTATATTGTTAGGTACACATGTAAATTATATTTTTTCTTTAAATATTTCAAAATCTTCAAAATCTCTATGGTCAAGTTAAAACAGGTAAATAATACATTCATTCTTGTGTTTGTTCAGAGCAACATTTAGAACCGTTTTCTTAAATTTGACTAATTCCATATTTATAGGCAACTGCTCCCAAAATAATAGACACAGAATTTGTTAAAAGCTTCTAAAAGTAACTACTGATGAAGGAAATTTAAAAGTGTGATTCTGATTTTCTTTTTTATAAAAAAGTTGTTAAACTAATCCATTTAAACTTTTTTTTTTTTAAACACCAGGGGGGTATATTTGGTCATTTTCCTTACTGGACAGGAAAGAAAATCTTACTCTTTCATCTAAGAACATGATCTGTCCATGCACACACATCATCAAACAGTAAAAAAGTGGCAAATGTTTTCTATAGTTAGTTGTTCATGTTGACAAGCCATTACATAATTGCTTGAAAGTTAAAAGCAGCAAGGGTGAACTGCTCACTAATCTTCAGTTATCAGCCATTAGAATGCCACTTAGCACACTTAAGACTCAATCTAAAGGTAACTTCACATTTAGCTATTCACTTCTGACCAAGGCTTACTCTACTTACTGCAGTCAACATATTATCCCCTGAGCTTAAGAAACGAAAATGCTAGCAGAAAGGAATACCATGGTTCAATTCTTTAATACTGTGGTTTGAAAAACTAACAAAATAAGACAAATAAGAGAATTGAAAGACAGAGAAACCTCAAAAGCAATGCAGCATTAAAAAATGTTTAGGTACCATCACATAGCTATTAACTTGATAAATAAAAACTATAAAATACTGTGAAGACACATGGAATCATTCAGCTAATGGCATTGTAAATCAAACCTACCTTTCTTCAAAGAAACCTGGTGGTATTAAATAGAGCTATAAAATTGCTTCTTGCCTTTGACCTAGTAATTTGTGAATATGCAATGAATTCCTGCTAAATACATTCTAGCAAAGTTATTTACAATATAGAAAAATCGGGACCAATCTAGATGCCCTACAAGCAAGAAACAGCTCAGCAAACCATAGTATTGTAATACTACAATGAAATACTGTATAGCCAATGAAAATGTGCACTATGTTGATATTCAAATGTACCTGTAATGACAGCAAGCTAAAGAAAAAAAGGCACAGAACACAGTCACACTGTTTATTAAGGCTAATGAAGATCATAAATCAGAAGTTAAAGGAATATGAATATGACTGTATGTTCACTGGACTACTGTTTCTATGCCAGTAAATTGAACATAAAATAATTTTGAGAGGAGAAAATGACCAAATCCTCAGGGTTCTTTTGATTGTCTCTCAATATACATGGTGAGCTAAATACAGGACATGGACTTCACAGGATATGTAAAGACTATACTCCATAAATTACACTTATGCTGAAAATAAACTTGGTTCATCTTTACACTTATGAATATTGTATAATATTGCAACAATAAATATTGTACTTTCCCTCCAGGAAGGGCAAAATATCTTTCAAGGGGAATATATAGTAAGCAAATATGATTATCTCTATCTTACAGATGGAAAAACTGATAGAAATAGTATCAATGACCTACCCAATTCATCCAACTCCTGATTCCCTAACCTAAAAGCATCTCTGGAAATAATTATTCCCATTTCACAACTCCCACTTCCAATTTTTAAAATAAGTCCTTTCAACTTTTCTGACAGTGTAGACAAGACTGTCTTCCTTAACAAATATGGAATGGATGAGAAAAAAAATATTAATACCCTGATTGAAGTAATGAAAATTTAAACTGTTTACTGTTTTTCTCCTTTGAGAAGCAAAGAGAAGAAATATTAAAGTGTACTTCAAATTCCCTACACCAGTTAGTCAAATTCTAGGGGAAAACTGCTAAAAGTGCCTCTTTCTACTGGTCTAAGATCTGTTTCCACTGACCAAGATGTGAAAGCAGCTGGCAACAAAGATGAAATCCAAACACTTCAGAAAAATGATCTGTCTTGCCTGTTTCATCCCTATACTTGTAAAAACTAAAAATCCAAAAGGACTCCCTGAAATTAATCAAAAGTTAACTAAAAGGAACTACCTAAAGAAGGACCTGTTGAGGAAACAAAATTATCTAACTAGCACACCACCTGTAAATTTCACTCATACTCATGTCTGAAGTCCATCTCAAATGTCACTTCCTCTCTGTAGCTTTCCCTGAAGACTCCAATCCGCAGATGTTTCCTCATTTGTGTTTTAGTGCACTTTGGACAGCCATCTATTATAACATATCAGATTTTGATAATCTCTCATAAGCTTATGATCTTTGAGGTTCCTAGGAGACAGGAATATCTTTTTTGTGTCTAAGGCACTAGTTAGACAATATACGATTGCTGTTAAATTTAAATTTAAAGACCAAATACTAAGCTTTAAAGGCTGATTACTAAAATATTTAATGGAAAAACCTGTGTGCTTGTGAGACTAGCTCTCTCTTCCACTTGGAAGCACTATTTTCTTTCAGTCAGAACTCTCAAAGAGCGAAAATTTCTTGCACTGCAAGGTATGAGTTACAGTATTCAAGCACTAACTGTTGATGTGAGTACACCTGAAAGATCCTTAGACATTTTTAGAAATCCAAGTTTTTAAACAGAAACTGTAAAATGCCATGAAAAGTTTAATAGCTTCTTTAGTGCCCTAAAATAAGCTCAAAATTCACAACTATTGTAAAGCTAGCAGTAATAAAATAAACACCAGCTTAAAAAAACCAAGCTTAGTAAATAAACCTACTTATAGATTGTAAAAGTTTGCTGAACGATTATCCTAACTGTTAAAAGTATTAACGGTTTCAAAGAGTTTCTTGCACCCCAAAGGGTAAGTTTTAGCAACCTAAAATAACTGTGTATGTATACTTTCCTGCCCTCTACCTAATAACCTAAAAGCAGGTTACTCTACCTACGTCTCTTTTACTAGTGGTTAAACTGAAAACCTTGAGTTTAAGGTGGTAAGAGATCAAAGTTTTCAAGATCTGCCCTAGGAAGAAAACGCCGGTTTCTCCTGTTGTCTGCTCCTTTTAAGTGTTTAAAACAATCTCGGAGAAACTAGTGGGATCTTACATATTTTTTGCATATTAAATTTCTTTTTTTACACTTAAATGGTAGACATTAACTGTCTCAACCATCACAGCAACTCCTTATTAATGCAGTTTACGCGGTTCTGGGTGTTAAATCCCACAAACAAGGAAGCGACTGCTAACCGTGAGGTAAAAACACCTAAGTCCTAGAAAGAACAAGTCCTCATAACCAATCAGGGTTCCAGAAAAGTAGAAAACGGGAAGCAATGAAATTACAAGTTACTGGAAGACCTGGCCGTCCCCTTCCGTGGAGGCGGGACACGGGGCTGTGAGCGGACACTCGCCCGTGGAACGCTCGCTGACCTGCACGCCTCCAACGCCAAGCGAGCGCCATACACACACAGTCCCTGTTCCGGGAAAACTGAACCCACCTGCTCGTGCTACCTGGCCCGCCGAATTCGCCAGAATCTACGCCGGTACGGAGGCCGTTCCAGAGCCTGCGCCCCACAGCGCGGCCAACCCCACGCGCTTCTGGGGACACCCGACCGCACCCACTGCTACGCCCCCTTCCCCTGAGACGCCGGCTGCCCCCCCCGGCAGAGGGAGGCTTCCTCCTCCGACTGTGCACCGGGGGGTCCGCCAGGCCGCACCCACCTTGCACTCGTCGCTCTTTTTTTCTTCCTCGCAGAAGTTGACTGGCGCCAGGCCGGGCAAGTAGAAGGCTGCGCTCCGACGCGGGCCCGGGGCCGCCCCCAGCAGGAGCAGCGACAGCAGCAACTGCCACCGAGGTGGAGACGACGCCGGCAGCCTCGCGCTCATAACGGCTGTTTCGGGGGAACGGCAGCAGAGCCGCGGGGTGTGAAGAGGGAAGGAGGGACGGGAAGGCTCGGCGACGACTACCAGTCCGCCGGAGCTGAGGCAGGCCGGCCCCGCCACGGATAGTTCCGGTTGCGCTAGAAGACACCGCGGGTTCCGCAACAGACTCCGAAGCGGACCTCGACGGAGCATGCGCAGCGCCGCCTGCACATGCTCAGTGAGAGCGGCTGCAAGCGCCCTGAGGAGTTTCCGGGAGGGAGAGTGGAGGAAGTCCACTTGCCAGGTTTTCAGCGGGTCGGCTGGGGTGTTTGCCGCGGGAGAGGGTCCAGCCCTCCCGTTCCTGTTCCAAATTCCGATCTAGAGCCCCCTTGGGGCGTCGTGGAGCGTCTCACTTGCCCAGCGCCCCGTGCTTGCTGCCTTGCCCCGGTTTTCCCCGGTTTCCTCACTACAGTGCCCAAGGCACACCAGCCCCTATTACAGAGGTGGTGCTCCAAAAAGTACTTGCTGATGAAGGCTGAGTTGGTGGAGGGAAGAAGTTTGGGAGACGGTTGAGTGCAGGATAAGGAAACCAATGGGGAGGAACTAGCCACAAATCTTCAAATAGACGGCTACTCAGAGGTGTGTGCACGGACAGGTTCCCAGCATTGGATGCGGTGGCTCATTCTTGCGTGGGACAGTGATTGTTTGCATAGACTAAACAAGATCTCTTTAAAGAGGTGAGTGGAAATGAGGTGAGGGGAAAAATGGGAGTAGACAAATAGGAGAAGGGAGTATTGACATTTCTTTGCAAAGGAAGACAGGAGCACACCTGAGAGCCCAGTGAGAAATGTAGTTCCAGCAAAATAGAAATCTGGTATGATCATCCCTGGGCAAGTTTCTGTCACTTTTCCTATTGAAGTGATGCGATGTCCGTTTGTATATGCACAGACGTACTTGTGTGTGTTTGTGTGGTGCGTTTTGAGTATTTTTCAAGGAGAAACTTGCTTTTCGTGACAAAGGAAAACACACAACATAAAAGATGTGAGTTAAATTTTATTCAGGGACTTTACTGAGGACCATAGCACAGGAGACCACCTCTCAGATAGCTCTGAGGAACTGTTCTGAAGAGGTAAGGGAGGAGCCAGGATATATAGGAGTTTTTTGGCTGGAAAAAAACAGGTAGGCCAACATCAAAAGGTTACTGCTAAACACAGAGAACAGACATCTCAAGTTAAAGGTTTTAGTGCTTTTGTATGTATGAGAAGATGCAAGAATCTGAGTTCACTGAAATTATTCCTTAGATATGCATCTTTATCCAGGGCCACTATATAAAGCACAGAACATTCCTGTTTTTTCCTCCATCCTGAATTCCCCTCAGGGTGCACTGTTGATGCACGACTGCAGTAGCGAATAGCTTGATCCTTGTAGAACTGGACTGGTGGGCAACAGTCTTTATAAAGTCAATTCCTCTGAGCTTTAGAGTTCAATCGAATCTGCAGAGAGGACACCAACTTAGAGTACATAAGCAAGGAATCATAACCCAGAACTACCTCCCGCTCAGAATTCAAGAATTGGCAAGTCAGGACTTCCTTGGTGGTGCAGTAGTTAAGAATCCGCTTGCCAGTGCAGGGGACACGGGGGTCGATCCCCGGTCCGGGAAGATCCCACATGCCGCAGAGCAACTAAGCCGGAGCACCACAACTACTGAGCCTGTGCTCTAGAGACCGCGAGCCACAACTACTGAAGCCCGCTAGCCTAGAGCCTGTGCTCGGCCACAAGAGAAGCCACCACAATGAGAAGCCTGCGCGCCGCAACGAAGACTAGCGCCCGCTCGCCACAACTAGAGAAAGCCCGCGTGCAGCAACGAAGACCCAATGCAGCCAAGAATAAATAAATTTAATAAATAAATAAAACTAAACTTTCATAAAGTTATTTTAAAAAAAAGAATTGGCAAGTTTGCTAAGTGGACAATTCAGAAAAATGTGGAGACCCGTGCAATCCTATCTAAATTCTTGTGGGGATGTGCACATTTTTACCCCTGGAAAGTTTATAACATTTATTAAGTTTTCAAAGGAATCTATGACCCTGCAAAAAAAAGGCTAAGACCCACTGTTCTATACTGTGGCGTAACCAGAACAATGAAGTAATTCCTCCTTGCAAAGGTAGTTTGCACTATGAACTCCAGCTTTGGAACACTACTATCTAGTTATGTGGATCTTGAGCAAGTTAATACACCAAGTCCCAGATAATAGGGGAGAACTGGGAAGTAGAGAGAAAAGGATGTCCATCTTCTTTAGTTTGTTGTGAAGTTTAAGGGTGTGTGTGTGGGGGGGATGTACATTAAGTGCTGGGCAGAGGAAAGGCAGCCATTTTTATAACCCAAACGGGGGTGAGGGTGGGTAGGCAGGTGAGGGGGGCCTGAGCAGTGGGATCGTGTCTAGGTCACTTCTCCCTCGAGCAAATCAACTAGCATATTTGTTGAACTTACTTGGGCCAGGGAAAAGAATTTATAATATGCCTATACTCGAAGTCATAGAGATTTCCAACATAATAAGAGGAAGCAATGGTCTCTCCATTTAGAAAGGAAAGGGGCAAGACAACATTTTTTGTTCGCTATCTTCTAGTTACCTGGTGCCACTAAATACTTATCTTCACTATCTCACCGCTCCCATCCCAACCTTTTCCTCCTCCAGTGTTCCACAAAGCAGAAAATGGGCACCGCTGCCCACCTGCTTCTCAGGCCAAAAACCTGGGAGGTAACCTAAATTTCTCTTTCCCTCACTCCCCACATACAGTCCTTCAACAAGTTGTGCTCGCTGGGCCGCTAAACTAGACTAAATCCTTTCAATACTTTCCATGTCCACAACTACCCCCTCGTCCAAGCCAAAATCTTAGTTCTCTTGCACTAGTACTTTCTGCTATAGCCTCTCAGGTTCCACTCTTGACAACAGCGATCTCATAAAATCTTTAAATCCCTCAATTCCACTCTTCTGCTTAACCCTGGCACCCCACAGTACTTATCACTACCTGGATTTAACGTGGTTATTTGTTTACTGTCTCACTCCCTGTTTACACGTAAACCCCCATGGGAGTAAGGACCTCGTCTCTACAACCCCAAGCCTAGAGCAGCGTCTAGCACATAAAGGAAGGGTAAGTAACCGCAAAGCACTACAAGACTGGTACTGGCCGGACCCCATAAATTCTAGATCTGAATTTAGAATCGCGGACTTCACCGCCGAAGTAAACCTGAGGTTTTCCACATACGTTTAACCGCCTCTATTCACAGAGGAAAGAAGGGGGACTGACTGCCTGCAGTCAAACGGCCACTCATTGAGACCAAGCCCGCTGCAGTGGGGATGTCTAAGGGCGGGTGGTCCCTAAGCTTCTTCCTTCCAAACCAAGCCGCCGCCCCTATCGGCCGAGCTCAGCATCAGCAAAAACCCGGAGAAGTGGAGTATTCCTCAATAAAAATGGTCACCGGACTCCAGCCGCAATCCGGTCCGCCCATTGCGCGAATCACGCGTGCGCACGGCCAACCAGCCGCACCTCGCCAGCTCCTACCCCGGCGACCTCTTCCCCGCTTCCGCCTCCAGAGTTCAGACACGTCATCCCGCAAGGCCGGGCCTAGTGGGAGGGGCCTCAGGGCGGGGCTCGGCCTCGGGGCGGAGCGAACTCTTTACTTCCGGATCCGGCCTGGCCCCGCGTTGGCTCGGTTACCTGGCGTCGCTGTCTGCCAGGTATCCCGGGACTGGCGTGGGAAAATCGCTGCGCTCCTCAGCCAGGCGGCAAAATGGAATCCCTTCCCTGTGGGCGCTTTTACCCTGGGTGCTGCCACGCAGAAAGGCTGAGTGGGGATTCTAGTTCCAAACTAGGAAGAAATGAAGTTTTGCTTCCATCCTGCCCTTGAGTGTGACGCTCCCTTTCTCCCAGTAACGGGTTCGTGCCCCGGTCCGGGAAGATCCCACATGCCGCGGAGCAGCTGGGAGCCATGGCCGCTGAGCCTGCGAGTCCGGAGCCTGTGCTCCGCAACGGGAGAGGCCACAACAGTGAGAGGCCTGCGTACCGCAAAAAAAAAAAAAAAAAAAAAAAAAAAGTGAATAAGATTTTCCAGAAACCATAGCAATATGAGAAGGGCCATGTAATTCTTTTATACCGTGTTGGATTTGGAAATTGGCATTAAAGAAGTTCAGCGTATTTAGACAGTATTAACCAATGAAAGCAATATATCTAATATGTGAAACAACCTGAGTGAACATTTTTATACACGTATTAATGGAAATATGTTGAATATATATTATAGATATACATATAAATGAAGAGAACAGGAGACAATATGACAATGTCTTTTACTACAGGTCAAATCCTATTAAAATGAACTTTGGCAAGGATTACAATTTTTTTATTTCATCGGAATGTTTTAAATATGCTAGAAATAAATGAGATTTGAATGTCATTTGTGAATTGTGTTTGAGAGAAATAAATACATCATTCTGTTCATTTTGCTTTGGACTCCTGACTAATGATTGATTTGAAACTTCTGAGTATCACTAGGTATATAGTTCCCTAAAATAAAATGTTGGACAAAGTTTTCAGAAAAAAATGTCCAGAAAGGGAAATGAAGAGAAAGCGTGCAGGAAATAGGACATGATTGCCCAACAAACCATATGAGGCCTGTCACCATGATTACTCTTAAGTAGCTGCTGAATGATCCAAAATATACAAGTTCCCCCACAAGAAAAATATTTGAGTAACTTGGGGTTAGAATGTTTACTGAAAATAAAATGTGGACTGAGGGAGTTGGGGAGTGTGGATTGAAGGGTAACTGTATAAAAACAATTCAATGGAGTCACAGGGTGGTCATGTTTCCTTGAGCACTAACTTTAGAACATAATACCCATGTGGGATGAACCTCACTATTGAATCTTGTTGAACCACCACAACTACCAATAACCACTTGTTTAAACATTTTAGAAGACTGATACAAAACAGAAAAAGCCTGTAGGCAGACAGGAACACTTTAACATCCTCCCCTTTTTCCTCCCCATACCTACTGACACAAGAGGGAAATGGTTTTAATGACCAGCCATCCGCCCAGGGACTTTTCTCCTATTCCTGAGAGGTTCTTAATGTCATGGAGCATAAGAATTACCATATAAGGTAGAAGGCAATTCTCCATGCATTCTGAACTTTGAAAGCTACTTAAAGGACTTTTAAAGGCAGTTTCAGCCTTATACAATTTTTGCCAATTGTGCTGACTTTAGAATCCAACATGCAATTCAGCCATGTTCCATGCAGTTTTGACTCTTAGCTAGGGTTGCAGGTAAGATACAGGGTGCCCAGTTACCTTTACACTTCAGATAGTTTTTAGTATAAGTACATATGTCCCATGTCTATCTGGAGCATATTTATTTAAAAACTATTTGTTGTTTGTTTTTATTTGCCAAATCCAGTGACCTTAACACTGATGGATCTTTGATTTACAAGGATTTGAACAAGGACTCAAAAGGGGCCTGCACAATTAAGGTACATTGAAATAAAACCAGGGGAAAACATTTGCAATAAAATATAGTTATTATAGAATAATAAGAAAAAGATGAACTACCCCTATATAAAAGTATACATGAAGAGACACTTCACACACAAAGATATACAAACAGCAAAAAGCATTTAAATAAATATTCAGCATTATTTGTAATGAAAGAATAACATATTAGAAAAAGGACATACTTTCTTTTTAAGCTACCAAGGAAGCAAAGTTAAAAAGCAATGATAGTGCCCCATGTGATTTCATATCTGATCATGAGACTTAAATATCCTTTTTGGAGGACAGTTTGCATTATGTAATTTTTTAAAGCCTTTAAAATGTATATAATATGAAAGAACAATTCTGCTTCTCAGGATCTGTCCTAGAGAAATACTTAGAATGTGAAAAGATTTAGCTCTAAGTATGTTCACCAGTGTAATGTTTTTAAAAGTAAAAAATTTAAAAACAACCTAAATGTTCAACAGAAGAGTTTGTTAAATAAATTACAGTAGTACACCCATGCAAGGCAATACTGTACAGCCATAAAAGTTATATTGAGAAGAAGTAATAACATGGAAAGATGTTTAAGATACATTGCTAAATGAAAAAAGTATATTATAAATCAGCATGCACCTTCTGATTTCAGTTTTGTTTTTAGAAAATATATACACACTGTTAACAGAATGAAAAGACAGGCTATCGACTGGGCGAAAATATTTGTAAATCACCTGGCCAATAAAGGACTTGATTTCAATATAAAGAACTCTCCAAACTCAACAGGAAGAAAACAAACAACCCAATTAAAAAATGATGAAAGGCTTGAACAGACACTTTATCAAAGAGGGTGTGTGGCTTGCAAATAAGCACATGCGATCAACATCAGTATCCAATAGGAAAATGCAAATTAAAACCATGATGAGATACCACTAGCACCTATCAGAATGGCTAAAATTAAATTCACTGGTAATACCAACCGGTGACAGGGATGTAGAACATCTGGAAACCTCATATATTGCTGTTGGGAATGCAAAATGATACAGCCACTATGGAAAACAGTGGCAGTTTCTTACAAAGTAAACATACACTTACCATATGACTCAGGAATCCCACTCCTAGGTATTTAAAGTCTAGAGAAATGAAAACTTTTGTTCACATAAAAATTTGTACACACACAGACACACACACACAAATTTGTACACAAATATTTATAACAGCTCTATTCACAATCACCAGAATTAGAAACAACCAAATGTCTTTCAATCTGTAAATACATAAACAAACCATGGTACATTCGTACAATGGAATACTACTTAGGAATAAAAAGTAATGAGCTGTTGATACATACAACATCTTGGATAGATCTTATACACACTGAGTGAAAGAAGCCAATCTCAAAAGGTTACAGACTCTATGATTCCATTTATATGACATTTCCCAAAACCCAAAGCTATTGTGACAGACAAGTGCTTGCTAGTTCCAGGGATGAGGGGTGAGGGAAGGTATGACTACAAAGGGATAATGAGGGAATTGGGGGAGTGATAATATTGTGTACCCTGATTTTGGTGGGGGTAACACAATATATGCATGTGTTAAAACTCATAGAAATAGGTGTTGAAAAATGGGGAAAAAAATCATTTATATATGGAATCTAAAAAAGTGGTACAAGTGAACTTTTTTACAAAACAGAAATAGTCACAGATGTAGAAAACAAACTTATGTTTCCCAAGGGGGTAAGGGGTGGGAAGGGATAAATTGGGAGATTGGGACTGACATATACACAGTACTATATATAAGAGAGATAACTAATAAAAACCTACTGTATAGCACAGGGAACTCTACTTAATACTCTAATCACCTATATGGGAAAAGAATCTAAAAAAGAGTGACTATATGTATATATATAACTGATTCACTTTGCTGTACAGCAGAAACTAGTACAGCATTGTAAATCAACTATACTCCAATCAAAATTAAATAACTAAATAAAAATGGAGAAAAATATATAAACAGAAAAAAAGAATGGAAGGACACATGTGAAAATTCTTAGAGTGGGTTATTTCTATGCAGTCAGATACAGGTGATTTCCTCCCTCTCAGTTCTGCAGTATTTCCATTTTTAAAAATAATGAACATATGTTTCATCTGTAAAAATATTTTATATAGACAGGTTATATGTATTTAGACACATAAATATATATTATATATATTTACATAGATATGTAGAAAGATTTTTTTTATAGGAAAACTTGAGTGATACCTGCCATTATTTCTTTTTGGTTCAGCCTTTTGGAGGCAAAGAAACTTCACCGTGCTATTGGAAAAATATCTTTTAGATAAGATGTTTCTTTTACTCATGAAAGAACTGGCAGTGCTCTCATCTTCCCATAAATCTTGTGCTCTGCCCAGGGCCATAGCACAGTATACTGGCCTCTGCTGCACCATTAGGTTTCTCATTAGCATCCATTAACCAACAACTTCCACTTTGTGGTATGAGGCCAGAATTCCTTCTGAAATGGAAAAATGTTGGTGTGATGATGTGATCATAGACTAAGTACTGTATTTGTTTCCCTTTCACATCATTCTAGTGTGTCTTACAAATGGATCAGAGTTCTCATCAAGAATTAAGCATTAGGAAGCTGCCAGGCATTCCAATAGCACTTGGCTTATGTGACTTTGCTCTACAAAAGTAACCAAGTTATGCTAGGTGAAGTTTTTAAATGGTTTTATCCAAAAATCTAGAGGAGAACTTAAACCAAGTGCATGAGGCCTCCTTAGTCATTATTTACCTAATCCAGGACAGAAGCCCAAGATTCTGACCGCAGACTGAGCAGCAGACCCCTACAGGGCTGTGGAGATCAATACTCTAACCACTCCTTGAGGGATCCCAGCCTCCCTCATCTATTCCTACCATGGCCACCAGCAGGAAGTGAGGCCACAGGCATCCCACAGGCCAACTTGTTTCTCGAAAATCCACAGCTGTTATCGGACACTGAGCCTCTGTCTGACAGCTTGACTGTGAGCAATTGGCTGTCTTGAGAGCTATACCACGCAGGGCAAGGACATTCCAAAAGGCTAGGACAGGCAGGTTATAACTTTTTAGGGGTTTGGTCTTGATTCCCATTAACAGTTCTAGAACTCAAACCAGGACCAAAAATTCTGTATATTTCCACTGCTACTCAAATATATAGGTACATGCATAGAAAATGATCTAGAAGTAACAATAGTAAGCTTGAGGGGGGTGGGGGGACTTTAACTTTGTCTGTAACTATTGAAGTTTTTATAACTTATATTATCTATGTAATTTAAAGTCTTAGAATTCTTCTGGGGTGGGGAAAGATTGATAAATTCACCGCTTTGTCATTTTATAAGAGCAGTTGTTCTGAAGGAGTTAAGGACAGGAGAATTTGAGAGAAATGAGGGTCTTTCATTCTCTCCTTAACTATGGAAATCTGGAAGCAAACACAGCACCTGAAGACGGAATTAGGCTCTGAGTAACTCTGAATAGGGAAGGTAGCTTCGTAGTTGGGGAAAGAAGCTTCAAGAAATGGGGTTTGATGGTCTACTGATCCAACAGTTCTCACATTGGATTATTTCTGTTCTAACTGCTGAGTGAATGAGAAGTGGAAAAAGATCCAGAACAAAGAGTGACCACATGACTGAAGGAAAGAGATGACATCTGGAAGGGTGGACATACACTGGACAGTCCATGGAGGCAGGAAGGCGAGCTGGGGGCGAGGGGCAGGGGATAGGTGCCAAACCGTCACCACCATATTTTCTTGCTAGTTGCATTGGCCTAAATATTGTTCATTTTGAAGATTCAAGATCTTTCAGGTTGCAAGGAAGAGGGGCACATTCAATGGTAACTCAGGTAATAGGGAATACACCATGTAGATTTCATGCAAACACACTGAGAGCCAGGTGAGACCTTTAAGAAAGAACTTCACGGAATCTGTGTGTCAGCCCGAGAGGAAGGTGGCAGCATTTTACTGGCAGAAAGTGAAAAGAAAGGGCACCGTCAGGCTTTCACTGACTCCCCACTGTGGGGGGGATTTCAAAGGTTTGTGTTCTTGAAGAGCTCACTGTTTAGTGAGGGAGCCAATGACGGTAATTCAGTGTGACAGATTCCGTAAAGAAGTGCAAAGTGAGGAGGGAACGGAGGGGAGATTGTGACAAAATTATCTGGGCAAGTTTTCTGAGGATTTGCTAACTGGGTTGGTGCGTGCAGGATAAGTGTGACTGAGGGGCGCTGAGGATTCAGCCCCAGTAGGACAAGAACCAGGACCACCAGGATCAAAGATTCAGACCTGGTAACAGAGAGGGTTGTAGAGCTTCAGCATAACAAAGAATACCCTGAGGTCTGCTTAGGGGAACATCGTAAGAGGTACCGTGTATGAAGTTAATAACTCCCACAGGACAGGCTTCCCGGGTGGCGCAGTGGTTGAGAATCTGCCTGCCAATGCAGGGGACACGGGTTCGAGCCCTGGTCCAGGAAGATCCCACATGCCGCGGAGCAACTAAGCCTGTGCGCCACAACTACTGAGCCCGCGCTCTAGAGCCTGCGAGCCACAACTACTGAGCCCATGTGCCACAAATACTGAAGCCTGTGCTCCTAGAGCCCATGCTCCATAACAAGAGAAGCCACTGCAATGAGAAGCCCGCGCACCGCAACGAAGAGTAGCCCCTGCTCGCCACAACTAGAGAAAAGCCTGCGTGCAGCAATGAAGACTTAACACAGCCAAAAAAAACCCTTTAAAAATAACTCCCACAGAAGAGACTGAATTAAAGAATCAATCTCACAAGAAAGCTGAAGAGTTGGGTCACTGTTTAGCATTTTGAGAAGCTTGCTTCTGAACTGGTTCAAAGATGCTAACAGCAGAAAGGCAGCAGGGGGCTTCTTTCTTTTCTCCTTCCTTCCCTCCCTCCCTCCCTTCCTCCATTCTTCCCTTCTTTCCTTCCTCCTTTCTCTCCCTCTTTGCTTCCTTCTTTCCGTCATTAAGGAATTGTTTTTCAGGAGAATCAAGAATGAGAATATTTCATGACCTATCATTAGGAAATTGCAGTCAGTGATTCAGTGCAGGAGAATGAGGTACTATGTTAAGCTAAAGGCAATAGAAGTTCACAGAAGAAACAGGGGCAAATGTTCCACTAGGGAGAAAGCAAGTCACTAAAATAAAAAAACATAGCTATTAAATACATCCCACTTGTAAGTATTCAGAATTTCCAAGTAAGAAAATTAGACTCCTTGATGATGCCCTTAAATTCTATTATTTTTATTCTGGGTACAATCTGACATGTCTGACAAGAAAAAAGTAATGGAATAATTAATATGATCCTAGTTTTTATACATATAATTGTATTTTTCGCTTTATTAAATCTTAAGATATTATTGTAAAAGACATTACTAAAATTACATGTATATACTCAGTTCCAAGAATAATGGTGTGTCATTCTATATTTGAAGAAAAACATCTGTTTTTAGAGAAAACTTTCTTCTCTAATGCATTTATTCATTTAGTTCATTTGTTCTTTCCAGTTCTTTGCATGATTCTCTTTAGTAATAAAGTGAAGGCAATTTACCCAAAGATTAATATTTTCTTGCTAGTTGCAGTGGCATGAATATTGTTCATTTTGCAGATTCAAGATCTTTCAGGTTGCAAGGAACAAGGGCACACTCAAGAGTAGCTCGAGTGCTAGGGAATGCACAATTTGGATGAGGGAAATGTCTCAGTATCAAAGCCAGTAGGTTTCAAAGAAATCAAAGCAGTACGAAAATCATGTGTTAGGAGCTCAGAAGACACGGAAGTTGAGAGTCTGTTGTCCCCTAGGTTAGGGCCCTGTTCCCATGGATACTCATCAGCGTCTCCTCATCCATTTCTCCCGTAACTATTTTTTTTTAACATCTTTATTGGAGTATAATTGCTTTACAATGGTGTGTTAGTTTCTGCTTTACAACAAAGTGAATCAATTATACATATACATATGTTCCCATATCTCTTCCCTCTTGCTTCTCCCTCCCTCCCACCCTCCCTATCCCACCCCTCTAGGTGGTCACAAAGCACCGAGCTGATCTCCCTGCGCTATGCGGCTGCTTCCCACTAGCTATCTATTTTACGTTTGGTAGTGTATATACGTCCATGCCACTCTCTCGCTTTGTCACAGCTCACCCTTCCCCCTCCCCATATCCTCAAGTCCGTTCTCCAGTAGGTCTGTGTCTTTATTCCTGTCTTACCCCTAGGTTCTTCATGACATTTTTTTTTCTTAGATTCCATATATATGTGTTAGCATACAGTATTTGTGTTTCTCTTTCTGACTTACTTCACTCTGTATGACAGAATCTAGGTCCATCCACCTCACTACAAATAACTCAATTTCATTTCTTTTTATGGCTAAGTAATATTCCATTGTATATATGTGCCACATCTTCTTTATCCATTCATCCGATGATGGACACTTAGGTTGCTTCCATGTCCTGGCTACTGTAAATAGAGCTGCAATGAACATTGTGGTACATGACTCTTTTTGAATTATGGTTTTCTCAGGGTATATGCCCAGTAGTGGAATTGCTGGGTCATATGGTAGTTCTATTTTTAGTTTTTTAAGGAACCTCCATACTGTTCTCCATAGTGGCTGTATCAGTTTACATTCCCACCAACAGTGAAAGAGGGTTCCCTTTTCTCCACACCCTCTCCGGCATTTATTGTTTGTAGATTTTTTTGATGATGGCCGTTCTGACTGGTGTGAGGTGATACCTCATTGTAGTTTTGATTTGCATTTCTCTAATGATTAGTGATGTTGAGCATTTTTTCATGGGTTTGTTGGCAATCTGTATATCTTCTTTGGAGAAATGTCTATTTAGGTCTTCTGCCCATTTTTGGATTGGGTTGTTTGTTGTTTTGTTATTGAGCTGGACAGGTACATGTAAACAAATGAAATTAGAACACTCCCTAACACCATACACAAAAATAAACTCAAAATGGATTAAAGACCTAAATGTAAGGTCAGACACTATCAAACTCTTAGAGGAAAACATAGGCAGAACACTCTATGACACAAATCACAGCAAGATCCTTTTTGACCCACCTCCCAGAGAAATGGAAATAGAAATAAACAAATGGGACCTAATGAAACTTCAAAGCTTTTGCACAGCAAAGGAAACCATAAACAAGACCAAAAGACAACCCTCAGAATGGGAGAAAATATTTGCTAATGAAGCAACTGACAAAGGATTAATCTCCCGTCATTATTGATCAGTCAACTCATTGAGTCTTGCCATTCTAACTCCCTTGAGAGGACTGAACTGATTTAGCCATCGCTGTCCAGTAGAGGGCTCTTTTGGTAGTCAGAGTTCTTGGCTGCATGTAATAAACTGCGCCATTTTCTAGGGCTGCCCTAGCAAAGTACTACAATCTAGGTGGCTTAAATAACAGAAATGCATTATCTCACAGTTCTGGAGACTAGAAGTCTGAGATCAAGGTATCGTCAGGGGTGGTTCCTTCTGAGGGCTGCCAGGGAAGGATCTGTTCCAAGCCTCTCTCCTTGTCTTGCAGATGGCCATTCATGTTCACATGGCACTCTTCTTATATGTGTCTGTGACTGAATTTCCCCCTTTTATAAAGACACCAGTCCTAATGGATTAGAGCCCACCCTAATGACCTCATCTTAACTAATTACACCTGCAGTGATCTTATTTCCAAATAAAGTTACATTCTGAGGTACTGGAGCCTAGGGCTTCAAACTATGAATTTTGGGTGGACACAATTCAACTGATAACACAAACCCAAATCAAAACAGTTTAAGTTAAAAGGGGATATTACTGCAGATCTTCAGGAAGGACAGGGGCTCAGGGACAGTGGAAACCAGAGCCTGGAGGACCACCTTGACTCTGGTCTTTACTTCTCTGTAACAGCTTCATTTACTTCTCTTTCATACAGTTTACATCCACAGGGCAGGGGATGTGATGATTGACAGCTCCAGAGATCCACATTTCCATCATCAGAGAAGAGATGAATAATAGATTCTCTGGCTGCAAATTAAAACATTTCAGGATAAGGGCTGTGTTGTTCTGATGTGGTTTCAGAGCCCACCCCTAGACTAACTGCTGTGGTCACAGTTCTTTCCAAATATGTGCCACATGGTCAGAAGGAATGTTTCTCAAAAGAAGGAGGATATTTTTCTTGGTGGAATAAACAAAAGATACCTATTACCTTGTCCCTGGTGGGTAGAGTTCTCACAAAAGACCACCTCCAAAACTGCTTCCTGCCATTGGACCAGGTCCCTAATAATCATCTAATCAGTGTGGCTATGGTCATGGTGCACTGTGAAACCACCTGGTACCAAGCATGGCATCCTACATACAGGGATCTCTTTAGTAGGGATATATGGACAATGTAAGCTTTTTTTTTTTTTTTTTGGCTGAGCCGGGTTCTAGTTGCAGTACACAGGATCTTTGCTGCCACGTGCAGGATTTTTAGTTGCAGCAATGCGAACTCTTAGTTGCATCATGTGGGATCTAGTTCCCTGACCAGGGATCGAACCTGGGCTCCCTGCATTGGGAGCATGGCGTCTTAGCCACTGGACCACCAGGGAAGTCCCAAGGCAAGCATTCTAAGATATCTCAAAATTGCACAACGTAGCAAGAAAGCCCATCATATAGATGAATTTTATAAAGCCAGTTTATAAGTTGTTTTCTTATATATTTGCGCTCTCTACTTAAAGTCAAATGCAGAGGAAAATATCCTAGTTAATTGAGCACTGCACATGTAACATTCTCCAGTTCATTCAGGTTTTACCATGTTTTACTTATTCTGAAGTGTTCTGGTGACTAGAGATCATGTGTCAGATAAAAGAAAAAACCGAACACTACATTTCCAGAAAACTGTCCACACAAAAACCTGCACACAAATGTCTACAGCAGCTGTGGTCACAGTTGCCAAAACTTGGAAGCGGCCAAATTATCCTACAACGGGTGAAAGGATAAACAAACTGTGGTCCATCCAGACAATGGAATATCATTTGGTACTAAAACGAAATGAGCTGTCAGGCCATGAAAGGACACGGAGGGACCTCAAATGTGTATTGCTAAGTGAAGGATGCCAGCCTGAAAAGGCTGCATACCGTGTGTTCCAGCTATATGACACAGTGGAAAAGGCAAAACTATGGAGATAGTAAAAAGATGAGTGACGTGAAAGATAAACAAAGCCTGATGCTAGTTCAAGTGATAAGGATTTTGGTCAGTTGCAAAAGGGAAAAGAACCCAGCGTGGATTGAATTTGACCTTGATCCATGCTGAGGTGACTGGGTGTTTAAAGGGAGAATGAAGATGGGAGGAGGGAGACGGGGTGGGTCCATGTGAAACCATCTGGGTTTGCTAAGTTAGGCTCCTTCCCTCCCACAGAGGCTGGGAGAAGGGGGCCCTATCTTCAGACGTTGGCTGGAACAGTCACCTCTTTGGGCAACCTTGAGTTTTCTCAGGCAGGCACTTTAAGAGGGGGTAGGATCATCCTAGCGATACGAACTTGAGATGTTAGAAACCATGATAGTGTTTGACCAAGTCTTCCTGGGCCAAGGTTGAGGCCTGGTGGAGAAGAGGGCTCAGAGGAGCCTGGGTAGAATTTGGAGAGAATTACTGTCAGTGGTTACCAGAAGCTTGGTGGAGCACAGGGGACTTCAGGGGTAGTGAAGTTATTCTGTATAATACTGTCATGGTGGATAGATGTCATTATACTTTGTCAAAACCCACAGAATGTACAACACCAAGAGTGAAACTTGGGGCTTCCCTGGTGGCACAGTGGTTAAGAATCCGCCTGCCAATGCAGGGGACACAGATTTGATCCCTGGTCCAGGAAGATCCCACACGCCGCAGAGCAACTAAGCCTGTGTGCCACAACTACTGAGCCTGTGCTCTAGAGCCTGTGAGCCACAACTACTGAGCCCGTGTGCCACAACTACTGAAGCCCACGCACCTAGAGCCGATGCTCCGCAACAAGAGAAGCCACCGTAATGAGAAGCCCACGCATCGCAACGAAGAGTAGCCCCCGCTCGCTGCAACTAGAGAAAGCCTGAGCGTAGCAACGAAGACCCAACGCAGCCAAAAATAAAATAATTAATTAAAAAAAAAGAGTGAACCCTAATGTAGACTATGGACTTTTGTTAATAATAATGTATCAACATCTGCTCATCCATTGTAACAGGTATGGCACATTAATGCAGCATTTTAATAACAGGAAAAATATGTATGGTGAAGAGGGGGGTATATGTGGACTCTGTATTTTCTGCTAATTTTTTTCTGTAAAACTAAAACTGCCCTAAAATAGTCTATTTATTTTAAAATGGAATTTTCAGGTTTTTTCATTAGGTTTGAGTGGAATCATTAAATTTGAAGTGAATAACGCTAGTTGTTATTTTAATATAATATGTTACAGACTTGAAGATAACTTTAGCACGCTATGTGTAAAGGAAAAGTTACGATTGAAAAGTTGATTGCTTCAAAAGTATTGCATAATGTTAAAAATGTTCAAAATAAAAGGTAGCTTCCTACCCCACCCAGGTGATTTCTCTTAGGAGTTTGAAATCTCCCCACAACTACCCTATTTTGGTCCTCACAAAGTCTTGCGTGTGACGGCAGGGAAGCTATTATAGTTCCCACCTGGAGTCACTGAGGCGGTTTTCAGAGTTTGGTTTCCATGAGAAAACACCCAAAAGGCACCTATTCAGTGCCTGGCACAGAGGTCCTAAAGAAATAATATTTTCCCTCTCTATTGGAAAAGGTACCTCTTTATTTGGAAAAGGTACCTCTTTGAGGTAAAGCATTTTAAAACATGCTCAAACAAAAAGACTGAGGCTCTAAAAGGAAAAAGTTTTTCCCAAAACTGAGACAGGAAGCTAAGGAGCTGGGAGACTTCCTTCTTTATTTCCAGGGGCTACTAGCTTTATTAAGGCGTTAGCACACCCAGTCCCAGGAAGGCATAGCCTTTTGATTGAAAATACCCAGTATTCGGTGAACATTGAGAAGGGCGCCCTATTTGGGTAATGCCTCAGATTAGATAACCAGCTGTCAGTAATTTTAGCGTTTGCTTGGTTTTATGAAATCTTGTATTGACTGAGGCATTCTGGTTCAGGTTTTGTTTTTTCATTCTCCACCTGTTTGTGGATAGATTTTTCTGAGTGGTGTGGAATTCCTTATTTTACACACTTACTTACATTTCATGCTAGACATTTGATGAAGGAAATTGAGCTGCTCTTTCTATTCCCTTATGAGCAGGAGATCCTGGGGTAAACATTGCTGTGTGACAAACCAGGACCAGTAGGAGTACTATGGAAACAAGCTTTGAAAAGAGAGGGAATTACCTAAAATTAGATCAAGCCAAAGCTGCCCTATTAGGTAAATCCTGTTGCTAAATTGCTTGCGGCAAGCGAAGCATGGGATAACACTGTGTTGGATGAAAAAAAAAAACTTTTTTAAGCCTTAGCAACAGGAAAATGTGTCAAATATCTAGTGTTATCAAGTTCTCTCTTATTTTTCTTTCTTACTTTTCCAACTTGAAAGAAGACATGGGGAATTATATATAGACAACCGATTCAGGGCATGGGGGTGGATGACCCTGTTTTAAAAAATGTTTGAAAGTAAGCACGTTAGTCACTTTGAGATCAAGTGATATTGCTGAGAAATTAGTGATCTTTTTCTAGAACTTAATGGACAGACTGTTTTCAAAACTAACCATTTGTTCTAGTTGCCCTACTTTCATTAGGGCATTACGAAAGGCTTTGAGGCATCATGGGGATTGAACTTCCTCAAGAAAAGGGCCATAACACAAGTAAGGGACGGGAGAACTGGGTATCTTGGCAAAGTTGCAATTACAGCTGTTTGTGATTTCTACAGGAGTTCCTTCTCCAGGGCTATGAATTCAGCCCAGTAGGAGAACTTTGAGCTATTGATACATACTTTGTCTAGCTATCTCATGCCTCTTGGGGAAATCTACAGGCTGCAGAAGGTCCCAGTAAGTGGGGAGACAGGACATTGTATCGTTCTTTTCTCTCTCCCTCCTGCACCCACCACTTATAGCATAGTCATCTGACTTAAATCAAAGTAAGAGCTCATAAATCATTAAAATCATAATTTTGAAAACTATGTATAAATTTGGGAAAATGCTTATGATGTCATATTACACAAAAGAAGCAAGACACAAAAATGAACTTTGCTACACACCACTGTAAAGCAATTATACTCCAAAAAAGATGTTTAAAAAAAAACTTTGCTGTGATTACGACTGTGTAATACTTACGGATACATATGAACGTGGTCTCCAAGACAGCAGGACAAAATGAAAAACATCTGGTTTCTGGGGAGATTTTTAAAAGATCTCTGAGTCGGGTTTGCTTTAATCTTGCTGTAGTTGGTACAAAAAGAAAAAGAAAGGCAGAGTGACATTAAAAATATTGAATAACTGGTATCA
Organism: Pseudorca crassidens; assembly: GCF_039906515.1. NCBI lineage: Eukaryota > Metazoa > Chordata > Mammalia > Artiodactyla > Delphinidae > Pseudorca > Pseudorca crassidens. The sequence goes on from NC_090313.1 coordinate 11,949,576, forward strand.
TACACCACGGAGGCCGCTCCAACAAGCTCCCATAATTACAGAGCGAGCCAGATGGTGGCAGGTAAACACAGCCTTGCAAAGCCGGGTTGCACTGAGCATTTCCCATGGGTCTGGGGGTTGGGAGTTGCTGCAGTCCCAGCAGGATGCTAGTGGGTAGATGCCCCCCAGCGATGCCTTATCTGGAACCAGAGCAGTGGGTGGGGTGGGTGTGAAGCACTGGGTGGACTCCGCCATCACCTAGTAACCAACCAGCACTGTACTATTTCCACACTTTGGCAACCGGTACAGCTGTACCAGTGCCTGCAAGCAGATAGCACTCCTGATTAAGAACCATCCTGAAAGAGAATGAGATGATGCTTTTAAAGCCCTTACTGACTATAATGCCCAGCACCTGGTAAATACTGCATACACACTGGCTGTTGTAATAGTGCTGTATTCCTGATTTCACTTTTGTTCTTATTAATAAGCAAAAAAGCACACAGCCTAGGGGTTCCACCAGGAGAGTATGGAAGTAGGGTTGTGCCCATCACACTTTTTTTCTTTTCTTTTTTTTTTTTTTTACAGAAAGAGGTTTATTATCCCTTAATTTCGCTGTCCCTTTCCCCCAAATCTGCCCATCAGGTATTGCCTAGCTCAGCAGCCCTCTGGTCTTTGGTGGGGAGATGGGGACAGAGAAGAAGAAATAGCAAGAACTTGAACCTGGGAAATGCTGCTTCATGTCAGCACTGTCCTTCCAAACAACATTCATGGAAATACATTTCCCTAGACAATGAGGACAGGGGCCAGGAGTTAGGAAACTCCAATAAGGGTGCCACGTACACATCAGAAAAGCAGACACAGTGCTACAGCTGATCTTCTAACCTTCTCATTTTATCCATGAGAAAACTTAAGCTCCAAGAGAGTAAGTACCTTCCTCAACTTGGTAAGTTACTTTTTTTTGGTAAATGCATTTTCTTGTGTGTCGTTCATTTTACTTTATAAACACAGATACCTACTTCCAGGTATCAAGAATGTGTTAAGAAACACGGCTGAAAAGCACAAAAAAGGATCAGCAAGAGTCTGTCATTACACATAGTGCACAGAATGATTAGTGTTCAGATGAGTTCTGGAGGGGAACAGGCAGCCTAGGGATCCCCTCTAGCTATGACAGGCCCAGTCCCTCCTGGTAGAGGAAGCCAATGCCTGTTACTCAAGTTCCTCCATCTCACCCATCATGGGGAGTGGGGGGTTTCCATTACAAGCCCAATGTGGCTCATCCCCTTCTTCTTCCCAGGAAAAGGAGCCTTGTGAAGATGCCCCCAGAGTCATGAACACTGCAGCCTCATCAACACTCACGTCTGTGGGTTTTCTCCCTACAAGCACCATCATTTCCAACAGAACGCTGTGCTGTTTCTAGTGGCTGACATTTAGTGTGTGTTTATCATGTGCCAGGCGTTGTACTAAGCAGTTTATATGGATTACTTCATCCTATCCTGTTAGGAAGATATTCTTATTCTGTGCATTTGCAGATGGGGAAACTGAGGCTCTGGATGGATGGATAAGTGGTGGGTAAAGCTGAGGTTCAAACCCATTCTTAACCATAAAATTGCCTTTACGAATGATGGTCTAAAATAAGGTAAATTCAAACTTCTTCAAATCTAGGGATCGATAAACGTAAAATAATGATATCTAACACTTATAACAAGCTTATGAAATAGGTGCTATCATTACCTCTGGTTTATAGAAATGCCTAAAGTACTTCAGGCTCTTTTGATAAAACCACATCCAGAAGAAGGAGAAACACACATAGATACAAGCACAAGACATAAGCAAACACACGTGCATTTAGACTTGGATGAAGAAATATACTCATAGGCAGAAGCATATTGTCTTCATCAGCTTGGACTGCTATAGCAAAATACCACAGACTGGAGGGCTTAAACAACAAACATATATTTCTCACGGTTCTGGAGGCTGGGAGTCCCAGATCAAGGTACTGACAGATACGGTTCTTTGTGAGGGCTCTTTCCTGGCTGGCAGATGGCTGGCTTCTCCCTGTGTGCTCACAAGGCCTTTCCTCTGTACCTGCAGGAGGAGAGAGACAGCTCCAGAGTCTCTTCTTATAAGGGCACTAATCCCATCACAAGGGTTCTGCCCTTATGCACTAATCTAAACCCAAATACTCTGAGAGTTACCTCAGTAACCAGAGGGGGAAAAAATTCCCATTATAAACAGGTATTTGTTTTGCAGACAAAAGAGTATTTTCCTTGGAACCCCTTACTAAGACACAATTCCATGAGAGAGGTATCATTAATCCCATATTACAGATAAAGAAACCGAGAATCAGAAAGTTAAGTAATTTACTCAATTGTTTTAAACGCTTGCCAAGTTCGGGGGACCCCCTTCTATGGAATAGGCATACTTTGATTCCCTCTCTCTCTCCTAAACTTTTTTTTTTTTTTTTTTTTTTTGCGGTACGCGGGCCTCTCACTGTTGTGGCCTCTCCCGTTGCAGAGCACAGGCTCCGGATGCGCAGGCCCAGCGGCCATGGCTCACGGGCACAGCCGCTCCGCGGCATCTGTGATCTTCCCGCACCGGGGCACGAACCCGTGTCCCCTGCATCGGCAGGCGGACTCTCAACCACTGCACCACCAGGGAAGCCCACATGTATATATTTTCAAAGATAGCATGACGTGACACCATAGAGCTTTTGTGGCTACCTAGTCTCTTTTGAAGAACTGTTAGAAAAACTAGATGATTGGCAAGAAAATCTATAGAAGGGAAGGAGGCAGGAAGATCCACGTTTTCAGCAAAGATGGATGGGTGCACTCGAGCCTCAATTAGCCCTTGTTCCCAAATATTTCAAATATTACTTTTTACTCTAAACACTTTTGGGTTGTTTGAATCTTTTATGAATAGAATATATTCCTGTATTGTTTAGCATAATTAAACAAATTAAAATGCCTACAATTAAAATAATACCAATTTATTTTATAATATTCATAAAATTCAGAGAAGTAAAAAAGATCATAAAAATCACCACTAGGGTCGTTTGAAAATGACTCTAAAGGCAAACTCATTTGAAAGATTGGTCATATACAGGATTCTCTTGCTCTGCTAAGCTTCATTCTGAAAATCAGCTACCCATAAGATATGTCATGAAACCCACCTCCAGATAGCTTTAATCAGTTGACTTAATTTTGCTGGCAGCTAATAAAGTCCCATCTCAAAACACTTCTAGTAACCACAGCTGATTGCAAAAGTACTGAGGGAACATTGTGATAGAAAGCTGAGCTGAGAGATGTCTAACGCACGAGAAATTTCTCGACTGGTATTTAAAAGAGACTTTGACTAAAACTGATGACTGTACAGCCTGATTCAACCAATAACGTGCGGCATTCCTGCCAAGTTTATTACCTGCTTAAATCAAATCAATAATCTTGGTTATATAAAGCACGGTTCAGTGGTTTCAATTTTCTCTTGTCATCAGAAGGACTGAATAGGAGCTGGAGTAACTAATGGAAATTCCTTTCATTCTTCATCAAGCTGAGTTAGAGGTTTCCTGAAGCCAGATTTTCTACCAACTGTATAAATTGTTAAAAGCCTCACACCCAGAAAGCTATTCACTGCCATTTTCTTCCTTGATGCACTTTTCCTTAGACCTACACTGTACTCTTCTTTGTTAGCACTGTTACATTATTCATTTTAAAAGTCCCATTCATTTTATAAGTGTCCTGGGGCTAGGATGCTTCTCCAATCCATTTTTGTTTGGACGGCTATCCCATTACCGCATTTAGGCCTCATAATGCCAAGAAGTCATCATTAATGGCACAGGTAACAAATCCAGTACTATCTGCTAGGTACTTCTGTGATCTTTAGAAAACACCCAGCACTGTCCGCATGAAGGAAAGGAAACCCAGCGAGACTGGGTAACTTATCCAGCTCATGGCAGTCAATGTCTGATGGATCTCCAACTTCAAAGTAATTTTGCCCCAGCACCACCTGGATTCTGGTTCAGGGCAGCACGATGCCTGGTATGCAGTGACAAAGGATGGAGCCTGGCTCTGAATCCAGGCACCCGAGGCAGTTTTCAGTCTCTCTACACCATTGACTAAAAACAGCTTTATTAAGGTATAATTTACACACCATCAAATTCACTAATTTTTAGTGTATGATTCAATGATCTTTAAAACTTTTACAGAATTGTGCAGACATCACCACAATCCAATCTGAGAACACATCCATCAAAAAAAGCCCCCCAGCCCATTTATAGTCACTCTCTGGTTCCCCGCCCCCATTACCAGCCCCAGGCAACCACGAATCTGCCTTCGGTCTCTATAGATTTGCCTTTCCTGGACATCTCATGTAAATAGATTCTCACAATACGTGGTCATCGTTTTTGTCTTTCTGACCTCACAACGTTCAGATCATCATTTTGACGTGGCAATGTATTCCGCTGACTGCTGTCTCTTTCTGCCACGTAGTCACATCTTGCCTTGTTGAGACTTAAGCTCCCTGGGGGTAGGTAGGCACAATTTCATAGCCCCTGTAGTACACTCTCTCAGTGTCCTGTCTCTTTCTCCTTGTTCAAACCATTTCAGCGCATGCCAGCCCAAGTTCAAACTGCTGGAAACTTCCTGTTTCCTTTTTAAGTGGAGGGCTGTTGGGCTATCTTTATGGCAGGGGCAAGGAATTAACTTTCCCTGGGAGCAGCCCTAACCAATGGCTGACTGGACACAGTGTATAGATACCCCAAGTCTCTCACTTCTCAGGAGCCCTTGGAGGTGTGTGTTCTGTACTGACTCTCAAAGAGTTTCCCTAGAGAGACCAAGTTCTCCTTGTCCACAGTAGCTCCTGGCTTGATTGCTGACCCCATACTGGCTGCCTTGCCTTCTGAGTCTCCCTCCCCTACTCCCCTTCTAGTGTTTTCTTTTCCCTCAAAATAAACTACTTGCACTGGGATCTTTGTCTCAGTGTCTGATTCTGAGGAAACCCAAATTCAGACACTTCCCGCCATGTGCTCAATACATATTGAGCCCAGGGTAGATGTCTGTTCCACCCCAAGCTTCCTATTTCGCTACTTTCATCAATTCATCCCTGTTACATAATAGCCAACTGGTATAGGGTGGCTATAATAAAAAACAGATAATAACAAGTGTTGGCAAGGATGTGGAGAAATTGGAGCCCGTATACAACTGTGGGAATATAAAATGATGCAGCCACTGTGGAAAACAGTCTGACAGTTCCTGAAAAGATTCAACATAGAATTACCATATGACCCAACAATTCCAATCCTAGGTACAAACCCCGGAATCCACACAAAAACTTGTACATGCATGTTCATAGCAGCATTATTCATAATAGTAAGAAAGTGAAAACAATCCAAATATCCATCAATTGATAAATGGACAAATGAAACATATTATATCCATACAATGGAATATTAGCTTTTAAAAAAAATGAAGTACTGATTCATGGAAGTACAAATGGATGAACCTTGAAACAGTATACTAAGTGAAAGAAGCTAGTCAGAAAAAGCCATATATTTATGGTTCCATTTATATGAAATATCAAGAATGGGAAAATCTACAGAGACAGAGAGTAGCTTAATGGTGGCCTAGGGTAGAGGGAGTGCAGATAGAGGGTTTGGGAAATGCCAACTAAAGGGTATCGTGTTTCTTTGCAGGGTGATGAGAATGTTCTAAAATTGATTGTGGTGATGGTTACACAACTGTGTGACTATAGCAAATTCACATTGAATTGTATACTTTAAATGGATAAATCTTACAGTATGTGAATTATATCTCAATAAAGCTTTTACTTTTTTTAAGAAATGCTAAGAAGTGTGGTTATTTACGAAATCTCCCAGGTCACCCTCCACTTATGTTCACAAACATGCCTTTGTATCTTGGCCCTCAGATTTCTGGCATCAAGATAAGATGGCAAATAAGTACATGTAAAGATGTTTCACACCATTAGTTGTTATTGAAATGCAGATTAAACCATAATGTGATATTACTACACACCTATTCAAAGGTCTAAATTTAAAAGACGGACCATACCAAGTGCTGACAAGGATGTGGAGGAACTACAGCACTCGTGCACTGCTAGTGGGAACGTAATACGGTATAGCAAGTTTGGAAGCACTTTGGGAATTTCTCAAAAAGTTAAACGGACACCAGTCATATTATCTAGCCATTCCACACACAGCTATTTACCCAAGAGAAAAGGAAATATATGTCTATACAAAGATTTGTACACGAATGTTCATAGCACCTTTGTAAGAGCCCCAAACAGGAAATAGCATTTTATGTACTGCATGTCTGTTTACCCACAAAATTCATATGTTGAAACCCCAATCCCAATGGGATAATTTTAAGAGGTGAGGCCTTTGGGAAGTTATTAGGTTTAGATGAGGTCACAAGTATGGAGCCCCCATCATGGGATTAGTGCCCCTATAAGAAGAGAAAGAGAATAGAGCTTCCTCTCTCTGCCCTGTGAGGAGAGAGGGAGCTCTCTCCAGAAGAAGAGAGCTCTCACCAGAATCAGGCCATGTTGGCACCCTGATCTCAGACTCCCAGACTCCAAAACCATGAGAAATAAAGGGCTTGTTGTTTAAGCCACCCAGTCTACGGTATTTTGTTACAGCACCTGGAACGGACTAAGACACAGCCCAATGGATAACAAATGGGTTAACAAGTCTTGGTACATCCATACAGTGGAATGCTACCCAAGAATAAAAAGGAATGAACTACTGATACCCACAACAACATGGATGAATCTCAGAAAAATTATGCTGAATGGAAGAAGCTAGACAAAGAAAAAGTACAACGATATGATTCCACTTATATAAAACTAGAAAATGCAAACTAACCTATAGTGATAACTGATCAGTTGTTGTCTAGGGAGGGGGGTTAGGACGAGAGGCAGAGATTACAAAGGGGCATCATGAGAAGACCTGGGGTGTGATGGAGATGGTCACCATCTTGACTGCAGTGATGGTTTCAGGGACACACACACACACACACACACACACACACACAAACTTAAACTGTACACTTCAAATATGTGCAGTTTATTGTATGCCAATTATATCTCAGTTTAAAAAAAGACATCTCCAAGCTCTGGGTAGTTTACTATAAAATGTGCTAATCATAATCTTAGATTTCCATATTCCATTTTTCAGGATGAATTTAACTATATTGTTAAAAAAAAGAAAACCAACCTTTTTAAAAAAATTTCTCTATGTTTTTTCTCTTTTTGATTTTTAGATTACTATATGCACAGATTTCCTATGGTCTGCTATACTTAAATAACAAAACAGGGTATAGAAGAGAATATGGGTGAGCTAAAAACCATGCAAGGAAATACAAAGGTCATCTAATCTGAGGAACTATTCAGTTCATAAAAGTTTATTTTAACATTCCACCAAATGGTCGTTTCAACTGTGCTTAAATTTTAAAAGATGAGGAACTCACCTTTTCCTAAGACAGTCTATTCCATTTGGACAGTTTTATATTAAAATGTTATCTACATATTGAGCTGAAATCTGTCTCTCTTTTTTTGGCTGCACCGGCATGCCATGCAGGATCTTACTTCCCCAACCAGGGATGGAACCCGTGCCAGAAAACCAACCTTCGATACCTACATTTTTTAATCTTCAACTTCCCACCTGGCTCTTGGGTCTGCTAGCCCCTCTGACTTTGGCATCTGTTGCAGCCACAGGTAGGAGATTCCCTTTCCTAATCTGAGCCCCAGAAGAGCTCCACCAGCTGGGCTACTGCTCAGTCTCCTGCAAAGAGCTTCCAGGCTCGAAAGGGAGCAGACTGGTGGTTACAACACAAGTAACAAATACAATGATAGAGCTCTGGGGCGCAAAGCCTAGGCCCTGACTCGCCCTACAGGCCTGGAGGAAGGCTCTGAAGAGGAAGTGTTGTCAGAACTGAAGAGTAGGAACTGGTGAGGGAGGAGGCTGGAGAGCTACATGGCGTGCAACATAGCCAGAGGAGAGAGGAAGCCCAGTGGGTTTGGGGGAGCTCAGGCAGTGGTTGAGAATGGTTGGCAGAAAAGAAAGAGATGGGATGGGGGGTGATGATGGGGAGAAGGAAGCTGTGGCGGGAAGAGAGGAGGCTGGAGAGCTGAATGCCCTGGATCTGAGGGGTACCGGGGACCCACTGAAGATCTTTATTTAGGGGAGAGCTATGATCAGAGTTTCAGCTTAGAAGGCAACTTTGATGTAGGCAAATGCTAGGATGGTATAAATAATTCCAGCTGAACCTACCTGGTCTTACATCTCTGTATCCTTCATCACTGCTTGTATTAGTGTTCTGTTGCTGGGTAACAAATTACCATATACATCATGGCTTCAAACAACACACACACTTACTAGCTCACAGTTTCTGAGTCCAGGCTGGCTTAGCTGGGTCCTTTGCTTAGGGTCTCACAGGGCTACGCTGAAGGTGTCTGCCGGGCTGTGTTTCCACATAAAGCCTCCAATGCAGGAGAATCCACTTCCAACTCATTCAGGTTGTTGGCAGAATTCATTTCCTTACAGGTGTAGGACTGAGGTCCCTGGCCTTTGCTGGCTGTCAGCTCAGGTCCTAGAGGTTACTTGCAGTTCCCTGCCCCATGGACTTCCTCAGCAGGGCTTCTCCCTTCATCAAACCATCAAGGACAACCTCTGTAGTTCATGCCGGCAAGGTAACACCTTATGTGTGTGTGTATATATATATATCTGTATATACAGTGATATAATTGTACAATGTATATCATAAAGTAATCATGGGAGTGACGCCCTACCCCTTTTACCATATAACATAACCTAATCAAGTGGGGTATTGGTTAGAAGCAAGTCAAAGTCCCTGCCCACCATTCATCAAGTGAAAGGGATTACACATGGCTTGAACTTGGGGGATGCCCTAGAATCTGTCTTCTGCACTGCCCAGATGTAAGGACTTTCAGCCTCAGGCTCCTCGTCCAGCACGCGGGGAGAGACGTATATATCTTCATAGTTCTTTGCTGCCACTTCCAGACCTTGCTCCTCCACCCTCCAATAAGAATATTGCTCCTTCAAACTCCACCGTTTGTCTCTGTCCATCTTTTTTTTTTTTTTAATATTTATTTATTTATTTGGCTGTGCCGGGTCTTAGTTGCGGCATGCAGGATATTCGTTGCAGTCTGCGGGATCTTTAGTTGCTTTAGAAACTCTTCTGTGTCATATTATCACACCCTAGGTGATGTCAGGGCTTCAGAAAAAATAAAAGCACATAGCTGTCCTTACATAAACATTGGAGACTTTTGCCAGGCAGGACTGGGGTGTGGTCTAATACATGTCATTGAGGACAGTAAACTTTGTTTACTTAGAGTCAAATCCTTAACATTTTCTACTCATTAAAGGACAAGGGAAAATAGTAAGTATAAGATCCCTAACTTGGGAGCTGGTGACCCACATTTACCATGGTAGACACTAAATATATAAATTACTTCATATGCTTTTTCTAATTATTTTTAAATTTCTAAAACTATCTTGAAAAATTTCAAAAATATAGCAAAGTTGAAAGAATTTTACAGTGAACACCTATATACCTATCACCTAGCTTCTACTACTAAGATTTTATTATATTTTATCAATATCTATCCTTTTGTTGTTTCCTCCACCCATCTACAACCTATTCTATTTTTTGGGGGGGACAAAGTAAATTTCAAACATCAGTACCCTTTCCCTTAAGTATTTAATTAAGCAGAGTTCAATATCTGCTTAGTTTTTTTATTTTAGTGTAAAATTTACTTTCAATGAAATGCAACTCTTAAGTGTACATACACTGTTTTGAAGATGCACATTTAGGGGTGGGATAGGGAGGGTGGGAGGGAGACGCAAGAGGGAGGAGATATGGGGATATATGTATATGTACAGCTGATTCACCTGATTCACTTCGTTATAAAGCAGAAACTAACACACCATTGTAAAACAATTATACTCCAATAAGGATGTTAAAAAAAAAGAAAATGCACATTTACCTGTGAGAGCCTAGACTCTTAAGCACCAGCGGGGCAAAGTTTAAGGTGCTACTTGCCTGATTTGCTTTTATTTAGGCTCGGTGGCAAGGCCGGGACTCACCCTCAGGGTCCTGCATGTAAAGTTGGATCCTCTTTTTACTTAAAATTTTTACATTTTGTTCATCATGGATTTTTTGCATTGACTCTGGTTTCCTAAAATCGTATTAAAATATTATTTATCTGAATTATGGAATTTTTTGCACGCTGATGCCCCTTAAATTTTGCAGTAGGAGTGAATGCCTCACTCACCTACCCTGCTAAGTAGGAAGTCCGAAGGGAGGACCTATTTGGAGCAGAAAAAGTCTGGAACAGGAGCTGAATCCACTTGCTATTCAACACAGAAGCCAGGTGGTTCAATCAATAAAAATCATAGTTCCGGATCACTTCCCTTGCGTACTTAATTACTAACCCCGATTGATAAGCAAGGCACTATCTGGCGATGACAGTCACAGAGCAAATGCCCATCCACTGGCAACGTTGAGGAGCCACATTAGGACTAACATTTTCCCGAGCTCAGGAATGGAAGTAGGAGGGTCCCAAATTGGGTGGCGTGGCCTTCTGGCGAGTCTCAAGAATCAGAGAAGACGTTGTGGAAAGAATTGGTTTTGTATTAGTAAGCAGACCACTGGAGCTAGAAACTGGGAGCTAGTGGTGGCGCTCTGCTGGGCGGAGTGCCTTACCTGAGCAGCCCGCTGGGCGTGAAATTGACTCGGAGCCGGCCACACAGGTCAACCTTCCTGCCAGCGGACGGAAGGCTGCGGCTTCCCGTAGGGCGATACCGCGCGCAGCCCACCTGCCCCGGCTGCAGCCCGGACGCGGGAGACGGGCTCTGGGGGCCTGATGGGCTGTGCGCTGCTGGGACTTTGTTGCAACGCACTGATTCTTAGCAAAATGCTTTGTTTGCCTCTGGAGCCCGTAGCTTTGTTCCAGGACCCGGGACCTTGATTTTTAGTGATTTCACAACCTGGGCCATAGCAGGGTAGTTTCTGTATGATCTAGCTCTAGGAAGTAGGAAATAAAAACGGAGCCCATTACTGCTGCACAGACCTTCAGCGGTAGGGGGAAAAAAAAAGTGCATTCTAACGGAAAACGATGCATTGTCTATTAACATACCCTCTGTCTTAGCAGATTCTGATTTTTTACTTCTGATTCTGAGCTATCTGACGACTCTAAGAGCAGCAGATAACTGGTAGCCATGTAAATTCCATCCTAACTGGAAGAGGTCCAGCTGACTCCCCCTCCTCTGCTGGTGGAAAAAAAAACAGCTTTGCTTCCTTTACTATTCATTTCAACTTTGCTTTTACTCCATGTATATTTGTGCTTCTTGACTTCTTAATTGAAACAGCCATAAAATCTGCCTGATTCTCTCACTGAATGAGGAGCTAAATAGTATCTCTGACATGTGTCCGTTTTTTTTTTATTTGAATGAGTCATGAGTTTATCTTCTCCTGAAATTTGTCTTTAACAGCCTCCACTTTCTAAGTCTCTCTAGGATGATAAAGTAAACACTCAAGTTGGTTTGTGTAGCCCCTCCAAGGGGAAAGCATGCGTTTTGGGGAAGCAGGAAGGGATGGGGGCTCACATTGCCTGAATATGTTCTGTGCACCTGCTACTTTACAAACAAAATTGAATTGAATATGCACAATCCCAGGAAACAGCAATTGCTACTCCATTTTATGGAGAAGACAACTCATGTTCAGAGATAATTTCAGAGATAAATACTATTCAGAGATAAGTATCATCGGAGATAACTATTATTCAGAGAGTATGTTCAAAGATAAGTAATTTGACAAATATCACTTAAGATTTGCAGTTAAGATTTGAAGTCATACCCTTCTAAGCCCCAAATTATGTCACACGGTTGCCATCCAGTGTGAGAAGGTGGCCCTGCCATGTGTAGAGTTTTTAGGTTTGAGGAATATTTCTCTGCCACGTCCTGGGTCACAGGGATACTCAGGATACGGGTCTGGCGTACTGAGGAGACCGTTGTTAATTTGTTCAACAGAGGAGAGGCCTTACCAACGTCAAAAGGAGAAATAGGTGGGGTTCACCGGTTACTGCATTTCCCTCATTCTCTGATCCTGCTTCACCAGGAAAACCAGGCAGAAAGCTGTCTGTGAAGTTTGCTGTCTGTGAAGGGCCGTGAGTTGGGGGTTAGACTATTGATGGGAGAAAGAGAAGGGCAAACAGGTCTTGCCTTCAAACTGACCTCCTGTCAAAACTGTTCTGTAAAATAGGCAATTGAATAGCCCAGCATGCAGTTTGTTGGGATAATTTAACAAATATCAGGGTGATCAGACTCTCCGAGAAAAGACAGTTGGAAAGGGTTTCTTTTGCCAAGAAAAAAAATGACTTCATTATGTACACTAGGAAGCTTTTAGATAATGTTCTAGCTGGGTTGGCCAAAGACCTAGAAAGCCCTTCCATACCGTGATCACTATGGATCACAGTATTTGGCATTTTGTGTATATTTGTAGTTGTAATGTGGTCAGGTTATTCTTTATATTAATTTCCATTTTGTGCTCATTGCATTCTTTCATATAGGACATAGAAATTTCAAAGTAGCTCCAGCTATAAGATACAGTTTAAAAATAGCTTTAGTACCAACTGTTCATTTAAGCATTTAAAAAACGGTATGGAAATTTTAAGAGTCAACAAAGAAATAGTATAGCAGGCCAGTAAGTATTTCCATATTCTGATCACTGTGCATACATTACTACTATTCTAAAAATAATATGAATTTAAAGGACATTTTTTTTCTCCAATGGGGGAAAATCACAGTAAAACAGGCAGCATTGTATGTGCAGCTTTGCGTAAGTGCTCTAGTGTCTCCTGCTGGACACAGTTGAGTACTGCAGGTGAGGCTGAACTATTGGGCCACGGACTCCTTTGGCATTCTGCTCACGCCTACAAACTCTTTCTCTGGATAATGTTTTCAAATGCATAAAATAAATGAAAGAGAATAACAAGGGAAATAATTATATTGAGTAAATCAACTCTAATTCAATTAAGAAATTAAATTAAAAATAATTATATTGAAATATAGTGGTGAGGATATAAAAATAGCTTAAGATTAATTTATAAGTTACTTATTACTCAATTAAATAAAAATATCCAGCTTTGGGTTTAATTACTGTAATTTCAAAATAGTGATGAGCTTAAGCAATATTCTGAGATATTTTTAGCAAACATAAACTTGCATGAAAATATCTGTGATTTCTATTGGTGACAAAGTTTTAGGTAGTGTGTGTATTCACTTCCTAGGGCTGCCATAATGAAGTACCACACACTGGGTGGCTTAAGCAACAGAAATTTTTTGTCTCACAGTTCTGATGGCTAAACATCCAAAATCAAGATGTCAGCAGGGCCATGTTCCTTCTGAAGCCTCTAGGAGAAGATCCTTCTTCGCCTCTCCCAGCTTGTGGTGGTCCCAGCCTTTCCTTGACTGATGGCAATGTCACTCCAACATCTGCCTCTGTCTTCACATGACCATTTTCCCTCTGTGGCCGTGTGAATCTCTCTCTTCGTATAAGAACATCAGTAATATAATTAATATAATATGATATAATAGATTAGTCTAATTCAGGACACCCTGAATTCTATCCATGGAACATAGGTTAAGAACCTCTAAAAGTTATTTCCAGTTAATACGTATTTATCACGTTCATACTTTGTTCCCAGGAGAATCTTAAGTCTTGAGAAGAACGTGAAAGATGTCCCAGCTTCCTAGAAGGGATAAGACTTATACCTGTAGAGCAACCAGAAAGCAATATAGGGCACTGGGAAACATTGTGGGATGAATTTCATACTTTATGGGCTCAGGGACTGAGAACTGGGAGAGGTCACATGGGTGGGACAGCTGGGCAAGTTTTATTGAGGACTTGGGACTTGATGTGGGTTTAGGATGGCCGCAAGATGTGAATCATCAGGACACGTGTCAGACCATGGAAATGGTATGAGCTAAAATAAAACCTCAAGAAAGAAAGTCAGACACCCCAAAAAGATTTAATAGTCAACTAGCCTAAAAATTAAGTTTGGAAAAGCTTACCAATTATAAAAACATATCATTATAATCAAAAGTATTAATTGAATTCCCAGAAATAAAATTGCCTGGTGTGATCAATTAGAGTTGACCCTTGAACAGCTAAGGTTTGAACTGCGTGTGTCCACTTGTATGTAGATATTTTTCAATAGTAAATATTACAGTACTACATGATCTGTGGTTGGCTGAATCCAAGGATGTAGAGGAACCTCGGATACAGAGGGCTGACTATAAGTTACATGTGGATTAACAATGAACTATTTACAAAATTAAGTAAAAAGTTTCTGCTGAAATGATTTGCAATATCTATTTCATCATTGACATATCCCGTGCAACGTCTTAATTTTCCTAATCTATAAAGAGCTCTACAAGCCAATAAGAAAAAAGAACAAGAAAAATGGTCAAAGAAGACTCAACTGTACACAGAAAGGAAATAGAAAAGCCTCTTAAACATATACTAAGACGTTCAACATCACTCTTACAAGAAACATTCAAATTAAGTTATATTGAAATGCCATTTTCATCTCTCAGACTGACCCAGATCAAAACATTGGATAATATGCTCTGTTGGTAACAGTGTGGGGGGATAGACATTCTTATAATATAAGAATATATTGGTATAATATCTTATACCAGTGTAAGTTGGTGTAATCTTTGTGGATGTCAATTTAGCAATATTTTATAAACACTGTAAGCACACTTACCTTTTGACCCAGAAGTTCCACTTCTTTATCTTACAGATATATTTGCAAGAAATTACTTTTGTGAAAGGTTATTAACTGCTCCATTGTTTGCAAAAGATTGGACATGATAGGAATGTCCATTAACAGAGCACGTTAAATAACCTCTGGCACAGATCTATACAATGAGATGCTAGGCAACTTCATAAGACAAAAGAATGAGAGTTCCTTAAAAACTACTATGGAATGATTTCCAAGATACGATGAAATGGAAAAAGCAATGATGCATGCACATTTTGGCTCATCTATGCATAAAGCATTCTGCAAGGATACACATGGGGCAGACAGCTCTGGTTGCCTCTACAGCAACTGGATGGTGGGGGGTGTGCATCTTTCTGCACCTTGTGAATTTCCAACTCTGTGGGTGCATGACCTATGCAATAAGCAGACTGCATTTTGGTAAGATTTTCAAATTACAAGTGTTGATATTAACTTACTTTTGCTTATCCATTCATTCTATTCATTCAGCCAGTAGTTATGCAGAAACATGAGCACAGTGGGAAGGCCCCGTGCTCTCCTGGGAGAGCTGCTTCCAATTCACAGGTCTTTAGAGCTTCAGGCGTCTCAGGATGGACAACGTCCCACTGGAAACCCTTCCCCGACTCACGGTGACCAATTCTCAACAGTGCAACCTCAGTGAGTTACGATGCTGTCAGTCTCCTCTGTGTCTCTCTCTGTCTCTGTATCTCTCTATCTCTGTCAGTCTCTCGTGTCTTCAAATGTCCCCTCCCCATAAGCAGGGGACTAAAATAAGCAGGGCTTGTGGTGCAAAGTGCCATCCCAGTGCTGTCCCAGTGCAGCACCATGAACCACTGAAGGGCCTGACCAGGGTGGGGCGTGAGCAGATTTTTTGGAGATAAAGTTCTCTAGGGTGGAGCACGTGAGGGCAGGGATACGAGGTAGGTACCTACTGCAACTTTTCCAGTAACGTTCCACATGAGTGAAAAGCAAGCACATGTAGAAAAAGATGACTGAGGTGTTATCCCAGGTTCTCTTCATTACGCATCCCTGGACAGGGATATGTGAAACCGCTCTCCCGCAGAAATAAATCAAGCAGATGCCACAACACCTGGAAAACATTCACCAGCACTGCAACATAACTGCAGAATTCCCCAGGCCTGCAGCGACTTGCCTGCACCGTCATCCTGCCAGGCCTGGTCTGTCAGTCAGAGGTGTCCACATCTGATAGAACCAGAGGGCATCTGGTTCTATCAGATGCCCTTTGTCCTGGTGATGTCAGCCTCACCTCTGCCTCCAGCCCCAGGGAGGGTGAGCAGCTCCAACAAGATTCGCTCTGCTCGGCCCTGATGGGTCTCACCTGCAGCAAGCGAGGCTTGCCTCTTGCTTCTCACCTGTGGTCGGCTGAAAAATGGCCCCCAAAGATCTCTCCATGTTGCAGTCCCTGGAGCCTGTAAATGTCCCCTTCTTTGGGAAAAGGGTCGTTGCAGTTGTGACTAAGGATCTTGAGATGAGGAGGATGACCTAGGCGGGTCCTAACTGCCATCACATGTCCTTGTAAGAAAGAGGCAGAGGGAGGTTTGACACACAGAGGAGAAGGCAACGTGAAGGTGGAAGCAAAGGTTGGAGAGATGCGACCACGAGCCCAGGAACGCCGTGGCCACCGGAAGCTGGAGGCAAGGAGTAGATTTCTCCCTAGAGCCTCCAGAAGGAGCAAATCTCCAAGACACCTTGATTTGGGCCCAGCGAAACTGATGGTGGACTTCTGGCCTCCAGAGGTATGAGAGAAAAAATGTCTGTTAGGCACCCAGTCTGTGGTGCTTTTGTTACAGCAGCAGCAGGAAATGAATGGATCTCCCAGGGCATCTCCAGAGGCTGGCACTCAGCAGACAGCCTAGGCAGGCATGGGTTACGGCCCCCAGGGGCCCCCTCAACCAGTGGGGGGCCAGATAGTGAACTAAGCAAGGGGTGCCACTCTCTCAGTCCTCCCTGGGCAGGTGGACAACTCTGAGATCATCCTATGCCCTCTGCAGAGGCTTCTGGTGGGCAACTCGCAAGCCCGCCTTCTATGGTTTTCCCTCCTCTTATTTCCCTTCACCCGTCCTTCACTGCTGCCGTCTGGGATCACGTCCCATCAACCAAATTACCTGCAGCACACAACCTTTGTCTCAGCTCAGGCAGAGTCCCCCCAAGGCAAAGGCAAGTCTGTACCTCCAAGACTTGGATTCAAGTGAAATCCAAGCAAAGCCTTACGGAATTTTAAAAAATATGAGATTAAAGGATCAGCCAATCAGGAACAGTCTCATGAGCACTATCAAATGGGCAGCGTGACACCAACCATTCCCTTCTTTACACACATTCTAAACCGGCATTTCTCGGACTAGGAGTTTATTAAAAATAGTTGGCACAGTTGATGAAGGAGGCACATGGCCCTTAAGAATTAAATTTAGCTATGTTTTCATTTCAGTGATAATCTAAAAAAAAAAAAGATAGGACCAACTGAATGACTCCATCTGGGGAAGCCCCATGCAGGGGGGTCTTTGTGATATGTGGATGGCTGCGATGACGCCCGAGATCACCTGTGCTTACAGGGTTTTACTTGTAACGCGGTTTCTCAGAGAAGTCTCAGTTTTCTTTGGTTCACAAGGAAGTCTTTTCATTTAAAGGGGTCCGCGTGTAACTCAGGTTTGTGACCTTGGAGTGTTTCCCTTTATACACACACACACACACACTCTCACAAAATCACACACACAAATATATCTGAAGGGTAGTTGGGCTCATCAGCACACAGCTGGAGGGTCACAGTTACCAAGGACAGATTTCAGGAATCAAAAGTTACCAGCAGAATGTAAATTGGTGCAGCCACTATGGCAAACAGTATGGAGGGTCCTTAAAAAACTAAAAATAGAGCTACCATATGATCCAGCAGTCCCACTCCTGGGTATATACCCAGAAAAAATAAAAACTCTAATTTGAAAAGACACATGCAACCCAATGTTCATAGCAGTGCTATTTACAGTAGCCAAGACATGGAAGAAATCCAGGTACCCATCAACAGAAATTGACTTAAGAAGATGCCATATATATGCACACACCATGGAATATGAGCTATAAAAAGAATGGAATAGTGCCATTTGCAGCAACATGGATGGACCTAGAGAATATCATACTTCATGAAGTCAGACAGAGAAAAACAAATATTATACCATATCACTCACATGTGGAATCTTTAAAAAATAATACAAATTAATCTGTATACAAAACAGAAACAGACTCACAGACATAAAAAACAAACTTATGGATACCAAACGGGAAAGGAAGGGGGGAGGGACAAATTAGGAGTATGGGATTAACAGATACAAACTACCATGCATAAAATAGATAAGCAACAAGGATTTACTGTATAGTACAGGGAATTCTATGCAATACCTTGTAATAACCCATAATGGAAAATAATATGAAAAAATATATATACCTATAATGAATCACTTTGCTGTCCACCTGAACCTAACACAATATTGTAAACCAACTATACTCCAATTAAATAAAAAGTCACCCACCAAGTCAAGCTTCAGTTATGTGAGAATCACAGCTATGGTTCTGTTTACACTTCCAGTGTGAAACTGTGGACCCTGTATCAAATCAGGAGGATGCATGCCAGCCCTGTTGCTCTCCATAATGTGTTACACCTGAGCAAAATGCTTTTTGCATTGTTATTTCCTAAAAATGCTTTGGATCAGATTAATTTGCCCAGCCTTGCAGGCCCACTTCACCTCCCGGCTGGACGTCCTGGTTGACCTGCACAGGTGAGTGGTGCAGGGGTGCCGGGAACCAACAGCCTGCCCTCCGATTTCCTCCGTGAAACTTTGATCTGGGGAAATGACCCGGCCAGAGGTCCCAGCAGCTAGTTTCTTCTCAACAAGACTAAAACCTAGATGATTGTATTTCTTCAACTAAATAACAGAGCACAGAACAAGAGGTCAAGAAACCCAGAGAAATTCTTTTCTCTAAATCATTTGCCTAACTTAAAAGGCACTCATCACAAGCTGCGAGGCTGGAAGTATCCCGGCAGCTTTCTCTGTTGCGTTTTTGATAGGAGAGTGATTTTACTTCTGTAAGAAGTGTGCGACAGGCCCTGGTGTGTGCAGGCACATCAACTATGGAGAGAGAAAGAGCTGTCAAACGTAGCTCTGCTATATAAGTAAGGTCTTGTCTTTGAGGCCTTAGGTGCTGAAGGGTTTCTCTAAGATGCTCGGGGCAAACGTTCAGGCAGTTGAGTAAAAGGGACTTGGGTACACATATGCATAGAAAAGAGACTGGAAGGAAAGACCGCAAAATATTAACCAATGATTATCTCTGTATGTTAGGGTTGGCTATAATATTTCTTTTCTTCTTTATGCTTGAGTACATATTCCAAACTGAATGCAAGGAGCATCAGTTACTTTTATCAGAAAAATAGTTTTAAAGTTCACGTTCTTCAAAGACAATCCCATCTGAGATGGACACAGGTGAGTGACAGGTGGGATGTGGATGAGATCAGGACATCAATTCATCAACACTCTTTATCCCAACCTCAGCGTGTGCCCAGCACGGTGTTGGGTGAGACAGGACAGGGGAAAAAAAGGGAATGGACACTTAGTATTTACGAGATCCCAGACACAGTCCGTTCATATGTTACTCCCTTAACTCCTGCAAAAACCCGCTGGGTGGGCTGTTATTTTTCTCACTTTACAAGGAGGAAACGGAAGCCCAGAAAGTGAAGCAACTGGGCCAGGTAGCAGCAAACCCTGCACCTCCCACCCTGGCAACTCCGGGCCCATGAGAGTTCACTCACCTTGGGCAGAGGGTGCAGCAGGAAGCGGCATAACCCAGCGTGCCCTTCAGTCACTTACCGACCAAAACCAACCAAAACCGCCTGGACTTTCTCAGGAGGCAGAGCCCAGCTGGAGGCTGTTACCTGCCTGGCAATTGAAGGCAAACTGAGCTGGAGGTGGGGGAGGGGCAGTGAGAGGTGGGATGGCCATGTGTCCCCAAAGCCCTTGGAGGCATTGCCAAGTAATCAGTGAAATGCACTTAAAGCTTAAAGACTGGCTGCCGAGTACCTTATGAAACGGAATTCCAAGTTGGACTTACTCTTATTGTTCTCTTTGTGCTGTAAATTCAGGCACTGTACTAATAAACCCGGTAAAAGACTAAGGCACGCATAAGACTTTTTTTTTTTTTTTTTTTTTTTGTGGTACGCGGGCCTCTCACTGTTGTGGCCTCTCCCGCTGCGGAGCACAAGCTCCGGACGCGCAGGCTCAGCGGCCATGGCTCATGGGCCCAGCCGCTCCGCGGCATGTGGGATCTTCCCGGACCGGGGCATGAACCCACGTCCCCTGCATCGGCAGGCGGACTCCCAACCACTGCACCACCAGGGAAGCCCCATAAGACTTTTTTTTAAACATTAAAACCCACTAACCTCCCCGCAGATGTCAGACTTTTAACCTGATTCAGGGTCTGTGGTTCTCCTTCTGTGTGTAAAATCTACGTGAGCAAACATCAGCTTACTGCTGAGCGTGAGTCTTCTGACATCAGCAAGGAGCAGCTTGTTCTTCTCGGAAATTCAAGCTCTGAAGCCTGTTTTTCTTACAGAGAAACAGTAAGGTCACCGAATAACCCAATAACCCATCCCTGAGTCCTGAGGCCTTTCTGACCTATGAGTCTTTGAAAGCACTTCTGTTTACTTCTCCTTTGTGGTGACAAGAGTGTGGGTGTCACCTCAGGGAGCCCACTGAGAAACTTCACTGAGTGAGGTCATTTGTATGAGTTAGCCAGGGTTGTCGTAACAAAGTACCACAGACTGGGGGGTTTAAACAACAGAAATTTATTTCCTCACAAATCTGGAGGCTAGAAGTCTGAGATCGAGGTGTCAGCAGGGTTGGTTTCCTCTGAGGTCTCTCTCCTTGGCTTGTAGACGGACGTCTTCCCCCTGTGTCCTCATGTGGTCTTCCCTCTGTGTATGCCTGTGTTCTAATCTCCTATAAGGCCACTAGTCATATTAGATTAGGGTCCACCCATATGACCTCATTTTAACTTAATCACCTCTTTAAAAACCCTATCTCCAAATACAGTCACATTCTGGGGTGCTGGGGGTTAGGGCTTCAACAGATGAATTTGAGTGGGTGGGGGGACACAGTTCAGCCAATAACATTGCTGGGAGGAACAGAGATGCCATAGAAATGCTCTGCTTTATCCTTTATGGATCAGGGATCAGCCTATGGGAGGCCCCGTTAGGAGGCGACTTTCTCCACCCACTGTGAGCTCAGGAGGGAGGCTCTGGTGCGGATGCTCCCAGCCCTCTGCTTCTACTAACTGGGACTCATGCTTCCAGCTCAGACCATGCTCTGAGGAAAGGGATCCCTAATCCAGGCAGCTCAGATGCCCGCTAGGACCCTGCAGATCTCTGCGACAACACCTTGCCGTCCTGGAAGAGGGCAGAGACATTCACACCAGAGCAACCCAGGTGATGGGCACTCTACCTGCCCACTGCCTTGAAGCAATTCTGTATCCACAGGAGTTTGGGGCTGGGGAGGAGGGGGTCTTACAGGTCATCCAGAGTGCAGGGCACCATGGTGATTTGGAGACACAAATGCCATGCAGAGAGGCAGTCAGGGCCGCCCTATCCGGCTGCCCCCCATCAGCTCTAGAAGGCTGCAGCTGGATTTATTCACTCATTCAACTGAACTCTGCAGGGGCCAGATCTGCGCCGGGCACAGGTGCTTGTGATTCATTCACCAGCGAAACAGACAACGCATGAGCTCATGGAGCCTTTATTCCAACACAGAGGGATGGGAACAGACTCGGGCTGCACCCAGAAGTGTTTCCTGTGAAATGTCCACTCCGTCCCAGGGAACTGGGGACTCCCGGCCTCCTCTGCTGAGGGTTTCTGGGTGGTTTCCTGTTTCAGCCCCACAGCCAGGGGAAATTTCTGCTTTTTGCTCTTCTGAACTCTAAGCTGAGACACGCACATGCTTGATGAGGGATTTTTCTGGTCAGAGGAAAGTTTTATGTCCTGTGTGCATTTCTTAATATACTCTGAAAAACTCAGTTCAAGTGTCACTTCCTGTACGAAACCTTGTCTGAGCCCACCAGCCCTGCTTCTGTGCTCCTGCAGCGTGTCACCGTGTGGTGCGGTTGTTTGTCTGGATGAGCGTGTCACCGTGTGGTGCGGTTGTTTGTCTGGATGAGCTGTACGCCTCCCCCAGCCGCTGGGTTCCACGGGGCAGGCTCTCTGCCTTACTGTCTATGTACCTGCCCTAGGGCTACTAGTGTCTGGCACAGAGAATGTGCTGGATTAAATGACAAAACAGAAAACCAGGTGGAGTACCTCCACCCTGCCTTCGGTCTGGTCCTTAGGGTCCAGCACCATCATACTCTTTTTTTTTTTGTTTTTTGCGGTACGCGGGCCTCTCACTGCTGTGGCCTCTCCTGTTGTGGAGCACAGGCTCCAGACGCGCAGGCTCAGCGGCCATGGCCCACGGGCCCAGCCGCTCCGCGGCATGTGGGATCTTCCCGGACCGGGGCACGAACCCGCATCCCCTGCATCGGCAGGCAGACTCTCAACCACTGCACCACCAGGGAAGCCCCATCATACTCTTTCTGATACCCAGATGGTGGGTCTATGACCATGTGATTTCAAAGCAGCAACGAGTATAAAAAATATTTTGAGATATTGGCAACAACTAAAGTGTGGTGTGAAAATCTGTTATTTCTCTCGGCACGGCTAAACCTTAGGGATTGTTGCCTGTGTTCATAATAGAAGGCAATGCTCAATTTCAGTGAGAGGTTAGGGAAAATAAAGATGTAAATTTTTCCTATTTAAGTTCATGAACCCTCTGAGTTTTAGTCATAGATTCTTTGAAGGATCCACATACATGTGATTAAGATCCTCCAGACCAGAAGTTTCATCCCCCAAGTCGTACTTAGCCCTTTCCCCTTGTAACCCCCAAGCCAGCTCGGGTGCAAGGTTCTGTCACCTCCCAAACCTTGGGTTGATCTAGAAGTCAGATGCCCTCCGCTCCTATGCTCCACCTGCATGGCATCCTCCAGCTGCAGACAGAAGTTGGCCCTTTCCCTGCTCCCCCACTGGGCCCCAGATGTGCAAAAGCATCAGTCGCAGGTAACTACACCAAACAACCTATAGCCCAGTAGACAATCCCTTCTCCCCAGTGGCCCTCCTTGGCCGCCCCAATGCCAGGGTTTGCTTCCTTTTCTTTTTCTCCTTTCTCCCCAGCACTGCCCAGTCTCTTTGGCTTTCCCCTTCTACCTTTTCTTCCTCTCCTTTTCATGCCAGAGACAAGTCAGCTCTGTCCCAGCCCTGCCCATCCCAGCAGCTCAGGTTCTTAGCCCAACATGAGGCTCTTCTTGGGTAGACATTTCAACAATTGCAAACTGTTTATCAAAATGTTTCTTCCAAATGCACCTAGAACTCTCCTCGATATTAACTTGGTTGAATACAATTTTCTCCATCTTATTACAACAGGGTCAAAGGTTCTTTGAAGAATCTTGCTCCTTTGGGATTTTTCCCCCACTGATGTGCCCTTCTTGGAACAAAGATACGATCCGTATCTGTCACTATCTCTTCTGTTTCATTAGCCATTGGCCTCCTGTTCATTTGGGGTGATCTACTATATCTCAGTCTCTACATTAAACACAAATACTTCATGACAAGTAGGTTTATCCAACAAATACAGGAATTGGTTATTAGGGAACCTATCAGTGTAATTCACGGAATTGAGGCATAGTTATTTCAGTAGGCACTCCAAAAACATTTGACAAGCTGGATATTGTTGATAAACTCTTAGCAACGCAGGCACAGAGGCCACATTCCTAACCCTAACCAGGGTCTACCAGAAGTTTGCAAAAATCATGACATGTAATAGTAAAACACTAGAAAGAAGGGGTACCTGCCATCACCGCTTCTCTTCAACCTTGTAATGTGGATCCTTGACAATGTAGGAAAATAAGACAAAAGGGCCTGAATCTAAAATGAGAAGAAAAATATTGTCACTATTGCAGGTGATGTGATGAACTACCTAGAGAATCCAAGACCCCGAATGAAAAACTAATGGGAGAATTTGGGGAGGTGGCTGGACACAAGACCAACATACACAGATCAATGGCTTTCACATCCATTTGTGTGGGTGTTTTTAAGAAACGATAGAATATAACAACTACTGGTGAGGATGTGGAGAAATTGGCTCCCTGTGCATTACTGGCGGGACTGCAAAATGGTACAGACACTGTGGAAAATGGTGTGATGATTCCTCAAAAAATTAAACAAGGAGTTCAAATTCAAATTCTGGATATATAACCAAAGAAGTGAAAGCAGAGACTCAAACAGATGTTTGTACACTGAGGGTTCCTACTCTTCACAGCAGCAGTATTCACAGTAGCCAAAAGGGTGAAGCAACCCAAGTGTCCATTGACAGATGACTGGATAAAACAAATGTGACATACATCATACATGTACAGTGGACTATTATTCAGCCATAAAAAGCAGTGGAGTGCTACGTTGGGGACGAAACTTGGAGACATTATGTTAAGTGAAAGAAGCCAAACACAAAAGGACAAATATTGTGTGAGGTTCCTAGATCAAATTCATAAAGATAAAAAGTAGAACAGTGGTTGCTGAGGGCTGGAAGTAGGGGGAACTGGGGTGTAAGTGTCTAATGGGTATAGAGTTTCTGTTTGGGAAGATGAGAAAATTCTGGAGCTGGATGGTGATGATGGTTGCCCAACAATGTGAATGTACTTAATGCCACAGAACCATTCACTTAAAAAGGGTGAAAAAGGTCAATTTTCACCTTTTATGTGTTTTACCACAATTAAAAATCTATGGTTTTCTTAATCACTAACTCTAACTTATTAGAAAAGGTAAGGGGAAAGGGATCCTACTCACAAGAGCAACAGAATCCATAATATAACCAAGACTGAAACCACTGACTCTCCTGTTACAGTCACTGTAGCTCTACAGGCAAATAAATGAACAAAGCTGAATGCAGAGTCCAGAACTCCCCCTCATTCCACTTCTAAGAATCTGTCCTAGTAACAAAAAGTGTAGACATGTGCCTGGGTACATATGTACAAGGAGGCCCACAGAAATGACATTTGCAGAAGTGAGCAACGTTGAGAGCGATGTAGGATAAAACCCATGGTTCAGTGAGGAAAGTCACCTCCCATTTTGCAGCTGTTTCAGAGACGAATCAGAGCTCTGCGTCCTGACCTGCAACGATCCTGGTGATATATTGAGAAGCAAGTTTTCACATAATTCCTCGAGCATAATCTCATTTGTTTATAGGCAAAATAAAAGCTATGTAGTTGTATATTACCTAGAGAGGTAAATGCATGGAAAAGTGTCTACAAGTATGCATATCAGACCGTTGTGATTTGTCCTAGGGGAACTGTCCTTTATGAATTTTCTATGAGAATGTATTCAGGTAATACTTGGGATTTTTTTTTTTCTTTAATAAAGTAGGAAGAACCAGTTTTCTCAGTCCTGTGACAAGCTGGTGTTGTCTATGCACCTACCAGGTCCTCTCTGTGGAGCCAGCATTAGGGCATCGGTGGAGGAGGTGAGGACGATAGTTACACGCCTCCTGCTGGCCTTCCAGAAGAGGAGGTCTGCGTGGGGCTGTTAAGGGAACACCAGGATTCCACCTGAGACCCTCCCTTCTGGTACAGCAGTCGGTTACTTTGGGCGTCCCGTAACCTTTAGCACAGTCATCCTTGACTTTGCCCTTGGCTGTACATTGGAATCCCGTGTGAGGACTGACAAGCTCCTGACCCTAATCTGCACCAGGGGATTCCCATTTTTTTGGTGCAGGGGTGGCCCTGACCTTGGGCCATCTCTCTGAACTCAGGGCTCCTCTGTTCTCCTGTTACAGCCCTCAAGGTGTTACCTAGTCCGGCACTTCTCGCTTATGCAAGTGATATCTGAAACCAAAGGAGAGGCTTTTTTGACATTTGACCTAACTGGTTTCTGCTCATCACTCTATCCCATTGAGATGTGTTTTAACTTTTTCCATCCAGAGAATCTTCCTGCGTCTCCATCATCATGATGGGACATTCTCTCTGTCTCCTAGGCACAGAAGCCTCACCCGGACCAACCTCTCATTCATTTGGGTCCTTGGAGGAAGGCATGGTTTCTGTATGACTAAAAATATCTTTCCCTTCCATTAATAAGAAACCAAGACCCAGGAAGACCATTCAGCAACAAAAAGAAACAAACTGCCGAAACATGCATGCCACACATGAACCTCAAAATCGTTATGCTCAGTGAAAGGCACCGGATGCCAAAGGCCATGTAGTGGATGATTCCGTTTACATGAAGCATCCAGAAAAGGCAAAAACATATGCAGAGAGAGCAGATTAGAGGTTGGCCGGTCTGGGCTGTAATGGGAGGGGGTGGCCATAAACAGACACAAGGGATCTCCTGGAGGTGCTGACTTGAAACAAACCAACTGCCAGATATTTCTCTAGCGAAGATGGGTTTATCTGGGATCAGCAGAGAATTACACTTCCGCCTCTGCAGCCATGGCGAGCCACGTGCAAGTCTCCACACAGCAAGGGAAGGAGAACTCTTTTATAGAGGGGAAGAGGAAGTCTGGAGGGCTGCTGTTGTAAACAGAGTCCATGGCTTTTCATTGGCTGAGTTCTTGCCAAGAAAGAAGAGGAGTCTGTTTCCTTCCTGTTGGGCTCTGCTATGGCCACAGGACATGACAGCTGCCCCTTCTGACTATTTAATCGAGGTTTCTGCTCATTCATTTTTTACAGGTGGGATGTTCCGGAACTGGATCGTGGTGATGGTTGCCCAACTCTAAATTTACTAAACACCTAAATACCACTGAATCGCACTTTCATGGTATACGGATCCTACTTCCAGAGTGCACCAGACTGAGTAGAATTAAGCCCTCTTTCAAATGGATGCTGTTGGAGAATGTTAGACAGCTGGGGTTCCATGGCTGCTTGGGGGAAGGGTGCAGTTTAGCATCTCAAACAGCTCAGCCTTGGCTCCCAAATCACACACCCCTCCCAGCCAAACCAAAGCCCTAGGCCAGCTGGACCCACCCAACTTTTTACACTGCGCCCTGGGGTCTCTCTCTGTGCCCAGTCACCTTGGCGGAGGTCCTCTCCTAACCTTTAACCTTTGACAGGGCTCCCGCCGAGGGCGGCGGGCTCTGCATCTCCACCAGGTCCACACAGCTGCCCGACTGGCCTCTGGCAGAGTGTCAGGTGCCCCTGTGAAGCCCGTGAGGTTTGTTCTCCGAGGGCAGCGGGAACCCGAGGGCACACCACTCACTGGCTCCCGAGCTGACTGGTTAGAACAGGGGAAACTGTAAACCCATTTTCAGGGAGTGACAGAGGGAGAGAGCTGCTCAGTTCTTAATGATAACTGGCCCCCTCCCCCTCCCCCTCCCCTCCCCTCCCCCTCCCCTCCATCTTCTCCCGGCATCCCCTCTGCTCTCTCCTTCCCCTTCCCCTCTCTCCTACCTCCTCCCCTCCCTCCACCCTCCCTCTTCCCACCTGTATGGTATTGGGCACCATCTCCTGTGCAGACACTGAGCTAGGAGGTGGGCATACAGCAGTGAGCAAAGCCAACCTGGACCTGTCTTCAGAGTTCACAGTTTGTTGGGGGAGATATTAACCTAATAATCACACAAATCAAACGCTGACACACACATAAGGTGTTGGAAGGAAGGGCCCATCGGGCAACAAGAGGTTCTAATTTACAGGGTCCTTGAAGAGCACTTGGCCCAACAAGGTGATACTGAGGTGGAGGCTGGAAGGCTGAGAGGAGCTCTAGGTGAGGAGCAGAGAGAAGGCCCTGGGTGAGGAGGTGCACCTGGGAGGAGTGAAAGGCGGTCAGTGATTGGGGGGGAGGGGGAATCTAGCCCCTCCCCCAACAACCTCCACGGCCTTTCTGCCTCTTCCCACCAAAGCCAGGCCCCCGAGGAGAGATACACTCCCCGGAAAAACAGGGGATGCCGTGCAAATACAGCCTCACGTCACCTGCTCTCCACCCTCTCCCTTCCTGCTGCGTCTACCTGGTCAAAAATGATGAATCTGCCGTCGGTGGGCTGGGGGCGGGGTTTATTCTAAGACCTTGGGAAGGCACTGCTGAGGTTTGACTAGGGTGAGACACACCCAAGTGATGTTATAACACCGCTGATGGGTGAGGGGCGAATGACGTGGGAGCCCTTTTCAGCCGAGTGGCCCCGGGAACTTAGGTCCGAGGTGAGATGGATCCCTTTCCTCCCAGGAGCTGTCTTGGTGGACGTGGTGGTGGGGATTGGCTGGAGCTGGAACGTGGGGACCCAGGCCAGCGCACTTGACGCCAGCCCTGGTTTTGATGGTGAGGAAGGGCCCCCTGAAAAGCCCTGCCAGGGCCCTAGATTTGGGGACGCACTTCCTCCTCCCCCAGCCCTCCCTTCCCCTCCCCCCCACCTCGAGGCCCCTTCTATTTATAGCGCTTCCTCTCCAGATCTCTGAACTTGAAAGATGTCCTTGAAACACACACAAAAGAGAAAAAAAATTCTGAAAAATGTCAAACCACAGGTTCTTTCCCCACTCTTCAAGTTTCTAGGTTTGTACTATTCCTGGTTGACCCTAAAGTAGAAAGGGTCAAATGGGTGCCCCGAGTTTTAATGGTTCAGAAGGTGCTGGTTGTTGGGTCCTGGCTCTGGCAGCCTCCTGGGGACCAACTCAAGGGTCAGGGGACTTGAGATCCTTTCTCGTGGGTAAAGTACGGGGCCACAAACACACAGCACCATCTAGCCTGTAACTTTGACAAGATCAGCGGCAGTGATCTCAGGTGGTGAGATGGAAGTTGGAGAGTACACTGAACTGGAAGCCAGGATGTCATGGTCTAGTTCAAGCTGTGTTTAGAAACATCACTTACATCTCTGAGTGTACCTTCCACTCTGTAAATTTAAAAAGTTGGACTAGACCCGTGTTTTACAAGCTTTTTTGACCCAGAGCTCACACACCCATAACAAAAGTCCCATGAAATATTCAATAGTATTTATGTTTATTGTGACACTTTTTAAAAATTCTGTTCCATTAAAAAAAAATTTGATCATAACCAACTAAAATAATTTCAAAACTTACTATAAATGGTTAAATAGTAAATTTTATGTTATGTATATTTACCATAATAAAAAAATTGAAAAACCCATTGTGAATTTTACAATGGCTGAAAAACACTGGGCTACACCATCCCTGAGTTCTCCTCCAATTATTATTTTTAAAATCTAATTGTGCAATCACAGAGGAAAAGTGCCTCTTTGATAAAACGTTCATTAAGCTTAATTTTTTTTTCAGATAATTAAAAATGTTTTCTCCCTTGCTCTCTTTTTCTCTTTTAAATATCAACTAAGTATGGCATCAACTAAAACTGCACCCATGCATACTCTGTGGCCCAGCAATTCTGCCCTGGGCATATCCCAAAGGAAATGGGTGCATATGTTCCCCCAAAGATGTGCTCAGGAATGTCTGTAGCAGCACTATTTGTAACAGCCTCAGCTGGATACAACTCAGATGTTCATCAGCAGGAAAATGAATAAATAAGTACTGATCTATCCCAGCAAAGGAATAAAGACAGCAATGGGAGTGAATGAACTACAGCTATTAACAGTATGGATGAGTTGCACCAAAATACTGTTGAGCAAAAGAAGCCAGAGCTGGAAGAACACATTCCGTGTGATTCCATTTATATCAAGTTCAAAACCAGGCAAAAATAATCTAGTATCATCACTAACATAGTAACCTTGGGAGTCAGTGACTGGATGGGGCTGCTGGGGTGCATAGACTCTTCTGGGCTTTTTATCTAGTTGCTAGTACATGGGTGCCTTTCGTAGGGGTTCATAATGAACCCCCCGCCCCAAAATGTGTCACTTTTCCATGAGGATTATTTTGAGCTAAAGGCAATCGATACCCTGCGGGTTCTAGAGAAATTACTGCCCCTCCCCTAACTACCTAAAAGAATTTCAATTGTGGATTTTTCCCAGAAAAAGAGTTGTTACCAGAGTTACCTTTTACCAAAGTGGCCCTATCTGTATGTCAGGGAAAGCGCATCTAATTACCCAACATCTGCTCTTCTTCTTATCCCCACATGAATGACCCTCCCGTCCTTGGAAACCCCAGGTCCTGATGGCATTCCTCAGCTCAGGATGGCGTACAGACCTCATCTTACCTTTCTGTCTCTGACCCTCTCATGTATGTGTGGGTCTCTGACCTTCTCCTGTATGTGGGGTTCCTGTATATATGAAACTAAATGTGATTTTCTCCTGTTAATCTGTCTTATTTCAATTTAATTCTTAGACCAGCCAGAAGAACCTAGAAAGGCAGAGGGAAGTTTTCTTCCACATCCTCACCATTCATCTCTGGGAAACCTCCCTGACTACTCGGGACCAGGACAAGCATCCCCTCGGGTGGTCCCTTAGTGCCCTGAACTCACTCTCTCAGCTGCGTCTGTCTCTCCATAGAGGTCGCCTGCCTGCTCATCTGTCCACTTCACCAGAAGGAAGGACTCTGTCGCTGTTGTATCTCTAGCTGGTTCTGGAAGTTCAGCATAATGTAGACATTCACTCCACCTGAGGGAATAAATAGGTTACTCAAGTGTCTAGAAGTCTATCAAGGATTAAATGGATTTTAAAAAGGAGGAAGAAACAAATACATCTGTAACCACCCCCAATCCTTCTCCTCCTCCATCATTAAAAAAAAAAAAAAAAGGGCTTCCCTGGTGGCGCAGTGGTTGGGAGTCCGCCTGCCGATGCAGGGGACGCGGGTTCGTGCCCCGGTCCGGGAAGATCCCACATGCCGCGGAGCGGCTGGGCCCGTGAGCCATGGCCGCTGAGCCTGCGCGTCTGGAGCCTGTGCTCCGCAGCGGGAGAGGCCACAACAGTAAGAGGCCCGCGTACCACAAAAAAAAAAAAAAAAAAAGGATAAAAGGCATTAGTTTTACAGACCCCCGCTCCCCTCCCCCAGCAGTGGCTGTACCCAGAACTAAGCCACGTGGTGCCTCTCTGCTTATGCTTGGGGCTGAAGATGCTCATGGAACAGAGCAAACCACAGAGATGAGATAGGGGTGCACCCCTGCTTCCCTTGGGCAGGCACAGATCACATCAGAAATCAATGCCCTGTGAAGCTGCTTTAAGGGTAACACCCAGGGCGGTCGCCAAGCTCAGACATCACCAGCCTCAGCTGCAGTGGCTCCACCCGCCCCAGAAACAGCAGCACCGAGTCCTTCGTGTCCTTCATATCTGGGTGATACTATCCCTTGGCCACCTCCTTAACCTCCAGCCCCAGCTGCAACCTCCTTGAAATTGAACCTATCAGAAGAAGCACCTGGATCTTTGATGAAATTGGCTGTGTGGCCTTAGACAAATCACTTAACTTCTCTGAGCCTCATTTTCCTCATCTGTAAAATGGGACGAATAGTGCTTCTTTGTCGATGAACTGAGGTGTAAATAAATATATAATAGTTAAGGGCGACAGAGAGTAAGTCCTCAATCAAGGGTGCCACTACTATTACTGTCATTGGTATTGATTTTCTGGGCCAGGTGGAAGATGACAAATATTATAGATTACAAGGAAGGAAGTTGTCAAGCCACCTTGAGAAAAAATCAGGACAATCAGTGGGTCAGGGAGTCGTACCATAGGTCCAAATCCTAGCCTTTGGGGGACAGTATTTGCTGAGTCATCATGTGTTTGGGGCTGAGAGGAGGTGGGTGTAGGGATTAAAGGGCTCTGCATTGTGAGGAGAGCCCTGAAAAGGAACCAGGAGCTGAGGGTTCTGGTCCCGTCTCGCTGGAGAAAGCCAGGAGGATTTGGGGGAAAAAAAAATCCCATGTGTCAGTTTCTTCACTTGGAAGACAAAAATGTCAGACTAGATCAAGGGTTCTCTACCTTTTCTTGTGCCATGGACCCTTCAGGTGAAACTAAGGACCATCCTCAGGGTGATGGTTTAAAATGTATGAAGTAAAGTACATAAGATGACAAAAAACTGCTCATGTTAAAATACAGTTATCCAAATGTTAAAAACCAGATTTCTAATATGATGTTCCTTCCATATGATTATTAAGTAATAACAACTGTAATCTCAAAGCAGTGATGTGCAAACATATTTCAAGGTACTTGAATCACCTGTAATGGGCTATGAAGAGAGTCATGATTTCTGTCAGTGACAGAGTCACAGGTATACTTCATTCCACTGTGACCGGCTGCCAGGGCCTAGGCTGACAGGTTGCAGTTAGAGCCTAGTGAAAATAAAGAGGTAATTGTTCTCCCACCCAGGTTCACAGGCCTCCTGAATCCTGGCCTCCCAGGGACTAGGCGAGGTCTCCCACACCTTCCACTGTAGCAGCCCCTGTAGATAAAAGAGCCGCTGCACTTCCTACCGCTGAGGAACTCAACAGCTGGTTGAAATGAAACACCCCTGCCCAAGAAGTGACTGGAGAACAGCCCCTGAGAGCGTGAAATCCCATGCATAGTACAGGTGGTAAGCACAGGATGGCGGCCAGCGAGGGCTGCTACTTAGACTGGACAAGATCATAAAAGGGCAGGAGAGATGGTAACTTTGTAAGGGATCTGCTAGGTTCCAGGCCAAGCACGTGCTAGGGGACTGAGCAATGTGTTTCTATGAACACAAGGAGAGCCCACCATGTACTTTTCAGTCATGTGTACACACGAAGGGGACCAGAATATGCCACCCACTTGTGCCTCTTTGGCATAAGGATTATTTTGAGCTGAAGGCAACTAAGAAAAATAGCAGACAGAGAAGGAAAAAATATCTCTGCCTTCTTCCTATTTGGCTAAAAGCAGGATAGAAATTTCCATTTGTAAAGGCATTTCACCCTCCTTACCAGGAAGACAGCAACTCTTAATCATCTGAGAGGACTCTAGACTCTTAGCCCAGAGCCAAGAGAGGAAGGTGCATGATAAACCTTACTAGACAGCCCTCAATCTTCTACTCCTTTCCCCATCTATTACGGCATCCCCACACTCCCTCCCTGCTTTCCTCTGTCTTGTTAGTTTCCACCACTTACTGCTCTTTGTTTTTTTTTTAAACAAATTATTTATTTATTTTTGGCTGCGTTGGGTCTTCCTTGCTGCACGCCGGCTTTCTCTAGTTGTGGCGAGTGGGGGCTACTCTTCGTTGCAGTGTGCGGGCTTCTCATTGCGGTGGCTGCTCTTGCTGCAGAGCATGGGCTCTAGGTGCACGGGCTTCACTAGTTGTGGCATGCGGGCTCAGTAGTTGTGGCTTGTGGGCTCAGTAATTGTGGCACACGGGCTTAGTTGCTCCGTGGCATGTGGGGTCTTCCTGGACCAGGGATCGAACCCGTGTCCCCGGCACTGGCAGGTGGATTCTTAACCACTGTGCCACCAGGGAAGCCCTACTGCTCTTTGTTAAAATGCTGTATAAACTTATTCCTATCCACTTTGGTTCCTCACTTCTTTTCTGTGAAGCCTCCCGGGCCAAGTCAGAGTAAAATTGTTAACGTCAGATAAAATGTGTGCGCCCTTCTCCTGTTTGTTCATCCTGTTCGTTAGTCTCTTGTCCAATTAACTGACACAACTGCAGCCACTAAACCCAGGAGGGCAGAGGAAAAGTTTCCCCTCCCAGCACACACAGGTACATATGTGTTCCCGGCTCGAAGCTGGTGCTCAGTAAACGCTTGTTGAACGACCCATGAGTGAACAGTGTGGGGTGAGGGTATTCCACAGTTTGTTGCCCTTCGTAGGCCTGCTAGTCTGCCCTTTTAGTGGGAGAGCCCTAAATGTCTTGAGGACACGAAGGAAGGTTCTCCTGGGGTTTGCCTTCTGTGTGTAAGTCAGGCACCTCTGGAAACGGCATTAGTTCTTCCTTCTGGGCCGTGGGAGGGAAGTTGATGGTAAAAGGTGCAGGTAAGACAGGGCTTCTTTACCAAACTTCTCTCCAACTGATCTGGAGCTTTGGGGGACATCTTTTAGGGACCAGTCTACACAAGGGAAAAATGGGGTCCCATGGCCTTCATCAGTGGGAGGTCAGTTAGGGGGGCGTGTTGACCCAAATTCTAGACAGGGGAGGGGTGGCGGGGAACCGAGGCGTGAGGGATGTCACGCCAGAGACACAGAGCTCGGGGGTGGGGCTGGGGTCCAAGGCCGGGCTGGAGAGCCGGCTGCTGACGGAAGCGCCTTCCTTCCACGTGCAGAGAATGTTCAGAAAGAAGCTCACGCTCACATCCCTGGGGCGGCAACTTGGCAGCGTTACAGCCCTGATCCGGGGGTGGGTCTGATGCCTCATTGATTCGCCAGCTGTGTGGTAGGGAAACGAGGGGGGCGCGGGGAGAAGGGGTGGCTGGGGAACACCCTGGTTTCATCTGCTGTCCAGCCACCGCCAAGTGCAGCCCTTGGGAGTGCAGCCCATCAGAGCTGCACGTGGGCTTTCGGGCTCCGTTAGAGCGCCTCGCCTGGATCACAAACCCAGGGAATCCCGAGCCAGGCCGAGTCTCCCCTCGCTTCCCGACCCCCAGCCTGAGCTTGGCAGGGTCCCCAGACGGTACTTCTTGCTTTACTTCGCTCATCACCCCCTCATGGGGGGAGGGGAGGGGGGGAGAGAATGCTGGCTGCTTCTGAAGTTCCTGACTCTGGTGGCTTGGGAGTAACATCTATGGCCTAAACCCCTGCCTGTGGGGGGCAAAGAAATGGAACAGAAGGGAAACCGCTTCCTAGAGCAACATCCCCCCACTCCCTCCTTCTCGGGAGGTGTGGGAGACAGGCCTGCGTGGGAGGCCATGTGTCTGAGCGAGCTTGTCCTGTGGCAGGAAGATCACCTTGGCTGATACCCCGGGTGGTTTTTTTTCCCCTTTCTTTCTTTCTGTTCTTTTTTTTTTTTTCAGCAGGGGTGGGTGAAGGGAAGAACAGTGTGGAGGCTAGTGCGGTGCACTGATTCAATTCCTGCAGAGGGGAGAGTGCTCGGGGCGCCTTCGATGCTCCAGGGCCCCCTGGGAAGGCAGCTGGCCGCTGCACGAGACTCCGCCGGGCTCCCTGGCGTCACCCTCGGTGAGTGAGGTAAGTGGACCAGAGGTGAGTCTTTTCGGGCACCGCGGGAAGGACGTCCCTTGCTGGGGCTCAGAGAGATTGTTTTGCTCTTCACACACCCTCTCTTTCTGCTTCTGTTGGGAACAGGTAGAGCATCCCTATCGACCCCAGCCACCAGCCAGGACCCCTGCCGTGCCTGACCGGGAGGAAGGACACGTCAGGCCAGGAGGACCAAAGGTCAGTGTCAGTCTCATGTCATGGAGCAAAACCGGCTGACAGAACTGGGCTGCTTTCACTGGACCACACCCTGGGGTGCAGACCCTTAGAACCTTCTGGAAGCTCTCTGGATCATTCTTCCCTACATGGCTGCACTAATTGATAACCCCTAACAGGGGCACACCTGGCCCTCCACAGTCACAGCTGGGTGAGTCTCAAAAGGCACATACTCTTGTGAGTGGGAAATGCGTCAGTAGCTTCATATTAAGACGTAAAAGACTGTAGGGGAGGGGACATGTCCCTTCTTCCCTTCTGGCTTCTTTGGCTGGCCTCATCACGAAATGGACAAGAGACAGATTAACAGGAGAAAAAAAACAAAAGCTGAATAATGTGTATACGTGGGAGAGACCCAGGAAAACTGAGTAACTCGCCAAGATGGGCAAAACCGTCACCTTAAATGCTTTCCTCAGCTGAAGACAACAGAAGATGTTAGGAGTGGGGCAGCTAGAGATGAGAGGCGAGCGGGAAGAGCACAGTAAACAAGGGTAAGGGAGCTCTGCAGATTTAAGTCCTTGCCTTCTGCGTTGACTAGAGTTTCTACAGACTGAGTCATTACCCCTCTTCTTGGTACGTCAAGGGAGACACTCTTACAGATATAAGCGTCTTTTACAAAGGGCAACTTCGACTTGGCTTTCAGAGCTTCTTCTGTGCCTGTGCCTTCTTAAAAATAACTAGCTTAAAAGAATCCTTAGGCCAAACACGTGTATTTTGGGGTGGCAGATTCTGCTCCCCTACAAACCAACAGTGGGTCATTTCCTAAGAGCAGATGGGATGGAGTTGGAGAAATGGGATACTTTGCGCTTGTGGGGGGAGAACCTGGGGGGCGGGGGGGCAGGGCAGAAAGGGGCCAAGGAGCACACCTTCAGCAGGTGTGGGCCAGAGCCCACGGTGCACAGAGCAACCGAGCGGTCAGCCACTGGGCAGTCAGTGCTCCTGCTGGGGAAGGGACGCTCACACGGAGGTCTGCACCCGCATCGACAAGCAGGAAGGCCAGAGCGGCAGGTCCGAGGCGTTAGGGCCCCTCTCTCGACGGCTCCTCATTTGGGACTGATCTCCCCGGACTCACATATGTGACAGCACCCGCCTGCCCCTCTTCGGGATGTGGATGTGACTTCTCCGTGGGTGCCCTGGGAAGGGGGACCACGGGGCTCCCAGCATCACCCACCATCCAGACAGCTTGTTTTGTGCCAAATACCAAAACAGGAAGAAGATTCGGAGAGGCCCGAGGGGCACGGGGTTACGGAGGTTGCTAAGGTGTTGAGGGGTGAGTCACGGGGAGCAGGTACCTGTGAGTTGCCCTCAGATGCTCGAGCACCAGGTGTGGGGGCTGCTGCAGAGACCGGAGGTTTCGGGGAGGAAGTGGTGCTTGGTGGGGCCTTGGGGCTGTGCGGTGTACCCGGCGCCCTGGGCTGCGGGCCGGCGTGTGGTTTGCCCTGGGGAAGAGGCCCAGGAAAGTCAGGAAGCGGGGGACACTTGCTCAGGGTGGTGTTTCCTTAGGAGCCAGTCCCACCCCTGTGCCCAGTGAGTCGTGAACAGACAGGAAAAGGGACACAGAAAGTTCCAACAGGCGTCAAACCGCTGCTCTGTGACTGATTGCCAGTGATTCCAGCGGCTGAGTCGACCTGTGGCTGAGACCCTCCTGAGCTAAACTGGCCCCTTGAGACACCCTCCTCGCCCTGCTGGGGGCACAGAGCCCATCCCCTCAGCTCCCACCTCAGTGCAACCTGAGGACCGGATTGTTCAGTGAAGGGATGAATAAGAAGAGCCTTCCCTCTGGATTCAGAGCTGGCAGGACCCCTGGGAGAGCGTAACTACCCACCTATCTCTATCTAACTATCTATTAATCTATCTCTATCTGTCTATCTAGTCACCATCTCTATATCTATCTAATCTATTATCTATCTACCATCTATTTACCTACCCACCTATCTAACCATCTATCTATCTATCTAATCATTCTCACTATATCATCTCCATCTATCCATCCATCCATCCATCATCCTGAGGTTCAAAGGACTTTTCAGTGTTCCTCTCTCTACTGTTCAGATGCACTTTTCTTACTTTCCATTTGAATGGAGGCCCTTATGCACATAGAGACAGAGCTCTCTATATGCATAGGTTGCAACGAGGCATAATCTACAGCAGGATCCCTACGAGCTAGCTCCAAATCGGTAAAGGAGGGAACAGCTGTGTCCTGACTCAAGTGAGGTTTTGGGGCTCACGGAGCTGGTGCCCTTCAAGCCAGCACGTGACTGCAGAAGTTCAGCACCTCCACCTGGATCTCTGGTCCCGTGAGCTATTGTGACCCTTGGGTAAACAGCACACCCTCTGCAATAACAGTGCTCACGTGTGCCTCACAGGGACAGTCACTCAGGCTCCACCTGCTGCACAGAGAGCATGGGTTTTCTCCAGGTATATGCCCAGTAGTGGGGTTGCTGGGTCATATGGTAGCTCTATTTTTAGTTTTTTGAGGAACCTCCATACCGTTCTCCATAGCGGCTGCACCAATTTACATTCCCATCAACAGTGTAGGAGGGCTCCCTTTTCTCCACATCTGGAATCTAGAAAAATGGTATGGATGAACTTATCTGCAAAACAGAAATAGAAACACAGATGTAGAGAACAAACTTATGGATACCAAGGGGGGAAGTGGGGTTGGGGTGCGTTGGGAGATTGGGATTGACGTATATACACTACTATGTATAAAATAGATAACTAATGAGAACCTACTGTAGAGCACAGGGAACTCTACTCAACACTCCATGGTGACCTAAATGGGAAGGAAATCCAAAAAAGAGGGGATATATGTATACGTATAACTGATTCACTTTGCTGTACAGCAGAAACTAACACAACATTGTAAAGCAACTATACTCCAATAAGAAATTTTTAAAAATAATAAGAAAAAGATAATGATAGTAGTAGTGGTAGTAGTAATAGAACAATAATCATAATAGTAATAATGTCTAACATGTTAAAAAAAAAGAAGATATATAAATGGCCAGTAAACCTGTGAAAAGGTGCTCACTGTCAGTAGTCATTAGGCAAATGCCAATTGAAACCACAAGAAGATACCCCTGCACACCCACCAGACTGGTTCACCTGAAAAAGACTGACCATGCCCAGGGCTGGTGAGGATGAGGCGCCACGGGAATCCCATACGCTGTCGGGAGTACGCAGAGCGGCTGCTTTGGGAAAGTGATGGCCAGGACCTACCTACTAAAATGAAACGTGCAGAACCTGTGATTCACCAGCCCCACTCCTAGCTATGTACAGTACTCAGCAAAATAGATATTTATGTGTCATCAAAGACGTGTGAACGAATATGTATAGCTGAACTTGATATAACAGAAATGTTCACCAACAGTAGGATGGATGTAAATAGGTGGTGATGCATACATACAATGGACTATCATACAGCAATGAGAAGGAACAAACCACAACTACACTACAGCGTGGGTGAATCTCACAAACTAATGCTGACCCAGAGAAGCTCTGTGGGTGAGAATACACGCACCCATGGCGTATGATTTCATTTACTTAAAGTTCAGAAGCAGGCATACTGAGTTGTGATTTTCGAAGTTAGGATATTGATTACCCTTGAGTGGAGGTAGAGGCTGGGGGGGGCAAAGGAGAGCTTCTGGGGGTGCTGGTGAGGTGTCTCCTAATCTGGGGGCTAATCACACAGACGTGTTCACTTTATGAAAATCGTCAAGCTCTACTTTCACGATTTGTGCACACTTTTGCATGTGTGTTGTGATTTGTAAATGGCTGCAAATTCTTTGACCTGCCTCCTATTGAGAGATGGGAGCTATGTCTCCTCTTCTTGATTCTGGGTGGGCTTGTGACTCACTTGTAACAGCAGAAGGCGGACATGATGATACCACACTTCCCGGGCCAGCTTAGAAAAGCTGATGCAGTGTTTCTGAGTACAGTGTGTTCATAGAAAATCTGAGGGTCAGGAAGGCCCACAGATCAGGGGATGATTGCTGTTGAAAAAGAGAGCTCGTTACTTACAGACCCCAAGAAGAGGGGCCATGCCACATCACTGGGCAGCCCCTCCAGGGTCAGCCAGGCCCCAAGATGTCAGAGCACTAGAATATAGACAATAAGACACGTGGTTAATAGACGGAGATTCTACCTGGTTTCCGGGACACTTTCTTTTGGAGCCTCCACCTACTGTGTAAGAAACTGAGGTACCTGCAGGCCACCATGCTGCGAGGAAGCCCCTGCCTCACGAGGAAGCCTCGTGCAGGTGCTGTAGCTGACAGTCCAGTTGAGGCTTCGGCCCAAAGTCAGCGTCATTTGAGTAAAATCACCTCCGGGTGGTCCCAGCCCCTGCCACTGAGTAACCCTCAGCCGTCGATTCTTCCCAGCTGAGGCTCCCAACAGTGGGCAGCAGAGAAAAGCCAATCCCACTGTGTCCTGTTCAAAACCTGACCGTGAAAATAATAAAGTGTTTTAAGTTGCTAAATTCTGGGGGTAATTTGTTACATAGCAACAGTGAGTGGAACGGTATGTCACACGTCCACATAAATTTACTTCAAAAGAGGTAGGCTTGTATGTACCACATCTTCTTTACCCATTTACAAAACAGAAACAGACTTACAGATATTGAAAACAAACTGATGGTTACCAAAGGGGAAACACTGAGGGAAGGGATAAATCAGGAGCTTGGGATGAACATACACACACTACTATATATAAGATATAACCAACAGGGCCTGCTGTAAAGCACAGGGAACTCCATCTGTGATAACCTATATGAGAAAAGAATCTAAAAAAGAATGAATATATGTATATGTATATGTAACTGAATCACTTTGCTGCACACCTGAAACTAACACAACATTGTAAATCAACTATAATCCAATAAAAGTTAAAAATAAAGATATATGCTTTTCACGGGCATGTGGCTTCAGCAAATTATTAAGTATTACTCAATAGAGGCGTTAACCCCACAGATACAATGTTACATTTTAATTTTTTGTCTCCCCAAGGACCTCTATGACATGGCTTCCTGCACGGCTGACCCAGACAGCCTCGTCCACCACGCCGACTCCTGCCTTCCTCGCCACCCACCCCGGGTGGCCAGCGTGATGCTCTCTTTGTTCTACACAGCCCTCTTGGTCTTCGGCACCCTGGGAAACATCCTTGCCCTTCGCCTTGCTTATCAAAAGGGCAAGAAGATCAACTCAACAAATGTCTACCTGGTCCACCTGGCAGTGTCCGACCTCCTGTTCACCCTGGCCCTGCCCGGAAAGATCGCCTACTACGTGTTGGACTTCAGCTGGCCTTTCGGTGAAGGGCTCTGCAGGCTGATGGCCTTCATATCCTATGTGAACACTTATTCAGGGATCTACCTGATGGCATGCGTGAGCGTGGACCGTTACGTGGCTGTGGTCCGCACCCACCAGTGTCTCCGGCTCCGTGGACCCCGGCGGGCCAGGCTCATCTGTGTGGCTGTGTGGGTCCTGTTGTCTCTGCAGACGGCGCCCCTGCTCCTGCTCTCCATGACCAAGCTCGTGGCCGGCAGGCTGACCTGCATGGAGTATGACAGCGTCCAGCCAGTGCTCACGCTGCCCGCCGTGGTCCTAGTGATCTCCGCTCTGAGCTTCTGCGGGCCGGTGGGCGTCATTCTCTTCTGCTACGTGAGGATCACCATGAAGCTGTGAGGACGGCCCGGGACAACCCTCTGACAAGCGGGAAGGGGCACCACCGCAGGGCCTGCCTGCTCACCCTGGTGGTGCTGGTGGCCGTGCTTGTGTGCTTCATCCCCTACCACTTCAATGTCATCCGGTTCATGGTGAGAAAGGTGCTCCACCAGCCAACCTGCCCCGAGCAGAGGGCTTTCAAACTGTGCCTTCAGCTCACGGTGTGCCTCATGAACTTGAACTGCAGCATCGACCCCATCATTTACTTCTTCGCATCTACGCGTTACAGGAAATGGCTCCTCAGCATTTGGAAGCTCAAAGCGTCACATCCTCCGACTCCCCCGCCCCGGGAAAAAGTTCCTCAGAAGCACAAAATATCAGCCAGACTGGAGGCTCCTTGCCCTTAGAGGAGAATGAGGTCTAATAGGTCGTGGGCTTTAAGACTGCATCTGGGGGTAGGGGGTCCAGGGTTGGGGGCTCAAAGCTTATACAATTTGGACGGGTGTGGGTTCTTTAAGAAAAAGAATACAAAACAATAGATGTAAAATTAGGTACAAGGTCTTGGATGGTAAGTGAGGAGCCCTGGAGCTTGCACTCATTAGCTTTACGGTGAACCGACCTCTGATGTATCCTAACAAACGCCACTGCGTCCTTGGCCTCTGAAGGGTGTGCGGTTTCTTCCAGGAAAAGAATATTTTCACAGCAAATGCAGTCACAACCAAAAGAATCATTGGCTGAGTACCAGATCCACAATTTAGACAAGGTTTCCAAATTGGGGTGGCAAGTTGTTGGAAAGAGTAAAAATAGTCCCCCCCTCAAAAAAAAAACCCCTAAATTTCTAAAAGCTTGGCGCTAACGTTTACAAAAATGCCAAGGTTCTCCTGAGAAAGTCAGAAAACATGGGGAGGACGCACTGACTCCAAGTTACTGGCCCAGCCGCCTCTGGCGTCGGGGGAGTGGGGCGAGGGACTGGGTGTTGTGCACTTTTGTAGGAAGAGTCTGAATCTGGTCCCAAGCCCCTTATGACATGTGTGACTGGGGACATCGCTGGGGGAGAAAGTCAGGAAAGTGGGCACGAGCTTTTCATTTGTTTTGTGTGTGTCAGAAAGTGCTTATCCATGGGAGTGTTGTTTCCATTCGGTCAAAACAAACCTTTCCGGCGCTTTCTTGAGTTTAAAACAAGGCACAGAGCGTTTCCACTTGGGCGATGTTGAGTTCTGTAAAATAAAACACGCATTTCCCTGCCAACGTGCGGGGAGCACCAGGGCCAGTGTGACGTCTGTCTCCGCGGCACGGGCCCAAAGCAACATGCTCACGGCCTCCGCGGCGCCCCCTTGACCCTACCCCAAAGCTCCGGCTCCAGACGGGTCCCCCCTGAGGTCGTCCCTGGTCCCTGACCGACAGTGGCCTCCTGCTCCAGACGATCAGCTGCTTCCACCTCCCAAGTTCCAAGTTTGGGGCACTTGACTCTCGTGCGCAGAGCTTCACGGTGGCTCTCCTGAGAGGGGGCTGTCTCACGG
Source organism: Pseudorca crassidens (assembly GCF_039906515.1). Lineage (NCBI taxonomy): Eukaryota > Metazoa > Chordata > Mammalia > Artiodactyla > Delphinidae > Pseudorca > Pseudorca crassidens. The sequence goes on from NC_090313.1 coordinate 11,991,865, forward strand.
GGCACCAGACTGTCAGCTCCTGAGACGTCCGGGGCACGGCCTCCTCCTCTCAGCCCCCCGCATCACAGTCCATGTTACTCCTGGGACGGGAGCTGGTGCTCAGTCCGCCCTCGCTGGTTTGAGCTGATGAGCTTCCTTCTTCTCATGCTGCTGTGTCCCAGGAGAGGCTCTCAGGGGCTCATGTCGAGGCTCTGGGCGCGCTTCTCTTCCATCCAGCCCCCGACTCTGGCTCCGCTGGGCTCGGGGACGGGAGGACACTCAGCTCCAGAGTGACCCACAGACACGGAGCTGTGGCCCCTGTGGCCAGACAGGTCCCAGCACTGAACATCGATCCTGGGGACGTGGTGCTCGTGGTAGAGGGTGCTTCCTGCCTGCGGCTGGGGCAGGAATGGTGTTTAAAGGCTGGAAGAATTTGCAAGTCTGCTCTTGGGGCCTGTGGATTGAAGGTGCAGAACCTCAGCTGAAAGGCCCATCTCTGCACCCTGAGTACCTCTCACAGGAGCCCACAGCTCATGTCCACACCTGGCTGGGGTGAAAAGCTCACACACCCTGTTTGCACTAACCCAGCCCTCATCAAAGGGCATGGAGGTGGCAAGAGAGGGCCTGGCCAGCCTGCAGTTTGCTGCCCTCACAGCCAGGGGCTTCCTCCGTGGAGAGCGGCCAGGCCAGCAGGGCTGCAGACCTGTCTGACTCCGGACGTTACAAATCCTTCTTGGCCATCCTCCCAAGCATTTCTCATCACCTGTCCTCGCTGCTCGTCAGGCTCCTCACATCCAAAGCTGCTTGGGGCTGGTTTGTGCTGAGCACCTGGAAACAGAAAGGAGGAAGTCACATCCGGAGGGCAATTGGGAACCAAACAGGATCAGGAAAGAGGACGAGATCGTGAGCTCCGGCCGGAAGCAGCAACAATGGGTCGGGGAAAGCCGAGGCCCGGTGCACTGCCGGCTTCCAGCACTGCCGCAGGAGGAGGGTGATGGCTCTGTATTCAGACAAGGCGATGACGGGTGTGACTTACAAAGAGGGAAATCTGAATTCTGAGGACTGAACCAGCCAGGGATGTTCCAGAGCCGGGCTCAGAGTGCAGACGCCCGAGCTCAGGGACTCAGGAGGGAGAAGCGTCCTGCTGAGGACTCACACCCACGCCTGAGCCTCATTTTCCTTGTCTGTAACAATAGGGACTATAACATCTACCACATGGGGTCAGTGTGTGTGTGGTGGAGGTGGTGTTTCATGAACCAGCACCTGTGTAAACCACTCAAAACTACAGACAGCATTTAAATGAAAACTGGCTGTGGCTACGGAAGTTTGCCAAGTGGGCTGGCACAACTCATATCAGCAGGGATAGACATCTCATCATTACCGGGACCAGAAGGTCCCAATGCCCAGGCCACACCCAGGCCCCCAGAGCAGGGGTTCTCGAAGTGTGGTCCCTGGAAGAACAGTGTCACCACCACCTGGAGACTTGTTAGAAATGCACATTCTTGGGCCACGGCAGACCTGCTGAACCGGCTGGTCTGGCGGGGGGGCCCAGCGCTCAGTGTCCTAACAAGCCCTCCTGCTGCAGCTCAGCCTTGAGAAAACTGGCCTGAGGGGTCCTTGGAGACGCCAGCAACTCTCTCGCCCACGGTATGAGTTTGCTGGGGCTGCTGTAATAAAGTACCATCAACCAGGTGACTTAAAACAACAAAAACCTTCTCGTGCAGTTCTGGAGGCCAGAAGTTCAAAATCAAGGTGTCGGGAGGGCTGGTTCCTCCTGAGGCTGTGAGGGAGGCTGTTCCAGGTCACCACCAGCTTCCGGCAATTTGCTGGCAGCTGTTGGCATTCCTTGGCTTATAAAGCATCGCCCCATCTCCGCCTCCATCTCCACATGGTCCTCTCCCCACGTGCCTCCGTCTTCATGCGGCATTTTCTTCTTTTGCTAAGGACACCAGTCATTTTTTTTCAACATCTTTATTGAAAGAAAGTATAATTGCTTTACAATGTTGTGTTAGTTTCTGCTGTATAACAAAGTGAATCAGCTGTATGTATACATATATCCCCATATCCCCTCCCTCTTGCGTCTCCCTCCCACCCTCCTTATCCCACCCCTCTGGGTGGTCACAAAGCACCGAGCTGATCTCCCTGTGCTATGCAGCTGCTTCCCACTAGCTATCTGTTTTACATTTCGTAGTGTATATATGTCCATGCCACTCTCTCACTTCATCCCAGCTTACCCTTCCCCCACCCCGTGTCCCCAAGTCCATTCTCTACGTCTGCGTCTTTATTCCTGTCCTGCCCCTAGGTTCTTCAGAACCATTTTTTGTTTAGTTTCCATATATATGTGTTAGCATACGGTATTTGTTTTTCTCTTTCTGACTTCCTTCACTCTGTATGACAGACTCTAGGTCCATCCACCTCACTACAAATAACTCAGTTTCGTTTCTTTTTATGGCTAGTCGTTTTGGATTAGGCGAACCATTATGACCTCATTTTAACTTGATTACACCTGCCAAGACTTCACCTTAACTTGATTACACCTATTTCCAATTAAGGTCATAGTCACAGGTTCTGGGGGTTAGGACTTAATCTTATTTTGGGGGACAAAATCCTACTTATAACACCCACCCATTTCTGAGCACCCCTGTTTCCAGACACTCTTCTCTGACTCTCATCCCATCCCTGACCCCTCTCCAGCTCTAAGCCCCTATTATACCACATCAGAGCCCCATGTCCAAGATGAGACTTGGAGGAAGGAGTAAAAGGGGTCTGTTTTAAACACTAGTTGGTCCAAAAAAAGTTGAACTGCCATGGTTTGTTTTTCAGGTCCAATCAAGACAACCTCATGTCAAAATGGAAGCATCAGAGTGACCCCCTCGGAGGGTCCCCTCACTCTGCATGTGGGACCTGAGTTCAGAGGAATGTGTAGGGCCCAGGGCAGCATGGGCTCTGTAATGAGGAGCCCTGAGTCCCATTCCGGGGCACAGACAACCAGAGGAGGTGTCGGGGAGATTCTCCCCTTGGGTGGAGGGTCTCATGATGATGTCTAAGCATTTTAATTGCTTGACATTTTAAGGAGGAAGAACGGAGTTTCATAAATTGAGCTGGTAGATACCCAAATGTCTCTACGGGCTCTCGGCATTCTCCAGAAATCTCATTTTCACTGAGAATTCCTGCTCCCCTGGCATCGCCACAAACCACAAGTTAACCACGGTCCAGCTTTCACTACAGTTTTCTCTCTTCGCCAAGTGACTGCATACGGGGCAGACACAGAGACAAAGTCCCTCTGGCGTGTGTGTGGGTTGTGGGCCCAGGCTCAGGGATGGACTGTGCCCCCCCGTGGGGACTCCAACCCTGAAGGTCAGGTCACACCTCAGGCCACATGAATCCCTCGTGACAGGGATGCCGTTTCCTCTGTAATTGTTGAAATCTTGAGGTCTACACCACCTTCCAGTGCTCACATTCTTTGATTCCAGGAAGCCCGGACATGTGCCCTGTTGCCTTGGTAGCTCCGCAGTGGGGCAGGCAGGGGAGGTGGCCCGTCCCAAGCCAGTGAGGCGCCCTCCTGCGTGTCTGTCTGTGTGCTTAACGCTAATGCTTCACAGTATTCCCTTTGGCCGGCTGCACACAAAGGGTAAAGTCCCAGAAACTGACAGAGGTAGGACATTACCAGACATTCAGTCCCAGGAACACTCATCAGCTCTATCTGCTGCTGCCCCTGACAGTAGGTGGCAGCTCAGGGGGACGGGAGAGAGCCCTGCAGAAAGGACAGGCTGGCGACACGCCGCTTCTCTTGTAACTTACAATTCTGTCTCGGGGCCGGATTCCTCCCCAACATTCACTTCTTCATTAATTCATACATTTATCAAGTATTAGCCTAGGCTCTGAGGATACAGTGGGGATAATGGAGCCACGGCCCCTAAAACTCATGGATCACAGACCAGAAGGTGACACATACAATTGTAACCAGACAAGGACACACAATGTGCTAAGTGTCCAGTGGAGACTGATGAACTACAGGAGGAGAGGTTGGGGAGACCAGGAGGACTCCCAGGTTTGGGGATAGACAGTTGGATTGATGGTGGTATCACTCCCAAGGTTGGGAACAGAGGAGAAGCTATAGGGAGAAGGTGGGCTTGGGTGCCCCTGGGACGGGCGTATGGAGGTGTACAGTACAAAGCAGGACATCTAAGGCCTGAAGCCTAGAAGAGAAGTCTAGGGTCAGACTTCAGTCAGACTGGGGAGCATGAAGTGGATGTTATTTCCAGGGGGAGTGGACGGTCTGCTTTAAAATGTAGGTTTTATTATTATTCAGGTGCGATGAGGCAGGTTACCTGCCTCCTTTCTGCATCACTGTGGAGTCGGGTGAGAAGGGGCATTTTGTCAGTGTCGTGTCCTTTTTTTTTTGCGGTACGTGGGCCTCTCACCGTTGTGGCCTCTCCCGTTGCGGAGCACAGGCTCCGGACGCGCAGGCTCAGCGGCCATGGCTCACGGGCCCAGCTGCTCCGCGGCATATGGGATCTTCCCGGACCGGGGCACGAACCCGCGTCCCCTGCATCGGCAGGCGGACCCTCAACCACTGCACCACCAGGGAAGCCCGGGAGACGTTTTTGACAAAATCAAAGCAATGGATTCTGAGGCACAAAACAACACTCTGAGGCACAAAGGAAATCCCAGAGGTGCTGCCAGCTCAGAATCAAATACAAAGGTCAGGAAAGGGCCAGGTGACCGTTATCAGTGTACTTCCTTCCAGGTCTGCTAAGGCAGTGTGTGTATGTGCGTGTGTGAGGGACAGAACAACAATCCAGAAGCTGGAAAAGGTATTAGGGGCTGAATTGTGTTCCCCACTTCCCAATTCATATGCGCAAGTCCTAACCCCCCAATATCTTGGAATGGGACTGTATTTGGAGACAAGGTCTTTAAAGAGGTAAAATGAAGTCATGAGGGTGGGCCTTAATCCAAGATGACTGGTGTCCTTATAAGAAGAGGAGATTAAGACACAGGCACACACAGAGGGATGACCATGCGAAGACAGAGGGAGAAGACGGCATCTACAAGCCAAGGAGAGAGACCTCAGAGGAAACCAGCCCTGCCGACACCTTGACCTCAGACTTCCAGCCTCCAGAACGGTGAGGAAATTAACTCCTGTTCTTGAAGCCCCCCAGCCTGTGGGACTTCATGGCAGCCCCCGCCAGACGGTACAGTAGTCTTCATCTCTCCACCTGATTTAAGGAAAGTAAGTGGATCCTGGTCTCTTTCAAACTTCACACCTCCTACCACCTGTTGAAAGAATGACGGAAGCCAAGACACAGTGAATGTTATTATTCTCACCGGTTTTCTTTCTTTCTCTAAAAGGCCTACTGGGCCCCGGGCAGCCTCGGTGAGTCGCTGGCAGCTCCAGAACCTGGCCTCAAGGGCGAAAGGAGGATGTTCATCAAGATGCCGGCTGATGTCCTTCCAGCTCTGAGCACCGGGATTTCTGCGGGCGCGACGGGCAAGCCCAGCAGGCGCAGCCTGGTTTCCTGTGAGTCCGCGGGGTTTGCCCGGTGCCTGTCTTGGTGTATCTTTGGCAGCTTTCGTTTTGACTTCGGTGGGGGGACTTGATTCAGTTCAGAGGTTTAGCCTCAGGCTGGTGTCCGCCCTCATCTGGGAAAACAATGGCTGGCGTGGGGCTGGTATCAAACAGTGTTGGAGAGAAACCTGAAAAGAGAGGGGAGGAGGAGAGAGGAGGGCAGAGCCAGGGAGAGGGAGGCTGGGGACGCCCCGCTCAGCAACAACTGCGCGGAACGTCTGGTCGATGCTGTCGGGGCCCAGGGCAGGGGGCCCCCAAATGTGTCCCCAAATGTGCACCAATGGCATATTGGTTATTTTGAATTAAAGTTACTTAAGAAAGAGCTGATGTAAGAGGGACACTCTGACCCTGTCTCTGTCTCCCTGAAGGCAGGAAATAAATCTCTCCTACGAAAGGTCCACTCCCTGCACCTGGAAGTAGAAGGACACCCTAAACTCCAGAGAGGGAGAGTTCGGGCAGAAAGCCTGGATAAGCAAACCTTGTTACTTATTTCATTGACTACCCCATGCCCACATTCTGTTTAGATTCTTCACTAATTAAGCACCAAAGCCAAAGTGTCTTTGTCCTGTCATTTCCTCACAAATTTGTTTCTTTGTCTAAAAAGTATAGAAGCTGCCTCCTTTGGCCACTTCTTAGGTCTTGTTTCTATGAGACCTCCCTGCGTAAGAATTCATATTTGTTTCTTTCTCTCCTGTTAGTCTGTCTTGGGTCAATTTTATTATTAGTCCAGCCACAAGAGCTCAAGAAGGGTCAGAGGGGGAAACCCCCCTCCCAAACAGTGCTCTTCCTAGGACCTCGCGGTTGGAGGCAGGGAAGCTGGGAGCTGGGAGACAGGCTTGCTGCGCCTGGGATGCTGAGCAAGAAACCCTGTCCCCTAATCGTGGCACTGGAACTGGTGACACCCTGTTACTCACTTGTTCCAGCTCAGTGAGGTTTTGGGGGCCATCTAGGCAGCGGAATAAGGAATCAGGGGCAGAGGCCACTAAACTTTCTTACTGCCGCCCTTTGGGAGACCTCTTTGGCGGTTCTCCTAATATGAATGCCTTTCTCGTTATCCTTGATTGATGCTACGATAGAAATTCTCTTAGCGGACCGCACTTAGCCATCTCAGGAGTCGTGTGGGTCTGAGGGTTGCCCACCACTCACAGCCTGCTTGTGACTGGTGGCCTCTCCCCAGCCCCTGTTCTTCTGTGCCCAAAACTGGGGCCCTGTGCACCCCAAGAGACAGCTGTGTTTGTTCCCAAACCTTTTCACATCAGTTGCTATCAAAATTAAATAAGTATTACATAAACCAATTAAAGTATAAAGGCAAAAAGAAAGAGTTGTTGTTACAAGAACTCAGTTGAAGGCTTTCGAAAGTTTGATAAAGGTGAATTGCTTACAAAACCAAATGTGCTGTCAAAATAGATATGAGTGTAACATTTATAGGACGTTGGAAGAAATGTAAAAATCCAAGATGACGCACAATCTGATTGCTTTGCTGAGTTCTGGGGCTAACTGTAATTAAAAAATCCAAACTGGAACTCATAAATGATGCAATATGGGTGTGGATTATGAAAGACACAAGTTTCTAATTAGTACAACTATGATTAAAAAAAATAAAAAAGGCCTTGGCGACATCAACACCAGAAGACTGGTGAATTAATTACATTGACAAGTTTTAACTTAAAATATTTACTATATGGGCTTCTGTGTATACATACACAATACATAAGCATATATGTATGTATGCACATATGTATGTATATATACAGGTCTTCCTTGATTTATGATAAACCCACTGTAAGTTGAAAATATCCTAAGTCGAAATGCATCAATACACCTAACCTACCAAACATCCCAGCTTAGCTCAGCCTACCTTAAACGTTCTCAGAACACTTACACTAGCCCACAGCTGGGCAGGATCATCTAACACAAAGCCTACTTTTTAAAAAAAGTGTTGAGTACCTCATATAATGTACTGAATACTGTACTGACGGTGCAAAGCAGAATGGCTGTCTGGGTGCAGAATGGTTGTTGACCCTTGTGATCACAAGGCTGACAGGGAGCTGCGGCTGCCACTCCCAGCATCATGGAAGAGGATCGGACTGAAAAGAATATTGCCAACCTAGGAAAAGATCAAAATTCAGAATTCAAAGTATGGTCTCTACTGAATACGTATCAGTTTCATATGATCTTAAAGTCGGAAAATTATAAGTCAAACTACTGTAAATCAGGGCCCGTTTGTGTGTGTATATATGTTCTGCATTTTACCCAACTTTGTAAGATTAACTGACTAACTACCAGTTCCCAGCCTAGGACGAGAGGGCTTTTGGCAGGTGCCATTTGTATTAGAAATAGTGGAGCAATATTGTCAGTCATAAGAAATATATATATTTGGTCATTCAGATGACCAAAATTATTTCTCATATATATTTGGTCTGCATCCACATTTCCTGGCTCACAGCTCCTAAACCCTTGGAATATCCTAAGTGTAGAGAATGATGTAGGTGTCTTCTGTTATAAGAATGAGGTGATTTTTGGAAGCATCTAAGGATGGGGGCTGATTGCCAGGAGAACTAACCATCTGATTAGAGGGTTGGAACTTTCTGTCTCACCCCCTGACTTGCAGGGAGGGAAGAGGGGCTGGAGGTCGAATCAACGGCCAATTGCCAGTGATTTAATCAATCGTGCTTATGTAATGAAGCCTCCATAAGACCCCCAAGGACAGGGTTCAGAGGCTTCTGGGTTGGTGAACACGTAGAGATCTGGGGAGAGTGGGGCTCAGACATAGCGCAGAAGCTCCGCACCCTTTCCCCTTACCTCACCCTATGCATCTCTTCATCTGCCTGTGGATTCCTATCTTTTAATATCCTTTTAAAACAAATCGGTAATCTAGTGAGCAAATGAGTTTTCCTAGTTCTGTGAGCTGTGCTTGTAAATTAGCCGAACCCGAGGAGGAGGTTGTGGGGACTCTGAGTTATAGCCAGGTGGTCAGAAGTACAGGTAACAACCTGGGCTCGTGACTGGTACCTGAAGTGGAAGCATCTCGTGGGACCGAGCCCTTCACCTGTGGAATCTGATTCTATTGAATTCTTGGACACCTGCTGGCATCTGAGAATGTCCTGTCGATGTGGGGAAGCCTACACACACACACACACACACACACACACACACACACACACACACACACACACACACACACACACACACACACACACACACACACAGAAGTAGGTCCAGGAATGCTTTAGAGTGGCCACTCCCCCAGATGGCGGAGACTGTATTTTGTTAATTTTTCGCATCCTCACTCACTCACTTGTCGGACCCCCGGGGAAGTGGGCGAAGCTGGGGCAGAGCTGGTGGCGAAGCCCTTGCCCACAGGGGTTTAGTGCGGTTATTTCATCCCTTGGTGCGTGAGGCAGGCAGTGGTGAACGACTGGCATTCATAGAATCGCTGGTTACCTGTCAGGTTCACCAGGAGCGTCACTCAGCTCAGGTTCTGGGAGGGTCCCCTGGAGCGCTGCAGCTGGTTCTGGAACGCGTCATCCTGCTCTGTGGGGTGCTGGCCCCAGGCCCCGGGTCCCAGCCCCTTCCTCAGTCCTCAGTCCCAGTAGGTCTTTGTCCTGCACCTGAGGCGCTTTTGTGTTCCCAGTGAATTTGAGGTTCTTGATGTCTTGCTTCATACAAAGAATTCAGTGGGAGACAAAGTGATAGGTAAGAAGTGGATTTATTCAGAGAGAAACACACTCCACAGACAGAGTGTGGCCCATCTCAGAAGGCGAGAGAGACCCGAAACATGGCGTGGTTAGTTTTTATGGGCTGGGTAATTTCACCGGCTAATGAGTGGAGGATTCTTCCACTTATTTCGGGGAAGGGACAGAGATTTCCAGGTATTGGGCCACCGCCCACCTTTTGGCCTTTTATGGTTGGCCTCAGAACTGTCGGGGCGCTGGTGGGTGTGGCATTTAGCAGCTAATGTATGACAATGAGCGTATAGTGAGGCTCAAGGTTACTGGAAGTCGTATTCCGCCATCTTGGACCTAGTTGGTTCTGACCAGTTTTTGTCATGTCCTATGGCTATGTCATTCTTTCGAAGGTTGTGCCTTGCCCCCTTCCCTCCTGTTTCAACTGGACCCCACCATGGTTAGGCTGGGAGCATAGATGGGACCGAAGTGGATTAATTCCCACCCAAGCCACAAGCCCCACCAGATATCACAGTCCAGAGGAGGCCTGGGTCTGGCACTCTGAGGATATCCACCAGCTTTGGACAGGTGGGATAAGGTTTGGACCATGTAAGGAATCTCCCGGAAAGTGTCTGAATCCATGGAAAGTCCTGAGGACATGCTGTGCCCTCCCCAGATCTCTACCAGGAGCTCGGCTGCAAGTGTCCTCACTGTGAAATGAGTGGCACAGTAGGAGAAGTTCCCCAAGGATGCTGTCTTCCCCCCACCACCCCCATTCTAATGCCCTGGGGCTGCAGCCACATTCTGCCAGCCTGGGCCCTGGGGCCCTCCCAACGTAGGGGATGCACTAGGCCCTCTCGGTCTGAACCTCTGGAAGAAGTCTGCAAGCTCTTAAGGGGGGATGTGAGATTTCTTTGGAGAGTTTCAACTTTTTGTTGAATATTTTGTAATACAGAAGAGTACTGTTGGTTAGGTTTCCTCTAACCTTCTAGGTTCTTCAGGCTGGTCTAAGAATTAAATTGACATTAGACAGAGAAAATACAATTTAGTTTTTCGTATGTACAGGAAGCCCACATACACAAGAGGGTCAGAGACAGAAAGATAAAATGAGGTCTAGACGCCATCCTGAGCTGAGGAACGGGGTCGGGGCTTCTGAGGATGGGAGGGTCACTCACAGGACGAGAAGAAGAGCAGATGTTGGGTAATTAGATGTTTGTCCTGACACACAGATGGGGCCACTTTGGTGAAATTTGTCTCTGGTAATAATTCTTTCCTGGGAAAAATCCCGTTTCAACTCTTCTAGGTAGTAAGGGGAAGGGCAGTAGTTTCCCTTGAACCCACAGGATCTCAACTGCCTTTAGCTCAAAATAATCCTCATTATAGCTCATTCTGAACCCCTATACTACGTACAGCATCTATGTAAAATATTAAAAACAAGAGTGAAACAGGCACCCTGTATGCCCCATGCCCTCTTCCCATATATCCACTTCCTTCCCTCCTCTGCCCAAAGCAACAGTATCCTCAAATTTGGAGTGGTTTTGAGCTCCAAATTTAGAAATTTCATAGATGTTTAAAATGGCCCCTCATAGAAACACTCAGAAATAAGACAGGCTGGGAGTGGGTGTTGGGCTTTACTTGTTCTGCTGACACCGGGGCTGTCTCTGTCCACTCTGCTGAGGGGCTGGCTTTTCCAATTATTTGCTTGACTGTTTTGCTTGAACAAAACAAGTGAGCTTTGCCTCTTTAAACAGGTCCTTAAGGCACCAGCAGGTGTTGATTTATGGACACTTGATTTAGGTGTCATATTTATGTCTGTGTAGATTTAAACTGGACAGGACCCAGCCTGCTGAGGAGGGAGCCCTGACCCTCCATGCCCACTGGGGGGTTTTGAAAGGACCTCTAACCCTGGCGGCTTGATGCACAGGAAAGGCTGGGGTCAGGTACAGGCTACCGAAAGAAGGGTTTTACAAAATTTGCACAGAAAGTACTAGGCTGAGCAATGTTCACACACAACACAGTACTTCTGTGGAACGTCACTGCATAATCTTACAATAAAAACTCCGCACACACAGCTCTTAGAATAGCAAAAGAGCAAAACTGACCACGGTCCCCTGTGAAGAAATGAAATGGAAATCTTGTAGGACGGAAAAGTCAGACACTTGGGCTCGGGTCCCCCACTGCCCACCCAGGGGGCCCAGTGCATCTCCGCAGGGGCAGGGGGACCAGAGAGGCTGAGGAGCATGGAGTTGGGACCCCGTTTCCCACCACAACACAGGCCTTCGCCCCTGGGTTCCCTGCGGCCTTCTGATAACTCCTCCCCTTTACCTTTGGCCTGGAAGTGAGGGGGAAGCGTCACAGGGATCACCTGACAGCCACAATCTTCCTACTGAACTCAAGTGCTATATTCAGAATAAGGGGTTTACAAAGGCTGTGAGGCGGCACCACAGGAACCCAGGGCCTCCGGTTAAAGACCCCGAAAGACATCAAGGCCAGTCTACCGGGCCACTTTTGAAAAGGAGACTTGACCTTAATGCCAATTTAATCTCACGGGGAGACACTGCATCACCACCAAGGCTCCTGAGAAGTCTGGGGGGTCAACATCCTTACCTTGAATGTTGACAGTGTTAGGAGAGCAGCTGCGGTTTCCCAGGAACCCCGGGTAGTTGGGGAGAGCTGGGTGGACCTGGCTTTGGGGACATTTAGTGGTTTGGAAAGACAATTCTGGCCCCATAGGAGGAATCCTGGCCTCGCACAGTGGCCCCGACATGGTCGGAGCTGCGGGGAGTGGGGCAGGAGGCAGGCGGCCAGGACAGTCCCCAGGGGAAAGTCTGGAGGTGGAACACATGAAACTTTCCTTCTTTCCTCCCACTGCCCCTGCAGGTTGCATGTGGGGCTGGAATTCCCCAGCAGGCTATCAGAGCCCAGCTCTAGAGCAGCCAGAGGGACAGATGCTAACTGTGGGAGGGGTGACCCGATTCCAGGAGCAGCCCTGGGCAGGGCCTGAGGGACTGGAGCACAGGTGCTCAAGTTCCCTAAAATGTTTACCTTTTGAATCCGAACTCAGTCTAGGTTTATGAATCAGGACTTCGAAGGCAGGGTTTCCTTTATCTGGGAAGGGGAGGGGTGGCTCACTGTGGACAATTTCTTCTTTCTTATTTTACAATCTGGAATCTGCTCACTTGCACATCAGGCCCAATCTGATAACTTTTGCACAAAACCAAAAGCCTAAATGATCTTTTCTTAGGAAACCAAACCGAATGGCTCGCTGATGCACCCCTACGGCACGCGTCCCCATGCATGAACGCAAATGGGGTCCTTTAGGGGTCCCATCAGCCTGAAAGACTTCCGGGTGTCTTGACAAGAGGTGTGGGTGTCCTCAGGAACTCACACTCCGGCGGTGGGTGCTGTTTGTGTCAAATGTGCAGGAAGCAAGAGCAGGTCAGGGGTGGGAACTGCAGCAACTGGTCCGAGAGTGAAGTCAGACGTGGAGGGTGTGCAGGGGTGTGGGTGGGGTCAGGGACGCCCTAGAGGGTGGTGACAGACGAAGGGGGACAATGGCCTGGAAGCTGCAGGAAAAGGATTTAAAATAACGGGTCACCGCTGGGAAGGTGAGACCTTGGCAGCCGCAGGGAACTGGAAGAGATTGAAAGAAGCCAAACCTGAGGGGTCCTGGCTCTGCCACCGTCGGTGCATGTCCAATGGTCACGCCACCTATACGGACCTCGATTTCTAGTAAAGGACTGAAGTCGAGGGTCACCGAGGCTCTTTTCAGCTGGACAAGGCTCTCTCATTTAGGAGGGAATCCTGACAAGAAAACAAACAAGAACTTGGGGTGGTGAATCCTCTTTGCACCTCACCCTGTGATCCCAACAGCGGGCTCTCTCTGCTCCCCATCCTCTGAGAGAGAAGCAGTGAAAAGTCTCGAGTGAGAATTTTGCCTCCGGTTTGATTTCGCTTCACTAGGCGCTCTCTGGAGGTGAGAAGGAACTCAGGAGATGGTGTATTTTTGGATACGGTCGCTCTTTTTTGCACTGGAAGCCCAGAGGGTGGGTTTAGATTTGCTGCAGAGGTCATACACAAATCCGCACTCTTTGGCCCTCTAGTCATGCCCTGCCAGTGACCGTGGTCAAGGACGTCCCATCACTGTCAACTGTACTTACACCTGAGATGGGGACACTCAGATCAAGTCAGGGCCTGTGCTTGGGACCAGCTAGGCTCCCAGAAACTCACCTCAGCCCTATTCTGAGCAGCCTGACGGCCCCAACAAGCCTCAGAATGGGGCCTCACAGGGCCAGTCCTACTTAAAGGAATCAAAGGACTCCTCTCGCTTCAAAGAAAGCACCCAAATCTTCTGAAGAAAGATGAGCAGTCTGATAAAAAAAACATTTTTTTTTGTTTGGATAGTAAAGAATAGTACAGACTAGAACAAAGTTTTATTTAGGTAAGTCTAATAAAGAAACACCAAAAAGTAAAACACATTAAAAACTTTATTGTAAGTACCACGCATGTCTAAATTTGCATCAGTTTGCAACCCTTCTGCTGGCTTTGCAGAACACAATAGTTGCAAGTTTCCTTAAATCTTGCTTTAGATCTTTTCAGGCTCATCTGCTCCGGCCACCCCCTCCTCCCCACGGTGGGGTCAGTCTACCCTGCCTCAGGCTGATATCCGATCACCCCAGGGCCAGGCGGAACCTGCCTCCAGAGGGGCTGGCCCTGCAGCTAGGACGCCCCGTACTGCTCCAGTGAGCCCACTCTTCTCTTTGTCCCATTTTTACTCCTAGCCTGAGTGGCTAACTGTGCATATTCTAAGCAAAATTAACTCCAGTTAAGTTTCATGGAGTATTCCAGAACCTCGAATCGGTACCTGATTATTATTTTTTAATGGAAGCAGGGAGTAGTTGGGAAAAATCCCCTAGACTGGAGTGGGCTGGAACAGGTGGAAGAGGGTTCAGTTCCCCGTCTCTCCTTCATTGGCCGGGTCTGGCCAACTCTGCGTGTGGCAGATATGAACTGCTCATCCCTAGGGAGGGGGGACCCTGAACTGCCACCCGGGTTTGAAAGCAAATTTGAGGGGGAAAAAAAAAAAGCAATGAAAAAAGTCCATAAAGAAAATTTGACAGGTCCTTTCTGAGTACCAGTCCCCTTTCCGGCGCGTATGATCAGATATAATGTAGGAAGATGCATTATAGTAAAAAGAATATGACAAGAGCAGTAATTTCCCATCTGGAGTGCTGTTCAACTGCTTGCAGAAATCTGTAATTTTAATGCATTTTAAACACAGTAGGAATGGGAGATGAATTCTCCAAACCAAGGAAAATACTCCATAAAAAAATAAAGATAGAAAATACATGCTTCCTTCGTGGCAAACTTATCTTGGATACTTAATGGTAATGATCTTGGAATTAAGGGAGGGAGCAGCGGGGACCACCCTTTGCTCAGGAGGACAGGGAGGACATCTCGCCAGAGAGTGCCAGGTCCTGGGGCTGAGCCGGTAGCAGGACGGCACTGCTGTGGTCAGCAGCCTGCCGGCCCCTGTGCTGTCCGCTGGGACCGTCAGTGCTGCAGCAGGAAGTTGGTGGCCACGTTAAGGTCATTATTTGAAGCTCTCAGGGCTTCCAAAGCGTCACCTCTGGAAAATCCCATCTCCATGAGCCGGGCAACCTGAAAACAGAAACAAAGCCAGAAAAGCCTGATGAGGCTGACGACACTACCACTGACCCACCAGCCCCCAAATGTTCCTCGTGTGAGTTCTGTAGGACAGGTTAAACAGCAACAACAACACAACCGGTTTTCATTTTAGTGTGGAATCTGAAGCTTATAAAATTACAACCGGCTCACCTTTCACGGTGCTCACTATATACAGCCGATAAATACGCGTTTCCTCACTGAGTCCTCACTTTAGAGACGAGGAAGGGGGCTTCTGAGGGTCAGTGACCTGCCAGGGGGCGGCCGAGCTGTGGCGCGGGGCCTGGGAAGCAGGTCTGCACCAGCCACACTCCTTCAGGGTCGAAGTTGACTCCCGAGGAAGAGCGTATCCAAGCTGCAGGCGTCCTGAGGCTGGCGGGCTCCGAGGGTGCACGCGCCTTTGCGTTCCTGTTGGCTCAGGCAGAGCACGGCCTTGGGGAGCCCGCCCCCAACCCCACCCCCGGCGTCTCACGGCAGGTGCAGCGTCCCCGGAGTCCCCGCCGGCCTGCGGGCAGCAGCTGCGCAGAGGGGGCGAAGCCTGGGCAGAACAGCGTGGAGGAGGCAGCTAAAGCCACCGAGGGCAGGGAGGCCGAGGCCTCCATCTTTAAGACCACAAATCCCGAGTCTGTGAACGTAGAGGTTTCCTGTACTTTTACATACAGGCAGTCTCCAAGGTCAAAACAGGCAGCGTTACTACAGTGTATTCGTAACCTGTTTTCCCACTTTAAAATGTATTATAAAAACATTTATGACCCTGGACTAGCCGCAGGTGGTGGTGTTTTTTGTTTTTACTTATTTTGAAATATACTACATTTGCAATAATATATAGTGAAAAGTGATACTCTTACAAATGTTGAGATTTCCAGGAGGTGTGAGTTGACAAGGGGCTGGGGACTTAGTCACCACTTCACCTTCCTTCCGGTAGAACGCGATGCCCTGGGGCTCCCCAGTGGTCAGAGCCCCGCTGCCTCTCCTTCCCCCCAGCTGAGGGGGGTGTGCGTGGGAGGGCGAGGGCAGGTGGGTCAAGCGGGTGGCCGCAGGGGTGACTGAGACCCCAGACTCCTTGTCCCTCAGGGGGCCTTAGGGAGAGGCTAACCGGTTGGGAGGAGACTCGGCCCACTTTTCAGAAGCTGGGGTTCTAGCTGGTGTTTTTTGAAACTGACGCTCTGATCCCTCATCAGTGGATCGTTGAGACTAGGATTAAAAAAAAGCACACAGCGAGGGTCCTCCCTCCAAGGAACCTCATTCCAGTTCTCCACCTCCACACACGCCTCCTAAGGGCCGGCCTGGGGGAGGAGACGGCTGACTTCCAGCTCAACTTCCGGGGGTAATGGACCGACTGACTGCTGGCGTGGGCAGAACGGCAGGGATCCCTGCTTCCATCTCCCGCTCTGGGAAAAAGTGGCCCTTTCGGGAGTCTCAGGAACACTTCTTCACGCACTGGCCGGGATGCAAAGCTCTTCCTCAAGGGAGCCGAATCTGAGTCTAACTAGTTACCGCCCGTGGGACTTCAAAGGCCCTAATTTGTCTTTTGAAGCCACAGGAAACAGCCCCATTCCCTTCTCTGCACGAGGCGCTCAAGTGGCCTCCCCACCTCTGCAGGCACGCAGCTCCTGGTCCGTCCCAGGCTGTGTGGCTCCGTGTCTCCCACCTTTGCTGCCGGTGTGTCCTCTGCTGGGAGGCTCTCCCCTTTGCCCTTGGCCTGGTTAACTCGTCTTTATCCACTGATCTCGCGGCCTGTGGCCCTTTCCCACGTTTCCCAGCCGAGGAGAAACCCAGAGTAGGGGTCTCGTGGTCCCACTGACCGCTGTCCTGTGCTCCTCCCAGCTGTGACTTAGGGCCGACAGCTTCTCCTTACCACCATACTGTAAGGGCCCTGGCTGCCTTCGTTCATCCCTGTGTTTCAGAATCCAGCACTTTCCAGCCTGCCCCTCCCCTTCCAGCGCTCGTCCATTCGTGCTGCTGCAGAATATGGTACTGCTGGCGTGGTCTGCCCAGGGCAGAGGGCGGTTAGACGGTGCCACCCCAGCCCTTGGCACAGTGGGTGTGCGTGCACGTGTGTGCGTGTACACATGTCCCGAGTGTGTAGCTACAGCATCCTGGGGTGGTGAGTTAGCAGGCCTGCTATAAACCCTGAGTGAAATGCGCTCAGGCTGGGCCTCCGAGTACGTTTGTATCTGTTCTTCCAGGGACTGGGAGCATCTCTGTCGAACTTCCTCTGATCGTTTTCTAGCCAACCAAAACTACTGTCAGCTTAAATTCTGTTGTTTCCTGTGCTAGCTCCCTCGAACTCTATCATCCCCACATCTGATTAGCACACTTGCTAAGCTCTACAACTCACGTCACTCAAGTTAAAATGCCAAGCATTCGAGGGCAAAGGCAGGGCCCAGCACTCACCAGCCCTCCCCTTTCCATCCAACGGCTCATCAACAGGTTTCTTGAATTTTAACCAGTTTCAAACTTCGTATTATTATCTGTCGCAATGTCACTACCACTTCTCCCAACGCGGCAAGAAGTGCACATGTCTTGGTGGCATCCTGTGTCAACAGGATCAGTTTGGTGCCTTCAGACCACAAGGCTCTTTACCTCTCACAAGTATCTCCTCGATAATCTATTTCAGGCTTCTGCCACACGTGACGCATGAGTTTTGCCGTTCAATGATCAGAATCCACACTCTTGCCTTTCCTTGGGGTCATTTCACACTGAGTGGCACTCGGGGACCCGCTGGATGTGCGTCAACAGGGAGAGACCACCTCACTGGTCTGGATACTGTGGCCAGGCTATTTCATACACTCCTGGATGGAAATGACCTTTTACAATGCTTATTCCAGTCACTTCCGGTTAAGGACCACTATCTTTAGTGGAGTGAACGTGGCCAGTGAGGGGGTGGGCAGCTCTGCCTGCCTTGTCTCTGTCACCCACGGACATGATGCCACGGGCCAACGATGTGGCCGCTCTCAGTGACGGTGAACAGTGTGGCAAATGCTACACTCGCTGTCACCTCTGTCACCTCTAGTACTTCAAGCGTAGCTAACGCCTGGCTGCTCCTTTGCACCCAGCCGAGAGGAGCAAATCCACCTGTATGGCAATTCACGATTCATAACCTGGAGCTGATGCCGTGTGAGCCTCGCCCCGGCGCTGGTACCGGGCGGGGCTGCCGGCCACAGCTTCCAACTGTACTGGAGTTCTCTCTCCACCGACTCCCGAGTCTGGTCCAAAATCCAGGAGATGCTGAGCACAGGTTGCTGCACACACAGAGCAGAGCAGCCGTGGCACTGCGGCCCTGAGGGAAAAGCTCTGGCCGGGCCGCCCCCGAGGGCTGATGTCTGGTGTGAGGAGAAACGCGTTCTCTGCACACAAGGCTTCCTCCGGGTTCATTCTCTCCTCAGAAACACAACCACACGTGCCGTCACTGGCTTTGACAGCTGAGCTGGGTTTTTCTCAGGTCTCCGCTGAAAAGGATGTTTGCTGTCCTGTGCAGGCAGTGGCTGAGTGGCCATCACAGCCCTTTGCCTAAAGCTGGCTTTGGAACCTTTTGCATTTCTTCAGGGGTGAGAAGACGAGTGTGATCAGAGGATTTTCACTGCTGGATGACCCGGTACTTTGACCAGATGAGAAAGCTCACAAAGTAGAAACAGCGTTAACGCTATTTAAAAACTGAACAAGCACAGGAAGAAAGGGCATCTGTAAGTTTCCTTTAGTGTCCAAAACTGTAAACATCTACAAAACTGAAATGGCACGCTCGGGCGTGGGTATGAGGATAACAGTCAGAAAACCAGAAGGACAGAGAGAGGGGTTCCGACGGTCATCCTGCAGAGGACAGCACTGGCTGGGGCGGCCGCAGCCAGGCAGGGGGCTGTGCCTCCCTCCCACTGCTGCCCTTCCTCGGGGGCTCAGCAGCGCACGGCCAGGATGGTAAGGGCCGCAGCAGAGAGCTGCAGCCCCTGTGGTGGACACCGAGAATCACCGTCGTGGTCCTCCGTGGTTGGAACTTGTGCCCCTACTACCTCAAGGTAATTCTTACTCAAGAAAATGAATAAAACCCCACTTTAACACTCTGCTACTCTTTGACACAAGTGAAGTAGGACATTCATTCCAATGAGATTTATAGCAATTCCTCTCAGTTTGAAACACTCCTTTGCTTGTTTTGTTCAAAGACTGTGGTTTTCTTTAACTTCCCTTTAGCTAAGGGTGTCAGAAACAAATCGTTTTTGGGGTTCTTACTTCCCCAATTCTGACTCTTGCAGAAAACAACGCCCACCTGAAAGGTAGTCCCGACCAGGCCCCTGTGGGCTGCCCATGGTGGCTGGCCGCTTCCCAGGCCATGTGCGCACCCTGCCGGGAGGAGTGACCCCAGAGAGGCCCTGGGAGGTAGGCTTGCCCTTCCCTGCCCTCATTATAGCTGTCATTTGTCACCAGTCAGGGCAAGCTCAATGCCAGAGCCCTGTGGGTCAGTGCCACTCTCATTCCCTATCAGCTGACCCCCTCTCTCCTCCTTGGAACTGCTGAACCCCTGTGATCCCACGGCTGGCTGAGTGGACTGGACCTGCTTATCTTATGCTCCCGCCCGGCCGCAGGTGGCTCAGCGGCCCCTCATCTTTGTACTCTCCTGCTTGCTTCAGGGTTTAGTCCTGAGAAGGCCCTGGCTACAGGCTGGGGGGGCTCGTTTGCTTGCATCTTTCAGGACTCAGCAGAATTAGGCACCCCTGAAAGTTGGTTTATTTGACTGCCACTCAATATTTCATTCTAATGGATAACATGTTCTAACACTAGCACTAGAGATTAGAGGTGGAAAGGTCTGATGAAGGACCAACCTCTAACATATTTTTAAGTGAAAAAAATTGTTCTTTTGAAAAAGAAGCCCTCCAACCACACCTTCACGTTCAGCCCTGCTCTAACCGCCACTGGGGCACCTGCTGTGTGTCAGGCTCTGTGCCAGGAGGGAAATGCGGAAGAGATGCTACTGGCCCTCATGGAGCTCACCGTCCGCCAGGGAACCAGATGACATGGGCGTCTCTATACCAACACCCAACTCACTGTGGTCCAGATACTCAGAGCAGAAGCACTAAGTTTTCATAAGGTGAGCATTTTGGAGTTTAGACAGGTTTCTCAGAGGCAGTGGTGAGGACTCCAGAGATGAGGAGAGAGACTCACCGAGATTCAGATTCTCTCATACTGAATACATTTCACTACTTATCCGCTATGACTGCGAGGGTCTGTGTGCCATCTCTCTTGGGCCGACGGATATTTCAGAGGACATGAATGGAATCCACACGACGGGTCTCACGTATTATAAACGTACGAAGTGGTACCATATCTCGAGTGGGCAAGAGTCTCATAAGCACCTGCACTGTAACATGTTCCCTGGGCAGGGATGGAAGACATTGCATACGTGGTTATGAGCATAACATGCCCCTTCTTCCACATCGAGTCCATCCTCCAGGGAAATCCAACACTGGGATTCCCTGTTTAAAATCCTGTATTGTTCCTTAATGCCTATAGCACGGAAGCAGAGGTCCATGCCCCGCTGAGGACCGCTGGGAAGCCTCCCTACTTCTTCCCCACGTGAAGCCCCTGCCCCGGCAGTCACTCTCCGCTCCAGCCTCACCCACCTGTGCTTCCCCAGATCTGATGTGCTTTTCACCAGGCCACATCTTTACAAAGAGCACTGCCCCCCACCCTCCCACACTGGCAATCCTTCAGCAGCATCGGAAGATTTGCTCACAGTTGGCAAGAGCTGCCCCTGAGCCAGGCTCCACGCTGGGCTCTGCATCACGTGCAGGCAGGAATTGCTTGCCTTACCTATCTCCGTAGTTCAAGAACCTAGCCCAGTAGTTAGACTGGGCAGAGCGGACAGCTGATAACTGCTGGCTGACTACAAGGAAGGAAAGACGTGGCTGGAAGTGAGGAAGTCAACATTTGTGAAATCCATGTTTGTCCTCCTTTCGTTAAATGCCAGCATTGGCTCAGTTAGTCCTGTTTAACTTCCCTTTCCGATTTCACCTGTGCGTCCCATTAAGCATAAACCGAAGGGACACCTTCTAAGCTTGGGGAGGGCTTAAGAGAGACAAACTTGGGAAGCTTTTTTCCCTTTTGATTTAAAACAAAAAAAAATGAGGCCAATATGACAAAATTTCATTATTTGTTAATTTTGCGTATGGGTGTAATATGAAAATCCTTGGTTAAGAAGAAAAAGATAAAAAGAGACAGAAACGCAGTAATGCATACACTTATTTTTAAGATACTAGTAGGGTTTGGGGTGGCATCTGCAAGGGGTGATGAACTGGCAAAGGTGCTTGTTGAAAAATAGTAGGAGTGGATCGTGAAGAACTAAAAATCCAGAAACTTAATAGCAATAGTAGAAAAGGTGGCAAACATTTCTATGGCCATATGTTAGAGTCTTACTAGACTTAATGGGGGATGCACATTCTTTCTTATAATATTCTTTGTTTTCAAAATAGATGGACTACATTTCCTATCTTTAATAACTCTCACTAAAATTCCTGAAGTATTTGCTCACATCAGAAAAAACTCAAATAATCACTTCTCTTTTCCTTGGTTTAGAAAATTACTAAGTTTCTTAAATGCATTTAAATCACATGACTGATGTTTAAATAAAGTACAGCACATCTAATTGAAAAATTAAGCATAAAAAGGTTTTGTTAATTCAAACTATCTTAATGTTACTAACAAATAATTTTTTTAAAAAATAAATTTATTTACTTAAGTATTTTTGCCCGCATTGGGTCCTCGTCGCCGTGTGTGGGCTTTCTCCAGTTGCCATGAGCGGGGGTCACCCCTTGTCGTGGTGCGCGGGGCCTCTCCCTGGGGGGGCCCCTCCCACCGTGGAGTATGGGCTCCAGAGCGCAGCCTCAGCAGTTGTGGCGAACGGGCCCAGCTGCTCTATGGTACGTGGGATCCTCCCGGACCAGGGCCCGAACCCGCGTCCCCTGCATTGGCAGGCGGATTCCCAACCACTGTGCCACCAGGGAAGCCCCAAATAATATTTTAGACAGTGTCTAGCCTCCAACTAACCAAGAGATCATATGTAACTATACACTTGTAAACGTTACTGTAAATGTCTTGAGCTAAGAACAACATCCTTCTTCTCTTTTACAGTCTCTTGAGCACCTACCACAAAAACTACTGAGGGTCTACAGAGATAATGTTGAGGGGGACCTCCGTGTCTTAATGCGGGGCAGTCTGTAAGGCCATTTCGGGATAATCAAGAAATAGAAAAGACAAGATCTAGAAAAGTCAATGAATAAGGAAGCATGTTAAAAACAACCTCTCACGTATTTACGTCTTTTCATAACAGAGCCAAGAAGAAGTAAATGATATTTAGAACTGATACCGACATCGTGTTAACCTCGCTCTCGTCATTCTGGGAGGATCAAGGAGAATGATTCATTAAAAAAAAAAAACAACCCTAAAGACTTCAGTTACACACATTCACCTTGTTATCATTTTTTGACAGTTTTTTTCCCTCAAGTGTCAAAACTAAGAACTATTTCACCTTTAAATACTTTCTATCATCAACGGCTGCTCTGTTGTGAGGGATGTGACCTGGGTTCTATCAAGGAAACAGTAATATAACAGAACTTTCTTTTCACCTGAATTTGAGAGTATTAGTTTATTTTTTAATCTGTTATTATAAATGCCTTACAAATGCTGAGTTACTCGGCTTTATTTTTTAATCGTGGGGCTAACAGTTTTTTGGAAATTCACTAATGGAGGTGGAAGAGAACTATAGGCTCCTTAATCCATCTCTCAACCCTAACGAGCTGCTCAAAGGATGAGTCTGAGCTGAGAAGTTAAGGGTGAGGGGTTGGGTCAGCTCGTCAGGCATATTCCATTGGTTTCTCTCACTTGTGGTGGCCTAACCCAGAGGTGCCAGTGGGGGCCCTGCCCAGAAGCCCCTCCTGAGTTCCAGAAAAAGTCAGGATACATACAGCTTTGCCACAGAGACCGAGTGCCTTGGGTCGGACTGGCTTTTGTTGGCTCTGGGAACAGGGGATGGGGAAAGTGCGTGGGGTCACTCGCTATGAAACACTGACCTTGATTTGCTTTTATGAGAAGAAAGCAACATTTGCAGTATGAAATTTAAAAGGGTTGTTACTGAAGTGCTCTCAACCTACTAGCTTAGGTTTTCAGAACCTTTCCAGTGTGAAATAATTACAAACTTCTAGAAAAATTTCAAGAAGAGCACAAAGAACCCATTACTCTTCATCCACATTCACCAATTATTACTTTGCCACAGTTGCTTTCTGTCTACACACACACACACACACACAGACACACACTCCCATTTATTTTTCCTGAGCCACCTGAGATTAAGCTGCATACATCCTGTCCCTTTAGATCAACCTATTTCCTCGTTTCCTCTAATCTACAATACATACAATATAATTTCAGAATTGCTGTACTCATACCACCATGAAAGATAAACCCATGAAGAGTTTGAGGTTTGCAGTTCTTTTCTTTTTTCTAAGAGGGCATATTATGTTCAAAAGTTACCGAAATTAATTTTCCCTCTCCCTTTTGATTATATTATTCACTTAAGATACAGCTGGAACATTTATTTCAGTTTCTTTTTAGCTTTATGATTGTCCCCATTGCTGATTTGCTTTTTCAGTATGTAAAACATTAACTTGGTTCCTAAGTGAAAACCATACAAACAGAGAAGCTCCCTGTCCTTCTGCCTCCTTCTCTCCCAGCCTGTGTAGTGAACCAACTTCAGTAAACATGAAATATCACAGATTTAAAAATAAGCGATCACAATGCATTTTTTTTTCAAATTATGCCTTCCTCAAACTCATAAGAACCACAGTAGCCAATAAAGGGCCCAAGTATCTATCACTGGTTTACCTGATACCAGGTGGTTTACCTGATACCAAAATCTTTGTACTTATATGCTTGATTTCTTTCAAGTCTCGTTCACCAAAACTGCTTGGAGTGTGAAGCATGGGTTTAGGGTAAGTACCAGGTGTTACTGATTACCTGCTCCTCCGAAACCTCTAGAGGAGGGGACGCTTGTTGCTCAGACTGCCGACCATCCTGATAGTTTACGTTTCGTCGCTGACGTAGAGGAGGGAAAAGACGGTTCCAGTTGATCATTCCTCCCTAAAAAGAGATCAATGCACAGCGATCAGACAGGGGAGGAGCAGAAACATGGTAACGCACTAAGGAGCTTTCTCCTGCAATGCAGTCACAGCTGCAGACTGGAAATAAAATGTCCGACGGACCTGCTGTGTGCAAGCTGAATCAACAGGCTAAAATCGGCAGCCTGCAGTAGGTGCACAGAGAGCAAAGAAGGTAGCAGGTACTGCCAGGGATCTGTGCAATTTGACTCCAGAAGGCAGTGGAAGACACATGCAGTCACTCCTAACCTCAGCCCCGTGGTGTCCCCACCGACACTGTCCCAACTCCACTGGACTCGGGAAGACGCGAGTGGAGGCTAATTCAGGGCTGGCAACCAGAAACCTGGAGCTTCCTTCAGCAGCTCTTTAAGATGGTGCTTCTCCCCCTTTCTCCTCCAGCTCCTCTTCTCCCTGTTCTTGTTCTTTTTAAAAATTTGAGTAAATTCTGAGCAAGGTCCACGGAGAGAGACTGCAGGTGGAGATAAAACCCAGGTTGGGGGACAGGCTCGGGAATGTGAAGGTAAACCTCACACACAGGGACAAGAGGTTCACACCTGTCCTCTGTGTGGCTTTATGGATAACTTCACATTGGTGGCGATGTCATTTCTTGCCTTTTCTATGTCATCAATGAAAAAAAGCCACTATGTGGCTAGACAGGCAGCCTCCTCCACCGCATGCACCGCTTTTTAAAAGCACTGCATGATGCTTTTAAAAACTTGACTTTTGGGCTTCCCTGGTGGCGCAGTGGTTGAGAATCTGCCTGCCAATGCAGGGGACACGGGTTCGAGCCCTGGTTCGGGAAGATCCCACATGCCGCGGAGCAACTAGGCCCGTGAGCCACAACTACTGAGCCTGCGCATCTGGAGCCTGTGCTCCGCAACAAGAGAGGCCGCGATAGTGAGAGGCCCGCGCACCGCGATGAAGAGTGGCCCCCGCTTGCCGTAACTAGAGAAAGCCCTTGCACAGAAGCGAAGACCCAACACAGCCATAAATAAATAAATTAAAAAAAAAAAAACAAAAAAAACAAACTTGACTTTTTTACCTATATGCCACCTTTTAAATTTATCAACTTAAATCTGTTTCTGGAGGTCTTCTAGTTCTGGAAGATTTAGAGACTAAGAAAACCTAAGATTTTTCCTATTATAATACAGGAAAATTATAATACCTAAACATGCTAGATAAAATTTAAAAATATTTCATATGCATAGCTGAACATAAAGGGAAGATGGAGGCCCCAAGGTGCCAGAAACAAGCTCTGGAAAACCAGGGCAGTAAAGAAGAGAGGATATGGTGAGAGGGGGAGCACATCCTGCTAGTCCAGAGCTACTTGGGTGTTTTTTTTTTTTTTTTTGCGGTACGCGGGCCTCTCACCGTTGTGGCCTCTCCCGTTGCGGAGCACAGGCTCCGGACGCGCAGGCTCAGCGGCCATGGCTCACGGGCCCAGCCGCTCCGCGGCATGTGGGATCCTCCCGGACTGGGGCACGAACCTGCGTCCCCTGCATCGGCAGGCGGACTCTCAACCACTGCGCCACCAGGGAAGCCCGCTACTTGGGTTTTATCACCTATTTGGGTTCAGGAGAGGAGGCCTTGGGTCTGAAAGAGGCAGTGACTTTAAGCTCATTACCTCCTTAAAGGCACAACCTCAAATGGCAGCACCCCCAGTGAGAGAGGATGAGAAAAAAACCAACCAAAGAGCAGATTTTCCTGAGGGAGGGAGCAGAAATCTCGGTCTGCCTGAGAGGTGAGAACTGCAGGGAAATTTGGGGTTCAAGTTACACCACATATCTGCTCTAAGAACCCATCGAAAAGTACATAAAATTCGTTCTGGGATTGGAGATGGATACACCCAAGGAGCCAAGCAGAGGCAAATCTAAAGTTATTCTGGAGAGACACTCTCTCATCCTGGAATTAGATGAATTAGATGGGATTCACAGATACAGCTCCAGTGGGGGAAGACTCGGACCCCAAACTACAAAACCCATGAGGAAAACACCCATCATGAGCAGGAGTCAGTGTGTACAATAAACAGGAGGATTAGATCCCCAAGGACGCAAATTTACAACATTCTGAGAAAAGCTATAAAATTAGAAGTTTTAAGATGACTGAGATACAGAAGGAGTTAAAAAAAAAGAATAGGACACTATAAAAAAAGATAGTTTTTTTAAAAAATAGGGAAACTAAAAATAGAGATATTATGCAAAACTGTTCTGGAGAGATACTGGTAGAAATAAATTCAAATATATTAATGATCACACTAAATATACACTGACAAACTCGCAAGCTGAAAGGCTGAGACTGTCAGTTTTGAAATCTCTCCCATTCCCCCCAACCCAACAATAGACAAACTGAAAATATAAAGACATAGACAAGTTGATGTAAAGAGATGGAAAAAGAAATATTAAAGCAAACTGATGTTTCTATATTCATGTCAAATAAACAGACCTCAAGGGCAAAAGAGGCATTATTAGGGATAAAACCACTAAAATACATTGATATTATTTATATATAACATTACAGCATCAAAATACAGAAAGTAAAATTTAACAAAATTACAAGTGAAGTGGAAACATCTAGACATATATTTAATTTTTAGCATATACTGATAGATCAAGCAGACAGACAATTAATAACAATATAGAACATAAATAACAAGTTTGTCTAGATGGACATCTATAGCCTGCACTCAATTTTTAGAGAATATACATTCTTTTCTGTTATAAGTAAATTATTTATTAAAAAAGTGACAGTGCACTAAGTCCTATATAAAATATCTGCAAATACCAAAACATAAATATTATACAGACTATATTCTCTGACTACAATGCAACTAAAAATAAATATCAAAATTATAATTAATATAAAACAAACAAAAATGCACACATTTGAGATCAAAAATGAAAAATCATAATGGAAGTTAGAAGATATCTAAAAGTGAATAAAATTGAGACTACTACCAATCAAAGCTTGTGGGATATAATTAAGTAGTTGATGTAATTTTAAAATATTGAGCTTAAAGAAAATGAAGACTGAAAATTAAACAGTTAAATACAATTTAAGAAGTTAGAGAAGGTAACAATGGTCTAAAGAAATTGGTAAGAATGAAGTACAGAGCAAATGTTAATAAAGTGGGAAACAGAGACACAACAGAAGGAATCAATGAAAACCCAATGCTGACTGTTGAAAAAGTCAAATAAAATGAATAAACCTGATGCTTAGTGAAATGACAGAGAAAGAAGCACAAATTATATTAGGAATAACACAAGGAACATAATGACAGATATTAAGTAAGAATACTTTATTTGTGCTAACAACTTTGATGAAATAGACAATTTTCTAGAAAAATATAACTTGCCAAAACTCAAGAAGGAATAGAAATTGGTAATCAGTTTTTTGTTTTTTGTTTTTTTTTCCTGTACGCGGGCCTCTCACCGTTGTGGCCTCTCCCGTTGCGGAGCACAGGCTCCAGACGCACAGGCTCAGCGGCCATGGCTCACGGACCCAACCGCTCCGTGGCACGTGGGATCCTCCCGAACCAGGGCATGAACCCGTGTCCCCTGCATCGGCAGGTGGACTCCCAACCACTGCGCCACCAGGGAAGCCCTGGTAATCAGTTTTAAAAATTGTTCAGGAACGTCGACTAAAGCTGCACATACGTGGATGCCTCAGCAAATTCCATTCCTGGACAACATAAATGCAAACACATGCTCACCAAGGGCAGGGACCAGAACGTTCTCAGCAGTGTTGCTTGTAAACCTCAAAGACTGGAAACTACCCAAATGCCCATTAAGTAGAATGGATACTTTATAGTATATTCACATGATGTAGTATTATATAGCAGTTCAAATGAACAAACTACAATTATATGCAACAATATGGCTAAATCTCTCAAATAAAATGTTAAATAAAATAAACACCAAAAAGTACATTTGTATGATTACTTTTATATAATGCTAACTTTTCTGTATGTTATACTTCAATAGAAAGTTACAAAAAGAAATAGAAAACCTGATTAGATGTTTAGCCATTAATGTAATTGAAATAATACTTAAAAATCTACCCACCAAAAATCTACAGGTGAAGTCTATGAAAATTCTGAGGGCCTGCCATCTTACACAAGTTGTTCTAGAGAACAGAAAAGAAGAAGAGCTCCCCACCTAATTTTTTGAGGCCATATAACGCTGTTTCCAAAAGTCAGAGAAGGCTATTATGAGAAAGAAGAATTATAAAACAATCTATTTTTCATTTATGGAAAGATGCAATAATCCTAAATAAAAGATTAGCAAACTCAATCCAACAATGTTCAAAAAAGATCATCATCTTATCCATTATGATGTACTATATTAGGATTTATCTCAGGAATCTTAGAAAATATAGTAATGTAATTCACACATTAACAGATTAAAGGAGGAAAACCAAATGCTCACATTCAACAGATATAAAAATAATTTAATACAACTTGATGAAGAGACAAGAATGCCTATTATCACCACTTGCATTCAACATGAGTCATGGCATAATGAGGATGAAACCAACCACTTGTGAAAGAAAATGCAGAAGGATGGAAAGGGAGAAACTGTCATCACACATGATGATTGTCTACCTAGAAAATGAGAACCAATGAGTACAAAATAAAAAAAAAAAGTAACATTCCTTGCCTGTGATCACTGAGAAAATATAAGTGCAAAAAATTCCTATTTACAAAGAGAAATAAAAACCATTAGGTACTTAGGAATTAAATCTAACAAAAAATTTGCAAGATCTCTATGAAAAATGGTAAACTTGATTGAAGGATATCAGAAGACCTAAATAAGTGGAAAGACAGCACATTCCTGCCTGGAAGACTCAATACTGTCATCTTTTCACACTCGGCCAATTCCAGGCTGTAGCAGAGACTGCTGGTTGACTTTCAATATCCACATTCTCTTTCCTTTAAAAATAGGACTTTTTTTGGGGGGAGTGACGCACAGTTAGTACATTTCTCAGCTTCCCCCACGAGGACTCAGTTCTGCTATTGGTATGCAAGCAAAAAGGGCACCTGGGACCTCCAGAAGAGATCTCTTTTTATTTCTTTTAAATGAGTTAAATTAAAAAAAAATTATCTACAATGTTGTGTTAATTTCTGCTGTACAGTAAAGTGATTCAGTTACACATATATATATTCTTTTTCATATTCTTTTCCATTATGGTTTATTACAGGATATTGAATATAGTTCCCTGTGCTCTACAGTAGGACCTTGTTGTTTATCCATCTTATAAAATTAGTTTGCATCCGCTAATCTCAAACTCCCAATCCATCCTTCCCCCACCCCATTCCAGAAGAGATCTTAAAGGGAGGGATGCACCCTTCCTCATTGTTTCCTCCTCCTTCCTGGAGCCCAGGCGGGCTGAGGACAGGGCAAGAGCCAGAGAAAAGGAGCCTCGGGGTGCAACTTCATGCAGGGGCCCCACCAGCTCGGGGCTATCAACCTGACTTCTTTTAAACGAGACAAACTTCTGCCTTGTTTAGGTTTCTGTGATTTTGTTTTCTGTCATATGGAGCTAAACCTATTCCTAATGGGTATATATTCAAAATTCACACACACGCGCATGTGCGCTTTGGTTGAACGAGACAACCTCAAGGGTCAAGACTAGACCTGAATATTTTCAAGAAGTATAAGGGAGGGTTTTTTTTTCTACTAGTTATTAGGACTTACTGTTAGACTACAAGAATGAAAGTAGGACGGTATTAGCACATGATAGGTAAACAGGTCAAAGAAACAGGAGAGACAGTCAACAAATCAAAAGTAAACATGGGCACTTGGTATATGATGGAGGAAACATTGTAAGTCAGCAGGAAAAAGACACACCACTTAATGAACAGTACTAGGACAAATGGTTATAGAGATGGAAAAAGAGAGGACCTCCCTGGTGGTCCAGTGGTTGGGACTCTGTACTTCCAATGCAGGGGGCATGGGTTCGATCCCTGATTGGGGAACTAGGATCCCTGGGGAACTAGGATCCCACATGCTGTGCGGCATGACCAAATAAATAAATTAATTTAAAAAAAGAGATAAAATTTGACCTTTACTTCATATCGTATACAAAAACAAATTTATTTTATAATAAACCCCACAGGGACTTCCCCAGCGGTCCAGTGGCTACGACTCCGTTCTTCCAATGCAGGGGGTGCGGGTTCGATCCCTGGTCGGGGAACTAAGATCCCACACGCCGCGTCGTGCAGCCAAAAAATAAACAACAACAACAATGTGATTAAACCAGCCAAGATGACTAAATATAAAAATAAAATAAAATAAAATAAACCCCATAGATTAAAGATTTAAATCTGGAAAGCTAAACTGTTAAAAATTTTAGAAGAAATAAGAGGCATTCTTTATGTTGCTGGGATAGGAAAGGATTTCTAAAACAAAAATATAAAGGATCAATCATAAAAAAGGATTGCTAACAATTACTACAAACAAGAACTTTTGTATGATTAAAAAAATAAAGCTAGAAGGCAAAGTACAGATTAAGAGAAAATGTTTGTAACATATAACTGACAAAACAGTATCCAGAATATGTAAAGAATCAATGAGAAAAAATAAATAATACAAGAGAAAAGCGGACGTATATGAATAAATGTATATGAATAAACAATTTACAGAAGAGGAAACCCTGAGTCAATAAACATAAGAAAAGATGTTCAACCCCACTAGCATTAGGAAATGCAAATTAAAACAGCAATAAGTCATTTCATACCTGTAAGACTGGCAAAAATAAAACGTCTAACAATACCAAGGATACGGATGATGTGAAGGAAATAGGAACTCCATATATTGTTGATGAGAGTTTAAATGGGCACAAACATTTTAGAGGACAATGTGTCAAGATCTAGTAAAACTGAGGATGTTCTGATCTAGGAATTTCATCTCCAGGGAGCTATGAGTGCCTAATGGGGCATTTATGAGGATATTCTGTGAAGCACTGATTATAATATTAAGTAAGCAAATGTAAAAAATTCAACTGTCCCTAAAGAGGGAAATAAATTATTAAGTGGTTCTATTATATATGTGCAGCTAGAATAAATGAACTAGATCTAATGGATAAATCTCAAAAATACAATGAACAAAGAAAGTTGTATAAGAATATGGATGTACAATACCATTTACATAAATTAAAATATATTTAGAATAGTATACTATTTAAACTATTTTACGGATAGTTTACATATACACAGTTTACATATACATACGGCAATTAGTGGTGATTCTGCTTCCCAGGGGATATTTGGCAATGTCTGGAGGCATTTTTGGTTGTCTTGGGTTGGGGGTGGGAGGTTGGGGACATGATGGTGGTGCTGTTGGTATTCAGCGAGTAGAGGCCAGGGATGCTGCTAAACATCCTATGAGGCACAGGACAGACCCCGCGACAAAGGATGGCCTGGACCAAAATGCCCACAGTGTCCAGGCTGAGAAGCCTTGATATATACTCACAGGTGGCGAAGATACAAACAGGCACCGGCAGTGGATACCATACAAAAGCATCAGACACGACACAACTGCTATGGAACGCTGGGAAGAGGAATGAAACTTTGGCTGATTCTGTAACATTTTATTCTTCAAAGGGAGAGTGAAAGAGTAGGCAAAACAAAACAAAACCAAACCTCAAGCTGTGATAGTAAAAAAGTGCTTAAAAAGCAGAAAGTTACAGGAGCTCTAGGTTCTGGGATGTTTTGACACTAATCTGCTCTTTCTGTAGGTTCAGCCTGAGCCTCTGCAAACAGGAAACGCTTCCTTCACTTTGTCTTCTTCAAAAGCAGTAACCACATATTCAAAAGAGGAAGAAGGAAACAGCTTGCATTTTGAACAGCCATTTTATGTTATTAGTTGTAAGGAGATCTTCAAATGAAGTAAAGTTTCTTGTGAAAATTAATAAACAACTAATTTTCCAACTGAGAGCAGTAAACGTTTGTTAACGGTTCATCAAGTGGAAGTCACATGGAGTAGAACTCCACCTCTAAAGGCCTTGGCGGGTTTCTGAAGGGACGATCAGGTCAGGCAGTGTCTATACCGAGAAGCCTGGTCAGAAGAGCCCCCCAGGGTCCTCTGGGGGCACTTGCAGCTCCCACGGGAGAGAGGAGCAAGGTGCACGTTCTGGTCCTTGCTCCCATGGAGCTCCTGATCTCCTCGGGGAAGGCATGACATCCAGAAAGGGAAAAGCCAGAAGCAGGCAAGATGGTCTGTAACCAGGAAGGAAGCCACGAGGCATCAGTTAAAGGGCACGGCCAAAGCTCGGGGGTAGAACTACAAAGAGGATGGGGGCTTAGCGGAGTTTTCGAGGATGAGGATGATTTCAACAATGCAGAGGAGAACCAGGCATTTTTTTCAGCCTGTTCAAAGACAGGGGACTGAGAATGGGTTATTCCTACTTCAAGGGCCAAAGCAACGCTAAGGTGAAATAACAGAGGAACGAAAAATAGAGGATGCTGAGTGACCGAGAGCAGTCTCCAGTGCCAAAATACCTGGGTTCAAATCCCAGCTCTGCCACTTATTATGTGAACTTAGGCTTCAGTTTTTTTTTTTTAAACTTCTCTGAATCTCAGTTTTCTCATCTGTATTATGGGAATAATAACTATGCTCGCCTCATAAGGATATGAGAAATAAATGAGTTAATATACGTAAAGCATTTAAAACAGAGCTTGAAAACTTCTAAAACCTTATTACATACACATTAGCTATTAGTACTATCCAATATTTGCATTGTATCTTACAGTGGTATTTCTTGCCTTCCCAGCTAGCCTATAGCACCCTGGAGAGCTGCATTGGGGGTAAGATTTGCATGAAACTCCCCAGGTGGCCGGCACAGCTCTCAGCTCAGTGCAGCCTGAGCTGAATCCCCAGCAAAGAATGATTACAGAGCAGGCACAATGAATGTGATGGTTTAGGACAATTAAAATTCTTTCCAAAAGCATCCTCATCTTATTTTTAAAAGGTCAGTCACTGGGGAAAAAAATGCATCCTTTATTCTCCATCTTTGGTGATCTGGAACCCTTTATCAGAGTGCTACGTTTTGAACTGTAAAGCAGGCGGGGCTGCCTCCACGGCACTGTCTGTGGCTGCCTGCGGACCATGTCGGGAAGATTCTGGGGGAGGGTATGGGTTCATCAGGAAACAGTGACATGACTGCTTAGTGATACCTGCCTTGGGCACGGAGGAGGCAAGGTGGCACCTATACAGGAACTACTAACCCTGCTATAGACCATGGCTGTCCAGTATTTTCCACATCATGGCACACACAGAAAGATATATTTGTGTGACACACAGGACAGAGAAAGCTGCATGCAATCAGCCTGGCAGCTTCAGGCCCTTCCCAGCTGCCCCAAAGGCTGAGGGGATCAACACCTCATCCGGCCATCTGTGACCGTGACACGGTGTTCGGGAAGTTCTGCCACAGACCTTAAGGAAATACTTGTACATTTAACGTGAGCAATTTACACCGGGGACGGGCTATCATGGAGTTGAGACGCAGAGGAGACCAGATTGTTTCAGGTGCATCAGTTAAGGTAAAAATCAATGGAATTATTGTGTGTCTACTCAAGTACCTGGTAGTACCCGAAG
The DNA here is from genome assembly GCF_039906515.1 of Pseudorca crassidens. Classification (NCBI taxonomy): domain Eukaryota; kingdom Metazoa; phylum Chordata; class Mammalia; order Artiodactyla; family Delphinidae; genus Pseudorca; species Pseudorca crassidens. The sequence continues at coordinate 12,025,496 of NC_090313.1, forward strand.
CCATGAAGCTAAAAAGAGAACTAAGACAATGTCTGTGCCTTCTCGAAGCTCCCTGTCTGGTATCCTAACCATTAAATTGCTTTTTCTTTTTCTTCCAGGTTACTCGTAACACCCTCTGCTTGATCAGTGGTACCTCCTCCGCTGTCCGCCCGCCATGACCCCTGGCTGCACTGGGCCCTACCGTGCCCCTCCCGACACCTCTCTCTGGCTTCTGTGGAATCACACTTTCTTGGTCTTTCAAGCCGTCTGGTCTGAGCGTCCCTCAGAGACGCCTTCTCCGGTTCATGTCCTTTATACGCTGGTGTCCCTTAAGGTTCTGTTAGGATTATTCCTCTTCTCTCTCCACGTCTGTCCCCAGGGTTTTAGTCTCCCTGCATGTGCTGGAGACTCCTACCCGCTTTCCCCCTCCAGGTGCTGCCCCTCAGAGCCACACGACCAACTCTCCTGATGCTTCCCCTTAGGTGTTCCAGAGACATGTCAAATGGAGCGCATCCCAAACAACACTCATCGTCAACCCCGTACCTCCTCCTCTGTCCCCAGTCTTGGGGAATGACACCAATGTCCTTCCACAGCACAAGCCAGCTCACCAGGCTCTGGTAATTATAACTCCTAAATACCTTTGGAGTCCATCCATTTCTCTCCATCCTGACTCTCACTGTCCTATTTTAGATGGCCATCAAGGGCGGGCATGGCTTCAGAGTGATTATCCTGAGATACAAAGCTCATCATGACAACCTAAGTGCCCATCATCAGATGAATGGATAAAGAAGATGTGGCACATATACACAATGGAATATTACTCAGCCATAAAACGAAACGAAATTGAGCTATCTGTAAAGAGGTGGATGGACCTAGAGTCTGTCATACAGAGTGAAGTAAGTCAGAAAGAGAAAGACAAATACCGTATGCTAACACATATATATGGAATTTAAGGAAAAAAATGTCATGAAGAATCTACTTAAAAACTCTTCAATGGTTCCCCGTTGTCTTTTCATTAATCTTAAAATACTTTTTTTCTTCATTAATAGCAATCGCAAAAATCACTACTTGGTAACATACTTTTATTAAAAAACGTTTTCCAAAACAGAAAAATAATTAATGAGAAGAATGTCATTATTTTCTATTTTTGTAAACTTCTTTTGTGTGACGTAACGAAATATAGTTGGATTCTCGTATCTGCTTCTGCAGTCAATTCTGTTACACGCTACTCTGGCTTCTGAAGTATATAAAAAAATCTAGCCACGTATAGATATATAGGTAGAAAAAAAATCGGAGTATATTAAGAGCCTTTTCAGATAAGCGTAGGTATTCTTCTTTGATACTACTCAAGTCCCTACTGGCTTTAGGATGCAATTCAGGTTTCTCACCAGGGCTCGCCAGCCTCCTGTTCACCGTTCCAATGGTTTTCCTCACCATTCCGGACTCACATTCTCGACTCCTGCCCAGAAGGCTTCTCTACTCCCCTGAGTCCGGGGTGAGCTGCTCCTCTCATGTACCCTCACATCTCACTGTACCTTTGCAAGGACAGCACTTGGTACATTACCCTTCAGTGACATGCTCCCTGGTAGGAATCTCATAGCAGGTAATGAGCCCCATGAAGGCTGAGATTATTCATCTTCTCTCTGCAGGCCCAGCCTTGCCTGCCACCTGGCATATTCAAGTACATAAGAAATAGCTGCTGAACGACTAAATCGTGGACAAATACACAGCAAAGCATATTGCTGAGATAAGTTCTATGGGATTTTCTTCAGCAAAGACCTCACAGCTCGTTGTAACACAGGCCCTAGTGTCAGGATGGACAGGGTGGGAGGGGATGACGCAAGGAGGCTCAGAGAGCAGAGCACACCACATGGCTGATATGGTCTTTAAGGGCACGAGGCACCTTCTCCCTCTAACACAGGAACCAGCAGTTTCAAAGGACCACTGCTGGGAGACTGCAGATGGGGACTCCTCGCAGAAGGGGGCATCTGGAACGCACTGGACTGCTCTGAGTGCCCCTTGGCGGCTACAGCTCACAGTGTAACTATGGGTATGCTTGGCTTCATTCCTTTATCTTTTACTTGCAGTGCACTGTACTGGGGCCAGGTAAAGAGCGCTGTGACACACAGAGAAATGACTAATTTCCTACGGCCCTGGAAGAGCTTAGCTGAGTTGACAAAACAAAGGCACATTAGAAAGTAAACAAGAGGCACTGAGGATGCAGCGTGTGACCAAGGGCTACGTGAGAGGTATCTTATTAGACTTGGCACTAACAACAAGCACTACCAACATAGAGGAGAGAAACACTGCCAGAGGCTGCTGTCATCAGCTGATAGCTTCATGGCAAAACCCGAAAACAAAGGAAAAGAAAGAAAAACAAAACAAACCCCATTACCACCACCACTCGCGCAAACTAGCCATACATTCATCACACGGATGAAGGATGGAGGGACAATCACGAGGCCGAGAATAAATCCTATCACATACGTGGAAAGCAATTCAAGGGTCACGCCGTAGGAATACGGACAGTAGAAGCACGCAGGAGACGGAAGCTGGCCACGGCGTGTGAGGTGCCACGTCCTCACGTTTGCACAGACGCCACGGAAACAGTCATTAGAGTATCCTTCTGGGCTGCCGGGCAGTGAGCCGTCTCAGTAGGTGTTGGGAGAAAATAATCAGCTAGAGGGAAACTAGATGGTGACTTGAACACAGCCCCAGGCTAGTTTCACAGCTCTCAGTTCCACCTCTTCTTTGTGGTTCATCGGCCAGCTTGGGGGGTTCAGACACTTTGTATTGTATTATCCTTTGCAGCAAAACACAAAGCAGTTTCTGCGCAGCGAGGTGAGGAAGAAGAAGATGCTGCAGCTCTCTGCCATGGCTCCTCCTCGCTCTGGTCGCCAGGGCTCTGGGGACCACGGCACTGTCTGTCCGCCCCATCGCTGGGTTCGGAAGGCTGTGGCCACAGGTGCTGGTCTAGGGGCTGAACCGAGGAGGCGGTGAGGAGGCATCCAGAGAGTCTACTATCAGGAATCTGTGCCACAGCCCAACACGCAACTCGAAGGCTCGGCCACTGCTGCTCCCTGCAAGGAACACTCCAGCTGTGCGCGCCACCAGACATGCATCCTGCGTCCTCTGTGTTGAGTGATGACTTGTCTCTTGAGGGGCCGGGGCCTCCCACCACAGCTGATCCTACTTCTCCCAAGACATGGGTATGGTTTTTACAACAGGCAGAGGAAAGGAGACTCTGGAGAAAGAGCAGCAGGCTTCAGGTTCTCCCTGGCAACGGGCTCCCCGCCTCTGGGGGGCGAGGAAGGAGGGTGGTGTTGGGAACATGCTGAGCCAGACAGTGCTCATGTCTGCCGTGTTTCCCGAAGGCTGCCTGACTCTCCTCTGAAGGGGACCTTCTCCTCCATGGACAGTCAGGATCAAAGGTGTCCCCACCTTTTGGGGGGAGGTTTGGTTTTGATTTGGGGAGAGAATGGGAACGCTCAGTCTCTTGTGAGGAGGAAGTGGTGGGGAGGGGCAGTGAGCTCCCCAGGTTGGGGACATCTGCTGTAGGAAGATGACACCTCTCTCTTGCTTTAAGGCTTTTTTACTCTCTTAATTTCATTTACGTGCTTGTGAACACTGAACACAAGTTAGTAAGAACTGCACAGGATAGGATACAGCTTCCTTGAAAATACGAAGGAAAGAGCACCTTCTGGCACAGGGATGACCGATGTCTGCGTTACATCTTTTGTTTCCTCCCTTCTTTGTCGGCCAATTTTCTGGTCATTTCTTCTGCTCCTTAACCTTAGCTCTACGCAGCAATTACCAAATAAAAGTCAAAATTAAAATTAGTTCTGGTACTTGTTATTAAAAATGAGACTGGGAATTACTCAGGATTTCCCCTCTCTTTTTACATCTCCTCCCTCAGAGTTGTCACTCATTTTCGCCCTTCAGCGATCACCTCTCACTCCCTTACTCGTCCTTCAACCAACATTGGGCCAGGGTGGACAGCACTGCCTGAAAGCCCGGGGACCCTTTTGGACTCAACTCTCTCCCTGATAAATCAAATCCAGCCAGTTAAGTACCACTGATTTTTCCCTTCAAGGGGGTCTGTTTAAGTCTTTGTCGTCCCCCTCTGAGATTAAGCCAACAGCCTCTTAGATGACCTCACTGCCACTAATACAGGCCTTGGTTTACGGTGCTTCCCAGATAACTGCATTTGTTACAAACGGAAGGTTTCTGGCAATGCTGCACTGAGCAGGTCTATTGGTGACATTTTTCTAACAGCATTTGCTCACTTTGTGTCTCTGTGTCACATTCTGGTAATTCTCACAATACTTCAAGCTTCTTTATTTCTATTGCATTTGTTAGGGTGATCTGCGATCAGTGATCTCTGACGTTACTGCTGTAATTGTTTGGGGTGATAGCAACACTGGGGGCTTATTTTAAGAAATTGCACAGCCACCTCAACCTTCAGCACCCACTGCCCTGATCAGTCGGCGGCCGTCAGCATCGAGGCGAGACCCTCCACCAGCATAAAGATTATGACTCCTTGAAGGCTCAGAGGATGGTTAGCATTTTTTAGCAATAATGTATTTTTTGATTAAAGTATACACATTTTTAAAGATATAATGCTATTGCACACTTAATAGACTACAGTGTAGTGCAAACATAACTTTTACAATGCACTGGGAAACCAAAAAATTCGTGGGACTCACTTCATCGCAATACTTGCTTTAATGCGGTGGTCTGGAACCAAACCTGCACTGTCTCCAAGGTGTGCCTGTATTGTCTCCATCCAACCTGCACACCATGGCGGGTGAGTTGTGCATGAGTTACCCCACCAAGGCCTTTCACAACACCACTGTCTCAACTGAAAATCTTACTGCATCACATCTAGATTATTCTGTCCTGTTTTGAATGTCCTCCAAAACCAGCCTCACCCTAACTACTTCTTACCTCTTCCCTGCATATTCCTTCCACTGACTGTGTCCCTCACTTATTCAGACCACATTTGCTCCAATCGTGTCTGTTACCTAAAATGCCCTCCCCTGTCCCCTACGACCATCTGCCGCCCTACAGGTTTGTACAGAGCCCAGTTCTTGTTTTGTGCCTCTAACTGGCTTCTTTCTTGACAATCCAAATCCTTACTGGTCTCCCTGTCCGCTGAATTTCTACAGAACTAGGTCAAGTTGCCAATCTAAGAGAATGTAACACTGAGTCTAGGTTTCCTCATCTGTAAAACAGAAAACTGGACTAGATGGTCCTTAAACTAATAATTATTAGTTGCTTCTTCCTAATCAGTATATTAAAGAATGTCTTGAAAGTCAAGCAGTTCTCTCTCAAAAAGAGACCTTCACTGTTGCAGCAGAAGCCCAGTGGCCTCCTGCCAGAGCTGTTGCAGGAGGGATGCCCAGACAGACACTGGTCTAGACACCCTCCATTTTATAACCTCCAGTACTGTTTATGAGCGTTACCTGCACTGATCAAGGAGCTCTAACAAGCATCTCTAATGATCAAGGATCCTTGAGCAACCACCCCTACTAGACGGCAGCGATGGACAGTTTACGAATGAGGAATGTGGATTTGTGGAAATGAAGTGCTAACTCTCACAGTGGTCTCTCACAGCCCAAAGCCCACGTTCTGAACTATCAATGAAACCTGCACCTGCACCCCTCACTCCACCCTGGGAATCCAGGCGCAACCAGGGTGCATACACCACTATCACTTAAAAAAGTATGATTTAAAAAAAAATCTTGGTATCACTAATCTGTGCTCTAATCTCGGACAGGAGATCATGACTCATGAGTCCGGAAATTCCTGTACTCCTGCTTTCTTCACAAAGCCACATCTGTCACCCACAGCAAAAGACTGCAGGGTCTGAAGCTGGGGTGGGTTCCATGAAATTCAAGGCTTCTTGAGATGATCAGAAGGGTTCTTGCTGAGACACTCACAGGTGGTCCAGGGGTCTGTCCTGCGCTGGAATCGTATTCTGGTTTTTGCGGTACGCGGGCCCCTCACTGTTGTGGCCTCTCCTGTTGCGGAGCACAGGCTCCGGATGCGCAGGCCCAGCGGCCATGGCTCCCAGGCCCAGCTGCTCCGCGGCATGTGGGATCTTCCCGGACCGGGGCACGAACCTGTGTCCCCTGCATCGGCAGGCGGACTCTCAACCACTGCGCCGCCAGGGAAGCCCCGTATTCTGGTTTTAAAACCCACAGGGATGACTTTTTTTGAGGAGGAAAAATTTACAAAATGATTATAGGGACAATTTTTCTAATATTCCCCTGTTTGACATTATGTCTGCTTCAAGGTACATCTCTAAATTCATTCATGGTTTTAAAAAGTGATTAATAAGTGAGAAAATAAAAAATTATGAAAAGAATTAGGATTGCTGATAACTTCTATCTCTCCAAAATACCAGGTATGTCATCATCGTTTACTTGTTTCCTTAAGTACCATGAGATTGTACCACACTCTCCCTTCTCATGAACACCAAGGCAGAATGGAAAATAGAAATGATTTTCTCAAGGTCACTTAATGAGTCAGCCTTGGAAAGGGATTAAAATTTGTATTGATCCTATCTTTCTGTTCTGAATTTTGTCAAAAAGGTCAGTATGACCAACTACAAGAGCACCAAATACATAACAGTAGTTTCTGCAAGGAGGTACAGATTGAGAAAAACAGCTTAGCTTTAATTTCACTTGAAAATAGAGTTCTTGCACCTAATTTTCATTTAATTTGCAGATTTTTATCAACCAAGCACTAGTAACTTACTCCGCACCTGATACTATACACTTCATACTCACAAAAGAAAAAAGTCATAAAAGAACTAACTCTAACTGATTAGATTGCTTTGTTGACAAGGCAGCACAGCAACTTGAAAAGGATGGTTTTTAAATCAAATTGCACCAAAACGTGAAAGAGCAAAGCTAAAAAGGAAAAGTGCTGAGAAGCATGCCACATGCCCGTGTGCTGTCTTCAAGGCTGCCTGGGTTCATCTCGGCTGAGAACATGCTCCCTTTGGATTCAAGGTGGACTCCTTTGCTACACACACACACACACACACACACACACACACAGGTTTAGGTATACAGTTTTCAGGGCTCCACTCCAGACACACTTTCTTGACCCTCCATGGCTGGGCAAGGGGCTTCTCCTAGAAGAGGACTTGTGACATTTTGCTGTAACTGCCTCTTCCTACTCTCAGCTCAGGGAGAGGAAAGATTGTGCTGTCTTGTCTGCTCCCCAGAGCCTGGCTGAACACTAAATAAATCTTGTGGAAAGGATGCTCATGGAAACTAAGAGGTGAGTAAGCAGCTTCCTCAGAGACCAGATGCAGGGGCGCTGATGGACACTGGCTCCGTGGGGTGGCACCCGCCAGGAGGAAGGACAATCAGACATGCTGCTACATGGACAAACCTCAAAAACATGAGGCCATGTGAAAGACACCCGTCACAAAGGACCCAAAAGTATATGATTAGATTCAATGTCCAGAATAGGTCAATCTAGAGGGTCAGAAGATAGATGCGTGGTTGCTCAGGGCGAGGTGGGTGGTAGGACTGGGGACTGACTGCTAATGGGAAGAGTCTCCTTTTGAGGTAATACCAGTGTTCTAAAATTCAGTGTGGTGATGGTGGGATAACTCTGTGAGTACACTAAAATCCACTGAATTGTACTCTCTTTTTTGGCCACGTCATGCAGCTTGCAGGATCTTAGTTCCCCGACCAGGGATCGAACCTAGGCCCTGGCAGTGACAGTGCGGAGTCCTAACCACTGGACCACCAGGGAATTCCCTGAGCTGTACTCTTTAAGGAGGTGAACTATATGGTATGTGAATTCGATCTCAATAAAGTTATTAAAAAACTTAAAAAAAAATGAGAACCTGAGAGCACTTTCAATACACTAAAAATATTTTACTAAATTAAAAATCCTTGATTAATAAAAGGAACTCACATGATTTGCAAGGGGGATGTGACTCATAATAATGTATATGTTAGATGTTACCTAACAACGATTGCTGGGGTGGATAAAGAGAAAATTTTCACAGCCGCAAAATGTTTCTAAGTGAGGGTGAGAGAATACACCTCACCCTCGCTTAGAAACTTAGCTAACCATTCAACCAAATACTGAGAAAATAACTGAAATGCATGTGTGAATAATGGTGAGCTGCTGTAGGCATCAACATCTTCTCTCCCTGCAGGTCAAATAAGCTGCTCGCTACTGTTAACAGGGGTGATAATCAATCAGGTAAACACGGGCAGCCGGAGGAAGTGAAGACATAATGGAAAAAACGAGCACCAAACGACTTCACTGCTTTGTTGACAAAATTCCCACTTGGCTCATACCAAGCATGATGCGTTCTTAGTGGGCTTCACCGTAATTCTACTTCTAGAGTAAATGGACATTTTACAGAAATACCTTAGAAAGTCTTATCACCAAGTTTATGTTGTGGTATGTGATGGCATTATCACCACCAGCCAACAGAGAGAATAGGGGTCATACAAGTAACAGACGATCACATCTCAGAGAATACAGACTTCCTGGGAAACAGAGCTGCTTGGAAAGCTGCTGGCTGCATAATCTTCTAGAGCAGGGGGTGGGCAAAGTTCTTCCGTAAAAGGGCAGGTAGTAAATGTTTTAGGTTTTGAAGACCAATAGGCAAAATCAAAGATATTATGTAGGTGCTTACAGAGCCACTAAAAATGTAAAAACCATTCTTAGCCTCGGGTTTGGCCCATGGGCCATAGCCTACTGACCCTTGTTCTAAAGGTTACAAGTTTTAAAGAGTAGTAACTATCCAATTAGCTCCTAAATCAGGACTCTCTCTCAAACTTCCTGAGAGCCCAAAAACAGATCCCCAATGCAATCAGAATAACTAATATTTGACAGATCTTTCTGGTATATCAAGTAATTTTGCATAAATTATTTTATCCTCATGACAACCCTATTAGATAGACTGTGCACAGATCTCCCCGTCAACCCAGTGTTGATTCCTTAACTGCAAATTTCTTCCCCTTTTCATTTATATTCTGCTTTTCTATCGTGATGGCATCATGACCAGCAAAAAGGGGAATCCATGCTAAGAAGCTGCAGAGACTCCTGCAGCAACCCTGCTGTTCAAATGTTCATCATTACAGGACATTTCAGTGACTGTTCTAGAGGTGTGAATGCACAGAGGCTCGCAGAGCTTGACTGTGGCCATGTAGTCTCATGCAGTGAGGACACGCTGCCTCACCACCAGAACTCAGAGAATCCTCACCATCTCCCAACTGGTCTTCTTCCTCCAGTATCAGCTTTCTCAAGGGTATTCATGTCATGGCCAAAGTAGTCTTATTTATTTATTTGGTCGCGTTGGCTCTTAGTTGCGGCAGGCGGGCTCCTTAGTTGTGGCATGCAAACTCTTAGTTGTGGCATGCATGTGGGATCTAGTTCCCTGACCAGGGATGGAACCTGGGCGCCACCAGGGGAGTCCCCAAAGTAATCTTTATTAAAGACAAATCTAACTTACTCTTCTGCCTAAAGCCTTCACTGACTCACTACTTCTAGCAGGACAAAAGAAAAAACACCCCTCAGTGTAGCACCCCCAAGACCCCCGATGTCCTGGCCTCGGCTTTCTCCCCAGCCTCTCTTTCACTGCTTCCTCCTTAGGGGAGCCCTGAACTTAGGCAAATGCAATCACTTGTGTTCCCACAGCTGTCTCAAGCCCTTGTGCTTTTTCTCACACGGTTCTCTAGGCCTGAAATGCCTGCCCGAGTGCTGGTCTCTTCCAGATTCCCCTCAACCACACAGGGCTTTGCTGAGTCCCTCAGGGAGAACCAGGACTCTTTTGCTGGCGCAAACTCCAATAGAAACCTAGCACTTCGCCTTGACTCATCTCTCTTCCCCCAGGGGCTGCAGGCTTCCTGAAGCCAGGGCAGCGCCATTTTCTCCCTCACTGCTGCACACTGCAGTGGAACCAAGAGAGGCACAAATAAGTGGAGCACACAGCTCCTGTCCTTCAAGAATTCAAATGCTACTCGGTGAATGAATAAAGCACGAACCCATGAAAAGTTACGTAACGGTCCCAGCAGTGGAAAATGATCCGCAGCTGCTGGTACCAAAATGACTCGGCAACGTCACCGACCATGGAGCCAGCACCCCTACTGGGGGCGGGGAGCGAACCTGAGAGCAAGAAGCTGGTGGGAGTAGACTCAACGTGTGACTGGCACGCCGCCGCTACATCAACGTACAGAAGAGTGGGAAAGCTCTGCCGTGGGGGGAGATGAGAGCTGGAAGAAAGGGACCGGGCGTTATTATGTCGTCCACTCAGCCCTCATCACAGTGAGTCCATAAGCCAACGAGCCGAAAGTTTCTGCGTAGTGACCACCGTGGAAGTGTCCAGAAAGGTCATGTCACTGGGCCTGATGATGAACTTCAGGACACTGTGCACTGACCCTGTAAGCTGCAGATGAAGCAAGGTCTGCAGAGCCATCACACTGCTCACTGCCCTTTAGAGCCATGGAGGTGTATTCGCTGCAGAGCACGTTACAAGTGCTTCAGAAGTGCAACGTCAGAGTTCACTTTCAAGAACCAAGATGTGACTCCCGTGGCAATGTCCTAGGATGAGGCTGGCTGGTCAGGGCACAAGTGATGCTTGCCCTTCCTCTGCTTCCAAACCCTGCACTACTTCTTAACGTGGTGCGTGCGTTCCCGCTGAAACTCCTTTCAAGAGCGAGCCAACTCTTGCTGACTCTTGTGATCTTCTCCTCGTCATTGTCTCTGCCTGGCCTTTTTTGGGGGGTGGGAGGGTAGCCTCTGAATCTGTTGAGCACCCCCTCTCCCACTCTTCCTGAAACACTCCTCTCCCGGCTGCTGTGCTACTGAACTCTCCCGGATCCCTCCCCGCCCCCTGGAATTCCTTTCTTCCTCCTCTCTGCTCTCCCTGAACATGGGTCTCGGGCTGTCTTTAGTGGTTTGTCCTCTCAGAGGATAGCTGAATAGTTTCCAGCCAGGACTACTCACCTGTATTCAGCTGGGCTCAGTACATTAAGAAATTCTGTAAATATTTATTATGTACATATCGAGTCACTAATTCTCCAAATGTATGGGTGCCTACCACATGCCAGGCATTATTCACACATTAGAGACACAATGGAAAAGCCCCACCCCCACCCCAAGACACACCTCGGGCACAGATGGGACGTGAGTCAATGGTGAGGGGCGGGACTGGCAAGGTCAGGAAAGACGCCAGAGGCTCTAAGGACAGAGAGAGGGTCAGTGCTGCCCGGGAGGCTGGAGGAGGGGATTTCAGAAAGTTTACTCAAGAGTGAGCAAGAGTTGGGCAAGCAGAGACCGTGTGTGGGTGAGATGGGGTGCAGTGGGGAAGTCGGTACAGGGGAAGTTTGTTGTTGGCAGAGGGAAGGGTAGATGAAGAGGCAAGAAGTGAGAAACAACACGGGGCTGACATGAACTGTGAACAGTTCGGAGTGATTAGCCCGAGGCTGCTGGGGGCCGGGGGAAGGCAGGGGCTAAAAAGCAGGCAGGGGCCTTGTGTAGCCAGCAGAACTGCCTTGTAGGCTCAGGAGGGCCTCGGAAGGACTTTGGTGGGAGTGAGACAATCAGGTTTGTGTCTTCACAGAGCTCGCCCTGGGGGCTGGAGTGTGGGGCAGGGCCGGGAGAGGGGGGCAGTTGTGACAAGCTTTTATTAGGTGAGTGACATCGGTGGCCTGAACTAAGGCAGGGGGATGAAGAGAGAGGGAGTGGTGGGTTTACAGCGAGAAGGTAGACTCTCTGGGGTGCAGGTGAGGGAGGCGACACGAAGGACACGGATGCAGGAGGGAAGAGTCCAAGGGGAAGCCACAGTGTTCTGGTTTGGGCCCCTGGGTGGACGATGGTGCTTTCCATCCGGGAGGGAGTGAGACAGAGAAGCCAATTTAGCAAAGCAAGGGTAAATTTCCGGTGCCTGTGGGGCATTCAAGTGGAGATGCCCGGCAGGCAGTAGGATATTTAGGTCTGGAGCCCAGGAGAGAGGAGGTCTAGACCATAGGTCTAAGTCTGGGAGCCATGAGCTTAGCACAGAGGGGAGAGCCATGGACTGCGAGTGTGCAGGGGGAGAGATCAGCGGGCTGGACCTCAGCGGACAATGCCGGTTAGGAGCCCAGTGAGGAGCTGGCCATTATCCCGGCCAGGCATTCACAGAGCAGAGCGCTGGATTTCTAAAATCTCCTGTTGGTCTTTTCCTCCATGGTCTCTCCTTTCTCCACCCATCTCACATGCTGCAATGAAAGGAATTTCTCTGAGATACCTGTCCTACCTTTACAACTGACTAAACCACTTTTGACAGCCTCCAATGTCAAAATCCAACTCTGCCGTCGGGTTGAAAAACACCTCCCTCGATTACAGTCTCTGTGTTACTTCTCTCTGTCACTAGGTACCCTACCACCTCAGCCCCCCATGTCTCCTCGAGGCCTTCCCCTTTCAGGCCTCCTTATCACCTCCACGCCTCCCTCCCTCTGGCTAGTCCTCTCCTCTGGGATGACCTGCCTCATCCTCTCCACCCGCGCCACATCCTGCCCATCCTTCTAGCCCCTGAAACCTCCTCTCACAGTAACAGGACCCCCAGTGGCGCCTTCCTGGGTGTCTTACTGCCCCACGCACTCCGGTCTATATTTCACCGTTCTTGGATATTTCTCTAATTCAAGTGTATCTGCTGAGCTCCCTGGCGCTGATCACAAAGTCATTAAGGGAAAAGACAGGTTTTTCACTTCTTAGGTGCCCACCGAGTCCCCACCAGTCTTGGTCACTGTCTCAATAATGACCACTGGCTGACTGCGACCGCAGAGCCAAGTGCGGAGCACAGGCGGGTAGGCGACAGCGAGCACAAAGCAGCAGCTGCCGGGCGGCGAGACAGAAGCAGGCAAAAGACGCGCAAGGGAATTACACTCAAACAAGACTTCGGCGTTATTCTGGAGTGCTTGCAATTAAAAACTGCAAACAGATCAATCTAATGTACAGTAACTAGGAAGTGATTGGTTTTTTGACCAAATAAATTCTGGGTTCTATGAAAAACATTTGAAAACCCACAGTTTGTTAACAAGTGAGACTTATCTTAAATGCAATAACAGAATTTGAGAACGCCTACAGTAAGATACAAGGACACTAAAACAATCAAAAAAGGTATTTTAAAAACACAGAAGATGGAAGCACAAGTTCTAACTTTGATTGAACACTAAACTTGGCATTGAGTTTCCTGACAGCCAAAGTAAAAAAGGAAAGGAAAAAAACCAACAACACACACACACACACACAGAGGCCCTGGAATCGGACACATCTGGGCCCCTAGTCTGCAGCCCTGCCGGCAGCTGTGTGTCTCTGGGCAGACCGGCATCCCCGAGCCTCAGGGGACACGGAGGAGACAGCTGTGTTTCTCGAGGCCGACGCTGGGAAGAAATGAGGAGGGCACTGAGTAAGCCCCGGACTAAAGAACCACACGCTCTTCTCTCCAGCACAATGAGAAGTCTGCGGCAAGAGCCCAGGGGCTGGGATTCGGAACTGTGGGCAAGACTGACCTCGGAAAGTGGAAGAGCCTGCCACGCGGCGGGGAGAGTCACAGACCAAAGGACGTCACTTCACAGCTGCCCGGCTGGAAGGCCCTCTCCAAGAGGGCGGGGATTTTGGTCTGGTTTGGTCATGGATGCTTGGGCTGTGCAACCCGGCAGATACTATGATATTCAAAGTATCTGTGGTGGGGAAGACACCGGGTGGAGTCTGCAGTGAGCCACAGAGGACCACCATGATGCGGACGCCCAGGGCACTGGAGCACGGGCACACATACACAGCAGAGAATTACACACTTTCGAAACACTGCTGCTGGAGCCTGGGGGACAGGAAGTGCCTGACCACGGGTACAGAGTGATCGCGTGGTCAGAAGTGTGAGACCTACCAAGTTCTGTGATCAGGTGCGATGAAAGAAAGCCATCGTCCGACGTAAGTGGTGTATCCAGGGTCAGCACGAGCAGGGTGGGGGGCGCAGGCGAGCTGCACAAGCAGGTCCACCAAGACCACCATGTCGATAACCTCTGTTGCATAAAAACCTCTTCTCCAGTTCACACCTCCTGCTACATGGGGGTGGGTCCCTAACCACCAAGTGACAAGGAGGAAAATGGCCAAATTCGGTTCATGGATGGGTTGGCTTGGTACACAATTGAAAGCTGAAAAGAGACCATGGCTGCACTACAGCTCCACTCAGGGATCACCTTGAAGAACAGTGACAGGGACTAATGCTCCCAATGGGTAGAGCTTGGGCAGTGCATTTGGTCGCCCGCTTTGCATGGAAAGAGAGGTGGCCTGAGGTAAATAACACCTAGGGACTCACTGGACGTGGTGAATGACTTGGTTAGGTGGTCAGGGGATGGGAAGGTAGGGGACAAGGAGGCCTGGGAAGAGTCATGTGGGTCCAGCCAAGGAACAGGCATGAAGCGTGACATCTGGGTTCCAGTGTTTACCGTGAACATCCAGCACAGAAGAGAGAGACAGGATGACTTGGCAGACTGACGTCAGCCAGCCTCTGTCACCGGCCATCCCAGGGCTGGCAGGTGAACAGAGCAGCCAAGATGGCCAGGAAGGAGCCCCACTGTGCATGGGCCCCACTCACTAACGTGGACTTAGCTTCCAGGGTAACAGAAAGCAGTGCTGAGCCCTGATACGTACGCCACCACCCATCAAGGAGAACCAACAGTCATAGAGCCAGGTAGACTATACTGGGCCCTTTTCAGTCTGGAAGGGGCACCATTATGGACTGAAACATGCCCCCCAAAAACTCACAGGCTGAAGTCCCTAACCCCCAATGTGACCATATTTGGAGACAGGGACTTTAAACAGGTAATTAAGGTTAGATGAGGTCATAAAGATGGGGACCTCCCTAATCCAATGGGACTGGTGTCCTTATAAGAAGGGACACCAGGAACACGCAGGCGCCAAGAAAAGGCCATGTGAGGACACAGCAGGAAGGCGGCTGCCTGCGAGCCAAGGACAGTCCTCACTAGAAACCAACCCTGACGGTATCTTGATCTTGGACTTCTAGCCTCTAGAACAATGAGGAAAAGTTTGTTACTGAAGCTGCCCAGTCCGTGGTACTCTGTTCGGGCGACCTGTGTTGACTATTACAGGCAGCAATTCATTTTACCTGGAACTGACACCTTTTCTGGTTATGGGGCTGCCTGCCCTTTCTGTCGCTAAGCACCACCTCTGTGGGTTGACAGAGGGCATGAGGTACCGACCAGGGTTCCAGATGACATCACATCAGACCACAAGGCCCGCTTTTAGCAAAGAGGGCGCGGCAGTGCCAAGACCACGGGATACACTGACCCTCACACAGCACGACCCAGGCGCTACCAGCTCGCCAGACCAATGGGTAGCCAGGTGAAGGTGGGAGTAAGACGCCAACCTGGAGATGGTACCCGCCAAAGACAGCGCTTGAGGCTCTAGTGTGCAGTACAGACCCTAAATCAACCACCTTCACACGGGTGCTGTGTCCCCAGTAGGCGGAACACATGGCTCTTGTAAACAAGGGATGGAAGGAGAAGTGGCCCTGACTATCCTCCCTCAAGGTGACCCACTTGGGGAATCTGGGCTTCTCGTTCCACAACTCTGGATTCCGTGGTTTACAGAGCTCGGCTCACAGGAAGGGAACGCTTCCATCGGGGACGAAGCAAGAATACCGTTACATCTTAAGTTACAGCTGTTGCCCAGTTTGGGCTCTTGTGCCAAAAGACTGGCAGGCAAGGAAAGGAGTCATTATCCTGGCAGGAGTAATTAATCCTGACCACCAGGAAAAGCTACGGCCACGGGCACAGAAAGGGGAGGGAAGATCATGGGCGGCACTCGGGTGATCTGCGAGGGCATCTCTTGTACTTCCTCACCCAGTTTCTACAGTAAACAGACAAGTGCAGCAGCCACAGCTGGGAAGTGCTTGGAGACTGGGGACCCAGACCCCACAGGGATGACAGCATGTGTCGCTTTATCACGTAAGCCTTCCAGCCAAGGGTGCGGACTCTCAAGTGGACAACAGACGACGGAGATGGTCATCAGTGTATCCTCGAGGCCGGCTTCAGCAGAAGGGGATGCAGTCTGTCCTGCTGACCTTCCTCTTGAAGGTTTCTCCTGGGAAAAAAGCACCACTGCAATCTTGGAGGTGTTGCTCCGAGAACTTAAGTAAAACAAGAAGATCCAAGCAGCACGAGGGGCGGATGCTCTGGACGGGTCTGCGACCCAGATCCTCCCCCTCCTTCAGGACCAGCGCTCCATCTTCCAGCTGCCGGGGGGCGGGCACCTGATGGTTCTCAAGTAACATCTGCTCTGTGGATGGCGTGCACCTGGGGAGAGGCGCCTGCAATCTGCGCCAACACCTTTCTGAGTCTGGGACGACTCGGAAGGTCTCTCGCAACTCCGGGGCTTGGGCACCGTAAGCTTAGCTCGGGCCTTCTCTGTGACTGGGGCTCGAAGTCTCCCTCTGCCCTTCACCACCACCCCCCAAAGATGCTCATCCTGACGGCATTCTCCGATTCACTTCACACATGAGAGTCTGCCTGGGGACACCAACCTCAGAAACACAACCTCTCATTTTGCTCATGAGCACAAGACCACAGCTATCTACCAGGGAATCTCCCCCCAGGTAGCCTGAAGGTACCTCAGTCAATGTATTTCCCATCGCCTGCTCTTCTGATGTTGGTGGGATGGTGCTGTCATTGATCCCTCTCCTTGGCTAAGCCAGAAACCTCAGGATCATACACTACTTCTTTCTCTCCCTCATAGCTCTGTCCATTCTATCAGAAAATATTTATACTCATTATTACTCAGTTTTTTGGACACCGGCTGTTCTGAGTTCTCATACTTTTCATTATTTCCTCTGTTTCCTCAAAGGATCTACCTCTTCCTCCTGCTAAATGCAGGCTTAGCCTATAGCCTACATTCATCCTGGATGTGATTCTCCTACAGGACTCACCTCCCAACCCTACACACTTAATCCATGACCTGCACCTACGGCTCTGACCTCTCCAAGAGTGATGTCTGTCCTCCATGTTCAACTACATCAGGGGCACCTTTATTGTATGTTCCAGAGTCACCTCAAATTCAAATACACCTGTAGGGAATAGCCTTCACTTCTCTCTTTTACCTTCAGACTCGGCCCATTGATAAGGGGCCCCCTTCTTCCCACCCCAGATAGAAACTCTGGGACCCACCTCTCCACTGACGTCCAGGGACATCACATCTGATTTCACTTTCCAGACCACACGCGATGAAGACCTACTTCTCACACGCAATGCAGGCAGGAGATCGGGAGATGGCAGGAGAGAACAGAACTCTCTCTCATACCCCAGAGGGTAAAGGGGATGGAGACAAGAAACGAGGAACCCAATGCACTGGATCACAGAAGTGCCAAAGAAGGACCAGGTATGAGGTTTCAGCCTGACGCAGAGTAACCCTGGGAAGACCAGTGTGGTGTTGGATTGCTTGGATAGAGCAGTTTTTGTGGATAAATGCTCAGTATTTCCTGACGATTAACGACAAGGCTAAGAAAACAGAGAATTTATCTGATCTACTTGTTGGTTGTTCCCTTGAAAATTTTCTTACCTTCATATTCTCCATTGCAACCAAGGAAAATCAAGAAGTTTGACATTCGCTCTTCAGTCCAGAGCACACAATAATAAGCATTTTAACAGGAAGACACTGTGGCTTTTACAAGATGATAAAAACAGATAAATATCCCGTCTTGTTAACTAGGCTTGGTGTTTCTCTAAGAAATCATGCTTATCTAATAGAAGTGGAGCAAGAATGTCCAGTCTGACCAGTCTTTCAGCTGCAAGTTACTTTTTTTACCTTAAAAAGAAAACACTAACAATAGCCACTATCAGAGACCTACATTCCACTTGGAAACATGTCAAGGTATCTATGATACGATGCACAGGAATGAAATGCAGACTCTACCACACATACAGTCTCAAAGGAGAAGTTTACGCAGGCCCCTGAGTATTTCTGAATTTTCCATTGTGGTTATTGTTTACCTGCTGCTGTCTTTGCCGCCTCACTTGTGCAAACTGTGACAGCATCAGCTGCCGGTCCAGCAGCTCCATCCTCTGCTGTCTCTGAATGTCTACCGTGGCCCCCATCCCGATTCTGGCCTCGCTGGTGGGTTCTGAAGATGAGAAGATGGGCTCAAGTGTCCAAGAACAGAACTTTGCCATCCAGCTGGGGACGCAGAGCACCTCATGAACTTGCAACATTTTGCTGTTGTAGCAGAGCCCGGAAATCTAAAAGAAAAAGCGTCCAACTGGATTGTTGAAATGTCATAAAATGTTAAAGAACATATTTAACATAGAAATCAATAACCGCAAAACACTTCAGATGGTGTTTTCCTTCACTGTTGTAGTGTTAGGTGACAACCAGAACTCCTACCAGGTTGCAGGATACTAAGCAGCACAAACCAACAAAAAAATGAATTTACTCAGTAAACAAATGTGTTTTTATTAAGTTAGAAGAGACAGCAAAATCCTAACTATTTAACACTCAAAGTACTGGTACAATATTTAAAAAAACAATGCTGTCTTTTGAAAAAAAGCCATGAAATATTTGATTATCAAAACACTTTCACACTGTACTAACTCTGTGGTTATTCTCATTGGCAGATGGCCATCAGAGAGAGATACTGAGAGAAAACAACTTTGATATTCGATGATGTGACCCAGCATCAGTATCAAATATGTAAATACAATACATTTATCAGAAAATAAAGACTACCTAAAATGTATACAGTTGTTTTAATAAAATTTGCAAGTATTTTTCCTAGATTTTAAAATCCTTGCCAATAGTTAGCAATTAACAATTCTGTTTACGAATAAGGCTATTTTTCATCTTTAAGGCAATTTATATGGTAAGAGAAGTCTCAGGAGTCTCTATGGTTTCCTAGGTAAAAATGAGAATGGCTATTCCTTTGTTAAAGACAAATCTTTAATTTTGTGAATTTGATTCTTAGGATAAGTTATTCACACCAAATTAAAACATATTTGACCAATTTCTGTCTAACAAGAGAAAAGTACACTTTAATGTTTTACTAATAAAACTTAAATTAACTAATTAGGCAAAAATTTATTGAGCATCTGCTATATACCAGGTGTTGTTCTAGGCACTTAAAGTATAGCAGAAGACAAGATAAATAAAGCCCTACTCTTACAGAGGTAATCGTAATCAATACAGAGATTGGACAGTAAACAAGCAAACACACAAAACAATTCCAGACAAGATCTATGAAGGAAATAAAATAAGGTGACTTGGAGCAAGGACCTTCTTTAGGTCGGGTGGAAGTGACACTTGAGCAGAGTTCTTAAGGATAGTGAGGTGCCAGTGATTTGATGAACTGGAGGAAGAACGTTTCAGGCAGAGAAAACAGTGAGTGCAATGCAGGAATGAGCTTGGGAGTATCCATTAGAAATCTTAGTGGAGCTATCAAGAGGGTTGTTGGATATAAAAATCTGGAACTCAAGAGAAAAGTTTGCAGAGATAAAGATCTGGGAGTCAGTGGTATAAGACTGTGTTTAAAGCAACAGGACTACAGGAGATAATGAGGGCGGGGGACGTTATTACAGAGGAAAGAAGAGGACTTAGGACTGAACCCAGGGTACACCAGCATTTTGTGGATGGACAGAGTAGGAGAAGCCAGGAAAGAAATCTGAGAAGGGGCTGCCAGTGAGAAGAAGGAAAACTAGGAGAGTTTAGTACCACTGAAGCTAAGAGAACAGTGTTTTAAGATGGGAATGGTCAGCTATGTCTAACGTAGCCCAGAGTTCAAGTAAGACAGAGAGAGGAAGAAGATGACTGTTGGATTTGGCAACATTAAGAACCGTCTTGGTGCAGTGGTAGGAGCAAAAGACACACTGGAGGAGGCTGAAGAGTGAATGGAGAAGGACTTTTGGTTTCAAATAATCTCTATGCTACTTCTCTCAAAAATGGTACAAAACAACTAAGAAAACAAAAACAGAAACAAACTTCACATTCACTGAAACTAGAAAGCATCTGTAATCCTCAACCACACTAACAAAATGGAAAACACATTGAGTAGTTAGAAATACTTAGCATATGAGAAGGGTAAATCCAAACGAGGGAGAGGGTCCCACCCACCGCCCCCACCCCCCGCCACGGACTCAGGGATTAGAGGCACCAGGTACTGTGAAGGTGGGAGTGAAGTGGAGGGTCACAGAACTCTGTGCAAGAAGCAACTCCAATGCCCCCCCTCACCCAGCAGAGCCCCCATCTACCCTCTCCCTTCTCTACGGGGAGAAGGTAAAAGCTCTGCAGGGCCTGCATCAAAGAGGCTCTGGAGCGGGCAGAGCAGGCCAACAGCGGAGGCCGGGGGCTCTACACATGTGGACTTCATACAGACAGAGAGGCCTTCCGTGTATGTCTCACAGAACTTCCAGAAGAAGACAACAGAAGAAATATAGGAAGAAAGGGACTATATTTCAACAGATAATAGCTGAGTTTTCCAGAATTAATAAAGAATATAGATACTCAGATTGAAAATGCAATAGTCCCAAGGTGGATAACATAATGAAATTTATATCTAGATCCATTATAGTGAAACAGAGAAAGAAATCCTTAAAAGTGTGAAGAAAAAAGAACAAAAGAGCGTAGCTCATTATATAAGGGTAAGTCACAACCCACAGCAGTCGCACGCTGACAGCGCACCCTGAGGAGAATTCAGGGTGAAAAATCCGGATGAGGCACTCTGTGCTTTAGATAAACACGCCCCTAGAGGGCTAGATGCATATCTCAGGAAGAATTTCAATGACCCCAGATTCTTGCACCTTCACATACAAAGAAAAGCACTAAAATTAACTTGAGATTCTGCTCTTTCTGATTGGCGGTAATCTTTGACTGAGATGTATGCTTGACTAGATGTATTTCACAGCCAAAAAATTCATAATTTGTTATACTGGCGCCTCCCCTACTTCTTTGGAGCGGTTCCTCAGAGCTATGGCCCAGGCTACAGTCCTCAGTAAGACGCTGAATAAACCTTAAACTCACAACTCTTATGTTGTGCGCTTTTCTTTAAGTCAACAAAAGTAACCAGAGATCAAATACTGACTGCCTAGAGGAAGGAAAAACAATGAGCTGCGAGCAGACAACAGCAACAAAAACAATGAGATACTTAGGAATAAATTTAATAAAAAATATATAAGGCCTTTATAGAAAACTAAAAAACTATAATAAGGGACATTAAAAAAAACCTCTAGTAATAAACAAAGATATCATAACATCACATCTACGAATGGGAAGATGCAAAATTGTTAAGACATCAATTTTCACCATATTAATATATATATATTCAATATAATACCAAAGAGACTCTTGGGGTTTTTTGGTTGGAACTTAAATAACAATCCTAAAATTTGTATGGAATATTAAGGTTTAAATTTTTAGAAACATAATGTTGGGAAAAAGAGGCTGGACCCAAAAGATTGCATACATTATGACCCCACTTTGTAAATGGATCAGTCAAGTGGAAAAACCATAAAGCGAAGCATGGCGGTGATGACCATCTGCGGTGCGCCAGGAGAGCAGTCACAGAAGGGAGGGGCACCGGGGCTCCGGGGGCCGGCAGTGCTCTGACCTGCACAGGGTTTTGCGGGTGCGTCCGCTTCATAGTGATTTGTTTGGCTTCATAACATTTATAGTTGACGCACAGTTGGGTGTGTGTTATGTATCACAATAAAAAGATTTAAACATAAAGAATAAGTGATCCAGAAGAGTCAAGATAATTTTTGGGAAACATAATAAGGCCTATCAGATTTCAAAGTATGCTATAAAGTCTGAGTGATTAAAACAGTGTGGTCTTTACGGAGAGCTACTCAAATCGATGTAAAGAGCAAGAGCAGAGAAAAAGACTCGAGTACAAGGCACCTGGTTCACAGCAGAAATGGGTGCGTTAAACGGGAAAAAACATACACGGGCCACACATAAGGATAAAGACAAAACAGCTCTCCCTTCCTGACACCACACATAAATTCCCAATGGATTAAGGACACAAATATAATTTATAAAACTGTAAATCTTTCTGCACAAAATACAGAAGGAACATCTTTTTGGCACTGGGATGAGGACGGATTTTTAAATAAGAAACATAAAGCCCAAACTATAAAAGAAAACACACATTCATCTACTTTACAATTTAAAAGCTACAGTGGGGGACTTCCCTGGTGGCGCAGTAGATAAGAATCCACCTGCCAATGCAGGGGACACGGGTTTGAGCCCTGGTCAGGGAAGATCCCACATGCCGTGGAGCAACTCAGCCCGTGCGCCACAACTACTGAGCCTGCGTTCTAGAGCCCGTGCTCCTCAACCAGAGAAGCTACTGCATGCCCGCACACCACAACGAAGAGTAGCCCCGCTCGACGCAACTAGAGAAAGCCCGTACACAGCAACAAAGACCCAATGCAGCCAAAAACAAACAAACAAATAAATAAAAGCTACAGGGGGCCAAAAGTTACCATAAATGAAGGGAAACACGACAAGAGCTTGGGAGAAGGTCCTTAGGATTCTTGTCCTCAAGAAAGGTAGCGTCAGAACATAAAGAAACTATCCATTTGTAAGAAGACAGTCAACCCAACTCATAAAGCAGATGAAAAGGCAATTTCAGAAAAGGAAATTCCAATGTCCAACAAGCACATGAATGGACGTTTATCCTCACTTGCCTTCAGAGAACTGCAAATCTTCACTGAACAATGTTAAACATAATAAAAATTAGCAAAAATGGAAAAACCTGGTTTCAAGTTTTCGTGAGGATGAGGGGGAACTGAGAATTCTCCCACAGTCCTGAGGGAAGGCAAAGTGGCCCGACCACTGGGGAGAGCAATTTGACAATACCCAGCAGAGCCGCCAAAGGTATATTTCAGGAAATTCTCAATTGCAAAGCTCTGTGTAACAGCTAGGGAACAGTGTCCCAGGAGAGGAATGGTTAAAGAGTGGTTTATTCATCCCACAAAATACTAAACAGCAGTTAAATACACTCGGTGTACATGTATTAATATGTTTCTAAAAAGGTATTACATATTGTATTCATCTTTTTGCAAAACTTCAAAACACAACATGCTAGTATTTACTGCTTATGGACACATACTCATGTAGTAAGTACAGAACCACGGAATGTGGTTTCTTCAGCAGCAGGATGATAAGGGAAGAAGGAAGGGGAGGCGTCGGGGGCAGCACTCTCTGTAACAAATATATATATATGTAATAAAGAAAGAGACAGGAAGTAAATATGGCAAAAATATATAATGAATTGGAGGCGAGGAAGTAAGGATTCCTTTTCTGAAGATCTGGATAAAAAGGAAGATAGAAAATGGACCTGTATAACAGCAAAATCACACTGATTTAGCTGAAGATAGCAAAATGTTGTTATAAATATAATGAAATATGAAAAAAATTGATCAAATCAGAACTGTGAGATTTGAATTAGGTGAAAAATTAAACACTTGTATTTTTTAGTCTCAAAGCGATTGTGAATTTGTCCACTTGTCCAGAGTTGTGTTAACTTCATGTATTTGGAAAATGTTGGTGTATTTGGAAGCTGTCATTAGGCACACATACACTGCCCCTTTTATCATAATAAAGAATCCCTCTTTGCTCTGAGTAATACTCATATAGAAATCTATTTTGTCTTATATTAATATGGCCATTTCAGATTTCTATTTCCATGATTAATCTTTCTTCATTCTTTTTCAACCCTTTTTGTGTCTG
The DNA here is from genome assembly GCF_039906515.1 of Pseudorca crassidens. Taxonomy (NCBI): domain Eukaryota; kingdom Metazoa; phylum Chordata; class Mammalia; order Artiodactyla; family Delphinidae; genus Pseudorca; species Pseudorca crassidens. The sequence continues at coordinate 12,049,232 of NC_090313.1, forward strand.
TGTTTAAAGTGTGTCTTGTAGACGCCATATAGCACTTTCTTACTTTTAAATCCAGTCTGACAATCTCTGCCTTTTGATTAATGTGTTTACCTATTCACACTTAATATACTTACCTGGACATAGTTGAATTTTGCTGTTTGGTTCTATCTCATTTGCTTTTTGTTCCTCTTTTCTTACTTCCTTTTGTGTTGAGCAAATATTTCTTAGTATTTCATTTTAATTTGTTTAATGGAATTTTGTTAGCAATATCTCATATTTTTTTCTTGTGTTTGCTCTAGGGATTACAATACACACATAATGTGTTTAGAGTTAATACTGAATTACTTCAATTAAAATATAGGAAATTTCAAGAGTATAATTCCATTTAACATCACCCCCATTCACTGTGCTACTTTTCTGTCTTAATTATGTTATACCTATATACGTTATAAACCCATTAATACAGTGTTATTTATGCTTTATGAAATCATATACCTTTTAAAGAAATACAGAAAAAAATAACGACAATGTATAATTGTTGCCTGTACTTAAGGAGCTCACAATTTAGTAAGGGGGCGGGTTCTTAATGGGGGGGGTTTGGTCATAGATTCCTTCAGGGAATTGATGAAGGCCGAAGATTTTCATTCTCTTGCCCATATCTATCCCCTCACCATCACATATACAGTTATGAAATTATGTGTTCAATATTAGTAGGAACGTCCTATGAAGAATTAGGACATCCTACCCAGTAATAAACAAATGCACGGCTGCAAATTCTGGCGGGGATAAAGTAGGGCTTTTGTGCTCATTGGCTTAAAGTTCTATTCTAAGGGTTACTTATTTGAATGTATGCTCTGGAAGGGGAAGAATTTTGGTTGGTTTTGATCACTGTTTTGGCTCTGCATCTAGAAGAGCACCTGCTGGGAGAATCGTGAATGAATGAATAGTCCAAAAAACCCCCAAAATGTCATCTTAGATTCTTTTAAAGAAAATTGGAAAGGTGCCAGTAGATACACTTTTTTGGTCCTAAGTTCATATTTCCCATGTGACAAAAAGGTAGAATTCACCTGTCCACACCTCTGATACACCAGCATGACCCCAAGCTGTCAGACAAATAAAGTGCTACTGTAAAATGTTTCAGGTGGTGAAATTAAAATTCATATTTTAAGGCAAGAAAAGAAAAATTTAAACACAAAATTTTCTCTGCCCGTTTTGTCCTCCTCCACCTCCTCTAGTGTGCTCTGTGCATCTGCATTATGTGTTAGCCAGACCTACCCTACGGCAGAAATACCTGCTCAACCACAATGCTCAATCTTTCTCCTTCTGGCGCTACTATGTAACTCCTCAGATGATAACACTCCTTACTCAATCCTGTAAATGGTCACAATGACCCACCACTTGCCTTGTACACGCAGACACCTTAGATGAACTTTATGTACAATGCCAACATATCATTTTCCTTAGAGATTGGTGCAGAATAGACTGGTCAGACAACCTGGGGAGATACTGGGCTGCACCTTAGCTCTTAGTTTAGATACTGACTTATGACCTTATTAATTTTACTGGCTATATTACTTGTATTCTGCCTATTTTACAAGATTATTGTTTTTTTGCATTACCAAATGTGTGCTAAAATAAATGATGATTAGGTGACTTGAAACCACTGACCAAACATACAGTCCTATAAGATCAATGATTGTAACAGTGTGACTCTGGATACGGGAAGAAGCAACAAGAGGGAACCATTTCCTAGACCATAACAGACTAGTGAGACAGGAGGTCCAGAGGCTTTTGGCTACTGTTAACAGGGCCTAGTCCAGTAATAGCACTGAGTAGCCTATCAATGAAATCCTCCTCTGACCTGGGAATGAGCATTCCTAAGCACAGTGGGAAAAACTGGTCACGAAATGCCTCCCAAACCTTAGTCAATACTAAGACTGAAAGGGAAGGGACTGTAGAATAAACAAAGTTGCCCACCATCCAGTTCTCCAAGAATCAAGTCATTAGCCACTGCAGTCGCTGACCTACAGCAAGTAGCACACTCTGAAAGGATTTCAAGGCGAAGTTCAGGATGAAGCACTTTGTGCTCTGGGAAAACTGACAGAACTGGATCTTAAGACAGTTAGATATTTCAGGAGAAACTGTTGTAAACTTAGTTTCCTGCACCTCTGCATACTTAGAAAAACACTAAGACCATTAGCTAAGGTATCTGTTCCTTGCAAATAGCAGGAGCCTTCTAGTAAGATGTGTGCCTGACTGCATGTGCTCCTTCGTCACAGTCACACGTGTATCGGCCTCCCCCTTCTCTCTGCGGAAGTTCTCAGAGCTCTCTGAAAGGCTGTCTCCTGGGTTATAATCCTTGGGTTGGCTCAGATAAAAATTTCCATGCTTTCTTAGATTGACTATTGATTAATTTTTTGGTCAACACAGGTATTCACACAAAGGATTAAAATATAAAGAGCTTTAAGAATTTAGTTTCCTATAAATATTTGATAATCACATTACCAACCCTTCTTATCCTGGGACTTCTGAATGATAGTTTTCTTGAAACCCCCAGAGTTTGTGAAAAAAGAGGCTTTAAAAATAGACCACCTGCTGGGATTTGCAGTGTCAAGAGGCCAGGGGAAATCCTAAGGGAGAGGTCTGGCAGGCCCTCAGAGCCCGGAAGCCCAAGATCAAGCTGAGAGGCCCAATGGCAAGGGATGAAGCAGTGGCAGTGATCTCGGGCAGGCCAGGACTCAGGGCCAGGATGCTCAGATACAGTGGAAATGAACAAGCGGGCTGTGTCTGTGAAGGGCAGGGAGAGCTGGAACCAGAGCATTCAAGCAGCAGGAGTTGGGAACCCCGGCCAGGTAAAGGGTCCCAGAGGTGAAGCAACCAGAGAGCATTCCGGACCTCTTGCAGTTGAAAGTCCAGGCCAAAGGGAATAAAGAATTTAATTTGCTGTGTGGAAACATGTGAAACTCCCTTGATTACAGAGAGTAAACCTCAACTGTCCTCTGGTCTTGTTTAGTGTTAGCATGAAACCACAGCCAGCGGAGATGAGAAACCATGACCTGGCACCAGCACTCAGGTTTCTGTTGATCTCCTTCTCCAGTCACCTGTGGCTGAACAAAAGCCTACCTGGCAAACTACACTGCCAGGGTCCTAGTGAACCACAGTCCCAACATTCAAGAAACTTGTCATCTAATGGGACAGTAGGACAAACACAAGGGGCTGCTTTCCTGGGGGAGAGCATTGCCATCACAAGATAAAGAGGAGCTGAGGGAACAAACGTTCCCTTGTATCTGGACCCCTTCATGCAGACTTCATATTCACTCAAGTCCCGAGGAAACCAGGCCCACTGAGGCCTCACGTATTCATTCAACACATATTTTACTGAACTTCTATAAGGTGCCAGGCTGTGTTCTAAACACTGGGATACAGCAGGAGGCAAAACAAAGAAAATCCCTGCTCTAACGAACCTTACATTTTCCTGTTCCTTCTCCTTCACTGAAAAACACTAAAGAAAGAAGGAAGGAACTTTGGAAATTACTCATTTTATTCTGCAAAGAGTATGTACACAAGTTAGAAACGCCCCAAGTTATTTGTGCCACTTGTGATTAATTATGAAATGACTGTTGTTTTCGTGACAGAGTCATGTGGCGTTAAGCACTTATTGAAAGAGTCTTGCTAGCTTGTTCTTTGTCAAGTACAAGAGTGATTCAGATGAATTTCCCATAGCCCTCTTTTCTCTTTCAATATTATTTTAAAGTATCTATTTAAACACTGGGTATCCTTCTGATTCTTGAAAAGTTGAATACGAATAACAGAATTAATTAACAGAATTAATTAAACTAATAATAGATTATTTGTTTCTAACAAATTGTCTTAGAAAGCTGCTCTAAGCTTTTTCTTTCAGAAAATCATGCGTCAAGAGGATTAGGTTAACTGCATAAAGCAGAAAACTGCAAATAACAGTGGCTTAAATACAACAGAAATTTATTTCTCCCTCAGGTTAGAAAAGCTCCAACCATCTTAACTGCATTCCAGGCAGCGGGGAGAAGAAAATGAGGAAGAACAAAAGGACAAAAGGCTACTTTAAGGAGCCTTCCTAGAAGTCCCACCAATACGTATGTTTATAGCTCATTAGCCAGGATGCCAGGATTTAGTCTGATAGCCATACCTAGATGCAAAGGAGACTGGAAAACGTGATCTTTTAGTTGGCGGCCCTGCTGCCTCAAATAAGATGAAGGTTCTGTTACGAAGGAAAAAAATACATTGGGAGACAGCTAGAGTCTCTAGCACATGGAAAAAAGTCTTAATCAAATGCTAAAATGTAAATACCTTTGAATTTCCCTTTCAACAAGGAGACCACCTCCCTTTAAACTTATATTCACTTTCATAAACTGATTCAACAAACTAAAATCGAGGGGAAAACAGGCTTATGTTAAAAATTTGCTTCTTACATTGGACTAAAAATAACAAATTAAAAATGAATGTAAAGATCAAGAACAACTTACACATTTACAGATAGAGACTCAACAGGGAAAAACGAAATCCTTTTTTAAGACCAGGAACAAGGCAAGGATGTCTATTCACCACTCTTATTTAACATTATACTAGAGGTCTTAGCTAGTGCAATAGGCAAGAAAAATAAAAGGCACAGATTAGAAACGAAGAAGTAAAACATATAAACCAAACCTATTTCCTGATGACTTGATCATATATGTAGGAAACCATAAGGAATCCACAGAAACAACAAATTCAGCAAAACTACAGTATACAATAGCAATATATAGAAATCAACTGCGTTTCTATATACAAGCAGCAAACAAAATAACTCCATTTAAAATAGCATCAAAACCCCACAAAAAGGAATACATTTAATGAAAGATGTGTAGGGCCTGTACATCGAAAATTTAAAAATTAAAAAGGGGAATTAAAGAATTACTAGAAAAATGTAGACATATTATGTTTATGAATTGGAAGACCCAATATTGTTAAAATAGTTGTACTAGTTATCTATTACTGACTAACAAATTACCCAAAACTCAGTGGCTTAAAACAATAAGCATTTATTATATGTACAGTTTATGTGGGTCAGAAATCTAGGGACTGCTTAGTTGGGTGGCTGTAGCTCAAGGTCTCTCATGAGGCTGCAGTCGAGATGTCAGCCTACCTGCCTTCATCTGGGACTCCTGACTGGGGCTGAAGGACCAGCTTCTAATGTGGCTCAGAAACACAACTGGCAAGTCAGTGCTGACTGCCGGCAGGATGCCATCATTCTTTGCCATGCAGACCTCTCCACAGGGCTGCTTCAGTACCCTTGTGACATGGCAGCTGGCTTCCCCCAGAATGAGTGACCTGAGAGGGAGCAGGATAGAAGTAACGTGCCTCTTATCATCAGCCTTTTGGAGTCACACTCCATCCCGCCATATTCTATTCATTATAAGTGAATCGCTAAGTATAGCCCACACTCTAGAAGAGGGAAATTAAGCTCCATCTCTTGAAGTATAAAATAATCTGTGGCCATATTTTAAAATATCAAAATGGCAATCCTTCCTAACTGATCTATAGTTTCAGTGCAATCTCAAGCAAAATATTAACTGTATTTTTTCTTTTTTGAAGGAAATTATAAGTTGATTTAAAAAGGCATATGGAAAGTCAATGTTCCTAAAATAGCTTGACCAGTTTTGAAAAAGATGAACAAAGTTGGAATACTTATGTTACCTGGTTTCAAGACTTACCATACTCAAAAGTACTCAAACAGTATGGTACTGGCATGAGAACAAACATATAAATCACTGAGATAGAAAAGAAAGTCAAGAAACAGACTCACACTGGTCAACGGACTTTCAACAAAGGTGCTAGGGTAATACGCAAAAGAGAAAAGAGTCTTTTCAACGTTGATGGAACAATGCTAGATACCTGTATGGAAAAAAATACATCTCAACCCTTAACTTCACAAATATTATACTCAAAGTGGATCTTAGGCCTAAATGTAACAGCAAAAACCATTAAATTCTAGATGAAAACATAGGACAAAATGTTTGTGACATCAGATTAACAAATATTTCTTAAGATACCAAAGCACAAACTATTTTAAAAACTGAAACACTGAATTAGTCAAGTTAAAACTTTTGCTTATTGAAAGTCATAGTTAAGGAAACGAAGAGGCAAACCACAGACTGGTATAAAATTTTTACAAAATATATCCAACAAAGGGCTTATATCCAGAATATAAAAAGAACTCTTTTGATGTAATTATAATACAAATGTAACCCAACGAAAAAGTGGGTGAAAGATTTGAACAGACACAACACAAAGGAAGATATACAAATGGCTAATAGTCACAGGAAAAGATGCCCAAATCCCTAGTCATTAGAGAAACGCAAATTAAAACCACAAGATACAATTACACACCACCTAGAACGACTGAACTTAAAATGACTGACAATGCGGAGTTCTGGCAAGGAGGCGGAGGAACTGGAATGCTCACGCACTGACGGTGGAAATGCAAAATGGCACAGTCACTTTGTAAAATAATATGGTACCATATATTTTTCATATGATAAATTCTAGCAATTCTACTCCTAGGCATTTACCCAAGAGAAGTAAAAACATATGTCTACACATAAATGTGTATACAGATCTTCACAGCAGCATGAAAAAAATGTTTAGGGTGACGGGACTGTTTTCTATCCTGATTGTGGTGGTTACAAAACTGTATACAAGGACCCAAATTCACCAAACTGCACAATTCAAATTGGTAAATTTTACTGCATGTAACACTTTAATGAACAAAAAAGAAAAAAATTTTTCAAAAAAAAGTAAATGTGAAGATCTAGAAAGATTAAGACATTTCTGGATGTATAATTCTCCTCTTAAACTTTATAAAAGAGGTGGGATTTTCGGAGACTAAAACCAATCTTTAGCAATAAAAAACTTCTGATACCTTAAAAATATTCCAAGCTAACATAAACTAACATAAGACTTTCTGATAATATGCTGTTGTTTATAATGAATATATTCAAAATCTCATGCACTGATTTTTACCATAGTTCTTTACCAGAGGTTAAAGTCAAGATATAGGAAAAATATCAACACAATCAGCTGCAAAGAAGAAGGAACACTGGACATTTCTATTAAAAAAAATCAGTTTAAAGAGATAATCAAAACCGACTCAAGACTTTCCATCTCCTGATAGGAAAACAACGTAAAGACCCTGCGAGAAAATGCTCTGTGGGGCAACTGCCATGTAATCTACCAGTAATCATCTAAAATGAAAATGCATGCGTGTTTTTCTTGCTAACCTCTTCCTTATCTCCATTTCTTTTTCCTTTGACCAGCAGCAGTACTGACCCAGCTCAATATGTTTTATACTATCCTTTACGCTTTCTCAAAGCCATCCTTTACTTCGTTTTCTTGTACATGACAATGCCAGAAACACAAGACAAAGAGTTTGTTGAAGGTGAGGTTTGAGCTGCATTTTTAATCCATCATATGGAGGACCAGTTAAATATCTTTGATGATATTAGAGAAGAAAGTACAGTATAGCTATAGACAGAATTCTTCATAATAGGGAGAAGGCAGAGGCTGCCAACGGGATAAAGTTTTCTTGGATATTGGTCGGCCCACAACATTTTTAATGAAGGCTGCAGGAAGCTGCTGTGGATATGTGTCTTTCAGCACCTCTGGGTACTTTTAAAACTTCTTCATGACCAAGATCTCCCTCCAGAATCATGTCTCCGTTGACGATGATCAGGGCCTCATCTTGGTGGTATAGTCAAGGGAAGATCTAAGAACAGCTTTGTACCTAAGTGTCTTGTGGTTGAAACAGACATGGATGAGAGCCTTGAAATGTGCAGTGGAAGGCACTGAACCCACTGAACTGCCAGAACACCTGGCCTTTGGTCCTGGCTCTATGATCCATCAGCTGTGCAACCTCAACTTCAGCCTCCTCATCTTTCAGATGGTAAGCCCAGGTTCTCCACCGCCGTAGAGAGAGTGTCAAGAACCTAGTGAGGCAGTACACGCTGACAGCATCCCAACGATCACAAAGAGCTACAGCGTTTTATTGCACAGAAATAATTATTTTGATAATACTGAATTCTGAAACTCAACAATTAGTTATAGACTAAAGATAAAATGCCAGACATTTTGCTAGGCACTGGAGATTATAAAATAAAGAATAATGTATAGTTTCTAAACTGAAAGGGCAGACTCAGAAAAGGCTTCAGAGTGAGAACTTAAATGAATAAGTTTTTTTCTAGGAAAAGAAGGCATCTAATGGTGAAGGAATGGATGTAGTTGGAAGAACCTGCATATGGTTATGGAAAGCCACCTCTTAAGAGCACAGACACCAAAGCTCCAGTACCTGCATTTGAATGTTGTCTCCACTACTTATCATCTTCCACTTCTACACTAGGTTCTTTCACAAGTCCAACCCACCTCACAGCTCTAACCAGCCTTGACCTCTCTCTGCAGCTTCTGTCCTCATTTTCTTTTTCTTTTTATAAATTTATTTATTTATTTTTGGCTGCGTTGGGTCTTCGTTGCTGCGTGCAGGCTTTCTCTAGTCGTGGCGAGCGGGGGCTACTCTTCATTGCAGTGGCTTCTCTTGTTGCGGAGCACGGGCTCTAGGTGCACAGGTTTCAGTAGTTGTGGTGTGTGGGCTCGGTAGTTGTGGCCCACGGGCTCTAGAGCACAGGCTCAGTAGTTGTGGCGCACGGGCTTAGTTGCTCTGAGGCACATGGGATCTTCCTGGAGCAGGGCTCGAACCTGTGTCCCCTGCATTGGCAGGCGGACTCTTAACCACTGCACCACCAGGAAAGCCCTGCCCTCATTTTCAATGAACTGCTAGAAAATCATCTTAGTCCCTAAAGTTCAACTGAAAACCTTGGGCATCAGATGAGTTACCTGACCTGCTACACTGTACCCTTCTTTTGGTGAATTGGGAAAAGAAATCTAAGGGAAGCAAGAATAAGGAAGAAGAAAAGGAAGCATGAAGAGCAGAGAAAGACGTGAAAAGCAGGGCAAGGCTCAGAGGACCCAACTCCCCATCCTCGTTCACCCGAGATGCAGGTCAGGATTCGAAAACTTACTCCAAAGAAGTTCTGATTTCCATAGCAGATTATGCTAATTCCATTAAGCTTTCTCCTTGATGATATACCATGACTTGGAAAGCCCATCAACATAAGGTTCTGTTTGATGCTTTTTCTTTTACAGTTACCATAAGACAATGTTTTATTTTTTTTTGTCTTTAAAACTCTTGTTGGGGGAAGACAGACAGACAAATCACAGCCCACAAATGAGCCATCCTGACTCCTTCAAGGTTGCTCAACTCTCTCCTTCCCCCCTTCTTTGACTTACAAACCCTAATAAGACTTCTATAATCTTGCACCATCGTGAAGTTTTTTGTTTGAAAAGCTTTAAAGATCCTCACTGCCTACAGATAAAAATACAAACTCAGACCACATCCAAAGTCCTAACGAATCTGGTGTGAATCTATGTTTCTAATCTTGTTACTGAGTAGGACAGATTTTCTTTCACACTAAGGTTGCTTGATCACAAGATAATCAAAGTCTGACATACTGTACAGAACAGGTAACAAATGCAGGAAATGACTAGATGGTAAATGGACAGGTTGAAGGGGAGAAGCCTGGAGTCTGAGAAGTACAGGCCTGTCTGTTCATCTGCTGCGGAACAGCTTGAAAGAGGACCAAATGGTGATAAATATGTGAACTGTAAAAAGAGAAAAACTGGCAAAAGCAGGCTCCTATTTTAATCGTGCTAGAATCAGCTCAGGCCCGAGACATCAGCTTTTGAGAATTAGGGTACATCCCAGGGGTAATGACTCATAACTATGATTCATAAGATGGCAGAAAATGAAGAAGTGCAAGGATACGGAGGGCCTGAAGACTTTCTGCAGAACCACAAAAGACCTTAAATAAAGTTCGATAAGAAAGCAATATTTTCTTTAAGGAAAAAAAAAGTATTAATGTGTAACAAGACTGGAGGAACTGTGAACATATAGAGTGGCCTCAATTTTTGAAGGTCTCTCACCAAAGACGTGAAGAAGAGTAGTTAGACATGAGGTGCGAATATGATGAAAGTAGGTGTATACTAACATTTTCAAGCACTCACTTACACTGAAATATTTCACTTGGCTACAACAGCCAAGCTTTCCAATTACAATTTTGCAAACTTTCATGAAAACAGTCGTAGTTTAGATATTAAATGTTGGTGTTGGGGGCTTCCCTGGTGGCGCAGTGGTTGAGAGTCCACCTGCCGATGCAGGGGACGCGGGTTCGTGCCCCGGTCTGGGAGGACCCCACATGCCGCGGAGCGGCTGGGCCCGTGGGCCATGTCTGCTGAGCCTGCGTGTCCGGAGCCTGTGCTCCGCAACGGGAGAGGCCACAACAGTGAGAGGCCCACGTACCGCAAAAAAAAAAAAAAAAAAATATGTTGGTGTTGGGAAGAATCCGCCTGCCAATGCAGGGGACACGGGTTTGAGCCCTGGTCTGGGAAGATCCCACATGCTGCAGAGCAACTAAGCCCATGAACCACAACTACTGAGCTGAGCTCTAGAGCCCGCGAGCCACAACTACTGAAGCCCACGCGCCTAGAGCCTGTGCTCTGCAACAAGAGAAGCCACCGCAACGAAGAGCAGCCCCCCGCTTGCCACGCTAGAGAAAGACTGTGCACAGCAACGAAGACCCAATGCAGCCAAAAAAAAAAAAAATGTTGGTGTTAGAAGCCAGAATTGTCAAAGGAAGAACAACGCAACATTAAAACATGTATCAATGGTACGTGTGAATACAGTTAAGTCCCCTACATACAAACGAGTTCTGTTCCGAGAGCACATTCATAAATCCAATTTGTTTGTAAGTCCAACAAAATTAGCCTAGGTACCCAACTAACACAATCGGCTATACAGTACTGTACTGTAATAGGTTTATAATACTCTTCACACAAATAATACATGAAAAAAAACCCACAAAAAATAAAGAAAACATTTTTAGTCTTACAGTACAGTACCTTGAAAAGTACAGTAGTACAGTACAACAGCTGGCATCCAGGCACTGGCATCGAGGGAACAGGCAAGTACCAGCTACATCACCGCTGCTTTTACGCTTGCTTCCTGACATCCTGGGCTTGAAATAAAGATTCTGTACTACTGTACAGATACTGTATAGAGTACGGTGCTGTACTCTATACAGTACCGTAAAGGACACAAAAGCACAACCACTTGTAGAGGATGCACGCACGTGACAATGTACGCCAGACACGTGAACTAACTTCACTGGACATGTGAATGCGCACTGCCATCTTTGAAGGTTCGCAACTTGAAGGTTCGTATGTAGGAGACTTACTGTAATCTTAATCTTTACGTAAACCGAACGACCCTTATCCTTTCTGGCAGCAGCTGGAATCCCTGAGGGATCACAAAACAGAACTGTGGAGAGACAGCTGTCCTAGTCAAATTAACTCATTATTGCTCCTCATAAGCTAAACACACTTCCCCAACCCCCCTCCACCCAGGAAAAATATTTAGTCCTTATTCTCTTCTGTGACATCACTGAAGACAGAAAGTACACTCCCACCTAGCAAAATACTGTCCTGATATAATTTATCTCCTCCTCCTCTTTTAGTCAGCGGGATATTTTTAAGCTATGTATTCAGAAACATTTCTAATCATGAAAGAATGGGTGACACAAGCAGAGAGAAAAAGCAGCCTAAGCAAAATAAATCCACCAATAACTAAATAAAATAAACCCAAAGCTGGCAGCTTTTCAGAAGAACATGAGTAAAGGTTTTGGTTTCTATGACAGCAGATAACACATGACTTAGGTTTATACAAATGTCTTTTTATAAAAAAAAGCTCTTTCTCTTAAAAACACAGATTGAAATAAAATTACTTCCTTACTACATATAGTATGTTAGGAGAACTACTGGTTTCAGAGCTAAAAGGTGATTATTTTATCAACAGGTTTTCTAACATTCCTCCAAAACACTGAAAACCATCTGTGCATTTCTTTCTGGTAGTAAAAGTTTTATTTTCTTTTTAGTATTTTATTTAGGATAAAAACAACCCCCCCCCCCCACCGCCGCCACAAAAACAAAAAAGGGAAGTTGCCTGATAAACACAGGGAGAGGAGAAGTCAGGTTGAGCAAGAGACATCTGGGACAAGCTGTGGCTTTGTGGATCTCAGATCTCCATCCCTCAATCAGTGGTGTGTAAACCAAACATTCACAAATAGTTTGAATATCCTCCTTTACAATTATCCTTCTCTAAAGTATACCATATTATATTAAATATTTCATAACAAATGTATGATTTTTCTGGAAAAAGTCAGAAACAAAATATTCATTAAATTCAAAACAAGCACTAACATCTATGGTATAGCATGAAGGAAAACTGGTGTAATTATCCCTGATATTAATCATCTTAAGTAAACACAGTATCATCTAACTATGGTGGAATAATAGTAAAGAACAAGGCTGATATGAAGATTTATCAGATCTGTGTAATGGTAGGAAGTCAGTAATATTAGTTGAATTAGTTACTATAAAGTGAAGATTCAATTGGCTCAAAGGGGTTTACTAATAGTGGGATTATTCAAATGCTAGCTACATTCATCTGGGGATTATATTTCAAGTACTGAGCAATTCTATTCACTCTTCTGAAACTAGGAATTTTAATGTTAAACATTTGTTAAACTTCTGATCCTTTAAAAAATTAAATCAAGCACCTTACCACCTGTTAAGCGTCTGTACGAGAAAAGACTGATCACAACACACATACTTTAGATTTTAAAAAGACTAGAAAGAGATAAAAAATGCAACCTCCAATTCTAGAGCACCGAATGTCACAAAGGGAAACTTTCTGAGGTGACAGCAAGAACTTATTTTAAAACCAGGAATCTGAAAACAGAATAAAGAAAGAAAATGGGATGCCTTAAAACAAATGAGTCACATAATGAGTTATTAAAGAGGGGTTCAGATAATGTGAGCAAATCAATTAACAGTAAACTAACACAATGAAATATAACACAATAAGGTACTTTTCAAATTTTTGAATGCTTTAGGAAAATATCCAAAAAAGGGCTCAAGATTATCACTGCTAAGAGAAACAGAACTTTATCATGAACAAAAGAGTGAATTCTCATGCTGCTTTCATTATGAAAGCAATGAACTACCTATTGTCTGCAGGCTGGTTAAGTACCTGCCAATCAAGCTGGCAGTTCAAGTGGGGATGAGATTAGACTGGGCAGAGCCTGGCCACTGTGCCCCACAGGATTAGTATGACCCCAGGCTGTCCTTTAAATCACTACAAGTCTTAAGAATACCAGGTGGCTCAGATGGCTTGAAGACCCCACAATGGAGTTCAGCTCTGTGTTCCTGAAGCAAATCTGGGCATCTGAGAAAAATGTTTAGGGAGGGGGAAACAAAGTGACTTCAATCCCCAGAATTTTGGCTGGATGTTGTGAGGAGTGAAGGATTAAGTTGTATATGAAAAGAATAAACATAGAAAAGGAATAAAACAGACAGCATAAAGGAAGGAAAGAAGTGAGCAGGCTTAAAGTAATGACCCAGTGTCTCAAAATACCATTCACCCAGGAAACAAGAATAAGTAGTGATAACTTACTTAACATGTCTGCAGTGGAATGCAGTTATTTCCAAATCCTTTCCCTTTGATGTTATACATGTTACTATAAATCCAGTCTGTAATTTTCTTAGACTTTTCCAAGAAAGAAATTGAAAACTGTATTTCACATATACTAGTTATAAACTTATTTTTAGATAAATTTGGGAGTTCAAATTTAAGCCATGGATGAAAAATAAAGCTCAATTTCATGCTTTAGATTCACTTTCAATACCTCATAGAGTTTATTAAAATAAACTTATATGCTTATTAAAATAAAATAAAATACAATACAGCAGGGTGGGGATGGGGAAGATGAAGGCGGTCTGGCACACAGAGGAGACGCCGCCCTCTTCCTTCTCTGGCCACACACCCTGATGAATCTTCCATCAGTTCCAATCCACCTGACTTTCCACTTAACCTTATTTTCCCCCTTGCATGACCATGTCTCTTTCCAAAACAAGCAGAATATCTCTCACTAATTTTGGTAAATCCAACTTCTTCATTTTCTTTTTCTGCCATTTTGTCCTACTATGAGTTCAACTACTAAGTAATTTAAAAATAACACTGACAAACTCAGCTAAAACTTTCATTAAAATTACCTTGAAAACTGAGACAAACTGGCTTCTTTCATCTCAATTATCCATGCAACTGGCTTTTTCATCACTAAGGTAGCTCTGAGATGCAATCTGACACCTGAATATGACCCATGATCTAAATATGACATTTTTCCTAAAGTTTGTTCAGAAAAGAGGGAGAATTGGGGGAGGGGGGAATCACACTTACAAGTCCACTTATGGCTACAATCCAGATGTAGGAACCAGAGGTGAAAAGCTATAAAAGAAAAAAAAAGGCAACTAAAAATGAAATTCGACTGCCAGTCACAGCATATTTATTTTTACATAACTCCAGCCATAACCATTTATGTTAAGTCTTAATTATATATATCTTAATATAAACAAATAGAAAATTAATAAATATCAATTCTGTTATATAAAAGAAAACAACATACTAATTTTTCTTTTCTTTTCTTTCTTTTTTTTTATACCAAGACCTAACTCAGCTTTTCAATAGCCTAAAACAGATTGGTTGAACCCAGCCCACTCCCGTGCAAAGAAAAATAAGTGAAATTCAAGCATATTCTTAATTACAAATGGACATTAATTGGCTTAAACAAAGTAAAATACTATATAGAAAGAAATTATTAGTATTAACAACATACAAAATATGTAGTCACCATCCAATGCTTGGTGTTAAGTAATGACATGTAATATTAGTTTATATAATTCTCTCATTTCAATTTCTTGTTATTGCTACTCTAGTTTTAGATGGAAGACATCTGCCAGCATACAGGTCCATGTCCAATGCTGCTCTGCTTAACTGCTGACACTCTCATTCCAGTTTACCCAAGAAAGAGCAAACTAAGTAATGGTATCGAAGTTCATTAATGGCAAAAGCAGTTAGAATTGGGTCTTATGAAACCTCTCCCTTTGTTTTCCAAATCATTTACCCCCAAGGGTGTGCTCAGGGTTTAAAAAAAAAAAAAAGTCACAAGACATCTCAAAGTGTTCCTGCAAGAAAGAAAAGATTTGTAGCCTAATAACAGGATATTATTGGGACGATTGGTGAAATTTGAATAAGATATAAATTTGAATAAGATATAAATTTGAATAAGATTGTATCAATGTTAATTTCCCAATTTTGTTAACTGAACAATGGTTATGTAAGAGAATGCCCTTGTTTATAGGAAATATACACTGAAATATTTAGGGAATAAAATAAAGTCACATATACAGATTAAAAAAAAAGACTTGTAGCTTCGCGTTTGTTCACATTTAGATCTTTAGATGGGGAGTTTAAGCACTTCTGCTTGTAGAGAAAGAAGCGGGTTCATTGCTGACACTGTGCTACATGAAAACCTCAAAGTGGCGCCCATTTATCAAGAATACATAGAAAAAAAGATACACAGAAAGACGACAAAGGTAAGAGATGACAAAGCACAGGTAAAAAAAGAATCTGACAAGCTGTGCTCTTGTGTTAGCTAATGTGGAAATGAACACTGGCTACAACTTCAAATTTAATCCCTTGATCTAAAATTTAATCCTTTGATCTAGCATGGATGCTTGTTCAGTGTGAATGACTGATAATAACAAGGATGAGAATTATGTGGAAAAATATTTTTCTGTAGTCTTTTTCTAAAAGTATAGAGAACAATAAAACAGCTAATACTTTCACAGCACTTACTGTATGCCTTCTCTCCTAGCTGGGCTTCTTGAGGGCAGGTGCCACATCTCATGCTTCATTTTCTCCTCCACAGCCCCCAGCACCGGGCATTACATGACTGGCTCTTGGGCCATGTGTACTTAAATGACCCTTCACAAATATTTTTGCTCTCCTGATCATGATTAAAGTCATTCATTCACTCATCCATTCATGCGTCAAACGTCCCTGGTTTTAAGAAGTTGTTGAGTAAGAGACAGAGGCATAGAAACATGTGCGAAGATCCAGAGGGGAGGGATGGAAGGAGAGAACAGAAGTTTTGGGAACAAAAGGTTCACGCTCATGTCAAGGTGGGGAGGGGTGGGGGCTGACATGGGACAGGCAAGAAGAAACCCTGGATGCCATTCATGCTAAGGACTTCAGATTTTATCAAGAAGCCAGGGGCATTTCCACCTCTACTTTCTGACACCAGCTTCTACCTCACCAACAAAACAAAACAAAACAAAAAAAACAACCCACTCACAATCTCAGAAAAACCAAAGGTGGCAGCCACAGAGACATAAATGATTAATTAATAATAGGAACCAATTGACTTAGTTCTTATTATCTGTTCAGATTACCCTAAAAACTCAATGCTATAATCTCTAATCCTTCAAATGACCCTGTAAGATAGATATCGTTGTCCCCACTTTACAGATGGGCAAATGGGGGCTCAGAAAAAGTGACAGAGAAAGAAAATAATTACCAGAGCAACCAATTAAACCAAAGTCTACGTGACTCCAAAGACTTTCCACAATGCTCCACTGAATTCCTACTCCATAATTAATAAAACAATGTTTTTCACCCTCAAAGATGCTCTATAACTAGAGTCAACAATGAGGCTTAGAGGCTTCCATAACTTGACCCAAGTCTCAAGGTAATGTGTGCAATGTCAGAACTGGAACTTGGGTCTCCTGCCCCCCATCCAGGGTGCTCTTCTACCGTTGCATTCTGCCTTCTGTTGTAACATCTTAAAAAAAATTAAACATGCCACAGCAAATCCTAGTAGTAAGAGTAAAATGCGGAAATGGGCTATTAGGTTATACGAGTATCAGGGAGGATAAGGGAGAGTGTGACGCTATATAGGTTGAGAGATGAAGAATAAACACATTTCATGAGAAACGGCTGTAAACTGGTTAGGAAACACCCACCCCAGATGAGCCACTGCTAACACAGGACAGCAGACTAGAGAAGTTAGAGGAAATGCTGAAGGTTAAAAGGGGAGGGAGCAGGGCATTCTACAGTGACACTGGTATCCGGTTCCACATGCGTGGGGTAAGGAATGTTACGAGCATAATGGTGGATCGAAAGGCCAAGCTACACATGGTACCACAGGAAACAGCAGAATAAAAATTTACATCAAAAGGTGTGAGAGTGAAAGAAAAGTGACAGGTACTACAGGTTGAAAACTGAAAATCACATGTATCTTCTATCATTGCGCCTGGAACCCAGCAGAGAGCAATCAATATTCATGGAATATTGGTGAAGATACTCTTTTTCAATTTAAGTCGAACAGTCAGTCCTCTAATGGCCTTCGTCTCAAACCATCTAGTGGATGGTGACAGTGCAATCAGGCCCGTGCAGCGCAGGAGCTATGAAGCTGGCAAAGCATATCTGGTTCCGCTTCAGAGCTTTGTGACACTCTATTCAATACATTAATTTTGACAGTGGTTCTCCACTTTCCACCTTTTGACTGTTCTCATTTGTTTCCACTTCATACTATGATTTTTAAAAGACACTTAAACGCAATTGTACAATGAAATTAAAATATTTTCCACCGATACAAATTACAGTGAAAGCTCTTATCAGATTTCTAAAGGCTATGAAAGTATTCTAGTATCTTATATACCTTGACGTTCTTGTTCTGTAACACTTCCTTTGAACGTTTGATATAGATCACGAAGCCAAACTTATGGGAAAAAAACACACTGTTTTCAAGGAGATCAAATGAGAAAAAGACCAAAAAAAAAAAAAAAAAAAGAGAGAGAGAGATCTGGTTAAAGAAACATGAACATAAAAATGCATACTGTACCTGTAGTCCCAATATATAAATCAGCGTCTTGTTTGTGATGGACAACGGGCCCAGAATATGTGCCACCTGGACTCTCGGGATGGAGCAGTAAAACGGTACAAACAGAGCAAACACAGGTGCCAGGCTATGCAAACAAACACACAAACAAAATCACTATGGTGTAGCACCCGATTTAAAATACCATGGTAAATGCATATTTGAAGGAACACTGCTTATCATTTTATTTCAGTCTGAAAGCATGGTCTTAGATACACAAGTGGGTTTCTATACGTACATCACATCCAAAATAATTTGTACATATATACATTTTATGAGACCTTTAATTATCTAACCCTTGTCGACCCTCTCAAAACTATTGCAGAGAGGTGGTTCAGCATCTACTAATGAACTGTCAGCACTGTGAGAAAATTTAAAGTTGATGCTATGTTTTCTTCTCACGAATGACTTGAAATCTGATGAAAGAGACTAGATGAACCAAAAGCAAGAAACATTACAATTCATCACAGTCAAATCCAAAATCTTCATCTCAGACTTTGTCCAATTACATTTCACTCCAGCACCTGACAAGGCACGCTGCTCCTGTCCTCCCTTCCTCAAATTCCTTCCTGCTTTTGTCTTAAACCCTGTTTCTTGCTGGTCTGCCCATGTGTCTCCCACCACTCCTCGCCTACCCTCTCCAGGGTTCCATTAGAGGCTTTTCTTCTTGCTCCAGTCTCTCCTGGTATAATCCTAAGCCCTTCTATGGCTTCAACTAAAAAAATGAAGTGAGTCCTCAAACTGTCCGGCTGTCCCCTCACCTTGGCTATGAAACTCGATTTGATACCTTCAACTTGACATATTCCAAAGTCACAAACGTCTTTCTACTTAAAGTCTTGTTTCTCTCTAATCCATCTGCTAACACTGCCAACAGTATTGTCTTCCCCAAATACAACTCTGATCATGTCACACCCTTGTTTAAAACCCTTCCTTCCACAGGTTGCCAGTATCCAAAGAGGAAATCCAAACATCAGCACGAAAGAGCAAAGTCCTGCGATTCTTTCTTACCAGTGTGGTTCCTTGCAACCGTCTTCCTCTCCCTTCCCCTGATCTGGCCCATCCCCTCTCACCCCCTCCCCGCCCAGATGCTCCCTGGGCACCTTAGGCTCTGATGACTATTCACTGACACAGGTTATTGTTTCAACACAAGAGTGTCGGTTGCACTTTTCTGCTTAGGAAACTTACACTTACGGTGTATGACAGGGCTTAGCTCCTCTTCCCAGAGATTCCTCCACCCTCCTGCTGGTTAGCTGTTCTCCTTCACCCTCACAGCTACCCCAGTTTCACTGTTGTTGTTTTTTTTTGCGGTATGCGGGCCTCTCACTGTTGTGGCCTCTCCCATTGCGGAGCACAGGCTCCGGACGCGCAGGCTCAGCGGCCATGGCTCAAGGGCCCAGCCGCTCCGCGGCATGTGGGATCCTCCCGGACTGGGGCACGAACCCGTGTCCCCTGCATCAGCAGGCGGACTCTCAACCACTGCGCCACCAGGGAAGCCCTCAGTTTCACTATTTGAGTGAATCTGTGTGAGAGGCAATGGGCCAGCCACAGCAGCTCCGTCCACATCTCTAAGTAAGAAGCAGCCCCGAACCTCAAGGAACTAGAGCTCCAGGACGGCGAACTCACATTCCTACGAGGGCGAGGCGGGAGACATGAATGAGGCATGTGGTCTGGACACACACTTACACCCATTCTTCATTAAACTCACGGCTTAATTTAATTAGTCTTTTATTTTCTCATGTTTTGGATAAGTGGCATCGTACAAAGAACGACTGCTTTTACCATAAGAAAAATGCAAGAAATATTTTTCACTTCCACAAAGAAATGTTCTCATTATCATCTCTGTGGAAACAACAGGTCCCTCTCGTGCATTTTCCCATCTTCGATAGAGAATGTATTTAATTATGTAAAAAATTATTCACTGTCCTCTCGATTCTATTAAAAACAAAACCAAACCAAACACAGGTTGAAGATGTGATAAATGGCAGCAGCATCTACAGGCAGCTATAAGAATGTAGTAAATGCTAGAAGAGGGAAAACCCCAACCAGTGAACAGCTGAGCGCCAGGCCCTGGTCAGGACCGGAGACCCGAAGACAGGTAAGATGCAGCCTCCCGCGGTCTCGTAAGGAGACGGCAGGGACAGGGCAGCAGAGGTCTGCAGACAGCTCGGCGGACAGGTCTGGAATGCTTCACTCCTCTGGCCCTCCTCCTGGGCTGAATACATCCCAAGGCAGGGAAGGAGATACATGCCTGTGGTTATCCCAGCATTGGACCCAGTGCTTGGCACAGGAGAAAAGCTCATTAAATGTGGGGCAATGAAACAAGTCTTATTCTTGAACAGCTGTATGATCTACATCTTAACTAACTACATAGGGTTGTTAAAAAAACCTCCCATTAGATTATTCATTTTATGAGAAAGCACCACGTTCTATTTAGCGTTGCATCCCCCTAGTGCCTAATGCGGACACTTACCCGTAATCGACCGGTAACATTTGTTAGATTAAAAAAAAAAAATTAACGAAAGCAATTTTAACAGAGGGTTATTTAAATTGTCATTCTAAATATCAATACTACACACAAACACAGCTGATGAAGCAGCTGTGCATTCTTTTCGTTAAAAAGAACAAGTTAATCGCTCCTGGGCTTAAAATCCTGCAATGACCCACCGCCAGCCAAGAGTAAAAGCCAAAGTCGTGACAAACACGCACAAGACCCTGCGTCCCCCACCCCGACCTGCCTTCTACTCCGTAGACTCCCCCTACTCGCTCTCACTGCTCCCCGGACACAGGACTGTGCCCCAGGGCGCGTGCTGCTGCTTCCCCCTCTCCTGGCCATCTTCCCACAGACAAGTGCATCACTCACTGCCTTACACCCTTCAGGTCTTCACTCAAATAGCAACTTCTCCAAGAAGCCCTCCTTGACCACCCCACTCCAAACTGTAGCCCGCACTCACCTCACAGCCCCACCCCTACTCTGCCTTCTCTCCTTCCTCTCCCCACAGCACCAATAACCTCCGAATTTACTATGCGGCTTATTTATCATCTGTCTCCACGACTAGGATGGAAGCTCCTCGAAGGCAGGGATCTCTGTCAGTCTGTTTGCTGCTTTACCTCCACTCTCTAGAACCAGGCCTGGCACAGGGTAGTTGCTCAGTGAGTACTTGCTGGATCAATGAATTTCTCTTTAAAATGGTAAAACCATACAGCAGAATTTGTCTTTTGTTTTAAAGAACCCCTTTTCTTGTTTTGTTGTTTTTAATGGGATTGAAACATACAGTTTCATAGATATACTCAAAATATGGCCTGTTGTTCTCTTGGTAATAATAAGAAAACTCTATTTTGGTTGCACTTGAGTTTCTCACTACAGAACATGACTTTAGGTACCTAACTTATAGAAGGTCTTCTGTTTACATTTAGCAATGAAGTGTAAAGAGTGAAGCTATAATAAAATCTGAAGCAGAGTTCTTGTTGAGGTTACATTCCAATGTAAACTAAGAAATACTGATAGGAATTTTAATGACCCCAGCTCATATCTTATATACCAAAATAGAAGAAGTTTCAAAATTCCTTAGAAGTTATTCATCACTGTGTAGTTTTAAGTGATGACTAAACACTAAACCACATCTACCCATAATACAAAAAGCACATAGTTCAGACCACGGTTACACAGGTTGTTTTGTAGAAAATTTCCATTGCTATTTCTATACACACTGAGTGTTTTTAGTCACTGACCAGTTTTTCTCTTTTCCTTATTTTATGACAACATTTTTTCCTTATATTGGCAACAACAACTCAGTTTGACCTTTTTGTATTGTGAACAGCTAACTTCTGGAAGTCCTATCTGGCTTAAGCATATAGAGCTGAGGTTCAGAAAAGAGGAACACGGTTCATAAAGAATTCATTCACTAACGTCACTAATATTTATTGAGTATCTACTCTATACTCACAACTGTGCTTGACAGAACAAATAAAATAGTAGAAACTCTCAGTTCAGGTCACAAACGTCCATCTCTTCTACAGAAAAGGACATGGACTCCACTTTTACAGTACAACTAAAGAAATCCTGGTAACTTTCAACAATAAAAATAAGGTTTGTGAGCTCATGAAATTATCTCACACTAAACCTCAACGGCATCTCAGAGGACAATTACCCTATCACCTCTTCTTTATACACTTGACTACTCTAATACCAAAAAAAGGGGGAGATCCAGTTTGCTAGAACATTTACTTTACCTAGATTTCATGATATAACAACGTTTTACTTAATAAAAACTATTTCAAAAACTAAAAACCAAAACCCCACCAGGATGGCTTTTCAACAAATTGAAAAACTTCTTCTCAACAGTGTCTTCTTCAAGGATTCTTCAATCCAAGTTTTAAAGGAAATAGTTCTAGAAGATTTTATCATATTGATCCACCAAATCATAAAATCTCTGTATTTCCCCCTCACAGAATTATTGGACTAGGAATTATCTTGGTGATCGTTTAGTTCAATACTTTTATTTTATATAATGGGGTGGAGACCCAAAGAATTTAGGTGAGCTGTAGCTCTTCTGTTTGACAAGGTTTCTCTACAGATCTTCAGCACTTTAGAGCTTATAAGAACCTAACAAGCCTCTCAATGGAATCACACCGCTGAGAGGCTAAAGGTCCTCAGCCACTTGGACAGAATCCTGGAGTGAAGGGCCTCTGAGGTCACAGGGTTACAAATTCCTACCAAATGATTCAATTCTCTCTACAACATCCCTCAAAATAGTCATCCTGTTTATGCAAGCACCTGAATAAGAGACAACATGCCATTTTTTTATGATCTCAACTTTTGAGATCTACTTTCACATTTTGATTTGAAAGCTGTCTGGTAACCTCCTCTTACAAGGCCTTCCTTCTACTCTCTGGAGTTAGGAAGACTAACACATACAATCTAAACCCTTTACCATGAGAGCTTCCTAACACGTGAGGGTAATGATCACGTCCCTGCCAAGCCCAGACATGCTCAGTTTATTCCATCATTTCTCCTAAGACCTGGCATCTAGACCCCTCACCACCCATGCTCTAAGGTCATCCGTGCCCTGTAAAACGCAGCCTCCTGAGTTCACTGGGAATGGCCAGATCATCTCTCTTGTTCTGAGCGCTATATTTCCATTATTTTAGCCTGCAAATCAATTTGCATTTTGATAGCCATGTGACACTGTTGGTTTAAAGTGAGTCCATTAAGGCTTGAAGGTGAACAGCACAGGTCTCCTTCATCCTGTGCACGAGAGGCAATTCTAGCTGTAGGATGCCCCCTTCAACTCTTCCCTCGTCATGCATGTGTCCATGCAATCAGCGATCCAGTCAGTTGGTCTCCCGCCTGAAAATACTGACTAATCACTGTACACATGCATTTTTCTCCACTCACCACAGAAATTTCTGTTTCTTTCTCATTAAGCTGTTGATAAGATACAGAATGAGTGAACTACTCCCTGCACCAAGTTTCCAGGCAGACAGAATTGTCAAAATTGACATTTTTTCCCTTAAAACCTTTAAAAACTCACACTTTACACATAATATGGATACAAAATCATCAATAACTATGATTCTTTTTTTTTCCTGGTTAAGGTTTATTGCTTCAGTCTCTTCCAAAGGATTTTTTTTAAACTTAAATCTTTATAGAAAAATTTATAAAGTTCCATAGATATCAAAAATACATAAATTCCAAGGGGTTTTTGGATAACTCTTTTTTAAAAAATCACTAACAGAAAAATTTCACTTCCTATTAACAAAAAAAAGTGCACACGCACACATGAGGCTAACTGATCATTACTGTGCTCAGTCACAGGGTGACAGAAAAAAAGCCACCACCATAAAAGGATGTCTGCATAATCTCCCTTAAAACAACGTGCCAAGGTTAACCTACTTCAGTTTGGGCGAATACTGACTGCCACCACACAGAGGTCCCAACAAGGCACTAAGAGGTAAGTACCAGATATTTTGCTTTTTCAACAAGGTCTTGTGAGTTAAGAAAAACTTTGAAACCCTAATTAAGGTTGAAGGTAAAGGTAAAGAATCTGTTCAACAAAAAGCTATAAACATTTCTAACAAAGATTTTATCATTAATATAGTTGAGACTCTCTGGTGACAGGCAGTTCTAATAAGCTGATACTAAGCTGGGTGAAAGCAATGGATCATGCCAGAAATATCTTTGCCAAAAAACAGGGCTAACTTTGTACTTCTGTGTGAACTCACAATTACAAAAAAACAGTATCAAATATTAATCATCAAATACTGCCAGTATTTCAGGATACTTTATGAAGGAAAGGAACAAAGTTATTTTAAAATGGAGTATTCCTACACTTAAATGTACTTATGTACTTATGTACTTATAACAAGTTTTACAGCACAATTTAAAATAAAAGAGTTAGTACATGTTACTATTTGACCACATATGTAAGCACATAAAAGTCTTTCCTATACTTCTATTATTTCTCTACTTTTATACTTTCTATTATTTCTCAGGATAGAATCACAGTAGTAGAATTCCTGGGGCAAAGGGTACACATCTAAAAAAAAAAACAACTTCAGATATAAATTGATATTTTTCAGTTTACAAAAACATTTTACCAATTTACTCTCCCACCAGTGACAGTCTGGGCCTCACTGCTTCTCAGCCAACATGAGTATTTTAATTCTAAATATAAACTATTAATCTAACAAGTGAAAAAAGAACATCTCTTTGCTTTATATTTATTTGATGATCAGAAAGACTAAACACATCTCCGTATTTTTTTCTAGAACTTCTGTGTGCCCAAAAAATATCACAAAACAATGAATTATATGCAGTGAATTGCCAGTATTTACGTCCAGGTTGGGAATGGAGGTAACAGAAACTTGGTAAAATATAAGCTGTGCAGAGACTTCCTCTAAAGGAGGGTGTGTTTTTTTTTTTTATTTTGGCGGGGGAGGTGGTCTCACTTTAAGTACAATATAGTGTAGTGGTTAAGAGCATGGGCTCTGGAGTCAGGCTTGAACTGGGGCTCCATTATTTACCAGCTGTGTGACTCTGGACAAGTTACTTCCCAGGCTTCAACTGCTTCATTTGTAAAATGGGGAGTAATCATACTGCCCAGGTCTTACAGTACTGGCTCTCACAGTAAGTGCTGGAAAACTGCCTGTTACCATTCTCTCTTCCCTCTGCCCATTAAACCACGGAAGGATGAATCCAACATGCAAAGTTTCCTTGCCCTATCATTTCTATGGGAATTATTTTTCTTGAACTTATTTCTAGATCTTTAGAAAATATTTTACATAAAGACCGAGTCTGTGGATGATTATACATCTAACTGTGTTTTCTGTCTGGACTTTGCATTTGCGAGTATTTCAGTGCATGTTTTCTCTTGGGGGTTAATCATAGTTTTGGACATAATACTGCAAAGAGCACACCGCTCCAGAAAGCATTCTCACTCACAAGGTTCACCTATCATGTGGTGGTGGGAATTCCTTTTATAAATCACTTTCAACTAGCTTCTGAGAGCTTTTCAGTAACATGACCAGTCATTTAATGGAATAAATATGACTTTCATTCATTTATGCTTTCCAGAGGCATTTACTAGATATCTGCTGCTGGCCAGCTCTGAAACACTCTATGGGATAAAATGAGATAAAGCCATCATCCTTAAGAAGTTTACATCTAAAAAAAGAGCTCACCATCCAGTAAAGGAGTTTACTAGTGACAGCTTTCTCTCTGCTATGGTTAAGGGCCTCCTGGAGTTGTTAAAATGCCCTGGTTGTGTATGTGCTGAGGATGTGCAGTACCCTCCAGTCTGTATCCTTCTTAGCTTGCCAGGAAGTTTGTAAAATAGTGGGCTTCAATGTAAGATGAAATAACACACGTTAAAATCCTCTGAAAACGACAGAGGTAACAAAGATCCTTGTGGTATCTGGAAAGCCCAAAGAGAAGAATAAAAATATTTTGCTAAATATCTGCAAATATTTAAATACCAGTATAAAAATAAATTAACAGCATAAGAGCTATCCTAGGTCTTCACCATCTTCTCTCAGTGGAAATTTTAGTCCAAACTGTTTTATAGACATCTTGTTAAAAATAGTAAAAATCTAAGTTTATTTATAAAACTTTTACTTACTTTGAAATATGCTACAAATAAATTAATGAATTCCTGATTTATATCAGCATATTTCCCTCCTTCCCTCCCTCCTCCCTCTCCCCACCTCCCTAGCCCTTCTCTGCTCTCTGGTTGAGACAGGTGTATGAGTTGGTTTGCGTTAAAGTTTTGAGATGTCTTCCTATTTTACTTGTTTCCTACCAATAACCTCAGATCATGCTAGAAATAGGAGCTAGGGCTAAAACATACTACACTGAATGTGATTTCTGGAGCCAAACAGCCTGGATTAAATCCTGACACTTAACAGCTGTGTCTTTAGGCAAGACTCATAAGTGCTCTGTGCCTCAGTTTCACCCGTGGCAATGGATTTGGGAAAGTTTTGTGAGATTCAGTGAGTGAACATACATAAGGTGCCCAGGGCAGTGCCTGGGACACAGTCTATGCTGAATAATACTGGTTACTATTATCAATCAAATGTATCCTGCAGTCTGATAAGAAACTTTGAGGATCAAGAAAGCTGGGATTCTGCTATTCCTTAATGGATATTTATTGAGCATCAATCATGGGTCAGCTGGAGATGCACAAAATTAACAACACAGCCCCCACTCTCAGGACTTCACAGGCCAGTAGGAAACAGAAACAAAACAAACAGTACAGATGCCAGTACAGAGGGCAGTGCCCTGGTGAGGACACCCCACGCTGCCTTTCTGTGGGGCAGGGGGAGGTGCTGTCGGGGGAGCAGGAGAGGATAAAACCAGGGAAGCTTCCGGGAGCAGCTGATTCTGAGCGAAGCCCTGAAGGAAAGCAGGAGCTGAGGATCCAGGACCGGGGAGAGGAGGCTCCAGAGAGAAGGAAGAGGGTCAGAAAGGAACAGAGCTGTGACAGAACACAGGACATCAAAAGACAGCAAGCAATCTAGTAGAGCCAGAGCCAGGGGGTCACAGGATGGAAGACGGCTAGAGATCCAGCTGAAGAGGGAAGCAGACCCCGAGCACAAAGGAGACCGTGTGGCGTGACAGACGGCTTTCAGTTTGCCTGGGCACCATCTGAACGGCACGGTGCGTGCTGCAACTGCAACTCCACGGAGAAGTGAGGGCGGCCTGAGGCAGGCAGGGCAGTGGGAGCAGCACGCACACAGGGAGACGGACAGACAGAAGGGGGCGTGCAGAGGAGAGGCCGGGGGCCGGCGGGCTGAAGGCAGGAGGCAGCGGGGGACGAGGACACGGAGGCCTGCGTGGTCCCTGGCTTGGCAACTGTCCTGAGGGGGGACCCTGAGCAAATGATCCAATCTCTCCTGAATTTTGCTTATCCATAAAATGAGGATATTTAATGTTTCTGACTAAGTTCTATGAGGTAATAGAGACGAAAATCAAGATCTGAAACTCGCTTGAACTTTAAGGAGAAAGGGTTGTTTCTAGAAATATTTTGGATTCAGAGGATAAAGATTATACTGACTCAGCCCTTCATTATAAGGAGTCTTTGTATATTATGCAGTTGGTTATCCTACATACAGGTCAAATCATGCTACAGGGAAACACAGTATTTGTCTTCCTTACACTGAAATGAGTATTACGGTGGGATTATATTTTCTTCCAGTTCCTAAACATTATGCCATATACTTCAAGTCCGCAGTGCTACCATCTCCTCTGTCTTCATCTCTGAAGACTTTCATACCGTCCTAGTCAGTATTCAAGCTGCCAACAGCCACACAAGGAATAAATAATCAGTGAAAGGTGAAAGAAAACTAGCCAGACTGTGTAAAACCCCAAATGTGCAAGTGGGTGTTTAACCAGGTAACACAAATGTCAGGCACCTTTCACTTTCCCATCAATTCCAACGTACGTGTTTACAGAAGGTGAAGTGTCTTTAGCGGGTGCCCACTGGGTTCAGGACACCGCCGAGGCACAAAGAGGAAAGTGCAGATGGGCCAATGCTGTTTTTTTTTTTTTTTTTTCCTGTTCTGAAGAAGCTCCCTGTGCACTGTCCTGCACATGACCCTGTGCAGACCTACTGAGAGGTGGGCAGGACCAGGCTGTGTCCTGGGGTGAGCCGCAGGGTCACCCTTCCACAAGCCGGAGGATGCAAGCGAGCGAGCTCCCTAGGAGACAGGGAAGAGAGGTGCCCTCAGACGACTCAACTCCTGACACAGACACTCTGGCACGTGGGAGGTTCCGTCTGAGAAAGTGGGGGCACCTGTCAGTGGTCACCTTTCTGGACAATCTTCCCTATATAGTCTCCCAAAAAATCAATCTTGGACACAGCTATCAACCTAGGACTCAAAGCTAGTGAAAAAAAAAAAGGTATCACCTGATAGTGTAGGAAGATCTCTTTGACTAGGTTATCGGGGTGTGTGCTGGCCGTCAGAGCGGTTGAGAGCAGGGTAGTAGTCTGGAACGGCCATCAGACTGCACCAGTGAAGGGACGCGAGGCTGGGCCTGTGCTGGTCACTGCCCGTCTGTGCCTCAGGGATGCCTGTTTCGCACCTGCCTGTTTTGTAGGCCAGTGGGACACACAACTGCTCAGGTGATGGTTGTTGAGTCACCGTAAAGCAGGTGAGAAACATGACTGGTTGAGTGCTAGGCCCCGGTATGTGTGACACTGGACCAAACTCAGATGTCCCTGTTTGCTCAGCTTCAAGAACAAGGAGGCTTTTTCAAGCAACTGACAAATACGTATAAAACTAGGTAACAGGAGGAAGCAGCAATGATTTCTTTCTTCCACGGGGTATGTTTGTCCTCAAAGGCAGTAGACAGCCCCAGCCTGCTGTCCTGATCCATCTGTGCTCATCTGCTTCCCGGGAGACCAAATCCTTGTTGCTCCTTTGAGCCTGGAGCCTTCCTCTGACCCCTCCTTTCCCAGTGACTTTATTTCCCCACTCCAGAAATTTTACCTCAATCTTACCCCTCTTCAACAAAATAACCAAAGGACAGTGTAGCAACAGAAATCAGACAAACAATGGGATCAAACAACAACACTCATCATTTAACAACAGACAAGTATCACTTGTATCTGCACGTCCATTCTTGGGTTGTTTTTGAGAGTGTACTCCTGTAACTTCCTCTTTGGTGCAGGCCACTGTGGGCACTTTGAGTCACAGCATCTCAACGTGTAAACATGGTCCTGAGCAGACTTCATCTCACAGAGAAGTCACCTCTTATTAATGATCATGTCAGCATGACCTGACCCATTCGATTCATTGCTAAGGACTGAATTTAAACAAAATTACTAGAAGTTTAACCCCTTCTTACTTTTAAGTGTTGATGATTATTAAGCAAATAAATATTAGGGGTATCCAGGACATTTCAGGAATCTTAAAGCTAAACACTAAAAGCTGGTATTCTAGCATTTACTAAATCTTTGAATATAATGAGGATTTTATTCTGTTTCTGCCACAAATAAATCATTATCCAAGCAAGTAAATTGGGACTGCAGAAGTACCCTGTGAAAAGTCACAAATGCCTCCAAGTTGGTATCCAGGCTAAATAGTTCTAGAGTACAAATCACATTAGCTCTTAGTTTTCTTTAATACTAATAAATGAGTTTTGAGGGGGCCTTTTATTTTTTCCCTTCTGTGGCTAGAAAGAACTTGACAGCTCATGTCAACATGTCTGGTTATGCAAAAATGACACGATAGTGTCTTAAGAAACACTAGCTACTCTATTAGTGAGGAAATCAATTCTAGAGAAAAGCACACACAGGCCCACTTTCAAAAATGTAAGTGAAAACACTTCGGAGGATATTTTGCTGTGGAAGAACTTGCTGTTTTACACGTTAGGATAATAGTAAAGTGAAAAGGATCAATATTGCGTTACAGAGACAAACCTGAGATAGCCTCGTTTGCTTATTAACAAAAATGTTAAGAGAACTGGCACAGATGGCTGCCCCGTAGTTCCTTGGGTGGAACCTGAATAAGAACCCACACTTCCCGCAGCCCAGGTACTATCTGTGCCCTCAGGGCAAAGCTTGCAATCCTCATTCTTGTCTCTCAGCTGTGAGGCACTAAGGACAACTTAGGGACATTGTACATCCTTTCATCAGAAAGCATTATGAGGAAATTATAATTATTACAGGTACAAGTATTCTAAGGAAAAAAAATTTAGAACAAACATTTCTTTATGCTTTTCTTAAGGCAACAAAATGACGAGCCATAGTTTCAATACTTTCAAGTACAACTCAGTATATCTATCCTAAATACCACGTCAGACGCTGTTGTCTAATAATTACGACAAATACTTAAAATATAGTGAAAGAAAGAAAGAAAGGATTTAGTTATGACTAAAAGAGGAAGGACTAGATACAGTTAAAAGGGGAATTTGCAATCGAAAGCTTAGTAAAGGAGCACTGTAATGCAAAGAGCAAGCAGAACCCGGGTGTGTGTGTGAGAAGAAACATAGCAAATACTGAGATAACACCTCATTCAGACAACAGCACATTCCCAACATCCATCCTTCAGTTTGAGGTCCTCAGACATTAAAAGGTATCATTTCTGAATTTCTAGGATCTAGCATATAGAGGAGGCACTAAACCCAATTTTTGCTGAATAAAAGAATGGAGTAAGTCAACGTTCAGGAAAGTAATCCTGAATCCTAAAATGATTAAAGGAAGGGATAAAATAATATTTCCGAGGGAAGATGATAATAAATTGGGATTGGTTGATATAAGAACGGGATAACAACAGTCAAGTATGTGAAAGTGGCTTTCTCTCAATTTGGAAAAGATAAAATGGACTAAAACTATAGCATTAGTAACACAGGATAAGTAACACCAAAGGTAATATACTAGAGCTGTTGACAGATGGAATCAACCTTCCAGAGGTTACTAAATATCCAAAAGAACACATTTCAAAACAGCCCAGAGTCTCCTTTACTTGAGATCCTCTGGGTCAGCCCATTTACACATCCACGTTGTGCAAGTGCCTTTCTTGGACAGACTCGGGGCAGGGGCGGGCAGCAAACAGCCCTTCCCCAGTCTCCCCCTCAGGGCTCCATGACGCAGCGTCCACCAGTCTGGCCTCCCACTTGGGAAGGCACCTCTCCTGGAGTGGGAGTC
This sequence comes from Pseudorca crassidens, assembly GCF_039906515.1. NCBI lineage: Eukaryota > Metazoa > Chordata > Mammalia > Artiodactyla > Delphinidae > Pseudorca > Pseudorca crassidens. The sequence goes on from NC_090313.1 coordinate 12,080,313, forward strand.
CCGTTGTCCTCTGGAAGAATCGTCTCCCTGCTCTGGAACGGCTAGGCCACACGTGCCCCGGCTGTTTGTGTACAGGTGAGGATGGCCCTGAAGCCTAGACCAGTTTGAAACTACAAACTCTCAGTTCTTGAAAGGCAGCGTGAAGCAGCTGCCCCTGCCGAGGACTGGACAGAGTAGGAGGCTTGAAGCCAGGCTGGCAGAGAGAAGGATCCAGCATGACCCTTACCTTCTCTGACAGAGGTTTCCTGGAGTGGAGAGTGGGTGCGTGATGGCAACACCTGGCTTGCAGGGCTGCTGGGACGGTTCTTCCAAACATGACTTAAGGTAGGCACCTAGCGAAAACTAAGGCATAAATCTGAATAAAGAGCAATAGCTTTGAAAAGTATGTCAGAGGACAAGGCTTTTGCAAGAAGAGCTGAATTTCAAAAAAGATTTCTTCAGATTAAAAAAAATTATTTACCTATTTACTCATTTCATAGTCAATTCATGTTTGGTGTTAAAAATTTAGAATATATGATGAAACTCAAAAATTACTTGTACTTGTGAACTATGTTTTGGCCTATATATCCATGCAGGGATGTGTGTGTGAACAGCTGCTTTTCCTACCAGCAAAGTGGCCTGTTGTGGAATCTGCTTTCCTTACTTAACATCATCCTCTGTCAGGAAATAGGCATCTACATTGCCATTTTCAGTGGCTGCATCGTATTCTACTATACGGCCATAAAATACTTAACCAGTTCCCTAATGACGGACATTTGATTTGGTTGCAAATTTTCGCACTTAAAATTAACACTGTGTTAAACATCTTTTTCTTAACTTAAAATGTTCTGAAAACACTGCCTTTTGTGACTCTACTGGGTTTATTTCATTCAGTGAAGCAGCTGGGCATGCATTTGCAACTGGTAGGCAATGGCACATTCTCTGATTCATACATTAGTGTAACTTTCCTAATCTCTACAATAATTATTATTCAGATGGAGGATTAGCAGACTCCACAGTGTATTTTTTCCCCCACCATGTATTTTAAAGGCAGTTCCCAGGAACCTGCTTTGGAAGACTCCTCGAAATAAAATTTACATATTGAGATTTTCAGAAAAACATTTTTTTCACAAAAACTAGAAAAATAAAGGCAGCTCTTAATGCCTGTTCCTAAACTGCAACCCGTGCCTGGAATTTCCACCTCTCCCTCCTGAAAGCCACTTCTCACACGAGGGAAGCCTTTCCCTACTAACTGCAAAAAGTTTTCCTACTTTTATTCCACAACTGCAATTTACACAATTTCCCTTTCAAGAATCACTCCATCCCCCCACCCCCGCACAAAATATAAAGTCCATATTTATTGGTTTTTGTTTGTTTTGTTTTCTATTTCATTAATATCTCCAATTAATTTTATTTTTCTACTTTTTTGGGGCAAACTCAGTTCTTTTCTAGCTTCTTGGAGCTGTATATTTAACTTAGCTATTTTCAATTTTTTAAGAAATGAATGCATTCAAGGTTTTGCATCAATCTCGGATTAACTCTTTAGCTGCATTCCACAGTTCTGTAGTATTTTTGTCCTTCGGTTCTAAGCACTTCAAATTTTGCATTGTGATTTCTTAACCCATGAGTTCCTCAGAAAAATATATCTTTAGATTCCAAGTGCATCCTTTATCTTTTTATTTTTGATTTCTAACTTAGTTGCACTGTACTACTCACAAGGAATGTGAGCTGCTAGCTAATGATTTTCTGAGAAATCTGAGACACCTCTCATGATCTAGTACATGGTTAAATTTGCAAATAATTCTAATGTGCTTTCAGCACAAATTCTGTTAGCTTTTAAGTCATGCTGGGTCAATCTTTTTTTTACCTGTCATATTCTAATAAAAATATGTTAAAATCTCCCATTATGGCTGTGGATTTGACCATTTCTCCTTTAGATTCTGTCAAATTTTGCTGTTACACATACAGTTCATGATTCTTTTCATGCCCTTGGTGAACTGTTCTTTGTAACTTGTGTAGCGACCTTCTTTACCCCTATTAATATTGATTGTGCCTTGGATTCTATTTTTTTCTGATGTTAATATTGCTACTCTGGCTTTCCACTGGTTGGGGTTTGCCTGGTATGCGTTTTCCCGTGCCTGTTTTCAAACTTTCCAAATCGCTTTGAGTTCCCTCTTTTCTAAGCAGCATACAGCTGGATTTTTAAAAATCCAAACTGACAGTCTCTGTCTTCTAATCGGTGAGTTCAAGCCATTTAAATTTGTTGTGACGCATTTCCTACCCTCTTATTTTGTGTTTTCTACCTATCATCCTCATCCTTTGCTTCTTCCCAGTCTCCTTTCTTGTATTCCCTTGATTAATAAAAAGTTCTACTTCCTTTGTTGCTTCCTTTTGCTTTAGGTTGTATTCCCATATTTTCATGATTAACCTATCAACACTGTAGATAATGCACACCTATGACATTAGTGCAATCCTCTCAGAACCCTCCTTGTCCGTCAGCATCACTGTTTTAAGATGGTTAGAACTAAGTTAGCAGAGCTCCAGTTCATTTAATACCGCAGTCGGAGAAGTAGATTTGTAGTCACTGCTTTGATAAGGCTAGGGATAGAGTTCTTTCCTTTAACATACAGTACCATCATCACTAGATATATTCAACTTTTCCCTCAGCTTTGGTGACTTTCAGATTTGTGCATAGAGATAGACCTATCAGAAAATTATCTTTCTTCTAAAAATAACTTCACAGAATTTGTTGCTCTTCTCTTCCTTAGTTTTATCCAAGTTCAGCCTCATAAATGGAGTTTTATTGTAGGAGTTTTCCAATTTTCAACTGAGGACTTGAAATTTCATCTTAGACGTTATTTATAACAAGAAACGAGTTGGAAATAATCCAGATATTCATAAAGGGAGTAGGTAAGCAAATTATGCATTAACACACTGTAATACTGCAGAATATCTATCAAATGTCTATATAAGATCTACACATAGGACAAAAATATAGATTACACTGATCCATGAACATGGTAAATGAATAAAGCAGAACACAGAACACCACATGTGTAATGCGTCCTACAGTGTGTCCATGTAGGAACACATACTGATGCATCAGCGGGGTATCTGCATTAATTTTGAAGTTTCCCCTTGAAGCTCTTACATTTTTTCCCTTTGTTTCTCTTTCTTCTTTTTTGTTGGGGCTGCTGTGGTCATCGTCTTCTTTTCTTTCTTTCTTTCTTTTCTTTTTCAAGAGAACCTAACAAAGGCCTTAGCTTGTTTCTCACAATTTTGGGGTTAACACAAATCAGATCACTGTGGTGAGTCCATATTTCACTACATAAATGTGTGACTGACTTCATTTCCTGGCAGTGACATGCATTTGGCGGAAAAAAAAAAGTCCAACTGATATTCAATTTAAAAGCAAAGTGTTACGCTTCCTGAAATGTGGGGTGCTTTACATGATTTTACTCTTAACCAGACAATGATTCAGAAAAAAGAAGGGGAAATTTCTGCCGAAAAAGTTAGTGCATTCCCTCTTCTCGCAAAAATACATTTGCCCTATTTAAACGATTCTATTTCCTTTGCCAGAGCTTTGCCAAAACCACCAAATTGTGAGAGTAAAAACATAAATTTTATTCTCTGCTGGTTCTGTTACTATATAGTATGTAACCACATTACGTATCACAGATTATAAAAAATTATATCAATCTTGAAATTTTAAAAGTTAGATCTATAGGAGGCAGTTTTTATCGCTTTTAGTTAAATGTGCTTTTTTAATTAAACGTACCCTTCTTGGTTTTGTTAGAGACCTTGAACACTGCTGATGGATATAAAAATGGACAACTTTACTACACCCTCTGCAGCTCCTCTGGAGAGCGACTGTGACCTCTATGCCCACTACCGCACAGCCAGGATCCTCATGCCTCTGCATTACAGCATCGTCTTCATAATTGGGCTCGTGGGAAACCTGTTGGCCTTGACAGTCATTATTCAAAACAGGAAAAAAATCAACTCTACCACTCTATATTCAACCAATTTGGTGATTTCAGACATACTGTTCACCACCGCTCTGCCTACACGGATAGCCTACTACGCACTGGGTTTTGACTGGAGAATCGGCGAGGCCTTGTGTAGGATAACTGCTCTCGTGTTTTACATCAACACGTACGCAGGCGTGAACTTCATGACCTGCCTGAGCATTGACCGGTTCTTTGCCGTGGTGCACCCGCTGCGGTACAACAAGATGAAAAGAATTGAACATGCAAAATGCATTTGCATATTTGTCTGGATTCTCGTATTTGCTCAAACACTCCCACTGCTCATAAAACCTATGTCAAAGAAGGAGGCTGAAAGGAATACGTGCATGGAATATCCAAACTTTGAAGAAACCAAATCTCTTCCCTGGATTCTGCTTGGTGCATGTTTCATAGGATATGTACTTCCGCTGGTAATCATTCTTATCTGCTATTCTCAAATTTGTTGCAAGCTCTTTAAAACTGCCAAACAGAACCCATTAAGTGAGAAATCTGGTGTAAACAAAAAGGCTCTCAACACAATTATTTTTATAATTGTTGTGTTTGTTGTCTGTTTCACACCTTATCATATTGCAATTATTCAACACATGATTAAGAAGCTTCGTTTTCCTGATCTCCTGGAATGTAGCCAAAGATATTCATTCCAGATATCTCTGCACTTCACAGTATGCCTGATGAACTTCAATTGCTGCATGGACCCTTTTATATATTTCTTTGCATGTAAAGGGTACAAGAGAAAGGTCATGAAGATGCTGAAACGTCAAGTCAGTGTATCAATTTCCAGTGCCGTGAAGTCAGCCCCTGAAGAAAACTCACGTGAAATGACGGAAACTCAAATGATGATACATTCCAAGTCTTTAAATGGAAAGTAAAAAGGAATTAAATCTTGCATTTATAGCAAAGTAAACTGTATGACAAACTTTGCAGGACTTTTCTTATAAATCAAAATGATTGTTTAACTTCTAATTAGGATTCTTTTAAATTCCTTTCATTGGGCACTATATTTCTCACCTCCAACTTGGAAGTAAATTGATATATATGCATTTTTTTACACTCGAGAACAACATTAAGCAAAGTTCTAATTTGTAAATGAAATACTACACCAAAAGGGAGCATATTTTAATAACTCACAGTGTAGAAAGAAAAGTTTTGTGTTAATGAAAAATTTAATCATTAATATTTCCTGCCAATAATTTGGCAAAAGAAAAAAAGACTGTTAAAATTGTATATTGCCAGTGTAGAAATGTTAATATTGTAACATATTTCTTTTCTTTTTTTTTGATAACATATTTCTTCAGTTCATGTTTCTTTCAATCTTAGACTTTATCTCCTCGATAATAAGTTTTTTTGTTTTGTTTTGTTCTGAGTCATAAATTTTTGTTTCAAAAAACTCTTTTGGAATAAAGAGCTGGATGCTACAAAATTATGAGTATGTCCTTCAGTGCTCACTGTCAACTCTCAGCAAAAGTTACAGGGAGGATAAAATTAGCAGTAGACAGAGTTTGGACAGCAACATTATGGTGATGAATGCAATGAAAGCTCTTCCCAAACAGCCAGCATAGCATTCAAGGGCCACTGCTCAGGAATATGACGAGGACTTCCTGTGCAAGGAGGCACCACGTGCTAAATTCTCCTTGAGAATAAAAAAGTATACAAATAGCCTTGGTTTTTCTTGGGTCCCTAGGGGATGGTTTCTTATTTATACAGAAGTTGACAGTACCCTGTATCTGTATTTCAGGGGTTTCGGTTACCAGAAAGGGTAGGGAGGATAAGCAGTGGGGTGTAGTTGTCACTTGCCTAAAGAAGATGGGGAGTAAAATGCAAAATCATAAACTTCAGAGTAGCCAGGATTCTTTACAACATTATATAAATAAATATATAAATTTTATATAAATAAATACCTTTTTATGAGTAGCATGACCTCTGCAAATACAATCACCCATCTGCCAGCTCAAATTTGCTTTATTGAATCCCCAAATTACCCCAATACAGTATCCATGTTAGCAATGATACCAAGTTTGATAACGGAACTAAAGAAATGAAATGCTGTGTCATGAGTCATACTTAAAATTTTTATTAGGCTTTATATCCTGGAAATATTTTCTTTCAAAGTCTTCTCTTACTCATTTTCAACTTTTATCCTGTAAGAAAACTAATCTTAATGGTTGATTCAGCACCATTTACTGTGTGCTTTCTGATTTGTATTTTGTTAATTTCATAGATAGCTAGCTGACCTTAAAAAGCCACTGTCAAAAATAGGCACTGGTCCTTGTTTCACCTTACGGAGACAGGTGAGACCACAAGGATGCAAGTCAGGAACTTAGGGCCTCTCCTTCACTCCATCTAATAAACATTTCCAAGTGAAGGAGAAAAAAGGGCAAAACACTAAATTTTATGCAGGGTGGCACTTATGTAGTCATTTGAGTTGGATCCCAAAAGAGAAACCATTGTGAAAGTTGCTGAAGGAAAACCAGAAACAAAGCTTCCTGAATTTCAGATCATTTTCATGGCACACTAGCTCTATGACTATGTTCCAGCATAGACTATTGTATGTATAAGCCAACATGCTGTTTCACAGCAGATAAGAGAGGCCTCTCGGTGCTAATGGTCAGTTCCTAAGATCCTCCAAACAAGGTAGTAAATACCTATGTCACTTGACAAAGAAATGAGTAGTTTTCTCCCTCCTTCTTCCACTATATCACAAGTCTGCGCAAATGATTTTATCCAATCATCAGTAGCCATACTGCCAAGAAGGTAAACTTTAAACCTACTTCCAATCAATCTTTTAAAAAAAAAAAAGGTCTGTATTCTAGTCAATTCAGCTATTCGCTCTCCTTCAAAAGGACCTTACTTCCTATTTCATTCATGAAGCCACTGTTCACACACGGCCTTGGGGCACCCTCCCAGGGTCTTGTAGTATTAGTTGGCTTTAGGTTTATCTCCCATGCATTTCCCTCAGTAGTAGGTAAACTTGGAGAACAGGGACAATGCTGTATAATTTTGTGTTCTGTTACAGAAATAAGGAGGTGGCCTTATATATAATACATTATTTGAAAATCACAACCTATAAATATTTTCTCCAGCAGTCAGGTGATATATTATTAACAATTTTAAATAATAACATGTAGCTAGGAAAAATCATCTAGGAAAGCTGATAGTTACATGGCAGCTAACCATATTTACCTCTTCCATAATTTTATTTTTATTTCTAAAAGGATCATTTGATTAATTTAAAAAAACCTCTCAAAGCTACTTAATTTGAGTCAGTATAAACATGTAGACACTTCAGTGATAGTACAGAATAGATAGTATAGTATAGTAAAGGTTAGATTTTAGAAATGACATCATGTATATATGAAGAGTGCAATAGTTCACAAAAATAGTCCATGCAGTATGTAATGTCTTCCGTTTCACAATCCTGTGAAACAGGATGAGCAGACTGTATCACCCACACTTTATAAAGAAACCTAAATTCAGAAAAGGCACCTGGTAAACTAGAGGCAGCATCAGGAATGTAACCCTAACTTCATATCCCAGCCATAAAAAAGACAGAACTGAATCACACACAGATCCTGAAAAAAGTATTACAAGGCTTGTTTCGTTATAGGCCAGCAAGTTAGCTAACCCTTAAATAGGACAAATAACCAAGAGTAGGTAGATTACAAACTCAGGCTATGAGTTCCCTGAGGATGAGAATGTCGTAGGTTATATACACAACACGTGGTACAGAGCCTCTCCCACAGAAGGCTCTCAGATATCCATCTAATTGAATAGCACCTGTTTTGTACTATTACTAACAAAATACTAAAGCCCTACTGAAATATCTGTGAAGTTCTTAATTTTTCAATGAAATGAAAAGAAACACTCTAAATGCTTAATTACATATGCTAGAGAATATGTAATTGTGTAATTGAAGACAAAGACCCTCTAAGACCCTGCAATATAAACTAGACATATTAAAGAACAGAACTAATTTCCCAAGAAGCCAATTTAAATCTAGATACACAAATATGTTCTGCTTGAAAACAATTTTATATTTCAAGAGGCCAGGGCAGTGACTCTTACCGATCAGTAAAAAGTACCAGGCAATTTTAAAAGAGGAAGCATTGACCTTAAATTAGCCTTTAAAATGGTCTATTTTGGTCACTCTTAGCCCACTGTAATTTGTTATTCTTTGCAAAGCTAAAAACATTTGCTCATTGACTATTCAGGTAAGAGTGAAAAAATGAAGAGCTGATCTGGTGACAACACAGCCCACTCTTTTGAATCCAGGGAAGACTAAATGCACTCATGAGAACCGATGTCACCGGAAGTTTGTTTTATGTTAAACTCCCAAGAACTGGTCACTTAAAAAATAATTCTCAAATTTCTACTCAACTAAAAGCTCAATTAGCTGAGAAGGAATGACTACTGACTGTTTACTATGTGCCACTTTTTTGAGCACCTGACAGGCATTATCTCATTTAATCCTCATTACCTTAAGAGGTGGGTATAACTTTTTCTCCATTTTGCTGATGAGGAAACTGGAGTGCCAGGCCACGGAGACGTGGAGCTGGGGACTCAATCCAGTGCACTACAGGCACTGGCCCCAGTGCCTGTAGCCTGACTTGGAGCACAAGGATGTCACCTCCTACAGAAACATGTTCATTAAGAGATGGCTCCATTCCTCCGCTTCCTGTGGCTTCCCAGGCCTCAGACACTTCCCATCACCACATCAGACTTTCAGCTTATCGTCTTTCTCCACAGGGGCCCCCTAATTTCTCTGCAAACTCAAGCTCCATTCTCTGGGTCACCCACACCTGATCATCCTCTCTCATCCACGGTATTTGGCCAGTGAACCCTGCTTGGGTTTTCTCCTCTTGCACTCACTCTTGCTCGTCTTTTCTTTGTCCCAAATCATCATCCTAGTCCGGATGCTGGCATCACACACCTAAATTACTACAACTTCTTTCCCACTGGTCCCATCAACTGGAATCAGAAACTTTAACCTTCCTTTCAGGTACTATAGTGGAAGCCAGCAGATTAATAATAACAGCAATGGGCTTCCCTGGTGGCGCAGTGGTTGAGAGTCCGCCTGCCGATGCAGGGGACACGGGTTTGTGCCCCGGTCCGGGAAGATCCCACATGCCGCGGAGCGGCTGAGCCCGTGAGCCATGGCTGCTGAGCCTGCGCGTCCGGAGCCTGTGCTCCACAACGGGAGAGGCCACGACAGTGAGAGGCCCGCGTACCGCAAAAAAAAAAAATAATAATAATAATAACAGCAATACTAAATAATTCCTAACAATTACATGGCATAATGCTCTAAGCAATTTATATATAATCAAGCCTCATAATAATTCTGTGAGGCTTGTCCCATTATTATCCTTGTTTTACAGATGAGGAAATTATGCTCCAGAGAAGTTCAGTAAATTGCCCAGATCCACACAGCTAGTAAGTGGAGAGGCAGGCTCTAGACTCTGGCAGTCCGGCTCCAGGGTCTGTCACTCTTAATCACTACACTGTCTCTCTTAAGCAAGTAGAATTATATGCCCAGGTCCTCAGAGAGCCTTGGAAGAGACACTTACTGCTCGAATATCCTCAACTTCCCTTTGGGGGTGCACATGACTACCTCTGGCCAATGGGTTGGGGGCAAAAATGATATAGGTCACTCACTTCCAGGCTGGAGCTCTGGAGAGCAGCGATGGAGCTTCCATACTGCTCTTCTCTCCTGCCACAGCGACCAGCGAGGTTCTAAGTGGTGGGACCTTTGGTCAGCCTGGGTCCCTGAACGAGTAAATGGAGAACTCCCCACCCCTGTACGCTATCCACCTGTGTTGGCCAAGTAGCGCAAATAAGAAATGCATTTATGTATTCAGCCACTGAGATTTCAGGGTTAACTGTGGCCACAACACAGGCTAGCCTCTGATCAACACAGTGTTTAACCTACTTAGAATGCAACTGACCAATACAATGAGTGTAAGAAAAGAAAAATGCACACACGATGCAGTTCTCCCGGCAAACAAACATAATCTTCCTTAATCCCAGTTTCATCGTGTCATTTCACGCTCTAGGACTGAGAGTATTTCCCCATGGACTACCACATGAAGTCCAAATTCTTCTCCCACACTTTCAAGCCTCTGCAACCTCATTTCCCTCCACTGCCCAACATGTACCTTTCAAGATAGTATAGTTGGTCTGTGCTGTGAATATAACAAATATTTGGTTCTCCTGGTTGGATTATTCTGCTTCTGCCATTTATTCTTTACACTCATAGTCTAATCATACCTGCTCCTTTAATTCTCCTTTGACTACTCAAAGCCACGCATCTTCGCTTTCCTCAACTTATTTGGCTTTTATACAGCCTATGCCACATAGTTTTAACTTTAAACAAATATTATCTTGAAAACAAAGGGAGAGAAAAAATACACTGGCCTGGAAACCTGGTTCTGGTTTGACTGCATGTCAGCTACATCACCTCTTTCATCACCAATCTTTCAGCCTTTGTAGATTTCCGTTATCTTATCAACGAAATAACGGCACTCCAGAATATGTATGCTCTTTGCTAACCATCAAACAGCCCAGGGTCTGTTATTTCACGTGCATCACTCTTATATCCCTCAGCTGAAACATTTACTCCATCAGGGCAGAGACCCTGACTTTTACTTCTTCCTATCCTGGGTAGCTCCGAGCACTGCACCTTGCATAGAGATAATGCTCAAAAATATATATGTTGACTACAGGTCATCAAATGTTAGCGGAGGACACTTTATGATTAGTACTATTCAAGTATGGGGATGAGAGGTTTTATTTTTGTGTGTTGTAGTTTGTTAGGCAGTAACAGATAACTAATAGATGCTCAGTACTGAAATACTAATCCTGGAAAATACATGAAATCAGAAACTGGAATGACATTTAAATTAGCCAAGATTTCTTTTCCAAAAAGAAAGTTTTCTGTTGAAAATATAAGAGGAGTGCCACTAGCTTTCCTTCTTCTTCCACATACAAGGAAGCTACAGAGGACTACTCTCATTTATTTAATTTATCCCAGATAATGCATATCCAGACTCTTCAAACTTAGAGAAATCTCTGCAGCACTGTAATTGTTAGAAGGAAGAAACTGTATAAGAGGGTCTGTACATGGGAAAATACATGCTATGATGTTTCAATAGTTTATCTTCCCCCCAAATTGTAAAGACCTGCTTTCTCTATTTGCACACTTACTACGTTGCTTCTTGTTGTTAACAGTGATCTTCAGCTGTCTTGCCTACTTGAGTGAACTGCAAGTCACTCCTGGGCAGGAACCGCACCACCTTCTGTCTCATGTGGTACCTACCACAATGGATCTGAACCAAGAACTCAAGTAATTTTTGACAGGCTTTTAACAGTTTTCTCAGAGTGTGAGAACATTTATTTCTCTTTCCATATCTTGTAAGAATGATTTTTCCCATGCAGGTTGAGAAGAAAAAAAGTGTGTCAGAATGAAACTACACAAAGTCTGCAAAAGGTTTTAATCCTACTCTAAAAAAAGTAATATTTTGATGTGTTCTTACGACTTCAGTTCCACAATTTCCCCCTTAAGTCCTACAGTGAAACATCTGCTTTTTTTTTTTAATATGTAGTGAAAATATATGGGGTTACTGCCTGTGTTAGAGTTTAAAAAAAATCAATGCAAACAATATTATTGGTCTATCATATATTATAATTCAATGCAGTCCCTGTTGTGAGTCCCAACACAGGGTAAGGGCTCTACCTGAGACGGGGCCTATGATGGTGCCTGAACCCACGCACTCAGGTCCCCAGAGACCCAGGGAGGGGAAACCCTGGGAGGAGGGAGAGACCCCAGGGGGAGAGAGCCACGGAGAGGCCGGTCAACTGAAGGCAGGGGCAGGGCTGAGAGATACCGTAGGTCTTGGCCATGAAGAATTTAGAAAGCAAATAGTAAAATGGAAAAGAGAAAGAAAAAAAAGTGTACCATTAGGGATCCAGTTGTCAAATTATTTGAAGTTTGTGTGTTTGACAAAATGCTGATAAGGTGATGGGTACGTGGTAGTCATTATATTATTCTCTCTGCATTCATGTATGTTTGAAATTTTCTGTAATAAATTTTAAAAAATGGTAAGTGCAGTCCCCAACACATTTCCCATACTGCTGTTACATCAGGGGTGGAAGCAGAAATTCAGGAATGGATTCACAGGGGACTGAGAGGCAGAGGCAGGTGGAGGTCACACGGCTGCTGGTCTCCATCTCTCACCAGTTAGCTGCACAACCCAAGTCATATGGGAAGACAGGAATGGGATACACGGGGCCACATTCATATCCTAGGAGCACAGGGGAGGGTGGTGTCAACAGACCTACAAGAAGTCCTAGTAAGAGATGGCTTTTGTTGACAAAGTCACCAGCAAAGAACAGGTTACACCAGGAATCTGCATGAAAAGATTGTCAGGGCTTCATAAACACACACACACACGGGCAAAGAGCTGCTTCCTTTCCCTTAAACCACATCCCAGTTCAAATCTGAATGTTTCAGATTCAGGTACGTTGCTTTGTACATATACATTTGAAGTCAAAGATAAAAGTTATGTTCTTTTGATTACCAGTTCTGTCAGTCAAGTTTCACTTACAGATAATAGAAACCTCTCCAGCTGTTTGGGGCAGAAAAAGATTTAATATACAGACCTAGGTGTTTGTGAAATTTCTGAAAGGGCCAGAAGGGCAGATCCAGGCTTCGCGTCCAGGAACAGGCTCCTGGAACAACACATAAGGACTGGTCTACCATGAAGACTGCTTCCTCTGCCACATTCAGGATGCTGGGAATCAGGAAGTCATTACGTCATTTCAACAGAGTCTAGGGATCAGGAAGTTGTCTGAACACTGTAACCTCCAGGGCCCTGTTGGGTCTGTAGAAATGGACCAGCAAAATGGGCATCTCATATGCTACTGCCTCAGCTCACACTGAACTCAAGCACCATACAAGAACCTGAATCACAGGCAGCACTCTGGATGCAAGGGACTTTAGGAGAGACAGCATCCAGCTTTCCAACCTCTGCTTTATGTGGATATACACTAAGAGGACCCTGGAAAAGATAATGAGCAAGCTAATCCAGGCATATGCACTATACCATAAAAAATATTATTCTACCAAAAGGGAGGAAGGAGTGTCTAATTAAAAAGAGAGAGAGAAACTTAACAGCTATCACAACCAAATGCAATACCAAATGTAAAGGGCTTTTGCAAAGAGAAAAAATGAATATAGGAGAAATTTGAATATAGTTTTGGTAGTATATAATATTAAGGAATTATAAATAATTTTGTTAGGTTAAAGTAATATGTTTATATAAGCAAACGTTGTTACTTTTTAGACCTTACTTAAATATGGAATATTACGATGTCTAGAAATTGCCGCAAAATGCTTAAAAGTATTTAGTTTTTAGGGGAAGAGAATAAGAATAAGGAAGGGGAGCAAAAATGTTAATGATTAATTCTGGGTAATAGGGCTCATTTTATTATTCTCTCTGCTTCTGTGATTGAAATTTCTCATAATAAAAATCTTTAACAGGTTATACCAAAAAAAAACAAGGGAAGTACAAATTATTTTCATCTAATGCTTCCTTCAAAATCTTTAATTTTACCACATTATTAAAATAAGTACCACCTTCTATAAAGTAACTAACATACTCTTCAAAATGTCAAGAACACAAAAGACAAAGACAGAATGAGGACTGTTCTAGATTAAAGAGTAAAGGGACATAACAACTAAACATAAGATGTAATTCTGAGATGTCCCATGGACCAGATTTTTTTTTCTTTTTTGTGACAAAACTGGATAATTGCCAATTTTATGGTAATACATACTGATGTATTCAGAGGTAAAGGGGCATTACATCTCCAACTTGCTCTCAAATGATTCAGAAAAAATACCATGTGTACATAGAGAGAAAATGATAAAGCAAACGTAAAAAACATTAATAACTAGGGCATCTGGGTTTAGGGTCCTATTCCTGTAACTGTCGTATAAGGCCTGAATTATTTCAGAATTTTTTTTAAAAGTATAAAACACAGTGGCAGCACTCGGAAGCTCTGAAGAGAAACAGCACAGATTTTTTTCTGTCTATTAAATTAAAATGAATATTAAGAGCTAAATAACTGAAGTACTTCATAGTGCTTTTTCAGATCCCATTCCATGGGGGATTATTTTTGTACTTCTCATTTTAGCAGCAAAATTTGAGTGCAATCATAAACATTGTCTTTAGAGACTAACATTTACTTTTATAAACATTTGCGACACTGTAGTTGAAAATCCAAATAGGAAGCCTCAGTTTGATGAGTCTATACACACAAATTACTTTCTAATAGAATGAACAGGTGACCATTAACTAGATTTTTTTTTTAACCTAAAAAAAAAAGAAAACGGCACTGAGGCTGTGTTGCACAGAGGGGCATGTCTGTGCTAAAAGTCAGACAGGCATGAATTTCAATCTAGGCTTTGCCACTTAAATAGCCGTGACCCTGATGATTCGATCAATCCTCAGAACCTCCACTTTCTCACAAAGGATACAACCATATCAATATCTCCTCTTGCAAGACTGCTGTGGATGTTCATTTAAATCAGGAACATATGTAAAACAGGGCTCTATGGTACAAAAGAGTCGTTCAATATTTATTTGTCAAGATAACTAAAGAAAAAGAATAAGTTTTGCTGCCAAAAAAACCCCTCCCAATAGAATGTATAATTTTAACATTTCAACACCACTGTATTTTTTCTCCATGTTGTTGCTGATACTAACGAACATATCCTCTGTCTAGTAACTTACTTATACAAAAAATATTTATTAAGGGCCTACTATGAGCTAGGTACTGTTCTAGGTACAAGGATGTGAGAGCTGAAAACAACAAAGACCAAGGTGCCCTCATGAATCTTATGTTCTATAAGCCAACATTAAACATTAAATACCCAAACAACATCAGCTTATGGGAGGGGATAAATTTAAGTATTAATTATGGTTTTATTGCATCAAAGACCGGATCTTTGCCCTCCCAAATAGTCTCTGAACTACCTTAATAATAAACCTCCTTTCCGCTAAAGAAGCCAGAGTCGGTTCTATTACTTCAACTAACAGGTATGCCTGTGTCTTGTAACTGAGAAAGCCTCTTTTCCTTTGACCTCAGATAAAAGAAGCAAATTAGATACTTCAGAACCCAACATATACCATATACAAAAAAATTCAACCCTAAAATAAGTATGAGATTATTTTTGTGTGTTGTATATTTTGCTATGGTTACCAAGGCGTGGTTAGCATTTTGAATTTTTCTTCTTAGAATAATACAATGATCTGAATCTAAAATCTTTCATAAGATGCAACTTTCCAACCAATGATAAAAAAAAACAGGAAGTGAATATTGAATAGAGCCAGACTTTGAGTTCCCTTCAGTATTATCTACTCTGCTGTCATCTAGCCTGATTAACAACATTAAACTTTTCACCATCCTATCCTAATTTAAAGTTACTAACATTTTCACTTCTGTTTGAATAAAACATATTTCCTACCAAACTAGAAATTTTGACATATACTCAAATATTTTAAGTCCTAAGAGGAAGACAGCTAAAATACAGGAATTGAGTAGCAAAGCAACTTACAAAAGCAGAAATGAAAACAGATGTTAAACTTCTTTGAAACAAATTTTTACTAACAGCCTCAACCAAAGCTATTTCAGTCAAGTAACTAGAAATATTCTACCTAGTCAAAAGATCTCAAGCTTCATAGGTCATCGGCTCCTCAAGGGTGTGCGCCAACTCTTTTCAAGGTTCTGTTTACCACCCAGCACCATGCATGGTGTGGGATTTCAAAACAGGTGATAAGCTCTGTAAAAGCTTGGTTTAGGTCAGTGGCCCTCCATCAGGGGTAATCTTGAGCCCCAAATGTCATCTGGCACTATCTGGAGACGTTTTTAGCTGTCATGACTGGGCTGGGGTGCTACAGGCATCTGGGGCAGAGGCCAGGTGTGTTACTCAACATCCCACGATGCAAAGGACAGTCCCCCACGGCAAAGAACTGTGCGGCCAAAAGCGCCAGCTGAGGCTGAGAAAACTCTGGTTTAGGGTAACTGTATCGCTGCCCTTCACATTCAAATATAAAATCACTGATCGTGTGGCTTTACATAGCTTCTGATGACAGCTTACAACGTCTTTCAAACAAGATACAGTACATTAAATCCGTTCCCTGGAAAGATGCTCTGGCCACTGAAACTGTCAATGAAATCCTGCAGTGCAAAAAACCTGAGTCTCCTTTCACAATCAACCAGCAATCTCCAAGCGTAAGAAACTCGCCATTTATGCCACTTAATTTGATTCGGAAGACACTGGGCTTCAAATATTACTAATACCTTGATCATTTCTAATCATTCCTTAGACAATGTCAAATGCACAAGTGAAGTAACAGAAGCCACTTCCTTTCCTTATGCATCTTCTAATATCATCATGATTTTTCTTTCACCACTTTACAGAAAATGGTGCTCAAGGTTTCTGAGCCTGCTTCCTCAAAGAAGACGACAGTTCTCACCGTACAAAGGGTTACAGTGACATCAGTGTGTGGGCATAGTGTCTGGACAGGCATGGCGTGTGCTGATTCCTGATGCATGACATCAGACACACAGCACTAGACACCCGGAAACTAAACTGATGGGAAGTTTGAGAACTTTCTGGTTAAGAAAAGAGCTATTCTGAGAATATAAGAATGGATGGATTATATGTTTTCCTTTAGGTAAGATCCTGGGAATGATTTTATAAATCTACAACATTTCAATCCTTTAAACATATCATTGAACACAAATTTGAAATTCATTTTTTACATTTTTCTTGTAACAGCTTTGAGGTGACTTACAAAAAAAAAAAAAAAAGAAGAAGGAAGAGAAAAGAAAAGAAAGGAAAGGGCATTCGGGACTTCCCTGGTGGTCCAGTGGGTAAGACTCCATGTTCCCAATGCAGGGGGCCCAGGTTTTATCCCTGGTGGGGAACTAGATCCCGCATGCTGCAACTAAGAAGCCCGCATGCTGCAAGGAAGATCCCGTGTGCCGCAACTAAGTCCCAGCGCAGCAAAAATAAATAAATAAAATATAATTTAAAAAAAAAAAAAAAAAGAAGAAGAAAGGAAAGGGCATTAGTACAAAAGAAAAATTGAAGTAACTAGCATGTGGCAGATCAAAATTTCCGTCGCAGCCAGGTCTCTCTGGTGTTTAAGAACCCTCTTTTCACTGCTCCATGCCGTCTCCCAGATGCTCCACGCTGAGGGAGCTTTGATAAAAGAAAGTAAGATTTTGTTCCTAAAAGCACTACGTTGAGAGAGGGGTCAATTAGTTAAACAATTACAAAACCAAGTAATAAATATTATACGTAACTTGTAAGCATAAAGTCATCTGTGAGCACAGAGGAAGGCGTGATCACTTCTGGCTGGGGTAGGGTTTCATAGAGCAGAGATGTCCAAGGTGAGCCTTGAAGGTCAAGCAGAATTTTGCCAGCCAAAGGGGAGAAATGATGTTGTGCTCAGAACCGTCTGATTTATTAATAAATTGATTCAGAGACGTGAAATGACAAGGGGTGACAGATGGTGGTAAATAATGTGATTAGGCTGGTGTGAGGAGCACAAGTGGGGAATGAGAGTAAACGAGGCTGGAAACGTTGGTGGGAACTCAACTCTGAGGTGTCTCACACTAACAAGTTAAACTTTACAAAACAGCAGTAGGAAGTCACAGCTTTATGAAGGTGTAAAGGAATAAGATAAGATCTTTTTGGAGATAAAATTACGGAGGTGGGGGGACAGTGCAGATGATAGCTTTGAGTTGGTGACAGGAAGAACAGCTGAGAGGCTACTGCAATAGTCCAAACAAAAGGAGATGAATTGGAATCCAAAGACCAATGGCTTTTCATTCATTTATTTACTCTATCTGCCCACCCGCCATCCGTTCACCCATCCAACCACCCACCCATCCAACACAGTGCCGACTATGTGGGAGCCACTATGCTGAGGCACGATCAGTGGGTAAGACTGGCACGGTCTCCCGCTTGCACAGAGCTTACATGCTAGTGTAGGAGACAGATATTAAATGGTCTATTACACAATTATTTAATCTCTGCGGTGACAAGTGTTACGAGAAATATTCTAAGAAAGCGCATCACAAGAGACTGTGACCTAACTGCAGGGTGGGGATGGTCAAAGAAAGCTTCTTTGAGAAGTGTCCTGTAAGCCCGTCCTGAAGCCCTGGAGTCCAGGCTATTTACTATCTCACACCTCTCATTCTAAATAAAGATTTGAGAAACTTCTCTTTCATTAGTCAACTTCGCTTTTGTGCAGCCACATTAAAGTACTTACTTCCTAAAATCCCTGGTAGGTTTAACCAAACCAGTAGGTATTGCTGGGAGGGGAGAGGAGGACTGAGGCTAAACGGAGCAGGGTGGGCAGAAGCTAGAAGATAAGAGAAGGGGAAAGAGGAGAAAGTGGGGATTGTGGGAAAAGGAGTGGGGGGATAACAGGGCTCAAGTTCCAAAGGCTTTAGCTACACAACAGCAGACTTTATGAAGAGGGACTCATTAAGGAAAGAATGTCTACATCTTTGCTGTGACCAACACTCAGAAACATAATCCTCTGCAGACTGATAAACATGATGAACTAGCAGCCTGTCAACTTCCATTGCTTTATCTTGATTACGAGGCATTCTATTTTTAGAGTGGAGTAATCTAGGTCAAAATTCCAACTGACTTATATGTCAAGATTGGCAGATTTCTTAGTCTCTCTGAGAATCAGTTTTCTTACCAATAAAATGAGATAATCATACCAATTTCACAAAGTACTTTCTAAAATGGGAATCAAAGGAGATAAGATATTTGAAATATCTATTAGTTCAACTCATCTAATTAATCTAAACACACTAATGTGATCACTTCAAATCCGGAGGCCCTGGCAGCTCTATCTTTGAGAAATATCACTTTACTTCTAAAGTAAAGGCACTGGACATTATTCAAGCTGTGATGATTATTCACGTGTTGAATATTTAGCCCAAGTTCAAACCAGAGGGACAAGTAACTTACAAAGCTAACTGTCACTTATTGTTAACTCTGCCCACAATACCCACTTCCCTTAAAATATCCCAACGGTTGATGTTCAAGATGCCCACAGATGATTATAGGTGTGCTGCTACTCTCCAATTGGCCCTCAGCTGGAGAGAACTCAATCCCTTAGCACTTTTGAGATTAAAAGTTAACACTACCTCTTGGTACCAACTGTTACTACAGTAACAGTGGGGTCCAAATGAAAGTCTCATTTAGAGCAACAAAATTAAGAAAGAATTACATTAAATATCTATGACTGATTTTTAAAAATAGGTCTAAATAACCAAGTCTGTCCACCAAATAAATATGGCAGCACCGTAATATTTGTTTCTTAGCCTCCTGAATTGGCTGTGTCCAGTCCTAAAAAGTTTTATCCTTTGCAATGTCATGAGGCAGAATTAGACCTATGTCAAACATATAATCTGATCATCAAGGACATCAGGAAAGGTCCCTCTATGATAAGACTAACAGGAAATTTATCCTGCTGGAAACTGGGTATTTGCAAAAGTGAGAAGAACAATAAATTCCTGTAGACAGATCCTGAGACTGAGCAGGCCCCTCCCTGCTCCTTTCCCACCAGCACTCCAGCAGATTACAAGTGACCGGTGTGGAGATGCCTAAAACACAATTTGTGCAAAGAAATAGAGAACAGCCTTGAAAAGATGCTCACAGCTGCTGGGATTGGGTGAGAAGAGTAGAGTAGTAACTAACTTGGCAAACCTGAGAAAACTAAACACTAAAGCAGCCACGGTGAAATCTGAGATGCAAACTGATTAACACCCAAGCTTCCCAAGGGCTGCAGGATCAGTGGCACCGAGTTTTTCCAGAACTGCGAAGAGGCAGTCAGGGCACTGATCCCCTCCCAGCACTCTGTCCACCTGCTGACTGCCCCTCTCCGTCCCGGCAGAAAACTCGGGGTGGGGTTATTATCTAGAAATGGTAACAAGGAGGGCCTTGCGACTAGGGGACTCCTATGCACGGTTAAGAATACAAATACAGTACTGGAAATCAAAGTTTATGTATGAAATGTTGAGACTCCCAGACCTACACCCTACAGGTAGTAGGCTGAAGAGCATGCCCTGAGGAATCTGACAGTTCATGAGGGAAAAAAAGGCATATATTTATAGACCCTGATATTGCGAGTTCACAGTGGAACATCCCAACGAGGGGACCCTACCATGAAGTCCATAAGGGTCATTCAGCCCCTCGCACACAATCCATTTTTTCAATCAGCTTTTTTAGAAACTGGCTCTTAAATATAAACAGGTAACCAAAGGCTCAGAGATATTTAAGGAAAGCCCCTAACATCAAAAGCAGAAAACAAGGAGGAAAAAAGGAACTCAGAAGAAACAAACTGTGCAGGGAAATGAAAACCCTGAGGCAGAGGGAGGATTATCCTTAATATCATAAAAGATACAAGAAAAAAGACTACATCTATGAAACAAAAACAGGATGCCAGCAAAAATGAATATTGAAAAAGTAAAAAAGAACTAATGGAAATTAAAACTAGAATAGCAAAAATATTTAAAAGGTACTCAATAGACGAAAAGGTACTTAATGTCATTAGTCATAAAGGAAATACAAACTAAAACCACAATAATATATCACTACACATCCACTAGAATGACTGGAATGAAAAGGACTGCTAACTCTCTTGGTACTCCTGCGCTGGGGGAATCAGCTGTCAGGTCACGTAGACACTCAGGCAGCTTCGTGGTGAGGAACTGAGGCTTCCTGCCAACAGCCATGTGAGTGCGCTACTCTGGAAGAGGGTCTTCCAGTCGAGTCAGGCCTCCAAACCACCATGGTCCCTGCTGGCATTCTGACTCCAACCACATGACAGACTCAGGGCCAGGGTCACCCGGCTAAGCTGCTCCCAAACTCCTGACCCACAGGGAAACTGGCAGCATCTGCCAAAGCTAAACATATGTACCCCTTACAATTCAGCTTTCAACTCCTAGGTGTACACCCAACAGAAATGTATACATACACACAACAAAAGACAGACATGTTCAAGGGTGTTCACAGCAACAGTGTCTATAATCATCCCAAATCAGAAACAATACCAATGTCCATCAACAATAGGATGAATAAACAGCAGTAATTCATACAACAAAACACACTCTACAAGGATAAATAAAGCACGAACTACTGCAAAGTACAGCAACATCAAGATGATATTGAGAGAAAGGCACTAGGTATAGCAGTCCACATTTCCACTTATATAGAGGTCAAAGCCAGACAAAATTAGAACAGGGCTAAAAGTCAGGACAGACCTCGGGGAGGAAGTAGTGACTGGGAGGCAGCACACGTGCATCTTTTAGGAGGCAGGTGATGTTCTATTTTTCCATCTGGATAGTGTTTAGAAGGGTGTCACTTTGTAAAAATTCAGTAGGCTCCAAACTTAGGATATGTACACTTTTCCATGTACATGTTGTACTTCAATAAAAGTTTATATTAAAATGATAATTAGAATTAGAAGACAGAGCCCAAGACATCTCCTAGCAAGGAGAACAAAAAGACAGAAAGAAAAAGGAGAGAAGAGAAAAAAAAAGATTAAAACTAGACTCGTCCAAGAGGCTGAACACCTGGATAGTACGATTTTTCAGAAAGAGAGAACCAAGAAAATAGAAGGGAAATAATCAAAATAATTCAGGAAAAATTCAAAACGAGAATGTCTGACTTCCCTGATTGACAGGGTCCACCAGGTGTAGAACCAAAAGAGATGAAAGCACCTCATCACAAACTGTCACAAAGTATTAATAAGCAGATCTCCACTCAATCTGTCAACAGCAACACTGCAAGGTTGGTACTGGTGACAAGAGGTAGCATTCCCTCACCTATTTCTTCCTTTACATCCTCCCTTCCCCACTCAGACAAATGACCATATTAAAAAACCTGCTTCCTCTCAATATTGTTTATTTCTAAGAGTTTGAAGGTGAATCCCCAACTAGCTTGCATGCCTGATGGGATGTCAGCAAACAGGAATGGGTAACAAACGGGCTCTGTGGTGACTGGGTTTTCTATCCTGCGGGGGCTCACTGCCCCAGGGATCTGCTCTGACATTGCCAAAATGTTTAATACGCCTCAGGGGAGCACAAGTTCAGAGGCCAAACTAACTAGGCATCCTTAGAATACAATCACAACGAAAGAGAAAGAACAAACTGAACAATATTACTAATGAAAGCAGAATTTTTATAACAGATGAACCCCAAGTTATAATATGTATTAATATCTATACTAATATCAGAGAAAATATTAAAAATATGAAATCAGACTACGTGGAAACATTAAATATGAAAAACTTAACAGATGGGACAAATACAGGTGAAGAACAAATTACCAAGCTAGAAAAATAAACTAAGGGATCCTACCAGAAGTCAGCACAAGAGGCTGAACAGGGAGAAGACATGGAGGTAACACGTTTAAAAAAACCATAAGTCATTTTAAGAAGGCACACATATTTCAACTAAAGGTCTCTTAGCTATACAGTTGAGATAAAAATAACGTACACGTAGACACATTATGGTGATATTTAAGAAAGACAAGGGGAAATTCTAAAAACTTCCAAAGGCAAAGAATAAACAATTGACAAAGCGATAAGATCAACCTCAAATTTCTCAAAAGACACGGGATTCAATAAGGTAGTACAGTGATACTATTAAAAATATTGAAGAAAGAGAACTTCAACCTAGAAATTTTGTATATCCAACTTATTTAAAAGTGATAGCAAACGAAAAAATATCTTTATGTATACAAGGACTCAAAGCTTTGCCACACACTGTGAAAATACTCGTGGAAAGAGTACTCCACATGTAAACTGATACAGCCACTATGGAGAACAGTATCGAGGTTCCTTAAAATACTAAACATAGAATTACCATATGACCCAGCAATCCCACTACTGGGCATATACCCAGAGAAAACCATAATTCAAAAAGACACATGCACCCCCATGTTCATTGCAGCACTATTTACAATAGCCAGGTCATGGAAGCAACCTAAATGCCCACTGACAGATGAATGGATAAAGAAGATGTGGTACATATATACAATGGAATATTACTCAGCCATAAAAAGGAACGAAATTGGGTCATTTGTAGTGAGGTGCATGGACCTAGAGTCTGTCATACAGAGTAAAGTAAGTCAGAAAGAGAGAAACAAATATCATATATTAACGCATGTATGTGGAATCTAGAAAAATGGTACGGATGAACCTGTTTGCAAGGCAGAAGTAGAGACACAGATGTAGAGAACAAACGTATGGACACCAAGGGGGGAAAGCGGGGGGCAGGGGGAGGGTGGGATGAATTGGGAGATTGGGATTGACATATATACACTAACATGTACAAAATAGATAACTAGTAAGAACCTGCTATATAAAAGTAAATAAATTTTTTAAAAAAAGACAAGAAAGAGTACCCCACTAAGAATTAAGAGGGAACTACAGAAAGCTGAAGTTAAGGGTGATCAAAAAGGAGAAATAGACAAACCCACAATTGTAGTTCAAGTATTCAACATTCCTTGTTCTGTAACTAACAAAACAAGTGGACAGAAAACCACTCAGGATACAGAAAACATAAAAAAACACATCAACCAACATGACCTAATTTGACTTTCATAGATCACACTATCCAATAACATCAGAATACACACACATTTTTTTTTTTTTTTTGCGGTACGCGGGCCTCTCACTGTTGTGGCCTCTCCCGCTGCGAAGCACAGGCTCCGGACACGCAGGCTCAGCGGCCATGGCTCACGGGGCTAGCCGTTCCGCGGCATGTGGGATCTTCCTGGACTGGGGCACGAACCCCGTGTCCCCTGCATCAGCAGGCGGACTCAACCACAGCGCCACCAGGGAAGCCCAGAATACACACACTTTTTAAGTGCATTTGGAATATTCAGCAAGGTAGACCAAGAAACAAACTTCAACAAACTTAAAAGAATTGGAATCGTACAAAGTAGGTTTTCTGACTACACAGAATTAAATTAGCATTCAATACCAGAAATGTATTTGGAAAATCCTGGAAATTAAAAACTTTTTTGAATACTCCATGAATTAAAGAAGAAGTCATACGGGATGTTGGAAAATTTTTTTAATTGAATGAAAATAAAAACAACATAAAACTTGTGGGATGCAGCTAAAGCAGTGCATAAAGAGAACTGTAAAGTATTGAATACATCTAATATTGAATATTAGAAAAGCAAGGTCTAAATCAATGGTCTAGACTTCTGTTTTAAGAAAGTAGACAAAGAGGATCAAATTAACTCAAAGCAAGCAGAAGGAAGGAAATAATGATAGAAGCAAAAATCTATGACACTGAAAAGTGAAAGTTGCGAAGAATCACTGAAACTGTTTTTTGTTTTCTTGTAAAGACTATTCTTTCTAGAGCAGTTTTAGGTTCACAGCAAAATTGAAAGGAAGGCACAGCGATATCCCACACACATGCATAGCCTCCGCATCATCATTTGTTAAAAACTGATGGACCTATACTGACATAAAATTATCATTCAGTTCGTAATTTACATTATGGGCCACTCTTGGCAGACATTCTATAGGCTTAGACAAATGTATAATAACATATGTCCACCACTTTGGTATTGTATAGAGTACTTCCACTGACCTAAAAATCCTCTGTATTCTCCCTAATCATTCCTCCCTTCCCCTTAACCCCTGACAACCACTGATCTTTTTACTGTTCTCATAGTTTTGACTTTCCCCAGATGTTATATATTTGGAATCATACAGCATGTAGCCTTTTCCGACTGCTTTCTTTCACTTAGTGATATACATTAAGGGTCCTCCATGTCTCTTCATGGCTTGTTTATTTCTTGTTAGCATTGAATAATTCCATTGTCTGGATATACTACAGTTTGTCCATTCACCTATTCAAGGACATCTTGGTTGCTTCCAAGTTTTTGTAATTATAAGTAAACCTACAAAAAAATCCGTGTGTGTATAAACATCTGTGTGTATATAAACATCCGCATAGTTCTTCTGACTTGTTAATATGTAAAAGAAACTGAATTCATAGAGGAATAAAACAAAAACACGTACCAAAAAAGAAAACTCCAGGCCCAGATGGCTTCACTGGCAAAATCTACGAAATATTTAGGAAAAAAATTATACTTATCCTACACAAACACTTCAAGAAAATGCACAGAAGGCAACATGTCCCAGACCAGCACTAACTTCATACCAAAACCAGACAAAGATATTACAAGAAAATTACAGACCGATGTTACACGTGAATATACACACAAAAATTCTCAACAAAATATTAGCAAATCAAATCTAGAAATATATAAAAGGTATAATACATCAAGTGGAGCTTATCACAGGAATGTAAGGTTGGTTCAACATTCAAAAATAAATGTAATTCTCCATAAAGCAGTCTAAATAAGAAAAACCATAGACCATATCAACAGATGCAAAACAATTTTGACAAAATTCAGTCTATTCAAGGTAAAGAACTCTAGGCAAACTATAAACTAAAAGAGACTTCCTCAAACTGATAAAGAGTATCTAGGAAATATCTCTGCTAACATGGTTAATGATGACCGAATGTTTTCCTCCTAAGACCTGGAATAAGACAAGGATGTCAACCCTCTCTACCTAATCAACATCATACTGGATTGTCTTTGTCAGTGGAATAAGGCAAGAAAATGAATAAAAGGCTTACAGATTGGAAAGGAAGAAACAAAAATGTCTATTCTCAGACAACGTGAATATCTACAGAGAAAATCCTAAAGGATCTCCAAAAAAAACAGCTACTAGAACAGCTCTGTGAGAAAGTAGAATGCTGGGTACAAAGGCTTGAAAAGAGAGTAGGAAATGGGGAGTTACTGTTTAATGGGTGTAGTTTCAGTTTTGCAAGATGAAAAAGTTATGAAGATCTGCTGAACAACAATGTGAATATATTTAACAAGACAACTGCACACTTAAATGGTTAAGATGATAAATTTTATATTATGTGGGTTTTACCACAATTTAAAAAAAAAAGCAATAGAAAGCCAGGTTTCTGTTTTAAGCATGGCCATGACTTGGTTATATTTGAATTGTAAAATGATCATTTTTGCTGCTTTTGACCCACTGATGTAATGAAATACATGATATATGCTAATAGGTATCGATATCTTTACATTGAACTATATATCAGTATTCCTGGAATAAATCTTACTTGAAAAAAAGAATCAATTGTATTTCTATATACTAGCAAGGAACCATTGAAAAATTTTTTAAATTTAAATAACATTTGCCGGGACTTCCTTGGTGGCACAGTGGTTAAGAATCCACCTGTCAACGCAGGGGGCACAGGTTAGAGCCCTGGTACGGGAAGATCCCATGTGCCGCGGAGCAACTAAGCCGGTGTGCCACAACTACTGAGCATCTGCTCTAGAGCCCATGAGCCACAACTACTGAGCCTGTGTGCTGCAACTACTGAAGCCCGCACGCCTAGAGCCCGTGCTCTGCAACAAAAGAGAAGCCACCACAATGAGAAGCCCACACACTGCAACGAAGAGTGGCCCCCGCTCGCCGCAACTAGAGAAAGCCCACGCGTAGCAACGAAGACCCAACGCAGCCAAAAATAAATAAAATAAATAAATTAAAAAAAAAATAAGTTCACAATGAAAAATCACAAACTACAAGATGCAATAACAGAATGCCCTAAGGGAGAATTTGGTCATATGAGAACTACAAGTACCAGAACAATGTGTAAATGGGCAAAACGATTACACGCTTTTTTACAGGAATAGGAACCATAATAAAAAAAAAAAACCCAGTATAGCCCAATATGCCTCCATCTCCCAAAGAATCATGAATGGCTCCCTATTGCTCGCCGAGTAAAAGCTAAAGCTGGTACAAAGGCCTGTAAAGCCTGGTGACCTCTCCTACCTACCCCGACTTCACCTCCTACTATCCCCTCCCCCCACCTACTCTGCTCCAGCTACACAGTTGCCTGAGTCAGGCCTCCAGCTGAGGGCCTTTGCGCTGGTAGTTCCCTACACCTGGAATACAACGCCCCCCACGCCCCGACCGCCCCCCGCCCCAGATCACATGGCCCTCCCCTTGAGTCCTCGTTCACATGTCACCCACTCACCGAGGCCTTTCCTGACCATACTGTTTGAAACTGCGACCCTGCTTGCACCCTGGTATTCCCTTTCCCGCTGCTGGCTGACAGGTGGAATTGTTTTTACACAGCATATATCATCACCCGTCATACTATATATTATACTATATTGTTTACTGCATACTATCCCCGATTATAATTCAGAGTCAATGAGAAAGACTGTCTGTTTTGATCAGTGTAGGAACCTCAGAGCCCGGAACACATACTGTCTACCACAAAGCAGGTTCTCAATAAATGTGTTGAATGAAGAAATGGGGAAATCAGAGGAAGCTGATCATTCTTCCAAGAGATGAGGTAGAATTCTCTCATTCATTCATGCATATATACATGCACGCTCAAACACTACTAAGTGTTACCTTATAATACAAGGGAGTGTCAAGGTATTCCTTTCCTTACTGTGGAAATTATTCCTTCATTTCCTAAAAAAACGACTAAAACTGACTTTTCAAAAAATAACTTAGATAAAACATTAGAACATTTTCTAAGTTATAAAAAGTACACAGACAGTATAGTAAAAATCACCCTTCACAGTTCAGCTTCCTGTTCCTTATTTTTATCCTTCCTTGGAAGGCTATTATGTCCACACCATCAACCATCAATTTCTAAATATATATAGAAACTATATAGTTTGTCTTAGGGCAAACTCTTATCTCCTACTTCCTCAGTTTATGGGCTTTGAAAATATTCTATTTGTTGCCGATACCTATACCCTTGGATATTGTATAAAAATGCTAGAAGTAGGCATTAAAATCTACCACTCAATTCTGTGCCCAACAATCAGCTAAGGTACATTATTTGGGAAAATAAAAGCTGATGACTATAACATGGTATTATATTATCACCTCTGTTAAATTCCAAGAGTTTTCTTATTAACTTTTACATACATGTGCATTCTGGTAAAAATATAGCTTGTGCCTCATATAAGACTTCAGAGAAACAAAACGTAAAACAATATTACTGTATCCCTTTGACAAAAATCTCTGCTCTTTGGTTAGCCCAGATAACAGTATTTTTTTTCTTACGATTAGCATTGGGACCAAGTAGGGTATTACTTCATCTTGCATAATTATAAATTTGAAATTGTGCTATATTGAGCGCACTCATAATCAGAACCTAAAATTATTCTTAGGTTTTTTCTCCCGTTGCGGAGCACAGGCTCTGGACGCGCAGGCCCAGTGGCCATGGCTCACGGGCCCAGCTGCTCCGCGGCATGTGGGATCTTCCCGGACCGGGGCACGAACCCGTGTCCCCTGCATCGGCAGGCGGACTCTCAACTACTGTGCCACCAGGGAAACCCTATTCTTACGTTTTTATCATAGGATTGTCACAATTGTTATACCAATGGTGTCTGAAATAATTTGCCATGTAATTTAGGAATAAATAAACACACATATACAATACCCATTTTAAATTCTAACTACTGTATATACGCTCTAAAGACAGTCACAGGGTATCCAAACTGTTCAAGCTGTTTGTATAAACCACAATATCTCTCTAGTATTTTTTGATTACAAAACTATTTCACCATTTGAGTCCCATTTAATAACTTTCAGAGTAAATTTCGTTTTTATCAAATTCTGCCTAACACTGCCATCTAATGGTTAACCACGCGACTGCAGGCAAAGCCAATTAAACTGCTGATGGGCTCACTCAGAAAGGGAAAAATATCCTGAACATGGAAGCTTAAACAGTTCATATTAAAGTTCTATAAGAATTGTTAGTAATATATGAAAAATAGAAATTATTTTGGATACTTTATTTTACAAATGTTTCAAAGATGTCACCCTCTCTACGAACTCATTATTTGGGTCTAGTCATTTTAACCCTAAATTTTAATTTTGTCAAGATTTTTTTCATTCTGTTTCTCTTTAATTTTAAGTATTTATAAAGTATTTTCTGGAAGTATATATACTTCAAAAATTTAAAAATATTCTTTGTTCATAAGCAAAAGCAATTATTTAGATTATATAGGAAAAACACCTCCTCGTTTTACAAATAGTTTATTTCACTAGTATAATAATCTACTACAGTGAATTATGTTCTTGTTATTTTATATTTATTGAGTATAATTGACATGAAAGATTATATTAGTTTCAGGTGTACAACAGAATGATTCAATACTTGTATATATTGCAAAATGATCACCACAATAAGTCTAATTAACATCCATCACCATACAAAGTTACAAAACTGTTTTTTCTTGTGATGAAACTTTTTCTGTAACTAGATTACCAGTTTATTATAAAAGGATGTAACTCAGGACCAGCCAGATGGAAGAGATGCATAGGGCAAGATATAGGGAAAGGACATGGAGCTTCCATGCTCTCTCCAAGTGAGTCACTCTCGACTCTCCCTGAATCTCCGTGTGTTCACCAACCCTAAAACTCCTGATGAGAACTTTTAAGATCTATTCTCTCAGTAACTTTCAAATATGCAATACGGTATTATGAACTACAGCCACTATGCTGTATGTTAGATCCTCAGGAGTTATTTATTTTTATTTTATACCTTTTGACCCCCCCTTCACCCATTTTGCCACCCACCTCCCACCTCTGTCAATCTATCCTCTATATCTATGAGCTTTTTTAAGATTTCACATATAAGTGAGATCATACAGCATTTGTCTTTCTCTGTCTGACTTATTTCACTTAGCATAATGCCCTCAAGGTCTGTCCATGTTGCTGCAAATGACAGGATTTCCTTTTTATATAGCCGAATAAATACTCCGGGGTGTGTGTGTGTGTGTACACGCACCATATTTTTTTAATCTATTCATCCACTAATGAGCACTTATGTCTTTGTTATTTAGAGAATAGGAGAACAAGGTTGCTATACCGCTGCTGGGCTGCACAGAACTTCCTGGGAAACACTGTCCCTCTGCTAGACTCCTATTAATGTCTCTAGTTCTCTAAGCCTACCAGCGAATCCCACAGTAAGGACGAGCATACGAGCAGAGATGCTCAGAGTTTCAAGGGCTTGCACGGAGATTTCACTCCTGCCATCTGCCCAATGTGTATTTCCTGGACATCCCTGCCTGGTGCTTTTCCAGCCACTGCTTGAGTATCTTCAGTGTCCGCAAGTCAGCACCTCCCAAGGGAATCACTTTGCCTCAAGACAGTGAGTGCCTCTGAGTTACCGCTTACCAAGCCCAATAACCTCCTGCAGCATCTCTGAAGTCTTAATTCACCCTTGGCCATGCCCCACCCCCCCAATTTTTAACTCCTCTTTCATACTGCAGCCCCTTTCAACAGTTGAAGACTGTTCTCCTGCCCCATCGTCTCCTCTCCAGGATCAACACTGCCTGCTCTCTCAACTGTTCCTCACATGGCAGGTCTGCATCCCCTCCCTGTTCTGATGCGGACGAGGACCACCAGAGCCGTGCTTGTTGCCCTGTCATACTACCTGCAGCATCCATGAGCACATCAGTGTCAACTGGCAGTCACATCACAATGCCATCTCACAGGCTTTCCTTAGCTTTCCCAGACACACGACTACCGAAACAACAATCCTGCCGTTCAGTGACTCTGCAGTTGATTGTTTAGGCTAAAGAGAAAGACCTGATGTTCTCTCTCTTCAGTGTTTTATAGGTTGATCACAGAGCCCATAACTTGCTAAACCAGTTAATGTATTACAGCTCTTGGTCTTTGAAGGCGACTGCTAGCAGTTCCCCTCAGACCCATTCTCCCTTGTCTCCAGGGACTTGGCTCCCTCGCTAAAGCTAGTTTCCCAGCCTCCCCTATGATTAGGTGTGGCCACGTGACCAAGCTCCTGCCAATGGTGTATGGGCAGCAGTGACATTTACAACTTCCAAAGTACCTGGTGAAAGAGCAATCCCTTATCCTGGACTTCCCTTCTGATTCCTCCCTATTGCTAGAAATGGAAACCTTGGAGGGCACATGGTGAGGATAACAGAGCTGCCCTACCAGCTGGGTCCCAATGACTTCCTAGAACAGAGCCCACCTGCCCACCAGGGATGTTACAAAAGAGAAACAGACACCTGTGTTCTCTGAGCCACTGTGTTCCGGGGTTTCTTTGCTCTACTATTATTAAAATATCTCCCAAAGCATTTGTAATTTGCAAATTTCATTTGCAAACGTGCTACATTTTCAAGGCAATCATTGATACATATTAATCAGGCCCAGCAGGGAATAAGAACACTACAGAAAGGTAAATGTTCTTTCATTTTCATATTATTGCAATAATAGAGACAAACAATTTCCAGAGCATAGGAAGGAAGCACTTGTAAGTGGAAGGCTCTGAAGGGAGCCAATTCTGGGATACAGCTTGTTTCTGTTCACCCTGTTCACACCCTCCCGGATGAAGGAAAGGTGTTGAGGACTGGAGATAAATACTCTTCAGATTAAGTCACTGGGGAAAGTCTCTAAAGGACAAATGGATTTTACTGAGGAAAATCTATTCTACCCTATCTTAACATTTAAAATTTTAAAGCATTTCAATTCATCCTTATCATGAGAATATGATAAATGGGTGGACCTAAAACCATGCCCCAAAACTTCCTCACATCAAAGGAAACAAGCAGAGCAAGAAGGCAGCCTATGGAATAAGAGAAAATACTGGCAAATCACAGTATCTGATAAAGGGTCATTACCCAGAAAATGTAAAGAACTCCTACGTGTTAACAACAACAACAAAAACTGATTTAAAAATGCGCGAAGGACCCGAATAGACACTTCTGTAAAGAAGATGTATAAATGGCCAAGAAGCACATGAAAACTCGCTCAATGTCAATAATCATCAGGGAAATGGAAATCAAAACCACAATGAGATACCATCTCAAACTCATTAGGATGGCTACTATCAAAACAAAAAACAGAAAAAAGTGTTGGCAAGGATGTGGAGAAACTGGAACCCTTGTGCACTGCTGCTGAGAATGTAAAATGGTACAGCTCTACGGAAAATAGTACAGTGGTTCCTTAAAAAATTAAAAATAGAATTACCACATGACTCAGCAATTCCACTTCTGGATATATACCCAAAAGAACTGAAGGAGGGTCTCAAAGAGATATCTGTACATCTATTAGTCACAATAGCCAAAAGGTGGAAGCAAGCCAAGTATCCATCAGCAGATGAATGGATAAATAAAATGTAATATATACATACAACTGAATATTATTCATCCTTAAAAAGGAAGGACGTTCTGACACATGCTACAACATGGACGGACCTTGAGGACATTATGCTAAGTGAAATAAGCCAATCACAAAAGACAAATATTGTACGATTCCACTTACATGAGGTATATAGGGTAGGCAAATTCACTGACAGAAAATAGAATGGTGGTTGCCAGGTGCTGGAGGGAGGGATGGGAGTTGTTCAACGAGCATGGAGTTTCAGTTTGGGAAGAGGAAAGAAGTTCTGGAGATTGGCTGCACAACAATGTGAATGTACTTCAAACACTACTGAACTGTACCTTAAAAATGGTTAAGACAGTAAATTTCATGTGTGTACATTTTACTACAATTAAAAAACATTTAAACCATATCAAATTTGTTCCAAGGCCACCTTTATGTTTAACTCTTAGTAGAACATCAGGCACAAATAACATTTAAAGTGGAATCTTCTCAAGGCCCTAGCCCAGGAATACACGGTCCTACAGAGGAAAACACTTTCCTAAAAACGACAGAATGCTTCCCATGAAGGCAGAAATGGTCTCTAAGCCAAAACGTTTTAGAGGAATAAGGATATGTCTACTATATAATTCTGCATAATACAGAAATATTGAGAAATTAACATTAAAATACATGTATTATCTTCTACCAATTAACAGCTTTTAAAACATTGATTTCAATCTCAACAAGACTTCAAATCGGGTCAAGGTGAAGAGCTCCACGACCCGCTGTCACCTGTAGGTGGCAGTAAAAGCACAGTGTTTATGTCAAAACAACCTTGGATGTCAATCAGTATGGAACAGTGGAAAACATACATGAGCTTACACATGAGTGTAAGTCCTCCTACATGAAATAAATGGTATTAACTTTTCTGATACATCAAATATTTATCTTGCCAAAATACCTTCACCCTAGGGCCTCTCCTCAACCAACTCTAATCTATCTCTTGTCTCACTCTTTTGCTTGATACTGTCTTTGTGATCATATCTATTTAGAAACATTAGGCGTTCATTTTGGGGGGACACCGTATAGTTTTCTTTCCTTTAGAAAAAGAAACACACAAACACTTGTCAAATCAAAAAGCCTATTTACTGAGGGTCTACTGTGTGTGAAGCACTATGCTAGGTGCTCTGATACATGTGAAGACGAATGCACCAGGTCCTTGTCAACAAGACAGACACAAAATATGAAGAATAATACATGAGATGAGAGTACGATCAAGGGATGAATAAAAACACAACTGTAAAAGAGAGAGCCATGGAAACCTCCAACTCCCAACTCTAAAAACCTAGGATTACTGATCTCCAAATAAAGAACTACATTAACATTAGAAGAATAAATCCTCCACTAGAGGCAAGGCTGAAGCCAAGGATCTACGTCCCTCCGTCCAAATGCACACCAGCAGGCTGCCCTGCAGGTCTCTGAGGGTGGTACTACCCACCCACTTCCTTCCCTTTTCTGTTAAGATACTATACAGATAGCACGGCTTGTTGATGGCAAGAGGCCATATGAGTTAAAAGCCATAAACTTCTCGTAAAGAATATCCACATGGGGCCTCCCTGGTAGCGCAGTGGTTGAGAGTCCGCCTGCTGATGCAGGGGACGCGGGTTCATGCCCCGGTCCAGGAAGATCCCACGTGCCGCAGAGCGGCTGGGCCCGTGAGCCATGGCCGCTGAGCCTGCGCGTCCGGAGCCTGTGCTCCACAGCGGGAGAGGCCGCAACGGTGAGAGGTCCGTGTACCGCAAAAAAAAAAAAAAGAATATCCATATGAAAAGCATGAGCAATAAGGAGATACCATGGTTGCAAAAATGCAACTGATTTGTCACTGGGGCTAGACTAATTTTTAAGCATAAGAGGGAGAGTTCTGGTAAACAACAATTCTGAGTAACGCAGATGAGTACAGATTTATTACCAAGGAAACAAAGAGCCCGCACAATTCTTATGTCTTCCTCTGCAGGCTGATTATAATGTCTCAGGGAGGTTCTCCACCACGAAGAACAACAGCTCTCCTGAGAGAGTGGCGGAGGGCAAGTGACAGAGTGGGCAGCCTTGCAGGCTTAGGAGCTGGGCAGCCCTGGACCCGGCCCATCCTCACAGCTGCACTTCCTGCTTGCCACTTACAAAAGTAATGGTTAAAGGAAAAAGGAAAAAGTAGATAGGAAAATTAGTTGGAACAATCTAACAGTCTACTAGAAATGTTTAAATGTCTAAAGAATAAAGAATATCAAATATGTTAAGAAGATTAAGTTGACTTAAAGATAAATTTTAAATAAGATTTAAAACATATACACTAAGGTAAACAACAAGGTCGTACTGTAGAGCACAGGGAACTATATTCAATATCCTGTAATAAACCATAATGGAAAAGAATATGAAAAAGAATATATATATACACATAATTGAATCACTTTGCTGTACACCAGAAACTGACATTGTAAATCAACTATACTTCAATTTAAAAATTTTTTAAAAATACACACTAAAGAAATCAACACAATAAAGGATATGAAAGGAAGGCAACGGCCAGGAATTAATGGGAACCCCACAGGGTTCCGGGTGCTCTGAGTTTCAAGTAGGACCCAAATACCAACAAACACATTCAAGGCTCCCTGCAATGAGGTCTGACTAAGTGACTCCTGGACACATTTGGGGTTCCACCCAGAAGCTGTGAGGGCACAGAGGCCCAAGTACTATCCTACGTCTCTCATCTCCAGTCCTACAAAAACTCAAAAGGAGACAATGATAAAGTACTCACTGCAGTGGGAAGAGTTCCTTAGAACTGTATAATGCCAGAGGTGGGAAGCCCTTCGAGAAAGTCTCATCCAAATTCCCCTTTCTTCCAGCTGGGAAGAGTCATGATCAGAGAAAATTAACTAACTTTTAAAAACAATAACTCAGCTAATTAATGAGTAGCATAGACAGACCTCTTGCACTGTTACTCACTCCCAGTCTGAAAATTCCCAGGAAAAATATGCTGCAAAGAAAAAAAAGGTATTTGAGGCAGGAGAGAACAATACAATGAGAACTAGTATTCGGTGTCTAAAACATATACTTTGCACAAGCTATAAGAATGAGATGATTCACAGATAAGAAGAGATGATTCATAGATAAGAAGAGATGATTCACAGATGAGATGAGACTCAAGGTGTTTAAAAAAAATTACTCACGGAAACAGCTTAGAAGAAGCAGATAGCCTCAAACCCAGTCTTTTTAAAGAAGCCTCTTTGATACAAAATGTAACACTCATACAGAAAAACCCAGCATGCTGGAAAAATCCACTTGCTTCTTTTCTCTTCTCCACCCTGCTCTGTTCCTGAGGCTGAGGGTACAGATTCCACCCAAAGGCTCAAGGGCCCCCTGGCTTCTGCTGAGTTCTGCTAGCGCCTCAGAGGACATCTGGGCAAGGAGGAGCCTGAGGCCAGGGTACTTACTCCCCTTGTTCCTTGTTACTTCACACTTACTGTTTCCAAGGCAGCTGACTCTCCAGGGGTGACCCCTCCAGGATCTAGTAACCTCTCCCTTCCTAAACCTCTTTGGGCCTAAAGGTGGTGGGCACAACAAGGAAACGGTCCTGCCAAAGGTCCCCCTTTTGTCACTAGGTTCCATTCTTTTGTCATTAGATCTTTATACATAAGCCCTTGAATTATTCTAGTTTAAGTGTGCTGTTTTCTATTGAGACCCTTATAGATACAAGGGCAAAACAAAAATAGACAGATTAGTGAATTATCACAGAACAAACACTAAAATAATTAGCACTCAGGTCAACAGAACTTCCCAGCATCCTGGGAGCTCTCCCATGTGCCCTACATATTACATGCTCCCGCAACCCTATGCACGAATCCCTAAACTCTATTTCAGTTTGGTCTGCTTTCTGAAATTCATATAAATGGAATCGTACAATATGAATTCCTTCACGTCTGGCTCTTTTCACTTAACACCATACGCACAAGATTCGCCTGTGTTGTTCCATGCGCCTTCTATGTGATTCATTTTGATTGTGAAAAGCAGTCAACTGCTTGTCGACACAACTGATCTATCCACTCTAAAGTTGCAGAACATGTGGGTTGTCCCTAATTTGGAGCGATTAGAAATAATGCTACTGTGAACATTCTTATCTCTAACTCCTGGTGCACAGGAACACGCATTTCTACCTAGGAGTGGAATGTGAGTCATAGGGTGGATGCATCTTCATTTTAGTACTTAATATCCAACTGTTTTCCAAATTTAAGCTCCCACCAGCCAGGCGCAAGAGCTCCTGGTTGCTCTGTACCCTCACCAACACTTTTCTTTTTTTTTAAATAGATCTTTATTGGAGTATAATTGCTTCACAATACTGTGTTAGTTTCTGCTGCACAACAAAGTGAATCGGCCACATGCATACATATATCCCCATATCCCCTCCCTCTTGCGTCTCCCTCCCACCCTCCCTATCCCACCCCTCTAGGTCGTTGCAAAGCACCAAGCTGATCTCCCTGTGGTATACTGCTGCTTCCCATTAGCTATTTTACATTCGGTAGCGTACATGTGTCGATGTTACTCTCACTTTGCCCCAGCTTCCCCATTCCCATCCGTGTCCTCAAGTCCATTCTCTATGTCTATGTCTTTATTCCTGCCCTGCCACTATGTTCATCGGTACCATTTTGTTTTTTAGATTTCATATATATGTGTTAGCATATGGTATTTGTTTTTCTCTTTCTGACTTACTTCACTCTGTATGACAGACTCTAGGTCCATCCACCTCACTACAAATGACTCAGTTTCGTTTCTTTTTATGGACAAGTAATATTCCAGTGCTGGCTGAGTATATATAATGGAATACTACTCAGCCAGCACTTCTTGTTGTTAGTCTTTTTCACTGTAGCCATTTTGGTGAGTGGGTAGTAACATCCTTCTTATGGTTTTAATTTTCGCTTCCCTATTACTTATGAGGTCCAGTATACTTATACATGTTTATCAACCTTTTGGATATACCCATTTTTGAGTGCTTAAAAGTCTTTGGCTCACTGAATGGCAGAGATCTCCCTCCCAAAATTAAACTTACAGGCTGACAGAATCCAGTTACAAAATCTTTCCTTGGGAATATCAACTCATTAGTGAGAAACAGGGAAAGGAAAGGATGGTCTATTCCCTCAGAAGATTCTTTTGCTACAGATCAAATTACTATTCTGATTATTCTCTATTAAGTAGGACCAACTTCAACAAAATTTACTAAAACAAAGTACAATACCATAATACAGAAAGAGTACAACACAATCTCACAATCTGAGACTCCTGAGTAAATATCCCTGGGTTACACCATCCATACAACTATTGTGTCCTCAACATACTTTGCTGTTGGCATAATGATTAAATTCAGTGAAGCATGTAAAGCACTTAGACCTCTGCTTAATGATTGTTCACCTCTGATAATACAGATAAGAGTAATAGCAGAGATAATAAAAAATCCTATGTAACTTTTTAAACCAACAAACTTCAACCTATAGTCATGTAGTTACTTTTTAGTATACAGATGCCTGATACTAAAATCCTCCATCACACACACCAGTATACAAGTTTGGATTTAAGTAACTCAATAACACACCTCTCATTTCTTTACCAATCCTGACTCTCCACAATACCTTTTTCTTCTACGCTGCTACTTCACCATATCACTAGATATTTTCCCCTAGAAACTCATCTCCCTCTACATGTCTCCTTTAACTGTGAGACCAGAATCTGTAGGAGGTGGCCACGTACATCACAATAACCAGAGAGTTCCAATTAATTGGCTGTGTCCGGGGACCACTGAATGGCTCTCCACACAGTTAGTGAGACGTCACCCTGCAAAATCTTGGCCTGGGATTTCGGTGGGTCCAGGAATGATTTCACTGTCATGTTGATGCCTTCTCCTAAGATCCTCTAAGTGAAAGAATCTTTAAGATCTTTAGGGAACTCTACTTTGATTGCCAATTTAGATCAATTTTATTTTTAGAATTATCTATCATTTTGGTTATCTGGGTTCAACCTGCTTGCTGTGAGGTAAGTAATCATCTGATTGTCCGTATGTCTGTGAAACTGAACAAAAATTGCCAAGGAAAAGGAATTTGGGAAATGTTAAATTTATAATACAATTTAGGAAATCAAGTGGAAATGAGGTCCATACTAATTTGGCTATAAGACTACAGTTGTAAGTTGCTGGATTTAAAATAAAATAGATTTAAACAAATAGTATCTCAGTCTTCTTTATCCAGAAACCACTATTCAATATATCTGCCCCTCAAAAAAAAAAAAAAAAAAAAGAGCAGTGAGTTTAGATGCAAGCTTGAAAAAGAAAGGGGTATGGCACAAAGATTCCGTAAGATCAAAGTGGAAGACCGTCAGGGCCAAATGATAAGATTTTCACTCTAGTTCGGGGCTCCCTCCATGTCCCTCACCACCTCTCCTTTCTGGGGACTGGCTGTCTACCAACTGCTCTGGCTGTGTGTGCTGATGGCCACCTGAGCTGGGAAAGATAAACAGTAACTACAGTGGGCCCCTCATCACAATACTGGTCTGAGGAACTAGGATAAGCCTCACTCACACTTGCTGAGGTACAGAGAAACGTGTTAAGAACGAGAAATACAATTTTATCTGTGGCATAGACAAATCTCTGATATAACATCATGTTTTCTTTTTCTTTTTAATATTTATTTATTTATTTACTTGGCTCTGTCGGGTCTTAGTTGTGGCGCACAGGCTCTCTAGTTGTGGTGAGCGGGCTCTAGAGTGCATGGGCTTAGTTGCCCCGCAGTATGTGGGATCTTACTTAGTTCCGCGACCAGGGACTGAACCTGTGTCCCCCGCACTGGAAGGTGGATTCTTAACCACTGGGAAGTCCCAAAGAGCATGTTTTTATAATGGGGATTTACTGTGTCTATTAACAACGGGAGAGGCCACAACAGTGAGAGGCCCGTGTACCGCAAAAAAAAAAAAAAAAAAAAAAAAATGGAGCTAAAACAGATGACTTTATAAAGTGAAGGAAACTCTGTGAAATCCCTCTTTTGCAAGGTGAAAAATTTCTTTCATTCATATCCCAAAATAAGTAAGGAAATTAAAGCTGCATGAATATTGGTCCCCGAATGAGATAAGCTCCTCTATTTGAATAAAAATTTCATTAGGTTCAAGTATTAAAGAGGCAAACCAGACACTATAAAAGTTTAATTCTTTTCTTTTTTTTTTTTTTGCTACACGGGCCTCTCACTGTTGTGGCCTCTCCCGTTGCGGAGTACAAGCTCCGGACGCGCAGGCTCAGCGGCCATGGCTCACGGGCCCAGCTGCTCTGCAGCATGTGGGATCTTCCCGGACCGGGGCACGAACCCGCGTCCCCTTCATCGGCAGGCGGACTCTCAACCACTGCGCCACAAGGGAAGCCCCAAAAGTTTAATTCTTGATCCGTTGTTTACTTACTTGCTGCCAAATGGTTTGGGGGAAATTTTTTTTTTAACTGTAATTCTTTTCCAACATAAAATTATTGTGTGACGAGCCAGGAGCACAGACAACAATGCTAAGTGCTGCAGGGTCATGGAGAGAAGGACAGTGTGTCTTGCCTCCAGTCTGCCTTGCGACTGGCGGGTTCCCCTCACATTAGCAAGTCAAAGTGTCCCTGATGCTGACACTGGGCTCAGGATATTCGACCCTCCATTTCTTCACCTACTTTTTCAGTCACACATTCAACCAGTATTTACTAACTGACTGTTAAATACATACATATACAACACATGCAAACCCTTAAGGACCTCAATGTAGTGAAGGATAAAAGGCAAATAAACTCCCAATAATAATACAAACACAAGCCACTACAGGGGTAAGAATCCAGTGCTAAGGAACCTTACAGGGGCGAATAACCAACCAGCTTCAGGGGTCAGAGAAAACTTCCTGGGAAAGGCAGCATCCAAGCTAACACTTTTCAGATAAATAGCCGCCGCCCAAGCCAAGAGATGGGAGTGCGGTGGGAAGGATGTCACAGCTGCTGGTGGGACAGCCTGTGAAAGGCCAGGAGTAGGAAATCCCGTAAGGCTAAGATGGAGAGAAAGGCGGGACCCACCTTCCAGCTGTGCCCCTGGGTGCCTCTCTCTGAGAGACCGGCAAGTCAGAAAAAAGAATCTCCCTGTGTACAAGGGGATTTGTCTTAATGAGATATCTGCCTTCCCTGTGCCTGTTGATTTCAGCAGCACACAGAACACTAATCAATACTGAATTTTAGAAGACCTGTCACAGGCTATATGAAATTAAGGCAATGAAAAGATTGGATCTGCAGATAAGAGGTTCCTATCTCCAAGTGAAATATCAAACTCCTAGCCTGCATATGAAACATAACTCCATGTATAAAAAACTGATTACTGTAATTCAGCAATGAGCAAATCATGTCTAGTGAATAAGTCAATGTAATCACCTCACAACGGGAAGTCTTTACAGCAGCTAGGGCAGAAAGGGGAGGGCCCTGAACTTGGCACAGAAGAGGCTCGGCCTGGTTGTCTGAGTTCTGCAGCAAGTCACTGGCCCTCTCTGGGCCTCAAATCCTCATTTACACAAGAAATAGTTGCTGCGGCTGTTGCTTGTGCTTCTAAAACCCATTACTCTGGCATTAACATAATCAAAAGTACTTTAATCACCAAAGGAAAGGATTTAAACAATTTATAAGTCACAGATTTACTACGGTTTTGTCTGAGGAAAAAAAAAAGGAGCATGTGCCCTCAAACTGTCTTAAATTAAAACACCAGTTAAGTTCATGTACCTTTTAAAGGCTGATAAATCACGCATAACCAAGTATAAAGATAATTAAAATTTTAGTACAAGCAAATGAAATTATGATTTTTTTTAAAGAAAAGAGAAAGTAAAAACTTTAATGTAACTAGGCAGGCAGGCAATGATTGGGGTTGCCCACTTCCCTTTTCGTTGGTTTCACTTCCCTTCTTAGGTTAAAATACTCCTAATATGTAAATTATTCCACTAAAGACTTCCAAAGTTCTTAACAATTTGTAGGGATGTTTTCGCAAAAGGAATTACTTCTAGACGTCCATGTGACAGAAAAGGGATATGAAGCATTGGGGACTTAATAAATAAAGCAAACCAAAGTAGGTAAAGGTATATGCAAAGCAGAAGCAAATAATTGAGGGTCCCAAAATTTCTACCATTTATAAATGGTTTAGGGCTTCCCTGGTGGTGCAGTGGTTGAGAGTCCGTCTGCCGATGCTGGGGACATGGGTTCGTGCCCCGGTCCAGGAAGATCCCACATGCCGTGGAGCGGCTGGGCCCGTAAGCCATGGCCGCTGAGCCTGCGCGTCCGGAGCCTGTGCTCCGCAACAGGAGAGGCCACAACAGTGAGAGGCCCACACACCGCAAAAAAAAAAAAAAAAAGAAATGGTTTAGCAGTAAAAAGTGGATATTCAATGATTTTAGGAACTTTGTAGTAAAGGGTTAACGCTGTTTGGAAGTTACCTACTAGGTGCCAGGTTAGCCCTTGGACTTCTCTGGTTTAGAGTCCTCAAAATCCTACCATATGGGTATTATCTCTATTTTAGCACTATAGAAACTA
Source organism: Pseudorca crassidens (assembly GCF_039906515.1). Taxonomy (NCBI): domain Eukaryota; kingdom Metazoa; phylum Chordata; class Mammalia; order Artiodactyla; family Delphinidae; genus Pseudorca; species Pseudorca crassidens. The sequence continues at coordinate 12,122,210 of NC_090313.1, forward strand.
AGCAGGAACAAAGGCTCAGAGTGCTTAATTAACTAGACAAAGTCACACAGCTTAGAAACTAAGTTATACTATGAATTCTATTCAGTCAACATCAAATCTCATTCTCTTTCAACAGATGATGCAGACTTTAAGCACCAAGTAAACAAACTCAAGACATTTTCTCCTTTCTGTATGATTCTCTTAAATATATGCCATCATTTCATGGGGAGCTTATGCGAAGCATGACTTCATAAACAAATCATTTGTGAAAGAGAAAAACCACATCCAGGGCAAAGTCATAAGTTGAAAAAGCCTTATTTCAGAGAGTACTTCCTGAAAGAGACAAAGCAGCAATTACAGCTGAACAAGTACCAACTCGTATACCGAGTATTATATTTGAAACAACTTCTTAAAGCAACGGAAGAACCTAAAACAAAAGAAATACAGCATTTCTTAAATATACCAGTTCTAGAAAGAGCTATTTTAACACAAGCAACTCAAAGAAATCCCTTTTACAGAACTGGGTATACTGAGAAATGTTCCTCTCAAACACAGCCTTTTGATGGACAGGAGGTAAGTAGCATTTAATTAACTTCATCACAGATTATCAGAAATAATGCTGTACTTATTTACTAAATCTCAAAATCCTTGTTTTATTTTAACAATATATTACTGAAACTATGTTGGTGAAGGACCCTCAAATGGGATATACTGTCATCTTCCTACATTATTAACATGTTGTTTCATTTATTTTCAATACTGTTTTACCTTAATAGTAAATGTAAGTTTTTTAAACTTAAAGAAAATGTTGATACAATAAATCATAAATATCTTTAGGAGTCTTTGTCACCTGGTTTCAATTACATTGTTTCACAGTATGTACTTAGTCTTTTAAGAAAAGACTATAGCTAATCATGGAATCTAAAGCTTTTAAAATGCTGACTTAAAAACCAATCACTTTTCAATATTTATCCAAAAATTTATCCATGTGTACAGAGTACAACCTGTATGGTAATGCCTTTAAAACACATGCATCACACGTATTTTAGTTAACCTTAAGCAAATGAACACAACTGTTGGTGACATAAAGTCAGCTTGAACCCAATGAGGGGAAAAAGATTTACTCAAAAATGGTTTGTAAGTAAGGAATTTATGTGACAAAATTCGGGAATAAGGATGGGTGGAGGGAGTTCTGATACAAAAGAAAAAAGGATACAAAATGTCATTTACATTACAATTTTTACTATTTAAAAATTCATGGAAAGTTAATAATGAGTTAAGTCTCTAAAATTATTTTCCTTTGTATGATAATACTAGAGAGTTAATTTTTCTATGTAGTATTTTTCTCATTTTAGAGAAATTAATATTCTAGTCAACACAATATTTGGAAATTTTAATAAATACAGTCTTTTAAATATATAGAATTCTACTCCAAAATCATATTTAACCTAAATATCTGGCAAACTCGCTAGTCAGGAAGGTAGGAAGGGAAGAAAAGAGGGAGAAGAAAACAAATTCATACCTTGTGTTTGTCCTCAGCAACTGCTCAAATTAATTTTAAATTACAGCCCATGATGCCACTACCAGATGGCTAACCTCCCCCAGTTTTCACTAAAGAGAGACTCAGGGCTGAATGAGAGAGAGACCATTCTGCAAAGTGACATTTTTGAGGGAAACTTTTCTTACACCTCCATATTTCAAGGGGGATGCCACAAGGTTCCATCTCTTTGCAGCGAGTCTATTTTTAAAATCACTGTTGTTGATGTTATATCGTGGGTGATAGAAATTTCACACTGAGGGGGTCACAGCTAAACTCCCTTCCAGTAGAAATGGGCATTTGGCGGGGGTGGAAATTAGTTTCTGCAAACACATAAAGTTACTGAGTGACTTCTTACTAATAACTATTTGTCTTTGATATTCCTTTTTTAAAATTAAATTTGACAAATAATACTTACACTTCTGGATCTCGGTAGAGTGAGGGCGTGAAAGTTACTATACTAGCAATATCTTATTCTCAAGGTGTTGCTCTCCGTGCACCACTGCAGCAGTGTAATCCGCTTCTGGGGCACTGGTAAACACCATCTGGAAGACTCAGCATTAGGCACTCCCAATTGTGCATTAAAAACTAGCCCATCTATTGTTTTAAGAGTCAAGTTCTTGTGGGACTTCCCTGGCAGTCCAGGGGTTAAGACTCTGCGCTCCCAGTGCAGGGGGTATGGGTTCGATCCCTGGTCGGGGAACTAAGACCCCTCATGCCGCAAGGTGTGGCCAAAAAAAAACCAGAGAGAGTAAAAGTTCTTGATCTGTATACCATGGCACAAGACACTGCTATTTCTAGACCTATGATAATCTAGAGAAAACATAATACTATGAAGAAGCGTTTGCCACTTAAAAAAAACAAAATGGTTTAATGGCCAATTAAGCAAGCCTTCATTGACAAACTAGTGAGTGCTTGCTCTGGGTCACCCTGCCAAAGTTTCCTTCCTTCACTTATCCATCAATTCAGCAAATATCACTTACTGAGTATCTACTATGTACTCATCAGGCAGTGGGGATTTAGCAGTAAAAAGGAAAAGTTCCTGCTCTCAAATGAGAATTACTGTGAATATTCAGTAAGCAACCAGTTATATGGTTTTTTTAATTAGTTTTCTAATACATAATTTATATATTAAAATTATATTTAATGAGTAAAAATTCATTATTTGGACATTACCAATCTGGGTTACCAAATATTGAAACAGAATGAAGATGATAAAAGGTGGCAAACTATCAATATTTTCTAAGATTCAAACTTCAGAATGGTCTTTCCCCAATTAGTCCCAAACAAAGGATACCTACCACAGGCACAATTGCTACCCAATTTCACACTACAGAGAGAAAATGAATACATTTGCCAGTGCATCATGACACACCAGACCATCTTAATACACTGATATGTTAGTACATATTAGTAATAATACCTAGGGAGTGTATTTCTTAATAAATACTAAGACACATATATTGACTCTATGACATAAAATACTGTCAAAATTAAAATCCACTGATATGCCAAGTCGAGTGTGAGAATGTTAAGCATTTATTTTTTCAACAAGAGTTTTATTCCTCCTATTCTTAACTATTTTACAGTTTCTAAGTGTCATGCCCACAACAAGCTATAAGATGACCACCCCTCACAGTCAAGCTCAACCTGGCCCTTCTATCGACCCGTATCCAGACGAATACAAAATAGCAGCCCTTGTCTTCTACAGCTGTATCTTCATAACTGGCTTATTCGTTAATGTCACTGCCTTATGGGTTTTCAGTTGTACCACCAAGAAGAGAACCACCGTAACCATCTATATGATGAATGTGGCACTACTGGACTTGATATTTATAATGAGCTTACCCTTTCGAATGTTTTATTATGCAAAAGGTGAATGGCCGTTTGGAGAGTACTTCTGCCAGATTCTTGGGGCTCTCACAGTGTTTTATCCAAGTATTGCTCTATGGCTTCTTGCTTTCATTAGTGCCGACAGATACATGGCCATTGTACAGCCGAAATACACCAAGGAACTTAAAAACACATGCAAGGCCATGCTAGCGTGTGTGGGAGTCTGGATAATGACCCTGACAACCACCATCCCACTCCTACTGCTCTATGAAGACCCAGATAAAGCCTCCAACCCTGCCACCTGCCTCAAGATTTCTGACATCATCCACTTAAAAGCTATTAATGCGCTGAACTTCACTCGACTGATTTTCTTTTTCTTGATTCCTCTGTTCATCATGATTGGGTGCTACTTGGTCATTATTCATAGTCTCCTTCACGGTAAGACATCTAAGCTGAAGCCAAAAGTCAAGAAGAAGTCTATACGGATCATTATCACGCTCATGGTGCAGGTGCTCGTCTGCTTCATGCCTTTCCACATCTGCTTTGCTTTCCTGATGCTGGGAGGGGAGGAGAACAGCTACAACCCGTGGGGAGCCTTTGCCACCTTCCTCATGAACCTCAGCACCTGTCTGGATGTGATTCTCTACTACATTGTTTCAAAACAATTTCAGGCTCGAGTCATTAGTGTCATGCTATACCGCAATTATCTTCGGAGCGTGCGCAGAAAGAGCTTCCGCTCGGGTAGTTTACGGTCCCTAAGCAACATAAACAGTGAAATGTTATGAACGGTCATTGTTTGTCTTCGATCTCTTTAAATTCACTTTACTAACTTAGGGTCAGTGGATATTCTGTATGATATCATCAAGTCCCTTCTCTCCCAAAAACAAATAATAAACTTTAAGAACTCTTCCTCCTTTGTGAGATCTTATTATTGCGGCAGCATAATTAAATACACTAAAGTATTTTAATAAATTCATTATCTTTACTTTTAAAACCTGTATAAAACATTTTCATGAATTACTGGGAGAAAAGCATCCAATTCGTGTTTCATATTCAAGCCTTATCTAAATACATAGTTGACTTTTTGGATTTAATTCTATGTGCAGGTGAGTCATGATGTCAATCAGGTCAGCAGGCAAAATATTGGAGCTACTGTTTGAAATAATTTGATTGAATTATTTTCCAACTAGATGCAGCTCCCTTTGGTCTAATTTATACTCCGAATTGGTGGTCTAAATCCAGTACTTTGTATTCTAAACACCAAACTTCCATGATTCCTACACAAACAACTATGTTCAACTCATCACTGTTACTGATGCAGAGCAAAATTTGCAGAAGCAAGCACCTGAGGGTGCTGTAAAGGCCATTGCCATCAGCCCCCACCTACTCTAAATTCATTTTCCTTTGGAAACAGACTATAGTCATTCAATAAACACTTACTGAGAGCCGAGTATGCACCAGACTCTACTTGACACTAGTCGGGGTGGGGGGACCTCCCTGGTGGCGCAGTGGTTAAGAATCTGCCTGCCAATGCAGGGGATACGAGCTCGAGCCCTGGTCCAGGAAGATCCCACATGCTGCAGAGCAACTAAGCCCATGCGCCACAACTACTGAGCCTGTGCTCTAGAACCCACGAGCCACAACTACTGAGCCCACATGCCACAACTACTGAAGCCCACGTGCCACAACTACTGAAGCCCGTGGGCCTAGAGACCGTGCTCCGCAACAAGAGAAGCCACCGCAATGAGAAGCCCGCGCACCACAATGAAGACCCGATGCAGCCAAAAATAAATAAAATAAATAAATTTATTTTAAAAAAGGACAATTAGTCCTGCCAAAGGGCAACAGGGTGCAGAAAGAAAACCAGCAGGTACGAGAATACAAATACATAGCATGTTAAGAAAGCTGAATGACTGATGGGGGAGTGGCTTGAAACATTGGACTGGGGTCAGATTATGAGGGCTTTGAAGGGAAAGAAACAAACAACAATATATGGGGTGGGGAGGCTGCTACTGCTAGGATGTCTGCATAGGTGACCTTACTTAGTTCCCTCCACTGCCCTGTGAATTACAGAGTATGAGCCCCAATTTACAGATGAGGGAAGTTGAGAGAAGTAACTTGCTCAAGATGACACACAAATAATAAACGGCAGAGCTGGAATCTCAGGTAAATTGGGCTATGTGATGGCAAAGCCTAAGCCATCTGTACTATTCTAGACGGCCCTGATGCCACCTTGAAGAAGCTTGATTTTTATTCTGAAGAAAATAAGGACTTAGAGGTTTTTAAAAGGAAGATTAGCATGGTCAAACTTGTATTTTAGAAAGACAGCTTCTGAAAACATTGCATGAAATACTTTGGAATTGATAGGAAGACTAGTTGGAGAGTTACTGCAAAAATCTAGGCAAGAAAAGGCTAGTTAAGACTGGGATAATGACAGAAGGAGTCAAGGAGATGCGATGAAAAGCTGACTTATATAGGACTTCGAATGAATAAAAGTCGGTGCCCTACGCCACTGATGAGAAGAGGGAAAGATTTCCAGCTTGGATGACTGAGTAGATGAAAATGCCTTTAATTAAAATAAGGAGTACAGAAGGAGGAGGAGATGAGAGTGCAAAAAGAGAGGTGATCAGAGGAGGTAAGAGCTTCTGAACATGATGAATTTTCCTTGAGTCTTAGAAGTCACTAGGAAATATGACTGAAGAAAGATCAAGAAAGCAATATGGACTGGAAATAGAGAGCTGGGAAACAAACAACAGATGCTAACTGTAGTTGAAGTCATGGGGGTGGACGCGACGGCACAGAGAGAGCACTTGGAGTAAGCTTGAGAAAGGAGCTGCAAAGAGTAAAGGAGGTCAAAGAGGACCAGGAGAGAGTAGGGTGCTAGGATTCAGGCGAGCAGGTTATTTCATGAAATAACGGGATGTCAAAAGTATTTAATGTGCCACTGAAAGGTCAGATAAGACAAGTGAAAACAAGCCACTGGCTTTAGAAATTAGTTGGATACTGGTGACCTTTATAAGAGAAGTTTTAATAGTGGTGAGGTTAAAAAAGAGAGAGAGAGAATTAAATAGGAAGTGAAGAATTGCAGGAAGTGCAATTCTTTCTCATCAACTTGGCATTGATGAGAAAGAAAAAGGTAACAAGACATTATGTGGAAAACACTGCAAATTATAAAACACATTGACTAAAAAAGTTTCCTCTCCTGAGTTTTTGAAGCTTTGCTTACCATCAAATAAAAGATATATTTACAAAATGCAAAGTTTATTGAAGTAAAGATTTAGGTTCCAAGAAGTCTATGTTTGAGAACGCGTCAAGATTCAAAAAAGCCATGTTATAATGTTTCATGATTTAAAAGGAAAGAGAAATATATTCTCATTGAGGTGATGTCTGAATTAACATTCACACTGTCTTTCAAAGGGGATCCTATAACTTTTGAATTTACTCAAATTTTCAATTCTTGCTACTAGCTAAGATTTAAATAGGTAAAAGCCTTCTGGCCTTAAGAATTAGTAAAAACATTGCCACCAACTTCAAAATTGAATCAATCTTCCTTATATGTACCAGTCACGATTCCATAAAGAAATAAGTGTCATTCATTCAAAGAAATAACTGTCATTCAACTCTATGTGCAATAGAAAATAAAAGTCATCACACAAGGGGACGATGTAAATAAGAATTAAAAGCTATGTTACTACCCATCCACTAAATTTATTCTAACACAAACATACACGATACACATAACCCTTCTACAACTCAGTAGGCCTTATAAAGAACCAAAAAGAATTGGCCTCAATGAGAAACGTTAGGGGAAAACTAATGATTTAGTAATGCTACTTCTTTTCTGAATCAACATGGAATCATTCCTAATGACTACACTATTTACCACAATAGCAGAATAGTCAACTTAAACTTCTTAGTCTAACTGCAATTACAACCCGTAAAACTAAAAAACTGCATAATTATGACACAGAACTTTATGTGTCTCCATTAAAATATTATTCAGAATCATACATTATTAAGACAACTAAACATCAATACTCATGCCAATAATTCAGTAAATCCCACGAAGGGCAGCTATTACCATAAATATTAACAATGTAAGTGTGAGAGCTATAAGATCACTAACCGTATTTTAAAAATAGAGATACAAAGTGAATCTAAATCAAGGTACTTGCAATAGCCTAACAGTTCTCAAAAATATATACTGAAAATTAAAATAAGGCTGAAGTTAGTACACACAAATTTTAAATATGTTACCTTTATTTTATAGTATCTCATATCTTAAAAACTGTCTCAGAAACTTAATTCAGAGATGCTTTAAAGGCATTTATATGTGCTAACAACTCTGCTCCTAAATGCCAATCATTTCATAAACTAATACATGTTTTCTCATTTTGTTTTTAAAGAAGACCAACACAATATGAAAGCACAGACACTCTATGAGTTAGGTTGCCCACTGCAGATTGGCTACAAAGTTATAACCTATATACTGATTTTCTTTTACCTTTGGTGGAAATATATAAACAATATAATTTAAGAAAAGCATCATTCTTCAGAAGCTTAACTTCAGACAAATAAATTTTGCTTCCTAATCTAATTAATTGAATTTTGTATTTTTATGTTTAATTAGTTAACAAAGTTACAAAGACAAAATTTCACTATGAAAACACAATTCTATCTTCAGGACCAGAAGAGAAAATTCATTAAAAATTCTCTAAAATATGAGATTTGAAAGCTAAAAAAAAGAGTGAGTGTAAAACAGATTCTGTGTCAAGAACATAATGAAAATGTTAAGTATACACTAGAATTTTTACATATAAAATCAATTTTACTATATCTAAAAGTTTAAAATATTCTCTTACTGACTTTCATGTGTAATAATGCTTTAAGTCAGATTTAAGTAGTTATGAATTAAGCTAATATTTGAGAGCTACTTACAATCCAGAAGGCAAATTCCTGGCTGCAGTGATACCAAAGGAATACCGCACAGCTTCAACGAGGATAAAGTCACCCACTGCCGACAAAACCCAGGAACCCAGCAGAAAGGACTAAAAATAAAACAGGAAGAACATTATAGAGAGGAGTCTTCTAAAAATAAACTAACATTTATTTAATTAGAACCAGCTCAGGTATATATATATTTTTTAAAGTTTGTTTTTTGTTTGAATAGACTTTTCAAAGTGAGGGAGTAAAACCATATTGGTCAAATGTATTAACTTCCATAATTTCTAAGTATGTTGAAGAAAAGATATTTATAGCATGACTTATTTTTACAACTAATACACAAACCATTAAGCAAAATAAGTGATTAGAATTTTATTAAAATAAAAATCCTTATTAAAATGGTTATCGCTGGGCTTCCCTGGTGGCGCAGTAGTTGGGAATCCGCCTGCCAATGCAGGGGACACAGGTTCGAGCCCTGGTCCAGGAGGATCCCACATGCGCAGAGCAGCTGGGCCTGTGTGCCACAACTGCTGAGCCTGTGCTCTGGAGCCCGTGAGCCACAAGTACTGAAGCTCGCGTGATTGGAGCCCGTGCTCCGCAGCAAGAGAGGCCACCGCAATGAGAGGCCCGTGCACCGCAACGAAGAGTGGCTCCCACTCGCCGCAACTAGAGAAAGCCCGCGTGCGGCAACAAAGACTCAGTGCAGCCAAAAAAAAAAAAAGTTATTGCCCACTCACACTGATATTATTATCTATTATCATCATTATTATTTTATTATGCTAATCGCTTAAATTTAAATTTTTTCTTTGGTTAATGTCCATGTTCCAAATCAGACAGAGGATCATGTAAAAAAAGATAATTGTTAATGAAACACCAAGCTTAACAAAATAAAACTATTTAAAAACAAGAAAACAGAAACATTTTTTTCTATAACCTAAGTAGCAAAGGGAAAATACATAAAAACTTACTGCAAATTTTCTGCTTCCATATCTTCTTTCAAATATCCTAAAATTATAAATAAGCAGACTACTGCAGAAAGTATCTTTCAAATCAAGGCAAATTATTCTTCCACAAATCAACCGCCAAATCTAGATGGGGATTTAAAAAAGAATAACAAATAGGAGTAAGATTTGTTCAGGTCTCTTCCTTGGCACATTTATTACGTTTACATTATACTGCTTATTTTTAATACTCTAAGCTCAGATTCCCCAAGGTAGAACTGAAACTCTCCATATCTCTGTAGCAGCTCTTAGAAATGCACACTGAGGGCTCCTTAAGAGGTTCTGCCAGGAGAGTGTGGCTATTTGCACTCCTAGACAGAGGGTGACTGTCCTCCATCCAGGCAGGTCCCACCTCTAGAGCACAAATGCCCACAAAGTGGTGCAGGAGAAGGGGACTGTTGCCAACTTAGCCAGGTGAACCAAATTAACCCCCCAAACAGAAAGGTACCAACTCAGGGCCACAGGGCCCTGACATTGCCTTACAGCAGTGGTTCTCAGGGCTGGCCATATGCTAGAATCCCCTGGGGATCTTTCTAAAAAAGTACACCAATGCCCAGGCCCCACCACTAGGCTCCCTGACTCAGCTGGTCTAGGGTGAGGTCTTGGCATCAACAACAACAAAAAAAAACACTTTATGTAGGTGATTCTACTGTGCAGACAGGATTAAGAATCATTGTGTTACAGCAACTGAAATCATACTGAAGCTCTATTATATTCCAACAGAAAGCAGCAGTATGGATAAATAACTGAATCACAGGAACTTGGCAAAGCCCACCGAAGCAATGGCATTAATGACATCCCTATGAAGAAAAGATGTCAGTGCTCAAGAGTGGATTATCATGCTTAAAATGGCTAATCAAGTATTTAGCAAAGAAAAGTGGCAGGTTATAACCATAATTTGCACTAACACTCTCTGATATTGTGATTTATAATAAGAAATATATTTTGGTCTTTGCCATTGGAATTTACAAAGTGAAGAAAGCTATAACGGTGTCTTTTGTCATGTTAATGAGGTGACTTTTGGAGGCATCTAAGAATGGGGGCTGGCTTCCAGGGGAACCAACCTTGTGATTAGAAGGTCGGAATTTTCAGTCCCACACCCTGACCTCCGGGGAGGAAGAGGGGCTGGAGGGTGGATCAACTGCCAATGGCCAGTGTTAATCAATCCTGCCTATGTAATGAATCTCCATAAAAACCCAAAAGGACAGGGTTCTGAGAACTTCCTGGGTGATGAACATGTGAAGATCTGAGGAGAGTGGGGCTCAGAGAGAGCACGGTAGCTCCGCACCCTTTCCCCTTACCTTGCCCTATGCATCTCTTCCATCTGGATGTTCATCTATATCCTTTAATAATAAACTGGTAATCCAGTACATAAAATGTTTCTCTGAGTTCTGTGAACTGTTCTAGCAAATTAATTGAGCCCAGGGAGGGGGTCGTGGGAACTCTGATTTATAGCCGTTCGGTCAGAAGTCCAAGTAACCACCTGGGCTGGTGACTGGCATCTGAAGTGCGAGCGCAGTGGGCAGTCCTGTGGGACTGAGCCCTAACCCTGTGGAATCTGATGCTCTCTGGGAAGATGGCATCAGAACTGAGTTCAACTGTAGGACACCCAAGTTGGTGTCTGAGAATTGCTTATTGTTGGTATGGGGAAATCCCTGCCGAGCTGGAAATGGTACCGGAACACCCCTTTTGCACTCCAACTCACAGACAAGACCCAGCACCAGCATTTTTCATGTGATCAACCCATAAATCTTGAAAGCCACAGACTTCTGCTCTTCCCACCAGCAAAAACCCAAGAGAAATTTCCTACTTGGTTTAACTACCACTATAAAAGTAATTCACAGACTCTCAATCTATTAGAGCTGAGAGAGCTTAGCTCCTCTAACAGATATTCAAACTGAGGCAAGTTTTTGAAAATGTTAAGTATGCATGCTAATCATACAAAAAACACATTTAACATTGTTTAATTCTCTTGAAATTAAAAATTGCATTTCCATGAGTAAAAACTGAAGCTGAAAAGAGATGTGTAAAAGGAAATACTGCACTGCTTCATTACAACCTGCTTTGCTGAAATTATCAATAAATACAACTAGAGAAGTTACTTGTTAGTGGAAATATTAATAATAAATAATATTTCTTACAAATTTAGAGGCTTTGAGAGACTAAGAATGGCAGGAAGAAAGGTAAATCAAAGAAGAAGGCCTGCCTTCTCCCCTCCCAGAGGCCAGTGGAGCGGAGCTCACCTGGAAGTCGTCCTTGACTGCCTGAAGGTCGTACACAAAGAACCTCTGGCAGTGTGGAAGGAGGAGGGCCAGCAGGAGGGACAGGGCACTGGGGACCAGTAAAAGACCCTTGGACACAGGTGCTTTGTCTGGAGGGAAAAACGAAACTGCTTTCAGAATGACTGTCCCTAAGATTTTAAAAACCACACGACTGAAAAGCAAGAGAATTCACTTCTTTTGAATTAGAATGAAGACAAAGTTCACACACTCTGGAATTTAATTCTTATTAACATATATTTCCAAAACATCTTCCTGCAGAGGTAAGTGATCAAAGGGCACTGGAAAACAAGCGAAATCGGCTGATGCAGGCTCCACTATCATCTGGCTCTTAGACGAGACCAAACCAAGTTTACTTCCATGGAATACCTTTTCAGAAAACGGTCACCAAAGTATAGAGAAATAGACAGGGGAGTATGTTTTCTATCAAACTGATCAGTTAGCTCCTGAGCATGACTGGGATTCACGTACATAAACATTTACTTTAAGAAATTTAAGAGGCGGTTAAAAGTGCTAACATTGCTGCCTGCAGTGGTCTGCTGAGATTTTCCACCACGGGCACCCTGGAGCCTTGTCTAAATCTCACGCAGAGGAAGAGCAACGAACCATGGCAGCTATGGTAGCCCTCTGCAGTGGGCTAGGAAGGGGAACGTTAACGCACTTCTTAACGGCTGCTGTCTGCCTCACAGATTCTGGGGCTCATGCAGTGCTGTGGAGAAGTTGTTCACAATATAAACAGGCAACCAGCAATGAGGACCTGCCTGTTCCAATGGAAAATCCTTATAAGGAGCCTCTGAAAAAATCTATCTTGTGTGGAAAACGTGTAGATTATAAGAATGTACAGCTTTTATCCCAGTTTATTTCTCCATTTACTAGATGCATTTATGGAAGGCACATAGCAGGTCTTCGTGGGAAGAAACAAAAAGAAATCACAAAAGCAATTAAGAGAGCTCAAATAATGGGGTTTATGCCAGTTACATACAAGGATCCTGCATATCTCAAAGACCCTAAAGTTTGTAACATCAAATACAGGGAGTAAATTCTATAGAGTTATCATCAATAAATTTATTTTACAGTTGTGTGGTGGTAATACTGGCTCAGACTGTAAGATTTAATAACCTTTGAGTAGAGAAGTGATAGGCTAAATCTTATCAAACTATAAAGTATTATGTTTTTAATTCTTAATAATTTGAAATTATATGAGGAAAAAGTGTTTCAAGAGTGACGTTTCCTCTCCATATCAGAATGTTCATTAAGTAAATCAGATTATTTAAAATGTTAATACTTGTTACATTTTCCATACATATGAATTTAAAAAAGGTACTATGGGATTTTCACTTAAAAAAAAAAAAAAATCTCACGCAGACTTCAAACAACAGCTCAGTTCCCACTTCCTTACATCAGTCTCTCCCATTTTAGCCCGAGGGGCTCTTCCCCCAACCTGCATCCCCGTTTCCAGGTACTAGTTGAGGAGTCAGGGTCTGGAACCTGTTTTGCCTTCCCGACTACATTAAAGATTCCCGAGGGAGGCCACCTGCCTTCTCTTCTCTATGTTGGCCATAAAGCCTAGCACAGCTCCTTGAGGGAATGAAATGTCCAGATCATCAACAGGCAAGACCACAGGAAAGCGTCACGGACACTTTCAGACAGAGACATTCTCAGATTGTGTGAGGTGCACTTCAATGGGGAGTGAATCTACTAGTTATGGTTGGTAGTGTGGTAATTGCACTTGTTTGCATATATAAAAATAGCCCAACTACTTCCTCTCTGGTATGGTCTTACAAACAGCTAAACTGGAACCATCGGTAAAGTGGCTGCATACTATTTTCATGACCAAGATGCAATCGAGGCTCCAGGGAATCTAAGAGCTAACGGAGCTCCCCGCCCCCCAGAAAGTGGAGTCCCCTCCACCTAGTACCCCAAACGTACCGGAAAGCACCGTGGTTGTGAGCCTGACCAACCTAAGTCCTAACGCGAGCAATTTCAGCCTGTTTTCCTCACCTGTAAAATGAAGATAAGAGACACTACCTCAAGAGTAGTGAGAAGTAAATAAAGAATGAATATAAGGGGCTTCCCTGGTGGCGCAGTGGTTGGGAGTCCGCCTGCCGATGCAGGGGACGCGGGTTTGTGCCCCGGTCCGGGAGGATACCGCGTGCCGCGGAGCGGCTGGGCCTGTGGGCCGTGCCCGCTGAGCCTGCGCGTCCGGAGCCTGTGCTCCGCGGCGGGAGAGACCACAACAGTGAGAGGCCCGCGTACCACAAAAAAAAAAAAAAAAAAAAAAAAAGAATGAATATAGGGAAAACTGCTCCAACCACCGCAATCACAATCCCAGGAGACTGGGCCTCCTTGGTGAAAGGCAAGCTCCTCCCTTATTATTCCGACAGGACTGAAGACGGAGCAGAGGTGACAGAGGTGCACCTTGAAGGTTTCCTCCTTCAACTTGGACTTCACCGATCCTTGTGAAATGGGTCCCATTATTTATTCATTCCTGCCTCTTCCTTGCTGCCTGCATGATTCCACTGTAGGTTCATGGTCTCAAATCTCAAACTGACACTCTCCACTGACCAGTAATGCTACTGCTCTTCTCTAGTAAGTGTGCTCTCTCCTCAAACCTTCCTGCTCCACACTCCCAATGGCTTACATGTCGCCATATGAACAAATGAATGGTTTGCTTTGGTGTTCTCACTCATATCTCTACAATTAATAAGCACCTACTGCTGCAGACCATGCATTATCCTAGGTCCTGGGGTATAGCAGCAAATGATGGACAAAGTCCCTCCCCTTGTGGTACCTACAGTCTAGACAGCAGAGAAAAGAAAATACACAAAGCAAGGTAAATATCATGTCAGATACAAATAAATGCTATAGAAAAATTAAGCGGTAAAGAGCGAGGCTGTGTTACCCACCATGGATTTCCTGCTCTCTTTTCAGATAAAAGATAGGACTGCTACCCACCCACACCTGCCCCTAACTGAAGTGGCATATGGCAATGTGACTTGCTTTGGCCAAGTCAACATAATAGATGTTACTTCCAGGCAAATACTGGAGAGCCAGTGAATGGCCTTTCCCTTGGCCAATGATCAAGATGGTGGCTATGCTACGAGCCGGACGCCAGAGTTCAAGACAACACGGGACAGGCCCTGCCAGGCGACTCACAATGGAGGGACGCCTGCAGTAAGAAACAAACCTTGTCGTTTCAGGTCCCTGACATTTGAGAGCCGTTTGCTACTGCAGCATAACTAGCCTATCCTGGTTTAGGGGAAAACATAGTGCTAGTAGGGAAAGAAGGGTGCTCTTTTTTATAGCATGATTAGAAGGCCCTCTGACAAGGTGAAATTTGAGCAGACACCTGAGGATGTGGGCCTTGCAGATATCTGGGGAGCAGTATTCTTGGCAGGGAAAAGAGCAAGTCCAAGTGCTGTGAGACAGAAACACACTCAATACGATCAAGAAACAGTAAGGCTGCCAAGGCAGCTAACAGCAGAATAAGCAAAAAGCAGAGAGGCAGGATATAAGGCCAAAGAAGTCGAGGAGCAAACAGTGTAGAACCCTATAGGCCATAAGGACTTAACCTTTCCTTGGAGAGTGACAGGATGCTCTTGGGATGTTTAGGAAAGGAGTAACATGATCAGACATGTTTTCAAAGGATTGCTTTGGTTGCTAAATTGAGAAGAGATTACAGCAAGGCAAGCATAGAAGAAAGGAGACCAGTTAGGAGGCTATCATAATAATCCAGACAAAAGATGATGATGGCCTGGACCAGGGTGGTTTGGGTGGGGGTAGTGAGAGTGGTCAGAACTGGAGTATGTTTGGAAGGTACAGCAGCAGGATTTGCTGGCTAACTGGGTATAATGTATGGGCAAATGGAGAAATCAAAGATGACCCAAAGTTTTTGTGGCGAGCCAGTAGAACTGTTGCCAGTTCCTAAGATGGAAAATTCTGTCACCCTCGCCCTTACCATGCCTACAAGATCTGGGCCCACCTTGCAAACTGTTCCCTAACCCCCATCTCCACCCACCACCTCCTAGGGCTCTACCCTTTATACCAATGCTGCTCAAAGTAACTAGTCCACAAGCTGTTACCAGTCCAGAGTGAGAACAGAACGTGAACCAACACACTATGTCCTGCAGGGAGGAAGTCCTGCTATGAAAAAAATATCACCTGTAGTGAACACGTGCTCTGCTCAAATGTCACCTTATTTGTGGATACCCCATGTAATTCTCTATCCCCTTTGTTCTGGTTTATTTTTTCACAGCACTTATCAACAATTGACTTATTAATAGTGATTCACCAAATCTATGATTCAAACTGACTGTAAGATATACCATTATTTTAGGTGTTACTAAAAAAGAAACACTGTCAAATAATTCTAAGATGGCATCAACTGTAAAGTACAACCCAATATTAGAAACACTAAAATGTGAAAAAATGCAATTTGGAATCAAGAAATACATTTCTCTGTGTATTGTCCATCTCCCCATCCTCAGTCCCCATTAGAATATAAGCCTCTTGAAGGCAACAATTTTGTCTGCCTGTGTTCACTGCTGCAGTATCCCTCATGCCTATAACAGGATCAGGTCCATAAAGGCAGTCAACAAGTGTTTATCTAATGAAAGGTGACTGATATATAAGAGTTGCTCAATAAATACCCAAGCATCCATTGATGGATAAGTGGATAAACAAAATGTGGTATATCCATACAGCAGAATATAATGAATTATATTCAGTCTTTAAAAGGAAGGAAGTTCTCACATGCCACATCATGGATAAACTTTTTGGACATTATGCTGAAGGGAATAAGCCAGACACAAAACGATAAATACTGTATGATTCCATTTCTATGAGGTACCTAAGGAGTCAAATTCAGAGACAGGAAATAGAAAGGTGGTTTTGAGGGGCTGGGGGGAGAGAAGAATAGGGAGCTGTTTAGTGGGTATAGAGTTTCAGTTTTGCAAGATGAAGAGTTCTAGCCACAAATGCACAACAATGTGAATGTGCTTAATGCCATGGAACCATACACTTAAAAATGGTTAAGATGGCAAATTTATGTTATGTGTATTTTACACAATTAAAGACTAAAAATAAATAAAATATTTACTGAATTAATAATGGATACTATTTATACAATCATTTTAATTCTGTCTAGGACTAAACCCCTAAAAATACAGACCTGATTACTTAACTCAGATAACACTACCATTAAGTCCTCCTCTTAAGATGAGCAAAAATCAGATCCCAGAAACCTATGAGGAAAGTAACAGATAATATACAATGGTCCAAGAAGTCCCACATCACAGGACAAGTATACAGTATTACTATGGACAGCAGAATTTACCGATTAACTCAAGATCTGTACATTTTGCCATATGAAGTTTACTGCAAAACAAACAAAAAAAGAACTTTAAATTATTATTAAATTCTAGTTAACAACATGTATGCTTAAGTGTTTAGAGATAAAGTGACTACAACTTACTTTGAAATCCACCAAAAAATAAGGCAAATTGATGAAACAGAGAATGGATATTTAATAAAGCAAATATGTAAAATGTTAATTGCAGAATCTAGGTGGTAAGTATATGGTGTTCATTTTACCATTCTTCAACTGTGGAGGTGGGCAAATAGTGAATCACAGAATATGAGAGCTGAGATAAGACTTCAAAATACATGAAGCAAAAACTTATAGAAACAGGTAAATCCACAAATATAGTAGGAATCTTCAGCACTCCTCTCTCAGTAATCAATAACACAAGTAGACAGAAAATCAGTGTCATGGACTGAAATGTCCCTCGCCCTCCTCCAGATTCATATGTTGAAGCCCTAACCCCCAATTCGACTATATTTGGAGATAGGGTCTTTAAAGAGGTAGTTTAAGGTTAAATGAGGTCACAAAGGTGGGGCCCTAATCCAATCTGTTCTTATTGGAGAAGGAAGTGGCACCAGGGATGCACACAAACAGAGGAAAGACCATGTGAACACACAGGGAGAAGACATCTACAAGCCAAGAAGAAAGGCCTCAGGAAAAACCAAACTTGCCAATGCTTGGATCTTGTACTTCCAGTCTCCTGACTTGTAAGTAGATAAACTTCTGTTGTTTAAGCCAGCCACCCATGCTGTAATACGTTGTCATATCAATCAGTAAGAATATAGAAGACTTGAAAAACAATATCAATTTGACCTGATTGACATTTATAGTATACTCCACCCAACAACAAAAAATTACACATTTTTTTTCAAATGGATAAGGAACATTCCCCAAGACAGACCATATTCTGGGCCATAAAACACACCTCTATAAATTTAAAGAAATTAAAATCATACAAAGTACGTTCCCTGATTACAACAAAATTAAACTAGAAATCAACAACAGAAAGATGGATGGAAAATCCTCCAAATACAGCTGACCCTTGAACAACACAGGTCTGAATGTCAAGGGTCCACTTATACGATTTTTTTTCAATAAATACATACCACGGCACTACACAATCCATGGCTGGTTGAATCCACGGATGCGGAACCATGGATATGAAGAGCCAACTACAGAGTTATACTCGGATTTTCGACTGCATGGGGGTCAGCACTCCAAACACCCACATTGTTCAAGGGTCAACTGTACTTGAAAATTAAACAACATACTTCTAAATAATACCTGGGTCAAAGACGGAGTCACAAGGGAAATTAGAATATATGTTAAATAGAATAAAAAGTAGTACAACCAAGCAAAATTTGTGGGCTGCAAATAAGGCAATGCTTAGAAGGAAATTTATAGCATTAAATGCTTATACAGGAAGAGAAAAGGTCTCAAATAACAATAAAGAGTACAAGCTTTAAAACACTAGAAAAAGACGAGCAAATTAAACCCTAAGCAAGCATACGGAAAGACAGAATTGTGGGCAGAAATCAATGAAATTGAAAACCAAAATATAATAGAGAAAAATCAATGAAACTAAAAACTAACTCTTTGAGAAGATCAATAAAATTGATATACCTCTAGCAGGACTGATCAGGAAAGAAAGAGAAGACACAATTACCAGTATCAAGAATAAAGGAAGGGGGCTTCCCTGGTGGCGCAGTGGTTGAGAGTCCGCCTGCCGATGCAGGGGACACGGGTTCGTACCCCAGTCCGGGAGGTTCCCACATGCCGCTGAGCGGCTGGGCCCCTGAGCCATGGCCGCTGAGCGTCCGGAGCCTGTGCTCCGCAACGGGAGAGGCCAGAGGCCCGCGTACCGAAAAAAAAAAAAAAGAATAAAGGAGAGGACATCACTACAGATGCCATAGACATTAATAGGCTAGTAAGGGGTTGTACAACATTGTGAAATGCACTTAATGCCACTGGACTGTACACTTAAAAATGGTTAGAATGGTAAATTTTATGTATGTACTTTTATCATAAATAATTTTTGAAGGATAATAAGGGAATATCAGAAACAACATTTTAGCCACAAATTTGACAACCTGGATGAAACAGGCAAATTCCTCGAAAGATGCAATCTACTTATCAAAGTCAAAAAGAAATTTGAACAGTCCTATAGAAATGAAGAAACTGAATTCATAGTTAAGTCTTCCAACAAAGAAAACTCTAGGCCCGATGGCTTCACTGAAGAATTGTACCAAACACTTAAAGGAAAAAGAATACCAATCCTACATAAACTCTTCCACCACGTAGAAAGGAGAGAACACTTTGCAATTCATTTTATGAAGCCAACATTACACTGATTCCAAAAACAAAGGTGTTAAAAGAAAACAAGAGGCCAATACCTCAGACCAATTTGCTAATATTTTGTTGCAATATTCTCAACACAATATTAGCAAATTGAATCCAGCTATACATAAACAGGATAATACATCACAACCAAGTTAAGTTTATACCAGGAATGCAAAGCAAATCAATCAATGTAACTCACTACATTGGTAGAGAAAAATGTACTGCACAACTCTATTCACATCCTGTACAATTATGTGCTTATTCTATGAAGCCAATTTTTGTCCATTCATGAGACAAAACTGGTCACCTACTGCTGTGTAGTTAATGACAGGTTATCCCTTTGATCTAACCTTACTCCTAATACTATCCAACGTTTATTGAGCACATGGCAAGTGCAAAGTCCCATTCACAGCACCTCTGCTCAAGATGTTCTCCCCACATCCAGCCTGTCCTCATCACTCGGTCCTCATTTCAGACAGCACCTCAGAGTAGCATTCCCTCATGACTTTTTATTTACTGCAGAGCACTTTTCACTATTTGAAATTTGTCTTTGTTTCCCTCCTTGTCTGTCTCCCTCATCAGAATGTAAATTCAATGAAGGCAGGGTCTTCCTTGTCCTGCTCACTACTATATATTTCTATACCCAGGACAGTATCGGGCATATAGTAGTGTTTTAGTAAGTATCTGGTGAAGGAAAGGATTATATGAGGTAGACATGACCCTCTCCAAATTTATAATATGAGAAAACTGCGACTCAAAGAGTGAGTTACCTGTCCGTGATCACAAATGACTCAGCCTGGGTTCCACTTAAAATAAAAGGCAAGACAAAGACTAGCCGGCAGGTAGTTTATTTTGGAATGTGGTTCCAGGGAGCAGGAGTGAGGGACACAGGGAATGAAACACAGAGAGAGTCAATACAAGGATTCATTACGAAGCTGGCCACCTCTATGAGTTACAGATGTTTCTGTCAAGTGCTGAGTCCCACAGGATTTTCTAAGAAGCCTTGTGAATGTATCTCAGAACCATCACCCAGGGAAGAAACAGGAAAGCATTTTTATCCATCATCCCTCAAACGTCTAGCCACAGAAAAGAAGCCCCAAGGGGAAAACAGAGAAATAAGCTTTACCAAATAAGACCAGGTTACACCAAACAAGAGTATAGAAATACATGGAATAAGAGGTGAGGCTGAGGACACAGGAATGCTGTTCAAGAAGAGGTGTCTGATCTAATGGCCAGGGAGTGGAAGAACAAACCCCGACAATCTGACTACAAATAAAACTGCTCCC
Source organism: Pseudorca crassidens (assembly GCF_039906515.1). Classification (NCBI taxonomy): domain Eukaryota; kingdom Metazoa; phylum Chordata; class Mammalia; order Artiodactyla; family Delphinidae; genus Pseudorca; species Pseudorca crassidens. Next base: position 12,142,771 of record NC_090313.1, read on the forward strand.
TATGCTGCGCGGCCACGGAGCTCCATGGTCCAAAGGGACTGTCACCTGCATGGTGGATTTTAATTGAAAGACATACATAGTCACAAACAGCAATAACAGAAATCCAAGTGGTACCCTCTGTAACAAAAGTAAATGCACTTGTGAATGGAGATATAAAAAGACGGCAGTCTGGGAGGGTACAACACAGAGTGGTGGGTACTTATCAAATGTTAAACTGATCAAAAGTTTAAAAAAAATATATAAACCCTCTGATCCAAAAAAAAAATCTACATCTAGGAATTTAGCCCAAAGTAATTATCACAGATATACACAAAGATTTTTGCTACAAAGACGCTCATCACAGCATTGTTTATGATAGTGAAAAAACTAGAAACATCAATGTCCAAAAGGAAAATAGATAAATTATGTTCTATCCATAAAATGGAATAATACTCAATTTTAAGAACTAGGTTGTAGAAAAATATTTCATGCTTTGGAAAGATGTTCCTAAATAGTAAGTGCAATATTTCCAGTAGCATTATTATATATTGAATAAATAGTTCATAAATACATGGGTTTTTTAAAAGCACCTATCAAAATATTAACAGTGGCAATCTCTGAATGATCTGTTCACGGGAGGTTTTAAATTTTTATGAAAATATTTTAAGACTTAGAAAAAATAATTTCGGTTTAACTAGTTACTAACTCACTTAAAAGTTTCATTAAATCCTTACGCAGTGAGATAAGGCAAATTGCTAGCAATCTGCTGGCCCCCCACGTGAGTGGAGCCAGGAAGTGGTTCATACATGAGGAACCCAAGCAGTGATCAAATGGAAGGTTAAAAAATGTCACTTCTTTACAATGGGTCCTTCCACTTTTGAAAATAGGGATGTAACAAATTTTGAGAATGACAGACAATGCATTAATATAAAAATAAAAATGCAGAACATCTACGGTAAAGACAACATAAAACACCAAAGTTTAAGGTGTTTCCTTTTGGGTCATTCACCTCTTTGGTATGACCGCAGTACGAAGCCATCTCTCTGTGGCAAAGAATAGCAATCAGGCTATGGTGACTGCGTATTATCCTAAAATAATTATTACAGTATATGTGGATTACTTTATGCCAAGCACTGTGCTAAAAAAAGCGCTTTCTGTGTAATACCATCTCAGTGAATGCTTATAGTAAACCTGAGGCAATACTTAGTTATCTGAATATTCTAGGTGAAAAATAGGCTAAGAAAGGTTAAATAACTGGTGAAAAGTCACAACTAGTTAGGCTGAGATCTGGACCAGTTCTGCCTGACTCCAAAGAAAAAGGTTTTGTAATATATAACAAGGAAATCTGATATCTTTATATCATGGTCCATGGTCCAAAGGGATTTTCACTCTTACTATTTTTAGTACTTCACTTGTATCTTTTTGGTTGCTCAAAAAGTTAAACATAGAATTACCACATGACCCAACAACTCAACTCCTAGTTATATACCCAAGAGGACTGAAAACAGATATTCAAACAAAAACCTGAATATTCATCGCAGCATTATCCTAAGAGCCAAAAAGTGGAAACAACCCAAATGTCTACCAACAGGTGAATAAACAAAATGTGGTATATCCAGACAACGAACTATTAGTCATAAAAGGACACATGCTAGTAACACACGCTACAATATGGAAGAACCTTGCAAACATTATACTAAGCAAAAGAAGCCAGACTCAAAAGCCACATATTATGACTCCATATACATGAAATGTCCAGAATTTAAAAATCCAGAGACACAAAGCAGATTGGTGGTTGTCAGGGGCAGGGAAGGGGAGGGAATGGTGAGGGACTGCTTGATGGGAACTGCGCTTCTTTTTAGGGTTGATAAGCATGGTCTACAATTAGAGAGTGGTTGGTGATGACTGCACAACAATGTGAATGTGCTGTTAAGTCAATAATTGTACACTTTTAAATGGTTACAACGGTGAATTTTATGTTATGTGAATTCTACCTGAATAAAAATATGCATCTTTTAGGTACTAAAGATACTAACCACAGGTCTTGGCAAAGCTTAGCCATGTGGGCTGTTACAGAAGCATCGTAGCTGAGGAGAGATGCAGGGGGTGGGGATGGGGGGGAGGAAAAGGCAGTAACCCAGCAACTCTGCCCATTCCCACAAGTCACCGTGTCAAAGTATACTCATCAAAAACCCTGGTGTGGTTCACACCCCTGGAGGAGGGGCTGCCATACCCTACCAGATCGTTTTCCTATTTCTGACTACTCAACTATTTGGTAAACTTCTCAGGGGTTCCACAAGAATGGGGTGAGCTGGTGTTTTATGAAGTCACTTCCTTAAACTTTTTCATCAAAAAGGGGCTAAACCAACGTGTGTAAGTCCACGAAAATGCAGAAACCTGTGCACTACGAGGGACACCTTCTGCATCCACCTTGCTTTACTCTTCAGGCCTATGAGCTTCCTGGAAGGAAACCTGATGAAACACACCCTCAGTGACCAAGTGCGTTCTGGTGACCGTCTCCACAAAGACATTCATAAAATTGCCCGAGAATCAAAAGGTCCCAAGTTTATTTTTGTGACAGTCAATTACCTACGATGCTCAGAAGTAAAACACTGTAAGCCATCCATGAACCCGCTGCTGTTCCTAACACACTGGGGAGAATGTGAAGGCCCTGGGCATCTGCTACACTGACCACTCCTCACCCAACAGGTGGCCCGGGGGCCTGGCTTGGGAGGGCAGCCCGTGAACACTTGTCACTGGACCAACGCTTGTAAAACTCATCAGGAAAATGAACAGGAGAAAAGGCTAGGAAGTTTCCAGAAAAGAACTCCGAAAAAAGGCAAGAAAGAGGAAGATTTGTCCTCTAGAGACAAGAATGTATTCTATATCTAAAATATTCAATAGTATGAATTAGGGGGAAAAAAAGAACGAGCAATAAAATTGAAAAAGAAAGTTCTAAAACAGAGCTGAACACAAAGGCTCGTGACGCCAGAGAAAAGTGTGTCAGATCTGCATGTCAGCAACAGTGGCAACAGGCTCCCGCACTTTAATTTCAGTCCTGCCACTACGCTGGACACTACTCGGGTTTAGCCTTCTTAGGGAGATTTTATACAAACATAAAGCCTTTCCTTAAGTGTAAAAAAAAAAAAGGCAGTCATTGTTAAAAGTGCTAATTAGACAAGGAATACAATAAAATGAAATAATAATTTTAAAAGCCAAAAGAAGTAAGAAAATTATAAATGTTACACATAAATAATGATAAATTATTCAACGGTAGGAACAGCTCTGAAAAAGTGAATCAGAAAGCTTGTCTAGACAAGCTTGTTCTAGACCCATGTGATAAACTGTAAGAGAAAAGAAAAAAAAATTTTTAAGAGAAAATGTGTGGTTATTGGCAAAAAAAAAAAACGATCTGTTGTAAGTTCAAGTACCTAAGGAGGCCAGGCAGGTAGCAGTGAAACAGGGGAGGTAGGTGGCAAAAAGCACGTATCAGTGGATTTTTGTCACACAACAGTTCAGCCCTGGTGTGGCAGATCATCATCTCAAGAACTAAGAGGAATCTGGATTTCTGTCTCAAAGACACCAATTCTAAAATGTTGGAAGGTGACTCTCCTCCCACCCCCCTACCCTCACCACCAACACACAGCTCAAACAAAACACATCTGTGTGGCCTGCCAGTGTTCAAAGTCTGGCCTAGAGAATTATCACTGAGGTGAATGCCTATCAGAGCAATGCTAATTTAAGAGAAGGCTGAGTCGTAAAGACCAAGGCTGGTGAAGGTGCTGCCCTAATGGTAACAGCTCCAGAACAAACCAAGGATGGTTCTATATGTTCAAAGACCCTATGAAACTTCGAATCAACCAAAGTAGACTGACAAGTAAGGATACCGTATCTATAAAGACATACACTTGAACATCTGAGAAGGTAAGCAGGAGAGGGAGTTACCTGTCAGCAGATGTTTAATGTAGACTAAACGGGTCTATTGGGGGGAAGGACGTAAACAAAACATACATCTGCAAGATGGAGAAACCCAAGTCTGATTTTAGAGTTTGATGATACAAGGAACCTCTTCCACTCCTGTCTGCTGGAAAAGCCTACTAAAATAGAGAACCAAGCTTAAATCCTTTTAAGTTTGGACCTGTACACGGCCTTTAGCACCTAATCCATTTGTGAGTAGAGATGCTACTAACATCTTTAACCACTGATGCTGAGACTGGCTGGTTGGTGGGGACAAAAAAACCCCCACTTAAACATTATAAACACTAAAATTAATGCTAAACAGATTCAAGAATCAAATAAAAGCAATGAAACCAAAAAGACAGCTCAACAAAATTTCAGTTCAAGATGACAGGCTCCTATACCTGTCCACTTTTCCCCCCTCCCAAAGTCATACTGAAATAAAAGGACCTTCAAAACACCAGAGAAATGCCTCCTTCCAAATAGTCCAGGGAACTAATGAATAAATACCAAGACCTGGAGAGGAGAATGAGCAAACAGAATTACCCAACAGAATAATTTACAGTATTTCTCAAACTTCAGTCAGTTCCATTACGGAGCCACAATTTTTGTTATATCCCAGTGTTACCTATCCTATTGTTTAATATTTTTCTTTAAGTTATCCTACTATGTTTTAGTTAAATAAATGTATTTTAAAGGAAACTTTATATCACTATAATAAGTGCAAAACGAGTGTCACTTTGTCATCAGTAGGTGGTAACATTAAAAATAAACACAGTTTACTAAATTCTAACTAATATTGTTGCTGCAGAAAGATCTGGGCTTGCCTCCTGTTCTCTACGTTACCAGAGGAAACTAGCTGCTATTAGAGAGGTATTTCAGACTAGCAGCTAAGTGAGACTTTCTCTTTGTTACAATCAAGAGGAAAAAGAACTGAAAAGGGAATTATTATCTTAAGTTTCTTTCAACGGCCCTTAGTGTTGAGCCCACATCCTGTTTAAACCATCCCCAGTATAAATGGCACACGTGCCTGCTGTGGCAGCTGGGCCAGGCCCTTCCACAAAACCCCGCCCCCAGACACACTCCTTTGCATTTCCTCATACACAACCATTCATCTGACCACCCCAGCTGAAGAAAAGGCTTTGCCCCCCAAAATAAAATCCGAGAAATGCTCTCCAAAGAAAGTGGCGATCTACTTAGGGAGGACATTGTAAGGGTCTGAGGGCTGAGAAAGACTAGAAGAGAGCTCGGGCATCTTCAGACGCCCGCAACAGATGCTAGCCTGGGTAACGTGGCACAGTGGGAGGCGGGTGGTAAGAGGAAGGGCAGCTTCACTCAGAGTAAGATTTACACAAAGAGCCAAGCCCCCTACCCTGGCCCACAGCGGGGGATTTTCACCATCTTTGCCCATCTCCTGCTCCCCGCTTCTGCACCCTATATGGAGAGCAGCCTGTTCACAAGCTCTGCAAACTTGAACAGAGCCTACAGGCGGCCCTGCCAGCCGAGGTTCGGGCCTCTTGGGGACAAAGACCTACCCACAAATAAAGAGGAAACCCACACCAGCTACTTACAAATCCAGTCTTTCACTATGTACAAGAATGGTCAAGTGAGCATCCGGAAAGCTCACCCCCGTGTCCTCTGCACCAAAACGTTTACTGCAGGAGGGATGCCAGGGGAGAAAACAGAAGACTCAGAGAAGAAAATGATGCAAGGGTCAAGAAACAGCAAAAATTGAATGTGAACTTAAGTAGTGAAGAAATATTAAAAGAAATTAAGAGACTCCTTGAAGTAGCACAGGTTTTCTGACCTAGGGCTCTATCTTCTTCTATGACACCAATCAGACACCTTGGTTCAACAATGAATACACAATCATAGTAATGTAAATATAGCTATTGTTATGATTTTCTATATAAAATCAACCTACAGACAAAGCATGGAAGGCTTAACTGTCATTACAGAACAGGCTATAAAAACACACAGCACACATAGAACACAAATCAAGAACTGAGAGACAAAAAAGTACATGTTCTTGGGCTAATTTTTCTCATTTTCATAGTGTAGTCTACTGACTGTGCCAAAAACTGATGAATCAAAAAATAAAGGATTGGGCTTCCCTGGTGGCGCAGTGGTTGAGAGTCCGCCTGCCGATGCAGGGGACACGGGTTCGTGCCCCAGTCTGGGAAGATCCCACGTGCCGCGGAGTGGCTGGGCCCATGAGCCATGGCCGCTGGGCCTGCGCGTCCAGAGCCTGTGCTCCGCAACGGGAGAGGCCACAACGGTGAGAGGCCCGCGTACCGCAAAAAAATATAAAAATTAAAAAAATAAAAATAAAAAATAAAGGGTTTTGTCCATTGTTTAAAATTATAAATGTAACCATTACAAGGGGTAACCAAACCAAAACTAAAACATGGAGAGGTTGGAGGTATGCAAGTTCCTCATCTTTCATTATGTGGAATCTATAAGCAGAACCAGTAGTTGACAAATCAATAAAGGCATAAATACATCATTTAAAGCTGTAATAACAGAAGAAACAAAGAAAGAGGAACTTAAAAGCGGCTACTGCTAGTGAAAAGAATTCATATTATATCCTTATATAAATTTTTACCATATGCTTATATTACTCTTATATTAATCTCACACACACACACACACACACAGACACACACACACGCACACACAGGATTCATAAACAAAAAACAACCTACAAGAATATTCTCCAAACTGTTCTGGGACTGAGAAGAAAGAATTTCACGTTTCACTTTCTTCTTTTCTGGGTAGGCTGAATTTGTACCAGCAGTATATATTACCTATATAATCAGAAAAATATAAGATACAAAAATATTAAATGAATATTTAACAGATCTCAGGAGGCCCAGGACTTAATAAAGAAAAGGATGAATTTGGCTAAATAAAATTTATGAGCTAAATCCCTTTATTTTAATGACTTATTTAAATGAAAAACTTTATATGAGAAAAATTTCATGAATAAAATTAAAAAGCGGGGGCTTCCCTGGTGGCGCAGTGGTTGAGAGTCTGCCTGCCGATGCTGGGGACACAGGTTCGTGCCCCAGTCCGGGAAGATCCCACACGCCGCGGAACAGCTGGGTCCGTGAGCCATGGCCGCTGAGCCTGCGTGTCCGGAGCCTGTGCTCCGCAATGGGAGAGGCCACAACAGTGAGAGGCCCGCGTACCGAAAAAAAAAAAAAAAAAAAAAAAAAAAATTAAAAAGCAACTGACAAGTGATTAAAATATTCGTAACATATACCATGACAAAAGCTAGTACCCTTAAAGGACTTTTACTAATCAATTTAACAAAAACAAAACAAATACTCCAATAAAAAAAAGGGCAAAGGACATAAATAGTCAAATCAGTTCAAAAATATATTAAAATGGCCAACAAATATGAAAGATGAAAATAAGTTCACTTTCCCAGGCATTCAAAGAAATGCAGATTAAAACAATAAAATGTCATTTTTCAATATCTCAATTGGTAAAAATCATTTTAAATTATCATACTCAAGTGTTACAAGAGTTTGGTGAGAAAAATATTCTGCTAAACTGCTGAAAAGTGTAAAGTGACACATCCTTTCTGGAAGGATTTGGCAATACAGATCAAGAGCTTAAAAATGTTCCTATTCTTTGACACTATACTTCCATGTTTGTGATCATTTCTTTAGGATGAAGTCAAAGATGTGATCAATAACTTAAAAGACGTTCACCATAACATTGTTTAAATGGGAAAAAACTGGAGAAAAACACTGAAATATAACACGTTGTAATACTTCAAAGTCATGATTCTGTATCTAAAAAATGTTAGGGGAGCACAACAAAATGTTTATTTGAATGCCATGTCTGTATAAAACACGTGTGTGTGGGTGCCTGAGAGAGAAAGAATACACAGGTAAGAGCCTGTACAGAAAAAAATCTAAAAGAATGAGCACTAAAATAGCAGTGATGATTATTTGGGTGGGAGAGTAACGTTTGACTATTCCTTTCTATATTACGTATTTGTGTAATATTTTAATTTTTTTGGCAGCAAGCATGTTTCAGTTTTGTAATAAGGCAAAACAAAAAAATGTTAAAAGTCATCTTTGAACATTATTAATAACATGGGGCAAATTCATTTAAAGTTAAATGAAAAAATCAGAATATGAAACTGTACGTAGCTCCAATTTTGCTTTTAAATCTGTTTACATACATACATACGAAAAAATTTACAGAACACCAATATGCTAACAGGGATGAAATCTGGGTAGCACACTGAAATGGAATTTTATGTTTCCTCCTTTTACTTCCCAAATTTTCTACAATGAAAACCATTCCCACTAAGTCTTAGAAACAACGAATTAATAAAAAGTTAAATTTCCTTGTTGCAGGGCCCATAAGCCTTGGAAGTGCTAATTTCCATCATCAATCTTTAAAAACAACATTAGGGACATCCTGGCTTCTGAACGCTTTCCAAATATTAATACTGTGCTCTTTCCACTGTATCATGCTGCATTCAAGGGACTAAGGTAACATAAGCATTGGAAAATGTCTGAGAACAGTGGCAATATAACATAAAAATCTTGAGAAAAATGTCTGGGAAAGAGAATCATGATTTAAATGAGGATTAAATGATAATTTTCATTTATAATTATAATTTAAATGAGGGCTAAAACTTAAGCAATGTACAGCATGATGACCATAGGTAGGAATAATGAATTGTATACTTCAAATTGGCTAGAGAGTAGATCTTGAATGTTTTCACCACACACACACACACACACACACACACACACAAAAAGATAACTGTGAGGTGATGGATATTTTAATTACCTTGACTGCAGTAATCATTTCACAATGTATGCAAATGACAAAACATCACATACAACATGAATATATAAAATTTTTGTCAATTATATCTCAATAAAGCTGGAAAAAATAAACTGAACAATAAAATTTGGGGTTTAAAAATAAAACAATTTTTTAATTAAAAAAAAATTTTAAGCAGCCCTGCACAGTACCAGTGTGTTCTAGAAAGCACACCTCAAATATGCTGGAGTAAATTCCTTATGAGATACACTTTATCAGGTTGTATTTATTAAAATTCCATAGAAATGCAAGTTTTAAAGTAGCTTGATTTAAGGTAGGTTCTGCCTTCATGACTAAAACTGATACTGCCACAAGCTGAGAATGGAAAAAGTTGGAGAAGTTAGATAATAACTTGACTAAAGGGAAGAGAAATATAATAATAATAAAGGAAAAAGAAAAACGTGCAAATAAAAACAACAATAGTGCATTAGCTCCTACAAAAAGATCCTAATTAGGACATAAAACATCTCTAGTAAAAGCAAAACTGGATCTTGGTTCTGCTTTAGGAAGAAAGAGGGAGAGTCATGGACTGAAAGAAGGAACATGGCGGACACACGAGGAACCAGCTGCAGCAGTCACAAGGGGGGCAATAAAAAGCAACTTGCCAGGACCCAGAATAAGTGTTCAAGGGCTGAGAAATAAGCTCCACTGCTAAGCAGAGCTGCTATACTCATCATGAGCCTATGAATACCCCCGTGGTCAAGAGAGAGAAACGGGCCTTGTGAGTGAGATGAACACGTGACCCCTGAGAGCAGGGTACCGAGGTTTCTAGAGAGCAGGAGGAGGAGAAGCCATGTTGATCACTGAGATAAGAATGCATGACCAGGGCAAAGAATCAGCAATTCCAGCAAGCAGAGGTGGACCACAGGCCAGAGGCAACAGTGGGGTCATCTTTCAATCCGTCCAGCAGTGTCCTCAAGCAGGCCAAACAGGCCCTAGAAGGAGGAAACTGTAGGTGGACCTAAGTTCCTAGGAGCTATGAAAGACACCAAATAAAGCCCACCAGCATAACACTGCATCCCCCCAGGTCAGGGGAGCAGCCGGAATGGGCGCCTCCCAAGAGACTCTAAAAAGCCCACAGCACAGAGTCAGCTTTAACCACGTACCAGGCTCAGAGAGCCACGGAAGAACAATCCTAGTTCCTCACTATTCCTTCTTCCTCCCACCCCACCTTATCTAGAACCCAGTAAGGTCAGAAACAGGAAACTGGGGGGTCAGAGGGGACACAAAAGGACAGAAGCCAACTATACCACTTTCTCTGACAGCAAGTGGTTGCCAACTACAAATCTTAACTGGGAGAAAGAGGGAGAAAAACTCTTACCTTTGAATGAAGGCTGAGTGTTGATTAATACACTGAACTGGACATTTTTAAATTGAGCCTATGTTTTGTGACTTCTGTTCCCTAAGATCACTGCCACTTGAACGCACCTTTTGTCTTTCACCTAATGAGCCATGCTCATTAAACAGCTGTTGAATCAATAACTTGAAGAGTGAATAAAAAGTCATAAGGCCTGATGCCTTCTCATAAAAGGAAAAGGCTTTCCAAGCTGAGTGCATTTTAAAGAGATGGTGAGAGACAAAAATAAAGATTTATTTTAACCATCTCCCACAAGTTATGTATTCAACACATTGAGCACATACCTAAAGAAAGAATATATCAATCGGAACACAGTTTGGTCCTTCCTGGGAGCACAACCACAGCTGCACTGGGAAACTGCAAAGTGTCCATTTCAGGATGATGCTGGGGACAGAGCCTTCGGGCTCCAAGGCAGTACCCTAAAGCTGAAATGAAGAGGGGGTTACAGACCCTGAATGACCCACCCGTCCTTGTGGCTCACCCATCTCCAGAGCGAAATGAATGTCCTCACCATAGGCTGCCACCGCTGGACCTCGCATTCATCAACCTCCCCTAACTGCACCTGACTCTAGGCTCCCTAACTAATGTTTTGGATCAAAACGAGTTTCACTCAAGGGAAAGTTCCAGCTCATTTGAGAACTTTCTCACTCTGATAAGTCTGTACTGGTTCCCACCTCAGGACTGTGTGGCTTGAGTTAGCAAGATATCCTGGGTACTGAGTCTTCAAAGGGATGACTCCAGCTGTGTCTCCCTGAGACTGCCAGCTGTCCATCCCAACGGTCGTCTCTATTTCTACTCTCTACCTCTGGTTCACTCCGTACCTCAACAAAAATAGGTTTTGGCCTTAATAATCCACTGAAACTACTCTTCTTAAGGTAACAATAACTTAATGCCAAATCCAGTAGACCCTGAGGATGTGAAAAACTACGTAGCTGTGGTCAGGAGATATGAAGAAAAAGTCAAAGAACAAGGAATTTTAGAAAGATACAAACTACTAGGTGTAAAATAAATAGGATACAAGGATGTAATATACAGCACAGGGAATGAAGCCAATATTTTATAATAACTTTAAATGGAGTATAACCTATAAAAATATTGAATCACTATGCTATACACCTGAAACTAATATAATATTGTAAAGCAACTATACTTCAATAAAAAAAAAAAGAATTTTAGAAAGAAGTGTTCATCAAGGCCAGTGTGAGAGAACATTCCACTAAGGTAAGGACTGAGAGGCACCCATCTGATGCACACTTTTCAACAAAAACTGACAGGTGGGTTCCTTCACGCCATTTGGGTCACCTTCCCAAACATCTTCGCTGACCACACCTGCTAAAGCAGCATCCTTAGCATTCTTTTAGCGTCCTGCTGAAGTCCTCCATAACCACAGTCTATGCCACTACCCTCAGATTTTCTTCACGACGCTTATCACTATGTGAAAACACATAACTTACTTATTGGATGTTGGTCTCCTTCATCCTGTGTACCACTTTATCCTCTATACACGAACAGTGTGTGGCTTATGTGGGTATTAAGCAGACACTTGTTGAATAAATAAATGAATGAGTGAGAGAGGGAGGAAAGCAAGTATAACACAAATACACTATCTACTAGTCACAGATGTGGGAAATACGCCAGTGGTAGGAAATGGCCAGGATTTTTCCCTTAAAAAGAGAATGTTATTCAACATCCCTGGGGGCGCTGCTAGGCAGATTATTCATCCTCGGGACACTTACTCAGGATCAGAACTCTGAATTACCAAAGGGCTACACAACTTACCTAAAGGAAATCACTTCCCTCTCAGTGGGGCGCATTGCAAAGAAAAATTTCAAAGCAAAGTAAATTTTCCCACCCAGACTTGCCGAAAGACCAGTCTTGGAAAACCAGTGCCTAAACACCACTGTAAGCTCTGCAAACACTGGGACCAAGACTTGTCTAATGTCGCATTCCCAGCCCCTCGCAGTTTCCGAGATGCTCAAAATGTTTGTTAAATGAGCATATAAGACATGGACTTCTGAGGAATGGCCATTCCATCAATTCTTATGCTGTGGATACATTTATTTTAGAAAAAGGGCAAGACAGCTGAGGAGAAGCCTTTGGCCTAGGCCTCTCCCTGGGTGGCAGTTTGGCTCCTAGAATTCAATACTCATCAACCATGTGCCACAGGTAATCACATATTACTACCTTCCCCAGAGTCACCCTGTATCAAATCTGAAAACACTTTGCCAACGTAATAGCTAATACAGCATAGTAACCAATAACAGATTTTGCTTGCCTTTTTAATTCTTTAATGTGTTTTGGTCAGCAAGGAAGGATAAGTCAAAATGATGAAAAAAACCAAATAAAATTGAAGAATTCTACCATTAATTTCATATCCACCAGTGTATGGCTCACAGATCCCAGGAAAATCACACCACCTTTTGAGTATCAGTTTCAACAGTCATGTTCTTTTTCTAAAGGGTAGTTTGGGGAAGATTAATTACCTAGTAGTTGTAAAATACTCTGAGACCAATACCTGAAAGATACCATAAATCAAATTAAGTATGAAACAAGGGAAATCACAAATATTAAACCCACTTCAGAACCTGAGAAGTTGAGAAGTGAGGAAGATTTATAATTATGCCTGTTGCCCTGATACTAACTTACTCCCAGGCTAAGATAAGTATTCTCAGAAAAAGATTCCTAACATTCACAACAGATCATTAATATTTGGAAATGTCAACTGCCTCTGTACTCAGTAAGATTAACTTCACATGTATAGAGATATGAAGCGTTAACAGTGACAAGCAATTGCAAAAATTATAGCTATTCAAACAATTCACTGTTGCTGTATCAGTGCCTAATCTCAGCGCTGTTTAGTTAACATACAGTCCACCTTATCAAAAGTCAATTAAACCATTTCAATGAGAAAAAGAAAGTCGTTTAAAAGGCTATATATATTTCTCTGCTCTCTATCTGCTGACACTCCACAGCTGACACTCCAGTAAAATTTAGCAACATCCAGCAGCAATGTCTCTGCTTTCCTGCCAAACTACTTCCAAACTTCCTTCCACTTTGAAGTACTTTAATCAGTTTTTGTTTGTCTAAAAACTCCTAAGAGAGACTGAGGAGAAAAAAAAGAATCTAAGTAAAACTAAGGGGTCAGCTCCTGAAGCAGAGGTTGGAATTTGCATCCGGGGGAGAGCCAGTTCGGTCCCTCTGTAGCCCAAATGAATGGAGCAAGGTGACTGGGAAGGGAGCAGGCTTCCAGCATCGCTTCCACCCGGACAGCCTCTTCTTTCTAGCTGGCAAACCTACCGCTGAGGGCAGGGGGCCGGGCCATAAGACCAGGGCAACCCAGCCCGACCCTAACTGCCCAGCCCACCTACAGCAGCCCCAGGAGCATCTGAGCATCGCACCTGGGGCTCACAGGTGGGGGGCTGGGGGCTGACTCAGTCCCCACTGACCCCTCCAGGCTGAAATGGGGGCGGTGTCCGCTGCCCCCCACCGGGCAAGAACTACCAAGGTTCCGGCACAGGGACGTCAGATCGACCCCCAAACCGCCTGCAACCCCGAGAGTCCCCGCTGCCCCCAGCCTCCTCAAGGAGGTACCCAGTGTGGTGTTTAGGGGATAGCCAGGATGGCGGCGTCCGGTACTCACAAAGCCCACTGGAACCGGTGCTGGTGAACATGGTCCCGCCGGACCCAGAGGCCCCGCCGGACCCAGAGGCCCCGCGGGGGACAGGGGGAGGGGAAGCGGAGGTGGAGGGAAGCCGGAGACCGCGCAGGCGCACTCCGGACGGGCCAACGAAACCAGCAACTCGACTCCACTCCAGGGGCCGCCTGCGAACGGCGCATGCGATGCTTCTCTGCCCCCTTTCCCTTCCGGCAGGGGAAAGGAAGTGCGTGCGAAGCGAAAGTGGTCTGCCTCTCCGGGTTTTTCTGACGGCCGCGGGAGCCTTAAGAAAGGAGTGGGATGGCGTGGGAGGAGCAGGTGTAGCTCCTGGGAGCCGCACACTAGTGCTTTAGCGTCGCCACTCGCCCTGTGGAGCCACCAAAGCAGCTAATTCATCTGGAATGCCGGCGCTGTGATGTACCTCGCGACCTCTAACCTCTCCCAGGATTGCACGCCGGGTGCGTTCCACGCATGCTCAGTCTTTCTGGGCCGTCCCGGGGGCTGGCTCTCCCGCTGACTGTTGACAGAACTGTCTCGAGTTCCGGTGCCCAGACAAGTGCAGGAGAGGCAGCTCCTCCGAGGAAAGGGGAGCCGGAGCTGGAAGACCCTCCCTGTCGTGGGGAGTGGGACCGTCCAGCTGCCCCCCCCTTTTCGCATGTCGGTCCCGCGCGAAAGCCCCCGAAAAAGCGCCAAGTGCCATGGTCCCTGGACCCTCACCCCTGCCCGCCGCGGTGGCCTGTGTCCAGGTGTCCCAGGCGCTGTGAGTCTGTGGCGGAGCGATCCTGCTCCCCAAACTTCTTCCCTGGAGTCCTGCTGGACCCATGTCATTTAAATTTTTTTCCCTTGCAAAATTTTTACTCCTTACCAAAGCAAAGTCACGGTTTTTAAAGTGAGTTTGAGCTTGAAAACTTTAATGTTATGCAGTAGTTATAGAACGCATATGGGAAAACTGACCAACTCTGAGGCTAAATGAAAAGGATAGGCTACAAAACTATGTACGGTATACTTTTAAAAAAGAAAAATTCTTTTTGAGTGCTCATAAGGGCCAGGCATTATGCTAACTCCGAAATTTGTAGATCAATAAAACACAGTCTCTGCCCTTAAGGAGAGGTGACAGTGGGCCAAAATATTAACACATTTATTTCTAGAAGACAAAAGTATAAAGTGACTTTTATTTTCTTCAGGCTTTTCTTTATTCGTGAAGCGTGTTCACAATCTTGAAATACGTTTTATGTTTAACTTAAGATTCATCCAATTGAGTTATTTTGCCGTAAAATGGTACTTTCAAGGTCCTTTATGTTTGCAGAAGCTGTCAGCTGCAGCCAACGTAGGACAGTGGTTCTCACGGTAGGTGTGGGGACTGCCACCCACACTTTAGGGAGTACCAAAGGCCAAAGCTATCTTTACAGTGATATAAAGATATTATTTGTCATTTTTACTCTTAATTGCTCTGGAGTATCCAGTGGAATTTTCCACTGCACATTCGGAACAGTTGTATAACTTAATGAGCTAGTATTTTCCAGTTGACCAATACGTGGTGTTACAAAATCATGCATGGGTAAAAGATCAATTCAAACTGCAAGATAAACCAATAAATTTTGGTGTCAACAGTACAAAAGATAGGGTTTCAGACTTCTCATTGCAACTAGTCTTTAAGAAACTACCATTTGTTAAGCTGCGGTGTCATATCAAAAAAGAATATCTGCGGGCTTCCCTGGTGGCGCAGTGGTTGAGAGTCCCCCTGCCGATGCATGGGACATGGCTTCGTGCCCCGGTCCGGGAAGATCCCACATGCCGCGGAGCGGCTAGACCCGTGAGCCATGGCCGCTGAGCCTGCGCGTCTGGAGCCTGTGCTCCACAACGGGAGAGGCCAGAACAGTGAGAGGCCCGCGTACCGCAAAAAAAAAAAAAAAAAAAAAGAATATCCATATTATCAGAAGTGACTATTAAAATGCTTCCTTTCCAGCCTCATATCTGTGTGAGGCCAGATTTTCTTTATATACTTAAACTAAAACAATGAATCGGGCTTCCCTGGTGGCACAGTGGTTAAGAATCCTCCTGCCAGTTCAGGGGACACGGGTTCAAGCCTTGGACCTGGAAGATGCCACAACTACTGAGCCCTCGTGCCACAACTACTGAAGCCCATGTGCCACAACTACTGAAGCCCACGCGCTGAGAGCTTGTGCTCTGCCACAAGAGAAGCCACTGCAATAAGAAGCCCATGCACCACAACAAAGAGTAGCCCCTGCTCGCTGCAACGAGAGAAAGCCCACATGCAGCAACAAACACCCGACAAAGCCAAAAATTAATAAATAAACTAAATAAATTTATTAAAAAAACAGTGAATCACAAAAAAACAAAGCAGAAGCAGATATGAGAATCCAGCTGTCTTCTATTAAACCAGATGTTAGACATTTGCAAAAATGCTAAATAATGCTGTTCTTCCCCATAATTTTTTGCTTGGGAAAGTACGGTAATTTTTCACAACAATTTATGACTTATGTTAACATGTAATGGGTATACTATTTTTTTAAACATTTTTATTGGAGTATAATTGCTTTACAATGTTGTGCTAGTTTCTGCTGTAGAACAAACTGAATCAGCTATACATATACATATATCCCCATATCTCCTCCCTCTTGTGTCTCCCTCGCACCCTCTCTATACCACCCCTCTAGGTGGTCACAAAGCATGGAGCTGATCTCCCTGTGCTATGCAGCTGCTTCCCACTAGCTATCTATTTTACATTTGGTAGTGTATATATGTCCATGCCACTCTCTCACTTTGTCCCAGCTTACCCTTCCCCCTCCCTGTGTCCTCAAGTCCATTCTCTGTGTCTGCATCTTTATTCCTGTCCTGCCCCTAGGTTCTTTAGAACCTTTTTTTTTTTTGTTAGATTCCATATATATGTGTTAGCATACGGTATTTGTTTTTCTCTCTGACTTACTTCACTCTGTGTGACAGCCTCTAGGTCCATCTACCTCACTACAAATAACTCAATTTCGTTTCTTTTTATGGCTGAGTAATATTCCATTGTATATATGTACTACATCTTCTTTATCGATTCATCTGTTGATGGACACATAGGTTGCTTCCATGTCCTGGCTATTGTAAATAGTGCTGCAATGAACATTGTGGTACATGACTCTTTTTTTTTTGCGGTATGCGGGCCTCTCACCGCTGTGGCCTCCCCCGTTGCGGAGCACAGGCTCCGGATGCGCAGGCCCAGCGGCCATGGCCCACGGGCCCAGCCGCTTCGCGGCACGTGGGATCCTCCGGGGCACGGACCCACGTTCCCCTGCATCGGCAGGGGGACTCTCAACCACTGCGCCACCAGGGAAGCCCCTACATGACTCTTTTTGAATTGTGGTTTTCTCAGGGCATATGCCCAGTAGTGGGATTGCTGGGTCATATGGTAGTTCTATTTTTAGTTTTTTAAGGAACCTCCATAGTGTTCCCCATAATGGCTGAATCATTTTACGTTCCCACCAACAGTGCAAGAGGGTTCCCTTTTCTCCACACCCTCTCCAGCATTTACTGTTTGTAGATTTTTTGATGATGGCCATTCTGAGCGGTGTGAGGTGATACCTCATTGTGGTTTTGATTTGCATTTCTCTAATGACTAGTGATGTTGAACATCCTTTCGTGTGTTTGTTGGCAATCTGTATATCTTCTTTGGAGAAATGTCTGTTTAGGTCTTCTGCCCATTTTTGGATTGGGTTGTTCCCTTTTTTTGATATTGAGCTGCAAGAGCTGCTTGTATATTTTGGAGATTAATCCTTTGTCAGTTGCTTCATTTGCAAATGTTTTCTCCCATTCTGAGGGTTGTCTTTTCGTCTTGTTTATGGTTTCCTTTGCTGTGCAAAAGCTTTTAAGTTTCATTGGGTCCCATTTGTTTGTTTTTATTTGCAGTTCTCTAGGAGGTGGGTCAAAAGGATCTTGCTGTGATTTATGTTATAGAGTGTGTCTGCCTATGTTTTCCTCTAAGAATTTTATAGTGTCTGGCTTTACACTTAGGTCTTTAATCCATTTTGAGTTTATTTTTGTGTATGGTGTTAGGGAGTGTTCTAATTTCATTCTTTTACATGTAGCTCTCCGGTTTTCCCAGCACCACTTATTGAAGAGGCTGTCTTTTCTCCATTGTATATTCTTGCATCCTTGATCAAAGATAAGGTGACCTATGTGCATGGGTTTATCTCTGGGCTTTCTATCCTGTTCCACAGATGTATATTTCTGTTTTTGTGCCAGTACCATAGTGTCTTGATTACTTTGTCTTTGTAGTATAGTCTGAAGTCAGGGAGCCTGATTCCTCCAGCTCTGTTTTTCTTTCTCAAGATTGCTTTGGCTATTTGGGGTCTTTTGTGTTTCCATACAAATTGTAAAATTTTTTGTTCTAGTTCTGTGAAAAATGCCATTAGTAGTTTGATAGGGATTACATTGAATCTGTAGATTGCTTTGTGTAGTATAGGCATTTTCACAATGTTGATTCTTCCAATCCAAGAACATGGTTTATCTCTTAATCTCTTTGTATTGTCTTTAATTTCTTTCATCAGTGTCTTATAGTTTTCTGCATACAGGTCTTTTGTCTCCTTAGGTACGTTTATTTCTAGGTATTTTATTCTCTTTGTTGCAATGGTAAATGGGAGTGTTTCCTTAATTTCTCTTTCAGATTTTTCATCATTAGTGTATAGGGATGCAAGAGACTTCTGTGCATGAATTTTGTATCCTGCTGCTTTACCAAATTCATTGATTAGCTCTAGTAGTTTTCTGGCAGCATCTTTAGGATTCTCTATGTATAGTATCATGTCATCTGCAAACAGTTGCAGTTTTACTTCTTCTTTTCCAATTTGGATTCCTTATTTCTTTTTCTTCTCTATTTGCTGTGGCTAAAACTTCTAAAACTGTTGAATAATAGCGGTGAGAGTGGGCAACCTTGTCTCGTTCCTGATCTTAGTGGAAATGGTTTCAGTTTTCCACCTTTGAGAATGATGTTGGCTGTGGGTTTGTCATATATGGCCTTTATTATGTTGAGGTAACTTCCCTCTATGCCTACTTTCTGGACAGTTTTAATAATAAATGGGTGTTGAATTTTGTTGAAAGCTTTTTCTGCATCTATTGAGATGATCATATAGTTTTTATCCTTCAGTTTGTTAATATGGTGTATCACATTGATTGATTTGCGTATATTGAAGAATCCTTGCATTCCTGGGATAAACCCCACTTGATCATGGTGTATGATCCATTTAATGTGCTGTTGGATTCTGTTTGCTAGTATTTTGTTGAGGATTTTTACATCTATGTTCACCAGAGATATTTGCCTGTAGTTTTCTTTTTTTGTGATGTCTTTGTCTGGTTTGGTATCACAGTGATGGTGGCCTCATAGAATGAGTTTGGGAGTGTTCCTCCCTCTGCTTATTTTGGAAGAGTTTGAGAAGGATAGGTGTTAGCTCTTCTCTAAATGTTTGATAGAATTCACCTGTGAAGCCATCTGGTCCTGGGCTTTTGTTTGTTGGAAAATTTTTAATCACAGTTTCAATTTTAGCACTTGTGATTGGTCTGTTCATATTTTCTATTTCTTCCTGGTTCAGTCTCGGAAGGTTGTGCTTTTCTAAGAATTTGTCCATTTCTTCCAGGTTGTCCATTTTATTGGCATATAGTTGCTTGTAGTAATCTCTCATGATCCTTTGTATTTCTGCAGTGTCAGTGTTACTTCTCCTTTTTCATTTCTAATTCTGTTGATTTGAGTCTTCTCCTTTTTTTTTTTTTTTGATGAGTCTGGCTAATGGTTTATCAATTTTGTTTATCTTCTCAAAGAACCAGCTTTTAGTTTTATTCATCTTTGCTATCGTTTCCTTTCTTTTTCATTTATTTCTGATCTGATTTTTATGATTTCTTTCCTTTCGCTAACTTTGGGCATTTTTTTTGTTCTTCTTTCTCGAATTGCTTTAGGTGTAAGTTTAGGTTGTTTATTTGAGATTTGTTTCCTGAGGTTGGATTGTATTGCTGTAAACTTCCCTCTTAGAACTGCTTTTGCTACACTACATAGATTTTGGGTTGTTGTGTTTTCATTGTCATTTGTTTCTAGGTATTTTTTGATTTCCTCTTTAATTTCTTCAGTGATCTCTTGGTTATTTAGTAGTGTATTGTTTAGCCTCCATGTGTTTGTATTTTTTACAGTTTTTTTCCTGTAATTGATATCTAGTCTTATGGCCTTGTGGTCGGAAAAGATACTTGATACGATTTCAATTTTCTTAAATTTACCAAGGCTTTATTTGTGACTCAAGATATGATCTATCCTGGAGAATGTTCCATGAGCACTTGAGAAGAGAGTGTATTCTGTTATTTTTGGATGGAATGTCCTATAAATATCAATTAAGTCCATTTGGTATAATGTGTCATTTAAAGCTTGTGTTTCCTTATTTCTTTTCTGTTTGGATGATCTGTCCATTAGTGAAAATGGGGTGTTAAAGTCCCCTACTATGATTCTGTTACCGTCGATTTCCCCTTTTATGGCTGTTAGCATTTGCCTTATGTATTGAGTTGCTCCTGTGTTGGGTGCATAAATATTTACAATTGTTATATCTTCTTCTTGGATTGATCCCTTGATGATTATGTAGTGTCCTTCTTTGTCTCTTGTAATAGTCTTTATTTTAAAGTCTATTATGTCTGATATGAGAATTGCTACTCCAGCTTTCTTTTGATTTCCATTTGCATGGAACATCTTTTTCCATCCCCTCCTTTCAGTCTGTATGTGTCCCTAGGTCTGAAGTGGGTCTCTTGTAGACAGCATATATACAGGTCTTGTTTTTGTATCCATTCAGCCAATCTATGTCTTTTGGTTAGAGCATTTAATCCTTTTACATTTAAGGTAATTATCGATATGTATCTTCCTATTACCATTTTGTTAATTGTTTTGGGTTTCTTTTTGTAGGTCTTTTCCTTCTCTTGTGTTTCCTGCCTAGAGAAGTTCCTTTAGCATTTGTTGTAAAGCTGGTTTGGTGGTGCTGAATTCTCTTAACTTTTGCTTGTCTGTAAAGGTTTTAATTTCTCCATCAAATCTGAATGAAATCCTTGCTGGGTAGAGTAATCCTGGTTGTAGGTTTTTCCCTTTCATCACTTTAAATATGTCCTGCCACTCCCTTCTGGCTTGCAGAGTTTCTGCTGAAAGATCAGCTGTTAACCTTATGGGGATTCCCTTGTATGTTACTTGTTGCTTTTCCCTTGCTGCTTTTAATATTTTTTCTTTGTATTTAATTTTTGAAAGTTTGATGAATATGTGTCTTGGTGTGTTTCTCCTTGGATTCATCCTGTATGGGAATCTCTGTGCTTCCTGGACTTGACTGACTATTTCCTTTCCCATATTAGGGAAGTTTTCAACTATAATCTCTTCAAATATTTTCTCAGTCCCTTTCTTTTTCCCTTCTTCTTCTGGGATCCCTGTAATTCGAATGTTGGTGTGTTTAATGTTGTCCCAGAAGTCTCTGAGACTGTCCTCAATTCTTTTCCTTCTTTTTTCCTTATTCTGCTCCGTGGTAGTTATTTCCACTATTTTATCTTCCAGGTCACTTAACTGTTCTTCTGCCTCAGTTATTCTGCTATTGATTCCTTCTAGAGAATTTAAAATTTCATTTATTGTGCTGTTCATCGTTGTTTGTTTGCTCTTTAGTTCTTCTAGGTCCTTGTTAAATGTTTCTTGTATTTTCTCCATTCTATTTCCAAGATTTTAGATCATCTTTACTATCATCACTCTGAATTCTTTTTCAGGTAGACTGCCTATTTCCTCCTCATTTGTTTGGTCTGGTGGGTTTTTACCTTGCTCCTTCATCTGCTGCATATTTCTCTGTCTTCTCATTTTGTTTAACTTACTGTGTTTGGGGTCTCCTTTTCGCAGGCTGCAGGTTCATAGTTCCCGTTGTTTTTGGTGTCTGCCCCCAGTGGGTGAGGTTGGTTCAGTGGGTTGTGTAAGCTTCCTGGTAGAGGGGACTGGTGCCTGTGTTCTGGTGGATGAGGCTGGATCTTGTCTCCCTGGTGGGCAGGACCCCGTCCAGTGGTGTGTTTTGGGGTGTCTGTGACCTTATTATGATTTTAGGCAACCTCTCTGCTAACGGGTGGGGTTGTGTTCCTGTCTTGCTAGTTGTTTGGCATGGGGCTTTCAGCACTGGAGTCTGCTGGCCGTTGGGTGGAGCTGGGTCTTAGCATTGAGGCGGAGATCTCTCTCGCCAATTGATATTACGTGAGGCCGGGAGGCCTCTGGTGGACCAGTGTCCTGAACTCAGCTCACCTCAGAGGTGCAGGCCTGACGCCCAGCTGGAGCACCAAGACCCTGTCAGCCACACAGCTGGAAATACATTTGCTCTTGATTTTTGCATGTCCCTGGCCTGTGAACGTAAGAGACTTGTCTCCTGAAGCTGTTAAGACAAGTAGTTCTCTGCACCTGCCCACCAGAATCTTAAAAGTTTATATAGAGGCTCTAACTAGGTTTCAGTCGTATATTCAGTGCTGCTGGTGTCAACACTGCCTTACTTTCTCAAAGGCTGCATCCTTGGGTATACTATTTTTAAATTAATATCAAATATTTAAACAATTTACTCAGTTTCTTAGTTAATTTCTAATCCAGTAAATACCAGTAGATACAAACCCATGTTAACAAAAGCTCTTGCAGTTCTCAATTATTTTTAAGAGTGTTAAAGGGATCCCAAGACCAAAAGTTTTGAGAACTGCTGAATTAGGAGATAAAGCACTCTGAAGTTTAAAAAAACAAATACAAGCCCCTCACTTATTTATGTTCACTTCTTAAACATGCTTAATTAAATACATGATAACTCAATTTGGTATGCAGATCTTGCTTGAAAGTATTTTCAGCACTCCATACCCTGAATATACATCTCCTTTGCATTCTGACGACCCGTGTGTGTTGACTGGTAGAAGGCTGTAAGTTTGCCTTAAAAGAAGCAAGTGTTGCCCTTGGACAGGCAACATCGGTCTCATCTGGGATCTTGTTTGGACTAGAGAGTGCCAGGCCCTACCGCAGACCTAGTAAAGCAGTGTTTAGAAGACTCCCAGCTGATCCTATGCACACTGAAGTCTGAGAAGCAGTGATTCTCAACAGGGGCCGATGTTAGACTCCAGGGAACTCTTGCCAATATTGGGAAACAATTTTGGTGTGAGAATTGGGGGAGGAGACTGCTACTGGCATCTAGTGGGCAGAGGCCAGGGATGCTGCTTAACATCCTACAACACACAGGACAGCCTCCCACAGTAAAGAATTCTCCTGCCCAAAGTGTCAGTAGTGCAGGTAGAGAAACCCTACCGTAACTAGTGTAATTCATCTAACCTTTATCACACAGTCCCAGATCTCTTCCTGTATATCACTTCTGTTTTCCATGCCTATATTTCTACTTTGTGTCTTCTTTGGATCATATTTATGGAGACCTAATTCTGTCAATTACTAGGAATCATCACTTGCCTCGCTATGTCTTATTGATCTACTTTCTACATTGGGGTAATAGCGATACACTTGAGAGGGTAAGCCCCTTCCCGGGCAGGGAATGTGTTGTACAAATGTTGTATCCTACCCATTTTGAGTCTCTTGGTGTGAAGGTGTTGTCTTCCTTTAATAAAATAAAACACAGCTTCTCTAAGGTTTTAGCATCAGAAAGAAAATCTCCAGGTGAGCGCTGGGGGAAGGCTGCTGACCAAAATCCCTGATAAACCCCTTTTCCTATATGTTTCACCCTGCCTTTGGCATAGTATTCCTTTCAAATAGTAGAGATAAACTGGACTTTTCCTAAAGATTACTAAGTAGCAGAGGGGGCCAACAACAACAACAAAAATAAGAATCACGAACTTCCGAAGTAACAAGTTCTGAACAGATGACAGCTACCATGCCATAAGGTTATTAGGCCATAACCTATCCAACTTTCTGGCTTAGGATCCCCTTTCCAAATTCCCAGGGATTCTAGTCAGCTACTTTTTGGAGGAATCAGTAGATAATGACTAGGGTTGATGGTCAGTACTTGGATAAAGTAGGCTTCGTACTGCTTCAAATGCAATTTCAGCATATAATATCTATAAAATCAATATTTATGAGAAAGTAGGTGTGGAAGCTTTTTAAAGAGCAGTTGCATCTTTTCAATGATACAGTAATATTCATAATACATGTTTAATGAGTAGGGAGCATTTGGGAAATACGTAAGCGTATTTTTGGCTGTCACAGTGAACTGGGAAATACTGCATGGGGTCCACTGATGCCAGACCAAACCTTTTTACAAAAAAACCAATTGTTTTCTTTCCTAACCAACTTTTGACTCTCCCAGCTCACGCTTCTTATGTAGGTAAAAGCTCGTTTGTATTTATTTGAGTCGAGAACCAATTCTAATTCACATGTGAACATGTATGCCTTGCAGAGTTTTAATTCATGGCGAATTTTCCAGGAATGCCACTAATATTGTTTTGGTTGATATTTGAAAATCAGGAGCTGTTTACCAATTCAGAAAACCACACCACCTACAACAACTCCACTCGTTGCACTTGAGTCACCAGTATCAGATTACGTTTATGGCATTCTTAGTGCTTCTGTATTTTTCACAAAGATGTACAAATTTAGCCCTTATTTTAAAAATACTATATATAATTTTAGATATTAAGAAAAGAGGTTGAGAGTACTCAGCTGAATATTTGAAAATATCATTGGCAACATAGTTTTTTTCTAATTCATCTAGATGAACCCATCAAGACCAAGTGAATATTTTATAAAGAGAGACACGGAGTTGGCAAAGATACAAACTTCAGAGATTTAAGGAAAGTTTGGAAATCATAGTATTGTCCTTGAGATGTTTTTTTGATCCAATCTGAAGGATATGAGGTACCGTTTCTTATAGAATAGCACAAATGATACTGTGGAAATCCAAACAATATAAGGGAAAATTAATTGTAACTGCTGTATAAGAAGTTATTTTTATGAGAGAAAGAAACTTAAATGTTTTCTTCTGTTAATCGAGCAATAATGTTGTATGTAGGAGAATCTATGAGAAATCCAGAAGTAGAAAATAGGGTCTGAAATGATCTACAGTCAAAAGAATGTTGCAAGTGAATTGCAAGAAACCTCTATGATAATGAAGCTTTACTGACCACAAATGTTAAGGTTCATGGGAATAAAAACATTGGGCAGAAAATTTATTTCCATATGTATGGACATTGGATCCTAAGAGTTGTGAAAATTTGAAAGTCTTTAAAAATGTTTCACAGGAAGACCTTTTTCCTTTTCCAGTGTCATTGGGCAGCAGACGGAGCTGCAGCTACAGTCCGCCAGCAAAGTAGGGTTGTAAACATCTCACAAGTAGCAACAGCCCCACTGGTAAGTCACTGCATTACTCGTTGGCGACCTCACTCGCCAAAAGCTTAGTGAAAGGCCCACAAGCCAGTGAATGTCATCACTGCTACTAATAAAATTTAAATTAATGCCTTGAGTAAAAGATTCTTTTGTAAACTTTGCAGTAACATTGAAAAGGAGTTTGACTATCTTATCCTACATATAGAAATAAGATGGTGATTCCAAAGAAAACTGTTTCAAAATATTTTATTTATTCTTTAATACTAACATGCATTTTTGTTTTCAATCAGTAAAAATTAAATAGTGGCATCAAAATATTATGAAGAGATTTGACATATATTGCATGTGTATCAGAAATGTTAAATCAAGTCCTTAATCTGCAAGCGAGATTGATATTATTAAAGAGGAAGGAATTAACCTGAGATTTTTCAACAAACTTACTTGATTTAAGAGAAGCTCTCTTGCCCAGAATTTTCCCAGTTCCGTTATCTATAGCAGATAAGACTAGGTCTAAGATACTGGTTTGGGATTATATTGCTAATTTTGATGCTATTTTAAAAAAATGAGTAGATCTAAAAGTCAGTATGGATCTACAATATCAGATTTGGTGATTAATCCACTTGAAAATGGTGAAAGATATTAGCCAATGTTTGCAGAAAATGTTAATTGGGCTAAAACATGATTTGGGGACAAAAGAATTATTTAATTACGGAAAGATTTGGATTCAGCTAGGACTTCCGTTCATCCTCCTTTAACATGAGAGCTACATTATTTATTATAGTATTTCCAAAGGCATATTTAGGTGAAGAGTTTCACTAAACAATTCTGGCAAAAGCAACAAAATGTAAGAGAACATCTGAGATTTCTTTTAACGGAATTAGGACATCATTAAATTTCATCAATCAGGTTTTTTAAAATATTTGAGATTATTACCCTCTGTTTTAGTTTGGGTCTCCCCAAAAGCAGACTCTGAGGCAAAATTTCAAATTCAGTTTCAAGTTTCTCTGGCAGTGGTCCTAGAAAAGACCACTGGGAGAATGAGAAAGGAAGGATGGATGCCAATAGAGATGAATTATCAAAAAAATTAGCACTGTGGGCAACTGAGCCAGCGCTCCACAGTCATGGTGCCAGAGGGGGAGGCAGCTGGGGTATTTATCCACTGACTCCCATCAGTTACTAAGGGCTACCCCCAAGCGGTGCAATTCCCCAGCACTTCCAGCCCCTGACATGAGTGGGCAGAGGCTCTGGTGGCAGAGCCAGCGCTGCGGTTGGGAAGTATGCTCTCACGCAGTTGGGACTCATGACAGGGCACTGACACTACTGCACCATCCTGCCTCTGGCTTTCTCGTTTGTGTAGCACAATGGTAAGAAAGCTGTGCTGAGAAAATTACATATGGAAATCAGGGTGTGGGGTTTTTTTACGGAAGTGATGGGTTGATGTGCCTTTTTCCCTCTAGTCTTCAGTACCCACCTTAGAAGTCCACCGCATCATTTCTCTAGACTTCTTTCCTTCCTTCCTTCTTTCCTTTTTTTCTTTCTTCCTTTTTCATCTCTGTGTTCTATCACATAGTAAAGGATGTGGTCTCCAGGGTCTGAGTTTTAGAGACAGAACTTATGCTGTAACATGTGGTGGGATTTCAAAACAGGAAATCAGTTTTCTATCAAACTTCATCACTACCCCTCAAAACATAGGGAAGTATGTTAGAGCAACTAATAAGGAGCCTGATTGTGAGACAGTCAAACTTCCTCGTCTTCTCCACCCTGACCATCTGCTCTTTCTTGGAGGCTAAGTGAAGGTTACTTCTCTTTCTCATGTCACATACAAACATGTCTGGTCTCTTGGTACCACACATGTACCTTCTCATCCTCCATTAGTTATTTTTCTGCTGTGCATTCATTTTTCTATACATCCTGTGTGGCATCACTGCTGATCTTCTTACTTCTCTTATATACAAACTAATATATTTACAGGTGAATGCAAGCATTTGTCTCCTAGTGTAGTCATGTCCCAGCACCCACAGATCAAAATATGTATTGTTTTCTTATACATTTCTTTCCTTTGTTTCATCACATCAAAGTAAGGGTGTTGTATTGATTATTAAAATTATGTATAGCATATTTTTCTTGACTTTCATTTAGGATATTAAAGACAGAATTGTAGAATATTTGTTATAAAAGGGAGAGTTGGGTCTCCTAGGATTGAGAACCATTAGACTAGATGTATACAATTTATGCCATGCATACAGTTGACAAACTGGAATTGGATTCTGTATGGCCTAATGTGAATAAAGACAATGCAGTCTTAGGTCATCTTCAAAATTACATATCAGATATATAAGACATTTTCTTACGTCTTGTTTTTAGGTATATGACTTATAAACAGGAGACATAGAAGCTTTTAATTATCTTAATACAACCATACATATTCCATAACACTAACCATTGGTTAGAATATTTATAAGTTATAATCATATTGTTCACAGACAGGATTATTCTATTCCTTATCCATTTTTCTTCTCTGAGGGTAATTTTGATCAAGTGGATGGGCTCTTGCTCATAGTACAGTGCAGTAATAAAAGTGGAACGGATTCCTAGCTTTCCATTGCAAGGTTGTCAATACCACACCTTCACTTCCTAGCCCATCCATGTTGTTTGAACAAATTGAGTACTCCTCATTCAAAGGGGATATTGGATATAATGCTATTAGTTTGTGTTCCCCAAAAAACCAACCTTGAGACAAGGATTTGGGTGCAAATCCCACCTCTCTACTTGAGAGGTGACCCTAGGAAGCATGATGAGGAACTAGGGAAGTGAGATAAGGAAGAGGGTAGTCAGTAATGAGTTGGTTACAACTGTGAGCACTTGGAACTAAGTCCTACTAGAGACCTAAGAGACAACAAAACATACCTCAAAACTGTCTCACCAACCACCAAGGAAGCTGGGCTATTTCACACCAACTCCCTTTCTCATTGGATGAGGTTTGCTCCTGGGGGTTATAAACCCTCCTGCACTTTCAGCCATGCTCCTGCATCCAGAGAAAGTGCTCAGGCAGAGAGACACAGGTCTTTTTATGACAATTGTCCACTGAAGCTCTAGGTGACCTTCAGCGTGGACAAAGAGGATATGGTTGGGACATCACCAGCATCTGCTAAAAGTGGAAAGAAGGAAGTGAGGCCAAATGACCAATTCCCCTTATCCTCTTACCCCAGGCCCCAGGGCAGGACATTTTTATGGGACTAGATGGATGTGGCTGGGGATTTATGCCACGTAAGTGACTTCTCTTGGACCATGATGTAGCTGCCCTGGATCCTTGACAGGGTGCAAGCTGGATTTCAGGGCATCATCAAAACAGGACAGACAGGCCAAACTTCATAATCTCCTCCCGTGCCTAGGATATGTCCTCTTATGAAACTGCCCAGCCACCTCCTGTCCATCACAGCAAGGCCAACGCCCAGGATCTACTTCCCCCAGGGTTGTATCAAGAAGCGGGAGCTTATCTGTCTCTGGCTTACTCAGAAATGTGAGGGTCATTATTGGCTCAAATGTTTAATTTTGCTGTGCATCTCATGGCCAGGTCATGCTGACCAGTAATAGCACATTGATTTGATGTGTTCAATATAATGTTCTAAAACAAGTCATATTCATTTAATCTTTTATTTCTTCTTTTCCCAAGCTGAGATAATCATAACAATTTTGTGTAGGAAACTCCTTATCACTCTTATTTCCATTATTAGTAATATTTACTATAGTAAATCCATAGAAATACAACAGAAATATGCATACATGGAAGAGTATCATTACCATAGCAGCTGGTTAAAAAAAAAAAAGAGAGAACACGTGGCAATATTCCCTAAATTTCAGGAAATGAGCTGGAGATACAAAATAAAGTACTAAAGACTGACGACCGTCATATGACATTTAATTTTGCTTATTGACTTTAGCTTTTCTATTTTTATTATGTAAAACTAAACTCAGGACTCTCTTTTACCTGCATCTTCAGTTCTCTCCCTGTTGTGAGTTGAATTGTGTAGCCCCCCAAAACAGGTATGTTGAAGTCCTAACTCCCAGTACCTGAGAATGTGATCCTATTTGCACAAAGGGTAATTGCAGATCAGTTAAGATGATGTCATAATGCAGTAGGTGGGACGAAAGTCCAACATGACTGATGTCCTTATAAGAAAATGTCCCAGGCAGACGCAGAAACAATGCCATGTGACCACCAAGGCAGAGATTGAAGTGCTGTATCTCCAAGCCAAGGAACACCAGGGATTTCTGGAAAAACACCAGAAAATGAAAAAAGCAGGGAAGGATTCTCCCGTGTAGGTTTCAGGGGAAGCACAGCCTCCAGAACTGTGAGACAATAAATTTCTGTGTTTTTTTTTTGTTTTTTTTTTGCGGCACACGGGCCTCTCACTGCTGTGGCCTCTCCCCGTGGCAGAGCACAGGCTCCGGACGCGCAGGCTCAGCGGCCATGGCTCACGGGCCCAGCCGCTCCACGGCATGTGGGATCTTCCCAGACCGGGGCATGAACCCATGTCCCCTGCATCGGCAGGCGGACTCTCAACCACTGAGCCACCAGGGAAGCTCTAAATTTCTGTTGTTTTAGGCCACCTAGGTTGTGTGCTTTTTGTGGCAGTACTAGGCAACACTCTTCTCTTTAATTCATGCATATATAGATATAGATACATATACAGATATAGATATAGATTTTTTTTTTTTTTGGCTGCACTGCACAGCATATGGGATCTTAGTTCCCCGATCAGGGATCAAACCTGTACCCCCTGCATTGGAAGCATGGAGTCTTAACCACTGGACCGCCAGGGAAGTCCCCTAATTCATATTTTAAAATATCTTATTCCGTCTGGTATTCATCTGTTACCCCTTTCCTCTTTCTTCATTTCCACCTAGGTAAAAGATGAGATTTTACTTCTGCCCACCAACCACAGGGCCACAGCTCACCATGCTCTTTCTAACAACCCCCTTGTCCCAAAGGTGACGATATGTTTGATCTCATATGCCATGTGTCTGATGATAAGACCATGAACCCAGAAATGCACTGATAAAATCTTTCTGCTCATGATCACGATGCTCACAAAATCTAAAACTGCTTTAAGTTAAGGCTGTTGTTTTCTGGTCACTCCAGCATCAAGGAGAAACTACCAGTTACTCACTCTCCTGGCTTTAGCGCCTCTTCACCTGACACCCACCATTGCCACAGTCACGGCTCCCACCTTGACCTCCCTCTGCAGATGAACCTGTGGTCCTGTCACTAGGTCTAATTCTGATGTAGGGTAAGAGTAATTTAAAAGGTTCCAGTCCCCTGCTCTGTGAGGGTGGCTGGATTCCATGCCCTCAGCCTCCTTTGGCACCTTGGGCATCACATTCCTCTATCAAAGCCAGTAGACACTAAGTGCACTCATCGGGTAATTGCCTATCTCCTCCACTCAACTGCAAGCAGGGCCTGTCTTTCATCTTTGTTTCCCCAAATCTTGGCCCAGTGATTGGCACACAGTAGGGCTTCAATATACATATTTATTGAATGGGGTGAATGAGCCACACTTGCTGCTTCCCCAGTTCTACATTTGGGTGGGCTCCAGCTTTTCCCGAGATCCAGTGTCTATCTCATGCCCCAGTGAATGAGTAGTGCATGCCCCGTGCTCCCAGACTTCTCACACTTACAGTTATACTTTGCTGACCCCGTCTGTGACGGTGAATTTTATGTGTCAACTTGCTTAGGCCACAATACCCAGACATTTGGTCAAACACATCTGCAGTTGCTATGAAGGTACTTTTTAGGTGAGATCAGCATTTAAATCAGTAGACATTGAGTAAAGCAGATGACCCTTGCCATGGACTGAATGTTTCCATCCCTCTGCCAAATGTGTTGAAGCATTAATCCCCAACGTTATGGGGTTTGGAGATGGAGATTCTGAGAGGTAATTAGGTCATGAGGGTAGAGTTAGTGCCCTGTAAGAAGAGATATGAGAGAGATGATCTCTCTGTCTCTGCTATGTGAGGACACAGCAAGAAGGTGTCAGTTTCCCAAGAAGAGGGACCTCACCAGAAGCCAGATTGGCCCGCACCTTGATCTTGAACCTCTTAGCCTCCAGAACTGTGAGAAATACATTTCTGTTGTTTAAGCCACCCAATCTGTGGCATTTTTGTTATAGCAGCCCACATAGACTAAGACAACCCTCCATAATGGGGGCAAGGGGGGGCTCATCCAATCAGGAAAAGGCCCTAAGAAAGAAGACTGACTTCCTCTAAAGAAGAGGGAATTCTGCCAGCAGATAGCCTTCAGACTCAAACTGCAGCAGCAACTCTTCTCAAGTCTCCAGACATAATCACGTAAGCCAATTCCTTATGATGAATCTCTCTCTTTGGTTAGACAGGTAGATAGATAGATAGATAGACAGATAGATAGATAGATAGACAGATAGGTAGTTACTGATGGAGAGACGGAGAAATGTATAGATGCAGAGATATAGTTATACATCCTACTGATTCTGTTTGTCTGGAGAACCCTGATCAGTACACCATCCCACCCACTTTCAAGGACCAGTGACCTTCCTGGGAATGCTGGGCTCATCAGCTCCCTTGCTGAGAGATGGTCCCTGTCTGCTTGGCTCTCTAAGTAGAGTATGCTTGTGCTATCCGCATGCTCTGTGATCAGTGGACAGTCCCGACCCCTTGTGCTCTGACAGGCACCCCCGTTGCCAGCTGCGCCTCTCCCCAGACTGTGTGTGCAGCCTGTCTGCCTAGACTTGCCCTCAACCTTTCACAGAGTCACTCAGACCCGGTTCTGGGATACCAGACTCCTGTATTCATCGTGGAGCTTTTCCTACTTTATGAGGCTTTAACATCCCGGGGCTTGGAAAGACTGCTCCTCTAAGGGCTACTGATTCCCAGAGATGGTGAATAACTTGCCTGGGAGCATGCCTTTCATATGCAAACCAACCAGGCAGAAGCCCTCACTCTCGGGCCCCTCCTGTATCTAACTCTCATACCCAAAAGCAATCTTCCCCTGCCCTGATTACCCCAGGGCCAGGTAATATACAACTAGAGATCACCCCTATTGCTCAGAGCCTGCCCAAAGTATTCAAACCATCCAATTCTAAACTTGCTCAGATTTGCCCACCCTTCTTCGCCTGTTCCTCCCAACAGAAACCACAGTAAAGGCTCTAGACCATGCTCTCTCCCCGCTCCTTCTACCTCCTTGACTGACCCTAGTACTTCCCGCTGTGGGCCTGAGTGGCGGGTCCCCCTCCTCGTGGGAATTGTAGTAATAAACTTTTCTTCAAAGGCAGCTGTCTCCGTGGCTGTCACCATACCATACCTGATTAAAATAAATCCCAGGTAGGTTTCAAGATAACCCCACCTTCCCTCCCTCCTTTCCATCCCTCCATTCCCCTTCCTCCACTGGGTATGGACAAAGGATTTCCAAAGTCATTGTAAGATAAATTATGTTCTAGGAGAGTCTCAGAGAGTCTACTGGTAAAACTGCATAAACAAGGGCATTTAACATTCTCCTTTATATTGTTTCAATGATAATATGTATGTTTAGAAACTGGTGTTGGTTAAAATGTTAAAGTGAGGTGATTGTTCTGACTTGGCAAGTATTTATGTCCTTATACCTGCTGGATTTATTTATAAGGAAATTATTCAGCAACAAGTGCCCTACCAATGGCCAAAAAGACATGAAAGAATAAAGACCTGCGTTTTCTGAACTAGCTGATAGCAGTCTGTCCTTGTGTGCAGGCCAAGGAGGTTTTACCTGTGCAAACATGCCAGTTGGACAGACTGGGACTCAGGTGAACCCTGCATGAGGGAGCCTGACTCCAGGGAGGAAGGGATGCCCACAGGAGTGGTGGGATCCTGACACTGACCTTGATCGTGCCTACGAGCATATGTCCATCTGGCTGAGTGCCCTTTAATAAACCACTGCCTTTGTTTCCATCTCCGGGCTATTGTAAATAGAGCTGCAATGAACATTTTGGTACATGACTCTTTTTGAATTATGGTTTTCTCAGGGTATATGGCCAGTAGTGGGATTGCTGGGTCATATGGTAGTTCTATTTGTAGTTTTTTAAGGAACCTCCATACTGTTTTCCATAGTGGCTGTACCAATTCACATTCCCACCAGCAGTGCAAGAGTGTTCCCTTTTCTCCACATCCTCTCCAGCATTTATTGTTTCTAGATTTTTTTGTTGATGGCCATTCTGACTGGTGTGAGATGATATCTCATTGTAGTTTTGACTTGCATTTCTCTAATAATTAATGATGTTGAGCATCCTTTCATGTGTTTGTTGGCAGTCTGTATATCTTCTTTGGAGAAATGTCTATTTAGGTCTTCTGCCCATTTTTGGATTGGGTTGTTTTCCTTAGTCATTTCTGAAGTGAGTTTTTCAAAC
Source organism: Pseudorca crassidens (assembly GCF_039906515.1). NCBI lineage: Eukaryota > Metazoa > Chordata > Mammalia > Artiodactyla > Delphinidae > Pseudorca > Pseudorca crassidens. The sequence goes on from NC_090313.1 coordinate 12,176,316, forward strand.
ACCTTCAGCCTCCTCTTCTCCAGACTAAATATTTCTATAACTTTTTAACCCTTTGATCATTTTTATTCTTTTTTAAATTCCTCTCCAATATTCCATATTATTCTTACACCATGGAGTTCAAATGGTATATGAGACTCTACATATAAAAGAGAGGCATAAAATATCATTGATCATGATATATTTCTGATGATAACTGACAAGGTCTAATCCCTTACTCCAGACTTCCTAAAGGAAAGGAAAAGAAGTTCTAATACAATCTGCCAGTCAACTCAAGAGCTGGGTGGATAAAGAAAATAGTTTACCTCAAGTTTTAACACAAAAGGTATCATTTAAAAAATTATTCCAAGCAAATTCACAGCAGAACAACTGCTCCCCCTGCCACCAACCAGTAGTTTATAGGAACTCCAGCTGACAATCCGTCATGCCAAATTTACAAAGTCCAGGGCTTTTAATCAACGATTCTATTTAAAGAAATGATGTGTATACTGTTACCATACATTGCATGTTCTTCATCATCTTAAAACGTGAACACAAATGTGTTATGTACTTAAAATATAAATAGGTAGTTATGTCCTCTAGCATCTTGATATACTGTAAGAGTTGAACAACTCTAGGTATCTGTTCAACTTTGGGGAGTTGAACAGGGTAGTACAGTGCGGTGGTCTAATGCTCAGAGCCGGGAGCCTGGCTTCCAATCCCAGCTGGACTCTCAACTAGTGTAGACCCCCAGGTAGGTCTACTTGACTCTCCACACCTCATTTTCTCATCTGTAAACAGGGAATGGTGGTATAATAGTATCTGCCTCTAGGGGCCTTCTGGGCATTAAATAAGTTAATACATTAAAAAAAAAAAAAAAAAAAAGAGGGCTTCCCTAGTGGCGCAGTGGTTAAGAATCTGCCTGCCAATGCAGGGGACACGGGTTCGAGCCCTGGGCCGGGAAGATCCCACATGCCGCGGAGCAACGAAGCCTGTGCGCCACAACTACTGAGCCTGTGCTCTAGAGCCCGCGAGCCACAACTACTGAAGCCCACGCACCTAGAGACCGTGCTCCGCAACAAGAATAGACACCACGATGAGAAGCCCGCACATCGCAACAAGAGTAGCCCCCCGCTCGCCGCAACCAGAAGCAAACCCACGTGCAGCAACAAAGACCCAACACAGCCAAAATTAAAATAAATAAAAATTTTTAAAAAAAGAAAGAAAAACCACTTTGAACAACAGATCCTGCCTGTAGTAATTTCTTGCAATTATTATCATTGTCATTTTCATAATTATACTCTGAACATTGGCAAGGAGGCTGAAACAGTTCTCAAAATCGAGTCTGCCTATTTGTGCCCGGGCACTCATGAGACAGTTTGTTCCTAAAATAGTAATTAGAAATAAAGGACCAGAACGGTATGATCACGCCATCTGACAAAGGACCTGGGAATGCAGGTTCTGGCTTAGCTCCGCCAGATCCTGATTCTCTGGGGAGTCGAGTTGCTCTCCCCGCTGTGTTCCCAGGGCATGCAAAAACAGAGGGGAGAGAAGAGTCATTCTCCCCCTCCTTCTTCCTCTATGATCCACCTTCAGTCTGTTTATTGCTGCAGCATCTCTTGCTGGCCTGAGGTCCAAATGGGCCATCACTGAAGGAAAAGGCTGGACATAAGCAATCAACAGACATACTTAGCTTGTATGTTAATCAGGCAGTAAGATTCTCCTACCTACACAGGTAAAGATGCTCTCCTCCAGTTTTTAAGGACACAGGCTCACTTCATTTATCTTTCATTTTCCCACTTTTGAGCGTGACCCAGATACAGAAAACTTTTTTTTTCTGTAAAAAGTCAACAATACAGGGGCTTCCCTGGTGGCGCAATGGTTGAGAATCTGCCTGCCAATGCAGGGGACACGGGTTCGAGCCCTGGTCTGGGAAGATCCCACATGCCGTGGAGCAACTAGGCCCGTGAGCCACAACTACTGAGCCTGCGCGTCTGGAGGCTGTGCCCTGCAATGAGAGGCCACGACAGTGAGAGGCCCGCGCACCGTGATGAAGAGTGGCCCCCGCTTGCCGCAACTAGAGAAAGCCCTCACACAGAAACGAAGACCCAACATAGCCAAAAATAAATAAATAAATAAATAAAAATTTTTTAAAAAAGTCAACAACACAGTCATGATAATAACAGCTCTTAAAGTGTGAGGAACAATAGGGTGTGGTAGAGAATGTGTGGAACTGATCAGCACACATCCCATCTGAAGAGCTGAGCCACTATGAGCCCTATGAGAAAATGCCAGAAGGGACTGGGGGGATTCAGAAATGCAGCCCAGGGCTTTGGGCTTTGATGAAGCATTTCCCAGCTGTTAACTGTTGGCTCATATTGATATCTGTGGGCCAAAGGAAGGCCTGCAGCAGATGAAAATGCATGGTGTCCACTCCACAGGTGCCATTAACATTGTAAGTTTGGTCACAGTACCAATGATGACCTGGGGGTTGTGCAACACAGTGGCATGGGTCCAAACCACAACAAGCAAGGAGCCTCGATACCTCTGAGCAGAGAGTCTCTAAGACGCTGGTTTTCAGACTTGTGTGTACAAAACCAACAAGATGCTTGTTTAAAGCGCAGAGTCCTGAGGCCCATTACCTGAGATTCTGAAGGGAGGCCCAGGAATTTGCATTTGTTAAAGAACCAAACATTTTTCAATAGACCTTATTTTTTAGAAAGCCTTTAGCTTTACAGAAAAATTGAGAAGATAGTACAAAGAATTCCCATAAGCCCTACACCCCCAGTTTCTTCTGTTATTAACATCTTACATTACTGTGGTGTATTTGTCCCAATTAGCAAACCAATATTGATACATTATTATGAACTAAAGTCCATACTTTAGTTCATATATTTCCTTTTTACCTACTGTCCTCTTCTGTCCAGGATCCCATCCAGGATAGCACATCATATTTTGTTGTCGCGTTTCTTCAGGTTCTTCTTGGCTGTGACAGTTTTTCAGATTTTCCTTGTATTGATGACCATGAAAATTTTGAGGAGTAGGGTCAGGTAGGGGTCAGGAGTAGGGTCAAGTTCCTTTATGGGAACTTGCCTGATACTTTTCTCATGTTAAAATTGAGGTCATGGATTGATTGTTGGAAGACCCAGGGGTAAAATGCCATTTTCATCACTTCATACCAAGTATACATACTGTCAATCTGACTCCTCACTGTTTGTGTTGACCTTGATCACCTGGGTGAGGTTGTGTTAGTCTGGTTTCTCTACTGTCAAATTAATCTCTCTCTCTTTCACACACACACACACACACGCCTTTTCATACTGTCCTCTTTGAAAGGAAGCCGCTATGTGCAGCCCACACTTGAGGCGGGAGTTAAGCTCCATCTTGTTGGGGACAGAGGATCCACAGAAATTATTTGGAATTCTTCTGCACAGAAGATTTGTCTCTTCTCCCTGTTTATTTACTCAACCATTTATTTACATCAGTATGGACTCACGGATATTTATTTTATACTTTGGGTTATAACCCAATACTGCTTTGTTTTGGCTCCTGTCACTTTGACCCCTCCCCCCGCCACGTGACTTTTGAATCAGCATTTTTAGCAAAATCCCCAAGTGATTCTGGTGCAGGTGGTCCAAGGGCCACACTGGGAGAAACATGGCCCTAAGGTGTGCCATGAGCTCTAGCTACAGAATCCCAGCTATTCAGTGATCCCTTCAGCAAGCAGGTAAGGGGTGACTCCTCTGTTGATCTTACCCATTCAGCAAACACTGAGTGTCATCTTGCAGCCTCCTCCTGTTACCGAAGCAAGCTGGTTTACCCAACTCACAGCAAGCTAAAATGCTGAGGCGCCAAGGTCTGCAGCAAAGAGAGGGTTTAGTCGCAAGGCAGCCAAGCTAGGAAACAAATCTCAAATCTGCCTCCCTAAAGGGAAGGGGCTCAGGGTATGCATGGGATAACGAATAAAGAAGCAGGGCGGGCTGAGGCGTGGGGAGCCTGGGGAAAGGTGATTGGGAAAAGGTGCGGTAACCATCCTTCTGCACAGGCGTAACTAGGCTGCAGGCCTCCGTGTGTTCAAAAGGTCACCCGGAGGACACTCACGCATGCCCAGTTGGAGGGTCCATGGTCCTATCCGGTCTTAACCAGCTCAGCTCGAAGTAGACACAGCTGACTCCAAGTTTCTGGAACAGAACTCTGGCAAACATCTTATTGTTTAGGCTACACACAGCTTGGAGGCCATGCAAGTCTTAAAACGACCTTGATTAGCGAAGGCAGGTGAGATGGACTTGACTCATAACCCAGGGTTTTACTCCTTGCCAGACGCTGTGCTGGGTGCTGGGCATGCAGAACTTGTCCAGAAATTCAGACTTGGGGGGTGGACGTGCAATGGGGGAAAACATGGATGTGGTTAACAGGAGGGAGGAAGAGAAGTACCTACCAGTCCTTTGACCTGTCCTTACTCAGCTCCCTGGAGGCTACAGAAAAGAGCCTGCTAAGAATTGGAGAGAGGATATAGGGACAGAGTAGGAGCCCCGAGAATGTGGGATGGAGTTGGGCTCAAAAGCACCCTTGGAAGATTTGGGATTAAATAGGAAGAAAATGCTTTATCTTTTGAGACTGAAGAAGAGAAAATTGGCCATAGACATTTTTATAGATCACGGGGGCATGTTTGAGGTCACTTATAATGGCTTTAATTTTCTGGATGAAAAGGGAGGACGGGTCATTCTTACTTAGAGTGAAGGGTTTAGGCTTAAACACGGGGCCTGGGAGGCCATTAAAGTTTTGAGATAGTGGTTGGGGGTGCATCAATTTTAATCTAGTCGAGAGACAAAACCCAAAGCAATGTGAAAAGAGAGAACTAAATGTGAAGAACTGTTAACTACATTAAAGTTAAAAGAGAACTTTTATAACTTTATGCCAAGATATCACAGAGGAGGCGGCTACCACTTTCGGGCTGGGCAAACCAAGGCAGGTGGGTGGAATTACTAAAACCTTAAACCGTGCAGAAGTGGTCCCACGGGACCGGGACCCAGTCCTCTGAGAAGTGGGTGCTGGCTGGCTGGTGATGGTCGGGGAGCAATGACACTGTCCCTGCAGGTGTTGGAACAAATGGAAACTGGATTCACTTGTTGCTACAGGCAGGCACAGCCCCTGCCGGGTGAAGAGGCATTGCCCGGGTGTTGCTCTGAAGAACCACAAGCGGAAAGGACGTTGCAAATCCTTCCTTCTTCCTCCAGGCTTGCAGCCTTCCTGCTGCATCCCTAATTGTTAGAGCCCAAAGTGTGGTTTGCAGAATCTCAGCCCAGCATCATGAAGCCAAGTAGAGAAGCATGAGTTTGGAGCTGAGAGGCAATGACCATCATGGGGAAGCCAGTCCTCAACTATATGGTGACATTTAGAAACTATACACTATACACACATGTATACTGGCTGTATTTCTTTCCTCCCTTGTCTGAGAATCATTTCTACGGCCTCTTGCTGAATTGGAGCTTTCTTCTCATCCCAGGGCTCAGCCGCTGGTTCCCTTGGTTGTTTGTCCCCTCCCAGAAAATTCCTGATGGACTATCTAGTTCAAAAAGAACTAAAAAAGGGTTACAAGTATCCATCGACAGATGAATGGAGACACCAGGTGTCATATATACAAACAATGGAATTCAGCCTCAAAAGGGAAAAATATTCTGACATACCACAACACTGACAAACCTTGAGGCCATTATATAAACCAGTTACAAACAAATATTGTGATTCCACTTATATGAGGCACCTAGAGTATAGAGTAATCAAATTCATAGAGACAGAAAGTAGAACAGTGGTTGCCAGGGGCAGGAGGAATGGGGAGTTGTTGTTTAATGGGTGCAGAGTTTCAGTTTTACAAGATGAAAAGTATTCCGGAGGTGGATGGTGGTGATGGTTGTACAACAGTGTGAATGCACTAAATGCAACTTAAAAATGGTTAAGATGGTGAATTTTGTTATGTGTATTTTACCACAATTATGTATTTTTAAAAAGGAACTAAAAGGTTCCAGCTGGGGGCTCTGGATGGGCACCCCTCACCTGATGTGTCACAGGTCTGCATCTTCCCACAGTGATTCATTCCTCAACTCACCTTCATGCGCAGCATTTTCCAGACTTTACGTCGTAAGTTCCAACGGGTTTTGTCCTCGTTTGCTCTGCTGCAACACCCACCTCCTACCCAGATGCGTATGTGCAGGTGCAGCCTTCCCTTCTAGTTTTCCTGTGAACGATGTGTTATTTCAGTGAACGAAAATAATGACTAATATATACATTTTTTGCAGTTAAAGTTTGGATTAATACTTTATTTTTACACTTAAATTTTATTTATTTTAAACTACTGGCTATTTTTATTTATTATTTTTATGGAAGTATAATATAGTTGCTGTACAATATTATATAAGTTATAAGTGTACTATATAGCAAGTCACAATTTTTAAAGGTTATACTCCATTTATAGTTATTATAAAATATTGGCTGTATTCCGCATGTTGTACAATATATCCTTGTAGCTTATTTTATACCTAATTTCATTCTTTTTTATGGCTAACGGGTATTCCATTTTGTGTGTATCTCATATCTTCTTCATCCATTCATCTGTTGATGGATTGATGGACACTTAGGTTGCTTCCCTATCTTGGCTATTGTAAATAATGAATAATAACTAATATGAATTGGGTATTTACAGTATGCCGGGAACATTTATTATCAACAGCAAACCTCTGTTGTAGACACTGTTCTCATCTCCATTTCACAGATGAGGAAACTAAAGTTCAGAGGGCTTGTGACCAGCCTTAGGTCACCTACCTGCGAAGTGGAGAAGCCAGGACTGATGGGGTTCTCTGATTCCAGACTGTGCCTTTAACCAGTGGACTCTACTGCCCCCTAGTGGATCCCCTGGTCTTGCGTTGTCTCACTGATACCTGGTCCTCAGGTAGGAGACGCAGCTTTTCTCCCTCTCGGTAAGAAGGCATTTCACAGTCGTTACTTTATGCATTAATAATGCTTCTATTGTTTTATGTAGCACACCCCTCTTTCAGCCCTAGCACCACACCAGGTTTGCTACAGCGAGTGGCAGCAGTGGCTGAGGTTCGTTTTTTTAAACATTTTCTTTTTTGAAAAAATTTTATTTATTTTTGGCTGCGTTGGGTCTTCATTTCTGAGTGCGGGCATTCTCTAGTTGCAGTGCGCGGGCTTCTCATTGCAGTGTCTTGTTGCGGAGCACGGGCTCTAGGCGCACGGGCGTCAGTAGTTGTGGTGCACGGGCTTAGTTGCTCCGTGGCATGTGGGATCTTCCTGGACCAGGGCTTGAACCTGTGTCCCTTGGATTGGCAGGCAGATTCTTAACCACTGCAAGTGGCTGAGTTTTGCTACACCCCTAATGAGCATCCCCAGAGCAGCCCTGGTGGCTTCCAAGGCTTGTGGCAAGATTATCATATGTTGGTTACAATGGCCTTTCAACCCCTGCAGGAGCATCCCTGATAGATTTCAGAGTTTTCCTCAGCCTCTCTGGCTGTATTGATGCTTAGAATGGTAAAGAAACTCCTGGATTTCTATCTCAACTACATGAGTGGTTTTGGGACTAAATAACTCTCCAAATTTCTCTCTTGATCTGAGTCATCTGCTTGGGGTTCTGAGTGGGGAATCTATCCCTTGAAAAGTGCCCTTTCCATACCACATAGGCCACTGTGGCTGCCCTCGGGATTTCTGGCAGGTAAGTCCAGGTATACTGGGTGATGCAGATATCTTTTGTTGTTTGATCCAGGATTTAATGATGTTCATGCATTGCGCTGGGTTGTTATGTTTGTTTAGTCTCTTTTAATCTAGAATAATCCTCCCTCCCGCCTTCTTGGTTATTGTTTTTATCACGTGGAACTTTTCGGAAGGTCCAGGTGAGTTGTTTTAGATCGTCTCCCATGCAGTTTGTCTAATAGTTTCTTCATGATTGGATTCACGTTAAATATTTTTGGCAAGATTGCTTTGTAGGTGATGTTTTGTACTTCTTTTTGCCTCGTATCTGGAAGCACAAAAACCTCATCTGGGAGTTGCACACTCGACAAATATATACTGAGAGTGTATCGTGTGATGTGCTGAGCACTCTGCTATCCAGTGAAGCCACGTGGGAGCCATTGATAATGATTGTGAGGGGAAGCATAAGGAAAGCAGAAGGGCAGGTTTATCAAATAAGAATAGGTTTAGGTACACTTAATAGAAAACTCACAGTAGCTGAATCAAATAGAGGTTTGATTTTTGTCACACACCTGCAAGACGGGAGGCAGGCGGTCCAGAGCTGATATGATAGCTCCACCGTATTCAGGGTCTCTTTCCGTCTCTCTTCCTATCTGCCATCATTATGGCTGTAGTTCCATGGATCCAAGATGGCACCTGCCCCCCAGGCCAGCATGACCCCCTTTCAGTCAGGAAGGAGAGACGGGGCATGCCCACTGACTCTGCTCGGCTTTGAAGGAGCTTTTCCCAAAGGGCACCCAGCGCCTCTGCTCATAGCTCATTGGTTAGGATTGTGTCACGTGCTCAACCCAATCGGCACGGTTGTCTGGGGAAGGTACTTGTTGGGAACATTGTTACACTTGACAAAAACAGGGTTCTGTTAGTAAGGAAGAAGGGGAGAATGGATATTACCTAGGCAATTAGCATTCTTTTTTATTTCAGCTGCACCACGCGGCTTGCGAGATCTTAGTTCCCCAACCAGGGATTGAACCCAGGCCGCGGCAAAGTGCCGAGTCCTAACCATTGGACCACCAGGGAATTCTGGCAATTAACATTCTTTGCCATGGAAGATAAGGCAATTTTTTTTTTTTTTTGCTTTATGCGGGCCTCTCACTGTTGTGGCCTCTCCCATTGCGGAGCACAGGCTCCAGACGCGCAGGCTCAGTGGCCATGGCTCACGGGCCCGGCTGCTCCGCGGCATGTGGGATCTTCCCGGACCACGGCACGAACCCGTGTCCCCTGCATCGGCAGGCGGACTCTCAACCACTGCGCCACCAGGAAAGCCCTATAAGGCAAATTTTTAATGGCTGGAGAGACAGCTACACAGATAATACATGAAAATTAAAAATTTCCCACCAACCTAGGAAAAAAATGATTGCAACCATGGTAACAAGTAGCCAACGAACTAGTTTTACATCCTTTTTAATCGATTAATGACAACTTGCCTCAGTGACACACTTGTACAAGCTAATCAATCAGTTCAACCCCTAGCTTCTGAAAATCAGCCAATCAGAGATCAACTCACTTTAATAAATACACCAGTGCCAACCAATCAACAATAGCTCAGCGAGCAATCACGCTCCTACAGATGATGTCAACCCGCTTATGCCTCTGAAAGTCTCCCAATCCCCGAGCTCCATGCTCCCCAAACCCTACATAAGCCAACCCTGTACTCTGCTCAGAGATACCGAGCCTAACCAGCATAGCTCTACTATAGTAGGCAGCAAACTCAGCTATTTCTTGTTTCAGGTCCTGTTACGATTAAGCAGAATTGTGTTCTTTAACTTGTTTGTATCCTTCAACCATCTCCATCCATAGCCTCGGTGGATTAGGCGCCAAGGCACGCAGAGATGTCAGCAGCACAGGCTGATGGAGAAAGAGGACCCCAAGCTCCTGGTATCGGGGGGCCTTCCAGGTGCAGGGTTACCCCCAGAAGTGAGTAGCCAGGAATGTCTAAAGGAACATGATAAATTTGGGCTTGATTTCTTATGCAAAGGGCACAATCTAGAAGGGGCAAAGTAAGAGGTCATTCCAGACAGTGGTCATAATACTTAATGACAGATGTTGATGGTTCCAGGCGATCTGTCTCTCTAGAGCAGGTCTCATGCTTGTCGCTCAGGGAACAGAGATAGAGGCGGAGCCCTAACCAAACAGTGTAGGGTAGGAGTAGGCGCATTACAGCCTATGGGCCAATCTGCTTCTCCTCCTACCCACCTGCTCCCACTCCCACTTCCCCATGGTTGCATTTTGAGGGGTGGGATAGCCGTTTTGTGATAAACTATACATAGCATAAAATTTGCCATTTTAACTATTTTAAGTGTACAATTCAGTGGCATTAAGTACATTCTCAATGTTGGGCAACAATCACCACTAAGCATTTCTAGAACTTTTTCATCATCCCCAGTAGAAACTTTGTACCCATTAAACAATCACTCCCCATCCCCCCTCCCCGCTCCAGCCCCCGGCAACCACTATTCTACTTTGTCTCTATGAATTTGCCTAATCTAAGTACCTCATATAAGTGGAATCACACAATATTCATCCCTTTGTGTCTGGCTTATTTCACTCAGCGTAACGTCCTCCAGGTTCATGCATATTGTAGCGTGTGTCAGAATTTCCTTCCTTTTTAAAGCTGAAGGCTATTCCATTGTGTGTATAGACCACATTTTGCTTATCTGTTCATCCACCCATGGCCACTTGGGTTGTTTTCACCTTTTCGCGAATAACACTGCTATGAATGTAGGTGTACAGGTATAAGTGGTTACATTTTAAATGGTTATATAAGCAGCTACATAACATTCTCTCTTTTGCTTCTTCACATTCAAAGCCTAAACTTTTTATTATCTGACCCTCTACAGAAAATGTTTGCCAACCCCTAGTTTAAGTGGTGGGTTCAGGACAGAGTGATCCTCGCAGAAGCCCACTGATGTTGGCTTGTTGAACGAGGACAAGAAAACAGATATTACTTGGTGGAATGAACGTTTGGGGCTTGTATTACTTTGTTAGGACTGCTATAACAAAGCGCCACAGACTGGGTGGCATAACACAACAGAAACTTGTGTCCTCACAGTTCTGGAGACTGGAAATCTAAGGTCAAGGTGTCAGCAGGGTTAGTTCCTTCTGACCTCTCTCCTGGCTTGTAGAAGATTGCCTTCTCCCTGTGTCTTCAGTGGTCTTTTTCCTGTGTATGTCTGTGTCCTAACCTCCTCTTCTTATAAGGACACTATTCTGGTTAGGATCAGGGCCCACCTTAATGACCTTGTTTAATCTTTATTTATTTATTTATTTTTTGCTGCATTGGGTCTTCTTTGCTGCGTGTAAGCTTTCTCTAGTTGTGGCAAGCGGGGGCTACTCTTCATTGCAGTGTGCAGGCTTCTCATTGCAGTGGCTTCTCTTGTTGCGGTGCGTGGGCTTCAGTAGTTGTGGCTCACTGGCTTAGTTGCCCCGTGGCATGTGGGATCTTCCTGGACTGGGGATCAAACCCATGTCCCCTGCACTGGCAGGCGGATTCTTAACCACTGCGCCACCAGGGAAATCCTAATCTTAATTATTAATTGAAGTATAGTTGATTTACAATGTTGTGTTAGTTTCAGGTATACAGCAAAGTGATTCAGAGATATATATATGTGTGTGTATATATATATATTCTTTTTCAGATTCTTTTCCTTTTCCTTTATAGGTTATCACAAAATATTGAGTACAGTTCTTTGTGCTATACAGTAGGTCCTTGTTGGTTATCTATTTTACATATAGTAATGTGTATATGTTAATCCCAAACTCCTAATTTGTCCCTCCCTGCCTTCCCCGACCTTGTTTAATCTTAATTACCTTTTTAAAAGCCCTATCTCTAAATCCAGTCATATTCTGAGCTACTGGAATTTAGACCTTCAACACATGAATTTTGAAGGGGACACAATTTAGCCTATAACAGGGCCTCTACTCCACACGGGAAATGCCAGGCCTTTAACAGTGTACCAGAGTCTTGACCTGGCCTGGTAGTGATGGTGTTGGAAGTGAGGAAAGATAGACTGATGTACTCCTACACTCATAGATGTTGGCTCAGAAACTGGGCAGGCCTGAGTCTGCTGGTGGAGAAAACTCACTGTCACAGGACTTACTGAGGACGAGTGCTAAAGACTTACTTTTTGACAGGCTGTATTTTTGTTCATCAAGCAATTAACTGCAGAATTTCCCAGATTTTTTTCTTATGACAATAAAGAGTAAAAAGAAATTTGGTATAATTTTAGCAGCAATTAACCTGAATTCACATAGGAGTGCTTTCGCCCTGCTGTGAGCCAGCTATAGCCAGTGTGGCCAGTTCAGTTTCCTGCTAGGAATTCTGCTCCCATGCTTCTCTCTGCTCTGTGATCTTCATCACTACCCTCACCCTGGTCCATGGTTATCTCATGTCCATTTCAGAAAGTCATGACCAGAGGACACTTTGAAGGAACATGACCAGATACACTTTGGGGCCAAGAAACGACCCTGCCCCTCAGTGGAGGCAGCTGGGTCCAAACTTGTGTCACATTTTTCTTTCTTCTGTCTGCCTCAGAGGTAGAAAAATGCTGCAGTTTCTGACCTATGACATGAAAAAAAAGAAAGAAAAAAAAAAGCCCACAGGTCCCCACACTTCAAACCCCAACCGATGGAACAAGAATAGAAACTTTGAAATGTTTAGAACAAAAATTTCACCTGGACTGACCTCGTTTCATTTTAGGACACTGGAACGGATTCTAGTCCGTGCATCTAGTCTAGATGAATTGGAAGCAGCAGAGATAAAAGATCCAATTACAAGAACTATAATAAAACAATCCTTTTAAAATACCTTAAAACCAGCAAAATGTTTCTAGTGCCCCCCAAACTGGTTGGGTGAATGTAGAATGGTTTGTTTAAGGTAGCGGTTCTTGACAAAACGGAAGCTACTTACTGCCAAACTAGATTTTAGTACCGCAGATTAGATATTACAAATAAAAGATGCAGGCAACCAATGTACAATTTCAAACACCTAGTGCTGTTAGGAGGATAATGCTTGTTCCACTTATGTATGTGACGCACTCCTGCCCTGAACATCCTCTCTCTACACTTCGTTCCCTGGAACCGTTGTTTTCAGCACCGTTTCTCATTGTCTCCCTTTGAATACATCTTCTTGCACCGCCTTTTCCCATCACAGCTTTTCCGAGTTCTGACTTCATCAGTTTCTCTCAACTCTCAGGTGCAATATTCTCTGCTATTTGGATCTCACATCCCCTGTGTAAGGAAGCACCAGTGCCTCTGAAGTTTAGTCCTAGAATTAGAATCTGGTGCATTGGCGTGGCTAGTCTATAGGGGCTTTAATTCTGTCCCTTGAGTGTTCCCTAACCCATGGAGTCACATTGTCAGGTGACTTTATACAGTCTCTGGCACACAGTACGTACTCAGTAAAGTTAGATACCATTATTGCTGAGACAGGCTAGACCCAGAAAGATTTCACTGGATGCTAGTGAAGATGAACAGGGAATACGAGGAACATAAATACAGTCTGCGTTAGAAATAATCTCTAAGGCCACCACAGCTTTCCTTTTGTCCTCAAGGCTTAGGTTCCATTCCCTTTGCACATGGGGTCCCAAAAGGAGAGCGCTCCTGACTTGTCTCTTTAGGTGGTCCCAGCTGATTTCCCACCACCAGGTTCCTCCTGGACACCTTGACCTCTTTGTAATTTAACCCAAAAGAAAAGGTCTCTTTTCATCACTTACAGCCTCCCTCCCCATTCTAGTTTCTGGCCTGGAAGATTTACCTTTCTCCCGGGTATTTGACATCATGAAAGGATTCCCCTTCCATCCCTACCTTCCATTCTCAGGTGTGGTTCCTGAGTATAGAGATGGTTGGCTCCAGCCCTAACATTGGTCCAACTGTATAATATCATGACCACAGGACACACACAGTGGACACATATAACTACACCTATACAATAAAAGAAGGGTGGCTCCCTCATAACTGGGTCTCACACTTCATCATTTAAAGTATAATATTAATACCTTCCAGATTGATTTGAATTGGGTGGAGACAATGTCCACTAACTTGTTCTAAGAACTTCAAATTCATGGAGTCACACAATGTTAGGAGGAGGAGGGACCTAGAGATTCAAAACTGCAACTATGGGGCTTCCCTGGTGGTGCAGTGGTTGAGAGTCCGCCTGCCGATGCAGGGGACACGGGTTCGTGCCTCGGTCTGGGAAAATCCCACGTGCCGCGGAGCGGCTGGGCCCGTGAGCCATGGCCGCTGAGCCTGCGCGTCCGGAGCCTGTGCTCCGCAACGGGAGAGGCCACAGCAGTGAGAGGCTCGCGTACTGCAAAAAAACAAAAACAAAAACAGAAAAAACAAACAAAAAAAACTGGAACTATGGAATTCCACTTCAACTATGTTCAGATTTAACTATGGAATTGAATTAAAGTGCCAAAGCTCCCCCAAAGGGAGCCATGTGAACTTGCTACTTCTTATATGTGATTTCATTAACTGAGATGAGATTCTGAAAGTTTGTGACTGGGAAGAGAATCTGAAAAGAAAGGAAAAGAGAGAGGACCATAGGGACAAAGGAATAATCAAAAGATGGATCCTGGAAACAATGTATCTGCTTCATAGTTTTGTCTTTATCCCTGTCCTAAGATACCAGGGATGGTTTGATGTCTTCCCCGTCACCAAAAATCTGACCTTAATTCAGACCATGTAAGTCTGTATATTCTATTCTCAGCAGCAGTATGAAGGCTGCTGCCCACCCAGCCTTGGTACCACCAGTATCCTGTGAATAATATCAATATACCGTTCTTGTACTCTCATCTAAGGCCAACTCCTTCACTTTTGAACTGTATCTCATTATCTCCCAAATATCCAAGAATAGACACAGTTCTTACTTTCTCTTGAAACAACAATTTTCCACTTCTCATTAGATCCTTTAAAAATATCCTGCCCCCAAATAGATATCCTTTTATTCTCCTGCTTCCACACAAGTTTTCTGTTCCCCTTTACAAAAAATCTCAGAGCTGGTACCTGCTGTGTCCATTTCCTCATCTTCCATTCTCTTTGCAACCCATTCCAGGTAGACTTTTGACGCATGATTCACTGAAATCATGCTCATTAGGGTCATTGATGGCCTCTGCCTGGCAAGACCCAACAGTCAGGGACTTCCCTGGTGGTGCAGTGGATAAGACTCTGTGCTCCCAATTCAGGGGGCCTGGGTTTGACCCCTGGTTAGGGAACTAGATCCCACATGCATGCCACAACTAAGAGTTCTCATGCCACAACTGAGGAGCCCACGTGCATCAACTAAGGAGCCCGCCTGCCACAACTAAGGAGCCCATAAGCTGCAGCTAAGGAGCCTGCCTGCCTCAACTAAGACCCAGTGCAAGCAAATAAATACTTTTAAAAAAGAGAAAAAAAGACCCAACGGTCAGTCCTTTGTCCTCAGCATAATTGACTCTCAGTAGTTTTGATGAGAGTCAATTATTCCCACCCTTTTTTTAAAAAAATTGTGACTTTTTTATACATTAAAAAAGATATAAAGATTAATATAAAACATGAATGTACCTATTGGTCGCTTAAAAAGTAGAGCACTTCCACTAGAAACTCTCGTGTGTCTTTCTCTGATTGCTTGTCTCCTGGACGTAACCATCCTCCTGAATTTTGTGCTTATGATTCCCTTGCCATCCTGCATGGCTTCATTATATATGTGTATTTCTCTAGCAATGTATTATTTCTCTAACAATGTATGTATTTTTGGTTTTATGAACTTTACATCAACAGAAATTACCGCCTATGTCTTTGGAACTTGCTTTTTTCTCTCTCCACATTATTTTTATGAGATTTATTCATGATGCTGCTTGTAACCCCAGCTTACTTATACTGCTGTGCAGTATCTATTACATGCCTGTATTAGTTATCTACTGCTGCGTGACAAATTACTCCCAAATTCAGGAGTATGAAACAACAATAAACAGTTTCTGTAGGGCACGAATTTAGGAGAGACTTAGCCTAGTTGTTTTAGCTCCAGATCTCCCATGAGACTGCAGTCAAGATATTGGCTAAGTATGCAGTCGTCTTAAAGCTTGACTGTGGCTGGAGACTTTGCTTGCAAGATGGCTCACTCAGGAGCCTCACTGAGTGAGGCTCACTCTCAGGAGACTGAGAGTTGGTGCTGGTTGTTGGAAGGAACCTCAGTTCCTTGCCATGATGTTATCAACACAGGGCTGCTTGAGTATCCATGCAACATGGTAGCTGGCTTCTTCCAAAGAGGGAGATCCAGGAGAGCAAGGAGGAAGTCACAATGACTTTTATTACCTAGCCTTGGAAGTCACACACTATTATTTCTAAAATATTCTATTGGTTCCACAGTTCAGCTCTATTCAGTGTGGGAAGGGACAGCTCAAAGCATGTGAATGCCGGGAGTTGACATTTGTGGCCATCTTGGAGGCTGGCTACTGCAATGACTATATCACAATTTATTGATCTATTCTCTTGTTAATGACATTAATTATTTCAATTTTTAAAATTATAAACAGTGCTTCTATGCTCATTCTTATTCAGGCTTCCTGATGCACATGGGCAAGAGTTTCTCTAGAGGGAGACTACTGGGCCATAGGGTATGTGCATTTTCAGATTGATAAGATAAAACCAAAATTGCCCCAAAGTTGTTTACCAATTTACACTCCTACCAGTGGTGAATAATATTTCCCAATCTCTATATCCTTGCCAATACTTGGTATTGTCATATTTTAAAATTTATGCCAATCTGGTGGGTGTAAAATGATATCTTTTGCAGATTAAAATTTGCATTTTTGCAAATTACTAATGAGGTTGAACATCTTTTCGTATGTTTATTGCCCATTCAAGCTTCCTTTAATGATAAATGCCTATTTATGTCATCTGTGCATTTTTTTATTGCATTATATGTCTTTGTCTTACTAATTTGTAGGAGTCCTTTTTCTATTCTGAATTATTAAGAAGCTTCTGGTTATTATATGTGCTGCAAATATTTCCTCCCAGTTTGCACTCTTTTTACTTTTTAATACTGTTTTTTAATGACCAGAAATATAAAACGTCTTCTTCTTTCCTCCTGTGGTATGTGCTATTTATGTCTTTTTAGAGACATACTTCCACTGACTGAGGTCATAAAAATATTTGTCTCTGTTTCCTTCAAAAAGTTCTTAAGTGTTGCTCTCCACGTGTAGGTCAAGTGGAACCTGTTTTGGCACGTTAGGGGAGGTGGGGATTTAAGTCTGATTCTTATTTCTGTGTGGACTACCACTTGCTCAAGCCTCCTTTCTAATACACTTTCTTCACTTGGCTTCAGGGACATCCCCCTCCCGGTTGTCCTCCCATCTGACTCATTGCTTCTTCTTCGTCTTCTTTTTTTTTTTTTTAATACTTATTAATTTTTTTGGCTGCACCGGGTCTTAGTTGTGGCACGCGGGATCTTAGTTGTGGCTTGTGGGATCTAGTTCCCTGACCAGGGATCGAACCCAGGGAAGCATGGAGTCTTAACTGCTGGACCACCAGGGAGGTCCCTGGCTTGTTGCTTCTTCTCGGTGTCCATTGCCAGCTCTTCCTCTTTGCAGACTCTACATGATGAGTGACTGGGAGTGCCCTCCTCACCTGTCTGTTTGGATACTCTCACCCTTCTCACCCGAGTCCATGACTATAAATAACATCTGTATGCTGATCATTCCACCGTCACATCTTTACCCTCTTCTTTCATATCTCCACTTGGCTCAATCCTTCCCATCAAATATCACCTCCTCAGAGAGGGCTTCCCTGACCATACTATGTAAGATAGCAGCACCTGCATCTCCCCCTATACTTAACTTGCTTTATTTTATATCAAGCATAATCAGTCACCCCCTGATTTTCTTCTAGAAATAGATTATATTTTGTCTGTCCACTATTTGAATATGTATCACGGACTTGGAACTGTTTGCTGATGCATCCAAATGACTGAGAACAGTGCCCGACATATTATAGATGCATGATAAACATTTGTAGTAAAAGAAGCTGATCAGGGACTTCCCTGGCAGTCCAGTGGTTGAGACTTCGCCTTCCAATGCAGGGGGTGCGGGTTCGATCCCTGGTGGGGGAGCTAAGATCCTACATGCCTCATGGCCATAAAACCAAAACATAAAACAGAAACAATATTGTAACAAATTCAGTAAAGACTTTAAAATGGTCCACATCAAAAAAATCTCTAAAAAAAAAAGAGGCAGCAATGATCAGCTTTACTTAATATCATGCTTCATAGCTTATGGAGCATTTTTCTATGCAATTATGTTCCTCCTAGCATTGATTTAATCCTCAGGGACATGGTTTTGCCTACATTTGTGAATATCCGAGCAATAACATCTCTTCCTTTGGAGGTCTCTTAACATTTTTTTACTCAGAACACTTAATTTTATTCCCAGTTGCATGCATTATTAGGTGTGGGGCTGTCACTTGAGGAAATTGAACAATAACATCTCTTGGCTGACCATGTCAACTGTTATTTGATGTCTCACATAAAAGGAATGTGGCTCTGAAAAAGGGACAAGTGCTTCAAATTAATGCATGTACAAAAATGTTTGAATGCAGAATCTCAAAATAGGGCTATTTAGACTAGTGGTTCTGAGTCATTTCTTTTCACCCAAAATACATGCCCATGGGCTACTCTTACTTTTATACTTTTAACACTTTAACACTTTAACACTTTTGTTGGAAGTAAAATATTATGAAACATTTTTGTTCACCACAGCTGTCAGCCGCTAGCTCCCAGAATCCCAGCCCACACTTACACTCGGAGTTATCTAGCGCAGGGGTCCCCAGCCCCCAGGCAGCGAACAAGCACCGGTCTGTGGCCTGTTAGGAAGCGGGCCGCACAGCAGGAGGTGGGCGGCAGGCGAGCCAGCAGAGCTGCATCTGCCGCTCCCCATCGCCCCCCGTCCGCTCGCATCACTGCCTGAACCATCACCCCCAGACCCACAGTCCATGGAAAACTTGTCTTCCACGAAACCGGTCCCTGGTGCCAAAAAGGTTGGGGGCCGCTGCTCTAGCAGACCCAGTCCTTGCTTCAGAGCCCCTCCAGGAGATGTGCAGACAATATCCAGACCTCTGTCCACCTTAGTTATTCCTAAGCCCATAAATCTACGTAGCTAACTCCATAAAAATATACATTTGGCAAGTCTGAGCAGCCAGAGAAATTCATTCATTTACTATGTCTATTGAGGAGTTTGGAGCCCAGTACATGAGAATTTGGTCACTTGTGTCAAATTACTGGTTTGCACTCTGACTCATTCTACGAGCCAAGTAGAATGAATGTGTGCGTCTCTCTCCCTGACGACACGAAAAGCGAACTTGAGGCTGATGTTAAAATAGATTTCTCATTTTCTGGGAACTCAGTGGGCTGGTTATGTTATTGAAAGTTCTGGCACCGTGGGTCAGGCTTTACTGGGTGCTAACCGTTCGCAATCTCAAAGCACACATTCAAGAAAATGTGGGAAAGATTCTGGGACTTTGCAGGGGGTGGTGAAGTTCTAAAGCCTATTGACAGAACTGTTGAAGACAAACTGTATGGCAGGGAACCCCGGACAGTCTAAGCTTCTCATCAGCAACACAGCTAGCTGTCCTCGAGAAATCTCCTGCAAAGGTGGTCGGACTGATTGACGCTGATCGACAGTGAATCAGAAACTAAATCAAGAGGAGTGGTTGGCCTGGGGCCCCAAAGAGCACAACACTAATGTTAAATAAATCCAAAAGCAACAGCTGTGTCCAATGCTCTAGCGATTTGGGGTTCAGATGTGGGATAGGTGTCACCTCTAAAGTCTTAGCAACTTCATCAGAATCTAAGAGGAATCATGTATATTGGTCAGGAGGGGCTCACAGCCATAACATAAAATAGCCCAATCCGACTGGCTTAACCAAAAAAGTCACAGTCTAATGTGCTGGTGGGGAGCAGGCTCTGCTCCATGTAATCATTCAGGGACTCAGGCCTCATTCATCTGGTGGCCCTTCTATCCTCTAGAGCCCAGGAGTCTCAGAAGATTCTCTGCATCCAGCCAACAGACAAGGCAAGAGGGACACACAGAGAATCCAAGGAGGGATTAGGGACCACATCTGGAAATGCCACACATCACTTGGAATGCCACATTCCATTGGCCAAGACTAGTTACATGACCACCCCTAGACGATGGGACCCGGGAGGTACCGTCTGGCTGTATGGCCAACTTGATATTGGTGAGCTCTAACAGCCTCTGTTACAAGAAAGAATAAAACTCAGTTTTGAAAACAAATTTGTTAAATTTGAGAAAAGCCAACAGACTGACCTTCAAAGATTTATGACCTCTGTAAGAGGTCATAAATCTTACTCAAGTAGTGCTGTCTGTTTTCAAAAATGTTCTTTGGACCGCCACTCTTAGAATTCCCTTCAGAGACAGTAAGAAGGTCATTTCTTCATAGTCACCCTGGTTTAAGCCAATCTTCAAAGGATTGAATTTATTCAACATGTGAATGATGTCAATCATTGACATCCATCAATTTGATTCTAAAGAAGATGCCCTCAGTTGCTCAGATTTTACACAGAGTATAAATAAGATAATTTTCTGCAAGGTGTGAATAAACAAAGGTAAATAGATCTTCCCAGGGGAATTCTCATTCTTTAAAAGGGATCCTGTGGGGTGATGTCAGCAAACTGGAAAAATAGGTGTTTTCTACCATCTTCCCCCTAAAGAACACCAATTCTGACAGTTGCCCGTGGACAAGAATGTCTTTTTGGAAGTCCAGGAGTCCAGCAGAGGAGCTCCAGCATGTCAGTGAAGCAAAAAAAAATGGGGATTGGACACACTGAAGATGTTAAGAGGAACAGTTTTGATTTACCTGCATCCCTCCTCCCCTAAACTGGCACAGCTCATACCAAGACGGACCATCTTGGCTGGCGATTTCTCCAGCTTTTTTCTCGGTCCATCCAGAACACTGAGATGTGTTGCACGACTGGGGGAGGGGAGGGCCTGGGAAGATGGCAGCCAGGGCCTTCGGAGAGCATCAGAGTGATGCAGATTCTACTAACCATTTCTCAGACTCCATCAGGAAGCCCACCCAACAGCCACTGGTGACACCTTGTCTGCAGGTCCATACAGATACAGTGGCAGCGACGAGCTCTTATAAAGTACAACCGAAACGGAACAAACACCGGACCTCAAGTCTGAAAACCAAGGGTTGGTTCTGGCCTAAGGTGAGCCAGCGACCACATCTGTGAAATGGAAACTAACCATTTTCCTATATGAAAGGAATTTTCCTCTTTATTTCAATAGAGCAGAAGCAGAATGCCTCTAGATCACGATTCCAAAAACTTTCTCTAGTCATGTTTTTGGCTGTGCACCCGCGAAGCCTGTAGGAACTCAGTTCCCAGACCAGGGATTGAACCTGGGCCATGGCAGTGAAAGCCCAGAATCCTAACCACTAGCTACCAGGGAAGTCCCCCTCTAGTCATGTTCTTTCAGGTACAAACAACTTTAAGTGTTCCCCTCCTCTCAGAATCTGAGATCTCCATGCTCTGGCCCCAGCCAGCCTTTCCAGGCTGATCTCCAACAACTCTCCTGCTGCCGTCCTGTGTTCCAGATAAACCTGATAATCCGGTCCTGCCCTCACTCCTCTGTCTGCATCTGTGCTCTCTCCACCCCCTCCATCTCCCTCTCTCATATTTACCACTTGAAATCCCATCCATCCTTCGAGAGCCACGATAAATGCCTCTTCCTCTGTGAAATTTCCCCTGATTTATCTGAATCTCCATAACATTTGGGTAACTCTCTGTCGTGTCATTTATTTTTTTATAGAATTGCTTTCTCCCCATCCCTAGGAGAACTGATGTTCCTCTCTGTGGTATATATATTTCCTTCAATTTTCTGTTCCCCCATACAGCCTAGCAAGAGGACTTTTATCTAGTAAAAGTGCACTAAGTCTTTATTACGTATTTCATGGACTTAAAATGAAGCAAATTAAAGGCATCAATATTGTCAGTAAAAACGAACTTTTATTAAGCACTTCCTATGTGCTAGACCCTCTCTTAAGAACTTCTCATGCATTATATAATTTGTCATGTAGACGTTTCTATATAAATAATAGTTACACTTACTTTCAGTTTGCTTGGCTATTTTATAATTATTTTATATTTGGCTATTTTATGTATAACTTTTAACAATTCACTAATTTGTAGTGTATAGCCTCCAAAATTAAGTAAAGTATCACAGGAAATAAAATACAAACTTTCCCATTTAGGTAGATTCATGTTTAGGAATTTCATATTCTTCCATTTAAAAAGGCTTTAAAGTACACTGGTAATTAAAAGAATCCATATAGGGGACTTCCCTGGTGGAGCCCTGGTTAAGAATCTACCTCCCAATGCAGGGGATTTGGGTTCGAGCCCTGGTCCGGGAAGATCCCACATGCCACGGAGCAACTAAGCCTGTGCATCACGACTACTGAGCCTGCGCTCTAGAGCCCGTGAGCCACAACTAACTACTGAGCCCGCGTGCCACAACTATTGAAGCCCGCGAGCCTAGAGCCCGTGCTCCGCAACAAAGAGAAGCCACCGCAATGAGAAGCCTGCGCACCACAATGAAGAGTAGCCCCTGCTCGCCACAACTGGAGAAAGCCCACACGCAGCAACGAAGACCCAACGTAGCCAAAAATAAATAAATAAATTTATTTTTAAAAAATTATCTGTATATTAATCAGAATGATAACACATGGGGAGGGGTGACAGTTAATAAAATCAAAGGATGGATTGCTCATAGATTGTGCCCATGACAACAACAAAAAACCCAGTATTTTTTCTCATTAGACCATGATTACCCAACCATTTTTTAAGTGGTAAAGAAAAAATTGTAGAGCACTCCTGCTCTGTGAGAAGAATTCTTTTCCTGCCCTACATTTTCCTGTTGCTAACATAGAGCACAGGCCAAATTTTTGGCCTTTTATCCTTAAGAGCATTCTCTTAATCACATTCTTAGTTGTTCTATCTCCAAGTCAGAAAATGAATTTATATTTTATAGTGAAAACTACAGCAATACTCCTTGAAGCATTTGCTTTTTATAGTCAATCTGGCCTAATCATCAAGCTCATTATCTGGTCATTGCCAAGGAGGTGGTATAACCCCCTGAATCACTCATTAGAGCTAAGTTTCTGTAGTAAATTTTTTTTATATATATTTTTTTATTTTTGGCTGCGTTGGGTCTTTGTTGCTGCGCGCGAGCTTTCTCTAGTTGCCGCGAGTGGGGGCTACTCTTCGTTGTGGAACACGGGCTCTAGGCGTGCGGGCTTCAGTAGTTGTGGCTCAAGACGCAGGCTCAGTACTTGTGGCACACAGGTTTAGTTGCTCCGCGACGAGTGGGATCTTCCCCGACGAGGGTTTGAACCCATATCCCCTGCATTGGCAGGCGGATTCTTAACCACTGCACCACCAGGGAAGTCCCTGTAGTAAATATTTTTTTGTGGTTAATTATATATAACGTAAAACTTACCATTTTAACTATTTTGAAGTATACAATTCAGTGACATTAAGTAAGTTCATATTGTTGTACAAACATCACCATCATCCATCTCCAGAACATTTCCATCATCCCAAGTGCTACCCATTACCCATTTCTCCCTCTCACTAGCCCCTGGCAACCACCATTCAACTTTCTGTCTCAATGAATTTGACTATTCAAGTACCTCATATAAGTAGAATTAAGCACTAAATGTTTCAAAATCATCTCTTTCCTTAAACAGACAAATCTCTTGTTATATGCTGTGTCTTATGCATCTTTGATTAAGTGAATTGGCTGAGTTTATTCAAAAGCCTAAATAAAACTTTTTTATTTTCCCATCTAAACAGGATTGCAGATAAGGGGTTATTCAATCTGTATGTGTATCAAAACTCTTTATCAGCATGGGCTGGTTTCTGGAGAATCTTGACCACTAAAAGTGGAGAGGAGAAGCTAGTGTCTCATGGAGCATCCTTTGATCCACTGGGAGCCTGGAGCCTTGATCAGTGTGTCCCACTTCTAAACTATTGTGAGGTTGTCAATATGGCTTCTTGGAAGGTCTCAGTGGGATCCAGTCCCAGTTGGCCACAGCAATGAGCAACTGAATAAGATATCTTCCAACTGTTTTTGCCTTCTCTCTGATTTCACTCTTCCCAGTTGCTCACTCTTCTTTTGGGATTGCTTCCCAAGACAAACTACCCTCACACAAGCCCTTCCAGAGATAATGTCATCTGTGTCTCTCTGTGCCTCTTTGTCTCACTCTCTCTGTCTGTGTCTCTCTCACAGACACACATACACACCTGCCCACTCTGCTTTCCTTTGTGTTGGTTTCACTCTTTGGCAGGTTACGCTCACCTCAACTGGAGTCAAGACACCCACCCACATTTTTAGGCTTACATCTTAATAACTTAGCAAGCCTAGAGTGGAGAAAAGCTTATTTTTTCCCCAGTAGCGCTGGCAAAATTCCTGGCATGATGCTTCCTGTCTGTGATTGGCCTGGCCTAGGTAGTGGGCCCCCTCTGAACCAATCATTGGCTTGGGTCAGGAGCCAGGTGGTGGGGTCAGCCCCACCACTCCATATACACTGAGAATAGGAAAGGTATGCTTATCCAAAGGTGAATCGGGGGCCATATGTGGCACCAAATCCATGCATTATGGAGATTTAATTCCTTTTCAACCTCATCTCTGCCTACATTCATTCATTCCCTCTTCCTCTGAAGACATCCAGGAAGCAGTTCCTGTCCCTTTTTTGATTACCTCCTGGCTTAGCACCAAGTGCCAGACCACACTGGATGTGTGGGCAGATCTCTTACCAAAGTGGTAAAGTGCAGGAGACAGAAGTTCTGACCTCATCAACTTGACTCCTTCCCCTTTACCACAAAAGGGAAGGGCCTTATAAACATAGGGCTTCATAATGAAAATGCCCCACTTGGTTACCCTCCCTTGTGGTCTGCATCACCTCTCCCCGTGACCCCTCGTGTTTCACATCACCAACTGAGTGTCCTCCAGTTCAATTCAATTCTGAGACTAACTACCTAGTGTTAGTGCAGACCTCACAAATTAGGGCTCAGTTCTACAAGACGGCTTCCACTTCAAATGCCAGCCTGGGGCCACTCGCTCTCCTGTCCAGCTTGGCTGAAAATTCAGGAGTTCTCACAATGCCCCTCTCACATTTGATAACCCACTAGAACAACTCACAGAACTCAGAAAAGCTCTATACTTATAATTAGCATTTTATTATAAAGGATACAATTAAACAGCTAGATGAAGAGATACATAGGGCAAGGTCTGGAAGGGCCCAGAGCACAGGACTTTCTGTCCCTGTAGGGTCAGGGTTTGCCACCCAACTGGTACATCAGTTGTTCGCCGTCCAGGATGCTGTGTGTTAAATCAAGGTGTCATTACGTAGGCATGATTGATTAAATCATTGGTCATTGGGGACTGAACTCTCCAGCTCTTCTCCCCTCCCTGGTGGTTGAGGTTGGGCTAAGGAGGGTCTGGCTGCCTCCTGAAACTGGCTTCAAGAGTAACTGAAATAGCTAGAACGGCCCTGTCCTCAGCAGCTGGTATCAGTGGTCTCAGTGCCAATTAGATGACTTTTGACTCCCAAATTTCTCCTCGGTTAGGATGGAATCACTGGAGATTATTGTCATGCTCCTCAACAATGATAATCTTAAGTGGTTCTCTTTCCTTGGTGGTTCTTTTTCCTTCCCCTATCCAACATGAGTTGCTTTATAGAAATCGGATTTTTCCAAAAATAAATGATCAGTTTAGAAGATTCCATACTCCAACAAAGTTATTTTGAGACTCTTTTCCTCGGAGACCTTCACTTCCATGGTCTCACCTCTCACCCAAGCATAGATGGCTCTTCCACTCAGAACTCTTGCCTTAACCTTTCTCTTGATAAGCAGTTTAACCTGTTATTCTGGGTCTATCTCCAGCTTTATCAGCTGTTACATAAGTATATAAATGCTGTGTTCCGGTCATGTTGATCTATTCAGTCTTTAAGCATTAGGCACATTTCTAGAACCATACCTCTATCTGTGCTGTACCCAGACCTCCCTCTTATTCTCTGTTTGCATGCACTCCCCTATCTGTTAATTCTCACTTCAAGTCCCTCCTCCTCCATGAAGACTCCCAGCCTTCACTGATCTTTTTGTTCCCTACACGCCTATATTTAGGAGTCATGTGCTACCTCGAACCATCTCTTACTCTTTTAATGTAAGTGTCCCTTCTCCCCATCTCAACTGCATACATATTCTTGTATCTTCCATGGAGTCTCATGCTCAGTATGGGTTCCTTGATTTTACTTTCCCTGACCCTTATTTCTCCTAGAGTGGCAGATGTTTCAGTAACTCTTCCTACATAACAAGCCATTCACAGTTCTGTGAGCTGACTGAGCTCAACTGGGAAGTTCTCACTTGGGGTCTCACTTGAAGTGGCAATCAGATGTCAGCTGGAGTCTCGGTCATCTGAAGCCTCAGTTGGGCTGAACATCCAAGGTGGCTCACTCTTGTGACATGTGGATAAAGTTGGCTATTGGCTGAGAGCTCAGCTGGGGCTGTCAACCACAGCACCCAAGCCTGGCCTCACCATGTGCTTTTCACAGCCTGACAGCTGGGTTCATAGAGGGAGTATCCGAAGAGCAACAGCTCCAAGATTCCCAGGCAGAACCTGCAAGGCTTATTATGACTTGTCCATTGAAGTCCAGAACATCCCTTTCCACCACACTCTGTTAGAAAAGAAAGTCACTAAGACTCGTCCAGATTCAAGGAGAGGACAGTGAGACCCCCAACTCTATGGGAGAGTGACAAGATCACACTGCAGAGGAGCACAGGGGATGGGAATCTAGTGTTGCCACCATCTCAGGAAAATACAATTGGCCAAGGAAGGTAACATGTACATTTCCATCTAGAGTTACTCTAGTTTGTAACCCACCTGCTAAGGTATTGAGGCCCCCTTGTAGTACATGTATATGTTCTGTTCTCCTGGCCTCTGGATGAACCTCTAAGACATTATTAGGAAAGCCAACTGGGTGATCAGAGCTGAAAACATTCAGTGCTCAGAATCAACAAAATAGCAAGGTAAGCGTCGTAACTAAATTGTCTACTCTCTGTACAATGAAGGTATTATTTTCCCTAATTTAAAGAACACTGCAGAGGGGCTAGGAATGTTTGATATCTTGTTTTGGGTGGTGACTGGCTCAGCTTTACTCATTAAGTTGCAGAAGGAAGAAGATAGATTTGAAAGCTGTTTAGGAAGGTATTGAGGACGTGGTGACTGGATGTGCTGTACAAGTAGTCGGGGTGCTAGCTGGCAGCTGTTCTTCACCGTGTTCCATAATGCTGGGCACTGATTTTACTGTCAAAGGGATACATGAAAAGACAGATTCGAACAGACTCTCAGAGATTTCCTTGAGATTGTCTTAAATTCCTACTGGAATCATTCCACAACACTGTTTATTTTCTTTCAGTAAGATTTTCTCCCCATTGTGTGCCAACACCCATTATGTTGCACAGAATTATTAATCATCCATGTGGAATTTTATGTTTATAAAGTCTCTGAAAAAAATCAACCTTTTCCCCTGCCCCCACCAGCTGAGCTCACAGACCATGGCCCTCTCTCCGGACATGTACAAACCAGTCTGATTTTTTTTGGTTTTGGGTTACCGGGCCAAGTTGTTAAACTGACTCAACCTGCCAGTTAAATACCTGAGAATTCAGGGAAAACTAGTCAAACTCTTTTAAATCAATCCCAGACACAGAGCCAGGTCAGTGTTTCCTTGGTGACTGCAGAGCATGTGCTGATGTCCCCAAAAGAGACCACAGTTGCAGGGTGAGGTGATGACATTGGGGGTATGATGTTAGCTCTCTTGAACTCTAAGTCACCACCTATGAGTGTATGCAATGTAGTAATGACTGTTTCAGACATGCTGAATATATAGTTTGACTCAGCATTGATGGGAAGAGCCTCAGTAGACAATGAATGAATAGGACCTGAATGTGTATCACATTATGAAACCAGGCCTGTGGAAGCATGTTTCCAAAACAGGTTAGAGACTTGCTTCCCCTAAAATCTTGTCCATCTCAGTCAGAGATATCACTGTCCACCTGGTTACTCAGGCCGAAAGCCTCTGCGTCAACCTCTCTTTCCCTCACCTTCCCCACCCCACCCCCTGCCACCATATTTAATGCGTCAGCCAAGCTCTAGCTTCCCAATACCTGTATCCTCAAATACAATTATCAATTATCACCACATCCACTAGCATTACTCTATCCCAAGCCACCTGACGCTTCTACCTGCAGAATTGCAATAGTCTCCTACCTTATTGATAGATTTAACAAAAACAATTTTTTTAATTCCTGGAAAAAAAAATACCGTAACAAAATCAGTGACGAATGACTAAACAGGAAAAATACTACACATACAACCAAATTTAGATTCCTTCATATATAAAAAGCTAATAGAGATTATTATGAAAAAATAAATATTTAAATAGAAAATTGGCAAATTATCCAAATAGTTTGTAAAAAATAGGAAATATAAATCATTCATAAGCAAATGATATGATGCTTAATTGCACTCTAATGAGAGAAATAGAAATTCAAAGTGGCATGAGATGCTGTTGACACTTGTAAGGTTGGAAAAATTCAGAAAATTTAGTAATGTCCTGATGGTGATGGGAGGACTAATACTGGTGGGAAGGCAAATTGGTCCATCCTCTTTGGAGAGCAATTTACAAAGTGCCACCACATTTTCATATGCAGATATTTTTGACTTGGCAATTCTACTCTAGGAGTTTATTTTACAGATATGTTTGCACATGAGCTTAAAGATGCACATACGCATGCAGTAACAAAAAGAAGCCAGCCAAATATACTGGGAGCTGGTTAAGTAAGTTTGGTATATCCGTAGAGTGGAATACTATGCAACACTGAAAAAGAATGAAACAAAACTACTTGGTATCGACAAGAGAAAATTTCCCAGGTATCTTATTAAGTTGTAAAAAACAAGATGCAGAAGAGCATACATAATATGCTATAACGTTTAAAAATATGGGTAAGAAAATGTACTCCTTGCATATTCATAGACTATTTCTGGAAGGAAACTTGTAACAATGGTTGCCCCTGGAAAGGTCACCTGATAATTTGGGGGAAAGGGGAGGAGACTTACTTTTCACTATATTTCTTTTTGTGATATTTAAGTTTGTACCATATTAGAGAATTGCCTTTTTAAAAAAAAAATTATATACAATTAAAATTTTTTTCTCAAGAAAACAGAATAATTTTATCTTGGTAATAAATAGTTAAATTCAGAAAGACAAAGAGAAAAGACTAGTTATATTCTGTTATTTTAAAGGAATATATTAGTAATACTTTCCTGGAAGTGTGAGGTTTTACCTAAAGAGATAATTATAAATTTCACTTCTATTATGTCTTTACATTTTCAGACTTATTATGTAAAAATGAATACCTCAGGCAAAATAATAGCTAATATTTAGAGAGTGTTAACTATGAGCAATGTGCTTCAAAATAACAATACTGTTCTCATCGCCAGTTACAGCTGAGGGGATGAAAGCTCAGAGAGATTAATTATCTGGCCTAAGGTCACACAGCTAGTAAGTTATAGAGCTGATGCAAACCTCAGCCGTCTGACAGGAGAGTCCACATTCTTAACCACTGTACAGTTTATTTATTGTGTTATTAATGACTCATTTGTTTCATACAAATAACACTTAGGGTACATAATTTCCAATTCAAAACTGATACTTATCAGAAAAAGAATCTAACCTTAACTACAGGAAGTAAAAACACAAATGTTGTAGATACTTAAGTCCTATAAATGAAGTTATAATATTGTTTCTGATTTTATGACAACTCAGAAAGATAAAAATATAGTGTTTTAATACATTTGAACAATGACTGGGGCTTTCCTGGTGGCACAGTGGTTAAAAATCCGCCTGCCAATGCAGGGGACACAGGTTTGAGCCCTGGTCTGGGAAGATCCCACATGCCACAGAGCAACTAAGCCTGTGCACTGCAACTACTGAGCCTGTGCTCAAGAGCCTGTGAGCCACAACTACTGAGCCCACGTATCACAACGACTGAAAACTGTGTGCCTAGAGCCCGTGCTCCACAACAAGAGAAGCCACCGCAGTGAGAAGCCCGTGCACCGCAACAAAGAGTAGCGCCTGCTCAACGCAACTAGAGAAATCTCACAAGCAGCAATGAAGACCGAACGCAGCCTAAATAAATAAATAAACAAATAAATAAATAAATAAAAAACGATGACTGGAAAATAGAGCCACTGGGTTCTATATACTGTACATACCATTTTTTGTGTGTTTAGATACTTGACCTTCACAAAACCTTAAAGTAATAAATAAGATGTTTTAAGTCAGTGTCAAGGGTTGAATTGTGCCCCTAAAAGATATGAAGTTGTAAGCCCCCCTTATGAGTTAAACTATATCCCCTCAAAATTCGTATGTTGAACTCGTAACCCCTATTAATCTCAGAATATGATGGTATTTGGAGAAAGGCTTTTTACCGAGGTAATCAGATTAAAGTGAGGTCATAGGATGAGCCCTAATCCAATATGACTGGTGTCCTTATAAAAAGGGGAAATTAAGATACAGAAACACACATGCACAAAAGGATGACACTATGAAAAGACACAGGGAGAAGACCGCCATCTACAAGCCAAGGAGAGAAGCCTAGAACAGATCCATCCCTCACAGCCACAGCAAACACCTCCCTCCCAACCTGTGAACATGACCGAATTGGGAAACAGGTCCTTTGCAGATACAATCAAGTTAAAATGAGGCCATACTCATGAGGTTATGGTCCCTCATCCAATATGACTGGTGTCCTTAGAAGGAGAAGAAAAGATACACAGACACAGGGAGAACCCTGTGTGAAGTCAGAGATAGAGACGAGAGATGTGTTTACAAATCAGGAGATGCCAAGGATTGCCAGCAACAGCCGAAGCCAAGAGAAAGGCATGGAACAGATTCTTCTCCAGAGCCTTCAGAGGGAGCGTACCCTGCCCGACACCTTGATTTCAGACGTGTGGCCTCCAGAACCATGAGAGAAGATATTTCTGTTGGTTTAAGCCACTCGGTACTCGCTGCAGGGGTACTTGCTACAGTAGACCTAGGAAATGAATACCGTCAGAATCCCCACAGTCAGGTTGGTGTGGGAGTGGCTTCGTAAGCAAGGGCTCACAGGTGAAACGATGAGAGAGAGAGCGGTGTGGGGAGCAGAGCGCGAAAAGGAGAGTAAGGCTGCTCAGCCAGGTTCCACAGGTGGTGATGTCCCAACCCTGAGGGCGGCTCAAGTGTAAGCGATGCCCTGGGGTGGGCTCACCCGAGGCAAGGGAGCTAGGGTTCCTGCCCCAGCGCCCCATCCATTACAGGCTGTAGACCACGCCAAGGGCCTCCACCTGCAGGCAAGTGGGGTCCAGTAACTAGAAGGTAGTTCTCCGTAAAGGTGCAGCACACTTTGCTTGTTGAAATCAAAAGCACCCCCAAAAGGGAAAGACAAAAATGGTAAAAATGGATGGGAGGGGATCAAGGCGGGCCACCAGCATCATCCAACACATCAAACTATCTGGTCTGTGATATCTGGAGTCCAGAAGCTGGCTGCTAACTCCAGTCCTGCTATAAACATATAAATACTTCTGGTTTGGGTGGTAAACAGCCACAGCCTTGGGCCCCCGCTTCCCCGCTGCTACTTTGGTCCCATCCCTGGAACCCCTGGACTTCCCTACAATCCAGCAACTAAAATGCTGGGCACAGAGGGTGCTCACCAAACACTATGGCCGGTGTTCTTTCTTTTCTTCTTTTTTTAAAAAAATCTTTTTATTTATTTATTTGTTTGTTTATTTTTGGCTGCATTAGGTCTTCATTGCGCGCACGGGCTTTCTCTTGTGGTGGCGAGCGGGGGCTACTCTTCGTTGTGGTGTGCAGGCTTCTCACTGCGGTGGCTTCTCTTGTTTCAGAACATGGGCTCTAGGCATGCGGGCTCAGTAGTTGTGGCTCGCGGGCTTAGTTGCTCCGCGGCATGTGGGATCTTCCCGGACCAGGGCTCGAACCAATGTCCCCTACACTGGCAAGAAGATTCTTTTTTTTTTTTTAGTGGAGTTTTTTGTGTGTGTGTGTGTGGCTGAGTTGGGTCTTTGTTGCTGCACGCGGGCTTTCTCTAGTTGTGGCGAGTGGGGACCACTCTTCACTGCAGTGCGCGGGCCTCTCATCACGGTGGCTTCTCTGTGGAGCACGGACTCTAGGCATGCAGGCTTCAGTAGTTGAGGCTCACGGGCTCCAGAGCGCAGGCTCAGAAGTTGCGGCACATGGGCTCAGTTGCTCCGAGGCACATGGGATCCTCCCGGACCAGGGCTCGAACCGTGTCCCCTGCACTAGCAGGTGGATTCTTAACCGCTGCGCCACCAGGGAAGCCTGGCAAGCAGATTCTTAACCACTGTGAAGTCCCCAGTGTTCTTTCTAATTAGTCAGTTATTAAGATTTTGACTATCATTCCCCAGATTAAGCACCTGCTAGGTACCTAATCCAGTGATCGGAACTGTGAGGGACAGAAATTTTAGATAATACCTGCCTTCAAGAAGTTTAAATTTGAGGTGAAAACAGATACAGATTAAATAATCAGGAATAATTATGTGCTAAACTCTGTGTCTCAGAGTTTTGGGGTGCTATTTGGGCTGCTATAACAAAAATACCATAGACTGGGTGACTTAAACAACAAATTATTCTTTTTAAACATGTGTATACTGCAATTTTATTTCAATCGCACAAACGAAGTTAGCATGTAGGAAGCTTAAATGAAACAGTACTGTAAAAATAGCAGGGAACCAAAAAATCTAAAACGGAAGTACACCTAAAGCATGAGAATTCAACATTCATTAGTGTTTCATCTTCTTATTTGATTGACACTTGATGTTCGCAAATTTTGAAACAGACTTTGAGATCGTGATGACTATTTGAAGAGATTTCAGCACCAGCACTAAGATTTGAACATTCAGTTGGTTTGCAGTTGATTTGTTAGCCAGTTACATAATATATAGTACAGATTTGTCACAGGTCAGATCACAGTGTTGAAGGAAAGAGGTACCTTCCTGTAATTAGACAGGATCTCCTAAACTGCACTCAGCTTAAGACATCCAATGTACAAGAGCATGAAAGCCATCATAATAATGTCGCTTCAAGGAACATAGTTTTGATAAGGAAAATAACCTAAGCTTCTGTTTCCCATTTTAATTACTGAAATCTCTTAACAATGACAAAACTGTCACATAGGACAGTAAATGTATACAGTAGTTCAATCAAACTTCTTAGAAAGAACACATTTAGCAATCTGGGATAATGCAGGATGACAGGAAATGTAATGTGATTCAGTATTGGTTCTTTTTGTCATTTTACACAGACATCATGTTAATATTAGATCAAGGCACAAAACTTTAGTGCATAAACCAGTTTCTTTTTTAAGATCTAGCATTTTTTAATAGATATTTATTGGAGTCTAATTGCTTCACAATGGTGTGTTAGTTTCTGCCGTAGAACAAAGTGCATGTACATATATCCCCATATCTCTTCCCTCTTGCGTCTCCCTCCCACCCTCCCTATCCCACCCTGCTAGGTGGTCACAAAGCACAGGGAGCTGACGTCCCTGTGCTATGTGGCTGTTTTGAGTTCCACAGTAAGATATAATTCACGTGAAGCTCAGAATCATGTTTCA
The DNA here is from genome assembly GCF_039906515.1 of Pseudorca crassidens. NCBI lineage: Eukaryota > Metazoa > Chordata > Mammalia > Artiodactyla > Delphinidae > Pseudorca > Pseudorca crassidens. The sequence continues at coordinate 12,209,794 of NC_090313.1, forward strand.
GACCATTGAACTTACCAAAGTTAAAATATAAATAGCTGAAGACATGATGTAAAAGATGAAGTACTTGGTTCTGTTAACGTATTTACCAATTAAAGCCACAAAATATTCCTCATTATTATTCATGCAAATAATTGAGAAAAAAAGATAGTGCAGAAATTAACTTTAAGTAAAACATTATTCCTTCCCTTCCTCCCACTCCCCTATACTCTGCAAAATCTTTTCCCTGGGACTAGGCCTTGAAAAGGCCACTACATATTAGTTTGACATGCATTACTGTCTGCAATTAAAAAAGCTAATTTGGGGACTTCCCTGGTGGTCCAGGGGTTAGGACTCTGCACTTTCACTGCCAAGGGCGCGGGTTCAATCCCTGGTTGGGGAACTAAGAACCCGCAAGCTGTGTGGCACGGCCAAAAATAAAATAAAATAAAACAAATAAAAAAGCTAATTTTGTGGTAGTTGTAATTACATTATAAAAATGTCCACACACATAAATCTAAAAAAGGTTGAAAACCTACAGTAAATCTACAATATATTGTTTTACATTTGACCACTGGTTTGTGTTATGTAGGAGGCACAGATTTGGTAAAGCATTTGTAACAATTTAGGAAGGCATCTACATCTTTAGATTCTGGACGAATTTTATGTTTGAATCTACAAAATTGCATGAAGTCTAACTTGAGAGATTTACTATCGTTCTAAAATTCCTCACTCTGGATAAATCATTTTTAGGACACTTTCTTATAAATATCACCCTGTGAAAGCACATACCATTCCATTTGTTCCACATCTTATGATCTTAACCTGTGTAGGGCTGACCTCATTTATTCATGGAATATTGAATATGATAGGAAGACAAACCTGAGAGAAACATTTACAATACAATAGCGTTAACTTGCGAAATTCTTCATCAGCTTTCTGTGAAAAAAACTTCTCAAGCCTTTCTCCTCTTTATCGTAGTGTGGATTGTGGAAAATGTGGGATTTTTCCTCTTGACATGAAAATATTTCAAAGCATGGCGATCTTGCCTGACAGGTTTAGTATTTTCTGCATAACTGATACAGGAACTCCTGTATGACTCCCATCCTGTTGTAAAGGTCAGAAAAAAGCAGCAAACTGGGAGGGAAATAGCTTATCGCCAGAGTAGTCATGTCTGAAGGCTTTCAAAGTACGTTGGTTTTTCCCTCCTTCCGACTGTTGTCTCCATTTTCTTCTTACAGCTCACAAAATGTAGGTTGTTGTTAACAGTTGTTCTTTGTAGGGTTTTTTTTTCCTTCTCCAGATTAAAGTCCTATCTCTCCTTAGTTTGTTTCTCTATGCAGTATTTGATTTGCTCAGTTCCTGCCTGATTGCATCAACGAGCTCATTTTTTAGCTTAGTTAATTCTTTTCTCATTTCATCTAGAATGTCCTGCTTCCGCCTGGACTCCGTTCCCCTGGGCTGCGAAGAAGGTGCAGATTTTGGTCTGGAAATAACAGGTGACTTGCTGCCATTCATTGTATTTGTTCTTTCCCAAGGTTTTCTTGTTAGTTCAGGTGTTCAGGTACTTGTTCAGGTTGTTCAGATTGTTCAGGTACTTGTTGAAGAGGCCTTAGAAGTTACAGGCTCTGAATCTTCATTTTTGTCCTCTTTTTGTTCTGTTTCTATTGTTGATCCTTTTTCAGCAGTTCTTCTCCTCCTGGCCAGCAGGGCACTCATTTCTTGCATTAAACCACTACCCCTTAAAGGAAGGGGTCCCTTTCCTTATCTGTTTTAGATAAGGCCGAATTCACACCAATGAATTGGGAAAGAGGCATCTTCCATTCATGACACTTTACGAAGTTTTGCTCCAGCAATTGCAGCTGCAAGTCCAGTTAAAGGGCAGTTGTCTTCAGATGTGGATCCCGAGAAAAATCCAGATGCAGGGAGGGGAGGGGCAGGTGGTGGAGGAGGAGGGGATACTTGATTAGGAAGTGGTGGTGGAGGAGGCGGAGGCCCAAGGACCAGGACGGAAGTGGAGAGGGGGAGGGGGGCCTGGGGGAGGAGGGAGCGCAGCTGATGCCTGGGCAGGACATGGTGGGAGTGGAGGAGGGGGTGGGGGTGCAGGTGGTCCCAAGACAATGCCCTGTCGGGCTGGAGTCTCTGCCGGCTGAGAGGCGGCCTGCAAGCCTGGCTCAGAAGCAGAGGAGTCTCCCCGCAAAGAGTTTGGAGAAGTCTCCTCAGAAGTCTCCTCAGAGGCAGCATTTGATATTCTTTCCAGCTGCTCCCTTTCTAGCTGCTCTTGTGGCTCTCGTTCTGGCCTTTCCCGGGCCTGTCTCTCCAGCCCCTCCCTCTCTCTCTCCAGCTGCTCCTGTTCTAGTCGCCCCCTCTCCAGCCTTTCCCTTTCTAACCTCTCCCTCACCAATCTCTCCCTTTCCATCCTTTCTCTCTCCAGCCTTTCCCACTCCAGCTCCTTTTGTTGTTGCTGTTCTCGAAGTTGCCTTCTTTGAATTTCCAATTCTTCCTGTGATAGGCCATTCTGAACATGGGCAGGTAGCTGTGAATTTTGTCTAGGCAATGTTGGCCCTGTTTCCTGTGAACTCAACACTTCTAAGGCATGCATCATGGCACTTGCGAACATTGGTGTTTTCTTTGCTGCCAAAGTTGAGACCATACACCTGTCTAGCGTCCCACCATTGGTGGAAGGTCTGTGTAGCTTGATTGTACTTCAACCCTTTAGGAACGGCACCGTTTATCACGACCTGATGGTCCTGAATCTTCCTGCCCACCACTCTGAACGTGTTGCTGCCTGTATGATGATATATATGAACTCTCCTGAACCCAGTTGAACCACCAGCTGGCACCCACTTTTTATTAGCATCATCATAAACCATCATTTTTAGGATTCTCTATGTATAGTATCATGTCACTGCAAACAGTGACAGTTTTACTTCTCCTTTTCAGATTTGGATTCCTTTTATTTCTTTTTCTTCTCTGATTGCTGTGGCTAAAACTTCCAAAACTATGTTGAATAATAGTGGTGAGAGTGGACAACCCTGTCTTGCTCCTGATCTTAGTGGAAATGGTTTCAGTTTTTCACCATTGAGAACGACATTGGCTGTGGTTTTGTCATATATGGCCTTTATTATGTTGAGGTAGCTTCCCTCTATGCCTACTTTCTGGAGAGTTTTTATCATAAATGGGTGTTGAATTTTGTCGAAGATTTTTCTGCATCTATTGAGATGATCATACGGTTTTTATCCTTCAATTTGTTAATATGGTTTATCACATTGATTGATTTGCATATATTGAAGAATCCTTGCATTCCTGGGATAACCCCACTTGATCATGGTGTATGATCCTTTTAATGTGCTGTTGGATTCTGTTTGCTAGTATTTTGTTGAGGATTTTTACATCGAGTTCATCTGTGATATTGGCCTGTAGTTTTCTTTTTTTGTGACATCTTTGTCTGCTTTTGGTATCAGGGTGATGGTGGCCTCATAGAATGAGTTTGGGAGTGTTCCTCCCTCTGCTATATTTTGGAAGAGTTTGAGAAGGATAGGTGTTAGCTCTTCTCTAAATGTTTGATAGAATTTGCCTGTGAAACCATTTGGTCCTGGGCTTTTGTTTGTTGGAAGATTTTTAATCACAGTTTCAATTTCAGTGCTTATGATTGGTCTGTTTATATTTTCTATTTCTTCCTGGTTCAGTCTCAGAAGGTTGTGCTTTTCTAAGAATTTGTCCACTTTTTCCTGGTTGTCCATTTTATTGGCATATAGTTGCTTGTAGTAATCGCTCATGATCCTTTGTATTTCTGCAGTGTCAGTGTTACTTCTCCTTTTTCATTTCTAATTCTGTTGATATGAGTCTTTTCCCTTTTTTTCTTGATGAATCTGGCTAATAGTTTATCAATTTTGTTTATCTTCTCAAAGAACCAGCTTTTAGTTTTATTGATCTTTGCTATTGTTTTCTTTGTTTCTATTTCATTTATTTCTGTTCTGATCTTTATGACTTCTTTCCTTCTGCTAACTTTGGTTTTTTTTTTTTTGTCCTTTCTCTAATTGCTTTAGGTGTAAGTTTAGGTTGTTTATTTGAGATGTTTCTTGTTTCTTGTGGTAGGATTGTATTGCTATAAACTTCCCTCTTAGAAATGCTTTTGCTGCATCCCATAGGTTTTGGGTCGTTGTGTTTTCATTGTCATTTGTTTCTAGGTATTTTTTGATTTCCTCCTTGATTTCTTCAGTGATCTCTTGGTTATTTAGTAGTGTATAGTTTAGCCTCCATGTGTTTTTATTTTTTACAGTTATTTCCTTATAATTTATATCTAGTCTCACAGTGCTGTGGTCGGAAAAGATACTTGATGCGATTTCAGTTTTCTTAAATTTACCAAGGCTTGATTTGTGACCCAAGATATGATCTATCCTGGAGAATGTTCCATGATCACTTGAGAAGAAAGTGTATTCTGTTGTTTTTGGATAGAATGTACTATAAATAACTATTAAGTCCATCTGATATAATGTATCATTTAAAGCTTGTGTTTCCTTATTTATTTTCTGTTTGGATGATCTGTCCATTAGTGAAAATGGGGTGTTAAAGTCCCCTACTATTACTGTGTACTGTCAGTTTCCCCTTTTATGGCTGTTAGCATTTGCCTTATGTATTGAGGTGCTCCTATGTTGGGTACATAAATATTTACAATTGTTATATCTTCTTCTTGGATTGATCACTTGATCATTATGTAGTGTCCTTCTTTGTCTCTTGTAATAGTCTTTATTTTAAAGACTATTTTGTCTGACATGAGAACTGCTACTCCTGCTTTCTTTTGATTTCCATTTGTATGGAACATCTTTTTCCATCCCCTCCTTTCAGTCTGTATGTGTCCCTAGGTCTGAAGTGGGTCTCTTGTAGACAGCATATATACAGGTCTTGTTTTTGTATCCATTCAGTGAGCCTGTGTCTTTTGGTTGGAGCATTTAATTCATTTACATTTAAGGTAATTATCGATATGTATGTTCCTATTACCATTTTCTTAATTGTTTTGGGTGTGTTATTGTAGGTCTTTCCTTCTTTTGTGTTCCCTGCCTAGAAAAGTTCTTTTAGCATTGTTGCAAAGCTGGTTTGGAGGTGCTGCATTCTCTTAGCTTTTGCTTGTCTATAAAGGTTTTAATTTCTCTGTCGAATCTGAATGAGATCCTTGCTGGGTGGAGTAATCTTCATTGTAGGTTTTTCCCTTTCATCACTTTAAATATGTCCTGCCACTCCCTTCTGGCTTGCAGAGTTTCTGCTGAAAGATCAGCTGTTAACCTTATGGGGATTCCCTTTTATGTTACTTGTTGCTTTTCCCTTGCTGCTTTTAATATTTTTTCTTTGTATTTAATTTTTGAAAGTTTGATGAATATGTGTCTTGGTGTGTTTCTCCTTGGATTCATCCTGTATGGGAATCTCTGTGCTTCCTGGACTTGACTGACTATTTCCTTTCCCATATTAGGGAAGTTTTCAACTATAATCTGTTCAAATATTTTCTCAGTCCCTTTCTTTTTCCCTTCTTCTTCTGGGATCCCTGTAATTCGAATGTTGGTGTGTTTAATGTTGTCCCAGAAGTCTCTGAGACTGTCCTCAATTCTTTTCCTTCTTTTTTCCTTATTCTGCTCCGTGGTAGTTATTTCCACTATTTTATCTTCCAGGTCACTTAACTGTTCTTCTGTCTCAGTTATTCTACTATTGATTCCTGCTAGAGAATTTTAAACTTCATTTATTGTGTTGTTCATCATTGTTTGTTTGCTCTTTAGTTCTTCTAGGTCCTTGTTAAACATTTCTTGTATTTTCTCCATTCTATTTCCAAGATTTTGGATCATCTTTACTATGATTACTCTGAATTCTTTTTCAGGTAGACTGCCTGTTTCCTCTTCATTTGTTTGGTCTGGTGGGTTTTTACTTTGCTCCTTCATCTGCTGCATATTTCTCTGTCTTCTCATTTTGTTTAACTTACTGTGTTTGGGGTCTCCTTTTCGCAGGCTGCAGGTTCATAGTTCCCGTTGTTTTTGGTGTCTGCCCCCAGTGGGTGAGGTTGGTTCAGCGGGTTGGGTAGGCTTCCTGGTGGAGGGGACTGGTGCCTATGTTCTGGTGAATGAGGCTGGATCTTGTCTTTCTGATGGGCAGGACCACGTCTGGTGGTGTGTTTTGGGGTTTCTGTGAACTTAGTATGATTTTAGGCAGCCTCTCTGCTAATGGGTGGGGTTGTGTTCCTGCCTTGCTAGTTGTTTGGCATGGGGTGTCCAGCACTGGAACTTGCTGGTCATTGAGTGGAGCTGGTTCTTAGTGTTGAGTTGGAGATCTCTGAGAGAGCTCTCGCCGATTGATATTACGTGGGGGCTGGAGGTCTGTGATGGTCCAATGTCCTGAACTAGCCTCTTCCACCTCAGAGGCTCAGTCCTGACACCCAGCTGGAGCATGAAGACCCTGTCAGCCGCACGGCTGCTGCAGGCATTGATACTTTTCTAAAGTCCTGATTGTTTTTGTTTATGACATCTCCGTTGGGGTCTGTAGAAATGATTATGACAGCAGACACAATGAGAGAGGAAAGTTAAACAAAGTTCCAGCCATGGTTGCTGCTTCAGTCCCTTCAGGAGTTCCCTCCAGCCATGGATGCTCTGTGCCCCGTAATGCCAAGTGTTGGGTGGTGGTAGGCGATATGATTATATCTTGAGTGTGCCCCTCCTACCATCTTGTTGTGGTTTCTTCTTTTTTTTGCGGTACGCGGACCTCTCACTGTTGTGGCCTCTCCCGTTGCGGAGCACAGACTCCGGACACGCAGGCTTAGCGGTCATGGCTCATGGGCCTAGCCGCTCCGCGGCATGTGGGATCTTCCCAGACCGGGGAACGAACCAGTGTCCCCTACATTGGCAGGCAGACTCTTACTCACTGCACCACCAGGGAAGCCCGTGGTTTCTTCTTTATTCCTCTAGATGTAGAAGATCTTTTTTGGTAGGTTCCAGTCTTTTTTAACGGATGGTTGTTCAACAGTTAGTTGTGATTTTGGTGTGCTCATGAGAGGAGGTAAGCTCAAGGTCCTTCTACTCTGCCATCTTGAAAGACTCCACAACAAATTATTTTTCACAGTTGTGGAGGCTGGGGAGTCCATGATCAAAACATCAGTAGATCCAGAGTCTCGTAAGAACTCACTTCATGGCTTATAGGTGGCTATCTTCTCACTGTGTCCTCACATGGCAGAAAGGCTGAGGTTGCTCTCTGGGGCCTCTTTTATAAGGGTACTAATCCCATTCATGAGGGCTCCACCCTCATGACCTAAACACCTCCCAAAGGTCCTACCTCCTAATACTATCACAATGGAGATTTCAATTTCAACATGTAAATTGGGGGAGGGGGTACATTCTGTCCTTAGCACTCTGCAGTCCTGACACATTAAAAGTGAACATTTCCTTCGCGGTCCAGTGGCTAAGACTCTACACTAGCAATGCAGGGGGCACAGGTTTTGTTTTGTTTTTTTGTTTTGCAGTACGGTGGCCTCTCACTGTTGTGGCCTCTCCCGTTGCGGAGCACAGGCTCCAGACACACAGGCTCAGCGGCCATGGCTCACGGGCCCAGCTGCTCCGCGGCATATGGGATCTTCCCGGACCAGGGCACGAACCCGTGTCCCCTGGATCGGCAGGCGGACTCTCAACCACTGCGCCACCAGGGAAGCCCGTTTTTTTTGTTTCAATTAATTAATTAATTAATTTTATTTTTGGCTGCGTTTGGTCTTTGTCGCTGCACGCAGGCTTTTCTCTGGTTGTGTCAAGTGGGGGCTACTCTTCCTTGCGGTGTGCAGGCTTCTCATTGCGATGGCTTCTCTTGTCGTGGAGCACAGGCTTTAGGCACGCGGGCTCAGTAGTTGTGGCTCACGGGCTCTAGAGCGCAGGCTTAGTAGTTGTGGCTCGCGGGCTTAGTTGCTCTGCAGCATGTGGGATCTTCCCAGACTGGGGATCGAACCCGTGTCCCCTGCATTGGCAGGCGGATTCTTAACCACTGTAGGGGGCACAGGTTTGATCACTGGTCAGGGAACTAAGATCCTGCATGCCACATGGCACAGCCAAAAAAAAAAGTGAACATTTTCTGGGAAAAAGAGAATGGTTGAGTCTACCCATGACCCTTAGATTTCTGTAAAGGCTCCAGGTTACTCATATTAAAATGTTATCAGTCAGTGGTTTTATTTATGCCATTCCCACCACTTTTACTATATTTTCCACAAATTAGTGAGCTCTTTTCATATTATATCTATAGACACAGCTAAATATAATACACGAGGAACCCATTAAATTCTGTAATCACTGTTTTCTGTAACAGGATCTGTGGCTATTCAAACTCAGCCAAAAGAGGCCTTCTCAGAGGAAAAATGAAATAACCAATGCAAAGACACCTATGATTTCCTTTGGAGTATTCCAGCCACATGAGTGGAAAAAAATAAAGAAGATGGTGGAAGACCCCAAATCTTCCCAGTGAAAAGCTGTGAATTCACTTCTGCTTTGGGGTCAGAGCTTGGCCACAGACCAAAAAAGAGGGGCATATGAATGAAACCACATTGGTTGACCATCTGGGTTGCATTTGGCCCAAAGGCTTACCTCAGTTTCAGTTTTCTGAGATATAAAATAAGGCCAAAACGGATCCATGAAAATTGCCTAATTGGTAGTATTCTGAAGGCCTGTTGGGATTCAAAGATGACAATTACAGCTAGAGAGTGATCAATTAGAACCCAGGCTCCAATTTAGGGTAATAAGCATCAAGGAGGACTTCTGTTTGTCTTGTTGGTATTTTGAATGAGCTCTGGAAAATACTTTGGGAAAACTATGAACCCCTTTGCATAATTTTACTTTGACATCTAATAGTTTTCATCATACATTTGACATTTCGGGAATATTATAAATATTGCTCTTTCAAATGTATCCAGTGGAATCTAAATGCCAGGCAATTTATTATTTACATCATCCATTTAAGAAACACAGATCATCTTTAACGGTTGGATAGTTCACATCGTTTCTCATTTTCCTTCAAACTCGTATTTGTTTTCCACTTCCTCCTTAGAAGTTTATCCTAATATAACTTTCTTCCTTTGGCCGCACCACCCGGCTTGCAGGATCTTAGTTCCCCGACCAGGGATCGAACCCAGGCCCCTGGCAGTGGAAGCATGGAGTCCTAACCACTGGACCACCAGGGAATTCTCTACATTTTTATGCTTTAAAGTTTTTATTGCTCACCCTTTCATAATACGTTGCAAAAAAATATATGTATATTTAATATAACTTTCTGTGACTATGAAATTGAAGGTGATAAAAATTTATTTTGTATTGAGTTGATATTATGATTACTCTTAGTCCACAGTTGAGTAAAACAACAAAAATATATTACAAACTTTAATAAATGATAAAGAAAAGTACAGTTTTATTGAAAATGTTGCCAAAAACTGGAAACACATAGGTCTCCATCAATAGGAGAATGGATAAATGAACTGTGGTATATTCACACAGTGGAATCCTACTTAGCGATAGAAAGGAACAAACTACTTATACATGAAACAACACGAATGAATCTTGAAAATATTATTTTTATCTAAAAGAATCCAGACACAAAAGAGCACATATTGTATGATTTCCATTCATATGAAGTTCTAAAACAGGCAAAACTAACCTATGGTGGAAGAACATCAGAATAGTGGTTGCCTCCGGAGTGGTTGCCTCTGGGGTGGAGTGGTTGCCTCCAGGGATTGACTAGGAAATGGCATCAGGGAACTTTCTGGGTGATGTCAAGACTCTGTCTTGAGGAGGGTTTTGTTACACAGGTGTATGTATTGTTGAAACCCACAGAATGGTCCACTTAAGGTTTAAGCATTTCATTGCATGTTGATCTTACAAAAAAAAATAATTGTCAACAAATATTGAATTCTAACATGCTGAAGTATTGGGGGTAAAATATATTGGTGCCTGGGGCTTCCCTGGTGGCGCAGTGGTTGAGAGTCCGCCTGCCAATGCAGGGGACACGGGTTTGTGCCCCAGTCCGGGAAGATCCCACATGCCGTGGAGCGGCTGGGCCCGTGAGCCATGGCCGCTGAGCCTGCGCATCCGGAGCCTGTGCTCCGCAACGAGAGAGGCTACAACAGTGAGAGGCCCACATACCGCAAAAAAAAAAAAAAAAAAAAAAAAAAAAAAAAATATATATATATATATATATATATATATATATACTGGTGCCTGCAAGTTACTTTGGAACGTATCTGGATTGATAGATGGATAGAATGGAGGACAAATAGATATGTGATATGGCAAGCTTAGTAAAAATAATTCTAGAATCTAGGCAGTGCGTATATGACGTTTACTGCAAAATTCCTTCAACTTTTCTGTATGCTTGAAATTTTTCATTAAAACATTTGAAAAATGTATTGAAAATGCTATCTTACTAAGATGGGTGTGAATATCTTCAATCAGTTCATATATCCAAGAATATTAATTCTTGTTAGAATTAATGCTAGTTTCAGCATCAACTTCATGCATGTTTTCCTCTTTTAAAAATGTAAGCTCTGAGAAAACATGTCGATAGATGGTAGAAAATGGAGAGAGAGAAAACAGTGGAGAGAAAGGCATCTCGTTGAGGGATGAAGAGGATCCACCCAGCATGGTGTGGAGAGGAAGGCACGGCTACAGAGACACTGCAGGAGTACAAACAAATGGACTCAACGCAGAGATCAAGATCCAGGACCCAGTGCCTTTAGGGGGAGAAGACAAAGACGTTTCTGGGCCACTAACGCTGAAGATCCCATCAGCAAACATAGGGAACACATTCTAGAGCAGAGAGAGAAGTCATCTCTGGACATTTTCATCTTAAGTCACCAGAGCTACATCCAGAGGGGAATTCTGAGTAAGAATTCAGAAGTGTGGGTATGAAGTTCAGAGGCGAGTTCAGGGACAAAAGTTGATTTGCAACACCAGTACTTAGCTGATTTCACTGCTCCGGTTACCCAGCCAAAGCTCATGCTCTATCAGGAGCCATATCCTTTGAATTTCGCCCATGGTCTTGGGAGTTTGGTACTTTGAAGGAACAGGGGGGATATCAGATTAAATCATCAAGAAAAAACGGGGGAGATTCTAGGACTCTACCTACCCTCCGGATGATTGAGAAAGAGTTGGCTGTGAAGAGGAGGAGAATCAAGGGAATAAACCCTCACTGAAGCCAAGAGAAAGGAGAGGTTACCAAAGGAGGGTGTGGTCAGACAATCCTGTTAAATGCTGCAGAGTTTAAGGAGGATTAGGACTGAAATGGGGCTACTGTCTATTGCAGAACAGCAGTTATTCTCCACCAGAGCAATTTTGACCCCCATACCTAGGAGAGTTGTGCTACTGGTATCTAGTGGGTAAGGGCCAGGGATGCTGCTAAACATCCTACACTGCACAGGACAGCTCTTCTCACAACAAAGAACTATTCTGCCCCAAGGATCAATAGTGCAGAGGTTAAAATCCCTGCTAATACAGCAACTGTAGAATTTGCTGGGATGAACTCATTTTCAAGTATTCTTATCAGAGCATGTGTCTCCAATAGGAGCTTAGAAAATGTGGTCCCCCGAAGTGAGAGAGTGGCATGGACTTACATATACTACCAAATGTAAAATAGATAGCTAGTGGGAAGCAGCTGCATAGCACAGGGACGTCAGCTCAGTGCTTTGCGACCACCTAGAGGTGTGGGATGGGGGGGTGGGAGGGAGACACAAGAGGGAGGGGATATGGGGATATATGTATATGTATAGCTGATTCACTTTGTTATAAAGGGGAAACTAACACACCATTGTAAAGCAATTATACTCCAATAAAGATGTATAAAAATATAAAGATAAGCTAAATGACCTAACACTTTAAAAAAAAAGAAAGAAAATGTGGTCCCCAATGTTGAGGCATCCTGAAGGGAATTATCCCCGTATCTTAGCCAGGGGGATAGACTCAGCTTTCTACCTTGTTTCGGAGCTTATTTCCCATTGGCTGTCCCCTTCTTCACTCTCTCTTTTTTTTTTTAATTTTTAAAATTTATTTATTTATTTTTGGCTGCATTAGGTCTTCGTTGCTGCATGTGGTCTTTCTCTAGTTGTGGCGAGCAGGGGCCACTCTTCGTTGCGGTGTGTGGGCTTCTCATTGCAGTGGCTTCTCTTGTTGCGGAGCATGGGTTCTAGGCACACGGGCTTCAGTAGTTGTGGTGCGTGGGCTCAGTAGTTGTGGTAAACAGGCATAGTTGCTCCACGGCATGTGGAATCTTCCCAGACCAGGGCTCGAACCTGTGTCCCCTGCATTGGCAGGCGGACTCTTAACCACTGTGCCACCAGAGAAGTCCTTTCACTCTCTTTTTTAAAATCTTAAACTGATTTAAGATTTTAAAAAACTGAATAATTGAATAATTTATACTTCCATGATCTCCAGTGAACCATGCCCCATCCTGTTTTCTACATTCGCACAAGCTCTCACTTACACATACACACACTATTTTGTACACATTCCCTATCCTCAACACATCATCTTATTTCTCTTGATTTTCCACCTAGAGGTCTGGTTGAAATGACCTGGAATCACCTCCTACTCCCTGGGTTGGTCCAGTTGCTGCCACTTACTGCTCCTTCCGCAGAACTGACCAGCTCATCACAGCCCCTTCACGCTCTCTGCTCAGGAGCCCTCAGTGCCCAGCACACTCTAAGGTTCAGAAATTATATGCTGGCCCTGAATCCTTGATGAGAATTGGAGTTGACAGTTTTCTGGAAAACAAACACAATTTGTCCCTTCTCACCTGGCCCTTTATGTCTTCCTCCCATAGAAACTTTCCAGTGAATTTCTATGTTGGTTACAATCTACTGGACTAAATTCTATATTCTTCAGTGCTGATTTTTCTCTTTCCTCATTCCTTCCCTGCTTTGGCTGTGAGACCAAAGAGCAATTTTAAAAAATGAAGTAAATACGTTTAATAGCTCTTTCCTCTCATTAAACTCCACAGCATCTCTTCATTTCTGCCCTCTCCCACCCATCCTCTCATTCTGGCTGGAAAAACTGCCCTGCATCTTCGCTGCCAAAGTTTGACTTGTTCTGGAGTTTCATTCAGGTACTTTCATTCTGAGTTTTCCAGCACTAAACCTGTCTTCTGAGAGGGCATTAGAAGAAGTAAGGGGTTCATGGCAGCAGATCTGTTCTCCTCGAACCAATGTATATACACATATATAGACTCTGAGTCCTCTGGCTCAAGAGCCAGGAGATCCTAATGTTATTATTGAACTTTATGTAATCAAGCACTGAGCACTGGCAAAAAGTACAGGCACAGTTTCTTGGGGATTTTTTAAATTATTTGACAGTTTAATCGAACTTGTTTCTCTTTCTTTGAAAATGTTCTAGAAAATAAAACAGCAGTAAAAATTGATTTTTCCGCACTGTTATTTGATACATCAATCTGTTACTTTCAAGTTTGCTTCCTACTCCTCTTGTAGATATTTTGATGAGTTTCTGTTAAAGCAGTAACAATTTAATTTTTTTTTTTTTTTTTTTTTTTTGCGGTACACGGGCCTCTCACTGTTGTGGCCTCTCCCGTTGTGGAGCACAGGCTCCGGAAGCGCAGGCTTAGCGGCCATGGCTCACGGGCCCAGCCGCTCCGCGGCATGTGGGATCTTCCCAGACCGGGGCATGAACCTGTGTCCCGTGCATCGGCAGGTGGACTCTCAACCTCTGCGCCACCAGGGAAGCCCAACAATTTAATTTTTAATGATGGGGCTTCCCCGGTGGCGCACTGGTTAAGAATCCTCCTGCCAAGGCAGGGCACACGGGTTCAAGCCCTGGTCCCGGAAGATCCCACATGCCGCGGAGCAACTAAGCCTGTGCGCCACAGCTCCTGAGCCTGCACTCTAGAGCCCGCGAGCCACAACTACTGAGCCCACATGCCACAACTACTGAAGCCCACATGCCTAGAGCCCGTGTTCTGCAACAAGAGAAGCGATGACAATGAGAAGTCTGCGCACTGCAATGAAGAGTAGCCCCCGCTCACCGCAACTAGAGAAAGCCTGCGCACAGCAACAAAGACCCAACACAGCCAAACAAACAAACTAGCTAATTAATTAATTAAAAAAAATTTTGTTTAATGATGGATATTTTATTGCCGGTCTCCTAATGCTCAGCTTCAACTTTCAATCTAGTGGTTTATTTATTAAGACATTGGCTCTTTTGACTATCTGTGACTCATTTCTCTAAGGCTCCATTCTTTTAAAATGCCAAAGCACAAGTAAGGACAGTTATATAATCAAATGATGGTTTGATAACAGACACCCTGGGCATCAGCCATGAAATATGCATTCAAGGATCAGATGGCAACAAAGGGAGAAAAGAGACCGGAAAAAAAACAGCAGAGCCTCAGGTACCTGTGGGACAGTAACTAAACATCTAACATCTGTGTCATTGGAGTCACCGAGCTTTGGCTGGTGGCAGACAGGACACCAGCGGGAGCTAGACAGTCAATTTTACTCTTTCCGGAAGACTTTTCTGAGATGCAGTGGTTTATCCCACCTGTCTGAACACATCACACAGGGCCAAGCTTTCAGCTGTGCTGCTTATGAAGCTCTAGGCAGCTCAGTGTGCCCCCCTTTATAATTATTCTCCCCTTCCCATTTCCCTCCCCACTGCTTCCGGGAGCGTGCATTCCCCATGAACATGCTACCACAGAAGATTTGATTCTATTTTAAAGCAAACCTATATCTCTTTATCTTTCTGGAATCCTCTTAGTTATGTTATTTCCCTTAGTTATATCTCTCGAGTTTTTTTTTCCCTCTTGTAGTTTCCATTTCTTTGTATATTCATTCCGTCTTTTAAGCTTTTGTTCTATTTGTCTTCCATACCACCAAGTTGGATCTTAACAGTGACAATTTTCTCTTAATATTTTAGTTTAAAGTGTTTTTAGTTCCAGAAAGTTTATGTGTGATTGAATCTTCTTATGTGCTCTTTTTATATTTTAATTCAACTTTTTGTCTGTCTCCTCCAGCAATTTTATTTCCCTAAAACTTAACTATCATGACTATTCTGATAGTTTCTCTGAGGCTACTGTGTCTTCATAAGGTATTTATATTGGTTTCCTATTACTGCTGTAACAAATTACTGCAACTTAGTGGCTTAAAATGACATAAATTTATTATCTCACAGTTCTGGATGTCAGAAGTCCTAAAATTAAGATGTCAGCATAACTTCTTTCCTTTTGGAGGCTTTGGGGAAGAATTCACTTCCATGTTTGCATTCCTCAAGTGAGTCCTGATCAAGTCTTCCATGTGGCTGGGTTTTCTTCAACCTTGGTTCTCACTGTAGTGGCTGAACACTCTGTCCCCACGTAGCACGCAGTTCCAGTGTCTCTTGACTTGTAAGCCTACTTTTGTAGCCTGACCAATGACTGTCCCTTTAGCCAGTCCTGTGGCTTCCAGACGTTACTCCTTGTCCGTTTGGATCATTATGTTCCCAAATGCAAGGCTGCCATGCCTCAGTGTCTGCCCAACACCCGTGTATTGCACTTAGTCCCCTTGGTTCCAGGGAGCCCCACAGATAACAAAATCCACGGATGCTCAAGTCCCTTGTATAAAATGGCATAGTATTTTCATATAACCTACACATATATTTCCCATGCTTTAAATCATCTCTAGATTACTCCTAATACCTAATACAATGTAAGTGCTATGCAAATAGTTGTAATTACAATGTAAATACTATGTAGATAGTTGGCACCAAGTGGCAAATTCGAATTTTGCTTTTTGGAACTTTCTGGAATTCCCCCTGCCCCCTATCCAAGTTTGGCAAATCCCCGGTTGGTTGAATCTGTAGATGTGGAACCAGGAAATACAGAGGGCTGTTTTTCTGGATTTCCTAAGTGCTAAGCGCTGCCTGGTTCATTGTCAGTCTTAGTCATCTCAGCAGGTGATGTGCTGCTGCACCTGGGTCCCCTCCCTCCATGCATCTTTCTTTGCTCCATGAGCATGTGTAGACTCCAGGTGCAGACCGCTCCTGGGCTGTCCCATCCTGTCTACTCCATCCCCAAGCTCCTGTTCTGATAGAAGGGATGTGGAATTCAGAGACTTCCCAGCAGGGCAGCTCCTTGGAGGTGGGGACCTCATTTTGCATACGCTCAACTGCATTAAACTCCTAGCTGTTCTGGAAAAAAAAAAAAAAAAAATCTGATTTTGTTCAACCATGTTAAACTCTTAGTTATTATGGAAAAACAAATCTGATTTTCAGATTCTCATTTTACCTCCAAAATATATAATTTCATCAAACTCCCCTTCACAAATGGGTCTTCTATAGCTCATTAACCACAAGATTTTGTTCTCTTATAAAAATATATCAGGAAGATTTGAGAGTCTGAAACTGTGATGAAGACCCCGTGTTGGCCTGAGTGTATGAGGAGAGTGGTTGGGAACATTTTCTTCCGGCTGTCCTCGTATGGCAGCCATAGAACCTTCAGCACATCTTTTTACAGTTTTTGTGACTCATTTCCTCACTTGTAACAGAGAAGTACTAATGCAGTGCCAACCAGCCATAAAGGAGTGTTATGAAAATTCTGGCCATATGATAATTAAAACTTTATTTCATATATGATTTTGAACTTATGTGTTTATAATACAATACTCTAGGGTATGAATATCTTATATTATTTTTGGCTCCTCTTGTAGTGACTAGAAGCTGTGAATTATATAGACCGTGATGGAAAATCACTCCCTGCACAGCACCCTGGACTGCAGTGTCCATAAAAGGCACCGTGCTGGCTCCAGAAACTGAACAATTTCATAACTAACCTGTGATCCTAGTTCCCTCCCCTTCACATCTGAGAGTGAACTGGCACAAAGTGGAGAAAAGTCTCTTTCTTTCACATGTTTTCATCTCACAGCTCCTCTTGCAGGTCTCCTAGTTGGAAAGCTATTTCTACATAGGAAGGTTGCTGTTCCTGGAAGAATCCTTTGTGGTTCTATGGTGTAGCTTCTCTCCCAATGCAAAAGCCCCATCTGCAAAATCGAGAGATGGCCTGCCCAGCGTTAATTATGTATGTATTTATTGAACACCTACTGTGGGCTAGATATTGTGTCAGGCCTCGCACATTGGCAGAGCCCCAGATAAAGACTCAAGTGCAAGTAGTTTATGTGAGAGAGGGTCCCAGGAAACACTGGACATGGTGGATGTGAGATAGGGAAGGGAAGGGAAGGAAGGCAATGAAGGGTCATTATCAAGCAAATTACCACTGTGGGCAGAGAACTCAATCCCACTAGCTAACTCTGAAAACTATGAATTAAAACTCAGAATTAACCCAGCTGAGGAGCAAGGGGATGGGTATTCATCCACCAATTCTCCATTGGTTTAGGGCACTTTCAGGGGAATTAACTGTCGGTATTTCTGACTTCCCCGTGCCCAGGCACAGTGTGTTCCCAAGGCAAGAAAAAACCTTGAAGTGGAGATTTTCAAGGTCAGCTGTAAGTAGCCTTTGACTCTGGAAGCAAATGCCAAGGGGTTTGGGGTGAGGGGCACCGATAACACCTGCTACATGATGTGGGGAAGATGGACAGAGTTAAGACCCCCCCCCCTTCTCCCTTGTGACTCAAAGGAGGGAGCAGGACGTCCACTGGTTGAACCCAGTGGTGTCCAGGGTGGGCGGGGCACAGGTGAACAGGAGAAACACTGGAGCAATGGAGGTGGAAGGTCTGAGGGAACATTGTGCAAAACCTGAGTCAAATCAGGGTGAAGATGGGCAGTGAGAAGAGCAACGGCCCCAGACGACCTCGGGCCGTGGGCCGTTGTCAGGGACCCACATGATGAGCCGGTCAGGAATGACGTGGAAACACCAGCCTTCTCGCAGCTGACGGAGATGCTGTTCCCCAGGGGAGAAAAACCCGACACAGGGCAAACCTTGGGCAAAGAGGTTAGAAGGAAGCAGGTAAGCTGGGCAGGGCTGCCAGCTTCTCTCTTCCATCCTGGGGGAGAGCTAGTAGAAAACACGTGTGTCAGGGAGCCAGGCAGAAGGGCCAGCAGGGTGAGTAACCAGGGGCAGGGAAGGTGCAAGGCTGGACCGCAGTGCTTTCACCAGGCCTGGTTCTGTTTAACACCAGTTACTCAGACCAGTGCAAGGGATGCCAGGCCAGGCCTAAGTCCACTCCCTTGTGGGAAGGAGCAACTAATATCCAGCTGGGCTGTAGGTTGTTTGGGTTATGGGATGTGGCAGGGCTGAGCGTGTACGAAGTCAGAAATCGTTCAGGGGAGCTGCTGGGTGCTGGGGCAGGTGACGGTGACTCTCCAGGGTAAGGCAGCTTGAAGAGAAGCACTTCGCTGGTTAGGATGTTTTTCTCTGGGTCGGACTGAAATCTACCTCCCTTGAACTTTTTCTTGGTCCCTTTGGAATTCCTTGATCAGTCCCAAGAAAGCTTTTGTCAACATAGTGCCTGGTCCATGGCAAACAATAAAAGCTCCCCTTTAGGTAGGTATTTGTGCTTTGTGAGATATTAGGAATGTTATGATAAAAATGTTATGACTAATGTCCCCTCCCCTGGTTTCAGCTAGACTGCTTTTTTTTTTTTTTTTTTAATATTTATTTATTTATTTAGGCTGTGCTGGGTTTTAGTTGCAGCACACGGGATCTTCGTGGCGGCATGTGGGATCTTTTAGTTGCGTCTGTGGGCATGTTTCCCGACCAGGGATCAACCCAGGCCCCCTGCATTGGGAGCGCAGAGTCTTACCCACTGGACCACCAAGGAAGTCCCCTCTGCTAGATTGTTTTATTCCTGATATTTCCAGGGAAAGAGCCTCTGCCATTGACACATGTTGGGTTTGTAGTGCTTTACTGCCAAGCTCCTGGTTCCTGACCTTCTACTTCCTATCTCAGGCTCCCAATCCAAGGCACCATCTCAGACAGCAACATCTTTCTCCTTTTCCTCTGGTCAGCCTTTACAAACCCGCCACTGAGATTTCCCCCATTGTGATGCCCATCCTCTAACAGAATTTTAAATGCACCCAGCATTTGTCCAGGTTGCCCCTCATTGAAAGAAACATGTTTTGCTACCCTGTGAACCTGCCATATCGACCAAAAAGGGCTTTAATTCATTTTATGTTATCTGAAACTTAAAGGAAAAAGAACTTTTAGACTGAAATGCTCTACATGTTAGGTGACAAAGCACGGTAACAGCATATAAAGCTGCCATCTCATTCAATCCAAACCAAAAGGGGAAGAAACACAACGAAACAACTGTCATTGTTTTAGCCAAAGCAGCACCTTTAAGAATGAACAACAATGGTGCACACATATTGGCAAGTCTGTTTGTGGTCACTTTGCAAATCTGTATAAGTGATACTCTTACATCCTAATTAGGATTTGAAACATTGCTCCTTTTATAACTGAAACAAGCTTTTTACTGTTTACTCTGCTTTATATAGTACCACTCAACTGCAGACAGGAGACAACTAAGTTAATCTACAAAGAGTAGAAGGGAATTGAAAAGTTTGGCTAAAAGAGCTTGTGTCTTTTGAGCTAAACATTTTCTATTTCATTTTAATTGCATGTTTATGGATTTCTGAGAAATTAAAAATATGTCCTCATTAACAAGATAGAAAGCCCAGAGATAAACCCATGCACCTGTGGTCAACTAATCTATGACAAAGGAGGCAAGGATATACAATGGAGAAAAGACAGTCTCTTCAATAAGTGCTGATGGGGGCTTCCCTGGTGGCGCAGTGGCTGGGAGTCCGCCTGCCTATGCAGGGGGCGCGGGTTCATGCCCCGGTCTGGGAAGATCCCACATGCTGCGGAGCGGCTGGGCCCGTGGGCCGTGGCCACTGGGCCTGCGCGTCCGGAGCCTGTGCTCCGCAACGGGAGAGGCCACGGCAGTGAGAGGCCAGCGTACCGCCAAAAAAAAAAAAAAAAAAAAAAAAAAAGTGCTGATGGGAAAACTGGACAGCTACATGGAAAAGAATGAAATTAGAACACTCCCTAACACCATATACAAAAATAAACTCAAAATGGATTAGAGACCTAAATGTAAGACCAGACACTATAAAACTCTCAGAGGAAAACATAGGAAGAACACTCTTTGACATAAATCACAGCAAGATCTTTTTTGATCCACCTCCTAGAGTAATGGAAATAAAAACAAACAAAAAAAATGGGACCTAATGGAACTTAAAAGCTTTTGCACAGCAAAGGAAACCATAAACAAGATGAAAAGACAACCCTCAGTATGGGAGAAAATATTTGCTAAAGAATCAATGGACAAAGGATTAATCTCCAAAATATATGAACAGCTCATGCAGTTCAATATTAAAAAAACAAACAACCCAATCCAAAAATGGGCAGAAGACCTAAGTAGACATTTCTCCAAAGAAAATACACAGATTGCCAACAAACACATGAAAGGATGCTCAACATCATTAATTATTAGAGAAATGCAAATCAAAACTACAATGAGATATCACCTCATACCAGTTAGAATGGGCATCATCAGAAAATCTACAAACAACAAATGCTGGAGAGGGTGTGGAGAAAAGGAAACCCTCTTGCACTCTTGGTGGGAATGTAAATTGATATAGCCACTATGGAGAACAGTATGGAGGTTCCTTAAAAAACTAAAAATAGAATTACCATATGATCCAGCAATCTCACTACTGGGCATATACCAAGAGAAAACCATAATTCAAAAAGACACACGCGGGCTTCCCTGGTGGTACAGTGGTTAAGAGTCCGCCTGCCAATGCATGGGACACGGGTTCGGGCCCTGGTCCAGGAAGATCCCACATGCCACGGAGCAACTAAGCCCATACGCCACTGCTACTGAGCCTGCGCTCTAGAGCCTGTGAGCCACAAGTGTCGAGCCTGAGTGCCACAACTACTCAAGCCCACGTGCCTAGAGCCCGTGCTCCGCAACAAGAGAAGCCACCGCAATAGAAGCCCGCGCACCACAGTGAAGAGTAGCCCCCTATTCCCGCAACTAGAGAAAGCCTGTGCACAGCAACAAAGACCCAGTGCAGCCAAAAATAAATAAATAAATATCAAAAAAAAAAGACACATGCACCCCAATGTTCATTGCAGCACTATTTACAATAGCCAGGTCATGGAAGCAACCTAAATGCCCATTGACAGACAAATGGATAAAGAAGTTGTGGTCCATATATACAATGGAATATTACTCAGCCATAAAAAGGAATGAAATTGGGTCATTTGTTGAGACATGGATGGATCTAGTGACTGTCATACAGAGTGAAGTAAGTCAGAAAGAGAAAAACAAATATCGTATATTAACGCATATATGTGGAACCTAGAAAAGTGATACAGATGAACCGGTTGGCAGGGCAGAAATTGAGACACAGATGTAGAGAACAAACGTATGGACACCAAGGGGGGAAGCGGTAGTGGAGTGGGGTGGTGGTGTGATGAATTGGGAGACTGGGATTGACATGTATACACTGATGTGTATACAATTGATGACTAATAAGAACCTGCTGTATATATAAAAAAAAATGTCCTCATTACAGCAGGCACCCACACCAAAGAGAAAGAACAAGCCACAAAGAGGGAGAATGAAAATTTCACAACAGAGAATTCAAAAGGAAGGATAGGATTGTTCTTTTTGCCCAGCCGAAAAAGAGTCAGAGGAAGTGGGCTCTCTCAGTATAGAGCATAACCTTTTCTTCTTCAGTTCCCATGTGGTTGTCCCCAACTCTCGTTCTTTTTTTTTTTTTTTCCGGTACGCGGGCCTCTCACTGTTGTGGCCTTTCCTGTTGCGGAGCACAGGCTCCAGACGCGCAGGCTCAGTGGCCATGGCTCACGGGCCCAGCCGCTCCGCGGCATGTGGGATCTTTCCGGACCGGGGCACGAACCCGTGTCCCCTGCATTGGCAGGCGGACTCTCAACCACTGTGCCACCAGGGAAGCCCTCAACTCTCGTTCATTTTGCTAAAATTTTTAATAATGTTAAATATCTCAGCAATGAATTTTCAATCATAATTTCCATTGACAATGTAGTTTAAAAACTTAAACCTGGAGAATTGACACACATACACATTCTCCAAGTTTAAGTGTATATATATATATATATATATATATATATATATATATACACACATATATATATTTTTTAAACACTTTCTTTTCCTTAATATTATTGACCCTGAATCTGAAGGCATATGTATTTAATGAGAATATATTTCTTTTATAAATGATCTTTCTTCTTTTCC
The DNA here is from genome assembly GCF_039906515.1 of Pseudorca crassidens. Taxonomy (NCBI): domain Eukaryota; kingdom Metazoa; phylum Chordata; class Mammalia; order Artiodactyla; family Delphinidae; genus Pseudorca; species Pseudorca crassidens. The sequence continues at coordinate 12,231,989 of NC_090313.1, forward strand.
CATTTTTATTGGGAACTCCATTTCCATTAATTCCCATTCTACCAAAAAAGGAACCATTTTTAAGGTCAGGTTAAAAGTATTTTTTCTTTTCTTTTGATCTTAATAACTGACATAAAAGTAGGTTATGTCCTACTTTTAGGAGAGAGCCTGTGCATGCTGAGGAATGCATGAAGGGAAGTTGCAGTTTAAAAAAGTCATTTGTCATTCTCTATTTTCGAAAATATTGAAAATATTAAAGCTGAAACCATCCCTATGTGTGATTTTGCTTCTTTTAGAGTAGAGAAACGTGGATTTATGACACAACCTAAATCCTAGAGAAAAGGTAATGACAACTTTAAAAGAAAAACAAGTTTTTCAAAAAATAAACAGAGTGAACAGTGGTAGATCTATAAATGAAGTCAAAAGAGAAAGAATACGAAACATCTGTTGCTAATATTCCTTTAGTGCTTATAGTAAAAATTTCCAAATTAAGTAGGTCTAAATTTTTAAAACTTGCTTTCTGAACTTTCATTGACAGATAGAAGGGGAAGAGATCAGAAATCTCAGGAAACCATTCTTGCCTTATAATTTTTCTCATTGTTTTTGAGTAAGGTAAGATTTTTTCTGACCTGCACCAACACTGTCAAATAAATTTTGTTTAGATTTTCTAAAGCAGGAGTTTAGATGGACGTTTCTGGGCTTGAAACCTGGAATGGAATCATCATAGAGGTTGACATAATAGATGTAAGAATGCTAACTGCATCTATTAACTCAAAATGCCTCCTAGGCATTACTTTCTTAATTCTTCTGAACAATCCTATAAAGCAGGTATTATTATCTCTACTTTACAGATAAGGAAAGGTGAGTCTTAGAGATTAAACAACTTGCAGAAAGTGGAACTGAGGTTCAAGCTGAGGTCTGCCTGTTTCCAGGCCAAAGTACCAAGTGACTCCCATGTAGGGTTAAACAAGCTGATAAAGGTGGCAAACAGGGTGGGGGAAATAGGTTCAAAGATGGGGTCTTTTCCTCTGAGGTATTAATGAATGGGTTTTTGAGTCAAAATTTGAAGTAGGTGATAAGGTAGGAACTGAAGTAAATCGTTAGGTTAGGATTCAATTTAGGGCTGGCATTGGAGTTAGGATTTTACTGAGAGGTGGGGATGGCCTCTGTATTTGAGATTGAGATAGAGTTTAGATTCAGAGTGGCATTTGCATGAAGTACTGCAAAGGGATTGGAAACCAGCGGTGTTAACTAAACTTCCCTGATGACAAGAATCACCTGGGGAATTGTTGGAGCTACAGATTCCTGGTCCCTCTCAGCCTTGCCGGATCCCCTTCCCAGGAAGAGTGATACCATTTACAAAGAAGCCAAGGGTGGTCTGATCATCAGGAAAGTAGAGAAATGGGCACTGGTTGCAACTCTGGCTTCCCACTAGAATCGTATGGAGAGCTCTTTATCAGTACTGATGCCTGGGGCCCATCCCTCAATTAAACCATAATCTGAGGGGGGGGGCAGTTATTCTGTTTAAAAGTTCCCCACATGATTCCAATGGAAAGCTAGGGTTGAAATTACAGATAGATGGTTAGAGATGAAAAGAGAGCATTTCTGTTTTGGATTCATGAAGCTCTTTAGTGAACCTCTTCTACGACAATTTTTGCATACTGCTTGATTTATATATATTTGCATGCCTGTATATATATATATATAATAACACTGTAGCCTTGAAGGGCAGAGACACTAACTTTATCACCCACATACTTAGCACTGTGATATTGAATAAATATATATTTGCTCTGTGCATATAGGCATTCAAAGGATATCTTTGGCAGCTCTATACAAGGATGAGAAATATAGCATGTATATTACATGCACATTTACCCAATGAAGGGACTTCCTCTCTATTTGTTTTATGAATTGTCGAGATTCACTCAGTGTTAAGTAGTTTATTCATTGACTGGAGTCTAGGGAGCCTTGGCCCTCCAGGTCCTTATCTCATGCACAAGCCTTTCCTGGCACCAGCCCTTTCTGAGCAGTTCCTGCCTTATCTCTCCTGAATTCAGGCTGGCCCTTAGTTACTTGCTTGATCAATAGAAGATGGCCTTTGGGGACAGCCAATGCTAGGTCATAAGAATTCTTGCACCTGTGTTCTGGAGCTCTGGGAACACTCCTGGAGCCCTGAACTGCCATGTAAGAAGTCCACCTACACTGAGACCACCACACTCAAGAGAATACGTGGTGAGTCCCTGAAATTACGTGAAGAGAGAGAAGCCTGGCCAACCCCAGAAGAACCTCTAGAGAAGAATAATGTCAAAAGACTTAAAGCCCTCTTTAATCTGCCAAAGCACATCGTATGGACTTCCCTGGTGGCTCAGTGGTTAAGAATCCACATGCCAATGCAGGGGACACAGGTTCGAGCCCTGATCCAGGAAGATCCCACATGCCGTGGAGCAACTAAGCCCATGCACCCCAACTACTGAGCCTGCACTCTAGAGCCCACGAGCCACAACTATTGAGCCCACGTGCCACAACTACTGAAGTCTGCATGCCTAGAGCCTGTGCTCTGCAACAAAGAGAAGCCACTGAAATGAGAAGCCCGTGCACCGCAACAAAGAGTAGCCACCGCTCGCCTTGACCAGAGAAAGCCTGCACACAGCAACGAAGACCTAACAGAGCCAAAAATAAATAAATATATTTATGTATATAAAAAAACACATCATACAAAAATATCACTGTGATGCCCCATCTATAGTATAAGTAAAATAAAATTTAAGTAATTTATAATAAAATAATAAGTATTTCAATATTTTAATATCTCAAGCAAAGCACAAAATAGTATGTGGAAAGAAGAATGCATGTGTATGAAGAATCACTGGAGAATATAAAATTACAAATGAGGTTCAAATGGGCGTGTTAAGCTGGCAACCCAAATGCCACAGGCAGTACTGCCTTTGGTGATTTTTGAAGATAATAAACACATTTTCATATAGGTCTAAACAAAATCAAATTCAGTATCTCCTGATTTTACATGTTATGCACATTCCTGAAAAATTCAGTATAAATCAAAAGAGGGTAAAATCTGCCTTGTAGGGGACTTCCCTGGTGGCACAGTGGCTAAGATTCCACGCTCCCAATGCAGGGGGCCCAGATTCAATCCCTGGTCAGGGAACTGACCCACATGCATGCCACAACTAAGAGTTCGCATGCCACAACTAAGGAGCCTGTGAGCTGCAACTAAGACCCCATGCAACCAAATAAATAAATAAATATTTGGGGGGGAAAAAACCAAAACTGCCTTGTGTTTAGGAATTCTGGTCCTGGGTAAATGGGAGCAGATGGATTGGGAAAGAAAACCAGAGTGTGAACTACCACCAAACTGCAAGTGTTTCCTATTTTTGCCCCCTCCAGTACCCCCCATACCTGGACTCAAGGTCATCCAAAACCTAGAAGTGGACCCCAGTCATGGACAGAAGAGCTTCAGGAAAAGTTCTCTAGTTCTGGTTCAAGCAACTGGAAAGGGGACTCGTAGTAGAGTTTGGGGGGAAATCCAAGTTCTTTTTTTCCCTTCTTTTGTCTATTCTTTTGAGCCTTATCCCCCGACGCAATTCCAGCCACAGCAGCAGCAGTGGGAGCCTGCAGTTTCGAAAAGCCTTCCTCTTTAATCAGAGGAGCTATGATCCCAAGAGGGGAAGCAAACTCCTAGTGCTTTTTCCTTCCATCTCTTGGTCCTGGACGTGAGGACTCTTCTGAGAAGTGTGCAGCAGAGTGGGATAACTTTCAAGATGGAGGACCAAAAGAAGGAACTGCAGGGAACTAGAATGTACCAGCATCACGGCAGAAAGGGAACACCTCAGCAAATTTCATGATCTCCTGGGCTAACCTCCGAACTGCACACACATGGACCTGACCCTAAACAGCACACCATAAGCTCTGAGAACCGAACTAGGGGGTAGACCCTGGTCCCAGACTGGCCACTGGGGGGTGCACACACAGGACAGATCCAAAAAAGCACAGCAAAGACTTTGAAAATGGAACTGATATTGGAAAAACCACAAACAGAAAGAAGAATAGAACAAAAAAGAGGGTTTATAAATAGACTCACACAAATATGATCATTTGATTTTCAGCAAAGTTGCAAAGGCAAGTCCATGGAAAAAAGATAGTCTTTTTAGCAAGTGAGATTGGGGCAATTGGTCACTAATATGCGAAAAAAAAAAGTCAAAACAAACAAAACCTAGCCTAAATGTCACGACTTATACAAAAATTTACTTAGATTATAGATCTAAATGTAAAACACAAAACTACCAAAATCTTAGAAGGGAGCGTAATCTTTGTGATCTGGAGTTAGGCAACGTGTTATTTTACATGACATGAAAAACAATCCATTGAAGAAAAAATTAGTAACTTAGACTCCATCAAAATTCTGTGAAAGATGGCATTAAGAGAATGGAAAGACAAACAGTAGACTTGGAGCAAATATTTTCAAGTTACATATCCAACAGAGAACTTTTATCCAGAATACATAAGAAGTCTCAAACTCAACAGTAAGAAAACAACCCACCTTAAAATGCACAAAAGACTTGAATACTCATTAACAGAGGCAGATGGCAAATAAGTATATAAAAAGATGTTCTACATCATTAGCCATTAGGGACATGTAAATTAAAACCATGATGAGATACCACTACAAACATTAGGATGGCTAAAATTAAAAAACACTGTAATACCTAGTGCTGGCAAAGATGTGCAGCAGTTAGAACTCTCATACATTGTTGGCAAGAATGCAAAATGCTACAGTCACTCTGGAAAGCAGTCTGGCAGTTTCTTGTACATACATTTGCCGTATGACCCAGGAATCCTACTCCTAGGTATTCACCTAGATAAATGAAAACTTTTGTTCACACATAAACCTATACATGAACATTTCATAGCAGTTCTATTCGTGGTTGCCAAAACCTAGGAACGATCCAAATGTCCTTCAGTGGATGAATGGATAAACTGGGGTACATTCATACAATGGAACACTACTCATAAACAGCAGGAACAAAGAATTGATTCATGCAAGTGAAAATTATATAAACTTCAAAATGTCCATGAATATAAATAAAGTTTTATTGGAACATAGCCATGCTCATTAATTTAAATACTGTCTATGGCTGCTTTAGCAATCACAATGGCAGAGTTACAACAGAGACTGAAAGGCCTACAAAGCCTAAAATACTCACCTCCTGGCCCTTTACAAAAAAGTTTAGGTACCCCTGCTTTAGACTACAGCAAAGACTAGTCAATTATCACCTGAAGGTTCCCAAAAAATTGAGCCCAGGACTATGACCATGGGCCAGTATTTCCCATTCCTATTCCAAGGGTTTTTATTGAGCTACATCAGACCTGTTGGAACTTGGTTCTTAAAAATTTTTTTCCTACTGTGGTATGTAAACACTGGAAGAGAGAGGCCAAGACCATATGCAGGGAAAAAAAAAAAGATGAAGAGATGAAAGATGAACACTGTGGGCATTAATAGAACAGTAGAGCTGGGGGAAACTTAACAATCCTTTTATTTTTACAGTTGAGGACAGTGTGACTCAGGAAGTCTTCCCCCAAATTGCATAGTGTCTGATGTCTGCTAGGTCACGTTAGCAAAAGCAGTTTGTTCATCCCTCTCTAGAAACTTGTTCAGGGCCTTGACTCAGAAGACTTGCATTGAAACTTAACAAGACAATTAGGATTCCTCCATGAGCCTACAGCCTTTTGAAACTATTACCTCCTGGCATTGAGAGTGTAATTTTATTTTGCATTTGCTAAAAACTGTAATCATGAAGTGTTGATAATGCACCTGACAATTTGGATGTTGCCTCCGTTTAAAGCCCACAGGCTCCTGAATCTTCAGTTCACTTGTGAGATCCAAGACACATGGAAGGGCAAAGAGTGGTTGAAGAATAGAGATCAAATTCAAGGCACCCGAGGTTGTATTTTTATTTTCATTGGACAAAATATATTCTTTCTTTGTATGAACTAAAGGAAGTGTCCATGGTTGGGTTTCCAATGACTGCCACCCTCTGCCCCATGTCACATGGGCAGCTCCGGGTCAGTGTAGACCTGACCTGAGACTCAGCACCCTGGGAGGAGGAGAGAAATTCGGCAGCTGCCACAGGAGGGCCTAAGGAGGAGAAACATTTCCATCAGGCTAATGAAACCTGTCAGCACCAGCAGGGCCCCAGAGCTCGATCTCCCAGGACCCAAGAGGGGGAGGGGTGCTAACAGAGGAGGAGGAGGGGCCAGGAGGAAACAGCAGGAGAGGGAGGAGTTTGGCAGGAGGCAGTCATGAAAGGAAATAAAATTAAAATATGGTACAACAACTGGCAAACCGCTGACTTGGTTCTCTGGACTTGATCTGCTGCTAGGGTGCAGCTTCTTTGGGGCTGGTGGCAGAAGCAGGTTTGCCTAAGCTTTGGCGTCCTCTGTCCCCTCTCCAAGGACTTGGCAGGGGCCTAGCAATGTGTTTATATGGTCTTAGGTGTTTTGTTTTGTTTTTTTAATTAAAAAATATGGAAACATTTTTGAAAAGTTGAAAAAAGTCACCACAAATCTAACAATTCAGAGACAATCACTGTTAACATTTTGGTAAACACCCTTCGTACACACATAAAGACATCTGTCTCTTCAAATACACACGTACATTGATGTATTCAATTTTACATACTGTATATACTACTCTGTAACCTACCTGTCTCACTTATTGGGACATCTTGCTAAGCAAATAAAAATCACCTTTGCTTTTTTTTTCTTCCAGTTTTATTGAAATATAATTGACATACAGCACTGGATAAGTTTAAGGTGCACAGTATAATGATTTGACTTACATCATGAAATGGTTATCTCAACAAGCTTAGTGAACATCCATCATCTCATATAGATATAAAATTATGGTCTTAAGGTTTTTTTGAAAGATTTATTTGTTTATTTGTTTATTTTATTTATTTTTGGCTGCATTGGTCTTTTTTTTTAAACATCTTTATTGGAGTATAATTGCTTTACAATGCTGTGTTAGTTTCTGCTGTGCATTGGGTCTTAGTTGCGTTAAGTATTTAAAAATTTGTTGAAGTAGGATATTTTAACCGCAGTCAGTTAACCCCACTGTGTCTTTCCATCTCAACTTCCTTCGTGGACAGTTTTCAGATTTGCTAAGGGAGGGTTGAGTTAGGAATACGTTATATTAACTGCAATCGAGAAAGATGTTTGGGAACATTTTAACAAAAACACACAAGAAACTATAAACTCCTATTTAGACATAAGGGTAGCTTATTTTACATTCTTTAAATTCATTTACTAAAAAATTGAGAGAAAATTCAGGTAAAATTACTGGAATATGAAACAAAACAGTTGAGTGATTAAGTCAATAGATGTTATTCTGACATGGAGAAGGAAAGCATAACACAGACTTTCAGATCATACTAAAACCAATCAGTCATTCACTATGAGGAAGGGACAGTCTATCAGGAGAAATAAATGGTATTTGGATTGTTTGAAAATCCAATTAGTGAAGAGTTGTGAATCATATGAACTCATTGGAAAGGAATTTTAAATTCTTACAGATTAAACATGAAATGTTGACATTGATAAGGAGAATATAAAACTCTTAATCCTCCAGTACACTGAGGACTTTGATGACAAACTGGCTATTTAATATTGTCAATTTGAAGACATTGATCCAAAAATACTTAAAATACTCTGAAATCTTACAGCTCATCTATGAAAGTTCTTTGCTTCCTTCAAATTTGATGAAATCCAAGAGAGTTACAAGACATTACTAACAACTAGTTGCAAAGTTGAAATAAATCTGTTCTAAGTTATCAATAACAGAAAATTTCAATTAAGTATGCTCGAGGGAAGACTGAATTTTCTTTCTATACTCACTATAAAAAACAGTACAAAAATCATTGTCTTTTGAAGAGACTATCAGAATGTATACAGACAAATATTGTAGGAAAACAAGCATTTCAGAGATGCATGAGGAAGTTAATTAGTTAGAAACACTGTTATGTTTCTGGATTTTGTAATGTTTGTGGTATTTAGTAGCTTTAAAAATTGTAATTTGTGTGATTTTTCTTATACTAAATATCCACTTTTGTACCCAATTTGGTATTTATAATTTTTATTCTTTTTCTAAAAGAGGGCCTCTTGAAGTTCTGTAAGCTTTATATCTATTATACATTTTTTAATTGTGGTGAAATATACATGACATAAAATTTACCATCTTAACCATTTAAAAATATACAGATCACTGGTATTAAGAACATTTACATTGTTATATAACCATCACCACCATTCACCTCCAGAACTCTTTTCATCTTTCCAAACTGAAACTCTGTACCCATTAAACACTAACTCCCCATTCCTCCCTCTACCCAGCCCCAGGCAACCACCATTCTACTTTCTGTCTCTATGAATTTTGACTATTCTACATATCTCATTAAGTGGAATTCTATAGTATTTGTCTTTTTGTGATTATCTTACTTCACTTAACATAATGTCTTCAAGGTTCATTCATGTTGTTGCATGTGTCAGAATTTCCTTCCTTTTTAAGGCTTAATAATATTCCTTTGCATGTATATACTACATTCTGTTCATCAGTTCAACCATAATTGGACACTTGAGTTGTTTCCACCTCTTGGCTATTGTAAATAATACTGCTGTGAACACGGGTGTACAAATATCTCTTCCAAACCCTGTTTTCAATTCTTTTGGATATATGCCCAGGTGTGGAATTGCTGGATATGGTAGTTCTCTTTTTAATTTTCAGGTAAACACCATAATGTTTTCCACAGTGTGGAAGCAGCTGCTACACTCCACCAACAGTGCAGTTTCTCCACATCCTTGCCAATACTTTTTATTTTCTGTTTTTTGGATAATAGCTATTTGAATGGGTGTGAAGCCCTTTATATATATATATTTTTTTTTTTTGTGGTACGTGGGCCTCTCACTGTTGTGGCCTCTCCCGTTGTGGAGCACAGGCTCCGGACGTGCAGGCTCAGCGGCCATGGCTCACGGGCCGAGCCGCTCCGCGGCATATGGGATCTTCCCGGACCGGGGCACAAACCCGTGTCCCCTGCATCGGCAGGTGGACTCTCAACCATTGCGCCACCAGGGAAGCCCCTTAATGTATTTTTAAGTCATGGCTGGGATTGGTTTTGCTGGGTAAGCTTTTACACTGTTCTCCCCTTCATGGCCATGTCCATGGTCATGGTTAGAACACAGCTTAGCCTTTGAGTGCTGCTGCCCAGTACTTCTGTATCGTATTGGTTTCGCCTTTTCTTTCTCTTGAAGTCCTTGGTATCAGTTTATTCAGATTTGCTTTTGAGTGATCATAGATCACATCTTTTGGGGTTTATCATTTACTTGTTTTAGAGTTTACTGTATATACATACATTTCTACCCCGTTAGTCAAGAGGATGTGTTCTGCTTACTTGTTTATTCTACAATCTGTTGAAAACTTTAAGGTAGGTCTGTAACATTCCCATTATACTCAATGGTGATGCTCTTTCTATGTCTGGTTGATGTTAAAGCTGATACAGCTGGTACTACAGGACCTGTTGCTAAAACACTGAAAACTGTTTGATAAATAGCCATTACCTTGTAACCCTGAGCACCTCCCTACCACCTTGGGATCATATAAAGCGTTAATGGCTGATGGTGAAGGGGGCCTCCAGGACTGAGCTTACTTAGAAGGGCCTTTGAGCTCTTAAAATTCTTCTCGAATAAGAAGCCCCACATTTTCATTTTCCACGGGGCTCTGAAAATTATGTAGGCTGTCCTGAACAGATCATGTAGATTATGGCAAATTATATAGCCAGTCCTCAACAGAATCATTGCCCTTTTAGACACTGGACCTTTTTCCCAAGTGGAAAGGGATTCTGCCTTAAGGTTTCTACCAGGAACAATGTAGGGGAGGCCACGCCAGTCCTCTTTGTGCTAACCACAGATTCTCTTTGGCCCTGTTCCTCTGCCATTCATCCTGGCCCACATTCTTCTGGAGCCTAAGCCTGGAAAAAGGCATTTAGAGATCAACATTTTTCTGCTATGAGAAATTTTATACTTTTAAGAAGCATAACCCTTTTTTAAGCTCAATTTTTACCCCCGATTCTCATTTCTTTCATTGTCAACTGTATCCCCCATCTGTTTAAACTCTGTGTTTGTATTCTTATTACTATATTTCCTAGAAAAATTGTGTAAATTTTGCTAAATAAATCTTTTCCAAAGGAAACTGGCTTTTAGGTCATATTTCAGCTAGTCAGTTTTAACCAGGTAGACATTTTAAAATCATGCAGAATTCCTGCCTAATTTCTGCTTTATTGGCTCATTGAGAAGCCTTACCTACAATGGAAATAATTGAGGAGAAAGATCTTGTTACTTCCTCAGATATATTCTTGATACACAAGACCCATTTGAGCATGTTTGGAGAGATAAGTTATCTAGGAGTACATCTCTATTTGTGTTTCTATAGCTCATCTGTGACATGAACTTTAACTCACTTATCTTGCAGGAATATTGTGGGAATTCATTTGATAAAGTCAGAATCGTTTCAACAACAGCACTTTTAAACCAAACAATTATGATTATGTGTTCACTGTGATTATATATGATCATTATTTGATTACATCTAGTATAGAAATAATAACAGGTTGTTGAGATTCAGTGATATTAGACAATTTTCACTCTACATCAGTTGCCAGCTCTCTTTTATTAAATGATGACATGACAAGCTTAGACTTTGTAATACAAACTGCCACAAAGAATATTAACAAAATTCTGAACTGCACGTTACAAAATGAAAAATGAGATGAACAAACATCATTTGCCTTTTTGGTGTCAGTCAACCTTTGTAGTTTATGAATGGTGTTCACAAATTAGAGCAAAACTACTGGTGATGGGGCTTCCCTGGTGGCGCAGTGGTTGGGAGTCCGCCTGCCGATGCAGGGGACGCGGGTTCGTGCCCCGGTCCGGGAGGATCCCGCATGGCGCAGAGCGGCTGGGCCCGTGGGCCATAGCCGCTGGGCCTGCGCATCCGGAGCCTCTGCTCCGCAGCGGGAGAGGCCACAGCAGTGAGAGGCCCGCGTACCACAAAAAAAAAACAACAAAAGAAAACAACAACAAAAAACAACAAAAAAAAACTTCTGGTGATGAGCAGTTAAAAGGGAGGGAAAATCTGAGGCTAATTCAAAAAGAGAGAGAACTTGGTGATGAGAATATCTCCTTAGCCTTGAGGTAGGGAGTTTCATCCCGCAATCTGAACCCTCTCTGGGTGCGTAGTAAACAGCTCTGACAACAATTTCTTGAAAAATTTTATCATTATTTATTTTTTAAAAATTTATTTATTTATTTTTGGCTGCGTTGGGTCTTCGTTGCTGCACGCTGGCTTTCTTTAGTTGCATCGAGCGGGGGCTACTCTTCGTTGTGGTGTGCAGGCTTCTCATTGCAGTAGCTTCTCTTGTTGCAGAGCACGGGCTCTAGGTGCGCAGGCTTCAGTAGTTACGGCACGCCGGCTCAGTAGCTGTGGCACACGGGCTCTAGAGCGCAGGCTCAGTAGTTGTGGCGCACGGGCTTCGTTGCTCCGCGGCATGTGGGATCTTCCCGGGCTCAAACCCGTGTCCCCTGCATTGGCAGGCGGATTCTTAACCATTGCACCACCAGGGAAGTCCCTATATTCACCTCTTGAAAGGATCTCTGCAACATTAAAAAAATGCAATTTGTATTCCTTTTCCTAGAAAAATGGTGGCAAACTGTTGGTGCTGCCCTTTAAAAAAAGGTGGATAGAATGAATATGGCTGATAACAAATGCTAATTTAAAAACTGATGTCTTATTTTCCAGCTAATTTAATTTAATATTCTCCTCCTACTTTATTATTAGTCTTGTAGCAAAGTAACTATTTACTATAAAAAGGATAGTTCAAACCTGAAATGATGCTCTATGCTATAGTCTATTACAGTTCAATTATAAGTACTAATGATTATAAGAAATGTAGGAGACAACTGGATATTACATAATGATTTCATATTTGAAAGGGTATTGAATGATATCCTTTTAAGTGTTCTTTTATGACTTAAAAAGTTCCATTTTGTTGACATCCTATTTCAGAGTATATTGAGACATTTCATAATCTTTTTAAGAAATAGAGTTTAGAATATTTTTCAACTCTTTGTTAACACTTGACTCTTATCTAGAGAGTTTTAAAGTATAATCTGAATGTGAAGCCTCAGGAAAAAAAGATATTCAATAATTTTGGGGAAATATTATTTTTATGAAAAGTCCTGAATGGCCCATGTCTTTATATATTTTGAGGCAGATACTGTTAGGTGCATACAAGTTTAGAATTGTTATATCCTCCTGGGGAATTGAAGTTTTGAACTTTTCTCTTTGTTATTCTTTAGTAAATCTCTTTAACTCTGTAATGATTTTTGCCCTAAATCTCTTTACTTTGATCATAATATAGCTATGCTAAACTTTATTTTGGTTAGTATTTGCCTAGTATAATTTTTTTTATCCTTCTATATGCCACCTTTCTTTTTCTTTCTGATTTAGGCGTATCTCTTATAAACAGCATATATATGGTTTTTGCTTCTTAATTCATGTTGTCAATCTTGGTCTTTTACTGGGAGTATAAGTCCATTTATAATTATTGTTGTTACTAATATATTGGGATTTCTTTTTACCAGCTTATTTTATTTTTTCCATTTGTTGCACTTTTCCTATATTTTTATCCCCTCTCTTTTCTTACTTCCTTTTCTACTGAATCTTTTTTTGCATTTTTACTTTTTCACTTTACTAGTTTGGAAGAGAAACACTCTATTTATATACTATGAACATCCTAGACAGTTACATTTAACAAATTCTAAAACTAATCAGTATTTTCCTCATGAACAATATAAGAACCTGCACATACCATCCTGTCAAATACCATCCTGCTTTATATATAGTTGTTTGATATTTGAGGTTGATTTAAGCTCCACAAATTAGGCATCACTATTTTTTTCTGATATAGTATTTATTTAGATATGCTCACGTGTTTATTAGTTTATTTGTTCACCATCCTTTCTTCTATCTCAGATCTCTCATTTGGAGTAAATTTCTTCTTGCCCAAAATAAATCCTCTTTTTCTTGTATTGAAATGTAATTCACATACCATAATATTCACCCTTTAAAGTGTACCATTCAGTGGTTTTAGTATATTCACAAAGTTGTGCAACCATCACCACTATCTAATTCCAGAACATTTTTTTTTGTACCAATAAGAAACCCCATGCCCAACAGCAGTTACTTCCAGTTACTTCTTCATGTTCCCTTCCCCCCAGCTTCTGGCAACCACAAGTCCTTATTCTGGACATTTCATATAAATAGGATCATGCAATATTTGACCTTTTGTGTTGGCTGCTTTCACTTGGCATAATGTTTTTAAGGTTCATAGCTGTTGTGGCATAAATCAGCTCTACCTCCCTTTTTATAGCTGAATAATATTCCATCATGTGGATATACCACATTTTGTTTATCCATTCATCAATTGAGGGACATTTGGGTTGTTTCCACTTTTTTGGCTATCATGAATAATGCTGCTATAAACGTTTATGTATGAGTTTTTATGTGGATATATGTTTTTAACTCTTTTTGGTATATACCTAGGAGTGGAATTCCTGGGTCATATGGTAATTCTGTGTTTAACTTCTAGAGGAAGTGCCAAACTTTTTAAAAGTTTTGTAATTCTATCAGTAATATATGAGGATCCTAATTTCTCCACATCCTGTCGACATTTGTTATTGTCTGTATTTTTTTTTTTTTTTTTTTTTGCGGTACGCGAGCCTCTCACTGCCGCGGCCCCTCCCATTGCGGAGCACAGGCTCGGGACGCGCAGGCCCAGCGGCCATGACCCACGGGCCCAGCTGCTCCGAGGCATGTGGGATCCTCCCAGACTGGGGCACGAACCCATGTCCCCTGCATCAGCAGGCGGACTCAACCACTGCGCCACCAGGGAAGCCCTATTGTATTTTTGACTGTAGTCATCCTAGTGGATGTGAAGTGGTACCTCCCTGTGGTTTTGATTTGCAATTTCCTAGTGACTAATGATGCTGAACATCTTTTCATATGCTTATTGACCATTTGTATATCTTTGAAGAAGTGTCTATTCAGATCATTTGTCCATTTTTAAATTAGGTTGTCTTTTCATTGTTGAGATGTGTTTTTTAAATTTTTAAAAACTTTTATTTATTTTAAAATTTATTTATTTATTTTTGGCCATGCCACACAGCTTGGCTTGCGGGATCTTAGTTCCCTGACCAGGGATTGAACCCCAGGCAACCGCAGTGAAAGCGCCAAGTTCTAACCACTGACTGCCAGGGAATTACCTATAAGTGTTTCTTTAAAAAAAATTATTTATTTATTTATTTTTGGCTGTGTTAGGTCTTCGTTGCTGTGCGTGGGCTTTCTCTAGTTGCGGCTCTAGGTGCGTGGGCTTCAGTAGTTGTGGCTCGCGGGCTCTAGAGTGCAGGCTCAGTAGTTGTGGTGCACGGGCTTAGTTGCTCCACGGCATGTGGAATCTTCCCGGACCAGGGCTCAAACCCGTGTCCCTTGCATTGGCAGGCGGATTCTTAACCACTGTGCCACCAGGGAAGCCCTATAAGTGTTTTTTTTTTTAAAGTATATATTCTGAATACTAGACTGTAGTAATCAGGACAGTGTGATATTGGCAAAAGAACAAAGAGATCAGTGGAACAGAATAGAGAGACCAGAAATTGACTCCCATAATTATAGTCAGCTGATCTTTGACAAAGGAGCAAAGGCAATACAATCGAGCAGATTATCTGGAGCCAATATGAACCAGTAGCACCCCACTCTCATGTGTGTATCTATCTACTCTCATCTACTTATCAATCATCTATCTAATCTATCTGTATTAAAACCCATGAGTTCACACTATACCTCCAAATCCAACCCAATACCACAGGGTTTATTCTAAAACCCTCCTTTATATATTTGTAATTCCCTTCTCTGACAGTGAAAAACCTGGTTTTCATTATCAAGAATATATTACTTATTTGTTCAATGCTGGAATACACAGAAAGTCATCTCAGAATTGCTGACTGATACACCTTAAAAAAAAAAAGCCTACTTGTTCACATCTCACTTTTTTTTTTAAGAGTTCTTTTTGTCTTTAACCTAATGGTATATATTCCAAACACTGTGTTCAAAGGGTACTGGGTTTAGTTCATTTTATTTCCCCCCTTCAGTGTGGTTATGTTATTCATTTGAAATAGAGTTCTGTCCATTGGTTTCTGTTTGTATTCCATTTTAGGGTTTTTCTCCATTCTTGTTGATTTTATTTCTTTTCTCTTTGTCGAGATTTAAAAAAATATGTGAAACATTAACATAAAAAGTCAGAATTGTACAAAAAAGTATATTCAGAGAAGTGTCCCTGACTCCATGTTTCCCCATTTCTTCTTTCCCTCCTACCTTATTCCCACTGACCCCTTGAAGGTAACCAAACTTACAAATCTCTGTTTTATCCTTCTTATGTTTGTTTTTGAACAAGCACGTAGATACTAGTATATTTTCTTATTTTCCCTTATTTCTTACACAAAGGCAGCATACTTTAGATAGTCTTTTTGTTTTATTTAAACAATATATCCTGAAAATTATTTCACATTACACACAGATCACAGATGTTGATCGACATCTTTCTCATTCATTTTTACAGTTGAATAATATCCCATTGTGTGTATGCACCATATTTTACCAGTCTCCAATATTGACATTTTCCAAAATTTTACTATTACAAGTAATGCTGCAACGAATACCCTTGGGTGTAGTATTTTATTATCATTTGCGGTGTATTTTCAGAGTAAATTCCTAGTAGTGGTACTGCTGGTTCAAAAGGTAAATGCATATATAGTTTCGTTAGATATTGCCAAATTCCTCTCCATAATGGTTATATCACTTTGTACTTCTATCAGCCATGTGTGTGAGTGCCTATTTCTCCACAGCCTTTCCAATAGTGTTATGCTTTGTAATTTTTCCCAGTCTGATTGATGAGAAATTGTATATCCGTGTAGTTTTAATTTGCACTTACTTTATTATAAATGAGGCCAAACATCTTTTCATATGTTTACTGATCATTTTATGTCTTTTCTGTGAATTGTTTGGTCACGAATTTTGTCCATTTTCCTATTGGGAGTTTGGTCGTCTTTCCCCTTAAAATTTATTTATTTATTTATTTATTATTATTTTTTTTTTAGCGGTACGCGGGCCTCTCACTGTTGTGGCCTCTCCCGTTGCGGAGCACAGGCTCCGGACGCGCAGGCTCAGCGGCCATGGCTCACGAGCCCAGCCTTTCCGCGGCACGTGGGATCCCCCCGGACCGGGGCACGAACCCATGTCCCCTGCATTGGCAGGCAGACTCTCAACCACTGCGCCACCAGGGAAGCCCCTCCCCTTAAAATTTAAAAGTGGAGAATTTTTAAGGGCCTGCAGTTTGCCCAACTGCTGGGAATGAAAGTTTAAGTGCTTGCTACTCAAAATCTGTGCATCCGCAGCATCTGCTTGGGTAAGGAATTTGACATCAGTGGGGAGCTTGTTAGGACTGTTGACTTTGGGTAACACACCTGATCTTCTGAATCCGAATCTGCACTTTAACAAGATCCCCAGGTGATTTTTATGCATACTAAAGTTTGAGAAGCCCTGGTCTCAATGATCTCTTAAAGACCTCATATTTCATCTCCACTAGGAATCTCTCCTGAAAAGATAAAAGTGAAAGGGGATTATATTCCTCCAGTACCATTAACCCTAAGTGGTATCTGTAAACTTACTAGATTTGTTAGATTAATTGCGTACCTTTCCCCCAGATGCTCTTCCTTGAAGGGCTATGTCTTCTATTTATATTACCTAGTGGAATTTTAAAATGCTGGTTTTTCTAAAATTAATCAACCAGTGTTTTTAGAAAACAAGCATTATGAGAAATATTTAGACAATGAAGCACAGTATGATAGTTCTTAAAAAAAATTAAACATAAAATTATTATGTGATCCAGCAACTCCACTTCTACGTATATACTCAAAACAACTGAAAGCAGAGACTGAACAGATATTTGCACACCCATGTACACAGCAGCATTATTTACAATAGCCAAGAGGTGGGAACAACCCAAGTGTCCATTGATGGATGAACTGATAAAAAAAACAAGTGATACACACACACACACACACACACACACACACACAATGGAATACTGTTCAGCCTTAAAAAAGGAGAAAATTCTGACACATGCTAAGTGAAATAAGCTAGACACAAAAGGACAGATATTGTATGATTCCACTTATATGAGGTACTTAGAGTAGTCAAATTCAAAGAGACAGAAAATAGAATGGTGGTTGCCAGGTACTGAGGGTAGGGGGAAGGAATAGGTACAGAGTTTCAGTTTAGGATGATGAGAAAGTCCTGGAGATGGATGGTGGTGATGGTTACACAACAATGTGAATATACTTAATGCCACTGAGCTGTACGCTTAAAAATAGTTAAAATAGTAAACTTTACATTATGTATAGTTTACGAAAATAAAAAAACCCCAAATCTTTTCACCATTAGGTTGTAAGAAACTTCAGAATTTTATTGTTATAAAATTTGACACCTGGGCTTCCCTGGTGGCGCAGTGGTTGAGAGTCCGCCTGCCGATGCAGGGGACACGGGTTCGTGCCCCGGTCCGGGAAGATCCCACATGCTGCGGAGCGGCTGGGCCCGTGAGCCATGGCCGCTGAGCCTGCGCGTCCGGAGCCTGTGCTCCGCAACGGGAGAGGCCAAGACAGTGAGAGGCCCGCATACCGCAAAAAAAAAAAAAAAAATTTGACACCTAGTAAGGCCTTGTATACAAAAGGATTCAACATATTTTTTTAAATAAAATAAAGGGTTCAGCTTTCATAGGAAAAAAAATGAAGTACAAAACTAAAAGATGCTTATTTAAAAAAAATTCAATCAATGCAAAAATAAAGAATGAAAGCTCCCTTTGCCCTTCCCTGGATGCTAACACAGGACTGACTGCTCTTTACAGGTTACTTTTTATTTAGGCTAAAAACAGATGTGCTCTTTCAGGATACACCTGTAAGAGATTTTAAACTAATTAGGTATTATTAAGACACATACAAATCCTAAAGCAAACCTAACAAGGAAATGATGCAGTTAAGAGGTTATCATTAAAACATAGATAATGCTTGAATTATAAATATTTGGGCGTTGTACAGTCATTTATATGCAAATTTTCAAAACTGGCTGCAGTTATATTTCATCTCCACTACCTACTAGTATCATCCTTGGCAAAAAGGAAAGCTTTCTTCCTACAGTTTTGGTAAAACAAAAACGGGGTTACTCCCTCAAGCTATAGTAGATGGGTTTATCTTCCACCACACTTTAAACACCATCCTCCCCATTCCATGCAGCATCCTCACCTGGAGCTGATGCTCCTCCTTCTATAAAGGTGTGACAGCCTCTCTCCAGGAGTTGATGCAGTAAGAACTCACAATTATAGGTCCACACTGGCGGGGATAAAAAAACAAAACAAAAACAAAAAACCAGACTTTGGTAAGTGTACTACTTTCTGAGGACTGCTGTACCACAAACTGGGTCTCTTAGAACAAGAAATTTATTCTCTAACAGTTCTGGAGGCTAGAAATCCAAAATTAAGACATCAGCAGGACAATGCTCTCTCCAAAGGCTCAAAGGAAGACTCCTGTTTCATCCAGCTTCTGGTGGGTGCCAGAAATCCTTGGTGTTCCTTAGCTTGTAGATGCATCATTCCAGTCTCTGCCTTTGTCATCACAGAGCCTTCTCTCTGTGTCTGTCTCTTCTCTTCTTATAAGGACACCAGTTATACTGGTCCAGTATGACCTCATTGTAACTTGGTAACATCTGCAAAGACCCTATTTTCAAATAAGGTCACATTCATGGGTACTGAAGTTAGAACTTCAGTATGTCTTTTGGGGGGACACAATTCAACCCAAAAGTGTAAGGACCAAATTTCTGCTCAAAGTTAAACCTAAGAAATGTCCCATTTGTTAACTCCACCGGGAAGAAGAGGCTCTGCTCTGAGTTGCTGGGAAAATCAGTCTTCCTGGGCTTAGTTCTCATTTCCATACCTCCTTCTCTGTCAGAACTTGTCCTTGTTTAGGCATTGTCAGTGACTACTGTCAGCACCACGCATCATCCCCTGCTTCCTAAATGAAAATCTGCCAATTCTAGAATATAATGAGTCAGTAAGCAAGCACAGAATTTAGGAGTAGTAGGAATGGGTAAACTCTTCACTTTCCAGATATACGTGCTCTTTTCTGTGTTCGTATATTTCTTAAACAAAACAAAGCAAAAAAAGGAAATGAAGGAAAAACACCCCCACATTGTGTGCTTCTGTTGTTTTTAATAATAAAAAAATAATCTATTTGCAGTCTATGGAAGTAGATGTGGTTTAGAGAGTCAAGGTAACACAGTGGGGTAAAGATTTATGCTATCTGGAACTTCTTCAGGAGTCAGAAGCTCAAAGGTTAAAAATTTAGGATTCTCAGACTAGCATCTAACAGTTCAGGTAAGAACCGAACTGACATATCCCATGGAGCCCAGAGGTGTATATATGAGATGGGCATGGTCATATCAAGCAGCACAAGCTCCCCATGAAAGCAGCGCCTTCTGCCTGTTGGGGTCACCCAGCCCTACTCCTGGAACAGAAGCAGCCTGGTTCACATCTAGGCCACTCCCTCATTTCGCAGTAAAGGAAATCGGTTAGTAATTGTTTTTATAATCACACATGATTGTTTTGTTTATCTTCCAGCCTGTCAGGCTCACTTAGTGCTACAACCTGCACCCCAGAGCACTGGGAAAACAATCCAATCCAGCAAGCATTTATTGAGTACTGACTGCATGCCTAAACTCCAGGCTTATTATGGGCCAGACCTGCCCATTAAGTCCTGAACGGTGGTGTTTTGCTTTCTACACTAGATTGGTAGTTTTCCCACTTTAAGATTCCGGTATTTGACTTTCTGGCAGAGTGGGACGCCACGGGCGGCCTCCTTCGGAGCTGACGTCTGCTAGGAGGCCTCAGTGCACTTAGGTAGCACAGGCACGGGAGATTCCCCTGAAGGCGGGGTCCACAGTGCCCCCGCGCGCGCAGGTAAGGAGCTGTCTATCAGCAGGCGGTGGGCGTGGCCTGTGCACACCGACCAATCAGCAGACCCATCCTTAAGGCAGTCTCCCCGCCCAAACCACGGAGCATGCGCCACGGGCGCTACGCAAATTCCTCTCTCTTCGCGCGCCCTCTCCGCGGCGAGGTCAGAGTTAGGCTGCCCCGAGTTTCCTCAGAAAAGAGGAGAAAAGGAGAGGTGGGGCCCGTTAGGGATGGGGAAGGCGGAAAGGCGGTGTGAGGAAGAAGTTCCTCAGAGTCGTGGCTGTCGCTAGCAGCCGCCAGCTCCCGGGTCATGTTGGGCCCGCAGGCCGGCGCTTCTGGGTTTCCCGGGCTCCGCGCCCAGCGGTCCCGCCCGGCCGCGGAAGCGCGGCAGATGGGCACGTCGTGTCCCCTCAGCCCCTTGCAGGTTATTGTCCTCAGTTTACAGAGGAGCTGGGCCAGGCTCAGAAGTTTTGATGGTGACTCAGCAGCTCGTCCTTGCGGGCCAGGGTCTGCGTGACTCATCCCGGACCCTCCCTTCGGCTCCAGAGGCTTCCACCGTTCGCGCGACGCCTCTGGGGGCGGAATAGTGCTTTGAGGCGGAGAAGCGCCGCCACGAGTGCGCGCGGTGCTTCACGCCGGGTCCCGGGCAGGGGTGCTCCGTCCCGCTCTGCATAGCCCGGGCTTCCGAACGGCTCTGTGCTCTTCGAGTGCCACCTTCCTGAAACCTCCGTCCCTTCAGCAGCCCCAGGGGGGGTGGGCGTGGTGCCACCGAACCCCGACCCTGCCGGTGACCGCGGAGTCCCCAAGATGCTGGGGCTCCTCAGGCAAGGAATCCACGGTCCCAGTGTATAGGCACTGGCCGAGGACTTGTCGACCCGGGAGGGCGCCGGGTCGCGCGCCCTCCCGGCGGCTTGCGCGGCCCTCGCCTCGGGTCTTCGGACGTGCGGCCTGGGGAGCAGTCGGACCAGGGAGGAGGCGACCCCCGGGGTCCCTACCTGCCCCGCCAGGCGTCCGGGGCAGCGCGCTGCCAGCCTCCCGCTGCCCGCCTCCCGCGCCGTAAGGCACCAGCCGCCCGACCTGCAGGGCCCACTGTCCTGCCGCGCTGGCCCCTCCTCCGCCCGCCCCGCCCCGCGCCGCGCCGGACACCCCGCCCCGAGGAGGCGGCCCGGCGAGCGGGCGCCGAGGGAGGCTGGTGGCATGGGGGAGCAGCCGTCGCGGCCACAAGCACGGTTGCCCCTAGCGAGCCCCGGCGCCGCTCGGAGCGCGGGGGACCGCGGGAGCCTAGGGGGGTGGCTCGGGGCGTGACACCGAGCGGAGGGCGTGGCTCGGGCTGCGCCGCCCGGACGCGCGGCGAGCGGCGGGGGGAGCAGGCGGCGGCGCCGGGGGCCGAGGGCGGGCCGGGCCGAGCGCCGAGGGCGCACCTGGCGGCGGCGCGGCCCGGCCGGACTGCCGGAGCAGGCTCGGCGGCGGCGCTGGTGGCGAGGATGTCGCAGCCGCCGCTGCTCCCCTCCTCGGCGGAGACTCGGAAGTTCACCCGGGCGTTGAGTAAGCCGGGCACGGCGGCCGAGCTGCGGCAGAGCGTGTCGGAGGTGGTGCGCGGCTCGGTGCTCCTGGTGAGTGCGGGACCACGGAGGGAGGGAGGGAGGCGGGCAGGAGGGCGGGCGGCCACCTCCTTCACGCTCCTCTAAGTCGGCGGGGCGGAGGCGGAGCCGCCGACCCTACTGGGTCTGTAGGATTAAGAGGTGGTGAAGGAGGGGGGTGTTGGACAGGGGAGAAGGGAAGGTCCTGGAGGGGCAGCAGCTCCCAGACCCCCACCCTGCGTCTAGGGGGTCCTCTCCCCACTGCTGCTCCTTCCCTCCGGGGAAATTCCCTGGGAGTGAGGTCGCCATCTCCTTCCTACCCCCTCCCCCCCAACTTTACGTCCCTCTGCCGACTGAGAAATTACTCTCTCCTTTCTCCCTCCCTCCCTCTCACATCCCCCTTCTCCTCCCTTATTCTGGAGGGGCTTGGCACCTGTGGCCTGGAGGGGCGCAGGGGAGTGGAGGTGGCAGCTTCCTTTTCCAGTCCGCAGCCCAGGGTGGGATATGGCCCTGCGGACCCTTTGGGTGGGCTGAGCTCCAGAAGGGAAGGGGTTCTGTATTCTCTCCTCCACTCCCTCCCCCTGGCCGCCTCTTATCAAGGGTTAAGGGTCTTGATAGGAATCCCCCGTGACTTCAGCTTGGGTGCAAATTACTACGAAGTTTGGGGATTTGGAGCAAGCAGACCGGTGATTAATCTGGTCGTAGCAGAAAATCTTTTGAGAATAGGCCTCTGGGTGTGAGGAAGATGAAGTTTTAAATCAACTTTTCCACTGCCAGGGCTGGTCCTGCTGTACTTGGAAACGCAGTATACCCCATCACTTGGAAGGTGCGGAAGAGCAGCAGCGTGCTCTCCTGGGTAGCTGGAAACTTTTAGCAGCTCCTTGCATTGGCGCTGCCATTTGTTTTCTTGAAAGGGGCTTGTTTGTGGGTGGGTGACTTGTGTTTGTTGGAACGATCCAAGAAGAAGGGCCTTGGAAGTGATTCTCTGGGCTTTGTGGGGCTGTGTGTGGGTTATTGTTGGGGTGGAGTGCTGGGTCCCTTAACACAGGGCCTGGCTCATCTCTTCGGTGGCAGATAGATTACCTTTCTGGTCAGACACGGAATGACATGAATGATGGTTGTGGAGATTGGAGACGAAGCTTCACTGATTTCCATAGCTAGTCTGTTCAGTTTGATTTTTCTCACAATTGCTCTGACAGCTCCCTCTAGATTCTTCAAACTCCAGTTGGTTCAGTAATAAGGGATTTTATTTTTCTCTTTTTACTGAAGTTGATCATTTGACGGTAAGGAGTAGAGCAGGAGTTGAGAGTGGACCAAAACCTGGGATCTCTTCCATAACTTCAGTTGCTTTGGCCTCAGTAGTATATCCTGTATCTTCCTGACTTTTGCCAATGTGTGTATGTTAAGGAGAAAGCCCGCAGACATCTGTGGCTTTTTTTTTGTTCTGGAAGGAAACTTAGTTCTTTTAACTGGGGGCACTGTCCTCGTTAGAGATTTGAGGCAAAAGAAGAGTAAATAAAATCATGATTTCCAAAGTGCGGACAGACCCGGACTGAAAAGGAGGTACTAGTTTGATAAGCCATTAGATTGAGCACAACACTGCTCATTACTCACATGCAACAGTCCTTGAATTCAACAGCCCTTCCTGTTGGAGGCTGGCCTACTGATAGTGACCTAGTAGTGTCCATTCCCATGTGTGACATACTGCTGCTGTGCTCTACCTCATGACACTTTAATAGTACATCTATTTTCCCTATTCACCCTTAAGCATGAACAGCCAGACGTTTGGCTGGTGTCTCAACCCTTAGTGTTGTCTGTCTGTGATCATTGTCTGATGAAACTTGTGATGAAGCAAACACAAAATGCTGGAAAGTAGGTGGGCCTCCTTGGGCCTTTGAAAGGCTCCCCCGCTGAATGGGAAATACACTGCAGTGATTCTGCATTGCAGATGGAGGAATTTGCAATAGCTTACAGATATAAAAACTACCCATCAACCTCACCCCCCTCACCTGCCAGGTACTCTGCCACCGCCTGCTTTTTCTTGCTGCTCCCCAGTGTCTGCCAGGAAGCCACAGCAGGTGCACCTCTCTCGGCTTTGTTCTAGGAGCATCTAAGAAGCTACCCCTGATC
Source organism: Pseudorca crassidens (assembly GCF_039906515.1). Lineage (NCBI taxonomy): Eukaryota > Metazoa > Chordata > Mammalia > Artiodactyla > Delphinidae > Pseudorca > Pseudorca crassidens. The sequence goes on from NC_090313.1 coordinate 12,255,855, forward strand.
CTTGCAGAAGGCAGAGCAGCAGCCAGGCCAGGGTTTGGAATCCCATGGTCCACCGATCCGTGCTTGGATGGAAGTAGTACTCTGCTCTGTTTTTGACAGCTTGGGTCAGCGCTAATACAATGCCTACAGCATAGTAAACACACAGTAAATATCTCTTAACTAGCTGACTAACGTAGCAATTCTGTAGATGGACTAAAAGAAAAACGAACAGGGTATGGCTTTAACTAGCTCTTCTCATGTTTCTAGTATTGATGAGTGGCTTTTAGTGAGATCAGAAACAACAGAATTAAATAGTTCAGTGGGTAATAAAGGCTGCCATTTAAAAAACAAGCTTTAAAGTGTAGAAGTAAGGTGTACTCATAAATTTTTTGTTAGGTTCATTTTTCATAAGCTCAGGTGTGTGGGCCTTTAAAAATGATAGTGTAGGGCTTCCCTGGTGGCGCAGTGGTTAAGAATCTGCATGCCAATGCAGTGGACGTGGGTTCGAGCCCTGGTCTGGGAAGATCCCACATGCCACGGAGCAACTAAGCCCGTGTGCCACAACTACTGAGCCTGCGCTCTAGAGCCTGCGAGCCACAACTACTAAGCCTGCATGCCACAACTAATGAAGCCCATATGCCTAGAGCCTGTGCTCCGCAACAAGAGAAGCCACCACAATGAGAAGCCTGCGCACCGCAATGAAGAGTAGCCCCCGCTCGCAGCAACCAGAGAAAGCCTGCGCGCAGCAATGAAGACCCAGCGCAGCCAAAAATAAATAAATAAATTTATAAAAAATGATAGTGTATTAATTTGTTTGAAAACCTTGAAAAAAAATACAAAAAAGCAGAGAGAATAGCATCATGAACCTTCAATAATCCATCACCCAGATTCAGTAATTATCAAGATTTTGCTAAACTTGCTTTAACTGTCCCCTTTTCCCCCTCGTTTTTTTGTGTGATTGTGAGTGCCACACCACCCATCATTTCACCCCTATATAGTACCCAGTGTGTATTATTAAAAATAGGGATGTTTTCTTACTACAGTGCCATTATGTTAAAGTTTGCAATAATCTGTTGACATACTATTCAGATTTCCCAGATTGCCTAAGAAACATCTTTTAATGGTAGTTTGTTCTAATCAGGATCCTAACAAGTTTTGCTGGCTTTTTCAAATGTGGTTTACTCTTTCATGAGTCTTAGAATTATTAATGACGGAGTGAACCCTCCCTGGGGTCAGGAGTCCTGGGTTTTAATCCTAGAGCTTTAGTAGTGCAGAGCATGGGCTCTGAAGCACCTGGGTTGTAATTCCAGCTCTGCCCCTTACCAGCTGTGCAGTCTTAGGCATATAACTTAGCCTTGGTGTGCCTCGGTTTCCTCATCTGTAGAGTAGAGATAGTAATCATACTTACTTTATATGGTTGTTGGGAGGATTAAATGAGCAATAGAGGTAAAGCTCTTAGATGGTGCCCAGCTGATATTCTGCCAGCTACTTAAGTCACCCTGGGCTGTCGCTTAACTTCTCTGAACCTCAGGACTCCTGTTAAATGAGGAGCTGTACTAGATTGTTCTAGAGTCCGTTTCCTTACCAACAGGATTCGATTCTAAGATGCTTTTACAAGAGTAGCAGAGGTACTATTAGTAGTATTCTTTTTTTTTTTTTAATAACTCCTTTAGGCTATTGGAGCACTTTTTTTTTTAATTTAAATTTATTTATTTATTTTTGGCTGTGTTGGGTCTTCGTTTCTGTGCGAGGGCTTTCTCCAGTTGCGGCGAGCGGGGGCCACTCTTCATCGCGGTGCGCGGGCCTCTCACAGTCTCGGCCCCCCGTTGCGGAGCACAGGCTCCAGACGCGCACGCTCGGTAGCTGTGGCTCACGGGCCTAGGCCTAGTTGCTCCGCGGCATGTGGGATCCTCCCAGACCAGGGCTCGAACCCGTGTCCCCGCATTAGCAGGCAGATTCTCAACCACTGCGCCACCAGGGAAGCCCCAGTAGTATTCTTAACTGTAGGAAATGTAATTTATGATTTTGGGTAATGAAAGAAGAATCCTCACAACTCCAGAATTAGCTGCCCGTGATTGAGAATAGTCAGGAGGGCAGCACGTTCAAAATAATATGCAAACTCAGGAGAAAAACTAGAAATAGTTCCCTGATCAGGGTTGAGTTGCGACTGGGCCTTTCAGATGCATTAAAGATAGCATCATAATGACCTAGATCTAACGGAGTATACCACCCAAGGCCTAAAAATCTTCTTTTTCTGAAAGGTTTGTGTAAATATTGGGACAGGGCGCTTTGCATGGGTTTGCTGGCTCGACTGCGCTTGGGTATTGATGCCCAAGTCATCTGGCTGCCGGCTTCCTTGCCGATCTTATCTCAGCGTGCTCAGCTTCAGGCTCTCCTTTGACATCAAGCCCCTGCTGGTGACACCATTGCACAGCCATCGGAGAGCCTGCAGTGTGAAACGAAATGAAACCAAGTCAGGCCGTCACTAAATTTTCCTTTGTGTAACTGGAGGATGATGGACAGAGGTGTGGGATGATAATCTCCCGGAGTGCACGCTTGAGGCCCTTCTCGCCCTCCCAGTTCAGTCAACACGAGATTCCAGTATGATCTGAGGTAACCTGAGACCCGAGGGGTGGTGTTCTTTGAAATCCTCAGGTAACGTAAAACCTCATTTTGGCTGTAATTTTAAATCAGATAGGATAGGAAATCGGTAACTGAACTGGCCTGAGCTTCACCTCACTGTCTTTCTCCACCCTCTGGTAGAGTCCTAACAACAGAAATGTCCCAGAATACAGGAAGCAGGGTGGAGGCCCATCTCCAACTAGATAATCAACAATAGGTTCTATTTCTTTGGTTTCTGATCCATTTGAATATTGGGAGACAGGAGGACATTAGTAATGCCTTGAATTTGAAAAGGGAAGAAGGGAATTGTGAAATCTTCATCCACATTTGATGAGGGCCTGCTCTGTGCTAGGACTTTTTGCTGGGTGCTGAGGACCTGCTGCTGTGTTGGAGCCCTTGCCCTGAAGGGCTTATGGTCTAAACAGGTGGACAGGTCACTGTTCAACAAAAAGATAGCAGTACACAGGAGCACATATAAAGGTTCAGATGCCTGGTTCAGACAACACATGAAGATGAAATAACAGAGAACTGATGTACTTGGGAAAGGGTTTGTGAAGAATTGAACTGGACCTGGAAGATGTAATGATAAGGAAGACTTTTCTCCAGAAAAGAATGAGAGAGATTGAGCACATGCTTAAAATGCCCGGCTAGGCAAAGAAGGAGCAGAGCAGCTTGGACAGAGTAAGTTTTAGAAGGAAGGGAGAGAAGCTTTGAGAAATACAGTTGCTAATTTGGGGAACAATTTCAATGACTGGCTGAGAACACATCATAAACGCTTCTTAGAGAGATCTTCCCCTCAGTGTAATCTTGGGGGTAAATAATATGACAGTTTTGTGTCACACAAGCCTAAGGACCCAAAGAGAAGTCTATGACCCAGAACAGAAAACAGGCCTCTGTGTGTGTCAACCTTTAGGGTGCATGTGAACAGTAGTCAAACATGGTGGGTACACCATTGAGTAAATGATATTGCATAAAAAGTATTGGGGTCCCACCTTATACAGTAAATCCCCTACATACGAACCTTCAAGTTGTGAAGTTTCAAAGATATGAACATGCCCCTGTATCCCAGCTGTTGTACTGTACTACTGTACTTTTCAAGGTACTGTACTGTAAGATTAAAAATGTTTTCTTTATTTTTTGTGTTTTTTTAACGTATTTTTTGTGTGAAAACTATTATAAACCTGTTACAGTACAGTACCATATAGCCGATTGTGTTAGTTTGGTACCTAAGCTAACTTCGTTGGACTTGCGAACAAATTGAACTTAAGAACACACTCTTAGAATGGAACTCGTTCGTATATAGGGGACTTGTGTCACTGAAATAAGTGATAAATAAATGTAAGAGTCACATGTAAAATAAATCAAAGAAACAGCATAAAACATGGGTGAATAATCATGTAAGGGTGGAGAGGAATTTTTTTAAAGCATGAAAGTAAAGGAAAATAGTTTGGCCTGGGCTTGGGAGGTGAACCGGGGCCTTGCCATTGATGAGCTGAGGACTTTGATCAGGTTTCTTCACCTAAGCCTCAGTTTGCTCATCTGAGAATTGGGATTGTTAGGTATTATTATCTTAGGGCATTCTTAAAGTAAAGATTAAACAATTTAATATATGTAAAGATCCTTAATACTAAGTGCTTAACAAAGGTAAGCTTGTATTATGATAATAAAAGATTGCTTGTCTTGACTAAATATATCTGGAGCCAGCATTTATTAAGCACTTACTGTGTCCTAGGATATGTATTAGGGCTTTACATGGGAGGTCAAGTCACTTCAAGGTCACAAGCCTATAAGTGGGGGATCTGTGTCTTGAACCTGGGCACTGTGGCTTCAGACCATGTGTTCCTACTCACCACTCTGCCTTCTGCCTCCCCATGCAAACTCAAACCTCTGTTCTGTATGTTACAAGTACCATAAATTTAAAAGTCAAATAATAAGCTTAGGAACAGTATTTGTCTTCTCTGTATATCTATATCTCTGTCATAGTGTTAAGTTTTAAAAAATATATTGAGAGTTCTTACGAATCAATTAAAGAAAGAAAAATACTCCAGAAGAAAAATGGGCAAGGACATTAATAGGTAATTCCTCAAAGAAAGGAATACAGTTAGCCAATGAAGAACAGAAGAAAAAAATCTTCAGCCTTGCTAACAATTAAAGAAACATTAATTACAGCAAGATGCCATTTTGCTTGATAAATTTGCAAATTTGCAGAGATAGAAGAGGTTTTGCACGGATGGGGTGAGCCAGGCACTTTTGTTTGCAGGGCTTCCTCATCCCACAATTCCAGGGGCCCCATTCGCATGGCATTTTATGAGCATTGTGTCACCTGGGTTTTGTAACATGCATGGTATAACTTTTTGAGCTGGGCTGTATGTATGAAGAACTTTAATGTGCTTCCGTTCTTTGGCTCAGTACTTAAGATTATAGGAATTCCCCCTAAGGACTAAACTGAAATGTACATAAAAGACAGTGTCTGAAGTCACAGTGCTGATGGTTCAAGGCAGAAAATGTAAAATACTGACCAACTGCAAACGATCTAAAGGTCTTAACAGTAGTGTAAATGGATTGTGGGGTTGGATTGTTTATGATGCCATTAAGTTTAGTTTTAGAAGAATAATGACTTGAGAAAATTCTTCCATTATAGTGTTGGGAGGCAGTGAGGCCTGCGGTTAAGTTTGGGGGCCTGGGTTCTGTTACCACTTTAACACTAACCACTATGTGACCTTGGGTTGTGCACCTGCAGCCTGGCTTCTGCCTTTAGTGTGGGGTAGCCTCTCCGTCCTCACCCCTTCAACTTGTCTTCTGCAGCATTTGTTACCACACAGCACCTCTCTCCCCTTCTCTGGTTCTCCCGCTCCTCTGTTCCCTTGCTTCACTCACCACCCTTCCGAAAGAGTCCCTTCTCCACCTTTGGGTCATAACATTTAATCTCTTCCCTGCACTCTGCAGGGAGCTGCATACCTTCATTGCAATTTCTGAATCATTATCTCAGTTTTGATTTTTTCCCCCCAGCTCAGACCTGCTTTTCTGCTAACTTGCCTGACGTGTACTTGGCTGTCCTACCAGTCCCTTAAGTTTAGCATCTATGAAACCTAAACAGTCACTTTTCATCTCAAAGCAGACGTCCTTTTCGCATACTTGTTTTCTGTAGTGAGAGTCATCGTTGCATGGTCACCAACTCTGAAATCTCTAATTCCTCCTTATTTCTCCCTCACGCTGCCTCTCCATTGAGGTTGGCGGGGGACCACGTTGTCCATATTCTGGCACCTGGGTTGATGGGACAGCCAGTGTCTTGAATGTGGTGGGTTCTTTTTTTTTGGCTGCGTTGGGTCTTTGTTGCTGCACGCGGGCTTTCTCTAGTTGCGGTGAGCAGGGGCTACTCTTCGTTGCGGTGCGCGGGCTTCTCATTGCGGTGGCTTGTCTTGCTGCGGAGCATGGGCTCTAGGTGTGTGGGCTTCAGTAGTTGCAGCACGCAGGCTCAACAGTTGCAGCACGCAGGCTCAGTAGTTGTGGCTCGCAGGCTCTAGAGCGCAGGCTCAGTAGTTGTGGCACATGGGCTCTTCCCGGACCAGGGCTCGAACCCATGTCCCCTGCATTGGCAGGCAGATTCTTAACCACTGCTCCACCAGAGAAGCCCCACAATTTACCTATTGATGTGTATGTACATTTGTTTCGCATCTGTTTCCCTCACTGGACTGTTGGTTCACCATGGTTTCCCCAGTACCTGGCACTTAGCAGGGGCTTGATATATATATATATATATATATATATATACATATATATATATATTTTTTTTTTTAAAAATTTTTATTGAAATATAGTTGATTTACAATGTTGTGTTAGTTTCAGGTGCACAGCAAAGTAATTCAGTTATATACATATATATATTCTTTTTCAGATCCTTCTCCATTATAGGTTATTACAAGATATTAGATTTTTTTTTTGATGAATGAAAGACTCCTGAAGTCTCTACATCTGACACGTTTTATTTTTAAATCTTTTTTGATTCCCCACTGCCCCTAATTTCTCTCCCCTGCACCCATTTCTATTTACTTCATTCTAGCCTATCTCTTTCTGCCAGATTAACTTTCCTAACGCACAGGATCCATTATATCATTAGTTTCTCATTGCAACCTGATAGATTTGATGATGTTCATGTACATAAGAATGCATCGCTTTGAGGCTGGCCCTTTGTCTGCTTTAGTTTAGAAAAAGCAAGTTGTCAGTAAATCTGCGTGATCTTTGCATAGGTTTTGAGAGCAGCTGCGCATTTTAATACAAGTAATATTCATTTCCTTTTTTAGGACAGTTTTCTTTTCACCAAATCTGTTGAACTCCAACGTGTAAAAGAACACAGTGATCTAATTCTTATGTTAGGTATCTAGTAACTCATCTGAGAACAAAACAAAATAAAACAAAAATACAAATAATAAAAACCTGCAAGTGCTTTTCTATCACTTGAAGCATGAGTTTTGCAAATCATTAAGAAGTACTTAGATGGTGAAGTTTTTTCTGTTTCTTTTACATCTCTGTCACTTTTTCTTTTTCTCAGATGGACTCCTTAAATTCTTATCAGCAAATTGTTGGCAAGGAGACTTACTACCTGATCAGAGCTCTGTAATGCCAAATGGTTTGTTGGCATCTCCCTGCCCCCCCCCCACCCGCCGCTTTCTTTGAAGTTGGCAGGAATAAATACAATCAAGATAGTGCTTGGGTATGTCTACTTAGGGAGGCTGGCTGGGTCAGTGCATGTGTTGGAGATGTGCCCATTTATTTATTATAGATTAACATTTGTTGAATGTTAGTGTGAAAGTGAATCTGAAAGCAGATGTCATTGAACTGCCCACCATCTCCATTGACCACAAGTTTATTCTCAAACTCTGTGTACTTAGAGATTCACATACTGTATTTTCATACAGAAAATACACATTCTGTCATGTGGATGTAGAAATGTTCTAAGGAAAGTTGTTTACCATGATAAATTAAAAAATTATAAACAGTATATACAGATTGTTCCCTTTTTAAAAAAGCATAAGCACTCTTTTGTTGATGAAAAAGTTTTATGGTATTACAGATGCTACAGTACAGTATGCTCTTGTTTCAGGAATAAGTTAGATATCAGATGTTTAGTTTCTGAATTCTAGAACTTAGAAAATAACCATGGTATAACCAAGTTTTGTTAATAGGGGGATAGTTCTGTGAGGAGTAGCAGTAGGATGTAGTGGATAAGAACTTGAGCTCAGGAGATTCTAAACCCAGCTCTTCAGAGAAAGCTCTGCTTTCTCAGTCTCTTCATCCCAAGAATGGACATCATAATAGCACTCATCCCATCATCATCATGTTTGTGATGATTAAGTGAGAAGATGCATATAAAGCACTTAGAATAGGGCCTGGCGCACAGTAAATACCCAGTAAGTACAAGCTTTTGTGATTTATGAGGGCAGCCTAAAGGAATATCATATAACTCTTAAAAGTGCTCCTTATGGAGGACTTATAACGGGAAAATTTTAATGTTGGGTGAAAAAGAAATAGTATGTGGAAGTATGTACATCACAATTGTGTAAGAAATAACCTGTGTGTAAGAAAAATGGAAGGAAATACATGAAAAGGAAATATGATTTGTTCTTTATATACTCTAATATTTCCTAATTGTTTAACTTTCATAAGTGAATGGATAATAACCTATCAAGAAAAAAGAAAACGAATATAGGAGGGAAATTTTGGTGCTTCATGTAAGACACTTCAGTTGGTCCTCTTTGAAAATTGTACATCTTAGTGCTTATACAGGTGTGCATCTTAATGTAAAATGTGTGTTCCAGGAATAAGATAAACACGTGCATCTTGGTAGCAAAAATATTGTCAACAAGTTAAGAGTCCTGCTTTGAATGCTCAGAGGAAGGAAGGAGGCCCAGGTGAAATAATGAAAGGTTGCACTTGACGGTGTTATAAAATTCTTTCCAAAAAACATCTTGCGTGAGCCTCTGGAAAAATGTAGTCAGATAGACAGGGATAGTGGGGTTTTTGGTTTGTTTGTTTATTTGTTTGTTTAAATTTCTGTTTTGATGAGGAAACTGAAGACCAGAGAAATCAAGTGACTTGCTTAAGGTCACCTGGCTCATAGTTAACACTTTTTTCTTGATAGGGTGGCAGGGTGTGTCAAAAAAGATATAATTTAAAAATTTGAGTTTGTCAGAAACTTTTTTTTTAACATCTTTATTGGGGTATAATTGCTTTACAATGGTGTGTTAGTTTCTGCTTTATAACAAAGTGAATCAGTTATACATATACATATGTTCCCATATCTCTTCCCTCTTGCATCTCCCTCCCTCCCATCCTCCCCATCCCACCCCTCCAGGCAGCCACAAAGCACCAAGCTGATATCCCTGTGCCATGCTGCTGCTTCCCAGTAGCTATCTACCTTACGTTTGTTACTGTGTATATATGTCCATGACTCTCTCTCGCCCTGTCACAGCTCACCCTTCCCCCTTGCCATATCCTCAAGTCCGTTCTCCAGTAGGTCTGTGTCTTTATTCCTGTCTTACCCTGTCAGAAACTTTTAAATGGTTAATTTGAATCATTACACGCCTTTGTGGAAAGTACCATGAATTCTCTGGGTTGGTAGAAATTTGTGACATGGAAATGAAATCATACTGCTTTGGAGGTGAAAGATATCTCTAGAGGTCATCTGATTCAGTTTCCTAATTTTACAGATGAGGAAGATAAGATCTACCATGATTAATCTGTTTATGGTGATACAGTTCGTGTTACAGACAAGAACAAAGAACAAAATCTACAGAGTTTACTGGCTCTGATCCAATGTATTTTCCACTGACCCCAGGAAATAATTGAATGTACTTTGTTTACTTTTGCATTTTATCAAGTATCTTTACATACTGTGGTAATCAGATAATATCAGAATATGAAACATCTATTTGTACCATGGATCTCTTTCCCGCTTGTATATTTCATTAGTCCTAGGCCAGTTTGTAGGTGAAATTGACATTCATTTTTCCATAAGCCAAGAAATGAGTTCTTCGTTTCTGTTTAAGGGATATTAGGAGGAGAGAGAGAAAGAAATAAAAAGCAAGAATTACAAGATTAATCTACAAAAGATCTCAATAGAAACTTACTGAAGAAGGAAGAATTAACTTAGTAGTCAGATAATATTTTTTAAAGGGATATGAAATCACGGTTTTATGGGTACTTTGGTTAAAATAATTCTGTGGCTTGAGGAAAAAACCTTCATGGGCCTATTAACCTACAGTTCTTTAATGTAGACTAAACTCTATTAACCTGGGTCATTTTACCTTTCAGCCTGCTTTGCCTTGGCTAAAATAAATACTCAGCTGTAAATGGCAGCTTGTTCAAATTGTGTCATTACTAAAAGAGTTGTATTCCTAAGATTGTTTAGAGAACTTATCTAATCTGTCATTCTAACTTATTGCTATTTTCTTAAGTAGAAAGCACAGTTCCTATGGTGATAGCAGAGGTCCCATAATATTTATAGTATACTAAATTCGTTCATAAACCATTACACTAGCTAGTATTTACAGGATATTTAATCTCTGAGGTTAGCTTTTTTTCTTCCCAGGATTTGAATATGTTCATTTAGCCATTTTAATTTTCTTTATTCTTTCAAAAAAAACCTTCTGAGAGAATGTTAATTATTTTTTTCCAGAAGATGAGAAATAACTGCTGTTTTATCATTGTTTTTTTTAAATGGAAGAATGTGTACCCTACTGATTTCTTTGGAGTTGATTTTGTGAAAAACCAATTAAAGTATCAAACTTTTAAAGGGACTTAGAATTCAAAGCCACTTGAAACTGAGATGGGCAAAGATTCCTGTCACAATGTTAATTTCTCCTGGAAGAATTAATATATCAGGCATAGTTGCTGGGGACTCCATAGGTGGTGGGATGGTGGGGATGGGCTCCTTTGGTGGATTTTGGGGAGGGTGTGGTCCATTTTAGGAAAGGGGTTTCAGAATAGCTTCCAGAATTTGAGAGAATCACAGATGTCTTCTTCCATAGCTTCAGTTGTTGGAAATGATCAGAAAGAGTGCTGGCTTCTTTCTTCACAACTTGGAGTCTTGGTGTCTTGGATATCCCCTACTCTGTGAAGCAAGCCCCAAACCACTCTACCCCACAGTCTCCCAGCATATTCCAGTTAGCTGTACACTTGCTGTTATGAGACCTGGGTTCTACCTGTGATGCCTATCCCTTTGTGGTCTTGGCCTGGTGTCACCCGCACAATGTGGGGGGACACTGACCAGCCTACAGTGGATGTAAGATCCTCCTTTCGGACCAGATTTTTTTCTTTGGAGCCTGGCCTACTGTGGCCCTGGAGCTCATTTCCATCAAAGGTGACCTTTGGGAGGGGAGGGACAGAGGCCACATGGAGCCCAGGCTTATGTGCTCCAGGCTTCCTCGTGATCTTCTTCTTCTTATCAGTCCAGGGTGTCTTGCCCCGGAGCCTCCCAGAGGATTCAGTGTCCTCTTATTTATCTTTTAGTCAGGATCTTAGCAGATCTTGAGGCATTTTTTGAGTTCTTTTTTTTTAAAAAATTAATTAATTTATTTATTTTTGGCTGTGTTGGGTCTTCATTTCTGTGCGAGGGCCTTCTCTAGTTGCGGCAAGCGGGGGCCACTCTTCATCTCGGTGCGTGGGCCTCTCTCTATCGCAGCCTCTCTAGTTGCTGAGCACAAGCCCCAGAGGCGAAGGCTCAGTAGTTGTGGCTCACGGGCCTAATTGCTCTGCAGCGTGTGGGATCTTCCCAGACCAGGGCTCAAACCGGTGTCCCCTGCATTGGCAGGCAGATTCTCAACCACTGCGCCACCAGGGAAGCCCTGTTTTTTGAGTTCTTAACAGTGACATTAGCAGACAGAAATGTTGTGTTGTTACAATTTTTTAAGCTCTTGTGCTTAAAAACTTGTGTTCAGTAGATCCCCAGTTGTCACTGGTTGTTCATTTACTCAACAGACACTACAGGATAAACATTTGATTAAGACACAGACCTTGTCCTCAAAGACTGTGCAGTCTAGAGGGAAAAGGAGCACAGACAGGCCCCAGGGAGCCCTTGGGTTGGTGTTCCCCTTTGGGAGTCCTCTGCCTCTTGGCTGTTTTCGCACCCTGGAAGGAAGAAGGACGGTTGTGACCTGTTGCAGGTTGAGTTCCTAGGAAGGTGCTGAGACTGAAGTCAGCTTTCTGGGAAGTTGTACTGGGACCTCAACTCTTACACTGCTTTCCTGAGACCCAGGAAACATGAAGCTTGACCTGCCTGTTCATTGTAGGAGTAGTGACAGAATGTTTGTCTCATGAAGATATTGAGTAGAGATAGAGGAAACTCACATCATTGATAAGAGTGCAATGGGAATTGTGGGTCAGGCTCAAAGGCACAGACTATAGAGCTAGAGAGGGAGCTATTAACATCCTGAAGAGTCCTAAAATTAAGATTTTTATCTATGCACGAGTAATTTACTTTGCCAACTAGGGAGAACAGATTGGGCGTTTAAGAGATTTATTTCTCATGACATCTAGAATATGTACTGAGGTGCAAAGATCCCCAAATATGCAGGGATTTAGATCTTGATCATGTCCTTATTTAGTCCTAGAAGCCATATGAAACTTACGTTAAATAATTCAGTGTGATAGTAACATATTAAACTTACGTTAAATAATATGGTAGTATATTATTGTAGTTATTTATATACTATGGTTGAGGGTTTAAGAACTGTAAAACCTCTGCTTTCTTCAGAACTGAAAATGAAACCAATTTTTGTGGGGCTCCAGATTAAAAATAATCTGAATTGATTGTGAGAACTGTGCATGAAAAGAAAATTCAGTTTTTTATGCAAAATTGTCAGTGACTTTAAGCTCCATGGGACAGAGATTTGCATGGTGCTGTTGCCTGGGCTTTTAGTGATTGTAAAAGATACTAAGCATGGGCGCTTTTGGAAGCAAGGTGACATCCTGCTGATTGCAGTTAGGCTAATGATAGCATAACTGACACTAGAAAAGTACCCCTTTTCAAGTGCTGAGGAATGTCTTTATTAATAAAATACTAAAATTCGTTCTTATGTAAGGGTGCATTACTTGGTTTAGGCTTGATTTTTATTTAGTTTCATAGATTGATTTTTGCTTCCTACTTTTAAGGACGTGTGGATTATGTTAGTAAGCTCCTGGGAAAAGAAATGAGCATGTATTTGATTGACAAATAAATACACATATTACAGATGCTTCCACATCTATGTCTCCACATTTCTGAATAGATAGATTTTTTTTATAATAGTGTTTATTTATTTTTACTTGTTGACAGTTTGCTTTATTTATTTATTTATTTATGGCTGTGTTGGGTCTTCGTTTCCCTGCGAGGGCTTTCTCTAGTTGTGGCAAGCGGGGGCCACTCTTCATCGTGGTGCGCGGGCCTCTCACTATCGCGGCCTCTCTTGTTGCGGAGCACAGGCTCCAGATGCGCAGGCTCAGTAATTGGGGCTCACGGGCCCAGTTGCTTCGCGGCATGTGGGATCTTCCCAGACCAGGGCTTGAACCCGTGTTCCCTGCATTGGCAGGCAGATTCTCAACCACTGCGCCACCAGGGAAGCCCCTGAATAGATAGATTTTTAAAAATTAGTTTTTTATTGAAGTATAGTTGATGTACAGTATTATATAAATAACGGGTGTACAATATAGTTATTCACAATTTTTGAAGGTTATATTCCACTTACAGTTGTTATAAAATATTTGCTATATTCCCCGTGTTGTACAGGAATTGATTTAAAAAAATATTTATTTATTTATTTGGCTGCTCTGGGTCTTAGTTGCGGCATGCGGGATCTAGTTCCCTGACCAGGGATTGACCTGGGCTGCCTGCTTTGGGAGCGTGGAGTCTTAACCACTGGACCACCAGGGAAGTCCCAGGAATAGATTTTTTTAAAAAAATTAATTTATTTATTTATGGCTGCGTTGGGTCTTCGTTGCTGCACGTGGGCTTTCTCTAGTTGCAGCGAGTAGGGGCTGCTCTTCGTTGCGGTGCGCAGGCTTCTCCTTGCAGTGGCTTATTGTCGCGGAGCACAGGCTCTAGGCGCGGGCTGCAATAGTTGTGGCTCACGGGCTCAGTAGTGGTGGCTTACGGGCTCTAGAGGGCGCAGGCTCAGTAGTTATGGCGCACGGGCTTAGTTGCTCCGCGGCATGTGGGATCTTCCCAGACCAGGGGTTGAATCCGTGTCCCCTGCGTTGGCAGGCGGATTCTTAACCACTGCGCCACCAGGGATGTCCCCAGGAATAGATTTTTAATTTCACACATACACCAAACTAATTGAACACATTTGTTGAGTCCCTACATATGCCAAGTACTGTGCTAGGTGCTTGGGGGAAGCAGGATGAGTAAGACAGATCCTTTCCTACCTTGCTGACAGACTAATAGGGAGGGAAGATTGCAAAATAAGCTTTATGCACATTTAAATCGAAGATTGGAACGTTAAAAGTAACGTGTTAAAGGCTACTAAGGAAAAGAGAGTACCTCTAGTGGAGGGAATTAGAAAAAACTTACTGAAGATGGTGGCATTTTGAGCTGAAAGTAGATTTGAGAGATGACAACTGTTCTGACTAGAGGGACCCTGTGATGAAGGCCCCGAGGAAGGAAATCTGGGGAACATGGTCGTTGAGCCTGGTGAGGTGTTGGGAGAGTTAGGGGCGCACAGATCCCGGTCACCCAAGGAAGGAGGGGGCTGACAGAGGCCATGTCTGGAGTGTTGACTTTTTTCTTCCTTTTGGGTTTTTGAGCTGGGAGGTGTCTGGATCAGAGCTTTGCTGAGGGACTATGGTGACCATGACATTGGAGCCCAGTGGCTGGGGTGGGGATAGAGGCAGAGAACTGGGGTTTTAGATGTAACTTAGGAGACTTTACCATAATTTAGGCAAGAGGTAGAGGTCATGTGTAAGAAGAATTTTGGGATAAAGTCGCTAAGTATTTGAACCTGATTAGGTTAGGTTATTTATTCTGTAAATATTTACCAATAATCCCTCCTTCTCCCACCCCAGGGTGAGCTTGGCGCGCTCCCTGGCTACGGGAGAGTGGGAAGCTGGAGGCATTAAATACAGCCTTAGGTTTCAGGCCAAGACCAGGAAGGTGGTGATACAGAAATCTGAGAACACCCACCCCTCTTCCTCAGGCCTTGAAGGAAGTGTAAATTTACCTGGCCTCCTGCTTTCAGATAAACTGGTGCAGACAGATGAGACTCTCATCTCCCACTATAAACCCCACCAGAGAAAGGGGTTAGCAGTGAGCTGTTAGGGGCCTTCATTTTTTAGAGAGTGTTTAGGGTAGAGCCGGTAGCTTTAAAAAACACCCATCTAGTCCTTTTTAAAATACTCAGTCGTATCAGCGTGTGCTAAACCAGGAGGTCCCAACCAGCTGCTTTCTCTGCCACTGTGTCTTCAAGGCCGATAGTCTGACTTCATATCAGTTTTCTGGAATCACCTTTCTTCCCTCTTCTTTTAAGGAAAAATTAAAGAAGTCTTTCAAAATGGTAGGTTCATAAACAGTTATTTAGAGAGAAGATAGATAATTAGGTAATTCATTTTGTTACCCTTTTCGTGCACATTTCTGTAATTTACTTGTTTTAGGCAAGAGAAGATAAATGACTGCTTTGTACAACGGGGCCCCAGTTCATTTTTGGATGTGAGTTTCTTTAATATTTCCAGATACAAGCTAAGTCACTGCGTGGATTGATAAATTATAGATGGAAAAGTGTTCTCAGTTTTCCTCCTCTTGGATTTCTTTGCTTCCTATGACTGTAGATCTCTCCTCCTTGAAATCCCATCTTCCTTTGATACTGTTGTTACTACCTGGCTGTTAATCAATATGGTGACAATGGTAATAATGATAACTATTTTCTCATGTCTTCGTTTGTCTCTCACTGTTCCCCATTCTGCTTCCACTGTAGCCATACCCGAGAAGGATGAGTACCTGAAGTTTTCCTCCTTCTACCCTCCAGAGAGTTTAGCTGCTACCTCTATTTCAAAAACTCATCCCATATCTTAATTTCCAGCCTTAACCAAGACATTTTTGAGGGTCAGGAAAAGCCAGTTGGAAGGGTTATGGTGAGAGAAAAATGAGGAGAATCAATGAGAATTTGCCCCAAATAGAAGATCTACAGGTCTTAGTTGGCGGCTCCAGAATAGAGAAGCACAGGAGGTAATGGAGACGTGAAGGTGTTGAACCTCCCTTTCTTGTTGTGAGGCGGAGCTACGCAATGTGAAATCCACTGACTGGAGTTTGTTTGTGAATTGTTTGTAACTGGCCTATGATGAGATATGTGCAGAAATTGAGAATAAGTGTTTAGAAATCTTTAACAGTTTGACGGGGCAACTTTGAGTCTGTTGAATCTAATAAAAATTGTGACATATCTTGCATGCCTTTGTCTTTTATTTCATTTGTTGTTATTATTATTTGGTATATTATAGAAGTGTTGGTCCCCAGTGGAGTGGGGGAGTAAGAGCACCTTCACAAGTAGTTTGAGAAGGCTGGTGTAGGTTTGTGAGGATGGTAGTCGGGGATGTTCTATTTGAAGTGGTTGGTTTGGGCAGCAGGAATGAGGGTTGCCCAGGCCGGGAGCAGGTGGGTGCTCCTCTTAGCAGCTGAGGAAAAGGGTTCCCTAGTGAGACTGAGTCTTGTGACTTGAAGGAGGTTTTGGGTTGAAGAAGAGTGTTTAGGCACATCGCGCCCACACCCGGGTGAGGTCCAGCCCCAGCGTTTGGTAGGAGTGTGTATATTGCCCTACTGGCAGGGGCTTCTAGGCTCGGGCTGTTGGACCATCATCCGTAGTGTCATTTTGGGCTCACCAGACATGAATAGGGTATATCACGTCTTTCCCTGTGCCCTAAACTTGCTTTTCCTCTTTTATTTGTCTCTGTCCTTTTGTACCTTGACTCTGCCGAGATATACTGCACAGACCTTAATGGTGATTCTTCTCTTTTGTTTCCCAAATGCGTCTTTAAAATTCTTCTAACATGAAGAAGATTCCTTCTGTTGGTAGTTTTCCTGGACCCCTTATATTCTAAGCCGTGCCCCTTTCCATAGGCCTTTTACCAATTCTATCACTTGTCTGACAGTGGCTGCTTTTTCTTTCTGTGAAAGGTGGTGTCACGATAGATGTCCAGCAGGTATTAACACCAGCAGAGCAGATTCTGGCATCCTGGGCTGGCAATTTCCTAATTCTGTCTTTTCCACCGAAGTGACAGGATATTAAACCACTGAACTGGTACGCGGTCCTCGGCTGCCTGCCAACGGAATATTCGGGGAAAGAATGGACCAGCTTTTGTTTCTCTTGCCTCTGTGTAGCCTTGGGGTGGATTCTGAGGGGATGTTTTCCCTTGCAGCTCTAACCCGTTTGGTATTGAGAAAGCAGGAAAGCGAGTTTTCCTGTTACGAGCAGTGAACAAAAAGCAAGCAGCGGATGGAGATATCCTGTTGGAGGAGGCTTGGGGCGTGAATGTCGACAAATGCACCTCGTTCTTCCCGTGTCTTTAAGGAATACGAGGAGATGGGAAGGAAATCAGTCACTCTGCAGGCCAAGTCGAAATGGTTTTCCGTTTATTTATGGTGCTTAATAAGATTATAAGTGTGTGCTTTGTGATTTAAAAACTTGTCAGACACAGAGATCTATAGCACATGACAAATTAGGAAAATGAAATAGTTTTTTGTTTCCCATGAGGTTGTTCTAAGTTTGCCTGGGAGGGGGCAGTGAACTGTACAAGTAAATGTAAACTCTATCCAAGTTTTATTTATTATTAAGTTTAAAGATCACTTAAAATGGCAAATTCTTGTTGAATTAGATTTATAAGAGGATGGTTTGGTATATGCTCTTAGGGGACCATTCCTTGGTACTTTTTAAAGAGAACTAACTTTTTCCTCTCTTACTACAAGAGCAATACATGTTTATTATAGGAAAATTAGATAACACGTACAGCCAACTGAACAGTACAGGAGTGGGCTGGAAAGACATAGAAATGGAAAATTAGAGCAGTGTGGTAAAGGAGAGAAAACCAGGGTCTTCTGGGAGCAGTGGGGGTGGGAAAGGGTCAGGGACGATCTCCCCAGGCACCACCCCGGGGAGGCTGTCTTGCTTGCATGCCACACCTTCAGCGGTGACTTTATACCCTTTGAGGCTGGTGTCCCCACTCTACCACGAGTCTAGACCTGATTGAACATTCCAAGTTTGTTTGGGGCTGGAAAACTGTGTGATGACAAGTTGAAAGGCCAATTAACTCACTGCATTTCACATCTTGTCTGTCTAGGAGGAGGAGTGCTAGGCAAGGAGAATCTCTGAAAATAGACAGATATATTAGCTAGTGAGTGAGTGGGGTGTGTGTGTGTGTGTGTGTGTGTGTGTGTGAGAGAGAGAGAGAGAGAGAGAGAGAGAGAGAGAGAGAATGTTTGAGAACCTTGGCTGTAAGGGAGATAAAGAAAATATAAAAGAGTTGATGCAGAAGAGTAAAACAGTTTTTTTGAGGAGGGTAAGGGAGAAATGTACTGTGGCCTCTGTCATCCTTCAATGTCTTCTTGACCTTCCCAGTTCCTCCATGTCTTGCCATATTGACAGTATTTAGGTGTTCTATGGAATGAATAAGTTTTGTTTCACTGTTGTATCTCGGTAAACACTTATAGAGCCGCTGTCAGCAGGTCATACTTTTAGTCAGATTTACCTTATAAGGATACCGAGAGACAGCCTTATAAGGTATGGGAGTAAATTATCTTTTTTTTTAAAAAATCTATGAAAACTTATTTATCATAAAATCTGCTAGCCATTTTATTATAGGTAATGTAGGATTAATATGTAAAGTGGAAAGTGTAGAGGCTTGGACTGGATAATCTGTTGATTTTGGTAACTTATTTACTTAACAGATATTCATTGAGTCCTGTTACATACCAGCTGTTGGGCCAGAAGCTGGACTAGAACTGTAAATTAGACAGTTTATTGCAAGTCTTTGCAATAAACTTTGCAACCTCACAGACCTGCCAGTCTGGTCAGGACATAAATAGGTAACCAGACAGTTCAATGTGGTGGGATAAGAGCTCCAAAAAGAGACATGTGAGGTGTCCTGTCATTACATGGTAGAGGCATCTGTTCTGGACCAAAGGGAGTGACATCTAGGTGGAGATCTGAAGGATAAAAAGAAATAAGCCAGATAAAGTGGGTATTTTATTTTAGTTATAGGAGCCAGCATGTACAAAAAGGCCTGGAGGCAAGAAAAAGCATGACTTTTTTTCCCTTTTAGTTTAGCATCCAGTAACTAAAAGCTGGTCAATATGGCCAAAGTCTTTCGTCTCTGATGGGCATGATGAGAGAGGGCTCTGAAGAGGTGAGCTGGGACCCAACATAAGGCCTTCTTAGGCACGTTTAGAAGTAGAAACTTAGGGGTTCAGCAAAGATGAGGGGCAGAGGATCAATATAAAAAAATGAGTAGTGTTTCTCTACTAGCAATGAACAAACCAAAAGTGAAATTAAGAAAACAGTTCCAATTACAATAGCATTACAATAAATAGCATCAAAAAAATAAATACTTAGGACTAAATTTAACTAAGAAGTGTAAGAATGCTAAATAAATGGAAAGACACCCACTGTTTGTGGATTGGAAGAATTAATATCCTTAAGATGGCACTACTCCCCAAATCTATCTACAATTTAATACAATTTCTATCAAAATCCTACCTGCTTTTTTTGCAGGTATCGACATGCTGATCCTAAAATTCATAAGGAAATTCTGGAAACCCAGAATAACGAAAAAAATCTTGAAAAAAGAGAACAAAGTTGGAGGACTTACACTTCCTGATTTCAAAACTTTCTACAGAGCTGTAGTAGTCAAAATAATGTGGTATTGGCATAAGGATAGACAAATATATCAATGGACTAGAATTCAGAGTCCAGTAATAAATCCATGCATTTATAATCAATTGATTTTTTTACAAGAGTGCCAAGACTATTCAATGGAGATAGAATAGTCTTTTTAGCAAACAGTGCCGGGACAACTGGATATCCATATGCAAAAGATTGAAGTTGGATCCTTATGTCACACCATGTGTAAAAACCCACTCAAAATTGATCATAGACCTAAATGCAAGACCTAAAACTATAAAACTCTTTGAAAAAGAACATAGGTGTAAATCTTCATGACCTTGGATTAGGCAGTGTTTTCTTAGATATGCCACCAAAAACACAAGTAATCAAGAAAAAATTAACTGGATATTATCAAAATGAAAACTTGGGTTTCAAAGAACACTATGTAGAAAGCAAAAAAATAACCCACCGAATGAGAGGAAAGGGACTTGCATCTAGAATGTATAAAGAACTCTTACAACTCATTAATAAAAAGACCACTCAGTTAAAAAATGAGCCAAGTGTCTAAACAAATGTTTCTTTAAAGAAATATACAAATGAATCTGCTTAACATTAGTCATCTGGGAAATGTAATTTAAAACCACAAAGGGCTACCACTTGGCTCCCACTGGGAAGGCTAGAACATAAAGACAAACAATAGCCCTTGTCTGTTATTGTCATGTTGGTGAGGGTGTGGAGAGATCTGAGCCCTCAAACATTGCTGGTGGGAATGTGAAATGGTGCAGCCACTTTGGAAAACAGTTTGGCAGTTCTTCAAAAAGCTGAATATAGTGGGGAGGGATAAATTAGGAGTTTGGGATGAACATATACACACTACTATATATAAAATAGATAACCAAAGAAGGACCTACTGTATAGCACAAGGAACTACACTCAATATCTTGTAATAATCTATAAGGGAAAAGAATCTGAAAAAGAATATATATACACGCTCTTAATATATATGTATATTCTGAATATATATAAATGAATATATATATATATAACTGAATCATTTTGCTGTACACCTGAAACTAACAGAACGTATATCAACTATACTTCAGTTAAAAAAAAAAGCTAAATATAGAGTTACTCTATGACCCAGCCGTTTCACTAGTAGGTATATCTAAGACAATTGAGAACATAATGTCCACAGAAAAACTTGTACATGGAAGTATTAGTCATGATTCTCCAGAGAAACAGAACCAATAGGAAATATATGTATGTATATCCTATATGTATAGGAAGAGGTTTACTATAAGGAATTGGCTCACGAAATTATGGAGGCTGAGAAGTCCCACAATCTGCCATCTCCAAGCTGGAGACCCAGGAGAGCCAGTGGTATAATTCAGTTGGAGTCTGAAGGTCTGAGAACCAGAAGTACCAAGGGCAGAGGAAGACCGATGTCCCAGCTTAAGTAATCAGGCAGGAAGGGCCATATTTTTCCTCTGCTTTTTGGTCCTATTCGGGGCCTCTGATAAGGGGATGATGCCCAGCCACACTGGGGAGGGCAGACTGCTCTACTGAGTTCACTGATTCAAATGCAAAGTTTATCCAGAAACACCCTCACAGACACACCCAGAAAGAATACTTAGCCAGGTATCTGAGCACCCTGTGAGCCAGTCAAGTTGACATGTAAAACTAACCATCACAACAGATGTTCTTAATCACATGGTGGGTAATAGCCAAAAAGTAGAGAGCCCAAATGTCTATAACTGATGAATAACAAATATTACAGTTAACAAAATATCCATACAATGGAATATTATTTAGCCATAAAAAGGAGTGAAGTGCTGATACATCCCACAACATGGATAAACTTTGAAACATGCTAAGTGGAAAAAGCCAGACATAAAGCCCACATATTTAGAATGTCCAGAGTAGGTGAATCCACAGGGACAGAAGGTAGCTGAGTGGTTTCCAGGGACTGGGGAGAGGGGGCGTGGAGAGAGACTGCTAATGCGTTTGAGGTTTCTTTTTGGAGTGATAAAAGTTAGACTGTTGTGATGGTTGACAACCCTGTAGATATACTGAAATCGCTGAATTATATACTTTAACTGAATGAATTTTTTGTGGTGTGTGAATTGTATCTTAATAAAACATTAAAAAAAAAAGTATGAATTTTATCCAGAGGTTGGGATCCCCTGAAGGATTTTCAGCAGGGTGGTGACACAGTTGGATTTGTTTTTGGAAGATCATTCTGGCTGCAGTGAGGAGAGTGGCTTGGAAGCGTTGAGACGGGAGGCAGGGATCCCACTAAGAGGCTGTTAGAGTGATACAGATGCGAAACTTTGCGAGTTTAAACTAGGGAAATGGCAGTGGGAATGACCAGAAGCAGACAGTAAACTTAACAGGGTTTGGTGATTGATTAGATGTGGGAGGGACAGAGGCGGGTGGGGGCTGGGGGCAGCGATTTGAGGTGTGTGCCTATATGTCCAGCTTAAGCCATAGGTGGAGGAGCGAGTAGGGAGGAAGGTGACATCAGCATGCCACGGCTGGACCCACTGAGAGGTCCCGGACCGGGCACACAGAGGCGTCGAGTAGGTAGTTGATACAGAGCTCAGGAATCCAGAACCTCAGGGGGCTTGTTAAAAATGCAAATTCTGGAGCTTCACTTTATGTGTATTAAGTCAGAATGTCTAATCAGGGTGGATCTACCTAATTTGAGGCCACTCTGTGGACGTGCCTCCAAACTATAGGAGTGGATGTGAGATTTCCTGTGGAGAGGGTGTGAGAGAGAAAAGAAGGGACTCCGTCTCCACTTATGAGCCCAGTAGTGGAAGAGGAGACTTCACAGGGGTCTGGACCCTGAGAGATACGAGGCATCCAGGAGGGTGGGGTGTCAGGGAAACCAAGGGAAGGGTGTTGCAAAGCAAGGAAACATAAGCTTGCCATAAGCTGCTGAGAGGTCAGGTAAGGTAATAGATGCAAAGTGTGCATTGGATTTACTGACAAGGTGGTGACCTGGCGAGGTCCATGGGTGGTGCAGACGTGTACCTAGAGCCGGGCTGGCGTGGGGCTCCACGTGTGGCCCATGGGTCCTCCAGGGGATAGAGTCCTTATGATGATGGGCAGCACCACCCAGCACGCTTTCCTTGGCTCTTCTCCATTCCATAGTATGGCCTCGTTGGAGCACAGTACACACTTACAGGGCCTCTGCTGGGTGAGTGTTTGACCAGGATGCTTGTAGGGGAACCCTTGGTGAGTGGCCCTGGCCTATGGGGCACATAGAGCTGGGCAGGGGAGGGAAGATGCAGCTTTAGGGCAGAGGGTCCTGGGGTCGCTGACACAGGTAGATGTCCTGTCTGGTTTTTTACTTGGCCTAGTAGAACCCAGCGGACAGCATGTGTCACGATGTCAAGTACTGCTGGGCTGACGGTCTGAATCACTAAGGCCGGGGGTTTTTAAGTTGGGGCATTTCATATTTTTCTTGGTATTTTGGTCATGTACAGTTTTCAGAGAGATACTGTACAAATACTTGAAATAAACTTTCTAACCTCCAATTTTGGCCCATTCTTTGAAATATTGTTTAATACAAGTTATGGGATTCTCTTAAAGTTGTAAATCTAGATCTCATCAGTTTTCAGCATAACAAAACTACATTGTATTATCAGTATAAGAAAAATCAACATGAAGGATAGTATCTTCAAAATCAGTTAAACGCATGTCAATTAGTATACTGTCTAAGCAGAGTGCCTACTGGTCTTTTAGTCTGTTGTAAGCCAGCACGGAACTCCGGGTCTACTTATCTGTATTTTTGAAACCACTGTTCCTTAAGGAGGGTTTAAGTTATTGTTTCAAAGAGCTTTGAAGCTGTTCGACTTTTAAATTTATAATTTGCACTTTTAACCTTTATTTTATAAGCTGCAGTTACTTTTTACTTTATTAAAGGCAGCACGTTAGTGTTATGGAAACATTTAAATGTTCAAATAACTATTATTCTTTTATTTGGGGGAATATTGTGTAATAGATGTGGAAGTTCCCTAAATGCAAAATTGACCCTCAGTCAGTGGTTTAGTAAAGAAATCGGAGATGAAACACGAAAGCCCAGTCAACCAGCTCAGCCAGGACTTCCCCTACCTGAGTGGCAGGGTAATTACTCTTAAATCAAGACTTAAAAATATCACCCCCCCACCCCGTCCCCCGCTGTTCTATGGTTATCTATTTTGTGCTTGCAAGATTTCACACCCAAGGTATCAGTTGATATTTTGGATCATTTCTTTAGTGTGACTGCTGGAAATTCTTTGTATTAATTTGGAATATTGGTTGCAAGTGACAGAAAAAAGGGGTGTGTGTTATAAAGATGTAGGGTGTCTCCCAGAGCCCAAGGGCAGGGATGCAGCTGGGTGTATCGATGGGTTTCCCATCCTTCAGTAATCTCTCCCTTACCCCTGCTGGTCTCCTTAAGGTTTTGAGTCCTTCTCTACCTGGAGATCCCCTTTCTTTGCCCCCAGTCTTCATGGTGGGGAATGGCACTTTGAGAGTCCAGCTACTTGTCAAGAGACTGGCCCATCTCTCAGGCTCAGCTCTGACACCCACAAGGAGGGGACCTGGCTTGGATCTGATGTCCACCCTTAGAACCTGCCTTTGTGGCTGGGGCCGTGGGTCATTGTAGGAATGTGGCTTCTGGGAGCCCCAATGCTGTCCCTACGGCTTTGTAGGACTACTGCCTTGCATCAGAGCAAGGGACTGCTTCTGGGCCCTAGAGGTGGACTGGCCTGGGCAGCCTTCCAACCTGTCCTGGCATGAATGACCCCCAGTGCCATGGAGGGGGTTATGGAAAAAGGGGCATCGCAGAAAAAAGGTGTGTTACGGGGAAGAGGGAAGTGCTGGGCAGCCACCCAACAAGTATTCACTCCACGATGTTTATTTTAACTTAGAGAATAGTATTGGGGAGGAAAGTTTGTTGCCCCAGAATATAAATCCATTCAGAAATGACTTTTGGATTGCTCATTTCTTTGTTCTGGACAGTTAGGAGCTGGTTTTACTCACAGTGAAGACTGGGCCACACCTAGTTGAATCATTACAGACATAACATCTTTTTACCCCCTCAGAGTTAATAATGTACAAAGTAATATTAGTTATCCTTTATAAGGATATTAACATATCTTTATAATGCTTTTGAATATTTAGTATTTAAATAGCCCTTTGATGTTTTCCATTAAGATTTGTTGTTTTAAAAGACAAGCTCAAAAACAACTTCCTCAGCACCATTTAATGTGCCGAAACAATGTCAAACAAGAAAGTCATTGGATGCCCAGGGGGGAAGCTAAATTGCCTATTATTAGTCTGTATGGCGAAACAGATCTCACAATTGCGTTTTCAGAAGTATTTTTTACACATATATTCTAAAAATGACTCCGAAATATATTTAGTGCTCTCTTTATCAGGAAAAAAAATGTTTCCGGGGGGCACTGTGTTCACTAAACTGGAAGAAGACCTTCTGGAATTTAAATTTGTCATCTTCAAAGCATTTGGTGTGGAATACAATAACCAGACTAGGTTCTGTTTCATTCAACTACAAAGACACTTTTGTTAAAATTCCAAGTCCCTGTGATGCTAGTGCAGCTGATTTTTGGTTCGGATGGTGCTTTTGGAAAGCTTGGTTTATTTCCGAAAGAGCCCAGATGCCTTGGGCTAGGAATTTACAATAGGCCTCAGATTCTGGGTCTAGTGCTGCATACTTCTAGTCTTCCCTGTATCTGCTGTCTGTCTTCGTTTAAAGCTGGGGAGAGGCTGTACAGGCTTATGAGGCTGTCCTGTGGAAAGCCTGGAGAAAAGTTAAGAACTGTGTGCATAGTAGTAATTAATATAATTAATTACATAGCTTATGTGCCATATAAGTGCATATAGTTTCCATTAAAACCCAAATCCAAATTCCTTGTGCCTCTTTTCCTACTCTGCCCTGTGTTTTTGGACTGACCACAGATGACTGAGTGCTTGCCAAACTGCCCTTTTCTTCCAATCTCTCCCTCCCCTTTCATCTCTCCAAATGGAGAAGCCCCAGCTAGCTTTCCCATACCAGGTGTCCTCAAGTCACCTTCCTCTACTCACAAGAGCATACCCAGCCCAAACAAACATCCCATCTCCTACTCCCGCAGCATTTACTTCTTTCCTTTCGGATTCCTCGCAGGGAATCCTCCTTTCCTGCTTCCACATGGGGACACGGATTTTGCTTTTGAAAGTTTCTAGAAAGCTCCTTTAGTGTTGGTCTTCAACAGAAGGAACCGTACCCCACACAGAGGGCAAACTACTATTTTTTTTTCCATATTCTGTTTTTGGAACTTTTATTGAATTCCAAACTTAAACAGAACGTCAAGAATAAAACCAGGAAGTTCTGTATACCCTTTACCCAGATACCCCAGCTATTTACATTAGGGCTGAGTATTACTGATCATCTTCCTAAATGAACACGGAGAAAGGATAAGCCAGATATGATTTCTTCCCTAGCATGAACGATTTCTCTGTACTTTTAGGCTCTTTTTTTTTTTTTTAAACTCTGTCTTGTATTTATTTGTGTACTTATCTCATCAAGCAGTATTTAATGTTTCAGTCTCAGAAACTCCCTGTGCAGAGCTAGTGAGAACCTAGTAAGTCTGTTGAATGCAGTGCTGATTTTGCTTATCAAATTCAGTTTCACCCACTCACTCCATTCAATAAGCTATTTCTCATGTTTCCTCTGTGTGCCAGGCTGCAAAAGTAAGTGAAGAGATTGCGGGGAGATGGGAGAGGCATGGTGCTTCTTCCCCTCCTTGCACTGGGTGGCCTGGGGTCAGGAAGAGGGAGGAAAGGGAAGCGCTGGACATGAATGAGCAGAACCGGAAGTGGATGAGTAGGGCAGGAAGTGGTTGAGTAGGGCAGGAAGTGGGTGAGCGGGACGCTTCACAGCTGGGTAATAGCTGGCAGGTAGGCAGAGAGTGCTGTTGCTTCCTTCTCCAACTGTTTTTTTTTTGTTTTTTTTTTTAAACAAATTATTGAGATATTCACATACCACACAACCCCCTTTTAAAGTGTACAATTCAGTGGTTTTTGATATATTATTAGTTTTTTTTTAATTGTGGTAAAATATATATAACAAGGTTTACTATTTTGGCCTTTTTAAAAAAAAATTTTAAATTGTGGTAAAGTACACAAGACATGAAATTTACCTTGTTAGCCATTTAAAAATATAGTTACAGTACATTTCAATATTGTCGTGCTATTATCACCACCTTCCATCCACAGAACTCTTTTCATCTTGCAAAACAGACTTTGTACCTATTAAACAGTAACTGCCCATTCCCCCAGCTCCTGGCGACTACTACTTTACTTTCTGTCTCTGAATTTGACTTTTGTAGTTGCCTCCTGTAGGTGAAGTCATACAGTGTTTGCCCTTTTGTGATTGGCTTATTTAATTCAGACTGATGTCCTCAAGGTTCATCCATGTTGTAGCATGTGTCAGAATTTCCTTCCTTCTTTTTTAGGGCTGAATAATATTCCATTATATGTATATACCATGTTTTGTTTACATATTCTTCTGTTGGACACATGGCTTGCTTCCACCTCTTGGGTGTTATGAATAATGCTCCTGTGGATGGGGTGTACGAATATATCTTCAAGTCCCTGCTTTCAGTTCTTTTGCAAATACACAGAAGTGGAATTGCTGGATCATGTGGCAATTATATTTTTAATTTTTTGAGGATATTTAAACAATTTTAAAGTGTACAATTCAGTGCATTAATTACAACCACAATGTTGTGCAACCATCATTGCTATCCATTTCCAAACTTTTTATCACCCCAGACAGAAAACTTGTATCCCTTAAACAATAACAACCTATTTCTCTTCCCCAACCCCTGGTAATTTCTGTTCTACTTTATTCTATTCTATTCTTTATGAATTTGCCTATTCTAGGTAGCTCCTTATAAGTGAAATAATATACAGATATTTGTTTGTTTCTGGCTTCTATCACTTAGCATAATGTTTTCAAGTTTTATTCATGTTGTATCAGAGTTTTGTTCTTTTTTATGGCTGAATTATATTCCATCATATGCATATATCACATTAAAAAAAAATCCACTTGTCTGTTGATGGACACTTGGGTTGTTCCACCTTTTGGCTCTTGTGAATAATGCTGCAATGAATATTGGTGTACAGGTATCAATTTGAGTCTCGGCATTCCGTTCTTTTGTGTATATACCTAGGAATGGAATTGTTCCTCCTTTAACTCTTGACACATTCTTTGTGTTAGTTAAACAGAATCAGTTAAGCCACTGAACTCCTAAGTAGTGGAGTAATGGACCATTCATTCATTCACATGTTCATTCAGGAAATTTTCATAGCAGAAACTTTCTGTATTAAAAATGATGAGAACCTTTCTCTCCCTATTTTATATCTACTAATAGCAGTCATGACTGTGATTTAGTTTCTTGGTCTGTAAAATGGACAGATGAATACCTCTCTCCTGAGTTGGGAAGGTAAGTGGAGAAGGCACCCTATAATTCTGAGACACCATCTTTTTTTTGTCTTCTTTGTGGATATTGGTTTAAAAATGGCTCATAGTAAAGGCAGCTCAGGTGCCTTTACTATGAGTAAGGTGGCTTGATCTTTTCCATCTCTCTTCTTTAGCCTTATCCCTTAACTTCAAGATGGTGCTGTTTTTGATTGCACTGGTCTGTGAGTGCACTGGTCAGTGAGTGATAACCAGCGGAGTTAAGACTGTCTGAGCGGAGGAGAGGGAACATAAATACCAAAGGTAAAAAGAGGAGCAGGTTTTATCAAACCACCTGTGGCAAAACAATAACAGTAAAAGAAATTTGATGTTATTCCGTGCCTTCTCTCTTGTCCTCAAACCCCGTTCAACAAAACAATAAACAAGAAAAGCCTAGTTTTTAGGTTTGTCACAGTTAAGAACTTAACTATTTTGTGTGGGTTTGTGTTGTTTCCCCAGTTATTCTGTAAAACCTGCTTCATCATGATGGGTGTTATGTCTGCTATTGTGAGCTCACTGTCTCTCTGCTGTTTAGGATGTACTAGGATTCTGGGTTCAGCTATCTTAGCCTCAGTTCTAGGTCATAGTGGGCAACATGGGCCCACCTTCTTTCAAATTTTTAGATAGGTAAGAAGGTAACCTACCTTAAGGGTCTCAGAGAATGGAGAGTAACATTTCTATGTTATAATGGTAGAACCAAGTCTTCATTTTTCTAGGTGAGAGCTCTTATATTTGTAATTTTGCAGCCTTTGGGGTTTATAAATAGACCTGGATAATCCCCATGAACTGGATTTCAGAGCAGTCCAGCAGAAGAGTCGCATCCTTTGACCTGTGGCAAAGCATTGCAACATCTTTTATGGGGGAGATGGAGAAAGGTGAAAATGATCTATATAGAAATTCACTTAAGACTTTGACTTGGGCTTCACCATGGTTCCCCCTTTCTTGCTTAACATGTTAGGGCAGATAACCTTTGAGATGTGGTGTTTAAACTGTGTTAGCCCCATCTGTTGTGTGTTTTTTCAATGCAGAATTAATCTTTTTCCCAAAACCACCTGATGTTTTCTTGGGAGTAGGAAGGTAGATAAGTGGAGATGGAGGTTATGGGGTGCTTAGCTTCCCTTGGTGATAACCCTCTGAGCTTGTGCTATCTGATGGACCCAGGCCACACGTACTATATATCACTGGAGACCAGGTAACAGTCTGAGGTTTCTTAGTTACAGTAACTGATCCTGACTCCAGGCCATGGCAGGAAGCAGAATACTCTAGCAGTTAATGAAACCTGGGACGCTGTTTTTATTTTTTTATTCCTTTGTACAAGTATCTGAATTACAGAGGTTTCTGCCTTTCTCAGAAAGTTCTTACTGTTGGCCTTAAATAAAACCAGGTGACTTTCTGGTTCAAGTGGCTTACAGAAAGAATATCTTTGAAAATAAGTTAAATATTTTAATGCAATTATGTTAAATTCAATTAAATTGAATTTGAATAATTAAGTTTATATTCTAAATTGTTTCTTAAAAGCCTAATGTGATATTTTGGAAATATGTATCAGAGTTGCTGGTGTTTTTTTCCCTCCTCTCTTTTTGACATATGTGATTAGTGCGGGAAATTATAGTACCCATTGCTGCAGTTTTGAATAATGTACAAGTGACAAAATTTATCTTCTTAGTTCTTTTTGTGAAATATTGTAGACTTGTGAATTTTTACTTTTCTCATTTAACAAAGTCCTTGTAATCTTGTGGTTTAAGTTATTGACATCATTCTTGCCTGATTTCAGTAGAAAAGGACAGTAGGAAAGTAAACACAATGGAAATGGGGAGGGGAGATAGTGGTGATGTCAACAGTAATCTGTTTGAGGGGAGAGTGTAGAGGCTGCTGCCCGGAGGTTCATTTTCAGGGCTCTTTAGGGACTGTGGTCGTGGAGACAACTGACCAACATGGTACTGGAAGTGGTTTGATTGAAGGGGTAATGGGAAAGACTTCACCCTACCGTATAATCCTGAGACCTGAAAAATCTACCATTAGTAATTTGTTTATTTGTGTTAAGCATAGCTGTCTTCCTGTTGGTCTCCTTTATCAAGTATATACCTCTGGGAACAATAATGCCTTAACTCACAAGTATCTTAATGCAAATTAGTTTCTCTATGAGATTTTCTAATTAAATTTTCTGAGATAACTGTCCTCTGAGATAAAATGGGCCATAGAAAG
Organism: Pseudorca crassidens; assembly: GCF_039906515.1. Lineage (NCBI taxonomy): Eukaryota > Metazoa > Chordata > Mammalia > Artiodactyla > Delphinidae > Pseudorca > Pseudorca crassidens. Next base: position 12,286,005 of record NC_090313.1, read on the forward strand.
GAAAGGGGAAAGGGCACAGAATGGGAGAGCAACTTCATAAAGCTTCCTGGTGGCCTTGGTTGATGGCTGAGTTAGCAGTAAGATTGGAAATTTCACTATCAGAGTTGTTTCTGGCAAGAATGGATGTGCAGTGATCCAAAGCAACTTTTACCTATCACTGATTTTATATTCTAACCTGGGAAGATGAAGGATGGTGTGTGTAAAATATCTGGCTTAACCTTTGGCACATGACAGGCCCTGAATTTTTGAAGTCTCTTAAAAATAATATGTTATTGGTGGTTATCAATAACTAATACTATAGTTTTACTCCCTTTAACAATCTTCAGAATGAAAGGCAAAGACCTCTTGAGTAAAAATGTTACGATAAAACCTGTATTGGGAGGGCTTCCCTGGTGGCTCAGTGGTTGAGAATCTGCCTGGTGATGCAGGGGACACGGGTTTGTGCCCCCTTCCGGGAAGATCCCACATGCTGCGGAGCAACTAGGCCCGTGAGCCACAACTACTGAGCCTGCGCGTCTGGAGCCTGTGCTCCGCAACGAGAGAGGCCGCGATAGTGAGAGGCCCGCGCACCGTGATGAAGAGTGGCCCCCGCTTGCCACAACTAGAGAAAGCCCTCGCACAGAAACGAAAGACGCAACACAGCAAAAATTAATTAATAAACTCCTACCCCTAACATTAAAAAACAAACAAAAAAACCCCCTGTATTATCTTTCTTCCTTGGAGATTGTGGCAAGAGGATAAATGCAGAAATTGATACTTGGAAATATTTTGGGATAGTAGAATATTTTGTATGTTGATCATCACTCCTTCAAGGAATCTAGGGAGATGGGGAGCCACCTTCAGGGAGTCAGCTGGGTGCTAGCATCTGTTTAACATGAGATTCTTCCATTCTGCTTCAGGCCCAGGTAGTGGGTGGTAGGCCAGGCACAGGGGTCCCTGTGGAGGAGAGGATACTGGGGTTCCACCGTGTGTACCCCTTTCTTTGCTGGGTACCCAATGCACCTGGCAGGTCTCTCCGTGTTTCCACGTGGACTGTGGAGTGGTGCATGTATGCCCCTACCCTCCACTGTAAGCCCCAGTTCTGCTGGCATCCACATATTTCCATGAGAAAATGGTCACGCTGAGATGCCAAGAGCTAATGACTTACGGTTATTAAGGATGTTTTGAATCTTTAAACAGGAATGGTCCCTTGGCTGAATATCAGTTTGGCATCTGTTGCCCCTTGGATTTCTTCTCTATTTTCAAAAAGCCAGCTCGTTTCTGTTTCCTACAAGGTATTTCCTGTGGTTCTTGTGTTTTTTGGGCAAATTTATTATGAGGGAAGTTCAGCAGATTGTGAATTTCGACTTTTTCTTAGCCACTAGAGGAGTGAGACTTATTCTCTATCTCCACACTGGAAACATAGTTTTTATCTGTTGATTTTTGAGAGGGTTTTTGTCTGAGAATTGAGGTAATAGAGGGTAAGAAGGATGACTGTGGTGATGGTGCAGGACCCCCTTCTGTAGGTGGGTCGAGTCCTCCAAGTGACTGTCCTCATCATTTCTGTCTCGGCTCTCTTTGATTTGCTCCTTCGATTGGCATATGTCAGTGAATGGCTTGTAAAGCATTCTCATAGCTTTAAGTTCTGGGGGTTAAAAAACCACGGGAGGGTAGGGGAAGAGGGATAAATTAGGAGTATGGGATTAATAGATACGTACCATTATATATAAAATAGATAAACAACAAGAATTCACTGTATAGCATAAGGAACTATATTCAGTATCTTGTAATAACCTGTGATGGAAAAGAATCTGAAAAAATATATATGTATAGTCGAATCACTTTGTTGTACACCTGGTACTAACACAATATTGTAAATCAACTATACTTCAATTAAAAATAAAACCACCCAGAACTTGTTTGCGTGATATTTTCTTTGGTATGAAACCTGCAAACTTAGGTTCCTGTTAGGAGTGGCAGAGAAGGGGGAGGAGGAAGAGTCCTCAGGCCCTTGGCCCCAGACCCAGGGTGAGTTTGTGTCCCAGGCTCAGTCTTCATGGGCTCTCAGGAAGTTGCAGGTGTGTGTGCAGGGATAGTGAGCACGTGTGGAAATCAGTGAACTAGGAAGCAGTAACTGAGCTTTGGACCCGAGGAGTCAGGGGCGATAGGTGGTCTGGAGCGTCATGGTTTTAACTGCCAGCTCCTGGCCAGTGAAGGGTACGCCAAGCTGGCTAAAGAGCAGAAAACCCGGTGAGGCTTCCCCGCCTTCCAAGTGCCTCCTTTCCCTGTTGGCGCCAGGGGACAGTGGAGGGACTGACTCTAAGGACACGGCGGGCAGTGGCTGGCACAGTCTCTCTTGCTGGAAGGAGGGGTGCCGGCAGAGCTGGGGAGGGGGCCGGCTGGGAGGGTGGGAGGGTGGTGCTGCAGAAAGAGGTCTCCCACCTGCTCCCCACCCTTCTTACGTCCACTTCGTGAAATGAGCTTATCGTGCTGGGCTTCATACATTAGGCAGCTGTCTCTGAAAAGGTTTGATCTTTGACCTGGAGAGTCAGGCACCTTTGGGTCAAACGGGAACCAACATTTGGGGAGGTCATGTATCTGAAGTAGAATCCAGTTTTAGAGGCAGAGGCACCTAGGAGTGGGTCAGGCTGCAGCTGCTGCAGGGTATAGATGAAGAGAGCTTACGGGACATGTCGATGGTGTCTGGAACATAGTGGGTGCTTGTGAAATGTTTATTGAATGGATGGGAGAATAAGTGAGTCATTCAAGATCACGCTGTGGCTGATTCACATTTCTGCTCTCTTAGCTGTTTCTACTGGCATATCACCCCAAAGCCATCTTGTTTATAGTTCTCCTACAGGCCTGAAATATGGGAAGAATTATAGGTACTGGACTATAATTAAAACATCACTGAAGTTTTATCTTCTGCTTTGTGACATAATATAAACTACACATTCCAGGGTGAATGAGGGATAAATTAGGACTTTAGGATTAGTATATGCAGACGACTATATACAAAATAGATAAGCAACAAGGTCCTATTGTATAGCTCAGGGAACTATGTTCAATATCCTGTAATAAACCACAATGGAAAAGAATATATGTATAACTGAATCACTTTGCTGTACACCAGAAACTAGCACAACATTGTAAGTCAGCTATACTTCAATAAAAACAAAAACACACAAACTATACATTCCATGTGTGTTTCAATTTTTCATTTGTTTTTACTTGCTGTCTACTGTTTGAAATTTTAGGCAGGATCCAAACAAATGTAATCAGGTGTCATTTTACATTCTGAAACCTAAATATCCTTGGTAAACTTTGAAAACTTCATAGGTTATTTTAAATATGTTTGCTATATTTGTTGCTTATGTTTTTAGGTATGATGAAGATGTTGGCCTAAAAGAGTGTCTACGGCATTATCTTGAAAGATCGATAATTTCCTAATGAAATTCAGTTTTTTTGTGTTAGAGATCATTAACTGGCTATAGTATATGTCATACCTTCAAAAATTACTTGTTACATCAGTAGCCTTTAACTGGCACCCTCAAATCAGATTTGTCTTTTTGTGGTGTGTCCCTTCCCCATGGCTATGGCAAGCTTCCTGAAGCTCTGGGCTGGCCAAGATCTGATGAGAAACTGTCCCATCACCTGCTACCTCTGCTTAGCCAGATACTCTGAGGTTGGAAGGTGAGGGGGTGGGGAGGGTGTGTGAGTTTGGAGGTGTTGTAAACATATTCACATGAACTCAGTGTTACTGTTTATGAATTTTTGCTTCACAGTTGGGCCTTGCCTCCAAAATTCTTAAGTAATGGAGAATTGCGTAAGAATAGCCATTGATTACTCTGCCAGTTGGAACCAGGAAACAGTAATTTATTGAAGTCCATAAAATGCCAAAACGTATTTTTTACATTCCTTTTCATTCTATTGTCAGGCACATCATTTATCAGCTGGTATTAGTAGCAAAGCGAAATTTAAGTGATTGGAATTTCACTTTTTGGTACTCGACATCTTTACCTTACAAAGTGGGAAGTCACGAGAAACTGTCAGTGATGGAATAATATTATAAAGTGTATTACTTACAGTTACACAGGTAACTAAAGAGACCTAGAAATAGTGACAGTGTGAGCATAAGAGTGTTGTTTGTGTGCTGTCCTCCTCTCTCATAGCAGAAAGTTGATTGAAAATGCTTAGAAAGGATGAATTTAGAAAATCTATACATTAGAGCTACAGAGGAAGCTACCAGGAAAAGCACCAAAATCACTGAAAGGATTTGCCTCTGAGGAGCAAGGCTGGGAGTGGAGTGGGGTGAGCCAGGCTACACTTGCTTTTCATTGTCAGCTCTTTTGGTTATGTGCATATGTTACTTTGACAAACACAAAACACACGTTGTTAAAAATTCCAGCTTGTCTTCCTTTCCAGAGTAGGGAACAGACAGTAGCAGAGTGGTGAAGTTAAGCAGTGAGAGCGAGAAGTGAATTTGGGGAAGCCCAGAGTCCTGGTCACCCATAGGTTGTATCCAGGTTTGCCTCTTTCTCCAAAACTCACAGTTTGGTAAAAAAATCTTGCCAGAGCTTTGGACCATGAAAAAACAAACAAAACAGTAAACCAAGAAGCAGACAGCAGTGAATCACTTTTAGATCCACGTGAACATCTTCCAGAACCTCGAGCGCAATGGGATACAGTGTCAGTGAGCTCTGTCTCTGGGCACCAATGTTGGGTCAACGCTTGTGCTGCCATTGTAGTCCCTGGTGCCGCCCATGACCTGAGGGCCTTGCCAGGTTGAAAATTGGTGGCAGAGCCGATTACTCGACCAGTAGGAGCTCTGCTGTTGAGGAGTCCTGGACAGGAAAGCAAGACAGTGAGGGGAGAGCGAAATGCTGAGTTTGTGTCCAGGGACACTTTGCAATAAAGGCTGCTGCTTAAGACTGGTGCTTCTTAGAACCACTGATTTGAGAACAAGTTTAACTGTGGAATTTAATTTTTTGTTTGATTACTTTCAGACAACACCCCAGGAGTGAAAAACAATGTAGTAAAGAAGATATTCTTAGACCTGAAAATGTTTAAAAGTTGAAAATAATCCCCTAATTTTTGTTGCCTAATTCTAGGGCCCTGACAGTAACAAGCCTGTGTGCTTGCATGGTAGGGGCATTTCTCAGTCTGGTGGCTCTCTGCTAGAATCTGTTCAGTTGTTTTCCTTAAGGTGGTCCCATAGGAAAGGCCGTGTATTCTGAGGAAATCAAGACTGTATAACTTCTTTTTTTTTTTTTTGGCAAGTAGGCCATACTTTACTTCCAGGGTCAACTGGAATGTGTTTTAATTAGCTTATCATCTTGGGAAGTTTTATCATTGAGAAAAGTATACTAAAAGGCTTGGCTTACTTTATTTATTTGGCTCCTATATGTGCGTCTTCAACACAGCCATCAAAAAATGGCATAGATTTCAGTGGCTCTTTGACATATTGTTTTAAATAAACATTTTGTCTATTAATTAATTGCTAGGGATATAAGAGATTAAACTTGTTTCACCCAACTTTTGCTCTCTCTTCATACTCACCCTTACGGGAGAGGAAATTTCAAGGTGGATTTTCACTTGAAGCATAACCTGAAGAGGAGCCTCTAAGAAACATCCAGAGCTACACTTTGTAGCATCAATGCACACGTGAAGTTAAGCATAAGTTATTTCTGGGGATATCTTTAGGAGAACTACGGGTCAAGAGTTGGATGTAATGAAAATGAAAAAGTAAATGGTGGATTCAGGCAGAGAGAGATATCCGTATCTGAGTTTATACTCAGAATAAAACAGGTTTCAAGGGTGTGGCTGAAATGCCTTCAAGGTATTTGACACTGCAGTGAGTCAGAGTGGCTCTTTAGAACCCCGCCCGCCCCCCCACCCCCATGGCCCGCATCTTTCCTGTTGACCAGGCAGGTTCTACTGGGTGTTTACCGCCAAGACAGGGCCTAAAAGTTGGGCAACCGGTTAGTTGTTGTTTTGCAGAGTAGAGCTAAGGGGGTTAGCCCACTGGTTGTAAAATCCTTCTTCCTTTTGAAAACCTCAAAACCAACAAATTACTTCCTTTCTTAATCTCTGAGAGGGTGAGTGGTGAGGCCTAGCCTTTAGTTATGTGATGTGTGTGGCACCGAGGTCAGGTTCCTCCTACTCAGAGCAGATGGGCATCCTTCCAGCAAAATCTGCTGCTGAGCGTCCCACCTCCCACCTTCCCTGGGAGGAAGGGCGAGTTCGGAGCGGTCACTCAGCTTGGTTCTGCGAGTCTGGGGTGGCCGTGTTGAAAAGGAGTTCCCTCCTTTTCTGTCTGCTTTAAGATTTCCTGGTTGTTTTGTTAGTGGCAGTCACTTTGATACCACTTAAAAAAACTTTGATTAACATAGTGAGGCAAGTCTTGCAGAAGATCTGTCCATCTGGGTGCTACTAAATGGCTTGTGGGTGATGTTTTTATTGGTTGGATGAGGTGGGAGTTTCCTCCCTTTTTTCCCTCCGTGTGGTAAAATCCCATCCTGCTGCTGAAAAACTGAGGGAGAAGTGTGTGTGTGTGTGTGTGTGTGTGTGTGTGTGTGTGTGTGTGTGTGTGTGATGTCAGCAGTTGAGCTTATAATCAGGCGAGTTCTTTTAGTGTAACTTCTACTTATGGTTTTAAAAACTTCACTGTAGTTTGGGGGAAATGATTGCCCTTGTCTTCAACCTGTTGTCAATATGGAAACAATTTCTAAGGGAGCCCAAAGTTAAGTGTCTTGTAAGTTATCTCAGTTGCTCTTTGTTCTAAGTTTTTGCATTTCCAAATTCTTTTATTTTGGTGTATGTGTCAAAATTTGCACTTTTATAAAGCATCAGTGAGTAATTACTCTAAAATAAAGAAGTAGGCAATCATCCTGGTTTTCACAAAGAATGGTCTCTTGTTCCTTTCCAGTTGCCACCGTACAGTGGTCCTGGGTGGTATGGGTCTGGCCGGGGCCCTCAGCCAGGTGAGAGAACATTTGATGTCTCCAGAGGTTGAAACATCTCAGCTGTAGGAAGCATCTGCTGTTGCAGGAAGCCTCACACTAAGCATTTATTGACGTTCTGCTGTATAACTCTAGCTGCTGAGGGGACACACAAATTATACCCAAGGCCTGCTGCTCACTTGCCTGCAGGGTTCTTGTTACTTGAGCCAGTGATTCCTACAGAGACAATTGCAGGAGGGCTGGCCAGTCCTTTCCCTCAGCGTTGGAGTTTAAGATCATTTTGCATAATCAGCGTGGGGCAGTGAACAATCAGGCTTGGCCCCGGCTTTCCACTCGTGAAGTTCAGCAGTGTTGCAGTTGAACATGCTTTATAACCAGCAAACCATGACTGAGCCTTCCCGAGCCATTGTTCACAGATAACTTCATAGCAGAGTTAATGTGTTATATAAATAAGAATCACAGTTGGGTTATACAGCAATTAAATGTAAATGATAAGTAAGTGCTCACTGTCATTCATTCAGCAAACATTCACTAGAGGCCTCTGGTGCCAAGCAGTGTCCAGGGTGCTCACCCCTGCCATGCGGAGGGGTGGTCACGTCACTGCTGTTCCGACTACTATACGGCACATGTAGAGGTCTCGGAGGGCTTCAAAGAGGGGCTGAGCTGAGTAGGGGGCGGGGGATATGGATGATTTGGGTAAAGGAGTCAGTTCTCCTCCACTATTACCACTGCCTGCTTGAACCCCCTTCCGCAGTTCCCCGTGGGGTGTCTTCTCCTGCCTTTCCTCACCCTTGGTGGATAAGGATTAGAGATGGTCCTTGGCAGCTGCACTTTTGTCTGCCTCATCTTTGTTCTTGGGTCCTGTTTGTGTACCTGTCTGGCAGCCTCCCCCTCTTCCTCCTGAGGTCGACGTCCTAAGTGATGGAAAGCCAGAGGGGCTGACATCCCAGGACAGGAGACGGTAGAGAAATGGGACAGATGACTGTTCAGTACTCGGGGAGGGGAGAGCCTGTCCAGGATTTCTGGGGCAGAAGGATGAAAACCCAGGCGCCTGCAGCTGCCTCAGGGCCAGTTAGTTCTAAGGGAATTTCAATTTTCAAGGCAAGGAAAAGACGGGATGATTTCTTTCCAGTTTCTTTCTTTTGCCTCTGAGCCCTGTTGCGGTGACTGTAGGGGGTTTGAAGGGTTTGGGGCTGATCAAGGAAAAAGGTACAACCACGAGAGGCAGTAGTAACACACAAGCTGGATTGGACAGCACTTGGGCGAAGTTACATGAGACCAGCCAGAGGCTTACAGCCAAGGGACCACCATTCAGAAGGGGAGGAGGGCAGGGGACTCGCCGGAGTGGGCTGAGGGGGGACTGGAGAGGGCTCACATGTCTAAGTGACGTTGCTCAGCAGCAGAGCGCTCCGAGGGCTCTTGCAGCCTGGGCCTTGTAAGTGTAAGACCCTATGTCATCAGTGTCTGGTGACATTCCACAGGGTATGTAGTAAAGCAGGCTAAATGGCTAAAAATCTGCTTGTTTGTGCTGTTTTCAAAATAGTCAGATGTGTAAAAATTTGAGTTTGGTGCCAGTGGGCTCTTGAGCCAACCTGTCTCAGCCTGCAGTGAAGAAATAAATGACCTGGGGCTCAAGGCACAGAGCACATCTTTGCCGCATTTATACAAAAGTGACACATCTTTCCGTTCCACAGTTGAAAGCAAAATGTCTAAAAACGTAAACTCATGGGGAGTAGGAACTCGGTGTTAACACATTTCACTCCGGTTTAAAAATATTTCCAGGGTCCTTCCTCGTTTGACAGGGGATCTTCAAGTCTGGGAAGCATCACTCTGTCGCCCGGCAGGACTAAGTGGATACTTTGCAGGAGGAGGAGGCTGGACGGTGCAGTAAACTTACACACCTTTTGGCTGGAAAGCGTGGAGGTGTAGGTAAAAGGCCACATTTAGTGGAGTCTGGGGTGTAAAATGCCGCTGCACCATCTCTTGCTGCTTGATGCTCAAGTTCAGTTTCGGTGCATCAGTGACTAGCTGTAGAACAGAGATAATATCTCCCTTGGCAGTTTGTTAGAATTATTGGCTACAGCAGAAATAAAGGTGCCTGACCATAGGCTGCCAATAAAAGCCCACTAGAAAATTCTTACAACCACAGAGTTTCCTGTGTTAATCATATTGGTCTCTGTATTTGTTTCCTATAGCTCCCTTAACAGATTATCACAGACCTGGTGGCTTAAAACAACAGAGGTTTACTCTCTCAGTTCTGGAGGCTGGAGTTGGAAATCTGGCAGAGCTGTGCTTCTTCTGAAGGCTCTAAGGGAGACTCCTTCCTTGCCTTCTCCAGCTTCTGGTGGTCTCTGCCATTCCTTGGCTTGTGGCTGCATCACACAGCCTGTCCTCTGGGTCTGTGTCTTCTCTTCTGTCTCTTATTAGGACACTTGTCATTGGATTTAGGATCCACATGGGTAATCCAGGATGATCTCATCTCAAGATCATTACATCTACAGAGACCCGTTTTTACAGATTTTGGGGGTTAGGACATGGACATATCTTTTGAGGGGATACCATTCACCCCACTGTACTCTCCATCTGTATCCTGATGACTAGAAAGTGTACCAGAGGCACCCCATGGCCTGCACTAGGTGTCCAACTCTAGGGAATGATGCTTTTACACATCAAGGTAGTTCATTCTTAGCTTATTGTAGAACACTTAAGATATACAGAGGAGTATAAAGAAACCAGGGGGAAAATGTGTCTGCTTACCAGTACATAATTCTCTCTAGGAGAGTAGGAGAAAGTGAATTATTTTTGCATGTTGTCCTGCTTGAACATCTTCCTGCCTCCCTGTACTCTGTTTCAAGATGCTCTGACCACAGATGCTGAGTCCTCTCAGTTACGAGCTGAGGTGTGTCCCTCTGCCCCCACCCCATTCATATTTTGAAATCCTAACCCTTAGTACCTCAGAATGTGACTGTATTTGGAGATAAGGTTTTTAAAGAAGTAATTAAGTTAAAATGAGGTAGGAATGGGCCCTAATCTAATATGACTGGTGTCTTTATAAGAAGAGATCGGGACACAGACACACACAGAGGGAAAACTATGTGAAGACACAGGGAGAAGATGGCCATCTACATGCTGAGGAGAGAGGCATCAGAAGAAACCAGCTCTGCTGACACCTTGATCTTAGACTTGTAGCCTCTAGAACTGTGAGAAAATACACTTCTGTAAGCCACCCAGTCTGCGGGACTTTGTTGTGGCAGCCTGAGCTGACTGATACACGGCCCGTACCTGATAGCCCCACACAGTTGTCTGATGGCTCTTGGACACTTCTGGACAAAGGGTTCTGCAGGGCCCACCTTAGGTGTGAGTGGAATGCCTAGGAAGAGGAAAACCAACTCTGAACGTTTGTGTCGGTCATCAAACCAGGTTCCATTTTAGTTTGCTTCAGAGGAATAAAGCCATCTTTTGTTACACTGCTGACTTATGCAGTGATGCTTGGGGGGTTCCCGGGTAGAGCAGTGAGGCTGGAAGAGATGGGTCAGTCTATTGTATTAAGAGTGTGTCCATCCTCCACCCTCCCATCCCCCGCCCGCCCCAGTCTCCCCACCCCCATGCTGTCATTGGCTCCTTTAGGACACAAGCAGGTCTTCCCTCTGTGTGTCCTCCCTGGGGTCTGAAGCAAAGTAGGAGCTCTCTCTAAATGTTTGGTGAATGAATACTTGAATTCTGGGGATCCATGAATGATTTATGCAGCCACTAGATATCTGGTACAACACTTGGATTGAATTTTGAAGTAGAACACTTTACTTAAACAATCACTGTGTACACATTTTCCTGAAATTTTTATATTTCTGACTATATCTTTGGTTTCTCAGAAAGTCAGTGTCAGTTTTTTTCAATTTCTACTCGGTTCTCACCAATACTTGTAGATGTCCCTCTTGCTGATTGTGATAGGAAAAGAATTATGAAGTGATATTGTTTATGGAGTACTCACTATGCTAGAAGTAGGTACTGTTATTGTCACCCTTTAACAGATGGGAAAACTGAGCCTTAGAGAGGTTAAGTAACTTGTTCAGGGTTATGTGCCAGTAAGAAATGGAGCTGAAACTCCTCAAACCAGGGCTGTCTGACTCCAGAGCCCCTCCGGATTTCAAGCGTCCTCACAGTACTATCAGGAAAGTATAACTCCCGTTAGGCAGTCCAGACAGGAATTTGTAATCAAAGTACAATGGTACTCAGCCTCTTTTAAGCTGCGGCTGTGCTGATGACTGAGCAAATACGGAGGAGGGAACACTTGGAGTCTGCTACCAAGAATGCGCTGGTCTTCCCCTCTGGTGTAGAGAACTTCTCTAGCAGACAGAGGCCCTAATGGGGTCGAATTACTTCTGCACTACATTTCCTCCACCAAGCACAGTGCGTGTTCAAGGACCGACAACCTGATGGCAGGCACCATTTTGCAGAGAGTAGCCACTATACTTGATTACTTTTATTATCAATATTCAATTAAAAGAGTACGTGTATGACTTTCTACCAAGGTTTCTTTGTTACCAAGGTTTCTTTGTAACAGTTTAATTTGAGAGTGTTTTTGTTTTTGTTTTTTAATTTTAGTAGTTAAAGATGAAACAACTTAACAAGTGTTAAGAAATGAAAACCATTTTTTTCTTCCTATGAGTCATGGTTGACAGTAATGTCATTTAGATCATAGAGCCATTTTAACACCCATAAATTACAGAGCTTATTTTGTGAGCTGAGTGTTAAGACTTTTAAGATCCCGCCTTATGTATTGGAGGGTTTACTAACATAATTATTATGTGTACAAAACAATACATTTTCTAACTTCAGAAAGTAAAGTATTTTATTTACTGGGTCTGTTGCCCAAACATGTTGTTTAAATAATGCATTAAAAAATTAATCTGTGAAAGATGTTTCCTGAAAAGTCATGTGCAGATTTTTATTTAGAAATTCTCTAGTAAAGGAAGTAGATATAAATTAAGTGAAATAAAGGTTAAACTGCTCTTTTTATGTTTTACCGTTGTTCTGAGGATAATGTGGAATGATAATTGTCGTGCACCAAATGTGCATAATTTCCAAGACAACCAATAGATATCATATTTATGAGTTTTTCATTGTGTTTTGAGAAATTCTCATAGTGGAATTAGGAGAACTTTAATTCATCCGCTAGTGCTTGATAATTTCTAGGTACTATTTATCCTTTCCTTTCTTAATCCCCCTTTGAAGAATATACATGTGCACAGACTGAGTGTAAATGTACTTTCCCATGGGAGAAGCCAAAAATGGCACATAGGAAAACTGAACTCTTTTCAAAGGATGAAGAATATGAAATGCATATTCTTCTTCTCTTTTTTTCAGAAATCAGTTTTGTTTTGAGTTAAAAGTGGCATAATGTCAGCTTTTCAGCTTAGTAGTTAGTAATACTTGGGTATTTTGATAACCTTAGAGCAGAGTCTGAATTAGATTAGTTCAAGCTAAAACACGGGTACATTTGAGAGTCTTTGTGTGAAAATGCTACTATAGAGACATTTCCCCCGTAAGTAGTTTTATTGAGGATAATTGACAAACATTAAAATGCACATACTTAAAATGTGGAATTTGATAAGCTTTGACATGTATACATCTGTAAAACGATCACCACATTCAAGAAAATGAACATATCCATCACCCCCAAAAGTCTCCTTGTGTCCTTTTATAATCCTTCCTCATCCTGGGGAATCATAGATCTGCTTTCTGTTACTATAAATTATTTTTTTATAAAAATGCCATCATGCATTACAAACATTTTGGTTTATCTTCTTTTAGCATAATTATCTTGAGATTCATTCATACAGTTCATTCCTTTTTATTGATGAGTAACATTTGATTATAAGGGTATACTATATATCAGTCAGTCAATCTAGACACTTGGACATTTGGATTGTTTTCAGTTTTTGTTTATTACAGATAAAGTTGCCATGAATATTTGTGTATAAATTTTTGTATGGATGCATGTTTTAATTTCTCTTGGGTAAATAACTGTAGAATGGTTGGTCATATGGTTGGTGAATGTTTACTTTTTAAGAAACTGTCAGACTGTTTTCCAGGGTGGTTGTACCATTTTACATTCCCACAAACAGCTCATCGGAGTGTTTTAGAGTTCCTTTGCTCCACATCCTTGGCATCACTTGTTATAGTCAGTGTTTAATTTTAGCCATTCTAGTAAGTGTGTAGAGGTAGCTCACTGGGTTTTAAAATTTTGCTGATTACTGTTGATGTTGTGCATCTTCTAATGTACTGCTTCTAGATATCTTTTTTGGTGACGATTTTGTTTAAACCTTTTGTCTATTTTTATTGTTTATTTTCTTATTATTGAGTTTTGAGAGTTCTTTTTATCCGGATAAAAGTCCTTTATCAGCTACGTGATTTGAAAACCTTAAATCACTGAGTTAAAGTTTGCTTCTTCTGGATTCTTCTTTTTTTGGCAATATTTTTTAATCGTGGCAATGTACATATAACAAAATTTACTGTTTAAACATTGTTTAAGTGATAGGTTCAATGGCATTAAGTACATTCACATTATCTTATTTTTTAATACCACAGTCCAGAGTCTTTCAGCCCATCATTGTGTGAGCTCTTAGAGGGCAGGAACTGAGTCTTATTCTTAGTTGTATTTCTAGAGTCTATACCATGCTTGGCACGTAGTGGGTCCCCAATAAATATTTGTTGAATGGACGAAATGTTTGTTTTCAGGTTTGTAGTTATTTCAGTATTCGTTAGGATTTAACTTTAACAAAGACCAAAAAACAGTGGCTTATAAAGGATGGAAAATCTTTCTTACAATAGTCGTCCAAGTGTAAACAGCCCAGTCTTGCTTGATGACTCTACCATTTTGGGGTCCAGGTTCCTGTTAGCTTGTTGTTCTGCCATCTTCCACATGATCTTTCTTCTTGTAGTTTTAGATGCGTACTCCAGCTTCTGCCAACCGGTCTGTACTAGGGCTAGCAGGAAGGGGAGGTGGTATGAGGATGACATACTCCTTCCCATTTAAGTGCATGACTTTAAAGTTGCACACATCACTTCTGCCTATATCCCATTAGCCAGAACCTAGTCGTGTAGCCATACCTCACTGCAAGAGAGGCTGAGAAATGTAGTCTGGCTGGGTGGCCATAAGCTCACTCATACTTCTCTTACTGTATCAAAAGGGCAGGAAAGATATTGGGGTGAGTGAGGCAATCAGCTGTCTCTGACAGTTCCTTCATATTTTGTATTACGTTATAGTTAATAGTTTAATTGGAGTTGAGGATGTTTACTGCTGTTATGAAATATGCTCACTCAAAACTGATAGGTTGAGAGTTATGACACAACAAAAGGTTCATAATGGACATTATTGAATTTGATGTTTCTTCAGACTTAAAACACAAGTCTTGAGTGAACATGTACGTGAAAGTTGACATTCAAATTGTAAAGCTGAGGCAGAAGACAAACACATCTTCTTAAGAGTATTCTATTTTATTCTTTAGGAAATGTCTTGACGAAGTTTTGGAACATTGTGGGAATGTGACAGATTGGGGTCAAGGAAGGACAGTGTCGTGGCTTCTCATTGAATTTTGGATGAAATTCAAACACATTAATGTGGTTTACAAGGACCCACCTTCTTGTTTCACAGATGTTTTGGTCACACTGAATAAGGAACAGTTCCTTATTATTTTGTATCTCCATATCTTCTAGCAACTCTGCTTGCCATTTAGATATATTACCTTTTTAAAATAGAAATTTGGGGGTGAAGAAAAGAAAGGGCCCATAAATTGGAGAAGTGAACGTACTTAAATCCACCTGTCTGTCTTTGCCGTTCATTGCGTGCTACGGTCCTCCTGGAGGTGCTTCTCACTGGTCATCCCTCTTCATCCTCACAGTACCCCCTGAGGGATAGATCACTGACCATGTTTTACAAAGGAGGAACCAAGGCAGAAGTTAAATGACTTAAGGTTGCAACATTCAGAAACTTGGCAGGACCAGGAATCTTGGCTGACTTCTGAGCTGGGTTTTTCCTGTCACATCTTGTTCTTTTCTTTGAGAGGAAGGTCTGCTCTTGAGTTTAAGGTGACGATTAGTAACTGCAGTAACATCAAGAGGCTATAGGATCTCTGTGAGCTTCAAAGTCAGGTCTGAGTTACACCTACTGGATGTGTGCCACGTGAGAACTTTTACTTTGATTACCTGTGAGGTGACCTACCTCGTTACTTATGTTGGGGAAAACTGGGAAGGGGGAGGAAGCAAATTTGGAGTACAGTTTTAACTAGTTGGAAAGAATTCATCCTTGACTCTTGGAAGCTTGTGGTTTTTATAAACTTTTCTTTAGCACTGCCATTTTAGGTAGAGGTTTGCGATAACAAATGAATGCTTCAGGGTTGTGTGAACTGAACAGTACTAAAAATGTGCATTTCCGTCATCCTGAGGATCTTCCATTAATCCACTAGATGGAGCACATGGTTTGAATATATTTCATGATTAGAAGTTGGAAGAAAGATGTGGTCTTCACTGGAGCCATATTGCAGACCCCCTGAAGTTGGCCAGGCATTTTGATCTGTGGGTTTTATTTTTTCCTCTGTAAATACAAAATTTTCTTTTACTTGCTTAGTACTTCTGTGTGTAAGGAATGTATGAGGTTCTTTGGGGTCCTGACAGGGAAGCATTGTGGTAGAGTAGGAGTCCGAATCTGGAAGTCTGGGGATGAGGGACTAGATGTCCTAGTTCAGACACTCAGTACTCTGTGACTTTGGTCATGTTTTCTTTTATTTTTTTCCTCCACATCTTTATTGGAGTATAAATGCTTTACAATGTTGTTAGTTTCTGCTGTACAACAAAGTAAATCAGCTACATGTATACATATATCCCCCTATCCCCTCCCTCTTGCATCTCCCTCCCACCCTCCCTATCCCATCCCTCTAGGTGGTCACAAAGCACCGAGCTGATCTCCCTGTGCTATGCAGCAGCTTCCTCTAGCCATCCATTTTACATTTGGTAGTGTATATATTCCAATGCTACTCTTTCACTTCATCCCAGCTTCCCCCCCGCCCCCCCGCCCCATGCCCTCAAGTCTGTTCTCTACGTCTGCGTCTCTATATTCCTGCCCTGCCACTAGGTTCATCAGTGCCGCTTTTTAAAATTACATATATATGTGTTAGCATCCGGTATTTGTTTTTCTCTTTCTGACTTACTTCACTCTGTATGACAGATTCTAGGTCCATCCACCTCACTACAAATAACTAAATTTCATTCCTTTCTATGGCTGAGTAATATTCCATTGTATATATGTGCCAAGTCTTCTTTATCCATTCATCTGTTGATGGACACTTAGGGTGCTTCCATGTCCTGGCTATTGTAAATAGTGCTGCAATGAACATTGTGGTACATGACTCTTTTTGAATTATGGTTTTCTCAGGGTATATGCCCAGTAGTGGGATTGCTGGGTTGTATGGTAGTTCTATTTTTAAATTTTATTTATTTATTTATTTTTTGCGGTACGCGGGCCTCTCACTGTTGTGGCCTCTCCCGTTGCGGAGCACAGGCTCCGGACGCGCAGGCTCAGCGGCCACGGCTCACGGGCCCAGCTGCTTCGCCGCATGTGGGATCTTCCCGGACCGGGGCACGAACCCACGTCCCCTGCATCGGCAGGCGGACTCTCAACCACTGTGCCACCAGGGAAGCCCTATTTTTAGTTTTTTAAGGAACCTCCATACTGTTCTCCATAGTGGCTGTATCAATTTACATTCCTACCAGCAGTGCAAGAGGGTTCCTTTTTCTCCACACCCTCTCCAGCATTTATTGTTTGTAGATTTTTTGATGATGACCATTCTGACCGGTGTGAGATGTTACCTCGTTGAGGTTTTGATTTGCATTTCTCTAATGATTAGTGATGTTGAGCATCTTTACATGCATTTTTTTGGCTATCTGTATGTCTTTGGAGAAATGTCTATTAGGTCTTCCGCCCATTTTTGGATTAGGTTGTTTGTTTTTGTGATGTTGAGCTGCATGAGCTGCTTGTATATTTTGGAGATTAATCCTGTGTCAGTTTCTTCCTTTGCAAATATTTTCTCACATTCTGAGGGTTGTCTTTGGTCATGTCTTCTTTAAACATCTTTGAACCTCAGTGTCCTCACTGGTAACATTATTGTACTAGGTAATATGTAAGATATACCTTATACATAAGGCATATTGTGCCTTCTGTGCCATCCCTTTAGGTTACCTGTGCGACCAAAGATGCGCTCACTCCCATTTTGCCTGGCTGAAATCACACTCACGGTCAATGCCTGTAAAGCGGAGAACCCATCAAATTGTAGGACCTGAAGGGACCTTTGACGTCATTTAGTTCAGTTGCCATGGCAGTGCTTCATCCCTCACTGGCATTCCTGCTCCTGCTTGTTAGAGAAGTTTTGCATATTGGTCCTGGTTTTTCCTTCTAGAGCAGCCCAGGTCTTGTAATCTAATCTGTCTTCCCTATCCTGATTTTCTCTTTTAAAGCCAAGATGGAACATTTATCTTTGTCTTCTTTACTACTGGGCCTGGCTGAATTAAGTGATGTATAAGAAGTAGAGAGTATCATCAAAATGTTTCTCAGTCTTTAGTTCTTACCTGATGGTTAGGAAAGTGGCCATATATATATAAATCTGTTATCTGTTTCTAGATATGCTAAAACATCATATGTCCTAAGTTTTTAAGCTTTTATAGCAGGGAACTAATCTTTAACAGTTGTTGGTTGACACATTTTTTTTTTTTTTTTTGTGGTACGCGGGCCTCTCACTGTTTTGGCCTCTCCCGTTGCGGAGCACAGGCTCTGGACGCGCACGCTCAGCGACCATAGCTCACGGGCCCAGCCACTCTGCGGCATGTGGGATCTTCCCGGACCGGGGCACGAACCCGTGTCCCCTGCATCGGCAGGCGGACTCTCAACCACTGCGCCACCAGGGAAGCCCTGGTTGACACATTTGTTCCTAAAAGCCAGTGGTATCTTAGACTACTTGAATCTGCTATTCACGTGTAATGAAGTGAAATGAAAACTTTCATTTTTAGGCATCTTTGAACTTTCTATGGGAATGTGAAATTTTACCATTCGTAATTTCTATTAATTTTAAATTAGGTAGACATCTGCTGAATAAAGACTTTCATTTAGGTTGGTGTTCTTATTGGTTGACAAGTACCAAAAATTTTGTGATATGTTGAAACAGACTCTTCAGAATTCCTTTAAAATTATACATGCTTGATATCCTCAGTGGGAAAGTAATAAAACATCAATTTATAACATATAAATTAATAAATTTATAGTACCTCTTCTTTTGGTTGTTGAAAAGGACCTGGCCTCAGTCTTTTATTTCCCAAATAGGGGAGTTTTAGGAGTTCATATATTTGAAAGGATCTTGGAATCAGTTTTAACATTAGTATGTAATCTCCACTGTGTCTTCATTGGCACTGAGGTAATGGATTAAATGTATATGGCCATATTCCTATGCATTGGGTGAAAACTAAAAACTGAGAAACTTCCTTGGACCAAGGCCACTAAGTGTAAGTAAGGATGTACCTTGATTTCCTGGTGACCTCCAGCTAGTGACCTACATTGGTGACTCTGATGGGTTAAAAGAAGGAAGTGCATCATTAGTTTTTCCCAGGAAATTTTGAATCATCAAGCTGTTTCTTTGGTCACATAATAGATATAATCAAGCTATTGGTCATTATGAAATTAAGAATCATGTGTTCCCAGAAGTGGCCTTGAGTTTGTTCATTTGTGGAAATTGGAGGACTCTAATCTGTCTCTCCCATCAGTGGTGTGTCCTAAGCAGGTAGCTGTGACATCAGCCCTTGAATTCCCTGTGGTTCTCATCAGGAACAGGAGGAATAATTCCTTACCTTCCATGGATATGAGGAATTTATGTACTGAGTAGAACATGAGGCTGGCCTTTTGAATGGAGACTTTGCACTGGCTGTGCATGAACCACTTTGTATTTTAGAAGTTTTGGTAGGGCGGCTGGAATAATAAAAAAATATACCTACCTTGGGCTTCCCTGGTGGCGCAGTGGTTGAGAGTCCGCCTGCTGATGCAGGGGACACGGGTTCGTGCCCCGGTCCGGGAAGATCCCACATGCCGTGGAGGGGCTGGGCCCGTGGGCCATGGCCGCTGGGCCTGTGCGTCCGGAGCCTGTGCTCCGCAGCGGGAGAGGCCACAACAGTGAGAGACCTGCGTACCGCAAAAAAAAAAAAAAAAAAAAAAAAAAAAAAAATATATATATATATATATATATATATATATATATATATATATATATACCTACCTGCTTACTGAGCATCTTCTTCAATGTTCTTCAGCTCTAGAGTGTTGAAAAGTCTTTCAGTTGATGAAAAGGACCTAGCCCAGCCTTACGTTTCCCAAATAGAGGACTAGATCTATTTTAAGGAACTAATATAACTAAATAAAGCACTGGAAGTTCATATTTTCTTTCAGCATCTTACATGTATGGATACTTTATAATTTTATTTTATTTTTTATTTATTTTTTATTTTTTTTATTTTTTATTTTTTTTATGGATACTTTATAATTTTAAATACCTCTTGTGTAATCATCATTATTATTAATGGGATTTGTGACATGCTGGAAAGAGCAGGGACTTAGGAGCCAGGGAATCTTGGTTCATATCCCACATACCAACTCTATGACTTTGGTCAAATCAGTTTACTTCTCTGAGCCTTGGTCTTGTCATCTGTAATGAGAGAGTAATACAGGCAACCCATGTCTCATGGCCTAATTAGTTCCTGGATAACATTAAATTTACCTTATATTTGTCTTAAGTACAATGTTACAAATTGGGATTCTTTTGCAGAACATAATTTTATACTATAAAAGCACCAAAGATTATTTTTTAAAGTTATAATAGTAAACATTAGCTTTTAAAAACATTAATTATGTAAAACAATATTTATTATAAAATTTATGTTATCATTATATTCCTTTTTGACATATTTTACATGGACTTTTGGGGAAAAGTCTTCTTAAAATATGAATGCCCTGAACTTGGGCTAAAGAGTAGTTCTTTTCTCTGTAGTAAGCATAGATATCATCCAGGAATCAACAAAAGAGTTCAAAATCTGAGTCATTCATTTTAAGAAAAAGTATTTGCCTGTCTGAATGATTAGTCTAGTGGAGGGAGTGTTCCCATCTTTAGAGATCCTTTACTTTTACATTGTAATGATATCCGAGTTCCAGTTCAACCTTGTTTTCAAGGTCAAGAACAATTTCAGTGATGTATGTAATGTATTTAGTTATACTATAAGCCTATGGTCAGTCAGTCTTTGCTGTTTCGTAATAAGGCATCATCAGTCTGTCTTTCTTGGCAATGACACTATCACTGTTAAGAGGCATTCCTTAAAAAAAAAAAAAGCCTGTCCTTTCACAGGAAATAATTTTCTCAGCTTTAAAACAGTATCTCCCTATTTAATGACGTTGGCTAGATCTGAATGCTGGTACTATCCTATTTGTTCAGTTTGGAAGCAGTCAAACCATCTTTCACTCAAGCTGGGCATTTCTTTAGTGCTACACACCAGACCTATTCTTAAGCATTTGAAAGAAATATATTCTATTTACTGGAATGGTTTGTTCTTAGGCATCCTGTATGTATCACATAATTATATAATTACATCTACGTCCAGACACAAACATTTTGTTTTACTTATTAGTGCATCGTGGTTTCTTATCATGATTTATTTCCTTTGCCTACGTCACTAGATTTTCTTCAAATCTTTTTCCTAGCCTTTTTTTTTTTTTTGTGGTACGCGGGCCTCTCACTTGTTGTGCCCTCTCCCATTGCGGAGCACAGGCTCCGGACACGCAGGCTCAGCGGCCATGGCTCACGGGCCCAGCCACTCCGTGGCATGTGGGATCTTCCCGGACCGGGGCACGAACCCGTGTCCCCTGCATCGGCAGGCGGACTCTCAACCACTGCGCCACCAGGGAAGCCCTTTCCTAGCCTTTTGTATCACAGCTTCATTGAGGTATAATTTACATACCAGAAAATTCATTCTAAATTTTAAAGGTACAATTCAACAAGTTTTAGTAAATATGCAGACTTGTGCAGCCATCACCGTTATCTAATTTTAGAACACTTCTGACACTGCCAAAAGAAATCTCATGCCCATTCGCAGTCATTCTCAGTTCCCACCCCCAGCTCTAGGCAACTACTAATCCACTGTCTCTAAAGATTTGCTTTTTCTGAACCTTTTATGTAAACGGAATCACTCAATATATGGCCTCTGTGTCTGGCTCCTTTTACTTCGCTTAATGTTTTTCAGGTTCATCCATGCTCTAGTATGTGTCAGTAGTTCATTCCTTTTTATTGTCAAATAGTATTCCATTCTGTTTTCTGGATAAAACACATTTTGTTTATCCATTCACCAGTTGATGGGCATTTGGGTTGTTTCCACTTTTTTGGTTATCATGAATAATGTTGCTGTAAATGTTAGTGTACAAGTCTCTGTGTGAACATGTGCTTTCATTTTTCTTGGGCAGATACTTAGGGGTGGAATTGCTAGGTTATGTGGTAACTCTTTAACATTTTTAGGCAATGTGTTTCCCAGAGCGGCTCTACTAGCAATATATGAGGGTTCCAGCTACTCCATATCTTTGCCAACAGTCAGTGTAGCCAGTCTTTTTAAATTTTAGCCATCCTAATAGGTATGTAATGGGATGTCATTGCAGTTTTAATTTGCATTTCCTTAATGATCTTGAGCATCTGTTTAGTGCTTATTAGCCATTCTCATTCTTTGGTGATCCTAGTTTTGTTTTTTTAATAAATTTATTTATTTTATTTATTTATTTTTGGCTGTGTTGGGTCTTGGTTGCTGCACGCGGGCTTTTTCTAGTTGCAGTGAGCAGGGGGCTACTCTTCGTTGCGGTGCACAGGCTCCTCATTGCAGTGGCTTCTCTGGTTGCGGAGTGCGGGCTCTAGGCGTGTGGGCTTCAGTAGTTGTGGCTCGCGGGCTCAGTAGCTGTGCCTTGCGGGCTCTAGAGAGCAGGCTCAGTAGTTGTGGCATGCGGGCTCAGTTGCTCCACGTTGTGTGGGATCTTCCTGGACCAGGGCTCGAACCCGTGTCCCCTGCATTGGCAGGCGGATTCTTAACTACTGCGCCCCCAGGGAAGCCCGATCCTAGTTTTTAAAAACTCCTTAGAGCCTAGTACAGTTGGCCCTCTGTATCCATGGATGCAGAACTTGCAGATACTGAGGACTGACTGTACTATGCCATTTTATATAAGGGACGTGAGCATCTTTGGATTTTGGTATCTGCAGGGGGTCCTGGAACCAATCCTCTGCACATTACAAGGAATGACTGTATAGCATAACAGTCAGGGTACAGCCAGGAAACAGAAATCACACCAGTTATTTTAATAGAATTAAATAGAGTTGCTATTAGGTATAAAATTGTTAAGCAGGTAATTGAAAAGTTAAAAAGAGAACATTAACATATCATGGAGTTAGTGGCAGCAGGAAGCAGCCATCAGCCCTGGAGCTTGGGGGACCAAGGGTTGAGATTGTGTTATTAAATCTTAGATGCTAAGAGTGGGGGGATTCCCAGAGCTGAAACCCAGACCTCTGAGGAGTGGGTGCTGGGCAGCTGGTGATGGTGTTTCTGAGGGGGAGCATAGTGAGGATGGTTCTGTAAGTGCTGGAGAAAAGGCAAACCTGATTCAGCTGCTGCACAGGAAGGAACTGCTGCCGCCAGGGTGAAGCAGTGTTGCTGGGTGACACTGGGAACCAAAGCCAGCAGGAAGCTGGCACCAAGGAGCAAGCTCCTTCTCCTCCCCAGGCTTTGCAGTCTCCCTCTGGTGCCCCCTGCTGGCGAGCCTAACTGGGACCCAACTAGTAAAACAATGTGGTTTTCAGAGGACCAGCTCTAGCATCCCAGAGCTGAGTATGGAATGGTGGGGCTGGAGCTGGGAGACAGTAGCTTAATAACTGGCACAGACCACCCCCTTGACTACTCAGCATGCAGACCCACCCTCTACACATACTTGAACTTCCATACGTGTTTCAGCCTAACAGAACGTAGATATCCTTCAAGTACATGAAGATGTTCTCATTGGCTCCTCAAGCAAGGAGTCACAAAGTCTCACTGTATCCATCTTAGGGAGGAGTAACATCATCCATTTCTGGGCTTTGTTAATTAATCCTTAAATTCAGCAGCAGTCTCGTGAATATGTGCTACCCGAAGTCTAAATTGTAAAGTTTCAACAACAATGCTTGTATAAAGTAATACAAGAGGAAGGGAGAGGGCTTCCCTGGTGGCGCAGTGGTTGAGAGTCCGCCTGCCGATGCAGGTTTGTGCCCCAGTCCGGGAAGATCCCACATGCTGTGGAGCGGCTGGGACCGTGAGCCATGGCCGCTGAGCCTGCGCGTCCGGAGCCTGTGCTCCGCAACGGGAGAGGCCACAGCGGTGAGAGGCCCGTGTACCGCAAAAAAAAAAAAAAAAAAAATGGAGAAGGAGGAGAAGAGATGAAATTGGTACACACATACACCCAAGCAGGAAGGAAATATGCATAGGTGTTGCAGTGTTCATTTCTCTAACTGGCTGTTTGGGAGTAGTTCATAATTATATCTTTATTGTCCTCTTACTAATTCCATATGTCCTTTGCCCCCAGCCAGAACCTCAATTGATTAGACTTCTTTATCTGAACATCTGAATTCTCAGTAGTCTTGACTTTCTTTGGGTTGCTGTGGTTTTTCATCAACTTGTACTATTGGAGATAGAAATACTAAGAGATGCCTTGAAGAATCCATCCTGGGTTACAGCCATGGTCTTTGCTGACCCTTTGGAAGGTGGCAGCCCAGTTTCATCTTACCCTAACTGGTAGAGTATCCTCCTCATTTGCCTTCTGGTTCAGCAGCTTGAGGAGCCTCCAAATGGCCAGGTCTCACCCTTCAATTCATTGTGCACTGTTTGTCCCTTAAATGGAAGCATTCTTCCCTTTAAAACCAGGCCCTCTGTACCAGCAGGGATGGAGTGTGTTATTAGGGTTACAGTGAGAGTGGCCACTCCCACCTCTACCCTTTGATTTCTGGGCTAGTAGTGTCTTCTGACTTGGGGAGAGACAGCTGCTTCAAAACATATAGTGTATCGTGTGAGACAGAAGGCCGTCCTTTCGGAATGTTTTTACAACTGTTGTCTTCAGTAGGCCCTTCCATTCTGTTCTTGGGCCAGCTGCTTGTAGGGAATGGGATATGTGGTGACACTGGTGAATTCCAAGTGCTGACAGACACTACTTCATAAGTGGTACATGTGGTGGTTTCAAACTGCAGGCCATGAGCCATAGTGGTCCTGAAGCCAGTTTAGTGGGCTGTGACCAGTTCCCTCCCTCCTTCCCTCCAATGAGCTAGCATGGACTAGAGAGGCTAGGATAGAAAATAATATAGTGTAACACATGTTGTAAGGGTATGTATTCTTGGGGAGATATTCTTATACACACTGTATCGTGATTTAAAATTCATTTATTAATATAATTCATGGTGACAGTACTTTGAAAGCTACCAGTCTAAGGAGACATTTGAACTTGTGGGTTTCTCACATCCAACCCCACGTGGTTTATCAGTCCTGGTCCACACGATGTCAGTGTTGGTTGTAGTCCTTCAGTGGTCCTACACACCAGGATGGGTTTCTGTGGAGATCTTGTTTACTTGTAACAAGGTCAAAGCGTGGCAGTCACGAGTGAGCTCACCTATGAACTTAACTTTTAGAATTGTTTAGAAGATTGTGAGACCATGCGACTGAATTCTGTGCTCAGCATCTGGCATGTAGCAGGAATTAGGTCCACATAACCCACTCTATTAAAGATGTGCCCAGCACTATTTATAGTGTTTTTCTTTGTTTTACCATAAAATTTACATTTAAAATGTAAATCTCCTACATTGTTTAGGTGATTAGAGTGACCTAAATAAAGCCAATTCTGTGATTTAAATAAAATTTCAGACCCCCTGTTCACAATCTATCTCTTTCCACCCCTCCTCTGACTTTTTCTCCAAGTGGTATTTTTTTCTTGGATCTTGAGAGCCTTGTGGTTAAAGCAGAGATGAGAATTTTGTGGGAAAAGATCTGCAAAATAAATTTCTTAGAATGATTTGGGATAGATGGCTCAGCCCTCAGGCCCAGACCTTGCCTAACAGAATGAATGAGCCAAGTTATTGACTCGACAAAAGTTTTCCCTGAAGTGCTCTGTGAATTTAATAAAGCAGGATAGCTTTTTTTTAACTCTTAAAAAAAATCATTTTATTGATCCTTTACCATACAAAATTTATTCAAATTACACCCATTTTGAAGTGGTAAGATCACAGCTAGAGAACAGGTTACCCTGTAATTAATCTATTTACAAAATCCATCATAAAAGCTAAAGCAGGATGGCTTTAACTGACTGTTGTTTAAGAAGTCATCTTACCATTCTCTTCTGTACTCTCTTTCGCATATACAACGCTAGGGATGCTTTTGGGAACTTGCTGTGTTGGACATAGTGATATGCTTTGTAGAGATAACTGTTGAGGATAGAGTGACTTCAGGAGAAATTCAACTTTAAAAAAAAATAAGTTGCAGGTGTACAATATAGTGGTTCACAGTTTTTAAAGTTTAAACAAATAACTCCATTTATAGTTACTATAAAATATTTGCGGGACTTCCCTGGTGGTCCAGTGGTTAAGACTCCGTGCTTCCAATGCAGGGGACGTGGATTCTGATCCCTGGTTGGGGAACTAAGATCTTACATGCCGTGTGTGTGGCCAAAAAAAAAAAAAAAAAAAAAATTGCCATATTCCCCTTGTACAGTATATCCTTGTAGCTTATTTTATACCTAATAGTTTGTACCTCTTTTTTCTTTCTTTCTTTCTTTCTTTTTGGCCTCCCTGTGGCATGTGGGATCTTAGTTCCCCGACCAGGGATCGAACCCACTCCCCCTTCAGTGGAAGCATGGAGTCTTAACCACTGGACCGCCAGGGAAGTCCCTAGTTTGTACCTCTTAATCCTCCACCCCTATGTTGTCCCTTTCCCTCTCCCCACTGGTAACCACTAGTTTGTTCTCTGTATCTGTGAGTCTGCTTCTTTTTTGTAATGCTCACTAATTGTATTTTTTAGATTCCATATACAAGTGATATCATATAGTATCTGTCTTTCTCTGACTTATTTCACTAAGCATAATGCCCTCCAAGTTCATCCATATTGCTGCAAATGGCAAAATTTCATTCTTTTTTATGGCTAAGTAGTATTCCATTGTATATATGTGCCACATCTTCTTTATCCATTCATCTGTTGATGGACACTTAGGTTGCTTCCATGTCTTGGTGATTGTAAATAGTGCTGCTATGAACATTAGGGTGCATGTATCTTTCTGAATTAGTGTTTTTGTTTATTTTTGGTTATATACCCAGGAGTGGAATTGCTGGGTCATACGGTAGTTCTGTTTTTAGTTTTTTGAGAAACCTCCATATTGTTTTCCACAGTGGCTGCACCAATTTACATTCCCACAAACAGTGTACGAGGGTTCCCTTTTCTGCACATCCTCACCAACATTTGTTATTTATGAGGTTTTTTTTTTTTTTATTATTGATAGCCATTCTGACAGTTGTGAGGTGATACTTCATTGTGGTTTTGATTTGCATTTCCCTGATGATTAGCAGTGTTGAGCGTCTTTTCATGTGCGTGTTGGCCATCTACATGTCCTTTTTGGGGAAATATCTATTCAGGTCTTCTGCCCATTTTTAATTGGGTTATTTTGTTATTTTGTTTTTTTTTTTTGCGGTACGCGGGCCTATCACTGTTGTGGCCTCTCCCGTTGCGGAGCACAGGCTCCGGACGCGCAGGCTCAGCGGCCATGGCTCACGGGCCCAGCTGCTCCACGGCATGTGGGATCTTCCCGAACCTGGGCACCAACCTGTGTCCCCTGCATCGGCAGGCGGACTCCCAACCACTGAGCCACCAGGGAAGCCCGGGTTGTTTGTTTTTTGAGGTTGAGTTGTATAAGCTGTTTATATATGTTGGATATTAACCCCTGATTGATCATATCATTTGCAAATATTTTCTCCCATGAAGTAGGTTGTCTTTTCATTTTGTCCATGGTTTCCTTTGTTGTGCAAAAGCTTTTAAGTTTAATTAGGTCCCATTTGTTTATTTTGCTTTTATTTCCTTTACTTTAGGAGACGGATCCAAAAACATATTGCTATGATTTATGTCAAAGAGTGTTCTGCCTGTGTTTTCCTGTGCCTAATATGTACTATTTTTTTTTAACAATTTAAGACATTATTCATGTATTATACAATTTACCCTTTTAAAGTGTACAATCCAGTCGTTTTCAGTATATTCAGAGTTGTGTATTTATCACTATAATCAATTTTAGAAAAATTTTATTACCCCCCAATGAAACCCTGTACCCCTTAGCTGTTGCCCCCTAATCCCACCCTACCCAGCCCCCCAGCCATAGGCAACCACTAATCTACTGTCTCTACATATTCTGGACATTGTATACCAACAAAATCATACAACATGTTGTCCTTTGTGACTAGCTTCTTTCATTTAGCATCATGTTTTCAAGGTTCATCCATGTTGTAGCATGAATAATGTTCCATTGTATGGGTATACTGCATTTTGTTTATCCATTCATCAATTGATAGACATTTGGGTTTTCACTTTTTGACTATTATGAGTAATACTATTAAGAACATTCATACACAGACTTCTGTGTGGACATGTGTTTTCAGTTACTCTTGGGTATATAGCTAGGAGTGGAATTGCTGGATCATATGGTAGCTCTATGTTTAACCGTTTGAGGAACTGCCCAACTGTTTTCCAAAGCAGCTGCCCTATTTTACATTCCCACCAAAAGTGTATGAGTGATCGAGTTTCTCCAACAGTTATTATTTGTCTCTTTTATTTTAGCCACCCTAGTAGGTATGAAGTGCTGTCTCGTGGTTTTGATTTGCATTTCACCAGTGACTTATCATTTGCTTGTTGGCCAAATGTGTATCTTCTATGGGTTTTGTCTGTTTTTAGTTGGCATGGAGGGATGGCAATATCTGTAATCTGTCCAATTGTTATGTGGAGACTGGTTTCCCAGAAAAGTTTCACACTTCCCTGACATAGTTAAGTCCACTTACACATCAGAGAGTGCTTACTCAAAGTAACGTTCTTTTAAAACCAGTTATAGTTAAGCCATATCCCACCCATAGGCTGTGTATAGAAGAGAGTCTTACGAAGGCTCTGAATTTGTGTCTTTGTAAAAAGAAATTAAAACTTTTTAAGGAGTCAGGTAGAAAATGGAGTTTTATAAGCTTTCATAAGTGGGGATATATGATATATCTAGTTCTTTCTGACCCACTGGCCTAGATAAAGGAGTACATATTTTATTTGGTATCTTTTCATTCTGTTTTTTCAAAACCATAGGAATATTTTGAAAAATTCCATTTCCCACCTATATTTTGGAGAAGTAACCACTGTGGTATCTTTATTTCTTATTATTTGCTTTTTGATTAATCTGATTGAAAGTCTGATGATATTGCATACTTTTAATTTTTTTCTTTAAAAACGTTTGTACCTTTTGACCGTCTTCATCCAATTCCTCTTCCCCCTCCCCCTGCCTCTAGTAACCACAAATCTGATCTCTTTTTTGTTTTTTGAAGTATAATTGCAATAGTTTTTAAAATGGCAAACTCAAATTTTATGTTTATGTTTTCCATTTTATTTCCTTTCCTCATTCGTGTTGAGACAAATATTTCTATACTGACACAATGACAGTAAAAATTTTTTAAACATTCAGCTGCTAAAACATAAGATACAAGTACTTGAAGTGTGTGGAATCTGAATTTTCTCTCTTCACATGTAAGAACAACTTTCCAATAGCTGTAACTCCGTATTTGAAGCACATGAACTGTTTTCATGAGTGCATTTGTACACAAATTATGCTGCATATGTTTTATGTTGTTTAAACTCAGTATATCTTGCCACTAAGTGATTTCTTCAGATGTCTGCCTAAAATAGAATTTCCTCGGAAGAGGCTGGGGGAGGCCAAGAGGAGGTCACTGTGAGTTCTAGTCTCACTTTGCCATTGTGAGTTTGCTCTCCTTCCTTGTTTTTTGCTTAGTGTCTCATTTACAGTTGGACCTCAACGCTTACTGTATTCATTGTGCTTTTCTGGGCCATCAGCCCCCCTCCACTGAGCCCCTCCCCTACCAGTGTGTTCAGTGAGGAATAAAGCTTTGCAGATAGCTCTTTTGGCAGCTTCTCATATTTGACATATGATTGGCATTTATGGGTTTATTGATTTCTCTTCAAAAAACTGAGTTCCCTCAGAAACCATGGTTTTGCTCCATGACCTCCCATAACAGTGACTGAAGTTCTGACTTTGCCTGCAGCTTCCTGAGCTGAGGGATAAATCAGCACCTGTATAAATACTGTTGGTTCGTTCATTTTGTAGCTCGAAATGAAGAAGTAGAAGTCATTTATGAATCAGAAATTTAAATCTCAAGCTGTCTTTTTTTTGTGTGATGGTACGTAGTTCAAAGGGTTTTTCTAAGAAGTTCATTACCAAGTGTTAATGAGGAAATATCGTAGTTATTAGTTATATAAACTATAGTATATAAACTAATCTAATATAAACTATTTGAAATAGGAGAAATATAAGCATATGAAACCTATTCCTTGGGCTCGTCTGCCCTCCGTGAGGGGCAGGAGGAGAGAATGGGAGAAAAGACTAGTTATCCTCCTGGTTTTCTGTTATTTCACATCAGTTGTTCCTGGAAGTCATAGGAGAGCAGTGCCTAGTAAGTAAGTTGCTTTTCTTTTTTTTTAATGTATATATAACATGCCATATACATAACATAAAATTTACCATTTTAACTTTTTAAGTATCGTTTGGTGGCATTAAGTACATTCACATTGTTGCGTAACCACCCATCTTCAGAACTGTTTCATCATTACAGACAAACCCTGTATCCATTAAATAACAACTCCGCATTTCCTCTTCCCCTCAGCTACTAGAAACCACCATTCTGCTTTGTGTTTCTATGAATTTGTCTATTCTAGGTACCTCGTATGAGTGGACTCATATAGTATTTGTCTTTTTGTGACTGGTTTATATATTTCACTTAGCATAATGTCCTCAAAGTTCATCCATGTTGTAGCATGTGTCAGAATTCCTTCCTTTTTAAGACTGAATAATATTCCATTGCATGTACGTACCACATTTTGTTTATCCATTCATCTTTAATGGGCACTTAGGTTGCTTCCACCTCTTGGCTATTGTGCTGTTATGATCATGGATGTATATAAATATCTCTTTAAAATTAGGCTATCAGTTCTTTTGGGGATTGACCCAGAAGTGGAATTGCTGGATCATAAGGTAATTCTCTATTTAATTT
This sequence comes from Pseudorca crassidens, assembly GCF_039906515.1. Classification (NCBI taxonomy): domain Eukaryota; kingdom Metazoa; phylum Chordata; class Mammalia; order Artiodactyla; family Delphinidae; genus Pseudorca; species Pseudorca crassidens. Next base: position 12,316,360 of record NC_090313.1, read on the forward strand.
TGTGAGGAGTTGTCATACCCTATTTCAAAGTGGTTCACCATTTCGCATTCCTACCAGCAAGTAAGTTGGTTTTCTTAGTGCAAACTTTTCTTCCTTTTGGAGATCTGTTTTATTTGAAAAGTTGTCCAACTTGGTCTCCTGTCAAAAAAAGGAGGATTCTTTCCCCCTTTTTCGGGAGACTGGTCATCTCTGGAAGACCACCGCCCTCAGTCTCATGGAGCCTGAGTTGGTTGCTTCCACTCCATTTTACCTGGTCACCCAATGAGCATGCAGGTATTCAGAGCATCCCACAGGGACTGGCTGCCTCGTTAATGCTCCAGCACCAACACAGAGACACCTGTGTAACTTTGCATTCTCTGCTTCTGGAAATGATTAAGTACCACTGTTAGCAGCAGACCTGACTCCAGTATTTTATGTGGTCATGACTTTAGAGATACATTTTTTTTTTTTAGCAAAATTAATTGTTTCACCACAGTGGTACAGACAGGAGTGCAGACCGGGGCTCTCTCAGGGGTCTGACACCCTCCTCTGCACCACTGTACCTACACCCACCTTCATCTCTGCTCACCTAGAGGTAACAGTCCTGGCATTTCAGTGTTTTGAGGTGGGAAAGATAAATGATGGATAAAAGGTTTTGGATACATGGTAAGTCTACCCACTCTCCTCCAATCAAATTTTAAGGTTTATGTTCCTGAAATACACGGTGGTGGGAAAGTTTTCCTTTTCCTTATTTTTTAAAAAGATTTTTATTTAATAACACTTCCATAATTTCCCTTATTAAAAAAAAAAAAACTTTTTAATGATCTTGACTGAAGCCTCCACTCCTTCACCAACTATCTTAACTCCCTTTTCCTGTTCCAGCACCCACATTTCTCTCTTTTAATTAATTTTTATCACTACAAGTAATTTGTAGTTTGAATTTATTAGATCTCACATTCTCATACGCATGAATTTTATGTACGGGATGCTTGTATTTTTGGAAGAACTATCTCACTCTTTACTCTTAATATCAGGGAAGAAAAAAATTTAATTTGGGGTAAAAGGGAGAAGGGAGAACTACATTTATTGGGCATGTGGTATATACTAGGCCCTGTGCTAGACACTCGACTTATGATTGATTATTACTGATTGAATAAAAAATAGGGTGTTGATAGATCAAGTTATATAAGGTTTCTTTGTTCAGCAGAATTCACTGCATTAACATATGAAATATGGACTGTTAGGGATGGAAATAAGCTCTTTGTCTGGACTGGCCATCATAAGGGCACTTAAATAGAATAAATGACCTGTTAGATTGAATTCTACCCATACTCCATTTATTTATTTAGGTTTTATGAAGTGTGGCTATATCATGGGTTGTGTATCATTACATGAGGTCTTCATTTCAGCACTTCAGAATGGACAGAATTCCACTCCCTTCCTGGCCTCCTAAGGTAGAACCCAAGGTCTGACCCGGGTGGAAGGCTCATTATATCTGTTTGAGATACAATAGTCATTCCAGTTTGTAGTTCAAGATATTTTTAGGGGTCACTTCAGATTCTTCTTTATCCACATTTTTCTGAGAAAGTATTAAGTAAATCTACCAGTCAAACAAATCTGACTATTAGAAGATACTTAAAACAGAAAGGTACTTGGCAAGGCGAGAACTGCAAATGGGAGCAGCAGCTCCAGATGGATATGCTTGGGGTGGGGCCGGGGGTGTGTGCTCAAAGCTTGAGACCTGTTTGCTGTGGTCTCTGTGGCCGGATGGCTGAGGTGTGTTGTGACCCCCGATGTGGCCAGCTAATCTCCCTGGACTTACTGTTCATACAGGCTTTCTGGTGTTTTGTGCAGCGTGGCGCCCCTTTCCCAGACCTAAAATGCGCACCCGAGGGCAGCCCCAGGTACATCCCATGTTACTTGGTTAGTGTATTCCTGACAAGTGGGGCCAGAGCAACGTTCAGACGTTGCTGAATTTGTTAAGCAAGGTGGCTGTTTCTAGGTGCACGGTAAATCCCTTGTGAAGTATAAAACAACAGCTATTTCCGTGTCTATAGCAATGTCTCGGTTGAGTTCTCTCCTGTGGTTTTATTTGAACTTGAGAACCTTATGTGGTAGGTAGAATAGATACTATCCTCTTCGCCTCTCCTATTTTAAATAATGGTTTTATTGAGATATAATTTACCGTTGGAGCCACTCCACAGAAACAGGATTGACACCTGCCCCCCTCCCCCCAAATTTGCTTTGGATGTTGAGACTAATGACACCACACACACACACACACACACACACACACACCACCCAGGAGGGTGTGAAAGGCTTATTACTCACATAATGAAGCGCTCTGAGGGGAGCAGGGCTGTACCCAAGCACGTCCTAAAGTGGCGTGGCTTGACTGAGCAGGGAAAGGAGACTGGCTTGGGGGTTTTGTGGTGGTTGGGGGGTGGGGCGGGGGTGAGGGTTCCTGAGAGTGGTTTGAATTTCCCTCTGGCACTAAGGGAGGGAGCCAGCCTGGCACTCCTTGTCCTTCGCCCACAGGGGAAGAAGGAGAGGTGAGACTTAAGAGCTGTTAGCAGTAAAACATCAGAAGTGGATTCGGGCTTTTTGTTGTATCCACATACAACAAAATTCACCTTTTCAAAGTGTTCTTTATCCAGCACAGGGAATATAGCCAGTATTTTTTAGCAGCTATTAGTGGAATATAACCTTTAAAAATTGTGAATCACTATGTGGTACACGTGTAACTTATAATATTGTACATAAACTGTACTTCAATAAAAAAAAGAAAAAGTGTTCAATCCAGTGGTTTTTAGTATATTCACAGACTGTATATTGTGTATAGATAGCATGTATGCTAGAAACACTAATTTCTGAACATTTTCATTACCCCTAAAAGAAATTCCGTACCCGCTAGCAGTCCTCCTGCGTTCCCTGGTAGCCACAAAGCTACTCTCTATCTCTATGGATTCGCCTGATTCTGGACGTTTTACTTAACTAGAATCGTATAATATGAGGTCTTTTGTAACTGTCTTCTTTCACTCTGCGTGACATTTTCCAGCTTCATGCACATCGTACCGTGCACTTGGACTTCATTCCTTTTTTTGGCCGAGTAATATTCCACTGTGTGGTCGTACTATGGTAGTTATAGTAAAAGATGACTGACTTGGAACATCTGAGGGTGAGGTGATGATGGGAGAGCCAGATATCATTATTAGCAGGAGAGGAAGACATGGGCTTGGATCTCAAAGGGAGTCAAGGGCAGACATCCAGTCTTGGATGTTGTATAAATTAGAGGTGGCATTTCAAGATGTGAGAGTAAATGTGATCTCCAAATTGAAATATGTACTCTGTAGGTAGCTGAAATCATTGCCAATAGATACCATCCATCTATTCATGTCCTCTGATGGAATTCATGGTAATTATCATTTTAGACTAATCCAAGATCATTATGATGCAGAAGAATCAGTGAAACCAGACACACATTTTGAATGATTCATTTTTGTCATGCTTCTATTAGCATGAAACTCACTTTTTGGCCTTGTTGAATCCTTTGCTCTAAACGTTTTCTGTTTTTCTTGCCCACTCATTTTGTTGGTTGGAAAATGATTAATACTTAAAATTGATACAAGTTGCTTAAATGCTTAAGGAAACATTTCTTTTTCCTCTGAATGACTGTTAGGAAATTGTTTCATTCTCTTCCATTGTTTTAAGTATTAACTTAGGGTTTTTTTTTTTTTTTTTTTTTTTTTTGGTAAATCAAATAGAATATACCAGCAGCTTCAAATTTGCTTGGTTATCATTTATGATCCTTTGTAAAGTTCAAACATAATCTTTTATATATTGAGCAGTATTTGCTGGCTTCTATACCCAGGTTGTCTAAAATAAGTAATAATGGTAAATTAAGTTTAAATTTCTAGGTATTATCTTTATATTGAATTAACTATTACTTTTGTGTGTGTGTGTGGTACGCAGACCTCTCACTGTTGTGGCCTCTCCCGTTGCGGAGCACAGGCTCCGGACATGCAGGCTCAGCAGCCATGGCTCAAGGGCCCAGCCACTCCGCGGCATGTGGGATCTTCCCAGACCGGGGCACGAACCCGTGTCCCCTGCATCGGCAGGCGGACTCCCAACCACTGTGCCACCAGGGAAGCCCAACTATTACTTTTTAAATTGTTCCCCTTATAGTACAGAAGTTAGGTTAGTTGGTGAGTCTTCTGAAATCTCAAGACAGACAATTTTTAACCCAGGTGTTTAGTCTTTTATAGTCTATAGGATTCAGTTTCTGTGTAGATAAGTTTCCATGTTATTTATCTGCCAGCACTGGGATGTCACATGAAGACTTAGATCTTATGATATCAGGGCTTGGGTGTAATCTTGAATACTGTAGCTCTTTTTTTAACAGAATTACCATTCTGAAGCTGATTGCTTTTGACCACATATAGTTATTCTGGTTTTGTTTGCTTGCTTTTTGCATGTGGCCGGTATCTCTACTCCTTTGATCTCTATAGCTGTTTGATACCCTGCATAAAAATTCAGGAGATAGACGAATCCTAGACTTTTGCTTATCTATTGGGCCTAATAGGTAAACTAACCATAGAAAGCAGAAATTTTAGAATTAGGTGACTGCATGGTATCCTCTAAAGATTTGCTTTCACTACATCACACAGGTTTCTGTTACCAACCTGCAGGTACTCAATTATTATAATTCACTCTAACTTTGAAATCTGTAGATAGAAAATGAAAACCATCTGTTGCCTTGTGAAGTAAGGAAGAATATCAGAACAGATTTTAAAAGAGCAGTAACTCTTTTCTAGATGCATGTTGTAGGTGGGAGGGGTTTCCCCTGTGTGTTCATCGTGGTCTTTTTACATAATTTGCTTTTCATTTTCTAGAAGGAAAGTGGCAAGAGTCAACTTGGTATTATATCAATGACGAGCTTTCCTATCAGCCATCCCCAAAGATATATATACAAGGTAGTGTAGTGTTACTGAGTTCAGTCTGCAGTGGAAGGACCTGGATTACTTATGCACCAAAAATAATAACCTTGTTGCCTGTGGGACTTCAGTGTGCATTTACCATTGCATACCAGGGAGCTGCTTCAGAAGGTGCCAGGTAATCCTGTATCCATCTTCTCATTTGCATCTTTCGGTACCAGGCATAGGAGAATTCTTCCAAGCAGTGCAAACTTGCTAGCCCCCTCTCTAGCAAAGAGTGGAAATGGGCAGAAGTCAAGATTGACACAGCAATTTCATGTTCCCTTGTGGTTTGCTGTCAGCAAGCTGTTACCCACACACGCAAAAGGTTGTTTGAAGTGGGCTTACACATGTTTCCATAGCAGCAGTCATCTTAGTGATTCCTCTCGTTTTCGGACTTTTTTTTTCTTTTGCTTCCCTATTCCTCGCGGATGCAGGATTAAACAAACAGCATATTTAGGTCAAGGAAAGAGATGTTTGCTAATATAGATGCTAGGCTAAGCATTCTGGGAGGGAGGTTTCTTGCAGCAGATGAACATTCTTTGTGCCTTCCAGCAGCATCTGCAGCAGGGTGGCTGTCTGGCACCGTCTTTTTCATTTTGGGCAGGTTCTGAGATTCAGAACAATCCCAAGCAAATCCCAGGAGCCGGCAGTTTTCCAGTAACCACATGTAAATCTTCTGCTTATTTGTTTTTGGTACTAACAGTGAAGCAATCTATTGGAAAAGCAATACTTTAAAGGTTTTGGTGCATCTGAAGGTGTGTCATCCTGTTTTTGCACCACCCCTCCTGTTTTACACTTGGAGCTTGGATTTTTTTGTCAGGCTGCTGGGCAGAAGCGGAATCTAGTACAACAGCTCGGAGCTTCCCTTCTGTTCTGGTGTCGGCAACTGCCTGTCACGAAGATGGTGCCGTGGGAGCCTGCTCTGAAGAGCCAAGGAAGATGATGTGGAAATGGAGTAGAGATTGCTAGAGACCTGAACATCCGCACCTTGGGGATGGGTTGCACTACTAGTGTGATTCTGTTTAAAGGCATCCGCACCGTTTTTGAAAGAAACTGTGCTTATATGTGCAAACAGCAAGGAGAGAATAATGCCCTTGAATACACAGCATACAATTGGACAAAAGAAGATTCAGAACTATTGATCTCCTCCTGTCTGGTAAATGCTGTCTCTTAATTAACAAGTAGTTTGCTGGTGTTAGGATAAACTAGTCTTTACCTGTAAAGCAAATATATTTATCTCAGTGTGCTTATATATATGTAGCTTGTGTGTATGAATGGGTAATTAGTGGCCTTAAAATTAAATTATGAAGTGCCTGTTTGTATGTGTGAGAATGTCATGTGTTAATCAAATCTGAAATACATACAGAGAGAGCAGCTGGAGTAAGATATTTGGTTACAGACCAGTTTTCTAAGTTAGCTCTGTGAGCTTACATGTTCTTAGTATAGTTCTAGAAATAATACTGGGCAAAGCCTGTATTTAAGGTCTAATAGAGTGAACCCTCTCCCTATGATGGTGAATTACTCAGTCCCTTTACATCTTAGCCTTTTACCTGGCTAGATTTTCCTTACTAATGTCTTGTGGTTAGTCCTTTGAGTCAGGGGGAGAAATGTAAAGGGAACATGAAAGAAAATTGTAATGTAATGGGTGTGAGAAAAATATTTGCAGTTTTATTATTTTAAATCCAGCTATTTATAATTTTGTGGGTGAAGGCTCTTGAGAGTAAAAGGAAGCTTAGCTGACGCCTCTGTGTTCTTTCCTCCTTTCCCAATGCACAAGGAGGTGTCAAGTCACAGATGGGTGTGCCTCTCCATGGCCTTCTCACAAATACCAGGCTCATGAGAAAGCTGCATATTGGTCTCCTCCTCCCTCAGGATGCCTTGCCATTTTTCCTTGTTCTTCTTACAGTGTGTGTCAAAACGAGTGGGGAATAATACATGTGGGAGTTTCTGTGTGTGGGGCTGGCCAGCAGGATCTCGGTATGGCGAGGGCAGGGTGTGCGGAAACCCCAAAACCGTTCCTGGTCGTTAGGCTGCCATCTGAGACTGAGAGGCTGGCGTGCCATATGCACCTCCGGATCGTACCGGGTCGCCCCAGCCTTGCAGAAGCCCCTAGAGGGGATGTGTTTTGTGGAGAGGCTTATGTGATGTTAGCTCTCAAAATCCTTGGGAGGAAAGAAAAGGAGAGTATCGCATGAGCATCAGATGCGTTTTGGAAGGCAGTGAGTGTTATGCGTGGGTATGGAATTTAAGTGGTGCTGTTTTAACTACTAAATATTTTAAACCCTAAAGTATTTTGGGATATGCTTTTGAGAATAGCTGGTTTCAGAGATTAGAAGGACTGGCTCATTACAGTGTCTGTCCCAGGAGTGTAGTCCATAACCCTGACAGCCGTGGGACTGCTTGGCCCGTGATGCCAGTGCCTCTCCCATGCCACCAGCTTCTGCTCCCTCAGGCCACACTGACTTTTGTTTGGTTAACCTGCCTTTGGGAGACTCTGCATGTTTTTCTTTTTCTTTTATTGTGTGAAGGAATTCTAACCTGCCGGGGCCTTTGTTGGTACTCTGGGACTGGATTCTGAAGCACAGGTCCTGTGCCTTTGGTCAGATGCTCTCTGCCACCACCCTCACCCACACCAGCAGACCCCGGAGCACAACAGGACCGTGTGTGCATGTGGCCGAGGTGCTGTGGGTGGAAAGATGCACCCTCTCCCTCCAAACTGGTCTCCCTGCCCCTTTCCTTGGCCCTGTGCCTTCTTCTCTACGTGGCAGACAGTGGTCCTTTGGAAAGGAAAGTCAGACCATCCTTCTTCTGCTCAGTCAGATCCAGAATCCTTACGGGGGCTTCCAGGTCCATCCCCAGCCTGCCCACCAGACCCTGTTTCCTCCTTGTCACCCTGTTTCCTCCTCATTCTCCTCATTCCTCTCTCACTGGCCTCTTCCCTGGGATCTCTACCCAGACGTTTACCTGGTCCACCTCCAGCCTCCTGCAGGGCTTTTCTTAGATCTCCCCATGGCAGCAAGGCTTCCCTGACCACTGGTGTAATCCTGCTGCACCCCCAGCGCACCCTTCTCTGGGTCCTCGCTATAATTTCTTCATAATATTGATCTCAGCTGACATACAGTTAGGCAAGAATATTAGCGTAAGTGTAGTAATAGTAATTAGTGCTGTTACTTATGGTACTTAAACAGGAATAAGATTTATGATGGCAGGGATTTTTGTCTGTTTTACTTACCGCTCTGCCCTCAACAGCCTGAACAATGCCTGATTCCTAGTAAGTCCTTGGCTAATAAGTGAACTCTGATGAAATGGTTTTATGGTCCTGAACTTGAACTTGGAGAAGCTGTTGAGAAGATAGGTTATCTTCTAGAACCAGTCTTTCTTGGAGCTACCCTAAGAAGTTATGGGGTCCAAGGCTGGCCATTCCGTGGGTTTGCTATGATCCTTGAGTGACAATTGATTTGATAATACTATCTTTGGATATTGTCCACACTAGCTCTGTTGAGACCTGTTCTGTGGCATGGGCATTTGAGGACCTTCTCATCCTTTGGTTTGATCTAGCCAAACCCTTTATTAAGGGAGCCCTGCCCATCGGCTGTCCCTTGGGCCTGCTCCATGCAAAGTAGGTTGACCTTCTCATCAGGCAGATGTGCGTCCTTGTCAGGCGCCTCAGCATTGGTGGGGAGGATGTCTGTCCTTCCTCCAGCTCAGGTGGTGACGCCAGCCTGTGGCTCGACCTTAACTGTCAGCAGGTCAGCACTGTACTTCACTGCTCCTCAGGGTATAACCCCCACCCCCGTCACTCAATGCGTAACAAACCTTGTGGAGGAAAAGTAATGTTCATGTAGCTACCATTCTTCTGGAGACTCTAAAATACCGGAGATATCTGCCTATCTGTCAGAAACCCACAGGGGTGGACTGGCTCATTTTGGCCTCAGAGGAATTGCTGCTCCTGAACTAAGCTTTGCATTTTTCTCTTGCCCACACTGAAGGACATCATAAGAAACATCCTTAGAAAAGTGATGTCTGCTATGAGGGTGTTGAGGGCACTATAGTGTAGTGGTTAAGAGTGGCGACTCTGGAGCTAGCCTTCAGGGTTTGAGTCCCAAATCCACAACTTGCTAGCTGTGTGACTTTGGGCAGTTTACTTAACCTCTCTGTTCCTGTTTCCTTATCCATTAAATGCAGATAATAACAGTGCTTATTACCTCATAGGGTTATTAGATGAGTGAATATGTCTAAAGTTCTTAGAACAGTGTTTTGCACGTAAGTTAGTGCTAATTGTTAGCAATTATAATTACTTCTATTTTTTAGCGTTCCTTTTATGAGGAGCCCTGGAAGAAATTTCTTGTCTTCATGCTCTGAATGGTTTTGCTTTTCCTGAGGAACTACTTCATTTTTATTTTATATACATTATGATTCATGTAACTGACCTCAGCCACCTCTTCAGTTGACTGTTAAAAGAAAGCTTATCTGGGCTTCCCTGGTGGTGCAGTGGTTGAGAGTCCGCCTGCCGATGCAGGGGACACGGGTTCGTGCCCCAGTCCGGGAAGCTCCCACATGCCGTGGAGTGGCTGCGCCCGTGAGCCATGGCTGCTGAGGCTTAGCGTCCGGAGCCTGTACTCCGCAACGGGAGAGGCCACAGCAATGAGAGGCCCGTGTACCGCAAAAAATAAATAAATAAATAAATAAATAAATAAATAAATAAAAGAAAGCTTATCTTCTAACAGTTTCACAATATGACCCGATTCTAACATACATAGGCTCTTTCAAAATGATTTGTTTTATATTTCCCTTAAACTTTGCTTCTTACTTTCCTGTATGACTATTTTGTCGCTGTCTGCTTCTTCTCATCTGCTTATTAAAATACTTTTAATCCTCTTCTGTATGTTTTTATGTAAATCACTTTAAATCCTTTTGAAACAAAGCAGAGTATGAATTAATAAGTGAATAGAGAACTGTAGTGAAGAACAAACCTTCAAGGTGGCTCTGAAGCAAAATCAGATGTCTTTTTTTAATGTTAATTTAATTCCGTAAAGATCTAATTTTATTAAGCTTGCTTTTTTTTTACGTTTTGTTTTCACACAAGTTGTGTGCTTTGCTGTGCCAATGGCTACATCAGAGTTAAGACAGTTTTATATAATATTCACTTACAGCACATGTAGCGCTTAAGCTACACGTTACATCTTCATCCGTTACTAAAAATCACCTGGGTGACTTCTTTAAAAGTTACACTATAGCTCATTAAAAATCAGATGTCTTGAGCGCAGACGTTAGCTTTATAGTAAGGCTGCAGCTGTGCGATCTTGCACAGGAAGGTTCTCTTTATGTCTAAAAGGCATGAATTAGCCCCGTGGCGGGTGGTACACTGGGAAAAGGGCTTATCTGGAAGTCGTGGACTGACTGAATGTCCAGTGTGCCACACTTAGATTTTGATTAGTAATTCTGCCACAATGGAGGGACGGGATTGAGTTGGGGTAGATTGTATTCTTGAGTATAGAGTTTTCTAAAGTCTTTCTTTTCTAATTAATGGAATGTCCAGGTTATTCAAGAAACACCCTTGAGTGCTTCTTTGTGCCGGGTGCTGGATGTACAGGAATGATGAAGAAGCTCAGGTCCCCACCGGGGGAAGTTGACATAGAATGCACAGGGCACGGTCAAGGACGTGAGGGCTCGGCTTGGCCCAGGCACCTTCCATGAGGAAGGGCAGCTTGAGCTGAGACAAAACACTTGTAAATCCCATTTTTCCTTGTCTGTGAAGGTTTGTGATGCACCCAGCCCTATTGACTAGGACTTGCCCTGTTTTACTCATAGCCAGTAATAGAATCTTCTCTTAATGTTTCTGTGGAGGAATTGAGGACCTGTGGGATTATGCTGTACCATGTTCTCTTTTTGCCAGTTGTAACTGACGTGAAAGAAGTCACTTAGTTATACCCTTGATGGCTGCTGGGATTTTGTCAGTAGCTTCATAGAGAGCACGTTGCTGCAAGTCACAAGGAGAGAAGACAAACTTTCTTGTCCTCAATTTCTTTTGTGACATGTTGGGATAATATATTGATAATTTTACCCATGGTAAATTGATAGTTAATCTGTTTTTCTTACTTCCTTAAAGCTTTGAAGTTTTTCATGGTTTTCCTATTTCAAGATGTGCTACACGTCGTCAGCATGTTCTCAGCCTTTACTGCTGTGTAGGATTTTATCAGACCACTTTAGTCTCCCCAGGCTAAACAGTCCTTCCTAACGTAAAGCACCTATTGGCTTTGAAAATCCTTTGGTTTATCGTATGTGCACTGTGCAAAGAGAACAGAGTTGAAGGCGATACGGCCATAAGAGCCTGCGGTCCTGCTTGTACGTGTCTGTGCAGCTACAGGGATAGATGGGTTGCGGGAGCGTAAGGGGAGATAACGGTATAATCGATGACGGGCTAAGTGAAAAGTGGTATAATACCTATCAGCTTGAGGCAGCGGGGAAAGTAAAGGCTAGATCTTTATTTTTTCAGATGTTCTCTCATAACTGTTTCTTGCACTGTTACAAGTGTCTTGAATTGTAAGAAAGCGGAAACCTGCTTGGCCACCTTCTGGAACACTCCTTTGGTTCTAGGTCCGGTCATGGGGCCGTGGCTTTCGGTAGGCTGTGTTTTCCATTTTATTTCTAATTATCCTTCCTAATGATGCCCAGTGGATTTCGTTGCCTATTTTGATCACAGCAGTAAATTGGGCTGATGTTTTCAAGGAACAGTCTGCTCTGATTCCTAGATCCATTTCCTGTGTCCTGAGATTGCGTTGCTCTATTGATGCTGCTTTTTGTGAGTGCAGCCAGCATGAGCTAGCAGGAGCGAGTATTGTACCTTTCCCTGGTGCTTTTTAAAAATTTACCGTCTTTTTAATATTTATTAAATCATAAGCAGGAAATTTAACATTCATTGTAGAAACTAAGCGTGCTGTGTTTGCTACACAGAGGTAACCACTGATACAAATATTTTGAGGCAAAAACCTTCAAGAACTTCATCCATGTATAGTGTTGTTCATAAAAGTTACATATGTAATGGGTGTCTGTGGACTAAATTTTGTTGTTTCCTTCCACCCCCAGTTCATATGTTGAAGCCCAAATCCACAGTATTGACTGCGTCTGGAGGTAGGGTCTTTAGAAAGTAATTAAGTTAAATGAGGTCATAAGGGTGGGGCCCTAATCCAATAGGACTGTGGCCTTCTAAGAAGAGTAAGAAATCTCTCTTTCTCTGCCATATGAGCACACAGCAAGAAGGCAGCTCTCTGCAATCTAGGATAAGGGTCCCAATCCAGGATGAAGTTCAAAGTTAGGCCACCCTAACTTTGAACTTCAGCCTCCAGAACTGCGAGCAAATAAATTTCTGTTGTTGAAGCCACTCAGTCTTTGGTATTTTGTTATGACAACCAAAGCTGACTAATACATAACAATATACATGTTATTTTGTTCTATAGTCTTGTTGTTTGCTTTAAATAGATATCACAAACATCTTTCTATGTCAATGAGTATACATGTATATCTAATTCTTAATGGTGTCATTTCATCGTATGGATGTGTCTTAGTTTATTTCGGGCTGCTATAACAGAATAACATAGATTGAGTGGCTTGTAACAAACGTTTATTTCTTATAGTTCTGGAGGTTGGGAAATCCAAGATCAAAGCAGCCATAGATTTGGTGTCTGGCAAGGACCCACTTTTTGGTTGTCTTCTTACTGTAACTTCATGTGCAGGAGGGAGTGAGGGATCTCTTTGGGGCCTCTTCTATAGAGAACGCTAATCCCCCTCATGAGGGTTCCACCCCCAAAGGCCTCCCCTCCAAACACCATCACATTGGGAATTAGGTTTCAATATATGAATTTTGAGGGGACACAAACATTCACATTGGAGGAAGTGACATTTTATTTAACTTATACCCATTATCCCATTTTTTTCCAATTGTAAATGCTGTGATAAACATCTTTGCATGTGTACTTTAAACAGTTGTCAAATTATTTTCTTAGCATAAACTTCTAGACTTGGAGTAGCTGGGTCAAAGTATATTTGCTTTTTTTTTTTTTTTTAAAGTAGCTCTTTATTGGAGTATAATTGCTTCACAATACTGTGTTAGTTTCTGTTGCACAACAAAGTGAATCAGCCATATGCATGCACATGTCCCCATATCCCCTCCCTCCTCCCTATCCCACCCCTCTAGGTCATCGCAAAGCACCGAGCTGATCTCCCTGTTCTACGCTGCTGCTTCCCACCAGCCAACTATTTTACATTCCGTAGTGTATATATGTTGATGTTACTCTCACTTCGACCCAGCTTTGCCCTCCCACCGCATGTTCTCAAGTCCATTCTCTATGTCTACCTCTTTATTCCTGCCCTGCAACTAGGTTCATCAGTACCTTTTTTTTTTTTTAGATTCCACATATATGCGTTATCATACAGTGTTTGTTTTTCTCTTTCTGACTTACTTCACTCTGTATGACAGACTCTAGGTCCATTCACTTCACTATGAATAACTCAATTTCGTTTCTTTTTATGGCTGAGTAATATTCAGCCATAAAATATTGTATTGAAGATGTGCCACATCTTCTTTATCCATTCATCTGTCAATGGACATTTAGGTTGGTTCCATGTCCTGGCTATTGTAAATAGCGTTGCAGTGAACATTGTTGTACGTGTCTCTTTCTGAATTATGATTTTCTTAGGGTATATGCCCAGTAGTGGGATTGCTGGGTCATATGGTAGTTCTATTTTTAGTTTTTTAAGGAAGCTCCATACTGTTTTCCGTTAGCTTTTGCACAGCAAAGGAAACCATAAACAAGACAAAAAGACAACCCTCAGAATGGGAGAAAATATTTGCAAATGAAACAACAGACAAAGGATTAATCTCCAAAATATACAAACAGCTCATGGAGCTCAATATATTTGCTTTTTAAAGGATTTTTGTATGTATAGCCAGATTGTCCTCCAGAAATATTGTTTTGAGATTTTTAAAAATTGAAGACAAGAAAATTTGTTTTCTCTGCTGTAACTTCAAGCAGTTTGCCTTCATAATTGCTTTTTTTTAAACATCTTTATTGGAGTATAATTGCTTTACAATGTTGTGTTAGTTTCTGCTGTATAACAAAGTGAATCAGCTGTATGTATACATATATCCCTATATCTCCTCCCACCTTCCCTATCCCACCCCTCTAGGTGGTCATAAAGCACTGAGCTGATCTCCCTGTGCTATGCGGCTGCTTCCCACTAGGTATCTGTTTTACATTTGTTAGTGTATATGTGTCCATGCCACTCTCTCACTTTGTCCCAGCTTATCCTTCCCCCTCCGTGTCCTCAAGTCCATTCTCTACATCTGCGTCTTTATTCCTGTCCTGCCCCTAGGTTCTTCAGAACCACTCTTCTTTTTTTAAGATTCCATATATATATGTTAGCATACGGTATTTGTTTTTCTCTTTCTGACTTACTTCACTCTGTATGACAGACTCTAGGTCCATCTACCTTACTACAGATAACTCAATTTCGTTTCTTTTTATGGCTGAATAATAATCCATTGTATATATGTGCCACATCTTCTTTATCCATTCCTCTGTCGATGAGCACTTAGGTTGCTTCCATGTCCTGGCTGTTGTAAATCATTATTGCTTTTTATTAAGCTGTTGATGGAGTTATCTGCTCAACAGAATAATATCAACTTAGATTGCTGTATACTTAGGCAGTAACATAGTCATACCAGGGTTCAAATTAGTACTACTTTTGCCTCAACTTCTGGAAGCATGACCACTAGCATTCTTAAATATCCCCGTAGAATTCTGAAATGTTCCATTGTGGGGGGCTGGAATGTGTTTGTTCTGGGGGGTCATCAACCTTTTAGAGTTGGTAGCTATTTCATAGATACTGAAGAGGGAAGAGCAGAGAAATACTGAGTAGAAACAGATGAGTAGGGCTGTTACTGCTTTTGCTCAAGTCTTTTTAGGTATTCCAATAGCTGGTTTATGTTTCTCCCATTGATCTGGTGAGAAGCAACAACTTTTTTGCTTTTTTAAAAGTAACGTTGGTCGTCTTTCATATTTAGAATATGTAATTATTTTAGAAAATATAGAGACTACAGAGAAGAATAAAGAGGAAAACAAAATCAGCCATAATCCCACAGCCCTGAATTAATTACTGCTTAACATGTAGTATATGTTTTCTAATATCTTTCCATGCTTATGCAAATATAAAAAATGGTATAATATTTCATAAATAATTCCGATGCCTTTTTCTCTTGTCATTTTTTATGGCCATTTACTTACGCCTGTAATGTTCTGCTAACACAGTGTTTAATAAGTGCATAATATTCCATTGTAATGCATATACTAGAATTTATTTAAATGCTTTTCTTTTGTTAGGCATTTAGGTTGTTATAAACTAAGCTTATTGAAGACATCTTTACCCAAACGTATTTTTATGGATCTGTAATTATTTTCATAGGCTAGATTCATAAACATGAACTTGTTAAGGCAGGAATGAATTTTTTAAAGGCCCTTTAAGGCATATTGTTTTATTGCTTGATGATTGATCCAAGTTACATTCCTAGCACCAGTGAATATTAGTCTTGTTTTATATATGATGATTGCCAGGATCGTTTTGCCAATTTGAGAGATAAAAGATACAATTTTGAAACTCAAATCCTTTGTCATATTCTTTTCAAGTATTTCTCCATTTTGTCATTTGCCTTTAATTTTGTTTACCTTCTTTATAGTACTTATTTTACTAATAGAAGTTTAAGTGTATGTGATAAGCATAAGAGTCTTTTCCTCTGTGACTTCTTCCATTACTTTTTTTTTTCCCCCTTATTTTTTTGGCTGTGTTGGGTCTTAGTTGTGGCACACGAGATCTTTGTTGAGGCATGCAGGATCTTTCATTAAGGCCTGTGGTCTCTTTGTTTCAGTGCTCGGTCTTCTCTCTAGTTGTGGCATGCAGGTTTTTCCTCTCTAGTTGTGGTGCGCGGGCTCCAGAGCGTGTGGGCTCTGTAGTTTGTGGCACACAGGCTCTCCCCTTGAGCCGCACGAGCTCAATAGTTGTGGCTCGCTTAGTTGCCCTGCAGCATGTGGGGTCTTAGTTCCCTGACCAGGGATCGAACCTGTGTCCCCTGCATTCGAAGATGGATTCTTTACCACTGGACTACCAGGGAGGTCCCTCTTCCATTACTTTTATACTTAGAAATTCTTGCCTATCTCAGATCAGATATTCACCAGTATTTTCTTTTGGAACTTGTTTGCTTGCTTATTTATTTACTTACCATTTGGCTTTTTTATCCAAGGGGCCTGCTTGCCAACTGGTTTTGTTAATAAAGTTTTATTGGCATTTGTTTTCATGTTGTCTATGACTTCTTTCTTAGTGGCAGAATTGAGTAGTTGCGGTAGAGGTCTATATTATTTACTTTCTGGATTAAAAGATTTATTAGCTGACCCTTTATAGAAAGTTTGCCAATCCTCGCTTTAGTCAATCTAGAATTTATTTGGTATATAGTTTAGTTGAGGCCCTAACTTGATTTCCTCCTTACTCCCAACACTCATTTTTCCCATTCCTGTATTTTGAATAATCCATTCCTTAGTCATTGATTTGTGATCCTGCCTTCATTATGTTTTATGTTCCTTTATGTACTAGGCTTTGTTTGGGAACTATCCTTTGTCCATTATAGAAGCAAACTTCTTATCCAGCTATGAGTTCAATTACAGTTTAGTAAAAATGGAAACAAGAAATTTGAAGAAACAAATTCTACATTTTAAAGATTTATCTATAAATAGGCTATACTGCGTAAGTTGCTGATTTAGGTAGTTTTATAAAGCAGGTATTGGTAAAGATTCAGGGGCTGAGGGTTAAGGATTGAGTGTAGGGTTAAGTATATTTGTAAATGTGTTTCCTTGTGAAATCCCTGCTCATAAGGTAGATCAAGCTTGTCTTAATAAGGCATCTCTGGTGCATTTTGATGAAAGAGAAATTCCAATGTGGCAGCTGCATCCTCAAGTGACCTTGGTTTGAATCTACATGTTTTGTGTATCCGGTCTCTCCTAACAAAAGGAGTCCCAGCAAACTATAAGCAGAGGTACTACCAGAGTTTCCAAACCAATTGTGTTGGTGTCTGCAGGAAATTTATCTGTATCCTAATAGATGGAGAGTGAATTGTAGTTTTTCCTTTATACATTATATGAATTCTAAAGATAATTGATTTCCCTCCTTGCCTACGTTTTATGTGTGTGTTAAGTTTTTTGTTTTTTTTTTCCGGTACGCGGGCCTCTCACTGTTGTGGCCTCTCCCGTTGCGGAGCACAGGCTCCGGACGCGCAGGCTCAGCGACCATGGCTCACGGACCCAGCCGCTCCACGGCACGTGGGATCTTCCCGGACCGGGGCACGAACCCGTGTCCCCTGCATCGGCAGGCGGACTCTCAACCACTGCGCCACCAGGGAAGCCCTGTGTGTTAAGTTTTAGATATGCATATGTCTGTGTGTGACTGTCTATTTGTGTATGTGTGTGTATTTTTTGTTGTCACCTCAGTACTGAAATATTGGATAAAGGGGTAGTTTACTTTTTTTGCATGTCAGCGAACAATTCAAGGCTTTATCCTCGGATGCATTTCAATAAACATTTGTTTCTCTGCCAAGGAAAAACCCATATCCTAGAAAACTGAAGTAGATGTGACTTGTGAACCTAAGCAGAGGGACATGGTAGTTGCTGACGGATAGGTTTTCTCTGCTTTTCTAGAGTATGTTCTGCCTTTACAGGGTCTGTTTACTTGTACAGTTCTAAGATGTGGGCTTGGTGGCAGTCCTTGCTAATAGTTTTATCCTTCTGCACGTTTGGTATTCCTTGTGTTTTCTAGGCTTATGAAATAGGTAACAGCATCATCAAAGAAGTTGCCTTACAAGTGACTCTTATTTCTCTGAGCTTTCTGTACTGTCAAAGAGCGATCAGAAGAGAACCCTGAAATTGTTTTCTTGTTTTTTCCCCTCTACTGGAAAAGCTATTTCCTGTACTCCCAACACTTCTGACACCAAATATGTGGGGTTTATCCCTCATGTTAAACAATTTGGACGCCAACTACTCAGAGTTAGTGCAGATCCCACAGGTCAAGGGCTCCAGGGCTCACAGGTTTTCACCTGTGCTTCTGACCAATCAGCTGTAAGTCAGGGTTTCCTACGTCCCCGCTCCTTGGATTCGATAATTTGCTACAATGGCTCACAGAACTCAGGAAAACACCGAACTTACTATTACTGGTTTGTTATAAAAGATACAACTCAGGAACAGCCAAATGGAGGAGATGCATGGGCCAAGGTATGGGGAAAGGCTATGGAGTTTCCATGCCCTCTCCAGGCATGCCATTCTCCTAACTCCTCTATGTGTTCACCAACCCAGAAGCTCTCCAAACCTCTGTGTTTAGGAGGCTCCATTATGTAGGCATGATTGATTAAATCATTGGCTATTGGTTATTGAACTCTATCTCCAGCCTCTCTCCTCTCCTGGGAAGTCAGGAAGCAGAGCTGAAAGATACAGCCTACTATTCACAGGATTGGTTCCTCAGGCAACCAACCCCTCCTGCTCTTAAGAGTCACCTCATTAACATAAACTCAGGTATGGTTGAAAGGGGTTTATTATGTATAACAAGATACTTCTGTCACCCCTGTTAGTCACGGAATTACAGGAGTTTTAGAAGCTCTGTGCCAGGAATCAGGGCAGAGACCAAATAATTCGTATTATGTCACACCCAATATCCATTGGATACCTTTTAATACAATGGTGAATAAGCCACAGTCTGTGCTCTCAGAAGGCCTGGAGATCTCCTACGTGGGATGCAGGCTGTGATGGAGATGAGCCTAGCTACCATGAGAAAACCTGCAAGGGACTCCTAGCTCACCTTTGGGACAGAGTCAAGGAAGACTCCTGGAGGAGGTGATGTCTGACTTGAGTCTTGAAGAAGGTAAAGAAGTTAACCAACCAAAAGGGTAGGAGGACGTTTCTGCATAAGGAGCAAAGTCCTAGGGAGGGAGAGCTGAGACCTCCTTGTAGCTGCTCTAGTTTCATGAGGCTGGAGAGGGCTCACTGGGCTGAAAGTACAGTGGTGACCAGTGTGGCTAGAGAGGTAGCATGGACCAGATCATGGTGGGTGTTTTGGAACTTTATTCTAATATTGGAGGAGAACCATTTGCTGAAGGTTTTAGATTAGGAAATACATGGTCAGACTGATGTTTTAGAAAGATCTCTCAGACTGTAGAGTGGATGATGGGCTGGAGAAAGAGGGTGTCTGAAGATGGGGACACTAGTGAGGAGGCCTGGGCAGCATGATGACAGGCAGTCGTGGCCGGACTAAGGTGGCTGGTAGTGGAGATGGAGGGTGGTATCTGGATCTAAGAGATAGTTAAATGAGAGAGAAAGGAGTCAAGGGTGTTCAAATGTCTGCCTTGGGCACCTCCAGGCTGCCGTCTACAGAGCTGGGGAACAGCTTTGAAGGAATGAGTCTGGGGAAGTTGGGATGGAGAGGAGGATTTTATTTTGGGTCA
This sequence comes from Pseudorca crassidens, assembly GCF_039906515.1. Lineage (NCBI taxonomy): Eukaryota > Metazoa > Chordata > Mammalia > Artiodactyla > Delphinidae > Pseudorca > Pseudorca crassidens. Next base: position 12,335,845 of record NC_090313.1, read on the forward strand.
TCCTGAGTTTGAGGGGGGCCATGACTGTTGGGCTGTAGGTAGAACTGTGGATCCCAGCCTGGTGAGGAAGGCATGGGAGTGGACAGAGTCTCCTGGTGAGAGAGCTGAGAGTACCGAGAGCCAAGGCCCCGGGAAGGGCAAAGGAAGGGAGTTGGAATAGTTGTCTAGAGTTGAGTGGTCAGGGAGGTAGAGCATGGTGAGGTTTGCATCTGGAAGCAGGATTACAGCCCCCTAAATGCCCAGAGCTTGAAGAACTTTGCCTGCATATTTTTGTTTAAGCCTCCTGCCTCTAGAGCACCGGCAGAGTCATCTGAACCACTCACAGAAACGTTTAGCGAGCTGTGTGCACAGTATCCTTCTTGCACAAGGTACGTATCCCCTCTGCCCTTTAGAAGGGTCTTAAATAGTGGAGCAGAGGAATAATTGATCATTGAATAAAGTCATGGCCCCTCCTTCTACCCTTATCAGAATAGCTGACGTTTATTGAGTGTTCACTAGTTCTCATGCACTGTTCTAAGCTCCATATGTTTATTTACTCGTTTAATTCTTATGACAACCTGGTGAAGTACTCATGTTACCTTAATCTTATAGATGAGGAAACCAAATCGGGGAACAAAGAGAAAGGTGAATAAAGTGTAAAGTCATATAAGTAGTTAGTAGCACAGCTGGGATTCAAACCAGTCATTTAGTTGCAGAGCCCTGTGCTCTTAACTGTCATACCATAGAGTCCAGCCTTCTGGTACAGCACACATGGGGTGTGGGAAAGTACTCAGAAATGAATGAACCTCGTAACACTGGATGAGTGAGAAAAAGATGAGGCAGGACAAGGAGCCCAGTCCAGCTTGGGAGATAAGAGGAAACGTCAGTAGAAAGCAATAGCTGAATTCCACAGGAGGTCGAAGGGTGTGTGGAACAGCTGATCGGGGGCTACTGGGAAGGACCGAAGAGAAGGTGGCATTTCAGGGGGTCTTGAAGGATAAACGCAAACCCTGAAGGCATTAGGGTGTGGTCATGCGTGGGGAGGACCTGTAGCCAAGGGGAACAACGTGCTGGGAGGTGTGCAGGGAGGGCTGAGCGGCTCAGAGCTGGGTGTGAGGTGAGTTGGCCTGTCTGTGAAGAGCTGCCTCATGTGCTGAGCAACCAGTGTTCAGTTTGGAGGCCCACGGGGCCCTGTGGGGTTAGACCATCCTCCTCATGCCAGAGTGGGGTTTGGAATCAGAAAGGAAGAGACTGGAAGCAGGAGGACCAGGGTGAGAGCTCTGACCCTCCAGACAAACCCTCTGATGGAAGGCATGGAGGGAAAGGACTGCTGCACACTGGAAATGGATGAGAGAGCAGGGAATAGCAACGCCCAGTCTTCTGACTTGGGAGGTGGTGATGCCATTAATCAAATGCAGGCATGGAAGGGGAGGGACGGGTTTAAGCGTAGCTGGCGTGGAGCAGAGGAAGGGGGAGAGCAGATCATGAGTTCACTTTTGGTCTTGCTGTGTTTGAATACCCGAGGAACCTTCAGGTCAGGGACAGATCCAGCTTTTGTAGGGCCTGAAGCTCCTACAGTTGAGAGCCCTCTTTAAGAGAACTAATAGAAAGTGAAAAGACCAAGTTAGGTACAGGACTTTAGGAGGGGCCTATGCCAGGGAGGGTCCTGAAGCGTGAGCTTCGGTAATTTCTTGGTGAACCTGCTCCTGTGTCGTGGCAGATGCCTAGGCTCCTGGAGGTCCTTTTCCCTCTCTGGTGTCCCCTGCTGTGTCTTCCTGCATCTCAGAAAACCCCCAGATTCCTCTCTGAGCCATAGGCTGGCCATCATCTTGTTTAGACTGTAAGAGCTAATTAAAGTTAACCCAGGGTTACCTTAATGTGATGTCTAGGAAGGCCTGTGCTGTGCCTTCTGACTTTTCTACAGAAAAGGTACCCTACTCCCGCCCTCTACCCCGCCCCCCAACCCCGGTCTCCGTAACACACAAGTGAAACGGAAAGAAAAAGCCACAAAGGGCTTGTATGGGACGAGGGATTCAGTTTATTACCGCTGTCTATGACCAGAAGAGTGAAAGTATGGGTTGGCCAAACAGTTCATTCGGGTTTTTCTGTAACGTCCCGCACGAACTTTTTGGCCAACCCAGTATGTTCTATTTAGATTATCAGCAGGAATTGGTGGCCATGTGTACATTGAACTGTAGCACTCTAGCTTTTCCTTTTAAGAAAGAGTTTGGGGGACTTATTTTACCTAAAGCCTCTTAGAATAAAGTCTTTTAAACCAAATTTGCATCGTTTCCTAACAGAGATGAAAAATGGTTTCATCATAGCCAGTAAAAATATAAGGCAGCACATTTAGGTAATTATCCCAATAATATGTACAAAAAGTTCCGTAGCAGTAAGAAGGGAGCGGCGAGGGGAATGCTAGAATCATTGTTTAGTCTGTGTCGTTGATAACTTCGCAGAAGAGCCTATCCTTGCAGGGAGATAATTACTGACACTACCAAGGACAAGGTTGTACTTGGGTCAAACGTCCTCTCTCCTGCTGCTGCACCTTGGCCTTTGGAACCACCCACTACAGTGCCTCGTGCTCTGGGCACCCACCTGCCCCCTCAGTGCTCGAGAAATCTACCCCCACCCTTCCTGTCACTGTCAGTCTGCGTGTGGATGATCTCAGCTACATGTTAGGCTCTTATCTGATTAAAACCTTCACAACATGGTATAAATAGCTTACAGAATTCTATCTGTCAAAGGGTATTTGCACTTTAGAGTTTGCTAACTAAGGGTAGCGCTGCAGGTTATGGAAGATTTTGGAGCAATTTGTCATTCATTTCCAAACTGCAGAATGGAGTTTGTATGCTAGTTTCTGTGTGTGTTGGGTTTTTGTTTAGATTATAGGAGGAGAATGTTTTTACCTCATTTTTCTTCTTCTTCTTTTTTTTTTCCCCCCAAGTAGGCATTGGTTTTCTGTGTATGGTTATCTAGGGCAAACTTCAAATGTTTAATTAACGTCTAGCAGTGGCCTTCTCTGCTGTGTCTTGCCAACTGCAAACTACCAAGCTTCCAGAAAGATGAGCTTGGGAATCTAGCACCCTGCCTTGGAAAAGTTGGCTCCCGCTCTTGTGAACTGAAAATATCTGCAAATTGCATCACCGGGCCTGAAATCCTGGGACCTTATAAAGAAAGGGTACTGAGATGTTGCTTTCTCATTCAGATCCATGACCTGCTGGCGTACCTGAGTCAGGGCTGAGAACTGAGTGCTACATCTTAAGAAGGACCTAACAGGGCAGGAGAAAATCCAGAGAAGGGCTATTAAAAGGACTGGTGTGTACTTATAACTTAAAGTTGGTAGGTGGGAGCCCCTTCTATGTATGTTCTTTCCCAGAGCCTTAAGTTACACCAGATCCTCCTGTGTTTATAAATCTGATTTGGGGGGTGAGTGGGGTGGGATACTGAAGACAGGCAGAGCCCTGAATGTTTTAGCCACTCCTGCAAAGTAGACATCATTGTCTTCTTTTTGGTTTCCCTTTTCCACTAACTGGAGTGGGATTCACAGTCCTTCTTCGCCAAATTAATAAATGAGGGCACATGGATAGTTTCTGGGAACTTGGATGCAAGAGAGTTGATGCTGAAATTTGTTTTCACTTTTCACCCTTAGAATTCAACCACCTTTTAGAATGGCCTGTTGTGTTACAGAGGGATGCAGGCGGCTGTCCAAATCATACTCTCTCGTGACCAGTGTTGTAAAACAAGAGGAAGTTCTGATAGTTTCTGGAGATGCGTGTTTATCTGAAAAATGCTGGGCACTGTCCAAAGGGAAAGCAGGCAGTAATGGTCTCAATTTTAAAAACAACCTCTAGCTGTACCAAAACTTGAAAACCTCTTTCATTTTTATTATTTCTAATCACCCTCTGTTAAAAAAAGAAACGTTTTTTAAAAAAAGACCATTGAAGATAAGTTTTAGGATTGCTTATGTTTTCTGTCCTGCAACCCCAGACATGTAGGGCTTGGCTGGAAGCAGGCAATTAGAGAATTCAGGAGAAGGCCAGATGATCTTGAAACAAGCAAGACGGTTCATTGTTTAAGAATTCCTTCTATTGGGAAATGAATTTTAAAAAAAAACAACAAAACCTTAAAACTGTTTTTGCTTTTCTTATTAAAAAAGAGTTGTTTTGTTATCCTTTCCTTGGCCATCTTCCTGTGTATGTGTGTGTGTGTGTCTGTGTGTTTATAAACTCCTCCTATGAACCTTGTTTGAGGCCACACACCCACCCTCTGAGCCTGTGAACAACAAGACTAATGAGTTGGAAAGGCTGTTGAAGGAACTCAGGGAATTGCCACACTAGGTTTTAAGAGAAGACTTAGGCCATTTATTTCCAAGTATACAATGTATGAGCTTCTAGTGCCAAACTCTTGAGTTTGGGTTTATCACAAAAGTAAAAGGGGGAGTTGACGCATACCTTTGACTTCCTGTCCACCCTGTTGTCTGTGGTTAGATTATTTATATAACAAAACTGTGATTCTAAGCTTCCCCCCATCCCTTTTCTCTGTTTCTTTCTGTGCCTCACCGTGACCCAGTGACATTGTGGCTGTCTTTCTCCACTATCCACTCTCTGTACATTTGGGATTGCAAACTAATTTAGAAAATAGCCCTAAAGATGAATCTGGCTGCTCAGATCCATAAGCAAATATAGATGGCCTTGGATTGCCCACCACGAAGGACAGTCTGCCCCCATCGCCTCTCTCCGTTACTATTTTGGAAGTAATGGAGAGTAATCTGAATGATCTAGAAGAATTTGTGTGCCTAGAGTTTAAGCAGTTGGAGTGTTAGCAGCTGTGCAGCCTCCCTTGGTGTTGCTCTTACTGTCCTGGGTAGAAGGTAGATTGGGAAGATCTCAGCTGGGTGGGGAGTTCGCAAGTTTGCTCTAGAAGGAGGAGATGCTGACCAAGACTGTGCTCCCTGAACCACAAGCCTCTTTCAGACTTCATGAATCTTACCAAGTCTCTTGGGTTGAAAACTTGTAAAATATTTTGGCAGCTTGGCTTTGGGCTCTCTCTGCCTGTGTGATTCAGATGGAAAAACCAAGACCAGGAGTGCTGTAAAGTGCACTTGAGGTTAAAAAGGGCTCATCACATTGGTGACAGGCTTTTTCCGCTTTTCTGTCTGCCTGGACAAATGATCAGCCCTTAGTTGACACCAGAGGGTGAGTACAATTGGAACCTCGAAGGTGGGGTGGTTCCTACCTTCAGGGGCTTCCGTTCCATTTAGTGAGATGAGACGTGTACACGGAGACGCGTGGGTGCCCTCGTCACACCCCGTGTGGCTTTTCTCTGTGACGTGTCCCCTCATCCCTGCCCTATGGCTCCATCATCCATCCACGTCCCACGTTAGCTGTTCTCAGCTGTGACTCCCTCACAGAAGGCCAGCCAAGTGCCCAGGAGCCATGGAGGAGGATGTCAGGTTGGGCACTGTGGTGTAACTTTCACCACCATCCTGGGATGTTTCTGTGGTTTGGAGCACAGCTTGGAAAAGCAGACGGGCCTCTGCCTCACAGTCTGAGAAACTCCTCAGGGCTTTAGCAAAGAGGACTCTGGGGATTTAGCAGGGATTTGTCGGCATAGGTGGGCTGGGCAGTACCACACCCGGCAGAGCCAGCCCCTCCCTAACTATAAGGTTGCAGAATGGCATGCTTCTAAACTGTCTTCCCACGATCCCGCATGGAAGTGCCTTCTGTTCTATCACAAAGATGCACAAAATCAGGGAGGCATCTGGAGTATTCTTGACCACTCAGGACTTAATGTCTCACCCTGATGAGCTGTGAATCAGCAACACACAGAGATGGAGAGTGAATTCCCGGGAAGAAACAGTGGAGGCTGAGCATGGCAAACCCTGGAAGATAGTCCAGAGAGGTGGGCCCTGGGGATGGAGTGTGGGTGGTAGGTGGTGAGAGAATGCCAAAGGATGTCAGGTGGTTTTGAAGACAAACCTTATTTCACATTGCTGCCGACCTGGTTTTATTTCAGGTGTGGCAAATAGGAATCTAGTGGTCAAGCAGGAGACACGTTATCAAAGCCCTTGAGAGAGGTCTTCTTTACAGTGTTTTAGGCAAAGCCACTCTGAGGGCTCAGCATGACTGAGGTTAAACAAAAGGCTTTATTTAGAAGTTCAAGCCAAATTGGTGAGTTCTTTTTTATCCAGAGTTTTCATATCATTCCTGATTGGGGGTGGGGGGGAACCATACCTTTTCAGTAGGAGGAAAGTGTATAATCATCTATGGAGGGACCCCACTTCACTGTCTGTTCCCTGAAGTTACGGAGATGCGCGGCCATTCGGGTGGCAGCAGTAGGCGCCCCTGTTAAGCAGGTGTGTTCCAGAGTGAACACCCCCTGCAGGGCTCTTTTTCTGCTCACAGGTTGCGGAAGGGTGAGCATGCATCTTTTCTTGTTTTCTTTCTGTTAAGCCAGCTGAGAAATGAGTACAGATTGGGCTTAGCACAGATGCAGTTTCTTTGGATTTCAGAACACTCAGACTTTTTTTGTGGAATGCTTGTGCTGTTTGCTTTACCACTGGCAGAGCAATTTAATTCCACATTAATATTATAATAAAACATAAACAGGGACTTCCCTGGTGGTGCAGTGGTTAAGAATCCGCCTGCCAATGCAGGGGACACGGGTTCGATCCCTGGTCCGGGAAGATCCCACATTGCCGTGGAGCAACTGAGCCCTTGAGCCACAACTGCTGAGCCCGCGTGCTGCAACTACCAAAGCCCGCACGCCTAGAGCCCGTGCTCTAGAGAGCCACACAACACAAGAGAAGCCACAGCAATGAGGAGCCCGTGCACCACAAGGAAGAGTAGCCTCCGCTTGCTGCAACTATAAAGCCCACGCGCAGCAATGAAGACCCAGCGCAGCCAAAAATAAATAAATAAATAAATAAATTGATTTAAAAAAATAAAGATTTACATAGGAAATCAGGTGTGGTCATGGGCATCCTTCTGTAACACAACAGCCCATGACCAGAGTGGATAGACCTTGGCCAGTTTGCTTAATTTCCTTGAGCTGTCCTTCTTCTTGTGTAAGGGCAGGTTTGGATTAGATTATCTTTCCAGGGTCAGAAAATCTTTTATTTTAAAATTGATTATTGGAATATATATACATCATCAAGGAACTATAATGTACAGTCCAGTTGGAGTATGGGATATAAATATATGAAAAATTAAATAACTGTGTAATATTAGTCTTGATCTTAGCTCAGAATGACTTTAGAAGGTGTAAGTCACCTAATGGTGAATTGCTGTTAGTACTCAGGGTCTGGAAAAAGGTGTGTGACCACTGTCATTGTTGGGCTGGTTTGCACCTTGGAAGCAGTGTGGGTGAGCTGGGTTTGTGGTAATTACTAGTAGTAGCACCTGTATTACTCAGGGCCAACATCTTGGGTGATGTCATCCACTTTCATGTTTTAGCCACCACCTGCCTATATGTGGACTCCCACCAGATCTGCATCTGAAGCTCTGTTCTCATCTCTGTGCACGTGTGGCCACATATCATTTTCTGCCTAAAACCCCTTGATGGCTTCCCATGTAGCCCAGGCTAAAACACACAATCTTTAATACACCTATCAGGGTGAATCTGTACTCTGCTTACCCCACCAGGCTCAGCATGTGCTGTTCTCCCCTGGACCACTGCACTGAAACTGAGTGGGCTGTCTTTTCATTCCCCAAATGGGCAAGCTCTTTTGTGCCTCAGAACCTTTGCATGTGCTGTGCTAACCCCACCCCCAACTTGCTCTAACTCAGCCATTCTTTATTCAACTTCACTCTTCCTTCTGGACACAAAGTATCTTCCTCAGAGAGGCTTATTTGACCCCAAACTGGTTAAGCATCTTCTGCATTTCTTTCAGCACGCTTATCACGACCATACGTAAACCAGCAGTTGTGTAGCTCATTACTTACAGGATGATTCCCTTGGGAGCTCTGCACACGTTTGTAGAAACCTTGGCGAGTCAACATGTCTCCGGTGCTCCTTCCTCCCAGCCCACTTGCTGGCGTTATGTGATGAGCCACTGTAAAGTTATCACCCCCATCAGTGCCCTGCCATTAGCTTTACGTGAGGGAACCATATTAATAGAATGTCCACAAGCAAAGGTCTTCCTGGGAAAGGGTGTCTCTGTCATGGTGGGACTCGGGGTCCTTGGTGGCCGCATGACCTGCACGCACATAGACCCAGACGGTTGAGTACCGCCACCCAGCAGAGAGACTTCTAACAGCATGATTCAGACACTAGGGATGTTTTTCTATGTGTACATTTCTTTAGAACACCTTGGTCATTTATACAATTTCCTGTTTGTGGACTGGTAGTAACCATCCCTCACTAACTTCTTCAAGTTTTTTACTTGTTTACAATTTAAAGTGAACAGAAATGTAAAACTTAATGTTTAATATTGTTGGGCTTCTAGAATGTACTATTCTAAAACATAATAATCAAATATTTTTAACACAAAAAATTACCATATGTAAGGCCTGGATTTTTGATAAGCATGTTTCTAATTTTCTTCCAGAAGTCATACAAAAGAATGGAAAGAAAAGGGAAGATGAACTACCACTTTATATACCACTTTATATTAGGAGCACAACTGGGAGGAAGGAACAAAGATAGTGAATTAATTGACCTTGATTAGGGACATAATTGTAAATATTTATATATGTATATATATAATATTATGTACACTCACATATATGATTATAAATAACATGATTATATAAGATATAATTGTAGGATGGATACACTGAACTGTTTGTGCCTGCATTCTCTTGTTGCAGAAGAAGATCTGTACATTTGAGAAGTCAGTCAGTCCTCTGATAGGGTTGGTGCAGGGCTTCTCAGCCTTTGCACTGTTAGCATTTTGGGCTGGATAATTCTTTGTAGGGGGGGTGACTTGTACATTGTAGGAAGTTGAGCAGAATCCTTGGCCTCTACCCACTAGATGCCTCTTCCACAAGACATCACAACCAAAAATGTCTCCAGATATTGCCAAGTGTCCCCTGGAGGAGAGCAAAATCACCCCCAGTTGAGAACTGCTAGATTGGAGTATCTCATGTTTCAGGTTAAGTCTGTAGTCTGGAGGGTGAGTGCTCAAAACTAGCCTAAGTGCTCAGAATAATGCAGGCAGAACAGGGTGCCTGTCTCCATCAGCATTTCTGTCCGGGGAGGTGGTGTGCACATCCCAGCTTCTGTTGAGACTCATGCTGACAGCCCTTCCTCTGCAGTGGGCATTTCATGCTGGACTTTTCTGAAGTAAATGAAGTCGAGTTCATTGTTGTTCTTTTTTTTTTTTTTAAACTTTGAAGCACCAATCCAATTCTGAATTATTCTTCTTATTTTGTTAGGAGCTCTGTGCCAGAAATGGGACAAAGGCCAAATATGTATTTCTTATTATAAATCACAGTATCACAGTCCGCCCCCTGGTCTTCAAACAAGGAACTCTTACAGCAAAACAATCATAAAGGTCAAAAGATACTGGCACATTACTAGAATCTCATTCAGTCATTAATAACTATCCAGTCCATCATCATGTTGTATGAAAAAGTCTCCCAGGGCGAGGCCACTCAGGGTTGCAGGCTTGTATATTTTTGTCAGATTCCAAAAGCAGGAGTAGTGTCAGCAATATTTGGCTTGGTCCTTTCTGGCATCTGATCTCAGGCCCAGCCAGATGGAAGGGATGCATAGGGTGAGGTATGGGGAAAGAGCTTCAATGCTCTCTCCAGTCACACCACTCTCCCTGAATCTCCACATATTTACCAACCTGGAAGCTCCCTTAATTATACCTTAAGAGCCAACTCAAACCCACCTTTGCAGGGAGCTAGGTGATCACTCATCAACTCCTGTGAGCATTTGATTGCCTCCCTCCTAGGTTCTCAAATGCTGGTCCTCAAACCATGACAAAGCTCTTTCTGATCTGTGTGCAAGTGAGAAAAATAAGGGAATGTAGTGAGCTCTTAAAGATTTAAAAGCTTTTAAGAAAAAAAGGTAAGATTGACATTCCTGGTGGCAAGTATGTTTGTGTGTATATGTTTTAATAACCTTTCTATATGAAACAATGGTAGTGATTAATGTTATCTGTTTTTAGTTTGTTTGTTTGGGTTTTGTGTTTTAGTATTATTGCTTGGCAAAATAAATGTTGGAAACCTATGACAGTGCCCTGATAAAAGAAATTGATAATATATGCGAAATTTCTTTGACAAAGTTGTGTGTGAGTGAAGGATATCGAAAGGGTATCTTCTCATATTGCAGCTTGACTATATTAAGGTTATATTGCTGAAAGGGATATAATTTTTTTCTCTTTAGTGTAAAACCAGTTTGCTCCTTGAATTTTTTTTTTTTTTTTTTTTTTTTTTTTTTGCCGTACGCGGGCCCCTCACTGTTGTGGCCTCTCCCGTTGCGGAGCACAGGCTCCGGACGCGCAGGCTCAGCGGCCATGGCTCACGGGCCCAGCCGCTCCGCGGCATGCGGGATCTTCCCGGACTGGGGCACGAACCTGCGTCCTCTGCATGAGCAGGCAGACTCCTAACCACTGCGCCACCAGGGAAGCCCCTCCTTGAATTTTTGACATAAGCAAATTCCATGTATTATTAATCTAATTCTAACTACTGTGAGAGAAAACATTTAATAAACTGTTTTTTAACAAACTATTTTAAATCACTTCCCCCCTCCCTCAAATGATAACTAAGGGACCATTAGATCACAAAGGGACCATTTGTATTTGAGCAAAGAATATGTTTAGCTCAAATAGAAGTCTTTCTCCTTCTACTGAGAGAAAGAAAAACACTATTTTCCCCAGCGTTCATTTGGATACAGCAGACAGCATGCCTGTTTCAGCATCTTGCACCTAGAAATCTATTTTCACCATTTAATTTTTAAAAACTATGTTGCCTGTGTGAATAAACAATTGTGGTAGGGTTGGAAATTTGGTATAGTCATAAATTAGATTATGATTTCGTAGAATATTGTTAACAGTGATTTTAGAGGTTATCTGTCTCACTGCCCTATTCAGAGGGCACTAATATTGAGTGAGTTGGGAACTGTTGTGTGTGTGTGTGTGTGTGTCCCGAGTAGTGGCAAGTAGGGCGCTTAGATCTGTGCCCCTGGAAGGGGCTCCTAGTGAAGTCCTGTTCCTCATACTCCCTGCCTTCCGTAACCCAGCACAGGCCCATCTGTCCTCTGCCGTGGTGTTTGTCAGTTCTGGTTGCTTCTCTCCAAGACAGCTAGCCATTTGTATCTCACCAGGTTGAGTAGCACCTGGTTAAAATAATAGACACTCTTTGCATGTAAATTATATATCTTTTCCTAGGAGCAAATTTTTAAAATTTCCATATCTAATTTCCCAAAAGTTTCCGTAAAAGTACACTGAAGACAGGTGTTACTCTGCTTATAGCACAAACACAGCAATTACATGGCAGTTAAATCGTTTCTCAGGTCACATAACAAGATTATAATAAAGGGGTGGTTCATCCAAGAATTACAATTTTGGAGTCTCACAGTTGTCCATAATGAATAAATCACCATACTCTACCCCTGTCATTTCCCAGGAATTTTGCAGGTAGTTGAAGTATTAGCAGACATTCATATTGGCTTTAGAGTAATTATTTTTATTGCTACCTATGCTGTGGAAAGGAAAGCTCTGCTTTAAGGTTCTCACTGAGGACTCAGGTAGAATTCAAACTCTTGACTGCTGAATACAAGTCTGCATTTCTCTGGCTTTTTCTCCCCCTTACTCCTTTCCCAGGACCTGTGACGCTTCTTCACTGAAAATCTTGCTGCTCCCCAAACATACCGTGCTCTTCCAACCCTCCAAACCTTTCTGGATAGTAGTTCCTTTTGCCCTGAATGCCTTTTGTTCGGTTCACTGCTTGACAAATCTTATTCTTTAAAGACGTTGGTTTTCAAAGTGTGCTGTGTGCTGCCTAGACGAGCAACGTCAGCACACCTGGGAGCGTGTTAGAGCTACAGATTCTCACCGGCCCTCCAGGCCTCCTGCACTGGAGGATTGGGGGAAGGGAGACTGACAGCAGCTCAGAGGAGGGTCTTGGGGGAGACCCTGTGTCCTTAGAGGGCTAGCGCTCTCACACAGACCTCCCTCCCTAGCTGGATCATCCTAGAGAGGATTGGAAGAGGACCCAGCAGTCTTCGTCTTAACAAGCTCTCTGAGTAATTCTGACATGATGGAGTTTGAGAACCACCATGTTTAGTCACCTTTTCGCGTGGCACCTCATCTCTGAAGCTTATCCTGAGAGTTCTTGAGCAGGTAGTCATCTGTCTCGTGAGGTACTTTTTCTTAGCGTGTTAATTAGTCAGGGTAGGCTAACTGCTGTAACCAAATGACAGTAGGTTAACACCAGGTTTATTTCTCGCTTGTGACAAGATCTCATTGGGTATACCTTGAGTGGTCTTCCACGTGATGATTCAGGAATCTAGTTTCCGTACATCTGTGGCTTCTCCCTTACCTAGGACTTCCTCAGAGCTGCCTGTGGAGTCTCTGCTTTCAGTGGGCCCATCAAAGAGACAGAGAGAGAGAGAGCTGGGACAGTTGTGCACCTTGTTTTACAACTGCACCTAGAGTTTGCTACCTCATTTTTCTTATGTTCCGTGGCCAGCATACAATCACATAGTTTCAGCCTAACTGCCAAGCAGATTGGAAAAGGTGGTCTTTCTTTCTACCCAGGAAGAAGAAACAGTACTGGGGAGCATCTAGCCCAGCTCTGTCCAATAACAATACGATGCCAGCCATATCTGTCATTTTACATTTTCTAGTAGCTGTATTAAAAAAATTAAAAGGAAACAGATGAAATTAATTTTATAATAATATATTTAACTTAATCCAGTATATTCAAAGTATTATTCAGCATGTAAGCAATAAAAAATTATGAATAAGATATTTTACATTCTTCTTTTTTCATCCAAATTCTTTGAAATTTACACTTAGAACTTATTTCCGTTTGACTAACCAAATGTCAAATGCTCAATAGCCCCGTGTGACTAGTGGCTACTTCAGTGGACAGCACTGTTCTGGCCAGTCGCTGCCACACGTGGTATGTACGTTACTCATTTGCATCCCCCCATCTTCACTCCCCCGCTGGACTGTGTGTTCCTTACCTCTCCGTCCTTGCACAGTGCCCTGTGGTTAAGAAATGCTTGTGAGTGATTGAGGTGGGCAGGAGACTTAATGTGTGAATCCACTAAATCATGAATGGATTAATGAGTAAATATGGGAGAGCATTCCTCTTGGCTCTTTTAACTACTCTAATGAAAGTTCCTAACAAGTTCTCTTTTGTGGTAAGTGCTGGCTTGCACAGGGTATAACAAAATTAGTGTCACAGTAGAAGAATAAAATAAGCCTAATTAGCTGTGGTGCTAATACGTAGTAGTTAATTGCAGAAAGTTTGAGCTGAAAGAACTTGACCATCAGATGGTTTGTTGTCCTCATTTGATGAGCATATGTCCCTGAGACAAGTGGAGACTTTGAGGTGGCACATCAGCTCCGGGGAGATGGGTCTGCTGACACTTATAGTTGATTTAACTCTATTGCAATAAATCTGAAGTCCTGTGTTTTCCCCCAAATGAATGAACACATATTTTAGTATATGCTGCCGTTATTTCAAAATGACATGCTAGGGAAAGTGTTAACATAGTCTCAGTTTAAAAATGCTGCTAAACAAAACTTGTTTAAGATTTTTTGTTTTACCATTTTTTTAAGTTTTAAATCAGGAACTAGGAAAGCTCATGTTTATCAGTCCAATGTACACACCTGAGATTCTATTTAAAAGGAAAATAGTACATTAGACTGTAATATTGGATTAGGGGTATTTTTTTTCATTACTGGGCTAATTGCAGTGTGGAGGATACATATGGAGGATGTCACTTTGGCATCTTATTCCTCTTATGGCAGGAAGAGAGGAAATCCTTAGAAATGCATGTGGCCTTTCTCTAAACAGATTGCTTCATTGCTTTTAGTTAGCCACAATAATGGTCACAAATTCGAACTTGGATAAGAGCTTGTAAATCAGCTGGCAAACAAGGTGTTTGTGAAGGGATTCTAGGCAACAAAACCCTAGGGTTGGTTTTGTTCTATATTCTTCTCAGGAAAGTATACTGCTAAGCGCCTGTTTCAGTATGTGATCATACCAAAAATAATTTGAGAGATGTGTGAAGCTTGTCCTGCTCTGTAGATCTTTTCTTATTGGATTGAAATTGAAAGGCATTTTATTTTGGCAGGGGTCGGGGAAGAAGGAGCAAGGAAAGTGGGTGAAGGGTGATTCTGGTGGAAGAGCCCACCCACAAAGTTGTGTTTTTCCAAAAAGTGCAGCTAAATAGAATTGATCAGTCACTAATGAGTGGAAACCTGCCATGGTGTTTCAGTTAGGCTAAGGTGTGTGTTCATCCCCTGGAGGATAAGTAAACGTTTTGGCCTCATCCCCATACTCTACATGTTTCCTTGTATTGGATCTGGGCTTAAACATTGTGGGTGTTCCTCCTATACCTTTTACGTTATTGAATTAAGATCAGTGATTCTCAGACTTAGGTGAAAGCCTGCAGCATAGTTATCACCTGCGGAGCTGTGAAAACTATAGATCCCTGGGTCTCAGCTCAAGGTTTCAATTCAGAAGTTCTGGGTGGGGTCTTGGATCTGTATAATACAGAGGCGAGCAGGCATTTGACAGGTTAAGATCAGGAGGTGGTAGGGGAACATTCCAGATTGACAGACAGCATTTCTGGAGGCATGAAGGTGACGCATGAGGAGGCAAAACAGTCAGTAGTCCTTGTGCATAAGACTTGGGATGGGGTTGGTGAGGAGGGCAGGGGGGACCACAGTGGGTCTGTGTGCTGCATCAGCCTGGCAGGCTGTGGGTTGAAGGGTTGCACGGCTTAGCACATGGAGAGACTGTCCTGCCCTGGGAGCTGGATCTCCAGGTTATACTGTTTGTTTCTTCCTTCCTGCCTTCCTTTGGGGGATTAAAATGGAAGGAAAGTCTTTGCCCTCACATTTCCATCTACCTTCCCTACTTCCCCCTATTTCCATCTACTCTGTTCCCTACTTTGAACTATTAGGAGGTTTCACCTATGTGTGAACAACAAAATAAAAAAGGTTTCAAGAGAGTGAGGTTTTGGTCCTTTGCCCAAATTGCCCCTGTATTCACCTAGTCTTCTAAGGAAGAAGCACTTATGTTGAGCTTCAGTTTTAAATCTTTCAAGTTGTGGATGATAATCTGAAGATCTGGTCACTTGTAGACCAGTTTTAAAAATAGATGCTGATTTTATCTTTATGGTCAAGGCAAGTAAAAATGACCTCTTATTAATCTTTTTAAAATTGTTTTACCGCAGAGCACCTCTGTGACCTTGGACTAATTCCCTAACTTCCGTGCCTTGGTTTCCTCATCTGTAAAACAAGGGTTGGTGGAGGACTAAATATACTGCTTATCATAGTGCCAGGCACAGAGTAAGCCCATGCTGAGCAGAGCTGTATTGGAGCCTGAAGCAAAAAGAAAAAACAATCAGTAGTACTGATCTTATCTTTATTTCAAGTTTTGATTTGTCTGTCATGGCTTTTTTTGGGTATTAACTTTGATTTAGTATTTCATTAAATTTTATGTATCTTGATTACTGAGTTTTTAGTGCTGTCTTAAATTCTGTTCCTCAGTTGAGTGCCTCACTTAACCTATCCCAGTCCCGGCCATGGAGGAAGTATTATATATGCATTAGCTACTTTTTAGACATAATTTAAAAAGTTTCCCAAATGGTAATAAATGGCTTTAGAAGGTTTAAATAATGTGCTTAGTTTAAAGTAATTCATGCTTATTAAAGAAAGTCTAAAAAGTATAGATAAGTAGAAAGTAGGGAAGATGAAAGCCTTTGTTCCATATTTCAGACACAACTGCTGTTAACATAGCATTTCAGTTTTCACTTCCTGTTATCTTCCATTCTAATATTTTCAGGCCTCAGAAAACTCTCCAGTATTTTCCGTGGCTCCCTTAAGGAGATACATATTTGAAAGGGAGGTAAAATTATGTTTGAAATAAAACTTAAGGGCTTCCCTGGTGGCGCAGTGGTTGAGAATCCGCCTGCCAGTGCAGGGGACACGGGTTCGAGCCCTGGTCTGGGAAGATCTCACATGCCACAGAGCAACTAAGCCCAGGCGCCACATCTACTGAGCCTGTGCTCTAGAGCCCACGAGCCACAACTACTGAGCCCACGTGCCACAACTACTGAAGCCACATGCTTAGAGCCTGAGCTGTGAAACAAGAGAAGCCACCACAATGAGAAGCCTGTGCACCACAACGAAAAGAAGCCCCTGCTCACCGCAACTAGAGAAACCCTGTGCGCAGCAATGAAGACCCAACGCAGCCAAAAATAAATAAATAAATTTATTTAAAAAAAACCCATAAAATATTCCGACCTACTTAATTACTAGGTTTAAAATTAATTTTGAAGCATAGCTCCAAAGCACAGCAACTATGTCAACTTAGGGTATGTTAGTTAATTTATAAGAACACCAGTTTCTATAAACAAAAATACCTCCATATAGTGTAATTATTGTAACGGTTAAATTGAAATGAATTAAATGAGTATGTATGTTGAAAGCCTAGCACATAGTAGGGACTTGGGAATGGTTTCCTTGCCCATCTCTGCCAGACCCCAAGCCACTCATTCTCTTCCCTTTTCGCTCCCCTTCTGTGTTGAAATTCCTGTGTGACAGTTACCTAAATAAATAAATAATTATTGACTTCTAGATTTAGGTCTTGGCAAAGCATAAATTGAAGTGTATGCCTGGAAGGTTCCTGAATGCTTCATACAACTTTGGAAGACTCATTTATTTCGTATTTATTTAACCTGCTATTTTCGAATCGACAGAGGGACTTGAAGACCTGGTCCCCTTTTGTGGAAAGGCCCCTGGTGTTGCACTTTTCAGAGCTTGATTAAACATGTCTCTCTCTTGCTCTCTTTTTTTTTTTTTCCACCTCTCTCTTTTAACTATGTTTTTCCTGGAAGAAGAGTTTTTTCCCTTGTGTGGGAGGGGAACGCTGAAGTCCATTGTGTTGCATGTGTAATACTTTAGAAATGTGACAGAAGTAACACTGGACTGTTCAACCTTCAGTACAGGACCAGAGATGCTGCAGCTCCATCACCACCACCACCACTGTTGGTTTCTGAGTTGTGTGATGTGTGTGTGTTGATTTGGCAGTGAAGAGAAGCTCTGATGGCCTGCCTTCCTTTGACATTTGCCCTCCCCACCTGCCTTGTTTGTATCTCCACCTCTGGTCACCTTTATTTGTAGCTTATCTATGAAAAATTCATTTAGTTTAGTTATGTATTTTTACAAGCACTCGGGGGGGAAGCTTTGACTTGTCAGGATGTATTGTCCAGGAATAACATTTGAGCCCCCTAAAACTGTCGGCTTTATTTTCTATTCCTTGTCAGTCTCTTAATTTCACAAAGGAAACCAGTCACAATGAGCTTGGAGGGAGGGCCCTCATTTAGGCAGCAGGATGAGAAGGACACATCATCCTGGCTGCTGATGAGTTTATCTTATGGAAGGGACATAATCTACTGCTTTTTAAAAGAGGGGACTTCCCAATTATTGTTAGGGAACCGGTATGATTGTAAATGATCATTGTCTTCTAAATGCAGGCTACATTTGGCCAGATCTTCTGGAGGAGACTCCACACCCCCTTTGCGAAGTTTCCTCATGGTGGGTTTGCCCCTTGCAGCCTGGGAGTGTTTTCCTTTTTGCAGAAGTAGGTGTGCAGTGTTGGCTGGACCCGTTCTCTCTCCTTCCCCCTTGTTAGGGAGCTGATGGCCATGAACTGTGATACCTGGGAGTAATCAGAGCCCTGTGACCTCTTCCTGCTTGTCCCATCTCTGTCGTCTAGAGATGCAGGCATCAAGATGGTCCCCCGGCTTTGCGCCTTATAAACACTGATGGAACATGCTTTAAGTAAATTAACATACACAAATATTTTAATGAAACCTGTAAACCTGGGGCGTGGTTATTCGTGTTTTTCCTTATGTTGTTTTGAGAGGTGGATATGGGGAGAAGTGAAAGAGTGGACATTTGTCTTCCATTTATAACCAAATAAGGCATTTGAAAGAAAAACTTTAGTGCTTTCAAAAAAGGTTTTGATTATTTTTTTCTTACCAAGCATGCATTCTCTGGCCCTTCACCTCAGTATTTGTCACGTGGTGAGGAAAATTAGAAAATTCAACTTCGTGTGAACTCCCTTGATGCTTGAGTTTGTGATAAATCAAACCAAGGTGAGGCAGTTTCATCCTTTGTTTCTATAAGCAAACATTTATGGATTACTTACTGTGTACACAGTACATAGCCGTCCCCCCTCCCAGGGCTCAAAGCTGCCGAGGGGAGATAACACATGCTCCAGTCAAGGTTGAGGCTGCAACAGGCCTGGCTTTGGTAGCTCAGGCCGGGAGTTTCATTTCCTGAGAGGAATCCCAGGCACATTATGTTTTTCTTGGCTTTGTAAATTTCCATCTCTGAAACAAATCATTGACACTGCTGGCTGCGAATTATCATTATAGTGACTAAAATAAATAGTTCACAGAAAAACTGTGGGTATGCAGAGTGTAAGAGCTCTATATCCAGACTGAGGGGTTCCCGACCCTTTAGTAGATTCATCCAATAAATGTGTTTTGAGCACCTACCCTCTTCTAGGAATAGAACAGTAAACAAGATAGACAAAAACCTCTGTCTTCACAGAGCTTCTTCTGTTTTTAAATTGGAGTTAGACAGACACTAAACAAATAAGGAAAACAGAATATAGAGTGCCAGATGGTGATGGGGGCTGTGCAAGAATGGAGGCAGGAAAAGGGGATGCTGCGGGTGGGAAAGGCTGTCTTTACTGAGAAGCTTCTAGATCATTCACAGCTGTTGGAGGCAGCGTTCCTCCACGTGGTGGGACACGTCCATTATCCACCTGGGTCTTGGGAGTGAACAATATCTAGCTAGGATAATAATGGTGGACTTTCTGATCCTTGTTTTCCAGGTGAGGGAACTGGGCCCCCAGATGGTGAAGTCGCTGTTCTAGATTCCCACAGCTGGTACCAGAGAGCAGCCAGTAGAAATGGGAGGACTCTGCCCATCTTACTTTCCTCATCTGAAAACAGAGCCTTCTTTAGGGCCTGTCCGCCACTGTCCCAGCCCTGTGGGCTCACCCCCCCTGGGGAGAGAGGGCAGCAGGCCTCCCCTTCCTGCTTCTTCACCAATAGAACATCCTATAGTTCTTGTCCTCTGCCAGCCTGTCAGCTCTGCCCCAGCTCTGTTGGAAATGAGGATCTGACATGTTTAGACATATATCTACCTTTTAGTCTTTGTGTTTTTCTTCTGTGTGTAGTAGGGCAATATGATTTTGAAATGTTTAACATTCCATTTGGATGGTTTATTTCTCCCCAAATGCCATCAATAGGGGAAGTTTTAACAGTTAATATTATAGACATGTAGAGCTGGAAAGATCTTTTGGTGTTAAGTTCTCTGTTGTTTTACAGGTAAAGTGTGTGGGACCCAGAGAGGTGAAGTGACTTCTCTAAGAGCACACAGCTGTTGAGCAGTATAGTGGGGCTGAAACCTCAGTGTGAGCTTTCTCTATGCCATTACCTTGTAATACAGCATACTTGTTTATTTCTAACTCTAGAAGTGATAAGTGCTTTTGAAGAAAATCTGGAAAACAAGAGTGAGAAAAATAAAATCACTAATAATGTTACATACCAGAAGTAACCAGCAGTCACATTTTGTTGTTGCTGTTGTTTTCAATCTTGTATATGTGTATTATTGTGGGCATTTCCTCAATGTCATTAAAAGTTCTCAAAAAGCATAACTTTTATTGCTTCTATTATTTGCTCTGTTTGGAGGTTTACTGTGTTGGCCTTTGGGTGTCCCCTGGGCATTAGGCTTCATCTGATGACTCATTTGCTGACTTGGCCGTCAATCAGCAAATGAGTAAGACTGCAGGTGTTGACACTGCTGATTGCCATCTAATGGTCTGTTTATTTAACCACTTAAACCATTTAAATTGCTTTATCTCTACTTAAATTGAATTTGAACCTGCTAAAGTGAAGAGCTTTGTATCTTAAACCTTTGGTTGACTCTGGCTGGTCCCTCTGGACCCGTTATCTTATTCTGTAAGTGGAGGGTCTTCCCTTGGTCCCTTCTCTAAGAACTAGGTAAACTCTAGGGGCTTCTCTCCTCAGAAATTACAGGAACACGAAATTTTGGATGTAATTTTAGAGGGTTCGTGGACTACTTTCCTCCCAAGTTCAGCATTGGATTCCAGGCTAAGAAACACTAGGCTAGATGATGATGTGTATCTCGTTTCTGTGATTATCTGATTAAATCTCTAATGACAGAAGTCACTGAGGTGAGCATCAGACTTTATATCAGAATGTACTTTTGATATTAACTCTTCTAAGAGGCCCCAGGGGTCTGGTATAGAAACCCTCTCTCCTCTCCCCTCCCACCTCTACCTGTCCCCACATCTGTCCTGCATTTTTGTCACCATATCCCTCCTGTACTGTTACTGACTATTTAGCACTTTGCTCCCTGCACCCATTGCCTCCAATCTTGTCCTGTACTCTGTTCTGCTACTTCTGTGTACCATATTTTTGTTTTCTCAGAGGGACAGATCATATTCCCAACACCTTTTCTTTTCTCTGGCTAGCAAGCTGACCCATACACTGTGGAAAATCTTCAGTCATTTGCTCCTTTTTGCAATTTTTCTTAATAATTTTTTCTTACTGTTTCACATTTTCCCACAAAAGAGAAAAGGAATGATTACTTTGGAGTATATCTAATATGTATTTATCTACTCCAAAGTAGAGTACACTTTATTTATTCAAATATACTTTACATATACTTTAAAGGCATATATATATATATATATATGCCTTTAAAGTTAATTGTTATATTTTAAATATCCTCCTGATATGCCAAGAACCTCTAATAGGAGAGTAAAAAAATTCTGTTGAGTTAATTGACATTTATTCCTTGCACAGTCATTCTTTATATAGTTACTAGTACAGCAAAATGCATTTTGAATTTTTATATAATTCATTGCTAAAAACAAGTTTATTTGTACTTCTTAAAGGTTCACTTACACTGTTTACAAGGATACCTTTGTCTTTAAAAATGTCTAGCAAGTTTTGCAGAATAACATTTTCTTAGCTGGGAGAAAGGAACATTTTAATTATTAGTAAATGATCCGTTGGGTTTCAGTTTATGAACAGTTGAATGCTTCTGCCTTAATTTGGGTCATTAACAAATGAAAATATTTGCATAACTTTACAACCACCAAATTGCACTTTAGGGCTAAAGATAACGGTGACATAAAACTGCCATAAGAGTTCAATTCAGCCAGTATGTTTTGAATGCTTGCAGTACCTCAGACACTGGGGACTCAGAGGTGGTTAAGATACAGTCCCCGCCCCCATGAATTTACAGTCTCACTGAAGAGTGCGGCACATACAAACTTAGTAAAAGGTAGACTGTGAAAAGCTCCAAGATTGGAGGTAAATGAAACTAATGCCCAGATGGCATCAGAAGAGGAGCTAATTCAGTCTGGCCAGGAGGATCCAGGGAGTTTCAGAGGGAAGGTGGCATGTAAACAGGGTCTTGAGATGTCCTCTGGGGGAAAGGGTCCTTTATTCAACTTCTTGCTTTTCAGAATGTGATGGAACTTCATCTTACGGTGGGAGGAGGAAGATGGGGGCTTTGGAGTCTAAAGTTAGCCTTCCTTATAGTAAAAAATTACCCTTGGAAAATTCCTTAAATTTCCTGTAAAGTCTTCATGTTTTTTTTGTACCCAACCTGTATAATAATTTGTATGTATATCAAAATCTGAGAGCTGAAACCCATATACAGAAACATCCATTTCATCTTGTCTCTGAAATGTTCCTACTTTCCCATGGTTTTTACTCCATTCTGTTTTAACAGTAAAACTCTATACTCTTAATGCATGTTGATAGACGTATTTGTTATTTTAAGAGTTAAAGTGGTTAGTGTGTGAAAGAACTTGAGGTCGCTAGAGTTAGGAGCTTGGTGAATGTTTGTGGATTTGAATCCAGAGGTCCAGCCTATGCCTTGTTCTTTGAATGTTGTAAAGTAGAACTTGACCACATACTTCCTGTCCTTCTAAGATGGCATTTCCTCTTGTGGCTGCTGTGACCAGGTGTCATTCTCATGTCCTCAGACATCGATCTCATGAATCCCTTAGAGAAACCACATCCTACTTGTTGGTTTAGGTTCGGATGCTAAATTCTGTACTGTGTGCCTCCCCTTGACAGGCAGACTTCTAAAGTGTTGGTCTGTCTTCAATGAGCAGAATCGAACAAGGGCCCCTTACATTGCCTGAGAAGTTAGGTGGCAGGATTGGTGACAGTAGTATCTCCATTCCTCTAGGTCCTGAGAATTTCCTTCTTTCTTAAAAAGTGGACCCACTCGAAGGTGACAGGCTAGACCAATGTCTTGCTCTCACAACTGCTTTCCTTTATCTGGGATTTCGGTATAATGCTCTGAGGTGGTGGTGAGAAAGCTGTGTGAATTTTGCTGCTGCATTTCCTATAAACATGTTGAGAACCTTGTCTAGACATTAATCAGTTCTCTTTTCTGTAACTCTCTGTGTGAGAAACTTCAAAAAATTTACTTGCCTTACAGCTTGGTATGTTTTTTTGTTTTGATATGAATTATGGAACTGATTATGTTTGCCTTTCTGTCTTGGCTACCTGGAAGCTCAGAGCCAATTCAGAGTTTTTTCCTTGATTACAAAAGAAATGTAAATTCATGGCTAAAGTTTTGAAAAGTATAGAAAAACTTAAAGAAGAAGATGCTCATGGCATGCACACAGGGGGATCAAGACAACTATTTGAAGGCTGTTGTCACAATCAAGCCGCAAAGAGGGAAGAGCAGTGGATTTTAAATTGCCTAAGCGCTTTGTGATGTGTTGTAGCAACACAGTAGGCGGAGTTGTCGTTTTAGATCACACAGCCAAAGTCCTGAATTTAAGACTAAGGTTAATTTCTTCAGATTGGAATAGCAACAGCAGCAATAGTAATTACCATTAAATAAATACCTACATATGTATTAGGCACTGTGCTATGCCATTTTTACAGTTTTACCTCTTCACGGAAATTACCTCGATTGGATTAAACCCAGATGCTGCCTTTATCTTTAATCGTTGATCAGTAGCTTTTACCTATTTGTGCTTTTTAGCTGTTGGCATCGTTGGAATAGAAAACTGGTTCACCATAGCATCATGGTGAAGAGTGTGTACACTGCATCCATACTGCCAATGCAGTGTGTGACCTTCTGCACATACGTAACCTCTCTGCCCGTCAGTTTCCTCATCTGTAAAATGGGAATAATCATGTTACCTACTTCATAGGGTTGTTATAAAGATTAAATACATTACCTCTGCAGGGTTTGGGACACAGTGAGCACTTACAGTGTTCATAAAATAAATAACCTTTTAAATTCCTTCTCATTACTTACAGAATGTCAGAGTATTTTGACCCAATAAATAGGAGAGCAGTTCTCTCCTTAAAGTCTAGAACTTCTGCTGGCTTAATGATGATGGGGATTTGAGGAAGAATTGGGCTTTTTAGAACATCTCGAGCCATTTTGAAAAGGTTTTCCAACTGTTGGTTATGTTGTGCTTTACTAGGGCTCAGTTTGTCTGTTTAGTGCTTATGGCTTGCCTCCTCTGATTTATAGAACATTTCTAAGTTTTGATTTAACTTATTTCAAATCTATATTTATGTTACAGGCTCTTTGGGTTTTTTTTTCTATCCTCTTGTAACTTTTGAAAGATAGATTTAAAAACAATTTTTTTGTTTTTTCTTTTTAATTTTGTTGTTGTGGGTTTTTTTGTTTGGTTGTTTTGGATATACTGTGCTGCATGTGGGATCTTAGTTCCCAGCCCAGGGATCGAACCTGTGCTCCCTGCAGTGGAAGCACGGAGTCTGAATCACTGGACTGCCAGGGAAGTCCCCTCCCCAAAGATAGATTTTAAAAATCCATAGATTGTATTATTTTGGAACACAGATTTGGTGAGTTTATATTACCCTGAAAGATTACCCAAGGTTGAGGAATTGGGTAGTTTAAAAAAATATTATAGAAACTACTAATTTTTTTTAATGGACTCGTAGAACCCTTGTGACTCATTACCCAATAGTATCCACACTCAGAAAGATTCCTGATGTTTGAGTGACAGAGACTGGGGTGACCTCGCGGGCCCTGGTGGGAAGAAGAACGTGTGGACATAGGGCGCCATCTTGGCTCCCCCAGTGCCCCCTCGGAGCCCTCTCAGCCTCAGTCACTTGACCGGGAGAGGAAGAGACTTGTACCTATACCTTAGTGATAGTTTCTGTATTTTCCTGGATAGATACACCTGTATACCTTGTGGCACCTCTTGTTGTTAAGTGATACCTCGTTCCATTGTTTACTTCTACTTCTATTATTACTCTTGCTAAATTCTCCCCAGTCTCAGTGAAACAAGAAGAATAACTGATTGGGAGAAAATCTGCAGCATCCCAGGAAGTACAGATTAATATTTAATCCCATCTTAATGTGCATTTTCCATGTAGTTTATTAATAAATCCCTTAACACTTTTGTTTTGGTTTTTCCTGAGATGATTTAAAAGTTACTTCACTAGTAATTTGAAGAAATGATTAAAATAGCAGGCTTTTGGGAAAACACATTTTAAGTGCTATCACCATTGAACCATGGGATGGTGACCCATCTACTTTCCTGTGCTTTTGTGTAAATCTCTATTAATTGTATGAATCTGTTATTTATGATGTCTATTAATCTTGCCTTCTCAACTTGCTCTGACACTCCCTGAAGGGAGAGACACTCTACTCTGCCTTATATTTTTACTGTGATCCTCTCAGTACCTAGTACCAGACTTATTAAAATTGGTACTCACATACATATTGATGGATTTAAAGTAGTATTTTGTTTAATTTACTGTGACATGCGGTATCTTGTGAAAATGTGTGATGACCTCCTCTTTCATCTACTATAAAATAGTAGGTAAATTAAGTTTGCGTGCCGCGGGCTGTCGTGCAGGGAGAAACTCTTCACTTACATCTGCACGCATGAGGTGCCGGCTACAGGAACCCCTTGGTGTTTGCACCTCCCTGCTTTGATCATCAGCCAGGCATTTGGTGTTGAGCCATAACACGAAGGAAAGCATCCGAAAACTAAGAATTTTAGAACAGCCAGATGACCTAGCTTCTCTTCAGCTCCGGATTTGAAGTAATTACGAAGGAGTCTAACCGTGACTGGTTTTCTTTTCAACACAGCACTATTCTGATTCGGGTCGATGTGGCCCACGCTGCGTGGAGCAGGCACGATGAGGCCGGCCTTTATCGAAGAGGCAGTGCACTGTGCATTGTGCAGTTTGGGGTTTGTTTTCCTTTGGCCGATGAGTGGGAACCTCCCATTTTCCGAGCAGTAGTAACACCCCTGGAGGCTGGCCCTCCCACCCTAGCGGGCTCTGCAGACCCAGCCGGCAGGGCTGACCACTTGTGCCTGGGAAGTCAGCTTCCTTTCTGTCCTCAGGCCCCTGGCATGCTGGTGCCTTGCACAGCCAAGGACTCGCAGCTGTCCCAGTTGCCAGACTTTCTGACTTGTGTTTTCAGCCGAGGATGCAGGCTGATAAATTCAGGACAAGTAGTAGAAATGTCAAAAAGGAGCTGGTGATCGAGTCCCCCCTGCAGTGCAAGGATGCAGCCCAGGGAGAAGTGGAAGCAGAGAGCCCAGGGCCAGTGCTGGTAAGAGGGCCCCATCCACGGGGCTTCTGCTGTCTTCTCCACGCAGTGCTTTTATTGCGTGTGCATGCTCGGGGCCTCTGGCTCTCTGGTTTGATTTTAAACTTGCCTTGCCTGTTTCTGGCGAACTCTCTTCTCTGTTTCCTCCTGTAGATTGACTTCAGTTCCACTTTGATTCTTCTTTGGGAGGAAAGATATGTTGATGTTTCGTGGGTGAATGTGGTTTCCAGGAGGCTCCTTTGTATAGAACAACTATGTATTGTTCATGTCTCACCTAGCTGCACTGTTGTCAAACGTAAACCCAAGAGGCACATTGTAATTGCCTTTTATAGGATTGAAAAACGTCTTTTGCAAAATTAAAACATATTTACATTATGTGTTTATGTGATTGTGAAAATTATGATGATGACATGGGGGGAGTGTTAAGGAACATAACTGCTGAAGTTAGTTACATGTATTCTCACTCATTTTAACAGGTTTGCCTTGAATTGAGCAAAGTAAGAAATAACCTAAGCTTTGAACCAGTTAATAGAAAAGTTTCTATTTTTAACATTAGCTAAACTCAGAGCAGTTTGGTTAAGTGCTTCGGTAGACTTTGTAAGGGAGGAATGTGAAAAATGGTTTTGTTGTTATCATCAGTGAGTAGGTTGTGCTTCTCTCTCGGAATTTCTTTAGTACAATAAAGGCACATAATTTTTTAAGCAAACTGCAAAAAACCACCAACATGCCCTGTGGTGGGGACAATTGAGCCTTTCAAATGATCTGTTAAAGGGATTGTTAAACTTGTACTTAGCAATGTTATATAGTGATTTTTTTTTTTTAACACGGAGGTTCATTTGCTGTTATAAAGTGTTTGGTTAATGAACTTAATTTTCAATTAATGTCTTTAAGAATCTGAACTTAAACTTCTCTGTAATGGATTTGATGTGAATTAAATTGCCTTTGACCTGTGAGACTGCCTTATATTGCATTGCCTTCAAAATTATGTTGCTAACCACGAACTGAGAAAGTCAGTAAAGTGTGATGGGCTTTTTCACTGTAGGTTTTCATCTGAGAGATTTAGGCCCCCCTCCCCGCTCCCAGCATTGTTTAGAGATGTTATTCGTTATCTTGGATTCCTTTCTGCTAGCACAATAGTTCATTTATCCATTGAGAAGCTTGAGCAGCTTCCATGCAGTAATAGATTTAACCGGTTAAAGCTCCCAGCTGATGTCGCTTATGATTTCTTGGAGGAAGTTGTGTGGTTTGGGTTCCCTTGTGAATATTCTTAAAAATCTTTTGTCAGTGATTCTCCAGATGTGTAGAAATATTTGTCCAGAGGATTAAGTACACTGTAGAAAGATGCTCTGTGATTTTTTTTTTTTAAACCACCCAAGTGACTTTTAAAAAACTTGCTTCTCTTTCTTGTGCTCAAAAAATCAGCCGCTTATGTCCCAGTTATTTGTTTAGGTCAAATCTCACTCCAGGCAGTTCCACGGGGAGTACGTTTTCCACTGTAATGGATAAGGCTGTGCTGGCTGCAGCTGCACCTGGTGGGAGTGCTTGTGGGACCCAGAAGCTTCTGGCAGCATGGAGAGCTCTGGCCCGTGCACCTGCAGAGAGAGGTGTGAGGGAGAGGGGAAGGCAACAGTGATACAACAAGAAGCTTTTTCTTATCTGACGGTGTTTCTCTTATTCCATTGGGGTAACTAAGCAAGATAAAAAGAGCTACTACCAGATAAGAGAAGCAAGGATATTTAAGCAGAGCCTCTGCCCAGGGCAGATCTCCTTACCTGTGATTCTCACTGCCCACAACAAATGAGAATTCAGCACACTGCTCGGAATACAGCTTTTCTGCAAGATGATTTTTTAAAAGTATGCCAGCACAGCCATGAGATCTGTGTGTTGCAGTGCTGTTCGTTACTATTATGTTAGTAGCCCGTGTGCCTGTTGAGAATCCCCAAGTCTGTAATGTTTACTTGTAAGTAACTTACTTTGAAATCAAGTTTTGGCTGGTTTTAGTTATGTACACAATCACTCCTTGGGGAAAATATTACGTAGTTTAGAAAGCAAAAAAGTAATTAATGCATATAATTAGAAATATGAATGGTGTAAAATAGGGAAATGTAAAGTGCCCTTACCTTTAATTTCCAAAAGTGCCCGCCATTTATTATTTGGTGTAAAACTTTCTCCTGTGCACATAAAAATATAACTTATTGTGTGTGTTTGGAAAATGCATTGTACTATAAATTTATGCATTAATTTTCTCCCAGAACATATCAAGAACATCTTTCTTTGTCACCACGTATAGATTTATGCCATCCTTTTTAATGGCTGTACCATAATTTGATTCCATTTGTTTCCAATTCTTTGCCATTAGTGCAGTGTATAATCATTGAGAAATGGCTTTGTGGGCTGTGAGTGACTAACATTGAATGTACTAGTAAACGTATCTGAAAGCACTTATGCTGGACAGAAGTGCTTTTTCTGTAAAACCGCTATCAGAAGTCAGTGTTTCTTTCCCCTCTGCCAGGGCAACAGTTAAGTTTCCCTTAGCAGTGGCTACTTGTTCCATGCTAGGTAAAGTCAATGTTTCTAAGAGAAGTATATGTTTGGACATTATGGATTTTCAGAGGCTGCAAGGTTCAACTTACAGGCACCTATGCAGGTAGGTCATGTCCCTTCACTGTGACAATAAACAGGAGGAAGTACATGGTGAATTTTCCCCATTCCTCTCCAGGCTCACTGCCAACCCTATAGAAAAATGACTTTGTGGGTTGTGAATGACTAATAGGGGAAAAATCAGGATATTCTTGATGTCTACAAGTTAGTTACCCCACTGAATTTGAATACCTATTTTTGCCCCCCAAACTCTAACGTAATTCCTGGAAATAATTTATTCTAATTGTTACAGCTCAACAATTTAGAGGAAAAGGGTGTGGCCTCAGAGAGTCAGAAGTGGCTGGGGTATATGTCCTGTGTGTTGCCTTTGCATTGGGTTACTTTCAAGAGGCGGGTGAGGACTGCAGCACAGGTCTTATTTTGCGAATTTTGAAGGTTGTAAGATGTGAAGATGGAGAGAGCTGCGTTTTCACGTGTTAGGTATGCTCCTTAGGTATTTTTAAAGAAGTATCTTTTCAGAAACACCTTTTCTATTTTTGATATTTTTCTTTTTTTAAAAAACAGCAATCAGAACTTTATTTATTGGCTTCACCACGTGGCCCGGTATTGAACCAGTGCCCCCCTGCGGTGGAAGTGCAGAGTCCTAACCACTGGACTGCCAGGGGATTCCCAATTTTTTATAATTTTCTGGAATCTTCAAGTGTTAAACACTGAATCTGAGTTCTTATTTTAACATTTTAAAGAACAAATGATTAGCTAAATGACCACATGAGAAAGGAGCATGTGTACCAGTGTAGAAAGGAGTAGGAGACTGGGCTGCTGGTTGGACAAGTCAGTGCGTTACCTGGAGAAACCTTTTCTCCCTTAAGTTCTATTTACTCTAGAAATAGCAGAAACGAATTAAGGTACAAACCCTGAAGGCTAAGCTTATGGGTAATGATCATGTTGTTGTCAATATCCTATAAGACTTCAGAGGACTGTGATTGAGTTAATTAAATTATACTTATAAAGCTCTTCTATAGAAGTCTTTAGAAATAATTAATTATATTATGTTGACGATACTTAATATGTAGTTTCTTTTTTTTTTTTTTTAATATTGAGTGGTAAAGGAAGGAAGTTCCTTCAAGCTCTGTGTAATGACATATTCCCAGGTGACAAACAACAGGACATTTTACTGATTCAGAGCCATAAACCTTCACTATGCTCTTTGGTTTTCCCCTTCATTTGTTTGTTTGTTCATTCAGCCACATTTATAAGTACTGAGGTTTGTCAAACATACTGGGTAGTGCATTGGGGATACCGGGGTGAGTGAGATACACGCTCCCTCTCCTCAGGCAGCAAGGTCTGGGGAATGAGGGGCTTCCTTCCTCAGAAATGCTTTTCACGTGGTAGTTTTTAGGCACAGTGAGTGTTAATCTCACCCATCCTTTTCCACTTAGGCAGAAAACACCTAAATCATCATCAGCTCCAGCAAGGACACATTCTATTTTTTAGCACCTAAAGCAGGCCTAGCCTTGCTTTACTGAAGGCATAGGGACCTCTGTTCACATGAATAGTCTGTGTGATTGAGGCCCAGCTATTGCACCGTATTTTGTGGAGCGGTTGGTGGAAGGAATCTTTGGGAAGTGCATGCTTCTCTTACCCCAGAGAAGGAGCTTCCACAACTCGTGTCACTGCCTCGTTACAGCGCTGAGCCACTCATGTCTTCTGGGAGGCTTGCTCGTACAGAGCATAAAAATCCACCCAGCCCCAGTGAGTTTCTTTTCTCATGTCTGTCATCATCGTGGAGGCAGAGTGGCTGGTCACTGTTTTTCTATAACAAGGTAATAGCAATTGCTTTCTTTCTTTTTTTTTTTTTCCGCTGTAAGGATAAAAATAGAAAATATTTATATAGTGCCTCGTTTTGTGTCAGACACTGTTTTAAACCTGTTTAAACATTATTTCAGCTAGTCTCCCAATTCCAGGAGGCAGGTACTGTTATTATTAGTCTTTTTACAGATGAGAAGACTGAGCACAGAGATGTTAGGTAACCTGCACAAAGTCATACATTTAGGAAGTGACAGAGCCTGGGTTTTAAGCTGCCAGTCAGGTTTTCCAGAACCCATAAGTGAACACATATGTATGATTCATTAACAAAAATGAGTGTATTCCTTATGCTTGACATTGGGATTATAAAGATGGAAAAGAGGGGTTCAAAATTCTCTGTCCTTAAAAAAGTTTTTAAATTGTTAGAGGAAGGCCAGTTTCAAAGTGACAGAACAACAGCAGTTGAATAGCTCGGAAAAATAAAGAGGAGGATGGTCATGCCTGAAGAAGTTGGAAACGTGAACAAGATGGAGTTGGGAGTTACGTCACTTTCCTTTTGAGTGTCCCGTTTTATCATCTTCCCGGAACGTTATACAGGAGCACAGATTGGTGGAATGTCTGACAGTCTGGAGACATCTTATTTCCCCCCCTAGATTTTTTTTTTTTTTTAAACTGATTTACAGCACGATCCAGGATAACCCTGAAATGTTTATTCCCTAATCAGTAGAATAGGCACCGTGGTCCCCATAGTGTTTAGAGGAGGCTGCCATTTGCCCAGTGCGCTCTACCCTTTGACAGGTAGTGGCTAAATACAAGATAGCAGAACTATGTCACAGGCAGTGGGTGGTGTTGGGTGGTCTCAGAGAAAGCACTTTGGAGACCAGATTCAGGTTTGGTCTGGAATCTGCCTTTCAATCTCTGAGGATGACCACCCTTCCCTCCCCAACTCCGTGCCAGCCCGGCCCTGGCTTTAGTACTTTTCTCGTCTGTAAAATGAGAAGTGTGTAGTAAATAATCTCGAAGGTCTCTTCTGGGGCTAAAGCTCTGTATTTCAGGGTCATTAGCTTTGGTCCCATAATAACCTGTGATGGAGTCAGATCCAGATCCTAGAGTTTCAGTTTCAGGTTCTAAGCTTAGTTTATCCAAAATCGTTTGGGTTTTGAGTTGTAGGAGCTGTAAAACAGGGGATACTGGATTTCCACCCAATGTAATGAATAAGATGAGTGCAGTGGGTTGGCAAACCTAGAAATAAATAGAAGTGGTAGCAAATTTGCAGTTACCAGGGATTACTGTACAAGAGAGGCAAGAAGACCTGGCTTGAGCCTACAGATGACATGACTGAGTATAATTTTTAGAAACAAGAAGACTTGGAAATTATAGTTTATCCTCAACTTTCCAGAAGTTTGAAATATCCCTGTAATGTGATACATAGAGCTCTTCCGAAGTTGCTCTTAGAGTACCCTTTTGAGGCTTCAGAAGTTTTTAGTGCTCGCTTTCCAGACAAATGTACGTGCCGCTTACTAGTGGGTCTCTGAGTGCTCTGCCGGGTGCTTGGGGAAGAGCCAATCTGAAATTCTGTTTTGGGATCTCCTTCGTGGAGAGCTGTCACTACTAAGGGAGAAGCAGAAGTTCGTGGTGCCAAGGGCCCTGCGCTCACAGTCAGGAGTCCTGGGTCCTGTGTCTTCTAAACATTCGACATTTCTAAGCTGAGATTGCGTTTCTGTCAGATGGAGGTAGTCGTGGTGTCTGTCCTCCAGACTCCTCATCTCCGAGGGTTGTCTGGCTGCCCTGGTCAACTTACTGCATTCAGTCTTTTCTTTTTTCTTTTTTGTTTTTTTTTGTTTTTGTTTTTTTGCGGTACGCAGGCCTCTCACCGTTGTGGCCTCTTCCGCTGCGGAGCACAGGCTCCGGACGCGCAGGCCCAGCGGCCATGGCTCACGGGCCCAGCCGCTCCGCAGCACGCGGGATCCTCCCGGCCCGGGGCACGAACCCGTGTCCCCTGCATCGGCAGGCGGACACTCAACCACTGCGCCACCAGGGAAGCCCCATTCAGTCTTTTCTTACTTCGAGCCATGCTCCAAAGTGCCACCGGACCAATCTTTCCAAAACGCAGATACGGTTATTAATTTCCTCCCTAAACCCCTCCCCTGACTTGCCTTTACAGAGAAGGCAAAGCACGGCCCACTTGACCCTCAGAAGTTGGCCCTGAACTTGCTTGCAGGTCTCCCTCATCTACTGCACTTTACAAAATGCGTCCTGACCCAGGCCCTGTATTCTTCAACCGGGGGTGCTTTCACACCCGGGCACAGTGCTTCTTTTGCCTGGCGTGGCTTCACTGCCCGACCATTCTCCCTCATCCTTCAAGTCCCGGTCACATGCCAGCTCCTCCAAGAAGCTTTTAAAACTCTCTCCCCACATCTTCCCATAGACTCTGTTCTCCGTGGCCCATCATGGCATCATTATTCTAGCGTGTTAGGTTATTATGCATCTCTGCTGTGTTGTAGCTAAGGCTTGTACTCTAGTCTCCCTCACTAATGCGGGGGCTTCTGCCCCACAGGAACCATGGTTTTCTTTGTATTGTCTCTGCCATAATGTCAAAGCTCCCCCCCGCCTTTTTTTTCTTTTCTTCTCAGCATCACTTTTGCAGGATGCGAAGAACAGGTTGCAGAAAGGGCTTCTGGGGGAGACAGGATCTGAGGATCATTCTCCCTCTTCATTCTTCCCTCTTCCACCTTCATCACTTTAGCCACTAATATTCAAGTACGTTGAAATGCCAAAAAGTAAAAAAGGATGCACCTAGAGGAGCCTGCTTGACTAAATGTGATGTGGGTATTGTGCCCCCAAACTCTCCTTTGCTTCTGTTATTTTTGATCTAAATTAAAATGTTAGCTAACACTTTGTGACTTGAGGACACAAGTGCAAACTTAGGTGACCAGGGTCAAAACTCTTCTATTTCTTCCTCTTAGCCAGCACCCTTTCCATGTGAGTACTACTTCTTCTCATCAGCCACACCTGAAACTGTAACATCACCTTTAATGGTTGTAGGACATTTGGAAAAAATCATTGTGTGACCTTATTACCAGAATCCCAGTAAATTGATTATATGTGGAAAGGGTAGTGGAGACCTACAAGATGTAGGGCAAAGAAGACCACTCTTCCTGGGGGGAAAGAAAGGAAAGCGGGGCCTGTTAGCAACACTGAACAATGTAGGTCACCTGCTTTACTTGACCAAGACTCGACCTGTTTTGTCCCTAATAGGGTAGTTTTTCCCAAATTTGTCTTGTGTCCCCAAGTGAAAATTTCAGGAAGTGGTCTGTCCTTTGTTTTGCCATGAAGTATTAAAAATTACCTGTGTGTTAAAAAAACATATGTTTCATACAGTCTGTAATAGTGCTGTCTAATAGAACTATATAGCCTGAGCCACATTTGTAATTTTAAATTTTCTTATGGCCAAATTAAAGTAAAATCGATAGGTGTAATTGATTTTAGTAATATAGTTTTAACCCAATATTTCCAAAAATATCATCATTTTGGCATTTAATCCTTATAAAATATCAAGGCATTACACATTCTTTTATTCATACTAAGTGTTTGTAAATTTGTGTCTATTGTACACCTATAACACATCTGAATTCAAGATAGTCACATGTGGCTAGTAGCTACTGTAGTGAACGGTGCAGGTCTATGACCTTACATATTCCATAGCAGAAACACTTCAAACCAGAAAGTTGTCATTTTGGTGGGTGAGTCATTGGATGGGGTGGGGAGGAAATGCATGATTTAAGTTTAAGGTTGGGTTTTCCTTGTGAAGATCATGTCCTTGAAGTATTGGAGGTAATGTAAATGAGGTTCTACCTGATGGCATTAAAACCTCACATTCAAACCTGATTCTTCAGGAAGATTTAATAGTTTGGAGTATGATTTGTAATGTACTTGATATGGAAAATGAATATCCTTCAGGAAAGGACTCTGCCTTTTCTCTCTCCCCCGTGAGATCATGGAGCCTGGGCAGTTCAGTGTAGCTTACGTTTCCAGATCTCAGAGCAGGGCAGAAAGGCTCAGATTTCTGTCCTTGCTGGAGGTGTGCAGGCTGAAGCGTCACAGTATAGAGCAGTGTTGTGCATTTCTCATACAAAGAGAAGTGGAAGCATTTAGGGGAGCGCTTCCTGTTCTGGAACTCTGAAATTCCATCACGTGTCTTGCTAGTGGGTGATGGGAAAGGTCCTGGGCTTGGGGCCTGGAGACCCATGGGTCACCATCTGTGAGACCTTTGTTAATTCATGTAACCCCTCTGAGCTTCAGTTTCCGCATCTGTGAAATGGTGATGATACAACCATAAGAAATTTGGGGAGGTTTAAAGAGAAGATATATGTGTGATCCAGCAAAGGCATGTTTATGTTGTAGGGACTAAAATTCTCCTGTATCTGAATGACACTTAACTATGTATGATCCCCGTGACCACCATTTGGTGAGGTCCTGCTCTGTACCAGGCACTGTGTATTGAAACCCTTCAATAACCTTGTGATAAAGATAAGAGAAATTGGTACTTTTCCCATTTTCAGATGTGGATATGGAGATTTAGTAACTTGTCTCAAGGCCACATAGCAAACAAGGAGTCAAGCTAAGATTATTTTTTTCTTTCTTTTTTTTTTTAGAAAGCTCCCTTATGTGTGTATGTATGTATGTATGTATGTATGTATGTATGTATGTATTTTTGGCTGCATTGGGTCTTCATTGCTGTGCACGGGCTTTCTCTAGTTGCGGTGAGCGGGGACTACTCTTTGTTGCGGTGTGCAGCCTTTCATTGCGGTGCCTTCTCTTGTTGCGGAGCATGGGTTCTAGGCGTATGGGCTTCAGTAGTTGTGGCTCGCAGGCTCTGGGCCTGAGTAGTTGTGGCGCACGAGCTTAGTTGCTCCACAGCACGTGGGATCTTCCCGGACCAAGGCTTGAACCCGTGTCGCCTGCATTGGCAGGCGGATTCTTAAGCACTGTGCCACCAGGGAAGTCCCTCAAGCTAGGATTTAAAAAAAATACTTTTTAATGTGAAATTCTCAAACACACACAAAGGTAGGTAGACTAGTAGAGTAGTTCTCTAACTTGGGTGGCGTCACAGTCACACACAGATCACAATCAGATTGCAGGAACCCACCCCCAGAATTTCTGATTCAGTGGGTCTGGGGTGAATGTGCATGTCTAAAAAGTTCCAGGCGATGCTGATGCAGCTGGTCTGGGACCATGCTTTGAGAAACACTGGACTGATATAAGGAATCCCCATCCCCCTGTCGCCACCTGCAACAGTAGTAAATATTTTGGGGACCAGGACTTCAATCCTAACTCCCCACACCTGCCCTTGGTGGTCTCTGAACTGCCTTTCTGGTGATGACATGCTCAGAAGCTCCTGTGAACCAGAAATGTGTTATGAATTCCATCCCCCGCCACCAATATTTTCAGATAAGTAGCTTAAAGTAGGTTGTTTGGAAATCTGACTCAATCTGGCTTTTCGAGCCCTTTAGCCTAATTACTTAACGTCTTTATTTCAGTTTCGAAAATAACTTTTATCGACATAGGAAGAATTAAAAATTTCAGGCTATAATGCTAAAAAAAAGGGGAGGGAAATTATTAGTTGGAACAGAGTCTGTAGTATAGATTTAAGATAGAATTATTTAGGCACCTACCATGGTGCATCTCTTTCTCTTTTGCTTTCATCATCACTTTGCACATGTGAAAAAATGGCAGCCAGAATTAGTCGCTGGGATGGATGTGTGTGTGAGAGATGCTTGCAGAGCTGTCCCTCAGGCTCTCCGCCTGTTCTCTCTCTCCTTCTCACACCCTTCTTTACCCCTCTTTGGCTCATGCCCTGTGTCAGGATAGAAAGCACTTGAGGTGCTGTCGGCAAGGGTGGTCCCTTCTCCACTCAGTTCTCTCCTTGTGCTCCAGAGGCACAGGGCATAGAGGAAGCCCCCTAGATCCCTTGCTCTCTCTGGCACCCCCAGTGAGCACAGCTGACTACATACAAGCAGTTGTGCAGGTTTTTGTTAACTGGTGTTATTACCTTCATTATTATCTCAATTCCCTTTCCATTTTCTAGATGCTATTGACTTGACAGTTTTTCATAGAGTCTTTAATTCTGCTCATTTTAGTAATAGGATAATAATTTTGGAAAACCACAGTTATTTATAAAAATGACAAATACAAAACCCAGGCACTTATCCTTCCATTAAATTGATTGATTTTGAGTGTCCAGGTATTGCTCATACTGACATGCCTGATTAAATAAAATCTCTCAGTGACAAGTTTTCTCATTTGAGTGCTCTTTTTAGTACTGTGTAAAAAGGGAATTCAACATCTTATCAGTGTTTATAATATAAAAAACTATATTCACAAGTGTGTTATTCTTGGTGTTAGTCTGTTCTGAGTGTAACACCACATTTCATCATGAGAAACATATTTAGATGTGTACAAGTCTGGTGTTCATTATGCGTTCTTCTAGACATTCTCCGGTTCATCAGCTGTTACAGTTTAATGCTCAGGTTTGAGCTTTCTTCTCAGTCCAAGCTTAGATAGGGCTCCCTTTTTCCTCCACTTTTCTATAGCACGTGCTTGTGCATCAGTGAACCTGCAAAATTTAAAATGTAGAGGCTTAGAAGAAGAACAGGGACCAAGGAAGAGCATGGTCTGGGGGGTCAGGAGACCTGGGATTCAGGCCCAGCTTTGCCAGCAACTCTTTCTGAGACCTTAGGACAGTCACTTAACTCCCATCCATGCTCCCAGGTGTCTCTGTCTGTAAGACGAGAGGGCTAGAGCAGATAATCTCAGGTTCTGATGTTTGCACAATTGTAGTTCTAGTATTACTGAACCTCCTGCTCATTTTAAACATGCACGATTCTGAACAGCTGCTGAGACCACTGTTCCTACACACACTTCTCCACAGTCTGGAGAAGAGCATGTATTGCTGAAGGAGCAATATGTTGGTTACCATGGTCTCCTAAGTTCTAATGTCCTGGGTTAAGGGAAGAAGACCATGTGTATTACAAGGAGATGGGAGGCATTTTCCACGGCTGGAAGATGTATGGACGTAGTTTTATGTCTCTCAGTCTTCACCGGTTTGCTGGCTTCCTTAGGGCCCTTCTCGACATGGCCCGCCTGCCACTGTGGCCTCATCTTTCACCACAGGCTGTAGTCTAGGGGTGGCTTTGAGACATGTGCGTACCCCAGGTGAGCTAATCATTGGGACGACCTCAAACACAGGCTATTCATGGGACTTCCCTGGTGGTGCAGTGGTTGAGAATCCGCCTGCCAATGCTGGGGACACGGGTTCGAGCCCCGGTCCAGGAAGATCCCACGTGCCGTGGAGCAACCAAGTCTGTGCACCACAACTACTGAGCCTGTGCTCTGGAGCCCACGAGCCACAATTACTGAGCCCGCGTGCCACAATTGCTGAGCCTGCATGCCGCAACTACTGAAGCCTGCACACGTAGAGCCCGTGCTCCACAACAAGAGAAGCCACCACAATGAGAAGCCAGCGCTCTGCAACTAGAGAAAGCCTGCGCTCAGCAGTGAAGACCCAACGCAGCCAAAAATAAATAAATAATCTAAAAAAAAAACCCAAAACGACATGCTATTTAGATAGTTGTTTATTTTAGAGGGGGAACTGAGGGCTGCCTGGGGCAGAGGTGAAACGGGACCCCTTGTGCAGAGCTGTTCGTCTCTGACTCCAGTGTTCCCACCTATTCAGAGAAACCAAGGCCCTGCGGGTAACTATCCATCGTTTCTTAAGCATATCCATTCCAGGAGTTCTGCTGCTGACCTCAGGCGGCTTGTCCATGTATTCTTTGCAGCCGCATCGAGTACCCTTTCAGAAAGGAGTTCTCGTAAACATAGTTTTCTGCATCACATTGGATTTCCAGTGATGCAGACACTGGTGCCCCAAGCCCTTGGCCAGCTGCCGTCTGCTCCCTTCATGCAACTCTGCCCAGCTATTCTGAACTGCCCGCTGCTTCCTGAACTCACCCTGCTCAGAGGGGATCAACAGGCCCTGGAAGAGACTCCAGCAACTTCCTATTCATGACTTTGTGTTTTCTTTACCCCCTTCCCTCTTCGATTGTACAGATTTCAGGCCCCCACAAAATCTGGTTCCATCCGTGAGTGCACTCCCTGCCTTCTCCATTTTCTCTGCCAGGAGCCCCCAGTCCACCCTGAATCCTGGCTGACTCGTTCAGCTCTTACACTCAGCTCTAACCGCCTCCTTTAGGAAGCACCCGCGTTGTTGGGCCCCTTTGCACACTGAGTGCCTGTGCTATGCCAGGTGCTGTTCAGGGGCTGGACAAAGCAGAAATAATATAGACACAGTAAATAAAATAGAACTCTTTGCCCTCATGGAGCTTGTAATCTAACTGGAGTGGGAGGGGGAGGGGAGTCAGGTTCATTCTAGTGGGTCAGGTGCCACTCCTGGGTTCCCACTGCTGTCATTCTTCTCGGGACTGTTCACACATCTGCCTTCCCTCTGGAATTGTGAGCTTTCTTGGGTGGGGGCTGTGTGTCCTTTTTATCTCAGTGTCCCAAAGACCTGGCACAAGGCGCATGGATAGGCTCAGTGAAAATCTGTGGAGAGAAGGAACATGTAACTGCTAATAGCATTTGCACGTGAGGAAGGGGGGCAGCTGCTAATTTCCTGCACCCACCCTAATTATAGGAAGCTGAGGACTTTTCCTTCAAAGCTGACAACTTCAAGAAGTTCCCGGTGCGAGTATAGAGTGAGTGAGAGTTGTGTGCAAGACGGTAGTGCAGAAAGGCTCGGGGGCCACGCTGATTAACATCTGGCTGCAGAAGCCCTCTCCTCCTTCCTGCAGGCCGTGTCGTCCCCCTCTCCCCAGCGACAGTGCTGGGGTCCTGTTGGCAATGTTGAGAAGTGCACCATTTTGAAAATGGACTCAGTTCCGTGAGGGATTTTTATCTCAGCTGGTCGAGTGGCTTTTATAGCTCTGCAGATAAATCAAGGAAGTCCTAAATTCTTTATAAGCAGAAGCGATGCATTTCTCATTGCTTAAAATAGGGTGCTCCAGGAGCTGCCATTTCCTCAGTTTGCTATTTCAAGAAGTGGCATTCAGGGTTT
This sequence comes from Pseudorca crassidens, assembly GCF_039906515.1. Classification (NCBI taxonomy): domain Eukaryota; kingdom Metazoa; phylum Chordata; class Mammalia; order Artiodactyla; family Delphinidae; genus Pseudorca; species Pseudorca crassidens. The sequence goes on from NC_090313.1 coordinate 12,375,162, forward strand.
CAGCTCGTGTTAACATTTAATTACCAGGCGCACAAAGGCAAGAAATGACTAGAAAGTGCACTGGAAGCTATCATGTCAGAGGGAAGAGCAGTAGAATCAGAAAGCCTTTTTGTGTAGCTCTTCCCATGGTTTTTGAGGCTTCATACATGTTTGGCCAACACTGAACTCATTTGTGGGTTGATGCTCTCCGGTTCTGCTGGATTCCAGGGGAATCTCATTTTCTTGGCGCTCAGAAGATCCCCTGGCTTCTGATGGCCTGTGGATCTGGAATTTCAATCTGCGTGGTTGTTGAACAGCCAGACGCAGAGCAGCAAATGCTGTAGGAAGGGCTGAGTTCAGAGAGGCTCAGAGGGAGATGGACGGGAGGGCACGTGGATCACGCCCTTTGGCGCCCGTGAGAGCCACGTGATCACTGGAGGCTCGCCTGCTGCCCACTGCTTTGACCAGCAGATGGGGACTGGTGGCCTTGGTGTCAGTGGCTTACCTGTGCCCATGATGTCCCTTGAGGTGGAGATGCTTCTCCCCACCGTCTGGTCACATGGCCCTGGCCTCAGGCTGTTCCTGTGAGTCTCTTGCAAGGAAGCCAAGGCTTTGATTCTTTGATAGAAAACCGTGTGTGGGCCCCAGTGACTCTGCTCCATCTTCTGCCCTGCGGAAGCACCACACAACCCTCGATGAGCAGCGTCCCTTGGGATTTACCCCCCCCTTCTCTCCTCCTCAGTGTAGATCCTGCTGATCTCATGGAGCTGCCCTCGTGGCGGGTGGGTCTAAAGTGCTTCCCGACCCCCAACTGTTCTCAGCCCTTCCTGACACGAACCTCATCAATACTCAGTTCAGTTTATAACGTAAGCGTCTATTCGGGTTTTCTTTGGGCTCAGTCCCTGAATTCCACTGTCACCTCTATTTATTATTATATATTAATAGTTTCCTCTGCATTCGGCCTTCTGTTTTTCCTTTTTTTGTGAGAGTCCCTGCCACTGTTGTCTGTTTAATATGTTCCTTGGAGGATAGAGGAAAGTTTTTGTAAACAGATTGGTGAAGTTGAATGTATGTGTAGCACCCACTCAAAAACAAACAAAAAACTAAGATTACTGTCATGCAAGCAACATATTTAATAATAATAATAATGGTTACATTTATTGTGTGCCTACTGTTTGCCAGGCTGTGTCGAACATTAACTCAGTGAGGCCCAATAACAACCTCACGTAACTGCACAGCTCAGCTTTCTTAAGCACTGTACTGTAGACTGCCTTCAACTCGATCAATATCTGTGTGGCATATATGGCCCTATCAGGGCAGATACAGGTTTTCTGAGCAATGAAGCTTAGAATTTTGGGGACTTTTAAGAAAAATAATTAAAAGTTTTAAATATGAAATTTATAAATACAAAATTTGGCCTGGAAGTGAATGTTTTAGAATTTGAGTTTAGAATAATTTAGAATTTGAAAAGAAGTCACAACAAATTACAAAATTTAAAAAGCCAAATTATCAACATCGGAAATACAGGAAAACACATTTTTATCAATGAGTCTCTTGGCACACCTCAGTAATAACTTCCTTCCTGGCATTCTTTGGCTTCATTCTCCTGTTACCTCTCATATGATCATGATTTTATATCATCATTCTGTGTGGCAAGAATAGGTTGTTCAGTCTTTCCTGTAGCAAGGTTAGTTGAACTTTGTATTTTATTAATCATAGCTTAGAAAAGTTTCTTCTAGCTCTGCAACATTTGGTAACATCACATAAGCTTTTAGGATTGGATAAACCTCTGTTAGGTTTCTTCTGTACAGGAGCTGTGTGATTTGGGGGCATTCTCAGTTTGCGCAATGACTAATCTCAAGCACCTCCTACCATTTCTGGCCCAAGCACCTTGGGATGTGCCTATATTGCAGTATGGCCCCTGTGTTGCACCTCATATCGATTTGCCTATATGACACTGGGGGACCGACATAGTGGGCCATGTTCCTGTAAATCTTCCTACACCAGGATGCCAAGCAGCAATTGAACTCAACAGGGACGTACGTGTATGGGGCCTGGAGAGGGGTCTGTGCAAGTGAGGGGCATTCAGCTGTCTTAATGACAGTCAATGTGTCTCTGGATCCTGGGCTAGATGCTGCGGGAGCACAGAGATAAGGAGGCCCGGCCCTGTCCCACGGCACTAATAGTGGAGGAGATGAGCTGTCCATGGGTCATTTCAATGCAGGGCAGAAGGAACTGCACCCTAGGACTTGCTACTAACCCAGATGCAGTGGTCAGAGACGGGACAGGCTGCCTTTTAATGGGTTGAGGTGGTGCCCCAGTTATATGGCCATGCACTGCATGCCCTGGGGCCAGAGCAACTACGCTTTAACTTTTTCGGCATCTCTGCCTCTGTCAGATTTGTTTCTTTAGAGGAAGGATTCTGCTGCTAAAATAAAACATCTTTGGACCTCTGCCTGAAGGGCTGTAGGACTCTGACAGGTGTATAGGCGTGGGGAATGACAGGAGCAGGCTTGTCAGAGACAGTGAACCACACTGCTTGTGTCATGGGCGCGCGGGGCTGGAGATGTGACTGGAACCTGTGCACCTGCTTGCCCAAGGAGGGCTGTGCCATCACGTTAAGGAGTTCAAAACCTTGCCCACCTGAAGAATTCTCATTCTTCCCTCAGCACTCGTGAAGCAGCACTTCCTTGGTGAAGTGAGGAAACTTTGCAGCCGTGGACAGTAATTGACACCACCTCCCGCCCTAGCTCTGCATTAACGTCTGCCCGCACCTCTCACTATACTGAATTAGGTGTTTACAAGCCTGCCTGTCCCACTAGTCCAGGGTTTCTGTGACTCGGTCCCATGGCTATTCTCCAGGGAGGGACAACCCTCCCCCCAAAACTGGGTATAAAATGTAGAAAGTAATGTGTATATACATTTCTGGGGGGAGGGGCCCCATGGTCTCAAAGGGGTCTGTAACCCAAGGAGGTTAGGGAGCTCAACACTGGACTTGTTCCTTGTTCATCCCTAAATTTACAAATTCCAGCACAGTTCCTGGGTCATCATGATAGACCAGGGGTTCTTCAGAATCCCTTGGAGAGCTTGTTCAAGCATGGTCCCCATTCCTGGAGTTTCTGATTCAGGCTTGGGATGGGGCCTCAGAATGTACATCTGTGTGAGCTTCCCAAGTGATGCTGGAGGTGCTGTTCCCGGGCCCCCACTTTGAGAACCGCTGTTGTAGACTGTTGTGGACTGAAAGTACCACAGTCCTCGCCCTGTCTGACTTCACAGTAACCGAGAACTGAATGTTCATAGATAAGGACTTTTAACCTCCAAACGGGGGAGAAAGCTGAGGGACTCGTGTGTAGATTGAGTTACATTTTCTACACACTGTAAATGCACAGTACATGCACTGTACATGTTCTCAATGTCCTAGACTCGGGAGCTGGCCGAGCCCCATCATGCCTAGGGAGACACAGTGTCCTGGGATATTGAAAATTCAAACTGGTAAATGTGCAGGGTTCCGGAATCTGGTAGTTCCGATGGCCTAGGAGCCGTTCTAGGAGTATTGACCCTTCATCAATTTGGGTAATTCTGGACTCAGATTTTTTTTCGTTTGAAGATAAAAAATCAAGAACTTGTATGTAAATTATCTCAATAGAAAAGAAAAAAAGTAGCTCTTTGTATAATCAGGACTCATAAGATGGCTGCTCTCTTGCTGTCTTGTACATCCCCTGCCTGACCCTGCCCTGCGTCACCCTTACTTTATGCACGTGATTGCCTCCTTCTCCTAAGTTGACGGTTTAGTCAGTAACTACCAGTGTGATTGGTCCGAGAGTGACTGTTCTAGCCCTGGGACTAGACCAGCTCCAGTATGTTTGGTCATCAACAGGAAACCGCGGCCCTCACTACGGTTGCTAGCCCAAAGAGCTGCAGGGGGATGTGTTCCAGCAGTGCCCCTGGCAACCGAGGAGCCTTCTGATGTCATGTCCCCATAACTGATAGCATCCTCCTCCTCTGTGTAGCGAAGATTGCTGTCGTGTCCTACCTGCCGTGAGCTGTACATGGTCAGCTGTTGCTCTGGGACTTCGGCCTCTGGCTTGTAGGATTCCCTGTTCAGTAAATCGTTGATGTCTATGTCGCCGACTCCAGGTTCTTCCTCTGGCCTCATGGCCGGGCAGTTGCAAGGATTGCAGGACTCTGGGGTGCAGCCCAACACTCTTGGAGTTATGTCACCAGGAGAAGCATTGAACTTAGGTGTGTTGAGATGGCTTTAAAGCCAAGGCCATGTGCCAGCTCTGTGCTAATAAAACCTCTTTCTTCTGAACCAGGACTAGGGGACTGGCAGTCTGATAATTAACCTAATTTCACTTTGCTGTTAGTGTGCATTCCTGTTAGCAGTGATGCTGCAGGCCAGTTTCCTACACTAGTGGGCTGTCCCCCACACTTGTGAACAGCTGGAAAAGCTTAGTGGAGCTGAAGAACACTGAACAGCTGTAACCAGTGAATCATCAGTTTAAAGAAAGAGTGGAAAATAGGCGATTGTGCTCTTGACCCACAGTTTGGTAGATAGGTCCGCCTCAAGCCTCCCAAGCCCCTCTCTTCTGTCATTTCTTTCTGTCTTCTTTATCTTGCCCTTATGTTTCCTCCATCCCTGCATCTTCTACCTCCGCCACGCCTAGGTGTCTGTTACTTTTGTCTCTTTCTCTCCCCCATCTCCTTCTTGTCTCTTTTCTTTTCTGTCTTCACCAGTCAGTCTCCCTTCTCAGCCTTTCTCCTCGGATAGTTTCTTTCTTTCTTCCTCCTAAAATCCACATGTAGAATCCACATTGTGCCAGTTATTCGTGTTTGAAGCAAGAGCTTTTTGCCTTGTTCTTAACTTAGGTAGCAGGTGAGTTGCTCTCCATTGGCCCCTTTTCCTTGGAGTCAGCGGTCCTGTCGGGGACCGTGCTCCCTGCAGCTGCCGAAGACCTCTGCCCAGTCAGGTCTCCAGGAGTCACTTCGTTGAGCAACTTAAGGATTTGCACAAGTTTCAAATCTTCCCAGTCCTGGAGTCCCGAAGACCAGAGAAGACGTGTTATTCTTCTCTGAGATTTCCTGTATTTCTCATTCTTCCCTGAGATTTCCCTTATGCCATTCTTCTGTGGGCTTTCCTGGTTAACATGCATCATCAGTCTTTAACAGAAACGCTGGCTTATAAACTCTCCACAGACGTGCCATAGTTGAGCATTGGTGAGCACAGACCCTTAACAAGGAAGCCTGGAGAAGGAAGGGTTCTGACTGATAGAAAACTGGGTTCTAGTCCCGTCTGCCGGCTACTTGGGACGCTCAGGCAATCAGCTCAATTTGTGATCCTCAGTTTCCAGCCTCAGTCAAATGGAGTGATGTTTCCATGCCTACCTTTTAGTGGCGTTAAAAGATAAACTGAGGCATATTAAACATTTCAAGAGTTTATTTGAGCAAAAATCGATTCAAATTGGGCAACACCCAATTCCCAGTGGTTGGGAACACTCTGATGATAGGAGCTGGCGAGAGATTTACATAAAGAAAAGTGCAGAAGCAAAGAAAGGAATAATTGATTGGCACTAGCGTGAAGCCTAGTTGGCTGTGCTGGGTTGTCCTTAGTGTTTTGATTTCATTAACCTTGAGGCATTTACAGGCTTACATTTCAGTTTGCTTACATAGACTGCCACCTCAGACTGATGGCCTCCTTGTCTAGTTAATTTAACAGTGGATTAAGTGTGATCATCTGTGTGAAAACACCTCAAAAATTAACAGTGGCCCACGAAAGCAAGGTAATCCTAATACCTACAATGTTACATAAAATACTGCCAAGATACCTTCAGGGGAAAACAGTAGTTCATCTAATTAACAAAAGCGTTATTTGGTATGCTAAATAGCAAAACTGATTTATGAATATGTTAGTTGTTTTCATTTACTAAACATTTAAGAAATCCAAGTTCAGTCAAATGGTGAGAAGTGTCATTAAATGCACTTAAGAAGCTGTAAACATTGTCTGTATCAGTCCAGACGCAGAAAACACATCAGTTGATTGAACATGGAAAATTAATGTAGAGAATTATTAAATTGGTAAAAGGGGATCAACTACTAGGGAGTAAGGGTAACTCTAAAGCATGGATCAGCAAACTATGGCCCGTGGGCCAAATCTGGCTGTTGTACTGCCCCTCCCCCTGCCGTGCCAGTTTTATTGAGATGTTGACGTACACTACTGGGTTGCCTGTTTTTGTAAATAGAGTTTGATTGTAACACTGCTGTGCCCATTTGTTGACTGTGGCTCCTTTTGCTCTGCAACAGCAGAGTTTACTAGTTATGACAGAAACTGTAAGTTAGCCAAAATATTTGCTCTCCGACTCTTCACAGAAAACATTTGCCAACCCCTGCTCTAAGAATACAAGCCTAGTCTATCCAGGGAGCAGAGACCCAAGGAAAGCACAAACTGGGAAGAGCCCCCCAACCCCCGCCTGCCCCACCCCACCCCCCAAACCTGCACCCAAGGCTAAGATTCAGGCCTAGGTGGAGGGAGTGTGGCCCTGGTCTCTGGACAGTGGAGAAGTCAGTCTGCTGAGGATCTGCGGGCTAGAGGCTGGGAACCACCTGCTGGGGTGCCTGTGCAACTTCAGGAGGGTGTGCGCCGCTGGGTCTCTCCCGGAAAGCCCCCAGTGGCTGCTGGGCTATAGGAACAAAGCAAAAAACCCAAAAACCAAGGAACAATTCCAGAACACTGGAGCCTGAGAAAAGCCCCTTTCTAAGCAGTGTCCCCGCAGCACCCTCTGCTAACCAGGGCTAACACTGCGGCAGTTTTCTGAGAAAGCAGTCTGACCTTACCCTGTGGCCTGGAGGGAGTGGAGCTGATGATCTGTTCTGAGGGGCTGGAAGGGGAGGTACCCAGCTGAGGATTCCCTTGGGCCAGCTAGTGCCTGTGGAGGTGCCCAGGGCTGCAAAACTAGGTCACCTGCTCTGGGCTTCGCTGGCTGCAGTCATGTGCTGGACACATACAGGGCAGGGGGGGAGCACAGTGTCTGTTCCATCCTGCAGTCTTTCTCCTTCTGACCTCCTTGTAATGGAAGTTTAGCTGTCAGAATCCTGAGCTCTGTCACTGTAGAAAGCTCTGTGCCTTTTTGGATTTTATCAGGAATATAGTCCTGGTTCCTAAAGAAAATGTTACTGATTGTGACATTGATCCATTTTGCCAACAAGCACCTGTAGATTGATTACTATATACAACATAACAAAATAAAATAAAGGAAGAAATGATTTAAGTTGACTTAAAATATTTTGGAGAATACTTTTATTTTGTGTCAGTTCTTACTTAAAAATAATTACTTGTGTAAATCTTTTATTTGGCCTCTTTTGAATGTAAAAACATTTTAACATTACAAATATTTTAGAGGAAGAAATTACCTACACTTTCACAAGATAGCTTTAATTTTTTTGATTGTGTATATATATTTTCAATCTCCGTCCATAAACATGTACTGTTACCCAATTATAATAATTGTGCACATGTCTGAGCACTGTGTTTTTTCCTCAGCATATCATGACGTCATGTAGAGTCTACCTAAATCAAGTAATTGAAGTTAAATATGAACATTTTATTCTTATATTAGGCAGAGCAAGCTGACTGCTTCATTAAGAAACTTGAGAACCTCATTGGCATAACACAGTAGATGCTTTAGTTCTTGTTCTCAGGCTATCTCAGTGCCTGTTTCAAGCAGACAGCCTTCAGCAAGGTGATTCAGGATCCAAACTCCTTTCGTCTTGGGGCTTCACCCTTTCCTCAGGCCTCCTGAGTCCACTGCTGGATCCTGTGCATGCTGCTGGCAGAGGGGAATAGGGAGAGAACAGGGGAGAGAGGCCATCTCAGCTAGCTTGGGCAGCTGTAATATCAATAGAGTGGGGCTTAAACAACAGATATTTATTTCTCATAGTTCTGGAGACTGAAAAGTCTAAGATCAAGGCACTGGCAGATTCAGTGTTTGGTGAGGGTCCACTTCCTGGTTCATGGATGCTGTCTTCTTGCTGTGCGCTTGCATGGTGGAAGGGACGAGAGAGCTCTTGGAGGTCTCTCTTATAAGGACACTAATAATGTCCTTCATTTCACCCTCATTACCTGATCACCTCCCCAAAGCCTCATTTCCTAATCCCATTATTTTTCAGGATTGGGTTTCAACATATGAGTTTTCAAGGCACAAGCATTCAGTCTATAGCAGAGGCTTTTATGAGCCAGGCTTGGCAGCGACCACATCCCTTCCACTGACACGCTGTTGGCCAGAAGACAGTCACATGACCACACTAACCATGGGGAGGCTGGGAAATGTAGTCCAGTTCTATTTGGAAGGAAAAGAGACAGATTTGGGGAACACAAAGAAGTCTCAGTTACAATTCCTAATTTAGATGGCACATACCCGATGTCTTTATTAAATTTATTATCTGTATATGAATTGTCATTTTAATATATAGAGCATTTGTTGAAATTGTGTTATCAGATGTTTTTTATTAATAGTTTCAAAAATAATCTTGCAGTAATGAATTTATTGATATAATGAATTTACTTCTGATAAGTGTGTGTGTGTGCGCGCGCGCACACGTGCACGTGTGCCTTTTTAAGCACTTGGCATACTGTGCTATAGTTAGTTGAATATATATCTTTATCCTTGACTTAGCCCAGTTAGTGCCTTGCATGTGGGAAGTGATCACTGAACACTGTGGCAATGACTAAAACTAGCTGAGATTTTTACTGAGAATAAGTTTGGAAATAGCTAGAAAAGGCATATTCTCTCTTTTCTTTCCCAGTTGCTCGTTGCCTCTTTCTTTGGATTAGTGCATTCCAGGGATGATCATCCCTACCCCCTGGGGGTCACCCACAAGCCCTGGTTTAAGTACTTTTTTCCCTTGCTTGCCTGATTTTGGTCCAGCTCACATTTCTCTATGTTTAGGTGTTATATATGTAAGTGTATAGATAGTTCAGGTTAGACAGGGATATTTTGAGACTCAGAGATGAGTTCCATAGAGTTTTATATAAAATAGTGAGCTCTGGGGATTGCTTTAAGCCTAGGGCCAAGAAGAGATGGTCACGGCTGGAGCTGGTGGCCTTCATTGCCAGACCATGGCTGGACCTCCAAGCAGGGCAGTTCTGGCAAAGCTTAAGGCTTAGAAGGGGACTGACCTAGCCAGGGGTGACCCAAGACGTGACTGGAAGTTCCACCAGACTCCATAGCCTCCTTTGTGTTTAAATAACCAAACAAGCATGAGGACCATGAAGTGTTTTCTTTCCTTTGAAGACAACTTGTTTCTCTTGTTTCAGATTCTTCCTGATAGCAAAACTGATACACTCTCATTGTAGAAAAGTTGGAAAGTACAAAAACATGTAGAGTAGGATGTATGAAGTCCTTTAGTCTTAAGAAGTTACTTTTATCTTATGAGAGTGTTCCAATTGCTTATCTTTTCACATTCTAGGCCAAACCAAAGCTGATTGAGCCACTCGACTATGAAAATGTCATCGTCCAGAAGAAGACACAGATCCTGAACGACTGTTTAAGGGAGATGCTGCTCTTCCCTTATGATGACTTTCAGGTAGGTAACTTCTAAGTGTGTGTAAATAGAGCCGTGTGGAATTATATTTGCATATATATGTGTATATATGTGGGTGTATGTGTGTACACACGCAGATCTGAATATATGTTACATATGTATACATATATGTATGTATGTACATGCAAATACATGCGTACACATATGCATAAACACGCATACGTATATGACACAAATATTTTTTCAAGTGGGTATCTTTTATCTTGAATAGAAGTGCTATACTCTGGGCTAATTCTGTAGACACAAGTGTCTCCTATGTCTTAGGAAATTTGTTTGAAGAGGTGTTTAGGGGTTTTGCCAAGTGCCTTAGAGTCTTAAGGATGGGATTTGCTCGGAAGCAGTGGAGGATTTTGCCATGCATCCATTTAGAATGTCACTTTGGGAGACTGCCTTGAGAGAGGCCCTGAACTGTGTGTGGGCTCATAGAGAAGGGTTTGGGGGTTCTGACATCGAGGAATGTCCTAACATTTACCTCACTGATGCAGTGACAGGTGCTGTTCCTGGGAGCTCAGTAGCTGCCAGCAGGGGACTCAGCCCAGCTTCTGCTGTGAGCTGCTCTAGATTGTTGCTTGAAGCCTTTCAGACTATGGCCTGTGGCTGAGTGACCCACAAGAGCTTTGAGCCACTGAGGAGTGATAGAACCCCAGTACCGTTAGATGCCTGGCAACCTGGAGTCATCTTTGTCTACTGGAGATTCCAGTTATTGCCCTTGATCTCCTGGGACTTACTCTTGGCACTTCCTTCTTCTCTACCTGATGCTGTTACCATCCAAGACCTGTCTTTTGTGAATTAAACTGCCTTATTTTTTTTTTTAAAGCTTCCTTGATTCTTTGTTGTTTAATTTTAAAAACTAGTACATACTTGTAACAAACAAACAGGCACTATTGAAACGCTTGACATTAAAAGCCTCCCCTACCACCTTCTTTTTAATCCCACTCCCCAGAACATAACCTGTTATATATACAGTTCTTTATGTACCAAATTGTCTTTAGAAATTTCCATGTTAATAACAATTGTTAAATTATATTCCTTGAAGTTTTTTTTTTCCCACCAAATTTAAAAGCTTCCAGTTTACAACAAAGGTGAGAATTTTCACAAATGTTCACTTTTTCTAACTGTGGGTAAAATGATTATTCTTCAGTTCTTTCCTGAAAAATAAGGAATGCCATGGAAATGAAATTGACTATTAGTGGGATGCTGCTGCCAAAGTACGTTCTGCTCATAAATGGTTTCAGATCACCCCCCAAATATGATGCCTTGAAAACTTCATTACAAGAGTAGATTACCTAGCTAAGGGATGAATAAATGGAAACCTCAGAATGATGCCTTTTGTTAGCATGAGAAGTTAAATTAGATGATTACAAATTATACTCCATGTTGACGTATTTTTCCTGTCGTGTGCTCTGAGGAAGCTAAAGGTTGAACCTCAAGTTTCTCTGAGCGTGAAGTATGTATTCTTCTTGGTATCAGTTAGAGTAACAAAGTTATTTCGAGTTTTGCAGCCTGGAATGCAAAATTGTATTTGCAAACCTGAGATAAAACTGCTTAAGAAGCAAACAAACCACATAAATAATATACACTTAATTTAATTTCATCTTTTATCTCACAGACAAGGAACCTGGATGTTTAAGCATTTGTAGAAACAGATGATTGAAACTTTGAGAAAAACTCCTTTGTCCCTTTTGCCTATAACAACTTCTCTGGGGATACCAGACACAAATATTCTAGGAACGGCAGAGAACTCACTGACATTCTGCTGGCCAAGATTGAATGAACAGTGTTAAGTTCTGCTTGGGGGAAGTTTTTTCAAAGATTAAGGAGCTTGAATTTCAGCTTTCATCCCCATCACAGTAATTGTGATGGGGCACAGTGAAGTTTGGATAGTTTTTTTTTTCTAGGAGACTCCTGTATTCTAATCCAGTAAGGTTATATGCTTTCTTGCTAAATTGTTTGATGATTTTAATAACTGTCTAGTTAGTGGAATGAGCCAAATGTCTTAGTGATGTCACAGATTCCTTCTGTCTGTCCCTGCATTTTTAGGCAGAATGGGAGCAGAATTATTATTGTATTATTAGAGGCAGAGGGAACAGATTAGATCAGGGGAAAGTATTTTACTTCGTATGGAAAAATGGTAGCAAGTTGGTTAGGAAGTGGGTCAGATAGTGAGCAAAATGCATAGTGGGGTTGATTTGCAATACTATATTTACTAGTTAAACAATATTAGTTACCTGTTAGGATAATAGAATTTGGTGTGAAGTCCTGTCAACTATATTCAAAATGACAATTTACTAAACTATAGGTGTGCATAGTGATGATAACATTTGTACAGGTCGCAAGTAGACCCATGTTGGTATTGGTCAGCCCCTAAGAACGTCTGAGTTCTCTGAAAATGAGCCTTATGGAGATAAGGTTTGTTGTTGGGTGTACTCGTCTAAGGTGGGAGAAGAGGGTTTAAAAGAAAAAAACCCGAGAGACAGAGTCAATGTGAATTTTAAAAAGGCAAAAGGACAGTTCTCAGCTGTCAGAATATTTATGAAGTGAAGTTTTATCTGCCAAGATTGGGGTAGGAATACCGTGGCTCATATAGACTACGCTTGCTTTTTTTTTCAGAATCAGACCCTGGCGCTTTGGGGTCGTTCTGTTCTGTCTCTACCCTGGCTTTATGGTTCTCCTTCCCGGCAATATCATCTCTTCTTTCCCATCCTTCTAGAACCTTCTCACCCTTTGAGGCCACTTCAAATCCCCTGTCTTTTGAAGTTGTTCAAATCCACAGTAATTTTTTCCCCATTCTCTTAGTTCCTCTAATACTTACTGTCTACATTGTTACATGAATACCTGAGTGCGTTGTCTAGAGCTTTTCAGTAATGGCTTCTCACGCTTTTTGTGTTCAAGTGTCCCCACCCGTGCTGTGGCCCTGAGGACGGGGCTGTGCTTGTGCCTCTGTCACCTCCCTCCCCACCCATCCACCTCCACATCCACATGACCTCTGTACACTGGATGCCAGGCTTGGGTGCTTCTGGCTTCATATAAAATCTGTAAAGGTATTATGAACATTAATTAGTTAGTTTTCTTTGATTCATGAAGGGACTATGAATACCAGTGAGCACATGTGGAAATGCCAGTGACTAGAATTGTAAAACTTTTTGCTGCGCCAATGATTTGGTCTGGTGGAAAATTAGGTAATTTTTGAAATAAAAATAAAATGGGGGCTTCCCTGATGGCGCAGTGGTTGAGAGTCCGCCTGCCGATGCAGGGGACACGGGTTCGTGCCCCAGTCCGGGAAGATCCCACATGCCGCGGAGCAGCTGGGCCCGTGAGCCGTGGCCGCTGAGCCTGCGCGTCCGGAGCCTGTGCTCCGCAGCGGGAGAGGCCACAACAGTGAGAGGCCCGCGTACCGCAAAAAAATAAAAGTAAAAAAATAAAATGGAAGCGAAACAGAGTCATAAAAGAAGCACACTTTCTGGTGACTAATGGACCTTTATTGTTCTTAAAGTTTTGTGGCCTCTTCAAGTTTACTTGGCAAAACTCTGAGAACTTACTTTTCCGTGGGTAAATAATAGGTAAACTTTAACAGGCAATTAGACAGAGATGATAACCTTTAAGATTAAAATGTTTTAGATCAAGGAAGGTAAGTTGAGGGACTTCCCTGGTGGTCCAGTGGTTAAGACTCTGCACTTCCAATGCAGGGGGCATGGGTTCGATCCCTGGTTGGGGAACTGAGATCCCACATGCTGTGTGGTGAGGCCAAAAAAAAAAGAAAAAAGAAAGGTAAGTTGACTTATTGCTTAAGAAATGACAGATCTAAGCATAACTGTAAATAATGCCCAGGGCTCCTCCCTTTCCTGTCAGAGACACAGAATTCCATGTGAGTCTGGCCGTTGATTTCCAATCAAGGTTCTCCTCCTTCAGGTGGAAGCCTTTTACTGGATGATACTGTTGGTGGTGACATTCTTAACTGCTGGCATCAATCCACTGACTCTATAGCTGGCTTTTGAGCTCCTTGTATCCTGGCTTGTTACACAGCTTACTAATGTTTGTGCAATTTTATAAAGTGATAGAATATGGAAAAGGTAGTAAACAGTAAAAAAGGACGTCGGGAGGCAATTTATGGATACCATTTATATTTCACAAACATTAGACTTTGGTGTCTGATATAAACTAACAAGGCATAGAGTTTGTATGAAAGAAATAAAGAGAGAATGTCATATTCCACTTCTGGGGATATACCCAAAAGAATTGAAAGCAGAGACTCAAAGAGATACTTGTACATCCATGTTCCTAATGGGATTATTCACAATAGCCCAAAGGAAGAAAAAACTCAAGTGTCCATCAACGGGCAAATGGATAAACAAATTGTGTATATGCACAATGGAATATTATTCAGCCTTAAAAAGGAAGGAAGTTCTGATACATGCTGCAACATGGATGAACTTGGAGGACATTACGCTAATTGAAATGAGTCAGAAAAGGACAAATATTGTACATGGATGAACTTGGAGGACATTACGCTAATTGAAATGAGTCAAAAAAGGACACTGCGCTAATTGAAATGAGTCAAAAAAGGACAAATATTGTATCCCACTTGCATGAGATACCTAGAATAGTCAAATTTATCCAGACAGAAAGTGGAATGGTGGTTGCCAGGAGATGGAGGAGGGGGGATGGAGAGTTAATTATTTAATGGCTACAGATTTCAGTTTTGCAAGATGAAAAGAGTTCTATGCATGGATGGTGGTGACAGCTGTACAGTAATGAGGATATTCTTAACGCTACTGAATTGTACTCTTAACAGTGGTTGACATGTACGTTTTATGTTGTGGACATTATACCACAATGTAGAAAAAAGAGCAGGATGTTACGGGTTTTCTGTGCTGTACAGACGTGAAATTGTTGTCTTCCTGGAAGTTGTGTGAGAAGTTAGGGCAAGGAGTGTCTCTCGGGTGTTCTTGCTATTGACATTTCATGGTGTATCATCAATGTCAAATCTCTTTAGCAAGAGAATTTAAAAGATGGGAAAATTATTAATAATTGGCAACTCTAGAAATTTTCACTTTTGGAAAAGTTTAGATACAGGAGAATCCTAGAGTGTTCTCAGCATTGTATCGAAAAATGTGGTCAATCCATTTCCCTTTAAATAACATCCTGATTTTTATTTTTCTTCTGTTTCTTTTCCTCTTCTGCTTACATGAGACTGATAATGATCTACAAACCACTGACCTGAAAAGGAAACCAGGCCCCACTACTTACAAAGGGGCTGGAAGTCCCTCATCTCATTTCCCATCTGTCCTTTTGAAAAGAAAGAATTTTTTTTTTCCACAGTGTTTTGTCCTTGCTGTTTATTATATGCTGCCAAAAAATAATCTCAATACTTTGTTTTGGGCTTTTTATTGGAAAGTGTTCTTTTGATAAAGTTCCTCAAAATTTTTATCGGTCTGCATTCAGTGGCCAACAATGTCAGTTTCTGTGAACATTGTGGGTTTTGGGTTATTAGTTCATGTCTAGGATTGAACCTACCTGAAAAATCTAGATAAATAATGCTTCCAAATTGACGTTGTCCAGACCTTCAGGAGATGAGGATTTTAATTCCAGGTCAAGAATTCTGCCTTTTACAGAAAACAGTGACAGGTCATTTTTTTTTTTTTTTATCATCAAGTATGTCTTAAAAAGAAAAGCTTATTTTTTGGATAGCACTGATCAGCTGAGTTGAAGAGTGTGTTTATTTAGCATATAGTTTAGAGTTATACTCTTTGTGCAAAGAGCTCAGACAGGGTTCCTGCTTTCGAATTGCTCAAAACTTAGGAGAGAAGATATTAAATTAATATTAATAATAAGAAGGAGAATGTGACCACTGTCATGACAAATTGAATCCCATGGGAATTTATTCTTGGAACATTGAGATAGTGGGGCGTCCAGGTGCTGAGCCCTTAAAGTGGTTGGAAATGCAGAAGTCCAGCCTAAGAGAGAAGCCAGGGTTATCAATCTGGGCTCACCTGCAGAAATGTGAGACAGCGGCCACAGGGACTGAGAGCATGAGAGTGCCCTCCAGGGGACTGAGTCTTGGGGAACACCTTCATCTAGGAGGAAGCGGGGGTGGGAATCAGATACAGAAAGTGGGAAAAGGACCAGGAAACTGGGGGGCCCTGGAAGGGAGTGAGAGGCGTTTTGAAGAAGGCAGGCAAAAAGAGCAGACCGTCATGCGCTCCTGCTACTGGCGTGGGAGAATGGTCCTCGGAGTTGATAGCTAGGGCATCATTGCCTGTGATGGTCGTTTCTTGTGAGGGCTGAAGAAGCGAGTGCATGGGGCACAGAGGTTAGCGTTAAATGGTAGCAGAGAGAAGGGATCATCGTAAGTCAGAGCAATAACAGGAGGTTTTATCAAGACTGAGAGAATGAGCTAGGAAGAGAAGTCCAGGAATGAGGAAGAGATTGAAGATGCAAGCTCTGGGGGTGCGTTTTGAAGCAAGGCTCTTTAGGAGGCCCTGTGGGGATGGAATGAAGGGTCTCTGCAGGAAGAGTTCAGGAAGGAGAGAGAGTTCTGTCTCTGAATGGGAAGGAGAGGATTGGGTATTTGAGAAATTTAGAGGCGGATTGGGCTGAGGGAGCTAATGTCAGGTTGGCCCAGGTGAAGAGCAGCCTGGGGGCGAGTCAGGAGGGTTTGGAAAGCAGGCTACGGGGCTTGGGATGGGGAGGGCGTAACAGTAAGAGTCATCAGTCAGTACCCCTACTGCTGTAACTGTGGCCACCGCCCTCATCCCTTCTTACCTTGGTTAATCCTATCAGGTCTTCCAGATCCTATCCTTGCCCTTCCTCCTGTCTATGCTAACAGAGTAGCCAGAGTGATCTTTTAAAAACTAAGTTTCAAGGTAGGTCCGATGACCTCACCCAGGGAAGTCTTACTGTGGCCGTGCTCTTGTCCACCGCACCTCTCTGACCAGTCGCCTTCCCACTCTCTGCTGCAGCCATACTGGCCTCTGTGGGGCTCCTCTGTCACTCCAGGCAGCCTCCTGCCCCAGGGCCTCTTCTCAGGCTGTTCCTCTTTCCAGAGAGTTCTTTATCCAGCTCTCACTCACTCACTGCAGGCCTTTCTCCAGTTCTTACTTCTCCGTGAGGCCCTTGCCTGCTGCCATGCCCTTCACCCTCTTGGCGTTCCAGGTCCTCTTTACCTTGCTCTGTTTTCTTTCTTCCTCAGCATATTACTTACCTGCTTCTAAGATACTCACATGTTTGTTGTTTATTCATGTGAACCCTGTGAGGGTGGGGATCTCAGTCGTATTCACTGATGTTTCCCGAGCACACAGGACACATGGCACAGAGTAGGAATTCAAGAAGTGCTCATTGAATGGAAGAAGTGAGTGAGAGAAAGAGAGAGTGAGAATGTATGAATCACCAACCAAGAGCGGGCTCCTTCCACCTAAGATTTTGATGAAATCAGCCTTGTTGGGAATGTTAACAGCTTAAGAACAGAGAAAAGAAAACAAAGGATGGGGGTTAAGATGGCAAAGGGGTGGGCGTGGAGCTGCGGGACCCAAAAACGCGGAAGCTGAGTCCTCAGGACTCTCGGCTGCTGGGGAGTGTTCAGAGGTGGATGTTGGATGGGGAGGAGAAGACACGGGAGGACCCTGAGGATGAACAAGCTGAAGTGCCTGGTGCAGGGGAGCTAGAGGGATGGAAGGTGGCGCTGGGAGAAGGGACGTTGCTGTGTTTGTCATCCCAAGGTGGAGTGCTGGGTAGGCAGCGTGGAGTGTGGGTGACTGTGGAGGGCCCACAGGAAAGGTGAACTGACATGTGTGAGCACTGAATAATTGTTGGATAGAAATTCAGAAGATTAATAGACGTGAAAATGTTCAGCCCAACTACCAGGTCCAATGAATTTAAATGATATATAAAATCAAACTGAAATAAGAAGTAAGTTATGGGTATAGCTCCTCAAATGACTATTTTGAACATTTAATGTAAGCTCGACATGGATCCTTAGGCCCTTGGAAGGTATATATTGTAACCTTTCTTGTTAGAAATGCAGCAGGAAAAGAAGTGATTTAGGAACCTTGGTCATTATTATTACCTTGACTGTTACATTTGTTCCTTAATTTGTTAAAACCTTTGTGTTCAGCTCACCCACTTTAAAGGAATATCAGCCTTGGAAGTATGCCAATTCAGTGTTCCTTTGGTGACGGGGAAAATTGCTTTTGAAAATCAGCTTCTATATCAGATTCTCAATCAGAAAATACAGAAATATATTGAAGAACCATAATTAACTTTGATTTGTGCCATCCTTTCTAAATGAAGGTAGCAGCCTTGTAGGGTAGGAGGACAGTCTGGCCATAACCAGTGAGGTTCAGCTGATGTGACACCCAGGTGGGTACTCTGGTCTTCCTCACTGCCCACGGGTGTACCTCTGGGTCCCTGTGCTCTGTGCAAGCAGAGGAGGCCCGTTCTTCAGTGGAGGGTGGCCCATGCCATGCTCCATGGGATGCAACTCTAGGGGACATGATTGATGCGCGTTCTTTGTTCTCCTAGGGAGCTGGGGCGTTCATACAGAATGCGGTGTGATGGTGCGCCAGCAGCTGGGCACCTCAGGGAGCTGTGGTGCCTTTTGTGAACACCATTAGAGGAAAAACTTGTCAGGTTGATTTCTATGTTTACTAGCACTTTAGACATTTTCTTCATTTTTCCTCAAGACAGCCGGGTGAGGGAAGTAGTTCTTTCCCCCCCCCCCACCATACCGGCAATGTATGACATGATTTTTGTTAGAAACACCATGTAGTGCTTAGGAAAACTTATGATCGAGTGGGGAGTTAAGATTACCTACATAAATAACTAGATGAAATAAAACACACACACACAAAATATTACCTTCATAAGTGAATCTAAGATTTTATTCTCTTCTCAGGTAGAATAAAAGATACTGGATGAGTCTAGTAGTCCATTACTGTATGCATGTTTTCCCCATATCAGGTCACATTTTCTTTCCTTCCTCCCTCCCTCCCTTCTGTCTCACTCACTCTCTTTCTTTCTTTTTCAAATTTTCTTTGCTTTTTAAAAATAACGTTTGCTCACATTTTAAATAGGTCAGAGAGACCAGTGAAGGTTCTACAGTGAGTGGAATTGGGTAAGCACAGACCTCATGTGTAACCAGTGACGGGTAGAAGGACACTTTTATCTATGTGATTCATGTATATGTCTTAGGTTATTAAACACTACTCAGAGGCATTGACAGAGGAAGATTTGAGCCAAGATGAAATCTTAAGACAGTGCAAGCAGTGGAGATTTATTTATACCGTATCTCTAGCATTCACTGAAAATCATTCTTTATTATGGTTATTTGTAACTATAAGACTTTATTATTTTCTCCCCAAATAGAAAATAAAACCTCTGTGAGAGTGGCAAACCATAGTTGTTGTTTTTTTATTATAAACCATAGCTTTTTGAAAATTCACCTTTGCATTTGTGATGTTCCTACAACAGTGCTTAATTCGTGGTAAGCATTTAATATGTTTTGAGTAAATGGATGGATTTGAGATCTCGGCACCAGCTGCCTTTGTGGTCGTAAGGGCACAGCTCAAGGTGGTGGGTCAAGGGAGTAGAAGAGAGGCAGACATGTTTGCATGCAAAAACAAAACTCAGAAGTCCTTCAAGAAAAAGAAAAGCTGGGTTTTGGTCTCAGAATCATCAGATGCCATTTAACATATTACTAGGCACACACTCGTGGTTCCTACAACCTGAATGGGTCCTGCTGTGTCCATACCTCTGCCTTTTCCTACCAGGGTTGCCTGGCAGAACCTGGGCCCTGCCGAGTGTCCTGTGTGGGTTTGATGGACCTTGCATCAGCAGCACCCTTGAGTGTGTGCCTGATATCCAGTGAGGACAAATTAAGGGAGTTCCGTGAAGTTCCCTGATGTCAGAAGTCCTCCAATCAGGACTTCCCCATCTGCTTAGCATTTTATCCGCAAAGCATAACCTCTGCTCCACTGTGTGTAAGATAGGACTTTGCCTGGCGTCCCAGGCTTTGAAGGGCTGCTCTGAGCAGACCGTCCTGGCGGTGCTGGTAAATGCGCAGAGGGGCTTGTGTGAAATTATCCTTGATGCACGAGCGAGGCCTTACGTGTGAATGAAGGCGTGTGCCTCCCTAAGGCAAGTCCTGAAAGGAAACTTCATTGGGATATTGGAAGTATATAAATAATGGACATGTTTTAACGTGAAGCATATTCACTACGCTAGGTATTCGCACAAAGGTATGGTGTTTTTAACAACTAAAATTGCATTCTAAAGAAGACATAGGGAACCATACACAGACAACTAGAAAATGAAAGAAGCTACACTTGCCTACCCCTTCCTCAAGGCTCTGTTACCAAATAGAATGGTAGTTGTTCTAGACAATAGGGTAGTGGCAAGACCTGAGATGTAGTCATCTGGGTCTAGATTTTAGCCCCAGGTCTGTCTGTCATTAATCTGGGTATTTCAGTAAGCCATAAACCTTCCTAAAATTCACCTTTCCTTTTTTTTTTTTTTTTTAAATGATGCTCCCATGTAAATTCACCTTTCTTAACCTGTAATTCAGGGATAACATTTGCCCTAAAATTGGGGTTCTCATTAGATGTGTGAGAATCCAAAGAGATACCACCATTCAAGGAAGCTCTTTGTACACACTGGCTGATGCCCGCCAGGCAGCAGGGAGGGAGCTGAGTGCCCAGGATGCTTAGTGGAGTCTCCTTCCTCTCCTCTAGGTAACATCGTTTTATTTTTGAGGTTGGCAGTTTTTAGTTGCAAAGTCATATGATGTGGAGCAGGCTGAGCCCCTTACTCATGGGGAAGCTGGACCTGCCACCTGTCCACTCAGGGGGCTGCAAGGCCTCTCCTGGTTTTCTGGATAGCCAGCCCCGCCCTCACTTCTGCAGTGATACTTAAGTGATTAGAGGGATTTCCCTGCTGGCGCAGCGGTTAAGAATCCGCCTGCCAGTTCCGGAGACATGAGTTTGAGCCCTGGTCCGGGAAGATCCCACATGCCGCGGAGCAGCTAAGCCCGTGTGCCACAACTACTAAGCCTGTGCTCTAGAGCCCACGAGCCACAACTACTGAGCCCACGTGCCACAACTACTGAAGGCTGTGTGCCTAGAGCCCGTGCTCCACAACAAGAGAAACCACCGCAACGAGAAGCCCGCGCACTGTGACGAAGAGTAACCCCCGCTTGCTGCAGCTAGAGAAAGCCCGCGCGCAGCAACAAAGACCCAACGCAGCCAAAAATAAATAAATTTATTAAAAAAAAAAAAAAGAAACCAGCTTCTCTGTAATACCAAACACCCCCCGCCCCCCAATTGATGAGTCTGGTCATTAAGGGTTTTGAACATTTAACTTATTTAGTTATAATTTACTGCATTTGACCAAGCTGTTATGTAATACATAATTTGGGGGGTTTTCAAGGTAGCAGAGTGAAATTTTTATGACTATCAAAGGTCTACTGACATTTATAAATGTACATATATGACACTTTAGGAAACAGGACACTATGCAGTGACAGAGCTACCTGATGTCTCACCAGTTGCTAAGACACTGTCTCATTCGGAGCCCCAAGTGATTCCATTTAAAAGCCCTGACTGCCCATTCATTCAGACATTCAGGTTAGGCCAGACGTTATGTAAGGGTGTTGGAGAAGCAAAGATGACTAGCACAGTCTGAGGTTCTTGAGTCTGGTGGGCGATGCAGCAAGGTTTCTGAGTAATTTCCACAGAACTGCGTGTGTGCCATGTGCTGCAGGAGGTGGGAGTGAGCAGCCCTGCAGCCAGGCGCAGGGGCTGCTACGTTAGGGAGTCAGAAGTAGCCCGCGTGCTGGAGGGTCAGAGACGGGCAGGAGAGGAGTCCAGAGAAGTCAGTACCATGGGTCACCAAAGGTCAGGTCATGCTGAGGAGTCTGGACTTTATTCTCATGGCAGTGGTGGTGGGGGTCCTTGAAAGGATTCAAGCTGAGGCATGACGCTATTGATAAGAGTTTCAGAAAGATGACTGGCAGCTGTGCAGAGGGCTGGTTGAGGGAAGGCAGACATCCCCGTCAGGGAGGGTGCCACACTGAGGTTCACACAAGAGCCCCCTAAATCGGTGCGTTGTCATGGGGATGTACAGCAAGGAAAGTCCTTGACGGCACAGGGTGATGCTGTTGAGGGAAGAGAGAGAGACAGTTAAAGATGGAAACCTGGGCACCGGGCAGGGACTAGTGAAGAGGAGCTGTCAGAGAGAGGCAGAGAGATGTCCGTTTCTCTGCCCATATTAGGCTCCGTCCTTGTAATGTTTTAGTTTCTCGGGAGTTGTTTTTTATTAAGTCCCTCCAGAAACCTAAGTGGACATCTTTCTCTGGACCCTTGTCTTGTCCCCTGCCCTGTTTGTTTCTTGATTATTAGTGCATTAAACATTGAGAATCCTCAGGAAACCGCTTCCCTGGAAATGGACTTGTCTGACCTTCATGGAACACTGTGGGTCTGATCTCTGCAGTGAGATGCGGGGAACGCCCTGTGTGGATTTCAGTTTCCAGCCTAGCTTGGAACTGAATCCTCTCAAAAGCTAGTCATCTGCTCTGAAACAAATGCATCTGCCAGATATTTGGAAAGGTTCCATTACTGCTGTGCTCAGTAAGTTGCAGCTAAGTTCCCAGCCTTGTCTAAAGTGAGGTTTAATACTGTGCAGGATACAAAACGTTTAATGTACGGACATGCATCCAAGGGGGTATTTCCAGCAGATTCAGAGGGACCTAGAGACAGAGGGAGGAGGTGTTGAGAGCCGTCTCTCTAGCAGGGAGCAGTTGAAAATCCACTTGGTGCAGTTGAGCACAATAAAAATTCAACCCAGGGCTTACTCTTTAGCTAGGGAGATGGGCCATGCCCGCCTGAGAGCTCAGTCTTACCCAGACCACCTGGGCTTTGATTTCTGCCACATCCACTTGCCTCCCTTCACTGCGCCTTGGCCCCTCCTACCCTCACTCCCCAGGCCTCAAGGCCCATCTTAGAGGTAAGATGGCAGGAGCATAGGAATCCCTTCTCTCTCTCTGTTCTGCAGCCATACCTACTGACTGATTACTGAAGAGAACCCTCTTCACCTCTTCTGTGTCTCAGGTGGTACACTTTGGCCTCGCCTTCCTTCGGAGTTGTTCTGCTTAGGACACCCGAGGAGCAGCCACCTCTGAGCTCGCACTCCCTCCTGGGCTGCCCGTGATGTTTGTTTTCTGTCTGAGGGCGGACACTCCCTGCCCTGCGCTCCTTAGGGCAGGAGAGATGGGGAGAGTCCTTGTAGATACGCACAGCTGGCTCAGGTTACAGCCCACCCACTTCTCTGGGATTTTGTCTCCAGCTCATTGTTCCTGTGTCCCAGGGGAAGGGTGGGCCTTTTGTTTCAATGTCTGAATCGTAAGTCCTATAAAATATGATATATTAGACACCCAGTATATATGCATACTTCCCACCAGGAATTAAGAGGGTTGTTTTGTTATAGTTTAATGCCCATTGTAAAGTGATTAATAAAAAAAATCTGGTGCCTTATGAGTTGAGAGGATTAGAAAAATAAAGAAATGATGACACAAAAGAACATCTTCGTTAATACTAACGCCTGTATTTAAGTCTACAGAGTGAATCTTCCCTCCTTTTAATCCAATTCCTTTCATAAAAACACATTAAAACAATTCCTTTCATTAAAAAAGTAAGTGGGGTAATATGACTATAAATCAAAAAAGATACAGGGTATTCATCTTTTTTCTGGATGTCTTTTAAGTTTTTAGTTTCTCACAAAGCAATTCGTAGCACTCATAATAAACCACTTGTGAGAGAGAGACTTAGAATTCCATGGAACTATGGAGTTTTTAAACCACAAAGAAAACCTAGAGATCCTAGAAAATTCTGGATTTGGAAAGTTAAAACTTTCCTCCAAGATCACACAGCTAATTAGAGGCAGAGCTCAGATGAGAACTCAGGTTTCCTGGCTCTCAAGTCCAACCTCTTTCCAAGATCACTTCTCAAATTCTTCCATAGGAAGTTTAATTAAATTATGTGCTTCACATTGCTTGTGGTTTGAAACATGAGCTTCTTGGTATCCCAGCCTCAGTGGGGTCAAGGTAGCGTGTTAGCCAGCACCCTACGGAGGAAAGACAGAGCCCTGGCCAGGTTGGGGGCAGGAAGTTCATTAGTAAGAGGGATTCCAAGTTAAAGCTAAAGAAACAGGGCCACAGCAGGCCATCGGGGAAGAGCAGTGAGTGGTGAAGAAGAGGGGCAGGACATGCCCGGAAGGCCCTGGGGTTGTGCCCAGGTGAGGAAACGTGGTACCTCTGTATGTTCCCTTTAGGGACCCTGCTTCCCTGGGCTGAGCATCCCGCATTCCTGATTACGACTCATAGCCATTAAAGTGACCCCAGTTTTTGGAGGGAATCATTTCAACCAAGAGGAAAAATAAGTTTTTAAAATAAAAAAGGCTCTATTTGAAATTTGTCCTCCTAACTAGACTTGGAGATAGTTGTAAATTGTACCCTTTATATTCGGATCTGGGGGCACCTCTGCATTTCATCAGTTCATTCCATTAAAAAAAAAATGTCCCATAAAGATTGGCCTAGGCTCTCAGGTGTCCATGCATCATTATATAAGTCCTTTAGAAGAGGACTTCACCTTTTTCTCCTCCTTTTGCAGTCCTAAGTTACCTTTTCAATTAGTCCTAAAATTTTGTGGAAGGCCTCATAAGACTCACGCCCATACTTGGCCAAGGTAATTAAGGATTTCTGTGCGTCAAGCACTGCCAGTGTTTAACCTAAGAAACAATATTGACTGAAAATAATTGAATCTGTTATAGTTGCTAGAAGAAGGCTTTTATTTTTATTTTTGTTTTTTTGTGGTACGCGGGCCTCTCACTGCTGTGGCCGCTCCCGTTGCGGAGCACAGGCTCCAGACACGCAGGCTCAGTGGCCATGGCTCACGGGCCCAGCCGCTCTGCGGCATGTGGGATCTTCCCGGACCGGGGCACAAACCCGTGTCCCCTGCATCGGCAGGCGGACTCTCAACCACTGCGCCACCAGGGAAGCTGGGCTTTAAATTGTATTTTGTATTGTGAGATTTATATCCCAAAGGATGTTTGAGATGCTAGCTATGTTTAGATTTTAATTTTCAGATCTTATCACACTTCATAGTGTGCACTGTTTTTTTCCCCCTACCCCTTGCAGATGTACAGCTTTTTTAGTAGAATGGAAATAATTTATTTGCAAACAAAGGGATGGGACTGATGTTCTTTGAATGTCCACCTTGATGATGATTTATATAAGGTGGACACAGACCCATCTTTTAGCAGGAATATGATTTTAGTTAATAGTAAAGTAGGAAAGAATACCACAACCATGAAAAAGAAAATTAAGCTCATATTTGAGAAGAGTTTTAGTGTTCATTGAGTATAAATCTGCTGGTACTGATTTGGACTCTGTTATAAGCCAGATAAATAAAACTACAGAAATTTAATGTGAATCGATTTGACATACAGTAGACTATTACCTGAATGTGACTTTTAATACATAAAATATATGGAGAAGTTAAACAAACCAGAATACCATTTAATAATGTGCATTGAGAACTAGAATTAATAAGCAGATCAGAATATATTCATTGGCTGTGTGTTCTCTGATTAGGAGAGTCGAAATGGGAATTATGATAAACAAGTGGGTTAGTGAGGCTAAACTCAAAGCAGAAGGAACAAGAGGAAAGACCTTGGCAACTGGTGACATCAAACTGTGACTCCTCATTGGAGCCAAGTCCAGGAGTCCCCCAGTGGGTCACAGCCTGATGGATCCCAGCCTTTCCTATTAAATGATGACAAAGACATTGACAAAATTGCTTTGGTCATACAAGCCCTGTTCTTTCTGTTGGCTCATTCTTTCCCTAGTTAAAACCATTGACTAGGCTGTAGGTTGGTGCGGTTTTAGAGATGTTTAATTCAAGCTAATTAGAGTTTTAGGCAGTTTTTTCTTTGGCGTATATATTTTTAATTCTAGGACTTAATGGGTTTGCTTTTTATGTGTATGCAAAAAACTAATCTCATCTATTATGACTTGATTTTGTTATTTTAACTTTCTAAGGGTAGGCTTATCTTCACATTTCTCTTCCTTTTTGTACTAAACACAACTTGTACTCATCCTGTACAGTGTAGCGTAAGCATCTTTGCCTCAGTGCACGTCTTCATCTTCTTGATGTCCACTTCTCCTCCCTGTCGGATTTAGACTCCCCTCTTAGACTCTTTCCTCTCGTACCAGCCTGTGCTTCTGTGTTCTTCTTTCTTACACCCTTCTGGTATTGGTGGGTGGTAATAAACACATGGATGATTGGTTTAATTATGCCCAGTGCTCTCTTATCTGTTAAAAGTCATCTATCTTTAATGAGTAAAGTTGCTTTCTTTTTAAATTGAAAACGTAATGCACTTTGATCCACAATAATAAAAAGGTTTCATTTCCTATTATTTTTCTTACCTTAAAGGGGTGTTTGGAAAAGTGTCACATAATTAAAGTTTCTTGAGTTGGTAATTCCACTAGGAAAATTCTGTAATAAATTTTATTTCTTCCTAATGTTCTGATGGGGAATGAGCTGGAAATGACCCTAATAGTCCTATTTCTTGACCTGAGCCATTTCATGAACATTTTTAAAGTACGATAATTAGTTTCAAAAAATCGTGATAGACCCAAATAAATCAAGATAAGGACGCAGTAAGTGGGGGTATAGAATGTGTCCTTCTTTGAAGTGCACATAATTTCTTAATTCCCCTTTACTGGTATACCTGATTCTTAACAGTTTTGACAATCGATGTTTTACTTTGAAGTTTTTTGAATAGATTATGCCTCCAGTGCCTACTGTCATTCATCTCTATGGCATTTCATGGAACCAGGTGTGTAAGAAGGGTCACCATTTGTGACTTTCACAAAGAAGCCAAGAGCCAGGGTGTTGAAAGCCCTCGTGGAGGAGGCTGAATGAATTAAAAATTCACCTGTGAAGGACTTCGGTAGAGAACAGAGTTCCTTCCTTCTCTTCCTGTAGAATAAGGAAGCCTTATTGTAAAAGTAGGTTTTAAGATTGCTTTCAATGATGGTCACAGTGCAAGCAAAGAGTAAAGACAGGTGAAGCAGACACAACAGGGAGACAATACGGGCAGGAAATAAGATTATTTAAAAATGTATGCCCTGGAGTTCTTCCCCTGTGCTGGCAGAGGAGGGACCACAGATCTGACCCAAAGTTTCCTCCAATCTTAGGAAGAAGAAAAACAGATGGGACAGATGCTGGGAGATCCCAGCTTAGTAATTAGCCTCAGGAACCAATGGGATAGATTCTGTCAACAAGCTGGTTTCTTGTGTGCTGTTTTTATAACTATGATCTGTTAATAGTATCCAAGGATTACAGTCCATGGGAGAAAAAATCTAGAACATTCCTTCCTGAAGCCCAAGGCCTAGTTAACTCGAATTGACATTACAGTCCCTACACTAGTGTTAATTAGGGTAGATGTGTTGCTGCCTAAAGTCATGAGAGATTTTATTATTTAGAATAAGCATTTAAGCCTCATGAAACAGGAGCAGTTCTCAGTTACAGGAGGGAAGGTAGTGTTCACAGTCACAGATTCAGTCAACAAATATTAAGGACCTGCTACGGGTCCCACTGGGGATGTGGCAGTGAATAAGAACAGTTGTAAAAGGCAGTTAAGAGATGGATGTATAACAATGTGAATGTACTTAATGCCCCTGAACTGTACACTTAAAAATGGTTCAAATGGTGAATGTTATGTCTCTTTTACCACAGTTTTAAAACTGCCGCAATCCAGGCAAGTAAAAGGCAACTTCGTGGGACTAGATCAAGCACGTGGGGTGGGGGAGTGTTAGGGTCTCTGAAAGGGGCCTCTTTCCTGCCTGGAGGGGTCCTTGAGCCCGTGATCCAGAAGGACTTGGGAGCCACTGCCCCCACCTTTTGAAGTTTAAGGAGCCAACTGGAGTCTGGGGTCCACGGGGTGCGACTGCAGAGGAAGGGGAAGGGCCCCACTGCCCTGGGAGGCTGGCGCCTTAACGTCTTCACTTAACCGAGCGTGTCCTGGTGCTTCCTTCACAGACGGCCATCCTGAGACGACAGGGGCGGTACGTATGCTCCACCATCCCTGCCAACGCACAGCAGGAAGCTCAGAGCTTATTTGTTACAGAGGTAATGTATTTCTTCTATGCCTCCTCCCCTTTTAAAAATTTCAGTGATATTTTCAAGAAAGTGTCAAAGAGGTAATTACATTTTTATGGTGGAAGTTAGAATAGAAAAATAATAAGAAGTTTTCAGAGTCTGAAACTTGGACAGAAATGTCAACAGGGGTCAATTTGATGACAAAACATGAATTCTACAAAACTTATCTCATAGCCTTAGAATAGGAGTAACTTGTGAATGAACTCACTGGACACCTAGCAGACTTTGATATTGTTTTTTTGTGTGGTTTTTTTTGCTGGGTTTTTTTTTTTTTTTTACATCTTTATTGGAGTATAATTGCTTTACAATGGTGTTATATTGTTTTTAATGGAGACTCAGCATATGCATTTATGTATTCGTTGACTTCATTTATGTGTTTATACTTGTAATTTATTATCAAGATTAGTTCAATATTCATGAAGTACCAGGTAACAATGAGCAGAGCCTAACTACCCCTGATCAATATATGATTATTATTACTTTTGTTTGAACATACAGAAAACGACTCTTTCGTTAAGGAGGAAAGAAAAATTATTGCTTTGAGATTGCTTGCTTGTTCTGTCTTGAGGTGTTTGTTTCTTCCTACAGGTGCCTTTAGATAGGACGAACGAGTTAGATGTTTTAATTTTGTTTCTTGAAGTGCTCCTTCATTTAAAAAATAGTGTATTTTTATCCCCATTTTTCTAGTTGATATTTAGGAGCTAAATATGCCCATCAATAAATTTGCCCACTACAAGGAAGCTATGCTGTTCTAAGCAAAGGACCATTACAATAACAACATTTAGTTTCACTGAGATTTTTGAAAACTTGAATGTATAGTTAAAATTTTTGAAGTGTGTTGTTCTCTTAGCATTCTGAAAAGGTAACTTCTTGTCTTACCTCCTTTGCCACTCTATTCGTAATATTAATGCAAGACAAACACAGCCAAATATGTTTACAGAGTCTCAAATGTTTATTTTAAAGCAGGACATTAGGCGAACTGTCCTGCAGCCTGTTTTTGTAAAGAAGGGTACACTGCGGCACAGCTGCACCCATTTGCTCGCTCACATATGCCTGTGACTACTTCACATTACAGCTCAGACACCAATGGCTGCAATGGACACAGTGTGTCCCTCAAAGCTGAAAATACTTGCTATCTGGCCTTTTGCAGAAAAAAATTTGTTGATCCTTGTTTTAAAGCATATAGTAAAATTGTTAATTACTAATTCAGTTCTCCCAGTTTCTTAAAAAAAATATTGTGTTTGAGGGACAGCTCTCCATTAGGTTCTCCCATCACTGCAGGCTGGGCAATAGCGACTTCACCCTGTGGGGCAGGAGCCAGCATAGCTACACCCTCTTGGGCCTCTTCCACCAGGGTGGAGTGCAACAGCACTTCCGCCCCGTACTCTTGTCCACAGGAGGATGACCTAATGGCTTTAAACAAAACAAAACAAAACTTCAAAAACCTTCCAGTGTAACTTCAAAATATTATTGAATTTCACAAGTTTGAAAGGTCAGTCATGAAATCAGCCCAGTCAGATCCCTGTCTCTTTAGAGATGCAGTTCTCTGCGTACTGATTTCTGATTGAACCCCTTGTCTCCTAGACTTTCTACACCTCCAGAGGGGTGCGGGTTGCTTGCCTTGTTCTGTGCACCTGCCTTGGAATTTTGCCTGTGCCTGCCTTGTGGGTGGTCAACAATGGCTTATTAAATGAGTGAAGCTAGTTACTTAACCTGGTTAACTGTGTTTTTTGCAGTTCCTTATAGTTTAAAATATTTAAACATTGTAATTATCTTTCTTACCCATTTTCCGTAAGATATTAAAAATCTGGGCACTCAGGTGTTCTGTTCATAAATGCACTGATTATGTACAAGTGTATACTTATTTATTTATTTTTAATTGGGCAGGTACATTTTATACTTCGGAATAGGTTTAATATCCTACAAGAGACTTTGGTGGTATGAAAGCTGAAGTTGAAGGGCTTGGTGAAAAACCAGAACAAAGATAATAGAGCATGTCCACAAGGCTGTGTCATACATAGTCTGACCTGACTTAGCTATGCTAATGGACCCAGGGGTAGGATGGGAAAACCCAAACCTACAGATAATTCTGAAGTCATACTGGTTTTGGAATGTGATTTTGAGTGTGGATGTCTGATGTTCTAAATGTGAAAATGCTTTGAAATTAAAAAAAAAAAGCAATTATAAGAATAAAATGGTATTTAAAAACATTTGTAACTACTTAGCAAAGAAATTGAAAGTTGTTCAGCTCCCACATCTGACTTTGTTTTTAACCCTTCTCTGCTCTTTATTCCACCTCAGAATGATAATATAAAAAACTTATTCTACCTTCCGTTCACAACCTTGCCAATAGAGTGCTTAGTGTAGAGCCTGGCACAAGAGGCATTAGCTGTAGTTACTTTCATGACCTTGGGGTTTTGCTTCAGAAAGCCTTCGGGCATGAAGTATGAAATGGATAAAAAGGTTCACAGTATAAACAACAAAGTGAAGTAAACAGAATAGAGACTTTGTTCATGATGTTTCAGCCAGAGTCAAGTCAACTAGGTACGACTAATACATTTAACTACCTATGTTTTCACTTTATTCATTCATTTTTTGCCACACTGACATCTATATATGTGTAGTCTAGAGCTGTCCATACAGAAAAGCAAGTTCGCTGATGGAAAATAAATCAAATGCTTCACCTGTTGATTTTGACTCATTCATATTTGAAGATCTGGTGGAGGAGACCTTATAATCTTAAGACTCTACACACTACTCAGTGGATCCTCCTGGACAGATGAATGAAAGACACCGTGCTGGTTGGTCGAGCTTGTCAGATAGCGAGGTAGTTTAATGCAGTCCGTGTAGGTTGGTGTCACTGTGGAATCTGGGCAATGGACTGCTCCATACTTTGTACATTTGTACACATGCACGCACACATGTACACGTGAAGAGATCATGGTGCCACTGTGAATTGGAATCTAAATCTTTCTTCCTAATTACCTCACACTGTCCCTTATAAATAAAATGAAAATCTGAGGGCAAATGTATGTAATATTGACTAATGAGCAAGTTTTAATATTAGTAAATACTATGGAAGTATCTTTAGGTTCACACTTTCCATTTACTTTCATGTTCTTCTAGAAGCCCACATGACTTCTTAGGAGCCAAGTGGTTTTAAGTCAGAAACAGCACATTGTTATGTAAATGCAGCAAGAGGAGGTGAGGTTTGTCTCCTTGTAACATCTGCTTATCATCTGATCGTGAATGACGATGACCTAAGTGACCCCTCTCCCAAGTGTAACGTTTCAGTGGTTCTTAAGCTTCATAGGAACCTCTAATGGTGGCATTTCAGGCATGAGAGGGTTGAGGGGAAAGAATTTTTTTGATATTGGTGTGGGTGTGCATTCATAAACTTTCCCAAATGTTTTCCAAAAGTCATCACATGTCTTTTTTCTTTTTCTCTTATGCTTTTTTTTTTTTATGCTCTCCCCCCCTCCCCAAATAGTGCATCAAAACCTATAACTCTGACTGGCATCTTGTGAACTACAAATATGAAGATTACTCAGGAGAGTTTCGACAGCTTCCAAAGTGAGTAAATGATCAGACCACACAAGATGGGGTTATACACACAGGGAAAGTTCTTTGTACTTGAAATGCCTAGGGAGATGTGTAACTTCACATGCAATCAGAGTGATTAGAGAAAATATTTCTAGATGGTTTGTGTGTATATGGGTTAGCTATTGTTTACAGGGTATTTGTTAATAGTACTCAAACCTGGTACTCTGGGAATTGGTAGGTGGTAAGAAACACATGGATGGTTTAATTATGTTCAGTGATTCTGCTCAGGGTACCACTGATGAAACAAAAACAGGTGAGATTTTTTTCAGTGAGAAACAGAAAACAAAATGTAAGTGTATTGAAATATGCTGAGGTGTGTTTTATCTTAAAAATAATATTTTGAAGAGACATGAAAAGCATTTTATATTGAACAAATTTTATATTTAAAAAATGTACATCAAAGAACAAGCATTTTCTCAAATTTCTTTACGTCCTTTAAAGTATTAACTCATTCTAAAATATACCAAAAGCAAGTGTGTTTAGATTGATGAGCAGTAGTTAAAGTAAACCAGGTATAGATAGGTCTTGCCTTGAGAGGGTATCTGTTATAAAATGGTACATCCTGAAATAACACAGTTGGCAGATTTTAGTTTATTATGAAAATTGAAAGCACATAACGATGGATTGTGTTTCAAAAGTAACCGTTGCCAATGAAAATTTTAATTAAGACCCTGTTAATAAATTTTTCTTAGGGTTTGTTCCATCTATGAGTTTGAACTGTTTATACTATTCTCAGTGGACCTAGCTGTTTGTTTTTTCTGTTTGTGTGGTTCAGCCACTCCTTAAGAGCGTCCAGCCAACTTCCCAATTGCCTCTTTTTAAACCTCTGCTGAGAACACTCCCTTCCAGCATTGTCCAGATGGGTACGCTCCTTACTTCTGTATGTACCCAGTACTTATCTGGGGACTTAATTCTTCCTGTTTGGTCGGTAAAGCTATCTTCACTGATACGTTTGTTCATGCTCTTCTCATGACTGAAAGAGAACCGACCGGGGATTCGGTGTATTTTATACGATATACTTTTACTGCTGGTGGATTTTACCTCTTGGCGTTAATAAGAATTTCAGTTGTGTGATGAGAAGTAGACGAAGGTTGTAACAGTGATTAAGAACATAGACTCTGTAGTCGGCCTGCATCATCTACTTACTCTGCCCTCTGTAAGCCTTAGTGTCCTCATCTGTTAAGTGGTCTTAGCACCAGTCCCCACCATCTAAAGGACTAACGGAGTAACACATGTGAAGTATAGCACAGTGCCTAGCACATAATAACCGTTTAATGACTGATATCGTTATTGTCCTGTTTTTGTTGTTAATACCATCATCATTAAGACTGTGGTTTCCAATCACTTCAGATGGAGTGACCTCATTTAAACTTCGTATTAAAAGTTATTCTACCATGTGTTTATTTATTAATACACTTTCCCATTTTTAATCTACGTAACTCCCAACAAGCCATGCCGTCTTGTCTGCCTGCCTTTTGGGAGCTCTCTAACTCTTGCATCACCCACTTTGAAAAGCAACTTCATCTGTTGTTTTTATTCTTTAGCCAAGTGGGCCAGCTTTGGATTTGTTAAATGCTGGTTCCTTTGATGGGGGAAGAAATGCAGCATCTCTTCACAGATTAGGTAATTATAAAACAAGATTCTTTCTTCTTTTTAAAGCAAAGTGGCCAAGTTGGATAAACTTCCAGTTCATGTCTATGAAGTTGATGAGGAGGTGGACAAAGATGAGGTAGGATGCTTGCTGGCGGATCGAAGGATTCATTTAGTTCACAGATTTAGAAGATTCATTGGAAAATTACCAACATTTAGCCAAAACAGGAATTGGAATGTTCCTTGAAACCGGGGAGGAATTTTTTTCAAATGTATTGTTTGATTGATTGAAATAAGGTCTCTGTTTCAACTTGACTGCTTAGCATTGCCTGTTCCTCTGGTCCTTGTTTATTTGTTCTGAGATCATTTTCAAAGTCCTGGACAAGATTTGGCTACATTGTTAAAAGATCAAGATTACTTAGATCCTAAGTTGAGGTTGTTTTTCAGCAGGCTATTTGAAACAAACTGGCAGCCAGTCGATTTTAAATGGCTGTTTCTTCAGTGAGGGCTCTGAGTAAAGTAGATAGTACCCAGAACCTCTGAATTTAACAAGCCCACTCCCCCTACTATTGGGGGAACGGTTATGGCCAGAGAAGTGTATAAAGAGAGCCAGGCATTAAGGTGACCGTGTCCACTGAGCAAGGAAAACCTAATAAAAAGTTAGTGCTGCCCATCTCTGCATTACTTACTCTTCCCTACTCAGTATTAGATGCCTAATTGTGAGTGTTAACAATGTCCATGGTAGCAAATTATTTTAGAAACAACTTTAAAAATATTCTGGGAAGAGTGAGTGGTCATTCAAAATGAAAAATAAGATATTAAAAACTTGGTGCTGATTAATAGTAAGAGGAGGACCGATTGAAATAATGCACATAAGAGCGCACACCAAACTGTAAAATCCTAGACAGGTAAGTTACTTCTATTATCACTAATAATAACAACAGTAAAACCACCAATATTAAAATTGAGGTGGGCTTCCCTGGTGGCGCAGTGGTTGAGAGTCCGCCTGCCGATGCAGGGGACACGGGTTCGTGCCCCGGTCCAGGAAGATCCCACATGCCACGGAGCGGCTGGGCCCGTGAGCCATGGCCGCTGAGGCTGTGTGTCCAGAGCCTGTGCTCCGCAACGGGAGAGGCCACAGCAGTGAGAGGCCCGCGTACCGCAAAAAAAAAAAAAAAAATTGAGGTGGTCTCAGACAAAGCATAAGACAGGTCTTTCTGCAGTTGTCTACTTGATTACAAAAATAAACATCATAATTAGACTAGTCCTCAGGAGGTGTGAGCTGGGTGACCTGACAGTGTAGTCCTCTCTTCCTAAGGCTCCTACTCAAGTGTATATTGGACACAGTCTTAGGGGGCAGAGTCACAAGGCAGAGGTCTTAGAGAGTAAGGAAAGGGTGGGGGTCAGGATGTGGTGGAAGGTTTGCCACATTGTGTATTTGTGTGTGTGTATATTTCATCTGTCTGTCTGCTTATTATATGTGCAAATATAAGCCTGACTTATTTATAGCAGCAGCTGGCAGCCCCATGCCCTTAAACCCAGATCTCAGTGTTCGGGTCAGAACTCGAGGAAACATGTTTCTTTACTTTTCTAGCTGTCGCCCTTCACTTTTCTCTCTCCTCCTTTCCTCTCTCCCTGTTGTGGTCTTGCCTCTCTCTTTCCTTCATTTCTGTTGCCCCAGCATTTTATCTCTGCTTTCTTTATTGCCTGCCTCATATTTCCTTCCTTTCTTATTCACCTTTCCCTGAACTAAGCATCTGGGAAGTTTTCCAGGAATTTGCTTTTGTCCTCCAACTATATGGGAGTGTAATGTGAAAACATTTTTCATCAAACCGGGCGAGACCTTACAACTTGAGTGGTTAAGTATGGTATGTACTTTCTGTGGCTCATTAAACACTTAAAATACTTGGGGGGGAAAAAAAAACTTGGACTAGAACAAGCTTTGCTTTTTAATGGACTAGCATTTGCTTTTTAATGGACTAGGCTTGTTCCACCTCTTTTATTGATAAGTGGACACAGTAGGTGTTAGTGCCAGACAGTTACTCCAGTAAAGGGGCGAGGGGCAACCTGGTATGAATTGAACGGATTTCCCATCAGTAATATCGGGAGATTGATTGCGACGTTGCCCTTGTCTCCTAGGATGCTGCTTCCCTCGGCTCTCAGAAGGGTGGGATCACCAAGCACGGTTGGCTGTACAAAGGCAACATGAACAGTGCAATAAGCGTGACCATGAGGGTAAGGAGGCCCATCACCCTGCTTTCCCCTTACTAAGCCCTTTTTTTCCTGTGGGTCTTGGAAATGATGCTCAAGATGAATGGGCATGCTGTTTTTTCTGACAAAAGTGACATTGTCTGGTGAGTGAGATGCCTCCCTGGTGATCGGTGATCGACCCCCACTGGTACAGCCCCATTTCCACCCGCTCCCCTTGTCACCCTCCAACCACCAGCGTGATGAGATCATCGTAAGGCTGGTGTGAAGGTGCAGTCGCCTTACAGCCTTTCTTCTCCGTATTGACTACAAAAGGGATACTTGGTACCTCATAGAACATCACCGAGGGGCTACACCTAAGCACTTTCATGGAGGTCTTCCTGCAGTAAAGTCAAGAAAAGCAAAAATCAAGGACTAAAGGGAAAATGGTTAAATTGGAAGGGGGTTGTCAAGAGAAAAGTAAAACTAGTGTAAAAACTATTCAGGAGAGAAGTAGGACCAATGAAAGGCCAGAATTAATAATAAAGAGAAACAATGGAAGTGAGGTAGGATGAGCAGGGGATAAAAGTTAAATCAGGGGAAATGCTGATTGTTGTAATCCTGAGGCTGGAAAATCGTCCAGTTCCGTGAGGCAGAGAACAGTTCCTACTCCGTGTGAGCAAGACACCCTGGGGATTTGAGAAAGTTTCCATCCTTCTGAGCTCCATCCCAAATTAGACTGAGCTCCATCCCAAATTAGAATTCCCTGCACTGCTTCTGGGTGGTTATGTAAAAATCTCTGATTCTGTGGGTGAGAAAAATGACCCAGGAATGCTTAGTGAACCAACTCCACAGAATTTAAATTCAGTAAAATTATTAGATGTGTTGGAGAGTCTTAACTCACCCAGTTACCTGGGGCGCTGGCCAGAATTAGATTTGTTTTGGAGAGAACTGAAATGGTTTTTTCATAGGGTGTACTTGTGAGTTATTGAGAGAGATTGTGGCTGTTTTCATCTTGAAACCATAATTATGTGTGTATTTTTCTCTCAGTCGTTTAAAAGACGATTTTTCCACTTGATTCAACTTGGTGATGGGTCCTACAATTTGAATTTTTATAAAGATGAAAAGATCTCCAAGGAACCAAAAGGATCAATATTTCTGGATTCCTGTATGGGTGTGGTTCAGGTAAATATGAAGCGAGTTTTATCGTTGAGTTTTCTCATTTGTAAAAGTACCATCTATGAATTAGCAGATTTAAGCAAACACTTCAAAAAATGGCAATATTCGTGGTAGAAGTGTAATAGCAGACTTAAAAATGAGTTAAAGGCTTGTTTTTCATCATTTTAGAAGATAGTGGGTACAACACACATGCAGAATTATGTCGTAGGAGGCCCGAGTGCTTTGCATATGAGTTTTTATGTTTAAAACCTGGCTCAGCTACTTTTTAAATTTAAATTTATTTATTTGTTTGTTTATTTTCGGCTGCGTGGGGTCTTCATTGCTGCACGCAGGCTTTCTCTAGTTGCGGTGAGCGGGGGCTACTCTTTGTTGTGGTACGCGGGCTTCTCATTGCAGTGGCTTCTCTTGTTGTGGAGCACAGGCTCTAGGCACGCAGGCTTCAGTAGTTGTGGCACGCAGGCTCAGTAGTTGTGGCTCGTGGGCTCTAGAGCGCAGGCTCAGTAGTTGTGGTGCACGGGCTTCGTTGCTCTGCGGTATGTGGGACCTTCCCAGACCAAGACTCGAACCTGTGTCCCCTGCATTGGCAGGCGGATTCTTAACCACTGCTCTACCAGGGAAATCCTCAGCTACTTTTTAACTGTGTGACCTTGGACTGGCTATTAACTGAAGTTTCTTCACATGCAAAATTCAGATAATGATAATATTTCCTTAATAGGGTAAGAGGATTGGATGAGTTAACTTGGAAATATTCAGAACAGTTCTTAGCATCTCTGGGATGACTTTTATCATGATAGTATCAATGGCACAGTGGTATATTGGCCAAGAGACTGGGTTTCAGATTCAGAGTGAGTTCAGATCCCTGCTCTACCCCTTACAGCTCTATAACCTTGGAGATATTTTTCAACTTCTCTGTGCCTCAGGTTCCTCATTTGTTAAATAGGGATAATGATAATACTGAATATGGTTATGGAAGGGATTAATCAATACATGTAAAGAGCTTAGAGCGGTGCTGGCACATGGTAAGCATTCAGCCAATATTAGGGTTGGGGTTAGGGTTTGTTATCATAGTGCTGTTACAGTTGTAGAGTTAGTCTTAAAAGTTATTTTAATTATACATGATACATGAATGTATTTGTATTATGAAATGTTAGACAGTACAGGTAGTGCAGAAGTCCCTGTTGACCCCCATATCTCCCTTTCTCAAAGAGCTACCATTAGCAGTTTGATGTGCCTCCTTCCATGCCTTTGTAGAATTGCCTTTGAAAGCAGGTTGGCAGTTTCCCCAATCTGTCTGTTCGTCCGTCCATCCACTCATCCACTCCCCTCCAGTTTTCCAGGAATATCTAAGGCAGCAGTTTACAAGGATACATAAAACACAGGCTAATATAAATATAAAGTGGTGTGAAAGGAGTCAGGGTAGGGAAGAGATGAAGTGGGATTAAGTTAAGGAAAAAGCATGTATTTTAAAGACCTCACTAACACCCGCTATGGTGGGTGACAAACCAGGCTCTACGCTTTCTAGCTTGGAGACCCGTTCAGTTGCACAGTGTCTGTAGATACAAACAGTCCAATTAGTCAGAAGCTGCCCGAGTAATCTCAGAATGAAGCCCATTCAGGCGTTTCTCTTGGGGGCCCTCATACAGAGGGCGCTGTGTGATGAACGAACAGTCTTCTTGACGGCTCCTCACAATAGACGCAGTCACCGTTATCAGAGAATTCTTCCTTAAGATGACTCAGTGTTCGCTGATGACATTAGCCCAAAGCTCGGTTCTCTAAGAAAGGTTTTGTGGGGCCAGTGTGACTAAGGTTAGAGACACAGCTCTGGTTTGACCCTCAGGTATACTTGCTTATGCGTTCACATGTTTACTTAAAATTAAATTGCATTTTCATCCAAATAATACATTCATCTGGTTTAAATGTCAAACAGTACAGAGAGGTAGCACTAAAGGCACAGTCCTGCCAGCATCACCTCACTTCACCTACTCCCCACTCCCTGAAATGGTCATTTTCAACTTTTTCCACTGTTTTTTTTTTCTTGGGATTTGCCTCCATATTGTTAGGTAAGGAGTGTTCGCTGCTCTTCATTCATCAGTTGTGGACATTATGTGATGCTAGAGAGGATTTTAGCTCCTGCAGCCCTCCTTCATGCTCTAAGCTGGACCGACTGCTTCCTCAGCCTCTGCACAGTCACCATCCTGGAAATTCCCTTTGCTGTCCTGGCTGTGTCAGATTCCTTGTTTCCAGGATCCCATGTCGTCTTCTTTCTCGTTTTCCTTTCTTGTTTTGGAGGAACACATCCTCCAGGAGCTTCCTGGAAATCATGTGTAAGGTCTTAATTTTTTGAGAGTTAGATGAAATTTACCTTAGAATTTGAAGGCGTTCCATTGTCTTCTAGATGCTTGTGTTGTTTTGGAGTCTTATGTTATTCCCTATTCTTCACAGTCTTCTCCTTATCTCTTATCTATGGTGACCTGAAATTTAGGTTATTGTGTCTTGATTTTGATTTTTTTGGTAAGCTTTTTTGTTAAGGCATGACATAAGGAGAAAATAAACATGTAATGAATGAGTTTTTACTGAGTTTAGATCTCTATTATCTATTTGTGCTGAGAAGTCTGTTCTTGTTCTGGAGACTCTGTCCTGCATGTTCTAGCCGCCTGGGTCTTCTGAACTCTGGGCAGCCTCCTCAGTTAGCAAGACTGTTGGACTCTGTTCAGGCTCACCTTCCTGGGTCCAGATATGGCCTCCAGGCAGGAAGTGATGAGGTGATGGTAGGGCTCACCTCATCTATTTCCTTTCTATCAGGGATCACAGGGCTGCCCTGATGGTTGCAAAATACCTAAAAACAGTTGTTTCATCTATTTTGCCCAGTTATTTCTAGTAGTTATGTTGGGAGAATAAGTCCAGACCTTGTTGCTTCATCATGGTCAGCATGGAAGTTGGGGGTCCAAACTCAGCTGGCTACAGGGGCCAAGCAGATAAATTAAGTGAAAGAAGAGGCCTGGGTGTAAAGTGATAGGAAATGCTGGGGACTGTGACAAACTGGAGCACAAGTGGTCCCGTTTAAAGGGGCAGCTGATGTGCTGGGTGGCACTGCCAGCTCAAGGTTGCCAGCTCATCTGGTTCAGGAAAACCAGAAATACAAAATTTTAGTTAAATCTTGGTATTTTTAGTTACTGGTGACTAATTTAAAAACAAACAACCCCCCCCCCAAAAAAACATTGTTTTTGGTCCTCTAGTGCAGGACCAAACCCTAGATCAAGGTGATAGCACCACTTAATATTCATTGAGAATTATTTTTGCATCAACAGCTAATTGGCACATGGCACTCTCAGCTTGTAACCCAAACTCAGCTGAAAGCTGCCACTGTAGAAACCAAATTATATCAAAGTATGTTTATTCACAGCATAAAGGAAGGAGTACCAGAGCGAATTGTCAATGACCGTGAAGTAACTTCTTGGGTGGGATTGCCAAGTAGGAGTTCCATTTGGATTCTTAAGCTGAGAGACCTTTTCAGTTACATTTTAGTTGAGTTTTCTGGCATTGACTTTAAAAAAATGTTTAAAGCAAAACTAAATATATTTGGCAACTCATTTGGAAAGTAGCAGTAATTACTTTTGTTTTATAAGAGTTTTGTTGCCTGTCTTCAGCAGAGTATAGGTGATTTACAGTACGGAGTCCCCAATCACTCAGTCTCTGGAATACATTTCGGAATCTAAAGTTCTGGCTTCAGTGGCCATCCCTTCCTTCATATTCTTTTTGCAGGTGTGGCTGATGGTGTTTTACATTTAACGAATTGTGTCTAAGGCTTCAATATGTTTAAATAATTTGTTTTTATCTCCACATCTGTTTGTAAGCTCACCTCCAAAAGTTGAGGCTTAAGTATTTCAGGTTTTTTTTTTTTAATATTGCTTTTGGACATTGTAAAAATATGAGCTGATTAAATGCTATGAGTTCAAAGAAATGCCTATGCTAAAATTTAAAACTAGACCTGAAAAGAATCCAGTTACGAATCTTGAGCCCTAAAAGTATTTTAGAACCTTGAAGTTGATTACACTTATTTTGCAGATAAGGAAACTGAGGCTCAGAAAGAGGAATAATTCAGAATCAAGGCCTAATGCTCACCCTACTTTTAACTTATTTTCATAGTAATGAGTAGGTGAGGAGTGCAGGGGAGAGAACTCCTTTCATATCTGGCCTTTGACCCCTTCTCTGACTCTTTCTGTGAAGTGAGGTGTGAGGCGTTGTGCACAGTGGTCTGCATGCTCTGCTGGGAGCAGTTCTCTCCTGAGAACCAGCTGCAGAGGTCACAGAGGCGACTTTGGGAGGGCCACCCTGTCCCCGAGACATTCACTGAGAGCCCCCTCAGGGACTGCGGCTAACCAGCTAGAATTTTAGTGGGCGAAGGCTCTGCTCGGACGCCGCACATTGGTGGGAATTTGTGATGTCACGTCCCTCAGCCTGTAAGTACCAGGAGTCTTGTGTCATGTTCCTCGGAGCTGAACCTCTATCTAGTGCAGTCACCAGGGCGATTTTACCCACCAGGGGATGTTTGATAATATCTGAAGACATGTTTTGATCTTCACAACTGGGGGGCTATGCTACTGGCATCTAAGGAGTAAGGCCAGGCTGCTTCTAAACAGGCTACAGTGCACAGGACGGTCCCCATAACAGTTACTGGCCCCAAGCGTCAATAGTGCCAAAGTGGAGAAACCCTGGCCTCGTGCACATTCATCCTTCGTCATTTAATGCACATGGACTGCGGTTTTTATACTTTGAGTAAGATACCCTTTCACAGGCATAAAAGCTGGAGGCACGAGGGAAGCTGGAGGAAGGTAGACATGGTGTCTAAATACCTTTTGGGCCTCATAAATGATGAGAAAGTTCCAGGTAAGGAAATCAGACATATTGATAGATAATGGTTTGCTTTTAAAATGTGATACCACATACTACTTCATTAAAAAAGATAGGAGCTAGAGGAACTGAAAATTTTCAATGAAATTTCATTCATTCAGATATTTTTCAGGAGCCTATTATTTGCCAAGCAGTGTTCTAGAAATAGGGATGTAGCACTGAACAAAAGAAATCTCTGCTCTGAAGAGCTTCCATTTCATTGGATGGGACAGACAACAAATAAATATGTAAAATGTGTAATGTGTCAGATGGGGAAATAAAGCCATGAAGAAAATAATTCAGGGAAGGTGGATACAGATGGGGGTTTATTGGGAAGGGGCTTGCCTTTTTAAATAACTTGGTCCGAAATGCCGATGAGATAGTACCCATCAGCAGATAATAAAGAGAAGAATTTTTAAGGCTGTTCCAGTTCTTCTGAAATGTGTCTCTTTACCCTTTTTCTGTTTCAGAACAACAAAGTCAGGCGTTTTGCTTTTGAGCTCAAGATGCAGGACAAAAGTAGTTACCTTTTGGCAGCAGACAGTGAAGTGGAAATGGAAGAGTGGATCACAACTCTGAACAAGATTCTCCAGCTCAACTTTGAAGCTGCAATGCAAGAAAAGCGAAACGGAGACTCTCATGAAGGTAGGCAGGTATAGCTTTCCCCAGGTGCATGCACACTCTGCGGGTGTCTTCTGTTTTGCCAGAGGGCACAGGAAGTAGCTAGATTACTGCAGAGGTACATGGAGGTGGGACAGACGTGAGCTCCTTAGAGATAACCTGTCAGCAAAGATTTTGTCCCAGTAGAATGTCCTACCCTGACATCATTTGTATAATGAGAAGAATCACAGCTTTGGAGGCAGAAAGGAATACCTGAGTTCAAGTCCCAGCAATACCATTTTTCAGCTGTGAGACCTTGGGCGAGCCACTTATGTTTTCAGAGCCTTGGATTACTCTCTTGTAAAATGGGAATCAAAACAGAACTTGCTGGTCAATGGGAAGATTAAACAAGATAATGTATCTCAAGTACCTGGCATAGAGTCGGCACTTCAAATACTAATTATCGTTTTTATTGTTATCATTAATCATATCCTTTGGAATTTTCAAGTCAAAGTTAGGATGGGCAGAAGCCACAGATTAAATTGGTTGGGAAAATCTGGCTATGTTCTTGACAATTCATGTTTTATTTCAGGCCCTTGGACAGGTGATTCCCAACTCTGGCTGTGCCTTAGAAGTCCCTGGAGACTTTTAACAAGTACTCTTTCCTTTGTCCCACCAGAGATTCTGGTTTAGTTGGCCTGGGCTGGTGCCTGGTGGGTGTGGCCATGTGTGCTGCTGTCCATAGCCCTTGACAGTTCTGGTTAGACACTGTCCGTGCTGCTCCAGCCATCAAATGTTCAGCTCTCACCACTGGGCCTGGCATCAGCATTTTTTAAAAGCTCTGAGGTGTTTCTGTTTGGTATCCAGAGTTGCAAACCACTGTGTGAAAGGGCACGTAAGAGAAACGGCCTTCCTCCTCTTGTTTTAAATAAAATGCTTTCAACTGTGAGTGACTTAGGTAATCTGTTTTGCTGTTTTAGATGATGAACAAAGCAAAATAGAAGGTTCCGTTTCCGGTTTAGATAGCTACCTGCCTGAACTTGCCAAGGTAACATCATCTTAAATCTTCTGCTCTTCATAGAATGATATTGAAAGGATTAACAAATACATTAGAGTAAATTATTAAAATCATGGTGTAGTTACTGCTATTTTTTGACTTCAGCATTTGGTGAGGTGAAACACATGGCTGACTTCTTAAGTCGGATTTGAGTCTGTTTTCCAGAAAGTGCCTTACAAAGTATTCTCTTTTTGTTATTCTTTTTTTTCCCCACATAATATTTAATGCCACATTAGAAGTATTGAAGAAATAACCAAGGTGCACAGGTAAATGTTTCCATAGTAACATGTTACTTAATATGTTCACACATACGCTTCCCCTATTCAAGTTAATAGAGACAATTCCAAAAAGGATGGATAAGTAATAATCTTGTTACTGAACCAAAGAGGGTTGCCTGAGTTATATGAATTTTTCCCGGGTCAGTCTGAATGAAAAAAAAAAAAAAAGTTATACCTGTTTTTTATAATCTTGAGAAACTCAAAAAGTTACTGAAAAGCACGAAGATCAAAACAACCATATTCCCACCACCCAGATTCAACACCTGTTACTGTGTTGTCTTTTCAGCTTCAACATTTTTTAAAGAAATAAAAATATCAGTTATACTTGAAATTCTTTTTTAAACATCATCTGTATTCCATTCCCTTCTTCCCCCACAACCTGGAACCACAACCAGTTTTCTGGAAATACTTCCATTTGATTTTCATATCTTTACCAATATATCTATCGTAATAATATGTGGCTGTGTTTTGTACGTTTAACATATTATATAAATGCTAACATATTATTCTGTACTTGTTTTTATTTTTAAATTAGCCTTGTTTTTGAGATCCATCCAAGTTGGTATATAGATCTAATTCATACCCTTTATTGCATTGTGTAAGCATTTTATTTTAGCAGTTCTATTATTTCCAATTTTTTCTATTACAAACAGTGCCACAGTGAATA
Organism: Pseudorca crassidens; assembly: GCF_039906515.1. Classification (NCBI taxonomy): domain Eukaryota; kingdom Metazoa; phylum Chordata; class Mammalia; order Artiodactyla; family Delphinidae; genus Pseudorca; species Pseudorca crassidens. Next base: position 12,418,998 of record NC_090313.1, read on the forward strand.
TCCTTGTACTTGCCTCCTTGTGTGCATCTCTGAATAATTCTTTTTAAATGAGAGAAATATCCTTGTCTTCTTTGGCCCTTTATATTCTTACTCTGTTATTGCCTTTCTATTCTTTTGTGTGTGTGTGTGTGAATACAGTGAAATAGAGACGCTACACACCCGTATCTTAAACACTGTAATAGAAAACATGGTTTATCTATATACCATTATAAATAGACTAGCATTCAACATTGACCTTTACTTTAAGACAACATAGCTGTTCTAAAATATAAAATCTCCCTCCCTGGCTAGGACTTCAGAGCATTGTTTTTCTTTAGCACTTGACTGTTACCACAGTATCTTTTTAGCACCTGCCTATTAAAGCTAATTTTAGTGCTACCATTGTAACCTCCTTCTAGGCTGGGAAGGGTTTAGCTTGTGTGTTTGTGCTTTCATGTTATGAACTTCTGTGTGTCATATTTTGCATTGAGATTCGCTTTTTTGTTATGTTTTGGGGTTCATGATTTCTCAAAGCAAAATCTCTGTTGAAACAGGTAATATATGTAGTGCAATCTAGAATTTTAAAAGTTAACTTTCTACACTTACTGGGTGAACACAGTGGATACCTAGGAGAAGAGTCATATTATTTGAGCTTAATGTTGATTAATTAGAAATGTTTTTTTTCTTGTGAAGACAAACAGGAGTTGTGCCTTCCTTTCTTCTCTCACTGCCTACTACTACCTGGCCTTCAGAATTCCTTGATCCTAAGACCTAAGGAGATATATATCACATATATTTATTCTTTAAAAATATATATATATACATATTTATAAAACATATTTGAAGATGTTTTTCAAACTGGTGGGTAATGACCAAGTTAGCTGAAGCTATTTTAGTTGGTAAAAAGTAATTAAATTGGTCTAATTAAATTAAATTAATTGGTTTCAATCTCCATTTCTCATTTACTTTTAAATTTTGTCTTCTTTTTTTATTGAAGTAGAACTTACATAGAGTAAAATGGTCAGACCCTAATTGTATAGCTTGATGGATTTCACGTTTGTGCACCCACATAACCCCCAACATATAGAACATTTCCAGCACCTCGGCAGACTGTCTTGTATCCTCCATCCCAGCTGACGTTCTCGTTGTTTTGACCTCTATGACTGTAGATTAGTTTTGACTATTCTAGACCTTCTGAAAAGTGGAATCATACATATGACTCTTTGTGTCAGGCTTCTTTAGCTCAACATTATGTGACCCAGAATAAAAAAATGGATAGAATTGAATAGAGGATAGTAAAGTGCACTGCCTTTAATAATGATAGATATTATTTAAGATATATGTGTATATCATGCATATATCATATGTTGATATATATATGTAGAAAGAGAGTGAGTGTGTTTGTGTATGTGTGTGTTGGGTTGTGATGTAAATGTATTTCTTAACTGTGGATCATGGTCAGAACCTAAAAAGTGCAGCATTATAAGGGACTTAACTGTTGTTTCCCGCCCCCCGCCCCAGCTCTCAAGTGTTTTTAAACTATTTTAATTTAAGAAGGTAGAAAAAGTGCAGAAGGTAATTTTTCAAAGAGAAAAAAAAAGAAAATTAAGGTGTGCTGTTATTCACCAGCATGCTGCCATCCCACTTGTGGGGCAGGTGTCTGTTGGTGATGCCTCTTGTCCGCCTGCTTGGTGGCAGAAGTGCAGTGTGAGGGGCTCAGGCACCAGTGTGCCTGGCTCTCAGCCCCTTCATCATCCAGGGCCCCGAGTGTGAGTGGTTTTGACTATTTATAACCCCCTCCAGTGTATCTGGGGTGGGATCATTTGTACCTGTTAAAAAAGGAAGGAGGTTGATTGATACCTGGTCATCCTGATTTTAGAAGGAATGGATTCCAGAGTGTGAGATTGAATAGGGGTGGGAGGGCGTGTGGGAGGGGGAGGGAGGCTCGAGTTGCACAGCTAGGCAAGGAGGGAGAGTTTAGTCGGGGTGAGGAGGTTAAGAGGGCAGTACCAGGGAAAGGTCCATGGGGAGATCAGGCCACAGTTACATCAGATTGCAGAGAAAGGACTAGAACAGTGGGGGCAGGCAAAGGTGTAATTTAATGGCAGGCTCCACTCAGGTCAACTCCTCTTTCTGCTTCATTCATCCTGTTGCCCCAGCTTTTGTTTTCCACTGTGACGGAAACATAACCAAACAGGATATGAGCGACAGGAAGTTGTTTTAGTACAAAAATAGCTGGTGTCTCATTGTGGAATGTGATGGAGGGGCCCTTGACATACAGTAGGAGTGATATGGAATTAGGTTTTCAGAATATTTTGTATGTTCTTGGCCCTTTTGTTGCTTGTACATTTAGTACTGAACATCTCTATTGTTTTCTTATGGGGACACACTGTGTATACCCTAAAACCTGTTCTTTTCCTCCTATTGTCTAAAATGGAGCCAAACATATGTTTGTTCTAAACGTAACAGCATTTATAGTATCAGAGTACACAGTCTTATAAACATTTTTATGAAATAAACACAAACTGTAGTCAAAGTTAGTTAATTGATTTCTTCCCTACAATGTCAAGGGGTAATATGATCATGTGGTAAACCCGACTACTATTTATTTGATAAATATTTTTTTCTGGTTACATTTACCTTAGGTAACATTGAAATGAATATATATATATATGTATGTATGTATATATATCACCTCCTGTGTAAAGGTAGTATGAAGAAAACCCTCATGCTCCCACCTTATATTTTCCTCCATAGCTTTTCTATTTTTGAGCTCTTTGTGTACTCAAAAAACAGCTGCTCACTCTTAATTTGGCCTCCCCATGTGGTTCCTGTTGAACCAAAATTGCTCCCATTCTGTTACCTTGTAACTTCTTTATAGTGAATGAATTTACCTTTCTTGGTAAATCTTCCACAGTTGAACACAGGCTAGAGTCTGGTGTCTCAGACTTTATGGTCTCATTGAGGTTGAGTGAGCATCAGGAGGCCAAGTTCAGCAGTACTTGTCAGAACCCAAACAGTTTCACAGACACCTTCTCTGAGATTTTAAACCACATCTGTAATAAATGCTTCCTTCTCTGTATCCTAATCCAGAAAATTATGTCATTGTGTTATGATACAAAGGAACCGGCTAGGGTTGTGTTTGTGAGGTCAGCTGGCGCTCCATTTCTTGGGCTTCCTTATCTAGAATGCTTTATTATAGCTTTGTGACACAGAGGATGAGATGATGGTCCCTGGGAGTTAGATATCATGGAAGTAGTGGAAACAAATCATGACGGCTCTTTAAGTTAAAAGTATGTATTCTGGCTTCAAAGGATTTTGCTAAGTCTTCCTGTTTGCAACCCATTCTGTTTAAATGAGCCAACAGTCAACACAGTATTTTCCTGACGAGCCGTCCTCAAAATATGATGCTCTGGCCTTCGATTGTTTTCCCTGCTCAGAGATAAACTGAAGACACAGGGTATGCCTAAACTTTATGGTAGTTCTTCTGGAAACTCTTGAATGTTTGGTTCATAACTGCCTCTTAAGACAAGGAAGAAAACATTGTCAGGGTGTATCATTAGTGATTAAACTTAGAGAATACAGGAGTGGGGGGAATAGCCTTTGTTTTAGACAAATCATTCTCTTCTGTAGTATCTGAGAAGTGTCCGTTTTTATAGAGAATGGCTCTGTCATTGTCACTTTTCTCTCTCTATTTTCCTCTATACTGAATTATTAGATGGGCAGTGGGTAGGACCAGCAACAGGGTTTGGGGAAGAACCAGTTGGGTTCTTCCTGCATCTACGGTATGGACTGACCACAGGTTATTTTAAGAGCAGAGCTGGTCTCTGTCACTTTGAGAAGTGCTGGATGGCATAGTCTGTGGGATTTTTTTTTTTTTTTTTTTTTTTTTTTGCGGTACGCGGGCCTCTCACTGTTGTGGCCTCTCGCGTTGCGGAGCACAGGCTCCGGACGCGCAGGCTCAACGGCCATGGCTCACGGGCCCAGCCGCTCCACGGCATGTGGGATCTTCCCGGACCGGGGCACGATCCCGCGTCCCCTGCATCGGCAGGTGGACTCTCAACCACTGTGCCACCAGGGAAGCCCTGTGGGATATTTTTTTACAGCTATGTTTTGTGGGCTCTTAGACTGTGAAAGTACTTATTACAGGAATTTATTTTATTGTCTTTACTAAAATTTAAGTGAAAATAAATGTACTTGCTATAATAAGTAAAAATATTCAAAGTTGTATAAAGAAAAGTTCATCTTTTCCCTTCAACCTCCATCCCCAGATTCCTGAGAGCACTGATGTTATTAACCTGTTATAATTGTTTCTTTACCGAACCAATTGCTCATGGAAACATTTACACATATGCAGTGTTTTTAGTTATTTTTAAAAATATGCTCATGATATATATATTACTCTGAAACTTGTTCTATTACTTAAAAATTTTTCATAGATGTCTCCCTGGGGCCATAGAGGATCTAGTTCACTCATTTTCATAGCTGCATAATATTCCAAATATGGATACTGAACACTTTATTCGGCCATCTCCCTATTCATGAGCATCTAGATAATTTTCAGTTTTTAGCCTATACAAACAGTGCACAATAAACATCATGATGTATTTATAAGCTGAAATACTCATGCTCTTATTTCTGTATGAGGAATTCCCCAAGGTGGGATTTCTGGGTCACAGTTTATTGTGCTTTTAGTGCTTTAAATATTGCCAGGTTACTTTCCCAAAAGGTTGTAACAATTCATATTCCCATTTCTCTGCATACTCACCAGAGGAGTGAAAAATGATGTTTCACTGCTTTAATTTGTATCCCACTGTTTTAGTAGTGGTATTTTTCATATTTTTGTATATTTATTTGCCATTTGGTTTTCCTGCTCTCTGACTTGCCTGTTCATATTCTTTACCTATTTTGTTCTGGTCTAATAGTTAAAGAATCTGGGCTCTGAAGCCAGACAGCCTCAGTTAGAAGCCAGGTTTCTGCTTAGGGTTGTGAATTTGGGGCAAAGTATTTACCCCTCAAGCCCCAGTGTTTTTCTCTTAAACAAGGATAATAATAAGACTTGCCTCCTAAGTTTGTACCAAATTTAAATGTGCACTTAGGATAATATCTAGCATAGAGATGTTGGCTATTATCAACAAATATTTGCTTTTATCATTATGATGCTTTCAAATATTTATTATTCCCTGGCTCTGGGGGAAAGCCCTGCCCTTCCCGAGCCACATTTTCTTACTGCCTAGGTTTTACTTGGTAATTCTTTCAAACACTGTTTATCAGGCGTCCCATCTGTTTAAAGCACTCTGGGCCTTGGGAAGGATGGGAGGAGCTTTAAGAAGCTGAGCCTGCTTTTCATCTATCTCATAGAAGAGCTGTCAGTGTGCGCAAGGTGGATTATAAGCTTTCACGTTATTTTTACATCTAACGTTGTCCCTTCTTCCCCATTAAACGGTTTTTCTAGTGAAGAATATATCCCTTGGATATTAGTGGCAACATCAGGATACTTTGAGTCTATTTTGGCTAGTTGTTGATTTTCTTTTTTTCTGTTAATGTGTCTGCATCTCTGTTTGTCTTCTAATTATATAGAGCTCTTAGCAGTCTTTCTTGCTTTATTCATTTCTCATCTCCTACTCCACTTGAGTCAACAAACATCTTTCAGAAAGACATGAGGAAATGCATCTACGTTAAGAACCCATTGCTGTGCTCCAGTGTCTGAGATCATAGCGTTTGCTCTTGTTGAAGGACTCAAGCAAAAATTCAGGAGAATGTATTACTGTTGGTGGTGGCTCGCAGCACCTAGTACCGATGTTTTTGTTAGGAAACGCCATGGGTTGTATACAAAGTAAAGCAAATTCTTTGGGTTCAGTTAAGTGTATTCTACATGCACGTGTTCTGGCTCTTTTGGTTTGAAAAATTAGGATAAGGGGATGGGCAAGATGGATTTAAAACATTGTCCTACACACCCCCGTCCCCAGCCACAGGCATACCCTGTCCTCTGTGAGCATGAGCCGATGATTTGTAGGAATGCCCCTGAGCCTCCAGAAGCCTTAAAGCTGCAGGGAGAGCATCAAGATAAACTTTGTTGTAGAAGAAGACTCGAGCCATCATCTTGTTGAACACTTCCACTCAGAAATGAAAATAGAGTTCAAGGAGGCTAAGTGGCTTGCTCAAGTTCATGCAGCCAGTTAACAACTGAACAAGAACTAGAACCCAGTTTCTTAGCTGGCATTCTGGTGGTCATTTCATTCTGCTAGATGTAGATAGTTTGTCACATATGGTCAGGGTAGAGTTTGGGTCATTGCTAAGAACCTGTTACAACAACTACATGGCTGAGAAAATTAAGATGCTTTATTTCTCATTGGCCGTGATTAGAAATGTAATAGTAGACCTCTTTAAGCCACCAGCAGAGAGGACAAGAGCCCTCTCCCCTGTGGCTGTCACCACCCATTATGTGCTGAGATGTGACTCATGGTCTTTGGGCAAAGGAGCAGATGAGAGAGGACATTCTATTAAGAACTATGACTGCCAGGAAGAACAGGATATAGATTTAGAGGCATCAGGTGTGGCATAACGTGGCTGGAGATGACTTCTATCTTGTGAATGTCTAAGAAGCTCCCTCTTCTCCCTGTTCCCATGTCCCACTTCTCCAGCCCCCATCTCTGCCACCATGTCTCTTTCCCTGAATGACTTCTCTTCTTCTGTCCATCCCTTCAGTGTTGGGGCCCCTGGATTTCTGTCCACAGACTCGCTTCACACTTTCCCCCAGGGACTCTCACCCACCCCCAAAACTTGCATCCTCACCTCTATGCTGATGTTCTCCTGGTCTGTAACTCCAGCCTTCCTCCCCACCCTGTGCTCACGTCCCTTCCTCCCCACCCTGTGCTCAACACCCTGTGTCTACTGGATGTTTCCGGTTAGAAATCCTGCAGGCACCTCCAGACTCTACCATCTTCTCCACAAACCTGCTCTTCCTCCCAAATTAGTGGATTGTCCAGTCAGCAGGCCAGCCAAGCTAGGAAGGTGGGATTTGTTATGGGCCTTGCTGTGAGACTGGGAGCCTGTTGTGATAACTCAGGAGAGACCATGTGGACCTCCTAGGGACCTTCAGCCCTACCCGAGGGGTGGATCTAAAATGCAGAACTGGTAATTTTATTCCCTTGATTAAAATATCGCAGGATTTTTTGGATTCTGAGTGAAATCTCCAGACCTTACCATACAAATCTGACTCATTTCTCTACTTTTTTCATCATGTACTACCATTCAGTTGTAATGAATGACTTGATCATTGCTCAGGTGTGACTCGTACCTTTATACCTGTAGTACCTCCTCTTAGAATGCCCTTCTCTCCTTTTCTGGCCAAATGTCCTTGTCATTCAAGATGGGCCTTCCTCTGGGAGCTCTTTCCTGGCGGCCACCCCTAGTGCAGGTTAGCTCACTGTACGTACGATTTCTTTTGCCATTCATATTGCTGTTTATTTTCTGTCTTCCCAGATGGTGTTCCTTGGGGATAGGAACTGCATTTCATTCATGTTTGTGTCCCTAGCTTGACATAAAATATGTGCTCATAAATATTTATTGAGTGAATCAGCAATTCTCCCCTTGCTTGCTCCCGACACCTATGGCTGTCCTTCAAGATACGCCACAGTTTTCTTTATTCCACCATCCAAAACATATGCCTTCCTCTTCCTTTGCTTGTACCCTCAGTCTCAGGCTGGACCCTAAGTCCTTTCTACCCTTTGGGCTCATTTCCTCTCTCAGTATCTATCCTTTCTGTGCATCCTTTTCATTTGGTCTGAAATGCTCATGCTTTCCTCCTTTTTGCTATCTGAATTCTACCCCTTCATTCAAGGCTTGTCCCCTATTCCATGACTTTATGAAGCTTTTCTTGCTATTAATGCTTAGTTATTCTCTTTTGCTTTCTTTGCATTGGTTTTGGCTGCAGTTGATTATCAGCTTCATACGGGCAGGGATCAAGTCTTCTCTTTTTACCCCATAGCACTTACATTGTATGCTACATACTGGATAGCCTATCCTTGTTCATTGACATGCAGGTGACCCTCCAAGATGAGAGCAGAGCTGTCTGGCAGTCTGGCTCTTCAGGATGGGGTAGCTTTCAAACATATTTAGACATCTCTGTAAGAAAAGGGTTTTTTCAATGTAATTTTTGTTTTCTCTTTATCTTGTTATCAGAGTACCAGAGAAGCAGAAATCAAGCTGAAAAGTGAAAGCAGAGTTAAACTTTTTTACTTGGACCCAGATGCTCAGGTAAGAACTATTTTAATATTTAAACTAGTTGAAGGAAAGAAAACCTTTGTTAGATTATTTGTTTGTTTGTTTGCTTATTTATATACTTTGGATAACAAGCAGTATAACAATATAGAAAATTCAGGAGAAAGAGGAAAAAATAAAAACAACCTGTAATCTCATTACCATAGCACAACCATTGTGAATATTTGATATTTAATAGATTGTTGAAAATTGATTTATCCAAAGACACTCTCAAGTCTATGAAGAACATATATAATTTACCCCCCAAAATCACCATCAGAAAATAGCAAGCATCGCTACAGATGACCAGTAGACTGTGATATTTTCTGACTAGCCCAGGCTCAGTTCCAAATACAAGCCTTGCAGTACATGAGGTCCACATCTGTGTCCCCAAAAAATCCAAAACACGGCTTGGGAGGGCCTCCAGGGTTGCCTACAGATAGGGCTGCTTTGAGGGGCCAACTGTTCTGCTGTGTTTCCTCCCATATTTTCCTCTTCTTCATTTGTGGTCTTTTTATAGAACTTCTTTTAACCATTTATCTTTAAACATAAGTATTTTTCTATGTCTCTTCACAGACTTCATAACCGTATATATACACATATATATATATATTTGCTTTTTGATGATTTTTTGTTTATTGTGGTGAAATATGCATAATATAAAATTTACCAGTTTAACCATTTTTAAGTGTACTATTCACTGGCATTAGGTAGATTCACATTACTGTAAAACTGTCACCACTATCCATATCCAGAACTTTTTCATCCTCTCAAACAGAAACTCTGTACCCATGAAACAACAGCCCACCATGCCTCCTTCCCCTCACCCCCAGTAACCTCTATTCTACTTTCTGTCTCTATCAATTTGCCTATTTAAGAAGTTCATATATGTGGAAGCATACAATATTTGCCTTTTTATGTCTGGCTTGTTCCACTTAGCATAATGTTTTCAGGGTCCGTCCCTGTTATAACTTGTGTCAGAACTCCACTTTTTATGACTGCGTAATATTCCATTGTATATATACACCACATTTTGCTTATAGATTTTTCTGTTGATGGACACTTGAGTTGTTCATAACAATAATTTTTAAGCTCTGCATAATGATCCATTGAGTAGATACAGCATCATTTATTTGACCATTATTATATACTATATAAATGTATAAAATAGTAACACTTGTGAGTAAATTAAGGTATATAGCATTTCCATATTTTAAGCAATTTCCTTAGGATACATTTATTATGGGATTTTTCTTTTTTTTTTTTAGTGAGAGCATAATACATTGATATATTTGCATTTTCTTTTAAAGAAGCTTGACTTCTCATCAGCTGAGCCAGAAGTGAAGCCATTTGAAGAAAAGTTTGGAAAAAGAATTCTTGTCAAGTGCAATGATTTATCTTTCAATTTGCAATGCTGTGTTGCTGAAAATGAAGAAGGACCCACTACAAATGTAATTTTCCTTTTAAAAAATAAAGATTAAAAAACCTATTCAGAGGTTTCAGATGTGCCTGTTGCAATGCAGCTGGGACATTCAGACCTAGTTCCTGGTATCAGGGCGGTGCGGTGTTAGATCAGGGTGCCGAGGGTTGTTTCGGCTGCCTGGACAGGATGTTTGTGGTACAGGTGCCGAGGCTTGTTTCGGCTGCCTGGATAGGATGTTTGTGGTACAGGTGCCGAGGCTTGTTTCCGCTGCCTGGACAGGATGTTTGTGATACAGGACAGGTGTGGAGGCTATTGCTCTTTAGCAGTAATTTATAGCAACAATCACACGTAGGTCTAGTCATTTATTCTCTGATAGCAGCGTTCTTTTTTCCTGACAGTTTGAGCCATAGTGATGGTCTGGATTGTTTTGTTTTGTTCAGGTCGAGCCTTTCTTTGTTACTCTATCCCTGTTTGACATAAAATACAACCGAAAGATTTCTGCCGATTTCCACGTGGACCTGAACCATTTCTCAGTGAGGCAGATGCTGGCCACCACATCCCCGTCTCTGATGAATGGCGGTAGGCAGAGCTCGCCTGCCCTGCAGGACATCCTTCACGAAGCCGCCATGCAGTATCCGAAGCAGGTGGGGGCAGCGTGAGCCCAGCGGTCATGCCAATAAGGCTTCTTTTGCACGTGCTCTGTAAATACGTAATGAAACTTTGTAATGCACAACTGGGGTAAATGAGACGGTTAATTATATTGACAGCATATATAATGAGACAGTAAAAGCAAGCTGAAAGAGAAGAAGTAGTTTTTGATTTCTTTTTTCTAAACTTTCTGCTAGTTGCCTCCTCCACCAGATAGGCTTTTTGATCAGATGATGAACTGTTGATGAGTTAACCAGTTTGGCCCTGGGTGCTTCTGAATAGCTGTACTGTGTCAGTGCTCTTGGCTGCTTGAGAATCTTTCATGTTGATGGGATTAGTTTAATGTGGCTGTAAATTCTGCTCATGGAAGAAAATCTTTTGTTCCCTAGGGAATATTTTCAGTCACGTGCCCTCATCCTGATATATTTCTTGTGGCTAGAATTGAAAAAGTGCTTCAGGGGAGCATCACCCATGGTGCTGAGCCCTACATGAAAAGTTCAGACTCTTCTAAGGTATGGATGACCTGCATGCTTTGTGATGATTAACAGCAATCAGAAAAAAATGCATATAGAAATGCTTAAAGAAATCACAGTTAAGCCATATTTATGTTCTAAGAGATGTAGACTAGTCTCATAGATTGTCTTATAGTTAACCTGTGTGTCCAATTTTCAGTGAAAAGTAGTTCCATGTGTAAATAAAATACTTCATTTGCCTAGACTATCCTGACATCCTGAAATAATTGGCAAAGGAATTTCCAGCTTAGTAGTAAACTTTCTATCATTAAAAAGTACGTATATTGTATTTAAATAGAGTTCATTCCACTTGTTGGCATGTCTCCAAGGTCCTGGAATTATAAATTTGGGTCCATTTACACTTAAATGTGAGACTGGAGACTAGGAGGTGACCTGGCTCGGATGATCTAGCCGATAGTGTCAGCAGATTTTGTGTTTTGTCAGGTGGGGTGGGGCTACGGTGGCAGAGGTGTTGTGACATTAGGTGGAAGAGGGAAAGGAAACGTACAAGATGTATGTTTGGTGTGTTTTCATTACTTTGGTGTTTGTTCATTACCTGGGGAGTGCCTAGGTGTGGACATACAGTAGAGTTATTGAATATTAGAAGTCATCTAGGCCAAGAATACCTTTCACACTCCCCAGAGCTGAGGTTTATGAAGGTTTAGTTACCTGCTCAGTGTCCCACAGCTGGAGTTGCCAACTGGCACTTGACTGTCATTTTCTAGCACATTGAGCTACCTGGTTCCAGTCAGCTGTTGAGTGCTGTCCTGTGCCAGTTTTACAGTACTTTTAGTTATTTAAAAAGAATTTTGTATTAGTGGTCATCTGAGACCCTGATACATTGACATGGACTGGTCAGCAGTAGGAGGGGACACCCCAGAGGCTCTAACTGGGGTTTTCTGAGTGATTCAGAGCTTCCTGTCTTCCTCTCTTTGGCCACTGTACATCACAGGTGTGTCCACCAAGATGCAGGACGGTTTTTAAAGAACAGGTTCCAGGAGTCAGAGACCTGGGTGCTGAGCTCCTAACTAGCCTGGATACATCATGTCACCTCTCTGGGCCCCAGGTGTTCCATCTGTAGTTGAAAGATGATGTTGCTACCCCCCCCCACCACCTACATACGAGACAGTGCTATGGGTGCTAAATCACTGATGCATATAGGAGGATGTCATTATCAATTATTACAGCTCCAGTCAAGGAGAAGCCCATTTACCCAGGCACATGGCTTCAAACATATGCCTTTCTGGCTGATAAAAAGCAGAGTAAAATTTGGTCTCTGGAGAGAAACAGTTTTATTTTTAAAATCAAGTCTGTAAAACCTTGGATGAGAAGCTCTTTTAGTTGTTTGATGGTTTGATTAATAATCAATGAATGCCCAAGATAAGATCTACTCCCCCGCCACGTATGCATCACATTTCCAAGTTTGGTATGCACCAGCTTTGCTACTTCTGCCTGCCACGTGCATGGTTTGAAATTTGGCAGCTGACGCTGGTGTGAAAATCACATACCCCCCAGACTAGATGCCACACTTTCCAGGGTCCGTTGAGCATCTGTTGAATTTGCTCCTGCTTCATTACTTATGGAACGTAAGGCTCAGCCATGCGTTCACACCTCCAATGCAGTAAATTAAAGCAGAGATTAAGACTCAACCATCTCATATAAAAATAGGAGCTTCGGTAGAGATTTTGCTGAGGGATGATTTTTTCTGTATATCAAAATGTCTCTTCATGTTTTCCAAGATGGTCTAGAACATCATTTGGAGGAAATTATTGTTTTGGAGGAAATTTTTAGGAGTAGTCTCTGTAGGTGTCCACCACGAATAGATTTTCTAAAAAAGAAAGAAAAGCGGGGGGAAACCCAAAGGGCAAAATTGAGTTTTTCACTCTGACTTTTATATATATTGTGTTCCATTTATACCCTCAGTAAGTCTGAGAGTTCAGTCCTCGTTCACTACAGGTGAGAGTGAAACTTATTTGAGGCCTGTTTTGGCTTTAAATTGTACGCAAATATTGCATTTTACTCCACAACATAGTCATTACTGTTAGAACCTAAAAATAATCATTTCTACCTGAAAATGTGTAAGTAAAAATGGCCACCCCAGGAAGGCAGACCATTTACCCTATGATCCCCGAGTCCCTGCATGGACATGCCCCACTTGAAGAAGAAAGGGAGGGGCTGGATGAGCTCCCGACACCTGTTTGAATCGAGAAGTGTTTTCCAAGTCATTCATGAAGGCAGCAGTTCCCCCCCACGGTTACGGTAGAATCATCATGTTTAGTAACTGGAACGGATAATAGCAAGTCTAGCCCAAGCTCTTCATTTTTCGGGTGGGAAAGTAGAGCCCAGAGAGGTTTAGTGCTCTAGACTCACACAGCTGGTTTCAGTTTTACTCAGAGACAGAGAGCTCTATTGTTGTCCTTCTGAGTCTTCTAGATGAGCACTTCTCAAACCTGGCGCACACAGATCACCGGCGGTCTGGTCAGAATGCAGGTTCTGACTCAGGAGGTCTGGGGTGGGGCCCAAGACTCTGCATTCGTGACAGGCTCCCAGTGGGGCTGCTGCTGCAGCTCTGCAGAGCACACTTTAGTTCACAGGCACTAGGTCACATTTCCCAAAACTGGTTTGACTCCGATATACTTAAGTAATGTAAAAGACCCTTCAGCCCCCCGCTCTGACTCTGAATCAGTCACACCTTGTAGTGCTAGCAATGCAGTATTCCAGAAGAAGCAAATTTGGGGAAATTGGGTGTCATCTGCTTTAGCAATAGGGGTATAGTTGATGAATAGACCTGCCATGCATACATAGGCCAAAAGCAAATCTGCTTCCCTGTGCACTATAGAGTTAATCCAGCCACCCGCAACAAACCAAAATTAGTCATTAGAAGTGAAAGTAATGGTAACTTATACCTAGAAAACAAGAACATAGTGATTGAAAACACTGGCCTAACTTAAGTCAATACCTGTAATGTCTTAATAATGAATATATATCCCCCAAATCTGGGGAGTCTGCATAAGTCAGTACACATTAGGAGTCAGGAAAGCTTAGTATTTTCATTAGTATTCTCATTTAAACTCTAGTAATGTGATATATTTTGGCATGAATACCAAGTATTAGTAATTATTAATAACTCAGTGGACTCATAATATATAGCCCTTAGTCATGAAGAAATAGAAAGGCCTATGAAATGGCATGCTTGTTGCCTGTGAAGACCAAAGAAAAGACATACATTTTGGAAACAATTTTCATTTGATAGTCTTTGAAAATCACTGCTAGGGAATGTGAGAAGCAGAATACTCTGCACTGAGTATAAATCCAGCCACATTCACTGCAGTAAGGTGTGCTTGTCCATGCATCTGATACTACCATAAGAGGTTGTTTAGTCTGTGGGATACAGTAACTCATGGTTTTATTCTGATGTCTTCAAGGTTGCTCAGAAGGTGCTGAAGAATGCCAAGCAGGCATGCCAAAGACTAGGGCAGTACAGAATGCCATTTGCTTGGGCAGCAAGGTAAGGAGAACATCTTTTATTCCTTTTATATGGATACAGATATATGGAGATAGATAGTAGACAGACAGACAGACAGACAGACAGACTGACCTATTCTGTTTTTTTGTCCAGAGACAAAGAGGATTTAAATATGTAAAACTGAAAAATAAGTAAGCTCCATATCTGAAAAGTCCTTTACTAGAGACACAGAGAGGAGAGACGCTAGCTGGAGGGTAGCAGTGTTGGCACTGGCAGGATGGACAGGAGTGTTTGTTGCAGAGCAGGGATTCCAGGTTCCAGCCACATGCCTCCAGCTGGGAGTGGGTGGCAGCCCAGTGAGGCCTGCAGATCCTCTTTATTTGTGGTCTCTATTTCTTAAGCATTTGGCTGTGTATGTTATTTCCTAAGCACAAGCCATTTGCTGGAAATGTTTTCTATGTAAATTGAGTTAGTTGTGTTCATTCTCATAAATATATGCCATGTCTTTAGATAATGAGATTTCTGTGGGCTATAGCCAGTGGAATAATAATTAGTCTTCACATAGAAACCGGAGTCAAGTCATGGATTTATTTTGGTCATTTGGAAACAGCTTAGACATGTTGTTTTGCTATTTCAGGACGTTGTTTAAGGATGCATCTGGAAACCTTGACAAAAATGCCAGATTTTCTGCTCTCTACAAGCAAGACAGCAATAAGCTATCCAATGAAGACATGCTCAAGTTACTTGCAGACTTTCGGAAGTGAGTCTCAAGGCCTTACTTATTTCCACACCTGAAAAACAGAAGTTGTTCAGTGGAAAGGGAGAAAGCAGGAGCAGTCTTTTCAGTTGCTCAGCTCATACACCAGGGCGTGTTGGATGAGCATGGAACTTTTCCTCAAGTCCTTGAGCAGGAAGAAGGGGTTTAAAGTCGTAAGAGTTACCTGGTTAATTTGAATTGTATAAAGAATGTTATTGGTGGTGCTGTGAAGGGTTTGTTGGGTAGAGATGAGCCCAGGGAGGAAAGAGACAATTGAGGAACCTTTGGCAAGAGGTGGGCAAGGACTCAGCAAAGCCATCGCAAGTGGACATAGGAAGAGTAGGAAATAGGACTAGTTCACGTCACGTTAGACAGGTGCAGTTACTGGGTCTTGGCTTCCTGATTGGGTATTAGGGTGGAAGGAGAGAGAAATGGGTGGTAGTCTCAGGTAAATAACTCCCAGTTTTCTGACTTGCACGATGGAGTGATTCGTGGTACCGTTAACTGAATGGGTGATGGGGGCAAGGACGGTAACTCATCTAGTACTTAACAGTTCACAGGCATTGTTCTAAGTGCTTTACCTATGTTAGTGAGGATATTTGTTTCCTAGAGCTGCTCTCACAATGCACCACATATTGGGTGGCTTAAAAGAACAGAATTCCAGAGGCTAGAAGCCTGAAGTCCTGGTGTTGGCAGGGCCACGCACCCTCTGAGATCTCTAGGGGAGGATCTGTCCTTGTGTCTTTCATCATCTGGGAGCCCCAGGCATTCTTGGGCTTTTGGCAGCATAACTTCAATCTCTGCCTCCCGTCTTCACACGGCTGTCTTCCTGTGTGTCTCTGTCTATAAATTTCCTTCTTCTTATAGGAACACATCATATTGGATTAGGGCCTAATGACTTCATCTTAACTTGATTACATCTGTGAAGATCCTGTTTCTAAATAAGGTCACATTCATAGGTTCTGGGGGCTAGGACTTCACCATCTTTTCAGGGAACACAATTCAACCCATGGCAATAGGGCAGAGAGAGGCTGAGTGAGGTGTCCAGCACTGTACAGCTGGTGGCAGTCAGGGGACTGAGGATCTGGGCCCTTAACCACTGGGCTGTTCTGGTGCTCCACTGTAAGAAGTTCACTGCTGAACCCATGACGCGGATTTCCGTTGCTAGGGACGTGGGTTTTACAATTTCTCTGGGAAAATTCTGGGAAGGAGACAGAGCTGAGGGTATTAATGAAATCAGAAGAAGAGCCAAGAGCCAGCCAGTAACTATTCTATACCTTAGGTGCCTTTCAGTCTGATTTTTTTACTTGAAAAAAATGCATTTCAAAGTAACTATATAAGTTTACCTAGAATTCAGAATGGCTGTTTAGCTTTCTTTAACTTCATTTTCACCTTTTTCATCTCTCTCTTGTGTTTTTTCAGAATTCTAAATAGAGTCATAATTAACATCTTTCAAAAACCTTTACTTATTGGTAATGGGTAGTGTATTGTTATACATACTGTGTTGTCATAGAGTATTGTTAAGTTTTTATTTGATTTTCAGGAAGTTTTCAGCCTTGCTTATAGAATAAAAAAAGTTGATTTTTAAAAAAAAACTCTAGTCACCTTTAGTTAAATAGATTACAGTTTTCTCTCACTGGCCTACCATGCTATTCTCAACACTCATGATGTAGGTCTCTGTGTACTCACTTAGGAAGGTGAGCTCACTGTATTGCTAAGGAGGAGAAAGTATATCTATGTGACATCATTTTTGTAAAGAAACTATTTCATATATTTCTTTTTTGTATATAAATGAAGAAATGGATAGGCGAACAGCTAGCTAGATGGAAAGATAGAAGGACATAAAAATAGTCATTTGGGTTATACACCAAATGGTAGTCATGGTTATCTCTGAGGGATGGGTTTATGGGTGATTTTTCACCTTCCCCTTTGTAGCTTTCCATGATTTTACATGAACTTTTTTTTTTAACTAACATTTACCCATATGTTCCAACAAAACAGGTAGTGAAGTTTTTTGTGTGTGATGGGGGTTGGGAGCCCTGTCTCAGAAGTCACTGCCTAGGCTGGTTAGCTTGAAGCTCCCGCCACAGTGGCTGCTCTTTGGGGGTGGCCCCAGCTGAAGGTCTGGCTTCCTGGGTGGAACCTGGAGGGTGGAACTTCACAGATTCATCAATCAAAACATGATCCGAGCAGAGAGCCTGTGACCAGGCAGCAAAGAGCAAAGCCTCCACTGGTCCCGAGCACAGGGTGGGTTCTCCCTGCACAACAGGCCTTCAGTAGGAAGGGTTTGCTGGGAAGAGTGTGGTCCAGATGGCCAGCGAGAGACTCAGAAACCCGAAAATAGAGACCCAATGCTGTCAGCAGCAAAAAATGCAGTGGCATGAGGAAAGCTGCTGTCCTTTTTCAGTAAGCGTCCAAAGAAGTGCCCGTGTTTCTTTTTCACAGTTGAGTTAGGGGAGTGGAGGATCCCTTTTTTCATTTTTTAAAAAACCTTAGTGTTGCTCTTTTTCTTTCCTCTTTGTTTTCTTTTCTTTTTTTTTTTTTTTTTAACAAAGAATAATCTCATATCAGTGGCTTGGGCACCAGCTTGGATCCAAAGCTATGGTTTCTGCTCCCATGATTGTCTCAAAATGTCATTTGACAATGGATGAGAAAAGTGTTCTGAAGCTGCCCTAGTGTCTAGAAAACAGCTGGCAAAGCTCATCAGCCACTTTGCCCCTCTCCCTTGTAGTAATTATGAGAGGGGACATTCCACGATTTAGTAAGAAAACAATTCTGTCAGATAGATAGTATTGCTAACATATGTGCTCCGGGAAGTATCTATCCAAGAAGAGGGATATGGTTTTTTATGTTTGTTTGATTTGCTGATGGCTGTGTCTTGTCTTATTTCTGCAGTGCATCTGAAGGCAAAGTATAAAAATAGAACATTTTCTTTAAAATGCAGACCTTTTTTTAATGCTACCATATTAAGTAGTTTAGGTAATAATACTATAAGGGTTTCTGCATGAGGCTTACATATTTGTGTTTATTTGTACCTCTCTATTCTGTGTACCCAAGTTTGACATTATTATTGTTCGCAGCCTAATCCGTAAGTCACTTCCGTGATGGGAGATCTCAGGCAGGTCACTTGGCCTCTGTGCTTGAGTGTCCTCTTCTTTTTTTGCGGTACGTGGGCCTCTCACTCTTGTGGCCTCTCCCATTGCGAAGCACAGGCTCCGGACGCGCAGGCTCAGCAGCCATGGCTCACGGGCCTAGCCGCTCCGCGACATGTGGGATCTTCCTGGACCAGGGCACGAACCCGTGTACCCTGCATCGGCAGGCGGACTGTCAACCACTGCGCCACCAGGGAAACCCGCGTCCTCTTCTTTTTAAGGGGGGATAATAATAGCCCTGCCTCCTAGAACTGTGGGGGGAATAAGTGAGAATGCCTGTCAGGGTGATTCCTCTCACCGTGAGCACTGGTCTCATTCCCTGTTCCTTCTCAATACGTCTAGACCCTCCAGTTTTCAGTAGACGTTTGTATACATGCTACGGAAGTAGTTGCCATCATATATCTTAAATAGTTGACAGTATCTGCTGGATTTTTGGCTTCTTGAAGATGGGAATCAGATCCTGTTTGTCTTCTGTCCACGGTGCCTAGTGTAGTGCACATTGTAGCACAGCGTAAACACTTGATAGATGCTTATTGAAATTTATCATAGACATAAGTTCAGTGGTTTTGTTTAAACAAAAATATCTCAAATTTCTTTCAATCATATATATATATATATTTACGTGACAGAAGAGCTTTTAGGGAATATTTCCTTTTACAAAATGCAGTTAGAAGAGTAGACTCACACCAACAACACACCCAAGCATGTCTGTATTACCAATTGATCACTTTAATGGATCAATATAGGAAGTAGGGAAAGGAGGGCCAAGCTCCAGAAACACAAAGGTAAGGACACCAACCCTCTTGGCGTGGGATGACTGCTAGTTTGTGATATCATTGCCCTTTCCTCTGGGGGAGTGGTTGAACCAGCAGGAATGTATGGGCAGTGGGAAAAGAAAACCTTTCCTTTTCCCAAGAGAGGGAGTTTGAGCCTCACTCCTAAGTTCACATGTAGACAGAAGCCGTTTCCAAAGGCCAGGCTCCGTACATGCATCTCCATTACACATTTATCTAATCAGTGAAGTTTTAAGATGGGTTTTCATGCTCAAGCATTCTTTTACAAGTTTTACATAGAATGTAGGTACTAATTTTTAGCATTAAAAAAACCTCCAAACTGATTTCAGATATGAGAGAATTCTCTTTGTGCAACACATGCTTGCGCACACAACCCCCCCCCACCCCATCACTTTGGAAATGCACATATGAAAGGCTGTAGAATTTTTGATGTGTGTGACGTTTTGATCTCTAATAAGCCAAGTTCAATAAAAATCATAAAGTTTTGAAATAGGATTAAGATTATGTTTTAAAAAACTGAGTTGGTAGAAACAGCTTCCACAGAGTCCCTGTGCTACCTGATATGGAACTAAGCTCAGATCGGTGCTTGCTTGGAAATGAATGGAAATAATGCCACTACAGAGTAGCAACTAGAAGTAAAAGCTCTCAGTAGAGGGAGGAAACAGAAAAAGAAGTAAGTATAGTTAGACATAGAAGTAAGTAACACATCGTAGAAAGAGTTCCAGTGAATGAAGATAATTTAATTAAAATTTGTTGCTTAGAAATCCAAATCTCTCAAACTTACATGGGCATGATGTCATAGTGATAATCAAAAAAAATCTTGAAGAAGGTGTATATTTATCCACAGGTAGAAATAACTAGGAAGGGGTGAAATATAGTACTCTCGAGTACTTATTGTACATTTAAAAGTATCATTTACATTAAACATAATATTTCTGACTCAAGGAAGCAGATGCAACTCTGTAGGTGTCTCTAAGATTTTGTCAACACAGAGTTTTATGGTATGTTGCAGAGTTAAGTTGCTCAAATGACGAGGTGGAGCAAGGCAGTATACGTCAAGAAAATTTATACCTGCATAGAAGCCCCCTGGTCTGAGGGATGATGCCCCAAGAGCTTTGGGTAAAGGTGAGGGAGGCTCTGGTGGAGTATCATTGCGGTAGTTAACAGTGCTTGGGAAGCCATTGACAGCTCCCAGGGAATGATTGTCGAAGGCACAGTCTTCCTGCTAGAAAAAAAGGGTATTGTGTTTGTGAACAGATCACACAGTGGCACAGGGACAAAGTATCGGGGTAGTGCTGGACGGTACATGGACATCTTTTGGCCAGCAACCTTTTTAACTGAAGGCAGAATGATGAATATCTGTTGACTTGCCTTCCTGACAGTTACCTCTCTCAGGAGTTCAAGGAATTGTTCATTTAAACTCAGATGTAAACAAAAGACAAGTGGAAATGAGAGGAACCCTGAGAGAAAGTGATTGTGTAAGTTGGAGCTGGTGATGGGCAAAGATGACTATGCTCAATGTAGGCTGTAGTCAGTCATATGAAAGCAAGAATTTGAAACTGTTAGGGACCTCCTGGTTCAGATCCACAATACCACAAGATATATTTTAAGTTACATGTGAGATTGCTTAAGACAACAATAATGTCTGAGGAATCATAAAATCAGGAGTTAGGAACTTTTCAAAACTGGGAACAAAACCAAATGCTGAATCTTGGCCACTGAGCTGTGCTGTTTCTTGCCAGTGTTCTCAAAGACATTATTAAACAGGTGGCCGATGAAGAACCAGGAGGCAGTGTTCTGTGTTCTAGGAACAAGTCACGTCACGTAGAACAAGTTATCCTAGCCAAGTTTCTGCTTCTCTGTTTTTACTTGGGTTGCCACGCTGGTCCAGCAGAGGAATGCAAAGTGTATATTCTAAGGTGACCGACGGGTCAGAGGAGTGTAGCGCATGTGAGAGAGTGGACAGTTGTTCAGTGCTGGAGTGACCAGAAGCCAGGAGGCGTGATGAGTGGCTAGTATCAGTCTGGCGATGGGCCTCTAGAGGTTTGAGAAGGAGCTGCTTCTTGCAATATTCTGTGCATTATCTTCATCAATGACTTTTATGAGAATGTAAAGTGCTGATGAATGTCTTCATGACATAAAGCTGTTAGGCATATCTAATACATTAGATGTTAGAATCTGGATTTAGGAGGGCTTTGATCAACTGGAATGACTCGATCATAAAAAGATAAAATTTCACCGAGACAAAAATCAAATCCTGTTCTGACTTCTAAAAACATAATTGTATAAATACAGGATGGAAACATATAGCACGATAGTGAAGCATATGAAAAAAAAATTAGGGAGTTTAGGTGCTTGTAAATTTAATGTGCGTCACTAGGGTGGCGTGACTGTTTAAAAGTAATAGAATTTTGGCTGCATCAGTAGAAGGGTATATTGCTCAAAACCAGACAGCTGCTCTACCCCACCTGGGCAGACCACACTGGGCCTTATCTATGCAGTTCTGGGAGCCATGATGTAAAGGGGATGTTCTTATGTGAGAGAAATGGCATTGGAGGGAGATGCAAAAGGACTGAGAATCCAGGACTTCAGGAAGGTGTGATAGCTGTTATAGATGGTTAAAAGTGTTACACAGAGAAACATAACTAGGCTCCTTGATGAGTGGAAGCTTCAGAGAAGTGAATTTTACCATGCTGTGACGAAGAGCAGTCTGGGTATCGAAACGGCTATGTTGAAGATTTCCATTTCACTAGGAAGGGCTGAGGCAGGTCAGGAACGTCACAGAGGATATTCCTGTATTGGATGGAGTCAGACCAAATACAAAAACCAGGCATCTCACTGAGTACCCTCTTTGTATCTGGCATTTCACTAGACATTGGAGCCTAAGATGGCTTCTGAATTTTCATGAATCTACATGAGCCAAGAATGTATGCTGAGGATGGAATGGTTCAGGAAAACTTCTGCTATAACATTTTGCTAATATTCTTATCTGGACTTGTGGTGTCCAGCACAGTAGCCACTAGCCACGTGTGACTATCGAGCACTTGAAATGCAGCAGGTCCTACTGAGATGAGCTGCAAGTGTAAAATACACACCTGGTTTCGAAGAATTAGAACGCACTTTTTATACTCATTACATACTGAGATAATATTTTTTAAATGTTGGGTTAAATAAAATATTTTTAAAACTAATTTTTACCTGTTTCCTTTTACTTTTTTAAAATATAGCTATTAGAAGGTTTAAAATTACTTTTATGGTTTGCATTATATTTCTCTAGGAAGTGCTGCTCTAGAATTCAGAGCTAACCTAACCTGTTTGATTTTTCTCTTCTTTCGTTTGTAGACCTGAGAAGATGGCTAAACTCCCCGTGATTTTGGGCAATCTCGACATTACAATTGATAGTGTTTCCTCAGACTTTCCTAGTAAGTGTAAGTTCTGTGTAATAAACAGACAAGTTTTTGTTTGGTTTTTACTTCAATTTGTTTGTTTTTAATTTTTTTAGATTATGTCAATTCATCATACATTCCTACGAAGCAATTTGAAACGTGTACTAAAATGCCAATCACATTTGAGGTAGAGGAATTTGTGCCCTGCATACCAAAACACACTCAGCCATACGCCATCTACAACCACCACCTTTATGTTTATCCTAAGTCCTTGAAATATGACAGTCAAAAGTCTTTTGCCAAGGTGAGTGCAAAGATTGAGGTTTTATTTTTGATACCCAGCTCTCTTAGGTTTTGGCTTCTCGTGTTCTTTTATAGATATTTACATACTTTGGCTTTTTATTTTCTTTTTTTTATTATTATTTAACTATCGCTGCAGGCCAGAAATATTGCTATTTGCATTGAATTCAAAGATTCAGATGAGGAAGACTCTCAGCCTCTGAAGGTTTGTATTTTATGTGCTCGTAGTTTTCCATTTTAAAAATGCAGTTGCATGATATTGTACAACTAAAGGGATTTAGCACATTTTAATTGACACAAACACGAAATATGTGACATCACAGAATATAACCACATATGCTGAACCTTACAGAATTTGGAATAATTGAGTTCTTGCTCTTAATTGATAATGTCTGTTTTGTTATACTCTTTAGGGAGGGGGTTTTCTTAAACATGTTCAATTCAGTAAACATATCATGCACCTAACTTGAAAATGTTTATTCTAGTATGTAATAATAATAGTAGATTATTGGTGATGTTTATTGAGTGCTTGTTATATTCCAGGCTCTGCTCGTAGAGCCCTATAGGTAATTAGGCTCCTTTAATGCTCATAACAGTCTTTTGAGTTAGGAACTATTATTATCTGAAATTTTTTTAGATGAGGGAACTAATGCACAGAATTTAAGTGAATCGCTCAGGGCCATACATTAGTGGAACCGGTGTTCAAACCCAGGCATTCTGGCTCCAGAGCCCAAATTCTTTACTGTAACTGTGTGGAAATGACTTTCCAAAAAGGGAAGGAGATAAAGATGCAAAGAATATAATATAGTTTTTGCCCTCAAGAAATTCACAGTTTAGTGGGAAAGGAAGTCATGGAGGAAAAGCTCCTGGCACACAGAAGGTACAGAAATGGTTTTTTGGATAAAACTGAATAATTAGTATAAAAAATTGCCGAGGGGACACAGGAAGGAATGAATCATTTCTTGAAGGATGCATGAGAGTTTGCTTGCTGTACATGGGAGGGAAGGTCGTTCAGACTGAGGGTTTGTGTCAGCAAAGGCATGGAGGTGAAAGTGAGCAGGCGTTGTCCAGGGCATGGAGGGGTGGGGGAGGGGTGGGGGAGGGAGTGGAGGGGAGGGCTGGGAGATAAGCCAGGGGCGGGTAGGATCTAGGAGTAAGAGGGCTTGTGGGTCTGGAGTCTTGTAAGCAGGAGAAATCCATCAAAGGTGGCTTAGTTTATGCTGTAGGAATGCTGCTTTCTTTACAACACATCTGTGTTTAATTTCTTACTCTATTAATTGAAGACTGGTGTCTCCCTTTGCTAATTCTTGTTTTAGTGCATTTATGGCAGACCTGGTGGGCCAGTATTCACAAGAAGCGCCTTTGCTGCAGTTCTACACCATCACCAAAACCCAGAATTTTATGATGAGGTAAGTGAGGTTTTCAAGAGAAAACCCAGTTTAACCAGTTTTAAGGAAAACTCCACTTTCTTTGCCTAGTAAACCAGAATTCAAGAGAAGCTGCATACTGAAATTACAGTAATAGAACTAAATGTTGAAATATTTATTTGACATAAGTTTTCTAATTATAAAAGTAACATTTATTATAAAAAATAAGAACTTGGAAAATGCAGATAATATAGAAAAGAAAAACTCAAAATTCCTCCCGTATCCCTACCACAATTAATATTTCCGTTCAAATGCATACTTAAGTATAGTTAAATACTTGTTGGACCTGAGAATCTTCCTTTCTTATTTTTGGGTTTCCTTATGTAGAATTACAATGCAGTTCAAAAACTACTATGTGAATCCTACTTTTAAATGTTTAAACCTGGTTTTTCATTATGCCTTGGTTGTGTTAAGTTAACGAAGTGGTTTCTGTCATGAGTTTTCCAGTTCTTTCTAGAGTTGAAATACCAACTCTCCTGTTTTTTGGTCAGTGAATGTTTTTAGTCCATTCAGGCTGCTGTAACAAAATACCACCAACTGGGTGGCTTGTAAACAGCAGATATTAATTGCTCGCGGTTCTGGAGGCTGGAAGTCTAGGATCAGGGTGCCAGTATGGTTGGGTGAGGGCCACCTCCCAGGTCACAGACTTCTCAGTGGTGTCCTCCCATGGCAGGAAGGGCCTGGGAGCTGTATAGGATCTCTTACAGGAGCACTAATGCCATTTATGAGGGCTCCATCCTCATGCCCTAATCACCCCAAAGGGCCCACCTACTAATACCATCACCTTTGGAGCTAGGATTTCAACATATGCATTTGTGGGGGACACAAACATTTAGACCAGTACAGTGTATTAAGGATCCATTTCTTCCTTAGCACAACTTTACAGCCTCAGCTCTCTTTAACTGCAAACGTTAAATCAGTTTGGAGAGCAAATACACGTTTGTACCTGGGTGACACGTTGTTGTTTTGGAATATAAAAAAGATTGTTATTTTGTCTTCCTTGCAGATTAAAATAGAATTGCCCACCCAGCTACATGAAAAGCACCACTTGCTGTTCACATTCTTCCACGTCAGCTGTGATAATTCAAGCAAAGGAAGCACAAAGAAGAAGGATGTTGTTGAAACACAAGGTTTGAATTTCATCATTCCTTTGATTGTTCACAACTTACACATCAGGTTCTTAAATTTTGTCTTGATTCTGAATTTGCATCCTTTTGTGAAGGTGATTTTAGATGACGTTTGTAAGGATAGCATGCCTGGCTCACATACGTCCATTTTATAGGAGATAATTTTAGAATTCTCATCCCAAAGAGGCCAGCGTACATTATAGACGCTGTTCTGCAGAGACTATATTCAGGGTCTTCTCAGTTTCTTACTGATTGGTATTAACAGTTCTTAAAGATCAGGCAATTTAGTAACATGGCTGTCTTCATACATTTTCCTACACTTACGGTGATTTTTTTTGTTCTTTATTTCAACAGTTGGATATTCCTGGCTTCCTCTCCTGAAAGATGGAAGGGTGGTGACTAGCGAGCAGCACATCCCTGTCTCAGCCAATCTCCCATCCGGCTACCTTGGCTACCAGGAGCTTGGGATGGGCAGGGTACAGTACTTTAAGATTGGTTGATCACAGTTCCTTCAGAAAGCATTAAAAATCAGCTAAAACAACAGTAACACACAAAAGCATGCAGTGTTTTTGCCAGTCCCACATTTTGGTTTTAGTTATTCATTTTCAAGTAAACTTAGGCCACTGGAAGGCAGTGCTGTTAACAGTTATCACAATCTGGAATTACAGTTTGGGCATTTTATAAGCCCTGAACTAGCAGTACTTCAGCAGGGAAATGGAAACTTGGAGGTACTGTATGAGATGGAAGTTTGTCTCTGAAAACTAGCCGTGCTCAAATAAAGATAGGTTCTTAGAGTCATGCAAATGGTTAGGAATTGTCTTCCAACTTATTGTAAGTCTAGTAAGCATATCTCTCACCCACATGGTAGTCCACTCTGATACATTTCTGATTCATTAGAGCTTGAATTTTCTCAGATTTCTCCAATTGGTTTGTTGGTTTTATATTCTTTTTAGCCATCTTAAATGTTATAGACTTCAGTTTTATAGCATGCTTAGTTAAGATCTGTTCTGTTTCATTGTGAATGGCTTTTAATATCTCTCTGCATTTAAATAGTGCCAAATTTGGGCCCATGTTATGAACAAATAGTTAAAATATTCCAAAATAAGGGTAAATCATATAACATTCAGTTATTATTCCTAGTCTGAACATGAGAAAAATAGAGGTTTCAGAAATAAAACTAAACACAAACAGATGATGGACTCTTTGCCTGTGCCAGGAATACTTACTATCCTATTTACTTTATCTGGTACCTTATGCCATGACTTTCGGAACCCTGAACTCAAGTTTGGTTAAGTCATTGGTAGTATTGGGAGTCTTTCCCTCTCAAATGGACAGTAATTCATACAGCTGCAAGTACACAGAAAAGGTAGCTTAGAATATCAGGAAGTAGGCAGAAACTAGTACTGGTTGCATTCCTGCTGTGAGCCAGGCCTAAATATCAAGTTACTGAGGCTGTCTGGCCTTCAGCACCTCATCAGTACCTTCACTGAAGATGATGTTTGAAGCTAATGTCACTAATCTGTTGGGATGTTTCTTCCCTCCATATGTTTTCAGCATTATGGTCCAGAAATTAAATGGGTAGATGGAAGCAAGCCACTGCTAAAAGTTTCAACTCACCTGGTTTCCACAGTGTATACTCAGGTAAGCGCTGTTCCATTAGAATTAGCAGTCATTGCTTTGTGAATGAGTTTGTGTGATTTTTTGGCAAAATAAAATCCTAATTGATATATTACATAGATATATTTTCACTCTATAAGTCCTTTTTTGAAGAAAGAAAGTGCATATAAGGTGCTCTCATGTAATGATATAAATGAATAGTACAAGTAACATTTCTCAACAGTTTTCCTCTTTTGTTGGAGGATCTTTGAAATCTTTTTTTAAATTTATTTTTATCTCTTTGATGCTTTCATTTTTATATGATATTTTATAGTCTAAATAAAAGATACATGCTGCAAGAAGCAAATACTTCTGTTTCCACAGCAGATATGCTAATAAGCTTTCATTTTCTTGTCTTCTTTTATCTCCCCAGGATCAGCACTTCCATAATTTTTTCCAGTACTGTCAGAAAACCGAATCCGGAGCCCAAGCCTTAGGGAGCGAACTTGTAAAATACCTGAAGGTATCACATAGCTTTCTTAGTAACCCCTTTTTAATGAGTGTACAGTAGGTTGGGTTTTTTTATTTGGTGGTGAGTGAGGCTGCTCTTAGCTAGATGCCCTCACACTGATGGCATCTATATGGTTTTAGATAGTGGGAAGAAGTGGACTCGGAAATAATACCACTGTGATGTTCATTCCAGCCCCACATATCCTTTTCTCAGGCTGGACCTAAAACACGTTATTCCGCATAGAAAACCACCCACTTAGAGGCCCTCCCTGTGAGTGCTCACTGGGTGCAGAGCACAGTCACAGGCACATAAAAAGCAGTGACTTTAGTCCCACTGTTAAGTAACTTCTTATTCATTGTAGGGGACAACATAAACTTGGTGAATGCATGCTAGGTGGGCAAAAAACCCAGAAATGATGCACATAACCAACTCCAGCTTTGGGCAGGCTGGGGGGCTCCTGGAGTCATGGCGCAGGGAGAGCAGGAGGGTTGGTCTAGGGGAGTTTCACCCAGAACGTGATTCTAGGGGAGCATTTCGAAAAAGGGCAATCTAAGCATGGGGACAAAATAGAAGAAATGTGAGAAGTGGAATTCGTTTGATTTTAGCAAGGAAAATGGAATGGGGATTCTGAAATCACTGCTCCAGGTCCCCTTTCAGCTATATCATAAGAGCCATGTGACTTGAATAAGAGCCTTTTATTCATTCTCTATTGCTGCTGTAACAAATTACAAAAAAATGGTGGCTTAAAACAACACAAATTTGTTTTCTTACACTTCCTGTAGGTCAGAGATCTGACATGGGTCTCACTGGGCTAAAACCAGGGTGTTATTAACAGGGCTGAGTTCCTTTCTGGAACTCTAGGGGTGAATCTATTTCCTGTCCTTTTCCAGCTCCTAAAGGCTGCACTCATTCCTTGGCTTGTGGCCCCTTCCTCCATCTCAAAGCCAACAATGTTGCATCTCTGAGCATTCTTCCCCCCACTCTCCTGCCTCCCTCTTCCGCTTTTAAGGATGCTTGTGATTACTTCAGGCCCACCTGGATAATCCAGCAGAGTCCCCTGTCTCAAGGCCAGCTAATCTGATTAGCAGCCTTAATTCCCCTTTGCCATGTAACACATTCACAGGTTCTGGGGTTTAGGACGTGGACATCTTTGCCCATTAGTCTGCCTGCCACTGTCTCCATTTGTTTAATTTCTTCCATCCTTATTTGGAACTAAGTGGAAACTTCTTGGGGTTGGTTTACTTTTAAAAAGGTAACATGAACTTTGCCATTCCACGTCTGTAGAGCCTGCATGCGATGGAAGGTCACGTGATGATCGCCTTCTTGCCCACCATCCTAAACCAGCTATTCCGTGTCCTCACCCGAGCAACCCAGGAGGAAGTCGCCGTCAACGTGACACGGTGAGAGAGGCAGAGAGAGGTGGATACTCTTCTTCCCTTTCAGTCTGTCCGCATCTGGAGCACAGTCATACGTATTTGGGATGCAAGTATGTGTTGAACATTATAGTTAAGAAATTTCTTTTGATCCCATATGCGGGGACCCCATCTGATTCCTTGTTTCCTCGTTTCCTGTGGTGCCAATAGCACCGTCATTGTTCTACTACTACTGTGATAATAATGAAATGTTTCCATTTTCACATTACTGTTCATTGCTTTATTCATTCCTGTGATGTGTAGGGTCATTATTCATGTGGTTGCCCAGTGCCATGAGGAAGGATTGGAGAGCCACTTGAGGTCATATGTTAAGGTATGTAAATGAAACTGCCCCGGTCATTTAAATCTGTGGCTCTCCAATTTTCCTTCTGAGGACTTACTTTTTTTAATCTAGTCATTTGGGGATGTATTTGGGATGAAACTTAACACCTCTGCTTTATCTTCTATGCCTATAGCTGGTGCTTGCACCTGAACGCGGGGAAGTCCAGAGAGGGGCAGCCATTCCTTTATTTACTTAATTTCATTCTTTCAGCTACATTTCGTCTTTTTATGGGTTTTGCAAATAATGTGACCCAAATGACATAGAAATTGAAAGATGGGAAGGTTAGCTGTGGCCACCATCAAATTAGAAGACTATGAAGGAAAGTAAGAGGTGCCGTTAGGATAAACATCAACAAGTTTGTCATTTACATACAATATTTCGTGAACATGGTGGCCTTTACTGTTCTCAAAAGTTACACGTGTTCTATGTAACCTTCGACACCTCTGTGAATTATAGTTATGTATTAGTTTAAAAAGTAAAATTGGGGTGCTTTAGGGAATCAGTTCCTGAGTGTCATGCGACACATTGCTTAAAGCCCTTGGGAGGTGGAGTTCTGGGCTGGAGGAACCACCAGCTGAGTCAGGTGATCCACATGTTTTGATGGGCTCCCTGAAGACACCCTGGGCTCCCTCTTCCTGTCACATGACAACCACCCTTCCCACCTTCCGTTTCCACACCTCCTCTCCCACCCATGCAGTTGTATCTCAGTCCCAGATCTCCATCCTTTGGAGCCTCTCCAGCTTTCAGCCCAACTTGGAGAACCGGTGCATTAAAATATCTTTCCCTTTTCTTCAAAGTATGCTTATAAGGCTGAGCCATATATTGCTTCCGAATACAAGACGGTGCATGAAGAGCTGACCAAATCCATGACCACAATTCTCAAGCCTTCCGCCGATTTCCTCACCAGCAACAAACTACTTAAGGTATGTCAGGAGGGCCAGTGTGGCTCTGTGGTATTGAAACAAGAAAATTCAGACTTCATGGCCTGATCGATTTCACCCTCTTTGTGTGCTTTTGGAGATAATCACCACCTCCTAAAAGGGGGTAACAGAGTTAGTTCTTCAGTACCAACTTCACTGCTTGTACTTGTGCTCCTAACAGAGCTGCAAGGTATTACTGTGTTCAAAGTTTCACAGTCATTATATTCAAACCGTTGGAGCACACTGAGTTAGAGACTATAAAGGCAAGTGTCCACGGGTGGAACCCAACCGAGAGGAAACGCCAGTGCGAATGAGCTGGCACCTCTGGTTGGCTGTGCCGTGCTGAGTGTATGGCATTGTTTACTGTTGGACACGTGGAAGCGGGTGCATCTGCCTTGCACCTCTGCTCTGGCAGCCATTCGCCAAGAGGCTCAGCTATGTTTTCAGGTCACACTTGTTTCACATCAGTGACATTGTCAGCCTAAGGGAGTAAATGTCTCACCTTCTGATTTGTTGTTTTCCTTACTGGATTCTTTTGTTTCTTTCAGTATTCATGGTTTTTCTTTGAAGTTTTGATCAAATCCATGGCTCAGCATTTGATAGAGAACTCCAAGGTTAAGGTATGTCACTTCCTCTCAGGGCTTACCTGGCAGTTCTTACGGGAAATTCTCTTTCATTGTGTTTGTAGCTAACACTTATTATTGCTTTCTATGTTCCAGTCACAGTACTGTTCTAGGGGCTTTCCAAGTAGTAAGTCATTTTGGCTGTATAACAACCCTATGGGGGAAGTACTAGTCTTATAGTTTTATAGATGAAGAAGGTGAGACCAGAGTGCTTGAGTTAACTACCCGGGATCACCCTGCAATGAATTGAGGGAGCCAGGCTTTGGGCCAGTCTGGCTCCAGAGCCCACACTCGTGGAGCTCTGTGTTATTAAATCCAGAGAAAAATAAGTCTTTTCCTTTGACTAGCTTAGAAATCTTCACATCTGCTGAAAAGGGAGTAGCAGTTTAAGCGTTCATTTCAAATGTAACTACCCAGTGTTTGTTAAGTGTCTTGAACATTGTAGAGATTTCTCAGCAACTTAGATGGGAAAGTCTGGTATGATCACACATCCTCTATGGCCAATTAGTGGACTCTGAGACAACTCCGTCTCCCCTGACGCATCCTCCCCATGGTGCCTGGGTGTGTGTGACCCTCTGGGTCCCCGTGCTGTCCCCTGGTTCCCACTGGTCTCTGCCATGAGATGAACAGACTCTGGCCTGATGCCCCCGCTGGCTGGCTGAGGCTCAGTGTAGATAAATGTTTATGGAATTCCAACGCAGTAAACCAAGGTGGCTGTGCGCAGAATTGCTTCTGAGACTCTCGGAGTCCCGGAGTTGCTGTATGACTGGATTCTTACTGTGTCATAGCTGTACAGAAGCGGGGTGTTGGTGACTATGGCCGGGAGCAGCAGGCGCTCATGTGGGGAGCAGGAGTCCTGGGGCCCAGCAGCCTCCTCAATGCACGTGGGAAGGAGGGCGGAGCCCCAGGGAGGGAGGCTCAAGATCTAGGTCCCCTGGACAAGGGATCTGGATGGAGAGGAAGCCTGGGGAAAGGCTGGTGGATCTTGTCAGGTGGAAGGCTGGTGGTTCAGAACCTAAAGCTGTGCTTTTCTTCTAGTAGAGCTGGAGCCTGCTCAGGAGGTTTCCTTTCTTTTCTTTTTTCTTTTAAATCCAATTTTAGTGCACAGGGAGATGCCAGATGGAGGTGGGCCCTGCCTTCCACAGAGTAGCGCACCATCTAAATCTTGCCAGCACAGCCTGCCAAGGGAAAAATCTAGCAGATTGTCTACTTGGCAGTATGCAGCTAAACAGGCATGCACACACACACACATGTTATTTTGCCTTTCTGTTAAAAATGCCCTATACAGGACAGGCTCTAGGCCTGTCGTCGTCTGCTGGGGCTGCCATCACAAGTACTATACACCAGGGGACTTAAACAACAGAAGTTTATTTCCTTGTGATCCTGGAGGCTAGATGTCTTGAGATCAAGGTGTCTGTAGGGTTGGTTTCTCAGGAGGCCTCTCTTCGTGGCTTGTGGGTGGCCTTCTTCTCCCTGTGTCCTCGCATGGTCTTCCCTCTGTGTGTGTCTGTGTCCTAATCTCTTCTTAATCCTGCTGGATTAAGGCTCATCTTGATGACCTAATTTTAACTTAATTTCCTCTTTGAAGACCCTATCTCCAAATGCACTTACATTCTGAGGTAGGGTTAGGACTTCAATATACGAATTTGGGGGGGAGGTTGGGAACAGGGACACAATTCAGTTCATAACTGAACTACTGGATTTTTCATCATTTTTGTCTTTAAATAAATGGGATCACTTCAGAGAGATTAGTAAACCTGATTATATTTTTAAAAAGAACTGATGTGTTCAGGAAGTATTCATTGAGCCCTTATTATATGACAGGCTCAGAGGTTACACGGTTAAATGTAGTATGATTTGTGCCCTCATGGAGTTCATGTGGGAAAGTGTGCAGTTAGACCACGGGAGCCATGTTCAAGGAGGTAAGGAACACTTTTGAAACATTCCTGAGAAGTATATTTATTTATTTTTATTTTTTTATACAGCAGGTTCTTTAGTTATCTATTTTATACATATTAGTATATACATGTCAATCCCAATCTCCCAGTTCATCCCACCACCACCACCTGCCCCCCAACGTTGCCCCCTTGGTGTCCATGTTTGTTCTCTACATCTGTGTCTCTATTTCTGCCTTGAAAACCGGTTCATCTGTACCATTTTTCTAGATTCCACATATATGTGTTAATATACGATATTTGTTTTTCTCTTTCTAACTTAATTCACTCTGTATGACAGTATCTAGGTCCATCCACGTCTCTATAAATGACCCAGTTTTGTTCCTTTTTATACCTGACTAATATTCCATTGTATATATATACCACATCTTCTTTATCCATTCCTTTGTCGATAGGCACTTAGGTTGCTTCCATGACCTGGCTATTGTAAATAGTGCTGCAGTGAACATTGGGGTGCATGACTCTTTTTGAATTATGGTTTTCTCAGGGTATATGCCCAGTAGTGGGATTGCTTGGTCATATGGTAATTCTATTTTTAGTTTTTTAAGGAACTTCCATACTGTTCTCCATAGTGGCTGTATCAATTTACATTTCCACCAACAGTGCAGGAGGGTTCCCTTTTCTCCACACCCTCTCCACCATTTGTTCTTTGCAGATTTTCTGATGATGCCCATTCTGACTGGTGTGAGGTGATACCTCATTGTAGTTTTGATTTGCATTTCTCTAATAATTAGCGATGTTGAGCAGCTTTTCATGTGCTTCTTGGCCATCTGTATGTCTTCTTTGGAGAAATGTCTACTTAGGTCTTCTGCCCATTTTTGCATTGGGTTGTTTGTTTTTTTAATATTGAGCTGCATGAGCTGTTTATATATTTTGGAAATTAATCCTTTATCTATTGATTCAGTTGCAAATATTTTCTCCCATTCTGAGAGTTGTCTTTTCATCTTATTTATAGTTTCCTTTGCTTTGCAAAAGCTTTTAAATTTCATTAGGTCCCATTTGTTTATTTTTCTTTTTGTTTCCATTACTCTAGGAGGTGGGTCAGAAAAGATCTTGCTGTGATTTATGTCAAAGAGTGTTCTTCCTGTGTTTTCCTCTAAGAGTTTTATAGTGCCAGGTCTTACATTTAGGTCTTTAATCCATTTTCAGTTTATTTTTGTGTATGGTGTTAGGGGGTGTTCTAATTTCATTCTTTTACATGTAGCTGTCCAGTTTTCCCAGCACCACTTATTGAAGAGACTGTCTTTTCTCCATTGTATATCCTTGCCTCCTTTGTCATAGATTAGTTGACCATAGGGGCATGGGTTTATCTCTGGACTTTCTATCCTGTTCCTTTGATCTATATTTCTGTTTTTCTGCCAGTACCATATTGTCTTGATTACTGTAGCTTTGTAGTGTAGTCTGAAGTCAGAGAGTCTGATTCCTCCAACTCTGTTTTTTTCCCTCAAGATTGCTTTGGCTATTTGGGGTCTTTTGTGTCTCCATACAACTTTTAAGATCTTTTGTTCTAGTTCTGTAAAAAATGCCATTGGTAATTTGATAGAGATTGCATTGAATCTGTATATTGCTTTGGGCAATATTGATTCTTCCAATCCAAGAGCATGGTATATCTCTCCATCTGTTTGTGACATCTTTGATTTCTTTCATCAGTGTCTTTTAGTTTTCTGAGCACAAGTCTTTTACCTCCTTAGGAAGATTTATTCCTAGGTATTTTATTCTTTTTGTTGCAATGGTGAATGGGATTGTTTTCTTAATTTCTCTTTCTGAACTTTCTTTATTAGTGTATAGGAATGCAAGAGATTTCTGTACATTAATTTGGTATCCTGCAACTTTACCAAATTCATCGATTAGCTCTAGTAGTTTTCTGGTGGCATCTTTAGGATTCTCTATGTATAGTATCATGTCATCTGCAAACAGTGACAGTTTTACTTCTTCTTTTCCAATTTGAATTCCTTTTATTTCTTTTTCTTCTCTGATTGCCGTGGGTAGGACTTCCAAAACTATGTTGAATAATAGTGGCAAGAGTGAACATCCTTGTCTTGTTCCTGATCTTAGAGGAAATGCATTCGGTTTTTCCCCATTGAGAGTGATGTTGGCTGTGGGTTTGTTGTATATGGCCTTTTAGGTAGGTTCTCTCCATGCCCACTTTCTGGAGATTTTTATCATAAATGGGTGTTGAATTTTGTCAAAAGCTTTTTCTGCATCTGTTGAGATGATCATATGGTTTTTATTCTTCACTTTGTTAATATGGTGTATCACATTGATTGATTTGCATATATTGAAGAATCCTTGCATCGCTGGGATAAATCCCACTTGATCATGGTGTATGATCCTTTTAATGTGTTGTTGGATTCTGTTTGCTAGTATTTTGTTGAGGATTTTTGCATCTATATTCATCAGTGATATTGGTTTGTAATTTTCTTTATTTGTAGTATCTCTGTCTGGTTTTGGTATTAGGGTGATGGTGGCCTTGTAGAATGAGTTTGGGAGTGTTCCTTCCTCTACAATTTTTTGGAAGATTTTGAGAAGGATAGGTGTTAGCTCTTCTCTAAATGTTTGATAGAATTCACCTGTGAAGCCATCTGGTCCTAGACTCTTGTTTGTTGGAAGATTTTTAATCACAGTTTCAATTTCATTACTTGTGTTTGGTCTTTCATATTTTCTATTTCTTCCTGGTTCAGTCTTGGAAGGTTATACCTTTTTAAGAATTTGTCCATTTCTTCTAGGTTGTCCATTTTATTGGCATATGGTTGCTTGTAGTAATCTCTCATGATCCTTTGTATTTCTGCAGTGTCAGTTGTTACTTCTCCTATTTCATTTCTAATTTTGTTGATTTGAATCTTTTCCCTTTTTTTCTTGATGAGTCTGGCTAATAGTTTGTCAATTTTATTTATCTTCTCAAAGAACCAGCTTTTAGTTTTATTGATCTCTGATATCGTTTCCTTCATTTCTTTCTCATTTATTTCTGCTTTGGTCTTTATGGTTTCTTTGCTTCTACTTTGGGTTTTGTTTGTTCTTCTTTCTCTAGTTCCCTTAGGTGTAAGGTTAGATTGTTTATTTGAGATGTTTCTTGTTCCTTGAGGCAGGATTGTATTGCTATGAACTTACAGCTGCTTTTGCTGCATCCCATAGGTTTTGGATCATCATCTTTTCATTGTCATTTGTCTCTAGGTATTTTTTGATTTCCTCTTTGATTTCTTCAGTGATCTCTTGATTATTTAGTAACCTATTGTTTAGCCTCCAAGTGTTTGTGTTTTTTAAGTTTTTTCCCCTGTAATTTCTGATCTCATAGTGTTGTGGTCGGAAAGGGTGCTTGATATGATTTTAAGTTTCTTAAATTAACTGAGGCTTGATTTGTGACCCAAGATATGATCTATCCTGGAGAATGTTCCGTGTGCACTTGAGAAGAAAGTGCAATCTGCTGTTTTTGGATGGAATGTCCTATAAATATCAATTAAATCTATCTGGTCTATTGTGTCATTTAAAGCTTGTGTATTTTTTATTAATTTTTTGTCTGGATGATCTGTCCATTGATGTAAGTGAGGTGTTAAAGTCCCCCACTCTTACTGTGTTACTGTCGATTTCCTCTTTTATAGCTGTTAGCATTTGCCTTATGTATTGAGTGCTCCTATGTTGGGTGCATATATATTTATAATTATTATATCTTCTTCTTGGATTGATCCTTTGATCATTAGGTCGTGTCCTTCCTTGTCTCTTATAACATTCTTTATTTTAAAGTCTATTTTGTCTGATAGGAGAATTGCTACTCCAGCTTTCTTTTGATTTTCATTTGCATAGAATATCTTTTTCCATCCCCTGACTTTCAGTCTGTATGTGTCCCTAGGTCTGAAGTGGGTCTCTTGGTAGACAGCATATATATGGGCCTTGTTTTTGTATCAGTTCAGTCAGTCTATGTCTTTTGGTTGGAGCATTTAATCCATTTACATTTAAGGTAATTATCAATATGCATGTTCCTGTTACCATTTTCTTAATTGTTTTGGGTTTGTTTTCGTAGGTCTTTTCCTTCTCTTGTGTTTCCTGCCTAGAGAAGTTCCTTTAGCATTTGTTGTAAAGCTGGTTTAGTGGTGCTGAATTCTCTTAGCTTTTGCTTGTCTATAAAGCTTTTGATTTCTCTGTCAAATCTGAATGAGATCCTTGCTGGGTAAAGTAATCTTGGTTGTAGGTCCTTCCCTTTCATTGCTTTAAATATATCGTGCCATTCCCTTCTGGCTTGTAGAGTTTCTGCTGAGAAATCAGCTGTTAACCTTATGGGAGTTCACTTGTATGTTATTTGTCGTTTTTCCCTGCTGCTTTTTTTTTTTTTTTTTTTGCGGTACGCGTGCCTCTCACAGTTGCGGCCTCTCCTGTTGTGGAGCACAGGCTCCGGACGTGCAGGCTCAGCGGCCATAGCTCACAGGCCCAGCCGCTCCACAGCATGTGGGATCTTCCCGGACCGGGGCACGAACCCGTGTCCCCTGCATCAGCAGGTGGACTCTCAACCACTGCACCACCAGGGAAGCCCTTCCCTGCTGCTTTTAATAATTTTTCTTTGTCTTTAATCCTTGTCAGTTTGATTACTGTGCGTCTCAGCGTGTTTCTCCTTGGGTTTATCCTGCCTGGGACTCTCTGCACTTCCTGGACTTGGGTGGCTATTTCCTTTCCCATGTTAGGAAAGTTTTTGACTATAATCTCTTCAAATATTTTCTCAGGTCCTTTCTCTTTCTCTTCTCCTTCTGGGACCCCTATAATGCAAATGTTGTTGAGTTTAATGTTGTCCCAGAGGTCTCTTAGGCTGGCTTCATTTCTTTTCATTCTTTTTTCTTTATTCTGTTCCATTGCAGTGAATTCCACCCTTCTGTCTTCCAGGTCACTTATGTGTTCTTCTGCCTCAGTTATTCTGCTATTGATTCCTTCCAGTGTGTTTTTCATTTCAGTTATTGTATTAATCATCTCTGTTTGTTTGTTTTTTAATTCTTCTAGGTGTTTATCCTTTAGTTCTCCAAGTCTTTGTTAAACATTTCTTGCATCTTCTCGACCTTTGCCTCCTTTCTTTTTCTGAGGTCCTGGATCATCTTCAGTATCATTATTCTGAGTTCTTTTTCTGGAAGGTTGCCTATCTCCACCTCATTTAGTTGTTTTTCTGGGTTTTTATCTTGTTCCTTCATCTGAGACATAGTCCTCTGCCTTTTCATTTTGTTTATCTTTCTGTGAATGTGGTTTTCTTTCCACAGGCTACAGGATTGTAGTTCATCTTGCTTCTGTCTGCCCTCTTGTGGATGAGGCTATCTGAGAGGTTTGTGCAAGCTTCCTCATGGAGGGACTGGTTGAGAAGTATATTTAAAATCAACTATCAGTGTCATCTATCTGAGAACTGTGATAAAAAATTAATAAAGGAATTTAATTGTGTGTGATCTTTTCTCAAGATGGCAAATTAAACCGTAGAACTTTAGGGTCAGTAGGGACCAGAAAGCTAACTTCTTGTCCAACTCCTCCCTTATTTCACAGAGGTAGAGACGGAAGTCTGTACCCATGAAGTGACCTGCCCAGGGTCACACAATTGAGCAGAGCCAAGAGTCATGCTAGAGGCAGGATCAGCCTATCTCAAGTGTTCTGCCATTCCCAGCCTATAACCCCATTCTCCAACGCCACGAGGGAATAGTTTGTACTTGGAACTTTACACAAAGCACTCAGATGCTGCCATGCAGAACCTTTTCTGTAAGTTAATTATATCTTGGTCTCAAAACAGCATTCAGACAGTTTTTAGAAGTAGTTTATTTTAAAATTATCCAGTTTGCAAAGAAACACAGGCATCCAAAAGGAGAAAGCTTAATCGCAGCATAATTTACTATAAAAAGAGATTCAAAACACCAGCTCCCCACTTTGGGGAGTTTGACATTATTCACTTTTAGAGGGTCTCTCCTGTGGCTTCTGCTTCCATGTCACCCAAGATAGCATCCTTCCCCTAAATCATGCCGCCCTTCCCCTAAACCACACCTTGATCTAGGAACTTCTCTCAGTTTTTGAAGCGTGCATTAACTTTGCCTCATATCTTAGGAGTAATGAGTTTTTATGTTTGAATTATTTATTTTAATGTTTGTCTTATATTTACATATTAAGAATTGCATGTCCTAGTCCCTGATCCCTGTGTTCTGGATTTAGGGAACAAGTTCATAGTCACCATTTCTGTACCACTTGTGATTTCCAGAATCATGATCAGATCCCCTCAGAGTTTTTCTGTTTTTAGGCTGAAGGTTGTCAGTATAATCCAATGTGTTTATAATCCCGACCTTGACTTTCTTCCTCATTGGTGAGTCTGTCTTAAAGTGCCATGAACAGGCACACAACTGTCTTGTAGGGGCACCTGGGCCATGGATTCATGTAAGAGCCAGATGTTGCTTTCAGTGTTGCTGAAAGCCCTGCCCAAGGATATCTGCCGTGGATCAGCATTTGGGGGCATAGTGTGTCTTGAACTGAGGCCTTCATTTTCCAGTCCCGGTGCTGGCAGGGTTGTTCCATCTGATGCCCATATATGAGGAGGGATAAATCTGCACGCTGTTGTACCGAAGATGAAGGCAACCATGTATATATGTCCACCTTCCCGTCCGCGGCCAAGCAAACTACACTTTGCTACACTTGCGGAGGAGAGCTGTGAATCGGAGCCTCTCTGAACTAGCATCTAAAGTAATCAATTTCTTTACTACCGCAGGTGAACCTGCAAAGTTTGGATTGATAACATATGACTGTGCCAAACTTGAGTGTTTTATAGGTGAGGTCCTTAGAATTTGTAATAAGGAGTTTTTGAGAAAGATACAAAACAGGCCTCATTGGGGCTTACTGAGGAGTTCCCACTCTGCCTCTAAGGTCAGCATATTTTAGGTGTGTTTTTTCTGTCATTTATTTTTAGCAACTGTAATTTCAGCAGACTCATTTTGAGTTTCCTTCCATCCCATACTGAATCACGCAAATTGTTAGCATTCCACAGGTGTTCCTCGGGGAAGCTGGAAACCTGGCAGTGGACAGGATGAATATCTACCTTTAAGTGTCAGTTGTTTAGCTTTCAACCATTTTCTGTCTTAATTGAGCAAGGAAAGAGCTTTCATTTGAAGAGTGAACAAAAGGGTGGTATATGGTTCATGTTCTAAGTGTACTGCCTGGACTTCCTCTAAACCATATGTGTGAACTCTATACATACATGATGGCAGAACAGTAATAGCCATACTTCCATCCATGAGTCATTGTTTCAAATAGTGTTTGTTCTGTGCAGAGCACTGAGGAGAAATGCAGGTAGAGTGGAGGGTGCGTCCTCAACCTTGAAGCTCACAGAGTCCTTGGAGAAGGAGAACATACAGTCAGAGGAGAGTGCAGGAAGGTGTACAAGCTCCAACGTGGTAGATTCACGTGGAGCTGGAGCTGGAACTTTACCTGGGCCTAGAAGGATTATTTTGGGGAGCTTTGTGGTCAAGCAGCAGACGATTTGGTAGAGACCATAGAAAGGCAGGGTAGTGACAAGATGAAAGAGAGTGTAAATGTTAGCAGAGTGATTGGGAAACTTCTGTACCAATGAGTCTCCCTTCCTCCTGGAGTTTAAATAGTCTGTGGAACAGATTAATGCACCTGTCATTGTTTATATGTCTTTTATTTATTTATTTTTTTTAGCTCTCTAAATGACATTTTCTGGTGATGCTGATGAAGATCTAGCATTGGGAGGGAAGAGGTAGGCTTGAGGATGAGGACACAAACCATTATGAATGAATAAGAGAGGATATTAAGACAGAACCAATAATTTGACCCAGCAATTATACTTCTAAAGTATTTACCAAAGAGAAATGAAAACAGATATCCACACAAAGACCTGTATGCCAATGTGCATAGCAGTTTTATTCATAGGAGCCCAAACTGGAAATGTCCATTAACTGGTGAATGATAGACAGGTTGTGGTAACTCCATACAATGAAATACTACTTAGTAATAAAAAGGAACAAAGTATTGATTTGATTTCCATCCAGTAACACGGATGGATCTCGAAAGCATTATGTTATGTGAAGGAGGTCACTGTGGTCACATATACACGATACACTATACACTGTATGTGTTCATTTATATGACATTCTAGAAAAAGGTAAACTACAGGGACAGAAAACAGAGCAGTGGTTTCCAGGGGCCAGCGTGGGGGAGGGGATTCAAAGGGACAAGAGGAATTTTTTTGTTTTTTTTTTTGCGGTACGCGGGCCTCTCACTGTTGTGGCCTCTCCCGTGGCGGAGCACAGGCTCCGGACACGCAGGCTCAGCGGCCATGGCTCACGGGCCCAGCTGCTCTGTGGCACGTGGGATCTTCCCAGACCGGGGCACGATCCTGTGTCCCCTGCATCGGCAGGTGGACTCTCAACCACTGCACCACCAGGGAAGCCCAAGAGGAAGTTTTTTGGGTGATAGAAATGGACTGTATCTTGGCTGTGGTAGTGGTTACACAGCTGTATTCATTTGTCCAGATGAACCCAACTGTGTACCTTAAAAGGGTGAATTTTAGTGTATGTAAATTAAACCTCAATAAATCTGACTTAGAACGTAGTAAAGTCAGATTGAATGGGGGATAAAAGGCCACCTGGATATTAAGTGTGAGCGTACAGTAGAATGGAGCTTTCCAAAGAGAGAATCGGGGCATGGTTTACCAGGGAAGGTGGAGGTGATCAGTTTTCTTGGGAGATCTTATGCTTTAGGGCTATGGGTTCAGCTGCTGTGACAGAGATCTAAAGTAATATTGACACACAAGAGAAAAAGTTTATTTCTTCTCACCTCAAAGTCCAGGGTAGTATGGGGGTTCCATTCCACAGAGTTACAGAGGCCCAGACTCCTTCCATTTCCCTCCTTTGTCTACCTGGAGGGCTGCTCGTCCTCCTGATCTGAATGGGTCACCCCCATGCCCACGTGAGCCAGCACGAAGGGGAGGGCAGCCTTTTCCCTGTAAGGATATGGCACCAGCAGGGTGCAGAGAGAAGTAAACACAGAAAGGTTAGAGAGAAGACCGAGTTCTGCAGATGAAAACGAGGACACGGGAGAAGGAAAGAACTTGCAGGACAAAAGAGAGAAGTGATGTAGGGATTCCAGTGAGAGGGAGTAACTTGAGACTGCTGGAAATGTCATTGGCAAATTTCTTGTCTATCCCATTACTTTTCTGTTGTTACTGTCGTTTGCTAAGCCAGGAGAATGAAGTTTATTAACTAGTAGTCTTATTTATTGTTAACACTGAGCAGTGAAATGGCCTGTAGAAGAGAGGTCTCTACACCCAGGAGAGTAGAACACAGCAAGGAGCACAGCACTGAACGCGTGAAGGCTTTTGGATGTCCTTGCGCAGTGGGCAGCGACTTGGGTGGCAGTGGATGCGGCACCCAGATGATGTAGGACATGGTATAGCCCCTCGCTGGTGTCTGTGGAGACGTGGCTGTCAGCAGCAGGGCCCGCAGGGCCCTTCGCTTCAAGGCTGAGTGTGGGTCATCAGGGAGATCCCACTCAGGCCAGGGGTCTGGTGGCAGGAGCTGAGCAGCCAGCAGGAGGACATGAAGGTGTCGGGCTGACAGCAGGGTGGGGGGCATGGGGCGCAGCAGGTGGGCTGGAAGAGGCAGATCAGGTGTGGGCAGGTGCTGGGCCGGCAGACCGAGCACCGGCAGCCCTTGTTGGAGGCATAGATGGTTGTGGCCGGGCCACTGTGGACGCTGCAGCATTACCAAAGGGAGATCCGGCTGCAGGACATGGTCAGGAGGTAGGTTTCGTTTGGCTGAGAAGTCTCCTGCTGTCTTAGTGTCTGTCCTCTCCTGAGCCAGCGCTTATAACACTCCCCTAGATATCAGCTCATTAGCCTAGATCATGTTCTTCCATCTCAGTTTATAATAATCTCCATAAAGTCATCTCATTACCTCAGTCTTTATTACCCTTCAATGTGTGTCTTGCCTCATTGCTTTGTTGCCAAATGAGGACTCTAGACAATGGCTGTTTGTCACTGCAGGGAGAGCTTTATCTCACCATTAAAAAAATTTTATTATAGACATTTTTAAAAAGAAAAAGAAAGGGAATAGTTTCATGAATCTCATGTGCCTCTCACCCACCCAGCTTCAACAGTTATCAACACTCTGCCATTCTTGCTTTAGGTATC
Organism: Pseudorca crassidens; assembly: GCF_039906515.1. Classification (NCBI taxonomy): domain Eukaryota; kingdom Metazoa; phylum Chordata; class Mammalia; order Artiodactyla; family Delphinidae; genus Pseudorca; species Pseudorca crassidens. Next base: position 12,461,738 of record NC_090313.1, read on the forward strand.
CACCCTCATACTTCTTTTTTCCTAGAGTATTTTTAAAGCAGTTCCCCAATATTTTATCATTTCATCTATAAAACTAGTGTATAATATCCAATGGATAAAGCCTTAAAAAAGAATAACCATTGCACCATATGACACTCAATAAAGTTAGAAATATTTCTCTATTATCATCCAACACCCCATCTGTATTCCGTTTCCCCCAGGTGTCTTAAAAATGTCATTTTACAGTTGGTCTGAATCAGGATCTAAACATAGTCCACACACTGCATTGGGTTGATGTGTCTCTGAAGTTTCTTGGATCCTCACACTGTTTCCTCTCCATTTGTTTGTTTCTTTAATGCAGTGTATTTGTTGAAGAAAGTAGACCATTTGTCCTGCAGAATTTTCCATATTCTAGATTTGGCCAGTTGTAACCTTGCAGTGATACGTGACATGATTCTCTGTACCCTCTGTATCCTGTACCCTTGTGTAGTGATATCTAGAGGCTTAATTCCATCCAGGTTTGATTTTCTTTGTGGCAAGGATACACCTTGGCTGGTGCTACTGTATCACGTCAGAGGCATAGGAGTCTGGTTGTCCCACTTTTAGTTATAATAATATTGACTAATGGGTTCCATTCGGTCCACCCCATGCTGCCATTATAGAGTTCCCGTCCACTTTTCATGGTTTAAGCAGCTGTTGACTCAGCCCCATTCTGTAGGCTTTTCTTGGGAGACCTCTTTTTTAGGAATGGCCAGCTTAGGTAGCTGGCGGTCATGCCTGGTGGTTAGAGTTGGCCTTACCTGGGTTCCTGGAAGCTGATCATCTGTTGAGGCTGACACCTCAGGATATAGAGTTACTGGTTTGCACATATGGAACAAAGTCCTTTTGGAATTTAAAATTTTACTCTTCTGTTTTTGAAAGTAGGTAAACTTCCATTTCTTATGACTTGATCCTTCCCTCACTGGATTCTTGAGTTTATGTACATTTACAAAGATTGTCTTGTTATTGGTTTGAGAACTGAGATTATTACAAAGCTGGCATTTCAAAATTTCATAGTAGGTTCTGGTATTTAATGCATAAAATAATGCATGCTTTCATAGCATAAATACCTAGGCTCCAGTTCTAGTTTTACAAAATACTATTTGTTTGATACTAGGATACTGGTTTGGCTGCTCCAAAAGAGGCCAAAATAATAGTGGCTAAATTAAGACAGAAGGTTCATTTCTCTCTTTTGGAAAATTATGAGCCAGTAGGCAGCTCAGACAGTGGGGATCTTGTCCCGCAAGGTCATTCAGGGACTCAAGCTCCTATCCAACTCTCCAGCCCAGGTGTCACCCTCGTCTGCATAGCTGAGAAGCTGGCTCACCACCACTCCACATTCCAGGCAGTGGCAAAGAGGAGGACTTGGTAGGCAAGCAGCTCCTTTTATGAGAAAGGCAAGCCTCTTACAGCCCATTGGCCAGAACTAGTCACATGGCCATTATCTTGGCACAACTTATGCTGGGAAATGCAGTCTCTAGCTGGGCAGCCATGTGCCCTGTAAAACCCAGGAGTTCGGCCACTGAAAGGGAGAAGGAAAGGAAAGATATTAAAGGTCAGTTAGTATTTTTTATTGAATCCTTCCAAGCTTCAGTTTCATCTCATCTGTAATGTGGGGATGAAAACACCCCCCTGTTGTGGCTGTTAGAATTACGTGCTCTTAGAATCACGTGCATGCACGGGTAAGTGTCGCGGAGCATCCAGTTCAGCCCCCTTCACATTCCAGGCCTTCAATAAATGGTTCCATGCACTGGGGCCAGAGGGGGCAGCGCAGCATCACAGAGCAGAAAGAGCATAGGCTTTAAACTCATTGTAGATCTGGCTTTGAATCTTGTTATTGTTAGCTGTGTGACTGAAGACACATTTACCTAACCTCTCTGACCCTCTATAATATGAGGGTGTTTAAGAATTTAATGAAAAAGTACATAAAAATATCTAGTGCAGTGCCTGGTGTGTAGAAGATATATGGTAAGTGGTAGCTAATTGCTAAGTGATCTGTGTGTAATTTCTTAGGCAAGCGTTCCTGATGGGGAAAAATTATTATGTAAAGTCAATTTAAAGAGGACTTCTAAGCAGTTTCAACTAGTGACATACAGTCACCATTCTGTGTGTGTTCAGTTTGAGTACTTGAGGATTAAACCTAAGACAGTGTTTTCTAAAGAAAGCTCTGAAAGATACAGGCATGAGAATCAAAGTAAAAGGCAGTAAAAATGCTGGTCTGATCAGAATCTCTGGAAGTAAAGGTGCATCTCCACATTTTTATAAATACCTCCACAGTGGTCTTTATCATACTGAAGTCTAACGTCTCAGACCTGATCCACAGCATTTATTTGAAGTATTAGAATACTCATACAGTACTTCGAGAGAAGAAAGAATAATTTATCTTATCTAATTTCAGATAAATAAGATGAGAGCCCTGGGTTTTTGAAATGAACTCAGGGATGAGGTGGGGTTTTTTTTCCCCTCGAAGGTTGCAACTTAAAAAATAATAAATGTTTGCTCTAAATCCTTTTTAGTTATTGCGAAACCAGAGATTTCCTGCATCCTATCATCATGCAGTGGAAACTGTTGTGAATATGCTGATGCCACACATCACTCAGAAGTTTCGAGATAACCCGGAGGCGTCTAAGAATGCGAATCATAGCCTGGCTGTGTTCATCAAGGTGGGGGCCTCCGGGGAAGAGGGTGTCTGCCGAGTGCCTAATGTGCTTTTTCTAGCAGAGTGACTCGTACATATAGATGCTTAGTGAACGTTGATGGCAGGTTTTTATGCCAAAGGATAAACTTACAATAAATGCAGATTAGAAGCCAACTTTCAAAAAAAGCCTAAATACTTAAACTTTGTGGGTTGTTTCCTCCACAGAGATGTTTCACCTTCATGGATAGGGGCTTTGTCTTTAAGCAGATCAACAACTACATCAGCTGCTTTGCTCCTGGAGATCCTAAGGTAGCCTGTGCGCACGTGTGCACGTGTGTGTGTGTGTGTGTGTGTGTGTGTGTGTGTGTTACACACTGTTCTTTTTGTCTCTCTGAGTGACATCTGGATACCCACCTGTTTCTCTTGGTTCACATCAGAATTTTCTTTCAGTCCCAGAGGCACTATTCATTCTCCTCTCTTGGAGATACTAACTAGTACTAACTAGTACTTGCATTAATGTGTGAGATATTAAGGACACAGTAATTCCATATGCAACATAAATACCTGTTGATTTTTCTCATAAATACCTTAAATGACTTCTCAGCTGCAAAACTAAAAGTATATGTGTTGCAAATCATAGTTTATTTAACAAGGTAACAGAAATAACCATGTAGCCTTTCTCTGCTAGAATTATCTGTCTCTTCCCTTGCGTGTCTATTTTAAAGCTCTGCCTTACGCATTTTTTTATTGCACTGAACCTGTGCCTATAATTATAAGCTGCCTGAAATCCTTTATTGAAGTAAGAGGAGCATAAATCATAAATGCCCTAAAAGTCAGTGGAGGACATTGTTTAATGAAATGTGTTCCCAATTTTCAAACAAATCCCTGCAGACATTCTGAAATCTGTAAAATAGCCCAGAGCCTGCAGCTCTAAGACAGGGAAGAGGCTAAAGACAAGTGTGTGATTCCTAATAGGTTTTTCAGGAGGCTGTATAAAGTATCCACTGAGGCATTTAACTTACGACTAACCATATTTTTCCTGCAGACCCTCTTTGAATACAAATTTGAATTTCTCCGTGTGGTGTGCAATCATGAACATTATATTCCATTGAATTTACCAATGCCATTTGGAAAAGGCAGGATTCAAAGATATCAAGGTAATTTATCTTTAAATATATTAATCCTAGTCTTTTTAGAAAGAGAGCCATTCATTTTTAATAAGAAAAGAGAATTAGTTCACACATGACATTCAAATTATCTGATATTTTTCATTGATGAATTGATTTTTTTCTTGTTAAATTTCCATTAAAAAAAATTGATAAAATGCTCTGTAGGAACTTACTTTTTTTTAGCAAATTTACCAGACTACAGATCATGCCAGTGTGCAAATTTACCAGACTACAGATCATGCCAGTGTGACTCTTTTTCATTGAAAAGTTCCATTGCTTAAACAATAGTAATCCATTTTATTTACTGTAGTTTATTTTTATTTGTTTCACTTTTCTTTTTTCTTGTGAATTAGCTTTTCTTTCACCAGCTGTGGAGTCAAATGACACTCCTGTAGGTAGGTGTGGGGTGTGACGCTTGCTTTCTTGCATCTTCCTCCTTTAAAAGAAAAAGAATGCAAGTGATTGCTGAAATGCTTACGTATGCTATTCATGTAGGCATTTGCCATATACTTGGATCAGTTTTAAAATTGATGATAAACCAGTGAATTTGTTCTCACTGTAGCTAAGACATTGCCACAGCATCCCCAGGAGTCATCTGGTTTTTTGCTCCTGGGGTCACTAGGTCCTCTAGGACGTTTCTTTAAGAAGTAAAGCAAATAAACAAAAAGCTCTGCTTCATTTCAAAAATGTATTATTCCACCATTTTCATAGTCCTTGTTTATAGCAGTAGCAGTAAGCTATGTCACAAGCAACATGGCTTTTCACATGCTTTTTATGTTTGCATGCTGAGTCTTTATTAACTGTTCTGTATCCTTTCTGAGTTTGAAGAGAATTAAGCTCACAGAGATTTCTTTGTCTTCACTGAGTAAGTCAAATGAATCAAATTCGTCTCTTGGATCTGTCAAGTAATATCTAGCACCTTGTATGTGCTCAGGATTATTTATGCTAAAGGAGAGAAAAAGTGGAAGGATGCCACCAAACTATTAATGACACCTAAATCAACTGACTCTGAAATTCAGAGAGAAACTCACAAAGGAATTCATTCAGAGACATAAATACCTTGCCTTTTAAAGAGCAAGAAGGGGGACTGCGGCCTGAAGTCGGTGGTCATGCATTCAGCAAATACTTGCTCAGCACCAACTCTACCTAGCCTTGGGATAGAGTTGTGGACAAGAAGGATGAAATCCCCTGCTGTCTTACCTGTGTGAAATATGTAGAACATGAGAGAGTGATAAGTGCTACGGAGAGAGAAATAAAGCAAGGGAAGGGGATAGGAAATGGGCTGGCATTGAGATCGGGTGGCCAGGCAAAGCCTCACTGAGAAGGCAACTTTGGGGTGATAATTGAAGAAGGTGAGGGGTTGAGCTCCTGGGCTGTTCAGCATCCCCCATCCAACCCCAGCCCGCCCGCCTGTCCCACCCTGCACTGTTCCCCACATGCCGGGCACACCTGCTGCTCCCAGCTCCTCACACATGGCAGGCCCTCCCCACACTTCTCAGCCTCACATAGCACCTCCGTGGGCATCCTCTCTTCCTCCTGGCCAGTCACTCAGCACCTCCCCTGTGGGCCCAGCCAGGTCTCCCCCTTGCCTCTCCCAGCGCCCCACCTGGAGTGAACTGCTCCCTACCCTGCACCCCAGACCCTCCTTCACCCCACCTTCAGTTCCTAGCCCACCTGTCCTTGGAGACTGTGACCGTTTTCCTCTCACCTCTCAGGGTGCTGAGGATAGCTCTTGCTGCCCAGCGGTTGGGCAGTGAACATGTGCTAATGTCCGTCTTCCCCACTGGCCCAGGTGTCTATCCTGTAGAACCAAGTGAGGAGTGAGGAGGAGACCCTTCAGGTACCCCACAGACTCGCACAAGCTCTTAGTAGACTGTCGGGGTATTTGGTGGCTAGAAGGGCTGCCCTAGGCAGGTGGTGGGTCAGCTACAGATAATTTCCATAACTGCACTGATAGGAATAAAGTTTCGTTTTTTTTTTCAGCATCCTCCTTCCTCTTACCCTTCTCACCTGCTCCTCCACTCTCCTCTCTGCACATGCACACGTACACACACACACACGTGTGCAATTAAACCCATAAATAGTTTTCCTTCTAAGGGGATCATGTGAATTCAAGCTGTGAACTGTCTTTTCAGTAAACTGGACTTAAAAATCATAAACAGTGGACATGAGTATTCTGGAAAGATGAACGCTCTTTCCCTTCCTTCTGCTAAAGAGTTCATAGGACTTGGGTCAGACTTTGAGTAGGTTTAGAAGCAACTAACATGGCATTAAAGTTAAAGGAGAGGCCTATAGACTTTCCTCTAACAATGGATTCAGTATAAGAATTTAAATCCGAGCCACAGCTTTCTGGATAGGTGTATTTCAGCTTTAGCGTGTGATGCTTAGCTGCTTTTATTTACCCTCCCTCAGTAGGTTTCACGTCTGCTTATTATCTCTTTTCCAGAAGAGCTTTCAGTCTTGTCACTTAGCTTGCTGATGACTTACTAGTTTGATTTGGTGCTTTGTCCATTTTAGTTCTAATTTATATCAGTTTTCTATTGGCTTTTTGAGGTAAAGAAGTTTTAAGAGTATATTTTAGAAAATTCTAAGTCAAATAAGATCTTCAGTGATAGCAAAATAATAGGTAATATGGTAACTCGTTCATTTTAAACACATTGGGTTTTAATGGGCATATATGGGCATTAATGACCAGGAAATCGATAAATGAACTCATGTAGTGAAGAACATTTTAATAGACCACCTATATTTATTCTTTAATTACGTGTCTCTTATGCACAATTTACTCCCCCGCAATGATGTCAGTTACTACAATTTTATTTTTAAATTTCATATCAATAACAAAATTACATTTGTAATATAACATGCTGTCCTGTATTCTAAAAATTGGTACTGAAACTATTCACTAACTTAATAATTATGTAGGATGTAATACCTTTTAAAATCAAAATCCAGTGCATTTATTTGTATTTAAATTTTGTTTTCACTTTGGAGTGCAGAGCAGTATTTTAGGTTATCAGCCCTTTCCCCTTGGAAGCCAGATGTGACCACCTGATAACACACACAGGGGAGGCTGAAAGCAAAGGATGGGCTCTGTTTTTATTTTATTCAAAGAGTGTTACATCCTTTCTAACTAAAGCGGTTTCTATCCTCATTTCAGATCTCCAGCTTGACTACTCATTAACGGATGAGTTCTGCAGAAACCACTTCTTGGTGGGACTGTTACTGAGGGAGGTGGGGACCGCCCTCCAGGAGTTCAGGGAGGTCCGGCTGATTGCCATTGGTGTGCTTAAGAACCTGCTGATAAAGCATTCTTTTGATGACAGATATGCTTCCAGGGTGAGTGTTCTCTAATGGAAGGAAATATGATTGATAAGTGTCCTTCATTTTGAGTAATATAAAGAAATAAGCAATTAGAAAATTAGTGGTAACAGCACTAAGACTTTCTCTGTTTATACAATAAAATCTAACAGCAATCTTTATAGGAAGGATCCAAATACAGGAGATGGCCAAGTGCTAGCTCAGTCCATCGTTAAATTCTGAGTCCGGGATAAACTTACGCTTTGCGCCTTTGTTTCAGAGCCATCAAGCAAGGATAGCCACTCTCTACCTGCCTCTGTTCGGTCTGCTGATTGAGAATGTCCAGCGGATCAACGTGAGAGATGTGTCTCCCTTCCCCGTGAACCCTGGCAGTGTACGTAAGCGCATTCACATAGACACAGCCTGTATTTGCTTCCTGTGGCTGCCCTAACAAAATGCCGCAAACTGCCTGGCCAAAAACAACAGAAATTTATTCTCTCACAGTCAGAAAGCCCGAAGTCCAAAATCAAGATGTCAGCTGGGTTGGTTCCTTCTTGAGGTTCTGGGTGAAGAGCTGGTTCTACGCCTTTCTCCTAGCTTCTGGTGGTTGCCCGAAATCCTTGCTTTTTTTAGCTTATAGCTGTATCACTGCAATCTCTGCCTCTGTCTTCACATGGTGTTCTCCCTGGTGTGTGTCTGTGTCTCTGGTGTCCTGTTCTGTCGTTATAAGGACACCAGTGCTTGGATTTAGGGCCCACCCTAATCCAGGATGACATCGTCTTATCTTACATCTTAATTACATCTGCAAAGACCCTCTTTCCAAATAAGGTCACATTCTGAGGTTCAGGGTGGATATGCAATTGGAGGGACACTATTCAACTATACACGTCTCCTCTTTTTGTGCCCCTAAAACCATAATAATCTACAGTAGTCTTGGTAAGTTGCATTTCTGGCTAAGACGGAGTCAGTCAGTAAACCTTCAACTCCTGTTAAAAATCATTATAGGGCTTCCCTGGTGGCGCAGTGGTTGAGAGTCCGCCTGCCGATGCAAGGGACACGGGTTCGTGCCCCGGTCCGGGAACATCCCACACGCCGCGGAGCGGCTGGGCCCGTGAGCCATGACCTCTGAGCCTGCGCCTCCGGAGCCTGTGCTCCGCAGCGGGAGAGGCCACAACAATGAGAGGCCCGCGAACTGAAAAGAAAAAAAAAAAAAAAACCATTATAAAAAGGCATGCTTTCCTGATGGCTTGTTTTCTTGTAAGATTTCAGGATCTTCTTTGTGTATCCAACAAAAAGTTATAGAGGAAGGAGTTTATTTTGTTTTTTAAAAAAAAGCATAGTTCTAACCTCCGTGCTATAAGAGCTCAGTGCTAGCCCCGGTTCTGATGTAACATACTACACAGTCTTGGAAAAGCCACCTCTTTGGGCTGAAGTTCCTCTGTAAAATTAGAAAGATAATCAGACTAGATGTTGGGGGGCCAGGGTGAATGACCCCACCTCCCCAAACTGACCACCTTAATTTACTTTAGCTTTATGCAGTCATTTAAAGATATACTGGAAATTAAGTTGACTGAAGGATGATGCCAGAAATGATCTCAAAGTGTTTTGGTTGGAGACAATCTGGCATTAATTTGGATAGGTGTTAGCAGTTCAGCAGTGCCCTTTTCCTGTTTATTCTGGACCCGTGAACCGGCTCCATTGTTCATCTTGCCACGTTGTCATTACAGCATACACCGGGGGAGCTCCCTTGTGTGTATTTCTGTCCCTTTTCCCCCAACAGTGGTGCTTTGTCCTGTTTTCTATACATCTCCTACGTGATGGTGCATTGAGATGAACCGTGTTTATAGAATAGTTTTTGTAGTTCCAAAGAGCGTGAATGTTCACTGTCCTTACATGGAATGCACCACACTAATCTCACCCTCTACAACATTGTATTTCACATGTGTATTCTCTAAATTTGTCTGCTTTTCTAATCGGAATAAGTAATTCTGGGTGTAATGCTACCTATCTGTACTGCTTCAATCCTGAGAAAAATGAACACCAGCTTTTGCTTTGGCTTTCATGAAAGTAAAATCCCTTTTATGACATAACTTCATAATGAACATAATTTCTCTACTGATTGAGAATTCAGACGAAGCACCCACCTTGCAGAGGTTTTCACTGCTGCTACTGTGAGGTCACTGTTGCTCATTTGGGAAGATTTCTGATGTGAGAGAAAAAAAACAACGTTCCAGTTAGAAAGAGCACATGGGGCTTCTTCTGAAGGAAGAAACATATTGAAATAATCTACAGAAATGTTGGGCATCAGAGCTCTGGAAAGGGAAGGGTGCTAGACCTCCTGGGGAAATACAGGACTTCACGGGCCAAGGTTTCTCTGCCCACCCCAGACCTGACGTGCCCCGTGCTCCCTCCTCCTGCCGCTCCTCTGACCCACACACCCCACCTCCACCCCGCGCTGTGCTCCTCCCACTCAGGCACGTTTAACATGCCAGCCTGTTCTGTCCTGTTCTTATGCTTGCCCTCACACTTGCAAGAACTGTTGGTGAATCCTTTAAAGTCATCTTCAATTGTTTCTTGTCTTTCTCCTCCTCGACAGACTGTGAAGGAGGAATCCCTTACTTTGCCAGCCGTGAACCCGATAGTGACACCGCAGAAGTCTGGGAGCTCGCTGGATGCCAGTCTGCACAAGGACCTCTTTGGTGCCATCTCTGGCATTGGTAATGCTCGGGCTCTGACCTGCTTCTCTGCAGTCTAATTCGGAAGGTGTCTTTAATCCAATCATTTGTTAGCTTTCAAATCAGAACTTTGAAGTCTTGAGTTTCTACTTCAAATATTCTTTTCCTGATTTTGCTCCTCAGCTATGAAACCCCTTAACTCTACACTGAAATAAAGATCTCAGATTTCAGGAATAACACATGTAGTACACTTAACCACATATCTGTCCTGTTTGCTTTTTGTTTAATGCGTGTTAATTTTTCATTTTAAATCTTCAAACTAGATTGTTTATACTTTTAGGAAAAGAATATCTTTGCAAGTGTGTGTGTGGTGGGTAGGATGTATTTGTAGTGTTAACGATTTAGATGAGATGTGACAGACTAATTGCTGATGGAGATACTGGTTTATGGCTAGAATGAAGTCCTGAAATCAGTTTTCTAAAATCTTCTTTCCTACAATATTTTTTCTCTCTGAAATAATGTTAGAGCAGCCCCCATGGGGAGGAAAACAGATGGCATAAATCAAGATTCAAATTGAGTAGTTTTTCCATAAGAAAATGCCTGAGAAATGTATTTATTAATACTCTGATTGAGCACACGTGCCAGCTCCTTCATAAAGATAATGGTACAAAAATATATATATATATCTTCACAGATACTCACAGGCTTATGCTGTCTTCATTTCTTCTTCTCTTTTACACCACAGTCTGAATAAATGAAGCATCCTGCTGTGGCTAATGCTTAGACCACCCAATAATGGAACTAACTCATAGGGCAGAATAAAGGGCAGTCCTTTTACCTAATCAATCTGCAGGACTGTGGTTCATTCTGAGTTTATGTCCTTAGCTTTTGTGTTGTTCTAGTTGCTAACGTGGTATTTCATGTAGGTGATGAAACTGGCCAGACTGTAAAATTGGAAACCTCATACCAATGCTCAGATTTATCCCGTAATGCCCATACCAGTCTTTAATCTTACTTCTGTTTCTGTGTATTTTTCATAGTCATACTTACCTCATTTGGCGTTGTAAAGATGAAACGAGTTAATTCATACAAAACGCAGAGCCTGGCACATGGTATTTCCATTGCCTTTCTCATGGGGCCCTCGCTCTGTCTCCTTTGCCTCACTCTGTCCACAAGCCCAGCTGCTCTCTGGGAGTGGGGAAGGGGTCCTTTCAGGGGCTTTGTCTGCAGCGGTTCCCAGCAATGTTTTTAAAGCCAGACAGATGTGGCTTTGGATCCAGACTCCACCATTTACAATTGCCATGGGCAGGGTGTCTCTCCTCTTTACCCTGTGTCCACATCTCAAAAATAGAGTCGTGGTGAGGGATGAAGAGCTAGTTGAATGTGTGCAGTGCTTGGCAAGGTAAACAGTGTTATTATTTGACTGCCATTATAACAAGCACAGTTCTTCAGTGTTATTCATGCTTTGTGATAGACTCTTAGTAGCCTAAATCTTAACTCTCTGTCCTCTCTGACCAGTATTCTGTAGGATTCAAGACTTTGTGGAAATGATGAAACTAGAATGAGGTGATGTTTTGACTCTGACTTGATTCTCCAATTCCACATTCACCTTGTTAGGGTTTGGGGTGCCTTGAGAACATAGAGATGAGCCGAGGGGGGGTCTTTAGCACAACTTCAATGACGTAAATGGCCTTTGATTGCTCTGTGTTCATGGTGAAGTTACAAAAAGTTCTCAAGGCTAATTTTGTCCCATTTCATTCTTTCTTGAATTTCAAGATCTGGATCCACTTTTCATGGGAATTCACCACAATAGACTTAATTTATACTCAGGCTTTTATCTATGTTGCCCCCATCTTTAAACACTTTAATCCTTGTTTCCTTTTAGAAATGCCTTCCAGGAAAGCAGCCCCCACCTTTGAACTGGGTTTACTAGTTGTTTTCTGGTAGCTTTAGCAATTCTTCTTTTATTCATCAAGGAATTTCCAGTTAGTTTTAGTCCCAGTGCTTATCAAGAGCTGACTTTCTCCTTACGTCTCTTAAGGAAATTCTGTTTCCACACTTACTGAGAATGTACCCTCAGCGGTTTTTTTAATGTCTTTGGAACATGGTGCATGAAAATTTCTGAAACCGATTCATTGCTTGGATAAAAACTACTCAAAGATTACGTTCATTTTAGGGGCTTCCCTGGTGGCACAGTGGTTGGGAGTCCACCTGCCAATGCAGGGGACATGGGTTTGAGCCCTGGTCCAGGAAGATCTCACATGCCGCGGAGCAACTAAGCCCGTGCACCACAACTAGTGAGCCTGCACTCTAGAGCCCGTGAGCCACAACTGCTGAGCCCGTGTGCTGCAGCTACTAAGGCCCGCGCACCTGGAGCCCATGCTCCGCAGCAGGAGAGGCCACCGCAGTGAGAGGCCAGCGCACCGCGGCAAGGAGTGGCCCCCGCTCGCCTCAGCTGGAGGGGGCCCAGGCACAGCAGCGAAGACCCAACACAGCCAAAAATAAATAAATAAATTTAAAAAAAAATTACATTCTCAAGGCATGCATTCTTAGGCTCAGGGTTCCTTTACCTACCTACTCAGTGTATTGCATTTTGCTGTCTGTACAAAGGGGAGAGAGTTGAACTAAATTTCTTTTAAAAGTTATGCACTGGGCCAGGATATTAAACACACACACACACACACACACACACACACACACACACACACACACCAGGAACATAGTTCTACTAAGCATGTTGATTTTTTTTTTTTTTGCGGTACGCGAGCCTCTCACTGTTGTGGCCTCTCCGCTTGCGGAGCACAGGCTCCAGACGCACAGGCTCAGCGGCCATGGCTCATGGGCCTAGCTGCTCCACGGCATGTGGGATCTTCCTGGACCGGGGCACGAACCCGTGTCCCCTGCATCGACAGGTGGACGGACTCTCAACCACTGCGCCACCAGGGAAGCCCCAGCATGTTGATTTTGATTTATTGCATTTACATCTGTTTGCCTTAGATTAGAACTCTTGTTCTGGAACTGAGCCTAAAACTTTGAGAATTTAATGTCTAATTTTACTTTACTGAGAGCCTTTTTCTCCTGAGTTCTGTGTTCTACACTAAGTATGAAGTCTGGTTATATTAGGAAGACGATAGTTATAATTTGGTCACAGTGCATGTTTCTTTTCTCTCTGAGTATAGAAAAAGGCCCCTGGCTTTTTCATAGGGTTTTTACCTGTACCCTGTGGCAGTCAATCACACAGTTCCTATTCTGGGTAGGCGCAGCCCCTGGTCAGTGGTTTACGTGTTCCTGCCCGCACTCACATTTTCAGATTCCCTTGCCCTTCTTTGCTTGATATACTTAATACACTGAACTGGTTTCAGAGATGGTGGTGGATAAACCTGAGTGTTAGGGGCGGGGAGAGGATTAACTTCGAGATGTATCAGCCCATGGCAGCTAATTTGCAGGCTGAAACCCAAAAAGGGCCTGCCTGTTCTGAGGTGCCAAGGAAAGGCATCTCAGCAGCTTGGGGGTGGGAGGCTGTGCTTACAGCTTGCTGCAGCGTGGCGCCGAAAGTCTTGCGCAGTGTGCACTGCCAGCCCAGCCTTGCAGCCGGAGGCATGCCTTTTGGTTCAAGCCAGAATGTGCAAGTCTAAGAGTCATTTTTACTTATGTGATTTATTTAAATCTTATCTAAGCAGGAAGTCGATCTATTACTTTTAAAAATTCCACAGTATTGAGGTAGGGGCTGACTTCTCCCTTAAAATGCTATTTTTTTCAACAGATGTCACAAATTTTATTTCCAAGTTAGATTTCCTTTCTGCTTGTAACTGTTTATTGCAGAGATTCCCAAACGTTCTCAATTCACAGCACCCTTATTAATCAAAGTAATTTTTCATGGAGTCCCCAAGGCCAAAAGAAACACCTAATGGTTCTGTTTATTAGGTACTTAGGGCCAAATAATAAGTACTTATAACCTAACAACTTAGTAGGCATTTGAAAACTATATACATACATAAAGAAAAAAATTTTTATTTTTACTAACCACGATTCTTACTAATGGGTTGTGTGTGCCTGTTGGGCGCTACACGGCTTCTCAAATTTGGAATCAGATCTCTCACCAACATTCTCATTTCCTGTTCCACACTGATTTTCACCCAGTACTTGCATTTTATCATCGCGACCACCAAATACCCCGCTTCACAGAGATATGACATCACGGAAAGGAATGTAGCACAGTCGGAGGTTGAAACTACAGTTTCTGGCAGATGTCAAGTATCACTGTGTTTTCCTTGAAACTTTAAAATGTCCCATGACACCCCTCAGAGTTTTCTGGGGTATCTCAGCCTGCCGTTTGAGTACTGCACGTTTATTGCATGGTTTCGTTTTTTTTTTAATTTGATAGTTGTAGGTGGATTTATCTTTTTAATTTTTTGAAGTCTTTATTCTACCCCAGTCTGAACCAGCATGTTCTCCTTTAGTCTGAGCAATCCAAGGTGGTTTCTCATAAGTGAATTGATGGTTATGTCTGAATGTTTCAGATTAACGGTTATTTGTATCTCAATCTGAATGGCCTGGTTCTTTACAGGAGAGGTAATTGAACGAAACTCTTGAGCCAGCTCTCACAGGAAAATAAGTGCCAAAGAAGCAGTTTCCCTTATTACAGTTCAGTACTTGTTTTTATTTTGTTCTGTCTCACCAAATCTTTGGTCTTGGCTTGATTTCTGTTTAGCTTCTCCGTATACAAACTCAACTCCAAACATCAGTAGTGTGAGAAATGCTGATTCAAGAGGATCCCTCATAAGCACAGATTCCGGGAACAGCCTTCCAGAAAGGAATAGTGAGAAGAGCAATTCCCTGGATAAGGTAATTTCTTTTCACGTAACTTAAGTGTTTCTTATAACTAATGGATTTAGCCCAAAGTAAACATGCTTCATGTTCTAGTGTTCAGTAAGGATGACCTTTTTTTTTTTTCCTTAAACAACTCAGTTAACCTGGGGTAGATGATCTCAGAGTATGGTCTAAGGATGGAGCCCATTCGCTGAAACCCCCTGGTTCCTGTTGTAGGATTTCATCAGGGCAGTGTTTACAGTGGAGCACTTTGAGCCAGTGGTTCTGGCAGTTTGAACAGGTAGGGAAATCAAAATGCCACTTGCTTAGAATCCCCACGGTCTGTGTGCCAGGGAACACCAATTATAACACAGTTACCCATGCGAATGGGCATTGGATCCGAAGCTGGCTCCAGAAAAGATTAATCAGTAGTACAGATGAGGCAGGGATAAGGCTTTATTTGAAATCACTCTATTCATACTGTGCCCCCAGCACAACACATCCTCCTCATATTTAACTATTGTTTTCTTGAAATACCTAAGTTTGGAATTTTGTGCAAATGGATAAAGCTTGGATTTAAACCTGGAACCATGATAGTAGATTAGTCTCACCTCGGCCACTGTTTTCCTAAGTTATTTCAAGTTATAGACAAGTTATGTATAGGTTAAGTTACAGGTTTATGTACCAATAAACAAGTGATTCTCTTAGGGATGTATTCCTAGTTCTCAGAAACGTGGAAGCCGCCCTTCCTCGGGGTCAGGTTCGTAACCTTACCGCGGTTGTGTGGCCGACCTCGCCGTGATGACCCTCAGCTGCGGTTCTGTAGCCGTCCGAGCATCTCCGCGCAGGTGTCATGACCTGTCGAACTTTTCCCTTGACCCTGACATGCCTTCGTGCGTAGAGGGAGAAGCTGCTCAGAAGGCACTCGGCTTGTGTCATACGCGGAGCTGGAGAGGAGGAGAGCGGCCAGTCAGCCAGGAGACACCGGGTCACCATGGACTTCTCGCTGCTAACGCTGCTGCCTCTGCCGGAAGAGGCCCCACAGGCGGCGCCCCTGCTCCCGCTGCAGGGAGGCCTGGGCTCTCCCAGCGGCGCTGATGAAGTGGGTGGGCGGGAGGTACGCCGGCACCACGGCTTTGCCGCTAAATGCAGCGTGTCTCTTCTTATAATAAAAATACTCGTGTTATGTTATTAGTTAAACTTGATTAGTATATATCTTTTCCATTGCCCACCAGTACCTTGAATGAAAGATATTTTTTCACTGATCTTTCTGCTTTGGTATTTGGCAAAAAATTTTCCAGATTTCAATTGGAAATATAACTTTCAAGATTTTTAAATTTCTTGTGTTTTTTAAATGAGATGAGATTCTTGTTCTTTTTTCTTTAAGTGAATGCTTTGAACATGGTGTGAACCTGCTGTCTAGTGGCAAAGCTGCCCTCACCCTGCGCCCTGAGCTTTCTGAAGTTTGCAGTGTTGAGCTAAGCTGATGATGGCGTGATCTCATCACTTTAGGGGCTTTGGTCCTGCTGCACTGAGGTGTCCCTGTTTGTCCCTATCGGGCACCTGCCTGTGGTTTTCCCCCAGGGCTGCCCCAGGATGTAACGGAATAACAGTGACTCAGCTCCAGGCTTTAGTGGCTGGTCCATAGCAGCCCCTTGGACTTAATTTGCTGTTTTCAGCCACTTGACGTTTTCCTGAGGATATGTTTGGTTTGGTACTATCTTCTGAATCATCATTTCTCTTTGATCTTAGCACGCACAGTTTTTTGCATGAAGTTTTGCTTGGCATTTCGGCACTAAGCCGGCAACTACGACTGGTTTTTCAGTTTGAAAGGTCCGTGCCTTCTGGCTTGTCCCGGCAGAGTGTGCCAAGGAGACAAGACAGAGCTTCCATGGATTAACACTTGTGTGTATTTGGTGACGGTGTGCTTGTAGTTCGTTGACAAATCATGTATACCTTCCAATTTGTATGATTTGACTCAATTCTAAGACTCTTTCTCTTCCAAGGGAGAAAAGTGAACCTAATTTTGTTTTACCTGTAACGAAGGAGAAAAATCACCTCTGTTTCCTTCTTTAGCACCAGCAAAGTGGCACTTTGGGAAATTCTGTCGTTCGCTGTGACAAACTTGACCAGTCTGAGATTAAGAGCCTGCTGATGTGTTTCCTCTACATCTTAAAAAGCATGTCTGATGGTAGGTAAAAAAATGAAGATACCTGTTTTACTTTCCTTGTTTCAGTATTTGGTTTATTTTTTAAAAATTGTAGTTGGTTCAAAGTGTTTAAGGATTTAAAGGGATTTTCTCTCTTTTGAAATACATATTAATTTACTGAATGTACTAGAAATAAAAGTCTTAATTTGGAAATTTATTTTCATTAATTATTGTATTTCAGAAAGAGTGCTAAAATGTGAATGGCGTATTTTAAAAATTTATATTAAGCTCAGACATACATCTTCACTAAGGGAGACAGAAGCAGATAAATGAAGTAGCTTTTGATTTTTTTCTTTTTAATTTCATTTGTCCAAGCAAACTTACTGGCAACTTGTATAATTTTATTAGTCAGTCTCTTGAATTAGAGAATGTAGTGTTGGTGACCTAAACAGCTCTTCCATTTACAGTGTGTGTGACATTCCTGGCTTTAACTAGAGGTGGGGTGTGTTTAGTTTTCTAATGGAAATAGTGGTGTTCTGGTAGATTAAGCTTCTGATTAAGGGTTTGACAGCCACATTTTTAAATAGAAATGACCACAACCATTCATGCTTTATCAGTACCATTTAAAGCTTGTAAACATCCATGGCAGGACAGTTCCAACTCTGATTGTGTGATATAAGCAATCACATGAAACTGTGCCATAGTATAATGTCACAGTTCTTACCTTGGTCAAAAATCTTCTTAATTTTCCTGTAACAAATTAGGAAGGGTACTGTGAGCTTCATTAAGGTCATTGAGAGAAGACAAACTCTTCTGAAAGTAAAATGCCATTTGTGGAGACCTGAAGCCCACTTGTCTGGTGGCAGGGGGTGTGGGCATTGAGCATCCAGGGGAAGGTACTTCTGCTGCAAATAGTGTTTCTTTTGTATCGAGCTTCCATTTCAGCAGCACTAAGAGCCTGACCTGTAGCTCAGAAGTTAGGAGCAGCATACGATCCTTAAAATGCTTTGGAACTGGAGGATTTTACTCTTCTGTCAGCTTGTTACTTTAAAATAGCTATTTTGAAAAACACAAACAGACAAGATTTTGTTTTGTGAATGATGACCAAATACAAAAGCCCCAGGCTCTTATTCTGATTTTTCAGTTAGAAAGTTGAAATTCTTCCCATTAAGTCAAACGTTCTCAATTTTCATCATGGTAGTGAGTTTCAGCCAGCATTATAGTCCTGTTTTTCCTTTATTGAAAGTTTTCTTTAAAATATTTTACATTTCAAATATTAAATGTGATGTGTAACTAGAAAATAACTTTTTAAAAAACAAATATACAAGAAATTTTGCATCCAAGTGAAAGTTACCCTTTAAAGTCAGCCTTTTGGAAGGCCAGGCACATATTTAAAAAATGCAACAACTTCTTCAAAACAGTTTTAGAATATCCTTTTTTTTACATCTACTGTTGTTACACTTTTTTTCCCCTTTATAATTAGAATTTTTTTGTGTGTCTCATTTAAGAAATCTTTACCTACCCCCGAGGCTCTGAAGATATTCTCCTGTATTAAAGCTGTATTATTTAAATTTTCACATTTAAATCTTAGTATCTACCAAGCATTGGTTTTTGTGTATAGTATGGGGTGGGGGAGAAATTGCCTTTAGAATAGTTTACCAGACAGATAACCAAAATCAGTTGTGTAACTAGCTCTGTCGCTACTCTTTCCTTTATCCCACATTTAATGCGCACCTTCTACACACAGGGCCCCTCGCCCTCTGTGCCTTCTTGTGCCTCCTTTCTCCGTAATAGAGCTTAGCCCTGTCTTCCCCCCTCCTCAGCCAATAGCCAGAGCACAGAGCAAGGACAGGCCACGATGGTACCACCCGGCTAACCAGCTCGTTCTGTCTGCTGGCCTCAGGTGTCTGCAAGTTGACCCCGAGGGGCCCAGCATCCAGGGAACTCCCTGGGTTCCCAACACACCAGCCTCAAGTAACCAGAGTCCGTCCCTCTGGATTCTAAACTTGAAACCCCCAAGAGATGGAAGCTCCCCGACCCACCCTCTGGTCTAAGAGGCCAGCCGTGGCTTTCAAAATCGGGTGCACTTGATTTAAATCGCCATTCCACCGGCCTTCTGTCAGCTGGTAGTTGGGAGAGTTACTTAGCTTCTCTGAGCCTTCATTAGTTCATTTGTAAATGGAAACTCTGCGCCAGATCATGGTGAGGATTCGATGACAGGATATATGTGAAATCATGAGACCTAACACAGTGCCTGGTGCATAGCAGGTACTTGGTATGTATCCCACGGCTTCTCCCGCCTGTCACTGTTCTTGACAAGTGTAGAATAAAAGTCCGTTGCCATGCATCTTCATGAGCCTCCAGCAGCTCTGCGGCCAGCCTCTTGCTCATCTCAGGCCCCAAAGACTCAGTGGCTTTTTCCCTGAGAGAAATCTTTTAACGCATTTCTCAACTTCAATGTAAAATATGAGAAGGCAAAAATGTTTAACTATCACTCGCTAACACTCTTTGTGCAATGTCGAATGGTTAAGAGTCATACACAGAGAATGCTTCCTGTAAGTGAATTTGTAGGATTTGCCTTAACTAAAGATGTGCCCAGTTGCTCTTGGTAAAGAGCAGGTGTGGTTCTTGACCACTGGTACATTGTACCATCGTGCAAGGAAATAGGAACTCTCATACACTGTTATTTGGAGGGCTATTTGACAATATATGTCAATTTTTAAATGTGCACACTATTAACATGGCTAGTTCACTTCTAAGAATTTCTCCTTTAGATGTAGTTGGACGAGTGTGCAAGGACGCATGTTAAAAGGATTTTTACCGAAGCATGATTTATAATAGCAAAGAATTGGGGGGAAGAGCAAGTAAATGTCTGTCAGTAGGGGAACTGGTTAACTCAGTGGTAGTACATCCATGGAGAGGACTGTTATGCAGCTTGGAAAAGACTGAGATAGATCCAGGCTTAATTGCTGAATTAAAACTCAAAGGGCAAAACAGTGCCTGTAGGATACATGCTTCCACTGCAGTGTGTGTGTGTGTGTGTGTGTGTGTGTGTGTGTGTGTGTGTGTGTGTGTGTGGAAGGGGTTACTTACGTACATGTAAGAATTTTCAACAGATTCTCTACTGGGGAGGGATTCTGTAGTGGGTAATTTTCTAGTCCGTTTAAGAGCACATTATGTATAAGTTAAATAGGTACCATGCAGGGCTAGATGATGCATGCTGAAATAAAGTTCAAATATAGCTTCTTCATACTGACTAAGCCTGTTGTGCATGTTACCGATTATAATAGATTAGTCACTGTGGTTTATCCTTTGATCAACCATAAAAGGGGGCCGAGGAAAGTTTGGAGGCCTACACTCTGAGGTCTCTTCCCATCTTATAATGTACGAAATAGGCATTATAATTCTAATCAAATAAATGTTTACTTTCCAGATGCTTTGTTTACATATTGGAACAAGGCCTCAACATCTGAACTTATGGATTTTTTTACAATATTGGAGTGAGTAGTTTCGTCTTTGCTCATTGACTCTTGATTTTTCCTGGCTAGTTAAGAGGTGTGAAGAATACAGTGCACCAACAGTTGAACCAAGAATGCAATATATATTCACATCCACACTTATCCTTGAGCTCTTTCTCCTGGACCTAACCCCGACACCCACTCTCAGGGGCTCATGACCCAGTGGACAGCGACAGCCTTAAATGATTAGATATGTGATTATTGTAGATGAGAGGTTACTACTTGTGCGTATAAGCCATTTTAATAAAATAACACAACATTTATTAGCTGAATTCGGTGGGTGATACTCAGAAACTGAGACATAAAAATTGCTACAATTAAAAAATATGTAAAAGTGAAATCTTAAATACAGTCTATATTATTTTATTACTTCAGTTTAAGTTTCTGTTTTCCTTTAAGCTTTTTACTTCCAGAAACACGAATCTACAATCCCTTATCCAAAACTAGTGGGGCCAGATGAGTTTTCAAATCCAGAATTTTTTGGATTTTTGAAAAATTTACATAGAGAGTATATTCCGCAGCACCCCACAGTCAAGCACATGATTGTTTCTGCAGTAAGAAGTTACTTCTGTGTACTATGATTGTTCACAGTAGTAGGTTAAATCATGACCAGGTAGCTTTACCTCTGTTAGTTGGGGTCATGATTTGCTGCCAAATGTGTTTGCACGAATTCGGGGCAAACCCATGGTGTTCAGAGCTTTGTGCATTTTGGAATCACAGTCTTGGTCCCCAAATTCATGGTCACTTCCTCTGCTGAGTTAAAGGTGGGAGTTGTCACATGTGAGACAAGATTCTAGTAAGTTCAGAAGAACTTACTAGACGTTGTTTTAACTGACTCTTATTAAATATATGATTTTTTTTTTAAATCAATGTTGTAAATAAAATACAGTAAAATAAAACAAAAAAATACATACTTGATGTCTGTAAGGAACCAGTCCATTTACTTGAATGAAAAAAGAAAGCTCCTTACATAGGCTGAATGAGAATGGTATAAGCAACTTGGAACAGTGCATATGGTTTCCACCATGCCTTCTAAGGCAGATGTGGAGTAAATATCCACACCCAGAGTCAACAGTCAATCCTGTCGGTCCTGGGCCTTTCTTCTGTGTTGCTCAAACCAGCCACCATGGCACTGATAACAGCACAATATGCGGCCTCCCTTGCGTTTGATCATTTTCTCTGGGTTTAGAGGGACCTTCCAGAGAATTTCTGAAAACCAGAAGTAAGGGACTAGTGGTAGATGTAAGAGCTTATTGAACATGTTACTGTAAATGGGTTTAAACAAAGCCATGTGTCAAAAATAATTTTATCTCCAATGACTTTATCGCTCCCTAATAATCTTTCATTCTCTCCGCAGAGTCTGCTTGCACCAGTTCCAGTACATGGGGAAGCGATACATCGCCAGGTACTGTGGGAGTTTTAGTTTGAAGTGTTGTGTCATTCTCTGTGTTGCTTGGATCCAGAAGCGTGGGAACTGTCGTCTGTGGGGATTGGCGGTTGTAATTCTCATAAACCACCATGAAGACAGTGGCAGGTCTTTGGATTGCTGCCATGAAATCTGGTGGCATCTTTCGCCTATGTTCCTACATTCCTTCTGTCTTGTTCTGTCTCAGGCATACCTCCTGGAAAGATTTTCCTCCGTGGCCTGTTGCTGCACTTCTCCACTTCCTTCCAAATCCTCCCTCGTGCTCTGTTCCTTCTGTCTCCTCTTTCTCTTCTCCCAGTTCCTCTGGCTGTGTCTTCCCTCTCTTTCTTTTTCTCCTTCCTCAATGATCTCTCTTTCCCTTTTTTACTTTCAAAGGTCCTTTTTTTTACCATTCCACCTCCCAACTTACAAAGAGAGTAATTTCTCATCTAACCACTTTCCTCCTTAATGAAAGAATGTTTTCAGTCCATCTCAAATTTGTTTGGACTGCCACAAAAACCATCTCTAAAATTGAGCCTTTTCTCCTCTTTTTCTGAATAAGCTGTCTGTGCCCTCTGTTGCTATCTGACCAGAACTCTCTGTTGAGTATCATAGACCCTCACTGCCCTGTCGCAGCCATCCTCTCGCTTCTGCGCTGAGTTTGAGGAGAGCTGGACACTCACTGCTGATGGGCAGCCACGCAGCTCCTTCTCTGGAGGCTTTCCTCGGACTGCCTCTTGTCGTTAGCGAGTTCCTACTCCTTCCCTGTTGCCATTCAGTGTGCCTGTATTTGTTTTCTTCCGTTGCTGTGTATCCTGTGATAATGTATTCATGGGGTCTTGGTCTAAGCATCCTATTTTTCTATTGTTATTGTTGCTAAAATTTAATTATAAGTAAACATATTTATGTTTTAAGAAAAACTTTAAAATTTAGTTGTCATTGAGGTTTTTCTCTTATCTATAATTCTGCTTTACGACAATGAAATAGGAAATAGATTTTTAATAGACTTTCTATTTGAGTGTCAAGATTTCGCTCTTTATGGTAACATTGTTTTTTTCTTGAGATATTTGAGAAAGTTTCAGAATTCTGTTTATGTCAAATAAAAGTATGTTTTATTTTAAAAAGCAGATTTAGAGAGACTATATTATGCCTTCTTCCTATTAATACTTTCTATTTTTAATTGAAATGTGGTGGCACTTAACGTTCTCTAATCTTAACTCTTATTTTTTATCGTAACAGTAATTTTTGCATTTGAGTTTTTTGGGTACTAAATGCAAATATATACAATGTGTCCTTATACAATAACTTCATTCTTTTTGACTTTGTCCCACGAAGATGGGCAAACAGTATATTTGGAACAGAAAGACACTGTGCTGGGGGAGCTTCACACCCTCTCGTGGTGTCACCCACCTCACAAGATGGCATTTGGA
The DNA here is from genome assembly GCF_039906515.1 of Pseudorca crassidens. Classification (NCBI taxonomy): domain Eukaryota; kingdom Metazoa; phylum Chordata; class Mammalia; order Artiodactyla; family Delphinidae; genus Pseudorca; species Pseudorca crassidens. The sequence continues at coordinate 12,484,849 of NC_090313.1, forward strand.
AAATGTTGTGCAAATAGAATAAAAAGCCTCAGAGCTGAACACGGTGAATGTGAAAAGCTGAAGATTTCTGCCCCAACAGACTATTTTGGAATTGGATTTTGTGAAGCAGTTAACTTATTTTTTCTACGTCTCTAAATTTAATTTTTTTAAAGAAAAATCTTCTGACTTCTTAAAGCACCCTGTATATATTTGCATGTAAAAGTATGCTTCCTTGGACTGTCTTAAAAATAAATGGGCATAGATAGGCGGGGTGGAGGATGGTGTTACTTCATAATGTGCACAGTGGAAAGACGTGCCCTGTTTTATAGAAAATTGCCATGGTCTCTGCTGCACATGGAAGAGATCCTGAGTGATGATTTAAACGTTGTCAGTGTTTGCCCTCCGTGGTGGTCCAGTTCTGTGAACACTGCGCCTTCTCATTGTGTCACTTTGAAATCACCCAGCAGCATGTTGCCCGATGATATTCCATGCATGTCCTGTTCTACTCCACACAATAACACAGTGAGGGAGACGGTTGGCTACGGGACGGGGGACAGGTGTCATTCCAGCGCTGGTCTCATTTTTCATCTGCTCTGGTGATGGTACACAGTAGGAAGTTAGCTGTTTGATTGCTAATCCAGATCACTTTTCTATTTTCTTCACTTGACTGCTGACAAGTCTAACAAAGGTTGTGGCTCTTCTCCTCCTTTCCTGGGTAAGAATAAAGGTGTTAAACCGCCTCATATAATCCTTCCCATTGCATGTTTGTTCTCTGTTTCTTCCAATGTATTATTTTAACTAAAAAAATTTTTTTTGCTGTTTAATAACATATATAATCCAAAAAGATTCGTGGTGTTTTGGCTGTTGTCCAAATGCTGGTCATTAGCACCACATTGGACTGATGCTCACGTTTTTAAAAAGTAGCATCTCTAAATGACTTTCCAAAACCGAAAAGGTCTCTGCTTTGGCCTGGTTTTTGCTCCTTCGTCTTCAGATGCTTTGCTGTGAACTCTGCCAAGTGCTGCTGCCTGTGTGTGTCTTTGGCTCCTGTGGCCCCAAACAGGCTCCTCTGTGCTTAGTCTGTGCGTGGCCAGTCTCCTTCGTGCTGTGTCCTGGCCTCACTAACTAATGCTCCCCATCTCGCTGCAGTGTAACAAATCTAACTTTTGCTTCTATCCCATTTCACTCATGTTGCAGGAACCAGGAGGGGTTGGGACCCATAGTTCATGATCGAAAATCTCAGACATTGCCTGTTTCCCGTAACAGAACAGGAATGATGCATGCCAGATTGCAGCAGCTGGGCAGCCTGGATAACTCTCTCACTTTTAACCACAGTAAGTCCCATGACACACCATCGTAACAGCCAGCCATCCCATGTGACAGTTCAGAGGGGAGAGCCCCTGGCCACACCACACCACATCACCAAATCGACTTTTCTTCCAGCTCAGAGCAGTAGGATGAAGAGCTCGTGGCGCAGTTCCCTTCCTCGGAGGAGAATGACATAATGTGGGACGCGGTCAACTACAGCAGTAGACCTGAAAGCCTAGACCCTTTGCCCCACGCCATCTGCTTGGTATTTTTAAAACAAAATCTGGCCTGATAGCCAGACATTCTCTGATATTTTTAATTTAGTATTTTGATTTGTTGCCAGTGGCCAACTTATCATCAGTTTTCCCCGTGTGACTCCCAAGAACATCTGGGGCAAGTTCCTGACCCCATGCGTGTAATTGATCAAGCGTCCACATTCTGACATTCTAGCCCTGAATGTATGTTAATCGTTAAACTGCTGTGAAACCGTAAAGCCCGTGAATCAATGTGTGAGGGTGTGGAAAAGCCAATAACAAAGTGACTTTTTCTGTGTTTTCAGTGTGAGAAAGATATCAAGTGTGCTTGGAATTTCTGTAGACAATGGTAAGATTTAATCAGGTTGAAGTCTGCTTATGAGGCCGCTTCACTTGCAAACCGAGACTTCTTGTTCATCTCGCCTTCCTAACTTTGGGGCTTCCTAACTTCACAGTAGAGACTTTGCCAAAACATGGGAGCATATCTTTAATTTAATTTTATCAATTGCCAGAGGGGGCATAGCATCATGTGCTGTTTCTAGAAATCTAAGTGTTTCGTCTTCTTAAGGGTTTCTTGAAGCAGAAAACCTAAAAGATATCAACCATGTAGCACTTTATAAACTAATGTCATCATTTCTGTCAGTGGTGTGTTCTCTAAATTGTCCCATCTTTGCTCCAAGCATGACATAGCTAGTTATTGTTCTATCTAGACAATTATTTGTACTCATTGCAAGCAGTGTCTTTAATTCATGGTTAGTAATATCTTCTCATCATTTCTAATCATAAGAATTCATTCCATTCACTGTGATTTCCATACCTCTTTCTTAGTACAGGCTAAGAGTATAGACAATATATTCCTGACACCTTAAATTGAGAATAGTTCAAAGTAAAAATGCTGAGGAATCAAAATATGGCACCTTCCCACTCTTCCACCCCCAAGAAAGTTAAATGTAGTGGGTACAGTCTCTCTTTATAAAATTCAAGGCTTAATTTAAATCAATATTATGTCAGTCTGCCACACACTGAATTGGTAGGCTTCAAATGCTAGTTCTGGGTTCTATACTTAGCTGTGGAATGTGCGTTAGTGACACATCTAAGGCTACAGAACTTGACTTTTCAACATCTTGTCTGTTAGGGCTATTTTAGCTCTGCAGACAAAGGGTTTAAACAGACAAAACAAGGAGTTTCATTATTTTTAGTTTTCATTTCCTATTTAGCAAAGAGAAATCAAATTCCCACTTTTTGCACGACTTGCTACATTGCCTTTGCCCAGATAATTTATAATACAGGGACTATCAGTACCTCACTATCAGTTGAAATAAATGCTGAAACTTTAAAGCACTGTAAAAAAAAAAAATCATAAGCAGACCAAGGCCCCACCTCCAAAAATAATCATGTAGGAAACATAGAAAACAAACAAAAATAAACTGAATGATCAACACATGAATAAATAACCTTAATCCACCAAGACATGCAGCAACCCCTCCCTCTGCAAATGGATTTCACGGTGGTGGTTTGAATTGGAGGAGAGAGACAGCTGGCTGTGTTCTACTGCCAAAAACCCTATTGTTAACATGGTTGATTTCCATTCTCTCTTCCTGCTACCCACAGAGAACCTTGTCCTTCCTGCCCCTCTCCTATTTCAACCCGAAGTTTTTCTTTAGTCCGTTTTCAGTGACACCATTCTCGATCAAAGTTTCTCCGTTTGCCTTCCCAGTCAAGACTGTGTAGCTGATTATTTTAGCCTTTTAATGTGTGCCCACAATTCCTGCTTTCCCCGAATAGCTTCTGATGTCCCATAGTCCTTGCATCTCCACCCTGAACTCAGTCTTCACTTACATCTCTAATTGTGATTCTGTGTTTGGGAGGCTTCAGCCTCTACCACCATTAGCTTTTTGAGTTCCAAATCATCATCTCGGCCAAAAGCCATAGAGAAGGGAGTGTATACTGTATGTATTCATGTGTATGTGGGTGAACTCATACATACATGAGTTTTTACATCTTCACCTAGATACTGTATGGGGAATTTGTAGCCACGTATGTCTCTTTAAGAAAATTCCTATTTAACGAATACAGTACCTTCTATTGGGCCAACCAGTATGACAGAGATCCAATATGTGAGAGACTTGCTGGGATGCCAGAGTCTAAAATGAATTTATTTTGGAAAAGAATGAAAATAGGAAGAGTCCCCTATACACCTGCATTTTTCATTTCCTTTCTCTGAGTAGGAAAGGCTTTGTCAGATCTTAGCGTGACCAGCAGGGGGCAGCAGAGGACTGCGAGGAACTTAAGCCGATGCAGGCCAAGCCGCACTGTCCCCATCGCCTATTAACAGTAGGACACGGGAAAAGACACCACACGCAGCACACGTGTAACGCTAGCGGGCACTTACCCTTACTCTTGGATTTTTATAGGAAATAATGAAAATTTCACTGTGGCCAGTGGTCTTAACTATTTTAAAAACACTCAAAGGGTAGGAGTTTGTTGTTTGGGTCATTGCCCAGGCTTATAAAAAGTAAATGTTTACAACATTAAGGCATTGACCTGTTTACTGCAACATGTACTCATTGTGTATCAGTAGAAAAGACTTGTGCCAAAGGACAAATTGAGAGTGATAGGTGCTCGGAGTATACTTTGTATATTTTATATAAACTGAGTGATGAGGGGAAAACTAAGTGAAACGTGTTTGCAAATAAGTGATTCATTTGCAAAAAAATATAAAATAACAGTTTGTATTTACTTTAATGTTATGTATTGTTCTAGGAATATGTTAAATTCACTTGCATGATAATCCATATTTCCCATTGGTGTGATGGGAGAGAAGCCAGCCGAGAGGTAGAAACCCTTGAAGAAAACCTGTATTTCATATAATTCAGTATAAGAGACAATTTAAGATCACTGGATTAAGTTGCAGAGAATTAGATCTCAGGTGAATATGGGGAAGCATTTTCTAACTGGACTACCTATTAGCTAGTATAGGTACTGGCAGCTGGAGATGTGAAAACAGAGACTTGATGAGGACCCATTGGGGATACTGTCCAGGTCATTTAAGCATCATATGAGGAGTTAGACGAGATGGCTTGTTCAGACCCCATCTAATTCTGATATTCTTTGATATCTATGAATCTCAAGTAAGAAACTGAATATAGATGATAATTAAATTCCTTTATTTTAGATAATATTCAATCAATATAAAAAATGCAGGGGAGGCATATAGTCTCTGAAGTAAAATCAATATTTCTCAGAAGTTCTTAAGCATGGGTGATATATCTTTTAAAATAGGTGAAATGGGCTTGGATGCTTTAAATGTCTGTACTCAAGATAGTAAATAAAATGTCTATAAAGCCACATTTTCTTGATTTGGAGATAGATTTTTGCCCCTTTGCTAGCATTTCTGAAGTCAGGATATATTTTACAGATTTAGCAGATCTTACCTTACAGATACATCCTGAATATTACATCTAACATGGTAGCCTGTCATCGATTGGTGCTTCTTGCCATTGATAGGGTTTCAGAGTTGAGAAAACCTGACACAATGCCCATTTAAAGTCGGTCATTCTTTATATTTTTAGTATCCTTAAAGAGGACTTTAAATTAAAAGGTATGATATGCTTAAACCAAGTGTTGTCACAGTATGGGGTCTGTATCCCATACCATTTTCGGATACAGCTAAGTATCTGATTGTCTAAGTGACAATCACTTATGCAAGGTAATCTGAGACTAGAAAGCAGGTAGTATAACCATTTCCTCAAGTATAAACTCTGAGATTATAGACTAGTTTCACAAACCATTTTGAACCTATTTGTTTCTTTGGTGGTTAATCAGAGGGCAGACAGCAAATCACATGATGTTTTGCCTTGGAATGTCATTCCTTATTCTGTTCTCCACTTCTTGCCCATCTGTGGGGAAAAACTTTTTAGCAATAAAAATGAGATGGAGATCAATAATAGATTGTGTAGTGGTGGATCCATCTGATACTTTGCATAAATACGTGCAGTTAGTAAAAGCCGTAGACCGTGAGTTAATGTATCTAGGAGGCTCGGTCTTCTACATTTGGGGATTTCTTTTAGCAAGAAGATCCCTAGCTGTTCAATATTTGTATTTTTTTCATAAAATGTATTGTTTTTCTGGATTCATATTATGGGCCAGAGAAAAAAACTAAAAATAAAAACAAGAATTCTGGTTTCATAAAGAGTGAAGGCAGCTTTCAAGAAGGAAGTACCTCCTGTGAGAATATGTATCTGACTTATTCTTCTAGCCCAAATGTCCTCTGACTTTTGGAAAAGGCGAGTGGCAGTGGATCAGGCTGCTGCCTTTCTGACCACATCACCTCTGATGTGGCACTGGGGAGGGAGGGGTAGTTTACAGATGTCCTCAGCATTACTAAACCGAGCTTTTCAGGAAACAGGACTTCATAAAACGGAGTAAAGTTAGGTAAGTCTAACCATAGCAGATGACATTAGAGGGAAAAAAATCTCATCCTCGTCCTTTGAGTATTTGCAAGGTTTGGGGATTTGAGAATAAATCACTTATCTGAGTAACAGCAGAATGAAAATTGTGTACATGTGAGCAGTGGATCCTAAGGTCTCTAAAGCACCCCCTGAGGTGCCTGCTGGAGATGGCGCATCAGGGAAGTCCTTCCCTCCCTGACCTGCCTCAGTGACCACGTCAGTGCCTGTGCCCCAAGGCACCACTACCCCCTAGTGGAAGTCAGTAGGGTTAACAGCACTTCTTACTGGCTGGCCTTGGTCAGAATCTGCTTAGTCAGCTTTAAAAAGTTGCTGACTGATGCTCTGAGAAATTACTGTGTCTCTTAAGACCGCTTCTTGGGTTTGCCAGCTCAGTTTCATTTTCCTGTGTTAGCCAGTAACAAGGTGACCATTGGTTAGAGTCTTCCCTCATGCCCAGCTTTGTTCCAGGTCTTGAGACAGACTGTCCCCACGGGGGTATCCTTTGGCAGATTGTCCAGTCAGTCTCTGTCACTCACACAACGTCCCATGCTGCCACTTATTTTTAGGGATGTTTAAGTAACACTGGTTCAGGAACCTGCTGATTTTTGAGACGAAACGTTTAAGGAAAAGCAAATTATAACCAATTGTGGCTAAAAGGACTGTTTCTTTTATTCTTATATGATTCAGACACAGGCAGACAGATTTCTGTATGAATTGACTCTTATTCTAAAGGAGATTAGATAGTGTAATGTAGCTTAGAGAAATTTTGTCATTAATTAGCATGGCCCATTGATTATATATGTTTAAAAAATAGCACATTGACAAATTGCAATTCTTGAATTGTTCTAGACATTCAGCCAGGTATAAGTAAACTCTGTTGGAGTTCTTCAGTGTGTAGACCATCTCATCTATAAGAATCACACTTGGATACACTTATCCAATAGGTTATCTAGAAAGAGAAAAGGATAGTTCTGTGCAGAGAATACAGTTAATCACCAAAGCAAGTGCCTTGTTACAGTTTAACCCAGATTATAAAACTTCATTTGGGATAAATGGCAGCCCTCAGTATAGGGTCCTTTTGACCTGTGTGATAATTTTGGTTGGTCTGATAAAAGGTGGTGGTTTTTTTGTTTGTTTTGTTTTTGTTTTTTGTTTCGGTTTTGTTTTTTTTTTTGGTCCTCTCTTGCCCTGGTTTGTGATCACTGTAACGATAATCATTAGTTTGTTTTCCTCTTTTGTTGGCTATCTCACCAAACAAACCTTACCAAATGAGGAAATACCTTGGCTTACAAAGGCAGTTCAGTGAATATTAGTACCAAAAAATGTCTGTCTTCCTTTCTGCTAGATTTCTTACCAAAAAAAACCCTAAAAGCAAACCAGGAATATAAAGAAACAGAACTAGCACGGTGCCAAACGTGTTCCATAGCCTTACTAGGGACACGATGACTCTGTCAAACTGTGAAAATAATGCAGGCCACTCAAAACCACCATTATAAAAGCAAAGCAAAGTTGGATGAAAGCACATAATAGTTTTTTTTTTTTAATCATACTTTAAAAAGCAACTCGGTAGCTTTAGAAAAGCTTTTTGTAGTCTTTCAAAAATCATTCTCTATCTCTGACATTTATTAAAGTCAGAATAACATCATGCTAGTTACTTTATTTTATCTTAATAATAGGGATTATCGTACAGTAACCTGGATAAGGAATTGGGAGTGTAGTTTCTGGTTTTATCCCATTACTGGCCTCAAGAAAATTCTCTAGGCTTTCTGTACTTCATTTTCCTGATCTATGTACAAAATGTCCTCCTCTCTGGAGTATTAAGAAAATTACCTACATAGTAAGTGTTGATTTGTTTTGCTCCTTGGAGAAAGACATTACCTGACGTTTTATTATATTGCCATCTTTCTTTGTAATCTAGATCAATACTGAAACACCTTTGCATCCCTTGTATATATTTCTGCTAATGCATACCATTTCATAATTTAATCTCAAATTGTATGTCAAACTACATTTATATCAATACTAAATTGACTTTACAGCCACATACAGAAGATATCAGTTTGTATTTAAATTATGATTCTCAAGTCCTCTCCTTTTCTTGAACATTTCTTTCAGTCATAGTGGCTTTTGTGCTTTTTTATTAAAGCAAGTAGAATACTGTTATCAGTGCAGTCAACTCTTGGTTATCATTCATGATTCCAACTGATAAAACAGATCCTTACTTTATTGACTTGAGACTTACATAGCGTTCACTGTGTGCCAGGCACTATTCCAAGAGCTTCACAGCAATTAATGAATTTAATGCTCACCGCAACCCTTTGAGGTAGATACTGTTATTATCCCCATTCTACAGATGAGGAAACTGAGGTATAAAGAGGTCAAGTAACTTGCCCAGGGTCACACAGCTAGTAAGGGGACGAGCTTGATTCACTGACCAGCAGTCTGCCCCTCAGCTCATTTTCTTTCCCTGTGCTGTGCTGCAGCCTCTGTCTGTGTGGGGAGCTTCAGAGATCTCAGCCTCCTTCACTACCACACCATCTTAACAGCTCAGTCAAGTGGCGCAATTGAGTGACTCTGGTCCATGTACCAGTCCTAGCTCCCCTGTTTACCAACTGTGTGACTTAAGACAAGTTGTTTAGCCTTTGTGGGCCTCCATTTCCTTATCTGCAAAAAGGGTTTAATAATGTACACACTTCATAGGGCTATTGAGGGATTAAATAAGGTGATACATGTAAAGTTCATAGAATTATGGCTGGCACATAGCAAGTGCACAATAAATGTTTACTGCTATTACTTCCCTCCCAGAGCTGAAAAAGTCATAATTGAATGGAAACATTTTTAATACCTCCTTTTACCCACCCCGCCACCAAAAAAAAAAGGCAAACAGGGAGATAAGGCCCTGAAGGAAGCCTTCTGGAAATAATCAAAAGTTGACTGTGACTATACCGTCAGCCAGCCTTTCTTCTTCAGCCGCCGGCAATAACCTTGTGTTATGATTCATGCAGGCTATGGCCACTCGGACGCAGATGTTCTCCACCAGTCGTTACTTGAAGCCAATATTGCTACTGAGGTGTGCCTGACAGCTCTGGACACCCTCTCTCTATTTACACTGGCATTTAAGGTTTGTATTGAACAGCTGTTCATGGTCAGAGCCTCACCTTTTAAATTCATTCTGTTTATTTAACTGAATCAGCAAGAACTTCTTATGTTGTATTTTTACTGCAGCAACTGTTTTTGCCCCTGTAAGGAAACCATTAATCCTTAAATTCCCTTAATGAAACCGTTCCACTGTTAATGACTTGAATTCCCTGAAATATAATACAGCTTAACTGGTCAGGGTGTGCCACCTGCTTGCAAAAGGTGGACACAGTCCCAGGAGGCGGTTGACGCTTGGCCAGATGAAAGCGTTTACCGGGGAAGGTGGCTTTGCTGAGCCCTCGAGAATGATAAATACAGGAACCTAATTGGGCATTTCTGCCTCTACTATCTTTAAACATATCCACATGTGGTAGCAATTAAAATTAGATGTTTATATGTAGAGGAGCAATACCTAAAAACATTCACCTTTTCAATTTTTTTTGGATCTGTTACTAAATTAAATGATAGAAACATTTCAAGTATAGAGAGTAAAAAGTGATCTTGGTCTTATTTTTAGGTTTTAGCAAGTAACATTTACGTAGGTAAAGATGGTCTCTTCAGCCACGTTCTTGTTTTTAGGAACCTAACCCTTCCCGTTCTCACTCAATAACTACTTCCATTTCCAGAGAAGCTGAATTAGTGTTAATATGCTCTGAATATGGAATCAGTATGTTTACTTGCAAGGGTATTTGGGAAACATACCCAAAGTCAATCTGTGCTTTACTCATCTCCTCTTCTCATGAAGCACGTTTCTTTATTAGAGTAAAAATAGTTACCTGATATCATGTTGCTTTATTATAATTTACCTTTGTTCGTAGCAGCCATGCTACTCACGTCCCCAGGAAATGTCATAACTAGGAACCCAGTCGAGAGCTGAGGGCATACAGACCCTTAGGATGAGTATGGGGACAGCAGTGTCATCTTACGTGGAGCCTTACTCTAGTGACCTTCAGTCATGGTCCCCAGGCTGGCAGCAGGTGCAGGCCCTGAAGCTTGTTAGGAATGCAGGTTCTCGGGCCCTGGCTGACTGAATCAAACTCTGGGAGTGATATGTGCACAGACAGTATGGCCTGAGAACCACTACTCTACTAGAACCATGTTTTGAACCTCTTTCTGTTTTCTTTTGGAGATTTTTAAGTAAATAGTCAGTGAAATTTGTAATGTGAGCATTTGCCCTGGACTATATCAGTGCTAACTGTGCACCCGTAAGTTCAAACCAGTAGTTGGGACACTTGCTTCCACTCTCTCCCTGGGCCTCAGCATATAAATGAGCAGGAAACCCCGGGGCTGCACAGCAGGTGTGTTCTGGCGCCACGGGCAGGTGAGGGCACCACGTGGCACAGGTGTGGTCTGGCAGCACTGTGAGAATAGTGGCAGTTTCCTTACTGCACAGCCTGCAGTTCATACTCAACCTCCTTTAAATTGCTTGCTTCATATTAAAGAAGAGTATTTGTCGAGGTTCCCGGATCTCCAGTGTCTGGCCACCAAATAGGTTCTGACTCAAGAGAGAGACAACATCTGATGGTCTCTGATTGAAGGCTGATTGTAAATTTGTTGGGTGAATGTCTTTGGGAAAATCACTTCATGTCTCCAGACCTAAGATTTCTCATTTGTAAGATTGAAAAAATAGGATCTGCCTCCCAGGGCTGTTGTAGCTTAAAGTGAGATGACCCTTAGAATGGACGAGCACTCTGCTGCTACAGACCAGGCTCCAGGACACTTGGGAGCAGCCATGTGTACAGAAACACCATGGGCTGCAGACCCCAGCTCCACCATTAGCCAGATGTTAAGCTTTGGGTGGGTCTGCTTGACATCTCTAAGCCCTGATTTCCTTACTTAGAACGTGGCAATTATTCCTACTGTATAATGAATTGATATGAAGTATCCAAAAACATCTGTCCTGTGTCTGACACACAGTAGGAGCTCAAATGTTGACTCTAGTTTAGCAATAAGCGCTTTCCCTAGGCTCACGCCTTCCTGATCCTATGGTAAAGGGTCTGATTCCTGAGACGCACAGGGAAGATTGTGTTTTAGAGCTGAGGTGATCTCTATCAGAGTCTATATGCCTGTGTGCAGAAATCTTTGATGTTTAAAGCTCAGCGCATACACACACACAGACCCATTAAAAAATGGGAAGATGGGCAAATATTATGGCATTAAAGGATGTCATGCCAAGCTGTAGGCTTACCTGGCCTAGGTTCACAGGTCCAAGAGCCACTGGCACAGCAGCACTTGGATCTTCCTTTGCAAGTATTTACTCAGCTGAGGCATCAATTGGAGCATATCGGGAAAATTAAATTATTACATTGAGTTAACTGACATAATTGTTTGCAGAAAAATCTTCTTCCACAAATGTTGCCTCATCGTTAGTGAGCCTCTTAATTGACCACATCTAATAAGTTGCCAAAGGCAATCAAGAAATCACGTTCTTAATGAGAGGAAATGTTTGAAAAGATTTAAGCCCTGAACCCCAATTTATTGTTATATTAGCTTCCTGCCATTTATTGAGTGCCTTCTGTGTCTTCAGCGTCAGTCCTCACAACAGCCTGGCCCAGTAGATCTTCTTATCCCCCATTTTACAGATAAGGAGATTGAGGCTGAGATAGGTCAGGAAATGGGGGAAGGAGCTAAGCTGGGTGAATATCAAGGTAGCTGAATGATCTCTCACACAGAAAAGAGAAAATTACCAAGCGCTTACCAGACGCTGGTACTGTGTGGGCACTTTCACAGATATTGTTTAATACACGAGAGGTGTGTTTTGTAAACCAAGGTGATTACATGCAGAAAAACTTGGTTCTTCTCTGGCTATTTTAAAATGTCTATTAATACAGTCCTAAACCAAATCTGGCCTTTAAATAGTTGATGATATTTTTAATGTACTTATAAATTTAATCTGAAAATGTATTTTAAGTAATTCTCTGTAGTGCCTTCTCTTGATTTGAGGTGCATGGTGAGAACCAGCAAGTACACCATGAGAAGGATCGCTGTGAACGACCAGGGTGGGGAGCACGTGGATGATGGGGGTCAGCTAGGGAGCCTGGGGTCCAGTTTACACAACCATGAGCCTGGGGTTTAGGTCATCCTGGTGATTGGTGAGTCTCTGCGACAGAGAGAGTGCTACTCGAAGCTAGATTTTTAAAGTTATTCTATAAATCAGTGTCTAAATAAAAATCAAGCCATATCCCTAGGAAGGATGTAGCTGTCTTAAATAACGTGGTTCCAGATATCTCATTTTGGCACCTGAGGTTTAAGTTCGTTTTTCTCCTGTTCCTGGCTCTTTAGAAATTACTGATAATGTGTGTTCATTCTCTGAAAGCCCCATTTCCCTTAGGAGGCTGGTAACGACAGTCAAACTTGAATCCACATCAGGCAATTCCTGAGAATTATTTATAACCTATTCTCCACCTTATTGCTAGAAATAAGTCATGCCTTTCCCATTATTCTAACGTCTCATTTAATTTCTGAAATTCTCCTATCCTCAGTAAAAGTCTATAGGGAGACAGAGGTAGAAATGAGATACTCCATTGTTATCCAATGGTTATTTATGAGTGGAAAAGTGAAGGTGATTTTTGTTTTGCTTTTTTCCCTGCTCTGAGCCTTTCTGAATGTTCAACGTTTTTAATGAGAAAGAGAGAGAGAGAGAGAGAGAAGAAAATTGATTGGAAAATAAGGAAGGCAGCTGGTAAACTGGGGTGTGTTCAGGACGAAAGGTCCCTTACCCCTTTAAATGAAGGGTTGTTTATATCTTTGTATGCATTTTTTTTTTTTTTTTCGGTATGCGGGCCTCTCACTGTTGTGGCCTCTCCCCTTGCGGAGCACAGGCTCCGGACGCGCAGCTCAGGGGCCATGGCTCACGGGCCCAGCCGCTCCGCGGCATGTGGGATCTTCCCGGACTGGGGCACGAACCCGTGTCCCCTGCATCGGCAGGCGGACTCTCACCCACTGTGCCACCAGGGAAGCCCTGTATGCATTTTTATTCCATTCTTCAAGCAAGTTTTGTGATCAGAACCCAAAGAAGACTAAATCCTGAAAATGGGAAGCAAAAACCTTGACCAGAGAGAGTGAAAGGAAGGAAAATTTAACTCCAGTGGTAACAACTTGGAGACAGGCCAATTCAGACAGCAAGGCCAGAGGTCTTAGCGATTTTTGTATGAACCGTCTCTCCTGGATATCTCCAGCAAAGATGGCTGAGAAAATAAAAGCTCATACCCAGATTCATGCAAGCCTTAATCCAGCCATAATTAGGAAGGACTGTGACTCCTGGGAAAAGAACTGCTCAGAAACAGTAAACACTAAGCAGTTCCCCAAACACTGGAAACAACCTCTTTTTTTTTTCGGTTGGTGAACAGCTGCTCATGGTTGAGAATTACATCATATTCAGTTAATTAAGTCACATTTTCTGCTCCATTAAATTGCTTCTCTTTCACATGATGGAATTCAATACTGTACTTCAGTGTTTCATGATATAAAGATCACTGTGGATTCCAGGTGTCCTACCAGCTGTAAATACACCCGTGAATTACTGGACCTAAAAAAACAAAACTTATTCCTTAAGTAAAACTTTTTCTCCAACAATAAGACGAGAGAAATCTTGAAACTGTTACTCCAGCCATAATTTGCTGTGCAGCCGAACTATTTGGACATAAGCTGTCTCTGTTCCTTTGGCTAAACTGTAAGGTTGGTTTGAGGTACTGACCTCTGGACATTTTTTTTCAGTGATAGTCATTTTTGCCTACTTGTGCAAAATGCACACATTCTCCCAAACACACCTTTGTCCTGACAGGCCTGTCTGTATTTGAAGATGCAGCTCTCCGGTGTCAAGCACATGTGGCTGCATGCTGGCCTTTAGTTGGGAGACACCTCTGTCCACTGTGCATGTGCAGCAATCATTGGGAGTTGTAGCCAACCAGGCTTTCACGGTGTTAAACCAGTGTGAATTTGCTGCTGGTGGGAGAAAACCTTGAAGAATGAGGAGAAGTGATTAATGGTGACCCTCTTGCCACTTAACTGAGCTAGATCAGAGCGGGCATCAGCTATATACTTGACCTCAAGTCTTCCCAGTAACTATGCAAGCTTAGTTTTAGGGTCGCTGTTTCACAGATGAGAATGGCCAGGCTCAATTTACCTGTGCAGATCTGTGCACGTGAGAAATGGTGCCTGACCCAAAGCCTGTGCGTTTTCCCCCTTACCAGACTGCCTGGTGATTCATGGCTTCACAGAGTGCCTGAGAGCCTGTGGCGGGGGAGAAAACCCAGCCCTCACTGCTAGAGGACCTGCTCCATACCCCTCACTTCAGTGCTTTTTTCCAGCCCATTGATTAGCTGACACCTGTAATGGCACTTCTCTGTTGGAATTAAGGTGTCGCAAACATGACCTCCGTATTAGTTGCTGGTGATAGTAAAAATAAGTAAATAAATAGAAGCCCAATCAGTACTGAGGCACAGTGGTCCTTTAAACCGTAGTACAGTTTGCTGGGAAGTTTTAAATTGGTCTCTCCCTTAGTAGAAAAAGTAAATTCTCCAAAGCATGAATTTATCGATAAGTTTGTTTGTACTACAAGAGACTTCTGTGCTTTCCTAGAGGATTCATGGGAAGTTTGTTTAAATTATAAGTTGTCTTAGCACCTGAAAAATGTAACCTTTGAGGCTGAAAGTTGTATGAAACCAATCAGCAGTGTCTGGCGTGTCTCACTGACCAAGCTGTCCTTGTGTGTTTTAAGAACCAGCTCCTGGCTGACCACGGACATAATCCCCTCATGAAAAAGGTTTTTGACGTCTACCTGTGTTTTCTTCAAAAACATCAGTCTGAAACGGCTTTAAAAAATGTCTTCACTGCCTTAAGGTCATTAATCTATAAGGTACGTTGTTTCACCAGGGAAGGTCATTCTTGATTCTCACCCATTCTCCTGTGTCTACCTGGAGCTGAACGAGGCACTTAACCTCTCTGGGTTCATTTGCTTCCTCATGTCCATGTAGTTTCCCTCAACGTTCTATGAGCGGAGAGCGGACATGTGCGCAGCCCTGTGCTATGAGGTCCTGAAATGCTGCAACTCCAAGCTGAGCTCCATCAGGACTGAGGCCTCCCAGCTGCTGTACTTCCTGATGAGGAACAACTTCGACTACACTGGCAAGAAGTCCTTTGTCCGGACGCATCTGCAGGTGCGTGTGCTTTAGCTTTCCAGGTCAAGTGTGCTGTGTGGAATTATGTTTTAGCAGGAAAATTTTGAGTGTCACATCTACCAGGTTACCTCGGTGTAAGTATTGAACGATCTGGCCTCTAGATGGAAAATTCAAAAGTCACATTTACTGGTTTTATTTATTTCATCCTCCACATCGTAAGATTTGGGCCCAGGATGTGTTTCTATTGGTAAATTGACATTTAAATGTCGAATCAATGTTCGACTGACCGAAATTCTACTGAGTAAAGATTTATAGAACCTATAGGAGGATACCTCAGGACTCCAGGCTGAGAATGGATCAGGGAGTCAAGGCCTTAGATCGGGAGACCGTGGGGAAACCATGGTTAAGTTTAGGCCAGAGAGGATGCTGTCCTGGGTCAGGCATGGTGAGGTTAGAAGGGAGAGGAGATTGAGTTGACAGTACTTAGTGATTGATTATACCTGGGTGTGGTGAAGGTAAAGGATGGGAAGGGGGAATGGGGGGAGGGGCATGGTCCACGGTTTAGCTGAGTAACTGGGTAAAGGCAGTGCTATTTGTTTTTTGGGGTTTTTTTTTGCGATACACGGGCTTCTCACTGCTGTGGCCCCACCCGCTGCGGAGCACAGGCTCCGGACGCGCAGGCTCAGCGGCCATGGCTCACGGGCGCAGCCGCTCCGCGGCATGTGGGATCTTCCTGGACCGGGGCACGAACCCGTGTCCCCTGCATCGGCAGGCGGACTCTCAACCACTGCACCACCAGGGAAGCCCAAGGCGGTGCTATTTATAGACCCCCAAAAAGACAGATTCCCCCACTGCATAGTTCATATGTACATGTTTTAATAATAAATGCAAAAGACAGTCCACTTACTGAATATTTAGTACATATAAATTCAAGCCAAAAACCAAAGAGGTAAATAATAAGGTCTTCCTTTTTATTAGAGAAAGTGATAGGTAAGTAACCGTCCAAGTGATGTGGGCTTATCTGATTCTCATTCCTCTACACTCTCCTGATTAGCATTTTGATGTGCAACCGAGATGGAAGGGTAGCAAAATCACCTTCTAGAATAATTCTTGGAAGGGGGAAGATGACTCAGACATTGTTTCCCACACTGGAGCGATCCTTGTTCGCACCTTCCCCGTTGCCCCATCCCTGTGCACATCCTAACCAAAGCCAGGAGCTGAGCCTGGGGCGTCACTTGAAGGTGAAATGATTTGCTCACGTTTGTGTGTCCCTAAGGTCATTATTTCCGTCAGCCAACTGATAGCAGACGTTGTTGGCATTGGGGGAACCAGATTCCAGCAGTCCTTGTCTATCATCAACAACTGTGCCAACAGTGACAGGCTCATCAAGGTGGGTGGCCCGGTCTCGTTTTATGTTTTACCCCCAAAACTCCGCCTCATCATCCGATACATATGCACACGGACAGAATGCAGCTGAAAGCCCCGTGTCCCCCTCCACCCTTGTTGCAGCACACCACCTTCTCCTCGGACGTGAAGGACCTGACCAAAAGGATCCGCACCGTTCTGATGGCCACGGCCCAGATGAAGGAGCATGAGAACGACCCCGAGATGCTGGTGGACCTCCAGTACAGCCTGGCCAAGTCCTACGCCAGCACCCCCGAGCTCCGGAAGACGTGGCTGGACAGCATGGCCCGGATCCATGTCAAAAACGGGGACCTGTCCGAGGTAGCCCCGCAAGCATGTCAATCCGGGCTTTTGAGAAAACAAATTGTGTCCCATTCACTGAAGGAAGCCAATTATGAGAAAAATTTCCCAGTAATTCAAAGAAGCCAGTTAAAAATATGTGATACTTTAAACAGTGCTGGGCTTGGCGTTCCTTCATGGTCATCTAAGCATTTTAACAATTTACAACATCGTAAGGGGATGTCTCCATCACAAAAGAGCATTGTTTGAAGGCTCTTAGAAAACATCCATGCTCACACAGGTGCCTGCTAGTTAGGTGCACTCAGTTTCTGCATCAAAACTCCTCTCTAGATCTAAAATTCAGCTATTTTATGATAAAATTAGATTTCCCTGTATCGAAGTCATGAATGACAGGGCATTGCTTTTTCCTGTTTGAGGTAGTCAGTTTCTGTCTGTAGTCGTGGCAGATGTCAGAGCTCCCTCATGGACAGAGCTGCACAGTTCAATAAGCGACAGAATGGCGGGGGCAGAGGGGGAGTGTGGGCTCCAAGGCAGACTGGATCCCGGATCCAACATTGACTAACTCGGTGACATTGAGCCAGTTCTTAACCCCTCTGTGTCTCTATGACATCATCTGTAAAATGGGGGAAATTAAGGAAAACTGTAGGCTGTAAGGCGGGAAGTATTCATGTTCCCATGAAAACTCTGCTCAGGGTTCATGCCCGAGGCATTTAGGTGTGATTAACAGTACCACCAAAGAAGTCTGCTTTTACTTTTAAACCCCTCTAACTGCTTAAATTAGTAAAACTGTGTTCTGTATCTGAAAATTTTATGTAACTATTTTTACCTATTGATTGAGTCCATTCTGTTTGACCATAAGTTTAATCTAAGATATACATTAGCCATAATGAAAATGAATTACATACTGTTAGTAGTAGTAATTTTTTTTATCATTCTGACAAGAACCAGGGCTCAGACATTGGAACCTTATGGTAGGTTCATTTCCAACAGCTATCTTTAATGTTTTGTAAACCATGGCAACTTGGTGAAAAGAATTTATTTTTTCTTTCGTTTTAAGGTGTTTATAATGTTATCCATTTAACATAAAATAATATTTTCATTTAGAATTTTTGGAGAAAGTTATAACTTCATCTCTGAATCTAAGAATGCACATGCCTTTTCTTCAAATGATCCTCTTTTCCCTTTAAGAGAAATAATGCTGAAATTTTATAGCAAGAAAAAATGCTTTTTAAAAATCTTTTACATTTAAATTTAGTAATTTTAAATAGAAATAGGTCTTAGCAAATTTACCATCGTTTGTCTCAATTCAAAGTTTAAAAATTTCAATTTATTTGAATTGTTCTACTTTTTTCAGAAGGTAAGATGTCGGCCATTAGAAACACTAGTTGATGCCTTGAGATCTAATATAAGTACATATAGTCATTAGATTTCTGTTTGTGAGCATTGTGCCATTCTTCATAATTGGTGATTCTGAAACGTGTCTTTTGTTTTAGGCAGCAATGTGCTATGTCCATGTCACAGCCCTGGTGGCAGAATATCTCACACGGAAAGGTAAGAAACGATTCCTGGGTTTTGTGAAATAAATATAAAATTGCACAAAGCAGCAAAGACAAGTGAGAGCCATTAAGAAAGATGTGGACATGGGGGATTTCTGTGTGTGTGTGTATGTGTATGTGTACAGTATATTCATTGTTCTATTCACTGGTGTGACATTTGCTTGATGTGGTAGGCACCGCAGAAATGCAAAACAAAAGTAGGTGGCATTTTGTCATATAACCTCTTACTAATAACTCCATATTGCAAAAACTAGTTAATGAGCTTGGCATCTGGGAGTCCCTGACCAGCCAATCTCCAGCTGAAAAGATTTTATTTTCCCTTAAGATAGTTCCCACCGGAACTGTTTACCAATCAAAAGGCAGCTGTAACAGGAGGTGATCAGGCAGTATTTTCTGGAGCACAGCCCGGTCGGCTTTGCTGTGTGTGAAGGCAGCTTGCAGGCTGGAAACCTTGCCGCCCCATGGAAGGAGCTGGCAGGAGTGAGTGCCACCCACCTGTGTGCTAAGTGCTTGTTCCCACGTTAGCAGGCCGCGAGTTCTGTCACAGCTCCTCTGGTTAAACACCAGTTGCTCTTTTCCACTTCAAATTTGAGAACACGGGGCTTTTAGAAAGGCCAGTTGTGTTCATGTGTGTACTGGAGCACGGCTGCACCAGATCTGGCTAATTCCTTCACAATGTGAGGAAACCACAGATGGCCAGGTCAGGGAATTTCTATCTTTCTGGTACAGCTGGCTCTTTGGAATGGAATTTAAGGGCATCTAGGCTTGTCATACGTCAGAGCTGGAAGGAGAAAGAAACCAGGGAGGGGCTCCGTATTCTCTTACTGCCAGCACGATTTCCTGTTGAGACCTTCTGTCGGGTAATACATCTCCTCACGTTTAGAAGCAGACCTAGCCCTCCAGCTGGAGCCGTCCTTCCTCCCCTCCAGCCACAGCACCTGCCAGAGGAGGCGCCGGGGAGGTGAGCTGAGGGTGGGCCGGCCGCCCCGTCCCTGTGACACTCAGACGTACGGGGTTTCTCTTTCAACTCTGCTGGGATAGACTTGGCTCTCCTTCCCTCCCTTCTTTTCCTGGCCACTCTGGTTTGATGGCAGGCAAGGAGAAGAAAGCACTTTGGCCACCATTGTCGTTCCACCAGAGCTGAGTTGTATTTTTAAATCTACTCTGTAGCCAAAAACATGGATGGTTGGATTTTATAATTCTGCTTTTTGTACACTCATGTATCCTCAAGCTCCCAGGTTAGTGCTTTGCATAGGGGAATCTTTGTCTCCATGAAACAAAAGCAAGGCGAAAGCTGGACATTGGCAGAGATGCTAGACAACCCATGAAGGGGCTGGAAACCTAGACCATGTGCAGCAGAAACATCTCTGACTTTAGGGTCCACTCTTCCAAGACTTGATTTCAAACTACTCTGTGTTCCTTTTTTTCCTGAAACATGGGAGGTCTCAGTTCAGGTTTTGACTTTTGTTTTACTGTAAGCAGTAATCTCAGTAGAGCAGGAAGACATTTCAAGTCCTTCTTCACTTGATCGTTTTTGCCCAGCTGACATTGTCCAAGTGACATGAAACTTTCCCCAGTGACTCCATGGGAGGAAAGGCCTCTTCTTACCCCTCAGGCTGCTGACATGGAACCAGCCAAGGCAGCCCCTCAGCTCACGGCTGCGGCCATCGAGTCACATCTTGGTAGACTGCTTCCTGCAGGAGAAGGGCGAGTTCTAATCTGAGTTCTGGGTTACCCCAGCCAGAGTAGGTGAGATGACAGCTGGAAGTAAACAGAGTTGTTTTTGAGTCTGTATTTCTCTGATTGGCTTTGGCTTCTTTATTTTTCTTGGTATCTGAGCATGGGTCATTTTACCAAATCAAACTATTGTTGTTATTACCTTGCTATTAATTTGATTCAATACCTATTTCAGTTTATTTAAGGATTACATACATTTTAATAAAGGTGGGTGAAAAATAAAAAGGGGTGAGAAAAATAAAAAAAATTGAGGGCAGTGAGGGTTAAATATTGAGGAAGCGAATGAAGGAAAGCACACAGTGGCGCCCAGGCTCCCCATGGGAACGCTGGCCTGAGACGCAAGAGATTTCAAGATCGGTCCTCGTTCAACCCAGAAACAAACAGGGCAGGAAGAACCCTCGCGGTTCATCCACTTTCAGGTTGATAGCTCCAACTGTCTCCCCTGCTCTCTAATTCTAGGCATGTTTAGACAAGGATGCACAGCTTTCAGGGTGATTACCCCGAACATAGATGAGGAGGCCTCCATGATGGAAGACGTTGGCATGCAGGACGTCCACTTCAACGAGGTGAGCGCCGCAGCCCGCGAGGGCTCCGGTAACCCCAGTGTCTCGGGTGCTGCCGTTCACCCGCCCCTGCACCAAACTGGGATTTTCTGTCTGCAGCTGCCGTGTACACACTTCACTCTAAGATAATTCTCCAGAACACTGAAACTGAACAGTGAAAGCTTCTGCCATTCCCATTCCCAGGAACTCCCCCTTTCCTCTGGAGAGAGTGTGAGGAACTAGTTAATAGTGAAGTGAGGCTGAGAGCTTGAACACTTGGGGTAAAAGGCCCAGTATTGTGAATCATAAAGTTTCTCATTCTTCGCAACAGTTAATTTCTCTGGTTCCTGGGTTTTATTTCTGACTTTTAGATCAGTATCTCCAACGCAAGATATCTCCCCGATGTCCCCAAACATGCAAGGCCATGAGAGGCCAGACTGGGCTCAGAACAGAGCAGCCCCTGTCCAGGCCCCCAGTTCTCTGCCCCCACTTGAGTGCTGTCAGCTAGGGCCTGTGCACCATGAGTAGATAAGACCACCCTTGCCCACCCCCCATAGAGACCAGAAAGTTTGACTTTAGATCATTGTAGCAATTTTTGCAAGTTTCTTGCCAAAACAGCATCACCCTGCAGCCACTTAAAATCTGAAACTAGAGAGTTCTGAAATACAGCTAGGAATTTGAACAAATGCCAATTTTCTGTGTGCGTGTTTCTTCACGTGGAGAGAAAGAACAGAGAAAGGAGTAAACGTCTTCTGCCTCTGTTATACTTGTGTTTATGATGTGGAAGTCCTGCAATTAATATCAGGACTTCTGATCATGTTCATGCTGGTAAGCGGGGCCCATGAGCAAACATCCTCCATGACACTGACCAACCATGAATCAGCAATTCTCAAAGTGTGGTCCTGGGGTCCCCGAGACCCTTTCGGGAAGTCTATGAGGTCCTTACTTTTGCAATTGAATATCTCTGTGAGGCTGGATTTTCTTTGTCTACATCACCCAGAACAACATATTGAAGAGATTGAATGCAGAAGCAGAGACAGGAATCCAGGCTTCTCCTACGAAGTCAGACATCAGAGTTGCAAAAAATGTAAAACAGTGCCACTCTTCTCCTTAATTTTTTCTTTGAAAATGTTGTTTTTTCATTAAAAGTGTTATTTTCATTAACATGTCATAGGTTTATTATCTTAGTATAAAGTAATAAATCTTTTTACTTTTTTTCAGTTTTACTTCCTAATATTGTAAATATTGAGAGATAACACCCATGTATACAAAAGTTCTCAGCTATTTTTAAAGAATTCTCAAATATGTTTATGCTATATAAAGGGACCTTAAGCCTCAAAAGTTTAAGAACCACTGCCAAAAATTGTCTAGTCTCAAATGACCCTCTAAATTAAAAATTAACTGTGAGAAATAAGGATAATATATAGAGTGACTTCATATTTAAAAATTAAAATAATTTTAACCAAAATACATGAAGTTCTCTAAGTATTCTGAAGGGGAAAAAAATAACCAGTTGGTTATTACATGGTCTTAACAGTTCAGCTGTTTCTCCACCTTGAAATGCCTGGCCCAATGGTAATTTTTTATTTTTTACTCTGACGTGTGTGCCTGTCCCTTAGGCAACAAGGCGCGCACGCTCTTGGCTTTGAACTCGCTTCAAGGAGGGCTTGCACTGGGTTCTTCCCTGAAAAGAGGCTTGAATGCATTGTTTCCTTGGAGAAACCACCCTTGTCCCCCGCTGACCAGTCAGTCCTCCGGAGCGCAGCACTTTGTTTAGATTCGATAAGGAAAACAGCAATGCCAAGAACAACTAAAGATTCGAAAGTAAACAGTTGTGGGTAACCTGTCATCTGGAATGATAACGTGAAGTTCAGGTTTGCTCATCAGATTAAGTAATAGGCTGGAATAGTCTCTGCAGCCTAGGGAATGAGCCCTGTGAAGTCAAGGGCAGGCTTGATTGGGGAAATTTGTGGATGGCACCCGCTCTGAGTAATAACTGAACGTGTGGCAGGGATAGCTTTATCAGTTATTTTCAGAATATGGACTTTCCACCCTGTCCTTGAAGTGTAAAGTTGGTAAATCTTTAACAAGGTCCATAGTGCACGACTATCCTGATTAGGATGTGTCACAGGGGGTTGTAAAGCCCCAAGCAAGCCCTGCACATTAAGAGTGAAACTAGCCAGCAGTGAAAAAAAGAACGTGTTCCAAAAGTCACGAAAGCAGAAACTGCCACGTAGTTTCAAGAAAAAGGGAAAGTCGAATATCTCTGCCAGAGGAGGAGTTTTGGGGAAAGCTGATGGGAATAGGTGTAGAACAATAGTTTAATAAAAATCATTGCCCTTTTAATGTGCATTATTAGATATATTTAAATGTCTAAGATGCTCTCCTAACATGATTTTAGAGGCGCTACCTAAAAATGCACAATTCTCCTAGGAGGAGACCTCAGATGAGTTTTTATTGGTAGCGGTCCATCTTCCTTGACTCTGATCTAAAGAGCGAACTCCCCCGCAGCTGCTTTTGATTAAAGAGAAACATCCCATTCCTGTTTACATTTTGTTTCACAAATTGGAGCCTGTGCAGATTGAAGAATTCTGAGTTTCCTATGGTGTCAAAATTCCATGCAGCCCATGTTGTTTTGAGATCCCTCCCTCATTATCCCATACAGGCAGGGTCCTAGAAGGAAATAGGTAGCACTCTCAGAAATTGAAGCAAGTCTAACAAAGGGACTATTTTGAAAAGTTTGGTCAGGGTTTAGGGAAACCAACAAGGAATATTGCAGAACCCTGGAGGTTAGCAACAGCTGGGTTGCCACTGTCAACCTGTGGGCTAAGGGAGCGGGGAGAGAGAAACTACACAGAGGGGCCACCTGCCCCGGCTCAGTCCTGGCATGGGGGCAGGGAGGGAGGCACCCCCTCCCCACACTCTCCTTCTGTCCACCAGTCTCCTGCTGGCCTTCCACTGGCTGAGCCCAGCAGGCAGGCCAGCAGTCCTGGTGCATCGGCCCGCATGGCACAGAGCAAGGGAGGGACAGGGCCAAAAGGGACTGTAGTGGGGAACTGGAAAATACAGTCCATCCTCATTATTTGCCCAGTTGCTAAAATTTCTTTGTTACCCCAGAATCAGCATGAGGTGCTTTTACAGTCATTTGGGGACAAGGCACAAAGCAGCAAAAAATTTGAGGCCACACGTTCCCATCTGAGGCTGAACAGGCAACATTCTGCCTCCTTGTTTCAGCTTGTGCTGTAAACAGGGGTCCTTCTCTGGCCCCCTAGCATGGTGCTGAAGTGCTGTCCAGTGTTCCTGAGCTCAGGAAGGTGATGTGCCTGACAGAGAAAATACTTGTCAGATAAGCTCTGTTCAGGCAGGAGTTACAGTGCTTTGGGTCGTGGGTTCAATATTAATGAATCAACAATATGTACTAAATGAGGTGTCTTTAAACAGAAACACACATAAAACAAGGTTATGTACTAATCAATTGCCAAAAATTTTGTAACCAGAGGCTCTCTGGAGCCTAATCCTGTATTTCCCCAAGAAGGGCGTGTTCCGTGTTCACAAATTTAGTGTCGGTGGTGACCATAGAACATAACCACAGCAAATAATGAGGATCGACTGTATTTGGCACCCTCAAGTGTTGTTTCACAGACCAGCAACGGTGAGGTTCACCTGGCAGGTCACTGACTTGTCTTAGCCAAACTGCATCTACTCAGAAATAACAAACATAAAATGTTTATACCTACAGAACATCCCAAGAGAGAGTTAGCAACAAAACACATTCTGTGGTTCCTCTGTTTACATCTCATCCAAGCCTGGCAATTTTCTGTAACCCTGTAGAGTGGTCTAAGCATCTACTTTTCCTTGACCGAGAGTGCTCTTAGAACCGCCAAAGTTATATAGCATATCTTCACTTTTATAATGCTTCTCGAAAACAATAGCAGTAGGGAACGTGGCCCATGGAACTTGTCTGACTGCTCGACCTTGTCTCATACCAGGACATATTGCCCTGCTTCATGTTGCAAATATTTCCTAAGCTTCCTTATGCTGGAGAGACAAGGGTGAGCATGATGTGATGTGATCTGCCCCAACACACAACACTGCTTCTGATGCTTTCTTGCCATTGAGGAGAAACACCTAAACCACGGTCCCTTAGAATCTGAATTGAAAGTTGTCTCAGTTCTTTGTGGCTTAGAAATTTCTACATTTACATGTGTTGATTCACTCCATAAACTAGCTGTGTGCCATGTGCCAGCTCAGTGATATATGAGGGAGTGCCTGTCTTAGAAAGTTTGACCTAGTGTGCTAGTCCTCAAGCTTTAGTGTGCTTAAAAATTACGTAGATTCCTATTACAAATATAGATTCCCATTCTAACCCACCCCCACCCATCTCCAGATTTAGTTGGGTGACTGTAGCGCCTGGGAATCTGTATTTTAACAAGCATGCCAGGTGATTATTCCGATACAAAGGATCTTCGACTGTATCTTGAGAAACGATAATATAGTGGAAATGTGAATGATGCCATGATGTACGCCATTGCCCGAGCCAGGTCACATGCTTACGGTTATTCCCAAATGGTAGATAAAAGAGATAGCTAGCTTCATAAGAAAGGTTAAATTAAATCAGTCAGTCCTAAGATGGGGCAAATATTATTTAAGTGAAAAAACTTTAAATACCCTGCAAATACACAGGCTCATAATGCATTTTCAAGCACACACATGCGCCCATGCACAGCATTAGTGAGCTATTTCCACAGACAGGTGCTCGGTGCCGTCAACCGCATGGCTGTGGCACACCTAAAAATGACTGGCTAATTACATTTTAAACAGCTTCCTGAATGGCTTACGAGCTTAGTGTACCGAGATCTTTTTAAGTCTAGTCTAATATCATAAAATGTGTACTTTCCAGGTGCATAAAGCTCATTGAGGTTTTTTTTTTCCCCCCGACCAGTGATTACTTATAGTTCTTTGCGTGTATTGACAATTTAGAAAAAAAATAACTTGGCATTTAGATTTTAAACAAGGGGGAAAACTATCAGACTTTCTGTATGATTGCCTTTCAAGGTCACCACTCTGACCGCTGTCAGTGTAAGTTCTGGTTTTCAAGCGATTGCTGAGAATTCAAAGTAAATTCATACGTGGAATTTCTGTTGAGAATATTATTCATATATGCCCCGATGTTTAGTTACTATGATGTCTTAGTTTTTTGTGTTTTTTTTTATAAATTTATTTATTTATTTTTTGGCTGTGTTGGGTCTTCGTTTCTGTGTGAGGGCTTTCTCTAGTTGCAGCAAGCGGGGGCCACCCTTCATCGCGGTGTGCAGGCCTCTCACTATCGCAGCCTCTCTTGTTGTGGAGCACAGGCTCCAGACGCGCAGGCTCAGTAGTTGTGGCTCACGGGCCTAGTTGCTCCGCAGCATGTGGGATCCTCCCAGACCAGGGCTCGAACCCGTGTCCCCTGCATTGGCAGGCAGATTCTCAACCACTGCGCCACCAGGGAAGCCCTGATGTCTTAGTTTTTATGACTCTTTATAATTTTGTGTTGACATATGGTCTCTCAAACTTAGCTGTCTGTGATTGCTGGTTATTTCTATTCAAAGAATTGTTACTTGATGCACCAGCTGTAAACATCGAGGTATAGAGTTGACATTAGCTTGAATAATTTACCTTACCAAATTAAGCTTTGATGCTCAGTAATCCATACTCTACCTTCTATGAGAGAAGGACTTAGCCTTTTTTTTTAAAAAAAGCCATTTTTAGTTTGTTATTGGGTAAAATCTCTAACTATTCTGCTTTTTATAGTATACATTACCATTTTCTACAATAAAAAGTGATATTCAGACTGATACACTATAGATCCTGAATGCCTCCTGAATCAAAAGAAAAGATAAAATAATGTCCAGTAGCATATATAGGTTGATGATGTATTATTTCCTAATTCTTAATTACCATCAAATTGTGATACTTATTTCATAGTTATTTACTAAGCTCTATTCACTCTATGAAACATTACTGTTTTCCAGCCATTCTGGGAAGTGTCCCTGGTTGAAGTCTACTTTTTTGTACCAAATATGGCAGATTTTTCCACAGTGAACTGAATTGTCCATAGTATTGATATACCACAAGAATTCAGATTTCATCGTTATTAAACTTTCCTTGTGTTTCTGGTTTGACAAATGAGTAAAAGTAGTATTCAAATCTTAGTCTCACAATTAGGAGCATTTGGCCCAGGAGATTACTCATAAACTCTATTTGATATATATTTAAGTGACTAAATCTAGAACCATTCAAAATATACCTGAAAGGCTGCTATACGCAGACGCCTTATGAGGTATAGACAGAACATCATTTTAAAATCAAGTAACATCTTCCTTATATAATACTTCCTTGTTGTGATAGTGGATGTATGTCTGTGTGCATTTTCATTTCTCATAAAATTATGTTTCAATTATTAATTTATTTTTAGAAAACTTTTGAATGTGGCTATTTAATCTGTGTATTTAATCTTTCCACCTCCCCGACCTCATCTCTCTGCCCTGTTTGACTCAGATTTTGTACTCTGGCCCTCAAACTACTTATAAATTTCTCACACACCATGCTGCCATCTCTCCCATGTCTCTGCCCAGGCTGTTCCCTCTCCCTGGAATGTCTCCCCCCGCTTCCTTGCTATTCCCACCTTTCACGTTAACCTCACTAACGCCTGATGATGTGTAAGACTCAGCCAGTCATCGCTTTCTGCAACCTTCCATGGCCCCCCATCCCCCATCACTGGGTAGGTGCTGCTCCTCTCTGCGTCCCTGATTCCCTGTGCGTTTATCAGCACACTCACCACCATCTTTTGTAATCTCTTTATGGATCTGCATAGAGATCTGAGCTCTATGAGCAGGAAGTGCTCTCTTCACGTGATTCTTGGCCTCCCCTGGACTCACTCAGAGACACACAGACTATCGTTAAGTCAGTAAATGCCTACTGCTCTCAGTTCAGAGTGTCTACCTTCTGACTTGCAGTTTGGCACGTATTTGAAATCACTGTGGTTTTCTCTGTCCTCAGTATCTTAGGATGCACGTCAAATCTCTTCCAGTCGGTGGTCGTGAGTCTCTAGTCCATCAGTTCTAGCTGCTTCAAAGGACAACCTCTCTGTGTCTTTGAGGGCCTCCTCCTCAAAGCCAGTTTCGTGTATACCACATAACCTGATAAACTATCCCAAACCCACCCCCAGCCCACGTTTAGTAAAAATCTACAGAGCCATTTTTATAAATTACAGAAACTTAAATTTTACTTATATAGGTTTGTTTTATAAACCCAGTGTCGAGTACAGTGCCTTGTATGTAGTAGCTTCTTGGTAAAATGTGTGAATGAATGAAAGAATCAAGTTAATGATGTGGTTTAGTGACTGTGCCTGGTTATAACATTTATAACTCTTTGAGAAGAATGTTCAATTTTATATGAGATTATATTGAAGTTACTCTAGAGTCTTATTGTGCTGTAACTGCTAAGCATGGAGTTAAGAACCTTTAGGTCTCTCTGATCCCATCCACAATAAATAAGGTGTCATCATTGTGTATTTACATCTACAGTGTGAACCATACTATAGTTTGAACAAAACCCAGTAGTGAGAAAAGAAGGGGCCAAATGAGTAGTCTGTAAGTTAAACCTAAGAATAGCTTTAAGATGGGTAAATTTCCATGCCTTGACTATTTTGTTATCAGAAGAATTCCTTGGTTGTACAGCATTCTCATCCCTGATGGGAAATTGGGTCTTCTCAGAATTCATTCACCTTTGCTGTAGTCCCACAGCATCACTGAGAATGAAGATGCTCAATAAATACCCAGTGCAGTGTCTGTGATCTAAGATATGTAAGAATTGCAAGGCTTTGATAAAGAACTCGTTTCCCTACAGCGAAGGACAGCTAATAGTAATATTGTTATATTACTAACAAAAATGCAGATCGATTCATTCATCCAAGAAATTCTTGCCTACCAAATATGTATGTGGCACTGTGGGATATTACATTATCCAGTAGAAGTAAGATCTCATTTTTCAAAAATTAATACAATGTAGAAAGTGATGATTGAAAAAGAGAACTTTGTTTAACTGGCCTATTAATTACATATAGCATTTAGTTTTCAGAGCGTTTTAATGGATAAAATTTTATTTGATCATCACAACTACCAAATTAGATTAGACCTTTATTACCTTCCCAGTTTTACAAATATGCTAAAGTAAGTGCGTTGACACTGACCCTATACAAGTTTTATTTTTATGCTTTTCTTTTATGTAGCTTTTTATAATCAGAGAAGCATGAGAAAAATCATAAAATCTTGTCATATTTAACCTGGATAGATTCTCCATTGGAAAAGATTTGAGACAAAACTAAGAGAAAACGGAGAGGGGTTTTGCAGCTTCACAATACAAATGCACAAAGAAAAGATATGGTGTTAGGACCTTTACTGACTTTTTTCTTTGTCTGTAGCTGTTAGGATAATTACTACATATTCTGGCTTCAGTGTTTGCACTTAATGAGACCTACCATAAAAGTATGAGATAACTGATATACCTCTTTATAAGCATTGGTACAGAGTTTAGTCACACAGATGACAGTTTTATGATTTGTATGTTGTAAATATGACATAGGCATTAAATGTCTTGCTTTAAAGATGGTTTGTTTAAGTCAGTTAGGTAGTATTTTCTGGTAAATTGATTCACAACTGCTTTTAAAATGTTTATTTTCTTTGGACCTATAAACCGTAGACATTAGGACTATAATGAAACATTAGGCTGGTAATGAAAAACACAGGTCGTGCCCTTCATTTACAGAACTATGGAGGATACAAACATATTAAAAGGCAACTATAAAAGCCTTAAAAACTATATTAGCAAATTTAATCTAGCAGTATATAAATAAGAGGAATATATTGTGACTAAATGGTGTTTACCCTGACAATGCACCGTTAGTCCAGCCCCGTAAAAACCAATTAATATAATTCACCATATTAACAGAATAAATAAGGGAAGTCTTATGACCATCTTAATAGATGCAGAAAAATCATTTGAAAAAATTCAACATCCATTCATGAGTTAAAAAAAAAAAATCCTAGGAGTAGAAAGGAACTTCTTCAAGAAAAAAGATTATCTACAAAAAACCTACAGCTAACATCATACTTTATGGTGAAAGACTAAGATGCTTTCCCCCTAATATTGGGAACAAGACAAGAATACCTGCTTTACCACTCCTATTCGACATTGTGCTGCAGGTTCTAGCCAGTGCAGTAAGGTAAGAAAAAGAAATAAAACTGCGTATATTGACATAAGATGCAGTTGTCTTTTGTGACAGAAGTAACCTGAAAGAATTTACAAGAGAAGTTACTAAAACTGAGTTTAGCAAGATCATAGGACATAAGATCAGTGTACAGAAATCAATCAACCTTCACGTTTAGAGATTCTTATACCATAGTTTCACCATATTGTTAACAATTATTTTGTATAATTCCTACAAACAGGTATGCTGGATGACTTTAAATCTTACTCAAATAAAGCCTTTCCTCCAAAAAAAAAAAAATCATCAAAATTAAAAAACAGTACTGTTTATAAAAGCATCAAAAACGTTGAAAAATTAGGTGTAAATCTGTAGAGATTTGTATGCTAAAAACTACCAAACACTGACGAAAGAAATCAGAGAAGTCCTAAATAAGTGGTGCGAAAGACTCAGTATTTTTAAGATGTCACTTCTCCCTAAATTGATTTATAGATTCAAAGCAATCCTAATCGAACTCCCATCTGGAGTTCTGGTAGAAATTGATAAACAGATTCTAAAATTTATATGGAAAAGCAAAGGAACTAGACTAGCCAAAACAATTTTGAAAAAGTTGGAAGAGCCGTGCTATCTGATTTCAAGATAAAGCAGTGGTTCTCAGCTAGGGATGATTTTGCCCCCTCTCTCCCAGGGAACATTTAGCTGTGTCTGGAAAGGTTTTTTAATGTCACAATTTGGGAAAAGGGGGAAGGGTGGTGCTACTGCTACTGGCATCTAGTGGGTAAAGGCTAAGAATGCTGCTAAACATCCTATAATGCATAGGACAGCCCCCCAGAAAAAAGAGTTGTCTGGCCCAAAATATTGTTCATGTCACTGTGGAGAAACCCTTCTATAAAGCTACAGTAGTGATCAAGACGGTGTGATATTGGCACAAAGACAATGGAACAAAGTAGAGAAGCCAGAAATAGACCCACACAGGTATGGTCAGTTGATTTTTGACAAAAATTCAAAGGCACTTCAATGGTGAAAGGACCGTCTTTCATCAAGTGGTGTTGGAACAACTGGACATTCATATGGGAAAAATAAGTTGACCTGTACTTTACACTGTATTCTAGGATCAAAGGATCCTAGACTTAAATATGAAATATAAAACTATAAAACTTCTGGAAGAAAACATAGGAGATAATCTTTGTGAACTTGATAAAGATCTCTTAGATGTAATGTATAAAGCACAATCCAGAAAATAAAAACTTGATAAATGGAGCTTCACCAAAATTTAAAACATCTGCTCTTCACAAGACACTGTTAAGAAAATCCAGAGACAGGCTACAGATTGGGAGAAAATTATAAATCACTTTTATGCAAAATATATAAAGAACTCTCAAAACCCAATAATAAGAAAATAACCCAATAGAAGAAGAGTGAGGAAAAGATTTGAATAGGTACTTCACCCAAGCTATATAGATGACAAATAAGCACATGAAGTTTACTCAGCCTCATTAATGAAACCCTACTCCAATGGGCTTAAATAAAGGTCGAATAAATTGACTTCCATTAGTAAATTCCACAGAGGATTGACAAATCAATCTGATTGTTTAACAAAGTGGTAAAAGATACAGTTACTTTGGAAGGGAGGAGGAGCTCTCCACTCTGTTAATAGGGCAGACAGGCCCCTGGCTGGCCATGGGATGTCCAGTCTGCTGAGAGCATCTGTCCCAGCATTCCCAGCAAGGGTCCTAAAATTCACCCTGATTGGCCAGTTTAGGTCACATGATGAAGCAGTGATTGGCCAGAAAATAGATTTATGCTGGTTAGTTTAAACCTGAGGCACCTGTCCCAGCCCTTGAGTCATAGTGTTAGCTTCTTCCAAAGTTCAAGGGCGTTAATGGAGGCAGGGTGACTGCGCAAACTTAAGTAGAAATTTTGAAAGGAAAAGGGAAAGAATGTTGGTGAGGCAGGCGTAGTGCCTACCACACTCCATTACTGAATTGCTCTAAGATGTTTAAATTTGTTTGAAGTCATGCTTAGTGACTTTCCATGTCTCAGCATTGTCATTTTCCTCAGAAAGGAAGAAAATCTACATTATATTTAGAAAAAGAAAACTAAGAACAAAAATTGAGAGCCTGTGTGAAACCATCAATTTCAATTTTTTTCCATGCGTTTAACTATTACACAGTTACACAATGTGACCCTTCGTTTCTGTTTGTAAACATGTTTGGAAAATAGCTCATTAAAAAAAAGAAACATGGAAGTTAGTGTTTAAAAATATTACATATTTTGAAATTTTCTTCCTGGCCATCTTAACCGTTTATGTATTCTGCAAGGAACACAATGCCAATTTCCCTGTAACACTCTTTCCTGGCCGGGGGCCTTCTTCTTTGATCAGGATGTGCTCATGGAGCTCCTGGAACAGTGTGCAGACGGACTCTGGAAGGCCGAACGCTATGAGCTGATCGCCGACATTTATAAGCTCATCATCCCCATCTACGAGAAGCGGAGGGATTTTGAGGTATCTGAGTGGTTTGTTTTCTCCCGTTTGAGAGGACAGTGGAGTGACACACATCCCCAGACATTCTTATATGCAGAAAGCGCAAGCAGGCCATTTGAGCAATGACCTCTGACCCGCCACGTGACACTGGCAGTCGCCACCCTCAGAGCCATCAGGTGTCACACCTCTACCCAGACCTCAAATCTCAAACGACAAGGGGTGGGAATTCTGGCACTCCACCTCTTAGCTAAGGAATGGAGTAGGAGAAGCGAAGACTGCAAACGTCATCAGAGGACTGAATGGGCTTACTGCACTGGAAATCCAGTGGGTCTTCAATATGCAGGATGGCCCTTTGGGTAGAAAACAAAACAGTTGGATAATGATCACTACCAGTTGTGCTGTCAAAATTCATTCTTGATTTTTTTTTGAAACTCAAGTCCAACGAATTTTCACCTATGTAGTATCATTTCATTGTTATTTTAAAATAATTCTACTAGTTGCAAGTGGGAAGAAATGGGGTTTGTTCTGCTTTCCAGAGGCTGGCCCATCTGTATGACACACTGCACCGAGCCTACAGCAAGGTGACCGAGGTCATGCACTCAGGCCGAAGGCTTCTGGGGACGTACTTCCGAGTAGCCTTCTTCGGACAGGTGAGCCTCCTCTCTGTTCTCTAGGCCGTCCCAAGTCCTTTTTTTCTTGTTTAAACTCTATATACAAAGTGGTATTTTGTAAATTTTCTGTTTTCTAGAAATGCTAATTTGATGAATTTGTCATGTTTAGTATGGTTCTTATCTTCCTCAGTAGTAAACTTTCTGCCTTTTTTTCTTTCTTCCTGTCTTTTTATTACTTTCTTAAGGCAGCGGTAAGTTCTCCTTCCATAAGATATTCTTAGCGGCATCTTTGGTACCTCAGTGTGGTTTGCAAGTTTCCTTTTCAAGTCTGTATGTATATCTGTCCAGTCATTACAAACTCCAAAACAAAATTAACATTTTATTCCATTTACAGAAATAAATCACCTGTTCCCTTACACGTCTATACTGCATGTTTTAAACCAAAATTAAGACTTTGTGGTTTCCTTTGTCCCTGTGCTTCTCTATCTTTTATAATACAATATCTCTGCAAGTACATTTACCATTGTAATATTTCAGAAACCCTTTAGAAAAGGGGTCATTTAAATTTAACTGAAAGTTTAACCTCCAAGTCTCTAACATGATTAAATAGTATAAATTACAATCCATTTATTCAGGGTGTGTGGTTTTCTATGAGCATTCTATAACCTTCAATTTATCCTGTTATTTATTGTCTTTTATAACTTTATAGCAATACCAGTTTACAGACAGTGAAACAGATGTGGAGGTAATTACAGTAAATACATAAAAAGCAAGTAATGTAGTGAAATCACTGCATCTAAACTCCTAGTTTGATGTGGGTGTTTTTTGTTTCATGTTAGCCTGCATTTTTTCTTTTATATACTGTGTTTTTTGCACCATTTTCTCTCTTTCATTTTAGATGAGAAAATTTTTTTTTAAATTTATTTCAAATATTAACCCAATCTGGGCTTTTTAGTTTTCAACCTTTTTCACTTCCCATGCAATACTTAACCTTCTTGTATCGAGACATGATTGGTGCTAAAACAGATGATGACTGGTGATAATGAAAATATTTCCTGATCTTATGCTACAGCCCTTTAATATTTGTCTCATCAGGAAGACAAAACATAATTTACACCAACTTCACATAACTTTTGCCAGACCAGAATGCTTCCTTTTATGCCGTAAAATCCCAAGTAAACGGCAGAGATCAGGAGAAGCGTTTCTGAGGCCTGCAGATAGCAGGCTGCTGAGTCATGTCTTAGTGAGTCTTAGTGAGTTCTGCTCCTTGGGAATGTGAAACAGGCTTGAATCCCATGATTAGACTTCACCGAGGGAACACAGTCTTGAATCCCCAATCTTTCATTTCCCTCCACACTTAACGACAGCATTCTTGGATGAGTTTGCAATTTTGTGTTTCGCCTTTACCTTGCACCCAGACCTCACATTATTATCATTTTCCTTCCTATTCGGAAAGCCTGATTTTGTTTTTAGAATCATTCCCTTTTTTGTTGTTGTTAACTCCTGTAACAAAAGAATCCTTCCTGGGTGGTAAGCCTTGGGCTTATATTTGGGGATAGCTCTAATTGTGCTTTATGTCACAGGGATTCTTTGAAGATGAAGATGGAAAGGAGTATATCTACAAGGAACCCAAACTCACGCCTCTGTCAGAAATTTCTCAGAGACTCCTTAAACTTTACTCAGATAAATTTGGTTCTGAAAACGTCAAAATGATACAAGATTCTGGCAAGGTATGACTATGCTTGGAAACATATTATAGCAATATAATATTGTTTTTTTATGTATGATTGATCATATATTATATATTTATAAATGTGGTAGAAAAAAGAAGACCCAGGAAAAAGTCAGGAATGGTTGGCCTTGAGTGGCAGGTGTATTTTTTTTTCTTAATACCTTTCTGTGCGTCCCAGGTGTCTTTCATTAAGCAAACCTTTATTTCATAATTTTAAAGATATTATTTTACAAAATAATTAACATCTGAAAGGATGTACTGTTTTTAGTCCCGCTATTTAGAAACTCTGTAGGAGTAGGGTCCTAGGTTCTGTTTGTCTTTGTAGTTTTTCCTTGCACTTAGCACAGTGCCTGGCATGTTACTTGACACTCTGACTGTCTGATATATGGACAGATGGATGGGCAGACAGAGAGACCAAGGAATGAACTAATTAGCCAGCATATTTGTAGGAATGAGATCTACTTTCTACTTAGAGAGGCTGTCCTCTGCTGTATCGCTCTCATGAAAACGCTTTCTGAACGTACACGTTTTTCCTATATGTTTATGTGTTCCACTGTCTTCAGGGCATCTCCCGAGAGATGGGATCCCTTTGTTTCCGGAAACTCAGGCCAAGATAGAACTTCTGTTCTTTGCATTAAAAATGCTTCTCCTGGGCTTCCCTGGTGGCGCAGCGGTTGAGAGTCCGCCTGCCGATGCAGGGAACATGGGTTCATGCCCCGGTCTGGGAAGACCCCACATGCCGCGGAGTGGCTGGGCCCGTGAGCCATGGCCGCTGAGCCTGCGCGTCCGGAGCCTGTGCTCCGCAACGGGAGAGGCCACGACAGTGAGAGGCCTGCATACTGCAAAAAAAAAAAAAAAAAAAAAAATGCTTCTCCTGCTCAGTTTCCAGCAGCAATAAGTTCTACCTTTTTCTCAGTTCATCCTTTTGGAGGATCCTTCGTTCATTTTTGGGGGGCCTGAGCCCTGCTTTGGAGTCCCCAGTGTCTGGAATCTGTTTCCTTGGGGCCCTTCATTTTCTCCAGAGAAGACTCTTCCAGTCTCCTGCCCAGGTGGTAGGGAGGGGACAAGGGAGGGGGAATAATTCTGAATTCTGGAGGCAGGGGATGAGCAAGGGCGAAGGTCCCATGTCCGGCTTGCAGCTTTTCACCTGCCCTTCCTGCATCCTGCTCTGTTCCTTGCCCCTGCTTTCTGCTGAGACTGGTGAACCCACTTAGACTCTTTCCAGACCGGTTTCTCCAAGGAACGGTCTCTACTCTCTTGTGGGGCTGGAACTAGGGAAGGGAACCCAGGGTTCTGCCACCTCACATAGACTTTGGGCCACCTGCCACCCCACACGTCTCCTGGTCACCGAAACCCTGGTCCTGGTCCTCTACAGATGCCAGTCTGTTCAGGCTCCATAACAGATACCATAGACTGGGTGGCTTATAAACAACAGAAGTTTATTTCTCACAGTTTTGGAGGCTGGGAAGTCCAAGGTCAAGGCACCGGCAGATTCGGTGTCAGGTGAGGTTCTTCTAACTGCTTCACAGACTGCTGTCTTACTGTCGGGTCCTCACATGGAGGAAGGGGTGAAGGAGCTCTGTGGGGTCCCTTTTATAAGGGCACTAATCCCATTCATGAAGGCTCTACCCTCCTGACCTAATCACCTCCTGCCTCCTAATACCATCACATTGAAGGTTAATATTTCTGCATGAGAATTTTGGGGGAACGCAGACATTAAGTCTATCACAACAGGCTTTTGTGGGGTGATCTGACTCCCCTGTTGTTGCCCCTCTCCATGGGAACTTGGGTTAGAACTTTCTCTCCCAAGTCAGGAAGTACATCTCCATACACCTGCCTTCCAGATATTCATTAAATTCATCCACTGCTGTTCTGTCCTCTCTTCTTGGTCCTTGCTGGTTAATTCTATACTGTCATTTTAATAGAGTTGTGCAAAGGAAAAGGGACAAATGTACATTGTTGGTCCATTTTTAGCTAGAAACCTCAACACAACCTTATTAAGACCTACTTCCTTTCTAGACCAAATCACTCGGGTCCAACTTGCCTTTTTCTCTGAAACCAAAACCTTTGTCTGGGTCAGGTTGTGGCTTTAACCTTAACAGCCTTCTGTTAAGGTTCTCACGCATTAGTTCTTCTTGCCCTTTTGATATGTGGTCCTTGATGCAGCAGCTGAAAGACGTCCTAGACCTTCTTCTCTTCCTCAAACACCAGTCCTTTATTCCTTCTGCTGAGGCACACATACAAGTTTGAAAGTGAAAACTAGGGAAACACCACTGAAATACAGGCAAGAATGGTCATTTCCTCTGCTTTTAAATTGTTTCTGCTGAAGAAAGTTAAGTCTAAGAGGTTCGAATATAATTATAGTGATTGGCCTGATGGCCTTTTCTAAAAGAAAAGTAACTCATGACTAGGTATTTTCTGAACTTGTAGTTTAAGGCACTTGCACATCTGTTTTTCATGTTTCTTCACACACGTCTCTGTTAAGAGAACGGTGGTGCATGATAATTTGGGACCAGTAAACCCATCTTGATCTCAGTTGTTTGCCCTCATTCCAGGATCGTCTCCAAATTCTCTGTATGGTCATTTCTTTCATGTCCCCTTTTATTGCTGTAGAAGCTTAAAAACAATACGTGCAAAGTAGATTTATCTCCCTAATAAATTAACTTTTTTTTTTGTATGGAAAGTGCCTATGTTTAATTTTCTAGCATGTCACAGAAGTTAGAGCACCACGAGGTCTAGCCGTGTAGTTTTAAAAGCATTCATGTACTGAGTCTGTCAGGAACTAAATTTATAATCTGAGCAGCCTTAGATTAGTCTGTACCTGTATTAAATTAATTCATCTACATCTGTTTATATCTAATCTATCTACAGATTAACTATGATTTGGGGGCCTAGGCTTTAAACATTATTAGTAAAATAAACATTTTTGTCTCTAAGCCAAATATGTAAAACTACGGCTTAGAAAATAATCAGAGGAATCCAGATGGGGAGTCATTCCACACACAAACTAGCATGATGTCTTCAAAAAAGTCAATGTCATGGGGAAAAAATAGTCTAGATTAAACAAGACTAAGGAGACAAAACTAAACGTAAAATGCAATCATTGATTAGATTCTGGTTCAAACACAAATAGCTATAAATAATATTCTGGGACATTTGAGAAATTCATCTCAACTTGGTATATTTGGCACTATTAGGAAATTAGTGTTAATTTTGTTACATATGATGATGTATTGTGGTTATGGAGGAGAATATCCTCATGTTTAGGAGATGCTGGCTCAAGTGTCATGATGTGAACCACTTACTTTGAAATGTTTCAGCTAAAAAAAAAGTCTACATATACGTGTGTGTGTGAATAGACACATATAAACAAATACAGCAAAGTATTAGCAATTGTTCTCAGTGGTGGGTATGTGGGTGTTCATTGTACTATTTTTTTTCAAACTTTTCTGAAATTTCCCAAAACTTTTACTAATACGAAGTGGAAACACACAGCTTCGGCATGCTTGGGAGGAGTCCTTTCAATAGCCATAGCGATATTCCATTTCCTTTATGCATTTAAAGGTCAACCCGAAGGATCTGGATTCCAAGTATGCGTATATCCAGGTGACTCATGTGATCCCATTCTTTGATGAGAAGGAATTGCAAGAAAGAAAAACGGAGTTTGAAAGATCTCACAACATTCGCCGCTTCATGTTTGAGATGCCCTTCACCCAGACTGGGAAAAGGCAGGGAGGCGTCGAAGAGCAGTGCAAACGGCGCACCATACTGACAGGTACAGTCTTCCTGGCCCCTTTCTTTAAGAATCACACCCAGACATCAGCCCAGATGTCAAGATAAAGAGCCCTCCAGAAGGGACCCAGAAGCATCTAGAATTGGAAAGGCACTTCGAGCTTAGTTAACTTTCCTTACATATCCATTTCAGCTTAACGTGTATCTAATGCTTGCTTTCGAATACTCATGACATTTTTCTATTTACCTGTTTGTATTTTATTCTTCCACCAGACCAGAAGTTCATACCCAATGTCAGGTAGCTTACCCTTTTTAGAATCTGGTGAAGACAGCTCAGAATGCTTTTGCACACAATTTCAAGTGATTTGCAGACTCTGTAGACCCGTGGCCCCCCCAGGTCAAGAACCGCCCCCCCGCACACAGTGCTGCATCTGTGTCATGGGAAGAGACCCCTTACACACCAGCATGAGCCTGCTCAGAGATCTAGGTGGGGTGAATAAATGGGACATGAGGCTGGACCCCACCCACCTAGTCTCTGAGTGGCTGGCCACCTTCAGCTTGGGCACCTCCAGAACCAGGAAGCTCAGTGCATTCACAGGCTGCCCATTCAGCTGTGCCAGAGTTTTAATGGATCCTTTGGTCCTGCTTAGCCATGGATCACCCACCCCCAGAACTATGCTGTGCATCATCTCCCTGTTCCTGACAAGTGTAGAGTCATCTTGAGAGTGATTTCTACCTTCTTTAGGGGAGCTTGACGCCATCGCTCTTAGGGTTAGGGTCAGCAAATGACGGGTAACCTGAAATAAAACGCTTTCTTGACTTAAAAAAAATTGGTGAGGAGGCTACTGAGAATGCCAGTTGTGTCTATCTCTGCTATTGAAGCCCATTTTTCAAAGAGTGGCCACACTTAAGTCGAACCTGGAAAGCACCCGCTGCTTGTCCGGCAGTCGATGCTGTCAAGTGTTCCGCCTGGGCGGGAACAGGGATCATTGTAATAGTTAGTGAAAGGAGCACTGTGAGGGTGGCATGTTTCAGGTGAGGCTCCACCCTTGCCAGTGGACAGTACACTTTAAATGGGTGAACTGTGTGGTGTGTGATTTATGTCTCAGTAGAGCTGTTGCCAAGGAAAGAATATGGTTCATTATGAAATAGTTCAGAACAGCATATTGCACAGGATTTTTCACCGTTCTTATGAGGGAACTGAGATAAAAATTAAAATACAAAAAAAAAAACACCCCCAAACCCTACATTCTTAAAGAAGGAGTCTCTGCTCCTGCTTTTAGAATAATAACATAACATGTAAGGCACAAACAATATTAGCCTCTAAAACGTTAACCCCTCCCCATAGGTAAATGAATTGTTTTTCTAATGGACACAGTAGCAAATTCTTACTAAGCAAAATAACTGCATTTCTAGGTGGAGTCATTTGATGAGAATTACCAGCTTACCACGTTTATCTCTACAGCTGTGATGACCTCAAATCAGTGCTTATCAAAGGTTGTTCGAGCGAATATCAGCAGCATCAGCATCACCTGGGAACTTGTTAGAAATGCAGATTCTTGGGCTCCACCCAGACCTTCTGGATCGAGGACTCTTGGGGTGGGGCCCAGATGGTTGTGTTTAACCAAGCCTTCCAGGTGATTCTGATGCCACTCAAGTTTGAGAACTGCTGATTTAAATAAACTTAGCTCACTGATGAGTCAAGATCAGGATTTTTTATTACGATTATTCTGCTCAGGTAGCATACTGATTCATAAACAGTTACCATGAGGTGCTTTCCCTGGCCAGTTATGTCACAGAAATATTTTTGATTAGATAACGGGCTAGAGCAAAGCTCTGTACCTGCCAGAGCAGAGGGGACAAAGAGTAACCCCACTGCAGAGAGAAGCAAAGTAGACACAGGGGCTGTTGGCTTGGGAAACAACCACCTTGAGAAGGTGTGGGCAGTGCAGAGCCTGGGCCTGGGTCCTGTAGACCCAGTCACATCCTCACTGTGTGACCTTGGGCAGGTCACTTAACCTCGCTGCACCTTAGTTTTTCATCTGTAAAAAGAGATTTGTACTACCCATCTGGTGTCAAAAGAATTTTGTAAATTATGCCCAGGTGTGGAAAGAATGTACTTCATTTTGCCACATCTCACCCACCATTGAGCTCCTTGCCTTTTGAGGTTGGTGAGGAGTGAAAGGAGATTATAACACAACACAGCACCAAAGAGGGGTGCAGTTTTTGCCCTGAAAGATTCTGAGAATTTCAGAAGGATAATTACTGGGTAGTGTAAAGATTTAGAGAAGGGGCTATAAAAATGCTATTAAGAGCCTATAAACTACATCCAGCTTCAGTTAAAGACACACAGACCAGGATATTCTGAAGACTTTGAATTTGAGAGTTTTCCCTTGTGTTATTAATCCCTTAGGTTCTTCTTCCACTGCATGCTTCAGAGCTGACCTTTGGCCTTCTAAGTTGTCGGGGAGCCCCTGCCCTCCCTGCCCTCTGAACCCAGACTGGCTCACTTTCCTGGATAGTTTAGTCAGTTAGCTGCAGTTGTGGAATCCTTTGAAAAACCTAATGATTGCCCTCCAGGCCCCCTCGGTGTAAATTTCTGAGCCTGCCTCCCTACGTGATTCCCTCTGTTCCTTCTTTCGTGGAACTCATTCCATGGAGTTTCTTCCCGGTCACTGTTCCAAAGTCTTCCAAATCATGTCCAGGCTCCTACTCAGGTTGGAAGTATCCTCCTGCCCCTCACCCTCTGTTCGGTCCAGCCAGACCGTACACCCACCCGCTCTTCTCAGCCATCTCTCCTTCGTCCTCCTGCCTGAAGGGCTGCAGATCACTGGTGTGGGGCGTTGATTAATAACACGGTGGCTCACTCAGTCCACCACCTAATTTTCCACCTTCCAGGCCAGTTTGCTCTTTCATTTAGCCATTTGGGCAGTAACACATTCTTCAGTTCAGCTAAATTCATTGAGCACAGGCAATGTTCCAACTTGGCATATCAGCAAAACAGAGCTCTCTGGCTTGTGCAGCTTAGACTCTAGCAGGAGGAGGCAGATGATAAACAGTAAATATAATGGGTAAATGTATCTGTGTTGGAAGGTCATACACGTTCTGGACAAAAGCAAAGGGGGTTGGAATTGTGGGGTTGGGGGCAGGGGGGCTGCAGTTTAATGGCGTGGCCAGGGTAGGTTTCACTGACAGTCCAGACTTGAAGGAGTTGAGGGAGCGGGCCCTGCACATGTCTGGAGGGAGAAGGCGCCGTCGGGGCAGAGGCCAGCGGCAGGGGTCCCTGTGCCCAGCACATTCAGGGCACGACCAGCAGGCAGGCATGGCTGGAGCTGAGTGAGCCCCAGTGAGAGGAGAGATGAGGCCCACAAGGAAGGCAGGGGCCGGGGCAGTCCCAGATTGCGTGGACCGGGGAGGCTCACGCACAGACTGGAGTTTCCTGTATCATCACACCCCTACTTTGCCTCGTTGACTCTCCAGTTAACCATCGTAAGGAGCAGTGACTCAGGACTTATTTGGCTGAGTGAAATCAGCGCAATGTGCACATCTCACAGACACTGTTGGAGTTGGTTTTTCTCTCTGAAATAATGGCGCTACCGCACTGTGGCACTCAAAAACACTGTGATAACACTAATCACGTGTGTTTGGACATGGCTGTTAGCCTCATGAAACGTGTGTCCTGACAAGTGAGAATGCAGTGGCCCTCCCCTGTGTAAAGCGTGTCAGTCTATCACGTGCGAGTTCACCTCTGGCCGGAGGGCCGTGTTCTGTCTCCCTGGCTGATAAACAGCAGCATCTAGTTCTTGTCATGTATCAAAGGAGCCTTCAGTCCGAAGAGGACTTATCAATCCCAGGGTTGCCACTTAAAAACTCTGTGTCCACAAGGAACACAGAAGAAATAGTAGACACAGACCCTTGGCCTTAGATTGATAAAACATGTAGCGACTAGAACAGGCCTGTAAGTGTGTGACAAACAAGGTTGCATCACGTTGAATGTCTTTTCCAGCCTTGTTCAGACTCTGGGTAACCCAAGGGAACTCTGTGTTTTGCAGGGAGCCGGGCTTTCTCATTTTGTGATCAGTCCTTTTTGAGTAAACCCTCCCCAGCCACTTAGTAAATAGTAAAGAATCCAAACATAACACTCCATCTTACTTTAGCTTGTTAAAAAATAAAATAAGCTTTTAAGCATATGTCTACCTGTTTATTCATAAATATATATTAAATAAGAATATTATAGATTTTTACATATACCATACAAGCAATAAGGTAGAAATGTAAAACAGTACCAAATTGGAACCAGTTATTTTTCTGTTCTTTTTTTTAAATAAATTTATTTTATTTTATGTATTTATTTTTGGCTGCGTTGGGTCTTTCTTGCGGTACGCACGTAGCCTTCTCATTGCGATGGCTTCTTGTTGCGGAGCATGGGCTCCAGGTGCACGGGCTCAGTAATTGTGGCTCGCAGGCTCTAGAGCTCAGGCTCAGTAGTTGTGGCGCACGGGCTTAATTGCTCCGCAGCATGTGGGATCTTCCCAGACCACGGCTCGAACCCGTGTACCCTGCGTTGGTAGGCAGATTCTTAACCACTGTGCCTCCGGGAAAACCTTTCTGTTCTTCTTTAAATGAACTCTTTGGTGTTGATATGTTCAGGTGTCTTATTATAAGAAAGGAAAACAATATCGAGTGGCGCCTTTTTTGGTTAAAAAAAAAAGTGAGAAAAATTAAATATTTTTATTTAATGTTTTTGAATCATTTAAAAGTTTTAAAATATCTTTTATTATTATGCAACTCAAAGAGTTTGTGAATTTCTGCTTCATAAAATACTTTGCTTGGAAATATATTCTCATGTTATTTTTCATTGATTTCTCTGGCCGTACAAACTTAAGCATGTGATTCAAAGTTGTTCTATGGCTCAAGCATATTTCTTTGGAACTCTTTTCTGGACTTAATTTATTATATGATATCTCAAAACTGTTTATTTAGTCTTTTTTATATTTGCAAAGCCATCTTATACCTACTAGCTCATTCAGCTCTCATAATTTCCAAGGAAGTAGTGCATTTATGGGTGAGAAAATAGAGCCGGGAATGAGAAAGTGATTTCTTCAAAGACAAACTTCTCATATTAAAGTTGACAAGAACCCAACTCTCTTGACTTTATGTGATGCCTGTCATGCACAATGATAAACGAGGACAGTATTCTGGTTCCACGAAATACTGGCATGTGACCTAGGCAAGCTCTGGGTTCCTTATCTGTAGAATGGGAGTAATGATCACTTCTACCTCAGTACTAGTGAAGCACGTGCAAGCTGTGGACTCATTCTAGGCCGTGTTCATCCACAGCCATACACTGCTTCCCTTACGTGAAGAAGCGGATCCCCGTCATGTACCAGCACCACACGGACCTGAACCCCATCGAGGTGGCCATTGACGAGATGAGTAAGAAAGTGGCCGAGCTCCGGCAGCTGTGCTCCTCGGCTGAAGTGGACATGATCAAACTGCAGCTCAAACTCCAGGGCAGTGTGAGCGTCCAGGTGAGCCGGGCGCCGGACCAAGCAAACCACCGGGCAACAGAGAACAGATCCTTAGAGCTTGGAAAATTTTAGGTCGTTCACACCAGCAAGGTCCAGTGTAGATCCCTGGCTTTATCAGGTGATCCCCGTTACCTCCCTTCAATATTTGTGCAGTTTCTCCTGATGCCAGAGGGGCGGTAGCCTTGGGGCTA
Source organism: Pseudorca crassidens (assembly GCF_039906515.1). Taxonomy (NCBI): domain Eukaryota; kingdom Metazoa; phylum Chordata; class Mammalia; order Artiodactyla; family Delphinidae; genus Pseudorca; species Pseudorca crassidens. The sequence continues at coordinate 12,529,166 of NC_090313.1, forward strand.
CGAGAGTGTCATTCTCACCAAGTTGTCTGCCAGGGGTAGGAGGTGGCTCTCCATACAACCTGGTTTTTCAGTAATTTGAGGAATTCTGTGTGCCTAATTGGAAGCATAAAGACTCTTTTAAATATAAAGCAAGTGTGGATAGCTATAGGTTTTCTTATAAAACTGTTGTTTTCTGGTTTCTATGAAAATTGCACCTGAAAAAGTACATTAAGTTTCACTCTCTTAATGGTATCTTTTATTAACAAAATTATTCATTTTAATATAGCCCAGCTAATCAATTTTTCCTTTATTTGTGTGTCCTCTTTAAGAAATCTGTGTCAGAGATATTCTATGTTTTCTTTGTTTAGATTCCTGTGCAGGTGTGCAATCTATCTGAATTGGTTTTTGTATGTGGTAGCATACAGGGGTCAAGACATTTTTTTTCCTATAGCTGTTCACGTGATGTGTACCATTTATGGACAAAGTCATCCTGGATCTAGGTGCTGATTATACAAATATGTTCAGTTTGTGAAAATTTATCAAGCTAAACACTTATGATACATGCACCTTTATGTTTGTATAGTGCACTTCAATCATGGGGTTTTTTTTCAGGTATTTTACGTATATGATTTCCTAAGAAATTAGTAGATGTTAAATCACGCCCTCCAGGGACCAGCATGCTTCTTGCTTTATTGATGTTTTTAAATGTATATAAATAATTCTATCATCTGCTTTATGTATATATTCCCATATCCAATTATTTTCTCTTTCTGGAAGGGTGTGTTTATGAAAGTTACATATAGATTGTAATACAATGGTTTCATTTCCTGAAGTCAGTTTTTGTCAACTTTTTATCAGATCCACGCTGAGCTGTTACCTAGCATTTTTCTAAATGTCTGTCATTCACTGCAAAAGTTTTCACAGATGTTTTCAGCCTCTTCCCTTATGGCCCAAAAGACTAATGTGCCAAAATAAGTTATCAAGCGAATATGATAAATATTCCAGCCACATGATTGATTAGATAATGGGCCAGAGGCCAAAATTTTCTGCAGCTTAAAACAAAACCTGGCCTGGGAACATCCAGCCTCTATCTAAGGCCAGTGGAAGAGTGTGTGTGCCAGTAAGGGATGGGGCTGGACAGGTCTAGCCTTCTAAAGGGCAAAATGTGCCCTGCCATTTGATAGTGACCTTGAGGGGTTTTGTTTGTTTGTTTGTTTTTTATACAGCAGGTTCTTATTAGTTATCTATTTAATGCATATTAGTGTATACATGTCAATCCCAATCTCCCAGTTCATCCCACCACCACCACCACCCACCCCACTTTCCCCACTTGGTGTCCGTACGTTTGTTCTCTACATCTGTGTCTCTATTTCTGCCCTGAAAACCGGTTCGTCTGTACCGTTTTACTAGATTCCACATATATGTGTTAATATACGATATTTGTTTTTCTCTTTCTGACTTACTTCACTCCGTATGACAGTCTCTAGGAGTGACCTTAGAGTTTTATAAATGCCCCATCATCTTTAAAAGCAAAGAATTCCATGATGAAATGAAGAGATTAAGTTTATACATGTGCACCCTCCAGGGTAACAACAAAGCAGGAGTCAGGGGAAATGAACTTTATTGTTTTATTTGTGTGTTTCTTTAATTCTTCCACCAAGAGCCTCTGGGCTTGCTGTTGTACAGGACAGAGCCATCAGGTGGCTCCGTGATTCTGCACTCCACTCCAAGATCTTGTTATGCTGGACTTCATGAAGTCTCATCAGCTTCCCTTCTGCATCTTCTTAAAACTGAACATATGTATCGTTTTGGATAATCCTTCATTTGGGTTACCTTTAGGTTGTTAACATAGCTCTCCACACATATCCAGTAATCATATCCAGTTATCACCAAGGGTTAGCTAGTTGTCCCTGTCTCAGAGGGCCCCACCTCTAATGTCTGTGCCCCCCGTCTCCCCACCTCTGGTGTGAATTCTCTCAGCTCAGTTACTGTGCAAGTCCTGTACACTGTGGACCAGGACCACAGCCCGTCCCCTTCACCGACAGCCACAGACGAGACGGACAGCCCTCGCTACTTACCTTCCAAGTCCACCAGGCCTCCCAGGAAAAATCGTGCACTAATCACATGGTCAGGACCTTTCCCAAGATGTCTCAGGTGCCTGGAACTTTCTCCTTCCCATCCAGTGTATCTAACCTTCTTTCTCTCAACACTCCCACGTTTCCTGACTTACCCAACCTCGGCGAACTCTTCTTGGAGAATTAAAGGAGACATTCAGGGCTCTGGTTCACTCATCCTGTCGCTAAATGCCCCAAATCGTTGTCTTTCCAGCCCACCTGAATGGTTGGTTCATTTGAGGATAGCAGATCAGCTTGCCCATGGCTATCTGCACAATTCCAGGAGGTGAACAGTTGGTTTTTTAAAACTGGCTCATATGCTTAATTTTTCAATTTTCATTGCACTCGCCAGATTGACCTCTTAGTTCAGTGTCATGTAGCACAAATACCAGTTGGAGGACATGGGCTCTGATCTCAGGTGTTTTGCTTATTGGCTATTCGACCTTGAACGGGTCCTTAAGTTTTCCAAGCATTGGTTCTTTCTACATAAAATGAACCATCATCACAAGTGCCCTAAGGAAGGCTGAGATGATAAAATCAAATCGCTTATAACATCATGAGCTTTATTCATGGTTTCCTCTTTGGTGTCCTAAGTTCCTGGAGGGCAGAGGTCATGACTAACTCACTCAAGCAGCATTTTTAGCAAATGCCAACTGAAACTAAATTAATGATAATTGGTATTTTCTTCATAACATAATTTAAGATCTTTGTTCTTTATCTAGGTCAATGCCGGTCCACTAGCATATGCCCGAGCTTTCTTAGACGACACAAACACAAAGAGATATCCTGACAATAAAGTGAAGCTGCTTAAAGAAGTTTTCAGGTAAAGCACACGGGAAATGTCTCTTTTCTTCAAGTATTGATCATTTCTGTGCTCACTCAAGAACGAGATCCTACCAGTTGGACTCATCCTGTGTTCTGTACATGCCTTGATTTCCCTCTCCCACACCGTTCCAGGCAATTTGTGGAAGCTTGCGGTCAAGCCTTAGCGGTAAATGAACGGCTGATCAAAGAGGACCAGTTAGAGTATCAGGAGGAAATGAAGGCCAACTACAGGGAAATGACAAGAGAGCTTTCTGAAATCATGCATGAGCAGGTAGGTGCCACTCTGGAGTGCTTCTCATTTTTGGGGAGCACACATCAGTTGGGGCCTCAAGTGCCCCCAGTGATGGCCTAAACCCTCCGACATCCTTCCAGAATTTTGCTGTCTGAAGGATAGTGTAGCATGCTGCACTGCCGCTACTGCCTAACCATGGGTACCTGGGGAGCAGCTAACACTGTGTCACCCGTCATTGTCTAATATGACCAGAGGAGACCAGCACCCTCCTCCTCTTTATCACTTAATCTAGCTCAAAAACACCTCACATTAAAAAAAATACCAATACCATTCCTGGAAGCTTCTTTATTCACCCAATCCTTTGGAAGAAGAGGGTTTACCAGCCTGGTTTAAGGAATTCTCTGTTGTAGTAAGTGTCTTTCACCATTTAAAGAGATAGGGTCGTTCAGTTTTTTACTGTTTACAGCTGACCTGGGTGCCCTCGTGGGTTCCTCAAGGCTACTTCTTTATTCCTTGTCATTGTGGGCAGCTTTCCTGATTACACTGCTACTGTCGTCTTCCTGTATGAATTCCTTTTGGTAGGATTACATATGTGGGCTCAGTGGTCATCGGGGGACAGCTGCCCAGGGAACTGAGTGAATCTCAAAGGCGATCATCTCCTATTGCTTCTTGAGGGGTCTGTTCTCCATCAACCACAGCGACTTCTTCTGAGTCACGGACTCAGTCTTTATGATTAGTGTTGGCACCTTGATAGCACACGACTGCTTCTGTCTGTTCCCTACGGTACTGTCTTTCATTCTCGCAAAATGGAAGCCAAGACCATTTGTGTCAGTTAACGTACCATGTGATGATTTAGTGAGAAGGATTCTGTTGTAGGAAACTCACTTAAATGTCTAAGCTTTAACTTGCTTTTTTCTCTCCTCCATGCTCACACATTCAGATGGGATGGTAATGTCATTTTTTAATTTTATTTCTCTGGATCTTGATAACTGGCTCACATAAAGTTATTACTGAGTTTGGGCAACTACAGACATTGACGTAATGACCATGCACGTGCAAAAAGAAGCCCTCTTCTGGGCATTTAGAAAAGTAGGAAAACAAAACTGAATAAACATGTGAATCATTAAGCAGAAAGAGAAGGTCTCATGGGAACAAGTTTTTGCAGAAAGCTCAAGGTCTTTTCCATGGGGCCTCCAGACAGGATGGAGAGCTTGGTCAGTGGGTGCCAGCACTTGGCACTAGAAAAGATGAAAGTAGGAAGAAAATTGTGGGCTGAGAATATTAAAATAAACTTCCAGATTGTATGGACACAATGCCATGCCGTGCTCTAAACTACACCTTGAACTTTCCATTATCTCAACAACTATGAAGATTAAACTTTGAACCCTTGAGCAAAAAGAGTCATGACCTGGAGTAGACTTGCTTTTGGATTTTCCAGGGGAGCCTCTGAGTGTGTATGTTCTTCTCAGTTTCCACCTGGCAATAGCCCGAGTCTTGCACTTAGAATTCTTCCCTGCATTACTGAGCGCGAAAGAGACTTGAATCAGGGTCAGCGAGGCAGCCACTCTCTTGCTCCCAGGGTAGAAATCTGTAAGACCCTAAGAGAAGGAGCTGGTAGAGAACACCGATGCTCCAGACTCAATTAAAAAAGACTTTTCCAGGGGACAAGGCCAGGTCGTGTCCCCATCAAGTGTGTGTAGGATAGGCCTCAAGGTGCCTTATAACCTGGTGAGGTTAGAAGACTGTCCACTCACTAACCTGGAAAGGAAACAAAACATGTTGTTCTTGACTTTCTCCTTAAAATCCTGACCTGAAAAACGTCATTTATGAGGTGAGCTAACACGCTCCCTCTGCAAACCACCAAAGCCAAGCTCTCTGAGGGCACCGCCACTCACAGTAACAGTGGCCACTGGATGATAAATGTGAGAAGTGTCATTTGGAGCAGTTTACGCTTGGGTAACCTTGTGTTTCTGTGCCTCGAGATTTGCCCCCTGGAGGAGAAGACCAGCGTTTTGCCGAATTCCCTTCACATCTTCAACGCCATCAGTGGGACCCCAACAAGCACGCTGGTTCACGGCATGACCAGCTCGTCCTCCGTGGTGTGACGTCATCTCGTGGACCGCGTGTGGGGACTTGCTTTGTCATTTGCAAACTCAGGATGATCTCCAAAGCTACTCACTGGGCACATGCCAAGGCCCGGGGAGGCGGAGCCCAAGGAGCAGTCGAGGGGAACGCGCGAGAAGGGAAAGAAAGAGCCGTGTTATTTCATAGCAGATGTTCTGCAGGGTCGTAGGAGAGCACACATATTTTTTTAAACCTTGCTGGCAATAGTCAACATTTTCATTATGTCTTAACAGAGGTATGTGGCGGACACTCTTAAGCTGGAGTTAAATTTTATTCTTCCTTACAGAGTAGTATTAAAAATAAACGGCCTGGAGAAAACAAGTATTCTGGAATGTACATAGCACTGAAATCGAGGCTGGGGTAACCTTTTGCCTCTAGGCTAAGCTGGAAAATCTTGAAAATATTTTTTTTTTCCCGTGGCACATTCAGGTTGAATACAAGAACTATTTTTGTGACTAGTTTTTGATGACCTAAGGGAACTGACCATTGTAATTTTTGTACCAGTGAACCCGGAGGTTTAGTGCTTTTATACTCATTTACTTGCATTTAAAAAATATGAAAGCTTAAGAAACTATGTGAGCTTAAGACTAGTCAAGCAGTTTAGAACCAAAGGCCTGTATTAATAAACACAACTATGCTAAACATTTAAAGTAGTACAGTATACTGTTATGTACACAGAGTTTGTTAATACAGTCTTGGCATTGTGTACATACACGTATGACATTTCTACATTTTTAATACTCCCATCAGCTTCCGCATAAAGTTTAATTGTGACAGATTTGTGTTGTTCTTAGTATATGCAACACACTTGACTTTACTGTTTTATTCTTGTACATAAAAAAAGTGCAATATGGAGATGTATACAGTCTTTGCTATGTTAGGTTTATAAACTGTTTTAAAAATTTCATCCTTTTGCCAAAACGGTGGAGTATGTCATTGGTAAATCATAAATCCTGTGGTGAACAGTGGTGTAATGTAAAGCTTTCACCATGTTATATTTTCTTTTCAGACATTAATTTAGTAATTTTATATTTGGGAAAAATAAAGGTTTTTAATTTTATTTAACTAGAATCTCTGCCCTGCTGTAATTAAACATTCTGTACCACAGCTGTATTAAAAATAACATTGCTAATTTTCCGGTAGTGAGTATTGGGTATTTATTGTCTGACAGTCCTAAGAGGGGCAGGATATTGAAATATTTGGGGGTGAAATAATGTGGCAAAAGAAATTTGCTTTAAAGTACCTAAGGGGGAAAAAAGAGGGTAGGTAGGTGACAGATGTTGGTAATTGTGGAAGCTGAGGCTGGGTACGTGGGAATCATTATACCCGTTTCTCTGCCTTTGTGCAAAGTTTCCATGGTACAGATTTCAAGAGGCAGGGCTAGGGGCCAGATCTTCCAGGGGATGTGGATAAATGCCTTGTTGCACTGCAGTCTGGCTCTGAATTCTACTGGTTGTTCCCAAGTATACATAGACAAGTTAATACTTCTGTCTTTTCCTCTTCAACTCTACCAAGGTCTCCATCTTTATCATCTCCCTGCTTGCTTTGAAGGTGAGTACTCTGGGATAAGATGGTCATTTATCCCAGCAATGCATCAGCGGCCAGGTGTGCCCACACTGCCTGTGCCCTACATCATCATAAACGCTGAAGCCGAGTCAAGTGATGCCTCAGACTGCAGGTGCTGGTCCTGCCTGTGGTTGTGCCCAGGGACCCAGCGGAGGAGCCACTCAGCCCCAGAGTTCCAGCGATGGAAGAAAGAGGAGTCTTTCACAAGAAATAAAATAGCTGGTTTTCCTACTTGAAGGGTTTTGGAGGCTGTCTTTTTTCATAACCAGTTGAGGAAGGAAATCATGATGCTGTGTACATCCTGAGCACCCAGATGCCAAGGATCTTATGGTGTCTTTGGAACTTCTCTGTCAGTGGGCAAGGCTGTATTTTACAGATGGCGACAAGGTCATGAAGAAGAGATGTGAGGAGTTACGACAGCTCACCAGGCTGCAGCCCATTCATTAGTGGATCCAGACTTAGGGCTTGAGAAGATTCTCTGCGTTTGCCCTGAGTCTCTGACATGTCGGCCCCGTGTAATAAACCTTGACTCTCCCTAACACCAGCAGGGATAGGTATAAGAGTTTGTCTCCCTTGTCGCCGAGCTGGATTTCCTGGTCACAAATGACTCATTTAGAAGCCATAAAATGCAGGTCATCGTGCAGTAAGATAAATGTATCTAGAAAGAGCTAACTTGCTACCTTGTGGTTAAACTTGGGAAGTAATTTGTACAGATTTCATGTCAGATAAGATTCAGCTTGGAAGGTGGCCAACCCTCACTAATTACAACAGTGGAGAAAGGAACCATCGCTAAGATGAAGACATCTATTGACCCTGTACTGAAACACATTCACATCAATTAAAAACCTCATTTAGTTTATGCATAAAATTTTAATTTTGGTATAAAGTTACACATTAAAGTAGCAGTTTATTGGGGAAAATTGTGTTTTTTAACATTAAGAAATCTTTATTGCTAATTTTCAATAAATTTTTAAATGTTTTCCATAGATCTTATTCTTTTTTTTATTGCAGTAAAATATACATAACATGAAATTTACCATTTTAACCATTTTTAAATGTACAGTTCAGTGGCATTAAGTACATTCTTATTGTTGTGCAACCATCACCACCATTTATCTACAGAACTTTTTCATATTCCCAAACAAAAACTCTGTACTCATTAAACAAGAACTCCCTATTCCCCCTTTGGGAAAATTCTTTGACGTAACTTGGGAATTAAAACACTATTCAGTACTTTATCAGGGATATTTGCCACCTGGGAACTAACTAACTCTAGGTAGTATACATAAATAAAGTCAGCCCCTTGCATGGAGAAAGCTGTTGAGAGTAGGGATGTGAAATTAAAAGGTGACTTATGTAATAATCATTGGGATTTACATAACCATATGTCAGAGTTACTCAGTGTAGAAACTCTGTTCAAAAACATTTTGATTTCCATCAACAGGGGATTGTTTGCATAAACTATTGTACATCTACACAGTGACTCCACTGTGTAGCTATAAAAAGGGATTAATATCTCTGTTTACTGCTTTGGAGTGATCTTCAAGATACCATATGTACAAAACACAAGACAGAGAAAAGTGCAAATAGTGTGCTACTTATTATTCAAGAAAGGAGGGATAAGGAAGCAGAGATAATTGGTTTTTTTTAGATGGAAGGGAAAAATCAAAAAAGAAAAGTTTTAAGTTATTACCTATATGGGGAGAGAGGGAATAATACATAGGGGACAGAGTTAGAGGATTACCCTGTTCAAATATAATTTGCTTCATAGATTTGGCTCTAGAACCATGTGAATATTTACAAAATTATTAAAATAAATTTTTGATTCCTAAGAATTGAAAGCAAAATGAAATAAATCAACATAACCACATATACAGTTGATGACACAAATACATAGGAATTATTTCAAATGACTTTAAAATACAGGAATTTCACTGTGCATCTCTAGTGACATGTACCCTAAGGACAAAAATAGTAGCAACAAATAAATAAATGATTGGTTAATACACAAAAAACATTTTCAATAATTGTTTTGTGGAAGTGGTGTTTTGTTTTTGTGAGATTATATTGTCATTCTGAGACTGTTGTGTGTTTACTGTTGGAGAAAGTAACTGAGTGATTACGTGGATATCATTAGGAACCAAGTTTTTGGCATGGGAGAAAAAAAAGTTACATCTATAAGACAAAAATAGGTTAAATTAAAACCCTTTAGTTCTGAATTTGATATGGAGATATGAATTTGAACTCATCATATATTTATCTTAAATACACACTTATTTCCTCACTTGGTTAACTGAAAAGACTTAAAAACAATGACCAAGCCAGTAGCTAATGAGCACCTCTAAGTGCCCAAATTGTGGTCTCTAAATACCTTTCTGACCAAAACTATCCAGGCTCCATGGAGAATGGCTGATTCTAGATTTAGGGCAGAAAATGTCCAAGGTGAGTCTGGAGCGTCTTCTCATACCTGACTTCCATGGGACTGGCAAAGACACCACAGACCCTGTCAAGAGAATTTCAAGAAGCTCCTTCTAGGTAGATATGGGGTGAACATAAACAAGAATAATAATAGCAGTGGGTTAAAATTATATAATTAAGTTCATGATGATACTAGAAAAATAAAGATAGCAACGATTGAAGGAGCTAATATTACCAAGAAAGACGAAGAGGTGATACATGCCTCATGATGGAAGTACACACCACCATCTATGACGGAGTCTTGCCAAAAACTGTAACCTGAATCTGATCAAGTCTAAATCTAATCACCAATTCCCTGGGAAATACAGGACACAGAGGAACATGTTAAATGACACCATGGGGAATGCAATCAGCAAAATCCAGTTCTGTGGGAAGCTGTGTAGAACAAACGATCTGATTTCTTCAGTAAATTTCAAGAAAAAAGAGACGGAGAGGGCACTTATATGTTAAAAGAAATTCAAGGTTCTCTTGATACGGTATATCTACTATGTAAAGTAAATAAACTTTTCCCTATCCCTTCCACTAAATACAACTAAAAACCCTGGACATTATACCTTAAAAAACAAACAAACATAAGAAGACTCTGAAAGGTAAAGTGAAGGAAGCAGACCAGCCAGCAACACTGGGACCCAAAGAACGATAACAGTGGTAAGCCCCCCAGTTTTTTTGTTTTTTTCTTAATTTTGTTCAAGGCTTTTTTTTTTTCTTTTTTTTTATAAGTTTATTTATTTAGGCTGCGTTGGATCTTCGTTGCTGCATGCGGGCTTTCTCTAGTTGCGGCGAGCAGGGGCTACTCTTTGTTGCGGTGCGCAGGCTTCTCATTGCTGTGGCTTCTCGTTGCGGAGCACGGGCTCTAGGCACGCAGGTTTCAGTAGTTGTGGCACACGGGCTCAGTAGTTGTGGCTCGTGGGCTCTAGAGCATAGGCTCAGTAGTTGTGGTGCATGGGCTTAGTTGCTCCGTGGCATGTGGGATCCTCCCAGACCAGGGCTCAAACCCGTGTCCCCTGCATTGACAGGTGGATTCTTAACCACTGCACCACCAGGGAAGTCCCCCAGTTTTCTTTATGCCTCTTATATCCCATGCTTGGAGCTGAAGAATTCAGCAACACGGAAATACCTACAGGCACAGACAAAAGAAGATCAACACCACTTCACGCTCATTATTATAGTTATTATCCAAAAAAAAAAAAAAAAAAAGTTTTGATAAGGATGTGAAGAAATTGAGACACCTGTGCATTGCTGGTAGGAATGTAAAATTGTACAGCTCTTGTGGAAGGTGGTATGATGGTCCCTCAAAAATTAAATATAAAATTACCATATGATCCAGCAATTCTACTTAGGAGGATATGCCCAAAAGAATTGAAAGTAGGTACTTGAACAGATATTTGTACACCTATGTATAGCATAGCATTTGTACACCTGTGTTCACAATAACCGAATGATGGAAGCAACCCAGGTGTCCACTGATGAATGGATTGGTAAACAAAATGTAGTAAACAATACAACAGTATATTATGCTGCTTTAAAAGGAAGAAGATTCTAATGTGCTACGACATGGATGAACCTTGAAGACATGCTCAGTGAAACAAGCTAGTCACAAAAGGACAAATCTTGCATGGTTCCACTTATATGAGGTCCTAGAGCAGTCAGATTTACATGGACAGAAAGTAGAAGGGTGATTGCCAGGGCCTGGGGGGATGGGAAATGGGGAGTTAGTGTTTAATCGGTACAGAGGTTCGGTACAGAGGTTCAGCTGGGTACGATGAAAATGTTGTGGGCTGGGTGGTGGTGCTGGTGGCAAAATAGTATGAATATACTTTGTGCCACAGAACTGTACACCTTAAAACGGTAACTTTTATATGTATTTAACCACCATTAAAAAAATAAATGAAACAGAAGCTGCTCTCTCTTCCAGAGGAAAATGAGAAGGGCAGCGTAGCAAGACAGAAAATTTTTAGGCCACGGTGGCACTACTACAGCCAACACCACAGGAAAAACATCCTAACCCACACCCACATCAGCAATGGCCAGGTGGGGAGCTAGACTCCCACCCTCTCTAGGCTGGAGCACGGGTCCAGCACACCTGCCAGGGTGGGATCAGAAGGCCTGAAAGGAGCCAGGACTCTCAGCCGCGCTGGCCTAGCAAGAGTTCTGCCCCTGCGGTGCCCGTGGAGACCCCTGGGGAGCCTGGACTTGACAGCAAAAGCATGACCCATGAAAGGACAAATTGATAAATTGAATTTTAAAAGTAGAAGTAAAAACTTTCATTCTGAGAGGACTCTGTTAAGAGGATGAAACTATAAGCTACAGACTGGGAGAAAATATTTGCAAACCAATATATCCAACAAAGGACTAATATCTAGAATATATAAAGAACACTCAAAACTCACCAGAAAAAAATCAATCCAATTAGAACATGGGCCAAAGACTAGGATAAACATTTCACTGGGGAGGATAGTGACACCACCAAATGCTGGTGAGAGTGTAGAGAAACTGAATCACTTGTAAATTGCTGATGGGAAAGTAAATTGGCCAGTTTGGCGGTTCCTTAAGGAGCCATGTATGTGATCACTGTATGACCCAGGGATTGCACTCTTGGGTATTCGTCCCAGAGAAATGAAAATACTCATTCACACAGAAACCATTACACCAATGTTTATAGCTGCTTTTTGTATAATAGGTCAATCTAGAAGCTCCTCAACAGACTGCGGTGCACCCAGGCCGTGGATACCACTCAACAGTAGAACGGAGTGAACTACAGGTGCATACAACACCTATGACTCTCCAGGGACTAGGACGGGCGAAAAGAGCTCATCCCCAAGTTACATACAGTATGATTCCATTCACATAACGTTCTTGAAATGACAAAATGACAGAAATGGAGGACAGTTAAGTGGTTGCAGGGAGTTAAAGAGGGGGTGGGATGGGAAGGAAGTGGGAGGCCGTGAGAGGGCAGCCTGAGGGATACCCGAGGCTGCGTGCTGCCCGCCCTATCCTATCTCCTGCCCAGCTAGGTGCTCCTACTGCCAGGATGGGCTATGTCACCTTAAGGGGGTTGTTTGAGCCAAGACCGTGGCTGGCGTCAAGCAGAGTGCATGTGGCACTTGAGCTCCACACTCAGAGTGACCGGCCTGTGCTTCGAGTTGGGGACACAAATGCTGTCAAATGTTTCAGTAAGCGAAGCAGGTCTCACAATGGTAGAAAAATGATGAAGTTGCCTTTTCCTGACTCTGGGCTGCTTCTTCATAATTATATCCGTGTCCCTATTCTCCTTGTCACCATTTCCTCATGGTGACAAGTCCGGTGGGGGGGGGGGGTCCCCATGAGCACAGGCAGAATTTGGATGCATGTTTGTCATTCTCTTGGCACTCGTATAGTTTGCAACCAACTCAGTGCAATCATGACCAAGCAAGTCTCTGGGTCATTCCAGCCTTGGGACAGAGCCTGAGAACTTGGCCTTGAGTCCTGTTGTGAACCACGCCATCCCCTTGACTGTCGTGCCTGTCATTTCCCATTCCCTGCTTCACCAACTGATGGGATCAAGGTTATATCTTTAGTACTTTAACACTTGTGTTTCTTAGTATTCACAGAGAACAATAGCCTCTGTTCCCTGTAGTGATGGGCTGAATCATGGCCCCTGAGCGGGAGACCATCCTGGATTATCCAGGTGGGCTGGTATAATCAGAGGTCCTTGTAAGAGGGATGCAGGGGAAGTGAGAGTCAGAGAAGGTGACGTGATGACAGAAGCAGAAATTGGGCTGATGAGCTTGCAAAATGCAGGAAGGAGCCACGAGCCAAGGGATGTTGGCAGCCTTGTGAAGCCAGAAAAGACAAGGAAACAAGTTCTGTCCTGGAGACTCTGGAAGGAACCCGCCCTGCCAACACCTTGACTTTAGCCCAGCGAAACTGATTTCAGACTTCTGACTCCCAGAAGTGGGAGATAATAAGTCTGTGTTAAGTCACTAAGTTTACGGTGATTGGTTACAGCAGCAAAGGGAAACTAAGACACCTGGTATTGCTTTAACTAGCGCTCCCTAGGAACTAACCAGCATATTGCATGGCCTCCACTTCCAGAGACCATGCAGTCCCTAAAGCCACGTTCTCTTCCTGAGGTCCCTGTGTGCTCTGTAGGGCCTTGCTGGCATTGGATGGACTCTGCCATTTGTCAGGAAGTTCCATCTCCTCTGTCCAGGGATGTCACCCCAGGAGACAGAGGTGTCTTCTGTTCTAGAAAACTCTAGCACAGGCCGGAACAGCAGTGCAGCCCCCAGAGTTTGGACAGAACCACCTCCTTTTGGCAGACCGTGCCCTTTGTCCTCCCCCATGCCCACCTCCTCTCTGACCACTGCCTGGACCCCAGGGCACTTTGTAATTTTATTTTTTCTGATTTGCAAGGATAACAGCTGCACCTTGCAGAAAATCCATGCAGTACAGAAACGAATCAAGAAAAGTAAGACTGTGGCAGTTCACCCAAATTGCTCTCCAAAACATAACACGAGGTCAAGGGCACAGCTCATTATTTTGTCTCCTTTAAAGCTTAGCATCTTTCTCGGATTCGTAGTTGTATTTGAAAGTTTTCTGACAGATGTTCCAATTACAGTTCACTTTGGACTATAGAATCTGCCTGGGACAGCTGGATGGTATTATTTGGACTTGAGCAACTAGAAAAAGACAAGGAAATTAAGCCACCAGAGGTGAACTGTATCTTAATTCAGTCTACACTTACTAGCTGTTTGACAGTGGGAAAGTTTCTTAACTTTTTTGTCTCGGTCTCCCCATCTGTTAAATGGGGATGCTAATGGTTCCCAGCACCTTCCGTGGCCCTGAGGATTACAGGAGTTAAGGAGTTAAGAACTTAACTACTAGGGCTTCCCTGGTGGCGCAGTGGTTTAGAGTCCGCCTGCCGATGCAGGGGACATGGGTTCGTGCCCCGGTCCAGGGGGATCCCTATTTGCCACGGAGTGGCTGGGCCCGTGAGCCATGGCCGTTGAACCTGCGCGTCCGGAGCCTGTGCTCCACAACGGGAGAGACCACAACAGTGAGAGGCCCGCGTACCGCAAAAAAAAGAACTTAACTACTTAATTGGCTCTGAGTAAGCTCAGAGTAAATACCACTTTTTTTTTTTTTAATCAAGATTCAGCCCAAATGAAGAAACAGGAGAAAATTCGGTATTAATTCTTGCTCAATAATTGTTTGGACCCGTGTTTCCCTGCACATGTCCTGTGGAACATTACTGATTCCAAAGGATGTGGGATGTTAATTGGTATTATGGGGAAACAAAATTAAAAATGTATGGGTATAGTGAGGCAAAGTTAAGCAAGCTCTTCCTACGGTACTCCTCAGAGTCATCTTCATGGACTTTGCTTCCAAGATAGGTCTCCTAAGGGGCATTTCCCCAGATTAATTCATTGAGGCAATCCATTTTGCTTCTCTAAAGCCTGTCCCAGGACCAGTGTCCCACAGAAGGCACTCTGGGGACTCCTCCATTAGACCATACAAGACCCATCCTCTGTCCTGCCTTTTCTCCCTGTTCTGTGTGGAGCAGTGGCTCCGGTATGCTTGTCGAGACTCCAGCTGGGAGCACGGATGCAGCGGTCCCCTCCTCCACCTGGGCAGCTAACCCTGGGAGAGGAGGGTCACCACTACTCCCAGACCGGCTGAGCCTGTGCACAGATGAGGCTGCGTGTCATCCGGCAAGTGTCCGGGGCGTGTCACGCTGCACAGACATTGAGCAACAGGCCTGCCACCAGTCTGGAGCTTGCTCCTTCCGTGTCCACACGCGACTTGAGCAAACGTATTTTTCACTCTGTCCCTCCCTCCACAAGGCAGGGATAAAGCCATATCACCTCCTACTTCAGGTGGGGGTGATATGCGTATTAAAGGGGGACCTTCGAGGCAGAAAAGGAATGCCCTCCTCTTGTTTGGAAAAGTGAGAACAATGGTTACAATGGTTCCTTGAAGTCAGTGTCAATTAGAGTTTGCTGGAATGTAGACCCACTGGTTGGGATTTGGGTGGTGACATCTACAGGTATGCTGGCATTAGTCACCTGGGATTACCTGTTTTATTAGGGTTCTCCAGACAAACAGAACCACTAAGACGTGTGCGAGTGTGTGCATGCATGTGTGTGCGCATGCACGTGTGTGTAAACATTTATTTTAAGGAACTGGCTCACACAGTTATGGAAGGCAGCAATTCCCAAGATCTGTAGGGTGAAGTGAGTCAGAAGCAGGAGACGCAGGAAGAGCCAATGGGGTAGTTCTAGTCTGAAGCCCAGCAGGCTAGAGACACAGGAAGAGCCAGTGTTTCATTTTGAGTCCAAAGGCAGGAAAAAACGCCGATGTTCCGTTCAAAGGTTGTCAGGCAGGAAGAGCGCTCTCTTACTCTGGGGAGGATCAGCCTTTTGTACTGTTCCAGTCTTCAGCTGATTGGGCGAAGCCCATCACATTACGGAAAGCAACCTGCTTGACTCAGTCTACTGACTTAAGTGTTAACCTCATCCAAAAACACCCTTAGAGAAACACCCAGAATAATGTTTGGCCAAATATCTGGGCACCCCATGTGTGTCAACTTGACACACAAAATTAACCCTCACATGTATGATCTGTGCTTTGTAAAGGGAACTATGGGTGAAGAAATGAGGCTGAGTTACTAAACCTTAGAAACTGAAGCAGCATAACCCCTGGATCAAGGCCCAACCCATCCTTAGGTTGTTGAGGTCACCAGGCATGAGGGAGGTTGAGAAAGAACTTCTTTCTTTGGACACAAGGTATTGAGCTGAGCTCTGAAAGATGCTCAAAGGGGGAAGATGTGTCCCTCAGAGAGGAGGCCCAGAGACTCTCCCGGGGAAGCCTTTGCTCTGGGTGTGACTGACCCGGCAGCTCAGAGATAGGACAGGCCTGGCGTCTCCCAGCTAAAGCTGGTAATCTGCTTAAGTATCAGCCTTGGCCTCACCTCGCGGATTCCTCCCAGGTGCCAGCACTTCACAGACACTGTTACTCTTATTTCTCATAATGATCCTGTTAGGTAGGAGATGGTTTCATGTGAAGAAACCAAACCTCAGAGAAATGGAGGAAATGGCCAAGGTCACACAGTAAATGGTGGAGCTGGGGTTCCAGTTGAGATTTGTCTGACCCAGGATCTGGGTCAGCTGCTGGCTGAAGAAGGGTGGATATGCCCTTGCCAGCCTGGATGCCCGGGGCCTCCTAGCATCGTGGGCCTCTGCAGGGGCTGTTGTCCAAACCAGGAGATGGAGGGCAAGCATTATGGGCTGAACTCTTTCCCCCAAAAATTCATGTTGAAGTCCTAACCCTTGTACCTTAGAATTTGACCTCATTTGGAGATAGTGTCTTTATAGAGATAACCAAGTTAAAAGGAGGTCATTAGGATGGGCTCTAATCCAATATCATGAGAGTCCTTGTAAGAAGAAGAAATTCAGACATACATGCACAGAGGGAAAATGGTGTGAAAACGCAGAGGGTAGACGGCCACCTAAAAGACAAGGAGAGAGGCCTGGAACAGATCCATCCTTCACGGCCCTCAAAAAGAACCTACCCTGCCAATACCTTAATCTTGGACTTCCAGCCTCCAGAACTGTGAGAAAATTAATTTCTGTCGTTTAAGCCCCCCTGTCTGTGGTACCTTGTTATGGCAGCCCAAAACAGAATAACCCAGCGAGATTTCCAGTCATGAGGGAAGACAGAGCAAAAGCTTCCCCGGCTGTGTGGAGAGGCTCAGGACCCTCGGGGGGGAAAGCAGTTTGAACAAAAATGTCACCAAACCAGGACAGAAATGAGGACAGCAAGTGTTTGGAGGAACTAACCCTTGCTCTGAAACCAAGATTGGGAAATATTAATTGTTACCGTTGGCTTTGGCAGTCTTGTTTGGCTGGTTCTTCACATATAGCAATGTGGGCATGTCACCTGGTCAACTGCTTTCAGCCTTTCCAGATGGGGAGTGACCAGGAGTGGGTGGCAATATGGCCTCTCCTGTCACCCTCCCTGACATGGTCACAGCCAGCCATCCTGATGCCCCACTACTTAGCTTGGCACAGTGAAAAGCACTGGATGAGAAGTCTGAAAAGTTGGGTTCTAGTTCAAGTGGATCCCATCAGCTTCATCATCTGTAAACGAGATAAATCCCTGTTCCTCTTGACTTCACAGAGGTTTTCTCTGAAATAAGATCATTTATTCTTATTATTATGTCCCACCCACTCCCTGAAAGGATTGTGGGGAGCTTGTAATAAAGACATATTAAAAGTAGAATCGGGCTTCCCTGGTGGCGCAGTGGTTGAGAATCCGCCTGCCGATGCAGGGGACACGGGTTCGTGCCCCGGTCCGGGAGGATCCCACATGCCGCAGAGCGGCTGGGCCCGTGAGCCGTGGCCGCTGAGCCTGCGTGTCCGGAGCCTGTGCTCCGCAACGGGAGAGGCCACAACAGTGAGAGGCCCGCGTACCGGTAAAAAAAAAAAAAAAAAATAGTAGAATCATCTAAGCAAGCATAAAATCATGGAAGTTAAGGAACAGAGGGAGGACGTGGCTGTACAACTGTACAAGACGGGCTAAGCGCGAAATTTAGCTCTGAGCATCCTGGCGGTCACGAAAAAAGTGGAGCACTTTCAAAAGTAGAAAAAAAAAACATAAGATATTGCTGTTTCACTTATTGTACTCTTTTAAAGTAAAACATTATATAGTACTAAAAATGATCATTTTATGTCACTGTGCAGATTCCAAACATGAAGAACAATATCCAGATTCTAAACTCAAATTTCCTACATTTTTAGACATTTTAGGCTTTCTAGACTTGTTTAGTTTGTTTATTTATCTAGGCCACACCTCGTGGCATGTGGGATCTTAATTCCCTGACCAGGGATCGAACCTGTGCCCCCTGCACTGGGAGCGCAGAGTCCTAACCACTGGACCGCCAGGGAAGTCCCTAGACTTGTTTGGTTGAGAATAGATTAATTTATCCCTGTAAAATCTCTTCCCAGTCAAAAATCTCACGTTCTGGGCAAATCTAATAAGCTTTTTTATTTCCTTGACTCTTTACAAAAATAGCTTTTTTCTAATTGGGAAAGCAATACCTGCTCCTAGTAGAAAATGTCTAAAGTACTGAAAAATATTAAACGAGAATAAAAATATCCATAGTCCCCCCTGCCCCGTTCCTTCCAGATAACTACCATCAACATTTCAGCTGACTTCACTCCAGTGTTTTCTCTGTGTCTTTTGAATCTCCTGGTGCTTCTTGACCCTAAATTTTGGCTTGCCTCAGCCTTGGAAGTTTTTGCTCTGAGTAAAGGCTGTGTAGGAGCATCTAGACTTACCAGTCTGTCAGCCTCTCCTGGATTGGAGCTCACTTCCTTCAAAAGCAAGCTAAGCAGCCCGTTCCGGGGCCACCTTCCCCTTGTCCCACCTGGAGAGCCATGAGGCAGCGCACGTGATGAGGCATAGACATCTCATTGTGGGTATCCAATTCTACCAATTCCCGCTCCAAAACAGGCTCTGCTCTGCAAACTGTAAGAGAACCCAGCCTACTGAGAAACGTGGTTCCAAGGCACTATCACCTCTTTACCCAACGTTCCTATCTTCTCAGGGAGCATTTACCTGGAAGCCTAGTGGGCGTTTTGAAGGGGATCCTCATCACCATCCCACTTTATTTTTTAAGAAGCCCGCTGTAGCCACGATGGAAAACAGTATGGAGGTTCCTTAAAAAGCTAAAAATAGAGTTACCATATGATCCAGCAATCCTACTCCTGGGCATATGTCCAGAAAAGACAAAAGCTCTAATTTGAAAAGATACATGCATCCCTAATGTTCATAGCAGCATTATTTACAATAGCCGAGACATGGAAGCAACCTAAGTGTCCATCAACAGAGGAATGGATAAAGAAAATGTGGCACATATATATAATGGAATATTACTCAGCCATAAAAAAGAACAAAATAATGCCATTTGCAGCTACATGGATGGACCAAGAGATTATCATACTAAATGAAGTAAGTCAGACAAAGACAAATACCATAGGATATCCCTTATATGTGGAATCTAATTAAAAATGATACAAATGAACTTATTTACAAAACAGAAATAGACTTACAGACATAGAAAACAAACTTATGGTTACTGAAGGGGAAAGCAGGGGGAGGGGTAAATTAGGAGTATGGGATTAATATATACACACTACTGTATATAAAATAGATAAACAACAAGGAACTACCTTATAGCACTGGGAACGATATTCAATATCTTGTAATAAAATATGATAGAAAAGAAGTTTTTAGTTTTGTGGGGTTTTTTTAACATCTTTATTGGGGTATAATTGCTTTACAATGGTGTGTTAGTTTCTGCTTTATAACAGCGTGAATCAGTTATACATATACATATGTTCCCATATCTCTTCCCTCTTGCATCTCCCTCCCTCCCACCCTCTCTATCCCACCCCCCTAGGTGGTCACAAAGCACCGAGCTGATCTCCCTGCGCTATGCGGCTGCTTCCCACTAGCTATCTATTTTACGTTTGGTAGTGTATATACGTCCATGCCACTCTCTCGCTTTGTCACAGCTCACCCTTCCCCCTCCCCATATCCTCAAGTCCGTTCTCCAGTAGGTCTGTGTCTTTATTCCTGTCTTACCCCTAGGTTCTTCATGACATTTTTTTCTTAAATTCCATATATATGTGTTAGCATATGGTATTTGTCTTTCTCTTTCTGACTTACTTCACTCTGTATGACAGACTCTAGGTCTATCGGATGAATGGATAAAGAAGATGTGGCACATATATACAATGGAATATTACTCAGCCATAAAAAGAAATGAAATTGAGCTATTTGTAATGAGAAAAGAAGTTTTTAAAAAGCCTATTGGCACGTGGGTTTTCCTGCCCTTTCTTATTTCACTGTTTGAAGTTCCATCAACAGGAGATTCACACAAATTAACACATCATTTAAAACTCTCCTTCCAAGATCAATCTGATCCATCAATCTTTGTGAGAATTCTTTCTACCTGTGATTTCCCCTCTTACATGTGATGCTAACTGCACCAGCGGGCAGGGGGCGGAGGTGGGTGGGGAGGAAGGCTTATTGGAGGGTGCAGCAGAAGTCATTTTAGGTCTGAGGGGAGGAAAGAAGACCCCCTGTGGCTCTGCAGGGAAGCCGTGCGGCCCCCCAGGGTTGCTCGGTCCCAGGACTCAGTGTGGTGGGAAATGCCAGATGCCCTGGCATAGCCTGCTTCACCCTGTCGCTGGTGTAGACCCCCCTTTCCCTGGAACCAGGAGTCAACGCTTCTCCTCTACTCGATTTGGAGGGTCGCCCTCCTTTAGTTTCTACTGGAAGGAGGGGGCAAGGGCTCCCGTTCCTCCTGAGTCGTCCACATGGCAGTGCCCTCCTGGGCCCCATGCACCCACCTGGGGTGCCCTGAGAGGGAGCGTCTCCCTCAGCCTGGGGTGAGAGGAGGGGGTGGCCCTGGTGCAGGTCTCAAGCCCCTTCATCTCCATGGTGTCACCAAGGCTGTGCCCGTCCAGAAGGCTTTGCCCTAGGACAGAGCACTGGGTACAAGGGGCAAAAGCAGCAGGAACGTGAGCCTGTCTTGCCCTGGGGGCCTCTTGGGAAGGTACCAGTTCTGCCTGCGCTCCTGTGACCTCAGGTCTACTTCCTCTGGCAGCAAGCAAGTCGTTTTGCAAAGCTCCATGGAGACACCCCTGACCTCCTTGCTCTGCCGCCCAGGTCGTGGGGCTGCTTTAGGCCCGAGGCATGGGTACCAGGGCTCCACCAACACCGCTCCTGTCACGTCCTCCCTTGCCTCTCCTGTGGCCAAACCCCGTGGTCAGTCCTCAGTCCTCACTTTGCCTTGGCTCCTGGGACACAGCCCTCTCTTGCCTTCCTTCTACCTCATGGTCCCTACTTCTCAGATGCAGCTGCTGGGCCCCAGGGCTCCAGGCATCACTTCCTTTGTCTGCCTTCACCCACTCCCTTGGTGATCTTGACTGACTGCCTCTACGTGCTGCTGTATGACGACTTCCACATTTGTGTCTCCAGCGCAGACTTCTGCAAACTCCAGACTCTGTCTACCTGTCTCCTTGACGACCCCCCTTGGAAATGGATTAGAATCTGAACTCAACATGTGCTGAGTCCAAGCACTCATCACAGAAGCCTTTCTCAGCCCATTTGATGGCCCCGCCATGTAAAAATGAGGTATGTGTAATGAAATGGGGCTTCATAAACGTTGCTCTGTTTTTACTTTCCCAGGGCTGGGGAGGATCTGGTAAAATTTGTCAACTTTCCAGGGGGCTCTGGAATCACACAGGTCTGTGTGTTCAAATACCAGCTCGGCTACGTACAGCGACGTGGCTTTGGGCAGGTGCCTCACGCTGTCTGGCCCGGCCAGGCTCACAGGGTTGTTGCCAGGGTCCATGGATGTGCACACAGAGCCTGGCGCCTGTGTCCCTTTCTGTCCTGTCCTTGTACTGCCCTGAGGACAGAACTTCAGAAACATCCCAGGGACCCATGGACTGCCTCTTTGTCCCCACTGTGGCCCAGTGAGCACTTCCCTGTTGCTTCAGTTCGCCCTGACCTTGAGGGTTTGGCATATTTGCACGTGAGATAACATTGGCCTGGGGTGCCCTGGCCCGACCGCAGCCCTCTGATGGGCCAGGGTTCCGTAATGTGGGTGCTGGTTGGCTGTGGCCTCCTCTGGGGCACAGCCCACACCCCCCAAGCAGAGGCAGTACCCACATGGTGGTCTGTGCTTCTTATTTAGCACTTGTTCACTCAGAGCTCCTATCGCAGAGCTGGAGCTGAAGAGAAATTGAAAGATTTGTGACCACCTGGAGGGGTGGGATAGGGAGGGTGGGAGGGAGGGAGACGCAAGAGGGAAGAGATATGGGAACATATGTATATGTATAACTGATTCACGCTGTTATAAAGCAGAAACTAACACACCACTGTAAAGCAATTATACTCCAATAATGATGTTAAAAAAAAAAGAATAAAGAGGGGAAGCTAACGCATGTTTAGTGCTCACTACGCAGTAGGCACTGCTCTAGGGCTTTACAACGTGAACTTATTTAATCTGCCCCTGAAGTGGCACTACCGTCAGCCCCACTCATAGACCAGGGAATGGAGAGGAAGGCAAGGTGACGGATTGGGGCAAGGTCACCCACACAGCTGGGAGGTGGCAGAGCTTCTGTCTGAAGCATGCATTTGGCTCCAGAGCCCATGCTCGTAACCATCACGCTGCCTGATTAGAGCTATCACTAATGGTCCTTTAGGCTCCAGGCCCAGGTGACAGAGGCCAGGCAGCTGGGCCACAGTGAGAGGGCTTGAAAGTAAATTCAACATAAAGGCAAAGACGTCGCTTCCTCTGGAGCCTGTGGTCCTTTTCTTTTTCCAACATCTTTATTGGAGTATAATTGCTTTACAATGTTGTGTTAGCCTATGGTCTTCCTATATACTTGATTCTGATCTTTCTTTCTTTTGCTTTTATATGATGGAGAATTTCAAACATATACAAGAGAGACAAACCCACCCCACAACTTCAGTAGTGATGAGTCATGGCCAGTCCTGTCTCACCTGTTCTCACCCCCAGCCTCTGCCCCCTCCTCTGTCATTAATTAATTTTTTTTTAAGTTTTTTTTTAACATCTTTATTGGAGTATAATTGCTTTACAATGGTGTGTTAGTTTCTGCTTTATAACAGAATGAATCAGCTATACATATACATATATCCCCATATCTCTTCCCTCTTGTATCTCCCTCCCTCCCACCCTCCCTATCCCACCCCTCTAGGTGGTCACAAATCCTGTGTCATTTAGAAGCACATTCCAGACATTGTCTCGGTTCACCCTCAGATAGTTCAGGATGTAGCTTTAAAAGATGAAGATACCATTATTATGCCTTATAATTAACAGTTGTCCCTTAATATCATCAAATACCCAGTCAGTGTTACTTCCAATTGTCTCTTTAATGTCATACTTTTTTTTTTTTTTTGATGAATGTTTGTAGCAGCTTCGTTCATTATTGGCCAAAACTAGAAGCAATCAAGGTGTCCCTCAAAGAGAACTGATAAACAATTGGAAACTGTGGTACATCCATACAGTGGAATATCACTAAGTAATAAAGGGAAATGGTTTTCAAGGCACAAATGGTGTATATTGCTAAATGAAAGCAGCCAGTTTGAAAGGCTGCATACTATACGATTCAATGTATATGACATTCCAGGAAAGACAAAATGATCCAGGCAATAAACAGATCGTGGTCGACCAAAGTTGCTGTGGATAGGGTTGGAATAGATGAAGCACAGAGGATTTTCAGGGCAGAAAAACTATTCTATATGACATAATGGTGGATTAGGATTAATGATGCTATGCAAATATCATACTTCTTTAAAATTGTTTTTTTCATCATTAGTCACATGTTGAGAAGCAGATGTTTCTTTGGACTCTTTTTTTAAAAAATATATTTATTTATTTATTTTTGGCTGTGTTGGGTCTTCGTTGCTGCACTCGGCTTTCTCTGGTTGCAGCAAGCAGGGGCTACTCTTCATTGCGGTGCACGGGCCTCTCATTGCAGTGGCTTCTCTTGTTGTGGAGCACGGGCTCTAGGCACGCAGGCTTCAGCAGTTGCAGCACATGGGCTCAGTAGTTGTGGCTCATGGGCTCTAGTGTGCAGGCTCAGCGGTTGTGACACACGGGCTTAGTTGCTCCGTGGCATGTGGATCTTTCCGGACCAGGGCTCGAACCCCTGTCCCCTGCATTGGGAGGCAGATTCTTAACCACTGCGCCACCAGGGAAGTCCGGACTCTTTTTAATCTATATGTTTCCCCTCCACCTTTTAGTTCTTTGAAATTTACATGGTGAAGAAAGTGGGCCGTTTGTCCCACAGATCTTCCCACCGGATTTTGCAGATTACATCCCTAGAATGTCCATTCCATCCTTTGTATTGCCTCTCTATGGGTATTTGGATCCAGAGGCTTGATCAGATGTAGATTTGGATTTTTTTTTTTTTTTTTTAGCACAACTGTCTTGGAGGTGGTAGTGCTTCCATTCCTGAGACAGAGAATGTCTTGTGGGGCTGACATGATCCTCAGTTCCATTCATTGATTAGAGGTTGCAAAATAGTGATGTTCTGTCTTCACTTACTAACTGGACTTTTTCTCATAAGAAAAACCTCCCGTCATCCACCACTTGGTTAGCCCTCAGCACAGTTCATGTAGGAAAAGCAGACTGAATACTTAACTCTTTCCCTATAATTTACCAGTTCTCAAAACAATGACTTAGCTCACTAGCATCCTCCTACGTGACCAATTTGCTTTCTTCTTTCTAGTGCCCTCATGAATGCACAGATTTAAACATTTTATGGCGCTGCAGTCGGCATTCTCACTGATGTTCAGATTGTCCCATCCTGGCCAGTGGGAGCCAGGCTGTTTGTGGTCCCTGAAGCCACGACCCTCGAAGTCCTGGATAACTTCCTTGCTCCTGGGTATCATGAGGTGGTCCAGACTCGTCTTGTCTATTTTCTGGCCCAGCCATGGCATCAGCCCATTCTCCCAGAATACCTGGGGTTTGTTGGTTAGAAATTTGCAAGCCACTGGTCTGGACACTAGGGGTGCTCACTGTTCTGGGTTGGTCACTGGTTTTAGGTCTTTACAGTGGAAGAACTAGGAAACGCACATCTATAAAATGCTAACCACCCCACATGAGCTCGTAATGCTACTTCCAACTCAGTCCAGGACTGCAGGTGCCCACTAACCTCTCCTGTCCTCCAACTCTATCCCCTTTCCTCCACACCGACAAGACTGGCTTTCAGGACATTTGGGATGGAATTTGAATACCACTAATTACCTACTTGCTTTATTCCATGTTACATACTTGACAACCTCAGAATAACAATACTGACACTCTCTCCAAAAATATAACTCAATAATACCAAGTGTTAGAAACAGTTTAAAACAATTTTTTGCAGTTATTTTGGTCCTTAGGTTTTATCCCACTAGGGATGTCCAGTTAAATTACTGCACTTCAAAGTCACTTGGACTAGTTAAGTTCATCTATATTATTTTGTTTTCGATTTGTAAAGATTGTTCTTTTGAAATTTAATCTTGCTTATGACTTGGTGAAAGACTTACGTAGCACAAAAAGACATGGAAGAAACTTAAATGCATACTGATTAGTGAAAGAAACCAACCTGCAGAGACTACACACTGTGTGATTCCAACTAACCACATAGCCCACAGAACACACAATATACGTCACCACTTACTGTGGGATTTGCCAGTGTTCTGGAAAAGGCAAAACTGGGGAGACAATAAAAAGATCAGTGGTTGCCAGGGGTTAAGGCAGAGGAAGGATGGCGAGGTGGAGCACGGAGGCTTCTGGGGACAGTGAGAATACTCTGAACGCTACCGTAATGGTGGAAGCACGTCATCATACACTTGTCAGAATCCAAGAGTAAACCCTAATGTGAGCGATGGATTTGGCGTGATAATGGCACGTCAGTGTGGGTTCATAGAAGTGTGGCACTGTCCCGCTCTGGTGCGGGCTGTCCGTGGGGGGCTGTGCTTGTGGGAGGGTGGAGAGGAAGGATGTGAGAACTCGCTGTGCTTTCCACTCAGTTATGCTGTGAACCCACCACTACTAAAACATAAAGTCTTTTATTTATTGTTTTACTTCCCATAGTTCCCAGGTCAAATATATAAGAAAAAAGAAGTACATTTAAAGAAGTGTAACTTCTATGCTTGTCCCTCCGTTCTCTCCTACTCCTTAAAGAAAACCGATTTTAAATGTTTTGGAAGATCCGTCCGTTTCTTCAATACAAGACACAGCCCCGCGCCCCCTTCCTTAGATGCGTGGCAGCCTGCCCTCCCCACCTCGCACTCCCTCGGGAGATTTCTCTGTAGTTCTTGTACGGGTAACTTTCCATTCAAAGACTTGCTTTTGTTACTTGTGAAACATAGTAGTTTGTGCAACTACTAATGAAATACCATCTCATTTTTCTTTCAGAGCAGTAAGAGCTAATAGTGCATTTGCAAATACATGGGCATCCGCGTAGCACATTTTGCTCTCTCTCGTCCTGGGGCTGAGACACTGGCTCTCAGATGAACGCTGGGCCTCTGCCCCATCCCATCCTTCCCGGCACTAATGAGCCCTAAGACACTGGCCACTCGTCCAGCCCCATCTAAAGCCTTCGCATGCCTCCTAACCCCTCGGGTAATGGGAGCAAAGTCCCCTTGTAAAGAAAAATCAGTGTTCTGCTGATTTCGATGAATTGCCCTCCTGCTTCTCAAGGAAGGGTCTCCATGGCTGAGCTGGGATGAACAGCGCTTGTCCCCCAAGGCAGGCTCACGCCTGTCCCCGCAGTGAGGCACCTGTGCACAGAGAGCAAGTGTGCGCTACCCTGTCCCCCAGCCCCGCCACGTGGGGCTCTCACACACCAGGGTCTCTTTAATGGTGCAGATGCCGCTAGCCCAGGCTTTGCTGGGGGCGGGTGGGCTGCTGCGCTTGGCTGTAGTAAAGGCAGGTTGATCCCAGACTTCATACCTTTAAAAGGACATTTAGAGACTAGCTCTAGGGTCGTCTTTAAAGGCTTAGTGGCATGTGTGTTTTGATGTCGGCTTGTGATCATAGAAACTGGGACTGGGGAGGGTCTTTGAAAGTCATGTGCCCAGTGGTTCTCAACTGGGAACAATTTTGGTTCGGTCCCCAGGGGACATGTGGGGATGTTTGAAGCCTTTTTTAGGTTGTCACAGTCGGGGGTGGGGCTGCTGCTGAAATCTCGCGGGAAGAGCCCAGGGATGCGGCTGAGGGTCCTGCGCTGCACAAGGCAGCCCCCTACGGCAAGGAATTTCCCGGTCCCGCTGTCAGTAGTGCCGGCGTTGAGAGGCCTTGATCCCATCCCTTGTTGGTCAAGGTGTGGTCTGCAGACCAGCAGCCTCAAACACACGAGCACGTGGAGCTTGTGAGGTGGAGGGTCTCGGTCTCCACCCCAACCTCTGACTCAGAATCTACGTTTCAACAAGGTTCATCTGTCCAGTAAGGTCTGGGAATCGCTTCTCTAAGCAACCCCCCGTCTCCCACCCAAAGCCAAGGGGCCTGGCAGCAAAAGTCAACTCTCCCGCCAAAACGCAGCGCTCAGCTAAAGCTTTGTCTAAATAGCCAGCTCTTTTAATATCTTCAATATATTTATTTTAAGGAACGATTTAGCCTAATGGAATTCTATGTGTGCACCATATGATGTGTGAAAACAGGTATGACCATCATTTTCGATTTTTAATCTTAAGAAGATTCCACAAACCTTTCAGTAGCGTGTTCCAGTGTTTTGAAGCTCCGTGAAGGCTGTTGGTTGGAGCATCTGCTGGTCGGTTACAGAGGATGCAGCTTTGAAACCCTCCACCCACCCAGCCCCAGTTATTTCCTGAGTATCAGAATAACCTGCCTGGAACGTGAGCCTCAGAAGGGCAGAGATGGGGTCTCCTTCTCATTTGGTCTCTCCTGGTGCCAAGCGCAGTGCCTGGCGGTGAGTGAACGCTCCACATGTTGGATGAAAGGAATTGAGAGACGCTGGGGGAGAGAGTGGGGGGAAGGAGAGTGAGAGAAGGAGGGAGGGAGGCTCCCTCCACAAGACATTGAGGACACAGACATGGACATCCAGGAGAGCCAGGCTCCCCCAAGTGCAGCCTCACAGCGGTCACCTCCACCACTCGGAGGGGCTGGGAGAGCAGTGAGCTAGCAGAGCTGGTCAGTTCCGTCCAGTCCCCTCTCCAGCTGAGAATTACTTCCGAATGTTCTTCTATCTGAAGGTCATCAGCTTGAAGTCGTCACTTTCTCCCTCTGTGCCCACAGCAACACACCACTTCCGGAATGGTCATCTCCATGACTGGCCAAGAGCTCTAGGCAAGAACCTGAACCTGACCCTGAGCGGTCTGCCCACTCTTGGTTGCCCTCATTCATTCGTAAGCAGAAGCTCAAGGGCTGGCATTCTGTCTCAGTAAGAGAGCTGTCACTGTGATGATGCCTGTTACTGTGCTGATAAAGCACCTGCCTGAGTGCTTTGCGCTTATCTTGTTTTTCTTCACCACTTCAGAGTGAGCCACACAACAGGAGAAGGAGGCTCAAAGGGTACAGTGATGTGCTGGCAGTCAGGACCAAAACCCCAAGTGTCCCAGGCCTGTGCTTCCTGAGCCAGTGCAAACAGCAGTAGCTCACGGGCTGCTTAAGAGATGATAAGGCAAGAAAAGACAGGCCTTTCCTCATTAATATTAAGGCTTTAATATGTTGAACTAATTTATGTATATTTCACATTGTTCCAGAAATAATTTCAGGTGGAAGGTGGGTAGAAAGAAGAAAACCAAGCCAGGAACATAAAAGAGAGGCAAGAGTGGAGCTGAGACAAAATTGCGTATAATTAAAGACCTAGACTTTTGCCCACAGGAAAGCGTACACATTTGGCGTTTTAGTTGCCAGTGGAAAAAGAAACTCAATTTTCAGTAGGTGACTAAAACAGTTGCTGAAGGAAAACATAAGTGGTCCTGAAACTGAGATAGGACATGAACTTCTTAGGGTCCCTAAAGAACGGCCGTCTCAGCAGCAAGCTTCCAATAGACCTTGTGTATCAAGAAGCCGACGGCACCACGTGGAAGGGCAGCTCAACCAAAGAGGTTCTACAAGGGGAGCACCATGCAGTCCCAGCACACAGCCCTGCAGGTCTGCTTCCTTCCAGGGGTGGACCTGAGTCACCAAAGGTCCACCTCCGCTCATGACCACCATCCCCCTCCCAGCACCCTGCTCTCCGGCCTGTTGCCCAAGACTCTGAATCTCCCAGCTTCTGAGAACAGCCCTTTCTTAGACTTTGCATCTTCCCAAGGGCTCCAGCATCCCTCCTTCCCCACCTTGTCCCCACCAGAAACAAAAGCATGGCCAACGTCCATGGGAGGCTGGAGAGCAGATGGCTGAGCTCTTGGGCTCCGGAGTCAAGGGGCCTGGGCTTAGATTCTGGCTCTGCCACCTCCTGAAAGTGGACTTGGAGCCAGTAGCTCATCTCTGCCATAATAAATGGAGGATAATAATAGCATCCACTTACCTACCAGAGTAAAAGGGATGCTACAGTCATTCAGCAAATACTTCTTGAGCTCCTATTATGTGCCAGGCAGTGTTTTGGGCCTTTGGGATATACCAGGCCCCCAAAGACCCCTTGTCCTGTGCTTTCCTTCACTCAGTGCAGCATAAGAGTTTGTACTGAAGGCATCTAAGAAAGAGGCTAGGTAACAGGGGTGCTGTAACAGGACCTGGGGTCTTCCTGCCCTGAAAAGCTTCCTAGAGCAGCATGAGAAAAGACAAGGAAAAATGATGTCAATATGGCCTTAGGCTCATGCGAATAAAGTATATGGCAGCAGTCTTGCCTTTTCTGCCATGTTGATGAACACATATTTTTAATATTTTTGCCTCTAAAAAACCCCCTGTAACTCTCATGTTTCACTGTTGGGAGTATAATTGGTACAAACACTTGGAAAAACTATCCAGGATTGCATATTAAAAATGACCACACATATACCTTATGAACCAGCCTTCGGCAGAAGATATCCAAGAGAAATGCTTTATAAATATATAATAAAAGACGTACACAAAAGTGTTCACAACACTAAGAGCCAAAAGGTAAAAACAACCCAAAATGCCCATCAACAGGGGAATGAGCAAATAAACTGTGGTGTATTTACATAATGGAATGCAATCCACAAAGAGAAATGAACGTGCTTCAAGTACACAAGCACGTGTGTGAATCTGATGAACGTAATGTTGGATGAAAGAAGTCAGACGTGAAGAGTACATACCGCATGATTCCATTTATATGCAGTTCAAAGTCACCTTCAGTGTTAGCAGGTGGCAGAGTGGTTACTTTTAGGTGGCTTAGTGACTGGCACAAGGGGTGCTTCTGAAACTACAAGAATGTTCTATTTTTTATTTAGGTGATATGTGAATGCACTTGGGTGAAAATCTCTCCAGCTGTATGTTTGTGATCTGGCTAGGATTTCCAGTACAATTTCTTTTAACTCATGGATTTTAAAAATGGAGATATCATTCCCATACCGTAAAATTCACCCTTTAAGCATATAATTCAGTAGTTTTTAGAATGTTCATTGTACACTCTCACCAGTGTATAGTTCCAGACCATCTCCATCACTCCAAAAGGAGACCCTGCACCTACTAACAGTCAGTCCCCACCCCCTTTCCTCCCTGCTTCTGGCAGCTGTTACTCTACTTTCTATCTCTGTGGATTTGACTAGTCTGAACATTTATATAAGTAAATTCCTATGGTGGGCTTTTGTTTCTGGCTTCATTCACTTAGCATAATGTTTTCAAGGCTCATCCTTGTTGTAGCCTGTGTCATTCCTTTTTATGACTGAATAATATCCCATTGTATGGATAGGGCCACATTTTGTTTATCCTTTATCTGGTGATGGACATTTTGGTTGTTTCACTTTTTGGCTATTGTGAATAATGCTGCTATGAATATTTGTGTGCATGTTTTTGTCTTTTCAACTCTCTTGTGCCACACCTAGTAGTGGAATTTCTGGATACAAGATTGAATAGAAGTAGCTGGGAGCAGGCATCCTTGGCTTTGTTTCTGATCTGAGGGGAAAGGGGGCCTTCGTCAAGTTGATGAAGTTCCTTCTAGTCCTAGTTTGCTGAGTGTTTTTAACATGAAAAGTTGTTGGAGGTCGTCAAATGTTTTTTCCTGTATTTATTGAAATAATGTGGTTTTACCATTTATTCTATTAATATGGTGTGTTACATTGATTTTTGTATGTTAAATCTTGCATTCCTGGGATAAATCCTACTTAGTCATGCATAATCCTTTTTGTTTGTTGCCAGATTCAGTTTGTTAGTATTTGTTGGGAAGTTTCTTCTATATTCGTAAAAGATACTGACCTTTTCTTGTGATGTCTTTATCTAGTTTTGGTATTAGGGAAATACTGGCCTCATAGAATGAGCTGGGAATTGTTTCCTCCCCTTCTGTTTTTTTCAAAGAGCTTCTAAAGATTTGACATTAATTCTCCTTTTAATGTTTGGTAGAATTCACCCATGAGGTCATCTGGGCTTACGTTTTTCTTTGGGAGAAGTTTCTATTTACTAATTCAATCTCTTTATTTGTTATAGGTGTATTCAGACTTCCTATTTCTGGTTGAATCAATTCAGTAGTTTGTATCTTTCTAGGAATTTTTCCTTTTCATTTAGATTATCAATTATCAATTTAGATTATTGAATAGTTGACATATAACTGTATATTACATCTGTATATGTTATAAACGCAACAATATAATGTTATTGATTTGCATAATTTTGTTTTCTTAAAAAAATTAAGAGTCGATAATTTAAAAAGTCTACTTATACGGTGTTTTATATTTACCCTCAAATTTACTATTTCCAGCGCCCTTAATTTTTTCAGGTTACTATCTGTTGTCATTTCCTTTCAGCCTGAAGTACTTCCTTTAGTATTTCTTGTAAGGCAGGTTTGCTAGCAACACATTACCCCAATCTTTATTTAACTGGAGTATTTTTATGCTTTTATCCTTGAAGAATAAATCTGCTAGATACAGCCATCGCAAATCTACTGTTAAGCCCATCTAGTGAATTTTTCATTTTGGCCACTGTTCTTTTCAACTATAGAATTTCCACTGGTTCCTTGTGATAGTTTCAATTTTTTTTGTTGTTATTTTCTTATTTGTTAAGTCACTATCAACATATTTTCCTTTAATTCTCTGAACATGGCTTCCTTTAATTCTTTGGACACAATTATAAAAGCTGCAAAGCATTTTTTCCGTGAAATGCAGCCTCTGGGCCCATTCAGTCAGTTCCTGTTGATTGTGTTCTCTTGCGGAATGGGGGCTGGGGGCGGGTAACACTTTCCTGCTACTTCACCTGTCTCATACTTTTTTGTTGAAATTGGACATTTTAGATACTATATTGTTACAACTCTGAATTCTGGTTTTTATCCTGAGCCCCATATGTCATTTCTATTTTTCTGGAATTGTCCATTTCATATGTATTTTTCAATTTATTGCCACATATTAATCAGAATATCCAAAATTTATTTTGTTGTTGTTGGTTTTTTTTGGTTTGTTTGTTTGTTTGTTGCGGTACGCGGGCCTCTCACTGTTGCGGCCTCTCCCGTTGTGGAGCACAGGCTCCAGACGCACAGGCTCAGCGGCCATGGCTCACGGGCCCAGCTGCTCCGCGGCATGTGGGATCTTCCCGGACCGGGGCACAAACCCGTGTCCCCTGCATCAGCAGGTGGACTCTCAACCACTGCACCACCAGGGAAGCCCAAAAATTTATTTTTTAATATTAAAATTTAAGAGTACAAGAATAAAAATTCTTCAAGTTTAAAATAGTTTCATTATTTTAAAAAAGGTGTCTTTTTTGGGACTTCCCTGGTGGCTCAGTGGTTAAGAATCCACCTGCCAATGCAGGGGACACAGGTTTGATCCCTGGTCTGGGAAGATCCCACCTGCCGCGGAGTAACTAAGCCCGTGCGCCACAACTACTGAGCCTGCGAGCCACAACTACTGAGCCTGTGTACCACAACTACTGAAGCCCGTACGCCTGGAGCCTGTGCTCTGCAACAAGAGAAGCCACCTCAATGAGAAGCCCTCACACCGCATGAAGAGTAGCCCCCGCTCGCCACAACTACAGAAAGCCCGTGTGCAGCAACAAAGACCCAACACAACCAAAAATAAATAAATAAATAAAATAGAAAAAATAAAAAGGCGCCTTTTTAAAAGAGATTATAAGGCAATTTTCAAGCTATCTGTATAACAGAGAAAAATTCAACACCAACAAAAAATGAATGAGAAACCTCTGTTTCTTACTTCTGATTTGGAAAGCCATCTAAGATAAAGTTTCAAGCTTAAAAAAACCGAGGTGCAGAATGGTGTATATAATCTGTGCCATTTATATATGTGCTACCATTTGCTTGTATGAACCTAAATTATCTCTGGAAGACAATTTGGCTGTTGGGAAGAGAAGCAGGTAGTTGGGGAATAGGATGGGAAAAAGAGTTTATACTGTCTTTTATACTATTTCGAATTTTTTAATATTTAAAAATTAATTTTGGATAGTGGCTTCTGACTGTTAAGATAATGAACACTTAATAAGTACTCATAACAGGCAGGCATGTGTTAACTCATTGGGTCCTTCCAATAATGCTAAGAGAGAAGTACTATGTGAAGCCCCATTTTACAGATGAGGTAACTGAGACACACAGACCCCCACAAAGCTGGACATCCAAGCTGCCAAAGCCAGTGAGTGGTGGAAATGGATTTCGGGCCCAGGCTCTTAAGATCCCGTATGACATTTGGCTCCTTACACAGCTTCCTCTTCTTCACGGGCCACCTGAACACAGAAAAGTCACCCATTAATGTGCACAGCCCATCCCACAAGACTGCAAATCCTACGCCAGGGAGGGCTTCTCATTTTTAATATGACTCACATAATAGATGCTCAATAAATATTTCTGAACAAAGGAACAAATCCTCTTCAGGGTACTTTTTATACACTGGGTATAAAATCTTTATTTTTATACCCTGAAACAGACATAAAACACATTTCCAAAGTTTAGAGATGCTAAGGGGCGACCTAAGAGTCAGGAAGTTTAAGACAAAATGTTCTGAAGCCTCTCACGTCCGTCTCTGAGCCCACAGCCTTCTCGGGGTGTGTCCCTGGGAAACGTTGCTTGTGTACAGGCAGCTCAGGCCGTTCGTGCATGTGAGACATGTGTGCAGTATTACAAACCACCCAGTCCTTCCTCTGGTCCTGGCTGTAGCTCAGAGGCTTCCTGCCTGCCTCTGCCCATCTCCTTCCCTGTCTCCTTCCCCTGCTCCCTGCCCCAGTGAGGTCCAAAGTCACAGAGATTATCTAGTAGAACCCAGTGAACTATCACTCACTGGCTCTGACACGTTTTCCCATTTAAACATCTCTGAAATCAGTTGCCTCCTGTACCTAGTGATAAGAAAGCCTTGTGTCATCATTTAATCGTTGTTGTTTTCTTTCTTAGTGATCCATACAGCTTCTTGCAGTAGTTGGGAGCTTAGCTTTGGTGAAATTGGGGCGGGGTGGGGGGCAAAAGGACAGGCAGAAGTTCAGTTCCTCTAAGAACTGATGCTCAACTCAGTTTTGACTCTACGCTTGGATTTGGGATATTCCAGAGTCACATGATGAATAATAATGTAAAAACAGTACCTATACAGCCCTTGTTATATGCCACACACTGAATGTAGACTACCTCTCCCCTTTGCCACAGCCCAAACAGATCAGTAGCTCCGTTTAGAGAGAGAGGAAACTGAAAGTTAGAGAGATCGAGTACCCAGGCCTTGCTTCTGTGCTCCCCAACCAGCCATATGTGTGGTCTGTCGGCCCTTCTCCCTGTTATTTAAAAACATCTTCCTGAAGGACCTTCAAGATGGCAGAGGAGTAAGACGTGGGGATCACTTTCCTCCCCACAAATACATCAAAAATACATCTACCTGTGGAACAACTCCTACAGAACACCTACTGAACGCTGGCAGAAGACCTCAGCCTTCCCCAAAGGCAAAAAACTCCCTACGTACCTGGGTAGGGCAAAAGAAAAAAAGAGAAAACAGAGACAAAAAAATAGGGATGGAACCTGCACCACTCGGAGGGAGCTGTGAAGGAGGAAAGGTTTCCACACACTAGGAAGCCCCTTCACGGGCGGAGACGGGGGGTGGCGGCGGGGGAGCTGCGGAGCCGTGGAGGAGAGCGCAGCAACAGGGGTGCGGAGGGCAAAGTGGAGAGATTCCGGCACAGAGGATCAGTGCCGACCAGCACTCACCAGCCTGAGAGGCTTGTCTGCTCACCCGCCAGGGCGGGTGGGGGCTGGGAGCTGAGGCTCAGGCTTTGGAGGTCAGACCCCAGGGAGAGGACTGGGGTTGGCTGCGTGAACACAGCCTGAAGGGGCTAGTGCACCACAGCTAGCCGGGAGGGAGTCTGGGAAAAAGTCTGGACCTGCCTAAGAGGCAAGAGACCATTGTTTTGGGGCGCAAGAGGAGAGGGAATTCAGAACACCTAAATGAGCCCCAGAGATGGGCACGAGCCACGGCTATCAGCGCAGACACCAGAGATGGGCATGAGACGCTAAGGCTGCTGCTACAGCCACCAAGGAGCCTGTGTGCGAGCTCAGGTCACTATCCACACCTCCCCTCCCGCTAGCCTGTGCAGCCCGCCGCTGCCAGGATCCCGTGATCCAGGGACAACTTCCCTGGGAGAAAAGAGGGTGCGCCTCAGGCTTTCACGTCTTGCTGGCCTCTGCCACCACACGCTTGCCCCACATCCGTGCCCCTCCCTCCCCCCCGGCCTCAGTGAGCCAGACCCCCTAATCAGCCACTCCATTAACCCCCTCCTGTCTGGGCAAAGAACAGACGCCAGAGGGCGACCTACATGCAGAGGCAGGGCCAAATCCAAAGCTGAACCCCAAGAGTTGTGCGAACTAAGAAAAAGGGAAATCTCTCCCAACAGCCTCAGGAGCAACAGATTGTTTCTGCACAATCAACTTAATGTACCCTGCATCTGTGGAATACCTGAATAGAAAATGAATCACCCCAAAATTGAGGCAGTGGACTTTGGGAGCAACTGTAGACTTGGGGTTTGCTGTCTGTGACTGACTTGTTTTTGATTTATATGTTTATCTTAGTTTAGTTTTTAGTGCTTGTTATCATTGGTGGATTTGTTTATTGGTTTGGTTTCTCTCTTCGTTTTTTATTTTAATAATTAAAAAAATTTGTCTTAATAACTTTATTTATTTTTTCCTTTTTTTCCCCTCCCTTTTCTTCTGAGCCGTGTGTCTGACAGAGTCTTGGTGCTCTGGCTGGGTGTCAGGCCTGAGCCTCTGAGGTAGGAGAGCTCAGTTGGGAACATTAGACAACCAGAGACCTCCCAGCCCCACGTAATATCAATTGCGAGAGCTCTCCCAGAGATCTCCATTGCAACACTAAGACCCAGCTCCACTCAATGACCAGCAAGCTCCAGTGCTGGACACCCCATGCCAAACAACTAGCAAGACAGGAACACAATCCCACCCATTAGCAGAGAGGCTGCCTAAAATCATACTAAGTTCACAGACACCCCACAACACACCACTGAACATGGTCCTGCCCCCCAGAAAGACAGGATCCAGCCTCATCCACCAGAATACAGTCACCAGTCCCCTCCACCAGGAAGCCTACACAACCCACTGAACCAAGCTTAGCCACTGGGGGCAGACACCAAAAACAATGGGAACTACGAACCTGCAGGCTGCAAAAAAGGAGACCCCAAAGACAGTAAGTTAAGAAAAATGAGAAGACAGAGAAATACGCAGCAGATGAAGGAGCAAGGTAAAAACCCACCAGACCAAACAAATGAAGAGGAAATAGGCAGTCTACCTGAAAAAGAATTCAGAGTAATGATAGATGATCCAAAATCTTGGAAATAGAATGGAGAAAATACAAGAAATGTTTAACAAGGACCTAGAAGAACTAAAGAGCAAACAAACTGATGAATAACAGAATAAATGATATCAAAAATTCTCTAGAAGGAATCAATAGAATAACTGAGGAAGAAGAACGGATAAGTGACCTGGAAGATAAAATAGTGGAAACAACTACCGCAGAACAGAATGAAAAGAATTGAGGACAGTCTCAGAGACTTCTGGAACAACATTAAATGCACCAACATTTGAATTATAGGGGTCCCAGAAGAAGAAGAGGAAAAAAAAAAAGGGACTGAGAAAATATTTGAAGAGATTATAGTTGAAAACTTCAGTAACATGGAAAAGGAAATAGTCAGGTCCAGGAAGCCTAGAGAATCCCATACAGGGTAAATCCAAGGAGAAACATGCCAAGACACATATTAATCAAACTATCAAAAATTAAGTACAAAGAAAAAATATTAAAAGCAGCAAGGGAAAAGCAACAAATAATATACAAGGGAATCCCCATAAGGTTAACAGCTGATCTTTCAGCAGAAACTCTGCAAGCCAGAAGGGAGTGACAGGACCTATTTAAAGTGATGAAAGAGAAAAGCCTACAACCAAGATTACTCTACCCAGCAAGGATCTCATTCATATTCGACAGAGAAATTAAAACCTTTACAGACAAGCAAAAGCTAAGAGAATTCACCACCAAACCAGCTTTATAACAAATGCTAAAGGAACTTCTCTAGGCAGGAAATACAAGAGAAGGAAAAGACCTACAATAAGAAGCCCAGAACAATTAAGAAAATGGTAATAGGAACATACATATTGATAATTACCTTAAATGTAAATGGATTAAATGCTCCAACCAAAAGACATACACTGGCTGAATGGATACAAAAACAAGACCCGTATATATGCTGTCTACAAGAGACCCACTTCAGACCTAGGGACACATACAGACTGAAAGTGAGGGGATGGAAAAAGATATTCCATGCAAATGGAAATCACAAGAAAGCTGGAGTAGCAATTCTTATATCAGACAAAATAGACTTTAAAATAAAGACTATTACAAGAGACAAAGAAGGACACTACATAATGATCAAGGGGTCAATCCAAGAAGCTATAACAATTGTAAATATTTATGCACCCCAACATAGGAGCACCTCAATACATAAGGCAAATGCTAACAGCCATAAAAGGGGAAACTGACAGTAACACAGTAATCGTAGGGGACTTTAGCACCCCATTTTCACCAATGGACAGATCATCCAAAATGAAAATAAATAAGGAAACACAAGCTTTAAATGACACATTATACCAGATGGACTTAATTGATATTTATAGGACATTCCATCCAAAAACAACAGAATACACTTTCTTCTCAAGTGCTCATGGAACATTCTCCAGGATAGATCATATCTTGGGTCACAAATCAAGCCTTGTTAAATTTAAGAAAATTGAAATCGTATCAAATATCTTTTCCAACCACAACACTATGAGACTAGATATCAATTACAGGAAAAAAACTGTAAAAAATACAAACACGTGGAGGCTAAACAATACACTACTAAATAACCAAGAGATCACTGAAGAAATCAAAGAGGAAATCAAAAAATACATAGAAACAAATGACAGTGAAAACATGACAACCCAAAACCTATGGGATGCAGCCAAAGCAGTTCTAAGAGGGAAGTTTATAGCAATACAATCCTACCTGAAGAAACAAGAAACATCTCAAATAAACAACCTAACCCTACACCTAAAGCAATTAGAGAAAGAAGAACAAAAAAACCCCCAAAGTTAGCAGAAGGAAAGAAATCATAAAGATCAGATCAGAAATAAATGAAAAAGAAATGAAGAAAACGATAGCAAAGATCAATAAAACTAAAAGCTGGTTCTCTGAGAAGATAAACAAAATTGATAAACCATTAGCCAGACTCATCAGGAAAAAAAGGGAAAAGACTCAGATCAACAGAATTAGAAATGAAAAAGGTAACAACTGACACTGCAGAAATACAGAGGATCATGAGAGATTACTACAAGCTACTATATGCCAATAAAATGGACAACCTGGAAGAAATGGACAAATTCTTAGAAAAGCATAACCTTCTGAGACTGAACCAGGAAGAAATAAAAAATATAAACAGACCAATCACAAGCACTGAAATTGAAACTGTGATTAAAAATCTTCCAACAAACAAAAGCCCAGGACCAATGGCTTCATGGGTGAATTCTATCAAACATTTAGAGAAGAGCTAACAGCTATCCTTCTCAAACGCTTCCAAAATATAGCAGAGGGAGGAACACTCCCAAACTCATCCTATGAGGCCACCATCACCCTGATACCAAATCCGAACAAAGATGTCACAAAAAAAGAAAACTACAGGCCAATATCACTGATGAACATAGATGCAAAAATCCTCAACAAAATACTAGCAAACAGGGCTTCCCTGGTGGTGCAGTGGTTGAGAGTCTGCCTGCCAATGCAGGGAACACGGGTTCCTGCCCTGGTCTGGGAAGATCCCACATGCCACAGAGCGGCTGCGCCCGTGAGCCATGGCCGCTGAGCCTGCGCGTCCGGAGCCTGTGCTCCGCAATGGGAGAGGCCACAACAGTGAGAGGCCTGCGTACCGCAAAAAAAAAAATAATAATAATACTAACAAACAGAATCCAGCAGCACATTAAAAGGGTCATACACCATGATCAAGTGGGGTTTATTCCAGGAATGCAAGGATTCTTCAATATATGCAAATCAATCAACGTGATACACCATATTAACAAATTGAAGGATAAAAACTATATGATCATCTCAATAGATGCAGAGAAAGCTTTCGACAAAATTCAACACCGATTTATGATAAAAACCCTCAAGAAAGTAGGCATAGAGGGAACTTACCTCAACATAATAAAGGCCGTATATGACAGACCCACAGCCAACATCGTTCTCAATGGTGAAAAACTGAAACCACTTCCTCTAAGATCAGGAACAAGGCAAGGTTGCCCACTCTCACCACTATTATTCAACATAGTTTGGGAAGTTTTAGCCACAGCAATCAGAGAAGAAAAAGAAATAAGAGGAATCCAAATCGGAAAAGAAGTACAGCTGTCACTGTTTGCAGATGACATGATACTATACATAGAGAATCCTAAAGAGGCTACCAGAAAACTACTAGTGCTAATCAATGAATTTGGTAAAGTAGCAGGATACAAAATTAATGCACAGAAATCTCTTGCATTCCTATACACTAATGATGAAAAATCTGAAAGAGAAATTAAGGAAACACTCCCATTTACCATTGCAACAAAAAGAATAAAATACCTAGGAATAAACCTACCAAAGGAAGACCTGTATGCAGAAAACTGTAAGACACTGATAAAAGAAATTAAAGATGATACAAACAGATGGAGAGATACACCATGTTTTTGGACTGGAAGAATCAACATTGTTGAAAATGACTCTACTACCCAAAGCAATCTACAGATTCAGTGCAATGCCTATCAAGTTATCAGTGGCATTTTTCACAGAACTAGAACAAAAAATTTTACAATTTGTATGGAAACACAAAAGACCTCAAATAGTCAAAGCAATCTTGAGAAAGAGAAACAGAGCTGGAGGAATCAGGCTCCCTGACTGCAGACTATACTACAAAGCTACAGTAATCAAGACAGTATGGTACTGGCACAAAAACAGAAATATAGATCAATGGAAGAGCGTAGAAAGCCCAGAGATAAACCCATGCACATATGGTCACCTTATTTTTGACAAAGGAGGCAAGAATATACAATGGATAAAAGACAGCCTCTTCAATAAGTGGTGCTGGGAAAACTGGACAGCTACATGTAAAAGAATGAAATTAGAACACTTCCTAACACCAAACACAAAAATAAACTCAGAATGGATTAAAGATCTAAATGTAAGGCCAGACTTTATAAAACTCTTAGAGGAAAACATAGGCAGGACACTCTATGAAATAAATCAAAGCAAGATCCTTTTTGACCCACCTCCTAGAGTAATGGAAATAAAAACAAAAATAAACAAATGGGACCTAATGAAACTTAAAAGCTTTTGCATAGCAAGGGAAACCATAAACAAGACAAAAAGACAACCCTCAGAATGGGAGAAAATATTTGCAAATGAAGCAACCGACAAAAGATTAATCTCCAAAATATACAAGCAGCTCTTGCAGCTCAATATGAAAAAAACCAACCCAATCCAAAATTGGGCAGAAGACCTAAATAGACATTTCTCCAAAGAAGGTATACAGATTGCCAACATACATATGAAAGGATACTCAACATCACTAATCATTAGAGAAATGCAAATCAAAATCACAATGAGGTATCACGTAACGCCGGTCAGAATGGCCATCATCAAAATGTCTACAAACAATCAATGCTGGAGAGGGTGTGGAGAAAAGGGAACCCTCTTGCACTGTTGGTGGGAATGTAAATTGATGCAGCCACTATGGAGAACAGTTTGGAGGCTCCTTAAAAAACTAAAAATAGAACTACCATATGACCCAGCAATCCCACTACTGGGCATATACCCTGAGAAGACCATAATTCAAAAAGAGTCATGTACCACAATGTTCACTACAGCTCTATTTACAATAGCCAGGACATGGAAGCAACCTAAATGTCCATTGACAGATGAATGGATAAAGAAGATGTGGCACATATATACAATGGAATATTACTCAGCCATAAAAAGGAACGAAATTGAGTTATTTGTAATGAGGTGGATGGACCTAGAGTCTGTCATACAGAGTGAAGTAAGTCAGAAAGAGAAAAACAAATACCGTATGCTAACACATATATATGGAATCTAAAAAAAAAAAAAAAATAAGGTTCTGAAGAACCTAGGGGCAAGACGGGAATAAAGACACAGACGTAGAGAATGAACTTGAGGACACGGGTTGGGGGGAAGGGGAAGCTGGGACGAAGTGAGAGAGTGACATGGACATATATACACTACCAAATGCAAAATCGATAGCTAGTGGGAAGCAGCTGCATAGCACAGGGAGGTCAACTCGGTGCTTTGTGACCACTTAGAGGGGTGGGATGGGGGGGTGGGAGGGAGACACAAGAAGGTGGGGTTATGGGGATATGTGTATACATATAGCTGATTCACTTTGTTATACAGCAGAAACTAACACAACAGTGTAAAGCAATTATACTCCAATAAAGATGTATAAAAACCCCCATAAACTCACCTCTAGGCACGTTCTCATGAGAAGAGTGAAAAACTTAGAAGGAAACCTACAGTGAAAAAAATAAATGAACTCTGCAGCTACACTGATGCTGGAAGACAAGAGGCCATGTCTTCGTAATTCTGAGGGAAATTGAATTCCAACGAAGAAGTTCATTCAGGTGTAAGAGCAAAATGAAGATGTTTTCAGGCAGGTAGAAAATGTGTTTGCCAAGCACCCTTTCTGATTATGTTCTCCAAGGAAGGAAAGGAAGGGGAGAAGGAAGGAGGGAGGAAGTCAGTGAGTCATGGGATCCAACAGCAGAAATCCTAATGGGAAGAGCCCTGGAGGGGAGTCCCAGCAGGACTGTGCCCCAAGCCCACAGGGCACTCAGCCCTGATGGGAGCCAGATGTAAGGGTGAACCCTCTAGAAGAAAGTGGTTTCCATGTAATAGCATGATTAGAGAGTTGGATAATCTTCAGAATAAAGTGAAAGCGTGTGCTTATTCTAGCAGTAAGAAAAAAGCTAAACGCAATTATGAAAAAGAAGAAGAAAAGCTATACAACAGTTGTGTAAGGCAAACTAAAACGTGCCTCAAATGGAACCAGTGGTGGGGCTTAGAAAAGAAATCCATTTGACAGTGACATCTGGAACATTCTGCTTGGCACAGGAGTGAAACACTGGAACCACGGAGTAAATGTAATCAGAAAAGGTACCATGAAAATGTAATCATATTCTATTGCCTGACTCTGCAGTGAACATTTACAATTTCAATAGCATAATGGTGTTTATTAGATTTTTATTTATTTATTTTTTAAATCAATTTTATTTATTTTTGGCTGCGTTGGGTCTTTGTTGCAGCGCGTGGGCTTTCTCTAGTTGCGTCGAGCGGGGGCTACTCTTCGTTGCGGTGCGCGGGCTTCTCATTGCGGTGGTTTCTCTTGTTGCGGAGAACAGGCTCTGGGCGCGTGGGCTCGGTAGTTGTGGCTCCCGGGCTCTAGGGCACAAGCTCAGTAGTAGTTGCACGGGCTTAGTTGCTCCGCATCATGTGGGATCTTCTCTGATCACGGATGGAACTCATGTCCCCTGCACTGGCAGGCGGATTCTTAACCACTGGGGAAGTCCCCTTTTATTCTTAAAGAAAGGAAGTGCAGAATCCTCCATAAATGCTTTCCACACTCACACTCCACCTAAAGACACAAGTCCGGGCACCGCGCACACATTAAACTGAGCAGCCTTCCACCCACTTTTGCTTCCCTGCGCAGACGTAGTGCTTTCCCAGGCAGTGCTTTCCAGAGTGCGGTCCC
The DNA here is from genome assembly GCF_039906515.1 of Pseudorca crassidens. Lineage (NCBI taxonomy): Eukaryota > Metazoa > Chordata > Mammalia > Artiodactyla > Delphinidae > Pseudorca > Pseudorca crassidens. The sequence continues at coordinate 12,572,433 of NC_090313.1, forward strand.
CTGAGCAACAGCTGTCAACCTCACCTTAGCACTTGTTAGAAACGCAAATTCTCGAGCCCCACCCCGACCTACTGAGTCAGCAAATCCAGCTGAGGCCGAGGGCCCTGAATTTCATGCTCCTTCCCCGTGGCTCAGATGCGCGCTCAAGCTGGGGCGTCCCCGGCCCAGGTTCCCCGTGTCACCCGCGCTATGCCTCTGGCCGGCCCCCGAGGGCCAGGGGTGTCTGAACAGCGGAGTCCAGGTGCCGGCTACGGACAGGTGTCCCTCTGCTGGGGCTCCAGGGTCTCTGACCTCTGTCTCTGCCGTTCCACCGCCTCCAAGGGTGGAGCCCTGCTGCCCCGCCCGAGCGCCTCCAGCTACACAGGTGCTGGGCAGGGCCTGCACACCAAGTCACAGGAAGCAACGCCTTAGCAAAAAGTCCTCCGTCCTGGACTCCTCGCTCGCCAGTCGCAGGGAGCCCTCGGAGCCGCCACCATGGGTAGGCGCGCGGGGCCGGGGTCGCGGGGAGCCCGGCGCAGGGGCTGCGCAGTCGGGGCGCCGCGGAGGGGTCGCCGAGGGGCGGGGCCGGGCTGCCACGCAGGTCCCCGCGGTCGCCGGCGGCTGGCGGACCTGCGGGCGGAGCCGGCAACGCTGGCACCGCGGGAGGGCAGGCGCGCATCAGGGACACCTCGCCGCGGCGGGAAGCGACCGGGGGTCAGCGGAGCCCGGGGTGGCGGTGGGATTCGCAGGCTGGGGCGTGTTTGCAGGGCGGGCAGCCTCCCCGCCCCATCTCGTCCCCGGGCGCGGAGGCAGAGGACCCCAGGCGCCCGGTCACAGGTTGGAAGAACGAACGCAGTAACCTTGACCTGCCTACCTGTTGTGAATCCTCGGTCTCTGTGTTCCCACCCTGTGGGCTGAGAGTGGGCTGGAAGCTAGACTGCATCGTGCTGATGATGGCAGGGCCAGCAGAGCCTCCGTCTAGGAGGGGGGAGCGGGGCGCTCAGGGGCTGTTCTGGCGCTTCTCTTGCCTCTGGCTGGCCAGGTGACTCCAGAGCTGCTGAGGGAGCCCTGGTCCAAGAGGAACTGGGGCTGGCCCGTTGGGGCCCTATTTAACGTTCTGCCGCTGTCTTCGAGCTTCAAGAGAAGGCATAGAGGAGAGTAGCCGGTCCTCCACAGGTAGGCATGGAGTGCCGGCGGAACAAATAGAAAACAATTTAATCCTGCCTGCTTCCGAATAAACAGCTCTGGAATGAACGCAGAAGCAGAACGGAGCTGCAAGAGACCAGCAGCCCTCTTCTCCCTGCAAGCCTGTGCATGGATGGGTGCAGGCTGTCACAGTGTGGCCACGTGGTTGAGAGAACCCGGTCTGACTTTGGCCGGCACTTGTATTCCTGCTCTGCCACTTGCTCCCTCTGTGATCTTGCATCAGTAAGCTAAGCTCTGTGGCTCTTGACTCCCTCAGCCATTAGGCAGAAATGTCCATACCACCCTCAGTGGCAGCACTGAGCTGTGTAGGAGCCCAATGCCGGGTGTGCATGGGCACCTGGCTCTCAGACTCTCTGTGCCATGCCGAGTCGTGGTCCTGGAGCAGCAGTATTTAGTGGGTCACCCTGGGGACTTCTAGTGGTGCTAAGTATGCTCGTTCCAGAAAGATGCTGCAGCCTCCTCTCCAGTGCAGGCTGTCAGGGGCCGGTACCCATCAGAGCTCAGCTTTGCAGGCAGCCCCACTCCTGGGCTGGAGCTCTGGGTCCTGCCTCAAACACCATTTGCTTGTCACTCTATGTAACTTTTCTGGGAGGTGCTCTGAAATATTCATTTTGGTTTTCAGATCCCAAATACCTGAATGGTATCCATGCCGAATTAGAACTTTTCCTAACACAGTTCCAATCGGGGTAGCTGTCGGCAGCCTGATTGTCAGTGGATGAACACAAGGTTAGCTTTTGAAGTATAGTCCCCAGTGAGCTGACTTTCTAGTTTACAGGTTGGCGCTTAAGGGTTTGGGGGTGGGGGGTTGTTTGTTTTGCAACTGAGATTGGCATAGCATGTGAGTAGCAACAAAAAGTTTATATTCAGATACCAGTCTTATGTTTACTCAAGTCCTAAATTTTCAATATCTCGGTCTAGTTAGTAAATGAAACAAATAATTAGGAAATGTCTTTTAATTTAAAAAAGTAGCAGTAACTTCCCCTCTTAAGAGCAGATCTTTGTGACTTAGATGATGCCAAGATTGTTTCAGATCCCCTCGTGACTGAAAGGGGAACACTTGGAAAGCTTGGTGAATCCAGCAGGAGGGAAAGAAGCAAGGAAAGTTCTTAGAGAAGCGTTTGCCTTGAAAAGGGCCAGATAGTAGATATTTTTGGTTCCGGGGGCCACACAGTGTCTGTGGCAACGACTCAAGTGCACCCTTGTAATTTGAAATATGAAACAAATGGGCGAATCTGTGTTTCAGTAAAACTTTATCAATGGGCACGGAAGTGTGAATTTTATATGCTTTGCAGGTGTCATAAAATAGTCTTTAAAAGCGTTTTTCGATTGTTTTAAAACGTAGACACGATTCTTAGCTTACGAGCCATACAAAAATGGGTTGGGGGCTGGATCTGGTGCCGTGCCATAGCTGCTGACCTTTGCTTTAAAGGGTGTGTGTGATTATCAGAGTCGGGGCCAGAGGAGGCAGGGACCAGCCTGCCTGGTGGAGTTAGGTCTCCGAAGGGCAGCAAACCTCAGTGACTGGAGCGCTGCCTCTGAGACCTTTGGAGGGCTGGGGATGCTTTTGGGGAAGATTTGGAATATTCTGTTTCCGTCCTGTTACCCCCACCCGACTCCCTAGCCCAGAGCTTAGCAAAGGTATATGCCAAAGTTGTTGTTCTCACCAATTCCTTCCCTCACTTTGGTCCTGGCAAACCATAGATCCTGCCCTGTCGCATGCCACATATATGACTCTGAAAAGGGAGGTTGACGAGGCTTCGGGTTCTAGGAAGAGGCTTCCGGTTTTCCTGCCCCCCATGCCAGGGCCTCCAGGCCGACCTGAGAAGTTCATTTACTTAGTGATGACGCTTTATCACATTCCTCCCCTCCAGCCCTCAGCTTCCTTCTGGCCTTGTATGCAATTCTGAAGAGTTTTTCAAGTCAGTTTCCTGAGTATAAAAGGAGGGACTAGCCTTGAAGTTCCCTCAAACCTGGTCCTTTAAAAGTCCTTCCACATTCTCTCCTCTTTCTAGAAGCTCTTGGGTAGACCTGTGAACACAGCCGAAGGACCAGGGAGGCTGGCATTCCTGCTGTAGGCTGTAAGCGTGCTGCTGGAAGCTGAGGGTACCCCACGCCAAAGGGAGCCTTGGGCATCCCAACCTTGGGAGAACGTCTTCCTCCCTTGCAGTAAAAAGAGAGAACTTCTGACATTGGGTCCTTTTAGGCTGACATTACTCTAAGTCAGGGGTTTTTAGGCTTCAGCATGTGTCGGGATCACTTGAGCAAAGGCTCATTCTAATGCGCGCCTGGACCGCAGCCCTAGCGTCTCTGCTTTGGTGGGTCAGGGCAGGGCTCAAGCATTTGCATCTGCAAGTTCCCAGATGCTGCTGCTGCTGCCAGTCCCAGGACCGCACTTTGAGAACCACTGCCCTAAGTGACTCTACCTGACAACTTTCTTTTTCTCTACCCTTGCCCATGTCCAGATGTTGCTACTGTGCCCCCCAAAATGAGGTCATGGCAAGAAGATCTAGTGTAGTCTGGACCCTGGCTTGTCCAAATTTGGGTCAAATTAGTAGCTAGAATTTAAAAATTAGCTCACAAAGGCAGTCTTAGGAAAGGGAGCCTTGACTCAACGTGGTCCAGCTAAGGCTGGCAGGGGGTTGACCTGAATCTCCTATTTATGCAGTTTTTGTTTGCTTGTTTGTTTGTTTTACCACATAAGGGAATAAAACTTTCCTGCCTTGAGGAGACTCATATCCTCAAGGGCAGGAGCGCAAGCCCGTAAACAACATTTTCTCGCACTGAGTTATAGGTGAGGTGAACAAAGTATTATGAGACCCGTATAAAGTGTTAGGAAAGCAGCAGCTTACCACATCAGAGTGGGAGGATTTGCCATCTTAATGGTAAATGTTTGCATAGTCCTTCACACCCCTACAAAATGTCCTGAGTGGAATTATTCCATTTTTGGTTCACTTGGATTTTGATTAATAATTTTCCCGCTGCCCTTTGAGTTACTGAAGGACAGAGGCAGATTGAGGGATCGTGAGCTACCTGGCTGCTTCACAGGGAGGCCTCTGTCCTCCAGGGTCGAGCCAGATGAATGGAGCCATGGGGCAGGGACTACCAGCCAGCTCTGTTTTCCCACTTCTCTGGGTGGTGGCAGCTCTTGGACACAATTACATCCTGATTCCATCCTTGGCAGGAGAGAAAGTATGTGGGTGTCCCAGGTGAGCTGATAAGAAAATCTAAACAAGGGTGGACTCTGAGGACATTCCATGTTCCTCCATGATGATGGTGAAAGAATAAGGGCAGTATTGTCAGGAGATGGATGAGAACCGTGAACTCATAAAGTCCACGGGATAGCAACATAAAGAACCAGGGACTCGCTGTTTTGTAACTTTGTCCCCTGGTTTCAAAGGTCAGAAATACATCACTGAGGAAACAGCACGGTGGGGTCAACTCATGGGGTCAATGTGCACGGGCTGTCAGGCCTTTGCTTGCCACCCAGATTCGGTCCAGGTGTGGCTACCGTGAGCAGGTAGTACAGGGTTACAGGACCATCTCAGCAGCTGGAAGGTGCCACAGGCAAGGGGAAGGGATAGGATCTTCCGCAGACTCTCCTGAAGGAGGAGGAGGGTCTAGTCCTTCCGAGACTGGAAAGCAGCCAGGGCCTCCCACTGGGCTGCCGCCAGGAGCCTCTCATCGCACAGAGGGGTCAGAGTCCCCAGGTATGACGTAGAAATGTGTGAAACGGAACATGTGCCCGTCAGGAAAATTTGGTTCAAGGATCAGACATAAGACCAGAAAGCTCACGAAGTATACCGCGTAAGAAGACCTGTTCAGGGTTCTCAAAGTCAGCGTTGAAAACCTCTGCTATCTGCGGAGTTTCATCGTAAGCTCTATCAGGACACGGCAGGAGGTACACCTGAAATGTTCTGGGAGGAGCAAAAGTTATTCTTATTTAGTCAAAACACAGAAGCTCCTGTAATGTGTTCGTTCCCTGTGGCTGCTGTAACAAAAGTATCACAAACCAGTTTGTCTAAAGCCACAGAAATGTATTCTCTCACATTGCTGGGGGCTGGAAGTCCAAAATCCAGGTGTCAGCAGGGCCACGCTGTCTCCGAAGGCTCTAGGGGAGAATCTGTCCCATGCCTTTCTCTTAGCTTCGGGTGTTGCCAGCATGCCTCGGCTCGTGGACACATCACTCCGGTCTCTGCGTTCATCATCACGTGGCCATCATCTTCCCTCTGTGTATGGCTGTCTCCTCATCAGGACACTGGTCATATGGGATTCAGAACCCACCCTACTCCAGAGTGACCTCATCTTCCCTCTTCTCATCTGCACCTTCTCATCTGCATAAGGTCACCTTCTAGGATTATGGAAAGCACAGTAGTTTTGGGAGAACACTATTTAACCCAGTACACATGGTAATAGAAAATATTCTCTCTGATATATGTGTTATTTGTCCATAACTTTAGTTAGGAAATATTCTTACCGTGCAAAGATGGTTCCATTATGACCTGCATCCTCAGCTTAGGTGCTACATTTAGTAACTAGTGTCTTCCCTGCAGCAAGACAGATGGACTTTCAAGTCATAGCTCTAATCAGTTCTGAACAGCAATCTATTAATAACAGAATTGGTCTGTAAACACCCCCCCCCATGTATAATAGTAGGTGAATCAGAAATGTTCACAGTGATGTCATAAGACATGGGTAATTTACCTCAAATTAGTTCTAAAAATAATGGTCAGACTCTGTTGATACTGTATTACTAATCTGTGGATAAAGTTTCCAGGCAGTCTTTAACTATGAATAGTGTTTATTTTTTTTAATAGCTGTCTCTTCTGTGCGTGTTCATTCTAAAATTATAAGACTGGAAAAAATAAGTCACCTAACACTTCCATGGAGAGTTGTTAGGTAATATCTGACGGAATTTAAAATACACATAATATTTTACCAACGTTCTACTTCTAGAAATTTCTTATGGATATTCTCATGTATTCTCAGGATAAGAATGAGGCATGTACAACCTAAATATCAACGGAGGAAAAGATTTGCATTCTGTACCTAGTGTTGGAGCCTAACTTCACACTTAACCGTGATCAGAAAGCTGTTTTTCTAGTCGCGATTTAACATCTAAGAGTAAAAAACTTTGTGTCTAAAATTTTGGATCTCTAACTTAATTGCCTCCAAACAAACTCCCCCAAAGACCAGAAGATTGGTTTTTAGTTGTTGTTGTTGTTTTTTCAATTTAGTGACACTTGTGTGCCTTTGGCATTGTTTTCTCCTATGAAACACACGACATTATCAGGGCCGACGCTAATATGCTTGTTTCTCTTGCCTGCTTGGAGCGCGTCACTTGCGGTGGTGGGAAAGTGATGTCCAGGAGGCTGAGAGACGCTTCCCCTCACGTCCTCTCCTGTTTCCTTTTAGAGCAGCTCTGAGGAAAGGTCTGTCTTTACCCTGAGAATATGTGTGTTTATTCGCTCTCAGCAGTCATAGCATTTAGAGTCAGCCTCATTCTAAGTTCAGAATACAGGGTGTTCTTCTAGAAAACAAGAATGTCCAGGTGTAGATACAGGAAGTCCCTGGAGAGCAAGGATTGCCTTCCTTAACCCTGAGTAACTGATCTGCCTACACCTGAGGCAGAACTCAGTCCTGTCCCTGGATCTTTCTGTTTTGCGTAGCACCTTACTACGTACTAACTCTGTCGCACCCTCTGGCCTGGCTGCCCTTTCCCTGCAAAAGAGGCATAAACAACTTTTGAGCATGTACCGAGGGGGTTGGGTCCTGGGGCCCCTGGAGGTGATTTCTTTCTGAAGGAGAACGGGAATGGCGATCAATGATTCACATCTGTGGTTATGGAAACAAGATGCTAGAAGTTGTAGGTGATTTATAAAACCATCAGAAGCAGTCATGACGGGCCTCTTAAGCCTGTGATTTTAGACAGTCATGTGTAGAAACCTTTTTAAAAGGTAGGAGGATATCTGTAACCTACAACAATAGGTCGAGTACTACAAATGCCCTCGACTGTTACGGGTTTAATTATGTCACCCCCGAATTCATATACTGAAGTCCTAACCCCCAGCACCTGAGAATGTGACTTTATGTAGAAATAGGGTCATCACAGATGGAATCAGTTCAGATGAGGTCATGCTGGAGGAGGCGGCCCTAATCCAGTGTGACTGGTGTCCTTGTAAGAGGGGAGATTTGGACCCAGACGCACCGAAGGGGAGAAGACCAGGTGAAGGTGAAGGCAGAGACCGGGTGATGCTCATACAAGCCAAAGAACATCAGAGGTGGCCAGCAACCCACCGGGGGCTGGGGGATAGGCAGCGAACAGATCCTCCCTCACAGCCTTAGGAGGAGCAGCTCTGCCCACGCCTGGTCTCAGCCTTCCAGCCTCCAGAACTGCGAGACGATGCACCTCCATCGTGTTAAGCCTCTCTGTCCATGGTACAGTGTTGTGGCAGCCCCAGGAAACAAAGGCCCTGACCAGGGGGCCCCTGGCCGAGAGAAGGAGGTTTCAAGAAAGATGAAGGCCTGGCCGTCGGACACACACAGGACCAGGCCTGGCTGCTGGGCGGCTCGGGATGCCACGAGGCAGCTCACTGCACCCACAGGGAAGACTAGGCAGGAAGGGCGACGCCAAAACAACAGGGGCCGATGCCGGCAGCACGGTGGTGAGGGACCCCGTGGCTGAGGAGCCAGTGCCAGGCTGCAGCCGGACGGTTTCATACCCCACGTCTGTCTCCTCTGGGGCTGCACAGAGAGCCCCACGCCCCGGCATCTGGGCTCACGCCTCGGTCTGTGTGGATACAAGGTCACCAGCGCCCCAGGCTGAGCCCCTGCCACGGCATCGTGCCAGGGTCACGTCATAAAACCTACACTGTCCCATGAGCACTGGCTTCCCCAGATTTCTAAAGCAGCTCCATGTTCCTCGGGTTTAGCTGAAATTCTTCGTTCTCAAAGGCCTGATAACGCATTTGCTTTTAGCAGCGGTGCCGGCAGGACAGCCAGGAGCTTGATTAAATGGCTTTAGGAAAACCATACATCAGTATGTTCTGTGTTTATGTAGCTATCTGTCAATGTATCAAAGGAAAAATAGGTTCTCTCTTAGTGGGGAAGGAGGTAGTCGTGGAAAAGAGGCTATTTCTATAAAAACAAGTGAAGGGTGGGCAGGGCCTGTGCCCATCGGTGTGCAGGCTGCGCCCATCCTGGGGGCCCCAGAAGGAGGGCCCCGGCTGGAAGGCACCACCAAGCCGCTCTCCACTTGCAAGCCTCGCCTTCCAGGCAGGATCCGGCTGGAAAGATCACAATTTTCTAAAGCACACAAAACTGCCATGCGGAGGAGCAGGGACCCTGAGGTGGGACATGTGGCCAGACATTCCAGGAAGGAAAAAAATCATCTATCAGGCAAGAAACAGCCTCAGGAAGAGCCACTCTGGAAACTAGGGCCTTGGGTGACAGGTGCAGAGCCTGTTCTGTAACTAGCCTGACTCCTGTGGGAAAAACCCATTGAAGGAAAGAAAAGCCCTTTCACTTCTTGATCAAAGCTGATCAATTTTGGAAAAAAAATCAAAGCAGGGGTGCAACACCAGGCCCCCCTGCCTCTCCCGCCACCAAGTCTCAGCTCAGCTGCAGTTATGCCTGGTGCATGTCCTGCTGGGCTCTTTTTGAAATGGCACACGCTTTATTTTCTCAAAAAAGAAAAAAAGGTGGGGGGGATCATACGATATGTGAGGCTCTGAAACACTTTCCAGAAGTCAGAACAGCTCGCTGTGTCTGGGGTGATTGTAAAGAGGCTAAAGGGATCTAAGCGGGGAGAGAGGATGGGGAGACTGATGGGTGCGTGGCGGGGGGAGGCGCTAACTGCCCTAATGCTGCCGGGAGCCATGAAGGAGCCTGGAGGGAGGGAGAAGTAGGAGGCCTGTCTGGACTGCTGCGGTGGAAGATGACGGAAGTCAGGTCCGCAGGGGAGGCCTGGCCTTGCAGGTAGCAGAGCCAGCGAGGTTTGAGGGCAGTCCTGAGAGCCTTCACCCGGGACGCTCATGTCAGTGGGGTGGGCAGGGGGCGGGAAGGTGAGGCAAGGCGTCTTGTTTGTCACCGTCGTCCTGGTGAACGGAGGACAGAGCTCAGAAAGAGGGAATGAAGAGCCGAGGCCAGAATCACATCATAGGAGCTGATCACCCAGACGTGAGTGATGCTCAGCGCCTGCCTGCGCCCCAACCCCTCCCGTGTGGCTCCCTAGCTCTGCTCTGGGGCAGCGAGTGGCTCCCAAACTGTATCCCCGGCACAGACAGCTGGCCCCACCCTCTGAGGTTTTGATTCCATGGGTCTGGGCTGGACCTGAGAGTTTGCATTTCCATGGAGTTCCCAGGAGCTGCTTCTGCTGGTGCAGGTACCACACGTGGAGAACCGCTGCGCTGGAGAATTTTTGAACGTTCCTTTCACGCCTGCAGCCACTCACACAGTCACGCACTATGCTGCTGCCGATTTGAAAACAGCTTGACTGAAAGTCAGTGCTTGCCACTGTGCTTGTATTTGAGAAGTCTGCCTTTTCTCTGTCCACAACTTCCTCATCCCATGACCTGATTTCCCCAGGTGACATCATAAGGACCTTCTGATTTTGGTCGATGAGAGCAACCCTGGAGGGGACGGCCTCTTTCTTCAAGGGCCACCTCTCACCCCTGCCAGGGCTCCCCATGGCAAATTCTTGTCCCTATTTTAAAGTCAGTCCATTCCAAACATCCATCCACACTACCCAGATGTCTTCATGGGATGCAGTAAATAACAAACTTCGTCTTATTAATGTAGCTTCGATCTTACTAACCAACCTGCAAAGAAGGTGTTAGCATTTCTGGATGAAGAGATGGAAGGCCAGTGGTTGAGTGTTTTGACCAGAGCCTCATGGCTGGGAAGATTGTCTCCAAGCTGATTCCAAAGTCCCATGTCCTTCCATCTACTAACTGCAGGGGTAATATTGTGAGAGGAGTTCTCACCTTAACTCAGAAGCTACTTCTGCTGAGAGTGAGGCTAAGTATATTCTAGCAGGAGCATTGTGTCCCCTGGGGTCTCCTGTGACCGACTTTGTGAGGCATATGCACAGCCTAAAAGAGCCATAATCGAGGAAACTCGTTTTACTCCCGGTTTATGAAACCGTTTTCAGACCCCCTTAGTCCTGGGGTAGCCACCCTGTAGGGCAGCATCCCCACTTTAGAGATGGGTTATGAAGAGTCAGAAACCTGCAGAAGGCAGCTGAGCAAGTACAGACGCTGCCAAATCCCATCAAAAAGGCAGGTGCCGCGTATGGACGCCTAAGCCCTCGGATAGAAAGTGTAGCTCAGGAAAACAAGTGATAAAAGGACATGTTGCTGACAAATAAAACTTGCTAGGAGATGTGAGTCTTATGATCTATGTAAATAGAGATGAAACCTCCATCTACAGAGCTTGAGGCAAACCCACGTGAATTAGTCTCCTATGGCTGCTGTAACAGATCACCACAAACAGTGGCTTAAAACAACACAGAATTATCGTCTTAAAGCTCTGGAGGTCAGAAGCCTGACGTGGGCTTCACTGGGGCAAAAGCAAGGTGTTGGCAGGGCTGGTTCCTTCTGGAGGCTCAAGGGACAGAATCCATTTCCTTGTCCTTTCAGCTTCTAGAGGTCACCACATACCTTGGATCGTGGTGGCCTTCTAGCGATTGCTGTCACCCCAACTTCTGCTTCTGTCTTCATATCTCCTCCTTTGACTCTTTCAAAGACACTTTTGATGGTGCTGAGGCCACCCAGATAATCCAGGATAAATGCCCCATCTCAGGGTCCTTGAATGAATCACACCTACAAAGTCCTTTTGCCGTGGAGGGTAACATACCCACAAGCCCTGGGGATTGGGACATGGACATCTTCGGGGGACCACTGTTCTGCCACCCACACCATGCAACTGAAGAAATGTCATCCCCAACACACGATGCAGTGCTTAAATCTCTCCCTCAATTTCCCTCCCGGCGATGATAGGGAATACTTTTCTCTCTGCATGCAGGCACGAGCTTCTCTGTTAGATCCAGCAAAGATGCCTCTTCCTTCCCTTCCCAAGTCTAAATCCTAGAAAAGCACTCTTTACGCCCATCATGTTGCTGAGGGAGTTATCAGTTTCTAGGTAATAAAACATTAAAGTTAGGGTTTCTATCCCTAAATGGTTCAAAATATGGAATGTGCTCCGTTAAGTAGTAGGAAATAGTCACCTTAATGGAGAGATTCCATCAACTACTGGAAAGCAATAGTGTGTCTTTCTTGGTTTTTCCTGCTGTCCTCAGAAGTCAGTAATCATAGAGGTTTATAATGTACACTTATTTTTACTAAATTCTTTAACCAAAAGAGAGACAAAAGCACTGCTAGGCTTAGAATAACAGTAAGAGCCAGCATTGGTTCCATGGTTGCTATATGCCGGGACTGGCTAAGCTGTTTTACTCTGACCCAGTAGTTAAAACCAAGTGACCCATGAAAGATGCTAGAAACATCAGACCACTCAAATATGCCGATCAGATTTACTATCAGGATATCAACAATAGACCCAACTCTACCAGAGTAAACAGAATCTTGTGACAGTTGAAATTTGAGTTCAGACTTAAGGCTCGACGTAACCCCCCTTCCACACTTAGCTTCCTCAGACAGCAATCCTGAGAGGACACGGGTGTATTAAGAAATGCTGACTGCAGTATTACATCCAGTAAGTAGCTCTGAATTCTATAAAAGAAGAGCTTAGCAACCTCTGCCCCACGGCAATAAAAGTGGTTCTTTGGAACACACAGCTTTCAGAAAAGAAAAAACTTCCCGAGTGATGAGTGGGTACTAAATCTCAGATTTTCACTTGGAGTTCAGGAATTTCATTTTCCATCATGTAGTTCTGGGTGCAACGGTTGCTGTAATAAGGTTTAAGATCTCTTTGCTGTAACCCTATTCATGTCTGAACTAAACAAAACCTTTGCCATTATTATTTAGCAAATAATTGGTGCTAAGTAATATTTAGCCAAAAAATCACAGGTGCTACCCTGGCCAGGTGAAGTCTTTCCCTGCAAACCAAAATTCTGAGAGACATGTGGAAGAGATGATTGCAGCAAAGCTCCAGGCTATCTCTGTTGAGTCTGGATTTTCATACCCTCCTCCTGCTTTTCTCTAGAAGGCCCATTGCAAGAACCAACCTGAGCTGTTGTGTGGACGACACTCATTGCTTTGTCTGGTCTTTGGGAGACAGTGGTAAGGCTACATTATCTGAAGTCGAAGTAGGCGGAGCGTCGTATGGTCCTGCTAGATCCTCAAGAAGACAGAGCAAAGAAACAGGCTTCGAATACTGCCAACAGGCTGGTCCTGTAGAACTTTGCAAAAGCGCCTTCCTGGCAGGTCCTTTTATTTCACAGCAGAGTGGCCGTCTCCCCACTCTGGTGATGAAACACGGCAACATGTAGTCTGGTGATGAAACGTGGCTTGTTTGTCCATGATGGTCCCAGCAGGAAACCGATGGCATTCTCAAAATAGGGGTGTTTATTCACAGAAAGACATTTAGATGGGTGGGGGGCAGGGCACCATAAGTGATGGTGCAGGTACCCGGAGTATCGGCCTACCACCTGTAGGAAGTGGAAAAAACCGGGATGGAAACCTGGAAGGAGAGTCGTGTGGAGAGAGAGAGGGCCGACCTCGGAGGCACAGTGGCTGACACTTGAGGGTTCAGCCATCTGAGGTGGCCTGGGCAAAGCCTCAGGGAGAGGAACACCCTGACCCTCTGACCTCCTGCGACGGCTCCCCATTGGCCAAACTCTATGGGGATTGGGAAGACATGGGGACACTGATGAAGCCCACCAGGTCAGCCTCACCAACAGAAGGAGGCTAGCGGGGCAAATGGAACTGCTAAGTGGCAGAGCCAGGATCTGAACACGGTACTTGATGACTGATGTGGCTGGATCTTTGGAATATGTATTCATTCAACAAACATTTAATTTCCACTCTGAAAAGCACCGTGTGAGGGGCTGAGTATTCTGATGTGGTAGCATCTCCCACTGAAGGACCCATTGAGCCCTGGTCTGGGGCTTCCCATGTGGAACTCTTACAGTCATCCTAGAAGGTGGGTGGCGTTATCTTCATCTGATAGGCAGGCTGTCCACAGGGGAGGTGGGCTTGCCCAGGGTCACGGGGGGTCAGGACTGAGATCCCATTACCCATCTGACCCCATGCCTGCATTCTTCACATGTTGCCCCTGAGAGCAGCCCCTTCCCACAAGAAAGTCTAACTGGGGAGAAAACCAGTCTGTTAGTGGTGAAGACTCTCCTTCCAGAATTTTAATATTTCCCACCTTAGGACAAGGACTAAAATAGCATCACTGCTCTTAAATGATGAGGCAAGAATTGGAGACTGTCTGGTGTGGGGTGTGAGGCCGTGCTGAGCTGGGGAAGTGCAGATACCCACAGCCCAGCATGAGCGGCTTCAGGAAGGAAGACCCCGGCCCACGAGATGAAGGGGGCCCTGGAGGACCACGCGGTCCAGGCCCAGAAGGGAGTTCCTCAGGCAGAGCTGCAGTTTGTTTCTTGTGGGATGGGGCCCTGGACTTGCACATGATGAAAACACAAGGTGGCAGGTCCGAGAGGAAAGGCCCAGAACGGGGAAGGTGCAAGAGCTGGCGCTGGGGGCCGTGGTGGAGACGCAAGCGAGCCGTCCGGCTTCTGTGTCCGGTTCCCTCCCCCGCCCCGCCCCCGCCCCGGGACACAGGGCACAGGCGGGTCTCTCTGGTGCTCGGGGACAGGGCAGGGATAAAACTTACTTACGTAGATGGGTCAGGCAACTCGACCTCACAGTCTGCGTGTGATTCTCCGAGTGTGGTCCCTGGACCAGCAGCACTGACATCCCCTTGGAACTTGTTAGAAATGCAAGCTCGAGGGACCACGCCAGGCCTACAGGGACAGCAGCTCTGGGCGTGGGGGCCAGAAGCCTGCTCCCCCCCAGCCCTGGAGGTGCCTCTGAGGCAGCCTCCGGTCTGAGAACCATTGCTGTGGTGTCACGGATCCAGAGCCCCGCGGGGGACTCGAAGGTCGTCAGTGCGGCCGGAGGAGGGGCCGCGGGGAGCGGTGGGCGCTGGGACAGCCTGTGACAGACCCTGATTGGCGCGGGCCAGGCTGTCGGTATCGGCAGTGGCGCAGGTGAGACTACAGGCCGCTCCGGCCGGAACTCAGCGGAGACAGAAAAGCAGGGCTGGAACAGAGGGGATCAAGGGGACAGCTAGGACTTCGAAGGCGGTCAGCGGCACCCACTTTTTACCAACTCACTTGGATTCTCACCCATTTTCTTCCTGTTCTAATTCACTTTTCTGACGCAAAGACACCGGGGACGTGGGGAGGTCAGAGGAGGCTTCGCGAAGGGAAGGGGCACGTTAAAAGGAGGCTTCCCGGCAGAGGGGTCGCTGTCTCGTTGAGGACTTTAGGTGGGTGCGCGTGGCGTTTCCCGGGAGCCTTGTGTGCCGGGGCCGGGCGGGAGGAAGGGCGGCCCGGGGAACAGGACGGGCGTGGGACCTCACTGTGTAGCAGGCACTCTTAAGCGTTTTCTGTTTAACCCCCATCCAAACCCTCTGACCTTGTGAGATGGTGAAGTTTGGATTCTATCCCGTGGGCATCGGGCAGCCTTTTTAAATCTTTTAAGGAGGAAGTGGTTCCGGCAGATTTTCGGAGCCTCTGGCTCTCCATCCTGACCACACACGCGAGTTGCCCGAGCAGGTGATTGAAAGAAAATGCAGCCACCAGCCCAGCCCGGCTCGGAGAAGCGGCCCAGGCCTGGGACTGGGATGTTGGACGGGGCCGGAGGGTCTGGACAGCACACCCGACGGCCTGACCAACACGGAGGGTCTGAGCTTAACTCAGCCGAAAGCATTTTAAGTACTTGACTCTAACGGCGGCATTTTGTTTTCTTTCAGGAACGTTCTCACGGCCGGTGAGTATCCTTTCTACTTCTCCACGTAGCTTCATGATGTAAACTTTACAACCTGTTTTGCCCGTAAATGTTCACAGCTGTGCTTCATTTGCTTAACAAATGCACCTCATGCATCTCACACCAATGAGGGGACCCTCCTGAGTTCCCGTGTGACATTTCTTCTCTTTAGGAAATGCTCTGTACAGGCATACCTCGTTTTATTGTGCTTCCCAGAGACTGTGTTTCTGTATAGATTGAAGGTTTGTGCTAACCCTGTGTTGTCAGATGATGGTTAGCATTTTTCAGCAGCAAAGCATTCGTAACTTAAGGTATGTACCTTATTTTTTTAGGCATAAGGCTATTGCACACTTAACAGACCACAGTATAGGTAAACGTAACTTTCATATGCACTGGGAAACCCAAAACTTTGTATGACTTGTTTTATTGCAATTATTACTTTATTGCGATGGTCTGGAACCAAACCCACAATATCTCTGAGGTCTGCCTGTCTAGCTTTTCTCAGACTAACAGTAAAACTATAAAACAAGAAAATCTTCATTTCATTGTTGTCTCTATGTAGAGTGTAAGGGAATGAAACTTTTTAATTCTTGATTCCACCTCCGGAGTGCCTCTGATAAGTTACTAAACACGCATCCGCTACTTTCCATGCCGTTAGCCCTCACTGGCGAATATGGACCAGTGAGGAGGTTGTTTCAAACGCAGACTGTTTCTCTTTGTCAGAGCTGCTTTGGTTATCCCGTGAGCATCTTCTTCATCGTGATCAATGAGTTCTGTGAAAGATTTTCCTACTATGGAATGAGAGGTAACTCTTCAACACTCTCCCCACCCCCCGTCAGTGAAGAGCTTGAGTTACTGTAGCCACTGCTAACTTTGTTGCCCTCTCGTCCTCCACCACCCTCGGCAAAAAGCGATCCTGATTCTGTACTTTCAAAGTTTCCTCCACTGGAACGACAATCTGAGCACCGCCATCTATCACACGTTTGTGGCTCTGTGCTACCTGACGCCCATTCTCGGAGCTCTCATTGCCGACTCCTGGCTGGGGAAGTTCAAGTGAGTCGTGGCAGGTTTCTTGTTAACGAGCAAGCCAACGAGTAATGATAAGCTTTGGGGTTTCGGAGGGTGGGCTAGGGAACGAAGAATCAGGGAACGTAAAACTCTTAGGAGAGAGTCCCAGGCCTTGTTTCTACTCATCCTCATGTTGTCAGAATTCAGCACAGTGCCTGGCATTCGGCAGGGTGAATGCAGGTAGCATCGGTAGGATTTTTTTTCCTCCTCTAAACACTTATAACGTCTTTGTCGCATCTTGAAATAGTAGGAGGGATAGCGTCTGTTGTTAATGACGCGTGAGAAATTAAGGGCTGGGAGAACAAAAAAGCTCCCTCAAAACAACCCAGCAGCTGAAAGGCTCAAACTGCTGGACCACAAGCACGGGGTGCTCAACCAATCCTGCAGGAAGAGCTCCAAGAGTGCGCTCGATGCGGGGGCAGGGGGCGGGTCGTTGGGACATTTCCTTGGACTTAACACAGAAGGAAGTAAAGGCTCTTCCAGGTCAAATGCATGACACGGGCAGAGGCAGGAATATTCACTATCTCAAAATTACTCAATATAATTCAAAAATAACCAATGGACCACTCCTGCCCGAATATTGTTACCAGGTGCAAGATAAATATCTCTGACTATTTAAAGATACAGGTCATCATTTCAGTAGCTAGGTAACAATAGACACTGAGTCTTTCAAATAGTTGAAAGAAAGAACAGATCTTCTGCCTCCCCAGGTTCTCGCAGCCAAAACTTCGCTCAGTGCTTACATGCTGAGGAACAAATTCTTCAGCAGGCTCTGCCTTGCAAAGGTTTATCAGGTAATTGTCCCAGTTTGAGAAACAAGGAGAATCGCGACTGGGCTTTTGAAAGTTGGAAGCAGAGGCCTTTTCGCGCTGGCGTAGGAAGTGTATGGCTCTTGTACAATTAACTTGGATTCTCTTGACCTCTTTTAACACAGGACAATTGTGTCGCTGTCCATTGTCTACACCATTGGACAAGTAGTCATTGCAGTGAGCTCAATTAATGACCTCGTGGACTTCAACCACGATGGAAACCCTGACAATATTTCTGTGCACGTGTGAGTTGATGTTAACTGCGGCCCTACCCCATCCTCTCACTAGTTGCTTGTTTGGTGCTGTAATTTTAAAAAAAAATTTTTTTTATTGAAGCATAGTTGATTTACAATGTGTTAGTTTCTGATGTGCAGCAAAGTGACTCAGTTATACATTTATATATTCTTTTTCATATTCTTTTCCATTATGGTTTATTACAAGATATTGAATATAGTTCTCTGTGCTGTACAGTAGGACCTTGTTGTTTATCTTTTTTCTTCTTTTTTTGCGGTACACGGGCCTCTCACTGCTGTGGCCTCTCCGGTTGCGGAACACAGGCTCCGGACACGCAGCCCCAACGGCCATGGCTCACGGGCCCAGCTGCTCCGCGGCATATGGGGTCTTCCCGGACCGGGGCACAAACCCGCGTCCCCTGCATCGGCAGGCAGACTCTCAACCACTGCGCCACCAGGGAAGCCCTGTTTATCTATTTCATGTATAGTAGTTGGTATCTGCTGATCCCAAACTCCTAATTTATCCCTCCCCCCTTTGGTGCTCTAATTTTTAATCATTTTCCTTGAACCTTCACCATAAGTGTAAGGAAAGCTTTCCACCCTCATCAGTGTAGAGAAAGGTGTTGAATTGACTCAGAGTTGGGTCCTCAGTATGTCACCATCCTAACAGTTGTCTGGAGTCATTGCTCACTTGAAGGCTTGGTGTCTTGGGTGCATCTCCCATGAGGCGTGGTCAGTGCACAGGATGTTTGTATTAATCTCCATCTTCCCTAGAGGGACATGAACTCCCACAGACCTTGATCCTCAATTGCCCCAGGTTTCCTCAAGACTCTGTACCTTTGATTTTCTGTCTTGTACCACATTTCTGCTCATTTTTCGGTAACTCAGTTTCATAAATATTTTTTCTAGCCCTATGTTCTGCTTTCTTGATGAACAGTGCTATTGACAACTGCTCCTCTGTGAGATGAATTTCCCTTCATGGCAGTCTGGCCTAGCAGACAAGTTGTAAAGATTTATTTCGTTTTCTGTTCTTTTGTTTCGATTCCTCGATCTATGAGTAAACCATCTAATGGGTTGGGAAAGTATTATTGAAATTCAAATTAGTATCTGCAGTATCTGTGTT
The DNA here is from genome assembly GCF_039906515.1 of Pseudorca crassidens. NCBI lineage: Eukaryota > Metazoa > Chordata > Mammalia > Artiodactyla > Delphinidae > Pseudorca > Pseudorca crassidens. The sequence continues at coordinate 12,590,797 of NC_090313.1, forward strand.
TCTGGTTTGTTAGTCAATCAGATTGCCACCCAGGCTAGGTCCCTGGATGTGAACCCGTGGTGTCCCCAGGGAGCTGTGTAGGTGGAGGGGAGTGGGTATAAGCAGGGTATAATCCACAGCTCAGATTACCAGGATCTGAGTCCCACAGAGGAGCTGTAGGACCCAGGCCAACTTATCTCCTCCACACCTCAGTTTTCTAATCAACAATATCAATTAAGAACATGGAGTTCGGCGCCAGGCCATATGGGTTCAGGTTCTGCCTGTGCCTCTGACTAGTGTTGATCTTCAGCAAGATTCTTAACCTCTGTGCCCAGTTGTCCTTATTTGTAATAGTACCTGCCTGTGCGTTAATCCAGGTAGAACACCTAGAGCACTGCCTGGCAAGCAGTAGGTACTCAAGAAAGCTTAGTGACTTATTTTATTTCACGGGGTTAGTATTGAAACCTGCCTACAGTCCTCACGAGAGTGCACGGTATATAATATTCAACCGGCCATGTTTTTGTTGTCCTTTAAAATGCTCAGAGTGACACCGCCAAACACAAGTTGTTTTAAGAGGCAAGCAAGATGAAAGAGGTGCTTCTGCCAGTTAGTCTAGGAAGATGGGCATGATTTTTTAAAGAATTCTTTCTATGTGCAGTATCTTCCTTGACTTTATCTGTTTCATAAAATATTTTTTTAGCATTTTAAAACAATATTAGCAATCAAGAAGATATGGAATCAACACTTATAAAACCTGAAATTTGTAGTAACCTATTGTAAATCTAACAAAATGAGGGTTGGTAAATTCTGTGAGTGCTTTTCTTCAATTCAGGAGATAAAACACAGATAACTTGGAAAACACAAAAGTAAATTTAAAAAATTTAAGTTTAGGGCTTCCCTGGTGGCGCAGTGGCTGAGAGTCCGCCTGCCGATTCAGGGGACGCGGGTTCGTGCCCCGGTCCGGGAAGATCCCACATGCCGCGGAGCGGCTGGGTCCATGAGCCATGGCCGCTGAGCCTGCGCGTCCGGAGCCTGTGCTCCACACAGGAGAGGCCACAACAGTGAGAGGCCCGTGTACCGCAAAAAAAAAACAAAAAAAACAAAAAAACCCCAACTCCTTAATCCCTTTTATTATTATAAATAATCTCTTTTTTATTATAAAAAGTTATAGTAATAAACATTTTGCTCTGCTTTTTTCAGTCTTCTGTACTTTGTGAACAAGTTAAGATCCTACTACATAACCTGCTATTCTGCTTTGCAATTAAATCATGTTTTCTAATGTCTTTTAATGACTATTATTAGTCTGTTATGACTGTACCAGAGACAATGCTTAAAATTTCACTTACCCATTCTTTTGCTAAAAATCATAAGGCTACAAAAGAACTTCATACCTAAATCTTTGTTCCGAATTCAAGCCATTTCTTTAAATTTTCTAGATGGTAAATTATTAGATAAAAGTATGAATTTGAAGACCCTTGAGTTCAAGTTTCATTCAACTGTCAAGACTGCATTTCTTGAATTATCTTCTGATACAGGTTGAATCCCTTCTCTGTGTTCCTGGTCCTCTTAGGGAAATTAGGGGAAAGAGAGGCCGATGATTTTAAGGATCTCACATTTCAGCAATACCCATCTCTTTCCCTAGGGCACTGTCCATGGTTGGCCTGGCCCTGATAGCTCTGGGTACCGGAGGGATAAAGCCTTGTGTGTCTGCATTTGGTGGAGATCAGTTTGAAAAGGGCCAGGTGAGAGCATGCGTCACCACAGAAACCATGTAAGTGATTATAAACACCGAGGAATCAAATTCCATGGTCAAAGTGTATTCTCCATTGGAGGCTGTTCGAGTACACATGAAAGTAAGACACTGACCAAAGCTAAGTTCAAAGTCAAGTCAGATCATCGGCTACAGTTGATCCGTTACTGTATTGCCAAAATCACCCTACCTTATCCTTTTTTATTACAGGAAAAACAAAGAAACAGATTTTTTTCCATCTTTTATTTGGCCATTAATGCTGGAAGTTTGCTGTCTACTATCATCACTCCCATGCTCAGAGGTAAAAAATATCTGAAGTGGACCTTGGTTTTTCTTTTTTTAATTGTGAAGAGAAGTCAGGTGAAAAGGTTGAGTCCTTGTTGGTTTGTCCTGTCCCACAATTCTCCCACGATGCCTCAGCTGTCACATACATCCTAGAGGATACAGTGAAATCTGGAATGCCAGCTACTTTTCTTTCAAGATTTAACTGCTAATCTTATTTGAATCCCTTATCCCAGTGACCCCTGAAGAAGTTAAACCGTCCTTAGCATAGCAATCGATTTTTCTAACTTATTATTAATGCAAAGTCCTTACTCATGGTAAGAGATAAGACAAGAGAGGCTGTTTGGAAACCACAGCGGGTGGGCCATAGTTGACATTTTTGCCTTCAAGCTTTGCTCCCCAGTGACGTTCAGCGAGCCAGGAAGAATTTAGCAGGCAAGGTTTTATTCTTTGCTTTCCCATCATCTCAGATATTTCTAAAAGAACTGCCCCCAAGGAAGAGAATGGGGCAGCGTCTGTCATCAGCTCACAGTTTTGTGCTTGTCAGCACTCCATTGAGGGTTTATGAATTTCCCATATGGAAGGGAATATTTGGGGACAAATTAGACCAAAACAGGACTATGGTGTCCACACCTCGAGTCAGAATAAACTATGAAAGAAGATAATTTATGGAGTTTATGTATTTCTGCCTGTAGTAGCACTTTGAAGATGACACTTAAACCCCATTCCAACTTGCTTTGTATGAAAATGTACTAGCTTTTATTCTTACATTATGTTTTCTCACCCCCTAACCTCCCCCGCCTCCAGGTTCTACTAGAATATGTGTTGTGCATGTTTGAATTAGAAAATGTGTAATAGGATAATTTTTAAGGGAACATCATGGCTCTCATACAGATATAACGTCAGCATGACAGAGATTTTATGTAACTTATTAGTTGATGAGGGAACTGGAAAGCTGCTACAATCAGTTCAAATAAGGATTTGACTAACAGAGATTTAGGTTCTTTACTGGATGGGGGGATTATTTTGCATTGCTGTGAATAGGAATCATTTGTACAGTAACGAACAGGAAACATTTGTATGACTATAGTTTTCTGCCTAGTTAAGTTCTTTCTCTGCAGAACTGTGAAACAGTTGGTCAAAAACAAAGACAAACCCCTTTAGGATCAGATGATTCCTGGAGGCTCCAGAACTCCATTGAAAGGACTTCCAGTAATTTCTGTTGCCCCTTCCAGAGTCTTAATTTTTTCCCTACCAACCCTAGGATTTCAGAGCTAAAGTAGATCTTCAGACAGGAGTTAGGAGACTATGGCCCACAGGCCAAATCCAGAGATCTGGACAAGACCATCCATGTGTGTATCGTCTATGGCTGCTTTCACCTACAAAGGCAGGGCTGAGTAGTTAGGACAGGTCCACAGCCTAAAAGGTTTACTATCTGGCTGTTCACAAAAAAGTTTATTGACCCCTACCCTGGGTCATCTAATTGTTTTCTAATTGGCATGAATTCAGGGACATATAATCCTGATTTTCCAGGGCCCTTTGATTTTACTTTCTGAGTCCCACTTTCTTCATATTATTGTGTCTAGGTCATTTTCGTCTCTCCCAGTAAGTCAGTCCACAGAACATAAGGATTCCCACTGATTTTGGCTTAGCTGGTATCAGACGTCTATTTAGTGGCTAAGGTCAGAACCCGCCTCCATCTCCTGCTCTTTCTACTGCAAAGCCGTTTGCTCAGCCTTGTAGTAGACATCGGTCTACTGCAATGACCGTCTACTTGCAATGACATCAGTAAGGCAAATGGATAAGTCTAGAACATTAAGTGAAAACAATATGTAAGAACCAGTTAGGGATTTACAAAACCGGGAAATAGATGAGTATTACCATTGCCATACTGAATTTTAATCTTGTCATTTCTCCCCAGTTCAAGAATGTGGAATTCACAGTAAAAAAGCTTGTTACCCATTGGCGTTTGGGGTTCCTGCTGCCCTTATGGCTGTATCTCTGAGTAAGTAGAAATCAGTTGAATTACTACAGTCCTGTGATCAGGTCAGGCCTTCATATTAATTGTTGTGACCAGTTTTTAAAAGTTCATGTAACAAATTGTAATAGTAAGTAATACAAAGAATTGCTATCCCATGTTAAACATACTCTGAGAATTCAAAGAAAGTAGAGTTGGCGTGTTGTTTCAGAGAAAGTAGGATCAAAAAAGAGTCCAGAGGAAAGGGGATCAACTGAGTTGGACATTTAAAGGTTTGAAACTATTTAGGCAGATTAAGAAGAAGGTGATAGAATCTGCTAGACTAGGTGAAACCATGGCTGAAAGCTTTTGTTCTTATCAACATGTGCGCATCTACAACTTGCCTGAAGACATGGCAACCTGGTCCAATTGTCACTTAAATATTTCCAGTGAACATCGAGTTTTCCATAATGTATCATCTCTAAATGTTTCTACAAGACTGTCTTCCCTCTGGGAGGAATATATGTGTATAGTCATTTGCACATAAGTTCTTGGCATTGGCTTTTTAGGAGGTCTGAAGAGTTTTCTACAAGGGATAGTCCAGTTTAAAAGATGGTAGGTGTCTTCATTTCCTTGGGCTGCCATGACAAAATGTCACAGACTGAGTAGCTTAAACAACAGAAATTTATTAATTGTCTTACAGTTCTGGAGGCTGGAAGTCCAAGATCAATCTGTCAGCAGGGCCATGCTTCCTCTGAAGGCCCTAGGGAAGAATCTCTTCCAGGCTCCCCTGCTACCTCTAATCGTTCCCTGGCTTGTGGCAGTATAACTTCAGTCGGTCCACAGCCTTCCCCCTGTGCGTGCATCTGTGTCCAAATGTCCCCTTTTGATAAGGACACCAGTCATTTTGGAGTAGGACCCACCCTAATGACTTCTCCTTAACTTCATCATCTGCAAAGATTGGATTTCCAAATGAGGTAACATTCTGAGGTCCTGGGGACAGGGACTTCAACATCTTTTGGGGAGAACACAGTTCAATCTACAACAGAAGCAAAAGAAGGAAACAGAACCCAATAACCATCTCAAGCCTTCATAGCATCTCCTCCCTCTCAGATGAGGTAGCAGTCAGCACTATCACGTTCTCTGATTTTTTTTTTACCAGTTTTTAATAGTATTGAGTATGCCCTTTTTCATCTCTTTTGCTCATGTTGTAGTAATTTAGCTTTATCCTTACACTTAGGCGAAAGCTCAGGATTCGCCCCCTTTTTAACATCCATTTTCTTCTGTAATTGTTTAAATATTGCCACTCTCCCCTAGAAGGCTTATATATGCCTTCTCTCCTTCAATTCTGGGTAAAGAGATAGGTTTTCAAAAACTATTGTTTTATGCCAGATGCTGTGTTAAATTGGCATCAGGTAAATTCTCTTTTCGTCCCTGTGAGTCATCCTTACATCAAAGATTATGCTTTTTCTTATAATGGATTTGAGAAGAGGCCAAATCCTATGCCTTACCATCCTCTCTAGAAGTTCCTATCGGCAACAGTCCTATGCTTGAACAAGTTCATTAGTTAATCAGAAGCTTAAAGATTAAAATATTGGTTGACAAAAAGAGGTAAACTCAAATGGAATACTCAACTGGGTATTCCATGTCTGGATTGAGGGAAATTAGCATTGGGTGAGAACACAAGTAAACTCCTCTTCCTTTAACTGCAAAGAACATCTACAATCCAGGCACACACTTGGAGATATGCTTGAGAGTTGGCAAAACTTCATGTCTTCTTAAATTGGGGAAAACAAGTAGAAGTCAAGCAATTCGTCGATGTTTTAAAATTATTGAATTGTGATATTGGATAATCAGAAATCCCAGCATAGAGATTGTGGTTTTCAGAGTCTCTTGCAGAAAGGCTTTTTTTTCCCCCTAAATTATTTTCACAGTATTATGCATTTTATAAGAAGGTCCATGGAAGAATGGCCTCATTGAAAAAGAACTTTTTAACTTTTCATAAAACTGTAACTGCACATGCAATTAATGGTAACGGTTTCTGTACCATGACCACAGAATAAATTCTGCCATATGTGATTAAGTAGAAGTTTCAACAGATTAGTTCCTATTTTTGTCTGCAGATTTAAAAAAAAGAAGAAACTTTCTCTTGCTATTGCAGCCAGAAAATTAAAGCTGTGTTCTATGTATTTGTAGAATAATGCATTAATCTGCTTTGTGAAAGCATTTATCCCTGTAAAGAGGGATAGAACTTGTGCTCAAATAGCTCTACCGAGTGTCTGCCAGCTGCCCCAAGTTCTGGGAAGGAGATAGTATTAGGCTTCAATGTTCGTATATGAGAACACAATATAATATTACTCAGAAGCTGCTGTGATCATTAGAATCAAAAGCACTCTGGAAACCAGGAGAGAGAGAGGTAAACCAACACTAATGAGTAATCCCGGTATCTCCAGAACAAGGTTGTAACTCAAATAAAAACACATATTCTAGTTCACAGATAGTTCTGTCAAACTCCCTGTTGACTTATCTTCTTTTGCCCTCCCCAGTTGTATTTGTCATTGGCAGTGGAATGTACAAGAAGGTCCAGCCCCAGGGTAATGTCATGGCTAAAGTCGCCAGGTGTATTGCGGTAAGTATTTCAGTAGTCTTCTCTCTCAATCACATTTAGTCACCCCAGAGCCTTCTACCTCCTTTAAATTAAAATTCAATGAAACTTTGACTTTCCTTTAGACATTTTATTCTTGTTCTTTCCTTTTTTGATAAATTGAAGTTTCTTATAAAACTCACCAAATGGAAAAGGACACAAACAGAACTCAAAAAGGGAAGGATGGAAATGGCTATTGAACTTATAAAATAAGATCAGTGGTGATAGAAAAGCAAATCAAAGGGACTCTTTACCTCTTAAAATGATAGACAACATCTGATGTTTGTCAGGGAGCAGTGAAACAAAAATGGAGAGGTCTGGTTTCATAGTGTATATCCAGAGTCTGAAGTGTGGAAAGTGTCAGTAATCCTACGTGCAGGAACTAAGGCCAAGAAAATAACTTTTAAAAATGAACACAGCGTCACATGAAAAGATTATCAATGTATGTAATACTTAGAAAAAAATTTATGACAAAAATTGAAGTCCAGCAAGTTGCTGAAAATAGAACAGTGTTTAACTTATAGTGCATCTATGTCATACTACGCAGACATCAGGAGTCTTGTTTCCAAGACTATTTCACCAAATAGGAACATGCGGAATATGGTTTCTTCCATGTGCATCTACACGGTATGTGTCCACACAGGCACATTTTAAGGCAGGAAATCAATATTGAGTGTAGGAATTTTTAAATAATGGAGTCAAATAACTTTATTCTCAAATGTGCTACCCATTTTTTTTTAAAGGAATATCTACATTGTATAATCAGGGAGTAATGTGTCACTCATTTTTTTTAAGTGTGGGTAATCTTTTGGATGTAAAGGCAGCCTTAAGATAATTTTAGTCACTTACTTTCCCCTTTTCCTGATGTTATTGTGTTAAACTATACATGTATACTTTATCAAAGTCAAAAATTCTCCCGCCTCGCTGCTATTCCCTTTTCCTCCTACACTTTCCTCTAACATAGGAACTATTCCCACCACAAAGCTTTTTCCAGTCTAATAGGAATGATCCAATTCCAGTGATCTCTAAGTTCTTTCTTCCCAAGTAACTGATGACTTAGCCCCAACGCCAAAAGAACAATTTCAAGCTATTTAGTCATGAAAATGATATTGTTATTTCCCAGCATCCTAAGTCACCTTGTAGCTTTGAGTTATTGCTTTTAAGTCACAAAGTCACATGCATGTCCCCAGCTGGCATCACCATCGCCTTCTCCTGCTGTTACATCACTGTGAATGCACTTTGCTTTCCTAAAGGCATCTTACAAACAAGGAATCTTGGAAGCCTCTAATTTTGTAATGGGTGGTGGTAGGTAGGTATGTTTTTTGGATCAGTGTTACCATGTTTTAAAGTATGTTCAACTATAATCTTTATTTTCTTCTACTTCTGTTTCTATGTAGTGAGTTCTCCCTCTCCTTCATGTGACTGTAATACATTATAATAGGCCTTCACCATCCAGTATGGTAGCCACTAGCCACGTGTGGCTATCGAACACTTGAAATGTGGCAAGTGCAACTGGGGAACAGAATTTTAAATTGGATTTCACTTAAATTAATTTAAATTATGTAATTTCTTATACACGTATTTCTATGTAGTGGGTTCTCTTAAATTTCAAAACCAGTACTCAATTCAGTTATTGGACAGCTTTTAAATATGTTTGAAACAACTTAGGTGTGTAAGTCTAGTTTTTCAAGCATAAATTTTAGACAGTGTAAATACAGATCAAACATTTCTGGTAAAAATTTAGCATCCAAATTGAAATGTGGCGTAAGCGTGAAGTATACCCTAGATTTTGAAGACTTGGTATGAAAAGAGAATGTAAATTTTTTCACTAATTTTTTAACATTGAGTACATGTTAAGACCATACTTGGGGTTTGTTGGGTTAAATAAAATATATTTAAAATGAATTTCACCTGTTTCCCTTTTACTTGTTAACATGGCTACCAGAAAACTCAAATGGCAAATGTGTCATGTGTTGTATTTCTACTGAACGCTCCTCTCTAGAGAATCCGGAGAGTAAAGTAGTAAGTAACAGCGTGATTTCGTTTACCCCAGCTCAAACGCTCTCAGTTAGTGAGAGGTTTGAAATAAATGCATGTCATGCCTTTAGCATCATCATTATACTAACATCTACAATTTTATATTTTGCTTCTCTTGTAAGTCTTCCATTAAAGGGAGTTTCATTGAAATGTGTTGCACTGATAAAGGAATCAGTTCTGTTTTGAAATCTGATTGTTCTTCCTTCCTTCAGTTTGCCATCAAAAATAGGGTTAAGCATCGGAGTAAGAAATTTCCCAAGAGGGAGCATTGGCTGGACTGGGCTAACGAGAAATACGACGTAAGTGATAATTACAGCCTCAACGGCCCCAGTGATCGTAATGCGTATTATTAAATAGGCTACATGGACAGAATTATCAGTCGTATCTTCATAAACTTTATTAGCATTTTAAATAAGACTCTGTGTGAGAGTGCTTATTTATATTGAAAAGACCTTGAGAAACAATGGATATAATTTATCTGGAAACAATATTACCTCTTCATAGTTATTCATGTGGAATAATCTGCCGTTCGTTATATGTCATTATGACCACATAACTTTAGTTTGAATATCGAAGGGTTAAGTGATGGTGGTGGGATTTACATTTAGTGAATTTACACTTAAATTTGAACAATTTACCTCCTAAAGATGTTTTCACTCTTATTTTCAACACCTTAGGAATTTGGGGTTTTCTAAAGAAACCTGTGATAGGGTTCTTGGAACAATTACTCACCTCCCAGCTTGTCTCTAGATGCAAATATGTCTACGCTGAAAATAGCATTGGCTGAGAGCTCTGGCATAGGTCATGTCTGATTTGTCCCCGCACTCACTCCAACTGCAGGAGCAGCTCATCTCTCAAATTAAGATGGTTACAAGAGTGATGTTCCTGTATATTCCTCTCCCCATGTTCTGGGCCTTGTTTGATCAGCAGGTAATATGAAACTGTGTTTCTGTACATCTTCATTAACAAAACATTCTTTGGGCATTACCGCATGGCAAGCTGTACCTACTTAGTATTTAGCTCCTGAAAATGTTCTCTTCCAGTTCCTTTTTTACATTTCATTTATTTGGTAACTGTTCGATCACCTAGGGTTTCTTTCTTTCTTTCCCCCCCTTTTTTTTTTAATTACCTAGAGGGTTCTATCCACATTTCTGTGACAAAACAATGAAGAAAAGTAGGCGGGGTCGAGTAGGGGAGCCTTGGGAAAGACAAGTATCCAGGACTCCTGCCAGCCAAATCGAGAATTCAGAGCTTTTCTCCTGATACAGCATGTAAAAGCTGCACTGTACTGTCTTTTATGGGATACACAGAATATTTAGACTGAGAGGGACTTGATACCTTCCACGCTGAAACGGGATTCTTGGGCTAGAAGCGCCATCCAGAAATGTGAAATGCCTGCCAAAGCCATTCTAATCAGAGCAGGAGCTGGAACACATCACTGACTTGTCACCCTGCTCTTTCTCCCACAGCTGGAAGATGCGTGCCTAGGAGTTTTTCTAAATAGGGTTAGAGAACCCAATGCATGACGCTCAGTAGCCAAAGTGATAAGCTATCCTTTCTTTTAGAAACCGGGGTTTAAGAAGAAATTTACACACGTGTATGGTTTTATTGTACAGGAGGGCTTATTAAAAGGGTAAACCATCTCTTGGAAAAAACTGAGAATAGACATTAATCTCCTTATTTGTAAGTATGAAATTTAGACCAACATCTGAAGAACAAGTTTTGCATGTTGGGCGGGAACTGGTTATTAGAATCAGGCTTGCACTAGAAATGCACTGAGCACCTTTTATCTGTGTGACTTGGCGTAATCCCTTAACCCTTCTGAAAGGGTAATAACCCAGGGCAAGGCTGTGAGGATCAAAAGAGAGAATGTATAGTAAGTAATCAGTGACTGGCTTGTATTAAGAACTCAGCCGGGGGCATATTTCCTGACTTTCGATGATGTTCTCCTAGTAGAGATGATAGATTATGTTGAAAAATTCACATATCCAGTTCTCCATGGAATATATAACATATACTTGTACAGTCCTGCATCATCTTTTACTACAAAACAGGTTGAATATAAGTAGGCTGCCCAGGTTTAAATCCATCACTCTCTTGATGGAATTACATTTTAGGACAACCTAGGCTGTCAACGATAGGCTTTTTTTTTTTTTTTCCACATTTGCATTATATCACCATTTTACTTCTTAAAATTTACTTTAATGACAATGATACTCCCTTCTTGTTTTTTGTTTGTTTGTTTTTGTGTTTTAACATAACAGTAGGCTCTTAACAGTAATAATGTTCCTGAAACTGTGATCCCAGTGAACATAAAATAGCCTCAGGGTGTGAAGATGCTTTCACCTTGCAGGTGATGTCAACTTCCCAGCAAACCTCAGAAATGCATTTCTGTCTCTATGAAGGAGAGCTTATCTCAAAGTAGTACTTTGTAGGCTCTCTGTGAGTGGTTGGAGTACTATTTGTTGTTAACTGAACAGCAGAAATGCAAGTTGTTTCTTCTTACCTACAATCACAGTGGAACTGGGAGAGGAGCCTGATACTGAAAAACATCTTTAAACCCCATAGCAATTCAGACCTCATTCCTGATTTGGAAAAGACTCCACACTGGCTTATAAAACGCTTAAAACCCACATTCCCAGATGACGCAGTAAACTTAACTTGTTTTTAAGGGCTCCAGGTGGACGCTGCAGGCAACAACTATGAATGGGAAAATTGTAAGTCTGGGACCTGGAGCTATTTTACGGCCCCTGGTCCCTATTCCTTTGCTTTAGCCCCTTTGCCCCCTTTTTGCTTCTCTCTCATAACATTCCAACCCCCCAACTGATCCTCTGTGCGAACTTATCAATGAGATTTTCCCCCTCTTTTTAGGGAATTATTGAAATTCAGCCAGATCAGATGCAGGTGAGAGAAAATATTTAAGTCGCTTCCAGAGCTCAGAGCCACCGCTGAGGCAGTAACAGCTCCTCTCCACTTCCTCTGCAGACCGTGAACGCCATCCTGATCGTTATCCTGGTTCCCATCATGGATGCTGTGGTGTATCCTCTGATCGCAAAATGTGGCTTCAATTTCACGTAGGTGACCCTCGGGTTGGGGTTCGGACTCCATGTGTCCGAACTCCCTCAGCTTTGCAAATGGGCTTTGCAAATGGGCTGCACTCCCTCAGCTCCCAGAGCCTCAGCAGAAAGAATGTCTGGCTCCTCTCCCATGACGCCACCTACGTGAGGGAGTTTTCAAAGAAATATTTTCGAATCAGATGTCTATGTGCTGACGTTTCTGAAAATTTGCCCTTAAAATAAAAGTGCTGTTAATGGCACCCTGAAAAAGCCTCTCATTAAGGCTCCCTTGTATGTGTAGATGATAGAAATAGTAACTGTGGTCCAAAGTAGTTTCTAGAATTTAAATGTCCAGATGCAGATGAGAAGCTGTAACATTTATCCTCCTTAGTCCTGGTCATGAATAAGAGACAGAGAGACGCTTGGAATCCACGTGTTTTGGAGGGGAGTTGGTTTTGTCTGGGGGAGGCGGGCGGGAGAGGAGCGCTTCCCTTGTGGGTTTACCGTCAGCTTGCTCACCTGCGGCTGGCTGAGAGCCACCCTTCTGCTTGTCCCGCCAGCTCCTTGAAGAAGATGACGGTTGGGATGTTCCTGGCTTCCATGGCTTTTGTGGCAGCTGCAATTGTGCAGGTGGAAATCGAGGTGAGCTGCTTTCTGATTCTCCAGTGGCCTTTCTTGGTGGGTCTGGTGGAGCGTCCTTCTCCAGAACTGAGAGGATGAGGGAGGCCAGGGATTTGCTGATAAACTAAGTCCTGGGGCTGTGGACGATGCGCTGCAGGGCAAAACAGTCCCTTTCAGTCAGCGCGCCCTGTGGGTTCTTGTCATTGCAAAGGACGCAGCCAGGAATAGGGCCGAAAAGGTGCACTCAATTAGGAGAAAACTTAGATGGCAGTTACACAGGGGCTTCCGTTTATAATACAGTTTTTATAAGGGGAGGGAAGTTTGTGGAACTTGTTCTTTCGCTATTTAAACTCCTAGGAGATCTGGTTAAAAGAGGTTCGGCACTCACAAAGTCCTTCAAACATATGTAAATTGTAATGGGAAATTGTTCATGGGAAGATGCCTTTTGTATCCTAACATTCCTGATGATGGTTAGTTCCCAAGCTAATCCACACGTCTGTTGGACTCAAAATGGGACTGAACTAGATTCCTAATGCTGTTCGTCTGAGAGCAGCTCTCAGAAACAGGGTGTTAGGTAGTATGTAAGATGAGAGGTAAAATCTCTCTCTCTGTCTCTCTCTCCCCCCCCCTCCCCTCCTTTTCCCACACCTGCACCCCCATGTCTCTCTTTTTCTCTGTCTCTTTCTCTGTTTCTGTCTCTGTCCCTCTCCCTCCCTCCCTCCCTTCTCTCTCTTTAAATTTTTAAGCGTGGTAACATACGTATAACATAAAATTTGCCGTCTTAACCATTTCTACGTGTACAGCTTGGTAGCACTAGGTACATCCGTGTTGTTGTGACCTCAATCCCTAGAACACTTCTCATCTTGCAGAACTGAAACCTTGTACCCATTAAACAACTCCTCATTCTACGTCCCCCCAGGCCCCCAGCCATGACCATTCTATTTCGTCTCGTTGAATTTGACTGTTCTCTGTACCTCATATAAGGGGAGTCATACAGTATTTGTCCTTTTGTGTCTGACTTATTTCACTGAGCACGGTGTCATCAAGTTTCATCCATGTTGTAGCACATGTCAGAATTTCCTTCCTTTTTCAGGCAGAATAATAGTCTTTCATACGGATATAGCACATTTTGTTGATCCATTTATCTGTGGATGGACATTTGGGTCATTCCACCTGTTGGCTGTGGTCAGTAATGCTGCCTTGAGCTTGGGTGTGCTCACTTTCTCTTGGACATCACTAGCTTTATGCTAGTGGGAAATGAATTGTGGGGCTAAAATAGACGTGGATTACTTCAGTGACACTGGGATTTGAGAGAAAAGGCAGAAACCCTGAGCAGGGTGAGAGGCAGGGGGCTCCCAAGCATTGGGAGGGGATATTCAGAGCACTATGTCCAGGGCTGAGGTCTGAGCTTCTAGAGTTACGAGGGAGAGCAGACCTCAGGCGCTACAACAAGATCAACCTTCATTTAGGCGACGGTTACTCTGACCCCTCAGGTATCAGGCTTCATACATCAGGCATCCTTTGACCAGGTCTGACCTGGAGGTGGCTAGGTAGGACCGAGAGCAGCCTCTTGCTGACTGCTTCCATGTTCTGTCCGAGCATCACTTTCTGTGGGCGCCATGAAGTGCAGGATTGGAGGCCTCCTGGGCTTCGTGGTGGGTACGTTGTGTGCCTCAGCCAGTCCACCTTCCTCGGCCAGGGGGAAAGTGACTCCGGTGCCACGGTTAGGGTCATCTTCGGTATGCACTGAAGACCTCACTGCCAATTCTCTTTTATTTTGCTCAGAAAACTCTTCCCGTCTTCCCCAAAGGAAATGAAGTCCAAATTAAAGTATTGAATATAGGAAATGATAGCATGAATATATCCTTTCCTGGAAAGACAGAGACACTTAACCCGATGCATCAAGTAAGTAGAAGGAAATGCAACTTTCTTTTTCCTCTTCTGACCTGAGTTATCACAATAGGATTTGGAGAAGCCGATCTTCTTGGTTCTTGTGTAAATCCAAAGATGAGCCCAGAAGTGAAATGTCTTCATCTCTGATCTCATTTTGGCTTCACTCTGGACCAGTGTGCTCTTTAATGTGTCTGTGAATCACCTGGGGAGCTTGTTAAAATGCAGATTTGTGACCAGTGGGTCTGAAATGCTGCATTTTTACAAGCTGTCGGGTGACACTGCTGCTGCCGGTACGTGGAACCACACTTTAAATAGCAAGGTTCTAGGTCAGCGGTTCTCCACCGGAGCTATCAAAACAGCCCCCACAGGGAACACTTGGAAATCTCTAGAGACATTTCTAATGGTCACAACTGGGAGTGTGCTTTTGGCGTCTCCTATGTAGAAGCCAGAGATGCTGACATGCAGCCCCCTCAACAAAGAATTATCTGCCCCAAATGCCAACAGTGCTGAGACTGGAAAACCCTACTGTGTATGGTTGGTCATTGGTCTCGATGAGAGCTTCTCAACCTTAAGTCTGGAGAGCTTTGGCAATTCTGACGCCTGCAGCCCAACTCCAGAAATTTTGATTTAACTGGTCACATTCCCGGTCAGCCACCACTGAGAACCACTCCCTTAGATCTTGCCGAACTAATAATCGTGAAGGAGGAAAGAATGTTTGACTCCCGATGCTTGGGAAAGCCCAGTATTGATTTTCACCCAGGTTGTTGCTTTTCCTCAATGCTGTTCTTTGCCCAATGGTAGAAATAATTTCCATAGCATTTATCTTCCTAAAATGAAAGTAAAATGCTGGATGAAAATCATAATTCTTGTGGTAATGCTAAACAACTTCAGGATAGAGTCCACAGGGGTGGGCTAGGGCGGGGGCTGAGACAAACCAATGCCAGCCCCCATCAAGGCATTTTTGGTTGTGTATGAACATGACCTGGGAATGCCAATAATATGCATGACAGTGTTAGTGCAGAATAAGGCTCTGGTATTAACTGTGATTCCTTTCCCCCCATTATAGACAAGTGATTTTATGACTTTCAGTGCAGACAAACTGACAAGTATAAACATTTCTTCTACTGGATCACCACCCACTCCAGTAAAAGACTTTGAGCAGGGCCATCGCCATATCCTTCTAGTCTGGGCCCCAAACAAATACCAAGTGGTAAGTAGCTGGACACCTGCAGCTGACTCTTGACTGTGCTATTGGAGACTGTGCTATTGGCCTTTTAGTGGTGTGACTTTTTTTCCTCCCCATGTAGTATTATATTAGATAATCCTCAATTCTTCCTTTTTCAAGGACACAGTCATTTGACTTCCAGTAAAGGTTTGACTGGTGGATGGGAAGGGTTAATAGTAATTTTACAAATTTTAAAAAGACCTTCTGGGCATGGTATGGTATATGTGCACACAGGTCACACAGAGTACCTGTGTGGATTCTCAGAGACTTTTTGAGATAAAGTTTCAAAGATATCTTTAATGGCATTCATTTAAAAAATTTGCACTGAGTAATTGGGAAATTAGAGCCGTCTCTAAAAAAAGAGTGAATACATCAGGTAAAAGCAATAGAAATGCATAAAAATGATTTCATAACAAAATATAGGCATCTGGATATTCCATTCAGCATATAAAGAAGCTATGAAGGTGTAGTTGACCTAATGAAGGAGTTGTGCGTATTCTGTAAGGTGAATTTAAGTGAGCTTGTACAGAACTGCGATATGGAGTTAAGACTTCTTGGTAATGTGTTTAATTAGGGAACTGTTGAGTGGCTTGCCCTAAATTCTTGGAGAGCAGTGTTCTGTGGAACCACTAGAAAGCAAGCATGAAAAGTTGTAGAGGCTCATCTTAACTTCAGGTGAACCAGGGCTGAAGAATGGAGCCCAGCAAATGTAGTCATGGTGCCCTTAGCTCCTAAGATAAATGCCAACATCACTCTCCTTCTGAACTTATTCTGATGAGTTAGATTTGAAAATGTTTTCTTTCTCAGGTAAAGGATGGCCTTAACCAGAAGCCAGAAAATGGAAAAAATGGCATCAGGTATGTGTATTTCTTTAAAACTTAAGTTATATCAGCTTTTTACATAACTAATGTATACCCACAGTAAAATTCAACTATAACAAGGATATAAAATGAGAGTATGTGGTTTACCCCAAGAATGTAAGGCTGGTTCAATGTTTATTTAAAAAATTAATTAATTAATTTATTAAATTTATTAAATTTATTTATTTTTGGCTGCACTGGGTCTTTGTTGCTGCGCGTGGGCTTTCTCTAGTTGCGGCGAGCGGGGGCTACTCTACGTTGCGGTGCGTGGGCTTCTCATTGCGGTGGCTTCTCTTGTTGCGGAGCACAGGCTCTAGGCATGCGGGCTTCAGTAGTTGTGGCACGTGGGCTCAGTAGTTGTGGCTCACGGGCTCTAGAGCACAGGCTCAGTAGTTGTGGCTTACGGGCTTAGTTGCTCCGCGGCACGTGGGATCTTCCCGGACCAGGGCTCAAACCCGTGTCCCCTGCATTGGCAGGCGGATTCTTAACCATTGCGCCACCAAGGAAGCCCTGGTTCAATGTTTTCTAAATCATAAATAAAATCCATCATCTTAATAAACTAAAGAGGAAAAGCCACATCATCATATCAATTGATGCAGAAAAAGCATTTGATGAAATTCAGCATCCATTCATTTAACAACTCTCAGCAAACTAGGAACTGAAGGGAACTTCCTTACTCTGAAAATGTACATCTAAAAAAATCCAAGCTAACATTGTACTTAAAGGCAAAAGTCTAAATGCTCTCCCCCTAAGATCAGGAACCAGGTTAGATTGTCCACTCCACTCCTATTCACAATCCTTCTGGATGCTAGTGCCATGAGGCAAGAAAAATAAGTAAAAGCATCTAGATTGGAAAGGAAGAAATAAAACTATCCCAACTCACAGAAGACAGGATTGCATCAACAAGTCCCAAGGACTCTACAGAAAAAGCCCATAGAATCAGTAAGTGAGTCTAGAAAGGTTACAGGATACAAGGCCAACAACAAAACGAACATATTTCTATATACTAGCAATAAATGATTGGAAACTGAAATTTTTAAACTATACCTTTTACCATAGCTCAAAAAAAAGTGATGAAATACTAATTATAAATCTTATAAGACATATACAGGATTTGAGAGCTGAAACTACAAAAGGCTGATGAGAAATCAATGAAGACCTAAATAAATGGAGAGATATGTTGGTTTCATTGATTAGAAAACTTAATATAGAAAAGATGTCAATCCTCCCCAAATTGATCTATAGGTTTAGTGCATTTCCTATCTCAATCGTAGCATTGGTTTTTTGGTTTATGATTTTTCCAGTTTTATTGAGGTATAATTGACAAAATCATATATATTTAAAGTATACAACGTGATGATTTGATACATGTATACACTGTAAAATATTTACCACAATCAAGTTAATTAACATATTCATCACCTCAAAGTTACCCTTTTTATATTATGAGAATTTTAAGATCCAATCTCTTAGCAAATTTCAAGTATACAATATAGTATTAATTAGTCACCATGCTGTACTTTATTTAGATCCTTAGAACTTATTCATCTTAAAACTGAAAGTCTCCCCTCACCATTCCCTCCTTCCTTGGCAACTACCACTCTATTCTCTGTTTCTATGGATTCAACTTTTTCTTTTTCGGTTCCCCATATAAGTGACACCATACAGTATTTGTCTTTCTCTATCTAGCAGATTTCACTTAGCATAATTGGTCAGTGTAATGATCCAGAAATAGACCCACCCAAGTACAGTCAACTGACTTTTGACAAAAGTACAAAGACAATTCAATGGGCTAATAAGTTTATTCTTTTAAAAAAATGGTGTTGAAACATTTGGACACTCATATGTAAAAAGTGAATTTGTCCTAAACTTCACATTTTATACAAAATTATATAACAAATCTTATACATCATGTAGGAAAATTAACTCAAAATTGATTACAGACCTACATGTAAAATGTACTATTAAATTTTTATAGGGAAACAAAATCTTTGTGACTTGAGTTCTTAGATATGACACCAAAAGCATAATCCATAAAAGAAAAAAAATAAATTTTCTCAAAACTAAAAACATCTGTTCTATAAATCTCACTGTTAGGAGAATGAAAAGGTAAGCTACAAGCAGGGAGAAAATATTTACAAATCACATACATATCTGACAAAGAATTTGTACCCAGAATATATAAAGTACTCTCAAAACTCAATAATAAAATAATCCAGTTAAAAAATAGAGCAGAAGATTTTAACAGACATTTCACCAAAGAAGATACACAAGTAAGCACATGAAAAAATGTTCAACATCATTGGTTATTGAGGAAATATAAATTAAAAGCACAGTGAGTTTTCATGACACACCTATTGGCTGGCTATAATTTTTTAAGCTGACAATATCAAGTGCTGGTGAGGATACAGAGCAACTAGACCTCCCAATGCATTGATAATGGAAGTGCAAAATGGTACAGCCATTCTGAAAAACGGTTTGGCAATTTCTTGTCAAATTAAATAGATACTTACCATGTGAGCCAGCCATCTCACTCCTAGATATTTATCCTAGAGAAATGCAAGTTTATGCTCACATAAAACCTATACTCAAATGTTTATAGAAACTCTGTTTATAATCACCAAAGATTGGAAGTCACCCAAATATCCTTCAGTGGGTGATGGATAAACAGACATCAGATTTTATTGCATCCATACAATGGAATATTACTCAAGAAAAAAAAGGAATGAACTACTGATTCATGCAACAATATAAAAGAAATTCAAGTGCATTATGCCATCAAAGAAGCCAATCTCAAAAAGTTATACATACTATATAATTCCATTTATATGACATTCTGGAAGTGGCAAAAAAACCCCTAAGAATGAAGAACAGATTAGTGGTTGACATGGGTAGGAGTGGAGGAAAGGTTTAACTACGCGGTAGCATGAGGGAGATTTGGGGGCAATGGAACTGGTCTGTATCCTGATTGTGATGATGTTTATATAAATCTAGACATGTGTTAAAACTCATAGAACTATATAGCAAAAAAGCCAGTTTACTATAAATACACTTTTTTAATAAGAATAAATTGGGGAAAAATGAGAGTAGGTCTCCTATTTGCCTTAACCCTTACTGCAATTCCCATTTCTTTGTGGCTACAACCGAATTTCTGATTTTAGCTTTTACTAGCTACCACTAGAACACATTAATAGAGAAATAAGTATATTATTACGGTGGTATCTACTAATTTAATGATATAAAGAAATTAATGTACTCTTCATCTCTCTTTACTGCCCATGTTTCACATTGTTAATACTTAACATTTATTTTTCCGTGTATTTCATGTGCTAGGTGGAGTCTAAAAAATAGATCAATACACAGGATTTACAATTTGACTGTATAAATATTAGTTGTAGTGTAATAAGAGTGATCAGTCTGAAAGAGAAGAGAATGTAACTTTATAAACTTGAAAATGTATCCTCAAAGGGAAATGTTCTGGATGTCAAGATTCATTGACATTCCATGAATTGTTCGGTGGTACTGCATCTTGATTGCCTTAATTTAACCAAGGCTTTCTTGCCTAGCTTTTGTTTTTTCCTGTAACTTACTTGACCTCTCATTGACAAAAGCATAAGTCTTTATCCCCAAGGTGAGCGGATCCAGGGCTCCATGTCTCTGGAAACCTTCAGCATGCTCTTTGATCTCACTGGAACCTTTGCTCTGTAACCTTGTGATACCACTATCCTCATAGAATTTTCATCGTATGCCCAGGTTTCTGCCTTTCTTTCTTGGATCTCGTGTCATCTTTCTGGGACACCTTTCTTGTTTTGCTGTGGGATATGCTCAGTTATCTTGTCAAGAGAAGCTGTGAGGTAAATTGCAAGCCCTTGCGTGCCTGAAAATGCCTTTTTCTATTCGTACACTTCATCATAAGGTTGGATGCTATTTTCTCCCAGAACCTTGGAGGGTTTTTTTCTACTGGCATCTAGTACCTAGTTGTGCAGACAAAAAAAAAAAAAAACCAACAAAAAGCGTCTGCCAGTCTTTGTAGTTGATTTCATTTTCTTCTCCCCACGCTTTTATTATCTCCTTTCTCCTTGGTGTTCTCACAGTTCTCTGCAGTAAAAGTAAGTCTGGATGTGATTTTATTCATCTTGCCTGCACTAGGCCCTTTGAATGTTTGGTTCCTTCCCTCGTTTTCTTTGTTCCCTTCTGTATTCGTTTGCTAGGGCTGCCATAACAAAGTGCCACAGACTGGGAGGCTTAAACAAAAAGAAAATGACTTCCTCACCGTTCCGGAGGCTGGACGTCTGAGGTCAAGGTGTCGGCAGGGCTGGTTTCCTCTGAGGTCTCTCTCCTTGGCTTGTAGATGCCGTCTTCTCCCTCTGTCTTCACATGGTCATCCCTCTGTGTGTGCCTGTGTCTTAATCTCCTCTTCTTATAAGGACACCAGTCGTCTTGGATTAAGGCCCACCCTCATGACTTCATTTTACCTCTTTAAAGACCTTGTCTCCAAATACAGTCCCATTCCAAGATATTGGGGGGTTAGGACTTGCGCATATGAATTGGGAAGTGGGGAACACAATTCAGCCCCTAATACCTTTTCCAGCTTCTGGATTGTTGCTCTGTCCCTCACACACGCACATACACACAACTGCCTTAGCAGACCTGGAAGGAAGTACACTAATAATGGTCACCTGGCCCTTTCCTGACCTTTGTATTTGATTCTGAGCTGGCAGCACCTCTGGGATTTCCTTTGTGCCTCAGAATCCATTGCTTTGATTTTGTCAAAAATGTCTCCCGGGCTTCCCTGGTGGCGCAGTGGTTGAGGGTCCGCCTGCCGATGCAGGGGACACGGGTTCGTGCCCCGGTCCGGGAAGATCCCACGTGCCGCGGAGCAGCTGGGCCCGTGAGCCATGGCCGCTGAGCCTGCGCGTCCAGAGCCTGTGCTCCGCAACGGGAGAGGCCACAACAGTGAGAGGCCCGCGTACCGCAAAAAAAAAAAAAAAAGTCTCCTAACTTTAGAAACTTTGGACAATTTAGATTGTGGTATCCTTTCTTGTTCTGGTGCTGTTAAAGCTTCGTTCTTCTCCTCCTCTTCCTCTCCTCCCCCTCTTCCTTCCCCTTCCCTTTTCCCCCTTCCTCACTCCTCTCCCTCTCCTCCTTCATTGTCTTTGATGAGATCTTACAAAAGAAGGATACATGAGGTCACCAACACTTAACTCCACCAATCCATCCATGTGGTAAAAGATAAACCAGAAACTTTTTTCTTTTTATTGGCAACAACAAATTCTTAATGGATCAAAGGTTTTATTATTTATTATTTCAGTAATGCCCAAGAGACACATTTTTAAAAAAAGGGAAGTTCTGAAAAACTAGCGTCAGAAACAAACTGATAATTAGAACAACTTCAAAAATTTCAGGAAGTCAGACTTCTGAGTAATATATGAACTAAAGGAATAGTATATAGAATCTTAAGCAAAATGGAATCCTCTTAATTATGTGGTATCAGGAAGCTGCAGGACTTAACAGACTACAGTCTTTTAAATAAATGGCAAGATACTTCATTCAAAAAGTGGTCGAGAGTTTGATACTAATCTTTCTCATGAATTTTTTTAACATTACATATTGCTACATATATATGTATCTATAAACAATATGTTTTTGGCATGTTTTTAAACTTAAAATGTTATTGTTGGGCTTCCCTGGTGGCGCGGTGGTTGAGAGTCCTCCTGCTGATGCAGGGGACGCGGGTTCGTGCCCCAGTCCGGGAAGATCCCACATGCCGCGGAGCGGCTGGGCCCGTGAGCCATGGCCGCTGAGCCTGCGCGTCCGGAGCCTGTGCTCCACAACGGGAGAGGCCACAACAGTGAGAGGCCCGCGTACCGCCAAAAAAAAAAGAAAAAAAAAAGTTATTGTCTTGTGTATATGTCATTCTACAATCATATTATAAAATATATTACATTAAAATATTATTTTAATATTTAGTCACATTCATATATGTGTCCCTTATCCATTCACTTAAACCATTGTATAATATTCCATTGCGTAGATATACCACAATTTTTTTGGTCCATTCCTCTGTACAGGAAATTTAGGTTATTTTCATTTTTCCAAACAATGTCACAGTCCACATTCACATATGTTTCTTTGTCCACATGTGGGAAGTTTCTCGAGAGCAGTGATCTTTAAACCTTTTATCACATTCAATAAAAATATTTTGAGCATGTACCCACAATGTATGAATATGGTATCCTTTATAAATTATAAATGTATATAAACTACTATACCAAATTAATATGTTCATCATAAGTAATACAAAAAAGAAATATAAAAAGGATGAAGAAAGTTTTAAAAAACAATATTTTACAAATATTTTTATTCAGTAGTGGTACAGAAATCATTCATATAGATAATGTGATTGTATGCTTCCTTGGTTGCTAAAAATCTCAATTTAAGATTTACTGTCAGTTCAGTTTATTTCAGTCCTGGTCTTGACGACTGCCATACTGAAAAAACACTCCCTTTAAGGAGGGAGTGTAGCTGGGGCATGATTGGCCATAAGTAGATTCAGAAAGATATCTTCATTTTAAAAATTGTGGAGTTTTCCAAAAACGGTACTGGAAATCCACATACAAAGGACTGACGTTGAACACCCGCCTCACTGATCCCATATATAAAAGTTAACTCGATGGGTCATAGACCTAAATATAACTAAAGCAATACAATTTCTAGAAGAAAAATAGGAATGAATCTTTGTGACCTTGGATTAGGCAGTGGTTTCTTATATATGAAACTAAAAGCACAAACAACAACAACAAAAATACTAATAGGCTTCATCAAAATTGAAAACATTTGTGCTACAAATGATGCCATCAACAAAGTGAAAGACAACCCACAGGATGAGAGAAAATATTTGCAAATCATATATGAGAGACTTATATTCCAAATGTATGAAAATTATTACTACTCAATAGTAAAGGGACAGATAACCCAATTTTTTAAATGGGCAAAGTATTTGAATAGACATTTATCCAAAACAAATACTGTTGGCCAAAAAGTACATGAAAAGATGCCCAGCAGCATTATTCATTAGGGAAATGTGAATCCAAACAACAAGATACCCCTTCACATTCACCAGGCTCTAATAAATAAATTTTAAAAAAAAACAGGTAATAAAAAGTGTTGGTGAGGAGGCAGATAAATTGGAATCCTTATACACATCTGGTGCGAATGTAAACTGATGCAACCACTTTGAAAAACTGTTTCTCAAAATGTTAAACATAGACCCAGCAATTTTTCACCTAGGTATACACCCACAAGAAATGGAAATATATGTCCACTCGAAAACTTGTAGATGAATGTTCATAGCAGCATTAGTCACCATAGACAAAATGTAGAAACAATTCAAATGCCCATTAACTGATAAACAAAATGTGGTCTATCCATACAATGGAATATTATTCAGTGATGAAGAGAGATGGAGTACTGCTATATGCTGTCACATGAATACACCTTAAAAACATTATGCTAAGTGAAGGAAGCCAGGCACAAAGACCTCCTGGTGTATGATCCCATTTACATGAAACGGCAGGCAAATCCACAGAGACAGAAAAGAGATTAGAGGTTGCCAAGGACTGTGGGGAGGGGCATGGAGAGAGACTACTCACGGGCATTGAGTTTCTTTTTGGAGCGATGAGAACTGGACTCTTGTGATGGTTGCACAACCATGTGGCTGTAGTGAAATCACTGAATTGCACACTTTAAAGGGGTGAATTTTGCGGTATGTGAACTATAGCTCATAAAGCCTTTTTTTAAAAAATTTTTTATTGAAGAGGAACAAATATCTCTGTCCCCTCGTTATAATTTTTTTTTTTTTTTTTTTGCTGTACGCGGGCCTTTCACTGTTGTGGCCTCTCCCGTTGCGGAGCACAGGCTCCGGACGCGCAGGCTCAGCGGCCATGGCTCACAGGCCCAGCCGCTCCGCAGCACGTGGGATCTTCCCGGACCGGGGCACGAACCCACGTCCCCTGCATCGGCAGGCAGACTCTCAACCACTGCGCCACCAGGGAAGCCCCCCTTGTTATTCTTTAAGGAACTGGTCCCATCTTGTTTTCTCAGCTGGTTCCCACTCTCCATCCCTCCTCCCATGATCACTTTGTAGCTTAGATCCTGGTGCTCCTAAGATGTCAGGCCAGCTTGAAGCCTAGTGGACCCTAGGATTTGCCTGATCAGAGCTCTTAGAGCACAATTGATCTGGAACCTCCGCTTTCCATGCCTTTTGAAGCACTCAGAATGTGTTTGCTGTTTATCCTCTTCTATTTTGTGTGTATATGAAAACACATCTGATACGTGTGATGTTGCTTTTTTTTTTTTTTTCAGATTATTTCCATTCTTATTGGTATCTTGTACCAGCCCTGAGACATATGTCAGGCAGGCAGTAGTACTCAAGCCTTAGGATAGGATTTATTCAGTCTTCTGGCTTATAATATATAAAGCCAGGCCCCAGGCCCAAGGGTCTACTTCCTAATTGCATACTGTTTCCACTGTCTGTCTTTTGAATGGTTCATCTTAACCTTTTATAAAAGTGGCATTTACAGTTTGGAGCAATATTCACTCTATTAGGCTCCTGTTGACCTACATCAGGTTCAGTTTTCTATTTTAATCACCTGTTAAATGACACCAAGTCAAATGTTTCATAAAAATGTTGTCTCAGTCCCTGGAATTTGACCAATATTACTTATTGCCACAAAGTAGATGAAACTTGGCCACTGTTGACAAAAAAATTAATCAATAGTCTATCTAAAGGAGAAGTAGAGAATTTTATTTGAGCAGATCTAAAAGATTATAACCCAGGAGACAGTCTTTCAAAAAACTCTGAGGACTGTTCTCCTTGTTAGAAGTCAAAGGTACTTCATTGATACAAAGGTACCTCAAGGGAATTTTCTGGTGGTCCAGTGGTTAGGACTCCGTGCTTTCACTGCCGAGAGCTTGGGTTCAATCCCTGGTTAGGGAACTAAGATCCCACAGGCTGCCTGGCACGGCCAAAAAAAAAAAAACACCACAAAGCTACTTCAAAATACACATTTTTGAGGCAAAAGATTGTACATCAAAATGACACACATTTTTACATAAGGTTCACCAAAAACACATAGTCTAAGTCTGCACATACAAAGCAAGCAGTAGGTCACCACAACCCCTTACAGAATTAGGAGAGAATGTTATCTTCCAAGGAGTTACACTGCTGACGTCAGAAGAAAGGGAAAAAAAATTGATCTTTATGGTGGAGCCAGCATTCCCACCTTTGGGGAGGTCAAGTTAATGTATAATGCACACTGCATATTAGGGAGCGCTCAATACAGAGCAGGGAATGTTATGTTTCCATATTCTTGTCCTGCCTTAAAACGTAAATTTTATTCCATCACCATGTATTTTAGGGATGTGGAAGTTAAATTGTTCTTTATGGTACTTAGGTGTATGCTGTTATTACTTCTCGTTCTCTGAATTGGATAACCTTCTGTATGCCTTCAATCACCTATCTGGTAGGAGAGATCCGCTGGTCTTATTTGGGGTAGCCCCCTTCTCCCTGGGGCAGTACAAGAGTACCAGAGTCTTCTCTAGCCTGGAACACTTGAGGAAGGGATCTCTAATCATCTGTCCACCCGACCACCACCTATATGGTCCTTTGGAGGCAAACAACTCTCAAACAGTCCCATTGAAGCTTGGGCACAGGGAATGTTTCAGAGACTGGAAACCTTGGGACCCAGCACCCAGTCCTACTGGGTGTTCCATTCCCAGCCGTATTCCCGTGGGGTGCTGATCACTGTTACTCCACGACCTGCAGACACAGGTCTCTGCCATCTGAAGGGAATTCCTCAAAACTGTCTCTGATTGCTGGGCTGGCCCATGTCTTCCTGTCCACTCCTTGGAGCCCCTCCCTGCCTGAAGCTGCTCTTTAAAGTAAAGGAAATGAATGGGCTTCCCTGACGCTGTAAAAGAAGCCCCAGTTGGAGGCTGTCTTTTAGGTACTCGGCAGCTACTGCTTTTGGTCCTTCATCACTTTGGCTGTCAAGCTTCTGAAATAAGAAGCGCAAAGACATGGCTGCCTTCCGGAGGGGGAGGAGATCAGCAGCTATTTCAATCTGTACTTAATATCCCAAAATACCACTGAAATAGTTCCTAGTCAGAGAGTACTTAGAACAGTTCCCGGCATTTACCGGTGTTAAATAAATTCTTTTAGGTGTGTTCTCATGAGGTGAGCAAAGACAAACCTAGAGTAAGTTACTTTCTGCCTTTATACTGTAGAAATCTTCTGCAGACATCTTAAATTCCTTCCAAAAGGGAACAGATCCCAACTTCAGATACACATACTGTGACCTGGAGCAAGTCATTCCATAGTCCACTCACAAGACAGATGGTTTTCTGTTTCAGATTTGTAAATACTCTTGCTGAGAGCTTCAGTGTCACAATGGGTGAGGAAATTTATGAAAACGTCACCAGTCACAATGCCAGCGAATATCATTTTTTCTCTTCTGGCAGGTAAGTACCTGTAGTGGACACTTTGCTCCCAAGTTCAAGGGTTTCAAGTCTTTTCCTTTAAATAATACATTGAAACTTTCAATACCAAGAACGTTAATTTATATTAATCTTCCTTTTCATAGAAAGAGCTTCACAGTAAACTCATCAGAGATTGCACAACACTGTGGAAATGAGTTCGAAACATCCTACCTTGAATTTGGTAGTGCGTATACCTATGTAATCACAAGGAAGGTTAGTAACTCATTGCACTGAATCAGAAGTTCCACTCAAAGTTTATTGATATGAGTCCTTGAAAACAGGACATAGTAATGATTTAACAGAGTGATATTAGGATCTGTATTTTAAACGAATTTAGAATTAATTCAGTTCACCACTAATTCTGTGGTTTATCATTGCCTTAAGTTCACCTTTAGAATAAAATTAAACAGACTGACCTGCTCTAATCGTTCACATTGACCACTGTCCTCATAGACTGTCAACATGGACCTTGGAAGCTTTTCGTTCAAAGAGCTGGCAATGTTTTCAACAAATCTGACTTCCAATCTGCTCTCTTATTTAAGAATAAAAAGCTAGTGAACATATTTTCAAATCCTACCAAGTCCATCCCATCCCAAGGATAAAATGCAGTTTTGCATATTTACATTTAAAATGTGTGCTTTCTGGAAGATCCTTTGGTGTAACCCTGAAGGTCCAAATTCAGTTTGCCTGTCTGAGCAATTTTTATTCTGGAAGCAGTCTCGCTTTTCATTTCTTCTTCTTGCTTTTGCCTTACTGGTTTAGGATAACGGCTGCCTCGAACCGATAGTAGTTGAAGATATTTCCCCGAACACAGTCAGCATGGCCCTGCAAATCCCCCAGTACTTCCTCCTCACCTGCGGCGAGGTGGTTTTCTCCGTCACGGGATTGGAGTTCTCATATTCTCAGGTTTCCTATCTGTCGTTCTGTACACCCCTCTCCTACAACCCTGCCTTCAAATAATGCTGCTGGGACTTAGTTAAAAGCTGGGGTAGCCATGTATTTACAGTGTAAAAAAAATTCTAGAAAGCATTATGGTAGGTTCTACCAAACAAGGTTTTAGAAATTACCAAGTCTTATTTACTGAATAAGAATATTACCGTTTAGGGAATTCCCTGGCGGTCCAGTGGTTAGGACTCCATGCTTTCACTGCCGAGAGCACAGGTTCAATCCCTGGTCGGGGAACTGAGATCCTGCAAGCCACACGGCGTGGCCAAAAAAAAAAAAAAAAAAAGGAATATTACAATTTAGCATCATGAGTGTCCATATATAGGTATCTGAATTCCCAGTCACATGCTAGAGATTTGGGGTCCTAAGTAGGAAAAACTACATTAACGACCATTACCAGGGTTGTGATGGTCAGTGGATCCCACGTTCTGAAACAACCT
Organism: Pseudorca crassidens; assembly: GCF_039906515.1. NCBI lineage: Eukaryota > Metazoa > Chordata > Mammalia > Artiodactyla > Delphinidae > Pseudorca > Pseudorca crassidens. Next base: position 12,619,025 of record NC_090313.1, read on the forward strand.
GTTCATAGCAGGCTCATGCATAGGTCTGTGTCCTCATTATTTTTAAGGTTCACTCGAGGTCTCTTTGTAGCTCCCAGTAAACACACTGATTAAGGCCTAGCTTTTATTTTATTTATTATTATTATTTATTTATTTATTTTTGCGGTACGCGGGCCTTTCACTGTTGTGGCCTCTCCCGTCGCGGAGCACAGGCTCCGGACGTGCAGGCCCAGCGGCCATGGCTCACGGGCCCAGCCGCTCCGCGGCATGTGGGATCTTCCCGGACCGAGGCACGAACCCGTGTCCCCTGCATCGGCAGGCGGACTCTCAACCACTGCGCCACCAGGGAAGCCCAAGGCCTAGCTTTTAAAAGTTAAAAAGTAGTATTGCTTTTGTGACTATTAGACTAATGAGGCACATTTTGCTGATACCTAAATTAGAGCTTAGGTTCTAAACTATTTTATCAAAATACAGTGACAGTCGTCCTAAGCCCAGCGTGCCTAATACCTTCAAGTTTTGCAGTAAAGATGGTAAACATGAGCTGGGTAATCCCTTTCTGCGATGACCTCACAGTCTAGTTAAGGATAGGACTGTAACACAGGTGACAAGAGTTCTAAGAGAAGTTTTGGTGACATAGCAGGGAAGCTCCCCAAAGAGCAAGGTGACAGCGCAGAGAGCAGCCTCCATTTGGGGGGAAGGAGAGGTTGGACTGGATGGCTTTGTCTGAAAATTCTTCTGTAGAAGCAGAATCGGTTCACCTATAGATTCGTCCATTTCATTAAGATGAGAGCTTTGCAAGCATGTGGAGAGTGAAAAACAAAGGATTCTTGTGTGTTCATACCACAGGAGCATTTGGGATGTCTTGTTATCCAAGTGATAATCCTTTTTGCATTTAGACCAGCCTGACTCTTAATGTGCATTTTGGGGGTAGACGGCCTAATTAAGGGAGTCCGTGAGTTAGCTGTGTTCCGCTCTGCGGTTGACGTCTACATCGGGACTCACTCTGTTTCGTTTCCTCAGGCTCCTTCCAACATGAAGTCAGTGCTTCAAGCAGGGTGGCTGTTGACAGTGGCAGCTGGCAACTTCATTGTCCTTATCGTAGCAGGAGCGGGCTCGTTCAGCGAACAGGTACTGGTGCAGACAGAGATCGCGCGTACCTCTGTCTTCTCACCTGTTAATCGTCATCGCGACGACCCTCCCTAGCTGTCTGTATATACACGTGGTCCTCTTGGCTAATGGCTGAGGAGAACTGCCAGACCAACCAGACAGGGCAGATACAAAAAGGCCTTATGGCCAAGTGCGTGCTGATGCTTCTTATTTCTACTTGGAAAATAACCAGATGTAACCAGATGGGGTTAACATACCTACACGCTCATATGGTTTTACTACCAAAGGAAACATCTTTCCTGGCCTCAGTGAATGCGGCTCAGTGGCCCCAAAGCAGGCGTGTTATCCAGAAAGTTTCACAGTACCTAAAGTTAAAGCCATCCTAAAGGTTGTCGTAATTTTTCCCATTAAAATAAAATGAGGGCTTTTCTGGTTCTGGAACTCTCCTTCAGCACTCAGAATCTCTGCCTCATGAGGGAGCTGTCCCTTTACCCCATCAGACTCATTACTTCCCCCACCAGGTCCCATCAGAGCCTGTGCTAATCCTGCATGCTCATGACCTCAACGTTTTGCCGAAAGATAACATGGGGGTCTTACCTGAGAACACTTCAGCACATTCTTTTTCCCTCAAGAGTACTCTGCCTGGTGTGCTCTGGGTCCCCATCCTTCCAGGGGCCAGCTATTTGTCTTAAGACTCGGGTTTTTCGGAAATTTTGTCTCATCTTCTTAAAGTCCTGGGTGTCTGCACTCCAGAGCCGTTCCAAGAACGTGACTGTTACATTGGGCATTCAAGAAAAGCTGGCCATTCTGTATCTGTGGCAGTAGCTACCAGTTTCCCCTAACAACTTCATTTCCAACACCTTCGATCTGGATGTCTCTAGAAAACACACCCGCGATATATACATTCCCATAACCTGTATTGTTTTTGTTTCTTTCCTTGCTCCAACTTCAATTCCTTCAAAGTGGGCCGAGTATGTTCTGTTTGCGGGGTTGCTTCTGGTCGTCAGCGTAATATTTGCCGTCATGGCCCGATTCTATACGTACGTCAGTCCAGCAGAGATTGAAGCTCAGTTTGATACGGATGAAAAGAAAAAGTACCCGGAAGAGAGTAACCCATATCCCAAGTTGGACTCCGACTTACAGACACAGCTGTGAATATCAAGAAGCAAGTGGAGGACAGATTGGGCCCAGGATGTGCCCAGGTGTCTGTCCCCTGGGGGCAGGACACTCTGTTGTATGGCCGCTGATGGGGAAGACTTCAGAACTGTGAAACAAACCAAGAAAGCTGTTCTCTAAGCAGCCAGCAATGAACCTAGCACTCTAAAAGAAGTCCTTGTGTTTGTTTGTTTTTCAGAGGAGTCTTATTTAAAGCGCGCGCACACACACACACACACACACACACACACACTTTCACAACACTGAGTCCACACCCTGCATTTAACTCCTTTCCTAACACACGAAGTTATTTTGGCCTAACTTGAATTTTTGAACCGGTGGCAAAGTTCCATATTGTTTGCATTCAAACACTCTATGGAAACAATGTTAAATGAGGCAAAAAGTGACTGTTCAGGCTTTAGAATGGTACACCATAAGGACTGGCTAGTAGGAACTGGTAACTTTACTTTCTGTTTTTAGTTTTGTCTTTCCAGTCCCTACCTCTTTTTAAATTATGTCTAACTCAAAAAACTACTCAGGTAAAGGCAAGTCATGATTTTTAGAGTTTCAATGGTATGAAATAAATTCTCATTCTTAAGAGTAAGTGTCTGTGTATTTGGGTGGGGGCAGAGTAAGAAATCCTTAACATTTCCTTTCCTGATTATAAAAGCTGTGCCCGCTCATTCAAATTTCCTCAGAAGGTGATAAAAGCATGAACAAAGCAAGACCCACATACAGTAAATTCCAGGAACATGAACTATCAAAGTTTGTTTCCTGCTTTTCTCGGGGTTATCTGTGGCCACACTGCTCTTTTCTACTAGGAGCTTCCCGTGTGCATATATTTGTACCATCTCAAAGTGTTTTTCTCAATACTCGTGAGCATTTTTCTACTTGAATAAAAATCGTTCCAAAATATTATGAACACTTCCTGCCAAATTCATCCTATAGATATTTATCATATAACCATTCCCAGGTATCAGACTCAGAACGAGTCCGCTTTGGCACTCTTGGAAAAACGAGCAACAGTTCTTAGACAGACGTGTGCACAGTTCTGAATGTGGAAACTGGTTCCTGGGTTAGGAGCTTGGATCTCTAAGATGCTTCATGCACAAGCTTGTCATTGCAGTGCGGAGACGGAATGAAACAGAGAAACAAAGTCTAGAGTGAGAAACGCAAATGTAATGATCAAAGCTTGCTGAGGACCTTTTCTACCCTTTGGATCAAGTCCTCATTCCTTAACTGTTTCTTCTGTGGATATGTCACCTTTCTCTCTGATCTACCAACTTCTTCTAGTTCCTGGAATGCAATGGGTTCTCACTTCTAGTCAAAGGCAAAAGAAAAATCAGGTCTTGAGACACTTATTTTCTACCCACCCCTCGCCCACGCACTCCTCCTGGCAAAATGCTCTTCATATTCAGGATCCAGGCCGCTTCCTCCAACGGTTTTCCTGTTCCCCAGTTTCGTTACCAAATTAAGTTGCATGGTCCCTGTTTGAGACCTAGCCCAGCTGGGTTCAAGAAGGCAAATAACAAAACTGAAGCTGAGATGGACACAGCACAAGCTTTATTCATGGGCCAAAGAATGGAGAAACAGGAGGTAAGTTCACAGATCAACTTCTCACCCATCTGGTGAGAGGGATTTAATTTTAGAGTCAAGACGAAGGGAGGAGGAGTGAGGCTAATGACGGGAGGCATATGCATTAGTCTTTTAGCGCTTTTTCCGAGGGAGTGGAGCGCCACCGCGTTTATCCTTTTTTGGTCCTTGATGTCCGGTCATGGCCTTTGGTAGGTGTGTGTCATTTGATATGCTAATGTAGTAAAATCACTGTATAATGAGACTCAGGGTCTGTTGGAGGTCAGATTCGATTCGGGCCACCATCTTGGTCCCAGCTGGTTCCATCTGGGTTTGTTTTTTTAATTAATTGATTTATTTATGGCTGCGTTGGGTCTTCATTGCGGTGCGCAGGCTTCTCATTACGGTGGCTTCTCTTGTTGCGGAGCACAGGCTCTAGGTGTGCGGGGTTCAGTAGTTGTGGCACGCCAGCTCAGTAGTTGTGGCTCGCGAGCTCTAGAGTGCAGGCTCAGTAGTTGTGGCGCACGGGCTTAGTTGCTCCGCAGCATGTGGGATCTTCCCGGACCAGGGCTCGAACCCCTGTCCCCTGCATTGGCAGGCAGATTCTTAACCACTGCGCCACCAGGGAAGTTCCCATCTGGGTTTTTTTGTTTGTAGCTTCCTTTCTTATCTCTGGACCCTTTAACTTAAAGATTTATGTTCACTCCTGCTAAAGGTAGGGGTTGGCAGGTTTTGAGCAGAGACCTGGAGCAGCTCTGGCAACAGTCTGGCTGTCTCTCCTCTGCACTCCTGTCTCGCACCCCCGGTGTGTTGTGACTCTCCAGCTTTCCGTGGGCCGGAAGCTCTCTGCATGTATCCTGTGATCCACTTAATTTCCGGAAGGTGGTTGGCCTCTTTGTGTTAAATAACAATTTAAAATCTCTTGGACCATGAGGGGTGAGATGGAAGAGGCTGAGGACTGAACCTTGAGCAGCGATTTGAATGCGCCTCGGTGACAAGGTCTAGTGTGAAAGACTCGCTATAAGGGACTATGGATTTTGCCTCTCTGGTCATTTCTACCCTCTAACTTACACAGTATGCCTTTGATGGAGGAAAACAACAGTCCCGGTGATGAGCTCTCAGCTCCATTACCCCACTCTCGTCAATAATCCAAAGAGAACTCATCCTAAATTCTCAAAATATATTCTGGTCCTAACACTTCTTACAGCCGCTGGGTAACACGGGGCAACTCTTCACCTTTCAAATCTCATTTTCCTCTCCTACAAAACAAAGAGAACACGAGACAATGTGAAGTCTCTAAAATCCTCTGTTTGAGGGTACCTGGCACACACCAGGCTTCCAAATGTTGAATGAAGACCTGCCCCTCGATCGACGACGACATTAATATTGAGTATGCTTTGCAGTTGGACGAAAACATTAACTCAGTGTTAATGTGACCTCCACTGGCCTTTAAAGGATAAGAGGGGGGACGGGGGGCATCAGGGCACTTTGATCATCAGGGGTGAGTTTTCAGAGTGATCTTCCCTCTAATCTTCCCATTTCTTCCAAACGTAATCAAGACTGATGGGTGCGACCATGGGGGTTCTAGACAAAAGACTTTGGACAGTGGTAAGTGTCATGGGGCAGGAGTGGCCAAGGGGGACGCATGGGGCCAGATCCACAACCTCTGGTCTTCTGCCTTTTCCTTGGCCCCCATTTTTTTGTGCTTTACACCTTTCTCTAAGTTGCTGATCAGTGTTTAATCAAAATAATTCACTGACTTGAACATGGGCTGAGTGTTGAAGTACGATCCTACATGGGTTGGGGAGAGTATCTGGAATGGAAATGCTTTCGTTGTACATAGCAGGATTTCATTGTTTATACCTAAAAGCCAGAATAGTTTTTGGGGTTTTTGTTTTGTTGTTTTTTTAAATTTTTATTTTATGTTGGAGTATAGGTGATTTACAATATTGTGTTAGTTTCAGGTGTACAGCAAATTAATTCAGTTATACATATACATATATCTATTCTTTTTCAGATTCTTTTCCCATTTAGGTCATTACGGAATACTGAATAGAGTTCCCTGTGCTGTACGATAAGTCCCTGTTGATTATGTATTTTATATATACTAGTGTATATGTTAATCCCAAACATCTAATTTATCCCTCCTCCCCTTTCCGCTTTGGTAACCATAAGTTTGTTTTCTATGTCTGTGAGTCTGTTTCTGTTTTGTAAATAAGTTCATTTGTATCATTATTTTAGATTCCACATATAAGTGATATCATATGATATTTGTCTTTCTTTGTCTGACTTACTTCACTTAGTATGATAATCTCCAGGTCTATCCATGTTGCTGCACATGGCATTATTTCATTCTTTTTATGGCTGAGTAATATTCCATTGTACCATCTTCTTTATCCATTCTTCTGTCAATGGGCATTTAGGTTGCTTCCATGTCCTGGCTATTGTAAATAGAGCTGCAACGAACATTTTGGTACATGACTCTTTTTGAATTATGATTTTCTCAGGGTGTATGCCCAGTAGTGGGATTGCTGGATCACATGCTAGCTGTATTTTTAGGTTTTGAGGAACCTCCATACTGTTCTCCATAGTGGCTGCACCAATTTACATTTGCACCAACAGTGTAGGAGGGTTTCCTTCTCTCCACACCCTCTCCAGCATTTATTGTTTGTAGACGTTTTGATGCAGAATATTTTGGACAGTGGTTATAATGTCCACATGAATCTTATTGGCCTATTCTTGTTTTGTTTCCACGTGTCTCCATAATTTTTTTTTTCATTTTGTGGATGTTCTTTATTTCTTTCAGGGTACTAACATTTATTTTGCATCTATTTTAGACTTTATAAAGTTACTTTATTAAATGCATCTTCCAGTTTAATTTTTGTTGACCATTTTAGCCATAGATTTTTGTCATGCATTCTGGACTACTTCTGCAGCTTCATTTTTTTTTTTTTTATAAATTTATTTATTTTTGGCTGTGCTGGGTCTTCGTTGCTGCATGCAGGCTTTCTCTAGTTGCAGCGAGCGGGGGTACTCTTCTTTTTGTTGCGGTGCACGGGCTTCTCATTGCGGTGGCTTCTCTTGTTGCGGAGCATGGGCTCTAGGTGCGTGGGCTTCAGTAGTTGCAGCACATGGGCTCAGTAGTTGTGGTGCAAGGGCTTCGTTGCTCCGCGGCATGTGGGATCTTCCTGGGCCAGGGCTCAAACCCGTGCTCCTGCATTAGCAGGTGGATTCTTAATCACTGCGCCACCAGGGAAGTCCTGCATTTTTTTTAATGACAAATAGAAGTAGTTAACACTTATTGGACACTGAATATGGGCAGACAACATGTGAAGCACTTTACTGTGTCATGTTTACAAGCATGTGGTCCTTGCAATAGCCCTATAATTTAGATTCCTGTTATTATTCCCATTCCACAGAGCAGAAAACAGGCACAGAGAAACCAAGTAATCTGCCTCAGGTCACATCTACCATCTGGCTTAAGAACCCAGGCTACCAGCCACTACACCAGCCTGCCTCTCACTGCCAATGGTTACTGGACAGTATGGATTAACTGAATTTAATCCTTATAACAATAATAAAGAAGGTGTTATTACCCCCATTTTAGAGATGAGAGAACTGAGGAATAACCAGCTTAAGTAACTTGCCCACAGCCATATACCCAACAGTTGGCCAAGCCAGGATGTGAACCCAAGCATGTCTGAGCGGGGAGAAGTACCTCTCTTCTAATCACCAGGCTGTACTGTCTTTTTTCACGAAGTCAAATGCAGACATGTGATGGCAGGAGTGATGTACCAGGGACAAGGACAAAGGGCGCACTGGGGGGCCTCAGAGAAGCACGATCCACCCGAAATCCAGGTGGACACCCCAGGGCTGGCCTAGATGGGCAAGAGGGGCCATGTGTAGGGAGGAGAGGCTGGTAAACCCTGCTCTCAAAGGATGAAACAGAACAGATTAAACACAGTTACCATCTTAGAGGGATCCAGGACCTCCTGTAAAGACCTTGTGACGTTCTGGAAACACTGGAACGCCCTCCCCCGTGGATCTGGGTTTTGCACGCCCCCGTGGCCAGTGGGAGTCCTGGCGTTGGCGCCTCCGAGGTCATGGTGCTCAGCTCTGAAGCTCGCCATGCAGGGGCCAGGGTCTCACATGAGGGGCAGCCGGCTTGGGAGGCAGGGGTAGGGGTGGGCTACAAAGGAGGAGTGGCCAGCAAGTCACAGCAGGGGCCACAGACAGCGGGCAAGCTGTCTGGTTTCCTTTCTCACTGTGGTAAAACACATGGGACAAAGTTCACCGCGAACCATTTTGAAGTCTCCAGAGTCCAGAGGCATTAAGAGCATCCACTCGGCTACGCAGCCCTCACCACCGGCCGCTCCAGAGCTTTTATCATCTTGCAAAACTGAAACTTCACCCTCATTAAACACTACCTCCCCACTCCCTGCTCCTCCCAGAGGCCTCCAGCAGTTCCCCTTCCACTCACCTCCATCCTGTGACGTCGGAGGCCTTTCAGGCTTCCCGGAGAAGCCCTGAGTGTCTGGGGCCTCCAGCTCACACCTGATCAAAAGCGATAAACAGGAGAGAGCCTGGGCCGCCCGGGGCTCCGAGGTGTGTCCGTGGGGACACAGCCCACCTCCAGCCCCTGCAGCCTGACCACGGAGCGTCTGTCCCCCCTTCCCAAATCCTCCTGACCTCTGACCACTCAGAGCCTCCAGGGTTTTTATTTTCTGGAATGTCTGGCTTGTTCTAAGGAGACTTGGAGGCTCCACAGATGTGTTTAAAGACTCATAAGGAGCAGGAGCCGGATCTGTAAGGTTGCTGTTCTGGTGCCCTTGAAACAGAGACCCTTGCACGTTTTTTTTGTTGTTGTTGTTTTTTCTAATATTTTCCAGTTGTTTTTTTTCTTTTAATTTAAAAAATAATTTTTGGCCACACCGCGCAGCCTGTGGGATTTTAGTTCCCTGACTAGGAATCGAACCCTAGCCCTCGGCAGTGAGAGCGCAGAGCCCTAACCACCGGATCACCAGGGAATTCCTGAGAGCCTTGCATTTCTTAAGGTGGCAGGTCCCGGAGGCCAGTGAGGGGCCCTAAGAGCTTTTGCTGTGTGCAAGTCCTGCCTTAAGTGCTGAATGAAGAAAGTGCTTCCCTTAACAGTTTCCGTTCCATACGTGGCTCCTAAAGCAGTCTCTGCCCCCATCACCACAGGGAAGAGGAGGGAGGTGCAGGCCGTCTCTCACAGAACTCGCTGTGTAAGGCTTCCCAGCTCTGCAGTTACCAGCAAAAGGTGCCGAGAGCCCCTCCTGAAACTGTACCTTTGGGCAGAGATGACATTCTCAGCTGCCCCATGCTGTTCAACGGATTTCAGTCTTGGTGAGACTAACCTTCAATGAGTCATCAGTCTTACCTGGATCCTTGGTTTGGCTTACAAACCTCCAAAGAATTCTTAATATATCCCACTCAGCTACTAACAGTCACAACCCATGTGTGTCCAATAAGTATTAAGGCCCTACAGCAGGCAGCCCAGGCAGGAGGGAGGGAGCCCTCATGATGGAATTAGTGCCCTTAGAAGAAGTGAGAGCTCTCTCCCTCTCCCCACTGCTACCCCCTCTTTCCCTCCCTCACCCCTCCACCCCCAGGCAGCCGTCTGCAAGCCAGCAAGAGAGGCCTCACCAGAAACCAACCCTGATAGCATCTTGATCTTGGACCTCCAGCCTCCAGAACTGTAAGAAAATTAATTCCTGTTGTTTAAGCCACTGAGTCTGTGGCATTTTGTTAAGGCAGCCCAAACTGGCTAATACGGGGTCCAACCGTCCCTGTTTGTCAGGGACTGAGGGAGTTCCCAGGACAGTCCTGGGCAAACTGGGATGAGTTGGTCAGCCTAATTTAGAAGACAATGTATGTGCAGTGCTTGGGCTTCCTATAGTGCATGGCAAGTAGTAAGTGCTCTATAAACACTCACAATTATTATTTCATTCCTTCAACAACAATTATTTAGTAAGCACTTGCTCTGTGCTCAATGCAGTTTATTTTATTTTATTTTTTATAAATTTATTTTATTTTTGGCTGCATTGGGTCTTCGTTGCTACGCGCGGGCTTTCTCTAGTTGTGGCGAGCAGGGGCTACTCCTTGTTGCGGTGCACGGGCTTCTCATTGTGGTGGCTTCTCTTGTTGAGGAGCATGGGCTCTAGGCACGCGGGCTTCAGTAGTTGTAGCATGTGGGCTCAGTAGCTGTGGCTCGCAGGCTCTAGAGCACAGGCTCAGTAGTTGTGGCGCACGGGCTTAGTTGCTCCACGGCATGTGGGGTCTTCCCGGACCAGGGCTCGAACCCCTGTCCCCTGCATTGGCAGGCGGATTCTTAACCACTGCGCCACCAGGGAAGCCCTCAATGCAGTTTAGTACACTAAGGGTACAAAACGGATAAAGCCTCCCCTTGTGGAGTTGGCAAGCATTTATTGAGTACCCAGACCAGATCGCCAGGGTCTAGCTGTGAAGAGTTTATGTAGGGATGTGTCAGAATGGGAGGACAAAGTTTGGGCAGGGAATGGCCCTCCATTGCTTCTCTCTGCTCTTCCCCAGCAGAAGCCACCAATCGAGGCAGTCACCTCGGTTGCTTCCTGTTTCTAAAAAACAGAAGCCCGAGAACCTGGGTAGCACCAGGGCCTGGTTAAATGACCACAGGTGTTTTGCCCAATGGCCCTGGGCAAGCCCAGCCCCCAACTTTCCTTTTGACTAAGCAAAGACATCGCAAACTGCTCCCCTGGAAGTTCCCCAGTGTGGCCACGAGATGGCAGAAGAGAACATCCTTGGGAAAACTTGCCACAACATGCCAACAAAAGGCTTTTGTAAATGTCATAATTACCTTATTCGGAATTTTTCATGAATGCACATCAGAAGGCCTCATCATACACTGCGTATTTTTTTCTGGAAGTTCCAATCTTGGGACTGGCATTAGTGGACTCTATTCTATCTGGGACTCAGGTATAAATTCCAGCAGGGGTCGCTGTTCCTTGGGATGACACCAGGCAGCAGGTAGAAGCAACAGCCTTTGTGTGAATTGGGAAAGAAACACATTTATCAAGCACTTCCTACAAGCCAGAGTGTGCATTATCTAATGCACATCCTCATCCACTCACTTAATTGTACACTAAATATTTATTAAGCTTCTCGTGGTTTCCAGGCACTGATACAGACCATGTAAACTAATAAATATATAATAGTGTCAGGTGTTGATAAATGCTATGAAACAAAAAATAAACAGAGTAAGGGGTGAAGGCTGGTATTTTAGAAGGAGTGGCCCAGGAGGGCCTCTCTGAAGAGGTGACATTTGAGCAGAGACATGCATGGAGTAAGGGAGCGAGATGGGGAAGAAACATTCTGGAAGGGGTCCTAACAAGGGCGGATGCCTGAGATGGGAATATGGTTCGTGTGTCTAATAACAGCAAAGAGGCTCCCGTGTCTGGAGTGTGGTGAGCAAGGGGTGAGGGAGAGGTGACCCGGACTGATCGTGTAGGGCCTTGGGGGCCAAGATAAGACTTTGGGTTCTCTCCTGTGCGTGTTGAGAAGCTGTCAGACAGTGGTTCTCAATGCGGGCTCCCCTCAGAATCATCTGAGGGGCTCTGATCCCAACGCCTGGGCCTCCCTAGACCCAGAATCAGAACTCTGGGGTTGCAGCCTGGGCATCTGTTGTTTTCTAAACGCGCCAGGGATTATTAGAAGCCACAGCATTCGATATCGTGTGAGAGCACAATAGAAACTGCAAAAGCACGGCGCAAACACTGTGATTCGCGATAACGTGTGCCTTTCGGGAACAACTCTGGGTCTAGTAAGTGTGCGGAAGCATGACGTGGGTCACTGAGCACAGCTCTTTAATGCTATGAACTTTTTAAGTTGGAACCCCTATCTCCCATCAACAGCAGTGAATCTTTCCTGGGGAAAATGAAATTCCTAAAGCATCGTGAGTCATTAGAAGCTATGATGACCAGCATAAGAAATAGGATGATACAGGTAAAATACAGGCATGTCTCTGCTTCTATAAACTTGTCAGGTATGTTTAGATGTAAACTAACCAAGGCAAGGTTTGGATTTCCTCGGTGCTGTTGTTCAAACAAGCATAATGAGATGCTGGTGGTCACGTCTCCGGAAACAGCAAAACTCCTCTCACATCCTCTCCCTTCCTCTGGGTCCTTTGTTTTCTTGTTCTGTTCACATCTGCATGTGCCCTGCTGAAGGCCTCTGTGGAAATGAGAATGCTCATTTTATTGAGCAAACATGTGTTGACTTTGATTCGAGAAAAAAATGTGTTGGGAGTTTCTTAAGAACATCCCCAGTGGTGCCTGGAATGCCCGGCAGAAGCATGTATAATTTTTAGATCATTTTCTCAAGCAAGGTGTGCCAGCCGAGGCCTCTGTGCCTTACCTTCGACATATCAGCACCTCCACACAGAGGAACTTTGAATATTACAAACAACTGCCCTGCTTGGACCCCATTTTGTTGCAAACTTAAGTAAGATGGGATTCCTTCCTGGCCTGAGTTGGGGTCCCCATCTCTGCCCTGAGAAGATTACCAGCAGTTTGGAACATTGCCTCCATTCGCTGGAACTCTTTCCAGGAGTTCTACGGAACCCTGCCAGCCTCTCTTCTGGACGATCCTCCTTCCTGACCCCACTCCTCCAATCACTGGGCAGCAAAATCCACCCTGGGGCCAAGAAGCCATAGACGTAGATGTTGAAACTGACGTTTCCCACCTTCAGCATAAAAATCAGTTAGGTGTGGCATTTAGCAGTGATGAAGTGCCTGTGAAGCCTTTTGACTGGTCTTTGAAATTTCTGACTGCAATTTAAAAATAAATCAAAGAATGCTAGACCCTAAACAATGTGGTTTGGGCAGCAGAGATAGGAAACAGCACTGCACTAACCCTTCCTTTGTTCTTCTCCAGTGAGTGGTGGTGTGAAGCTTTCAGATTATGCTTCCCTTAATCAATAGCTTGGCAAAATTGTGTGCAGAGTGGCTGGTCACCTGCTACCTCAAGTTTATTTTTACAAGGTAGAGGTAAGGCACCCAGTAAGCTTCTCGCTAGAGATTTGATTGCATGAAATCTACCCACACCCACCTGAGTCAAAATAATTGTTCGAACCCAATCCATCTTGAATACTCTGTATTAATGTAGTATATTTTTTAATTAGTCTTTTAAAAATCAAATCAGTACATGCAAAGTCTAGAAAGGCAAAGATCTCTACAAGACTTGTTTGGAGAAATAGTCCGCCGTTTTCCCTCCCCTGGCCGATCCCCACTCCTTAGAGGTACCACTGTTGCAAACAATCTGATGGTTTATCTCCAAGTGGCATGCTTATATAACTACTTGTTGGTTTCTCAGTTCTCAACTTTATATATTAACTGCCTACTGTAGACAATGAGAATTCAGCTCTTCCTCACACCCCCCCCTGCCATTCACATCGGCTGCAAATGTGCACTTGTATTGGGGGGAGGGTGTTCCCATCCACTCAGTACAGCTTTATAGTGACTTTAGTTAGATTAATATTCACTGTCACATTGTTATGCTCATGTAAGTGCTGTTTTCACGTAAGCTACGTAGTGTACTAAGATTAGCTTTTCCTTCTCTGCAGATACTGTACTTTGGTTTCCCTGGAGTTACTTACTCTTTTAAAAATTTGCTTACTCTTCTATATATTTTTACTAATTCAGCCTCCAAATCTTCCTTGGTTTAGTAAATATCCTCTCAGTATGATCAAATACACTAAATGTTCTATTGATTTCGTCATCTAAAAGAGGTTTCTTCTGGAGCCTTCTGAAGGACTCCAATCTGGAAGCCAGAAAGAGCCTTTTAAAAGTATCCTGGGGTCCCCTTCACCTCTCTGCTTTGTCACCTCCTGTCACCTTCTGTATCCCATGTCATCTTTTTTCTTGATTCTTTCCTTTTTTCTTCTTCTTTTTTTTTTTTTTTCTGATGGGGCACTTTTCTGTAGTAGCTTGCTGAGAAATGAAACATGGGAGGTAAATTTTTTCTAGGGTCTTGAATGTCTGAAAACGTTTTTATTCTACTTTCCCATTTGATCGACACTTAGCTGGGTGTAGAATTCCAGCTGGAAGCCATTTTCCTTGGGAACTTTGAAAGCATCCCTCCACTGACTTTGAGCTTTCAATGTTGCTATTGAAAAGCCCAAGGCATTCTGGTTATTGATCTTTTGTATGAAAACGTTTTTCTCCCTAGAAGCTTGTAGAATCATCTCTTGGCTTCTAGTAATTGAAATTTCATGGTGAAGTATGTTGGTGTGGATCCTTTTTTTGTGTTTTTTTTTGCGGTACGCGGGCCTCCCACTGCTGCGGCCTCTCCCGCCGCGGAGCACAGGCTCCGGATGCGCAGGCCCAGCGGCCATGGCTCACGGGCCCAGCCGCTCCGCGGCATGTGGGATCTTCCCGGACCAGGGCACGAACCTGTGTCCCCTGTATCGGCAGGCGGACTCCCAGCCACTGCGCCACCAGGGAAGCCCGGTGTGGATCCATTTTTATCCATTATGCTGGCTGCTCAGTGGGCCCTTTTTATCTGGAAACTCATGTCCTTGGATTTGGGGCCATTGTCATGAATTTTATTTTAATCCTCTCCCCTCCATTTCCCCTGCTCTCTTCTAGAACTCCTATTATTTAGATGTTATTCCTTCTTGAGCCTCTAATTTTCTTATCCTTTCTCTCCTACATTTTTTTCTTTTTGTTTTACTTTTGAGAAATCCTCAACTTATTTTCCAAATTCCCTAATTTATTTTTCTTAATTCCTACCAGCTTTAATCCAAAGAGTCTTTTTAATTATCTGAATTGTTATTTTTGATGGTATCCAGCTTATATTTCATGATGACAGTGTCTTCTCTCCTTTTAGACTATGCCCATGGGTATTTTAAGCATTCTTCCCCTATTTAGTCTCTGTTCCCTCCAAGTTGTTTTTCCCCAAATGTCTTATGATTCTTGGCTGTCTGCTCATGTTTAAGAGGAGGGATCTGAAAAGCTGCTGGGAAGTTCTGTGCACAGACCCATGGTCTTCACTCTAAGGAAATATGGATAAGCCATTTTATTGCAGAAACCCAGAAGGTGGCATTTTTAGATTTTTTTTTTAGCTGATCCAGACCAGAGGGTGAAAGCATGACTGTCCTGAGCTCTGAATGGGGGGCAGGGGAGGAGGAACTTAGCATTCAGTGTGTAAAACTTCATTTACGTCCTATGTGTGCTGGCTGTCCCCAAGCCCCTGATGCTTGGTGTTACCCTCTCCAGAGACTAAACCACCAGGGAGGAGGTGGGGCGGGAGATGTACCCCACTGTGCAGGAACGGGGTAGGGGAGCTTAACAATCAGATTCCATGTGTTGCTCCACCTTCACACCTGCTTCCTAAGGTGCTGATGCTGCCGATTCCTGAGATGGGTGTGAGTGTGTGCATGGGTGTGTGTGCAACTTGAGTTATTTTATCGCTTCCTTACTATAAAACTTTGAATCCAGCTCTCTGAATTGGCTAAATCACTCACCACTCTTCTATCCGCTTTTCAGCTTCCAAAACTGTCAACATTGTTGTCTTCTCTCCAGTTTCTTGTGAGTTGATACATTTAAAAAAATATATTTCACTATCCTTACTGTCATTTACTGAGTTTGAGGAGGGAGTAGGTGTAAATATTTCTATCCAGTCCACATCTCTATCCAGAAGTCCGCCACCGCCGTGACCCGGGTGTATAATTGCAGCCTTCTTCTGATTGAACAGACTTTCTGTCTCTCCTCTTTCCAGCAACTTGTTCAAGATGCCTGGAAAAGCCACCTTCTCCCCAGGTCTAGTTTGCCGACCTGTTCTTCCCAAACCCAAAGCAGTCTTCCAGGTCCTGCAGAGGTTAGCTCGCTCCCACTCTCCTTCCATTGAACTTCAAGCCATAAGCCCATTTGCAGCATCCACTCAGGACAGACTTGGTGGGGCTGAAAATCCAAGGACCCAGGGAGAGTAGAAGTTATTTATCCCCACTGACATCCTGACATTAAGAACCAGGCAGCCTCAAATTCTGATCTGGCCACCTGGCATCCAGGGAAGTTGGTTTCTGATTTGTTTTTAATTTCTTTTCCATCTGCTTAGACTTAAAAACAGGGAAAAACTCTAGTGGTGTACTTGCCTTTGGCTGCAAGTAACAGAAACCACAAGCCACACAGATGTAGGTAACGTGGACATGTTTTGGCTACATGATTGAAAGTCCAAAGATAGGACAGGCTGCAGGGTTGGTGGATCCAGCTGCTCTACGATGTCATCAGTGACTCCATTCTTTCAGCCTCCATTTTCTTTCAGTTTTTCTCCATCCACATCATTCTCATTACATTTTCCCCTCGTGGTTATAGGAGGGCTATGCCAGTAGCAGTGCTTCCTTAGTCATGGTCAATTTCAGTACACACGTGAGAGAGAAGAGACTTTCAACTCACAACTGGGTGTATGTGCATAGCATGTGACCCACGTCTGGCTCATCACTGTTAGCAGAGCACGTGCACAGCCAGCTCAGGTCCGGGCAGTGGGGAGGTTGTCAGGAGACCAGGACAGGGCAAAAGAGGTGAATGCCTTAAAACTAGGGTGGTGGCAATGGGACCAGGAAAGAAAGAAGAGTATTCAGGGGGACATCGTTTGAGGTGATTGGGAAGTCAAGTAGGAGAGCAACTTGAAGAAGGCTGGGGAGGAAGAAGGACCAGTGGAGGAGATTTGGGGGCATGAGAATTTGGAGGGAGAGAAAAGCCCCCTTGGGGCACTACATCAGTCAGGCCCTGTTGTGGGCTGAACTGTGTCCCCCCCAAAAAGATACGTTGAAGTCCTAACCCCTGTTTCCTGTGAATGTGACCTTATTTGGAAATAGGGTCTTTGTAGATGTCAACAAGTTAGAGTAGGGTGGGCCCTTAATCCAATGTGACCAGTGTCTTTACAGGAAGAGAAGAGCTATAGAGACACAGAGGGGAGAGTGCCGTGTCATCAGGAAGGCAGAGACTGGAGTGATGCAGCCACAAGCCAGGGATGCCCGAGCTTGCTGGCAACGCCGGAAGCTAGGAGAAATACCTAGAACGGAGTCTCCCCTGGAGCCTTCGGGGGGAACATGGCCCTGCTGACAGCGGGCACTTTGAGTTTGGACTCCTGGACTCTAGAACTGTAAGGGAACAAAGTTCCGCTCTTTTGAGGCACCCAGTTGTGGTAGTTTGTTATGGCAGCCCTAGGAAACTCATATGGGCCCCCACCAGAAAGCAGATGACGCCCTCGAAGTGGGGAAGTGAGAAGAGTCTGTAGAAACCATAAGCAAGAAAGACGGTGGGTGAGGCTGGTGGGACCAACATGATGATGAAGCACCTGGATTTGGTAAAAACCTTACTAGTACGAGACAGAGGCAAAGGGAGGGAGCAGGTACTGGAACCCAGAGAGGGCAGCTCAGCCGTGGGAGAGGGTGATGGTCCTTGACGGAGGGATGCAGCCAACCCAAGGCAGCCTGGGAGGAGAGATACCCTGACTTCCCTCTCCTCCCGCCTCCCACTGGCTGAACCCAACCAGAAGCCCATGCAAGGAAGCCCGGTGGGCAGTTCACGTAGACTGCCTCCCGGGGCAGAGAGCAGAGTAGAGGTGGGCAGAGAATGGACCTGAAGGGGCCCCTGGAAAATATGCCTGGGAAAAAATTGGGGAATGTGGTTTTAGCTAGAACCTTCTGAGAGAAACTGTCAATAGGCTGGTTGCCTAACCAGCTGATGTGAACTAGCTTCGTGGTTCCCCAGCTGGAATGGGTCTTGGGGCAAGGGGCTTGGTTTGGGGCTGGGAGGCCACACCTCAAATCCCAGCTGGCTGCTCCAGATGGCCCACACGGGCCTTGCCTCAGTTTTGTTCCTGCCTCTGAAAAAGGTTACTGTGCCCAGGGACCTGTTCCTAACAACTCAGGACTCCCGTCACATTTCAGATTTAGGCTTAAAAAATATATATATAAGCGTAGCACATCATCGTGGAAATCACTCAGAACCTTTATTATGGCATAAAAATTAGGATTTTTAATAGCCTAATGAGAATTGAAAACTATACCTTGGAATAAAGCAAATAACCAAATTCCAGTTAAAAACTCTGAAGCCTGCTGTGCCCTCTCTCAGTTGTGGGATTTTTTTGTTTGTGTTTTTGTTTTATTTCAAAATTGAACTTTTTACAAAGTTTTGCATTAAGTTTGTCATATTTTGCATCAATTTGTCGTTAAGGGAGAATAAAGTTATTTGGATTATACATCTCCGGAAAATGAAAAACAAATGAAATTTTTTTCTATTTAATTCTGAACTGCCTCAACGGCCGGTTTTTACAGAGGTATTTTATACAACAGCTGAACTCAACATTAATCTATGAACCAAACATTTCCAAGGGCAGAGGACTCAGAATTATAATAGTTCTGATACAGAACAAAACCATCCATTACTATCCCTTTCTGCATATGCACAAGTCTTTCATTCTCATTAAATTGTAAAAATGATGAAGTAGTGGCCTCCATAAGATATGTAACATGCTTGTCAATGAAAAAATACATTTGAGGAAGAGGATTTTATTTATAGATGATCATAACCAATGTAGTCAGATTAATGTAGCCATGTTGGAGAGGTGTCGAATAAATCATTCCCATTTCGTAAAAGTTATCGTGAGCTTCCTCACCAACAGATTTGCACATATTAAAATGGCTAGAGCTGGGATTTTTTTGGCCAAATGAGATGAAAGATCACTGTTACAAAAAAAGAAATAATTATAATAGCACTAGCTGCCATTTATTGAGCCCTTACGGTGCCTGACCCACATGCATGAATTTATTTACTTTTCACGACAGCCCTGTGGAGTGGGCTCTGCTATTACCCATTTTACAGATGGGGCCCAGGCCCTGTTCAATGACAGGCCATGTTTTTTTGTTTGTTTTTTTTTAAATTTTATTTATTTTTGACTGCGTTGGGTCTTTGTTGCTGTGTATGGGCTTTCCCTAGTTGCGGTGAGCAGGGGCTTCTCTTCGTTGCGGTGTGCGGGCTTCTCATTGCGGTGACTTCTCTTGTTGCGGAGCACGGGCTCCAGGTGCGCGGGCTTCAGTAGTTGTGGCGCACAGACTTCAGTACTTGTGGCTCGCGGGATCTAGAGCACGGGCTCAGTAGTTGTGGCGCACGGGCTTAGTTGCTCCGCAGCATGTGGGATCTTCCCGGACCAGGGCTCCAACCCGTGTCCCCTGCAGTGGCAGGCGGATTCTTAACCACTGTGCCACCAGGGAAGCCCCACAGGCCATGTTTTGACTACAGTGCTTTTCATCCTGTGACTTAACAGGGGTTTTCTCCCCTTTTGTGTAAGACAAAATCCAAGATTTGATTTTAAGAAGAGCTGTAGTTCAAGAATAAATTGATAAGGCATGAATTACAAGATTGATCATGAGAATAGAAAAAAGAAGCCTTAACAATGAAGTCATAGATTCTCCCTAAATGGCTTTGTGAAATTAACATTCCATGTAAAAATACAAGTTTTTGTTTGATTGATTAACTTTGGGAACTAGATTAACTAATTCTAAAGTTGACATGAACAGATAGACATGTAAGAATACCAGGAAAACCCTAAACAAGGAGACCATTGAGAAAGGACTGCCCTGCAGGATAATGTCAAGAACTGGGTGAGAGTGGGAGATTTTACCCTTCTTGCAAGCCCCAAGCTGCCCCACCACAGTTGTGTGAGGCTTGTAGAAGACATGAGATCCCCCAGTTAATCCAAAGTGTCGGCATCATCAACGTTTTCCTGTGTGGCTTCCCCAAGCCTTTCCCAGAGGTGACATGAAGAGGGCCAGGTAGGTTGCATTAAGGGGAAGAGACCCTGAGTTCAGGAAGCCCACATCATCATGGGCAGGACCATGCCTGCCCTTTGCTTCCAGGAGACACTGCCTCTATCTTCCAAGGCTGTTTGCTACACACATATCCTTGATCGATAGCCCAGAACAAAGGCATCTTCAGCTCAAAAGATGTGCAAAAATGCAAGAGACCAAAGACAACTGTCTCCCAACAGATATTGTATTATACAATTTCTATAATTAAAACAGGGATATGGGTCATGAAAAGACAAATAGAATGGGACATACAGATCAAAATAGACCCAAATATATGGGAATTTAGAATTTGATAAAGGTGTCATATCAAATCACTGGGAAAAAAACATGAACTTTTTAAAAAATGGTGTTAGGGAAATAGAGTAATTATCTGGGGGAAAATTAAGTTGGCTCCATATGTCACAATGTGCTCAGAATCATTCCAAATGAAGAAGATATTTAAATACCTAAAAAATTAAATACCTAAAACTATGTGGAATTGTGCACATCAAAGTAATACTTATATATATACCATCCTACTGGGAAACTTAGCTTTATTTGCAATTTTCTAATTTTTTAAAGGCCAATAAATATAGAAGGAACGATAGAGTTAGAACATTGCCATTTTGAACCATCATAGTAATGATTGATTAAAGCTAGAAATATCAATGGTGCTAAAACCACTAGATGAAGGTTTGGGGAATGTAATGGTTAATTCTGTGTGTCAGCTCGGCTGTGCCAGACATTTGGGGAAACACCAGTCTAAGTCAACACTGAAATCTGTAGTCTCTGAGTAAAACAGATTATCCTCCACAACGTGGGCGGGCCTCATGCAACCAGTAGAGAGAAAGCCTGGGGCTCCCAGAGGAAGCGGGATTCTGCCTCCGTGCACACATCCTATTGGTTTTGTTTCTCTGGAGAACCCTAATACAATGGCATATTCCCACAATTAAATTATTCATTGCAAAGGAAAAAAAGGGAACTTTGCAGTGGAGGGAGCTGGAAGGCAGTTCTTTAACCGAGGGGCCACCAATAATGGGAAGAACCAGCATCACATGCCCCTGAGGCAAGGCCCTGAGAAGGATCTAATAGCATCAATGTGGCAATCCTGCCAAAAATGAACAACCCGATTCTAATCGGGAGGAAAGCTGATTGCAATCACAAGGAAACAATCACAGCTAAAACGGAGGGGGCTTCCCTGGTGGCACAGTGGTTACGACTCCGTGTTCCCAATGCAGGGGGCCTGGGTTTGATCCCTGGTCAGGGAACTAGATCCCACATGTATGCCACAACTAAGAGTTCGCATGCCACAACTAAAGAGCCTGCGAGCCACAAATAAGACCCGGTAAAACTAAAAAAAAAAAAAATGTAATCCTGGACTAGATCCTGGATCAAAAAAAATTTTCTATAAAGGATATTAATGGAAAATTGGTTAGATAATAGGATGGCATTGTTAAAATCTCCTGACTGACTAATTGTACTGTAATTAGTTAAGAGAATATCTCTCTTCTTAAGAGAGAAGGAGGGGGAAGAGGGAGAGAGAGCAGGAAAGCAAAAAAGAAAATGTGTAAAAATGGCTAAAATTGGTGAATTCATGTAAAGGGTATATGGAGTTCATTATACTATTCTTATAACTTTTCTGATGTCTGAGATTTTTTTCAGGATAAAGAGTTTAAATTTAAGAAAGAAAACATAAGCATTGTAAATGTTTAAATCAAATATTAATAAGCCTGCTTTGAAAAGACAGACAGAAGGATTTCCAATTCATTTAATTACATGGCAAAAATTTTTGCGCCTTCATGCCACTATTCTAGCCATATAATCAAGATGAAGTAAGGTGTTGCAGCAGTAAGCTTTCCACTTGCCCTCCCCCAATTATCTGGTACGAGTCCTCATGGGGTCCTCCCTCCCCACAACTGATACAATTGGTATAAATTCAAAGCCAGGTATTATCTGGCTTGGTACAAGAACTATTTTTTTAAATGCCTGTACCTATGATATGTTTTTCTTCCTTTACCTGTTTATTTTAAAGATTTCTTGAATTGCAGTTTATTTTGTCTTAAAGCTCTGATCAAGCCCCATTTTCATACTTTACAATATGGCAACTCTGCCATCATTACGGGATTTCAGCTCATGCGAAGTCAGGAGCAGAACCGGCCCATCCTAGAAAGTTGGGACTCAGCCCAGGAAGGGGTGTGCAGTGGAGGGACATTCTTGTCGGAAAACCCGACAATGGGCAGTAGGGGCGCAGCCCCAAGCTCAGGGTTTCAAGCGCCGGCTTTGGGGACCTTCGAGACTTAGGAGACAGGGCAGGGTCCCAGTCCTGGAGGACCTCTGGACAAAAGAACTCAGAGCGGAAGTGGGGACAAGATGAGCGTCCAGGTGCTAAAATGCTCATACCAAACAGGGCACTGGTCTCAAAGCAGAAGTGTAAGGGGCATCAGTGTAGGGTGAGCTGCTAGACCAGCGTTGTCACAAGCTCTTGAGGTCACAACTCCTTCAGCCATTTTGGTTACCCTCTGACCTTTGCCTTCATTGTCCTTTACTCACCCCTCCCCCTGCCCCACCCCGACTTCCCCAAGGACCAGCCATTTAGAACTGTGCAGACTCAGTTTGACGGTGTCCTCAGTGACCACGGGTGCACTGAATGTTTACTTTGGCTGAATAGGAGTGACTGAGTGTTAAAATCAATACCTGGTTGACGTTGAAGCCAAATATCAAAGACTAAACTCATGGGTTACAAAAAAAAAATCTGAAATATCATCAAAAAGCATTTAATTATTCTTACAATGTTATAAAAATTTTAGAAGTTAATTTTTAAATTTGACATTTCAGTGTTGAAACGATTTCTCTTGCGGCCACGAAACTACATTTTCCCGATATTAGTCACTCGCTTTCAGCGGAACTCGTTGGGGGAGCAAGATTTCTTTGGCTTGGCCTTGCAGGGCAAGGTACTGACGCTGATAATGTTGTCACCAAGTTATTAAGCTTCCATTCCTCTCCAGTGGCAAGCGACAAAGGTAAAGATTTATCTATTCTTTAATGCCTGAACTTAAAGATTGATCAATGGGAATGATGCAAGTTCACTGAAACAATCCTGCAAACTAAGACCTGGGCTGTGCTTTAAGAATGATGCTTTATTACACATCGATATGTTACCAAACCAAACTCGGATCCGCTTGCCCTCACACAGTAAAAACGATCTACTGACGGCAGGTGGCAGTGAAGGAAAGTGCAGCCTTTATTGCAGAGCGCCAAGCAAGGAGTCCAGGGCAGCACATGCTCAAACACCCAAACTCCCCGGTGGGTTTCAAGGAAGCCTTTTTAAAGGGAAGGTGAGGGAGGGGAATTTCAGTTTGTGCACTATTCTGTGATTGGTTGATGGTGAGGTAACAGGGCGGAGCCACAGGGGTTAACATTATCAATCCTTAGGAGCCCTAGGTCTGGGGGCTACGTGCTCCTGGTCATCAAGTAGTTAACTTCTTCCATTTGTGGTGGTTTTAGCACCTGTAAAACAACTCAGAAAATAGGCATCAGATACTATTATTATCTGGGTACTTCAGAGAGGGGCTGAAGCAGGGGGTATGGGAGAGGGGTCTGTCCCAGGAAGGGCCCGTGGGGTCCTGCTTAGTTACAGATATTTACTCATATTGGAGAATAAGTATTCAGGGATAACAATAAATGTGAACCTTATTCCTTGTATTCCTGGCATCAGCGCGCTGATTAGAGTTAATGGTAACCTGGGTGCCTGAGGTCAGGATGCCTGAAAAGACAAAGAAGTTGGCTCTTTGACCTTCCACAGGTGCGCCTGATTGCACAGCTGAATCAGATTTGGGCCGAAAGCCAGAGCTAAGCACGCTTGCAGCCTTATCTCTTATTGGGTATTTTTCGAGAAAGGTTTCCTGGTCTCTCTACCAAATATTTTTCGGGAAGGTGCGGTACAACAGGATTAGACCACATGCCTGGTGACTGCCGGGGGCTCACTTAAGCCTCTTCGGGGGATGGATGGCTCTGACCCCACAGCTCGACATACCTGTTCTCTCGGTAGGAACATAACACGCACAGGCAGAATCTGTCCTGCGTCCACACCATCAGAGCAGTGCCCTGCACAAAGCTGGCCATCAACTCATTTTCGTGGAAGGAATGAATGAGTGAAGCAATGAATGGATGTCCAGTCACTGGCAGCAATGGCAACATTTTATTTAAGATAAGACCAGCAAATTCCCTGCCTGAGGACATCTGGCCATGACCTAGCTAAAGGCAGAGGGTCTGACCTTATGATTTACTGGAGGTCTTTTTTGACCTCTGATAGCTTTGCTAGAAACCCACCTGGGGCCCCTGGGGGAAGTTTTTGAAAAGCAGGAGGCTCACTCCACCAGAGCCCTGGAAGCAGGAGGGAGGCGGGGCCGCATTTCCAGAGCGGGTAGGTTGCAAAGAGAAGGAAAGAGAACGTGGGCGCGCAACGCCTGTGGTGTTCTGGCAGCTCCCGTTCTCTTTTGCTTCCCGCTGCAGCTCAAGCGGCAGCCTTCAGAGTAGGGCTTCTTAAGTTGCTGTTGAATGGCTTTGACTCATCACCTGACGCTCGTTTTTTGCTCTCATTTTCCATTATGGAAACCTTATCTTGTGAGTCGGGATCGGAGATAAAAACGTGAGAATGGCGGAGGGCGGGGGCGGGGAGTGGGTAAAGGCTGTCTGGGGAGAAGGAAGGGGGACAGAAGCCCTCATAAATCCCTCCTTTGCCCAGAGGGTTTCTTTCGCCGGGAACGTGGAGCCGGCTGCCCTCGCTTTGGGCTGCAGGGGGCGGGCGAGAGAGAGGAGCTCATCCGAAAGGGGAAACTGCGCCCCCCCCCCCCCCGGCTGGTTTTTCTGCCTGCCATCCTCCCCAGCCTGGTCCCTCTAAACCAGGAGCCCCTGACTCCTGAGCCAGGTGTGGGGTTTTTAAAATCGAGGCATATTTGATTTGTATTATATTAGTGTCAGGTGTACAACATAAGTGATTCAATATTTTTATAGATTATACTCCATTTCAAGTTACTACGAAATAATGGCTGTATGTCCCTGTGCTGTACAATAGATCCTTGTTGATGATCTATTTTATACACGATGGTTTTTGTCTCTTAATCCGCCTTGCCTGTCTTGCCCACCTCACCCCCACTGGTAACCACTGGTTTGTTCTCTATACGTGTCCGTTTCTGTTTTGTTGTATACATTCGTCTGTTTTATTTTTTAGGTTCCATATATAAGTGAGAGCAAAGAGTATCTGTCTGACATTTGTGGCTTTGGTAAGGGCAAATATAAATTAAGAATAAGAGTCTTAATTCCTTCGGTTGAAAGGAGGCGGGGAAAAGCCTTCCCCAACCTCTCCCTTTTCTTTCAGAATTTTTCTGTCCTTTCAAATGTATGTAAATCTTTTTATTGGACAGAGAAGCCACTTGCCACCCTTAAGACTCAGGGTCATTTCCTCGAGGACCTGGAGCCAGTCCCTTTGCAATGTAATATCAGGGAAGATAAGGCCCTGGCTCCCAGTTTCCCGGGAGGAGATGGGCCGGAATTGTCACCTGACTCTGCACTGTGAAACCCACAAATGTAATCGATGTACCCACTTAGCCACCGAAGAGTGAGGCGCTTCCTGTCTGCAGTCTCATTAGCAGGTTGCCTGCTTGATCGATAGTAAAACTGCTTTCTTTCTCTGCTATCATTGTGGAGAGGTTTTCAGGGTTAGGAGCGGATTGTGTTTTTAATTCTATTCCCCACACTTTGTACAGCGCCAGGAATGAATTTCATGTCAGGGACAAGCAGAGAGACACAAATCCTCTTACTGACCTGGCGAAGGCGGTCCAGGCCCAGCGCTCCGTGGCTTCTCTCCCAGATTTTTAGCCGCTGATGTTTGTACTTGTGGGCTTTGAATTGTGGGCAGAACATGCTCTGTGAGCATCAAAATATGGAGCCTAAATCTACAGGAACGGGATTTCGGAAGTGTCCTGAGACGGCTGCTGTTGGCCCACGTGCTCTGATTCCATCTCCAGCCTGAGAGGCCCGGCGGGTGGTGAGATTCCTGTGAATTGCAGCACCCCAGGTGGCACCAAATCCCTGGGTCGCTTATCCTGGTGCAGCCTGCCCTGGGCTGTGGCTGTCCTCTCAGTCGGCAAACCAGCGAGATCAGAGGCCCTCCCACTGTACGGGACATGATTACCTGCCGCAAGACACGCCCCTCCTTTATTGCCAGCAATCTTTCCCTGAGTCCCACCCCGGGACTCTCAGCGGTTGGAGCTGAATCAGCTTTAATCAGCGTCTTCTCTTTAGATACCCAGAATCACCGGGGAAGGCTCTGCGGGCACACTCACACCTTAATCTGTTTGCTTTTCGCAAATGTCCACCAAGACCTCACACTTGGGATGGAGCTTTGGAAGAAGAAGATGAGGACTGAAGAAATATGGATTAAGAAAAGAAGTTATTTTAGAGCTGGGCATGTAAATGGAGGGCACCATGGGAGAGAGGTCTGTTAGGACATTTATGTACAGCCCAGGAAGCCAGCTGGCTAGGTGAGTCAGACTCGTAGGAGGTCAGACCATTATCTCCAGTAACCAGCCCAGGAAGCTAAACAATAACCCTTCCAGCAACTGTCCCAGAATGGCCGGGACTTGCTTAATAACTGCCAGCTTCCCTAATTTCCATCCTCACTTCCAACTTGGGGCCAATCAGAGAAAGCCAAACATGCCCCCCAACCAATCACATAGAGGCCCTCTTCCTAGTTGTCCCGCCCCCCCAGCTTCCTCAGGCCAATAGCCTCCAATCAGGGCCCAGGTGGAGCCTTCCTTTCTCTCCTCTATGAAGCTCTCCCCCTGCCCTGCCTGCCCTTGAGTCTCTGCCAAACACAAGTGACGGTGGCTGACTCCCTGCTACAGCAGGAGCTGAATCAATAGTCTCTGCTTCTCTCATTTGGTTGCTCTTTGTTTATTTCCACAAAGGTAAGACCACCTTCTCCTGTCTCGGAAGAGAGAAGGCTCCTTCCAGGGCGGGGGGTGAGTGGAGTGAGTGATGGGTCAGTGTCCTCTCCTCCTGCCAGGGTAAGTCTGTGTGATGCATCCAGGGGGCCAGAGCTGCTTTTTACGACTGGGAGCAACATTCATGGTCACCACAGGCAGAGGCTTATGAAAGAGGTCTTGCCACGTGCCAGCTCTTCCTTCCAGAATCCTCACACCGTCCTCCCCGACGGTCCTGCCATCGCATCCCAGCCTGCCCTCCCCAGGGCGGAGATGATCAGACAGGGGTCTGAGCTGGTGTTCTGGAAGCGCCTTCCCCACGTGGGTGTTCCGGTTACTAAGCCATCAGGTCTGTGGGCATCATTTTGGAGTGTCATGGGAAGTGACTCTCTGGCCCATCTCCTTTAGAAAGCAAACAAAAGCCCCACTGGCGGTCACCCTGGCAGAGTGGTAGGCACTGTGGCAAGTGGCAGTACAGCTGCAGGCAGGCAGGAGAATGCTCTGACAGACCCTGACAGAATGGGCAGCACTGTGCTGCTTGGCAACCGCTTGGGGTACCCTGACGGCTGGTGATAGCAACGATCAGATACAGAGGATGGGCAGCCTGACCTCTGCCTTCAGACAAAGAATGAATCAGGATCCCAGTAGACATAGTGAGTTAGACCTCATGGAATAGAGTTTCATGTACTTTCTCCAGCTCTTCCTTCATGAGGTGGCCTAGCTTTCCATGAAAATATTCAGAGGTGTCCCTAACCTTCATCCTTTACACTACAGCCTCAGGGAAACTGATTCTCCTGTATTTTTTGAGAGTGTTAATTCAGCCATGTGGGGTGTTCTGGGGGTTATAAAGAAACATCCAAGAGCAGGCCCCCAAATGTCTGTTCCCATCAGAGACTAGATTGGACACTAAATGTCCTTGCTAAGTCCCGTATTGTTCTTGTGTTTGTTTGGTTTTGTTTTTGTTACTGTCCACAGAAATCCTGTAGACCTTACAGATTTAAGGCACTGGGATGAAAAGAAAGGAATCAACAAAGCAAATGCCAACAAGCATCTGTGTGCTGATGCCACTGGGTTAGGGGGGTGTTTAGATTTGATCTTGTCCTCAAAATGTAGCCAAAAATGGATGCAGAGCTGTCCCTTGGATGGTGACAGTAGTCGTGTTCGCTTGGTCTGAGAATGTTCTCAAAATGATGCTCATGGGACTTCCCTGGTGGCTCAGTATTTAAGCATCTGCCTGCCAGTGCAGGGGACATGGGTTCAAGCCCTGGTCCAGGAAGATCCCACATGCCGTGGAGCAACTAAGCCCGTGCGCCACAACTACTGAGCCTGCATGCCACAACTGCTGAAGCCCATGCGCCTAGAGCCCGTGCTCCACAACAAGAGAAGATGCTGCACTGAGAAGCCCACACACCACAATGAAGAGTAGCCCCTGCTCACAAAAACAAAGACCCAATGCAGCAAAAAAAAAAAAAGTATGTTAAAAACGACGCCCGTGTGACTACTCAACCTGGTGAATGCACTGAATTTCACTTTATGGACCTTTTTTGCATCCAGAAAAATGCTTTCAAAAATCCCTCAGAGGAGAAATGTCGAGCATTATCAAACTCCCCTGTCTCTACCATTATGTTCCAAGCCTTTTTGGCATAATTACTACATCGAAGGCCATTATCAGCACTGGGGGTCACCTCAGCCTTTCTCATTTCTAACTGTCAGTCATCACGCTGGAATTTTTTTCACTTCCTGTTCCATTTTTGTGCTTACTCATTTTAATACTTCCTATCTGTTACTGCACCTTATTTTAGCCAATACAGTGTTCCATGGAATTAAAACTCCATTTAGAAGAAAGCACGTGAAAGACAAAACTAAAACGTGCTAACCGACAGAGACCACTAAGCGTCCCAGTGCTACTGTTCTTTTCATTAGAGGCGCACAGTAAAGGGAACGAGCCTCCTCTGACCTCGACGCCAGTGCATTTTGGAGTGCGTGCATTGGCCTAATGATATGAAGATGCTCCAATAAAACACCTTACCAATTGAAGAGCAGTTAGTTGAATTTTTTTTTAATTATGATGAGGCAGGGTACAGTTTTTTCTTAATAAAAAAATTATAACTCCTAGGCTAGGCCATATTCTTTTCTCATTTTAAGCAGTGTGTCCTCATTTGGTCTGGAAATGTCAAAGAGAGCCTGAATGATGAATGAAGGAGCTTAGGAGAGGCTCAGGGCCCTGCCAGCACTTTGCTGTGTTCTCGGGGAAAACAGTTAACCGTTCCTGACCTCAGCTTTGCCGTCCTGCGTGCTCTTAATCATATTGCAGAATACAGTGCGATTCCAAAGTGAACGAAGGTGAGGCTCCTGGGGTTGGGACAGAACCAGCAGATACGAGACAGTGGCCGACTCCAGATCAGCCAGAGAGGCTGTGCTCATAGTCTACAACGCATAAACGCCATCGGCGTCAGACGTTTCCTACCAAAATGGTTTCTCAAGATCGATGTCTTGCCTTACTGAGCATCAAACAAAAAATTACTTTTACGTTTCCCATGGCAACAAGCATGCATCCATCCCGTGGATAGATATTTTCACAGGCTTTGCCACGGTTGTTTCCCGGGACTCTGAGCCCCTCTGCCTCAGCCCCAGTCGGGAGCATCGTAGTTTTCTGACTCTTATTCTCAGCTTTTCGTGTTGGAGCATAGAGCCAACACCTCCCTTTCCACTGCATATCAAGTCCTGCTGCCAGAGGACCAGGCCTGAGGGTGGTATCCCCTGGATACCATAACGTCACAACCCCACGTTATGCTCCCCTGGGTCTGCTGTCATCTTTTTTTTTTTTTTTTTTTTTTTTTTTGCGGTACACGGGCCTCTCGCTGTTGCGGCCTCTCCCGCTGCGGGGCACAGGCTCCGGACGCGCAGGCTCAGCGGCCATGGCTCACGGGCCCAGCCGCTCCGCGGCATGTGGGATCTTCCCAGACCGGGGCACGAACCCGTGTCCCCTGCATCGGCAGGCAGGCTCTCAACCACTGCGCCACCAGGGAAGCCCTGCTGTCATCTTTAAGACTTTCTTGATGTTGGAGCCTTGCGTTTCTTCTGGACTTTGATCTTCACCACTGGCGTGTAAGACTTCCTTAACTCCAGACCATCCCTGTTCAGCCCTGGGTATCACCTGATCCAACAAGCTGGAGTCCCTAGACTCCTGGTCGTACCTCCCCATGGGCCTCTAGCCTCAGTGCGACCAAAGAGGAGGAGTTCCTGGGCCAGAGCAGGCATGAGGTGGCCTCAGAGTCATTGTTGGAATCTCCAGGAATCCGCCTCACAAGACACTGGCGATCATGATGGCTGTCTCTCTAATCCAGTGTGGGCCCCAGACAAGCAGCATTAGCACCATCTGAGAACTAGTTCGAAATGCACAGCTGTACTTAATCAGAAACTCCGAGCCTGGGGCCCAGCCATTGGATGCTTTAACAAGCCCCGCAGGTGATCCTGACATAGACAGGGAGAGTGGGATGCGGATTTTAAGGAAGGCTTTGCTGAAATGCTGGGCCCTTCACGTACCTCCTTGTGATCTAGACTGTCACCTGGAGAATGCACAGCCCTCAGCTGGCCCACTGGGCTGACAGGACCTGACCATAACCCTGGGGTCTCTGGAAGGCATCCGTAAGTCATTTGTATACCCAAAGACAACAGCCAAAGATTTCCTGAAACGAGATCCTCACGAAGATGGAGGAGATACAGCACAAGCTGCATTGTATCACCACCCCTTCGGAGCCCGCTACCCTGGCTGGAAGGCCGTTGTTGTCTTCGACTCCAGAAAACAGACCGCATTGTAGTGGCCCCAAAGGACCACCCAGTGTAGACCGTGGCTGAGCAAAGTTGATCTGGAAATCCAGGACCGGGGGTAAGTAAGGGCCCTGATTTTGAATTTGATGCATCCAGTAATCACTGAAAAGGAACATGTTGCCTTGCTTTGGGGTGGGGGTGGATTCCAAGACACCTGGAAAGTTGTAGGTTAGAATAAATTCTGTCTCAAGTTAATTATTCAGTTTTTCCACTTATTGACTAATGTGCCAGGCATTGTGCTAGGAGTTTCCTGGTTGATCTGCAGAAAACCGTGTGAGAAACCGTTTGCTGGTGGAGAGATGTCAGGCGGTGGAAAGAACTGTGCCTGGAGTCTGACCACTTGGGTTGGGGTCTCAGCTCTGCCACTAGCCACCAACTAAGTACAAACTAAGGGATAAACAGTACTGGGTTCGTGGGCTTTTTTGGTGGCTCAGTGAGAAAATGCCTGATCAATGCTCAAGAAGTAAGTTTCAGTTATGAGTGGTTACTCCCTTTTTAAGGGACATAAGCAACAAAAAGCTTGGAGAGGCAAACCAAAGGTGCTTAGCGCTGGTGGCACATTGGAATCACCTGCAGGGCTTTGCAAAGCCCAGTAATCGGCCAGCGCGGCCCCTGCGGCTGAAGCTAGCGGGTGAGTGAGTTGCCTGAGATCTCACCGCCGGCAGGCGGCAGGGCTGGGACTTGAGCCCAGGTGTCCTGACACCGAACGGTAACGAGCCAGTTCAGGGAAGCGCAGGTAACACCTCCAAGTCACATGGCAGAGGTGGTGTGAGGATGCCAGCCTCTGCATGGCTTCCCCATGACAAGACTTACTTGTCACCGTGAGGATGGTATTTTCCCAGCGGGTCCAGTTCAGAGTCTGTCTCAGGTGGTGCTGATCTCAGCAAGAGTGACCCTTCGGGGACATAGACAATGTTTGAAGTCACGGAGAAGGATCTGAAGGTTTCCTTCTGATTAAAGGGATTACTCGGCCACTTCAAAAAGAAGGAAAAGGAAAAAAAGAGAAAAAAGCTGCTTCCTGACATTATACAGAGCTGACTAATGAATGAAGCACATTCATACTTACTTACCAGCTCTGTCACTTCCTAGCTGAGTGTCTTTGTGCAAGTTACTTAACCTCTCTGTTTCTCACTTTCCTCATTTGAAAAGTTGGGATGATAGGGCTTCCCTGGTGGCGCAGTGGTTGAGAGTCCGCCTGCCAATGCAGGGGACACGGGTTCGTGCCCCGTTCCGGGAGGATCCCACGTGCCACGGAGCGGCTGGGCTCGTGAGCCATGGCCGCTAAGCCTGCGCGTCCGGAGCCTGTGCTCCGCAATGGGGGAGGCCACAACAGTGAGAGGCCCGCGTACCACAAAAAAAAAAAAAAAAAAAGTTGGGATGATAATATCAATAGTATGTATCTCAAAGTGTTTCTGTGATGATTGGATGAGATAATATATGGAAAGCCCTAGGAATAGTGAGAGGCATGTAGAAAATGGGCAATTATTAAATTCAGATTTCACAAAATTGAACCCGAGTTTTCTAAGTCTAGGTCTAAAAGTCCCCTCCTTCTGTACCTGCACTGCATTGGCCCTGTCTTTGTCATCTTTCACCTGGGCTATTCGGTGGCTGCCCTACCTGTGTCTCTGTCTCTAGGGCTCTTCCAGTTCCTCTTTCCTCCTTTTTATTTATATATTTAAAAAATTTTTATTTAGTTTGTTTTTATTTTATTTTTCATAGTAAAAGTAAAATACTTTACTTTTCATTGTAAAGATAAAGTAGCAGTAGCAAAAAGTGTGGGGTGAGAAAAATCCACCAACAATCCCACTAAATCTGATGTAACTCCTGGCGGCAGTGCTACGTCCTAAGCACAGTGTTCTTTCCATCGTGGTTCTCACTCTTGAGAGTCCATAAGAACCACCGGGACGACTTGGGTAAAATTCAGACTACTGAGCTCTAGCCTCAGATGTTCTGATTCAGCAGACGCAGGGCTGGAGACCTAAGTACTTCTGATGGCGTTGTCTTTGAGAAATATCCTCGTGGCATCGTGCACGTTCCTATCCTATGTCACCTATTCATGGAAGTGTTTCACCACAAGCACCTTTCCTGGTTGCTACACAAGGCTTCACGACCGTAACTTGGCCTCTACAGGGCTTCCATGGGTCCTGATATTCACTTGTCACAGTCTGGGTGTATTTTCCTAGCGACCCAGCTCAGATTCTTTCTGTGGTTGCACCGATCTCAGATAAAGGGTGCAGGAATACAGCATTCCATCACAGCGGGGCACGGTCATTTACCTCTCATGGAACCTTTCAGTTGAATCTGTGTAAACTGTCCAGGCACATCTGTGTGCGATTAACCCAAGGTAGGGTCCAGGGTGGAGAAGCAGACCCAGAATCAACCCACTGGGCCAAGACCGAGTCTGGAGCAGGAGATTTAAGGCTGCAGAAATTCCAGAAGCCAGTGGCTGGAGCATCTGGAAGAAGACTCCGAACCACCAGGGAAGAGACTAGGATGAGCGAGGGCCCAGGGCTGGGATCACCCTGCACGACCCCAAGAGACAGCGCCTGGCTGGTCCCCCCGGTCCTCACTCTGTTAACCACGTTGGCCGTACTTCTTCTCAAGACCTTCTGTTGAGTTTACTGCAGTAAAAACCTTTTATGCCTACTGACTTGCTTGCTCCATCTGTCCCACGGCTCTGGATTTAAAAGGGCCTCCCTTTTCCCCACCCCTTATTGTCTTGGTTAATTAGTAAGATCAGGTTCTCAGCCGGACTGATGGGAGGACAAGATCCTGACGGCAGAGAGAGAGCCCAATATTCCGGTGGTTCAGCGGCCATGTGGCCTGTCTTCCCTCTGTCGGTGTTGTCAACCGGGGGCTGAAAACCATTTTTAATACCTTGTTACTGAAAGACTTCCGCGGAAGCAAGATGGTCCCTCATCTTGTCACCATGAAGGTCGCCCAAGGCCTCCAGCTCTGTTTCCAGGATCCTTAGCATTGCGGGTCCTGTGATTCAGACTCACCCAAAGGTGAACAGGCCGGACTCAACAAAACCAAAATGCTCACTTATTAATTTACAGTAAAAACAGGCAAGTCTTCATTTTAGCTGGTCGACAGAAAAACATGACCTCAGAAAACCTCGTCGAGGTCAGAGTTGCACAGCGAATACAAAATTAAAGCCAGATGCTGTAAGAAATATTTCCACCACACCACGGTCATGTAGTAAGTTTCCGTTCTTCGCTAACGAGACTGTTCTATCCTGTCCGTGAACCCTTTTCCTCTGATTCTTGGTGCTCTGACCCATTCCTTTTCCTTCATCTTTCCCTTTTCAGGGTCTCGAGCCAAACTCTCTGAACTAAACTCCCGGAACTATTGTTTTATCGTCAGCCTTTGGGCGGAGTTTATGCCAATTTAAGTTGTACTTCCTCATACAACTTGGTGGTTTTATGATCATTTCTTTTTTTTTTTTTAATAAGTTAATTAATTTATTTTTGCCTGCATTGGGTCTTTGTTGCTGCACGCGGCTTTCTCTAGTTGAGGCGAGCAGGGGCTACTCTTCCTTGCGGGACGCGGGCTTCTCATTGTGGTGGCTTCTTTTGTTGTGGAGCATGGGCTCTAGGCGTGTGGGCTTCAGTAGTTGCGGCATGCAGGCTCAGTAGTTGTGGCTCGTGGTCTCTACAACACAGGCTCAGTAGTTGTGGTGCACGGGCTTAGTTGCTCCGTAGCATGTGGGATCTTCCCAGACCAGGGCTCCAACCCGTGTCCCCTGCATTGGCAGGCAGATTCTTAACCACTGCGCCACCAGGGAAGTCCCCGATCATTTCTGATAGATTCTCTTCTTGGCCGATTTCCTCTTCACCTAGTCCCGGGCCTTCCATGCCCTCTTGTGCCTTTGAGTTCACATAATCAAGGAAGAGGAGATTTGGAAATGTCAGGGCTTGGCTGCCAGACTTGAGAAACTGGTTTTACAGGAAACTTGCTACGGTGAGAAACAGGCTTTACAGAAAGGGCGTTGGCACAAAGGCGTCTTGAGCATGTAGGAACGTATGTATGTCTCGGACACAGCGTCGGGGCAAGGGCCAACTCCTGTGTCCACTTAGGCAGACCGGTGAGGTCAGTCTTCATCCAGGCAAAGCTTCCAGGCACCAGATCTCCAGGGGCTGATGATGTCACTGGGGCAGAACTGCAGGACTGGCCATGACCCTTTACCTACTTTCTGTGCCCTTTGCAAATGACAGCCTGCCACAGGGGACTAGTCCGGAAGCCCCCGCCTATCTTCACTTCTCTCATCCCTAAAGCACGTCTTCTCACCTCGGCATCATAGACATTTGGGGCTGGGTCATTCTTCACGGTGGGTAGGCTGGTTTGTGCATCGGAGGGTGTTTAACGGCATCCCTGGCCTCTGCCCTCTAGGTAGCAAACATCTTCCTTGTTTATGACAACCGAAGGAAGAAGTGTCTTCAGTCGTTGTCCAATGTCTGTGTCTTCGGACGTTGGTGTATATTCCCTGCAGTGGGGAGTGAGGGCCGACCACCTCTGGTTGGAAGCCACAGGTGTAAGAGCGACCCTGTGCTTTCAGAGTCTCAGGGAAGAGGCCAGGAAGGGAAAGCAGCTGACACTAGCTGCCTCTAATTTCAGGTGGGTGCGGAGGGAAAGACCGAAGGCAGAGCAGGGCTGGAGCAAGCCGCACTTCCTGAAGCAGAGGGCTCTGACGCTCCTCTGCCTCTACATCTCAGAAATTTGTTTATGCAGCCAATCGTTATATATGCTAAGCACAGAAATCTGCCCTTTTGGGGTACTGGCCAATTTCAGAGCCATCCCCACCCCCGAAGGCTACCCACATCTATTATGTTTACTCAACTAAACAGGATCTTGAAAAAAAAATTTTTTTTTTTTAAAGAATAAGACTTTATTTTTTAAAAAATCCTCCAAGCAAAGTTCTCAAAGCCAGAATTCATCACCAGCATCTTAAGAAGTAGTATTTTGGGGGCTTCCCCGGTGGCGCAGTGGTTGGGAGTCCGCCTGCCGATGCAGGGAACACGGGTTCGTGCCCCGGTCCGGGAGGATCCCGCATGCCGCGGAGCGGCTGGGCCCGTGAGCCATGGCCGCTGAGCCTGCGCGTCTGGAGCCTGTGCTCCGCAACGGGAGAGGCCACAACAGTGAGAGGCCCGCGTACCGAAAAAAAAAAAAGTAGTATTTTTGTTGTTGATGTCGGCCTTGCATGAACAATACTGAGAGTAATTGAAAAGAAAAGAAAAACTCTACTCTTAGGCCATCCCCCAAGTCCGAGGCGTTCATCTGTCACTTTCCTTCTAGTTCTCAACTATACAAAGACATGTCTTCCTCACACACTAAACTCCTGAGTAGACCCACCCTCAAGTTCCCAGCACCACCTTCTAATGGACATTTATGGGATAGGCATACATGAGTTGTTCTTTTGGTCTCCGAAGATATTTTTAAAGAAAACGTAAACCGATGCATATACATTGGCAACAGTTATTTCAGCTGTGGCGTGATATTTAGTAGAGGGCGTCTAGGAAGACCGTTTCAGTCTTGATTCCCCAGCTGCGTAATCACTCTACTTTAATGACGGGACTT
Organism: Pseudorca crassidens; assembly: GCF_039906515.1. Taxonomy (NCBI): domain Eukaryota; kingdom Metazoa; phylum Chordata; class Mammalia; order Artiodactyla; family Delphinidae; genus Pseudorca; species Pseudorca crassidens. The sequence continues at coordinate 12,655,076 of NC_090313.1, forward strand.
TAAACCAGAAATGACCTTAGGAGTCATCCAGGGTGCTCACTTTACAGATAAACTAACTGCGACCCAGATATGGTGACCACTCCACCAAGATAACATGAAGAGTAAGTGGCAGGACTGGGAAGAAATCCCAGGCGTCCTGATGCCATGACCGAAGCTGATGACGTTTCAGCAACCCCTTCCCTACTGCACACCCATAAAAGGTTCCTGAGGGGAAGGACCAGTCAGAGCAAAAGTATTTATATGGAAGCTTGTACAGCCAATTTTCACAAAGGGCTTGAGTTAGTTTCCCACACTGCCAGGATGAGGGTTCTGGGTTTGTGACGTTTCATAAAAATACGAGTTTAATCTGCTTTCTTACTTTGAATTGTGAGAGTGCTTTATTCAACTTGTTGTGTTGTTGTTGTTTTGGCCACGTTGCTCAGCTTGTGGGATCTTAGTTTGGGATCTTAGTTCCCTGACCAGGGATCGAACCCAGGTCCATGGCAGTAAAAGCGCTGAGTCTTAACTACTGGACCGCCAGGGAATTCCCAATACAAGTTTAATCTGGCCCCTACCATTTATGAGCACCTAAACCTAGCTGAATTGCTTAACTTCTCTGAGCCTTGGTTTCTTAATTTGACAGATGTCAGTAATAACACCTACCAAGTATATATTAAGGATCTACAAAACATTCTATCCTTTGGACAAATAATCTCCCACTTGGGAAATTTTATCTTTAAACAAAAATTCTGGGGCTTCCCTGGTGGTGCAGTGGTTAAGAATCCACCTGCCAATTCAGGGACAAGGGTTCAATCCCTGGTCCGGAAAGATCCCACATGCTGCAGAGCAACTAAGCCCATGCACCACAACTACTGAGCCTGCACTCTAGAGCCTGCGAGCCACAACTACTGAGCCCGCATGCCACGACTACTGAAGCCCGCATGCCTAGAGCCCGTGCTCCGCAACAAGAGAAGCCACTGCAATGAGAAGCCCGCACACCGCAACGAACAGTAGCCCCGGCTCGCCGCAACTAGAGAAAGCCCGCACGCAGCAATGAAGACCCAATGCAGCCAAAAATAAATAAAATAATTTTTAAAAATTCTGGCATACAGAAATAGTACATTTTTGTACATAATACTATCCCCCTTTGGTTTATAACTACTATTTGTTGAGCCTGCTCTGTGTGAGGGCTGCTGGCCACACTACCTGCTTTATCTGTGGAATTGTCCCTAATCTTCATAACAAATCAGAGAAATGGGTATTGCAGTGTTTATTTTACAAAGGAGAAAACTGAAGGCCAGAGAGGAGAAATGCCTTGCCCCAAATCACACAGGTGGTAAGTGGCAGGAACAGAAGTCAAACTCACATCTGCCTCTCTCAAAGCTGCTTTCTTTCCACTATGCCTTGTTATTTGTATATAATGGCAAATATTTGCAAACAAACTAAATATCCAGTGATTGAGGATGACTTAAAAATGATAGAATGGAATATTTTCATCTATTAAAATTTCATTTCTTGAAGGTTTTTAACCACTTGTAATCAAATGCTTAATAGATTCTCCTGCCCGTTATTGCTGGGGTGGCCATAGGGTAGAAGGAAAGGGTCTCCATGCCCAGCACATACGTCTTTTTGTGGGATGGAACACTGTGCTGAGACTGGTCTGGAGATGACAAGTCGTTGTTGTCATTATATTAAGTTTAAGAACCAGGATACAGCATTGCATACAAAGTTGAACCACAACTTTGAGTCTTTTTTTTTCCTCTATAATATTTTATTATAGTTTTTATTTTTTAATTTTAATTTTTTTAACATCTTTATTGGAGTATAATTGCTTTACAACAACTTTGAGTCTTAAATGCACAGGAAAAAAGTTTGGGAGGAAAAACAGCATTATGGAAGTACCTGGTTTTGGTGTTAGGATTATAAGTTTTTGCACTTAAAAAGAATTATTTTCCAAGCTGTCTAAAATGTTTTCGATGAGCATCTCTGAATTTTATATTCAGAAAAAAATTTAACACTTAAGTATAAACCACTGCTTTTCTGTCCATTCTTATGTAAAAGCAATGAATATAGTTTATGTGAAATTGCTTTGAAAACTGTAAAGAAAACTGAAAAAGCAAAAATTTTAGTATGTATCATAATTGGTTATTATCCAAGGAAAAGATATTACTAGCAAGGCAGTAGATTTAGGAGTTACTGATTCTTCAATTACCAAGGCCGATGAATTGTGTTCTGAAAGATACTTTTTCTGTGTAGTTTGCTAGCTTACTGCTAATATTTACCAAGCACTTAGTATTTACCAGATAGGAGTTTTTCACATATGAAGGAGGTTCTGACATTATCCCCTTTTTTCAGACAGAGAAACTAAAGCTTCTGGTGATTAAGTAACTAGCATAACACAGTTAGTGAAAACCACCTGTCTGACAGACTACCAGTGAAGAAATAGAGAAAGTAAGCTCTCCTCAAACATATACCAGGTCCAGATTTCATAGGGTAGTTCTATCTTCTACCAACCTTCTAACGATCAGATAATCCCGGTGCTACTTAACATATTCCAGAACGTAGAAGAAGAAGGAAAACTTCCAAGTCCATTTTATGAAGCAAGTGTTGCATTAATCCTACCTAGTACTTGATAAAGATGGCACTGAGAAAGAAAACTATAGACCAATTTCACTTATGCATAACAGTGTAAAATTCTTAAATAAACATTAGCCAACAGAATTCAATAGCACATTAAAAATAACGCATCATGTGGTTAGATTTTGATGCCAGTTGTATCCTACTCCACCTGTTAGCTTCCACACTCAACAAAAACACTGAATTTTTAAAAACTGTGATAAATACAGACCGGAACATGTACAGATCATAACTGTACAATTGGTAAATTTTCACAAACTGAACATAACCATGTAATAGCACTCATGTCAAGAAACAAAACATTATCAGAATTCCAGAAGCCCTCTCAGCCCCCTTTTTATCCCCCTCAAGGGTATCTACTATCTAGATTCCTACCACCATTAGTCGGTTTTGCTTATTTTTGAACTTTATATAAATAGACTCACACAGTATGTATTCTTTGGGATCTGGTTTCTTTCACTTGACATTAAGTTTGTGAGATTCAAGCCCATTACTGTATGAAGTTAAAGTTGATTCATTCACAATGAATATAGTTTTGTATACAACAGTGTGAATATGCCATAATTTCTCTGTTCCTTCTACTGTTGATGGAGAGTTGAATAGCTTCCAATTTGGAACTATTCTAGTAGTGCTACTGTGAATATTCTTGTACATATCTTTTATCAAACATACGTGTGCATTTATCTTGGACATCTACCTAAGACTATAATTGGTGGGTCAGGGGAGATGCACAGCAGCAGTTAGTAAATATTACAAATTTTCCAAAGTGATTGTACCAATTGGCACTTCCAACAGCAGTGTATGAATGAACATTATGATTGTTCCATATTCTGACTAATCCTCATATATTTTTGTCTTTTTCCATTTTAGCCATTGCACTGAGTTTATAATAGTGTCACATTAGAGCTTTAGTTTGCATTCATGATGTCTAATAAGAATGAGAATCTTTTTCATATGTTTATTGCTCATTCTTAAATTCTTACTTAAATTTATCAGGCCACTGGAATTTTATCTCACTTGCATCAGTGTAAACAGACTCGTGTTAAAATTGAGTGTGGATGCTTTTGATATCCTTGGTAATATGACACTTAAAGAACTCTCACCCACATGGTCCAGTCTCAAGAGTAGTGTGTGATCAAATGTAAGAGTTCATCAATAAAAAAGTAATTTCAAAATAACTCAAGTTCTTTTATTATAGTTCTCAGACATCATGAAAAGAAATACATAGACCACAAAAATGCCTCTTTAAATCTCTTTTTCTCTATTATCTAGTCCTCACAGCTGCCCTGCCATCTTTCTTCCAAAAAGCATGAAAAAAGAGAGGTATAATATAATTTCAGTGGAAAGTCTTTTTATCATTAATCAAAATCCAAATTTCATAGAAGACTGATAAATGCAGCCTCAGACAGTAAAACAAACAAAACCCACAAAATCTTCTGCATCTTATTTAACATCTCGCTGGAAGCCTTGGCCAGTGCAATAAGGCAAAAATGTAGAAAGGAAGGGCACACAGATTGGGAAGGGATTCAAATAGTTTCTCTGCACAGATGAGATGATTGTCTACATTGACAATCCCAAGGAAACAAAAAAAGCCTCCTGGATATAATAAGTGAGTTTAATAGGTTGTGGAATAAAAGGTCAACATAAAAATCAATCATCTCTACATACTAGCAATAAAACACGTACTGAAATTTTAAAAATACACACACACGCTATTTACAATAGCTTACCCAAAATGAAATGAAAAATCTACAAAATATGTACAGCATCTGTATGCAGAAAACTACAAAACTTGAATGCTGAAAGCAATGAAAGAGATCTAAATTAATGGAGAGTTCATAGACTGGAAGACTCAACATAATTAAAATGTCATTTCTCCCCAAATTGACCTACAGATTTAACATAACTCTAATCAAAATCCCAGCAGGATTTTTTTCTAGATATAGGCAAGCTGATTCTAAAATACATATGGAGAGGTGAAGGAATAAGAATGGTCAAAATGGTTTTGAAAAAGAAAAATTCAGAGGAATCATACCTCTCGTTTTTAAAACTTACTATAGAGCTACAGTAATCAAGACAGTGTGGTATGGTGGTCCAGTGGTTAGGACTCCGTGTTTTCACTCCTGAGTGCCCAAGTTCAATCCCTGGTTGGGAAACTAAGATCCCACAAGATGCGTGACATGGCCAAAAAAAAAAAAAAAAAAAAAAGACAGTGTGGTATGGCAAGGGTTAGGCATATTGATCAATGGACCAGAACAGAGAGGCTAGAAATAGAGCCAAACAAATATGGCCAATTGATTTCTGAGAAAGATGCAGGCAAGTCAGTGGAGGAAGAATAGTCATTTCAGTGAATAGCGTTGGAGCAATTGAACATCAACACACACACACAATGGGCCTGGATCTAAATCTCACACCTTTTATAAAACTTAACTCAGAATGGATCATAGATCTAAATGTAAAATGAGAAATCGTAGGAGAAAATCTTCATGAACTACATGAACTTAAGCAGTATTCTTAGGATGCCAAAAGCATGATAAACAAAAGAAAAAATGATTAATTAGACCTCATCAAAATTACACAATTTTGTATAAAGCACAGAGAATTTTGGTCTGCAAAGATACTGTGAAGAGAATGAGAAGACGAGCTACACACTGAGGCAAAATATTTTCAAATCACATATCCACCAATGGGTTATATGCAGAATATATGAAGAGCTCTCTAAACTGAACAGGCAGAAAACAACAACCTAATTAAAAAATGGGCAACAGATTGGAACAGACACTTCACCCAAGAGGACAGCAGGAAATAAACACATGAAAATATGTTTAATATCAAACCGTTAGGGAAATGCAAATTAAAACTGCAATGAGATACCACTACATACCTATTATAATGGCTGAAATAAAAAATACTATCTGGAATTCCCTGGGTGGTCCCCACTGCAGGGGGCATGAGTTAGATCCCTGGTCAGGGAACTAAGATCCTGCAAGCCACGTGGCATGGCCAAACAAAAAACAAACAAACAAATACTATCAACACCAATTGCTGACGAAGAGGGGAAGCCACTTTGCTGGTGGGAATGAAAAACAACGCAGCCGCTCTGGAAAACAATTTGCAGCTTCCTGTAAAGTCAAACATACAACCCAGAAACCCCACTCCTAGGTATTTATGATATGTTCACACAAAAACCTCACATGAATGTTTATATAGCTTTATGCATAACTGTCAAAAACTGGAAACTATCTAAATGCCCTTGGTGAATGGATAAACCAACTGTGGTACAACTATACAATGAGCTACTACTTAGCAGTAAAAAGAAACGCGCTAAGGATATAACCACAACTTGGATGAATCTCAAAAGCATCATGCTGAGACACACTACATACTGAATGATTCCATTTATAAAATATTCTTGGAAAGAAAAAACTGTAGTGAAAGGAGAACATATCAGTGGTTTCTAGGGTTGAGGAGAGCATGGCTACACATAGATAGCACCAGGACATTTGTGGGGTAATGGAACTGCTCTTATCTTGATTGTGGTGGTGGTTCCATGAATCTATACGTGTGTAGAACTGTACACCAAATAAGAAAGGTCAATTGTACTTTATGTTAATTTTAAAAAAGAAAATCACCTTTTGCATGGCCAAAGACATCATAAGCAAATTCAAAAGACAGATGACAAAGTTACAAAACATATTTACATGACTCATATCACAAACAAAGCACTAGTCCCCCTAATATATAAAAAGCTCTTAGGTATCAATAACAAGACCAAAACACTATTCCTGAAAGGGCAAAAATATGAACAGACAGTTAACATTAAAATAAATACAAATAACTTTAAAAATATGAATAGATGGTCCCCCTTACACATAAGCAAAATTAAGGGACTTCCCTGGTGGCACAGTGGTTAAGAATCTGTCTGCCAATGCAGGGGACACGGGTTCAAGCCCTGGTCCGGGAAGATGCCACATGCCGCAGAGCAACTAAGCCCATGAGCCACAACTACTGAGCCCGCATGCCACAACTACTGCAGCCCATGTTGTGTTTGTTTCCACAACAAAGAGAAGCCACCACAATGAGAAGCCCACATACCACAACAAAGAGTAGCCCTCCCTCACCACAACTAGAGAAAGCCCGCGCACAGCAGTGAAGACCCAATGCAGCCAAAAACTAAATGAATATATAAATTTATTTTTTAAAAATGCATATTAAAACTACAGCGATATACCACTCTTTATCTATAGGATTGACAAAAATGTCAAAGTTCAACAAAAATTGCTGGCCAGGCACTCTCATTCATTGCTGGAGGTAACGTACATTAGAAAATTTCACAGTATCTATCAAATATTTCCTTTGACTCGACAGTTTATTCTGGGAGAAATGCAGCATATTCAAGGTTATTCCTTGCAGCATTTTTTATAATAGGCAAAAATGGAAACTAGCCGAATTCCATCACTAGGGGACAAAGTGAATAAATCATGGAATGTATCCATTTATTGCACTGCTCTGCAGTTATAAAAAAGAATGAGGGAACTTTCTATGCCCTGATAACGGATGATTTCCAATATATATTATTGTTAAGTGAAAAAAGCAAGGTGCAGAATGGCGTGTCATGTGTGTGCATTCTGTATAAAAGGTGAGGGGTGTAAGCATGGAAATTGGTACTTGTACTGCATAGAGAAACTGGAAAAATAAACAAGAAAATACTGGAAGTGCTTATTGGTGGGAAAGAGAGCGGAGGGAACAGAAAGATGGAGAGTAACAGCAGAAACAAAATTTTCACTCTATGTCTTACTGTCTGGTTCGTTTGGGAGCCATTTGTGTAAATTACTTGTTTGAAAAAATAAGTTAACAATTGTATTTTCAAATAAGAAGATAGGGCTTCCCTGGTGGCACAGTGGTTGAGAGTCCGCCTGCCGTTGCAGGGGACAGGGGTTCGTGCCCCGGTCCGGGAAGATCCCACATGCCGCGGAGTGGCTGGGCCCGTGAGCCATGGCCACTGAGCCTGTGCGTCCGGAGCCTGTGCTCCGCAACGGGAGAGGCCACAACAGTGAGAGGCCTGCGTACTGCAAAAACAAAAACAAATAAGAAGATAAATTTTCAGTGATAAATCATCCATTCACTCTGTTGGATACGGAACAGGCAGAAGAGGATGGGAAAGCTGTGACAGGAAAACAGAAGAAGAAGAAGCACTTCCCTTGCTCACAAAAGGTAAAAATGCAGAAGGAAGTAGAGTTGGTGAAATTTATACAAAAGAAGCAGAGCGTGCATCCTAGAAAGGGGAGCTGGTGAGTGCGACAGAGTGGAAGAAAAGGACTTGTTTTGGGTGTAGAAGTCTTGGATTTGTGTCTTCTTTACACTGACTGGGGGACTTAGGGCTGGTCTTTTAAGTTCTCCAAGCCTGTTTTCTCGGAGAAGGGACAGGGGGCAAAGTCAGAATCCCCCTCACAGACAGGAAGGAAAAGGGCAGGATATCCTGTCCCAAAGGATTCTGCATCCCAACTGAACTCCATGAGTTTGCTCATTTCGTTGTCAGTAGGCTACCTAACTGTGTGGCCAATTTCAGAGAGTTTGAATGGTGTCCTGAGGGAAGCCATCTTTGAGGGCTTTGAGTAGGGGTGTTGGAGGGGGCGCTGATAAAACGTGCTCTATGCAGAAAGGGGGTTGGATGAGGCGAGGCTGGGGGCCAGGAGGCCGCCACAGCAATCCGGGGAGAGGCGATGGTGGCCGGAACTGAATCGAAGGGATGGAAAAACATGGATGGAACTAAGAGATGCTGAGAGGAACTGAGAAAGTGTTAAAGAGAAACACAGCTGGACATTAGTTAAAGTGGTGAAAATAGATCTTATTCAGAAACTACTGGCAGTAGGGGAAAGTTCTGGGCTTCATTCTGATCCGTGCAGAGGTGACTGGGTGTTTTAAAAGGAGAATAGGGTGGGGTTGGCAGGGGCTTGAGAAGAGTCAGGGAAGTGAAACATTACAAGAAACAGGAAAAGGGGTGGGTCCACGGGAATCCATCTGGGTTTGCTAAGTTAGGCTCCTTCCCTGTCACAGAGGCTGGGAGAAGGGACCTCTATCTTCAGGCGCTGGCTGGAACAGTCACTTCTTCGGGCAGCCTTGAGTTTTCTCAGACAGGCACTTTAAGGGGGGAGGGGGGGTTAGGGTCATCCCAGGGATACGAACTTGAGATGTTAGAAACCATGCTAGTGTTTGACCAAGTCTTCCTGGGCCAAAGTTGAGGCCTGGCCAAGAAGAGGGCTCAAAGGAGCCTGGGTAGAGTTTGGTCAAGAAGAGAATCTCGGTCAAGGGTTTGGTGAGTGGGGGCTTCCCTGGTGGCACAGTGGTTGAGAGACCACCTGCCGATGCAGGGGACACGGGTTTGTGCCCCGGTCCGGGAAGATCCCACATGCCACGGAGCGGCTAGGCCCGTGAGCCGTGGCCGCTGAGCCTGCGCGTCCGGAGCCTGTGCTCCACAAGCGGGAAAGGCCACAACAGTGAGAGACCTGCGTACAGCAAAAAAAAAAAAGAGTTTGGTGAGTGGCTGATGGTGTATGGTGGGCAACAGAGCAGAGGCAAGGGCGCCTCCCAGGTTCCCCATGGAACAGCCATGTGGGTGGGCTGTTGTTACTATTCCCTGAGACAGAAGCTAAGGTTGATAGGGAAAGATGGTGAGTTCAGTTCTGAACATAGTGAGTGCCGGGGGTTAGGTGCCAAGTGAAGGAAAAGAGGTTGAAGAGGCCACATGGTCCCTCTGAACTAATAAGGAATGCTTCCACGTGTCATGTGCAGCATCTCAAACGTGCATTCTCTCTCTCTTCAGTGACGTTGATCCAACCAAAGTCATCTGTAATCTCTGCAAGGTAAATTGTGAGAGCACACGTCCAAGGGATGAAATTTCTCAAGGTCCGCTAAAGGCAGCATCCCAGTTCTGTACCCCCATCAAGTGTCACCGAAGGGGCTGTGTACACAAAGTCTCTGGTGGGGCAATTAGCATCTTCTTGCTATGCGTTTAAAGTTACCTCACGTCCAGAAACACACCTTATAGATTAAAAGAGATCATTAGCCTATCAATGCCTTTCTCTTGGCTTCCATCTGCTAAATTATTTTTTTCAGAACGGTTTTGTCATTTACTATTTTAAACCCATGATATATTGCATACAAAATAAAAATCCATTTATCAGTCCAGTTAATTTAACACTGTTTTCTCCTGCAGTGGGCAGCAATTCAGCCACTAAGACGAGGGAAACATTAGTTTTTATTTCCTTCATTTAACCTCCATCATTCCTCATTCGAACTCGAAGTTATATATCACAGCCTATGTGTAGTAAGTTTGATTTCTGGGAATTGTAATCTTTAGTCCCACTCTGCCTATGGGAAATCCTCTTTACCACACGTACAGGGTTGAATAGAGTACACACATACCCCAAATTCGTGCCTTTCCTGGAACCTTGGAATGTGACCTTACTGGGAAATAGGATCTGTGCAAATGTAAAGTTAAGATGAGGTCATACTTGTCATACGTTTATTAGGATGTGAGTATCCTATTACGGAGAATATGGAAAATAACAAGTGTTGATGAAATTGTTGAGAAATTGGAGCCCTTGTGCATTGCTGGGGGGAATGTAAAATGGTGTAGCCACTGTGGAAAACAGTTTGGTGTTTCCTCCAAAATTAAATGTGGAATTAGCATGTGATTCAGCAATTTCACTTCTAGGAATATACCCAAAAGAATTGAAAGCAGAGACTCAAACAGATACTTGAGCACCAGTATTCCTAACAACATGATTCACAATAGCCAAAAGATGGAAACAACCCAAATGTCTATCATCAGATGAATGGATGAACAAAATATGGAATGTACGTACAATAGATTATTATACAACCTTAGAAAGGAATGAGATTCTGATACATGCTACAACATGAATGAACCTCGAAAACATTATGCCACGTGAAATAAGCCAGACAAATACTACATGGCTCTACTTGTATGAAGCACCCAAAGCATGCAAATTCATAGAGACAGAAAGTAGAATAGATGTTACCAGGGGTTGAGAGGAGGGAGACTGGGAAGTTATTGTTTAATGGGAACAGAGTTTCACCCTGGGATGATGAAATAGTTCTGGAAATAGATAATGCAGATGATTGTGCAACAATGTAAGTGTACTTAATGCTATTTAATTGTACACCTAAAACTGGTTAAAATGGTAAATTTTTGTTATGTATAGTTTAACCACAATAAGAAGTAACAATAATAAAAGAAAAAAAAAAGGATGAAGTCATACTGAAGTAGGGTGGGGCCCCTAATCCAACATGACTGGTGACCTTAAAAGGAGGAGAAGGACACATGGCAGATGGCCATGTGAAGATGGAGGCGGGCATTGGAGTGATGCCTTTACAAGGCAAGGGTCGCCATGGATTTCTGGCAGCTGTCAGAAGCTGGAAGAGGCAAGGAAGAGTCCTCCTCTGGAGGCTTCAGAGAGAACGTAGCCCTGCCAACACCTTGAAGTTTGGACTTTCAGCCTCCAGGACTGTGAGAGAATAAACTCCTGTGGTGTGAAGCCACCCAGTTTGTGGCACTTTGTTACCTCAGCCCTATGAAACAAATACATCATATTTCAGATAGTTAAATATAAAAAAGAAGCATTTGATTTGGGAAGTTTGGGAAGGGCCAGGAAAGGAGAGTCTCAAGGGGACACTGAGAAAACAGTTTCCCATCATTTCATTTTTAAAAACCAGCTACATTTAAATTCTCTCTGAGGAAATCTCATTGTCTATTTAGGGCTTACTCTGTATACACTAAACCTTATCTCAAGGACTTTTCCACTTTATACAGGTTTTAAGTGTTTCCAGAAGACCATATTTGCATGAGGGAAAACTATATTCTAGATGTTTAGTGTCTGGGAAGGTATTTATGAAATATACTAAGTCCACAGAAAACATTGCAAAGCCACCTGATTCAAAACTTGAAAACGTATGTACACCAGAGTGTACACAGTGGCCACGGTTTTCTTATGAATTTTTTAATTTGGGGGGCATGAGTTACTTTATTTTTTTCTTACAGATATTAGATCTCATTTAATACTTGCAACAGTTCCACGTAGTAGGAATTAATATCTCCATTTTTTAAATTAATTTTTATTGGCGTATAATTGATTTACAATGTTGTGTTAGTTTCTGCTATACAGCAAAGTGAATCAGTTATACATACACATATATCCACTCTTTTTTAGATTCTATTCCCATATAGGTCATTACAGAGTATTGAGTAGAGTTCCCTGTGCTATACAGTAGGTTCTTGTTAGTTACCTATGTTTTTAATATATAAATTTATTTATTTATTTATTGCCTGTGTTGGGTCTTCGTTGCTATGTGCCGGCTTTCTCTAGATGCGGCGCACGGGTTTCTCATTGTCATGGCTTCTTTTGTTGCGGAGCACGGGCTCTAGGCGCGCAGGCTTCAGTAGTTGTGGAATGTGGGCTCAGTAGTTGTGGCTTGCGGACTCTAGAGCTCAGGCTCAGTAGTTGTGGCGCACAGGCTTTGTTGCTCCTCGGCATGTGGGATCTTCCCGGACCAGGGCTCGAACCCGTGTCCCCTGCATTGGCAGGCGGATTCTTTTTTCTTTTTTTTTTTTTGCGGTACACGGGCCTCTCACTGTTGTGACCTCTCCCGCTGCGGAGCACAGGCTCCGGACGCGCAGGCTCAGCGGCCATGGCTCACGGGCCCAGCCACTCCCCGGCATGTGGGATCTTCCCGGATTGGGTCACGAACCCGTGTCCCCTGCATCGGCAGGCGGACTCTCAACCACTGCGCCACCAGGGAAGCCCTAATTTTCATTTTATAGAAAGTAGTGTGTATATATGTCAATCCCAATCTCCCAATTTATCCCTTCCCCCTTTCCCCCTTGGTAACCGTAAGTTTGTTTTCTACATCTGTGACTCTATTTCTGTTTTGTAAATAGATTCATTTGTACCATTTTTTTAGATTCCACATATATGCGATATCATATGATATTTGTCTTTCTCTGGGCATGAGTTACTTTAGTAATCAGAAAGCAATTAAGTTTAAAATAAAACTTTTGAGTTTCAAAATCAGAAATAATTCATTTGATAGGTTGAAGTTAGCCTCTTGGGGGCCGGCTCCTACAAACTCCAGACCAGAGGTTCACAAGCATGCTGCTGCCCATGGACCCCGGCCCATGACACATGGCTCATGACCCTGGTGCTCCCCACTCAGTGATCTGGACGGGAGACCATGTGGAGATCGTGATCCTCTGAGGAGCCCCATTCATCCCTGGGCTCACAGCTTCGGATGCAACTATGCTCTGAGTTTTTCTTCCACCAGAATGATGATGTTCCCATGTTTAGAGACATTCTCTACATATTTGATTATCTTTCTCACCAAGAATAAACCCTCTTTAAACAGTTTGGTTTGTACCGACAAACATTTATTTTACCAGACACCGTGCTAAGTGCTGTGAGGGGTGGTGCAGTTTTGTGATTAAGGACCGTGAGACCTAGGATGGGACTGGCTGGGGTTTGCATCCTGGCTCTATCATTTCCTAGCACTGGGAAATGGGCACATTACCCAGTTTCTTCAATCCTCAGTTTTTATATCTGTAAAATAGAGATAATAGCTGTAATCAAATCTCAGAGATCTTTGATTAAAGGCATACATTATTTGTTTACTTCTAAGAAAGGCAAACACTGCCATTGAAACTTCGGCATGTTGCTTTAAAAAATTAGTCCTGTATAGAGTGGGAATGGGTCACACCAGCCTGCCCTGGCTTTGCCATTTCCTACTGCATTGCTCAGTATGTGATGGGCAGTCCTTCTGTGCACATTTCAGGAGCTAAAGATGACACAGCTTCATCTGCCTATGGGGAATCTTCCTTTCTCAGGGCCGTGAAGCCCTCAGTTGTGCCTTTGCAAGAAAATGTAGGCGTGCAATCATTTCTCCAGCAGCACATTTCCAACTCTATTCCCATGTTTTTCTGTGCTCACATAGTCCCAGCAAGGCATGCAACTCAGTTGAAATACTAATGTTAATTGCAAAGACCCAAGTCTGCGTATACACAGGCAAGGACAAGTACGTATTGCTGCTGCCAGGTCCAGACTAACTGTGAAATGCCATCAGTTATAAGATGCATCAGGATTCTGAGTTGTTAGTGAAAACTACATACATATATACTTAATATATAGTATATTAGCATATATAGTTTTTATTTGTATTTATTAGTAGTATCAATATTATTAGTATCGTTATATATATCATTAGTATATAAGAATTAATGAAATAATTCTGATGAATTCTAATAATTCTAATTAATGAGGTAATTCAGTGTTACTTCCTTCTTTCAGTTTTGTGGCAATTAAACAATGCCTGTCATATATGAAGTACTCATTCAATGTTAGCAGTTATTCTTTTATTATACGTGTGGCTATGACAACATCCCAGCCCTCCAGAAAGGCATGGGTCCTGAGGTTTAGATTTAAAAATGGGATCCAAAAGAAGTAATATGAAAAAAAAAAGAAGTAATATGTGTGATTACTAAGTGAGTGGAACCCTAGTCCGTCCTTCCTCTCCTGAGGGATCGCTATACACCATCTCTCCTTTGATCCAGCTGCTAAGCCAGCATTTACTGAAATCTTTCTATGCGTGGAGCTGTGCAAAAGGCCCTCCAGACTTGCGGTCAGCATTCAACAAATCAAGTGCAGGGGTCTGTGGCAGTGCTGGATGGCGATGTTTAGAGCCCCTAAGCATTGCTCATCTGTGTTTAAAGGTGGAAAACGATCAGGGAGACAAAAGACAGCTGAAAACAAAGGAACAGTGTGGGGAGAAATTGGAAAAGAACAAGGCCTTTTAAGGCCTTCCATCTTTAGATGATGGAAAAAAGCAAAGCATTGAACGAGGAATGGGAACTAATGGCCAGTCCTGTGTTTCTCCAAGTCAACGTGGGGCTAACGTTTCCTTCCCATATCTCAATTTTGAACATCATAAGGAATCATCGAGGTTTTTACGTCCACGTCATTATTTCATTAAGGAACAATGTGAAGCCTGATTTTCTGTATTTATCAATTATTGTATAATGTGTTCTCAACACAGTGGAAACACCTAATCTACTGACAGAAAAGTCTGTGAAGCAATATTCCTTTTCATCACGGCCTGGGAGAAACTTGATAACTGATGTACAAAAAAGTCCCTGGCTTTTAGTAAAGAACCTTAGAAAACAAAACAAAAAACAAAATCTCTGTGTCAGCAACAAAAATATCTTTGCGAGGCAGCCTCCAGTAGAAGAAACACAACCACCAAATAAGGAACATGAGCTTCTTTTCTTTTTTTTTTTGCATTTATATAAATAGACTTTTGGATAAAAGGGCAAAGGACAAGACCTTCCCATTAAAATAATATTTTTAAAGCTGTTCATTATAGTAAAAAATTTTGCTCTAGGACAAGAGTGGCACACATATATAATAAATATGTATATAAAATATTTACATATATTAAATATTAGTTCTTTTATATAACTAAATAAGTATAATGGTATAAAGTATAATTTTGGCCAAGCATAAGCATGGCCAAAAATAGCAGTGATTGAGTTACTTAAAGATCTAGAAATTCTTCTGGAAGCCACTTTCCAGTAAAAGCAGAGTCTCTGATGAATTCTAAGCTTGTCTTACTGATAATATCACCTCGAGATGCTGACCAGTGGAAATAAATAATTGATCAAAGTTAAAACTTGGGAACTCTGGAGCACAGTGACCGCCAGCAGGGAGGGCGTGCTGGGTGCCTGAGTCAGGTCTTCAGGGTAACAGGTCAGAGAAGTTGGCTGGTGCAAGCCTAACCCACCAGGAGAGTGAGTTGAAGATTCAGGAGCAGATCACTGAACCCTCAGGGGAAGAGCTTCGGGCCTCACAGGGGACCTCAACCAGGACTAGTCATCTCTCAGGCCCGAGGTCACTCTCTCCATTTCTCTGGCTACCTGGTTTCCCATGGGTTCTGCATCAGGCTTTCCCAAATGCCAAGAATTCGGGTATCAGTGAGATGCTCCAGGGGGAACTTAGTAAGGGAAGCTTAGGGGTGTAAATCGGGCCTCGAGCAATGGAAATGGACGTGTGTACTTGCGCACTGATCAGTTGATGATCGTAGAGGAGGGAGGGGAGGCATAGAGGGAAACAGAAAACACCCAGGGGCTTTTAGCCTCATGAATGGGGTGGCTCCGGGACACAAAGGGTGATGCTCAGAAAGTCACCAGTGAGGGCCGTGAGGGACGAGGCTTGCAGAGGCCGGCAGTGGGCACACACGGCTGGTAAAAGGAACCCAAGGGGATCTGGGAGGGGCAACAGTGTGTCTGTTGTAGTATCTCCACTTCCTTCTCTGTGCCTGCTTTGTTCTTCTCTCTCGGAAAACCAGTTCTATGTCATCTGCCTCCATCTGGGCCAGATGTGGCTCCCCCGGGCTCTGCTTCCTACCACTTCCCATGCAAGGGCCTGGAAGAGACTGATAGTCCCTGTATTCCCATTCCATATGCCCAGGAGAGAGAATCTACTGGCTTGGTTTGAACCAGACATCTCCGCCCCAGTCCCACTGACTATGGTCCTGGAGCCAAGCATAGTCCATAGACCAACCATTGAGTGCAGGGTCTTAGCCTGTGTGTGTGTGTGTGTGTGTGCGCGCGTGCGCACGTGCACGTGTGTGTTGAGGAGGAGGGATGGACAGAGCAACAAGTTCTCAAAATGTCAGGATGGACCTGGCCAACTTTGTGCTGGATCCCCAGCTCTGGGCTCCGTCGACTACGTACCCTAGATTTTAGGAAGGCAGATGTCAGAAGTGTTCAGAGGGAAGGAATAGACCTGACTCCAAGGCCAGAGACTCTAAAGGCTTAGTTGGCTTAGGAGGGGTGAGGGCTTAACAAGGGCAAAATTCTGAACAAGCAATTACCAGTGATGTTCTTTTTTGAAGAAGAAATGGGAAGATATCTAAAGAAAGTCAGGGTGTTCATGGGTGACACACAGGGACAGATTATAAGGTATTGTTTATAGATTATGATATTGTTTATATGGAAGGATGTATACAGAATCAAGTCAATGAAGATTATGGAACAAAAAAATGGTACAGGAACCCAAAGAACAAAATATTCAGGAGCTTTAAAAAATAGATATATTTGAAACAAGGATAACAAAGAGGTAACTCACAGCTTGAGACTGGGGTATAATGACAAATGACTAGCGTGGGGAACACAGGCCCTTTTAAGACATATTGCTAAGTGGAGAAAGCAAGTTCAAAACAGTAACCAGTAGGATACTTGGTCAATATATAATTATGCCTATATGTATCCATTAAAAAGAGAGAGATCTCAGTGTTGAGTTTATGGGTAATTTTACTTCTCTTGATCTGTCTTTTTTCCTTATTTTTTTTTTTTTTTTTTTTTTTTTTTAGCGGTACGCGGGCCTCTCACTGTTGTGGCCTCTCCCGTTGCAGAGCACAGGCTCTGGACGCACAGGCTCAGCGGCCATGGCTCACGGGCCCAGCCGCTCCGCGGCATGTGGGATCTTCCCAGACCGGGGCACGAACCCGTGTCCCCTGCATCGGCAGGCGGACTCTCAACCACTGCACCACCAGGGAAGCCCTTTCCTTATTTTTAAAAACTACGAACTTCTGTTGTTTAGATAAAGAGAATAAAGTTAAGCAATGAAAGAAAAAAGGAGAACTACTTGATTTCAATATAGTCGCTCCGCGGCATGTAGGATCCTCCCAGACAAGGGCACGAACTCGCGTCCCCTGGCGTCGGCAGGCGGACTCTCAACCACTGCACCACCAGGGAAGCCCTAGTTTTTTTTTTTGTTTTTTTTTTAATGAGAAAATTTTCAAATCCTTAAAGAGGAGCACAGACTTAAGAGATCTAGATGTTTTAAATGAGTTTAACACTCCAGCCCCAAGCAGATTATTCCTCAAAGTTCTGCAAAAACTTTACAATTACGTCTGTGGAACCACTGCTAGTAAGCTAGACAAACTCAGGGCAGCTTCAAAGGGTGAAACATGGATCAGTGAAAAGAAGTTAAAGAGGCAGAAGTTGCTTTAAATCAGAAACGGCATGATTTGCCCTGGGAGGCAGCTATGTCCTGTGCTCGGACATGTCTGAGCAATGTCTGGAAACTTCCCTGTGACGATGCTGTAATGTGCGTCCTCCAGGTATGGGAGGTTGGACCAGATCAGGATCCTGAAAAAAGGTCAGTGGACCACAAAGTTCCTCCGATGAACCTAAAGTGATCTAAAAATGCAAGTCCTCTCTTGATTCTTATGAGTGACTAATACACAAGTCATAGGTTTTAAAATTTTGTAAACAACCCAGGGTCACTTACACGTAATCTACGTGACAGGATAATTTACTGGGGCATCTCGTCCAACAGTGTCTCCTCCCCTGTTCCACCAAGGTGGGCAGGGCTTTTGTGCTCCCTCATTAACACTGTGCCTCAGAGGAAGTTGGGGGCTACTGTGTCCAAAACGAAATTACTCAAAAGACACTTTTTCTTCAGACCTTTATCCTCCTAAAACCTGAGTGATTAGAGAAATAATGCTCTCTTCCTTTGCAGACACCAGTGGGCAGAGGAGCATCTTTGAGGCAAAGGCAGGGCAGCAGGAGGGAGTTCTTCCAGTCCTTGGCTTTGTCCTCTGCTGTCCCTAGTGGAAGTGCTGAGATTTAGGAGGGCCATGGGAGGCTGGGCCGTAACTATAGCGTTCCCGGCTCCAAGGAAGCAGAGCCTTCATTGTGGTGGGTTTAGAAAATGGAGATAACAAAGAGGACGAAAAGCCCAGAAGAGTGACCTTGCCTGTTCCCCGCACCACATAGAACTTGTGCCTTCCGCTGAGGGTCAGGGAAGAGAAGAGAGAGACCTCATAACAATGGCAATGTCATTTTCTTCCAGCCTAGCAGGCCAGAGGGTTGAAAGATTTACTTTGATATAAAGAAAATGAAGAGATAGAATTTTTTTTTTTTTGCACACCTTGAATTTGTGAACTTATACCTGCTACTTAGGTAGTTCCTGGTACTAGCTTTAGAAGTGGTGAGAATTGACGCAGGATTCTAAGCTGGGGCACTGGGCAGGAGTCTGGCTGGCCGCCTTGAAGCTCTTAGCACATTGGCAGCACTTTGCATACTTGGATGGTTGGAATTCCTGCAGTTTGGGGAGAAGATGCTATTTATCAAGGCATTAACAGTAAGTACTATCTTGAACGGGGCATGGTCTCCAGTTGCTGCCATTCCTGCTTCATGTATTAATTACTGTTACTTCAGCAGCAGCATTTCCAATTTAGTTTGTCATGGGTCCCGTGACAGTTAACTTCCATCACAATCCTTATTTATCTCCATGCTCAAATTGCCCCAGATTTAACCACTGGGAACTCCAGCTTGGTCCCGCTGTTCTTTTGATATCTCCCCATCAGCATTTGAGCCGCTTTCTCATTTAATCGCAGAAGATGTGTCGGGGTCATTTTGTGCTTTCCCTGGAATCAGCCATTTCTCCAAAGAGCCCTGGTTCCTTTCAGTAGAAAGTGATATTTAGAAACCAAGATCTGGGCTCTGTATGTGCTCAGTATTCCTGGCGCATCATTGCTTCTAGGTCCTCTGAGCAGACAGAGTTAGGAAGTGTGTGTATGTGTGTGTACTTGTGTATGTGTACATATATATATAGGTCTATCTCTATCCATATAAACCCATGAGGTCATATTGATGCATCTAGTTCCAAACCAAAACCACAGGCCACATTCTGATCTCCCCTCTGCCCATATTTATAATTCCGCTTTTCCAACAGTGAGAACAGAACTCTCATTATCCTAAATATATCCTATCCATTTGCTCAAGACTTGAGTACACAGAAGGTAGCGTTACTAACCTGTACCACTGTTAGAGGTAAATCTACTAGCTAAATATTTCTTTATAGTTTATTTTTTTTTTAGGTAAAATGTATACAGAATGAAATGTATACATCTTCAATGTACAAGTTAATGAATTTTGATGAATGCATAAGCCCATGCAATCCATACCTTTGTCAAGATATGGACCATTTCTATCATTCTGGAAAGTTCTTTCATGCTTTTCTGCAGTTAATCCCCATATACCCCACCAGAGAGAGTCACTGTTCTGGTCCCCCACCCATAGATTAGTTTTGCCTATTCTGTAATTTCATAAGAAGAATCTTATAGTGTGTATTCTTTGGTTTTCAACCTCTTTTGCTTAGTGCCATGTCTGTGTCCCCCATGTTGTTGTATATCAGCACTCCATTCTTTCTTGTTGCTGAGTAGGATTTCATTGGACAAATATATTACCTTTTGTTTATCCATTCTCCTGTAGATGGACTTTTGGGTTATTTCCAGTTTTTGCCTATTGTGAATAAAGCTGCTGTGAACACTCTTATTTAAAAAAGAAAAAAATAGCAGTTGTACGGGACATTTTTTCTGTCCCCCTTTTCCTCTCAGCCCACCTCGTTCTCCAACCACTGCTTCAGCAACCTGCTTTGAGCAGTGTAACATGACAGCACCTCACCTCAGCTGCACCGCACACCTGGTACTGCCCCAGCATGCAGTACGGCCCTCATGCATGTGGGAATATGAAGCTGGTGGAAAAACGTTCCCCCTTCTATCCATGGGCGGACAATTCTGAGACATGTTCTACGTGGCTCCTCAGAAGGCCCCAGCAGGACTGAACCCCAGGGGTCCGTGGTGGTGACAACCACGGTGCACCTTGAAAGCGCTCTCCCTCCTTCCCTGCTGCACTCTGCCCAGACCCTCACACCTGTTCCTGGGCATCAGGCCCCAAGTAAGCTGTCCACATGGAAGCTCTTGCCCCAGGCTCTGCTCTTGGGAGGAACGCAGCATCAGAGAGCAGCTTCAGCACACTATTTAGAAGCCTACAGGCAAGTAGCAGAGGCAAAAACTAAAAGTATTAAAATAGGACTCTATTGCAGTGTTCTCTAACTTGGCGACTGGAAAGTTTCTCTCTTCTTCCCACCCCTACCTCCTCTTCCTCCATCTTTCTCTCTCTCTCTCATCACATCTAAGATGTATTTGAACTTCCGAAATACCGAAAAGTACAAGATCACACATCTTCTTGTGAGTATGTAGGTTGTCTGATTGGTTACTATCTGCCTGCCTCCCCCTTGTGATTTCCACCAGGGCAGAGATGGAGTCTGATGTAAACACATGAAAGCGTAGTAGGTGTTCAGCAAATATTTGTGAATAAGAGAATGGTGGACAGCAAGGAAAAGGGAAGCAGAGGAGGCTGAAGTAAGTGTTGGAAGAACTCGAAGAGACAGATACTTAGTAAAAGACTCGAAGAGGAAAGGAAAGCGGATTGAATCTCCCAGAGCTTGAATGAATAAATAAAGACGCATAGGGATTAGGGCCAGGACCGAGAAGTAGTTTAACCAGCAAAAGACCTAGGGAGGGGCTTCCCTGGTGGTGCAGTGGTTAAGAATCTGCCTGCCAATGCAGGGGACATGGGTTGGAGCCCTGGTCCGGGAAGATCCTACATGCTGCAGGGCAACTAAGCCCATGCGCCACAACTACTGAGCCTGCACACCTAGAGCCCATGGTCCGCAACAAGAGAAGCCACCATAATGAGAAGACCGTGCACTGCAATGAAGACCCAAAGCAGTCAAAAATAAATAAATAAATGTATTAAAAAAAAAAAAAAAAAGACCTAGGGAGGCAGGTTTCCTCCACAGACCCTCCTTCATTGGAAGGCAAGGCAGGAGGGTCTAATAGCCTCAGCAGAAGGTAATGCCTTTGCCACGATCCTCTTCCAGTATATCGGAGAAAAATAGGTTCAAGAAAGATTATTTTCACAAGCATGCTTCCTAACTAGCTTATGACAATTTTTCTATAAAACCTTCCAGTTCTGCTTTTGTAACCCACGAAGGAAATTCTGTATCTCAGTTCCTTCCGGTGACACCACTTCCTAGATAACATACTTGCATTTCACAGATTAAGATGGTTACTGTGGGTTAATAGAACAATTACTGGATCAGCAATATCATGCTAATTAAGGGCAGAGCCATTTGCAAACAAAAAGAAACAGGCATTAAGGTATCCCAAGGGTGGCCCCGGTAAATGTGCCGCAGCCTCTTTCTGTAAAGTCTTGTTTGCTCCTCAAGTTAGGACCCTGAAAAGGCAGCAAATGTTTTGTGTAAGGAACCAGAGGATTGTATATATGGAGGATGGTTTAGGAAAATGAGCGGGTATTTTTCCTTTCTCCGCACTATGGAAATCAAAGCTGGATTTGCTATTTAGACTGGGTGGAAAACTAGTCTAGAGTCCTCATCCTGAGCATAGGGCAATGACAAGGACTCCTGTTTATGACGGTGAAAAACGTCTTTATAGAGATCATTATAAACTTAACAGGCAAAGGCTGAGTTGATTTTGTGGTTGATAGTTTAAGTGGAGGTTTAACCTTGTAGACTTTCCAGAAAACCAGAGATAATAGGAGTTAGGCTTGTGTGCTTGGGTAACAGATGAGCCAGGGGCCAGTTGGATTTACTGGTCCAGGAATCTTAGCACCACTGATGTTCCTGAAGTGCAATGGGGAGCCACTGGAGGCTTTGGAGCCGAGGAGAGGCATGATATGACCTTTATTTTTACCGGAACACTCTGTTGAAAATAGACCAAGGACAGAAGTGGGAAAACTAACTGGGAGGCCATTGTAGTGATTCAAGGGAGAGCTATTGTGTCTTGGATCTGGGGCGTTGGGTGGGGATGGGGGTGGACATGGGTGTACCGTGGAAGTGGTGAGAAGGTGTTGGATTCTGGGTATATTTTGAAGGTAGAGCCACAGGGGTTTGCTGACAGATCAGATAAGGGATGAGGGAGTAAAAGTGAAGTCAGCGATGCCTCCGGGGTTCTTGACTTGAGCAACTGGGAAAATGGTATTGCCGTTTACTGAGACGGAAAATGCAATAAGAGGAGCAGGTTTTGGAGGGGAATCAAGAGCTCAGTTTTGAACAAATTAAGTTTGAGATGCCTACTAGATATTAACGTATAGACGTTTAGTAAGCACTTGGATATGGTCCAGACTCCAAAAAGAACTCTGTTGGAGATATAAATTTGAGAGTCATCAGTGCTGAATATTGATCTTACCAAAAATTACAGTACAGCTCTAATGGGAGGGTGAGGAAGAAAAAGTGTACATGTGCATGGGGGGGTGGTATGTAAGAAATGGAATCTTCATCTTTTATAGCAGGAAGTCAATGGTAGATAGCTAACCTGGAAAAAAAAATCAAGAAATAGCTGTATATGCTTCATAAGAAACAATCATCCCTATTACTTCTACTCAATATCTTAAATTTTTTCTTCCTCATCTTTTTTTGGGGGGGGGGTATTTTTTTAGAATTTATTTTAATTTATTTTTTAACAGCTTTGTTGAGATATGACTCACATACTATAAAATTCATCCATTTAAAGTGTACAAACATAAGGGCAAGACAGGAATAAAGATGCAGAGATAGAGAATGGACTTGAGGACATGGGGAGGGGGAAGGGGAAGCTGGGATGAAGTGAGAGAGTGGCATGGACATATATACACTACCAAATGTAAAATAGATAGTTAGTGGGAAGCAGCTGCATAGCACAGGGAGATCAGCTCGATGCTTTGTGATGAACTAGAGGGGTGGGAGAGGAAGGGGGGGGAGGGAGACGCAAGGGGGAGGGGATATGGGGATATATGTATACATATAGCTGATTGTTATACAGCAGAACCTAACACAGCATTGTAAAGCAATTATACTCCAATAAAGATGTTACGAAAATTTAAAAAATAAAGTGTACAATTCAGTAGCTTTTCGTATATTCTATCATTACAACCAATTTTAGAATTTTCATTAAGCCAAAAAGAAACCCTATACCACTTAGCCATCAACCCCTAATCCCTCTATCCCTCTCTCCCAGCCATAGGCAACAAATAATCTTATGTCTCTATGGACTTGCCTACTCTAAATGTTTCATATAAATGGACTCATACAATATGTTATCCTCTGTAACTGGCTTCTCTTACTTTGCTGTTTTGGGTTTTTTTTTTTTTTTTTTTTTTGATTCTTCTCCCCTTCTTCCCTAAGTTCTGTCCTTTCAAGCCCATCCCCAAGTTTCAGGTTCTTTGATCCCTACTTTGCAGAAGCCACTGTCATCCCTTCTGATGTTGTCTTTAGAAAATCCTGCCTTTGCTTGTGGCCCTCCAAGGCAAGACAGTACCTCCCTGTAACACCACCAATGATTGCTATCCAGCGCTTTGAATAAAGCAGAAACGTTCTGGGGAGCCCCTTCAGTCTTCCTCGAAGTACCTTGGACTCTGCTTCCTGAAAGGTGGGCTGCCTGGTGATTTCAGCCTGCATTCCAGACAACTTAATTAAAGTGTATCAGCAGTATCTCTTATCTGACTGCAAATGATAAGGTATAGAGAGCTTCTGAGGAAAGTCTGCAATGCATTTTATACTTCGGATTGGATTCTACAGCTTTATGAAATATTTCTATTCCCAAACTCCATTTTTATGTTTGAACCAGTGAAAGGGTTTTTTTTAAATTGAATTTTATAGACTCGATAGTAGTGCTTTTTCCAAAGGCCTGTGGGTTGCCTATGACAACAAAAACTTGTCCACGCTGGCATTTGACACAGGATTGAAACAGAGTGCTGAACCTATTTTCAACATATTTGGGTATATCAGATGATGTTCTTTCAAAGAAATGGCCATCGTGTCCAGGGTACAGCCTTCCTCATAAAAAAATAAAACGAGAAAGAATTTTATTTTCCATACTTACAACATTTGGATTTTGATCCTTTATCCAAAGGGGTTTCTCTTAAGCTTTCAGAGCATAATTTATGGCATTTTGCAAAGAAAACCACTTCTTTAATACTTGAGGGCTTTTTACATGCATTTATTACATGAATTAACTAACTACATAAACTGAGAAATAGTCCCATTTGCAATGCAACTATAGTATTCATACAAAAAAGGACAAAATCAAATGAAACCTTTCTTGATTTAAAGTACTTGAAAAAAATAAGGCTGTCAAATACTTCTTATCTTAAAAGAGATACAATAAAGATGAAAGTTGGACAAAGGAAAACAATATCTTAAACCATAGCATATAAAAGGAACACTATATGGAGTACACTTTATTCTAAGAAAAATGGGAGGCTATTAAAAGGCTTTTAGTATATGAGGGACGTGATTTGTTTTGCTATGTGAAGAATCTGTTGGGAGGGACCAGAGTCAAAGCAGCGCGGTCAGGTGGAGAAATTGTAGTGGTTTAGAGAGGTGCTTCTCAAATTTCATATACATGCAAATCACATGGGGTCTTATTAAATGTACATTTGGATTCAGTAGGTCTGGCATGGGGCCTGAGCCGCTGCATTTCTGACAGGCTCCCAGGTGAATAGGATGCTCTTGGTCATGGACCACACTTGAGTGGCCAGGGTTTAGAGCAGGGCAGTAACAGCAAAGACAGAGGAAATGGATGGACTTCAAAGCAATGTAGAGGATAGGATAACGGGACCAGCTGATTAACCAGGAGAAGGAGATGCAAGGGCCAGGGATTTTTCAGTGAGTGGGTTTGTGTGATCAGATTAGTCAGTGCTGAGAACGCAGGAGGAGAAGCAAGCTTGTGGGGGAAGATCTTGACCTTGGCAAACATCCAAATGGAAATCACAGGTGAATAGTTGGAATTACAAGTCTTGAGCCAAAAAGAGAGGGCCAGAGATATAAATTTGGGAGCCAGCAGGATGACTAATGGAATAATGGACCCAAGGGAGCAAAGAGGAGTAAGAGGATGAGGGGGCCTGGAACTGAGCCTTGAGAGCTTCCAGTATTTAAAGGTTTGGTGAAATAGATTGAGTCCACTGGGGAGAATAAGAAAGAGAAACCTAAAAGGTAAGAGGAAACCAAGAGAATATATGATACAGATGCCAACAGAAGAGAAGGCTTCAAGAAGGCAACATAGTCAACAATGTCAGGTGCTAAAATGAAAAGATGAGAGACTTCAAATTGCCCATGAGATACATCTGCCTCGGTCATTGGCGAATTTAGTGCAGCTTCTGCAGAGCAGGGGGAATGTCCACAGATCGGAGGGATCTGCTGAGTGGTGTGGGTGGACGCCAGATTGGGGGGATCTGGGAGGGGAGGATAAGGTAAGGAAGTAGAACACAGTTCCAAGAGGTTGTCTGTGGAGGGAGAGAGACAGTTGGCATGGTAGCTGGAGCAGCACCTGGGGTCGAAGGGAGGTTGATTTTGTATCTTTTAAAATAGAAGAGACATGAGTGTGTTTAAAAGCTGATGGGACATATTGAACAAAGAGAAACTGATGACGTAGAATCGATAGAGAACGAGAAATAGCATAAGGTCACTGAAAAGAGAGGAGGGCTGGAGGAAATAGACTTAGATGTGGGGAAGGGCATGTCCCCTCTTGCAACAGGAAGAGAGGACTGGGGCCAATGTCAATAGGTTTGTAGACACAGAGGTGAGATACTGAGGGATTTCTCATCTGATGGCATCTGTTCTCGGTGAAGCAGGCAAGGAGGTCATCTGCTAAGAGCGATGGGCCAGAAGTGGGAAGAAAGGCCGCCTAGAGTCGCAGAGGTGGTCTACAGGGAGCGCTAGGGCCCCATCTGAGACCGGTGATCTTAGGTCTATAGCCAGTCCACCCCGCAGTGAGATTTACACCAGGTGCTCTGCTTCCCAGGTGCCAGAGGGAGAAGATGGACATCTGGTTCATCTAGGATTAGAGACTTGCCAGGTGGATATGCAAGAAAAGTCCAAAGAGATATAGAGTTTAGTTTAAGCTACTGAAAAGAACATTCTGTGGGCTATGGGGCCTGGGACACAGTAAGGTCCCCAAGAATTGTGTTTATTATTACAGGAGAAGAGAGACAATTCCTCGCCTCCCCCCAGCCCTCCATGGTTCCTGCCCGACCACCATCACCTACACATGCAATTCCAACCCCTTTGTTCCCAAGATATTTGTACAGAATGTAGAGGGGCTTTTGGAGGTAGGTATGATTTTTTTTTATGGTTGGTCATTTTCCACTTGTTATGTGTCCCCACTTCATTATTATTCAGGGATGATTATAAAGCCTCAGAAGTTGGGTTCTTTGTTCAGGCGTTCAGTTTACCGCTGGAGTAATGTTATGTGCAACGAATTCTGAGTTTCAACAAATGATTCTACTTAAGAAAAGTAATCATCAGATGAGCCACGGTATGTAATTTATTATAATCATAATAATTTCTTAAGATCCCTTGTGGAGAAAATCACATTTTTCTAAATATAGTTGCGCTTAAGGTCTTTTTTTTTCCCTTTAAAGTGTTTTATTAATTACTAGTCTGTAAGGAATGCTGTTTGGTCTGCTAATCTGAAAATTAAAAGTTTCTACGGAGGAAGTAGATTTCAACACAAAGGTCACATTAGGAATGACTAGTGACAATACCAGGAACACGTTTTGGTACAAGAAATTAGGAAGTTGGGCAAATAATATAGCTTCTTTAAGGCTGAGTTTCTTCACCTGTAAAGTGAGAAAATTAGAAAATACAACTTCCAGTATTAAGTGCAAAATTAACTGCTCTATCCAAATGGTAGCCACTAGCCACATGTGGCTACTTAAATTTAAATTTATTAAATTAAATAAAATCTAAAATTCAGTTCATCAGTCACACTAGCCACGTCTCAAGTAATCAATACCATAGGTAGCTAGTGACTACCCTGTTGCGCAGCACAGATGTAGAACATTTCCCTCATTAGAGAAAGTTCTACTGGACTGCTCTGATCTCTAATTCTAGTTTTAATACAATTGCAACAAAGGGAAGATGGTAAGATGCTTCCAGAAATTATCATGTTATAATTTTCCACTTAACCACAGTAGGACATTTCTAGAATACACCCACATCTCACCTGCCCCAAAGGACCGGGAGTGAATTAAAACAAGGTGGACCTATTGCAATGAAATAATCTCCAGGTGATGGAGAGACAATACATTCTAGACCCTTCCCACTTTCCTTCCCACTCTGCCTGTCCTCCTTTCCCACATTTTTTATTGAGTGCTAAGCCCTGAGTCAGCTACAAGTCCTGAGGCATAAACATGATTTGACCTGTCTGTTTGATCTGACAGAAAAACAGATGATGATAATACAGTGTATTTGGTAAGGAATATGATAGAAGGATCCTTAAGGTTCTGTGGAACTCTACAGGAGGAATACATAACCCTAACAGAAGAGGCAAGGGAAAACCTTCCAGAAAGAGTGATACTTAAGGAAAGTAGTAAAGGATGTTTATGAATTAAAATGGTTTACAGGTTTGAACATTAATTATGACCCTATTAAAATGCAACAATGAAGAAAAGAGAAATTTGAGGAAAATCAATAGCAAGTAGTTTTTGATATCATTAGTGTTACAAACTCTCTGTGGTATGCATAATTTGCAGACACTATTAAAATAAAACCCATCCATTCTGAAGGGTTACCTGCGTAACTCAGTCTTTTTTTTTTTTTTTTTTTTTTGCGGTACGCGGGCCTCTCACTATTGTGGCCTCTCCCGTTGCGGAGCACAGGCTCCGGACTCGCAGGCTCAGTGGCCATGGCTCATGGGCCCAGCTGCTCCGTGGCATGTGGGACCCTCCCGGACTGGGGCACGAACCTGCGTCCCCTGCATCGGCAGGCGGACTCTCAACCACTGCGCCACCAGGAAAGCCCAACTCAGTCTTTTTAGTTGCTTCCTCCTTTGTATTAAAAGGACAGTGAGTTGATTCTGCTCATAGAGACCCATTCCCTAACCCAATTGCATTTCTCAAGACTACCACTGTTTCAGTAAAAGTTGCATCTCAAATCTCCTAGTTTCTCAGACCAAAATTCTTGGAGTTATTCTTGACTCCTCTATTTTTTTGCACTCCATGTCTATTCCCTTAACATCCTATTGTCTTTGCCTTCAAAATATATCCAGAATTATATCCCTTTTCCCTTTTCCTTGTAATACCTTCGTGGTCCAAACCACTATCATGTCCTGCTGAGAGAATAGCAAGAGTCTTCTCATGGTCTTGTCCACAATTGCCTTTTCACCATCAATTCTCCACTCAGAAGCCAGAGAAACTCATTTAAAACTTAAGTCAGATCCTATCATGCCTCTGTTCCAAACTCTCCATTTCACAAAGACAAATTCGAAAGTCCTCATCATGGACCACAAGTCCCTACGTGACCAGCTCCAAGCTACTTCATCACTTACATTCTCTCTTGCCTACTCATCCTGCTTCTGCCACACTGGCCTTGCTACTTCAGGCATGGTCCAAGCACGCTCCCTCTTCCGGGACTGCTCAAAAGCCACATGGACCACTTACTCCCTCACTTCATCCAGGCGTCTGTCCAAGTGTCCTCAAACACAGAGGCCTTCCTTGTGCATCTAGCCCATGTAAAATTAGATGCTCTGTACCATGAGCTCCACCATCATTCCTTATCCTTACTCTGCTTTGTTTTTCCTTCACTGCACTTATCACCACTTGATGTGTTATATAATTGTTTACTAGAATGTGAACTCCATGAGAGCATACATTTCGTTTTGTTTACTGCAATAGCCCAGTCTCTTATTCAGAGTCTGACCTATGCATGTACAGTTCACAGTTGTTAATGGAGGAGTGAATGGCATTTACTCTATCACATTTCATCTATAATTATATGACCTGCATAGACTGTGAGGCCCTGAAGACATGATTACATATATTATTCCCAGCCACCAGCCCACTATGTGCAAAGTAAACTCACTATGAAAGAAGTTCCTTGAATGTATCTCCCTCCTTATATGGAAAACTGTAGGATCATAGATGCAAAATGAATCTTAAGAGGTGTTCTGGTCTGCAGCCATGCCCTCGGGAAGACCACACTTAACACTTACTCTATTTTGAAAGGCCACCCAGAGAGAAGAATCCATCATTTTCTCTATTTAACTACTTTTAGTTCCAGGATATTCTTAAGCCAAATCTAAATCTCATTTTCTTTTATCTTGGGATCAGAAGAATTTTAATAAATAAAACCGGTTGTTTATACATCAATTATAACTCAATTAAAAACAAAAACAACCCCCCCCCAAAAAAACTGGTCAGTATTTTTTTTTCTTTTTCTTTCTTTTATTTTATGTGGCAGGTGGGCTCCTTAGTTGTGGCATGCAAACTCTTAGTTGCGGCATGCATGTGGGATCTAGTTCCCTGACCAGGTATTGAACCCGGGCCCCTTGCATTGAGAGTGTGGAATCTTATCCACTGTGCCAACAGGGAAGTCCCCTCTAATCAGCTTTTAAACCCACCAATTAAAAAAAATGTCAATTATATTTTTTATTTCTAGAATTTTTTACTTGATTTATTTTTTATAGCTTCCAGTTTTCTAGAAAATTCTCCATCTTTTCATTTAATTTCTTGACAATATTAGTTATATTTATTTTAATGTTCATTCTGATCACTGAGATAGCTCCTATGAGTATTTTTTTGGTATATTTCTTCTCTTGGTTTTCTGTCAAGTCTTGCCTTCTTGTATGCCTAGTTATATTCTATAAGTTCTATTTCACTATACCTGGTTATTTTTTTTTATTGAGGGCCATACGTTGTTTATGAAAGAAATGTAGAGATGGTTTGAGACTCTAAATGATGGTATCTACCTCAGAAAGGATTTATGTTTACTTCTGGCACGGAGCAAGGCTAGGACAGAACATCTTAGGCTAATTTACTGAGCTGATTTGAAGCTAGGCTTAATCCTTGTGAGATTTAGGCTATTTCTGATTCACCCTTATTCTTAGGAGGTAGTGCTTCTGTGGTCCCAATCAAAAGTCTGGATTGGGGCTTCCCTGGTGGTGCGGTGGTTGAGAGTCTGCCTGCCGATGCGGGGGACACGAGTTCGTGCCTCGGTCCGGGAAGATCCCACATGCCGTGGAGTGGCTGGGCCCGTGAGCCATGGCCGCTGAGCCTGCGCGTCCGGAGCCTGTGCTCCGCAACGGGAGAGGCCACAACAGTGAGAGGCCCGCGTACCGCAAAAAAAAAAAAAAAAAGTCTGGATTGTTGCCAGAATTTCGCTTCCTAAGAGGGCACTGAAATCTAAACTTTGCCCTCCTGGCCCTGTGTAAGTGCCAAACCTCTGTTTTGCTCTTTTGCCACTAAATTGTCTCTTCCAAATTAGCCATTGCCTCAAGAAGAAAAGCAGCTCCAGATGCCAGGTTCACCTCTCTTGGCTCCTCTTTCCTCTGGATCTTGGCCCTACAAATTGCCTTGCTAGTTCTCTGATAATTTCCAACACATGGGATTTTTGTCTTCTTTATTAATTCATCTAGTAATTAATTTGTCTAGCTTTTCTAGTCATTCTTAATGGCTGATTGTTCTGAAATAACCTAGTGAGCCATTGCCAGGAGCAGAATTCTACTTATATTCTAATGAAAAATGGTTATGTCACACCTCCATTCCTATAACTTACTTTTCTCACTTATCCTTATGTGAACCATGTATAGCTTTAGTAAACATGTCAGTGTTAATTTACACAATAGCTTAAAATCACTACATAGAATGTATACCATTCTAAGGTAAATCATGATTTTTTAGACAAACTCTCATAATTGGACACGTCAACTGTTTCTATTTTTTCCCTATTATAAACAGCAGTAGGATGCACATCTTCATGTACACGTTCCTAAGTAGTTGTAATTATTCCCTAATTATAACATCTTGAAATAAAATATTTTATTTGAAATAAAAATTTTAAAGTATGACTATTTTAAGGTTTTTGTTATATTACTAAAAATCCCTCTAGGAAAATCAAACCAGTTTACACTTCCACCAGCAGTGTGTAAATGCCAGTTTCCTTATATTCTTAAGCACTTTCTAAATCATGGAATTTTAATTTCTAAAGTCACCTGTGTCTGACACAAATAAGTATTTATTATATGATTCATCTACTTTCCCGTACCAGGAACACTCTTGGGATTACAAGAGAAAGAAACTAAACTTGGACCCTGACCTTACTTCTGACCTCATGATTCTTCACAGATACTCTATGACTCTCTTTTGATTATGAAGGTTTACTGATAATGTTCCCAGAAGGCCTGAATCCTCCATATGGAAATTGGCCTCCTCGTGTTCTCACCAGTTATATATGTATTTTGGACCCTGCCTTTATCTTTAACTACAATCGAGTATTATGGACTTATTTAAAATACGTAGTCCAGGATAGCTCCTTGGTCTCAACTCTATCTAGCCATGCGGTGTAGCTATAGTTTCCTCTTCCTTCTTCCTGTACTTCCCTGAACTTGTACTGCTTGAACTCCATTCAGTGGTCTGACCACTCACCCAACTCACCGAGGTCACTCATCCAGATCAGGGCTCAACAGACCACGGCCCTGGGGACAAATCTGGCCTGCCAGCTGCGTTTGTAAACATTTCCCTGAACACATTCATCCTAGGTTGTATGCATATTATCCGTGCTGCTCGGCTGACACAACAGTGGAACTAAGTAACTGTGACCAAGGTCGTATGGTCCACAAACCTACAATATCGACCATTCGGCCCTTTACAGGAAAAGTCTGCCAACCACTGATCCATATACCTTTGTAAGAAGGGTCTGAACTTAGTAAGAGATTTCCCCGCTACTAGATTAAGCGGCTGTACAGAGCAAACCTCCAATCCCCCCGCCCCAGCGGGCATAGGACTCTTGTCTGCTCAGTGCCATTTTATTTAGGGTACAGTTCCCCCCAACCCGTGCCTTGAAACTGTCCTCTGTCCCTGGATTCTGATCTGAATCTGGCTGAGTTGTCACCTCTTATGATTTAGGACCTGGATCACGTGTAGACTTTGGACTCAGTAGGCATGGCACACTGGTCTGGACAGAAGAGGGTGCTTCTCACCAGAGCCCCCTGGTCTGGGGCTCTGGGTGCCTTGGCACTGCCCAGAGGCTAGTACCTTCGGGCATGGACAGCTGCCTTACTGATGTGCCACCACCCAACACTTAGGAGGCTGTTGGTACAAAAAGGCCAGAAAATGGAATGAAAAGGTAACCACTAGTATGTTCTCTGTATCTGTGAGTGTGCTTCTTACATGTTATATTCACTAGTTTCTTGTATTTTTTAGATTCCACATATGTGACATCATACAGTATTTATCTTTTTCTGGCTGACTTATTTCACTGAACATGATGCCCTCCAAGTCCATCCATGTTGCTGTGAATGGTAAAATTTCGTTCTTTTTCTATGACTGACTAGTACTCCATTGTGTGTGTGTGTGTGTGTGTGTGTGTGTGTGTACGTGGATATACATATATATGTATATAAACACACACACACCACATCTTCTTTATCCGTTCTTCTGTTGATGGACACGTAGGTTGTTGCTATGTCTTGGCTACTGTAAATATGCTGCTATGAACATTGGGGTGCAAGTGTCTTTTCAAATGAGTGTTTTTGGTTTTTTTGGATATATACCCAGGAGTGCAATTGCTGGGTCATATGGTAGTTCTATTTTTAAAACTTAACATTTAGATATAGATTTAACATTTAGATGTAGCTGGGCTGTGAAAAGCCACATCTAGACTTGACAAAGAGGAATACATATTCTCCAGAGTGTCTGGACTAGGAAATGGATGGGCTAACTAGACGGTACTTGGGCTGAACTGCTTTGGGGAAGAGGTAAGTACATGGATGGATACGCATAGGTTGGCTGTATCACGTTGGGGGGCAGTACAGAAGAAATTATATGTATGGAAAAAGAGAATGTGTGTGTGCGCACAAGTGTATGTATGTGTGTATATGTCAGCGTACATGCCTATGCTGGTCAGTCAGGGGCTGGAATGTATCAGGCCAGGAGTCTTTTTTCCGTTGGGAAACTGCCCCTTCCATGTTGCATGCTTTGGGGATTGGACTCTTCCATCTCTGTGTCTCCTTGTCCTCTGTGGGGAGGAAGATCTCCGCATCTTACTCTTCCGCCATCTTCCTCAACTCCCTCCTTGTCCTCTGGTCACAAGAATAAACGTGCACATGCACTAATTTGTGTTCCTCCACTAGATGTGGCCTAGGGACACTGGGTAAGAGAAAGTCACTCTTTCTGGGGTTGCAAAGACTATATAGAGTGACTCTTGTCATCACACAGAGAGGACTCATATGCGGATGAAGCCATGCAGAGGTTAGCAGGAGTGACACATAGAAAGACAGAGCTCTGATTTTATCATTGAACCCACCCTCCTGGACTTATCCATGCCTGACTTAGCCAAGCTTGGATTTCCGTCACTGAGCTAAAATTTCCCCTTTTTGCTATGGAGGTTTGAGCTAGATTTTTGTCACTTGTTATTCAAGGATCTCTGACTAATAGTATCACTAACATAGCTTCTTAGGAAAGCAAATATATCTGGGCTGGAAAATCAAGGTATGGGACTACATGCTTATCCTTTTGCCGGCAAAGTCTTGATGACAGGGTAGTGCAAGGCCAGTATTTTCATGAGGATTCCAAGTATACTTGGTTCTGTGCATTTCGGAACTAAGGCCCGCAACCACTGCCTGCAACTCATAGGCACATTTTGTCTTTGTGTGGTTATCCAATGTTCCTTAAGCACAGAATTCCCTAGATCTGCTTGAAGTGAAAATTAAAATCATTTTCTACAATTTATCTTCTGTGTCAGAAAACAGGGCCAAGGGCTTTTAAGAACTGGTGCTGCAGTTCCGTGACTGTAGGATGAATGACATCACCCTTCTGGGGATGATTTCATTTATGCCCTTTCTGAATACTCTGAAAGCAAACCCAGCCTTGGGAGAGAGGGAAATACACACACACACAGCGCTTGAGGAGTCTTTGTATACGGAAGCCTCTATAAGCTGATTGGCGGGGTCAAGCGGCCACTATTCAGAGGGTGACGAGCTCTGTTATCTGGCTCTCTGCCAGGCAAAATTGCACATGAGAATTTTTCTAGTGAGGCTGTTCCAGTGAGTCCTTCTGGAGAGACTAAGCCCCCCTGTTGTGAGCCCCTAGAACTGTCACGCCAGGAACACACAACAGGAAGTCCCCTCGTCTGCTGTGGGCTCAGACTCCAACCCTCCTGGTGAACTGTACCTCCAGGTACAGTGATACTCACGGGTGAAGGAGGCACTAAAAAGAAAAACAGACCTTATTAAAGCACAACCTTTTGGCTTAAATGAGTGCTTACTACTTTTAATGAACTCCCTGCAAAATCTACTGAACTTTTTTTTCTGGTAGGTATTGCCAGGTATTCCAGATGATTTCTTCTCATTAGAAATATTTTACCAAGCAAACACCTAGCTCTGCTCTCAGCTGTCCAGTGATTGGAGATGAGTGCTCTGGTTTCTATGCAGGATCAAGTTAAGGGACTACGCCCAAGGAAATATGAAGCAATGCTTCTGAGCAGAAATGTGAAATGCGAAGTGTGTAGAAAGGCCTTGGGAGAAGAAAAAGGAAATTCTTGTTCATGGAGCTAAGC
Organism: Pseudorca crassidens; assembly: GCF_039906515.1. Classification (NCBI taxonomy): domain Eukaryota; kingdom Metazoa; phylum Chordata; class Mammalia; order Artiodactyla; family Delphinidae; genus Pseudorca; species Pseudorca crassidens. The sequence continues at coordinate 12,690,163 of NC_090313.1, forward strand.
CTGGAGGAGCCAGTTAAAGTGGGTGACCAGAAATGCATTTACAGTGAGAAGGGTGTGTTATGGGCTGAATCCTGTCCCCTGACCCCATTCATATGTTAAAATCTTGATCTGAAGTATCTTAGAATGTGACTGTATTTGGAGATAGTCTTTAAAGAGGTAATTAACATTGAAGTCATTAGGGTGAACCCTAATCAAATATGATGAGCGTTCTTATAAGGAGAGAACAGGACACAGACACACAGACATACACAGACACATAGGGAAGACCATGTGAGGACACAGGGAGAAAATGGCCAGCCACAAGCCAAGGAGAGAGGCCTCAGAAGAAACCCATCCTGCTGACACCTCGATCTTGGACTTCTAGCTTCCAAAAGACTGTGAGGAAATAAATTTTTGTCGTTTAAGTCACCTAGTCCTTGGTACTTCGTAATGGCATCCCTAGGAAACAAAGGCAGATTGACTTAGAGTGATACTGCTGTGAGGGCTTGCCCTCTGAGCCCCGCACCCACAGAATGATACGTCATTTGCACCATTCTTCAATGGTAGCTGGATCTTTTCCTAGGGCTTTAGATATATTTTCTCGCTGTCACGTCATCCAACTGTGACCAGACATGCTTCTTTATGCTGGTCTTAATTATCTGTCTTCCTCTTTTGTGTCTTCACCTGCTTAACATGTGTAGAAATTTGTTAAGCCTTCTGTTAGTTACTTATCCAAGCTACTCATATTTCTCTTTAAAGTTCACCAATGGAAGTCCCTTTCTTTAATCTGTACATTTAAATTGCTAATGTGCTACTTGTCTAGCTGTTCTTTATGAAGTGGCATTTGGGGGTGTTTATCTTTTCAACTCAGAAGGAGAAGTGAAGGGACTGATTGTTGAATTCTTGTTTTCGGCTGAGCTTTTCGAGCTCTGCTGAGACTATGAGCTGGCTTAGGGGAAGTCAAACACAAGGGCTCTATATTTGGAGGGGTATGCAAACGTCCTCTGTGGTCCCGAGTATATGTGAGAGCACAATGCATTGCCCAATTCGTGTCTTTAAGTCAACACAAAAGACAAAGAGGGTCAGAGGATGAAAATAATTCCATGGGTTAGAGCATCTCCATGGAGACCAGGAAATGCATAATCTCTATGGAGACCCTCAAAATCTCTCCTTCTCAAATTATAGTAGTGTATGATCTGTTGTAATTGTCATTGAGAGTGGAGGGAAAGTGCCAAGAGGAAGAGGATGAGAGGATAATCCTCTTCTTTCCTTAGTGGAAATCATGGCTAGCGTGGCTCTAATTTTAAGCAATTGGTATTGTAAGATTCTGAAATTAGGATTCTGGGAGACCATGTCACCCAGGGTGGGATGAGGCACGTGAGGCTCGGGTTGTTTATATGCCCAGCGCTGAAGTAGATGTCTGACATAAATTGGCATTCAAAAAATGTGTTACTATCTGAATGAATGTAATGAACAATTGGGCAGGATCTCATCATTAGCTCAGGCCCTGTCAATCATCTCTGCTCTGCTAAAACAAAGGGAGAGGGCTACTGTCAGGGCCATACTGGGTACCGTCTGCTTATGACTGAGCAGAGCCAGTAACTCCTGTTTTCTCTTTTTTCTTTCAAGGAGAATGCTGCTCAATTGTATAAATATGGTCAAAGGAGGAAATAAAGTTTAGTTGTGGTGAGGAGATAAACAGGGTATAGGGAAACGGACCAGCTAATGAATGCAAGTCACTGTGTCCAGATAAATCCCATCCCATGGTAACCTACGTGTTCTTAGCCCTACTAGCCTCTGGATACAAAATGGGATTCTGAATACTTTTTATGCCCAGATTATTATGGTTCAATGCCCCCCGTGGCTCCTTCATTGGAAATTAGCCTACTGCAAAGTGGGCCCAAGGGTTCTTTGAGTTTCCTATGGTACTGCCTTAGATCAGTGCCCAGACATTTCTGTCCACTTGTCCTGTTTCTTCCTCATCTTGCTGCCATGTTATTGGCCTGACGGCTGACGCTAAGGAGAGACCTCTTAGCATGATGGTCTCTATTGGATGACTACTGATTTAAAAAAATCATCTTTAATTCGAGATAGACACTGTTAAGTCTTGGTGTATATACAGATAGTTCCAGGTTTTTCTCTATTTATTTACACATAAAATTATATATATGTATTTGATATATATTTAAATATAACTTCATACATATGAAGTAGCTTGAGATCAGACTATACATACTGCTTTGTACCCTCCATTTCCTTAACAATATATAATGAAAATATTTTTCCATGTTACTAAATATTGAAGTACATCATTTTAAATGACTGTATGAATATATTATCATTTAAGTAACAATCTCTGTCAGACTTTTAATCTGTTCCCAGTTTTCCCATGACCATAAATATCACCGCATCCCATCTTTTTTTATCCATTCTCCTGTACTTCTCGGTTGTTTCCTTACGATATGTTATTGTAAGTAAAATTCCTGGGTTGAAGATGATGAACTTTTAATATTCATGCTCTTGCCTGTTTTGCCATCCATCTCTTTATGTACACATTTTTTTGGTACACAAAATTTACACAAGCTGGTGAGCTCTTAAGGATCAGGGTTCATGCTTTCTTTAACTTTGTATCTGCCATATTCTCTTCATAGTACTTGGGGGTGGCAGGGCTTCAGGACTCAGTGAAGACAGTGCACCAGTGACAACCATGAAGGTATCTGAAAGTGTCCTGGAGGATGCCGCGGAAAAACATGCATATTTCCAAAGGGAAAGCAGGGATTGCGTTTTAGCACCTCGCTCCTTGTCTGATCCAGAGCACACGAGGGCACTCTGAATACAGTGACACTTCATAGAATAAACACTCCTTACTTCGGTGGAGGACTTTTTAGGTTTTTCCAATAGTCTGTGAACTCTCAGGGGCTCATTTTTGTACGTCCAAACTCGCCCAGCCATGGTGCAATGAGGGCATTCATGGGCATGAATGAGATGCCGGGGTCCTAGCAACCTGGGAAGCAGATCACTTCAGTGGCTGCCACTGTTTGTCGTTGTAAATAAAATACTACTTTCTGGAGGCAGCACTGACTCATTCCTTCTTATTTCTTTCCTCTGCAGTTGGAGGAGAGGTGGCTAAAAGGTGGAGGCAGCCGAAAGAGCGGGAGAGGGCCAGGGGTAAGTCTAGACACGGTTTCCTTCCATTGTCTTCCCTTCCTCCTTGCCCCTCCCTCACCCATTTTCCCTTCTCGCTGGTGGACGCCCCCGCCTTGGTCCGGAGCCCAGAGATGGTGGGGTTCAACCCCCCTCGCTTTTTAGCTAAGTTTACAGCTCCTAGCATTCCAAGCGGGGTGTTTTCCAGTAGCCAAAGCACCGGGAATTAACAGCTCTCGGCCTCTCCCCTCCGGCTTTCCTCCTTGGGTTGGCTGGAAACTTCACCCAGACACCGAAGAAGCTCCGCCCCGGTAGTTTTGAACCGGCCACTGGCTGAGGCTCCGCTGGGCACTCTCCCTCCCGAGGTCCCCCCGCCCGAGGCTCTGCCCTCTGGAAGGTCGCCTGGAGCCCGCTGCCCCGGGGCCAGGCGGAGAGGGGTGGGCTGGCGTGAAGGGCAGGAGAGAGGTGGTAGAGTAAGACCTGGTACTCACAGCGCCCTCACCGCCCAGACCCGCTGGGCGCCCGACCGGCCCGTACTTGGGGGGCGGGATGGGCACGTGGCCCACCCCCGGCTCGGACCGGTCCCCGCGCTCCACTGGCCGGGGGGTCGCATCAACTGAGGCCCCCTCCCCGCACCCGTCCGCGCGTCCACCTCCCCGCTCCGCTCCGCCCCGCCCCGGCGGCTGCGAGGCGGTGCAGCCCGCCGGAGACGCGCGGACCTCCACCCGCTCCGGCAGGCTGCGGCGCAGGCGGCGGCGCAGGCGGCTGCGGCCTAGGGCGCCGGGCGGCCGCGAGCCTCCTCCCCCTCCCGGAAGCGCGGGGCGGGGTCCCCGGCCGGGCCGCGGGGGCGGGCGCGGGGGCCGGGCCGGGCCGGGGCGGGGCGCGCTCCGGGCTCGGCGCTCGCGGGCTCGGCCGGCTGTGCCCGTCCACTCCGGCTCCAGGCGGCCAGCGCTCGGGCCCAGGCCGCCAGGTTCCAGCCAAGCAGCAGCAGCAGTAGCAGCAGCAGCGGCGGCAGCTCGCGGGGAGACCCCGCGCTCCTGGCAACCCCTCCCCAGTGCGGTGCATGGAGACGAGGCCCTCCGCTCGCCCCTGAGCCCGCCGCCCGGCCCGGGACCCGCGGGGGCTGGGGTGGCCTCGGGCTCCGGCCGGCCCCGCCGCCCGAGGGCTGCGCGCGGCCCGCGGGCCTCGTCGCCCGCGCGGATCGCCGCGGCCCGGCCGTCCCGTCCCAGGAAGTGGCCGTCCTGACCGCCATGGCTCACTCCCCGGTGCAGTCGGGCCTGCCCGGCATGCAGGTAGGCAGGGACCGGGCCGCCGAGGGGAGGGAGGGATGCGCGGGCCGGGGCGGAAGCGGGGAACTTGGCGGTGTAAACACGGCCCCCCCACCACGCTGCACCTTCCGGGGTCGCGCCGGCCTCCCGCGTCGTGCTGGCAGCGCCCGGGGTGCCCTGCCCAGCGGACACGGGTGCGTGTGTGCAGGGGCCTGGGGGCCGCGGCCCGGAGGCGGCCCTCGCCGGCCGGGAGTCGCGGCGGTCGAGCGGGGGGATGTGGGGCTGCCGGCCGCTGCGCCCTCCTCGCTTCCCTCTCCCCCGGGGCCTCCCGAGCCGCAGGCCCCGCGCCGGCCCATTCCCGGGGAGAAGTGATGTGGAGAAATGCCCTCGGAGGCCCGGCTCGCTCTCAGGGCCCCGGCGCGGGCGGGGGGCGGTGAAGGCCCGGGTTCCCCTCGGCGAGGGGGCGGTAAAGTTGAGGGGCGGGGAGGGCCTCGGTCGCGCCACGGCTAGTCCCGGGCCCGGAGGGCAGAGGAGGAGGCAGGGCGGGGTGGAGGAAGGTGCCACCGCTAGCTCCACTTCCAGCGCGTCTGTTCCGCGCGTTTCCTCCCGGTGCAGATGGAGGGGAAAGTGCGAGCCTTCAACCCTTCTGGAAGAAGGAATCGATGGCACAGCGTGCACTCGAGTGTGGATCCCGGGACTCAGGGCTTTGGCTTGGAGTCTTGATTGGATCCAGCTGAGTTCCTTCCCAGAAATCCTCTCCGTTGCCACTTTGTGGCCTCTTGGCCTCCCAGTGACTTTTTTTGGAGTGGGGTAAAGGGGGAGAAGTTGAATTTCAAATTTACACGGATGCTTTAAGGTTTTTCGCCATCGGGGACTGTTTTTAGCCCTTTGAAAGATAAAACCACTGCCCTTCTTGGCTAATTTGTAATGTTTGTAAGCGCGTAAATGGGGGCAAAATGTTTGGGATTAAAATCTGACGGTACAGCTAGGGAATGTCTTTAAAGTTTGGCTCTCCCGGGTTAGCCGAGTAAGGGAGCAGAAGAGCTTTAAGAAAACAAACACAAGTATCCCAGTGGACTATTTATTTTACAGCGTTCTACGGGCTCATTTTCTCCCCCCCCTCACTCTTGAGGGCTGAGAAATGCAGTATTCGGACCTGGACTCCATAGGAGCCGGGAATCTGCCCCCTCCTTAAAGAGAGAGCATTTCTCTCTTTCTCTCCCTCTAAATCTGAAAAAGAAAACTCGATTTCATTGTTCAGGTTTGATATCTAGAAAAATAAGAACACAGAGTTACCAGAATTGTAACCTCTTTAAAAAAAAATGTTGTAACAGTTAACATTAATAATTTGACGGTGCTTGAAGAAAACTGTCCTTGAATCTCACGTAAAGAGCTGTTAAACTCAACACGCATTTAAAACCTAAGCTTCTGCTGACCGCTAGGTAAAAATCAGATGTGGTTTCTTGGTATTTCCTAAAAATTCCTGCTTTGGTTTGAATTTAGAGACAGGAAGGCAGGGTGAACTGGGTAAAAAATTATTTCTGACCAGTAGAGCAAGAAGGGCCTCTTGTAATGATTAAAAAATACATTTGCTGGGTACTTTCTTTAGACAGACTCTTATGCTGTTAATCAGGTTGTAATCTAGCGCACTTGCCTCACTTAGAGCTTACCATGGAGGTATTCAGCTTTTGTGGAAAGCGAATCAGTTTAAAAAGGTACTTAAAGCCTCGCTGGCTGGTGCCCTGAAGTCAGTATCAGATGGTCACCAGGTGGTGTCTAGTCTCAACACTCCTTTTGTCCTCCCCTTTTAATTTTTTTCTTCAAGAGTGTGGGCCGGAATTCTTAAATCGTGGGAAAAGAAGGTACATTTCTTTTAATAATTGGGCCTCCCAAATGTATTTCCTAGGTAGTGTTACAAGGGAACTGTTTTTATTTTGCTTTCTCAGTGGAAAGGCTGATAAATTTTTGTTGGGTTGAAACAACCAAATTTTCAGCCGTTACAGTTTTAGGGTCGCGAAGGTGGCTTCTGACAGAGTCATCCCTGTATTTAAGTGCATCTACACACTGTATGATGATTGTTTTTAGTGTGCCATTTGGGGAAGAACATTCCTTCCCTCTCCCTTCCACTCCCAAAGAAAAACAACCAGCACATTTATTTCCTACTTTGAATCAGCAGCTGTTGCTGCCCAGGGAGGCCTTCCTCAGAGTTGTTGTTGAGGATTAAATTAAAGGCACACCTGCCTCCGACTGCTCTCCAGGCTAAAACAGGAGGAAAGAAGTACTAACCCTCCTGTGCTGTGTACCGATACATCCCATAACCTCCCTTTTTTCGTCTCTCATCTCCTGATGAGGGTTCGTAAGAGGTTGGCTTAAAAATTTCAGAAAGACAGCAGAGTGAATTCAGGCAGCCTAGGCAAAGATGCTTAAAAAATAAACCTGAATGACAGCATAATTTCAGTGAAAACATCATTTTCATTGTCTTGCAAATCACTTTTATGCCTCTTGATTCTTATTGGTACTGCTTGAGGCATAGGTGTAATGTATGCCATTTTCTAGACGTGGAAACCAGCAGAGACTGAACTGACCAAGGTGAGATAGTGCCTTATGTGGCAAAGTTGTGATTGGAAACCAGGTCTTTCCTGCCCTCAAGACCCATTCTCTTACTCACCATGCTGTGTTATTGCTTTATTATTACTCTAGCAAACAGTAATGCTTATTTCATTCCAACTTGGGTTTGCTGAAGAAATTAAAATACGGTATTTTATTTGTTCAATCAGCAACCGTTATTGAACACTGTTGTGCCGGGTGCTCGGTGAGGGTTGATGACTGTAAATCTGAGTGAGTTATGAGTGATCCTGTTTAATAACCTTTTCATGAAGGCTGCCAGGGGCCTTTCCTCTTTTTTTTTTAAACCTCCCACCCAGTTTCATATTAGCATGGGGGAAAAAAATAGAAATCATGAACTGAATGTAATAACTACGAATAGACATAAAGAAATTCGGCTGAGTTGTGGATTTAACCACTCCCTGTCCTTCACTGAACATTTGTTGCTTCTCTCGATTTAATTCAGCTTCAGCTGGAGGCAGCAGCATCCATCAGCTTTTAGTTGCATAAGTTGTAATTTAAAAAGAATTAGATTTTGGTTTGTAAGTTTCTATAACGGAATTTTATCAGTCACTTGAAACCTTTTCTGGACCGTGACCTGTGTAAGAAATATATTTTACATCAAGACCTGAAAGTTAACGTTTCCGAAGACAGCCCTAATCCTCACTACTTGTGATGTACTGTTGTGTGATGCATTTTATTAAGAAGAAAAAAAAAGAGCTGCTGCAAAACTAAATTGATTTCACAGCTGACTGAATTACACTAATTTGATATGTAACATGTATGACAGGACCTGAGTTAGTTTAGCATGTTTTGAGGATGTCATGCATGTAAGATATTCTCATATTTGAAAGTACAGACCGTTTACAGGAACAGCTGGAAAACGTAAAGTCTCTACTTTATTAACATCATCTTTGCGTTTCTCTGGCTGCTTGGAGAGACCTTTTGCTGAGAATGCCCCTCTGTGTGGGGAGAGAGAGAGACGTTTAATGGCCAATTTGGGTGAGTTGGGAACTTTTCTCCAGTGCTCTTCCTTACCCTGGGGAAACCTGTGCGCTCTGGAAATCTGGGAGGAGAAGACAAACAGAAGGACAGCTGCATTTAATCTTGCCTGAAGAGCTCTGGTACTTTTTCCTCCGCGGGTGTGGACCTTCAGGGTATTTGTGAGGTGGTGGTGCAGCGTTGGACTGGGCGAGGAGCCGCGTCCTTGCGCATTTCCCCAGCAGCCGCGGCAGGTGTAGGTGAGACCCTCCTCCTGGCCGGTGCTCAGGAGGTCAGCAGCCTAGCGAGGGCCGACTGGGGTGCTCTCCCCGAGAAGGTTCAGATGAGCCGGGGAGGGGTGCGCAGAGAGCAGGGCGCGGGGTGCGAGGGCGGACTCGCGGCGCCCAGCCGGGGCCCTGGAGCTGGAGGGGCGGCAGCCGGGGAGGGGGCCTGCGTTCCCCGCCGCCTAGGGTGGCGCACTGTCCGGACGCTGCTTCCTCCGGGCACGTGGTGGGCCAAGGTGGAAGGATGCTGGGAGCGCTGGCTGCTGCTGGGAAGGCGGCGGTGGCTCTCTGGGCGAGAGGCCCCCAGGATGGCGAGAGGAGGAGGCTGAAATGGTGGGAGGGTCTCGTGTCCACCTGCAGCGCAGGTGGACCTTTCAGCAAGGTTGCCTCAAACCTTGTAATGTGAACTCTTAGCCAACATTTTATAGTCCTTATTAGTCTCCTTCACGCCCCTTGCTTTTGACCTTTTCCCATGCTCTATGCTGTAAGGAAAATGAAGACACATTCTCTGTTATTGTTAGTAGCCTATATTTAAGGTGTTTTTTTTTTAATACGCATTTCAAGACTTCATATTCCCTCTTCTCTATCACCAAAATTTAACAGTGTTAAGAATTTGTTTTGCTTAAAGTCAGTTTGGGAGGGGGAGGGTCGTCAGAAGATTAAAATAGAAAACACCTTGGAGGAGTCCAGGACATTTTGGTTCTAATCCCGTATCAGGGAATGTTCTTGATAGTATTTCGCGTACAACCAGTGACCTTCAAGTAGAAATTGGTCAGATTAGACTTTTCTAGGCAGCTAACGCAGCACCGTGTCCCGGCGGAGGGTAGTTACGGGCAAGTGGCACCGTTGCTTTCTTGTTCCTTTCTGTCATTTTTGTGGTCATCTTTGAGTTAACTCTTCTGGTGTGTGGAGCCGAGTTTACTTATTTGATGCGACTTGACACAGCTTTTGAGTTGAACAGTTTTTCTAGGACTTTGGTACGAGATGCAGTGTGAGGCGTTTCTGAAGAAATGAGCCTGTTGGTAGTTGTTGCTTCTTCCTAGTGTACTTTACAGCCACACTGAGGCCAGGGTCCAGGAGCCTGAGGATCTTCGGGCCGCGTTGCTCTCTTTTCGGGTGATTTCTCCCTGTGATTCAGAATTGCCTGCTGGGAAACTCCATACCTACAGGAAGTGGACCACACCCAACCCAGTCGTGCTGTGGCTTTTTTTGGTGCTTGGGCTCAGCATTGTTATCATTAATGGAATCTTGCGGCGGGTACGAGCGCAGGAAATAGAAGTGGACTCTTACCCCTCTATTACCACTCAGAGTCAAGCACTGTCATCCGACTGGTCGTTTCCCTGCCGTAAGTCCCGTTTTTTGCAGTGCAATACTTTTCAAACTCTCAGAGCTCAATGCTTTGAGAAAGAGAAAAACTAGAGCTCTTACAGCACCTGGCTCCTGGGGGGATGCCGCGTTTCCTAATCCTAAATGGCTCCCTGGTTTCCAAGATTTAGAGGAGGGAAAATAAGATGAGGTGTACCTTTGCTTGCGACAAGGCATAAAGCATCCCGGTTGTGTGTTACAAAGGCCCTTGGTGTGCAGCCCCCCTGGGGATGGCACTGTCCACTTACAGACCTTCCGTTATATGTTGAGGAGGGTCTTGGTCAATAGAAGGAGCCCTCTTGGTATCTGAATACATTGTGGGAACTTTTGGAGTTTTACATTAATGCTTACCAAATACGTACCCTGTGTTTATCTTCCCGCCAAGTCTCTTCCTGTTTTTAAAAAGACTTTCTGGCCCTAAGATTTGAAAGGACCGTGGAGGTCCACATCCTTTGTCTTCTATTAATTACTTAGGACTTTTGTTTAGTTTTTATTTGAAAAGTTATGCACGTGGTGAGGGTTGTTGGGAGAGAGCAGTTCCTTGCCGTTGGCGTCCATTTCCTCCCCTCACCCCCTCCGAAGGCAGCCCCTTCCATCCCCTTTGCTGTCAGTTGTTGTTGTTACTTCTTTGTTCACAAAGAGCATTTAAAAATCGCTGTTTCTTTTTTCCCTAGTTTCAGGCATTGTCAGTAGACTTTGGACCCTGAAGATGAGGATTTAGTTATCGTGTCCTTGCTTCCTTCGCTCCCGTGTCCCTCCCCTCCCTGTGCCCAGTGCACTTACGTTGGTGACTTCAGTTAGATTCGTGTGTACATTAACGTGACTGTGGAAACACTAAGCCCAGCCAGCCATGAGTAAACCAGGATTACTTTTCAAATCTTGTTTGGAAGTTTATTTATTTATTTTTTTGGAAATGTAATTGTCTTAGTCTGTTTGGGCTGCTGTTACAAAAGGCTGTAGACTGAGTGGCTTAAACAACAAACATTTCTCACAATTTTGGAGGCTTGAAAGCCCAAGATCAAGGCTCTGGCAGATTTTGAGTCTTTTGAGGGCCTGCTTCTGGCTGTGTTCTCACAGGGCAAAGGGGGAGGGGGTACTCTGGGAGGTCTCCTTATAAGGGCAGCAATCCCAATCCTGAGGGCTCCACCCTCATGACCTGATCACCTCCATCACATTGAGGTTTGGGTCTCACCATATGATTTTGGGGAGGGAGCATAAACATTTACTCTGTAGCAGCACTTATAACTTATTCAACCCCAAACCCGCTGCCAGTTGTTGAAACCTCCTCTTGGGAATTTCAGGTGAGGCACACAGGCTGTCTGTCCATTTCCCTCCTCTGGAGGGAGACTCCTTCCTCTGAGCCTCCTAACTTGTATCGCTGGCATCCCCTCTGCCATCCCTCATCCTCTTTGCCTTCATCTTCGGGATTCCTTGGGCTGCTCTCTCGGGATGGCTTGTTTTCTGCGCCTCCTGCCATCTTTCTTGGTTTCCGTGACTGTGTTGGTGGAGCATATCCTGTAGTGGCCTTCCTGTGAATAGGGTGCATGGGAGATAGGTTTTTTTGAGGTCTTGGGTATCTGCAAGTTTCTTATTTTTGCCTTTCCCCTCGATTGATATTTTGGCATGGCGTTTAGTCATGGGGTGGAAATTATTTCCTTAGAATTGTGACAGCAGCTCCACTGTGTTTTAGTTTGCAGTGTTGCTGTTGAGGAATGCAACGCCACACCGATACTGGAATCTGTGCATGCAAGCTGTTTCATTTTTCCTGAATTTCATAAGATCTGAATTTTTTCTTTGTAATCTGAAGTTTCATCATGATGTGGGTCTTCTTTTATTTTTTGTGACAGGTACTTCATAGGTCCTTAATCAGACAACTCACGTCTTTTTGTTGAATTGTTTCTTTGATTCCCTTCCCTCTCCCATTTCCTGTGTTCACTCTTTCTTAAACCCTTTATTATTTGGATGCTGGACCTTCTGGACTGGTCCTCAAGTATTCTTACCCTTTGAAACCTATTTTCCATCTCTTGTCTTTTCTCCTTGGCCTTCTGGGAGATTGTCTCAACTTTATCTTCCAGCTCTTCCAAAGAGTATTTCATTTCTGCTCTTGTTTTTTTTAAATTGTGAGGGCTCTTTTTGATTCTCTGAATGTTGTTGCTTTCTTGTTTCAGTTGAAATATCTGCTTTCATCTCCCTGAGTATGTTAATTGTAGTTATGTTGTTTTTTCCCTCGGAATAGATTCTCTTCCTCCACGGCCCCTTTGCCCCCCTGTTGGTTTTGGTTTCTGTTTTTTGTGGTAGAGGCCACCCTTGAATGTCCACTCATATTTCAGAGTAGGGGACAAGCTGGTTGGAAGTCTGAACCCTGACTGGGGCTTTTTCAACCCCAGTGATGTAGGCGCTTCTGGTGGGCATGAGAGGTGAGGAACGGCTTATGTCAGTTTCTTATCGCTTTTTTTTTTGCGGTACGTGGGCCTCTCACTGTTGTGGCCTCTCCTGTTGCGCAGCACAGGCTCCAGACGCGCAGGCTCAGCGGCCATGGCTGACGGGCCCAGCCGCTCCGCGGCATGAGGGATCCTCCCGGACCGGGGCACAAACCCGCGTCCCCTCCGCTTGTGGTCCCTCCTCCCACCTGAGGCTCGCTCTGGATGAGGAAAGCCTCTGAGAGCGGGCACAGTGCCCCGTGTAGTTTCTCTCCTGCTCCTGAAACCCTCCATGTTCCTTTGCAGAGAACATGCTTTCAGTTTCCTTTCCTGGGGAGGCACGGGTCAGCTTCCTGGCTGTGGGCAGCGGGTAGGCCATCTGGGTGTTCCACTGCTTCTGCAGGACTTGCAGTCACTGCTCCCCTGGGGATTCGGCAGGGGGGGTGCAGTTGATTCTCTGCTTTCCCTGCCTCGAGCTTAGCATTTGCCATCTTCCCCACCTTTCTTTCCTCCACCCACTTTCCAGCTTCTGGAATTTTCTTGCTGTGGGTGTTCTCTCCCCTCCTGGTACGTGGAGGTTTAAAGCCTTTTTTAAGGAAACCCCCTTTGTACTGTGATTTCAATGGGGTTTCAGGATTGACCAAAGTAGATCTTATGCTCAGCGTGTGCTCTCTACCTGGAAATCACTCTCTTCAATTTATAGATGAATGAACAGAATTTGAATTCCAAGGTCAGGACCGCCCGGTCCGTGGGGTGGGGAGGGACTCCTGAGCCGCAGTCCTCTTCATCACGTGATGCCTTCTGGTTTCTCTCTGTAAGAAAAAGGCAGTGTACACACACCCTCGTTTTCCCATGTGTCTGTCTGTGACCTCCGCCTCCCCGACTTGAATGCTTTCTTCCGCTCTGTCTCTCATTTTCTAGTCTCGGGATTCTGTGGGCACAGAACCGTTTTCAGGGTGCCCCACGGTATCTTGTTGGAGGAACATTTGCTTAAGTTGACTGATGTTTTGGGGGTGCAGCCTTTGTCCGGGATTGAGTGTAGGCTTCCTGGGAAGCTGGCAGCGCCGCCGCCAGGGTGGGTCAGGTGCTCCTGGGGGACCCAGTCTGCACGTGTGTGGGGACCAGGCGCCTTGGATTTGGGAATCCCGCGTGTGGCTCGGTGTTGCTCCTCAGACTCTCGCGTTAGTGGGTACGTGGCTCCAAGAGTGTGCTTCCTACTTAGAACAGAGTACCTTTGGAGGTGGAAACGTACAGTGATAGACGAGTGGAAATGAAAGTAATCCAGAACCTGGGGACTGGGTGTTGGTCAGCAGCTATTTTAGGTACAGTTTCCCAGCATCACTTTAAGATCAATTTCAGTGCGGTTGACTCGAAGTTGTTAAATTGCTACCTGAACTCCTGGTGAACTGAGAACCTGCTGTAGAAAGGTCTTGTTTGAGCATTTCTTTCCTGTGTTTGATGCCCTTTCATTGTACCAAACATTTCTTGAGAGGTAATTTAAAAAGAAAAATATATGTAAGTACAAAGAATTGCTCAGCTCCTCAGCAGTTCCTACCAGGAGGCGGGTGGCTTTTTCCTTCGGCTGCGCTGTGTTGCCGGAATAGATAAGTGGGAAAAGTAAGTGGTCCTTGGCGCTCCCATGTTGATGCCCTTAGCGGGAGCCTTGTAGGAAGGGAACTCAATTTTACTGCCTCCGTCCAATACGAGGAGGGAGGAGCAGCTCATGCCCTCGGCTAATCCTCGGGGCCTCTGCGGAGGGAAGGGCTGTTAGACCAGTTTTACAGATGAGAAAACTGAGGCTTAATGAAACTCCACCGAGGCTGCCTAAGGCTGCCGCCCTGAGAGCAGAGCCCCGACTCCCTGGCTCTTGGTGCTGGCATTTGTGTTTTCTTCCTCCCTCCACCAGAGTGCCCCCGCCCCCGACGTGGCTGCTGTGTCCTTCATGACCAAATTGTGCCTCCAGCTTCCCTGAGACCAGCCCAGTTCAGGGCTGGTCACTCATGGTATTTTGGTCACTTTTATTTCCATGATTTTGTTTTTTCACGTTTGAAGAAGACTTTGTTCATGTCCCAGTGTTATTCTTTTTTTTTTTTTGCGGTACGCGGGCCTCTCACTGTTGTGGCCTCTCCCGTTGTGGAGCACAGGCTCCGGACGCGCAGGCTCAGCGGCCATGGCTCACGGGCCCAGCCGCTCCGCGGCATGTGGGATCTTCCCGGACCGGGGCACGAACCTGTGTCCCCTGCATCGGCAGGCGGACTCTCAACCACTGCGCCACCAGGGAAGCCCCCCAGTGTTATTCTTAATTGACTTCCTGGAATGTAGGATTGTGGGAGTAGGGGGAGTTGACTGGTCCCTGTTCTGTTTCTCATCGTTGTCTCTGCTGAGCCCTCATGCTGCCCTTGGGGAGGGATGGCAGCCTTTGACTTCTGTTTGTTACCACTCAGGTGTTGCCCAGGTTGTTTTGAACTGTGCAGAAATATTAACTGAAAAAAGTACACTATAATCTAACAGTGCTTTTGAGATTTCAGCGTTTATGCTCATCAGTCACCTGGAGGGCTTGGTGGAGTTTGCATTTCTAACAAGTTGCCAGGTGTGTGGCTGCCTCAGGGACCACACTTTGAGAACCGCTGCACTGCAAAATTAAAAATCCTTAAATCCCTGTTGCTCCCCCTGGGAGCACCATACAGCGGTGCCCATTTGAAGAGCAGCTCAGTGGAAAGTCATGGAAAGTCAGTGCTTGCGACTCAGGGCGTGTATTTCAGAGCCTGACTTTGGAACCACAGGTCTAACTTTGAAAATTGGATAGGCTTTTTAATTGAAAGAATTGTTAGAATTTTTACTATGGTAGCATGTTTTGCACACCTGTTAGGGGGCAGAGGAAGATGTGTGCTCCATGTCTTTTTGACTTTGGAACCTTATTTTTCAAGAAATGCAGCTCTCAGAACTAGCCTTCATGGTTCTCTTGGAAAACCCTGAACCAGGACAGAAGCCCTGAGCCTGAAGCTCCTCCACAGCGTTGCCAGGACCGTCTCTCAGCTGTTTCCATCATGTCACTCCCTGCTTAAAACCTGTGGTGGCTTCCTGACCAAACATAAGCTCCAGCTCAGCACTAAGGGCCTCGTGTTCCTACCCGGCCTCTTGTGTGCTGCGTTCCCACCCCCTCGCCCCGCGGGAGAGCCTGCCTGCCCCGCAGGGTTGCCCCAGAGTCCTCTGCCCAGTAACCCCTGGTGAGCCGTTAGTATTTGTGTTCTGTTGCCTTTTTTTTTCTTTATTGGATTGTAAGGGCAGACCTTCAGGGAAGGTCCCCACCATCAGTCGGTCCAGCTCCCCCGTGATGCTAGGCCCGTGAGGAACACCTGCTGGTGGAGGGAGGGGACAGCTAGGAAACGAGTGGCCTCCTTGGGGCAAAATCGATTTTCTTTTCTCGTAGTTGTTCCGCTTAGCACTTAACTGAAGATGTACATGTGTCTCTGAACTGAGAATACTGTTGCGGACCAATAGTCTTTTTAATGTTTGGGTTGTCAGAGATTTTGTGCTTTTATGTATAAATAGTTGATTTGTTTTTTTTTTTGCGGTATGCGGGCCTCTCACTGTTGTGGCCTCTCCCGTTGCGGAGCACAGGCTCCGGACGCGCAGGCTCAGCGGCCATGGCTCACGGGCCCAGCCGCTCCGCGGCATGTGGGATCTTCCCGGACCGGGGCACGAACCCGTGTCCCCTGCATCGGCAGGCGGACTCTCAACCACTGCACCACCAGGGAAGCCCAGGGAGACTTTTTTTTTTTTTTTTAAGTGTGTTGTAATTTTTTTGCAGTTCGCTGTATGGCTTTTTCCAGTATAAGGGTAGATGGCGTATTAAGCAGACTTAGGGGATGGACTGTGTCTGGAAAGGTAGTTATGAGGTTTGGGCTCTTCTCTTTCCTTTGTTAATAAAGAATTTGAAGTGTTTGTAAAAACCCCTGTTTGTGTCATTCAGAATGCCTTCCTCCCAATTGTCTTCTTTAAGAAAAAATGAAGTGCTTACATGAAGTGAAACTGCTTGCGCTTCCTGGCCTGGGGACACAGGCTGCCTGTGTTTATCTGTGCAGCAGGCAGGATGTGATAGGATCTGTACACCTGACAGTGGTGGAGGTCTCAGGCCACCCTCCGCAGCGGGCCTGGGGCTGTTACCGCCAGCAGCGTGAACCTGTGGCCCTGGCTATTGCGGGATGGAACTCCATTTCCCCATACTGTGAAGCAGTCATAGTTGAAAGTGATCACATGGTTTAAAATAGTTTTTAATGGAAAAGCAGGTTTCCCAGGGATCTACATATTCTCTTTCTCTTGGATGAATTACTGCTTATGTGAAGCAAAATGCTTCTTGAGAGGAGGCCTTCACAGCCTTTCTCCCAAAATAAATAAGTAAATATTCATATATGCGTGTGCATCTAAAATGTTTTATTTTTTTATTTCTCTTATATTTCCAAAAGGAACAAAACCCTCAAGGTTCTGAAAATTAATTGTTATGAAGGTAGTAAAATACTTTTAAGCCTTTTTATTTATTTATTTATTAAGTTGCAAATTATTCTTTTTTTTAGATTTATTTTTATTTATTTATCTTTGGCTGCGTTGGGTCTTCGTTGCTGCTTGCGGGCTTTCTCTAGTTGCTACGAGTGGGGGCTACTCTTCTTTGTGGTGCGTGGGCTTCTCATCACGGTGGCTTCTCTTATTGCAGAGCACGGGCTCTAGGCGCGCGGTCTTCAGTAGTTGTGGCACGCTGGCTCAGTACTTGTGGCTTGCGGGCTCTAGAGCACAGGCTCAGTAGTTGTGGCGCACGGGCTTAGTTGCTCCGCGGCATGTGGGATCCTCCTACACCAGGGCTCGAACCCGTGTCCCCTGCATTGGCAGGCGGATTCTTAACTACTGCGCCACCAGGGAAGTCCTTAAACCTTTTTAAAATGGTAAAATTCTCAATGTTTTTATACCTAGTCTGTTGCATAGATTATTTCTTAATATGTTAGCTACAGCCACTAAACAAGGCGGTTTTTGAAATTCCACAAAAATGATCCCTCTCTTGATTCGTCCTCATGCATCAGAGCAGCGGTGATCCCTCTCGTTCCAGTCGGGGGCTGTGTGCCGCGAAGGCCCTTTGAGGGAGGGCTTCTGGGTGCTTGTCTCCTGCAGAGTTGGAGCTCCCTCCCCAGACTGGCCATGTTGTCTACACATAGCCTTGTAAAAGACAGTGTGAAGTGGGGGTCTGAAGATGGGTGCTGAAATGGAAAAACACCCTTCAGTCCATCCGCCACTAAACTGTTTTTAAAGCACAAGCGTCTGTAATCCCACTACTTGAATAGAGCTGTTTTCCAGGCATTGTTTCCTACATTGTTTTCCACTCAGAATTGGATGGTAAATATCGTCCCCCATTTTCACGAAATTTCCTTGTGATGATTTTTTTATTTTTTTGTTTGCGGTATGCGGGCCTCTTACTGTTGTGGCCTCTCCCGTCGTGGAGCGCAGGCTCAGCGGCCATGGCTCACAGGCCCAGCTGCTCCACGGCATGTGGGATCTTCCCGGACCGGGGCACGAACCTGTGTCCCCTGCATCGGCAGGCAGATTCTCAACCACGGCGCCACCAGGGAAGCCCTGCGATGATTTTATTGGCATTTCTGGCTCACCTCTTTGGGGTAAGGCATGCCCCATCCTTGGGACACGGAGTTCTAGTCAGAGCACATTCCTGTTTGGTTCTGCTGGTTAGATAGAATTACCTTGCTGCTTTCATTTTGCCTTTGGAGAAGGAAAAATTAGCCCTCCTCCTCCCACAACAGTGTTACTGGAAAGCACTGTGGTGGTTATTTCATGAGTGTCTGTAGGTGATTGCCTCACTGACGTCAGTAAGCCAGACACTCACCAAGGGGTATTACACATTCATGCTGGGCCCCTTGCCCCTGCAGCAGTTGTGTCCTAAACAGAGGACCCTACGTGTGCATGGGGGCCCACAGAGACTCTGCTTGTGTACACACGTGTTCATGTGAGCATTAATTCAGAACCACAGGACCACTCCTTTCCGGGCTTCTCTCTGCGGTGGATGGAACAAGTGGAACGGAGGGAATCCTGCCTGGCTGGATTGTGTTCTTCAGATGACTATTTCGTATACGTGATCAACATTCCAGTTTTAAAATAGTTTATATCCTGCATGTTTCTTTTTAGTCTTTGATTTAATGAAAAGTTGTAGAAGATGTAGAAATTCACGGGACAATAACAGGTGCAAATACGGTGACTTAAAATTACTGCTGTGAATGAACATTCTGGCTCCCCGCACCAAGAGGATGGGTGTGCTTTTTACCCATTTGATAGTGGATGCGTTCTGAGTGACGGGGCTGTAGTCACTGAAATCACACATATCACTTGTACCGTGTTTTCTTCCCGCCCAAGGCGCACATGTTAGCGAGGGTCTGCGGGCGGTGGTGGTGCCCGTGCTAACCACGGGCGCCTGGCTTCGGGGACTGGGGCTCCGAATAGCCCCGCATCACTTCAGGTTTTCCTGCCACGTGGATTCAGATCAGTTTAGACCTCCCCTCCGAGGGAGTCATGAAAAACTCTTGGTTTTTGGAGACTTTGGGTTTAGGGGCGTGGACCTCTGCTGCTGCCCTTCTACCGTATATATTTGATGAATGGAAAAACTTAAGGAGAAATACAGGCAGTAGTATGAAAGTAGAGCATTACTGAATTTTTCTAGAACCGTTTTGCTTTTTTTCTTTATTCAAATTAAAGCAATTTTTTCTTTATTGTGTGACTGATTGCCTTTAGTTATTTAAGTCTTACAAGAGTGATCATGGAAAGGGAAACTTGTCGCATAAGAGTACAATGAAAGAAAAAGAGGACGTGTTGTCAGACTTCGAAAAGATCTTTGCTATTTTAAGCTGAAATACTAGGTAGTGATGTAGTCAGTGTGGCCATTTATTTTATAAAACAAAAAATTAATAAGGGATTTATTAATGTTTTTATTTGTAATCTATTTTCATGATCACCACTGATACAGTTTGATGCAAAAAGAAGCAGATGTTTTCATGTGTCAGAAATAAAGTTTAAACTATGGGCAGTTCCCAAGTACATTTCAGACTTCACTTGTAAGTGTGTTGGTTAGAAGTCCCACACATTTTCTTACAGAAATGAATTTATAAATGGTGATTAAGTGCTGAGGCTAACTTAGAAAAGCCTAACTGAACTATGACTTCCTGGTTCTGAAGGCAGGAAGCTAGTTAGTATAAGAGAGTTGGAGAAGAAGGAAGACTTGACTTTTCTTGGTGCAGAACTGGTCCCGTGCAACATTTCTGAGTTCAGATTGGTCTCCTGCACTGTGCTGCGCCTCACTGTTACCACCAGTATCTTTGTTCTTCATCCTTTAATGCCTTCCTGATACTGCAGCTCTGGTGTGAGTCCCTCTTTGCTACATTTCATTGAGAAGTTCTCAATGAAAATTCCTATTCTTCATTTTAAAATTGATTTTAGGTAGATGTTGGAAAAGCATTTATACTAGTTCATAAAAGTAGCAGTCTTAGAGGAAGAAAGAATGTGCGTTGATCTAAATAGATATCTAATAGGTAGAATATTAGGCAGTGAAAAATTGATGGCATGATACAGGAATGACGTTGAGGGCCGTAGAGGGATTTGCCATGTGTTGGACACTGTGCTGGCATTGGGATTAGGAAGATAAATGATAACCCTGTGTTCAGGAGGCTTACAGTCTAAGAGCAGAGGCATGTGTGTAAACATACTTCTCTCTGGGATAAATGCAGTTGTAGAAGGAAGTATAAGGCTCAGAAGAAACACAAGAGGAAGGAGTAATTATATCGTGAGGTGGCAGTTTGAACCTCAATAAAGGAAATGATGCCTGAGCTCTTTTTTTATTTAAAAAGGCAGAAGGAATCCAGACAATAGAATGTTCAAAAGCGTGAGTTTTTTTTTTGTTTTGTTTTTTATTAAATAGCACAGAGTGTTTGGAAAAGTGCAAGGGATTCAGTTTTGCTGGACTTTAAGGAAAAAGGAGAACAAGAGAGATGAAGTTGAAGAGGTAGTTGGGGACCAGCTCATAAAGGACAATGCTGACTGGTTTGGGCTTCAGCCTGTTAGGTGATGCAAAATTCCCAGGAATGTTTGCAGTGGCAGAATGAGACCAATTTTGTTGTGAAAGTTGGGCACTTGGACTGGAGAGGGCAGAGGCTGGTCCCTCAGGTAGGAGACCACTGATGCGGGACTGGACGGAGGCATCGGTGGCTGGATGGGATTCAAGAGGGAGCCCTGGGCAGAATGGGCCAGCTGGGCGAAGAGGGTGATGGAGGGAAGGAGGAATCCTAAGATGGGATCTGGCCTGGGTGTGTGGGTGAATGAATCATGGGGCCACTGATTGGCACAGATGATGAAGAACCTACACAGATAAGGAGTTCTGTTCAGATGCCTGGAATGTAGGTGGAGGAAAGGAATAGGTGGTTACATGCCTGGGTCTGGAGCTTGGGGGAAGAGTCCAGGCTAGGGACCGAGGCTGGTGATTTATAAATCAGGTCATCAGGGGGTGGTTAGCAATACGAGAACGGGTGTGAGCACCGTGGGGAGGGTGATTGGAAAGGGAGGAGCCCGAGTTCCCGATCTCACAGGCACCTGGGTGCTCCACCTGCTTCAGTTGCTATCCGCTGTGAGGCCTTCTACTCTGAACTCTTCTGTCACAGCATCAGGGATTTCCACCCCTGGCCCCGGGGTGGGTGGATGGGCCGGGAGAGGCGCTGTGTGGCTGTTATCAGTGGGAGCAGTTCATGAGCTGATTGCCCAGAAGTCGAGAGCAGCTTGTTGTTTCTTGGGTGATGGGAGTTTTATTAGATAAGTCATATGCCAGAGTTCCAAATACCTAGTATATACTTAATTTTGACCCTGACGCTCTTTAATGTGTAGTTTAGTGAATGTCATGCCTGAAGTAAGTAACTTTTGAATGAACTGGGTAGCAGAATTTAACAAGGATGTTGTTCAGACGTCTTAGCGTTTGGTTACATGGGCAAAAATTGCTGTCGAAGCCTCTAGTTAACTCTAAACCAGGCAGGCTTTCGTTTTACCCCACATGCGTGGTGCTAGGGTTCCTGTGGTGCTTCTTACCGGCCTGGTGCGCCCTGGAGAGTAATCAGGAAAAATGAAAGCCGTGTTGGGGATGGGTTGTTTGGGGATTATGTTATTAAAATAATTTTCTTTAATATTTGTACAGTGGAAGCATCCTAAAATGCCAGTTTTAAACGAGAAGGGGACTTTGGAGTTGGATCTATCTAGTTGGTTCAGTTTAATCTCTTAAGAAGCACGATGTTTTAGAATACTTGGGGGTCTGGAGATGTCAATTTATAAAACTTGGCAGGTTAAATCAGAACTCCTGATTTATTACAGTTTTAGCCAGAGGTAATTTTAATAATTAAAGTGAAATGGCCCATTTAAAAATTCTGTAAAGAGTAGTGGGCACTAAGTGTTTGGGGGAAGTATGGGCTCTTTGGGGGAGTGGGTGACTGGAACAATGAAGATACTCATTTTTAAAAATAGACTTTATTTTTTAGAGCAGTTTCGGGCCACAAAAAGAATTGAGTGGAAGATGCAGAGATTTTCCCGGGTACTCTCTGCTGCCCGTCACTGTCCTGCCCCAGATCATATTTTTTATGAGGGATGGCCCTCCATTGACACATCATTATCACCCGAAGTCCATAGTTTATGTTAGGGTTCACTGCTGTTGTGCATTCTGTGGGTTTTCATAAATGTATAAGGACATGTGTCCACTCTTCTAGTATCATGCAGAATAGTTTCACTGCCCTAAAAATAAAGGAGGGTGTTTTTAAAGCATGTCGTTTGGATTCTGCTGAAATACTGTTCCGTGAATATGTGCCATTTTTTCCTCCTTAGCTTCTGCAATCCTGAGCTCGGTTTGGTCCTCAGGGTCTCAGTCCCTTGCCATAATTCCAGTTCCTGTGGGAGGCTGTTGGGGATTTTAAGAAGGGAAAATACCACATGGTGCCCCCCCTCGTAAAGATTCCTTCTAAAAATTGAGCCGTTACAAATTTTAATTTATTTAAAATATTATAGAAGTAGTATACAACTAATGGTAAAAAAAAAAAAATCAAACAGTGCAGAACTGTATGATTTTATTCCCCAGGGGTAACTAATGTTGAAGGCGAGGAGTCTGTGGTTGCCTTAATTGCAAAGGATTGTTCACCGTCTTGCATTTAGAACTGAAGGGAAGGCTGGGAATTCCATTTGATGTTTTTTTCTTCCCTTTCACAGCAGTTCCGTCAGAAATGTCACTAACCTCTAACCAAGACCCTTTAAGCAGTCCAATTTCTACCAGCACTTAAGTGCTTTTAATACTCCTGATGAGCCATGATGCTCATTCTTCAGCCAACAGAGACTTAGTGGATGTCTGCTGTGCTTAATGCACCGTGCTCGGGGCTGGGCAAGGGGGCGAGCTGCGCCTGCTGTCCTTAATGTGCTTACAGCCTGGCACTGGCAGACCCTGGCGAGTGCTGGTGGTACAGGGTGATATTAACCAAAAAGTGGGTGAAAGAAAGGAAGCCCTCCTGGAGGAGGTGGCATGTGGGTGTGTATTTGAGAAGTTCTTTAAGGGGCTCTAGTGGGTAAAGGGCACTCCAGGCAGAAGAGATCTGTTCCTAGAATTGGCTGAAGTTTGGGGTGACTGGTGTACATGAGTAAGGTTACGGTTTTTCCTTCCCCTCTCCTTCCTGAGATAATGGGGAAGAGAAAGTATGGGAAAGCTTTTTGTTTGGAGTATGATAAACGTGCTGAAAAAGGAAGAGGAAATATGATGGGGGTTTCCATCAGGTGGTGTCTCCTTCACGGATTGGATAATCCAGATCAACCCTGAAGTGGCCTAGGTGGCTTCTTAGCTTCTTTCTGATGTGCTTGGGGAACAGATAATAAGGAGAGATTGGAAATCTGGGTGGGCTTGAGATTTACCGGCTGGTCACAGTATTCTGTATGTCTCTTTTTAAAACGTTGAGCTTAATCTTCACTCCTGATTCCGAAGACAGGTTTGTTTGTTTTCTTTTTTTTTAAATTGGGTTGAATACACTTGAAGCACAGTAGACAGTATATATGGTTTCGTTTTCTTTTGCATACTTAGAATTGGGCCTCTAGAACGAAACAATAGTTTTTACAAAAACGACTTGCAAATTAGTGATTTTACCTTTGAGCCAAGAGCTCTGGGGCTTCTCTCATCCAGGAAAAGGGTGGCTGTGGCCGTGAACCTTCCTGGGAGGCCAGGGTATTAGGAAGTTCAGTTGGACTCGGGTGATGGTTACTGGTGGTTTGTCTTTTCGGAAGACAAAACTATAGGAGGGGGGCTGCTCCTGTTTTAAGGGGGAAAAACAAAAAGAGGCAGAAGAAACAAGCTTTTACCTTCTCTGAAGCGTTATCTTAGTTGGTAACAACTGACAGTGATGTTTCACGAGTTAGGATGAAAGCCCCTTTGCGGAAGATGGAATCTGGCTGTCATGGGGGACCCTGCAGCATTACAGCTCTAGCCACTGTAAATAAATGTGTGAATGTGTTAACTGAGTGAGATTCCTGTAGAAAAGTCAGGTCATTAAATGAAAGAGTTGTAAGATGTGACAACCTGCTCTGAGGTCACACCGAGCAGAGGCAGGCAGGGAAGAGGTGGGTGGCCTTAGGCTGATGGAGGAAGTTGCTGAGCTTAGCTGACGGTTCGCTGACTGTATTTCAGAAGGTTGCGCAAAAAATTCTTTTCACCGAGACCTTTGTGTTTCGCAGCGTGTGTTATCTATGGTCTCAGGATGGAGTCACCAGGGAGGTTGTATTAGCAGCAGCCCGATTGCAGAGGCCTCTGCATCAGGACCACTGTGGTCCTAGCCCGGGGTCACGATTTGGATAAGGATGCACCTTGAAGGTCATATAGTAGATTAAGTGGTTCATTCGTTTTTCCTAGAGAAAGATGTGGTATGAGGGAGAACAGTGATGGGTGTGTGTGGTCAGGTGTGGGATTTGAGGATGAAGCCTTGAGGTGGGTCAGCTCCTTGACACTTGCATGATTTATCTATCCACATGCAGCCGTTAGCTGAAATTTACCGTGTGCCACTTGTCTGCATATCAGCTACTACTGCATGTAACTCGGCAGTTGTGGCTCAGAAGAAGAATGCAGCTAAGGCTTCTGATCAGACTGTAATGGGAACATGGGATCATTTGTCATGTGCCAGTTTTTTTTTTTTGCGGTATGTGGACCTCTCACTGTTGTGGCCTCTCCCGTTGCAGAGCACAGGCTCCGGACGCGTAGGCTCAGTGGCCATGGCTCACGGGCCTAGCTGCTCCGCGACATGTGGGATCTTCCAGGACCAGGGCACGAACCCGTGTCCCCGACATCGGCAGGCGGACTCTCAACCACTGCGCCACCAGGGAAGCCCTATGTACCAGTTTTAAAAAGTTAATTTTCATATTTTATTCTCAGGAAAACTATAGTATGTATGCGTTTTTTTTTGTCCTTTTACAGATGAGTAAACCAAGTCCTAGAGAAACAACTAGTAGGAGGAGGTGGATTTGAACCCACACGCATCTGGCTGCAGGTGCCACGTTCTTTTCTTCACACTATGCCAGGTTCTCCAGTGGCTTTACATACTGGAGTCAAGAATTAGGGTTTCAGTTGAGTTCTCAAGGGGGAAGGGACGGACTGGTGACCCAACCCCATAAGTGACATCACTTCCCTGAGGGTTTAGCAGCAGATAGTTCAGTATGGATAGGAACTACAGCTGCGGGTTGGTTCACTGGAGTATTTGATCACATGGCTGATTGAGGCTGTGATGCTGACGTCTAGAAAAGGTTACTGCTTGTATATGTTGTGCTTTCTTTCAGTTTGTTCAGTTGGTCAGAAAGAGTTGGTAATAAGGCCAAGGTTATTGGGTTGATCGCTGAACAGAACTGGGGGCCTTGCAGAGAAAACGGTGATTGGCAGTTAAAGGTGACACCTCCTGACCTTCCCCTGCACCACCCTCGCGGCATCCATGCCCTTTCGAGAGTCAGCAGACGAGAGGTGTCTTGGTTACAAATACTGGGAAAACAACTCACAATCAGCACCCTGGTGAAATTTTTTATCTGCATCTTTTAAATTTTTTTAATGTAAAAAAATGGTGCCTTAAAACAGGTATGGGAAGAAGGAACGCTGAGGCGTTAGAGGGCCCCAGAGATGAAGGGGTGAATAACTCTGAGAGGGTTCACGTGACAAACACAAAGAGTTAATGTGCTGTGTCAGTTTTTAGTGGAGAAAAATCCATCTTCTTGGCTCTTCTGAGCGTGTTGCTTGGTTCTCGATGCCCTTTTTGAAGTGAGAAATGGGACTTAACTTTCCAGGTGGAGGTTTTGCCACCTGCATTTGTAGGAGTGGAGATAAGAGGGCCCGTTTGGGTGATAATTGGGAAGGTGAGCAGCCAGCCTGCTTATCTTCGGGTTGGTTGGAAGGAGGCCTGGTGGCAGGACAGCGGGCAGTCCCGAGGTGGCTGAGGCCTCTGCTGCCTCTGATAAGCGCTTGAATTGGCCGGTGAACGGGAGCCAGCCTCTCCGTTCACCGTATTCTTGGCAGAATTGGTCACCTTATGGCTATAGTGTCCATATCACCTAAGCTTTTTGACAGGTCTGATAATTTCATCATTAAAAAAAAAATCCCAAATAAAAAGTCTTCTAAAATGAGTTACTCAAATGCTATTTGAGTTTTGTGACATGATGGAAAGAAAGGAAGGTCTTTGACAGTGAAGGGAGGGGGTCTTTTCATTTATGAGTCTGGCCACTTGAGATCTGCCTGGACTGGTAGGGGACACACCTGACGGGAGAACAGTGTCTTCAGGGAGACGGTGATCAGTGCCACGTGCAGGCTCTAAAAGGGCCTTAATCAGGGTCTGTTGTGGAAGGTGAATCGGCTCATCAGCTGGACCCCTGCATCCTCCTCAGCCTCGGCTTCGTGATCATGTGTCTTGTCACGTCTTTGTCTTGTTCTTTGCCTGCAAGTGGGAAGCCACATGTAGTTAAATGTGCTGTCTTTTAAACGGAACGATCTCATATAACGTAATTTATTTCTGTTCTTATTCTTCAGTGAAACCTAGAATGGCAAAGATTTTAAGAGGAGTGCTGAATTACATCTCCATCTCTTGAGAAATTCCTATGAACTCCCAATTTCTTTAAACTTTCATGTTTCCTGTTTAGCTTCAGAAAAAAAAATCACATGGGTTTAAAAATAAATGCAGATATGGCAGGAGTTACGTCTTCTTGAGATTTGTCAGATGATTTATCTTTTTTAGTCTTTTGTTTATTGGTTCTCCTTATGGAGAGAATTGTTTAAAAGTAATGCAGTAATTACAGTGTTTGGTATAATATAATTCAGGATGTTTAATCTAATATAGAAGGACATTTGCTGCTTTTAGCTTTTTTATTGTAATAAATTGGTTTAGGGTAATGGATCAGAGAGGTCTGATAACTGCTCTTCTGTAGCCAGAATGGTTTGACCCAAGAATTCTGGACTGTAAACTGAAAATCTCCTTCGTGAACCTAGGCCTGGCGTTTGTTGATCTTTTGGTATATATATGTGTGTCTGTTCATTAAAAATGGAAATGCTATAGTTCTGCCTTACTTAGTAAATTTGCAAAATAAGCTCATTTTAAACAGTTGGGACAATGCAGAAAAACAGATGAAAAAAAATAGATAACCACTGTTAATATTTTAGTGTACATCCTTCCCAAGTTTTTTCCTGTGAATGTATATGACTTGCTTCTCCTCCCCCGCCCCACACAAACACAACAAAAATGGAATTATTCTCTAGGTACTGCTCTGTAATGCGCTCTTCTTTCTTAAACATTGAGATTCTTTTCCATGTCAGTAAATCAACGTTATTTTGAGTGGCTGCTTGGTATTTCATTGTATGGCTGCAGGGTAATTTCTGTAATTAGTTGATGTCTGCTTAGGTAATTTGCAGCTTGAAAAGAAATTATGGTAATCTCCAATGAATATATGAATCTTTCCGCTCGTCTAATTATTTCCTTAGGATAAACCAGAAGAAGTGAGATTTTTTGCTATTTCCTTTTATCCATTTTTAGGTATAATACATATGTATATATGGAATCGTCTTTGCTTCCACATCTGGCATCTTCTGTGTTCCCGTTTATCTTTTTAGTTTTTCCATTTTTACATGATTTTTTGTTCCGTCATTGTTTTCAGCAGTGTCTTGTCTACTTTTTGCTGCTTTTAATGCGATATTTATTTTGGTAATGATTTTTATTATCTTTGTCTCCAACCATGTTGATCCTTTTTTGAGATTTTTAAAAATGAGAGTCCCAGTTTTAATTTTATCGAGTCAAGAAAAATATTTGTCTGAAGTGTTTCCCCCTCCCTTGGAAATTCCTCTGACGTACCATTTTCCTTCTGCCTTTTGCGTATTGTATTTTTTCACTGTCCCTTTCCTTTGAGAGGCATCTCTGCATGCCTGTGTGGGGCTTCCTCTGGCTTAGCAGGTGTCCTGGAGGGGCAGTTCCGTCTGTCCTGCAGGCTGCCCAGCACCAGGGCAGGGACCCCTGTGCCTCTGTCCTGCACCCCTGCCTGCCACCATCCTCTACCCCGCTCGCTCTTCCTTTGGGTGACTCAGCGATCTACTTGTTTGATTGTAGATGGACTTTTTTTCTGATTTTCATTTTGTTAACATTTTATTAACTGTGTGGATCACAGGAGAGCAGCGTAAATGTGCCTTTCATTTGCCGCCTCTTACTGGAAGTGTCCTTGTACTTATCTTGAAGCCTGGGTTCCCTCGACAGGGCTGACTCCTTCGAATGGGAGCCAGGACGTCCAGGCTTGCCAGTCTGCTGCATGCTGTTCTCATTCAGTGTAGGACCGAGGAGGACCCAGGAGTAAAATGCAGCTTCGTTTGTGTAACAGGAGGTTCATCTGGGATGGAGAGCTGCGTGGATGACCTTACTAGATGTCCAGCGGTAAACCATCTTGATGGAGAGCCTTTAAAGTTCTATTAGTTTGTTTTTTTTTAAATTTTATTTTTGGCTGCGCGCGGGCTTTCTCTAGTTGCGGCGAGCGGGGGCTACTCTTCGTCGCGGTGCGTGGCCTCCTCATCGCGGTGGCTTCTCTTGTTGTGGAGCACGGTCTCTAGGCACGCAGGCTTCAGTAGCTGTGGCACGTGGGCTCAGTAGTTGTGGCGCACGAGCTTAGTTGCTCTTCGGCATGTGGGATTCTCCCGGACCAGGGCTCGAACCCATGTCCCCTGCATTGGCAGGCAGATTCTTAACCACTGCGCCACCAGGGAAGTCCCTGCCTATTTAAAGCTTCCTTCCACAGTGTTTGCTGATCACAGTTGCCCGTTGGCAGGAGGTTGCGTGAGTCATGAGTCATTCCCATTGGTGGGCTGAGAAAGCAGGAACCCTGTGCTCATGGAGCCTCTGATGCTCCCCCCCACCCCCGGTTCTGTTCTGACCTGGCCTGGTTCCACCTGCCACGGCTTCCTTATGGCAGGGACCTGCAGAGGTTGCCTCTCTGGACCTGTTTGGAGAATTGAAGGACTGTTGACAAGAAGCTAGCTCTAAGGACAAACTGTGGGGCAGGGTCTGAAGTCTTTGTGCATCTGGACCAAATCCTTTCTGGGGACACGTCTTGATGATTCCAGCTCGGTATTTCCAGACTTAGCCCGCTGGGGGCTGGCTGGCATTTCCCCCTCAGCAGGGGCGGGGTCCTGGGTCGTGCGTGACTCAGTGATGTCCCGGGGTGCCGCCTGGTGTGGCAGGGTCTGCTGCTCCGATCGCCGACCTCCTTCCTCTGCACGTCCCCTCCCACAGCAGTCAGAGCCCCTTCTGGGGTCCCCACCCGCCCTTGCCCAGCCTGCTGTGGGTTAGGAACCCAGGTCCTCGGCCTTTCTGAGAGTGTGTTGATTGAGGACCAGACTGTTCCGCGGGAGAGCCAAGGGCCCCCTTGTGTGAAGGGCAGCGCGTGCTAACTCAGGCCTCCACATTCGTGGCAGCTGTTTTTGTGCTTAGAGGCCTTTTTGTGCTTCCTGCTTCTGGAGGGTTGAGGTTTCTAAACTCTGACCTCTGAATCCAAGCTGAGCTACTGCACTTGAATAGCTGCGTGAGCTTCAGTTAAATACACACGCACTTGCTGGCGCTCTTCAGCCTGGGAGCGAGTTCGTTGCGCTGTTCCTCTGATCTGCCCTTCAAGTGTTTAGTTCTCCTTTTGCGGATGCTCAGCTCTGCGGGGTCCCTCTGTGGAGGGATCTCGGTGAAGGGGGAAGCTTTGGAGGAGGGCATCACCGGCTCTGCTGCAGAGCGGTGCCGAGGCCGTCTCGCGCTCCTTTCCCTGGGTTGGCATTTTCAGGCCCAGGGTGGCTTCGGTTGGGTGGCTTTCCCCTACACTCTGGCTGGAGGGTCTCAGATTTTGTTCTCTGTCCTGTTATCTGCACAACAAACCCGTTCTTGTCAGGCTGTATTTTAACAGTTTTGAGTTTGGAAATTATGGGGTCTGAACTTCAGCTGAGTTGTTGCAGCCATAGCGTGAGTGTTAATGCTTGGACACGTGGATGGGGAAATACAGCAAAAGACAAAGACTTAGAAGGTAAACTCTCTTGCCAACTTTCCCAGGGGTCTGCGTTGCTTCCCCTCAGTTTCACTGTCTCCCCTCCGGGAAAGGAGGATTTGATAGAGAGAGGTGCGGTGGAAATGAGGAGCCAGGAAGCCTGATAATTTATTAATCTCAGGCATGTGACGTTTAACATCTACCTCTTAATGTGAAGTCAGTGGACTGCCTTGTATATTGTTTCCTGGATCTAAGAGGCCAGCTAAATGATGGTTTTCTGAGAAGTAGGAAGTGATAGATGGGTGTGAGAGATTACCGTGTTACCAGCTGAGCTGAACCCAGATCTGCAAGGCTGGCTCAGTTTTAGTTACCATCAGTAAAATGCAGGACTGGGAGAAAGGTGGAACCAACCTTCAGGTAGACAGGTTTTTCTTTTTTCTTTTTTTTTTTTTTTTTGACTGTGCAAAGGATGAGTGAATTGTTTTTGTCAGTTCTTTGCCCTTTAATAGACAGGAGGGACTTGGCTGGACCAGCCCTTACTCAGCTGTATTTACTTAGGTTTGCACACCTTCCAAAAGGTTGCTTATTTCAGTCCCCATTTACAGAGTGGTCAGCACTGGGGCTGGTGGACTGTGGTGCCGGAAGGGAGTAACTCACGAGAGCCGGACACCATGTCCAGAAAATGATACAGTCCTGTGAAGGCCTTGTCTTCAAGCTGGGATCAGAAATAAGAAGTTATAAATGGTCTGTAATCCTCCCCCTCTTCAAAGATTGCGAAACCACAGCACAAAGGTTATTGCCCACAATCATAAAGCAAGTATGTGGTAGGACCAGGCTTTGAACCCCTTCTCCTCAAAAGGCTACACCCTGAACTACGACACTTCACACACACGAGGAAGTGTGTTGTGTTTCTAGGTCTAAACAGCAGATGCTGGTATTGCTGAGACCTGGGATTAAGTGGGACACGCCACGTGAATTCCAGGTAGTGTGCGATGTAGCAGGCAGTACATGCTTACTCATTACTAGTACAGTACTAGTACTAGAAAATAAAATCCTGCATTTCTATTGAAACGCCCTCCTGTCGGGTGCCACTTGGTAGACAGACAAATGGTATAGAGCACAGGTGGGTCGGAGCTTCCCTTACAGCATTTAATTCCCCTGGTGCGTTTATTAAGTTGGCTGCTTCTAAGTCAGAAATAACAAATCCTTCACTTAAGAATTTATTTTAAATTAGATTATAATTTTCCCGAACCTCACTTGTTTGAAATCTGATACTTAGATTGTGCTCTTCTCTACTCACAGCCCCAGAGGTGTTTTATTCTTTTGCTATTATGGAGACATAAGGAAAACACTTGTTCTTTTTAAACTTTGAACAAATATTGCACTTCACAGATAGTTGGTCAGGATCCCTCTTGAAGTGTCGGGGTCACGTTTGATCTCGAAGCTTCATGGACACGTTGGCTAGCGGCCTCTACAGGCCGTTCCGTTTGGGCGCTAGATCGGGTGGAAGAGCAGACGGGACGTGGAGCTTTGGTAAATCATGAAGTTATGGAAGAGGACGAAACTTTGTTTTGTTTTTCCAAAAGTCATGCGTCCCCTGGACACCGAGGACATGCCAGGAGTCTTAGGGTGTCGAGGAAGGGTGAGCTGGATGACGTCAGTGCCTTTCCTGCACATCCCGCAGCCACTGGGGAGACAGGGGAACGAAGATACACCACGTGTGGTCTTTCTGTTAATTAAACAGCTTTGTTGTAGTATATTTTACGTGTCATAAAATGCCCTCCTTCCAGGTGTACAACTCAGTGATTTTTAGTAACTTTACCGACTGGTAAAATCATCTCCATAAATTAGTGTAGAACATTTTTGTCCCTCATGCGTTTTGTCTTCATCGATTTGCCTTTTCTGGGCATTTCATATCCGTGGAGTCACACAGCATGTGGTCACTCGTCACTGGCCTCAGGTTCATGATGTAGCTTGTGTTGGTATGTTGTATTGTAAGGACGCACCACATTGCTCTGTCCTTTCGCCAGCTGATGGACATTGAGGTTGTTTCCAGCGTTTGGCTGTTCGGAGCAATGCTGCGACACACATTTGTGTGTATGTCTTTGAGTGGCGTGTGTTTTCAGTTCTCTTGAGAGTGGGATTGTCGGGTCCTATGGTGGTTTTATGCTTATCTCTCCGAGACATCGCCAAACTGCTTTCTGAAGTGGCTGCACCATTTTCCATCCCTCCAGCGAGTTTAATATAGGAAGGGCCAACATATTGTGGTCTTCATAGATTTTACTGCTTCTTCCAGTATAACATGGATATGTTACGTAGATATGGCAAAATGGAGAAAAGCAATCTAATAACAAAAAGGTTGCAGTACAGTATTTACTCTTTGGGAGGCATTTGAGTGTTAGAGCCAGCTTAACTCACCCATGGAGAAGGTGTGTGCTTCAGGGAGACACGACTGGAGTGAACAGGATGGAAATGGAAAATGGTGTACCAAGTGGACAGCAGGCTGAAATAATAGAAACCGTTTGTCCTCCCTGTTTTGTTTTGGTGGAATAACTCTCTATGTAAGTGTTGGTTATTAACCCATTTCTTTCAATTGTCCCCCTGAACCGCAGCCCTGGACTCCTGTGTCTCCTCCTTTAGTTTTCCTTATGGTATCTTCCAGAAATCCTGGCAGATTTTGAGAGGGCAGAACAAAGTGATATCTTTACTGTGGTTTTCTCAGTAATGATGAAATTCTTTCACCTCTGTTTGGGTCTAATTAAGGAGCAAGCAAGAAAGAAGGGATGCCAGGGGCCGTGTAGGAAAGAGATAATGAGGCTGGGAGGTTAGGTGGCAGGTGGGCCACTGTGGGAAACTCACTCCAGAGCGATGATTCCAGCAAAGGAGTGTTCCTGTAGTGTGTGTGCGTGTGTGAGTGTGTGTGTGTGTGAGTGTGAGAGAGAGAGAGAGACAGACAGACAGACAGACAGACACTGGGAAGAAGAGAAAAAAGGTCCACAGAGGCGGGAGATTATGAGACCTACTGGGCAGATAAGATAGGCTGACACCTCTCCCCTGGAGCTGAAGGTCAATTTAAGGTGCAGAGAAGCCACTGCTGAGGAAGGGATTAGCAGTGGCCCTAAAGCAGAGTGATGGCCCAGGTGGTAACACTTTTCCCTTTGCTAAAACCTGAAGTCCACTGTGATGCTCTGGACGGAGGTTCTGGAAGTGGTGAGAATTTGCTGATTCCCTGTGGATTCGTGACATTGATGCGGGGTGACAGAAAACAAGTACCTGTTGTGATGGCAGGTTATTTCGGAGCCATCACGTCACTGCGGCTCCTGTGCCAGCGCTGGGTTCCCTCGGTGGGATCCGGGTTACTGGTGTGGTTGGCAGCGGACAGGGTTTTGCATGTTGGCCGGCTCGATGGTCTAGCGTGGGGATGGGCAAACTACAGCCGCCTGTTTCGGTTGGCTTATGAACTAAGAATGGGTTTTTACATTTTCAAGTGGTCGTTAAAAAAGAAGAGAGAGGGCTTCCCTGGTGGCGCAGTGGTTAAGAATATGCTGGCCAATGCAGGGGACACGGGTTTGAGCCCTGGTCCAGGAGGATCCCACATACCGCGGAGCAACTAAGCCCGTGCGCCACACTACTGAGCCCGCAAGCCACAACTACTGAAGCCTGTGGGCCACAACTACTGAGCCTGTGCTCTAGAGCCCATGAGCCACAACTACTGAAGCCCGCACGCCACGACTACTGAAGCCCGTGGGCCTAGAGCCCGTGCTCTGCAACAAGTGAAACCACCGCAATGAGAAGCCCGCGCACCGCAAGGAAGAGTAGCCCCCACTGGCCGCAACTGGAGAAAGCCCGCGCACAGCAACAAAGACCCAACTCAGCCAAAAATAAAATAAATAAAATAAATTTTAAAAAAAAGAGAGAGAAGAAGAATGTGCAGCGGAGACTCTTGGGCCCACAGAGCCCAGGGTGTGTGCTGTCTGGGCCTTCAGAGGGGCAGGCTGGCTACCCAGCCCCAGCCCTCCCGGGACGGCACTGCACAGCTGCCTGGGCGCGGTCGTCTCCCTGGTGGACACGGAGCCACAGGACTGCTGTGGAACGTGGGCCGGCTAACCCTGAACACAGCTCATGCCCTCTTGCCGCCCCTCCTGGGGGTAAACGGACGCTTAGTGGACCCTGCACCCCACAAGGGGCAGCAGGAGGCCTGCCTTCCTGTTTGTGACAAATCAGCCTTGTCCCTAGCTTTTCTATTCCAGCCATTTTCCCCAATGCCTCTAAAAGCCGAAGGATTTTCAGGTAAAGGAGATGTGATTATTGATTGAAATATACAGATGCCCAAATGTATTTGTTCCCTGACACTCACTGTGGTTACTGCAGGCTTTTATAAAATACATACAGGAAGGCGAGTTGACCTGCAGGGAATTGGAGGTGGCACCGGATTGTTCTCCTCGAGCTGCTTGTAGCATCCCAGTGCTGTAACCCAAGGCAGGCCATGCCACCTCGGTTCCTCCTGCCAAGCCAGCAGCTTACGCACACTTTCCATTTAGAGGCTGACCCACGATGCACAGGCAGAGTGGGGCTTAACCCCCCGCCACTGGCCGCGGGGGACCTTGTGTAAGTGACCTGCCCTCTGCACCTCAGCTTTCTCAGCTGTGTCATGAGGACCGTGGTCCTTCTCTCCTGGGTCAGCTATGAGGTCCACAAAGGACCTCACATGAGCCTTCGCGTGGAGGGGCTCTTGGAAACGGGAGCTGCTGCTGTTTGTCAGTGCGTCTTTGCGTAGGGTATGGTCGGGATATTTTCCATGGCTGGCCTGTTACTTGCGTTTTGGTTTTAATCAAGGAGGTACCAGGGTCCGTTTCTCAATGAGCTATATATAATTTATTTGGAAGGCATCGCGTATTTTTCATCAAGTGTTTGCCCAGCAAAACTAGCCTGATTCTGCCCTTTGCCCTGACATCTGGGCCTGCTCGTCACCTCAGAGGAAGCCCAGGCCTTCATCTTCCAGCCAGGGAGACTTTCACTGAAGAGAAGTGTACCCACCATCCGCTGTGGGAGCCTGGCGGCGGCCACAGTTCCCCACGTGGGGACTCCAGGGTGCTGGGCTTGCCCCGAGCTCTGTGACCCTGGGTGAGCTGCAGCCCCGGGCCCTTGGTTCCCCGGCTCGCTCTGCAGTCAGGCCTCGCGTTCCCGCGGGTGTGAACAAGGCGACCGTGCTGAATGTCCGGCGCAGGGCCTGGGAGCATCTGGCGCTGGGCAGGCGGTTGGCAGAATAGTAGCCAGAGCCTCAGAGCCTTTTGTTCAGTCTGTGCAGAGAGAGAGCTTGACCCCGAGTGAGTGAGGGCGGAGAGCCTCCCCAGGCGGCCTTCCAGCCTGGACCCTCACCTCGCACACCCGGACGGAGCACGTGCTTTCCCCGGGGTGACTCCTCTCTGACCTCTGACCCCACAGAGCGCCGGCCACCTGTTTGCTAAGGCGACGAGCAGATGGGGGCCGGGGGTGTTTATTAGATGCTGAGGCCAGAAACAGGAGATTCACCGGGGTGGTTGCAGTCACTTTTTTCTCATTTTTAATGCTTTTCTAAAAATTGTATTTTCTTGTTAGGTAGAGCAGTTTCTACCTTAAACATGCACATAAAAATGAGTAAGATGCTGCTACTAGGATTCCCTGAATACTAAGGACAAGAGTTGTAGGAGAATTTCTAGTTATTTGGGTATGTAGGTGTAGACATAAATTCATAAATTTAACGGTTTCTGTTTTTGTCACACATTGTAGAATATTTATTCAGGTGGATTGAAACACAGGTGTATACCATGGGGGAAATGAGTTTGCTGAACCGGATTGTGGGGCATTTGTCACGTACCTGCGAGCAGGCGGGTGAGAGACTGAAAGTGCTGCTTAGAAGAGGCAGTGATGACGTGGAGACAGGCCAGGAGGGGCTCCCACCGCAGTGAGAGGAGGTTCGGTGTGATATGCAAGAAAGCCTGTTTCTGTGTAAACCTGGGATTTAGGTCTCACACTTAAAAACGACCTCTGGTCAACTAGCTAGGAGTGAGACTTCTTCTGAAGGACGATCTGAG
This sequence comes from Pseudorca crassidens, assembly GCF_039906515.1. NCBI lineage: Eukaryota > Metazoa > Chordata > Mammalia > Artiodactyla > Delphinidae > Pseudorca > Pseudorca crassidens. Next base: position 12,725,853 of record NC_090313.1, read on the forward strand.
GATGGGAAAAACCTGTGGGTTCTGAGATGATCGGAGCCATCTGTAATTTAAAGAGCTCTATGTGGCGAATAAAGGTTTTCCTTTTGGAGACCTTAAATCAGCCGACTAGTTAACGTAAAACACTTGGGGCTAGAGGCGGAGAATGGGTGTCCTTGGCCAGCGAGGTAGGAGAGGAAGGGGTTGGAGAGGAAGAGACTAGAAATGTGAGCTTCGGGGCGGGGGGGACACCACGTCCCCTGCTCCGACGTGATTTTCCCAGGTGAAGAAAAGCAGGTGAACATGCCAGGTGGCCTCCCAGACCAGACCCCTGCTGTCAGCCTTGGCCGCCCGTTGGAATCTTCGGGGGTGGGCTTAGATAATGCTCGGGCTGGGGTCCTATCCCCCGAGTTCGGGGTTTGCTGGTCCAGAGTGGGGCTGGGGCACAGGTGGTCCTGGCTGGTGTGCAGCCCCGCTGGGCACCGCCGACCTCCCGCCCTGGGGCCTCCCCTGCGCCCAGCGGGGCCCCCAGCGGGCTGCAGCCTCTCCCCCGCGCCTGCGTCCCAGTGGCTTTTGCTCCCTTCTCGGGAGGCTGAGGAGAGGCAGACACCTAGGGTGGTTCCTTCTTCCTCCCGGCCGAGACGCTGCCACGTCCGTGGTGCCTTTGAGGGGTGCGGGCAGACTGGGGAGGGGCCCGTAGCAGCTCGCCTCCTGCCCCTCAGGGGGAGCCCTGGGTCCCGAGGCGGCGCTGGGGGCGAGAGAGAAGGTCCTGATCCGAGGCCTGCTTATCAAGTCATCTGTTTGTGTCCGGCTGTGGCTGGCTGCTGGGGGGGCGGTCACCGGCCATCTGGGGGGCCCGCTAACGGATGACCGTGACGGTTCCCCGATGGCAGTAGTGTGCAAGGGGCTTCGCAGGCCGGGGAGGCGCCCGGGGGGCCCCCAAGTTTCTCTGTGTGCTGCTTCCGGAGTTGAATGGGTTTTAGACGGTGCAGATTGCTGGTTAGAGGGTTTCTGGGCAGATCCCCATAAAGGGTATTTGGTTTGTTGGGGGTCTTTTTCTGTTTGTTTATAAACTTCGCATTGGCCTGTGTGTGTGTGTGTGTCTGTGTGTGTGTGTGTCTCTGTGTGTGTCTCTCTGTGTGTCTGTGTGTGTGTCTCTGTGTGTGTCTGTGTGTGTCTGTGTGTGTGTGTCTCTGTGTGTGTGTGTGTGTCTCTGTGTGTGTCTGTGTGTCTCTGTGTCTGTGTGTCTCTGTGTGTGTGTCTGTGTGTGTGTGTGTATATTCCTGCATGTATTTTATAAAAAGGGCAGCTTGATTTTCAGGTGGGGGAGGTGTGGGAAAGACCCCGAGAAAGAATGAGCTTTAAACTTGTTAACAATCAGAGAAAACCCTTTCCAGGTTAATAGGCTTCATTAGACAGATTGCCCAATTTTAGTTTGAGTACAGAGTGCCTCTTGAAATGTAATGGTTAGATTAAACCGATGAGACAGGTTTTCAGGGCATTTTATTTGCGTCTAATTAGCTTAAAGATATTTATGGGAAGAATAATTTGTATTAAAAAAAATAGGAATGTAAAGTTAAGCCATACTCTAACATGACAGTAGCTTTTAATCTCGTCAGGAACGTGTTGCGTTGTGTTACACGTGGTTCGTTCTCAGTAACTGTTTTGGCCAGTGTTTTAGTGATTTCTAAAAACGTCTTCAGAGCCGAGCGCTGTGTTAAAGGTGACCTCGCTTGGCCTTGGATGTGCTTTCTGAGAGCGCACGCCCTGCAAGGTAACGCAGCCGCCATCTGCGCTCTGGGAAAGGGTTTGCAGTGCACCTCGCTTTCCCCACTTACTTGGGCTGATTTGATCCTCTGACAAACCTGTGCGGTAGATAAACACTTCAGGCACCCTTGTTGCCTTTACTGAGGAGTTAAGACCTTGCTCAAGGTCATGCAGCAAAGCATTGCAGCAGGGGAAAATCCCAGGTCTTGTGCGTCTTAATTTTGTGCTCTTTCTATTGTGTTTTGCTGTTAGAACTTGGGAGGCAGTCGTCAACATGGCTCGCCCTTTGGAATCAGATGGCCCTGAGTTGCATTTCAGGGTCTGTCAGGTACGCTGTGTCCTTGGACGAGTCCCATAACCACCGTAAGGTGGAGACGACACCTCCTTCAGGAGGGCATTCAGAAATGGTGCTCATCTTTCTCACGGCTTCACTCCACCCAGGCCATGTCCAAGACCAAAGAGTTTCACGGCTTCCAACTGCACCTAAGTTGTGACCTGGGGGAGGCCAGGATTTTGCGAATCTAGCTCGTTTATGGATGTCAGCGTGAAGCTGCCTTGTGCCTTCGAACCTTCTGCAGGTTGTTTTGCAAGGTGATCTCTTAGGCTCAAGTTTCTGCTCAGAAACAGTTAACAGGATTCCTCTTTCACAAACTAAAAGTATGTGTTTCTGTACAGGAAGCATGTGGTCCTCTTGACTAGCTGGTGGGGTGTGCTGTGTGCCCCAGGCCTGTGCTTTTCACATCCTGCCTTCTTTGCTGTAATTCTCCCTGGGCTTGGGCCTGCTTTTCCTTTTCCATTTAAAATCCCTTGTGCTCATCTAGCTTGAGTCCCTTCTCCTGAGGCTGCCCATGGAGTAGAGCCTTCTTTCCTTCTCTGTTTTAAGGGATCTAGTAGTCACCGTTATAGGAAAGTTAAAAAGGGAGGTTTATGGAATGCTTGGAAGGTTCTCACAGGTGCAATCTTCTGTTTATTTATGGCTCCTAGCATCATTTCTTAGCCCTGAGAGCCTCATACTTGGGGGTGGGGGGTGGGGGTCATTGCATCCCTGTGGCTCAGTGCCCTCTCTGGAGCCTTGTGTTAGAACCCCACCCAGGCCGCAGGGCCCTTGGGCCTCCCTGGCCAGTGGTTTCTTTAACCTGCACCAGGGGTGGCCTCTGTACCTTAGGAGTTTTGCAGATGTTTCCTTCGCTCTTTCTGAGGATGCTCACTCAGGCCTCCTAGAATTCTCCTTGTTCCCTTCCTGCGGGAGAAAAGGCCTCGTTATTTTAGCTGATTTTAAGGTAGTGCCGTGGAGGGTGTGCTGGTTTGTGAGTCCATGATCTGGGTTTTACTTCTCCTTCTAGTTCAGATGAGAGGCTTCTGTTCAACCTCGACCAAGTATTTTCAGAAAGAATAGCTCAATATTAAGTACACACGCAAAAAAACAACTGCAACAACAAAATTTCTATTTACTAATGACTTACTGTTTAGCAGATACCACACGAGGAGCTTTCTTTATGTTCTGATTTTATCCCTTCAACGTTCTAAGAAGTAAGTAGTGTTACCCCGTTTTACAGGTATGGAAGCAGGCTGGGTGGTTCAGTGACTCGCTGGTAATTTGGTAGAACTGAGATCTGAACACGTGTTGTTTGGACTCCAGGTGCTTATGGTTGCCTAGATACCCGAATTTTTGTCAGATAAGTTAAATGTTCAGAAGGACAGCATTGAATCTCTCTGTTTGGTAGCTTATTGTTGGGGGTGGGGGGGCGGTTTCTAGTGTCTTTTCTCTCCAGGGCTTGTATAGCTGCTGCCCCAAATGATACTCTGCAGAATCAGAGCAGAGCATCTGGTGCACACTGGGTCTCATAATTTGTTTACGCTGTGGTTGAATTTTCCTCGTTTCCTCCACGTAATGCTCTGAACTTTGGCTGGGTTTTTGTTTTTTTAAAGTTTTAAAAAAATTTATATTTATTTGTTGCTGCGTTGGGTCTTTGTTGCTGCGCGCAGGCTTTCTCTAGTTGCGGCGAGCGGGGGCTACTCTTCGTTGCGGTGCGTGGCCTTCTCATTGCGGTGGCTTCTCTTGTTGCGGAGCACGGGCTCTAGGCGCACGGGCTTCAGTAGTTGTGGCTCGCGGGCTCTAGAGCACAGGCTCAATAGTTGCGGCGCACGGGCCTAGTTGCTCCGCAGCGTGTGGGATCTTCCCGGACCAGGGCTCGAGCCCGTGTCCCCTGCATTGGCAGGCGGATTCCTAACCGCTGCGCCACCAGGGAAGCCTCCCCTGGGTGTTCGGTTTGGATTACAGTGTTTGCTTTTTAAGGGGGCCTGGGTGTTGACTGCAGGCACCCATGCTGCTCACTTCTTTGTTGGGTTAGGTTGGCAAGATTATAAGATACATTCTTAAGTGGTAATCATAATCTCAGGGGGGAAAATCATCTGTAAAATGTTAATACCGTTTCAACCAGTGGCATAAAAATCACGCTCTGGCAAAGAGGAGCCCTGGAGCCCTGCTCCCTTTGCTCAAGGGAGTCATTAGGGTTGAGAGGGTATGAAACAGCAAATGGGAACTTTTCACCTGTAACAGTGAAATAATAGCGGTCTCTTTGGGGCAGAAGAAGTTCGAGTAGAATTACCGCAGTCGGGATGCAGAGCTGTTTGCGGCCACGTGGAATCTTCCCTTGTTGCCTCTCACTCGTCGCCCCCGCCCCGCCCTACAACCACGCGTCTGTTCTCCACGCCTCCAATTCTGTCGCTTGGAGAATTCACTGCGTGTGGAGTCATTACGGTACGCAACCCTGGGTGCTCGGAGACAGTGTTAGGAAGTTGGGTGATGGGAGGGTAAGCGGGGAGAGCAGCAGGAATCGGAGGTGGGTAGGGGCTTTGCGGTTCAGCTTCGCGGCGAGCGTGTGTGACTTCAGTCTCGAGACGGCGTGTTGTCCCGGCTGCTTTAGGCAGTGCAGGGAAACCACGCGCTTCGAGGAAGCCGCTTTCTGCCCGTAGAGTGTGCGGGGGCGTCTGGGGTCGGGGCAGCTGGAGGAGTAGCCGTGGCCGCGGCGGGTGGGTGAGGGAGGGCCGGTGGGGCGGGGTCAGGCGGGAGGCCGGGGGCCGCATGCAGAGACAGTTGGGAGGTAGGGGCAAGAAAGCAACTGCGGTGCAGGCGTTTCCAGCTTTGGGAATGGAAGACAGTAACACTGTTAACGGCGGGACCACGGGGAAAGGCTGGGTGGGAGAGTCGGGCCGATGCAGAAGGACAAGTCTGCGGTAAGCTGCCGGCCCGTAGTGCCCACCTGTGTGCCGGCCTCTGCCCGGGCAGGTGGGGAGGGCAGGGCTCTGAGGCCGAGTTCAGCTCCAGGAGGAGAGTTCTGTGCTTCACTGGGGATGCTTGCCAAGTTCAGAAGAGGGGAGGGGCCACACCTAGTCCAGACCCGGCTGAACCCCGGTGCCCTCTTGTCTGTTGCTTCGGGAATGCTGATGTGATAAGGCGCAAGTATTAGAACACGGCAGACCTAGACAGTTCCTTTTTCTTTTCCTGGAACTTGGCTTCAGCCCAGAGCGGTGTCGTCTGTGCAACCGTACGAGCGGTACGTCTGAAGCTGAGGACCTTTGAAAGTTGATTAGTGATGCCAGGTGCGTTTTTCCTTGCCAGAAGTGATCAAAAGAACACAGTAATAGCCGTTCAGGTTTAAAAATATAAAATACTTAAGTCATCATGGAAGTATTTTAATGAATTCTCTCAAAGGATTATGAAATGGGCTGAATTATTGTAGAAGCCTGAGCTCCAGCTGGGCAGCTCTGGACCATCTCTCGGGAAGCGGGGGGAGTTGAAGGGAGCGGCCCTCACACCCTTGGATTTCCGCTTCTCAGAGGAACAGGAATCCTGGAGGCTTGGGGCCCCTTTCCCTGTGCTGCATGGCGCTGTGACAGCTGCTTCTGCTGTGCTCATGCCTGTTCATTTCCTGTTTCTGGGAGATGCCAGGCTTTGGGGTAGCCTGTGGCCCCGAAACTTCCATATCACGGTTAGTGAGAAAGGTCTGTGGAACTGGGGATTCCAGGTTCCCTGGGCACGTTCCCTTGGCTGTTCAGCTCTTCCCGCGATCCTGAGCCAGTGAAGGCTTTCCTGGGCTTGATGGGGAAGGGGCTTGGGAGCATTTTCACAGCGCAGACCTGTGCCTGGGCCCCCTGAACTGAGGGGGATGCATCTTCTCCGTATTTTGGTCAGTTTCAAGGATCCTGACCTTAGGATGGTTAAGTGTAACAAATGCCCTGGCTTCTCTAAATCTTGAAATTAAAAATAAACAAGAGGAGGTGTGAGTGTATAGAAAGGCTCAGAATTCAGCTGACTAAAGTTTAAAGAGACAGATGGCCTGGAGCTGTCATGAGGAAAAGGGTGATGAAAAAGCCAAAGCCACAGGAAGTAGGAAAACGAGGTGTCATGCGTGTCATTTCCTGAAAACTTTCACTGAACCTCAAGGCTCCCCCAAATGGGAAGTTGGGCTGTTTCTTGACACAGGAGGGAAAGGTTTTGAGGGTATGGGAGAGACGTGAGCAGAGAAGAGACATCAGTATTTGAGTGCCTTCTTTTATAGACAGTGCCCGGGACATGTCCTGCAGCTGGTGGGTGCCAGATTCCCACTCTTAGTGGCAGTTAATCTGGAGAGATGCTTCTGTTGCTGTTATTTCTTTCTCTCTCCAGCCCTTCCCTCAGGGGAGGAAACACAGACCTAGATGTTGAGTCGCTCGTGGGGTCACACAGGTTAGTGAGCGTATTCATGAGACTCACACCGCCCCCCCCCCCCCCCACACCCCGCCTTAGAGCGTGATCTCCTGACTCAGTGCGGGAATGAGAAGGTGGCGCTGGGCATCTAAGTGATGTTCTTTAGTGACTGGTCCCAGACCTGAGTAGTGGGATGTGCAGGTAGCATCCAGCCCCGCCCTTCTGGTCCCCCAGCTCATTGCCCTAGGAGAAGGGAATGGTGGGGGAGGGTCCTGGCCTTACCCTGCCCAGAGGAGGCCGAGCCTCTGCGTGTCCTGACTCCTGCCCGGGAGGAGCCGGTTGCCTTTCAGGCACGTGGGATGGGTGGGGTGAGGGGCCGGCAGGCCTTTCTAATCTTGGATGATGACCAGTGCTTGGTTCAGCTTAAACCTTTCTGAAAAGAGAATTCTCGAGATGGTTGGCAGGATGGTACCTTTCCTACCAAGGAGATCCACTTTCCTCGGAGAACCGATTCTGGCAGCCGAATCTTGACGTTCCTTTGCGGACTAGGTCATCTCTGGCATTGATTTCCTTACCACACTGCACGGGGTTGCAGTGCATGGTGATGAACTTACGCGAGAATTGCCGAAGGGCGAGGACCCTGCTTGCTTAGGGCCTGCCGTCACCGTCTTGGCAGATCCAGGGCCGGGTTTTATTCCGGTTTATAGCTGGTGACACAGTGGCCAAGAGCATGGAATGCCACGCTACACTTGAGCAGATGTGAGACAGAAAAACTGCGCTAACTTCACAGGTGTGGATGCCGGGGAAAGGGCTTTGGGGAGGATGGTCAAAGCAGTATAGTGAAAACAGCTGTTTTCTAAGCGGTTTTAGACCCGGCAAAAGGAAAATCGGGCAATTTATTGAAACGAAACACTCTTCTCCCGAGTGTAGAACATCTGTCTGTACCCTGCCCTCAGGAATGGACACTTTTGTCTGGCAGTGATCGGCGATCTCTATTGAATTCTGTTATCTGTTGGGTGACAAATCCCCCCAGAACTTTGTGCCTAAAACAATAATGATTTAGTATTTCTCACGAACCCTTGGGTTGACCTGGAGTTTTCCCTCAGGTCTCGCTTGGACTCACTCACTGCCCATGGTCGGCAGGAGAGCTGCTGGCCTAAGGTCAGCTAGGACGCTGGGCGCCCCTCTCCGTGTCTGCAGTTGGCCCGCTGGGGGGCTAGGGCCTGGGTTCTTCTCCGCAGTTCCTCTCCAGCAGCCAGCTCAGGCCTCCTTAGGTGTTGATGGAGGTGAAAGCTGCAGGGCCTCAGGCTTAACCTCGTAAATAGCATAGTGTCTACCCCAGGGCCAGCCCAGAGTCAAGGGGAGCAGCAGGCAGAGTTGAATAGGGGCCTGGGCTTGGGGATGGGTTATTTATTAAAGCCATTGTTGTAACAGTGTCCGGGCTGGCCTGCTGCTCCCAAGGATTTCTGTCCCTCCAAGCTGTGGGCTACACTTCACTCCAACCGTCTCGCCCTTCCCTCCGGGTACAGCAGTGGCCTTCAAGTCTGCGCCCGCCTGCCCCAGGTCAGGGCTGGATGTGGACGGGGCGCATTGCAGCTCCTTGGGGGTGGCTTCAGTTGATTCAGAGAGCCGTGAATTGAAAAGACACACTCCACACCCCATGGAGAGACGAGGTAGATGATCGTGTTCAGAGAGGGGGCAGAGAGGCAGTTAGTAAATGGTCCGCAGCAGTTCTGCTGTCCGGCTGTGCTGTCAGGGCCTGTGCCGGGGCAGCACCCTGCTTCTGGCATCCTTTTTTGTACCAGTTCTCTGCTGGGGTACAGTAACACACCAACCAGGACTTGAGGGTTTAAGACAGATTCTGTGGATTGACGGGGATTTTGGCCGGGCGCTCCCTTGAGGATGCTCTCCTGTGCCGGGGTTCAGGCTGGGTGGCCTAGGCTGGCCGCATGCACGTCCTGGGCCTCAGCGGGGATCCATGCAGTGGCTGCGATGGACCTCCCACCGCACGCTCACTCCCAGCCTCCCCAGCCCTTTGAGGCCCATGCTCAGAAGTCACCACCTTCTGTGGGTTAAAGCATGTGACAAGACCAGCCCACATTCAAGGGATGGGGACATAAGACTATTCCTCTCTTGTTGGAGGAGTGCTGAAGGGGTGTGGATACAGCCGGGATTCATTGGCCATTATTTTTGTAACAATCTCCCACACTCTCATCTCTGGCATGGTAGGGGTTTGGACACATTCTTGTTGGCTTTGTTTTAATTAACTCCCAAAAAGGAACACCACTGTTTTTCTCAGTATGGGGGTGGGGCAGTCAGTGCAGGGGGGTCAGGTCCGCTGACCTAAAACAAGCCTCATTTCAGCGGCACATCATCTAGTCAGGGCTGTCTCGCTTCTCCCCCCAACCCCGGGTCTGCTAAGCAGTGCTTCTCAAAGCGTGATCCCCACACTAGCAGCACCTGCATCACCTGGGCGCTGATACTTGGCTCCCCCGCAGATGCACTGCCGCAGGCCTGGGGCGGGGGCGGGGGGGGGGGGTCTGATAAGCCCGCCAGGTGATTCTCATGCGCCTGATAGTTGAGAGTCACTGCTAATGGGAGTTCAGGTGGCTCTGACTGCCTCTTCCTTAACCCTTCCAACCAGTTCCCCCACCCAGGCGCTCTGTCTCCCTGAGTCAGCGTGTTCTTTGGGTCGGTGTGAGGCTGTGGTTTTCTTACTGCTCAGGGGACACCTGGGGACCGTCAGTGGTGTGCCCAGGCACGCAGGTGGAAAGGAGAGTAAAATGTGGTTCCCGAATGCCCTCAGCGTGGCGTGCGGCGTGGTGAGGGAGGCCGTGTGCGTGGAGGATGGCCAGTTCCGAGGCAGAGATGACACGTTCGGTGCGTACAGGCGGAGCTTGCCGCGTCCAGGCCGAGGAGGTATCAGCAAGCAGTGGATCCTGGGCGTTAAAGCTCGAAGGACTGCACCAGCAGTTTGGAAGTTACCACATACCCTGTAATTTAGAAGTTTGTTTTCAAAGGTTCCTGTTCAGTGGGGGTCTTTTGAAAATATGGATTACACGACCCCCTCCTCCCCCCACCCTTTATGACCGGGCGAGTGTTTGGGGGCCTCTGAGTGTCCCGGGTGATTCTTCAGTAGCCAGGTTTGGGGAACAGGGTCCCAAACCCCGGGGAGAAGGAGAGAAAGACAGGAGGCCAAGTCTGGAGCCTCGGGGTGGCTGCCCTTGATGACGGCCAGCCCGGGCGGGTCTGCGCCTGAAGACTCTTCTGGCAGGGAGACTGGAAGAGGACGAGTGGGGAGTAGCGTCGTAGATGCCGGGGGACTGGCAGGCTACGGGGGGCCGACCTCGTGGAGGATCCGCTGCCAGGGCGGGGGCCAGACTGTGACGGTGGGGACCTTGTGGGGGGAGACGCTGGGGAGGAGTGAGCGGGGAGGGCGACCTGCAGCAGGTGGTGGTGGTTTTTCAACGGGAGACACCCCAGCGTGTTGCCCAGGGCAGAGACAGGCGGGAGGGGCGCGTGGAGAAGGGGGTCGGGGATGAAGCCGCGTCCTGGGGGCGCGCAGGTGGGTTTGAAGCTTCTGGGATTGGCCTTGAGAAGGAGGGCCAGCCTTCCTCACCCCGGAGGGGAGGACAGAAGGGAAAGGGCATGAGAACGGGAGAGGCTGTAGCTGCTGGAAATGGACGCGGCCTCTCGCGTCCCCCTTTCCTGGTCACCCCATTTCTCACTTTTCTCACGTTTATGGGTGAGACCTGTGAGCTTTCACGTTGTTCACTGTGCCGTCTCATGCGGACCTCTGTGGTGTCCGTTCGCGCCTGTGTCACTGGGGTCCGTTGTTCACGTGGGAAGGGGGCTGGTGGGTGTCAGTTCTCCTCGGAAGCACCGCTGGCCACTCTGCGGGTTCACCTGGGACGGCAGGTTAGTGGGGCGCCTGGTTCGCCCACAAGGCTCGGTTAACCCAGTGCCGCCCAGATTGCCGTAGTTCTGTGTCTGTGACCCCTTATGTTCTGTGGGTCCCTCTTCCGTGTCTGGTGTCCTTCCTCCTTCAACCCTCCTCTTCCTCCCTGCTGTTTCACAGGGAAGGGTGGGCGGCTCCCGGGCCTTCTGTTGCCCCGTGGGGCTGCAGCCTGAGCGGCTCAGCGTAGTGAGATGTGCAGCGTGCCTAGCTCTCCTTGCGAAGTGTCAGCGTCACCCCTCTCGCCCGCCTGGGGCTGACAGGTGCTGCCCATCGAGAACCCAGCAGCTCACACTTCTCTCTGGTCAGGGAGCTGTTGGGCTGGGTGTTGGAGTCCTTACAGCTGAAGCCTAGGAAGTGTAGGCTGTGTGTGTTTTTCAGCTAATCACGTTGGTGGTTAAGAGCTTTTAGAAGCCATTTTCAAGGGTATGATGTTCACCTGACAAAAGAAAACACGTTCCTTATTGTTTCCTGGGTCTGGTTAAAATACTTAGGCCAAGGCAGTAGCTGTAAGCGAAGATGCGTGAGAGTGTATTTGTTGGACATGGCCTCTTCTGAAACAAGTGAGGGCGTACATTCCCCCCCCCCGTTATATGAGGATACTAGTTAACCTATGTTTTAGTATATACCTACCTGAATTAAGAGAGTTGAGGGGGGAGCATGGGGAGAAAAGTAGAATTTTTGCTTAGACAAGAGTGATTTTTTTCAATAAGTCCGCATGTCTAAGCGTTCTGGTATTTATTTACTTTAATTATACAAAAGCTGGAGCCTTCCCCAGTTTTTATAATCTAGCTGGGTCATTGTTTTTGTTTGCACACTTGCCGTGTTTCGTAGTCTAATGTGCACACGCAGGTGAGATTTAGAAATCTTTGTGTCCCGAATGCTGTGGTCACCGCAGCCTGATCCTTAAGTGAGGAAAACGTATCGGTCCTTGAAAGACCGTGGTATGTATGTTATCAACACAAGGACGAAGCAGTCACAGCCCTGTGAGTCACTGAAGTTTCCCTTCTTTTCCTTCTCTCCTACAGAACCTGAAAGCAGATCCAGAAGAGCTTTTCACCAAACTGGAGAAAATCGGGAAGGGCTCTTTTGGCGAGGTGTTCAAGGGCATTGACAATCGGACTCAGAAAGTGGTCGCCATAAAAATCATTGATCTGGAAGAGGCTGAAGATGAGATAGAGGACATTCAGCAGGAGATCACAGTGCTGAGTCAGTGTGACAGTCCCTACGTAACCAAATATTATGGATCCTATCTGAAGGTAAGGCTTAAAGATGCAGACGCGGTTTTCCACCATGCAGCACCTGACTGAGACGCGAGCCTCGGACGGGAAGGACTTTGATAAATAGCACAGCAGGTTTTCAGAGGAAGGAGAAGTGTTCTGACCTTCGCAGTCAAAGGAACCTGTCTCTAATGGTTCTGTCATCTTAAATGTCACTGGTAGAATGTATTTTTGGTGAAAAGTGCTCGATGTTGAAACTCCCTTTCAAACAAGAAAGTATTTCTGAGTGAGACTTTGTCATCAGAAGTGCATTTCTTAAGCTATTATAATGACAACTACTCATCGCCTAATTTTAGCGTGGTTTGTGATAAAAACTCAGGCCAACCTAAGAATATTAGTCTTTTGATATTTTCAGTTATCAAATGTGTTTTAATTTAGTGCTGTTTTTTTTTTAAACTGCTAAGAATTGAGAATGTTGATTAGTGAGCTGGTTTACCTACATTTGACTTTGAAGAATTCTCGGTTAGTAAATAATTACTTAAACAAAGTAGTAGCTATAATACAACACCGCAGATTGTCCTCGATCTTCACGCAGTTCAAGTGGGAAAGAATCGTATTAAAGACGGTTTCCCAGCCCTGCGTGGAAGCGCGTTGTACTCGTTGTGCTCTACCACTAGAAGAGTTTAAGACTGTCCCTTGTGTTTCAAGTTCCTTGACATATGCCCGTTCCACTGCCCTTAGAAATGTCGTGTCTTTCAAATGGGGTTTTGGAAATCTTAAGAATTGGTGAAGAAATTTCTGAAACAATTCTCTGTGGAAATGGAAGCTTCACAGGTAGAAAGAACTTTTTCCTAAGGGAGGCAGCAATACGCCTGGATAATGTGGGACTAGGCCTCTTCCTGCCCTGGGTCCATCCTCTCAGTTCTCCATGTCGTAGCCCTCCACGTGTTCTGGTGTCAGAGGGCTGGTGCAGGCTTTGATTTCGTGGAAATGTAATAATAAGGTGTAAGTGGGAGGGTGGAATATTCGAGAACTGTTGATTCACTAAAATGAATATTTAAAGGAAATAAAAATTGGACGGTAATTCTATGTTTTTTCAATTGCCTAAAGAATGGCAGTATGTCAGAGGTCAAAATGCAGCATTTTGAAAGGGGAAGAATGAGTTTTGGAGTCAGTTGTCCTGGACTTTGAGTTTTTTAAAAACTTCTTTACTTCCTCATTTGTAAAATGGAAAATTATGGTGTACACCTCGTTGTTGCAAAGATTAAATAGAACTGAGTATGTGAAAGTACCTGGCATGTAGTGGGTACTTAGGGAGTGTTAATTTCCTTCCTTAATTGATTGGGTTTATTTATTCACATTTAGTTCTGACATTACCTTGTAGTGGAGGACGTGTCCACTGAGGTGGAAGCAAGGAGGAGAGAGGGTAGCCCACGGTAGCCGTGAGTGTTACTGTGAGGGGGGAGGATGCAGCTTGGGTCTTGACCAGGCAAAGAGGGGAGCACGGTAAGCTTTGTCATATCCATGATCCAAGAGGAGAGCACCTGTGACTTCCGTAGGGAAAGCAGAGGTCTTCTTTATGTTAAACTTCCGTTGAGGAAAAACTCAACAGCTGAAGAGACTCAACTTGAACTCTGTCTACTGTATCAGTTACCCTTTGTGAAATGACGTCAGAATAGTTGCATAGGGAATTCAGAGTTAGGGTTCATGTGGTATGTTGGATTTTAATATGAATTATGGTAGTTTCGGCAAAGGAAGTGTGGAAGATCCTCACAGATTCTTGCTGACGTACACCAGCTAATATCTGACTGCCGCGGAAGTTCAGGATCAGTGGTTTGCAGGTGTCTCCTTCAGCCTGGGTTCCTCAGCGGAATTTTTTACTGCATGGCGAGGTGATTGCTTTATTGTGGCCAAATGCGGTGTCACCTTGACTGTACGTATCTAGAGATTCCATCTGGTATGTCCTGTCTTTCCTGAGTTGCTCACTCCAAGTCAATCTAACCTTGTTCTGTAGTGGGCCAGTGCATTTATGTAGTTAACCTAACGTCAGTTGCTGGCATAAACACCCTAGGTTTTTAGTGGCTCAATATGATAGAAGTTTATTTCTCGCTCACTCATAGCCCTGATCCATGGGTGGTTTTCCTCCAAGCAGTTACTCAGGAACCTAGGTTCCTTCTGTCTTGCGGCTCTGCCTTCCTTACCCCACACATGGGTGTGCTCGGCTGCCTTCAGTCAGCATGGGGGCGAAAATGGAGGCCCCTGAGGGGAGCTCTCGTATACCCAGGCCAGGTCACAGGGCCCCTTGTTTCTGCTCACAACCCCCGGCCAGGCTCGGCCACGCGGCCGCACCTAACCAGGAGGGTCTGGGAACTGCCGTCTAATCGTGCGCTGCGCAGCAGAGCAGACGGGCTTGGGGCTGAGCTAGACGGTCCTTCCCAAGGCCCCTGTCTCTGCACGAGGTGGGTGGAGTGACCGCTGGGGCGACTTTCTCCACTGACTGTCCTCAGGTGGGATGAAGAGCTGGGATAATTTTGTCTGTAGTGCTTTATGTATTTTACCAGGCAGATTGTCCTTCAGAAAATGTAACTGCCTCAGGAATGCCAGGAGTAATACCACCGTCATGAAAAGCTGCCCTAATTTCTTAAGCCTTTCTGTCAAATTTGATGAAAACACGTGGACTGCTCTTGCTAAACAGTACTAGTAACTACCGTAAGTTGAGCCGGACAAGAATCCAGACCCGACGTTCTGCCCGTTCTCGGTGTGAGAGAAGTTGCATGAGATGCCTTGGCCCAGAGGGAGACCCTCCGTAATGAGCCAGAGGCTGTTCTCCCATCATCTTGGTAGCATTATGAGGTTTAATCAATATGGTCCAAACTGTCAAGTAAGATACAAATTAAATTGACGTGTAAGATGAATGGGTCTTTGACACAAAGTTGAAAATTCCTGTGCCTTGTGTGGTTTTTACTGCCCTTCTAAAACTCCCCATAGCTTTCAGAGCTGGTCGTTTTAGTTCTTTAAGTGGTGATGGGGGAGGGGGCCTCAGGATTTCACCTGTGTTGAGGGACTTTTACACAACAAGACTGGGTAAAGAGGAAATGAGCAGAAACTGGTTTCTCCTTTGCTGGATTTGCATTAGAAGATCTCATAATTACGTTTTCGTGTCAGTCCTGTACTCCAGAAGGAGAAATTGAAAACAATAGCTAAGTGGTCTAAATATACTGAATGTTACTGAAGATCAGGAGAGGGGCGTGAGTTTTGACTGTGTAGCTATAATCGAATTACAGAGTTGCTGTGTAGCATGTTTCTTCCCGAAATAGTAAAAACAGAAACAACAACTGACAATTCAGGGAGGAGGGGGAATAGTGCAACAGTGAAAACTTAGGTTTGTATTGATGAAGCTGAGGGCCGGAAAGGTCTTGAAGATTATCACATGCCATAGAAGAACTTCATTTGCTGTAGTTTGTTTAATTTTGGGGAGATTAAACCAGCTAGAATATTAACCAGAAGCCTTCGTATCCCAATCATTATACCACTGGAGCTTTTTTACCGCAAAAATACCATCTACAAGGTCACAATGAAACCGTAGAGGGTGGGGTGGTGTGCAGGGGAGAGACTTTTTTGGTTTTGTTTTTAAGTTAGGCAGTGAAGACATGATAAGATTGTAACAGTGGACAGTGAGGTGCTATAGAGGCGTCTGAGCCTGATTTCTTTCTTTCTTTTTTTTTTTTTGCGGTACATGGGCCTCTCACCGCTGTGGCCTCTCCCGCTGTGGAGCACAGGCTCCGGACGCACAGGCTCAGTGGCCATGGCTCACGGGCCCAGCCTCTCCACGGCATGTGGGATCTTCCCGGACCGGGGCACGAACCCATGTCCCCTGCATCGGCAGGCGGACTCTCAACCACTGTGCCACCAGGGAAGTCCCTGATTTCTTTTTAAGCAGCATTCACAAGAGCTACTCATTCCATTCAGCAGCACAGCTCTTAAGGTTTTTTTTTTGTCTTGGGGAGATTGCCTGCCTCTTAGAATCTCTACTTTGAGATTCACTTAGAGTTATAAGCCAGGATTTTAGTTTGGATCCTCGTACAGTTACTTAACTGTCTGGATGTTTCTCAAGCTGCGGACTTCCTCAAGGACAAAATGCAGATAAATATACTTATCTTACAGGATTACTATAAAGATTGAGATCTGATAGGTAAAGTGCCTGGCATGTTAGGGGATTTTTAGTAAGTGCTAATTTAAGAATTTTTTTTAAATTAAGGGAAAAGATATTTTGCCAACTAACTCAAAATTTATGAGTTGTAAAAACATTATTAGCACACTAAAAATTAGGGTTATCATTTTCTTTTATAATAAATTATTTAATACTCTCAAACATCAGGCCAGTTTCACCAAAGCAAATCAGGTACAAGGCAAAACAAAACAAAACTGTGTTTATCAAACCTTTACTCGTCCTAGTCATTTTTGTTGTAGTTTCGCTATTAAGGAAACATGTCCATTGAGTGAATAGTTGTCTAATAGTGGGTTCAGATCCTTGACTTAAGAGTAAGTTTTTCTTCAGTTCCTAAAAACTTTTAGGGTAGTTTTACCAATTGGATTCACCAGAAAACGAATACAGGAAAGTCCCTTTATGTGTTTTAGCGTTGTATGTAAGTACAGATGATTCTGCTACGGTGTGTGTTATGTACATTAGACGCATTTTGGGGTAATTTTTTAAAGTTATGTTCTTTGGACTTCTGATTTGCTCTTTTTCCCCTTTCCTTCCTTCCCCAAAGGGAAAGTAGTAGTTCCTGATGAAACAGAAGTCCCACCCATTTTACGCTTAGGGAAAGAAGTGAAAAAATATTTATATAAATGGCTGGTGTCTTTGTGAATGGGGCTCCTCAGGAGGTTACCATCCACCCCCTGTGTTCACTTCTTGCCCCAGCATGACTATTAAAATAGCAGACTCTTTACTTTCAGAAGCATCCTAGCTTGGGCAATAGAATATAATCAGCCTCTTATGCTTCATAGCCAAAAAAAACCAGACAAAACTATACTCTTTCCCTTGGGCATATTGTATTATAATTTCATGATCTCGTTATCGCTCAGAAGAATGACTACTGAAGCCACATGATAATGAACATATCTGTTAGGGTACATTGTCTGAATTTATCTTCACTCACCTCCCTCCTGACCGCCCCATGGCAAATCCTGCTCTTGTATTGACCTCTGGTTTTAGACACGGTGAGGAATATAGATGGGTTATTGGTCTTGGGAAGCGGTTGAGTTGAGATATGTGCCTGGTGTGTGTGGACTCTCCTTTGCCTCAGGGCTTCTTCCAAAAGCTCACAGGTCCTGTCTCATTCACTTCTTTCCTATTCCCGAAGATAGAGCCTGGCACATTCTCCTTGAGATGAAGACAGTCAGGTACTAATGGTGTCGTGCACGTGGAACGGTGATCACAGCTTCACTGAACCGGGGTCAAGATGCCCAGTGTAGAGGGCAGAGGAGAAAGGCGGGCTGCGCCGTATGGAGAAGGCAGATCTGGGGTTGTGACAGGAGCACGTGACTTTGGGGCCAAGCCACCTAAACGTAGTACCGGTACCTCTCTGTGCCTCTTCTGACTGCCCCACGTGTACCCCTCCTGCACTGAAGGTACAGGTGGCCGTGTCTGGAGACATTTTCAGTTGTCACGACGGGGCGGGGCTGGGGTGCTGGCGGCACCCTGTAGGTCACCCCGTAGCGACCAGGGATGCCACTACACGTCCTGCTACAAAGAATCACCAGCCCAGATGCTCACAGTGCTGCTTGTGGAATGGATGGTGGTCTTTGGTCCCAGAATATAGAAGGAACAATGTTTCCAGGGCTGGCCTTGGGGGTGCTTGGAATAGCCCCAAGAGTATTGAAGACAGCAGTCTCAGAGACCTTGGTTACTCCCACGCAGTTTTTGTGGCCAGAGCAAGTGTGAGCTTTGCGAGTGCTGTGAGTAACATGTGTCCAAACTTGGACAGTGATTTTGTTTTGCTCAAAGCCGCGCAGCCTTGTGTGCCAGGCTCACAAGAAACCCCAGGCAGCATTTTGGGGGTAGTGGATCCAAAACATGCTTCTCCGGGGTACCTTTGTTCGGATGTAAGATAGCACAAAGGCTGTGAGGAGTCCTCCGAACATAACGGCGAGGATTGTTCGCCTAGATATTGACCATGACGCTTTCTGTCTAGTGCTCATCCGAAACTCGGCTTCCTTGAGTAAAGCAGTAGAAAACAACCCCGGTCTCCTTTCCTAGGGGTGCAGTTCACCACAGTGAGAGGGAACATTCCCTCACTGCAGGATGTCTTGATGGGAAGTGTGATTCTCCCTGAACGCTGCACTTACTGCAGAGTTAATATTCCCTAGGACGTTGCTTGACATTGGGAGTGGAGCTGTATACCTGGAGGCCCTTATGGCTAGCAGTTGGCATTGTTTTCTCGAAAACTGATGGATGACCAAGGTCAGAAGTAACAATCTGTTTTTCATTTTTGGCCTTGGTCATTAGAGTAGCATTAATGAAAAAAAAAAGACAAGCGAGGTGTTGATACCTGGCTTTTTTTTTTTTTTTTTTTTTTTACCCCGTGTGTATCTTCAGTTTTTTGTTGTTGTTTTAAGCCTGGTGTGTTACTCTTGGTGCTAAAGCACAGCTCTGCTTCCTACAGCCCCTCTGGACTTTGAACCGACCGCCCAGCCAATCAAGTGGCCTGTTCCGCTAAGTCGAGTGTTATTTTCTCATTGTATTTCTTTTCCCCTTTGCCATTTATGGACATCAGATAAGGGAGAGCTGAGCTGTGTTTTCATATTTTTCAATTTGTGGCACCATGATCATCGATCTATGTAAGCTTCTTCTGTTTTGGTCAGTTTTATTATTTTTTATTATTTCATCCTTCATCCCTACCACCCTTCTCTTTTGTAGGACACGTTTTGATATGTCTTTGAATATGTGTGTCTTGAGTAGATAAAACGTTGTTTATGTACTATGTATGAGTTTATTTTTTCCTCCCACATAATTATTTAAAATTTGCGCACAGTAAAATTAACTTTCTGAGGTGTATAATTCTTACAGTTCTGCACACTTTAACGCATATGTAGATTCTTAAAACCACCAGCGCATGCAGGATACAGAACAATCCCAACATCCCAAAGAACTCCTGACCATCTCTCTCCCCACACCCTCAGTCCCTGGCAACCACTGATCTGTTTTCTGTCCCTGTGGTTTTCCCTTTTCTAGAATGTCATATAAGTGGAATCACACACCTTTTGTTACTGTCTTCTTTCAGTTAGCATAATGTGTTTGGGATCCGTGCATGTTTCAAATGTTTGTTCCTTCTTATTGGCAAATGGTGTATTGTTGTAGGAATATATACCTACTATATAGACTATTGTATATATATATACAATATATAACATGTATTGTGTATATGTATATAATACTATAGTATATTATATACTATATTAACTATTGAAGGGCACTTGGTTTGTCTCCGTATTTTGGCAGTGATGAATAATGTTATTAACATTCACGTGCAGTTTTTGTATGGACGTAAGTTTTCATTTCCCCAGGGTAAACACCTAGACGTAGGGCTGCTGGTTAATTCTCCAGTGTCTGTGTCAGTTTACATTCCCGTCAACACTTGGTATTGTCAGTTTTTTCAGGTTAGCCATTTTAGCAGGTGTGTAACGGTATCCCATTAGGGTTTGAATTTGCATTTTCTGTAATGACTTAGGATTTTGAGTATCTTTTCGTATGACTTACTTGTGCAGCACTCTGGAGTAGGACACTTATTAATACAACTGATGGGGCTTGGGGCAGGCCCCCCCCCCAGATATGCCGGTTCCCACCCCTACACTACCATGTTGTTCAGGATAGCTTCACCCGTTTACACTCACACTAGCAGTGGGAGTTTTTTTTGCTGGTTCTTCTTTCTCCCTTTTTTTAAAAAGAAAAGCTTTATTGAGATATAATTCACATGCCATTCAATTCATCCTCTTAAAATGCACTCTTGGAGTGGTTTCTAGTATATTCATGGAGTTGTAGCCATCATCGTAGTGAACTTTAGAACATCTTCATCATCTGATGCGGAAACCCCGTGCCTGTTACTGGTCACTCCCTATTTCCTCCCAGCTTCCCCAGCCCCAGGCAAACACTTAGGTGCTTTCTGTCTCCATATAGGTTTGCCTGTTCTGGAATGTCATGTAAACAGAATCATACAGTAGGTGGCCTTTGTGACTGGCCCGTTTCACTTAGCGTAATGTTTTCAAAAAGTTCATCCGCGTTGTAGCATGTGTCTGTACTTCATTCCTTTTTATTGCTGAATAATATTCCATTGTATGGATATATTACATTTTATTTACCCATTCGTCAGTTGATGAACATTTTGGCTGTTTCCACTTTTTGGCTATTATAATGGAATAATGTTGCCATGAACATTAGTGTACAAGTTTTTGTGTAGACATGTTTTCATTTCTCTTGGGTATATGCCTAGGAGTGGAATTGTTGGGTCACATGGTAACCCTGTGTTTAACCCTTTGAGGAACTGCCAGGCTGTTTTCCAAAGCACCTGCATCATTTTGCATTCCCACCAGCAGTGAGGGAGGGTTCTAATTCCTCCACATCCTCGTGGCATCTTTGATTATGGCCACCCTAGGGGGTGTGAAGAGGTGTCTCGTTGTGGTTTTGGTTTGCATTCCCCTCATGGCTAGCGATGTTGGGCCTCGATTGTCTACTTCCTTGCTGACATTGATATACAACTTTTTTTTTTTTTTTTTTTTTTTTTTTTTGCGGTACGCGGGCCTCTCACTGTTGTGGCCTCTCCCGTTGCGGAGCACAGGCTCTGGACGCGCAGGCCCAGCGGCCATGGCTCACGGGCCCAGCCGCTCCGCGGCATGTGGGATCTTCCCGGACCAGGGCACGAACCAGTGTCCGCTGCATCAGCAGGCGGACTCTCAACCACTGCGCCACCAGGGAAGCCCAATATACAACTTTTTAACTTTTCCCAATCCCATAAGTACAATATAGTATTTTTTATGCTTATTTGCATTTCTGTTAATAGTAGGTGTGAGTGTCTATTCATATATTCTTACCCCTTGGGATTTCTTACTCTGTTGAATTTTGTTCATATTTTTTTAGTTTTCCATTGGCTTTCCTGTATTTTAGTGTTTGATAAGTATATTGAAGTCACTCTGTATCAGTTTGAGATACCACGAGTATTTTCTCTGACTGTTATCCTGCTTTTAACTTGAAGGTGTCTCGTTGAAACAACTCCTTAGTATTAATGTAGTTAAACCCATCCGTTTTTACCTTCTGATTTCTGCTTTTGGGATCCTGTTTAAGGAACCTACTTGTTTCCTAAGGTTAAAAATCTATTAAATTTTTTTCTTTTGTTGGCTTTATAATTTTGCCTTTTACATTTAGATCTTCTATCTGTCTGATATACAGTTTGAAGTAGGGATTTTATTTTTCTCCATGTAGAGATAAGTTTCCTAACACTATTGTATAAAACAGTATTTTCCCCACTCGCATATGATGTTATATCATATACCAAAGTCTCATGTGTCTAGGCCTATTTCTGGATTGTCTGTTTTATTTTCCTGGGCCAGTATCATTCATGGTCTGTGTGTGTGTGAATTGTTATTACCTTGGCCTTGTTTTAAGTCGTAATATCTGGAGTGATAACCGTCTCCACCTCTGCCCACATACATGCAAAAAATGAGTTTGTACATTTTCTGTTTAAAATCTTACTGAAGTTTAAACATTGATTTTTTTTTTTAACCGTATGTCCCAACCCAGGAAGATTTTTTTTTTAAATTTATTTTTGGCTGCATTGGGTCTTTGTTGATGTACGCAGGCTTTCTCTAGCTGCGGTGAGCGGGGGCTACTCTTCGTCACGGTGCGTGGGCTTCTCATGGTGGTGGCTTCTCTTGTTGCGGAGCACGGGCTCTAGGCACGTGGGCTTCAGTACTTGTGGCACGTGGGCTCAGTAATTGTGGCTTGGAGGCTCTAGAGCGCAGGCTCAGTAGTTGTGGCACGTGGGCTTAGTTGCTCCGCGGCACATGGGATCTTCCAGGACCGGGGATTGAACCCGTGTCCCCTGCATTAGCAAGCGGATTCTTAACCACTGCACCACCAGGGAAGTCCCTAAGCATTGACTTTTGAGGAGAATTGACATCTTAAGTCATCCCATCCTTGACTATGAATGCCTTTTTTCTGGTTAGGTTGTCTTATGTGATCTTCTTAAAATTGAAGATCGGGCTGGTTCCTAGGCACGTAGTTTTTATTGCTATTTTGAGAGATATATTTTCGGATTGGTTATTGCTTAGTTTAAGGGAATGAGTATGTTTTTTTTTTTTTTCACATCGTTTCTGGCAATTTTGCTGAACTCATTAGTTTTCTATGCATATGTTCACATCTACAGACAGTGATGGTTTCTTGTGCTCCCGTCCATTCATATCACCGTCTTGCGTCCTATGTTTTGGCCGTGACCTCTAGACTGTCGACTGGCAGTGATGGGAGCGATACACCTGCCTTGTTTTTGACCTTAAAGAAATGCATCTTAAATTTTTCTTTAATAAGTATGGTATTTGCTATAGAATTTTCATGTGTGGCCTCTTTTTTGTTTGTTTGTTTTTCCATTAAGGAAGTCTGCTTCTATTCCTGGTTAGACTTTTTTTTGTCTTGTTTTTATACAAACAAACAAGAGCACATACTTTTTTCCTGTTATTTTGAAGATAGTTATGTGATTTTTCTCTTTCAGTCTTGATGTAAGTAGATGGCAGTTAGCCAGATCTAAAGTGTGCCCTTTCTAATTTCTAAGAAAAAACAATTGGTTTCATAGAGCAGGGAAAGTCTTCTCTAAGTTGCTGTTGCCAAGAGGCTCCGAGAGTTGCTTTATTAGCTGAGAGCTGTCCAGTCCCCCTCCGTTACATGTTGGTTTTGTTCTGTTGAGTTCTGCGTGGTGCTCACAGATAGAACAGGAAAATAGAACCTGACCTGGCCTTGGACAGGGTTCCCATCGCTGATTCTCTCCCCAGTACTTCTTTCCTGGTCATGGGTTAGGAAGGATGCTGAGACAGCATTTTAGCTGGTTGTTCAGGTGATCATCGAGTATTGACTCACTTCTGGGCTGGCGGTTCTGCATCTCGGCTCCTAAACTTTCTCTGGGTTCTGGGGTGGAGGGCTAACGCGGCTCAAAGTGACAGCTGAAAACACTGTGCGCTGGCTTGTGTGTTGAGTTGAGGAGACGTTTGTGTTTTGCAACCGGTGGGAAGGGACAGCTTGTGGGTTGATGCCTCAGAGTCTCTCAGGTGGCAGCTGGGAGAGGCCCTGTGTGGCAACATGGAATTGTTTCTCCCTTTGCTGGGGTCGGTCCGAGACAAACAGGAGTACCGTAAGTGGCAGGAGGCCGTGGGAAGAAGGGGGGCTCTGGGTGGCTTGGACGGCCTTGGTGAGCACACAGTTCTTTATGTTTCTGAATTTACTGTAATGTTAAATCTTCTTCATACATTGGTTTTAAGTTCCACTTCGGTACCTTCCCTATGCGTTTTGAGCCAGGTAGGTTGGTGGGATAATGCAGCTCCAGTTTGACTGGAAACAAAAGTTTGGGGATTGCGGGGAGACGTCTGCAGATTTGGTTTTGGGAAAAATCATAAACAAGCTGGAGATGAAGCCTACTTAGAAAAGGGTGGGGGGGGGGCGCTGGGCGATGGTTTGCTTTGTACCGTATCCGTCACTTCTCCGTACTTTTCTAGCCATTCTGACCCCAAGTTCGAGATCTGGAGACGGTCCGCCTACCTCTGAAGATGCCGTCTCGGCTCTGAGTGAAGCCAGAAGTGTGGCTTGTCGCCTGCTGTCGGAGCTGTGTCCTTACCTGCAAAAGAGAGATCGGACACCTTGATCTTTTAAGTTCATATCCATCTGATTCAGCTTAGCTTGCCGTTTTGTGAAACACTTCTCGTGCACAGAGAAGTTGGCGTCCCAGGCTGTTAGAGCGGGAAAGGGCGTTGGAGGCCCCTGGCCCCCACCTCTTGTCCTCTAGAGCAGAAAACCGTGGCACGGAGAGGCCACCTTGTCGGCTCCCACCAAGCAGGATTTTCCTTTGGGGCTGGAAGGAGCGCAGGCTTCCCAGAGTCCCAGGGCCAGGGGCCCGAGAAGGGAGAGGGCTGGACGGGGAGGCTTCCGTGGGTCCCGCCCTCGGTGGCTGCCGTGGCCGGCGTTGCAGCGTCCGCCGTCCACCACCACCGTTCTGTGGAATCAGGCATCGGCTCGCGCGTCCGCGTTCCCTTCGCATGCAGCCGTGCAGCGCCCACCAGAAGTTTGAGCAGGTTAGCCCGATGGGGGACCTGCGGGCTCCTGGCCCGGGGTCACCGTGTCACGCTTGCCGTGGTTCTGAGGCTGGAAGATGTCGTCTTCAAAGGGCCGTACTGTCCCAGTGTGGAATTTTGACTTACTGCCACCTTATTTCCCAGGTAGTCCAACGGGAGAAATTCTTGCCTGGCATGTGGAAATTGTGTTATTCGATCTCTAACGCAGAGCTGATGTTCACTCTGTAGCTCATGTGTGTCGGACGCACGAATTTGCATTTGTTCCAGGAGCCGTGGCCCCTCTGACGGAGATCAGAAGCCTAGCCGATGCTGCAGAGTCCCCGGTGGTGCCGGGCATCTGGCTTCCCTCGCGGCCCTGGAGCCGCCTCAGCGGCCAGAACCGCCATCCCACCAGCCCTGCGGGCCGGCCCCGTCCCTCCCACACCTCTGCTTGCGCCCAGTCTCTGCCAAGAACCCCCCTTTGGTTTTGTGGTCCCGCAGCTGTCCTGTTGGCGCCGCCTGTCTTTTTCCTCACCTGAGGATGGTTCTGTGGTCGCCTGTGAAATGCCTCCTTTCTTTGTATGCCTGATGCACAGGTGACGAAACAGTGTTCTGATTTCTGTTACTCGCATTACTGCGGTGGCGTGTATCAAACATCTTCAGGTATTTCTTTGAAGGAAAGAGGAATTTTTTGAAAAGAAGGAAATCGTTGATACTATATGCAGTAGAAAATATGGACAGCTTTGCTAGCGGTGCAGTTAGTTGGGAAGTGTTGATGTTTTGGCATTGGGTGGTGGTTGGCTTACTGCAGGTTGAGTTGCTAAAAGCAATTTATGTAACCTGTTAAGTAGACCAAGCATTTGTTACGCTGGATTAGGTATTTAACTTAGTTTCCTGGACTTTGATGATTTTTTGTTGACTTAGTGTGAGATTGACTTTCTGATTACGTGCTTCAATTCGATCTAATGAATTTTCCCTGTCATTATAATTGGGACTCAGCGGAGCTAGGCCGATGGCGAGGTTGCTTATAGACCAGTGCTTATAGAAGCTAATCACCCACATTCTTTTCTTCGTATAGAAGCGTTTTAGCTAGGGCTGGTATAGAGTGCCGTGTAGATTTTGGAGTCATTATTGGTCACATTTTTTGAACGGGTATGAAGAGGTGGAGTTTGCTTGTGTTGAAATATTTGGTAGAAAACGTTGGTTCTTTAAAAGTAACAATTGATTTCTGGCTCTTTTGTGAGAAGGAAATGCTCTTACGCTCGCGTTCTGCACCAGGGTGTGCCTTGAAGCCCCCTTGCCCTTCTCCCATCTCCTGTATTCCTTACCTAGGTGGAGCTAGCTGTATTTCCGGGCACTTTGTGTTCTGAAAGCGGAGGTCCATTCAGAGGCTGACAGACTTGTCCCTAGGAGAAAAGGGGCGTAAATATGCCAAACGCAAAACCACGATGATTTCTTTGATCGCAGGGACCTTGGGCAGCTTGCGGTGAGAGCTTGCCTTTAGAAGATCCTTTGGTTCCCATCCATGTCTCCCTCTCCTCAAAGGGATGGCAGCCCGATGGACAGTGGGCACGTGCCCCCAACACGGACAGACTTCCACGGAGGTAAGCTGCTGTCGGTGCCGCCCAGGCAGACGTGCGCCCTCCTGGTCAGCCCGAGCTTTGCCCCCATCCACACCTCGTGCACGTGTGTCAGAGGCCCTGAGGCTTTCTCTCTTGTTTCCAGCCAGGGCTAGGGTTCCGCCACATCAGGTAACAAGTAACCCTGTTTCCACGGGGCTTAGGAATGAGTGGAGTGCAAGGCAGCTGTGGCCGCTTTCTCCGGATGAGGACGGGGATTCCCCTGAGGTGGTGCTCGTGAACTCACGGTCGGCCCTTTGTGGTTCTGTGTCTGTAGTTCACCACACGTCGGGCTTAACTCTGGTCACTGTGAGCCGCTGTTGCTTTGGGGACAAATTTGCAGAGTTTGTTTCCCTTCTTGCCTGATCTGGGGGGACATTGTTGATGGGGCTGCTGTCACCTGTTGTGGTGGGTCCTCCGCCTGAGTCTGGTGCGTGTGCAAATTAGAGACCAAGCTCTCAGATTCTAGAAGGTGTTGCTCCAGATCTTGACCCAGGGAAGGCACGGCAGACGGGAACTCCTCGTCTCCCTAGGAATGGACGGCAGCCCTGGACCGGCTTGGTTGCTGCCGGCACAGCCTGTGTCCTCCTGCTGTATTGCTTTATTCTTCAAGGAGTAGATGCAGCAGAAAATATTAGTGTATTTCCTAGCAAAGTTTTGTTGTCGTTTTGGTTTTTGTCTTTAAGAGCTTAGGTTTCCGGTTGAAAAGAGGAGAAATTTTCACTTGTCTCCCTGGGAAAAGGTGCTGGAAGTCAAGTTTCACTTATACTTGTTGAATGTAAAACTTTGGAAGGGGAGGTATGGCTGCTGAGAGAAATGGGTTTTAACCCGAGTGTGATCTTTCTGGCTTTGCTAATGGACCTCACTTCTCCCCTTCTGGCAGTGACGAGTGGAGTGAGCCAGTGGGCGTTGCAGGATTGCTGGCTGTGCAGGGTTGCGAGGTCTCGGGGGCCTGGTTTTTGCAGGGCTGTGTTCTAGAGCACGAGGGACCGCGTGGAGGGGCTGCTGGGAGCTCTGGTCAGTGGGAGTCACTGCAGGGGGGTGACTCACGTCATGAGGAACAGGGAGGCGCCTCCCCGCGGACATTTCCTCTATGACAACTTGTGCACGTTTTTAAGAAAGGAAACATCTTCGTTGTTAACTTTTGGGGTGGGGTGGGGCAGGTAACTTATTCCAACCCGTTAAGACCATCTTTCTGACTGTTGTAAGGGTCTCCTTCCCGAGCTCCCGGGCACACTTAGGAGCTGCGCTCGCTCTGGCTAGCGTGGCAAGTATTGGGAGGATCATCTCCTGGTTCTTACATGTTCTTTTACTTTCCAGGTCCCGCATATTGTGTTTACTTTCTAAGAGGTGCATTAAGCCATCTGCAGTCCCTTGCTCTTTCATTCGTGGACTGTCTGACGAAAATGACAACAGCTTTAATATAAGGGAGCCAGTACCAACCCAACTTCCATGTGAGAGCAGGAGGTTATGAACTGGAGGTTATTAAGTGAATTTAATTCTAGCTTCGCTTCTTGGTTTAATAGCGAACCAAGTTTGATATTACTTTTTCTGGTTTTAATCAAGTTTCTGCCTCCGTTTGACATTGGGGAAATTAGAGCGGGTCCGTCGGAGTCGTTGTCAACAGGAGTGGCACGTTCTTCGCCTGACTTTCTGCTGTCTTCTTTGAGCAAATGATTGGGTCCCTTGGCCCTCCTGCGTGCACCACAAGTGTGCAGGGTTGTGTCTATCTTTACCTTGTTTCTAAAAAGCACTCTTGGTAAACGGGGATCTTTGGCAGTTGGGTTTAAGACTGGCCCCCCTAGAGCCCTTTTTTTTTTTTTTTTTTGCGGTACGCGGGCCTCTTACTGTTGTGGCCTCTCCCGCTGTGGAGCACAGGCTCTGGATGCGCAGGCTCAGTGGCCATGGCTCACGGGCGCAGCCGCTCCATGGCATGTGGGATCTTCCCGGACCTGGGCACGAACCTGCGTCCCCTGCGTCGGCAGGCGGACTCTCAACCACTGCGCCACCAGGGAAGCCCCCTAGAGCACATTTAACTAGTGTTCGCTTGTGCCATACTGAAGAAAACCGAGCCGAAAATGTTTCCAACGTATTCAGTGAGGTGTGTGAGCCCTTAATGACTTGGGATTTGAAGTGTCTTTCCACACAGGCAAGCCCACAGGTGTTTGCTTTTTAAAAACTGCTAGTGGGATTTTGTGCGTGTGCAGCAAGTCCTGGGGATTCTGAGCGCTGCCTCTCCCTGCAGCAGCACGTTCTGACTGTGTTGTTCATTTGTGTCCGAAGGTCGTCCTCTCCCTTGATGCTAAGGCCCAGGTTCTAGGGTCCCTGGCCCTCGCGTCAGCTGTCCCCCCGCTGCCGTGTCACACGCCTCCCTGCTTCTGGGCACTCGGAGCCCTGCTGCCCCGCCTCACTTGGGCCAGGGATGCAGGTGTGGGCTCTGCACCTGGACCTTCTTTGGTTGGTGAAGGAAGGAGATGCATAACCAGGCAGTTATCACCCCGAATAAGTGCTCTGGTGGCCGGAGCCCGAGTCCAGGAGGAGGGAGATAGCAAGGAGGTTGTCGTAATAAAGATGCCCGACTGAAGGAGGGGGAAGGGAAAGCCACGCAAGGTAGCGCGCCTGCCAGCACATGCGACTCCTGTGTGCTGGTCTCACCGCAGGGCCAGAGAGGAGTGTTGTTCAAGGTCAGGTAACTTAGTTTGAACTGTATTCGACCACAGCAGACAATTGTATACATGCGCTGAGTTCTCCTAGTTTGTTATAGAGGTAGTGTGGTTATCTGCTCCAAAAAAAGAAAAAAAAAAGTACACTGGAAACATTTGACAGAGGTGGGTTTCGCCTCTTTGCTGCCCTAGTTCCCTCCCTGCGTCTCTCGGCTGTTCCCAGTGCCCCCCCTCGCCACCCTCTTGCTGCTGAGTAGGAGGAGGGGCCTCCGGGGGATGGGAGGAGGGCGCGTGCAGGTTCTCTGCAGCTAACCCTGAGGTCCTGCTCCTGGCCGGCCACCTCGGGGACTCCTGCGAGGCTGTGCATGTGAACCCCACCCCGGTTCCTGAAAATCGAACTGTGTTTCGTCACTTTGGTTAATCAGAGATTCGAGAGTTTCAAACCACATGTAAGCGGTGTGAATGATGTGATATAAGCATCGTTGGAGCCCTCTGTTGTAGTTTCCCTTTCTCTCTCTTTCTCCTTTTTTTTTCTTGTATTCTCATTTCAAACTTGAAGCAATAACTTGAGTCACCAGACTTTCTAGAAAGACAGTATCTTGGCTAGTCTGACATGGATATACATGTTTTACTCATTGTGTGTGGTAAGCAAAAGTGTGGGCACTGGAGGACGTTGAGGTGTGTGACTGTAAAAGTCTAGACGTGTCATCAAAAAATGTGAGCATCCCACGGATCTCATGAGTCTGAATAATGCAATTTGCCACCAGTATCCTTCACGCTGTATGCGGGCCTGTTCAGTCTTCGTCTGTAGGCTGAATCTCACTTTTATCACATAGTTGGCATATAATTGGGCTCTGCGGATTGGCGGGGGTGGGGTGGATGGGGGAGGGTCTCACACTGACTGGAGAGCTGCTTTCTACCTGCTGGAAGGCTCTGAAGGTGGGTTCGAGCTAAGGGAGTGTTTCTGGATGAGCCCCCTTCTTGAAGATGTTCGTAGGTGCTCCCTGATGAGATGTTTGGACACGTTGGGTCTAGTAGGTTTCCGTGACAGTATTCTCAGAGCTGCTGAGCCTTGAAGGGAAGTTCAGTATGTGGCATTTCCTAAATCTGTTTCTTTGTGGGACCCTTCTTTCTCTCTGTGTCTCTCTCTCTCATGGTAAATTTCAATTCTATAAAATCCCCAGACGGAGCCCTCTGGAAGTAGCTTCTCTTGTCAGCACTTGGGAAGAGCCTTAGAAGGCATCCACTGTGGTTAAGAACATAAGTCCGGAGATGCCAAGTTAGCACCCAGTAACAGCTTTCTGTGGGTCTCCTGCTGGTATGCCATCTTTAGAAAAGCATGCCTTTCAATGTTGGTGGTTTAAAAACTGGATAAATTGACAAAGGACCATGAAGCATGATACAAAAGGCAATCACTGAAATAGCATGTTCATGTTTTAAACAGTTTTATTTTTGAGTAGATAGTTTTCTGAGTGAAACTGTGGGATTTGAGAGAAAATAAGCTGTAAAAGTATCTGCGCGTGTCTTGTTCGTAGGAAACACGAAGATACAAGCGCTGAAGCCTATGGTAGGTATAAAACCCTAACAAATTGTTGGGGGCTCGGTGGTGTTGGGGGCGGTTAATACCAGATTTCCCTAAAATCTTTTTGTCTTGACTTTTCATAAAAGCTTGCCAAAGATGTTTCTAAGATTTTCTCTGCCCCAGGTGGGGGTGTGGTTCACTTTTTGTTCCTTTAATGAACACTCGAAGGTTAGTAAGCCGCTTTGTTTGGGGTGGACTGCAGCCCTGGGCCCTCAGGTCTGGGGAACGAGACAGCCTTCCTCTGACGGGAATTTCTAGTGTCTCATTCGCCTTTCTTTTCCTTGGTTACTGTTAGTGCTTGGCCTCCTTTTCCTGCTTGTCCTTTTGCACACTCATCCAGTCCAGGGTCTTCACTACTGCCCGAGCTTCCAAATCTCAGTGCCTTGCCTGGACTCTCCCTAGGCCTCAGATCCACTTAGAGAAACGCCTGCCGGGACGGTCCCCCTAGAACGTCCCCTGGCAGCTTCACATTCAACCTGCAGAGCAGGGACTTCTTCCCTCTCGTGAGCCAGGTCTGCGTGCGTCACAAGTGTTCCCATTAGGAGGGGATTGATTGGAAGGTGCTTATGTAATCCAGAGGCAGTAATAACTTAGAGCCGGAACACGCAGGGGGCTTTAAAACCTGCCAGTGCCCCGGCCCACCCCTGAACGGGGATCTCGGGGCTGTGGCCAGACTGTGTTTGTGAACAACCCGATTTAAATGCCCGAGGAGCAGGGTCCCCTCCCAGCAGGCCACGCATCAAAGATGCCTTAGAAACACGTTCAGGCTTTAAAGGGGTGAGCACGTCAGGAACGTTAGGCCTTTGTTTGAAGCTGTCTTCGAGGGAACCATGTCGAAGGCCCTGGTGAAATCACCCGTGGTCTCTGAGAGACGGAAAATCTGGAGACAAGAGTCACCAGCACGCTCTTCACCAGCGGCTCTCGGGGGTGGTTTGCCTACCGTCCCTCCTTCCCCTCCCCTTCCTGTCCAGTGGCTCCCGCGGCCCCTCCCATGGCCCTGCCGGCAGGAGAGCAGGGGCGGTGGGCTGGGAGCGTGCCCCCGACGGGGGTGTTGGGCGGCAGCCCAGGAGGGGCCCACAGAGCCTCCTGCCACGGGGCTCCCCCTGCCGCCCAGGCCTGGAGGCTCCTGCGCGCCGTCCAGCAGGCGGGCGGTCCCCGCCGGGGCCGGTGTCGGCCCCGGCCCATCTCTGCGCAGCCCGCTCCCGCAAGCAGCTGGCCTCACGGAGGGACCGAGGTTACTGTGGGAGAAGCCTTCCCGGGCCTGCCCTGCGGGCTTCTCCCGGCGGGACCGAGGACAGAGCGGCCCGCCCCGGCTTTCTCCCGGGCACTGGGGGCCGCAGAAGCGCGGGCAGAGGCCGAGGGGCTGGCGGGTCGCGGAGCTCTGCCTCCGGCTCTTTCTCCTGGTCTGGTCTTCAGGGACCGCGACTCATCATTTGAGGTAAACGGGCCACCTGCCTCCCGAGTGGAGAGGAATCTGGAAAACGCCTGCTGCTTCTAGAAATGCTCGACCTCACGTTGTTAGACTCTAAGTACATTAAAACCTGGCGGGGCGAGTGGGAGGTGTGCCAGGAAGCGATACGATTTGTCCACTTTACCGTCTGTTTGTGATTCCGCTGGGTTGTTTTCCTAGGTTTTTGGCTTGTTCTTTTTAAACACAGTTGATCTCAGAGTTCCTTCCAAATATCTGCCCTGCGTCCATGCTGCTACTTTCTGTGTTCGCTATTTGTCGGCCGCCATTAATTTTCTATACTGTCTAAAGGAAATGGGTTTGGGGTTTATGCTTCTACGTAAGTGACGTGAATAGGAGAAGGTAGAGTCTCGGAAAAGGGAGGAAATTCACGCACGTTTTCATAAACGTGATCAGACGCGCAGCTTTTCAAAACGTCCTTTGAGCGGCAGTTTCCCAGATGCTGGATTGTTGTTTTTATTTTGTGGAGAGCGGCCAGATTGTCGGTCCACACGCAGAAGGGAGCACCAGTGCTGGCCCAGGGCAGAGCCCGTGCCGGGGACGCAGAGTCCGTGGGCGCTCAGTTGTTTAGTCACCGGCTTTGGTCGCACGAAGAACTGGCAGCTACAGCCCGTCCGGCCTCCTGCAACTCTGCGAGGACAGCTTTTCCCTCTGCAGGAGCCCCGGCCTCCGTCTGCCCTGGTGGTGCAGTCAGGCTGCTTTCTTCCATGAGGATTGCCTTTCTCTGAGCAACAAACAAAAGCTTTATCCTGGTGCCTCCGGCTAGGATTTTAACAGTCTCCCTCCACTTTTGCTGCCTTGTGTCGTCTTGGGCATCATACTCGTTGATTCCAAGTGTAGAGACAAGGGTGTCTTTGGTTCTCGTGAGCCGCCTGCCACCCCCAGGCTAGCGGGGCCCTCGTTTCCCCGCAGTGATCTGCTCAGTCATTCAGCCACGTTGGGGGAGCCCCGTGCCCACACTGTGACAGCCACCCTCCCAGCTTCCGTTGCCATTTGGAAGTCATCTGCCGCATTCCCCATGGACCTGGAACAGCTGCAACTTCTGGGAGAGGGAAAAGAACATCTGTTTTCTCTGAGAGTGATTTTTAGCTTGCAAGCATCTGTCCTTGCGTTTCTGGGAAAAACAGAAAAGATACAGGGAGCCCTTTGTATCAGACTCCAGGGTGACCGCGGGTAGAAGCAAAACAAGTTACTTTTGGGTGGACTAAACTCATCCCCAAGAAAATCTTGCTTTGAAATCACAGGGGAATACGTTTCATTTCCATCATGGGGAAGAAAAAAGGTCGGCTCGGCACCAAAGATAATAGAGAACGTCCAGACGTTTCGGAGGGCGGGGACCATGGCTTCCTTTCTCTCCCCCGAACACACTGTCCTAGTGTAATTGAAGGGAGTCCCTGAAGACATTTGGCCGCTCCGTTTTATGCTTTTCTATCCAGAAAGTTGAATGAATTAAAATTCCAGTTAGGCTAAATATTTTACTTCACCAAAAAGAAACTCTACTCTGTTTTCTGGCTGTTGCCTATAATTTAAAATAAGTATTAATTGTATTTCTAGTTCTTTTTGTCTCAACATACATCTTCTGCCTATTCAAGCCTTCGTCTGACGTGTCTAAACACAGCTGATGTATTCGGGTAAAATGATTAATTATGCCATATGCTTTCTTTTCTAAAACTTCTATATTTCTAAGTAAATTTCTAAAAAAAAAAATAGTGTCATATATGAGATTACAAACCTTACTTAGATGTAATGAGGAGTGCTTGGTATGTAATCAAAGAGAAGCCTTACTCCCGGTGAGGGGAAAGAACTCCTTCTCTTTCAGTGGTCCACGCAGCACAGCAGGACTTTCAGGCGTTTGGGTGAGTAAGGACATCTGCTTCAACATGGAAACATGGACTGCTCGAACCAGGCCCTTTTATTGAACCCTGTCTGGGAGCCGCACGTTGTCACGGCCATTACTGACCGACCACGGAGCCAGACGGAGCACTCAGGCTGGCTCTTCTCTAGGCGTCTGCATGGGGCTCTGTGGACACTTATGTGCTGTGATGGAGTCTGCTTCACCGAGGCAGAAATGGAGCTGGGGGTGGTGGTGGTTCATGTCATCGGGTGTAGGGGCAGGGGACACGTATCCATATCACCGAGGCAGTCTCAGGTCTGTGCCCCAGGGCTGCCTCAGGGAGGGTGCCCCGGATTTGCACGTCCGATCCAAGCGTAGCTTGACTGTGTCCAGCAGCTCATCGTTAACGAACTTACTATACATCGAGAACATGTGCCTGTTATCTAACTGTTCATTCTGGGGTAGAACTGTGCAGAAAATAAAGATGAGTGAGGTGGCCAGGAGGTTGGAAGGAAGGGGGGGAGTGAGAGTTCAGATAGCAGAAACGTCTCCTCGGTACAGTCCGGCACCGGACATTCAGGCATGTTGCAGGAGAAGTCCCTTACTTTGGGAGCTGTTTACCGTTAGGGTATGGTAAATACCCTGAAGGATGGAGATAAAAGTATAAATATGAATTTGCCACCCGTGCATTTGAAGTACAGCATCTGTTACGCGTGAATCTTCTAATTCCATACGTTATCTTAACACTGAAGGCACCTCTTAAATTTGCAGAACACAATAAAATCTTCTTTTTCAGCCGTATTTGCCCTCTGCCAGTCCTGTCTGATCTCTCTGGGCTGGGTCTTTATCGGAGAGTTAGTACTGAGCCCTCAGTAGTCACTTCTTTTGGTTTTATGGTTTTGTGGTGGATATTTCTGACATATGCTGTGCAATAGCCGTTAAAATCTTCACCTGGCAGAAAGAGAATCTTGTAATTATTAGCAGTATTTCACTTTTAGGAAGAGAACATTTTTAGCTTATGATTATGGCAGACTTGTTTGACGTAGCAGTTTATGATCACTGACTGTTGTGTTTGCTCTTTTATGAGGACAGAGCAAGGGGGGAAAGTCAGGTCCTCCTCTTTCATCTCCCAGGGCACCCTTTCCATGCTTCTCTCTGTTATTTCTTTTCTGCTCCCTCGGATTTAGGTCATTTGTAAGTGTAGTTCCCTGATGACCTTGTAAGGATCTTTACGTTTAAGCAGATGTTTTTATCCATCTTCGTTTTTAACCAGCATTCAGCACAGAAACTTCCCATTAACAGATCTGTTGCCGTTGTGGCGAATATGTGCTGATGCAAAAGACAGGAGCACCTGGGGTGGGGGCACTTAATTACTGAAACTCGTTGCGCACACGTGCACACAGTTAGGAGGCAGCCTCTTCCAGGAGAGAGGAGCCTGTGACGTAAACCCGGAGAAGAGCGTCTTAGGGACGGCTCAGCGCTCTTTCCAGTTTGTTGCAGGACATGAGGACAGAAGTTCTTGTTCTTGGCACGAGGGAGCAGGGCGTGTGAATCCCGCAAGTCACAGGCAGACCTTTTGTAAACCGATGTCTTTTTTCAGACAGTAAGATGAGAGTTCATTGCTCTCTGAAAGGAAACCAGTTAAGAACAGTTACCCTAGAACATGCTTTCCTCACTGGAATCCTTTAGAAGTCTTATGGAGTCTGTGATGTTTGTTACTGTGGTTCTTGCTGTTGAGGTTTCTGACTCAACATCAAGTCTGGATTCGGGCCCCAGCTGCTCCCCTTGCCCGCGCTAACGAGGTATCCGCGTCTGCAAAGCAGAAGAAGCTGGTCACCTAAACGGACAGGATTACCGGGAGAATCAAGTGAAATACTCCTCATGAGGCTCTTCGGTAAAGCGTGCGGTGCTGCGGTGTCGCACTCTTGCGGGCTGAGGCTGGGACCCCACCTGCTGCACCAGGAGGAAGACCCGAGGCGCCCCGGGGCTGTCCCCTCAGGGAGCCTGTGGTGAAGGAGGGTGTGGCTCTCCCCAGGCCCTGGAGGACTCTACTCTCCCCTCCTTCCACGAGTGTCCTGGTCCCAGCCGACTGGGCCACTGGTGGTCGGGGGTGGGGGCCGGTGAGAGATGGCCTGGAAGGACAGCAGCTCTGGCTGTGTTCTCCCTGTCATGTCAGGTTTCTGATGGTGATGGAGCGAGCGGACACAGAGGAGGGCTCAGGCCTCTGGGAAGCACTGCAGACCTGGCCGGCAGGCAGGCCCGAGGCCTGGTGGGGCTGGGCAGGCGGTGGGTGGTAGAAAACACGATGCAGACGTTTCACATGTGCGGAGACTCTCACACCTAATGTTCATTTCCAAAAGCACCTTTTTCTTTTCTAGAAACTCCTCTCTTTAGATGACAGCCCTCTGTCCCAGGAGGCACCGTATCCCTGGCACGTAGAAACGCACCTCCCTCTTCCTCTTGTACTGATGATAACCTTTTCCAGGTGTCGGTGTTACCTTGCGATGTCAGGAAAAGTCCCGTGTTTCGGGAGAGTTGCTAGAATATTCTGTTCTTTTAAAACATTCAAGGGCAAAATCATTTGCCTCCTTCCCATCCTTCCTTCCTTCCTCTTTATATAGATATTTTTAGAGGATGTTAATTGATCCATTTCTTCCCCCACCCGTTTCTTCTTTCTTGAGTAAATTTTAATTCATACATTACAAAGAAATCATCTATTTCATTGTAGATTTTTTTTTTTTTTTTTTTTTTTTTTGCAGTGCGCAGGCCTCTCACTGCCGTGGCCTCTCCCGTTGCGGAGCACAGGCTCCGGACGTGCAGGCCCAGCGGCCATGGCTCACGGGCCCAGCCGCTCCGCGGCACGTGGGATCCTCTCAGACCGGGGCACGAACCCGTGTCCCCTGCATCGGCAGGCGGACTCTCAACCACTGCGCCACCAGGGAAGCCCTCATTGTAGATTTTTAAACTTATTATAATAAAACATTGTGACCTGTTCTGTTTGCATTTAAAAGTGTTTCCATCCGTAATTTTTTTATTGCTATATTTACAAATTAGTGTTATCTATTTTTTTCTTGATTACAGTACCTGGAGTTTATTTAAAACATAAAATAGATTTCTCATTCTAATATTTTTCCATTTAGCATGTATCTTTATTTGTTTTCCTTAGGTTTCCTTCTTTTTTCCTTCTTTCCTAACTTCCATACTGAACACTTAAAATTTCTCCCCCCCCCCACCGTTTTTTTTGGCTTGGTAATGAAAATGTATAATACTGTGTTTTCCTCTGAATAAATCTTTGGTTGTATTGTATAGCTTTTGGTGTATGTAGTGTTTCCAGTATTTTTGGATAATTCGTAGTGATGCTTTTGATTTTTTCCTAAGGATTTGATCCAGAAATCTTCAGTTGATTTGTTTCTCTTTGTGCCGTTTCAGGTTTTATTAATAGCGCAGTGTCATTTTAGTTGGTATTTGCAGGTAGTGGCCTTTCTCTTGTTCCATGCTTGTTTCCAGCACTAAGAGACTTTGTCTTGGACCAGTGTTGTCCTTTTAGGGCCTCATGAAAGAGCGGAAGCCTGGGCTGTCCCCCCCACCCCGTCGTCATTCCCCACCCCCATGCTTATCCTGCTTCAATTTTCTGTTTTCTTAATTTATTTTTTTAATTGAAGTTTAGTTGATTTACAGTGTTCTGTTCATTATTGCTGTGCAGCAAAGTGATTTAGATATACATATATACATTCTTTTTTTAATATATTCTTTTCCATTCTGGTTTATCACAGGATATTGAATATAGTTCTCTGTGCTATACAGTAGGACCTTGTTTATCCATTCTATACAGAAAAGCTCACATCTACTCGCCCCGGCCCCCTCCCCCTTGGCAACCACAAGTCTGTTCTCTAGGTCTGTGAGTCTGTTTCTGTTTCATAGATAGGCTCATTTGTGTCATATTTTAGATTTCACATGTAAGTGAAATTGTATGGCATTTGTCTTTCTCTTTCTGACTTATTTCACTTAGTGTGATAATCTCTAGTTGCATCCATGTTGCTGCAAATGGCATTATTCCCTTTTTTATGGCTGAGTAGTATTCCATTGTACATATGTAACATATCTTCTTTATCCATTCATCTGTTGATGGACATTAAGGTTGTTTCCATATGTTGGCTACTGTGAGTAGTGCTGCTGTGAACATAGGGGTGCATGGATCTTTTCGAATTATAGTTTTGTCTGGATATATGCCAGGAGAGGGGGATTGCTGGATCATATGGAAACTATTTTTAGGTTTTGAGGAACCTCCATACTGTTTTCCGTAGTGGCTGCACCAATTTACATTCCCACCAGCAGTGTAGGAAGGTTCACTTTCTCCACGTTCTCTCCAGCATTTGTTATTTGTAGACTTTTTAATGATGGCCGTCCTGACTGGTGTGAGGTGATACCTCATTGTACTTTTGATTTGCATTTCTCTAATAATTAGCGACATTAAACGTCTTTTCATGTGCCTATTGGCCATTGATTTTCTGATTGATCTTCTCATTTTCTTCTCTCCCCATTAGTTCTGTTGTGTAGGTAATTGATGAGACGGGCCTCTCCTCTGAACACCCATAGCATTTTGTGTCTTTGTGGTACCCACCACAGGCTGGCTGGTGGTAGTTATTTGCCCACTTTTCTATTATGAAAAGTGATTTATTTAGGAAAAGAGCCTGAGCCCTACTCATTTTACAGACCCCCCAGTGACACTGTGTGCGTAGGAGGCAGGAATCACTGAAGGAATGCTGGCATCTGTGAGCAGAGGAACAATTAAATCAGCTCTTTTTGAGGCCAGGGGTCGTGTTCTGTGCCTTGAGTGCAGTTGGAAGGTGCCGTGAATGTCAGGGAGTTGCTTTGACTGTAAAACGAGGTGGGGTTTGGGCTTCGATACCAGTTTCCTGCCTCCACGTTTCACAAGCCTCCCAGTGGACCTGAGTTCAGACAGGGGGCGCTCTAAAGTTAGTGTGCTATTAATAGCCCAAGTTCATGGGCACTGCTGTGTGCCAGGCGCGCCCCTGAGGTGGGTGTTCTTTAGTCCCAGGAGCAGATAGGAAACTGAAGGCGGCTTCGGACCTGGTCTCAGGGTCCCAGAGCTGGTGCGGGTCAGAGGCAGGATCCAAACCCGGGCTCGAGAGTCTGGGTTCATGCACAGCATCTCAGCAAAAAGGTACCTTTGCTTTAAAATCTACACTCCTAAGGAAGTCTGTGACGCCCCGCTGTTTTAGTAAGACCTCCTGGGCTCAGCCTTTGCTTACCGTGCAGATGCAGAAGCAGAGCTTAACTTCATTTCAGAACTCATGGTGTAAAGGTCTTTGTTAATGGTGCAGAAT
Organism: Pseudorca crassidens; assembly: GCF_039906515.1. NCBI lineage: Eukaryota > Metazoa > Chordata > Mammalia > Artiodactyla > Delphinidae > Pseudorca > Pseudorca crassidens. The sequence continues at coordinate 12,764,281 of NC_090313.1, forward strand.
CCACCCCTTTTCTTATTCACCTTGTGTTAACCTTGCCGTCGTCTGACGTCTGTCAAGCGCCCTGGGGGTTGTGAACGTGGGGAGCGCCAGCTTTCAGCCACCACCTCCAGGCAGTGCAGGGCAGGTTTGCCTGTAAGCGGTGTTGTTGTTGATGTTGTGTGTGTACATTAAATTAATTTCCACGAGCAAAAAACTACCAAAGGCAAAATCAAAAGACAAGTGAGGAAAATGCTGTGTTTGTGGCTCATGTTACAGGAGGTTACTTCCCCTAATATTAGGTCAATAGAAAAACAGACAGGATAATAAGGGCTCACAAAAAAAGAAAGCATGCATGACTCTTCAATATATAAGGATGTTCAGCCTTACAATGAGAGAAAGGCAAACTGTGAGATACGCCCCCCCTCCCCGGCCCCCCGCAATGGGTTGATGACCGTCATTTGCTCAGGCTGCCGTAACACGGCGCCACAGACCCGGCGGCTTAAACAGCAGAAGTTTATTCCCTCACAAATCCGGAGTCTGGGAGTCTGAGGTCGAGGTGTCAGCCAGGCTGGCTTCCTCTGAGTCCTCTCTCCTTGGCTTGGAGGTGCCGTCTTCTCCCTGTGTCTTCACACGGTCGTCCCTCTGTGTGTGCCTGTGTCCTCATCTCTTCTTATGAGGACACCAGTCACATTGGATTAGGGGCCACCCTAATGACTTCATTTTAACTTACACCTCTTTGAAGACCCTGTGTCCAAATTCAGTCCCATTTTGCGGTACTCAGTGTCGGGACTTCAGCATATGAATTTAGGAGGGGGACACAATTCATTCACCTCCTAAGAATGACTGGAAAAAAGTTGGATTATATTGTCAAGGGACATGGTGCATTGGCAAAGAAAAGGGAAATGAGCTCTCACACGTTGCTGGAGGCGGTACAAATGGAGCTTTGAAGAATAATTTGTCATTATCTATTTAAATTCAAGTGGATTCCTTTGACTCAGCCTCCAGCAACTCCCCAAATGATACATCCTCGAGGTTCTGATAGCAAAAGAATGGGAGCAACCTGGTGTTGTCAGTAGGGTGTGGGTTAGTTACGGCTTAAAAAAAAAAAAGGGAATTACTTTATGGACAAGTATAGAATGCTCCAAGGAGAAGCAAGGTATAGAAGAGTGTATAGAGCGTTACATTTGGATAGAAGTGGAGAAGGAGCTGATAGGTATTTGCAGAGATATTTCTGTGAAGTCACGGAAGATGCGCCGCTAGGCTGGTGGGCGCGGAGGCTGGACAGCCAGGAGCCAGGGGCGAGAGGGAGACGCCTCGCTTTACACACTTTGGTGCCTTTTAAGTGGTGAATCCTTAAGTTATTAAATAAATAACTGTTTTCTTTCCCTCATGAGAAAATTCTCTTACAAGGCCATTCGTAACTTCCATTGTCTGGGGTCATTTTTTAAACATGAAATTATTCTGATTAAAATCATTCTTATTTTAAGAATTCTTATTTTCCTTAGAGTACCTCACACGTCATTCACTTGGCAGGTTTTATGAGGGCAGTGATTCTGCATCTGGGCCGTGACAGTGCTTGGTCACTTGGTCGAGCAGGTCACGTGTGTCCCTTGACCAGACCATCCTTCTCTAACACTCATGCCTCAAGGCCTGTAGGGCAGTAATTATTTTTTCATTCTGGTGTAGAATGTGGATGAATCATTGTTCAAGATTTTATTCCGCTCAGAAACTCCCATGCAGAGAAATGCCGTTTAGTCTTGTTAATTGGACTTTTTCGGTTTCACCGGGTTATTTCGAGGCACGTACGGGTGAGGCTGTTGAGGGGGCTAATAGCACTCTGCCTGTGATTAGTACCCCGAGCTTCGCAAAGTGCTTTCACGTTCATTATCTCATTTTCTTGTCAGGTGAACCGTGAGGTTAGGGATACAGATTATTGCCATTTTTTTCTGGCTGAGGCACTCCAAGCTTAGGTGTCACACAGTGAGTTAGTGATGGTCTCCTAGCTGGAGGCTGCAGGGTATAACAACTGGTTTTGCCAAGGGGAGGAGGGAATTAACCGGTCAGCACTTCTGAGCAGTAGCACTTCAGGCTTAGGGACATTGACTGGGCAGTTCAGTGGTTTTCAGCAGGGGCGACTTTGGTCCCCAGAGGCCATGGGTGGTGTCTGGCCCTGAGGACTGGGGATGTGCTACTGGCCTCTAGCGGGTGGAGGCCAGGGATGCTGCCCAGCACCCTACAATGCACAGGGCAGCCCCGCAACAGAGGTTATCCAGCCCCAAGTGCCGGTGGTGCCGAAGAGGAGAAACCGTGCCGGAGCCGCGGAGAGCGCTTGGCCTGCAGCCCTCAGAGCCCATCTTTACTTTCCTGAGCCGGTCCATTTACTCCCTTCTGAATGTTTCTTCTTTGGGGGTGGGTGGTAGAAATTATTACTTGGGATGGTGACTGGTGGCAGATTTAAGAGGCCTCTTCTGCCTATGTTGAATGAGTGTCCTGCACCGGAGGTGCTGCGCGGGGGCCAGCTGATGCGGCACAGGTCCTGTCTGCACCGCAGGACTCCACTCATCCTGAGACCCGGCCTCCACTCTGCCCCTGGTTTTCATGACGTCCGCAGCATCTCTGTCCCAGTCGGCGTGGGAGGCGGGCAGAGCTTGTTCTTAGTACCCTTCCCTTTGGGTCAGAAGGAGGAACCGGCCGCTGAGGGTTAGAGTTGGGGAATTCTAGCCAGGACAGGGTGGAGCCAAGCAGACCCAATAGCCTTGGACTCGCTGGGACCGTGGGAGAGAGTCAGCCTAGAGAAGGAGAAGGCTTGAGTCCAGAGGAATGCAGCCGTGGAGGAGAGTGCTGGGGGAGGTGACCAGGGGCGTAGTGGGGTCACCGGTTGGGCTGGGGGTCACCCGTGGGAATGGGAGGTGGCGGGTGAACCGAGGGCACTGCTGGTGGGGCTAGTCTTGGGCGGAGGGTGAGCCGGGCTGCCTTCCCTGAGGCAGGGACAGTGAGGACAGAGCATGGGCCTGGAGCACGGAGGAGGGAGAGGGTCACCCCGAATGCTGTCCTCAGAGGCCGGCGGGCGGCACACCTGGCAGTGGGAGCAGCTGTGCAGAAGCCTGCGGGCCTTGGAGCTGGGCGCAGGGAGAAGCTGGAGGTGAGAGGAGCAGGCGGGTGGGTCCGTGCTTGGCACGGGTTGGTCCGCCAAGCCACAGAGTTGAGAATTCATACTGGAATTTGGTAGAAGCTGTCAGCTATTTTAAAACCAGCGATGGTTTTGCATTAAAGAGAAAGGAGAGTGACCCTCGCTGCGTGAAGGACCCGTGGATACCTTTGTCAGCCCGTCCTCTGCCGCTTCCCCCAGGACTCCCTGTCGGTGGAGGGCATTGCCCGTGTCCATTTGAGCGAGGCCGCCTGCCCCGCCTGTGCCCCGCCTTCCAGCCTTGCCCCGCCCCCAGTCCAGCCCCTCTCCCCGCCGCGCAGGCGCCGTTTGCTGCGCCTGGCCTCTTCCCTGCACACCTCGAGGGCTGAGTGAGAGCGAGAGCCGGCCCTGGTGCCCTCCGGTGACTTCTGGGAGGAACTGTGAAGTGTTTAGCAACAGGCTACAGGATGGACGGTTCTCGGGCCCTCCCCTCGCCCTCCACGTTAGGTTCTTGCTGCTGCACTCCTGCCCTACCTGCTGGCTGGCCGCACTTGACCCCCTCGTTCCCACCCTCCACCCCCGCCCCGGTGCCAACTCATCCTTCGGTTCATCTTAAAAGGCAGCTGGTTCCGCCTCTGTGACCCGGCAGGTCCTGCTGTCCCCTCGCTTGGGGCTCACTCCTGGGAGCTGTGACTCGCCCGTCGTTGGAGGTCTGGCCTCCGCCTTAGAGACGAGCTCCCCACGGGGACCGGCTGCGGGGAGCACAGAGCCGGTGAGGCCGCTGAGCCCTCGTCCCCAGGGCTTTCCCCCACTCTCTTGCTGGCTTGGCGGCCGAGGCGTGCGGCACACCCCGTGGGGTGGGAAGGCAGGTTCAGCTGAGAGGTGGGACCAGTGGAACCTTTCTTGACGCAGTTTCCATTCCCAGACTGGTGGAACTGGGGAGAAAAGCACCTGGGTCCTAGGACCTGGCCAAGTCTTTAAAAAGCAATGGCCTGAATGAAGGACCTAGTGCTGTCTTCCTGAGTGCCCCCCAGATCTGGCGGACCTCGTGTTGGGTAGCGTTCAGGCCCTGGCCTGTCTGGTACCAGGAACGAGCTGGATGAACAGAGAAGCGGGGCTGGTCTTTTTTACTGCATCTTCCTCTCCAGGAAGGTGCAGTGAAGGCCCGGGCTTTATAAAGCCTTTCAGCTGGGGGCACCTGGTTTGCCAGGTGTTCTGCTGTTGCTGAAGTGCCCCTGAGGGTTACGGGAGAACAGGTCACTCTGTCCCCTGTCATGACTCCCTGAAAGGAGAGCGAGCCGTGTAAAGGGTTGTTTTGCTCCCTGAGTAGGTAGTGGGGAGCTGGAGCTTTGGAACGGAGGATGAGGTGTGGTCGCCTGTCTCGCTGCTTCCGGAAGCTGTGAGATGACCCTGAACCTCCGAGTCAACACAGACCGTTTCCCAGGGTGTCCTGTTCCTCTGCTCCAGCTCCCCACAGGTGCAGATGCGGGGTGGGGGAGCCTGCCTGCCAGAGCTGATCTCGTTGTAGGGAACTCACCCTCAACACCCACAAAGTAAAAGGGATGGGAGCTGGGCCAGACGGTGCCGTAGAAAAGAGAATGAGAGTAGAAACGTAAACTCCCAAGTTCCTTATTGAAAAACCATTTAGCTTTCCTGTGCCGTCAAAAATGGTGTTGGCCATTCCCCGCAGTAGTTGCTTTCTCTCTCTCCAACAAGGTGCTTTTGGGGTGTCTAGAGGGAGTAGCATGGACCTTTTCCAGGAGCAGGTGTTCAGGAAGTACTGGCCTGGGGAAGACTTGGGTGTATCTGTGAAATAAAGGAGGGCCGGAGAATGCTCTCTCTGCTAGGAAGTTCTCTTGAAAGCAGGAGCAGGGGGTGATGGAGCCTGCTCAAGGCTGGTGCCCATGACTGGATGAATACTAAGTGAGTAAATGTTTGTGTCTATCAGGTAGACCCCAAACACATCAGGTAAGGTTTCCGTGCCTTTTCCAGTCTAGACTGGAATTGTCTTCATCATATCAGGAGTCAAGGGCGTTTAAAGACTTGAGAAGGTGTTCCACATACAGTAAAACTTGGGGCTGTTTCTTTATAATATCACAGACTTGACTCCGGATGTCAGGATTTATTTAAAATTAAAAAAAAATTTTTTTTAATTCTTCTTAAATTTTTTTTAAATTTAATTAATTTTTTTTTTTAATTTTAAAAGAAACTTCCTTTACAAGTGTAGCGCAGGCACGAGTGCCTCCCTGAAGTGAACACGCAGTCAGCATCATTGCCCTTCCTCCGCTACAGGTGCCACAGGCCGCCTTTCCTGGGCTTGAGCGTGCCAGGCGCTGCCCCCAGCCACTTAGCTTGCTGTTGGTGGGAAACACAGACAAGCAAATCTAAGTGAAGATCAGACCAAAGGTGCTAAAGTGGAGGGGGGGGAGGGGAGCTGGTGAGGGTTTTCCTGATTGAGGAAACTGCGCCTCAGTCCAGAAGAGCAAAACTTTCAGCATTGCTAGAGCCAGGGAGCAGTGAGGATGGGGCCTGGCGAGGGCCCTGCTTGCTCTGAAGAGCTCGGGCTCAGCTCCATCCTGAAGGTACCAAAGAGCCTAGGAAGGGTTTTGTTTGCTTTTCTTCTTTTTGATGCGCTTGAAAGCAACCGAGAGTGTCGCGTTAGCAGGGAAGCAGCCTGGCGCTTGCACACCTGCTCCGAGGCTGTGGACCGGGCACCGCAGGCCGTGGCAGGTCACCGCGCCCCCCCAGCCTTCAAGCTTGCCTGCTGTGGCGCGGGCACTCACTCGGCCAGGCGCCCAGTCAGAGGCTTCAGAGGAAGTGTGCTCCTGACCCCGCACCGGTGTGCCCTCATCCCCCGGGAGGGCTGGGTGGGTGTTTGCTAGCCTGTTGGCTTTCAAGGGAGTAGCACTTCGGGATTTGTGTCTGAAAAGAACCCTGGAAGCCATGGGCGCTGCGGGGCTTCAGGAGAGACGGACGGAAGAGACGCAAGACACGGAGGCTGGTGAGGGGGCTGGAGGACTGGGGCAAGGCTCGGGCCTCTCTGCTCTCCTGGATATCCCGGAGCAGGGGGACGGCGGCCTTCAGGGTGGCCGCCCAGCTCCGGAGCAAGGCAGTGGGTGACAGGCCGCACCAGCCATGCCACCTGCCCTCTGCGCATCTCAGAGCTGCAGGCGTGGGGGGAGTGGGGGGGGAGGTGGCCCAGGGCTGTGCTCCGGTCGCCTCCTGTCTGATGCTCAGGGCGGGATGGGTGTGCATGGTACTGGCCTTGGGGACTGGTTCCCAAACCCTTCTGTGCCAGAGGATCAGCCACTGAGGTGGTGTGAAAACAGGCGCGCCCCTCGGAGCCCTGGTGCGGTAGCTGTGGAGCGCACTGCCGGGGGGGTCTGGTGCGGGGCCCCTACGGCACAGTGCAGGCTTCCCACCCAGTTCTCACTCGGATGCACTTTTCTCGCTGTTGTGTATTTATAAAATATTCTAGTTCCAAAATGACAGAGCAAAATACCCTTAGATTATTTAAAACAATCTTTTCTGCTTTTATTAAAAGAAATAATTTGCCTCTCTTTTTGTTTTTTTCTGTAGGACACTAAATTATGGATAATAATGGAATATCTTGGTGGAGGTTCCGCACTGGACCTAGTAAGTATCACGCTGGATGTTTAATACGCATCAGAGGTCTTCTCAGTCAGTCTTGCTTGTAAAGATAATTCTGTTTACATTTCTGTTTCCCTTTTAAGTTGCATGAAAAAAGGACCAAACTATTCCTTATAGTAGGGATTTCTGCTTCTGATAAGTTACTGTAAATTATAGATCTTTTTTTTTTCTAACATCTTTATTGGAGTCTAATTGCTTTACAGTGGTGTGTTAGTTTCTGCTGTAAAACAAAGTGAATCAGCTGTATCTATACATATATCCCCATATCTCCTCCCTCTTGCGTCTCCCTCCCACCGTCCCTATCCCACCCCTCCAGGCGGTCACAAAGTGCCGAGCTGATCTCCCTGTGCTATGCGGCTGCTTCCCACTAGCTATCTGTTTTACATTTGGTAGTGTGTATATGTCCATGCCACTCTCTCACTTCATCCCAGCTTACGTCTGCATATAGATCTGCTTTTGAAGACAGCTTTGCTATTTCATGGGAAACCAGTGAATTCATTCCAAGCAGCCATGAAGGATGTCGCCTGCTGTGTCTGACTTAATAACAGTTTCTTATTTTCTAAAACTGGTTTTAACTTTTGTGGAGCTGGTACCCCATCATTGTTTCATGTTTCGGATGGTAACTTCGCTTCTAAAATATGCGTGGAACATCTTCATTTATGATTAATCAGAACTAGAATTTTTAAAAATTAAAATTTCATTTCAGAGGTAGGAGACGGGCACAGTATCACAAATGGGAGCTGCCGCTGGGCCAAGCAAGAACGCATGTTTCTGTTTACCGGATGCACACGCAGAGAGGCCTTGCTGCGCTCCCAGTGTGGCTGTGGTGGAGCTGGACCCCTGCCAGTGGCGGTGTCTCCTACCTGGTCTGGACCTAGGTGTCCAGCCCACACACATGGTAGAGGCAGCTCCGGTGTAGGATGACCTCAAAGTCACAGTCTGTAACTCCCCTCTTGTGGTAAAACATGGTTACATGTTGGCCTCTGATGAGGTGCTCAGAAATAACCAGTAAATCGTGGGCATTACTTAAGTCGTCCTTGAGACACAATATGTGCAAAACAAATTAAAAAAATCTCACACGGTTGTTTAGCCCCTGACATTTCATCCCCACGTGGTTATGCGGTGAAATCAACGGATCAGCGCTCTTTCCCTGCCCGTCCTGTAAAAGCTGGGCTTTTGGGTGAGTGGTGATTTCCAAGTCAGGCCTGATCTATCATTTTAGTGTTAGAGCGTGGGTTCTGCTTGCTAGACGGTTGTCAGGGTGGTAGGTCTGCAGTTTTCACTGGTCTCACAGCTGAAGGAAGCTAGCGTTTTTTGGTGGTTACAGTTGACACAGATTTTTATTCACTAAGAAAAGAAATACCCTTTGGTTAAAAGGAGTTTACTTTCTCACAGTAATAATAACAATTAGTATTTTGGGGGGAAGGTAGAACCTCTAGAACTGTATGTATCTCTGAAAGGCTTATGTACCCAATTTAAAAAAAAAATCACATAATGTTATAAACCGTAAAAGCAATTGGTCAAAAGGAAAATTCAGGGGAAAAATTTAATATGGTATAAACAGTGGTATTAAAATGGAGAAAGCAGCAAAGCAGCTGGACAAATTTTATGACTTCCTTTGCTGCTTTTCTGTAAATATACATATGACACAAAGAGCTTTTCTTTTTTTTTTTTTTTTTTTTTTTACTCCTTTGGGAAATACTACAGAAATGTAGAAAATTGCCTCATTTTGTATAATTCGATTTACTATTATCTTAAGTGAATTTCATTTGTGGCATGTATAAAATGATTTGTGGGGACTCTTTTCCAACATTGAGTCTTTCAGAACAGCAATTCTAGTCTCTAAATGCTTTAGTTTATTCATTCTTAATGCCACAATAATTTATTTAGTGGTAACTTTCTTTGGAGCTTTGAAGTCTGTGAAATTTTAGACATTACAGTTGGAAGGAAGTGTCGAATTCTCCACTTATTAACTAAAATCCCATATGGTGCGAGTCCCGGCAAACTGCCGTCCATCTTCCACATCAGGGGCTCTGGTGACAAGAACCAGGCATCCCTTTTTGAATGTGCCCAAATCGTCTCATTTTACTCGAAGAAACAGAAATACTCAGAAGTTAGGTGTGCCAGCTAGCAGATAGAGCTGGACATTGGACCTTGTTGTAACCAGCTGCAAAGCCCTGACCCCGCGCTCTCCTTTCCCTCCCTCTGACTTTGTCGTATCTTTCTTCATCTCTTATTCCTTTTCTGTTGGCCTGACCCCAGTCCTCAAAGAAGATGCACTTTAATAATAGGATACAAGAGTTTTGTGAATGTTGAAGACTATTAAGATTATTTTGAGAGTGTCTATTAAATGTTTACACAAGATTCTAAAAACCAGAGTATTGTTGCATATGAAGATTTGTTACCAGGTAGCTGAATATATGGATTTGGGGCATTTCTTAGAAAAATCCCACCTTGCTTTTGTTCTTGTTTTGCGGTACACAGGCCTCTCACTGTCGTGGCCTCTCCTGTTGCGGAGCACAGGCTCCGGATGCGCAGGCTCAGCGGCCATGGCTCACGGGCCCAGCCGCTCCGCGGCATGTGGGATCTTCCCGGACCGGGGCACGAACCTGCGTCCCCTGCATCGGCAGGCAGACTCTCAACCACTGCGCCACCAGGGAAGCCCCCACCTTGCTTTTGTTTAATATCTCTCTGTTAAGAGGCACGGTGCCGATATGTTTGTATGTCTCTGGAGCAGCCCCTGTACATGAAGCCTGTGGAGGGAAGGATGACGGTGTCCTGTTCAAGGGCAGGGCTCTGCCGTTTCCCAGAGTACGAAGATCTCGCCGGCTCTCTCCTCACCCTAGATTCATCCTTTCTCTTCGTGCACTGGGGCTGCTGTAATGAAATACTGTAGACTTGGTGGCTTTTTTCACTCTACATTTTAGTTTTCATGCCTTTTTAACTTAGGTTGTGAGACATTAGTTTAATTCCTCGCATTGAGTCTTAATAACACCTTAGCCAGGGCGGGAAGATGGTGCCTTCCTTCACCTAGGATTGCCTTGTGAGCATGTGTGATAATTTTTTTTTGGCTTTCTTTTCATTCTGGAATTGAGCTTCCAAGTAGAGGCAGACAGTTGATTATATCGCATGTGGGAAAGTGCTACAAGGAAAATAAAGCAGCATGAGGTGAATTGGGAGAAGGGGAATGAGGATAGCAACAGAGGGCCTGAGACCGAAAGATTTTTCACTGACTACAAGATGAGTCAGTATTATAGGAGAATCTAAGGGGCAACCGTGGAATCTTAATTAAGAAGGAACTAGGCTACATAAATTGGTCACTCAGTCAGGCAGAGATATTTGACAAACTTAAAAATGAATATGCCACATGAATTTTAGAAAATGAGATGACATGTTCATTTATGTTCAGGCCAAGCTGCTGTTGTGGTGGCCTCCAAACAGTGTCTCACACGAGATGGAACTTCCTCTCCCACACGTGGGCTCAGTGGTCTCCGGGCTCTGCAGGGGCGGGTGGCTTCCCGTGGTCTTGAGTCCTTGTCTTCTCTGGCTGCCGGCGTTTCAAAGCCAAGACCGGGAAGGGGCACTTCTGCAAGTATTCCTTTGGCGAGAACTCAGTCATGTGGCCAGACTTGCTGCTGCAGAGGCCGGCAGATACGGTCTCTAGTTGGGTGGCCGTGTGCAGGCCGAGAGTCTGTTACAGAGGAAGAGGGGAAAACAGGTTTGGGAGGGGGAATTAGAGGTCACCCAGAGAAGAGGAGCCGTCTACATCTTTTTTTTCCTCTGAGTCTTTCTTTTATAGAGATTATTTGAAGATTCCACAGTCTTCTTAATGAAGAGACTGCTTGGGAATGTTAGTGGTGGAGCATGTGAGTACCCACCAGCCAGGAGCTCTGTGCTCTAGGGAACAACTGAATACCCTTTACAGTGGATTTTGACACCTTGAAGGATCTCCCTGCTCTGTAAATAGAGTCTCTCTCTTCCTGCCCCCGCCTATGAATCATTGGTGGGTGGTGTTCAGGCCAGATTTAAAAGGGCATAACCATATATATATATCAGTCGGAGAGCCAGCTCTCAAATGGTCCAGCAGAAGATGTTTCAGTTCGTGTTCCTCAGTCTTCTCTCTCCTTGGTGATGACTCCAGGCTGCTCCGCCGTTTCTTTCCAGACACTTGATCACAGGAGGGCGGAGGTGGGTAAGTCCAAGTCCAGCCAGACGTTCCTGGCTGTCTGCCTGGGTGAAAAGCTGCTGCAGGAGGGGATGGAAGCCCCGCTCTGGGAGAGCATTTTGAACGGTGGGGTTAGCCTTCTGTGGTCTGTACCCGGGGCATAAGAGCAAATTCGCCAGCGTCTCTGCCTCCTTCCTCTTTTTCCCCAGGCTGTGAGAAAAGTGCATTTTCCTCATTTTGAGTATTAAAATTCCCCCACTCTGTGAACTCAGAAGTAGATGTGGAGCCGGCAGACAAGGCAGGGTTTCCGGATCGTGTGCTTAGGAACAGTCGTTTTGATGTGTTTCTTGAGAACAAGACTCTGGGTCAGACAACTTGGGGAGGAATTAGGTTCCGCGGAACAGAGTGTGCAGTGGGCTGCCCTGGTCTGTGGCCGTCGCAGGCGGGATCCTAGTTAGGACTTGGAGGACTTCCTGGGGGACTAGTTACCTATCAGTGTGACTTCTCTGCGTCTGTAGCACACCGTGAAACAAAAAGCAAGGAGCCTCCCTTCCACCCGGGTTCTGAGTGTGAGAAAGTGGCTTGAGCACGGGGGCGCCACTGCCAGACGGGCCAGAGTCCCAGAGAGGTGGCCCCGACTTCTAGAAACACCCCCTTCCTCCCGGGCTTCGTGGATTTTCATAGGTCAGGTTGGGCCTGTGACCAGCTCGCTGGATGGACCAGAAAGCGGGGCAGCTGCAATCGCGCTGTTATGAAGTGAGAAGGGGGTTCTCTGTGCCCCGACCTGGGCCCAGAAACGATCAGCTGTTCCACCACCACCATCCCACTGAAGGCCCTGAGACAGCAGGACTTGTCTGTCCGAGAAAATGGACGTGTCCGTCGCAACGCTACCTCAGAAGGCGTGTCTTGGTTTCCATTCCCTTTGGTTTAAAGCAAATCTGTCTCTTTCACACCTACTTGGTGAGCATCGTGGAATTGTGTCGTCCCGTTGACTTACGTGTGTGAATTTGGGTTATGGTGGAATTCACTGTCAAGTCTGAAAACATAATACCGAACATCATCATTCAGATGAAAAGTTAAATTGTTAGAATTCTGCCCCTTTCTCTGACGCTTCCACTGTTTGTTCTTTGGGTGGAGTGTTAGGTGGTTTTGCTGAGGTAGTTATGCGATCGGTGGTGGTTGAGTTCCCTGCTGTACAGGTGATGGTAGGCTTACTGTCCAGTTTGAACTGAGCTCTAGAACTTGTCTGAGTTTCTTTCTTTTAGTGGGGATGTGTGTACCTGACTTGTCTGCCTTACATCTTTGTATAACTAACAGCAGTGAGGAGTCAGTGTCAATTCCTTCGAGTTTCCTTGAAATATTTATCCTCAGGCAATTATTATGTCATTTGGGGTAATATACTAACTAATGTTTTTATTACATAACATACGTGTGTATATATATTATATCACATAAAAAAATTCAGTCATGAGGGATTGAGCTCTTTTCCGCTCTCTTCCCCCAAGTTTTACAATTCAGATGTAAGAACTTCCGGTGCTGGGGTGGCCTCAGAAAGCAGCCAGCCCCCGGGCCTTCTCTTCTTGACCCCTTGTGTTGCGATAACCGTCACCTCTGCTAGGACAGAGCCAGGCTGCTCTGCCCCCTCCCTGGCAAGCACTGCGAGGCGCTGGGCTTTTGCTTTCTGGACTGTCATCCGTCCCAGCTCAGCCGGCAGGCGTGGCAGGCTGACCGCGGCCTTTCTCACTGGCCCGGCTTCGATTCTTAGCCAGCTTTGCTTCATCCAGCAAAGTCACGTTCCCCGGTTCTCTGTGGAGTTTTTTAAAAGGGGCTTGTAATTAGGTTTTAATTCTGTTTGGGAGTGAAGAAGATTTCAGGTTTGATTATTCTCGTCCATTTAACATTGGCTGTTCTGTCATCTCACACTTTTTCATCTAATCATTTAAGTAACTTTAATCTTGTTTTTTCTTGTTAGTTAGAACCTGGCCCTTTAGATGAAACCCAGATTGCTACTATATTAAGAGAAATACTGAAAGGACTTGATTATTTGCATTCGGAGAAGAAAATTCATAGAGATATTAAAGGTGAGAAAACCTCTTGTTTATATTCCTTTGAAATACCCAAGGTGAGGAAGGAGTGTTAGCTGTAGAGTTTGAACCGTGCTTCTCTTCTCAAGGGACGTTGTCCTGTGGGTATGCCTTCGACGTGCCTGGGTAGGTGGGCCGGGCCACGAGGGGGTCTCACCAGAAGCACAGCCCTGGTCCCTGTTCTTGTCGGGCACGTGATGGTGCTGGGGCACGCGTGTGCCTGGTCCCAGATGGTAGCGGGCGGAACTCTCCAGCAGATGACGGCAGGAGACGTCTTTGGTTCTGTTTTACAGCTGCCAACGTCCTGCTCTCTGAACACGGAGAGGTGAAGCTGGCGGACTTTGGAGTGGCGGGCCAGCTGACAGACACCCAGATAAAGAGAAACACCTTCGTGGGCACCCCTTTTTGGATGGCGCCTGAAGTCATCAAGCAGTCGGCCTACGACTCAAAGGTGAGGGCGGCGCCTTGGCTGGCGGGCCAGAGGAGCCTGAGGAGTGGGGGAGGGCAGAGGGCCTTGGACAGAACTCTGAACCCTATTGAAGGGGCAAGGGCAGAAAGGATCCCACAGGAGAAACGGAGAGTGCACAGAACTGGAAGGCCAGCACCTGGGCAGAAGAGTGCTCTCCGGGCTGCTGCACACCCTCCTGTCCTCGCCTTTAGATGCCCCCCTGCTGGGATCGTGTCCTCAGACGCTCCTTAGCAACAAGAGGCAAAATCGTGATTCCCTTTTCCAGCCTCTTTTACCTGTCATATGATGCACTCTCCCAGTTTTTCCTGTCTTCTTTCTTCCCCGTTGCCCTTCAGCTTTCTAAAACTGTTTAATATAGACTCAAAAAGCCCAGAACCCCCGCCTCCTAGACCTCATTTCACTCTCGTGTCCCACACCGGCTCTGTCTCGGTCGCCTGAATGCAGTGAGATCTCCACGTGGGCCACAGAGAATAGGCTTCTCTAAACCGGTATTTCTAGGCAAACAAATATTTAACTCAGATACACTGACATGCCAAACACCATTTCTTCTCTTTAAGTGGAACTCTTCTCAGTACCTGGCAGATCCCTACCTTGTGAAGCATTGCACACGGAGCGTAAGGGTGGCTTTTCCTGGGGACCTAAGCTTGGTGTGATGAGCTGTTGCGTTGGTGCTGGAAGTTGCTGGGGTGCGTGTCCATCGCGGCAGAGGTGGACCCGGCCCTCTCACTGTTGAGTTGTAATGGTGGCCGTGACTCCCATAGGCGTCCTCGTGGCCTTGGTAGCCAATGGCCAGTAAGTGACGATTAGGTTTTCAGCCCTCAAGGTAGCAGAGCTGTCTAGTCTCTGGTGTGTCTGTTGCCTGTGGGCGCCTTGGCCCTGGGGTGGGTTTACCGCCATAGCTACTTCTGATGTCAGCAGCAGCTTTTGCTGTTGTCCCTTTTCCTGGGGTCGTATCGTTGGAAGACTCAACAGGAACTTAGGTGTTCAGTTCCTTCTCTTTTTTTTAAGCTGAGGCCCATTTATCAAAGTTCTCAGGTCTAGATTTTGGCAGGGCTGGGGCCAGAATCCAAGTCTCTTAACTCATCTGATTACACCCCGCTGATTCTTCTCTTCTTTTCCTTTCTGGTCAGTGAGCTGGTCAACCGTGGCCCCCGTGACTCAGGATTCAGATCTTGCCTTTTCAGTGTTGCTCACCACGGCTCACCTGACGCTTCTTCAAGAATTGTCCGGGCTGCCTGAGACCTTCCTCCCCCGCCTTTCTTCCTGGGCAGGGCCTCTCTGGGTGTTTGCTGAAGGTGGCCTCGGCACCGTAGCGATCCCACGGCATCGTGAACCTTTGTCACCTTTTCCCTGGAGCTGTCGAGATCAGAATGCTCCTGTGTGATCAGTAGATGCTGCGGTGTTTTTTAGGCAGATGAAAAGACACTGTCGCAGACTTACAGGGAATGCACGCTTGGCTGGGGAGCTTAAGAAAGCGCGTCACGTTTCGTGCAAACCCTTACCTCCCTTACCCTTTCCTCTGGCTTATGGCAAAAGCCAGTCCTTCCGTTTGCTTGGATCAGACCCAACAGCTCTTAGCTGGAACTCATTGTGAAGATGTCTGTGAAATTCTCTTCCCAGGTTTGTTGACGCAGGAGGTGTGGGAAGTGCAGATAAGGCTCAGGACCTGAGTCCTGAGGTCTGTCAGGAAAGGCTGCCAGAGGCTGGGGCCTGAGGGTGGGGGCATGTGCCCCTGGGCTGGCCGCTCTTGTCTGGAGCAGTGCCTGACGAAAGACCTGTTTCCAGTGATTGCCCCCGTCTGAGGCTCGTCTGGCGGGGCGGTTACGCTCTTTGACGGGCACGTCTGCTCTGCCGGTACACACACTCGGCCTCTTTCCAGTCCCCCCGTCTGTCCTTGCGTGTCTGTCTGGCCAGTGTCCCCACTAGTCTCCGCGTGACAGCTCGAGAGCTTGCAGCCCCGGGGGCCCTGGGGAAGCAGGGTGCTCTCGGCAGTTCCATGTTGGGGCACACGTGCTGATTCTCAAAGGCAGGTGGGGTTGGGGTGAGGATGGACTGTACCTGCCTCACCAGCATCCTCGCGTCCCTGAACTGAAGGGGGTGCTGGCCTTAAGTCTCGTGTGTGCGTCTAGAGCCCTGCTTGACACAGTCGTATCTGGGACCCGTGCATTTGGCCCCTTGTCGTTTGCCAGGGCTGAAGATGCCGACCTCAGCTCTTGAGCTGAGCACAGCATGTCTAAGTCGTGTTGGCCCATATGCCTTAAGAGGCATATTATTTTTAAGGGGACTTGGGGTGGCTTAGTGTAAGGAGTCCCCAGACTGTGGAGATGGGGCCACAGGAGTGAGCTCTGCTCTGCCCCCCGGGAAGCCTGTGGGATCAACGATGGAGCCGGGGTCTTCGGCGAAGAACCTCCATCTTTTTCCCCTTCCTTTGTAAGGATATTAGGATGGTGTGTTAGTGGATGGATTGGAGACTTGGGTGAGAGCCTTGTCCCCTTCTCTGTACTCATCCCTTCTGTCCTTGCCGTAGCTGAGCCCAGCACTGTGCTGAAGATTTACGTCTTCAGTGAGTGAGTGCGACACTGCATGTCGGGCGCTCTGACAGGGAACGGGGTGCAGGGGTGCTGAGAGGAGGTCGGAGTGATCTGGGGAGGGCTTCACAGACGCAGGCTTTTCAGCCCTTCCGAGACGAGGGAAGGACTTCAGACCAAGCCCACTGGGGGAGAGGAGAGCCATTGGCGCTGGAATTGTAGGTTGAGGAGAAGAACGTGGTAGACTTCCTGTTAACTAAACGACTCCCGTAGAGGCTGAGGGGCCAGTGTCAGTATTCTCCTGTAAATAACTTTCCCTTTTTTTGGTCTCAAAAGGAGCACATAGTCTTTAATCTGGAAAGTACCGGAAAAAATGAGATGAAAAGAAAAGCATCTGTAGGCCTAGTACCCAAGCACAAGCTAAGTTATTTTGGTGTCCAGTCATGTCTGAAATAACTGTTTGCAGTCTAACCATGGTGAAAGATGGAAACAGTGGTGTGTTGATGGAAAAAAAAAAGATGAGTGGAAACACAGTGGGATTGGCCGTCAGTTGGAATCTGAAAGGCTAGCCTGCCCACTGGCACGTGACTGGCCCTCCTTTCCCGATGCCAGCCCATGGACTCCCCTGGTCCGTCTTCAGGACCAGGAATTACCCACCTCCTGGCTAATGCGCCCTGGAGGTGGGGGAAGGATGTGAGTGGGAAAAGCATCCAGCTTGGGGACTCATGACAGGTTTTATCCTAGCATGAAGTGATGGTTGGGCCGTGTATTGCTATGGAGTTGCTCATAAATGGTTTTATACCTCTAGATGCCACTTACTAATGTGTTCCTAAATATTGCCTCTAATTAAGCAAATAGTTTCTATTAAATCCATGAGGTATGTTTTTGACTAGTTGTAACTGTTACTTGGGGTTCTCCATGTTTTTTTCCCTCTTCCTCTTGTGGTTCTTTTTTCTTTGTTTTGGGCCACGCTGCGCAGCTTGCAGGATCTTAGTTCCCCAACCAGGGACTGAACCCATGCCCCCTGCAGTGGAAGCGCAGAGTCCCGACCACTGGGCTGCCAGGGACGTCCCCCTCTTGCAGTTCTTTGTACAATATCTGGTATACATAAATTATTTATGCCACTTACATTGTATTTTGACTGCAGAGATGTAGGCAGCGTACTTTTACTTAACTTGGTACTGCAAGGATTTGGAGAGTTGTTGTATCCTGGTAGCACCCCACTCGCATCCCCTCACCCCTGTTGCTCATCGGTAGCAGATAATTCTGTGTTGTCCCTTTTAGGGGAATTCTATCCAGAACTAACCACATACGGAGAAAAAAAATCTGTTCACAGAGAAATATCTGCAGTTCAGGGCACCTGCCTTTGTAACTTTGGACTGAGGCTCATAGTGAAAACCTCTGTTTGTTTTCTCTTAGTAGCTAAATTTCCTATCTTTCCCACATGGTGGTAAAACAGTTCTCTTCTTACACCTCAATTGCTTTGGAAAATGACTGACCTTTCCCACATAACTTTTATTTTAAAATCCAGACACATGTTCTAAATCTGATGCCATATCTTGTAGATGAAGTGATAGCATATCGTAAGTACAATTGAGTCTGTGTGTCAGCATCGTTGTTGAGTACTTGATACTTCAGGAAGTTAATGTGCCGTAGCCACGCAGTCATTCTGAGCTTTAGCATAAGTAATGCTGCTGTTGAATATTTTGGGCAGCCTTTACCGTTTTCTAAATATAAAATTTATTTAGGGTAGATTCCTAGAAGCGGAATGAATTGCTTTCAACGAGGGTGGATATTTTTATGGGTTTTGCTACATGATGCCGAATCGCTTGCCGTTTATTCCAGTGCCAGTCGAGGTTTCCAAATTCATCAGCAGGATGTGAGACGTCTACAGAGGGAGGCTGCAGGCAGGAAGGCCTCTCGGGAGCCCCCCACAGAAGTCCCAGGGACGGAGGACAGCCCTGCACTAAGCCAGGGGCAGGAAGGGGACCCAGGGCACCGGGAGGTCGAGAGCGGCACGCCTGGCACCTGGCTGATTTAGGAGGATCCAAAGAGAAGTTCAGGGGGGCGGGCCGGGCCGAGGCTCGGGCTCCTGGCCTGGCTGCCTGGGGGAGTGGCACACGTCTTGTCTTGATGTGGCTCTACTGGTGACCCTCCCAGGGGAAGAAGGTGAGAGCAGTGCCTGTGCCTCTTCTCTGAAGACCTGGGAGGCGCGTTATGGGTGGGGCTGGGAAGGCTGTTATACATCGGTCGACTTCAGTTGGTCTGTATTGTCAGACAGGAAGCAGGTGCAGGTCCTTGAATTCTTGCTGCCTGTCAGTTGTCCGGCCCGGAGCCTGATAGCAAGCCCTCAGGTCTCTGAAGGAAATGAGCACAGGCTCGTTTCCCGTGATAGGCTGCTAGCGGACACCATCATCGGCTGGGCTTTCCAGAAACAGAGTGTATTGAAGTGATTACGGGACGCTGGGGGGTCTGGAGGTGCATCCCTCAGGGATCATCTCTATCTACATGGCCGTAAGCCAGGTTGTTGTCGAGTGGCAGGCTTAGCAAACAGTAGCCGTTGAATGAAATCCAAGAGAGGCAGGCAGCTGCGGAGTTGCACAGACTTGAGAAAGGAATCGCGACCGTATAGGAGTCGTGTACTCGTCATTTTTGCCTCTGTTCTTGCAACTCGCCCTTTCTCCTTGTACCTGTGCCCTTCCTCCTGTCCTCCTGCGGCCGCCACGGTTACAGATGCTCACTGCACCCAGCTTCCTCCTCCTGGGGGTCGGACCCTGGAACACATCACACCTCTGCTGATTTTTAAAGTAGAGCACGTGTAAAATAAAGCAGAGGGAAGGAAGGTAGGAACATTACTCCCGATACTGGATCTTCCAGATTCATCCCTTTAGTACAAACAGTGCAAAGAGTTTACAAGGCTTGCCGTCTGTGATTCCCGCCTTCACTGGAACAGAAGGAAGTAGAAGGTGTGCTGGGCATCATCCCCACCAACCGCTGCCCAGGGGGGATTGTTGCTAGGACTTCTCGTACGTCCTAGGATTGTGGGAACGTGGCAGGTGAGCCCTCTCTAGGTTGTTAAAGGTTGGGAACGTCTGGGTCCTGGGGCAACCTGCTCAGCGTTCCAGCCTTTCCGTTTCCCTGCCGTGGAGTTGGGAGTGAGGGATGTGTTAGGTTCTGACGTAATTGCCTGGAAGTAGGATGGCTTTGCGGTGCTGTGACAGGAGCAGGGAGGTCGTGTAGGCCGAGTGCAGGAGGCTGTGCCCCTCGCCCCGTTCTTTGCCTGCCTGTGGGGTCCCGCTTCACTTTCGGCTTCTGTCTTCTTTGCTGTGGCTTGGTTTCGGCTTGTGAGAAAGCCTGCGAACCAGAGCGCTTCTCATTCCCAGCACACGGTCAGGGAACCCATTCATGTGCACTGAGCAGGTGTGGCCACAGCCTGGGCCAGGCAGGAGGGTTGGGCAGCTGGACAGCAGCTGCCCTGCTCGGCGCCTCATTCTTGCCGACAGTGAACATGACGGAGGCTCTAGATGTAACTGACCTGTCACTCAACCGGAAGTGAGGAACCGGAAGAATGCATGCATGGCAGCAGGAAGGAGCCAGAGGAATCTGGAATTTGGGGCCTCTTTCTCCCTTAGGCCAGTGGCACTGGGGAGACTGGGAGTGGACAGTTCTAGATTAGAAGAGCCTTAGCTGACCTACCAGTCAGAGCAACACATGGGCCTTGCTTGGATCCTGATTCAGATAGACCAGACCGTGAGAAGACTTGTTTTGAACAGTTGAGAAAATTTAATTAGTACATGATATTGGGTAATTATTGTTAATTTTAGGTGTTGCTAAAAGCCCCTACGTTGGCAAACTGAAGTACTCGTTGGCAAACTGAAAAAAGTCATGACACCTGTGATTTACTTTAAGCTGTAACGGCGATAAAACAGCCTGTGTGGCGGATTGTTCACTCTTAAACCCTGTGATGGGCATGTGGGGATGCCTCAGGTTGATGTCCTCTACCTCTGTGGGTGTGTGGGCATCCTCGCTAAGTCCTGGGTGCCACGTGACGCATCTTGCACGACCACCCTTAGCGTTCGTCCCAGTTTACAGAGGAGGGAGCTGGGCGCCACAGGTGGGGTGTTCTGTCTCAGGTCGCAGGACCAGCTGGAGAGCTGGCCTTGAACCCCGTCCGAGGCCCGGCTTCTGAGCATCGCTGGACAGGGTGGTTCGCAAACACGCTTTGGCCCCCGGACACGCCCTCCCCGCTCACCTCGGGTTCCCTGTTCCCTTGACTCGGGGACCTAAATGAGCGTGGGATGTCTCCCACCTCCAGCAGCAAAGGCAAGAGGAGAAATCATTAAGAGCCGTCTTCCATGTCGAGGCAGAAGATGTTCTGTGCGTTAGCTTTTCGCCTGGGTGTTGCCTATTTTGAAATGATACCAAAGGCATATCGTTTCTTATTTTGAGTCAAGAATGAGTATCCTTTTCAAAACCTTAGAAGCACGTTGAGATGCTTTTCCTCTGAAGTACGTCTCTTTGAATGCTTTGCTGTTGCAGGCAGACATCTGGTCCCTGGGCATAACGGCGATCGAGCTTGCCAAGGGGGAGCCTCCGCATTCCGAGCTGCATCCCATGAAGGTTTTATTCCTCATTCCAAAGAACAACCCCCCGACGCTGGAAGGAAACTACAGCAAACCCCTCAAGGAGTTTGTGGAGGCCTGTTTGAATAAGGAGCCGAGCTTTGTGAGTATTTTGAGATCAGAACGGGCGTCTCCTCCTCTGGGGCCTGATTGGTCAGGATACATCTTACTTGGCATTTTTCTTTAATCACTATTATCAGCTGTCTTCGTGATTTCATTTATTTTTCTTTTTCTAAATGGGTGTGATTAATTGCTTTGAATTGCAAATTCGTTTTTTATTGTTATTTTATCTTTTAAGGATGAAAAATCTACTTATTTTCTTTCAGATTTTCTAGTATCTCATACCTCATTGAACTTGAAGACTGTTCTCCTTAATATTATATGTGGAATCATACATTTTTAATATTTATAGTGGAGGGTCAGGCTATTTAGCCGTTTTAGTAACTGCAAAGTCTGGCCTGAAAAACAGTGGCTAATAGGTATTTAAAGTAAATGTTTTCAGTTTCTTCTGGGCATGTGTCAGGAAGGAAAAGAGGAATGAGATAGAAATGTACGCCCACCTTGCTTTCCCCTTTTCCTTCTTACTGTCTTTGCTGTTGAGTTGACTCTGGGAGAGCCATGTGGCAGTGATGGCAGCATGGCTTTAGCCTAGTTTTCTCTCTGAATTAGGGCTTTTTAAAAAAAGTTGTCTGGGCTTCCCTGGTGGTGCAGTGGTTGAGAGTCCGCCTGCCGATGCAGGGGACACGGGTTCGTGCCCCGGTCCGGGAAGATCCCACATGCCGCGGAGTGGCTGGGCCCGTGAGCCATGGCCGCTGAGCCTGCGCGTCCGGAGCCTGTGCTCCGCAACGGGAGAGGCCACAACAGTGAGAGGCCTGCGTACGGCAAAAAAAAAAAAAATGTTGTCTATGTATCTGGGGTTGCATGGAGCACCACACGTCCTTGTTTTGTTTCTGAGTTTTCCAGCAGGGTTAGCCGAAGGTCAGGCTGAAACTTCTGAACCAACCCCCCCACCCCACACCCGCCCCCCACCTTCTTACGGACCCTTATCTAAAAATATGTGGTTAGTTTTACAAGAGCACCATGCTTTTCTAATGTGATACCAGTTTTGGTAATGGAATTCAATGAGGAATGCAGCGTTTTCTAAGAACCTCCAGGGGATGCAGAGTACACCACTCATCGTGCCGGGCGGGCTGCTGTTCTTTGTGTCCGTGGGGCTCGGGACGCTGTTATCAGGAGTCTGTTCCGAGCCCCGAGAACACACACCCACGTGCCTGCACATCTTCCCATGACAAGCGTGTTTGTGGTGTTGGCTTGCTGGCCCAGTGCACACATCTCCACCCCGACCTCTAGCCCAGACGCCCTGAGGAGAGGATGCGATGCTCGGAATTAGACACGTGGACAGGGACTGAGAAATGCCTGAAAAACCCAGGTTTTGCGCAGGCTTGCGTTTGAGAAGCGAGCCTGGCTCTTGTTTAGGAAGCTTTAGTAATTCAGAGCAAGTGGGGACACGGTCTGACTCGCGTGATTTGTGTGTTCCCGCCGGCCGCTCCCGTCTGGGCTGTGTGGTTTTCTTGGGAAGCATACTCCCTATAGTTGGGTTTGCCACTCTCAAGGGCAAAGCGAGTGGCCGAGTTCACTGGCCGTGCTGAGCCCAGAGCCTGGATGAAGTCCTCACCCCGATCACAAGGGAAAAGGCAGACCTGGGAGACCAGCATTTCTGAATTGGGAAGGCTGATGACTAAGAGAACGTGGGTACCCTTTCAGCGTCCAAGGAACGGGTATCTCCTGGCTTTCTTCCAGTTGGATTTAAATTAGCATTTACCTTATTGTTTGGGAGGATAGAGCCAAGCAGTGAGATAGAAAGTTAGCCAGGTGATACAGAACATGTTTTCTCTCTTGCCAGCGTTAGCAACGATGATTGAATGATGATCTGTGAAATGCTCTGCAACATTTTCTTTGTAAATGCATTTTTCTGGGGAGGGGGTTCCTGCTTTCATCAGATGGTTACCTCCAGAATGTTAAGGACCCCATTAGGTACTGGATACCTTGTCCACACTGTGAACGGGATCCCCCCCACAGGAGCCAAATGACCTTCTTTGACTCGGTCTTAAAGGAAACAGCTTTGAAGCAGGACTCTGTCTTTACGTGTCAGCTTGGTTGCTGGGCGTTTTGAGGCAGAAGTCTGTCCTTTGGGGTGGAGTCAAGTAGAATGTAGAGAACTTGACCTCATGCCTTTTCTCTCTGCTTCGTTTGGTTTGTTTTCCAGAGACCCACCGCTAAGGAGTTACTGAAGCACAAGTTCATAATCCGCAATGCAAAGAAAACATCCTACCTGACTGAGCTCATCGACAGGTACAAGAGGTGGAAGGCCGAACAGAGCCACGAAGACTCCAGCTCCGAAGACTCGGACACGTAAGTCCACGCGGCCTGAGTCCTGCGGGACGTCCGTGACCGGGGGTGTGTCCCCAGCCCCAGGCCGTGTCTGAGCCCCATGCCGTACTGGATGTGGGCCTGTTCATTCTCATCTCTTGGTTGGGGTGGGTTTTGGGTTTCCTTTTTCTTTTCTTTTTTCTTTTTTAAAAAAAAAAAAATCCAGGCTGATGGTGCTTCTTGTGTTAGTATGGGACTATATTTGGGAGTCTTTGAGTCTCTTTTCGTTGCCAGTGGAGTTTCTCTGAGTAAAATCTGTGACAGAGCTGTGCGTAAAGAACTAGACCTGGTTTCTTCTTCCTTCGTTATACCTCCTGCTTTTAAAATGCTACTGATCAGGTGAAATGGCTTTACATATATTTCTAGAAAGGTATACATGAGGGTATTAGTGATCCTGTGTTGTGTTCTGGTGTGCCTGGCGTCGTAAAAGCTCTGTGCCAGGAAGTTACTATAAACTGGTGTCAAGCTAAGCATCTAGGAAATCCATTAGCTAAAGAGATGAATTAGGTCTGGGAGCCGCTTGGGTCTGTAGAGGTGGGGAGAGCGGGACCGACTGCTCTGGCGTGAAGGAAGAGGGAAGCCGTGAAGGGGGGGTCAGGAGTGGAGGTGCTGCAAGTCAGATCCTCGCCTGCGCCCCTTCATACCTCGGCCAGAAGTTCGAGCTGACCCACGGCCCAGGTCCACGTGCCAGGCCAGTGGCATGAGACCCAGAATATTTTTCAAGGTTCCCATGTGGTTCCATTGCAGAGTCAGGGGGGAGAACCACAGACTAGGACGTCGCTGAGGTCTTGATGTTGAGCCGTGAGGGTGGTGGGCATGGGGCTGAAGAGACGGGCGGGGAGAGTCCAGACGTTTACCGTGGGTCTGGGTACCGCAGGTGGGGACGGTCTGGCTTCAGCAGTGTCACGGGTCCACTGAGAAGACAGCACTGGAGAAGAGGCTGGTCTGGGGAGGCCAGGGCACAGGAAGCTGGGTTTGATGTGGGACACGTTCAGACGTCCAGTAGGATGTGTCCAGTTTAGAGCAGCGTCGAGATGTGGTGTTGAGGCGGGATATCTAGGCAGACAGTATGGGTTTAGAGCCACCATTCTGAACGGTCACTGGAGCCCTGAGAACCCACCTGTGGAGAAGGGCCAGAGGCCGAGGACCTAATGCTGGGAGACACCAGCGTGAAGGAAGAACCTGTGGGCAAGCTGGGTCAGAGGAGATCTGGGCGCAGTGTGGCCCCAGGAATCCAGGGCCTCTGGAGGAGGGTGAGCGGTGGTAGCATTTGCTGCTGAGCCTGCAGGCAGCATGATAAGGAGGGAACAGCGGCTCCTGGTCCAGAGGCGGGCAGGGGACAGGGGGCCTCGGCCGGGTAGATTTTGGAGTGAGTGGAAGGTAAGAGACGGAGGTGGGAGTGTGGAGTGTAGGTGACGCCTCCAAGCCCTGTGGCTGAAGGCAGGGAGCGGCGCTGAGCAAGCAGAAGGACTGCGCGCTCAGGTGTGGTGGGACGGAGCCCGTGGAGACTGTTCTCCAGGAGAAGAGACACGGGAGAGACGGTGTGGGTGCGGCAGCTCTATGGGAACCGCGTTCCCACGGGGTCTCCTTTGTGAGGTCGGAGGCAGGGTCGGCTTCTGCAGCCCAGGAGGGCCTGGAGGGGAGTGGACAGGACCGGAGGCAGGCATGGAGCATGGGGGGGTCTCCCCGTGGAGCTGGCCCTCACTCACGGGGTCACCTGCATTTCTGTGTTAAGGGAAACGGACACAGACGGCCAAGCATCCGGAGGCAGCGACTCAGGGGACTGGATCTTCACGATCCGGGAGAAGGATCCAAAGAGTCTTGAGAATGGAGCTCTGCAGCCGTCGGATTTAGAAAGAAATAAGGTACGTTTGCTCGTGCAGAGTGACTAACCCTTGGCATCAGTCAGCAGCATTTTTGAGTCGCTTTTGTGTGAAGTCTGCTGTTTTCGTGGTCTTTGTGGGCCCTCAGTGCAGCCTGTTGTGGAATTTGGCTGTCAGGGAATCGACAGATCAGGAGACGATGTTCTGTCTGACTCCCCAGCGAGGCCGCCCCGCGCGTCTGGACTCTGGTCCGCTCTGCGGTGCTGATTGCTGCCCTCTGCAGCCCTGCCGCCAGAGCAGCATTTCCTGACACTTGCACATCCCGGGGCAGCGGGGAGGTGGGTTTAGTGTTTGAAACGACTTTCCAGCTCTCTCGATGAGACTAGGCCTGTGTTGCGTATTGGTGTTACTCATCAAGGTCCTGTAATTTGGGAATTGAGTTTTGTTTAAGGAATCTTAAAAATAAATCTATTGCTTTTGGTACCTATGTACTTAATTTTGATGAATTGGTTTTGTGCCTGTTTAAGTTAATGAAGAGCTGTAGTTTTAGGGTCGTTTTGAAGCACAGTGGTGTAGTTTCTCTTCAGCAAGTGCAGACCAGTGGCTATCCCCTGGTGACCCCACAGATCCTGCTTTGAGAAGCAGACAGGAGTCACTATGTGCTCAGATAGAGGCTGCAGAAGAAACAGAAGGCAGCACCGTCATAGGACAGCCACTTCCAGCAGCCAGCTCTGACGTGCATGCCATTCCCAGGCCTCATCAGTCAGGTCCTCGCCATACGTGGCTCAGCGGTGCAATTCAGCATCGCCGGAGTCCACGCAGGGTGCCGCTTCCTGGCGCTCTGCTGCCTCTCCACCGGGCATGGTATCTGTAGCCCTCCGTAGTCCAGTGAAAACACAGTAGGACAGTCCTTTGCAGATGCTACAGCAGACGTGTATCTGAAGTTCACTGAATTATTGCAAATGTGAGTATTAAATATTTCTCATTACTCTTTCCCCCCCCCGCCCCCCAAGATGAAAGACATCCCAAAGAGGCCTTTCTCTCAGTGTTTATCTACAATTATTTCTCCACTGTTTGCAGAGGTAAGATGCCCAGTTGACTTTTGGGGAGGTGCGAGGGGAAGAAGGGGGAGCAGTTGCCCCGTCTGTGGCAGGGTTGCCCGTGAAATTTGGGGGGTTAGACTGGCTGGCTCTGGGAGGCCAGCTGGGATGGACGGGCCCCTGCCTTCCAGGAACGCCTCTTGCTTTCCCGGGGGCCGTCTTCCAGCCCCTCCTGGGAACTGTCGCTGTGTCACTGCCAGGAGCGTACATGTGGGATGTCAGCAACCCAGCCCCAGTCCGTATGTTACTGGGACAATTTTTAACTTCAGTTGTGCTGTTTTCTACAAAATCTAGTTGGGTGCAGCCTAACATCTTTGCCTCGACAGACTTACGTATGGCAATGTGAAAAACAGATTTTTACTTTAAGGAGACATCAGATTCCCTGGGGTCCTCGTGTTTCCTGTGGAGCCCCCAGAGTAGTGGCTTCACCCAGCAGGGCCCCTGATTGCTGGCGAGCGGCCACTGCAAACATGGGCCCCTCCCTGTGCCCTTTCAGGGGACCCTGCCCCCTGTAGGTATGTGTATACGTACAACATTGGGAGGTGTTTCAAGGGTGGGTTTTATGAGGGTGAACGTGGTTCACCTGGCTAGTAGCTGATTGGAGGATAAGTTGGAAATAACCCCTTCCCGTCACTTTCTTGTGCCCCTTCTTAGCTCAGGCTGCCTTTAAGGTAGTTCAGTGAGTCACCTAGTGCCTTCTGTTTGGGTGGTGATCCAGAGCTCTCCAGGGAGGCTGTAGCAGGGGACCTTGGACTTGAGGTGGGTGGCCCAGGGTGGGAAGGAAGTACCACCCATGGGCGCATCTCTGTACCCCGCTTGGCCTGAACGCCAGTCGCACGGTGCCTCCCCCTTGGCGGAGCTCCTGGCTGGCCTCAGTCTCCCAGGCCTTCCCCGACCCAGATCTGTCTCACCAGTGTGCCCAAGGGACAGGTTGAAACCACTGAACACTCTGGGTTCAGGTGGAAAAGTGAACAGCAACAGGGCAGGCGGAGGCCCCTCTGTGTCGCTTTCTGCCTGCGGCCTTGGCCTGGGATGCCTGTTGGACCCTGTTTGCTCTTTGGTAGGTTCTTCGGGCAGTTGGCCCGTCAGGTTTTCCAGATACTCCGCTGCTTTCCCGCAACCCTGACTGCATTTTACTAGGATAGTTGGGCAACGGGGGAAAAGGGCATAGATTTTCTCATTTGTCTGAAGCTGTCTGTTTCTTATTGGGTACATGAAAAAAATCCATTCTGAAGGCATTATCCAGAATTAGTGAACTAATCCTAAATGTATAATGTTTTGATTTTGTTCAGCTGCCCTAAAGGTAACCTCCCAGGCGTCTTTTCCTGTGTGTTTTTGTTATTAATGTTTGGTAGCCTCACGGTCAGAGCGTCCAGTGTGCATTATTTGCATAATACTCTGCAATCTCGCTACTTAAGGAGCGTCTCCCCATGTTACAAATGAGCACGGTCCCGGACGTCCCTCAGTATGGGCCAGGGGCTCCCTCCAGTGGTGGTGACGGGGCGCGTCTGGCAGCCGCGGGCAGCAGCGGTTGGGGTGGTGGGTGGGGTGGGGGAGTGGGAGGGAGGTCGGGTGGCGGGCTGCCCACTCGGGGCTTGTAAGTCCGGTTGTGTTTAGTCGTTAAGGGGCCAGGGATCCCAGATGGACAGAAGCACCACCTCCAGGCTGACCGTTGCGGTCACTGACACAGTGGAACAGGCACAGACACTCCGGCCTCAGCGCCAGGCCCGTCCTGTCCCTCTGTCTGTCCCTGTAGCTGGGAGGGGAGAAGCCATGGACGTAGAGTGAACCTGAAGCCGGGGTGGCGGCGTGTGGTCCCAGCAGCCCGAGAAGCTGCTGGAGGCTCTGGGTCGCGCGCCGAGCAGCTCCGCCTCCTCCTGGCGTATCGGGGCGCATCCCGGAAAGACGGGAGTTGACCTTAAACTGTGGGAGCTGCCTGCAGACTGGTGTGGTTTCCCGCGGGCGCAGAGGTGCCGAGAGGACATCAGCCTCCCGGGGCTTAGGGCTGTTGCCTGTTTACATGAAATGGAGTATTTCGGCAGCACCCTGCCCACAATGGCAGTCTGTCCGGAGGCCTCAACACCAGCCTGGTTACCGCGGGAGCTGTGCGTGCGTGGCCCGCACCACAGCTTCGGGGCGCACACCAGAGCCAAGTGGGCGGGAAATGGCTTTGCTGGTGGAAGACTAGGGTGGAAATGGAAAAAGAAAGCAGAGGGAGCAGATGCCACGATCACATTCTGAAAAGGTGCATAGAAGCTGGTGTGTTTCCTTCCCGGGAAGGGTAGAGACTGGGGTTGGGCTCAGGCCCGGCCTGTGCCTGGTGCTCTTAGCCTCCTGAAGGGGAGGGATCCGAGCTGACCCTGTGGCCGGGGCAGTCGGGTCGTGTCACTCCTTAAACAGACGCACGTGGCTTCCCGTGCTCGGGTGAGTCACGCCGTTCCTCACTTCGGTGTTTTCAGTTGAAGGAGAAGAGCCAGGTGTGTGGAGGCAACCTGAGGTCCATCGAGGAGCTGCGCGGGGCCATCTACCTGGCGGAGGAGGCCTGCCCCGGCATCTCGGACACCATGGTGGCCCAGCTCGTGCAGCGGCTGCAGAGGTGAGTGCCACCCGTGCCTGGTACCTTCCGGGCCGGGGGCTGGAAGCAGAATCGAGGGAGAGAAGGCTGTTCTCCTGAGTTAGAGGAGTCTGTGCGAACGAACCAGGTGAACCTGGACACTTCGGGGAGGGACCACAGAGCTTCGTGGTGGTGGCTCTTGCTGCCTAAGCACGGGATGACTTCAGGGTGCCGGTCTGCTCTCCTGATGCAGCCTCGTGACCAGCCAGAGGAGTGCAGTCCTGAGCCCGGACTCTCCGTTTGGTTTTATGCTTCAAAGCCAGGTGTCCAGAAACACCAGAGATGGGGGCTCGGTGAGTTCCGTGAGACCGGACACAGATGCGGTCTACGTGAGGGCTGTGTGGGTCCTCGCCTCTGCCTCAGCGCCGGAAACCTTGTTGTAGTGGCTGGGCGCTCCGTCCGCGGCAGCCTGCAGGGGACGCCCTGTCCCCGCCGGCGGCCCTGGTGGAATGGGCTCCAGGGTGAGGAGGAAGTGGGGCTGCGGATCTGTCCCCCTGCCCGGTCCCTCAAGCTTGTTTGGGGGAGCCTCCCTGTGGAGGAGGTAGGTCGCACACGTGCAGTCACCTGGGGGTGTTGGAGAGAGCGGAGGTGAACCGTCCAGCAGCTCTGTGACCCGAGCTCTCCTGCACACCCCCCGAACCTTTCTCTCTCCCCGAAATGCCAGGCAGATCAGTGCTTTGAAATTCACCTTCCAGGTGTGTTGTCCAGGAAGCGAGCTTTTTCTAAAGGACGGCTGCTCCTTGATGGGAATCAGGAGCGTCTCAGATCTTTTCTGAGATGTCGGCTGGATGGCGGGTGGAGAAGTTTGGGGCATGTAGGGTCACTTTTGCCACTTGGAAGTGGTGATGAAGGGGCTGCCCGCTGTCCTGTGAAGTGTCCCTCTAAAGTGGGACATCAGAGAAAACCTCAGGTTTGTTCTGTAGAACTCAGGCTCCCTCATGAAAACATCCCAACTTTCTAACCTGCTCTCACGTTTAGGCTGGAGAACTTGGAGGCAGTTGAAGGACTCCAGTATGCTTTTTTGGGTGAAGTTGGTTTTAATAGCGTTATTTCTTAACCCACTGCATCCAAAGTCTTGTTTTGGTATAAAGGTCTTTCACCATCGTTGTAGGGCTGAGTCTTTGCAGTCAGTGTGTGTTTCACACTTAAACGGCACATCTCATTGTGATGTCGGTGCTGGGAGCCACTGTGGCGGGTGTGACCGTACATAACACAGGTGTAACTCCTGCCGTCTGCATTACGGTTAACATTGTACTTCCCATCCTCTCTGGTTCTCTCTTGTCCTTCCGTCCTTTGTGACGTGGGACTCTCTCTCCTCAGCCATCAGATGACCTGCTCCAGGGGCTCCCTGCCTGGTCCCTTTTGGGCTCTCTGAGCTCTTGCCGTGTGTCCCCTGTCCAGAGGCCACCAAAGCACAGTGGCCGTCGCTGACACTTCAGACCCGTTTTGCTCCTGGATGCATTGCTCCAGTGGGTCGCCTCAGAGACGACAAGGACCGGCTTTTGTGTATCTTAGTTTGAGTTAGTGTGTGGATTCTTTTGTGTGGCATCAACTCCTCCCATGACTTGGGCATTTACATCTCTCGAAAAGTGAGTCTCAGGACCCGTGGCTAAAGCGTGCTTTCCTAGTCATTTGTTCCGTGGGCGAGGGCTATGTACTTTAAACGCCTTAAAAGAGGAGCTCTAATTTGGAATGTTGGCTACGAGTCCCATTAAACTCGTCCTCAGCCGTCTCCTGTGGCTGGGTGACCACCCCGGTTTTGAGGCTGCTGAGGGAATCTTGGCCACAAAGCGCACCCGTCCCCCTTTTTGGTGTTCCAAAGTGAGACGGTGCCGCAGAATTACTGGAAACAGGAGAAAGTGCCCATCCCACCATCATCGTTTTGGGTGCGCTGCCTTCCCTTGCTGTATACAAGTCATGAACTTACCCAAGTTTTTAGATATTCTTGGGTGTTCATGTAGACTAAATTGTGTAAAACTGGACATGTATAATTCTGTGTACACTTCTTAACCTGGGTGTATTTTTCATATTGCTTAAATAGTATGATTTTTCATCTCTTAGTTCATTCAGCTTGCTTAATTAACCATTTTTCTACCGTTGGACATCAGAATTGTGTCCTAGTTATTGTAATCACAAAAAATTTAACAGACCGTCCTAGGAAGTGGATTACTTGAACAAGCGCCGCTATTTGTGTGGCCAGAAAGGGTTTCTTGCACTGATATTGCATCTTTGGGATCTTAACTGTGTCACTGGGTATTATCGATTTTTCAACTTTTAAAAAATGATTATAAGTGAAGGTGTATCATTTACTACTCTATTCGTGTCTTTTTTTTCTCTCCTGGGAGGCTGAACACATTCTCGCTTTTTGTTTATCTGTGAAAAGTTTTTAGCGTTGGAATCATGGTTTTCTTAATTTTTATGAATTCTTTACGGAATCATTAGCCCATTGATACTTGCACCACTTAATTTGTTATAACTTGGGATTGTCTATAAAAACTAGGATTTTGATTATTGCTTGAAGTTTTGCAAATTAATTTGTTTTTAATTTAGAGAAATGACATTGATTTACTTCTACTTCTCTTTTTGTTTTCTCCTAGATACTCTCTAAGTGGTGGAGGAACTTCATCCCACTGAAATTCCTTTGGCGTTTGGGTTTTGTTTTTTTCCTTTTTTTCTTCTTCATCCTCCTCCTTTTTAAAAGTCAACGAGAGCCTTTGCTGACTTCGCTGAAGAGGTGCACCATCGCGGGGGGCCATCCCCCCCACAGCGAGGTTGCCTGTCCAGGGCCTGATGAAGTCTCCAGGTGGGGTGGGGAGGGTCAGCTCCTGCGAGCGAGTATTTTATTTTATTTTATTATTCTTGTTTTTAATTCTAACCATAGTGCACATATCAAGGAAAGTGTCTTTAGAAACAAAAATAAACCCTGAAATGTATATTTGGGATTATGATAAGGTGACTGAAGAAATGAAACCTCAGGTATCCTGCTTTACGTTGATAACTCCCCCTCCCTGGGAGACGGAGAACCGCTCTGGTGGGTCAGTGTACAGATTTGTATATAGTGTCATTTTTAAGGAAACCCTTTTGGCGTGCATAGGGATCACTGTGTACACACTGGCCAAGTGCTTCTGTAGATACCGTCAGTGGGGTAAATATTTGACAGGCCGTAACTCGAGTCTATTGCCTTGCCTTTATTACATGTAAATTTTGAATTATGTGACCAGTGATTTGGGTTTTACTTTGTATTTGCAGGGTTTGCCATTAATAATAATTAACACCCCTCTTATGGAACACTCCTATATTTGTACCTCAACAAATGCAAATTTTCCTCTTGTTTGCCCTACAACCCTTTTGGTACACTTAGAAGTTGATTTCCTTTTTCATCGATGGTACTATTTCTTAGTGTTTTAAATTGGAACATACCTTGCCTCATGAAGCTTTAAATTATTATTTTAAATTTCTCCCCGATGAAGTGTTCTCGTCTCACTTTCATTCGCGCCCTGCCAGTCCTGCGCCAGCTGTACCGTCCTTCCAGTAGGGTTTTCTGTTGCACCTTGTAGTGAAATCTGCGTATCATCTTTCCCACCTAAACATGTCTGAATGCTTACACAAATAAATTTTATAACACAGATTTTGCATACTCTCCTTGGAACGTGACTCTTGAGGGGGCAGTGCACCTGCCGTGTGTGTGTGTGTGTGTGTGTGTGTGTGTGTGTGTGTGTGTGTGTGTGTGTGTGTGTGTGTGTGTGTGTGTGTGTGTGTGTGTGTGTGTGTGTGGTGTGTGTGTGTGTATGTATGTATGTATGAGGCTCTCGGAAGAAGTGCCCACATTCAAGCTGTGGAATGTCCAGGTCAGCTCCCTGTGCAACTTTTAAAAATGGTCCTGAGGAGATACGGGTGAATGTTGCTGATCTGTAAAACTGCTGTCTTCCCGGGGAACTGGAGGGAAGGTGGTTGATTTTTTAAAGGAGATGGTGTCCGCTGGTTTGTCCGCCAGGTGTCTGTGTTTTTCTTGGCTTGTGGTAGCGTCTGGCTTGCCAGGGGGGTTAATAACCTCTGGGTCTCTGGGTCGGGAAATACTTCTTGCCGCCGTTCTTGACTGATTTGAGTACGTGTGACATTTTTTATCATTTGTTGATACGAATCGTTGTCATCTCTTGCTGGAGTAGCAGTTCTTGAGGTGGAATACAAAGGCTTTTGGAAGCAGGGAAGTTACTGGGTAAACTTGAGGACGGAAGGTCAGTTATCTGCTGGCCCGGTGGCCTGGATGTTACAGGGAGAGGACAGAGGCCTGAGCTAGAGACGTCTGAGGGGTGGTTATTGTTTTGGTTAACGGAATGGAGCTAGTTTTTAAACTCTTAAAATTGTCGTGATTTTTTAATTAAAGGTAGATTTGGGTTAATTTCTATAAGGGATATATTTTGGTTAGAGGAAACAGAACCAAATGGCCATCGTGCAAGTTTGTTAACTTGAACAACAAAAATGGAGAATATTTCATTTTGTGTTTCAGAGAGTATTCAGCGTGACGGAGCTGTTTGTTTCCCTGTGTGAGGCATGAGGCAAAGATCAGTTTTGTCCGTTGCTGGAGAAGGAATCAAAGAAATGGAGCCGTGTTCCCCGAGGTGTGCTGCTTGTCTGATCTTGAGAGCGCCAGAGCAGACGGCAGCTTTCTGGTCTAGAGTTCTTCAGATTTGCAAATGGACAGTGGTTTCAGGACTTGACCCTGACTGACTGCCATGTCAAATATGAGTGATGGTCACACTGATAGGCAGACGGGATCCCAGCTAAGTGAGGTGAGGTTAGTAGCTGCTCTGCAGTCACTGGACGGTAACAACACAGCACCGTCTCCCAGGCAAAGCGGCAAATTACTCTACTGAGTTTATTGGAACCGTCTTCTGTTGATGAAGCTTCTCGGGGAAGATGTGCTTTGACAGGCTTTTGAAAGTGGATCACCTCCCCCTACAATATCTCCTGGCTTGTTACTTTCTGTAGACAAACAAAAATCAGGGCATCTGCTTGAGGCTAGCATTTGTGCACTTCAAGTCCTTTATTAAAAGACAGGCCAGGTACCAGAGCTACAGGAGGACCTGCCTCGGGCCTGTAAACCGCTGGTGGTATTTAGCCAGACCCGCGAGCTCAGCACTCGAGGTAGATTGACTGCCCCTCGGAAGCCTCTGGATGCCGAACCCCAGCAGTTAGCGGCTTCTCTGCCCACACTGCTGACGGCTGGGCGGCTTCACCCAGAAGCACAGACAGCCTCTTGGAGGTTGGGGGCTGTGTCTGGCTGGTTGTCGACACCTTTTTGAAGTGGTCTTTTTCTGCCCTGGCTGCACCCATGTGGTCTGGGGGCCTCGGCACTGTCACAGTCGTGTGATTGTCTCGCTGTAACCGAGGGCCACACACCTTCCCGATCTGACGTGTTGTTCTCCAAGTGGTCTTTTGAAGCGTTTAGTTTGAATGCAGCATTTTGTACGTTTCTTTTGGCAAAACAGGTCTGTTTATGAGCATTTTTATATTTTCCTCCTTAAACGTGGCTTGTGTATTTCTGCTATAAAATACGGCAATAACTGAAGAGTGCTGCAAGGTGTGTTCTTAAGCACAGGGTCTGTATCATGCGAGGGTCAATAAAGTTCACAGAAATAATTCTTTTTATAATTGTGTCTTGTGTGTAGAGGGGGAGTAGACAACGTTTGTGTCCCCCGCACCCCTGAATTTATATGTTGAGATCCTGAGCCCCAGTGTGATGGCATTAGGAGGTGGGAGCCTTTGGGGATGATTAGGTCATGAGGGTGGAGCCCTCAGGACTGGGATTAGTGTCCTGACTCCACAGCAGTCCCTCACCCCTTCCACCATGTGAGGACACAGCGAGAAGGTGGCCATCTGTGAGCCAGGAAGTGGGCCCTCACCAGATACTGCATCTGCCGGGACCTTGATCTTGGACGTCCAGCCTCCAAACTGTAAGAAAGGTATTTGTTTATAAGCCACCAGTTGATGGTACGTTTGTTACAGCAGCCAGAAAGGACTGAGATAGCGGGTGTCTCTGAAACTCCATCTGTTTCCGGCAGCTTGGGAGTGGTCTGAATCGCCTACATGATTTGCACTTAGGTTTTCTTTGAAGTCACAGGGGGACACGGGTGTGAATCATAGCTGGGAGCAGAAGACTGACTTAGGAGACCACACCTTGTCTCCAAGCCTTGTAGAGGTGAGTGACAGGTGTGACTTTTGGAGGGAGAAGCTCATGATTCCGCCATCTCAGCGGCCCAGGGACTGGGGTCAAAGGCTTCCCAGTCCCCTCCCTGCCCACCTTGCCCTCAACCCCTTGTCTTCTAGAGCCTCTGATGGTCAGTCTTCCGGAAATGTTCTGCTTTCCCGGCCCCACGTTGGAAGAAGCAGAGAAAATTATCACATACGTATCAAAATGTTGTTTGTCTTAAGAGAACAGACTCAGCAGCTCATTCACCCCACCCCACAGTGACCAGCTGACTCCCCGACCCACCTGCCTGAGATTCAGTCAAAGACAAGAGACGAGGTTGGTGGTTTTGCCTTAAAACTTCAGGATGCTGGATTGTGGCATGAGGTATTTTTATTCCCTTTTGTTAGTACTTAAAACCGTCTGTACAGACCGTAAGGCAAGCGATTCACACACACCTCGAGCTACTCATCGTCCATTTGTATGTTTCCACGTACGCCGGTCACAGCCCCCCGGTCGGGGTGGGCCTGGGTGTCTCAGGTGAGGGCCCCCAGCTGTGGTGTGGGGCACTGGAAGGGAACCGTGTTGGATGGGTCGCCCCCTCCGGGGGCGGCATCAGGAAAGGGCTTAACAATACCAAGGGAATAGCAGCCACTCGATCCCCATGGAGAAGAGGCGAACGGATTTTGACCCGTGGGCCCCAGCAGTTACTGGAACCCTGTTCCCTGTGTTGTCCGACTATCAAGGATGTGCAATGTCGTATGTCCGTACCCCAGGCCGGGGGGTGGTTTGGCGGGGGAGGGGTGGGCGGGGGCGGTGAGTATAAAAAGGAGAAAAGAATGGTTTGTGAAGACAGGCACGATATATATACCACTATTGAGTGTGCAGTTCCAAACCACAGTTGCAGTAGGATACAGGGATGATCACAGGAGCCAGGGGACTAGCACTGTGACTCAGAGCTCCTGCGTCCACGAGAAGCTCAGACACGCTCCACAACGTAACACAGCACAGACGGCCCTGGTCACCGCCATACAGGTTCTCATGCTCGTGAAACATACAGCAAGACACCACAGCTTACTACCCTCCCATCGGATACGGCACTCGGTGCACCGACAGTCCGGAGAGCGCACTGGATTCCCGCTTCTCCTAACAGAAAACCACCCGCTCTGCTTTGTAAATAGTCACCGCTTGAACAATTTGGTCAACTTGTGCCAAGAAGGAGGTCTGGGAACCAGCGTTTCCCTGGAGCCTGCGGCCCCCAGTGGAACACAGGATGCTGCAAACTGCTCATTTATCAAAAAAGTAAATCCTACTAATTTGCTATCATTATAAAAGTAGAAAGAGTGAGAAAAAAAAAAATCTGAAAATGATCTCAAAATCTGAAAATGATCTCATTTGCTGAAGACTGCCAAGGGTATCGCAGACAAACAATGGAAAATCCATTTTGTAAAATACAGCAGCCTAGAAATCAAAATCGTAAGTTTATCAATCATCTTTTTTAAAAAAAGAGCCCTTGCCCTGTCTTTTGGTTGCATGGACGTGTTAGTACTGACTGTAAGGTGCAGTTGGGAGGGAAAACATGCCATTCGGCACTCGATCCGTGACAATGCTTAATACCGGCACAAGCTGAAGACAGCCCACCGAGGGCACGACGGCCGAGACGCCACCCGCGTTGAAGGCAGGGGTGCGGTCCAGTTCCGATGAGAAATTAACAGCTGCGAAGACAAGGTTTAAAATGGTTCTGTGGAGAGAGATGAGAGTCGCTGTGAAACCGTGTATTATTTTGTTTTCCAGACAGACAGGTGTTAATTTTACTAGGCTTCATTAATACAGAAGAAAGAAAATGTCTTCCGGGAAAGTCGCCACTGCTGAAACAATCAACACAGGTGTCCCGTCCTGCCATCAATACACGTGAGATTCTTTGTGACTCAGAACGTGGGCACGGGAGGCCGAACTGGTAGCACTTCGGATCACCTCCATCCATCTAGGACAAGAAAGTGAAATAACCGTCAGGGGCCACTTTTTATCAGCCAGTGTCTCTGAAATCTGCTTTTCTTGTTTGTTACAGCTTCATGACCCCTGGCGGTCGTTACTTACAAAGCCCCAGCGTGACCTTATACTGCCTGGCGTAGAATCTGCTCTTGCAGCAGGAGGGATCTCACGTGAGCTCCTAGCTTCCAGGTAAAGGAGAGCGGGGTTAAGGCCTCCTCCAGGTACTCCTGAGGACCACGGACCGGGGCATGCTCATTCTGCAGAGGCGCCTGACGTGGGGCTGCAGCGCACACTGCCAGTCTTTCTCAGGACAGTGGGGTGCGGCCTATCCTAGACACGGGGCTGTTTGTGGTCTAGAAGCAGTGGGCAGAGCGTCCCCTGCCTGCAACAACAAAGCGTCCTCTGGTGTACCACGTCAGGAGTGCCCGGGGGAGGAGACCTGGGGTGGCCCAGCTTCCCGCCTTGGTGGAGCTTAGAGGGCTTTAGAAATCCCTAATCCCAGGGCTACGTGCTCCCTGCCACAGCAGTGATGGCATCTCAGTTTTCCAGTCCAGGATCAAATTTGAGGAGTGCTACCCCGTGGGCTCCCTTTTCAACCAGTGTAGCTTAGGGCCCCGCTGCTCTGGGGTGGGTGTCAACGGCGGCTTCGACCCTGGTCTTAAACCACTGTGCTGTTTCCCGTGAACTAACTTTACGTGAGTTTGTGCACGGATGACTGGCCCATTGATCGGAAACCCTCGTGGGTTTTCAGGAGAAGAGTTTCTCCCTCAGCGGGGTGGCAGCAGCTGCCCTGTCTGGTGCCCAAGGACCACCCCTCGCCCAGGTGGTGATTCGGCAGTGACACTGCTTTCAGAGCCTGCCCCAGGATGCGAGGCCCAGGATTTGTACTTGAAGGTGGCCACAGGGAGAGCCTGGCTCCTTCACTTCTTGGCTAAAGGAAGACCACTGCCCTGGGCCTTCACACCACGGAGCCAGTCTCATTGGTAAGGTAACTAAGAGGCACTAGGATTTTTTTTTCCTTCCTTACGTGGTCTTTTGACTTGAAGCTTACTTAGCCTTTTGGCCACGGGACGAAGCAACTACTGTAGCCATCGACTGGAAAAACACGTTAGAGATGGAAAAGTGTACCCCACGTGGTGTGAACTAGCGTACAGGTTTTGGGCTGATGTGTCCCAGGGAAAGTCATGGTTCCACTTGCTCCTGTGAAAACAGACGTGTACTCGCATTGGGCACACAGAGCCCAGGTCTTATGAAGTGCTTTCATTTTAAGCAAGTAGCAGGGTGAGAACAAGAAAACCCTTCTGGAAGGGAGTCAATGCCCAGGCAGCAGGCAGCTGCCGCTACAAGGCCTTATGCACTTGGGAGAAAGCCCGCTGCTCGGAAGAAGGGTGTCCTTTCTCTGCAGGTGCCCTGTGGAGGGGGACTTACTTACCTTTCAAACGTGTATTCGCTTTCAGCCCTGAAGTAGTACACGTGGGACTTGAAATGCAGCTTGAACACGTAGTCCTTGTGGAGGTCTTCAGACTCCGAGGGAATGGTGAGCGAGTACCCAAGCAGAGGCAGGCTGGCGAGGGGGTGACTGTCCTGGAAGGGGGCACAGAAGGTGGGAGCAGTCACAGGTGTGGCACCTGCCCGCAGCAGCTGGTCTGGACTGAGGTCCAGGCCCGGATACGTCGCGTCGGCCACCGGTGACATCACCCGCGCCCCCCTCCCCTCATCCAACCAGCAGACGCGCAGCCCTTGGCAAGTGGATAACGGCAGCCTTCACTTAGAGCTGTGGGGTCTCTGCGGGCCGTGGCCTTGCCCAGCCTGCTGTGGGCCCCCCCCTCCGACACCTGGGTGGCTCAGGGGTCAAGCTGTTCATCCTTCCAGAGGAAAGCTGCCTGCTCCCCGAGGAGGGAGGCTCTTCCCCAGCCGCCCCACTGGGCACATACCTGGTGCGACTTGTAGAAGAAGAGGCAGAAGTTGGTGAAGACTACCCACAGCTTCTGCCACCCGTTGCTGTTTTTGAATTTCCTCAGCAGGTTCCCAGACAGCTGATTCTACAAGACAAGTCAGCCTGTAAGGAGCCCGGTGGAAAGGCCAACTCAGTGTCACAGCCCGGTGGGGCCCGCCGGCAGGGCCGTGCTTCTGTGAGCAGGCTTCCTGGGGGTGACTTAAGAAAACGGCCTTTCACTCTGGGAGGGGGACTGCGTGAGCCTGGGTTAATTTTCCTGTCAACTCCCCCCCCCCCCCCCCCCCCCCGTATCTCAGAATGTGACCTTATTTGGAAATAGGGTCATCGGATGTAGAATTGCGGAGATCGTCCTGGAGTAGCGGCCCGTATCCACTACGGCTGACAGACAGACACGGGGCAGCCCCTGTGACCACAGGCAGGCGCGAGTGCTGCGTCTACAAGCCCAAGAACACCAAGGCGGGTCAGCAACCCACAGCAGCCGGCAGAGGCCAGGCGGCCGCCTCCCACACAGGTTTAGAGGGACGTTGATTTCTGGACCTGTGACCTCCGGGATGGTGAGACAGACCTGCCCAGCGGGTGGTGCTTGTTGGGGCATCCGTGGGAAAGGCTCCATCACCCTCAACTCTAAGCCGGCAGGAGCCCAGCGCCAGCCAGCAGCTCCTGACTGCCACCTGGTGGCCCTGGCCGCAACGCTGGATTTCAGCGCGGAGCCTCCAGGCCCCACCCTGCGCTGGTGGGAACAGGCGTTCCGGGCGTCCTGGTTTAACTCCGGAGCTCCATGGTCTCCTGAGGCCCGCAGGAGCTGCCAGCACAGAGCATCACCGTGAAATCACAGGCAGCCAAGGGGGGCCGCCAAGATCAGAGCCTGTGCATCCTTCCTTGCCTTCTCTCCAAAGCCCCTGTGTCACCTCTCAGAGGACCCTAAGAAGCCTCAGCTGTGTCCCTGACAAGACAGCAGCTCATTGCCAGGAAGCCTTGACGAAGAGAGAAATGGATGGTGAATATAATCACTGCCACTAAATCGTTCACTTCAAAGGGGTGAAACGGGCAAACGCACCACAATAAAATATACATATACACACACCTGCGTCTACCTCATTCCATCTCTGGGGCTTTTCCAGTAACCTGTGTTTAATCCAAGAGACATTCTTAAGTAAGGCGCCTG
Source organism: Pseudorca crassidens (assembly GCF_039906515.1). Lineage (NCBI taxonomy): Eukaryota > Metazoa > Chordata > Mammalia > Artiodactyla > Delphinidae > Pseudorca > Pseudorca crassidens. Next base: position 12,804,174 of record NC_090313.1, read on the forward strand.
TGAGAAGAGGTTAAATGGCTCTGGCTGCGAGTCGCTTGCAGTCTGATGGGGGAGACGGCGTGTTAGGCCGAGAGAACACAGGAAGCAGAGCTGCCCCTGTGGCCATCATCACTCCTGGCTGCCACTTACCCACTGGCGAAAGGCACAAGAAAAGGCGAACGGTGGGTTCCAGCAGGTGATGGTGGCAACCAACCAGAGTGGGGATTTGATGCTTGTGCAATAGCACACACGATTACATGCAAGTCTCACTCTGGAGGAAGGAGAGTAGCACATTTTCCTTTCCTTATTTTTATACTGAAATCAAATTCCTCCAGACAGAGCCCCCAAAAAACCTTTCTCTTAGATGCGTTTCCCTTTGGAACGATAGCCAGTCCAACCCACAGTGTGGTTTACACACTTCACTGATGAACCAGGTTCCAGGCCAGTGTTCTTCCCAAGGCAGGGTCATGAGAACACGCTTACCTTCTGCCAGCAGCCTTGAATCCTCCTGGAACATGCCAGGGTATTCGTTCTGAGTAAGTCCTTCTAGCTTTGCCAGCTTAGCAGCTTTGCCAGATGCTTCTTAGTAATTGTATCTACGGGTCTCTCCTTGCTCCCCGTTGCCCCCGTGCCCTCCAAAGTTGCCAACCCCACCAAAACCCTCGCTCCCTTGGCTTCGCTCCCATATACACGTCAAGTCTCCTACTCAGGTCACGTGGCCCCTAAGCTGCTCTCAAGAGCCTGAGCCTTTTATCTACGCAAATGACCTTTGGGTCTGTCTCCAGTCTGTGCTGCCTTTACGGGAGAGGTCAACATTCCCAATCTGGCACCGGCTGAGGCCCATTCCCTGCCTTTCCCAGACTGGAGGAAGGCCTCTTTGCTCCCAGCTGCTCCATCCCTGTTGTGGATTGATTCGTGTCCCCCCAGAAGATATTCATGCCCAAAGGCCCAGTACCTGTGAAGATGACTGTAATAGGGTCGTTGCAGATACAGTCAAGATAAGGTCCTACTGGAGTACCGTGGGTCCTAACCCCAATGCCTGGTGTCCTCATAGGAAGAGGACTTTTCAACAGATACACAGGGAGAACACCCCCCCCCCCCCCCCCCACCAAGTGAGACAGAGGCAGAGACTGGAGTGATGTGTCCACAAGCCAAGAGAACACCGAGGGTGGCTGGCAACCACCAAAAGCCAGGAGAGAGACCTGGACCAGGACCTCCAGAAGGAGCCGACCCCGCTGACATCTTGATCGTGGACTTACGGCCTCCAGCACTGTGAGAGGACACATTTCTGTTGTTAAGCGGCTTCAGATGTGTTGCGGCAGCCACAGGAAATGAGGGTCCCCACCCCTAGTTACGTTCCCCCCATCCCCCTGGTCCTCACCTGTGTGCAGACGGCTGAGTGACACCCTCCTCTCTCCCCAGCCCCCACCGCCTCCCAACTCCAGTTCTACAACACAACTTTGATGGTTTCCCCTCTGAATACCTCCGCTGGCCCTATGGCCTACGCGAGGCTTCACACTGGCCGTCCTAGCGTCGGCACCCCGACGTCGACGGTGCCCCCAGACTTTCTACGGAGGCCAGCTCAATTTCACGCTGCCCCCAAACATCCCCCTCACTCACTTCTACCTGCACGAGCCCAGAAGAGAGAATCTGGTGCTGGGGACGGTAAGGAAGCAGCACGTCAAGAAGGAAGGAGCCAATCCCTTGTCCCCCTTCCCCCAACTCCGGTCATCCAGGGGCATGTGGCACCCACAGGAGCCCACCGCTGACACCAGACTGAAGCCACACGCCTTGGGGACGGGGGATCGGGCAAGGAAGGGACATTTACAGAGTGACAGACGCGCCAGTTCCACGAGCATCCAAGCTGCCACCTTAAAACCACACTGGCTCAGGGCTCGCTCGCGTGGGCTACAACGTTCAGCAAACCCTTCCTCAAAGGGCCAAATACCATTTTAGGCTTTTTGGGCCAAGGGGCAAAATCAAAGACAGTTGTAGTAACCACTCAAAAACGGAAAACCCTGTTCTTCGTTGACGGGCTGTAACCAAGCAGGGGGTGGGCAGGGTTTGGTCTGAGGCTGCAGCGTGCTGACCACTTGGTGTGCTGACCACTCGGCTGACTGACACACGCGCGTGTGCGCGCACACAGCACCAGTGCAGGCTGTCACCCTGAAAAGCTGGGCTCGAGGAGCTGTGTCTGGGCCGCATTCTTGAATGGCCTGCCTGCCTCCAGGGGTTAAGGAGGAAGGTTCATGCCTACCAAGTTCCCACACCTCCACAGCCCTGACTACACATCGCAAAGGTGAGTATAAAGCGAAGCAAAGAGGACTTCTCCCGCACGGCCCCGCCCTTCCCCTGGCCTCGCCTGGACAGAAGAGATGTCATCAGGTATTTTTTGCCTCCAGATGGCCACTGCCCCCTCCTTGCTGGAAAGATCCCTGTCCCCTGGAAGAAGTCTCCGGCTGGCAAGCTTCGCCAACAGGTGCAGTGGAAATGTGATGGGAAGGATGAACGCAGTGAGCCCCTCGGGAAGAGAAAGCCCCCTCCCCCGCCGTGGGGCGGATGCAGGAGACGGAAGGCCACGCCCAGTCGGCCACGCGCTGGGACAGCCCCGAGGATGGGGATGTCTTGACGAGGAAGCATGGGTTTTAGAACATTAGCTGTAGCAGGGAAACTCGACAAACACAGTTCCGTGGAACTGTGAAGGTCAGTTCCAGAAAACAATCTCAGAGAACCCCTATGGACTACCCATCAAAATGTTCGGCTCATTTGAACCAACACACTGTTGGTTCCGAAAGCAAACGAACCGCTGTTCGTGGCTCACAAGCTCCTAGGTGACATTTTCGGGCCAGGCACACTTAGGAATTCAGCATTTGTCAGATTTTAGAAGGATAATCCAGTACCTGTCCTCTGTGACACCCCAGGCAGTGGGGTCTGGGGTTGTAGCCCAGAATCAAACACAGCGATGCTGTAGTATAAAACAGGACGCGCTCGCAAAACCGATAAACAGCCTCCTGACCGGTCAGGTCAGGTTCTGCTGTCGATGGGGTATGAAGAGAACTTCACGGTTTTAGAGCTTTCTGGGCTTCGCATTTTCTGAAAGGTTAGGGATTATGGACCTGGACTGGAGGACGCTTAGGGAATGAGGTTTGGAGAGTTCTAGAAGGTTCACGGTCGCAATACGGGGAGAGCCCCCATCCCCAAAGCCAGATCTTCGGGACGCTCCGAGAGCCGGCTTCTTGCAGGTTCTTCCATGAAATACACCTACCTGCTGTGGCCCTGGCTGGCAGCAGCTTTCCAACCATACCGCCTCCCCGCACCCGATTCCGGGGGCTACTCCCGGGCGCAGCAAGAACGGCGGCTGCGCTGCCCATCCGGACCTCTCGGCGCGGACAGACGCAGAAAGGCACGCACAGTCCCCGCCCCGTGGCTAACTCCGCGAGAGGAGAGGGCACGGTCCAGAGAACAAAAGAAAACCATCACTGCACAGGCGTCCTGGGAACGGACAGACGCCAAGGCCGGTGCACCTGACGGCCCACAGAGCGCGCATGCTCAGAAGGCCGGTGCCCGTGGCCTGACCCCCCGCCGCCTGCCCTACCTCCACGGCCACGCTGAAGTCCACCATGGAGACGCTGGTGTTGCGGTGCCAGCACACGTGCACCATGGTGTTGCCGCGGTGCGGGGCCTGGCGCTCCAACGAGGTGCGCGAGGCGCTGAGGTCGTCCTCCGACTCCTGGTCGCCCGCTGCCTCCTCCGGGGACTCTGCAGGGGCAGCAAGAGGCGGTGCTTTCCTCTCTGCTCGCCAGGAGGGCCCCTGTCCCAACCCCGCCCAGGAGCCGAATGGGATGGGAAGGCTGGGGGTCCCGGGCACCCACCGAGCAGGAAGTCACACTGGCAGTGAGGGCTTGGCCAGGGGCGTCCCACCAGTCCCTCTGCCAGGGAGCCTCTAACAGTTTTCTCCCCGCCCCTCGCCCCCCAGAGGCTGACAAGCGGCAGTGCTGGCCCAGAAAAGATGCGATTTCTCCGCTCGCTCATTCTCTTTTAAGGGGTTTTGTTTGTGTTTTTTAACTTTTATAAAAAGTTCCTTGATTTTTAGCTTAAAACACAAACGTAGACTGTGGCTATGGGGCGCATCGGTAAGGCAATTTTCAGTGCAACACTTACTGCTGTCAGGAGGGCTGCTGGCCAGGAACTCGGGGGCGGGGCCGCTGCTTTTCTCGGCCAAGTCAATGGCCATCTGTATGTCCTCCACCCACTTTTCCATCTCGGACCGAGAACTGGAGGAGGACAGATGGACGTCAGGTATTTCCAGGCCACGGTGGGGAGAAGGGGTACCGAGGTCAAAGGTCGGGCTTCCCGCGTTACCTGGCAGCCACGACGATGGACTGGTGCTGGCCCCGCAGGGTGAGGCAGTGGGGCACGCCCCACTCGTCCTCACTTTCCTCCATCTGTGGGGCGAGTGTTCATAAGTTACTGCCGAGTAGGGGTTGGGATACTCAGTACATTTTCAAACGTTCACCGAACTGACTACAGCTCGGCGGAACCAAGTCCAAAAAAGTCCCCATCGGGAGGGTGAAAGCAAGATCAAAATGCATTATACTTTTTCATCAGAGCCATAAACCTCCCTCTACCCGCCCACTGAGGAGAGTGTGGGATATGCCACACTGGCGCACACTGGCGCCCTGTCTGCCTCTGCCCACCAAGGATCACAGAATATAGACACCCGTCCACTGGACATCTCGGGAGAAAGGCTGCTTCCTGGTCTTCACTCCACGTGGACGGTGAGGATGGGCTCTCAGGGCCCCGGGGCCAGGCACCGGGCAGTGAAAGGCAAGTTCACACCACGTAGGCACGGCAGCTTGCCTCTGCGCTTGATTCCGGAAGGAACACAGCCGTGCATCCCAGGTGCAGGACAGGGAGTGAGGTCCCGGGGCCCCTCTAGGGGAGCCCTAACAAGGCCCAGGTTTTTCACAGCGCCTGTGACGCTCTCACTTCCTTATCAAGCCCCTCCCCCTGTCACTGGCTCCTGCACCCCGCGGGCAGCCCAGAGGCAGAGGTCCCGGTCCCCATCCCGTGCCCACGGCGCATACTCACGGTCATGCCGTAGAGCGGGAGCTGCCCGTGAACTTTAAACTGATTCGAGGCCGTCAGCCCCCTGCTCGTGTAGAGCAAGACGTCGTTGAACTAGAAGAACAAGGACAAGCGCGGCTGAGACGAATGGGCTCCGTTTGGAACCAACAAGTACAGAAACTACGTTTTCAGAGTCCGACAGGACAATTCGTGGATCTCAACACCTCCAGTCTGAGCAGCTCTGGCTGCTCCTCCTGTCTCCCAGGTACCCCCTCTGGGGCGGCCGAGGCCCAGCGCCGTGACCCTTGCTGGTTCCACGGGCTCACAAGTCACCGATCACCTTGAACAAACAGCTCTCACCACTTACCAGGAAGAACATGCGCTGCTGGAGCCCCTTCCCGGAGAGCTTGCTGAGGCTGCCCAAACGGATGAATTCCTGCAGAGAAAACACACCCACGAGCTGGCTCGGAGCCTGCAAAGTCGCATCAGCGCAGACTCAACGCGATGTGAGATGCTTCCGCCCATCGTGGTCCCTTTCACGCTAAAAACCGTACCCGTCATAGCTCCTATTTACTGAACGCCGTGCTGTGCCGCCTCTAAGCTCCTTTCCTTCTGAGCAACCTGCAAGGCAGGGGCTAGCTTTGGCTCCTCCACCAGAGAAGCAGCTGGCGGTCGGAGCTCCGCTGGCCCGTGCGGTGCGCTGGTTCACACCCGGACCTATAACTCTACACTGAACCCCCAGGCCCTCAGGGCTTCCGGCTGCGAGCGGGGGACAAGGCCCCTGGATGGATACAAAGTGGCAGCCGGGGACCGGGAAGACAGATACGCCACAGGAGAGAACTGTGCATAGAGGAATCTTCTCCACGACTTAAAATCTGGTTCTCAAAAACTAGTAACTGTTCTAGGATGAAAGAGCCAGAAAGGAACTCTCCCTCCCGACTATAAACTTCTGAGGGCACAGACGATTCAGGGCCACTTCAGAAACCCTCCACAAAACTATCATTTACAAAACTGTGGTAAAATACACATAAAACTTACCCTGCATGACCTTTAGTGCATCCATCAATACCATCTAGGTCCAGAACTTTCCATCACCCAAACCATTAAGCAGTCAGTCCCCATTTCTCACTCCCCGTTCCCGCCTCCCCAGCACCTGGCAACCACCAATCTGTTTTCTGTCTCTGTGGATTTGTCTATTTCATATAAGTCCAACATGTAATATGTAGCTTTTTGTGTCTGGCCTATTTCACTTAGCACAATGTTTTCAAGGTTCGTCCATGCTGTGGCACGTGTCAGAAATTCGTTCCTCTCTGGGGCTGAATATTCCACTGCATGGATGGGGCACACCTTGTTTACCCACTTAGGCTGTTGATGGGTATTTGAGTTGCTTCCCCTTCTGGCTACTCTGAACAGTGCTGCTGTGGACGTGCATGTTCAAGTTTTTGTTTGAACACCTATTTTCAGTTCTTCTGGGTATAGAGCCAGGAGTGGAATTGCTGGGTCATGAGGAAATTCTATGGTTCACTTATTAAGGAACCGCCAAACTGTGTGTCCACAGAGCTGCTTTTAAAACACAGCTGCAAGTTCGTTGACATTCTTCCCACAGAGGCTGGTCTCTGTCCCCTTCCCTTAGATGTGGGTAGACTGGTGACCAATTTGACAAATAGAGTATGGAAGTGATGCTGTGTGACCTGTGAGACCGGGTCATAAAACTACACACAGCCTCTGCTCTGTCCCTGGGAACACTTGCTCTGGGAACCCTAAACTGCACATTAAGCAGTGAGACCACCCTGAACCCACGCTGGGGAGGCCCCTCGTGGGCTCTCAGGTGCACGGTCCCAGCTGAGCCCAGGCTCCAGCCGTCTGCCAAGTGTAAGCCTTGGCCCCTCCAGGTCAGCCCAGCTGGGACCTCTGTCAATGCCCTAGAGAAAGAAGAATCACCTGGCTGAGTCCTGCCCCATTCCCAACTCACAAAACCGTGACATATACTAAAAGGTTGTCTTCAGTCACTAAGTATTGGGGCTGTTTGTTACCTAGTTTTCCTGTGACCTCGGTAGCCAACGAGCCAAGAACAGGGACTCAACCAGTTCATTTGCATTCTATAGACTGCACAGCCTGACTCTTGCTTTGGTCCTTTATGAAATGTCAATCAAAGACAACATCTGCTGGTGATTTAACTGACATATTTTGGAGATCAACGAAGTGACACATAACAAATACTTGCTGGTCCATGGGATGGATGCTATCAGACAGCAACGGTACCGTATGAAGAAACGGTGTTTGGGGAATGCTCTCATCACTGAAGGGGATCAGAGAATGAGGAGTGGTGACCCCACTGTGCTGTCTACTCCTGTTCCCGGCTCGCATGTCCGATGTTGTTATATGTGCGTTTTCTTAACGAATCTTAGGGATGTGGGAAGGGGAAGATGGAGCTTCTGCAGAAGGGCTGTGGACTCAGATCACCGTCTCAGGGCTGGAGATGGAAAATGCCTCTTGCCCAGAACTGTTTTTTAGTTTTTAAAGAAAACCATGAAATAGGAGAAAAAGAAAAGGCTCCTAATATCCTTAAGCTCAAGCTGCTTCCTACTGGAATGAAATTCACAATATCCAGTCCTCTGCGTTTTATCCAAATGAACCTCCACTATCCTCCTGGAAGAACTCTCAGGCACAGAACTCTTAGGGGCAGAAAACACACCCTGGGGGCCTGGCTCAGGCCAGAGTGTGCTGGGGCCTTTGGCCTCTGGCGTGGGGGCGGGGGTTGCGGGGTGGGAATCCTGCCTTCCAGGACATGACCTCATCTCAGCCTGACCCTAGCGGGAGGGCAGCAGGATTATGCCCGAAAGCTGGGTGAGGAATTAGACCGCAGGGAGCTGGAACATTAGCCGCTCCCCTTTAAATCTCAATTTTTCAAATTCCACCAGTAGATAAATCTGTCAGAGCCTTCTTTCCACTCAATAGGTTATTCGATAATTTAAAATTAAAAAAAAAAACAAAACCAAACAAAAAACCAGGGTACTTCCCTGGTGGTCCAGTGGTTAACACTTTTCCTTCCAATGCAGGGGGTGTGGGTTCGATCCCTGGTCGGGGAGCTAAGATCCCACATGCCTCATGGCCAAAAAACCCAAAAACATAAAACAGAAGTAATATTGTAACAAATTCAATAAAGACTTAAAAAAAAAGAAAGAGAATCAATTAGCCTCCGTGTGTGGAACAGCCCATCTTAGAACTCGCCCCTCTGAGGCTCTTAGATCCCTCCTTTCCATTTCAGTCAGGGCTGACTTTGAAACAGTGAGTGGCCGAGAAGCAGGCAGATGAACATAAGAATATGCAGCTAAGGTGGGTCTGCAGTGTGGAACCAGCGCCCCCCAGCGTCCTCAATAATAAAGACCTTCTTTTATTTAGCACGTGGTGTGAGCCTGACATGTGCTGTGTGCTTATATTAGCTGCATATGTGAGCCTGTAGATTCATCCCCAGTTTTCAGATAAGGAAACTGAGGAGTAAAATGAGTAAGGAACTTGCCCAGATCACCTGGTCAGTTGGTGGGTGAGAGCGCCCGTATCTGACGAAAAGCTTCTGGTGCCTTCTACAGTGCTGTGCTGGGTACTCAATGACATTATAATAAGCATAAACTTAGTCTCTTCAGGTAAGTGTAGGTGGGGGAAGAGGAAGATAATTCGTATTTATTGTGTTGGTTTTGCACATTAAATCTCATTTGATCCGTATCACCTACGACAGAGAAGGTATGACCCCCGTGTTACAGAAGGGAAGGAACGTTCCAGTAAGTGAGCCATCCCAATTCTGGTGGAGCCAGAAATTGAACCCGGGCCACCTACTCCAATCCACTGCTCTTTTCATAGCACCGTGGAAACTATTCCTCAAAATGAGTTCCTTACAAATGCTGTTTGCCATGTAGCTTGATATGCTAAATATTTCATAACATCCAAAGTTAAGAGAAAGTTACATTGATTCCACAAGGCTTTAAAGGCTTCTGCATGGATGGGTAAACGTGATTGTCGTGTACTGAGTCCCGGCAGAATTTTCTCACCAGCAGAGCTGAAGTAAATCCCAGCTTTAATTTCCACCCAGCATTTACCACATAATTCTTCTGACAACATTTTATAACTGGTATCTGGTCAGCTTTGTAATTAGGATTCCCAACAGAAAGACCCAAATACCCAAAAGATGAGGGATGTTCCCTTTTCTTCTCTGAGTTACACAGATTTAAAGTTTCCAGGGAGGCTACCTGTCAGATAAAACTAGAAGCCCCTGACCCACGGGATACGTGTCTGCACATTAAGGCAGATCAAAGAGGCTAAAATTCCCTCCTGAACCTGGATGAGGTTCAAGATAGGGGACTAGTGGAAAAAATTCCCACAGAGAGATGGGGCGAGGCACAGCGACTACCCAGTATTAATTCCTGGTCAATGACTGCTTCCTAGGAAGAGAACTGGAAAAAGGCAGGCTACCCTGTATTTTTCAAATGCCCACTGGCGTGGAGAGAGTGTGTTTGAACAGCGAGGCCCTATTTTATTGTGAATGACCTACATGTCATGCACATGGGCAAGTCAAGGTTAATAGCATAAGGGAACTTGCATCCCTCCCAGAATCATGTTCTGGCTAAAATGTTATTTTAATTCCAAATTCAAATTACATTATGCAAACTGCATCTTTTTTGGGGGCGGGCACAACACATGGCATGTGGGATCTCAGTTCCCCAACCAGGGATCGAACCTGTGTCCCCTGCAGTGAAAGCACTGCAGTGAAAGCCTTAACCACTGGACCACCAGGGAAGTCCCTGTAAATTGCATCTTTAAAAAAATACTTTTCTTACATGGGAATTTATTGCCTGCTTTCATGCACTAGCGTTTTCTCTGCTTTCTATCGCCATTTTACCCAATTCTTAAAAATTTTCTTTTTATCTTCTGTTTTTATTTACCTAAATTTAAAAAAATAAAATGAGCAATCTCAAATCTGCTCAGAATATGGTGGGGGAAAAATGAACGGATCAACCAGTAAGGAGAGAAAGCAGCATATGAGGTGGAAGGATTGACTGATCTCCTTCTAACACAGAATTTTTGAATTGACACTGTAATGTTCAAGGCATTTTCCCAATTGTCCCCCAGGGGGGAAGGAAGCCACTTCAGAAGGAGGATATTTTAACTTGGGAGTGTCCATATTCAAAAGGTTCAAATGTAAGTCATTTAAATGTTGTCTTTCTGGCTTTACCTCCAAAGCATACGGAGAGCACAGCTGCTTACCCTTCCTGGAATCACAAGATTGTCAACGCCAATCAAATCTTTCTTGAGTTCATGCAGCTTCTGGAAATTCTCCATCTTGATCATCGTACCGTGAAGCTGGGCCACCATTTCCGTGATCTCTGCCAAAGCAGCTAAGGAAGGAAACGGACACAAAAGCTGCAGCATTCATGGCAGACGTGGGTCATTTTTCCCCCAATATCTTTAAGATCAGTTCTCCAGGGTAATATCCTCCTGTAGCTGAACTATAACAAAGCCATGCTTCTAGGGAAGACACTGCTAATTCTCAATAATAAAAATTGAGGGATTTACTTTATGTATCGATTGGCTTTGCTTTAGTTTCCCCAAAGCCATCTTGAAAATATCAATGCCCCCTTCAAGCTTGGTGGTGTACAGCTGTCCTTCAGTTAGAATCACTTGTTGGCATAAAGGGGCAGCAGCAAGGGAATAAGAGTGCCTGGAATTCTGTCCCGGGGCAGAGATTTCCCTCCCTTCCCTGTTACCAGGAAAGAACAGAGCAGAGAGAGCACAGAAAAGCCACAGAAAAATCTAGGGCAAAGGAGGGATCTTTCTGGCAAAGGGTCTAACTGGTAGTGCAGCACTTTTGGGTAATGAACATTCCAACACACCCCGGTTCTTCCTTCTGCAGACATTTATAGTGTTTATAAAATGGTTGTAAAGAACAGCTGCAAACTAAATTTTCCAATGTGGGCACGTCTCCCCTATACCAACGGGCATCCAATATGGAAAAGGAGCTGGTGCCCTGTTAGCACGGGTTTGGGTGGCAGGCACATCCATGGTAGCTGAGCATTTTGGTCTGTTTGTCAAGGGAAAGCAACAAACATTTGTCCACTGAACTTCGATCTTCAGGACAGTAAACACCGCCTCCCCCCCACCCCCAGCACCTCAACTGCGGCAGGAAGCATTCCTTGTTTTTGGCCGTCTCCCTGGGGATGCAAACGAAATGCTTCCTGGCTTCTTATCACAGAATGCTTCTTGTCTCAGCCATAGTGACAAACCCAGAGCTTGCTCCGTCTTTAGACATGACCAGCCGATTTAGTCCAACAAACAATTCCCGGGCACTGAATGTTTAGTGCGGTGGGCGCGCAGAAGCTCTAAGAGGAAAACGGACGGCAGCCTGGCCCCAGACGCATTCCAGAACAGCTCTTGGTTCTCTGCATCCCTCACGTTCAGGAAATCTACGTTCAGATATTCCTCGATTTGCCCAGTCTTTCTACAATGATGCCACCTTACGTTTTCAGCTTAGGGAACAGACATTTTTGCCATTTAATTGTGAAGAACAGACTTTTCTCAATAGAGACTGTTTAGCATAATAGTAAAATGCAAAACTAGGCAAGGTGGCCTGAGAATAGCACGTGCAAAACTAGAGACATCCCTCTCCCTCGCCCTCACGTCCCTCTCCCTCGCCCTCACGGGTAAGAGATCTACGCAGGTCTGAGTCCTGGGAGCTGGGAAGGGCCCTAGGTCATCTCACCCAGGCACAGCCAAGCGGGACTGCCAATATGGCAGGACAAGGCAGATGGGGGGTGGGGAGGGTCACCCAGCCTTGAGGGTGAGGCACAGATTAAGCCTTAAAAGAGGACTGTGCCAGGGAAAGGACTAGGAGGTGGTGGCAAGGAGTCCCAGCAGAAGGAACAGAATATACTAAGGCACAAGGCAGGGGGCAGCATGGTCTGTTTCAAAGACTGCTGCCAACTAAAGCAAGCCAAAACTGCGCCTTGAGCCATTTCTGTTGCCCTTCCGTGAGCTGCCCATGTCTTAACTACTCTGACACATCTTTTCTTTGGTTGTCTTTCTAAAAACTAAGATTGAGTTTATAATACTTTAGGCAAGAGACACTGGTCTTGACATACTACTGGGTGTGCGAATTCCTGTTATCTGTCAAGAGCCACCTGCGGAGGGTGCATTCTGTGCATGGACTGGCTGCAGAGTGCAGGGGGCCCAGCAACAGGCCTCAGGGCCTGGCCCCCAAGGGGCTGCAGGTCCAAGCCAGGGAGCGTGGACAGTAACAGACCACATGCAACGCGAGGCAGAGGACACAGGTTCAGAAAGACGACGCGTGGCCCAGTGGGAAAAGCATGGTCTGGAATGCCAGCTCTGCTCTCTTGCCAGCTGAGTGACACTCACAAGTCCTTCACCCCCTCTGAGCCTCAGTATTCTTATCTATAAAATGGGATAACAACAGTTCTCTCATGGGGTTGTTAAAGGATTAAAGGTGTTAGCGTAAGAAAGATACCTGGCAGAGTACCTGGCCCAGGTGCTGAGCGAGGAACAGTGAGTAATATCATCATGAGCCAGTAGGGAGGGTAGGATGGTCGAGAACATGGGTTCTGGGTTTAGGCTACATGTCCTTTACTTTCCAGCTGTGTGACTCTGGGCAGGTTCCTTAACTTCTCTGGTCTCAGTAGCCCCCATATGTAAAATGAGCTCACCACTGTCTCATAGGCTTCTCGTTAAGACTGAGAGTTAACACAGGTGAAATGCTTATTGGGGGACCTTAAAAACGCCCCACAGCAATGAGGAACAGTGTTTATTACCAGCCGTTTTCTGTGGCCCATCCAAGGGGAGGTGATGAGTTTCCACCATGGAGGTAGAGGAAAGCTTCCTGTAAGGGGCTGACTCTAAGTGGAGCTTCTCCAGGGTTCTGTGCACTAAACCAGGCAGGATGGAAGGAGAAAATGCATGCAAGAGGGGATGGAAAAGAGAAGCCATGGTGATCACTACCGCCTTCTTTACGTGAAAGACCAAAAGGGGACAGAAAATATTTGACCAGGTCCTAAAAAGCGCATCTGCCCCTGTTGGGACACAGTATCCCCGAGACACCCCGCCCCCCCAAGCACTCACCTCGGCAGTCCCTGAAGTCGGTGTGGCTGGGCGGGTGGTGCTTGCACAGCCGCTCCAGGACCTGCTTGTAGTGCATAAGCCGGTGCAGCGGGCGCAGGAGGAAGGTGTTGAGCGACAGGTAGCACACCTTCTGCAGCTCGAAGTCTCGGCACAAGCTCTCCAGCCGCCGGGAGCCCCGGATGCCGGTCTCCAGCGCCTCCAGAGCCTCGCTGTGCTTCCACAGATGCGCCGCCAGTTGCTGGTGGGCGAGACACGGGAGCGGGTGGGGCAGGGAGCCGGGGAGACAAAAGGGGGGAGGGGGAGGGGGAGGGGCAGAGTCCTGCTCAGCCACATGGTCCACCCATTTTAACACTCAAAAGAGATCACCTTCGCTTTCATTACTTCATTCCATTTACTTAATTTCATGTTTTTAATATTTCACTATTTAACTTCTCAGGATGGAATAAAACGCTCTATTAAAGCATTGCGCAGTTTAAAATACGCAGGGATTATAAAATATTTGAGATGTATATATAACATTAGAGGTATACATGTCCTTTTAAAAGAAGACCGGCAAAACGGAGGGGAAATAGAACAATGGGAGCTCCTCCAGGGGGCTTGGGGTTTTCTCCTAAACATCAAAAAACGACAAATAGGCCAGGGCCACTGAATAAACGTCATATAGTTAAAACTACATATTTCTGTTTAACTCCCCCCCAATTTGCTCATGTAATAATTGAGCATATCCTGCTCTGCTGGATTCCGGGGAGCGGATGGGAATGAGACTCAGTCCTTCTCTACTGGGGTCTGACCGAGATCCTTTGCCTGAGCAAACTTTTGTCAGCCTCCTGAAGCTTCTCCCAGGCCAGCCTGTGCCCTTCCTCGTACAATCCCGTTTTGGTGAGAACCCGGCTAAGTCAGTTCAGCCAGGACCCTCCACCCTGGATACCTGGTCACCCTTGACATTGGGGTCTGCATCCCCCGCCGTCCCCAGGTGATGTCTGAGCACCCCACTTGTCTTCGGCAAAGAATCCTGTTAAGTCGGTCCAGCCAGAGTCCCCGCCTCACGACTGTGATGTTTCGTCACAGAAATTTCCCATCCTCTGAGTCCCGCCCTGCTCCTTGGCTGTAGATCCCCACTTGCCCCCGGTGCACTTGGAGCTGAGGCCAATCCCTCTCTCCCACTGTAAAATCCCACTGCAGTGTCCCCATACCTACGGCAACGGCCCTGAATAAAGTCTGCTCTACCGTCGTTAACAAGTGCTGTTGAATATCGCTCTCCTTGAACAGGTGGTGGTGGAGACAGACGCGGGGCAAGAAGCTTGACAGAGCGTTCAGGAGGAATTAACTCCCCACGCAGCTGTCGTCCTCACGTCTTACCCCATCAGTATTTCCCAGAGGTGGGCTCACTACCCGTGTGCTGCTAACTCCCATATGTGGATTCCCCATCCCGGCACCTCCATTCCCACGCTCCGCAAAGAGCGGGAACCGCAGTGAGTCCAGACACCAACCCGATACCCCCTGCGGCAACTGAGGCTGCCCCGTGATCCTCTAACCCCAGGATGGGTGCCGTCACCAACCGCCTACTCAGGACAGAAAACCTGGATAAGATTCCAGATCCCCTCATTTTCTGAAGCCTTCACCAAGTCCCGCCAACTCTACCTCCTAAAAACAGCAAGCCTGTTCCTGGCTTCACCCCATGGTCACTGCCCTTGTGTTGGCCACTGCAATGGTGTCTCCATCGGGGTCTCTGTCTCCACTCCTGACACCTGACTTTCGAGTGCCACCAAAAGGAACTTACACCAATGCAAATGGGCACATCGTCTCTTGCTTGGAATGCGACAAGAACGTCCACCCTCTCAGGACAAACTCCAGAGTTGTCGTTAGGGCACACGGGGCCCTTAGCATGTAACCCCTTCTGCCTCTCCATCATGGCCTCTTGCTACTCGCTCTGGACACCCATTGAACAACCTGCCCTTGAATGTGCCAGGCCCTGGCACCCAGAACCTTGGCACAGGGCACTCTGCTCCTAAGACACGCCCCCCTCAGCCCCCCCCACCTCCGTCCTTCAGGGTCAGCTCTGGGGCCTTCCCTGCTCTCTCTTTCCTCCTGGGCTTATTGTCCATCTTAGCCTTTATCACGTGGTCTCCCTGCTGACTTTATTTTGTGACTTTAAAAAAACATATATAGATTCATAGGAAGTTGCAAAGACAAGTACGGGGGGCGGGGTCCTACGTACCCTTCAGCCGGCTTCCCCTAACGCTCACATCTTGCCTAACTACAGCACAATATCCCAACCAGGACGTTGACACTGGGACAAACCAGAGTTTATTTGAATTCTGCCAGTTATACCCGCCCTCACGTGTGTGTGTGCATGTGCACATGTAAGTATGTGGCATGGGTGTGCGTGCGTGTAGCTCTATGCAGTGTTTTCACACGTGAACTCCCTTATTTGAGAGAGGGCGTCTGTCCTGTCACTACATCCTTGGGGCCTGATATACACCATAGGTGCTCCACAGATGTCTGCTGCCTGCATGCATTAATGAGCAAACGAACCAATGCATGCACCCCGCTCAGAAAGGGGTCTTGCAAGGCCCCGAGTGCCTGGAGAGGTGGAGTCAAGGTCATTGGAGCACAGAGTAGAATGTGAAGGACGGGAGGTGGAAGGTGAAAGATCATCTAGGGAAGGCTTCCTCGGTCAGGTTTAGAGCTTGGACTGTATTCTCTAAACCACAGAGAGACCAGGTGGGTTTGAAGCCTAGTCGGTCTACGATATCAATGGTGGTTGGGGAGGACGGGTGGACGAGAGGCAGCTGGTGAGTCAGCTGGGAAAGAGAACTGAGAGGCGATGGGAGGGAAGCGGGAGGGTGAAGGAGGAGAGGGGGCAGGCGGTAGAAGCTCAGGAAGACAGGGCCCGGGAGGGAGGGTCACAGCCTGACCGGCAGGGGAGGGGTCCAGGTAAAAGGCGAGGGCTCCTTGGCCTGCGTGGACTGTGAAATGCCTTTGGGCATCTGGGCAGATGTTTCCAGTTGAAAGTTCACAGCCCGGGCTAGAGATCATCATCTGGATAGCCTCTGACTTTTAGGCAGGGATTGGAGCCCCTGGCCGGCTCCCTCGGTCCCGTGCGGAGAGTCTGGGGACAGCTGCAGGGTCGATGTCAGCATCCCTGCTGAGCCCCTGAACATGTGCAGGTAAACGCACAGGTGGGGGGATGAGCGGGAAAGACACTGCAAGACACCCGAAGCATTCTGGACAAAAGTGCCAACCTGGGCTTCTACATGTCCAGAACCTTCTGCTGTTCCCCTCCACCCTTCATAAAAATTCTTTAAAACCGACAATAACAACCACAATAAAAAAACGACCCAATTTCTCCAAAAGGCTGCCAGCGGCTCTCCGAGCCTCTCCATCTATTTCTATTCTGCCTGCAGAGTTCATGCTATAAATGCTGGTGGCACTGGCACAATAATTAAAACGCTAGCACAGCCGAGGGTTAGCCGACTACGTGCAAAAATGCCAGCTCACTAGACTGACGGGGAAAGAATTGCTCTGGGCGGAAATCAGGTCTATTTTTAGGAGGGCTTAGGTGCTAGGTGACCAGAGAGGAGGACGGATGTCTACCGTAGGGCACCCTTCCGCCAGAGGGACACGAGGGGAGATGGCAAACAGGAGAACTCTGGGGCTGTCCCAAGGGGGCGGGGACCGAGCTGGCAGGTGTCTGCCACTGCCCCGAGGTCCATGGAGGAGCCCAAGCCTCAGCTAAGAGCCCCCATCCCAGGCAGGCAGAAGGCAGCACCATGAGAAAAGGTAAAAACCAAACTGGGCCAAGAAAAAAAGTGCAGAACGTGGGGAGAGCTTCCTATGAGGAGAGTCAGGAAGTACAACAGTAACAGAAACGTGTTATAGAAGAGAGAAAAAAGGCTATTTTTATCAAGCGAGAAAAGCCAGTCTGAAAAGGCTACACTGGGTGAGTCCAACTATATAACATTCTGGAAAAGACTATGGAGACGGTAAAAGATGAGTGGTCTGCAGGGGCTGGGGGAGGGAAGGGATGACGGGTGGAGCATGGAGGGTTTTTAGGGCAGTGACACCGTCCTGTGTGATGCTGTCACGGTGGGTTAGTGACGTTACGCCCTTAGCGAAACCCATGGAATGTAAGACACGAAGAGTGAACCCGAATGTCAACTATGGATCTAGTTAATAATAATATATCAATACTGGCTCATCGGTTGTAACAACTACCCCACACCAGGGCAAGATGTTAATACTAGGGGACAGAGACTGTGTGTGTGTGTGTGTGTGTGTGTGTGTGTGTGTGTGTGTGTGTGTGTGTGTGTGTGTGTGTGTGTGTGTGTGTGTGTGTGTGTGTGTGTGTGTGTGTGTGTGTGTGTGTGTGTGTGTGTGTGTGTGTGTGTGTCGAGAATATGGAACCTCCGTGTGAGTTTTCTGCTCAATTTTTCTGTAAACCGAAAATTGCTCTAAAAAATAAAATAATAATAAACACCATGGAAAGTGAAAAGATGTCTGTTACTGTTCCATCTGAGTTTTGTATATCCACCTTACTTAGGGCATTAAAAATACTAGTGTCATGGAACACTTCAGATGACTCTTCGCTTTTTTTCATATAGGATTCTGCAGTCCTGCTGGCTTCCGTGGCCTCTCTCTGATACAGCCCAAAGCGGGGAGTGTTGCTTTTTGAACACCAGGAAAACGCGAGCAATAGGCTCCAGGTCTGTTAAATAATATCTTGAACTTGTTAAGAGCAAGAGGAAACCCCTCGTAGTTTCAGATCCTCTCTTTTCTGCATCCCCTTGCCCCGTTCCTCTGCCTCCACTGTCCTATCTCAGGAGACACGATTCTAAGAGGAACAAGTCGAACACGAACAACTTAGATTCTTAGGAGTTAATTCAAACCTTAACAATAACTTTTATTCTATGAGTGCCTTAGACGTTATAGGTGCTCAGCTAGTATGCATGGCCTGTGGGTGGACACACAGACGGATGGCTGGATGGGCTGCACGGTGGCAGTACAAGCAACCCGCCCTCTTTGGGGGGTTACAAGCTTGCTCTTAGTCATTAGTTAAGGTTATTAGGAAGGCTCTGTGGGTGGTTGAGATATAGAAAGATTGCTTTAAAATGCAAATATAGATGTATTTGTATTCAAAAGATAAATTATGTGAATTAAAACATTCCATATTAAAGGAATGATTCACGTATTAAAATGAAAAGGCAAAAATGAAAATTTCACATGTAAGAGGTGGGGCAGATTTCAAACACGAGGCAGAATATTGGTTCACTGTGTACTGACTTCTCTGGGGAGACTTTCGCTCTTTTGGATCATTGTAGATACTGCTGGATGGTTAAAAATATATTCACCTTATAAACCAACTGAAAGCCACAGAATTGACTGGAATTCCGACACAGCTCCGAATCCAATATCTTTGTCACACCGCAAGAAGTCAAAACAACTGACTAAAAGTGAAATGCTCAGTCAACCAATGTTTTGTCTACATAATTTTTAAAAACAAGTTTCGAATGACTTAGTCACAGAAAATACCTGGTGTTTTGGTTACGACACAGAGCTCTGGAAGAGGAAAAGCACTGAAAGTGCTTCCCCCAAAGTGGCTGGATCTTTCTTTATGCTTCCAAATAAAACTACCTAGAGGAGACGGAAGAGTTTCCCCCGGGGCTGTGCTCCATGCAGACTCGAATCAGGCCACGTGCTCACGGGCCAGGATCACAAACAAGGCCTCTGGCAGCCTCAGCGTTACTCTCCCTGGGGAACTCTCTCTCCCAAATCCCCGAGCAGCTCACCTTCATGCCCTGAATGTTCTTCAGCAACACATCTCCAATTCTTTGGTAATCTCCTCTGATGTGAGCATTCGAGCGGCCTTCCCTGCGAGCAAAGCATTGGAAACCACAGTGTTAGCAGTGAAAACATGACCGGAAAGTGTGCCAGCCCCAGATGACAAAGTATCAACATTTATGTCTTCCTTTCCAATCACCTATTTGTACCTCTCCCTTCTGTGTGTGTCACAGAACGTTAGTGCCAGAAGGAGACTCTGAAATTACCCCAGTCATTCTGCAGACAAAGAATTCCACCTGTGCTTTGAAAGAGATACGGAAGAGCCATTTTCTGTTCATTTTAATTTGGTCTCATTTTACATTCCTTTTCCCATCCCCACTTGGGTGATTTTCTCAGCATTAGAAGAGCGTGGAGATGACTTGCAGTAACAAGCTCATGACACTGATTCTTCCTTACAGATTGTGACTAACAGACACTTGTAAGAAGCAAGACTTAGCCTCAACGTCAAGGTTTCGGCTCTCAAGAGCCCTTAGTCTGATACAGACAAAGGGCTGTGTGAAAAGCCCTTGGGAAGAGAAAAATGTAATTGAGGAAGTGCAGGAGACCCATGCACGGAGGTAGGTATGGGGAGAATGACCCAGAAGAGGGCAAGATGGGAGTCCCAGGTTCAGAGACAGGTCAGGGGTCCCCTAGATACCCTGGGTGGTGGATGACAAAGGTGTGGGCACTTTTTTTGTTGTTTTTTTTTTACCTTTACTGGAGTATAACTGCTTTACAGTGTTGTGTTAGTTTCTATTTGTTACTGTACAACAAGGTGAATCAGCCATATGTATACATGTATCCCCATAACCCCTCCCTCTTGGGTCTCCCTCCCTCCCTCCCTATCCCACCCCTCCAGGCGGTCACAAAGCGCTGAGCTGATCTCCCTGTGCTATGCAGCTGCTTCCCACTAGCTATCTGTTTTACATTTGGTAGTGTATATATGTCCGTGCCACTCTCTCACTTCATCCCAACTTCCCCTTCACCCCCTTGTGTCCCCGAGTCCATTCTCTACGTCTGTGTCTTTATTCCTGCCACTAGGTTCATCAGCACCGTTTTTTTAGATTCCAAAAATGTGCGTTAGGATACGTTATTTTTCTCTTTCTGACTTACTTCACTCTGTATGACAGACTCTAGGTCCATCCCCCTCACTACAAGTAACTCAATTTCGTTCCTTTTTATGGCTGAGTAATATTCCGTTGTATATATGTGCCACGCTTTCTTTATCCATTCATCTGTTGATGGGCATTTATGTTGCTTCCATGTCCTGGCTATTGTAAATAGTGCTGCAATGAACATTGTGGTACATGTATCGTTTTGAATTATGGTTTTCTCAGGGTATGTGGATAGGGGCACTTTTAACAGAGCATTTGGGTATATATTTGTATCTCTCTGGCTCCAGGCTGTATCTGATGTTGATAATCCAGGGGCTTGAACGGCAGTGAGAAAAATAATAATAATAATGGTAGCTGGTGATTACTGAGTACTGGTTACAGTGCTGAGTGCATTACATCACTGAATCCTCGTGGCAGCACTGTGACCAGGTACCACCATCACCCCCATTAAACAGCTAAATACTGAGGCACAAAGAAAGGAAGCAACGTGTCTAATGTCAGTGGTCACGAGGTGGGAGCTTGTACCTGAGCCCAGGAGCCCAGCCCATACAACCTCTAACCGCAATAGCCGTGCACATCTGCCAGCTTACCCGCTGAATTTCCCAGAGAAAATTAAAACATGATTTTCGGGCTTCCCTAGTGGCGCAGTGGTTGAGAGTCCGCCTGCCGATGCAGGGGACACGGGTTCGTGCCCCGGTCCGGGAAGATCCCACATGCCGCGGAGTGGCTGGACCCGTGAGCTATGGCCGCTGAGCCTGCGCGTCCGGAGCCTGTGCTCCGCAATGAGAGAGGCCGCAACAGTGAGAGGCCCGCGTACCGCAAACAAACAAAAAAAACAACATGATTTTCAACGACAAACCTGGCTGATATCTTCAAACCAACTGTTCAGGAGAGCCAGAGCCAACTCAAAGGCAAAGGAAGAATCAGACTGAAAAAAGGTAAAAATCTGGGCACGGAAGTGAAAGGTACTCGGAGCGGAATAAAACACCTGCAGCCCGAGTGCGGAGGGTGATGATCTACACCCAGAGACGCCACCGCCCTACGCCTCCAGCACCGGGAGCAGCGACCCCCTCTCGGCATCTGGAGCTTCCCGGAACTGCCAGCTCAACCTCTGATGCAGCAGGGCTCTCAGGATGGGGAGAGGAAGGCAGGGAGGAAGGCACTTAAAGCAGCAGCCCGGGGGTAGAATAGTCAGGGCCCATCGGAACAGGGGGGCTGGCTCCTCCCCTAGCTCCCAGCTCCACCCCCAACCAGACAGTGACAACACCATATATTCCACTGGTTCTAACTGAGCGTACGCTGTGAATTACATCACAGGGGAGACGGGCACCCAGACCCATTAGGGAATTAAAGTTTCTCTAAAATAAAAGGAACAGACTTCCCTGGTGGTGCAGTGGTTAAGAATCCGCCTGCCGATGCAGGGGACACGGGTTCGAGCCCTGGTCCAGGAAGATCCCACATGCCGCGGAGCAACTAAGTCCGTGCGCCACACTACTGAGCCTGCGCTCTAGACCCCGCGAGCCACAACTATTGACCCCACGTGCCACAACTACTGAAGCCCATGTGCCTACAGCCCGTGCTCCGCAACAAGAGAAGCCACGGCAATGAGAAGCCCGCACACGGCAACGAAGAGTAGCCCCCGCTCGCCGCAACTAGAGAAAGCCCGCGTGCAGCAACGAAGACCCAACACAGCCATAAATAAAAATAATTTTTAAAAAAAAATAATAAAATAAAAGGAATTGAGGGTACCCATGATGCTCCCAGCCCCTGCCAGGGTCTTCTACGTCTCCCCTAGGGCTGGCTTTCTTTACCTATTGCATTCTCTTCCACCGCAACGCGGAATCCCTTAATCCTTCTGCTTCCTCTTAGCTGCCAAAACAAACAAGTTGGCTGATGGCTTTAATTACTATTCATGTCTCCTCTAATTAAAATATGGATTCTCCCCTCACCACTCCCTGAATTGGTTCTGTGCAAGTTTAGCCTTAACCTAATCCACCGGAAGCAAGCACGTATTGTCACTTCTGCTCCTGGTCACTCTCTCTTGCGTAGCTGCGCCCAAAGTCCTGGCACTCTGTTCTCCGGCTTCTGGAAGCCTCTGTCTCCAGCCCCTGGTTTCTATCTTGGTCAGATCTTCAGTCCTCTTTGCCAAGCTCTGCTGCTCTTCAGGCCACTCCTAAGATGTCTCTGTGTTGGGAATCCAGCCCTGGTTATCTTCTCTCTTTGCTTTCTACTTCTCCCTAAGCAAGCCCTTCTATTCCCCATGGTTTCAATTCACGATGCCAAATCTATGCCTCGATAACCTGGGTAATTATTTCATACCTTCGAGAGGGAACTGCATGAGTGACCCACAGGCATCTCAAACTCAAGGGATTCTGCACAGTTAGTTGCTGCCAAAACCCCATCTTTTCCTCCACTTCCTTCCTTAATGGAGTGGCTGCCCTGCGTCAGCCTCAAGCTACGAGCTTCGGTTATCCACACTGGTCCGCCTCCCTGATCCTCAGCTATCGGGGTCACATTCTCCCCCAGAATGGGCTCAGCGGAGAATGCTCAGGCGTCTGACGGGGACCAGCCTTCCCCCCGAGACAGCCCTCAGCTCGCGATCAAGTATTATTCCAGCCCGTCAGCCACAGGGTTGTAGCATCTCTGGGTTTTTGGCACATGGCTGTTAATCGAGTCACGATGGAGATGTTTAGGCCAAACTTTATTGACTTCGCTTCCTTTCTTCTTCGCCAGCTATTTATTAAAAGAAAACGTGCTGATGTTAAAACCCCAGACGCAAGGAGACCTTCCTTCCTGCATCGGCCGGTCAGCAGAACCTTATCTGTTTCTCTAAGTCTTCAGCGTCTTTACTTTCATTTTAGAAATTTCTCCGGGATAGCATCACTGGTCCCCTGTGCGCAGGGAACACCCTTATGTCAATCCACCGAGGGGGGGCAGCTCTAGGCCATGTGGTGACAACAGGCTGGGGCCCGGGAAGTTCATGCAACCAGCATAGGCAGCTCAGCCCCCTTCCTGTCCCCTCCCCATTGCAGCACACGGCAAGTACCAGCCCCGCTTGGTTCCAGAACGTGGAATCAGCCCACGGGAAAGGGGACGAGACCTGATGCTCTTGCTGCCCTGTACAGAATTACCGTCGTGTTTTACACTTCCTCTACATGTTAATGCCAGCAAATCCACAAGTCCAAAGCACTGGCTTTACTGTAAAGAGCTAAAAGGTCACTTTAGGGACTCCCCGGCGGTCCAGTGGTTTAGGCCTCTGCACTTCCAAGGCAGGGGGCGCAGATTCGATCCCTGGTTGGGGAATTAAGACCCCACATGCCGTGCGGCGCATCCAAAAACACAAAAGGTCACTTTACTGTGGAGAACATGAAAAAGTAATTATATCTCTTCCGGAAAAGCCTCTGGATGTTAACCTCACAAGAAAAGAGCCCTTGTTTGGAAGATGGGGACACACACTTGTTGTCTGGGTAATTAACCACGCGGCAACGCAGCTGAAAATTCTTTTGACAATTTTGCTTTGGAAACCCATGTACCAAGAAGCCTTCCAGATGCTACATTCTGACCTGGGCACCACGATTAATGTGCTCCCGGGAGCAACGACACGTTATCTCAGCACAAGGCTGAACACACACATACACACACCCTTACACGGAATCTGAGTCTTCCCAACCCTCCGTAAACATTTCATCGACCACTACGTGAGCCGGTCAGCAGCTCAGCAACAGGCAGACCGAAGTCTGGCCCTGCCCTCCCACCCAGAACAAAGAACCATCTCATCAGATTAAAACATGAAAGCAAACCACGCAGCCTGGAGTGGGAAGGCTGACTTTTCCAACCCGGCGCTGTGTCGGGGTGCTCGCGGACCCCAGGAAAACAGATTGAACTTTGTGACGTTTTAGGCCTCATTTGCAAAACACACATCATGCCCTGATTCTTCCTGTTCCTTGTGGCTCCTACGATTCTCAATGGGAAAAAAAAAAAAAGGCTGTGATTGTGTGTGCTTGTGTATCTATGTAAATAAAAGAATAATATGTAAATGAGCAAATGAGTAAAGACAAATTTTCCATTAAAATGTAAGGTAGGGAGGGTGACTGGGTTCAAAAAGCCAACAAATTAGCCAAAGGAACAGATTTTGATATGCGTGTGTATCTATTTATATTAGCCGCATGTAATTAATAGTTGTGGATTTCAATATTCTTTGATGACTTTCAATATCCTTTGAAATCCCTGGAGAGGAAAATCCCATTAATGTGAACATTAATTCACATCCCCACTTGTGGGGAAGGCATTTGCGCGAGAGGTGTCCCCACTGGGCCCGGGTACACGGTTTCTCTCCAGCAGTGACAGGTAAGGGATCCATCCTGTCCTTCAGTGCAGGTGGGACACGGCAGCCTCATGCTCTCCGCCTTCAGTTACACTACTGGGTTGCTTAAAGCTATGGGGGGGCGGGGTTTCTTCTCCTGAGGTTTAACACCAGGTCCTGCTTAATAAGAGGCACAAGTTACAGCCCACTCATAGGCAGGCCTGACAGCACCCAGATGAGACCCGGGTTCAGTACTGTTAACGGCCACGTATTAAAACGCAGCACAACAGAAAGGCCGTTTCAAACTCATAAGCACCTGGCGAGTGCTCTCAAGTGTTTCCCAGCAGAAACCCACCTGCGATTCAGGCAACTGGAAAAGTCATTTGTTTTTCTAAAAAAAGTAGCTTGCTCTTAAAGCCCAGTGGACTGATAACCGTCAGGAATACAGCAGATAATCCAAGAAAAATAACTCCTGCCTACGCCTGAGAACAGGCAATTTTACTCATGTGTTAAAAGGAAACAGTCACCAACCACTGCTGTCCCCGGAACCCTAGGCAGACAGTGGGAAGCTGAGTCAGGGCAGAATATAGTGGGAAGATCACAGTGTCTTTCTTGCCTTTGAAACAAAGATGAAATTTTAAATTTTAAATAAATTTATATAAAAAAAAGTGTACACACGTTCCCTCCCCCCCCCCTCCCCACGGTACACCCATGATCCGTATCTTGTTCTAACTTCCTTCCACTGTGTATTTCTTCCAAGCTGTTTTCCAGGTAGATCACGCTGCCTTGTCTCCAGTGAGTTTCACTGCTTATTTTGAGAGTAATGATTTTAAAGCCTTTTTGCACAGTCTTCTTTTTAAAACCAATGAAAATCTTCTTCAAACAAAAGCTTTTACACAAGAGAAGTAGCCCTGATCTGCCTGAAGCAGGGAGCGGAGGGGTCAGAGAACCGCCTTGGAGTCTTGCGTTTTAAATCAATGACTCTGATTTCTAAGAAAGTGGATGGTGGGGCATTCGGTCCTAATGCGAAAGGCAGACTGCGTCCACTGTCTGTCTTCCACTCAGAGTTCCTCCCCTTTACATCTCCAAAACTGTGCTGTCCAATACAGTATCCACATATGGTTATTTAAATTTTAACTTTACTTAAAATAAAATTTAAAAATTCAATTTCTCAGGCACACGAGCCCTATTTCAAGGGCTCAAGAGCCGCAGGTGGCTAATGGCTGTTGCATTGAACAACGCGGACAGAGTATCTCCATCACCACAGTTCCACTGGAGAGCACTGCTCTAGACAGAACACCAGCGAATAAGCTAACAGCTACTGCTTCTGCCTCCTGGTTCACGGGCTCCAGGGAAAGTGAGAAGTGGGGTGTGGGGCTTCCCTGGTGGCGCAGTGGTTAAGAATCCGCCTGCCAATGCAGGGGACACGGGTTCGAGCCCTGGCCCGGGAAGATCCCACACGCCGCAGAGCAACTCAGCCTGTGCGCCACAACTGCTGAGCCTGCGCTCTAGAGCTCGTGAGCCACAACTACTGAAGCCCACGTGCCACAACTACTGAATCCGGCGTGCCTAGAGCCCATGCTCCGCAACAAGAGAAGCCACTGCAATGAGAAGCCCGTGCACCGCAACGAAGAGTAGCCAGCTGGGCTTCCCTGGTGGCGCAGTGGTTGAGAGTCCTCCTGCTGATGCAGGGGACGTGGGTTCGTGCCCCGGTCCGGGAAGATCCCATGTGCCACGGAGCGGCTGGGCCCATGAGCCATGGCCGCTGAACCTGCGCGTCCGGAGCCTGTGCTCCGCAATGGGAGAGGCCACAACAGTGAGAGGCCCGCGTACCGCAAAAAAAAAAAAAAAAAAAAAAAAGAGTACCCCCGCTCGCCGCAACTAGAGAAAGCCTGCACGCAGCAATGAAGACCCAACGCAGTCAAAAAATAAAAACAAGTTATAAAGTAAATCTATATAAAAAAAAAAGAAGTGGGGTGTGGTCCTCCCTAACTTTACACTGAACAACTTCTGGCAAGGCACTTCCCTTTCAGAGCCTTATTTTCCATAGGCATAGAGATGGGGGTAGGCCCACCATCCTGTTTGGATTGTCAAAGGAGACAATTTAAGGGAAAATGCTTTGAAAGATACTGTAGACGTGCAAGGTGTTTTACTTTACATATCTATGGTCCTTTTTTTTTTTTTTTTTAACACCTCTAGAATACTGACGGTTTCGGTTCTGGAAAAGGGTCAGATGCCCAATGGTCTCTTGGCATGAGTAGAAAACAGAACAGGAGCTCTGGAGCTCTGCCCGGGCTCTGCTTCCAGGTCTTTTCAGCTGCTGCTGGCTGCCTCCTCGGTGCAGGGCACAGGGAGAGATGTAACTGGAACACGAGCTCTCAAAGCACGGGAACTGTGGCCTGTTTGGTTCACTGAACGCTGAGAACGGTGCCTAATACACAGTAAGGGCACAGTAAATATTTGCTGAACAAACAAAAGTGACCATCTTGCCGTAAAAACTCTAGAATTAGAAAAAATTCAAATCCATCTTCTCAGACTCTAGACCCAAAGGCGATACTTCTGCAGACAAAGTCACCATAGGGCGAGCGTTGACCAGATGCCACGAGCTTCCTGCCACTTTCGAGAGGAGGACAAATACCACTGGAGAGTGCTCGGGGCAGAAGGGTCAGCGGTGCTGATCTCCCGGAGCCAGAGCGGGAAGGAAGGACACAATTCTGGAGACCAGGGTGCTGAATGGGGCTCTGCCGGCTTCTGCCATGTGGCCAAGGGCGGGCCGTGCTCTCAAGCTCTCCTCTGAAGAATGAGGAGTCATGGCAGACGCTGTCCCAGCCCCCTTCCAGGTGTTTAAAACCCTGTGCTTCGACAACACAGCTTCAAAGACGCCAACGACGGGTCAGCTCAGACCTAAGTCCAAGTCATGCCTCTGTCACTTAAGAGCTGTGTGGCCATGAGCAAGGTGTCTGACCTCTCTGAGCCTCATTTTCCCAATCATAAAATGGGAAAAACAACACCTACACCCGGGGAAATTCTTTTTCACCAAGAATCGGCAAGCTGCTTCTGTAAAGAGCCAGAGAGTAAGTACTGTAGGCTTTGCAGGCCATCCGAGCTCTGTCCCAACTACTCAACTCTGCTGATGGCGCACCAAAGCAGCCGCAGACGACAGGGAAAAGGACGGGCACAGCTGTGTTCTAAATAAAACTTTACTAACACACACAGGGGGCAGAGCAGATCTGGCCACAGGCTGTAGTTTGCCAACCCCTGATTCTGAAGATCAAGTGGGAAAAGCAGAGTGGTCATTCTAGTTTGACTCATAATGCCAACCTGGCAATGGTATAAGGTACCTGAAGAGTCTGCATGTAACAAGTGCTCACTAATGGAAGTTTATTATTAATATTATGCCACAAACACTGCACTGTGAATACTGGTTTTCTAAGTGTAAGAGCACTGCCCATCCTCATCCGTCAGGCCTCCTTCTGCTTCGGGTCTTTGAAACATAACAACAGACAAATTTAATAACCTACAAGATCTACCCCGGAGGAAACCAAGCCATTTTCAGGAATTTGATTTGTATTTTGAGCACCTACTGTGTGGTGGTCCTTGTGTTTGGTGTCATGAGTACTATTCATTCTTTTGTGTTTAAATACGACTTTTAAAGCTTACACTCCATTTACAGTTATTACAAAACATTTGGCTATATTCCCCGTGTTATACAATACATCCCTGTAGCCTATCTTACACCCCATAGTTTGTACCTCCCAATGCTGTGAAAAAGTACTTTCTGTGATGATGGAAATGTCTTTCATGTCTGCTGTCCAATACGTAGCCACCAGCCGCATGGGACTCATAGCCCTTGAGATGTGACTCGTGTTACCGAGAAACTGAATTTTTAATTTAAATTATTTTAAACAAACCGCTCCAAGTGGCTAGTGGCGACCGCACGGGACAGTGCAGCTTTAGATGTCCTCGTTTATCCTTGTCTTACATTGTTTTCCGTTTGTGAACTGTCTCAGAATCCGTGGGGAAGATGAGGCATAAAAGGATTTAAAACCACAACAAAAAATGAGTCTTAGCAAGAGCTGTGATGCAGTTTACCAACGAGAAGTCATACATGTGTTCAGACAGGCAAATACCACCCGAGTTCCACCCTAGTCTAAGGGACACAGGAATAGCTCCCCCGCCTCCCCCGAGGAGACGACCGTCTCGGCAGATGCTAAGACGTGCGCGTCAGCAGCTGAGCTTCCAGGTGAACCGTGAGGGGCGGGCGACCAGTAACTGTCTCGGGAAGTCAGAGGAGGAGAGCCGGAGGTTAGCGGGGAAGGAGGGAGGGAGGAATCACGGCGTCTGAACCGGGCTAAGTCAATTTTACAGGTGGAAAAATCAATGCAGTTAATCGACTTTGCTGGATTCAAGAGTGACTCAGGATTCCTGACATGAGGGGTCATCACCCTAACTTCCTGCTCATGACAAAAACTCACGACGGCTGGAACGCTGGGAGCACGTCAAGGCTGCGAGGCAGTGGGATTCCACATCAGACAAGAACGTTCCAAGAGACAAGGCACCGCAGCTGATTTTATTCTCAAAGAGTAAAGCTGTCATTGCCAGCACTAAGTGCACCATGGCGAAGACAGGAGCCCGCCGCCCGTAAGAATTATCCAGCCATGAAGAAAGCGTGTGGGGCGCGAATGATTACTCCGTGAGACAATTACAGGCGTTCTCCGCAGTCAACCTTTACAAATATTTTGATCTTGGGCAACAACAAAATATCATAGAAATCAGAGCCTTTCCTTACGTGGATGTGGGAAACGGTCCATCAACATCAACTTTGGGGGGAACCAAAGCGTTCATTTCACATAAACTACCTGCAGGGGCAAAGCCAGCCAGTGGTGCACGGTGTGGCAGGAACCAGCAGCCACTGGCGACCTCTCCAAAGCATGGTGGCCAGGGTCCGGTCCATCCTCGGTGATCCAGAGATGAAGCGTGGGGGGCAGACTCTCCGGGTTCAAGGGAGGGGAGGGGGAGGCATGTGCACGTGTGTTTCTCTGGGTTGAAAGCGGGGGGAGGCATGCGCACGTGTGTGGTACAGGCTCGTGCTCCTGCCTCAACCACAAGAGGATGCTACCCCTCTCGAGAGAGGATGCTGTGCGAAACTGCTCTGACGGAAGGGCGAGCTAGCTGCCTTTGGGAGTGGTGGCCACTGCAGCCCCCAGGGGCTGGTAAGAAGAACAGGGTCTCTGCGCACCCTGCTTACAGGACCCTCAGGCGTACAGGCTCATGACAACAGGCTGTCCGGTCACAGGGCTCCTTTCTGCATTTCCCATGATGATCCCAAGTTCAAACACAGGTCAGAGAAGGCAGTGTGTTAATTAACATCAAAGGTCTCCACCTCAGAATCAAAGCACAGCACCTGACCAGCTGGGATGATCGCTCACCACACCCCTCAGAGGGTCACTTAAGAAAGGTAAAAAAGCCCGTTTTTACTTCCCTACCTGTTTAAAATAAAGCCCATGGACCTCACAGAGCTGTGGGGCCACGAACGGAAACTATAATGGGAGATGAAAAGAGCCTCCAAGGATGAGGAAGATGCCGAGAAGCGAGACTTGGCATTGCGAGGTCCGCCTTCAGATGAAAGGCACCTGGACAGGTAAGCCCCACCCACCCTCAACAGCGTTCTGAATCAGTAAGATGACAAGAGCTGAGCTCTCAGCTTAGGTACCATTTTAGCTTTAAACGGAGGTCTTATGTTCAATTTAACCCGTCCAGGCCTGGCTGCGAAGGCTGACTGGGTCAGAATGGAGGCAATTCAATCAGCAGACGCACCTGCCACCCTCCGTGAGGTTCCAGTAAGTTAATTCAGGGAAGCACTTGGCAGTGCCCACAGAGAACCCACAGGCGTGGTGGCCCTCATGTGCAAGGCACTGTTTTGAAGGCTCTGGTCTTATCCTGCCCTGGATTCCCTGTGACTTTCCTTTTGCTATTTTGAAAAAGTTGTGGCTATATATATACAACCTAGCATTTCCCTTCAAAACTATTTTTTAGGTGTACAGTTCAGTGGCACCAAGTACAGTCACATTGCGGTGCAACCACCAGCACCAGGCTTCTCTAGAACTTTTTCATCTTTCCAAACTGAGATTCCATATCCCCTGAACACTAACTCCCCATTTCCCTCTACCCAGCCCCTGGCAGCCACCATTCTCTTTTCCATCTCCATGAATTGACTACTCTAGGTGCTTCCCAGAATTGGAATCATGTAGTATTTGTCCTGGCTTTTACTTCACTTAGTATAATGCCTTTAAGGTTCATCCACGTCGTAGCAGGTGTCAGACTGTCCTTCCTTCTAAAGGCTGAATAATATTCCATCGCATAGATCGACCACATTGGGTTTATCCATTCACATGTCAGTGGCCATCAGGTTGTTTCATCAGGTTGTTTTGGCTATTGTGAATAATGCTATTACGAACACGGATGCATGAGTTATCTGTTTTGAGTTCTTTCTTTCAAATCTTTTGAGTAGATACCTAAGAGTGGAACTCCTGGATCACATGGTAATTCTGTACTGACTTTTTTGAGGAATCCCTACGTTTTTCTCTCAATGATACCCAGAGCTGGTAGGATGATAAGAAAAATATTCTATTCACTTTTGTTCTATGACGGTTCACTGGTGCTTCTTTATGTAAAGATGTTCCACTTTTGGGGGCGGATACAAACGATCTTCTCACCCATTCAGTCATCTCCACTCCACTTCAAGCTCGGCCACGGTGAGACAGAACCACTCCGCCAGGGAAGCTCATCGCAGCCTGCAAGACTGCCACAGCCCCGGAAGAGGAGCCTCCTTTCCGCTCTGCGTGCACACCCGATCCCTCGTGGACACCGTCCCATCTCTCCTCCCCACAGAAGCCCCCAGCATCCTGAGGCAGCACCTGCACCCTGGGGAGCCTCAAACCATCTCTGCCCCCTGGGCCTCACTCTCCAAACCACGCTCCCCTCTGGCACCCTCCACCCCCGCCCTCTCATTCTTTCTTCAAATCTCTGGTGGCTTCTCCAGCTTCCTTTGCTGGCTCTTGCTCTGCCATAAGCCATGATTATAGAAAGGTGCCCCCCAAAGTGTATTCAACAAGATTCTGTCCCTGGCTCTTTTTTTTTTTTTTTTTTTTGCGGTACGCGGGCCCCTCACTGTTGTGGCCTCTCCCGTTGCGGAGCACAGGCTCCGGATGCGCAGGCTCAGCGGCCATGGCTCACGGGCCCAGCCGCTCCGCGGCATGTGGGATCTTCCCGGACCGGGGCACGAACCCGTGTCCCCTGCATCGGCAGGCGGACTCTCAACCACTGCGCCACCAGGGAAGCCCTCCCTGGCTCTCTTTTGTCTCAACATTCTCTTCCTTAAAGATCTGATTCTTCTTGTGGATAATTTCCACATCTACACCACTGTGTCTGATTTCTTTCCCAAGTCGGAGACTGGCGTTTCCAGCTGCCTGTACGGCTTCATTACTGACCCCTCGAAATTGATGTGCAAGCCCCTCTTCCCTCCACTTTACTTGCTTTTTCCCTTTTCTTCTTCCATGTTGCTCTTAATTTCACGACCATCCTCCCAGTCAGCCAGGCTCAAAGCTCCAGGGACTTCCCCTTAGCTTCCCCTTTGTCCCACGAGCCCTGAGACTTGGTGAATTTCCACATGGGGGTCTTTCCAGCCCTCTTGCCTGAACTTCTGCTCTCCTACCAAGCGACGACGCTACCTCAAGGTTCTTCTAAAAAAAGAAACCCAGCTGATCCTTCTTCGAAGCTGTGTGCCCACAGCCAAGGCCGAGTGCCTCCTTGCATGCCCCTCCTTGGGTCCCAGCTCCCCGCCAGCTGTCAGCCGAGTTCCGTCCCCGGCAGAACCACCAAGACGCACTGTTCCAGGGCAGGTCTGCATCCATCTCTGGGGAACGACTTGGCCAGTTTGTCCTCAGCACCTGTCAGTCATTTCAGGGCTGGAATCTGGGGTTCCTGCCCAAAGACCAAAGACCTTTAGTGGCTTTCTCTGAATGCATTTGAACAACTGAGTAAAACGTCCTTGCTTTCAAAAGGAAAAGCGTTCTGCATGTTTTCAGAAGTCACCAAACCTGTTCTGTTTCCTTGTTTTTGAAGAAACAGGGCAACTTGGGCTTGGGCTAGAACGAAAGGGTCCAGCCTCTTCTCAGGTGTGTTGACTTAGGAGCACGCACCATTTGGACAGGGGCAGGTGTGTTTACTCAGCTGGGGTCCGGTCGAATCATTTGGGAAAACTTCCTGGTAATTTTTCTGCCCTATGATTTGCCACTGCTGATGGAAGTATATGACAACCTAACTTAGGCCTGCAAAGAAAGGCATGGTGGCTGTGATATTTAAGCCCCAAATCTGGGGGACCCTGAGGTGCGCTGTAAACTTTAGACTTCTATTAACAATAATTAAAAACATTATTACTGAATAAAGTCTGGAGTTTAGTGGATAATAATGTAGTGTTAAGAGAGAAAGGGCAGGTCCAAAGTGGAGTTACTTGGGCTAAAACCAAGACCTAATACCTAACCTAACTGCAGTTACAACCTCCCCCAGGAATGTAATCCTCGCCAGTCAGTCAGGAATTTTCCAGTCAGCACCAATGAGGTCATCTGGCACGTGGGCCCTCTCAATTCCCAAACGAAGATGAGGTCACCTGCCACACAGACCCCTTCTGTCCCCCAGGTAGGTTACCTACGTCCGAAATAATGGTTTTTATTCCTTGTTTTGCCTTTCATGACCGTTCCCCTCCTGGAGCTCCTCGGAGCTCCTCTCTACTAGCTAGATGGAAGGCTGCCCGTTCATGAATCGTCTAAAAAAGCCAATCAGACCTTTAAAATTTACTCACTCAAATTTCGCTTTTTAATAGAACCAACACTGGTTCCTTAGTTTTGACGAACGTGCCCAGTGATGTAAGAAGTTGACGTCAGTAGGAGGGTAGGGGAGAGGAGTGTGCAGAAATTCTATCCTCATGGCAACTTTTCTCTAAATCTAAGATTTCGATTTATAGAAGTTTACATTAAAAAAGGGTCTGGGGACTTCCCTGGTGGTCCAGTGGGTAAGACTCCACGCTCCCAATGCAGGGGGCCTGGGTTCGATCCCTGGTCGGGGAACTAGATGCTGCATACCGCAACTAAGAGTCCGCACGCTGCAACTAAGATCTGGGGCAGCCAAAATGAATGAATGAGTGAATGGGTAAGTATTAAACAATTTTAAAAAATGGATAAAAAATATTAAAAACATAAAAAATGGTCCGTCTTCCCCACCTTTTTCTGTGTGGGACAGGACATCAAGCCCTTTACAGACACTGTCCCATTTAGTTGGTGTGATGGCCCTGTGGAGACTGCACCCCACACCTTACAGGTGAGGAAACGAGGCCGTGCAAGGCCACAGACAGCTGGATGTGGACCTCAGGTGGCGTGATGGAGGACGCAGGCACAGCCATCCCACGCCATGTGAGCCAGGCCACGTCTCCCATCGCAGAGTATCAATACACACACACACACACGCACGCGCACACACACACACACACACACACGAGTCTGTCAGTCAGTAACCCGGAGCAAACTCCTTTCTTAATAAACTCCATGTGATCCATTCTTCTCATTGAACATATTTGCTCATGGCTTGCCTCTTCTGCGTGGGCATTAATGGCCCACGTGTCCTGGCCAGTGACGCCCTCTGCCCACACTGGACATGGCCCACTCATCCACGAGAGGGCCTGGCCTTCCTTGCCCCACAAGCCTGCCTCCTCCTCTGAGACCGCGAGTCCCCAGCGGGCGAAGCCTGACACTCACCAGCTCACTCCCCCGCCCCCCTGGCTCACGCATGCCCTCATTCATTCACTCATTCAGTCACTGCTCAGAGAAGAAACCAGAGTTATGTGCCAAAGGCAAACCAAGGAATCAGAGAACCTCCAGTGTGTCACAGGCAGTCTACAACAGTTGCTTCAGGAAAGTCGTTCATCACGGTCATCTCAGGAAGCAATTTAAAATGAAAATCTCTGTGTCTGACCCCAATGTTCTAATTAAGGAGGGCCAGGTGGGGCCTGGCAGTCTGTATTTTTTCAAAACTTCCCTGGCCCATCAACCTCAGGTGACCCTGATGCCCTGCCAGCTTTGGGGTTTCGCCCAATAGATAAGTACCTTCTGGAAATGGGCAACCTCAGCTCAAGAAACCCCGAGGCAGAGGAGCTCATTACCTCATAGGGCAGCCTCTCATCACCAAGCCGCACTTACTGTGAGGAAACCCTTTTCTACACTCGGACACAAGGCGCCTCTTTGGAAAGTCACTCCTTTGTTTAAATGTTGTCCT
Source organism: Pseudorca crassidens (assembly GCF_039906515.1). Classification (NCBI taxonomy): domain Eukaryota; kingdom Metazoa; phylum Chordata; class Mammalia; order Artiodactyla; family Delphinidae; genus Pseudorca; species Pseudorca crassidens. The sequence goes on from NC_090313.1 coordinate 12,838,905, forward strand.
CTGGTACAATGAAGAGGATGCCGACGCCCCCCTTTCATACAACCAGCCTGAGAAGGGCCATCCTAGTTTCCAGAATCTTCCCCCTTTTAGGCCAAAGGCCCAAACTTGCAACAATTTTTAAAAAATGGAATGCATTCTACTCTTACCCCATCGCAAACGTGAGACTCCGAATCGGGTACGGTATTCTGACGGGGCTCAGAGCCTTCAAGTTTCAAGGGGCAACCCTTTCCCATGCTCGGGTCTCCTTCTAATGAGGCAGAGTCTACGGAAGAGGTTCTTGACCTCGGCTGCACGTTGGAATAATCACCTGGGAAGCTTTAGGAACTACTGATGCTTAGGGCCCACCTCTCAAGAGATTCTGATACAACCGTCTGGAGCTCTGCCTGGTTATCAAGATTTTTTTTTTAAAGGTTCTAGGTGATCTTAATGAGCAGCCGATATCGAGAGCTACAGATCCGACAGACGCTGATCTCTCTCTGTTATTCTATTGGCTCACACTAAACTCATTCACACTCAACCTTTTGCCCCGAGTCCCTGCCGAGCCAGGTCTTCCTCATCATGCCCTTGAGGAACTGATCAGCTGAACTTAACGGCAGGCTTTTACAACGACTCCCAATAACTGACTCTCATCAGTTTGGTGTGGGTCCACTGTTGTAAGGCTACTGAAGGTCAAGTCAACTGAGCTGCGTATGGACGATCTGCTCTCTCTTTAGCTTTGAGCTTCTGGTATCTTCATGGAAAACATGAATAAAATTGTAGATCTCTGAACGATATGCTACTGAAAATTCTATGGGAAATAAATGACAGCAGGTGCTTTTTAAGCCATTGGATATCTTTTCACAGATAAGGGCTAAAGATTTATGGTCACAGGTAAGTCCAAGAGCATGGCGTCATTCCTAGAATGAAATGTTTCATACAGCTCTCCCAAGTTCTCTGGTGGCAGTGCTAGGTAGTCAGACACGAGCAGGTCCCTGCCCCGTCCTGGATGGGGATCATCTTTCCCTCCCCCATCTGGACACTGGTGATCAGAACATGCCCAGAGGTCCTCCCTCTTGTGGTGAAGGACCACCGCTAAGTTTCCAGCCGTATCAGGACCAAGCAAGATAGAACTGCCAGAACAGGTTGGTGCAGGCGCACCAAGACCCAAAAGGTGACTCAGAGTAACAGGGCGGGGTTCGTTATGCTGTAATTATAATAAATTAGCATTGCAGTTTTTGTTCCTCCCCCCGCCCCCCCACACCGTGTTTCACTTCGGTGCTTATGGGTAAGCACCTGCGCACTAAGGGAGAAGTAATATAACCTAAAGCTGTCCATCAACTTGTCAGTCAGATGACGCAGGACACAGGGAGGGACCACTGCTCTAAAAAACCCAACCCTATCCCCACTATGGGACTGCTTCTGGTTTCCAGACAGCCCACTCTTGTCCTTTCTCAGGAGCATACTTTTGCTTTAACAAAACTCTTGCTACTTAAAACTGCTCTATGCCTCTCGTCTGAATTCTTTCCCTTGAGAGGACAAGAACCAAAGAAACGGCTGTTCTGCCAGTGACAGCAGCAGCTAGCGCAAGCCCCCATGCTGGGCTGCCAGGGTGCTGCCGGCGGAGGACATCTCCTGTGTGTGACCGCCCCAGTCTTATTCATTTATTTTATTTTTAAAAATTTACTTGTTTATTTATTTTTGGCTGCACTGGGTCTGCGTTGCTGCGCGCGGGCTTTCTCTAGTTGTGGGGGCTACTCTTCGTTGCGGTGCGCGGGCTTCTCATTGCGATGGCTTCTCTTGTTGCGGAGCACAGGCTCTAGGCGTGCGGGCTTCAGCAGCCGTGGCACGTGGGCTCAGCAGCTGTGGCACATGGGCCCTAGAGCGCAGGCTCAGTAGCTGTGGCACGTGGGCTTAGTTGCTCCGCGGCATGTGGGATCTTTCCGGACCAGGGCTTGAACCCATGTCCCCTGCATTGGCAGGCGGATTCTTAACCACTACGCCACCCGGGAAGCCGTCCCCAACCTTATTTAAATCAACTGCCATGTGGACCAAAACTGCTCTAGTGATACCATCTCAAGATGCTCTGAGCCTATAGGAAGACTATATTAATACACATCTCACTGGCCAGAAAATGAACTGTTAATTGGTTTCTCCAGAGCTGGAAGGTCTTTGACTCCATTATGAAAGCATCATTCAACTTTGTATGAATGAGGAGACGATATGGCAGAACACAATCGAAAGGCTTCCAGTAAATTTTGGGAAGGTAAAGTTAGATTTCGTAGAATTTTTTTTTTTAATTTCAAAAAGTGGTATTTCTCTTGCATTCATAGCACAGACTCTAAACTGGCATTTTCAGTCTTTCCCCATCTTCAGTTAAGCTGATTTTCTACCTGCTCTTTCTCCATCCTGGCTGTGCTCCCCTCCCGGGGGCATCTGAGTGAAGTCTCCTACTTCCTTCTATCACAGCAAAGAGAGCTGCACTTGAATTATCTCCAGGTATAAAAAACATACAAAGTCAGACGTCTGAGCACATCTGCTTCCCAACATAGGGAGCAGCTCTGCGAACCTGTTAACTGGTGCCTGAATCTCGTGCTTGGAATCACCTGGGGCAGGACCACCTCGTCCAGGGCTCCTGCAGGCCCTAACAGTCACTGAACACCCACGAGACCACTCTGAACCAAACTCACCTGTAGTGAGGATGGATACAGTAAACAGTGGGTTCCATTTCCACCCGAAACATAGCAGAAAATGTCTGCTATCATCTCCTGGCGTTTTTCAAATGTGTGTTTAGTAGATAGACAACTCCTCATGTTTCTACACACGTCTTTTTAAAAAAAAACCCCATAAGAATTTTCTATAGGGTACGTCCCTGGTGGTGCAGTGGATGAGACGCCGTGCTCCCAATGCAGGGGGCCTGGGTTCAATCCCTGGTCAGGCAACTAGATCCCACACTCTTAGTGCCACAACTAAGAGTTTGCATGCCACAACTAAGGAGCCCACCTGCTGCAACTAAGGAGCCGGTGAGCCGCAACTAGGGAGCCCTGGAGCCGAACTAAGAAGCCCGCGTGCTGCAACTAAGGAGCCCACGAGCTGCAACTAAGGCCCGGCGCAACCAAATAAATAATTTTTAGAAAAAGAATTTTCTATAAAAGACTCCACTTTAGGCCAAGGGTACGTCAGACTTTGCATTCTATAGTACAGACAATTTTTCCTGAATTTTTGCACTCACATATCAATCTTTTATATGGTATTTAATAAACAGACTTAACATTATTTTTAGCCAGCCTGCTCTTCCTGGATACTTAGATCAGTTCCAATCTTTTAATTCTGCCACGGCTCTCTTTGCCATTTGTCATTTCACATATTAGAATGTACCCTTAAGATAAATTCCTAGCAGTGGGATTCAAGGTAAAAGTGTATGTGTGTGTGTGTGGTGTATGGGGCTCTTATTTTTCTTTATAAACACCATGAAATATAATACTGAAAGCTACGTGAGACGTATAATACTTAAATGACTATAAAGCAAAAAGCACCAGTAAAATGTTACCAACACCCCTACAAGTCCCTCTGTTGCCTCTACCCTTTATAACCCTCATCATCCTTCCAGAAGAAATTACTGTATTCTGTGGTATTCATTTAATTATCATCAGAAAACATGCATTTTGAAGAACTGTAAGCCAAAGGGAAAAAGAATCCAGGATGAGCTCTAGCACATGTAGCTTTAACAGGAAATCCTGTAAGCCTGGCTTGTCTGAAGCCAGCTTCTCGCTTTATCTTAGCTCACGGGTGCTGCTTATAAGGAACGACATAAAAATAACGTGAGAAACAGAAAGAAAGAGTTGGTGATGGGAGACAGAACATGGGATTGTACTCACCACAGGGCGAGTCGTTGCTCAATTTCCTTGAGAAAATTTGTATGAAATTTGTGCAAAGGTTCAAAATTCGGGAAAATGAGACTTTTCAAGGTTTCGGGCATGGAGTCCTCTTTGCTTACTGTGCTCTGAAACCACTGGGAATAAAAAGAGGACACTCTTAGAGGCGTTAAGGTGAAGGATGAAGGTCTGCAACTCTTCAGACGTAACGCTGCAGCCCACCACGCGTGGAGGCTAAAGGGCTTTCCTGCCGCGTCTGTAGAATTTCAAGAGCACCAAGGGCTTTCAAGCTTTACTGCTTTCCCTCCTTTCATTAGGTGGGGTAAGAAGTACCCATCTCTTCGTTACCGCTTCCTGAAGTTTGTTACCAATTGACTGTGGAAGTCGGGACAAATCTCTGAAGTGGGCAGATACTGAAATCAAAACTTCCATTACGGCCAGCTCACTCGGTCATCGCCGAGTTATACCACTTCACGCCCTCTGGTTTAGTCCTTGAGAAACTTCCATCTCTGCTCCTTCGCTGAAATGCTGAGCAGGAAGATGGCTGAACCAGAGAGGTGAAGCCTCTGCCTTCACACACATGACTCATCTCGCTGACCTGAAGTCCAGGTGGGTCCCACAATGACTGCTGAGCAGCTGCCCTAGAGGCACAGACACCCAGCGATTCCAACTGACCTCCAGTGGGCTAGGCTCCTTCCCAGAATCCAGGATCGTGAAGTCATCTGCCATGCTTTGAATTTGTTTCCAAGACTGAACAGGACTGGTTAATAAAAGGCAGCCTTTCGGGTAGATTTTGCTGACATGGCTCAATTTATTGGCAAAGCTAAAACAAGGCTTCTACTTCGCCTCTGAGGTCTCCACCAGCAAACATAAAGGGCAAAACATGCAATGTTCTCCACCGGTGCAGGCAGACAGTAAAACGTTTCATTTTACATTTCTCCACTTTAGAAACTTCCTTCCTTTGCACTTAAAGATCACAGTTATAAAAGCTTTTTAGAGCATATTCCAAATTAAACATACTACTACTGCCTAATTTCTACAACCCAGAACCAAAATTCTTTTAATTGGAGTCAGAGAACCCGACATTTAATTAGATCCAGCTTGTCTCCTAACGCTGAGTATAGGCAAGATAAATTATGTCATCTAAGGCTTTAGGGGAAACGCTACACATACCGAAGTGATGACTTCGAGATCCTTCAGATACGTTCTCTCAGTGGTGGAGACTTCCTTAGCGATGAAGTACGCTTTGTCAGTTGGAAATCTCTGCAAAATCCATTAAAAGAAAGAAGACATAATCATTTGCGCCTACAGTCTCTAAGCACGTCCTGATTATAAGCAAGTCCTAACTACAGTGATACGCTGCTAACTTACGATCTTTGGTTGACTGGTATCAAGGCTAAATAAACTCTCATCTATTCTCCTTTTTTGGTGTGAGAGGAACTAGGATAGAAAATGGATTTCTATGATGAGAAAACTGCCTAGGAATGTTTCCTTCCATGTAAATACCACCCGCAGTGAAAGGCCTCGAACGAGTGTGTTAGCTGCCACTGAGGACTATTCATTCAATACTGGGCACCTGAAAAGCTAATTAATTAGGATAATGGAGTGGTGCAGGCTTCAAGGAAATGAATGAAACAGAAAGCACAGCAGCCTTTGTCCTGGGCGTCGTGGGCTGGTGCTATTGACTTTCAGGAAATGGAAGTTACATTGTTCGTGGGACCACGAAGGGTACTGATCCAAAGGGACGAGGGTTACAGCAGCTACAGCCCATTGGTTAGGCGGGCAGGCAGCACTGCCCTAGAGCAGGTCTGCCACTGGTTTTGCTTCTCTTTAACCAACAATTAAAAGGAAATCCCTTGTTGTTAACCATCTTGCTTCCCACAAGAGTCCAACCGATTCCACCTCTGGGGATACACACAAAGCAGAGATGAGAACAGATACTTGTATAACCACGCTCCCAGCACATTAAGACGAAATAGACAAGAGGAGGAAACAACCCAGCTGTCCATCAATGGATGGAAGAATACACAAAATGTGGTGTCTCCATACAATGGAATACTAGTCAACCTAAAAAAGGAAGGACATTCTGACACGCGCTACCAACATGGATACACCTGGAGGACAATTATGCTAAAGGACATAAACCAATTACAAAGGGACAGACACTGTATGATTCCACTTATACGAGGTTAATGCCTAGGGTAGTCGGTTCACAGAGACAGAAAGCAGAACGGTGGTTTCCAGAGGCTGGGCGTGGGGAGGTAATGCTCAACGTGCATGGAGTTTGTTCGAAGGATGACCGAGTTCTGGAAATAGTGATGATGGTCACACAACACTGTGAGTGCACTGAATGTCACTGAACGGTGTGCTTAAGAATGGTTCAGATGGTAAATTTTATGTGTGCACTGAATGTCACTGAACGGTGTGCTTAAGAATGGTTCACATGGTAAATTTTATGTTATGTGTATTACTGGAAATGACAACAAAAGATCAACAGGCGAGCGCCTGCCATCCCCACACCTTTCTCCGGCCGTCGTCCTCGTCGTCAGTCCGAGGGCCCGCCTGGTCGTTCAGCAACGGGCTGACCAAGGGGGAGGCCTGCTTGGTGTCGGGGCTCAGGTTGGGTGACAGGACGGTGCTGGTGGGCGCAGCTCCTCCCTGCGAGTTGATGGACAGCTCTGAAAGGTGAGGGCTGCCAGTCAGGGAGCCTGTTTGGGGATGAGAAGTATTAAAGAAAAGAAAAAAAAAAAAGTAATTCCTTCTGGGACCTGGCGTCCACTTACAATTTTCACCTAATCAAACCTATAGAATCTTGACTACCATATGGCGCACTTATGATGCCCTTCGTGATTTTCTAGTTTTTTCCCTAAGTTGCAGCTGCCTTAATCCTAAAGATACTATTCAGTGGAACACAGTTATGTCATTAATGATAAGGTGAACTCTGCTTAGAGCATAATTACAATAGTTTAAAAGCATCGTGTATCTGCAAATAGGATCTTCATCTCCTAACTACTGCCTTAGCTTCTAAGAATTACTCAAGAAAGACAGTGTCTATATCACAAGGAGACGTGGGAAGTGACCAGAAAATAGAGCTATTCTAATAGAAGACTAAAGGACTTGGGACACCCAGGACAGACTACATCTTGGAACAACGGGCCACAGGTAGAGAAAGGGAAAGCAGCCACCTCCCCATTCTACGAAGAACAGAAGCGAGCTTGTTATACCTGGTGATGTCACTCCATGTCTCTCTCACTGTTTGGGACAGAAACACTAGTATCACAATTACAGCAAAGGTGATCATTTAAAAATGCAAAGCTGGAGGTCATTACATTATCATAATTCCCCTTTATGAGTCAAAAAATGATAGGAAATTAATCATTCCTCTGAGAAGGATACCACAGTACATAACAGGAAAATGTATAATTACCCGAGTCAGCCAAATGAGATGATGTGCACGTGAAACTCTGTGCCAACAGAATTTTGCCAATACCGATACCTCAACTTTTTGAAACTACTAATAAAATGAGATGTTTCAAAATCTACTTCTAAACTAAGTGTCTTGCCCAACAGTTTTATAATTCTAAAGCAGATCTGCAAAAACTAGGATCAGGGTAAACAACGTTCCAGTAGCCTGCAGTCCTGTCAGTTACCATCATAGGGAAAGACGACATAAACGCTTTCTCCATTTTCCAATATACAGGTTCATGCTCATGGCTACTCAGCACAGTATCGAGGATCTCGGAAGGAAAGGGGAAGTGCGGTTTTCCAGGAATCCCCCCATTTTCTGGACCTCTGTCCTTTCTCTCTGGATTCATTCATATTCACTCGGAAATCACAAGACAGGGCAGCCTCGAATGAAGCTGACGGAGTTGGGTAATGAACTTGATCCCAGTATGAATGAACCTTGCAGAAGCCGCCACCAGCCCCCACCCGGTCCCAGGTTGACCAGCTAGCTGTGTCACCTACACACGGGTGAAAAGCCACCATGCCCACAAAAGCAACGGAAAGCAGACATCCTGCCCACTGACTGCTGGTCAGTACAATCATCCCTGAAGAACAAGATTAGAACATGTCAGGTAAAGTCAGATTCCAGAAGTTCGCATTAAAAAATAATCCCTCCGTTTAAGTTCCTTGCGTTTTCGTAGACATCATTAAAACAAAGTCCTGATGTGAGACAAAGACGCAATCACCCCACACACCACCAGACCCAGTAAAACCCGGAGAAAAAGGCCAGAAATTGCTTCACAAATGTCAATTTTATTGACACTAGTGCACAACCGAATACAATCATTTCGAGAGAATTGGAACTTGTCAAATAGAAATAGTGACAACAATCATAACTGCAATTGATTCAAGGTACTACACTATTCTCTTAAAAAAAAAAGAATCACAAAAAGAAAAATGTTATCACTACAAAGAGGAATTAGAAAAGAGAAATTCTGGCAGTCTGTCTGGAGATCAAAACATTTCATGCATTTGTGAGTTGCTATTGGAGGGTCACCTTTTATTTGTCCACCATCATCTGGCAAAGCATGGGGGCTTACCTTCAGCTCTCACACTACGTATGAGACCAGGTGAGGCAGTGTAAGTGAGAACATGCCGGGCCTTGAATCTGCAGTGACGTGGGACAGAAAAAGCGTTCGCCTCCTCATTGAAAGAGTTGGAGCCGTGAACAAAAAGCAGTTAGAAGGCTAGCTTGAAGGAGGCGTTCAGGTGGGGAAACAGTACTGATTAGTCCCTGGACGGCATCCAGCAGCAGATAAAAAACCAAGTGCCACATGGCGAGGGAGAAAATAAGGGGAAACACACTCGAGTGCAACCATGTCCACCCTCCAAAGGTCGACAGTTGCCCTTGTGCATTTCCCTGGGGACACTTCAGTTTGGTAGACCTAGCGGGCCAGAAGGGTGAGCTAACAGACCAGGGCTCCGGGAGAGGTGTCACCCTGCCAAGAAGGCAGGACACACTGCAAAGAAGATAGCAATCTAGAAGACACCCCACTGGAGCACACTGGAGACAGGATTCAGAAAGCGGGACACCGAGAGTGAACCTGACGACAACCGATGTCCCTATGTAGAGTCCGGGGCAGTTCTGGGTTCAGCTACGTTCTCACTCACGTGGCCTAAAGGTGTGTGTGACACCGACGTTACACGTGCAATACACAACCTTGGAGGATGACCAAATTAGGGTAGCCCATTTCCATTTCCTGAGAGGCGACTTCAACGGGCTTTGTGTCTACTAACAGGGCCCAAGAAGGCCAAGGCGATGAGTGTATTTAAATAGTAAGACCAATAAATCAATAAAGACCAAGCAGCCTGTTCTAGAAATCTATCAGCAATGCTAAGGAAGGGAAAGGTCCCAGACTCTGAGGTTCCATTTACCAGTCTGAGCCACATCCATGGAGAACAGCCTCCTTCCTCCCCTGGCAAGAGAAACTCCTCAAGGCTTCGAAAATTCATAGATGACATGTGTCCCAAACAAAAATCGGTGGCTCATTTACCATTCAACAATCAATGGAATATGCTGACGAGAGTAATCAGTAGAATTGGCAGCTTGGTGAGTAATTAAAGTTCTCTTTCGACTTGGAGCCAGTGTATGACGAGGGTCTGTACAAAGTGGTGTCCACGCAGGGCCTGCCCTCGGGCAAGTGTGAAGGGTAACTAAGGTCACAGTTACTAGAGCTACATGTGACCAATTTTCACTGAAGTCGTCCATTTGACAATAAAAGCCAACAAACATGGCGATGTTAGATCAAATGACTCTGCCAGGTTTCTGCAACCTTAAAAAGCTGCTCCCATCACACAGTCTGTTCCCTGCCTTGAAGACGCAGCCCTGGGCAATGAGGAGAAATGGTGACCGGTGTTCACGGCTACTCCATGAACTGATTAACGCCTGGCAATTTTTATCATTTTCCTCCTCTATGGCAAATTGACACAAAGGAATTTCTTTCAGCAAGGGGCTCTAGGTAAATAACTTGGGGCGGGGAGAGAATCTTCTAAGAAACCACCTGGATATTAAGGCAATAGGTGGAAAAAAGTCTGAAGAGATTAGAAAAAGATCAGTTACCGCCCTAAGTCTGGAAGCTTTTTGATTCTTAAAAGAATCTTTTCCTATTTTTAGAAATTGCCCTGCAGGTTTTTCGGCATTCAGTTATACGTCTGGTTAACGACTTTCAAGTCCCTCACCTCTACCAAATAATTTCATGACACGCCTCCCTTCGCCACCCCCAGATCTCCATGTCCCCGCGTCCACCCTTAATCTGTACCAACAGGGCTGAGTTTATGTCACTCCCCCGGATTAAACATGCCTTCACTAATGCTACTCTCGAGGGGGGCATTTCTGGTAACTGCTTTAAAAAATATCCTTTCAAATGTACACATTCTCATGGCACAAACAAGTATGGAACTTCAAATTAGCACTGCAATATGTATGGATTTCAATTTATCACCCAGTCCAGAAACTGGGTTAGCTGCTCTATGTTTTTAATGTAATATACATTCATAATTCTTCTCTCTGGCTGCACAGGGGAAGTTGGATTTGCAGCCCCACCCAGACTGGAGCATCTCTTGACCAGCCCTCCACCAGAGGCACATAAAACAGTGGGAACATGGTTTATGATCGAGAAGCCAAACTCACGCCTGCCTTCCGAGCTTGGGACTGGGTACAAGCCGCCTAGTGACCACCTACTTCCTCTGACTATACTAAAAGGCTTAAGAACAAACTCACACAAGCCTGGGGAAAGAGAACTCTCTAATCTGTTTCTCCAGTAATGAAAATGGCATTTCAAATACTTAGTTGTACCTGTCCTGTTTTAAACTAGTCAAATAAATTGGGAATCCTCATTTTTAATTAGATAAGTGTTATTTTTCCTGTTGAGGGAACCAGAAAACCTGACAACTTTAAAAATAGTAATCCATAGATTTGGTAAATATGAAAATATCTGAGAATGAGAATACAGATGAAAATGAGACTGCTGATTGCTTTCTCAAGTCCTCTTTTCAAAATTATAAAAAGTACAGTTATTTAAAAAGTATCTATGAGGATTTCCTCAATATTCTCCCAAAGTTCTGTATTTGGCAAACGTCTAGATGCCACTCATCTATTGTGATTTGTCTCCTGCCGTTTGCTTCTAAAATATAGGAGATTGTAACTCTATGTACCCAGAATATGCTTCAAAGGCACACGTAGGAAATACATTACAGAGGCAGGTTTGCATTTATTTTTAAAAAGCCTCTTTTTACATCCACAATCTCCCTCTAAAAGAGAAGACAAACCCTCTCTGGAGATGGTCTGCATTTGAAAGCCAGTTACCAAAAAAAAAAAAAAGGTCAGTACTGTATTGACTCAGGAGAAGCCTCCAGACCAGGCAGGATTCACTCTAGTCTGATAACTAAGCTGGGTCCCACCCCAATGGAATATGTGAGGAAAAAAAAAAAAAAAAAGGGCTGACAATGTTTCATTGAAGTTACAAGATTCCACAAGAAAAACCAGGTTATAGGATTACCAATGATAGCAGGGTGGCCTTCTTCTCGATAACTTAGGTGGTTGTGCGTAAGGTACGGGCTTCTTAGACCAAGTTCCTTGAAGAAAAGTTTTACAAGCAGCTAAACATCATTACTGTTCATCATCAAGCAATTCAGAAAAGCAACAGAAATGCAACTTGCAGGAAAATAAAGAGAAATGCTGCTAATGGGAAAATGATAGCGAATGCACTAGCTTGTTCTCGTTTATGGGGAAAAGATAAAGGAGAATTCTCCTACGTATGCACACGGTGGTGGTGCTGGCAGTGTCTGGGCTGTGGGGGACATGGTGCTTCACACCAACGGAAAACACCATCTTGTACTCGGGACAAAGCTTCGGCCATCGGTCGGAAAGAACGGTTACAATTGACAGTTTTTACAGCAAGATACCTGTTAGGACAAGTAAAAGCCTCTTCAGTGGAGATGAACAAAAGCTATTAATCCCGTGCATACATCGTTACATGAGTTTGGCCTTCCATGCTTAAAGAATCGCCAAGCTCATTGTTACTGGAGAAACCAGCCACCTTCCCGGTGAAATAAATCCATGCTTTCGTGAACTACTGCACTCCCAGCCGTGGAGAGGAGGTAGAACCAGACAGTATCTGTGGGAGCCTACATTCTGGGTAGACAGCAAACCACAAACAGCTCACTGGCCACGAGGGGCCACCTGGGCTGAGCTAGAGAGGTCTTCTCTGCATTGCTACCTATCCCCGCTCCCCAACAAAGCACCCATACACAGCCAAATTCGCTTATAAGCTGTGGAACGTCTGCCATCCCCATTGGAATAGATGGTGTCATTCAACATAGGGAGCCAGTCCCCTGGTTAGCTGTCTGAGCTCCGCCCACGTAAGCTGCTGCCACAGATGCTCTCTGTTTCCATGAGCCCTGCCCCGCCCTACAGAGATCCTGGCTCCCTTCCAAGGACCATCCCCACCGCCACACAGCACAAAGTGCAGGCCTGGAGAAGATGGAATCAGAAAAGTGAAGTCTTCCGTTCATCTTCCATTTCCCCACCTTTAGTGAAATATGGTACCACCGAGCATGAGGCTCAGGATGCCTCCGTGACAAGGCTTGCTGTTTAGTGATGCAGCATCATTGCATTCTAGAAGAAACAGGTGTTCCAAGTACAAACTGGTATTCAGTCATGTTAAAAAAAAAAAAAAAGACATCAGACAGTGCTCCAACAATGCAGGGAAGAGAAGGTACACCATGCTTTGAGGATAAAAGACAGAACGCTGAAAAAAAAAAAAAGTTTTCTCTTAGATAGGTACATGCTGACCACACAGTGCATACCACGGCACAACAGAAAAATGTTTTCTCAAATTTATTAAACAAATGACAAAAATGAGAATGAAGTCCCCAGCCTTGTCTGTTGTAAAATTAATTCAGCGTATTAGAAATTTTTAATAAAATATTAAATGTACACACAGAGAGAACAGAAGGGAACTGGATTAATAACGTAGGCCAAGCTTGTGAGATTGGGTTAGTCAGGTTTTCACAGCAACCTTCCAGGCAGAAAGGAGGTGAGGGTAAGGGACTGAATCCACTGGCCATTCAGGTGCGTGTGTAGAGAGCAGCGGGGTGTGTGTTCTTGACTAAGGAAAGCCTGTCTTTGGTCTTTCTATAAATCTCTGCGGGCAGAGTGACAAATGCTTTCCTTCTTACAAAGGAACTGCAAGGCCCAGGACAAAGCAATTGTTGGCCCAGTTTCATGAGCCAGAAAGGTCATCTGGGAATACTGACAGGCCCATCAGAGGCCCCAAAATGACCCTTCTACTGTTTCCTATTTGAGAGTCAGTTAACAACCCCAATTTATAATAAAGCAGGACTGCCTCCAAACTCCTGGTACCACTAACACCTCTACCTCTTACTCAAACGTAGAGTTAATTACTGTCCGATGCTTTGTTATAGACTCCCCCGACCCCCCCCCCACACACAATGGTCCTTGCTCCCGCCTTAGTACTCTTGGTTTATGTTGCATTTTGCAGTGATTTCCAACTTCTATTCTTCAATATTCTGAAGTTCCTGCACCTGACCCCTAGCAACAAGCTCACGTAATTCTCAGTACCATGTCCATGACTGCATTAACGACACCTGCCTTGAAGCTAACCTTTCACACCAGCTCTCAACTACAGACTTAGATCAGATACCCTCTGTCAACAGTTGATGTTCAATCCTCCCTACTTTCAAATACCAAACCACCCTAAGACATATCAGAGCAACCTGATCTAGAACCCACACGAAGACGCCAAGGAGATGCCTTCCACCAGAAGTTATAACCGAACACCAGAGGCCAAGGAGATCGCCAGAGGCTGCTTCCAAGGCTACGCTGTGACGTGGGCATCATTCAGTCCATCTGCGCTGAAACGATCAACGAATCAGAGTCTCTTCAATTTCTAAAGCTTTAAAAAAGATTCACTAATTCTACCTTAGCTTCCACCAGGGTGTTTAACTGCTTTGATTGGGGAAAAAAAAAAAAAAATCCCCCACGCTGGAAGTTTCATCTGTGTTTTCTGGAGTGACATGTTCTGAACTTCATGAAGCAAGACCTGTTTTTCACAACTCTACTCACCTCCTCCCAAATATGTATCTGACACACAAATCAGCATTTGCAACTTTTGTTTATAGAGGAAATACTTAAAAATCCCTAGGTTACACAGGAAACAATAAATAGCTCTTTTCCAAGTATGTATTCCAAACAGGTGGCAACCAGGTCACTTTTGATCTTTGATGCCTACAACCTTAGCCCAAACCATCATGGGTATTTTTTGTTTTTCATTATTATTTTTTTTAATAAAAAGAGAGCTGCTACATTAAGTGGCATGCTTATTTTGATCTAAACGTCGTGGCTTCATTTTAACAACTAGCAACTGGTGTTAGAGGTACGCACAGTGTACACTAGAGACCCCATTTCCCTGTATTACATTTCATTCAACTAAACAGAAACAGATGGAATTAGACTAACGAGGAAAAAGCAGCGCCAGTAAATTCTTTAAATGTCGCCAGACTCCAGTTCTTTAATCACTTCCTTCTTGCAGAAGTTCATCCGCTAGTACCTTTCCTTCCGTATGTTCTTATGAACTTGGCTAACACGGCTGAGTGTAACCTCAGAGAGCTGCCAGCAACAGGTTATTTTGACATGTTCACCTCTTTCGGGTTCAAAGAAACTTTCTCTATTGCAAAGACTGCATTGAAAGACTCTTCTGCAGTTTGCTTTGTAAAATTGGCAGCAATACAGTGGACCCTTGGACAACACGGGGGTCAGGGGTGCAGACCCTCCGAGCAGTGGAAAATCCATGCATGACTCATAGTCGGCCCTCTGTGTGTATCTACACTTCCGCATCTGCGGATTACACCAACCTTGGATTGTGTGGTACTTGGAATCTGTGCGTAAGTGGACCTGCGCCATTCACACCCGTGTTGTCCAAGAGTCAACGGTAGACTCATCCCCATGAAACTAGAGGAAGGCCAGCCTTAGAGTAATTAAGCTCATCAGAGGAGGAATGTTTATAGACTACAAAGGAGAAGATCCAGGAAAAAAGAGCCTTTCTTGGGGATGCAGCTCAGACAGCTTTAAATTCTGGTTAATGAAAATGAGGGCCTAGGCAAAGAAGAGTGATCAAGACAGAAGCAAATAAACTCAAAATAAACCTAGTAATGAAGGGGACCCCAAGTTTCTTAATTTAAGGCTGGGCCTACCTGTAGCCCAATCACTCACTGATGACTTCAATTGCACCAAACCCATACTGTGTTGAAATAGGGAAGAGCATTTCAAGTGGAACATGTGGATTAAAACCCTATGAACACTGGTTAAAGCTATGAAAATGGGAGGTGATGCACATTCACAACAGCTTTAACAAAATTTAAAATGGCAGCTTAATATTTTAATTGCTGCTTCTTTTAGGAACTGCTTGCCAACACAATCAAACTGACTCCACAGCGAAGACGCAAGTGGGGTTTCTGATTCAGCTGAGGACAGGCTGGATCTCGTATACTTGGTGGAAATTTCAAGAGGCTCATGCTGTATTTTGGGTTTGCAGTCCTAGTGTGTGTGTGTGTGTGTGTGTGTATATATATATATATATTTTAAAGCATTACTTGGTTTGAATCTTCAAAGAAGTTCTGGAGCATCAAATGGAAATTATTCACATTTTTAAGTGCCGGCCACAGAAGCACCATTTGGTGAGATAAATCTGTGAGAAATTTCCAAATACGAATCACATATGTGGAGAAGAATCTGGCTCCCAGACTTCCTTTAACTAAATGCCTGTCTAATAAAATAGCATCCTGGCATACAGATGACTGGTCAAGGAGCTGGGGCAATCCACTGTAAGTTCTGGAACTCATTAAATGCAGTTCTTTACGAGAATTTCTTGCATTTTTATGCTGCCCGAACAAGCAGCAACAAAAATCAGTCACTAAAGAATGTATAATTTACACGTTTTGAAATACTATCTAACAAAAGATATTCATGTGCGCAGGCCCCAGAGTCGCCCTGAGTGGCTTGAAGATTTCTGTTTCTATATTTGGTTTGTCTTCCACCCAAGGCTTTAAGACATCATTGCACAGGAGCAGCCGCTATCTGAAGACTTGGCTTCCTTATTGATGCAGGCGACCCCTACACTAGCTGTTGCCTTAGAAAAACTGGCTCTGACAGGTCTTGGGAAACCCTTTGGAAGTCTGAAAGAATTCACAGGTCTCTAATCTCTGCTGCCTATTGGTCACACCCAACCCCATCTCTGATCTTCCTGCACTTAGTTCAACTTCAGGCATGTGCCTGCCCTTCTTAAACCACACAGTGAGATTCCAGAGGCCAGGGAAGGACTTGGGGACCAGAGTCTCACAGCAGGCAGAAGGCATGGAAGGTGTGGGGCGCTGGGGGTGGCATGCAGCCTGCTGGCTTTCTCTGACCTCCTCACCTCAGTGGACTGGCTCTACCTTCAGACTCAAAGAATGTTTAGGTTTACTCACTCAGCAGCTCTCTTTACTAGTGCAGGGAAAGCTCTCCCAGAGGCAATGAGTGAATATTCCCAGCACGTCAGAATAGGTGGCTTTTGAAAAAACTACACACCTTTCCCCACCCCCACACCCCCTTTCTTTTAAGCACTGTTAATCACATCAGAATTGCCACCCTCACAAAGACTGACTGAGAAGCAGAAACTGAGTTGCTTGGCTGGTACAAAACCAAAGCGGAGAAAAACTCTACCAGTGACCCTAAAAGCAGAAAATCTCGTCAATATAGAACTGGGTACATCACCGTTGATCAGTTGCTTTTGAAACACTTTGGATAAAAAATCATCTCTTCGGGGAAAAAGCAAAACAAAATAATTACTGGACTATGTTTTGCTTTGGGGGTTTACATCTGATGATTCACATTCTAAGCCAGCTAAGTTAATACCTTCTGCTCATTCATATTTCATGATCAGACTGCTGTATGATTAGAGGTAAAAAGAAAACTCATTTGAACACACCACCTTCACAAATAAACCACAGATTCCACATGGGACTCTGCTTAACTCACGTTTGACTACTTTTTTATATAGCAAATTGACACCTTTCTCTAAGCTCAAAACAGAATAGGCAAAAATGGGCTATAACTGCAAAAACCCCACAATATAAAAAGCAGTAGTTCTTCCTACCTAATATGGACTGTAATAACCTAAGTCTACATGATTCCTGATCTCCATATGATTTTAATTATTAATCCATACAAGAGTCACAAAATATAAAATACTGAACTCAAAAGGTCCTAGTGCATCTAGCTGTCACACAGAGTAAAACACTGAAGCCCAGAGGCCAAGGTTCTGGTTTTAGATTTGTCATGCAACGGCTGTAGGACTACGGGAAGTCTCTTCCCTTCGTCAGAACAAGGTTTCTCATCCATAAATAAAGGTTTAACCTAGGTGACCTCCAAGGTCCCTTCTGGCTTCAAAATTCTGTGACTCTGTTAAACATGTAAATCTAAATAAAGCAAAAGATGAACAGACTACTTCAGTGAACATCTTTCAAGCTATCCGATAATCAACTTGATTCATCAACCATGCACTGAATCAAATGATCAGGAAGATAAAGCAAAAATGTGCGTAAAAATGGATTAAGTTTTCAGAATCTTTAAAATCAACTTCTCGACATTCATGTGGACAGAGCGTCACGTGTGAACCACAGGGTCTGTCAATATTTCTGCTTATTCAACACTGTGGCCAAATTCTACTGTTTCCCTAAACTTGCTTAGTTCTTGCCCGTGACAAAGCCACACGATGAGTTTTAATAAGGCCACTCGCGTGGCGGCACCTTAGGGCTGAATCATCACTACAACTCTTTTCAATAATTCTGTAGTTACTCAGGATCTAAAATTTTTATTCTACAATTTATCTTTTTTTAAAAAAAGTACCAAAGACTAAAAAGTACCAAAGAGCAGGCATGAAGAAAAGCATTTCATTGGTGATGCTCTTCTTACTCGGCAAGCAAGCCAACATTTCAGCTGACGCTTCCATCACATTCCGCTAGATTCTAGAAGGCAACAGTGTCTGGCTCAGAAATGACCCTGGCAGCCTAGCAGAGCCATCTGGGGACCCCAAGGGGCACTCCAGACCAATTGGATCCAAATTTCTAGGGTCAGGGCTCAGGTAATACCAATTTTTTAAATGTCCCAGGTGATTCCAAAGTGCAGCTAAGGCTGAGAAGCAATGCAAGTTCCAACCAGGCTTTTCCATCTGAAATGCAGAAACGCTGGGTGAAAGGCACTGGTGTAGATGGTAAGATTTAAAAAGAAACCAAACCTCTCACTGCTTCTACTTTCTTTTTTCTTCACAGAGAAGCAGCCAGAAGACACTGTTCCTGAGCGTGTGAGCGTTAAGAACGTGCGTAAAACTCCACCAAGGGCAACGAGACCGGGAAACAGCCCTTCTCGGTACTGCGCACTACTCAGAGGCGAAACCTTGAGTTTGCTAACCTCCTGGCGCCAACAGTACCTACCCTGCATCGTTATTCAGCAGCATCTCTGTGTTTCACCAAGAGGCTCTGACGGCCAGGGTTCTTCAACACCTTCTTCAACCATAACTAACGTTGGACCCATGAAAGCAAACCCAAACCAAACCAGCAATCTCATATCGATTCCAGTTCAGGAAGATTTATATCATTTCACAGGAAGTCTGCAAAGAATCATCCCAAATGCTTCCAATTAAAATATTCCCTAGTCTTATTAACTAATATTTCAACAACACTTCATTTCAACTAGCAGCCGACTGACCTTTGGCCTTGAGTTTTGTCAATTCCTCGCTTTATGAGGCGCAGCAAAGCAGCCCTCCTTTTAGAGAAGGGGTTCAAAGTAAAACCCACACCTTTCCTGGGATCTCAGTGATACTTTCGTCCCAATAATCAACCAGATGGGAGGGTGATCTGTGTACACAACTGAAGATACACAGAAAATTTCCACGGAAATACAGTACACTATACACATGATCAGATTCATGACAAAGGATGTCTTCCTAGCCTTCAGCCAGAAAGAGAAACAAGCTCTTGGTAACTTGTCGTGATGTGTGAAACTCTGTCCTTCTGAAAGATCTGAGAAGCCAGGCGTGCCCTACCCAAGCATGTGCCTGCCCTAAAACCTCCTCTAACAAAGGTCGATTAGAAATTAACAAGCCACTAGGACAGAGCATCTCCAGGGAAACCCTGGACGCATAACTCCAGGTTTCCAGCCCTTGAAGACCCGCCCTCTGGTCTCCTCACTCATACTCCTCTCCGTCCTCATTCAAAGGCAGGCCACCCAAGGACTTCTTTCTCCTCACGCCGGAGGGGGAACTCAGCACAGCTGGGTTACCAAACACGAGGGGCTGGCTCAGGGGGCTGGCCAGTTCAGAGTCTGAATCGCTGGATTCAGTCCCACTGCTGGTGGAGCCCTCGGTTATTTGCAGGGGTGCCAGCTGGGCTGCCTTGCCAGGGGCACACGCTGACTGCGCCATGGGGATCCTCGAGGTCGGACCCACGAGAGGTGTACCATTAGCCAGCGTCCTACCTTCCGAAGCGGCCGGGCCGGCCGGGCCTCCCTTTCCATGGCCATCAAACCTATCCCCTGCCTTCGGGCTTGATGCTACCTGGCTAAGAATGAGTGGATCTGTCTCTGACTTATTATATCTCAGATTCCTTAAGTGGGGCCTTTGTAAGACGGGGGAACCGTCTTCATCACGAGGACCCTGGCTTGGGAGAGGATCTCCTCCCACACTTCTCTCTCTATAGTCATGTGCGTTTTCGGAAACATAGCCTTGGGACCCGGTCCTGTCCCAACTCATACTTGGACTTGAACTTCCGCTGCTGGGAGACAAGGGGGTGGCCAGGGGACTGTGACCGCCTGAGGCCCTGAACATCTCATCTATCAGAGAGCTATGTCTTGGGAGTCTGGGGCTCCCACTCATGTCAAAGGTGATGTCTGCTGAATCATCATCGCGGAATTCTCTGGAAGGAGGCCGGGAGGACTTCGCAGAGTGAAGGGAAGCCCTGCGCCTAGCCTCTATTTGCCTCTCATCCCTGGACAGCAGATAAACACCACTGGTCAAATCACCCTCATAGTTGTCATTTGTTTGGGACCGTGACCGGGACGCTTGTTCCCTGAGGAGGTCGTATTCACTGTCTACGTCACTGCAGTCAATGAAAGGAATGGAAGTGTTGCTGCCTTGGGCAGCCCTGGATGCTGGACCTGTGCTTGGCTGCGGGGGCCGAGGTCTACTCTGCTGGGTCCTGTCCTTAGCGACCTCCTCCTCTTCCTCCGTCTCCGCCCTGCCGGCCCCGTCTGCCTTCGTGCTCCCCGCCGGGCTCCTCTGCGGAGTGGGGTTGCGCTGTGGCCCGCGCTCATCGGCCGAAGCAGGCGGGTCCCTTCCCGGCTGGCAGCTCTGGCCGCCCGGGGGTGCGGCACCTTCTCCGAAGGTAAGGCTGGCGCTCTGCTGAGCCTGGGTGGGGCGGGGGTGCGCGAGAGAAGGGGGAGGGAGACAAAGAGAAAAGGGAGAGGTTACACCAAGGCTGGAAGAGACAGAGACGCGGAGTCCAACCTAACGGCATCTCCTGAAGCATCGAGTGGCCAAGGATCGCCAAAGAAGGCCTGCCCTCCCCGGTGTTAGAACAAAGCACCCTGTCAGGAATCGGGCACTCCCGAGGCTGTCTGGTCAGCATCCAGAACGTTCTCTCAGGGTGTGGAAGCCGACAGCGCGGGGTCCCCGGCAGCACAGGTGAGGCAGTGCCTCTGCTTTCCGGGACCGGCAGTCTCCTCTTGGGCGTCCCAAGTTTCTATGGAAGAAGATGGTCCTTCCGGCCCACAGGGGACTGACTTCCTGAAGGCGGAGGAGGAAAGGCACCGTGGACCTCCAAAGGCGAGCTGACACGGATTTCAGACAAATGACAAAAACGTCTTTGTTTCGATGCCTAAGGGCAGGACGGGCAGCTTACAGGCTCTCTGGATTCGCACAGGGAGACTGCCTTCATGTTCTTTCCCAACAAAGTTCTCATTCTCTTGTAGAGAAAACCCTGAGAGCTCATCCAGAGACCAACTCCAGGGAAAACGAGCCCTGGCCACCCTCAGAGCGAGAGCGGTGCTGTGTCTCGTTGCCAGCTGTGGTCGCCGCTCTGTAACACGAGCCCTGGGAACGCACCGTCCGGTCCCGCGCCAGCGCAAGGTTCTGACCTTGGCAGCCGAGGGGAGCTACACCCGTCACCCCCGAGCTAAATCCCGATCTCTTCACACAAGCGCAGCCGTTTAGCTGGAGGGTGGGCTCAGCTCTGGCCCTGGATGGTTCCAGCCCTAAGCTGAGTTCAGGCCAATAGAGCAAACTTCCCTGGGGCCAGGGCATGGGAGGGAGAAGGGGAAAGGATACGGGCCAGGGCGAGAAGCACAGAGCCCGTGTCTGGTCAGAGCCAGGGCACACAGCTAGAGCCTCCTCCAGAAAACACCCCGAAATGGAAGGATGAAGAACAACAAAGCAGACTAGGAAAGCCAGTCCCCAGCAGAGGACGTCTGGTGGAAAACAGCTATAAGAGTGACTATCACCATCACTGACTTGTTTTGGCACTTCTGAGTTCGGCTCTGCAGGCTGCGTAGCAAGGCTTCTGATGGAGTGAATCTTGCTGTGTTTCCTGGGAGAAATCACACGAGAGAACTAAAGTTAGGTGAATTGGGTTTTTTTTCATTGGTTTCACATGAAAAATAACGGCATGAGGCATTCCCCAGTAGTGAAGGCACCCGAAGGAGTCTGGATAAATGCTCCCTGGAGACAGACCCAGTCACCCTTTCTGTATCACTCGTAGGATTCGGGGGTTGCTTCAGCCTTGAAAACGTTCTCAGCATTCCCAGCTCCCACTGCAGTGGTCCAGCCGGTCGGGAGTACTACCACTGAACGCTAACTCTCTAGTTACGGGAAACGTCATTGGGAGGGAGAAGCCGGCTGGGCCCGAGCACGCTCTGATTGCAAGCCCTGGCCTAACAATACGAAATCGATTGGTGTGTTCCGGGTAATGGTTTTCTAGATCAGTTCTACAACAGAGGCTTCTGCCACTAATGAGCCACTCCTTCACAGCACTCAGTTCAGAGAAAAGGCCCTGCCCCAGGAATGAATTTATAGACTCCACAGTAGAAGAAACTGGTTTTTAATGCCACCAACATCTTCCCTTTAATCTTTTCCTTCCCTTAGTGTGTCGGTCCCCAGCTTCCCAGGGGACAAGCATGAGAAACTTTTCAGGTACTCAAACACATGAAACCACATAAATATAGAGATTAAATTCCAATGTCCATCCAGCTTTTCTTTAAAATACTCCAAAATAACACACCAAGGCTCCGGAGCACGCACATTCTGAGTCAGAGAGAGGCAGACCCCTTCTTATACGATCCCCAAAAGATTAATCGTGGATTGTCCGGGAAAATGATGGGGTTTGCTTCGCTACATCTAGATAAGCATACAGATAACCTTCTGAACATTACATTTCTATGTACAGGGAGGGAAAAACGACCCCAGACCTCCGTCAGGAGAGATATACAAGGATGGTCAAGGCAGCACATTTGCTTCAGCAAAAGCAAAACAAAACACCAAACAACCTGAACGTTTCTCAACAGGGAATCAGACACCTGAAAGGTAACACTTTCACAATACCATAAAACGCTTAAGATAGATCTCAAAATCAGGGCAGCTTTAAAAAGCAAGACGCATGATTACGTACAATGTAATACTGATTATATAAATGAAAAAGGACACCCCCAGAGCAGTTCTGCCTGTTCTTTTTGGGTGCATGAATATTTCTAATAGAAGTAACAGGAATTAGGTAGTTGTTGCCTCTGGGGAGGGAAGGAGGGAAGTAACGAAGGCTGTTGGTTAAAGGGGGTTTTCACTACATCTGTAACCACAATAGCTGCAAATAAGGGAAGAAGAAATAAAATCCTAGAAACCAAAGTTAAAATGTGACTAGTTAATTCTAAGTACTAGGAACACGGGTGTTTGCTGTATCCTCTGTGCTTTATTGTAATTTTTAAATGTGTTAAACTGAAAAAAGAAAACCATTAAAACAAACACTTGCAACTGAACAGTCATTGGCGCACCATCCCTTCACCCCTGTACCCTTTTCTTTTAGTCCCTCTGAGCAGAGCAGTGCTGAAGGGCAGTGAGCTCTGGAGTTGGATGACCAGGGCCCACTTACCAGCTCTGAGACCTGGGCGAGTTACTCAACATCTCTGAGCTGCCATGTCTCCATCTTTAAAAAGGAAATAAAATAGCACGGACCTCACAGAGCAGGTATGAAGACTCCATGAGTTCCTATGTCTAAAGGGCTTGGAACAGTGCCTGGCATACAATAAGAGCTATCAGCATTTGCTAACAACAGCAATAAATCCTGTTTCTCTTCAATCAAACGTTACTGAATTTAAAAGTTTAGAGAACTCTCCTCAGTACTCTGTAATGACCTATACGGGAATAGAATCTAAAAAGAGTGGATATATGTATAACTGATTCACTTTGCTGTGCACCTGAAACTAACACAACATTGTAAATCAACTACACTCCAATAAAAATTAATTTAAAAAAAAACCTAAAGAAAAGGGTTTGCAATTTTTCCAATTAAAAAAAAAAGTGTATAGAAATACTTCCAATTCAAATCCCCAAATATTTAAGGACTCACCGGTGAGTAGGTTTTTACAGCGCTTTACCCCCTCTGTCAGCTCGCGTTCCTCTTGCATCCCTGCCCTCTGCTGGCTTCCTTTCACCCTGGAGTTCAGTGTCCCCCGGGCCTCAGCTGTTCCTAACACTGAACCGGCCGAGACTGACCGGGCGGCAGCGATTCTCTAGCTCACCGGGCCTGGGGGGAGCGATGCTTAGCCGCTTAGAGCACCACTGCCTGCAGAGAACGACTCCTCTCAAACCGCAAGTGGCACTGACGTTTCTCTTACCTTTCAAACTGCACCTTCTTATGTCCTCCTTCTTTCACATAGTCGAGAACCTGCTTCTGAGTCCGGCCACTAAAATGAAGACCACGAGAGGGGGCGGAGAAGACAGCAAGGCGTTCTCATTTCACACTCAGCACAGCCCTCCACCATCCTGCCTCCCTCCCACAGCTGGGAGACGCGGGAGTTTTCTCGGCTAGCCCGGGATGAAGGCAGTCCCAAGAGAAACTGTGCTTTTGCGTCCATTCTGTCTCCTGATATTTCCCTTACACACGACAGAAAAAGTTCAGTGAACTCAACAACTTAACGATTCTGTGTTTGATTATTAAGCAACCATCCCAAGAGCCTGTACACTTCAGGAAGGCAGGGATAGCTCTGTTCACAGTGTACCCCCAACACCTAGAGCAGAATCTGACATGCAGTAGACACTCGAAGACTGGTTGAAAGAATGAGTGAGAAATTGAACCAGTGATGGGCAGGTCTACAGAGCATTCGGTGAAGCTACAGCAGGTGTTAACAAGGTGCTTTTGCTTCTAGAGAGAAAGGAAATCCTTTCTGAATTAGAAGAGTTCCTCTAGGCATTGTCTGTGGCTGGGGAGACTGCCTAGTGGCTACCTAACGTTCAAACCGAACACAGCAAGGGGCTGCCAGGAGCCTTTTGCGATGACCCGGCAAACATGCCATCAGCCAAAGCTCTTGCAAGCCAGCTTTCCCGAGGGAAGTCTTGGGGAAAATGACCACATGGCAGACGGAGAGATGTGAAGCAGAATCCTTACCTGAACCGAAACGATGACCCTCGGCTAAACAGAACAGGCTTTGGCTTCGGTTTGGGCTCTTCAAAAAGTCTAAAAAAGGCATGATGTTCAACACAGATTTTCCAGAAGGATTTGCAGAAGTCCCGACTGGCCATTAGGAATTCCAAGGTATCCTGGTATGAGCTCTAGAAAGAGAAAATAACACTTTGGTTTTTTCCATTACCCAGAGACGTTCAGTTACAGTACGGGAAAGGGGGCAGAAAACAAATTTGTCCAGTAAAATTTCAATTGTGTATTTTATTATAGCATGACCATAAATCCACCTATTTAGTAAAACACATTTGTTCCTCATGACGAAATACAGTCATCATCGTTCAACCATTTTCTTCCCCACTTAATTCCTTAGAGGAACACACAGAAAATGGGGATACTCAGCAGAAGTTACAACATTCCCTCTGACAGAAATCATAAACAAATGCTGTTTACTTGGCTTCCATTCCCTTCGTGAAAAAATATCCAAGCACTGAAATGCCTCTTCTGCCTCCTTAAAATAACTGAAACACATTTCTTCTTTCTGTTTTCTCCCCCATGGTTCATGCCAACTTTGAATATTGTGCTTAAGCGTTTTCTCCATCAAAAAGCATATGGCTCAGCCTCCAGGTGGCCCCAGGGACCATACAGGAAATGAACATTTTTTCTGGAGCACTGAAGTATCACCCAAGGCTGAAAAATTCATGTCCTTTGATTTGGGAAAGGGGATACGGTAATTTTCTACTTCCAGACTGAATGCTCTCAATTTAAGTGACCGTATTATATAAACACATGTTACCACAGCCCTTAACATTCTCAGCGGTTCCAGCCATTTGGGGAGAATCTCACAGTTCTCGGTAGTGCAGCCTCAACTTACAGACGAGTCGTGCTGCAGTACCCAGTCTTCTGGACTCAAAACGTGTGTTCTCGTAGAAAACAACTTCCAGTGGGTGACTGCTTCCCAAATCAGGCCGTAAAAACCTATTTCATCCATAATGTAACCAAATGACTATAAACCTAGACTGCCGTTTATAATCTTTTTTTACCCCCGTGGGAGAAAGCAGTCCAGTTCTGGTTGGGGACATCAGCACCCTGGCGCCCATCCATCCCTAGTTTTATGGCAGATGGAGAAGACGCTTTCTTCCTTCTCTGACCTGGCGCCACGTGAGCGACACCTTTAGAGGGAGGGAAGTGTGCTAGGGGAGGGGCCGGGTTAGCTCGTGAGAGTGCGGCGTCAGGGGCTGGGGACTACAGCAGGACCGCCCCTGGGTGGGGAGGGACAGACCTGGAGCACGGCAGGATGCTGACCGGGCTGTCGAGGTGGCCGAGGCTGGAGACACGGCAGCTGCACAGGAGGGGGCGGCCCGTAGGTGCACAGGGAAGTGACCCCTCCCTGGGCACACATCTGTGCCCTCTGTCCACTGCTGAGGACAGCTGCGGAGGGACCGAGAGTCTGGATACACAGTACAGACTGGCAGACACCTGGAGAGCTGCCGGCCGTGGGTTCCACCTGAGCCCTAGTGGGACCTGCCCCGCCCCGAGGGGGCTCACTGGTCTCCCCCTCTTTTCCGAGAGGCACTTACGTTCACATCTGGGCGGAGCTTGATGAGAAAGCGCTTCCTCTTGAAGCTCAGCTTCCGCACCTTTGCCCAGTTGAAGGCATTGATCTTCGTAAAACCCTGAGAACAAAGGTATCGGCCGGTGAGCCGGGAAATGAATGACAAGCAACATGCAAGTCGGTTTGCTCTGCTCACGGGGAGCTGAAAGGAGGGCTGACGTTCTCCCCCTCCTAAGAATGCCTCTTGCTGGAGAATTCCCGGGCTCTGCGACTGAGGGATGACCCCCATTCCCTTCCTGGATCATTGTTTCTCACTAATTACATGATCTGGCCTTCAAATTAAGTCTGCCTCCAGGGAGAGAAGAGGCTGGCCGAGGGGCTGATACAGAGAAAGATAAATAAAAATAAACACCATGATAACCACCACAACTACTGGCGACCATCACGGGCCGAGCGCCAGGCACTGTCCCAAGTCCTCTACAGCCCTTATCTTGTGAAGCCTTACACGGAACCCAGGGAGCTGGATTTATTATCTTCATTCTACACCTGTGGAAACTGCAGCATGGCTGGATTTTAATTTGCTCGAAATCACATGGTTACCGCAGCAGAATGAGATTCCCGGGCATGTGCCTTAACCAGCAGCTGTTGTTATAGCCACAGAAGCAACACAGCGGTTAGCGATCACCTGCTCTGTCCACACTGCTCTGCTTCCAACAGCACAAGCAGGGCCGGGGAGGGGAGACCCCACCCTCCGTGTGTCTCTGAGGCCAGAGAACAGTCTCCGGGAGGGACGCACACATCTCATCTTTGATCGCCAGGTGGGAGTGGGGGAGACACAGTGGGGAGTCGCCAGATACCAGCTCCTATCTGTGCCGTCCTCTCAACTGAAATTAGAATTCCTCGAGCCCGTTTGAACACCAGAACCATTCGTTTAAATTGGTTAGAATGAAGCAATTAGGCACAGGCAAGAAGATTAATTTCAAGATACAGTCCTTGTATATGATGACATTACGGAACAATTCTCAACACTTCAAGTGTCTCAAACACAATCCAAGCAAATTAATTCAATTGTGAGGCACCTCTTCCCCCGACTATGATCTTTAGAAATGTTTAAGGGTTTTAACTTTGAAGTGGAATGGTAGGACTGACAACCACATTGTTTCACTGTTGTTTTTCTCATCAGGGACGCCTAGATTATTTCTGCAGGTCAGTGGGTATTAGGAACAGTCACCTCCTCAAATACCACGCTGCTCACAAAATGTCACTTCCTAGTGTCCCATAGGAAACCCAACTTCAACTTCTCCTGGGACACGAACCCTTTGGTAATTACTGTCCGTCATAAACATCTGATACAGGAGCAAAGAATCACTGGGGTTACTTTGGTAAAATACGAAGGGGGAAATGTAACCCAATCTGGCAAAGCTCAAAAAAAGAGTTTTAGGTCGTGCACCTATTTACACCTTCAAACCTGGGTGAAATCCGACCCTATTTCATGAGATGAAATAGGGTCAGATGCTTTCTTCATACCCCTTTGAAACCAAAGCACTTTTGTTTAAAAGAGAAAGCCTTGAGGGATATATTGTACAGCACAGGGAATCTAGACTATATATATATATATATATATACACACACACATACATACATATTCTTTTTTAAATTAGGTATCATTTTTTTTTAATTGAAGTATAGTTGATTTACAATACTGGGTAAGTTTCAGGTGTACAGCAAAATGATTCTGTTATATATATTTATATATATATATGTAAACATCTATAGTCTTTAAAAAATTCTTTTCCATTATAGTTTATTACTAGGCAATATTTTATAACAACTTTAAATGGAGTATAACCTATAAACTATTCAATCACTATGTCATGTACCTGAAACTAATATTATATTGTGAACCAACGACTTCAATACAAAAAAAGAAAAAAGTCTTGAGGAAACCTTTGGGGTGATGACTATGTTCACTGTCTTGATTTCACTGACGGTTTCACAGGATATACATACTTAAGGACTTATACGTATTTAAGAACAGCATGCTTTAAATGTGTGCACTTAATTGCATGTCAGTGATACTTCAATGAAATTGTCAAGAAAAAGAGATGCCTCAATCAATGGCGGTACAGCGGCAGCGTGATCAAGGGTGCACGCGCCTCAGAGCGCAGAGTGCTATGTCCTCATGTAAGACACAGGTAAGGGTCCAGGAGCAGTATGTGCGTAGCTGCAAAATTACAGCAGGACACGGGCACAGCTTCTGTGAATTTATAAAACTGCTACACCTTCTAAGTTAGGTAAATGTGAAACCACAAACAAGCTAACTTAGGCAAAACCCAAATCAGGTTAAAAAATCAGATGACTATCACGGGCAAGTGTGAAAAAGGTGTTTATACTGGGGATCTGAAATCTTGATTCCATTATACTATGTTCAAAGTTAGGTCAACAGAGAGAGAGGGATTTCTATGATCCTACAAAGTCAATACCTGCAAACAAACCTGCAGTCTGGGATTCCCCAACCGGAGCAAAGCAAAGGAAATGAAATCTGCAAGTCTGAGGGTCCGGACAGAAACAGGAAACCCTGAGATGAGGTTTGTTTTTCCCTGTTCACCTAAAAATAACTCTCAGAGGTCTTAGCCTGGACCACCCAACTTGGAATCAGAGTTGAAGGGCCAACTCTTATCTCTGCAACACCAAGGGAACCGAGCTGGTTCTAAACGCTCTTACCTGAAACACTAGAATCCCCGTGTTGGCCACAGCCAGGTTGATCTTAGTGCCTTCCCGGTCCTTAGCTGGGTGCAATCGGACGCCGTACATCTCCAGCCTGCGGGCAATCTCCAGGAGCTGGAAATCCGATTCTGCGGGTGTTTGTCCACTGACAAAACAAAAATTCAGGAGAAAGGCCAGGAGATTTGAATTCTCCGTGTCTATGAATTCAAGATTAAGCATCTTCTCTTCGGAAAGAAAAAGGCATTTCATCACCAACAATGGGGCTACCCGATCGGATGACACCCGGCCTCCCATTCATTATAATCCGAAGTTGAGCAACTGGAACAAAAGCTCTATTGCTTGTGTAACACAAAACCCCCAAAAGTCTATCTCAAACTCGGCCAGTTTTTTGGAATCTCAAAGAGTTTCCTTTAAGGTCATATAAAAGCAAAACACGACCATGTTGAAACAAGTTTCCAGTCACTTACAATAGCCCTAAACTTGCAAAGTTCAACACTGTCAAGGCCACTATCACCAAGACTCAAGTGCCTTCCTTGAAAGACAACAACGAAAACAAAAGGAGCAGAGAAGGCTTTGAAAATATTTTATTGATCAAAACAGAAAACCAGAATGGACATGGCACAAAGGTTCTCCATTTTCACAATATTCTTATACTGTCCCTAGTTATCATGTCCTCTTCCTGATTTCCTGCTACTTGGTCTTATACTCTTCCTTTTACTCCAAAGCACGGGGTGTCCTAAATTCCAGTGTTACTCTGGTCTCACAGGAAAGCAAGCAAGGAGCCCAGAGGTCTGGTCTTGAGTGGGTAACCTGTGTTACCAATAGTCCAGGATAAGAAACAACACTCACTGAGCCTCTGTGCTCTCCTCCCTCACCCTTTGTACATTTCCTCCCAATAAGTCACGTGTGTGTGTGTGTGTGTGTGTGTGTATCCACGTATGTCGAAGGACAGAGAGAAGGAGCTCAAAGCAAGTAGGAAGCAACGAAGGAGACTTACATGTGGTTATGGTGAAATTCCACAATTTTGTCTTCTAGTGCATCTTGCTGAGGTATGTACTTATTTTTTGCTAAATGCTCTCTGTCCGATGCTTCATCAAAATCCCCAATCTCAGCTACAGAGAAAGAGAAAGAAAAACCAGCCACATATGATTAATACTTCACAATTTGTTGTACTCCCAGTGGACTGTTCCCCAAGTAGCAAACCAGAAAAACTAGCAGACGACACAAGGCAATCCCAGCCGGTAGGTATCCTAAGGGCTAGATGTGAGAAGCGGTGGCTGGAAGGGCATATTTAACAACCGTGCCAACGTAAGACGACAATTTCGCTTTTTCTCATCTCTACCAGTTGGAAAGAAAACTTCAGAATCATCCATCTCTAGCCATCCGTGTTCCTGGTTTGTCTCTCTCCTCCCCACCCCAACTAGGGGTTCACGTCTACTTCAGGCAGTACATTCCAGTTACGTGGATGAAGGCCTTCTAACTTCTAAATAAGCCCCAGAATTTCAGGGCTTGACAAAATCAACTTTGGAGACACACGTATAGCAATTACTAGTGCAAATCCCAAATGCTTTATCATGTAAAGACGATTATAACTAGGGGTAAACGTACATAATCTAATTTGGTAAACATAAATTCAAGTGTCTTAAATTTTGTGTAGTTGTGTTGTCAGAAATGACAGATCAGATCGCAAATTCTCACAAATTTTTAGTCTACAAGGAAGTGGATGCATAATTTTCTCAAGTCCCCAAATTGCTCTAATCTGGAAAACTAAAGGATAGCGCTTTAAATTAATAATTGTACCTTAACACTAGCTCCAGCTCAGTTTACAGCAATTTAATACAGATGTAGCAGCATGCCTTTATCATATAGTCTGTGTAACAAGCTTAATAAAACGACCAGAGTCCAACTGTTTATAATAAAAGTAAGTAAACCGTTGCCATGAAGCCTAATTTTCACTCTGTCACGTGAAGCAGCTTGTCACACTTTGGGCAATGCACCCCAGTAATCATGCAGGACGTGGCCTCTATGTTGCTATAAATCACAGCCACTGAGAATATTTGCTTGGCACCAGCTGGGCCACTGGAAGAATCAGTCACCCACTAGCTTCTCACTGCCGTGGCAAATCAATAACATCATTTCCTAGTTGCACTTTGTCAACAAATTTCACCTTCCCTGAGTAAAGCTGCCACCCTCCATCACAGGAAACTGGGCAGGAGTGGCCATACTGCCATCCTCCTCACTGGTTTGCCACGGCGATGGTGACACTGTCTTTTCTGCACTTCCTCCTATCTGGCCTCAAGCAAGCACAGTTCATCTCATTCTTCACAGTAGTGCTGTTGTATCAAGTCCCCGCGCACGTCGAATTAGTGAAGACTAAACCATCATTCCCAGGGGAAATACAGGGTTAGGTTCCCGCGAGACTCTGGAAACATTTTCACCAACTAACCTTGTTTTCTGTTGAAAGACATCCTACTTTATGTACCCTGCTGATTCGTTAACGCTGGACCCAGGGCCAACAGCACTGTAATGCACGTCTGAAAGCAGCTTATCTACACCCGTAAACACCTGTGTTTACTTTCTCCGTGAGGCACATCGAAACCTTCCTGCACTTAGGAACACTACACAGCACTTCAGCAACGATGCTTGGGGGCCATTTAAAACAGGGAAATCAACGAAAAGCACAGAAATGCAAAAAGCGTGGCTCCAAAGAGATCACAAAAAGGACACTTGTTTCCAGTATGACAGCTGAAACCAGGAGGCAGAGCATCACCTCCTCCGACCTCCACTGGGGAGGTGAGGGAGGGGCGACTCCAATTTTTTACCTTCTTGCGCATGTCTGCGAGTAACCGTGAAAGCACTCACAGTTGATTCTGGGCTTACAAATAAATTTCAGAGAGCGGGTGAATTTGCAAACATGACATCTGCAAATAATGAAGACGGACTGCGTATGGTGGGAGGGAGAGGGGACTCACCTAAATCCTAAATTTCTTACGAGTTTTAAGTTTGGGTTTCTTAACATATATGGATTTTATAACAGAGCCTTTTCCATAATTCAATATGAACGAGCTAAGAATTCCAGTTTTTCCTCTGGCATCAGGGTCAATATGCCTAAACTGTCTTTTCCTCGGAGTCACTTGCTTTTCAACTCCCAAAATGCAAGGGCAACACGACTGTGACATCCACTTTCTCCCACATGCTCTCTTCTTGGAAACATGGAAGTAGGCACCCCCTTATGTCTGGAGAGTCTGAGCACTGTAATGTGCAAGATATGACTATTTTTAATTAAAGGTGTCGTATTAGCTGATGTATATACTAAATTCCTTAGCAGTGTACTCTTGGCAAAAAAAATAAGAAGACCACCACCCCGTCCCCCAAATTCTGTGAGAAGTCTCATGAGGATGTGTTTGCACAAACTTGTTCTGCCAGGTACAATCCTCAGAATGGACGCACACACAACCTGCAGAAATCTAGCCCCACCATGCCTCCTCTGTTACGTCAGGTCCAAAGAGTGTTTGATTCTTCTCTTCACCAGCTTGTCCCACTTGGTCTATTCATAATCAACTAGAGAGTATTAAAAGTCTGAAATATATACAGGGGATACCTAAGGCCAGTAACAGAGGAACCAACGAAAACAATTAGACTATGTGAAAGATGACTCCATGAATTCAAATGAAAGGGAGGAAAATTTTTTTAAAAATCAGATTGCGTGTATAGATACAGAGGAGATGAAAATATAGCTCACTAGAGATAATTTTCCATCAGCATTAACATCGCTTCTGCAGGAGGGAGATGAGCTGACCTCTCCTACCTTACTGAGGACGTCAATAACTACCAATAATTTAAATGAACACACTATTCACAGAGGACTCTGTGAAATTCCTCCTTCCATGACAGAAGGTACAGGAATGCTTAAAAATACAGAAATGGGGCTTTTTAAGTATGAGATTATAGAAACAGTGTGTCACGCGACTGCGCATCACAGAGTATAGAAACAGCAGAGATACTTCTGAACCCACCTATTTCATTTCCTTTGGAGAACTCAAGATTCTCAGGGGATTTTGAGCCCCTTGTTGGTGTCTGGGGGTGAGGGGTCCGTCAGACCAAGCACATGGTTTTCTGGATTCCCGTGACCCTCCACTTCCCGTGTGTGCATGTTTAAAAAGGAAGATTCACTCTTTCTTTAAAAAGGAAGGGCCTTAGGAGGAAGGGGCTACAAGACTGAATGGCATCAGGAATAGCCGACTAAATCTCTTCTCTCACCAAAGGCCCAGGGTCAGAGACCTTTGCTGAAGTTGCTATTCCAGCAAGGAAGCTTTATGTCGAAATTTCCCATTGCTTGGAAAGGGAGGGCCCTAGGTGAGTGAGGATAAAGAAAGGAGGGTATATTTATCGCACACCTAACATATGCTGAATATTGATGCTATCATTTCATCTGTTATGAAACAGATTCTATTATCCCCCTGTTCCAAAGGAAAGAGAGGCTGGCGGGTTAGTAACTTGCCAGGGTGAACAACCAACTAACAGAAACGAGGTCTGCCTGATTCAAAGCCCTCCTCTGTCCACTGTCACTGTAAGAAGAGAGAAGATCAAACACGGGAAAGACAAAAGTTATGTAACTTTCTGTGTCAGAGCTTCCTCATTTTAAAATGGGGATAACAGTACTGAGCTCACAGGGTTGTTATAAGAATTAAATGAGATAATATACATAGAGCTGGAACATAGTAAAGTTTACAAAGTTTACCTACTTTTTTCTTTTCGGCCTGTCTTTTCTTTCTCACATCATGTTTTCAAATGAATAAGAAAACATCCATCTACTAAGTCTGGCAGATATTCAACAATGGCATTGCACAAAAAAGAAGATAAGCATGGTCTCTAGAAACACCTCATCATTTTGGACTAAGGTAATTTGTTGACTACTGGGAGTGACCCTTCCTACAAACCTGTGGAAAGCTTGTTAACTGGGCAGTTATCTGGACAGGACGGGGCTGATTATATGGGACTACTCTGTATACAATGGAAATTTCAGAATGATATGCTAGCACAATTTTTTTTATACTAGTGCTTTTAGATGTTGACCTTCGTCTATATACATAATTTCCTTCCTGAAACATAATGTGTATATTCCATTTCAAGTAACTTCTGCCTTGACCAAGACAAAAAAAATGCCCAGGTGAGTCGTCAGGAAGCCTTCGAATGAGCACAATCTAACTTATCCTTTGTCTAGAGGAAGAAAGTTAAAAGATGTAGCTTCAAGCATCACTTGGGTTCCGTCCAGTTTCATGTGTCTTGGTTTACTGAACTCTCGAGCAGAATACAAGAAGGGAAATCTTTGACAGTTTTATGTCTGAAGGCTAATGGGCCATATTCGATGATGAATATTAAATGCAAGAACAGGACAGAACGAGTTTAGTCTACTTTGCCACCGTGTATCCAAGCTTCTCCTTTGAGTCAACTGAGTTTTCAACAAACGCGTAGTCCTTAGAAAGAGGAGACAAACACCAGAACACAAAATTCCCGGGTCAGCGTTCGGTGGGGGAGTCCATATACACAAAGTTAGGAGGACTGTTTTCCACCCCTTGGGTTTCATGCTAATAGCAGTGTAAGACAAAGACATTATTGCTTTCAGTGGATGTCAGTTTTCTCCCCACCAGGCAGATCACTGTGTTATTTCCCACATGATTTCTGAAGGAAACCAACGGAACTTACATTGCACGATGTGTGAGACCAAGAGGGCAGCGCTGGTGTCACTACACGTCAGCCTGCCTTGAGCCAGGTCCTGCTTCACCTGCAGAGCAAACAGGTACCTGCGAATACGAAGAGAGACGGGCGTCAGACACAGAGAGATGGGTGTCAAGCAAGAGGGCGGGGAGGTTTGGCAACAAAGTCAGCCTCACTTTGCTCACTGGCAACTTGCCCACACAGTGAGGACCTAAAGAAATATAAGCCGAAGAACAAGAAAGTCTGCACAGGAAGGATGAATTCCTGGTGCTACTGGCTGCAGTGTAACTATTCACACCTCCCTTCAAGCACCGGGAGACATATGCTGCAATCTTTCCACACAATGAGTAATGCATTTCATTTTATATGGAGAGATACAGCCATAAGTAATTAAGACTATAACTTACCACCCTATTTTTGCAGAGTATAGCACACATTTCAAATTTTTTCACAGATCAGTCAAATATACTAAAAAAAATGGCTGTATGGCTCAGACAATAACAGTAGGCTATCATGGTTAGGAAGAGCCTTGCCAATGGAACTGGAAACACAAGAGTGTCTTTTTTTCGGGAGCACAGGCTCCGGATGCGCAGGCTCAGCGGCCATGGCTCAAGGGCCTAGCCACTCCGCGGCATGTGGGATCTTCCCGGACCGGGGCACGAACCCGCGTCCCGTGCATCAGCAGGCGGACTCCCAACCACTGTGCCACCAGGGAAGCCCCACAAGAGTGTCTTTTTTTGTGGTGTAATAAGTCACTCAGCTTCTTCCACAAGCCTCAGTTGCCAGATCTTTAAAAATCAATTTATTTAAAAATTCTTTTCTTTATGAAGTAGAATAAAGCAAGTAACATGTTTGGTGGAAGAAAAAAGTATAAATCAAAGAAATTAAGTAAAAACAGTGCGATGTTAAAATCGATTTGAGAATATCAATATGAACGCATAGATTTTTTTTTTCTTTCGGTATGCGGGCCTCTCACTGTTATGGCCTCTCCCGTTGCGGAGCACAGGCTCCGGACGCGCAGGCTCAGCGGCCATGGCTCACGGGCGCAGCCGCTCCGCGGCACATGGAATCTTCCCGGACCGGGGCACGAACCCGCGTCCCCTGCATTGTCAGGCGGACTCTCAACCACTGCGCCACCAGGGAAGCCCAGATTTTTAGAAAGATATTTGCTAGATTTGCCCACTGTCTAGAAGGAGCGTGACTTCGGCAGCAACCCTTAGCAACCAGATTCTGGCTCTCACACAACTACCCATGAGAAGGATACAGAGGTAGGACCTTGCAGAAATGGTAGGTTCCAGGTGTGGGGCAGAGGAAGGTACAAAGCAAGCCTGGAAGATCTAGTTATGCCAGAGAGCAAGGCAGCTTGCAAATATAAATGGGTTATATTAAAAGGGGGAAAAAAAAAAACCTTGAAGGGGCGGCCACTGGCCAAAGTTGTGACAACTTGAGTAGCAATAAAGAATGATTAAAGTGAACTGAAACACATGGAACTAATAAAACTTTATGAGTCCATTGTAATAGTCATAAAAATAGAAAGCAGAAAAAGTAGAATGTATCACCATTTGAGGAGTCTATTCAAGAAATTCTTTTTTAGGAAACTGGTAACCCAAGGCAAAAACTTGGGCATGTAATCTGCCTCTCCAGCAGGAAGGGTATTTCAGGATATACAGACAATCTAAGTAGACGGGGCAAAGTTCTACGTTACAGAAGAACACCGACAAATAACACAGCAGAAATAACATAATTATAAAAGCCTCATCCCACACCTCTAAAGAAATGACTGACTTGGCAAGGATTGTTAATCAGCATAAAAACCACTTAGGAGTTTGGACATTTGCATACAAAGTCATATGACTTTCCTTCACAATGGAAAGGTCAGAATGTCACCACCCTTAACTCAGTGATCAATCTCAGCATCGCTAATGAAACAGGGAACACACGACATCACTTAGGATGGGACTCTAGCCAAGAATGTTCAACTTGTATCCCTTAGAACTAAGGTCTAGTTGGCAGGAAATACAGAAGACAGAGGAATAAGCTAAACAGGAGGCAACCAGACAAATTTAGCAGGTAGCTTTTTTTTTTGTTTTTTTTTTTTGAGGTACGCGGGCCTCTCACTGTTGCGGCCTCTCCCGCTGCGGAGCACAGGCTCCGGACACGCAGGCTCAGCGGCTATGGCTCACGGGCCCAGCCGCCCCGCGGCACGTGGGATCTTCCCGGACCGGGGCATGAACCCGTGTCCCCTGCGTCGGCAGGCGGACTCTCAACCACTGTGCCACCAGGGAAGTCCCGGGTAGGCTATTTTATAGTATGACCGGTTCAGTTTCTTCAACAAGATGGTATCACGAAGAGAAAAAAAAAAAAGGGACTCTGCTAGATTAAGAGGTCCAAAGGGCATAACAACCAGATGGAATGTGGTCCTACAGTGAATTTCACGTTAGATGGGCAGATATAAATGACATCTGGGGAACAAAGGGGGACATTTGAGTACGGCCAGGGTACCAGATGAGATGAACAGTACATGTATATGCACAGGAAAAATCAGAAAGGCTCTCTCACTGATGTGTTAACAACACTCAGCTCTGGGCAGCAAGAACACAGTAGTTTTATCTTCTTAGTCTTCTTCACCTGTATACTCTAACTTTCTACACTGTACATTGGCTACTTTTGTAATAACAAAGGGTTCTTTTTGTTTTTTAAAAAAAGGGCTTTTTTTTTTTTTTAAGAAGATGTTGCGGGTAGGAGTTTATTAATTAATTAATTTTTGCTGTGTTGGGTCTTCGTTTCTGTGCGTGGGCTTTCTCTAGTTGTGGCAAGCGGGGGCCACTCTTCATCGCGGTGCGCGGGCCTCTCACTATCGCGGCCTCTCTTGTTGCAGAGCACAGGCTCCAGACGCGCAGGCTCAGTAGTTGTGGCTCACGGGCCTAGTTTCTCTGCGGCATGTGGGATCCTCCCAGACCAGAGCTCGAATCCGTGTCCCCTGCATTAGCAGGCAGATTCTCAACCACTGCACCACCAGGGAAGCCCAAAGAAAGGGCTTTTAACACGACTAACCATAGAGGTGGCCTTAAGAATTAAATGAGATAATACATGGAAAGCATAGTGACCAGAATGAAAACATTCAGTATATGTTAGCAATTTTTTTTTTTAAATAAAAGAAAAATGAATCCCCTTTAAGTCGTTTAGGAAATTCCATGATTAAGAACTAAAGAACTACAGAGGCATTCTGTAACCAGAAAAAAAACAAAACAAAAAAACACCCACAGATCCACTAGTTGACAACAGCTGACCTTTATCCACCCCCCCAATGTAATGTTTATTCATTCATTCATTCACTTTCTTTTCTCTCTCTGTCTCTGTCTCTCTCCTTGGAAAGTCAAAGTAGAGAATGGCAGAGCATATAAAGTAACCACAACATCAGCACATAGGTTTATATGGGAAGATGTGGCACAAACCGTATCTCTGGATTAGGCAGTGGTTATTGTTTCTTGAAGCCGACACATAGAACGACAGGCTCTAATTCTTATCTGTGTGGTTAGTTTTTACCTAAGTAGGAAGAACGTATGTTTTAAAAGCATGATGTTCCAAATATGGTAACAGCTACCAGTTCAAACACAGGATGCTGTGTCCAGGGACAGACTCAGGGTCATGGCGACAGGCTTCGGGGCCTCTGGGGAGGGTCTCCTGTGGGTGGCGACACGGCGCTGGGTTCCGAGAGCTCACCTATTTAGACAGAGGACGAGCGCCCCGTTGCCAACTGCAGGAGGACTTTGTCACTCCCTGATTATGCTGACTTGTGCTAAGGCCCTTGTAATCTGAGAAGGACCTTCCTGGGTACCGTCTCATCTTCTCGTAAAGACAGCTGTAAGTCCCGCACGCTGGCTGCAGGGCTAACTTTAGAAATTCCGCAGCACCTTTTGCATTCTAAACTGAAGCAGCTCCAATCAAATTCACATGAAGGGCTCAAAACGGAATCAACTCTCCTTGGAGGAAGGATGGGATGTGAGGAGGGAGGCGATGACAGCAGCAGGGCCAATCAGAGGGCTGTCACTTCCAGGGACCACAGGGGAGGAAATCACACCCATCTTGATGCCATGGTTTAAACACGCCTGTTTCAATTTATTTCACCCGGGAGCTCTTCGTCTTTCTTTCCTTATTCAGTGTACAGTACGACATCTCTGGCAGCCAAAGGGCAACACTGCAGCAGGCCCCGCAGAACAGCAAATTCTGATAGGTCCCCTGCACCTTTAAGAACACAGCCAAGTAGAAACTGGATCCCACGTCAGATGCGATGCTCGGAGAGTAGTGGAGTACGTCTGACCTCACCAGCACAGCCAAGTGATTCTGAGCTCTGCCAGAAGCAAGCCTGCTAACTTCTTTTCCAAAGACCCCTCCCCCAAGCGGTTTTAAACTTGCATCTGGGAGTCAGTACTTTTCTCCTTCTAGATGCCTGAGCCCTGGTGTCAGTAGGACAAGAGCTCCAGTGAGAGGGTAGTTCAATAAATAGAAAGGAATTCAGCTTCTTGTTTAACAGCAAAGTGCAATTTAATCTTCGATCTATATAAATGGGAAGCCGAAAGCTATTCCTGGAGGCCCGAAGAATCAGCTGCAGCTCCAGTCCCTTAAAGTCGCTGAACTGCGGGCCCGTTTCTGTCTGTCTCACTCGTGTCTGCGCCTCCTTCGCCTATGAAGTAGTGTCCATATAGGGCTTCTCCCAAAGGCTCCCTCCTTCACCATCTGCCATAGAAAACTGCCTGGCATCTCAATGGTCCCATCCTTAAATTTCTGCTTGAATAGGAATTTGAGAGTGTGGGAGAACACCACTTTGGATCTGGGAAGTCGCCTTCCCGGCATACCTTGTGACAAAGCGGAAAGCAACGGGGACCTTCTAAACTTCCTACCAATTTTATCACCCCAGAGCCAAAGGAGTTCTCTCCTCGGAAAAGATGTCCAAAATGTCAGTTAACACTGGGAGCCAGAAAACAGCGACAACAAACCCCCAAACCTGCTACGTCCAAGCTGAGCTTGTGTCACTTGAGGAATTGATCAGATCGGTCGGAACAGCTGGCAAAATACCAGGCGCACACACACGGCTTGACGCTCACAAGCTGTCTGGAATTTTATAACGAGGACCAGAATGGTAGAAAATCACACATCTCTAGAGATGATGATTCACAAAAACTGAAAAGGTGCAAAACTCATTGCAAAGTAGAATGGGGAGACAGGACTGGGGTTGGGGGGCAGTGGTACTTCACGCCGCCGACTTCCTAAGCAGGATGACGGCCCAGTGAAACGCGGGAGGAAAAGGCACGCTGCTGACCAACGGCTGGACTGGCCTTCAGATTCATTTCAATATTCTGAGCTTCGAGCAACATACTTTCAACAACGGGAAAACCAGCCCCGGAAGCTGAGACACGGCAGCCCCGATAAGGACACGGCACGAAGATGCTACTGGTGTCGGCAGCTTGGAACTCAGGTGGCGGCCCCAGCTGCCCCTTCTCCACGGGAAGCGCCCTAGCCGAGGCATGTGGTTCCCAGAAGGCTGACGGCCTCTGCAGCTCCTGGCCACTTAGCTGCTTCATTCGAGGGGTGAAAGTGGAGGTAAACTATCAACGGTGACTCATTCAGAACACTGCGAAGCCATGGGAAGAGTCTTTGCCTTCCTCTCTTTCTGGAATCGCACGTTCGTGTACCTGGTGCCCCTCCTGACGCAACCCCGGGATGTCCAGCAGGGACCTCAAACACGAGCTGGCAGAACCAAACCCTTGACTCTCCACCCTCCCCAGTCCTCTACTTCCCTCCACCCCTTCGCATTCTAGTCGTCACCCATCCATCTAGTTGCTGCTTAAGTCAAAATCTTAAGCATCCCTTCTCCTTCCCTCAGCCTCCACCCACAGCCCGTCACAAATTCAAATCGACCCCGCCTCCAGCACGTGCTCCAAATTCACGTGTTTTCTCCATTTCCACTCCTACCGCCTCCGTTGCCGCCATCATCTTGGCCTGGGTGACTGCCATCTCTTCCTGTCATCCTCCCCTCGGTATCTCTGGCAACCAGTCTCTCAACACTACGTATATCGGGCCTCTGCCCCGCCTCAGTGCACTTCACCCTCAATGTTCCTGCCATGAGAGCCCTCTTTTAGGTGACTGAACGTCTGGAGCGTGTTTCTGCCTTGGGCACTGCCTAACCGTGCCTTCTCCCTGGAGAGCTCTTCCTCTGAAAATGACTGACAGATCCTTGTCGCTTTCTCAGCCCAAGCATCCCAGACCAAGCACTGTAAAGTCATCACCCGTCACCTTCTATCACATCATCTACTCCCATTACCTAAAGGCTCTTAGCATTATCTGATATTTTTCTTGTTTATTTAATCATTGTGTCTGTTCCCGTGAAAGTCAGGCCGGTCTCTTCACCACTATGCTCCCCGTTCCTGGAACAAGGCTTGCACGCCACGTATACTCCATCAATACTGTTGACCGAATGTTTTCATCTCTTTGATAAATGACGAACCATTTAACAAACTCAACCACCCAAAATACTGGGCTCTCAACCCAGAGGGACAAGAAAGATGTGACAGCCCTCATCTTGAACAGCTGAAGCTGGAAAGGCATGTGCGGCAGGAATCTGGCTGGTCAGACTAGTGCAGTGTAGTCCTGAAAGGGAGGCGTTTTATCTTCGCATGTTCCCACCAGGCTCTGCTCTCTTTTGGAATACCACGTGTCTTGCTGTCAATTATAAAATGGGTAGTAGCAGGGATGAAGATGCGGGTGATGGTGATGAGGATGATGGAGGCTGTCACTCATAGCATCCCTGCTGGGTTCCGGGCACTCTATGCATACGAGTACTCATCCTCAACACCACGCTGGCCAAGCAAGCACTACGGTCGCGTTGACACGGGAATTAACAGAGGTGCAGGGGCGTTTGGTAACCAGCTGGTCACACAGTTACCAGGGGCAGGGCTTGGCCACACTCCTCCCACTTGGCCACACCTTCAAAGAAACTGACGTACAGTTTATGTCGATTCACCCACTGCAGCAACAGAGAGAAACTGAGTTCACATCTTGGTTTCACAGAAGAGATTCATTTCCCAAAACTGTCTTGTGACGTGACAGGTATAAGAGGGGGAAATACGACAGTAACAGATTATAAGCCCAGATACTTCATAGCACAGCCTTCAAGAAACCAGCTTTCAGGGAAACTGTGGTACTTTCTTTCTTCCCATGTTTGTAAACACAGCTGGGAGGGAGGAAGGTTAAACTGTCAAGCACAGATCAGATGCTGGTCAAGGAAACACTGGGAAAATGTTTCATCAGTTGACTTAGAACATTCACTCTCTCTGCTCCACAGCAATAAATACCCAGTTTCCAAACCACTAACCTTGTGAGTTCTTCTTGGAGCTGTGTGTGGTCAGGTGGAAAGAATTTCACCACAAACTTAACAACGACATGCTTTGGCCCTAGAAAGGGGGGAAAAAGCAGTAAAGCATTTATTGATTTGTCTTTCAAATGCCATTAAAGATGTAAGAGGGTATATTAGAAACCAATAATAAGTCTTACTCCGAGCTGCCCAGAGCACTTCTGCCAACATCCAAGTCACTTAATAGCTGGTTATGCTGGTTACTAATTTGCATTTTCGTATTGTGGGGAGACAGACACCTGTTTGGGTTTTTTTTTAATTATATTTTTTGGCCACACCACACGGCATGTAGGATCTTAGTTCCCCGACCTGGGATGGAACCCACGCCCACTGCGTTGGAAGCACGGAGTCTCAACTACTGGACCCCCAGGGAAGTTCCAGATACCCGGTTTTTAAAAATACTGTGACAGGCGCATTACATTGAGGCATCAAACTTTTCCCCTGGAGAACGTAAATTGTACCCAGATTTTAAAAGCACGCATGTGTCTTCAAAAATTTATCTGTCTGCTTCAGTCCAAATACAGGCTTTAGACAGCTTAAGGAAGAGATAACGAAAAGGTAAATCAGTTACGTAATTTATTATTTCTAACTCTCTCCAAGGTACAGCAGCTACTGTGTTCATCACAGTCAGTCAAAGCCCTTACTAAGTGTCTCATACACCATCTTATCGATAAGTTCCAACGAAATTAGGAAGCAGATCTGGGAGAGGGTGGGCAGGGTAAGACTGGGAATGAGACAGGTAACTTTCCAGAATTCAAACAGAACGTCAAATAGATTATAGAATAATAATTTGTAACCTGAGTCAGAGTTTATTTTGCTGTATAAGCCACGATACAAAAGCAATCTTACAGGTTCTGCCATTTGGACTAACAGCAAAAGTTTATGTTCTATGAAATACAAGGTATTATGATGAAATCCAAATTTTAACAGCAGTTGTATAAAAGTAAAAAATGTCTTTTTTGCTCTACCTTTCACCATCACAAAAGATGTTGTACTTTAATTTTTATAACACACTCAAATTTAGGGAAAAAAACCCCAAATGATGTATCATAAGATGAAGATGTTGGCAATACGTACAAAATTAGGAGGAAAAAAAACAAGGCACAGGAACACTGAAACCAAGAGAAGCCGGGCCTCTTCCCGCTGACCATTCTAAAAATTAACAGAAATCCTCGCGTGTCAATTCTGGATCACAGAATAGCAAGAACAAAATGGGGAAGATGGGAAGGTCTAGCTCATTCTTCCCAGCAATTTTCACAGATGGGGAATTAAATGAGGCTACTTGGATCCTTAGAAAACCCGAAGCTAGGAAGATGCTAGCACTAATGCAAAATGACAGCTTTGTCACACGGGGCGAGTCATAGCCCACAGAGATGAAAAGGAGAGCCTCTGCTCCGGTGCTAAACCAAACCACAGCCGCTGTCCTGGGTCTGACACTTTTCCACCATCAGCAGCTCCCATCGCGGGTTACTGAGGGAACAAATGTCATCATTTTAGATGCTGTGCTTCCTCCAGCCTTCAGGCCTGGCGGCTTCTCACAGCAATGTGTCCTCCACACTTAGTCCTAGGCCCGCCACCCAATAAACGCTGAACAACGGCTGTTTCGTCTTCTGCATTAACGATTGCTTAATTTAAATGATAGAAGATCAATATCAATTTCAACTGCGTAAGGGCCACTCAACACAGTGTGCCTGTTTATTACAGCCACATAAATTGCTGTAAGTAGCCTGGTGGGGTTTCTTTTCTTTAAATAAACTTAGTTTATTTATTTTTGGCTGTGTTGGGTCTTCGTGGTGGTGCGCGGGCTTCTCACTGCGGTGGCTTCTCGTGTTGCGGAGCACGGCTCTAGTTGCACGGGCTTCAGTAGTTGTGGCTCACAGGCTCTAGAGCACAGGCTCAGTAGTTGCGGCGCACAGGCCTAGCTGCTCCGCGGCATGTGGGATCTTCCTGGACCAGGGCTCGAACCCGTGTCCCTTACACTGGCAGGCGGATTCTTAACCATTGCACTGGTGGGGTTTCTTAATCAGACATAAAACCGACCCCAAGAGGTATTGTGTGATTGTTCAACTAAAGGAATGCAGTTTTGTTACCATCCTCAGTCTCTTGCCTGGTCTCTGGCTGCAGTGAGGGACAATTTGGGATGAACTGGAGAAGAGAGCTTGTCTCTTAACTTGACCTCACAGCGGAGAGAGGGGAGGATGGTCTGGTGCTGACACATAATGAGAAGGGAGGGAAAAAGCAAGTGTTCCCTTTCCTTACTTCTCTCCTAGACCCTCCTTTATCTCTCCTTCGACAACATGGTCTCAATGCAAGGCAGACTCCCTTCTGTCCTGCTTGCCAATCACACACACACACACACACACACACACACACACTCACACACACACTCACACACACACACACTCACACACTCACA
This sequence comes from Pseudorca crassidens, assembly GCF_039906515.1. NCBI lineage: Eukaryota > Metazoa > Chordata > Mammalia > Artiodactyla > Delphinidae > Pseudorca > Pseudorca crassidens. Next base: position 12,883,301 of record NC_090313.1, read on the forward strand.
CACACACACTCACACACACTCTCACACACACACACACACACACTCACACACTTTTGCGCACCTTATCTTTCCAAACACCACTTGCATTCTGATCTCACAGGCTTTGAAAAGGCAGCACAGAAAACCTCATAGCAATTTTATGAATAAATGGTTCCACCTTCCCTCTTCCAAAGTGACAGTAAGAAACATGAGCACGGACTGGACGAGCTCAACTGCTCTGGGCCTCAAGAGCCTGCTTTAGTCTTAATTAAAATGACATTTGTTTTCCAAGTTTTGATTACCGAATTGTTATATGTTAAAATTGCAGAAGATACATTTAATAGTACGTGGATTAGTGGATGCTGAAACGCAATCACGGGGTAAAAAAAGAAAGTATGGCCCCAGTGCTTGACACCACAGGGCAGACGACGCCTAGACGAGGAAGACGTCTGGCTTTATATTTGACATCCCTGTTAAACAGGCGGTGGGGGGTGAGGGTGGGGGGGTTATACTTACTTCTAATCTGCTTGACAATAGGTTTTAAGAGATCCAGCCACACCTACAAAGGAAAAGAGAACAGACTGAGACATCAATTCTCAATGAGAGAGTGCAAGTATTTTGAGACTCCACTAGGAGCTGTTTAAAATCAAAATATTTTTGAGGATTTGAAGCGGTCTGTGCCTTTTTTTTCCCTCCAGAATGCCATAACTTACATTGTCTCCCATGTTTATAGAACGGATCCGAACTTGCTAATATTATCCCTGAGCTTGAAAATTAAAAACCTCTCCTAGATGCAAATAGTGCACGGTTCACTAAGAATTTTTCTATTCTCGCTGGTACTTTGATCACAGTTAGCTATTCAGTAAATATTAACGCGTGATTGCACATCTGGCTATAAATGGAGTAAAATACGCGTGCTCCTTAGTGAAACAAAATCCATGTACACAGATGTACGTACAGAACAGCACATCTTTGAGGGGTACGGAAAGGGAGTGAATATTTATAGAACACACTTTTGCACACGGCTCCATCCATAAGCTATTTACCTCTCAAAGCAAGGCGAGAGGATTCCTGTTAGTCAGGAGAGAAATCTGAGACGTGGAGAGGCTCAGTAATTTGTCCCAGGCCCTCAGCTAGAATGTGGCAGAGCTAGGACTGAAATCAGGTTTGTCCAACTTCAAAGTCCAGACTCTTTTCACACACATTCTCCTTAGCATGCAATTCAAGCGGCAAAATTTTAAAAGAAGAGAGAAACCAGTTGTCATTAATAAAGTATAAGTTAACCCTTGAACTTGTGATCACGTGAAAGGGTTCTACTGAAGCTCACATTTGCATATATGATTTTTAAAAAGTTAATGGGCTTAATGTAAAGAGGGTTTTATAAGTAAATATGAAAAAGAGAAACACTCCTAAAGAAAATTATGCAAAGAATAACAGGTAATTGGTGAAGAAAAAATGCCGATGGCTAACAAGAGAATGTCCAAGTTCAGGAGTAACTTGCACTACAAATGCAAATTTAATCAAATACCATTTCCACCCATTAAATACGCATCTAGATATGCCTGTATGCAGTGCATGTCTGTATTTCATAAACCCAGACGTGGCAAGGGTGCCAGGAAGTGGACACTGCCCTACGCTACCGGTGCATGTATGAACTGGCACAACGTTTCTGGAGACCAATTAGGGAATAATTATCTAAACTCTTTCATCCCGTAACTTGACTTCTGATGAACTATTTGAGAGTGTGGGAAAATGTGTTTGGGAGGTGGGAAGATGGGTGATTTCTTTTCTTCTGCCTTTCTATATCATCCAAATTACCTTCAATGATCACTCAGAATTCTCATGATGAAAAAACTAAAAGTAAAAAAATTTAAGTGTCTATTTATTCAGGTTCATCTTCCCCACCACCGTTTCAAATAAATATGATTTTCTAATGAAATTCTCATTTCTATATTCCCCGTCCCCTGCCACTCTGTTATATGAGAAAAACAATAAAGGCATTAGTTGACTTAGGATCATCTCCACTGTCGCATTCATAAGACTCAACCTTAAAATGAGAGAGAATAATCATTCAAAACAACAATCGTCGTTTGTGAGATGAACTATTTTCCTCCCAAGAATCCTAAACGATGGCAAAAATATCTCCATTTGACAGATGAGAAAAGTGGGATTCAGACCACAGCTGCCCAGAGCTGGGACTCAAACCCTGTTCTTCAAACCCATTTATTCATTCAACAACACATCACTGTGTCACTCTGCTGGGTTCTGGGAATACAAGGATGGGAGACCAATCATGGTGCCTGCTTCATGGAGCATACGGTCTAGTGAGAAAGACAGGAAACAAAACCTTCCCAAGACAAGTAAAGAAGTACCTGAGACAAAGGAAACAAGGGGGTGTCCCAGAAGACTCTGAGTGTCAGGACAGAGAGGTTTGATCCAGTTACAGGTGCGGGAGAGGCAGGAGGAAGCCTTCCCTGAAGGTGACATTGTGCTGAAATCTCAAGAGAGGTGAGAAGAAGCTAGGAAGACATGCAGTAAAAACACCTGTCCAGGTGACTTAACATTAGGGGAGACCAGCATGACAGCAGACAAGGTTGGTGGGTCAGGAAGGGGCCAGACCCTACAGAGGCCACGTTAAGACACTTCATCGTTATCCTGAGAACACTGGGAAGAATTTTAAATATGGGGCTGATACGATCAGATTTGCACTTTGAAAGGATTACGCTGGCAGTGTGAGAACAGAAAGAGGGGGTCAGAACAGACGCAGGTTATCTGCTGCAGTCGTCCAGGCAAGAGAGGATGGTGTTTTGGACCAGGAGGGCAGAAGCAGAGTTGGGGAAAATTAGGTGGAATCAAGAAAAATGTAACATGGACTTCCCTGGTGGCGCAGTGGTTAAGAATCCGCCTGCTAATGCAGGGGACACGGGTTCGAGCCCTGGTCCGGGAAGATCCCACATGCTGCGGAGCAACAAAGCCCGTGTGCCACAACTACTGAGCCTCTGCTCTAGAGCCTGCACGCCTAGAGCCCGTGCTCTGCAACAAGAGAAGCCACCGCAGTGAGAAGCCCGCACACCGCAATGAAGAGTAGCCCCTGCTTGACACAACTAGAGAGAGCCCGTGTGCAACAATGAAGACCAAACGCAGCCAAAAATAAATAAATAAAATAAATAAATATTTTTTAAAAAAGAAAGAAAGAAAAGAAAAATGTAACAGGTAAAATCCAGTGGGATTTACCGATGGGCTAGATGTGGTGGCCGAGAAGGAGACAATAACCAGAATGATGACACTGAGATTTCTGCCGTAGGCATCTGGATGGATGCCGCTGCCAATCAGAGACAGGGAGTACTGGAAGAGGGCCAGGACGGAGGGGTTCTAGACACTTTCATTTTAGGAGGTGCCCTTGGATTTCATGAGGAAGAAACAGTATGAAAATGGTGGGACACACTCATCCAAAGCTCAGAGAAGCCTGGGCGGGAGATCTCACATTTAGAGGCTGCCAGCACTGTGAATCCATGAGGACAAGACGGCCTCGTGGAGCCCAGAGGATGAAATGCATCAGCACTGATGACGCGTCTACCTTAGAACGGCCGACGGGAGCAGACAAAGACAGAAGGAACGTAAGGAGAGAGTCATGTCACGGTAGCCACAGGAAGACAGTGTTTCCAGAAGGAAGAACATCAAGAGCTGTTGAAAGATCAAACAAGATGAGAGCTAGAGTATCTGCTGGTCAGTGGACCTGGAGAGGGGCCTGAAAGTCTAGTGGACGGCGAGGAGACAGGAAGGATGAACAGCTTTTCCAAGAAGCTTGGCTGTGAAGGAAGAGGCCAGAGAACGGGTGTGTGGAGGAGGGGGAAGAATCAAATAAAGGTACTGTTGGGGCTTCCCTGGTGGCGCAGTGGTTGAGAGTCCGCCTGCCGATGCAGGGGACACGGGTTCGTGCCCCGGTCCGGGAAGATCCCACATGCCGCGGAGCGGCTGGGCCCATGAGCCATGGCCGCTGGGCCTGCGCGTCCGGAGCCTGTGCTCTGCAACGGGAGAGGCCACAACAGTGAGAGGCCCGCGTACCGCAAAAAAATAAATAAATAAAATAATAAAAGTACTATTGATTTGCTTGTCTTCCACAGGAAGGACCTGGGGGTGCTTAAAAAGGGAAGGGGTTGGGACTTCCCTGGCGGTCCAGTGGTTAAGAATTTGTACTTCACTGCAGAGAGCAGGGGTTCAATCCCTGGTCAGGGAACTAGGATCCCGCATGCCACGTGCTGTGGCCCAAAAAAAAGGCGGAGGGAGGGCTTGAGAGTATGAGTAAGAAGATAACAATATCCTAAGACACCTTGGATGGTGTGGAAAGATAGCTCTAAAACATAGGGCACTGGGGACAGAAGGAAGAGCTTTTCCAGTGGCGGCAGGGAGGGAGCAGAAAGGCTAATGGTAGATGTACGTCAGTTTACACTTCTGTGCCGGGAAGATAAGACAGTTCCTCTTTGACACCATCCGTTTACCCCTGTAAAATCTGAGGGTTGAAGGATGTGGGCGAGTGGAGAAGAGTTGACACAGTTGTGTTTGCGTGCGAGAGAATTAACTGAAGAACTCTAGAGGGATTTCCTGTAGCTACTGAGCGTCCACTCGTGAGCCTGCCAGCCTGTGCTCTGTCGGCCTCCAAGCCTGCCTCAGGGGAACCACCTCTGAGGTCTTCCACCGTTGCCAATTCTGCCACAGAATCTGCCTAAACTTCTGCAAACCACTCAGGACCAAACAGATATGCTCTGGCAACACAGCAGCCAATTTTATGAATTGTTTTAAAACATCTCTCTTCTGCTTTTGGCATTTCTGTGGAATTCATCAAATACAAGCACCAATTTGAGCCAACCGAGCATGTGGTTTTAAACCATGAAGGCCTGGGAACATCACACTGGCCTGAATTCGCCTGTCTAGTAGAGTTTTACGGCAATAACGCCCCATGGCATCGGTTACATCACAGCTAAACTGGCCTTGGTGGGAAAGCGGGGCCCACAAGACCCTCTCCATTTACCAGTCAGATTGATATTTGCAGAGCTGAGAGGAAAGGCCTTGCACGCTAAGGACTTAAACCACTAAAAAAGGATGAGCTGGAGGGAGCAGGAAGAAAAACAGGGTTGCTGCTCGACTAAAGGGCTGAAGTTCGTCTAGGTCATTCCTAGACAAATCACTTCTTCATTCAACCTAAGCAGAACAGAAACAAGTTCCAGATGAATGAAAAAGGCAACAAAAGCACCATAAACTTTCTTTTCCTGCCAACGGATCTCTGGAGGGTCACAACTGTAATCGTCCATCTCTAACCTCACCCCCGCAACTCCTTCAACCAAGCCACACATTCCTGTTCTTACTAAAATCATGCTGCCGGTCTCCAGAGCACGGCTACAGATCCACATTACCTGACTGTAGAGGGATGTGGTTAAAACGAATGGGCTTCTAGAAATGCCACACCTAGTCAGGAGGACTCACGGAATCAAGGAACTCCCCCTGCTGGGATTTGAAGGCCTATAAGTAAGAGTCTGCTCAAGCTGTCATAACAAAGTACCACAGACTGGGTGGCTTAAACAACAGAAATCGACTTCCTCCCAGTTCTGGAGGCGGAAGGTGTCCCAGGTTTGGTTTCTCCTGAGGCCTCTCTCATTGACTTGCAGACGACCGCCTGCTGGCTGTGTCCTCACAAGGTCTCCTCTCTGTGCACACAGGCTCTCATGTCCCCTGGGTATCTCCCAGTTTCCTCTTCTTAAAATGATACTGTTCAGACTGGACTAGGGGCCACTCCCCCAGCCCCATTTTAACTTAATCACCCCTCTCAAGGCCCTGTCTTCAAGGACCGCCACATTCTGAGGTGCTGGGCGTCACAGCTTCAACATACACATTTTCGGGGGCCACAATTCAGCTCATGACACCTATCTTCCACAATTTAGTTTCAACACAGCTTTTCAGCCCCATCTTCCCCTGCTTGCCTCCATTTCAGTCAGCCTCCCTATTTTCCTCTGATACCCTGTTAAATGTTACCTTCCCCTTTTGGAGTGTGTTTTCTGCACTGAAATACTCTTCGAGAAGAAAGGCTTTAACGCCTAGGCATCAAAGGCAAAGCAAGAGGGATCGCTGTCCCCGAAGCCTTTATATTCTTTTCCTAAACATCTCTTCCCCCTATTATTTGGTGAGTGACAATTCAGTTGAATTTTGTAGGCAGCTAAAATATCTGAGGTATTTTGGAAAGGGTCTTATTAAAAGAGAGTCACTTACATGACATCGGGCAGGGGGACAGCGAAGAGTCCATTTCCTGAGCACCTACTGTGTGCCAGGCATTGGATAGGTGCTTTATACACTCTCATTTAATATTCACAACAACACACGAAGGAAGCCAAGCTCAGAGAGCTTACTGAAGTTGCCCAAGGTCAAACGGCTGGGATTCCACTTCAAGTCCATCTGACTCCACACCTGTGCTTTTTCTGCAACATAATATGCTGCTCCTCTAAAAAGACTCAACAAAAGTTCATCTTTCTTCTTATTTCGAAGTCAAAACTGCACACAGCAGAACTATTTCATCATCAACTGTAAGATATATAGGAACCAGGTAAAATATGATACAAAAAACTATCCAGTGTCTAGAACTCACTGCAACAAACGAATTTTTCTGCAGGCTGGCTCCTACAAGAAATGACTTTACTTTGAATTTTTGTTTGTAATGGTTCGTTTGAATGTAATTTTTCATATTGATCTTAATTACTTTATTAATTTTACATATGGGTATATTTATAAGATATGTTAAGTGTGGCTTTTTTTTAAAACCTATTAATTTTTAGAGATTTCTAGTTCTGGTCAAAATAGAGTAACAGACTAGATTTCTCTTCCTACATGAAACAACAAAAGAAGGAAGAAAGGAAGAAAGAAAAGAAAAGGAAAGACACATGACAGATCTGAAGATCTGTGACACCAATGAGAAACAGGGATCCCTGAGAGACAGGAAACTAAAATCATGACCTCTATGACTACACCAGCCTCTGCCCTGAGCAAGTTTTCAGGTTATGGTGCAGAGAGAAAGAATATAGGCAGAACCTGGCAAAATCCATGAGTTGAACAGACGGGGCTGAGAGTGCAGGGGAGCAAGGTAGAGAGAGTTCACAGGAAAGTAGAAGGCATTTAGGAGAGTACAGAGGGTTACCCTCGAGTAGGCAACAGAGTACTGATCAACGTGTGCTTGTGAGGAAAGTAGCCAAGATGGGACAAAAAATTAAAGAACAAACAAACAAAACACAGAAGGATTAGAGGTTACAGGCCTGGTGCTCACACAGGGCCAGGAATACTACCTATTCTCACCAGCCAGATGGGAAGACCTCATGACTCATGCGCACTGGGTAGAGTACTGAAGGGTCATCCCTTAGGAGTACGGAATAATTCACCCCGGACTGCACACCACACCAGTCCTACCCTAACAAGTCTTAAAAGCCAGATCTGAAAGGACTAAATTGTTTCCAAATAACGTACATGCATCCCGCCCCCCCCCCCGCAAACTCAATAACATTTACAGGAATACAAAACTACCCAGCACTCAACAAGGTAAAATTCACAATATCTTACATCCAATTAAAAGAAAAAATCACCAGGCATACAAAGCAGGAAAACATGACCCATAATTAGACCAAAAAAACCCCAAAACAAAAAAGCAACGCCCCCCCCCAAAAAAAAACAATCAAATGGGACCTAGAATTGACACAGATGTTAGAATTAGTAAAAAGGATATGAAGACAGTTATTATAACTGTATTCTCTATGTTCAAAAGGTTGAGATATGGAAGATTTTAAGGAGACCTAAACTAAATTTCTGGAGATGAAAACTACAGAGTGTGATACAAACATACACACGCACGCGCGCACACGCGCACACACACACACACACACGCTGGATGCGATTAACAGCAAATGAAACACTGCAGAAGAAATACTACTGAACTTGAAGAACTAGCAATAGAAACCATCCAAAATCAAACACAGAAAGAAAAATTACCAAAAAATTAACAGAGCATTAGAGAACTATAGAGTAACTTTAGGCAGCCTAATATGCATGTAATTGGAGTCCTGAAGGAGAGGAGGTGGCAGGGGTGGGGGAAAGAAATGGAAAAATATTAGAAGAAATAATGGCTATAAGTTTTCAAAATTTAACAAAAACTATAAGTCCACAGATCCAAGAATCTCAGCAAACTCCAAGCATAAGAAACATGAAGAAAACTGCATGGAAGTGCATCCCAATCAAATTATCAAAAACAATGATAGAGAAAAAAATCTTAAAACTCAGCCAGAGCAGAGAGAGACATTATATATAAAGTAACAAAGATAAAGATGACAGTAGATTTCTTGCCAGAAACAATGTGAGAATGCAATGGTGCAAGATTTTTAACATACTCAAAACATCTTAGAATTTTACACCAGGCAAAAAACATCTTTCAAAAAGGAAGGCAAAATAAAAACATTTCCAAACATGAAAGCTCAGAGAATTCACCACCAGCAGAACCACATAATAAGCTACGTTAAAGGAAGGCCTCTCCGAGCAGGAAGAAAGTGATATCAGATGGAAATCTGTGTCTACACAAAGGAATGAGGAACACCAAAACGGCAACTGTATGGTTAATATATATTTTAAGAATTTTTTATTATTTAAGTCTCTGTAGGAGATAACTGACTGGTAATCAAATGTACTTCAATTAAAAAAAGATAACTGACTGGCAAACAAAAATAACAACAATGTAATGTGGGGTTCATAACTTATGTTAAAAAACAATAACAACAGCAAAAAGGTCAAAAAGTGGAAAAATGGAAATAAGGTTTATACTGTATGTGAAGAGGAATAATATCACTTGAAGGCAGGCTGTGTTAAGTTGAAGATGGACATTATAAACCTCAAAGCAACCACTCGCGTTACAAATCAAAGAGCTATAGCTAATAAACCAACAAGGAAAGTAACATGAAATCATCAAAAAATATTCAATTACTCAAAAGGCAGACAGGAAAAAGGAACAAAGACGGATAAGACAAATAGAAAACAAACAGCAAGACGACCAATTTAACTTTTTTGTTTTCCTATAAAAAGATTTTTTATTTTACTTTTTAATTTTTAAATTAATTTTTATTGGAGTATAGTTGATTAACAATGTTGTGTTAGTTTCTGCTGTACAGCAAAGTGAATCGGTAATACATATACATATATACACTCTTTTTTTAGATTATTTTCCCATATAGGTCATTACAGAGTATTGACTCGAGTTCCCTGTGCTATATAGTAGGTTCTTATTAGTTATCTATTTTATATATAGTAGCAAGATGACCAGTTTTAATGATACCAATAATCGTATTAAATGTAAACAATCTAAACATTCCCAATTAAAAAGGATTGCCAGATTTGATCAAAAGGCAAGACCCAACTCTATGCTGACTACAAGAATCAGACTGCATATATAAAGACATAAATTGGTTAAAAGGAAAGGGATGGAAAAAGGCATAGCATGCTAACATTAATAATTTTTTCAAAAACTGAAATGATTAAGTTAGTATCCAAGTAGACATGAGAAGACTATCACGTGTATTTATTTCACAAATACACTTTATGCACCCGCGTTTAATCTTCCCTATTTTCATAACTTCTTATGACAAAGGAGTCAATTAATTAAGAGGATATAAAAATCTGAAGTATTTATATACTTAATAACAGAACTTCAAAGTACATGAAGCAAAAACTGATCAAACTGCAAGGAGAAATAGACAAATCCACAATTATGGTTGGAGACTTTAATACCTCTCACTCAATAACTAACAGAACATATAGACAGAATTCACTAAGGATGCAGATGATTTGAACAGCACTATCAACCAACATGATCTAACTGCCACAGATGGAATGCTCTGTCCCACCCACAGAATGAGCATTCAAGTACACATAAAACATATACCAAAATAAACCATATTCTGGGCCATTAAAGAGATATCAGTAAATTATTTAAAAGTCCTCCTGTCATACAAACTATATTCTCCAGCAACCACAGAATTAAATTAAAACTCAGACACAGAAAGAACTGGAAAAATCCTTATATTTGGAAACAAAATAAACATGAGTCAAAGGAGAAACCAAGGGGAAATTAGAAAGTATTTTAAACTGAAAGTGAAAACACAATAAACTAAAATTTGTGGGATGCTACTAAAAACCTTTTAATTTAAAAATAATCTATCGGTATAGAATTCATCTATATGCAAGCTAGAAAATTAGAAAATTCACAAAAGCGAAATTTAAAAAATTGTCCACCACCAAGAGATCATGGTTAACACTTTAATGAAGTTGTTCTCAGAACTGAGCTTGTATCACATTCACCCTAAGAGCTTGTTAAAACATATACTATGGGGGGGCTCTGCTCCTGGACTTCCTCATCTGGGTGAGGACCTGAGACTCTGCACTGCTCAGGTGATGCTGACGCTGCTTGCTGGCCTGGGGAGTGTGCTTTAAGACCCAGTACCTTCATGTATATCCCTTCCACATTTTTTTTTGAAGAGCGATGTGTGTGGATATAAACATACATACACTTTTTAAAAACCCAAATGAGGTCATATTGTTTATAACCTACTTTTTGCTTTTTAGTCAATGATTTCTATCTTTCTATTCTGTAAACTTTTCTTCTCACCAAATAATCACACTCTATTCAAATTCCTTCATGTGAATAAAGAATGTCCTTACTGTGATCTGTCAAAACTAACCTCCAATCCAGGACCATGCTTCATATCTGATTATGTCCATTAAGTCTCTCTTAATCTAGCTTCATCCCCTACACCACCACCACCACCCCCCGTTAACAAAAACAAAACAACAAAAAATTGACTGCTGAAGGAATGCATGAATAAAATTTGAACTGAAAAATTGAGGGTACGTTTTTATTCATTTACAAGGAAAGCTCTAAATAAAAAGGAATTAAAGATAGATCTGTAAACCGAAGTATGAAATGAAATGCATAAAGAGGGCCATCTTTATGCATTAGCGCATTAAACGCATTAGGCAGTGTCTGATATCCCAGATGTATGCAAAGGAAAATTTTGGAATAACACTAGAACTTAATATTATAATGCAATGCCTGGGGCTTCAGGGGGCCTTTGCCTCCGGGGAAATTTTAACCTTTGGGAACCTTTATTTTTTAAGAAGGGCTCAGCAGCAGACTTCAGGCATGGTACTTATAACAATCAATTACTCGGTTCTAACTAATTTAAAATCATTTGTTTAATTTGCATTAGCTTTGAAAATTTCAGTTCAAAGGATTTCACGTGGGTATTCTGGTGACTTAATTGGATTTCCCCCCCTTTAATCTATAGTTTGCTTCTTCTGTTTTTTTTTTTGTTTGTTGTTTATATCATCTTTTTAAATTTTTTTAAATTTATTTATTTTTGGCTGCATTGGGTCTTTGTTGCTGCACGTGGACTTTCTCTAGTTGCGGGGAGTGGAGGCTACTCTTCGTTGCGGCGCGCGGGCTTCTCATTGCCGTGGCTTCTCTTGTTGTGGAGCACGGGCTCTAGGGCACGCAGCCTTCAGCAGTTGTGGCACACGGGCTCAGCAGTTGTGGCTTGCAGGCTCTAGAGCGCAGGCTCAGTAGTTATGGCGCACGGGCTTAGTTGCTCCGCGGCATGTGGGATCCTCCCGGACCAGTGCTCAAACCTGTGTCCCCTGCATTGGCAGGCAGATTCTTAACCACTGCACCACCAGGGAAGTCCCGCTCCTTCTGTTTTAATTTTCTTTTTTTCTCCCGTCTAAAACTGTCTAACTTAAAAGAACACACAGATGCTTAAAACTACTGAAAACAAACGTACAGCTTTATTAATTGGCAAATTATTAAATGGCAAATACCCTTGTATCCATTAACCAAGTCAAGAAACAGAACTCTGTCAGCCATCTTATCCTAAAACCAGCCCCCTCCCTCTAAAAGTAACCACTACCTAGGTTTTTACAGTAACCACGAACATTTCTTGATGTTTTATTTCACAAAGTGGTGCATCTTTTAGTCTTCCTTATTTTCAAAAATGTTACGTCCTTCAAGTATCTTTTCACCTATAGTTTCTTCCTCCATCCCTCTCTCTTCCTTATAGTTTATCTGAGTAATTTCTGAGTCTGGATTTTGCAGACTGCACACTCATGGTGCCATTCAACACGCTCTTCTATCCTCCTTACTGAGTACAATTTGCCAGCTGGATCCAACTGGTCCCTTTGGCAAGGCCATACATGGTATGTTGGGAGGAACACACTTAAGTTTTTGGTTTTCTGGTATTTGTTTTTTTTGTTTTTGTGTGTGTGTGTGTGGTACGCGGGCTTCTCACTGTTGTGGCCTCTCCCGTTGTGGAGCACAGGCTCCGGACCCGCAGGCTCAGCGGCCGTGGCTCACGAGCCTAGCTGCTCCGCGGCATGTGGGATCTTCCCAGACCGGGGCATGAACCCGTGTCCCCTGCATCGGCAGGTGGACTCTCAACCCCTGCGCCACCAGGGAAGCCCCTGGTATTTGTTTTTTAATATCATGACTGTGATACCTTTCTGTTACTCATTTTTATGTGCAAACTGTTTCCTAACCTTCTGAGAAGAAAGTATGGTTCATGGTAGCTTTCCTACCTTCCCAGAGCTTCCTCTTCTATTAATTTTGGGCAGTGTTAAAAAACACGGTGGATTGCTTTCCGAGATTTCCTGCCTCTGTTTCCCTCCCCTTCTCTATTATTCCTCTCTATTGTCCTCCCCTGGCTCAATTTCACTCCCATTCGCCATAGTTTCTCCTAAGTGGTGTCCTGTCCCAGAAGGTCAGTTACTGCTCACTGGAGCTGGAATGTTCCAGCACCGTCAGGCCTCTCAGCTTCCACTGTTCTTCTCAAACTGTCCCCCTGGGATTTCTAGTGGCTCTTTGGGGGTTCTCTTCTCCATTCCATCAGATGCCCTGCTGCTTCCCCTCTGTTTCCTCCCGTACAGACTCTGAGAGCAGACCTTGTGTCTGGCTGACGTTTTATCTCCGACTGCTTGTACTTTGGGATCTAGGGCTTACACTCTGACACCTAGTTTTGCCATAAATGTTGTCCACGGGTTTTTGATGTTGTTAAGTAGCTGTTTTTATGTGGGTCCTGGGTTTGGGAAGATCCAAAAACTATGATTCCACTTCTACCTTCTCAAGACTATCCATTTTAGAAACCTATTTCCAGATATTTTTTTAAACCAAATTGTTTTAAGATGTAGCCTTCATTAGTCACATATGGTGGAGCCAACAGGTTAGGAGACAGCTGCCATTGAAAAGATGGTTTGTTACAACCACTGAAAAGATGGTTTGTCACGTATGGTTCCCAGGAGGAGGGGGGCATGCCACACCACGCAGGGCCATGCGGGGAAGCACCAGGGTCCGCCAGGAGGCAGAAAGGGTGAGGACAACGCATGGGAAGGAGGCTTTACCGTGTTTTCCATGGGAAAAGACAAGGTGAGTCAGGGTAAGCAGCTTAGGATTGGCTAGCTTGAGTCATCTTAGTGGCCTCTGGGGTGTAGGGCCATCTCTAGGTGTCTGACACCGGCCCTGGGATAATTAAGGCAGAGGAATTCTGTCTCCTGCAGTGTAAGAGCGAGATAGAAGAGGTGGTTCAGAGTATGGCCTCTGGACTGGTTCATTTCCATATGGGAGGTATGCCGGCAGGGGAAGCATTTGCTATGTCTAAGAACTGGCTAGTCCTGGGAAGGGCAGTCTCTCCTCAGTCAACAAGGCCTCAAATGCTGAAACATCAAGAACACAGAAAATAAGAAAATGCTGAAGGAAAAGATCGGTGGTTCTCAGGGGCTCAGAGGGGAGAGAGGTGGAGTGGGGATTTTCAGGGCAGTGAAACTACTCTTGTTGGTATTGTAATGGTGGATATATGTCATTATACATTTGTCAAAACTTATAGAATGTACAACGCAAAGAAGGAACCCTAATTTGAACTTGGAACTGTAATGATAATGTAGTAATACTCGCTCATCGATTGTAACACAGCATCACAGTAATGTATGACGTTAAGGATAGGGGCACTGTGCATGGGGAGACAGCATAGGGGACCTCTCTTCTCTCTTTACTTTCTGCTCATTTTTTCTGTAAACCTAAAGCTGCTCTAAAAACCGAAGTCTATTAATTAAAAAACAAACTGACAACAAACGAAACCCCATATAGCTTCCTTCCAGCTTACGAAATAGAATATTACCCGTAGCCATATTTTTCCAGCGAGCTGCCTTTCCCCGGACTCTCTGGGACCTGCCCTGTCACCGCAGCCACTGTCAGGCCGAACCATGGCGCTGCTCTGTGTGGTGACCGGGCGGCTCCACCACCCCACCTCTGCTGGCTTCCCAAACTTTCCTCTGTCCTTGGGTCTGCAGTGCTCTTCACCCTTCACACCTGGCACGTTCCACAAAGAGCCCCTCCTGGTCTCAGATGTCCACAGGCCCCCAGGAAGAAGCAAAGTCAGAAGCCTGCAACTAAGCATAGACGAAGGAGGCCTGTCTGACCCCAGAGGGGCTGGGAAACCACCAGTTAGTGATGTCTGTCATCCCAGGTAGGTGTACGTTCTATGACCTCAAGGCTCCTAGAAAGCATGCTTGCTGCTGTGGACTGAACTGTGTCCCTCAAATTCCTGTGTTGAGGCCTTGACCCCCAATGTGACTGTATCTAGAGACAGGGTCTTTAGAAGGTAATTAAGGTTAATGATGTCATATGGGTGGGGCCCTGAGCTAACAGGACCGCAGCCTTATAAGAAGAGAAAGAGATGTCTCTCTCTCTCTGCTCTGAGACACAGTGAGAAGGTGGCCGTCTACAAGCCAGAAAAAGAATCCTCACCAGAATCTGATCACGCTGATACCCTGATCTTGGACTCCAATACTGAAAGAAATGAAACATCTGTTGTTCAAGCCACCTACTCTATGGTATTTTGTTATGGCAGCCTAAGCTAAGACACCTGTCAAGGGTAAAACTTTTTTCCTGGCATAAAGAAGATTATAAAATGAATGAAAAGATGCCAGTTTTCTTCCTGAGCTTTACCTGTATTTTTTTTAATTTATTTAATTTATTTATTTATTTATTTTTGGCTGTGTTGGGTCTTAGTTGCTGCCCGTGAGCTTTCTCTAGCTGCGGTGAGCAGGAGCTACTCTTCGTTGCTGCGTGTGCACTTCTCATTGCTGTGGCTTCTCTTGTTGCAGAGCACGGGCTCTAGGCACGTGGGCTTAGTAGTTGTGGCACACAGGCTCAGTAGTTGTGGCGCACTAGCTTAGTTGCTCCGTGGCATGTGGGATCTTCCCGGACCACAGCTCGAACCCGTGTCCCCTGCATTGGCAGGCAGATTCTTAACCACTGCACCACCAGGGAAGTCCCTTTACCAGTATTTATTTATACAAAACCAGAACTGTTTATCAGATCACTGAGCATTGTAGCTTTCATGAAATATTGGCAGGCCAGCCTCACTGGTTTCCGAGGCAGAATGCAAGAATAAAATACAGCAGATAGCTGACTGACTGCTATGCCGGGAAGCCTGCTGGGGTCAACACTGCAAAGTATCTGAATTAATCCTCATGATAACCTTGTAAAATAGTCATTTATTAATCCCAATTTTTTCAGATAAAGTACAAAACCAAAGAAGTTCAGAATCTACCCAGTTGCCAAATGACAAAGCAAATGTTTAAACAGAGGTTTACAGGCCGTAACACAGAGCTGTCCCCACTCTCCCCAACAGGTCCACGAGATAAATCTTACATATACAACCACCTCTGCTGGCCAGGTGTGCGCAGCTCTTTGAGATGGGGAGATGTGAGGAAAGGCAGCCCAGTGAAGCAGAGAGAACTTGCATCGCCTGCGACGGGTCTGTGTGTGACTCATGGTAATAAACCTGGTTATGCAGTTCATACTGAATTTGCTCACTGTAAAACATGGATAATAAAGTACCTACCTCGGAGAAATGTTATAAAGCAGAGACTGGTAAACAAAGGCCTATGGGCCAAATCCAGCCTATGACCTGTTTTGCTACAGCGCAAAGAGCAAAGACAGGATTTTAAGTGGTTGGGGGAAAAAAAAAATCAAAAGTAGCCATATATTTCATGACGTGTGAAAACTCTACGAAATTCAAACGTCCACGCCCATAACTAAAGTTTTACCGGAACCCAAGCACAATCATTCATTTACATTATCTACGGCTGCCTTGCCCTGAAGTGGCAGAGCTGGGCAGTTGCAACAGAGACGGTATGGGTTGCAAAGCCTAACATTGTTTACTCACTGGCTCTTTCTGCCGACCCCTGCTGTGAAGAACGAACGATGTGAAGTTAAGTTTATAGCAGAGTCCACGGAACACAGTAGAAGCCCAAGAACAGTGAGCTCTCTGCATCCACCCCAATGGCAACCCAACATCTCTCTGGCCTTTCACCAGCCTTCAGACTCTAGGTACCCATTAGCTGGCATGTTAAGGGTCTTGATTCCTAAGATCAATAATAGCGTCTCTGCCATGGCAAGGCAAATCAATGAAAAAAAAAAAGCCGATTAAAAGACTTCTCTACTTCTGTGGGGCAATCCCACGGGGCAGCTGCCTGGACTCAAGGACAACACGTGCCCGACTTGCATGTAAACACAGCAATCAACTCTATTAATTGACAAGCCATGGGACAAGTCTAATTGAGGGTAGAGCACAATTGATTACTTACTAATTATCACTAGTTTATTTCCAATCTTGAGAAACACATCTTAGACCAGGGAAAGCACTCATTCTCCCCTTAAGCTTTTTCAAACCCTTACTATAAAGAATGCTCTGACATGGGCTATTTACGTGATAGAAGTGATGAGAAAGGGGTGAAAGGCTGAGCTGCAGTGCGAGTTGCCTGAACTTACCATCCAGGGACAAAGGTCCACAACCTTGCACGCTGGGGATCTTGGGGGAACAACTAGCTTCCTGTGTATTACGTAGAGATAAATGGGCAAAACCAGTTGTGACAGCCCATGTCTGGGCATTTTGAGAGTAACCATGCTTCCTGCTGGTTTGTCAGATATGTGAGCAGCCTCCCAAAAGAAGCCTGGCAGAGGTGATAATCACAACAGTAGTATTAAAAATAATAACGACAACACGTCATTGCAGCATTATTCACAACAAGCAAGGGGGAAGCAACCTCAATGTCCATCAACAGATGAGTGGGTAAGCAAAATGTGGTCTATCCACACAATGCAGTATTATTCAGCCTTTCTTGGACCTCCCTGGTGGCGCAGTGGTTAAGAATCCACCTGCCAATGCAGGGGACACGGGTTCGAGCTCTGGTCCTGGAAGATCCCACATGCCACGGAGCAACCTAAGCCCGTGCGCCACAACTACTGAGCCTGCGCTCTAGAGCCCGCGAGCCACAACTACTGAAGCCCTCACACCTACAGCCTGTGCTCTGCAACAAGAGAAGCCACCACAATGAGAAGCCCGCACACCACAACGAAGAGTAGCCCCCGCTCGCCACAACTAGAGGAAGCCGGAGCCTGGCAACCAAGAGCCAATGCAGCCAAAAATAAATATTAAGAGAAAAAAAATACATTCTGACACATGCTCCAACACGGATGGACCTTGAGGACATTACACTAAGTGAAATAAGCCAGACCGAAAACAACAAATAATGTATGATGCCACTTATACGAGGAATCCAAAGTGGTCGAACTCATAGAAACAGAAAGTAGAATGGTAGCTACCAGGGGCTGGGGAAGAGGAAAGGAAGCTGTTGTTTAATGGGTATGGAGTTTCAGTTTTACATGATGAAAATGTTCTAGAGACCTACTGCACAACAATGAATACAGTTAACACCACTGTACTGCTACAGACTTACTTGAAAATGGTTAAGATGATAAATTTCATGTTATCTGTGTTTGACCACAAAAAACTGTAATGATGAAAATGATGACGATAGTTTCCATAACTAATACTTTCTGAACACTACATACATAGTTCCCAGACCCTGGGCTACATGCTGACAGATACTGTGTTTGATCTTTTCAAAAACCCCACGAGATGGGCACCATTGTCCCGATTTTACCTTCAGGCAAAGTGAGACACTGGAAGGCTAGCAACCTGCCCCAGTCACCCCGCTGCTAAGAGGCAAAGCAGGGGTTTGGGGGCTGGCAGTCCGACCCACCACTATGATACAACAGCCAGCTAGGAAGTCAGCACTGACAGAATCTGGGAAGCAGACAAAAACCCTATGATGTAAATCTTAAATCTTCAAGCAAGTTTATCTGAGAGCAGAGGTGAAATGCAGCTAGTGTTCACTAGTCTCACACGTGAGTGGCTTTCCCTCAGTTCATCCAATCAAGACTCGTCCTAGGTTCTTCCAAAACAGATTCCATCAGCCAGCCTCTGGGTGCTTTTTGGTCATGATTTCTGTTCCTGTGTGCTTTTAGTTCACTGCATTTTGGGGGTAAACTTTTATTGAAGATGTGTGTGTGTGTGTGTGTGTGTGTGTGTGTGTACACACATTACAAGTGTACGTGTTACAAGTGTATGGCTCACTGAAATTTTACAAACTGATTGCACCCATAGAGCAAGCACTGAGATCAAGAAAAAGAACATGGCCAGGACCCCAGAAGCCCTCCTTGTACCCATTTGCACCATCCCATCTAATACCACAGATCAATTTTGTTAAAACAACCTATTTTGAAAATTACATGAAATTAGCTTTCAGGTTGTGATGTGAAATTGACATAGAGCAAAATACAGAGACACGGTCAGAGCAGGATGGTGACCAAGAGCATTTAGAAAGATCTGAACTTGAATCCTGGATCTATCACTGCTCAGCTGTCTGCCTTGTTGAAAAGGACTTACTCTTTAAGCCTTAGCTTCCTTATCAGAAAAAGGAGGTATAATGGACTAGAATAAAGGAACCGGAATAAACAAAACAGTGTACATAAACCTATTATGATGCCTTGAACAGAGCTATTACTTCCTAGAGCACGTGTTGGCAAACTACAGCTTCCTATTTTATAAATAAAGTTTTACTGGAACAAATCCATGCCGATTCATTTACACTACAAGGGTAGAACTGAAAGCTGGAGTAGAGACTCTCTGGCATGAAACGTCTATTCTAATATTCACTATCTGGCCCTTGACTAAAGTTTGCTGATCCCTGCTTTAGAATATGGGCCATGTTTGCTGTTGTGTCCACAGGAACTAGAGCAGCCTGGTGCATGGTGAGCACTCAGGTAGTGGCCTTTATTTGCAACAATTATCTCTTTCTTTTAGTTATCATTAATGGGTTTAGGGAATTTTTCAGTTGAACACATTCCTAAACAATATGATAAGGAAACGGTGAAATCACAAAAATGAAGCCTGATAAAACTTGAAACAAGTCAGCCCTGGAGGTACCCTGAAAGATTAATAGGTCTGTAAACGCTCGCAAAAGAGAAGCACCCAAGGTCAACACAAAAGGCACTGAACTTGAGGTCAGAAGAATGGGGTTAGAATCCTAGCTCTGCCATTAGCTAACTGGTTGACCCAGATGCGGAACGATTCTCAGTCTTGGTACCCTCACCACTGCTAATTTACGGTTGAGAAAAGAAACTCCAGCAGGATCGGAACGGGACAAGACTGGAGTCAGGAAAGCCGTTGGGACCCTGACTTATACAGGCAGCGTTGCTAGAAATAATGAGAGAACAAATCTTCAAGTGTCTTGAGAATCATTATTTTAACATAAAACAAGTTTATGAAACAATGGTCCACTGACCTGGCTACACTGTATGATAATTGTTTATTTCCTTGTCAACCTTCCTAAGCAGGCTCGTCTAATGACTGCAAACAGTAACTGTTACTTGCTAGCTGTCCCTTCATATCAGGTGTCTTCGGCCGTATGAAGTGTGATGCAGGACGCGGCACTGGCACAAAATAATCGCTCGATGCATAAATGAATGTGGAATTAGATGTGGCCCTTCTGCGGTCGTCTGCCACATCAGAAAGAGGACAGGGAGTCAGGGCAGCTTCGAGCTAACATAAGCACTAGAAAACAGCAAAGAGGGCTTAGAGGTTAGATGTATGTCTCGAAAACACGATTTGTGCACGTCTTCAGGTGCAGGCTCAGTTCCCGCCAGTCATTCCCAGACTCTGCATCAGTCCCAGCCAGCACCATCTCCAGCCCGATACCATGAACCCCAAACAGCTCTCCTGACTCTCGTCCAATTCCAATCTGGCTACAGTTGTCTTTCTAAGCCATAAATCAGACCATATCACACTCCCTTTATTTTTTATTCATTTCATTATTTATTTATTTATGGCTGTGCCTCGCACGCGGCTTGTGGGAGCTTAGCTCCCCAACCAGGGCTTGAACCCAGGTCCATGGCAGTGAAAGCCCATGTCCTAACCACTGGGCCACCAGGGAATTCCCCCCACGCTCCCTTTAAAATGCATTACCAGCTTCCTAAACACATTAGCTCGGTGCAGAACTGTGCTGTCCCACACAAGGGCCGCTAGCTACACGTGACCACTGAGCACCTGAGATACAGGTGGTCTGGCTGTGAGTGTCACATACATATCAGATTCAAAGACGTAGCAGGAAAAAAGTGTAAAATCTGTTATTCGTAGGTTTTCAGACTGATTACATGTTGAAATGATAATGATTTTAAATGTGTTAAATCAAATTAAACAGGCTATTAAATTAGTTTCACTTTTTAAAAACTTTTTGAACATAACTGCTAGAAAACTTGAAATTAAGTGAGTGGTTCATCTTCCGTTTCTACTAGATAGCAATGGGGCAGAAAGCCCTTCCGTATAGACCTGGCTCCGGTTCTCTCTCTCACCTCCATCAGCAGAGCCCTGCTCCCTCACCTCTAAACTTCAGCCTTCTCTGCAGGTTTCTGAATAGCCCACTTACTGTCTGGTCTTTGGGCATCTGGTGCCCCCTCTTCCTAGAACATTTTATCAGCTCAACTCCTCCTGGCCTCATAGGACTCTGTCTCGCAGTATCTGTGAAGGATTTCCTGAACACAAATGCTGTTTGTTGCTCCCACTGCCCAACGCCCCCGGGCTCCAGTGGACCACCTGCCACATGTCCTGAACTGGCCACTGACTCAGTCCGATGCCCCACCTGGATTATACATTCTCTCCATCTCACTCCTGTTGGATCCCCAGTGCAGGGGCCAGCAAAAGTTCCAGGCACTCAGTGTGCACGGAATAGAAATGCAGTCCATGAACTTACACCCTAACAGGGTGTCTCATAAGAGGTAGACTAGGATACAGCCTTAAGAAAGTACCATCGGCCAAAAGAGAAAAAAGAACGGTGCTCTATGTTCTAAATGTGGGGCTCAAATCAGTGAGACCTTTTCAAAGAACGACATGACACATCTAGCAAACTTTAAGATGCTCAAACCCACGGATGATGCAACTTCCGTGCCTGTGGATCCGAACTACTGAGAGAAACCCCTGACCATGAACGCAAACATGAACGTATCAGTATGTTCACTGGAGCACCATTTGTAAAAGCACATGATTCAGTACAACCTAAGCATCCCACCCTTTACAGCCAGGCTTGTAAGTTACGGCACATCCATTCAGCAGAACAGCATGAAACTGTGAAAAGGAAGGAAGCGGATTCTATGTGCTGAAGAGGAAAGATGTCCAGGATATATGAACGGTGTGTGGGTGGAGTACAGGGCACTGTGTATTATTTCCTCACATTGTCGTATTTCAAAAATATGTGTCTGTTGGGCTTCCCTGGTGGCGCAGTGGTTGAGAGTCCGCCTACCGATGCGGGGGACACAGGTTCGTGCCCCGGCATGCCGCGGAGCGGCTGGGCCCGTGAGCCATGGCCGCTGAGCCTGCGCATCCGGAGCCTGTGCTCTGCAACGGGAGAGGCCACGGCAGTGAGAGGCCCGTGTACCGCAAAAAAAAAAAAAAAAAAAAATGTGTCTGTTGAAACACAACATTGTTAACTATACCCTAATATAAAATAAAAATAAAATAAATGCAACTAACACAACATTGTTAATCAACTATACCCCAGTATAAACAAAAATTACGTGTTTGTGTACACATATACACAGACTCTGATCAGAAGGATACACAAGACACTGGTGATGGAGGTTCTTAGAGGGAGAGGTGGAGGGAGATGGGGAGGGGGGACAGCCTGCACTGTGTATTCTCTTTGAACTTGCTAATCATATGCACACAAAAACAGATTAACAAGGGCTTTCTGGGTACCTTTTCTGTTGTACATTTCCGTATGGCCAAGGAAGGTCCCAATTATTTCCCTCCCCCAAGTCGAACAGACAGTAAAACAGCAACATCCCATGGACGTCACCTACCGTGATCTTCTTGTGGTCGGGAAACTCGAGGCCAAAATAATCTCCTTCCACGAGGTTCAGGTGGCTGCACACCGCATCCAGCAGCACTTTCCCCGGGGCTCTTTGCTGGGAACAGAAACAGCGGGAGTTACGCCCTCTGAGACAGGCAGCTGGGGACGCACACCGCGGCTCCCACTACAGGAAGCCTCTTCATGCCCGAGTCTGTAACCGCTCGCCACCAAGCACCGCCACTACACCCTGGTCACCGGCCCCGTGCCCACCACCGATTCCCTTCTCATGCTGCCCTCACACTTAGGTGCTGACCTCTGCCATCTTCTCCCTACCCCAAGGCCAGGCACTACCCCCCTTAAAAATAACAGGCAAATGCCATATGATATCACTTATATGTGGAATCTAAAATATGCGACAAATGAACTTATCTGTGAAACAGACTCACAGACAGAGAGAGCAAACCTGTGGCTGCTGGGGGGAGGGGGGTGGAGGAGTGATGGATTGGGAGTTTGGGATCAGCAGATGCAGACTCATATACACAATGGATGAACGACAAGGTCCTACGGCATCGCACAGGGAACCATACTCAGTACCGGGTGATCAATCACAGTGGAAAAGAATATGAAAAAGAATGTATATATGTGTACAACTGAATCTCTTTGCTGTACAGCAGAACTCAACACACCACTGTAAATACTTAATAAATTACAGAAATAACACTTTATTTTTTTATAGCAGTTTTCGGTTTACAGAAAATTGAGCAGGAAGTACGTGGGGAGAGTTCTCACGCACCTCTCCCCACCACACCCAGGGCCCCACTTACTGACATCTTGGGTTAGTATGGTACATTGGTTACAATCGTTGAGCCAATACTGATACATCATCACCATCCGAAGTCCATACTTTACGCTGGGATTCGCTCTTTGTGCTGTATCGTTCTACGGATGTCAACAAGTGCATACTATCACAGAGCCCCCATAACCGGATCACACAAGAGAGTTTCACCAGCCTAAACATCCCCTGTGCTCCCTTCGTCCGCGCTCACCACCCCCCAAACTCCTGGCAACCACTGATCGTTTTATTGTCTCTCCAGTTTTGCCTCTTCTAGAATGTCATGTAGTTGGAATTGTATAGAATGTTGCCTTTTCAGATTGGCTTCTTTCACTTAGCAGTATGCATTGAAGTTTCCTCCATTCTTTTTATGGATGAATAATATACCACTGTGTGGATGGACCACAGTTTGTTTACCCATTCACTTGCTGAAGGACATCTCGGTTGCCCAAGTTTGGGCAATTGTGAATAAAGCTGCTATTAACATTTGTGTGCATTTCTGTAACTTTTCAGCTCATGATCCCATGCCCTTTTTGTGGCAGCTGAAAGCCTGTCCCTGTTCCTCTTGCTTCCCCCTCCACCCCCGGCCAAATGTGGCAGAATGTACGGCTTTCTTCTCTAGACTTTGCATAAACTCTCATCTAGACTTCATAGGAACTGAGGGTAAAGGCCATAGGTTACTTATTTTTTTAGGCCATAGGTTATTAATCGCCTTACCCACGATGCCTAAATGCCAACCAGTCTTGTTGAAATGAATGAACAAATGAATACAATTACTCATTCCACTGTATTCTCTGTAGTTAAACATCTATGAGTCTGTCTCCCCAATGAAACTCTGGGCTACCTGTTCACCTTTCTATTCCTATTGGCTAGCGCAGCCCCTGGCAGTCCCTCAATGTCTGCTGAAATATGTATTTTCTATACCCTGAATCTATAAAACCAGTAACTGGAGACAACACTGCCTTGAAACATTTTTCTTGCAGCGTTTGATCTGTGTGGTGAAATTGGATCCATTTTGCAAGTGGGTGTTAGGAATCTACCAGATAGTGAAGAGAAACCAAGGCATAGGATTCTAAGCTCTTTAGGGTAGAAAGGGAAGATGATATATATGAACCCACTTTCTACCCTAAAGAGCTTAGAATCCTATGCCTTGGTTTCTCTTCACTATCTGGTAGATTCCTAACACCCACTTGCAAAATGGATCCAATTTCACCACACAGATCAAACGCTGCAAGAAAAATGTTTCAAGGCAGTGTTGTCTCCAGTTACTGGTTTTATACTTTCACTTCCCTCTGCTAAGAGCAGAGCAATTTAGGAGCCAATTAGTAACCCAGGAGACTAATTGGCAGTAGCAGTCAGAGCCTGACAAGTACAATGATGGGCACATCCATTAGGCCACCCAATAGCGTGACCTGAGGGGCCAGCAAAGATGCTTCTGTGTCCAGCCATAAAGCATCTTTCTTTTTTTTAAACAGACACCACTTTGTGCTCCCATATTCCTCATGGTTGAAATCCAGAAGATATTCAGTTATCTAAGGGCATGCGGTAGTCTCCATGGATAATCCCAAACTCACCAGGCTCTAGACTTTGAATGCCCGGTCCAAGGGTCACCAGGAGAGTCGTTTCACTCGCCCTGATGGCAGAACTAACATGTAATGGTGTGTAAACCCCGTCCTTGTCTGTCAAACGTATTCCCCCCCCCCCGACTACCCCAGCCCACACACCCCTATGTTTATCCAGTGTTAACAGCTGAACAGATTACTGGTCACCAATCTTATTTCCCACTTCTTTCTCAAAGCAACGCACCCTCGGTCATGCTGAGAGCACTTGGGAATTCACCAGCCAGGCTCACGGGGGGTCTTGAGTTCAATTCTTCACACCTGCCTCCATAGAACTGTATGAATAACTTAGGCATGGCTACTTGTTCGAGGTCCTCTTCTCTGGCCAGTAAAATCTACAGAGGCTAGCTAGTAAGAACATGATAGAAATGGGCCAGGTGCTAAGAAGTTGTGGAAGAATTCCTGTATCATAAGATCTTTTTTTTTTTTTTTTTTGCGGTACGCAGGCCTCTCACCGCCGTGGCCTCTCCCGCTGCGTAGCACAGGCTCAGCGGCCATGGCCCACGGGCCCAGCCGCTCCGCGGCATGTGGGATCCTCCCGGACCAGGGCACGAACCCGCGTCCCCCACATCGGCAGGCGGACTCTCAACCACTGCGCCACCAGGGAAGCCCCATCATAACATCTTTTTAAGAGAAGACCACATTCCAGTTTCACAATTCTTCTTTCTCACCATTCTTGACATTTCCTATTTGTTACAAACTGAACCACCAATTATCTGACCAGCTGGCAAGCACTCACGTCTCCCAGAGAATTCCTGGAACTAAGTGAATTTGATAACTTCATCTAGATTTACAGAGTCTGGGAAATGAGACTCTACAATTCAACGCTGGAAGTCTAAACAAGTAAAAAATCAACATACAATGGATGCCTTTATGGAATGATGTTCAACTAAGCACTTCATGGAACACCCCGAGGAGAGGTAGAGTTACCCTCTGAATCAGGTCCTTTACTGAGTCAGCAGAGATTTTTGTGACCACACTGAGCATATCTTGGTAATAATAAGAGGCTGGAAATAGATGCTTGGAATCTAGTTAATATATAAGCCTGGTCCCAAGTCTTAAAATTTTCCTTAAAATTTATTATTTTGTACAAATCTTTGATGCAAAAATGACTTTTCAATGGGACCCAAATTTTTATATAGGGAGAAGTTAGAGTTTGAACGATATTATATAGTTCCTAAAATTCATCTGTAAAATAGATGCCTTTAATGCATTATATGAACTGTCCTGTGAACACTGGCTATCTTCAGGGGTATAAGGAAAGCCAGCATGTAGAATTACTAGAAAGTATTTATAAGGGTTGAAATGCAGTCACTAGATGACAATTTCATGGGTAAACGGACACGGCATTAACTTCCCAAGGTATACCAGGCAGCTATGGCCTAAAATGTTCCTAGACAGACTTCACGATGCCAAAGTTCAGGGACACTGTTTCCCTTTCTTTTAGGGGTTGGTGTAGAAATGTCTGGGTTTAATCCATGCACCCAGGGCTGAATTCCGCTTCAGAGAAAGCATCTCAGAGAAGGGAAGCAGGAAGAGTTTTATCCACATTCCTTAAGAAAAATTATCCCCTCTTTCTTTCCAGCAGTGGATTCACTCATTCCACAGCATCGTTTCTTTACACTTGCCTCCAATGAATTTTTTGAACTTCACATTAAAAGCAATTCTGCTCAAAATTCACACCACAGGATATAAAATGGATGGTAGCAATGGTTGCACAACCCTGTGAATGTACTTAATACCACTGAATTGTACACTTAAAAATGGCTAAAATGGTAAATCTTTTGTTGTGTTCATTTTACCAAAATTTAAAAATGCAGAAAAAAAGACCAAAAAAAAAAAAAGTAACTGAGGATGGCGTTCACATCTACATACAAATGACTGAAGAGAGTTATTCACAATAGAATCTGTTTAAACTATTTTTAAGAACAAGAAAATCAAGAGTCCACTTCCTTTACATTAGATCTTCGAGAAACACTGAGGGGTAGGACCCAGCTCAAGTTGAGCGTCTGTGGAGAGCCGTATCACACGGGGAGAATGATGTGCGCTAAAGGGCTGTTAATGTTTCTCAGCACAAAAGGTTCTTTTACGTGTCTGGTGAAGAAAAAGGCATGATATGAACATCGTTAGAAGTAACCACAAATTATGCACCTGGGGCAGGCTTTGCATGAGACAGATGATGGGGTTCAACAGCTACAAAGCCACCAGCACTTTGTTGCTAAAACAAACCTATAAATGAGTCAATAAAGTCTGGATGTGGGGAAAGATGGCAACACCGTAGACTAGGCTGGCAGGACACAAAGAGGAGACGCTCAGGAAAATTCATCTGTAAACGTACTTTCTCAAAGAGTAACTTACTTTAAGACACACACACACACGCACACACACACACACACACACTTATGGCTGCAAAAATTATCATACACGAGGAAGGAAAAACAAATCACTTAGGCTTCATCTGAAAACCTGTATCTGTTAGAAATGGTTTAACATGAAAGGGACCTCATGATGAATGTTTTTCAAATTGTCCCCAAGTGTTTGTACTGGGGCTGAGGGGGGCAGATCTCTGAGACTTCCACACCCTCTAAGAAACTAAGAGTCTGGCTGACCCCGCACATGGCCAGTCTTGATTAAAATAGTCCAGAAGTGAAGAAACCAAATAGTAATCATATGTCATATTTTGGAGAACAAACCGGTGATTAGTGAAACCACATAAGCAAATTTTTGTCACTTTTTTCTTACTGGCTACTTTAAATTATGCTCCAAGAGACATCTGAAGTTTAATCTAGTGCACAAATAAGGTGGCTGAATGCTCACTGTGCATCCCCGCTGCTTTCTCCATTTTGAAGAGGCTTTTCACGGAATCCTATAAAATTAAATTTTAGGAGGAGGTTTACATTCTTGGGGAGTGTCTGGCAACTAAGTACTGAATAATAAATAGTATGAACATTCACACAGGGCTTCAAGCTATTAAAAACTGCGAATCAAAGTCCTTTTGGTTTATTGTGCCTTTAAAATATGTCTATGCCTTCAGGTTATTTCTATTACATCAAGTTTTATGAGGAAGTATTTTCTTTTTCCTCTAAAAGAATAAAGACAATTCTTTCTGGGTTGGGGGTGTCTTCTACACCCTCTCCCCACCTCCTCAAAGGGTCTGAACAAAGGAGTCACCCTACGTGATACAGCTAAAATCTGCCTTGCTGAAATAATCTGATAGACAGAAATCGATAAAGATAACATTTGACCAACTTTACAAAATATGCATCAGCTGAGGTTTCAGAGAGCTGTTTCTGGAAGTATTTTGTTTTTCTCTCCTTTGGGATTAAGGTAACCAAGACAACCAGGGCATGCTCCTCTACGGCAGAAGGGAATGGCTTCTCTCAAAGGCCTCAGCCCCTTTTTCCTCCCGTTAATACCTATTAGAATATTGTTCAAATTTCCATAACCCACTAACCCTCACCACGGGTGTCGTTAACATGGCAGATTTCCTCCTGGCCCTTTGGGGGTTTCTGACCAGGTGGGTAGAAGTATTAATAACCATGATGGCTTACGGAGCCTGAGGTACATTTGTCAAGTGAGTAGCCACATGCAGGCACTGTGCTAGGGGCTAAGGGAATGGAAATCAATACAAGTATCTCTCGCTGAGTCAGAGGTGAGAGAATAAAGCAGCTAACTTAGAAGGTATGGTAAGTGCTATGAGAAAGAGAGAAAGAGAGAGAGAGAGAGAGAGAGAGAGAGAGAGAGAGAGAGAGAGAGCACGCACATGCACTCTAGTGTCTTTTCTTATAAGGACACTAATCCTATCGGATCAGGGCTACACCCTTATGACCTCATTGACCTTACTTCTTTATTCCAAATACAGCCACACTTGGAGTCGGGGTGTCAACATAGAAATCTGGGGGAGTGGGGACACAATTCAGTCTATAGTAGGTGGAGCCAGAAAAGGACTGGAGATACTGTCGACCCGTTAGGATCAATGTGAGGATTAAATACAACTCTGACCGCGAAGTATTTAGCAAAGACCCTGGCACGTAACACAAGTTCTCTACGCTGTTGCTTCTACTGTGATGGGGAAATGTTAGTTTATAAAATTAAGGGCAGGGGAATGGGCTGACATCGAGGAGGATGTCCCATTTCCCAACCCCAAAGGCATGTCTCCGCAACGTCATGGGATGGAAAGCCTGGCTACCACATCTGTGTGTGTGTGTGTGTGTGTGTGTGTGTGTGTGTGTGTGTGTGTGTGTGTGACCATGTCCCCAGGGACAGAGCCCGTAGCCAGGTATGCTTATTCTGTCCTAGAATTCTGCTGGAGGCGATTCGGAGCAGTGCTTCTCTGATTTGTGTGCCCATCGATCACCTGCAGACCTTGATAAGCTGCAGATGCTGATTCGGGAGGGCTGGGGGGAGGCCCAAGAATCTGCATTTCTAACAAGCTCCCAGTGGATGCTGCAAAGACTCTGCTTTGAGAGCCAGGTGCCAGTCATGTCGATACGTGGACCCCCACCAGGCAGAGCCGGTGCACTTGGCGGTCTCTGGCTCCAATCTCCATTTCGGGATAACTTCAAGCTTGAGACGCAACCGTAGCAAAAAATACCGAACCCACTGTCACGGGCTGAACTGTGTCTCAAGAAGACATGAAGTCCTAACTCCTGGTCCCTGTGAATGCGATCTTATTTGGAAACAGGGTCTTTGCAGATGTGATCAAGTGAAGATGAGGTCATTAGGGTGGGCACTAACCCCAAAGGAGTGGTGTCCTTATAAGATGGTGTGAAGACAGAGACACACAGGGAGAAGGCCATGCGATGACAGAGGCAGAGACCAGTGACGTGGCTGTGAGCCAAGGAACGCCAAGGATGGATGGTCCCCACCAGCAGCTGGAAGAGGCAAGGAAGGGATTCACCCAGGGTCTCAGAGGGAGTATGGTCCTGCTGGTACCTTGACTTTGAACTTCCAGCCTCCAGCACTGTGAGAGAATAAATTTCTGATGTTTCAAGTCACCAGTTTGTGGTACTTTGTTACAGCAGAGCCCTAGCAAACTCATACCGCCACCTTCCGCAGTGCTGTTACCCACCTCTCAGCCACGTGGGGGCGGGGACGACGCCGTCACGTCCTGCTCTGTTCCTTTCGAACGAAGAGATTATAATGAAATAATAACGTGATAAATGGACTGGGGATAACATAAACACTCTGGCCTTGAAAATTTCTCTAACTGGAAAAACCAAATAAACTCAGTAAGTAGTACACTCATGATAGGAGATAACTGACTTTTCCTGCTTATCGTTAAAAGGTGTCCCTCTTTTTACTGTTGCTGCTCTAGATATGAGCAGTATTCTACAATCAAAGTTCTTTTTACACCCTAAGTCTCTTTTGGACCCTTCCACCCCGATGGGGGAGGGGCAGGGTCCAGGCTGGGAAGTCCCCCAGCTCACGCAGCCTCCCACCAACCAGCCCTCCGTCCAGAGTTCCCCCTTCCTGACCCCTGAGCACGTAGTCAGCAGCTGCGAGTTAAACAGAGATCCAAGAATACAACTGGAGGAATCTCACAGGAACTCACCGATCCGTCCATAAATACACTTTTTTCTTAGAAATTTTAGCACAAGGCCACTGCAGACTGGGCTTAATATAAATGATTAAGAAGGTGACACTTGTGGCTAAAGATGGCAGACTGAATACACGCAGCTCATCTCCACGGTACCCAGAAACCCTGCTTAAAAGAAACAGTAAAAGAATGAAAAAAGGAATAAATTCATAGGAAACCGAGAAAACGAGAGAAGAGACAGCGGGTAAGAGATTTCCCCCAAATTCTAGAAGATGACAGAGGAGAAAACTGCAGTCTAATTACAGAGGAGAAGAGAGGCAGCAATAAGGAAGCAGTCAAATTCCACAGAACTACCCAAAAGGTCAGCAACGGGAGACGCCAAGTACTTCCGATAAGCCAGGGCAGAGTGAACAACTTTTAAAAACATTGTAATTTGTATCCTCATATAGCTCCGAGTTTATAACTAACATAACCCCAGGAGGTTATAAAAAGGAATATTTGGTTAACAAGAAAGAGCTCTTCGAAATGAAAAATAGCACGGCAGAAATTAAAATGTCACTGTGAGAGTTTAAAGATACAGTGGAAAACTCTCCTAGAACCTACACCAGGCGACCAAAGCGTGGCAGCGGGGAGGGGAGGACGGGAGACATTTAGAAAGGCTCAGCATCTGAATCATGGGACCCCTACACAGAGAGACCCAAGGGGAAGGGGAATTATGCAAGCATAATATAAGGAAATTTCCAGAACTGAGGAGTATGACTTTCAAGATTGAAAAAGGGCCAGAGAGTATCTCATGGAATGAGCACGATCCATTTCAATGCAAATTATTGGGAAGTTTGGGAACACAAGGAAAAAAAAGAAGATTCTAAAAGTTATGAGAGAGAAAAGCAAAGGCTAGTGAATCAGAATGGCTCAGGACTTCCAGACAGCACACTGGAAGCCAGTACAGAGTCCCAACCAAATCCAGTTACGGGACATCAATAATCATGTCTAAGATGCAGCTGCCCTGGGGGCGGAGGGACCGGTACATCTGCACACCCACAACACACCTAAGCTGCACCCCGAGGACACTCCAGGCTTGGCGCCAAGGTGACACTCGCTGTGGAGCTGGGATTCAAACTCGGCTTCAGAGAATCTGCTCCTAACTGGCAGCCTCAGAGTCTATTTTCCCTCTTATCTCCTTCAAGACTTCCACCCCTAATTTTGATGATGCAAACTGTCCTGGAGAAAACTTGCTGGGAAAACCAAGGGAAGAGGCTGACATTTGCAACTGCTGTAACTTGGGGGCATCAAAGCCGGTCGGTAGGACATACGGTCTGATATATATGGAAGGTGTGACCGTAGTACGGCACAGCCCCTGCAGGCCAGGGTGAGTGTCATATAAACCAGTCGTGACCTGCTGCAAAAGCAGGACTCCTTAGTTAACCAAGAAATGGAACAGCGGAAATGTGGGAGATGTTTCTCCAGCTGTGTCTCCGGCCCCTGGGGGTCTTAGAGAGGCAGTATAATATAATTAAGAACACAAACTCTGGAGGCACCTGTCTTCTTGCAAATTCCCCATCTCCACTCCATGGCAGCGTGACCTGGGATGAGTTACTCTTTGGGCCTCAGCTTCCACTTCTGTACAATGGGAGCAGGACTGAAACACCTCATAGGATGTAGTGAAGATTAAACAACTCAGCATACAGTAAGCCTAAGGACGGTACCCAGAACTCAGCAAACTCTACTGGGTATTAGCTATGATGATGATGATGATGACGATGACGATGACGATGAGAAGGGGAGAAGGGGGACGAGGGGGACGAGGGGGAGGAGGAAAATGACTCAAAGCCCAACGGTGGACCCAGTAGCAGCCCTGGCTGCAAACACTGTGATCGCCATTGCTGTGAGATGCCAAGTAGAGTAAGAACAGGAACTACAACTATAAAACCAAAGTCTGGGGAGCCGGGACAAGTCTTTCATTCCGGGGGAAAGTAGCTAAATGTTGAGGCCTGCCCATCTACCGAGTGCACAAACGCAGCAATTCTTCCTCAGCGCTGCGGCTCCAGGGGTGGCCACGGTGTCTGGGGTGGGGGACACACTGTGCTCCTTGTTCCCTCCACACTGAGCCCCAGCGTTCAGAACACTCATTAAACACACTTCAGATTGGATTGCAGAGTCCCGGCTCCGGGCCGCAAAGAGAATGGATCCTTTCAGCTCCTTTGCTGTAATTTAGTTACATTAGAACCACAGTGTCATTAGCACAGAACTGTCCATCTTCCTTCGTTCCAAGACTGTGTGTGTGTGTGTGTGTGTGTGTGCGCGCGCGCGTGCGCGCAGACGTGGTAGAAGGTTTCTATTGATTTCCTGCAAACCTGTACTATGTGAACAAAAAAACAAAAATGTTTATAGAGAATTTGGTTATTCATAGTGCAGGGTTTGTCTGCTCTTGACCTTGACACATTCATTGGCTTTTGATCACGATTAGAAGTAGATGAAAAAAAGAAGTCCAAGATTTACTGAAATTAAAAAAATCTTGCTTGACACTTTGTTCCTTTAAATATCCATTAGACAGGGAATAAAGTGTCCCGCAGATAACGAATAAGGCAAGCATAAGCCAGACTCGGACGGCTCAGGGGGAGCAGAGCGCCCTTTCCAGCAACAGAAACATGCTCTCCTCTTTCTTATGTCTATTTACTTTGGCACTTTTTTCTCTGGACTCTGTGGTCTAATTAAACCTCAAAAGTGCATTCAGGTCCCTGAGCCTGAACTTTCTGAAAATACACCTAATATCATACCTTGCCCTCCAAAATTATTATCCCAAAGGAAGAAGAAAAGCAGATATTTTGTTGAATTTAGCTGAACATTTGAATAGAAAGGTGAAGCCTTTGTAAAACCCAGCGACACCCGGGGTTCCCGGTTCGCATTCTTCACGTGCACGTGAGCTCTTCGGTCATGTCTCAGAAACACGACCTTCCTCAGAACCAATCTCCAAGGCTCTTGGAGAACCTCCAAGGACATTAAGCGAAAGAAAAATCATTTTACATGTTTACAGACACTTTCAACAGAAAACATTTTTTAACATTTTTCAATTAGTAGGGAGAATGAGCACGTTTTCCCCATCCTGAAAAGGGATTTTAAAATTATTTCTTATGCAGAAGGCTTTTAAATTAAAAATATGTAAATCAAAGGGTGAAAACATAGCTTGTCAGATCCTTTAAGAATCCTCGTTTCTGGAGTCCCCAGAAAACTTCCCAAACAAATACTATTATTTTTCCATCTTTTTTCATGCACTTCTCAGGGTGGGGTGGGCTCCAGCCCATAAATATACGTTCATGTATTTGCAAGGAGGTCAGAGCTTTAGGCAGAGTTAGGACTTCT
Source organism: Pseudorca crassidens (assembly GCF_039906515.1). Taxonomy (NCBI): domain Eukaryota; kingdom Metazoa; phylum Chordata; class Mammalia; order Artiodactyla; family Delphinidae; genus Pseudorca; species Pseudorca crassidens. The sequence goes on from NC_090313.1 coordinate 12,916,941, forward strand.
CTTCCTTTGAAAAACTGGCAAGCTCAGATGGATGGAAGCCCAGAAGCTCGAGACTTAGGGAAAAGAAACAAGTAAGTACAGAACAAAAATACAAGATGCATATCTAAAAGAGACAGAAGTAGAATGGTGGTTCCCAGGGGCAGGGAGTCAGGTGGGGACAGAGCTCAGTTTGGGAAAATGAAGAGAGGCCTGGAGCTGGATGGTGGGGATGGACGCACAACACTGTGAATGTATTTATTGCCACTGAACCGTATGCTTAAAAATGCTAAAGATGGTAAATTTTATACCTTTATTTTAGGTGTGTTTTACCACAATAAAAGAAAAAAAAAAAGGAAAAAATATTCCCAAATACTGACAGTCTGGAAGGAACTGGTAAATTCAGAGGTGAGGGGTAAGAAAAAGTCAAGTACCATACAGGGTATTTTCATCATAAAGACAGAGGGGAACCTAACATTTGAGGCATTTCCAGTGGACGAAACCATTACTTACTATATGTATAAAAACGTGTGAGATTACATTTGAGAGCGGCACAGCGGGAAGACACGGGTTCTGGCGTCCTCAGGTTCTAACTTCCATGCCAGGCTATGTTGCCCAGACTGGGCACTGATTTTCTCTTCTGAGCAATGGAATGGTGATATCCCCTACTGAGGTGTCTGGGAGAAGTAAATGAGGGAAATACACACCAAGTGCCAAGCACCAGGGCCCGAGTTTAGCAGAGACTCAAGAAATCTTAGTCAACCATTATGCTTCATTTTTAGTGGAAACTTTTTCCAAGTTATTTCCAACTTTTGGTAGCTACGCAAACTCCCCCTTAAGCATCTTTAAGCCTCACTACACTTTAACCACCATGAAATAAAGTTTATATTTGCTCTTATATTCCAATATCTTCTGATAAGGGACGGGGAATCAAGATCCGTTGATATTAGAGGAAGTGGGGTGGGTGGGAAACAGACTGTATGATGAACAAACTAGGAAAGCACTAAAAAGCGATAAAAAACTGGATGTATTCACTGTTGATAACAGTCCTTTCCTGCCAGCAAGCTGCTAGAATAAGACGAAATACAAGCACATAGACCCTAGAATTCGGCAAAAGAAACTTACAGATAAGTATACAACAAAAGTACGGAAGGCACATCCCCAAATACGACCCGTCTGTTAGAAGGACTGAAAGCCTGAAAAGAATGCACTTTTAAGTATCAGACAACAAGCTCCTTGAGTGTCCATAAACCACAGCACTGACACACAGGATCGTTCTGCACGGTTTACACACGGATTCTTTAAGTTCTTATAAACTCAACAGAAAGGAACGCTGACCACCAGCCAGGATTTAATTAAGGAACTAACTGCAGTACAGCAATGATTCGGAGGGCCCTCTGAACATCAGGCTCACCTGGAGACGTCAAATCGTCCATCTCCGCTAACCCCATGCATCCCTAGAGAGTCTCCAAAGCATGAAGAGTTTGGAAAAGGAACCCGCGCCCCCTGAAACAATTCTGATCCTCACACACGTTCGTGGCACATGAGAACTTGGAAACCATGCAGCTTACTCTTTTATGGCATCCTTCTCGAATTCACCAGTTTGAATACCTTGTTGACACTTTTTTTCAGGACAATTCCCTTGTATTTCTCCTCTGCTTTTGACTTCTGTCACTTATGGTTACCATCTGACTTATGACATAAATAATTCCCAAATAGCTTCTCAAGTCAGTTCTATCAGCAACAGTTCATCTACTAAATTAGATGTTGTCACTCCTCTGCTCAAAACTCAAGAGTAAAAGCCAGAGTTCTTACAATGGAAATCAAGGTCCCAGGGGGCTTGCTCCACCCCCGCATCACCATGTCACCCTGTCACCCGCGTCTGATGGCATATCCAACTGCTTCCCCCCACCCCTTACTCACTCTGATCCAGCCATTCTCAGCATATCAGGTACACACCAGCCTCAGGGCCTTTGCACTGACTGCTCCCTCTGCCTGGAAGGCTCTCTCCCCAGAAATCCTCGCTGATAATTCCCTCACCTCTTTGGAGTCTTTGCACAAATGTCAGCTTCTCAATGGGGCTGACCTTAAGCACGCTACTTAAAACTACAATTTATCCCCACACCTCCATCCTCTTATTCTGGTCTATTTCTTTCATTTTTCCCTTTCAGTTATAATTCTCTAGCACCCAAAACAGTGCATCTCTTCATAATGTTTCCTTTTTTTTTTTGGCCACGCCGTGGCACGTGGGATCTTAGTTCCCCAACTAAGGATCGAACCCATGCCCCCTGCAGTGGAAGCGCGGAGCCCTAACCACTGGACCGCCAGGGAATTCCCCATCATGTTCCTCATACATGGTAGTCTCTCTCTGGTAGAATGCACGCTCTGCATACGAATCTCTGTCTGTTTTGTTCACTAGAACAGCATGATACACTGAGGGTGCTGGTAAAGATGTGCTGAACGGATGGATGAATGAACGAAACCATTTTAAAACCACAATTCTCACGAAGACTGTAATAGCACAGTCCTTAACAAAAACAACACTAAACTGGAGTCTAGATTCTTATGCCAATTTGAGAATATACTTTTATTGCAAGAAACTGTTGCCCAAAGAGTTGACATCTTCCAAAAGCCATACATGGAAGCCACTCATGAAAGGCCAACCTTAGGGGAAATGTTAAAAGGAAAATGAGAAAATGAAAGACGACATTCTATGGATCGGGAAACATATGTCAAACTGGGCACGATGTGCAACAAATCAAGTCATGTAACAGTCACCAGGGACAGAAACACCTATGGGAAGACTGTACTGCACAGTGAAACCGTCACATCACAAACAGTAATTGGCCATGGGGCCTCTCTGCCTTATCCTTCAGGTGGCTTTTGTGAATATACTATATATGTGAAAGGAAAGGAGGGTTTGTGTGCTTTTCAGTGCTATTCAGCAACTACACCAATGTGCTGACAATTCCTGATGCAGTGCTTCTGGGGTGTCTGGAATTTCAGTTTCCTTTTGAACTGGTTCACTAGTTTGCTCTTGTGTGTGATTATTTCAAAATTTGGTAAAGAGAAAGATGCCTTGGACTTAGCACATCCTGTCGTTAACTCATACCAGCTCTCAGGTGTTGGCTCAGTGCAAGCCCCCTGTGACAAAACCCTGTTTATGGGATATTCTACTTTTAAACAAGGTTTTGTCACAGGGGGCCTGCACTGAGCCAACACCTGAGAGCTGGTATGAGTTAACAACAGGATGTGCTAACTCCTGGGCGTATACATATGGAGAAAAACATGGTCCGAAAGGATACGTGCACCCCAATGTTCACTGCAGCACTGTTTACAACAGCCAAGACACGGAAGCAACCTAAATGTCCATTGACAGAGGAATGGATAAAGAAGATGCGGTACATATATACAACGGAATATTACTCAGCCATTAAAAAGAATGAAATAATGCCATTTGCAGCAACATGGATGGACCCAGAGATGGTCATACGAATGAAGTAAGTCAGACCGAGAAAAAGAAACTGTATGATATCCCTTATATGTGGAATCTAAAAAGAAATGATAAAAATGAACTCATCTACAAAACAGAAATAGACTCATAGACTTAGAGAACGAACTTACGGTTATGGGGCAGGGTGGGGGGAAAGGATACTTAGGGAGTTTGGGATCTATATGTGCACTCTGCTATATTTAAGATGGATAATCAACAAGGACCTACTGTACAGCACAGGGAACTCTGCTCAATGTTATGTGGCAGCCTGGATGGGAGGGGAGTTTGGGGGCAAATGGATACATGTATATGTATGGCTGAGTCGCTTTGCTGTGCACCTGAAACTATCACAACGTTGTTAATCAGCTATACCCCAATATAAAATAAAAAGTTAAAAAAAATTTTTTTTTATAAGGTAGAACAGGGCTCCCCTGGTGGCGCAGTGGTTGAGAGTCCGCCTGCCGATGCGGGGGACGCGGGTTCGTGCCCCGGTCCGGGAAGATCCCACATGCCACGGAGCGGCTGGGCCCGTGAGCCATGGCTGCTGAGCCTGCGCGTCCAGAGCCTGTGCTCCGCAACGGGAGAGGCCACAACAGTGAGAGGCCCGTGTACCACAAAAAAATAAATAAATAATAAAAAAGGTAGAACATCCCAGCAATCAGCACTTTAGTGATACTTCAATTTTCTGTACCATCACCACTATTCAGAGTTCAGTGGCGGGAAAATAAAAGGCAAATAAATGTAAGATATATAATAAAAAGCACAGGTATAGATCATGTCTTTTATACAAAATCCTGCCGAATTCTAATTCAGTAACGTGGGCAGCCTACGGTCTCCCAATATCACCACTGAGAGAAAAGCCATGTTTGAAACATACAGATGTTTCTGAAAAACAAAAGCAAGCAATAAGAACTACCTTTAAAAACAGTCCTCTGTGGTTCAATAGCATTCGAAACATTCACCTGCAGTGGTGACAAACGGCAAGGGACGCACGCAACTGAAAACTCAGTGTGTTCCCCGCAATTTTGGGTTATTCAGGGTGACGGCATTCTATCAATGGAGTGGACTTGTTAAATGCATTCTGTCCAAATTTACAAACAATTACATTAGTGCTAAAGCCAAATTAAACTAAAATACCGGGGGGGCAATAAGCATGTTTTTGAGACAGTCTGTCACCTGTTGAAAATTAAATACACCCTGATAAGAAATAGAGTTCACAAGTTTGCCTAGAAATTGGGTACTTAAGATTCAATTCTGGTGGAGAGAGGCCAGAAAAAGGTCTAGTTTTTAAAAGCTTGGATCGGCCTTTCACCGCCTAATTTCTTAGTTCATCATTCAAGATGACTTTAACAAATTTTAAACAGTGATGCCAAAAGAAATGCTAATTAGAGCCCCACATACTCACGGGGGTATGCTGGCGCTCTATTTTACGAAACCTCTGCGAAAATTATGGATTGGTCTCTCTTCCTTAAAAGGCATGATTGGCCCAAATTGAACCTAAGCAGGAGAGAAGACTCAGAAATGAATATATTTGGAAAAGAAAGCAGGGAACAAATTCATAGAAAGTAGAATGGTGGTTATCAGGGGGAAAGGGGGTAGAGTTTCAGATTTGCAGATGGAAAAAGTTCTGGAGAGGTGTTTTACAAGCATGGGAATATACTTAATACTACCAAAAGTGCACACTTAAAAATGGGTAAGGTGGGAAATGTTATGTGTTTTTAACCACAATTTGAAAACAGAAAAGAAAGCAAGGAAGACTAAATCGCCAAGTCTGAGCCTGTGAAAACAAATCTTTCTTTTTTTAAGTACACTATAGGCCAGCCTGGTTTAATTAACTGCATGGAACAAAAGTATAAAGCATAAGTAACACACTACAGGCAGGCAACACACATGCACTTGAATGTTCTTTGGCATATGTTTATTCATTACCAAGCAGAGTGAGCCATATGCGCCTTTCTGTTTGATTTTCATTCATTTTTCAAAACAGTCAAATCTATTGATGGATTACCCGATGGAAAAATTTCAAAAGCATTTATTATATCATTAACAGCTCCGTTTCAGCTCAATGTGCCTCCAAGCCTGTCAGGCAAACCTATGAAGAGCAGCGATAAAACAAGCTTTGTTTCCTCTGCTGGAATGCCCGGTGGCTGTTTCAGGGTATTGGGAACAAAGTGCAGCTTTCAGACTTGGTGGTTCCAGTTTTTTCTTTTTTTTTTTTTTTTTAACACATAAGACATTAACTCTAAACAACACGCTGTGCTGTAGCAACTCCCCAGCTACAAATTCTTTCTGTAGGACAGCTCTAGCAAGACCAAACTGGAAACGCGATAAATAGTAAGATAAATGCTCTTGAAAGATCTTCTGAGTGTGTGTTCAAGAGGGTACCTCTCTGATTTATCAATGACTTTTGACCCACGTGTAATTCTGAATTAGGGAACCTGATTTTGCCTTCACAGGTACAAGATGCATTAGCAAGATAGGTAGGCCCTGCATTTCCCCTGGATCTCAGCTTGTAACCCTCCACCCAGAAGTCTGCAACAATTCACGAATGAAGAAGCTGGCAGAGTGCTAACGAGACTGTTCACTCCAAAAATGACCAGCCTAACCTGAATTTGATCAGCAAGCCAACGAGGCAAGCAGGAGCCTTCATTTTTAGGAACATCGTATGATTACCCAAATACCAAGAACACTACATACGAGAGAGAACAAGGAACAAAGGTCAATGGTTTTATTAATCAAATCAATAATAAGCTGAGTGTAAAGATGGATCTAATGATATTGTTAAAAAAAGGTAAATATATATTTCTAGAAGTATTGTTTCAGTACTCATGGGAAGATGGCTGTTGAAATACAGGAAAGAAATAATTTCTCCTACTACAACATCAGATGCATAAACTCAGCCCCGCTGGTGCAAAAGACTGAATGTATGTGTCCTCCCAAAGTTCATATGTTGAAACCTAATCCCCAATGTGAGGTGGAGCCCTCATGAATGGGATTAGTGCCCTTTTAAGCGAGATCCCCAAGAGTTCTCTTGTCCCTTCCTCTGTGTGAGGACACAGGGAGAAGACAGCCATCTAGAAACCAAGGCTGGGTTCTCAGCAGACACCCAATCGGCCAGCACCTTGATCTTGGACTTCCCAGCCTCCAGAACTGTGAGGCATAAATTCCTAGTGTTTATAAGCCAGCCAGTCTATTGTATCTGTTACAGCAGACCAAACTAAGACCTCTGGGTACTATATCAAAACAAATTTTACATTTGAAAGAAGAATAGTGGGAGGAGAACTTTACCCATATCATTGGGAATATGACCATCCATGCAGAATACGTCTGCTCTTGTCTTTCTGCAGAGAGGTGACCTCTGAGGTATGGAAGGATTCAGGAAGAGAGGTACGGGACACGGAGATTTAGCAGGTAGCAGAAAACAGAAACCAGCAAAGAAAATTTAACGTTAGCAAAATTTACAACACCTAGTTCTCCGCTTCCTAAGAACAGCAAACCCGGGACCGTTCCAACAACAAATACTGTGGACGCAGCTGACTCCAAACTCAAGAGCAGCCAACCCTGTGGCTGATAATGGAGAGCCGGGCTGTCACTCCAGCCAGAGAAACAGGACAGGCTGGGGCTCCAAGACTACGGGAAAGGGAAAGTAAAAACTTACAGGAAAGGAGATTTTTAGCTTAGAGAGAATCAATATCCTAAAATAAAAGTATTCAACTGCATAACAGTTTGTCTTGGAAAGCAATGAGCTGCCACCTCCAACAGGGTCTAACTATAAATGGGATGGGACAGAAGATGCCAGCTTCAGGAAGAAGGTTGCTCTTCCTGCCTCGTGGCGCCTTCTTCTCCCCAAATCCCAGATAGTAGTAGTCCTCCCTCTTGCCTTCTAATTCTTTTCTTACTCCTGGGTGGGCCCATGGTTAGCTTTTTTTTTTTTCTTTTTTAAAGAAAGGTTACAGTTATAAGAGATAATACGAGGCAGGATATTCTGTATCTAGAGAAGCTCAGGTACCACCAGATACAAAGACACACTGGGATCCAGTGGGGAAACAGAAAATCACTTGACACAATATGCTGCAAGCAACCCAGAAGGAACGAAACAGATCCATTAATTAACGGTAACCTGCATGCACGTGTGGGTGTGCGTGTATGTGCCCACAAACGATTTGCACAGCAAAATTTACAGAGGAACTGGCAATCTGTATCTCAAATAAATATTTATTTTGTAGAAGACAGCTCGTTTCCTATTGCAGCTGGTAGAGGCTGTCTGTCCAGGTCCACCACTGTGCCAATTCTTCCCCCAGCATCCAAAACTCAAGATCTTTCCACACTCTCTTCCACACATCACCCCCTCCCCAACTAAATAAAACCATGTCATCATTACAATTTAAAGGAAACTTGAAATCTGCCACTTTTTTTTGGGGGGGGGGTGGGAAGTTCCACAAAACGTTAGTTAAGTCTGTTTAAGAAGGGACAGAATTGAAAACACATGATATTAAAAAGACATCCAAAAAAAATCTAAAGATTAGTAGGATGAGTACTGAAAGGAGTGAAGGAGGGGGAGGCCTACAATTTGGGATTTCCCATAAATTGGATCCAATTTTGGCGCCGAGGGAAAAGAAAGGAGACTATCAAATGAATTGCGTTTATGGAGAGAATAAATCCCTTCGACATTTCCCAGTTGAAAGAAAAAAATACTGTGATTAATCACGGTCATTTTAGTCACCATCCCAAAGAAGTCACTAAGTTTCTAGTATGATGAACTCCTCAAGGCATTTCCCCTGATGTCAAGTCCTTTGGTTGCTCACAGATGTATTTCAGTTTCACGGGATGAACAAGTTCTAGGGATTGGCTGCACAGCAACATGAATGTACTTAACAGTGAACTTCAAAAGGGTTAAGTGGTAAGTTTTAGGTTACACGTATTTTACCACAAGTAAAAACATCTTTGAAAATCTATTAGGAGAAAGACAGACAATACTAAATGTTGGTGAGGACGTGGAGCGGCCAGAACTCCTGGGAAAGGAAGTGAGTGCCACTCCTCTGGGAAACTGCTGGGCAGTTTCTCAGCTGAGTGTATGCAGAGACCCAGCAGTTTCATAAAATGAGAGGGAAGTCAGTATATATATTTATGTATTCAGCAAAAGACATTGTGTAACAGCCCCAAATCAGAAACAATCCATCATCAGGAGGAAGAATAAACACATTGTGGCGCTCATTCCAGCAATAAGAACGCATACACTGTGGCTGCAGTAACACCACGGATGAATCTCTCACACACGATGTCCAATGAAAGGATTCACACAGAAGAACACACGCCGTTGGGCCTCCGTATCCATGGGTTTCTGCACATTCAACTAACGGCGGATACGGAGAGCTGACTGTATCCCACCACTTTATATAAGGGACTTGACCATCTGTGGATTTTGGTATCTGGGAGGGGTGGGGGGGGTGGGAATCCTGAAACCAATCCCCTGAGGATAACAAGGGATGACTGTAGTTGATTCCATGGGTCATGAATCCATTTGCCATACTAATCTACAGTGTTAAAAATCAGGATAGTAGCTATCCTGGGTGGGGGAAGCAATGACCAAGAGAGACTTTGGGGGGGTTGAACGTCTATTACTTGATCTGGGTGAAGGACACCTGAGTTGTTCACCTTCTGATCTGGGCATGTTTCTGTATGAGTTTTATACTATAATAATGTTTTTAAAACTTACTGTTTGGTTTTTTTTTTAAGATTTTTTTTTTTTGATATGGACCTTCTTTTTAAAGTTTTTATTGAATTTGTTACAATATTGCTTCTGTTTTCTGTTTTGGTTTTGTGGTCAGGAGGCATGTGGAATCTTAGCTCCCTGACCGGAGAGCGAACCCGCACCCCACTCCTGCGTTGGAAGGCGAAGTCTTAACCACTGGACCGCCAGAGAAGTCCCTAAAAGTTACCGTTTTAACTTGATAGAATTCATTTATTTTTATGACTGACCTAACTCTATGCTCCTAAAATTCGGCAAACATCTAAGTCCCGGATTCTTACTCCTCCAGTCAGGTTTCTGCATGCAATATTAACCTGCAATAGTTTAGAACAGCGATCTGCCACGCTAGGCCCACACACCGCCTGCTCGAGGGATATCGTCTGGATAGCCACCAGAACGCTGATTCCGTCCTGTATGTAGATTCTCCCTGTTGCCTTGGTGGGTTTCTGCCAACATCCCTCCCAGACCAGGGACGAATGAGCACCAGCCAGGGGAGGACCGGTTCACCCTCTGCCGTGTTATGCAAACTCGATCTCCTGGTAAGATGAGTTCTGAAACATGGACAGAAGGGTGGAAGGACCACTCCCCAGTGCTGACCTTCTACTGAAGTACCCGCTGCTTGGCATGCAAAAATAGTAAAAACCACGTGCTTCAAGAATGTCTAGAGCATAGAAATAGGAAACATACAGGATTGCCCTACGTGTCATCACATACCAAAGGAAGCCCCGTAACATAATGAGGTTTCAAGATAGTGCTGTTTATTATTCCGTAATAATAACTGCCACTTGGTAGCCAGCAATTCTTCTCCTTCTTTTTATTTTCACAAATGTTCCTTCCAAGTTATTTGCCCATCAGGCTGGGACACCTTCATTAGTTCCCAATGGTTCCCAACAAAGTGTCTCCAATTGCTTTAACAGCACCTACTTCACTTTCTCTATCCAGTTCAGCTAAGAAATTTCAATTACCTTGGTAATGTCTCAACAAAAAGAACCCCACGATGCCCTCCATGATTGGTACGACGAAAGCAGTCAAGCGTCACAGAGGCCAATAGGTGGAAAAGTCTTCACTGGTGAAAGGCAGAAGCACAGAGCCTGACAAGCCCTGGAAGGTGGTCTGGCCCATCAGGACCTGATGCTTCCAGGGGTCTTCCTGGCCCAAAGGGGAAAAAGGAAAGGAGTTTGGGAAAAGAATGGCTGTGAAGGTACAGGTTGTGGAAGATGCTCAAAACACATGCAAGGTTTGCTCAACACGTTTTGACCACAAAAAAATAGACCAGTGGGCTTCCCTGGTGGCGCAGTGGTTGAGAGTCCGCCTGCCGATGCAGGGGACGCGGGTTCGTGCCCCGGTCCGGGAAGATCCCACGTGCCGCGGAGCGGCTGAGCCCGTGAGCCATGGCCGCTGAGCCTGCGCGTCCGGAGCCTGTGCTCCGCAACGGGAGAGGCCACGACAGTGAGAGGCCCTCGTATCGCAAAAAAAAAAAAAAAAAAAAAAAAAAAAAGACCAGTGAGGGCTCCATATCTTTTCTGATGGTAGTAAACAATCTATTTTCTTTTGTAGACATTAGAAAAAGAGGTCTGTAAAGGCAACATATCAAAATGTGGACTCTTTCCGGAAAATGTCAAATCATTTATTCCATCAAGCTATTCAGACTCACGAATGAATCATGAAGTTCAGCTTGGTTACAATCTGCAGACAGTTGTAAATTAAATGTGAAAACTCTGAATGCCCAGGTTACCCATTACATAATAAATCTTACATAAGGAGCAGTAAGCACTGTGCTTTCCTTGTCTCTACTGCCAAAATACATAGGCTGGATGAGATGTAGCAAGATTTCCTCATGAAAATGGGATTTCCTTCGAGAAAGGCTGGGCGAGAAAGTCTGAAAGCAACTTGACCTTTTATTCCTTCCAAGCCACAAACTGGAACACAAAGAAAACTAAGAGCCAGCGGAACTGAGAAAACACCTTAGAAACCAAGACTATACCAAAATTCAAATTCATAGATGAAATAAAGGATTATTTTAACCCTTAAGTCACAGACCTCAAGGGAAAATTTTCCTAGTACGCTGAACATATTAATCAAGTGACACAACTCTGACTTATGTGCAATTCTTTTTTTTTTTTAATTGGCGGCACTGTATGGCATGTGGGATCTTAGTTCCCTGACCACGGATGGAACCTGTGCCCCCTTCACTGGAAGGGCGGAGTCTTAACTACTGGACCACCAGGGAAGTCCATTATATGCAATTTTTTAGACATAGTTCAGCTGTGATGCATCTCAGAATGTATATTAGTTATAAATACAAAGATGACTAAATTCTATTCTGGTTCTTAAGTATTTAATCACTCTGAAGTTAACATCCTTAAAGGCTAAAAAAAAAAAAATCACACTGTTGACACTCAACAGGAAGACAAAATTATGAGGTTTTACAAATATTCTCTGAATTATTCTAGAAAAAGAGGGACATTGTTAATTGCCTCTAAAGACTGAATAAAGTTAACTACAAATAATAAGAATCTAAATTTTTTGTTATCTACAGAGCAGCAAAATAAACTAGAAAATTTTTATTTGAAGATCTGTTTTTCTAGTCTCCTTTAAAAGTAAAAATAACCAGAGACATGCCAAAAAAAAGAGTGCCAATTAGAGAAATCTTCAAAGATGGCCTTCAAGAATTTTCCTTTAAAATGGAACAAAACAGAAATAGATAGACATGTAGATCAAAACAAGTATGTAATATTTTCATGGGTTAGAAAGAGGCTAGAAAATATTTCACAGGCATAAATTCAGTACATCTATTATTGATACAATAATGGAAGTCTCAAATGGGAAAAAAGACTATCTTAAATAACCACATCTTCAAACCCAGCAAGAAACACAGCAAGAAAAAAACTTAAAAACTCATTATGAGTCAATGAATTTCTCGTGATAGAGATGATGTGAACCACATTTAAAATAAAATCTGATTCCGCTACTTGGGCACACCTGCTTAAACTTACTAATGAAAACTGTAAGAACAAATCTAAAACCTTTTATGAAACAGGTGTATGTCAATTGCTCCCAACGCCCATCCCAAAAATCAAACCCCTCAAAGGTGTTCATATACTGATCATCTTACGGATTATAAGCAACAAATGCTTTCTTCCACCACAGATGACTACAAATGAGATAAATACACCCATTTCTGTAATGCAGTTCTGTGTGTTGCTGACATTATTGTGTGTGGTATGGATGATGTGTGTGTGTGAGTGTGTGTGCACGTGCGTGTTTTCTCTTGGCTGGTTTTGGCTGCCTCTTGTGCAAGATGGCTACTACAACAAACTGAAACCTACAATTGCCAACATAATTCTGAGGAAAAAGAACAAACCTGGAAAGCTTCCCTGGTGGTGCAGTGGTTAAGAATCTGCCTGCCAATGCAGCGGACACGGGTTCAAGCCCTGGTCCAGGAAGATCCCACATGCCGTGGAGGAATTAAACCCGTGTGCCACAACTACTGAGCCTGCGCTCTAGAGCCCACGAGCCAAAACTACCGAAGCCCACATGCCTAGAGCCCGTGCTCCACAACAAGAGAAGCCACCGCTCACCACAGGTGGAGAAAGCTGCGCGCAGCAACAAAGACCCAATGCAGCCAAAAATAAATAATAAATCAATCCATTAGGGCTTCCCTGGTGGCGCAGTGGTTGAGAGTCCGCCTGCCGATGCAGGGGACATGGGTTTGTGCCCCGGTCCAGGAGGATCCCACATGCCGTGGAGCAGCTGGGCCCGTGGGCCATGGCCACTGAGCCCGCGCGTACGGAGCCTGTGCTCTGCAACAGGAGAGGCCACAACAGTGAGAGGCCCACATACCGCAAAAAAATAAAAATAAATCAATTAATTAAAAAAAAAAAAGAACAAACCTGGAGACATAGCCCTCCCAGACTTTAGACAATACTACAAAGCTACAGTAATCAAAACAGTGTCATATTGGCACAAAAACAGACATGCGGCTCAATGGCACAGAATAGAGAGCCCGGAAACAAACTCACACATGTACAGGCAATTAATCTTCAACAAAGGAGCCAAGAATATAAAAAGGAGAGAAGACAGTTTCTTCAGCAAGTGGTGTTGGGAAAGCGGAACAGCCAGATGTAAATCGATGAAGTTAGAACACTTGCCCATACCCTACACAAAAATTAACTCAAAATGGCTTAAAGACTTAAATATAAGATGTGACACCATAAAACTCCTAGAAGAGAACACAGGCAAAACATAATCGGACATAAATTGTAGTAATACCTTCTTAGAGCAGTCTCCCAAAGCAGAAGAAATAAAATCAAAAATAAACAGATGGGACCAAGTTAAACTTATAAGATTTTGCATAGCAAAGGAAACCAATAACCAAAATGAAAACACAACCTACAGACTGGGAGAAAATATTTGCAAACAATGTGACTGACAATGGCTGAACTTCCAAAATATACAGCCAGTTCATACAACTCAGTATCAATAAAAACCAAACAACCCAATCAGAAAATGGGCAGAAGACCTAAATAGACATTTCTCCTAAAAAGACATAAAGATGGCCAACAGGGGCATGAAAAGATGCTCTACATCACTAACTACTAGAAATGAAATTTCTAGTAATTAGAGAAATGTGGCTCAAAACTACGATGAGTTACGACCTCACACTGGTCAGAATGGCCATCATTAAAAAGTCTACAAATAATAAATGCTGGAGACGGTGTGGAGAAAAGGGAACCCCCCTACACTGTTGGTAGGAATGTCAATTGGTGCAGGTAGCCACTACGGAAAACAGTCTGGAGGTTCCTTAGAAAACTAAAAATAGAACTACCATATGATCCAGCAGTCCCACTCCTGGGCATATACCCAGAAAAGATGAAAACTCTAATTCAAAAAGATACATGCACCCCAATGTTCACAGCAGCACTATTTACAATAGCCACACATGGAAGCAACCTAAATGTCCACCGACAGAGGAATGGATAAAGAAGATGTGGTAGTGGAATATTACTCAGCCATAAAAAAGAATAAAATACTGCCATTTGCAGCAACATGGATGGACCTAGATTTATCATACTAAGTGAAGTAAGTCAGACAGAGAAAGACAAATATTATATGATATTATTTATATGTGGAATCTAAAAAATAATACAAATCAACTTATTTACAAAACAGAAACACTCGCAGACATAGAACAAATTTATGGTTACTAAAGGGGAATGGGAAGGCGGAGGGATAAATTAGGAATATGAGATTAATACACACCACTATATATAAAGCAAACAACAAGGATTTACTGTACAGCACAGGGAACTATATTCAGTATCTCATAATAACCTACAATGAAAAAGAATCTGAAGCTGTACACCTGAAACTAACACAATATTGTAAATCAACTACAGTAAAAAAAAAAATACATATGTATATGGAACTGTGCAGGCAAAAGGATAAAATATTGACCAGCCTACCTTCTTGGCTTACAAGAATTAAATAGAATAATGCATTTAGAGCAATGAATAAAATATATGGAATACAAAAAAAGAAAAAGAAAATTAATGTTATGAATTTGCAAAAAAAAAAGGGGGGGACGAGAACAAGGCCCACATTTTTTCAAAGGTCATTGTTGGAGAAGTTCCGACTAAATGCCTGCTTTAAGACAGTTTCATTTGCAATTCAAATTCCAACAAATCCTGAGGTTTATCTAACAGTCTAAGGTATCCCGTGGACACCCAGAGAGAGTAAGCTGAATCTGCTCATTGTTAGCTGACTTAAGAACCCACCTGAGCAACCCATCAGACACTGTGCCATCAGCTGTCGGGATAAGAGAAGTGCATCCCTGTTACCCCTCGCCTTTCATTCTAATCTTCTAAAGATGAGGCTTAGGATGGGTACATGTAACCAGCAAGTTGGGCAAAACTATTATCAGACAAACAGAAATCAGGCAGCAAGAGGTGCACATCCAGACTGTTTGGGGGGGCGGGGGGTAGGAGCGGGCATGGGGAGACAGAGTCCTGAGCACACCCGGGCCAATCAGAGCGCCTTTGCGCCTTTTCAGGAACTGGGAAAGGCAGCTGAGAAAATGACCTTGCATGTCTCCTAGGGGCGGGGCTGTGATTCTGGGCTCACATCCCAGGATGGGCATCTTCCACCTTCCACGAAGCCTGGGGAAGCTGGGAATGCAGGTCTGCAGATAGAAGGAAGAAGGTAGGCCCACGAGGGAAAGAGAGAGTGTGTCTGGCCCCCAGACCAAGATTGGATAACATCACAGTCCTCAACTGCATTCCCAACCTGGTGTCTGAGATGCCCTCGTAGCCTGAGAATCAATTTCCATTTTCTACTTAAGTTTTCTTTTTTTGTTGTTGTTGTTGTTGTTTTTTGCTGTATGCGGTCCTCCCACCGCTGCAGCCTCTCCCGTTGCGGAGCACAGGCTCTGGACGTGCAGGCTCAGCGGCCAAGGCTCACGGGCCCAGCCACCCCGCGGCATGCAGGATCCTCCTGGACCAGGGCACGAACCCGCGCCCCCTGCATCGGCAGGCGGACTCCCACCCACTGCGCCACCAGGGAAGCCCTTAAGTCTTCTTTTGATTATAGCCTCAGGTGTCCTAAGTAATTCTGAAAAACACCTTTAATTTTTTTCCAACTGATTTCAAGAAAAGAATGGCTTTTTCAGTGAATACAGGTGTCCAGATTTCAAAAAATAAAGACGAGACTTGTATTTATATTAAAAATATTCTAGAATATTATGCTAAGTGAAATAAGCCAGGCAGAGAAAGACAAATACTGTGTGGTATCACTTATATGTGTAATCTTAAAAAAAGAGAAAAAGTCAAACTCATAGAAACAGAGAGTGGAATGGTGGTTGCCAAGTGCCGGGGGATGGGTAAAATAGGGAGAAGTTGGTAAAAGGGTATAAACTTCCGGTTATGAGTAAGATCTGAGGATCTAACAGGTAACATGGTGACTACAGTTAACGCTGTATTGTATAAAATTGAAATTTGCTGAGAGAGCAGAACTTAAATGTTCTCACCCACACACAAAGATAAATGTGAGACAACGGATGTGTTAATTAACTAGATGGGGAGAATCCTTTCGTATATACATGTATCAAATCACCAAGATGTACACTTTGAAAATCGTATAATTTTGTATGTCAATTATACCCCAATAAAGCTGAAATTTTTAAAATATTCTAAAGCAGCCGCATAGCACAGGGAGATCAGCTCAGTGTTTTGTGACCACCTAGAGGGGTGGGATAGGGAGGGTGGGAGGGAGACGCAAGAGGGAGGGGACATGGGGATATATGTATATGTATAGCTGATTCACTTTGTTATAAAGCAGAAACTAACACACCATTGTAAAGCAATTACACTCCAATAAAGATGTAAAACAAAAAAATAAAAATATTCTACAATAGTGGATTATAACAAGCTGTTTGAGAAATAAAACTAATTTGATCTTATCAAGTTATACTTGAGTTTGTAAATTCTTTTAAACACACTCCACTGTGTGTTTATATATAAATTTATACATAAAGCAGAGAAATAAGTGAGGACTCTAAACCTTTTCTTGATTTTCCATAATGGATTGTATTCTTCTCTTCCTAGTATTTACTAATTGTTTAAAAACTAAACTCCAAAGGGTGTAATATATGTACATCTGAAGAGCTATTTTATATATTACACAGATGTATGAATTTCACACACCCACGCACACTTTCCATATGCAAAAGCCACAGAATGCACAGACAAGCAATGGCAACCCCGTCACCCACTGCCTGGAACTGGAAGCAGGGCAGGGAACTCTGGGGGAACAGGACAGAGGGCAAAAGAAATGGAAGAAAACGTGGGCTGTTTAGTGGGGCAGCGGCAGCAGCCCGGGTACCAGTCCAGGTCTCCCCAGCTCACCTCACCACCCAGGAGAACGCAAGACCAATCAGGGAAGGGGGCAAGAAGCCCAGGAAAGCAAGAGCCACCTTCAACCGGCAGATGCTGGGGAAACACAGGGTGGTCTGGCTACCTCCTGGTTTCTTGCCCTGGGTCTCATCTTCTCCATGAGTATATGAGATGACAGACAGAATTGTGTGTCCCTTCAAAATTCCTACATGTTGAAGCCCTAAACCCCCATGTGGCTGAGTTTGGGGTAAGGAAATAATTAAGGTTCAGTGAGGTCAGAATGGTGGGGCCCTGATCTGAGAGGATTAGTGTCCTTATAAGAGGAGCCACCAGAGAGCTCTCGCTCTCTCCCCCCAACACCGCCCCACCCCCCAGGTGACGACGGGGAGAAGGTGGCCCTCTACAAGCCAGGAAGAGAGATCTCATCAGGAACCGAATCAGCCAGCACCTTGATCTTGGACCTCCTAACCTTCAGAACAGTGAGAAGACACATTTCCGTTGTTTAAGCCACCTAGTTTGTGGTATTTTGTAATGGCAGCTGGAACTGATCAAGAAAGCCACTTATCCCCAAAGATAGAGGGGATCCACAGACAACTCCAATTCCATCTTGACCATCTTTGGAAATCAGGTGAGTAGAAAACGCAACAACCACCTTTATAGCCGAAAGGGGCATTAGAATTTAAGGTAGCGAAATTGTGTCTCAAGAACAAAATTTCCGTTTCCAAATGGTACGTTTATGGAGCGGATGCCTCCAGTTCTAAGCAACAGTACAGACCATTCGAGGTGGGGTTTCACGTACAAATCTCTCTCACCCTCTAGATTTCCTTTATGCTTAGCTTTGGTCAAAATAAGCAGCCATCTTTCCGAGGTGATGTCAGGACAAGAGCGTGGGAACTGGCAGCAGACAGAAGCTTCCTGCACCTGGTACAGCTGAGAATCGAGAGGAAGCCCTACACGTACCCTCAGAGTGTCTGATGCAAAAACTGTTAACCGTGGGGGCATGTTTAGAATTAGCCTTAGAGGTTTTCCTTCCCAGGTTTACCAATCTACCAAGAACAGATAACAAAAGCAGGATGGAAAGAACACATCTATTGACTTTCCACTGGTTGCTTCCGAGCAGGAGTTGACTCTTTACAACGAACCTGCGAATCACACACACTCAAACGTCAGGTCTTACCTGATCTCTCCCTACATCACATCAGTGGCCACCCAAATGCCACTTTAGGGGACGAGACCCACTTCACCTAAGTTTCCCAGTAATATAATCATTGGGTTAAATTATAAACATGCTTGAAATGTGGTCTTTTGGAATCAGCTTGTTATGAATGGAATTTTAGCTCTGTTAACAGATGGCCTTGGCAACGAAGCCAACTGCCACTCAAAGGTGCTCTAGTGGGAAAAGAAGAAGGATGAGGTGCATCTGGCTTGGGAGGCCCCCAAACGAGAGGAATGTGACTGTGCAAATGTGGGGCTGCTCGGGGCCGGCGGCACCCTCGGGGGTGATGGTCTCACGTGTGGAGGAGGGCACTCCGGGCCCTGTGTGGAGACGGGGTACAGCACCAGGAGCCTGGGCGGGAAGAGCGTCTGTCACGGCTGTTAGAGCACAGGGTCCGCCAGGTGCGCGCTGTGTGACCTTGGGCAAGTTCTTCAACCTCTCTGTGCCTTCGTTGCCTCATCTGTGAACTTGGGGATGATGAAAGCACCTACCGAGCAGTGTTCTCATGAAGAATAAACAGGGGCTCACAACCCTTATTTTTAAAGTTAACAATTAGCAGTGGCTCACAGCAAGGCGCCATGGGTGGGTGTTAGTGCCCGTCAACGGTGTTACAGCTGCTCTTTCAGGAAGCCCATCTGCTTCAGAAGCAGGATGACAGTCAGAGGCCAGGTAGGGGGTGTGGGAGTTTGGGACAGCTGGTCCCAGCCCGGGGAGGGGGGGTAGCCCTCTCTGCTGAGAGGGGATCCAAAGGACAGGAAGGAAACCTCATACAAACTAGACCGAAATAAAAAGGTCTAGGGGTGGCCCCCGGACACAGGAATACCAAGCTTGCCCCAGGGCACAGCACAATCCTAGGTGCAGGACCATCAGGATGGAGCAGATAAGATACTGATACTCTTGCCTTGGTCCCGGAGCAGAGTCAAGTCTGCAGGAAGGCACTGAGCTGCTTAACTGGAGGCGACATATGCCCCCAAGCAGGTGACGAGGGGCTACTGTCTCTGCCTAGAGAGCGCACCTTTCCAAAATTCATCCACCCAACAGGACCGTCTCCTATTCATGCAACTGTGCAGGCAACGGAGCACATCGCTCAGACAGGGACTGACATAAATCCTGAATGAGAGAACAGACCCCCGCCAAACACTGACACAGACGGGAATTCAATCACGGCCGGTGGAGCCGTATCACCCACCCGAAACTGTCTCCCGTCACGGGCTCCCCCGCGCTCCCCACACCCATTACATAAAACTGCATTTATTTTTATAGTTGGAAAGTGTTGGCTGTACTATCTGTAGGCGGGATAGGCCTGAATTTGCTAAATATCTGAAACTATCTAAGATTATTAATGATAATTAGGTGCTGAAAAACAAAGCTTTAAGCACTATTTTGAGGATAATAATTATGACTCAGACTTGAAACCAAGATCAGCTCGACATTTCTTACTCCCTGACTGCTCATCCGCTGAACTGAAGCTCAGAAAACGATCAGTGAATTCTCGTAGTGGTAGTGACTCAGACATTAAGAACAACCTTTACATCTTTGCTTCCCGGTAACATCATGAGGGGAAGGGAGGAAAAGAGCGTGGACATGTGTCACTGACTTGTACCACTGCCTGTGTTCATCTTGGTCTCCCGAACACAGCCTTACTCTTCTAAAGAACAGGCCCTTTTATATAAGGCTGCGTATTCTCACATTTATGCCCTGAAACTCCCTTTGGAGTGGGGAACCAACGGGCACAGGTAAGTAACATGAGTTGTGAAATTCACGGACTTGGATCAGACAAGCGCTTGACCCTGTACCAGCGGTATTAATAGAACATCTTTGCTTAAAACATTTCATCCTTAATTTGCGATCAACTGTTACAGTGCAGCCATCTGAAAAGGTCCAAAGAGGCGCATGGCAGAGCCCAAGCGGCCCTCCACTCCCTTCCGTCCATCTGCCGCTCTGCCCCAGGCCCCTCTCCCCCACGTCACCCTGGTCCTTTTCCAGACTCCTGGCTCCAAATCTGTAAACCATCTGCTGCCTCCAATCTGAGTCCCCAGGAAAGAAAAGTTCCTCTCAGCAACACATAAACACAGTATGTGCGGATGGTCTGCTGCACTCTCTTCCCTAACCTGATCAACCTCCTTCCCCAGAAGTGGCCGGGTGGCCCCCGGAAACACCACACTCTATGTGGATTTCGTTACTGCTGCCACGTCAAAGGACATAGGATTCCACCACAGACTTTTTCCCCCTTTTTTGAGCTGTCTCAAAACTGTAAAATTAACAACAGTACTTTGAAGAAAATAATAAATACCATTTAGACAGCACTGTCCCTTACCTTCTCTTATTTGATTCTTTGATTGATTAAAGAAAAGAAAACCAACATGTACTGAGCGCCTACTGAATGATGCAAATTGCACCAGGTGTGGGCAGACCTCGTTTCGTTGCATTTCTCCCTTTTGTGCTTTGCGATACTGAGGTGTTTTTTTTTTTTTTTTTTTTTACCAACTGAACATCTGTGGCAACTCTGCATCGAACAAGCCTATCGGCACCATTTTCTAACAGAATTTGCTCACTTCGTGTCTCTGTGTCACATTTTGGTAACTCTCGAAATATTTCAAACCCTCCACCAGCAAAATGATTAAAACCTGCTGAAGGCTTAGATGATGGTTAGCATTTTTTAGCAATAAAGTCTTTTAAAATTATTTTTTTAGACATGATGCTATTGCACACTCAACAGGCTACAGTATAGTGTAAATACAACTTTTACAGGCACTGGAAAACGAGAAACGTTCATGTGACTTGCTTTATTGCGATACTTGCTTTATTATGGTGGTCTGCAACTGAACCCACAGTATCACCGAGGTCTGTTTGTACCTTATATACCTTACCCTGTCTATCCTAACAGTACCCCCGAGAGGTAGGAATCACTGGGGGGAAATTTTAATTATTATTAGGTCACATCGGAAGCACTGCGATAAATCACTTGCTCTGAAGTGTTTTTATTTTTTTTTGAAATGTTTTGAAAGATTAAATAAAGTAGTACGTTTTGGTGCCCAGCAGAGTCCCAGGTGTATAGCAGGCTCTTGGGAAAGTGTTCGCTCCTTCTACTTTGTTGACGAAGAAAATGTGAGTTTCACAGCTGCTTGTACATCGCACACGGAGGGCATGAGTTGGGTTCAACCCCACGTGTACTCGCCTCTCCCAGCTCCACACGCACACGGCCTTCTCACCCCACGGCGGGCGGGAGAGGGGGGATCCAGACTGGTCCACCATACACACGGACACCGTAGTTTGAGGAGGCTGGTACCTGGGGGCTGGGGGGGAATCTCAGGGCAAAGGGGAGGAAGCGTCACCAGAATGTGACACTCCAGTCCCAAGTCCAGTCTTTGTTTAGACCCTGATGACTTTCAAGGTAGTTTTTCCTGAAGTACACCCTTTTCTAAAAGTGAAAAAAGCACAGGACCTTTGGTTGCAGGAGGGGATGGGCTAGTATCAGCGGCCATAAGAGGGAGGCTGATTGGTTCTTTGTCTTTTACCTGTTCCCGATGCTATACTAGGCTAATTCTTCTACATTTCTCTTCTGAAGGCCACTTCCCCCTTTGTCACCACCACAACACTAGATTCATGCTGCAGGGTTAGTATGACAGAGCGAAACTCTTTCAACTGGGGGTGTGAGGGGTGTTAGGTATAAATAAGTGCCCGCAGCAGCCTGATGTGGAAAGTTTGTGTATTAGTTTCCTGGGGCTGTTGTGACAAAGGACCAGAAGCTGGGTGGCTTAAAACAACAAGCTTTTTCTCTCACAATTCAGGAGGCCAGAAATCAGGTGTGAGCAGAGCTGGTTCCCACAGAAGGCTCTGGGGAGAATCTGGTCCAGGCTTCTCTCCCTGGCTTCTGGTGCTGATTGGCAGTCCCTGGCATTCCTTGGCTTGTAGACACATCACTCCAATCTCTGCTTCTGTCTTTACTGGGCTTTCCCTCGTGTGTCTCTTCTCTTCTTGTAAGGACACCAGTCATATTGGATCAAGGACCCATCCTACTCTGGTGTGACCTCATCTGAGCTCTCATCTTAATTACCTCTGCAAAGACCCTTTTCCCAAACAGGGTCACATTCACAGGTACCAGGGGTTAGGACATGCCTTCGGGGGCGGGGGGGAGGCACAATTCAACCAACCTCCCTGAACAGCCCATGAGAAATTCTGCCCATTCCTCTTTCTGACCTATTTATCCAAATTATGTCTAAGATAAAGTCAGTAACAACAGTGTAAATATATCAAGTAAGCTGGTGACATTGGCTGAGAGAGAAGGTAGAAAGAGCCCCAGTGCTGGTCAGACCCTAGAGTACGTAACCCAAGAACAGCGACCAGCTCTGTTCTGTGTCAACATTTACTCTTGCTCTTACGCAAGAGATGCTTGTTTTGTTTTCTAAATTTTCTTCTCATAAATAACATCCCCATCCTCCAAATCCTCCTACAAAAAACAAAACAAAACAAACAAACAAACGAAAGCCCAACCCTGCTACAGCTGGGAGTAACTGAATTATTCCACTGAGTTATGTGAACCTCTTTTCGAGTGAAAAAAAAGCATTCCAAAATATCTTCACACATCATCAAAATCAGAACTAAAATGCTGGAAGAAATCTACCTTTTCTCCATCTCTAATCTTTATAATTTGGAGAGCAAACATGAACCTTGGCAATTTAGCAAAGACCGTCTTACAAAAGACCTGAATTTGCAAGCAAGGCAAACCTGTCATTACAGAAGGCCAGTCCTGCCCATCAAAGTTTAATTTTTAAAGCACAAGTTCTCAAAAAAACAAAACAACAACAACAACAACAAAAATGTACAAGTTCTCTCCGGGAGTTGAGAGCTACGTATAAAATTTCCCTTAGAAAGAGAAGATTTTTAAAGTAGAAAAGGGTCACCTACCAAAACGCCAGAATTTCATTTTAAAAGCTACCACTTTACCAGTACACACACACACACACACAGACACACACACACATAGACACACAGACACACACACACACAGACACACACACAGACACACACATAGACACACACACACAGACACACACACACACTTTACCAGTACACACACACATACACACACTTTACCAGTACACACACATACACACACACACACACACCCCTGATTTGCCATCTGTCACTTTTCCTTGCTCTCAGCTGGCAGAAAAAGGTTAAGAGAGCTTGTCATGGAACTAAAACACGCTAAACATTTTAAAGGCCAAAATTCAAAAAGCAAACGGGGGTTTGAGGGGTGGGGTGGGGGTGGGGCTTCAGATCTGCTGGCACTTTGCCAATAACATTCCTTTCCAAGTGAGAAAACCTGGCATAAAATCTCACTCAGCTGCTCCTCGGCCATGACCTTGATATGGCATTGATCTTTCTGGGCTCCAGTTTCCTTGTCTGTTAAATGAGGATCATACAAATTCCCTTTGCTGGTTTGTTAAAAGGTGACTCTCTCACGTGTAACAGGTGTACCAGGCCCACAGCGGAAGCTCAACACCCGGTGCTGTTGCCGTTGCTGGTTGGTGAGCGGTACTGTTTCAGCTTTCACTACAACTGTCACTGATTACCATCACCAGATCCTAACTACCTCCCCTTCCTTCCAGGGCCCTCCAGATGGAACCCTCTTCCCATTCCCAGAACCCTGACAATTTCTGGGGATGCAGGTCCTCACCCTTTCACCTCTCCCTCCCCGGTAACTGGGAAAAGGGGTGGGCTGACCCCGGTCCCCAGGGACACCTCTGACTCCTTTGCAAAAGGGGTGAGCAGGAAGAAGGCTAAACTAAGATTCTTCTCAAATGCAAAATTTAAAACAAATCTCAACAAGCAATTCCCGTGTACTTAAAAAATACTCTATATGTCTATGTATAACTGAATCACTTTGCATACACCAGAAACGAACGCAGCATTGTAAATCAACTATACTTCAATTAAAATTTTTTTTAAATACCTTATTTCTTGGGAGATAAAGTTACTGTTTAAAACAAATCTACGTGATGACCCTCTTCGCCATCACCAGTTGAGCCGCTGGTCCACACAGAGCCCTTGCAGGCAACATTTCTTCCCATCGCCCCAAATCTACAAAGTTTTCCCACTTGTAGCTGAAATCCACCCCACCTTCAAATGTCAGGCTATAACCTCCATGATATAGAATCTATGCACTTGTAACTTTAAAATTCCATTAAGAATAGAAATTTTAAAAATTTGTTTTAGCTTCAGATTCCTCGACATGATGTGCTCTGGGCCGCTTTAAGGCAGCTGCACCTAGACGTGTGGACGGCTGCATGTAATGACGAGTGTTTGCTTCATCCTGAATCACTGGTATTCAGATTTACTCTGAGCTACAGCTATGATGTTTTGAAGAAAGAAGGGTTTAAACAGTGGAATTTAGGAAATGCCACTAACTGGGCGATTCCAGGGAGGCACAGAGGCAACCTGCCTCTCAGGAGTCTATGGACCCAGGTCTAGGTCACTCAAAGCTGCTGTCGTCCCAAAAGAGGACACCCGGGAAGGGGGTGCTCTGAGTGCCGCACTGTGGAAATGGCATTCGCTGTCTGTATTTTCTGTACTCAGCAATAATGGTCTTAAAGTTAAGGCTACTGTGGGAAAATATTCGATCTATTAAAGGAGACAAAAAAGCAGATTATGAAAAGTGTATCCAAAGAATGGTCCCATTTGCATAGAAGCCATACCGAAAGGCACACAAACACAGAAAGGTCTGGAAGACAGTAAAGGACCAAGGTTTAAGGGGACTAATTCTGAGACTAGAATTATGGGTGGTGAATGTGTTTTCTCCTTTTTGCTTGCTTCCTTCTCTAATTATGCTGCAGTCAACAGGGAAGACTTCCTATCAAGGGGGAGACAATGCAAGTTTTCACCTATTGTCTGAACCTAAGTTTGCCTGTTTCAGGTAAGGGGTTGCCTGCACGGGCTGTGTTCCCCGTCACTTATCCCACCATCAGCGTCTGTGCTGTGTTTTCTGTCTTCCTTTGCACTTTTCACAGTGTCCGCTGTTCTTGTTGTGCCCAGTGTGGCAGCCCCTCTCCTTTCTTTCCACCTCTGATTCGTTTTTAACCATTTGCTCTTGGCCTCTCACCTTGTTCCTGTCCCTTTCACTTCCTACAGCTTCTCTCCAGACCACAGGTCCAAGAGAAACAGAGTGTGAGTCACAAATGAAATCTAAATTTTTCTAGTAGCAATATTTTTTTAAGTAAAAAAAATTGATGAAATTAATCATAATATAGTTTATGTAATCCAATATATCCAAAATATTATTTTAACATATAATCAATACTTTGAAACTGAGTTATTTTACTTTTTTTTTTGTACTAAGTCTTCCAAATCAGTGTGTATTTTTACACTTGAAGCCCATCTCAGTTTGGATGGGCCACATTTCTACAGCTCCCTGGCAATGTGTGGCTGCCGTGCGGCTTGCGGAATCTTAGTTCCCCGACGAGGAATTGAACCCGGGTCCTCGGCACTAAAAGCACGGAGTCTTAACCGCTGGACAACCAGTGAATTCCCCTATCTTCTATCTTTATCCACCACCTTTCCCTCCCCACTGACCCAGTGCGCCATCTCACAGGGCACCAGATCTGTCCATCTCTCTAAGTCATAGCTATCAGCTGCTGGACCAACTAAGGCCGTCTTCATAACCTGGCGCTCTAGGACTAACGTGCCCCGGTGAGCACCAAAAGAGCAGTGGTCTTGGAATCTACTCACTGAATAAATATTTACCCCACACCCGCTATATGACTGATGTAGATATGACAGTTATTGTCTCCAATAGTTATTGTCTCCAATAGACAGTTATTGTCTCCAATAGACAGTTATTGTCTCCAATAAGGATTGTACACGATCCTTTGGGAAAAGCCACGTAAACAAAGCCACATGTGTTACATGCTACACTCAAGGGATGTCTGTGCTATGGCGCCACAGCGCGGGGGAGGTTGTGACGAATTCTGTGGGTCTCAGAGCCCAGGAAACCTTGGAATCTGTCCCAGGGAGTGGAGGGAGGCCGGCCCAAGGCAAAGGGAAGAGCACGCAAAGGTTGAGAAGCAGGAATTTGCAGAATCTTCCCCCCAGACAACAGGGAGGATGCAAGATGGGGGCAGGAAGTTAGACTAGGATCTCACCTATAAAGGGTCTTGGATGCCCTGCTAAGTAACTGGACCTTCGACCTGTGAGCAATGAAAACTCACTGAGGGGTGTTTTGCAAGAGCAGAGCATTATCAAGTTTGGGATTTAGAAGCCCTGGCAGAGGGACTGGTAACAGCAGAGGGGAAAAGACAAAACACATAAGGAAAACAGGCCTCATCACTTCCAGGTGGCGGCTGTAAAGAACTAAACAGAACACCAGCACCAGATCAATGAGGACCCAGGCGTGAGAAATGTTCTCTTAGTAGGACCTGTGACTTCACGTGACCTCGAAGGAAAGTGGGTGTGAAGAAAATGACGTTGTCTTGCCGTGTGTCTGGTGTGGGATCTCTCGACGTGAGGCCCGTGGGCAAGGGAAGAGCGGTCAGGACAGAGCCTCAGGCACATCCACACTGCCGGACACCAGGGATAGAGGAGACGGTCCATGAGATGGAGCAGACGTCAGAGGTCCAGGGAGACACCAACAGACCCGGGGCAGGGGACGGGTCTCAGTGGGAAAGGACACTTCCTTTCACTAGAATTAGTTCTACAAATTCCATCCATAACATGATCTGTGTGAGGTGTTCAAATTCAATTTCTAATAGGTTTTGTAAAATTCCCAGCCTAAGGCAAAAATCAACAATTTCATATCAGCTCAAACTGCTTTTGGATGAAAAAAAAAAATCAATGTTTACATGTAAAACCCTAAACCTTGGCTTTTTCCAGCTTTCTAATCTGTTGAACCCCAGTTCATAAATGAAGAATTAAACTGTAGAATAAACCCAATGAAACGGCATGTTGGTTGCCTGAGGGAGGACGGGACTCTGACTCTTTTGTGACGTTTAACTCTTCGTGATTAACCAGCTGTGTGACTAGGTTAGTCTCAAGGCTTCGCTGAGTTGTGCACTGCTTATTCCTCTGTAACACAGGGACAGTTTTAAAGGGTTGAGGGGCCATCAGGAACAGTTGTGGCATCTTGGAAGGACATAGCCCAAGCCCACTATTTAGTGAAAATGTTGGCTTCCCTCTTTTCCCCATCACTACATTTGGTTTCTTTCCCAAAGAGTGGTCTAGTGTAAAGAGCGTGGATGGGTTTTGGAACGAGAAAGATCTGGGTTTGAATTAAGTCTTCCACTTTGTATTCAAGCAAGTGACTAACCTCTCGGCCTCATTTTTCTTTCCGATAAAACGGAACATGTGAGCATCCAGCACAGGGATACAGTGGAAGCTGAGAACTTGCTACCCCTCCCCGCTTCTTCTAAGTAAAAGAAGAGGTGGTCAGGCAATTTCCCCTTTCCCCACATTTTTGAGAATATCAGCTCTGCGTGCTAGTACACAGTCCAGTGAAACATCACCAGGCTCCCGATAACATGATTCGAATGTCAGTCATCACGGTGTATTTAACTGTGAATAACGGCGTCAAGTACAGCCTGGCCGCTAGCCCTTCCGTCCACAAATCACCCCATCAAGAACAGATGCACGTTTTGATAAATGACCAATCATATCACCTCTTTCGGTTTCTAGGCGATAGGTCACGCCCACTCAGTGCCCACAGACAGCAAAGCCTGTGGCTGGGTGAGGTCCTCGTCTTCCGGTGATAAAGCCACATAACATTTCACAAAAAAATGGATCACTGAAGAGGGGGCTGACAAACAGAGAGGAAAGTGCAGCAAAGAAGGGAACATAAAACACGAAGCAAAATGTGAAGGGAACATACATGACGTTAAGGCAACAGCTGGACCACAAGAACGTCGACGCTGCCGCCATGTAACAAGACTCTAATGATGCCGCCAGAGAAACCCAGTGAAGGTGAATTTCTGGGCATAACTGAGGAAGGTGCTGTGATGAAGAGGGTGAAGATGTCCTAGGAAGTGAGAGTGGAGAAAAGCTTCACGTGAAAGAAATTCTCGGAGATATGACATTGAAAGCACAAAGGATAAAATGAAATGTTGGAAGCTGATGCCAACATTAAGAAAGGAATATGACAATGGACGAAGGCAGAGCAAAGATGCTCACTTGGTGTCGTGCCCTAAACTACAGGGCAAGGAGGAGGCAAGCACTGTTCAAACTACTCTTGATACGTTTTAAAATTCTCAATGTTTCTAATGCCTTAAATTACGGCGTGCTAAATACGTATGAGTTTTACTGTTTGTTTCATTTCCCTATACATTTATAACAAACAGGGATAGGGTTTTTAATGTCTCGATGCAAAGTTTCAGAGGTCACAGAGCAACTGTAATTTAAAATTCTGGCTCTGCTACTAGCTTGTGACTTTGGCCAAGTTACTTAACCCATCGAAGCCCACGTTTCCTCCTCTGTGATATGAGGATACACCTACTTCCATATAGACTCTAGGGAAGGATAGAGGGGACACGTTTACATGTTTAAAGCAACCGGCACCTCGCCTGGCATGCAACAAGTACCCACATGGTGGCCAGTACTAGGATTAAATCCCCCCAATCAATACACATGATCCACAACATTAGTGGATGAAGAAAGGTTTTTCCTAGGAGAAAAAAGACATATTAAAAAATTCTTACTGAGCACCTACCTTCTTTTCTTTAGAAAGAATAGCAAACGTTGACTTCTCTCTCTTACAAAAAATATGGTCATGCTATAGAGTTCACTACTCAACATAAAAAATATAGGCTGGCCAGAGAGGCAAGGCTTAAAGGAGCTAAGGGAAAAGCAGAGTACATTTCTTTGTGGTAGGTGGTCTTTTATTTTGGAAATTTCAGTTGAAAGATATGAATGCTATGTTCCAACTGGCTAACTGAGAAGTAAATACACTGACCTGTGAATACATGAATTTATGGCCAGGCCTGCTGAGGTCATGACTTTTTAGTACTTAGAAAAGGGGCAGGGAGCAGTGTGAACACAGAGGTAAATGCAGGCCTTCCCACTTGTAAGATGAGCGTCAGTGTCACAACCCATTTCTTGGGTCATCCATTGAGTCTGCGAAGGGGCTACCAATAAAATCATGGCGCCTGCCAGCCTGGCAGAAGTCTACACATCACCTGTCCGAAAACCATCACACACGGCCGCTCTCGTTTCTATGTCTCTGGGCTCCGACCCTCTACCACCCCACAGCTCTCCCCCCCACCAGCCTGGAGCTCTCTCAAGGCAGGAACTCAGTCATCTTTCTGGACCCCATCACCCAGCAAAATACGTTTGTTGACTGACTGAATGAATGAACCAAGTCATGTAAGTCATTTTAAAAGCCTTTTATAATCTACACTCATTTGAAGATAATTATTTTGCCCACCTGGCCCTTAGATAAAAATCATAGTTTAAAAAAAAAAAAAACTCCTGGTGAATATGGGTAAAAACGTAAGCCTTCAATGAAGCAGTGAGAAAGTCGTCTCCCACTACCTGTAATGTTGTTGGCCTCCACAGTCAAGGCCAGCAGAGTAAGAGAAGCTTCCAGAAAGGGGCTCGGGCCCCACTAGCTGCAAACGGAGACAAAGCCAACGGTGCGGGTAGGGGAAGCAGAGCCTGCATCTGTTTTCACCAGACCTGAATCGACTCTCAGCAGCCTTGCTAATAGTCACAGCATCTCCCCAAATAAACATGGGAGTAGCATTAGGTACAGAATCTCCTAAACACCAAAGGAAAAGGTGACTTGCAATTAAACTCAGACCACCGCTACGGCCAAATAATGAGTGAACTCTGAAGGAATGGAACTTTCTAACGGAAGGGGCACACATGAACTCTGAGGTCTTTCAATCTGCTAGTCAAACACACTCCAGAGCCTTTGTATTTCTTAATCGTCTGCTATTTTTCACCATGTCTATCCTCTAGCTCTTAACCTTTTTTCTTTTTTAACATCTTTATTGGGGTATAATTGCTTTACAATGGTGTGTTAGTTTCTGCTTTATAACAAAGTGAATCAGTTATACATATACGTATGTTCCCATATCTCTTCCCTCTTGCGTCTCCCTCCTTCCCACCCTCCCTATCCCACCTCTCCGGGCGGCCACAAAGCACCGAGCTGATCTCCCTGTGCTATGCGGCTGCTTCCCACTAGCTATCTACCTTACGTTTGGTAGTGTATATATAAAGACACAAACCTACTAGAGAACGGACTTGAGGATGTGGGGAGGGGGAAGGGTGAGCTGTGACAAAGCGAGAGAGAGGCATGGACATATATACACTAGCTCTTAACCTTTAAAGTTCTTCCCAAGGCTGAGAATCGATAACACTTCACTCCTTCTATACATATAGCTGTTACTCATTTGGACTAAGTTCAAATATCCAAATTAGTGAGTACGTCCTGTACATATAAACTATGAGTCCTTTTATGTCCAGCATTTCAGAAGATGAAATGAGGATTATACAAGGTCTGCTTACTAAAGCTGAGGGGGGCAAGTTCAGATTAGGACTTTGCTTAAAAGTTCCAACTGTAAGAGCATCATTTGTACACGTTTCCCCAAATCGGAATTAATGTAATGGGTACCAAGCCCATTCCATAGAAATCTTTTCGTTGGTACTCAGCTTCTCCCACCAGCCCCCAAACAAAATCCAATCGAAGTAAAAAATCGAACAGTTTCGCTGAAGTATAATCTACATTCTATAACGTTTAACCACCACGAATAACAAATGCTGGAGAGGGTGTGGAGAAAAGGGAACCCTCCTCCACTGTTGGTGGGAATGTAAACTGGCGCAGCCACTATGGAGAACAGTATGGAGGTTCCTCAAAAAACAAAAAAATAGAGCTACCGTATGATCCTGCAATCCCACTGCTGGGCATATATCCAGACAAAACTATAATTCGAAAAGATATGCATGCCGGTGCTCCTTGCAGCACTATTTACAATAGCCGAGACACGGAAGCAACCTAAATGCCCATCATGTTTATCCAGATGAATGGATAAAGACGACGTGGTACATATATAAACTCACTTCAACACGTAGTCATGCAGACCTGGCTTCCTTCACATAGCATAATGCTTTCTGAAGTTCACACATGTTGCAAATGCCCCATCAAAGTAAATTTTACTGAGATTCCCTTTACAGTCAAGAGCCTGCTACCCAGAGAGCAAGTCCAAGGGAACCTGAAAACTCCATCAGGCCAACTGGTCACCTCCAGACTTGGAGTAGATACCACACAGGCACCCCAGCTAGTTCTCGTCCCAGGGGCTCCCCACACCAGGGCCTGACACCTCTTCTCTTATTGACTCAGGTGGCCTTATCCCTTGCCTAACTCTCCATCACCCTCGATTTCAAAGCACCCCCAGCTGCAGATCTGACTTCACCTGCCTCCACCCCTGGTCAATATCAACCTGGCTACAAGGCTCCCCTCATTCTCCAAAGAGGAGGGAAGAGAGGAGGGATGTTATCCCGTGACTGAGAACTAACTGTTAGATTTTCGCCCTAATGAGATCTAGCAGAAGTTCTTCATTACTCTGCACCTTACCTGTTCTCTATCTATCTGGAAAACGGGGGAGAAGGTGGTGCTTGCCTCACCGTGCCCCTCAAGGATAAGGTTTGGCAAACTAGATCTGCCCGTGGTCGGGGAGTAGTAGCTCCAGGAAAGAGAAAGCGATGGTCTTTGGTGATTCACGGCTGCCGTGGTTTAAAAAAAAAGGTGGCGGAGTGGGGATCACACATGCAGCAACTAGGAAGTGGAGGGTTGACGGTGAGGTACAAGTTAATTCCCGGCTACAGACAGAATAACAAGCATCGACTGGCACCTGGTACTCACAGGAGTCTACAAAAGTGGCATGAATGCGTTTCTTTAACTGTACTCTCCCTGTTTTTCTGGAGGTGTGATTATGGCTTTCCATCAAAGAGTAGAGTCATAGCTAACTGGCCGGCCCCTGCTCGTGTGCCAGAAAAAACTGTGGCAGCTGAACCCAAAGCATGGAAAGTTCCTTTCGGCTCCCTGCTTCTCATATGGGGTCAATATTGAGGTGTGTCTCCAATATGTTTTCCTTAAAAGGAATCTGGCTTCCTTAGGGAAAAGAACGTTTGTCTGCGAGTGTTCGTGGCTATAGCCAGGCTGATCTGTTTTGTTTGTGAAATCCGGTCACCCTAATTCACTAGGTTGCTCTGGGCAACCTCCCCGCCCTGGCCCTGGCTTTTGCTCAGAGGCAGTTTTCAGTTTCTGCTTTTTAAAGAGGCCTGAGCCATATGCCACTGACTGCATGTGCGCTTTACTAAAGGAACAATAAAAACATTTGGTCCTTAAGCGGGTTAAGAATTCCTCCGTGTGTTTTCAAGGCACCACCAGTTCTCGGCTTGTTCCCCACCCACACCAAAAAAAAAAGCCTGCCAAAAGGTTTCTACAGTCCCGTTAATTGATTTTGTTGAAATGCCTCTTCTTCAGGCATTAGCCCCTAGGAAAATTAAATGATACACTACAGTCTTGAAAACTCTAAGCTTTGAACAGTCCAAGTCCCAGGAATGTACTGGAAATACGGAAAAGTAAACAAACGCCAAGTTTCGAAGTTACTGCCAGGAAAACTCTAAATGAGAGAAGAAAATGAACCACATATTTTTAATGTGGCTTAGAAAACTGACACCTCCGTGTCCGTGGTGACTCTGGGTTTCTCACACTCGCCAACAGCCACACACAATAGAAGCTCTGTCTCCTTGAATTGGGCCCATCAGACTTACCCCAGAAGAAGCTCCTCCATCGCGTCACCTGGAGAACCTGCAGACGGTCAATGAACAGTGAAGGTGGCACACAAACCAGAGAAAGGAGAGAAGAAAGGCACTGAGAAGGTAGCAGCCAGGCCACTGCACCTCCCCAACCTCCTCCGCGTGGGGATTCTCCAATCTTGGCACGAATGACACTTTAGGTAGATAATTCTTTGCTGCAGGGGGCTGTCCTGTGTACTGTAGGATGATTGCAGCACCCCTGGCCTGTACCCACTAAATGCCCTTAGAAGACAACCAAAACAGTCTTCAGACATTACCAAATGGCCCCCAGTCAAGGACCACTGGTCTAAGACCAACTACAGAATCATCAGTTTCAGGGTTGGAGAGACCCTGGAGATCACCAAAGCCAAGGCCCTACCATTTAGGAAGAGTTGATGGAGTCTGAGTTAAGGAGTTAAGGTGGCTGAGCCCCAACTTAGTGGCAGCACAGAAACCAGAAACCAGGGTACCCGAGCAGGCCATCATTTTAGGAGAAGTCTTTTTTTCAAAGAAATGACTGAATATTAAGAGCATCGTACATATTCAAAACCACTGTTTGGTAAATAGAATAGTATTAAGAATGCTGCTCTCTCCTCTTTATTTAAAAAAAGAAAAAGTACAGAGGGAACAAAGAGAGTTGGCCACACGGGGACAAGGCGGGGTGGGGGTGGGGTGAGGGAGAGTGGCTTCCCCAGCTGCTGAGATGGCAGATCTGATGAGGCCAACAGGCAAAAGAGGGCACTGTCAGAACACAAAAACAGTGAACATTTATAGACTCTATTTTGTATATGTTTAAAAAAATTACTTTTATGTAGTATAAAATTTCAACCCACTCAAAAAAGAATTGAATGCACACACATCCTGGATGCTCTAACAAAAGGGACCCCAAGCATCTGCCCATCTCCCTTCACTGCCATTCAAAGAACACACTGTTAAAAATAAGAGGGAAGAGCTTCCCTCATGGCGCAGTGGTTGAGAGTCCGCCTGCCGATGCAGGGGACGCGGGTTCGGGCCTCGGTCCGGGAGGATCCCACATGCCGCGGAGCAGCTGGGCCCGTGAGCCATGGCCGCTGAGCCTGTGCGTCCGGAGCCTGTGCTCCGCAACGGGAGAGGCCACAACAGTGAGAGGCCCGCGTACCACAAAAAAAAAAAAAAAGAGGGAATTCCCAGGCAGTCCAGCGGTTTGGATTCCTCTCTTTCACTGCGAAGGGCGTGGGTTCGATCCCTGGTCGGGGAAACTAAGATCCTGAAAGCCATGAGGCGAGGCCAAAATAATAATAATAATATAATGATGTGGTTTGGCTAATTACTACCAAATCTGGAGAGCCATAGGACCCACACATGCCATAGTGGCCTAGGACCCTAAGAATACGTTCCCCACGATCACCAAGTGACTTACAGGAAAGCCTGAAGACATCACCAAACCAGCATGGCAGCAGGGACTGCTCTCCCCTTGCACCACCACCTGCTAATCTAAGACCTGTTTCCTCTTTGCCTAAATAAATATCTTAATCTAGACACGGTGCCCTCAGGGCATGGGTGTGGGCAAAATCTGCATTTGGTGGGGTTCCTGCCATACTCTGGGGACCTAGAGGGAGTTTTATCAATACGTTCTTAAAAGATTATTTGGGGGAAACATTAGACGCTATTCAAAGGTGAGCTCAGAAGAAAAGAGGGAATTTTCAGTGCTCCTGTAGCATTTTAGTCCCAACTGATTAGCGTTATATACCTGCAGCAGCCCATAATCTGGGAAGCAGAAAACCAGCAAAGACATACAGACAAAGAACTACTTAAAAATAATAAAGAGGCAGAATCAAATGCACTGGTTATTAAAGTGGGAATGATTTCGGGACACATTTTTTGGTACATGTGGTCACGTTTTACAGCCACACTGCTCCATCAAACAACTTTTTGTTACTATTTGTTTTCCTTAAGCTCTCAAATAAAATGATTAAAGAATTACATTTCTTGCTAAGGCTGCTCACAGAAAGCAAGGAAGGGAGGGTGGGATGGAGGGAGCAAGGAACTTCTGTATAGAGTTCTTAAAATTTGTGAATTCCGGTTTCCAAGTCAATTACTGCTCCATCAAACAACTTTTTGTTACTATTTGTTTTCCTTAAGCTCTCAAATAAAATGATTAAAGAATTACATTTCTTGCTAAGGCTGCTCACAGAAAGCAAGGAAGGGAGGGTGGGATGGAGGGAGCAAGGAACTTCTGTATAGAGTTCTTAAAATTTGTGAATTCCGGTTTCCAAGTCAATTACTGGCGTTAGGACTTCAATGTAATTCTTTGGGGCAGGACCATATCTTTATTAACATCTTTCCTTCTGTAGCAATTATGCTGTCCCCTCAGGGGCATAACTCTACACACAACCCTCTAGGCTCCTGAAGTTTCTGTAGAACCTGCAGGGAGAGAACTCCTGTGAGCACATAATGTCAAAATCCTGCCTTCCACAGGTAGCCCTTACAAATTCATCCACTTCACCTGCTGGGATCCAGCTTCCGAATGGAGCTGGTCAGGGCATGCTTTCAGGTCTTTTGGCTGGTAACAGTTTCATTCTCAATGCATGGCAGAGATGGTGTGAAGAGAAGAGGCTGCTTTTAGCAAAGGTCGATATTAACAGGATGTCCTGTGCAGGGAAAAATGGACCCCAAGCTTTTATAATGGTCAACTATGCATAGTAGAATTTCTTTTCCTTCTTTTTACTTGCTTTGGGTTCAATTTTTTTTTTTTTTAAAGACAGGAACAGGTATTCCTTTCTTACTCAGAATTAAAATCAATTAATTTAAACAAACAAACAAACAAAATAGAATCGGTGCTTTCTGAAGTCGTGAATTGTGGGGTCATGCCTGGGCCTGCGCACTGCACTCCCGGCGGAAGCCCCGTTTTCCCATCCCACCCCTCCAGCCAGATGGCGGCAACCCAACCCACCTACCAAGTGGTGGTCTCACCAAGCACAACGTCTGAAAGTTCTCACTGAGACACACAACCAGCGAATTAATAAACGTCTCATGAAGAAAAGATTCTGAGTGAAGGGTCAACAGCATAAACACACAGATAAAAACAAAACGAGGAATTTGCTGTATTCCTGGGAACAGCTGGCAGAACCAACTCAAAATAATTGAAAACCGTAGGTACCCCAAAAAGAATGAAGCTGACGGTCACACCCTAACCAAATCTTTCATACCAGCTAATGGTACAAAAAGAAACACAAGGTGCAGGTCGATGAGAGGTTGAATCTACTGCTCTGGAACTGTGTTTTCTAGGTCAGTCAGTTAAATTTGACAAATATGTATAGTATCTCTGTGCAGGTGTGGGATCACCCCAGTGCAGTCCCCTTAATGCATGATGGCAACTGTCGCCACGCTGCAGGATGTTTAAACATGAGTCACTGCTGCTTCACTTTTCTTTGGTAAGAGGTGGATAACCAAGCCTCCTTCAAAATGCTGATGTGAGCGCCAGAAGTTAAAGTAGATACAAAGCGCCTGGTATGTGACAGGTGCTCGAAAAGGCGGGGTACACCTGGGGCCACCGTGTAACACAGCTCTGGGGCTGGGAGGCCCTCCCATCACAGTCCCGCGTGGCCTTACAGGGACAGCCTGGGTCACCCTTTTTCCTGACATCCTGCTAAGGAGGTTCATTGCATTTTCCACCTCTTTGTCTTTTACTCGTCAGAAATGCTAAAGGCACAGGACGGCGGCAAACAAGATAACAGGAGAATGGATAACTGAGAAAGCAACAGGCTTCTGACAGATCTACTTCTGTGTCGTAGAAAAGGACAAGGAACTCATTCGAGCTCTACCTTTAACGCTCAGACACAAGGGACGACTTCAAAGAAACATAAATCAACATTTGAGCCTCTCATTTCTTTTGGAGGCGTGAGGTTGGGGGCCCCACAGGACCCCTCTGAGAATCTGATGAAGAAGAGGCCTCCTTCCCCCAAATATACACACATACCCAGATTGTGCTTACATTTCTGGTAATTCATAAACACATCCCCGCCCGTAGCCCCTCCCCCACAGCAGTAATAAAAGAACCATGCAGACTGTCTTAGGATTTAAATATGGAACAAGCTGACTTCTTAAGATTATTGTACAGACAGCTGGCTGTAGTCCGAATAATTCTCTCTCTAGGTTGTGTTAAAATTCCAAGGAACAAGATAGCATGAAGAAAAAACCCTGGGAAGCTAGTGCAGTCAGTCTCCGGTCCCAAACGCCTGCTGCTTCACCAAATAATTAAGCCATTACTTCATTTCTATTGCACACCTGCAACATAATTGCTTCACAGGACCACGCTCACAGATGGCTCTGAGAGACGTAAGTCCACATAATAAAGTTCACGGCTCGGTTATTTGGACAGGGTTTAGGAATCACAGAGATGCTGCCTGAGGCAAACACATCTAATTGGCTCCAACTGAGCTGAGCTGCACTTTGCAGGGACTGCGTAGGGGCACCCCACATCCTGTCCTTCCTGCCGCATCTACCTGGAGGGCCAGCGACTGTATTCTAAACAATGAATAAAGCACAACTTCCCGCACCCTGACTTGAAGAGTGGAGTCTACAGATCGGTGGCAAATGAATGTCCATTTGCTGTCATTTAAAGACCAAAACGAATAATGAGCAGTAACCGCTTTATGTGTGTAAAACGCTTTACAGTTCACAGCACTTTAGCACGGCTCGGACCTCAGAAGGAGAGGCGGGTATCATCGCCAATCCACGCATCCATTAGCAAATGCCTTCTGAACACAGGCTGTGCTGGGTGTGGAGGACACACATGAAAGCAGGGGTGGGGGGGGATGGTCCCTGTCTTCCAATAGCCACGGAAACGTAGGACAAGAGTGCCAAGCCTGTCTTGGGGAGGGAGGGGCGTTTTTGCAAGGGAAGGAGCGCTGAATCTGATTCTTAGAGGGAAAGCAATTTTGTGCAGAGAGCTGGAATGGGAGGAGACTGGGGAAACAGCAATCAGGGCAAAAAGAACCGTGTGAATACAAAGGGAGAGAGGCGAGAACGGGCCTGTGCCAGGTGTGCCTGGAGCCTGCCGATTCAAGGGAGTGATGGGGGAGGAGGTTGGAGAAGTAGATGGGCCAAATCAAGGAGGGTCTTCCCTGCAGGTGATAATGGGGGTTTTGAAGACATGGAGGCCAAAGACCCAGATCTGCTAGAGCAGCTGTTCTCAAAGCAAGATGTGTATTAAGCCCCCGTGGGGAGCTTTTTTAAGTGTACTGATGCTCGGGTCCCAACCCCAAAGACTTTGACTCAGTTACCTGGTGTGGGACCTGGGCATCAGTATTCTTTTTGAAAAGCTCCCCAGGCAAGTCTACCGTGCAGTTGGTGTACACAAGCCCTGGGCTAGAGGTTAAGCAGGCGCCTAAGGGCTTCCACGCTCAGGACTCTTTCTTGACCTTTGAATGCAGCAACGATTTCCCTATAATTTTGTACATAAATTTTAAGAATACAAAAGAAATTTTGTTTTAAGGGTGGGGAGAAAAGGCTCCTAGAACAACATATACAGCCATACCCCAATCTTCATTACAGCATACAGCATTTTAGCATTTGTTATTTGATATGCATAATGTCCTAATTAACACGCATGTTAACACATCGGAACTGACCTTTGTTTCTGGATCATGTGTTTTTGGACTGGGTAAAAAAACAATTCTGAAAGTCTCTTTATTCCCTGCAGCGGTCTTTAAGACCATGATGCTTTACTGAACAAGATCAAGAAGTCAAAGAGGCTTCATGACCTGATTCACCAGCCAGCATGATACGGGGGCAGAGAGG
The DNA here is from genome assembly GCF_039906515.1 of Pseudorca crassidens. Classification (NCBI taxonomy): domain Eukaryota; kingdom Metazoa; phylum Chordata; class Mammalia; order Artiodactyla; family Delphinidae; genus Pseudorca; species Pseudorca crassidens. The sequence goes on from NC_090313.1 coordinate 12,955,832, forward strand.
GTGAGCTGGGAGGTGAGGTTTATCTGAAGAGCCTCAGTGCTTTCAAAGATCATCTTGTGGACAAACCTGCAGTTTATAAGCAGACCAGGTGAAACAGAGGTAGTAACCCCACAAACCTCCATAAATCTAAATGGCTGCCTCTCCCCAGGTAGCAAGGTCGGCAAACCTGGGTTACGTCTAGTGCCCCTTCATCCTTCCCGCATCCAACAAGCCACCACTCAGCGGAGCTGCCCACTCTCTTTCAACACGCTGCTCCGGCAGCCACCGTGAATCAGCTGGACTTGGCAATGGAATCAAAATCAATTTATGATCCCTGCCCTATGTATGATTTAATACCACTTTTGAAAAGAACCACTCACTAGGGTTACTTCAAAAGGATACCAATTTATATCAGGCGAGGACCCAAGACATTGATTCCATTCATTTAAACTAACAAGACAGCCTTTTAGAAAAGGAGAAGAGGACTTGCAAAAAAACACGTTGGTGGATGTAAAATTGGGGGAAGAATAAAATGCTTTTCACTCCTGCCTAAAGAGGAAGAAGAAACAAGGAAAAAAACCCTCAATCTCAAAACAGCCTTTGGTACTAATCTTTGAACACATTCTCTCCCAAAGTAATTCCATGGACTTACCTTCATGCCAAGGGCAGGGTTTGTACCTATTTCATTAGGACCTTCTCTGACTCACACAGAGAAGTAGGTGGTGACGGTACTGCCTTTATCTTAAAAGCTTTTTTTTTTTAAATTAATATAACATCTAGAACAACGCAACTGCATGGTATGATACAAATAAAGTTTATAAAAGTATTACAGGGCTTTCCCTGGTGGCAGTGGTTAAGAATCTGCCTGCCAATGCAGGGGACACGGGTTCGAGCCCCAGTCCGGGAAGATCCCACATGCCGCGAAGCAACTAAGCCTGTGCACCACAACTACTGAACCTGTGCTCTAGAGCCCACGAGCCACAACTACTAAAGCCCATGTGCCACAATTACTGAAGCCCACAAGCCACAACTACTGAGCCCACGTGCCACAACTATTGAAGCCCGCGCGCCTAGAGCCCGTGCTCCACAACGAGAGAAGCCACTGCAGTGAGAAGCCCGTGCACCGCAACGAAGAGTAGCCCCCGCTCGCTGCAACTAGAGAAAGCCCGCGCGCAGCAACGAAGACCCAACGCAACCAAAAATAAATAAATAAATTTTTAAAAGCCCTTTAAAAGTATTACAATATTTATCTGTATTTGTTGAATGCACGATAAGTGATGGTTGACTCTTTCAAGCCATCCAATAATTTGCCTTCTTTGAGTTCGTTGCCTTTTTTTTTTTTTTTTTTTTTTGTGGTATGCGGGCCTCTCCCATTGCAGAGCACAGGCTCCAGACGTGCAGGCTCAGCGGCCATGGCTCACGGGCCCAGCCACTCCGCGGCATGTGGGATCTTCCTGGACCGGGGCACGAACCCGCGTCCACTGCATCGGCAGGCGGACTCTCAGCCACTGCACCACCAGGGAAGCCCGAGTTCGTTGCTTTTGAAGTGTGTTGCTTTCCTGGTGCTCATGACAAGCATGATGTGAGTGTCACAGAGCTGTGCTCCCACAGCTCTCATTGAGGAAGACGCCAAGGGTCAGGTGAGAGTTAAGCAAAGCAACCCTGGAGCCAAAATGATGCAGGTGAACGTATGTGCTTACTCTGTCCTTTCAGAAAGGAAAAATGATCAGCATGTTGAGAACGATCAAATCTGGGGGAAACGGCTCAAGCCGACAGAAGTTTCGCAAGACGGATTTCTCTGCGTATAAATATACTTACTTTGGAAAGAATACAGGCCAACAAGACCAGCGTATCTTGAGGGATCATCCCACTTATCTCATAGTCCAAAAGACATCTGGAAACCCAGCCATGATCAAAAGATTTGCTGACTCACTAGTGATCACCAGCAGAAAGATTTGGGTAACACAGTGGCCGTCTTAGCGAATCTAGGCCCTGCGGCCCCTCTGCCATGTGGCCAGCAGGCTGGCAGTCCCCGCTCTGGCCAGAGAACCTTCCCAGGCTGCCCTGATCAACCCTTGCTCTGCCCTCCTCCAGGCTCCTCCCATCACTGTCTGTCATCACAAATCCCCCGGCCTCATTCAACACACATGCTTGATAAGCTGTGAACGGAGACATTTCAGTTACTTACACTGACGGCATTTCACGTTGTACTGCCTGTTTCCTTGCGTCACTTGGAGGTGCTTCCAGACCTCTCTGTGGGTGGGCGGCATCACACCTGGAAGTTCTCCCGGGGCGCTGGCGTCACCCGAGGCACGGAAGTGGGCACCGCAGGGAAGGGTCCCACTTCCTTAATGGTCCCGACTTGGAAATCACACTACCCTCTGGCGGGTGGCCTGGAGTCACCTCCTCTGGAGTGTGCCCTTCAGGCTCTGGAGACATCAGGCAGCAGACGCTTGAGGCAACTCTGCTATGAAGGGAATGCTCCCCACTCCCCGGCACCCCCAACCTCGTCCTGCTCTACAGGCCCAGGCAGCTTAGTCAATATTTATCCAGCAGGCCTGGCCTCAGCCACAGCACGATAACCACCCTTCGCCTGCTCTTCACACTAAGGAAGAAAACAACTCGTTCTGTTTAAACGTCACCGATACGCAGGGCAGTAATATGTCAGCGATACACAACCCAGTCAAGAAAAGCTCTCTCCTCTGGTTAGCTTTTCTCAAGAGTCAGATAACACGATACACGTGGGATTTTAAAGATTCCCTTCACCTCTGCTTCTACCTTCCTTCCTACATCCTATGACCCCACAGATTTAAACTATCCCATTGCTTTCTTACTAAAACAGGTTATATTTCTATTGAAGTGTCTTGCAGAGAATTGAGCACGGGACCTACGTGGGTAACCTGTCACTGTCCTCAACCAGGGTTACCGGCAAGACAGAGGTCCAGACCGAAGGACGAGAAAATGAGTCCTTCAGAATGGGAGAACATATATGCAAATGAAGCAACTAACAATTAATCTCCAAAATTTACAAGCGGCTCATGCAGCTCAATATCAAAAAAACAAACACTCCAATCCAAAAATGGGCAGAAGACCTAAAGAGACATTTCTCCAAGGAAGATACACAGACTGCCAACAAACACATGAAAGAATGCTCAACATCACTAATCATTAGAGAAATGCAAATCAAAACTACAATGAGGTATCACCTCACACCAGTCAGAATGGCCATCATCAAAAAACCTACAAACAATAAATGCTGGAGAGGGTGTGGAGAAAAGGGAACCCTCTTGCACTGTTGGTAGGAATGTAAATGGATACAGCCACTATGGAGAACAGTGTGGAGGGTCCTTAAAAAACTAAAAATAGAACTACCATATGACCCAGCAATTCCACTACTGGGCATATACCCTGAGAAGACCATAATTCAAAAAGAGTCATGTACCACAATGTTCACTGCAGCTCTACTTACAATAGTCAGGACATGGAAGCAAGCTAAGTGTCCATCGACAGATGAATGGATAAAGAAGATGTGGCACATATATACAATGGAATATTACGCAGCCATAAAAAGAAGTGAAATTGAGTTATTTGTAGTGAGGTGGATGGACCCAGAGTCTGTCATACAGAGTGAAGTAAGTCAGAAAGAGAAAAACAAATACCATATGCTAGCACATATATATGGAATCTAAAAAAAAAAGGTTATGAAGAACCTAGATGCAGGACAGGAATAAAGACGCAGACGTAGAGAATGGACTTGAGGACATGGGAAGGGGGAAGGTTAAGCTGGGATGAAGTGAGAGAGTGGCACTGACATATATACACTACCAAACGTAAAACAGATAGCTAGTGGGAAGCAGCCGTGTAGCACAGAGAGATCAGCTCGGTGCTTTGTGACCACCTAGAGGGGTGGGGTAGGGAAGGTGGAAGTGAGATGCAAGAGGGAGGAGATATGGGGATAGACGTATCCCCATATGTATAGCAGATTCACTCTGTTATACAGCAGAAACTAACACACCATCGTAAAGCAATTATACTCCAATAAAGATGTTAAAAAAGAGAGTCCTCACCAAGCACTTGCACCGACACCAAGATCACACCATTTTACAAGAGTGGAGATTTTCTTCACGGCTCTCAACACCTTCCTCCCCTCAGGCCTCGGGTGGATTCAGACAACAAGTAAAACGTATGACAATTTATTGCAGATGGTCCTCGTTTTACATTGTAAACCAGCATTGTCCAATACAATGTTCTCCAATGAGGAAGATGGTCCATATCTGAGCTGGTACAGTAGCCACGAGCCACAAACGGCTACTGAGCCCTTGAAGATGGCCAGTGCGACTGTATCTTCAATCAGATTTCCTTTCAACTGAAGCAGTCACGTGTGGTTAGTGGCTTCTGGACTGGATGGTGTGCTTCCAGACCGTGAGATACATTTGTTATTCCTTTATTTAGCAACATGTTTTTGGCAAATTCATTTTCCCCCATGGCTTTCCTACCAAGTACTGACTCGCATCTTCTATCACTTAGAGGCTCCACTTCTCTAATTTAAGAAAATGCTCAAAGTCAGTTTAATGGGAAAACGGGAGCCAATTCAAACTTGAGGCATCTAGTTAAAAATATTGATGCTCTATGCTGAATTCAGTGAGTCTTCCTCCCCCCACCCGTGTGATAAACGGGCACTTTTTAAATGATCCGCAGCGTGCAGGATACACCAGGGGGCTGAGGACGCTCCCACGAGCACACACTCCAGGTACACACCGCGCTTACTTCAGGAGCAGGAAATGTCAACAGAAAGGGCCCAGCAGAGGAGGAGAATTGCATTTTGCTTCCCACTCCTGGAAAAGCCTTTCCAGTGTCCACCCACCCGCGTTTACAAGAACCTCTTTGCAGAGCAAACTGAAGAACATAAGAAGCTGTTGTTCTCTCCACAGCTTTCCTCAAGCAGGGCTCTGTCTCGACGCTTGCAAAGGCGATCTCTCTCGGAGAAAATGCCACCGAATAACTGGGCCAAACTGTGTCCACTTGGAGCGTTTGCACAGACTGTGCCCGGAAGGACCAAGACAGAGGTGGCAGGGTCACTGAGCACCAAAGAGTTGAGACCTAGAAGCAGTGCCCAGTCACCCCCTCCGCCGACAAGTGGGAGAAATCAAGTGGTGGATAAAAGGGACTCACCTTGATATTGAGGGTGGCATGGGGGGTGGGGAGAGACAGCTGGGAGGAGGGGTAACCTGGCAGGTGGGAGGTCCAAGGGGATTACACCCCGTATCAGGGTACAGAATCTTGCTGAGCGTGAGAAACACGTGGGCTGGTGTGAAAAGTGTCCACTGGCAGAAACTTGCCCACCATGAGAGTTGCTGTACAAGCGTGGAATCCACCCATACAAGCTGTGCTGAACTCAACACGTTGTAGGCTCAGAGACCCCTGCCGGTGATGGGATGCTAAGACCAACCTCACAGGCCCAAAGAATCCCGAAAATTAGGCAATGATAATATTTACCTACACTTTCAGAGATGTACGTCCTTTCAAATGAAGTTACTCTTGTATCAAGCAAAGAAAATAGGTAAAATTCCGGGACCAACGTCCTTCTCCACGCGCCCACTCCTTGGTCTACCTCTTTTCAAAACTGGTGACTCCATTTTGCCAACTGCTCAGTTTAAACCCGAGAAGTCATCCTCAACTCCTTTTTCTCACACCTAACATCCAATTCCTCAGCAAACCCCACCAGCTCTACCTTCGAAATACACCCAGGACCCAACCACTAACCACCACCACAGGTGTCTCCTGGGTGACCCCAGCCACTCTCTAACTGGCCCCCTCATCCAGCCACTGCTGCCTGCTCCACTCGGAAGCTGGTGTGGGCCCTGTACAAGGTCAGGCCAGATTGCGTCACTCAGAATAAAATCTGTACTCCTTATCCTGGCTGGCCAGACCCCCTGTTATTTTTCTGGGCATCTCACTCCCTGCCATTCCAGCCCCTGCTCGTTGTATTCCAGCTGCTGTTGTTGGCTTGCTGTTCCTCAAATGCAGTTACCACGTTCCTGCCTCAGGACCTTTGCACGTCCTCTTCTGTCTCTCTGAAATGACTTTCACCCCCTAAATGCAGGACTTGTTCTCTCAATTCCCATGCGTCTCTGCTAAATGTCACTTCGTCTGACGGGCTTCCCTGACAAATTCTAAATAAAATATGGTCACATATACATGAATACACATTCTACCACACACTCTCTCTTTTCTGCCTTGCTCTTTCTTCTTAGCGCTTAGTACCACTGGCGCATGATGTATTGGGTTGGCTGCGAAGTTTGTTCGGTTAATGAATACGTTGTTCAATAAAGTTCTTGGTGAAAAGGAAAAATGTCTTATTTGTACCTAAAACCGAACGAACCTTTTGGCCAACCCAATATTTGGTCCTTTCTCTATTGTAATATAGGTTCCATGGGGACAGGGGTGTTGTCTGCTTGCGTCACCACTATTTCCCCAGGCCCTACCTAGCACACAGTAGGTGCGCAATAAATATCTGTGACTTTTCTCTCGAGTATTTTGCTTTCGCCTTCACAAAGCAGAGTTCACACATCAGGAGGATGACTCAAATAGGTTACGGATCATAAAATCACTATTTTATTGATACAAAGCGAATGAATTTAAAACAATATGGTTCTAGACCTGGACTCAAATTTAGGTTCACTAAATCCTCAACTAGTTCTTTCTCTGAGACTCTCCCTTGAGTTCTCAAAGGGGAGGGGGCCAACTGCCCACTGGGCTGCTCTGGCCAGAGGTGGGACTCTGGCTTCACCCCCCCACCCCCATCTGTGTAACAACGATGGAATCCCCTAAACGTAAGGTCCGGGGGTCCTGGATTGTCCTCTCCCCTTAAAAACGGATAGATCCACTACACATGTCTACATCAAAGGGTCGTAAGTAGTAAGGCATGCATGTGTGAGTGTGTCAGACACCCTTGTGCCAGGAAGCCTATTCAACACGCACTGAATTCCCTTCTCTGTCACAAGCAAGGGGCTGTGGACTCCTCTAGGCCTGCTTGCAACGCTATTCCCCCCCAGAAGGCTGTAAACCCCATGAAGAGAGTGGACTTGTCCTTTCGGGTCACCTGTCCACACCCAGGGCCAGGAACATGGCAGGGGCCTCAACTGAATGTCTGCTGAGCAATGAAGACGCCAGTCCAGAGCTGGGGGCCAACCACAGGTAACCTATCCCCAAAAAGCCTTAGGTTGAGTGGACTCTAAGGCAAGTGAGATGTCATGGGAGACATGGCTGCTTTCAGTTTTTTGAGAAACTTGACCACGTAGTGACGTTTTCCCCATTTATTTTCAGGACAGCAGTCAGCATCCCATTGATGGTCCCCATGCTCTTTCTGCTCGGGCTAATTTTAACTCCATCTCATCGGGTCCCTTCAGTAATAGATGCTGACAGTCCCAGATGCCAGGCCCTCAGCGAGAGCATCTGCTTATCCCCTCCGGATTAATCTAAACGACTTTACCTCCAGGACAGTGGGCCTTCCTCTAGAGTTCTGCAGAAGACAAAGGCATGCAGCACAGGTCAGGCCAACAGCCACATGGAAATCACTGTGCTCAGAGCATCTCTTTATCTGGACAGTGGTCTCCTTGAGAGCAGGGGTTTTCTGTCCCATTCACTGTTGACCTCGGTGCTTTGCAGAAGACCTACACCTAATAAAAGCTTGAAGAATGTCACTGGATGGGATAGGTGCTGACCAACTGAAAATTAATAGTTAACCCAACATTTTACAGACCGTTTGCTGCATGAGGATAGTTCAAATAAATGCCTGTCATCTACTGTTGGGAACAGCTGTATTTCTCTCAGCATCACACTCTGGTATTACTGGAGCTAAGTATTAATATGTGATCTTAGAACCATACGTGCAGCCGGATTTGCACTTGGTAGGAATGAAATTGCTTTCCATTTTCTGAGAGGAAAACCTCTTAGAATTTCCTATGTTGTGCTTAATTTAATTTCAATATTCTGCATTCGCCAAAGTAACATTAAAGTTAATTCTTTCTTTGGAGAAAGAAAGACACGATTGGATTTACTTGCCCACATGTGCATATATCAGGCCAGGCATGTGGTTCCCATCTGCCACTGGATGCATCGTGCTCTCCTGATTCCTGGCATAGGACAATTATGGCATAAAGTACATTCTTATGGTCCATGGGATCAATTCCAGTGGTAGCTGACAGCTGATCCTGAACATTTGAGTACACAGGATCACAAACATTAATGAGTCATCCCACTGAGTCAAACGGCTCATACACAGAAAAAAGCACTAAGACAGCAATTCCTACAATACCCAGAAATAGAATTCCTAACGTATTATGGTCCCAATTAAGACATTTGGGAGCTTGGTAAAAATAGTTATGCAATGGAAAACAACTCAGAATCGGAGAATTTAAATAGCAGGTAGGCTAATATACCACTGAACACAGAAATCTCAGTCGTCGAATCTCTGAAAGGGGTTTACACGTCTGCCCGAACACTTGTGGAAACCAGGTGTTACTAACCCCATCAGAACAATGATGCCATTGGTAGGCAGCTCTTACCGTCAGACTTATCAAGCACCTGTGATATGCCAGATGTCATGTTAGATTCTAAGGATAAAATGATCGAAGACATCATTTCCACCCTCAAGGGTCTCAGAATCTACTGGAGGAGAAAATTAAAGATTCTGCAGGTGAAATGATCAATGAGGGGGTACAGGGAAGCTATGGGAGCACAAAGGAGAAACACATACGAAATCAGGAAAGGCTCACAAGAAGTAACAGTGCTTGAGGTCACACTGAAGTTTGCTCAAGAAACCAGGGGCCAAGACATGACAAAGAAGCACAGACATGAACCCCAGGAAGCACAGTGAGCTGGGGGGATCTGTACGCGTATCAGTCGATCCCAGTAGGTTCATGAAGGGCCTTGTGTACAGGCTAAGGAGTTTGGGTTTTATCCCAAAGATGAAGAAAAACCACTGAAGAATGACATGCCCAGATATGCATGAACGCAGCTGTAACATTCTCATCCTCCTTGATTGGGCTACATACTAGTTGAACATCTGTCCTCCCCGGTAAACCGTAAGCTCCCTGAGGGCAGAGATTGAGCCTGTTTTGTTCACCCACGTGTTCTATTTTCTAATAAAGTTCCTGAGACGGAGCGGGCGTCGGGTAGACATTGAATGGATCAATCAATCAATCAATCAATCAGTGAGTGGTCTTGGGGCAGGGAGGGTTGAAAGGGGGATATTTAAGGGAGGAAGAAAGACCAGGCAGTCACAGGACTGCTCTAAGCCTGGTCGTGGGAAAATTCAAAGATGCCTCTTGGTTTGGTCGGTGAGGCTGGGTGTAAGGGCCAGTGATTTTAAAAGATTCAAGAACAAAGTACCAGGGACAAGTAAGGGAGAGTATATTTCATTTCAGACACACTGAGCTGGGAGTATCTGGTACCTAAGGAGCAGCCAGGGGGAGAGACCAAGTCAGACTCGGGTCTGCTTACATACAGAGGGAGATGTGGCCTGCAGTCAACACAGGTGGCCACTGAAGGGCCGGGAGGCCACCAGTGAGGACACAGTATCCGGGAGAGAGGCTTCAGTCTAGATGTTGAGAACACTGGGATGGTTTCTGTGCCAAACGACGACTCCCATCGAGTTCACTATTATTACCACAAACCATCCTGGGAAAGCAACGACTGGTCTCACCGAGCTATCTGCTATAAGCATCTCATTTTCAACTTTGAAGGCTGCCACTAGCCAAAGCATCAACTAGATTATGTCCGCAAGGAAGACTGCGGTTTGAATGCTGGCTATTGGGTTAAAAAGCAATTGAGAACAAATACGCATAACAAAATTACCCCAATGTCAGATGTAAAAAGGAGGAGGATGACTCTTTTCAGTACAACTAGGATCCAGGGAGGGTTTGTGTTTCTGCAAGAACAAGGGGGCAGATTATAGGAAAGATAATGAGCATGTTTTCATGTCTGGCGCGCACCTGGCTTTCTCAGACTGCCAGTGACATCACCAAGCAGCCATGCATCTTCCCAGAGCCTATTTGAGAAGCGAAAACACTCAGAAAATTCTGAATGAAATAAATGAATAGCTGATCCAGGAGAAAAGGAAATGCAGCTGAGATTCATGACCAGAAAATTTACATTCATCTGTTTTCTTCCAATCTTGTTAACTCCTTGCAAGTGAGATAGTCTCCAAGCTGGCGGACGGAAAATCTCACAATAGAACAAATTTAGAAAAAAAATTTTAAATGTGTACCTTTTTTTTCCCCTTCAAAATTAAAACAGCTTGGTTAAGTCTGACAAGGGGAAATGTACACTGTTACCAACGGGATCGCCTACTCTTGAATGGAATCACGTCCGCGAGCAGTACTCTTTGGATGCTACAACAAGAACACTGGCACGTTTTGGAAAGTAGCATCACGGAGGTACCTTTCAAAATCTTTTGTTCTGCAATCAGATCACGAGTCAGACCATGTCAGACAGATCCCACGTGGCTTTCAGGTCCAGGGGACTCATTTCTGTTACGGGAGTAAAGTTTTCCCATCTATCCGACAGGGAATGGGTACTCTGAGCATTAGCAAGATGTGTGCTTTGGCTGGAGGAGAGCCAGTAGCCAAGAGCTGGTGATGAGAAAGCAGTTCCTGTGCCTGGTTTTAATCTCATGCACAAATCACCCTGAGGCACACGAAGAGCCTCGGAATATTAAAAATTAACCTTCCTCAGTTCATTATGGGACCAAGCTTCACTTGCAGATATAACCGGAAAAAAGACAGTGAGGAAGAAAGGAGTCAGCAATCTGGATAACTGGGATTCATAGTTCTGGAAAGTCTAGAAATCCCTAGTATAATCAGGAGACTAACAAGGGCAATCCATTCAGCCAATTACTGAGATTGTAGCAATTCATGCAACCAATTACTGAGACTGTAAAGAGTTATTACCATTTTTCCAAGTACGCTTGTGTCTGCTGAAGCCAACTTAGCCACCTAGTTCTAGGAGATCAATTTCTAGCTCATTTCTCACATATGCACACTTCTTATGAAATGTTTCACTGCCTAGGTTTTACTGGGAGGTGATAGCAGAGCTAGGGCAGCGCACAGGTAGGGAAAACTATGGTGTATGCATCATCTCTGACTTTTAAAGACATTTATACACAGAGGAGAGGTGGTGACAATGGATATCCAAGTGCTGACCAACAGTGCTCTCTGCAATGATGGGAACGTTCTACATAAATCTGCACTGTCCAGTACGGTAGCCCCTAGCCATATGTGACAACTGAGAACTTGAAACATGACTGGCAGGAATGAGGACTTAATATTTAAATTATAATTCAATTTAAAAAGCCAGCTACAGCTGCCATCTTGGACAGCGTAGCCTTCGAAGACACAGCCTAACTTCTTTGCCAGCGGCCCATCCAAACACGAAATTCTAACCTTGAAAATTTTAGGATTTTATTAAGGAAGGTGTAAATCCTTAGGGACAGTCAGCAAAAACCCATATTTGGGGCAGTGTGTTTTATGAACAAGCTAATTAGGGAGGGAGACGCAAGAGGGAAGACATATAGGAACATATGTTTATGTATGACTGATTCACTTTGTTATAAAGCAGAAACTAACACACCATTGTAAAGCAATTATACCCCAATAAAGATGTTAAAAAAAAAAAAAACAAGCTAATTAATTAGTCTTCATCTTCAGAGATACACAGACTAACCATAATGGAGCCAATTTTCAGTTAAAGGTGTATCAATTATGCAAAAGCACAAATCTTTAGTTTTATTTCTCCAAAGTAGGAGCGAATATCTAGAAAAATTACACTGAACTGGCTGATAAAATCAGGTTTATTATCCAAAAAAATAATAATAATTAAGATAAAAAAACAAAACAATGTCTTAGAATCCCATAACAAACCTCAGGCTTGGCCACTGTCACGACACATGACCTGGATTCTGTCCAGTTCTGTGGCCGCTTCTACATTCTCTCGCCTTTCCTACAAGGTCTTCTGGGTGATTAACCAACACCTCAGTCAACTCTGTTGGTTCCTCAGGCAGTTAGAGGACATACCAAGGTCGTAATCACCACGCCTAACATTTTCCAACAGGAATGCTTGCTTCATTCTACGTTCTGAGGAGCTCGAGGATAGGTCAAAACCCCAAGTAATTTTAGCCTTTCTTGACATTCATTTTGCATAATAGCTTCCGATCCAAGTTCCCTTTGGTTTTCTCCTTGGAATGAATAAAGACATCCTCACTTTCCTTATGAAAATTTCAAACTAAGTCAAAATACAGGAAAGCCATTTTCATTCACCAAAGCACATACACAGATTACGGCATTTATGTAGTTATCCAGTTTAATCAAGAAAAATGATCCTTTTTAAAGTATAGAAAGACGAATTCTCTCAAGTGCACAGAAAGCCGTTCATTATACAGAGAAATGCATAATAACATGTGCATACTTAACATAATTTTAGTGAAATGCATCTTCTAAGAGAGACAGTACAATGACATCTCATATACAGCAATGTCAAAAAATAAAGCATTCAACAGGAGACAATTTTCTAGAACTTCCCTTTTAAGATCAAATCTCTTTTAATCCTCTTTGATAGAAGTCATTTCCAAATGTTTATAATTCCTTGAGCTCTTAAAGAATTGAATTTTAAACTTTTTATTGAACATTCGTTATCATCATTACTACTATTCTGATTGTAGTATTCTAAAAATCTGTGCCTGTTTTTGAGTTACTGTTTACTTCTTCAAAGTCAGAGCATCAGCTATCTATTCTCTGCCCAATCTCCCGATTTATAAGCTTCCAGTTTTCTCTGTAGGAGGAACAATAACTAAGCCTCTGCAAGTTAACTGAGTTAATCACGTTTCGAATGGGGAACTAAAGAGCAAAGTACAGGACTGCGGGGCGGAGGATTTCTGCCAAGTGAAGCGTTCAGAGGTTCACCTACCGCCTCCTCCCACCCCTGTCCCCATCAGAATTTTCCTTGTGCTAAAAGAAGCTGAGGAGGCCAGAAGTGTGGGCTCCAAACACCTAAAGTCCAAATTCCAATGAACATAAAACGAACTGGTTAATTTACTATTAGCCAGAATTAGATTTACAGCTAATTCTTATAATAATCAGAGAGCTGCACAGCTCATTAACAGCTCAGGAACGCCTCTGCCATAAATTTTCAAATGCCAAAGCCTTATCTTTAATGGTGACCAGGGAGCAAATTTTCTGTTTGCAGTTGGCGCTATTTAACTTTTTCCCGCTAAAATTAGCGAGTGCTTACTGCATGTTGGTGATCTGCGTTCAGTGACTTCCTTGGGCTGGTGTTGTGGGCAGGTGGGAACACGGAGTGAATGCGGACTATACCTGAATGTAGGGCAGCAAGGAGATGCAAGCCAGGGAACAGACCGTGCACTCAGCTCACGCGAGAGGAGGCTGGGGAACAGACTGCGGCCAATAAGAAGTCATTCCTCTGAAAACTCTTTCTAAAACAAATGATTTGTTTTTATCACCTGTTACCCATCACTGTAAATGTCGTTTCTGCTTTTATGGTTTATAATAATTATCCACAAAAATTTTTTAAACAGTATTACATGAAGTCCTTTAAAAAGTCACTCATAGGGGCTTCCCTGGTGGCGCAGTGGTTGAGAGTCTGCCTGCCAATGCAGGGGACACGGGTTCGTGCCCCGGTCTGGGAGGATCCCACGTGCCGCGGAGCGGCTGGGCCAGTGAGCCATGGCCGCTGAGCCTGCGCGTCCGGAGCCTGTGCTCCGCGGCGGGAGAGGCCACAGCAGTGAGAGGCCCGCGTACCGCTAAAAAAAAAAAAAAAAAAAAAAGTCACTCATAACAAAGCCAAGCCTATCTGTATTTTTCCTTTTTTTAGTGGGAATCCAGCCATCTATAGTATATGAATAATGTACGATGGGCCCTAAGTGAGTGGGTGAATAGTGCCCTGAGTACGAATAACGTGTTTTTGTAAAACGAAAAATATGAACCAAGCCAATGAAATTGAGCAATCAGTAACTAAAGTCCAGGCAGTCCAATTTTCTGTAAAAAGAATCATTAACTTATCAAACTGAGGATTTAAAGCCACGGGCACAGAAACCACCTCAGGGTTGGGTGGAATGATTAACTGGTCCGTGTCACTCATTCACCAAACACGGTCACAGGCCAGGCTGTGGCTCCGTGTCCTGCCAGGCGCCGCCCAGCTTGGGGACAGAAACAGAAAGGAGTACCAGGGACTGGGGGTATCCAGGACGGGTCCCTGGATGGGTCAGGAGGGCTTCCTGCAGGAAGGGGCATCTCAGCCAACACAAGAAGGAGTAAGCCTGGATGAACCGTGGCCGAGCTGGGTTCAGGCTGTGTACACGCCAAGGCTGGGAGCTGGTGGGCCCCCAAAGAGTTTAAGTTTTCACTGTGGTGATTCTGGGGCTGGTGGAGGTGACGCTGGAGAGAGACGGGACCCCGAAAGCCCCTGAGGCACGTGAAGGAGCTCGTTTCCTTAGGGCAGCGGTGACGGAAGTGAGGACGGGGTGGGGAAGAAGGGGAGGCAAGATGCTGAGGGAAGAAGGGCGAGGGCAGGCATCAAGGGGCAGAGAGTCAGGGGGCGGGGACACTGATGTGACAATGGTTCCGTCCTCCAGGGAAGGAGCCAGGGCAAAGGGAAGGTTGAGAACCCCCAAGAAAGGCACTAAGGGCATCAGACGGGCCCTCTGAGGATGCGGTCGGGGTGAGACCCGAGGCAGGGCAAGGTCACAACTCCTCCCCGTGGCCTCTGTCTCAAGCCCACGGGCCATCCCCTCCAGCCTGCCTGCTTTCTAGAGATCGCTCATCCCTACCCAAGCCTCGACGGGCAACAGTGCCAAAGCCGGGGGTGGCGGGGGCCGTGCCATCCACGGGAAGGACGGCCTCCCTCAGGGGACAGCTGTGCCTGCCCCCACCTCAGCCACACGCCTTCTCGAGCTGCGAGGAACAAGCCTCAGAACCTGCTCTGCCCACTTGGAAGCCACCAGCCACGCGCGGCTGCAGCAAACATAAATTAATTAGAAATTAATTAGAATGAAATAAAAACAGAAATTCAGCTTCTCAGTCTCAAGAGTCACTTTCTTTTTAAATAATGTAGCTGATTTACAAGGTTGTGCGAGTTTCATGCGGACAACAAAGGGACTCAGTTATACATACATAGTATGCAACTATCTTCTTTCTTCTTATTCTTTTCCATTACAGTTTATTAAGAGTCACACGTGTGGCTTCCCAAAGTGGCACAGACGCAGGACACTTCCTTCCTACTGTCAGCAGCGCTATAAAATTCACACTGTGTGGCATTTGTTTCAACAGCACGTGCGAGCGGTGGACACGTTGAATTTTATTAATAAAAAGATAGAAATTCCACTTCACCATCCCAGATTATCTCAATGTCCTCAGTGAAGAGAATCAATGTGGAAAACAAAAAATAAACACTGCTTCGACATTCTCTTGAAGATATAAAATATTCAAAGAACCTTAACTGAAGCAATAAATTTCAAACGGTGATACCGTTTGCTAGCATTTTTTCCATTGTGCGTATCTAAACTTACTATTCATTTATCATGCCGCCCATGTGGATAAACAACATTAAAATGATAAGAGCAACACTGCAGCCTAGTTGTGGTGGGTGTCAAAAAGCCTTCCAAAACGTTCCCAGTTCATGTTTTTAAATTCACGATACGGTCCATAAAACCAAAGGGTTTAAAACCAGAATTGAGGAATTGCTGAAAGTACATTTAGGAATTGTTAGATCTAACAAGTCCTGTGGGTTTTTAACATAGGTTTATTGACAGATAGTAGTAGTTATGTCAATAAATATGTGCTCTTAATGTTCAAATAGCTATACTATACTGTGAGGGTGGGGATAAAGCACTGGATCTCAAGCTGTCTGCACACAGGTCATCTGTCTGCACACACACACAGAGCACCAGGCCATGCCCATCACAGCGGGCTGCGGGTGGGAGGTGGGAGCAAGCCCTCGTACTTTTTAAGAGCCCCTGAGGAGCTGCCAACATGTAGACAGAGTTGGAAACGACGATGTGGATTAGACAAAGCTTTCCCTTCGTCTCACATTAAAGCCTCATTATGGACCCGTGGGAGAAAACACAGCCCTTCTTAAAAGTCACAATATTTTCCTTAAGCTCAATTTAAAACAACATCCAATTATAGACCAAGTCACTGGATTTTAACCCTGGCTGCACGTCAGAATCACCTAGGAGGCTCTTGAAAAATTCTAATGCCCAGGCCCCCTCCTGACCAACTGAATTTCTGGTGCATATGTGTGTGTTACAAGATTCCTAGGGGATTCTAAGAAGCAGACAAGATAAGAGAACCCCTGCATTGGGTGAACCAAACGCCTCGTTGCTTGGAAAATTGAAACAGCAGCCTTGTGCCCAAAATAAGCCCAAGGAAATCAGATTCACTGCACTGAATCTGGCTGAAGTCTTGCCACCAGTACAGGAACCTATCCCCAAGGCTGCAGCCGGGAGGTGCTCAAGACAAACCTTCACGCAACTCCGTAGTCCCACCACCTCCCACCCCCTCACAGAACATGGGCCGTAATCAGCACTCAGAAACTGCTTGCTGAACAAATGGAACCAATTTATGTGGTTATGGATAATCTTTTTATGCAAGATGAATAAATTAAAATCTTTCTTTCTAAAGGAAATCCAAGAGCCCAGATATGGTCTGGGAACATACCCTGATTTGATTTCACAAATCACTTTGAACAACAACAACAACAAAAGTAGTATTTATGATGTTGAGGCTTTTATATCCATCGGGTTTTGCCATCAAAACAAAATGACAGGGCTTCCCTGGTGGCACAGTGGTTGAGAGTCCGCCTGCCGATGCAGGGGACACGAGTTCGTGCCCAGGTCCGGGAAGATCCCACATGCCGCAGCGCGGCTGGGCCCGTGAGCCATGGCCGCTGAGCCTGCGCATCTGGAGCCTGTGCTCCGCAACGGGAGAGGCCACAATAGTGAGAGGCCTGCGTACCACAAAAAAAAAAAAAAAAGACAGACCATCTTAAAATTAAGGACAGACTAGCAAAGAATCCTACATGTGAACAGCTACCGGAATCTCCCCTCTCTTCCAACCTTCCTCTTACCCCCGGCTGAGTCTGCCTTGCTGGAAATATAGCCCGTGTGGGTGTCAAAGAGCAGCAGCGGGCACCCCTCCCCCTGCACGGGGTTTGGGAGGCGTCATTCAGGTCTCGGGAAAGACACGGGGAGACCCTAAATCCTCTTCAATGACATCATGGAATCTAACCACTATTTAAACCGTTGCATCGGAAAATTCCATTTTTGGAACTTTGTGAATACCAGAAAGCCAACTTATTTTAGTTCTTTTGTAAACAAAACAAAACAAAACAAAACACCAACTGCAAAAACAACCTAACATGAAAGACAATTTTAAACAAGAAAATAAAAGTTGCCCCTATTTCCTTTACACGAACACAACTACATTACAGGAAGTTTCCCCACTATCCCAAAAGAGTGTGTTCCTAGGAAGCCTTTCATAAATGGAAATGTCATAAAGTGAAGAGTATCCCACGTTTTGGTTAGAGTTTTGATCTCTTGATTAGCGAAAAGAGGTTCTAATGTAGGTCTTTGGTAAAAGCGAAGTGGCCTAACACGACCCTTCAGAAATCAGGGGATACCTGGACTCAGGAATCTGTTCAGGTCTTCGATTTTGTTTACTGGCATTAACATCCTCATACAGCTTTTGCAGATGTCGTATGTATACAACGTATCATCTCATATTCTGCCTTTCCCTCTGCCACACTTAACGCTGTCACGTGTGAGTCAACGGCTCTATGAAATGGGAATTCCTGTTCTACAGCGCTGGTTACACATCCTGGACACCCCAGGCAAAAATCAGCGGGCTCTGATGCTTCTCTAGCAGTCTTTTTCAGAGACTCTAAAAAACTCAATAATCTAGAAACCGATCTCGTCCTTGGCATTTGGGTCCCCATTCCATCAACCACAGTAATAGAGGGAGGGCTGAACACAGCGCTCTAGCCTCCAGTAACGCTTAACAACACTGGTGACAGGCACGGGGCCATCAGGCTGGCCGGACCGCCATTGTGAGCCTCTCAGACTGTTACCCAGAGCAGCCAACATCAAACAAAGTGGGCTCCACTGGCCTGCAGGACTCAGAGAAAGGAAGAAGTGACTGCCAGCATCGCTGAGGACACCTGACGTTTACAACCCCCCGGTTCCTTTACCTCTTTGTTAGCTTAACGTGCAGATTGGAACCTCTGCAGCTTCTCAATGAAAACACTTCTACGATGCGTTGAGAGACCCATGCATGAAAGAGTGTTTTATGTTTCTCAGCTGAACACTGCACAAATCACACCGCCTCCTGCTCAGAAAGCGACCAGGAGGTTAGACATCAGCCATTCGCCAGGCTGAGGCCTTCTCCTCGTCTCAGGCTTGAAACTGACCAGCCACCATTGCCAACCACTCGCCGGCAAAGTGGGACATTTTATATTAACTGTCACCATAGTTCAGCTCAGTTTCAGATACAAAAAAAAGGAAAGGGAGAGGAGGCAATTTCCTTTCAAAACCTAAAAATGTTACGAATTACTCTGCTCAGGCAAGCATTTTCCTCCCTAAAAACCTGTCCGATTTTTGCTGTCAGGGAAACACAGCTAAAGCCATTAAATTTTTTTGATTACAGAGTATTTTAAAACATATACCAAGTTATCACCCAACCTCAGGGACGGTCAACTCACGGCTGTCGCCGTCTCATTTATCTCTCTAAAAATACTCACACGCCCATTTTCTGTGGAAGCAAAATCATTTATTTCGTGCATAAACACTAGAGCGTGGGAATTCCCTGGCGGCCCAGTGGTTAGGACTCGGTATGCTCACTGTCGGGGCCTGGGTTCCATCCCTGGTTGGGGAACTAAGCTCCTGCAAGTCGCATGACGCAGTCAAAAATTTAAAAAAACAGATTTTTTTAATAAAAATATTTTTAAAATAGTGGAGTGTGTTTAGTCTTTTTTTTTTTTAATAAATCTATTTTATTTATTTTTGGCTGAGTTGGGTCTTCGTTGCTGCACGCGGGCTTTCTCTAGTTGCGGCGAGCGGGGGCTACTCTTCGTTGCGGTGCACGGGCTTCTCACCGCGGTGGCCTCTCTTGTTGCTGAGCACGGGCTCTAAGCGTGCGGGCTCACACAGTTGTGGCTCGTAGGCTCTAGAGCGCAGGCTCAGTAGTTGTGGAGCATGGGCTTAGTTGCTCCGCGCCATGTGGGATCCTCCCAGACCAGGGCTCGAACCTGTGTCCCCTGCACTGGCAGGCAGATTCTCCTAACCGCTGTGCCACCAGAGAAGCCCTTAGTCTACTTCTGTATGACAAGAACCTGAATCCACTTGTTAGTGTTGTTTATAAAACTGTTGACATTAGAGATTAGGTTAAGGCGTGCACTTACTGCAGAACCACACGACCTTCGACCTTCGTACAGCCATAGTGTTCCTTTGGAAAGATACGTGCCAGATGAACGCAGCGTGTATCGTGTATCGTGAGCTCATTCACTGACTCACTCAAGGTTAGCAAGATGAAGATAGTTTGATGTGGCTGAAGTTTACTTTTCCATGAAATCATATTACTTGGGAACTAACAAATCGCTTTATGGCCAAGTATCTACTATCTGACCTAAATGAAAAATCTTGTAAGAGGAATGAATTAATCGGAATAGTAAAGTTACCTGATGTGCAAATAAAACCCTAATTTTCCTTTTTCTTTCTTTCTTTTTCTTTTTTGGCCGCTGCCACACGGCTTACAGGATCTTAGTTCCCCGACCAGGGATTGAACCCGAGCCCTTGGCAGTGATAAAGTGCAGAGCTCTAACCACTGAACCGCCAGGGAATTCCTAAACCCTACTATTTTAAAGAAGGTTTTCACTTATCTGAATGATACTGGTACCTTTCTTCTGACCTGTAAGATTCTGAATGGTCCAGACCGGCACGGAAGGTGATGAGTGATAACCTTTCAAGTGTTTGATGTTTAGACTGAATCCCCTCAATGGGACCATCCACGGTTCCTCTGATCTTATAGAGTAAGGATGGGTGGGTGGGAGTAGGAGAAAAGAATTTTTTAAAGACTATTTCTATGCTAATAGAGTTTTTTAAGCAAAACTTTTGAGACAAGCTCCTTCCCTAGAAGTGATGAATTAATAAGAAACAATCACTGCCCCCCAAAATTTAAAACATAAAGAATAAAAAAAAAAAAAAGAAACGATCCTTTTCCTCCCCGTCTCTCCTCCTGCTCAGGGAAAGGGAAACCTGAGGTCAGTGAGGAGTCTGTGAAGCTCTGCATTTCAAAGAGAAACCTGACCAGTCAGCATGTGTTTTCTAAGCCGGGTGTGTCTGTGTGCCCCCCAGAAAGCACCAAAGAATTTGCCCGAATATCTTGGGGATACCTTGTATCCTCATTTATCATTTTTCAAATCTTTAAAATTCTTCCCTATAGAGATCACACTGACAAAATGACTACACCTATTAGGGATGCCATCGGATAAAGAGAAAGAAGAATCCCAGACACAGAAGCAAACGCATGTACATTAGTGGAAACTGTTCACACCGAACGGAAACATCCTTGGGTCCACGCCTCCACGGAAGCAACTGAGGTTAACAGACACACCTCGAAAACTCTTTTTTTTTTATGCTTTGGCATAGGCTTTGTCCCTTTTCAAGCAAAGAGACTGATTATAAGTGGCTAAAATCTATCACTTGCCCACATCATTCTCGCCTGTCCTTTTGTAGTACAAAGAAGATGGTCTATGTCAGGAGATAAACCTACGTTCACATCCCTGTTCTGCGGGTCCCTCTAACGGTTTGACCTTGCGCTCCCTTCCTGGAGGTCAGAAACAGCCTTCACAAAGTTTAGTCAGTGTGGTTTCTGAATTTCAATTTCCCTACACACAAAATAGCATTCGCTACCTCACAGGAGCTATGTAAGCAACAAACTTTACGATTTTATTCAACATTAACTGACAAATACTTATTGAATGCCTATTGGGTCAGACACTATTGTGGGCCAAAAAATTAGACTAGGCCCACGGCCCTTGCATAGCTCAAGTGTGGCCCGGGCCTTCCTAGCTCTACACAAAATTGAAAACATTTGTGTCTGATGCCCTCTCTTCGCCCAGCCAGTGTCTTCTTTCTGCCCCCATGGCTCTTCAGCCCAGGCTTTATAATCCTCACTAATTATCTTTGAAATGTGAGCTGATTAGAGCTCTTATCACGGCCTTGGGCCATCTCAGCAGCAGACAGCACAAACCTAGCACAGTGCCTTTGATCCCAAACTCCAACTCCAACTCCAAACCATTCTGGGTAAGACACTCCAAGCAGCCACTACCAAAGGTTATACAGTTGGCAGAACTGCAGCCTATTCATTGACGTTCTTACCACATATTTGCACCTTTAATATCGGGCCCCTGGAGACTGAAATATAAAGACCACTTAAGCTTCCAAACACAAAGGACGGTCAAGAATGGAATTCAGGGGAAAAAATGAAGGGCGTGCATGCCACAAGTTGATCCCCAAGTTAAAATTTCCTCTTATCTTGGGCTTCCCTGGTGGCGCAGTGGTTGAGAGTCCACCTGCCGATGCAGGGGACACGGGTTTGTGCGCCGGTCCGGGAAGATCCCACATGCCACGGAGTGGCTGGGCCCATGAGCCATGGCCACTGAGCCTGCGTGTCCCGAGCCTGTGCTCCGCAACAGGAGAGGCCACAACAGTGAGAGGCCCGCGTACCACACACACACACACAAAAATTCCTCTCATCTTTTAATTAAAATCATTCTCCGTAATGACTGTTGGGCTTTTTCGCAAGTGCACAGAGGGCTACTTTGGGGTGCTTTAAAAATCATTTATATTCCTTAGTGTAAGAGAGGCACTCATCGATGTAAGACGTGTCCACAGGATTAGCTCATCTTAGGCTGACAAGGCTGACTCGGCAAACTGTTAAGTGGAGCATTTAGCAAATGACACCAAATGGTTCCTTCACTGCTGTCACCTGTATTTGAAAAACTGTAGTCACCTGTGTA
Organism: Pseudorca crassidens; assembly: GCF_039906515.1. Classification (NCBI taxonomy): domain Eukaryota; kingdom Metazoa; phylum Chordata; class Mammalia; order Artiodactyla; family Delphinidae; genus Pseudorca; species Pseudorca crassidens. Next base: position 12,977,897 of record NC_090313.1, read on the forward strand.
ACTGTTTGTAGAATGTATTATTTCTTCCAAACTCTAGGTTTCACGGGGGTAGATCCCAGGTCTCTTTTGTTGAGCGCTGTTTCCCCAACAACTAGCACAGTGTCTAAACCACAGCAGATTCTCAAATATCCATGAATGAAAGAAACAGTTCCTCCATCTCCTTGAGTAATTTGAAGTAGGCCATTTTCAACTTTCTGTCATCCTGATATGGGAAATCACGGTGACAACAGCAAACTTTATAATAATACTCATGAAAAGAGCTTGAACAATTTTGACCTCTCTTTTCTTACTTCGTGAAACTATGAGGAAATTATGGCCCACGATTACTCATAAAGAGATTAGCTTCTAGATTCTTACATTGACTGGCCCTTCTGATCTCAGGCCACTGCTTTCTGCAGATCACCACACTATCTCCATACACTGCCTCGAATGAATGGCCCCCTAATTTAAAAAGAAAAAAAAAGAAAGAAAGACTAAAAAACACATTCAGTTTCAGTTTTTTGGTTTTTGGGTTTTTTTGCGGTACGCGGACCTCTCACTGTTGTGGCCTCTCCCGTTGTGGAGCACAGGCTCCGGACGCGCAGGCCCAGCGGCCATGGCTCACGGGCCCAGCCGCTCCGCGGCACGTGGGATCTTCCCGGACCGGGGCACAAACCCGTGTTCCCTGCATCGGCAGGCGGACTCTCAACCACTGCACCACCAGGGAAGCCCCAGTTTCAGTTTTTGAGTTGTCCCAATTCTCAGACCAAGAAAACCATTCTCATCAAATAAGAAAGTTGGCTATATACCTGATCTAGATCATGACAATACTCATATGTGGGCTATATAACTGATACAGATCATGACAATATTCACAACCCCTCATCATTCCCCAGGAGGTTTTCTTAGGCCATCATGAAGCTGGTATTCTGTGAACTCATCAGTTTCCCATGTACACAGCTGTAAACACAAAGGAACTCTAGAGATCCCACATACCGCCAGCATCTAGGAGGGGAGTGCCGTCAGTACGGTGAACATTTAACAAAGTGGATGATTCCAAGAAAAATATACTGAGGTATTATAATTCATGAAGAGTTTAAAAACCAAGACAAGGCAAAGCCCATTTACATACATATTGAAAACCAGATGTGCAACCTAGTGTTGCCTACACCGAGAATTCAGGGCGGTCTACGAGAGTTCTTGAAAAATAAGCACAAAGCACATTTTGTCCGATTTACCAGTTACGTGCTGTTCAAGATACATCAACAACTCAGTCTCCACAGAGTCCGGTGATGGACCCTGATCAACTGGGAAAGGGGTATTACGGCTTACTACAGGTTTCCCTGGTGCTCAAATGTGAAATGTGCCATTGAAAAATAACCTAGGTTTACCTCGCAATAAGGATGATGTACTTCCCCGTCTATAAAATTACCTGTTTCTCAAAGCCTTTTGATTACAAGCAGTATAGCTGGATCCGTGGCAAGAGTCCGCCTGCCGATGCAGGGGACACGGGTTTGTGCCCCGGTCCGGGAAGATCCCACGTGCCGCGGAGCGGCTAGGTCCGTGAGCCATGGCCGCTGAGCCTGCGCGTCCGGAGCCTGTGCTCCACAACGGGAGAGGCCACAACAGTGAGAGGCCCGCGTACCGCCAAAAAAAAAAAAAATGCAAAAGGGCACAGAGATGCAGTTTTGCGACATGAAAAGGTTCTGGAGATTGGCTGCCCAACAATGCAAATATACTCAACACGACTGAATGCTGCACTTAAACACAGTTATTTAACATGATTGATTTTACGGTATGTCTATTTTGCAATTTAAATTTTTTTAAGTTAAAAAAAATCAGAACCGTTCCTAGCTGGTGGGTGGGATCTGCCTATGAGCTGTAGTCTGTAATCTACAAACCCTTCTGTAATCTCGCTTCTCCATTTCATTTTGAAATGGGGTGTGAGGTGTCCAGCAGGTTAAGCAGAAGAGACAGGAAAACAGCAGTCAGCAATCACTAGATACCGGCTCCCAACACAGGCCGCAGTGAGTGAACCAGAGTCCCGAAGTCCTTTGTTGTGAGGGCACAGACATTGCTTGGATTCCTGTCATAGCTCTGTTGACCTTGCCTGAGGGCTTGTGAACAGAGGAACATCCCTGCAGCCTGTGTGAGCCTAATGAACTGGAATCCTTTCCCACAGCCAGAAAAACGGATTTGAGTAAGGCTCCCCAGGAGCCACCGCAGGCCCTTTATGATGCTCGACAAGCATCCCGGCACGGGAAGGGGCCGGCCCAACCGAGGACTTGGAGCCAAGCCGATACAGGTCTGAGCTAAAAGCCTGGGGCACGGCGGCCAGGCTTGGAAAGCATTTACGTCATCACCAAGGGGAGAACGATCTGTATTTACAAAGTCCACACTCCCCACGTCCACACCAATAGCCAGATGGAGGCAGGAAGGCCAAGCTGTCTCAAAGCAGCATCTGGGACGTCGAAGCCAAGCCCCAAGGACGACTCAGTCTACCCTGCGATGCCAGGAGGCTGGAGTGCGAGGCTTTCTCTAAGGAAAAACACAGTGGCCCTTGTTTGGAAATGAGCCTGCGGCTAAAACGCGCTGTTATGCAGAGTTTTTCTCTATGATATTAATTTGTTGAACGCCATGGTATAAATATATATATATATATATATATATATATAAAAAACCCTTTCCCTGTGCCTCTCCAACATTTTCTAGTTTTCAATTATTAACAGTTAAGAGTATCTTGGAATCGCCTTCACTTTTTGATCTACATGTAATATCTGGACATTTTACAAGCTGGTTTGAAATCTGTGACTTCAGAAAACTTTCCAAAAGTGGTTCCAAAGAGTGACTCACCTAGGCTCCGGCTCCTCCTCCAGGTAAGTGAATGGGTACACTCTGTGTTAACGTTCAAACTACATTAAAAAGGGCTGATGGGGTTATTTTGGGGTTTTTTTGTGGTACACGGGCCTCTCACTGCTGCGGCCTCTCCCGTTGCGGAGCACAGGCTCCGGACGCGCAGGCTCAGCGGCCATGGCTCACGGGCCCGGCTGCTCCGCAGCATGTGGGATCTTCCCGGACCGGGGCACGAACCCGCGTTCCCTGCATCGGCAGGCGGACTCTCAACCACTGCGCCACCAGCGAAGCCCCAGGGCTGATGTGTTAATTTGGTGTGGAGGGCAGTGTTCTGGGCCCTGGTGCCTCTTGTACCTTATTTCCTTCACAGGACAAAGTTGCTGTTGTTAATCCCACTGTACAGAGAAGAACAATGAGGCCCAGACAGCAAACCTGCCCAGGACCACACAGCCCGCACTGGCCGAACTGGATCTGAACCCAAATCTTTGACACCAAAATTAAGGCTTCCCCCTCTGTCCTGCTGCCTTTCAGATGGATTTCTTCCCGGTCAATCTGAGGTTCCTGATGTCTTGTCTCAGAAAGAATTCAGTGAGAGACAAAGTGATAGGTAAGAAGTGGATTTATTCAGAGGGAAACACACTCCACAGACAGAGTGTGGCCCATCTCAGAAGGCGAGAGAGACCCGAAACATGGCGTGGTTAGTTTTTATGGGCTGGGTAATTTCACCGGCTAATGAGTGGAGGATTCTTCCACTTATTTCGGGGAAGGGACAGAGATTTCCAGGTATTGGGCCACCGCCCACCTTTTGGCCTTTTATGGTTGGCCTCAGAACTGTCAGGGCGCTGGTGGGTGTGGCATTTAGCAGCTAATGTATGACAATGAGCGTATAGTGAGGCTCAAGGTTACCGGAAGTCGTATTCCGCCATCTTGGACCTAGTTGGTTCTGACCAGTTTTTGTCATGTCCTATGGCTATGTCATTCTTTCGAAGGTTGTGCCCTGACCCGTTCCCTCCTGTTTCAGATTCAACAGAAAAGGGGTCCATTAATGTGACAATCATTGCTGAAGTGCGCTGGAAAACCCTTTTAGATGGAACGCCAACCCTCTGCTTACTTATCTTCCTTAGGTCTCGCTTTCCTTATCAATAAAGGAATGGGTTGGTGCAAATGGCATCTATTAATTCCATGCCCCTTGACACCAATTTTGCTCTCATTAGTCAGTCACATCGGGGGGAAAAAAAATGGAAAAGAGCACTTAAAAGTCATGTGGCAGCTTTTAGCTTATTTTCTCCTGTCACGTAGAATGATTAACGTCACTCCTGGGGATCAAGGGATGATTCTGGCGGGGCAGAGAACTCCACAACACGCCACAGAGAAAACCAACCCGGCACAGCTACCGTCTGAGGTTCGGCTTTTCACACGGAGCTAACGTTTACATCTGCCTCTGCCATCAGACTGTGAGCTCGGGGCTGCCCCCCTCAAGCCCCACAGGACCCAGAACCTCGAGCCGAACAGATGTCCAGTACTCACGTGTTGTTGAAAATAAGGTCGAAATAAACACCTTTGGAATGCAGCATTAAGAGCTGGGTGTAGCCCAGAGAAGCAAAGTTGAAATCACCTCTTTAGGCACCTAAACAGCTGGATGTGAATTCACTAGACTTATATACATTCACTAGGAGGCATGTGCGTGTGCATGTGCGCCATGCTGTGACCAGCACTGCTAACACAAAAAGATCACGTTCTGTTGCCCAGCGTAACACCTGGACACGCCCACATTCAGATACATCCAGTGATACCACCTTTCACATGCTTAGCACTGTATGCTTTTCAAAGGACAACAGTCCTGCTGGATGCCTTGAAGTCAGCTCATTTCCACACTTTCTGAGCATCTGGTATGTGCCAGGGCCCCCGTCTTGGCACCTAGTAGGGTTATAACATTAACTAAGACCAGCACCTTGCCTTTAATGCACTCAGGTCTGGCAGGTGTGGTGCTATGGAAGCGAGCAGTAACAATACTGTTTATAAGGTTCAAGAACAAAGCACAGGGCTTCCCTGCTGGCGCAGTGGTTGAGAATCTGCCTGCCAATGCAGGGGACACAGGTTCAAGTCCTGGTCTGGGAAGATTCCACATGCCGCGGAGCAACTAGGCCCGTGAGCCATGGCCACTGAGCCTGCGCGTCTGGAGCCTGTGCTCCGCAACAAGAGAGGCCGCGACAGTGAGAGGCCCGCGCACCGCGATGGAAGAGCGGCCCCCGCTCACAGCAGCTAGAGAAAGCCCTCGTACAGAAACGAAGACCCAACGCAGCCAAAAAAATAAATAAATAAAAATTAAATTAAAAAAAAAAAGAACAAAGCACATCTTAGACACAGCGGTGGCACAGATTTCCCAAATGAGATAGTGTGTGAGCAAGGTTTAGAAGGGGAATAGTTTTCAAGATGGGGCTAGGAAAGTAGGGGAGAGCATGAAAGAGAGGCCCCGGCCTGGCGCACCAGCTAAGGTATCTAGGGAAGCAGAGATGGACCTTTTTTACTGGAGGGGAAAACAGGAGAGAAAGATGGAAGCTGCCTTTTGCCCAGGTGTGTAGGTGCCTAGGGCATCTCCCCAAGTGCTCCCTAAACTGCTTGCAGGACACCAGGCAGGAATTATTAGTTTCATTTCGGAGATTAGGAAACCAGGACAGAGGCAGGCAGACCAAAGCCTCTTCAGGCTCTGTGGGTCCTCCCATCCAGGGCCAGCTCCACGAATGGTGACTTATGGAAGGACAAAGGGGAGGTGATTTCCCCAAGGTCACTGGTGAATCAGTGTCTAACTCAAAAGTTAGAATCAAGGATGCAATAATGCTGATAACAAAAGTCACTGTATTTCCAAAGCGTGTAGGAATAACGAATAAAAAGTTGGGGGAAAAACCTGAAAAGAAATGGGAAAAGGAAAACCAACAGAAGAATGGCACAGTATAAAAGGTTCTGATTCATAATCAAACATGAGATCAATTCTAAGATGATAAATATCACGTAATGCTTTACAGCCATGCCATGATTTACTCAACCACACTGTCAGGCATCTATGAGGCTAGATTTCTGCACACAGACTAAGCTATTCCTTAGAAAAAAAGTCCTTCAAGGAGCACTTGCCAAAGAAATATGTATTAAAGTTATGTACTTTTATATGAGATCACGAGAGATCTTTATTTCCTTCTTTATTGTTCAGTAGTTTATGACTTCTGAATAACGGGTGTAGAATTTTTTATTCGGGGGGAACAGATCTTAAAATAGGGTCAAGTGAAAATAATGATAAAAGAGTATATATCCAACCGCCCAGAAATGACAAATAAAATTTCGTCACATTTGTTTCAGGTCTTTTTTATAAATAATAGGAAAAAAACACTATGGATAAAATTATTCCCATTCCATCTTCCTATCTGAGGAATTGATCACTATCCTGTATTTTATGTATCTTTCCGATCTATTTTACACACACATACATTCGCATCCCCATCTATAGAAATGCAGGGAACTGTTGCTATATATAATTTTTTTAAATAAATTAAACCATACCCTGTGCCACTCAACAATATGTTCTTGCAATCAACCTATGTTGATTTCTTTCTGTAAGTGTGGCTTACTCCCTTAAGTCTGGCTGGCATAGTATTGGTTTAAATAAACCATCTTCTATTTATCTAGCCTATTAATGGATGTTTAAGCTGTTTCCAATTTTTCTCTGGAAAACCAATTCAGTAATAACTATCCTTGTTATCTGTCTTCTTGGGAGATGGCCAGAGATTCTCTTGGGATATAAACATTGTAAATAAAAATAATGTTTAAGATGAACTATAACTAGGAAAGTAACAGTAAAAGTGGCTGAGACACTTGGTAAGAAGACTTGGTGAATGCCTCCCATTATGAATGTTTCAAAATCTATCAATGTTTGTACTACACCACGGTAATACTTGGGTTCTCCAGAAAACACCCAATACCTCTACACGCTAATGAACAGCAATTGAATGATCTGGTAGATTAACCTTGGACATGACAGAGTATTGACTATTCCTTATCCTCTATCGTTCCAATTTTACCCCTTGAAAAGCTTTTCAACTAAAATTCATATGCAACTAATGCCATTTTAACACACTAACTCAATGCTAGTAATGCAACCAGTTTACCTGAATACAAAATGCACGAATTCCTCAAACATATGCCTGGAATGACCAGTTTCCATGAAAACTATAATTCAATCCTTTCATTTCTCTCTTTTCGTTTTATATTATTTAAAAAAAATTTTATTGGCGTAGAGTTGATTCACAATGCTGTGTTAGTTTCTGCTGCACAGCAAAGTGAATCAGTTATACATATACACATATCCACTCTTTTTAAAATTCTTTTCCCATATAGGTCATTACAGAGTATTGAATAGAAATCTTTTCATTTCGATTTTAACTGGAGAGCTTTGCTCGTCTCTTCCATGAACTCAGCTTTCCATGATCTTCAGTGGAAAAACACTTGATTGCCTAACCCAACCCGGAGGCAAATCATATTTATAAGCTGCCATCCAGCTGCTTAAGTGTCGCTAAAATAAGCCAAGTGTGTTGTGCATGACACATTTGGAGGCTGGAGGAAGAGGAACCGTTGGCAAATAAGAATAACATGGTATCGACCTAGAGGAAGCAAAATTAGCACAAGGAGGGCTGTTCAAAGAATCATCCACACAGAGAAATGCAAACCATGTGTTGCTTCCTTTTCTACCTTCCCCCCAACTCCTACACAAGCATGTCATGCATCAGAAAGACAGCATCTATATCACAAACTGATATTTTTCCAAACATCAATAAATGCTCTTCCTACAACACCATGAACTCCTTCCCACACACGATTTTTCCACCCGTCCCCATTCTGTTCAAAGCCAAAAGCAAAGCTCCAGGGCAAAAAAGAAAAAAAAGAAGAAAAAAGCACAAAGTCACAAAGATTTATGGGAGCTGATTTAAATCTATGAGGAGGAATGCAGTCTGGTCAAAGCAGAGCAGAGGTGATGGTGAGGGCATGGAACAAAAGGTTACACACGAGCCGGAGGGGAAGGCAGACGGACCCCGGGATTTCTTTCTGGAAGGCAGGCATTCCACCCCCCTCACCCACCGCCGCAAGGATGGGCCAGTTCTCAACAAATCCCCAGCGCTTCCCTGGGACCCTGAGCAAAGTATCCCCTCTCCCTCCGCCTCAGGCCTCACCTATAAAACTAAGGTAAGAGGGGAGGGATGGATTGGGAGTTGGGAATCAGCAGATGCAAACTATTATATAGAGGAAGGGATAAACAAGGTCCTCCTGTAGAGCACAGGGAACTATATTCAATATCCTGTGATAAACCAGAATAGAAAAGAATATGAAAAAGAATGTATATGTACGTATAACTGAGTCACTTTGCTGTAGAGCAGAGATTAACACAACATTGTCAATCAACTATACTTCAATACATTTTTTTAAAAAGGCATGAGACCACCCACACTCCAGCAACACTGACTGTCCACCATACTGGTAGGGATCTCAGAATCCCACTCTCCCTCGCCACACCTGTCTTTCCCTGAGTCTAAGACACCCTTATAAAGGCCTCCAACAGCGCAGGAGTTAAATGTGAAGTCTCTCCTCCTGACTCTGTGTCGAACTGATTCACACCGTGGCCTTGACTCTCTCCGGCCACCAAGGGGCTCTGGGATCACTCCCAGGCCTCTGCATACCGTCTGCGGCCCCGTTTAACGCTGCTCTCAGGCTGGTAAACCTGGCAAGTAGCAGATGAGAACTGAATTTCAAACACTGGTCAGCTTTTTGGCAGAACAAGGTGATTAAAGCCAGAATATAGTTTTCGTGTTAGAACTCACTGCCTCGGGAAAACATGGAAAAGCAGTTCTAGCTGAAGCCTCAGGGATTCCAAGAACAAGGGCCTAAAAGGCAGGTGGAGAGTGAGGGAACCAGGCGGTTTTAAATAAAACAAGCACTGTGGGCGAGCTGGAGGTTAACTCTCATGTTTTGCTTTCTCTGGCTCAGACTTGAGCTGGGGTGGGTTCCAGACCTCTGGGTCCCATAACCTTGCTCTTTCAGATGTCTGCATAGTTTATGTGGGAAGCAGGGAATATTTGCAATGGCTGAACTCAACATGGAGGGAGACGGCAAAGCTGGTGGAACCTTGTATTGTTATTTTTAAATGGAACAGATGAAAAAGAGCAGAGAAACATTTTAAATGATGCAATGTTTCACCCATCAATAGGCAACACATGGTCAAGAGCGTCTTGAAATGTAAGACAAGTTCTAACACATGATTCAGGAATTCTAACATGATGAAGAGCATCCTGAAATATAAGACAAGTTTTACATATTTTAGGCAGATGAGTGATGAGTAAATAACACACAAAAGAAGAATATATTTTGCCTTCCCCACTGTGTCCTGAACCACTGGTGGCAACTAGTTAGTATCCAAAGTCATAAATAAGAAAAGGAATAAGGAAAGAAGCCCTGTAATTTATTCAACCGGCTAACAGCAGGCGCACAAAAATTCTTTTGGTGGCAGAAGAAACTCATAATTTTATTAAAAGTAAGAAATGTCCCCTCCCTGAAGCAGGCAAATAAGGTGCTCAGAATACAAGTGAATAGTGAAGTTTAACAAAAAAATGTGTTATGGAGCTTGGTTAATGTTTTTTTAAATTGCATTTAATGTAAGGAGTGGGTCTTCTGGAACTGTCCTTGAAATGGGCTGTCTATCTAGCAGGTGCAGGAGTTTATACATCTAATATGGTCCAGAACCCAAAGGGTTAAAAGCAGGACAGAACCTTGAAGGATCAGTGATTCCAATTCCCTTGTTTTATGAGCGTCAGAACTGAGGCTCAGAGGTAACTGGTTGGAGGACACACAGCTCTTCTCAACACACATACATACACACGCATATACACAGAGACACACATGCGCGTACACAGACGCTCTTTCCAGGTGTTTAAATTTCCCATTTCTATGGCCCCTGGAACATTCCCCAGGCAACCTCCCCTCCATCTAATCGTCATCTTTGGTCTGAAGCTTAAGCCAAGCTCCATCTCACTTATACCAAGAACTCTCCCTTCTCTTTTCTTCTCTTTATAAAGTGTGCAAAAGGTCAAGTTTTCAAGAAACCTTTCTGGAATATTAATTTTTTAAATGTAATGCTGCCATTTTTATAATCAAACACTGTGAAGCGAGGTGAAGAGGGTGGTCTGAGCGGTCAGTGGCTGGCAACCTTGGGGGTACAAACCTCTGGTCCCTCGTGCTGAGTCTGGGGGAGGCCCAAAACGGCGGGGGGGCAGGTGGGCAAGAAGATGGGCTGCACTTTAGCCCCCCAAATACATATCTGAGACTTGTTACACAGCAGCAAATGCTTCCTGATTAAAAAGAAAGAAAACCAGAAATCAAGAACATCTTAAATTCTTGAGTTAGTTAATAAATGAAATCACAAATACATGTGAAGAATCCTACCAGATGGCAGCATTCCTCGGTTGCTTGATTTAGAATTTCCCACTTCTGCATGAGGGCAAGAAACTACATCCCTGGCAGAGAACGAGAGAGACCCAGCAGACAGCTGGTGATGGCCTCTGGTTTTCTTCCTTTCTTACCATCTTTGCAACTATTCAGGTTTTCCACTTTAACCTGTACTCTTGGAAACTTGACCTTCTCAAATTAAACGATACCTGTTGGAGCTGACAAATAAGTAAGCAGGATGCTCACGTGGTCTGCCGCACCTTCAAGATATACCGATGCGTCCTGGCACGGAACCATTCTGGCTAGTGACTGTATAAACTCCAACTATCATTAACAGTTTTTAAAGGAAAATGCATAGTGAGACAGGGAGGGCTTCACAACCCGCTCTTATCAGGTCCTGTTCATTAGGTCAATAATGAGTAAAAGCTCAGTTATCTGATAGGTCAAAAGTTCTAGCTTGGATACCTTCAGTGTAGCCACACATCAATTACGGCTTTTCTTCTTAAAGGGGGATTTGAACAGATGTACAAAGAGCAGGAAAATGGCAGTAGAGGATGAGAAGGTGATGGAAAACAGAAGAGGACCCAAAAAATGTGTATTTTTATTTTGACATGATTAGCCAGGGTCAGCAAGAAAGATTAGAAAATCCTATTACTCTCTCCCTCCCCTTTCATAAAATCCTACCATGTCCAAAAGCTTCCAGAGCACTGACATTGCCAAGGCCAGTGGTTCTCTAAACACACAGATGATTCCATCTCTGAAAAAGCTTGAGGAATATAAGACTAAAAAAATATTGTATTTTTTTAGTCAAAAAGTTTTCACTTTGCATTCAGTGGTGTTCAGGAATTTTTCTTAAGAATTTTAGGTATGATAATGGCATAGTAATGAGGTTGGGAAAAAACCTGATCTTCTGAGAGATGCACACTAAAATGTTTATAATTGAAACCTAAAGTTTCCTTCCGAAAGCTGAACTTTCCATGGGTGAGTGATGCCCACACATACGTTTAAAAAATTATTATTCATCATTCTTTTTATTATTTCATTTCCTTTTTTAAGAATTGTGGTACAATTACACAATTAATTTTACTGTGGTACAATAAAATTCCCCATTTTTCTGTGGACAGCTCAGTGGCATATTAAGTGCATCCTCACCGTTGTGCAACCATCGTCCCCATTCAGCTCCAGAACTTTTTTCGTCCTGCAAAACTGCACCTATGCATCCACTAAGCAATGACTCCCCATCCCCCCGAGTCACTGGCAAACACCCTTCTCCCTTCTGTCTCTACCATGCATGCATGTCCCAGAGCTCCCTTAGTGTCACAAATTCAGAATGAATAACATAATACCAGAAAAACCTCCCTCAGATTTCAAATACTGATTCATTACTTAAAATACAGCGTAATATAGGTATTCGATTTTACTGGCAATAAAAATCCTTATCAACATTTCAATAGTTATGTAGAATTCTGTGTACAAATAAAAAAATCACTGAAGTGGACATAAAGTTTTATTTTATTATTAACATCCTTTTCACAAACATCTTTCGCTGGACTATTTCCTTCTACTAACTCTGTAAGAGCACTTCCTAGCATCTGTAGAGCAAAGCTAGGCACATTTTTCAGATCGCTGACCTGCTGCCGAACTGCCCTCCAAAAGGGTTGTTGCTTTAAGTTTTGGTGATGCTTCTAACACTCACATAGATGGTTCTGGATTTGGGGGGTGGTGAGACGGAGGCCAGATGATGCTCAAACATCATCAAACCTACGTTTCCCACTAAATGTTCCCAGCTCCACACCCTTTCCCCGCAGTTATAATAGGAGACCTTTCTCCCACGGTCTCTGCCTGACACGCGGTTTATGAAATCTACAAAGACCATGAATAGTCATGAGCTGGGAATCAGGTTTTTCGAAGGGGACTGTTTTTTAAAATTAAGTTGAAGATATGATATCACCCTTTACGAACTCTGAAAGAAATTTGCTATGTAGAACTGTAAAAGGAGCAATAAACAAAATACACATTTCCATCTTATTCTCATTACCAATATTTTTCAAAACCAACCCGTGAAAGTAAGTGCAATTAAAAAGAGCACTGTTTCGTATTTTAAGGTATCAGCAAATCAGTGGATTTTATGATTACACAGCAACCACTTTTGCATTTGTAAGAAACCTGCAGAACCAACAATATTTTCTCATTTTGCTCTTATGTCCTGTCCATTAATTAAGCTTACTTGGGGTGGCCAAGGGAGGTTGGAAAAGGGACTCCCCATGCCTGCTTCCTCCTATACGCTCAAATGAAGCTAAACCCTCTGGTTTGGGAAATTCATTGTTTCAAAAAGTTTCTTCTAGAGATAAAGATGCCTTCCTCTGCTTTTCAATGCAAAACAATCTTTTTGAAAAAGAGAATGCCATAAAAGGAGCTCTGTACTAAATGTATCTTTTTCTTTGCCCCAATTGTGGCCAGGCCAGCAGCTCTTCTCCATGAAGTGGTTCCTGAAAATCCAGTGGTTACTTTTCCCATTTCCCCCTTGCCATCCGTTACCCTCACATATGTTTTCATTTACAGCATCATGGATATTCTCTAGACTGTCTGTTGGAAAAACAAAAAAAATTAATCCCAGCAGTGAGCCTAAGATCCTGAACACTCAGCAATTTCTTGTGAATTCATGGTAAGGCTATTTATGCTGAGGCTGGATCTGAATGTATGAACAGCTGACCAGAGCTAAACTGTTATGCATTTAGCTTATTTGGCTTAAATCTCATTCTGCACTTAGAGCAACGCAGGCAGAAGAATACATGGCTCATTAATAGGTTTAAGACAAATACAACAGACAAAATTCTGACAAGAGCTTCAAGTTCAAGCACCGAGACAGAACACCTCCTTTTTATTGAGCACCTATTAGGTGCCCAGAATTGTCTCATCATGTCACACATGCTCCCTAGTCCCTTTGCAGGCACTACTGCTAACTCAAAAATAGACAGACATTATTCTCATCCACATTTTACAGCTGATGTAACTGAGACTCCCCAAAGTAAAGACACTTGTTCAGAATCACACAGTTATTAAGAGTGGAGCTAGGGTTCGAACACTCACTTCAAACCCAAAGTGCTCAGATGACACAAACACCAATAATGGCACGTATTAGCGTGTCATTACGCGATGGCTGTTTGGGGAGAGGGAGGACACAGTGCTTTTCAGAGACGCCCACTCATACCATCACTTTGCCCGGAAGCTCAGGGGTCCCCCTAACGCAATGACCACTTGGACAAAAAGTATAGAGTGCTATTTTCAAAGATGTTCATAACCATCTGATACGCCCCATTTTGTGTTGTGAAGGAGACAAAACTGAGGATCAATTTGTTCCAAATTCTAAGTGTGCACGCGTGCTCCCACATACACGACGACGAACGCTGACCTCGAACAAAGGAATTCTGCCTGTTTATTACAGCAAACCTAAAACTGACCGCATGGCCCAGTTTACTGGAAAACTGGCTGTAAACTGACGCAGGACCATGAAAAGGGTACAAGCAACGCACACCTGGGTTTGATACTGAGCCCAACATTTCCCAGGCAAGTGACCTTGGGCAGAGACAGCAGCGCCAGCAGCGGGCTACACAGACTGAGCACTTGGAAAGCTCCATGTCATCACAACATACATTATGTCATTTAATCCTCACAACCGTCCTTTAAGATGGGTACTGTTACCCTCATTTTACAAATGGCAAAACCCAGGTCACAGTTAAAAAGTGGGGGAAGCAGGATTTGAATTCCGTTTTTGGCTAATGTCATATCTTTGATATGAATCTCAGTTTTTTCATCGCTAAATCAGATTGCAATATGCAACTCAAGAGGGTTGCTATGGTCACTTCCTGAGACAGCACCCCAGAAGTCCCCTGCAGCCATGCTCAGTCAACAGTACCTCCCGATGCTCTCATCATCACCATCACCATCATCCCCATCACTATCACCACATCAGCATCATTGTCACCACCATAATCACCCGGTCATGGAGGCTAAAAGGCTCAACGGAGGGCCACTGCCAATAAACATTGAACAACATTCCTTAATGCTTCAAATTATCTTCATCTCCCTAAGCACCCTTTTCAAAGCTTAGAAACGTCACACATTTCTTTGCGGAAAAAACTTGCTTTGCAGAACAGATCGCTTTTGTCACAGCCTAAATCAACATACAGCTCTTAATTCATCACACCCCACACTTGCAGCGTCCGTGCCAACCTTTGGAATTCTACCTACTCATAACCAAGTAACTGGTTTTATTTTGATAAGAGCTACTTTAAAATCTCAGGGGTCCATGCTTGCCAAAATCAAGTTGGAAAATGTTGGTGTCAAACTATTTGGAAGAGTTCTAAAAATAATACCGAGGCTCGGAGGCAGTTAGAGTTTCCTCTGAAGTATAAACTATCACCAGCGCTCACGGAGTCATGGACTTGAATGTGAGAGTGGGCTTAATAGATAACTTTTCCTAAAGACCAGTACTGGACACTTCCTTACACACGATTTCAGACCCTTAGAAAGCATAGGCAACTAAGTGGGCTGGTATGAAGGTTAAAAGTCTTCAGAGCGTTGAAAGTACAAAGTACAGAGGCGGCTGGTATTTTTGGAGGGCACATTCTAAAGGAGCCTATGAACACGGAAGTACTGAGCATTCTGTGGTACCCAAGGAGTCCGGCCAGCCTGTCTGCCATCACAGCTCTCTTGTCCATCTGCTGGGCACCAATGGCTTGTCTTTGGGTTCATGTCAAAGTAACATGACAATATCATCACCACGCGTGTATAAGGTGTGCGTGCCTGAGGGTTCGGGAGAGTCTCCAAATACCAAAACCCAGACCCTAGTCTTGGCAAATGCTATCTTTTCGAAAATAAACAAAAACTCAGGTCACGAACCTTATACGGAGTCTACTAAACACCGTCTGGATGTTAACTGGATAAGGGCCATATTTGACATCTGAAGTTACCGAGTGATACCGCATGCGCTGATTTTCCCTTAGCCTTGTCATTCTCACACTGAATAATCAAGAACTTTGGAGAGACCAAAATTATGTTCCAGCAAGTATTTTGAAAAATTCATCTGACAATAAAGTCACTCGTAACTTTCCCATTTTTCTGTTGTACAAACTATTAACATTATTAAAATACATACACAATTAACTGTATGACCATCCCAATCTAGTCTGTTTTCTTAGTTGATCAGGAATCTTATTACATTAATAATGCTCACGTGTGAATTTGAGGGATTTCTGTAGTTGTCTGTCCACCTCCCTCCCCAAGGAGGACTTCCTGTTAAGTTGAAGAAAGCCATCCCCCTCTTGAACAAAACCACTGTAAGAGTGCCCCAGGGTCCAGTTGACAGAATCCTGGACCAGGAGGAGGAGATGCAAATTCTGGCCCCACTGTGGCCACCATTAGCTAAATGACCTGCAGTGAAGCACTCATCTGTTTGAGCCTCACTTTTCTAGCTTGTACATGGGCACATGGGACCAGCCTTCCAGTTCTGACAGCCATCCATGTAAATTCATATTCCAATAACAACTTTCGATATTACCTACCTTTCTTTTATGGTTATTCAAACGCACATTTATGCATCTTAGTCAGAAATCAGAAACTGCTATTTTTACAAGAATAAACATCTTTATTCATTCATTTAATCCATAAACACCGATTAAGTCCCTGCTATGTGCTAAGGGCCATGCTTGAGGCTAGGAACAGATCAAAGACCACAACCCACACAGCTCCTCTTCTCAGAGTTAAGTGGGAAGGCAGAGGTTGAACAAGCAATTTAGAAATCAAACATGCTATTGTTTAGAATTACACACGTGTGCCAAACCCTAAAGAGAAGCAAAGGAATGATGATCATGAAATTCAGGCTGAGATTACTTCTGCGCGGAGGGAGGGTGAAGGCGCGAGGGAGGGGCCGTACTGGGAGGGCTGTATTTTTAACTTGGATTTTCATGTTGTTATTCGTTAAGCTATACGTCCGCATTTTATAGCCTCATTTGCAAATATGCCATGTTTCACAATTTAAAGTTTTTAACAGATTACATAAGAAAAAAAGCAAATCACGTACAAACCCCCAAAATTGGCATTACAGAACGTTTCTTTAGAATCTAAAGCATCCAAAACATATATAGGGTCAGATTTTACCATAATAGCTTTGATGTGACTTGAGATGACATTTCTTTTTTTTTTTTTTGCGGTACGCGGGCCTCTCACTGTTGTGGCCTCTCCCGCTGCGGAGCCCAGGCTCCGGACGCGCAGGCTCAGCGGCCATGGCTCATGGGCCCAGACGCTCCGCGGCATGTGGGATCCTCCCGGACCGGGGCACGAACCCGCGTCCCCTGCATCAGCAGGCGGACTCTCAACCACCGCACCACGAGGGAAGCCCCGAGATGACATTTTAAAGAGTGACAAACTCAGTTCTGATTTTGGTTTAACACCATTTTTTTTTTTTTCCCCCAAAGTGCCAAAGTTTTTCCATTAAGTCAATGGACAGCCCCCATGTTTGGAAACCACTGGTAAATCTCATAAATAAATTTCAAGTAATATATTATTTAAAACACAAACTCTTCTCTCTCTTATCAAGCACACGGCCATATCTGAGGCTCAAGGGCTCGAAAACTTATAATCACCAAAAATTAGGTTTTCTAAAAGGTCAACACAGCCTATAAACCCTTAATTTTGAAGATTTCCAAAGGAAATCTGGGCAGGAGCTGTCGAACATCATGTATGTCACTAAAAGGACAGGAGTGGGTAACCAGAGTGTTCATTTCCCACTGGAATTTCATTTTTTAAACACCACCACTAGAAACCGTCACTAAGAAATGGTCCTGGCTCCAGGGTTTCTCTGGTCTCTTCCTTCTCTAATGGTCAAAGAAAGGCATAAACACAGCGCTCCTGTGATCTTTCTCTTGTAGACATTCATCTGGTTATCTTCATGCCTTCATGCATCCCTGAGATGCAGCCCTGTGTGGCATCAATCATTTCAACAGTCAAACAATTTAGGTCTCATCAAAGGACCGTAACTTGGGTGGAGAACATGGGAGGAAACACAAGATCTCTCCTATTAAAATACCACTCTCGCCGTAGGATAAAGAGTGATTAGACCCCAAGTTCTTTTTAATGCCGTATTCCTTGAGCAAAAACGCAGAAGTCCTCTTCCCTAAATAAAGGGGTCAAAGAATGACCCTTGTCAAAAGGGTCTCGTATTACAAATGTTTATGTTCTTACCACGGCAGGTAAAAGAAATACCACACCATCAAAAATGTCAATTTCCACAGATGTAGAGAACAAACGTATGGACACCAAGGAGGGCAAGGGGGGGGGCAGTGGTGGGCTGAACTGGGAGACTGGGATTGACATGTATACACTAATATGTATAAAAGATAACTAATAAGAACCTGTTGTATAAAAAAATAAAATTCAAAAAAAATGTCCATTTCTCACAGAGTCCCTAATACATTAACAAGGAAGCGTTATGCTTGCCTATTTCCGAAGGTGAAGTTGTAACAGTAAAATTGTTCAATCAAAGCATCCCCTGATTTGTGCCCATATTCATAAAAGAGACTTGGAAATTCCTATGCGTCTGATTATTAGTATTTGAAAGCTGTGACACAAAAAGCAGTTATCACTTAACTTGGGTGTTCATTTAATTGAAACACAGCTGATTCTCATTCTTTGCTGTATTTATGTTCTATAAAGTTACTGCTGAATTAGGGGACACTGAACCATTGCTCCTACAGAAAATATAGGGTTAGGTTCCTACAAGCCTCTGGTCACAACGTTTTTTATCAACTGATCAACGCATAACTTTATGTTTTCCTTTTAAAGACACCATATTTAATATACACTGTTGATTCATTAATATTAAACTCGTGGCTAACAACAGTATAACTCACGCCTGCATGAAGCTTCCCCAACACACACATTTTTCTCCACAGGACACCACACCTACTTGGATCTAGGAACAAGAGAGTGATCTTCACCTGGGGACCATTTTAAACAACAAAATGGCCAACAGAAAGCACAGAAATGTGAAAAACGTGGCACTCGACAGACCCCCGTTTATGGTGAGAGCTGAAACAAGAAGGCAGACTCTGTTGCCTTATTCAAACTCAGCTGGCAACTCAAATCCTTCCCTGCTCTGTGCGTGCCCATGAACGACCTGGAGAGCACCACAAGCAGTGATATGGGGGTTACAGGTGAACTTGAGGAGTGAGAGAATTCACAACACTGGAATCTGCGTACAACGGGGATTGACTGCAGTGCAACAAGCACATACAATTTTAACATATGACATCCAGAATGATTCTGAAATATTTGTTATGATTCAAAATACACCAGACGTTTCTTTTCCTAACACTATTCCATCCTACAAAAGGGCAGCCTATGGCTTCTATGGCCTTAATAAAATACTGCCTTCAGTGAGCCATGCACCCCGAGGGAGACGCTGCCTGCTCTGCAGGTGTCCCCTCACGTACCTCTCCATCCTCTCCTCCTCGAGTCCACTACTGAGCCTCACTGCACTCAAATGCAGTGGAAAGAGCTCAAAGCTCACAGAATGTTCCAAACAGGACTGGTTTGTTACCCTTCTAGATACAATACAATCTACACTTCACCCAAGCTAGATGTTAGACAGAGGTGTGACTGGCACATTTCCCACCACTACAGACGCCTGTTTATTAGGTTGGGTGTGACCACTGGCCTATTTGGAGAAATTACTCCAAGGGACCTGCCTCTGTGATAATGAAGATGTTAAGGATGCTGGTTATTATACTACATGCTGCTGCCTTCATAAGGACCCTTGGGGAGCTTCGTGTTTGGTCCTAGTATCAAAATTCATGTGTCTCCTGAGAACTGGTTTGTTCTTATACAATCTGCGGATCAAGTGCCCAGGGGACGCAGCGCGTCACAACAACAACTGCTGGAAAGCTCGTGCCTCACCCTTAGGGCCTGGTGGGCTTCGTTCTGTGAACAGGCCTCCTTCTCGGATCCACTTTACCTCTTACCTTGGTCTCCCTTTGCTTTGTTGTTTTTTTTTTTTAACCTATTCCCAATTTACATTATCTACTCTCTGGGTAGCTACCTTTAATCCTTTGTCAAGTTGGGTGTGAGGTGGTGCGTAGTGACAGCCCATGCCAACCTGACCTTTGCTCTACCTTAGGGGAAGGTTTTTCTGCTGCTTCTGATTCCAACAGAACCCTGAGCTTCTCTCTTCCTTTTCCTGCTGTCACTCTACGTTGGCTCTAGCTGCTCTGGGCATCTCGTGTGGCCACCCGTTCTGCCAGGATGCCCCATACCGCGGGGTGGTGGGTAGGGACAGCCCATGCCAATCACACCCAGAATTAGGGTGTCCATGTTAGTGACCTAGCCTGGCCATGTAACTTCCTTAAAGATCAGTTAAATAAATCATGTGGGGACCAAAGGGGGGCCGACCTGGGGTCAGCCAGATGCGTGGAAGGCTACACACCACTGACACGGGCAGCAGACGGCACGCCTCCTGCCTCGGGTGTGCAAAGAAAAGGCTGTCCCCTTGAGAAGGCAGGTGTGCAGGACACGGAAGCCCTGGCTCTGAGTTCTATGCAGAAAGTGCCCAGGCAGGACTCACAGGTTCCATGAACAGCTGGATTCTTTAACCTAACAATTAATATTCCATTTCAGTGCGCTGGCTAGAAAGCACTGACAAAGCCTCTATTCACTGAAGTGCTGGATTCTTAAGTGATGTCATTCTGGCTGTTTGCAGTTCAAGTACCTGGTTAAAATTAAACTTCTCTAAATGCCCCACTTAGAGCATTGTTTCGGTATCTGAGACTAAGGACTTCGAGCTTTTGAAGTTATCCCCAGGGAAGGAGAGGGAGAGAGGGAGGGAATAAAGTATGTAAACACACACACACACACACACACACACACACACACCCCTTACTTTTGAGAATTATCTAAAAACAACAAAAATTAGTCGCCTTTCCTGGACAAAAACTAAAGAATCTCATTTTTTTTAAGTTATGAGAATGTACTACCAAACGTAAAATAGCTAGTGGGAAGCAGCCGCACAGCACAGCACAGGGAGATCAGCTCGGTGCTTTGTGACCACTCAGAGGGGTGGGATAGGGTGGGAGGGAGGGAGACGCAAGGGGGAAGAGATATGGGGATTTGTGTGTATGTATAGCTGATTCACTTTGTTACAAAGCAGAAACTAACACACCATTGTAAAGCAATCATACTCCAATAAAGATGTTTAAAAAAAAAAAGTTATAAGAATGAGAAGACCAAGCTTATTCTTCTGATCTATCCATGACAATTAAGAATTCATTTCAAAAGTCAGAAGAGGAATGAGACAGATCCCTGTATATTGTGTTATTTGAAATTGTTACTGCCAGATAATCACATACACTACCTCTGTAATTACCAGCTAAATCTTTCTTTTAAAGAACTGTTTCTATCAGCCCCAAACGATTGCACAAGTATTAGTAATGAAATAAACATCTGCTATTCCAACTAGTTCAGGCTTAATCATTTATTTAACTCCAGGAAGGAAACTGGAGGGGGCTTTTAAAAATAAAGCTTTGCGTTTATACAAGTAGAAAACATCTATGAAACATGTTTCTCATCTGTTTCAATTAAACCATCTCTTCCTATTATTTAGGTGCTATGACTCTCATAGGAAACATTAAATTAAACCCAGGAGCTGAAAATTTGTCCTCTCATCAAAATTAACTGTCCTTATATAAACATCCTACAACATGCTTATCTAGAAACTGATAAGGCAGATATGAATTAAAGTAGGTATTTGGTTTTATGAGTCTTTCTAAAAGGCTTTACAATGAATAATCCATTATTTAAATTTCAAAAAAAAACTTAGGCAAAAATCACGGTAGATTTCTCAGAACACAGTAACATGGTAACTGAGGTGTTCCTTTTACATTTAAAACCTTTCAGGAATTGAAAGCAGCAGTTTCAATTAACATTTTAAAACTAATGAATCTAATTAAGGGACCACTTGGGAAAGGGAGATAGTTTTTAACTTCAGCACTAGCAATAAACGACATTCCTCTCTTTGGTCTAATTTATGGCTGGAAGAGAATGGACTGTTTCCCTGGAATCAAACAAGCCACAGCGGGAAGTCCTCCTCCCTTCCATCTGAGAGGATCCAAATCTGGGGGAGAGCGCCCAGCCCCTGCCCCCTCCCCCAGCGCCCAGCTGTGAATGCGCTGGCCCCACTGTAAGGGGGCTTTACTACATGAGAGCACGTCTCCGTCGACACCTGCCCGGCAGAAAGATAACTTTTATTTGGTACTCAGATGTGTTCATATCATTTTAATGTAACTCCAGCCTTGGCCGACCATTTTCTTTCAATGAAAAACGAAAGAGGACTTTGAGTCCTAACTCAACGCAGTGATTGCTCCCCCTAAGTTCCTACTTCAAGCCCAATTTAAGCAAGAAATAGAGGCTTTCGTTCAGATGAGTGACAAGGCAGCCCTCTCCAAAGTTTGCAATGACGTGCAAATGGTGGTTGAGTGCCTGGGCGCCTAAGAACCACAAAACAACCCAAGGGGATCAAGCACTTGGAGGGGGGATGGGACAGAGCAGCACAGCACCCCTGGAAGGAGAACACACGCTACTACTTCTCCTGAAAGAACACTTGCCGGGAAAAACTAACCTGACAACAAACAATCAGCTGGAAATGTGGGGTTACTGTATTTCCATCATAAATTCTGTACCCAATTCTATTCTACTTTAAAAGTATGCAAAATTCTCTAGTAAGTTATGTGAATATATTTAATTAATAAAAGGCCTCTGAAATTTAAAAATTTTTTTTTGCGGTACGCGGGCCTCTCACTTTTGTGGCCTCTCCCGTTGTGGAGCGCAGGCTCTGGACGCGCAGGCTCAGCAGCCATGGCTCACGGGCCCAGCCACTCTGCGGCATGTGGGATCTTCCCGGATCGGGGCACGAACCCGTGTCCCCTGCATCGGCAGGCGGACTCTCAACCGCTGCGCCACCAGGGAAGCCCGGCCTCTGAAATTTTAATCAAGTTCAAGTTGCCCTAAAGGAATCTTATCATGATATTCTTTGCAGGAGACTGTTTATTTTTTTTTTAATTTATTTATTTATTTATTTTTTTTTGATGCGTTGGGTCCTCATTGCTGCGCACAGGCTTTCTCTAGTTGCGGCGAGCGGGGGCTACTCTTCATTGCGGTGCGCGGGCTTCTCATTGCAGTGGCTTCTCTTGTTGCGGAGCACGGGCTCTAGGCGCGCAGACTTCAGGAGTTGTGGTGCATGGGCTCAGTAGTTGTGGCTCACAGGCTCTAGAGCACAGGCTCTGTGGTTGTGGCGCACGGGCTTAGTTGCTCTGCGGCATGTGGGAATCTTCCCGGACCAGGGCTCGAACCCGTGTCCCCTGCACTGGCAGGCGGATTCTTAACCACTGCGCCACCAGGGAAGCCCTGACTTCTTAATGAAATTCATAGACAACATACAAATATTAAAATCTGAATCTCTTCTGAAATATATTTATACGATTAAAGATAAAATTAGCCTTTTACAAGCTTTCATACATTACAAAATATTCTTGAATAGCGTTTTTTGTTACTGTGCTTTTCAATATCCATTCCATCTTTGAAAGAAACAAAGGAAATACTATTATATACGCACATACGTATTTCCCTAGGTGTTTCCACTATCTCTGAGTAGAAATAGTCTACTTCGTCAATAAAACTGAACAGTCTGCGATTAATTATGCTGTAGCTATTGACCTTAAATTGAAGCAACATCTATTTTTGTGTGTATATATATTACATATAATATTATATACACACTGAAATTATGTTCACTAAGAGAAATCCAGATTTTTAAAAACCCTCTTGAACATGAAAAGCGACCCCCTCTGAATTAAGTTTCCTATTCAGCTACCCAATGTTTAGTACTGTTCCAGACCAGAACATCTGGAAAACCAGTTTCAGTACAGGTAGTCGACACTCATTTTCTCTGTTGCCTTGGGGAAGGAGAGAACACTGGAAATATTTATGTATTAAAGAAATATGTTTCTTGAACAGATCTGAAACAGAAATTTCAGGGTGGTCCAGGCCAAAAACAGGTCATGTTTTAACACAAAATGACTTTAGACAGAGCCTGTCAGTGCACGACATTGCTACATCTCTCACCTACAACAGGAAAATAAACACACTGTACGGCAAAGAGCAGAACAGAGGCTTACATTTTTTCATACAGCTGTATGGAATACACCACCTCCCCACCCCCCACCCCCCGCCAAAGGGGTTCCCTCCCATTTACGTGCAGCCTGTCAAGTCCGTCCAACACAACAAACTGCTGTGTTAAGGGCCTCATCCATCACAACTGCTCAACACTTCCCTGCTAGGCAATCTCCAAGGGGTCCTTCCGGCCCCCTCCCGCACACGGTACGCCTCTCCCTGGAAGCACGCCGGGCTCCTTCCTGCCAGGACTCACGCTGAGAGCCCAGGAACTTTGCCCACTTGTCTACAGCCTTCCTTAAAACTTCACTTCGGGCTTATCTATAACAGAAATCCACCCTAAACCTCAACTCTTCACACCACCAGATTTTGCATTCCGTCAGCACTCATGAATTTAGCTTATACCATTCTCTAGTCATTTATACGTGTCCACATTTTTACACTCCAACTTTTCAACTGTGGCGTGTGGGTGTGTGTTGGATCAGAATCTTCACTGGGGCAGGGATCTTGTCTTCCCATTTCTTTCTACTGATCTATCTTCTAGAGTCCTGCCTTGGTATCTAAGATGTGAGATTTATATCCTGTAACTCACGATAAGTCAAAGGATAAAACTCAACGCCTGACTTAAAGGAATACTGAGTTTCCCAATTATACCAAATTCTTTTCATTCTGCCCTACTCTTCCCATCCTAAAATCTTCACTATGAACGAGGTACGGACTGGAAAGATTTACAAAAGCAACTCTCACTCTCCGGGGGAATATCTGTCAGGAGGGTGATTCTGTATTTCAGTAATGAAAATGGTCATTCTAGTGAGATGAGATCACCCCACACGACAGCCTCGTGACCACGGCTCACCTCCATGTGACCACCACTCCAATCGCCACCCACCCCAAGCCTTCCTATCAAATGACCTCTTCTCAGAGTCATGGACATATATACACTACCAAACGTAAGGTAGATAGCTAGTGGGAAGCAGCCGCATAGCACAGGGAGATCAGCTCGGTGCTTTGTGACCACCCAGAGGGGTGGGATAAGGAGGGTGGGAGGGAGGGAGACGCAAGAGGGAAGAGATATGGGAACATATGTATATGTATAACTGATTCACTTTGTTATAAAGCAGAAACTAACACACCATTGTAAAGCAATTATACCCCAATAAAGATGTTAAAAAAAAAAACGACCTCTTCTTTTCACCTCAGCTCGAATGTTTTCATTTTCCACCAAACACTCAGAGAATCCACTAACAAAAGATTGAGTGCCATCACTTATAATTTTGTTCACCTGTCAGCCAGCCAAACACCAAGAACGCATCAATTTGCTTTTCTTGTTTGCCCCAGCAGTTCCCTGCATCTTCCTTCTTCTCTCACGCTGCGGCAGACGAAATGTACCCCCGTTTTCTCCTGCTCCGCTCAGAACACCCCCCAGGTGACGGCCAGGAGCCAGATTCACAAGGAAGCAGCTTGAGCTTCTGGTGGTCACTCGCGGACCCTCCCAAAGCCTCAGCCCTAAGTTTTTATCCATAATTTTGTGCTCATTTTTTAAAGGAAGGCCCCACAAAACATGCACCTGCCCCGTTATTAAACTCCCGCTCAGAAGGCACCAGGATGGCCCAAGTGCCTCGGAGCCCTGAGTCAATGGCAGGCCCACCCCAGGATGGAGAGATGGTCCAGGCCTCCACCTCGCTCAGGCCTCCCTCCTGTTCCCTTCCCCACCTTGGCTGACTTCCCTCCCAGCATCTCCCTGTCACTTCCCCATTCTGTCTGAGGGGGAAGAGTCTCCTCTTCCCTGATAAGGAGCCCTGTCCGCGGCGATCCTGGGCTCACCCTGCTTCCTTCCCCCAGGAGCAGGAACGGACCTGCTCACTCTCTTCCTGGAGAAGCTGGGGCCCAGCACAGACCAGCACCCCTGCCACATGCCCGGGACTCCGGATGCAGTGTCGGGCTTGGAGCTGCAGAGTCCGCTAACCTCCTTCCCTCGTGCCATTTCACCTTAACTCAAAACGACCTTGCTCTCCTCCTCTGTCACCCCCCGACCCCCCAGACAGAATGATCAACACCATCAACCAGCCAGGGGCCCAGACAGAAGCCCGAGCATCCTCCTCTCCCCTGCACCCCCAGGCCCCCCAGCTGCAGGCCACACCCTCTGGACCCAGTCCCACTGTTCCTCCTCTCCAGCATGGAGTCTGCAAGGATTCCCAAACGGCTCTGCCAAACCCTGAGCTCAGCCCTCTCCTCGCTGGAGGCCCAGCCCTTTGGCTCTGATGATGTTGCCTCTCCCTAAAACACCTAAAACTCTTCCACGGTACAGAAATCATCTCAAATAACTAAAAAGTGATGGATGAAAGAGAAACAACACCTTTGTCAATGCACTGCTGCAAGAAAGTGAAGAAACTTGGATCCAGAGAGCATGGATCAGAAACAGTAAACGGGGCAACGGCACCTCTTGCCCAGACGGCCTTTGCTAAACCTGGGGCACCCAGGGCTCTGGTTTTTATGATGTAGAGAAGAGAGAGACACTGCCAGGGCCTGTCCAGAGCAGGCAGCTGAAGAAGAGACATGTGCAAGAAACAGGTATGTATTCCCTTTGGGGTCCCTTCTTGATAGACGGTGAACAGCTGAAGTGTGCTAGTGTACTGAATTCTCGTGTTAATTATTTTCCCATAGCTGCAGAAAGGCTTCAGAAATACGCTGAAACAGGCCGAGGATGTACTAATCCATAAGGAGGTACAATTCTCTATGAGGATTAAAAGGGAAGATCCAACCCGTCCTTCCCAGACAAGAAGTGGGTTCTCCCCCTAAAATAACAAAGGCAAAGCACGCTTTCTCTGTTACCTGCTCTGCACGTCCAAGTATTATTTTAGAATGTGCGGAGGAGATGTTGGCAACGTTTATGTATTTTCTGTTCCAGTTTAGTAAGTCTTGGACCAGGTACAATGTGACTAGATTTATGACTGTGTACGGTTTTAATTAAATCTGTTTGGAAGGCTATTTCTTCTTCTTAAGTCTTCAGGCAAGTGACACTTAGATGGAGGTCTTGACATCCTAGCAAAGTCTGCTGTTCCTGGCTACAAATTAAGATTTTTTCTGAAGGAAAAAAATGGTATCGGACTGAGAGTTACGGTTAAGCCAACTTTTCTTTCTTCAGTTACACAATGAGTTAATGGTTTTTTTTTTTTGTTAAGGCTTTTGTGAAGCCAGTCATGAAAGGCCACAAACCATATGATTCCATTTATATGAATCGTGCCAGAAGAGGCAAATCTAGAGAGACAGAAAGTGGGTTAGTGGTTGTCAGGGTCTCCGGGGAAGAGGGACTGCTAACAGGTGTGAGAATCCTTTTGGAGGTGACGAAAATATTCAGAAATTGATTGTGGTGCATAAATGAGTGAACTGTACGCTTTGTGAATTACAGTAGAAAAGCAGTTTAAAGCACTGGGCCTTGATGGTTGGCAGGGACTTGAGGGAGAGGGAACAGCGGTTACTGCTCATTTTCAGTTTGCAAGATGAAAAAGTTCTGGAACTTGGCTACACAACAACAGGAATATACTTAACACTACTGACCTCTACACTGAAAAACGGTTATGATGGTAAATTCCATATGATGTGGGGTTTTTTGGCCACCACTGGAAAATTTCTAAATTATTTTTTAAAATGGGGGAGGGGAGGGCTGGAAAAACACTCCACCTGGTTCAAAGCTGCCGTCTGTGTTCTGTCTTCCAACTGTGGGCGCAGGTCCAGCATCCACAGGCTACGGAGAGAGGACCCTCCCCTCTCTCTCTAGCACTGGTTTAGCTCCCTTTACTACATTCCCCGGAGTCCCTTTATATTAGAAATATCAGGCATAATCAAAAGGTTACATACAGGGCTTCCCTGGTGGCGCAGTGGTTAAGAATCCACCTGCCAATGCAGGGGACACGGATTTGAGCCCTGGTCTGGGAAGATCCCACATGCCGCGGAGCAACTAAGCCCGTGTGCCACAACTACTGAGCCTGCGCTCTAGAGCCTGCGAGCCATAACTACTGAGCCCATGTGCCACAACTCCTGAAGCCTGCGCGCCTAGAGCCCATGCTCTGCAACAAGAGAAACCACTGCAGTGAGAAGCCCGCGCACCGCAACGAAGAGTAGCCCCCGCTCGCCGCAACTAGAGAAAGCCCGCGTGCAGCAACAAAGACCCAACGCAGCCAAAAATAAAAATTAATTAATTATTTTAAAAGTTACATACAAATTGCTTTAGCAGAATTTCTCCTCAGATAGTGCCTCTCAAATCACTGGTGGCTGTTTTAGGACTTTTCATTTCTATTAGAATATTACACCGGACTCCACAGGGCCGACAGGCTGGGTAGTGCAGTGAGGTTCATGCCTATGAATGTGGCTTGGTGGGGCTCTGCACGGGGAAGTCTTCATTGAATTGATGCCGACACTGGGGGGTGTGAAGTCCTGAACAGCTACGCTACAGGGCTGAGCGAGCCCACAGGTGAAGAACACCGTCAGGGACCCGAGCTAAGTGATTCCATCCATTGCCAGTTGTGTGGCCTTGAGCAAGTTACTTAACCTCTGGGTACCAGATCCTTTATGTCTGTAAAATGGGAATAATAATGGTACCTCCCTGAGAGATTAAGACAGTACCTGGCTCTGTAAGTGTGCACTGCTATTATCGTTGTTGTTGTTATTAGGCAGTAAGCTAATTTTAAAAGTGTGATTCTGTTCATGTACTGTATTAGTCTGCTCAGGCTGCCATAACAAAATACTACAGACTGGGTGGCTTCAACCCAGACAACAGAGATTTCTCACCGTTCTGGACGCTGAGAAGTCCAAGATCAAGGTGCCAGCACACTCAGCAACCACAAACAGACATGGTTCCACAGAGCCCAACCATTAAAAACAAACAAACCCAATTACTAAAAACATGCACAACAGTGATAAGTTCATTTAGGGGGTTTCTGTAAACCAACGTACTCAGCACGTGCTTCATAACACCGCCTCAGAACTATCCAGTATTATTAGATTGTATTCAGAATTGTATGATGGCTATGACAGAACACTAAGATCACACAGAAATCAACGATCAGGTCAGAAACCAATCAATTAGTATCAACAAGAAAGTTTCTATATTTATGGACAATGGCTCATTCCAGGACACAAATAAACATAACTTCTCCCTAAATACTTCAGCCCCCAAACCCATCTCCCCCTCCCACTCTGAAACCAAGACAAAAATCTACCGAGAGCACTGTTATTGCCATCAAAGTTAAGACAGACCCAAAAATGTATGATCTATTTTTTTACTACTCAATGACGGGCGTGGGAGGAAATCTACTGATAGTTACGTATGTTTACCTATCCTCTCAATAAAATAATACAACTTCTTTTGTTTCATGTCATTAGAGTTGAAAGATGTGACTACTCCTTGGCTCAGGAAAGGCATTATTATAAATCCAGGTTTTTTAAAAAAATATTAAAGGAAAGTAGAGAAGTTGGAAATGTTTCAGAGCATTTTGGTCAGATATGCACAGATGGGCTTAGTGGAACTTCCCAGTCAATTTTCTGTCTCCAAATGAGGCTGTTTTGTTACAGATATACTTTCAAAGACATGCTACACAATCCTTGAGCTACATCTTTGGCTACTTCTATTCTCATTCCTTTCTTCATTCCCTGTCAACATTCCTAACGTAAAAGCAACGTATTTCAGGTTTAACCTTATGCAAAAAAATACTCTGTGAAATTTTTCACATTATTCCAGTCATAACTAATACAATTTCACTTCTTCAGGTTTCACTAGGCAAAGCATTATTAATTAAATGTGAAGATTTTTTTCTAGATGTTTGGTATTCCATGACACTGAAGTGCTATGTTTGCTCTTTGAGCATTTAAAAATATTTGAGATTTCAGCAAGTGGTTTTTGTTTTTTAAATCAGCAAATTGGCATAGATAGGAAAAAGTCAGAATGCTAATAACGAATCTATCTCATAGTACGTGTTCTACCAATTTGTAAGCTGAGCAGCCTCTTTTCCATCTACAGATCCCAAAACAAGGAAGAAGAGTTAAACATTTGATTTTAAACATACTCTGGCCTGTCTTTTAGATGTGACACTTAGGCATACTTGCATCGTTCTCTGAGGAGAAAGGCAGAATTAGAAGAATCAGCCACTGGGTGAAAATTCAAGAATAGGAATGACTGAATTTCCCAAAGGACAAGAGTACACATGCTTTTACCATTTCGAACTATATCCAATAGATCTAACGACAAAACTCTGAGAAACAGAGGCACTGACAAAAAATCTACCTTTTATTGCTGAGGCCATTATTTTCAAAGCAACATCATTTACTCAGTTAATTTGCTTAGCATTTAGCAAATCTTTCTACTACACAATCCAAACATAAACATTAGTGGATGCCGTGTCAGAATTAAAGCTTGCAAATCAGTGAAATCCAAATTAATGAGCTTTTATTGTAGGAGAAAACTGTCCATTGTGTGAGTATCAGTACTCCCCCCATGCCCTTAAAAAACCTTTGAGTAATAACAGATTACAAAACTTTTCAGTAAGGATAACGGCTGCTAATTTTAAACTCGTATATATATACATATTTTTTATGAAAACGCAAAATATGTTCCTTGCATCAGAGTTTCCCAAAGTAGAGCCCGCAGAAACACCTCCTGGAGAACTTCTGAAAACAGATTCCCGGGCCCCACCTACACAGATTCTGATCCTATGGGTCTGGAATGGAGCCCAAGAATCTGCATTTCTTTCTAACCAGCTCCCGGTAACCCAGGTGCTGTCGGTGCATGGATCAAAGTTTGAGTACCACTGCCTTAGACGCTCTCTATTTTTTGTATGTAGTTCAACTGTCCAGGAGATCGAAAGCCAGGCTGTTTTGAAAAAGAGTGGCACACTACAGCAGAAAGAACAGAGGGGTTCTTTGGACTTGGACAATGTGATGGTTAATTTCATGTGTCAACTTTCTGGGCAATGGAGTGCCCAGATATTTGGTAACACATTATTCTAGATGTGCCCGTGAGGATGTTTTAAAATAAGATTAACATTTAAATGGTAGGCTGAGTAAAGCAGGTTTGCCCTCCCTAACGTGGGTGGGCCTCGCTCAATCAGTTGAGGGCCTGAACAGAACAAAAAGTCTGCCTCCCCGCAAAGAAGAGGAAATTCCCCGTGCCTGACTGCCTTCGGATGGGGGCATCGGCGTTTTTCCTGACGTCAGCCTCAAATGGAAACATCAGCTCCTCCTGCGTATCAAGCCTGCCAACCCTCAGACTGGGGCTACACCATCACCTCTCCTGGGTTTCCAGCTTGCTAAACTCACCCTGCAGATCTCGGGACTTGTCAGCCTCTGTGATCGCGTGAGTGGAAAACCCAAGTTGTGAAAAATCACTGCGAATGGCAGCTTGACAAAAATTTTAAGGTCTCCAAAGCCAAATGTGGAAGCTATGGGAAAATAAATTCTAACGCCGTTAAGAAACAGGTATTTAAGTACATCAGAAAAAAGAATACTTCCTTCTCTGAAGGTCCAACAGCTAACATACACACCTGTGGGGATAGAACGCGTGCACACAGTGTCCTCGTCCACTTCACAGAACAACTGTTTGTTTCCTTGTTGCTGCTGCTCTAAGTCATTCCAAAGAAATGCTGAATTTCACTTCCCAGCGTACTTCACACCAGCCACCCTGAACAAACCCTACCACTGAAAACTACTACAATACTAGATACAACTTTAAAATAATCTTTTGAGCTGCACCGCTCATCTGGCCAGAAAGCGGAGCCTCCAGACAAAGAGAACAGGGGAACCCTAAGAGCTGGTCAGGGCCCCGAGAGCCGCCAGCGGAACGGGGTCCAGAGCAGGACGGCCCTCACCCATAGACGGAGACACCATCACCGGCAGTCCTCAGACCAGCTGGCCTGAGTGTTTCTGTCCCCAAGTGCAAAGGACCTGACGGAGGACAGAGGAGCAGAGGAAAGAGCATACAGGATCAATCATGAGAGTCCCAACCTAGCCATTCCCCTCAGAGGTGGGAGAAAGTCAGGTTCAGTGAGACTCCGAGTCCCGAGGTATCTGCCGTCTCCTTGCAGCACCCCCATTTCTACACAGAGGACGAGACCTCTAGATTCTTATTATTTACCACACTGGGGTGTTCTTAAAGGCCAAAGAGCTTAATTACTTAATGGCCAGAAAAACCCTTCAGAGCCCAGGCTTAACCTTTCCTGTATCCCCCCAGGGCTAACTACAGAAGAGTTGGGCTCAGGCTGTTACCAATTCCATGTCCTGACTTTGCCCAACAGGGTTCCTCCCCCACCCCACACAGACCGGTGCTGGCTACCCCGGAAGCTCGGGAGGCAAAGAGATGCCACAGCGTCCCCCGGCAGTGGGTCCGCCTCCATCATCATCCCGAAACACAGACGAACTGGACACGATGCCTTCGAGACTTGGTACCCGCGGCCCCCGCTCTCCTCAGTCTGTGCCTTGAAACACGTTGTGTGCCATCACTCTGCACCCTGGGTCTCACCCTTGGCCCTGGGGGGTGGGATTGCAGTAAGGAAGGTGAGGGAAATAAATGAGTAGGCTGTGTCTTCTGTGAAGATGGCCTTCTCTTCCAATGACTTCCTTTGTTAGAAACAGAAAAGGAGGGACTTCCCTGGTGGCACCGTGGATAAGACTCCACGCTCCCAATGCAGGGGGCCTGGGTTCAACCCCTGGTCAGGGAACTAGATCCCACATGCATGCCGCAACTAAGAGTTTGCATGCCACAACTAAGGAGCCTGCCTGCCACAGCTAAGGAGCCCATGTGCTGCAACGAAGGAGCTGGCGAACCACAACTAAGGAGCCCGTCTCCCGCAACTAAGACCCGGTGCAACCAAATAAATAACTAAATATTTAAAAAAAAGAAAGAAAGAAAGAAAAGGAGCCCAAACCCCAGAAAAGCAGCAGGGGAGGAAAGGTGAAAGAAAAATAACTAATGTGGAGAAAATTCATTTCTCAGGTAGCTGAAAACAAATACGCTCAGCTCACAGAAAGAAGAGTGTCAGTGACGAGGTGCAGTGCGAACTGGGGACACGCTGCCAAACATGACCTACGGGGCAGAAGCTACATAAAGAAACACCTCCGAGGACCCGGAGTCAGCAGCCACCACAGGGACTTTCCATGGTCCTCTGGCCTCTGCAGGCGGATGCTGCTTCAGAGATGTCAGACAGGGAGCAGCGCTATCCTGAAAGGAACGGGGAAGGGAGGGAATGGCAGACGGGGTAGGGGGCACCGGGGGCCTGCGCCCTAAAGTGGGGCCCCTGAGCTCTGTTCCAGAGACCAACCCAGAGGTGACGTTTTCCTCCGATGTAGAAATGAGCCAACGCCTTTGAGAACCCTGGAAACCAGAGATATTAAAACCAGATTGAGAGTCCCTCGTGTGCATCTCTCTCAAACCAAGAAGTACGTGTCCTGACTGCTCCTTCAGTCCCCATCCCTCCCTGAAGTAACATTCCTTGAGACGTCTACACAGAATCCGGGTAACTGAAAATACAACTGCTCGTTGGTTTTAAGGACCCAAGTGATGAGGGCTTACATTTTCAAATACGGCACAAAATGAATGTGTGTGTGTATATGTGTACATACATGCATACTTTTCTGAGAGTGTTTTCACGATTCTGAGAATTGCTGGGGGTAAATAAATATTACCAGACACATTTCCTCTGCTCAGCCTACCCCAGCCCCCACCCCCTCCTGTCTTTACCCACTCATCCCCACCCTCGGACCACTGTAAATATCCAATAAGACACTTCAGTGCAAATAAATGGACAGATACGAATTCTCCTTCTTTCATCAGAACCACCGTCTGGAACTAGACTGTTGATGCAGAACACTGGCAAAGTAGGTTGCAAGAACAGACAGAATTTAAAGTCAGGCTAGACAAAGACCATCCTAGGAAACTGTTCAGTCTATTGTGTAAATTAAGGTCACCAGAGGCAGAGGATGCTCTGACTACAAAAAGCTCTGGTCTACTGTACCAGGAAGGACAGGAAATGCGGCGAGGTACCCAGGATACCTGTGAGGAGGTGGGAAGACAAAAACATTAGTTCTTAAGTCAAAAAATCCACCATCTGGGCTTCCCTGGTGGCGCAGTGGTTGGGGGTCCGTCTGCCGATGCAGGGGACGCGGGTTCGTGCCCCGGTCCAGGAGGATCCCACATGCCGCGGAGCAGCTGGGCCCGTGGGCCGTGGCCGCTGCGCCTGCGCGTCCGCAGCCTGTGCTCCGCAACGGGAGAGGCCACGGCGGTGAGAGGCCCGCATACCGCAAAAAAAAAAACAAACAAACGAACAAACAAAAAAAATCCACCATCTACTTGACTGGCTCCAAGGTTTAGCTGCAATTTCACAGTTATTAATGAAATTTCAGTAATTATAGGACTAATATAGCAACTTCAATTTTCCCAAGCATCTACAGTATCCTCAGTGAATTGTTTTACTGACATTAAAAGCAGAGTTTATGAAAAATTTATATTTACATTGATTAGGCCATATCAATGTGTCCTAGCTGAAAATCACCCTGGGGTGTGTGGACAAACTACGTTGAAGCTGGTGTATCTTTAGCAGGAAAAGCAAGTGGAATGAGTGAATGACTAGGTATATGTTACTCATCTTTTTCCTTATGGTCTCAGAGTTTCCTGTATAACCCCAAAGCTATATAAATGGTTTACCAAATGTCTTCCTAACGTCTTGTTTATTTTTATGTTTAGAGCTAGACCTTTAATCCATCTCAAAGATTTCCTTGTATCCGGTATCAGATGAAAAAATTAATTTTTTCTTCCAAATCTATAGCTAAGTCAACCAGCACCATTTATTAATAAATAAACCACTCTTTTCCCACCAATTTAAATGCACTTTTACCATATATAATTTCCCAGATGTACTCAGGCTCTTGATTCTATTTCTGTGCCAGTACCTGCTGTTTTAATTATAGTGGCTCCAAAATTCTAGCAACTGAAACAGCAAGGCCCATTTTACATATTTCAAAAATGTCTGATGATTCTTAAACATTTCTTCTCCCACAGGAACTTAAAATCATTTTGCCTGCTTCCCCATTCCCCAAAGAAGAGCAGTGCTCTGACTGACAGGGTCTAACAGGTGTAAATGGCTTCAGAGGGGACTAGCGTTTCATGATGCCATCTTCCCATCCAGGAGTATGGCCTGTTCTTTCACTATTTTGATCTTGTTTTAAGTCCTGTAAAGTTTTACATTTTTCTTCCTATCAAGCATGTTCCCTCCTACTTAAACTTATTTGAGTATTTTTTTAGTCTTACAATTTTGAACTTTTTCCCATCTCTAAGTTGTTATTCCAAGGATGGAAAAAAAGCTATTGGTTTCTATATTTAAGTCATCCAAATCCACTTAATTTCAAAAGTACTTAAAGGATTATCTTGGGTTTTTAAGTATATGATGATAATCTCTGAAAACAAAAAATAATTTCACTTTTTTCCCAATCTCTTCAACTTCTCACTGTATAAGTTAACACCTTTAAAATATTATTAAATAATAGTGGTGAGAGAGGGCAATCATGTATTTTAATGGGAATAGCTATACTATTTTATCATTTAATTGAATGTTGCTGGATTTTGATAATCATTCTTCATCATATT
Source organism: Pseudorca crassidens (assembly GCF_039906515.1). Lineage (NCBI taxonomy): Eukaryota > Metazoa > Chordata > Mammalia > Artiodactyla > Delphinidae > Pseudorca > Pseudorca crassidens. Next base: position 13,013,058 of record NC_090313.1, read on the forward strand.
TAGGTAATTTCTATCTACTTCTATTTTAATCAGATATTAAAAATCATGGCTACAAACAACTAGAGACATTTTAAAACCTAAGGGTATTTTTTCTTTATTATTTTGAAAGACTCCCTAATGTTGAACCATCCTTGCATTCATGGAATAAACCTTAGTTGGGCTGACGTTTTAAAAAATACCCTACCTGGCTTTAATTTATTCATTAAATTAAAATAAATTTGGGGCTTCCCTGGTGGCGCAGTGGTTGAGAGTCCGCCTGCCGATGCAGGGGACACGGGTTCGTGCCCCGGTCCGGGAAGATCCCACATGCCACGGAGCGGCTGGGCCCGTGAGCCATGGCCGCTGAGCCTGCGCGTCCAGAGCCTGTGCTCCGCAACAAGAGAGGCCACAACAGTGAGAGGCCCATGTACCGCAAAAAAAAAAGATATTGTAAAAGACAAATGAGGCAGTAGCCTGGCTTGCGAGAACTCACGTCCCTGCTTTCTAACCATGGGGAGCTGCCCCAGTGACCTTTCAGTAAGCCCCCTGCTTGACTGTCATTAGCCAGAATCGATCATTCTGTTGCTTACAACCCAAAGACTTTTAATTGAGAAGATATAAAACAACTGTAGGAAATGCCATAGAATATTAACACTGTCGTCTGGTTGGATGATTTTTTTTTTGGCTGCAGCTTGCAGGATCTTAGTTCCCTGACCAGGGATTGAACCCAGGGCCACGGCAGTGAAAGTGCTGAGTCCTAACCACTGGACCGCCAGGGAATACCCAAGGTTGGATTTTTTTTTTTTTTTTTTTTTTTAAGTTTTCATGCATCTTCTCAATTTTCTACAACGCGCACAGATTGCTTTAGGGCTAAGTATTAAGGGACTTAAAGGGTTTGAGGGTTAATTTCTTTTAAAGATCAAATTGTTTCTCTGGTTTTCACTGAATCCCTTCATCTGTTCAAAGATGCCTAAACCTCTAATGTTCAAAGTCATCATGTTAACAAGCAATTGTTAAAATAAGCTATGATGACAGCTTCACGGATAATGACAATTTTCTCAATGATGCCCAAATCTCTTTTTTTGTGAGCCAGTGGCGGGGGGGGGGGGGCGGTTACCCAGTTCTCTAAGGCACATAAGAGGCAATGACTCACTGATCTCGTGACCCTGTGGAGGTCACAAAGAACCCACACCCACGCTCCTGGGCATGACCAGTAACTGTCACACAACCTGCTAGGAAATGTCATTAGACCATCACAACCTGGCTTTTAAATAATGCTTTCTGAGTAATTCCTTAAAACGCTCATATACTAAAACAATATATTCAATCTACTTTTTCTTTTTCCACTTCTCTAACCTAAAATGGGCAATACAGTAGAGATAAATGAGGCCTAGTAACCCAGGTGAGATACTTCAAGTCCCAGGGCTTTCCACAGTGTTGCCAGCATCCCCCTTCTATCATATGCTGTGCTGTGGCCTTACCCTCAAAGGAAAACACTTCTGAGATTACGCTACATGCCCTGTTGCTGCCGTCAGTTAATGGTATTTCGCGTGGTCATTCAGAGGCCTCAAGCTGTGAATAAAATACAAGTAGAAAGGATTTCGTGACAGGAGAATTTACCCAAATGCTCTACTTTGGGGACAAAAATTTAAAACTTCTTGTATCGATTTCCTGACTACAAATTTCTAAACGCTGCAACACAAGCAGAATAAATACCACTATGACTTGTTCCATCTTCACTGTCAGATGAAGCTCCACAAAGGAGGAGCAAATGTGGGCAGAAGGGCAAAGAATAGAAAATTTATCATTTGCAGGGAATTAATTAGAACAAGGTCCAAATGGTATGTCTTGGCAGCTCTGTGCTTAGAACGTCATCCGTTACTCAAAAACAGTATTTAATTGCAGATCTGCGTGCCAAGTGCAGCAAGAAGATGCTACTTGGCTTGCTGCCTTAAATATATGTTTTGTGTGCAATATTAAAAGATTCAGTTTCTGAGGTTATGAGAATCTTATTATTCAACTCGTCAACTCACATAGAAAGAGCTAGAAAATAAAGGATGCATAACACCTTTGGTAACTTGAGTATCATTCTGAAATTTTGTCTTTGCAAAGTGTTCTCAATCAATCGTTAGCCTAAGACCCAGCAAATCACGCCACGGGAGGTGAACTGACCCTTAGGATACAGGGATTTGCTGAAGGTACCACAAGTGGGTCAATGAACAGAAAAGGTCTATTAACTGTTTACCCCTCATATGTGCAGGAAACTCACTAGCTGCTGTGGAGGTCACAGAGAACCCCGCCCCAGCTTTAAAGGAATTTATCGTCTCTCTGGCAGGCATGAGCCATAAAACGATAACTAATGATATACAAACAGAAGATAAACACCAACACCAAACGACGCTGTGAATGCTAGTGAAACAAATGTTACCATGGATGCTTCAAAGTGTCTTCATCAGTCATCAGAGAAATGAGGTCACAGTACTTATAAGCTAGCATTTTAGTTTATTGGAATGAGTTTTTTCCTTCCTCCAAGTCTTTTTAGCCACAGATGAATCGACTTCCATATCCCCTGACACCTGCCTGATACACTGTCAGGATTCAACTGAAGCACAGTACATGGAAATGAAGGTCTAGACTAGTTTTCTCAAAGGCTAATATCAATTGTGGTTATCTTAACTAGTTTCCAATTCAAAAAATATATGGTTAAAAAAACACAAAATTTTCTATCTTAACCATTTTTAAGTGTTCAGTAGTGTTAAGTATACTCACATAGGTCCCCAGAAATTTTTCGTCTTGCAAAACTAAAACTATGTTGCCATTAAGCAACAACTCTCCATTCCCACCCCTCTCCCCAGCCACTGGCAATCACCATTCTACTTTCAGTCTCTATGAATTTGATGACTCCTGGGACCTCACGGAAGTAGATTCATACAGTATTTGTCTTTTTTGTGACTGGCTTAGTTCACTTAACATAATGTTCTCAATGCTCATCTATATTGTAGCATTTGACAGGATTTCCTCCCTTTTCAGACTGAACAATATTCCACAGTATGTATATACCATATATTATCCATTCATCCATCAACGCACATTTGGGTTGCTTCCATCTCCTGGCTATTGTGAATAACACTATTTAAAGACAGGTGTTCAAATATCTCTTCAAGATCCTGCTCTCATTTATTTGGGGTATATACTCAGAAGTGGAATTGCTGGATCACATGGTAATTCTAACGTTTCATTTTTTGAGGAAACGCCGTAATCTTTTCCATAGTGGCTGTCACTTTACATTCCCACCAACAAGGCACAAGGGTTTCAATTTCCTCGCATCCTGAATAGTTGTTGTATTCCGTGTGTGTGTGTGTGTGTGTGTGTGTGTGTGTGTATAGCAACCATACTAATGGGTGTGAGGTAATATCTCATGGTGGTGTTTTTTTTTTTTTTTTTTTTTTTTGGTACACGGGCCTCTCACTGTTGTGGCCTCTCCTGTTGCAGAGCACAGGCTCCGGACACGCAGGCTCAGCGGCCATGGCTCACGGGCCCAGCCGCTCCGCGGCATGTGGGATCTTCCCAGACCGGGGCACGAACCCGCGTCCCCACCATCGGCAGGCGGACTCTCAACCATTGCGCCACCAGGGAAGCCCTCTCATAGTGGTTTTGATTTGCATTTCTCTAATGATTAGTAATGCTCTTTGGCATAACTGCTCCAAGACAGAGGATGCTGGGAGAGCAGTGAAGGCTTATTTTTTCAACCTAGACCAATACATCAAAAGAATGGCTATTTCCCAGAATCAGAGTGAGTGATGTTGGGAGATACTACGCAGTGACTTTCAAGTCAGCACTCTCCCGTCGCTGATTCACAAAAAAATGCTGGAGAAGGAAGGAAAATTACTTCAAACCAACCCACTCCTACAGTTCGCTTGATTGAAACAGCCAAGATTTCCCATCTAATATGACGGCCCAGACTACAGTTCCCATTTTAATCATGCATGCACGTGATTTAAGGGAGTTTTATGTGATAAAGCTCTCCTCCACCTATTAGGGAAATGCCCCATTCTCCATCGCGACCCAAAGGAACCAGAGCAGAAAACTGGGTGCGCAAGTTGCACATCTAGAAGTCACAGCAGCAAACGGCCCACCCATTTCTCAAATGATGTTTCAGAAAAAAGCCAGACAATGAAAACTGCTGTATGTACAGGCTGGACTGGATCTCCCCAAAGTTCACATGCCGGAGTCCTAACTGCTCTACCCTCCCACCCAGTAGCCAGTGACCTTACTTGGAAGATGGGTCTTTGCAACTGATCGAGTTACGATGGGGTCACTGGGGTGGGCCCTAAACCAGTATGACTGTGGCCTTATAAAAGGGAGAAACTAGGGCAAACACACAGAAGGAGACGGCCAGGTGAAGATGATGACACAGACTGGTAGAGATATATCGACAAGCCAAAGAACAGCAAAGATGGCCAGCAACCCGCCAGAAGCTAGCAGGGAGGCATGGAAAAGATTCTCCCTCACAGCCTCAGAAGGAACCAACCCTGCCCACACCTCAGTCTCAGACTTCCAGCCTCCAAAGCTGTGAGTCAATCAATTTCTGTTGTTTAAGCTGCTCCCTCCCTGGTACTATGTTACAGCAGCCCTTGCAAACTGATACATTATATCTCACCAGATGTCAAACTGCATTGCTGAGTGATGGAGTAGCCTAGGAAAATGGACCACTAAAGCATCGCTTCAATGCCACTGTACAAAGTGTTGCCAGTAGGACTCTGAAACATCGCTGATCGGCTCCAGGGTTCACATGGGTACAGGGCACAGAGAAAAAGAGCTTAGTTTCATCTAGTACTTTGTGTACCATGAAACAGTGACCAAAAACAAAACCAACTGTCCAGGCCCCTTGGTCAAGCATTTTTGGAGCCAAGCAGAGGGCAAAAATAAGTTTGGAAGCTAAGCATTGCGACTTGTACCCACATAAATCTCTCTCTAAACAGCCCTGGGTTGGCAGGGTGCCTATGGGCTGCTGGAAATGGCTTGGATTCTGCTGAACCAGTTTTCTAGAGAAAATTAAAACTTTATTCACTAAGGCTGCCATGTACCTTTCAGGAGCTTCAAAAGAGAAGGCAGCCGTGGGCACTAAAAGAGGAAGCCCATCGGGGCTTCCCTGGTGGCGCAGTGGTCGAGAGTCCCCCTGCCAATGCAGGGGACACGGGTTCGTGCCCCGGTTCGGGAAGATCCCACATGCCGCAGAGCGGCTGGGCCCATGAGCCATGGCCGCTGAGCCTGCGCGTCCGGAGCCTGTGCTCCGCAACGGGAGAGGCCGCAACAGTGAGAGGCCCGCGTACTGCCAAAAAAAAAAAAAAAAAAAAAGAGGAAGCCCATCTTAGAGAAACTGCCCTTGGAAAGGAAAGGAAGGGGCGAAGGGGGCGGGGAAAGACAGGTTAACTTTGTCATTAGGGATTCGGAAAGTTCACAGGTAGCCAACACCAAGAGTTTGCTTGGAATGAAAGTTTTCCTCTGTGCTGTGAATAATGGGTGAGAGCTTAAACCAGGAGAGCCCTGAGCAGGGTGAGTCCAGGCACCTCATCACGTGGTCAGCAAACAGGACCTCTGATCACCCCCAATGCAACCTACCTGCATGGGTGAGCTGTTCAACACACCTGAAACCCAGTTAATAAAGGGAAGGAGCACTCCTTGGTGCTTATTACGAAACTAGACATTCCATTTAACAGCTCTAATAAAATATGTCACCGTGGTGCTTACAAAAATATCTAAATCGGGCAAAGGCATGATAGATGGCCGACAGCAGTATCTAAGTTTTGTTTCCACTCACAGATTCAGTATATGCTATAACTACTGCACCACCCTGTCTTTTTTTAAATCATCTGGATTCTAGTATTAAATTGTCTATAAATTAAATAAAAGCATGCCCATGAATGACAGAACTTATATGCGAATAGAAGGCATTTTTGTTGGCGCCTGCCATGGGAAGCAGTGTCCTGCGTGAGACGGAATGAAGGTTGGAGGGTCAGAGGAGAGGCTGCAAGGATGGAGACAAAGGCAGGGGAAGAGAGACGAGCCTAAGTTTTAGGAGACAGGAACTTGGGAGCCCATGCCTGGTGGCCTCGACTTCCTCTGTGAGGTGTAAGTCCTGGGCATCTCCCAAGAGATGGGGTGCCCTGGCCCTTGTCTCACGGCCCCACCAGCCGGCCTCTACAGACCGCTCACCTTAGGCTCCTCATTTGCGGGCCTCCGGTTCAGGGACAGGCGACGCCGACAGGGTACGGGTGGTCCACCACCCCTCCTCGGGTTCCCTCCTGGCCCTGGCAACGGCCATCGCTGCCGCTGGCCGGGCCCTCCTGCGTGGCCACAGCGTGACCCGCTTGAGACCCACTCCCTCTTCTTGCCCCTTTAGACTAAGCTTGTGTAGCCGCAGGAATGCGAAAGCTAACTGGAAGGGACTGGGAAGGTCTGTAACAGCCACCGTGGGAGCCAGGAAAGCAGTGGGGCACTCTGGCACAGTCACCGGGATGCTCTGAGGACCAGGGAAGATCTGAGTTTTGTAAATTTACAGTGGCAACAACCTCTGTTGTGATACATTTTTCCAACCACTCTTAACTGCCTTGGGTAGCAGCAGAGGAGAAAGGAACGGCAGCCGCCCCAGAATCACAGCAAAGCAAGGGAGAATCTGGGTGCCCTGGGAGAAGAGGGTCGAGGGAGGGGAGGGTCCTGCGAAGTTGAAGGGCAGATGTGATGGGAGGGGACAATACGGAGAGGCAGCTCAGCTAGGATTTGGAAAACCCACTCAATGCCAACACTGAAAAAACAGCACCAACACAGGGGCATGGACCTCCATAAAAACGTTTCCAGATATTTATTACTGGACATCTATCCCATTCAAGTGTCCCCCGGAACCTAGGAAGATCAGTCATGCATGCCTTTTATTTCCCGTTTCTGCTGTTCCTCGTTCAGGGATACATACTTGGAATCAGGAACTGAGGAATGCTTTGGGTTATACATCAGACAGCCTTACATACAATGAGCTTTAACTGTGTTTTTAAAAAATATACCAAGAAGGAAATCTTCCTACAAAATGTTCAGGGAGAACAAAGACTGCAGTGTTTTATTTTTAAAAGGCGTGTGTTAAGCGAAAGCCGTCTCGAGGCTCAGGGTAATACCGACGTTCTTTCCCCTTCGTTTCCCCACTGTTTAAATACGCTTTTGCTATGAGCTGAACTGGGGCCCCCTCCAACTCACAGGCTGAAGCGCTAAACCCCTGTACTTCAGAACGTGACCTTCTTTGGAAATAGGATCTTTACAGAGGTCATCAAGTTTAAATGAGGTCAGTAGGGTGGGCCCTAATCCTGTATGGCCACTCTCTTTACATTGGGCTGGCCAAAGATTTCGTTCAGGTTCTTCCATAACATCTCAGGAAAAACCCGAACGAACGTTTTGGCCAACCCAATAAAAAGGGTATATTTGGAGACAGACACCCAGATAGGGAAAAGGCCACGTAAAGATGGATGCAGAGATGCAGGGCACCCCAGAGACTGCCAGCAAATCCCCAGAAGCTAGGAGAGCACCACGGAACAGATTCTCCCTCAGAAGGATCCAATCCTGCCAACACCTTGGTCTTGGACTTCGGGCCTTCAGAACTCAGAGAGAATGGATTTCTGTCGTTGAACCTGCCCAGTTTGTGGTACCGTGTCGCGGCGGCCCTAAGAAACCAACACAGATTGTAACTGTGAAAAAGGCACTGTCTTGACACCCTAATAACTCCACAAGGGCTCTTGGGTCTCGCTTTTCAATGCTTTAGACACTCAGCCTTATATCTAGATCGAAGGTAATGGGAGCATTTGAGTTCTGTTTGCGGAAACACGTTCTGACAAATGACCATGGAAGATGACATGACAGCCAAACACACTTGATCAGTTCGCCTCATCAGTAAATGGCATCAGAATTAAAGGACAGGTAACACCCCCATTCCTAAGGATTCTGAACGTCGTCTAAAGGCACTGGGTGTCAACGCTTTCCCAGTCTGGCCCTCACTTACTTGCGGCAAGTTGCACAGAGTTGCTTCTGGATGACAAGGAAATTGAAACGCAGAGTAAATATAATCTTCCTAATGTAAGTGGAAAGCAAGCAATCAACCACCATTTGATACTTCCAGTTTGTACAATCTACGTAATCACTGTGAATCTCAGAGGTTCATTTATAGAATCACAGATTCTTCGTTGTGATTATAAACGAGGCAGTGCCTTTCACCAGCAAATTAGCAACGCGCCTTTCATGGCAACTAAAGGAAGGCATCATTTCCGGTACAACAGTTGTCACAGAAAGGCCAGTCGATGTCCCAGTCCTCCGTGGCAGCACGGAGCCACCCAGGTGTAAACGTAAGGTCTGTGCTCCCCACTCTTTGGGTGCTGCCCTCCCACACGCTGCAAGTCCTCTCAAATTCCACCTCCTTCCTTTCTCCTGCGTCTGTCACCTCCCCAGCATCCCATCTGGGGCCCTTAACAGTCACCACCGTGTGTCACTGGTCTTTCCTCCTGCAGGCTCAGCCCTCTTAACCCATCCTACCCACTAAAGAGTATCTATCACTGGCATCTGTCTCACGGACCAGCACGACTGATGTGGTAGGTTGTTGGACTCTCTATGGGCTCCCCAAGGCCCTGAAGCCCATCTAATGGCATGGGGAGAGCGGGGCTTAAGTATAGAGAGGGGCTGGGCCAGGACCCTGGCTCTACGACCTAGATCAAGCCCTTTCTGCCCTCTACGCCTCACTGGGGTCATTCATGCCGACCTCATAGATTCACTGATCAGCCATAAGTGAAAGAACGTTAAGTACAGATGTAGCACAAAGTCCGGCACACAGCAAGGGTTTTCTTAAAGGGTGGCCATTATTTTTGTTCATTTTCTTATCAGCAACACCTTGCCGTGCGTGTCCATAAATATTCGTGGGACTCATATCGTGTTTGCAAGATCACATTCCATAAAATAATACCAGCGCTCTGGAATTCTATTGTGGGTATCAAGTCTAGCTTCCTGTTTATATAAATGAGGAAGGAGAAACCTATAAGGCTCCTGGCTCACAGTTATCAAGTTTGACTTTTAGTATTGCTTTCACACGATCATTTTCTCTACAGATCCCAAACTGATTAAATCATTCCAATATATTTCTTAGGAGTTAAAGCTATGATTTCCAACTCCAATGTTCGAATTCAGGAAAGACAGCAAATAAGCGAATCATAAAAAATAAAATAGCAGATCATTTAAACATCAGTCTGATTTGTATGTTAATATGTTTCACATTCACATTCAAACACAGGGGTATCTAGCCAGCTAAATGCTTCCTTCAAAGGAGCCAGCAGAGAAGACCCGTCCTAGAGGGTCCTGAAACCCTCCGTCCACCACCTTGAAATCCTACAGCCAACCTGGGCCAGAGGGATGAGAGGTTCTCCTAGGAAAATCCTGACTCTAGGAAAACAGAGGCTTTGGACTAAGTAAATGAAGGAGACCAAGAATTCAGCAAAGCTGACATGCACATAAAATGTTTAAGCTACACGAACACCCCCTCGATGTTAAAGCTAAGGGAACTGAAGCTCCGAGGAGCTACAGACACGTCGGAAAAAGGGAGTGACTGTGCTGGTGAGAAGCTGAGACTTCATCACACCTGTCCAGGTGGCACTCCCTTCTTACAGACCTTCGAAAGCCACCTGGGCTCCTCATCTCTATCTCAGCAAAGACTCACGCGAGACTATATAGAAAGCTGGGGGGTGGGTAAAAAAAAAAGAGAATTACTCCACTTGACAAGTATGCTAGTTTTAAATTTTAAAGTGTTTTCATAGGCTTCTTTTCCATTTCACCCGTCCAAGAGCTCTACAATGCAAGCACAGTCTCAATTCTGCTAATGAACAAGAAGGAGAGCAAAGCTTAGTGTGAAAGGAAGAAAAAAAGACTAGCTTTTAAGGAGAAACTAATCGCATCCAGGACTCTGCGAGGTGTTTTCTCAGAAGGTATTTCACGTGAGCTTCACCTCAGCCCCGTGAGGTACGTGTTCCCTGGATTCGGAGACGAGGACGTGGGTTGAGAGTGGTCATCTTCTCACCCAGAGCCACCCAGCTAGTAAGCCTTGAAGCCCGGATGCGCGGCCCTGGACTTTCCCCTTTAACCACTCTGTTTTTATAATTCAGACAATTTATTATCTCCACTTAAGAGAGGGGAGGGGGTTTCCCTGGTGGCGCAGTGGTTGAGAGTCCGCCTGCCGATGCAGGGGACACGGGTTCGTACCCCGGTCCGGGAGGATCCCACATGCTGCGGAGGGGCTGGGCCCGTGAGCCATGGCCACTGAGCCTGCGCGTCTGGAGCCTGTGCTCCGCAACGGGAGAGGCCACAACAGTGAGAGGCCCGCGCACCGCAAAATAAATAAATAAATAAATAAAGAGGGGAGGAAAAAAGCAGCTTCTCAAACTCCCTACGTTTCCCCAGAATACTGGCCCACTTTAATGTCTGATACAGACATTCTCAATTACAGTTTATTCCTTTTATTTATTAGTTTCTACTGAGAGACTTTTCAGGGAGAAAATAGCAAACAGCTGTTACAGAATTCCTGCCATCACGTCAGAGCCTCAGAAATGACTTTGATCAAGGGTCTACGGTGGAGTTGAAAGGGGCACACAAACATTTCGGGCCAACATTTAAGTTCTACTCTCTGCTTCTAAGGAACTAGAAAGGAAGGCTAACAGTATTCCACTGAAATGAATTATGAAAAAAAATTTTTTTATCTATTAAAATAGCCCTTAAATTTAACATCATGAGACCAGACCCAGACGGACCATTTATCATTCAAGTTAAATAAAACACAGAAAGGACCATGCAACGCGGAGTGGACATGAATACTCTTTCAGAAACTCTGCTAATAATAGGAGCCAAAAACAACACTGATAAGGGGAAAGAAATATGGACTCATTTTTAAAAAGCTGAGTGAACTTGTGAAATTCCTTCCCCTCATTCTGGTTCAAACTGCAGCTGCTTAAGGGGCAGTTAACGGAGCTCTGGGCACACACATCTCCCTTCTGGTTTAAATAGTCAATTAAATTTTATTTAGGTCTCGGTATCACCACCATCACCTCTTAGTGCATTTTACGCAAAAGAAAAAAAAATAAAAGGACCCCTGAATGCACTCCTGCCTTCTAAGATCATATAATCCAATCAACTGCAAGGAGTAACCCCACTGCCAGGGACTTGCGATTCCAGGGGAACCGAGAAGCAGAGCACGTATTACAAAGGAAGATGTATTTCCCCCCAAGATCTTGGTTAAATGTACATTCCACCTCTTTGGGGAGAAAAAAAAAAACCAAGACATTTAGTGGCTTATCCAAAAAGGCATCGTCTCTAAGATGGCTGAAATAGAAATTAAAAAGGGAACAAAATCATTCAACATAAGACAAAGTCAGAAAAGGACCAGGCGTTTCTGTAGACACAGTGGCTGTGAGTGACACAAGGCCAGCTCCAAGCCATCAGCCTCAGCTTTTCCCGATGTAAACTGGGGGGGTCCCCAAAAGGACACGCAGAGCTTTTTAAAAAGACAAACTTCTGCTACGTCCTTTTTTCTGAGCGCAAGCCTATGAAGACAGTTTTCAAATTCTCTAACCATTTACGACCTTTTGCAGAACCACAAAGCACTTGGAAGAACAAGCCCTCGACTGACGTCAAGCCCAGGCTTCAGTGAAAATTAAAGAAATTAAACGACTGCTTCATTTCAAAATGTAAGAAAATGAAATAATGTTTATAATGTTTATAATAAATAAACATTTATAAATAAATGTTTAATCATTTATGGGCTGACCGTGTGAGACTCCAAATTAGGTCTGAGATAACACAGGCAGTTTTGCCCTCCTTAAATAAAAAAACCCTTTGCAGTCTTTTATTATGACGTGCAACCTAATCATTTTTCTTAAAAGTTTTAGATGTTTGTTTTCAACAAATTTGTTTGCTTCCTGCTAATAATGAGTTGTCCAGAAAATATTTGATTTCTTTCCATCTTCTACCTACAATTTTCAAGTGGCGTAAAGTTTGGCCCAATTTAGTTTAGTGAGATGTAGGTAAGTTACCCCACCTCCCACCAACACACACACACAAAATCCTAACGTTGCCTGATGCTCCGTAAGCAACATATTGTATACCATCCGCTTATTCACCCCGACCACACTGCTTTAAAGAGCACTTACTAGTTACACAGTAACTACTATCTCTGAGGAGTCTTTTAGAATTTTGTGGGTTTTTTAAGATTAAAAATCCCTTTTCTGAAAGAGTTTACCATCTGCCTGGGGGATTAACAAATACAGTCATGAAAAGGTAATTCATCAACAAAGATGTCAACACAAGGTGCTGACTTCCAAAAAAAGAAAGGGAGAAAAAAAAGCCTGTAGTATCATCTGGACCAAACACCTCATTTTGCAAATAAGGAAACCAAGTCACAGCAGGGTTTATAAGGGAACTAATTAGGGAGAGAAGCAAGATTAAAGCCTGTGACTCAAAGTCTAATTAGAGGTACACATAGCAAGTACTATAAGAAGAGAGAGATGGCCCCCAGCAAGAGCTATGGGGGGGCTTGGACGGTTGAGGTGATCTTGATAAATTTGTTAGTGGATGTTGGCCGGTGTTTAGAAATGGAAAAAGAACCAGAGCAGCCCCAAGATGAGGCTGTGGTGCCTCCCGTCTGGGAGGCTTGGAGGCAAGTTTGAAAAGATCCAATTGGGCAAGACAGTGGAAGCCCACAGATCTTACAAGAAGCGGCAGCTCGGGGTCGGGGAAGGCGGTTCCAATCCCAGTCCTATCCCAACTGTGGAAATGTGATGAAGTGACTCGAAGCACTCCCCAAGTGTTCCCTCATCTTACAGAGATGACGGCGCCAGCCACCTTTCATCACTTGCGAGAGGCAAATGATTGAACAGAGGTGTGGGCCGTCGGTCACAGGTTATGGCATCGGCTGGGTCCAGGCACTGCTGAGGTATAGAATCTGATGACAAACAAGAACAAAAGAGGCCGTGCCTCCACAGAGGTCCCACTCTACCTGCGGGAGGCCAAAAATAAGCACGTGAACAGGTAAGAGAATTTTCTGGCTTGAGATGCTAACGCACAGGATGAACCAACCGAGGACAGCAGTGGGGAATCACAACGAATAACAGCTCAGCCATCTGCAGCGGGCCCTCCAGGAAGGCCCCAGCTCTCTCCCAGCCTCCCCAGACGAAGAAATCCATACTTTATCCTCAGGCAGCTGGGAGCTGTAAAGGCTTCTGAGTAAAGCAACCGACAAGACACAAACACAGGGCGCGATGATTGTTACTCCCCGGGATGGCTGTGGCTGACACGGAGCACTCCGCACCTGCACCAGGCCACGCCCGCTCACTACGCAACAAAGGCCAGGCGTCTTCGCATCACCTGTGAGCATCTCTCCCAAGCGTTTTCACCAGGGCCGCTCAAAAGCAGCAGAACGTGGCTCCGTTTGATTTCCTCTGCTCTTCTCCACTCTTGCTAGGGTGGCCTTGCTAATGAAAACACATAAACTGAATAAACACTTGGGGAAGGCGCCATCTGTTCACCCTACAAACGTCAGCAGGAAGAGCATTTGTTTACCAGCGGGGTCATGAGTGAGGACAGGACACATCAAACCTTCTCAGGAACCTTCCAGGGGGGTGGGAGTGGAGCGAGTCATTTAACCCTTTCAGACCCACACAAGTCACCTCGATTTATCATCTCTGGTTGGAAGAGAAGGCTGCATATATCACAAACCACAGGCTGGGGCTTATCCGCACAGCCTTTTCCACATAAAGATGATAAAACGCCCCGTAAGAATTTCCTATAAATATTACTTTTGAACTTTCAACGCTGTAGAGGAAATAGCTAAAAAGACCGTCCAAGTTCATGAGCAAAGGTGACGGTAGAACGAGCCATGGCGTAGAGAAGTCTGATGCTCACTGCTCACGCTTTTCAAAGGATTCAACTCTTTAATAAGACCTCATTCAGGGCTGTAAGAAATGATGAAGACTGGTGTGGTTATCTGTGCCAGGAAGTGTTTAGGGAACATGCATTTTTAAATGATGACTTGGCCTTCGTCCATCCTCTAAAACAAAAGTCTTAGGAAAGGCCCAGGAAACTCAATCCCCCAAGGAAAGCTGTGGTTCATGGAAGAATGTCCCCCAAGGGAAACTGTAACGACTTCTGGCCAAGTGCCTGCTCGTGTGTGTGATGAATGTGAATTAACGAGGAGGACCCATCCTTGTGGGGTGCCCAACCTGAGGAGGGAGCACGTGTGGGCTAAGGGGACACTTCCAGGCTCAGACACTTGGCCTTGATGAATCCCCAGCAGAAAGTTCTGGAGCAAGGTTTAAAGCACTTATGGGGAGCTGGGTCTCTTGTGATCCTGTGTCCCTCCACTCCAATCCCAAGCACAGCGGCTGAGTCACCACAGCCAGCCTGATGCTTCCCAGCTGTGCAGAGACCTGGCTGATTCTGTTCTTAAAGACCACAAGGTAGCAATTTAGAATCAGCTTAGTCAATAAAAATGCTGATTGCTGCCTTTCTACAGGCAGTTATGGAAAACATCTGTTGCCCATGGGTTGCGAAGGAACATTCTAACTCAACGCCAGAAATAAAAATTAAACATGAATGGATGAGGCATGTGAAAAACTAACAATAGCATTAATTCTACTTGTAAGATTCAGTCTACTCCTAATATTCAGTCAGCAAACACTTAATGAGCACCTACTACATGCCAGGCGCTGTGCAAGGTGCTGGGGATGAGACAATAAGGTAAGGTCCCAGCCCCAAGAAGCCAACAGTGAAGCGGCAAATGCCCACTGGTACCACTAACCATATTATGGTCCAAGCTCTTAGTATGTGCCAAGAGCTGTTCCTTTATTTGTATCAACTCTTTTATTCTCATAAAATGAGGTAGGGTTTTTGATTAGCCTCATTTTACAGAGGAGAAAACTGAGATACAGAGAGATTAAGTACCTTGCCCAAGGTGATTAATGTGTCAGTAGATGAAGCTGGGATTTGAATCTCAGGGGTCCAGCTCCACCCTGACAGATGTATGAGCAAAGAAGTCTGAAATGGGGGAAGAAAACAGCCACTGCCTCCAGAAGTTGGCATCTGGGTAAAACAGACAGGACCTCTAAGGATGCACAGGAGTTTATGTGGGAAGGGGGTGGTATGAGAAACCTTCCAGGCAGAGGAGTTACAAATGCAAAGCACAGACAACAGAAATTATCAAGTAAAATCTTTTTTAAAAGACGCAAACACACTTCTATTCCTATTTCTCAGGCAGGGAGTTCCTATATAGTTCCTAGCTAAGTAGTAGCTAGGACCAGAGTTTTGACATCCTTTGGTTCAGGGAAACAAGAACTGCAAGTGAATACAGTACAATGCTTCCTGTAGCTCATGCACACAACAGCAGCATTTGCTGGCCCTCGGTCCAAACCACACACGGGAACACCAATGTAAATTGATACAGCCACTATGCAGAACAGTATGGAGGTTCCTTAAAAAACTAAAAATAGAAATACCATATGACCCAGCAATCCCACTACTGGGCATATACCCTGAGAAAACCATAATTCAAAAACAGTCATGTACCAAAATGTTCATTGCAGCTCTATTTACAATAGCCAGGACATGGAAGCAACCTAAGTGTCCATCATCGGATGAATGGATCAAGAAGATGTGGCACATATATACAATGGAATATTACTCAGCCATAAAAAGAAATGAAATTGAGTTATTTGTAGTGAGGTGGACGGAACTAAAGTCTCATACAGAGTGAAGTAAGTCAGAAAGAGAAAAACAAATACTGTATGCTAACACACATATATGGAATCTAAGAAAAAAAAGGTCATGAAGTACCTAGGGGTAAGATGGGAATAAAGACACAGACCTACTAGAGAATGGACTTGAGGACATGGGGAGGGGGAAGGGTAAGCTGGGATGAAGTGAGAGAGTGGCATGGACATATATACACTACCAAACGTAAAATAAGATAGCTAGTGGGAAGCAGCCACGTAGCACAGGGAGATCAGCTCGGTGCTCTGTGACCACCTAGAAGGGTGGGATAGGGAGGGTGGGAGGGAGACGCAAGAGGGAGGAGATATGGGGATGTATGTATATGTATAGCTGATTCACTTTGTTATACAGCAGAAACTAACACACCGTTGTAAAGCAATTATACTCCAATAAAGATGATAAAAAAAGAAAAAAAAAAAAGAATGCGTTGCTGGAGACTTGGGCTCAGAAGTCCTTAGCAGTACCAAAGAGGAAACACTGAAATGAAATACCTCACCAAACCAGTCTGGCAATGAAGAGAAAGGAGGCAGGGTGCGGGAGGGATGTGGGGTGCGGCGCGGGGAGGAGAGGAGGCTGGGACATGTTGCAGAAGGCCGGACTCTACCAGGCTGGCAGGTGTGCCCCTCAATCTATTTTTACAATTTCAGCAGATTAGCAACGGCTTTGTGCCTCAGAATATGAAGAAGTTCAAGTCCTTAAAGAGACAGGAATTCCACAAGTAAATTAGAAAGATACAAAGGTGGTTTGCAATGTGCAATAAATTGGCAGGTTTAAACATAGCTTTTCTGAGGTTTATCTTCCCTGAGACACTTAATGGTAATTCACACCCTCTGAACAACATTCTTTGAAATGAATATGACTTAGTGAATCATATTACATAAACCATTAAACGATGAGATGCAGACGTGAATGCCAACTGTTAAGTTTTAGTTGCTCTAGCCATCGGGAATAATTGATGGATCGTCTCCACTTTAAAAACGGGTTATGTTCCCAAAGTTCGCTTACAGTTTGGCTGTTTGGAATTCAAGAGTTACTTCCTTCCTCCCCCCACACACAAGTCATGTGAGATGTGGGTGTAGTACCCAAGGGAGAACACAGAAAACAGGCAGAGTGCACTGTGAATTCTCCGGATGCTAATTCATTCTTGAGGAGACTGCAGTCAGAGTTCTACAGAGGTGGACACACACGTCCGCACTCTCCCTGCCACGGGAACAAACCCTGCATCTGCACATAACTAACTGGTGGTGGTTCCCGAACCACTAGCAGTGGTCAGATTACAGGAGGAGGCTGGAGAGAAGGATGAGAGAGGGCAAGGGGCCATGAGGCAGGGGCTCTGAGGAAGACACCAGAACCACGGGGGCATGCAGCTCTAGCTGATGGACAAGGCCAAGGCTGCCGTTCCTCCTTCTCTGCCCGGCTCCTGGACACCCCACTCTGGTCCGCCCCTGGGATGGGGCCTCTTCCCTTCTAGGGCTGCCACACTGGGGGCTGGGATCAGGGTTCTTCTGCACCCCGACTCCCCACCCACAAACATGCTCGGCAACTTCTCTGATGTCGGAACACCCATTCAGGTCTTTGATGGTTTTCTCGGAACTTTCCTGCCAGTAACCTAGGGAAACGGAGTGCTCACACACATGCATCGACGTTGAGAGGAACTGCTTGTAACGAGCAAATTAAACGGAGACGCAGACCACAGTTCCCTCCAATTCAAATATCTAAGTAATACATACGTAGGCATGTACACACAGATATCTACTGGAATATGGAAAATCAGAGTAAAATTCAAATGACACACCCACTGATATCACTGGGCACGGTCCGCGCATAAATCCAAAAACTGACAGCTCGGAACCAGACGCTCCAGAGGAGGACGGCGAGGGTGGGCAGGGAGCCGCTGAACACACAGACCTGCCACCTCGCGTCACCTAAACGCAGGAATGACACGAGCCTCCCCGTGCCGAAGGCTGCCCCCGACTTACCGGAACTTCAAAGGCCTCCTGGGTGTCATCCAGCATCTGGATTCTGACGGACATGAGTTTTCCTGAAGGCGTCGGGGGAGGCTTCTGTCCATGTTCCAAGGTACTGATCCCCGAATTCTCCGCTGCCCCCAGTCTCGATCCTGGAGTTGGCCTCTGCTCTATTTCTCCCATGATGAGAGCAGATTATATGATGCCTGCAGGAAGCAGAGAGAAGAAAAATACATCAGGAGACTCACTGAGACCACCTTAGTAACATTGGTCGCCTTCTGCTGGTCACTGTGGCCACGTCCCCGAAGCACAAGATGGCCAGTTCCCACCCCCCGCGCAGGAATCACACGAGCTGATAAGTGTTCGGCTCATTCACACACAGCGTCACCTTTAGCCACTCAAGGCATGCAAATATTTGTGCATATTTTATCCTTCTGCATACTTTTTTTTTTTTTTTTGCAGTACGCGGGCCTCTCACTGTCGTGGCCCCTCCCGCTGCGGAGCACAGGCTCCGGACGTGCAGGCTCAGCGGCCATGGCTCACGGGCCCAGCCGCTCCGCAGCATGTGGGATCTTCCCGAACCGGGGCACGGACCCGTGTCCCCTGCATCGGCAGGCTGACCCTCAACCACTGTGCCACCAGGGAAGCCCCATCCTTCTGCATACGTTTACATAGTTTATCCTTTTCTAGTTTTACAGTCAGCTCTTAATACGCTAGATTCAGTTGTGTTCTACGTATTCTTAGTTAGGGTCTACCATGAGCTAGGCACCATTTTTCACACACTTGCGGTCTGCTGGGAAGATAATGAGCAGTGCCTAACGCATATCATTAACATCCATTAGTTTACCTTTTATGGATCATGGAACATACCAAGTAATGTGGGCGTTATCGAGATAAATAGATAAAACGGATCTTGTAGCTCCCGAGTTTATAATCTGGTTGAGGAAACGAAACACACGCTCACACAAACCCAGGTGACGTCAGGTAGGGTCTTTTCTCTCGAGTTCTTCTTTTCCTCCTAATTAATTTTTTTGCTGCCACCCTCCCGCAGTCGTTCCCCCTCTCCCAGGAAACCATTCTACATATTACAGTATTGACAAAGTTATCTTCTCCATCATGCAGAAGGTAGGAACTGAACTCCACTGAGTCTCAAATGTTGGGTAATGCTTGGAAGGAGACAGGAACACACAAGGAGAAGGAATTCCAGGGAAGTAGAACAGCATCAAGAAAGCTATGGGACAGAAATCAGGTGGCATTTAGGAAGACAACTGAGAATCAATGCTGCAGAGTTCAAGATGCATTTGGAAACTAGGTTGGAATCAGACCACAAAGGACATCAAAGGCCTAGCTGAGAGAGATGGTCTTCACCCTGTAGGGAGTCACTGAATAAGAATAATGACACAACGAAAGTAGAACTTGAGAAAAATGAATGTGAAGATGATCTATACTAATGCGCCAGAAAAAGAGACGGGCTGGCAGGGGCTGGGGGAGTCCAGTTACAGAGCTAAGGCAACAATTTGAGCTCGAGGGGATCAGCTTGAACAGTGGCGACGGAAATAAAAAGATGATGCTATAAAACCCACTTTTATGGAAAAATTAACCCGGTGTTGTAAATGGTTAGCTACTGAGAAGAAGGAGATTAAAGTATAACAGTGACCAGAAAGTTTTAAATCAGGGCAGAAGTGAAGAAGTGGGAGGGGAAGGTGTGTGTGTGACTGGGGACACACTGAAGGCTTTAAAAGGATATCCAGCAGGCTGTGGGGGAGGTGGAGCTGGATTTGGGCTTTGGGTTCAGAGTCCATCTCGCTGTAGAAGTGAAAGCCAGGGTGAGGGTGAATGTGAAAGGGGTGGGGGGGAGACAGGGCAATGAAAAAGCAAAAAGAACAAACATGCCCAGCCATGGGGGTTGTTATGGACTGAACTGTGTCCCCCCAAATTCTTACCTTGGAGCACTAACCCCATGTAACTCAGAATGTATCGGCATTTGGAGACAGGGTCTTAAAAGAGGTGACCAATTTAAAACAGTGATTAAGATGGGCCCTAATCCAATCTGACTGGTGTCCTTATAAGAGGAGCAAATTTGCACACACACAGAGACACCAGGCATGCACAGAGGAAAAGCCATGTGAGGACACAGGGAGAAGGTGGCCATCTGCAAGCCGAGGAGAGATGCCTCAGGAGAAACCAACCCTGCCAACACCTTGATCTAAACTTCCGACCTCCAGAACTGTGAGAAAATAAACCTCTGTTAAGACACCCGGCCTGTGGGACTTTGTTATGGCAGTAAATTCACACAAGGGCCGAGGGAGGAGAGGCAGAGAAAGAATGACCCTTTGTCTCAGTGACAAAGAAAGTCACAGAAGGGGCACTCAAGGGTCACCTGTGGTGTGAGGTATAGACCTCAGGGCTGCATCTTAGGAGCCACCCTTCAGCTCTTTGCTTCAGGAAAAAACATCCAGTTTGTCAGCCTCATTGTGTAGGTTCTTCTTGACCAAGGCTCTTCCTTCTCCTGAAGGGTCAGTCAGGTTCCTTCCCAGAAGTTTCCCACCGAATTCCATATGGGAACCTCCCCTTCCTCTCAGTGAAACCTCGAACATTCTCCCTGTGACACAGAGGGCTGGCCCTGAGGTCAGTAGAGTAGAAACTATGGAGTCACCTCGATAAGATGGGTCATTGGATCAAACCACCCTGGCCTGAAAAGACACACCCTTTGACTGAAAAGGGAGAGGGCCTGACCACCACCCAGGAAACACCATTTACTACTTATTTCTCCCACACTCATTTTCCCCACCAACTTTCCACCAACGTCTGTAAGAGATTATTTTTCGTCCCTATGCAATCCTTTGAGATTGGACTTCTGTGTCACCATGCTAGTTAAGGACCAGCCTTTTGAGAACTACTACTCCTTTCTTGAATGTCCATCTATGATTTCACAGGTCTGCTATACAAGTAAGTACCTTTCTGATTTCTCCCCCAAATAAGTTTTTTTTTTAAGAACCTAATTCCAATCTGTTCAATTATGTGATTATCTTTTGCTTAATCGTCTCTTGGTCTTAAGACACAACTAGACTTCGCTCATCTACAATGCTTTACACCGAAGTGAAAAACAGATCACCTACATTTGTTCAATGAATCATATGTGGCTGGTATAGATCTAATTAACTATGGCATCACTGTGTTTAAAATAATCTTCACAAACCAGGCAGAATTATTCCCCTATATGTTTTCTATTCATGGTCTCATGGTTAAAAATAAACACAAGCGCTAAAGAAAGCTTTGACATCAGTCCAGTTTGCCTTCCCCATTGCCAGCCTCCTCTTTGCACTCATTCCTACTTTGGTGTTGATCCCTCCCTGCCTCTGTAAACATCCTCCACTGCTCGCCTCCAACCCCACCTTCTGTTCCCCGCACTCCACCAGCATGGACAGGCCCTGTCCTCAATCACTGATGCTGGGCCTGACCACTTGGCCTCTTCTCGCTCTGAGTTGAGAGGGGTAGGTCCGGGCTGTGGCTCTGATGCCCATCCAGGGAGCCGACGGCAGGGAGGTCAGGGTTTATTCTCTCACGTCACCCCACCTTAAAGGTGCTCTAAACTCATTTTCTCTTTGTCCTACCTAAGCAAAGAGCAAGGCTCTCATCCTCGAAATGGAACCCTTTCTCTCCACGCTGGCCCAAGATCCCCAGAAGAACACTGTGATTTTTAACAGCTGGGCACTTAAAAATTAAATTGAGCCGGTGATTAACAGACATCTGGTACCTTAACTTCCTTTATCTCTTTTTAGTCTTCAAATGATCTCACGCCTGTATTTGTTCTACTTCTGGATATTAACATTTCAACAAAGCATGTCACACTTTTTGTTTTTATACTTGCAGGCAGATTGTTACTGTTCACGGAAAGTGCTGTTTAACTCCAACATAAATCCAGCCAAGAGTTTTGAGCGGAGCAGCCTAAGAATGTCAAGGGAATATCTGAGGAACGCTGTCAAGTCATGAATGGGTAACCATAACCGATGCTGGATAGCAAAATTGGTGAATCCAGTAATAAAACACAGCCTTCTACATCACATACCTAACAAACCTAAAAGCCTCCTGTGTATAAATAGCAATCCATGCTCTATTCCAACTTTACCTCCATCACTTCCTCCAACTTCTGAATTCCTTAAGAAAGAGTCAAGGTAAAAAAGATTAATATTTCTTTCCTTGTACCATGTTATTACTAACATGATCATTCCAGACCTAAAAGTAAAGAGCTGTTTGTGAAACTACCTTCTTCTTTAGCTCTATGTGAAAAGTTGGTTAAAAAGGAAATAATGACTACAACAAAAAAGCAGTGCAAACTTTAACTGGCAAAGAAAAGATAAAAAACTAGAATTGTCTTGTTATAGTCTCTTGGCTTAAAGACTTCCTCTTGGAATTCACGCAAAAGCAATAAGGAAAACACACACAAAAATGCTAACTCCATCTCAGAGGAACCTGGAACACATCTGTAGCTTTGAACCACGAAACATGAGAAAGAGTTGGCAAACTGCAGTGAAGGTCAGACAGAGAAGGAAAATTCTTGGAGAGCCCATGCCTGCCAGAGCCATGCTCCCCAAATAAGCAGGATATCCAGCAATAACTTTCTGAAAAGAAGGGCAACAGACACGCAGGTAGCACTAAGAGCTTCCCTGGATGCAGTGTGGTGGGAGAAATCAGGAAGCAGGAAAGGTCAAATTGAATGAGAAACCACACAGGTAAGACATATTAGCAGGAAGCAGTCTGGTGCCGAGGCAAAGTGAAAAAGAGAGACCCCACTAGGAACACAACCAGTCTCAGCAAGCTAGAGAAAAATAAGGGTTGAAAGGATTACACACACACACACACACACACACACACAACCTCAGGTCACAAGAATCCCCACTGGTATGGGACATGGCCCTGTCTCCTGCTCACGTGAAGCTCCTGTAAATAGCTAGTTCATAAAGAATTCATCTAATAACAAAAAAGGACCTTTACAAAGATGCTGCAAAAAGAGGAAAATGAAAATGAATGACAGATGAAAAACACCCACCAAAGCAATGTTATATGCAACAGATGAAAATTTTGCCCACACTGTCATAAATTAACAAAACAAAGAAATAACTGATTCTATCTACAAAAACAGAAGAGGATTTACAAGAGTTCAGGGAAGCATGAGAAGGAAATAAAGCATGAGGGCAGACCTCAGGGTGAAAAAAAAAGAATGAATAAAAACATCACTACTGGGACTTCCCTGGAGGTCCAGTGGTTAAGACTCCACACTTCCACCGCAGGGGGCATGGGTTCAATCTCTAGTTGCGGAACTAAGGTCCCGCATGCCGTGTGGCACAGCCACAAACAAAGTCACTACTATAGAATGAATGTTTGTGTCACCCCCAAATTCATACACTGAAACTTAATCCCGAATGTGATGGTATTTGGAGGCAGGGCCTTCCGGAGGTGATTGGATGGTGAGGGTGGAGCCCTCCTGAATGGGATTAGTGTCCTTATGAAAAGCATCCAGATAACTCTCTTGTCCCTTCCACCACGTGAGGAAAAGTAATACCACAAGACTGCCATCTATGAACCAGGAAGTGGGTCTAGACACCAAGTCCACTGGCCCTTGATCTTGGATTCTCCAGCCTCCAGGACTGTGAGAAATAAATTTGTTGTTTTCCTGTTTATGGTACTTTGTCTTAGTCCGTCTGGGCTGCTTTAACAATCATCAAATGGAAGCAGCTAAAAGGAAATACACACTGGTGAAAATATGAGAGTCTGGAGGGGAAAGATGGAGAAAAGCAAGCAAAAGATTTAGAACAGAAAAATGATAAATATGGAAAACAAAGAAATCCAACACACCCATAATAGGCGTCCCTAAACGAAAAAAAAAAAAAAAACCTCAATGGAACAAGAAAAACATTTTAAGGTATAATTCAGGAAGACATTTCAGGAATAAAAGATTCTCCATAATAAATGAACATATCATATCCCAGAAATAACTAAAATGATGAACACCTGGAAGTTTCCTGTGTCATCACTCATCTTCAAAAATTAAGAAGGAATTATTTGGGCATCAACGCAAGCAGTTCAAAAAAAACAAAGGAGGGGATAAAAGTTCAGACTCCACAGCAACATTTGTAACCGAGCAGGACCCTATGGGGCCTGCCTGGGACAGACTACTCCCCCATATCCTCTTCTGTAGCTCTTCTGTGAAGTACCCAGATAATAGTATCTCAGGCATCTTTGCTGAGTTTTTCAGTTGCTAAAAACCACCAACAAATGGAAGGAATTAACTACTTGGTGAGTGGCCCCCAGACCTAGTGGTGCCTAAGGACTGATAAAGTTAACCACCCTGTTACCTCACCATTAACCAATCAGAGAATTGTGCACAAGATGATCACATACCCTGCTACCCTCCTCCCTCATCTGGCCTTTAAAAGTGCTTTGCTGAAACCCTTTGGGAAGTTTGGGGGTTTGGGGGCATGAGCCACCCATTCTCCTTGCTCGGCCCTGCAATAAACCTTTCTCTGCTACAAACTCTGACGTTTCAGTTTATTTGGCCTTACTGTGTGTTGGGCACACAAACTTGCATTCGATAACACACGTTCAATGTTTAACTGACCAAACTATCTTCCAAGAAATAAAAGAATCAGAATCTAGCTGAATTTTCATTGAAACATTTAAAATAGTCAAGAACTCAAGCCCTTCTGGGAGAAGCTACTAAAGGATAAACAGCAAAACAAGAGGCTAAGTGGTAAAACAAGGAAAAACAATTATTGGTAAACTTTAAATCCATTTATACTGTAAGAGGAAGGCTAAAATCACTGTCATAGCTGCAGAATATTATAATTCCTGACAATGTAGAAATAATTAAAAAATTGGCAGGGGAAGGAGTTGAGATGGTGAGAGGCCTTAAGTTAACTGTTCCCATATGTTTTAAAACTGAAAATAAAAAGAGAATTTAAATCTCGAGAGATATACAAGTGGTTAATAAGCACATGAAAATATGTTCACCACTGTCCCTCACTAGGAAATGCAAATTACATCCACAATGAGATAATATTCCACACCCACTATAATGGACAGTAACAAGTGTTACCGAGAATGGGAAAAAAATGGAATTTCTCATACATTGCTGATGGCTGGTGGGAATACAAAAAGGTGCAGACTTTGGATAATATTGGGGAAGTTTCTTAAAAGTTAATCATAAATTTAGCATACAACCCAGCAACTGGGTTCCCCTGGTGACTGAGCTATTACACTCCTAGGTATCTCCCCAAGACAGAGGAGAATGTATGTCTTCACAAAGACTGTGTGTATGGAGATGTTTAGATATAAAAATAGTCAACAAGTGGAAATAATCCGAATGTTCATCACCCAGTGGGTAAACAAAATGTGGTATATCCATAGGAGGGAATATTATTACTCGTCATTAAAAGGAAATGAAATGCAGATACACGGTGCAACGTGGATGAGCCCCCAAAACATTTTGCCAAGTGAAAGAAGCCTGAGGCAAACGACTCCATGGCATAGGAGCCTACTTATATGAAAATATCCAGACAAAGCAAATCTAGAGAGACAGAAAGTTGTTGCTTTGGGTCGGGGTAGCAGCTGTGACTGACGGCAAAGGGCCTGAGGGATAGAGATCTTTTTGGAGGTGATAGAAACGTTCCAAAACTAGATTGTGGTGATGGTCACACAAGTCTGTAAATTTACTAAAATCCTTTGAACGGAAAACAGGCCAAAGGTATGATATGTAAATTATACATTAAATATACGATATGTAAGTGGACACACACATGAATATTCTTGGAAGGGCAGAGGGAGGAGAGCTGGCTCGAGACATGGCTGCAGACAGCGATGAGGAGGCTGAGAGGTGCTTTCCACTGCTCACTTTTGGGAACCTTTAATATTTTGTACCATTCAGACAAAAATTAAGACAATTTTAAAATTTTCATTTTTCTAAAAGGACAGATGCCTGCTATCCACCCCGTCCCCTTTAAAGCATGAAATCAACTAAGATGAAATCACAGTAAACAAGGGTGACAATTATCGTTCAAAACAGGCTGACGAGCAGAAGGTTGGCAAGAGGTCTTCCTTCCAGTTTTAAACGTAAGCCACTGAAAAATTCCAGGTTGAGAAAAATTCATAGGAAGTGAATAATTTACAGAAGCAGCAGCCCAAGAGGTAGATCTGTAGGAAGCTACGGGGCTGGGTCCTAGAGCCGCCGGAGCGCCCAGGGCCTCTCGCTGACGGTGGAGGGGCTGGCGTTTGCCAGTTTGGGGGGGGGGGGGTGGCGGGCGGGGACAATGACTGACCACGTGAGACTCCCAGGAGGGCAAAGGGCAAAGCATGTGTAACCTCCACCAGTGCCTGTTCACTCCAGCTTAGGTGCCAGGTGACAAAGCCACCTTGTGCTCCTGTCCCCGGGGAGCCACAGGCCAGGGAGGGGGAGACGCCCCAGAAAGGCGCGCGGCCCAGCAGCTGCTCCAGGACACAGGCGGCCACGGCTGGCCTTTCACAAGACTTAGATAAGGGGTTTTGAGAAAGTTCAAAAACAGCTATCCGGGCGGATAGATTTACTTCTTTCAAAAAAGTCTGTGAGCAGAAGGAGCGACTGCAGATCACCTGTTTTACATCAACCAGACACTTCAAACAGGCGAGGGTTTGTCAGGCCCGCTGGATCATTGGGGAGAAGGGGGACCAGGATATCAACTCTTGGGAAGTTGGGTGCCCCATTTCACCCACCACGGAAAAGAGAACTGAACTGTGGAAACCTGATAAAGAATATTTCTTCACTGTCTTTCCTCTCCAACCCTAGTGGGGAAAAAATTAACTAGGCTATCTTAAATCCCCCTAACAAATCTCTGCGAAGTACTTCAAGGACAACTCAGAGCAGAAGAGCGAGTCTCTCACTCGCAGAGGTTATTTCCAAAGTCTAGTTTTACCCACACCTTCTACTCAAAAACCTGAGTCTAATCAATAACAACATAAACGTGAAAATTCCCAGCCGCGCATTTCAATGACCTGCCCCGTTTTCTCTCCCTGTAAACAAACTGTTCAGCGTGGCTGCATTTTCCTATGTTGTGGCGGCTGCTGTTGCTTCTTCCTCCTAAAATATCCTCTTTACCGGCTCTAGTGTCTCCGACTCTAGAAAGCCTTCCCTGATCTACTCTTTGGGGCTGGGGGAGGGAAGCCTTACTTTCTTCTCCCTGGCATTTTGCTCGCATTGGGCTTATATTCCACTTGCTTTCCAGGTCTTTCTCCTCTTTTCCTGCACTGCGAGCTCAATTCCAAGCCCAGAGGGGCAGTGGGGGGGGGAGGGGGGGCGGGGCCTGGCTGCATTACCTGGGAGCATGACATGTTCCTCCTGTCATAGTGCGAGGGCCCGCCCGACTCGGGGGCTATGAGAACTTCAGGCAGTCACGTCTCCACTACAGAGCCATCCTCCTAGAAGACGCAGAGAAAACTGACCACCGCCTGCAGGGCTTCTTAAACTGTAGCTGCAAACGAGCCGCATCAGTACCACCTGGGAGCTCATTAGAAATGCAAATTCTCCGCCCCCGCGCAGGCCGGCTGAATCAGGGAGGGTGGGCCCGCATCTGGGTTTTAACAAGCCCCCCAGCAGCTCCTAGCTCAAGCTCCAGCCCGAGACCGCTGCCTCTTACGTCCAAGGGTCCCCATGAGGATCAGCTGAGGTAAGTAAATCCACCTGACACAAATCAAGCACTTACTCGACACCTTCACCGAGGAAAAAAACCACGTTTCACACACGCACCAGACTGATTCTTTCAACAGCTCTTGGCAAGAAAAAGTGGCATTCCTTTTCCCAGGACATTTTCATTTGTCTTCCAACCTTGTTCTAAAAACGACTTAAGACAACGCTTTTGTTTGCCTTTTCGCTGATTTGGTAGAACCTATGTCCTCCATGAAACAGGCAAGGACAAAAACATGCAGGATGGAGTCAGGAGTGAAAGGTATTGGGAAGAGAAGGCGCTTTCACTCCAATAGAAATAAAAAAACAGGAAACCAGAAAAAAAAATCTCCAATGATTCACATTTTCATCATGTCCATCTCTCCGTGATTCTGAGGGTACAAAATTAAATTTTAACTCCCCCTCCATTCTCTCCTCTAATTAAAAGGCCTGGGTAAATAAAATGGAAGGAGAAAGGTGGTCTTCTGGAAGATAAGAAACCAGCTGGCGGCGTCTCTCGGTTCCCACAGAACAACAGCGCTGCAGTGGAACCAGAGGCTGCATTTCCTAGGCTGTGGTCAAGCTCGCTCTACTTGACACACAGCAGCACTCTCATCCACTCACGACGGAAAGGCCTCTCTCTTTGTCACCAACTGACACTGGTCAGCCTTTCCAAATACCTGTGGAAAGCACCTAAGCCCTGTCTGACCCATAAGGAGGCTGCAGTCTATTACTGGATCTGCTTACTCAACATCCTTGAAAATAACAGACTGTTTAAAGTATACTGTCATTGAAATGTCACAGTAATTGGGATCATCGCCATTCACAAGCATTTTTAAGGACCTGTAATAATTCAGCGACTACGCTTAGCACTACGCAGCACACAAAGCAGGAACATGGCATCATACGGTTCGTCTTTATGGGACCTATCATCTCTCCAGCAGTAGAAAGCAGGTACTCAGTGATAACTGTTGAAGGCAACGTATTTATTTCTGACAATAGGTAGTATGTGAATTTTAAAAGCTACAGAGAATGCCGAGGAAGTCGCCCAGTCCTTGGGAAAAGGCTGTTTTAAGTAGCCCTGAGGGCAGATGGAAACGAAACCTATGGAAAATATACACAGGCTTGCTGGAGTTTCCTTTTGCATTCAGTAAGGAAGTGTCCACGCAGTGCCAGGAGCTGTGCACATGGTGGATACAGACCAACAGAGGTGAGAAAATAGTGAAAAGCAGAAAGGTGGGTGCGATGCAGGTTTCAGTCGGCCTGAAATAATAGGGCCAAAAAGCCACAGGAGGTGCATCTGATGGACCAGGGTGAGCCACTGTGGTTTTTAAGACAAGGTGAAACTATGCAGCTTTAAGAAAATAATTTGGCAGGGAATTCCCTGGCGGTCCAGTGGTTAGGACTTGGCGCTTTCACTGCCAAGGTCCTGGGTTCAATCCCTGGTCCGGGAACGAAGATCCCACGTGCCGTGGGGCAACTAAGCCCTGCGCTCTAGAGCCCGAGCGCCGCAACGGAGACCCAACGTGGCCAAATAAATAAATGAATATTTTTTAAAATAAATGGCAACATTGAAATGTGTCCTACATCCTGTGTAACATTCTACTGACATCTATTCTGGAGTGAGTAACGACAGTATTTCATACAACGTTTAGGGGAAAAAAAGGCATTTCCTAAAGCCTCCCAAAACCAATGAATCATAAATGACAGGGCTTCCCTTCAGGGTGGGAAAAGGAAAGCAATTTCTATCAAACCATTAAAGAATAGACTGTGAAATTCTCTCACCATTTGAATATTATTCGAGAAATACACTAGGCAATATTATTACAGGCCAAAGGATACAACAGAATACAACAGAGGTATGAAGGGCATCGCCTTCTGGAACACTTCCCCTAGAATTAATTATTAATTAAAATAATGAAATGTCAAGGAAGAGAAAAGAACATAATAAAAGAGGGAAACCCCTTGTGAAAAAAGAAGAATTTAAATGTCAGCCTGGTTAAAAAATAAGGTATTTAATTAAACAATGTTGTCCATTAATAAAATGAATGATGATGAATAGCACATTTTGCCATGGGTTGCTGGAAGGGAAAAGATTTCGATACCATCCATCAGATTGTCCATCAGGTTCTAATCCTAATTTTTGAAGTGTTTGAGTATACAGTAAAATTAACTTTCCTGGATTTTAAGCTTCTCATTCACAGAATATGGAAAAATATGTTATTATTTTAATTTAACCAACACTTATGTAGCCCTTTCTAGAGGAGAGTGGGCACTGTTCTATGAGCTGTGCAAATACTAATTTATTTAATCCTCACCTCCACCGTTAGGTGGATACTATTATTGACCCCTTTTACAGATGAGGAAACCAAGGCAAAGAGATTAAGTCAATTTTCCCACGGTCACCCAGCTAGTAAAGTGGCAGACGTGGGACCAGACTGCAGACAGGCTGGTCTTCACCGCTCACCATGGGCCCTCCTGGACAAGATAATCTCTAAATTGTCACCTTCTCCAATATTCAGTGACCTTACACCTTAGTCATTTTAGATGCAATCACAGTCTCCCCCAAGCTTCTCACCTTTTCCAGCACAGAGGTGCCAATCAAGCTACTAGGCTAATCACCCATGTAAGCTGCTAAGGACGCCAAAGGAGAAAATCCATCAAATAATCAAAATGCTTACTACTAATGCTTACTGAATGACTACTAGACCTATAAAGAGTGTAGTGGACTTTTTTTCTATCTTTTTTAAATTGAAGTATAATTGATTTATAATATATTAGTTTCAGGTATACAGCATAGTGATTCAGTATTTATATAGATTATATTGCCTTCAAAGTTATTACAAAATAATGCCAATAATTCCCTGTGCTGTACAATATATCCTTGTACCTTATTTTATACATAGTAGTTTATACCTCATTATCCCATACCCCTTTTTCCCCGCCCCTCTTCCCTCTCCCAACCGGTAACCACTAGTTTGTCCTCTATATCAGTGAGCCTTTTTCTGTTTTGTTATATTCAGCAGTTTGTTGTATATTTTAGATTCCACATATAAGGGATAACATACAGTATTTGTCTTTCTCTGACTTATTTCACTAAGCATCATATCCCTCCAGGACCATCCATGTTGTTTCAAATGGCAAATTTTCATTCTTTTTTATGGCTGAGTAGTATGCCATTGTGTGTGTGTGTGTGTGTGTGTGTGTGTGTGAGTGTGTGCGCGTGCATATACATATATATATATATATATATATATATATATATTCTTCATTCATCTGTTGATGAGCACTTAGGTTGCTTCCATATCTTGGTTATTATAAATAATGCTGCTATGAACATTGGAGTGCATGTATCTTTCTCAGTTAGTGTTCTCATTTTCTTTGAATATGTACTCAGGAGCGGAATTGCCGGGTCTTGTGGTAGTTCCATTTTTAGTTTTTTGAGGAACTTCCATACTATTCCACAGTGGCTGCACCAATTTACATTCCCACCAACAGTGTATGAGGGTTCCATTTTAGCCACAGCCTCATCAACATTTGTTATTTGTGGTCTTCTTAATGACAGCCATTCTGACAGGTGTGGGGTGATATCTCATCATGGTTTTGATTTGCATTTCTCTAATGATTAATGATATATGAGCATCTTATCATGTGCCCGTTGGTCATCTGTATGTCTTCCTTGGAAAAATTTCTATTCAGATCTTCTGCCCATTTTTTAACAGGGTAGTTTGGGTTTTTTGATATTAAATTGTATGAGCTGTTTGTATGTTTGGAATAT
The DNA here is from genome assembly GCF_039906515.1 of Pseudorca crassidens. Lineage (NCBI taxonomy): Eukaryota > Metazoa > Chordata > Mammalia > Artiodactyla > Delphinidae > Pseudorca > Pseudorca crassidens. The sequence continues at coordinate 13,044,304 of NC_090313.1, forward strand.
TAACCCCTTATCAGTCATATCATTTGCAAATATTTTCTCCCATTTAGTAGGTTGTCTTTTCATTTTGTCAATGGTTTTCTTTGCTACGCAAAAGCTTTTAAATTAATTAGGTCCTATTTGTTTTTGCTTTTGTTTCTTTTGGCTTAGAGACAGATCCAAAACATATTGTTATGATTTGTGTCAAAGAGTGCTCTGCCTATGTTCTCTTCTAGGAGTTTTATGGTTTCCAGTCTTACATTTAGGTCCTTAATCCATTGAGTCTACTTTTGTATACAGCGTGAGAAAATGTTCTAATTTCATTCTTTTACATGTAGCTGCCCAGTTTTCCCATGGTGTACTCTCTTTTTATGGTTCTAAATTATGCATTTTTTAACTGTCTTAAATAATTTCTCACTTCTATGAGCAAGGATTTTTCCAAGCATCTATTCATGCAATGGATTAGAGCATTTATGGAACACCCGTGAATTAATTAAGTTCTCAGGACTAAAGAACCTTGGAAAGGGCAGGCAAAGGCACCACCCTTAAAAGTGAAAACTGCCGAGCATCGAGGGAAACCGAGATCCACACAGCAGATGCTCCTGGGCCAAGTCAAAGAAAGCCCAAAGGGAAATTAAGATTACGCTTCCTCTCCCAAGGCAAACCCTCCGTTCCCATGGAACACACTGCTTAACAGAAACAGATACAAAACCAGACTGGATCCACGTGCCACGAAAGGGACACAGTGACAGGGAAGTGGGGCTGAGAAACGAGCTCCAGATCACTCTCCGGCTCAAAGGACAAGTTGCTTTGTGAAATGAGACATTAAAGCACAGCACTTCTGCTATTTCTGTTAACTGCTGAGGAACATAAGTTTTCACTCAAATTGTTTCGTCTTCTCACAAAGCACTTTCACCTAATAACACGTGCCATTCATTAAGTACTTATTTGCATTACTTTGCTCACTACTCACAATCCTACACGACTGACTGCTACACGGGGCTGGTACCTGCAGAAGCAAGTTTTATGGGGAGAAGCTGTGAAAAGCTGGAGAACTGAGAAGGGGAAACAAGAGGGCAAGAGAGCCCTTGGCTGAATGCCAGGCCCTGGTCCGACCCCTCACTTCCGGGCTCTCCCTCATCCACCTCATAGCCTAAAAGTAGGGGCCACCAGCTCCGTTTCCCAAATGGGGTGCCTGACGCTCACTCAGGTAGCAGCCAAAATCTAGAAGGCGTCAACGTTCTATAACTCACTCGAACAAGCCAATCACTAAAGAAATATAAGCCTACCCAGTACAATAAATAAGGACAGAAGTAACAATATCTGGACAGCAAGAAATGGCAAATTAAAAAATGCTTTTTAAAAATGTTATACTCCAGTTTTTCAAATAAAAACAAGTTTGCTGGAACACAAAAAATCCACCTATAACAGAAGTTCTATGTATATGGTATACATTCTCAGATCATAAAGCGTAAAATTCTTGAGAACAAAGCAAAATTCAACCAGTTATCTGCAAGCTCAAACACTGTTTTATGGAAAGACAATGAATGAAAGAAAAAAGATGTTAAGTTACGAAGAATATTTCTAACATTGAAAATATAAGTAAATGATGTTCTACCAAAGTCCCACTGAAAGGAAAATGGACTATTCTCTACCCCAATATAAGAAAGAAGAATGAACAGTCTTTATCTAAAGAATTTTGAAGCAGACGAGAGACTACAAAAGCAAACAAAGAATAAGTAAAAATTAAACAACAATAAAGTATATCATCTGTTACAGAAAACATGAAGAGACCAAAAAAAGGAGAAATCAGAAAATAATCATGGAATTTTCCTCTCCCCCAGCTCTACATAAATAAATAAGCCTGGGAAATTTTTCAAAACTTTCAACAGATAAACAATCTTTTCTTTTAAAAAAAATGTTATACTCCCAAACTCATTTTACTTGAGCCCAAGCAAAACATTTTAAAAGAAAGTTGCACTCAAAAATTCATAATAAAATCCTGTCTAAGTAACGAAAGACACAAAAAAGGATAGCTACTATAAATAAGTAGTACTTAAAATGGGAATTCTAAGATGGAATAACCCATGGAAAACTAGCCACTTCATTCATTATAATTCATTATAATCGGAAATAACAGTATCACTCATAGCAACTACCAGATATCAAAAAAGGCATTTGAAAATGGCAACTTTATTTTTATTAATACTCTTAAATTTATATAAGCACTGAATAGCAACTGGTAGTAGATATACCAAAACAGACTCAGGGGGGAGGTGAGATTAGAAATAATTTTTATTCTTCTTCTTTTAAGAAGGTCCAAAAGCCAACGTGAAATGGATCCCCGTGTGAAGCCGAAAGGAGAGTCAGGTTCTCAAGGACAAATGGCAGGGAACCTTTCGTGGCCAACAGGGAAAGGGAGAGGAGGTCTGTGTGCCTGTGAGGAATACCCCGAGGAGCTGCCCAGCGTATCCTCCAGAGCAGGTGTCAGTTCGAGAAAGGCCCCCAGTCATGACCAGGTGAGAGAGCTGGGCCTTCAGCGGGAGATGAAACCTAGGTCAAGTCAAGGGACGCACGGCTGCCCATTTGCAGAGGCTGCCGTGGACGCTGGACCCTATGGCTGGGTAAAAAGAAACCACAGATTTAAGCTCCAACTCCATGTGCTAAGGAATCGAACACTCAATGTCTGCAAGTCGTCACTAGTTTGAAACGGTAAAGTAAGCCTAAATATATATATATATATACATATATATATCATTCCAATGGCCCCATATCTGGAATTCAGACATTGAAAACTTCGTGTCAGTGTATTTCAATAAGGAGCAGAGAGCACATGATCCCTCCTCTCAAACCCTGGACTCTGGGACATTCTCAGCTTCCAAAGCCCATTTCTGCTTTGCCTAAATAAACCACAGGGAAGGCCACGGATGTTGTGAATATCACGCATTTCACGTGTAGTCAAGCTGCCTCTGAGTGGGCATCGCACAAAGGGCAACTGTGTGGAGCCTCTATTCTGCTCATCAACAGGAATTTATTTACATGTGCCCCGGATAGCAGCACGTTGGCCGTGCTTTACAAAAAAGAACAGTTTCAAAGTTGAAAGCCCTTACAGTTCTGTATTTATTACGACCATTCATAAAAAAATGATTACCATTCCACATTAACTACTTCATTTCTCTTAAAGTTTTAAACTGTGATTAACAGTTATCTTGATCAATACTGATAATCAATTGCAGTGAATTAGCAGTTTAAAAAAGACACAGGTAAATGGAGACAGAACGCTGTGAGTGTTTAGAAGGAACCAATACGGTAGCTAGGACAATTTTCTTTAAATGAATATATAGATTTTTCTTCAATACAAAAATCCATGCAGAATATTTATAGAGCATGGCAAAGCAACAGAAAATTCATTTAGAAAATAAGCAGGCAGTGAAAGCAAAGGACATATTCGTTTTATGTAGTTCCAGAATTTAAAATGCACTGCTAAGGATAATTGTCAGAATGGATCATTATAAATGGAGAGGAATTGGAAAAGGAAGCAATGATCACTAGAAGCTAAAATGGCTTCTATTAAGAACAATGGCTTGTTCTTAATAACAAATCAGGCCACAAATCACCTCCTTTCTGTCTTTGACAGATTCGTACTCCGGGATGTCAGGAAATCGTTAGAGCTGTAATATAGCTGGATTTGGGCTAGGCGTTTCGAAAAAACGTTTATGACATGATGGTGCAATAAATGGGATTAAGACGTGGGTGACAGAAAAAGTTCTAGTTATGTTCAGTTGCTACTGAACATTATGCCCAGAAAGTTCTAAAATAATTAAAGAACATCTCCCTAGGCACTGAGTCCCAGAAAAAGGCCCCACCCTTGTAACTTACCAGTTATCCTTTATTAATTGCTTCAGTGAAGGTTTTAATGGCATGCAAATTGTATCTATGGATGACAAAGCACTAACAAAGAGAAATGCCAGGAGGAAATTTAATAAGAACGTACTAAACACCCCACATTACATCCCTTTGTAGTGTATGATACCACCGCTCTGCCAGACTGCTCTGAATAAAGATGTCAGCTGACTGCTTCTACCAGAGCCCACAGATTCTATGAAGGGAAATGGACAAACGTAAGAAGAGCCTGGTTTTCTGGTGGCTCAGCCACCATAATTATCAGAAGATCAGGGTTAGCAGTGTGGCAAATTACTGGGAAAGACTGCTGAGCCCCAACTGATCTTACTGATTGATCGTTTGATCTATTCATCTATATACAACTTGTTGTTTAGCCAAGGGACTGGAGAAACACAGACATCTCATAAAATCTACTTTGCTTGATTAAAATACCCACTGAAGGTCCACTGAGGGACAGAGTCCTTTTTTATTACTTACATGGACAAAATCCTCTGGCTTCCTCACTTTTCTTGTCAGTTTAAAACATCTGCCTATAAACAATGTTTTTTCATAAAACGGCAAAAGAAAAATTGGGGGAGATTTTTTTTTTTTGAAAGTAGAATAACAAGTAAAACTCAAAAGTTACACTGCTGGTGTTTCTGGAACCGTGCTATGACACATCTAGAAACCAATATGCATCAATACCGTAAGTCCTACACAGTCCGTATAATTTGACATTTATGGGAATTTATCTTTGGGAAATCATCCCAAGGAACGAAGAGGCTACAAGTACGAAGGTGTTCTTTGTAGCCTTGTTCACATAATTGTCAACTCAAAATACCCAAAGAATGGTTAACCAAACTATGGTACATTTGCTGCATGGAATAGTGTACAATCAAAAATTATAAACACGAAAACTGCAACAAAGAAAAATCAACTTGTTATAATGTTAAAGTTAAAAAAAGAGAGAAGGCAACATTACTTCTGCACAGTGATTATGGATGCCATAGACAGGGTCTGGGTGTCAGATGCAAAGAATCTGACTCGTTGAGGTTTCAGGACTGTGGTCATTTTTCTCCTTTAACTGGTAAGTTGGTTTTATTGCTATATTGTAGGACGGGGAAACAAGAAATATTAAAAATAAAATAAAGTTGAACGAAGAGTATTCTACGATGCCTTCATAACTGGGATGAAATTCATCTTGGTAGTCCAGATATTATGAACAGGTTATATTCCAAATATTTACTCCCATACTGATGAATATCTGGAACCCAGAAAGCATTTTCCACTGTTACACGGTGGAAAGGTTCTCAAAACAGCGCTGGAAAGCCCATTTCACCGCAACGAAGTTCACCAACAGCATGGACAAGATCTAACTACAATTTATAGTTTCATTTCTCTTGAAAAGTCTATCCGGTAGCCCAAGGCCACTGCTCATTTCACCTGTTTCAGAGGCCCCTGAGATGGCCCCACTAAGGGTAGAGTTATAGGGGGAACAGCTGAGGGCTGTCTTAGATGTTGTCTTAGATGTCGAACACTGGCAGATTCTCAGGGGTCAGTAGGGTCAGGGTTCTGCAGGTCGGAACAGAACCCTTCCTCGGAAGCAGGAAGAACTGGGACCATTGTGGGGAGCCCAGCAGGGCAGCAGCATCAGAGGGAACCATGACAGCTGGGGCAGGACTGGGGTTCCCATAATGCCTGCAGTGGTGCATGGTGGCAGGTGTAAACGTCCTGGCCATGTCGGTTGTGTCATGTGTCCACTCTTAGGGAGGCCTGGCACACTGATGGGTGACAGAGACAGGAGCCGGTCTAGGGGAAGTGGTAGGAGGCCAGTGTTTGCACATGTAGAGCATTTGTAATTGGTACTCTGGAGTCAAAGATACCTAGGTAACAGTTACTTTAAAAAAAAAAATAGAAAAGAAACCATATGCTATGGACTGAATTGTGTCTCCCCAAAATTCATATGCTGAAGCCCTCGCCCCCAGTGTAACTATATTTGGATATATGGCTTTTAGGAGGTAATTCAAGTTGAATGAAGGCATAAAGGCAGAGTCCTAATCCAACAGGATTGGTGGCCTTCTAAGAAGAAGAAGAAGAAATCTCTCCTCCCCATGCACACCTACCAAGGAAGACCATGTAAGGACACAGTGAGAAGGTGGCTGTAAGCCAGGAGGACAGCACTTACCAGGAATCAAATTAGCCAGCACCTTGATCTTGGACTTCTCAGCTTCCAGAACTGTGAGAAATACATTTCTACTTTTTATGTCATCCAGTCTCTGGTCTGTTGTTATGGCAGCCTGAGCTGACTAAGATACTACGGTTCATAGATTTACTTGAAATGTCATATGACTATTGTTATTTGTCAATTATTTGGCTTGGAAGGAAATGACCTCTACAGATTACCTATCAGTCAACCTTGATTTTGCTCCTAATAAGGTTGGGAGAGAGAAAAAGGTACAAAACATAGAGTTACAAACTTTGAGGTAGGATCTTCTTCAAACATTGATTTATAATGAAAGTAGCTCTAGAGAGAACAGCCTAAAAGAAAGGAAATTTTTCAGTGTTACCATTTATCAAGATGATATAGAGGTACAACAGAGGAACAGGATCTGTTTTAAAAGTTTTGCACAGTAATTATTCATGTATCAATGCAAAATACCCTTGAAGAGAGGAGACCATTGTAAAATATTTTTAAAAGCAAATAACGAAGGACTGGAGATTGCTTTAATCCTACGACCACTGCAGACACCTAGGCATTGCTAGGCAACAATTCCTCAGTAGCTCAGCTCAAAAAGAGAAAAGCTAAAAAAGGCTATTATAGACAGGGTCGAGAAAACCAAACAGACAGGGGCAGAAGGGAGTGACACAGTGGCAACAGGCAAAAGAGAGACAGAAGACAGCATATCTCGGTCACTAAATAAAGACATTCTAGTAAAGAAACTATTGTATAATATGAAGATGGAGAACTTAAATGATAAAGAAAAAAATAATTAAGCTTTTCAACAAGAATCACCCAGAAGGTTTCTGTTAACGGGAATCACAAACCTCAGCTGTTGTTCCTGAAACTGTGATAATACACTAGGTACATCTGAAATCTTTTCTGGAGAGCTGAATATAAAAAATTCAAAATATACTTATTACATTAGGCCTTAACTAGTTTTTAAATTTATTTATTTTTATTTATTTATTTTTGGCTGCACTGGGTCTTCGTTGCTGCACGCAGGCTTTTCTCTAGTTGCGGTGAGCGGGGGCTACTCTTCGTTGCGGTGCGTGGGCTTCTCACTGCAGTGGCTTCTCGTTGCGGAGCATGGGCTCTAGGGTGCGCGGGCTTCAGTAGTTGCGGCATGCAGGCTCAGCAGTTGTGGCTCGCAGGCTCTAGAGCGCAGGCTCAGTAGTTGTGGTGCACGGGCTTAGTTGCTCTGCAGCATGTGGGATCTTCCCAGACCAGGGCTCGAACCCGTGTCCCCTGCATCGGCACGTGGATTCTTAACCACTGCGCCACCAGGGAAGCCCCTTAACTAGTTTTTAAGTTAAAAACTTGAGATGCCCAACTTGAGATGTCTTTGCACCATGCAGGGCAAGAAGTAAATATTCTCTCTATTGAACACGTATTTACTTTTAACACACATTGGGTTAGGGAATTTCTACTCTACTCCTATGATTTACATAATCTGCCTAACTAATGTATCATTAATTCAAATCCTTGTCTATACTGCGCATTATAATACCAGATTTCTTAACAGCATCTTTCATTATTCTCACATAATCAAAAGCAGTTACTATCTACCTGTGACAATGACCAAAGTGTGGCCAAAAAAATGAACGGGCATCCTCTGTGAACTTGGTCTAAAGCAACCAATGATATTCTAGGCAGACACTGAACACTGACTTAAGAATGTATTAAAAATTAAAGGCCTTTACTATAATTTAAATGCTTTTCTGGTACTATTTCATGATTACAAAAAAAAAAATACTCATTTTTGACCATCACAGCCTTCTGAAGCCTGCCTCGGCTGCCCAATCTACTTAAAAACCTTCAGAGGGCATGAGTTCATGCACCTGACCATCCTGTCACCTACATCTTATTCCCAGTTAATGAGGGCATTTCCATCAGCCAGCACCCATCAGGCTACCCAGTCCTGCTTCCTCCCGGGGAACACAATGGGAAGTGGTCCTGCATCACACAACAGGTAGAAGAGGAAGTGCTCTCTCTACCACCCCGCAGACAGGGATGCTGGGAAGCCGATGGAAGTCTGATACCCACAGTGTTGGCAAACCTCCACGGGCCGTATCAGTTTGCAGCCAACCTAGAGTTCCAAACTTGGAAATTCCCTGTTGCAAGAGGCCAATGCTTTTCTCCACCACACATGAGGTCAATGTCAATTAAAGAATTAGTCCGGGCCCACCTGATGTATCTTGACAGCCAAGACAAGCACTCCTGTCTGACATCACAAACAGTTCTGAAGGAGGCCTACCCAGGGACTCATCTCTAGGAAGGCGGGGCCCCTTCAAAGGTCATTAACTGTGGCCAGCTCAGCCTTCACTGCCCTCATGACCACAGTCAGGGCTGCATCAGGCCCTCAAGTAAACCTGGGCAGTTCGGGAAATTGTCAAGGTCCTACAGTATTACTATAAACCCTTCAGATATCTTACCCTCACCTTTGTATCTTGAAACTTCATTCATTCAGCGAATATTTATTGGGGCTTCTTTCTTACAGAAACTGTTCTAGACGTTCAGGAACGAAATAGGGTCCCTGCCCTCGTGGGTCCTGCCAAAATGGGAAGTACCGGTCAGCCTCACCAGAAGAGTCCACGCACAGTGAAGGATGACCAACAAGCCATGTTCAAGCCGGTAATACTGCCAACCCAAGTTCACTAGAACACACACTGCACACACTGGAAGCAACTTTAGAGCCTGGAGAATATTTGCTCTCACAGTTCAGAAGACCACATGTGAACACCTTTCCCCTCCGGTTTTGTATTTTATTTTTCTCAAGTCACAACTAATTGTCTTAACGATTTGATAAACTCCCTAAAGAATATACAACATATGTGTGATAGGTCATATTTAATAACAGGATTTAAGTAAAGGTAAAAAAGTGATGGACAAAAACTGAACAAAACTCTGGTCATGGAAATTATACCAGCAAGAGGAAAATGGGAATAAGAAAACTAACTTTCCATTTCTCCAGCAGACCTCTCTCTCACCTAGATTATTTCAACAGCCAAATGGCTTTTGCAATATAATCTCCGGCTCCATATGGTATCCACCCAACTGCCCAGATTAAAACGTTTTCCACTCAACTTCCTAATTATTTTCCTAGATTTTTACTAGGATCTATGCTCTTCAGGTTAATTTTGCCTATGGTATCAGAACAGTGAAATTTTATAGAACACCCCTACCACTGCCCAGCCCTTTCTAATTCTGTGTTCAATCATGGCTCACTGGTAGCCTGACATCAGCCATGGCAGGGATATTTACACCACAGAAATCAGCGACTGCTCCGATCCAGAGCGGTGTTCTTGTTTTTACTCTTCAAGACAGCAGATCATTAAATGGTTCTTCCCTATTCAAAGCACCTCATCAATAAAATTACGTACCTTAAAAATTAGTCATAAGCTGAAAGATCATCAATTATTAGCCAAAAACATAAAATGAATTTCGCTTCAATCCACAAAAGCACAGTAGGTTCAGTAACTGAAACAATCTTTTAGAAAGATAAGTTTCTCACCAATTCTTAGATCTTATGATTACTGAGATACTCGGAAGGACCCAGAGCCTTCCTACCCACAGCCATCACAGGTAAGAGCAGAAGGGACTTGACAAATCCGAGAAATAACATTTCGGTATTTGTTCCTTCAAATATATTTTAACGCACAGTCCATACTTTTTTTAAAAGCAAAAAAAGGATCACACCACACATCCTGTTTTATAAATTGTTTTTAAATGTAAATATAGTGTGAACAATTTTCCATTTATCAAATAATCTCCCCTATGCTTGTTATAGCCTGAAACTTTAAAGTGACACATTAAAATACTTTTAAAACTGAAGGAAGATTGTTCTCAAGGTATAAGAAATAATAGAATCAGTAAAAGAACAGTGGATGAAATGAACATGAGTTGATGTTTCACCGTACTCCCCACCCCGGCCTTCCAACCCTCAACATCTCCCACACATCAGTTCTTTCAGGGAATAGCTCAGCCTCATTCAAATACAAGTAATCATGTTGTAGGAACACAGGCAAAAGACAGCTAATAATATGCATTGTAAAAATAATTACCGGAAGTGGCTATATTATGAAAATTCAGGGCCCCTTGTTCAGAAATTATTAAGAATTTCAAGACAGTGATAGCAGTGTTAATCTAAGCGCAGGGCCCTATGTGAATGTACAGATCATGTGCCCATAAAGCTGGCCATGAAAATGAACAAAGGTAACAGACTCAGTGTTCAGAAAAAATAGCTCTCCATTGTTTCAATGTGGTGTTCAAATGTGGTCTTTAATGTTCAATGTGGTGTTCAAAGGTGTTCAAATGTGGTCTTTAAACAATTAAACAGAGAGTAAGCAGCTGAAAACACAAAGACACATAGGAAGCAAACTTAAAGAAATCACTCAAAACTGAAGAGAGGCTTCCCTGGCGGCGCAGTGGTTAAGAGTCCGCCTGCCGATGCAGGGGACACGGGTTCGTGCCCCGGTCTGGGAAGATCCCACATGCCGCGGAGCGGCTGGGCCCGTGAGCCATGGCCGCTGAGCCTGCGCATCCGGAGGCTGTGCTCCACAACGGGAGAGGCCACAACAGTGAGAGGCCCACGTACCGCAAAAAAAAAAAAAAAAAAAACTGAATAGAAAGAAACAAAGATACATAAATGATTACAAGAACAGATGCTAGATTTGGAAGACAAAGGATACAGACCATAACAACAGTTCTTGAAAAGTGAAGACTATCTGAAATATGTGCAAAGTGGTAAAAGATCTAATAACGAAAAACTTTCTGATATAAAGAGAGACTTGACACGACAGATATAATGGTACAGGAAGTCCCAGGAAAGTGACATGAAACAACCCGTGCTCAGAGAGGCAGGTAAACCTTTAACTCCAAAAAGAATGAAAGAACCCAATGGGCATGTCCAATGGAAAGAGCTAGTCGTGTGTAAGAGAGAAAAACATTAACCTGGCCTCAGCTTTCTGCTCCATAAATATCCAATGCTAAAAAAAAGTGGACAGCAATGTCTGAAATTCCAAGGTCAAGAAAGTGTGACCCAAGAACTTGATACTCGGCCAAACTGTCTTTCACATATTAAGGCAAGAACCAGCCATTCTGAAGCAGTTAAGAATTCAGGGAACAGAGTACCCTTGAGGACTTCAATCTGATGATGAAATGCAGCCAAGCTACAATGATTTACAAAATTATTATTATTTTTTGTTTGTTTGCGGTACGCAGGCCTCTCACTGTTGTGGCCTCTCCCGTTGCAGAGCACAGGCTCCGGACGCGCAGGCTCAGCGGCCATGGCTCACGGGCCTAGCCGCTCCGCGGCATGTGGGATCTTCCCGGACCGGGGCACGAACCCGCGTCCCCTGCATCGGCAGGCGGACTCTCAACCACTGTGCCACCAGGGAAGCCCTAAAATAAATTAAAAATAAAATTTAAAAAAAAAACAAAGGAATACTTAGTGCCATGGGAAAATCCTCAGCAAGTAAAAAGAGCCCACTAGCATTCATTCCTAGTTAAACATAGCAGATTACACTCCGGCACTCACCTCTATTTTCTCCCTAAACCCCACTTCAATAGTGATAATTAAATTAAAAAGGCAAGGTCCCACAGAAGGAGTCAGAAGAAAGAGACATAGAATACAAAAACATTTAAGAAGAAACATTTTAAAAGAAAGAAAGTGAACTGAAGAATGTTAACTGACTTAGAAGTACGCTGAACCTATGCTTATAAAGGAAGATGACAAGAAGCAGCACACCAATTCTAAGACAAACCCTGGAGAGCTCAGGAACTGCAGGCATCAGATACCGTGAAAACAGAAGGGGTGAACAAGCAGTCCTGGCTGAGATTTGGAAAATCTCCCACCCCCTGCAGCCTAGCAGAAGCAGGACATTTCCCACCTGTGGAGACTGAGCCTAGGGGTCCCCAAGAAAAAAGACGGGCTCCAACCCAATCACAAAGGAGAGGCCCACCACGGTACAAGCTCTATCAACACATATAGATTCCTGCCAGCTCCTGATGAAGTGTTTCACTCTTACATATAAACAGCCAGAGGTATCCAGATATTTTAGGAAAGCTTCCAACAGGAAAGATGGGAACAAATCAAACAGTTAAATAAAAATCTAGAATTACCATCCTAAAAGAGACCTGACAAATTATCAGTGGTTCTTTACATTGATAGCTTATTCATCGGAAGCTCATTCATCTCACTGGCTCTAATCGGGGATGCTTTGGTACCCAGGAAGAGAAACCCACAAATGGCATCTTCCCACATCCCATAGTGGCGGTTTTTGGGGAGACTCTGCAAGTGAGGTACAGCTCATCTTTCACACTAGTTAATAGAGTGATAAAACCTAAATCTGAAGAAAGAAATCAAGAAATTACATACACTACTTTATGGTTACATCTGGTGAATGATTAAGAATTGTAATCACTCTAAATTATGTAAACAAATTATTTCAAAATTTGGAAGATAAACATGAAAAATAAGAGTTAAAATATTTGAATATGATCACCTCTGGGTATTAGAAATTAGTTTGGGGGGGCAGGGCATGCAACAGCTGGTTTTCATTATAAAATAAATGTTAATTTTTTAAAAAATATGTGCCTGTGTTTCTTGTATTATAAAGTTAAAGCAGGCTGCAAAACTGTACGTGTAGTATGATATGACAGACTTAATAAGATGGAACAAATGCTCAAAGAATATACACGAAACTGTGAACACTGGTGAACTTTGAGAGGTGGGATTATCAGTATCTTACTTTCTCTTTGTATTTCTTTGCACGTGCACTTTTATTTTCTGCCCTGAGCATGTATTACTTTTAAGTCTTTAAAAAGTGTGTTTCAGGGGCTTCCCTGGTGGTGCAGTGGTTGAGAGTCCGCCTGCCGAGGCAGGGGACACAGGTTCGTTCCCAGGTCGGGGAAGATCCCACATGCCGCGGAGAAGCTAGGCCTGTGAGCCATGGCCGCTGAGCCTGCGCGTCCGGAGCCTGTGCTCCGCAACGGGAGAGGCCACCACAGTGAGAAACCTGCACACCATAATGAAAAGCAGCCCCTGCTCGCCACAACTAGAGAAAGCCCGCGCGCAACAACGAAGACCCAACGCAGCCAAAAATAAATAAATGAATAAAATAAATTTATTTTTTTAAAAAAAGAAACACAAATGAAGAAGAGTCTTTCCAGAAATTCATCTGAGAGTGAGGAACAGGTCAACAGAGGGAAAGGTTTGGGAAAGAAACTCTGCAGTTCACCTTTGTTTTTTAAAATGGTAAAGAATTGAGTCTGTTTACAAACTAGGAGGAGAAGCCAGGTGAGGCACCTGCCTCTTCTGGGTAGATGTCCATCTCTCACTTAGACGGCAACTTATTCCATTCCCAAGACAAACATAAACGTGCCTACACTGAGTCCTTTACGAGGAACTCTGTGGTGTATTATGCAGATTTTCATAGGAAGGTATCTCGTATCTTAACTTTGGCTGTGAATTCCTTGAGGAAACCATGTTTCACACTTCCAGTTTTCAAATGGCCCACAGAACAGGTCCCTCAGTAAAGACTGGTTGATTAGCAAAAATTAATCACGTCAAGCTCCCCAGCCGTCTGCTACTCAAACACCTGCTACAGAGAGATCTTCAACAACACCCTCAACCTGACTTTAACCTTGAACCACACCCACCCATCTCCACTGGCCAAGGTTCCAGTCAGAGGTAGCAGTCTGAGGACTGTCTGAGGACACAGACCAGTAGCCATCCAGGATTCAAATCATGGCTCAACCAATTACCAGCTGTGTGACTCTGGGCATGTTGCTTGACCTCTCTGTGCCTCCTTTTCCTCATATATCATAGTATCTACTCCTCAATACTGTCTTGGGAAAATAAATTAACACTGTAATGTGCTTAGAAGCAAGCCTGACATATAGCCCCCACTCTGAACGTCTTGGTTATTATTATTCAAGGAGGGAAAATGGCAACTGGACAGGAGACAAGACAGAGAGTTCAAGTGCGCCATAAAAGTGGGTCATTTTGCAGCGCTGTCTCTGAGAATTGTCTTTGCCAAAGTTAACAACACAATGCTTCTGCACAATGACTCACTAGCCCTCCCCACATCCCTCAGTTTCTGTCAGTTCTGTCAAAGGGTTATTTTATTCACTTTCAAGCCTTCCAAAAACATTTGGAATATGCATAAAAGAAATACGAAATTCTAAGCTGCTACTCCAGTGTTTTCCTTGCAACTCTCACTAGAGCTCCTATCACAACGCTTCACGTGTGTTTTAGAATTCCTTCACGTGTGCTAGACTCAGCTGCATACCTCGAACTTTCTCAGGTGCTTCATGTCATCCACCTTTGAGAACGTTCCAGATAAACACTAAAATATATATATATATGTATTTATATGTACAAATATATATATTTAAAAATATATATTCATCCCACTTTAACAGAATAAGTCTCATTATTGATAATTTGCAAAATTACAGCAGAAAGGCAATCACTGCAAAGCACCAATAAATCTGGTACTCTGGTTGACCAGTGTACTGCTGGTAAACAAAAGCTGATAACATTTTGGTCAATTTCCTTCCCATCTCTACTCTGTATTTTCCAATATGTGAAATAAACATTCTGGAGTTGGAAAGAAGATAGCCAGGTCTCCAGTGGAGTGCACGCATCCACAGGTGGTTGAGGTTGAGTCTTTCCCATCACCACGCTCCAAGTTCATGGCTGTGGCGGATCCCTGGCTTCCAGTTCAGTAACTGCAAATAGGGCTGGCGCCATCTTTGTCACAGCAAATGGGGGAGTGACCAGAGCAGCGTAGGGACTGGGGTCACAGACCCATTATTCTCTGTAGATGGGGGGGTCCCTTTCACTAGTCTCCCACCACATCGCACCCCAATCCCTTAGTCAAAAAAGCAGATCTGCCAGGATGCAGCTAAACAACAACTAACTCTACTTCTTTTTCATTCACTAAAGGCGCATGTAATGAATGGTCAATGGGGCCTTCTGATCACACCCAGGTGAGAAAGACCTGGCCAAGCCAAACAGCACTTGGCTGCTTTCCTTAATACGCAGAGACTCACTGTGGTTGGCCACCGCTGCACCCCGATCCCAGCCCCCATGACTGTGGGATTCTGGTTCCAGGCTTGCTGAAATCCTGAAAATAGCTCACAGGCCTGCATTCCATCCAGGGTTGCAAACCCCTTAGGGGTCCAAAGACTCCAGGTTGAGAGGCAAAATCCTAGAGTCAATGAAAATCAAAACCTGAGGAAATTTCACCCAGGTTGATAGATATCCTAAAGTATACAAAATTCCTTCTCAGGAATTTGCCTAAGTACCACCTGAAATGTAACGCGAGCCCTGGAACAATTTGCCATTGACTTTTTATTTATGCCAACTGCCCATAAAAATTCCTCTCCTGATCTGCAAGGACAGAACTCTCAGGAACAAATGACCTAATTAAGCAGGAGATTTCCTGGGTTACAGCTACGCAGAAGACTAAAATGTAAGGAAACGATGCTGAATTTGAAAGGGGCTGTAAGCCAAACCAACTGAGGGAACTGGGTTTGCTTTTTTTTTGATGTGTGTACCCAACGCCCCCCAAGCTAAGACCCTGAGCATGACAGCCGTCCTTAACTACTTTTATTTATGAAGCAATCAGAATGCGTATTTCCCCACTTACCTACTGCACATTTTTCAAAATGTGATTATGCAGCACTCTGAATGCATCTTCTTGGAACAATTTGTCGGCCTGCCTTTGCTGTTGGGTTTTTGCCAACGCGACACAATAGACAGGGTCTGCTGTCTCTCACCCCAGCTTTCAGAAATGCGCTAAATTACCCCATACTCTCACTGGGCTCTAAACCCTCCACCCTATCTGATTTTGCACAGATGTTCAAAGAGAAAGAATTGTTTTGCTTTAAACGAATGTCAAGGGCCTGGCAAAATACTGTACAAAGAAATGCACAAATCAGCACTGTCCAAAGGCTGGTTATGAGCTCACTTCCTTCTCTCTCCAGCTTTTCCACGTCCAAAAAAATAAACATGGGAACGATCACACTTGCCCAAGGTCTAAAAAAAACTTAGGAAGTGCGCAGGTGTCGGGCTCGCGGGTAATTTTTCTCTGTTCCTTTGCACTGAACCCTAAGGAGCTGGTGAGTAGTTAAGGGCGCTTTGCTAGAGGCAGTCCTGTGATTCTGGTTCTATTGCCTACTCCCCCCCCGCCCCCGGGGAGGTGAGGTCATGGGGAAATTCCGAGGGGGTCACACAACTGCTCAGTGGCACCGGCAAACAAGCCTGAGACCAGTCCCATCCCCCATGCCCACCCCCATGACACCCTATTTTCAGACCTGTGTTTATCCTGCCAGTTTCTCCCTCCTTCCCATCACTTCCTCCCCGGGGCCACCGAGAACTCCCTCGGCAGCCAAAATTAAATCAGTAGCTGGATTCCAACTCAGAAATGTCCCATTCCTGGCTAATCAGAACTAGAATTCTCATACTCTTGCATGTCTGGGAGCTGTCATCAGTGACAACTCTCTCTTTCATCCAGGACAGAACTGCTAACCTGATGTGAGGCTGGCAAACACCCACCGGGAGAGTGAAAACATCTGTAGTCAAGAGATTTAGACAAACAAACAAACCAAAAAAACCTCTCACACAGACTTATTTGATTTTCTGTGTGATAGTGAGAAAAATGAGATAGAAAAATTGGAAGGGGTGTGCTGGTACATACAGGGGCACATGTATGTTTGAACAGCAAACCTAGCTTCTAACAAATCACAGAAATTCTCTTAGGGCTTCCCTGGTGGTGCAGTGGTTAAGAATCTGCCTGCCAACACAGGGGACACGGGTTCGAGCCCTGGTCCGGGAAGATTCCACATGCCGTGGAGCAACTAAGCCCGTGAGCCACAACTACTGAGCCTGCGCTCTAGGGCCCGCGAGCCACAACTACTGAAACCCACGCGCCTAGAGCCCGTGCTCAGCAACAAGAGAAGCCACCGCAATGAGAACCCCGCGCACTGCAACGAAGAGTAGCGCCAGCTCGCTGCAACTAGAGAAAGCCTGCACGCAGTAACGAAGACCCAATGCAGCCAAGAATAAATAAATAAAATAAATAAATTTATTTTTAAAAAAAAGAAAAAAGAAATTCTCTTAGACTGATCCATAAATACCAGGCTGAATCTGCACCCTTAGAAAATGAAAAATTTGCAATTTTTTGGACAATTTAGGTCTCACATATTACTGCTTCTATAGGACATTTTTTTATCATCTTATATTGCACCTTGACGAAATAAACTAAACTTTGAGTTGAACATGGCAAATAAACTACATGCCGGCATCACCTCTCCCACCAAAAACCCCACCAAAAGAACAGTAAATGTATCTTTTTAAACGGACAAAGAAATACAGCAGCAGAGACAAGAGCAGACAAAACATTCAACTGACACTCGGAGGATGGAAAGCAGAGACATAACTGGTGACTCAGATCCTAAGCAATGCTCAGAGGGGTTCCAACCAATAGGCCTGTTCTTCCCCACTCTGAGTCCCTGGGAGGCTCCCGCTAAAGGGAAGGGTGAGAGGCAGGGTGGAAGAGAGGGTGCAGGTTCGATACAAACAGGATGGACCTTGGGGCCCCAAGTCCCCTTCTCCTATCTGCCCCAAGCGCCAACTAAGAGGGTTATTATCCAAACAAATTGAACCAAGGAGATCAGAAATGACAGCAGGCATAAGAAAGTGATGTGATTCAGGGCTGAAAACCCAGCAAGAGATGGTGGGTATTATGGGAAAGTCTACTGACTACCCCATGGGACCCATATTCCCCTTCCTCTATCCTGCTTCCAGAATTCTCAGAGCTTATCCCAAGCTTATCACAGGCAAGGCTAGTGGGATTTTTCTCTGGAGAATCTGAATGAACATTCATACTAACATTTGAGGATTTCCTCTGATGAGAGGACCAGTTGCTGCTTCATCACTTCAAAGAAACATCAACAATCGACAAGCCTGTCCATATGCACAGAGATTCAGATCTGATTTTTTTTGTACCTTCCTCTTTTTTTTTTTTTTAAATGAAAGTGACCACATTTTTATTTATTTATTTTTTGCGGTACACAGGCCTCTCACTGTTGTGGCCTCTCCCGTTGTGGAGCACAGGCTCCGGACGCGCAGGCTCAGCGGCCATGGCTCACAGGCCCAGCTAATCCGCGGCATGTGGGATCTTCCCGGACCGGGGCACGAATCCGTGTCCCCTGCATCGGCAGGCAGACTCTCAACCACTACGCCACCAGGGAAGCCCCTGTACCTTCCTCTTAATACTTGCTCTTAGTGGCAGCTGCGGGTGAGCAAACATGTAAGGAAAACCTACAAAATGAAGGTCAGGACCAAAACACACAGAAGGGAAAAAGCCTTGTTGAAAATATGCAGACATTACAGGGAGTAGAGGAAAACATTTTTAAAACCTATAATTAATATCCCCAGAAAGAATATCATGTCTTAAAGTAAGGGGAGAGATGCTATGAAAAAAGGTCAACAGCTCTTGGAAATTACCCATATGGATAACTGAATTTCTTGTTAATTTGATGAAATTTTATAGAAAGTAAAGTAAAAAAAAAAAAAAAAAAAATACATAGAAATTTTATGGGAATCTTCAAGATTCCCATAAAATTTTATGGGAATCTTCAAGAAGGCCTAATCCTCAAATAATGGGAATTACAGAAAGAGAGAATTAAAAGAAAAAATTTTTAATTCAAGCAATGTCCCAGATTGGGACTTCTCTGGCAGTCCAGACCCCTGGATGGGGAACTAAGATCCCACATGCCACGCAGCACGGACAAAAAATAAAATAAAATAAATGTCCCAGACTGATAGACAAGGGTCTCCATACTAAAAAGAAAAACAAATTCCCAGCATAAATAATTTCCATAGGATCCACTGAGATATATGCCAAAAACTGTGAAACTGCAAAATATGGGCAGTTAAGTGAATTTTCCGAAATGTTTCAGAGACGTAAAGAAAACATAAAGCACAAAGGAGGCTAGCAGACAACGGAGCAATGTCTTTAAAACATCAAGGATAATATTTTCAAATTTTAATTCCACATGTAGTAAAATTATCAAGCAAAGATAAGCACACATTAAAAACATTTTTACTTGTAAAGAATCAAAAGAAATTTAGCTCCCTTGCACCTTTCTGAGAAAGCTACTGGAGTATGTGTTCTATCAAAACAATGGGGTAAATCATGAAATTAGAGGATGCGGAATCCAGAAAAGAGTGGGTCCAAGAAAGAAGAGCAGTGAAGGAAAGTCCCTGAACGATGGCTATGTACTAGGCCTTGCATACAACTCGTTCGCACAGGAGCTGGAGGGTGGGGGCTACAGATGGTGGACACCAGGGGAAAAAGATGGGGGAACTGAATGGCTACATCATGTGTTTTAAAGTATGGTAAGGGGACTTCCCTGGTGGTCCAGAGGTTAGGACTTTGCCTTCCAATGCAGGGGGTGCAGGTTCGATCCCTGGTCGGGAAGCTAAGATCCCACATGCCTTGCGGCCAACAAACCAAAACACAAAACAGAAGCAATGTTGTAACAAATTCAATAAAGACTTTTAAAAAATGGTCCACATTAAAAAAAATCTTTAAAAACATAAATAAACGGAGTAATGTTCAGTCAAAAACTTAGTTGAAAGAAAATTGGCAGGTCTGTTGAAGTTATTTGGAAGAAATTAGCAATGGGTATTCAGCAAATCAAACAAAATTTTTTTTTTTTTTTTTTGCAGTACGCAGGCCTCTCACTGTTGTGGCCTCTCCTGTTGTGGAGCACAGGCTCTGGACGCGCAGGCTCAGTGGCCATGGCTCACGGGCCCAGCCGCTCTGCGGCATGTGGGATCTTCCCGGACCGGGGCACGAACCCATGTTCCCTGCATCGGCAGGCAGACCCTCAACCACTGCGCCACCAGGGAAGCCCCAAGCAAATTTTTAAGAAATGAATTATCTCCAGAGAAAACAAAGTTTTTGAAGGAAACAATCATAGGACAGTATCTGGCTCAGCGATGAACACTCTACACAGTGAAAAGAACAGGCACACCAACTAATGAGTTACCAAGCACTGTACTGGGGCCACACTGGGAGCACGAGGGAAGGACAAACACGGGTGAGACAAGGGTCCAGAGAGCTCAGTCACTGTCCACAGTGACCTGGAAATTTTAACTACTTTCTAAACAGCCTTTCAACCCATCATCCTGTTTCCAGAACTTCCACCCATCATCCTGTTTCCAGATCTTCCAGCCAGCCTACAAGTTCTCCCCAGACACTGAGCGAGGGGCTCCACCAAAATGAGGGAGAAAATGTGGAAATGGAAGGCAGAGGCTCCAGAAAACAGATTTCAGGAAGAGAAGCCAGGGGTATTCCTAGGGTGACATCAGAGAGATCCCTGATGCTGACTAGTTCAGAGATCCTACACCAGGTAACAGAGGCGAAGGGGACGCACAGGGTCAGCATGGCAGAGATGGCAGGATGCTGACTGGACCAGGGAGAAACCCAGGCCAGACTGGAGTAGCTCAGACCTCCAGACAAATCCCCTTGAGGATTGGGGATAAAAACAGGGAATATCCAAGCATCTGATGAATTTGAATATACTGAAAGGGATTTAGACCAGAAGTGAGAATTTTGGAGTGAATTAGGTAAGTATATGGAAAATGAAGTGGAGGAAAAGCTAGATAATTATTAACTCCAGGGAAGGGAAAACTGGGCCAAAAAGGGGAAATAGCCATGCTATAAACATGAGTTACATGGCTAACAACATGACTAGGCCACCAAGAGTCAGCAGAGCCTGCTACCACAGCATGAGTCAAATACTAACTTACTAGGAGATTGTTTTTTATTCTTGTATAGCTACACTTCATTACCACTAAATATTATTAGAAAAAAAGTTGGCTCTCATATTGTTATTTCAACCGACATAATTTTTAAAAAAATAAACCATAAAGTTCTAGAAGAAATTATGAGATTTTTAAAAATGCTCTCAGACAGCAGAAGCTCTCTCTAAACATGACCTAGACCCCAGATGCCATAAAGGCAAAGAGTGACAAAGTACAGAGCCAAAAAGCAAAGTACAAAGTGAGACAAAGCATTTAAAGCACATTTGACACAGGGCTAATCTTCTCCACAGGCAAAGGAACTCCTACATATCAATAAGAAAAATAGTTTCAAGTCAATAATAGAAAAATGGACAAAGGACAGGAACAGGTAGTAGACAGATACCAAAACAAAAATTCAAATGGCTCAACATCTGAAAATGTGTCCAACCTCAACTAGCAGTAAGAAAAACGCAAATGACAATTAAGAAAACCTGACATCTCACTGATCAATCAGATTAGGAAAAGTGAAAACACTGGACATGACTGTGGTTCCTCTCTGGAACAGGCAGTTAAACACAATGATTGATCAAGAGGGGCCTCTGGATCCAGACTGCCGGGTTCAAATCCTAGCTCACCACTTACTGGATGTGGCCCTTGGCCAGGTTACATCATCTCTATTAACCTCAGTTTCCTCATCTGTAAAGATGTGATAACCATAGTACTTTTAAGAGTTGTTCTGAGGATTAAACAAGTTAATATCTGTAAAGCACATGAAACAGTTCTTAGCCCAAAGTAAGCACGATATACGTGTTAGCAGAACAAATGAACTCTTAAGAGGCAATATGGCAGTATCTATCTATCTTAAAAACAAATATACCCTTTGACTACAGACCCCACTTCTAGAATTTATATTTCAGATATACTCAGAAAGAGACTTCAAGGATCTTCACTGCAGCATGGTTTATAACAGCAAAATTTTTGAAACAACCTAAATGTCTATCAACAGAGACAACTTTACAGATAATTAAAGGTATCCCCATAAAATGGAACGTCACATGCCAATAAAAGAATGAGGCAGATCAGTAAATACTAATATAGAATAATCTTCAGGGTGTCTTAAGTGAACAAGATACAATATAATATCTAGTACATGACACCATTTGTGTTAAATGTCTATGCATAAAATATTTCTGGAATGATATGTTTTTTTAAAATGATGTAAGGTTATCATATAAAGGTCCTACCGGGTTTGTTTAAGGGGCAAGAATCATGAATGATTCTTTCCAAAGTGTTGGAAAAGTCTCTTCTCTTAAAGAGAGTAAATGTTCCCCATGTAACTTTCACTATTTGCTTAACAAACCTTGTTCCCACAGCATTGTGTTAAAACAAACTTCCGTCTGACAGAGTTCAAGCTGCCGTGAACCCTGAATTAGTGGGGTTGAAAACCAAAGCCTGTTGGTCCACGTGTGGACCACATGCTCACAATACCCACTCCAAGTGTTACAATTTGTCTTAAAGCACTGATATTGCTTCCCCAAAAATGTTTCACTTCCTTTAATATCTGCATAATATGCCAAATTACAGTACAATTTTTAAAAAGACAAATAACTAGTTCAAAAATAGACTCAAACATGCGCCCCAATGTTCACAGCAGCACTGTTCACAACAGCCAAGACATGGAAGCACCTAAGTGTCCATCAACAGATGAATGGATACAGATGTGGTACATATATACAATGGAATATTACTCAGCCATAAAAAAGAATGAAATAATGCCATTTGCAGCAACATGGTTGGACCTAGAGATCATCATACTAAATGAAGTAAGTCAGACAGAGAAAGACAAATATATGTTACCGCTTATATGTGGAATCTTTAAAAAATGATATAAATGAACTTATTTACAAAAAAGAAATAGACTTACGGATGCAGAAAACAAACTTATCGTTACCAGAGGGGATAGTGTTGGGGGAGAAGGGAGTAAATTAGGAGTTCGGGATTAGCATTTACACACTAATGTATATAAGACAGATAACCAACAACAACCTACTGTATAGCACAGGGAACTATACTCAATGTCTTGTGATAACCTGTAATGGAAAAGAATCTGAAAAAGTATACATATGTATATATCTGAATCACTCTGCTGTACACCTGAAACTAACACAACATTGTAAATCAACTATATTCTTTTTTGGAGTCTATTTTTTTAACCATCTTTTATTTATTAAATATAGTTAATTTACAATGTTGTGTTAGCTTCAGGTGTAAAGTGATTCAGTTATACACATACATACATCTATTCTTTTTCAAATTCAAAACAAAGACTTTTAAATCAAACTAAACTTCATAGTATTTTGAGGGTGAATGATAGGATTAAAGGAAGAATCATATCATTCACTTTGGACAATTCTAAGTGCTGAACCTCTTGGCCTGCCAGACTGGCTCTATTTCGGAAAGACAAAGAGACTTTCCTTTCATACAAAAATGCACAGCAGATGACAGAGGAGAAAGCTAAAACAACAGCAGTGAAGGATGCTCTGTAATTCTTAAAACAATTAAGAATACGAGCTTGTTTCATATTAAACAAAAACCTAAGCTCTCTAAAGATGAATGACACCTCCACTGGACTCACAGCAGTAGGTAAAAGTGCATATAAAGGTGACACAGGGCTTCCCTGGCGGCACAGTGGTTGAGAGTCCGCCTGCCAATGCAGGAGACACAGGTTCGTGCCCCGGTCCGGGAGGATCCCATGTGCCGCGGAGCGGCTGGGCCCGTGAGCCATGGCCGCTGAGCCTGCGCGTCCGGAGCCTGTGCTCCACAGCGGGAGAGGCCACAGCAGTGAGAGGCCCGCATACCGCAAAAAAAAAAAAAAAAGGTGACACAGATGTGTCACTCTGTTGTGTAATCAGACAAAAATCAAAAGAGTCAAGAGATTCAGTTAGGAAAAATCAAGAAACTTCAGCATAAACCCACCAAGAGCAACCCAGACTTTCTGGCTCTTTCAGTCTCAAATTAAAATGTCCTTTTCCACAAAAACAAGAGTCCCAGTAATGCTGCCCAGCGGGTGTCTGGTAAACAGAGTCCAGATATTCAACCAACCTCTGTATGGTTAGGACAAATGACACTCCTCAAAAAAATGATATAAATGAACTTATTTACAAAAAAGAAATCGGCCCAGGTAGCCAGCCAATCAACAAATATTAATAGAGGCAAAATACCCATATGCCAGTTTCCTCATCCTTTCTTTCCCTCCTCTCCCACACAGTCTTAAATATGATTAGGTATAAGGATTGTTCACTAAAAGTAAGACTATGTGCTGGAGTTGGTACCAACGGCATTACTCATAGACTATAGCCATCCAGTAATTTACTCAGAATTCAGCTAAAGAGGGGTAATCAGAAGTACTGGAAAAGGCCATGCTAGGTTTAATTTACAGGCCACTAATGTAGGATCTCATGGCCCCCAAACAAGTTCTTTTTTCCTCTAAATGGGCATTTGTTGTCAAGCTCCTGACAAGGTTGCAAGGTATCGCAGCCATTCACAGAACATTAAGAATCTCTAACTTCTCAAGAGGCTAATCGGGCCTGTGCCTGAGAGAGCCTGAAAGCAAGTCCAGAAGCTAAGGGACAGGTTCTCGAAAGTAGACAGTGTTGGAGGGCAGGGTGACGAATAAACTTAGATTTGCCATCAACGTGTGACTCTCAATTCAAGGCTTTCACAGACCATGGGGGCCAAACAGCTGGTGAGAAGGTCGGCTCAGTTTTGAGAGGTTCAGCTCATTTTACCAAGAAGGCCCCAAAGGGGGTCTCATTTTCCTTCATTCGACAAAGATTTAATGGCCGCTGACAATGGCCACAGCCTGTGCTAGGCAGTAGTTGCAGAGAAGTGAACAAAATAAACCAGTGTCTACAGGTACACAAGGGAAAGGTGGCTTTTTTCCCAGCACACACCACTAAGAAGGCAGCCGTGTTCCCAGCTCTCACTCACGCCCTCCCCTGGAAACCCTGCACCACTTTGCGACCCCCAAGCTGGCAAGCAGGCAAGCCTCACGGCAGCGTTCACTGCCAGAAGCATCCCTCCAAGTTAGGTGTTTCCTTTAACAGTCAAGACTGTTCTGGAAACACTCCTGCTACGGTTCTATTTCCTAACTCACGAGGAAGGCTACACACTTCTAACAGAAAGTAGATCCCAAACCCCTTCCCACAAATGCCATGAGGAAAAAAAATCCAGCGATAAGAGAGACGGGAGCAGTGAGTCTTCATCGCCCCTACATCCTTCTAAGGACAGTCTGGGAAATCTCCACATGATGAATATTCAAAGGAAGGTCAATTGGGTCCACCCCCCCCCCCCACTCCACTGTGAGCTCAGCTGCATTCCTTTGAGGAAAGGTCAACAGGAAGCGACCTCATGAGAACTTTGCCCTTAATCAGGTTAATTTAAGGACTACTGAAGCAACATTAGCGGGGAGAAATTCACAAAACATATGTACAATGTATTATAAAGTTGAAAAAAATTAAACATAGGGAAAAAAATCTAAAAGTTAAGGAAAATGCCTGATGCAGGTAATGGGGGAAGCGGGGAGGGGCCGAGCAGTAGGTATACGGGAACTCTGTGCTTTCCACTCCATTCTGCTGTGGACCTCAAACTGCTCTCAGAATAAGCTGTTTTGGGCTTCCCTGGTGGCACGGTGGTTGAGAGTCCACCTGCCGATGCAGGGGACACGGGTTCGTACCCTGGTCCGGGAGGATCCCACATGCCGCCGAGCGGCTGGGCCCGTGAGCCATGGCCACTGAGCCTGCGCTCCACAACGGGAGAGGCCGCAGCGGTGAGAGGCCCGCGTACAGACAAAAAAAATAATAATAATAAGCTGTTTGTTTGTTTCTTTTAATTAAGGAAAGGAAAGAAAACTATGTAAGGTCAATATGAAGAAGAGAACCATATCTGTGTGTGAGGGTGTGTATATGTGTGTGCGTTGCCAGACTACTTTTCTTCACTTTTCAAAGTTTCCACCATGATCCTGTTATTTCTGCAATTAAAAGAAGACAAGCGGGGGCTTCCCTGGTGGCGCAGTGGTTGAGAGTCGGCCTGCCGATGCAGGGGACGCGGGTTCGTGCCCCGGTTCGGGAAGATCCCACATGCAGCAGAGCGGCTGGGCCCGTGGGCCATGGCCGCTGAGCCTGCGCGTCCGGAGCCTGTGCTCCACAACAGGAGAGGCCACAGCAGTGAGAGGCCCGCGTACCGCCAAAAAAAAAAAAAAAAAAAAAATCTTAAAAAAAGACAAGCAGGAAAAGAATATGAAAAAGAAGGTATATATATATATGTATATGTATAACTGAATCACTATGCTGTACAGCAGAAATTAACACAACATTGTGAATCAACTGTACTTCAGTAAAATAAGTTCGTCATGGAATATAAAAAAAAGGCACGTGCACACGCACGAGAAACAAGGTTATTTTTAAATGTTTTATTAAGAGGGAAAAAAAAGACGCCATGAAACACAGCCAATTCCCATGTGAAATACATTAGGCCAGGCCTGTGATCCATTGAGGCCCCCTAAGCCATTCTGCAAGCCACGCCGGGGACAGGCAGGCAGCCATCCCCCTGCATCGGGCTGGCCCGCTCCCCCAGCCCTGACCCGCACAGGCCCTGCCGTCAGACCTACGGCATCCACCTGCCAGGCTGGCATCGGCGCTGGGGAAAGCCTCATGGCACAGCTCCTTTATTATGTAGCTTCAATCTGAAAACAGATCTCCTTCCCACACCAGCTCCCCAAACATCAGCCTCCGCGAACCTAACGGGCTTTCATCAGGCCTGGGCTTCCGTTTCTCAAAGCTGAGCTTCAGTAAGTGACCTCTGGTACCAGCCACTGTGTCCAGCAGAGACAGAAAAACATCTGCAAAGTTGGGGCCTAGACTGGTCTTTGAGACTGGTGACTAAAATGCCTTGAAAGGGAAAATAAAATAGTATCACAGCGCCGCAAAGGAAGCTGAACTCCTCTGTGGGCTCATCAGACTGTCCGCATTCTGTCTCCAGAACTGCTCGCTGCCTGGGGCCTGTGTGAGGTAAGTGAGGCCCCGGCCTTGCATGCAAAATTGAAGGGGGTGCCAAAACACACAATTACTAAGATAATCGTTTTTAACGAATTTTTTGAAAATCAAAAGTAATTTTTTAAAGTTCACAATGAACAAAATAACACACTTGTAAATAAAGGCAGGGTCTGATCCTGAACTTGCAGGATCCAGCTCACGCCGCCCTAGTCTGGCGTGCTTGGGTACAGCTGTGCTGGGAGAACATCCCTAACTGAGCCACAAAGAAGAGCATGGATTTGAGGAAAGCCTGATTTCACTGATTAGCTGTGTGACCGTGGGCACGCTACCCAATAATCTAAGTCTCAGCTTCCTCTTCCGTAAAATGGAGATAATACCTTCCTCGTTGAGTAAATGACCAAATAAACATACGTGCAAAGTACAAGCACACTGTCTAGCATAGTACCTGCTACAAAACTGGCAGCTAGGATCCTGACTCCAAGGAGAAGCCGGACATGATTCCTATGTGCTGTTTGTCCTTCTAGCCCATGCAGGAGACTTTCAAGCAGCTTTCAGGGGAAGGGTTTTGAGGGATATTGGGTTTTCCCTACCGTCACCCTGAAGACAGGGTTTTCTTATTGTGTCTTCAGCTGGTAGAACTGAGGGCCATTCCTAGCGCTGAATTATGCCGGGGGAAGAGAGCAAGTGGGAATGAAAAACTAGGACGATGCCCACCCTGGTTAGCTCCTCAGGATAAACAGGCAAGTGGTACCCAAACAGCCTGGCACGACAAGTAGACAAACAACTTCTGCATTTCTCAGATTCGTCCTCCTACAGCAAAGCACAGCCATTTTTTTAAATAAAAGGAATCAAACCACCAGGGCAATTTCTTATCCCCTGCAGTCCTTGCTAATTTACGTACCAGCCTGGGAGAAGCCACTGTTCCCCTGCCACAGGCCTTGAGCCTCACCACCAACTTTGGACCTGATAACGCCAACTCTGGGATTTATTTATGTTACCTTGGACTTACTATTCTCAAACGATACCTAGAGTCTGAGTTCATGTTTATGAATTATTCTACCTCCAAAACAAAGGCATTCCACTGATCTGAACCACAGACCCCAGGCAACCTTGAACTTCCAACCCAGAAATTTAAAAATACCTTTTGATAACCATCTCCCCTAGACCACCATCTCTCACCCAAGTGTCACGAGCATCTATATTACTGTCAGGTGCCTTGGAAACACTAGGAAGAAGAAAGTGATCTTCAAGTAGGTGGTTTCAATAACACAGCAAGGAAAGATTTGCAATGCCCAAGTATGTCTCAGATGACTGTTTACATATGGGACCAGGCTTTGCAGGAAAAAAATCTGAACAGGTTTTTCTTTTCTTCCACCTCTGAGAAACAGTTTACTTTTCTCATGTTAAATAACATGGCTGGCTAATTATAAAAACAATAAAAATTCTTTGCAGGAAATTTACAAAACACAGAAAAGTTCAAAGGAAAAAATAAAAACCACTCACATTATTCCTATCCAAAGAACACCACAGGTAAAACACCCTTTTCTCAATGCATATAAACACATGCATCTTATACAGAATTTTAAACATATGTGGTCATCTCTTAAGTAACAAACTAAGAGTATAATCCCAAAAGAGGTAAGTTACCCTCAGAAAAAAGAGGGTGAATGAAGAACACTGGAAGTAAGCTCAGAACCTTAGAACCTCATCATCCTGTAGAAGGTCAAGGGTGACTACATTTTACAAAGAAATGGAAAGAAATTATTTGAGACAAAGTTTGCCTCTTAAGAGAGTTAAGCTTCAGCAAATATTTACTGGGTACCTACTATGTTCTGGGCACTTTACCAGGCACTAGGAAAGTGGAAGGTGTAAAATACTTCAGAAGAAGTTGCTCGCAATAAACGGGAAAAGACTTCCAAAGCTTTCTCCAATAATAAACTATGTGACCTTCAGCAAGTCATTTAACCTCTTTGTGCCACAGTTTCCTCTTATATAAAATGTGGACTAAAAATTAGGATGGGGGCTTCCCTGGTGGCTCAGTGGTTGAGAGTCCACCTGCCGATGCAGGGAACACGGATTCGAGCCCCGGTCCGGGAAGATCCCACGTGCCGCGGAGCGGCTGGGCCCGTAAGCCATGGCTGCTGAGCCTGTGCTCCGCAGCGGGAGAGGCCACAACAGTGAGAGGCCTGCGTACCGCAAAAAAAAATAAAATAAAAATTAGGATGGTTGGGATGATCAAATGACTTTGTACACATAAAGCCTTAGAATTCAGCCTGCGACTTAGAAGTGCTCAATGCAAGTTGGTGCTCAATAAATAAAAGGAGTGGGGAAGAGAAAAAACACAGAGGTATAAACACAGAGCGTCGATGTTAACACCCCCCCAGAGTAGATCTTAGCCTTCGGAAAACTTCTGGAAGGGAGTGGGCAGGGACTGGGTGGAAAGCTCTCACATACCAAGCAGAGGAAGCGGCAGGTGTACATATGGGGGGATGTGAGGGACGAGGGCTCCTGTGGTCTGTATTAAGAATGGCACTGGGACTTCCCCGGTGGCGCAGTGGTTAAGAATCCGCCTGCCAATGCAGGGGACAAGGGATCGAGCCCTGGTCCGGAAGAGCCCTGGAGCAACTAAGCCCGTGCGCCACAACTACTGAGCCTGCGCTCTAGAGCCCACGAGCCACAACTACTGAAGCTCGCGCGCCTTGAGCCCGTGCTCCGCAACAAGAGAAGCCACCGCAATGAGAAGCCCGAGCACCGCAACAAAGAGTAGCCACCCCTCGCCGCGACTAGAGAAAGCCCGCGCGCAGCAAGGAAGACCCAACGCAGCCAAAAATTAAATAAATAAATAAAGGAATGGCACATGGCGGGGGGATAGCGGCATGTCAAGGGGAGGAGTGAAATAGAGGAGGCGGGGAAAGAAAATGGGGCCAAGACGCCCGATTTCTTTCAGCCATGCTTCTTCTCAGTTACAGCAAAACAGGCAGAGTTACGTTATCCCACATCACAATCACTTCAAAAAGGAATGCTTTCTGGACTGTTCCGATAAAGTCAAATGGGGCTGCTTCATGTATTTTAAAATTACTTTTACAAGTAAGCATTTTCTAAACACTCTATAAAGAGGATGCAGTGAGCTGATGCGTCTTACCTGCTCTCCAGACATCTCCAAACTCATCCATAATGTCTCTGTGAGTTCCTCTAGCACGATACAGCAGACCGCAAACAACATATTTCTTATTTGGGGGGTATTATTAAAAGTAAAGACCTGAGAACCAGATTAGAGGAGGAATTTGGTCTTTGCTAATTCACAATAACTGGCTTTCCCCTTTCAAGAAAGGAAGAAAAAATACATATATATAGAAAAAAATACACAGAATCTAAAAGTGAATGGAGCTGTGACCAATACCTTTGCTAAAAAGAATGTCGTTACTTAATGTGTTTATTTGTTGACAGGTTCTGCAGTTAAGATTCAAAGTTCATGGTTTAATAATACAAATAACACCTGCTATGTCACGAGCCTTTTACAAACTGACAGACAATCCCTTTTTAGATATTATCTTCAATTCCCAAAAGAAATCCCAAATTTCCAAAATTCCAAATCTTAACAAATGCTGACCACCAAGCCTTTGACAAGCAATTTATTTAGAATCCATGATTTGTATCTCAGTAATTATTATTCAGTAGGTATTATTACCTCCATTTCTAAAATAAGAGAGGAAAGTAGGATTCAGAAATGACATGCCTTGCTCTAGGCCGCACAGCTTTTGAGTGGCCAGCGGGGATTTGAACACAGGTCCCTCAGGTCCCGTGGTAGCCAGCTCCCAAGATGGTTCCCAGTGGTCCTTGCCGCCTGGCATCCACGCTTTTGGGTAGTCACCTCCCACTGAATCAGGACTGGCCTGTGTGACCCAGAATCTGGAAGTGACACAGGAGGACTTCACAGCCTAGATCATGACAGTTTCCATCTTGGTCTCCTCATAGATTACTCACTCTGGGAGAACCTAGCTGCCATGCTGTGAGGACATTCAAGCAGCCTGCCCGAGGAGCCTAAGGGCTTCCTTGGAAACAGATCCTACCACCCCAGCTGACATCTTTACTACAAATATCCAAGTCAGAGCTGCCCTTCTACGCCACTCCCAGAGTCCCCTCCGAGAGAAGCTGTGAAAGACAATGTTTACTATTGACATAAGTCACTCAATTTGGGAGGAATCTGTCACACAGCAATAGACAACTAGTGCATGTCCTGAAGCCTGTGTTCTTTCCTCCACGTCTATACTGCCTTTCAGCTGCTTCTGTAATTTTATCTCTTAATCACTTTCACTGTATATTCATATAGAGAATTAACAAGATACTGACATCAAACCTATGCACCCTATCAGGTCTCTGAGACAAGTATCTACAGGACATGTTATTTACATCTATTTCTTGCTGGCATTGTTACAGACTTTATATACACAATTGCTCTTTTTGATCTACCCCTTCAAAAAACGGGCAGCTAACAGAGTTCATGAAGCCTCTGCTAGGTAGTCCAGGAAATGATTTAGTCCTATCTTTGGATAAGCCCATTTTACAGGTGTTTTCTTAGCATATTTCAAAATAAATAAATAAATAAACAGCCTTGCTGACACAGCACTAAACACCTATTAAAATGGCTACAATAAAAAGTGTTGACAACATCAAGTGCTGGTGAAGACCCCACTTCTGGATCTCTGCCCCGGAGAAATCACGCCCACATCAAAACCTGCGCGTGACAGTTTCTACCAGCTGTACGTTCATAGCCATTCTATTCACAACTGCCCCAAACTGGAAACAACCCTAATGTCCTTCAACAACTGAATGGCCACACAAACTGTGGTACATCCACACAATGGAATACAACTCAGCCACAGAAGGGAAAGAATGATGGTCACAACAACTTAGAAGAATCTCAGAGACATTCGTGTGAGTGAAAGAAGCCAGTCTCGAAAGGTTACGTACTCCGTGATTCCACTTATGAGACATTCTGGAAAAGAACAAACAGTGACAGAGCAAAGATCAGCGGTTAACAGGGGCTGGGGCAGGGGGCAGAGGAGGGTGACACACAACAAACGGGAATTTTTTGAGCTGCTGAAAATGTTCCATATCTTGATTGTGGTGTTGGTCATACAAATCAGTACACGTGGTAAAACTCACAGCACAGTACACGGGGGGGAAAGAGTCACTTTTACTGTATATCATTTTTTTATTATTATTAATGCACCTATGCTTTCCTTCCAAAACATTTTCAATTCCTTTTTCCCTTAAAAAGAAATATATCTGTTAAATCACCTTCAGGGCCTAGAGCCCTGTTGATTTCCAAATCTAAAAAAAACGCTGATCAAAAGGACACCTGCATGCCAGTTACTTGGAATCTGTGATGTGTCTCTCAGGAGTCCACCATCTCTCAAGCAATGCCATTCATTATCTTCCTCGACAGGTGAGGACACATCTCCCACTTGCATGTCCCTATGAAGAGTCTTGCCCGGGAGCAAACAATCTTTTAGGAGAACATTGACACAACCTCACAGGTTCTCAGTAAACATGTGCCAGGTGAGTAAATGTTGGGGCTCATCCCTGAAGTCGCAGGAGATTAACTGTGTCTGTCCCCAGACTGTCCCAAAGGCAGTCTGACGGTCTCTGGGAAAAATCAGCCCCCCACTTTGGGCCACTCTCTGAGCACGAGGGTGACCACCCACTTAGACTCCTCTTGTTCCGGCAGCCCGTGGAGTTGGCACCCTTCAGGGTCAAAAATCTCTCAGTTTGGACCCTGAAAAATATATGGTCCCCTTGAAGACGAGGATTTTTCGGCCTGTTTTGTTCACCGACGTGAATCTCAAGAACCGTGCCCTCCGGATAAAAGGTGCTTGACAGATCTTTGTTTCAAGTGAGATAGATCACTTTTATTCTTTCTAGCTTGTGAAGAGTTATTGAGAATCTAATGAGTTGTGACCTTCTAGCTGCCTAAGATCCTATGATAAGATTTTCATTAATCCATCAAAGAAAGGCTCTTTTCTAAGAACCTAGAAGATACAATAGAAGTTTGAGACATGGCCCCTGACCTCCAGAAACTAACTCTGGGGAAAAAGGCAAAATTCATACATCGGGGAGTAAATAACTAATGATGTGAGATACTCTATGTATAAAACCAGTTATGCATCAGTCAGCTTCCCCAACGCCTCTGTGGATTATCTCAAAAGGGGGGCCAACGGAGCTGAGACACAGGCATTGCTTTGACTGGGAATTTGAAAAATGGGCGTGGCGTGGCTGTGTCACAAATGGGCATCTTCCCTCTCAACCTATGGTTGTCCTGAAACAGCCCTGTTTGCTGGGGACTGATTAGGGCTGCCACGAACTAACACCTTTGCTCACTAAGTGCTTCTGACCAACAACAGAGAAAGGGGGCACGTAAGGAGTCGTCACAAGTGAGGAGAAAGTAACCCACAGGCACACCTCCCATCCCAGCCTACCTGGTGTGCTTCTGCAGGGAACAGTTTTGCTGTAAACTCACACCGAGCAAGCTTGATCGATTTCTACCCCTTTCCTCCCATTCCAGAAGGTGTGTCTAAATACAGCGAGAGGAAGGTTGTTTGGGGATAATGTCTAATCAGGGACAAATCACTATGACGCCCCTCACAAGGGAACATTAGGTTAGAACTGCTGCTCTCGGGGCTCAGACATCAACCTTTACGTGATGGGGACCCGCAAGCTTCAGCACAGCCCTGGATGGTGGTAGACCGGGGCCTTTCCTTCCTATCTCTGCCCTTCCTTCCCTTCTGATCCCTCTCCCAGGAAGTTTTTTCCTCTTATTTTTGCCTGTCAATCCTACCCATAAAGGCTGCTGTTCCCCACCCTCACCCCATCCTTGTACACCCTCCCCACCCACACACACACCCATTCCAAGAGGGGCCCTTCATCTGGGCTAAACAGCAGTCCTTCCCTGGAGGGGTAGAGATGGGGGTTCAAACTCCAGCTAGGTGATTCTCGATCACAGCAGGAGCGGCATGAATGCTTTATCCCGGGGAATGGAACACGCGTGACGCTGTCAGCATGACTGAAGGACCGCTTGACTTTCAAGGCGGGGCCGTGGATGCTGTCCTTCCTGCAACATGCAGGACAGCGCCGCCATCACCAGCAAACTGTCCCGAAGTGGCAGTGGAGAGAACCAGGAAAATGAAGCCAATCCCTAGTGTAAAAGCAGGGCATTGTGAGGGCAACCCCACAGGTGGCTGGAGCCTTTGGACCCAGGTCTCCCTTCCTGAGATGACCCACCTCTGCCCTTTCTGAGGTTGGAATTGAGAGCTACGAAATTCCCCTATTCTGCTTCCTATGACTCAAGGTGGGTGTCTGTCCCTTGCAACAAGAGACCCTCTTTCCCACAGATTTATCTACAGATCGTCACTGCGGCCAAATACTGCAAGCAGAAGAAATGACCGACGAAGGGCAACGTTAGGTTCATTATGTAGAACTACACAGGGGGATGTTATATAGTCACTGAACATTTTCATTTCAAAGAAAACTCAGTATGGAAAACACTCAGACAATGTTATGGGGGGAAAGTGACTTCTAATTATACATGCATCATTCTCCCAATTTTTAAAAAATGTATGTTTGTATGTATAGAGAAAAAAACTGGGAATATATCGAATATGTCAAAAGTCAAATGGAAATAAATCAAATCTTAATCTTCATAAATTTTGACCAGCAGGATTGCAAGGGATTTTTACTTTCTGTTTTATAAGTGAATACTTTTCTAATCCTGCTATAATAAAGAGACTACAAAGGGAACACTAAAATAAACAAGCTAACAAACAAAACACACTTCTTTATTGAAAGCTCAACTTAAATGCAACTTCCAACCAGAGTCCAATGTCTTACTATCCTGAACACTTCCACGATTACAGTACCTTTTGCAAAGCTCTGGTCAGATACCACCTTATACTGTAATTATCTAGATAATTCCCCTATCTGGTCTGGATGCTACACTCTGAGAGCAGGGAACTGCACCCTGTTTTTGTGGCACCAATGGTAACTAGTAATTCAACAGAGCCGTTCAATAAATATCTGTTGAATTGGTAAGTCCTTACATAAAGTGAAAATAAAACAGCAGTGAATATGCAAGTTACCCTGGTCAGTTGACCATCTTGATAGTAAGAGGTGGGGGAAGGACCAGATTTCTTTTTTAAAGTCATATCAATTAAATAAAAATAGATAGGAATATTGTGGCTCTATATTCTACAAGTTGTTCACCAGGATATTTTCCGTTCAATTCATTTGCTTGGATTACAGTTATTATAAAATCATTCAACTTTTCTTTACAGGCTCACAAATATCTGTGTCTAATTTTCCAACGCGGTAAATCTTTAGTTTACCCAAATTCTGACATTTCCAAGCAGTTCACTCTACTAATAACATTGGCCCCCAGTAAGATTTCATGCCAGACAACCAAAAGATCCGGCAAGATTATAAAGGAAGATATTAATCTCTGATTAATAATGGCCTCACAGGGACTTCGCTGGTGGCGCAGTGGTTAAGAATCCACCTGCCAATGCAGGGGACACAGGTTCAAGCCCTGGTCTGGGACTATCCCACATGCCGCAGAGCAACTAAGCCTGTGCACCACAACTACTGAAGCCCACGTGCTTAGAGCCCGTGCTCCACAAGAGAAGTCACCACAATGAGATGCCCGTGCACCGTAACGAAGAGTAGCCCCCGCTCGCCGCAAGTAGAGAAAGCCCGTGCGCAGCAACAAAGACCCAACGCAGCCAAAACTAAATAAATAAATTTATTTTTAAAATAAATAAATAATGGCCTCAAAAATCTCGTAAGCAATATTAAACATGCAGATAAACGCCACTCTAGGTTGACAGAAATGGTAGGCACTGCCGTCATTTTTTTCTTAAAGAAATGAAATATTCCCATCAAGTATGCCTTGTTATCCAAACTCCAAATGGTCAATGCTAAGCAGATGTCCTGCAAGGCCATCGTAAGAGGAAAAGGTGAAAATCATGCAGACTTAGTGACAAGCCTGGCACACATTATCAGATACGTAAAGTCCTTAAAAATAGTTCATCTCTCACAGTGACTTGACGTGATCACTAAGCCACTTTCCATATAATTAAGAGTAATAAACTCTTTCTCATAGATAATGTTAAATGGCAGATGAAAGATCAAATCTTCCAACCTGTCAGAACGGCTATCATCAAAAAGACAAGAAATAACAAGCGTTGGAGAGGATGTGGAGAAAAGGAACCGTCCAGCACTGTTGGTGGGAATGTAAACTGGTGCAGATGCTACGGAAAACAGCATGGAGGCTCCTCAAAAAATTAAAACTAGGGCTTCCCTGGTGGCGCAGTGGTTGAGAGTCCGCCTGCCGATGCAGGGGACACGGGTTCGTGCCCCGGTTCGGGAAGATCCCACATGCCGTGGAGCGGCTGGGCCCGTGAGCCATGGCCGCTGAGCCTGCGCGTCCGGAGCCTGTGCTCCGCAACGGGAGAGGCCACAACAGTGAGAGGCCCGTGTACAGCAAAAAAAAAAAAAAAAATTAAAACTAGAACTATCATACAATCCAGCATTTCTACTCCTGGGTATTTAAAGAAAACAAAAACACTAATTCAAAAAGATACACACACCCCTATGTTCACTGCAGCATTATTCACAATAGCCAAGACATGGAAACAACCTAAATGTCCACTGACAGATGAATATATAAAGAAAATGTAGTATATATACACGATGGGATATTACTCAGCCATAAAAAAGAATGAAATCTTGCCATGACAACATGGATGGACCTGGAGGGGATTATGCTAAGTGAAATAGGCCAGACAGAGAAAGATAAACACTGTATTTTCACTTATATGTGGAATCTAAAAAACAAATGAATAAATACAACAAAACGGAAACAGATTCACAGATCCAGAGAGCAAACTAGTGGCTGCCAAAGGGGAGGAGGGTGGGGCGATGGGCAAAATGGGCGAAGGGGATTACGAGGCACAAACGACCTGTTATATAATAAGTAAGTCCCAGGGATGTAATGTATAGCACTGGGAATATAGTCATTAATACTGAAATAACCTTTGTATGGTGCATAATCTATAAAAATGTCAAATCACTATGTTGTACACCTGAAACTAACATTGTAAGTCAACTCTACTTAATTTCAAAAACAAAAAAAGACAAAATATTTTTTAAAAAGAAAGATAAAGTCTTCCATTAATATATCAGTCAAGATGCTTTGGATGGCAATAACAGAATTAGAAAGTGGGTAAACTTATGGTTTAGTACACTAAGTCCAGGTCTGCTTTATTTGGTATACAAAATTAGCTATTATTTAGTGTAGGAAGCTCCAGGTGCAGGAAGATCACAGAACTCTGCTTCCACCTTTCAGCCCATCATCCTCTTGCCTTCATCCCAAGGCTAGCCACAATTTCGGCTGCTGTGGTTCCAGGCATCACGTTCAGTCCAGCCCTTGGGTCTCTCTTTCAAAGCACAGAAATATTCCCCAGATCCTTCTTCAAAGACCAACAAATGTTGGAGGCTTCTGAGAAGCACTTTGCTTAAGGACAAAGGGAGCGTGAAGAAGGCTGTGCCATTATTGGCCCGACGACACCGAATGTGTAAGAGTAAAAAGCATGGAGCTGCAGCAGCCCTCCGCAGTAACAGCTAATCAGGCCACAGCAGCCTAATTAACCACTAGGCAACAAGCCAGAGTACAGAAAGCAACAAGCTGGGATGGCAGGGTGCAAGGACAGAAAGAACCTGGGTGACGCTGTGAGCTGAGGCATCGAACCGGGAGCCCCTCCCTTCTTATTATTCCTTGAGGCAACTAATTGTTTGATGACTTGCACTGCTATTAGTCAAAGATTCTGCCACTGGAAAATAAATGCACTCTTGAAGTTTCCTTGATGTTTTAGGAAAAGAGCACCAATAACTTGCCCAACATCACATTTTAACACCTATACTCCCAACTCCTGTTACCTTTGATCCCAATCTCTAACTTCCGTATTCTAAAATGTCATGGGGTTTTCCTTATACAAACTTTTAAATTTTATTTATTTATTTTTCTTTTCCATTCTGGATTATCACGGGATATTGAATATAGCTCCCTGTGCTCTGCAGTAGGCCCTTGTTGTCTACCTGTCCTACATAAAATAGTTTGCATCTGCTAATCATCTCAAACTGCCAATCCGTCCTTTCCCCACCCTCCTCCCCCTTGGCAACCACAAGTCTGCTCTCTATCTCTCTGAGTCTGTTTCTGTTGCAGTCATTACAGAAATTTTAATCCAAGTCAAGCAACGTTTATGTACCTTCTATGGGCAGGAGGAAAAAAAATCAGGAAAACATACTTTCTGACCTGACAACAATGCTTGTTATCTGGTTCAGAAAATGAGGAGAGTACATAAATAACACTATATAATTCATGCCAAAATAAGGAAACTCAGCTCCTTTTACAAGCACCTACGTATGCCATTCCAACCTCTTTTTAGAATGTTACATGTTGCTTTTACCCAGGGCTCCAGTTTTTGTATTGATTTCAAAAATATTTATTTTCCACAATCTTTCTGTGTGCTAAAAGAACAAACAATTCAATTTTGAATTTCAGAAATCTATTTGATCATAACCTGAAACACCTTGTTTCCCCAGATTTTCAAAATAAGCAGGGTTTGTTTTTTTTGTTTTTTTCATTTTCATGTCTTTTCAACTCAGTTTTAGTTAGGAAAGAATAGAACTGCTCCATCCCTATGAAGTAAATGGAGTCCGACCTCTTGAACACAGCAATATTAGTCTATGTCTTACACACAAAAATGTTATTTTTCCAAAGTTGAAAAAATCCCCTGACCTTTAATAAGTTCAATAAGTAGACCATGTACAATGTTTCCCTAATAACTTCTGCTCTTCAAAAGATACCACTAAAAGAGGAAAAGATTAAAAAATAGACTGGTAAAAATATTCATGATACATAGATCTAACAAAGAACTTGTATATAAAATATACACAGAACTCCTATAATTGTAAAATAAGATGACACCAAGTATATGCAGTTTATTGTATGTCAATTATACTCAAAAGCTATATAAAACAATCAGACAAAAATCAATGAAAAAGAACGAAGTGTTAATGGACACGGCACAAAGGAAGATAGACAAATGGCCAAAAAGCACAGGAAAACTTATCATTTCCCTTTCAGGGAAATATAAAATTAAACCACAAGGAGATACCACTACACATCCACCAGAACGGCTACAATGAAAAAGCTGGATAATTTCAAGTGTTCATGAGGATTACAGTACGTGGAACACTCATACGTCATTGGCGAGGATGTAAAATGGTACAAACACTTTGGAAAAACAGATGGCAGTTTCTCATAAACATACACTTATCATAAGACCGAGCAATAAAAAGGAAAACAGATCTCCGCACAAAGACTTGTTCACAAATGTTCATAGCAGCCTTATTCAGAACAGCCCAAACTGGAAACAGCCAGAGTGGCCAAGGGTGACCAGATCAACAAATTGTAGCACATCCAGACACTGAAATACTACAGGGCAACAGAGAGGAACACACTGATAAGATGATGGAGGAAGGGGGAGGGAGGAGGGAAAAGAAGCAGATGGAGGCGGAGAGAGGGGAATAAAAGTAAAGGAGAAATTACATCTAGACCTAGTGAAACTGCAGCACTCCAAAGGATCTTAAAAGCAGCCAGAGAGAAAAGACAGACAATTTACAAATAACAGTTAGCCTGACAGTGGACACTGCAACCACAACAATGGAACCAAAAGAGAGTTGATTAATACAGGATCAACGATCCAGAATTGCGCGCCCAGGTAGTTTATCATTCCGGAACAAATTTAAAGGCACACAAAAACTGAGGTTACCCCCAAGAGATGCTCACTAATGGAACTTCTAAAAAATATATGTCTAAGAAGGAAAGGGAAAGTTATCCCAGAAGCCAATTTTTTCAGGTAGGTTTTACTTTCTTCTTCATGCATTTATTGTCTGATTTTTTTAAATGAGCCTGTATATTTTTACAATACCCAAATTTAAAGGTTAGCTTAAATTGTTAAATTAGAACAAAACAGAAATGAAATCA
The DNA here is from genome assembly GCF_039906515.1 of Pseudorca crassidens. Taxonomy (NCBI): domain Eukaryota; kingdom Metazoa; phylum Chordata; class Mammalia; order Artiodactyla; family Delphinidae; genus Pseudorca; species Pseudorca crassidens. The sequence continues at coordinate 13,084,362 of NC_090313.1, forward strand.
AATACCAAATTTTCCAATTCCCAGAACAACAACTTGTCAGGGCTGATATCAAATTTCCCTTAAAAACCTTAAAGAGTAACTTGAAAGGACATAAAAATTAGGTTTACTTATTCACTCAACAAGCATTTAGAAAGGGTTTGCTATGTGCCAGGCACTAGACTAGATCCTGAATTAATATGATGAGAACAAAAAATGAAAGTCATATAATACTGGATTTAGGAGTCTTCTAAGATACCTTTATGAAAAGGCCAAAGTCTACACGTAAAGTGGAGTTACTCTTTGGTGAGGAATATTACATAATAGAGAGTTAAAGGTAATCCAGTTTGGCCTGAGGCCCTTCTGTTTGAAAATGTATGCACAAATATGACCATTTTACACATGAAATTAATTCAGTGTAAATGATGAATTCCCATATTAAACTGCCCATCTTGCCGTCTGATTTCCATCTCACATTAAATAAGAAAACTGCCTGAGTTCATAGGCAGCACTGAGCATGGGAAGGCACATTGTACCTGATGGTCCCTGGTTTATTTCACAAGTATCAAAGGCTTAGAGCACCCACATTTAATACGTACCAACTGTCCACTTCTGCTCAAAGTATCCACTTGGCAAAACATTTTTAACTGACTTAAACCAGGAGGAGGGCAGCCTATAAAAAGCCAGTTTCTCCACTTCAATATAAACAGTTTCTGGGGGCTTCTTGATTAAAAACAAAGGCAGCATTTGGCATAAAAGGACTGGTGAAATCAGTATTTCAAATAATTTTGAATGGAAACCGTTGGGCTCTGCTCTTCTCAGACATGTGGAAGTGCTTAAGGCAGTAACCTGGCGGAAACAGAGGGTGAGGGGCCTATGATGAAGTGAGGCCACAGCAGAAACTCTAACCACTAAAAAGCAAGGAAAAATTTTTTTTAAAAGTTGATCCACCGCTTCCCATTCAATAGTCAGGCTTGGAGAGCCCTCCTTTCAATCAAAAGTACCAAATAATACGAGAGGTGCAGCGCCAGGAACCTTTAAAAGCCCACCCTCTCCCCTCCCAGGCAATGGTAAGCAACACTTGGAATACCTGTGCACCCAAAGTAGAAAGGACTTGAGCGACTGTATTTGGGGATTATAAGAGCCCTTCTCTTGTCTGTGGCATCTTCAGTTCAAGGGGAAAGTGCATTTCACTAGGCAGGTCTCTGAAATAAGCAAGGCCAGTTACTAAAGCTTTTGCTGTCAAAGCTCTAGCCAAGTACCTACAAATCCATACAACTTTCCTCATCCTCTGGGAAAGCCATAATGCCGTCTTTCCTAAACTGTTCAGTATGCAAAAACTGGGCTCCTGTGTCTTCTCCAGCATTCTCTAACCTCCTCAAGGATGGAAAAAGGTTTTCTTTTCTGATGTCTATCACAGGCACCCTCCTTATAAATACATATCATTTTCCAAATGAATTAAACTCTTCTATGAATATTAGAGCTCCATGAATATTAGAGGATGAATCCCACTTTAAAAAAAAACCTAACCCTTTCAATACTATATTCAATTCTTATCTTCTTAAAACCATTTCCTTGGACAGTTTCTTAAGTAAAAAGCAAAACAAAAATATTCACCCAGGTTCCTCATGGTCTTAAGATAATTATGGCATAACTGCAACATACCAGAAGAAAATTATCTAGGATAGATTTTTAAATCTCCTTTTGGTAAATTTGGCCCGCAGAGCACCATTAGTATTCTATTAAGACCTAAGGAATTCAATCCCTGTATAAAATTCCAGAAGAAGACTAACTATGTGAAAAGGGACATTATAAACCTACCTTCAGGATTCCCACAGGGGAAGAACACCTTAAATGAAAAACCACACCCCAACTCACAGGGGGCATGCTACCGAATCTGTGACCCTATGGAGCACAGCTATATCATCACCAAGTATTTCAAGTTTCTCGTCCACAAAGAAGAAAGAAGAGATTCTGGGAAGCCCTGGGCTAGCAGCTCACTATTTCCACCAACACCTCGCCCAGTAAGCCAGCCACTGGCCAATAATGTGTCTCTTCATTTTTCCCAGAAGCAGCTCTATTAGCCAGACATTCTAAAAACACAAACGTTTCATTGTGCTTGGAGTAACTCCAATATTGGTGCCTTGCTGCAGAACGATGCTGCAGGAATATAAAGTGAGCCATGTGGACGCTGAACCCACACGAAGAGCATCAGAAACTGTCAAACCCAGAAGACCAACCAACCCCCAGGAAAGGCTGAAGGTAAACCCGGGCCGGAAGGCTGTGGAATGTGGGAAGAAACCAAACGCAGGAGACTTCAGAAGGGCCTGCCTGATGGCAACAATGAGGACAAGTTTTAAGGCAAATGTCCCAAAGCTCCCAGGGCCAAAAAGGCCTTTTTTCCTCCTTTCTGTCCTGTTTAGACTGAATAAGAAAAGCAAGACAATGCTGGAAGATGTTCTGGAATGGGCTTGGCCAAGTCACCACAAGCAAAGCGCAGTGAACCTAACCCACTGCTAGGCTGGGGTTTGGCTCTGCTGAAGACCCTGCCTGCTGGGTGGGGGAGATGGGGGTCCCCAAAAACCATGGCTAAGGGGGAACCGTGAAACAGGGGAGGGCGGGGCTGAGCAAGTCAAACCTGGGAAACTAACAAGAAAGACGTCAACAACAATAATAAAATGAAACAGCCAGAGGCCACCATGGTACTCCAGAAGAATCGGAGACAGGCTGAGCCGGCTAAACTATTCCAGATGAAAGGCAATCTCTCCACATCTCAAGGGGCTGATCTGATACCAGGGTCCTCGTTTCTTTGTGCGCCTCACCTCCCTCGTTTCTGGGGGATCCTGCACAGACTCCAGCTGGGCTCCAACTGCCATAAACGACATCCAGACTGATTACGGGGAACTCATTTTTTTCCCCTCAAACAAAACACACACACACACACACACACACACACACACACACACACACACAGACGCACACACTCTCAAAGGTCTAACAGGATCACACAGCTAAAGTTTCCGGAACTTAAATCGTAAAACCACAATCAGAAGTTGTTGTTTGGAAATGCTCACCACAAAAATCTCTGTCCTTCGCTTAAAAAAAAAAACAAAAGGAAGAAAAAAAAAACTTTGCTCTTCATAAAGGTTGGCGGCAAAGAGAGACAAAATCTAACTTAGGCAGAGGGCGTGTTCCTCTTTGTCACCCACCGGGGTCCTCGCGCCAGCGTGGGCGAGCGGAGGGGCACCCGGCAGCGCGGTGGCAGCGGCGCCAAAGGCCACCTCCCCGGTCCGCGGTCGGTCGCAGGGGCCGAGATTGCAGCCGGAGGTCCGGAAGCCGCGTCCGGCGCTGTCAGCGCGCCGGGTGGGATGGGAGGAAGAGGGGGAAGGGCGCCGCGGGGCGGGGGAGGCGAGAGGGGACGCGCGCGGAGCCCGCAGCCCGAGTCCCCGGAGGTAAGAGGAGGGTGCAAGGGGCGGCGCGCAGCCCGGAGGCCCCCGAGCTCCGGCTATTGTTGCCGGGCTGCCCCGGGCCCGGAGGGCGACTCTCCCGCCTCAGTAGGGGAAGCCCGATCCCACCCGCCGCGCCCTCCTCCGCGCAGGACCCGCGGGCCACGCAGCTACCTCCACCCGCTCCCCGGTCGGTCGGCTCCGGGCGCCCGACTCGCACAAGTTGCCGCCAGTCCGCCGGGATCATTGTTCGCCGCGCGCCTCCTACCTCCACGGCGCAGGCGGCTCCGGCTCCCACTCCCGGCCTCCGGGCTCCGCAGCTCCGAGCTCCCGGCGGCCGAGGGCGCGGTGGCTCCGGCTGCGCGTGCGGCGGGGACGCTCGGCTATTAATACCCGCGGGCGGCGGGGGCGGCGGCGGCGGCGCGGACACGCGAGCGGGGCTGGCGGTGGCCGGCCGAGGTCCGAGCCATCAAAGGTGTCGCGGGGCGGAGGGGAGGGCGGAGCAGGCGGGGTGGGTGGGGAGCGGGCTCCGGGTCGCCATGGCCGCCTCGACGCCGGGCCGAGCGCCACTCGCGCGGGGAGGAGCGGCGCAAAGCGGGCGGCGGCCGCGTCCCCGCCCCGCGCGCCAGCCGAGCGCCCGCAGCCCTGCTCCCGCGCCGGCCCCGCCGCCTCCAGACAGGCGAGCGGGAAGTGAAGGAAGGCAAGCCCCTCCCCGGGCCTGGGCCGGCCCCTCAGCGGGGGGAGCCCCAGCGCCGCGCAGCCCGAGCCGCGGGGACAGCAAGAGAGCCACAGCCCCCTCCAGCGTCCGCGCCCGCGACCTGCGCGCCGGCGCGCCCCGCCCCGCTCCGCCCCGCCCCGGGGGCAGGTGCGCCGAGAGGCCGCCCGCCCGAGCGCCCCTACCCGGCCGGGCGAGCCCACCTCCGATCCGCGCTTTACTTGGTCCTACGGCTGCAGCCGGTCTCTCCGCTCGGCGCCGCAGGGCCGAGCGCAGGAAGCTCCGCGGAGTGCGCTGCGCCACCAGGGACGCGCCAGTCCAGCCTCTGTGGTTGAAAGCGAGCTAAGGCAGCGGGAGACGAGCGCACGGGCAACACCAGGAGCAGCTGGCGGAGGATCGGTGGCGCGGACTCTGCAGGCCGCTGTTGAGGTTGTGCAAGGGGGAGCCCCGCCCGGGTGCCCACCTACGACTTTACGTTGTCGCGCGGACAGCGGCGCTTCGCAGGGACCCACGAGCACCACCCCTTCCCCGGGGCCACACTCCCCTCCCCCCGCCGCGGCCACGCGTCCTCCACCCACCGCGAATCCCCCGACAATCCCCACCCCTACTCGCCCCCTCCGAGGACCAGAGCAATGCCCCGCGGGGGAAAGGAGTGAAATAGGTTAGCAGGTTTGCAGATTCCTGTTCAGAGCTCCCGGAACTCGGAGGAGGGAGCAAGGTTCAGGACCCAGCAGGCAGGCACCTAAGGGGGGAGAGTCCCTGTCGCCCCTCTCCAGCTGGGAGCTGCCGCTTTACCACCTCCATCCCCCTTTCCTCAGCCCCTGCTCTTGCCCTTTCTCCTCCTCGCTGTGGATGGGCCCGCTGCACGTGGAGGGAAAAGGACGCGCGGCAGGAGATTAGAAACGAAAGCGACCCTCTGCTAGATGCCGAGGCTACTGGGCACCCGCCCCTGACGGCCGCTGACCCCAGAACCCTGGTCGTTTTGCGCCTTAGAGAAGTTTTCGATCTCCAGCCTGGAGGCAGGTTTCTTGGGAGAGGCCACGACTGAACTCAAAGAGGAGCAGGACAGGGGCCCCCGTGGGACAGTGGGTCCACACGAGAACACGGTGCCTGAGAAGGACGGGGGCACCTGTGCGTAGCTAGTGTGAGTAGTTTCTGGAGCAAAGAGACATATTTTGAGTTTGAGGTGCTGAACTGTATTTTATTTTTTTTAACGCCTGTATATTTGGAGAAGGTAGAAGTAAAAAGGGTCATCTGGGCCTCAAACCTGAAAAGAACAGCAGATGGGAAGTTTGTCATTGAAGAGAAGCAATAGTGGGCTGGAGGCGTGGCTCTGGACAAACCATAGAGCAGAGGTTTCGGTGATTCTCTGAGTGTGCTTCTCGGGCCTGTAGCGGTAGCAGCACCCGGAAACTTTAAGAAATATAAATTCTTGGGCCCCTCCCCAGACCTACCTTATCGGGTTCTCCCACCTCAGTGGGCATCAGAATTGCCTGGCCGGCTGATTCAAAGACCTACTGAATCAGAAACTCCAGGAAAGGAAGTCTGGAGTGGGCTTGAGAATGTGGCTTTCGAACAGGTTCCCGGGGGGCTCTGGGCCCACACTTTGAGAACCACCAAATTAGAGTACTGGGTCTCAGAATCACAGAATCACATCAGACTTGAAAAAAACCCGCAACGCCCAGGCTTCACCCCAGCCAAATATATCAGGATCTCTGGGGTGGGAACCCAGGCATCGGTATTGTTAAAGTTCTGGAGGTGATTCCAGTGTGTGGCCAGGTCTGTGGCAGACCTGGGATTCTGGTAAATGCAGATCTGGTTTAGTGAGCTTGAAGCACGATATTTCTAACAAGCCCTCCAATGCTATTTTTTCTTTTTTCTTTTTTTTTGCTAGTCCGGGCACTTCACCCAGTAGCAAGCAAGGTGCTATTCCATACCTTACAGCTAAAACCGAAAAGCTTGTAGAAATCACAAAAACTTAGAAAAGTGACATTTACCCAGTCACTCTCTTTGGAAGACGTTTTCCACATGCTACAGTGTTTATTTCATCTTTTTTTTTTTTTCATCATCTTCTTTCCATGTCTGGAATAAAGTTTGTGTCATTTCGCTCTTAGCATGTGTATGATCATAATATTGAATACATAACATCTGATGCTGGTTGTTTTTTTTGATTTTGTTTTTGTGGGAAGGTGACTTTTAAAGGACACAGTCTGAGGCTTTACAGGCAGAGGGTAGTAGCCAGTGGGGAAGAAGGAAAAGAAAGAGGAGAGCAGGTTTGGGGGCTCCCGCTGGGAGAGCCAATTCCCCCAGTTCCTTCCAGCTCTCACAAACAAACATTCTGGGTTTCGTACTTAATCTCATTGAAAGCACTTTTTAAATTCCTTTACCTAGAAAGCCAGGGCTACCTGGCCTGGAAAATCTGCCATCTGGAAAATCAACCCCTGAAAAACTGAAGTGTTTCCTTGTCATTTTGTGTCATTCATGCCTCGTTTTCAGATTTCTGATTATAAAAATGTATAATTACCTAGGTCCCCTTTATAACCCATGCCATCAGGTTACTTAGAAATCTTCCTGAATTAAGTAGTTGTCCTGTTCTTAACTTTCCCTTTTATTGATTTTATCTATTTTTTATTACAATAAATGTGTGTACATGATAAATGAAGAAATAATTAAACCGTGTAGAAGGGTATTAGGTAAAGCGTAAAGCACATAAGGGACCCTTCCCCACATCCCCAGTTTCACTTCCCAGAAATCATTTTCCCATCAGTTTTTAGTCTTTCAGAAACTTTCTAAGCTTAAACAAGTGCATGTGTGTAAATCTTTTATACTAAAGTGATGACGTGTCACAGTGAAATGAAACTTCTTATTCCACAGTTACCACCCCCTCCCCCCAAACACACCACCACCACCACGTTTCCGGGTTGGAGAAGTCTCTCTGTTTGGCGCAGTGCTGATCTCTGGACATGAGACTATGAGCTGTCAGTTAGATGAGGACCACTACAAGCAAGAGGCTGCACAGTGATGCAGCTGCCGGTCCCAGATCTTTCACCATCTCAGACCAGGAACCAGGAAGTGAGTAAAGAAGTGTTTTGGAGAGGGTTCTCCAGCCCTATCCCGTTCCTCAGCGATGCTGGCCACCCCCTGCCTTTTCAGTCCTGCCAGCTAAGGACACCATGAAGCAAAGAAGAGGCACCTCTGTTGTGCCCTTTCCAAATTCCTGATCCACAAAATCCATGATAAAATTATTTTATGCTGTTAAAGTTTGCATGGCTTTCTATGAAGCGAAAGATAACCAGGATACCCACTAACCAACTGTGCTTGAGAACGCTTACTTCTTACACTTTTGTTTTTTAAATAAATAAATTTATTTATTTGGGCTGCGTTGGGTCTTCGTTGCTGTGCGCGGGCTTTTCTCTAGTTGCAGTGAGCAGGGGCTACTCTTCGTTGTGGTGCGTGGGCTTCTCGTTGCGGTGGCTTCTCTTGTTACGGAGCACGGGCTCTAGGCGCGCAGGCTTCAGTAGTTGTGGCACGTAGGTTCAGTAGTTGTGGCTTGCGGGCTCAGTAGTTGTGGCTCGTGGGCTCTAGAGCACAGGCTCAGTAGTTCCGTGGCATGTGGGATCTTCCCGGACCAGGGCTTGAACCCATGTCCCCTGCAGTGGCAGGCGGATTCTTAACCACTGCGCCACCAGGGAAGTCCTGCTTACACTTTAAGCCCTCACTGGGTATTGGCAAACTTTTAAAATTTGTCAGTTTTATAGGTAAAATGGAAACTTACTTTAAAATTATCCATTGATATTTCTTTATCCATCAACTTTTATATCCTTTGCTCATTTTGCCCTTGGGGTGTTTGTCTTTTTTGTTGATTCTTAATATCTTTATACTGATAGTTAAGGAAATTAGCCCTGTGCTATCATATAGTGAATATTTTTTCTGGTTTGACTTTGTTTATGGTGCTTTTTTTGCAACAAGAGGTTCTTAACTTTTGTACTGTCAGATTTTTCTGTTTGCTTTTCTGTTTTCACAGTTTTGCATCATGCTTGAAAAGTTTTCCCCACTCAAGGCTTTTTAAAAATCACTATATTTTCACACTTTAACAGTTTTATTTTTATATTATAAAATCAATCTATACAGTATTTATTTGGGCATAAGAAATGAGACACAGATCCAACTTTTCTTTTTTCCAAGTGGATAAACAGACACCATTTAAATAATCCATCTCTTCTACACTTGTTTGAAATGCCGATTTCGTCATATAGTAGAGTCCATATTCTTTTCCACTGATCTGCCTATTCTTGTCCCAGTAACAAAATGTTCATAATATATGTTACCCTCTGATAGAACTTATGCTCTATAATTTCAGCGTTTTCCTGGCTAGCCTTAGTATTTGTTTTTCCAGATGAACTTTAGCATCATTTTGTCAAGTTCTAAAAATAATCATACTGCACTTTGATTAGAATTGCTTTGAAATTTTAACCCTCAACTATAACTCCTTCTAAAGTTTCTTCTTTTCTATGTACAATAATAATAATAGCTAAAACATATAGTTGTTGGAACTTAGTGAATATTAACTCATTTAACTGACACATCAACCCTGTAAAGTAGGATGTATATTATTATGTCCATCTTACAGCTGAGGCTAAGTAACTTAGCCAAGTTCACGTAGCTAGTAAATGGCAGAGAAGGTGATTCACACTCAGGCAGGCAGACTCCAGAGGCAATGCTCTGAGTGGTTTTGCTGTGTTTTGCCTCTATATTCATAAACCTAAGACAGCTGGAGAAAAGTATTAAACACATAGAATAGAGAAAAAGTAAGGACTTTTGGTCATATTTTTTCCACTTCACTTTCAAAAGGAGACATTTAGGAGGAAACCAGAGGAAGGTCACGGATTGGAATCATTTTGAATCTAGCCTGTGTTCTCACCTTTTGATTCTCAGAGAAGGAAATGATACCTAAGGGGAGGGTGTATCATTGTTGATGGTTACGTGAAGCATTTTTCATCGTTCAGAAATGCATTGAGAGTTGAAGTTAGGAATGAGCAGGAAAGTGTGTGTGTGTGTGTGTGTGTGTGTGTGTGTGTGTGTGTGTCCATGGTCAAGATAGCAAATCTCTTCGGGCTGTAGGTATGTGCGATAGCCCATACAAAATCACTCTGATGCTTAGAAATAGGCAGTAGGAATTCCATATGTACTTGCATAATTACCCCCTTCTTTAAATTGGACCACCACACATTTTAAGGCAAAAATAAAGAAAAATGTTCTTCCCCACCCCACTCTCCTCCCCAAGAATCGCTGCTAAAATCCGTAAGTCTAATGCACACTGAAGGATCATCAAAGGATAAATTTTAAAAGAAATCACCTAGTTGCTCCTACCTGGGTGGGATGAGGGACAGCTGGTCGCAAGGACGCCTGCATCTCCCAGCTTTACTTCCCTCTTCCCTCAATGTATCTAAGCTAAAGGCAATCAGTTCTCTCAACTCCCAAATTACCATCACCTCTGGGGGGAAAATCTTTTTGATGAACTGGACGTTAGCAGCTTCTTTATCCTCCTGCATGGGATCAAGCCTGGTTAAATGCAACTCCTAATTCTTGAAAAGAAAGTGAATTCAATCTAAAGCCACACATTTTCCCTAAGCAGTGAGATGGTGCTTTTCCCAGGAAGAAGAGCCCTGTTCTTTAGCTCATCAGTAAAGGGGTTGAAGATGAACAAACATAGCAAGAAACTGGTACTTGATTGAATTATTCCTTTTTATCCTTTTCATACAGATTGAGACTACTAGTGAAAAGGAGGAAATAAAGGCATCTCATTTATGAAATAATTTCTATCCTTTAACAAATTAAAATCCCTATCATACATTCAAACATAACCTAAATAGGGCTTCCCTTGTGGCGCAGTGGTTGAGAGTCTGCCTGCCGATGCAGGGGACACGGGTTCATGCCCCGGTCCGGGAAGATCCCACATGCTGCAGAGCGGCTGGGCCCGTGAGCCATGGCCGCTGAGCCTGCGCGTCCGGAGCCTGTGCTCTGCAACGGGAGAGGCCACGACAGTGAGAGGCCCGCGTACCAAAAAAAATAAAATAAAATAAAAATAACCTAAATAAATGTGCAATGCCTCATCACAGAGCACCTCTAAATATTTCTGTTTTATCTCTGAATGAGGAGTAACCAAGAAAAATGGACCTAGATGACAGTAATCTGAAGTTAATTTTCTTACAGTTAGAAGTTTTGCAACACCAGGGAGAGAGAGAGAGAGAGGAGAGAGAGAGAGAGAGAGAGAGAGGATTTTCCTTTCCTAGAACTGCTTAAAATTAGAGTAGATTTGTGTATTATCAGTGGTATACTCACTGTGAGACTGAGAAATTCCACTCCTATGTATTTACCCAAGAAAAACAAAAACCTATGTGCACAAAAAGACTTGTACAAAAATGGTCATAGCAGCTTTATTCGTAAAACTAAAAAAACGGGGTCAGGAGACAAACACGCCCATCAACAGGAGAGTGAAAAACTAAGCAGTGGTATAATCATACACAATGGACTTACAACTCAACAAGAAAAAGAAATGGACTTCTGATAAATGCAAAACACGGATGAATCACAAAAACATTTTGCTGAGTGCAAGGAACTTTACAGACAAAAAGGTACATATTGTACTTTTCTATTTGTATGAAGTTTTACGACAAAACCAAATACATGGAGAAAAAATCAGAATGGAGGTTGTCTTTGAAGTGCAGAGGGTGAGGACTGGAAGGGTACATGAGAGAGTTGTCTGGAGTTATGGGAATGTCACCTTGATAGAGGTTTGGGTCAGACAGATGAGTTTGTCAAAACTTAGGGAATATATACTTCAGATTTGTGCATTTCATCATATGTAAACATTATTGTTTACATATGATGTAAACATTAAACAAAATGTAACATTACATTTTAATGTAATGTTTAATGTCACATTAAACAAAAATAAATGAAACAAAACAAATATTGAACTCTACTTAATGATATACACGCTGAGGTAATTAGGGAAAAGCACTGATGTCACGTACCTTGAAATACATTTAAAAATAATGTCAATTAAAAGTGGGCAGAAGACCTAAATAGACATTTCTCCAAAGAAGACATACAGATGGCCAACAGGCACATGAAAATATGCTCAACATTGCTAATTATTAGAGAAATGCAAATCAAAACTACAGTGAGGTCCCACCTCATGTGGGTCAGAAGGGCCATCATTAAAAAATCTACCAATAACAAATGCTGGAGAGGGTGTGGAGAAAAGGGAACCCTACCACATTGTTGATGGGAATGTCAATTGGTAGCGCCACTATGGAAAACAGTATGGAGGTTCTCAAAAAACTAAAAATAGGGTTGCCATACGATCCTGAAATCCCACTCCTGGGCATATGTCCAGACAAAAGTCACCTCAAAAAGATACCTGCCCCTCTATGTCCATAGCAGCACTATTCACAATAGCCAAGACACGGAAACAACCTATATGTCCATAAACAGAGGAATGGATAAAGAAGATGTGGTACATATATACAATGGAATACTACTCAGCCATTAAAAGAATGAAATAATGCCATTTGCAGCAACATGGATGGACCTAGAGATTATCATACTAAGTGAAGTAAGTCAGAAAGAGAAAGACAAATACCATGTAATATCACTTATATGTGGAATCTAAAATATGACACAAATGAACTTATCTATAAAACAGAAACAGACTCACAGACATAGAGAACAGACTTGCGGTTGCCAAGGGGGAGGGGGAGTAGGGGAGGGATGGATTGGGAGTTCGGGATTAGCAGATGCAAACTATTATATATAGAATAGAAAACAATAAGGTCCCACTGTATAGCACAGGGAACTATATTCAATATCCTGTAATAAACCATAATGGAAAAGAATATAAAAAGTATATATGTACATATATGTGTATAACTGAATGACTTTGCCGTACAGCAGAAATTAACACAACACTAAACCAAATATACTTCAGTGAAATAAAATTTAAAAAATAAGGCTGATTGATGAATGGCTGGAGGGTTAGATAGAAGGACAGATATCTGATGAAGGAGAATAAAATCTTAATAGTAGAAATTTGGTGGTGGGAAGCATGTTCACTGTAAAATTCCTTCAACCTTGCCATATGTTTGAAATTTTTATAATAAAATGATGAATTCCACTCCTAGGTATAAGCCAAGAGAAATGAAAACGTATGTCCACACAAAAACGTGTACACAAATGTTCACATGAGCATTATTGACGATGGCCAAAAAGTGGAAACAGCCCGAATGCTCATCGGATGATGAATGGATAAATAAAAGGTGGTCAATCTGCACAGTATTATTTGACAATAAAAAGAAATGAAATACTGATACAGGCTACAACATGGATGCACCTTCAAAACATTATGCTAAATGAAAGAAGCCAGTCACAAAAGACTAAATATTATATGATTCCATTCATATGAAAGGTCCAGAGAAAACAATTATATAGAGACAGAAAGTAGAGGTAGCCTTGGGCTGTGGGGATTAGAGGGAAATGGGGGATGATTGTTAATGGGTGTGGGATTTCTTTTTAGGGTAATAAAACTTTTTAAATTGTGGAGTTGACTGTGAAACTTGGTGAATATATTAAAAGCCACTGCATTGTACACTTTAAATGAGTGAATTGTATGGTATAAGAAGCCTTCCGGAAGAAGGTACACTAAGCTAGGACCCAAAGTGTAACAGGGAAGAAAAAATCTGACTCCATGTTAGATCTGTTTCTTTTCCTTTAACCCTTGTGCCTTGTTGTCTGTACTTAGTCATGCTGGCTCTGCACTTTTGTAAAACAATGTTGCCTATAGCCTGAAATATACAGGATAGCCTATTCTCAAGGCTCTGATCTTTAAGAGTATAACACTTTTCCATTCATACAGAGATGAAAAGTTGCAGAACAGTGAATAACATTTCTTTTGTTGTAGGTTTACAGGAACATTGTGACCTGACCTACATGGACAGTTGGGAGAAAAAAGGATTCCGACACCAAGAAGTTTGTAACAACTAACCATGCCCTTCCCTCACCTTGCCTTTAAAAATGCTTTGCTAAAACCCTTCAGAGAGTTTGGGGATTTCTGGGCACAAGCCACCCATCTCCTTTCATGGCCCTGCAATAAACCTTCTCTGCTCCAAACTTCAACGTTTCAGTTTGTTTGCCCTCACTGTGTGTTGGGCACACAAATTTGCATTGGGTAACAGAAGGGGTAGGAAACAGGTAGCAGGCTTGGTGGGTAGTGGAAAAGCAGGGTGTACTCCAAAACTACTCTCTTCAATCCTCTACTCAAATATTTGTAGAATTAATTACACCTTGTAGGATCTCAAACCTTGTTGTCAAGTGTCTCTGAGAATGTTTGAGTTTAAGGACACGCCTCTTTTCTGTCTCAGTGGAGCTTTTCTGGTATTTTTAATACAAAACAATTGTTATTACCTACTTAATTTTTTTTTAATTGCCTCCTAACTGCATTTGATGGTATATTCAGGTAAAATTTGTCCTTAGAGCTATCTGTTCTAAGACTGAAAGATAACCTACCTTGAATGAGATTTGGGGGGGAGGGAGCTATTATGAGATACAATTAAAATCCTTTTATTTGCCTTTTCTTTTACCTAAACCCTGGGAAAATTGGGTCCAAGCTACATTGATTGATGGACCTTAGAATGATAAGAGTTCATCTGGTTACTTAGTTTGGTCATTTTGTGTGAATTCAATCTTATAGCATTTTCATTATGGGTAAACTGAGTCTTCTGTATGGTCCTAAACCACAATGAATTACAAAGGGTTGATTTGGGAATAACACAATTTATTGTCAATCAACCCACAAAGCTCTACAATGTAACCCAGGAGAGTATGTTGGAAGGAGGAGAGACAGATGCTTTCATAGCAAAATAAAGCCAGAATATTTGCAGCAAAACTGGAATCAAAGTTATGTTAATACAAAGAATGTGTATTACTCTAGTGGACCAGATGGAGGGGAGGAGAGGAGAGTCTGTGAGGAAAATGATCCTTCAGGGGGAAGGGGGGTTGGTTTTAGATGACTAGGAGAAACTAGGTAAAGCCTGGCATAGAAGTACCTCCATTTCCCAGCTTCTTCCCCAACCACCCCCCATCCTCAGGAGCAATCCCACCTTTCCCTCTGACTGGGAGGGCCAAAAGATACTAGACCCAAACCCACTTCTTCAACCTTGTGGTCTTTGTAATTGGGCCGAAGGTAAAAGCTATTGATTAACGTCTTCTGAGACTTCAAAATATGTAGGACGGGAGGAAGACCTAAGGGGGCTGGAATTTCAGTTTTCATTGAGAAGGTGGCAGGACCTGCGTAGAGAGGCAGGTGTATGAGAGAAGGAGGGGCTCAAAGGAGAGGGCTGAAGGAAATGAGAAAAAGGGGAAGTTTTAGGAAACGAAAGTGTTTCAAGAGGAGGTGCAGGGGACATACATGTGGGACCACATGCCAGGCAGCCTGGACAGGGAGCCCCAGCCTCTCATAGGATGGAGGTAGCCAGACCAGATGCCCAGTGCCCAATTCCACCTGCATGTCCGTCTAAATCCCAATCCACAGTATAGTTTTGGATCAACTGTTTGAACTTTAGAACAAAAAGGGACTTAAACTTTCCTCAGAATCCAGTGAATCCCCTTCAGATAAGGCAGGTGAGGTGATGTCTGGACAGTGAGGAGAGTGTCTACCAGCTGACGAGGGCTTGGCTGAAGAGAAATCTTTTATTTTATTAGCTATTTTATTAGTTTCCTGCTGTTGCTGCTACAACAAATCAGTGTAAACCTACTAGCTTAAAACAACACAGTTTGTTACCTTACAGCTCTGGAGGTTGAAGTCCTAAAGGCAAAGCTGGAGGCATTACACTTATTTCAAACTATACTACTAAACTATCATAATCAAAACTGTATGGTACTGGCATAAAAACAGACACATAGACCAATGGAACAGAATTGAGTGCCCAGAAATAAACCCACGCATATAAAGTCAACTGATCTTTGACAATAGAGCCAAGAATACTCAATGGGGAAAGGATAGTCTCTTCAACAAATGGTGCTGGGGAAACTGATAACCACATCAAAAGAATGAAATTGGACCTTGATCTTACACCACTCACAAAAATTAACTTGAAATGAATTAAAGAATTAAATGTAATACCTGAGACCATAAAACTCCTAAAAGAAGATATAGAGGAAAATGTCCTTGACATCAGTCTTGGCAACAATTCTTTTGTATATGGCAACAAAGCAAAAATTAATAATCAGACTACATCAAACTACAAGTCTTCTGCACAGCTGAAGAAACAATCAACAAGTGAAAAGGCAGCATACAGAATGGGAGAAAATATTTGTAAACCATGTATTTGAAAAGGGGTTAATATTCAAGATACATAGGAATTCGTATAATTCAATAACAAAAAACAAATAACTGATTAAAAATGGGCAAAAGGTCTGAATAGACATTTTTCCAAAGAAGATATACTAATGGTCAACAGGTGTATGAAAGATGCTCAACAACACTAATCATCAGGAAAATGCCAAAACAAAGCCACAATGAGATATTTCACACCTGTTAGGATAGCTATTCTCAAAAAGACAAGAGTTAGGGGCTTCCCTGGTGGCGCAGTGGTTGAGGGTCTGCCTGCCGATGCAGGGGACGCGGGTTCGTGCCCCCGTCCGGGAGGATCCCACATGCCGCGGAGCGGCTGGGCCCATGGGCCGTGGCCGCTGAGCCTGCGCGTCCGGAGCTTGTGCTCCGCAACAGGAGGGGCCACAGCAGTGAGAGGCCCGCGTACCGCAAAAAAAATAAAATAAAAAAAAGACGAGTTAACAAGCGTTAGTGTGGATGTGGAGAAAAGAAACCCTTGTACGCTGCTGGTGGGAATATAAATTGGTACAGCCACTATGGAAAACAGTATGGAGGTTCCTCAAGAAATTAAAAATAGGGCTTCCCTGGTGGCACAGTGGTTGGGAGTCCACCTGCTGATTCAGGGGACACGGGTTCGTGCCCCGGTCTGGGAAGATCCCACATGCCACGGAGCGGCTGGGCCCATGAACCATGGCCGTTGAGCCTGCACGTCTGGAGCCTGTGCTCCGCAACGGGAGAGGTCACAACAGTGAGAGGCCTGCGTGCCGCAAATACAAAAAAAAAAAAGAAAAGAAAAGAAAAAAGAAATTAAAAATAGAACTACCATATGATCCAGAAATTCCACTTATGGGTATTAATCAGAAGGAAATGAAATCAGTATCTTGAAGAGAAACACCATGTTTGCTGCAGCATTACTCATAATGGCCAAATATGGAAATAACCTAAGTGTCTGTCAAGGGATGAAGTAATAATGAAAATGTGAAATACACACACACACACACACACACACACACACACACACACAGAAATACCATTCAGCTTTAAAAAAGAAGGAAATTCTGCCATTTTTGACAACATTATAAGTGAAATAGGCCAGACACAGAGAAACATGATCTCACTTATATGTAGAATCTAAAAAAGTCAAACTCATAGAAGCAGAAAGTAGAATGGTGGTTGCCAGGGGCTGTGGGGATGAGATGTTAGTCAAAGGATACAGACTTTCAGTTATAAGATGAATAAGTTCTGGTGATCTAATGTACAGCATGGTGACTATAGTTAATAATACTGGCTTGTATGCTTGAAATTTGCTAAGATAGTAGATCTTGTGTGCTCAGCATACACACACACATACACAAAGTAACTATGTGAGGTGATGGATGTGTTAATTGTGGTAATCATTTCAAAATGTATATGTATACTAAATCATCACGTTGTACACCCTAAATATATACAATTTTTATTTGTCAATTATACCTCAATAAGGCAGAAAAAAAAGTGGTCAGCAAGGCTGCCCTCCTCTGAAGGCTCTAGAGGAGGATTGTTTCCTGCTTTTTCAGCCTCTGGAGGATGCCTGCATCCCTTGGAGCATGGCCCAGCATCCGTCTTACCTCCGCTTCCCCCAACACATCTCCTCCTCTCACTCTGACTTCCCTGCCTTCCTCTTACAAGGACACTTGTGATTACACTGGGCCCCGCCAGACAATCCAGGATAATCTCCCCATTGCAAGACCTTTAAATTAATCACATCTGCAAAGTCCCTTTTACCACGCCATATAACATAATCACAGGTTCTAGAGATAAGGACGTGGACATCATTGTGGGGCCATTACTGTGTCTACCACACCCATCATCTCCTCAGCTTTCCCTCCAGAGGAGAGCTAGAGACAGAAAAATATCAATTTATCAATAGTCAATTGTGGGATATTTATTGAGCAACTACTATGTGCCAGGTATTGTTTCAAGCACTAGGAATAGAGAATAGTACAGACAAAAATTCTTTACCTCAAGGAGCTTATATTTCAGTGTTGGGGAAGGCAGAATACACATAATATATAAGCAAATTCTGAAATGATAAAAAAAAATCCTCGGAGGATTAACAATAATACAGAGAGTAGGAAGTGAGTGTGTTTGGAGGCTGAGATTTTGCATAAGGGTGGTTGGGAAGGCCTATGAGAAGCGGCAATTCCAGAAAAGACCAGAAGACAGTGAAGGAGAAAAACAAGAAATATCCATTTATGTGAAACATAAGATGTATCCATATGGATTTGGGGGTCGGGGGGAAGCAGTCTAGGCAGAGAGAGGAGCCACTGAAAGTGCCTAGTGTGTCTGCAGAAGAGCAGGAGGCTAGCATGTCTGGGGCAGAGGGAGCAGGGCTGGACTCACAGGAGTTGGAGACAAAGGTGAAGGAAGCAGAACAAGAGAGAATGATGCAAACTTGGCTTTCACTCAGAGTGAGGTGGGAAACAATTGGGGAATTTTAAGTAGAGGAGGTACACCATCGGACTTGTACATGATCTCTCTGATTACTGTGTCATGAGTTGACAACAGGGGTGAAAGCAGGTGTCCAGGTGAGTGATGATGGGTGGTGTGGCCCAAGGGGTAATGGTGGAGGTGATGGGAAATGGTCAGAGTCTGGACATCTTGTGAAGGCAGAGCCAAGACAAGCCACTGACAGACCAGAAGTGGGGTGTGAGGGGGACAAGGAGGGGACAAGGATGACTCCAGGTTTCTGGCAACTGGGAGAGTGGAGCTGCCATTTATTGAGCTGGAGATGACTGGGGGAAGGAACAGGTTTGGGGGACAGATCTGTTCAGTGTTGAGCATGCTGAGTTTACGTTGTCCATTCAGTATCCAAGAGGAGATGTCAGGAGGCAGGAGGACAGAGAGTCTCAGGGGAGAGGTCCAGACAAGAGTTAAAAATTTAGAAGTTGTGGACTTCCCTGGTGGTACAGTGGTTAAGAATCCGCATGTCAAGACGCAAGAGGGAAGAGATATGGAAACATATGTATATGTATAACTGATTCACTTTGTTATGGGGCAGAAACTAACACACCATTGTAAAGCAATTATACCCCAATAAAGATATTAAAAAAAAAAAAAGAATCCACCTGTCAATGCAGGGGACATGGGTTCAAGCCCTGGTCCGGGAAGATTCCACCTGCCACGGAGCTACTAACCCCATGCGCTACAACTACTGAGCCTGTGCTCTAGAGCCCTCAAGCCACAACTACTGAGCCCACGTGCCACAACTACTGAAGCCCATGTGCCTAGAGCCCATGCTCTGCAACAAGAGAAGCCGCTGCAATGAGAAGCCCACGCACCGCAATGAAGAGTAGCCCCTGCTCACCGTGCAGCAATGAAGACCAAATGCAGCCAAAAATAAATTAATTAGTCTTTTAAAAATTAGAAGCTGTTACGGGCTAAATGTTTGTCCAAGACTCATATTTTGAAACCCCAATCCCCAATCCAATGTTATGGTATTTGAACATGGGGCCTTTGGGAGGTAATTAGAGGTACATGATGTAATAGGGGTGGGGGCCCCATGATGGGATTAGTGCCAGAAGATAAAGAAGAAGAAGGAGAAGGAGGAGGAGAAGAAAGAGAGAGAGAGAGAAAATGAGAGTGACTGATCTCCTTCTCTCCATTCACAGGCAGGAAGGAAAGGCCATGTGAGGACACAGCAAGAAGGTGGCCATCTATAGGCCAGGAAGAGAGCCCTGAGCAGGAACTGAATGGGCAGCACTTTGGTCTTGGACTTCCAGTTTCCAGAAGAGTGAGAAAATAAATTTCTATTGTTTAAGCCCCCAGTCTATGTTACTTTGTTATGGCAGCCTGAGCAGACTCAGATGTAAGTTAAAAGCATCTAGATCACACTTAAATCCAAAGAACAGAGGAGGTCACCAAGAGGGTGAGTAAAATTAGACATCCAAGGACTAAGACTCAGGGATCCCATGGCTAGAGGTCAGGAAAACAGGGAGTGGGTCTCGCTAACTGTCATGCTACTAAATCATCTACGGTCGGTAGTATCTTTGCCATACAGAAAGAATATTGTGACAGTCACTTTTGTAAACCCCATATTGCAATGTTTATTTGTTTCTGATTTGATTCTAACTTCAGTGTCCTCAAATATGAGAGTAACCTTTGTGTACTGGTTTCCTGGGGCTGCTGTAACAAAGCACCACAGACTGGGTGTCTTGAGCAACAGAAAGTTTCTCACAGTTCTGGAGGCTAGAAGTCCTCAGATTCACGACGCCGGCAGGGTTGGTTTCTTCTGAGGCCTCTTTCCTTGGCTTGCAGATGGCCATTTTCTCTGTTCTTCACATCATCTTCCCTTGGTGTGTGTCTGTGTTCAGATCTCTTCTTAGAAGGATACCAGTGTTATTTGATTAGGGCCCATCCTAATGACTCCATTTTAACTTAATCACCTCTTTAAAACCTGTCTCCAGATACAGTTGCATTCTGAGATGCTGGGTTTAGAACTTCAACATATAAATTTTAGGGGGACACAACCCAGCCTTTAACACTGTTTCAAGAAGTCTGTGAGTTTTCCTTTAGTCTTTGTGTTCATATAACTTCCCACCTCATCCATGACTGAGACTGAGTCATCTCAGATCCCTCAGTGTCCATTGCCTAGTGAAGACACCCTGTCTTCTGGGAACACTACAGGGTCACACTCTAATTGAATGACCACTGACTTGGCTTGTAAGTTCTTGAGCATAGCGTTCAAAGATCAGGGGGCACCCAGGGGGCTGAGATGGCTTGACAAGTATCAGAAGAGGGTATGATCTGCAGGTGTCACCTCCTGGCCTTTCCTTAGTGCCACAGAAGCAAAACGCTGCCACAGGACTTCTTGGTTGTCATTGTTTTCATGTCTCTGCCTCTGCAAGGGAGAGCCACACAAGGTGATAAGGCAAAGTCAGTGTAGACGTACTAGTCTAGCCACAAGGACCCTTGAGGTGGGGTGGGGAGGGGGGAGTTTTAGAAGTGTTTTGGGCACATTTCTTGGCCCCTCGATCTCATCACCTCTTTGTTAGCAAAGAAAGACAATAACCATTGTCCTTTATGTACCTCAAATGATTTTCTTTTCCAAAGCAGAATAGTTGGGGCCCAGTTTGCAGAGCACAGAGCAATCAAGGCACTGAAACAGAGAATAGGGGCCCAGGAAACGGAGACTCTGCTGTGTGCTGAATACTACACGTAGGGCACACAAAACAGTCAAGGAGAATGACAGGCGAAAAAAATGCAAATTACAGAGTAAGTGGTAGAAAAACAAAATAAAACAAAACCCGGAATCTGACTTCAACCTAATAATCCTTACTGGAAGAAAGGGGGAAAAAAACCTCTGTACAGAGATAGACATGGTAAAATTTGGAGAATTTCTAAGATAGGTACTCTCTGATATACTGCAATTTGAACTTTTGATATTTAAAAGGAAGAATAGAAGTATTTGAAAGAAACATACGTACATGAAAACCAGTAGTTCTGGAAGAGCAGATCAGAACATGAATATTATTTTGTCTTTTTAAAAATACTTTTTATATTATATTAAAAAATCTTAGAATAACATATAAAATAAAATGGGAATATATGAGAAGTACTTCAAGGTATTTATAAAAAAGATATTATATGAAAGCCTTGCTACTATTGCTATGAATCAACATTCTTAGAAGTTTTAGTTTCAGTAGACCTTAGAATTTATGCTGTCCAACTTTCCCATCACTAGCCAGAATTTCTCTTATATTTATGTGCTATCTTGGCTCTGTTACCTACTGGCAATGTAAACTTGGACACCTAACTTCATTTTTCATAGCCCTTGTTTCTGCATTTGTGGAGATGAAAGTTGCTTCTTCATATGGCTTTTGGGAGGGATAAATAGAATCATACAACTAAAGCACTTATGTAAATGAAACATCCTTCTTTAAAAATACAGGAAAGACAAAACCCAAACATCCAAGGGAAGTGCTGGGAAGTAGCGGTTGACCTAGTCAGT
This sequence comes from Pseudorca crassidens, assembly GCF_039906515.1. Lineage (NCBI taxonomy): Eukaryota > Metazoa > Chordata > Mammalia > Artiodactyla > Delphinidae > Pseudorca > Pseudorca crassidens. The sequence goes on from NC_090313.1 coordinate 13,105,880, forward strand.
AATCTCTGTCTCCCTAACTTTCCCTTTCCCTTGGAATTTCCTCATTTCACTGATGTAACCAGTTTTGCTCTGGTCCCTAGGGCCACCCTAGTGCATGCAGCTCCTCACCCGTCCTCCACTGGTCCCGTGCAGTGGACATCTGCTAGATGATTTGACCATCAGTCCCACCTGCTGCATAGATGTAATCCTAAACACACACCCACGCAGCCTTTGATGGGGCCTGAGATGGCCACCCAATCCAAGATGGCCCATGAGTCCCTTCCCTGAGAATGTGGAACAGGGATGAAGAGAAACTCTTGAGTCTCTGTCTGTATCTCTACTGCTGTATCACATGAACTTGGAAATTGTTGTTGACAACTGTTTTCTATCATATGAACCGGGAAACAGACACATTTAGGTTGCAGTGTGAAAAAAGAGAGACACAGGTATTCACAGGGGGCAGAGGCAAGAGAGAGAAAGGTGTATTGGTTTCTTGAGGCTGCCATAGCACAGCGTCTTAGACTGGGACAGCTTAACACAGTAGATATTTGTTCTCTCACAGCTCTGGAGGCTAGAAGCTCAAAGTCAAGGTGTTGGCAGAGCCATGCTCCCTCTGACAGCTCTAGGGAGGGTCCGTGCCATGTCTTTCTCTTTGCTCCTCATGTCTGCTGGCAATTCTTGGTGTCCCTTGATGCGTATCACTCCTGTCGCTGCCTCCATCTTTTCATGGCATTCTTCGCTCTGGGTCTGTTTGTCTCTTCTCCTCTTCTGATGAGGACACCAGTCATATTAGATTAGGGCCCACCCTATTCTGGTACAACCTCATCTTAAGTTGATGACATCTGGAAAGACCCTATTTCCAAATAAGGTCACCTTCACAGGTACCAGGGGTTAGGACTTCAACATGTCTTTTGCAGGGGCCACAGTTCAACCCAAAACAGAAAGAGTTTTTGGATTCTCTACTGCCCGCCAAGCCCTGGTTCCATCTCCAAGGCCCGGCTATATCCTGTCCTTTCATTCCTAGTGGTACCCCATTAAGAAAGTCCATTGTTACATGAGCTGGTCAGAACTAATTTGTTTACTTATTGTCAAAAGAGTTCTAATTAACACACTAGGCATGGTCCAATCCCTGCTATTGTTTCCTCTTTTCACTTTAGAGACACACTGCAGCTTTAAAATTTTTTTGCTAAATGTCAAAGGGGTAGAGAAGGAATGACTGTGGAAGTGATGCAACTAACAAAATGCAGATTTCTGGCCCAATTACTATCTGCTTGTACCCGGTTTACATGCCTGTTCTGCACCTGATATCTAAAGGTAGCACTTCCTAAACCATATTATACAAAAATGATGTTCATGAAAAAATTCATACCGAAGGTAGTTAGACTTTAAAATTTACTTTTATAAAAGGTTATAGATGAGGAAACTGAAGACCTAGAGAGATGATCGACTTGCCTGAGAGGCCCACAACCAAACCCAGCCAACCTGGGACTAGAAACACCTTCTCTCTTTATGATTTATTTCTGACAATCACACTCGATGTTAAGACGAAACACTGATGGATTATTTTAGAATATCTATTGATGAAACTGTCTGAGAGCCTCCTATGTACCAGGCACTAAACTAAATGTTCCAGAGACAGAACCCACCACTAGCGCCTGACAAAGTACATAAATTAAAATCATTACTATCTTTAGAAAAGCAGAAAGCAGACTGTAATTCAATCAAGGTCCCACACAGCAAGCTCTACAACAAGAAACCAGCAAGATCCTTACTCTCTAATTCCAGGTTTCTAAGTGTTTTCAACCAGATCCTATTTCCACTGCACATGCAAATTTCATCATTGTTCCCCCATTTGTTCTAATCTGTGTTTCTGAAATAAACATTTTAGTTAAAAAAAAATTATGCAACAAATGGCATGAAAAAAAAATAAAGGGGGACTGTTTTAGATTTAAAAAGACTTAAGGGACAGAACAAAAGAACATGTGTGGAATTTGCTTGGATTCTGAATCCAGCAAGGCAAATGTAGAAAAACATTTTGAGACAACCAACGAATTTTTATTATGGTCTGAGCATTATGATTCCAAGAATTACTGTTAATTTCGTTAGGTGTGATAAACGGCCTTGTGGTTATGTAAGAAAATGTCCATAATTTTTAGAGATACATTATAAAGTATGTAGGAAGAAAATGACATGAAATCTGAAATGTGCTTTAAAATAGTACAGTAAAGGGGAAAAGCAGCTAGCCACTATGGCAAAACTTGATGATAACTTAATCTAGGTTTTTTTTTATGGGAATTTATTCTACGACTCTTTCTTTTGAATTTTTCATGGTAAATTTAGAAAATCCATCTAAGTAAATTACCTATAGCAGTTAGCACATGATAACCTGTCTTTACCGTATAATAACAGAAACTCAAACACCCATTTTGCATTAGACAATTTATCAGGTGAGTTCCTGGTTCTCTTGGACACAGCAGTATACTTTTAGTTCGATAAAAGCCTTTAAAGCAAATCCCAGACATCTTGTCATTTCACCCAAGCATCCTTTGGGGTGGTTCGCTCAAATCAGAAACGAAATGAAAAATCACTGCTTTATGGAGCTTCCACTCTGGTGTGGGCAGCTGGGGATGGACAGCAAGTCAGGAAACTAATAAATATAAATATATCAGGTGGTAAGTGTTAACAAGAACAACAAAGCAGGATGAGGGAACAGAGAATGACGGGACAGGTGCAGTGTTACATTGGGTGGTCAAGGATTGCTTTCCTGATGGGTGATATTGGGATGGAGGCTTGAAGGAGGTGAGGAAAAAGCTGGGGTGGGGGGAAGGTGCTCCAGAAAGAGGGAACAGCATGTGCTGGTGAGTTTGGAGACAGCAGTGGGGGCAGGGTGACAGGTGACGAGGTCAGAACGGTGCCTGGATCAGATGACGTAGGGTTGCACCAGGGGTCCCCAAGGCCACCCCCAGGCTCAGTGATTCATGGGAGGACTCATAGGCTCGGCAGATACTCATACTCGTGGCTGTGATTTATTCCAGCAAAAGGATCCATGGCAAGGTCAGGAAAGACAAAAGTTGCGTGGGGTGAAGCCTGGGAAACCAGATGCAACTTCCAGAGTACTCTCCCGGCGGGGCCACATGGGACAGGCTGATCTCCCCTAGCTCCGTGTTGTGACAATGAGCGTGAACTCTTGTCCACCAGGGAAACTCACTATAGACTCAGTGCGGGGAGGACAAGCCACATGGTACCCTCTGCCTAGCAGGTACCCACATCCCAGACTCCCAGTGGGAAAGCGGATGTTCAGCATAAACCATACTGTTTGTACCAACAGTTTAGGGACAGTGAGTCACTCATACCAGTTCATGGTGGGAACCCTGCTGAAATCCAAGTTGCCAGGTGCCAGCCGAGGGCTGACCTTGCAAGCACGGACCTGTCTCAGGGTAGCGGTCAGGTTGACAGTGCTGACTCTTCCCTGCATAAGGGCCTGGTAGGCAGTGGGAAGGATTTCAGAGCGTGGGAAGGAGAGGATGGAAGTGGAGGATGGGGGATGCCAGGGTCCTCCTTTAGTCCCCATCCAGGGGTCATAGAAACATTAGGGATGACAGAGACCCCCGAGAATGTCAATGCCAGTGTCATGCTTCCCTGGGCACAGCCCGCCCCAGGAAGTGGCCGCTGAGTCAAGACCTTCCATTGATGTATAGAATCTAATCAGAACGGAAAGGAAAGCTTTTTCTAAGGCATGGGGCCAGAAAAAAGAACACATTGGAGCACCTGACCCTTAAAAGTCGGGGGCAGCATATCAGCCAGGGTTCTCCAGAGAAACGAAACCAGCTGGGCGTGTGTGTGCGTGTGCGTGTGTGTGTGTGTGTATAAAGAGATTCATTTCAAGTCATTGGCTCTTGTGATTGTGGGGCTGACAAGTCTGAGATTTGGAAGACAGGCCAGCAGGCTAGAAATTCTCCAGTTGGAGCTGATGCTGCAATCTTGAGGTGGAATTTCTTCTTCCTCACGGAAATCTTGATTTTGTTTGTAAGGCCTTCAACTGATGGGATGAGGCCCCCGCCCCCAGGTTATAGTGGGCTGGGGGTGATCTCCTTCACTTCACATCAGCTGATTATAGATCTTAACACATCTACAAAATGCTTTCACAGCAACCCCTAGGTCAGTGGCTAGTTGAATAGCTGGATACCATGTCAAGTTGACTCATGAAACTAACCATCGCAGAGGAGGCCAGCAGCCAGAGAAAGTAATCCAGAGGCGCTGATCTCCATGTGTACCCAGCAGGCTGTAAGCGGACTGTGGTACAACTAAGTGAAGTCAGGCTGGTCAGGGGCTAAGCCCATGAGTTCCTTTGACCGAGATCTTCTTTAGATGACTAGGGTTGAGAGAGTCAGGGACCCATGCTCTCCACATTACACCTGAGGTTGCCCGTCCCCATCTGGCTTCTGCTGCAGGCTATACCCTCCCAGAGAACAACCTCGGTTTGAGCTGAACCCCAGCCCCACATGGAAGAGCAGGGCTTTCCCCTTACATGCACACTTACATCTCAACCCCAGCCAGGTTAATTCAGAGCAAGTGACCCAAGTGTGCCAACTAGAAGTTTGTCCCTTCACAACTGAACACAGTTCTGGGCACATAGTGGCTGCTAATCAAATGCCCCTTCTCCCCCTTAATTCCAGATGAGATGACATTTAGACTGCCCTGGGTGCACTTCTCAATGCTCTGGTTTCTCTAGTTTGTCAGTACTTTTCTTAAATATGTGGCATTCAAAATCTGACATAATGTACCCTGTGTTATTAACAAAATTGGAAGAACTATTATTTTCTGAGATCAACTACCAGATGCCTATTAATTCAATTAAAGATGCAGTTGGGGACTTCCCTGGTGGGGCAGTGGCTAAGATTCCACCTGCCAATGCAGGGGACACGGGTTCGAGCCCTGGTCTGGGAAGATCCCATATGCCTCGGAGCAACTAAGCCCGTGTGCCACAACTACTGAGCCTGTGCTCTAGAGCCCGCAAGCCACAACTACTGGGCCCGCATGTCACACCTACTGAAGCCCGCGCGCCTAGAGCCTGTGCTCCGCAACAAGAGAAGCCACCACAGTGAGAAGCTGGCGCACTGCAATGAAGAGTAGCCCCTGCTCACCACAACTAGAGAAAGCCCACACGCACAGCAATGAAGACCCAATGCAGCCATAAATAAATGAGTAAATAAATAAATAAATTTATTTTTTAAAAAATGCAGTTGGGGTTTTTTAGCTCTGCATTTGTTCACGCAGCAAATTTTTCTGAGCACCTACTATGTGCCAGGGGCTGTTCTAGATACTAGAGACACAGAGGTGAACAAGAGCTTACATTCTAACAGTGGAGACAGACGTTAAACAAGCACACTGGTAAGTATTTCAGGTCATTTCAGACAATAAGTGCTAGAGGACAAAACATTCTAATGTCATAGGGAGTGACTGAGAATGGGGAGCAGTGTTTTACAGGGTAGTCAGGGAGGACTTCCCTGAGGAGATGACTTTTGGGCCTGGACCCGAGTGATGACAAGTTGCTACATGGAGAGCAAAGTATCACACTACTGATTCATTAACCCATCATCAAACAAAACAAAGCCAAACCTAGATTTGTTTACATGAATTATTAAACCTGATATTCCTAGGCTTTCTTCAGCAAGAGATTTATGCATTGTGCTTACGTAATAACCACATTTTCTAGTTTCTGTGTCTGATGCTTTGACAACTTGAGGCCTTGTGAACCCTGGAGGGACAGCCCCTCCAGGGCCAGCCAATTCCTGGAGATAGTACACTTTCCTGCCAGCACACCTTTCAAATGCAAACCAACCAATCCACCAACCACCTCCTCTACTGGGCTGTCACACTCCAGGGCCACTATTTCCCTGCCTTAAGCACCCCAGGGCCAGGTACCAGACATGTAGGGATGGCTCCTATACCCCAGAGCCCACTGGGATTATTTAAACTACCCAATCCTAAACAGCTTGCCTTGCCTTTGTCTTTCCCAAGAAAACCACAATAAAGGCTCTCATCCACATTTTTCCCCTCAACCCTCTGCCTCCTGATAGACCATGGTGCTTCCCAGCACGGCCCTTCATGGCCTGGTGTGGCATGCCTCCTGTCTCTAGGGGACTTCAAATACAATAAAAATTTCCGCCTTCATAACAGTCATTCCCATGTCTGCATGTCTTACCTAATTAAAACAAATCTTGGATACATTTTAAAACAGTTTACATTTGAACTACAATCCTGCAGCCTGTAAAACAAAAACCACATTCACAGAAAGACAGACAAGATGAAAAGGCAGAGGGCTATGTACCAGATGAAAGAACAAGATAAAACCCCAGAACAACAACTAAATGAAGTGGAGATAGGCAACCTTGCAGAAAAAGAATTCAGAATCATGATAGTGAAGATGATCCAGGACCTCGGAAAAACAATGGAGGCAAAGGTTGAGAAGATGCAAGAAATGTTTAACAAAGATCTAGAAGAATTAAAGAACAAACAAACAGAGATGAACAATGCAATAACTGAAATGAAAAATACACTACAAGGGATCGATAGCAGAATAACTGAGGCAGAAGAACGGATAAGTGACCTGGAAGACAGAATGGTGGAATTCACTGCCACAGAACAGAATAAAGAAAAAAGAATGAAAAGAAATGAAGACAGCCTCAGAGACCACTGGGACAACATTAAACACAACAACATTCGAATTACAGGGGTCCCAGAAGGAGAAGAGAGAGAGAAAGGACCCCAAAAAATATTTGAAGAGATTATAGTCAAATACTTCCCTAACATGGGAAAGGTAATAGCCACCCAAGTCCAGGAAGCACAGAGAGTCCCATACAGGATAAATCAAAGGAGAAACATGCTGAGAAACAGAGTAATCAAATTGGTAAAAATTAAAGACAAAGAAAAATTATTGAAAGCAGCAAGGGAAAAACAACAAATAACATACAAGGGAACTCCCATAAGGTTAACAGCTGATTTCTCAGCAGAAACTCTACAAGCCAGAAGGGAGTGGCATGACATATTTAAAGTGATGAAAGGGAAGAACCTACAACCAAGATTACTGTACCCGGCAAGGATCTCATTCAGATTTGATGGAGAAATCAAAAGCTTTACAGACAAGCAAAAGCTAAGAGAATTCAGCACCACCAAACCAGCTTTACAACAAATGCTAAAGGAACTTCTCTAAGTGGGAAACACAAGAGAAGAAAAGGACCTATAAAAACAAACCCAAAACAATTAAGAAAATGGTAATAGGAACATACATATCGATAATTACCTTAAACGTGAATGGATTAAATGCTCCAACCAAAAGACACAGGCTTGCTGAATAGATACAAAAACAAGACCCATATATATGCTGCCTACAAGAGACCCACTTCAGACCTAGGGACACATACAGACTGAAAGTGAGGGAATGGAAAAAGATATTCTACCAAATGGAAATCAAAAGAAAGCTGGAGTAACAATACTCATATCAGACAAAATAGACTTTAAAATAAAGAAAGTTACAAGAGACAAGGAAGGACACTACATAATGATCTAGGGATCAATCGAAGAAGATATAACAATTATAAATATATATGCATCCAACATAGGAGCTCCTCAATACATAACGCAACTGCTAACAGCTCTAAAAGAGGAAATCGACAGTAACACAATAATACTGGGGGACTTTAACACCTCACTTACACCAATGAACAGATCATCCAAACAGAAAATTAATAAGGAAACAGAAGCTTTAAATGACACAATAGACCAGATAGATTTAATTGATATTTATAGGACATTCCATCCAGAAACAGCAGATTACACTTTCTTCTCAAGTACGCACGGAACATTCTCCAGGATTCCTCACATCTTGGGTCACAAATCAAGCCTCAGTAAATTTAAGAAAACTGAAATCATACCAAGCGTCTTTTCTGACAACAACGCTATGAGATTAGAAATCAATTACAGGGAAAAAAAAGTAAAAAACACAAACACATGGAGGCTAAACAATATGTCACTAAATAACCAAAGATCACTGAAGAAATCAAAGAGGAAATCAAACAATACCTAGAAACAAATGACAATGAAAACACGACGATCCAAAACCTATGGGATGCAGCAAAAGCAGTTCTAAGAGGGAAGTTTATAGCAATACAATCCTACCTCAAGAAACAACAAACATCTCAAATAAACAATCTAACCTTACACCTAAAAGAATTAGAGAAAGAAGAACAAAAAAAACCAAAGTTAGTAGAAGGAAAGAAATCATAAAGATCAGAGCAGAAATAAATGAAATAGAAACAAAGAAAACAATAGCAAAAATCAATAAAACTAAAAGCTTGTTCTTTGAGAAGATAAACAAAATTGATAAACCATTAGCCAGACTCATCAAGAAAAAGAAGGAGAGGACTCAAATCAATAAAATTAGAAATGAAAAAGGAGAAGTTACAACAGACACTGCAGAAATACAAAGCATCCTAAGAGACTACTACAAGCAACTCTATGCCAATAAAATGGACAACCTGGAAGAAATGGACAAATTCTTAGAAAGGTATAACCTTCCAAGACTGAACCTGGAAGAAATAGAAAATAGGCACAGACCATTCACAAGTAATGCAACTGAAACTGTGATTTTAAATCTTCCAACAAACAAAAGTCCAGGACCAGATGGCTTCACAGGTGAATTCTATCAAACATTTAGAGAAGAGCTAACACTCATCCTTCTCAAACTCTTCCCAAAAATTGCAGAGGAATGAACACCTCCAAACTCATTCGACGAGGCCACCATCACCCCAATACCAAAACCAGACAAAGATACTACAAAAAAAGAGAATTACAGATCAATATCACTGATGAATATAGATGCAAAAATCCTCAACAAAATACTAGCAAACAGACTCCAAAAACACATTAAAAGGATCATACACTATGATCAAGTGGGATTTACCCCAGGAATGCAAGGATTCTTCAATATATGCAAATCAATCAATGTGATACACCATATTAACAAATTGAAGAATAAAAACCATATGATCATCTCAATAGATGCAGAAAAAGCTTCTGACAAAATTCAACAGCCACTTATGATCAAAACTCTCCAGAAAGTGGGCATAGAGTGAACCTACCTCAACATAATAAAGGCCATATATGACAAATCCACAGCAAACATTCTCCATGGCAAAAAACTGAAAGCATTTCCTCTAGATCAGGAACGAGACAAGGATATCCACTCTCACCGCTATTATTCAACACAGTTTTGGAAGTCCTAGCTACAGCAATCAGAGAAGAAAAAGAAATTAAAGGAATACTAATTGGAAAAGAAGAAGTACAGCTGTCACTGTTTGCAGATGACATGATACTATACATAGAAAATCCTAAAGATGCCACCAGAAAACTACTAGAGCTAATCAATGAATTTGGTAAAGTTGCAGGATACACAATTAAGGCACAGAAATCTCTTGCATTCCTATACACTGTCAATGAAAGATCAGAAAGAGGAATTAAGGAAACAATCCCATTCACCATTGCAACAAAAAGAATAAAATACCTAGGAATAAACCTACCTAAGGAGGTAAAAGACCTGTACTCAGAAAACTATAAGACACTGATGAAAGAAATCAAAGATGACACAAACAGATGCAGAGATATACCATGTTCCTGGATTGGGAGAATCAATATTTTGAAAATGACTATACTATCCAAAGCAATCTACAGATTCAGTGCAATCCCTATCAAATTACCAATGGCATTTTTTACAGAACTAGAACAAAAAATCTTAAAATTTGTATGGAGACACAAAAGAATCCAAACAGCAAAAGCAGTCTTGAGGGGAAAAAATGGAGCTGGAGGAATCAGGTTCCCAGACTTCAGACTATACTACAAAGCTACAGTAATCAAGACAATATTGTACTGGCACAAAACAGAAATATAGATCAATGGAACAGGATAGAAAGTCCAGAGATAAACCCATGCACCTATGGTCAACTAATCTATGACAAAGGAGGCAAGGATATACAATGGAGAAAAGACAGCCTCTTCAATAAGTGGTGCTGGGAGAACTGGACAGCTACATGGAAAAGAGTGAAATTAGAACACTCCTTAACACCATACACAAAAATAAACTCAAAATGGATTAGAGACCTTAATGTAAGAGTGGACACTATAAAATTCTTAGAGGAAAACATAGGAGGAACCCCCTTTGACATAAATCACAGCAAGATCTTTTTTGATCCATCTCCTAGAGTAATGGAAATAAAAACAAAGATAAACATATGGGACCTAATGAAACTTAAAAGTTTTTCACAGCAAAGGAAACTACAAACAAGATGAAAGACAACCCTCGGAATGGGAGAAAATATTTGCAAACAAATCAGTGGATAAGCCATTAATCTCCAAAATATGCAAACAGCTCATGCAGCTCAATATTAAAAAAACAAGCAACCCAATCCAAAAATGGGCAGAAGACCTAAATAGACATTTCTCCAAAGAAGACATACAGATGGCCAAGAAGCACATGAAAAGCTGCTCAACATCACTAATTATTAGAGAAATGCAAATCAAAACTACAGTGAGGTATCACCTCACACCAGTTAGAATGGGCATTATCAGAAAATCTACAAACAACAAATGCTGGAGAGAGTTTGGAGAAAAGGGAACCCTCTTGCACTGTTGGTGGGAATGTCAATTGATACAGCCACTGTGGAGAACAGTATGGAGATTCCTTAAAAAACTAAAAATAGAATTACCATATGACCCAGCAATCCCACTACTGGGCATATAGGCATATACCCAGAGAAAACCATAATTCAAAAAGAGTCATGTACCAAAATGTTCATCGCAGCACTATTTACAATAGCCAGGTCATGGAAGCAACCTAAATGCCCTAAATCGACAGACGAATGGATAAAGAAGATGTGGTACATATATACAATCGAATTACTCTGCCATAAAAAGGAACGAGATTGGGTCATTTGAAGAGATGTGGACGGATCTAGAGACCGTCATACAGGGTGAAGTCAGAGTGAAGTAAGTCCAAAAGAGAAAAACAAGTATTGTATATTAGCGCATATATGTGGAACCTAGAAAAATGGTACAGATGAACCGGTTTGCAGGGCAGAAATAGAGACACAGATGTAGAGAACAAATGTATGGACAGCAAGGGGGAAAAGCAGCAGGGGTGGTGATGGTGGGATGAATTGGGAGATTGGGATTGACATGTATACACTAATATGGATAAAATGGATAACTAATAAGAACGTGCTGTATAAAAAAATAAATAAAATTCAAAAAATATTAAGGAAGAAAGAGAAAACAGTTTACATTTATCTTCATTAAATTTCTTCCCGTCAGCCTTGGCCCAGTAGTCCAAGCTGTCACCATCATTGAGAACTCTTGGCTTGCTTTCTATCATTGTACGCATCCCTCCCATCTTTGTATCATCTGCAGAGTTGCTGAACGTCTCCTGCACATCCATGTTCACGGTCATCTCACATTACATCACCAGGAGGAGTCAGGGGTCACACCTTGTGACATTCCCCTAGAGACCCCCTAAGTTAATGCACTGCCATTATATAATCTAGGTGTAGGGTCAACTTATTTCAACTTCTCTAAAATCTCCATATTTATCCATCTATAACATACAAGCTGATGTTAATTGCCTGGGAAAATTAAGAACATTGGACTATAGCATCACCCGACTCTATCAACCTAGGGTCAACTTCAAAGAAAAAAAAAATGGGATGGATTTCCTATGACTTATACTTAGTTGATCCAGGGCTTCCAATAATCACCATGTCATTTTTTAAATGCTTGTGAGAAATTGTTACCAAACATAGTAGTCTAAATGTCCTGGGATTTCACCTCACCTCCTTTCTAAACAATTGCGATACCCTTCGCTGTAACTAAGATTCATCTCTTGTTTGCTCCGTAAAAATCTCATTTTACTGATAAAATGTATGGGATTTGGGAATGCAGTATGGCAATGACACTCATTCCGAGCAAAAATAGTCATGAAATAATAGTCATGAAATAATATTCCCAACATGTTAAAATTAGTGGATTCTGGGGACTTATTAGCACCAAAACCATGAATATTGCCGATAGTTTAGAGAATTTGAAAGACAAATTAAGACTGAGAACTATAAAATTAGAAGCAAAACTATTTTTTCAAAGAATCTCTATTTTTTTTCAGCCTCTACTCCCACTTCAAACAGAGTAGAATATTTTAGCATTTCCCATGAATGCTTCTTAAATTAGAATATGGAACGTGTTAAACTCATGCATGTTTTTATTAAAGCAATGAATGCTGCTTTTAAAATAAAATTAGTCTCAAAAAGGATTTGGAAGTTCATTCTTTTCTTTTTAGTTTAAAGGCTAGAAACTAGCTACTTTACATCAATTAAAAAGAAACGATTATACTCTGCCTATTCTGTGCTTTTATGTGTTTTTATTGCATTTGGGGGCTTTTTTTGTTTCTTAGCACAACAAAGAAATGTCGAAAAACATATCTAAGTAAGAACTTCTGCAATTTTTTCATTTAAAAAAGTCTTCAAGTTTTGGTTGCTCTTAAAAATTAACAGCCTTCCAAGATTTAGTCCTTTACTCAGGAAAAAAAATGATCACCTTTTCTCTTGATCCGAAACAAATGTTTTTCTCCTTGTTATTCTAAAATAAGGGGGCAGCGCATAGCACAGGGGCATCAGCTCAGTGCTTTGTGACCGCCTGGAGGGGTGGGATAGGGAGGGTGGGAGGGAGGGAGACGCAAGAGGGAAGAGATATGGGAACATATGTATATGTATAACTGATTCACTTTGTTGTAAAGCAGAAACTAACACACCATTGTAAAGCAATTATACCCCAATAAAGATGTTAAAAAATAAATAAATAAATAAAATAAGGGGGCAGCAGACTTTGGGGCCTGCAAAAGAAGCCAGAGGACTCAGAGGTGTGGTTTCAGTGGCAATAATTCAGTAGAAGCCCTGCACTAGGCTAAAGGAGAGAGAACCAACAAAGACTAAGTAGGCCAAAAGCATGAGGAGTACAAGAAAGAAAAAAACTCAACCCCTAAAATATAAATGCTGACCTCATTTCAAGGCAGGTTGATAGTAAAAACGCTGTTATAATACCCGGGGAAAACAGTATCTATTTTCAAGTACCATGATGAAAACAGGGGATGTTCTTAAGGGCCAGAGAGAAAAATGGTAAATATTTAAGAACCAGATGACATTTCTGTGTGGACCGATTCCGCTTCATGAAATGTACACATTTAATTGCTTTTAAAGGTTGATGTGATTTGAATCAATATAGGTTTTTGTTCTAAGTGACTTCAGAGAATTGAAAGATGAATGTCAAGGCTTTGGGATGCGGGAGAGGTTACTTAGCAAAGCAGTGAACAATCAGAGCTGGGATGAATCTGAGCAGGAAAGTGGCATAATCATCATTAGATGCTGTCCCTTCTTGAGGAAGGGGCAGGAGAGTATTTGATGAGTTGTTTGCTCGTTTATTCCACCATCTAATAATCAGGAATGATGAGACAATGGTGAATGTTCTTTGTTAATTCTTCTATCACCTGAAGTAATTCATTAGAATCCTCTCATTAGCTGGGTAGCAGACACACTCAGCTCCACTGCCCCCCTCCCCAGACAATAGAGGAAGGGGAGACTGACTCCAGCAGGGAAAGTACTGGTGCTGCCACCAAAACCCAGGGACTCAGAGACCTTAAGAAACCATCCCCAAGGCTGCTGCAGAAAAATGAGCAGACTCTTATTAAAGGGATAATTAGTTAGTCCTGAAACCTTGCAGTAAGTGGAATACATTAATAATTCATAGGCAGCCATGCCTCCCCCACCTCCTCCTGGGAGACAGGCTTCCTGTGTCTTCAACTTCTTGGGGAAGCCCAGTTATTAGAGAGAACAGGGCAGGAGTCCTGAGCCTGGCCGTGGAAAAACTGCAGAAATCCTATGTGGCCCATTGGGACTGGCTGATCCCATGAGGAATTAGTGCCAAAGGGAGAAGTATGTGGAAAGTACGCAAGAAACCAAAGAGACACAAAACACCAGAATGAACAAAATCCGAGAGATAAAGAAAGCAGCTGTGGACTCCAGGCGTGTTAGTCCCTTCCCTAAAGTAGGTAGGGACAGTGGAAGCAGATGAACTGAAGGACGTAAGGGCCAGAAAAAGCCACACCAGTACATAATAGCAACATCTATATTTTTATATCAGCCTTTACCATTTTCAAAGTGCATTATCTCATTTGAGCCTAAAAGTATCTCCTTAGGGTATGAAGTAGTCTCTTTTTAAGCCCTATTTGTTCGACAAAATACTTATTGTACACAGGGGCCAGATTTTAGGCGCCCCAGCTATCAGATGGGCATGCCCCGGGGTTCAGACATTCCCTTCTAGTTCCTGGTTGTATAGGCCTGAGCTAGGCAAATAATTAAATAACTGTAGCTGAGGTTATTGGTAATTATGGAATAAATTGATTTAAAATAATGTGCACATACCCATGTTCACAACAGCATTATTCACAATAGCCAACAGGTGGAAGCAACCCAAGTGTCCATTGACAGATAAATGGATGAAAAAAATGTGACATATACATACAATGGACTATGAATCAACTCAGAAAAGGAAGGCCATTCTGACACAGGCTACAACCTGGATGAACCTTGAAGACATGCTCAGCGAAGAAGCCAGACACAAAAGGACAAATACTGTATGATTCCACTTACATGAGGTACACAACGCACACATTGATGGTAAAAGGATGACTGAGCCATTTAACACACATTAACTCTTTTTTTTTTAACATCTTTATTGGAGTATAATTGCTTTACAATGGTGTGTTAGTTTCTGCTTTATAACAAAGTGAATCAGCTATACATATACATATATCCCCATATCTCCTCCCTCTTGTGTCTCCCTCCCACCCTCCCTATCCCACCCACACATTAACTCTTGATAAAATTGGTTGGGCTGGATTGTGTCTCTCTGAAAAGATGTGTTAAAGTTCTAACTCCAGGTACCTGTGAATGACCTCCTTTGGAAATAGCGTCTTACAGATGCCATTAAATTAAGATGAGGTCATGCTGGAGTAGCCTGGGGCCTAATTCCTAATTTAATGTGACTGCTGTCCTTATAAGAAGAGGAGAGGGGCATAAAATTGTTATGGACTGAACTGTGTCCCCCACAAATTCATATGTTGAAGTCCTAACCCCCAAAGTAATTGCTTTTGGAGATAGGGTCTTTCAGGAGGTAATAAGGTTAAATGAGGTCATAAGGGTGGGGCCCTAATCCAATAGGGCTGGTGTCCTTAAAAGAGGAGAAAGAGACACCAGAGGGCTCCCCTTCTCTCCAGGTGCATACAGAGAAAAGGCCACATGAGGACATAGCAAGAAGGTGGCCACCTGTAAGTCAGCAAGAGAGCCCTCAGAAGAAACCAACCTTGATAGCACCTGGATCTTGGACTTCCAGCCTCCAGAACTGTGAGAAATAAGCTCCTGTTGGTTAAGCCACCCACTCTGTGTTATTTTGTTATTCTACCCAAGCAGACTAATATAGACACACACACAGGCAGAGGTTGGGGTGATGCGTCTGCAAGACAAGGAACACCAAAGATTGCCAGTAAACCACCAGAAGCCAGTGGAGAAGCCTGGAATGAAGTCTCCCTTAGAACCTCCAGAAGGAGCCCACTTCGGACTTCTGGCCTCCAGAACTGTGAGGGAATCTTATTCTGTTGTTTTAAGCCACCTGGTTAGTGGTACTTTGCTATGGCAGCCCTAGGAAACTAATACGGTGTGGACTGTGTTTTAGAAGAGAAATGGTGCAGAAAGAAGGTGGCCTTAGGGGTGAGAAAGACTTGGGGACAAATCCTAGCTCCAGCACTCACCAATGCTGATGCCTGTGGCATAAATCAGCCATTAATGATTGTGGGGTGCAGGGCCAGAGTGTGAAGGGAGGCCCACAGTCCATAGGACTAAGTCCACCAGAGTCAGAGCCAAGCTAACAAAGTGCCAAGTTGAACGTTCTACCCGCCTACCTTGACAAACGTTCCTTCATAAACAGGTTCTAATCAAGAACTCTTGGGAGACTTCCCTGGTGGCGCAGTGGTTAAGAATCCGCCTGCCAATGCAGGGGACACAGATTCGAGCCCTGGTCCGGGAAGATCCCACATGCCGCGGAGCAACTAACCCCGTGAGCCACAACTACTGAGCCTGTGCTCTAGAGCCCGTGAGCCACAACTACTGAGCCCACAACACCTAGAGCCCGTGCTCCACAACAAGAGAAGCCACCGCAATGAGAAGTCTGCGCACCGCAACGAAGAGTAGCCCCTGCTCACCAGGACTAGAGAAAGCCTGTGTGCAGCTGTAAAGACCCAAAGCAGCCAAAAATAAGTAAGTAAATAAATATATTAAAAACAAACAACAACAAAAACCTCTTGGACTCTCCAGAATATTCCAGAAGCTTGGAGGAATTACCTCCTCACTGAAAATACCTCAGCTTCTTAATCACACCTGACCCCTGAACAACTTGGGGGTTGGGGGCACTATTCAACTAATCACGGATCGTGTAGCACTAAAGTACTTACTATTGAAAAAAATCCATGTATAAGTGGACCCGTGCAGTTCAAACCCGTGTTGTTCAAGGGTCAACTGTATTTCTCTCTGGAGAACCTAAAAATGACTGTGGATAACAGGCAGCAACACGACCCAGAGAGACCAAGCATGGCACTACTTTGCTGCTTTTCCCTCCATACAAATAACTCTGCACAATTTTCCCTGAAGTGAGGCACAGAAAAAAACCTCTTTCATTTTCAATTAACAAGGGATATGAAGCACTTTTTAATGGTTTAACTATACCTCTGGGCCAGATTTCCTCTTTCAAAATAATTAGATTATGGTGATACACTGAAACTAGCTTTCTTCAATAACATTTTCATTTTTTAACAGTTTTAATAAAATTCAAATGTTCATTACTACCTATTTCTATAATCTGGGCTCATTTACCCCTTTTAACTGAAAATGTAAGTAGGTTAGTCAGGAATTAGGGGACCTTTTTAAGACATTTGGTGTTTGGGGAAGAAGTTAGAAAATATTCATATTAGAACCATTTTCTGTTCAGCCTGGTATATATAAGTAAGTAGAGGGCAGGGAAGCAAGGCAGTATTTCCTTTACTTTGAATGAACACATCAGTTTCATCTTCTAGATGTAATATAAAATCTAATGATTTTGAAATGCAAAATAATGAAAGAGTAAACTTCCCCCACAAAGGAAAAATATTAGAAATTGGGAAGACGCCACAGATGCTTGTTTACTACTTTTAGTATGATGAGCCTGATAAGTCTTATGAATGTTACCTAAATAAACATACTATTTGGCTTGTAGGTTTGCACAAGTCATAACCCAGCTGGACACTGCCACTGCTTCAGTTCTGCCCATGAAACAGAATAACTTCACGGTGGACAGCTGTCCTTTCAAAAAAACTAATGTCATTCAGAGTGGATAACTTAATTACCACCATGCGATTTTTCCTTTTGTTTTGCCTTTTAGAATGTATCCTGGCAAGTGACAGCTTTATATACTAGAAAGAAGAAAGCACAATCCAATGATTATCAACTGCCTGTATTTTTAGAGAAGAAGTAATTTCTTGTAAAGGTTGGACGGGGACACATGATGGCACGTTACAATACTGAAGGATGAAAGACAGTCCCAAGTGACTTGTTTTCCAACCCATTTTTATGTAATTTACAGGAACAGTCCTTTTGTGAGACAACATCGAAATGTTTCTAAAGGAGAGACAAGGTAACATAATTGCTGTTTTTTGAAATAAGCTCAGTGAGAGACAGGGAGCCGTCACCAGGAGGAACCTGACTGTACATTGCATAGCATGTCAGTAATTTATCAGAATCCAGAATCTCAAATATGATACTCTGTCTTATATACATATATATACATTTTTTGGAATTTATTTATTATTTTATTTTATTTTTGGCTGCGTTGGGTCTTCGTTGCTGCACGTGGGCTTTCTCTAGTTGTGGCGATTGGGGGGCTACTCTTCGTTGTGGTGCGCGGGCTTCTCATTGCAGTGGCTTCTCTTGTTGCAGAGCACAGGCTCTAGGCGCGTGGGCTTCAGTAGTTGCAGCACGCGGGCTCAGTAGTTGTGGCTCGCGGGCTCTAGAGCACAGGCTCAGTAGCTGTGGCGCACGGGCTTAGTTGCTCCACTGCATGTGGGATCTTCCCGGACCAGGGATCGAACCTGTGTCCCCTGCATTGGCAGGCGGATTCTTAACCACTGCACCACCAGGGAAGCCCTGTCTTATATATTTTAAAGCACAGTGTTGTCATGTGCTAACCAAATTCAGAAGAGAGTAATAATATATAAACCAGAATGTCAATTCACTAATTTCTGATGATACATAGACTTATTTAAATTGCTTTGCTCATGCCTGTGGGAAGGCATAGTCATCCAACTTGGGTTCTCATTCCCAGGCATCATGGTTCTTGGGAAGCCAGATGAGTAACAAGGAGGTTGCTTGGGAAGCACAGAGTTAGAGCAAAGAGCAGTGGATATTTCTGAGGGCAACTCCATTCACATTATGGTGAGACTCAGAGCAGATGTCTCCTGATTAGATTGTTACTATCTTCCAGAGTAAATATTTTGTAGCTTGAAATTCCTCTTCATCTTGTATCATGGTCCACCACCATGATCTCAATGGATTCATATTCATTTGGGATCCAATATACTTACATGAAGTCAAGGCTTTAGAGCTGTTTCCCATAAAGCAATACCATAGATAAAGATATAGATATATAGTTGGTTATATTTGACTCTTCTGAATTCATCCTGGGTGATTGCAGACAACACCAACAAGCCAATAAACAAACACAACCCTGAAATGCTGAAGACCCAGGACTTTCCCTGCTGGACAGTAACTGATCAGTTTATCCCAGGAGAGCAAAGGAGTTCCCTGATTGACCGATTATAAATGTAGAAGGTCAGCCCTTCTGCAAAAAGATGAAAATTGTTGGGGGAGGGGAAGGAATCAGAATTCTGAGAAGAAAAGATCAAAGAAAAGTTTAGAGAAAAGAAGGGGAGAAATGTCATGAAGAACCTAGGGATAAGACAGGAATAAATACACAGACCTACTAGAGAATGGACTTGAGGATATGGGGAGGGGGAAGGGTGAGCTGTGACAAAGCGAGAGGGAGGCATGGACATATATACACTACCAAACGTAAGGTAGATAGCTAGTGGGAAGCAGCCGCATAGCACAGGGAGATCAGCTCGGTGCTTTGTGACTGCCTGGAGGGGTGGGATAGGGAGGGTGGGAGGGAGGGAGATGCAAGAGGGAAGAGATATGGGAACATATGTATATGTATAACTGATTCACTTTGTTGTAAAGCAGAAACTAACACACCATTGTAAAGCAATTATACTCCAATAAAGATGTAAAGAAAAAAGAAGGGGAGAGAGGTGCAGATACCCATACTGGAAACTTCAATGGTGGGCACAAAAGCGGTGATAATTACAATACATCACAGATGGGAGAGAGCAGAAATAGAACGACTAAGAGAGAAGGGCCCTGATGTCTGGGGATGAGGTGCTCACCACGTACCTCCCCAATCCCAGACCACACGCACCTCTAGGACACATCACAGAAGAAAACTTATGCTGTTTTATTTGTCTTCTCTTTAGATGTTCTTTTCCTTTTTGAGTTTAAGTATGCTTAATAACTTTTAATAGACTTTTAAAATAGGGTTTATATGCAGTAATTCAGACAGTTCAGAAAGGTATGGAGCAGGCTTCCCTGGTGGCGCAGTGGTTGAGAGTCCGCCTGCCAATGCAGGGGACACGGGTTCGTGCCCCGGTCCGGGAGGATCCCACATGCCGTGGAGCGGCTGGGCCCGTGAGCCATGGCCGCTGAGCCTGCGGGTCCGGATCCTGTGCTCCGCAACGGGAGAGGCCACAAAAGTGAGAGGCCCGTGTACTGCAAAAAAAAAAAAAAAAAAAAAATTTCAGAGCAGCCAGCATGGCCGTGACCCAGAGTCCACTGTGGCCACCATCACCACAGCTGCCTCTCAGCATCCTTATAAAGGCCCTGACACTGGGACGTGGATTCAGCTGATCACATCCCATGACCTTGCTTACCAGCTGAAAACAGTAGCAGGGAGATGCCCTATGCCTCACTTCTGTTTCCCAAATCATGTATGAGCATATCCAACCAAGGGCACTATACTTTCAGAATCCTAGTTGCAAAGGAGCCTGGGAATGTAGTATCTGCCTTTCCAGCCTCTACCATTCAGGGCAGCTCGTTAAAATATGGGTGGGATGGAGATGGAGTGAGCCCCAATTCAATTCAGCACACCTCCCCAACCACTGCTGCCAATGACTTGGGAACTTTCTAGAGATAACCCATGTATAAATAAACATGACCATAGATATACACTTTTTTCACACATGATGCTATGCTATTCCCATTGTTATGCACCTCGCTTTCTCTTTTGCACTGAACAGTACATCATATATCAAGAACACAGTTCTGGGGCTTCCCTGGTGGCGCAGTGGTTAAGAATCCGCCTGCCAATGCAGGGGACACGGGATTGAGCCCTGGTCCGGGAAGATCCCACATGCCGCGGAGCAACTAAGCCTGTGAACCACAACTACTGAGCCTGCGCTCTAGAGCCCACGAGCCACAACTACTGAAGCCTGTGCGCCTAGAGCCTGTGCTCTGCAACGAGAAGCCACTGCAGTGAGAAGCCCGCACACCACAATGAAGAGTAGCCCCTGCTCTCCACAACTAGAGAAAGCCCGCAAGCAGCAACGAAGACAGAATGCAGCCAAAAATAAATAAATAAATAAATAAATATATATATATATATATATATATATATATATATATGTAAAAGAATACAGTTCTGGGACTTCCCTGGTGGCGCAGTGGTGGGGAGTCCACCTGCCAATGCAGGGGACACAGGTTTCAGCCCTGGTCCGGGAGGATCCCACATGCCACGGAGCAACTAAGCCCGTGCGCCACAACTACTGAGCCCACAAGCCACAACTACTGAAGCCCGTGCGCCTAGAGCCCATGCTCTGCAACAAGAGAAGCCACTGCAATGAGAAGCCCGTGCACCGCAACGAAGAATAGCCCCTGCTCGCTGCAACTAGAGAAAGCCTGCGCTCAGCAATGAAGACCCAACACAGCCAAAAATAAATAAATCTATTAAAAGATTACTAAAAAAAGAAAAAAAGAAACGAATACAGTTCTACATCATTCTATTTAACATGAAAGTACACCTCTGAACACCACCATTTTTTGCCACCTCCTTTAAGGGGTTAGGTGACACTCCCTGGGATTTCACTATTTACTTGACTGCTCTTTGATAGAGTAATGGATTTTTAATAGGATAGTTTGAGTAGAACAGCCTTGACGGAACTCGCCTTCACACTCATGAAGGAAAGTTCTTGCGTGTTCCAAGAAACAAATCATCTTTTTATGCTGTGGGCTCTCCTTCTCACCTCCTACACCTGACAGGTAATGTCCATTCTAGACCAAATGGTGATTTGCTCTACTGCACACTCTGTCTGCTATAAATCACTTCGGTCGTGGCTCAAATCAATTTTCCCCTGTGGGAGAAGGGTCAGTGCCATGCGCATATCTCCTTGGCTGGAACGATGTTTGAGAACGCTGGCCTGACTTCCACCTGTCAGCACCTGCAGCTCTTTATTGAGTGGCTCTTTCTGGCTCGGGCAACTTGCCCTGCCTGCATGGGGCAGGGTGGAAGGGCCAGCGGGTGCATGGTCGAGGGAGCAGCCCTCACGGGTGGAGCCAGAGCACAAGGCTCCAGCTCTCTACCGCCTTGAGGTGTATCTATAGCGCCCCCAGCAGACATGGGTCCCGGTTGCCTATGGTGATAATTTGTTTAAAAAAATATCACCCTTTATTGGCTTCCTTCTCTTTCCCGCCTCATTTTCATACTCCTTGCCTGACCCATGTTTCCTGGAACCACCTCCAATAAACAACTTGCACTTGAATTCTTGCCTGAGGGTCTGTTTCCAGGGAAACCCCATGTAAGATGTGCATGTTAATCAAAATCGGGCCCCATACCTGGAGGGCTAGTGGCACCCCCTGCATGCTGAGACACACTCAAGGAGGAAGCCAGCCTGCAACTTTCTGACGGTGACACTAGGACTGTGATGGTTATTCCCACTGAGGCAGCTGTAATGGGCTAAACTGTGTCCCCCTGCAAATTTATATGTTGAAGCCCTCACCCCTGGTACCGCAGAATGTAAGTGTACTTGGAAATAAGATCTTTAAAGGGGTAATTAAGTTAAAATGAGGTCCTTAGGGTGGGTGGGCTCTAATCTGATATGACATGACTGGTATCTTTATAAGAAGAAGAAATTTGGACACAGACATGCACAGGCACAGAGGAAAGACCATGTGAGGACACAGCGAGAAGGTGGCCATCTGCAAGCCAAGGAGAGAGGCTTCAGAATAGACCAAACCTGCTGGCCACTTTGATCTTGAACTTCTAGCCTCCAGAACTGTGAAAAGATAAATTTCTATTGTTTGATCATAACTGGAAAAGATACATGCACCCCAATGTTCACCGCAGCACTATTTACTATAGCCAATACATGGAAACAATGTAAATGTCCATCAACAGATGAGTGGATAAAGAAGATGAGGTACATATATACAATGGAATATTACTTGGCCATAAAAAAGAATGGAATAATGTCATTTGCAGCAACATGCATGGACCTAGGGATTATTATACTAAGTGAAGTTAAGTCCGACAAAGACAAATATCATATGATATCACTTATATGTGGAATCTAAAAAAATAATACAAATGAACCTATTTACAAAACAGAAACAGACTCACAGACTTTGAAAACAAACTTATGGTTTCCAAAGGGAAAAGAGGGGTGAGGAGGGATAAATTAGGAGTTTGGGATTAAGATATACACACTACTATGTATAAAATAGATAACCAACAAGGACCTACTATTTATATAACACAGGGAACTCTTCTCAATGTTCTGTAATAACGAAGTGGGAAAAGAATTTGAAAAAGAATAGATATATGTATTGTATATGTATAACTGAATCACTTTGCTGTACACCTGAAACTAACACATTGTAAATCAACTATACTCCAAGAAAATAAAATAAAAACATTAAATATAGAAAATGAAGAAAAAGAAAGAAAATAGAAAAAATATTTCTGTTGTTTGAGCCAAGCAAACTAATCCAGGAACCTACAATTTCTAGGGGCAATCCCTTCCATTTTGGGCTCCTCTGGTTGTTAAAAGCTTCTTTTCTATGTGGAGTGAAATCCTCTTCCCCATAACTACTTTTATTTCTACTTGTTAGAGCAACCCAGATGAAATCGGCTCCCACTTTTATGTGGCAATGCTCAATGATCCCCAGAACCAAAGAACTTGAAAGCTACAGAGTGTCTGAAGAAATCACATCAGGACACTTGCCAGAGATGTACACCCCATTGCTGGTACACAAAGGCAGCAGGGTGAGACCCTGGGTTTTTACATCAACTATCAAAGTTAAAAAGGAGGCGGCCAACATTTAAACATCCTTCTTGGAAAGAAATAGAATTTCAGTTTCTGCCCTGCTGTAACCTAGTTCTTTGATAGAGCAATTAGAGGGATACAGTATTAAGAACTATGGATCTAGTCCTTCATTTTGGCTTTTTCAGGAAGCAGAAGCTGAGATGGAGTTAGGAGTGCAAGCAATCTCTTGGGGGATGGGGTGGGAGGAAACCCTGTAGGAGATAAAGGGGGAGAAATGAGATTAGGCAGGGAAAGCCTTAAAAGCATGATGCTAATCTGACACCTGAGGGAAGGAGGGGAGGAAGGAAGCGGGATTGGGTGAGGAGAGCCTGGACTGTGCTGCAGGCCTCAGCGTCTTGCTCAACTCAGCTAGGAGTTCCATGACCACCCAGGAGAGGAGTCCTGCACTGGGCAGAAATGGCCAGGCCTTTGTAACTCCCTCAGAGCCAAGGCGTGGGCAGCGGGGGGCTGCCTGGACACAGTGTGGCTTCATCCGAAAGCTAAGTAGAGCCTGAAGGTGATGCAGCTGGACGCCCCCAGTTACCTACATTCCCTGCTGCTGAAGGGCAACTTCCTCTTGAAGGGCGATCCCAGCTCTATACGCCCATGGCTGCCACTGACGGCCACATTCTGACTCTCCCGGCTCCTCTCAGACTAGGGTTCTTGGGGCTTAACTTACAATTCAGCTGTGATGAAAAGTAGAGCAAGTCATTATCTCCTTCATCTGTCTCTACTCGAGGAGTGAGCCAGCTGGAGGCTGCACTGGGTTTCTAGCAGCCTCATCACCTTATTGGCTTGTAACTAGCTCACAATCAACCCTACTCCAGTGATCTAAGTTTCGCTCCTCCCTTTTTTGGGTGGTTGATTTCAGTACCCAAACATAGGCATTTTGTATTTGGGCGGAGACTCCCAAGTCATCTCTGAAGAGCCACTGATGCACATGTCAAGATTTTTACTCAATTAGAGGCCCTTTATTTTTTATTTCTAAAGAAAAGAACCACAGAATTTTACAGGTAGTAGACTCTTTAGCTTTGTTGCTAAACCTAAGAGAGTTTACACAGACCTTTAGTTAAATAAAAGATAGATTAGTGAAGACCTAGTAAATTATTACAAATGTGGTAGGTAAAAATCAAACCCCGCTCCAATCATAGTTATAAACTTGAGGAGAATAGTTTTCTCCATCGAAAATTCTAACAAAACAGGTTTCATATAACAAATATTTAGATTCTAAATTACAAGCGAATATTCCTTAGACCTACTAAAAATAACCTCTTAATTTATATGAAAGTCCTTCATTACTCTTAACAAGAAATTTAGAAAACAATGTTAAGATAACAAGATTCAGAATAAATATAGATTTAGCTTAAGCTTTATGGGAACAGGTTTGTAAATATTTGGTAACTTTTCTTGTCTATAAAGAGACTAACGGCAGCTGTATCTGCTGCTCCCACACTTTTAATAGAAAAAATTAAACTGCCAACTAGGACCTGTAGTTTCTGGCTTCAGTTACAATCTCTTGCCACATTTGAATGAATGAATATGGGGTTTACAATTTTTTGTTTCCATATGACCAATAGTACTAGTTGGACATCTATTCAATTTCATCCCCACTGAAATCTGTTGTATTGACCTAAGCAGGCTGTATCTTCACAGGAACATGGTAATAGTCTCTGCATAGTCTCGAGTGATGTGAATGATGCCTGGGGAGCAGTAACCACGAAATGGAGCTTCCCCTCTTGTCTGCTCTTTGTATTACCCTCATTCATAGCAGATTTGGCAAAAGCATACCTGATTTTTTATTTTTGTTGTAATCTCACTTACCTAATTCAGTTTCATACCGGTAGTTATCCTTCCATATCATTTACTTATTGTTGTTTAAAGCTTCTCCTATTTGGTATCAATAGCTGTTTTTGAAGTGAGTTCTCTCTGCTGCTTTTTGTTTGTTTGTTTTGCGGTTCGCGGGCCTCTCCCTGTTGTGGCCTCTCACTGCTATGGCCTCTCCCGTCGCGGAGCACAGGCTCCGGACGCGCAGGCTCAGCGGCCATGTCTCACGGGCCCAGCCGCTCCGCGGCATGTGGGATCCCCCCGGACCGGGGCACGAACCCGTGTCCCCTGCATCGGCAGGCGGACTCTCAACCACTGCGCCACCAGGGAAGCCCTCTCTGCTGTTTTATACCTTTCCATTTTTTCTTATATTTCTAGAGTCCTCTGGTCAGTCAATATTAAATCATTGCCCCAAATTCTCTTGGCAAGAATCAAGTTATAGACAATGCTACAATGTTAAATAAATACTTAAAAACTAGAGAGTATGAAATCTGGAGTCAGAAGAGCTGGGCTTGAGTTTCCTCTGTTTTTCATCTGACCTGGGACAAGTAATTTATACTCTCCAAACTTCAACTTTCATAATTGTAAAATTGCTGTAATAATACCTTGTAAAGAACACAAAATAACAGTTAATATCTGCCAAATAACTATTAAGTACGAGACTCTGATCTTAGGGCTTAAAAGCATTTACTCATTTGAACTTTACAATCCTATGATAGTACTATTATTAACTGTTTAGATGAAGAAAATGAGGCACAGAGAGAATTAAAAAAGGAAAATGAGTCCATGGTCACATAGACAGGGAGTTGTAGAACTAAGATTTGAAGTGTTGGGAGGAGAAATTTTTCCTCTACCCTCTTATGTTCATGTGCTAGGGGCCTGTGAATTAAACTAACAAAAGACAGATTAACAAGAGAAAAAGCAATTTCAATAATATTTACATGCACATGAGTTCACAATAAAGAAGCAAAGTTCAAAGAAGTAGTTAGACTCAGGGGCTAATATATTATTTTAATAAAGGAAAGGGGGTTTTGGCTTTGAGGGATGATAAATCAAGGGGACTAGGAAATATATGGGAGAACTAATGGAAAATAAGGGTTATTTTTTAGTAAGGTCTGTTTATGCAAACATGTCTTGGTATCAACTTCCTCTCCCCGGTGATAGGAGTTGCTCTTCTTTTCTGGTATGTGGGCAACATCTTCACAAAGGGAAATTTATGCCCTGCTTTTAGCCAGGTAAGGGAGGACAGGGAACTCTTCCTGAATCTCAGTTGCCTTCAGCTCAAAATAATCCTTATGCCAAGAGGCATGTTTTGGGGTGGCATGTTCTGATCTTCAGAAGCTGAGCAGCCTGACTCCAGAAGCTGTATTCTTGACCGCTATGCTATACTGCCTCTGTTACAGTACCTGTTAATGCCTTGAACTCTGAAGTGCTAAACCCATGTGTTCTCTACCACATATTGTTCTATGTATTGTAATTCATACAGTCCATATAAATGCAGCAGGATGGATCTATAAACGTGTTGTAGGGCATTTTGTTATTCATTGGCTAACCAGCTATTCCACTAAAACATGATTAGATGAGTCAAAACTACATGAATGGGACTTCCCTGGTGGTTCAGTGGTTAAGACTCCGTGCTCCCAAGGCAGGGGGCCCGGGTTCAATCCCTGGTCAGGGAACTAAAATCCCGCAACTAAGCCTGTGCGCCGCAACTACTGAGCTCGAGTGTTCTAGAGTACATGTGCCACAACTAGAGAAGCCCACACGCCACAATGAAGACCCAGCACAGCCTAAATAAATAAATAAATACCTATATTAGTAAACAGAGTGGGGTTAAACTAAACCAGTGATTCCCAAACCTGGCTGAACACCGAAAAATCAACCGTGATGGATTGCTGATTCTTGGGTCTCACTCCATAGCTACTGAATTTCTAGGGAGGACTCAGCAATCTGGATTAACAATCACAACAACAAAAGACCCCCCAGATGGTTCCGGTGACCAGTTAGATTTGGGAATGACTACACTGGCAGACGTCTTGAGGTCCTTTATCACGATCTGATTCCATGAATCCCCAAGAAACTTTCTGGTTCCGTGGTCAATTTGAAACATTTTTCGACGGTCTAAACTGTCACGATTCAGCAGTTCACTTTGGAAATAACTTAGAACTTTCTCTAGGGAGGATATAAGCCACATAATGAATTTCTCCTACAAAATACAGGAGTCAGGACCGACTCATCTGTGATTGATCAAAACCACAGTCCTGAGAATTGCAAGGTTGGTTGGTCACATTTGGGGATTTCTACCGTGTCCCATCACAGACAAAAAAGCAACTTGTGCACTTACTATGTGTAAGTGGTAAGCCACGTACAAGTAAATACTAAAAATCTTTCTTTCCAGTGATAAACTGGGTTTAATAACTGGTTTATAGAACTAAATGCAATTGCCATTAGAGGGGGATTATCTTATCCACCATAAATATGTACAAAAGCTAGTCCAATGCTATAGCTTCAAAAAGGTGTCATTAAATGCCGCTAAAAGCCATTTTCACAAGGATTTAAGGTCAATGTCAGGCCGACTAGGAGAGTGAGGGACAAAAAAAAATTCCACATAGTAGAGTCACAGATATGATACTTTACTCTTCCTGTTTTGTCATTCTTCATACCACGATTTGTAAACATGGACTAACATTTTTGTAATTTGAAAAAAAAGAATATATAATAACACAAAAGGTGCTCAATAATAAATATTTGCTTTCACCTAAGACACCTACCCCTTAAAACCCTCCCTCCCCAGAGACAAACACTGACACTTATCCCATTCCAGAAACGTTCTGTGTGTGTGTGCACGCACACACACATGCACACTCCTCACTGGTGAAGTGCACGTCTCTGGCATCAGGCTGCCTGGGTTTGAACCCCAGCTCAACCACTAACTGTGCACCATTGACCAAGTTCAGGTTTCTCACTTGTAAAAAGGGGACAATAACAGAATCCACCTCATAGGGTTGTTGGAGGATTAAATGAATTAATGCATATAGAGTGCTTGGAACTGAGCCTGGCATATTTCAAGCTCTTGTAAACGCCAGATATTTTTATCATTATGTATGAGTCCCTGTACCTACATAAATAGGAGCACATCTCAACTCACCTAATGTATCAGCGCTAAGGGACCCCGGCCCCTTCACAGGGACGATGCCCACCGTGTGGCTGGGCCCCGTGCTATTTACCATCCTCCCAGGACAGAAGTCTGTTCCATAACCAAGATTTTGCTGTTACCGACTTGCACCAAAACTTCCTGCATGTGGACCCTTCACCCCACGTGCCAGTGGATCTAGAGGGTAAGTTCTCAAAGAATTACTGGGTATGGTGTCCACCACTCAAATTCACATTACATGGGGCCACAGACTCAGCTACCAGTAAGTACAAAATACACCTTTCTAACTGCTCTCTGGAGGATGACCTGTGATCATAACCTCCTTCCTACGAAAAAGAAATCAGTGATGAGATGGTATGTAGACTGGATGAACAGACCTGTGTGACACGGGGGCTTCAAGACACTTAAGGCGCTTTCTTGATTCCTGGTGATGGTCTTTTCAAAAGATCATCCCTACCTCATGGGCAACCACAAACTCACCGGAGGGGGTGGCATCCCTTCATGACGCCCTCTCGGCCCCGCTCACCAGCTCTGGAACATTCTCTACCCACTTCTTCAGGCTGATGTCAAACAATGCGTTCCCATCTGGGGCCAGCTGTGAAGAGCAAGGTGTTCACAAGACCAAGGTCACGTCACCAGCAGGTTACTCGGCCACAGACAGGAGCATGGAGAGCTGCTCCCAGGAGGGGCCTCAGTAATCATGGAAGTATCTCCACCTTTCAGATGCAGAAACCGAGGCCCAGGAACGTGCGACTTGCCAAAGGTCTTAGAAGGCATCCTTCCTGACTGCCCTTCTAGTAGGCTTTCCGTGGTGCTCCAGCGCTGTCCCCTCCCCAAAGGACACCCCTACTGCAGCTGGGGGAGGGGTGCGCGTGTGTGTGTGTGTACGTGAGCAAGTATGAAACAGCAGGGAAGTGAGCCTTGCCACACAGAAAACTTACCTTGGACTGACTACATATTTTTGGTCAGTGTGAGGGCGTGTTGGGGACCAATTTTATCTGAATAATTTCAGGCAGCTGACAGGGAGGCAGTCTACGAGGATGAGGCATTCTTATTTCCCTCCCTTAAAAATTTTTTTACTATAAAAAATGTTAAACCTATGTAAAGTAGAGGAAAATTGCTTACTAAACTCTTATGTTACTAGTCACCCACCTAATTTATCAATACTCAACCACTCGTGTCCTCTACAGTGAGTGAGGATCTCCTAAAACCTTCCCAAGCCCACTTTTTCAAGGTGCTTCTGTCCTCTCTGGCTGTGATTTTTATAACGTCTCATCCTTTGAGCTATTTTGTTGTTGCCTCAATTAAAATAAACGCAACTCTGATCTGTGAGAACCGAATCTGTGTAAAAAATAATATCACTTCAGGAAAACTGCTGATCTCCTGACCAAGAGCTATCGGGGCGTTAGGCATTAGGTCTTTAATGCCTACAGAGAAAACACACAACGAATGACGTCCGTTTCTGGTTACACCGGGCATCTGTTACCAAGCTTAGGCGTCCTCTGTGAACGACGCCATCCCTGACTGCTTGGCATCTCCCAACAGTGCAGGGGACACTGAAAACTGCTCTTACCTGGAGACAGAGCAGTATTTCTGGTTTATTGGTCTCCAGCGCAAAACATCTTTGCTCCCAACGTCCACACAACAAGAGCAAAATATGAGGTGAAGGAAAAGTGCAAGAATGGGGAAGGGTTGCGAAACGGTTGTTTTTTCTAATTGTTTTTATTTCACAGTTCTGGGCAAAGCATGGAACGATTTCAAACTTCCAAACAAAATGGTGTGTTGAATATACTCATTAATCTCCCCAACTCCCTAAATCCCCAGTAAAGGAATTTGTCTTTAACTAAGGAGTAAACAATCAGGACAAAGAGAATGAAGAAGGTAAAACCAACAAACACACAATTTTGGAAGCTGGAAAGAATAAAGCAAACTGATTTGCTAGAACCAAGAGTTCTGTTTCATAAGCCAGCAGTGGAGAAAGCTGAGAAACAACCCAAAAACCCTCAGAGACTCCTCCATCAATTGTCAGTTTCACCTAGAGGAGGTGAACCTGGATAATTAGGAAAGTGCTCAAGAAGCAGTGAAGTCCCCAGTTCCCTTCCGTTTGCCTCTGGGCTGTGGAATGCCGGGCAGAGGTGAGGACAGGGTTACCAGATCACCAGCAGAGGAATGAAGTGGAGGGTCACATGTAGAATATTATAACTTTAGCCACTTTCTCCTGAGCCCTGAATCTGGCTCCCCAACCCTGGCAGGAATCATTCTACCCTCCCAGCAGGAGATCATAAAGTCCTCAGAGGAATCTGATCTCACCAAGAGAGATGCTCACATAGATACCTGATGTAAACCAAGCCACGCCCCTCCCCCACCCTGATGCCAACTGTAGATAAGACAAGCCACGTACACAGAGCATTCAGTTAGTCCTACGGGGCCCCTATGATCAGTGAGCCAACGCCCCGGCTACTGGAGGAAAGACTCCAGTGTAGAAGAGAGTGGCCAGAAAATGAACAAACAGAAAGCAAAGCATCCTGGGGAGAACAGACACTGTGGGGAGAGGAGGAGAGAGAGAGAGGTAGAGAGACTATCATTACAATCCCTAGAAATTTATAAGATACTGAATCATCAATCAACAAAGAAATGATGCTATTTTTTAAAAAAATTATAGAGCACAAAAGAGGTCTTGAAAATTAAAAGTAGAAGAGCACACACAAAACTAAAGAGGAAATCTGACAGATAAATTTGAGGGAATCTCCCAGAAAGCACAGCAAAAAAGACAAAGATGTAGAAAATGAAGATAAGAAACAGAGGACCAGTGCAGGATTCTCAACAGCCAAGTCATGGAAATTCTGAAAAGAGAAAACAGAAAAAAATAGAGGTGAGAAAAATCACCAAAGAAGTAACCCAAGAAGATATCCCAGAACTGAAGAATCGAAGTCTTCAGATTGACATTGAAGGGGTTACCAGTCCTTTAGGCAGAGGCCCATTTAATCAGATTGCCTTTCTAATCCCTAAACATGAGCAATTATACAGAAGAACAGGGACTTCCCAGGTAGCGCAGTGGTTAAGAATCTGTCTGCCAATGCAGGGGACATGGGTTCAATCCCTTGTCTGGGAAGATCTCACATGCTGCGGAGCAACTAAGCCCGTGCGCCACAACTACTGAGCCTGCGTGCCACAACTACTGAGCCTGTGCTCTATAGCCCACGAGCCATAACTACTGAGCCCACGTGCCACAACTACTGAAGCCCACACGCCTAGAACCCATGCTCCGCAACAAGAGAAGCCACTGCAGTGAGAAGCCCGCGCACTGCAACGAAGAGTAGCCCCTGCTCGCCACAACTACAGAAAGCCAGTGTGCAGCAACGAAGACCCGACACAGCCAAAAATAAATAAATAAATTTTTAAAATTAAATAAATAAAGTGGGTTAGTATGAAGGCTGTCAGCACCTAGGTATCTATGGAGATGGGGGAGTGAGGGAGAGGTACATTAATGGGGCTTTGTCAAAACTTTTTAAAATGGGCAAAGCGTTTCTAGTTTTGCCAGTAGAAAAATGGGGAGGAAATTCTTCTCAACAACGCTCTTTATACCACAGGCCTTTTTTTTTTTTAACCAGCCCAATGATGATAGTATCAGGCACAGAGCAGATCAAAAAGACATTTGTGGGTCAGCTTTTAAACTTTACCATTAATCACAATAGAAAATGGTACAGTTATGTTGGAAAACCATTTAGAATTTCCCAAAATAATTAAAACATGTCCGCAAAAAGACTTGTGTATGAATATTCATAGCAGCATTATTCATAATAGCCCCAAACTGGAAACAACCTAAGTATCATCGTCCAGTGAAACAAACTGTGATAACAGCCATACAACGGAATCCTGATGAGCAGAAAAAAGGACTGAATTCCAGGTACCCAAACACAGCAACCTGTCTGAGTCTCAGAAACAGTGTGCCCAGTCAAAGCAGCGAGACATAAAGGAACACATGCTACACGAATCCATTTATACCAGGTTCTGCAATAGGCAAAACCAGTCTGTATTTATACAACACAGATCAGTGGTTGTCTGTGTCTTGCCGTGGAGGGATTAAAGAATTTTTTTGAGTGGTGGGAATGTGTTCTCTATCTTGATGTGCAATGATTACATGGTGTACATAATCGTCAAAACACACTTAACTGTGCATTCTAAATGAGTGTATTTTAAATAAAGTATACCTCAGGAAAGAAAAATAAGCCTCCAGTGCTCAGGACCCACACTAAGATACATCATCCTGAAATTTCAGAACACTGGGACCAGGAGAAGATCCTAAGAGCTTCCTGGAGGGAGAGGAAGTTTCATATAAAGGATCAAGGATCAAAAGAGCAGACTTCTCAGGAGTAGCCGCGCTGGAAGTTTGAGATCATGAAGAAATACCATCAGAATTCTAGGGCAAGATGATATCTACCCTCATACCAGCCAAGTAGGAGGACAGAATCGAGACATTTTTAGCTCTCAAAAGCATTTACCTTCCAGGTAGCTACTGAGAGATACATTCTACTAAAACAATAGTTAACCCAAAAATAGTAAAACATGGGGTTCCAACACAAGAGAAAAATGAGGGAATTCTCAGCATGATGGTGAAAAGAAATCTTAAGATGGCAACTTGTACAGCTGGTTCAGAGATCAACCAGTCTCTTTGGGAGCATGTTAGAAGTCCCTTTGTGAGATTTCTTTTAAAAGGGAAGGAAGGGAAGGGAAGAAGGAAGGAAAGAAAGAGGCAGGGAGAGGGGACGAGAGAAAGAAAGAAACCTAATGCATACAGAAATGATAAGAGAAGATATATATAAACTGGGGAGAGTTTGGGAATAAGAATATAGAAAACTCAGGATATTAAAAAATGATCATTATTAACTCCAGTTAAAACAAGAAAAATGTATAGAAAAGGAAAATAATCAGAATATATTATATAGCTCATGTGTCAATGGCATTTACATAGTCCTAGGAATGTAACACTGAATATTGTTCTAATGCAAATTATTCTATTGCTATATTCGGAGGATAGGGGCACAGGGGTGTGAGTAAGAAAGGGTTAAATCCTCATATTCCACAGCAGGAAGTCAATAGGTACTGCTTGCGGTTGAAAAAGAAATATCAATGTAAGTGTGTTACGTAAAGAGATGAATAAAAATAAAAATAATCAGTTAAAGAACTAAAACAGTGGCCCCTGGAGAGTGAGAAGTTGATCGTGGGCTTGGGGGGACTATTGTTTTTCATAACAAGCTCAATAGTTCTATTCATCTGCACACGGAACACTGTTCATGCATCACTTTAAGTAAAATTAAAGCTAACTGAAAGCAAAACTGTAAAAAATAGAAAAAGATAGAGGAGTTTATGAACAGACAAGCAGAATGGACACGTCACTCTCACATATCAGGTTTTATTTCCCGTGGGTTACTTGGACTTCAGTTTGGAAACACTTTTCTTATCAGTATTTGCACACCAGTCAGTGAGCAAACTGCAGTGGGCTTTATGAGTCATACATTGTGAGTTATAACATGCTAATAAAACTGGGAAGGGTCTCAGAGGGTACTGAGCCCAGAAATCCTCAAGTAGGGTAACAAGGAGATGGGAGACAGGGTTTTTTATAACATTACTAAAGGGATGTCAGAAAATACCTAGGACAAGCTTCCCCAGTGGCGCAGTGGTTGAGAATCCACCTGCCAATGCAGGGGACATGGGTTCGAGTCCTGGTCTGGGAAGATCCCACATGCCGCGGAGCAACTAAGCCCGTGTGCCACAACTACTGAGCGTGCGCTCTAGAGCCTGCGAGCCACAACTACTGAAGCCCGTGTGCCACAACTACTGAGCCTGTACTCTAGAGCCTGTGAGCCACAACTACTGAGCCCATGTGCCACAACTACTGAGCCTGCGCGTCTGGAGCCTGTGCTCTGCAACAAGAGAGGCCACGATAGTGAGAGGCCCGCATACCGCGATGAGGAGTGGCCCCCGCTCGCCGCAACTAGAGAAAGCCGTCGCACAGAAACGAAGACCCAACACAGCCAAAAATAAATAAATAAATAGTATAATAAATAAAATTAAAAAAAAAAAGAAAATACCTAGGACTGAGGACAACTGGTCAAGTTTTTCAAAAGCATTAGCCTAAGTGAAAGTAGCCAGTCTCAAGAGGCTACATAATGTATGAGTTCATTTATAGGACATTCTGGAAAAAGCAAACTCTAGGAACAGAGAACAGGTCAGTGGTTGCCAGGGACTGGGGATGGGGGAGGGTACTGAGCACAGGGGGGCTTCTTTAGGTGGTGGTAGTTCCAGAACGATATATATTTGTCAAAACTCACAAAACTAAATAGGGTGAATTTACTGTATGTCAATTATTCCTCAATAATCCTGACTTTTAAAAAATTATTATTAAAAAAATCAATTGAAAATATCAACATGTCTATCAACCGAGGAATCAACTGAGGAATGAGTAAGTAAAATGTGGTATATCCACATAATGGAATATTATTCTACCATAAAGAGGAAAGAAGTACTGACACATGCTGCAACAGGGATGAAACTTGTAAACACTGTGCTAAGTCAAAGAAGCCAGACACAGAAGGCCACATAGCATATGATCCCATTTACATGAATACAGTAATAACTGTAAATGGAAAGTAACCTTTAAAAATCGTATTAAAAATCACAATATGTACACTTTAAATATCTTACAATTTTGTGTGTCAATTAAACCTGAGTAAAGCTGAAAAACAATTTTTTTAATTAGTTAAATAAAAAGACCTCCCTTTTTGTGAGGATTTAATATGTTAATACCTATCCAATGCTTAGAGAAGGACAGGCCATGAGTTAGCACTTAGTCTACTGGCTATTAGAAAATATTTTTTGTTATTATCATCATTTTATTATAGTAATTATGGTTATAAATTACTAAATATTAATGTATCAGCTAGCTGGTGTGTTATTCCTTCC
This sequence comes from Pseudorca crassidens, assembly GCF_039906515.1. Classification (NCBI taxonomy): domain Eukaryota; kingdom Metazoa; phylum Chordata; class Mammalia; order Artiodactyla; family Delphinidae; genus Pseudorca; species Pseudorca crassidens. The sequence goes on from NC_090313.1 coordinate 13,141,387, forward strand.
AGATAATTTCTTAGTCTAACTAAATTAGCACAGCGCTCACAATGCTTTATAACTGCACATTTTGAGATATATTTTTAGATCCTAAAGTGTTTCTATATTTTGCAATTCCAAAAGCCATGAAATCTGACTGTCTTGGATTATTAATCTGATGAATCCCAGGAACGGGTGTTTCATAACAAATATCTAAAACATTGGGCAGATCTCCAGGAATAAGACTTATGAATGACTGACTGTATTTTAGTAACTGTTTTTTGGCAATAATTTCTTCCTAACAATTTCAAAAATAATATGCTCAGAGAAAATCCATAGAGCTCTAGATCTTTAGCTATTGTTACGGTTAGCTGTTACACTGACATTCTTTGGAATATACTCATTTTCTTCAGAAAATAGAAAAAATAGGTTTCTCTTTCTACAGGTACGATGATATTTCCTAGCCTCTTAAAATTGTATTTTCCCTCTTACAGAGACCCTGCGAGAACAGCAGCCATGCTGTCAAGGCTTCAGCACCTCTCTCTGTGGCCTCATCCTCTCCCTTCTTTCCACATACTCTTTGGTGGAGGCCCAAAGAAGCCAGAACCCACAGGCTCAAACCACAGCCAGTTCTCACTCAAGGAGCCTAGGAATCCTCCCCAGAAGCCACTGGGGCCGTGTCAGGATAGATTTTAATTTGTGCCTGTCTCTTGCTGCTGTATTTTCTCTCCTCACTCTTCCAAGGAAGCAAGAGCCTGCCTCTCATTGCTTCAGTTCATTAATGGTTTGGGGCGTGCTGAGCCAAAAGCAGAAGCATCCGGCGCCCAGAGGAGAATCCCCACCTCCGTTTTTGGCTGTGAAAGCCCTTGGCTTTGGGAGGTGATGGGCTGGAATGAAAGGTTTGGGAGAGGCAGAAGGGAGGGTGAGGTGCTTTCAGGTTCCCCTAAGCCGGGGCCAGGGTGGTGGTTTGGGGATTTCTGCATTTAGCAGACACCCCAGGAGTACCAGCACCAAGGGAATGGTGGCGGAATTCGAATATGGAGAATGGGGTGCAGACTTCACCTCACAAGGGAGCAGCAGCGAGGGTCCCTGTGGACGGCTCAGGACGGGGGTATGGGCTGTGGTAAGGCCACTAACCTAAGTGCCCACTCACCTCGGAGGACCCTGAGGGAAGCTCCTGTGTCCTGCAGACGCTCCAGGCGCCTGGCTCTGACCCCTTGCCGAGCTGTTGCCATCCTCTCAGGCTGGAGCATTCTGATTTGTAACTCCTGGCAGGTGTCTTTAATCCGGCACTTAAAAAAAAAAGAAAAAGAAAACCAAAGAGATTAGCTGGTACGAGGCAAAGATAGAGTGGCTGAGCCATACACAGATTTAATAAATGTGTAATTTAAGCCTATAACCACAACTAAGCCCGTGAATTTATATTACATAGGGCTGGTCCTATTTTACTGCCAATTGCCTCCTCCTGTAGAATTAATAGCTTTCGAACTTTCTTAATTTTCTTCTGCCTCTCCCAAATCTTTTTAAAGTTGATTCAATGGTTTATTATTTTGGTTAGAAATAATAGTGAGAAATAGTCATTGGTTTAAGTTTTTCTTTTTTTTAAATTTTATTTATTTATTTTTGGCTGCATTGGGTCTTTGCTGCTGTGCGTGGGCTTCTCACTGCGGTGGCTTCTCTTGTTACAGGGCACGGGCTGTAGGCTCACGGGCTTCAATAGTTGTGGCACTCAGGCTTGGTAGTTGTGGCGCACGGGCTTAGTTGCTCTGCGGCATGTGGGATCCTCCCGGACCAGGGCTCGAACCCGTGTCCCCTGCATTGGCAGGCAGGTCCTTAACCACTGCGCCACCAGGGAAGTTCCTTTTTTTTTTTTTTTGAGTTTCTCGTTTGTTCAGTGCTATTCTGTTGAGCAATGCTTAATTACTTTGTTCCTTTTCTAAATCCCTTATGAGATCTATTTCACATCTTCCGTTTGCCTTCTTATCAATATATTTAGAGAAATGCATTTTCTTCTAAATAACATTTTGCACTCATGAATTTTGGTGGGCAGAGTTTGTGTTTTTAAAATATGATGGTATTAATTTTTGTGAATTTTCTCTGTGACTTCAATGCTATTGTGGGGTGTGTTTTTAAATGCTGTGGTGTACTCAGTAAGGCTCTTCTGCTTGCTGGGTAACTTATGCAAAGGCAGAAAGTACTAGAAGGATCCTGGGACAGCTCTTAATAGTAAAGAGATGAACAGCCAGCTCTCAGATGCAGGTGCCTGGCAGCCCAGCCGGGCCTGCAGCCTCTAGGGCCCCCCGCAACCTTGCTTTACTGGGGTCAGCTGGGAAATCAAGTCAAACCTCCGGATCTCTCTGCATCAGGTTTAAGTAGCTGGAAGAGAAAGTCTGATTGGCTCATTGAGGGTCACGGGTCTACTTCCAGGTCTAGTGGGAAGAACAGCACAGACATGGCCCCAGAGGGTCATGGGGGTCACAGAATAAAGAATTGTAAGCTGGGCAGCTACCTGTGTGTCTACAGTGGAGTGACTGTCACGTCCTAGTAAGGCCTTTGGCCAGTTACTTAACTTCTCTCCAGTTTTCTCATCTGTAAAATGAGGATAATAATGAAACCTACTTTATAAGATTTCATTTAATGAAAATTAAGTTAATATTTGTAAACACACGCATACGCATACACACACACACACATGGAACAATGCCTGTCACATAATAAACACCATCCAAGTGTTTGCTATTATATTTCTAATTTTATCAACACATGTGCCGTCTGTACATTCTTTTTACTTACTTGAAACTTCTCAATCTAACATATAGTTACTCGGAGTGTGAGAGACTCATACATTTTTAAAAGGTGGATTCTCTAATTTTTCATCTGAAACTGTTAATCCTACCTTATTAATGATGCTGTTCAGCTGTGATTTTTTAGAGCCATTCTTTCGTGTATGTGATCGGCCATAGTCTGAAGCAAGGCACTATGGAACCCTCATAGGGTTTCATGTATTTATTTCTTCTTGGGTAACTGTCACCTTTTCATTTACATATTATGTTGTTAGGAAGTGTGTGGCACCCGATGAACGTCGCTGTGTCTTCATTACTTTCTGTGCCTGTCACTTTAATGTGCCAACGTGGCTATTTCCTCTGGCTTTTGCCTGAAGTCTGTTTGGTCAGAGCTCATTATTCAAACTGCCTTTCTTCCGTCGGCACAGGCATTCATTTTAATTGGCCATTTTTTCTTTAAGTGAGTCTTTGGACATCATCCCAAATCCATCAAATCCTTGGATTCGGTTTTTAAATTCAGTCGGTGGCTCTTCCTTTTGAAAGGCATTGGACCACGTTGTACCTGTCAGGCGGCACTACATTTCATCGTGTGTTTTACTTCTTCTGTAACCCGATGTCAGCTGGCCCTCTGTCCACTTCGTCCTTGTGGCTGGCTCGGCATTTGGCCCTGCACTGCCTGCCTGGATGCAGAACCCCGCGGTGCCTCGAGCCCACAGCCCGCCCAAACCCACTACATGCGCACACGCCCCACGTCCCCTCCCGGCCCACCAAGACCACTAGCCTGCTCACCGGGTGGCGGGCACGGGGGCGGACCAGGTGGCCTTCCTCCCAGCACGCTGTTCTCTTGCTCCCTTTCCTATCGTCTTCAAAGCCTGTGTCGGGCCGTCTCTTACCTGGTGCTTCTGGTCTCACCTCCTACCCTGCGCACTTGACAAAGCATTTCTCCAGAAGTCATCCATCTTTGAGTTTATTCTTAACCTCATTGTATTTGTGTTGTTAAATTTCAGATATTCTAAAATAGGTATTTCCTTATTTCTTTCGTGTGAGAGCAAGACATAATTATCGAATCGGCCTCATAGTGGAAATCCTTGCTCCTCTTAAGTGTGGCTCGTGGTCCAGCATCACCTGGGAGCCTGTCAGGATCTCGGGTACTAAACCTTCACTCCAACACTCCTTTCATTTTATCCTCGTGATTTTTTCCTCCTGCCATTCCCTGTTATATAGCATGACCTTTGCCCGTCTCTCAACAAAATTCGTATCAAGTTCTCAGAAGTCTTTTTGAAACTCTCAAAAGAAAATTCAACACAAAGTGACTTAAATAAAAAGAGAAATTTCCTGGCTTAAATTATCCAAAGTAAAATAAACTTTAGGCGGTTTTCTCCAGAGGTTAATGAGGTCATTTACTTTGAGATCACCTTGACTCTGTATGGCTCCTTGTGCTAACTTCATCCTCAGGCTGGCTTCCTTCAGGAGGGCAAAACTGGCTGCGAGAGGCCTTGTACTGGCTTGGATAATGTTTCCTTAAAACTCACGTCCACTGGGAACCTGTGAATGTGGCCTTATTTGGAAATAGGGTCCCTTGATTCATCTTAATTAAGATGAAGTCAAACTGGGTTGAGAATGGGTCCTAATCCAATGATTGGTATCCTTATAAGACTAAAGAAATTTGGATACAGCTCTCTCCCTGTGTGTCTCTATGTGAAGATGATGGCAGAGACTCGAGTGGTGCAGCCGCAAGCCTAGCAACGCCAAGGATTGCCTGCAACCACCGGAAGCTAGCAACGTGCAGGGTGGGGATTCTTCCCTAGAGCCTTCAGAAGGAGCACTGCTATGTCAACACTTGCATTGTGGATGTCTAGCCCCCAGAACTGGAAGAGAATAAATTTCTGTTTCAAGCCGCAAAAAAAAAAAAAAAAAAAAAAAAAAAAGAATCTCGGGTACCATCGCAGACTTACAGAAACAGAATCTGTAGCTGAACAAGGTCGCCAGGTGATTCTCATACACATAAAATTGGAGAACTTTCGGTCTAATGAACTTTTTAGTGCTTCTGATCTTTCTAAATTCAGCACATGACAAATAGAACTCACCATCTTCTTTGCGGCTTAAAAGCCCCGCCATCCAAGTCAGGAGCTTGGGGACAGCCTTACCTGCCGCGCCGCCCCCCTTTCAAGTCCAGTCGATGACCTGCTGATTCTCTCTCCTTAATATATCTCATAGGTATCTCATTTTCTCTCTTCTAAGCCCACTGCCTCCAGGCCCTCAGAGTTTTCCTGCTGGATTGCCACCTTATCTTCCTAATCGCCCTCCTGGCCTACAGTCTGTTCCTCTCAATGAAGCCAGAGTTGTTTTCCAAAACTGTGTGTCTGATCCTATTACTCTCCTCCTTAAGATCCTTCAACACTCCCCATTGCCTTCAGAACTAGATTCAGATTCTTCACGTGGAATACAAGAAACTTCTTATCCAAACCCTGCCTACCTGCCCAGGTACACCCTCCTCTGCTGTAAGCTGCAGCCACACCTGCTTCATATTCTATGTCCCTGACTGTAGATTCTCTTCCCTCTGCCTGGAATTTCCCTCTTAATTTGCCTGGATAACTCCTCTCTACTCTAGAAATTTAGGGTTAGGTGTCCCCTCTGTTGAGAAGCCTTTTCTTTCTTAGTCTGGGGCAGGTGCCCCTTCCTCTCCTCCTTATGTAGCTTGAATAGTGCCCTGTGGCACCTGGTACAACGTTGTTTGCTTGGCCATCTTCCTTTGTAAGCCTGAGGGTGATTTGAGGGCCAGGATTGCAACCTTCACCTCTGAATGCCAGCTTCTGAATGGATCCTGGCTCATAGTAGGCGCTCAGTAAATGGTTGTTGAATAAAGAAATGAATGAAACATTACTCTTGCTATTTATGGACTTAAAAAAATAGCTTGAAGTTCCTTTTGAGGAACACTTAGTTTCACTGTCTTCTATCTTTTGTTAAATCATTAATATCGTTGCTTTAAAACCTTTTTAGTCCCTTTTTTAATACCTTATTGTTACATATTGTATTTTCCATTAAGACAAAAGATAATAATCTGCACCGTCAAATTTTCCTCATTAGTCATAGGGACAAATGTCCTTTTCTCTTTTCTTTGAGATGCAAATTAAACTGTCCATTTTTAATGGTCCTTGAAATGAATGGTTTTTAATGGTGGCCTTTTCTGTTCTTGAGGATTTACAAATGTTGCTTTTCTACTCTCAAAGCACAATAGCTTGACAGGGTAACTGACCTCAGATGGTAATGCTTGGTCCTAAATTGCTCTGTAAATATCTTCCCTGATGTTTCAGTTGTAAAATTGAGGCTTTCTTGTCTTCATGTCTCTGAGTGGCACCAGCCTCACTCTGCTGCCTGTATTAACTTTTTAAAAATATTGTTTAGTTACAGAATATAATGGTGGAGAAAAAGCCCATTTATGACAGTAAAAAATAAGAGAAAATACTCAGGAATAAATTTAACAAGCTATTGCATTGTAAGGCCTGAAATTCCATATGCTGCCTTGGTATCTTTGAGACTCACGGGGCCCCAAAGGCTGGATCATAAGTTCTTCTCTTGCGGGATACGCCCCCAACCCAGTGGGAAAGCCTCCCTTTATCCAAGAAGCCAATCACATCCCTTTATTCAAACAAGCTCCTCCCTTTATTCAAACAAGCCAATCACATTCTCCTGTGGGAACCAAGGGGCACCTCACCCTCTTGTTACTGCAAAGTCGGCCTCCCTCAGCTCCCAAGTACAATCCCTGTGTGGTCCCGCATGGCGTGTGGTGCCCTCCTACCCTGGGCTGTGAGTGTGTGACTAATAAACTGCGGTCCGTCTCATCTGTCCAGGGTTGGCGTTGTGTGTTCAGCAGTCACACACTATGCAGGGTGGGGAAGTCCCTTCTTCACCAGTGCAGTGAATAAGCGATCAGAACAGGTGTGTGCAAACACTACGTGAGGAAGGTTTAAAATCCTCCTGATGGACACAGACATAGGTAGACAACAGAGATTCCCAGCCCAGTATCTTGAGAACTTATTACCTCTTTCCTCTCCACAGCACATCAGATTTTATTGATTCTGGTGGAGATGGTGCCCTCTTTTCCCTGGAAGTCAGTTCTGCAGAGCCCACTCTGCACCCTTAGAACAGCACCTTCTCCCAAAACCGTTCTTAGGAGTCAGCAGCGGTAAGGGGAGGGATTCATGTCACAATCCCAGAGGAATGATAAAGCCTTAATTCTGAGACAGAATAATGCTATCTGTTATTAAAGGAATATCAACCCTTAAGAGACATAAGAACAAGGGCTTCTTTTTGCAGGGGTGATGATGGTGAAGGAGATGGGGTTGAGAATTTGGGGGCAAAGAGCCTTCCTGATTTCCCTGGGATCATGGTCTTTGTTGGCTGCAGACCTGGCATCCATGAGGCGGTCTGCCCTTTCCCCTTGCCTGATACTGACAACCTGGGTATGCAAATAATGTGAACCTCCAAGCAAACTTAGTCTGGGCTTGGATATATGACAAATATTACTGAAGACATACGGAACATCAGGCTTTCTGGGGCATGCTGGTGAAATAGCGTTAAACCCAATACACAAAGGCTGAGGGCATGTTTTTTTCTTTCTCATATTTTTCCGAAATGAAAATGATTTCACTGTTTATGATAACAAAATACATATTATAAAGAAAATTCAAATACTACAAAAAAATATAAAGAAGGAAAAAAGTGGTTACTTTTCTTTAGCATTCTGGACACCTGTGAGGTAAGAACACGTACCTCACAAGATTGTTGGGAGGGGTCAATGAGAGAACACAGGGTGGGTCCTCAAAAGCAGGGGTGGATTCACTCGAAAGCAAATAGAGCTTAAGCTTCAGGTTTCCTTATTAGCATGAGCTTCTTCCGAGGCCCGTAGTGGTGTGTTCCCTTGCTCATCAATTTTTGTAAAATTTGCAAAAGCAATATATTTTTGTATTCTTTTTTTTAAAAAAGCTCCCCCACCCCCGAACTGTATAACTTCTAAGTGCCACAAAAATCTGGAACTTCCCCCTGCTAAAAAACTGTAGTTACTTTCCTTCCTTTGGTAAATAGCAAAATCATATTTTCCATCCACTAGGAGAGGCCTGTGTAAACATCAGAGGCCACCGGGACTTTACAGCCGGGCACCAGCTCTCATTTTTATCTCGCGCTGGAGGATTCCAGACTTACCCAGGGCAGGGTCCGTCTTCATTAGGGAAGACCACTCAAGGAAGAGCATTCATTCATTCACAGAGCGGTCACAATGGCTGGCACCTTCCGGGACGAAAAACATTGTGCGAACATCCTTCTCTGGCGGATAAGCTCCGTAAACGTAAGAAGAGTGTCCCTGCCCTCGCCCTTGTCTGTAGACGACTGAAAATAGCTGCAGCTGTCGGCAAGCTGAATGAAGAACATACGGGCTGATTTCTTGCTTTTTACCACCGTGTGATGAACCTCTGAAACTAGCTCATTATTAAATCTTATATTGGAGGAAGCTGAGGAAAACGACTCCATTTCAAGGAAGAAAACCAATATGACCTTGTTTTATTTGCTTCAAAAAGGTGGTTTTGGTCAGTAAGGACCCACTTGAAGAGAGAGTCTTCCTGCAAAGCTAATTGTCTGGGTACCGGCTGTCTCCACGGCTCAGGCACAGCTGGAATGAGGCCTTGGTTTGGGGTTCAGTCCCCACGTGGACCAGTTAACTTTGCTCCTAACACAGTTACAAACTGCACTTCGACTTCAGCCGTCCTAAAAATGCACGTCGCTGATCCCAAGTGGGTCTGCGAGAGGCGGTGTGGGTACGTCCATCAGCACGACTGGAAAAACAATTTAAAAGCACATGATTCATTGATCTTGGGTTTTCAGTCCTTTCTTTGCAGATGGAGGACGGAATTAGAGGACTTTGGAGGAACCAAGACAGGAGAATTAAATAAGGAAGTATAGTACATATTGTAGATTGAATGCGAGTCTTCTTTCAGTTTTTGTTAGGACAGTAAGTAGCCATTAAAAAAATGTTAGAGTTATACCAGTAGGAATATTTCAGTAGGAATTTATTTCAGTAGGAAGTAAATCTATTTCAGTAGGAATTTCTGGTGAAAAAAAGCAAAACGTAAAGGCATGAAGAGTATGATCCCATTTTATAAAACAAATAAAACCCCTTGTGTATGTCTCTGTATACGAGTGTAAATGTCTTGTACGTTGCAGAGAAACACAGTGTTAACATGGGTTAACGGTGGGTGGGGAGGGACAACAGATATGAGGATACAGGGAGGAGGAGAAAGGAGAGAAGGCAAGGGGGAAAAGAAAAGAAAGTCTGCACCAAACAAAGCAAAACACAAAGACAGGGCCTGTATATGTGTTTGTCTGTGGTCTCTAGAGAAACAGAATCAATAGGATTACTTACCTTATTAATAGCAGAATTGGCTCATGGCATTATGGAAGGTGGGGCCACGATCTGCTGTCTGCAACCTGTAGACCTAGGAAAGGTGCTGGTGTAATTCAGTCCAAGTCTGAAGGCCTGAGAATCGGCAGCGCCAGTGTCCAAGGGTGGGAGAAGACGGGCATCCCAGCTCAGCAGAGCAAAGTCTCACTTTTCCTGCCTTTTTGTTCTGTTCAGGCCCTCAGTGGATTGGATGATGCCACCTGCATTGGGGAGGGCCATCTTCTCTACTCAGTCCACCAATTCGAATGCTCATCTCTTCCAGAGACACCCTCACAGACGCACCCAGAAATTGGTTTACCAGCTGTCTGGGCATTGCTTGGCCCAGTCAAGTTGACACGTAAAATTAACCATCACAGTATATAGTATGATGACATTTATGCATCTCAAGCTTTTTGGTGCAATGATATGCATGTGTGTATGAGAATTTTAAACATTTCATTCAGGTGATATTCACATAAGATTAAACAACTGAAAGTGAAAAATTCAGTGGCACTTAGCACATTCCCAATATCGTGCAACCACACTTCAATCTAGCTCCCAAACATGTCCATCACCGGAAAATAAAACTACATGCACTCAGCCGTTTCTATTCTTCCCCTCCTTCTTGCCCCTGGCAACGCCCAATCTGCATTCTGTTACTATGGATTTACCTGTGTTAGATATTTCATATAGATGAAATTATATAATATGTGGATTTTTGTGTCTGGCTTCTTTCACTTAGCTTAATGTTTCTGAGGTCCATCCATGTTGTAGCATGTATCAATACTCCACTCCTTTCCATGGCTGAATAATATTCCCTTGTATGGATATGGTGTATCCATTGGTCCACTGATGGACATTTGGGATGTTTCCACGTTTTGGCTACTGTGAATAGCGTTGCTATGAACATGCATGTACATGTATTTGTTTGAGCACCTGCATTCAACTCTTTTGGGTATATATCTAGGAGTGGAATTTCTGAGTCATATGGTTATTCTTTTTTTTTTTTAAATGAGCCCGCCCATCCATTCCTTGGTGAGCCTTTTTTAAAAAAAATTATTTATTTAATTTATTTTTGGCTGCATTGGGTCTTCGTTGCTGTGCGTGGGCTTTCTCTAGTTGTGGTGAGCAGGGGTTACTCTTCGTTGCAGTGTGTGGGCTTCTCATTGCAGTGGCTTCTCTTGTTGTGGAGCACAGGCTCTAGGTGTGGGGGCTTCAGTAGTTGTGGCTTGTGGTCTTCGTTGTTCTGTGGCATGTGGGATCTTCCTGGACTGGGGATCGAACCCATGTCCCCTACGTTGGCAGGCGGATTCTTGACCACTGTGCCTCCAGGGAAGTCCCCCATATGGTTAGTCTATGTTTGACTTTTTGAGAAATCATAAAATGATTTTCCTCAGTGGTTGAACCATTTTGCATTCCCATCAGCAATATATGAGGATTCCAATAGGATTTTTTAATTAAAAAAAAATAAAAGGAAAGGCACTAGAGAGACCATAAATTCTTAGAGCTCATTAAGGGCAGTGTTCACAGGGAACACAGGCATATCCGTGGGATGAAAATTACCCTGGGCCTTGGGCCAGTTCCTTACTTTCATGGATCCTCAGTTTCCTCATCAGGAATAACTGATTATATGAAAAAACTCGAGAAAGCTTACTTGCTGGCACGGTATAGACAATCAACAATTATTAGTTGAATCTCAATACTCTTTACTAACAAGAGCGTTCACCATAGTTGAAAAGATAGTGGAAACCGTGATAGATGTATCGATGATGAAACCCTGAGAGTTTCGTCATGAAACTCTCAGAAACTGGAGAGTTTTGGAAATTCTCCCAAAAGGGAGAATTTCCAAAACACGGAAAAAGTATCTCTAAGAAGTGTAATTTCAACGACATTGGGGCACCCATGTTAGGGGCAATATGTCACATGGTGGTAAAAAGCACAGCCCTTGAAAACAGACAGTCCTAGGTCCACAAACTAGCTTGCCCCCAAAGTAGTCAGAATTTCTTCCATTTCAAGTGACAGGAACCCAACCCAAACAGCCTATGAAAGAAAGGGGGATTTACTGGCTAGGGCAGAGCTTCTCAAGCAGTGTACTGTGCATGTGTTACAGGCATGCTGGGATATTCCTCCCCTCGGTCCTGGGGAGGAGGGGTGCGGACAGCCAGGGCTAGCACCTGGGTGGAAGGACAGGCAAGGCCAATCACTGCTTTCCTTGGCAAGCTGATGTCCTTCTTCTCCACTGCACACCTGCTGTCTCACATGGCCACTGACCCCTCCTGGGCTCCTACCTTCACAGCCCATGGTTAGAGAAGGGGGCTCACTGCCCCAGGCCACAAAAAGAAAAACCTCAGGGGGATTCTGACTGACCTGGTTTATGTCATATTCATGCTTCCCACCAATTCCCATGACCAGGAGTATTTCAACTGGTCCAGCTTAGGGGCCCATAGTGGTGGGATCATTGAAGAAAACAGCAGCTCCCATATCTAGAGAGGGAGGAAGAATGGTTCCTCAAAGGAGATGGGCACACAGATTTTGACGAGATGCAGTTTATTACATTTTTCGCCTGCGGTTTGTGCTTTGGGTATCTTGTGTAAGAACTCTGCCTAGCGCTAGGTCCTAAAGACTTTTTCCTACATTTTCTTCTAAAAGTGTGATAGTTTTACATTTAAATTCATGATCCATTTTTGAATTAATTTTTGTATCCAGCATGAAGTTTAGGTCAAACTTCATTTTTTGCCTATGGATGTCCAATTTTCCAGCATCATTTGTTGAAAATTATCCTTTCTCCATTAAATTGACTTGTACCTTTCCCCCAAATTAATTGGACATAGTGCATTGATCTATTTCTGGGTTCCCTTTTCTGCACCATTGATCTATGTGTCTACTCCCCTTCCAGGACTACGCTGTGTTGGCTACTATAGTTCTACAGTATGTCTTAACATCAGGTAGAGTATTTCCTCCCACTTAATTCTTCCTTTTAAAAATTGTTTTAGCCACTCTAGTTCCTTTGCCATTCCATATAAATTTTAGAATCAGATTGTCCACAGCTACAAACAAATTTTTTTTGCTGAGATTTTGATAGGAACTGTGTTGAATCTATAGATCAACTGGGGGAAAATGGGCATCTTTATAATATTGAGTCTTCCAATCCAAGAGTACAATGTATCTCTCCATTTATCCAGATCTTCTTTGATTTATTTACTCAACATGTGATTTTCAGCATACAGATACTGTCCTGTTTCGTGCTACAAAAGACCCTGAAAAGATAAGCTACCAACTGGGAAAACATATTAGCAAATCACATATCTGACAAAGACCTTATATCTGTAATGTACAATGAATTCTCAGATCGTTACAGAAAAAAACAAAACAAAACCCAGACTAGCAATCTAATTGTGAAATGGGAAAAAGATATGAATAGATATTTCACCAAACAGGAATCACGGATGGTAACTAAGCCCATGAAAAGATGTTCACCATCATTAACCACATATTTTAATACACACAAGCTTTGATTATATACAAAAATTAATACATCGAATGTTCATATTGCCTGATTAGTGTGGGAGAACTAAATGTATTCATACTGACCACTAATGACAAAAGACATAATTTAACAAATTCAGTACTGTCAAAATTATGTGTTTTTATCATATACAAAGGCTACTGTTTTCTCCATAGGCATATGCCAAATTTATAACAATGTAAAAAGTATTCACCATATCGTATACATATTCCTTTTCAGAAATGTGTTAAGTACACAGAGCTAGCTTAACCTGTATTTTAGGGAAACATGTTATTTTTCATATTTTCTAACATTTTTCCTCAATGAATTGCTTAATTCTACTGTGTTATTCATTTGATCATTAACCTCTCATGGGTTCTCCAAATTCTTCTACCTCATTTGCTTAACCATATTGTACCAGGCTGTAATTCTGAAGGGAATGCATAGAACCTGGGTGCTAAATACTGCTGTAAAAAAATAATGCTAGATATCAAACAGCAATTAATTCTCCATCATATATTTATTGAAGATCAAATCATTGGTTGGCATTTAGCAGGCATTGAACGTATAGAATGTGTTTTTGGTTTTTTTTTGAAGTCCTCCACTGTGGAAAATTTTCAAAATAATAGCTCAGGACTTAAGCCTTACCAAGTGTGTGTTATTAAGTAGATTATGTGTCCCAGGAATGGAGGAGGATCAGAAAAGATAACAGAAACTCACTAATAATTAGTCCAGGAGAGAATCATTCCACTTGAGAATCACTTGCTGCCTTTTCTGCCCCGAGGGCTCTAATTCATGATAACCTGCATTTCTTGCCTATTTATGCTGAAAGTTGACCATGAGAGGATGAGAGTGTAATCCTGACCAGTGAAGCCATATTATCCACCTGACTGAAGAGAAGGCCTCAGCATTGAAGTGTTTCTAATGTAATTGCTATAGTCTTTAGAATCAGCTTCCATACAGGTTAGTATTTTTTCTATGATGAAAAATGATGAAATTCAAAGTCATTGTTCTCTAAACTCTTTAAAGCAATGACGCTCCTCTGCTGCCCCCTCAAGGTTCTCACAGTTTTTCTCCAGGGAGACAAAATTTTAAATAACCCCAAATGCCACCCAAAATAGAATATATAAAAACCATACACAGGCTGCTCCCAGGGCAAACTATTGATAGTATCAATTATTAAAAAACAGTAATCTTATCTTCCACTTATTTCATGGGGTGACTGTTTACTTCCCATTTAGCAAAATTCAGGGATGATGTATCCTTAAAATATTAAAAAATATATTTTGTGCACATTTTAAGGTAAAAGAGGAAAACCTTTTTTTAGTTTTTGGCCGCGCTGCACGGCTTGCGGGATCATAGCTCCCTGACCAGGGACTGAACCCACATGTTCGGCAGTGAAAGCGCAGAGTCCTAACCACTGGACTGCCACGGAATTCCCAGCAAAACCTTTTTTTTCCAGATGTTTTTAGGTTTTAAGATACCTGCAGTATAAATCTGTCACAATAAATTCCATTCTGATTATAATTTTACTGTGTCCACCATCAGTCTATCGACTCAATTTCTGTTCTGAGATATAAGAATTTACTAGACATCGTAAAAGGTCAAATTTCAGGTATTGTTATTTGTAAACAGTACTGTGAACAGGCCCCCCTCTGGTTCTGTAGGCATAACATGTCTGTGGGAGGGATGGGGAGAGAGCTGACCTGGCACCCATCCTTCGCCAGAACTTCTGCATGCCTGACCTCACTGAATTCTCACAGAGATCCAGCAGGGCAGGTATTTTCCCATCTCCCAGTGAGCAAACTGAGGTAGAGAGGTTATGATGCCAAGTACATTTTCCAAATCCACACAACTAATAAAGAGGATACGTGCAATTCAAATCCAGGCTGATCTGACTGCAAAGTCCCCGCTTTTTCCTCATCAAAAAGTCGACAAGGGCTTCCCTGGTTGCGCAGTGGTTGAGAGTCCACCTGCCGATGCAGGGTTCGTGCCCCGGTCCGGGAAGATCCCACATGCCGCGGAGAGCCTAGGCCCGTGAGCCATGGCCACTGAGCCTGCGTATCCGGAGCCTGTGCTCCGCAATGGGAGACACCACAACAGTGAGAGGCCTGCGTACCGCAAAAAAAAAAAAAAAAAAAAAAAAAGTTGACAAATAACAAAAGTTGGTGCGGATGTGGAGAAAAGGGAACCCTTGTACACTGTTGGTGGGGATGTAAATCAGTGCAGTCACTGTGGAAAATAGTATAGAGGGTCCTCGAAATACTAAAAGTAGAACTACCATATAGCAATCCTATTCCTGGATTTACATCCAAAGAAAATGAAAACACTAATTTGAAAAGATAAGTACATCCAATGTTCATAGTAGCATTATTTACAATAGCCAAGATACAGAAGCAACCCATGTATTTATCAACAGATGAATGGATAAAGAAGACATAGTACACATATATAGAAACTGGAATATTACACAGCCATAAAAAAGAATGAAATTCTGCCATTTACAACAATATAGATGGACCTAGAGTGTATTATGCTTGGTGAAATAAGTCAGAGAAAGACAAAAACTGTATGTCGCTGTTTACAGGGTGGCTAGACAGACTTAGCAGGATTCTTGCTATAACTGGACAATGTAGAGACAAACATGGCAGTCTGAAAAGTCGAGGTGTAGGTGAAGGAAGAGAGCTCAGTCTTTGTCACTCGCAAAGGATTCAGAGAGAAAATGTCACAATATTTTAAAATATAGACAAAAGATACATGGGAGTTTTTTGTCCTTTTTTTTTTACACTTTTTTTTTTTACACTCTCCTATAAATTGGAAATTATTTTAGAATAAAAAGTAACTCCCCACCCCCACCCCAAACCTGTCCAGTTCTGGTGTCTTTGTCTGGTTCATGCCTCCAAAGGTCTCACTGGCTGAGCCATATTTTTCTTGCTGAGTTTTGTTCATCTGACCTGACAGGATAATTACTGCATTGTATTTCTCCTAACCAAGTAGAACAAAACTTCTCGAACCTATGTGACTGCGCTACAAACCTCAGCAAGTGTTTCCTGAACTTCATTCATGAGTACCATCTGCATACTTGCCACAAAGCAACTGTGCCTCTGTTTACATTATAATTTAAAAAGTCAACTCTGACTTTTTTATAGAAAAATAGCAGGCAACCACAAAGATACATACATTAAAAAAAGTTATTAAATTTTAAAAAATAAAATGAAATGACAGGATAATTAATTTATAAAAATGCATACTTGAAAATATGCTCCCTAGAGAGTGGAACTTTTTGTGCTGATTTAATAATAAAAGGATATTTAGCCTGAGGTCACTTAGTTTAAGATGAAATGGGGTTCTAAATCAATATAATGATCTAGTTTTAACATTTTGATGGTACCAAGAACTGTGCATATCAATTTATATATCCCATTTATTGGAAAGGGCAAGAGATATTTAACCTCCATCTTTAATAGAGTTGGATATTGAGAATTAATTCCTAGCCAAAATGATGTTACTTTTATTCCAAAAAGGCATTTGAGTATTTATAACCCTGGAAGCATACATAAAAACATGATTTTTCCTTCTGAGAATATTTAAAAAAATCATTTTCAGACAATGTAGTTATGTTGGAATTTTATTATAAACTGCAAGGGCACAGACCTCGAGCTGGCCAATTTCAAGGATTTCTTTCAAAGCAGAGGTATTTAAAGGCAAAATAAATAAATAAATATTAGGTTAATCACTATTGACTTATTGGGGAAAAAAGGGATAATCTAAATGTCCCGTTAAAGAATTCAGGTTCGGTTACCTAGGAGGGTGGGTAGTTTCTCACAGTCGTTTAAAAAAATTTTTTATAAATTATTTATTTTTGGCTGTGTTGGGTCTTCATTGCTGCCCCGGGCTTTCTCTAGTCGCGGCGAGCAGGGGCTACTCTTTGTTGCAGTGTGAAGGCTTCTCATTGCGGTGGCTTCTCTTGTTGTGGAGCATGGGCTCTAGGCGCACGGGCTTCAGTAGTTGTGGCTTGCGGGCTCTAGAGCGCAGGCTCAGTAGTTGTGGTGCACAGGCTTAGTTGCTCCCCGGCATGTGGGATTCTCCCGGACCAGGGCTCGAACCCATGTCCCGTGCATTGGCAGGCGGATTCTTAACCACTGTGCCACCAGGGAAGCCCTCAGAGTAGTTCTTAACCGGACTCATATCCATAGAAAAACACACCTGCATTTCATCAGAAATGCTAATTTTCTTCCAGAAGGTTATGAATTGCATTAAGCAAAAATGTTCTGGTGGGACCAACTCTGCAAAGTTCTCCTTGTGAGGCGAGCTGGGCAGAGGTGGCTGAGGAGCAAGCGTGGGAAGAGACTTTTCACTGAATAATGTTTTATAAACCTTGAATTTTGAACCAGGTACAGGTGGCCCTTTGTGTAGAGTTAAGTAATTAAAAAAAAAATTGAAGACTCTCCAGAATTTGGACTTTTCCTCACAATACCCATAAATTTTGTCACGTGTGAGAAATAAAGGGAGAGAGCATCCCTTACTTACCCATTTGCTCCTAACACATGATCTGAGAAAATATGTCAAGGTTTTTTTTCATAAATAATTACAGTATTTCCAGCAAAGAGTTCAGACGCAGGAAGCTCAGATTATGAGTAGGTTCTCAATTTTGGTTGGTTTCTGGAATGTTTGCATGATTGGGGGCTGGTCCCCAGGGCCTGGGTGTAGCTGTCACAGTAACAGCCACTACCTGAGTCCCCTGAGCACGCTGCACTCTGGTTACAGCATTCCAAGCAATCCTCACCACCGCCCTCCACCACAGACAAATCAGAGGAAGCCTTTGGAGCATCCAAAAGAAACTATTTGGAAATAACGTAATCTATTCCGGATAGCTCAAAGGCCAAGATGGGACGTTTGCAATGAAACAGGACTAGGTAAGAAGCGAATGCTCTCCTTATACTGTATAATAAAGCAGAAGCGGACGTACAGGGAAACAGGCCTTACCTGCAGGTGGAGGCTGCAGTTTTCAGGCAGGAAGCCTGTGGGTCCAGGGCTCCCTTATCAGGTGGGAAGTTGGGGCTGAAGGGAACGGTGGCCAGAGTCAGATGCTTGGGTAGAATCAGGCCTGTCTGGCCGTCCCCCCAGCTTTGCAGGCCTTCGGGAATGACTTCTAGGAGGTGGCCGCTGCACTGCAGCTGGGCAGGCTGTCTGGGCAGAGCAAGTGGCTGCAGGGTGAGTGGCATCTCTGAAGGCCAGGGAGGGGCCCCTCACTCACTGCCTCTGCTGACAGAGACCCTGAAGTTTCCACTTTGGAGGGGAGCAAGGAGCAATCCCTTTTGGGACACAAAAAAGTGAGTTAGTATCCTCAAATGCAACCTTCCTTCTGCCTTATGCTCCTTCGCTACTGCTCTCTTAAGAAACGATGTTATTTCAATCCATTATGTCTCCAAATTTGTGTTGCTATTTTATCCTTACTTTCTTCTTGAAACGGCAGTTTCAGGAAGAGCTTCCATCGTATGGCTTATTGATCATTTATAGTAGTGGTAACCTTTCCCCGTGAGACCCAATTCACAAACACTAAAAACATTGATGGGCTATATTTTTCCTAAAAGAGAACCATCTTTTCTGGCCCTTTAATAATAAACTTTCAGTGTGTTTTTTCGTAAGAAAATGAAATAGGGTCATAACCCTATAAATTCTTCCACTGTTTCCTGGTCATACGGGGGCTCTACTTCATTTCAATGGTGGTTTAAAACTATATAGTTTTCCTCCAAGGGGTGAGGGTTAGAGAAAATCCGCGAGAGTGAAATTGAGTGGAAAGCAGCAGCCACTAGCTGCCCTACGAGGAGGTAAAAAAAAGTGGGTAACTGCATTCAGGGATTGGGGCCAAGTTAATGCGCTACAACTTAGTACATTCTCTCTCCACTGCCAACCCAATAATGACTTAGCAGCAGTACCCTCCCTGGCAGGAACCAGAGGTGGGCGTGGGGAGAGGGCTTGGAGTCCAGCCTTCCTGACTTTCTGCTCCGCTGGCACCTTCGCCCACCAAGGCAGCACATGCTACACGCTGGTCCCAAATGCTCGCCTCTGTGCCATCCCTGTGACAGAGCCCCAGTTGTGGTGGCAAGTCTGCAGAGACGACCTCCACTCAGGGTGGGCTTTTCAGTGACCAGGAGAGGCCAGATTTTGAGTGTCTGGTGCAGTCTGCTAGAATGCCTAGATTGAGGCCACTGGATACACATCCTATTTGCACTGATGAACGTTATTTCCCTGATTTCTTCTATTACACACTCCACACCCTCTACTTTCATTGCTCTGAATTCTGATGTGTCCCTACGTGAAGGCAGACCGCCCGTGCGTTCTGCTCAGCATTTGCCCTCAAGCCATCAGTTTTTGTTACACAGCTTAATTCAATAAAACTCTTGACCGGAGTACCTGTCTTGTTGGGTATGAGTGCTGCACCCATTGTCCCTGGAGTATTTTATGACGTTGTTCATCAGCTGTAAACCAAACTTAATTCCATCTCTTCAAACGTGTGTATTCATAATAGCAAACTGACACCGCCAGGCACTGATCTAGGGGCTTCACGGATATTACCACCTCAAACCTCACAGCCACCCTGTGCGGGAGGTCCTGTTGATGGACTGCCTTACAGGTGAGAACGGAGGCACAGAGAGGCTGAGGGGCTTGCAAAGGGTCCAGAATGGTGAGCAGTGGGGCCGGGCTCCCCAGTGCTCGTCCCCCTGGGTGGCTACCACGGGGCCTCCCTTGCCAGTCACTGTGAGGACGAGTCCCTGGTGACCCTGAGTCTGGGGGACAGAGCCACCAGCGCTCACGGTGAGTCCAACGGAACTTCTTCCCCGGTCAGGGACAAACTGCTGCTTTTTCAGGTCGTGGTGCAGATGAGGTAATGGGTGCATTTAGGGGCCGGGCCATGTGCAGATGAGGATGTTCCAACACCAGTCGCTTGGTGCCGAGCAAGTAAAATTGCGTTTCCACCAGCCAAATACACTCATGGTACAACTCCGCAGACTCGGCAAAGCTGCTGATACTTTTCACAACTTCCTAGCCTTCCTCTCAACATCGAGGCTCTTCAGAGAATTTGCAAAAAAAAAAATACCTGATTTTCAAAAATTAAGAAAACGTAAGCGATGATAGCTAACACCATGCCTGACTTCTAAATTCATTTAAATCCTCTATAATGTGGGTACTATTATTATTCCCATTTTAAAAAGAAGGCAACTGAGGTACAGAGGTTAACCTGTCCAAAGTCTCAGAACGTGTACAGTGAGATTTTGGAACCCGAGCAAAAGTTTTAATCAGGTGCCAGCCTGTCTCTGTAGTCTCCTGGGACACAGCCACACCCGTTTGTTGAGTATTGTCTAAAAAAGCAGCTAAGTAGTTGTGATGAAGGTCCTAGGGGCAAAGCCTAAAATATTTACCACCCAGTCCTTTACAGAAGTTTGCTGACCCCTGCTCTTAACCATTCAACATCACTTTCTTTCACGATGTACCTTAAGACCACAGGATTGCTGTCAGGTTGTAACTCAAAACTTACACTCTGTACCTATTTGTTACAAAACCTCTAAGAGAAGCAGGGGAACTAATTTTTAATCTATAGCAAATGGCACTGGACTTGATTTCCATTACAATCTGAATGCTAGTTAAAAGGACAGACATGTATAAGATCAAGAACCATACAAGGAATCACTGACACACATTTCAGAATTATATTCTGCTACTCTAACTGGAATTTGAAAAAAAACCATTTTTTTGTGGAGTTTTACATAAGAACTTATCACACTGCTTTGGGGTTCATTTCTTAGAAATGAATAACTGAGCTATAATTTATCTTCAAAGTGTTTGTGTTCATCCACTCAAATATACAACATACATAGAAAATATAATATGCCCAAGTATTGTCTAGCAACTGACTGTCAGGATTCCAGATTGTGTGAGAAAAAAAAAAGTGGGGGGAGAGTCAGTCCAGGATGGTTTTAGAGTTAACCACCCACCTCCCCATCACCTGGTCAGAAGTTCAAGTGTTGGAAGTAATAATCCAAGCCCACTCCTTGCAGGTAATTCACTTTCTTCTAAACCTTCATACTTCTGGGACTAAGAAGATGAAAGATGGTAGATTTTGGCTATCACTCCTTTGAGGCAGAGATGAGAGGTACAAAGTGATTTCCATGGTACAAGCTCAGAGCCAGACTGTTTGATGCAATACTCGTCGGCAGAATGATGCGGTACTAAGTAAATCATTTAGCAAGCTCTTTAGCTAGCTATTACAGGACCAGGTACATGGAGAATGTTTATTTGCTTATGCATTTACTGATGGTTTTGTTAGTCAAACTACAGCTACAGAGTTATGATAAAGTTGCCTCTCATTACAGAAATGTCAAACTAGCTTTAAGACAATTTTGCTTTCCTTTAGATTTAGCGTTAAAAAAATATTCCAAATGAGTTATGCTAAAAACTTCTGACACTTGTGCACATAACGTAACCCTCTATGTCACAAAATATCCAGAAAATGTAAGAGGCACACACGTTTTTTTCCTCCAGAAATAGCTCGGATTCATAAATATATAATTACTGGCTGACATGCAAGGCCACTAAATTTGGTACAGAAGGAAAAAAACATGAATTTTCATCTCGTATAGACAAAATGAAGTATCGCCCAGATAATCCCTAAGAATTGTTAGTTCGTGTTACAATCAGTTATGAGTTTCAGGATCATGTCACATCAAGTCTTTAAAACTGACCTTCCCTGATTAACTTGATTCAACTCCAATTACTTGTTTTCCTACTTCTATCCAGAAGGATGTAGTCAGTCTGCAATTGATTCTTTCAGGGACCTTAGACCCCTCTGATGGGTACATCTTCTGACTTTCCCCACTAATGTTTGAACTTGAAGCTACGAGGTTCTTTGCCATATGCCGTAAGTGCTTAGGACAGTGCTCTGCAAACACTAGACTCTCCGAAAACCATGCACCCATCTTCTGACCATACTTCCATCTCAACTTAGGTGAGCACACCACATTTTTAACATTTTAAGTAGTGTAATAAATTTTAAAAAGCAAACCTGAATTGCTCCAGTTGTTTGGCATCAGTACACGAATGGGATTTCCAAACAGCATTCTATCTCAGGAAGTACAGAGGGGTCGAACTACCACATTTTTACTCCGACAGGAAGACAGAATATAAAGCAGGTTCAAATTTCCCCACACACGTTGAGCGTCACACAGGTACCCAATGAAAGCAATGATCTTACTAGAGAAGTCACCCAACATGGTGTTTGTCCTGCGAGATACCAAAGCTTCTGGGCCGGAAACAAAATATACGTGAGGGCTATTTGCCCCGAACCAAACCATCTTAATATAATTTATTCTACTTTCCATTCCATTTCAGATTTAGTTTTTTTTTTTTTCTTTTTTCTTTGCGGTATGCGGGCCTCTCACTGTTGTGGCCTCTCCCGTTGCGGAGCACAGGCTCCAGGCGCACAGGCTCAGCGGCCATGGCTCACGGGCCCAGCCGCTCCGCGGCATGTGGGATCTTCCCGGACCGGGGCACGAACCCGCGTCCCCTGCATCGGCAGGCGGACTCTCAACCACTGCGCCACCAGGGAAGCCCTAGTTTTAATAAAGTAATGCAAATCATTTAAAGAAAAAACCTTTAATTTTAAATTCTGATCTAGGCATAAAATTCATTTTTGTATCACGGTTAAATTCAGTACAAACTATAAAAATGTTAACACTGGAGTTTCAACAGAAATCTAATAAGACCTCTTAGAAAAATTATTTAAAGAAACAACAGCAAGTCATTTACTGCTATGAGGTTAATACATAAAGAAAAACACATTCACACATTTTACTGAATTTATCAGTAAATAATTTTAGCCATAATACTTATCATAAAATTAAAAGTTGCATGTGGCTCCACAGCAATTACAATTTGCAATAAAAATACTAAGCCAAGTCTTTTTTTCTAACAGGAACAATGCTAGCTTTAAAACGACTGAAGTCTGCACACCAATTGTGAACAGAGTGGGTGTATCATAACTTAGTTTAAATTAAAGTGGAAGATGGTAAAAACTAGATGCTTTTAACTTTGAATTGCACGAGGAAAATATCAGGGGGAAACAAAATTCAGAGCCATCCTTATTCCTTTAAAAAATACTAGATTATTCTTATATTAAAAACATTAAATGAATCAAAGCCAGACAGTACTAAATTTTTACACAAACTTCTTTCGTATTTCAACGTTGTTTATTGAGGAGTGAATGAGACTACTGCCAGACATGCCAACGACACTTCACATTCAAGGGCTGGAAGCTGAAAAGCTTTCCAAACTGAGTCACTGCATAAGCCTTTTGGGGAAAAGAATCGAAAGTGACATAAAATAACATCTTCATGCTTGTTGTTTTTGTCTTCAGCTTTTTTTCAATTTTTGGATCTACTAGTTTGCTGGGTAAAAGGCTTCTTTCTACCATACAGAAAGACTCACACTCCAATTAATAGAATTAACACTAGGTGTACAGCAACGTGTTTCAACACACATCTAATGTTGAGGAACTGATCTTAAAGCTGTTTTGTCTTAAATCTTCCTTATATCTAGTGAGAAAATTTAATTTCCCTTTCACCTTCACATGGGTGGGTTATACCAATAGAAAAATACTCTTCAGTGCTACTGCAGGGCTCATGGGACTTCCTCAGTGGTGTGGGAGAAATCCACTTAAACACCATCCTGAAACCCAGGGCTTCTCTTCCTGCTGTTGTGGCTTTGCAGAAGAATGGCCTACACACAACTCTACCGTTCTCTTTTGCTCAAAAACAAAACAAAGAAACCTAAACAAAAGGGTAAACGTTTATTTGGAGTTAGTTTTCTGGTGGTGATATTAAGGCCCTTCAGGCAGAGTTCAGGAGCTCCTGTATGGCTGCCTGCTGCTCGGGACTGAGCTGTGCTATGCATTCAGTCCACAGTCCTCCAGAAGTCTAGGGAAAGAACATTGTCACACATTTAGATTCGGCGAAAATGGTCACTGGGAAGTATCTTAATCATCATTAGGTAGACTGAAATAATGCCAAAATACCTTCTTTCCAGTAGATTAGCTTGATGAACATCATTGTAAAAGCAAGAAATCTTTTCATTTCTATAAAGTTTATTTCATTTACAGTAAGTTTTCTCATTTTTGCATTGATAAAGCTACACTTTAGCTGACACGTTCAGGTAATCTATACACATGAATTTAGGTAGGAAAAGTCATTGGTAGCTGACAGTTTTATTACTATTAAAATCTCATGTTTTTTTCTTCACAGATATGCAGAAAAACTACACAATGAGTATGTGCTAGTCTCAGATTTAAGATACAGGTTTTAGTTTTAATAAATAGTGAGAATATATGGGTAGATTATAATAAGTATAATCCATTTGAGGCTTGATGACAAGAGAATATAAAAATGAAATTTCCTTAGCTAGTTGGATTTCTACTTCCTTCCTCTAATAGAGAAGAATATGAAAAAAAAGCCCAAACCAAGTAATTTTTTAGTTCTTCTTCCCCAGTTTAACCAAACCAGCTTACCTGTACTTGGCGAACTACATTAGCCAGACGTTTGGCACAGGGATCTTCATGTTTAATTGCCTCATGCATTTCTCCTTCTGCAATTATACTGAATATTTTGGGCAGATTGGTATTGTTAGGGCCAAGAACGATTGGGTGATTACTGAAAAAAGAAAGAGAAGACAACCACTGTAAATGAAAATTGTAACAGGAAATCACCGAGGCACTCATACTTTTTTACACCTTTCCCCCAACACTGAATTTTGTTATTCTGTCTTTATACAATGATTATGTACTCACTAAAATCAACTGCCTTTTAGATTCAGTAGGAGGAAAACCAGCTAATTTTACTTATTAGCTTTTCAGTTTCTTCCCATGTAAATTATATATATATACGTTAAAAAAAAACCCCCAAGATATTACTAAGAACAGTTCCTTAACACAAATTTTATTTAGACACTGCAGAATGGTTTCTAAAATAAATCTGAAGTTCAAAAAGATAATACAGGCATTCTAAATGTAAGCCGGGAAATAAGCTCCAGTCAAGTTTAATGGAAAGAAACCTAACAGTGAATCTAATTAGAATCCCAGCGTTTTTCATTAAGAAAATTCCAGAGTAGTCATCTCCAAGGGAGGTGATTGAACAGCGTGATGGAGAAGTGGCCACTGCAGAGGCAGGCGCAGGTAGGGGTCTCCAGGATGGCTGCTACATTCCTTAATGATGATGTCCTACCTGTGAAGACTCCCAGTATTTGTGTGAATGAGAACTTAAACAGGCATGAGGGAATATAGCCATTGGCCTGTTTCTACAAACTCCAGGAGATGAGTGGTTGTAGCCATTGGATTTATTTATGAACTAAAAGGAGTAATTAATAGTGCCAGAGCCCAGATCCAGTACCTAGGGGAACTTGGACTTAGAAAAACAGACCACCAATGAACATGCCTTTGATTTGATAGCTTCTATAACCTCCAAGGTTGCTGCAATTCTTAGCTATACTCACAGGCATAAAATAATACTATTAATGACAGAGGTCTGGGGCCAGATCCTGACTGCCCGTCTGGTATATTTCCCTTGTACCACTGATTTTTTAATCCAAAGAAAAACACTAGTATTTCAGAGGGTCAAAAAATAGTACTAACAATGTTCTTTGATCCCATTCTACTAATGAATGGTATGTCAATTATACCTCAGTAAAGCTAGTGAGTGAATGGATGAATGAATGAGTGGGGTGGGAGACAGAACAGAACCTTCCTTGAACATCACATTCTATAATGATCTGTTGAACTGAGTTCCATAAAGAATAACTCAAAATTAGATGTGCTTATACGGCACTCTTAACTGTGATACGGCTTCTTAACCTGATTTATAAAGACAGCATTATTATAACCTATACACCTGGAAGCTGTGCACAGGAAGCACTGTGTTACGTGAAGGGAAGGAAATAAGGCCTACCTGTCCCATTTCTTACCTTTCAATCAGGTCGCAAAGATAATTGAAAGTCTGAACAGCTTCTTCTTTATCCTCATGTAGTGGAAGCCAAGACAGCCAATGTGGGAGAACTTCTTCAACGTTCACACAATCAGGCTTGAACTTCATAATTTTCCCTACTGCCGAGATGCAGTTCTCTGTAGCATTGATATTTTCTTTGGTCTTAGAATCAGCAGACTGAATAACTCTTACCAGCAGTGGAAGTGCTTCTAAAATAAGCATTTGAAAAAAAGTCATTTAAAGTCTCACATTTTCATGCAAATGCTCATAAATATTTCTTATCTCTGGTCCAGGTATGAATTATAGTGAGGCAATGTTCAAGTGCAAGAAATGTTTGTTTTTGTGACTACAGAACCAGACACGGGGAAAGGGGGGTTGCCCTGGCGTGCTCAGGAGCACCTGCACCCCACTAATCTGTAGGCCCAGGAGGTTAGCAGCCTCCGGATTCACATTCCTGATCACCTCGGTGTACCGCAGCTTCTGAACGCCGCCCAGCTATATTCCCGTGCTGAACTTACAGGGACGCCAACATGTTTTAAAAGTATGCCCTCCAAGCCCCAAGTGGACTGTACCCTGGGACTGAGGTGAGGAGGCTATGGTCCCACTCAGATTTCACTTCCATTTCTACGAGCATGAGGGCGGTAAACTCCTAAGTGCTACAGTAAGGTGTTTGAAAAAGGAAAAGAGAATGAAGCAGTGTATGTTTGCCGGGGTGGGCGGTGTGCGGGGGTGGGGGGAAGCAAGGCAGGGATAACAGGGATGGCTGGGATGAGATGCACATAACGTAACAAACAAAAGTACCTGTACAAAAAGGACGATAGTTGTCTCCGCCATACTGTGCCATGACTCCCAGGCCATACGCAGCTGCTTGCCTGACTTCTGGGCTGCTGTCACATGTGTATTGGAGCATTGGCCTTATGAAATATTCTGCATATTTAAATGAGGCTGGACTACAGTGTTCTATGACATCATCAAAGATGCACAAGCCCCACTGTCTATCTGGCCACGGTCTATGTAGACACTACAAAAGAGATACTCCTTTAAGCTTTGACTATTCAGATGAATGTGGTGCTGGAGTTTTTACGGCCAGCCACTTTGACAGACATTACTGTGGCAAATGTTGTCTGACATATTGTTTCAACAAACCAGAAGTCACTGTGTATTAGTTAATAAAAGACATGAACTAATGGAACAACAACAAAAAGAGATCGTAAAGAAACACTTATTCACTATAGGCTGTCATCTTACATGGATATTCCTGATATAGGTAATGAAAAAGAACACAGTAACAATCAGTTCTTGTGAATAACAACCCTCAAACTACTACATAGATTTAATAAAGTATAGGTTTAAAAGACTTGGGTGATTTGTTATAGAATTCCACAATCTGACATTACCAAGTACCAGGAAGAACTGACAGCAGCAGCTATGTATATACATTTACTTTACAAAAAAGATAACGGCAATGCTATATTTAAAAAACACAACAGTAGTAAAAGCTGCAAAGATTTAACTTTACAGTACTGATTCAACAGGATGTCATATGGGCCTAAATCATTTAAAAAAGATACTGCAGTACTAAATATCATAAAACACAAAATTGAAATCCAAAAAACCCCATAAATATCTGATGACTGCTTATAATTTATAATACATTTTAAAAATTGAATATATAAGGCTATCATCCAGAATCTGATTGCTGGTGGTACATAGTAGGGATCAAAACGGAATTTTCTTGTGTCTACTGAAAAACAAAAACAAAAACCTGCAACCATTTTTATTCCATTTGTTAATTCAGCAGGGTACAGATAATCTGAAATAAAAAAAATCAGTTCTATGCCTTCAGACTGTATTATAAATTAGTTGAACTATGGAAAACCTAATTAGTAAACTTCAAGCATACACTGAAGGAGAAAATATCCAGGGCAATGCAATAAACTTGGTAAATTAAAGAGGTACAGTGGAAACCATGATTTCTATGATCCATTCTGACTTGAAAGTGTAAGTTTTCAAATGCTGTAAGGAAAGAGTTCCAGGTCAACTATCTAAAATAATTGTCAAAAAGAGGTAACACTTACAATTAGGTTGACAATTAACGGAAGCAGCTGTTCAAACCATGGTAACACTTTTTCCTTGTAGCTACTGAATATTGAGTGTAAAATGTCTGACACTTTGGTCAGAATATAAACATCATTATCATCCTAAAAAAAACAAACACATACATACCCATATGTATTTAAAAAGTATCCCTACTATTATTAACAGTAACATTTATTATACAAAACATAAGAGAAGTACAAAATTAAATTTCTCTTCACTTTCTTAAGGGCATATAGCAAGAGTCCAGAGACTGAGGTCACCCCAGTGATGTCTCTTGTCTGGCTATGGAAAGAAAGGAAGGAGTGTGGTTAAGTATTGCACTTATTGCAAATACTTTTCTTGGAATATATTCAAAATATACAGTTGAAAAATTAACCCAAATCTCAAAGATCTGAAACAAAAGTGATTTTACTTTACTATTTTTTTGTTTTCTGCAAGCATGTTTCTGGTTTGGGAGCAGGACGGTGGGGAGATGTGGGGTGAGTTATTTACGTCCCTGGGAACAATGTGTGTGTCAGCGTGTGAGCACCCTGCAGAGGACTGGGATGGCCGGCACATGTCAGCACCGGTCCACCAGATGGCCACATGCCACGTGACAGACCCTAAACACACAGCTGAAATATGTTTGATGGCATCAAGTGGTTTGATGGTGAGAGAACTGACTAACAATGTGAAGAATTGTGTCAACCACTGCATGCATATTATTTATGGGGAAATTTGCACAATTCTGTGGTCCAGTGGAAAGACAGCTGGCGTTATACAAAGATCTGGCCTTAAGCATGAGATTGTTGACAGTGCGGCTGTAGGCAGTCATTCAACATCTGAGTTTGAGTTCACTCATCTTTAAATGGCGAAAGCACCACCAAATACACAAGATTGTAGTGAGAGCAGAAGAAAATACGAGGTGAGCTCCAAGGTGCTTTCATATGTGAGGCCATTGCAACAAAATGCACACAAAGCGTCCAAAACACAAATCAGCTAATTTCAAATGACTTATTCTCTAAATTAATCAATGAAATACATGTCAGATTTTTCTACTAAAGATTAATAAGAAGTACATCTTATGAGAAGTCAGATGAATCAGAAACTTAAGCATTATCCTCCAGATGCAAATGGTCGTGTAAATTAAGTTCTAAATGGAATAATTTACCTCATCTTGTAGTGATTCTTCCACCTGTTCATCATAGTCTTCATCTTGTCTTTTAACTAAAACACACCCAAATAAATGTCTTTAAATGGTCGCCAAAATGGTCAAGGATTACATTCAGAAATAAAAGCATGGAAAACTTACCTTGTCGCAATTCTTGATTTTTAAAATGTTCTTCAAGTTTAGCTTTCAATATACCTCCCAACTCTTCAAAGTGTTCATTATTAAGGCATCCATCTCCCATGACTTCAATGCACTAAAACGAGGTTGAGGAAAGAAAGCAACTCATAAGATTTAAGTGTTTTTGGAGTCAAAATTTAAACTCCATTAAGAATCAGAGGGAGGGACAGTGGTTAAGAATCCACCTGCCAATACAGGTGACCGGGTTCGAGCCCTGGTCCGGGAAGATCCCACAAGCCGCGGAGCAACTAAGCCGGTGCGCCACAACTACTGAGCCTGCGCTCTAGAGCCCGCGAGCCACAGCTACTGAAGCCCGTGCACCTAGAGCACGTGCTCCGCAACAAGAGAAGCCACTGCAATGAGAAGCAGCAACAATGACCCAACGCAGCCAAAAAAAAAAAAAAAAAATCAGATGGAGGTGTGAGAAAAATTAACATAACTCAGTACCCTGGAAGATTAATGATTAAATGAGTAAATCCACTTGGTTTGTATTTGCTACGATGCCAGTATTTTAAAGAGAAGAATTTAAAAAATATTTTTCCTTTAAACATGTCCTGAGCACGTCTTAAGTGCCGGGAATTACGGTGGATGCTGTGGATTCAAAGATGGAAAAGACCAGCTTCTAAGGAGCTCAGTTACTACATGCATACTCTGTACAAAGATGGCGCTGGAGAAAGGCTATTATAGGCGGAGGGAATGATACAGGCAAAGACATGGAAGCATGCGGTCGTTGGAAAAATAAGAGAAAATCTGAACTTCAGGAGCGTAAATGGGGACAAATAAAGAATTTTTAAACCAAACTGTGGAGCAAGCTATGGAGCTGTGAGAAATGGAGATGACCAAGAATATGGGAAGGGGAGTGACTCAAAGAACAAGTCAATGCTTGAGGAAAGGCGAATGAACTATGAGCAAAAGAAGGAATGGCTTGTGGAATAGACCAAGTGAGGCTCTTTCAACAGCAAAAAGAAGAGATACGGCAAAAAACAGAAGGGAATTTAGGGGAGAGAGAACAGGACAGAAACTAGACATGACTTGGATGATGACAGCCAAGTTTCTGTAGTTGGATTACCAGGTAATGATAATGGAAACTAATGAAGACCAGAATACAAGAAGAGCTACTCTTGAAAAGAAAGAAAAACAAAAAGAGTGAAAGCACCAAAATATTAAACATTTTTGACAGAAAAAGAAAAATTTCTGTTACAACATAAGAATAAATCCCCCCATTTATTTATTAGCAAGACTAATAAATGGACACACAATCTTATACATATTTTTGAGGAGAAAATATTTACCTTTGCAAAAGAGTGCATTATTTCTGAGAGGACATCTGAATCTGGTTCTGTGCCAATGGCCTTGATTAGAGCATCACACATAAAATGCCACATCTGTGTGAGATACTCAGGACCACGAACTCTTGCACATTCCAGGAGAAGAGGCATGGATTCTGCTGCTGCCACTCGAACACGTTTTATTGTTAAGGAAACGTACTCACTATCCTTAGATTACATTTAGTGTAATCACTATCCTCAAGATTGTGGAGTGCTAGGCAACTTCTGTTTATCTAAGACTGCTCTCCAAGAGCTTGTGTTAAACATAACCTGCGTATAAAAACAGAAGTCTCCCTGTCCCCAAGTCATACCTCCTGTCTTTTCTGTCACCTACAATATAACAGGAATGAAGGCTCAAATGTAACCCCTAATCATAAAAATGACTGAGGAAGGACCTGGGACTCTCACAGTATGTCTCAGAATGTACCTATCCCCAAATTTGAGGTAATGCATGCTTCTAACAAATGCAACTGAAGCAATGACTTTACTAAAGAAAACTACTGAGGATCTCTTCCTGAATCAGCCTCTTCAGTTTTCGATAAAGATGAGTTGCCTCTCCCTATCTAACATCATTTCTAAAATAAGGTCTTGAGACTTCTTCTTAAAAATAATTCTGGTCTGTCTTCAGGCATTATGGGAAGTCTGCTGGGCAAAAGCCATCTTCTGTAAAGGATGCCGCTGCAGGATACTGCATGAAGAAATACAACAAAGTGGCTCTGGAGCCAGGCAGTTTTGGGTCCAGGCTCTACTGTTCCATTGGGCTGTCATTTTTTTTAACTCATTTACGAAAGTGTGTGTATGCGCACACGAAATGGCATAAAAACCTACCTATACATATTAATTACAACTACCATTATATTGAGGAGGAAAACTGTTTCACACAGATTTACCAAGAGACATTTCTCTCCAGAGGTATTATCCACATTTGAAATGAGCTATATAGAAAGTTAAGTACTATTAAGTTGGTCTCTAACTTGTTAGAAGGTCTTGCTTAACATCACCAAAAGATATTTGGGAAAAGCAGCAATTATACACAACCATAAACATTTGCTAATAAAATAACAATCCTTAAAGCCCTTCAGTGCTCCACAGAGAACTGTCAACTAGAGGATAGTTGACATTTTCTTTTTCATGTTTTCGGCACAAATGAAACAAAGGCACTTGCAAAGAACCAAGTTTATAACCTGAAACCACTGTCAGTGCAAACAGAATACTGGTGATGTACGCTTACTTCGGTTAGCACAAAGTCTAATACTTCAACAGCCTACAATTTAAGTAAATCTAGAAATGTTTTCTGTTCAAAAATTATAGGATATCATCATGGAAATAAAATTTCAGTAGAGGGACCATGAGTTTCACAACCTGTTCCGTGTACTCCACAAAGCCTTCTTTTAATTCCTTAGCATAGCAAACCTGAAACCAAAGTATTTGAAGAGAAAACAAGACCCATGTTAATTTTGATGTATTAATATTTATTAACAAACTGCAAAACCATGAGGACCACAGAAAGTTATATCCTAACTAGAGCTAACTACATTTAGAGCTGTCTGCAGGACTGTGAAATTAGTCTTTTAACTAAAGGGAATTGTAAAATGGGAAAGGACCATGAAACGACTGTAGTATATATTGTCATTCGAAGGGGGGAATATTTCATATTCTTATTTTGTAGGGGGGAGAATTTAGCAAAAGTTTCAGCACTCTGAAAATACTTCAAACAAAAGATGCCACTTAATTAAGGCAACCTAAAATTAAAAAAAAAACCCCAAAACCCTGAAAATGTAATCACAGCACATCACTTCTATAAATCTGCAGCAAACGGGCTTATGCTATTCTGAATTTTAAAAAAATCATTTCAACAGATGAAACAAAAAATTGTTGTCTTAATGTAATTGTTTCTTTATTCTCTTTCACTACATGAAAAGAGTTGGTAATTTTGTAGAAGATGTTACATTTATATTTGTTCTCAAGTTGAGCGATACTACAGAAAATCCAAATTGTTTATAAATTATAGGTAATTAAGTACTGGTAAGAATAAGTTCAAGAAATATATGTTCAAATGAATTAGAAAACACAATACTAATACAAAATAAAATTTAAGCCATTAACTTTTATTTAGGCTTACTTAACTGCTAGATTTGTAATATACCATAATCTCTTTTTAAAATACTTTTTTATTGAAGTTTAGTTGATTTACAATGTTACCAAAATCTCTTAATTCTATTTGTAAAAAAACAAAAACAAAAAACTCTCACTGTCTACAACACATGCTCATGAAGGTTTAAAAAAGGAAACTCAAAGAGAATATACATAGACCCCATAATACCACAAGAAATAATCACCGTAAACATTTTGATTTTCCTACCATGTCTATTTTTTTAAATACAATGAAATCATACCAACTTTATCTTTAATACTGTGAGCAGATTTCTGTTCATTCAAAAATATTCCTTAGCCACTTACTATATACTAAACACAAAACAGGCAAAAATCCTTCCCCCTCAGGTAGCTTTGTAATGGCTATGTAATACTCCAGGGCACGGTAATTACTGATCATCTTCCTAACAATAGTTATTTGGGCTATTCATTTTTGTTGTTGTTGTTATTAAAAACAGCACTGGTAATGAAAGGTTTTATCCACATTTGTTTAGGATGGAAATCCATAAGTGGAAATGTTGGGTCTAAAGGTTTCTATATTTATTAAAGAATACATTCCTGGCATAACTGCTTCAGCATCCGTGAAAAGCACTCCTATGAAATATATATATATAATATACATAAGTATATATATAATGAATTATATACATATACATTATATGTATTCATTATGAGAAGCTGTAAAACAAAGTTCAGTAAACATAATTACCAGCATCTGACAAGCAGTTGACTTTTCTTCCAGTCCTGCAGTTTTAATACCAAAACTTTGCTGATCTCCAAGGTTCACAAATTCCCAACCATCATCATCACTCATGTTCTCCATGTCTTGGGCTATTAACGAAGAAGGAAGAAAATTCATGTTAAAAATGGTAACAAAGAGAAATTCTACAACTGCCATGTCCGCATGCAGACACCTACTATCTAAAAGGGCCACTTCAGGCTTAATCGAAGCCGTCTTCAGTAGCGGTCCCATGACCACTGGAAGGTACTGCTGAAATTCCTTCCCAAGGATTTTGCACATTCTGGCCCATGCTGAGATCATGTAAGAGATCTGGGGAGAAAAATTTAAAATTAAAATAAAAGTGATTTTTAATAAAAAGTGGATAAATAAGACATAAAGAAAGCCCCTTCCCTGTTTCATGGAAATGATGTTTTTACATTCATGGCTCTTTAAGCAATAAGTGCATTTTCTAAGGTCACATACTTAAAATGTTCAGAAACCATGGAAATCACTGTGAACGTCTACACTAGGATACAGACGACAGCTGAGGCAAAAGAGCCCAGGACCCTGTCTTATTTGTTCCTACTTTCAAGAAACTATATATTTCAAAATATATAGTTTTCTCTAACAGCATCTGAATCATTTAACAAAGCCCACTTAAACATATCAACCCCTAAGCACTAATTTTCTTGAAGGCAGGAACTTACCTTACTTTGTCTACTGACTAAAGTTCCATTCATTAAACACTAAATACCCCTTTCTCCTAGCTGTTTAAGTTTTCTGTGTAAGGGGTTGTCCACATTTAAGACACCTCTTCTACTACTACTGTCTTTACAAAGACTTAATCTACCTACAGAGAATCTGGTTCTAATTCATCCCCATGGCCCCAAAAGTGATTTTTACCCTCCAGCAACCATCTATATATTTGTCTATTTCACATGCCTGCATGTGCAAATGCACTCCCCACTCCTAATTTAAAAAACAAAACAAATTTTTAAGTGTTTGGAAAAAGCATTTTTAAGTATGGAAGACAACTGCAGAGTGGCTGTGTAAAGTTAAAATTTAAGCCAACAATTACTGATTGAATGCTCATGGTGCAGTAGGCACTGTGACTATCATGAAGATTGTGACAAACATTCACGATGTTCTTACTACAGGGTCCTCAGTACCCACCACTGAGACTGGTACCAGCCGTGAACTACGCGCAGAAGTTAGCCAGGCTGAGTGGGGAGGGTTCTTTCTAAGCTCAACGAGGGCTTGTTCACAGGCAGAGAAAAGAGCATGACATGCTCTACAACTACTGGGTTTCTGTATTTCTTTTGCTTTTGACAGGGGAGGGAAGTCATCTGGCATGCAAGGGGCCAGGAGACATCCACATGGTGATGTCTAGTGAGGGGCTGGACAAATGAACCCTGAATTCGGCGACAGACCTGAAGCCACAACCATATGAAGGAAAACCGGAGCTGT
Organism: Pseudorca crassidens; assembly: GCF_039906515.1. Lineage (NCBI taxonomy): Eukaryota > Metazoa > Chordata > Mammalia > Artiodactyla > Delphinidae > Pseudorca > Pseudorca crassidens. The sequence continues at coordinate 13,176,203 of NC_090313.1, forward strand.
GCCTATGGATGACGCTGCTCAAGGAGAGTGAAGAGGTAAGAGAGCCTGGCATGACAGAACCCCAACGGAACCAAAAACTAGTCAGAAGAGGAGCAGCCTGGAATGGACCGAGGGAAAAATGGTGTGCCAAGTAGAAGGAAAATCAGTGAAGAATGTCTCTGAAACCACGGGTTGATATTATCACAAGAAACCTATTACTCGATTTCTTTTTTTAATACATTTAACCCTGAGCTATCGACCAAAAGGATGCAAGCGCATGTGAGGGCTGCTTTACCTGAGGGTCATCATCTTCCATATCACTGAAGTCTGTCTGCGTCTTCAATAATAGCTGCATCACATCTGATGCGTCTTGCATGAACTGGAAGGAAATATTTGGGGAAAAAAGACACTAATATTACTCATGTACATCACATCAGAAAGGCACTACTGCCACCCAATTTTTGTTTCTTATGTAATAAAACTTTCCCCCCAAATCTATTACATTTCCCACACGGGTTATAACCCCTCAGATAAAAGTATTATATTGAAATTTTTTCCTCTATATTGCAATGGACTTAGTGCTTTTTCTAGAAAAATACGTTTTCCAGTGAAGGTCAAAATGAATTGCAGTATAAAGATAGTTCTAGTGGCATCAAGTTTTGGTCCATGGCTTATGTATTTCCAGCAGTAAAAAGATAATCCAAATCCAGAAAGACAATTTTGGGTTGCTCCACAGAACTATATGATTTTCATTTAACTCTCTGTGTAGTTCTGGCAATCTCCATTGTATAAACTGTTTCAAAAATAGTTTGAAAGCCAAAATGCAGAGAACAGAACATAAAAATGTTTTACTGGTTAGTTTCTCAGTGTCTCCCAGAGAACAGTTTATAAGATAATAATGCTGGTTTTGGAGGAAATCAGAGAGAAAGGTTCTATATTGAAAGCTCTGAGAATCAGAACATGAGGGGCTGATGACAGAGGAGCTTCTTCTGAATTAGCTTTGACAGGTCTGAGACGTCAGCTAAGAAGAAAAACACACTGGCCCACCGTCCTTGCTAATTATTTTCTGAAGAACTACATGCATATAAATTTCTCTTGGGACACTCAATGCTTTTTGGATTAACAGAAAAGCAACTGGAATGTTCCCAAGCACATGTTCAAGTGGGCGAAACTAAACATATGGGTCTTGAATTCCACAAGCCTCCATAGAGACAGACTGTACCCATAAGAGAAGGTTTCAAGAGCATAACTGAGTTAAGAAACCTTAATATTAGCGATGAAAAAATGAAGGAAACAATTTATTTATATATAAAATTAAAGTAATATGAGAGTAAGATGATGGGAAAAAACAAGTATCCAGAAAACCATTTATCAGAAGGAAAAAACCCTCTGGTACCCTCAGTGCCTCCGTAGCCAAATTCAAACAAAAAATTCGACGTACTACAAATCACGTACTTTTTCCTTCCCAACAGCCAGACCAATGAGGCTGATGCATTCAATAGTTTTTCCTCTGAGAAGTCTGAGCTCCTTTTGAACTGCATTCTCAACAATGTGCTTCAGTGATGGCATAAATAAGTCATAGTAGGGGACAAATTTTTCTTCTGCAGTATCTGCAACTGATGCGATAGACGTCACAACTTGTTCCAAAACTAACTTGGTGCCTTTCTGAATCAACTAGAAGGAAGACACACAACAACCACACAAATGAGAACATGGAAGAAACACTCCCTGAAAGTTCCCGAGGGCTTTTCTGAAACCGCAAGCTGAGCCCACCCTCTGGCAGCCACACTGGAGACTGTAGGTCTTAAAGCAAATATAAGAACGGCGCTGAACTATTTGTATTTATGTGTGATGTTCTCTCCTTAACACAGTGCTCCTGGACTACTCCAGATGTTCCTCACGCCGCTCGTCAACCACAGCCGCTCTCGGCAGAGCTCTTTCTCCTTGTACCACAAGCCCCAACACACCTTTAAAAGGTCAGCTTACTCCCTTCTTCTGCATCTCAGCATCTGCTCTGTTTCATGTCATGACTGGCCTCTGATCTCCCTGGAATGTCCTTCTTCCTCGGCTACTCTCTCTTTGCATTGCTCTTGCTCACATACTTTAACCTCCTCCCCAGCCCATCTTAGCAACTCCTTCCTTCAGTCTGTATCTCACATATTGGACCCATGAGGGGAGGGAGGATTATACAGAGGCACCCTTCACACTTCAGCCCTTTACCCAAATCTACTAGTAATGTCACATCTGATCCATCAATTCCCGATTTAACTAACCTAACCGATCTGCCTTCAACTTGTCTACCTCTGTGTGTTTTCAGATACACACACGTTCCTGTATCATGTTCTTAGTTTGCTGTCATTGGACACTGAGCACGCATCCTTTGCTTTAAAGCCCCTTCTTTGCCTTCTGAGACATTATTTCCTCTCTTCCTCCCTGTTCTCCTTTAGACCAGTGCTAGGCACAGTGTGGTTTACCAACTGCTACCAGTTCATCATGAACTAAAGTATAGAAACTGAGTATTAATATAGCGATTTGACAGTAACTTTATGTCTGCTGAATATAATAGTTAAACGGCTTTTATTTTGCATGTCATTTTTATTCATTTCACTTTAGAGTAGAAATTTATTTTCAATATATTTGACGACAAACTGGGCTTCAATCTTTGCCTTTCTTACCTGAATCTTCTCTCTCTCATGATGCTACACTGACAACATTCACTTGTTTTTAGGTTGCCTCTTACTTAAACTGAAACTATAAACTGTCTTCTATTTGGATGGCCAGGCCTTATTTTAAGAATTCAACATATTTAAAACAAAAAGGATATTCTTTTTTACATATTCTCTATTTCTCTCACCCAGGTTAGGAGAGTGGTCAACATTTTTTGCTTCTTTCTCTTTCATCTTTTAAAATTCAAAGTGGCAGAGAGAAACAGCTAATGCTTCCTGAGAAGCATCTTTCAGAATCACTTTTCCTTCCAATTTCCAATATTACCATCCAAACTCGCTGAACAATAATCGTATGATGGTCTTGCCTTAAATCTTCCCCATTTATGTTTATGCCTCATGTTGCAACTGTGCTAATTTCCTACAATCACGTTTTCATGGTTTCTTGCAGCAATTAATTTATGTAATTCCAAATTTACATAAATAATTTACAGAGTTCAAAAATAACTCTGGCTTGTTTTCCAGGCAATTCACATGTTGCTTTTACCTACCCTTTAGTCCATATCTTTCCCAAGTCTAATACTGAGCAGCCCATTCTCTGGTCAAGCCTGAATTATACTAAGAACAGCCTGGAATATCTTCCTAACTTTCTATTCTTTATGGCCATTCTGAAAAGTCCTTCTTTCTCCAGGTCTTACCTATCAAATTAATCTTTATAAATAGGGAGCTTAAAGATCTCGAAACTTACCTCTTGAAGTTTAAGGACCATGATGGAATGCAGATGTTTCACCAAATTATCTAAATATGGAATAAGTAGTGACTTGGGACAGTCTTCGGTGAAGTTAATGAGAGCGGCAGCGGCATGGGCCTGTACACGCTGATTGCCCTGGTCTTCCATGGTCTGCAGCAGAGCTGCAATCACCTGTGAAATGAAGTCACACACATAGACATTTTCAAATGCCATCCCTCTTCTTAGAGTTTGAGTGTCTGCAGACTCATTACTTACCTTCTCATGGAATTTCTTTTGGAAACCAGGTGCAAAATCTGTAGCCATCTGTCCCACGGCATTACAGGCTGCATACCTCACTCTGGGATGCTGGAATAGGTGCCTTTGTATTAGTAAAGGCAATAGGGTCCCATGTGAAACTAAGGCAATAATTATGAATCAAATATTTACTGGTACTTACAGGATCTTGAAGAAAAAGCAAAACAAAATTTACTATCTCATTTAGAATTCCTTCCATTTGCTGGTGGCATCCTTCCCCAATGGCAGATAAGGCCATTAATCCTGCATGCCGATACTTCCAGTCAGCTACAGAACAGAATTACACAGGAAGGAACAGCAATTAGACACTACAAACATGTCATTCTGGTAGTCAGAAGTATAAGGAAGTTCTCCTTATTTGGAAAAGAGTAACAAAATACTTTTATAAATGTTTATTAACCAGAAAAATAGAAAAAGTCCTGACTGGATTACTTCATTGTCACAGTGGTTATGTCACACAAGCATTTCTACTCTGAAAGTTAAAAGGCAATATGGTGGGTAGAGGGAGGGATAAATTGGGAGATTGGGATTGACACTACTATATATGAAATAGATAACCAATGAGAACTTACTGTATATGTATAGCACAGGGAACTCTGCTCAACACTCTGTAATGACCTATACGGCAAAAGAATCTAAGAAAAAGTAGATATATGTATATGTATAACTGATTCACTTTGCTGTACACCTGGAACTAACACAACATTGTAAATCAACTATACTCCAATAAAAAAAAAATGCTCTCACCGTATTATAAAGGGGAGCAAATATTCAGATGAAAAGAACAAAAACAAAAAACCCAAAACAAAAGCACCCTGGGATCCTCAGTGTAAGAGGATCCTGAGAATGAAAGTTTGCGAACTGCTGGTATAAGGGTTAACTAAGTTGCAGAAAAATCCTAAATTGGACATTAGATTTAATTTTTCCCTTTCCTTTGGGGAGCCCAAAACCCATGTAAAGATGAAGTCTGTTGTAACTCATTCCTCTGAAAAACTGCTAATTTTTTCTGTTAAACATTAAAACTTTATTATTATTATTTATAACATTATATATATGCTTTAACTGTATTTCAATTACTCAATATACCATTAAGCCAAATTTCTCAACTGAGGAATAATAATCCTAAGAAACCAATATCTGATACTAATCCTTGCATACTGGACACATTATTTTAAAGAGGAGTAAATAGACTTATTGCCATGATCATTTTGCAATGTATACAAATACTGAATCATTACGCTACACATCTGAAACCAATATAATGTTATGTCAGTTATAACTCAGTTAAAAAACACACAAGGGACTTCCCTGGTGGTGCAGTGGTTAAGACTGCACGCTTCCAATGCAGGGGGTCTGGGTTTGATCCCTGGTCAGGGAACTAGATCTCACGTGCATACCGCAACTATAAGAGTTCGCATGCCACAAATAAGGAGCCTGCCAGCCGCGACTAAGGAGCCAGCAAGCCGCAACTAAGACTCAGTGCAAACAAATTAAATTAAATTTAAAAAACACACAAAAATAAATAGTAAAGAAATGTGCAGAGTTCCTAGAAGTATGTTCAGCAAATGTAATCGGATGGTACTGGGATTTGAAAATGGTTTTCTTCCTTTGAATTTTAAGATTAAAAAAAAATTGGGGGCTTCCCTCGTGGCGTAGTGGTTAAGAATCCGCCTGCCAAGACCTAAATGTAAGGCCAGACACCATCAAACTCTTAGAAGAAAACATAGGCAGAACACTCTGACATAAATCACAGCAAGATCCTTTTTGACCCACCTCCTACAGAAATGGAAATAAAAACAAAAATAAACAAATAGGACCTAATGAAACTTCAAAGCTTTTGCACAGCGAAGGAAACCATAAACAAGACAAAAAGACAACCCTCAGAATGGGAGAAAATATTTGCAAATGAAAAAACTGATAAAGGATTAATCTCCAAAACATACAAGCAACTCATGCAGCTCAATATCAAAATAACAAACAACTCAATCAAAAAATGGGCAGAAGACCTAAATAGACATTTCTCCAAAGAAGACATACAGATTGCCAACAAACACATGAAAGAATGCTCAACATCATTAATCATTAGAGAAATGCAAATCAAAACTACAATGAGATATCATCTCACACCAGTCAGAATGGCCATTATCAAAAAACCTACAAACAATAAATGCTGGAGAGGGTGTGGAGAAAAGGGAACCCTCTTGCACTGTTGGTGGGAATGCCAATTGATACAGCCACTATGGAGAACAGTATGGAGGTTCCTTAAAAAACTAAAAATAGAACTATCATATGACCCAGCAATCCCACTACTGGGCATATACCCTGAGAAAACCATAATTCAAAAACAGTCATGTACCAAAATGTTCATTGCAGCTCTATTTACAATAGCCAGGACATGGAAGCAACCTAAGTGTCCATCAACAGATGAGTGGATAAAGAAGATGTGGCACATATATTCAATGGAATATTACTCAGCCATAAAAAGGAACGAAACTGAGTTACTTGTAGTGAGGTGGATGGACCTAGAGACGGTCATAGAGAGTGAAGTAAGTCAGAAAGAGAAAAACAAATACCGTATGCTAACACATATATATGGAATCTAAAAAAAAAAAGAAAATGGTCAGAAGAACCTAGGGGCAAGACGGGAATAAAGCTGCAGACCTACTAGAGAATGGACTTGAGGATACGGGGAGGGGGAAGAGTAAGCTGGGACAAAGTGAGAGAGTGGCATGGACATATATACACTACCAAACATAAAATAGTTAGCTAGTGGGAAGCAGCTGCATAGCACAGGGAGATCAGCTCGGTGCTTTGTGACCAGAGGCGTGGGATAGGGAGGGTGGGAGGGAGGGAGATGCGAGAGGGAAGAGATATGGGGACATACGTATATGTATAACTGATTCACTTTGTTATAAAGCAGAAACTGACACACCACTGTAAAGCAATTATACTCTAATAAAGATATTAAAAAGAAAAAAAAAAAGAATCTGACTGCCAATGCAGGGGACACGGGTTCAAGGCCTGGTCCGGGAAGATTCCACATGTCATGGAGCAACTAAGCCCGTGCACCATAACTACTGAGCCTGCGCTCTGGAGCCCGTGAGCCACAATACTGAGCCCGCGCACCTAGAGCCTGTGCTCTGCAACAAGAGAAGCCACCGCAATAAGAAGCCCACATACCGCAACGACGAGTAGCCCCCTCTCACCACAACTAGAGAAAGCCTGTGTGCAGCAACGAAGACCCAAATATAAATAAAATAAAGCCAAAAATAAATAAATAAAATAAATAAAAAATAAAAAAATTGGTGTTTACTATTTAAAGAAAAAACAATAAAACGTTTTTAAAATAAAGTGGGGTATATAGTAAGTTACTGGAAAATATGCATCGTTTTAAAGCCCTTTTCACATGAAGTATTAAATACACCTTTGGATCCTAACTCCAAACGTGGGTGTAGGGCAAGCATCACTTTCTTATTTTTTTTAATTTTTTAACAGACAAGGAAGGAAACAAAGGTCCAGACGTGCTCAAAGCCATACATTTAACAGTAACAAATCTTTATTGAGAGTTCATTGCCATACATGGGAAGGCTTCTGCAGCCAGCTAGTTATGCTGTAGCAGGAACTTAAATTCTTTAACTACAAATCACAAGCAGTTCCACAACATATTTGAAGAATGGCATTAAGCAGCGGTGAAACACTGATAGCTGGGTGACCGTGTGTAACCTTTCATGTCTCTGGGCTTTACTTTCTTCATCTTAAAAACGGAAAAGCTAGATTCTGTCTAGTAGCTTTAATAGGTTGAGCAACCTGTGATGTTGACTGTCTCTATCCGTTTGGGGAAAAAACCCTCAAAATTTAGGGAGTAAAAAAAGGAAAAACTATTATTCAAGACCCAGATGTAAAATCACATCATTAAAAAGGGATAACGGGGGCTTCCCTGGTGGCGCAGTGGTTGAGAGTCTGCCTGCTGATGCAGGGGACACGGGTTCGTGCCCCGGTCTGGGAAGATCCCACATGCCACGGAGAGGCTAGGCCTGTGAGCCATGGCCGCTGAGCCTGCGTGTCCGGAGCCTGTGCTCCGCAACGGGAGAGACCACAGCAGTGAGAGGCCCGCGTACAGCAAAACAACAACAACAACAACAAAAAAAAGGATAACGGTTTTGGACCATGCCTTCTTAGGATAAATAAGAATCTTACAGGATAAGGAGGACCTAGGTAAAGGCTAAGGGCTGGAGTTCTCAAAAATTCACTTTCATGTGAAGCTGGTATTCTGTGATTCCATTTCACTACTTTAAGATCCCAAATCAATGGTTTGACCCTCAAGTCTGTCTCTTGTAATACATGCTACAGATACACATGTTCATACATGTAAGCCAGGATTTCTGTAGAAGAGTGTATGCAGTAGCATTATTTGTTATCAACAGAACTATTACAGTTTAATGGGGAATTGTGGAATGCTACGTGGCTGTTAAACGAAAGGGAAGCCATCGTGTGGTGATATGATACACTGGGGAGCGGAAGCATGGGATCTGTATGCTATATTCATGTTAAACACAACTGTACATGTGCATAAATGAGGTCAGAGACTCAAGTCTCAGAGGACTGTTAACAGTGGCCACCCCGAATCTAAGTTAAGGGACTTTCAGTTGTATCTGAATTTTTAAAAAACATCAAGCACATTAACTTTGTAATTAAAAGGACAAAAACAACAACTTTTGTTACTGATACAAATTACAGGTACAAGGCTAACAAATGACCAAATATTTGCTAGGAATATAAAAGGAGAAATACAGAAGTAGCTTCTCCTCTAGAAGTAGGTATTTTTTTAAAAAATAAAAGATATTAGATGAAGGAAGACTGTGAATCAAATACATGCATACTTCATAAACATCCAAATAATGGTGTTTTATTTAAATTCAAATTTAGATATTTCTGGCTAGGGAGTAAATCTGTCAATTTTCCTTAGAATTTTTAATTTTTTCCCATATACTGTAGCCCATTCTGGGGAAGGAGAATTGAATAATATTTGCAGTATTGAGGAAAAAATATTCTTTACTGTAAGACTGAGTGGTTCTAAAGATGACTGAATAGGATTTTATCAATATGAGAATTAGGTTAAACATAGAATATAAAAAGGCAAAGACTGACTTTTAGACACAGTCTAAGCATTTGTTAGAGTTTACGATTTGGAAAGCCACACTCCACTATTCTAGCATTTGAAAGAGATAACAGCTTACGATTCTGAAGCATCTGCATAATATGTTCCTTGATCATCGGCAGGACGAGCTTTCCACCAAGTCCACAAGCCATTCGGTCTAAAGCACTCTCACCAGCAACCGCATTGCTACACACAAACAAAATGATATAATCATGACATAAGCAAAATACACAAGAATAGGACACTGCACGGACATATTTCTAAACATGTTATTAAACTGAGACTGAAGAAGAATTAATTCAAGTGGTCTTTCTAATATATGTAGTGAAGCTGTGGGTTAAAAAACCCTAGAGTTTAAAAAAGAGGGGGGATAAAATTTTTATCATGCCTCATTGTGGTTTAAAAGTCTTATGTCTGGGGCTTCCCTGGTGGCGCAGTGGTTAAGAGTCCGCCTGCCGATGCAGGGGACACGGGTTCGTGCCCCAGTCTGGGAAGATCCCACATGCCGCAGAGCGGCTGGGCCCGTGAGCCATGGCCGCTGAGCCTGCACGTCTGGAATCTGTGCTCCGCAACGGGAGAGGCCACAACAGTGAGAGGCCCGCATACCGCAAAAAAAAAAAAAAAGTCTTATGTCTGAATCTGACCTTTCAAGCCTTTTCCTACTCTCCCCCCACACACCACTCACTGGTTATAACTTAGCTTCTGACACTTTCAAGACTCAGGGGTAAGCAGAGTGTTTAGGAGAGCCTTGTGTATATCATTTCCTGGAAATATATTCTTCAAACTTATCAGTGGGAAGAACATAGAAAACTGAAAAAGGTACTGAGCCTGTATGTGATTTTTTCCTCACTGTGAGCTTATTCATCTTTAAGGGGTGCAATTTGCATTGCAAAAAACTATGCATTGGTGAAAGTAAATTCTAGTTTTTTTCCCTGAAAACTGAAGAAAAATTTGGGCATAAAAGCCTTCGCACATTAATTGTTTTAGAACTGCAAGATAAGCAGTGAGTTTGTCATGTGCATAATCTTTAACTGTTCTGTGTGAAGGCAAGACCAGAATGATGAAACTATGACCTTCAGAACAGGTTCTTAGACTTAAACTGACCTTGAAAATATATTTACGCCTTATTTACTCACAGATAAAATCTTATTCACCCAGTCCAGAAAAAAAATAGCACCATATAAATGTTAAGTGCCTTTTACAGGGCAAATTAAGCCAGGGAGCAGCACATAACAGTAACTGAACCAGGGCAAGAAAACCTGATTGGAGCCCAGTCTTCTCTTCAGCCCTATTTGATGATTTCCAGTCAAGCATTATTTTCATACTTCTAAAGAGTATTTAGGCCAAAAGTCAGTCATTTTTAATAATAGGATTAAGTTTCAAAAAGACACCATATAGTCTGTAAATCGAATGTCTAATTCTATCCAATATCTGTTATAGTAGCTTACACCAACTACCAGTCTTCTGGGGAAATTATTTCAGTTCTTTTTAAGAAAAGGAGGTAAGGCAGTATGTATGATTCACTGGGAAGAGTGAGGGAAGTGGTATTAAGCCCAGTCTACTGAGTGGCTAGACAACCCTGGACAAATCACTGAATCCTCCCTCTCCATTTCTGCATCTATAATATGATACTATACCCTTTAGAACCACTGAAAGAATCAAATTAAAATAGCTGCTCTGACGTGCTATGTTTCATATATGTAAGGAGCCATTATCACTACTTCACAGTGAATATAAATTCTGATCGACTTTTCCACAGGAATCTGTATTCATGGGTACCTACTAAGTTAAAACAAGTAAAATAGTAATTTGAGTGTTACTGTCACCCAGTGTATGAATCTCACCATCACTGCCTCCTCTCTATCCTAAACATAAATTGCATTATTTGGGGAAAACACTATTCTAAGTTAACGCCTATGCATATAAAGGCATTTATCACAATAAAGCTTCTTTATATATATTTTAGAAGATACTATTAAAAAATTCTTGAAGAAAATTTAGAGTAAAACAGGGTAATAAAGATAGCTACTTTATTAAAGATAAGTATTAAAAAAATTTGGTACAGAGAAACACACAACGGAGAAAGCCTAAACGTCCGATATTCCAAACTTAAAAGTTTAACTTCGGATTTACGGAATACAGTGTGGGGAAGAGATAGGCCTTGTAACCCTAAGCCCTCACTGCCACCCGACCTTGCTCTATCCGGTCAAGGAACCTTCACGGTTTCTAGTCTGTGTGACTACCTGTCAAAATCATCATCTTCTAGTTCGTCCGCATTTGCCCAGTCCTCATCCTCTTCAAGGTCCACCATCATGGCTAACATCTGAGGAACTAAAGAAAATAATTATTTCATACCAGAAGACTGTCTCTTTAATTTTGTCAATATCACCATGTACTAACAACTTTAAGAAGTAAAAAACAAAGGATTTGCTTTGCTTCTAAGAGTAAAACAAAAAAATTATTTGCCTGTTCTCCCCAAATCTGGTTTGTTACATTTTTACCTTTTTTATCACACTGGCTTTAGATCTTGTTCTTTTTAAGAAGTAACATTAAGGATAAAAGTCAGATATTCCAAATCCTGTTACGTCCTCTTCCTCCCTCACCAGAAGCAAGCACCATAATAAAATCAATGTTTCTCATTACCAAACTGTTTTTACACTTGAACTATATAGTTTCCTCTATGTATAACATATAGTACTATTCCAAGATTTTACTTTTATATAATAAATGGTATCACTATATATATCCTTTGGCAATTTGCTTTTTTCTCAGCACACATGGACTCCATTTGCATTACTTCATAGCATTTCATTATATAAACACACTATCCTGTTGGTGGACATTTCAGTTGTTCCTAATTTTTTTCCTATTACAAAATTTGCTTTGATGAGATTCTTATACATATCTCCTTGACAAGTGTGAGTTCAGGGCATGAAATTGTTACAAGTATCTTTAATATTACTAAAACCCACTGAATTGCTCTCCATAGTGGCGGCATAGACTTGATTCCTATGGGAAGGTCAAAGGAGGCCTGTCTGTATATTGTGCAAGGTGTGAAGCGCTCCTGTGAGTTCTCTCTGCTCCACACCCTTCATCGACACTTGATATTGTCAAACTTTCTGACAGTTGGTATTTGATAGTTAATTACATCTGTATTTATGGAGACTGAGCAGTGTTTAATAGCTATTTCAGATTCCTCTATTGCGAACTGTTACTATGCATTTCATTTTAAGAAAGACTATGGAAAGTTATAAAATACTTGTTATAAAAGGGGGTTTGAGGGCTGACTAGGTTGAGCATAACTACTCTAACTCACCCAAGCTTACTTCACTTTCTGATTGGGGGCAGATGTCCTTAAAATAATGGAATCCAGTAAGTTCCCAGCTTCTATTTTCTGGACACCAAAACTTTGTTGATGTGTGTGCAATGAACTACTTTCTCTCAGTCTGTGGCTTATCTTTTAATTTCACTCATGATGTATTTGGATGGTCAAATTTAATACAAATTTAGTAATGTTTGCATCTATGGTTTCTGACTCAGTCTTAAAAAAAAAATCACTTTCTACTATTAAAAGCTTTACTTATAAAATGTATCTATTATTTCACGTTTAATCAACCGAAAATTGGGTTTCATAAAATACTTGAAGTTGGGATATGTTTTTCCCATAGAAATAACCAGTTGTGCCAACGACCTTTGATGCATTAACTTTTTAAGTCCATTCTGTCTCCATGTGAGTGGATCTGCTCCTGGACCCTTTCGTTCTATCCAACTCATCTATTACCTGCACCATCAACAAACTCTAAATCGTCATAGCTGACAGGCAAGATCTGTACTTTATTCATCAAAATTGTCTTGGCTACTCCAGGCCCTATGTTCTTCCACACAAAGTTTAGAATCAATCTTATCATGATCAATTCTATTGTGATTCTGGCTAAAATTATATTGAATTTTTAGGTTAATTTGAGGAGTACTAATATTTGCTTCTGCTATTAGTCTTTCAATGCGTCATCCAATTTTCCCCATAGAGGTCCTGTATATCTTTCGATCTACTTCCAGGTATTATAAGTCATGCCTGCTGTTGAGGTTTCAGGGTGCTGCAGCATGGCCATCATGTTGGGTCCATGCAGTTAAGAAGTACAAGTGCATTTCCCCAGAATCACCTGAGTTTGAAAGGACATTCCTTCTACCAACAGAATCTGTGGACTCGCACAACTCTCAGCAAACTTATCCAACAATTTTGCCACCGTAACACCAACTACTTAAAGACTTTTGACTTACTAGTCTGTGCAACAATATTGGTATGTTTTCTTAACATAGCAGCTGCAGTCTCAGAGAGGGTCACAATTACTTCAAGGGCAAGCTGGCGTTGCATATTATTGAGGCTGGTGTCTCCACACAACTACAAAAAAAGACATACTTGTATATATTTAGTAGTTTATTCACGGAAAATAAGAAACGGAACATTTACCTAAGTATTTAATTTACCTTCAGACTTAGCTGTAAAGTTGCTTCCAAATGAGGACGTAAATACTTTGGAACAGTGTCTGCAATCTCAACAAGGGATTTTAGGACCGAATCATCATTCTGGTAGCATGAGTCATTTACAGCCTAGAAAAGGTGAAATAAATAAGGTCTGTGTTCAAGAGTCACTTTATGATGCCTCATTGGCCAGAACATCAAGAGGCAGACAAAAAGAAGTACTAGTATTCTTTTTCACTGAGTAATAACTTAGCAATCAACATTATGCAGATATTCTACCTACAACCACATATATATTCTCCTTTTACCTAATGTTAACTATAAACACATAAAGATTGAAACTTAAGTAAAAATTAAAACCAGTGCAACTATAATAACCACAACACCACTTAAGACTGGCAAAGAATTTTTTCATAACCAGAAGGAATCCCTTCTTCTCTGTCCTTCCAATACCCACATATACAGTAAATACTAGATCCTGTGTACATTTAAAGCGTCCAATATCACCCGATTTACTCCTCTCTGATGTCAAGTTTGGTCACTGTGGGATTTAAGTATGCATTTTGTATCTACCTTTGCCTATTTCAGAGTCACAACTCCTGAAAGTTCTAACATTTCACCTTATTCTAAATTCAGAGGAAGAAAAATCTGAAATTAGACTTAAATAATGTGTAACTCAAGACTTGTAGATAAGGGACTTCCCTGGTGGCGCAGTGGTTAAGAATCCACCTGCCAATGCAAGGGACGTGGGTTCGAGCCCTGGTCTGGGATGATCCCACATGCCGCGAAGTAACTAAGCCCGTGCGCCACAACTACTGAGCCTGTGTGCCTAGAGCCCATGCTCTGCAACAAGAGAAGCCACCACAATGAGAAGCCCGCGCACCACAACGAAGAGTAGCCCCCGCTCGCTGCAACTAGAGAAAGCCCGCATGCAGCAACGAAGACCCAACGCTGCCAAAAATAAATAAATAAAATTAAAAAAAAAAGATTTGTAGATAATCAACTACTAAAACAATAGAATGTTTCATCAGTTAATGTTTTGTCATTGACCTAAACTATCTTTTCAGCTTAATTGCACAGGGAAAAAAGTTTCTACTAAGTTCTGGTAATAACTCTATCACATATGAACCTTTAGTTTTAGCTCCCCTAAATCCTCTCTAACCTGGTCCTCAGCAGGGGCACTATTCCTCTCAGGAAGTGCTTCTTGGTTGTCACAGATTGAGGAAATACAAAGGCCAGGGGTACTATATGTCCTACATCTGTGACACAAATGCTTACGAAGAACTCATCTGACTTTCTTATCATGCATCTTGCATGATTATGCCAGACACTTACATAAATGAAAATCTCATTTATAATGATCTGAACCTAGAACCTAACTCACAAATTATTTTTTGCCTGGTTTTAATGTACCATGATGTCCCCACCCCCCGCAAAATGTAAATACTGTATAAATTGAGAAGGAATACATATTTTGTTTTGTCCAGAACTTCACCATTTCTGGAAATCACCAGTTCAAATCACCAACAGTAACAGAAATCATGGTGTTCGAACCGCCGATGATACCTCTGTATCAGTCCACATTTTTAGCTACTGCATTTGTATAGATCACTTAGAAATCACCCAGTCTACTGTGTCTTTGTTGTGGTCAGGCCCTAGCATTTATATGTGGAAAAGTATGCCATTTTATTAGACATTACTTTCTATTTCTTCTTTGTATCCACTTAAGGCCATACATTGATATTTTAAAAACTTGTATGTGTACATGAATTGCTACTATGCATTTCATTTTAAGAAGGACTACGGAAAGTTATAAAATACTTGTTATAAAGGGGGTTTGAGGGCTGACTAGGTTGAGCATAACTACTCTAACTCACCCAAGCTTACTTCACTTTCTGATTGAGGCAGATGTCCTTAAAATAATGGAATCCAATAATGTCAACTAACCATAAACTACTTACTTTATAAGACAAACTGTTACAAGCCCTGTATTTAACAGTAAGGACTGCAGTCCAATTGGGGTTTCAATTGTGCATGATTTCACCACTTACCAACACTGTGACCTTGGGCAAGTTTCTTACCCTCTCCTCCTTAGTTTCTCCTTATGTAAAAATGGGCATTACATTTCATAGGTTATTTGGTTGTTCTAATGGAAATAACCTATGTGATTACATATTCAATAATAAACATAAATTGCTCGTATCATTCGCCTTATAGAAAAAATCTGAAACTAAGAGACCAAAGGTCTGTCAAAGACAAAAGATATTAACTCAACGGGGACAGAGATTTGCATGTTTTGTTCATTGCTGTATCCCCAGCTGGCACATAGTAGGCAACAAATATTTATTGAATAAATGAATGCATTACAGAACTCTGATGAGAATGTAAGCAACAGAAAACCACTAAGGATATAATTATCACCTATTCTAAACTGTTTTCTTACCTGTAAGAATCCGGGTAACAAGTCTGCAAAATGTTTGAACAGGGCAACATTATGTTCGTTTGCAAGTATAAATGCAGCGGTAGCTCTAGCAGATAATGTCCTGATCTAAAATGAAAAGAGTAAAAATGCCAAACACGAGAAATTCTTAATAGATGCAAGTTCAAGTTTTCTTACTCAAGATGAAAATTTTCTTTATCAGTAAAACTAGTAGTTATATTTTAAAGTATAAAAGCAAAGACGATCTCCAAACACATAGATTTCTTTCACAAGTTAGGTGCTATATTAAATTAGGTGTTAATATTAACGGAATTGAAATTATTTACCGATGGATGTTCCTGATCTTGCATACACTGAACTAACATCCGTTTGATGACGTCTAAATAGTGCTGCTGTTGATTTCCAAAAATTCCAGGAAAGTTCCTGAAAAAATGATCCAAGGCATGCTTTAAAAACCACATTATAGGGGCTTCCCTGGTGGCGCAGTGGTTAAGAATCCACCTGCCAGTGCAGGGGACATGGGTTCGAGCCCTGGTCCGGTAAGATCCCACATGCCGCGGAGCAACTAAGCCTGTGCGCCACAACTACTGAGCCTGTGCTCTAGAGCCTGCGAGCCACAACTACTGAAGCCCACTTGCCTAGAGCCTGTGCTCTGCAACAAGAGAAGCCACTGCAATGAGAAGCCCGCACACCGCAACAAAGAGTAGCCCCCGCTCGCCACAACTAGAGAAAGTTCGTGCACAGCAATGAAGACCAAACGCAGCCAAAAATAAAATAAATTTATTAAAAAAAAAACTACATTATACATCTAATTACGTGTCTAACTGACTTAAAAGTTTACATTAATCCTTAAGGCTGGACTTCATCTACCCATTTTCCAAGCAATCCTATTTTGGGGTCAGGTGAACAGAAAACAAACACAGTGGAATCAGACTGGGAGTAGAGGCGACCCAGGTGCACACCCATCCCAGCTCTCTGCTTTATCCTTATCACTGTCTCAGGGGGAAGCTGACCTGAAGTGCAGGATGGGACAAGAGCAAGCACAGGGGTTCAGGTGGTAACTGTAATGACCATGCTCACAATCAACTCCCAGCCTTGGTGATCCAGGCAGTCCAAGTTCTGCTCTACTTTAAAGGTGGTAAATAATTAAACTGAATACTTTTACTTAATTCTCCAATTTGGACTACTGATATAAAGATACACTTGACAACTAAAATAGAAAATGGTGTAATATCTAGTCTTAAGGTAGATCTCAAAAAAAATGTATATGGTCTTGATAAGTTATAAATTCAACTGTATATTTTAAATGCAGTAGAACTGTACAGTAGGCCAAACTTTTTAAAATGCAGTTAATCATTTAATTCTAAACTTAGATCATTTACTTATAAATGAGGTTATTAAAATATTATGTTTTTCTAAAGCTTGGTCACAGAAGACCCAGAAGACAGTGGGGATTCACCAGCATTCTTTCTCTGCTTCCAGATGCCATTATTAAAGTGGCTTTCTAAAAGCTACAGCTGGTACTGTGTCAATCTCCTAAGGAAGAAACTGTCCCAGAAATTTTTTCAGAATCATAAAAGACAAAGGAAAGAAATAAAATTGCAGAGAATCCCCGTATACAAAAAAGGATCATAATGGAAAACGAAAAGCTTTGTTCTTTTCAATTTTGCTTCCAACACAAATACAAAGCTTATCTAAAGGCATTATTTAAGGCTAAAAAGTTAAGCTAGACTAAAATAATCAATTGAAATGTGCTTTGGGCACTCATAACATTAAATTTCCCCCCCAAATTAGATCAATGTGTATACCAGAAAATATGAAGGGCAGCTTCCCGCAGTCCCACATTTTGAGAGCTGACTGAATCAAAAAGGAACTTCAGACCTTCAGGCCATTGGTTGTTGCCATCCTCATCTAAAAGGAAAGAAATCCAGGCATAACCTGTGTAAATCAAAACTTCAAAATATCAAGAGTGAATCCTTTCATTTCGTAAGGCTCATTCAAAATATGTGGCTGTAGAAAATGTCACCCGTTCTGTTTTTACAAAAATTCCAATAAAATCAAGTCCTTCCACCATAAACTGGCATTATAAGCTAGTAAAAGCAATTGTGTGCATCTGGGTTACATAAGCACAGACCATCAGCAGTGGTTATTTCTCAGGAGTGGGATCTGGAGAAAAGGAAGCACACTTTTGACTACTGGACTGGTTGAATCTTTCATACGTACTATTTGTTATTAAAGAGTTTAAAAAGCAGGCAAAGCCAATATTTGGTAACAAGTCTTAAAACCAAAATATTAATTACTTGCAAACTGGAGAATGGGAATGGGAATCCCAGAGCTGTGCTCACACTGTGCAGTTTTAAGTACTATAGGATGTTATCAATGTGTTTGTGTTTTAACAAGATTTTAAAATATAGATTTTTGTGATACTTTGTGACAAAAATGAACCACCACAAAATTCTACTGTACAAGTTAAGAGACTCACTGGTTTTACTGTCACAAAGAACTTAAGAGTTATAGAAAATACAGATGAGTTATGCATTAAAAAAAAAAAAAATTTCCCCCCCATTTGCTGAACTTCTCTGAAGTGGGTAGTGTGCTGACAAAAAAATTTATGGAGAGAGCACTTTGAAACATTCTGGAAATGCTTCCATTATTAAGTGATTTTGAGTTAGAAATGATGTAATCTATAAAAATTCCTATCTGCACACTTAAAAAACTTGAAAATAGAACTTCCCTATTTAAAAAAATTCAAGTTTCTGTGGGTTTAGAACTTACTTAAAATATAAAAATTTAATGTTTCCTATTAGTTTTTAGGAATTTGTTGTATCAGTAAGTTGAATTGAACATCTGCATTACTAGTAGTGGAGATTAAAAAATTGTGTCATAATTTACTAAGCACAACTAGCAAAATTCTCCCAGTTAGCCTTATCTCAGTGAGGTATTCTTTTCAACCTTTAAAAATGCCACTTAAATGAACCAAGTTTAAAATCACATGTATGAATCTGTGAAAAAAAATAACACAGCATATCCAATTATATCATTAATGTTTTTAGTGAGACCAAAAAGAGTTCTGGCTGCAGATAAAATGCATTTTTAGGTGTGTTCATTTACCTTATCCTCTAAAAATATTTCTGGGTATTTAATAATGAACTATAGTAGTATAATAAGCATATGTGCTTAATTCATAAACACAACTTTAACAGCAAAAAACCACCTGGAGGGCTTCCCTGGTGGCGCAGTGGTTGAGAGTCCGCCTGCCGATGCAGGGGACACGGGTTCATGCCCCGGTCCGGGAAGATCCCACATGCCGCGGAGCGGCTGGGCCCGTGAGCCATGGCCGCTAAGCCTGCGCGTCCAGAGCCTGTACTCCACAACGGGAGAGGCCACAACAGTGAGAGGCCCGCATACCGCAAAAAAAAAAAAAAAAAAAAAAACCTGCCTGGAGTCCACTGAATTCTATTTCTACTGGCAGGTTTATAAGTTAAACTATGCTTTCAAAACTACAGATTAGGGGAAAATAAAACTAGAAAATTATTTCTCCACACAGAGAAATAGTTTTGAAGATCAATAGGTAAGTATTAATTACATCTGCATTTCACAAACATCTGTAATTTTTGGCTTTAAATGCAGAATCCATAATCACTCTCATTTCGAACAGAATAAATGATACTCAAGTACTTGTGAGTCTTCCTCCAAGATTCCACTTAAAAAAAAAATAGGGCTTCCCTGGTGGCTCAGTGGTTGAGAGTCCGCCTGCCGATGCAGGGGACATGGGTTCATGCCCCGGTCCAGGAGGTTCCCACATGCCGCGGAGCAGCTGGGCCCGTGGGCCATGGTCGCTGGGCCTGCGCGTCCGGAGCCTGTGCTCCGCAACGGGGGAGGCCACAACAGTGAGAGGCCCGCATACCGCAAAAAAAAAAAAAAAAAAAAGATATATGTACTCATTTTGTTCAATAACATAATGATAAACGTATTTGCACACATACCTATCAAATTCCTGGCCAGCTCTGCAGCAATATCACAAATTTTTTTCCTCATGCTAGACTGTGTTTCCATTTGAATAATCATTAGTAGTTCACTCTTGATGGCAGTCTGAACATCAGTGGGAAGAGTTGGATAGACTTCATCAAATGCAGAGGACAAAAGACGTCTTAGGAGAACGGCAGCCATTTGTCTAGCCTATAAATAGGTAACATTGTTAATAACTTGGTGTCTTACTGGAGAAAAAATTTCCAACAAGCTACATTCACTCTGCCATTGATGTACTTTACTATTCTAGTTTTACAATTCATTTCAAAAGTATTTTGTTAAGAGTTTTAAAACAAATAATAGGTAAAATACATAAAAATCTTCCTAATCACATCAGTCTACTGTACAGAAAATGCCACACAAAAGCTATTTGTTTAGAGCTGAGGAAAAGCCTTGAACATATTAGATCTTGAATAGGAACACATATCTTAGCAATGACAAACCTGTCTTTAATTCTTATTTTAAATATATTCTTTGGAGAAAAACAAATCTTAATATAAATCGCAAACCCTATAAAATGCTCTTTTCTTACTTCCCCATCTGGCTCTCATTCTAGTGAATAAAGTACCTTTCCTACTTAATCTTATGCTCCCAGCCTGGCCAATCTTACTGTATCATCGCCCTTTCATTAGCCTCTTAGATAAAGCGCTATCAAATCCATTTATCTGGGACTTCCCTGGTGGCGCAGTGGTTAAGAATCCTCCTGCCAATGCAGGGGACACGTGTTCGAGCCCTGGTCCAGGAAGATCCCACATGCCGTGGAGCAACTAAGCCCATGCGCCACAACCACTGAGCCTGTGCTCTAGAGCCTGTGAGCCACAACTACTGAAGTCCGTGTACCTAGAGCCTGTGCTCCACAACAAGAGAAGCCACTGCAATAAGCCCACGGACCACAACGAAGAGTAGCTCCCGCTCGCCACAACTAGAGAAAGCCCGTGCACAGCAACAAAGACCCAACGCAGCCAAAAATAAATTAATTTAAAAAATCCATTTATCTTTATACTTCATTCATGCAAACAAACATCACAAGTTCCCCATATCTAAAAAGCCCTAATCTCAATGTGTATATTCTTATCCCATTTTCAGATTTGTAAAATGTATTTAAATTTGGCACTTTCTGTGTAACATTCATTCAGAGTATCAAAAGAAAAGCTGAGACAAATGCCATTCTAAAATTTTATCATAAAAAGTCAATAAACCATTGAAAATATTAAACCCGATTTTTCATGTTCTTTTTTTCTGGACTGCAGGTACTCATTATCACTATAATTACTTTGAGACTATGACCAACAACAACAAAAAGAATTAAACCATACAAATAAAATTTGCCATTTTTTTCCCTCCATTTACTTCTCACTGAGAAATCTTATTTGAATCACTTCTGGCTGATAGCAAACTTCTTAAAAATTTTAATTTATGCTCTACAAAGGATTCAGAGAGGTTAAACAGTGGTTAAAATTGGTGCAATTCTTCTCACACATACACTGAATCATGAAGATGCTGAGGCTAGTTCATAATCATCTAATTCCTAAGTCAAAGCAGGATCTAAATAGGGTTCAAAATAGGCTTTTAGAAATAAAATTCAATAATTTTCACATTATTCTTGGCTTTAAAACTTGTTTTGCAGCTAACCTGCATCAATCTTCAAGAATTAAAATAGCCAACTATTTTAGAGATTTAAGTTACTTCTATGTTTATCCTCATATTTGACGTTTATTTTGAATTAAAGAAAAACAGTATGTTACAAAGGTGAAGAAGTGCCTTTTGTCACCTGTTTTAAAAAAAACTAGGGCACTTTATTATAGTGTTTTCTAAGTGTTATCAGAAAACACTAAATTGCCAGTTTAAACCGACTAAAAGAAGGCAGGTGTAACATTATATAGGATTTAGTGTGACTTCATTTCCATCATGTGTTAATATAAGCATTTTACATATAGTGTGACTGTTAGCAATGAAGTCTCACTTTACAAATTCTAATGCAATGTTTTGTAGGTGGAGTAAGTTTTCTACACTTGGGTATTTTGATGCCTTTTCCATAAGAGAGGATTTTCAATTAACATTAACTATATACAAGGATATTACTTTTGAGAAAAAGCAGCTAAATGCAGAGAAGCAGTAACAAACTATATATTTGAATTTAGTATAGTAATTTGCTGAAAACCATGATTTTTAAAGGATTGTAACAAAGTGTGTCTTTGTCCTTACACATCTGTAGCACGTTTTCTTCACCACCCAGAAATAGCTATATGCATAAAAGTTTTAAAGACAAAAAGTATTTTTTCATTTGGCAATACATTAAAACACTGAATGAATTCAATTTCCTCCTCTAGAATGAATTGTTCCAAGGAAGAAAAATTTTTATAGTTACCAAAAAATTAACTTACATTTAATAATTTTTATGTAATCATCTTATATGGAAAAAAAGAAATTCTCATTTTTAATACAGAGTATTTCAAAAAAATTGTAACTCCAAAGTAGCTTTTAGCAAAGAATTAAGTTCAGAGTTCTGGTAATATCTATGCAGTAAACAACAGTTCTCATTACCCACTCTGACGACTGTTTGTAAGAAAGTAACATTCAAAGAATTAAAGTAGTACCTCCTCAGCAGCTGTTGTATTTCTGATGGCTTGTAAAAGGAATGTGATCTTCGACTGGCCTGGGATATTCTCATAGGTTTCCTACATGAAAAAGAAAAACAGTAAAGGTTAGAATATCATGTTAGAAAATGTCCTGAGTACACCATTAATAGAACTGAAAGGAAGAGCAGGAAAGATCCATGCATGGGGAGTCAAACAACCTAGGTATGGTGTGAAAGTTTTCTCCTGTGAAAAGAACATACTTTAGACAAGTCAGGAAAGAGGATGCTGAAGAAGTTACTTACCAAGTTCCTTTCCACCTTTGTCTCTTAACTAGACTTTTCTAATGTATGTGCACATTTTCTTACCTTAGGCTCTTCTGTGATTAACAGAACTCAAGGCCTAAGAGAACCAAAAACTTGACCAGCGTTGAGCTACCATGCTGTGAAGTGCTCACTCAATATCCTCTTACATCATGGAAACTGCTTATCTTGTCAACATTTTTTAGACCAAATGATGTAGAATTGGTTCAAGTTACTACTTAACAACCACCAGAGAAATACCCTCAGATGAAGCAAGTCAGAGAAAGGGCAAATATTCAACTTCTTTATGCTACATTTTCTTTCAAGCAAAGATTATACCGAAACCATATTATATACGTAAACAAATGAATATGGTCAGGAGAAAGTTGGCCAGGAAACTTAATATCATTTCAATAAATCTAGACATCTAGGTTTTGTGACTCAGGACACTTCTTTCCTTCTCCAATAATAACGTAAAATGAGAGCAAATTGTTTAACAGTAAAAAAAATTGACGCCAATTAAAAGGTAGATAGAGCGGATCCAAAAATAAGCCCGAAGTATATGATGTCTACAAAAGTAAACTCAAGTGTAGATTCACGTGCATGCATACAATTTCTAACGTCAGTCTTTTAAGGTGGAAAAGTAATCATTATTTTAAGTACACTTGGAATTGTTTTCCAAGAAGCCTCTTAGTAAATATTCTATTCTCATCTATCCACTTGAAGGTTAATAATGTAGATAACATGTTAATTTCTCAGCCGTCTAAATTCAAAGAGCTTGTCTGCTCTGCTACCATCCTCTATAATCTACCTAGTTTCCCTCTAGACAGAGGTGATGAGGACAAGGAAAGGACAACTGTGCTTCTCAGAATCCCTATCTCCCATTTACCTAGTGCTCCGTGGTATCCCTGGGATACTGACAGATAAGAAAATAAAGGCTCAGAAGTTAAATGACTTGCTCAAGGTCACAGACAATAAATAGTAGAAAGAATTCTGTTCTTCCGAGGCCAGCTGTACCCCAAATCTCCCTGACACTGAATGCTCTCTCTGGGTTTCACCTCTGGGGCCTGACTCCACTAAACAACCAGTTCTATTTAGGCAGCGCTATACAGTTTTCAAACTTCTCAAACATATCTGAATCTGAGGAAGAACACATTTTGGGGAAAGGACAATTCAAAATCTTCTGATGACCTCAAGTTCCCCTCTAGTACATAAGCACACAGGAACATAATGCTGAAAACTGTGACAAAAAGTTTTCACAGCTGAGAAGATGGTCTGAATTTACTTATCCAGAAATAATAATTTATGTAAAGATACCTACAAGATGATTGCAAAAATGGTTGTACCTTGAGATTTTTCACTTAATCTTTATCAAAGCAACTCAAAAACCAGCAGTTTTTTTTCATTTAAACAAAGTCTCTTACAGTATAATAAAAATGTCTTTTTATTCCTTGTAGCTTAGCCCCTAATGCCCTGTAGATGCTATATATGTTTAACACTTAAATTTCCAGTGGTCTAAATCAAGTTTTGGGGATAAAAAACTCTTCACTAAGATACCAGTCTCAGAAAACTTGTTATAAAGAGTAAGTCAAATAGTAAACTCTATTCCACAACAAATTAAAAGTCAATGGAAGGAGAGTTTAGTATGACATCTGACTCCTGAGAGGGTTCTCCCCATTTGATATGTCCCAGCATGGCAATCCAGATCTAGTATTACATTTACACCACGACACTAGTCAAGGATAAAGTCTGGCAAAAAGAACACAGCCATTAAGTCAAAAGAACAACTTTCTCTTAGCCTAAATAGACTGAGTTCCACAAAGACAGAGATGGTATCTCTTCCTCATGGTATTTCCAGCACCTGGCACACTAGAGTACAGCAAATGCAAAGAATTTTTCTAAGAATATTCCTAGCTCTAGCCCAGGCAGGTTCAATGAATGCTACCAGTGTTATTGCAAATAAAAGTTCATTCCGTTTGATACCACCATACACAATCCCACAATGGAAAGCAGAGTTCACCCCCCAGCCCCAGAAAGGAAAAATGCCAAAATACACTCATCTCACTCATTCCATAAATATTTATGGCAAGCCTCCATGTATATGGAAATGTAAAGATGGGACAAACAACTTTTACCTAGGAAACACCCTGGTTCCTCAAAAATCAGGTAAAATTTTCAATACATTGACCTCTTTCAATTCAAATCTCATTAATGAAGTGCTGTACTACAATCAATGAGGAACAAGTCAATGGAAAAAACTGGGAATATAAAATCCATGCACGTGATTAGTGATTACTCAAGTTTATGTCATATAGAAATGTCTAGTCATGAATGCCATGGACATTCAACTCTGGAATACCTGTCAATTATCAACGTATTCATGTTAATTATTAAATTTTTAAGACTTACGGGCATTTAAATCATTTCTTCAAATACCAGAAAAAATTTTTTTTTCTTTTTTTGTGGTACGTGGGCCTCTCACCGTTGCGGCCCCTCCCATGGAGGAGCACAGGCTCCGGACGGACACGCAGGCTCAGCGGCCCTGGTTCACGGGCCCAGCCGCTCTGCGGCATGTGGGATCTTCCCGGACCTGGGCACGAACCCGTGTCCCCTGCATCGGCAGGCGGACTCTCAACCACTGAGCCACCAGGGGCGCCTCATTTTTTTTTGTAAAGTTAAAGAGAAAAATCCTTTAAGATTTAATAGAAATAAAATATAAAGCCTACCAAATGGTTTATACAATGGAAAAAGTTTTATAACTTTTTCAAGTTTTGAAGTCATTCAATGATTTCAACAATATATAACAATAAGTCTTTTACTGTACCTGACTTCATATTTGAATATAAAACAAGTCACCTTAGTCAACAGTTTGGTATTTATGTGTCAACTAAGTATTTTTATTTTGACTGAGTAAATTACAAAGATATTTACTGAGCCCTTGCCAATTCTTTACTTCAAAAAACAATTCTGTATTTGCTATATCAGACTGTAATACTCAATTTTATTTAGTTTGATCACTTATAAAGGGCTCATTTCGTACGGCAAAAGGGAAAAATGTGGTATTAAGGTATTGTTATGTGCGGCCATTTCTTTTTCAAACATTTTGCTTTCCTGAGAAGCTCTATTTACAGGCCAGATTAGTACTATATTACATGGTGCTAGGGAGCTTCCCCTCAAACATTTACCTTTTTTTCTGTCAAATTAAGAAAATTCTATATTATAGTACTTAGTTTACATATTAATACAGTCCCAGGATATACAATGAAAGTAAAAATATAGTAACTGAATGTTTTCACTCAGAATAAAAAGACTAACAGTACTTATTTTCAATTGTTCTTTATGAGAAAATGTGCTGAATGCTGCTAACCATCCCCAAATTGATGGGAGTGATAAAAGATTTACAACAGGCACCAACCGGAATTCAAGCTAAACCAGACATTGGTATTTAGTTCAATAGAAGAGAGATTCCCCACTAGGCTTGACAATAGAGACTTAAGCAACTGGAGGGAAGAGGGAGAATTAAACTAGCTTACTAATTACAATGCTGTTCTGCTTTGTAACACATGGAAATTTCTATCATGGGTTGGGATTAAGAACTTATTTTGGTGAAAAATTACCTCTAGAGTTAGCAGAAAGCATTAAAATGTTTTTATAGGCTCATCACATCCCTCTGATAGCAGTGAAAACTGATGCAACTAATAAATACACATCACTTCTAAGTACAAATATTTTATAGGCTCATCACATCCCTCTGATAGCAGTGCAAGCTGATGCAACTAAAAATGCACATCACTTCTAAGGTAAGGACAAATACAACTTTTAAATATTCTACAAATAAACCTGTTAAAGTCTGAAAAGATAATATACATGTACTCCAATGTACAGAATTATTTTTACGAGCAGGACAATGGAAACCTCAACATCCATTCATAGGTGGTTGGTTGAGCATCCATTGCTGCTTTAAAAAAAAACCCTCTTATGTGGCAATTGAAATATACTGAGTGAAAATTCCAAGTCTGCACAACAGGATGCGTACTATAAGCCCATTCATGTAAAAAAAAATCAACGTATACATACACGCCTATAAGGATATTTGCAAGGAAGATTCACAAGACACTTAAAAGTGGTTACCTTTGGGGAATGGCATAAAAAAACTATTTGCAGGGAACTCCCCGGCAGTCCAGTGGTTAGGACTCAGCACTTTCACTGCCATGGCCGGGGTTCAATCCCTGGCTGGGGAACTAAGATCCCACAAGCCGCGCTGCGCAGCCAAAAAGAAACCCAAACTATTTGCAGTTTGAACTTTTACCCTGAATGTGTATAAGAAATGAATTGAAAGTCATTAGGATAAAGTTAATAGTTGTTTAAAGCGCTTTTCATTCAGAACTGAACTTCCAGTGTATTTACTTCACGGATCATAAAACCACTAAGCATAAGCAGCAGACCCTCCATCTATTTAAAGTAAGAATGATGTTGTGATTTTAAAAATAACTATAAAAGATCGTGAATCTAGAAGAGGATTTGTCCCCCAATTTCATTACCTATGTACCAAATAAATTTTTGATCCGTAAGAGTATCTGGCTGAACATCCTTCACTGACTCTTATAAAAAATCTTCAATCACATGGTTGCAAAGAACTCCATATATAATCAACTTTGAGGATAGGGTCTGATAACGCACTTTACAGGAACTGGAAAATTTCTGCCCTTCCCTTGAAGTGTCTCAAATCGCATCTCAGGGCTTAGTATAACAACAGTCTTCTACAGAACCAAGTGTGCCTTACAGCTACACTGGTAAATGAACTTGCAGAGACATTTGAAATACTGTCTCTTGAAACTTTATCTACAGCTCCACATTTTGGAGGTCAGGAGCCAGAGGTTGTTAAAAAAAAAAAAAAGAGAGAGATTCAGGCTAGATTTAGTGAAATTAAAGGCTTAAATATATGGCATTGGCCCAGTTAGACAACGGAAGTCCCAGAACATCCCATTTATGAGACCACAAATCTCTAGAGATCAAACAAAATGTATCCGAAGGATGGGCAAACTAACGGTGCAAGCTGCTTAGAAAGAAATCCTAACGGCAACTTCACAAAACTGGGGGCGGAGGGGGGGAGGGAAATCCGGCTTCTGATGTTAGGAACCAGAACGAGAAAGAGGACTAAATGTAAACAGGTGGAAAGAAGGCGAGAAGGCAAGGCACATTTCAATAGGAAGGGATGGGGAAGCGAGGGGCAGACAGTGTTAAGAGTGAGGGGCAGGAGAGAAGCAGGGGTGACGGGTCAGGGAGCAGCCAGGGTCTGGGGGACCACAGCGCTGGGCAGGGTGGGACCGCAGCTGGAAGGCCGGGGGAGGCGCCCAGAGGGATAAAGCGGGAAAGGGGCGAAGGGAGCCCCGGGGCCCGCCCCACACCCCACACCCCACACCCCACCCCGCCGCCCGGCTTCCCCATCTGGGCGGGGGCAGCTTGTCAGCAGCGGCCGCACGTGTGCGCGAGCGGCGACGGGGAGGCAACTGGCGCCGCGGCTGCAAGGGCCGGAAGGGCCCGGGGGGCACCGCTGGGAGCCGACGGCCGACTCACACGTGGGCTGCGCGGCCGCCGCCCGCCCGGCCCGGCCTGCGCCGCCGCGGCTGAGCGGCCAAGGCCCAGCGGGCGGCGTCGCGGGAAGGATCGGCGCGCCGGCCGGGGCGCGGAGTCGGGGGCCGGGGGGGGCGAGCTCGGTTACCTCTGCCTGTTTCCGGACCACATTGTCGGGGCTGAGCAGGTTTCCCAGGAGTAGGTAGAACTGTTGCTGCTCCGCCGCGCCGGCCGCCATTGCGCTAGGCGTGAGAAAGAGAAGGAGGGAGGGGAGACAGGAGCCGTGAGGCGCGCTGGCGGGCCGGCGGGAGGGGCGGGGGCGGGCCCAGCGCGAGGACCGGCACCAGCAGCTACACGGGGCTGGGGGGCCGGGCGGGAAAGGGCGGGGCAAAGGGGAAAGGGGAGGACAGGGCGGGGCCTCGCGACCCCTCACCCCACCGGGGCCGCCAGCGCCGGTGCCCCATTGGCCCTGGTTGCGAGGGGCGGGGCCGAGACCGTCTGCTCGCGGGCCGAGCCGATTGGCCACGCACCCTGCAGTGCCGTCACTGGCGGGGCGCGACCGACCGCCCGGCTTGGCGCGGGCGGTGGCGGGGCGGGGACGTGGTGGCTCCTGTGGCCGCGGCTTGCGTCGCGGGGAAAGCGGGAGGAGCCGGCTGGCGGGCCTGGCGGCGGTGAGGGGCGTGAGGCCCGGCTGGGGAGGAGGGGCCAGCTCCGGAGCGCGGGAGATTTCGGCGCCGCGGGCTGGCAAGTCTCCTCCCCTGCTGCCCGGCAGCCCCTCCCTGCGACCCGAGGAGCGGCCCCAGCCCCAGTCCCCCGGCCCCTGGAGCCCTAGACCCCCCACCTCAGAGTGGATTTCACTCCCAGCTCCAGAGATCCCTCCATCAGTCAGACCCTCCGACCTCCCCAAGGGCTATGCCTCAGGCCGCCCCTTCCTCCCACCAGGCTCACCAGTGACTCACCCGGAAGAGGGGTTACTCAGGCCCAGGCCCCCCCGCCAGGCCTACCCACTCCCAGCCCGCTGTCGTCCTCAGTGGCCACGTAGCACACTTGCCTCCCCCTCTTCCCACCCCAGGATCCTAGACTATTCCTTTGAATTCCTTGTTTTGGGGTCCCATTCTTTCAATGATAGGGGAAAGTTAAGACCCCCCCGCCTTTCCTAAAGAAACACAGGCTTGTAGGGTTGATTTCTCAATAAATGTTTGATTCACATCCGTCCTTAGGGGCTCAGAGACCTCATTTCAACTGAAGTAGACTAATGCATAGATAATACCCCAATCTGCCTTTTCTGGAGCTGCCAAAGGCTGAGGGAGCAGTAGTGTTCCAATCAAAGGGCACTTCTCTTGAGCCCCTACTATGTCCAATGCATTGGGTTAAGGTTGACGGTGGAGAAAATAACACAATTCATTTCTGCCTCAAAAAGACAGTTTCTAGTGAGAAGTTTCCGCTCTGAGTGCGATAGAGACTACTACACTTCCGGCCGCTCATAGTATTTAACTTAGGGAATTCAATTTCCTGTTGACTATTCTGTTGAGGTTCTGGTCTTTGAAGGTCCACTTAAAACGTTTGCTTTTGAATGAATGATAAACCTTGCCTGTACGTTAGAATCCAGGCCACTGTGTCCAGAATCCCTGGGATCCACATGAAATTGTGATTGCCAGCCAAGGTATTGTAAAGGATTCTAACTGATTCGTGGAAAAAACTCCCTTAGAAAGTTTTATCTGTGACAGTGATAGGGTTCTCTATAAGAGGTCTGCCGACCTAGCTTGGTAGATTTGATGTTTCTTAGATGTGACAATTTGTCATTCTTATAATACATTTCTTCAAAGACAGACCATTATGTACATTAATTTGGGGTAGATTTTGGTTTTTTTGTTTGTTTTGTTTTTTTGCAGTTGGCATGTCTGGAGTTTGAGGAGGCTTTATTACCTCACCCAAGGTTATTAAGATTTGGGGGATTACATACTAAAACACCCATTTTAGTGACTAGTTACCAGTGAAGTAAGATGAGTTGCCTACACACTTGCTCAGAGGATGGCCTGATCTAACACCTGTTGTAATATGTGTTTTTATAGGCAATGACTGTGTAGATTACATATATTTGTTAAATAATTCTTAAATAATAGAAATTCTGACATAATTCTATGGATTTGTCTAAATAGGAAGCTTGTTTTTTGATGAGGCAAAAAAGCATAAAATTATTTCAGGCTAGAGACAAAACAAGTTAGTATTAGTGGTGACATCAACTGCTAGAATATGCAGTGACAGCCCATCCTTATTTTAATATTGTAAGCATCTAATCAAAAGGGAAGGAGGAGATTTTTAAGGGTAATGAATAAAGAGATTCCCTAATGGGAGAAATTCCTATAAACTTGGGGTGGATAACAGACATCCTGACAATTGAGACCAGTTTTGGTATCCAGAAAACCTATTAGGTGGGAACTGTCCTTTCAGCAGCAGGCCTGCCTGCCATTTTTGGAGAGTCTGTAATGCTCAGCCTTCTCGGAATTTATTGCACTTGAAACTGATTTCCCATGGAGAGAGTCCTGTTTGTTTTATGAGTGTTCTCTTCCCAAAAGAAAATAGCTCAGATATTGTATAAAGGCAGTTCACAAGAATAGACATTTATTTCCAAAGCAGATTAGATGGTATAAGGTAAAGAACCTTGAACTTGGGTTGAATGGATTTGGGTCTTTAGTTTCTTACTAGTTATGTGAACTTGAGTAGGCACTTAATGTCTTTAAAGCTCAATTTCTCATCTATAAGATGGAATAATAATGGTTGTTAAGGTATGATATTACTAGTCACGAAAGTTCTAACATCAAATTATAATTGGAAATGAAATGGAGGCGCAGAAAACTTTTTAATCCTGCTCACTCCCGATTAGCTGCCTTTGCTTTGGGCGGATTAACTGGGAAAACAGCCAGCTCTTGATGCCTTTCTCTTTAGCTTATGAGACCTCTATTAAGTTCTGGAGGTATATTTGCTAGGTTACAACTCCCTGTACAAAAGGGTGAGG
This sequence comes from Pseudorca crassidens, assembly GCF_039906515.1. Taxonomy (NCBI): domain Eukaryota; kingdom Metazoa; phylum Chordata; class Mammalia; order Artiodactyla; family Delphinidae; genus Pseudorca; species Pseudorca crassidens. Next base: position 13,207,464 of record NC_090313.1, read on the forward strand.
TTGGAAAAATGGAAAACTGCAAGTTTCTCTCAACTGGGACCTGAAATCTAGGTAGTTTAGGATATTTGAAGTTTGTTACAAGGCACTGCACTGTCTGTTTGATCATGATATAATACTACAGGAGGCAAGACTCCTTAATGAGAGAGCATCAGAATCCTCTCTGGCTACTGCTCTTGGCTTTATGGGCTTCCATGTTGATGGGCATGTTCTAGAAATGGGAGGAGGCTGGAGAAATCAGGCCTATAAAACTTCTGTGAAAGCTTCTCTCAGCTGTGGTAGAATTTGGTCTTGCCTGTCATTTCTGGTTTATCGGGTGCTGAATGTAAATAAAGTAAGATTCTCCCAAATGAACACTCTGTAATTTTTTTTAAGTTGCTCCAGGACTCCAAAGAACTACAGTTACTTGTCCTGGTAGTTGTGAGCACATGTACTTTCTGTATCACTACTTATTATGAGGGTCAGTTTACATGGTATAAATGAAAGTATTATAATCTGTAACTGTACACAGATTTAAGGTGATGGTGTTATTTACAGATGTTTGTATTAATAGTTAACATGGTACAAAGAAAAAAGGTTGGCTTTGTTTCCTCATCTGTAAAATGGGAATAATACTTCTTCATAGGAGTGCTGTAAAAGGATAGTATTTGTAAATGCACATAGCATGGTGTCTGCATAGTAGTTACTCGGTAATTGTCAGCTATTATTAGTTAGATGGATTTGGGTGCTAAATAACAAATAGACCTTAAATAAGTAATTACTCTTAAAGCTACATGTGATATAAATGTGTAATCACAGTTGTGTGTGTATAAAATATAGATGTATATTTTCTATTAGTCTTTCAATTATGCAGAATAAAATAGTATGTGGATGGATTAAAGAATAGTTAATAGACACTGGGCTGATAAAGAAGATTTCTCTTTCCCGTACTGATGTTATCAGTTGCCTAGACAAGAGCCAGCAAAAAAGATGAGAACTGTTGAAAAGTTGTTTACTGAAAATAAAAAAGCTGAACAGTTCACATTTCTTCAGCTGCTTTTTATCAAAATGTTCAAGCCCCTCTCTGGAGCAGTGAGTTTCAGTCAGAGCATGCCAGCCAGGGGTGAGTGAAACCGTATTCCCAAGGGCACTGCACATAATAGGCCCTCAGCAAATTGCTGAATGGAACACAGGCAGGGGAAATTTGGCCTCTGTTCCTTTTGCTCGCTCTCTCATAGTTTTACATACGAAATTCACCGCATGTCTGCGGGTGGTTGGATTCATTTTAGGGAGGCAGTAGAATTTGGAGGCCAGGCTCACAGGCTCCAGAGCCAGCCAGCATGAGAGTTCAAATAATGGCTTCACAACGTACATGCTGCTTGATCTTGCCTAAGTTAATTAACTTTTCTTAGCCCCAGTTTCATCTTCTATGAAACAGAGATAACAGGAGTACCTTTCACCATGTTTTAAAATACCTGGCATAGAGCCTGGCATAGAGCAAACGCTTAATAAATGCTGGCTGTCATTACTGATGCAGATTGGAACCTCCAAAATTTGTAAATTTAATGCTGATTGCACATCTACCTGTTTATTACGTTTTTATACTCGTATTATATAAGCAATGCATAATAATTGCGGTTAAGAAAAAATTTTGGGGTTTGACTTGATCAGCACAGAGGATTTCAAGGCCATTTTCAGCTTTAAATACTACAGTTGCACTGTCCAATGTGGCAGCCACTAGCCATTATGGCTATTGATCATTTGAAATGTGGCTAGTTTGCATTAAGGTGTGCTTTAAGTGTAAATTTCAAAGACAGTAGGAAATTAAGAATCATAATTTTATATTGGTCACATGTAGAAATGATATTATATTAGGTTAAATAAAATATATTATTATATTTACTAATAAGCTATCATTATTAACTATATTAATAAATTTGACTATTTTCTCTTTTTAATATATGGCTACTAGAAACTTTAAAATTTACGTATGTGATTTGCATTTGTAGTTCACATTATATTTTTATTGGACTGTGCTTTCCTAGAGAATAAAATAACCAACTAGCTAAACATAGGTGTCCTGAATACCTTTTTCATTTAGATTTAGGAAGTGACTTGTCACCAAGTGAAAATCAGTTACCTTATAGGGCTTTCTGTTGCTTCCAGTTTTCCGAGTTGAGTCTCAGGGATTTGAAGACATGGTACAGCACTTTCTGAGCGTGTTCCTCGCTTAGGAATTTCCTTTCCCTGCTGGCTGGACATTAAATAGATTTGTGAACCTTTAGAAGGTAAGTAAGACTCCAAATTTGATCCTGTGGAATAAATCCTTATGGGTTAAATCAGGACTGGTTAAGAGATGGGGGAAGGAAGAATATCTTTTATAATTTTGATGTTGATTATTTTCATTTAATGTGGTAAGTGGATTTAAAAACCACAGTTTAGTTTTTAAGTTTAATGTTTTTTCTTAGAACACAAATAGGGTGAAAATAAGAGAATGGAAAAAGATATACACACAAACAGTATCCAAAAGAGAGCTGAAATGACTATATTAATGTCAGACAAAATAAATTTTAAGAAAAAATTGTTGTCAGAGACAAAGGAGGACATTTTATTATGATAAAAGGGTCAATCAATCAGGAAGACTTAACCATTATAAACACATGTACCTATCAACAGAGCCCCAAAATACGTGAAGTAAAACTTGACAGAACTGAAGGGAGAAATTCAACAAAATAGTTGGAGACTTCAATTTCCACTTTCAATAATGGATAGGACCACTAGGCAGAAGATTGACAGGAAATAGAAGACCTAACATATCTATCTGTAAGACACTCCATCCAACGACAGCAGAATATACATTCTTCTCAAGTGCATAGGGAACATTCTCCAGGATAGATCTTATGTTAGACCATAAAACAAGCCTCAGTATGTTTAAAAGGATTGGAATCATATGAAATATGTTCTCCATCCATAGTAAAATGAAATTAGAATTCAAGAACAAAAGGAAATTCACAAATAAGTGGAAATTAATCATCACCCTCCTAAATAACAAATGGCTTGGAGAAGTCACAAGAGAAATTAGGAAATACTGAGATGAATGAAAATGAAAACATAAGATACCAAAACTTATGGGATGTAGTGAAAGCAGTTCCCATAGGGAAATTCAGAGTTGTAAGCATCTTCATTAAAAAGGACAGACCTCAAATCAATAATCTAATCTAGTTTCTTAGAAACTAGAAAAGGGGCAAACAAAACCTAAAGCAAGCAGAAGAAATAATAAACAAGAAAAGGAAATAAATGAAGTAGGAAATAGAAAAACAATACAGAAAAAAAAAGTTGTTTCTTTGAACACATCAAAAAAAATTGACAAACTTTGGACTAGAGTGACCAGGAAAAAAGAAGACTCAAATTACTAAAATCAGAAATAAAAGAGGACATCACTACCAAACTTTCAGAAATAAAAAGAATTATAAAGGAATGCTATGAACAATTGTATGCTAACAAATTAGATAACCTAGACGAAATGGGAAAATTCCTAGAAAATCACAATTTCGAAAGTGAATTCAAGAAATAGAAATCTGAATAGACCTGTAACAAAGAACTGAATAGAATTAATAATTAAAAAGGCTTGTCACAAAATTCCAGGACTAGATGTCCTCACTGTAAATGAATGTTCTACCAAACATTCAAAGAAGAGTTAGCACCAATCTTTCTTAAACTCTTCCAAAAATTAGGAGCAGAGTGAACACTTATTTTATGAGGCCAGTGTTAACCTGATACTAAAACCAAAGAAAAATAGCTCAGAAAAACTATGTACAAGGCTTCCCTGGTGGCGCAGTGGTTAAGAATCCACCTGCCAATGCAGGGGGCGCAGGTTCGAGCCCTGGTCCGGGAAGATCCCACATGCCGCAGAGCAACTAAGCCCGTGCGCCACAACTACTGAGCCTGTGCTCCAGAGCCCGCGAGCCACAACTACTGAAGCCCGTGTGCCTAGAGCATGTGCTCCGCAACGAGAAGCCACCGCAATGAGCAGCCCACACACCACAATGAAGAGTAGCCCCCACCCGCTGCAACTAGAGAAAGCCCACGCACAGCAACGAAGATCCAATGCAGCCAAAAACAAATAAAATAAATAAATTAAAAAAAAAGAAAACTACATACCAGTATAAATATTGATGCAAAAATTCTCAACAAAATCATAGAAAATTGAATCCAGCAACATATAAAAAGGATTATATATCATGACCAAGTGGAATTTATCCCAGGAATGCCAGGTTAGTATATAAGAAAATCAATCAATGTAATATACTAATAGAATAAAGTACAAAGATCACATGATCATCTCAGTTGATGCAGAAAAAGTGTTTGACAGAATCCAACACCCTTTCGTGATTAAAAAAAACCCAACAAAACACTCAACAAAATAAGAATAGAAGAAAACTTCCTCAACCTGATAAAAGCCATCCATGAAAAACCCACAGCTAATATCATACTTACTGGGAAAAAAATGAATGCTTTCTTCCTGAGATCAAGAATAAGACAAGAATGTCCATTCTCACAATTTCTTTTCAACATTGTACTGGAGATTCACAGATGACCTGATCTTGTATAGGAAAAAATCCTGATGAATTCACAAAAATGCTATTAGAATAAATAAATTCAGCAAGGTTGCAGGACACAAGATCAATATACAAAAATCCATTATATTTCTATAAGCTAGCAATGACCAATCAAAAAAAATGAAATTAAGGAAATCCCATTTATAATAGCATCAAAAAATAATATAATACTCATGAACAAATTTAACAAAAGAAGTAAAACACTTTCATGAAAATCATAAAATATAGCTAAAAGAAATTTATGAAGACCTAGATAAATGGAAAGACATCCCATATGCATGGATTGGAAGACTTAATATTAAGATGGCAATACTCCCCAAATTCATCTATAGATTTAAGGCAACACCTATCAAACTTTCAACTTCTTTTTTTTTTTTTTTCAGAAATGGACAAGCTGATCCTAAAATTCGTATGAGTTGCAAGAGACTACAAAGAACCAAAAGAATCTTGAACAAAACAAAATTGGAGGACTCACACCTTGATTTTTAAGCTTACCACAAAGCTACAATAATCAAAACGCTGTGCTACTGGCATAAGGATAGACCCATAGATTAATGAGAATAAATAGAGAATCTAGAAATAAACTTTCTATTTGTGGTCAGTTGATTTTTGACAAGGGTGCTGTGATGGTTAATTTTGTTTCAACCTGCCTAGGCTATGGTGCCCAGTTGTTTGGTCAAACACAGTCTAGATGTTGCTGTGAAGGTATTGTGGATGTAAGTAACATTTACAATTAGTTGATCTAAGTAAAGCCGATTACCCTCCATAAGGTGAGTGAGTCTCATTCAACCAATGGAAGGCCTTGATAGCAAAGACTGAGGTTTACAGAGAAAGAAGCAATTCTGCTTCAAGACTGCAACATAGAAAAACCTGCTGGCTTCCTTTGCAAATTTCAGACTCCAGACTACAAAATCAACTTTTATCTGAATTTCCACATGTTGGCCTGCCCGACGATTTCAGACATGCCAGGCCTAACAATCATGGTACCTAATTCGTTAAAATAAATCTCTCTATAATATATCCTAATGGTTCTTTGGAGAATGCTGATGTATACAGGTACCAAGACCATTCAGTGTGAAAGAACAGTCATTTTAACAAAGGTTGCTGGTATAACTGGATATCCACATGCAAAAGAATGAAGCTGGACTGCTACTTTGCACCGAATACAAATCTCAAAATGAAGCACAGACCTCAATGTGGGAGCTAGAGCTATAACATTCTCAGAAAAACACATAAGACCAAATCTTCATGGCCTTGGAATTAGCATCGGTTTCTTAGACATGACACTAAAATCACAAAAAGACAAAGGAAAAAAAATAGAAAAATAGGACTTTAACGTGTGTGCTTCCAAGGAAGCCATCAGGAAAGTGAAAAGACAATCCATAGAATGGGAGAAATATTTGCAAATCAAATATCTGATAAAGGACTTGAATCGGAATGTATAAAGAACTTCTACAATTCTATAGCAAAAAAACAACGCAATTAAAAAACGTCAAAATATTGAATAGACACTTCCTCAAAGAAGATATATGAATACAGATAGCTAATAAGTACATTAAAAGATGCTCAACATCATTAGTTATTAGGGAAATGTAAATCAAAACCGCAATGAGATACCAGTTCATACCCACTCAGATGGCTATAATAAAAAAGACAATAGCAAGTGGTGGTACAGAGATTGGTAGAGAAATTGGAACCCTCATACACTGCTGATGGGAACATAAAATGGTGCAGTCAATTTGCAAAACAGCTTGGCAGTTCCTTAAAAGTTAAACATAGAACTACCATATGACTCAGCAATTCTACTCAAGTGTATACTCAGGTGATGTGGAAACATATGTCTACACAAAACTTGTATCAATACATGAATGGTCATAGCAACATTATTCATAAGAGCCAAAAAGAATTAACAATCCAAATGTCCGCTAACTGACGAACAGATAAAATGTGGCTTATCTATACAATGGGATATTATTTGGCAATGAAAAGAAATGAAGTACTGACACATGGTACAACATGGATGAACCTTAAAAACATTATAAGTGAAAGAAACCTGACATAAAAAGTCACATTTTTCTGGTTACATTTATCTGAAATGTCCGGAATCAGCAAATTCAGAGAGACAGAATGTGGATTCGTGGTTGCCAGGAGCCTGGGGGAGGGGAGGGGGCAGGAGAGGAAGGGAGGGAATGTGGAGTGACTAGTAATGGGTATGGAGTTTCTTTGGGGGGATGAAATGTTCTGGAATGTGAGGGATGCACAACTCTTGTAAATATACTAAACACTCAATTGTACACTTTAAAAGAATGAACTTTATGGTATGTGAATTATATCTCAATAAAGCTGGTATTTTAAAAAGGGCTTTTTCTTAGAGAGCTGAAGGAAATTGATGCAGATCTCAATTACTGATTTTTTTCCCTATTTTTTCTATTTTTCCACAATATATTTAGCTCCGTTCAGAATACGTGGATGGTAACATTCATAACCCTCAAACCTTCTGAGCATTCCTGAGCCAATACGTGGGGCGAAGAGGAGATCCAGATGGGATGTAGCCTGTATATTTTCCTCTCCATTTACTTGCTATTTATGGCGAGTACCTCACAGTTTGGACACAATGACATTCAGATTTTACCTCATGCATTGTGATAACATACATAATGGAATATTAATTGTGACATCAATGCACAGCTCAAACTTGCATCCACTGGCAGGATAGATTTTTAACCGTCTTCAGTTAATAAGGAAGAAACAAACAAAAGAACTTCATAATAGTTCATATTCCTCAATTCTACCCACTCTACATGTAGTAGCTCTTCATACCCTATTTTACTATATTAGTATTTATTTAACAAACATTTCCCTTGGTCATTTATTTAGCAAATATTTAATGGCACCTTCTCTGAAGTGGGCACTGCAGGGGTTCGTAGTGAGCAAGTGGAACTTCACAGAGTTTACAATCCTTTGAACGAAGCCAGACAATAAAGTAAACTGAGCAGATCATTTCTTATTGTGACACATGACAAGAGGAGGATAATGGGATCATGAATGACGGGGGAGGAGTTGGGTCTCCACCCAGAGGACACAGTCTTTTGAGAGGAGGTGATGTTTGAGCTGAGACTTGAATGATGAGAAGACACATGAAGAAACGGGGGAAATCCCCCAAGCAGAGGAAACAGCGAGTACAAAAGCCCCGAGGCAAAAAGAGAGTCTGGTGTGTTCCAGCCAGGGAAGAAGGGTACAGCTAGAGGGGAGTCAGCTGTGAGGAAAGGGGCTCGGAGGTAAGCAGGGGCTAGATGACCCAGGGGCACTGTGATAGTTCAGTGGTGTGACGTATTCTAAGTGGAATGGGAAGCCAACGGGTTAAGTCAGGAATGTGACCTGAAAAACAGTTTCAAAAGATCATTCTGGCTGCTATATAGGAAACAGACTGTAGGAGAGAAGTGAGGAAGCTGTGTGAGCATTAGGAAGTCACTGTAGTACTCGAGGTCAGAGAAGGTGCTGGCTTGGATCAACAGAGATCATGTCTGAGGTGGTCAGATTTAGATAGTATTCTTCTGAAAATACATCAGGACGCAGGGTGCAGAAGCAGATCCAAGTTTTATGGGATCTGAAACGTACACAATCTGAGGGCCCTCTGTAAGAAAAATTAAAATCTGAACAGAAAATGAGGTTCCCTGCAAGGCTTCTATGCAAGTGAAGGGCCCGGCCGCTGAAGCTTCTCGAGCTTCATGGTAGGTCCTCCCCTGATGGGGGTGAGACAGAGGAATCAAGGATGCCTAGGTTTGGAGTCTGAGCACCGGTGATGTCATTAAGATGATCTGTTTGGGGTAAGGTCTGGAGAGAAGAAAACAAGAGTTGGGTTTTGTTCATGGTGAATTTGAGATGCCACTAGGCGTTCGAGTGATGATGTCCAGCAAGTAGTTGGACAGAGGGGTCAGGACATCAGGAAGAGGGCAGGGCTGGAAATATCAACTTCAGTCATCACATTCATGACATTTAAAGGTGTGGAAGTGGATGACATTGCCTGGGGAAGAGAGAAGGTGGCCAAGGACTCAGCCCTGAGACATCCCAACACTAGCGGTCAGGCAGAGGAGGTTCCTAATTCATTAATAATACAAATGTAATCATAAGAGAGAACTGGCACATTGAACATGTCACCTTATATTCGAATTCCCTTTGATCTCTGGTTGCAAGGGCCTTTTAACACCTAGGAGTCCACTAATGAATGTAAAGATAGTCGGAAGAACAAGTAGGCACAAATGTTAAAGAGAAGGTCAATTGCACAGCATTTTATTTGAGGGAATTATTTTTATTTTTCATATTTCAGGAAAAGTAGTAGTGGTGGTGCTGCTAAGGAAATACTATTTTCTCTAAACCTTCAACCATTCAGCCCTCCTACAGTTTCATCTACTTCTCCACCTCTCACTTAGAAATCACGCTTTAAACAATATGGAATTCAAATAATTCTTTAAAGAATTAGATCACATTGATATCTAAGATGTCAGATGCTGTCCTCTTCCCGTCTCAATCTAAGCTCTTATCTAATTTTTGTTCACACTTAAGTTTTTGCTCGGTCATCAGAGATAATAGCCCAGGCCCTTTTAAGGAATGTAGAAAGGAAGTGGGCAAAGCAGGAATGTGTTTTAATTTCTATCTGCCATGTACAGTAAGAGTGATATTGGAAACATGTTAGAAAAATGCTAGTGTTACATGGATCCAGCTCTACCACAGGCCAAATATTTCCTCTTAAACCTAATTACAGATAGCAAATCTTGATAGAACTTAGCTTAAGATGGGAATATGGGTACTTGTATCTAAACACCATCATTATAAAGGGATTCCATTATATGTTACAAATCAGGCTTGTTATAATCAGTCTTCTCTGTGTGTATGTGTGTGTGTGTGTGTGTGTGTGTGTGTATAATTTCATATGGTGATAGGTTATAAGACATATTAAACCAAGGTAAGGAGATAGAAAGTGAAAGAGGTACTATTTTTAATAGGGTAGTCAAGGAAGACCTTTCTGGAGAGGTGACATTTTAGCGCCCAAGAATGGACTGCTTCATGGAAATTACTTTTCAGAAAGAGAAACGTTATTTAAAAGATTCATATTAAAAATGCTCAACCATTTTTTAGATCAGATTTAAAAATTCATAATAATAGCTAACGAGCTTTTGATCTCTCTGTTTGTGCTAAGCTTCTGTATTTTAATCTCATTTGATCTTCATCTTTAACCAATGAGGCTTCAACCATTTTGTCAAGAAAAAGTACATTGGGGTCAGGATCAAACTGGTTCCAGCTACAGCTCCACCACTAACCAGCTGTGATGCTGACTTGGGCCCTCAGTGCTTCCCTAGGTCTCCATTTCCTCACCTGTAAATTGGGATAGTTGGGCGAGATCCCAAGGGCATCTTTCCAGCTCCAACATTTGAGGGTAATTAAGTCAATTATCGCACTGTGTTGAAATAGATGACTACAGAGGCCACTTAGAGTCGCTTGTCCTGAAACAAAACTGCTCTGTGTCTCTGGGATTTGAGGTCTTATATCTGCCTGCTTTTTAGAAGTTTTTTCTTTTCTTCTTCTTTTTTTTCTTCTTCCATTTTTCCTGTCAGTCAGCTGCCACTTCTTGTAGCGGCCAACGTAAAATGACAGCTGTCTCTACTTGTCAGCTGCTCTGATCATCTGGTTTGCTATGTGCTCTGGAGACTAAATAACCAAGGACATTAAATGGTATATGAAATAGGCAAAGCTGACCATATTTTCAGTAGAGTCCCATGCATGAGCTTTACAATTGGCCACTTAGGTATTTTTCATTTAGGGGTTAACTGTGTTCCAGAAGCTTAACTCTGCTAAGATGCTGACACAATGCCCCGGCACAAAGCTGTCTCTTAGTGCTAGTGTTATGGAGGTTCCAACATATATACATATAAACACAAGTGACAGAGCAATGAAGCAAAACTGTTTAGGAAGGTCTAAATTAGACTTTATATAATAAAAGCATTGCCACTGACAAGTCCCCTGTATCTAATTCTTTTCTCTGTAATTGTGGCTTTTTTATACCTAGTTAGGGGGCTAAGTTCTCAGAGAAGCATTTAAGTAAGGTAGTCCATCAAGTAAGTAGTCTTCTGACTTAGTGATTTAGTTTTCCCACAATAAAAATGAATTATGTTTTTCCTCATTTACCATTTCCTGTGGTCCCAGAAAATTAAGATAACTTGTCCTCAGCCTCTGAGAGGAAACAGCCAGAATGTATAGAGGCCTAAGATGGGAACTCTGAAGATTTTAAACAGAACTTATTTTGAGACGCTTGAGAAATTAAAGAATCAAACTGCTTTTAAGTACTTATTTTTCTGTAGGAAAGTGGGGTAGAAAATCCTGGTGGATTGGATTTTGATTCATGGGTGAATAGAAGGTGAAATGATCAAGAAATGAATATCAGAATTGTAGAAGAAAACAGTAGGAGATTTTTGTTTTAAAGGAAATAAAGAATGCAATTAACAGTGGCCAGAGACAGAACAAAATATATCTGCTAGTTTTAGTCTTACTTGGGTGCTGCAAGGATCCTGATCAGGGAAAACAGCTGTGCCCATTCATGGGTCCCGGAAAGGTTTTTCTCCAGAACCACCTAAATGAAATAAAAACTCATTTCTAACTCTTTCAGAATGACTACTGAGATCAGTAGGACAATAGCCTACATTTTTTGGAGCAACTCTAATCAAGTGATGTTTCCTTAAGTCCACGGAGGCAGTCACCAGCTAATTTAAAACACAATATCAAGGAACAACTTGCAATCATTGAATTCGCATTCTCTCATTCTTGGTTTCTGTCTAGTCCCGTTCTCAGAATCATTTTTTCTGGCCTTTCCTCTCTCGTCGGAACCACTACGGGGACTCCGGATGGTGAGAGAGCGAAAAGGTCCTCCAGGATCTCACACAGAAAGACTTGCCCTCCAGAATCACCCTAATTTGTCCCTTAGTGTGGATTGATAAGTTCTCACATTTTTTTCATCTAAATCTCAGGTCTGGGGATGACTTACCTTAGTCCAAGCTATTCTCAGCACTATAGTTGCTCCAGTCGTGGGATGTCATTAATCCCACAGTTCCAACCTCATGGCTCAGAAACATCACCATGGAGACCTCTGACTACAATTGTGACCCGCTGCAGGTCAGCAGTGCCATGCTGCTGGCCCACTTCAACTTGCCTGCCATACAAGCTTTCCAGGTGGCTCGTTCATTCAGATGTTATCGGCTGACCTAACTGTCCCCAAAGCCACAGAAGGGACAGGAGCTCTGGCCTTTGAGAACTCAAAACATGTGGTTGGGGGTTACTAGGACCCCAAATGTATCAGCAACTTCAGCTTTGAAACTACTCAGTTTCTTTACCTAGGATTTCAATTCTATTCCACTATTCAATACTAAAAACAGAAACTCATCTCTCAAATGGACAAAGATAAATTTATATAGAAGCAAAAGGAAATTCCCTGTTAAATAAGTTTACGGCATTTTGGTCTGTTTAAGTTCTTATAGGATATACTGATTTATCAGATTTGGCCTCCATTGTCTTGGTCCTTGATGACCACTACATTTAAAATTTCTTCATTCTGTTTCTTAATTTTCATCGATAATTAATGAAAATCAAACTTTTTGGTTTCTGAAATTGTTTCATAAGACACATGCAGATCCCTTTACAAAGGTTGGTTTTTTTTCTTGGTAAAATATGAGGTCTAAGCACTTTCAAGGTCTCTCTGCAAATCCTGAAAGTTCTTTGGTGCAATTCCCTGCTTCTTTGTCCTCACTTCCATCACGTGTTTTTGTTCTGACGTTACGGCTGGTGGGCAGGGGTCATGGCAGTGAGGTACCCTCATGGCGTTTTGCTTAAGGATCCTACCAAGAGTCCAAAACCAGAAGTTTTGCAGGTTAAGAGCCAAGGACTGAATGGTTACAAACTGATTGTAAGATGTATGATGAACGTATTAAAAGAATGAATTCCAGCCATTCCTTCAGTCCCTGGGAAATTGACCAGTTGCTGGCTGACCTCAGCTGCCCTGGCTGACCTTTGGACATTTCAAACCTACACCAAAGACTGGAATATGGGGAATATCTATTGATCTCTTCATCAGCAGGTACAACAGGTGGAAAACAGTTGAGTAAGGAGCATCATGGTGGATAAGGTAGGCTAGAAAATCAGCTATAGGAGAACTGGGGTGGACGTTTTGCCTTACGGCCTAATTTGCCTTACATTCCACGTTAGTCACAGATGAGCTGTGAGAATCTTGGATAATCAGAAAACTCCATGATCTCTTCTTTTTCTTTTTAAGATGTAAACCTTCTAATGATTACTTAGATATGGTGTCATTCTTTAGTTAACAATAGGTTTAGATCCTTCAAGCTGTTCATGTAGCCTTCACCATTTTACTACTATCTGAGATGGAGATGGGGAGGTTAGTGGTGGATAATGCAAATGTCTTTTGTTTTTGAAAAAAGAAAAACTCCTGTCATTATTTCCTAACTATTCAGTGAGCTTATACTGTGTTCAAGTGATCAACTGTGGTGGCTTCACCTGCCCCAGGTCATACCTTTATACCCTAAAATCTCAAACCACTACATCTACCCACTCACAAACTGGTACATACTTGTTTCCTTCCTACCATCGTTAGCCTTATTTTGGGGAATGTAGAGCCTGCAGACCTTAAAAAATAATTTAAAAAATTTTAAATGTTCATCTTTAAATTAAGCAACATAATAACTCAGAAGAAGGGAGTGGTCTGGAAGCAAAGTGCTGGCTTCCCCTCCCAAGGCTGCACCCTTCATGAACATGTCTATACTGAGACCCTGCTGAATTGCTTTTCTTGGGATGTATATCTTCATGCTACATCATACATTTGGTGAAACAACTCAGCTGTGCTCTTAGCTGGTTGAAGATGGATCACCCCATAATGTAATTCAGACAAAAGCTGGGTTTATTTTTTCAAAGACCATGGGAAATTAAGCACATTTGCCCACTGGCTCATTTCTGGGCCAGGTTTTGCACCAATATGGAAGCCTGTTTGGCAGGACTTACCACTGCAACAGAGGACTTTCCCGAAATGCATCTTGATAGCTCTTTTCACTCGAAAGTTCATCTCTGCAGGAAGTGGGGACCTTTTGCTACATTTTATCCTTCACCTTCCATTCTATAAAAATCAAATTTAAGATAGGAAAATGCTTCCAAATTGTAGATTCATGGAACTAGAAAGAATTGGTACAATTCAAATTCATACAACTAGGACTCATATAATTCAGGTAATAGAGGTAATGAAGCAACCAAGAGATTAAGAATCTAATCTACACTTAACCTTTCAAAAAGAAATTTTTTCATGAGCAAAGGATCTGAATAGAACTTTCTCCAAAGATGACATACAAATCACCAATAAACACACAAAAAGATGCTCTACATCTAATCATCAGGGAAGTGAGAATCAAAACCACAGTGAGATACCACTTCATACTCACTAAAATGGCTAGAATCAAGAAGTCATAATAACAATGTTGGTGAGAATGTGGAGAAATTGGGACCCTCTTACACTGCTGGTGGGAATAAAAGTGGTGCAGCTACTTTGGAAACTGTCTTGCAGTTCCTTAAAAGTTAAACATAATTGTTATCATTTGACCCAGTCATTCCACATCTCAGTATATACCCAAGAGAAATAAATACATATGTCTACACAAGAACTTGCACATGAATGTTCTTAGCAGCATTATTCACAAAAGTCAAAGGTGGAAACAATTCAAATACCTATCAACTGATGAAGAGATAAACAAAATGTGGTATATCCATGCAATGGAGTATTATTTGGCAATCAAAAGGAATGAAGAACTGATACATGCTACGACATAAATGAACTTTGAAAACATGATGCTAAGGAAAGAAGACAGTCACACAAGACCACATACTGTATGATTCCACTTACATGAAATGTTCCAAATAGGTCAATCTATAGAGACAGAGTAGATTAGTGGCTGCCTATGGCTAGGAGAAAGGGGGGGACAGGGAGTGATAACTAAAAGGTATGGGGTTTTTTTGAGTTGATGACAATGTTCTAAAATGGATTATATTTATGGTTGCACAACTGTGAATATACTAAAAAACGTTGACTTTTACACCTTAAATAGGGGAATTGAGTGGTATGTGAACCATATCTCTAGGTTTCCTATCTCAGTTTTTAATCATCCTGGCTGCCAGAAAATTCTTTTTCATATTTATCCTCATTCTTTTTGCTCAGTCTAAGCAAAACTCATTCCCTCTTGTTTTTTTTTTTTTTCTGTTTTGTTTTGGTATAGACAGACAGAAGTAAAAAACGTCCTTATTAAACTTCCTGAATCATAATTCTTCTAATACTCAGAGGCCAGTATTAAATTAGCTGTTCTGAGGAAACAATGTTGGTGCCTTTTACCTTTTCTCATAAGATCCATTTTTACACCACTGTTTACCTTGGAGCTTCTTAACCACTCTGGGCCTCAGATTCCTAATCTATAAAATGAGAGTGTTGGACTAGATCTTAGAGACACCGTCCAGCTCTGAAGTTCTGTGAAAATGTCAATATCCTTTGAGAAAGCTGGACACATAAAAGACAGATATTCTCCTGAGCCACTGTAGGTATGACTATAATCTACTATGAAAAGAATATGGAAATGGATTGAAGTAGCCATGCTTTAAAATAAGTGAACACAGCATGAAGTGGACACAGCAAAAGACTAAGTCAGGTAACTTGATTTCTGCTTTTATGACTCGTGGTGAGAATTTGGAGAAGTCACATGACCGCTTGCATACATTTTCTTTTATGTAAAATGGGCTTCATGTAACCTGCATAGCTCCCTCTAAGAAATGTTTCCGTATAATGAGTAAATAAGCAAATATTGTAATGCAAAGATTTTAACAATTGTTTATAGATGTATAATTCAAAACACAAATGCTGTCATTGAAAGACTTCTTTCCTTGGAGAAAATTTATGTCACCTAATTTTGGGGGTCATCATTTCACTTTGGTCTCATCATCTCCTCTTAAAACATAATGAATATGGCATAGTAAAAAATAAAGCAAGGGACTTCCCTGGTGGCACAATGGTTAGGAATCTGCCTGCTAATGCAGGGGACATGGGTTCGAGCTCTGGTCTGGGAAGATCCCACATGCTGCAGAGCAACTAAGCCTGTGCACCACGGCTGCTGAGCCTGTGTTCTAGAGCCCACGAGCCACAACTACTGAAGCCCACATGCATGAGCCCGTGCTGTGCAACAGGAGAAGCCACCGCAATAAGAAGCCCGTGCATCACAATGAAGAGTAGCCCCGGCTCGCTGCAACTAGAGAAAGCCCACACGCAGCAATGAAGACCCAATGTAACAAACAAACAAAAAAAGCAAGCATGGAAATAAAAGCATAATGAAATTATGATAAATGTGAACAAAGCTAAGAAGAACATAAAAAAATTAACAAAATATTTTCCTTTCAAATTTGGCCTTCTAAAAAGTCTACGTTAATTATAAAAATTGTTAAGCATATTTCTAGTTGACCTTCCGCCCACCTCTCTAATGATTTCACCGTGAAGTTGTCTTATCTTTTTGGTCAAATCTCAGAAACCAGAAGTTAAGGGACCATGTCTAATTTCTCCTTTGTAACATCTTAATGCCTAAAACAATGCAGGTCCCTGGTATTTACTGAGGAAATACTGATGTTATTTGTTGTCTTGTAATAGAGGAGGTTTAACTGCTAAATGAAAATGTGACAATAAAAATTTTGCAGTCCAGCACTACATAATGATCAAGGGATCAATCCAAGAAAAAGATATAACAATTATAAATATATATGCACCCAACACAGGAACACTTCAATACATAAGGCAACTGCTAACAGCTATAAAAGAGGAAATCAACAGTAACACAATAATAGTGGGGGACTTTTAACATCTCACTAACACCAATGGACAGATCATACAGACAGAAAATTAATAAGGAAACACAAGCTTTAACTGACACAATAGACCAGATAGATTTAATTGATATTTATAGGACATTCCATCCAAAACAGCAGATTACACTTTCTTCTCAAGTGCACACGGAACATTCTCCAGGATAGATCACATCTTGGGTCACAAATCAAGCCTCAGTAAATTTAAGAAAATTGAAATCACGTCAAGCATCTTTTCCGACCACAATGCTATGAGATTAGAAATCAGTTACAGGGAAAAAAACAAACAACACAAGCACATGGAGGCTAAACAATACGTTACTAAATAACCAAGAGATCACTGAAGAAATCAAAGAGGAAATCAGAAAATACCTAGAGACAAATGACAATGAAAACGTGACGATCCAAAACCTATGGGATGCAGCAAAAGGAGTTCTAAGAGAGAATTTTATAGTAATACAAGCCTACCTCAAGAAACAAGAAAAACCTCAAATAAAAAATCTAACCTTACACCTAAAGGGACTAGAGAAAGAAGAACAAACACAACCCAAAATTAGTAGAAGGAAAGAAATCATAAAGATCAGATCAGAAATAAATGAAATAGAAACAGAAAAAATAGCAAAGATCAATAACACTAAAAGCTGGTTCTTTGAGAAGATAAACAAAATTGATAAACAATTAGCCAGACTCATCAAGAAAAAGAAGGAGAGGACTCAAATCAATAAAATTAGAAATGAAAAAGGAGAAGTTACAACAGACACCACAGAAATACACAGCATCCTAAAATACTACTACAAGCAACTCTATGCCAATAAAATGGACAACCTGGAAGAAATGGACAAATGCCTAGAAAGGTATAACTTTCCAAGACTGAACCAGGAAGAAATAGAAAATATGAACAGACCAATCACAAGTAATACAACTGAAACTGTGATTAAAAATCTTCCAACAAAGAAAAGCCCAGGACCAGATGGCGTCACAGGTGAATTCTATCAAACATTTAGAGAAGAACTAACACCCATTCTTCTCAAACTCTTCCAAAAAATTGCAGAGGAAGGAAGACTCCCAAACTCATTCTACGAGGCCACCATCATCCTGATACCAAAACCAGACAAAGATACTACAAAAAAAGAAAATTACAGGGCTTCCCTGGTGGTGCAGTGATTGAGAGTCCGCCTGCTGATGCAGGGGACACGGGTTTGTGCCCTGGTCCGGGAAGATCCCACATGCCGTGGAGTGGCTGGGCCCGTGAGCCATGGCCGCTGAGCCTGCGTGTCCGGAGCCTGTGCTCCACAACGGGAGAGGCCACACAGTGAGAGGCCCGCGTACCACAAAAAAAAAAGAAAATTACAGACCAATATCATTAATGAATATAGATGCAAAAATCCTCAACAAAATACTAGCAAACAGACTCCAACAACACATTAAAAGGATCATACATCATGATCAAGTGGGATTTATCCCAGGGATGCAAGGATTCTTCAATATACACAAATCAATCAATATGATACTCCATATTAACAAATTGAAGAATAAAAACCATATGATCATCTCAATACATGCAGAAAAAGCTTTTGATAAAATTCAACACCCATTTATGATAAAAAACTCTCCAGAAGGGGGCTTCCCTGGTGGCGCAGGGGTTGAGAGTCCACCTGCCAATGCAGGGGACACGGGTTCATGCCCCGGTCCGGGAGGATCCCACATGCCATGGAGCGTCTGGGCACGTGGGCCATGGCCACTGAGCCTGCGCGTCTGGAGCCTGTGCTCTGCAACGGGAGAGGCCACAACAATGAGAGGCCTGCGTACCGCAAAAAAACAAACAAACAAACAAACAAACAAAACTCTCCAGAAAGTGGGCATAGAGGAAACCTACCTCAACATTATAAAGGCCATATATGACAAACCCACAGCAAACATCATTCTCAATGATGAAAAACTGAGAGCATTTTCTCTAAGATCAGGAACAAGACAAGAATGTCCACTCTTGCCACTATTATTCAACATAGTTTTGGAAGTCCTAGCCTTGGCAATCAGAGAAGAAAAAGAAATAAAAGAATACAAATTGGAAAAGAAGAAGTAAAACTGTCACTGATTGCAGATGACATGATACTATACATAGAAAATCCTAAAGATGCCAACAGAAAACTACTAGAGCTAATCAATGAATTTGGTAAATTTGCAGGGTACAAAATTAATGCACAGAAATCTCTTGCATTCCTATACACTAACCATGAAAAATCAGAAAGAGAAATTAAGGAAGCAATCCCATTCACCACTGCAACAAAAAGAATAAAATACTTAGGAATAAACCTACCTAAGGAGGTAAAAGACCTGTACTCAAAACTATAACACTGATGAAATAAACCAAAGATGACACAAACAGATGCAGAGATATACCATGTTCTTGGACTGGAAGAATCAATATTGCGAAGATGACTATACCACCCAAAGCAATCTACAGATTCAATGCAATTCCTATCAAATTACCAGTGGCATTTTTTACAGAACTAGAACAAAAAAATCTTAAAATTTGTATAGAGACACAAAAGACCCCAAAGAGCCAAAGTAGTCTTGAGGGAAAAAAAAACGGAGCTGGAGGAATCAGACTCCCTGACTTCAGACTATACTACAAAGCTACAGTAATCAGGACAATATGCTACTGGCACAAAAACAGAAATATAGATCAATGGAACAGGATAGAAAGCTCAGAGATAAACCCACACACCTATGGTCAACTAATCTATGACAAAGGAGGCAAGGATATACAATGGAGAAAAGACAGCCTCTTTAATAAGTGGTGCTGGGAAAACTGGACAGCTACATGGAAAAGAATGAAATTAGAACACTCCCTAACACCATACACAAAAATAAGCTCAAAATGGATTAGAGACCTAAATGTAAGACTGGACACTATAAAACTCTTAGAGGAAAACATAGGAGGAACACTCTTTGACATAAATCACAGCAAGATCTTTTTTGATCCATCTCTTAGAGTAATGGAAATAAAACCAAAAATAAACAAATGGTACCTAATGAAACTTAAAAACTTTTGCAAAGCAAAGGAAACTACAAACAAGACAAAAAGACAACCCCCAGAATGAGAGAAAATATTTGGAAATGAATCAACAGACAAAGGATTAATCTCCAAAATATTAAAACAGCTCATGCATGGTCAAGAGGCACATGAAAAGCTGCTCAACATCACTAATTATTAGAGAAATGCAAATCAAAACTACAATGAGGTATCACCTCACACCAGTTAGAATGGTCGTCATCAGAAAATCTACAAACAACAAATGCTGGAGAGGGTGTGGAGAAAAGGGAACCCCTCTTGCACTGTTGGTGGGAATGTCAATTGATACAGCCACTATGGAGAACAGTATGAAGGTTCCTTAAAAAACTAAAAATAGAATTACCATATGACCCAGCAATCCCACTACTGGGCATATACCCAGAGAAAACCATAATTCAAAAACACATATGCACCCCAATGTTCATTGCAGCACTGTTTACAATAGCTAAATGCCCATCGACAGACGAATGGATAAAGAAGATATGGTACATATATACAATGGAATATTACTCAGCCATAAAAAGGAAAGAAATTGGGTCATTTGTTGAGACGTGGATGGATCTAGAGACTGTCATACAGAGTGAAGTAAGTCAGAAAGAGAAAAACAAATATCGTATATTAACGCATATATGTGGAACGAAGAAAAATGGTACAGATGAACCGGTTTGCAGGGTAGAAATTGAGACACAGATGTAGAGAACAAACGTATGGACACCAAGGCTGGAAAGTGGTGTGGGGGTGGTGGTGGTGCGATGAATTGGGTGATCAGGATTGACATGTATACACTGATGTGTATAAAATTGATGACTAATAAGAACCTGCTATACAAAAAATAAGTAAAATTAAAAAAAAATTTTGCAGTCCAGGTAGAATTTTTTGTGGGTCTAATGATTTCTGAGAACCATAAAGCTCATTTAAAGCGTCTTAGGCAATGACAAATATCTCATAATATTCATGAGGTCAGTTACATCATAACGAGACTTAGAAAACTGAACAAGTCACTAGAGTTTACACACCTAAATAAGTGCTGGTCTTCCAAGTAGGGAGACTGTATGCTTTTTCCAGTGGTGGCACCATTACTCAGAATGGCATGGATCGTCCTCTGTGGGGAATTTTGTTCAGTGTCAGATTGCCATCATTCAGGACTTCATTACTTACAGTCACACAATGAGGTGAATGGTGTTTCTTTTCCCTCTTTTTCAAGCTACTTGAGTTATCGGCAAATAGGATGCTTTGTACAGGTGGCAATGGCACTCTACCAATTCCCATGTAATTGGAGTTAGAGACGGGCCTGCCTAAGAAAACAAACCTCCATAGAGCTGAGACTGACATCGTTCTGGATGCTTTCAGGTGGGTTATTGTATCCTTAAAGCAACCCTTGGAGATAGGTGGTACTTTGCTCAAGAATGGGGGTGCATTTAGGGACATACACATGTATCCTGGGACATAGACATGTATCCTGGGACACAGACACGTATCCTGGGCCCTGAGTGATTACGGATGGGCTGTGCAAAGTCTGAAGCTGCTGATAGGTGTCCCTCCTGCTGAGGGTCACCTGGCACATTGCTGGCTGTTGCTGCGAGGTCCTCCAGGGACACAGCAAAACCACTACAGCTTCTTAGCACAGCAACAGGAAGCGGTCCCGAATGGCCGTGGTGGTTTGCTAGCTTTGGCCAAGGTCCCAGCCCACCTTGCAGGAGCCAGGACTAAAGGTGCTCACCTGGACAGGGGCCAGGCCATCCTGAGGAGTCTCTGCTCCTTGAAGAGAGGAATCTCCAGGAGTGGAAGACCCACTCTTTTCACTTTTCAACCTTCCCCAGATTTCTCACCCTCACCCCGTGGTCTAACTTCCTCCCAGCTCTTGTTTAAGGATAAACTTTATGGGTGGCCTCTTCAGAGCTTTGCTTTTTGACTCTTTCAAAGGAAAGAAGGAAAGAAGGCAAGAAAGAAAGAAAGAAGGAAAGAAAGAAAGAAAAGAAAGAAAGAAAAAGAAAGGAGGGAGGAAGGGAGGGGAAAAAAAAAGAAAACAGGTTTTGGCTTTTAAAACAATTGGTACATGTTTAGGTCAGTTGGAAAAAATGTGATAGGAGAAAGGTAGGATCATGTGCTCACGAAAACAGATTACAAAACAACTGTACAGTCAGTATAAGGTCATTTTCAGATCTAGAAGACGCTATATTAAATGTAACACTGATGGTCTCTGGATGGTGGAAATGCAAACATTTTATTTATTTATTTTTGTCTGTCTATTTTTTCTAAAGTTTTCAATGCACAGATCTTGCTTCTTTCTATATTAAAAGAAGATTACAGTTGACCTTTGAACAACATGGGTTTGAACTGCATGGGTCCACTTACACACAGATTGTTTTCAATAAATATAGTACCTGTATTTTCCACTTTACAGATCTTTAACTAAGGGTGGGGAAAAGTGTGTTCAATTATGGATGACAATATGTGGAATCAAAAGAACTAGGGTTGGAGTCCTGATTCTACCCAAACTGTTCTAGCTTCCTGCCCTTGATTGAGTCATTTATCAATTCCTCTGTTGTTAGTGAGGCAGAGATTACAGTATGCATATTTTTGACTGCTAGGGAAGGGGTGGAGGGTCGACAACCCTTACCCCACGTTGTTCAAGGGTCAACTGTATTTTCTGTTTTTGTTTGTTTGTTTGTTTGTTTTTGGGGTACGCGGGCCTCTCACTGTTGTGGCCTTTCCCGTTGCGGAGCACAGGCTCCGGACGCGCAGGCTCAGTGGCCATGGCTCACGGGCCCAGCCGCTCCACGGCATGTGGGATCCTCCCGGACCGGGGCACGAACCCGTCTCCCCTGCATCGGCAGGCAGACTCTCAACCA
Organism: Pseudorca crassidens; assembly: GCF_039906515.1. Taxonomy (NCBI): domain Eukaryota; kingdom Metazoa; phylum Chordata; class Mammalia; order Artiodactyla; family Delphinidae; genus Pseudorca; species Pseudorca crassidens. The sequence goes on from NC_090313.1 coordinate 13,229,927, forward strand.
CTGCGCCATCAGGGAAGCCCAGGTCAACTGTATTTTAAAAATGATTGCACTGATATGTTTTTTCAATTGTGATAAAATATACATAACATAAAATTTACTATTTTCACCATTTTATGTGTACAGTTCTGTGGTATTAAGTATGTTCACATTGTTGTATAACCGTCACCACTATTCATCTGTAGAACTGTTTTCATCTTCCCACACTGAAACTCTGTATCCAATAAACAATAATTCACCATTTTTGCTCTCTCCCCAGCTCCTGGCAACCCCCATTCTGCTTTCTGTCTCTCTGATTTTGACTATTCTAGGTACATCATCTAAATGGAATCGAAGGGTATTTGTCATTTTTGTGACTGACTTATTTCACTTATTTCACTTTGCACTAAAAAGGAGCAACAAGAACTCACCCACACAGCCGTTGGAGGTGAAAAGTGGTACAACCCTTTGGAAAATAGTTTGCCATTCTCTTATAAAGTTGAAAATAAACATACCCCATGGCCCAGTAGTTTCTTTGCTGGATATATTCTCTAGAAAGATGAATGCACTTGTGCACCAGGGGACAGTAATGTTCATGACAGCATTGCTCATAATAGCTCTGAACCAGAAACAACCCAAAAAGTCAACTGCAATAGGGCTTCCCTGGTGGCGCAGTGGTTAAGAATCCGCCTGCCAATGCAGGGGACATGGGTTCGAGCTCTGGTCCGGGAAGATCCCACATGCTGCGGAGCAACTGAGCACGTGCGCCACAACTACTGAGCCTGCGCTCTAGAGCCCGTGAGCCACAACTACTGAACTCGCATGCCACAACTACTGAAGCCCACGCACCTACAGCCCATGCTCCACAACAACAGAAGCCACCGCAATGAGAAGCCCACGCACTGCAACGAAGAGTAGCCCCCCTCTCCCCAACTAGAGAAAAGCCTGCGCGCAGCGATGAAGACCCAATGCGGCCAAAATAAAATAAATAATAAAATAAAGAAATTTAAAAAAAATCTATGTATTAAAAAAAAGTCAACTGGACAAATTGTGACGTATTCATTTGATGTAATACAGGGCTACAGCCATACACATCATGGATGAAACTCACGAGCATGATGTTTAGTGAAAAGAGCCAGATTCATAAGATTCCATGTGACTGCTTCCATTTGTATTTGTTGGGCAAAAAATGGAGTGTATCTTTAGGGAAGCATGTGTCGATCGCAAATATATAACAAAAAGCAAGGAGTGACTATCACAGGGTCAATACAAAGGGGTTACGAGTGGAAAGGAGCTTATGGGGGAGGGGAATTCTGCAGGGGGCATTGTCCTCTTTTCTGACTTAGGTGGTCGCTACTTTAGAATTTTTAAAAAGTATTATAGATTCGCAGGAAGATGCAAAGATACAAAGATAGTACAGAAGGTCCTGAATATGCTTCACCAAGTTTCCCCTAACAGTTATATCTTAAATTATTATAGTACGAATTGGCATTGGTACAATGTACATATATAGCTCTATGTCATTTTGTCATATGTATAGTTTCAATAATCTGCCACCAAAACCACCATACAGAACTAATCATCACTACAAAGATCTCCCTGTGCAGTTGCTTTATAGTCACCAGCCACATCTTCTCCCCACTATCCATGGCCCCTGGAAACCACAAATCTATTTTCCATCTCTATAATTTCATCATTTTGAGAATGTTTTATCATGTGACTTTTTGAGATTGACTTTTCCCAGTCAGCATAGTGCCTTTGAGATCTACCCACATTGCTGAACATGTCAATAGTTTGTTCCTTTTTATTGCTTAGTGGTTTTTTTACCTTATGCATGTACCACAGTTTGGTCAGCCATTCACTTGTTGAAGGATATTTTGTTTTCAATTTTTTGCTATCACAGAGAAAGTTGTTGTGAAACCCAGTGTATAGGTTTTTATGTGGACATAAGTTTTCACTTCTCTGGGATAAAGCCCAGGAGTGCAATTGCTGGTTTGTATGGGAATTGTATATTTTATTTTACAAGGAGCTACCCAAGTGTTTTCCAGAGTGGCTTTTCCATTTTCCATTTCCACTAGGAATGTGTGAGAATCCAGTTTCTCTGCATCCTTGCCAGCATTTGGTATTGCCGTTATTTTTAACTGGAGCTATTTTGATAGGTGTGTAGTGATAGATCATCACGGTCCTAGTTTGCATTTCATTAGTGGCTAGTGTGATGTTGAACATCTCCAGAGCAGGGTGATGTTTCTTCTTCCAACTTAGGTAGTAGTTACTTTAGAATTGCCTGTAGCTTCCATGCACAGCTCTGTGGTTGTTTCATATTTCACAATACAATAATTAAGAAAAAAAGAAGGAAGGAGGAGCACTGAGTTTAATATTTTGAGTTATTCTTCCCCTACATCCATTTTTAAAAATACGGCAACCACGAGTAAGGCAGTGAAGTCACCTGGCTAGTGGCAGGTAGCAGAGGGAATCAGGTGTGCCTGGTGTGAAGACTGCTATTTTCACCTGAGCAGAGCACCTCCATGTAAAACAGCCTTCTGAAAACCAAACCTCCTTCCACAGCAGACTGACATGGAGTAGTTCAAACACGAAGACCAAACGCAGCTAAAAATCAATCAATAAATCATTATTTTTAAAAAAAGAAAAGAAAACGCGCAAGGAACTATACTCAGTACCTTGTAATAACCTATAATGGAAAAGAATCTGAAAAAAAAATGTATATATATATGATTGAATTACTTTGCTGTACACTTGAAACTAACCCAATGCTGTAAGTTAACTATATCTCAATAAAAAAAAAAACAGATTTGGCTTAGTATCTTATATTCATTTTCTAGAGCTGCCATAACAAAGTACCAAAAACTGAGGGGCTTAAACAACAGAAATGTAAATGTCCCACAATATTGGAGCCTAGAAGTCCAAAATCAAAGAAAACAGATTCTTAGATTTTAGAAAGATGCTGAAGAAAAAAAAAAAAAGTTTCTGGAGTCAATGTTATCCAGAAATTCAGGCATTCAAGGCACAATTTACTTTACTTTATTTTATTTTTTTAAATATAAATTTATTTATTTATTTTTGGCTGCGTTGGGTCTTTGTTGCTGCGCGTGGGTTTTCTCTAGTTGCGGCGAGCGGGGGCTTGCTCTTCGTGGCGGTGCGCGGGCTTCTCATTGCAGTGTTTTCTCTTGTTGCGGAGCACGGGCTCTAGGCGTGCGGGCTTCAGTAGTTGTGGCTCGCAGGCTCTAGAGCGCAGGCTCAGTAGTTGTGGCGCACAGGCTTAGTTGCTCTGCGGCATGTAGGATCTTCCCGGACCAGGGCTTGAACATGTGTCCCCTGCGTTGGCAGGTGGATTCTTAACCACTGAGCCACCAGGGAAGTCCCTCAAGGCACAATTTAAAATTCCAGTCTCCTGGAATTTTAAAGGTGTCCTGCAAATGGTCATTCTTGCTCCTGCACTTTGGAGGAATTTTCTCTCTCATCCTCTTCACTCACCTGCTGTCTTTGACTCATTGAAATTAAACAGCACTGAAAAAAGCACTTTGCATGTGTAACTTTTAACTCAACACAACAACCCAATGGATTCAGAGCCAATATTATTCCCATTTTACAGATGAGGCAACAAAGGCATAGAGAAGCTAAGTAACTTACCCTTCGTTTCAGAGCTAATTACCAGCAAACTAAGCTGTGAACACAGGTGGTCTGGTTCCGGAGTCTGTTGTCTTAGGCACTAAGCTGCACTACAGTATTTCTTAGAAATTAAAACAACAACAGGTATAATAAAGTTTCACATCAATGTCAGCAAAATAACTTTTTACAGTACCTTGGCATATGGTAGGTGCTGAATTTTCCCCCCAGCTTTATTGAGATATAATTGACATATAACATTGTGTAAGTTTTTTTTTTTTTTTTGCGGTACGCGGGCCTCTCACCGCCGTGGCCTCTCCCGTTGCGGAGCACAGGCTCCGGACGCGCAGGCCCAGCGGCCATGGCTCACGGGCGCTGCCGCTCCGCGGCACGTGGGATCCTCCCAGACCGGGGCACGAACCCATGTGCCCTGCATCGGCAGGCGGACTCCCAACCACTGCGCCACCAGGGAAGCCCTGTGTAAGTTTTAAGATGTGCAACCAGATGACTTGATACACGTGTACATAGTGAACTGACTCCCACAATAATGTTAGTTATGTCCATCACCTCACATAGTTATTTTTTTCCTTGCGGTGAGAACACTTCAAATCTGCTCTCTTAGCAACTTTCAAGTATACAGTACAATTTGGTTAACTACAGTCATCAAGTTGCACATTAGATCCTCAGATCTAATTCTTAAGATCTGTTCATCTTATAATGGGAAGTTTGTACCCTTTGACCAACACCTCCCCATTTCTCCCAACCCCCCAACCCCTGGCACTACCCATCTACTCTCTGTTTCCATGCGTCTGATTTTTTTAGATTCCACATCTAAGTGATCCCATATAGTATTTGTCTTTCTTGTATGAATGTTATTCATCCTTTTTTCCCTTCTAATATCCCTGATCTTCCTTTGACTTATTATTTTACAAGGCAGACATATTTGGGAATCACAGAATTAAAGATGACTATGTTTGTTTAGAAATTACAGAAACCATTGATGTTGGCCAGTTGTTGGAATTTTTCTGTTGCTGGATTGATAAATGGCCTAAAAGATAAAAATTCTCTTGAAGAGAGTACACTTTTTTCGATAATACTGCAACATCTCATTTGATCTGAGGCTAAGACAGTGCTGGAGACATGGAATAACATGGGCTCAGACATGTCAACTGGGTTTGCTTCAAGTTCTGAGTTCTGATATAATTCTGAACTTTGAAAAAAATATTTTTTTGGCCCCCAATTTTATCTTTGGAAAATGAGACTTTTCCCATGTCATGGCCAGATTTTGGTAATGTTAACTGAAGTTCTACTAAAAATTAAACTGAGAATGCTTCCTGGTGATGGAGACTGTTAGATCTGGGATTTGAGTTTTCCTATTTACAAGCTAGTAAGTGAGCCCGTTACTGTTTCATGAGTGCTGGCAATAGACAAAGATTCCTGGGGCTGAGATATGGGACTTATTATTCATGGCAGAGCAAGCAGTATGCACATCAGCATAGTTGCTTCAGTTCTCTTTGCCCTTAGGTCCTATGGGGGTGATGTGATACAGCCCAGATGAATGCTGTCTCCCCAGTGGGGTTGAGATGCAGCTGAGAAACTCTGAGTTTGGGGAATCCACCGCTTTTAGAGCAAGCAGTAAGCAAGACTGCTCCTCGTCCCTGGGGAGATATTACCCCGTCACTCAAGATTACCAGCTGAATAAAAAACCCTGCCATGCACGAAGAGCAGACAGTGATGAGAAAACTTTTAGTAGAGGCTGGATTAGTGGCAAACCAACTGTTGGTGGGGATTAGGAAAAGCAGTGAGGAAATTTCACCGGCCATGTGGGTAAATGGCATGTAGCCTGATGTAGTGCCATAACAATTTGCAAAATTGTTCTGTAATAACTTGGAAGATAGGAAATGCTACTAATAAACTTTTGGATTTGGCTAAAGAAATCCCCAGGCAGAATGTTGTGTCAGTTTGTTGGTCCCAAATGCATATGATAAGACATAGGAAGAGACAGATGAGGTCAAAATGCAACTGTTTAATTTGCATGCAGAATTGAGAGAAAATATAATGTATCCAAAACGTGCTGGGATGGAAAATAAAATTGTTTATTATGCCCAGTGTCCACAGCAATTAAGATTCTCAAAATAAAATGAGGCCTGGGGCCAATGTCCAAATTAAGTGTACAGCTATAATGTCACACTTAGGATTGTTGAATGATTTGAGGCAGTGCCAACTAGACTCTCTCAGTAGACAAAAGAGCATTGTTCTCCTGTTGCCTGACTAATGACCCAAAATAGAAAGAGACCTGTCTCAAAACTAATGGTAAATGTGACTTTTGCCCCATTGAGTAGACCCGTATCAGAGTCATAGGAAATCCACAAAATTTTAAAGAGAGTGTTGCTGGCAAAAGCATTGTCAGCTGAGACTAGAAGGAACAAAGACAGTTCAAAATGAATCAACAACCTCTGGGCTCCCATCTCTCTATAGGTAGGAGGCAGACTGAGAAAGCTATTTGGCTGCAAAATGGGCCATTTCTGATGGAAAAGGGCTGAGCCAAGAGTCTCCCAGAAAAATGGATTGGATAGTTCGATACCCAGGGAGCAGAGATGGACCCTGATCAAGAAACCTTCCCTAGTTCTGGTTTAGGGGGACCTGGTAACATGTGCCCAGCTGTATTTCAGAATTGCCACGGAATAGTGACTACTACGTACCTCCCAACCTTCCCTCTTGAATGGGAGTATCTACTGTGGTTATCCTGCCTTATTAATATATTTGGGGTGTGTAGGGGGTGGAAAACTTGCTTTTTTGCTGTGCAGGTGTCCATATTGACAGGAGCTACACCTGAGGATACATACCCAGGGAGCCTCATTTGGACCTGACACAGGTGATTAGATCTTAGACTTTGAGCGTGACACCATTCTTGAGTGAGACATGTGGGGTTCCTGGGCTGGGGGTGAGCATATTTTGCATGTGAGAGGAAAATAAATAATTGTGGTCAGATGGAAGATGATGGTAGCTTGGAAAAAAAAGTGGGCATAATATTTTACTGGCTTTCTCATCAAAAAGTGGAGTTTATTGTTCTTCTCTTGAATGTGGACTGGCCTTGTGACTTGCTTTGACCTATGGAATGCAGCAGAAGTGATGTCGTATGGCTTCCTAGGCTAGGACTTGGGAAGTTTACAGGTTTAGCTCTCGTCCTTGGGAATGCTGCCTTATGTGAAAAGCACAAGTTGGCTTGCTGAAGATGTGTAGCTCAGCCAAGACATAAATACGGAGGTTTTATCCCATTGACCCTAGTTGAGCTGCCAGATAACCACAGCCACAGTAATGACCCAAGCAGAAAAGGTGATTGGTTTAGCCAACCAAATTGCTGATCTACAGAATCACGAATTACAACAACAAAATAGCTGTTTTAAAGCCTCTACATTGGGACTTCACTGATGGCGCAGTGGTTAAGAATCCACCTCCAATGCAGAGCACACAGGTTTAAGCCCTGGTCTGGGAAGATCCCACATGCTACAGAGCAATTAAGTCCGTGCGCCACAACTACTGAAGCCTGCATGCCTACAGCCCGTGCTCCACAACAAAAGAAGCCACCGCAATGAGAAGCCCGCACACCGCAACAAAGAGTAGCCCCTGCTCGCCGCATCTAGAGAAAGCCTGTACGCAGCAATGAAGATCCAATGTAGCCAAAAAAAACAAAGAAAAAGAAAAAGAAAAAAGATAAAATAGAGGATCTCAGATTAAAATAGGAATTTTTGAGAGGGAGAAATTAGTATTTTTCTGAAAAATCTAGAACTTTCCAGCTTATACATCCCAGTGTCTTCAGGGGAGAATTTGGTTTTACCTTGTCAAATATTCTCTGTGACAGCTCTGATCACGTTTCAGTAACCTCGTTTCTCTGTTATATATAAATCCTGTTTTTAATCTTGATTATATGATTAGCAGCCTTTGTACATGTTGATGTTACAGGATAGGGAAATGTCACATTCTAGGACTTGCAGGAGTCCTTAGGACAGACTGCCAAGTGAGGGTTCTTGGCTTCACACAGGAAACAATTCAAGAGCGAGTCAGAGTAAAGGGAAAGCAGGTTTATTGAGAGAGATACTCGTTCCATAGACAGAATGAGACCGTCTCAGATAGTGAGAGTAGCCCCACGGCATGGGGTAGTTGGCTTTTATGGACTGAGTAATTTCACAGGCTAACAAATGGGAGGAATATCCTTGCTATTTCAGGGAAGGGTGGGGATTTCCCAGGAATTGGGTCACTGCCCACTTTTTGGCAGTCAGCAAGCAGCAGAACCAGACTTAGAACCTGTGGCTTCAAATCTAATACCCTTCTCTCAATCCTACAACTATAATGTCCATTAGGTTGCTTTCTTGTGCCCTGTTAATTATGTTAAATTCAAAATCTTCAGTCTGTTATTAAAGCTTCTCCATAATCTGGGTTAACCCGTACCTTCTAGCCTCACCTCCTAAAGCTACCCTAGCAGACAGTATGGTTGGCTCTCCCAAATCTATTCCTCTCCATTGAGTAGCAGCAGTGCATTCTGGGAGATTATCCTTCCTTCAGGGTGTGCTTGATTGTTATAAGAATAATTGAATCCTCTGACTAGAAACTGGTTCATAAACATGTGAGTATGATCCAACTCTGGACAAGAGATGCTGAGTGTTGCCAGAGACTTCTAGGTAAGTTCTGTCTGTTCTTAAGAGAGAAACAGGAAGCTCTTCACTCTCTCTTGTTGGATGGGAATAAGGAGGTACATGGCTCCAGTGCCTGTGGGCAGCCATTTTTCTTTCTTTCTTTCTTTTTTTTTTTTTTTAACCAAATGAGAAGACAGCAATTCATAGCACCTGCAGATAAGGCGGATAAAGCAAGAGCAGAGCAAAGCAGAGAAATGGGTCTGGAATCTCCAGTTAAAAGAACCAACAGGGAAAAAAAAAAAAAAGAACCAACAGGGGCTTCCCTGGTGGCGCAGTGGTTGAGAGTCTGCCTGCCGATGCAGGGGGACACGGATTCGTGCCCCAGTCCGGGAAGATCCCACATGCCGCGGAGTGGCTGGGCCCGTGAGCCATGGCCACTGAGCCTGTGCGTCCGGAGCCTGTGCTCCGCAACGGGAGAGGCCACAACAGTGAGAGGCCCGCATACCACCAAAAAAAAAAAAAAAAAAAAAAAGACCAACAAAATTCCTTATCATCTCAACCATTTTTCGGTTGGATTTCTATTGCTTGCAGGGCTGAGCATCTAAGAGATACAACTACCCAGATGCTTGGCTTACCCAGAATGAAACAGCAAAACTATTGCAGTCACTATTTTGTTTGTTTTGGAAATTTAAAATTATTTTTATTGTGGTATAATTTATACACAGATCTTAAGTGTTCAGTTGGAGGAGTTTTTAAAAAAATTTTTTTTGTTGTACGCGGGCCTCTCACTGTTGTGGCCTCTCCCGTTGCGGAGCACAGGCTCCGGACGCGCAGGTTCAGCGGCCATGGCTCACGGGCCCAGCCGCTCCGTGGCACGTGGGATCTTCCCGGACCGGGGCACGAACCCGTGTCCCCTGCATCGGCAGGCGGACTCTCAACCACTGCGCCACCAGAGAAGCCCCAGTTGGATGAGTTTTGACAATTGAAACTGTATACCCAAACCCCAAACAAAATATAGAACGTTTCTTTCACCCTAGTAAGTTCCCTCACATCCCTCTCTAGTCAATCCCCCAAACCTATCCCAGGCAACTACTTTCTTTTTTTCTTCAAATTTATTATTTTTGACCACTCTGGGTCTTAGTTGTGGCAGCCAGACTTCTTAGTTGCAGCATGCATACAGGATCTAGTTCCCCAACCAGGGATCGAACCTGGGCCCCCTGCATTGAGAGTGCAGAGTCTTACCCACAGGACCACCACGGAAGTCCCCCCAGGCAACTACTTTCTGATTTCCAGCAACACGGATTTATTTGGCTTGCTTCTGAACTGCCCATAAATGAAATCACACAGTATGAATTTTTTTGTTTTCTTTAGCTCGGTATAATATTTTTTGAGATCCATCCATGTGGTTGTGTGATCAGTAGTTCACTCCTTTTAATTGCTGAGTAGTATTCCATCATATGGATGTACTACAATTCATTTTTCCATCTTCTATTGATGGACATTTGGGTACTTTCCAGTTTTAGACTATTAAGAATAAGGCTCTCTAATGGGAAAATCTGTAGGAATGGAAATACTGAGCATTATACCCATTTTCAATTTCCACACAGAAAAACTTTGAATTCTAGACTATCGAGGTAGGAAAAAAGTGGTACAACTACTTAACTTAGAAACTTCACAAGATTATCCTGAACTCATCTTGTCTTTTTTTTTTTTTTTTTTGTAGTACGCGGGCCTCTCACTGTTGTGGCCTCTCCCGTTGCGGAGCACAGGCTCTGGACGCGCAGGCTCAGCAGCCATGGCTCATGGGCCCAGCCGCTCCACGGCATGTGGGTTCTTCCCGGACCGGGGCATGAACCCGTGTCCCCTGCATCGGCAGGTGGACTCTCAACCACTGAGCCACCAGGGAAGCCCTTGTCTTTTTTATTTTTTTAAAGAAAAATTAATCATTCTCAAAATATCAGAAGACATAATTAATATGTACCTAACTTGTACTCCAGGCACCTTACATCATATGTTATTGCCTAATGTTGTTATTTACTAGCTATTTCATCTCAGATAAATTCCTTAACCTCCCAGATCCTCAGCTTCCTCATATGTAAAATAAGGATTAAAAATAGCACTTACTTCATAGGGTTTTTGTGAGAATTAAATGAGCTAAGGTATATAAAGTACATATCACATTGCCTGACACACAAAGGTGCTCAGAAATAGTAACTATTATCATTATGATGATGTAGCATCTTACAATAACCCAACGAATTGAGAATTCATACCCCATTTTCAGAGGCAATATGCAATTTGTCCTAGTCATAGAACCAGGATTGGGATTCAAATTTCCATCTACATTGGCACCAGAGGCCAAGCTTCTTCCACCACACTATTACAACAAGGTATGTTATTTTCACGGTGTATCTTATTTAACCTTTACAGCGATCCTGTTAGATGATTTATGCCAACGTGAAAAGGACAAGAAGGAAATAATATAATGAATTAGAAAAAAAAAAGTTTGAAACAAAGTCTCAGAGAAACATGGAGTCAAATTTGGTTTGCTGTGTTATTTTTCCCAAATAGTGAACCAGAGATACCCAGAGTACTTTTCAAGCTTTCTAGGGCTCCATGGGAGAACTTTGCAAGTAAAACAGGATTTAGGAGGGTGTGTGTATGTGTGTGTTTTGTTTATTTATACTTTCCTAAACATTTAACCATATATTCCACTTGCTTTTCTCTTTCTTTAGTGCAATTGGTCCCCCCATTGTAATCATGGCAGGATACAGATGGCACGTTCAAAGGGCCTTATGGGAAATTTTAATAAAAGGATTATTTATAAACGTGTGGGCAGTTAAAAACCAACAAGGCGTACTGAACATCTGTGAGTATAGAAAGAGTAGGAAGCCATTATGGTCCCTACACCAGGAAGGCAAGGGAATGGTGTGGTTACTACAAAAGGGAGAATATTGCTCTGCTTGTAGGAAAGCACTGAGCAACAGCAGTTGGGGTCTTTGGTGGAGGGACTCAAGACACACATGATGACCTGGGAGGGTGGAAGGCAGGGAACTAAATACCCTGACCTTGCTGGGTCTATCCCTGATTTGTGCAGGGGATGGAGGAGGTGGGAGAGTGAACATGGTGGCTGTGTTTATCCAGGTATTTGTGAACGAGGTGGGGGCAGTAGAGACACATTCTGAATGTGACTGTTGCAGTTAGACATTTTTCTCCACATCTGGACTCGGGCAGTTTTAGTAACTTGCCCAAGGTCCTAGAGTGAGTAAGTGAGGAAGAGTTGAGGGTTTATGTAGTTCGCTGGTTATTAATCCTGGCTGAATGTTAGTATCAACTGGGGAAGGGCTTAAAAATGACTGGAGTCAGTGGCTTCCCTTGTGGCAGTGGTTAAGAGTCTGCCTGCCAATGCAGGGACACGGGTTTGAGCCCTGGTCCAGGAAGATCCCACATGCTGCGGAGCAACAAAGCCCATGTGCCACAACTACTGAGCCTGTGCTCTAGGGCCTGTGAGCCACAACTACTGAAGCCAGCATGCCACGACTACTGAGCCCATGAGCCACAACTACTGAGCCTGCGTGCCACAACTACTGAAGCCTACGTGCCTAGAGCCTGTGCTCCACAATAAGAGAAGCCCCTGCAAGGAGAAACCCGCACACCACAATGAAGAGTAGCTCCCAATTGCCACAACTAGAGAAAGCCGGTGCACAGCAACGAAGACCCAACACAGCCAAAAATAAAAATAAATAAATTTATTTTTTAAAAAAAGTACTGAAGTCAGAGCCCCATCCTTTGAGATTCTGATATAAGTCATCTGGCTGGGGGCCCAGGCAGTGTATTTAAAGCTCCCCCAGTTGATTGTAATATGCAGCCAGGGTCGGAAAACCACGGTCTGGCTGAGCTCCAATATGTGTGCTGTTTTCACTGTAGGGTGAGCTGCTCTGGGCGCAGAGCTAGTGACAAAGAAATCACTGACCTGAGGGAACCCACTGTCTAATGCTAAGCAAACCATGACAACAAAGGGATGCGAGATGCTGGATGCAGTTTGGAGGAGTGAGGGGAGACTCCTCAGAGATCAAGCTTGAGTGGAGCTGTTGGTAGCTTTTCCCACATCCTGGTCATTGTTCCAAGCACTTAATAGTATTAGCTAATTTAATTCTTATCACCACCCTGTGAGTAGGTGCTATTATTGATTATTTTAACCAACAACCATTATTCATTAAATTAACATAATTTAGATCTCATTACCTCCATTTTACACTTGAGGACGTTAAGACATAGGAGAGATTAAGTGTCTTGCTGAAGGTCACATATAGGTATAAGTGGGCTTGAACCCAAGCAGTTTGGCCTGAGATCCCACCTGCATTAATATTATATGAATTAGCAAAAGTGACACTGGGGGTCAGAGGGAAAAGAAAGCAGACAGAAGGTAGAGGGAGTGGTATTCCAGGCAGAATCTTTGCCGGTTGGAGCTCGGTGGGGAGTGGTGGGGGGCGGTGAGGGGGCGGGGGGTTGGGGGCAGAAGGGGAGGCAGGTATCCCACACCACTTTCCAGGGATGAGGCTGCATCGTGGTTTTTATTCTCAGGGCATTAAACAGCCACGAAAGCGCGGCTTGGTCAGATCGGCATTTTAGAGCCTGAGAAAGGATGGGACTCTAGCCCAGCAGGAAATGGAGGTAGGCGGGGGCCGTGGGGAACGCGGAAGGAGAAACAGGTTTGGGTTTGGCTTCAGGAAGCGGGAAAGGTTGAAACAATACTGAAGCAGAAATGCGGTAGAATTAGTTCTCAACTGCACGAGTGGGTCAGGCATTCCACAAATTATTTACGTTTATAATAAAGCACTGAAGTTTGCTAACGATTTCCTCAAGTTAGAATGCAATCTAGCATCTTCCATGATAGCCTCATAACTGTGATACCCTTCCTTGTTTGGGGGAGACAGGTATGGGATGATGGGCAAAGCCTTGAGTTGCAGTCCGAAAATAGAAGAAGGCAAGGGTAGATACGAACACGTTAAAATCTGCAAAATATATGTCATCTTTTTTGTTTCTTTAATGTTTAAAATTTTTTAAAATTTTATGTCATCTTATTAAAAAATGAGGTTTCCTTATGCATGTGTTTCAACATTTAAATCTGTGTGATTTATCACCTTTGGTCTGGAAAGTCTGGAATTAAAAACAAAGTTCATTTTGGGGGTGTAATCTGATCAGTCGTGTTTATTTTTCCTTAGTCTCAAAAGGTATGAGAAACAAAAACTTTCTCCCTCACCAGGAAAGAAATGGAGAGGTGGAAGATGAGAAGGTGGAGGTATGGTGGCAGCTCAGAGCCTTTAGAAACACATAGCAGGGTTCTTTCCTGGAGGGAAGTACCTGCTGGTACTTTTTTTTTTTTTTAATTGAAGTATAGTTGATTTACAATGTTGTGTTATGTTCAGGTATACAGCAAAGTGATTCAGTTTAATATATATATATTCCATATATATATGGAAAAGATACATATTCTTTTTCAGATTCTTTTCCATTATAGATTATTATAAGATATTGACTATAGTTCCCTGTGCTATACAGTAGGTCATTGCTTGCTGGTACATTTTATTAAAAAATTATTTTTCAATTTTATTTTTTTATTGAAGTATTTTTGATTTACAATGTTGTGTTAGTTACAGGTATACAGCAAAAGTGATTCAGTTTTTTATATATAGATATATATAATGTAGATGGCGGAGTAGAAGGATGTGCACTCACTCCCTCTTGCAAGAGCACCAGAATCACAACTAACTGCTGAACAATCATCGACAGGAAGACACTGGAACTCACCAAAAAAGATACTCCACATCCAAAGACAAAGGAGAAGCCACAGTGAGACGGTAGGAGGGGCACAATCACAATAAAATCAAATCCGGGGCTTCCCTGGTGGCGCAGTCGTTGAGAATCTGCCTGCTAATGCGGGGGACACGGGTTTGAGCCCTGGTCTGGGAGGATCCCACATGCCGCAGAGCAACTGGGCGCGTGAGCCACAACTGCTGAGCCTGTGTGTCTGGAGCCTGTACTCTGCAACAAGAGAGGCTGCGATAGTGAGAGGCACGTGCAGCACGATGAAGAGTGGCCCCTGCTTGCCACAACTAGAGAAAGCCCTCACGCAGAAACGAAGACCCAACACAGCAAAAATAAATAACTAAATTAAAAAAAAATCAAATCCCATAACTGCTGGGTGGGTGACTCACAAACTGGAGAACACTTATACCACAGAAGTCCACACACTGGAGTGAAGGTTCTGAGCCCCACGTCAATCATCCCAACCTGGGGGTCTGGCAATGGGAGGAGGAATTCCTAGAGAATCAGACTTTGAAGGCTAGCAGGATTTGACTTCAGGACTTTGACAGGACTGAGGGAAACAGAGACTCCATTATTGGAGGGCACACACAGGGTAGTGTGTACATTGGGACCCAGGGGAGGGAACAGTGACCCCATGGGAGACTGAACCAGACCTACCTGCTAGTGTTGGAGGGTCTCCTACAGAGGTGGGGGGTTGCTGTGGCTCACCGTGGGGACAAGGACATTGGCAGCAGAAGTTCTGGGAAGTACTCCTTGGCGTGAGCCCTCCCAGAGTCCTCCATTAGTCCCACCAATGAGCCAGGTAGGCTCCAGTGTTTGGTGACCTCAGACCAAACAACCAACAGGGAGGGAACCCAGCCCCACCCATCAGCAGACAAGTGGATTAAAAGTTTTACTGAGCTCTGCCCACCAGAGCAACACCCAGCTCTACCCACCACCAGTCCGTCCCATCAGGAAGCTTGCACAAGACTCTTAGATAGCCTCATCCACCAGAGGGCACACAGCAGAAACAAGAAGAACCACAATTCTGCAGCCTCTGGAAGGAAAACCACATCCACAGAAAGACAGACAAAATTAAAAGGCAGAGGACTTTGTACCAGATGAAGGAACAACATAAAACCCCAGAAAAACAACTAAATGAAGTGGAGATAGGCAACCTTCCAGAAAAAGAATTCAGAATAATGATAGTGAAGATGATCCAGGACCTTGGAAAAAGAATGGAGGCAAAGATCGAGAAGATGCAAGAAATGTTTAACAAACACCTAGAAGAATTAAAGAAAACACCTAGAAGAATTAAAGAACAAACAGAGATGAACAATGCAATAACTGAAATGAAAAATACACTAGAAGGAATCAATAGCAGAATAACTGAGGCAGAAGAATGGATAAGTGACCTGGAAGACAGAATGGTGGAATTCACTGCCACAGAAAAGAACAAAGAAAAAAGAATGAAAAGAAATGAAGACAGCCTAAGAGACCTTTAGAACAACATTAAATGCAACAGCATTCGCATTACAGGGGTCCCAGAAGGAGAAGAGAGAGAGAAAGGACCCCAAAAAATATTTGAAGAGTTTATAGTCAAAACTCCCGTAACATGGGAAAGGAAATAGCCACCCAAGTCCAGGAATCACAGAGAGTCCCAGGCAGGATAAACCCAAGGAGAAACATGCCAAGACACGTAGTAATCAAACTGACAAAAATTAAAGACAAAGAAAAATTATTGAAAGCAACAAGGGAAAAATGACAAATAACATACAAGGGAACTCCCATAAGGTTAACAGCTGATTTCTCAGCAGAAACTCTACAAGCCAGAAGGGAGTGGCATGATATACGTGAAATGATGAAAGGAAAGAAACTACAACCAAGATTACTCTACCCAGCAAGGATCTCATTCAGATTCGATGGAGAAATCAAAAGCTTTACAGACAAGCAAAAGCTAAGAGAATTCAGCACCGCCAAACCAGCTCTACAACAAACGTTAAAGGCTTCTCTAAGCGGGAAACACAAGAGAAGAAAAGGACCTATAAAAACAAACCCAAAACAATTAAGAAAATGGTAATAGGAACATACATATCGATAATTACCTTAAACGTGAATGGATTAAATACTCCAACCAAAAGACACAGGCTCACTGAATGGATACAAAAACAAGACCCATATATATGTTGTCTATAAGAGACCCACTTCAGACCTAGGGAAAAATACAAACTGAAAGTGAGGGGATGGAAAAAGATATTCCATGCAAATGGAAATCAAAAGAAAGATGGAGTAGCAATACTCATATCAGATAAAATAGACTTTAAAATAAAGGATGTTACAAGAGACAAGGAAGGACACTACATAACGATCAAGGGACCAATCCAAGCAGAAGATATAACAATTATAGATATATATGCACCCAACATAGGAGCAATTCAATACATAAGGCAACTGCTAACAGCTATAAAAGAGGAAATCGACAGTAACACAATAATAGTGGGGGACCTTTAGCACCTCACTTACACCAATGGACAGATCATACAGACAGAAAATTAATAAGGAAACACAAGCTTTAAATGACACAATAGACCAGATAGATTTAATCGATATTTATAGGACATTCCATCCAAAACAGCAGATTACACTTTCTTCTCAAGTGCACATGGAGCATTCTCCAGGATAGATCAGATTTTGGGTCACAAATCAAGCCTTGGTAAATTTAAGAAAACTGAAATCATATCAAGCATCTTTTCTGACCACAACGCTATGAGATTAGAAATCAGTTACAGGGGAAAAACGTAAAAAACACAAACACATGGAGGCTAAACAATTCGTTACTAAATAACCAAGAGATCACTGAAGAAATCAAAGAGGAAATCAGAAAATACCTAGAGACAAATGACAACATAAACACGATGATCCAAAACCTATGGGATGCAGTAAAAGCAGTTGTAAGAGAGAAGTTTATAGCAATACAAGCCTACCTCAAGAAACAAGAAAACCTCAAACAATCTAACCTTACACCAAAAGGAACTAGAGAAAGAAGAATAAACAAAACCCAAAGTTAGTAGTAGGAAAGAAATCATAAAGATCAGAGCAGAAATAAATGAAATAGAAACAAAGAAGATAATAGCAAAGATCAATAAAACTAAAAGCTGGTTCTTTGAGAAGATAAACAATATTGATAAACCATTAGCCAGACTCATCAAGAAAAAGAGAGACAGGACTCAAATCAATAAAATTAGAAATGAAAAAGGAGAAGTTACAATGGACACCGCAGAAGTACAAAGCATCCTAAGAGACTACTACGAACAACTCTATGCCAATAAAATGGACAACCTGGAAGAAATGGACAAATTCTTAGAAAGGTATAACCTTCCAAGACTGAACCAGAAAGAAATAGAAAATAGGCACAGACCATTCACAAGTAACGCAACTGAAACTGTGATTATAAATCTTCCAACAAACAAAAGTCCAGGACCAGATGGCTTCACAGGTGAATTCTATCAAACATTTAGAGAAGAACTAACACCCATCCTACTCAAACTCTTCCAAAAAATTGCAGAGGAAGGAACACTCCCAAACTCATTCTATGTGTCCACCATCACCCTGATACCAAAACCAGACAAAGATAGTACAAAAAAAGAGAATTACAGATCAATATCACTGATGAATATAGATGCAAAAATCCTCAACAAAATACTAGCAAACAGACTCCAACACCACATTAAAAGGATCATACACTATGATCAAGTGGGATTTATCCCAGGGATGCAAGGATACTTCAATATATGCAAATCAATCAATGTGATACACCATATTAATAAATTGAAGAATAAAAACCATATCATCATCTCAATACATGCAGAAAAAGCTTTTGACAAAATTCAACACCCATTTATGATAAAAACTCTCCAGAAAGTGGACATAGAGGGAACCTACCTCAACATAATAAAGGCCATATATGACAAATCCACAGCAAACATCATTCACAAAGGTGAAAAACTGAAAGCATTTCCTCTAAGATCAGAAACAAGACAAGGATGTCCACTCTCACCACTGTTATTCAACATAGTTTTAGAAGTCATAGCCTCGGCAATCATGAGGAAAAAGAAATAAAAGGAATACAGATTGGAAAAGAAGAAGTAAAACTATCACTGTTTGCAGATGACATGATACTATACATAGAGAATCCGAAAGTTGCCACCAGAAAACTATTAGAGCTAACCAATGAATTTGGTAAATTTGCAGGGTACAAAATTAATGCACAGAAATCTCTTGCATTCCTATACAGTAACAACGACAGATCAGAAAGAGAAATTAAGGAAACAATCCCATTCACCATTGCAACAAAAAGAATAAAATATCTAGGTATAAACCTACCCATGCAGACAAAAGACCTGTATGCAGAAAACTATAAGACACTGATGAAAGAAATTAAGGATGATACAACAGATGGAGAAACATATCATGTTCTTGGATTGGAAGAATCAATATTGTGAAAATGACTGTACTACCCAAAGCAATCTACAGATTCAATGCAATTCCTATCAAATTACCAATGGCATTTTTTACAGAACTAGAACAAAAAATCTTAAAATTTTATGGAGACACAAAAGAACCTGAATAGCCAAAGCAGGCTTGAGGGATAAAAACAGAGCTGGAGGAATCAGACTCCCTGACTTCAGACTATATTACAAAGCTACAGTAATCAAGACAGTATGGTACTGGCACAAAAACAGAAAGATCAGTGGGACAGGATAGAAAGCCCAGACATAAACCCACGCACCTATGGTCAACTAATCTATGACAAAGGAGGCAAGGATATACAATGGAGAAAAGACAGCCTCTTCAATAAGTGGTGCTAGGGAAACTGGACAGCTACATGGAAAAGAATGAAATTAGAACACTCCCTAACATCATACACAAAAATAAACTCAAAATGGATTAGAGACCTAAATGTAAGACTGGACCCTATAAAACTCTTAGAGGAAAACATAGGAGGAACATTTTTGACATAAATCACAGCAAGATCTTTTTTGATCCACCTCTTAGAGTAATGGAAATAAAACCAAAAATAAACAAATGGTACCTAAGGAAACTTAAAAGTTTTTGCATAGCAAAGGAAACTACAAACAAGATGAAAAGACAACCCTCAGAATGAGAGAAAATATTTGCAAACGAATCAACAGACTAATCTCCAAAATATATAAATAGCCCATGCAGCTCAATATTAAATAAACAAACAACCCAATCCAAAAATGGGCAGAAGACCTAAATAGATATTTCATCAAAAAGTCATACAAATGGCCAAGAAGCACATGAAAAGCTACTCAACATCACTGATTATTAGAGAAATGCAAATCAAAACTACAATGAGGTATCACATTGCACCAGTCACAATGGTCATCATCAAATAATCTACAAACAGGGCTTCTCTGGTGGCGCAGTGGTTGAGAGTCCGCCTGCCGATGCAGGGGACACGGGTTCGTGCCCCGGTCTGGGACGATCCCACAGGCCGCGGAGCGGCTGGGCCCGTGAGCTGTGGCCAATGAGCCTGTGCGTCCGGAGCCTGTGCTCCGCAACGAGAGAGGCCACAACAGTGAGACGCCTGCGTATCGCAAAAAAACCCACAAAAAACTACAAACAGTAAATGCTGCGAGTGTGTGGAGAAAAGGGAACCCTCTTGCACTGTTGGTGGGGATGTCAATTGATACAGCCACTGTGGAGAACAGTATGGAGGTTCCTTAAAAAACTAAAAATAGAATTACCATATGACCCAGCAATCCCACTACTGGGCATATACTCAGAGAAAACCATAATTCAAAGAGACACATGCACCCCAAAGTTCATTGCAGCACTATTTACAATAGCCAGGTCATGGAAGCAACCTGAAGGCCCATCGACAGACGAATGGATAAAGAAGATGTGGTCCATATATACAATGGAATGTTACTCAGCCATAAAAAGGAATGAAATTGGGTCATTTGTAGAGACGTGGATGGATCTGGAGACTGTCATACAGAGTCAAGTAAGTCAGAAAGAGAAAAACAAATATCGTATATTAACGCATGTATGTGGAACCTAGAAAAATGGTACAGATGAACTGGTTTGCAGGGCAGAAATAGAGACACAGATGTAGAGAACAAATGTATTGACACCAAGGGGGGAAAGTGGTGGGCAGAAGGTGGTGGTGGTGGGATGAACTGGGGATTGGGATTGACATATATGCACTAATATCGATAAAATGGATAATAATAAGAACTTGCTGTATAAAAAATAAATTTAAAAAATTCAAAAAAATAAATAAAATCATAATAAAAGAAATTTAAGATCTGGTAGAAGTGGGGCTGAGATAAGCTAAAGGAATGTGAGATCAGATCTGTAACATCAGTTTAAGTTGGAATTGGATATACATTCAGAAAGCTCTACAAAAACGAATTCTAAGATTTGCAAAAGTGCCTGTTAGGAGGAAGAAATGGACCCACCCCATCTTCCCACCTGAACCACACACTCCTCTCCCTCAGGCACCAGCAGGAGGTACCCGATGATTTTCTTGTGGTGAAAATGTAATTAACTTTATTTCTTTCTCAAGTCATCACAACCAATGAGACCGTTTCCCATCCAGGCCCCCAGCTGAATGAAATCAATGGATTACAAGCTTAAATCAGTATTTTGGTTTAAACTTTCCAGTTCTCAGCCCACAAGATATCTCAGGGCTTGGACCTCAGCCCGGGGATGGAGAGGTTTTTTTCTTTTAAATTAATTGATTGGATGTAGGTTGAAGGACTGTGTGGACAGACCTCTTTGTGTAAAATAATGAAAGCAATATTGACCCTGCCTCTGAGGTTGTTGAAGAATGTTAACAGGAGGTGATTGCAAAGGCCCAAAGGCACAGAGGCCTCATATGAATTCTAAGAGGCCTCTTTTGCCCACAAAAAGGCAGGAAAATATTTTAATCTTCTCGAGTGCAAAACAGAGATCTGATTTTATATCCTCAAGGCAAAAATAATCTCATATGGCCATAAATATGCAAAATGACTTTCCTTTTGCTCCAACTAACTGCTGTAGAATAGATGAGCTATTTCTTACATGGATGGAAAGGTAGAATGAATTGTATAAAAAAGCGCTAGTTTCTAGCCACCTGGAATCACCATGGAATATTTTTGTTATATTTGTCATTTTGTTTTTTTAACGAAATTAAGTATTATAGATAAACGTTAAGTGACATTTGACCTCATGTCCCATTCTTGTTTCCATCACCACTACTATGAGTTTTGTACATATTTGTTCACTTCTTTATCTCCTTTTCATATATTTATTTATCTACAACCAATACATAAAACTGTTTTCTGAGCAGGTTATTGCTTTTTTCAAACATCTTTATTGGAGTATCATTGCTTTAGAATGGTGTGTTAGTTTCTGCTTTATAACAAAGTGAATCAGTTATACATATACATATGTTCCCATATCTCTTCCCTCTTGCGTCTCCCTCCCTCCCACCCTCCCTATCCCACCCCTCTAGGTGGTCACAAAGCACCGAGCTGATTTCCCTGTGCTATGCGGCTGCTTCCCACTAGCTATCTATTTTATGTTTGGTAGTGTATATATGTCCATGGCACTCTCTCGCTTTGTCACAGTTTACCCTTCCCCCTCCCCGTATCCTCAAGTCCATTCTCTAGTAGGTCTGTGTCTTTATTCCTGTCTTACCCCTAGGTTCTTCATGACATTATTTTTTTTCTTAAATTCCATATATATGTGTTAGCATACGGTATTTGTCTTTCTCTTTCTGACTTACTTCACTCTGTATGACAGACTCTAGGTCTATCCACCTCATTACAAATAGCTCAATTTTGTTTCCTTTTATGGCTGAGTAATATTCCATTGTATATATGTGCCACATCTTCTTTATCCATTCATCCGATGATGGACACTTAGATTGTTTCCATCTCCTGGCTACTGTAAATAGAGCTGCAATGAATATTTTGGTACATGACTCTTTTTGAATTATGGTTTTCTCAGGGTATATGCCCAGTAGTGGGATTGCTGGGTCATATGGTAGTTCTATTTGTAGTTTCTTAAGGAACCTCCATACTGTTCTCCATAGTGGCTGTACCAATTCACATTCCCACCAGCAGTGCAAGAGTGTTCCCTTTTCTCCACACCCTCTCCAGCATTTATTGTTTCTATATTTTTTGATGATGGCCATTCTGACTGGTGTGAGATGATATCTCATTGTAGTTTTGATTTGCATTTCTCTAATGATTAGTGATGTTGAGCATTCTTTCATGTGTTTGTTGGCAATCTGTATATCTTCTTTGGAGAAATGTCTATTTAGGTCTTCTGCCCATTTTTGGATTGGGTTGTTTTTTTGTTATTGAGCTGCATGAGCTGCTTATAAATTTTGGAGATTAATCCTTTGTCAGTTGCATCATTTGCAAATGTTTTCTCCCATTCTGAGGGTTGTCTTTTGGTCTTGTTTATGGTTTCCTTTGCTGTGCAAAAGCTTTGAAGTTTCATTAGGTCCCATTAGATTATTTTTGTTTTTATTTCCATTCCTCTAGGAGGTGGGTCAAAAAGGATCTTGCTGTGATTTATGTCATAGAGTGTTCTGCCTATGTTTTCCTCTAAGAGTTTGATAGTTTCTGGCCTTACATTTAGGTCTTTAATACATTTTGAGCTTATTTTTGTGTATGGTGTTAGGGAGTGATCTAATCTCATACTTTTATATGTACCTGTCCAGTTTTCCCAGCACCACTTATTGGAGAGGCTGTCCTTTCTCTGCTGTATATTCCTGCCTCCTTTATCAAAGATAAGGTGACCATATGTGCGTTGGTTTATATCTGGTCTTTCTATCCTGTTCCATTGATCTATCTTTCTGTTTTTGTGCCAGTACCACACTGTCTTGATTACTGTAGCTTTGTAGTATAGTCTGAAGTCAGGGAGCCTGATTCCTCCAGCTCTGTTTTTCATTCTCAAGATTGCTTTTGTTATTCAGGGTCTTTTGTGTTTCCATACAAATTCTGAAAGTTTTTGTTCTAGTTCTGTGAAAAATTCCAGTGGTAGTTTGATAGGGATTGCATTGAATCTGTAGATTGCTTTGGGTAGTAGAGTCATTTTCACAATGTTGACTCTTCCAATGCAAGAACATGGTATATCTCTCCATCTATTTGTATCATCTTTAATTTCTTTCATCAGTGTCTTATAATTTTCTGCATACAGGTCTTTTGTCTCCTTAGGTAGGTTTATTCCTAGATATTTTATTCTTTTTGTTGCAATGGTAAATGGGAGTGTTTTCTTGATATCACTTTCAGATTTTTCATCATTAGTGTATAGGAATGCCAGAGATTTCTGTGCATTAATTTTGTATCCTGCTACTTTACCAAATTCATTGATTAGCTCTAGTAGTTTTCTGGTAGCATCTTTAGGATTCTCTATGAATAGTATCATGTCATCTGCAAACAGTGATAGCTTTAATTCTTCTTTTCTGATTTGGATTCCTTTTATTTCCTTTTCTTCTCTGATTGCTGTGGCTAAAACTTCCAAAACTATGTTGAATAAGAGTGGTTAGAGTGGGCAACCTTGTCTTATTCCTGATCTTAGTGGAAATGCTTTCAGTTTTTCAACATTGAGGATGATGTTGGCTGTGGGTTTGTCACATATGGCCTTTATTATGTTGAGGAAAGTTCCCTCTATGCCTACTTTCTGCAGGGTTTTTATCATAAATGGGTGTTGAATTTTGTCAAAAGCTTTCTCTGCATCTATTGAGAAGATCATACGGTTTTTCTCCTTCAATTTGTTAATATGGTGTATCACGTTGATTGATTTGCGTATATTGAAGAATCCTTGCATTCCTGGAATAAACCCCACTTGATCATGGTGTATGATTCTTTTAACGTGCTGTTGGATTCTGTTTGCTAGTATTTTGTTGAGGATTTTTGCATCTATGTTCATCAGTGATACTGGCCTGTAGTTTTCTTTCTTTGTGACATCCTTGTCTGGTTTTGGTATCAGGATGATGGTCGCCTTGTAGAATGAGTTTGGGAGTGTTCCTCTCTCTGCTATATTTTGGAAGAGTTTGAGAAGGATAGGTGTTAGCTCTTCTCTAAGTGTTTGATACAATTCACCTGTGAAGCCATCTGGTCCTGGGCTTTTGTTTGTTGGAAGATTTTTAATCACAGTTTCAATTTTAGTGCTTGTGATTGGTCTGTTCATATTTTCTATTTCTTCCTGATTCAGTCTTGGCAGGTTGTGCATTTCTAAGAATTTGTCCATATCTTCCAGGTTGTCCATTTTATTGGCATAGAGTTGCTTGTAGTAATCTCTTATGATCTTTTGTATTTCTTCAGTGTCAGTTGTTACCTCTCCTTTTTCATTTCTAATTCTATTGGTTTGAGTCTTCACTCAAACTTTTTTTCTTGATGAGTCTGGGTAATGTTTTATCAATTTTGTTTATCTTCTCAAAGAACCAGCTTTTAGTTTTATTGATCTTTGCTATCATTTCCTTTATTTCTTTTCATTTATTTCTGATCTTTTATGATTTCTTTCCTTCTGCTAACTTTGGGGGGTTTTTGTTCTTCTTTCTCTAATTGCTTTAGGTGCAAGGTTAGGTTGTTTATTTAAGATGTTTCCTGTTTTTTAAGGTAGGATTGTATTGCTGTAAACTTCCCTCTTAGAACAGCTTTTGCTGCATCCCATAGGTTTTGGGTTGTCGTGTCTCCATTGTCATTTGTTTCTAGGTACTTTTTTATTTCCTCTTTGATTTCTTCAGTGCTCACTTCATTATTAAGTAGTGTATTGTTTAGCCTCCATGTGTTTGTATTTTTTACAGATCTTTTCCTGTAATTGATATCTAGTCTCATAGCGTTGTGGTTGGAAAAGATACTTGATACAATTTCAATTTTCTTAAATTTACCAAGGCTTGGTTTGTGACCCAAGATATGATCTATCCTGGAGAATGTTCCATGAGCACTTGAGAAAAATGTGTATTCTGTTGTTTTTGGTTGGAATGTCCTATAAATATCAATTAAGTCCATCTTGTTTAATGTATCATTTAAAGCTTGTGTTTCCTTATTTATTTTCATTTTGGATGATCTTTCCATTGGTGAAAGTGGGGTGTTATAGTCCCCTACTATGAATGTGTTACTGTCAATTTCCCCTTTTATGGCTGTTAGTATTTGCTTTATATATTGAGGTGCTCCTATGTTGGGCGCATAAATATTTATAATTGTCATATCTTCTTCTTGGATCAATCCCTTGATCATTATGTAGTGTCCTTCTTTGTCTCTTGTAATAGTCTTTATTTGAAAGTCTATTTTGTCTGATATGAAAATTGCTACTCCAGCTTTCTTTTGGTTTCCATTTTCATGGAATATCTTTTCCATCCCCTTACTTTCAGTCTCTATGTGTCTCTAGGTCTGAAGTGGGTCTCTTGTAGACAGCATATATATGGGTCTTATTTTTGTATCCATTCAGCCAATCTGTGTCTTTTGGTGGGAGCATTTAGTCCATTTACATTTAAGGTAATTATCGATATGTTTGTTCCTATTCCCATTTTCTTAATTGTTTTGGGTTCGTTATTGCAGGTCTTTTCCTTCTCTTGTGTTTCTTGCCTAGAGAAGTTCCTTTAGCATTTGTTGTAAAGCTGGTTTGGTGGTTCTGAACTCTCTCAGCTTTTGCTTGTCTGTAAAGCTTTTAATTTTTCCAACAAATCTGAATGAGATCCTTGCTGGATAGAGTAATCTTGGTTGCAGGTTTTTCTCCTTCATCACTTTAAGTATGTCCTGCCAGTCCCTTCTGGCTTGCAAAGTTTCTGCTGAAAGATCAGCTGTTAACCTTATGGGGATTCCCTTGTATGTTATTTGTTGTTTTTCCCTTGCTGCTTTTAATATGTTCTCTTTGTATTTAATTTTTGACAGTTTGATTAATATGTGTCTTGGTGTATTTCTCCTTGGATTTATCCTGTATGGGACTCTCTGTGCTTCCTGGACTTGATTAACTATTTCCTTTCCCATATTAGGGAAGTTTTCAACTATAATCTCTTCAAATATTTTCTCAGTCCCTTTCTTTTTCTCTTCTTCTTCTGGAACCCCTATAATTTGAATGTTGGTGCACTTAATGTTGTCCCAGAGGTCTCTGAGACTGTCCTCAGTTCTTTTCATTCCTTTTTCTTTATTCTGCTCTGCAGTAGTTATTTCCACTATTTTATCTTCCAGGTCACTTATCTGTTCTTCTGCCTCAGTTATTCTGCTATTGATCCCATCTAGAGTATTTTTCATTTTATTTATTGTGTTGTTCACCATTGTTTGTTTCATCTTTAGTTCTTCTAGGTCCTTGTTAAATGTTTCTTGCATTTTCTCTATTCTATTTCCAAGATTTTGGATCATCTTTACTATCATTATTCTGAATTCTTTTTCAGGTAGGCTGCCTATTTCCTCTTCATTTGTTAGGTCTGGTGGGTGTTTATCTTGCTCCTTCATCTGCTGTGTGTTTTTCTGTCTTCTCATTTTGCTTATCTTACTGTGTTTGGGGTCTCCTTTTTGCAGGCTGCAGGTTCGTAGTTCCCGTTGTTTTTGGTGTCTGTCCCCAGTGGCTAAGGTTGGTTCAGTGGGTTGTGTAGGCTTCCTGGTGGAGGGGACTAGTGCCTGTGTTCTGGTGGATGAGGCTGGATCTTGTCTTTCTGGTGGGCAGGTCCACGTCTGGTGGTGTGTTTTGGGGTGTCTGTGGACTTATTATGATCTTAGGCAGCCTCTCTGCTAATGGGTGGGGTTGTGTTCCTGTCTTGCTAGTTGTTTGGCATAGGATGTCCAGCACTGTAGCTTGCTGGTCGTTGAGTGAAGCTGGGTGCTGGTGTTGAGATGGAGATCTCTGGGAGATTTTCACCATTTGATATTATGTGGAGCTGGGAGGTCTCTTGTGGACCAGTGTCCTGAAGTTGGCTCTCCCACCTCAGAGGCACAGCACTGACTCCTGGCTGCAGCACCAAGAGCCTTTCATCCACACAGTGACAAACTGGCCCCGACCTGCAGGCCCCAGCCTGTCCTAGGCGGATCACCACTGTCGGCGTGCCAGAACCTCGCAGCCTCACACCAGGCTGGCCCCTGTGGCCGCTTCAGGTTATTGCTTTCGATTTATATAAGTGATGTTATACAATACATTTGATCTACATGTAGATTTTTCCACTCAACATTGTTTTTTAAAGATATCCATATTCATACAGATAGATCTGGTTCTTTTTTGGCTGTACCACATGGCTTGTGGGATTTTAGTTCCCCAACCAGGGATCAAACCCCGGCCCTTGTCAGTGAGTGCAGAGTCCTAATCACTGGACCGCCAGGGAATTCCCCCTAATTCATTCTTTTTAGCAGCTGTACTGTACAATGAATGTACCTTATTTCATGCATCAATTTCCTTATTACTTCAACAGTCTTGCCATTATAAACAGTACTTCAATGAACATCTGTTTCCTTGTGCAAATGTGTGGTGGCTTCTCTGTGTTATATATTGGAAATGAAATTTCGAGGTTGTACAGTCATGCATTTTCAATTTTTTAAGAGTCTACCAAAGTTTTTATATCAATAAATCCTTTACCAGAGGTATCTTAGACTGTTAGGAACCCATTTCCCTCAATATACAAAAGTTAGGTAATTTGGAATCATTGAAACCCAAAGTCTCTACAGCCTCAATGAAACCTAAACCCTTACAGTAGACAACTGAACTCTACCAACAAAGTCCTTTCCCATCTCCCCAACCTCAGGCCTAGTTGTATTGGAGAGGGCAGACTAGAACTTGATAAAGCTGTGATTGGTGATGAAGCAGACATCACTTTTGTGAGCTTGGAAGGGGAATGTTTGGTGTTTTGTGGGGAGCAGACCAACCTTGTTTTTGTCTTTACTTACACACAATTTAGTTGTGGGCTTATTTTGTCTCACTTCATCACAGTCACAGAATGACCTTGTCTGATGTTAGTATCCTGTGAGATGGTTTATGTCCAACAGGAAAACACCATGGTCTAGCTGTGTCAGACTAGTTTCCAGATGTACAGGAACTTTATTTTTTAAGCTTTGCTAACAAAACACAGAAATCCTCTGCTATGGGCTGAGAATTTATTTGTTGAAGTCCTAACCCCCAACGTGACTATATTTGGAGATAAGACCTTTAAAGAAGGAATTAAGGTTAAATGAGTTCACAAGGGTAGGGCCCTGACCTGATAAGATTAGTGCCTTTATAGCAAGAGACACCAGAGAGCTTGCTCTCACCCTCCACATGCATGTACTGAGGAAAGGCCACGTGAGCACATGGTGGGAAGGAGGCCATCTATAAGCCAGGAAGAGAGCCTCACCAGGGAGTGAATTGGCTGGCACTGAATTGATCTGGAATTTCCCAGCCTCAGAATTGTGAGAAAATACATTTCTGTTGTTCAAGTCCTCCCCTCTGTGGTATTTCATTATGACAGCCTGAGCAGACTCATACACCCACATTTCCCTGTTCTTCCTGGTTCTTCTCCCCACCGGCAACCATTTAAGACGGTTTTAACTGTTTCTTCTGACATTTATCGTGTCCTATATTTTTGAATTCCATATGGTGCTATCTTATGACTCATCAATTTTATTTTATTTACTCATTTATTTATTTTAAAGTTATTTTATTTTTGGCTGCATTGGGTCTTCATTGTTGCACACAGGGTTTCTCTAGTTGCTGCAAGCAGTGGCTGCTCTTTGTTGTGGTGAGCAGGCTTCTCATTGTGGTGGCTTCTCTTGTGGAGCATGGGCTCTAGGTGTGCAGGCTTCAGTAGTTGTGGCATGCGGGCTCAGTAGTTGCGGCACGTGGGCTTAGTTGCTCCGCGGCATGTGGGATCTCCCCAGGCCAGGGCTCAAACCCATGTCCCCTGCATTGGCAGGCATATTCTTAACCACTGTGCCACCAGGGAAACCGTGACTCATCAATTTTAGACATTGTCTATTAATTTCCCATGATGGTAGATAAGTATTTAGCTTTGTTGTACTTCATCCTCTCCCCTATCCTCCCACTATCGTTACAACTTTTGGTTAAATAAATATGTGGAATTTACATTATTTTCTTAATTATTGGGAAAACTGTCAGGACAACACAACTTGCCATAGTAAGTGCAGGTCTCCCCTGCAGGGGCAAGTTATCATGTGGAAAACAAGAATTGTATCCCAAAACAGGTAACATATTCCGATACCCTAGGGAATGGTAGGTAAGGAAGATG
The DNA here is from genome assembly GCF_039906515.1 of Pseudorca crassidens. NCBI lineage: Eukaryota > Metazoa > Chordata > Mammalia > Artiodactyla > Delphinidae > Pseudorca > Pseudorca crassidens. The sequence goes on from NC_090313.1 coordinate 13,259,201, forward strand.
AAAGGGGCCAGGAAAAATTCTTCCTGTATTTTTGCCTCCAGGTGAATGAAAAGGAGTTCCCTCCCTTTAATGGAAAACTGAGGGGGGCAGGGGGAGGAGATAAATACTTCCTTCTCTCCAGGAGCCTGCAGCAATGTTAGGGACTCAGCATGGACCTGAGGCTTCCCAGTACCCCTAGGTCAACTCAAGTATCCAATGGTAGTTGAGTATGTCAAGTAGGTACTGAGGAATGAGCAGTTTAGGAAGTTCAAAGTGAAATGTGAGGCAGGTCAGATTCCACAGTCACTTGCCCTTTGAATTGGACTCCACCATTAATCTGCCATGTTCAGTGTCCTGCTGAACAATGGACTTGAAAAAATGATGCACACACAGCCCTAAATTTGCTGAGCTATTCTCATACTCAGGCGAGCTCATTTCAGAGCATTCAGACTGCACCACAATTAGCTGCTGACACTATCCTAAAATAATATTAAGCCAGGCCAGTAATTATACACTGGAAGAAACTATGTATAGAAAAGCTCATTAACTTGTGGAGTGGTGCAAGTTTCTGAAGTGGGAGCCTTTCAAACAGGATGGTAGTGCACCTGTTGATATGGTTGAAAATCCAACTGCAAATCCTTAGCTAAATATTTAACAACATCCCGCTGGAAAAGCACCAAAGAAGTTTTCAGGGTTTATGGGTCAAGCGATAAAAAGGGTCAAGTCGCTCCCAAGTTTACCTGTAGGTGGCACTGTAAGAGTAGTCAAGAGAAGACCTACACTAACCACCAGCCTTATAAAAGTGATCACAGTCATCAATCAGGGTGTCATCATCGTCATCATCATTGTCATCATCATTGTTGTCGTCGTCATCTTTACAGTCATCATTAGCATTGTTCATTTAGGAAGCATTGTGTGTGGCATAGTCCTAGATCCCATTTCCCACTATTCTGTAATGACAGACTTCTACTCCAAGGGAGGTTTATCTTGCATGTGTATGCATTTGGCTCTGAAGTCTTACCTTCGAGCCTTTGCTTCTGTGGTATCCCTTGGCTGGGAAGTTCTGCCATGACCCTCCCTGCTTTGTTAGGAGGAGGTGTTCTTCATGAGTCATCACCACTCCACTCAGGTTCTTGAGATCCAGCTCAGGGAGGGCTTCTGTCAACCATACAACCTTCATCTAGAGAAGCTTTGTCCTGCTTCCCTGTTACTTCTTACCCTAGTAAGGGCTTTACATCTCCCTTCTAAACTCAGAGTCCACCTCACAGCTGTCAGAATGGCCATCATTAAAAAGTCTACAAATAACAAATGCTGGAGAGGGTGTGGAGAAAATGCAACCCTCTTACGCTGTTGGTAGGAATGTAAATTGGTGCAGCAACTCTGGAGAACAGTATGGTGATTCCTTAAAAAACTAAAAACAGAGTTGCCATATGATCCAGCAATCCCACTCCTGGGCATATATCCAGACAAAACTATAATTTGAAAAGATACATGCACCCCTATGTTCATAGCAGCACTATCTACAATAACCAAGACATGGAAACAACCTAAGTGTCCATTGACAATGAATGGATAAAAAAGATGTGGTGTATATATACAATGGAATGTTAGCCATCAAAAAGAATGAAATAATGCCATTTGCAGCAACATGGATGGACATAAAGATGATCATACTGAGCGAAGTAAGTCAGAAAGAGAAAGACAAATACAATATGGTATCACTTATACGTGGAATCTAAAATATGACACAGGGACTTCCCCGGTGGTGCAGTGGTCAAGAATTCGCCTGCCAATGCAGGGGACATGGGTTCGATCCCTTGTCCGGGAAGATCCCACATGTTGTGGAGCAACTAAGCCTCTGCGCCACAACTACTGAGCCTGCGCTCTGGAACCCACGAGCCACAACTACTGAGCCCACATGCCACAACTACTGAAGCCCCCGTGCCTAGAGCCTGTGCTCCTTAACAAGAGGAGCCACCGCAATGAGAAACCCATTCACCACAGCTACGGAAAGCCCGCTCACAGCAACGAAGACCCAATGCAGCCAAAAATAAATAAATAAATAGTTTAAAAAAACTATAAAAAAAATACAACACAAATCAACATATCTACGAAACAAAAACAGACTCACAGACACTGAGAATGGACTTGTGGTTGCCAATGGGGAGGGAGGATCCAGGAGGGATGGATTGGGAGTTTGGGATTAGCAGAAGCAAACTACTATATATAGGATGGGTAAAAAGCAAGGTCCTACTACATAGCACAGGGAACTATATTCAATATCCTGTGACAAACCATAATGGAAAAGAACATAATAAAGAATATATATGTATACTATAACTGAGTCACTTTGGTGTACAGAAGAAATTAACACATTATAAATTAACTATACTTCAATAAATTAAAAAAAAAATAAAGTCAGAGTCTAAAATAAGTTGTAAACAACTGTCTCCTGTCTCTCTGTTTTGTTTACAGCCAGTGCCCCACCCAGCTCTCCAGAGTGGAAGGTAGCTCCTGGCCACCTTTGCCCATTCTTTGACCGCAGTCACCTGCCCTTCCTCCATACACAGAGTGTTTTCCATTGTCACTCTCTTGACATTGCTTGTGAGCCTCCAGAGTTCAGGGGCTTTGTCTTAGCTTTTGTTATATCCCCAAAGTTGGACACATATTAAGTTCTCAACACATATGTGGTGAATGAATGAATGGAAACAGGAGACAAGTAAAAAGCCCCATCATGCACTTTCTTAAAGGCCGGGATGCAGAGAAGAAGAGAAATTTCAAATTTTCCTCTCACTAAAAAGTTTTACTTTGACTTTGGGGATCGAGAAGCTACAAGAAAGCCTCTCTTTTGAGGAAAGAATGTTATATTATCCTCTTCTGAGATAGGCATGTTAGATAACAGCCCTCAGAAATTCCCACCCTTTTGTTTGCTGACCAAGCCCTGAATTTGTGGCTCCCTCCCAATCCCAGAGGTCAATGATGATGAACTTAAGAGAATGGCTCATCACATTGCTAGGGAATGGTTTAAGCTTGAATTCTGGCTAATGACATCTGAGGGTGTCCTACTTGGAGAGTTTGGGGAAGATTTTCCTCACTAAAGATGAAAACCACGAGGGCAAAACACTTTTATTCTCTCTTTATTTTTGGCCGTGCTGCATGGCTTGCTGGATCCCAGTTCCCCAACCAGGGATTGAACCTGGGCCACGGCAGTGAAAGCACCAGATCCTAACCATTAGACCACCAGGGAACTCCCCCCAAACACTCTTATTCTTGATTAGATGTTGTTGCGTTGGTGTGTGACATCTGGAACATCTGCAGCCATCTTGTGGCCAGAGAGGAGACCTTACTCTCCTGCCAGTGAGATTGAAAGCCCCTGACTTTTGAGGATATCATGGAATCATGGATTTACCTAGCCTTGAAACTGCCTATTTTTCCCCCTGGAATTACTGTAAAATAATAAATCCCTTATTTTAACTTTTATTAGTTGGGTCTACTATTTATTACAGCCCAAAGTATCCCAATTGACACAACTCACAAACAAGTGTTTTTCTTGTGGAACATGCCAGATAGCTTCCCTTTGCCATTCAGATACACTTTCTACTCTTTTTCTTCCTGCTCTCTGCTCTGACAGGCTGACCTCTACCTACTATCTCTGTCCTCTCATCTTACCAACAAGGATATTAATCAACATCTTCTTCAGTTAGCAAATTATATGTCCACATATTATTTCTTCCAAAGGTTTCTCATCAAATATCATGTTACCTATAGTTTCCTTTTTAATTTTGTCCAACGCTGAATCCAAATTTGGTGGCTTTTAATGTAATTCCATGCACCAATCAGGGTCCCAACAAGACACAGATGGCTTACTCAAGTCTGGGTAATTCAGGGAAGTGTTTTTACAAAGCCGTGGGTGAGGTGGTGGCAACCACAAGGCTAGTCAGTTAGTCAATCACACTCTCTGCTTGAATCCAACTCAAGCAGATCAAATTCAAAATCAGTTCGAAGCCTAGTGCTTCCCAGAGTGTTGTTGGATCAAATGCTGCCTTTCTCTACCAACACCTGCTCTCAGTCACATTCTTCTCTTTCTTCTAGAAGGATTTCAAGTTACACTGTTTTGGGGGGAAAGCTTCCCTGTTCTCAACTAACCAACACTTCCTGAGCCTTCACTCAGAGTTACATCACATTGTTATTGGTGCTCAACATATATTGGAGTTCCTTGAGAATAGAGAACACATTTGATACTTATAAAACCTATTGCTAAACTGAGTATTACCACCATTATAACATATCACTACTCAGCCGTTAAAAAAAGTGAAACAATGCCATTTGCAGCGACATGGATGGACCTAGAGGTTATCATACTAAGTGAAGTAAGGCAGAGAAAGATAAATATCATATGATATCACTTGTATGTGGAATTTTAAAAAAATGATGCAAATGAACTTATTTACAAAACAGAAACAGACTCACAGACATAGAGAACAAACTTATGGTTACCAGGGGGAAGGGTGGCGGGCAGAGATAGATTGGGAGTTTGGGATTGACATGGACACACTACTATATATAAAATAGATAACCAACAAGGATCTACTGTATAGCACAGGGAATTCTGCTCAGTATTCTGTAATAACTTAAATGAGAAAAGAATTTGAAAAACAATAGATACATGTATATGCATAACTGAATCACTTTGCTGTACACCTGAAACTAACACAACATTGTTAATCAACTATACTCCAATATAAAATAAAAATTAAAAAAAAGCACACAAATAACACATATCATACTTTATTATGATTACTTTTATTTTGGTAAACTATATGTAACATAAAATTTACTTAAAGCGTGCAGTGCACTGGCATTAAGTACATTCACATTGTTGGGCAACCGTCATCACTATTCATCACCAGAACGTTTTCATCATCCTGAACTGAAGCTCTGAATCCATTAAACAATAACTCCCATTACCCTCCAGCCTCAGGTAAGCCCTGTCCTACTTTCTGTAGCCCATACTTTATTTAAATTTCCTCAGTTTTTATCTAATGATATTTTTCTGCTCTAGAATTACATCTAGGGTATCACATTATATTTATTTGTCATGTCTCTTTAGGTGCCTCTTGGTTGTGACGTTTCCTTAGACTCTTATTTTTGATAACCTTGACAGTTTGAAAGAGTACTGGTATTTTGGAGGATGCCCCTTTACTGGAATTTGTTTCATATTTTTCTCATGAGTTTACTGGGGTGTGCGGATCCTGGGAAGATCACAGAGATAAAGCACCATCTTCATCACATCATATCAAGGTTACCTACTAATTAACAGTTTATGACTATTGATGTTGACCTTGATCATCTGGCTGAAGGAGTGTTGGTCAGGTTTTTCTATTGTAAAGTTACTCTTTTTCCCCCCTTTTTTTCCATACTGTACTTTTTGGAAGGAAGTTAAGGAACAGGGAGTTATGGAGTTAGTTTTTAAGTTGCTGCAGGACACACTTTATGTGGCATCTGTCCAGCTCACACGATTTCCCATTCCCGGGGGGAAATTCCCTCCCCCAAATCCATCAGGGTGGCCCTCCACACGCCCCATCCCTTAAACACCTTCTCTCTTAAGCAGCCAGATTTATTCTATGAAATCCTGTCTCTTGGCCACAGACGTTTAGAGAGAGTTGAGTCAACAAAGTCCCTTCCCCAGGTGCTTGGAATTTTAGGGCAGGCCAGGCTCTCTGCATGCCCAAGCCCAATACATAGCTACTGTTAATGATTATTTAATTACACCTTTCACTTGACTATTAATTATGCAAATAGTATAGCTCAGATACTTCCGACATTGGTGATTGCCTACTTAGCATCCGTTCCTCCCTCCATCCTTTACCACACAAACCCAATTTTATTTCTAAGACTATTTCTCCCATGCAACCCATGTGCCCCAGGAATGGAGCCCCCCCCCACCAGCTCCAGGAGTGGGCCTAATTGCTCCAAGAGTAATGCCATCTTTCTTGACTGTGATAGGTTCAGGAACAGGCATGTGACTCAATTAAAGACAATGAGATGTGTGGAAAATTTTCTAGGGCTTCCTGAGACAGATCTCCTTTGCTCTTTTTGGTTCCTCTTGAAGGGACCCTCTCTCCCTTCTGCATGTTGTCATATATAGACTGGAACCCCTGCATACACTGCCAGACCAGCCCCCAAAGCAGCTGGAACACAGAGGAGGGCAACCTAGAGAATGTCAGTGCAATGGAGCAGGAATCAAGCTGATGCCTACCCTTTCTCCAGAGCAGTGGTACTCAGAATGTAGGGTGAACTGTTTGTTACATTCTGCGATGACATAAATAAAGAAGCTGAGAGTAAATGTTTAGAAACGTTTGTAGTAATTTGACATTGCCATGACAGCTCAACGTGTGACCAGTGAATTTGTGTAGTTGACCAGTTTGAGTGCTGTCCAACAAAGAGAAGAGTTGCAAGCAGTGCCATCTGTGTACAAGTCTTGTGCATTAGGACCATGTAGCAATCTGCACTGGATTGAAAAAAAAAAAAAAAATACATCACCACCAAATGTCCTTCACCACTGACAGTTTGGGAGGCACTGCTCTAGACTTAGTAATTACATGAGTCAATTAATTCCCTATTTTTTAAGACAATGCGGATTCTGTTTTCTCCAATTAACACCAAAGCATCTGAACTGATACAGTGAGTGAATCAAGTAAAAAAATAAGAGACCACATAGACATATTGGACATTTTTTGTAGGGTATACATGTTAAATTAGACTGTGTGTGTGTGTGTGTGTGTGTGTGTGTGTGTGTTTTCACCTTGCTCTGATTCTGGGTAATCATTTCTTAACGTTCCTGATTGCAAAAATTTCAGGAAGAGAATAACTTCTGTTTGGTACCTTTGCCAGCTGTTGGCATTTCCCAGCCTTAGTTCTTTGATTTGAATGTGATACCATAATAAAACACATGGGAGAGATTCTAGAAGAACAGAAATTCCATTTGTATCTCTAGGGAGAATAAGAGGAAAAAGGGTGACTTCATGTCATTCTCTGATTGCTTTTACCTTTGTATTTCAAAACGTTTCTAATATTGGGAGAATACCAATGTAATTATTATAACTTTTTTTTTTGGTCACAGCCTTTAAGGAGTTATCAGAATTGTAAGTTATAAAAATATTATTTATAAGTTACACAAAATAGGTCTTTTCCTTTTTTTCCCCTAGTGAATGAAGAAAAGGGCTATCATGATTATTGTGTACATATAAATAGAATAAATGCATTTGTTAAAAGATGCAAAACTTATTTTTGTTTTTGTTTTTTTTTTTTTTGGTGATTATTCTCTTCTGGTATTATTTTGATCCTAAAGGAATGTTTTTAGAGAATTTTTGTTTACCATCCCAAAGATGATCTTTAAGCTAGTGATATGGAAAATTGCTGTATGAAATTTAAAAAATTCAAGTATTCTTACAACAGAGACGAAATGAGCACGTCTTTTTAGCCTGGATGGAATGAAGCCACGTGACGATTTATAGTGTGCACTGACATAGCCATTAAGAGCTCTAGAAGCACTACTTGTGTTGAAGGATGAGGCAGATGGGGTGTTCTAGAGAACAACTAGAGGGTTTATTTTGGCCTCAAAGCTGGTTACTATTATAAGAGATAGCAAACTGGGCAATAGCTGCAGCAGAAGGGCCTCAACAGATGAGCCTGATATATTATTTTAAGAACTTTCCTCCAAAGCCAAATCATAACACCTCATTGCTTTATATGAAGTAGAAAACACATTTTCTTATTGGACTTGCTTTCCAGAAAATGGTAAAAGTAAATTCATAAACTTAGATCATATTGTATATAAAAATGGTGGAGCTCTTCTTTCAATGATACGATGAAACATTACATCATTGTCGTGTACCTTGTGGGTACAGACATCTCTCTGCATAAGTGGCGTTCCTTAACTGATCCCCTGGTTCATTTTTTAAATTCAGTTGTATGGCAGAGCCAGCAATACTCACCAAATATTCCATGGACTCCCCTAATTCTCAGTCTCCCTTTTAATTGACTTGGGGCCAGGTGTCTAGATTAGGCCAATGGGCCATGAGCAAAAGGGACTTTTGTCACTTCTGGTCCAAGGCAATTAAAAACAAGTCTAGGTTTCCATAATCTTCTTCCCTTTGGTGGTGACCATTCTGACATAGAGGAGTCACAGAGGGAGGCAGCCTCCATCACTGAGTCACCATGTCAAGGAGAGCAGCTGCTTCAGACATTTTATAAATCGGAAAGAAACTTTTGCTTTGAGAAGCCACTGAAATTTTGGCATTTATTTGTTACTATAGCTCAGGCTAGTGTGATGCTGATTCTTATAAGTCTTACAACCATGATAGAACTACTAACCCATTCACCACTTGTAGTGTTGAGATAATCCCAGAGGCAGGGAGATTGATATCTGATGTAGATGTGGTCACATGGTGGCGTTCCTGGGGGCCCTATTTAGGCATTGCTCATTTGCTGCCGTGCTCTTACTGGGTGAGCAGAACTGTCCTAGGAGCTTTGACGATATAAACAACAACATCAACAACAAAATGATCTTAGTCCTAAATCCGTTCAGCCCAAAGATAAGTAGCATACACTTCCTCCCTTCAATAAACTTATAGTCTGGTAGGAGAGGTTTAGGACAGGTACCAAGTAACTAAAATACAAGGTGGAGCAACAAAGAATGTTTTCTAGACTTGAGGAGATTATAAATTGTAGATTATAACTTAGAGAAGACACATCACTCACATTAACTCAATTTAAAAAACAACATGCGTGAGTTTGTGTGTTCTAGGGTATAGTAGCACTATGGGAATTTGGAGAGTGAAGATACTGTTATGAGGTTGAGGTTTTTGAAGGATAATTTGTATTTTTATGTACAGAAAAGTTAGCATTGTGCTTTTATCCCAGTTTGGTGGCAAGATCTTTAGCCTTTGCCTTTCCATCTTGGCAATGAGAGCCACAGATTTTTTTTGGACCTGTGATATTGCCTCACAGTGATGGTGGATCTCTGCATATCTGTCATTATAACTGGTCCTGATAGCTTCCACCAGCTTAGCTAGAGCTCCTCTGTCTTCCGAGTTAACCTGTGCGAAGAGTCTTTCTGAAGATGAGACATCTCAGCCTGGCCCTTCCCTTGAGAATGAACTCGGGAACTCCCCTTTCATGGCCCAAGGCAGGCAGGACGCCAGCGAGCTCAGTGGGGTCCACAAGTGTGCCATTGCCACCTTCTGAGCCTTCTTGTTCTCCACAAGGTGGGGACAACATTAACACCTGCTCAAAGGACAGGTGGTCTCAGTGGGGACTTCCCCTTCGTGGGTGGCTTTCTCCTAGCTGGGACAACAGCTCCTGCTTTTGTTTTGTCTCTGGGCTGGGCTCGTGGGCCAGCTTAAGCAGTTGAGTAGCCATTTGGACCCCTCCCACCCCAAGGCCTGGGTGAACTGTTTCACCAAAGGGGGCCCCTTTTGGACACTCACGGAGGAGAGCCTTTGCCACTGACAAAGCGGATGGCACAAACAGTTGCGTGCCCCATTTTGCAGGCCTACCTGGAAATGATAATTGGCTTGTGACTTAAACATTTAAAACATTTTGCTAGCATTTAAAGTTTTGGTCAACATAATATATATATACATGTTTCAAATCAACAGGTCCCGTGTCAGGCCTTTTGCCGAGTCACACGATGGTTTACATTTGTACGGGGGTTTTCCAACTTATTCTTAGAGAAATAAATCTGACCACTCAAGGGCAGTTTAAATCTGTACTTCTAGATTTCAACATTTGTAATATGACCGCAATATTGAATGTTTCCACCGTAGTAGATTTTTTTCTTAATTGAAAGGGGCAGATCAAATCAATTTTTATCACTTTTCTTTTTGCTGAGAAAAAATGAATTTTTCATGTGCTATAAAGACAGCACCAGCCCTTTTTGTCCCCTTTGAATAAAGGTATGATGTTAGCTATACTATGAAATTTATCCTCAGGATTCTGTAAGTAATTGTACTAAGAGACTGGTCTTTTGTCTCTGTTTTAGCTCTGTTGCTCTCTCTTACCCAACCTCTTATTAATCGACTAATGAAGAGATAGAAAAGAATAAAAATTGGGGCAGTAGACTATATATATATCTCTCTCTCTATATATATATATATATCAATAGATTATATAAATATATCTGTATATAATATACCTATCTATATATATTTATATATACATAGATAATATAAATACAAATCTATCTACATATTATATATATATGTATACATATATATAAATAAACCTAGGCCTGATATGCTTTTCATAAGAACTATTGTTATATGATTGTTTTAAGTGTCCATTATATATCCTCTGAACCAAATTTTCTAGTTTTTATTATATTTTCTCCTAGAAAGATAAATGAGGCATTCCATAGTGGAATAAAAAACAGATTTGGCTTTTGGGAGTTGGGAAAGTTCTGGTAAAATGCCAAGTGCTGAGCTGCAGGTTTTCAAAATTGTTTATTTTCAAACCTACAGATGTAGAAAAATATCACATAAAGCCTCATGTCATTGCTTCTGACAGGGAAATAGGTCAGCTGCCCAGGTGGTGTCTGAGGGAAAAAAACACGGAAATAGGTAATGTGTAAATCTTGTTTTCAGCTCAGACTCTTTTTGCTGTGTAAGAGGCTCTGTGGGATTGAAAATCATCACTACCACTCCTTGATTATTGTCTCTTAATCTGGTGGTCTGACTTTTATGGTTGTGGTCACAGTTATTTGAAAGATCTGATTTTTTTAAACTTTGGAAATTCTAAATTAATTCAGTACTGATATATTCATGGTAACCTATAAAATCAACTCTTGTTCCCAAGGGGCACGGGCCTAGATCCCTTTTAATAGCAAATCGGTGTGGAATTCTAAATGCCATTATTCCGACTTCAGTTCATATGGTGAAGGAACTGAATGCCCATAATGTGGGAAGCAGCAGTGGTGCGCACTGAGGGCAGGATGGAGATTTCTAGACCTGAAGGATGCCAGGTAGAAAAGTGTGGGAGGAAGGCCGGGGAGCATAAGCCTCCCAGAGATGGGGGAGAAACTCCCAGGGTTGTCTTTTCCCACATGGGAAGACACATTTCATTAGCAGAACTGGTGGTAGCTGTGTTCTTTATCTTGTAGACAGATGATGTGATGTAAGGCGGATTTGCTACAGAGATGGGTAGTGACACTGTTTTGGAACCATTTTAAGTCATAACAAGTAGTAATGGGGGAAGTCACTGCAGTCAGGGGGTGCCCCAACCATCAGATATCTGGAAGGGAAGGAGGTCAGGAAGGTGGTGGGGTGGATTCAGACAGAGATTCTGGGATCCAAGAACATGTGGGGTTGACCCTGAAAAGACAAGTCCTCAGTACACAGGGAAAGGATTTCTGCAGATAAGCCTCTTGCCCCATCTACAAAGCTACCTAAAGTGCCCTGATAAGCTACAATTTGGAGTTTGATGTGTCTCTTTGGAACTCCATTCAACATGAGGCAAAGCTCGAGTCTAGTATATCAGTGACTTAAACTAAATTGTCAGAAACTTCTCAGAATTTGTTTCAGAATACAGTATATACTCAAAAGATAGAAGTTAAAAAAGGGGAAATGTTTGCAACAAAAAGAATCTTGTTAACTATAAAGGAATCTACCAACACATCTAAGTCCACATCACATATTCTAAATATTCCCCCAAACATCCAAAAGTTCTTGAGTGCTAGCAGGATTTTGTTCACAAATTCTTATTGCTCAAATGAGGCACCGAAAATTCTCATCCTTTTTACAAGTGGACAAACTACAGCTCAGAAGGAGCTGGAGAAGAAAAGATTGTCCAATGTCATAAAGTGAAAACAAAAAAAAAGATCAAAAATTGATTTAACTGCATTATGCTTTGCATAATATTTTTTAAATGGCCATCTGTTTTTGTTTTAGAAATGTATTCCCACTGAGTACATCAGGTAATTCTCCAAACTCAAGAAACTTCAAGGGAAAAGAGAGAGGAGAGAAAGTCAAGCAGATTTTATCTTAAATTTTTGTCTGATTTCAATTTATTAAAAACTGAATGCTACTAATATTAATAATTTTTTGTTTTTTAAAATTGAGGCGAAACTTATGTAACACCAAAGTATACAAATCTTCAATGAATTTTATATACTTGTGTAACCACCACCTAGATTAAGTTTAGAATATTTCCAGCATACCAGAAGGCTTTCTTATTCTCTCTTCCAATCAATACCCCCAGGACCCCCCAAAAACCACACCTCTGGCCTCTGTCTATCCCCATAGATTAGTGTTTCCTGTTTTTGAACTTCAAATAAATGGGATTCTGGCTTCTTTTGCTGAACATTATGTCTGTGAGATTCATCCTTGTTTTGTGTAGCAGTAATTTGTTCTTTTACATTGCTGTGTTGTATTCCATTGTATGAATACACTACATTTATTTATCCATTCTCCTGTGGATGGACCTTTGGGTTGTTTCTGCCTTGAGGAACTATTTCGAATAATACTGCCATGAATGTTCTTATACTTGTCTTCTAGTAAAGACAGCCACTTATTTCTGTTGGAGTTATACCCAGGAATGAAAATACCAAGTCATAGGGCATAACTCTATTTGGCCTGGTAGATACTGCTAAATGGCTTCCATACTGGTGGAAGAATTTATCCTTCCATAGTAATGTATGAGAGTTCCAGTAGCTCCTCTTCAACACTTGGTTTTATCTGTCCTTTAATTTTGGTGTTGGGGTGGGTGTATCTCAGTGTAGTTTAAATTTGCATTTCCCCAATAACTAACAATGTTGAGCACCATAATGAATATTTACCCAGAAATCCACAATCTTACTCCTCTACTTTTATTTTTCTGTTAAGTCTTTTCAGTGCAGCCTATGTATGTAATTATACTCAGGGTAAATCTAGAATTGTGTTGTGTATTTTTACATTAAACATTTTAAAGTTTGTTATGGCCTTCATACTTATCTTTTAAAATGGCTTCTTAATATCCCACTGAGTTTGACGCAGTATAATTTACTTAGCTATTTCCCTCTTGTTGAGTATTATGTTCCTTCCCATTTTCCTCTGGCTCATTGTTGTTCAGAAGGACAAATGGAGATGTATCACCCCAGAAACTATCATTTGTGGAGGTAATGTGCCAGCTAGGTGCTTTGATAAGGGTTTAGTTTTATTTCTAGTACAACCTTCAGAAGTAAGTGTTAGGTCTATTTTACAGATGAGGAATCGGATGCCAGCCTATATTAGCTTGTTTCTTCGTGGAAGATAATTCCAGTGTTTGGATTTGGAAAAAAATTCTGTACAGAAATCAGAATGAACATAAGGTGATCTGACTCTGGGGTTCTACAGAGTTACATTTACCTGAGAGGGTTCATGGCCAGTGAAAGCTTGACACATTTTCTTTAGGATACTGTGGTCACCTAATAAATTATAAGGGCCACATTAATTGTCTTCCAATGGGAGTGAGACCTCTGGGGTTCAAATCTCAGCTCCCACCCTTATTCACTGGGTAATCTTGGGTGAGTTATTCAATTTCTCTTCACCTCTGTTTTCTCATCTGTAAAATGGATATAATAGCCACCCCCAGGGCTGCTGTGAAGATAAATGAACTAATATGTAGGAAACCTTTAGCACAGTGCCAGGCACATAGCACTCAGTGAGAATCAACTCAGATTCAATCATCCCCTAATTTTCCTATATCTTCCCAATACTATAAGGCTCATTATTTTTAGCTAGAAGTCACCTTAGAGATCATACAGGCTAGTGCTTTACAAACTTGCTCATTTCTTCTTCCTTTTTAAACAATGGACTCTTTTTTTCCTAGTACAAGGTACGTGGAACTCTAGCATCTAAGGCTGCTGCCACTGGCTGCCAGTGAGCACATGACCTTTCTGAGCTGAAGCCTCCTCTTTTATATTCCTCAAGGAATAGGGTGAAGGGAGAACGCATTCACAATCAGAGGTGTTACTACCTCGTTACTATGCCAGATAGGTGGTGTTGTAAGCATGGATCTGGGCCCAAACCCATTCATTTTATCCATGAGGATGCTGAGTTCTATGGCAGTTGCCAATGACAAGGAAACTTAAAAGTGGCAGAATTAGAACTTGAACTTAGAGTCAGTGGATTTTCAGCTATGCTGGTTACATTTTACTGCCTCTCTAGCAAGAAGAAGGAAACGATGGGAAGAGCACTGGACTTGGAAACAGGAGACCTGGGTTTGGGTCTTGGCTTTGCCTCTAGTTTTATAATCATCAGGACACTTGCTATCATATTTGTCCAGCTCACAGGCTTCCCCTTTCTCTACAGACTACCCTCTTCAAGTTTGTGCCAAACGGCTCCACCCTTTGTCCATAGCTAATGGGCACTGTTTGATTATTTTGAAGGAAAACTGGCTCCTTAGTCCTCAAAGGTCCACTCCTATGTAAAATGCAGGTGTAGGTCTAATTAGAATCAGCTGATGGAATTATGTTGCCCTTGGTAAACTTGGCTAGAAATGAGATTCCTTCTGAATCTTGACACAAATCTATTTTTTAAAGAGTAATAATACCCTGGATGCCATAGGCTTAAATATGGATTTGTAGTGTCACAATTAAATTCTATTCTTTGTTGGCCCAAGGCTGGTCTTTCACCTCTTTCAAGAGTCAGTCTTTGGGATGTCCTTAGCATGCATGGGAATTCTTTTCTGATATGGCCCTATATGATTTTCTTGCCTCATCTTCCCCCACTGCCAAATATGTACACACTCAAATACTTGTCGCTGCCCAGATACTCCATACTCTCCTTGCTTTGCCTTTGAACGTGATCTACCTTATCGCCGGAATGCCCTCTCCTGTTGGGCTAACTGCCATCTATTGCTCAAGACCAAGTTCCATGTGTCAGTTCTTCTGGATGGCCTCTCCTGACCCAGCTGGCTGCCCTCCTCTGTGCACTCATAGATTACAACCTACTGGTGTTCTGTTGTGGTGGCTGGTTCTCTTGTATGGCTCCCCCACTAACTGTGAGCTCCTTCAGTGTAGAAATGTAAACTATTCATCTCAGTATTTCTATGACTTAGAAGAACCGATGGTATAACAAAAACAATTCATAAATATTTGCTGAATGAATAAAGAATGAATAATTCTTCCTGACAGAAGACAAATACTATAGAGACATTACATAGTGGTGGTCAGTCCTGTTGTAACCTCTGTTAGAATTGAAACTGTGACCTTTAATAAGTGACTTCCTGAGATTCAGTAGTTTTAAAACAAGTTTCAGTAAGGTGCCTTTGAACTTGAATTTCTAGTTCTTTTGGAATTTAAAATCCCTTTGCTCACTTTTGTTTCTGAAATTGTTATAAACCAGAGGCAATCTCAAATTCAATCTGGTTGGGTTATTATATAAACCTACTAATTACTTGTCTTCAGGCTTGTATTTGCACTTATAACAATCATATACATTATTAAGATTTGGAAAAAGTATTCCAGAACCCAATGATGCAAGACTGCTACCACCCTTATTAAAAAGAAAGAGTAAATTGAGTAGATATTTGCTCTTTATTCCTATTTAGAGAATGTTCCCATGTCAAGCTTCATTAAATAGAGAAAGCCATTAGAATTGTTAGGTTTTTAAGTTCCTTAGTCCTTTCAAACAATGGTTCTTATCAACAAAGTGGATATAGAGGAAATATACCTTAACATAACAAAGGCCAATATATGACAAGACACAGCTAACAACATATTCAATGATGAAAAGCTGAAAGCTTTTCCTCTAAGATCAGAAACAAGGTGCCCACTCTTGCCACTTTTATTCAACATAGTACTGGAAGTCCTAGTCACAGCAATTAGGCAAGAAAAAGAAATAAAGGCATCCAAATGGGAAAGGAAGTAGAAGAACTGTCACTGCTTGCAGACGACATGAAACTATATATAGAAAACTCTAAAGACCCCCACAAAAAAATTGTTAGAACTAGTAAATGAAGTCAGTAAAGTTGCAGGATACAAAATGAATATATCAATCTGTTGCATTTCTACACACTAGTAACAAATTATCAGAAAGAAAAATTAAGAAAATAATTCTATTTACAACTGCAACAAAAATAATAAATTACCTAGAGATTATCATACTAAGTGAAGTAAGTCAGAGAAAGACAAATATCATATGATATCACTCATATGTAGCCTCTAATTTAAAAGATACTAATGAACTTTATTTACAAAATAGAAACAGACTTACAGACATCAAAAATGAATTGATGGTTACCAAAGGGGAAACAGGGGGAGGGGCGAATAAATCAGGAGCTTAGGATTAACATACACACTACTATACATAAGACGGATAACCAGTAAGGACCTACTGTATAGCACAGGGAACTCTACTCAATATTCTGTGATAATCTATATGAGAAAAGAATCTGAAAAAGAATGAATATATGTATAACTGAATCACTTTGCTGTATACCTGAAACTAACATAACATTGTAAATCAACTATACTCTGATAAAATTAAAAAAAAATTACCTAGGAAAAAGTTTAACCAAGGAGGTAAAAGATCTGTACACTGAAAATTATGACACTGATGAAAGAAATCGAAGGAGACATGAATAAATGGAAAGATATTCTGTACTCATGGATTGAAGAATATTGTTAAAATGTCCATACTACCCAAAATAATCTACAGATTCAGTGCAATTCCTATTAAAATTCCAATGGCATTTTTCACAGAAATAGAACAAACACTCCTAAAATTTGTATGGAACCATAAAAGACCCTGAATAGCCAAAGCAACCTTGAGAACAAAGCTAGAGGCATCATATGTTTGTAGATAGAGAGGACAGATTGTTGCTAGAGGTGGGCGATGGGGAGTGGGTGAATAGGTGAAGATGGGTAAAAGGTACAAACTTGTAGGTATAAAATAATTAAGTCATAGCGATGTACTTTACAGCATGGTGACTATAATCAAGAACACTGCATTATATATTTGAAAGTTGCTAAGAGAGCAGATCTTAAAATTTTTTTATGACATGGAAAAAAATGTGTGACTATGTGCGGTGATGGTTGTCAACCAGACTTACTGTGGTGACCATTTCACAATATATACAAATGTTGAGCCACTGTATTGTACACTTGAAACTAATATTTCAGTTATATATCAAAAAATCATCTTAAATTTCAAAAATTAATACTTGTTTCTTTGCTTCTTTGTTTTTGACCAGAACCACATAGCATCACCAAAATTGTCTACTCAGGAAGAATTTGTAATGAGTTTATATGATGAGATTTCATTGAGTTAACTACCTCCCCCAAATAACATCCCTTGTTTTGAAAACCTTGAAGTTCAGATAGCTGTTATTCCTTTGTTAATTTGTCTTCTAAGTGAAATGCAAAGTCCTGTCAGGTAAGATTTATTTTTATTGTGGCAGTGGTGGGGAAGTGAAGAAATTTTATCTATATTCTGTTTTCTGTTATTCAGATATATCATTTTCCTATAGTAACAAGGAATGTAGGAAATACACTGTGCTTGTTTAAAGTTTCACAAAATATCCTCTAGTTTCTAATGTTGTGTTTGTGGTCCATGTTGATCGATCATATCACATGAAAGTCTGTCTTTGGGCCTCTCGCCTTCTGAGATGGCCCGTATTCTGTCTGTGGAGTGTGTATCTTCCTGAATAAACCTTCCTTTTCTTTACTATGGTTCGCTCTTGAGTTCTTCCCTGGGTGAAGCCAAGAACCCACACTTGGTGGCCGTCCCAGGGACTCGCCTGAGACCTGGGACGTGACCCTTCTCTCCAGCCCCACATTCTTTCCTGCAACATCTTTTCTGGTGCCCAGCTTGGGACCTCAGAGGGCATAATCTTGATCTTCCTGTTGGGCTATGGCTCCTCTCTGGAGCGTGGCTGTGACCTGTCCTGAGCCATGTAGATTCAAGTAGGATCTCGCAAAGACCAGTTCTCTGGCCAGGAAGGAGCCCACCAAGACCAAGACTTTTCTCCCCTCGATCTTTCTCATTCTCCTATTGCTCTGTCTCTTTGGACTTGAGAAGATCCACCAAGACGACATCCAAATTAAGACCACGTGACAAGCGTTGACAACTCGGTTGGGTGAATTTCCCCTCTGTGTCTCCTCGAGCCCAGTTCCCCCTCCCTACTTGTTTTTAGTCCCAGTTCGGTTCCAGGACGCTGGAACTACGTCGGCCCACGTTGGGGGGACTCCTTGAGTCCTCCTCTAGATTTGCAGCCGGCCCTCCCCGAGTGCTCTCGGGCTTATGGCCTCATTGCGCCCCCAAGAGGATGTTGGGGGAGAGCACTTCCGTTGTGGAGGTCACAGGCGGACTTTATCAACCCCTGAGCGGAGGTAGCGGGCGAGCACCTTTCTCAGTGGGCTTACGAACCTCTGGCCTAGGAAGTGTCATGGCTGTACACCTTCCTTTCTCTTCTGGGAAGCGTCGTGGCTGCACACCTTCCCTCCTTTCCTGGATTTCTCTTATATCCTCCGACTTCTCTCTTGACTTCTTGGACTATTGGTCCTTGAGCTTCCTTGCTGGCTTTGCCAGTAGGTTGTGTGTTGCCCTTTACGTCTGTGGAGAGGTAGGCCTCCTCAACATCACAAGGACCATATCCTGAGGGGAGCTTTTGCCTTGTATTGTTATCACTGCCTTGTGGCACTCCAGCCCTACCCTTCGGCTCTATTTGTTTCTCTTTCTTTTGTTTCAGTGATAAAGGTAATCCATTTAGTTGGCTCAGGGCCTAGGTCTCCTCTCTCTCTCTCTGAAGGATTTAGGCCCTGAAACTCTGGTTGCTTTTTCTCCCACTGGCTCTGGTTCCTTTCCCTGACTAATCCAAGGGGCCTACTCAGGCTCACCGACCAGGCAGATATCGGGTGCTCACAGGGACCCCACTGTTGACACTGGGAGAACGCCAGGACAAATAACTACCACCTTGCCAGGATCCATCAGACTCTTGTCAAGACATCCTAATAAAAAATGGGGGCAACTACAAGCACCCCAAAGGACTCCCCGCTAGGATGCATATTAGCTAACTGGGGAAAATTTAGACAGGATGGTTTAAGAAAAAAATTAATTTTTATTTGCAATACTGCATGGCCCCAATACAAAATAGGGGACCATGACATCTGGCCAAAAAAAAAAAAGGGTCACTGAATTACAATACCATCTTGCAGCTGGACCTATTTTGTAAAAGGGAAGATAAATGAGGGGAAGTCCCATACATCCAAGTGTTCATGACCTTATTCCAAAATCCAGGTCTAAAGAACTCCTGCCAGGTGTGCTTGGCGCACATCCCTTCAAAGTGCCTTCTTCCCCCACAGGAGGCTGATGTTTTATTTATTTATTTATTTTTAAATTAATTAATTTATATTTTTGGCTGCGTTGGGTCTTCATTGCTGCGTGCAGGCTTTCTCTAGTTGCGGTGAGCTGGGGTTACTCTTCGTTGTGGTGCGCAGGCTTCTCATTGCTGTGGCTTCTCTTGTTGCAGAGCACAGGCTCTAGGTGCACGGGCTTCAGTCGTTGTGGCTCGCAGGCTCCAGAGTGCAGGCTCAGTAGTTGTGGCGCGCGGGCTTAGTTGCTCTGCGGCATGTGGGATCTTCCCGGAGCAGGGCTCGAACCCGTGTCCCCGGCATTGGCAGGCGGATTCTTAACCACTGCGCCACCAGGGAAGTCCTGAGCCTGATGTTTTAGATGATCCTCTTATGAGTCCACCTCCTTGGGGTCCATAACCGAGAACTCCTACCTCCCCCAATTCTGACCGGGACACTGTCTCCTGGACTGTTTAACCCTAATGCCCCATCTGGGGAGCTGGAGACCCCAGCCCACCATGAATCAGCTCATGGATTTGGCCTTTGGAGTATTTAACAATAAAGATAGTGTTGAAGAGGCAAAATGGATTCAGGGACAACAGCTAAAAGCACAATTACTGGAGGCAGCTCTACCCCTGCACCACCTCAGATGGTAACACCTCAGGGTTACCATCCCTTGGGAAGACCCATGGTGAGGACAGGATCCAGGAAGCCTGGATCGGAGCCACTGTCTCACTGAGAAAGTGTCGGTTTTAAGTGCAGCCAGAAGGGCGACAGGAAGGGCAAATACTCCCTCTGTGGGAAAAATCCACCGAGACCCTGCCCGATATGAAAACGAGGAGCCACTGGAAATGGGACTGCCCCCAGTCCCAAAGGGGACTTGGGGCTCCCAAATCGATGATGACTGGGAGGACCAAAGACTGACAGGGCCCGGGACCCTCCCTGGCTCCCAAAGGACACCTGATCATTTCTCCGGAGGAGCCTTGGGTAACCGTTGACATGGCAGGTAGGAGAGTTATTTTCTTATTAGATATGCGGGCTGCCTGCTCTGTGCTGATTTCCCTGGACCCTCGTTCTCCCAATTCTGTATGATAATGGGGATTGATGGAAAGCCCAAAACCAAGCGATTCACCCCTCCCCTCCACTGCTCGCTAGGAAATTTTACCTTTGCACTTCATTTTCTGCTCGTGCCTGAGTGCCCTGTCCCCTTGTTGGGAAGGGACTTGCTCACTAAATTCCAGACAACAGTCCAAGCTGGAGACCCTTATGGGTTAGAAAACAATTGCTCTTGGCCGGAGGAATCTACCTCAGTCCCAAGCCAGAGGAGGTCTCCATTCCACCCCAATCTAAGTTCTTAAACTATGGGCTGTTAAACTTGTTCACAGTGTTAAAATGTCACCTTCTTCTGCATTCCCCAGCACCCAGACTTCCAATATCTCTTTTCCTTTGAGTGGACAAATCCAGACAATGTAATGCCATGAATGCCTCCACTCTCTGTGCTTATAAAATTCAAGCCTAGGGTGCCTACAGGTTAGGAATGGAATGGACAAAAAAAGGGGGGGGGAGCTAAAAATTGTCCACTACCTTCAGAAATGGGATCACATGAGGCTGCAGGCAAACCTCTGCAGATCAAAGACCTGACTGAGGGCCACAATTAAAGAATTTCTTAAACCCAGGGAGGAACCCCCAAAGTGTCTGAAAATAGAGTACCAAAATGGGAGGCTACTGGTATGACTAAACTAAGCACACCTGTTAGGCATTTTGGGGGAGACCTTCTCCCCTAAGCTAAATCAGGAAAAGTAAAACATTCCAACATAGGTGAATGGGTATATCAGTCCTTCAATATCACTGAGGTGGCCACCCAATTCTTTGAGGGGGAAAAAAACCCCAAACCTGTCCTTGTTTTACAAATCTAGTCTTTATAGGACCAGAGGTGTGGCTCCCAAAATAATCCAAAGCCCACCAATCCTTTTACCTCTCCCCAAACCTTCCCTATTTATCTTAAGAGGTTTATAAGTATTGAACAAAGGGGGAACAAAGTCATCCCAGGAGGAACTTGTCTTTCTCCTCCCATGCCCTTGAAATGCAAATGTTCTACCTGGTTTTCTCCAAGAACTCTTATCTCTGCCATCTTTTTTTTTTTTCCTGCCATCTTTTTAAAATACAAATTTTGAAAAACGGGGTGATGTGGAACTTGTCAAACACAAATTGAAATCTTAAGCATCTTTTCCATAAATGTTAGTAAAAAGGGTTTAGCCATCTAGACAAGTGACCTTGATTTGTTCCATCTGCCAGAAACCCAATTTAAATCCACCCTCTTTTGTAACTGATGGGTTTTACATTGTTGTACCTGACTCATGGCTGAAATTTTGGAATGTGAACTATGAGGTCTCTGTTTGTTTGTGTGTTCGTATGTATCTATATGTGGCAATACCACACATCTATGTTGTAGATGTATGGTATTGCCAAAAATTAATTTGTAAAAGGGCTCTATTTAATTGATTTAAAGGAAGTTGAGCACTTATATAAATACTCAGAAATAGAAAATAATCTGGCCAGAATGAATTTCAGGTTCATGTCATCTGGAAAATATTCAGTACTAAGCTGATATCTTGTATTGAAGGTGGCTTAAGCTTGTTTTGATTAATATAGACATGTCTTTAGAGTCATCAATGTTAAGTATATTACTTCTGTTGTACCTAGGCTTACTAGAGGTCAAATAAAACCTTATTATATCTGTTGCAAATTTGTCAGCAAGAAAAGTAACTCGACATGGAAAAACTTTTAAGGGAAGTGAGATATATGTTTTCAGTGAAAGAAGGTTTGAGGAATGAAAAAAAAAACTGAAAAAAGTTGTGCACGATCAGGATTTTCTAAGATTGGATTAAATTTAGTTGGATTAATGGATTTTGCTCGGAATGGGCTGAGGAAAGACTTGTGTTCAGTCTCTGTTAAGAGAACAAAGTTTTCTTGCAATGCTGCTTTTGATTGTGTGAGTTTCTTTGCCTTTAAGTGATCTGTATTTGCTTTTGAGATCTCTTGTAACTTTGGTTAAAAAAATAAGTATTGTCTCACAGTGACCTATGATGTTATTTAACCAAATGTTTTGAAACTTTTGGACAAACTTCCCAAATATCAAATTTTAATTAAAGTTCTTTTGACTTCCAGCTAACTTTGGGATGTTTAGAGGGACCCTGAGCACCTCAGAGAGAAATATTTAACTAGTATTATTTGGTGTGTTAAATTACATGGAGAGCATTATCACATGAGTGATAAACCTATGTAAAATATACTCAATGGATGAATGCTATTAATGTAGACATTCTAAACATTATGTAAAGTTTCTAAAATTTGGATATGTCCTGGTATAATGCTATAGTTCTAGTAATTATCTTAAAATGTTGTATGTCACAACAGTAACCAAGCTTTTTTATCAATTATACTGTAATCAGATGTCTAACCGCGCTTTTTAAGTTTTCTGTCATTTATAGACAGTTACTGTTGTCCAGATGCTTCATCAGTGATTCATCTTCAAGAAGATTCATAGGAAGGCTATGGAAGCAGCTACAACTGTTCCACAATTGTCATGTGCCAATATTATATAATGTGCCAAAATACATAATTTTAAAATTGTTCTGTAAGTAAAGGGGTCATGGAATAATGACACTCTGGTAGTTGTTGGGATTTTCCTATTGGCTTCATGTGGCAGGTACTGGATATTTCTTACTCATTTTAAATATGTCTCTTTTATTAGAAAAACATTTTTTCTTTTGTCAGAAGAGCCTTCTTCCATTTTCCTTGCTAATAAATAGTTGGCATTTAAAAAAAAAAAAAAAGATGACGACTATGCGAAGATTCCAGTCCATACCACCTTAAAACAAGGAGCTGTCCTGCCCCTGGGTCCCCTAGATCAGGCATCCAGAGATTTTTACTCCCTGACAGGCAGGGTCGACACCACTACTCAGCCCTGAAGCAGCTACAGAACATGGACCGTTGCCTCTCTGCTTCCCATAAGAATATGGGAGTAAAATCTCTTCGGAGGGAATGAAACAGGAAGGGGGCAGGGGATAACCTTTAAAAGAGTGACACAGCCATTGAGGACACGACATAACCTGGTTAGAACCAACTAGGTCCAAGATGGCAGATGACTGACTTCCACCAGACCTTGAGCCTCAGTGTACGCTCATTGTAACACATCAGCAAGCTAAATGACCCACCCACAGGCGCCATGACAGTTCCAAGGCCGACCATAAAAGGCCAAAAAAGTGTGGCGTGGCCCAATTCCTGGAAATCCCCACCCTTTCCCCCAAATAGTTGGAATAATCCTCCCACTCATTAACCTATGAAATTACCCATGCCTATAAAAACTGACAATCCCATACCCTGGGGCCTCTTGCCTTCTGAGATGGCTCACACTCTGTCTATGGAGTGTGTATCTCCCCGAATAAATCTTTCACTTTACTATGACTTGCTCTTAAATTCTTTCCTGTGCAAAGCCAAGAATCCACACTTGGTGGCCGTCCCAGGGACTCTCCTGAGACCTGGGATATGGCCATCCTCTCTGGCTTCACTTTCTTTCCTACAACATGGGCACTAGCAAGATGATTGGCCAGAGACAACTCAGAAAGCTAATCCCATTACCAAAAAACATGAGACTATGAGCCCCATGGCAGAGCAGTTCTCCAGGGTTCCGTTACCCTGCTGCTCTCTGTCCAGAGCCCCTTCCCTATAAAGTCTTTTGCTTTGTCAGCAAAATAAATAAATAAAGTCTGTCTTCGTATCAGTCAGCCATAGCTGTGTAACAGCCTCAAAATCTCAGTGTCATACAGCAATAAACATTTATTTCTTGCTCATGAACTTGAGGCCGCAGAGACAACTGTTTCAAGTTCCAATTACACTAGGGTGGCTCTACACCATATAGCTCTCATTCTTCTCTTGGTATCAGCCAGGGCCTGTTGCCTCTTGGTGATAGAAGAATAGAGAACAGGGCTCAGTATGTAACCACATGTTTAGTTCCTACTAACATCTCTTGGGCTAAAGCAAGTCACATGGTTAAGTAGAATGTCAAGGGGTGAGGAGGTTCACACCATCCTTTGTGTAGCAGTAACTGCAAAATCCCACGACAAAGGGCATGGATCTATATCCATGGATGAGGGAAGAGTTGGGACCAATAGTTTTATCTATTACAGTCTTGCACTTTAAAACTTTTGGATGGCATGTGTATTTGGTATATACCAAAATCCATGCTAGATTATGCAAGGTTCCAGCAAAAACTGTAGTATAATCTTCTTCTGTATTGTTTGTTCAAAATAAATTACTTTTAATTAGTAAGGTCACAAATTTTGTTCTCAATATTCTCAGATGTTTCTTGATTTTCTTCTATAGCTATCCTAGTCTTTCTCATAAATATCACCACAATAAGGAGAAAAAAATTGTCTATCTAGTAAATGTAAACAGGTTCTTTAGTAAGTCAGTGTTTTACAATAGTTGCTTGTGTTTTTGTTGTTGTTGTTTCTACGCTATTCTCTCCCACCTACCTAAGATGGCTTCTGGACACCTAAAGCATGGAGTGACTTACACAACTTTGTTAGGTGCATGTTTCCCTCTTGGCCCACACCCTCCTGGCATTTGCAACTATAGTCTTGATGGGAATTAATGTGTTACTTGTTCTCACGGCTAAGTAGAGCCTGGTAGCCCTCCCACATGACCTGGTCTTGGTTCTTACTGGTGTTCTAAGCACCCTGCATTTCTGCATTAGTCTCCACCTAGCTCCCTGGCCAGGGAGTCCACCCCAGGCCTCTGCTTCTGGTTGTTCACCCCTCACAATGGCAGGCCCATTGCTGCTTTCAACTCAGCTGCCTCTGAGTCCCCACGTAGGGACTCTGGGAACTTCCTGGTTCTACCTATGTCCTTGGAAGCCATGAGTAGCTCGGGGAAGCAAAGTACACAGGGTGCTCTTTTGCTGAACCACTGTATTAGTCAGGGTTCTCCAGAGAAACAGCCAATGGGAGATATGCACATATACAAAAGGAGATTCATTACAAGGAATTGGCTCACATGATCTGCTGTCTACACGCTGGAGACCCAGGAAAGCCAGTGGTGTAATTCAGCTAAGACTAGAGACCTGAGAAACATGATGTAAACCCAAGTCCAAGAGAAGAATAAGATGCGGTGAAGGGGCCCGGTTCAAGCAGTGAGGCAGGAAAAAAAAAAGACGGGGAGGATTATTCTTTCCTCTACTTTCTGTTCTGTTGAGGGCCTCAAGAGATTCACTGACGGCCCCTCACATTAGGGAGGATGATCTACTTTACCAAGTCCACTGATCCAAATGCTGATCTCATTTGGAAACACCGCACAGACACATCAGAAGTGACAGTTAATGTGGGCTCCCTGTGACCAGCCAAGCTGACATAACATTAATCATCACAACCATGTTGTGCTTCCAGATTCACTTGGATGTGTCCACGCCCCAGGCTAATGCAGGACAACCTGAGGGGTGGTCCCTTTTCAGGGTTCAGGACGAGGACAAGGGGCCACCGTCTCCCCATCTTGCCTCCTGCCACCTCCACAGGAGTTCCTGAGGCCACCAGGGCACCTCAGTGAGTCGCCCCCTGGTTGGGGGGAGGACTCCCATGCGCCTTGTGCTCTGCAGGAAAGTGTATTGCAGCCCTGGTCATTAATTCTCTGCGAAGGCAAGTGGAAACTCCATTTAGACCTCAGTTATATGCTCCTTCTAATCTAGTTTTCCCCAGAGAGCCTTGTCTTTGGGACATTTTTGGGCATTTTCCAAGCCATTCATGAAGGTGATATTTCGACTACTGGTTCTGTCTGTGATTTAGGTTGAATTACTTGAATGCTGACATCCAACCATTTTTGACCTAAGAATAACAGCAATTCCATATGTTTCAATCCACATGTTAACTGATAGAACCCCCCTGAAGAGAGGGAGGGTGTCTTAGACCCCCATAGCCCCTGACCCTGTCACACTTCATGTTAGAAGTTCTGGGAAATTGCTAGCAAAGGATGTTTTAACAAGGCCTGGAGGAAAATGGACCAAGCCAGAGGTTGTCAGAATTGCTGATGCGAGCCGGACAGAGGCTATAAAGAGTTAATGCACTGACCAGCGTCTCCATGAGCTGCAAGTCCTCCCGGGAAACTGAGATTTCCGACTGTGAGGCTGTGCTCCGCGGCCTGGGGGCACTCAGGTGCAAAGAGGAGCTGCAGCTCCAGTTCCACCCAGGAGGTCTGGCTTCCCTCCAGTTGGGGTGATACACTCCTGCTTTCATGTTCGGAGGGTGCAGACCGCGGTGCGAAATGTGCCAGTGCGCGTGCCAGTGGGGTGGACAGTACGCTGTCCTGAAAAGCAAAAGCCACCGCTGCCTGCCACCCTAGCCCTTAGTACCCTCTTGGCTCGCTCCAAGGTTTTGAGGCCACGTGGGCCCCAGCGCAGACCCAGTTTCAAAGATAGCTCAGGGCAGTCTGGGAGGGAAGGTGGGTCAGGGCACATCTGTCCTCGCAGGAGGAGCTGAAATAGCTCCCATCCCTGCACAGCGATGACGCAGAGAGAGAAGCGGAGCAGACATGGTCCTTTTTTTAGTTCTTTCTCAAATTGTTTTCAGATTTGGGAATTACAGTTTTTAAGAGAAATAGTGCAGTGGCTCATTGCCATCCGACAGAGCCGCTGAGGTGTTTCTATTTAGTCTCAAAAAGCGCTTGCTCTGCAGCTCACGGTGACAGCAGGCAGTCAAACCCAGCTCAGCCCAGCTGGGGAGACACTGTCTTAATTCTGAACAGTAGACTGTCTTACAGGAAGTGGCATTGTGTTGTTTTGTTTTCCAGGTATATATAGAGATTCAGGCTGTTTCCAGAGTGGCTGTGAGTAGAGGACCTGTCGTACCTTCTCCCCACCAGTCCCAACCCCACCCCGGTAAAACTGCCGTCTCACTGGTGCTATCTAGTCCCCTTTGCCATCGGCCCACTCTCCATCCTTACGGCCAGAAGGTGACCTCTGAAGATGGCATCACCTGAATTCCCTTGACTTCCAGCTTCCAGGGGAAGACAGCAGGGTCGGGGGAGAGGAGGGAGGGGAAGATTAAGGGAGGGATGGAAGGAGGCGGGAGATGGGGGGGACAGGGGAGGGTTGGGGGAGGAACAGGGTGGAAGGACAGGGGAGAGTCAGCGCACTGGTTCCCGCCCATCTGGCCACCGCTGAAGGGATGGGCTTGGTACTGGCTACCTGCTCTCCCAGGACCCCACGTGGATGGCCTCCCCTCCAGTCTGTGTCCACAGGGCCCTGGAGACCCTGATCCCCTTTCTCCTGTAAGCCCAGGGATGGTATTGGCTTCCTGCTGTTTTCAGTCCCAGGTACCTGACATTGGTCACTTGCCTGTAAGTCTGCGCCCAGCCTTCTGAATAGTCTCTATTAAACTCTTTGGAGTTGCCATCTGTTTCTGCTGGAACCTTGATCCTGGAACCCAAAGGCCTCCTGATCCTCTAATCACCCGGACATATTTCCATTCTAATCTTCAGCACCAGACAGCGGACATCTCTGTATTGATGTCTCTTCCCCTCGGCTTCCCCATTTCCCTCTCACCAGAGCCCCACCTCTTGGCAGTTCCCACGGGCGTCTGCTATGGGCGCCTGGTCTGCCCATCTCTGTACCTGCTGCCCATTCTCGGCCCTTCTCTTTTCACTCTTTATTCTCCCCCTGGATGACCTCAATCACACCCATGCTTCAACTTAGAGGAGGAAACTGACCCTTATCGAGTAGTCTATGCATGAATACCCGGTGCTTTATTCCATTATTCATTTGAATATTGAATATTGATTTAGTGTCTCCAATGTGGCAGGACCCATCTGGGGCTGGGCGTATGTTACCTCTTTGACTCTTCACAACAAAGTTGGTACTGCTGTCTCTCTTTTATAGATGAGGATTCTGAGCCGCAGATAAGTTAAATAAAGTGCCCACTCAAGGTAGAGCT
This sequence comes from Pseudorca crassidens, assembly GCF_039906515.1. Taxonomy (NCBI): domain Eukaryota; kingdom Metazoa; phylum Chordata; class Mammalia; order Artiodactyla; family Delphinidae; genus Pseudorca; species Pseudorca crassidens. The sequence goes on from NC_090313.1 coordinate 13,287,470, forward strand.
GGGACTGAAGTCAGCTTCCTTGCCTCCAAAGCTGGAGCTCTTCCTCCCATATTGCAACGATAATGGAACGTCTCCTCTTTACGTCGTTGAATTTTAGTTGAACTTAGCAGAACTTCTACAGATTCTAAAAACAGCAGAGGGACTTCCCTGGTGGTGCAGTGGTTAAGAATCTGTCTGCCAATGCAGGGGACATGGGTTCAAGCCCTGGTCCAGGAAGATCCCACATGCTGCGGAGCAGCTAAGCCCGTGGGCCACAGCTACGGAGCCTGCGCTCTACAGCCCGCGAGCCACAACTACTGAGTCCACATGCCAATACTGCTGAAGCCTGCGCTCCTAGAGCTTGTGCTCCGCAACAAAGAGTTGCCTCCACTCACTGCAACTAGAGAAAGCCTACGTGTAGCAAAATAAAAGAAAGAAATAAATTTATTTTTAAAAAATCTAAAAATAAAATAAAAACAGCAGAGTCTGACTTCGGGGGTTTGAGTTGAAGTAGAACAAATTTTTTTGCTAACTCATTCATCAGAGACACGTGCCTTACTCTGACTTTCAGGCTCTGTTTGCTCTGTAATTCTAAAAATTACCCCTGGGTCCCCAACTGCTCTATTTTAAAAACTGGTATCCTGACAATACAAGATTACTTTAAAGTCAGAGCAGTAGGATTTATTTGAGAGATCTTTGGTCATAATAGATATTAGAAAGAGGAGTAATTGTTGGCATTTTCTTCTGCCCTGAAAGAGGACAATGAAGCTAAACCTTTTTCTGGGTATAGGACCCAGGATACCCTTATACTGCAGCTATAACATGGGAACAATGGAGCTGAGTAAACAGGATGTGCACAGTTGGCAGTGCTTGGTGATTTGGGTCCTAAAACGTTGGCCTGCTTTTGGTAGAGATGGCAAATATCACTTTGGAGAATATTTGAATTACTATGGGGGTGGGGGGAAATCCCTTCATCAGTCTCCCATCCCATATCCTTTTTTTAAAAACATTAATTAATTAATTTTTGGCTGCGTTGGGTCTTTGTTGCTGTGCGCGGGTTTTCTTTAGTTGCAGCAAGTGGGGGCTACTCTTCGTTGTGGTGTGCTGGCTTCTCATTGCAGTGGCTTCTCTTGTTGTGGAGCACAGGCTCTAGGTGTGTGGGCTTCAGTATTTGTGGCACGTGGGCTCAGTAGTTGTGGCTTGTGGGCTCTAGAGTGCAGACTCAGTAGTTGTGGCACATGGGCTTAGTTGCTCCGAGGCATGTGGGATCTTCAGGGACCAGGGCTCCAACCCACGTCCCCTGCATTGGCAGGTGGATTCTTAACCACTGCACCACCAGGGAAGTCCCCACCCCATACCCTTTTTGAAAAGCAGAGTGCTAGATGAATCCTCAGCAACTTGCATACAGAGCACTGGACGTTCTAAGAGAGAAGGGACTAAGACCTTAACCTCTTGTCCCCAATAACTGAAGTTCAGAACACTCTTCTGGAAGGGACAGAGTGATGAAGACGCTGAAATAAAATTACCAATAAGGTAGAAAGATGTGTGGCCTGGAGGTGGTGAGAGCTGCCCACAGCCTTGAATTGGTGAAGAGTGCAGAGCCCAGGTGTCTCTTGGTTCTGGAGGAAGCCAATCTGCTTTCTACCTGCCCCTACCCAGCCCTCCTGAGGGCTGAGTTGGATCTTAGAAAAAGCAGCTTAGAGGAATAACTTAAAAGGGAGCACTGTCTAGTTTGGGGTGAAGTTCTTTTGACTGAGTTTTAGCCTGAGGAGACGGAGCCAGCGGGACTGCCTGGAAGCCCCCTGCCCCTCGGGAAGTGGAGATCAGGTAGGGGGAGCACTTTGCTGGTGGGTGGGGGTGGGGGAGGAGGACTAGACTTCCTGCTGGGCAGGGTAACTGGGCTGACAGCATTCCAGTTTGGTATACTACTGTGATATCAGTTACCAATTACAAATACAAAGCTCTAAGCACAGTGCCTGGCACATAGTAGGTTATCAAGAAATGGTAGGTAGTTATGAGCATCATTATTTCATTACTAAGAGAGATCACAAAAAAAGAAAATTACAGGGGGGAAAGTTGCAGGGGTGGTGGTGGTGGTGGGATGAATTGGGAGATTGAGATTTATATATATACACTAATATGTATAAAATAGATAACTAATAAGAACATGCTGTATAAAAAAAATAAAATTCAAAAATTCAAAAAAATTAAAAAAAATGAAAATTACAGACCAATATCACTGATGAACATAGATGCAAAAATCCTGAACAAAATACTAGCAAACAGAATCCAACAACACATTAAAAGATCATACACCATGATCAAGTGGGATTTATCACAGGGATGCAAGGATTCTTCAATATATACAAATCAATGTGATATACCATATTAATAAACTGAAGAATAAAAACCATATGATCATCTCAATAAATGCAGAAAAAGCTTTTGACAAAATTCAACACCGATTTATGATAAAAACTCTCCAGAAAGTGGGCATAGAGGGAACCTACATCAACATCATAAAGGCCATATATGACAAACCTACAGCAAACATCATTCTCAACAGTGAAAAACTGGAAGCATTTCCTCTAAGATCAGGAAGAAGACAAGGATGTCCACTCTCACCACTATTATTCAACACAGTTTTGGAAGTCCTAGCCATGGCAATCAGAGAAGAAAAAGAAATAAAAGGAATACAAATCAGAACAGAAGAAGTAAAACTGTTACTGTTTGCAGATGACATGATACTATACATAGAAAATCCTAAAGATGCCACCAGAAAACTACTAGAGCCAATCAATGAATTTGGTAAAGTTGCAGGATACAAAATTGATGCACAGAAATCTCTTGCATTTCTATACACTATCAATGAAGGATCAGAAAGAGAAATTAAGGAAACAATCCCATTCACCATTGCAACAAAAAGAATAAAATACCTAGGAATAAACCTACTTAAGGAGGTGAAAGACCTGTACTCAGAAAACTATAAGACACTGATGAAAGAAATCAAAGATGACACAAAGATGCAGAGATATATATACCATGTTCTTGGATTGGGAGAATCAATATTGTGAATATGACTATACTACCCAAAGCAATCTACAGATTCAGTGCAATCCCTATTAAATTACCAATGGCATTTTTAACAGAACTAGAATAAAAAAATCTTAAAATTTGTATGGCAACACAAAATACCCTGAAGAGCCAAAACAATCATGAGGGAAGAAAACAGAGCAGTAGGAATCAGACTCTCTGACTTCAGACTATACTACAAAGGTACAGTAATCAAGACAATATGGTACTGACACAAAAACAGAAATATAGATCAAAGGAACAGGATAGAAAGCCCAGAGGTAAACCCATGCACACATGGTCAACTAATCTATGACAAAAGAGGCAAGGATATAAAATGGAGAAAAGACAGTCTCTTCAATAAGTGGTGCTGGGAAAAGTGGAGAGCTACATGTAAAAGAATGAAATTAGAACACTCCCTAACACCATACACAAAAATAAACTAAAAATGGATTAGAGGGACTTCCCTGGTGGCGCAGTGGTTGAGAGTCCACCTGCCGATGCAGGGGACATGGGTTCGTGCCCCGGTCCAGGAAGATCCCACATGCCGCTGAGTGGCTGGGCCCGTAAGCCATGGCCGCTGAGCCTGCGCGTCCGGAGCCTGTGCTCCGCAACGGGAGAGGCCACAACAGTGAGAGGCCTGTGTACCACAAAAAAAAAAAAAAAAGAAAAAATGGATTAAAGACCTAAATGTAAGACCAGACACTATAAAACTCTTAGAGGAATACACAGGAAGAACACTCCTTGACATAAATCACAGCAAGATCTTTTTTGATCCATCTCCTAGAGTAATGGAAATGAAAACAAAATAAACAAATGGGAACTAATGAAACTAAAAAGCTTTGGCACAGCAAAGGAAACTATAAACAAGATAAAAAGACAACCCTCAGAATGGGAGAAAATATTTGCAAATGAATCAACGGACAAAGGATTAATCTCCAAAATATATAAACAGCTCATGCAGCTCAATATTAAAAAAACCCAAACAAAAAATGGGCAAAGACCTAAATAGACATTTCTTCAAAGAAGACATACAGATGGTCAAGAAGCACATGAAAAGCTGCTCAACATCACTAATTATTAGAGAAATGCAAATCAAAACTACAATGAGGTATCTCCTCACACTGGTTAGAATGGGCATCATCAGAAAATCTACAAACAACAAATGCTGGAGAGGGTGTGGAGAAAAGGGAACCCTCTTGCACTGTTGGTGGGAATGTAAATTGATACAGCCACTATGGAGAACAGTATGGAGGTTCCTTAAAAAACTAAAAATAGAATTACCATATGACCCAGCAATTCCACTACTGGGCATATACCCAGAGAAAACCATAATTCAAAAACACACATGCACCACAATGTTCACTGCAGCACTATTTACAATAGCCAAGTCATGGAAGCAACCTAAATGCCCATCAACAGACGAATGGATAAAGAAGATATGGTACATATATACAATGGAATATTACTCAGCCATAAAAAGGAACAAAATTGGGTCATTTGTAGAGATGTGGATGGACCTAGAGACTGTCATACAGCATGAAGTCAGAAAGAGAAAAACAAATATCGTATATTAATGCATATATGTGGAATCTAGAAAAATGGTACAGATGAACCGGTTTGCAAGGCAGAAATAGAGACACAGATGTAGAGAACAAGCATATGGACACCAAGGGGGGAAAGTGGGGTGGGTGGTGGTGGTGGTGGGATGAATTGGGAGATTGGGATTGACATATATACACTAATATGTATAAAATAGATAACTAATAAGAACCTGCTGTATAACAACAACAACAAAAAAGAAATGGTAGGTAGGTATGAACATCATTATATTATTACTAAGAGAGATCTTGATGAGGAAAAGAATGAGCTGTTTGAGCTGAGGGGATGGGGGAGTGGGAGGGGCACTACTGCATCCTGTGACCTTTGCTTGGTGTCCTGCCTCCAATGGCTGTCACCCTGGTCAGGGGTGGAAATGGTCTGCAGAGTTTTCCCTATACTTTGCCTCTAGTGGCTGTCACCCTGTTTCATTGCCCAGCAGCATGGTTGCGAGAGCTTAGGTATTGCTCAACTCCTGAAAGTGTAATATTTAGAGTCTTAGAATCTTGGAAGGAACCCAAAAGCCACCTACCGGTGGTTACCAAACATTTGAAAGCAGTAAAGCCTGTTTTCCTTCTTGAATAAAATTTTATATGACACACTGACATGTAAAACAAATTGAGTGACATTTTGCTAATAAGATATCTTTTTAAGTTGAAATGTATTCTATTGACTTATGTTAGCATCGATCGAAGAGAATAGTAAAGCAATTTGGAAAAATCCAAAACTCATAATTGGGGCTATGGAAGCAGGTTTTGGTCTTCTATCAGATTTAGTGACTATCCACACAAGTCAAATCAAAATGCAAATTAAATCTCGCAAGTACCCCATGGTATTCAGTACACCTCTAATCTAGCTCATTGTATTAGTCACAGCGCCAGTGGGAAACAGTTGGCACTCTCAAATGAGGGTGCTTCTAGGCAGCTTTAAACTTATTAAAGCATTTACAAAAGCATAGGCAGGGCGGGGAGCCATGTGGGATGGTGTAATACCCCAAAGCTAGTGACAGTGGAGTTGTTAACCACCAGTAGACCTGAGGGTCGAGCAGCGTGAGCAGTTACTAGAAGCTGGGAGATGACTGTGTAGGGGGGCTGCCTTGAGAGAGCAGGGACCTTCAGGAGAGGGACCGCACCACTCCCAGGAGACCCTGCAGGAAAAGAGCAGGGGTGTAAATACCCAGTCTCACTCTCTCTCCTCCTTCTAACGTCTTCCGGGGGGCACCCTTTGGCAGACCCCAACCAGAAGCTAGAGGGCAAAAGAGACTCTGATGTCATTCCTCCAAGTCAGCCTCCCAGGGCACAAAGCAGGTTGGAGCAGGGTGGAGAGGGAAGCCAAGCCAGAGGAGCCAGTGGACACCACCTAAGACACCCCTGTCCCTGTTTTTGAAGATAGCAAGAACGAAAGCTCAGAGAGCTTAGTTAACTTGCCCAAGGTCAATAGGTTAGGGACAATGATAAGAAACCAAGTCCTCCAATCCCACTTCGGTCCTCTTTCCACCATGCTTTTTTCATCACTCTAGTCCGAGGACAATTCTTGATTCAGAAATGCTAAGGTCATCTATTAGGGTTCTGGAGTTAAGGGGACAGGCGTAGCCTCGTCCAGTAATTTCCTTTGTTCGGGTCAACTGTGATCTACTGTTGCTGTGTAGCTCTTTGCAAGTCTAAAGACAGACCACAGCTATTTAGGGAAATAGCCGAGCGTGAAGCTCTTTGGAACTTTTATCCCAACCTCTCAGGTCAGCCACTTTCTCAGAAAGGGCAGGAAGAATGTTAGCCAAAAAACATAAGGGAGCTCTCGGAACACGGGTACTAATTCTGGCCCAGAAATATCCAAGAGTATTCACGTCTGTGAAAGCTGAACAGCTGCAGAGAGCTTTTGGATTCCTGGTGACTTTTGTGCTAAATTCCGCATGACTCCCAAAGGTTCCACCTTTGACCCGCTTCTCATAGAACGTTCTCATCAATGTGGTGGATAACAACTGTTGCCTAGTACTCTTCGTTCGCTGTGGTTTGGGGGAATTAGTGGTGAGTATCCCTTGACCCATTTGCACTTGGAATAGGTTATGTGTGGCTGGTGTCTTGTAATTTCTTTGATTTAGTTAGACACTGTGGATGAGCAAGCTTTGTGCTGAGGTGAGGGCTATTTACTTACTGATGGTTTAGTGTGCAGCAGTCAACTCACAAAGAAGCCGCATGTCCCTGAGCATCTTGGGCATTCCCTCGCCACAGGTAACTAACGTGTCTGCTCCAGTCAACTTCACTGAGCTTTCCCAGGATACGTTCTCATTTCGTCTGCCAATTTCATCCCTTCTCCATGGTTGCCACCCCTCCCATATTGTTGGTTGACTCCTTCAGTTTATTTTTGTCCTGTCCATCTTTTAAAAAGCTATTTACTCAGTCATGGTTGACTGAGGTATGCAGACATAAACTTTCTTTCATGGAGTTTGGGGCCCAGTGCAGTGTCACATGGAAGCATTCTGGTTTGCCAACCTGGAAGCTCTCAAACCCCCTCCTTTTGGGTTTTTACGGAGGCTTTGTTACACAGGCACAATTGATTAAATCATCGACTGTTGGTGATTGATTCAACCTCCAGCCCCTCTCCCCTCCCCAGAGATCAGGAGGCCCACCCTTCTGTTCATTGTTGGTTCCCTTGCTGCTTTCCAAAAGTCACCTCAAAAAGATACATGCACCCCTATGTTCATAGCAGCACTATTCACAATAGCCAAGACATGGAAACAACCTAAATGTCCATTGACAGAGGAATGGATAGAGAAGATGTGGTACATATATACAATGGAATACTACTCAGCCATAAAAAAGAAGGAAATAATGCCATTTGCAGCAACATGGATGCAACCTGAGATTATCATACTAATTGAAGTAAGTCAGAAAGAGAAAGACAAATACCATGTGATATCACTTGTATGTGGAATCTAAAATGTGGCACAAAAGAATCTATCTATGAAACAGAAGCAGATTCACAGACATAGAGATCAGAGCTGTGGTTGCCAAGGGTGGGGAGAGAGGGATGCACTGGGAGTTTGGGGTTAGTAGATGCAAACTATTACATTTAGAATGGATAAACAACAGGGTCCTACTGCATAGCACAGGGAACTATATCTGATCTCCTGGTATAAACCATAATGGAAAAGAATATTAAAAAAAAGAATGTATATATGTGTATAACTGAGTCACTTTGTCGTACAGTAGAAATTAGCACAACACTGTAAATCAACTATGCTTCAATTAAAAAATAGAGAATAAACAAAACAAAACAAAAGTCACCTCCTTAACCTAAACCCAAGTTGTGGTGGAACGGGCTCGTCACAAATAACAATACACCCATTTCACCTTCTGGCTCTGAAGCATTTTCAGGAACTGAGGACTAGAGACCAAACATTAGAGTAAGAGATGCTCTTTTCACTCAGGAAATCCCAAAGGTTTGGGCAGCTGTGGGCCAGGAACCATAAATAAAGACCAAACACAAACAAGAAATATACTTGGCTCACCTGAATAACCAAATCTATATTTCTTATAAATTTCAATATCACACCTCTGTCCAACATTTTCGCTCTTTTTGCCCCCCCCACCTTTTCTTTATTTGACTCTCAGGAAAACTCTAATCCTGGATCTAACAGGGATCCTCTCCTGTTACACGTGCACTTCCTACTCATGCTGGGGAAAGTCAGACAACGGATAAAGTTTTGCGACTACAAATCTATCAGCTCCAACCACATCCACACTTTAAAAGTTGCTCAGCCATCCACCCGAATTCCTGGACAGGTTTGCCTCTTCTTTGTTACCACAACTGTTTCAAAATGGCTTCACTCTCCTCAAGGTCCCGCAGACCCTCCCGACTCCCAGCCGTGACGTTGCCCTCTGCAGGCGCTACGCGCAGGCTAAGTCAGCTATGACATACCTCCAGAAGCCTTCTGTTTCTTTTCATTTCCAAGGCATTCGGGATAATGCAGAAACATTTCAGAGCAGTGATTTTTCAAAGCACGGTTCCCTGGACCAAGAACGTCAGCCTCACCTCGTTAGAAACGCAGTTCTCATGCCCCGCCCCAGATGCAGGGAACCAGGAATTCTGGGAGTGGGCGTTGGTCCTCCGTGTTTAACAAGCCTTCCAGGTGATTCTGATGCAGCTAAATTAGTGCAAGAACCATTGCCTTAAAATAAGATGCAGCTTCTGCTTCCTTCTTTAGCCTTGTATCTTGTCAACGTTGCCGATTTCTCCATTTTATTGTGCCTTCTAACCCTGTGGAGCTAATCATTCTCTAATCCGATCAAATTTTCTCTTGGTTCAGAGATTTGCAAAGCTGCTATCTCAGCTTGGCAATCCCTGTGCTATTTATTCCCCATTACCCTTCATTTCTCAACGTTACACACTTTAGGGACTTCCCTCATCCTGCAGCCAATGTAGATGTGAAGACAGACTAGGGACACATCTCCCACATTATCAGCAGGGACCTCCAAGACTTTCAGATTAGGGACCCCATGTAAATGTTGGGGACTGGCTCTAGGTGTGCCGACTTCCCTAACAGGTGACTTGAAGGACAGGTCTGTGTGGAGGGGAAGATAGCCATTACAATGAACTGTCTTTTCATTTATTGTTTTGTGATAAAGGAAGACTAAATTACAACCCAGTCTGTGTTTCACATGTCATTCAGTTCAACTCCTGCACATTCGGTTGGCTCTTGTTATTTGGTTGGGTTATCAGTTTGGGTCAGAGAACTTCAGGTTGGGTTAGGGGGAGGGAGGGTAAGGCAAGCTTTCTCTGGGTGACCTAGTGGCCCCTGTGTTCCCCATTTGTGATTTCACAAGGCAGCTCTCCCAAATGCACTGGGCCTTGCTGAGCTAGGGGGCACCCTTGCGTCATTTGAGTTAATTCTAGTAAGAAGAAGTCTGAATATAGAAATTACTTTGAGATCAACTGCTCACCTCCTTGGGGTAATTTGCCCCTTTCATGAAGCCAGGCAGTCAGCCAGAGCTAAGAAAATTACTTCCCAGTGGACACTCCACTTTGGAGTGATGACTCCACTTGTGTAGGGAATGCATTTAACTCACCTGGCTGTGCTGTAGAACCAGGCCCATCGATTTTCAATGGTCCTTCACCAGGCATTTTCAATTTGATTAATTTCCTTGTGGTTTCTACCCAACTCTAAGCAAGGCCAAGTTTTTGTTGTCTGTTGAACATTTTTTGCTTCCCTAGAAAGTATGAAACATACCTGTGTTAGAACCTGATGGCATTCTTCAGTATTTTCTGTGCTATTTTTAGGTCTCGTGGTGAGGTAACTTGAGACCTAGGAGCCAAAAGGAACAAGAATTCATCATAGCCATAGTGACCCATTAATTTGAGCTGAACTCACAATTTTTCAGTCGTTCCAATTTAGACCCTTACTGCAATCACATGATCTTTCGACATTGATACTTCCTTTAATATCGTGGTGAGTATTTCAGAATTTTTATGATAGCATTATCTATAAACTATAGAAAAGGAACAATGAGATTTCATGTTTTGAAGCTTCACAAATAGTACGTGGCATCTTCCAATTTTTCTTAAAATGTTACTTTTGTATCACGATACTTCTCTGGATTACTGTAAGCATAATCTTATAATTTTCTTTTGTTTAAGACTAAAGCAGAGTAGATAAAGTTCAGTGGGTTCTGCTTGCACTGTTAAAGCTGGACTTGTGTGTTTAGATTTTCTGTTTCTTAACTACTGTTTGCTTAACCTGTCAGTTATTGAGAGGTTTAAGTTTTCAATGCCTCCTAGTAATTCCTGTTTTTGCCTTACATATCTTAAGGCAATGTTATTCAAGGACGTACAAGTTCAGAATTGTTATAACTTTGGAGTTAATGTTAGGTGTTAACCAGTTTATCCTTAATAATTCAGTTGGATATAAAATATATTTAACTTTAGAGTAACGTAGTTGTATTAGATTTTTATTGCTGCTGCAACGAATTACTACAGATTTAGTGGTTTAAAACAACACAACTTATTATCTCACACTTCTGTATATTGGAAGTCTGACATGGTTCTCCCGGAGCTAAAATCCAAGTGTTACAGGACTGTGTCCCTTTTTGGAGGCTCTGGGGGTGAATCTATTTTCCTGCCTTTTCTGGCTTCTAAAGGCTACCTACATTCCTTGGCCCGTGGCGCCCTTCCTCCATCTTCAAAACAAACATTGCATTTCTCTGTGTCTTTCTTTCACAGTCGCATGTTCCTCTAACAGACTCTTTGTTCTGCCTCCCCCTTCCACTTTTCAGCTCTCTTATGATTATATTGGGCTCACTTAAATTATCCTGTTTTTGAGCCTTACAAAAATGGAACCATATGGTAGATACACGCCTGTTTCTCTTTCACTCAACATTAATTTTAATGAAATTAATCCCTATTGATAATTTAGTTGTAATTTTTTAACTTCTTGACTTAAAAAATTTCTAAATTTTTTTCTTCCGGTTTTATGGAGATATAATTGACATACAGCACTGCGTAAGTTTAGGGTGTACAGTATAATGATTTGACTCACGTAAAATGAAATGATGGGACTTCCCTGGAGGTCCGGTGGTTAAGACTTCACCTTCCAATGCAGGGGGTGCGTGTTCGATCCCTGTTGGGGAGCTAAGATCCCATGTGCCTCGCGGCCAAAATACCAAAACATAAAACAGAAACAATACTGTAACAAAATTCAATAAAGACTTTAAAAATGGTCCACGTCACAAAAAAAAAATCTCTAAAAAAATTCATGAAATGATGACCACAATAAGTGAACATCCATCATCTCAAATAGATACAAAATAAAAGAAAAAGATAATTTTTCCTTGTGATGAGACTCTTAGGATTTACTCTCAACAACTTTCATACGTAACATACAGCGGTGTTCATTATATTGATCATGTTGTGTGTTACATCCCTAGTACTTAGGTATCTTATGACTGGAACTTTGTACTATATAATTGTAATTTATACATTCTTGTTGCAGTATAATATTTCATTGTATGAATTCTATATAGACTTTTATTAGAAATATTGGTCTTTCTCTCCCATCCTATCTTATCTCTTTTGTATTTTCCATCTCTTTGATTCTCTGTGCTTCATGTAGTATAAATTCCTCAGATATTTCTTCATGTTTACTAAGTCTCTACTCAGCTACATCCAATTTGCTGCCTAACCCACCAGCTGAATTCTGTATTTCAATGGCAGCATTTTCATAATCTGAAAGCTCTATTTGGCCCTTTTAAAAACAGGCTTGTTCTTTTTTCAGAGTGTTTAGTTTTTCTTCTATGTTTTTATTTAATCTTAAACATATTTATTTAAACTCAAATGATTCTTTTAAATGAAACTTTACAGGATCTAGTCTTGATATTTTTTGTGTATGCTGACTTTTGTTCTTGGTGCATTTTTTTCCTTATCAATTTTACAATCTTGAGTTGAGAGCTGAGCTGATTGTTCAGGGTTGTTTTTTTTTTTTCAATATTTGGGACTGTAGTGCAGTGTTCTTGAAGAGTTGCTCTTCAGAATTTCAGAATGGTTTCATGTATGCTTCTGCCTGGAGTCTCAGAGGTATCATAAGGTTGTTGCTAGCTTTCATATTAATTTTCTGGCTTGGAGGTTTCTGGATTTATAAAGGATATATATATATATAACCATATATATATGGTTCTGAATTCTCAGGGGAGGTTTTTCCCGCCACTCAGAGTCCAGTATTAAGACAGACAACAACCTTTGTCAAGTAAACTATTCATAATTCAGGGAAACTTAAAAAATGATGCAGCCAGCACTGTGACGTACACCACTGGGTCATCTGACTCCATGACAAAAGAACTGGACATTGGAATCCAAGAATGAGTCCCAAGACCGGGACTTCAGTGAATTTTGTTGGAGAAATGGGGTAGAAGGGAATCTGGGAATTAAGCAAGGATTGTTACTGGGATTATCAGAGAGGCAGACGAAATATGAGCAGGTAAAGTGTGTGCAGTGGTCCTGGGGCTAATTATCAATACTCAGAAGATTTGTCTCCGTATCACATTGAAACTGTCTTTTTGCTTAGCTTGAGCCCTACTCAGGACTGAGGCAGGTCCTTAATGGCACAGAGGCTGACTAGTCTCATTTTCAAAATTCTAAATTATGGGCAGTTGTCCTTTCTGACCTTCCCTATTTTACTTGCTGGATCCACTCCCCTTCCCCCTCCCAGTTAAATGCCTCTAGGACAAGGTTCTCAATCTTAAATGCCTATGGGGAGAGGGTGATGGGGCAGGTAACTTGAATTAATAAAATGAGATGGAATGATGACTGAAGAGAAGTAAAGATCCAGGGGGACATGGCTTCTCAGCTCCAGCTCAGTGGAAACTCATAGTCTGGACTGGAAGTTTGGATTTTTTAAAAAAGAAAACATCTAAAAATGCTGGCCATTCATTCAGTTATAAAAATGTACTGTGTTAACCAAAAACACATCTGTAGGTCACATATGGCCTGCAGGCCACTGGTTTGCAACTGTTACTCTGAGCTGCCTTTCAGAACCTTCTGGGTGCCTGAATTCCCTTGTTCCATGGCAGCCCCTGTTCTCTCTCCAGATTTACCTGTAAATAATATACCTTTCCATATGATCTGCATTCTCAATTCTCCAACAAACACCACATTCTTAGAATGACCGTATTTGAACAAATTCTCACTAAAGTGTGAATGATGGATAGCTCTTCCCAAAGTATTTGGATGGAATCACAGTGTGAAACCCTGGCAGGGAGCCCAGGGAGCAGTATCTTGTGGGCATGACCGATGCAGGCAGTGTGGAGTCTCAACAAGTGTGGGCTTTGCAATCCTATGTTCCTGCCTCCTGGCTCCCCACTCACGGATGGAGCGAAGCAGTCCATGAGAAGCCACATCCCTCTAGATCCTGGTTTTCTTATCTGTACAATCGGGATAATAATACCTGGCAGGGTTACTGTGAAGCTGTTAACTTCTGCTCTATACTCAATGCTTCTTTTTGTTCTGATTATGGAAATTCTGCAGTGGTAAGAGCCCTAAGTGAAGCCCCTCCCTGTGCAGATTTTGGTTCAAGGCATTTGCCCAAGGTCTCAGCTAGGCAAGCTGGAAATTCATTTGCAAAATTTATTTTTAGTGGTAAATTTTATGGTACAATCAACTGTAATATCCCACAGCTCATCTCTGAGGCAATATGAATTAATTATTAAAGGAAGACCATTGCCCCCAAATCTGTCAGGTTGGAGTGTTGGGGAAAGGACCAGGGTACTGCCAATCTTTCTATTTAGTATCTGTGTAGCAGTTAATCTCTTTAAACCTCAGTTTGGCGCCAGTATCTGCTTTGCCTGTTGGAGTATTATTCTGAGTGTTACTGATAGGTTACTTTACAAACTGGGGGTGCAAACATGGTCTCATCTCTTTAAAGAATGAACACTAACCCAAGAGCATATGTTCCTGACTAGGAGAGAGGTCAGTATCTCCTTCCTGGATCTCCCCGCACAGCCCCGCCCTGAATTCTTCAAGAACTCGAGGGTTATAGAGTCCTAGGGTGGGGCTTAGGTGGTTGAAGGCAAAGCCAAAATTTAATCAGTTTTCTGTTGTCCTTGCTCCTCCTAGCTCATTGTCACTCTCAGAGCCACCTCCTGGTCCTCCAGAGACTTTCTACAATCTAGAAAGTATGTCCCCACTGGGCAGACCCAGTCCTGTGGACGCTTGGCCTAGCAGGTGAAACCTGGGCTAGATTTCAGCCTCCACTTGCTTCTTTGAACTGTATTTCCCTCACCTCCACAAGGGCAGGACACCTGGTCCTGCACCGCCTGACAGAGGGATGCGGTATGATGCTGGTCCAGGGAGGCCCCGCCCCTGCCTTTCCTGGGCTCGCAGGGACACAGCTTTTACTGCTCAGCTATTTCAATTCCTGGGGCTGCCATTGCAAGAGGCAAGAGGCACCTGGGGAACACTTGCCTGGTCTCATCCTGCTGCCTGGACAGCCACATACCTCACCCTCAGAACACAGAGGCTCTGAGGTCTGCCACTTTTGAGAACTCCAGGGCAATCTCCCCTCCTCTTATTTTAGAGTCCTGCTGGTGAGTTCCCCTCCTAAGGTTGACACACGTGACTTCTAGAACATGCTATGACAGAACTAAACAAAAAAAATCAATGCAAGTTAAATTTCCCTCAAGACATCTTGATACATGTAAGCATCATATTGTATTACAAAATTTTTTCTTTAATCTGCTGTTATGGTATAAATCAGATTGATTTTGAAATAAGTTGGTTGCTTCATAATCTTTAGCAGGAGACTCCAAGGATCTGGACCTTCCAGGAAACCCAACAAACCTTTTTTGGATGGAGTAGCTGTGGCTGTCATTTGCATATGAAATTGAGGTGCTGATACCCTCCCAGTCTCTCTGATAGCTGGAGTGGGTGGCTGCGACTCTCAACTGGCCTCCCTGGTGACATACGACTTGTGCAAACAGATGTTGAGATTTAGGGACCCAGCCTGGGGTCACGGGCTGGAATTGCTTCACCTGTGAGTCAGCTGCCCACCTGCTGGCCCCTTCCTGGTTAGCATTACTGCTTTCTTCTCATGTGGACTAAACAGCCCCTATGAGCTAGTCCCCCTGTTAGAATCCACAGAACTACTGGACCCACGGTAGAAGGTTATAAACAAGGAGGTTTATTTTTCTTCGTTTAGAATTCTAGCAAGACTGACCAATTTTTTTAAAAATTGGAAGCTCAGTTAAATCAAACCAAGGATGAAGTGAAACGCCAGCCAAAAAAATCAATAAATCATTAACTTGAACAGACCTTAGAGGCCTGTTGCCTGGCTTGCTCTGCCACGTGACAGAAGGTTCAGTAACTTGTGATGTGGAAGGAAAGTGGGTAATGATTTCCCGGAGCGTGAATTCATTTCTTTTCCTTGAGCTCCGCTAGTGAAGGGGTGGTAGCGATGCTCTATCTCCACCTAGTGATACATTCACACACATCACCTACAGTGCACAGATGGGCTCTGAGGTTGTCCTGGCATTCCCCAAGTAAAATCAATGCACTTTGGTGAAAAATAATTGCAACAAATCACATGTGACAGATACCTAAATACAGTGATTCTGAGACTTTCCCCTGCCTGCTGTTTCCCATGCCTTGATTGTGCTGATCAGGGGAAGGAAGTGCAGAGAAGATCTGGGAAACCTGTAATTTACTTGGGAAGTTGGGATTTAATTGCACATGAGATGGCGGGAAGTGAGCAAGAGAAGAGGAAAGGCCAGAGAAGCAGGGGGCATGGTGCCCAGGAGCCAGTTCAGAACGCTCTGCTGATGTTTGGTTTTTGGGGAGAGAGGACGATCAGGGAGTTCACGGAGATGGAGCCTACTAGGCGTTTTTAGGAAATGTTGCTATTTTCTCATCATGGCTTTTTGTTTTTCAACTTGCAGTGGGACACAGGACTAAGCTAGGTCTCAAATCAGCGGCAAGTAGGCTACATTTCTTTCAGGTTACACACAAAAATATAACACCGCGCACTGTTATTTTGACATTTGGGGCAGCGGGGGGTGTTAAAGATTAGAGGGGATAAAGGTGTTCTAAGAGTGGTGGGATGCCATTGACGAGTATTGACAAGCATCTATCAGGCCTTCCTTATGGACCAGGCACCCTCCTAAATCGTGCTCTGATGAAAGAGAGAACTGCAACATTGTGAAGGGCTGGGGAGAAGGGGGAGTGAAATGAGGTGGAAAGGGAGGTGGGCTAAGGCCACAAAGCAGCTAAAGGGGACCCTGAAGGAGGTAGAAAGTAATGAGCCAAGAGTCCTTGTAACGGACTGGTGGCCAACATCTGTCTCATCACTTCTCCCCGGGGCATTGGCTTGCCCAGCCTGGCCTGACCTATCACAGGCAACACCCAGGCTGTTAGGAAGTGTCACCAGTTCATTCTGGATTCCCAGTGGCTCCCTAGAGGTGACACAGCCGAAGGTGTGAGGGTTTAATGTCCCATGGGATGAAATGTGCCCAGTGAGAAATAGCAGATTGGAAGGAGTTGGTGGATGGGTTATTCTCCCTTCCTCTTTGCTGACAGACTGTTCTGAGACTCAGAGAATCCACACTGTTTCTTTCTGGATGTGTCCTCTGTGACAACAAGAGTTTTGGTGTGTGGCCGGCTCAGTAACGTACCACCTTATTTGTTCTTTCCTTCCTTTGCAGTCTCGCTTCCCTTTTCTTTTTTTTCCCCTCCTCTTGGGACCTTGCACTTACACTTCTCAACAATGCTTGCACGTAAAAGTTTCGCCTCAACCGCTGATTTCTAGGGACCTTGAGCTAAGACAGTTCACATGCCCATCTTGGGACCAATTGCTGGGATTAAGGTATCCAGATACCCCCGCCATGTAGTGGTGGGGAGTGAGGGGCTGTCATGGAAATTCTCACCAGGAACAGGTGTCATGGGGGAGGGGTTCCTAGAGGAACAAGAAAGATAGTCTGGAGTCCTGATGACAGCACACTTGCTGCAGCCCATACCACCATTCCTCTCGCCACCTCCAGCTGGGTTCAGGAAGTGGCCAAGCCATATTTAAGTCATTAAAGACATATTGTCCTACCTTCACCATGTGATCCAATTTAACGTAATCACAGAGGGACCACCTGACTTCATGTCCCTTTGAGATGAGACAGTATGAGTCACATAGAATCACCCACGAAATAGTCTCAACAGAAATCTTTGAAGCCAATCAAGACTTAAGATGTAGCTTAAGTTAAGTTATAGGAGACATAGGGGATAGAGGAACAAGTGAAGTGACGTCATGAGGAAAATACTTCCAAATCTAGAATGTGGAATATTCTACAAGACAGCAATATGAGTTTCCTGGGGCTGCCATAACAAAGTACTGCAAATCTGGTGGCTTAAAACGACAGAAATTTATTGTCTCCCAGTTCTGGAGCCTAGATGTTCAAGATCAAGGTGTTTTCAGGGTTGGTGCTTTCTGAGAGCTATGAGAAAGACTCTTCATACCTCTCCCCTAGTATCTGGTGGCTTGCTGGCAACCTTTGGCATCCCCTGGCTGGTAGCAGCATTATTCCAGTCTCTCCTTCATCTTTACGTGGCATTCTCCCCGAGTCCAAATTTCTCCTTTTTATAAGGACACCAGTCATACTGAATTAAGGACTCACCCTACTCCAGTATGGTGACCTCATCTTAACTAATTACATCTACAGTGACCTATTTCCAAATAAGAGCCCGTTCTGAGGTCCTGGGGTTAGGATTTAAACATGTGAATTTTGGGGGGAACACAATTCAACCCCAAAACACTTGGTCTCTTCAAGACTTCCATGTCATTAAAAAAAAAAAACAAGATTAACCTAGATTAAAAGGGACTGAAAAGGCAGAGCCGAGAAGTGCAGCACGTAAAAGCTGATTGGCGCGTGGTTCAAAGAATTGGATATAAAAGTTATCTTTTGGGACAACTGAGGAAATGTGAATATGGACTGGATATTAAAGGATGTGAAGGAATTATTATTGATTTTTCATGGTGTTGCGGTTATGAAGGATAGTATTTTTATTTTTAGGAGGTGTATGCCGGCATCTTTAGAGGTGAAACACATATCACACAGGATAATGTTAACCCTTGACTCTAGGTGATAGGTATATAAGGATGTTTATTGTACTCTTCTTTCCTTTTCATGTATATTTGAAAGCTTTAATGGTACAAAGCTGAGTAGTGGGGAGAGGTATTGTGGATGCACCTTTCTGGCCTTTAGTTTTAGAGCTAAAGTCTGTCCCGGCTGTCCTGCCCATCTCTAGCCAAGTTCCAAGTTGGAGGTTTCTGCCTTGGAGAAATCACTTGGATACTAAAGCATGTTTTAGGATCTTTTGTTTTAATGATGGGAAAAGCCTTCAGAAATCATGTCAGTAGAGTCAGATAGGCATGAAGAAATCTTTGACGTACGGGTAGACTTAACGTTTCAGTTCTAATGTCAAATAAATCCATAACAGGAGGTAAAAAATAAAAGAGAGCTGTCATAGGCTTCCTGCATTTGTCGTCAGACAGACCTGTGTTCAAATCCTGTCCCTGCAGTTTACCACCAACTTAATGACTTTTGTTACACTGTGTGTCTTCTCTGAACCTTGGTTTGGTCCCAAAATGTGGCGATAGTAATACCACCTTGTGTGGACTCAATGACGTAATGTGCTGTTTGCACATAGCATGGTAACTGGAGTGTAGTAGGTGCTTGTATTAGTCTTTCATTGCTGCTGTAACAAATGATCACAAACATAGTGGCTTGAAGCAACCCCAATTTATTACCTTACTGGTAGATAGGTTAGAAGTCGGGCAGAGGTCTTGGTGGGCTCACATCAAAATGTTGGCAGGGCTATACTCCTTTCTGGAAACTCTAGGAGTGCATCTTCTCCTTGCCTCTTTCAGCTCCCAGAGGTCCCCTGCGTTCCCTGTTCATGGCCCACTTCCTCCAGCCTAGAGCCAGCAACGGGCATCCCTCTGGCCCTCTTCTGCCTCCCTCTTCTACTTTTATGTGGATTACATCGGGCACTTGGGTCATTTAGGATCATCTAGTTTGAAGTCATCCGATTAGCAACCTTACTTCCATCTGCAACTTTAATGCCTCCTTGCCACGTTACCTAACAGCGTCATAGGTTCTAGGGATTAGGTTGTGGACATACTGGGGCCATTACTCTGCCTATCCCCATGCTCAGTTAAGATAATTCATTACGATTATTAATTAGAGATCCAGAAACTAAGCCACTCTATTGATTTCAATCTTCTGCTGATTTGGGTCTTGGACCACTTTCCCTTTTCTTTCTGGATATGATTATCCCCCAGAGAGAGCTGTGTTCTAAGGAGCCTCGAACTGGCCTTAATTGTCTTGCAGAAACTTGCCGGCTTACACCTGCGTCCTCAGAGGAGAGGCTGCCTTTGGTCCCGCACTTACTGCTATGGACCATCTCGAAAGCTTCAGCCCAACAAGGTTCCCCTCATATGTTGATCTTCTCTAGGTAGGCTTGGGTATTTGAACTGAGAAAGATTTGGGGGGTTGTGCTGGTCATTCTATTGCTAGACAACAAGCCACAGTGAAACGTAATGGCTTTACCAACCACCATTTTATTACCTCTCACGACTCTGTGAGTCAGGCATTGGGACCGGGTTCATAAACGTGATTCTTCTGCTCCACGTGGAACTGGCAAAATCTCCCGTAATAATCAGCTGCTAAATGGAGAGGTCTTGGGGGTCTAAGGCGGCCTTGCTCACATGGCTGGTGCCTAGGCAGGCATGGCTGGGAAGGCTGGGCACAGCGGGGCTGTGGACCAGAGCGTCTACCGTGACTTCTCTAGCCCGATGGTTTCAGGTAATGAGAGTTCATACAGGTAGCTCAGGGCTCCCAGAAGTGATGTTCTTGTGACAAGGGGAAGCTGCCTGGCTCCCTGAGTTACCCAGTGTCACTTTTACTGTCCTCTGTTGACCTAGACAGTCCCAGGCCGACCCAGGTTCTAGGGGACGAGCCATGGAACCCCCTCTCCTCGGGAGGAATATCCAAGAATTTGAGACCATGTTTAAGAACCACCACAAGGGGCAACTGACTGGGACTCATCAGGGATGTGATGGGAAAGTTGGGACATCCCAGTGCTGGGCTAAAACCATGATTTTTAACCTTATTTTTAAGGGGGAATGGGGACGGGCATCCTTTTCTGATGAAAACTAAGATTCTATCCTTAGAAAAATGTCCAATACAAACACACGTGTGCACACACCCACAATTTTATTGCATCATTTCAGGAGGTCTGTGGGTCTTCTGGACACCATCCATGGACTCCAAGGTGAGAATCCCTGGGTCCAAGTAAACCCAAGAGCCTTTCAGAGAGAAGGGGGCATGTATCTGTGTAGCCTGACATCTGATGGTTAGTTCCGAGAATTCCTGGCTCCTGGCTTGGGAGGGGTGGCCCACGGGGTACAGAGCTCTAGAGGAGGAAGAGGTGTGGGCTCTTTGTTGTGTGTGTGTGGGGGGGCATTGGGGGGACATTTGTTGACCTTGAAGGGTCTGAGGACCGTCCAGATGGGTTTGTAGGGGGCTAAATGAGTATACTCTGAGTGTATTAAGTCTGGAAAAGCTTAGGCTGAGGGCATTTCAGGGGGGGCATCACTGTTGAAGCCTCTTATGGCTGGTGCCCTAGTTCAGGGGATTTTATAAAATGGCGAGGAAACGGGCCTAGAAGAGTCTGCCACTTTCTCAGTTGTCTCTGTAATTAATGGCAGAGCTGGAGTGAGGACCCTCGTCCTTACACAGAGCCAAGTGCACTTTCTGCTGTTGGGAGAACTTTGCCATGTTTCCTTTGGTACCAACTTAGGGGTCACTGAGGGACGTGGGACCTTCCTCGGCAGAGCTATTGCTCCAGCCTGCTCTGCCCACTCCTCTTTCTCTGGGCGGGCACGCATATCTTCCTTTGGGGGGAAAAACCCTTCTTTTGTTCTCAATTCATATGTTCAAGAGGGACTGACCCCCATGTGCTGAAGCCATGGGGTGGGCGTGTCACCTGTCCTGGCTGGTAAGATTGTCCTATCCATCCCACAGCCGCTGTAATTGGTTGAAAGATGCACCTATGAAGGTCCTGCCTAGGGATTTGGGAAGAGCCACTCTCTTTCTACCTGGGTGGCTAACTGGTGGAGGTAAGCCTCCCGCTGCTTGGACCATACTGTGGACAAATCCCGCCTCTGAATGAAACCAGAGAAAGTCAGTTCTGGGGCACAGAGTGTGAGGCACCTGCGCTGATGTTCTGCGTTGAGCCACTGAACTCAGTTATGTCTGAAGCCAGTCATGGACTTAGCCTCCTGGACTTGATAGTTGTTCCAAGAGCCCATCGGGTCTCTGCTTTGACTAGGCCGGTTTAATTGGGTGTCTGTTGATGGTACCTGAGAGGAGTGACCGAAATAGAAAGCGTTTTGGTTTGATAACTCAGGTTATTAACATGGTGCTAATGTGACCTCAGTTACAAATTTAGTTACCGTACGGTTCAGATAGCATTGCCGAGAGAAAGCTACGCTCCCTGATCTTCTCTAGCAAAAATAAGATTTTGAGAGAGCAAAAACGCCTAATTACAGATCCTTCTTCACAGTGAGCAGAACAATTCAGTGCATTTCCTGCTGACGATGGATCAGAATTGCCATCTCTATATACACAGAATTGAATGTTCTGGAAAGAATCTAGGGGGCACATTTGAAATGATAATAACTTACGTTTTCAAATGAAAAAAATTTTTAACACTTTAGCCAACATGTATCCTGAAACGCATTGAAATAATTGGTGTCATAAAACTAAGAATACTGATAGGTAATTGAATTATAAAACTCAAATGGATTATGGACCAAATACATTTTGCAAGATCATAGTGAGCTTTTAAAGGGAGGAGGGATCCAAATCTTTCACAAGTAAGTGACATTAATACTGAAAAATAGTATGATAATAATTTATTTTCCTACAAAGTAATTGCAACAATAAATGGAAATCTTTCATCAACATCTTTTGGTATGAATAGTGCCTAGTACTAATCTGATTTGAGATATATTTTTTTTTTTGGCTGCCTTGGGTCTTCCTTACTTCGTTTCTGCTCACGGGCTTTCTCTGGTTGTGGTGAGCGGGGGCTACCCTTCGTTGCGGTGTGCAGGCTTCTCCTTGCGGTGGCTTCTCTTAGTTGGGGAGAGTACGGGCTCTAGGCGCATGGGTTTCAGTAGCTGTGGCTTGTGGGCTCTACAGCACAGGCTCAGTAGTTGTGGCTCGTGGGCTCGGTAGTTGTGGCTCGCGGGCTCTAGAGCGCAGGCTCAGTAGTTGTGGCTCATGGGCTTAGTTGCTCCGCGGCATGTGGGATCTTCCCACACCAGGGATCGAAACTGTGTCCCCTACACTGGCAGGCGGATTCTTAACCACTGCACCACCAGTGGTGGCAAATTTTGTTATTTTAAAACAGTTTATGACAGTTTATAACAGAACCAATTTCAGTGATGCATTTTGATACAACATGTTGTAAGAAGAAAATTAAACTTATGACACAGAGGAGGTGTGAAATGTGTTCTATGAATAAACTGGAAACTTATCTGTTTGATCTGAAGACAGATTGGGACATCTATCAATAACACGAGAAAAATTTCTCCCTGGCCTTATCATCAAGCAAAATTTTCTAATTTATATTTCCAGGATGTAGAGGCTGTCAATTCTGACAGATTTTTAAAAATCATTATTTCATAAAGAGTTTGAACTGGGGTCCTGAAGTGATTATATTTATTTATTTATTTATTTAACATCTTTATTGGAGTATAATTGCTTTACAATGGTGTGCTAGTTTCTGCCATCTTACAAAGTGAATCAGCTATACATACACACACATCCCCATATCTCCTCCCTCCTGCGGTGAAATGATTATATTTTTTGAGAACCATTAGGATTCTGATAGCATTAAAAATGGGATGCAACATAACAAACATGTGTTTAAGGGAGATTAAATTTACATATAAAATATTCTCAAAGACCCAAGCATCTTTAATCATGATGCATAAATCCCTCATCTCACTTCAACAGCCTTTTTTATTTTCCAACGGCTGAATAGTAACTCATTACTTTCTTTAATATCATGTAATTATTGTGGAGTGAAACATAATTAAACTAGTAGCCCCTCAAGGACTTTGATGACAGGTATAAATAAAGCTTATGGGCCTAGAAGTTGCATTTTAAGTGGTGTTAATGACATTGTTTGAATAAAACGCCCAGGCAGTTACACATCATTTGGTCTGACTTTGCTTTGGAGTGTCTTACAAGAAAACTTTTGTTGTAGCTTTATCTCATTTATCATACTTAGTTTAGGCTGGTATAAACACAAAGATCATTTTCCTTCTTCAAATTCTTGTAGGATGGATGCTGAATTTCACGTGGTCTTGGTGTATTTCAGACACATTAACTACATTTTCCAACTCTTGGGTAAGTTAGGTAGGTTTCCTTTGGACCATTGTTTCTATTACTCTTCGTAACCTCACAAAGTACTACGTATAATTTCATTTAGTTATTTAATAAGCATTTATTGGGCACCCATGGAGCGGGACACTGTCTGGAATCTCAAGGAGCTCACAATTTAGTGGAAGTTTAGATAAATGAATTTCCAATGATAGCCCAGTTTCAAGAGTGCTCCATTGCATAGGGAAGCCATATTGAGAAATAGCTAATGTCTGGGTTCAAGGCTCAAAGTCTCCCCAAGCCTCAGTTTTCCCATCTGTAACATGGGAATAATACCCCCCTTATAGGATTATGGCATAGATGAACCTGTAGAATACGAACATCCACTGTTTTTGAATTTGTCTTACAGTTTTAGTTACATGGAGACACGGAATCAATCAATCAATGACTATCTATTATTGTCTTTCTGCTAATTTTGAATTCTTGGTGAAGGAATTTGATTAGTTCAATTTGAGTCAGGTGGCCATTTCTGGTCCAGTGATTTGTGGCTATTTCTATACAGCATGGCTACCAGAAGCCCACCCCGGTGAATTGAGGGATTAGAGAGAGTCATCGTGAAATAACAAATCCAAACCCTGGGTACTACACTTCCATGCAGATTTTGTTGTGATTAATAAATCTAAACATCGTGTTGAATTAATAATTTATTTTCACAGATATCAGCAGCATGGTTATTATCCTATAGGATTCTACAAATTGTTTTTGATATTAAGAAGGTGTTTTTGAACTGGAAAGTCTAGAAACTCCTGTTCTAGGGAAGAGGTATTTACACAAATATTTACGGTGCTACAGGTTTACTACAAAAATGAGAAAGCAAGAGTTCTGGAGATTAGCTGCACAATGATGTAAATTTACTCAACATTACTGAACTGTACACTTAAAAATAGTTGAGATGGTGAATTTTATGTTATGTGTATTTTACCATAATAAAACCTTTTTTTAAAAAATGAGAAGACACAGACATCAGACAGACGGAAATGTTTTCAAATTTGATAATGTTTCTTATTTAATAGCCAAATGCCTTCAGTCCAAAGAAAGCATGGTTTTATCAGACTAATAGATATATGCACATGTAAGTATACATATATATAATTTATTTCTGCAGATTGAAAAAATAGGAACAGGTAAATACCCTTGTACATAGTATTAAACCCATAAAGAAGAAAAACACCCAAGACATTGAAAATGTGGAGTGTAAGGAATTATTTATTATCATTGGTAGAGCATTTCCACCTAGGGGTGTTTTTAGACTATTCATTCCTTTTATAATTAGAGACAGAGGCCTAACACTTGCCAGGTACCAGGCTAGGTGTGGGGTACAGCAGTACACAAGACATCCAGGGTCCCTGTCCCACTGAGTTTATACTACAGCAAAGGAGATCATTAGACAAGAAAGTACCAGTCGGTGTCATAAGTGTTCTGGTGGTTATAGGAACAGATAGAAGTGGTTCTTTACCTGGTCTGGGATTTGCTGGAGGAAGTGACTTGTAAGCCCAGGGATGAAGTATAAGTAAAAGTTAGTTAGACAAAAAGATGGAAAAAAGAGTGATTCAGGCAGAGGTAATACCACGCTCAAAGATCCAGAGGTGAGAGGGAAGATGGTGAATTCAGTGCATTGAAGGAAACCCAGAAATGATTGGAGATGGGGGTTTGACATTAGTCTGGATGTTACCAGGATTGATATTTGCTGATTGGTTGATGTGAAACAGTAAGTAAAGGATTTAGGAGGTTGGCAAGACATCGTTTGAAGTGAAGAACGATTAAAAGGAAATTGAATTGGAGAGGAAGAGAAGTTCCCAGGAGCTGACTATTCACAAAGGATTCATTGAAAAGTGAGAGATTAAGGGCAGGCCCTGAAGACATAAAGCTGCAAAATGGGAAGCAGTATGGCTTATCGGTTAAGGAATGAGATCTGAAAGTCAATAGACCCGGTGTGAGCCCTACTCTTTATCGTAACTTCGATTTTGGGGGTGCCACTCAGCACCTTTAAACTTCATTTCCTTATCTGATAATACTTACTCATAAGGTTGTTATAAATATTTCCAAATATGTAAGAAGCTAAATGCACAAAGATGTTCATTGCAGTGTTAATGATGATGATGAAAAACTGGAAATACCCTAAAGGCTTAATAACAGGGAACTGGTGAAGTAAGCTTTGGCATATGCCCTTGATGGGATATAAATGTACACAATAAATTTATTTTTGAAGCATATGTACTATTATGGAAAATGTTTAAGAAATATTGTTACATGAAAAAGGCAGATTTAAATGGTGGCATGATCACATAATGGAAATACATAATATTCCTTGGGCCAAATCAAAATCTACCCATAGAAAAATTAGAAAATATACAAAATGGTGGTGGTAGGGCTCTAGATGATTTTCCCTCTTTTCTCCTTTGCTCTTTCCTCTTTGTTTTTTTCAAAATTATACAACTTCTCTATACAAAATTGTACAAAGCTTCATATAAAAGAGAAACATGCCCATCAAATGAGAAAGTGGGTCTGGTTGGAAAGGCTTCCTCTACCTCAGTGGCTGCAGCCTTTTCAGTCCTACCTGTCAATGACAGTGGGAAGTGTTGCTGAGAAAAGGGAGAAGAAAGGGAAGAGGAAGTGAGAGGAAAAAAAAGAAAAGTAGGAGAAAAGGGGTACACAGGAGGGTGGTGGGCACAGTGGTGCCCTTGTGGTCTGACTCTGATGATGAATTCCTGACACTTCTTTTCACACAGCTAGAATAATGCTTATATGGAAAGGATTATGCTGTCTCAACAAATGTCTAGAGCTCCATCAGTGGCAGTTCCCTCTTGGCAGGTGGAGTGGAGTTGAGCTGTTAAAGTGTGTGATTGGTCACGACCAATGTGACCATACTCATGAGAAGGTGACAGTCTCCCCTCTCCTGCCAACTCCCCAGTAAAAGAAGAATCTATCATTTCTTAATGTCCTGTGTATTTTGTATTTTATAAATACAAAGATCACATGGAATAGGTTATGGGATTTGCGATAACATGGGGGAATGAAGGGATAATCTTAATCTAAACTCCTCAAATCTCAGGAGAGGAAGTTTGAGAATTGAAGTAAGTGACTGTGCAAGGTGACATAGAATGTTAACAGCAAATCTGGGATGATTCTCCGTGTATAGTCTTGGTAAGCTGGTCCTTGCTTTGCTCTGTTCTTGGAGACCAGCTGGCTGGCTTCTTAAGGCTACTCAGAGAGTGTTTCTTCTGGGGGACCCCAAATTTGTACTCAACACCTCGGAATGGTCAGGGTGGAAGCTGCATAGAAGAGCAATACAAGAAAGGTAAGGGCTTGTCTCTTCCATCCCCTTGCAGGAGTGAATGTTTCTCACTTGAATGGTGATGATGATGATGATGATGGTGGTGATGATGATGATGATGACGTTGATGATGATGATGATAATGATAATGATGGATGATGTCGGTTAATCCTTATGGAGAATTTACCAAGTGCCAGGGCTTATTTTAACTGTTTTTATATATTAATTTACTTAATCCTCTTAATTCTTATAAGATAAGAACAACTATTATCCTCACTTTTACAGATGAGGGAACTGAGGCACAGAGTAGTAGAGAAGTGGCCAAAGTCACTCTACTAAAAAGTGACAAAGTGACTACTGAGCTCAGAGAGTCGGGTCAAGAGTCCGTGCTCCTAAAAACTATTTAGAGGAGAGAAGGAGGAAAAAAGAGAGAGACAAAGAGGGGGGTGATGGGGAGAAAAAAAGGGGAAAGAAAGATGATAGGGAAAAGGAAGGGAGGAGGAAAGGGAGAGTGAAGTTTATTAGAGACCCATACCCTAGAAAAGACACATCTCTTTACAGAAATGAGCTGACCTAGAGAAAACTTATCTCACTTCTTTTTGGCAAACATATTTTTGCAAAAAAGTATCCCTAACACTTTCTACCTATAATGGCTCCTTTATGTCTAAAATTCTTAGTAACGTGTTACAATGTCATCAAGATATAGGAACATGGATCCTTAAGCTTGGAACCTTGCCAAGACCATGGAATTGGTGGGTTTCCAATCTCTTCCTGTTCTGTGTGTTGGCTCCCAGGCAGATGGAAGAGTGGGAGTGGGTATAAAGGATGGTAAGAGAGAGGAATGCGTTATATTTTTCTGAGTCTTTTTGCAATTTTTTTGCTTTATAGCCAAAAGAGTTTATTTTAATACTTCCTAGTGAATAAACAATTGTATTTATAACATGATGTTTGGTAAAATTTCATTTATTATTATTTTTTATTATTATTATTTTTTTGCGGTACGCGGGCCTCTCACTGTTGCGGCCTCTCCCATTGCGGAGCACAGGCTCCGGACGCGCAGGCTCAGCGGCCATGGCTCACGGGCCTAGCCTCTCCGCGGCATGTGGGATCTTCCCGGACTGGGGCACGAACCCGTGTCCCCTGCATCGGCAGGCGGACTCCCAACCACTGTGCCACCAGGGAAGCCATTTCCTTTATTTTTAACTTTGTTATATTTCTATTACAAATTTGGTCTGGTCTCTCAGAAATTAATAGGCCCATATAATATTAAAAATAAGAACAGAAAAGTGGAAAAGGATACGCATTCAACTATTTCTTTAGCCCATGTGGTAACAATAATGACTTGACTGCTTTTTGGAATCAGCTGATTTTTTTTTGTTTGTTTGTTTTTGTTTTTTTTGTTGGAATTCGCTGATTTTTGAGCAAACTAGTTATTCCCACAATAAAGTTACGATCTGATATGCTCTTCACCTTGACTAACTCTTGTGGCTTTTAGGTGCATAGATTAATACTCTAACTGTACTGTCCAGCATTTAAAATCTGGAGTCTGGTGGGAAAACTGATGGGAATTCTCAAACCATTTAGCCTTTGGCTAGGATTGCCTTCTCAAAAGTTTAAAATAGTCTTTTTTTTTTTTTCATCCATTTATCCCTCAGTGCTGTGTTTCCTCACGTAGAACTGTCAAGCTTTCTTCCTATCCCCATCTTTCACAAAAACCTGTTCAGATGCTTCATTCACACTCTGGTGAACGTGAACCCAGAAAGGTGTTTGAATAGTGACAAGAAGTATAGACTGCATCTAAAGGCATAGAACATATGTAAAGTAAAATATGTGACAGAAATTGCATAAAAGATGTGGGAGGGACTTCCCTGGCGGTCCCGTGGGTAAGACTTCACCTTCCAATGCAGGGGGTGTGGGTTCAATCCCTGGTCGGGGAGCTAAGATCCCACACGCCTCATGGCCAAAAAACCAAGACATAAAACAGAAGCAATATTGTAACAAATTCAATAAAGACTTTAAAAATGGTCTGCATCAAAAAATATTTTTTTCTTATACAGCAGGTTCTTATTAGTTAACCATTTTATCCATATTAGTATATATATGTCAATCCCAATCTCCCAGTTCATCCCACCACCACCGCTGCCCACCCCACTTTTCCCCCTTGGTGTCCGTACATTTGTTTTCTACATCTGTGTCTCTGTTTCTGCCCTGCAAACTGGTTCATCTGTACCATTTCTCTAGGTTCCACATATAGGCGTTAATATATGATATTTGTTTTTCTCTTTCTGACTGACTTCACTCTGTATGACAGTCTCTAGATCCATCCATGTCTCTACAAATGACCCAATGTCGTTCTTTTTTATGGCTGAGTAATATTCCATTGTATATATGTACCACATCTTCTTTATCCATTCATCGGTCGATGGGCATTTAGGTAGCTTCCATGACCTGGCTATTGTAAAGAGTGCTGCAGTGAACATTGGGGTGCATGTGTCTTTTTGAATTACAGTTTTCTCTGGGTAGATGCCCAGTAGTGGGATTGCTGGGTCATATGGTAATTCTATTTTTAGTTTTTTAAGGAACCTCCATACTGTTCTCCATAGTGGCTGTATCAATTGACATTCCCACCAACAGTGCAAGAGGGTTCCCTTTTCTCCAAACTCTCTCCAGCATTTGTTGTTTGTAGATTTTCTGATGATGCCCATTCTAACTGGTGTGAGGTGATACCTCATTGTAGTTTTGACTTGCATTTCTCTAATAATTAGTGCTGTTGAGAAGATTTTCATGTGCTTCTTGGCCATCTGTATGTCTTCTTTGGAGAAATGTCTGTTTAGGTCTTCTGCCCATTTTTGGATTGGGTTGTTTGTTTTTTAATATTGAGTTGCATGAGCTGTTTATATATTTTGGAGATTAATCCTTTGTCTGTTGATTCATTTGCAAATATTTTCTCCCATTCTGGGGATTGTCTTTTCGTCTTGTTTGTGGTTTCCTTTGCTTTGCAAAAGCTTTTAAGTTTCATTAGGTCCCATTTGTTTATTCTTATTTCCATTACTCTAGGAGGTGGATCAAAAAAGATCTTGCTGTGATTTATGTCAAAGAGTGTTCTTCCTATGTTTTCCTCTAAGAGTTTTATAGTGTCTAGTCTTACATTTAGGTCTTTAATCCATTTGGAGTTTATTTTTGTGTATGGTGTTAGGGAGTGTTCTAATTTCATTCTTTTACATGTAGCTGTCCAGTTTCCCCAGCACCACTTATTGAAGAGACTGTCTTTTCTCCATTGTATATCCTTGCCTCCTTTGTCATACATTAGTTGACCATAGGTGCATGGGTTTATCTCTGGGCTTTCTATCCTGTTCCATTGATCTATATTTCTGTATAAAAAGAAATATATATATATATTTATATTTATATTTCTTTAAAAAAAGAAAAAAAGATGGGGGTGGAAATGGAAGTATGCTGTTGTAAGGTTGCTACACTTCAGGTGAAGTGATATAACATTACTTGAAGGTAGGCTGTGGTAAGTTAAAGATGCATAGTATAAACTCTAAGTCAATTACTAAGAAAACAAAACTGACATATAGATAACAAGAAATTAAAAAATAAAATAAAGTCATAAATATTCAATTCATCTAAAAGAAGACAGAAAAAGAAGAAAAATAGAGTAAAAAACAGATGTGACAAATAGAAATCAAAAATCAAGATGGTAGATTTAAATCCAACCACATAAATAATCACATTAAATATAAATTGTCTTAACACCCCAATTAAAATGCAAGGATTGTCAGCTGATTAAAAATAAAATAACAACACAAGATCCAATTATATGCTATCTGTTACACGGGTAGGTTAAAAGAAAAAAAGATGGAAAAGTATATTCCAGGTAAACATTAATAAAAAGAAAGTTGAAGTGGCTATGTCACTATCAGACAAAGATGATTTCAGGATTATGAATATTTTAAGTGATAAAGAAATTCATTTCAAAATGTTAAAGGGGTCAGTTAATTAAGAGGATATAATATTTCTAAACACTTATGTACATAATAACAGGGTTTCAAAACACATGAAGCAGAAACAGACAGAACTGAATAGAGAAACAGACAACTCCACAGTTATAGTGGGAGATTCAACACTTCTCTGTCAATATAATTAGTGAGACAAGTAGACAGAAAATTAATAAGGATACAGAATACTTGTAAAACATCATCAACCAACTTGATCAAATTAACATTTATCTATAATTGTTTTAACACTTTACCCAACAACAAGACAATACACATTCTTTTCAGGTGGGCACAAAACATTAAAAGAAGTAGATCACATTTTGGGCCATAAAATAAATTTTAACAAATTTAAAACTATTGAAATTATACAATGTGTGTTCACAGACCATAATGGAACTAAGCTAGAAATCAGTTCCAGAAAGATAACTTGAAACTCTAATATTTGGAAACAAAACCACACACTTTGGAATAACCTATGGGTCAAAGAAGATATCACAAGGGAGATTAGAAAATATTTTGAACTGAATGAAGATGAAAA
This sequence comes from Pseudorca crassidens, assembly GCF_039906515.1. NCBI lineage: Eukaryota > Metazoa > Chordata > Mammalia > Artiodactyla > Delphinidae > Pseudorca > Pseudorca crassidens. The sequence continues at coordinate 13,318,910 of NC_090313.1, forward strand.
CATGACATCATTATTTTTGGAATGAAGTGAAAGCAGTGTTAGAGGGAAATTTATAGCATTAAATACTTATATTAGAAAGTAGAATAATGTAAAATTAATTTTCTAAGCTTCCACATCAAGAAAACAGAAAGAGAAGAGAAAATTAAATGCAAAGTAAGTATAAGAAAGGAAATAATAAAAATCAGCACAGATATAAATGAGAGATTTAAAAAAAAGAATAATAAAAATCAGTGAAACCAAGATTGGTTCTTTGAGACTAATGAAATGAACAAAATTCTAGTCAGAATAATCAGAAAGAGAGAGCAAGAACAGAAATTACCAATATCAAGAATGAGAGAGGGAACACCATTAAAAGAACATTGAAAAAATGGTAAGAGAATATTATTGACAACTCTACTCCAATAAATTTGATAAGTTATATGAAATGGACAAATTCTTTGAAAAGCAACAACTACCAAAGCTCCCTTAAAAAGTAATAGATAAATTGAATAGCCCCACGTCTACTACATAAATTAAGTTGTAGCTAAAAGTCTTTCTAAAAGGAAATTTCATGACAAAGTGATTTTGTTGGTGATTAATATGAAACATTTAAGGAAAAAAATAATGCATATCGCAAACAAACTTTTCTGGAGAATAAGGAAGAAATTCTTCCTGACTCATTTTATGAGTATAGAATTTCCTTGAAACTGAAAGTCAATACAGGAAAGAAAACTACAGACCAATATTCCTTATGAATTTATTTATTTAAATTATTATTTATTTATGTCTGTTTTGAGTCTTTGTTGCTGTGCGCAGGCTTTCTCTAGTTGTTGAGAGCAAGGGCTACTCTGGGTTGCAGTGCACGGGCTTCTCATTGCGGTGTCTTCTTTTGTTGTGGAGCACGGGCTCTAGGCATACGGACTTCAGTAGTTGTGGCACACGGACTCAGTAGTTGTGGCACATGGACTTTGTTGCTCTGTGGCCTGTGGGATCTTCCTGGACCAGGGCTCGAACCCGTGTCCCCTGCGTTGGCAGGCAGATTCTCAACCACTACACCATCAGGAAGCTCTCCTTATGAATTTAGATAGAAAAATTCTGAAACAAATTTTAGCAAGTCAAATCCACCAATATATTAAAGGGATAATACATCATGATGCGGTTTACCTTAGTAGTATAAGGTTTGTTTAACATTTGAAGATCAATTTACCACATTAACAGAATAAAAAGATTATGGGAAATCTGTGTATCTTTCACTCAATCTTGCTGTGAACCTAAAACTGCTCTAAAAAATAAAGTCTATTTTAAAAAAAGAAAAAAGAAAAGAAATCGTATGGTCATTTTAGTAGGTAGAGAAAAAACATGTGACAAAATCCAATATTTATTCATGATTAAAACTCTCAGGAACTAGAAGTTGAAGAGAACTTTTTCATTCTGATAAAGAACATTATGAAAAACTCATAGTTAACATAATACTTAATGGTGAAAGAGTGAATGTTTTCCCCCTAAAATCAGGAAAAAGCAGGGATGTCCTGTCTTACCACCTTTATTCAACACTGTATTGGAGGTTCTAGCCAGTGCAACAAGACAAGAAAAAGAAATAAAAGGTAAACAAATGGAAAAGGAAGAGATAAAATTTTATATATATATATATATATATTTTTTTGCAGTACGCGGGTCTCTCACTGTTGTGGCCTCTCCCGTTGCGGAGCACAGGCTCCGGACGCGCAGGCTCAGCAGCCACGGCTCACGGGCCCAGCCGCTCCGCGGTATGTGGGATCTCCCCAGACCGGGGCACGAACCCATGTCGCCTGTATCAGCAGGCGGACTCTCAACAAGTGCGCCACCAGGGAAGCCCTAAAATTATATTTTATCCAAAAAAAAAAAATCAGTGTAGGTGAGGATTTGGAGCAACTGAAATTCTCATACATTGCTAGTGGGATGCAAAATGATACCACCCTTTGGAAAACAGGCAGTTTCTTGAATATTATACATATACCAACCACACAACCTAATAATTTCACTCTTACGAATTTACCTAAGAGAAAGAAAAGTAAGTGTCTATACAAAGACTTAAACATGTATATTTGTAGCAGCTTTATTTGTAATAGCCAAATACCTGAAACCCAAATATTTATCAAAAGGTGACTGGATCAACAAATTTTGGCATATCCCTACAATGCAATATTACTTATCAATAAGGAACAACAAAATATTGATACATGTGACAATGTGGAAGAATTTCAAAATCACTATGCTGTAGCCAGATAAGGCTACATACTATATGATTTCACTTTTATAAAATTCTAGAAAATGCAAAGTAATCTCTATTAACAGAAAGTAGAATAGTGGTTATCTGGAGATGAGAGGGGGAGGAGAAGATGGAGATGGATTAAAAATGGGCATGAGGAAACTTTTGGGGGTGGTGAGATGTTCACTATCTTGATTGTGGTGATGATTTTTTTGTGAGCCCATATGCTGAAACTCATGGAAACGCACAGTTTATTAAATATATGCAATTTATGCTATGTCAATTGCATCGCAATAAAGCTGTTATAAAATTAACATACATGAAGTGGAAGCCAGAGAAAGATGTTTTGGGGCTTTTCCTGATGTTCCTGAAATTTCATCAAGTTGACTGCTAGCTGCACTGCCTATATCCAAGTTTGGCCGTATTTTGGTGTAGAAAAATAGCTAATTATAATCCAGGTTTCTTGTTTGGGAGGCTTCTGACCATGCAATGTGTTTATTTCAAATGGGCCAAGTGTTTCCATGTTACCTTGCTGTATCCAGTCCCCAAAGGGAACTGACAGTAACTTTGGAGCTAAGTTGCTTATTCCAAATACCATGGAATCAGGTGTGAGGACACTTAAAGCGCTCTTAATTTTAATCTTATTTCTCCCCCAAATAAAATATATACTCTGTGTTTATGCTTTGAACACTGAGAATGAACACAGATGGTAAATCAAATTTAGGGAGGAGGAATGTTCTGTAAAACTCCTAAATGCCAACTTCCAGACACTAGATGGCTCCTCTAATGTGTTTTAGATTGAAGTTAAAAATAGAATTATTGAGAAAGATGATAATCATTTTCAAGCAACGGGTGCATCCCTATGGGCTGTAGCTGATGAAGAAAAGGAAAATGTAGTGCAGACTGAATAAGACACTTGGAGATTAGAACTTCTGGCTGTTTCTTTCTCATGAAGGTTAATACACATCACATAGAGCCTAGTGGTTTGGTTGCTATTGAAACATTCAGGAATATGTTTTAAAGAAATGAACGTGTATTATTTCAGAAAAGTAACAATAAATAGGTTAAAAAAATTAAATACATGTATTTGACAGCTGGTAATGAAGGGTTGCAGAATACACCACCCACAAATATGACTGTAGGAGTTCAGGACGTGCATCCCCCAAATATGCTACTTTGGTATACTGGTTATTTGGGGCCATATGCACTAGAAAAACAGAAAATGCAGGGAGAGACTTTCTTTGAACTCCCCTTATCTGCCTGAAGACAGATCCTCCGAAAAGAACTCAATTGTCATCGTTCGCCTCTCCAGGAGTTTCATCAACCAGGGAAGACTGACTTTTGTCACAGAAGGGGGTACCAGAAGTTGATGTCACACCCAGAAAGACTTCTGCACAAATGATCATACCTCCCATCTGTTCTTCTAAGGGCCCATTCATCTTTCCTAAACATCACTTACTCTCCCCTAAGCGACCTACATCCCTCCCTGCCTTTCCCTATTAAGATGGTATTATTTAAGCCTGAATTCTAAGCCACCTTGGACAGTTACTCATTTTCCCCTGGGTATCTCCTGTATCTACATGAGGAATATATGTTAATAAACTTCTGAATGTTTTTCTTTTGATAATCTGTCTTTTATTTTATTTCATTTTTTTGGCCGCGCCTCGAGGCTTGCAGTATCTTAGTTCCCCAACTGTGATTGAACCCAGGCCTCGGCAGTGAAGGCGCCGAGTCCTAACAACTGGACCAACAGGGAACTCCCGATAATCTGTCTTTTATTATAGGGGTCTCAGGTAAGGTCATCTTTTCTGGAGTATAAGTTTTCCATTTTGCGGGGTGATCTCTTGTATCTGATGAGCTTTGGAGCAGGTGTGGTGATTTCTCAAGGTGGCAGACACAGGCCTCTTGGGAGGCTTATGAGATGAGAACACCGAGAGAAGAAAGGTGGAATAAATTCTACCTCCTGCTGGGTGAAAATGTCAGACTCATTTAGAGCTGGATTTCTTGGAGAAATGGTTGTATATGTCTGGCTGGGTTTTTAGGACTATTATTGGGGTTTGCTCTTTCTATATACTCTATTTCTTTCCCCTCTTAACCCTGCTGCCCAGTATCCTAGAGTTTACCTTCTCTTTACCTCTCTGAACAGACCTACTGTTGCTTAGGGTCAAGCAATGTGCTGCAGCAGAGTTCAGACGTGGCAGGAAGCCAGGCCTGGGTTAGTCAAGGTCAAGCTTTGGGTACGTGGTGGTGAGCTAGATATATGTCAGTAGCAGTCAGGGGCCAAGCAGGTAAGTTTGTTCCTTTAGACACAAATCAAAGAGTAGAAACCAGATGTGCAGTCAGGAGTCAGGAGCAGCAAATACTAAACATTGATATAGGAGGTCAGACATCAGATACGAAAGGCAGACAGTTGATACAACTTCTCCCCATTTGATATTCGAAAACTTTCTGTAAATATTTTATCTTCAGTAGAACTATATGACAGGTGATGTTATTAGTCAGCTTTTGCTGTATAACAAACAACCACAAAATTTCAGTGGCAGGTAATAATCATTTATTCCCTGCTCCTAGGTTTTGGCTTCTGGGTCAAGTTCAGGCCAGCTCTGTGAGTCTCATTCTGGAGCTCAGAGTGGAGGATCAGGGGCTATCTGGAGTATGTTCTCACAAGAGAGTTTGGAAGCACAAGAGGGTCAAGGCAATCTGTGCACACACATCTTAACCTCTGCTATGTCATGTCTGCTAATGTCTCACTGGCCAAAGCAAGTTACGTGACCAAGTCCAAAGTCAATGGATAGGGAAGTATACTCCACCTGCTTCCCCCATGACAAGGTTAGGAATGCATAATTTTACTATGGGAGAGTGAAGAATTGGGGCCAATAATTCAATTTACCATAGGTTTTATTCTAGGTGCAAGAGATACCTATACGAATAAGACATAGTTCTTGTCTTGAAGATACCGTCTATAGAAGAGCAATGTTAGTGAAGCTCTGTCTGTTGATCTGTTTCCCACTCTTCTTTTCCCCTCACCCCGCTTCTTCTGTGTGTAACAGTTCTCCTGCCTTTACTGCCAAGGATCTCCTGGAAATGCTAAGAATTTGTACAATGCAATAATGGCTCTCCCCCCATCCATTCAACAATTACTGAAAGACAATAAAAAGTAGATAATAATATAATAAGTAAATTATTTGGTAGGTTTTAAAGATGATTAAAAACTATGAAAAAAGAAAAAGGTAGGGCAGAGGAAGGGGGTGTGTCAATTTTTTGGAAGCTGCAGCTTTAAATGAGAGGATAGTTAAGTCTCATTGGGAAGGTGAGTTCTGAGCAGCCTTGAAGAAGCTGAAGGAGTCCACCATGAGGATAACTGGGACAAGAGTGTTCCAGACAGAGGGAACAGCCAGTGCAAAGGCCCTGAGGTGAGAGCACTGAGGGGTATGTAAAAAACAGCGACATGGTTAGGGCCAAGTTAGTAAGGGGCAGAAGCAGGGGAAATGAGATCAGAGAGAGGACAGGGGTCAAGCACAGTACCTAGGGGATTGCTGTAAAGACTTTGGCTCTTACTCTGACTCAGATGGAAACTGCTTTGAGAGATGACTGACACAATCTGACTTATGTTTTACAGGGTTTACTTTAACTGCTCTGTTGTGAATGGACTAGGGGGATGTCTTAGATGGAAGCAGGTACCAGTCAAGGGGCTGATGCCTTTCAGTAAGATGGCACACTGCACTAAAAATATAGTGTGAGCCACAAAATCAATCTACATAAGTAAGTCAGAATTTTCTGGTAGCCCCATTAGCAGAAATAAAAAGAAACAGGTAAAATTATTTTTAATAATATATTGTGGTTAACCCAATATATCAACATATCATCATTTCTACATGTAATCAACAGAAAACAATTATTAAGATATTTTACATTTCTTTTTCATGCTAAGTCTTTGAAATCCAATGCATACTTTCTACTTAGAGTGCATCCCAATTCAGACTAGCAACATTCTGTGTGCTCAATAGCCACATGGGGCTAGTGGCTACTACACTGGATAGTGCAGACCCAAGAGATCATTACTCATGTTAAAATCACGGGATCTAGCCTTCTTTCCATACCCTTCCAAATGTTTCATTAAATAGCAATAGATTATGAAGCCATTGGAAAAAATAAAGGTAGTTTCTTCTAAGTTCTTCTTATCTGTAAACGAAGAATCTGAAATTGAGTTATATAAATTGAGAAGTCTAGTGTATTGTAAAAAGTTCTCTCATTTGGCAGTAAAATGCTGTTTTGTTGCATAAAACAAACAGTAGTCTTTAGTGTTTACCAATAATTATTTTCTGCTAGAAGAAACAGCCTTGTTATTAAATAAAAAAACTTACTATGCAGTATTTAGACAGATATATTGTTTTATTGGGAAACCTACATGCAGAAATAATCCCCAGCAAGTGGCCCATTGTGGGAATTAATAAACGTTCTGTCCTGTTTAAATCTGACATTTGAATAAGGGAAAACGTTCGTTATTCCCTAGGTACAGATATCTGGGATTGAGAATAATTTTTTCAATTCACGTATATCATGATGCTTTTGCTTGTGTATGTTTCATACGGTATGCAGAATTGTTAGAATTTAGATAAAAGTAGACCAGCATTTGGTAATAACATATAATCTATGTCATTATGTCTTTGAATTGTGGGTTCTTTGGGGAGATAGGAGGAGAGTGGAAAATGCACAGGACTTGGGGACGGAGAACCTGTTAGATTTCTGACTCTGCCCTCATTTGCTGTGAAATCATATAAAATGTGTTAAGTCTCTCTCAGCCTCAGTTTCTTCATCTGACTAAGGAGATAAAAACACTTTCTTCACAGAGCTCTTGCAAGCATTGAGTTAAATACTACATATCAAGAACATAATGTAATGCCTAATACATAGTGGCATCATAAAAGGTGCCATTCTCATAAACAAAGTTCACATTCCTGAGGAAAATGGCAAATATACTTTGCTATGAAGTCGATTCACCTTAAATCAGTGCAGTGTATTTGTGATGTTGCAGCTGCCCAGAGAGCTTTGTTCTCAACTATTTTAAACTCTAATGAAAGGGTGCTCCGAGATAGCTTTATAGCAAGGAACACTGAACATTCTGAATCTTTCCCTTTCCCTTTAAGGGAGATAGATGCATACTAGAACAGAAAATACAGACTGGAGGCAGAAATCTATAGACTAACTTAAGAGAAAGCCGTTATTTTGCTTCCATTGTTTCTAGAGAGAAGTCTGCTGTCAGAGAGAAGTCTGCTGTCAGACTTACGATGGTTTTTTGTGATGGCAGGAAATCTGCCTCTGTTTTTTTCCTCTAGCTGTTTTTAAGGTTTTTTTATTTGCTTGGTTTTCTGCAGTTTCACAATGATATATCTTTTTTTTTAATTTAATTTATTTGTTCAACTTGGGGTTCCATAGGTTGGTGGGTGAGTGTCATAGTCAGTTTGAAAATGCCTCAGTCTTTATTACTTCAAATATTTCCTCTATTCCACTCTCCCCCTGAGTCTACTGAAACAAAAATTCAACTTTGCCTAGATTGGCAAATACTTTTAGAGCAAAAGTGGCTTCCATATTAGTTAGTCTCTGGGCATGCAATTTTCATTTGCCTTTAACTTAGTAGTTCCTTTCTATCTGCTGTTCCTTGATGCAGTTAAGAGAATATTTTAAAATATTTTACCCAGCATATTTAATTGCTTCCTGTGGGAGAGTTTGAAAAACCTAATTCACCATTACCAGAAAATAAAAATTAAAAAACATTTAAATCTTACCCCATGTGGAATCACTTTAGGGGCACAGAATGAAGAAGTGGGAGTCTAACTTCTAAATACATGATCAATTTCCTCATCATTATATTTTGAAGAGTACTTAATTTCCCAGTCTATCTAACATGACATCTTTTTCATATAACAAAATCCCATTTGTACTTTTGTGGTTTCTGAGCCCTTACATCGATTTGATTGATTTAATTAAGCCAACACCATGCTGTTTTAATTATTGAAGCTTTGTACCATATTTATATACCTTCTAGGACAAACCTACCTGCATTAACCTTCTTTAAATATGGGGGTATACAGTAAGTAGTTACTATCTTAGTACACTTTGCTCTAGTTGTGACATTGACATTGCCATTCATTCTAGGCATGTCTATATGTGATACGTATGACTTATTTTGCTAGGTGCTGGGAATATAAAGAAGTTTAACACAAAATGTCAGGTCTGGTAGACTGTACATTACTGAGCAGAAAAGGTATACTGTCAGGAAAAGTAAAGAACTACATGCATTCGATAATAAAGCCAAATAACAATAGGGAAGGTGTGTTGTAAGACAATGACAAAGCAAAGCAAAGAAAGGTGCATTTGGAGCTGAGGGGCAATAAATTAGAAACGGGCAGAACTTCCATCATATAAAATCTTGCTAGGAAAATACAGTTGGCCCTCTGTATCTGCTGGTTATGCATCCTTGGATTCAACCAACCATGGATCAAAACTATTAAAAAAAATCCCAGAGAGTTTCAAAAAGCAAAACTTGAATTTGCTGTGTGCGGCAACTATTTTCATAACATTTACATTGTATTTACAGTTATTTACATAGCATTTACATTGTATTAGGTATTATAATGATTTGAAGTATATGGGAGGATGTGTGTAGGTTATATGCAAATACTATGCCATTTTATACAGGCACACCTTGGAGATATTATGGGTTTGGTTCCAGACCACCAAAGTAAAATGAATATAGCAATAAAGCGAGTCACGTGAATTTTTTTGTTTCCTAGTGCTTATAAAAGTGATTGTTATACTGTTCTGTAGTCTATTAAATGTTCAGTGGCATTTATGTCTCAAAAACCAATGTATATACCTTAATTTAAAAATAATGCTGTTGGAAAAACGACACCAATAGACTTGCTTGATGCAGGGTTGCCACAACCTTCAATTTGTAAAAAAAGGCAATATCTGAGAAGTGCAATAAAGCAAAGTGAAATAAAACGAGGTCTGTCTGTCAGGGATTTGAGCATCTGCAGATTTGGGTATTCGTGAGGTGGAGTGAGGGAGATCCTGGAACCAATGCCCCATGGATACCAAGGGATGATTGTCGTAGACAGTAGATAATACAGACAATATTTCTCTGTCCATCTGTCTTGCTTTTCACTAAAAAGAAGTGACAATATTGCACCAAGGTAAAATCCTTAATTTAACATGCCTTCAGAGACAGAGAGTAGAAAATAAAAAGATACTAACTTGACTGAAGCAGAATTGGAAGCTGAAGAAGACAGCATGACTAGAAGCAGGGTGCCTTGTGCTCTTTTCATTATTTCTTATTAATGAAGTTTAATATATATATTTATGAATTTACTATATATATTAACATTATGAAATTTATTTATAATATACACATATTACATATACTATAATATTTAATTTATGTTGTGATATAATTATGTGATTAAATTATATAATCTGTCTATTTTGTTACAATATACCCTTTTGAAATGTTATTGTGTATATGTTTAATATATAGAGAACTGTGTTAATCACTCTCTAGTTGAAAGCTGTTTCTCTAGGGCAATAGAAAGGGAGTGGGCCAAATGCAGGAGGGAGAAAGCAGTCCAGCCATTCAGGCAAAAGGAAGTATATACCACGTGGAAAATGAAGAGACAGAGATTAACTACCATATTCTGAAAGCAGTAATAGCGCAGCACCCAGGAAAGGGCTTGGTGAAAAATTTCATTTTGTCTCCTGCATGAGCATCAAATCCACCAGATGGGGCTCTAATATTCTTCTGGTTCTGTGGCTGAAAATTCCAAGCATTGACTGTTTTCTTTAGAGGAAGAAAATATACTTCCCATATTAACTTCCAAGAGAATTTGCCTGAGATAAGGTTATGCCTTAATAAACATTATATCATTGTTTAATATCTTTTAATACTGTAAGGTGACTTTTATAGAAAGTGGCCAATTTGCTGAAAATCGAAGCATCCAAATAGCTGAATTAAATCAGTTCAAGGAGTTCTGAATTAAATCCTTTTGCAAGCCTTCTTTTAAGGAAACAAGGACGTATTGATATACACATGGGTGCATATCAGAGCAATGCTGCTCCGTCTTAAGAGTTACTGGCAAACTTTAAGCTGTGAATTGTTTAAAATTATGGTAACTCATTGTGAAATTTATCACAACTGCAATATACTCAGCCCAATCTAGCTATTTTGATAGGTTTCGCTTTGAGTGCTGGAAATTGAAACTTTTTTCTTTTTCAGGCCAGGGATGTAGGTTCTCCAAAGAAAACATTTTGCTGCTGTTTCTCTGAGGTCTAGAGTTGGAAATCTGAGCCTCTTCTTGGCCCCCTTTCTCCATGACTCATAACTTTTGTTCAACCTGGAAAGAATGCCAACATGGGAAGATAGATCTGAATTTTGATTTAGAGAGTGGGTGGATCAAAATCATAGATTTGAGAGGGAGCTGGATTAGGTAGAGGATGTCATCCAGTGGAAGAGGCCTGAGTTAGGATCAGGAGACCTGGGTTACCGTCCCAGATCATGAAACACTGCTGCCACCAGGAACAGAGATAATTGCTAACATTTACCAAATGCTTCTACACATTAACTACATTGTCCTCCCATCGGCCTCCTGGGCCTGGCTGAGGCCAATTCTCCAGAGAAGGTGACAGCTAGCACACAGCAGTGACGCTCGCAACAGCTGGGGGATGGACAACCCACAGCCTGCCCTTCTGAGCACCTAGGGTCACCCAGTTGTAAGCTCCGGATACGTTAACATGTGAACTGTACCTCCTGGTGTTATGCAAGGCTGCAGCCCCGTTTATACTAATCTTTCTAAAGAGGGAACATGTTCTAAATTGTAATGATGAGCAGACTTTTACTTCCAGCCTATGGATTCTAGGAAAACTGTAAGTACCTAAAGAAGCTAAACTGGCCCCAGTGGAGCTAGTCGCCGTTTTTGTCCACATCTGTAGCTAAAGCATTAGAAGTATTAGACTATATGCAGGCTTGCCCCAGGCCACGAGGCTGTGATAGTGGAGAGGCATTTAGCGATGCAGGCGGAGCTTGTTTTGGGAAACAAGAGGGTCTTCCTGGGAAATGAGGATCCTAGGAGCATACGGCACCCCGAGATCTTCCAAGAAGGCAGACAACCCCAGGGAATTCTGTCAAGACGGTGAGAGAGAAAGGAATTCCATTTAGTGAAACTTATGTACCTGACACGCATAGAGCACAGCACATGCGTAGCGAGGAACGACACAGGCTCTGTCTGCATCTGAGCGCCAGAGTTCGCATCCTGATTCTGTCATTTCCCAGGCTGACAGTTCCGAACAAATTATTTAATCCTCTCTAAACCTCTAACCCTCGAGGAGCATTTCAAAGGATTCATTGAGACAACTGGCAAAAAGTGCTTATTTTACAGGTCAGAGGGAACCACTTCCCAAACTTCTAGAGCTGGTGAGAGGTGAAGAAGGAATTCCCACGCGGGTCTTTCGGATTCTAAAGCCCTGGTTCCTGCAATCGCGATACCCTGCAGAGGAGAACGAAGGGTGAGCCAGGCTGGAGTGCTGGGCATGTGTTGCTGCCGTAGCTTCCTCCTCTCCTCTGGCCTCTCTCCCACTGCTCTTCCCTTCTTGACTCCGTAAGCTCTTCCCCTGCTCGACTCCACACCAGGCTCTCTCCAGCCTTAGAAGGTTGGCATGAGCTGGAAGGCAAATTGGGCTTCCGTTGCTACTTGGAATTCCATTTCCCCAGCTTCTGCTTAACTCATTGAAATTCCATCTCCTCATTGAGGCCTCCGCTCACCACCTGATGTAAAACTGCAATCTCACCACCACTGGAATTCTCAACATACCTTATCTTCTTTCCAAAAGCTCCATGAGGGCAAGGATCCATGTCTGGTTTTTTTTCCCCACCTCCGTCCATGATGTGTTCCCAGTGCACCATTCCTAGAATGGAGCCTGAGACTTCCTAACCAGTTGATAAATATCTGATGAATGAATGTTGAATGAATGAGTAAATGGGGAGGAGGGCTGAAGGAAGGTAAGAGCGAGACGAGCCCTAAAACTAGAAAGAATTTTGAGTACAGTCGGCTCTCTGTGTCTGTGGGTTTTCCAAGGAAGGACTTGGGCATCAGAGAATTTTTGGTATCCTCAGTGGTCATGCAACCACTCTCCTGTGGATACAGAGGAACGACTGTGCTGAGTTTCCAGGCTAAAGGTGTTAGGACCACATAAAGCTCATCTACTTCAACTGCAGCACAAGATCAGATTCTACTGTAGGTGAGCTCCAATTTCTGCTGAGTGGCTTAGCATGGAACTAGGACTTCCTATTCTTCCCGTGTGAATCAGGGCTGGCCCCGGATTTCAAACTTGGGCTTGCATTTTTTTCATTTATTCCGTCATCAGCAAATATTTATGGACACTGCTGTGCTTCAGGCCCTGGGCTGGGTACTGAGTCCCAGGGATGCAAAGATGAAGGCTGTCCCACCTTCACAGATCTCAGTGTAGTGGGGGAAATAGATAATTACAGGTCGTTATTGTAACCATTAAGGTAAGTGTGCTGACAGAACACCTGCAAGGACGGTGGGCATCCTGTGACCAAGAGCTGATGGACCAAGGGGGGCAAAAAGTTGGTGCTCTGAAGATGCCCAAAAGTTGGCTTTCTTTTATACTGATACCCTTTAAGAATTTGCTCAACTGTGTCTCAGTGAAGCCCCGGAGACACAGACGTTGTCTTAATGAAGTTATTTACGAAACCAGATTGATAGACTGGTTTACTGCCATTGGCTTGTGGAGAAAAATGTTTCAAACCTTTTCTGTAGTTTTTGATCTCATTTCAATATCTTCTGCAATTTTCTAAACAAAACAACTTTCTTCAAGGTAGCTAAAAGCATTTAGACTTTAGATAATAAAATATGTGACTAGTTTCCAATAAGTAGCACAAGGCCACCCATTGCTTTAGATGTCCGGTTGGCTGCAGTTGTACACGGATGTCAAAAGTACCAAACAGAGACAGGTTAGGACCGGTAAGGAGGGTTTGTTTTAATCTCATTCAGGAATGCTATTTAATTTGATGGGAGTGGAACCAATTTACAGTTCACCGGTTAATAACTGGAAATCCTCGTCGACTGGCACCATTTCTACTTTTTTCCAGAGTTGTTTTGATAGAGCCCAGTCAATAAGGCCTAGGCAGCAACTTGGGCGATGCATCCTAGTTGGACTCTTTCCATGTCTTCTTTGAGCCTCACTTTTGTTGCCTGTAAAATGGGCTTAATAATCAGTTGAAAGGATTGTTATGGGTACAAAGTACATTTAGTGACAGTTTTTAAGTTTTGTTTTGTTTTTTAACTGTAAAAACGACATAGTCTACCATTTACCATTTTAATGATTTTAAGTGTACAGCTCAGTAATGTTAAGTATGTTTACATTGCTGTGAAACATCTTCAGGACTTTTTCATCTTGCAAAACTGAAACTATGTATCTGTTAAACAACAACTCCCCATTCATCTGTCCTGCCAGCTCTGGAAACCACCATTCTTCTTTCTGTTTCTATGAGTTTGATTACTTTAGATGTTTCATATTAGTAGAATCATACAGTATTTCCTTTTTTGTGACTGGTTTATTTCACTTAACATAGTGTTCTTAAAGTTCATTCATGTTGTAGCATATAATAGGATTTCCTTTCTTTTTGAGGCTGAATAGTATGCCATTGTATGTCTACACCAAATTTTGTTCATCTATTCATTTCTTGATGGACACTGGGGTTACTTCCACTTCTTGGCTATTGTAAATAGTATTGCTATGAACATGGGTGTACAAGTATCTCTTTGAGACTCTGTTTTCAATTCCTTTGGGTATATTCCCAGAAGTGGGATTACTGGATCACATGGTAATTCTATTTTTAATTTCTTGAGGAACTTCCATACTGTTTTCCATAGTGACTGCATCATTTTACATTCCCACCAACAGTGCACCAGGGTTCCAAATTCTCCACATCCTTGCCAATACTTGTTATTTTCTGTTTTTTCAGAAAAGTTTGTGCCAGTTTTAGAAATCATGCTAAGAGTTATTAGTATGAGATACAGAATTCTAAAATGAGTGTAAATGTTTATATATATTTATTTTATAGAAAATATAAATGTATATTTAAATAAATATGAATATGTGGATAAATAATAGGATAGCTGTTAAGGCAAACCCAGCATGGGTGGCCATAGGAAGCACATTTTCAACATCATCCAATAATAGCTATTGAGTACTTGTTATACACAAGGTAAAACATTATGTTATATTGTAATTATAACAAGTTTAAAAATTATAAACAATCCCACATTTATGTAAAAAAACACAATTTAGAATCATGTAAAGCAAAGAGCAGAGGTCTTCAGCCTGCTCTCTACTTATTCCTGTCTTCTGAACCTCCTTCCAAATCTCCACATCCTAATAGTAGCCACTGAACAAAACTTTGCTGTATCCTTTTCGGTATCGTCTATGCAGATATCTATATGCTCCTTTTTTTAAAGTTGGATTTTACTAGACATATTTTTCATGAAGAATTTAATCAATTAATTAAAAATATTTCCCCCTGTTTTATTACTTTATAATTGACACATAACATTGTGTAAGTTTAAGGTGTACAATATGATGATTTGGTATATGTCTATATTGTGAAATGACCACCACACAAGGTTGGTTGATATATCCACCACCTCACATAGTTATCATTTTATGTGTGTGTGTGTGTGTGTGTGGAGAACATGTAAGATAGACTTTCTCAGCAAATTTCAAGTATACAACACAGTATTATTAACTCTAATCACCACGCTGTGCATTAGATCCCCAGAACTTACTCATCTTATAACTAAAACGTTGTACCCTTTGACCAACAATCTTCCCATTTCCCCCATCCCCCCAATCTCCTCTTCGTTTCTATGAGTTTGGCCTCTTTTTTTTAGATTCCACATATAAGTGAGATCATACAGTATTCGTCTTTCTACGTCTGACTTAGTCATTAAGAATTTTAAAATGTGAATCTTTTGTCCAATTGAAATGATGTTTTGATTAGAGTTTTCCATGTTACACTCGACTACAAACGATTACTGCAGATGTGATTATTCATGTTAACATCTGACTTTACCCGGTGGCTGAAACCTTGTACAGCGATCACTGCTGATCTCTGCACGAGAAGTCGCAAGTCATGGCCGCTTGCCCTTGATACCCAGAGCCAGATGATCCCAGGGTCACTCTAGGCATCTTTTTATGGCGTGCAATGGTTGGGATAGGTTCTTCCCTGATCAAGGGTTCAGTTCTTATTTTAGTAGTGTGCTGGTTAAGAGTTTATGTTTTAATATAAAAAGGAGATGTGGGTTCAAGTTCTGGTTCTTTTTAATTTCTTTGATGACTCATTCATTCATGAGTGCCTGCTACGTGCCAGACACTGTGGCTCTGAGGATAGAAGAGGTAAGCAGACGTAAAATCTGTTCTCATATAGCTTATATTCTAATGTGGGGAGACAGACAGTAAACAAAATACAAATCGGTTTTTAAACCATAAAGCACAATTCAACCGTTAATCTTTATGTTTGATTATGGCTTTGATGGCGCTGTCTTCCTGGTACAGCATGAAAATAATATCCCAGACGTATTTTTGACTCACCTCTTGGGTCAGCAATGCTTCATCATCCTGTGACTAAACCAGCATCCGCCTTAGTTGATCATGGCACAAATAATCATATAACGATTTGGTTTTCTGATATGACTGGAAAATTAATCATAAAATATTAGACTCACAGTAGAGTGTGTACCTCTGTGATTTTATGAATTCTGTGACATCTGACAGTGTTTTTGAAAAATGTGTAAGCAAGGTCACATCAAATAAATATGCATCTTTTTAGGAAAAGTTGCTCGAGCCTTCCTGATTAGTCATTTAAATTGATTTCATTTAAATCAAACCTACCGTGAAAAAGATGAACATTCTCTGAAAAGCGTAAAATGTAATACACAAACACAAAGTATTTTTAAGGATTGTAATAGAGTCTGACTCTTGTTTCTTGATGTTTGAAGGCCGGCAGCTTTGTCACCCTCCCTCTTCCCCTGTGTCCCATAACTAGGCAAGTGGAACAGAAAGCCTGGGTGCTCTCTCCTGTGGAGTTGGCAGGAGGCTCAAACCAGTAACCCTGACCCAGCCCTACCCGCTAAGCACAATAAAAACCCAGTCTCCTTTCCCTGTTCTCTCAGGCCATTTTTAGACCAGCTTGGGTGTCCTACCCTGCTCTTCCCCTAGAAACCTCCTAATGAGTAATAAACCTCTTCATACTCTCTAGCGGTATATATGGCATCATCAGTCTTGACATCTGGACCAACTTTTGAGTGAGGGTCCATGTGATTCTACGGAGTGGCCACAACAAGAATAGCTTTCCAGAAATCCCCTCTCCCCACTGTTCGCAGCTTATCAACATCCATAAATATTTTGCTAAGTTGGTTTATTCATAACAACCCTGGTGGACCAAGAGTCATCAGCAACAACCAGGTTGTCTGTCAGTGCTTGTCTTTCCAGCCGCACCCAGTTCCAGAATCATCCCTGAACTTCCAGGATCAGGAGTTATATGAGTCTTGTTACCCATTGTGTTTGGCTAAGCCAAGGACACACATATACATATCTACTGAGTTCCGGCCTTCCCTTTATCCTTGTTGAGATGATCCAATCCATACACTGCCTCAGTTTCTCTCCTGAGCCAGGAGTCTTGACCCAAAGTCCATTTCTATTGGGGAAGGGAGCCTTAATGTTTTTCCTGGCTGTGTTCTCTCTTGTTCCAAGCACTAATTTGATGGTCTGTTGGTGGCCTGATTGCCTAAGACCTGAATAGCTGTTGTGATGTCTCACCATTCATTTTAATTAAATTAATTTTTTCAGGTTTCTATGGAATTAATTTTTTAAATTTAATTTGATTTACAATGTTGTGTTAATTTTAGGTGTACAGCAAAGTAATTCAGATATCTCTATCTATCTATTCTTTTTCAGATTCTTTTCCCTTACAGGTTATTACAAAATATTGAGTATAGTTCTCTGTGCTGATGTCTCATCATTCAGATAAAACCTCCCTGGATATTGATGTCTTCTCCAAGCAAGTAGGTTGGCCACGCTCCTTTGGACACAGCAGGTTGGACTTTTTCTTTACCCTATACAGGTAAGTCCCTATACAGGGACTGGCCCTACAACATTGGCCATTTCCTCAGCCTCATCTTTATCAGTCTTGGTTCCTGTATTCATCCTTCCCTTACATCCCAACATACATGGACATTCCCCCACCCTCTGAATGCAGGCACGAACACAGACACATTCTTTCTAGGTCTGTTACTTTTTCCTTAGTAAGCCTCATTGCCAAAACTGCCAAGTAATTTTACTTATGGACTTAAATGTTTTGTATACACTCATTTCTTATGTCATAATTCTACCTTGTGTTTATCTGTCCAGTTGGCCAGAGAATTACCAAAATATACTTCGTCATATTTGCCTTCATACATAGCTATTTGTAACTATCCTGTGAGGACTTCTAGACTCTCTTTCTTAGGATGTATGGGTAAGGCTGACCTTAGGTGGGGCATGACATCAGAGGCTCCTTGAGGCTTCAAATCTTCTCTAGTTTCCATAAAAGATGCCTTGAGAGCTTTATCTGTTGTATTAGATATATATTGCTGTATAAATAATTACCCCATAACTTAGTGGCTTCAAGCAGCACACAATTTGTTATCTCAGCCAGCTTCTGTTGGTCAAGAATTCAAGACAGGAATTCAAGGGTGTTTCTGTCTCATGAGGATGCATTGAGACACTGACCAGAGCTGCAGTCATCTGAAGACTTGACAATGGCTAGAGGATCTTTCTCAAACACGGCTCACTCATACGGCTGTTGGCTGCTGGCCTCGGTTCCTCACCACGTGGACCCTCTACAGGCTGTCTGAGTGTCCCCGAGACATAGACTGGCTTCCTTTCCCCAGGGGCGGGGGGTGAGCCAAGAGTCAGCAAGATGGAAGCAGCTCTCTTTTATGACCTAGTCTTGGAAGTCATACATTGTCATTTCTGTAATATCCTATTGGTTAGACAGGTCAGCCATAGTTGGTGTGGGAGGGATGACGCCAGGGCATGATGTCAGGAAGTGGGCTTCACTGGGGACTTCCTGGAAGTGAGTTACCACACACTTTATGTCACCCCATAGGTGCTGAATAGTTTCAAGATGAGCTGATCTCAGTGACAGTGGTGGTGGGGGTGGGGACCTTGTGGGATAAACCTACTTGTTGTAGCTCTTTGCTAAGAACAGGGTAGAGATGAGACCAACCAGGAAGGGCATCTTTAGTAATCACTTGACTTCAACAGAAGAATCTGAGAAGGGAGAAAATAAGAGAAGGAGGATGGAAAAACAAAGCAGACTAGGCCAGTCTAGACACCTTTACCATCAACCATACTTGGTGGATGTCAGGACAGCAACAATGGGCTACGGCCAGCAGAGGGCAGGCATTTGCGAGCCAGCTACCATCTTCAGAATAAAGGACAAACAGAACCATAAAATTGCAGAGTCGGAAGGAACCTGAAAAAATCATCTACTAAGACCTTCTTATTTCACAGATGATAAAATCAAGGTCCAGAGAGGCTAAAGTGGCTTGTTCAAGGACTCTCAGCCTTCCGATGGCATAGTTGGGATTTGAAATCCCAGCTCCTTGACCATTTTCCCTTTCATTATACTAAACTCTTCCCTTTCAATCAGAATGGTTAAAACATGGCCCATCACATTTTAGGCAAATTGAAAGGATTAGGCATGTTTCATTATCTCTCAAATTTGAGCAAAAAGATAATAGAATTTTTTGGAGAGTTTTAGTTTTGAGTTAAATCATTTAAGTATTTTTATTACTTTACCTAGACATATGCAGACATAAAACTAGGAACCTATTACCATATTCAGGTGGTGAATAGCAGTTTAGTTTTAGCTAAACTCAAGGAATAAACACATCCAATGAATGTTGTCAACCTAGTTTTTAAACATTCATTTGTAAGCTCTTTTAATTGATTGATTAAAATCAAATATATGTAGATAACGCAAATAAATAATAAATTTCCTTTGCCTATAACCCCATGGGCTGTGCGGCTAATCAATTTTCCCACCACTTTTTTTTTCTGTTTAAACTGTGACAAATCTTCATTTGTCTAGTGGGTCATTTTCAGTATTAATTCGTTCTCATTTGGCGATAATGTTTCATTAATGGATGAATCGCACTTCTTTTCTCATTAGCTTGGGTAGCTCTCCTTGTCTCCAACATAACTCTAAAATATAAGTGCAAACAGGAACAAAAACATCTGGGGAGATAATTGGTTACACAGTGATTACCCAGAGGACATATTTACATTAACATAAGCATTGAAGTGAAAACATACTCCAAAACGAAACAAAACAAAACAAAATCAGAGAACTTACGGCTCCAGGAAAATATGTCCACAAACCCTTGGGTATCATTATGCTGCAATTAGAGGAGACACTGCATAATGTATGTGTTTTTAGTCCTGGTGGTATGTTCTGGACATGATATTGTTCAAAAGTTATCTTGATTTCAAATGAAATGAGAAGGACCATTGCCATTTGTTCAACCGTCGATGACAATGTCTTAATTGCAGAGCTAATTAACAAACACATAGAGAACACCGGCATCATTTTGCCTTTCCTGGCATCATCCAGGTGAAAATGCCAAGTTTAGGGCAGAAGGTTGGGTCCCCTGAACAGCTCCAGTGCGGACTCTGTTGTCTGTGACGAGGCACTGCGTTGACTTTGCTGGGAAACTGAATACAGAGTAAAACGTGCCTAAACCCAGCTACTGTCTGTGACCTGTGATTAAGGCACCACGAGCTGTTGTTAATAAATGATGCCTTTTGGACTAATCTAAATATGATTGTCCTGCCTGAGTGATCTTGCAAAACTTATTTGGTTTAAGCGTATTTTCAGTGCAAAATCATCAGAATTGTGAAGCGCTCTTGTCCGAGACTGATGTGCGGTATTCCACAGCCAGAGCCATGGGGTAAGGAGTGGAGTTTGCGACTCACGCTCTCAATATTGTCCCTGTGTTCCCAGGCATTCCGCTTCCACGAACCAGTGGGAGGAAGCAGGAACACAGCGTTCCTATTTCACTGTAACTTAAGCAGAGAGAAAAGAGGCAAATGAGGGGTGTAGACTGAATTAATTAAGCCCAACACATTTCAGGGTGTGAATGTTTGAGAAGCTTAGATGAACATTTTATATTCACATCCCATCTCCACCTGTTGAAATATGTCTCCTTCTTTTAGGCTTATCTCTAAAGCTACTTTTTTTCCGAAGACTTTCTGGATTCCCATCAGACGAGGTTCAGCCACTGCTAAGCCCATGGTCATTTTGAGGGGGCCTCGTTTGAAGCTCTGCTTTGCCCAGAGTTGTAGATTTCTTTCAAGATACAGTATCCTCAGAGTGCTTTGTGGAGGATGTGATCTAATGAGAACTGGTTAGATCACAGAAGACTCTGAATGGTCGCCAAACATTTACAACACAATGGCTTCAGCCGTGGCTACTTCAGTTTTCTTAGTGAGGTTCAAAACCAAAATATACCGGATGGTGGGCTCATAGAAGAGGCAGAGAGGGAATGAAAAGCTTTAATCTCAGCCTCAGCATCAAGATGCAGTCAGACAGCTGCTTCCAAGAACAGTCAAAATTCTGCTAAGGAAGCTGGAAGCAACGTTTTAATCTTAGGGGGAAATTGTACCCCTGTAAGGAACACACAAGGTCATGAGTGGTGGCCTCTGAGACTGCTGATTTCCCCATCTTACATCACTAAGGTGTTTAACTGAGAAGGAATCCCTCCTGCTTGACCACATACACTCTTGGCTTGCTTTTTCGGATCCTCTCTAGGTGATAGCTTCACTCCCACCCCAGGAACAGGGGTTGGCAGTGGGGCTCAGAGCGGAAAAATCTCTGAGAGGGAAGGTGCATGACAAGAGAGTGAGAATCCTGGCGCGTCATCACTCAGGGGCTGATGGGAAATGAAATCATCGCTCAGGACAAGTTAAGGAGCTGGGTATGATTGTAACCCTCTGATGTCTCTGCTCGCTCTTTCCACCTTCTCATTTTTTGACCTTGCAGGACTGTGAATAGAGTTAATCAAAGGTCTTGATTGCAGGAGAAGGCTGTGATTAAGATTTAATAGCCAATCATGGCTGGAGAACTCCTTGCCAGCAGATGGTCACCTGGCCAAGGTTAGCGCTGAAGGTGCCGTGCTTGCCTCAGACGTGTGATAAAGGACGCCCATCCCGAGACTTTCGGGAAGTGAAAATTGGGTAAGTGATTTTTCTTGGTTAGAGGTGGAGAAATAGAAGTGGGAGAAGTCCCCAGATATAGGCTCACAAATATTTTATTTTAGCTTTGTCGGGGACTTTAGAGGTCACAGAGTTCAACCTCCCATCCTATCAATTCATTCAGTCAACTAATACTAAGTGGTTACCATGAGTACTGGGGATACAACAGTGAACAAAACAGATAAAAGCCCTGCCCTCAAGGAGCTTACATTCAGGAGAGGGAGACTGATAATAAAACTGGTGCACTATTAAATTATGTGATAGAGTGGAAAGTGATATGTGCTATGAAAAAGATAATATAGGGAAGGAAACTAAGGATAGTGGAGAGGGTGTGGCAGGTGTTGCCATTTTAAGTAGGGTGGTCCTCCTTGACAAGCGGCTACATAACATTTGTTGAACACATGCTGTGTCAGGGAACTCACGACCTCATAAGGGAGCCTCTTTCATTTTTATTTATTTATTTATTATTTTATTTAGTTTTGGCTGCGTTGGGTCTTTGCTGCTGCGTGCAGGCTTTCTCTAGTTGCTGTGAGTGGGAGCTACTCTTCATTGCGGTGCACGGGCTTCTCATTGGGGTGGCTTGGGCTCTAGGCATGTGGACTTCAGTAGTTGTGGCACACGGACTCAGTAGTTGTGGCTCTTGGGCTCTAGAGCGCAGGCTCAGTAGTTGTGGCATACAGGCTTAGTTGCTCCACAGCATGTGGGATCTTCCTGGACCAGGGCTCAAACCCATGTCCCCTGCACTGGCAGGTGGATTCTTAACCACTGTGCCACCAGGGAAGTTCCCCTCTTCCTTTTTTTTTTTTAATTTGCCGTATGCGGGTCCCTCACTGTTGTGGCCTCTCCCATTGCGGAGCACAGGCTCCAGACGTGCAGGCTCAGCGGCCATGGCTCACGGGCCCAGCCGCTCTGCAGCATGTGGGATCCTCCCGGACCGGGGC
The DNA here is from genome assembly GCF_039906515.1 of Pseudorca crassidens. Lineage (NCBI taxonomy): Eukaryota > Metazoa > Chordata > Mammalia > Artiodactyla > Delphinidae > Pseudorca > Pseudorca crassidens. The sequence goes on from NC_090313.1 coordinate 13,341,449, forward strand.
ACGAACCCGTGTCCCCTGCATCGGCAGGCAGACTCTCAACCACTGTGCCACCAGGGAAGCCCATCCCTTGAGGGTCTTTCCCAGAAGTCTTTTTCATATATTGAATTGAATATGCTTTTCTGTAATGGTTTTTCATAGATGCCTTTTATTATGTGGAAGTTCTTTCCTAGTCCTAGTTTTAGGGGAGTTAATAGCAGGAATAGATTTTTGTTAAATGCAAGAAATAGGCAAGGCAAATTTGACAAAGAACAAAGGTGGAGGGATAATACTGCCTGATTCAAGAATTATTATAAAATTACAGGAATAAAGACAATGTAGTATTAGTGTAAAGATAGACATATCAAAGAAGTAGAACAGAAAGTCAGGAAAAAGATCCATACATATATGGACAATTGGTTTACAATAAAGAACAAAGGTGATTCAGACAAGAGAGGGTAACCTCTTCAAGAAATGATGCTGGAACTATTGGATATCTACAGGTAAAGACAGAATTTCTATCCATTTTCCTCTTAGTACTCTCTCCTGCAAGCTCTAACCACCTTGGTCTCTCTGGGCACTCAGCATCATCTCTTCACTTTAGGCAGTCTGTTGGGGTCCACCTGGTCTTCTCTACCCTGCACTGTAGACTGGAAATTTTTTCAAGGCAGTAAGTTAGGAAATCACAGGACTCATTTATTTCCCATCTCTCAGGGACCACTGGCCTTCATTCCTGAGCGTCTATCGTCTTGAAAACTATTGATGGATATAATTTGTCTGTTTCCTTTTTTTGGGTTTTTGTTAGGAGAATAATTTTGTTCTTTAGTACTCCAACTGGAGCAGAAGTCTTATTCTTGCTTTTTAAAAGATGATTTTAAAATATTCCTGCTTTCTCTAATCTTTGGCAAAGTACAAACAGTGTTAGAATTCAAACCTTGAAGATTTGAAAGAATGCACCTTGTATTCTTCAGAATACTTCAGAACTGGCACTTTTTACTAGGAGGAGGCTGTGTGACAAAAATTTTAATTTCTTCCAAGGATATGATTCTGTGAGAACAAGATTTCTATCTGTTATAACTTCAATTTTGGTAATTTCTATTTTCTCAGAAGAGCATCCATTTTACCCATGTTTTCAAATTTACTTAGCTATAGGCAGAGTTAAAACTCTTAAATCTTTAATTTTTCCTGTATTTGTGCTACTTTACCCATTTCTATTTCTATTTTTTTTCTTGCTTTCCTTATCTCCTTTAAAAAATATTTTGGCCAAATTAGTGCTTTATTTTTTTCTTAAAGAAAATAATAGCTCTTGCATACATTTAGCAATTGTACCACCTCTCTATTATAATTTATTAATTCATGCTTTTATTATTTTCTTCCTTATACTTGGCTTGCTTTGTTATTTTTTTCTAACTTCTTGAGTCAAATTCCTAATTAATTCATTTATATTCTTTCTTGTTAAGTAGGGAGGTACTTTATATATCAATTTATACATCGTGTAAGGAAGTGCTGAAACAAAAAATAATTTGCTCAGAGAAATTCTGATTTGTCAGAAATGGTGTTCAAATCTGGCATAGTTAAATGCAGATGTAAGATTTCTTTCTCCAGCATTTCCAGAACAGAGGGATCTGTAGTTAAATAAGACAAACTTATGAAGCATATAATCTAAATTGATAACATATGTAACATGACATTTGTTGCTATAAAAATTAAGAAAAGTTACACCATTATTACTTTGGATACAAGAGGCCATTAGTTACCTTGAAGCAGCATTATTTTTTTTAACAACTTATTGAGGTATAATTGATATACAAAATTTGCATGTTTAACGTATATGATTTGATGAGTTTGGACATATGAATACACTGTGATGTTATCACCACAATCAAAGGAATAAACATATCCAACACCTGCAAAATTTTCCTTGTGTCCCCATTCCCTTTATTGTGGTGAGAACACAACATATTTATTCTCTCAACAATTTTTTAGTGCACAGCATTTTGTTGCTCACTATAAGCGCCGTTTTATGGCAGCTCTCTAGAACTTAATCATCTTGCATAACTGAAACTTTATAGCTGTTGGACATCTCTCTATTTCTCACCCCTCCTCCTGGCCTCTGGCAATCACCATTCTATTCTCTGCTTCTGTGAGTCTGACAATTTTAGATATATCATCTAAGTGGAATCACACAGTATTTGTCCAAGACTGGCTTATTTCACTTAATGTCTTCCAGGTTCATCAGAATTACTTTTTTCCAAGGAAAGTCACTTACGTGAGTGGCTAGTTCATAGCCATTGACCTGGGGAAAGTGTTTGACAGAACCTTTTTTTTTACATTGCTTAGCAAACCAGGGAGCTGCGGGAGCAACTCATAATTTGTTTAAAGAAATCTAGATCTTTTGGTGTGGTAAGAAACCCCTAACACTTTCTTCGTGTGTGTTAGTTTGTGAGGGCTGCTGTCATGAAGTACCACAAACTGGGCATCTTAAGCAACAGAAATTTATGGTCTCACAGTTCTGGAGGCTAGAAGTCTGATATCAGGGTGCCAGCAGGGTCATGCTCTCTCGGAAACTGCTGGGGAAGGACCAGTTCCAGGCCTCCCCACTCACTTCTAGTGGCTTCGTGGCAATCTTTGGTAGATGCATCACCCTGACCTCTGACTTTATCTTCATGTGCATGTCTGTGTTCACATTTCCCCCTTTTATAAGGATCACTCAAGTACAACCTCATCTAACTAATTACATCTGCAAAGAACCTATTTCCAAATAAGATCACTTTGCAAGGTACTGGGGGTTAGGACTTCAACATATGAATTTGGGGGGGGGACACCTGTCCACACATAACACCTGGAGACCCCAAGTTAAGAGAAAGTGTCGGTAGGCCACAGTGGCTCTGCTCAAGGCCCATTTCCAGGTCAGGCCGTGGCAGTGAATTTACCCTCATGGAGGAACTGACAGGGCTCATAGGGCAAAGACAGTCCAGGGCAGGGAAGGGAGATGGGTGACAGCAGCCACAGCGTGAGCTGAAATCACTAACACAGGCTCTCACCTGACTCTCTGGAAAAAAAACCTGTGCCCAAAGCATATTGTGGCTTGAAAGAGTTGTCAGCTGGTAGAAATCCCTGACTAATTTGGTACCTGGGCTTTTGCACAGCTCCTGTGGTAGTCATTATGCGTGAGGCTTAGCATGACTTGTGTGATGCTATTGGAGTAGAAGCGTACCTAGAACGCTGTCTTGTTAAAACCCGGTGTCAGTTATCACTGCATGAAGAACCTCCCCACACCTTATCTCATGCTTCTGTAGATTGCCAATTTGGCCGGAGTTTAGCTGAGTGATTCTTCCACTGGTCTTCAATGACCTCACTCTTGTGGCTGCACAGCTGGGTCACCCGGGGAAGGATCACCTGGGGACTGTTGGTCCCAGCGGCCTCACTCACATCTGGTGGGTGGCTCTGGGCATGTGGACCACTGGGCTATGTTTATCCAGCATCTAGCCAGTAATCCCAGGCTTCTGCACTCGAGGACTGTGTTCCAGAAGCAGCAAGAGACGACAATTCCAAATGAACAGGTACTTTTCAAATTTCCTCTTGTGTTCTGTTGGCCAAAGCAAGTCACATGGCCAAGGCCAGATTCAGAGGATGGAGCAATACAGACTTCACCTCTTAACGGGAAGAGATGCAAAGAATTTGTGGCCAATCTTTGTATCTTAACCTAAGGTTGTTGAGCAGAACGTACCGCCTGGGAGTGAAGCCTGGACCAGTTTAGGTTCAGAATTATCAAGACCAAGGATAAGGAATGAGGCTGGGATTGCAACATCGATAACCACGGTAGTTCAGATGAAGCTGTTTAGGGAAACCTGGGGACCATCTTTCCTCCGGATCCTCCTGGTGCCACTATACTCTTGAGATTCCACGAACACTGATCTCTGCTCCTTATAGAATCATCATGATTCCCTCCCTTCCCATATCTTGGGGAACCTCTACCTCTCCTTCCATCCCCCAACCCTGGCCACTCTGGGTTTGCTGCTCTCTGTACGTGTAGCTCTTTACACTGATGCGTGCTCTGCAGCCTTGATTTTAGGTCTCGAAACTAGACACTGTTCATAACAGAGGCAAAGGTGTCCACATTTAGAACATGCCCACCTTCTCACCTGGGAGAAGGACAATTCCTTCCATCTTTCCAAGCTCTTAGAGGAGCAAGAAAAAAAATCACAAATTAATATCTCAATAAATTATCCCGCCGCATTTGTTTACCCATTAAATGTCGGAACTGTTTATCTTCCCTTTAAATTACTCCTGAGCTCCATAGAGCAGAGTATTTTGTCTTAGAAAATTTATTGTGAATTTATTTGTCGCTGCTCCTCCAGAAATGTCAGGTTTCTGAATTAGTAAAACAGAGAACCACAATAGAGCAACTTTTCTTTATGAGGGATGTTGAACTCTGTCATCTGGATTAAGTAGAAATATCCATTAGCATATGCAGGTGCCTAGACAGGTATCTAAAACATTAACAAAAAATTCTTTTAGCATTTGGAAGCTTCAACTGGTGTTTTGAAAAAAAAAAGAAAAAACACAAAGGGATATTCAGTTTTTATCCCTCTTTTTTTTTTTTTTTTTTGTAAATTAACAGACAGTGTATCCAGAGATGCTACTGTACATACTCTTTGGAATCCAGATTAAATCCCATACCCTCTTCCCTTGGATTCTAGATGTGCAGTGTGTGTGATGAACGGGGCCACCCTGAATAGTTGTAATGGGCAGAACCCCTGGGGCGGAGGGGCTTGTCTTATCCAGAGGGATGGACATGCTTTTCTAATTCTCCAGTAATGGCAAGTGGAAACTGGGGCAGAAAAGTGAGTGTTTGAAAGTGTATGGATTTATATTTGTATGTTCAATAGAACTGTGTAGTTTTTTTTAGGTGGTTGTCAATGTCCATTTCTCTTCCCCTTCAGAGGGTGGACTCTGTGGGAGTTGGAACAGTACCTCATTGAGTGCAGTGCCTGGGGGGTGCTCAGTAAATGAACCCCATTCAGAGCGCCACACTGGGCCCTATGTGGGACTGGGGGGAGGTACAGAGTAAATAGGGCAGCTGTCACCAACAGGCCAATGGCAATCTATTGACTGATGTCAAAATCATAGCTGGTCAAGTGTCATCCTCATTTCCAATGTGTGTCTTCAGCCTCCCTGTCAAAGACTGATCTCCCTCCCCCCACTTCCTTACTCTCTTCTTCCTTCCCTCTCTCCTCCTTCCCTCCCCCCTGCAAGGACAACATCAAAGCAGATCCTCACGAAGGAAAGAGTGGAGCCTCCTCTACTGGGGAGCGATGTGAGCCTGGCAGTTTCTGGCAGTGCCCGAGAACATTGGAAAGGCAGACTATGCCGGTGCATTTCCAGACGAGTGCACGAAGTATGATGTCTTGGGACTTGTGTTACTGAAAGAAGCAAAATAAACATATTAATATACACAGATGCGTAGTCTAACTTGGATCACGGGCTCAGTGTTTTGGGGTTTGAGCAGAATATAGAGAATCTTCTTACAGGCTCTTGTAAAATAGCAATTTGTGTACGTTGGGCCCAGGTGTACATATGTGTACTTGAGGGAAGGAGTAAAGGAATATGAAAAACCTGTCTATTTTTTTTTAAATAAATTTATTTATTTTATTTATTTATTTTTGGCTGCGTGGGGTCTTCGTTGCTGTGCGCGGGCTTTCTCTAACTGCTGCGAGCGGGGGCTGTTCTTCGTTGTGGTTCGTGGGTTTCTCATTGCGGTGGCTTCTCTTGTTGCGGAGCACGGGCTCTAGGTGCTCAGGTTTCAGTAGTCGTGGAGCATGGGCTTCGTTGCTCCGAGACATGTGGGGTCTTCCCAGACCACAGATTGAAGTCGTGTCCCCTGCATTGGCAGACGGATTCTTAACCCCTGCACCACCAGGGAAGCCCTGAAAAACCTGTCTATTGTTGTTTTAAATATTTCTTCCCCTGTTGTGAGTAGGTTCAATTTCCCATGGAATACTCCCATCCCTGCCCTTTTCTTATCCCCTTCTTGTCCTGATATGTTTTCCTTTATTGTCACTTTCTTATCTGCTCTCTCCCTAACTCCCAGTTCTATCTGTTATTTCTACTCCTCCAAATGCCAGAATGTGGAAGGCATTGGGGGTATGATCAGAGTAGCGTAAGGGTGGAGGGAGGGGTGAACGCCACCTACGTGTTTTCCCAGCTGAAGTAGAGGGTATGGTGACCTCTGTCTGCCAGGTGACCACACTGTCAGCGTGTGGGCCACCATCAGTCTAAACCTTGGGCTCAGACATAGGGACATGGGAGGTTGTGGTCTCAAAATCTCAGGCCATTTGAGTTTGAAATATGATAGACTAGGATCAACTGAAAGAAAACAATCTCTGCAGTGGGAATTGTGGTTGTTTTGACTGTTGCAGTGCTGGCTGAACACGCTGCAGACAGATACATCCTGATTGTTCTTGTTCTCTTTTTAAATCATGGGCAAGACGATATGGGCTGTCTGAGGGAAGCTTCAAATTGAGGATGGGGAAGGAAAACTCAATGAGATTTCTTGTTCATTTCACATGGTGGGTCATTTAAAGGGACCACCAGTTGGGTCTCAGACTTGTGGGTCAGGACATCTCTTTTCAGCGGGATTGTGAGCTCCCGAATTCTGGGATATTCTTTCCTCTTTCTTCACCAAGTTCACTACCATTCATCCTTCATCCTTCAGGCTTCAGTTAAATGTCACTATTGCAGGAGAACTTTCCCTGACTACCCACTCTAAAGGACCTCCTGTGTTATACTCTCTCCTAACACCTTCCTTTATTCTTTAGAGTACTTGTCTCTATTGGAAATTATACGTTTATCTGTATTTGTTATTTTCTATCACAGTGTAAGCTCCATGACAGAAGAGACTGTTTCTGACTGGTTTATCACACACAGATCCTAGCGTGGTGCCTGAATTAATTTGAGACGTGGTAACTTCTTAAATAAGCAAACTAATGACCAAAGTGGGGTAGAGACTTGTTCAGCCAAATCAGAACCTGCTTATAATAACATATTTCCAGAATGTGCTTGTGTTGCAACTCCTTACTTCCATCTTAAGACTTCATCATTTAAATATTGGGTTATATCCTCTTATCCATTTCTCCACTCCTTTGTTTCATCCTGAGTTTCCTTTCCTTTGCAAAGGTGCTGCTTCCTTATTGTGAAGTTATCTTAGCATTTCCACATCTGCTAAATTAAGGGTGGTATCCGTCTTTGGCCTCAGAACTACCTCTCCCCTGGATCATGGCTGGTGTGTAGTGGATGCACTACTATTTGTTGATTGGATCTACATGAAGTGAAAAGCAGAACCAATGGCTCTGCCCTTGGACCAGAGTCCATTAACTTGGATGGCTAATCCTGCTCTTGCGAGATATCTTATCTTCTAGGCCCTGGACCTTATCCCCCAGAGATCTGTTCTAGATTCATCCTGTTTCACTGAGCTTATTTTCCTGGTCTTTCTAGCCAACTCTGTCTCTTGCCAAAGCACATCCTCTCTACTGAATCGGCCACCCACCCCATTCATACTTAACCATGCTCACATCTCTACTTCACTCACTTTTCCAGCTATGAGCTATTTCCTGCTTCCCCTGTGTAACCAAACTTCTTGAAAGAGAGATCTCTTTCTCTTCAACCCCCACTGACTCTCTTCACTTCATCTAGTTTCACTCACTCCGTTCCACTAACATGACCAACCATCTGTTAAATCCGATGGGGACTTCTCATGATCACACACTTAGCAATGTTCATGGCTGTTGATTCTACTCCTGGTAGATACTTTCTTCCCTTGTTTTCCATGTCACAACCCTCTCCAGGTTTCCTATCTGCCTCTTAAGCTGCTTCTTCTCAGTGTCTTTCCCTCATCCATTTTATTGTAGCGGTGCTGTACATATTGCAGTTTTTTAAGACCACTGTCTTCTCAGTCTACGAAGTCTTTCTAGGTGACGTTATCCATCTCCAAAACATCAATTATGTTTAACATACCTATGAAATCTAAATTTATATCTCCAGATCCAGACCCATATATCCAACTGCTTACAGGTATCTTCTCTTTAATATCTTACATGCAACTCAAATTCAAAATGCCCCACACCAAGCTCGTAATCTTCTCCCCAAAATTATTCCTCCTCCAATTTTCTCTTTCTTAGAGAATCCCCCATTGGCTATTCAGCATTCTTGCTGGGAAACTATGAGCTATCCCCGCTGCTTCATCTCACTCCTCCATGTTGCCAATCTGCTGCTGACTTAACTTTTCTCCTAATTGTCTCTCAAATACACCTACATCTCTCCATCTGCACTTTTTAAGCCACCATAACAACTTTCTAATCTGCTGAACCAGTTGGCTAATTGGTCTCGCCACCATCCAATCACGACTTCGCACGGCAGGAGAAGTAATCTTTAAAAAAACCACCATGCTTCTAATGTGACACCCTTGCTTAAATGAAGTCACGTCAAGGGTTTTCCATCAAAATCCTCATGCAGTCTTGGTTCAAACTTCCCAGTATTCTTGACATGTTAGAGACGAGAATAGCTAAAGCAGGACAAGAGGTTAGAGAGTGAGAACTCGGGACTTCCCTGGCGGTCCAGTGGTTAAGACTCTGTGCTTCCACTGCAGGGGACACGGGTTCTATCCCTGGTCGGGGAACTAAGATCCCACACACCTCATAGTGAGGCCAAAAAAGAGTGAGGGTGAGAATTCTATCTTACATAGGGTCTCAGATGATTTCCCTGGGGAGGGATGTCTGCACAGAGACTGGGATATGACAAGGGAACAAGTCATGCAGATCTGTCAGGGAGGAAGTTTCCAGGCAGAAAAGCCCTAAGATGGGGGGGGGAGGTGGGAAGGGAGAGGGATGGACTAGGAGTTTGGGGTTGGTAGATGCAAACTCTTACGTTTAGAATGGATAAGCAACAAGGTCCTACTGTAGAGCACAGGGAACTACATCCAATGTCCTGGGATGAACCATAATGGAAAAGACTATAAAAAAAGAATATCTAGGGGGCTTCCCTGGTGGCGCCGATGCAGGGGACCCGGGTTCGTGCCCCGGTCTGGGAATATCCCACATGCCGCGGAGCGACTGGGCTCGTGAGCCATGGCCGCTGAGCCTGCGCGTCCGGAGCCTGTGCTCCGCAACGGGAGAGGCCACGGCAGTGAGAGGCCCGTGTACCGCAAAAAAAAAAAAAAAAAAAAAGAATGTCTCTATGTGGATAACTGAGTCACTTTGCTATACAGCAGAGATGGGCACAACACTGTAAATCAACTATACTTTAATTTAAAAAAATAAAAAGAAAGAAAATAAAAAGCCCAAAGATGGAATTATTCTTGGCAGGTTCTAGGGAAAAGGAGGGGCCAGTATGACTGCGGCCCATTGAGGCAAGGTCAAGGGGAGTGGGCTGGGCACAGATAATGCAACGTCTGGGAGACCTCCTTAAAGAGCTCTGGTTTATATGCTAAGCATGATGGAAGGGCTTTGAGCGAAGGAAAGAAATCCTATGACTTTTATTTGAACAAGGTCCACCTGGCTGCCTGTTAGGGCATAAGCTGGAGGCAAGAGACAGCATCTAGAATGGTGCTGGGTTAATAGTCCGGGATGGACCTAGAGACTGTCATACAGAGTGAAGTAAGTCAGAAAGAGAAAAACAAATACCGTATGCTAACACATATATATGGAGTCTAAAAAAAAATGGTTCTGAAGAACCTAGGGGCAGGACAGGAATAAAGGCGCAGATGTTGAGAATGGACTTGAGGACACGGGGAGGGGGAAGGGTAAGCTGGGACGAAGTGAGAGAGTGGCATGGACATATATACACTACCAAATGTAAAATAGATAGCTAGTGGGAAGCAGCTGCATAGCACAGGGAGATCAGCTCGGTGCTCTGTGACCACCTAGAGGGGTGGGATAGGGCGGGTGGGAGGGAGACGCAAGAGGGAGGGGATATGGGGATATATGTATATGTATAGCTGATTCACTTTGTTATACAGCAGAAACTAACACACCATTGTAAACAATTATACTCCAGTAAAGATGTTTAAAAAAACCAGTCTGGGTTGAGGGGTGATGGCATCTTCAATTACAGCTGTAGTGGTATGGTAGGGGCAGTATAAGTGATGGGGAACAGGAGATATTTAGAAAACAGACAGGATTTATTTGTATTTTGTATTTTGTATTTTGCCATGTATTTTATACAACCATGTGCTATAAGGCATTTTGATCACCCATAATCATGGAAAAGAGAAAATGCAGAAAATGAAAACCTATAGAAAAATTTCTTAGACATCTTCAAGAGTATGGACACTGCGCCAGACAGACCTAACATTAATAATCCTAAATAATATCTATTCGGGGCTTGTCATATTCCATTAGGTACCGAGTAAGCTCTAAGTGTGAGGTATGCTCTTGTTTAATGATCAGAACCCTATGCATTAGCTGCTATTAATATGGCCATTTTGCAGAGGAGAAATAGAACTATGGTATGTTGCCCAAGGCCCAACTGCTAGGAAGCAGCAGAGAAAAGGGTGGGATTCAAACCTTCTACGCATGACCTCGGGAGGTAGCCAAGGTTAAGTCCCTGTAAGGGTTAACTCAACTCGCCCTTGTATAAGCTAAGAGCAGGTTTCCAAATGGACTGATGTTTCCATTCACTCCTAGGAACTCAGAGCCACGCTGACACTCAGGACGCAATGCTTATTCTTGAATTTTAATGTAATGTTGTATATTTATTAAAAATACTTGTACGAATCAGGCCAGAATATAATTTTAAAAATCAAACACACATCCACGTATGTCTTCTTTTCTGCATCTGACTGTGTTGTGTTGGGATGCCAGGCCCTTCTAATGGACGGTAAGAAAAACTCTCAGAGGTGTAAATAACATAGATAAGGGCACTGAGAATAACTAAGAACGGACCACCGGAGCAAACTCAAATGTGGAGATGGCTCAGGGCTGTTGAAAAAATTCTAAGCACTTGTAACCCAAGTGTTGTGGGAACGAAAGAGCTGGAGAGTTTATCCACATCTGAGGGCCAGGTCAGCTGCCATTTCCCCAGAGTGGCTGCGTCTGAGGTCTCTGGATTTGCTGTGAGAATATTTGCAGTTAGACTTGGGAAATAATTATGAAACCAACAATTTCCAAGCAATGTGGGGATGGGTTGGTCTTCTGGGCAGAATTCTGCCTGAGAGCACTTCCCTTCCTGTCCAAACCTCCCTGGGGGAGGAACTAGCAGAGCAAGAAGTGCTCGAGGGCAGCGCCAGGGGAAGGGCAAATTCAGTGCATTGGAGATGTGTAAAGACAACAGGAACAAAAATAACGATGGAAACAGGATTAGGCACCAGGAGCCCCAGGAAGGTCTCTGCATTCACCCAATGGCTCTGACTCAGGGAAACCACTTACTGGGGTGGGAAAGAGAAAGCCTTCAGAAGCCCCCTCTTCATGATAAAACCATAAAGAAAAAAGGAAAAGAAGGGATCTGGTTCAGAGCTGGCACAAACTGGACAAATATACAATTGAGGAGGGATTGATGGGGGGTTAAGCCATCCTTATCGTACCTGCATATCATGTGTGTAATGTGTCTTTTATGTGTAATCTTGTACACATAAACAAACACAACAATGTATGTTTAGGCTGACTCTGAAGTGAATCTGTTCACAGTTCCTTCATAATGTTCTGGTTCTTCTCTGAGGCCTTATTCACTCATTCATTCATTCACTCATTTGGTTCTTATGTTGGACATTGGATACATCAAGATCACAGAACACAGGACCTTCTGCAAAGACACTCACAGTCCAGTGAAGGAAACAGCCCTTTGAATGTACAATTATAAAGTAGTGATTGGGATAATTGAGGGTTTTATGGAAATACAGGTAATGGGGCCCACCCCCAGATTCATACGTTGAATCTCTAATATCCAGGTCCTCAGAAAGTGACTGGATTTGGAGATAGGGTCTTTAATGAGGTAATCAAGTTAAAATGAGGTCATTAGGGTGGGTCCTAATCCAATATGACTGGTGTCTTTGTAAAAAGGGGAACTTTGGAAACACGTAGGCACATAGGGAGAACGCCATGTGAAGGTAAAGGCAGAGATTGGGGTGATGCTTCTATGAGCCAATGAACACCAGATACTGCCAGAAGGCACGGAACAGTCTTCCTAACAGCTTCCAGAAGGACCGTGACTCAGCCTTGGGGAGGAGGATCAGAGAAGGCTTCCTGGAGGAGGTGACAGAGCCGAATTTTAAGACTTGAACAACAAGTTGCCAGGTGAAGGGGCTGGGGTGGGATGTCAAAATGGCATTCCAGGCAATAGGGGCGGCACAGGCAAAAGCGTTGGGATGAGAGGCAATTGGGCAGTGAGACGTTGGTGAGGTTTGGAGCAGTTTTGGAAGCAGGAAGTAGGAAGAGAGAAATCTACCACCAGGATCTGGCCAGCACAGGGCGTGGGGTGCACACCAACACATATACACAAGGCAGACACGTTCCTGCCCCTGTGGAAGGTGCAAACACTGGAGTCCCAAGCTGCAAACACCCTGTGGAGCAAACAAGCCCCTGCCACTCTCCTGTTCCCCAGCACGGCTGAGCCCTGGTAGTCAGACCTCTTAGTTTCACAGAATCAGTGCCTTGATGCAGACAAATCCTTATTCAGCCGTGAGAGAAGTACCATGTTTCTGGGCTGCTCAGGACCCAGTCTTGGTACTGGGAGGTCTAGCTCTGTTCTGCCTGAAATTTCTCTCATTTCAGAGATAGTGATTTCCTCCCCTTCATCATTAAGCAAAAGCTCCCAGATGATGTTAATTAGAGGGAACACTGACGCATCATCTAAGGTGGTAGAAATGTCCTGATTCCTGAATGTTTCTGTGTCTTTGAATCTCTTCACCATAGGAATTCTGCTCACGAAAAAGCTCTCACGCGGCCACTTGGTTTTATAAAATCTGGCTTAATGGGTAAGAGGCGCGCGCTGTAAAGGCCACCTGATATTCCCTGCTCTGTCTTCCTCACATGATTCCGTGTAGTTTTGTCTCCCTTTCCACCTCTGATAGATATTTCAAAGGATTCTGGTGAAAAGAGATGCTGTTCTTGAAGCATGTGGCCAGCAATGCACAGAGATTTATTCTGGCTAATTATGAAGACTTTTGTTTTAATGTCAACCCACCTTTTATACAATCTTTAGAAATCCTGGTGCTCTGGACCAGAGGTCAGACCACTCATCCCAGGAGGAGCTTTAAATTGAGGACGTTGGTAACCTTGTTCTTTTAGATTTCTTTAAAATTAAGCCTCAAACAAATATTAAAGCTGAGTGACACTAAAATATAATGGTCCTTGCCTTTATATAATTGACTTAAAATCATATTTGAATCCTACATGAAGTATCCTAGTTGTAACCTACATTTCTTTTGAGAATGGAAAAATTGATTTATAATACAAGAGGTATTCTTAATTAAAATTATAATAAATTATAATAAAAATAAATATTATAATTATAATAATTATATAATTAGCATTATTATATACATAAAAGGAATGCATCTGTATTTAAAGTCTAATATTCTGTATTCAGAAGAATTAAATGGTCCATACAAATATGTACTGATATTTCAATATAATTGAAAATATTTTAAAGATTTTAATATTATTTTTAAGATTTTAACATTTAATAAGATAAAATATTTTAAGATTTACTTTTTTAAGTGAGAAAAGTTAAGTGCAAAGTTTGTACAGCATGCCTGCCCCTGACATTCATGAAACACACTCCACTTCCACTTACATTTATCAAATACTTATTCTGGGCGGAGCTCAGGTGTTCAAGATCAAGAGAGAATCCGTCACTACTCATGAGGAACCGCAGGTCTGATGGGGAGATGGATGGATGAATATGGCAGGTGCTGCAACAGGGATGTGAATAGGGTGCCGGGACAGCTAAGCCCAGGGGGCCGAGAAACGCTCCTTGGAGATGATATTTAACTGGGGCCTGGAAGGTGGGTATGAACTCATCAAGTGAAGGAGGAACGAGCTACTTGCTCATTCCAAGTAGCAGGAAATCCTGGCTAAAGCAGGGAAGGAAGGAAGGTGGTGTGAAGGTGGGTGGCACATGCTGGGACAGCTAGAAGCTCAGTGTGGCCAGAACATGATGCATGGGTGCATGGGGACTACGGCTGGAAATGAGACCAGAGCGGTTAGATGAGGGATATATAGGGGAACTGTGGCACCAACAGGTTACGGATAACCTGACCAGTTCTGTTATTTGCGATGCTGACCTGGCAGCACCACAGTGGAAAGACAGCGGAGGAAGAACCGCTGTTCAACCAAAGGGAGTGGCCTAGGCGAGGCACAAGGGACCCTGAACTGGAAGTGTAAATGGAAGGAAGGAATGGTCTAAAGAGAAATTTAGGGCCAGCAACTCATAAACTGGGGTGTCCCATTGGCTGTGGTGGAGAGGAAGGGTCAAGGATGCAAACTAACTTGGGACATGGTGCCTGCTACGGACTGAATTGTGTCCCACAATTTGTGTGTTGAAGTCCTAACCCCCAATGTGACTGTATTTGGAAATAGGACCTTTAGAAGGTAATTAAGGTAAAATAAGTTCATAAGGGTGGCCCTGATCTAAAAAGATTAGTGTTCTTATAAGAGAAGACTCAAGAGCTCTCTCTGTCTCTGTCTCTGTGTGTGTGTGTGTCTCTCTCTCTCCCCCTCATGTGAGCACATAGTTAGAGGGCGGCCATCTGCCAGACAGGAAGAGAGTTCTCACCAGAAACAGAATCTGCTGGCATTTTGATCTCGGACTTTCCAGCCTCCAGAGTTGTGAGATATGAATATCTGTTGTTTAAGCCACCGAGTCTATGGTGCTTTGTCACTGTGACTAAGTGCTATTAACACATATAAAGAAAGAATACTACAGGGGACAGAGATTTTTGTGGTGTTTCATTTATTTATTTTTAGTTTGGTTTTGAACATGCTCAGTATGTGATATTAGTAAGGTAGAGAGGAAGAGATGTCTGTGGGCGTCTGGGGACGTAGACCAGGACCAATGGGGAGCAGTCAGGCCAGGAGATGGTTTGGAGAGTTCTCAGGATGATCTCGGGTGGCCTCGGCCTGCAGCAGCTAGAAGCAGGATTTCGGTTCCCGGCCAGAGATTGACGTCAGGTCTTGGCAGTGAGAGTGCTGAATCCTAGCCACTAGACCAGTGTCCAGTGACAAGGCCCTGGCCCACATGGCTTTGCAGAAAATGAATTTCCACAAAGAAATGGAAAGTAGTGAAATAAGTAAAGTGTTTATTAGGCGGAAAAGGGGTATGTGTGGATAGGCACTCGGGCAGACACAGAGAAAGAGTTGCGCCCACGTGGTAGTTTGAATCACTTATATGGGAAATTTCTTCTGGGTTTCCTGTGGCTAATCATCATGTTTTGTTTGGCTCAGTCCGTATTTATTTTATCTCAGGGTCTCCCACATATGCGCACGCATCTCTTAGCCAAGATGGATTCTAGCGAAGAGGCCTATGGGTAGGTTGACATCACTCCCTTTTTGACCTCCAAGGAGCCTTTCTGTGCATGTGTAGTCGAGAAGGTCGACCCCGAGAATGAGAAATACGTGGTGTCCATCTTTTCTCTGGGCAGGGCTCAGCTCCTCTCTTGCTCCTGCTATTTTGAAGTGTCTGTCCACTGGGGACAGACCCCAGCTGCTCAGACTGGGGCCCATCTATCTCCTGCCTCAAGGATAGAAGCAGAAGCCAAGACAATGTAGGAGATTATCCAAGAAGAGTGTAGAATAAGTAAGAGAAGGAGGCCAGGAAGGAAGCTGGGGATCCAGACACTCAAGGATAAGCAGAAGCAGCAGCCAGAGAAAGGGCTGCAAGAGGGTAGTGTCTAGAACCTAAGGGGAGGGGCATTCTAGAACCTAAGGGGCGGGGCGTTCCGGGCCATTTGTCCTGTGCTGTAGAGGCTTCAACTAGGCAGAGGATCACAAAATAAAGCATTAGGGCTTCCCTGGTGGCGCAGTGGTTGAGAGTCCACCTGCCAATGCAGGGGACACGGGTTTGTGCCCCAGTCCAGGAGGATCCCATATGCCGTGGAGCGGCTGGGCCCATGAGCCATGGCCGCTGAGCCTGCGCGTCCGGAGCCTGTGCTCTGCAACGGGAGAGGCCGTGGCGGTGAGAGGCCCGCGTACTGCAAAAAAAAAATAAAATAAATAAAAATAAATAAATAAATAAAGCCTTGGGCTGGTCATTAGGGGATAATTACGAGGAGCTGTGTCAGGGCAGTGCTGAGAATGAAGCCAGGTTGCACTGAGTTGAGGAATGCTTGGAAGTTAAGAGAGATGAGGATCGACTCTGATGTTAAGATATTTGCTTATGAAAAGCACCAGGAGATGTGGGGGTGGCTTCAGAAGGAGGCAAATGTGGGCAGTTGTTTCCTTTGATGTTTCTGAAACTCCACATTCAGTCCTAGTTTTGTGCTAAGGAACCATGGACAGCTAAAGAAACACAATTGTACTTTGCTTCTCCACAAATCAATTCTATGCAAATCAACCGCTGTCATTGTTTTAGATTTTCAGGCATCTGTTTTCTCCCCAACAGGGACAAATCTTGCGTCCTCTTTCCCTACAGACGCTTCCTCTCACTGGTTCGTGTCCGCTAACCTCCTGATGGCCGTCATGTTTCAATTAGGTGTCAGGATCCCCAAGGTGAGGTTAGGAGTGCACACGTGTTGTGAGTGTGTGTATGAGTGACCTGAGTGACTGTGTGTGTGTGTGTCAGGGGACAGGATGTGAACATACAATATGATGCCAGAGGGCTATATTCTATGAAAAGGATCAGATGCTGTTAATGGTAAATTTTATGTTCTATACATGTTGCCATGATAAAAAAAAAACAAAAGAAAACAAAACTTGTCCCCAAAACAATTACTGTGGCCACTCTTCTTCCAAATTCAGATGACAGTTAGAATGAAAAATGCTAAAGAAAATATCTGTGTTTCCTTTTTTCTTCTCTTTTTATCCCACACTTATGAAGAGCTGCTTAGCTATGCTCCTGTGAAGCTATCTATCCAGGAGATTGTCAGTCTGGTGGGATGTGATGCGGCCCTCTGTTTTAAACTGCTTAATAATTGAAGCTAAAAGAAAATATGTGTTAGAACACTTTTCTTGGAACATCAAAATAATGCATTCATTAGGGAAAAAAGTGATTCACATGTGACCTTGTGTAATCTTTGACTTTTTAAATGCCACACATAGCACTTATCTGGTTTTTAGCCTTGCAGGGAAATGGCTGTATCCAGCAAGGATAAAAGGCTTCCAGCTGGGATAACGATCCCATAATTAGTGATGCATTTTTTAAAAGGAAAACCAGAAATGACTGGAGACAGTTGATGTAAAAATCTCTACATTTCTAAAGTATGTGTGTTGATAGCGTGGCAGGTTTGACCCTCCACACACACACACACACACACACACACACACACACACCCCACTTTCTCTTGCTATTTGAGGTCGTCAAATTGAGGTACTGACTATTTGAGGTAGTCAGTTTTCTTTCTACTGATTTCAGTAGAACTCACTGGGAATCAAATCTGAGTCTTGTGAGTTTGTGTGATATTATGACGTAATAAGAAAGATATATTTAGTCATTGTCCCCAGTTTCTGGCACAGAGCTTTTAAAACTCTTGGAATTTCTTGAGTAATAGGAGCATCTTTTGTGTAATATTTGGCCTTTGTTCATGGTTCCTGACACTAGAACTCCTAAAACTCTTGGAATTTTCTTAGTGACAGGAGAGGAGCATCTTTTGTTATTTATAATAAGCCCCATACCTGAGTGTATGCTAATGAGCTGACTCTCCCAGGGCCCCTGGAGAGCTTCAGGGGGGGCTCTGGTTGCTAGAGGAACCAACCACGTGATTAGAGGGTTGGACATTTCAATCCCACCCCCCAGCCTCTAGGGAGGTCTGAGGGGCTGGAGATCGAGTTAATCCTCAATGGGCAATGATTTAATCAATTACACCTAGGTAATGAAGCGTCCATATCTAAATGACGGTTTGGAGGGCTTCCAGGTTGGTGAGCACATCAAGGTGCTGGGAGGGTGACACACCTGGAGAGGGCATGGAAGCTTCAAGTACTTCCCCCCATACCTTGCCCTATGCAGCTCCTCCATTTGGCTGTTCCTGAGTTGTATTCTTTATAACAAACCAGTAATATTAAGTAAAATGTTTTCCTTTCTGTGAACCATTCCAACAAATTATCCAATCCGAGCAGGGGGTTGTGGGAACCCCTGATTTATAACTGGTCAGTCAGAAGCACAGGTGACAACCTGGAACTTGAGATTGGTCTCTGAAGCAGGGGCAGTCTTGTGGGACTGAGCCCTTAACCTGTGGAATCAGTGCTAACTCTGAGTAGCTGGTGTCAGAATTGAAATGAATTGTCAGAAACCCAGTTGGTGTCCAGAGAGGGAGAGAACTGGTTGATGTGGGAAAAGTCCCTGTGTATTTGGTGGCCAGGAGTGTTGTGAGCAAAAACATCTCAGAGTTTGTGTCCATAATACATGATGATTTTATCACAGTGGTGTGATATGATGGGAAAAATAGGAATTCTCTACTTAGAGCCCAAGAGATATGTCTGTTGTCTATCAGCACTGGAAACTGAAACCCTCCCCTATGTCATGAGAGCAATTTAGTCACTCCTTCCTTGGTGCTTCCAGAACATTCTGCTCACATCTTTATTGCTGCATTTTCTCTGCTGAGCTGTAATTACGCGTTCACATGTTGGTCTTTCCATTAGACTGTCAGAAGGCACATCGGTAGTGAGCACACCTGGACAGTGGTTCCCAAACCTGGCTGATATTACAGTCATTTAAGGAGATTTAAAAAATGCTGATAAACGTATTCCTGTGTCGGTTCTGGTCCTCTGAGAATCAGATGCCAAAACAGGAATAGATAGGCAAGAGTTTATTGGAGGAAATGTTGCAGGAAGAGACTTTATGGGGAAGGGGCGCCTGAGCGGAGAGCAGCAGGGTGAGGGAACCCAGGAGAACTTCTCTGCCACGTGGCTCGCAGTCTCGGGTTTTATGGTCATGAGGTTAGTTTCCGGGTTGTCTCTGGCCAAACATTCAGACTCAGGGTCCTTCTTGGTGGCGTGCATCACTCAGCCAAGACGGATTCCAGTGAGGAGGATTCTGGGACGTTTGTAGGACATAGGGACTGGCATCTCCTCTCTCCTTTTGACCTTTCCCGAATTCTTCCAGTTGGTGATAGCTTGTTAGCTCTGCATTCCTTACAAGAACCTCCTGTTGTAAGATAACTCATGCAAATGGTTACTATCAGGCCTGGCCAGGGCGGGGGGTTTTGGTCAGTGGTTCCCCTAACAGAAATGCTTGTGAAAGATGAAGAAAGGAAGAGCGGGAGTGGACAGGGAGAGCCATCAGATCATGGTACAGGTCTGACACCTGTGAAAAGAGAGGGGGAGGGAGAGAAGGGTTGGGTACGAAGAGCCTCAGGGCGGCAGCACAGTGATGGGAACACCTAGGCCAGGCTGGTGGGAAGGGCCCGAGGACAGGTTGCCTGTCAGAAGGTTCCTGCATCCAGCAGAAATGAGCTAGATCTAGTAGCCCACAGGGTGCAGTATTGGCTGGAGCAGTGTGCATGGGTGCACATGTCATAGAGTTACCGGCTGTCCTGGTTTGCCTGGGACTGAAAGGGTTACCAGGACCTGGGACTTTTGTGCTAAAACTGGGAATGTCCTGGGCAAATTGGGACAAGTTGGTAAACAGGACAAATGTGGGGTGATATCCAGAGGGAGGCAGGGGGGCCACCAGACAACTGGGCTAACCTCCCCTCTGCAGGTTCTCTGAAGGAGAGCTGAGTGGCACGTTTCATAACTGCCGCTGCCCCTGTAGTTTTTCCCGACTCTGACCAATTCCCCAACTCTTTGGGCACTAACTGGGTGTCCTGCAACTCAACTCAACTCTGACGTATCCACCTGGGGTTAGCATGGTATCTCACGAGTCAAGGGCTCAGTCCCACCAGACAGCCCCTACGTCAGCTGCAAGATGGGTTCCCAGGTGACCCACACTTTGGCTGACTTCGGAGTCAGCCACTTTGGGGAAGTAGTCAAGTCTGATGATTCACTAGAATGACTCAGATGACTCAGGAAAGGGCTCTACTTGTGATTACAGCCTTATTACAAAGATACAACTCAGGAAGTGCCAAGTGCAGATATACACAGGGCGAGGTGCGGAGGAAGGGGAGGGGCATCCACGCCCTCTCCAGGCACACCTGTCACACCATCCTGAAGCGTTCATTCACCTAGGGGCTCTCGGAATCTCAAGAGTTTTATTGAACTCAGTGTCCAGCCTCCCTCCCCTCTCTAGAAATTGGAGAGAGGGGGCTGAAAGTTCCAACCCTCTAATCCAAGTTTGGTCTTTCTGGTGACCAGCCCTCAACCTGAATCTACCTAGGGGCCCCATCCTGAGTCACCTTGTTAGCATAAACTCAGATGTGGCCCCAAAGGGCTTGCTATGAATAAGCTGTGAATAACAAAGACACTCCTATCACTCAGGAAACTCCAGGGCGTTTAGGATCTCTGTGCCTGGAATCAGGCACAAACACCAAGTATATATTTATATCATACTGCAGCCCCCAACCAGAGATTCTGCTTGAAGTGATCTGGGGTCGGGCCCAGACATCTCCATTGAAAAAAAACCCAAACACCCCAAAGGAGGCTAGTGTACAGTCAGAGTTGAGAAGCACGAGGAACCATTCTTTAAATTTATTTTGGTGAATGGCAAGAGGGGAGGAAAAGCAGCAAGGACTGTTTGGGGGAGGCTTGTTTAGGGAAGCAGCTGCAGGATTGGGGGGGCAGACTTGAGGGTGCAGGACTGGGTCTGGGTCTGGATGAGCAGGCTGCTTTTCTGGGTTGGGTGCTGAGCGCTGCTGGGGAGAAGGCTGCAGTCAGGGTCCCTGCGGGATTGGGCTGGGCCAGCCTGGACTGCCTGGATCCTCAGCACAAATGGTTACAAACGGTGAGGAAACAGGTGTCTGGAGCTTGGATGTTTTTTCCACATCCTAAGTCTGTGATGCAGGGGAAGCCAATTTTTGCATGGTCATAGGAATGAAAGGCACGCAGGACCCTTGGCAGGCATGGCCTCCTCTGCCTGCAGATGGCTCACATTTCAACTTCTGGGTCTGGGAGACCCACAAGACACTGGAGGCCAAACAGAAGGGAAAATACAGAAAAACTTCACAAGGGGGAGATTCAGTTGCACACAGACAATATAGAAATGCTTTTCGTCTCCCCTTTACTTCTGTATTCATTTTGAGGGCTGCTGTAACAAAATACCACACTCTGGGTAGCTTAAGTAACAGAAATGTATTCTTTCCCCAGTATGGAGGCTGGAAGTCCAATATCAAGGTGGCAGCAGTGTTGGTTCCTGTGAGAGGCGTGAGGGAGAAAGGGTTCCAGCCCTCTCGCCTAGCTTTTGGTAGCCTCAGACATTCCTTAGCTGCTCTCTGTACCTGTCTCTGTGTCCTAATTTCCCCTTTTACAATGCCAACTACAAATTGGCAGTGCCACCCACCTCTACAAGGCTTAAATCATGAGCTGCTACGGCTGCTGACCTTCAACACCCCTGAGAGAAGTTCAGGGTGGAGATCAGGAATGAGGCACTCCGTACTCTGGGAAAAACTGGCAGAACAGGTTTTCAGATAGATATTTTCAGGAGAAGATTTTATGAGCCCAATTCTTGCATCTTCTCAAATCTAGAAAAGTTCTAAACCATCATCAGTGGTGACATCTGCTCCTTGTGACCAGCAGCGAGCCTCTACCAAAATGTGTGCTCGATGCAAGTACCTCCTTCACTAAAATCGTGTATAACACTGACCTTCCCCACTACCTCTTTGGAGCAGTTTCTCAGAGCCATCTGAAATGCTGTCTCCCAGGCTATAGTCCTCATCTGCCCCAAATGAAACTTAACTCACAACTCTCACGTTGTGAATTTTTTTTCAGTCTACAATAAGGACACCAGTCGTATTGGATTAGGGCCCACCCTAATGACCTCATCATAACGAATTACATCTTGAATGACCCTATTTTCAAACAAGGTCACATTTTGAGGTACTGGGGTTTAGGACTTCGGCCTATAAATTTTGGGGGGACATAATTCAACCTGTAACAAGTTCTTAACAAAAAATATTTCCATTTCTGGCTTTCTCTTTAGTGCACGTAAGAAGAAAACAAAAGCCTGGTGATGGCTACATAACTCAACTTTCTCCAAGTTCTTCCAAGTACATTGTTTTATGGACAAGACTCACCCTGTTCTTAGGTCCTTTGGCTAAAACAGTTTACAAAGATTTTTTCCATAATGATCAAGCCCAGCAACTAAGATTATTGTTAAGATGTACCTAAGGATATAAATTTTGTGGCTTCTCTCTAGAAAGAGCAGTCGATGGCAAAACTTTTATTTCACCCAGTCATTCCCAAGAGAACAAGTATTTGTGATCCAACCAAGGATATCCAAGAATAACAAAGAGCCTGATAACAACCTCTGGGATACACAGGAGGCATGGGATACATTGGCCCTAACATGGGGATACTCTATTTACAGCTCTCCCTAGCAAAGGCTCTTGCCATAATACCAATACCTGTGCTTTTATATTACTTTGCAGTGTCTATACTACAAAGCACTTTCAATTATATGGTCCTATTTCCTCTCTCAGCACCCATGTTGAGGTGGGTGGAAGAGGGATTATCTTTATTGGCAGTTGAGGAAATAGGGTCTCATAAGAAGTGAATTGCCTAAAGTCATACGGGCAGTTAGAGGTAGAGATAGGCCTCATGTATTCTGACCTGAGGTCCAGTCATCTTATTTTTAATGTTTTTTAAACTGTGAATTGTATCCTTTACATAGAAGAATGTATAAAACATACATATGCAAGTTAAAGAATAATGATGAAATGAATGCCATATAGCCACCACTCAGGTTAAGAAATGGAACATTCTCAGTCCCAGACCTGTAGACACCCCCCCCCCCCACCGCCCCGCAACCCCTATTGCCCTGTTTGCTCCTCCCTGAGTACATTGCCGTCCTTCCCCCAGAAGTAAGTCAAACGCTGGCTTTTGTGTTAATAACAATCTTGCTTTTCTTTCTGGTTTTATCATGTAAATATATATCCCCAGTGACACATTGTTAGATTTTGAAAAACTGAGTAGAGAGCATACCCTAGCTGTGTGAGGAAGGGGTGATACGCCACAGCCAGATGAAGGCTCCTAGGGGAGAATGAGTTGACCTCTGGGTCAGAGTTGGGCTTCTGCTCTCCTGATAAAATAAACCCTTTGGGGAAGTCATGGTAAGGCCTAGAGTGAGTCCAGGGGAACATGGGACTTGGGACAGTCAGGGCGCCTGGCAAGGCTGTTGTGTGGAGCAGGTACAGGATCTCTGGCAAAAAAAATGTTCAGAGTTGTTTGTTGCTCTGTATTTTCTGCTTCAAAACTCATCATGGACTATTTCCACAAGGCAGGAGGATGCCAGAGCAAGAGGCGCCCCTTGGATGGGTGACTGAATGTTCCCAGGTTATCCAGGCAGCAGCTTTTAAAGAGAGTCCCCTGCACTCTGGAAATTCACTCACTTCGGTTCTTGTTATTTTCTTGCATTATTTCATTGATGACTTCCTCCCCATCCATTTTCTCCACTCTCTCTTTATGAAATTTCCTTCATTTGAGGCTCAACTGCTAGACTTGTCTTCTAATTTTCCCTTGCTTTTCTTTCGTACTTTCTGTATCATTATCTTTTCAGGAGATTTCCTCAACTTTATCTTACAGCACTTCAACTGATTTTTAAACTTGTGCTATCGTGTTTTTACTATGTTTTAATTTCCAGGAGCGATTTTTGTTTCTTGAATATTTACTTGTTTCTTTGTTTTAAAATAGCACTCTGTCTTTATTTCATGGATGTAAACTTTCTCTTATTTCTCTGAGGCATTTAAAGCCATTTTAAAATTCTTTTTTCACTCTGAATAGTATCTAAGGGTCTCACAGTTAATAATTTTTAGAATAGGGATTCAAACTCAGGCAGTCTGTCTTCAGAGCCTGCGCTCTTGATCACTGTCCTAAAAATGCCTTCATTTTAATAAACATTGGATTCTGGTCAGGCTAAGAAGGCAGATTGAACCCAAACATCATATTTTTTCCCTTCAGCAATTCCACTGAAACGAAACAAAAAGCTTTTTAAAAGACAAACTCACAAGGACAGGGAAAGAGCATAAGTCATAACAACAAAAAGTATTGGAATCTGAATTTTTGTGATAAATTAATGAGATAATTCACGTAAAAGGCTTAACACAGTGTCTGGCAACCAGTAAGTGTATCATAAATGTTCAATATTATTAATATGATATAATAATACTGCTTTAAAAAAAAGAACTTTTTCCCAAAAATATTCTAAATGTGTCATATATGGTTTAAGAGCTTCCTTGTACTTAACCAGGCTCTTACTTCCAAATGTGAATGTTAAAGAAGGAAAAAAATAACTTTATGATGCTATTAGCATAATATTATAATTTTTTTGGATTGAATTCATTTTTATTCTGTGGGAGAATATCTGATGCATAATGTATGGGGAAAGAAATACATTATCAAAAACATGAATATGTGTACTTTAATGGTGAACGGTAGGTATATTAGAACTTTACATATCTTATTTCAACTAGAACTCCCATAGTCAATAGGACACTAATATGAAAACAGCACATGAATTATTCCATGAAAGTACAATCTTCGTATTATGGCAAAAGTAAATAAAATCAACAAATGTTTATTGAACAGTGACAATATATTAAAAAAAACCCAAGGTGCTGGTTTGGGGGAGAATCTTGATCTATACCTTCAAGCAGCTTATTAGGAGAGATAGATATTTAGAGATAGATATTTACTAGTTAACTATAAATCAAAGCAGAATCAAGTAATGGTTTTAACAGAAGTACAAGCAAAGTGCTGCTTACGAGTTTGGCAAAAGGAATAAGTAATGCTGACCAAGAGGACTCATGAAGGATTCACTGAGAGGGGGGCATTGACCTTGATTTTGAGGTTTGGCCAGGGTCCTCTCTGGTTGGAGGAAGTGCAGAGCAAATCCCTGAAATGGGCAAATATCCATTCCAGTTCCTTTCAATGTGTTCTTCATCCTAACCTTGTGCTATAGCAGGACAGGGTCACACAATTTAAACGTTAAATGTCCTTAAGCAAGTTCATTGGTTGACTTTGTTTCTCAAGTAGATAGTAATCTTACTAGGAAAAGATACCACAACATATAATTCTTTTGTATATTCCTCCCCAAACTAATCTCAAAGTGCTGGTACAGGGCTAGTTCTCTATAAATTCTGGTTGATCAATATAGGGACTTTTTTCTGCTTAGACAATATATTTTAATGTAGGAAGACTTGCAGGGCAATAGGAAAGCAGTACGTATCGGACATATTAGGACTCTAGAATTCCAATCATTTCAAAAATATTATTGAACTTTGATGTAAATATATACCTATCTTTTTGGTGGATGAGTTTAGAGATTAATCACAAAAAAACCCAAACTAGCTTAGGGTATTCAGAAAGGAACTTATTCATACTAACAGTCATTGCAAAAAAAATATAATTAAAAAAGCACTTTTCTCCTACTGAAAGTGCTCACACTAAAATATTTAGAGCTTGGTCATTCTAAGAAAGAACACCAGTAGAGCTAGGTCATGTTGGAAAACGGGACTTGGTTCTAGGATTCCATAAACAGAAGGACGTATTATTCCCTGCTCCTTGATAGTATGCATTTCAGTCGTCTATCGTGCAACTGCCTGGGCTCCTAGAATCATCTAAGCCATCTCTCGATCACCTCAGGAGATTCCTGCCCTCAGAATTGAGCCTGTTTTAATAGAACAAACTTTCTATTCATTAGTTACCTACTTTAGAATGAAAAGTTCGGGTTCAACTATTAAGCCAGTTTACAACATATACGGATGGACGCCGTTTGTCACGGCTTCCACTAATCACCATTCTGTGCAATGCAGGCAGTTTGCTCAGGCCATGAACTTATTCTACTAAATCAGTCACACACAGAGCCCTCATTTCTGTAAGATTTCAGTGTGGATGAGAAGATCCTCAAAGATGCACTTCTCTACTTGAAGAAATGTTGAAGAAACTGGTATGTGTCTGAAAGCCCTTGGAGAAAAACAGATTTCAGGGTGATAATGTGAGACCCCATAAAGTATAAACCCTGGCAGACCAATCAACCTTTTCAGGGACATCGTAGCAAGCCAGATTGATGGAGAGGAAGCCAGGGATGTAATCTGCCTCGACTTTACACAGATCTTAGGTCTGTGCTTACAAGAACACTCGTCAGAAATGGAAAATAAGCTGCTTCAGGGGCACACAAGTTTGGGCAGTGCTAAGATGAAGAGACAGCTTCTTTACTGGCTTCTGGCTTTACTTCTGCCTGGGTGCTGGCCTCACTTCCATGACAGTGTGGGGAGGTGAGGGAAAGGGATATGCAGCACATGTGCTGGGCTGTGGTACCCAGAGTGTCTTATTCCCACAGGGAAAAGGAGTGAAGTCAGACACAACAGGAATATTTAGTGTTTGTGAATTACCCTTGAAATTTACAAAGCATATTGCATGAAAAATGGCTGGAGAGGAGAGAGAGAGAGAGAGAGAGAGTGTGTGTGTGTGTATGTGGTGAGGTTGGTGGCAGGGTGAGAGGGAGAGGTGGGGGGACCAGAAACAGCAAAAGACCACAAGCCCCTTTGAAGGAATTGCCTTTCAATCCTACATCTTAAATGAGCACGTTTTCTGTGCCTAGAAACGCCCTGTGCTCAGAATACTGTATTAAGCAGGGAAGTTCAAGCATTATCCTTGCCTGAAGGATGTGATAGGAACTGAACTTTCTTGGTGGGAGGCTTTTTGCTGCATGGGTGGTTACGCTTGCACCAGATTCAGCTGAAATGAACTGAAAAAATTACCCGTTGCCATGTGTGTATTGCCCAACCTAGAGCATCCAAGTTGGTCAGGTGTTAACCTCAGTGGGACTTATAACTTTATGTGTTGGTTGCCTGTTTTGGATGATAAGCCCCTTAAAGACAGGGGCGATGCTTTTTCTGTTTTCATGTTCCCAGGGCTTACCAGTGTGATGTCTAACATACACCTGGTTTTGGGGAGGGAAGACAGAAGGCAGGCAGGGAGGGAATGTGCTGAGGTCACCTAATGTGGGCAACTAGTTCCAGCAGCTAGATGGGGTGGAGGGAGAGGGAATCAGGGAAGGTATTGGCAATGAAGCAGGAAAATTCTACGGGGATGAGAGCAATGAGAGTACGACCCAGATCTCGAAAAACATTCAGAAATCAGGCCCGGGAGGAATCAACAAAGAGGCCCAGCTAGAGAGTCAGGATTAACAGGTCCCTGTTTCCTCCAAGTGCCTTGGACAGAGCTCTGGGGACATTTGTGGAAGTGCCTTTGCCCCTCTTCCTGGACAACAAGAGGGTCACTGGGAATCTGGCGTTTGATAACACCAGGCGGTCCAATGCCGTCTCTAAAGTCATCTTCTGTCTCCCTTTCTCTGGCTTCCTTATCTCCTGTAAACTTTTCATAAAGGCAAAATTGGACGATGTGAATAGTCAGGGCTGCCTTCTTATGTGTTAGTCTTATTTCCTCTAGAACCATAATGTTTCTTCTTTTATGTTCTTTACACTTCTGACAGCGTCTTACACATAGTGAGTTTTTCAGAAACTCTAGGTTGAGAAATTCTCTGTGTCCCGGAGGGAAATGCTATGGAGACCATCCTAATTCCTGGTTCTTTTCAGGTCTAGTGGCATCTGTAGGGCAGCTGCACTTTCGATGATACCCCTGAAGGTGCATTTTCATTCCCTCCTCTTCCAGGAAGTTGCCCTTTTGTTTGGAGCTGGGGGCTAATAGCAAAAATGAACTCCAAGTATGTTGGTAAGCTTCATCCTGGGAATTATGTCTAAAATTGATGTTGGGCAAAGGATGCTGAGGTAACTAGCAGGGCCAGAGGGTGAAGTGAAGCTGAAAGTGAAAGGGGGGAAAGGAGAACCTGGGCAAAGGAATGCAAGAGGCTGTGTAACCCAGAGGGTCTGCAGAAAGTGTTCTAGACTGTTGCAGAGATGGGGTCTCCATGCTTATTGCTAGCTTTAGTTCTGTTCACACTTGAGTAAGTGTATGTATCTAAAGAGGTCGGCGCAGGGGTAAAGCTTCCATTTCTCAAGAGGAGACTGGGAGAGAGACTTCTCTTTTTCTGAAGCTGCCTGACATGCAGACAGAGAATGGGTCATAGTTACGCCCCTCCTGTCCTTGGGAGAGAACAAACTTGCATGAATTTGCAAAATCTCTACTCCTATTTCGATTACTGCCCAAAGGTAGCCATCTAACTTGTTTGTGCAGAGAAAAATAAATATTTCAGAACAGGAAACGTCATCCTGTGCACAGAGGGTAGTGATTTGGAACTGTGAGGTGCTTGATGCAATGCACTATGTTGTTTTCAGGAAAAATTCAATTTGGTGTCTATTGATGTCACAACCAAAATATATGCCTGTTGCTGAGGACACTTTGACTTTTTGTCCATGAAGATGGAGAGAAGGTTCTTGAAGAGAAGGGAAGAGCTTTGTACTGATGTTGCCTAGCAACCAAAACTTCATATTTTTTCACCCCAATTTGTTGTTTTAAAAAATTCTACGTGGTGTTGAATTAACCTGGGTCTGAGGCATACGGTTCTTGTTTGTGTTTAATGGCTGCTGTACACGCATAAGAAGGTGGGAACACTTCCTTTTGGGCACTTAACTTCCTAACTGGGCTACAGGGTCTAGGGGCAATTGTCATCAACTTGAAAAATATTGGGTTGGCCAAAAGAGTTTGTTAGGTTTTTCCATGTTACAGAAAAACCCAAACGAACTTTTTGGCCAACCCAATATGTACAAATTGGGCAGAAAGGAACCATTGGGGACAATCTCAAGCATCTGTCCCCCCAGCTGGGGATCATCTTCTCTGGTCCCATATGAAGGCTGGACACTGGGGCGTCTGTCCTCCTGGGCCATGTCTTCTCTGGTTCTGGACCTCAGTCTATGGGTGCCACGTCTTTATTGGCCCATTCCACATTCTGTCTCTGTCTTCAGCTGACTGGTCCTTCTCTTAATGACTTGGTGTGGTGGTACCTACACTGACTTTTCTGTGATTATAAAGTATGGTCCTGAACTGACAATTCAGGAGACTTGGGTTCTCATCTTAGCTCTGCCATTGACTTGCTGACCGAACTTGAGCAACTTGCTTGCTACATTAGTTGAGACAGGTAAACCAAGCTGCAGGAACAAATAAATCCTGAAATCTCTGCAGCTTTATATCACAAACGTTAGTTTCTTGCTTATGCAAAGTCTGATGAGCATTGGGCAACTCTCCAGGGCAGCTTTCTTCCAGGGGATGAATCAGAGATCTGGGCAGCTTTTATACTGAGGTTCTACCATCTCAACGTGGGGGTCTCCAAGGGGAAGAAGAGACAGAGGGTGCATATTAGCTCTTCACTAATTTAGCCAGGAAGTGACATGTCACTTCTGCTCATGGTTCATGGGCCAGAACTGGTGACATGGCCACAGCCTAACTTCAGGAGAGACTGGGAAATGGAGGAGAACTTCTGGAATATTTAGTGAGCAGAAGCTGTCTCTTCCACTCTTGGCATCTTTGAGTCTAGTCATCTGCAAAACCACAGGGTTGCACTAGATGATTCCTAAGGGCCCTTTTATAGCTGTAAATATGTAGGAGGCTATGACTAACCACACGGCCATGATTTCAGATTCAGTATTGAAGCTTGTCCTCTAAGCATAGTTCTATTTTTAAAAGGAACAGACTAGCATTATCTCCACCCACTCACTTTATTGTCCTAAACTGAATAGTCTCACTTCTTTACTAGAAAAATGATTCCTTATTTTTAGAAAAAAAATCAGACAAATTAGAAAGTATTTCTCTAGGCTAAACTTCTTTCAAAACAAATTCTTCTGTTGGAATAACTTAAGAAAATTGTAATCATTTATTGTTCCAACTACTTCTTAAGCAAATGATGAAAAAAATCCTACAATATGTATAAACAACTCATTTCACCAAGGAAAACGTTTATTTGAGTTTCTATATTAAAGGGTTATAGAGTTATTTCTAAATTAGTGCTGAATTCTCAAGAAGTAAGCAATTTTAAATGAAGAACAGACACAAGAGAAGGAAGATTCAAGTTCACTTCTTTTCTTTTCAAGACATGCCCATGAAAATTTACAAGTAAATACTTTAAATTCCATTCTTATTCTCTGATGAGTGAGATTTCTGGCATCTTGGTAGAGGGCTGCAAGCACCTATCCCTCGATGATGGCCAGTCACCTGGCCTTGGCATGGCCACTCGTATCAAACTAGTGGATAAGCCAGTATCCTACAGGTCATTCAGTTCTATGCAGCATCTATAGTCTTTTTTGTTTTATGGACAGATGGAAACATTTCCTAAATTCCTCTTTTGGAGGATCATTATTTAATGAGTATATCCAAATTAAATAACTTCTAGACCTATTCTTTCATTTTGGAGTTTTAGCAGAGTTGGTTTTGATTTAGCCTATTATCTGTAGTTTTAAAAATTCATAAATTCCCCCTTACTCTGGGATAGGGCATTTCTTTTCTTATTTTTTTTTTTTAAACATCTTTATTGGAGTATAATTGCGCATTGTTGGTTCCTCTGACTGGTGGTTTTAAAACATGGATGAAAGTTATTTGACTCTCTTCCTCTTAAGAGGCGTATAGGCCTCCCTCTCTTGAATCTGGGTGGGCTCCTGTTGCTTTGGTCAACAGGATATGGCAAAATGATGGAGTGTGCCTTCTGCAGTTTGATCAGAAAAGGCCATGGGGCTTTCACCTCACTCATTAGAACACAATGTCTTGGAACCCTGAGCTGCCGGGTAAGAAGTCTGCCAGCTCAGGGGCCACCATGCTGTGAGGTGCCCAGGCCACCTGGAAAGGCCACATACTGGGGGTGTGGCCAATGATGCCAGTTTACTTCAGTCTTTGAATCATGTCAGCCCAGATACTGGACACGTGAATGAAGAAGACTTCAAAAGTTCCTATGTCCCAGTTGCAAGTCTTCCCCATAAAGGCTTTTGTGGCGTGGTTGCAGACACTCCCAATTTGCCCTGTCTGAGTTCCTGACCCACAGAATCTGTGAGTATAATAAATCAGTGGTTGCCAGGCGCCAACCCAGCTGGCTTAGAAATTGGGGTGCGCAGTATCATGCTATTTGTGCATTATAAATGGAAAATCAACGTATTTAGCTGTAAAATGTACACATTTAAGTGGGCATTTTCTTCAACAAGGCCACGTTCAAAAACAGCATCATCTGATTTGATTTCTGGCTTCTCTGCTGCATGAAATTCTCCTACTTGAAGGCATGGAATGGATCTTTTCATCTCTGTATGCCCAGAAGCTGGCACTTAGGAGGCATTCAGCACATGTTAGTTGAATGGGAAAAGACAGATATATATATATATTTTTTTTCCTTTATAAATTTATTTATTTATTTATTTATGGCTGCATGGGGTCTTCGTTGCTGCACGCAGACTTTCTCTAATTGCATTGAGCGGGGTCTACTCTTCCTCGCGGTGCGCGGGCTTCTTATTGCAGTGGCTTCTCTTGTTGCGGAGCACGAGCTCTAGGCACGTGGGCTTCAGTAGTTGTGGCACGTGGGCTCAGCAGTTGTGGCTTGCAGGCTCTAGAGCACAGGCTCAGTAGTTGCGGCGCACGGGCTTAGTTGCTCTGCAGCATGTAGGATCTTCCCGGACCAGGGCTGGAACCCGTGTCCCCTGCATTGGCAGGCGGATTCTTAACCACTGCGCCACCAGGGAAGTCTGGAAAGGACAGATATAGACACCAACGTTGACACACAGATATTGACATTCAACATTGACATTGACAGAAGCCATAAGTTGCTAAACGATTTTGATATTAACCAGAATGGCTAAGAATTTAAATTATGGGGTTAGAGAATCTACTTCAATCATTTGATACCAGGGCTTGGCAAACTATGGCCCCTAGGCCACATCTACACCTATTATTCTATTATTATTTCTTAAATAATAATATTTCTATAAACAAAGTACTTATTTCTATAAACGAAGTTTTATTAGAACATGGCCAGGCCCATTCATGTAAGTATTGCCTATAACTGTTTTTGTGCTGCAGTGGCAAAGTTAAGTAGCTGTGACAGAGACCAGACAGACTACGAAGCCTGAAATATTCAGTATCAGGCCCTTTCCAGAAAAACTTTGCCAACCCCTGAGTTAGACACCCTGAATGTTAACCCCATAGCCTGTAGAAACATTGAGAGTTAGTATAGACTCCAATAGCAGTTCTCAAACTTGAGTGACCGTCAGGATCACCTGGAAGGCTTGTGAAAACACAGAATGCCTGGCCTCACCCCTCCAGTATCTGATTCAGTAGGTCCAGGGTGAGGTCCGAGGATTTGCATTTGAGCAAGTACCCAGGTGGCATGGAATCTGCTGGTCTGTGGACCGTACTTTGAGAAGCAGTGGAGTCAGAAATATCCATTCCTGGCCCTGCTGCGACCCTCTTGCTGGATGATCTCGGGCAAGGATCTAACTTCCTCACCTGTAAAGTTAAGAGACTGGCCTGAAGCAGCTGGCGTCTCAAGATACTGATTCCCTCAACCCTGGGGAGGCTGTGTTATCTTTCTATCTCCTCTTCCTCTCTGCTCCAGCAGAGAGAAAAATCAGAGACAGCTGTAAAGAGACAAGAAATCTTTTCCTCCCATCTTGAGTTCTCCCTGGCATGCTGTAACTTAATAAATGTTGATGGAATGAACAAATAAACAGATGGCATAGCGTGGTGTATATAGGGCAATAAATGATCAAGCATCACTACTGACTACTGTCTATAATGCAGGCTCACTCTTTCTCCGTGTATGTGTGTATGTATATATGTATGAAAATACACCATACTTGTACAGATATATACACACCTATGTACATATACATATTTTGTTAAAGTTACTCTTGTGCTGAATCTACTTTATAGTTATTTCCATGTATTTCAGTATGTATTGAGTACTTACTAAGCTCAAGTTTGCGTACAATGTCGTATAAAGGAAAATTAGACACAGCTATGATTTTCAGTTAGCTTAAAGTTTCGCTCTATAATTATTCTTTGGAAACTAGCTGAGAGAGGAGGTGGGTGAAAACTTTCTACTGAGAAACCATCTTTTGTTGTAGGACGGGTTTATAGTCTTTCTGTCTAGTGCCTCCAAATGATATCAAAATGGAAATAATTTGTCACATGGTGAGTGTGAGTCATCGCCGAGTGAAGTGGGCTCTGTGAGTTTCAGAGACCGCACAGCTAGAACACAATTGATGAAAGCAGAAAGCCAAGGTTGGCAGAAAGCCTGCTCCAGAATAAGCTGAACGAAGGTACACTCTGTACCTTTCTGCACTGAAAAGCTCTCTGGTTTTGTTGTTTCTATGGGTTTAAAAGGCCATTTCCATCTTCTCGGCATTACAGCTTCACTCTTGGAGGGATTTGCACATTTGTTGTCTGGGACTAAGTATCTGATTTGCTGCTCAATTTTTTTTTTGAGATGGTTATATGGCCTGAAAAAGTATTGTTTCTTTATGTCAATATTCATTTCAATTTTTAAAAATTTTGTTTTATTGAGGTAACTTTGATTTATAGCATTATGTAAGTTTCACGTGTACAACATTCTATTTCTACTACTGTATACCCTGCCGTGTGCTCACCACCAAATAGTGAGTTTCCATAACACTGTACAGTTGATCCCTTTTACCCATTTCACTCTCCCCAACCCCTTCTCCTCTGGTAACCACTACTCTGTTTCCTGTATCTATGTGTTTATTTTTGATGGGTTTGGTTTGTTTATTTATTGTTTGTTCGTTTGCTTATTCGTTTTTTTTATATTCCATATACAAGTGAAATCATGTGGTATTTGTCTTTCTCCGTCTGACTTATTTCACTTAGCATAATGCCCTCAAGTTCCAACCATGTTGTCACAATTTACTTCTCAATCTTAACCAGACTTAATTGGTATTGAATGATTGATTTGACAAATATTTACTGTATGCCTACTCTACAATAGATGCTTCAGAGTTTAGCTTCAGAGGTGAATAAGATATGATTCCCATCCTCAGACTGGTGGAATGGGAAAAAAACCCCATAAACACCACAAAAAGATAAATCCTGGGAAAAGGTAGGAGGAAGAACCAATTACCTGGGCAACTAGGGAAAGTTTCACAGAGAAAAACACATTTGAGACTGGACATCTGAAAAGTTTTAATATATTCTGTGGTTCATTAACATGGCCTCCAATACAATTAGTTTATTTTTGGGTTGAAATCAAAGCCTGGGAAATGGAATGGCAAGCAGAAACTGCTGTTTACTAATATGACTGCATGTTAAGGGGGTTGATCTTTTTACTATGAAAGAAATGTGTTGTTGAGAACCTTCCTGACTGTGGATAGGCTAGGATGGGCCTGAAGCAGTGTCTCGGAATAGGAGTGGGGAGATTTAATTGTTCTGCAGAGAAGAGAAGAGATTGGAGGGGGAAGAACTGGGAGCCAGAGGGATTAATGGGCAGGATGATGAGTGGGACAAGAGGAAGTGGGAAGCCAGTTAGATCATGGAGAGCTGTGGGGTCTCTACGTGGCCCATGGTTACCAGTGGAAAGGAATCCCAATAGTCAAGTGGTCTAGTGATGTAAAGGCATGGTTGTCCTGTGTTCTATTTTTTTTTAAATTAATTTATTCAAAAGATTCAATAGTGCTTTACAATCTTCCAAAGTTTCACACACATGATTTCATTTAATCCCATAATAACCCTTTTTTTTAATCCCTTATCCCTATGTTGCCCCTCCCCGCTTTCTTCTCCCCACTGGCAACCACTAGTTTGTTCTCTATATCTGTGAGTCTGCTTCTTTATCATTTTTTTCAATAGTTTCTTGTATTGGGGCTTCCCTGGTGGCTCAGTGGTTAAGAATCTGCCTGCCAATGCAGGGGACACGGGTTCGAGCCCTGGTCCTGGAAGATCCCACATGTCGTGGAGCAGCTGAGCCCGTGCGTCACTACTACTGTGCATGCACTCTAGAGCCTGTGAGCCACAACTACTGAGCCTGCGCTCTAGAGCCCGTGAGCCACAACTACTGAGCCCACGTGCTACAACTACTGAAGCCCATGTGCCCTAGAGCCCACGCGCCACAACTACTGAACTTGTGTGCTGCAACTACAGAAGCCTGCATGCCTAGAGCCTGTGCTCCACAAGAAGAGAAGCCACCGCAATGAGAAGCCCGTGCACCGCAACGAAGAGTAGCCCTCGCTTGCCTCAACTAGAGAAAGCCTGCGTGCAGCAACAAAGACAAAACGCAGCCAAAAAATCCCCCCATAAAACCTGGCTTGTAATTTTCTGTTTTGTTAAACTAGTAAGCAGCGGGACATAGATTCCATTCCAGGCCTTTGGGCCTCCTAAGTCTGTATTCTTTCCTTAACACCTAAAAGCTGTCTCAGCACTGGGTATTTTGGAAGCTGCTAAGAACACATGTTATGTATGTCCTGGATCTGTTTCCTCCCCTCTCTGCTCCTTAGTGAGCTGCTCCAACCCAGTTGGTAGATTTTCAGCTTCTCTACTGGATTGGGAGGAAGGGCTGCCTGTTGGGGGAGCTTTGTGTCTTTGAACAAAATTAATCTATAAAACGAGGATGCTAAGAGTACAGGGTTAAAATGAGACAGTACATGTGAAATTGCCTGGCACGTAGTGTGTAATTAATGCTATTTCTTTTGGACTAAAATAACTGCAGTCTGCAGTAAAATTAAGAATTTTGACAATACTAAATGTATGTGAGAATGTGGGTCAGTGAGATCTCCCGTCCACTGCTGGTGGGAGTGTAATTTGGTGCAGTCCCTTCTGAAAATTAATTTTTATTGTCTTATGAAACTGAAGCATCATATGCTCTGATCCAGAACTTCTAGTCCTATGCATGTACCTAAATGCAACCATCTCATGCCCACAATGAGATATGTATGAGAATGTTCATGTGTTCATAGATGTCCTATTTGTAAAAACAGGCTGTTTCTATGTTTTCACTCACATGTGGAATAAAAAACAAACAAACAAAACGAAAACAGACTCATAGATACAGAGAACAGAGCGGTGGTTATCAGAGCAGAAGGGGGCTGGAGGGTGGGTGAAATGGATGAAGGGGGTCAACTATATGGTGATGGATGGTACCTAATTTATAGTAGTGATCACTTTACAGTGTACACAGATATTGAATTATAATGCTATACACCTGAAACTTATATATATATATATATATATTTTTTTTTAATTTATTTATTTATTTATTTATGGCTGCGTTGGGTCTTCGTTGCTGTGCGCGGGTTCTCATTGCGGTGGCTTCCATTGCCGCGGAGCACGGGCTCTAGGCGCACAGGCTTCAGTAGCTGTGGTTCGAAGGCTCTAGGGCACAGGCTCAGTAATTGTGGCGCACGGGCCTAGCTGCTCCACGGCATGTGGGATCTTCCCGGACCAGGGACTGAACCCGTGTCTCCTGCATTGGCAGGCGGATTCTTAACCACTGCGCCGCCAGGGAAGCCCTGAAACTTATATTTTAAAAACAGA
The DNA here is from genome assembly GCF_039906515.1 of Pseudorca crassidens. NCBI lineage: Eukaryota > Metazoa > Chordata > Mammalia > Artiodactyla > Delphinidae > Pseudorca > Pseudorca crassidens. The sequence continues at coordinate 13,378,126 of NC_090313.1, forward strand.
ATGTTTCTTCATTAAGCATAAGGCCAGCTCTGAATTCAGACAGATGTCTTCTATCATGTTAAGAGAATACCCATCGTTTTCTATTCGATTAAGAATCTTGAGGAGATTAAGAAAAAAGAATCTTGAGGAGATAGATGTATGTATATAGCTGATTCACTTTGCTGTACGGTAGAAATTAACACAACATTGTAAAGCAACTATACTCCAGTAAAAATTTAAAAATAAAAGAATCGAGTAAGAATTTATGTTGAATTTATCAAATACATTATCTGCATCACTGATGGAAATAATACAATCTTTATTCTTTGAATATGATACAGTAAAACATATTAATAAATTTCTTTTAGTATTGATACATTTTGCATTTCTGGAATAAACTCCATTAGGTCAGATGTGTTACTTATTAGAGGTGGATATTACTTGCTAGTATTATTAAATATTTTTCTATTAGTGTTCATACATTGGTTTGATCTGTACTTGACTTTTCCTCTTAAATCTTTGCTGAATTTTGGTATCAACGCTACTTCATTAAAAGGTATTTAGAAGTTTTCCCTCCTCTTCCATGCTCTAGAACAGTTCAAATAATGTTGGAAGTATGTGTTATTTAAAGATGTCTTAGAATTCCCTTGTGAAACCATCTGAGACTATTACTTTTAATGTAAAGTTGATGAGAGAGAGCTCTTTGACAATTTTTCCTATTTCTTCTATAGAAACGGTCTGTTACGACTTACTATCTTGTCTGAAGCTGGTTTGGGTATATTGTACTTATCTTAAAAATTATGCATTTTATCTCACTTTTCCAATTTATTTACACATAGTTGGGCAAAGAAGTCTATACAATTATTGTAGTTTTCTATAGTTATAATACTGATGTTCCCTGACTTATGACGGTTCAGCTTAGGATTTTTCAACTTTACGATGTTGCGAAAGAAATACGCATTTAGCAGAAACTGTACTTTGAATTTTGGTCCTTCCCTGGGCTAGAGACACGTGGTACAGTCCTTTCTTGTGATGCTGGGCAGCAGCCCTGCTACCAGTCAGCCACACGGTCACGGGGGTCAAATCACAACACTTCTCTACCCAGACAACCATTCTGTTTTTCACTTTCAGTACAGTAGTCAATAAGTTACATGAGACATTCAACGCCTTATTATAAAATAGGATTTGTGTTAGATGATTTTGCCCAGCTATAGGTTAATGTAAGTGTTCTGAGCACATTTAAGGTACTTTCGGCTAAGCTATGATGTTCGGTATGTTAGGTGTATTAGATGCATTTCCAACGTATGGTATTTTCAGCTTATGATGGGTTTATTGAGATGTAACCCTATTGCAAGTTGAGGAAGATCTGTTCTTTATAGTTATTTCTTTCTAATTCTTTTAAAAAATTTTATGTTTTTGTGATTTCTTCTATCTTTCCCTGTGGTTTTTAGTTTAAAACAACAAAACATTATTCCTTGTTCATGGATCTACACATTAGCTGCAACTCCACCAAGCTAGGCACCAGGCTTCAGGCTCAAGGCTGCAGCTCTGGTTCAGGTCTGCTCCATGTGTCTCTCATCTTCTCTGGTCCAGTGGCTTCCTGGGGTCATGTTGCCACAAGATGAATGGCAGGAGCACAAGAGGACAAATGGAAACACATGATGCCTCTTGAGTCATCCAGCATGGTACTTGCATGCTGTCATTTATACCCACATTTCATTGGCCAACACAAGTCACATGGCCAACGTCAATGACCTGGGAAAATATACTCTGCTTACTATAGGTGGTGTTACTGTGAAGTCACATGACAAAGGAAGTGACTTCTAAAACTGAGTGGGCATGAAGAACTGAGAACAACAATTCATTCTACAACAGTCCACTCGTTTGTCTATTGTTTACATCCCTCTCACGTGCAAAATAGACTTACTCTTATGTAAGATTTGCCAAAATCTCATCCAATTATGACATCTGGGCTCTCATTTAAATTAGTTTAGAATTTGGTTCCTCTTGCCTGGGAGAACTGTGCATTATTTCCTCTTATTCAGCCTGCATTCCATGATGGAGCAGAGACAGCTTAACCTCCACAGGCACACCCATTCAAAAAGAAGGGCTTCCCTGGTGGCGCAGTGGTTGAGAGTCCGCCTGCCGATGCAGGGGACGCAGGTTCGTGCCCCGGTCCGGGAAGATCCCACATGCTGCAGAGCGGCTGGGCCCGTGAGCCATGGCCACTGAGCCTGCATGTCCGGAGCCTGTGCTCCACAACGGGAGAGGCCACAATAGTGAGAGGCCCGCATACAGAAAAAAAAAAAAAAAAAAAAAAATGGGAAGGAAGAGGAGGTACATGGCTGTCACTGGTTTATAGCAATATTCAAATCCTAGGGTCAGGTATTGCCTGGCCCCCTTATCCTGAGAGTAGAGAATTTTTCTTTAGTAGCCTGAATTTTACTTCCTGGGAGTAGGTCTTCATATTACATATGGTCCTCTGACTCCTGACTCTGCTCTCTGAAAGATTCTTTCTTTATCATCATGTTCCTTAGCAGGCACTTCTGAAGCCGGCACTAAGGCATATGCTATCTCAGGCTGCTTCCTGCTAGTAGAAAGTTGGAGAGAACAAAGGTCTTATATCTTAAATAACTTCTTAATTCTGGCTGGCAGCACTTTTGATAATTTAGTTCAATAAAATCTAAAAAGAAGACAACAAAGAAACATACACTTATCACAGTCTAATAATACTAGTACCTAATTAAAATAAAGACTGAAAATAAAAAGCTTCTATCAATTGGAAAAAGAACTTTTAGCCCAAAGATTTGAAATCAAAACCAAATTTTAGAATATCTAGAAAAAATTTGTAAAGCGGTATATGAAAGAACCCATGAATTCCACCTGCAGGATCCCAAGTAGACCTTTTCATCTGCGTAAAATAGCTCCTAAAAAGTCTGTGGATATGGTCTTTTGATTTTTCCAGAGTAAGCGTCATTAATTCTAGAGAGAGAAGCATAACTGAAAAAGAAGTATGAGTGTGGTTAGCAACAAAACAGAGATCAAATATTTAGAAAAATCATGACGTTTTTGAGAGATTTAGATTATGTTTTATGTTCTATGGATATTCGTTCTATGTTTTTTGGTGCATAAATATTAAAAACTATTGTATCTTCTTTTCAGAGTGCCTGTCTTATTCTCAGTTAGTGCTTTTTGGCCCAAATTCAATCTTATTTTCAACCATGTACAAAGTTTAAATTGTGACCCTCTCTTCTTCGACTTTTTGCATTTTCTTGGTCCTTTGTCCTTTCACACACATCCCTACTTGAGGTCGGCTTTTGGCAGCCTTTCCATCTATTTGGTGGTACGGAGTTTTCTCTTGCCTAGTTTTACCAAAAATGAATTTTGCATTTCTTCTTTCTCATTCTCCTTGTGGCTTTCAGGTGATTCCCCAGAAAGTAAGAGGATATTCTGACCTTAAACCACCATCTTTAAACTGGAAGTTCAACTTTGGAATTATAGACAGGTGGGTTTTATGACAACATATTACAATGTGTTGATGCTAGGTTTTTTTTTTCTTTCTTTTTTGAGAAAACCCGGCGGTCGCCCCCCACCGCCGGGCCCTCCTCCCCGGCCTCCTTCCACGCCCGACCGACCGACTCCTTCTCTCTCTCTCTCTCTCTCTCTCTCTCCCCACCCCTCCCGCCGCCAACACCGCACATCCTCCACGCAGCCGCGAGACGTGCCCGCCACGACGAGCTACGGACGCCGTGCGCCCCCGTCCACCACCAACAAACGCCCACCGCCGGCTCGGGGGCGGGGCACGAAGCGCGGCGCGGCGCGGCGCTGCTAGTTTTGATAACAAAGACAATTTCGAGGGCAGCATAGTGACCAATATTTTGCTTTTACTTAGAAAAAAGAGGACATCAAAATAACCATTTCTGGATATTTTTTTCAAAAATCCAGCAGATAATTTTAAAACTGTGTACGTAATATCCCCAAAGAAGTTTTTCTGATGTCCTATACCATGTTCAAATGTTCATCCCTCTTGTGATTTTTTAAAATGCATTATATAAAAGAAAACTAATATAGGTAATATGTGGAAGAACTTCCATGGGGTTGAAGTAAATTGAAATCAATTTAATGTGAATGGGTCCTAGTTTGCCTTGTTTAATCAACCTAGATAGAACTTGAAAGTTTTATATCATGAATGTTAATTTACACCATGAATGCTAGTTGATTAACTGAGAAGTTTGTGGTAATTTTTTATAAAGGGTTGGGCATTAGATTTTCATCAAGAACTACTTCCTTGATTAAACTATTGTTATTAGGAAGGAAATAAGACTAGACCCCAGTCATCTGAATCTAGGAATGTAACTCTGTACATACATTAGCAGTTTCTTTAATCATAATGTTTTATTAAAATATCACTTTTTTTGTACTGGAAAAAGAGAACAATCTTAAAAGAATTTTTATTTTAAAATATTTTGATCCTTACCTAGAATTTTGGAGTGCAGGCTTTTAGGAGTTTCTCTGTCTTTCCTATTCAAAGGAAAAACAATTTTTTCTTTTTGTGGCTGGAAATAAAGGGTATCATGTTATACTTTACCGAAATTATTCTCCGTAATTGGCATTCACATTGGTTTCACTTGAGGATACTTCCACTCCCTGTGAGTGTAAGTGCAAAACGAACAAACAAGACAACCACCACCATCTCCAAATCTTAATGTGGTGGTTTTAAATTCGTAGACAAATTCTTTGGTACTCCTCCCTTCAAGGGATGGAGCCTCATCTCTCTCCTGCCTGTGGGCTGCACTAGGGGACTTGCTTCTAATGAACATGATATGGTGGAAGCGATGGTGTTTGGATTCCAAGACCAGGAAAGAAAGTCATTATGGCTTTTTCCTTGACCTCTGTTTTGGCTCACTCACTCTGAGGGGAAGCCAGCTGCCATGCTGTGAAGACACTCAGTCCTACGGATCGTTCATCTGGCAAGGTCCTGCGGTCTCCTGACAGCAGCAAGGAATGAGGCCTTCTTCCAACAGCCTCAAGAGTGAACCACCTTGGAAGCAGGTTCTCCAGCCCCTGTTGAGTCATGAGGTTACGCAGCCCCAGCCAATATCTTGACTGCAGCCTCATGAGATACCTTCTAAGGGATCTATCTCATCCAGCTAAGCCACACCTGAATTCCTGAGCCGCAGAAACTGTGAGATAATAAACACTGGTGGTTTAAAACTGGGAAGGTTTTGGATAATTTGTTACACAGCAATAGAAAGCTAGAACACTCAATGTGATCGATTTCACTCTGTCTGTAAGGAACACACTGACACAGCCCTTGTGCCTACATTCCATAGAGTGCAAGTCAACCAGCTGAATACCTATCACTGTTTGCTTTCAGTTTCCTGGTTCTGTTCTCAGTGATCTTGATATCCTCCTAACTCCTTAACAATTGAAAAAATACAGAAGAAAAACATGAAAAATTCTGTATGTTTTGGATTTACTGGAAGAAATAGACTAACATGTTTTTGCCAGTTGAAGTAGGCCTCAGTTCCAAATAGGGACTATTAAAAGCCTCAATGGCTTTTGGCAAGAATTTCCAGAAACGGGGTGATTGAAATGGAAATTTCTCAGTTCCTCACTTCCTAAAAGTGCTGTTAGTAAGTAGAAACCACCAGTAACAACAACAGCAACGAATTCTGCTGACTTATCTCAGGAACCTCTCCGTGTAGATGGGGAGAGTGAGTGAGGTAACAGATGTAACTTGATATAGCAGACCAAGGGCGGTCTCAGAATTTTGAGACAGTGGACATGGAAAATGAAAAATAAATGACAACATAAGGGCACAGTGGATTAATTGTTACCCTGTCCTGTGTTGTGAGCTAGGACAAGTCATTAGACCCAGAGCTTCGTTGGATTCACAGACCAGTTGAAATCTTAACCCACTTCCTGCCAGAAGGAGGGAGGTTTTGGTTGATGAATGTTCCGTGATCAAACAATTTCTTCCACCTCATGTCCACCTTGAGGTTGACTGATTACTTTCAGGTACCTTATTAGGAGCTAGAAAAGTCTTCCTCCCCAAAGGATCTCCTCTACTGGAAACTTGCCATTTTGAATTTTACTTCAACAATCAGTAGAAGGGAGGCCTGGCCCCCAAAGATCTACACAGACAATAGTCAGTGGAACTGGTGTCTTTCAATGGATGATCAGAATGTATCATTAAGAACAGTTGATTTCTTCAGAAAATTTATCATTCCACTTCACCTCATAAAACTGTTGTGAGAAAAAAAATTAGTCCCTGTAATTAGTTTATGGAGCAAGCTGTCCTTAGCGGCAGTAAATCATGAAGGAGCGTTAAAATTTCTTTTTTCTTTTGCTACTGTCTTTCAGCGGCACTGTGTTGAATCTCCCTCTCCTATCTTTTAGCCACACTTTGAACAGATGTCATTGCTCTCCTAGTCACTTAACAGGTTTTGTTTTCATATATTATTATTTCAGTTTTTTTCTGTTAATCACAACTTTATTACTTTAGTGGGGTTACATTTCAGTTTAAACATGTTTTAATTGTGGTAAAATATATGTATATAAAATTTACCATCTTGACTATTTTTTTTTTTTTTTGCCCATGCCGTGTGGTTTGCCGGATCTCAGGTCCCCAACCAGGGATGGAACCCAGGCCGTGGCAGTGAAAGCCCAGAACCCTAACCACTAGGCAGCCAGGGGACTCCCCCATCTTGACCATTTTTAAGTGTACAGTTCAGTGGTATGAAGTACATTCATATTGTTGTAAAGCTGTCACCACCATCCATCTCCAGAACTCTTCTCATCTTGCAAAACTGAAACTCTGTACTCATTAAACAATAATTCCCTGTCCCCCTCCCCCAAACCCCTGGCAACCCCATTCTATTTTTTTGTCTCTATGATTTTGACGACTCTAGGCATCTCATATAAGTGGAATCATGCAGTATTTGCCTTTTTGTGATTAACTTAGTTCACTTAGCATAATATCCTCAAAGTTATCCATGTTGGAGCCTGTGTCAGAATTTTCTTCCTCTTTAAGGCTGAATAATATTCCATTGTCTATATGTACCATATTGTTTATCCATTCTCTGGACATTTGGACTGCTTCCAACTTTTGGCTATTGTGAATAATGTTGCTCTGAACACGTGTGCACAAATATCTCTTCAAGACCATGCTTTCAATTTTGGGGGTATATTCACAGAAGTGGAATTACTGAATCATACGATAATTCTATTTTAGTTTTTTGAAGGACTGCCCTACTGTTTTCCACAGGGGCAGCACCATTTTACATTCTTGATGATAGAGAAGAAGTGTTCCAATTTCTCCATATCCTTGCCAACACTTATTGTTATTTGTTTGTGTTGTTTGTGTTTGTTTTTGATTGTAGCCATCCGAATGGCTGTGAGGTGGTATCTCTTTGTGGTTCAGCTTTAGTTTAAACATATTAAAATATTGAGCACAATAGTCTAGTGCCAAAACTTCAAGCACTCATTCAATGTCCACCCGCCAGAGGACATCGACGTCAGATTATAGCAGCACTAGTCAGGTGAGACCTCATCTGCTCCTCCCCTGTCCTCTCTCCCTCCCCTCAACCCCAACTGCAGTTGGAGGCACATGGTGACTGAAGAAGAAAAAAAAGGTGGAGAAACAGCACCAAAGAGGATCCTGCCCCACCGTCCTCTTGCCCATGGCAGGTGGCTTCAGTCTGAGTCAAGCCTGAGCTTCCATAGAAGGAGAAGCTTCCAACTGGTCGAGAGATTGTTGCTTTGATATAAGACTGGGTGGGACTTCTTAATATGTCAAAGTGGGGGTGTTTGTTCATCCCTGAGAGTGACTTGGAAAATGTTGTCTGATATATTGTCTAGGACTGTAATGGGATGCCTAAATGAAAGTCACGGGCAGGAGGAAAATAAAGTTGTTTTACCTTCTTGCACTCTTCTGAATTCAGTTTATTCTTATTTAAAAGATAAACCAACCAACAAGAAAAACCACAAAAACAAATAGAACAGGACCTGGCACATAGTAATGTGCTCAATAAATGTTGTGTTATTGTTGTCATCTTCAATATTATTATTACCACACCTAATTCCGTCATGCTCAGATCCTGTGATGAAAAATCAGTCACAGGAAAGGCAGTTTTGAGATCCAGAGGCTGTTTTGCGTAGGTGTTAGAGTGACTCAGACGGCAGATGAGTATCTGGTAATTCCCATTTTCTGTTTAATAAAAGATACCCAATTAAGAATTGATGTGGTGTCGTACTAATTTCCTCTTGGCTACACTGAAATAATGAGATGGTTCGGGTATATTACTAAATCAAACTCCAGCAATTATGGGGCAGGCGGGGCAGGGAAACGGCCTGTTGAAATGTCTGCTGTATTTCAAGGGTCATAACATGATCGTGAGGTAGATATAAAGAAGGGTGTCAGGGGGCAGAAGGAACTTTCTCACCCTTTAGGAATCCTTCTGAAACTGTAACATTCAGGGCAGATAATTTTATTGCTGCCTTAATGAATCATACTTGTTCCAGCCTGGAGAAGTTGCCTACAAACTATTTCAGCCAAATGTGAAACTGGAGAGCAGATTCAATACTTATTAACCCTCTTTCTTGGACATCACTTAGCAGTGATGATTAGATTTTTTTGTTGTTAGTATGCTTTTTCCTTAAAACAGTTTTAGATTTACCGAATTATTAGATAGATAGTACAGAGAATTCCTATATACCCCACACCCACTTTCCTCTCTTACGAACAGTATGTGCATTTGTTACAAATGAACCAATATTGATACATTATTGTTAACTCAAGTCCATACTGTATTCAGATTTCCTCATTTATTCCCTAAGGTCCTTTATCTGTTCCAGGATCCCATCCAGGATACCACATTACATTTAGTCGTCATGTTTTCTTAGGCTGCTGTTGGTTGCAACAGTTTCTTATATTTTTCTTGTGTTGGATGACATTGACAGCTTCAAGGAATCAAATACTGGTCAAGCGTATTGTAGAATGCCCCTCAGTTGGGATTCATTTCATGTTTTTCTCATGATTAGATTGCAGTTATGGGTTTGGGGGAGGAAAACCACAGAAATGAAGTACGATGCCCATCACATCATATCAAGGGCACATACCATCAACATGATATAACTTTTGCTGCTGACCTTGATCACCTGGCTGAGTTAGTGTACATCAGTTTTCTCTACTGTAAAGCTACATCTTTCTTTTCTTCTCTTTCGCCCACTGCACTTTTCGGAAGGAAGTCACTTTGTGTAGCTCACGTTTCATGAGTGGGAGTTAAGCTCCGCCTCCTTGAAAGCTCAGTACCTACACAGATTATTTGGAATGCTTCTGCATGGGGGATTTGTCTCTTGTCCCACATTTATTTATATTTAATCACTTATTTATATCAGTATGGACTCACTGTTTATGAGTCAATGTTATTATATCAATCTTATATGTTGGTTTATAATCCAATACTGTATTATTTATTTTTTGCTCTAATTGTCCCGGCTTTGAACATTGGGAGCTCTTTTAGTTGGCTTTTGTGTCCCTTTGACATCCCCCCCGTTATTGTAAAGGTTGTCGTTGTTGTTTTAGCACTGTCTTACTTTCTGGCACTACATGATGCCAGGCTCATCTTGTATATTTCTTGCCCCAGTTCTAGAATCAGCCATTTCTCCAAGAAGCGCTGATTCCTTTTACTGGAGATGGTATTAGAAACAATGAACTGGACACCATGTGTACTTGTTCTTGTTAGCATGTCTTTGCTTCTAGGTCCTCTTATCTGACAGAGCAAGGGGATATATTTGTATATTCTAATGATGTATATATATTTCTATATGTAACCATCTGTATCTATATTGAGCAAGATGTGAGTTTATACTGATGTAGCCGTCTCTAATCCCTTACCACATGGACGAATCTAACATCCTCTCCTTGCTTATTTGTAATCTCTCACTTCAACAGTGAGAAACTTCTATCCCACCATCCTCCATCTATTTACTTAATTGTTCAGTTACTGTGTACATGATTAGTGGTTTCAGAATTGCTAACCCATACTCTTACAGGAAAGAACTTTAACAACTAGATGACAGTGCTTATGTACGGTTTCTTTTGCCTTTAGTCTTATAGACTATTCATTTCCAAGTTACTTATTCTCCTGTTCCCTTCAGTGAAGTTGTTTCATGTATTTATAATGCAGCTAGATCCTTTTGTCACATTCTCCATATCGACTCATCACAGAGTAAGGACCCGGTCAAAAGTAGCTATTGTCAACCTATTTTTAATGGTTGCCCAATAGTCATGGCTCCACAGACCATAATTTACTTAGACACCTGCCTATTGCTAAATATGTAGCCAATTGTCTTTTATCGGGCAATTGCCTATTATTGAACTGTTATAAATACATCAATGACATTTTTACATATTAATCTGTGCACACTATTTCATCGTGTGACATTTCTATAAATGGTTAAATCACTGAATTAAAGAACATGAACATGTTGAAGGCCTGTACTATGTCAAATTACCCTCTGAAAAATGTAAACTTCCACCAGGACTAAATAAGAAGGCTGTAATCTTATAATTCTCTGGCAGAGAATTACAATCTTAAGGTTATTTTTTTCTCTTTGACATATGAAAAAATGTTTCTTTTACTATATTATGTGAGGCTGAGAATTTTTCGTCGTTTATATTTATTCATTCCTTTGTTATCTGCCATGCTCCTAACTTGCTTTTCTTTTGAGTGTAAGCTTTGTTTTTCCTACACTTTCAGTCGTGTGGCTGTCCAGCTGAGCTCATGACTGATGCTTCCTTTGTAGTAAGTCACTGGCCCCCTCATTGTCGTTAGTAACACTGAACGTTCCTCCTTCATGGTACTTCCCAAGAGATCCTATTTTCTGAATGCAGACAATGCAGAAGGGATTCCCTCCATGCCTGCTGTTCTCTGAGAGCCCAGCCCAAGAGACTCTTCTCTGCCTTCTGACAGACACAGGATTTAATTCCTCGGTGACTATAATTATCAAGGAATTTCAGCAGTGGTCTTTATATTTCTCTTCAAAGTGCTGTTAATATTTGAAGATCCTTCTCACGGAATCATCCTCCTGGAAGATGGTTTCAGAACTCTTCAGAAGGAGTGAGGGTTTCATATGAGTTGTAACCAATAACGTGTCTGTGTGCATGGAGGACGTTTCTTCTCTGTCAACCTATCCAAAGAAGTGTGCATCCTCAAAAGGATTGGCCACCTCAAGGAATGCTTCTAAGTCTGAGGCTTTATAACAAATCTATCAAAAAAGTCTGTCTTGGGCTGAGTGAAGAGACTTCTTTTTCTTAGTCAGATCACAGAGTTTCTAATTCTTGGGCTTCTGTTTTTTTTTTTTTTTTTTTCCTTATCTTTTCCAAGAATTCATTTTATTATTGTTTTTTTATTTTTAGTTTTAAATTTTATTTTATTTTAAAATTTTTATTTATATTGGAGCATAGTTGATTAACAATGTTGTGTTAGTTTCAGCTGTACAGCAACGTGATTCAGTTATACACATGCATGTATCTATTCTATTTCAAATTCTTTTCCCATTTACATTATTACAGAATATTGGGCAGGGTTCCCTGTGTTATACAGTATATCCTTGTTGGTTATCTATTTTAAATATAGCAGTGTGTATGTGTCAATTTTGGTGGCTTTAGTTTTTCAAGCTGGAGCCTTGAACATTATACTAGACAGTGTGAAGGATTGGGGGACCACCAGGTGCTGGCTAAAGGTAGCAGTCAGTCTGCTGCCCCTCAGCAGGGTGATCTTGGACAAGTTACCTAACCCTTCTGACCTTCAGTGTAGATGGTTGGAGGAGTGGATAAAGGAATTGGGCAAGGTGGTTGCTTAATCCCTAAGGACACTGGGTCCTCATCCAACTTGAATTGGTCTTATGGTCACATATCACAGTGTTGGAAGGTACCAGATAGGGCCAGTCTAAAGGCTACAACTATATTGCTAAACTTCTTCACACCCTAAGAAAAGTCAAATCCATCCTCCAAATTCCTCCCTTTTCATATGAAGAGTCAGAGGCAAGGGATCAGGGGCTAGTCTCTTAGCTTCAGTAAACTCTCCTCTTCAACCCCATCACATTCTTCCTTGTTAAATGCAGCAATATTTTCTTCTTTACTACAAAGAAGCTATAAAAAATCACTCTTGTCCTCAAACTCAAATTATTCCTTGAATACGAAAGTGTTCAGAATTTGGAATTCCATTGTTTTTCAAGGATTTAGATGCAAAGTAGAGTCACCCAAAGGCTATTCCATCCCATTTTAATTCTATTTCATTTAGTGATAATTTAAAACAGAAGCCTGTGGAGCAGAGCAGAGGAGGCAGCTATAAAGCCAGGAGGTAAAAGCAGGGGAAAGCAGATAACATCCCTTTCCTCCTTTCCTTGATGACTCACCCGCTTCCTCCAAGGAATTCACTCGTTTAAATGCATCGTCTCTTCCCCAGTAAAGCGTGCCACTTATGATGATACTACCATCCCCTTTCCAACAGAGCTGGTGCAGTCTGTCTGCTCCAGTGTCTGCAGCAGTAGATGAGGGGTGATAGCCAAGCATGTCAGAGAGAGAGAGAGAGAGTTTATCAGCATCTTCCACCACACACTCTTCCCTCGATTCATTGGCTGCCAGTGTTTTATATTTTCTGTTTGCTCCCTCCTCTTCAGATGCTCCAAGAGCCCTGAAGCTTCTTGGGAATTTCAAGCGTAACTGAGAACTTCTTGGCATGAATGTGAGAACTGGTGAGATCGATGGCTTCGTGCGTCTGCACTTGCCAGCGCTCTAGGACTGATGCTCTAAGACTTGATGCAAACAGATGATTTCTCTCAAGAAGCCAGAGCAAAGGGGATCATACCAGGCAGATGATCCAACTATTCAGTTGTGATGCCCCGGGGTTCCTTCCAGACAGCTTTAAGTACCAAGTAAAGCACGAGGCTGGTGATGCCTTTAATTTAATCTCATATGATGTTTTCCAAATGGGAACCAGAAAGGCGAGAGGGACCAAAGCTCCCTGACCAATGATGAGCGAGTAAACATCACCAGCTTAACACAAATGCAATAATGCTGCGCTCTTTCTTCTCCAGGATTCTCACTGCTCAGAATGGTGTGATTAGCTGGTCAAGAGATTTCAAGCTCTTGAGCTCTGTTTAATTTTCAAATGTTCATTGTGTGGAGATGATTGGACATGTCTGGGGAACAGCAACCAGAATCCTGAGAAGCCCCTTTTTTCTCCCCTCAGGGTCGCCTGCAATCCATGGCGAGTGGGGGGTGGAATGAAATAAACTTCATTTTGCCAGTCTTTCAAATTGATCCCTGAAGACGTGAGTCAGGGACCTTGCTTACTGAGTTAAGACCAAATCAGATCTTTGGGGTAACAAAGCACGTCCCCTCCCTGGACCTCCGATCCTCATCTGTGAAACGTAAGCTCTGAAGTTCTGACTTTTAGGGGGGTTTTCTTAGGGGATACAATAAGGTTGCTTTAAGCTTCTGTGGACTGTCACAGGAAGGCAAAGACAAACACAGTGGATTTGTTTATTTTGCAGTCCAGCTTGTAAAGAAGCATATTTTATATTTGGCTTCTTTGAATCAGAGCCTTCACCTGCAGATAAAAACAGTAAATATAGTTCAGGACTGTGGTAAATACTGCAACTTGGAAACTACAAATTCAAGGGCAAAGGGAAGGTGAAACCCGGAAGAAGCAGTGTTGTCACCATAGTGAATCAAGCACTACAGGGCCCTTATGGTCTGGCTGACACTGAGAGATGCGGGAGGTCCATGCACGTATCGCTCTGCCAGTCTAGTTGCCCCCAAGGATTACCTGGTTGAGACGCTCAGGGAGGTAGAAAGTCAGATGAAGCATTTTAAGTACTACCTACCAGGGAGGAGACTTATTTATAGCTAGTGACAAAGAGTGAAAAGCTTGAAAGGAGAAAGATAATACCACCTGGTTTTAAATGTGGTCACACCAACTTACACAAAGCGAGTATTGCAGGACTTCTGGTAAACCTCAGGGCAAGTTATGTTCTTTAGATGTAAACATGTAATAAAAGCCTATTACAGCAGGGGAGCCTACAAAGGCTGTTTTGCTCCGTGAACAGTATAAATAAGCTTAATCATGTCACCCGTGTTTACTGAACGCCGTATGTGGGATACAGTCTGCTAGACACAAAGGAAAATACAAAGTAATAAAGGAGTCCCTTCTTTGCCATTTACCCATGGTCTTGGGCAAGTTATTCAATCTCCTTATGTCTCTCAGTTTTCTCATCTGAAAATGAAGATAATACTACTGGCCTTATAGGGTTACTATGTAAAGAAAGCATCTGACAGAGTACTTGGCACCATAAAAAAATGTTCATTGTTATTGTTTTTATTATGTATGAAAAGTGATGGTAAACTTCTTGGGAACTTATATAAGACTTTATGATTTATGACATTTTAAATTTATCAGGACATTGGATTCCATGTTAACCTGGCAAAGAAGGTATTGAATGTAATCACCTCCACTTTACAGATAGGAGTGGAGGCTTACCTAAGGGTACACACTAAGCAGCAGGGGTGCAGGTGGGGAGGTGCAACATTGAATCGATTTATTCTTCTTTTCAAACGTATGGACACCAAGGGGGGAAGCAGGCGGGGTGGTGGTGGGATGAATTGGGAGATTGGGATTGACATGTATACACTGATGTGTATAAAATAGATAACTAATAAAAAAATTTATTGTTCTTTCCACTTCAGCACGCTGCCTCTCATAAAGACAGGAAGCTCACACTCTCAAGAGCCTTGCTATTTATTGGGATAGCCAAAAACTGAACAAATGAAAATGACACGAGATAAATGTGTCTGACACAGTGCTGTTCGTCATGCTTAGAATATTTGTGACTAATCTTAGAGAGACTGGTGGACTCAGCAACTGCTGTGGAAGTCTAGGGGGTAGATGGGGCAGAGGGCCTGATTGGGAGAGATTGGATGGACCTGGGTGTACACCTGGTGGGTCTGCGGTAGGTACCCTTACTAGTCTGCCCATGGGACATGTTGAACCGTGGTGCTGTCCTTATTCCTGGCCTCCCCAATCTACGGCCTCTCCCCTTGGTCTACCTACCTTCATTACTTTATTCACTAGTAGAAGCTGACTTCTTATGTTTAGCCATATTCTTTGTTATGTTATTGAATTGTGAGAGCCCTTAACACAGTGAAGATTTGTTCATCTTTGCCTTTCACATTTTGCCTATCACATTAGATACCATTCCCCGCAGCACCCCCCCAAGTTTGACACACCTTTTATTTTGATTTTTGGACAAATAAGTTAAAATTTTATGTAGTAAAATCTATTGTTGTTTTCTCTTGTAATTAAATTACTGTAGCTTTAATGTTTAAAAAGTCCTTCCCATCCAGACACTATGTATTTACCTAGTTTCTTCTAAGTTTTTCTTTTAGTGGTTTAATTGAAATACAGTGGTTTAATTAATCCCTAATGCAGCTAGAATTTATGTCAGTTAGTGAAATGCTGAAGCAAGTATCTAGATGGATTTCTTTCTGGAGAACTTCCTGATTTCCCAGTCTTCTTTATGAAATAGCTCATCCTTTACCCACTGGATTAAAAAAAAATTATTTAATATATCTTAGGTTCATATTCAATCGGGCATCTGTGTTTGGGGCATTCATTTTGTTTCCCAAATCTGAGCAACCATCCTTGGGCCTGAGATATTTTTGGACTCACACATTTCCATGTGCTGAAAATTGTGATTGGAGAGCTACAGACTCTCCAACACTTCCCTCTTCCTTGGCCAAGGAGCTCCTTGTAGAGATGAGGTGTGGACACCTACGAGTGCCATAATGGAGCTATTTGTTGCAGACACTCATTTTCAGACTCCTCCACCCTGGTCATTTTCTTGGAGGATTAATAAAACAACCTGCCTCACATGACAGCTCTTGCACACCAGCACACACATTCACACACACACACACATACACACACACACACACACACACACACACACAGCATGGTGCTGTCTTGTCAGCTTATCACCCTCCTCTGCCTGTCATTCTTTATCAGTTGAAGAGCCAAAGTTGGGAGAAGGTGAGAAGAGAAATTTCTTGTGCATATGCAACTGTCAAAAATCTAAATATAGGTCATATGAGTGACTAAAAATCCTCTCCACAAATTCCATCCTTTCCTCACATGTTTTCTCATATCCGCGTCTCTGATCTGCTCTTTGCTTTGCTTTACTTCCTTTTGCTTCTGTTTCCTTTCACGTTTCTACCTTTGTGACTATCCCTTCCTGGGAGGAATATGTAGAACTTTTTGAAGGGTCATGGGACTGTTCATAAATATTCGGATTTTTATTACTTCATGCACATGGAGGGGTTGACTCCAGCATGTTCCGGTGACATACTTTGGCCAATGAAATATAAGCAGAAGTTTAAAGAATGAGTGTGTTATTTGGCATAGAGCCAGGCACCATTCCGGCTGGTTGGCAGCTCCATCAGCTTGGGTCCCATTGTGAGGATGACTTAGAAGAGAGCCCTCAGACAATGAAGCACGTGTCCTACAAGTGAGAAGTCAATCTTTGAAGCCACTGAGATTTGGAGGATGTTACCACAGCACAAACTAGCCTCATCTAGTTTGAACATAGTATGAAGACTCTTTTCAAAACAAAAGAATTGGACATGTGGTTTGTGAATCAGGTGGGTGTGTATATACCTGAAACATGTCATCGTTTTTGTCTCCCAAGAAAATGATGGGGTGGAGTGATCCAGGAAGGTGGAGGATGGCTTCCTCCTTCCCCATCCAATCAGTGGAACTGCAGAGAGCTCCCAGCTGGACAATGACAGGGCAACAGAAACAAATTTTTTTTTTTTTTTTTTTTGCGGTACGCGGGCCTCTCACTGCTGTGGCCTCTCCCGTTGCAGAGCGCAGGCTCCGGACGCGCAGGCTCAGCGGCCATGGCTCACGGGCCCAGCTGCTCCGCGGAAGGTGGGATCCTCCCGGACCGGGCACGAACTCGCGCCCCCCCGCCTCGGCAGGCGGACCCTCAAACACTGCGCCACCAGGGAAGCCTGAAACAAATATTTTAAACTAGAACTATCCTTGTACCTTGGGCGCAGAATACCACAAGCGCTTTTCTTAATATAACTGGCTAAGAAGAAAATCATAGCCTTGTCTCCTGTGGTTTAACTCTCAGTCTGGTGTTTATGATAGATATTTGGGGTTACTACCCCAGGATGTAAAGGTAAGTTCATGTCTTGGTTTCCAAGTGTCTTGCAATTTTGTGCACTTCCCCAGCAGGTGTTCTGTGAAAGCAGAAAAAGAAGTAAGGGAATTCCAAACAGCTGCTTAATCGATGGTAAGCGCCAGCATTTCCACATCTTATCTCAGGTTGAAAGCAAGGATCAGCATACTTAATTTCGGCTTCAATTGGGCCTTTGTGATATGGGGGTCTTTTCCATTCTGCTCCCTTGGCTCCAATGTTATTGCCAGTAACCTTATTAAGTAAATACTTCAGCTCAGCTGGTTGAATGCATGGTCGGTTCCTATTTTAATTAGTTATTTCAAGGGTTTTTTCATAATCTGGATTTGAAAAGATTCCAGTGTGCCTCATTGATCCTACAGATTATATTCTAATGCATTTGGCCGTTTTTTTGCCAACATCCCTGTCAAGCTGTGGTTAAGCTTCACTGGTGGGCACTAATTGGGTGGAAGGTCAGTGTAAATTAGTTACTAGACTGAATTTGAGTCTTTTTTAAAGAAATGTATTTTAAATGCAAAAAGCAACTCAAACAATTCTCACAAAGTTCTGACAGAAGACTTCCAAGTGGACGTCCCGCTGAGCTGCTGTATTGAGTAGATAAAACTTATGTATATAATTAGCATTCCTATTTACATACAAACAGTGGATGGACCAACGCCGTTAAAAGTTATTTGCTCTCTTACAGAGATTAAATGTGCTCCTGAATCACATTCAGCCTAATCGGCTGTGTGACAGAACCTCTTTTCATTGGCCACCCTGAACGCTAATCTAACCTACGCTGAACTATAACAAATACTGAGTTAGTGTATTCCAAAGAAATAAAATGTTATTAAACACTGCTGGGTGTTTTTGAAATATTTGCTGAAAAAATTTTAAATCTCCTATTGCCCCATTTCATCCTAGGGGAGGGAGAGCAGAAATCTCAAATTAAGAAACTTTGTTGCCTATGGGATGGGTTGTTTGAAATAGAAATAGAAATTGAACTGTAGAAAATGTGGAAAATAATATTTCGTATGCACCTTTGGATATGGACTGAAATCCAGTCCTACAGTTATGATGCTATTGCCTAAGTCTGTGTGTCATCCACTTAGAACACAGTGTGAATGGTGTCGCATGGAACTGAGCAACCATGGCTGTAACAATATTGGAACGAGATATTCTGCTCGCCTGTGGCTACTGATACAAGAACATGTGTTGCTCTTCCCTTTTTATTTGACAAGAGTACACTCATCCTTCAAGACTTGGATCAAATATCACTTTTTTGAGACTTCCTGAGTTTCACTGTTTATGTTAGCCATGTTTCAGCAGGAAGGAAACAGGTGCATACTCAAATTGGGTAATTTGAGGAGGGTTCATAAAGGGGTTGTTTACAAAGGTATGGTCTGGGTATATGGAAGTTACAAGGGAAAGATGACAGGATGCCGGAGTTTGTAACATCAGGGCCCAAAAGGGCAGGGGAAGAGTGTCATCACTATAGGACCTGGTGACAGTAGCTGTACGGGGCTGACCACAAAACAGGAACTGAGACCTTCATACACAGCACACAGTGACTCCGTAGGAAGGAAGCCTGGTAGGCAAATTTCCCCAATTCCCTCTGTTTTCTACCTTCACTCTCTCTTCATAACCCTTATTAGCTGAACCCAGCTGGAAGTGAGAGGGCAAGGGAGACCGCTGATGCAGGCTATAGGCCAGTGTATTAGTTAATCTATTTCTGTGCAACGAAGCTCCAAAACTTAGTAGCTTAAATAGCAGACATTATCCTGCTTCTGTGGAGCAGGAACTGGGGAGAGGCTTAGCTGGATTCTGGCTCAGGGTTTCTTATGAGGCTAATTGAAGAAGCCGGTTGAGGTCGTAGTCATCTGAAGGCTGGAGAGCTTGCTTCCACGATTGTTCACTCACATGGCTGTTGGTTAGTGGTCTCAGTTCCACATCTTGTGCGCCTCTCTATAAGGTTACCCGAGTGTCCTGATGACGTGGCCACTTGCTCCTCCCAGAGCAGGTGGTTGAAGAGAGGGAGAGGACAGTGGAGAAGCTGTGATGTCTTTTAGACCTAGCTTTGAAAGTCATGTATCTCTTCTGACATAAATCAACCTTAATACAATGAGGGAGAGGGTCATGCAGAAACATAAGTACTAGGGGAAGGAGGTCACTGGGAGCTGTCTTGGAAGCTGGTGACCACAGGCAGCCCACCGAGAGGGTGCTGAAAGATTGAAAGCAGATATAGAGAGGCAAATAAAAGATATGCAGCACAGCCCCCAAGAAGCAATTATTTCTCTCTCCAATGATCACATCACAAGTTACCCACAATCTTAACCGCGGCACTAATTATATTGTTTTAAATTTTTTGTATGTGTGTCTATCTGGCTACTGGAACATTAACCACTTGAAAAGAAGGACTGTGTCTTATTCTTCCTTATGTCTTTGGGACCTAACACAGTGCCGGGCTCATGGTGGGTGCCCACAGGTGTTGAAAATTTTTAGTAAATGCAATCTACCAGCGGTCTCTTGATAGTCCAGTCAATGCTGATTGCTTCTGGCATCCTTGCACTCTCACCTGCCTCTCCGTCTTCCCCTTCCCTTTCCACCTTCCCTGCAGTTGCCCAGTGCTGCCAAAATACCTTTGCGTCAATTAGGAAACTGACCTAATATACTTATGCATAACATGAAATGTTAGTGACTGTTTAATCCTGGGGGTGTTTGCATATAATTTCCATACATTTGTATATATAAATTTCCAATTATGAAACGGAAAGGCGAGCCAGAATGTTAGCATTCCATTACTAGTAACCCCATGTCACTCCTTTAGTTCTCTGTTAACTACTTTGGCTCAAGTTCTACCCACTTTGGTGTTACTTATGTACTCCCCACTTGTACCTCAAGGACTTTTTTAATGTAAAACTCTCATGTGAAGGGGGGGGTTGCGGCCATCCCTGGGGTAGAAAGATGTTTCTTGGGCACATAGTCCAGCCCTTAAAAGCCCTGGGTGAGGCTTTAAGGGGACACCCTTGAAGACAAGGATCTGGTACATGACTTGGTGCGTGACTCCTTGTGAATATGGCCAGAACTGTCTCAGGGGCAACTATCGTAAGTTCCTGCTTACCGGCTGTGCTGACCTGTTTCTTTGATACCACTAATATTCCTGTCTAAGTTCTCCTCTGCAGAGGAGAAGCTGGGAAACATATTTCTCAGAATCTGCTCCCCTTGAATGCTCCTGGGGTAGAGCTTCCCAAAGAGAGGCAGACACGCGAGACTCAGGAGCAGTTGCAGGCAGGTGTAAGAGCCATGGCAACTTGCCAGAAGCTCAAAGTAGTTCTCACGCATCAGAAGCACTGGGTGGGAGGGCGGCTCGTTAAAGAGAGATTGCTGGGCTCTCCTCCTGCGGTAAGTGACTCAGGGGGTCCGGGCCTTGCCCTCCCCATTTTGCGTTTCTAATAATTTCCCAGGTGACATGGGTGCTGCTGGTCCCCACGCCACATCAGAGACGCCCAGCTTTCCAGAAATAACTGCCTCAACGTTTCCCTTCCCCTGAATTAAGACTCATCATACACGGAAGGGATAGCATGGCCCCTGTTTTCCTGAGCAAACTCGACCCACGCTCTGGACATGAGCAGGAAGGAGAGCTCTCCAGGTGTGCAGGTTAGAGCAGGAAATCAGGCCGGCCAGCTCATGCTTCCAGGACCCATGTGGCTTCAAGGTCAAAGCAAAGCCCATGCAGCCATGCTGGTCTTCACCTTTCCATGGGGAAGGAATCCTCTTGCACTTGGGCACTTTAGACTTTGCTCAGTGCC
Source organism: Pseudorca crassidens (assembly GCF_039906515.1). Taxonomy (NCBI): domain Eukaryota; kingdom Metazoa; phylum Chordata; class Mammalia; order Artiodactyla; family Delphinidae; genus Pseudorca; species Pseudorca crassidens. The sequence continues at coordinate 13,399,164 of NC_090313.1, forward strand.
ACTGCTCAGCTCTGTGGCACAGGCCAGGGCAGGACAAAACCTCCAACTAGAAGCCCTGGAAAGCAGCTTGGGGACTTGCCCTGAGTCACAGCCGATGGTGGGTCTGCCATGATGGTGGGGACACATCTGACTAGTACAGGCAGCATGACAGTCCGGGGGCCGTGGAGTGTGGGGAGGGCAATGCAAGCAGCTGTAGAAAACGAAGAGGAGCTGATTCGCTTCTTTTGAGTGGAGGTGCTGGGCTCATGGTGAGGTTAAGAGGCAAAGACTCAAGCCCATTGAGCCATGAGCATCTCAAGGACTTCTACTGCAAAACCGAGGGACTTAAGCATCTCATGGGGCGGGCTGCTGGCCTCTCACAGGACTCTTGGGCCAAATCTGGCAAAGATGATTTTCAGAAGAAACCCACGTTTGTATGTCCTCTTGCAGCTACCTGGGCCTTCATACATATTGTCTCAAGGAACCATCACTACCTCATTTGAACTGAAGGTGGCCTTTTCTGAAAGAGACAGACATATTTGACAGATAAACAACAGATTCAGAGCTAAGGAATGTGGGCAAGATCACAGAGTTGCTTAGTGGGAGAACCAGGGCTACCACCCCGCCCCCGACTCTGAATTCCAAATTCCACCCCAGGCCACGTCCAGCCCCAGCTGCAAAGCCTGGCTCCGGGATTGAGAGCAATGCAGGGAGGTGGTCTGTTTAGGAATTGCAAGGAGAGCCTCTTCTACTTCTGACCTTGGAAAAGGTGTGTCCCTCCTGCTGAACTACAGAGTTACAATTTTTTTTTGTAATATAAAAATTTAAAATAATTATAGATTCACAGGAAGTTGCCAACATAGGACACAGAGGTCCGGTGTCCCTTTCACCCAGTTTCCCCCAGTTGACAACATCTTATAAACCATAGGACAAGCTCAAAACCAGGACAGATGATCTTTCTATGGCACAGTTTCTCATGTAAAAGTCCTCTAAACCTTAACATACAAGCATTTAGGAATGCCAACAGCTGCTACCATTGTCATTATCAATTAATCTGGAGAGTGTCCTTAATATTCCAGAACAACAGATGACATGAGATGCCCCTGCTGGGGAAAAGCATTCCAGAGTCCCTCCTGCAGACCAGCCCCCGAGACTTGTATCAAGGTCTTCCCATCTCGCAACTGCCGTACGTCTCCTCTTTGTGAAAGACAGCTGAGCCTTTCAGAGACATTTGGCTAAAAGACAAATTCTGAGGTTAGTGGATAGAGCAAGTTTGGCAGACCTTTTCTGGAAATGTCTATGTCCAACCCAAGAGCACAGAGTTTGGAGCCAGTCAGATCTGAGTTGGAATCCACATACTCAATCACGCACCAAAATGGACATTTCTTCTAGTATCGTCTTAACGTGTTGAAGTTATAACTAATTTCTTACAGTTTAACTTTTTTACACACATCTGTTTTATTGGAAATTATAAATTCCTAAATCATGGTGCTTTGCACTTTTTTGCATCTGCCACTATGGTTTGATGATTAGATCTGAAACTACTGACAAGGTTGTTGAAACACAGGTAGGCTGGTTTCAAAACACTGAAATTCAATGACTATGCAAGGCATAACCTGCCAAGTTGTAGTTATGAAAGAAATTAAACTCACTGGTAAGCAGAACCAGGTGTGTCACCTTAGAAGTGGAACATGAATGTTAATTTGGAGTTTGGTAATCAGTGTTATATTGTCCATCTTGAAACCATTTACTGTAGGTTTGAATGCTAAGAACTCACACCATGATTACCTTAAAGAATCTCAGATGCTCCTCTCTTGGTGGGTTTCAGAGCCCTCTAAGAATTATCCTATATCCTTAAGATAAACATAGCTTTCACCGTTATTATGTGCTAGATGAAAGAATCAAAACAACCCTACCAACCTTGAAAAAATATGCTGGGTTATTTTTAAAAGGGAAAAAAAATGACCTAGTTCCAGAGCTCCAAATAAAGATAGAGATTGCTGAATACAAATGCTGTAGGTATTCGTTGAATGGATGTGAGCTATCCAGGGGAACCTTGTGTGTACGTAGGTTGCCTTCTTTGTTCACTTAATATTATATCACAAGAATGTCTTTATGTTACACGGTTGTGTGTGGAAACAACAGTGTTAGGTAGAAGGTAGATGTGCAATGAATAAATAGGTTATGGAAAATATATTGACATTAGCTACTTCCATCAAAACCAAGCTATTAACGTTTGAGTTTTGCGGTGACCTTCAGTCTTTCACACAGGGCTTTGGGATTCAAGTAGCAAAAAGAAAACATCTGGGAGTCTGCAGACAGAAACTGTAGGTACAGCTCTTCAATCACAATTAATGTCATATTACAAACAATTTCTTGACAGCGTTTATTGTAAACAGCTTCTGTGGCTATGACTGCCTTTTTTCCCTGTTCAGAGAGAATCTTCTCAACAGGGCTAGAGTCAGAGGTATGTGTCAGCCTAGGGCTGCATGCTGTTGTGTTTGTGCTGGGTTTGTTTGTTTTTTGCTGTTGGTAATTACTTGACAGTCTCAACCAACAATATAATTCCCAACATAAAAAACACGGAACATCGTGGGTGCCTGATCTGAAGGCGTAGCAGGACTGGTTGTAGGGTAGCAGCTGGGGTGATGTGAAGATGTGAAGACAACGACCCCGTTGTGCTTGTCACTGCTGAGCTGTACTGCACGAGAAGCAAAGCCCAGTTTCATTTTCCTGACCCTCGGCAAAGAATTATGCTATCTTTTCGGAGGCATCAGAGAATAACATAAAATGGACTCCAATTTCCTTCGGACTTGGATCAATTTGCTTCCGTATAGCCAGCCCTTGAACCCTTGAAGCAGAAGCATGAAGAGCTTGCTATTCTTTTAGTCAGTGTGGTCTAACCACGTGGTGCCCCAGACGTTCTCTCCAAATATTTTTCAAAATGTCTGTCAGTGGCACCTGGTGTAGAGTTACCGTGTGTCTTGCATGCGTTAAGGTGGTCACCAGCTGCGTCTTGCTGATGACCCTGGGTGTTTGCTTCCCAATGATGATCAGAAAAGACTGAAAGGAACCAAATATGCTGGTGTATAATTTGGCATCTTTTGGGGACCTTCCTTCTTTTTGTGGGATCATCTGTGGAGCTTTCAGTGAACTGAGATTCACCTTTCACCATTTGTTTGTTACACATTCATGTCACAACATCTGGAAGAATTGAGTCTCTTATACCTCTTTTTTTTTTTGCGGTACGCGGGCTTCTCACTGTTGTGGCCTCTCCCCTTGCAGAGCACAGGCTCCGGACGCGCAGGCTCAGCGGCCATGGCTCACGGGCCCAGCTGCTCCGCGGCACGTGGGATCTTCCCGGACCGGGGCACGAACCCGTGTCCCCTGCATCGGCAGGCGGACTCTCAACCACTGTGCCACCAGGGAAGCCCTCTTATACCTCTTTCATTGTACTCCAAAGATTCCGAGAACAAAGCCGCCCCTTTAGGTTCTGGACTGTGAACACGGGCCCCTAGTTCCCTCCGGGCATCAACAAGAAATTACCATGTAAAGATCGTATGACATCAAGTGCGGTGGCTCGGTGGGCTTCGTGGCATCGAGGGACATTTAGAGTTTTGTTTTACTTGACCGCCTTTTGCTTTTCAGCTTGTGTGTTATTGGAAATTTACACATAGGCCATTTGAGGACTAGGGATCTAGAAAAATGGTCACCAGATCACACATCTCTTTGAGGGACTGCTGGCCTCCAGGTTGCCGGATTCATTGGCTCAGGCTTTCCCCTGGAGCCACGTGCATAGAGTCCCAGCCAACGCAGAACACCGTGGGTGCCTGATCTGAAGGTGGGTTCCTCTGGGGCCCTACCTGTTCTGCCAGGTGAATCCCATCTGGGTCTGAGGCCAATTCAACAATGTTACACCATTTGGGTTATAATACAGGCTTTACTGGGGAAGTGAAAAACTAACAGACGCCGGGAGCATTGAGAGAAGAGAAGGGCTCTACCCCTGATTTTCTCATTGTCCCAGAAAGTTGTGCTGGGCCAGGGCACTGATAGACCCTCAGTGTGGGTCTCCACCCGAGTGGCTGGACCCCACCTCTCTGCAGGACTCTTTCTTTACAGCACAGGTGAGAGAGTACCCAGGCCAGTGGGGAATACACAGCTTGCTTGGTAGCAGGTAATCTAGGGTTGGGCAGCCAACTATAGGTAGAAATCGTCTGGGAATATTAGCCGTCCAGCACTTAGAGACCTCCCTCGGGGCCTATAGGACGTTATGTACCTTCCTTCTAGAGGCAGAAATTTACTGGTCCCACTGGAAGCAGCCCCTTCTGCTGATTCCAGCTGACTCGTAGTCCAAGCCATCCAGAGAGGGCTCCTAGGGTGATATTCAGACAGTTTTGCTCGTTCACCCACCAAGCCAAACAGCCATTCTTTAACAACTAAGCTTAGAAGAGGAAGACAGGAATGACTTGTGGACCCAGTTCATTTTGTCTGTTTAGTTTTATGCCATTTTGTCCATAAATTGATCAGAAAAGGGACAATGAAGGGGAAAAAATGGTCACGCACCCTAAGTAGACTTGTGATTGCTTGGAACACTAGGTCATAATTTTAGGTCACTGGTTCTGCAAACATTCACTGAGAAACTACCATGTATCTGACTCTGCTCGGTGATGTGGACACATGGTCCCTGATCTTAAGGGCTCACAGGCTGGTGTACACCATAAGATGTAATCAGTGTTCATGACTAATGATGGGTGATGCTAAACTCTATGGGTTGCATCTTGGGGCAAGAGTGGTAGAAAGAGAAAGAGTCATATTGTATTAGGTGCAATTATTTCCTCTTCAGGGTGTAGCTTGGAAACTGCCTGTGTTCATGTAATGGGAAAATCTACAAGCTGTTAATAGCCACAGGCAGTGGTGTGCTGGGGCTCGCCTGCACCAGCCCAGGAGAGCCAGTTGTTAAATTTTTAGGTATTTTGAGAGCTGGTTGTTAAACACAGCCGTTATAAAAAATTAAGTGATACAAACTTACAATTAGATGCATTATACCAAAACAAAGACAATAATACTTAAAATCCATCACTGCCTAAATATTTTAGTACATTTAGCCTATGCTCTTGGGTTATCTACATCTATGGCCTCTGAATGGTGGAAATACTACGTAATGGTGCACTACTGGACGTTTCTCCCCAAATCTGCATTCAGTGATGACACATCGGTAGCTTGAAACTGGTCCTTGTGCAGCATTTACACCATGGAAATCAGTAGACATGGTAAATTGGAGCTTGATTTACTGCCGAAGCTGGAACATGTTCAGTTAATGAATATAATTAATACAAGGGTGAGAAATAGTTTAACAGAAAATCACGTATCAGATTTCATGACAGCACATTCGATGGGAGAAGAATTAGTGGATTGGGAAGCAACTCCATTTATCAGTCATGGTTTAATTGTAATTAGAGGTTGGCCCCAGATGCAAGGGTTTGGCAAAAATCAATGAATGCATTCCATGAGAATCAACTGGCTAACAATTTACAACCAAGGGTATTATTATTTGTAAATTAAATGCTACATATCAATTGTTAAAATCTATAATAAACATGTATGTACACGTTTTTCTTTTGAAGAGCCAGTTTGCTGTACATGTATTTACTCTGTATTTGCTATAACACCACTGACTATGAACCTAAACTATCAGTGAGAGTGGTAGCAGATGAGGCCATGCTAATAAAGTTGGGTTCCTCTGACTGGATGAGAGGAGACAGTCACAGAAAGACCCACACCTTGTTCTGATCTCCAGATCGTTCCTCTTCAGCCACTTTCCAGAGCTCCTTCTGCCCACAGCTCAGGGTAAAAGCTTTTCTTTTCATTGTGACAACAAGGTGGGATCAAAGCCCTTTCTTTGCAGTGTGAATGACTGTGAAAATCTTTTGAGGTCTTCATTTCTCATACGGATGCTCTTCTAGAAGTCTGCTAGGGCTGCCCTAACAAAGTGCTCCAAAGCTGGGTGATTTAAGCAACAGAAATCTATTGTCTCACAGTTCTGGAGGTTAGAAGTCAGCAGTCAAGGTGAGACAATAAACCCTGTTCCATAATTGTTGGTTTCCGTTCATGTTCTCCCTTGGATGTGACTTTTTTTTTTTTTTTTTTTTTTTGCGGTACGCTGGCCTCTCACCGCCGTGGCCTCTCCCGCTGCGGAGCACAGGCTCCGGACGCACAGGCTCAGCGGTCATGGCTCACGGGCCCAGCCGCTCCGCGGCACGTGGGATCTTCCCGGACCAGGGCACGAACCCGTGTCCCCTGCAGCGGCAGGCGGACTCTCAACAACTGCGCCACCAGGGGAGCCGTGGTAAGTGTTTTTTTGTTGTTTTTTTTTTTTGCGGTACGCGGGCCTCTCACTGTTGCAGCCTCTCCCGTTGCGGAGCACAGGCTCCGCACGGCCGTAGTAAGTGTTTTTTGTTTTTTGGTTTTTTTGGCGGTACGTGGGCCTCTAACCGTTGTGGCCTCTCCCATTGCGAAGCACAGGCTCCGGACGTGCAGGCTCAGCGGCCATGGCTCACGGGCCCAGCCGCTGCACGGCATGTGGGATCTTCCCGGACCGGGGCACGAACCTGTGTCCCCTGCATCGGCAGGCGGACTCCCAACCACTGCGCCACCAGGGAAGCCCCTCCCTTGGATGATGCATGTTTCTTGAAAGCCGGGCTGTGGGCTTTACTTCCGCATTCCCAGCACCTGTAACTTTATTTTTAAAAAGGTTCATTTAGTTAGAATTTTCCACTGTTTACCCCCTTCCCTTCCTTCCACCATACCTCTCTCCCTCTCCTCAAAAGATGTCAAAGGACTTCTAGGTCTTACCAGTGACACCTTCTCGACGTTTTTCTTCCCTGTGTCCTCCTCTCCTTCCTGTGATTTGCCTTCATGTCTTCTTGTTGGGCCCAAACCATCAGAGTGGGCGCTTAACCCACCACTGTCCCGGGCCTCTCTCCAATCCAATCAGACTGCTGGACTCATCTTTTAAAAACACTATGATTGTTTTCTCCCTAGTTTAAAACCGTTCAAAACCTACTCATTTCCTTCAAGTTACTCTCCAGACTCCTTAGAATGGAGTATTCCGCTCTCTGTGGCCTGGCCCCAGCTTCCCTAAACCCCATCTCCTGAGCTTGCTTCTGTGTATTTTATGCTGCAGCCTCAGAGCTGGGGAATTGTTCCAAGTTACGGTACTGTATTCTGATGGCTTCGGAGTATACTATTGGTCTTCCTGGAATGTCCTTCCTTTCCTCCTTCTGGAAAACTCCATTTCATCCAATGAGACCAGGTATGAATTTCCACTTCTGTGAAGTCTCAGATCCACCCAAGCAGAGGTGATCGTGCCCTTCTTTGGAGACCAAATGAATTGAGAACTTTCTTCTGGGACAGCATTTATGGGAACTGCAATCGTTTGTTTGTGTGTTTGTCTCCTCAACTAGATTGAGTGGTCCAGCTCCGTTCACTGGCAAGTTAATTGTTTCATATGATGCCCAGGGACTATAGGTCTGGAATAAATGCTGAATGAATGTGAGCCTGCCAATTTATTAAAAAATAAGACTGGGAAACTTTATGGTCCAGATGCGTCATAAACTCACTAGTTACCACTGAGTGAGGGGTTAGGTATCATGTGTTTATTTCTCCCTCTTTACAGATGAGCAAACTGAGGCATAGATGAGTTTAAATGCCAAATAATTCATACCGAAGGCTTATGATGTAGTTATTGAACTCATATCCGTTCGACTCCAAGCCTGTGTTCTGAATCACTCCCCCCAACGCTGAAATATCTAAAGATAAAAACAGTATTGGGAGTAAAAGATTTTTTAGGGCTAAAAGCTATCACAACATAAGCATTTACTTCATTCATTTATCCCTTAGGGCTTAATCTGTAATATCAACAAAATGTATTCCTTTAAAAAAATACTTGTCTGGAAAAGCCAACATTTAACAAAATCAGAAGGAAAGTAAATGTTCTTCAGAAGCTTTCATCAAAGGCACAAATGGACCGCCTCTAGCAACTGCGTCTCCCATCCTCAGCAGAGATTGAGGGGTCCCCATGTGGACTGGGTTTGCCCTGCCTCAGTTGACTGGGGCAAAAGGGACTGTCAAGGTTTGGGTTTTCATTTTCTATCATGAGAGGAGTCAAAAGAATTCCTAAGAGTCACGACAAGCCCAATGTCATCAGCTTACGCTCCTGGTCTCCATAGCACCTCTGGGAGGAGGGCAAATCCCCATTACACAGACTAGAAAACCGAGGCTCAGAAAAGTTACGTGAGGCTACGCGCCTGTCCTCCACTATTTTGGCATCTTCTTCAACTCTCATCCGTATGAAAGCATTTTCTTTCAAGACAGATTCCCAGAGTCTGGGGGCCAAATAGAAGAGGAGCTAGTCCCTTTGCTTTAGAAGGGAAACGTGCCCGATTTATTTTTGGTTTGACATTCGACTGCTTGCCGTTTCCTCTGGACTGGCTTTTTTGCAGCCGGGGCCCGGCATTGAGCGCGCGGGTCTGTGGATGTGCCTTCAGAGTGACCCAGAGGAAGGACATCTTGCTGTTGACATTTCCTGTCTCGGTTTCCTTCCCTGCTTCCTTATGATTAATGGTCAACCCTCTTCCCACCTGCATTTTTGCCTTCTAGCCAGAGATGCACCATCCGACAGGAACTGTTTTCCTGCCGTTTTGTAACTAAAAATAACAATAATAAAAGTCTTCAATTAATCTCCCGCCTCCCCAGCCAGCTCCGCCATGGTTCTCTGGTTTGTGCTCACGTGTCAAGTGTGTGCAAGCGGCCGGCCAGCTGAAGAACCTCTGGAAGCTGCCAAGGAAGCTGAGGCTGCAGGATCCTGAGTTGGAGATGAGCTCATAGCCCAGGGTCAGCAGACAGCACCCGAGGGCTGTTTTACTTCTTAAAACATCTTCTCTTTCTTGAAGACTTACTGTGTGCCAAGCACTGCGCTAAGCACATCATAAGCATCGTGTCACTTAATCCCCATAGGTCAACCCAGGGGTCATGTCGTCTGCATTTTAAAGATTCTAACCTGAAGCTCAGAGAGGTTAAGTCACCTGCCCAAAGTACACAGCTACCAGAGGCAGGATATAAACCTTGGGTTATCTTCGTTCCTTTTTATGAGCCTTTGATTTGGTTTTTAATTTTACAATTATTATTAAAATTGTAAACACTCGTTTAACAATTGTTGTTTGCTTTCAAAATGCACTGAGAGATGTCAGGCCTAGGGAAAAAGAAACATAAGTAAGATACAATTCCTGCATCCGAGGAGTCTTCAGTTAAGTGGTACAGGTCTGCTGCCTCTCATTTCTTATACTGAAGAAACAGGAGGGGCTGTTTGAAATGAAGCCACATTTACCCCCGTCCATCTCCGGATGCCAGATTTACCTTCTCTTTTTGACCCATCAGCAGGTATTATATATGTTTGGGCAGAGAAGTTTTTTCTCCAAACATTTAAAAATGTATATATAATTCAGGTCTCAAATCAATGACTGCTTCACTTCTACTGGGTTTTCAAAAAGCAGCAGCTGGGTTCAGGAGACCGTTTGTAATCAACAGCATCTTCGTTACACTGAGAACAGAACAATGCCAGGCCACCCCTTCTGCGTGTCAGTAGGTGGCAGTCTGGCTTTGCATGTGCCATGTGCCCGGGATCAAATGGGATTCAGAAATTCATGTGCTGTGGAAATTCCCATCACCAGCCTTTTCAGATCTTTCTGAATCTAAAAGCAATGACTTCTCCATATCTGAAAACATTGATGACAGCCATTTTGAGAAACTTCTAGTTTGTCTTAACTGAGCTTTGGGAAGAATCTCATTAGGACTCAGATCCAGAGCCATCTGATGTGTGGTCCAACCCCACCTCGTCTGTAGATACAGTGCTTGCTGGATACAGTCTCAGATCCACCCCACCTGGACCAGATCCCCGAAACAGGCTTCTGGTTCTTACCTGAATGGCAGCCTTTTTCTATCTCTTACTCGTATCAGAGAATTCAGATAGCTATGTTCTGCTCCAGTAGTTTTCAATCTCCCTAAGACAGCATCAGCTGTGATTAAATGATCACAAAACTCTGATACAACCACCTCAATGGAGACACAAATAGTGTGGTGTTTGTGATAAAGACGGCTGACGAGTTGACCTGTGAGTTATCTATGAAAAATGTGTTTGCTAAGAAAGCAACCCCTAAAGATGAAATTATGGGAATCCTGTTGAATTAAAGGGAACTAAAAATCATATATACAATTATAGACTGCATGAATTGCACTGTTGTCTGAATCAAGCGATATCATAGAACATTCTATTAAGTGAGTCAGGTTCTGTAGGATCTCTTTGGAAAGTCCAAGGTAGTGGTAATCTCGAGTTGCTCTACTTACTAGAAAGGATAAGCTAGCGTTTCTTTTGACATTTATACCGTATTCTAGAGTTTTAACTTGCAGTATCCCAATATTTTTAATTAGTAGGTTAACTAAAGTAGTTTTACTCCGTTTGGAGATCTAACTAATTGGGTTAGTTAGTTTTCTAAATGAGTTTTACCCTATTTGTGAGTTTCATATAGAAGTGAGGAATTGATATAATTATCCAATGACTTTCCTCATCACAAGACATTGGGTCCATTTCCTCTTCTTTCCTTTCAGGATGCCACTCGTTGGTGAGTGCCAAATAAGACTCTTTAGGAAGCCTCAGGAGCTCTTTAAACAAGCCACTGGAAGCCACTCTTCATTTTTTGCTTTCAGGGATGAGTGCCTACATCCTAAAATTAAACTCGAACTGGGAGGAGTCTGTCCCATCGACTGGTGTGAGAAGAGTTTCTGGAGGGCATCTACCCAGAAGTCCCTCCTCCATGATGCCAAGCGTTTGAAATTCGGCCTTTGGAGATGCACCGGACATACTCTCAGTCTTTACAGTTTCATTCCTATCATGCAAATATTTCTGTGGACTGCAAATTAAAGTCTTAAGGCAGTTACCACTCACTTTCCAGAGGAGAAAGCCACCCAGGGGCTCCATCAGGAATGTGCCCTGCAGACAGTTTCAGAGAGGAGGAGAGCCAGAAGGGGTGAAGGAAAAGAGAGAGGAAATAATGATAATCCAGGACCTCCCAAGCCCCCCAGTGTCTCTGAGACCTGGCCCTCTCCTGGGACCCTGCCCACCTCTCTACCCTCACCTCCCTTGATGCTCCCCGTGGCCTTTTGGTTTTTCTGAAACACATCATCCTCTTTCCTGCCTTAGGGCATCTACAGTAGCTACTCCTGGAATCTTCTTCCCCAAGACCGTCTCATCACTGGTTGACCTTGTCATGAGTGTCTCAGGTCGAGTTTCACTGCCTCTGAAAGGCCTTCCTTGATCACCAGCGTCAAGCCTTCCCTGTCTACCTCAATCACTCTGTTGTTTCATCCTGGGTTATTTTCTTTCTAGCACTTACACTCTCTGAAATGATTTTGTTTGCTTACTGGATTACTTGTTTATCTCCTGTCTTCCCTCACTAAACTTGGTTTTATGATGAGGTTTCTGTGTTTTATTATGAGACCTTGTCTAAGGCTGGTTCCCCTCATTCCCATCCTCTTGGAAATTTCCTAGCATTGATTAGGCACTCAGTACGTGTTTATTTATTAAGTAAATACATTAAAAAAAAGAATAAAAAGTAAACTTTGTTACTTCAAGACATAGCCTCATCTGTTGGAATCAGTAATGTGAGACTGTCCAGCTGAGCTAGCCCACCACAATGTCATGTACACTGAGACTCCTAGGTCTGAGATAAAGGACAGTGTATCATTCACGGTGACAGCAGTGGCCGGAGCATCAGCATTTGCTGTAGTTTCCCAAACCTTCCCCAGGAGTACCTAAAGAGGGCAAGGTAGCATCTGCACGTGCAGTGGGGTATGTTACAGGAGAGGACTCCCGAACCTAGGGAACCCAAATCTTTTATAATGGGCTATGAGCCAGCCTGACCATTGTCTGGGGGGATACATTACCTTTATTATACTGGACAGTGAACAAAACTGCCCTTTGCTCCAGAGGGAAACACTATTTCTATATTTGAGCATATTTTCTAAGGTTTTTTGATTGTACATAGACCTCTTTGAAAAGACAGCCCAGAAGAAAGGCAGTCAGTGCCTCTGCTCAGGAGCTGTGCAGAAACGTGGGAGACCCACGGGGAACTGTCTCCTTACAAAGCGCATCTTCCTGGTCAATGTTTCACTAGTCATCCCTTTATCCCATCCCCCCACTCCCGTCCTGAGAAAAAGTCAAATAATATTTGTTGAATGGAGCACTTAATTCATCCTATCTCACACACTCCTTTCTTGAGAGATTCAGCCCACTCTTACTGAGAAATGGCTATGTGCTTAGCCCTGTTTCTGGAACTGTGGAGCTTTTATTCTCAAACTGGGGTACCCATCTGTCAGTGGGTTTCTGGTGGAGTACCAAAGGGCAAACGAAGCATGGAATAAAAATAGAATGCATTTCATGGATTATAATTTTTACTAGAAAAAATAAAGTCTCATTAGCTGTCTATTAAAATAAACACAGATATGTTATACAGTGGAGTACAACACTCTCAAGGGTTTTAAAGATAAAGCAAAGATTTCTTTGTGCAGCACTGCTACCTCTCCCCTGCCCCAGAGCACAGATGACCTTTTCTCTGCCACTTTAGTGGAAAATTTTAAAAGCTATTTTATAAAACAGCATATTGCAAACAATGGACCAGGATCTGTTAATGGATTGTGAAACTGATCAAATGAGTCTTGACCAACAAGTAATAATAATAATAAATATAATAGAATGGATAATATGAGAGGGCATCATAAATAAATATCCTGATATAAATATTTAAATATTTATATCAGGATATATGTGTGTGTGTTTGTGTAGTTGAACTGAATTGCAATGTTTAATGTATTTCTCACTATAGGTTTCAGTTACAAAAGTTTAAAAGCTACTACTGTAGAGGATATTATAAAGCATGGAATTTTTTCTTTTTTTTCCTCATAAACATCTTAAAATCCATTAGGAGATGAGATATAAGAACAAAACTAGTGCTAAATGATGATGGAGGCCTGGGAAGCAGGCTCTCAAATTTGCAGATGACAAAGTTGAAAAGAATAGCAAACATGATGGACAATAGAATAAAAATTTCAAATAATCTTGAAGGATTAAATTAGAGAGGCATGGATGGAAATGTAAGTAATCAATATGAAGTTCAGATTTTATATGAAAAAATAATTCCATCAGATTAGGAGAACCGCTCTTTCCAGATGAAGGTAGATTATGCCTCGTCTATATTCACTGAGTATTTTGTCACATGGGCAGATCTCTCTTCGGTTTTGGGAGTGGGGTTCATTTGGAGAGAGGCAGTTAGAAAGTTGGTAGAGGGCATCTGGAAGAAGCCCTGTAATGTGGGCTCTTACTTGGACAAGAGAACACTTCGGAAATAACATTTATGGATCATATATTCTCTTTCAGGCAGCTTACACAACTGTCTATATATTTGGAAGGTATCAGCTGAAAAGAGCGGTGTTGAGACTGCAAGGCTTCAGACTGCTGCCACAGCTGATAAGAGCTGCCGCTAATTGAGTGCCTACAGGGCACCAGACATTGTAACAGACGCATTACAGCATCTTTTTCCACAATGTAACAACCAACCCCATTTATCAAGCCCTGACTATGTGTCAGACACAGTACAAAGCCTTTTACTTGGAATATTTTATTTAATCCTCCCAACTATCCTTTGAGGAAGGTACTGATTTCACTCCCATTTGCAAATGAGGAAAGTGGGCCTCATAGAGGGATTCACTTGCCTGGTATTACACAGTCATTAAGTGCGAGGAGGAGCTCTTTAGCCATTAAAACTGCCTCAAAATGGGGTGGGATGGGCTTCCCTGGTGGCGCAGTGGTTGAGAGTCCACCTGCCGATGCAGGGGACACGGGTTTGTGCCCCGGTCCGGGAAGATCCCACATGCCGCAGAGCGACTGGGCCCGTGAGCCATGGCCGCTGAGCCTGCGCTCCGCAACGGGAGAGGCCACAACAGTGAGAGGCCCGCGTACCGCAAAAAAAAAAAAAAAAGGGGGTGGGTTATGGCTCGAAGAAATGAGGTCATTGCCCTTGGAACTAATCAGGTAGGAAGCGCCTCCTGTTGACCGGGGATCTTTCACTGAAAGTTGAAGCTCTGATGTAGGAAGGTGACTTCAGGCAGTTGTTCAAAGGAAGATTGAAAGAGATGGGATTTCTCCTGGTCCTTGAAGGGAGAGTAAGAAGATGACGGAGAAGAACAGAGGTGGACCTTTGAAGAAGGAAACTTCACAGGAACACAGGTCTGTGCAGGGTGAGTTGTACCTGAGGGAGAATGAGGACAGCTGTCTGGCTAGTTTGCATCTCCACCCACCCCTTCTTTCCCTGGTTTCCTTTTGTGTTGATCCCTTGACTCCAGCAGTCCACCTGAACCCTCACTGTCTAGCTCTGCTCCGGGCTGCAGTCCTGAGCTTGCTAATGGCAATTCTGCATCTCATCTCTTGGGCAGTTTTCTATTGTCTCCAACTAAACCCTACCCCAGGTGGGGATGCAGAGGTGAAATTTAGGCACCTACTCAAAATTCTAATATTATCTTTTCATCTCGTAGTTTCCGGTCCATCCCACCCCTCCAAGGCCTGGCGCTTCTGAAAGATCTTGGCTTCAGTGATTGCACTTCTGATTTGATCAGGCCTCCCAGGTAAGAGCTTGGGTAAGTCCCTTTAGGAATCCCTTTTATGCTGGGGTCCACCTGGAGCCTTCAGAGCTTCGTGGTGAACGTTTGACTTATCTTGCAGTTTTCTCTCTCACTTGGTATGTTAATTTTCTATTGCTGCCTAACAACTTACTGCCAATTTAGAGACTTAAAACACCCCCCATTTATGAGCTCACGGTTCTGGAGGTCAGAAGTCTGGGTGGGCTTAGCTGGGTTCTCAGCTTAGGGTCTCACAAGACCAGAATCAAGACGTTGGCTGGGCTGAGTTTCTATCTGGAGACTCTGGGAAGGAATCTGTTTCTAGGCTCATTCGAGCTGATGGTAGAATTCAGTTCCTTAGTGTTGTAGGATGGAGGTCCCTATTTCCTTGCTGGTTGCCAGTAGTAAGTACCTCTTAGAGGCCACCCACATTCCTTGCTGTTTGACCCTCTCCGTCTTCAAAGGGATTCCCTTACTTTTGTGTTTGGAATCTTTCTGACTTCTCTTCTGCTGTCAGCTGGAGAAAACTCCTGCACCTGTTAAAGGCACCTGTGATTAGATTAGGTCCACCCAAGTAATGTCTCCTTTGATTAACTCAAAGCCAACTGAAAAATCCCTTTAAGTATAACCTTAATCATAATCACAAAGGAGGTACCTCGTCATATCACAAATTCCACCCACACTCACTGGGGAAGGGATTATATCGTGTTGGCCAAAAAGTTCGTTCAGGTTTTTCCATAACATTTTACAAAGGTGAAAGTCATGGGGGTCATCCCAGGATTTTACCTAGCACACTAAGCAAGGACACCACTATGCCTTCTCATCTCTCTGCCTGAATATTGGTGAGCCTAGAAGAGTACAGGTACCTAACCTACTTCCCCCTTTATCATTCTCTGTAATATTGTTGCCAAAATCTTGGCTCTCTGTGCACCAATGCCAAACAGAAATAGGGAGACAGAGTTATGGAGGAGAAAGAAAGAGCGGCTTTATTTCTTTGCCAGGTGAAGAGGGAACACAGTAGGCTAGCGTCTCAAGAAGTGTGTCCCCCTCCTGGGGAATAGGGAAAGGGTATATAGTCAGGACTCATGTAACAGTGTTGCATTCTTCTTTCTTCTGCAAAGTTTCAAAAGGGTGGGGTTGCTGACAAGATTAGGGTGTGTGCAGGGTCTCAGGTGGTGCTTAGTAATGGCTTCTATCCCGGTGCATTCAGGCTGTTATAACAAAATGCCACAGACTGGGTGGCTTATAAACAACGGTTGGCTCTGGAGGCTGGAAGTCAGAGATCAGGGTGTCAGCATGGTCTGGTGAGGGCCCTCTCCCGGGTCGCAGTTCTTCATGGACAGAACTTCACGTTCTGTGCTCACATGGCAGGAGGGACCTGGGAGCACTGTGGGGTCTCTTTTATAAAAGCATTAATCCCATTCATGAGGGCTCCACACTCACGTCCTAATCACCTTCCAGAGGCCCCACCTACCAGAACCATCACCCTTGGGTTAGGTTTCAACATATGAATTTGGGGTGGGGGGACACAAACATTTAGACCATAGCAGCTTCGGACAGTTGAGGGTTTAGTTCTCTGTCTCTGTGATGGTCTGTGCTTCCAGCTACCACAAACCGATGGCTGGTCTTGAGCATTTTCTTTGAACTTGAACACACTGGGGGCCTGCGCCTTGAAGGCTGCAGGTAAAAATGACAACAGATACGTGGTCCTTAGAACGGTTGGAGGTGGAAGAGTAAGCCCTGTGTCCTCAGAGGAGCACGGGGCCGAGTCAGGCGCAGCTCCTGGGCGTTGACTCACTGTCCTGTGAGCCTGGACTGCTGTGTCAGGAGCACGTGCTAAGTCATGGTCACATCCCAGTCACTGAAGGCTTCTGCTGACCCCCATCTGCCTCAGACTATTTTAGGACCTAGTCCTTCTGTCAGGAATTCCTTCTACTTAAACAATCACTTTTTTCCCCCTTTCTCTCCCTTTTCAAGTCATCTGGTGCTATGCAATGAAGCCCTGACGTGGCAAATTTGAGATAAGTTTATTCACGTTTCTGTTATGTGATTCAGTAATAACCTTATATCTAGGGCTTTGGGGCTTTTATTTCTTCCCTCTTCAGGCTAACATGGGCTTGGCAGAAGTGGGGAATGAACAGGCAGTTTTGTATATACAGGTGCTTCTTATATTTTGATGCTCACATACTACCTGGGGATACTGTGAAAAATGCAAATTCTGATCTAGTAGGTCTGAGTTGGGACCCGAGTTTTCCTAGTTCTAAAAAGCTCCAAGGTGACGCTCGTGCTACTGGTCCGGAGCCCACAGGTCGTGGATTTTAGCGTGCCTGACGGAACATTAGAATCACCTGGGGGGATGAAACCAAAACAATGCTCAGGCTCCATCCCAGGTCAGGTAACTCAGAATTTATGGGAGTGGGAACCAGACATGGGCTTTTTTGGGTAATATTCTTCAGATGACCTTATTTTGTACCCAGAGTTGACAACCCCTGGATTAGGATTAGTAGCAAAAAACGTTAAATTCAGTGGCAGATGGTCAAACTTTTATCCCAATGATACTACTTCCTTAGCACATAATTACTCAAAAGATGCACTTAATTACTCTAGTTACAGCCTGTAATAGTCACTATATTTGTCCCCACTCATCCAGTATTGTTTTAGCCATTTTACAAAACTATCTGATAACTCTCCGTTCCATGTAAGATAGATGCTCAAATGGCATTAGAAACCCTCCATATTTTAGCCATCCAGGCCACTTCCTACCACACATCAATTTTGGCCACATCTCATCCCTGGATACACTATGGGCTTTCTAAGGCATCTGCCTCTGCTTAAGGTATTCCCTCTGCTTTGAAATCTCCATCTATTTACTCTCTTATGACTCCTCATACTATACAGCCATCCTTCAAGGCCAACTTCAAATGTCAGTTCTTCTAAGAAACCTTCCTGACTCCCTCTTCAGTCAGTATAAATCTATGTCTTAGGGCACTTTCACTGTCTCTTGTGGAATTTATTCGTCTGCTTTGTGTTATTTTTGTATATATCTTTTTCCTTCTCCAGTTTGTGAACTCCTGGAGGGCAGAGACCATGTGCTTTCACTTAGGGGAACTCCATACAGGTTCACTGAAATTAGAAACATGACCTCTGAGGGCTAGGCTGAGAATAGTATCTGCAAGAGGTAAATTATGGCCAGTGCTTTGGAAGCAGAAGCCATTTTAATTATAACCAGACTTGGTGGGTCCAGCATGGAATAACTCAGTTGAAGTGACTTCAGAATGTTCCAGACCATGCAAGACAACTCTGGTTTAGAGGCAGGCTATGTCCATCTGACACTGAGAACTTGAGGAGCTTGGGTTTGCCTTCACTGTGGAAGGTCCACCTGGTATCTCAATTTGGGAATTCTTCAACTAGGAAGGACTCGGGATGGGGTGGCAGTTCTCGAGGATGCTCTGTGTTGGAGGAAAGGCAGAGGAGCTAATGCATATTGATTCCCAATCAGTTATTAGGCTGAACGTTTCATCTATACAATGACCCTGTGAGTTGGGTATTATTATTCCTGTTTTAAAGGTAAAAAAAGTGAAGTTCAGTGGATTAGTTACTTGCCCGAGGCCACACTGCTGACACTCCACACAAGCAGTTTGCACCAAACTCTGATTCCAAAACTAATTGTACTTGTAGAGTAGATAATCTACACCTGGTTGCCTTCCAGTCTCTAGCTGAGATTTCCTTTTCGTGAAGATAAAGGATGACCTAGACTGTTTGCTCCTGCACCTTCTAGTTCCCCCGGACTGGGTGAGTCTCCTTGGAAGCCCTCTTCATCCTCTGGTTCATTCTAGACCGTCAGCTCAGTGAGGGCAGGTATAGAGTACCTCGCTGTTGTATTTTGCCCTCCAGCTGGAATCAGAATAGAGGGAGTTAAGAGCACAGGCTTTGTTAACTGGCCCTTGTTGGAGTTCTTGATTCCACTCACTAGCTTGGTGATCTTGGCAAGTTACCTAAACTCCCGGAGCCTGGCTTCTTTGTTATAGGTTGTGGTGAACATGACGTAGAGGAAGGTGCTTAGCTTAGTACTTGACACATAAGCGATATTCATTAAAGTTGAGATGGACCAAAATTGCCAATTAGCCAATTGCAGGTATGACTCTAGACTTAAATCCATAAACATATTTTGTACTTCTCTAGAATTCAACCTAACTTAATGTTAGGTTGGTTTGGGTTGTGGGTCCCATTCTTCTGGGATGAGTAGAAATGCTCAATTTGAGTTCCGTTGGGTATACATACTTAGGGGCAGGCTTAGGGAGTGCCAAGGCAAGATGGGGATGGGGAACTTCTGGTCCTGTATGGCATCTGTCCACAGAGACATCCTCCTTTCATTGGGTCTTTAGTTGTTGATCCATGTGTAGATATGCTTCCTCTCGAGGGTCTCTCTTCCTTTCTGGGGCTCTATCTAAGAGCACAAGTTTCTTCTGCCTTTGGGGCTCATCAACCCTCTGGTGGGTTTTGCTGCCTCCCAGGCACTGTAATCAGGAGGCAAGGTACAAGACGCTTTCATCTGCATCTCAATATTCCCTTCCTGTTATTGATGGACTTACTCAACACAGAGATGCTGACACATGCACATGCCAATTGTCTCTCTCTTTTATGTTCCACAAGTTCTGGAAACCATTCTAGTCTGGGAAGGAGAAAATGTCTCCTGTTATCTCCAACAGGCATTTTGTCCAAGCTTTTCTATCTCTCTAACGACATCTGCCTTTGGACCGCAAAAGATAAAGGATTCTTTGTTATCCTCTCCTTTCCACCAAGCCACACCTTTCCTCTGAGGCAATGAGCACAAAATGGCTTAATTGGGATGTAGGTGGGAGGGATGCGGGGAAAACACGGGCTAATATCTGAGAAGCATCAGCCCATCACAGCTCCACTTGGCTTCATTCTCCTTAACGATTCAAGTAAGACCCTGGCCTCCTTCTTCATCCTCCTTAAGCTTCAGCCTTTTTTCCTTCTGTGAGTGTTCTGATTCTCTGCATGATTAATGCCTTGGATACAATCGTTCCTGTCAGTTTTGCCTTTTTGATTAGATGGTAAACTCATTAGTAATTTCTCCAGAGCCTATCAGTGTTCTCAGCCAGTGAATATTGCAAAAAATGTGGACTGACTCAGTCACAGAGGTGGAGACATGTATACCGTTGTCTGTCTTAATTTTCTTCTTTCTTTTTTTGGTGGTGGCACGTGGGATGCGCGATCTTAGCTCCCTGACCGGGGATTGAACCCCAGTCCCCTGCAGTGGAAGGATGGAGTCTTAACCACTGGACCAGCAGGGAAGTCCCTTTTTCTTTGTTCTTATTAATAAGAAGACCTCTTATAAATATTCTTGCTATCACATGAAATCCTTGTTATCACATGAAACTCTTTCTATATAAATAATCTCAAATGATTTGAATGGCATCTGATAAAAATCCAGGAAGAAATTTAGGCCTGTTCAATTATGAACTTTGGGTGACTGCCTACATAAAAATCAGATTACCTGTTCTGAAATATACCAACTACAAGATCTCTTGTCTTGAGTCACGTGGAGTTCATTCTCCAGGGAGCCCACGTGGGACGACATGTCAGCAAGACTGCAGGAAGGGCAAGTCAGCCAGGACTGAGTCGAAAGCCATTTCCCATGTTGGATGGAGTTTGGGCAAACTTGGACTTCTGGTTTCTGGTCCAGCATGTAAGGAGCTTTCGAACAAGAAAAAAGCTGAACAAACCAAAAATCAACATCTCTTCTTACATCCGTCAGAGAAATGAGGTCACAGGGCAAACCACTGTCCCCAAAATTGAAGAGACAAGTGGAGAGAATCACAACTGTACTACAGGTCAGAGGCCAAGGAGCAGAAAACTCTGCAGGAACCAGTACCTGGGGAGGAAAACCTAAAGTTTTATTGATGAATTTCTGAAGGCTCAGTATGGACAAGTTGAGAGTTAAAAAGTCCAGGAGATCCAGTCTTGGAAGGGGGTGGGGTCCCACATGTTTATGAGTTTATGTCCAGGAGCCCTACAACATTTTCACTGAGAAGACCAGAGGAAAAAAAATCCCCTTGTGCTTCTGACAGGGAGAGGGGGAAAGTAGCCATTTTGAAATAGCCCCAGAAAATTCTGTTTATTAACAAGGCCCATTCTCGAGAGAAACTATTTTAAAAGAGCTTAACCCCCTGGGGTTTTACAAAAGACTAACCAAACTGATGTGGGGAAGGGAAATACCTAACTCCAGGCCCCTCTAGCCCTCCTGTCTCACCTAAGGGGTGCAGGAAACAAAACAAAATGAAACAAAAGTGAGATGCCCTTGTGCTGGTCACAGCCCAGGGGCACAGGCTCACTAAAAACACCAAGACTTCATCCAGGACTATAGAATTCATCCCTCCACACATCTCACCACCACATCAGCAGGGCTCCTGCATCGTAACAGGGAATTACAAGGGAAAGAACTGCAAGCCCCAGACATTATTTAAGGAGAGTTTGGGCAAAACTGATCTGGGTACATAGGCTAGAACCAGGAAGGCAGCCAGGTGGTTGGGATGCAAAAGATGAGGTAAATAAGAAGATGAATCCAGGATGGGCCCAGCAGTAACATGCCAAGTTCTGGGCTAGGAATAGCTAGCATAGTCTCTGCCATGAGGCAGAAAGCCATCAGATAATCACACACATTCATGTAAAATTGTATCTATGACAAGGGATCTGGGGGACAGTTATGTCCTGCTATGAGAACCTATAACTGGAGAATTAGGTCTAATCGTGGAGATATAGAAGGTGTCCCTCAGGAGGAGACGCCTGAGTAAGATCTAAAGTTGAATGACTCTTCACTAAGTGAGGATGCTTTCTAGGAAGAGGGAACAGTATGTGCAAAGACTCTTGGATGGAGACCACGTGGGGAGTACAGGCAATTGCAAAAGCCAGGAGCCCAGAAATCCTGGGTTTACGGGAGAGACATTTTCTTTAAACTTCCATGCAGGTTTATAAAAATGTAAATCTCACATACAAATGACATCCAGTCTAAAAACAGTATGAGAACAAACCAGATGTTGGTTATGTACATGGATGGGTGTGTCAGTTGCATAACTCATTATACAATGTAACATAAAACTGAATCTGGGGTCCAGAAACTTGAGGCAAAGTTTTAAAAAAATAAGGTAGGAGCTTGGCCTGAATGGAAAGAGCCATGGCCAGAAAGCTGGCTGACTTTAAGTCCAGGCTTAGTCACTTACCATGGGCTTTTCCAGCCCATTTACCTGTCTACAGATCAGTTTCCTTATATCCAAAGTGGGATCAACATTTCCTGATCTTGCCAGCTCTTGGGTGTGGTGAAAAATACCAAGTTACCCTATGGGAATGTCTCTGGGAAGATGGTATAAACATGGGAAAGGCTGTCAGTTCATTCATTCATGGTACCTGTTTCATTAGACACACGTCTGCTGAGTATCACTACGTGGTAGGATCAGAAACATGGTGAACAGTATGATGTGCTCTGTCCTGCACTTGGAGAGCTGGCCTCTCCCATCTTGGCAGTGTCACTTAATGTGGCATCAATAGCTCTGTACAATCCAGTGAAGGGACTAACATGGTAAAACTGAGTCTTTCTTCTTTCATGGATTGCAGAGCTCAGTGAGTAAGAAATGTGATAAACTGTGGCAGGGCTCCATGAAATAGGAGTAAAGGAGAAGGGGTGGAGGAAGCAATTAAACTAGTGGGGATGCAGATGGAGGGTGATGATTAGGAAGCCTTTTCAGAAGAGCTGAGTTTTGGGTTTCCCTGGTGGCACAGTGGTTAAGAATCTGTCTGCCAATGCAGGGGACACGGGTTTGAGCCCTGGTCCAGGAAGATCCCACATGGCGCGGAGCAACTAAGCCCACACGCCACAACTACTGAGCCTGCGCTCTAGAGCCTGCATGTCATAACTACTGAAGCCTGTGTGCCTAGAGCCTGTGCTCTGCAACAAGAGAAGCCACTGCAATGAGAAGCCCGCTCACCGCAACGAAGAGTAGCCCCCGCTCGCCACAACTAGAGAAAGCCTGCACGCAACAACGAAGACCCAACACAGCCAAAAATAAAATAAATAAATTTATAAAAAAAAAAGAAAAGAAATAGACCCTCTAGCAGAATAGATTGTAAGTCATTTTATAAAACAAAGGCATTTAAAATTTGTTCATCAAAATAAGGGATGTTGTCTTCGTAGTAGGAAACTGGGGAGACAATATGCTTTACGGCAAACAATGCTCAAAACTTTAATTAATTAATTATTTTGGCTGCATTGGGTCTTCATTTCTGCGTGCGGGCTTTCTCTAGTTGTGGTGAGTGGGGGCTACTCTTCGTTGCGGTGCAAGGGCCTCTCACTGCGGTGGCTTCTCTTGCTGCGGAGCACAGGCTCTAGGTGTGTGGACTTCAGTAGTTGCAGCAAGCAGGCCCTAGAGTGCACGGGCTTCAGTAGGTGCGGCGCGTGGGCTCTAGGGCCTGTGGGCTTCAGTAGTTGTGGCACGCGGGCTCAGTAGTTGGGGTGCACGGGCTTAGTTGCTCCGCAACATGTGGGATCTTCCCAGACCAGGGCTCAAACCCGTTTCCCCTGCATTGGCAGGCGGACTCTTAACCACTGTGCCACCAGGGAAGTCCCTCAAAACTTTTTGAAAAATTCTTCATTTCAAAATGCTTTCAGAGCCTGCTATGGACTGAATTGTGTCCCTGCAAAATTTTTATGTGGAAACTCTAACCTCTGATATGACTGTATTTAGAGACAGGGCCTTTAGAAGGTAGTTAAGGTTAAGTGAGGTCATAGGGTGGGGTGGAAGCCTGATCCAGTAGGATTAATGTTCTTTTAGAAGAGACACAGAGAGCTTTCTCTTTCTTCTGCATGTAAGACAGAAAGAAGGTGGCTGTGTGCAAGTCAGGAAGAGAGTCCTCACCAGAAACTGACCAGAATGACACCCTGATCTTGGGCTTCCAGCCTCCAGAAACTGTGAGCAAATAAATTTCAACTGTTAAAGCCATGGAATCTATGATATTTTGTTATGGCCATCTGAGCTGACTAATACAGAACCCTTAATACAGCCTTTTAAATATCCTCAGGATAGCAAATTTTTGTTGGAAGAAGGCACATTTGACTTTTAGAATCAGCCAAATGTTGTCTGAAGCCAAGCCTATTGAATAAAAATGGATGAGTGAACAGAATAATATTTTCTAAAATAAGACAAAAAATGAAATGTGGTTATAAGGTAAAAACATTGCTTTTGATTTGTGCCCATAGAATGGATTTGGGGGTAATTACAAAAGTGAGCAAAGGCAGCATCATTGCAATAATTGTGCAATTCCCAAAAAGTTATTTTGAAGGACAACAACCATTTACAAAATTATTTTTCCTCAATTGTAAAAGAACAAAGACATATTAATATTCAATGTAGAAAATTCCAAAATTTTAGAAAATCATAAATAAATAGAAAAATAGAAATTTGATGTTATGCCATCCCTAGAGATATCCACTGTGAAACTTTTGTAGACTTTATTCCAGAACCTCCATCCCCCAAATATCTGCACATGCATGTGTGCAAGCTCACATACGTGGGATCACATTGAATATGTTGTTATATATCCTGTCTTATTTCCACTTAACATTATGCTATGAGCATTTCACAAGTAATTCAATAGTCTTGAAAAACATGATTAAAAGTGTTTGTATAATATTCTATCATATAGGGGCTTCCCTAGTGGCGCAGTGGTTGAGAGTCCGCCTGCCGATGCAGGGGACACGGGCTCGTGCCCCGGTCCGGGAAGATCCCACATGCCACAGAGCGGGTGGGCCCGTGAGCCGTGGTCGCTGATCCCGTGCGTCCGGAGCCTGTGCTCCGCAACAGGAGAGGCCACAGCAGTGAGAGGCCCGTGTACCGCAAAAAAAAAAAAAAAAAATTCTATCATATAAATATTCCAATCATTTTTTAAAACTATCTATTGTAAGGCATTAAAAACTTTTCATTTTATTTTATGGTTAAATCTAACAAATGACAAGATCTAAAACTATAAGTTTTTCCATAAATTTGTCCAAGAAGATTTAAAGCTTAAATGAGGTCTTGAATTTCACTTCAGTTACTGAAAGCTAAGTATGCGATTTCCTCTCTGTGGGCAAAAATTTTAAAGAAATGAGAATATAGAAGAGACTGGGTCAAGGGGTTTAAAATAATCACCAGATAAGCCATATTTTAGGTGGAATTATATCAGCACAGTGAACACTTAATCCTATAATTGGCCCAAGTATTCCCAGTGTACCATAAATTTAATCAGAGTGGTCTAATGTCTCAGATCAATGTTTCTTTTTGTAGTAAACCACGTAATGCAAAATCCATAGCTGTATAAAACCTAATTATGAAACTTTTCTCTTTTTAATCAGTTAATCATAAAGCTCTCATATTTATACTTCAGCAAGACAAATGATACGCACCCTAGAATTTTCCATCACAGCAGAGTCTTAGTTATTATTGAAGGAGCAACCACAGAACGTAGGTCAGAGTTCGCATGTGGCGGCTGTAATAAACTGAAGGAAAACCACCTAACCCAAGTACCATTTTGTTGTACACATCACTGCTCTGTATTGATAAAACTCTTCAAAGTTTTACAGGGAGAACTCATTTTATTGCTCTTTGCTTTATTGTGCTTTGCAGATATTGTGTTTTTGTTGTTGTTGTTGTTTTTTAATACAAATTGAAGGTTTGTGCCAACACTGTGGTCAAGCCAGTGTATCAGCACCATTTTCCCAACGGCATTTGCTCACTTTGTGTCTCTCTGTCACATTTTGGTAATTCTTACAATATTTCAAATGTTTTCATTACTATTATATTTTTATGGTGATCTGTGATTAGTGATGTCTGATGTTACTATTGTTATTGTTTGGGGCCTCACCAACCTCGTCCATATAAGATGGTGAACTTGATCGATAAATGTTGTGTGTGTTCTGACTGCTCCACTGACTGATCGTTCCCCATCTCTCTCCCTGTCCTTGGGCCTCCCTATTCCCTGAGACATAACAATATTGAAATTAGGCCAATTAATAGCCCTACAATGGCCTCTAAGTGTTCAAGTGAAAGGAAGAGTTGCACATCTCTCACTTTAAATCAAAAGCTAGAAATGCTTAAGCTTAGTGAGGAAGGCATGACAAAAGCCGAGACAGGCCAAAAGCTAGGCCTCTTACATCAAACAATTAGCCAAGTTGTGAATGCAAAGGAAAAGTTCGTGAAGGATATTAAAAGTGCTACTCCAGTGAACACATAATGATAAGAAAGCAAAACAGCCTATTGCTGTGATATGGAGAAAGTTTTAGTGATCTGGATAGAAGATCAAACCAGCTACAACATTTCCTTGATCCATGGCCTAATCCAGGGCAAGGCCCTAATTCTTTTTAATTCTATGAAGGCTGAGAGAGGTGAGGAAGCTGCAGAAGAGTTTGAAGCTAGCAAAGGTTCATGAAGTTTAAGGAAAGAAGCTGTCTCCATAACATAGAAGTGCAAGGTGAGGCAGCAAGTGCTGATGTAGAAGCTGCAGCAAATTATCCAGAAGATCTAGCTGAGATAACTACTGACGGTGGTTACACTGAACAGATTTTTGATGTAGACAGAATAGCCTTCTAGTGAAAGAAAATGCCATCTAGGACTTTCATAGCTGGAGAGGAGAAGTCAGTGCTCGGCTTCAAAGCTTCTAAGGATAGGCTGATTCTCTTGTTAGGGGCTAATGCAGCTGGTGACTAAGTTAAAGCCAATGCTCACTTATTATTCTGAAAATTCTAGGGCCCTTAAGAATTATGCTAAATATACTCTGCCTGTGCTCTATAAATGGAAAAACAAAGCCTGGATGACAGCACATCTGCTTACGACATAGTTTACTGAATACTTTAAGTCCACTCTTTTTTGTGTGTGTGTGTGCTTTATTTATTGTTTAATTTATTTACTTCATAAACCTACTTAAGCAAAAATTGTCTAAACATTTAAACACTATTTATATAACCAAGTCAAAATCTACACATTTTACAAATCAAATTATTTAAACACTGATTGCAAACTTAAATCTTCCTATACATTTCAATCAAATCATCAGTATAATATGTCAGCTTCTCTAAAAGCAACAAGCATTTTGGTAAAGCACACACATCTTACAAGGATTATAAAATTTTTTACATCTACTCTTACACTCATTATAGAAATGGGTTTATAGACCCAAGAGAAGGACACTATCTCAGTTCAGACCAATTTTTGAATTTGGATATCCAAAAGAAGAATATTATCTCAGTGCAGATGAAGTTTTGAATTATTAATCAAGGAATTCTTGGTTGGGACCTGGGAACTACTTTACCTTCTAAGATGATGAAAATCTGAGCCAGTGCTTATCTCATATATCACTGGAACTTTGCAAGTCCACACTTTTTCCATGAATTAGTGTATTGTAACTGGATACCTTTTCTTTAAATGATGTCATCTTTAAGATTAACAACTATGATATGCAGATGTCCCAGAGATGTCCATGCCCAAACCTCTTATGTTTAAGAGTAAAGGGACATTTTCTATGTAATTAAAGTTATGGGCCTTAAAATAGAGAGTTTATCCTGGATTATCTGTGTGGGCCCAATCTAATCACGTGAACCCTTAAAATCAGAGAATTTTAAAGTCAGAGACATGACAGAAGGGTAGGTCAGAGGGGTTCAAACTGTGAGAAGGGGTTGGCTTGATGTTTTTGGCCCAGAGATTGATGGCAAGGAACCTCAGTCCTACAACCATAAGGAACTGAATTCTGAATGAGCCTGGGAGTGGATTCTTTTACTTCAGTAAGGAAGGCAGCCCTGCCTAGACCTTTCTTTTGACCTGGTGAAACCCTGAGCAGAGAATCCAGTCATGCTCTGCTGGACTTCTGACCTACAGAAACTGTGAGATAATAAATAGGTCAAAGCTGTGTTAAGACTAAGTCCACTCCTGACACCAACTGTTCAGATAAAAAGATTCCTCTCAAAATATTACTGCTCATTGACAATGCACCTGGTCACCCAAGAGCTCTGATGGAGATGTACAATGAGAAGAACGTTGTTTTCATGCCTGCTAACACAACATCCATTATGCATCAAGGAGTCATTTTTATTTTCAAGTCTTATTATTTAAGAAATACATTTCAGAAGACTATAGCTGCCATGGATAGTGGTTCCTCTGATGCATCTGAGCAAAGTAAGTTGAAAACCTTCTGGAAAGGATTCACCATTCTGATGCCATTAAGAACATTAGTAATCATGGGAAGAGGTCAAGATATCAACATTCACAGGAATTTGAAAGAAGTTGATTCTAACTCTCATGGATGACTTTGAGGGGTTCAAAACTTCATGGGAGGAAATAACTGCAGATGTGGTGAAAATAGCAAGAGAACTAGAATTAGATCCTGAAGATGTGATTGAATTGCTACAATCTCATGAAAAAACTTTTACGGGTGAGGAGTTGATTCTCATGGATGAGTAAAGAAAGTGGTTTCTTGAGATGGAATCTACTCCTGGTGAAGATGCTATGAAAATTGTTGAAATGACAACAAAAGATTTAGAATATTACATAAACTTAGTTGATAAAGCAATAGCAGGTTTTGAGAGTATTTCTAACTTTGAAAGACGTTCTACTGTGGGTAAAATGCCATCAAACAGCATTGCATACTACAGAGAAATTGTTTGTAAGAGGAAGAGCCAATCAATGGGGCAAACTTCATTGTTGTCTTATTTTAAGAAGCCACCAAGCCACCCCAACTTCCAGCACCCACCACCCTGATCAGCCGGTGGCCATCAGCATGGAGGCGAGACCCTCCACCAGCGTAAAGATTATGACTCACTGAAGACTCAGATGTTGGTTAGTGTGTTCTAGCAATAAAGCATTTTTAAATTAAGATAAGCACATTTTTAAAGATATAATGCTATCACACACTTAATAGACTACAGTATAGTGTAAACATAACTTTTATATGCCAAACCAAAAAATTCATGTGACTCTACTGCAATACTTACTTTATTGCAAATGGTCTGGAACCAAACCCATAATATCTTCCAGGTATGCCTGTATTTATTTTTATTGTTTTTCTCATCCTATGCAGTTTTCTGCTTCTGTACTTTGGCAGATATAGAAGGGAAGAATACAAAAAATTGAGGAGAATTTTCAGAACCACATCCCACTCTTGGGCCAACTTCTAGGCTGCTGGTTGAAGTGACCCTGGGTGTGGGGACCCCAGACTTGTGTACAGGATCTTCTGCCTGGTTTGTCCACGGAGAATGGGACTACCATCCTGGGCAAGGAAAAGCCCCTGCTGGAGATCCTGACAGCCTGGCAGACACTCTAGTTGGGAAGTGAGGTTACCACTTGCCCCAAACTTCCTTTTCCCCCATTTCCTGTCTCAATTCCTTGCGAAATAGAGCAGATGTGGGTTTTGTTGGCTGCATCTGGCCCCTACTGAGGGATTGATACCACATGCTCTGAAGAACAGGAACCAGAGATACAGGAAAGACCACCCTATCGTCTCTCAGTTTCGCCCTTTCTCACCCTCAGCTCAAGGGCTCATTCATTCTCCCCAGTATTGTTTTAATAATCTCCTAATTGGCTTCCTGACTCTAGTTTGACCATAGCTACCAGATCTATCTTTCAAAATCTTTAAATGTTTAGTTCTTAACATCCTACAGGATTAAAATCCAAATCTCTTAGCATAACATTCAGATTATTTGAGATCTGACCCCTCTTTCTCTGGCCTTTTCTCTGGCCCTGTGTCCACCAGACTCCAGGCTCCAGCAGTATCAAAACGACGATAGTTACCTGAACACACCTTGTTGTTTAAGGTTCTACAAGTATGACTTTGGGCAAGGTCCTTAGCTTCTAGTGTTTTGGGACTAGGATAGAATCTGCCTTATGGTATTGTTGTGAGGATTAAATGAGATAATATGCAGAAAAGGCTTGGAGCAGAGCCTGGCACATAGGAAAATGCTGAACAAATTCTATTATTGTTACTCCCTCTTTCTGGACTCTTTTAGCTTCTTCTTTGATCTGTCTGACTCCTACTTACCCTTCAAAATGCAGATCAAGTGTCTCTTCTGCTGTTCAGTGTTTATCACTATTTCTGTTGTCCCCTCCTATCCTTACTACCTACCACTCACAGCATCAGTTACATCCCTGGCTGTTATTTGCTTACACTTTTGTCTCTGTCATGAGACTCTAAGCTCGTTGAGGTCAAGGACGTGTCTTAGTCATCTTGGGAGCCCTCAATTAGCACAGACCTTGGCACACAGTAGATCCTCACTTGATTTTTATTGAATCGATTAGGTTTAGGGTTCCATGACAGCTTAATGCCTTCCCAGCCTGACACCTGTGTGCAGGTGGGATTTCAGGCATACAGCCATGTGAGGTGGTCTCTGAGTGTCTGGCCACAGAAAGACGTTGTAAATGCCTGCAGTCGAATTCCCCATCCCCAGAAAGTGCCTCTCAGCAAATTTCTATGCTGAGAAATTCATTATGCTGGATTCAGCAGAGCCACACGGCAGAGTGCGAGGGAAAGCAGATTCTGAGTTTGTACCTTTCACCTGACAGATGCCTGATTTACTGTCTCCAGCACATTCAAGTTGATCTTGCACCAGTAAGAATATTTTTACTGAGCTTTTATATATATATATATAAATTTATTTATTATTTTTGGCTGCATTGGGTCTTTGTTGCTGTGTGCAGGCTTTCTCTAGTTGCAGCGAGCAGGGGGTTACTCTTCATTGCAGTGTGTGGGCTTCTCACTGCAGTGGCTTCTCTTGTTGCACGGGCTCAAGGCACGTGGGCTTCAGTAGTTGTAGCTCGTGGGCTTCAGTAGCTGTGGCTCGTGGGCTCTAGAGCACAGGCTCAGTAGTTGTGGCACACAGGCTTAGTTGCTCCGTGGCATGTGGGATCTTCCCCGACCAGGGCTCAAACCCGTGTCCCCTGCATTGGCAGGCGGATTCTTAACCACTGCACCACCAGGGAAGCCCTTCACTGAGCTTTGAAGTAAAGCTGTAAGGCAGACCTGGATGTTGAGGTGGGAGCAAACATTTACTTCATCTTCACATATTGCAGTTTCTTCCTATTATCACCAAAGTTGTCCATGCAATGCTACTGGCCCTTCATAAATCTAAATAGCTCTTGTTTAAAATCTGATATAATTCTGAAATGGCCATAAAGATGATCAGAATATAACACAAGAATACCTTGCCACAGAGATACCTATTTAGAAGCAGTTCAAGGCTGATTTTGAAAAACTGCAAGAGGGGAAAATATGTAAAGTAGGAAAAATGTGCCGTAAGAAAAAAAATGTGTGAGAGACTCTGTCACTCTGTGAGAGAACTGTAATTGGATCCCTTGGCTCTGCTGGAAGGACGGAACTGGCGCTTCAGAGTTTTAAAAAACGTTATTGAGTTCTGAGGCTTATGAACAAGGTACCAAGTAGATGATAAAGATTATTATGGGGTCAAAGATAAAAATAGCCAATAGGAAGACCCTTTAAGAAAATCACACTACCTCTACGGTACCATAAAGTTATTAAATGATATTAATAAACATTTTTAAATAACCTTGGAAATACTAGAGAAATAATCCCTTCACCCCCAAAAAGGGCAATTACAAAATTGTAAATACAGAATGATCTCAGTTATGGAAAATGCATGGTAAGAAATAGAATCTGTCACACCATAATGGTTGTTGCCTCTTAGTTGGTAGTGGAATAACAATACCCTTTTCCTATTCCTGGCTTCTGTCTACTAACAAATTAAATTAAATTAAATTAAATTTAAACGTTTGTTTATTCTTTATGTTGGCAGAGTAATCTTTGATTTACATTTAGAATTGCAGACTTTCCAGTGAGCTATCAGCTCTTCTGGAATATTCCTTTTTTGAGAGGCAACAGAGGCCTTGGGAGGATAGACTCTCACAAGTACAGTATCAGGTGGTCCAGCTCTACTGGAGAAATGTATTTGCAGCATTTCACATAAATGCTTGTTGGGACTTGGGAGCAGATGTGGGAAAACTTTAGTTTCCTGTTTTATCTGGGCACCTATTTCAGCTCCATCCAGACTTCCCACACCCGCTGTGAGAGTCTTAAGGCTTGGGTCAGCTAGTGACCACTTAAGGGAGAAGGTGGGCATGCTGACTGCTGGAGAGGAGAGAGTTCAAGAAGGGCAGGAGTTCAGGGCAAGAAGGGAGCCAACTGGACAAGAGCCAACTGAGAGACAGATGGATTTGGGAGCTGATGAAAATGCATGATGGGTCCACATGGCTAGACTGGAGGTAGAGTGAAGGACAGTACTCTTTGAAAATTACTCTGAGGTTTCTTAAATGATGGAAGGAAATAATTGCCAACCTAGAATTCTATGTTCAATAAAATAACTTCAAAAAATGAAGACAAGGTTAATAGGTTTTCAAACAAACAACAACTAAGATAATTTGTCAACAGTAGGCCTACACTAAAAGATTAAAAAAGTGGTTCTTCAGACAGGAGTCTAAAAGTGTTTTTTCAGACAGGGGTAAAATGATCCCAGATGAGAGCATACAAATGCACAAAAGAATAAAGAAAAGGAAATAAATGTGGGCAAATTTAAATGAATATTGATTGTATAAAACAAAAATAGTGATTTATCTCTATAGACATAGATATATGACAAGAATAGCACAAAATATGGGAGGCAATAAATAGAGTTAAAGTGTTTTTAAGTCAATACATTATGCAGCAAGTGGAAAAGTACTAATTTATATCGGATACTAACTAGTCAAAGATGCATGACTAATGTCTATGTTAAACCACCAAACAAGAGAAATAGAATGTATAACCAGCAAGTTAATAGAAGAGGAAAAAAAGGAAAAAAATTAGAACCAGTGGAAAGCAAATAAAGATGGTGAATTTAAACCCAAATATCTAAGTAACTACACCAACTGTAGCAGTACTAAATACTCTTGTTAAAAGATCAAGATTGTCACATAGGATTAAAAAATAAAACTCAACCATACACTGCTGAAATATAAAGATATGGGAGGTTTGAATCTAAGTGAATGGAAAATGATATGCAGAGACTAATTAAAATACAGCTGTATACTAATATGAACCAAGATATATTTTCATACAAGAAGTATTACCATGTAGGAAGAGGTACATTTCACAAGAAAAAAGGAGTCAGTCCAACAGGATATTATAAAAGTTCTAAATATGTTTACAATGAACAAAATGGCTTTAAAATACGTAAAGCAAAAATTGACAAAACTAAAAAAAAGAAAAGAAAACAAATCTATAATCACAGTTTATTTTAAAAATAATGCCACTGTGGTGTTTTTTTTTTTTTTTTTGCAGTACGCGGGCCTCTCACTGCTGTGGCCTCTCCCGTTGCGGAGCACAGGCTCCGGACACGCAGGCTCAGTGTCCATGGCTCACGGGCCCAGCCACTCCGTGGCATGTGGGATCTTACGGGACCGGGGCACGAACCCGTGTTCCCTGCATCGGCAGGCGGACTCTCAACCACTGCGCCACCAGGGAAGCCCGTCTATACTTTTCAATTGTTCAATTGCACAGAAAATGTTTGCATACATTGACCATAAGCAGGTCATAAAGCATGCCTTACACAATTTCAGGGGATTGAAATAAGGAGATTTTCTCTGATCATAATGCAATTAAACTAGGAATTAATAACAAAATGTGTTAGAAAATAGACATTTTTTGAAGACAAGGAAAACACTTTAACACATGAGTCAACGAAGAAATTTCAGCAGAAATTTTAAAATATTTTGAATGAAATAATAAAAATACAGCATATCAAAATTTGTGAAATGTAACTAGAGCTATGCTTAAGGGGAAATTTGAAACCTTAAATGCATGTATTAGAATAGAAGAAAGATTGAAAAAAGTGATCTAAGCATCTACCTCAAGAATTTAGAAAATCCTAAGGAAGAAGAAATTAAGGAATAATAATAAGAAGAAATTAGTGACAGAAAGGAAATTTACAATAGAAACAGATCAACATATTAAAAAACGGATTCTTTATAAAGACTAATAAAATTGATAACCCTCTGACAAGACTGGCAAGACAGAGACAAGGCGCAATTACTAACATCTGAAATAAAAGGGAACCATCACTACAGATCCTACACACACTAAAAGCATAATTAGGAGATATTATTTGGAAACTTTATGCCAATCAATTTGAAAATTTAAATGAAGTTAACATATTCCTAGAAAGATAGAACATCTCAAAATTGACACAAGAGAAAGTAGAAAATGTGAACAGTACTATTTCTAATGAAAGTAATTTACTCTGTAATTAAAAACCTTTTCCAAAAGAAAATTTTAGTCCATATTTAGTCCTGAGAAAACTCTCTTTAAAATTTAAGGAAGGGCTTCCCTGGTGGCGCAGTGGTTGAGAGTCCGCCTGCCGATGCAGGGGACACGGGTTCGTGCCCCGGTCCGGGAGGATCCCACATGCTGCGGAGCGGCTAGGCCCGTGAGCCATGGCCGCTGAGCCTGCGCGTCCGGAGCCTGTGCTCCACGGCGGGAGAGGCCACAGCAGTGAGAGGCACGCGTACCGCAAAAAAAAAAAAAAATTTAAGGAAGAAATAGCACCAATATTATACAAAAATCTTACAAAAAGAAAAAAAGAAGAACCCCTTGACAGCTCATTTTATGAGGCCAGCATAACCTTAATACAAAGACATAACAAGGACTTTACAGGACTGGAAATCATAGGACAAAGTTTCTCATGAACATAGATGTAAAAGTCTGGAAAAAAAAAATTGGCAAACTAAACCCAACAACAACAACAAAAAGATATTGTCCCATGAACTGATTGGCTTTATTCAAGAACACAAAGCTGGTTTAATATTCCAAATCAATCAACGCATGTCACTATGTATTTCAGAATAGAATAGAAAAAAAAATCGTCATCTAGGTAGATGCAGAAAAAGCACTTGATAAAATGTAATACCACTTTTTAAAAATATTTATTTATAATGTGGTAAAGTATACATAATATAAATAGACTAAAACCACTCTTTTTGTGTGCATTAATTCATTTAATACTCACAAGATCCCCAAGAAATAGACATTATTATCTCCCCAATTTTATAGATATGGAAACTGGGTCACAGAGAAATTAGGAAATTTGCCTAAATTCACACAGCTGGTAAGTGGCAGAGCCGTCATTCAAACACAGGCCATTTCAGTCCGAGCCTGTGATTTAGCCACTGAGCTCTCTTTACTACAATATACTCAGCCAACCTTCCCAGGTGGGAGGCTGAGAATGTGGACACAGGGAAGGCAGAGGCCCTTCTCTGGATCAGGCTACACACACCGGAGCTTCAGCTTGAGTAGGACGTGGAGGCTGGAGAAGGGTAGAGGAGAGCAAGAAACAATATCTCTTCCAAGCCCCAGTCGGGAGATTCGCCTTTGCACTCACAGAATGAGCCTAATGTACGTGCCAGTTGGGGTTTCTCCAAGCTTTGGAACAACCAGGATGTGTGGGGAAAGGCATGCCTCAAGGTAGTGATGTTTAGAGGCACCAAACTCACTTGTCAAGGACATCAAACCAGAAGAGACTCGGCGAACGGCCTCTGGGGGTTCCTGGGAGGTGGGCCGCTCATCCGACCACTCTACTCCCAACAAACACTCATGCAACCCACACCCACGCCGTCCCAGGTCAGTAAAAGAACATTGGAGGTTTCTGAATGAATTAAGAAACCAAAGACTAGTTAAACACATAAGCCCTTCAGATGCTTAGAAACCGGGAGACGGAATAGAGCCCGGACAGGTTTTTGATCCCAATTTCATCCGAGGTTTACGCCCAGGTGGGACTGGCTGGTGCAGCTAGAGGTGTCAGCTCGCGGTTTAGTTTTCCTACCTAAGCTCCGTGCACAGAATCCTTCCCCAAGCCTTCCCTTTCTGGACACTTCTTCCCTCCCATGGTCTGGTGTCACTTCCACTTCCCCTTAAGGGCCAGGGCTGAAGAGAAAGGTCTGTCTGTTCGGGGGTGAGGGGAAGCCAACAGACGGTGACTTTTAACAGACAAGCCCCAGTCTTAGACAGAAGCCTTTCCCCGTTAGTAACTACACCTCCTCTCGGGGTCACCGAAGAGTCTGATATGTTATAATGTAGGGCATGGTCTCTTTTAGAAGGGCTCAGAGTTCATTCCTTTGAAAGCTGTGAGCACCAGGATTCCTTTGTCAGAGATGTCATTGGATCTGGGAGATGGAGCGCAGAGTGCAGGGTCCACAAAAGTAAGAGGCGGGGACAGCGTGACTCTGACGTGGACCCAAGATCCATAGACAGGACACCCACATCCAGAGAGGTAGTGAGACATAGTTGATGACCAGATGGGACAGGAACTAACCAATCAGAGTGGACACCGGCAGCATCAATCACTGGTAGGGCCAAGGTATTGTATCGCAGCTGAAAGCCTGTCGACCGCTGGGGAACATGCTGCACTCACCACTGAGAATACTCTACCCAGCATCTCAGGTAGCAGGAGGCCAGGCGGCGTTCTTGCTGGGCAGCCTTGTTGGCAAGGGCAAGAGGACCTACTCCCCCTCCTCTCCTGACTCGAGCCCTCCGTAGGCATGGCTCCTCTAGCTGGAGTTACCTCCTGTGCACTCAGAGACGCTCGTGCCCATCGAGAAATGGAGAGGGGGCCGGAGAGCAAACAGCTTCTACTCCAGCCAGGCTGCCTTTCATGCTTCCGTTGCTGTTATTACTTTCCTGCCTGTATGACCTCTGCAAGCCCTGATGACTTCCCATCTCCCAGACCTTTGGCTTTTTTCAGATCTCCAGTTCTGCTGAGGCATTGGTCTCTGTTTGTCTGATTTCAGCCCCTGACACTCACCACTTCCCTTGTCCTTCCTCAAGGAGTGACCAGACAGAGTCTGAGGTTGCACAACTCCAGAGCTGAATTCCCATAGTACTCTTGTGAAAGGCCTCCCCGGCAGGGCTTCCACAGGATGCAGTGTTAATGGTGCCCTCCAGACTTGGGCAACCCTTCACTGTTATAGCTATTGTACTTGAATGTGGGAAATTTGGTGAAGCCTGAAGTGCTAGCCAGTTGAGATATTTTTTTCCCTACCTTTTTAGTTTGGTCTATTTTGGTATGACCACCATCTTTTCCTCCTTTCTTGTAACAGTTCTCCTTCTTGTCTTTCTGGGTCTGGTAATCCCAGAACCCATCCCTCTGCTCAGAGTGATAGGCACCTGACTTGCTTGGTCACTCATAGTTCCCACTGGATGTGGACATGTGACCCAGGACAGCCCATCAGAGCCCTTCCCTGAGATTTTCTATGACACACGCTGGCAGACAGATGCTCTCCCTTTGCTATGGCATTGCTAATCTCAGACTCTAAGCCTAGAACTGTCTCTGGACAGGCCCTGCACTTGTACACATCATAAAGAATAGGAGGGACTTAGGCCAAGTATTGGAGAGAGAGAAGGAGAAAGAGAGAGAGAGAGAGAGAAAGAGAGAGAGAGAGAGGGAGAGAGAGAGAGAGAGAGAGAGAGAGGGAGAGGGAGAGAGGGAGAGAGAGAGAAACAGACAGAGAGGGCTTCCCTGGTGGCGCAGTGGTTAAGAATCCGCCTGCCAATACAGGGGACACGGGCTCGAGCCCTGGTCCGGGAAGATCCCACATGCTGCGGAGCAACTAAGCCCATGTGCCACAACTACTGAGCCTGCGCTCTAGAACCCGCGAGCCACAACTACTGAAGCCCGCGTGCCTAGAGCCCGTGCTCTGCAACAAGAGAAGCCACTGCAATGAGAAGCCCGTGCACCGCCATGAAGAGTAGCCCCCGCTCGCCACAACTATAGAAAGCCCGAGCACAGCAACAAAAACCCAACGTAGCCAAAAATAAATAAATAAAATAAATTAAAAAAAAAAAAAGAAACAGAGAAGAGAGAGAACAGAACCATATTATTTGAATCCCTGCAGTCAACTCTACCTTAGACTGCCCAGTTATACATGCCTTTACATGCCCAGTTTTGCTTAAGATACTTTTAGCTGAGTTTCCATCTCTTACAGAACACCCCTGAAAAAAATACAATTTGGTACTTGAGACATCGCTTACACAAGACCTACAATAGTAACAACAGGATGCACATTATGTCATAAGCCCCCAAAATTGTGGGGCTGCAGAGCTGGGGCAAGGTCTCTGGCCAGTGATTTGTGATTTTAATCAAGTTTAAAGCAACGTATGTGAAACAACAACAGCACACACGCCCAGCCAGCCCCTGCCTAGAAGTCAGCCTCTGCAGAGGGACCAAAAGCATTTGAGTGGATTTGGGCTGCAACCTCTATCCTAATTTCCCTCACGCATAAAGACCAGCATCCTTGCTACCCTGGGACCTGCCAAACATTTTCTGAGAGGACAAGGCAGGACAGAACGCCTCTCATTTTTGTTGTCAGCTAAAATGAATGGAGAGCTGACTATTCCCACACTGCAGAGGGTACCCGGGCTGACGCACTGGTTGCCATGGTGCCCGAGTGCACTCTGCCGTTGCTGAGGTCTCTGCACCTGTACCTGCAAAATACCACTGACGGGGAGCTTATTTTCGTGATCAAGGTAGTTAGTCATGCGTTAACAGCACAGAAGAGAATTCTGCTGACCTGGAATGTGACGTCTCCATAGGTCAAATAGAAACGCTTTACTGATGCACTGGAGCAGATAGTTCAATGTCACCTAAAAGCATTCACTGAGAAGCAGTGGGTGTCAGATCCCTGCAGGAGCCTAGGGAGCGTGAAGATCTTGCCCTTTGGATAAGGAGGCCAGACAGCAGTAGCTGAAGGATTGGCGTGGAAACACATGAATCATAAAGAGCACAGCTTTGCTGGGGTTTGAAAGCCAACAGTGGGGAGAGAAAGTGACTCGCAGAAATTTCAGTGTTTGTGGTTGTGGTGTGGGATGCTGGGGGTGGTGACGGTGATGATCAGACAGTGCCCATCTGGGTCTCTTCCTTTCTGTTCCCTATGTGTTCACTCTGGTCCAGGCCATTACTACCAATTTTTCCTGGACTATTGCAGTTGACTCCTAACTTTTCTCCCTGGAGTCAAGAGGTCCTCTTCTCTGAACTGTCCTCCATCCGGAGGGGAGGTAATCATGCTGTGGTTTGACCAGGATTCTCCCCTGCTAAGGAAGCTTCACTGGCTCTGTTCTGCCTTCCGCATGGTATTCAAGGTTTTCCATGACGGCATCGACTTTCCTTTCCAGCCCTGTCTCCTGCCTCTGTATTGCATACACTTAGGTTTGTCCAGACAGAGCTAGGCACTTACCCTCAACACCCTGCCCCTTGGAAATCACTGGAAATTTCCTTCATGGACCCTTCCATCTTCCTCTGAGCAAACATAAATCTCCCTTTCTCAATCCCCCTTTTGCATGGTATATTCTTATAAATATTTTTGAGCTTCCATTCTTGGAATGTAATTCTTAAGCAATTTGGAAAACTGTTTCATCTTTTGGGGTTTTGCTTTTCTTTTTTTGCGGTACGCGGGCCTCTCACTGTTGTGGCCTCTCCCGTTGCGGAGCACAGTCTCCGGATGCACAGGCTCAGCGGCCATGGCCCACGGGCCTACCCGCTCCACGACATGTGGGATCCTCCCGGACCGGGGCACGAACCCATGTTCCCTGCATCGGCAGGCGGACTCGCAACCACTGCGCCACCAGGGAAGCCCTGGGGTTTTGCTTTTTAAGATTCATTAGGCCTGATCGGAACAGTAGTGAGGGTAAAGCTAATCATTACATAGTACTGAGACAAACTCTCCTCAATGCTCCATGAATGAGAACACTTTCCAGGCTGACTGGTAGAAACAGACACTCTACACTTTGCAGTGACTTTCCCCCAGCCTTTGGCAGGTTTTTTCCTTGCACGTGTGCACGGATCTGCGCTCGGCTGAATGCTTGTGGGGCTCCTCTGCCTTAGAGTTTGCTTTGTGTAGTTTTCTCCTCTCCAAACCTGACCTGCAAACTCTAGTCAATCTGGACTCCCTGAACTTTTAGCTCCATTTCCTCAATCCAGGGGGCTCAATGGGCTCTACCTGGGTTCCCCTCTTATGCTCTGGCTTGGAATCTCTCTCAAAACAGTTAGCTGGGGCAATGCAAGGGGACACCCAATTTATTTCCTGTCTCTTAGAGAGTGTTTCCTTTCATTTCCTAATGTCCAGTGTTTTGAAAGCCTTTGTTCCATATATTTTGTTCTGTTTTCAGATAGGAAATTCTTGAAATTCTTGTTCATCCACGTTAGCCAAAAGTAGAAATTTCCATTAATTTTAACTTAACTTGAAACATGGAAGTGTGGATTCTTTCCCTGATCTCTTGATGCAGTGCCATGACTCTCTGAGTTTGATTCTACATATTGGATTTCTTGCTGTAAATTAAATTCATCTTGTATTGCCTATATTTTCTAGTTCGGTTTCTTTGAAATGGAAGTGAGAAGTGAAAAATACTTAGAAATCAACCTGAGTATATTAATCTTCTAGAGTTAAGGATTATTCTTTGTTCACCCACACCAAATTCAATAGCAATCTTTTTTTCAACTCATATTCTTTCTACAGCATTCAACTTAGAATTCATAGAAACAACAATTCACTTTTTAAAAACACTTTTAAAACGTCTTTGTTGATTTTTATAGAATTTAATTACATTATGTAATTGCAATAGCAGGGACATAAACAGGCTGGGAAATAAAAATAACCAAGTCTTGATAAACATAATTAGCTGGTGTGAGCAGAAGTGTTTATGCATACCTGAAAATGACATAGTAGATCTGAACATTTAAGGTGTTGGTTATCAGTCTGTTCAACTTGGAAAGTGAAACTTCGAGTGTTGGTTAATCCTGCCAGGTGGTTAAGTGAAGGTCCATTAAGGGAGCATCTATATTGATCTTTGCCATCTGCCTTGATGATGTTAATTAGATAAGCAAGGTGAATGAGTAGCTGGTATCTTAACAAGGCAAAGGGGGTTTCAGCTGAATGAGAAAAAGTATCAGTATTTGTGTGTGTAAATAATAATTATCCCTTTGACCTTGGGCCCTTTGATTGCAACCTGAATTTCCAACTTTTTTCCTTCTGATTTGTAAATAGTAGCACAATCTTCAGCTTTTCTCTGAACTATCTTAAACCACAGGTAGTAACACTTTCTCCCTGAATCCTCAGAGCAGTGCTCTTAGATAGGTAACCCGTGATTCCTATTTTACTGCTGAGGAGACTGAAAGAGATTACAGGTCTTCCTGTAACTAGCAAGTGGCAGAGCTAGGATTCTAACCAGGGCTACGGCTTCTATTTTCAGAACACCCTCATTTTCATCCCATTCTATTGGCCAAAGTAAGTCACAGGGAGGATTCAAGATTGGGGAAATGGGCTTCACTTCTTAACGGAATGAGCTGTGAAGCCACATTGCAGAGCCTGGGATACAGGAAGGGGTGGAGAACTGGGACCATTTTTGCAACCAACCTAGGGCAGGTGGAGGCCATAGAAGACAGGGCCTATGGACACTTTAAAGTATCTTTTTTTTTTTTTTTTTTTTTGCATACGCGGGCCTCTCACTGTTGTGGCCTCTCCCGTTGCTGAGCACAGACTCCGGACGCGCAGGCTCAGCGGCCATTGCTCACGGCCCCAGCCGTTCCGCGGCATGTGGGATCTTCCCGGATCGGGGCACGAACCCGTATCCCCTACATCGGCAGGCGGACTCTCAACCACTGTGCCACCAGGGAAGCCCTAAGGTATCTTATTTTTATTCTGTGTGTATTGCTCAAAGATTTTTAAGGTGGACTTTGCAAAGACCATTCTGGCTTTGGACAAGATGAGTAGACATGGAGGCAGTGAGGAGGCCGTTGTAGAAGTTCAGGTGAGAGATGATGATGTTGATGGTGATGATGATGCTTCGGGCCACCCTGCTGGGGGTGGACGTAGAGAGAATTGGGTGATTGTGAGAGAGTCTTATCTAGCAGGTAAAATTGACAGGATTGGGGGATAGACTGAATATGGATTGGATGTGGAATTTCTAGACCATAAGCTACTTGAGGGCAGGAACAATAACTTTTATCTGTGAAATCCCACATAGTATATCATGGGTGTTTAATAACTATTTGGAAAATGAATGAATTCCTATATTTCATAGTGCATGTTTCTTCTCAGTTACATGTAAATCCTGGGGGTTTGGTATGCAGCTTCCGCGTATTTGGGGGGTACTTTCCAGAATCTACAGGCACAGTGTCGAGGACTCTATCGATCTGGTCTATGTGTTAACTTTCCCAGCTCCACATCAGGAATGGCCAGCTGTAACTCTGACCTCCTGGAAAATACGTAGAGACTCAACAGGACATTCACGTCTCTCCCAAGACGTGTCCTCCAAGGGGGCCTCCTGGGAGCCGTCAGGCTAATCAGCTCCAGGCTCTTGCCTGGTAGAAAAAGGAAACACGATAAGGGCAGGGATGGAGGCTGAAGGGATTGATGCCTCTGGCTCTGGTTAGTTTGTCGTTTTTCTCTTCCGGGAGGAAGCATGCCCAGTAGTCGCTGTGCGAAGCGGAAGTTCAGCTACTCGAAAACAAATAAGGAAATCGAGGCCCTAGCTCGTCATTATGGGGTATTCAGGTAAGAGTCGCTCAGCATAAAGTGTTTCCTTCGCCATGTAGCACAGGACTGCGCTGATGCAATGCTGGGGGCCGTGAAGCTCAAGGGAGGTTGTCCTTGCTGCAGGTCTGATCTGGGCAGCTGGGAGTGTTTTCTTCAAGCTTATTTTCCACTCATGTTCGCTGCTCTTCTGGGGGGGAAGCCAAGGATTTGGCTAACGGACGGGCCCTTTCTGGAAGGAGGGGAGAAATCTCCTCGCCTGCCCTGCCCGGGGTTGGGGAGACATTCATTGTTAGCAGCTGGGGCTGATTACTGCGTCTGGCTCACTCACTCCATTTCACAGAGCCCACGGACGCTGCAAAGTTTGGAAAGGCAAGACTACATTCAAAAAATGCCTTTGAGCTTCGGATGTTTGTGTGTGAAATGCTGAATAACGCAAACGTTTCTTCTTCAGTAACTAGCAGAGCAAGTAATGTTGGCAGTTTTACATAACAGAGCCTGAAAACGGACCCCCGGTGCAATCTATTCGATGCTTACAAGCTGCCCGCTGGGTTTTTAACGTGAAAGATAGTTTTGTCTTAAATAATTGGCTGAGATTAAAAAAATATCTATGAGAGCACTCCTCTGTAAACAGTCGTGAGCCGCTTTGGGGACTGTAACGTGGTTATTGCTGTGAATCAAGCCCAGAATGAGGACTTCTCGGGCCCTGTCGCAGTCACAGGACATTCCCTCCCGAATTTTTTTCTGAGGGGATGAGATCAGAGCAGGTCGAGGAGGCCTAGGGTGAAATGACTCCTCTTCGTGTTTTAGTTTCAAAATATTGAAGGGGCAATTTCCAGCCTGGCGTGTGGGCACTTAACTACATGCCTATTACCCGTGATGAGATGCACACAGTTTGGCCCCTGCACTTCGATTTACCCTTTAAATTAATAAGTTCTCCCATCACAGAGCTGTGAACAGTTATTTTCTAAGAAAAACAACCAATACCAATACCCTCTTGGGTTTTCCTGTAACTGTGGATACACTTATTCAGAAAGCTTCTTCTTCTGACAGCAAATGGTGGGACAGATGATAGGAACAGACAGTGGCTGGGCCTTGTGTACAGAAAGAGCTCTGACCTACAGACCCAAGCCCCTGCCCAGGAAACCTACCCCACCCCACTTGCCTGTCACAAACAGCCTGGGAAGCCAACCTGCTGTCAGTGAGACTTGTAGGAGGCCAGATTGCTCTCTCTAGTGACAATCCAGGAAGCTAAATAATAACTTCTGCAACCATCAACCCCAAATGGCCAGGACCTGAACCTTCCAGCTTTCCCAATTTTTGTCCCTGCTTCCAACTTGGGACCAAGCAGAGAGAGGCAAACATGCACCCCCAAGCCCTCACACAGGATCCCCCAGTTCTAGTCCGCCCACTTTCGGCTTCCTCAGACCAACAGCCTCTGAGCAGGACACAGGAACCTTCCTTCCCTTTTTGCCCCCATGAAGCCCTCCTACCCCCGCCCGCTTTTGCGTCTCTGCACAGAGCAAGTGGTGTGGTAACCTCCCTTGCTCCTGCGAGCTCTGAGTAAACAGCCTCTGCCTGTTCTCCTGTAATTGGTCTTGGTTTATTTCCACATGTCTTAGCTGTTGGGAAGGTTTTACGTTAATTGGGTGTACCTGCGACTTTTCTGGGACTCCTTCTGCCAGTCTCCCTCTTGTCCCCAAATGAAATGGGACAGATGGAGGGCAGATAATATACATGCTCTGCCACAGAAAAATGACCTACTTCAGCGGCAGAGGAGTTTGTAAGCCATTCCTTCCTAATCCCTTGCAAGTCCAGAAGGGCATAATTTTCAGCCAAACCTGGGAGTTCCTTTCCGACAACCCTTCAGACACGACCGATGGATCAGGCTCATTTAAACCTTAAGAGGCTAAGGAAGGGCAGGCGAGGCTCTCTCAATTGGAAACATTTGTTCCATCATTTTTTGTTTTATTTAGCTATTCAGTGTACATTTATCATGTGCTGAATTTATATTTCTTTTTTATTTTCAAAGATATTTTTGAGCACATTCTTTTGATTCTGGAGAAACTGAAGTTCCCCTGCGTGGCTCCTAGGAGGTAGCCGTTCAAAAGTTCAGCCACAG
The DNA here is from genome assembly GCF_039906515.1 of Pseudorca crassidens. Classification (NCBI taxonomy): domain Eukaryota; kingdom Metazoa; phylum Chordata; class Mammalia; order Artiodactyla; family Delphinidae; genus Pseudorca; species Pseudorca crassidens. Next base: position 13,443,591 of record NC_090313.1, read on the forward strand.
GGAGTAGACTCATCCTTCAATATCTCACCAAGAGGTTTTATTTTTCACCCCAGCTTTCCGCACTTTTCAGCAGTTTCTGATGCCAAGTTTTTATGCTGTTGTTTCTCAGCTTGTCTTTAAAACAATTATTGGTGCACTTCAGAAGTACTCTTGGAATATGCTCATTGTTTAATGCTCATGTAACTGAGCGGGACCCTGTGGGGCCTCCCCAGGACAGGCCTTTCCCCTATATCCTCTGCTTCAGCTCCTCTCTGAAGTACCTAGATAACGGTTTCTGATGCACATTTCCTGAGTTGTTTTACGGATGTGGAAAACCCACACCAAATGGAAGATGTTAACTACCTGATGACCGTGAATAGATAGCCCCCAGGTCTCCTGGAGCCTAAGGACTGATCATGTTAACCCCGTGACACTACCCTGTTACCTCACCATCAGCCAATCAGAGAACTGTGCACGAGCTGATCCCATACCCTGCGACCCCCCCTCGCTCACCTGGCTTTTAAAAATACTTTGCCGAAACCCTTCGGGGAGCTTGGGGCTTTTAGGACATGGGCCACCCATCTCCCCGCAGGGCCCAGCAATAAACTTTTCTCTGCTCCAAACTCCGAGTTTCAACTTGTTTGGCCTCACTGTGTGTCGGGCACACGAACTTACAGACCTCAAGTCCAAGCCCTTACCTATGCATCCACTCCTTTATTTGAGAAGTATTTATTAAGGGCCTGCAAAGTCAGATTTAGCAGGAAGCTAAAGACGCTTAAGCTGGAGGGCCCCTCATTGCCCGTCTTCTTCCAAGTCCCTGGGAGGGGCCCTGCCAACTTGTCAACACGCTCACATGATTTTGTAAAATTTGCAAGTATGACATATTTTAACCACTATTGGTTAAGATGCCTGTTGCTTTCTACTCAACATCCCCTCTTGTCACATCATTTCCTCTTGTGTTGGGTGAGCTTAGAAGAACTCCGGGGAAATTTGAGAGCTGCCTAGGAGGAAGCTGAGTTGGGGATTTACTTGGTTTGAGTGTAGTGAGATATGTTTATGTGTGCCGCTAAGTTCCTGCTCCCAAGGATTCATGACAGGCCAAGTGGCAAATGTTCGACTCTCCTGCTAATTGATATTAACACTATACCCTATGACATTCTCTTTCTTGGTGGACAGTCAACTGGCCTTGGATTCTTTAATTTAGACACCCCCCTCCTTCCCTGACACTTGCTGGCATGTGATGCGAATTCTCCCTCCGTTTCTAGTTTCAACACAATTCCCTTGACTTATCATCCCCTGTTGTCTTTCTTACACACCATCCTCTGTGCAAACTGGATTCCATGGCCTTAGCACGTGCTTGACCCTGAAATGACCCCGCTTGACCCTGAAATGACCCCGCTTAACCCTCTCCACACAGGTTCCTGCTCATTTGTTGCTCATGAAATATTGACACAGAGATAACATAAAACCCATACCTACTCACTCCAGTGAGGACATCAATGCCAAGTTGGTTGAGGATGGTCATTAAAGAGTATATAAAGTTAGTCGCTGTACAAGAAAACTTGAAAGCCCACCATATTATGGCTCACACATGCAAGAAAGTGATATTTTCATAAATTTGACAACAATCCTAAACATTGACATGACACTACCAAAGGTAAGTTTCAAAGTTTAAAGAAACTTTTCCAAACTAAATTCAATCAGCAGCACTAGAGGGAAAATTGATATTTTTCTCTTGTCTCTGTAGAAAGAGATATTACAAAGAATTATCATATGAAGAGGTGATCAAAGTACATGTAGACAAAAACGTAGGGAAAAGTATTACAGAGGCTTGCTAGGGAGTCGATGAATAGAAATATGTTTGTAGCTGTAGTGACGCATGTGGCATTTGTCGGGTTTTTATTATTTTAATTTGTTGTGATATCTTTTCTCATTCTAAATAAATATTTACTTACATATCTAGGTTTTAATTAAACTTTTAATTTTGAGATCATTGTAGATTCACATGCAGTTGTAAGAAATACAGCAGAGAGATTCTATATTTCCTTTATAGAGAGATTATATAGATATAGAAATTCTATATTTCCTTGTTTTCCAACGGGAGAGGCCACAACAGTGAGCCACCCGCATACCGCAAACAAAAAACAAAAAACAATGAGAGTTAAGATGTATGAATAAAAGGTCTGTATTATCTTTGTTATCATTTAATGACAACTCTGTTCTAGAGTCTGTACTGAAGATGTGATATTATTATCTTATTTAAACATCACAACAAACTTCTCAGCCCTACTTCACAGGTGAAGAAACATGCCCAGAGAAGAGTTAACTTACCTAAATGCACAGAGACAGTGAGTGGAAAAGCTGGGGCTCAAATCCAGAGAACTGAGTCCAAAGTCCCTGGCCTTTACCCCTGGGGTCTACTGCCTCCAAACACAAGTTTCCTTCCCTACAAACTGGAGGTGAAGAAAAGATGCAATTCACAATTGTGAAACAAATCATAAATGCTCAAGAATAAACAAAACAATATACATCTGAGAACTAAATAAAGAAAAACTACTAAACATTATTGAAGGAAATAAAATAAAATCTAAATATAGTCAAAATCATACCACTCCTGATTGGAAAGCACAATTATTACCATGAAGAGGTCATTTCTCTTCAATTAACATATAAATTCAAGGCAATCCCAGTTAGCTCAAAAGAGTTTATTTAAAGAGAATTTGATAAGCTGCTTCTAAAGTTCATTTGAAAAAAATATCCAAAAGTCATTTAAAAAAAGATTTACAGTTCTGACTACATACAAATAAAGATTTCTGTATGGCTCAAAAAACACTATACACAGAGTGAAAAAAAAAAGATGATAGTTTAGGGAAAGTTATTTTCCATACCTAAGACAAAGTGTTACATCCCTAATAAACTGAGTGCCTTCACATGGATATGGAAAAGACAAACAACCTGATAGATAGATTAGATAAAGCTATGAAAAGGCAGTTCACAGAAAAGGAAATATAAGTGGTCAATAAAATACAAAAAGATGCTCAGACTCTCGAGTAGGCAGGTAAATGGAGATCGAATGATGGAAATTTCAATTTCTGCCTATTAGATTGGCAAACATTTAGAAGATTTATAGCATCCAGCACTGGCAAGGGTGGCGGGAAATGGACACGATCCTCATTGCTGATGGAGGATTAAATTGTTATAATCTTTTAAAGTCATCTAGTGGTATCTATCAAAATTGAATATGTACATACCCTTTAATCCAGAAATTCCATTTTGGAGAATCTTGTCTACAGAAATCAAACTACCAGTAAAGTAAGGATATGTATAAACATGTTATTCCAGCATGGTTTGTAATGGAAAAATAATTATTTGAAAAATCTAAATGGTTGAATGAATTATGTTCATTCATACTATTGAAGATTACGCAGCTGTTAAAAAAGATTGCATTACATCTACAGGGAAATCCATGATATTATTATTAAATGAAATAATGTAATCTGCGGAGTAATGATTACAGTAGTTTTGTTAAAATAAAATCCTATAACCTATATACCATAATCATGTATGTTATAATATATTTACTTATATGTATGCATAAAGAAAGTTGTGGGAGAATACTTACAAAACTTAATATTGTTTTTTCCGGATAGTGGGATTAAAAGAAGCATGGAGAGAGATTATGAACTATCTTTACAAAGCTTCAATGTTCTCGACTAGTTATAAGCATGTATTGCTTTTGTAACGCCAACTACCTCTACAAGGCTTAAATCATGAGCTGCTGCAGCTGCTGATCTTCAACACCTCCTGAAAGGAGTTCAGGGTGGAGATCAGGAATGAGGCACTCCGTGCTCTGGGAAAAACTGGCAGAACAGGTCTTCAGATTAGTTCGATATTCTCGGGAGAAGATTTTATGAGCCCAATTCTTGCATCTCCTCGTATCTAGAAAAGCACTAAAATCCTTCATGGTGACGTCGGTTCCTCATGATTAGCCGTAACCTTCCCAAGGCTAGCAGAAACCTTCTGCAAAAAATATGTGCTTGATTGTATGTACTCCCCCTTCACCAACATCACCTATATACTGACCTTCCCCCCTACCTCTTTGGAGTGGCTTCTCAGACCTATCTAAAATGCTGTCTCCCAGGCTATAGTCTTCATTTTGCCCCCCAAAAAACTTAACTCACAACTCTGACATTATGCACTTTTTTTTTTTTTGCTGTACGCGGGCCTCTCACTGCTGTGGCCTCTCCCGTTGCGGAGCACAGGCTCCGGACGCGCAGGCTCAGCGGCCATGGCTCACAGGCCCAGCCGCTCCGCGGCATGTGGGATCTTCCCGGACCGGGGCACGAACCCGTGTCCCCTGCATTGGCAGGCGGACTCTCAACCACTGCACCACCAGGGAAGCCCATGCATTTTTGTTTTCAGTCAACAGTGCATAAGGAATTTAGTAACATAAATGAAAGAAAAAGACCTTGCTACTTTCTCAAACTTCTATGCCTTAAAAAATATATTTGATACCATGTTTATTTTTTCGCCCTCTTAATCCCCTATGTACTTTGTAATTTTGATATTGACCATGGCCAATTTGTCAATCATGGCAGTTTCCAAGATGAGAGCCTCCAGATTTACTGAGGGACCAATATCAGTATGTATTGGTGTGAAAGCATCCTATATTCCTGTAATTAATAGGCTAGTAGTTATTTGGGGACATTAAGCCTCAAGCCCTGGAATTAATGCCATTCCCTCCGCGGAATGATTAACCAAATTCCAAATGAATATCCCTAATGTGCTCCTTTGCTTATAATGTCAGAGTTACTAATCCTTTTTACCCAAGGAAACATTTATTAAGTGTTGCAAATATGGACTCTGTCAGCTCATCAGTAAACCATTTGGTTAAGAGATAAGAGAAGGAAATCCTTTGTCTTTCAAGAGAATCTGGTAGAGAGACCCTTGTGCATGGTGGGTGGGCTAGTTGGAAAAGAAATCAGAGAAATTCCTGGTAAGAATTGCTTTGGAGCATGCTGGCTGGCATCTTCCTAACATTTTTTTCTTCCTCAGAAATCCTTTGCCTTACTCAGAACCCTTGGGATTAGTAATGGGAGCTGCCCAGGTCAAGCTTAGCTCTTGCTAAGATTTTTTTCCACTGAATGTGAACAAATGTAATTCCTGGGCTGTGTGAGTGAATATCAGTTGTGGTTTCAACAACGTTTGTGGCATTGCTAAGAGTCTCTGAAGGAAAGCACAACCTCTCAGGAAATGCTTTAATGCAGTAAGGAATTTTTTTAAAAAATTGTGGTGAAATAAACATAACATGAAATTTACCATCTTAGCTATTTCTAAGTGTATATATAGATTGGTAATGTTAAGTGTATTCATATTGTTGTGCAACCAATCTCCAGCACTTTTTCATCCTGCAAAACAAAAACTCAACATCCATTAAACAACACACCTATCTCCCTTCCCCCCAGCCTCTGGCAACCACCATTCTACTTTTGTTTCTATGAGTTTGACTACATACCTCATATAACTGAAATCATACTGTATTTGTCTTTTTGTAACTGGCTTATTTCCCTTAGCACAATGTCCTCAAGGTTCACCCATGTTTTGGCATGTATCAGAATTTCCTTCCTTTTTAAGGTTGAATAGTATTCTCTGCATGTCCAGAAAGGAATTTTAATATTCAAAAAGATTCGTTAGATATAAAATTTTAAATTCCTCTGTTTTAACCCTTAAAGAACCTACCCTCTCTTCCTCCTTCCTTTCCTCCTTCCTTCCTTCCTTGCTTCCTATTTTCCTTTCATTCCTTTATTGAAGTTGCCTACTATATGACTGAGTGCAAAAAAAAAACATAGATGATTATGATATTGTCACTGCCCAGGAAGTTCTCAAAGTGGGCATACAGCTCTAATTCAAGGCAGAATAGGTCATTTGAGCAATATGTTACAGTAACAAAGAAAGGCACGTCACCTCATATCGACTCTATTTCAGGGCCTATTATTTCTAAAAATTCCTTACTGCTTTCTCTTGCAAAACTCTTCCTTTTGCTTATAGAAGATCAAAGTGGGCTAAGAACATGGCATTTGGTAATTTAGGACTGATATTTGGTTTATTGTTTTAGGCTATAAATTCTGCCTCTTACAGAAAGCAGACCCACTCTGTGGGTTTTAGACAATGTTTGTGGTTTGCATTTTTTTATCATTGAAAGCAGAAGGGAGAGAGGCTACTGAGCCCCCCGCTAGTGCTCTAGTCTAAGAGTGACAGACATTTTAATATTCAGCAGAGAAAGAAAATCCATAGCATTATAAGACTTGCCTCTCAAGGTCAGAATATTTAGTGAAAACTCGGGTCAAGTCTTCTGCTTTGTATTTGCACAGAGCGTAGGACCTCGTTTTACTTTAACTGAGTTCTTTGCTTAGTTCTCTTAGGGCCTACTAGGCTGTGCCCCTCAGGCCTTATTTTTGAGTTGAAAAATGGGCAAGTTTGGCCCTAACATGGTAACAGGGCAGGAAGGTGAGGACCGGCTTCTGGCGCATCAGGCATTTTATTTTCTATCAATAGCCCTGTTATGGCGCACAGGCTCTTGGGTTTCCTGAGAAATGGAGCCATTTTGTAAACAAAAAGCTGTCATTTTAAGCCATTAGAATGCATTATACGAGGCCTAATGGCCGAAGGAGAGCAACTGGGAGTCGGATGAGACGTAGACTGGTGAAATCTTTGGCTCTCTGACTGCCTTGGGACTTGACAGCCATCATGAACTCAGCCTTCTCATTACCCATTGTATTAAAAAAAAAAAAATCTGGAGCAAAAGCATACATGTGCTTTCCTTCTTCAGGTAGAGGTGGATTTAGCAATGCTGACTCCTGTTTGCTATTTCAGTGAATCTAGTTGTTTTTGGAGTCACATATTCTTCTCTTAGATGTTATTTAATTGCACCCCCCTCACCTTTTTGGTAAGGAAACTTCAGCTCCTTAGCTCCTAAGGTGTCGGTGAATAGTTTTAGCTGCTGAAGAACATTGTCTCTCATGTTTTGGCCTTGGATCTGAGTCCATTAATTATGCTCGTGCATCTTGTATTTTAAAATACAATGTAATTCTCATTTGTCAACAGGGTAGATGGTTCCCTGGGAGATCAGCTCTAACACTGCATTCCGTGTATTAGTTTCTAAAAGGAAGCAGATGCCAAGATAGGATTAAACATGCAAGGATCTCACTAGGGGACACTCTTGTGTGGAGAAAATGGAAGGGAGATTGGAAAAAACTGGGAGAGCATCAACTCACCGTGCAAATTGAACCCCAGTGAAGAAAAGAGAGGGAAGTTTGTGTGGAAGGATCAGGGACTGCCATGCAGTTTAAGGTTTGTCCAGACCTTTGGGAAATCTTTGGGTCAAGGTGGGCAGTCAGAGGAGTCCCATGTCTCCCAGGAACCAGGCTGCCTAAGCGTCCCTGCCAGCTCATTCATTGGTGGGTAGCCTGAACTTCAAATTCTTAATTCAAGAACACTGACCTTCCTCTAAAAATGTGTTTGTCTCAGTCTCCCTCCCTGCTAGTACCTGCCACAGTATTTGATAAATTGCACCCTTGCCTCGGAGGATGGGAGGTCAGGATCTCAACTGCACGTTTCAGACGGCAGCCGGAGAAGACGGTGTCTGGGGCTGGCGTGAATTCCACTTCTGCGCCCGTCATTTCTCTTGCTGTTTTCCAGTCTTGCAGCAAGTGGAAGGAAAATAGCAAGTGCAGACTCGGATGATGTTGGTAATTATGCCCATCACACAGGGAAGCAGGGAGCAGCCTTTGTTCGGCAGATAAACACAGTCCAACATCCGAGGAGTCATGGTTTTGGAAAATCACAGCATGATGTATGGAGGGGGTAGAGGAACATGTTGTGTTTGAGGCTTTTGAGGCCTTTATATTCCTCCTGGTCACTAGTCATTAGACCTGCACTGTCTGAAAAAACTTGATGTCTTTTCAGAAGAGTAAACCTGTGTGATGTGGCAAATGGTGTATATAGGGGTGCACAGCAAAGGGAAAACGAATCTACAGGTTCTCCAACTGTCCTACGCTCACTAGGGAAAAATTGAGGAGGGGAGTGCTTCGTAGATCGTGTTTGAGCCTCGAGATCCAGCTAGTCACAACCCAAGAAGGACGCTCCAGTAACTTCCTGCTTCAGAGCTTACTTCAACGAGAGAGAAAGAAATCAGACTTCCTTTAATAGACGTGTCAAATGCTTGGGTCTTTGATGGACCTGGAAACCACTGGCTATCCTTAGTGTCCTGGACAGTTTTTAATTTGGGAAAATGTTTCTTTCCCTTTTGTGTTCTGCCTTTATAACTGGCTTTTCAGGCCAGTGGGCTAAGGATTGAGCAAAAGTCCATTTTCAGCTTGGACAAGGACGTAGTCCTTCCTGGAGGCCATTATCATAGGCCCTGGGCCATTTGTTCTCATCCCAGTGGAGGGCCTGAGGGAGCAACTTTCCCAGTAGAATTGATTTCTCAGAGGAGATCTTCACGGAGATCAGGTCACAAAGTGGCCCTCATGTCACAGCCCCAAAATGTTTCTGGGTTGTCAAAAGAATTTATTCATGAAGCTGAGGGTCATGTCCACTGGGAATTCAATCTCACAGGGAATGCCTTCTTTTTGGCAAGAAAACGATTTTACTATATAAGTGTAAGCATAACATAATGGTTGGCATATAACAAGCCTCCATAAATGTTGAATAAATGAAGGAAGTAGACCAAAGGAAAACCAGACAGTAGAACGGAAAAAATTGGACATAGATATTGTGTCTCTCAAGTTCATGCCCTCTTTGTGTGGTTTTTATGGTGATATGTCTTCGTGGGAAAATGCTGAGTAAACTCCACACAGACTGACAATGTCCATTCTTTTGGTTTTATCATAAGGAGAGCAGAAAAGGGAGGCACACAAGGGCATTCACAAATATACACTGTGATCTATCTTTATATACATTTTCCCATTCAGTTTTCTAAAAGAGAAGGCCCTATGGGTAAGTATGATTAATTTTGATTTATATGTTAATCAAGGAGAGTTCAGTGTATAAAATAGAATCTGTAGTCAGATGATCTACCACTGAGCTATACCCCCTATAAGATAGAATATTCTAGGAAGTTTCAACAGGAAATCATTTAAGGTTATTAGATGCTTATAGAATTGGAAGGGCTAGGAAAATGTGTTTTAGGTTTAGGGGACTTCAAGAACTCCCCAAGAGATTGGGATTGACATATATACACTAATATGTATAAAATAGATAACCAGAAAAAAAAAAAAAAGAACTCCCCAAATAATTCAGAACTGATCATCAGGCTTCCCTGGTGGCACAGTGGTTAAGAATCTGCCTGCCAATGCAAGGGACATGGGTTCGAGGACTGGTCTGGGAAGATCCTACATGCTGCAGGGCAACTAAGCCTGTGCGCCACAACTGCTGAGACCGAGTTCTAGAGTCTGCGAGCCACAAATGCTGAGCCCACGTGCCTAGAGCCCGTGCTCCACAAGGCAAGCCACCGCGGCGAGAAGCCCTCACACTGCAACGAAGAGTAGCCCCCGCTCGCCACAACTAGAGAAAGTCCGTGTGCAGCAATGAAGACCCAACGCAACCAAAAAATTTTAAAATAAATAAAATTAAAAAAAAAAAAAAAAAGAACTGATCATCGAGGAAGCTACTACCTCTGAGGCTGCCCCAGGAGATTTTGAGCTCAAGAACACACCAGCATGGCTACAATGCAAGGATCAGGAAGTTAGAGCAGGAAGTTGCCTTCTGTCCCTGTTTTCTATGCCCCAGAGTTGGTGACTGGCCATGGGAATGCAGAGCGTATCCACTGCTCTCACCAACGCTTCCCCTTAAAGCCCAAGCACTTGGAGAATGGACACTGGAAAGCTACTCCCCTAAGCCTCACTTCCCACAACCTTGTTTGCTAGCAGAAAAGCAGCCAAAGTGGCAGGGAGATGGCTTCTGCCTCACTCTGGCCTTCTAGGTCTACAGGAGGACATCTAAGTGATGGAGCCAAACATTCAGAACTCTACCTGCAAGAGCATCTGTGGAATGTAGTTTCAGGCTTTCCAGCCTCTGCATTATTGGAAGGCGCATCAGGAGAGCGAGGAGTGGCTAGGGAGCCAACCCATCACAGATTGCTTGGGGGAAAATTAAATCTCAGAGAGGCTAAATAAAATATTTTGCTCCAAGTGAAAAGAGAATTATGGTTAAATGCATGGGCCCTGCAATCTGATGGACCAGGGCTCAAATCTCTACTCCAGAACTTACTAGTTTTTGGTCTTAGACAAGACAATTCTCTAAAAGTTTCTGAGTCCTAGTTTATAAAGTGGGAATAATACTGCTTCCTCATGGGTTTGGAGTGAGAACTAAATATCATGTTTTTAAAGTGCTTATCACAAAGTGTGAAGCCCCACAAGGATCCAAGAAATTGTAGACATAATTAATAAGGTTCTACAGTGAGCAGTAGACCCAGGACACTCACCCAGTGCATGGTCTTTGCTGTTATCTCCTGGGGTAACGGAGATGAGATAGATCAGTAAATGTTTTGAGGACCAAAATAAATATTTATAAGATGAATGCTTTAAAATATTTTAATGTTTTTATGCTTCAAACATATCTTATTATTTATTGAAGCTATGAGGTATTAAGATGTATCCTACTAGCCCTATATCCAAAAAGGCCTTGTTATAAGCACACTTTTTATTTTATTTATTTATTTATTTATTTATTTATTTTTGTGGTATGCGGGCCTCTCACTGTTGTGGCCTCTCCCGTTGCGGAGCACAGGCTCCGGATGCGCAGGCTCAGCGGCCATGGCTCACGGGCCCAGCCGCTGCGCGGCACGTGGGATCCTCCCAGACCGGGGCACGAATCCGTGTCCCCTGCATTGGCAGGCAGACTCTCAACCACTGCGCCACCAGGGAAGCCCCACTTCTTATTTTATGCATAGTAGTAGATTGAGTTGTGTCCTCCTAAAAGATATATTCAAGTCCTAACCCCCAGTATCTACGAATGTGACCTTATTTGGAAATGGGGTCTTTACAGAAGTAATCAAGTCATGATGAGGTTATACTGGAATAGGGTGGGTCCTAAATCCAACGACTGGGGTCTTTTAAATTTTTTTAATTAATTAATTAATTAATTAATTGGCTGCGTTGGGTCTTTGTTGCTGCATGCCGGCTTTCTCTAGTTGCGGCGAGTGGGGGCTACTCTATGTTGTGGTGCGTGGGCTTCTCATTGCGGTGGTTTCTCTTGTTGGGGAGCACGGGCTCTAGGCGTGTGGGCTTCAGTAGTTGCAGCATGCAGGCTCAGTAGTTGTGGCGCATGGGCTTAGTTGCTCCACGGCTTGTGGAATCTTCCTGGACCAGGGCTCGAACCCGTGTCCCCTGCATTGGCAGGCGGATTAGAACTGGTGCTGATGTATCTCCCTGGTCCCTCTCACACTCGTCTGTAAGGTAAATGGGTTGGTCTAGACAAACTTTTCTCAAGCTACCCTTCTGTGGGACAGAGTTCTGTTTGAAGCCTAGAGACTCATTTCTCTCCTGGGGCCATAATGACTATCACATTCTTAGAGATTTCTGAAGGATGAGGAACCGTAAACAGCTGATTAACAAATGAACATCTCAAAGGATAGGGATGAAAGCCGTAAAGCTTCTAACTCAGGCCAAGAATGAGCAGTTTCATTTTCCCAACGCTTCTTGCACATGGTTCCTTCTCCCTTCCTTTCTGCTGTTTTCACATCATTCTTCTTTCTCCACCCACATTACCCATGACCCCCACAAGTGTTTTCTCATGGCTTTCCTTTCTTTCTCCCATTATCTCCTTCTTCGTGTCTCTTTTCTCTTTCCTTTTCACTCCATCCTCACTTAGTTGCTCAAAGTCTGACCTTAAATTATGGAGACAACTTTAGAAAGTTTGAAAAGTTTGGGTATAAAATTACCTATGGCTTGTGGTACTGGCATGGAATGGCTTATAAAAAGGAAAATAAATATCATTAGTGAAAAAAAATTAGAAAAAATAATTTTTTATCCTTATCCTTATCCTGTTACAATGTATACAGACAGACCTTGGAGATATTGCAGGTTTGGTTCCAGACCACTGCAATTAAGTCAATATCGCAGTAAAAAGAGTCACAGGCTTTTTGGTTTCCTAGTGCATATAAAAGTTATGTTTACACAATACTGTAGTCTATTTAATGTGCAATAGCAGTATGTCTAAGAAAACAATCTACATACCTTAATATTATTATTAAGGTATATATAAATAAAAATATTACTTTATTATTTTTTATTGCTAAAAAATGCTACCCACCATTTGAGCCTTCAGCGAGTTGTAATCTTTTCACAATAGTAACATCAAAGATCCTTGATCACAGATCACCATAGCACAAATAGTAATGAAAAAGTTTGAAATATTGTGAGAATAAAATGTGACACAGAGACATGAAGTGAGCAGATGTGTTGGAAAATGGCACTGATAGATTTACTTGAGGCAGGTTTGCCACAAACCTTCAATTTGTAAAAAAAAAAAAAAAAAAAAGCAATATCTGCAAAGCACAGTAAAGAAAAGCACAATAAAATGATGTATGCCTGCAAACATTAAGAAACACTAAAAAAAAAAAGGGAACATTCAAAGAGTAATCTTGAAAACTATGTCAAAATGTGTGAGCAGACGTTAATTTATATATAATGTAATAATTTATACCTCAATGACATTTTAGTTGCTGAGAAATTTTTCTTTGATATGGTCTCCTTCCTAGAAGGAATTGGAAGTTGTATGTGATGATACTGTAATCCTTCCTTTCTCAAACTAACAGTGAATTGATGTTGTGCTACCTTTACTAGGTAAGCCATGTAGAATCTTCTGTGTTGAAAGTTCATAATTATAATTAATATTCCCTTACATAAGGAAACCAAGAAAACCAGTGTCATTATAGTACATTCCTCACGTTGATACAACACACTCAGGCCGTCGTTTTGACACTAGGACTATAGGAAGGAGGACAGATATGCTTTACAGACAAATCAGAGAATTAATCAAGTCCAAGGGCTATTTATGTGAACACCAGTCAACAGCAGTGGAGCAATCAGGCTATTGATTTCCAGTGTTGTCAACATTTGCTAATACACAATTATAAAACTGTTAGGCTCTATCCTCTCTGTGAAAGAATGTGGACATTCTTAGAAGCCCCAGAGTGTTGTGTTGAATGCTGGAGAATTATCATTAGATTTTTTTTTTTCTGGGAGTGAAAATACCAGTCTCAGAAAGCACCATGGTTCATCTAGTGCAGTGATTGCCTCGCTATTGATCATTACCAATCTATGATATCACTAGTTATTCTCCTTAAACTCTCTGTCTGTTCCAATTCCTTGCAAAGATTGAACAGACAGTAGGTAATTGAAAACACCCTACTAGAAATCTCCCCTTGGAGACAGTTCTGGTTCTCTGCTAGCTGTGATCGGCTACAGAACTGTGCTCTCACTCAAGTCCTTGAAACCACCATGCAGCTAATCTCTACCTTCATAGATCAGGGCAGTACTGTTTGTTATAGCAGCAAATGGAATTGCCCAGACCATTGTTAAGAAGGCTTATGGAGAGGAGCATACGTTCATCTCATAGATAGATAATTCAATTTAAATAATCCCTCCCTTGTCCTATATTATGATGATTTAGGACATTTTTTTTTTTTAAGTTGTTTAAGTTCAGAATGATACCGACCAGGATCCTCGGCCTTACCCAATCAATAGAAATTAACTAGAGGCCAGACAAGAAATTCAGGCAAGTCTTTATTGAGGCACCTGCTGCAGCAGAGGGGATGAGAAAAAGTAACAGATTCCCTTGCTTGCTGGCTCCCGGAAGGTGAGAGTAGGGGTGTGTCCAGGGGTTGGGTCGGAGGGCTGACTTAGCTGGTCTGCCCACCCTTCTGGTGGTGTTGAGTGCAGGTGGCATGCGCAGTACCGTGTTTTTGTTTCCAACACGCGGTTTTTGCTCCTGACTGTTCAGAAGTGGTAGTTGGGTTTTTCTGGTCTTTTTGTATCTTTTTGTCTATAATCTGCTCCAACTGTGCATGCGTGCAGTTATTTTTAGTCCCATATAGTTTCTTTGTATTTTGTAGCTCATGGAGAGGTGTGTCCAGGTGCAAGCACTGCAGCACTGCAGCAAAGGGTCCCAGGTCCCAGCCTGTCTCAAAAAGACTTACATATGTTGCCCATTTAAAAGGATTTTTTTTTTTGGTTTGTTTTCCTAAGTGTCTTAATAAGTGCTTACTTAGCAATTTACAGTGCACAGCCCACATAATGATACAACACGCCAGCACCAATTTCCTCATTTTGAAGGTACATGGGATTATTGTCAGCAGAGGTTACAGTGTGTATAAACCATTGTAAAACTGTCTTGAACTCTTTATACAAGAGTTCTCCAGGAAGCCAAAAGCTTTCTGTTCAACATAAATAAATTTAAGGGTAAAGAAATCATTCCAGTTCTAGCTTCTTGGAAAAGCCCACATATCAGTAGTCAGTGCTCACTAGTGAGATGTCAGCTGAGTGTCTCAGATGTACCATAACAAGGTTTGGAGCTTGCTCTACTGTCTTTGTTTTCTGTAGCCCCGGCACAAGACGGCATATTGTTAAATCTCTTACTGGTGGTAAAGTGGGAGGGTTTATCAATGGAAAGGAATGCCCAGTGGGTTGGATGTCTCAGGCGTTTAAGGTTCTGGACAAATTGGTAACTATTTGGACTTGACATCTTTTGCTAAGTAACACTGATGCTTTACAGAAATATGAAAAGCACCTAAGGAAGAGATAGACACCTGAAAACTCTGTGAGGAAGCTGGGGGTCTCACTTGGTTGTGTACAAAGAAGCTCTCATCCCCTCTAGCAGGAAGGTAGAGAAAAAGGAGGACCAAGCCCAGACCTTAAGAATATGACAGCTGAACTTCAATGTCCAAACAGGGCATGTCTGTTATGCTATGTTGAGAAAACCTGAGACCTGGATACACAGCAAGGGGACATCTAGGTGGATGTTCTTGAAGATTTTGACTTCTTAAGACATCTCCCACCTCCTGAGCCTACAGATATTGCCAGTCTTCCCGTAAGAGTGAACATCCCCACTCTTCCCATCCCCCAGCCCAGTGCCGTGGTACTAGCACTGAGGACTCTGTCCCAGGGCAACATGTCCCCCCTCTTTTCCCAGGACTCCCCTCCATACGTCCTCCTGGACATAGACCAATAATTAGCACAAAGGAGCAGTATAACCCAGCTGGTGATGTGCTGTGTCTGACGAGGGAGTAAAGGAATCGTACCTACTCGGCATAGACAGGCAGAGGCCAGAGTGTACCTGTGGGACTGAATTCCGAGAGCACTGGATGAAGAGGGTCAAAACACAAAACTGGACAGGTGAGTTTATTGGGAGTGCTGTCCTGAGATTAAGGATAGATACGTTTAACCCTGGCAAATACCCCAAGAAATGGCTCAAAATTGCTTGTAGGATGGCTCCTAGAAGCAAGGAAAAAGTTATGGTCCATGCTGAGTGAAGCTGAAATGCCAGAGTTGCCAAGGCAGACGTTGCCCAAACAGAATGACCAAGGAAGAAAGGATTAAAAGGCTCAAGGCAGTGGGCAACCAGTCATAGGTGTACCATGCATGGCTAGATGGCTGGCCAGGTGGTTATGTTCTACAGGAAGATCTGGATGACACACCATTTACACAGGATGAGCTAAGGGGAGGAGTATATGAGCATCACCGACCGTTCCATGGTGGCTCTCTGCGGACCAGGGCTGACAGAGGGAGAGGCTATAATAGAACTTGGTTTGATAACGGCAATGAGGATGATGGTACCTACAAAAATAGAGGTCAGGTGTTGGCACCCTAATAACCATGGTGTTTTCCCATACTCCATCACATCATCTATTTTCAGAGAACACAGCCCATCACTCTAAGAATCCAGGTTCTATGCAAGTTAAATGGCAATAACTAAATAATAAACACCTAGACACGTCACAGTGAAGTTTCAGAAAATCAAAGAGAAAAAGAGAACCTTAAAAGACACCTGAGAAAAAAGGAGCTTACAAATGAACAACAATTAGACTGGCAATCAGTGACAGTGACAGTGACAATGGAGTAACATCTTCACAGCATCGACAGAAAGTGAATATCAAATGGGAATTCAGTATCCAGTTAATCTGTCATTCAAAACTGAGGGCAAAATAAAGACTCTGAGACAAGCAAAGACTGAGAGATTTCATCACTCTGAGATCTGATGAATGAACTACTAAAAGAGCTGTGCTTCAGCAAGAAGAATTGAATCTGCACATGAAGTGGGATTCAAGTTACTATAATCACCCCTAAATTCTTAAACAATAGCAATAAATCTAAACAGGTATAGACTTGGCTTTCCTTCTAATGATTCTTTTTTTTTTTTTTTTTTTTGCGGTACGCGGGCCTCTCACTGCTGTGGCCTCTCCCGTTGCAGAGCACAGGCTCCGGATGTGCAGGCTCAGTGACCATGGCTCACGGGCCCAGCCGTTCCGCGGCATGTGGGATCCTCCCGGACCGGGGCACGAACCCGTGTCCCCTGCATCGGCAGGCGGACTCTTAACCACTGCACCACCAGGGAAGTCCCTTCTAATGATTTTAGTGCACATCACCTGTGTCTATTTTGCAGTGTGCTCCTTAGCTTAGTGGTTCTATCCATAAAATTATTTCTTATTTTATACACAGTAGGCCCTTTATACAGCCTAAAACATACTCAAATACTCTATTTTTAAAAATGCTATTACAGTGTTTAACAAGAGTTTACAAAGATGTCCAGAGGAGTAGAAAACACAAAGAATTTTTTAACATTTAAAGGCTGGGTGATTGGTTCCTACACATCCATTTCCTAATATCTGCATACAAATTGGTGTCTTGGCCAAAAGATAAGACTACCACAGCAAGCTTGGGGCATTCTGAGATGTTTACAAAAAGTTGAAAGCTATAGCACAGGGAGCTCTACTCAATACTCTATAATGGCCCATATGGGAAAAGAATCTCAAAAAGAGTGGATATATGTATAACTGATTCACTTTGCTGTACACCTGAAACTAACACAACATTGTATCAGTAAATCAACTATACTCCAATAAAACTTGGTTTTAAAAAAAAACCAAGTTGAGAGCATGACTGTTAAATCCGGGATCTCCGAGGCAATATTATACGTTGTATTTTGAAAGGGTGCAGGGACTAATGTTTATTGAACACTTACTATGTGTTATATGCATTAACATATGGTATTAGCTTTACTCTTCGAAAGAACTCTAAATGGTAGGCAGTATTATTACCCGTATCTTACTGATGAGGCAATTGATATTCAGCGATTAAAAACTTTCCAAAGTCTCAACTAGAAAGGGGCAATAATAAGATTTGAACCTAGTTCTTCAGGACCCCAAAGCCCATGCTTTGACACTAGACACATCTTCCAAGACAGGTGAAAGCAGAAGATAGCTATCAACCAAATTTATATGCACAATATATACAGTGGAGAACTTTCAAAGATGCAAACGTGCATTCGCATGTCCAATCACATAAGTTAGTTCTATATGAGGAGGCGCTGTTAGTTTTTGAGTCACAGGGTCCGAACGTAGAATGCTACACAAACGTTGCAGCAGCCATTCAGAATGCAATCCAGTGCTACTGTGTCATCTATGATGAGAAAAAAAGAGCTGCTACCCAGACATCACTGGATTGTTTTTTCAAGAGGGTAGATAGAACTGAATCCAGCAAGGAACCAGCACCTGTGCCATCAGCGTCAGGCATGAGCGACATTGCAGCTTGCCCTCCGTCTCCTGTTGCTGGCGATCCTTCAGCTCTACCGTCTCCCCCCTACTCTCCCTCCTCCAGTCAGTAACTCTTCTTGCCTGTTCCCTCGATGCCAGCCCCGTATGCCAGCTGTTGTACTGTACTACTGTAATTTTCAAAGTACTGTACTGTAAGATTTTAAACGTTTTCTTTATTTTTTGTTTGTTTTTTATGTACTTAGGTATTACAAACCTGTTACAGTACAGTACTATATAGCCGATCATGTTAGTTGGGTACCTAGGCTAACTTTGTTGGACTTAATGAACAAACTGACTTACGAACATGTTCTAGGAATGGAACTCGGTCATATGTAGGGAACTTACTGTGTTTACAGAAGGAGGAGAAGATACAGACTATTTTCTCATTCTTCAACCTGTTAATTTTCAGACTCTTTTCCTGTCTCTTTTTTCTTTGCTCAAACTTATATTCTTGTATTTTCCTGGCGTCTTATTCTTGGCCTGTTTATCACCTGCTCGCTCATTTTCCCAAATTTGTGTGTCTCATCTGAATGGCCAGGGGTTTGCTAGATGTCCCACAGGCATGGTTTCATTCATTTGTTCATCCATTCATTAAATATTTATTGAAAACCACCCTCTTCCAGTCATTGTCTTGCAAGATGAGTATCAAATGGCACAGAAGACGTAGCGTTGTCGTCAAGGGTCCTAGAGTCTGGATAGTTCCATGTGTCCAAAGCCACTCCCCTCCTAGTAAATGTTCCCATCACAGTAAACGTGTGGCCTTTAAATCCTACCAATTCCAACGTCCCTCCCTCCCCACCCCCAATATCTCTATTTCTAGGGCCTTCTTTTACGCCCTCTTCACCTACCAACTGAATTACTGTTGTAACCTCCTTAAAGCTTTCACTATTCGCTTCCCACTTGGGTTCAGTCTCCACATATATCGGGACAAGTGTGAACACATTATTCCTTGGCTTAACCCCCTTGAATTAGGAATAAGGTCCAGCCTTCTTCACGTCACCCAAATCCCTACACAGTGAGGTTCTTGCTTACCTCTCCAACGTGGTCCCTATCTCTCAGTTCCTCATAACCCACCACTGTATCCACGTCAGCCATAATTATTTCATGCTTCCATGACCTTCCTTTTTTTTTTTTGGCTGCACCCCACAGCTTATGGGATCTTAGTTCCCCAACCAGGGATTGAACCCAGGGTCCCAGCAGTGAGAGCGCTGAGTCCTAACCACTGGACCGCCAGGGCATTCCCCCTATGACCTTCCTAATAGTATCCCTTGGGTCTGGAATGATCCTTCCACCCTAGACCACATATAACAAAGCCCTACTGATCTCTCACACCTCACCCATTTAAATCTCTTTAAGTCTCAGCAAAATTATCACCCCTTTACTAAACCTTCCTTGACTCTTCCAGGGAGAATCACCATTCTCTCTTTTGGACCCCTAAGATTATCTTATGTAATTATATCCTAAATCTCTTAGAAAAACATATTTGCTGACATGTCCACATTTTTTCCCCCCAAGCTCCAAGTCCTTATGGACAAGAGCTACATATTATTCATCCTCATGTCTCCAGGACCCAGCACAGTGCTTGGTACATGCCCCATCTGTCCAGTTCAATTCGTATTTGTTGAGTAAGTTGAATGAATGAAAATATGACTCCTAAGGTGTTACCCAGCATAGCCTTGCAATGACAGAACATGAGTCCCCATAGAGAGCAGCTCACTGCTTTTCCCTTCCTGTTCATAGAAAACTATAAAAATACCCAAATATGTTTTGGAGTAGCTCAGCTTTATAGCCCATTTCTGTGTTGTTGGTCTACTCTGGAAAGACAAAGAGCCCTTGATCAACTGCAGACCAGAAGCGCATTCCCTTCTAAGTCTATCCTAACAAACACTGGCAGTTCCTCTCTTAAAACACTGCTGTTTTAGAACCCTTAATTTCCTTGTTAGACTTGGATAGGGTTTCACTCATCTAATGTTAGAATTTGTAATTGAAACTTCTGTTTTCTCTTAAAGCTAGCAAAGCAACAATGCTTATCTGCTTTGAAATCCTGAAAAGAGAAATAAATAACAGTGGGAAAAAATATGCAAGTTTTACCATAAAGCATGTGGCTATTTTAAAAGCTATTACTTTGGGTTTCCCTGGTGGTGCAGTGGTTAAGAATCCGCCTGCCAGTGCAGGGGACATAGGTTCGATCCCTGGTCCGGGAAGATCCCACATGCCGCGGAGCAA
The DNA here is from genome assembly GCF_039906515.1 of Pseudorca crassidens. NCBI lineage: Eukaryota > Metazoa > Chordata > Mammalia > Artiodactyla > Delphinidae > Pseudorca > Pseudorca crassidens. The sequence goes on from NC_090313.1 coordinate 13,463,608, forward strand.
CTAAGCCCGTGAGCCACAACTACTGAACCTGTGTGCCACAGCTACTGAAGCCCGCATGCCTAGAGCTCACGCTCTGCAACAAGAGGCCACCACAGTGAGAAGCCCGTGCATCACAACGAAGAGTAGCCCCCGCTCGTCGCAACTAGAGAAAGCCCGCGCACAGCAACAAAGACCCAACACAGCCAAAAATAAATAAATAAAATAAATACATTTATTTTTAAAAAAGAGGTGGTTACTCTTAAAAAAAAAAGATATTACTTTGAAGACTTATCGTGGAAGTATAAACTCTAAACTTCGGGCTACATATGTATTTGTTTTCCCTTAGAATGTTAAAATTTTACTCCTTAGTTCCAGAAATATGTCTTTCTATTGTTTAAAATTTAGGGCTTTTCACTTTCTTTTTTACCAGATGGCAGTTGTTCTAATCATTTCCAAAGTGAATATTTTAACTTTCAAAAAAATAAAACATGAAATGGCATGTATGGAAAAATTAGGCCCATTTCATTTTGTTCACTATTTTGTTAAACTTATTTTTAGACTATTTCATCAATCTGGACATTTTCACAGATATTTTTATCAGTTCAGCCTGTTCTGTATCACTTACCAGTCTGGTTGCTATGGTATGACAATGACTTTTTTATTCTTTTCCAAACAAAAAATAACCTTTCAATGACAATGCACTTAGATTTTGAAAACAATGCATCCATACTTTCTCAGACTGTTTTCAATTATACAAACCAACTGTATTTTAGCTTCAAACTCTCTTTAATCTTCAGTGTTCTTAGAAGAGGATTTGTGTCCTTGGGGACAGAGTTTTTAATTGAAACCCAAACCCCACAGCACTAACAAAACATTTGTATGATATGGCAAATCGTAGGTTATTTAAGGGAAGATGAGAGTCAGATCTTGGCTCATTCAAAGCAAGTTAGTAGATCTCTGTCCCCATTTAGAGATAGGGAACTAGGGGGAGCCATAATAATAAAGATAATAATAATTTAAGAAATAATAAAATAATACATTTGTATGCACTTAGTGCCAGTCAGTGTTCTAAGGTATTTTCCTCGTATTAACTCTTTTAATCCTCACCATCTTAGAGGTAGATGCTACTATAACGCCCATTTTGCACAGAAGAAAGAAAGAAACATAACGAGGTTAAATAGTTTAACGCCTACTGTCACGTCAGTCATAAATAGCAGAGCCAGATTTTGAAGCCCGGTGGTGGCCACCAGAGTTGGTGCTGAAATGAAGCCGTTTACTCCCAGGTATATGAGAACTTGCAGCAGAGCTGCTGTTAGATTTCTGACTCTCATTTGCATCTTCTATGTTTTTGGCTATTGCTTTAGCAGTTCACAAGGACCCACTGTGATCTGTCTCTTCCCAAAGCACCCGTCTAGTTACCCGACTGGTTTAGCACTTCATTGCTCCCTTATTCTAAAGAAGCACCAGTTTCTGCCAGCTGGAAGCACTCCAGGGGCAGGGACGCCAAGGGGTCTTTTTTTTTTTTTTGATTCAACACTTAAATTTACTACTTCAAGATACACAATGACCACCAAGCAAAATGCACATAAAAAATGTCATAAGTAGGCATATCGTAGTCAACCGTTAAAAATCAAAGATGAAGAGTAAATCTTGAAAGTGTTAAAAGAAAAATTAAACGTTACATGAAGAAGAAAAACAAATCAATTAAGGGTCAATTTCTGATCAGAAGCTGTGGAAGCCGGAAGACAACAAAGTAGCGCTTTTAAAATGCTGAAAGAAAACCCATCAACCCCAAACTTTACATGTAGCAAAAAGATTTCTTGAAAATGAAGAAAAAAATAAAGATATTCCCAAGGGATCTTATAAATCTTCGGGTCACGACAGAGCTGAGCACTGGGCGGGCCATAGCGGGTGTCATGAGGGCCCCGTCTCCGAGGGGTTGATCAGGTCTCTAACAAGTGTACATGGGGTTTCCTCCCATCCCCCTACATCCCCATGGAGTCAACACAAAGTGGAAGGAATAGCCTAGAAGCAAAGCCAGGAACAGAGCTGATCCAGGACCCTCTCTCTGTCCTCTTGCATCCCTTTGTCATGGCTGCTCGTAGGAGGGATGGTGCCTGGGCTTAGGAAGTAAGGTAGCAGAGGTCCAGAGTCTCTGCGCCAGGTCAGCGCCTCTATCTTTCGACTGAAGCTTCCTCTACAGGCAGACCTAGATCAAAGCTCTTTCAATCTGATGACTTTCAGACCTGCCCTCTCTTTCTGTTTAAATCCCATTTAGATAGAGAACCCATCCTGTCTCTTGGCTTTCTAATCTCCATTATATCTGACACAGACACGTGCAGCCATTGAGCCTTTAAGAACTTCGTCACAGGTAGAGGACCTGCTGGCCCAGCTGCTGCCCAGAGCAATGGGTGCGCCAGCAGATCAGCCCCAATGTGTGTGAGCTCAAAAATAGCTGCTGCTTCCCTTCTGCTCCCAGACTCCCACGTGAATGTCTCACGCAGGCCTCCCAAACCAGAAACATACAGGAAAGGGATTTCTAGGAAACGGAACCCAGCCGTGCCAAGCTGACCTGTTACGAGGCCAACACAGCACCTGGTTGCTTCACCCAGCAAGTGATACTCGCCACGTAAATGGTAGATGTCACCTGACTCAGCCCGGACGCCTTAGATGGTTTTGGAGAGGCAAGTTGGAATCCCAGATGAAAACGTGTGAACTCCAAACACACGCTAAAGAGCATGGGATTTGGAATCAGAAGACCTGGCTTTTCATTCCAGTTCTTTCCCTTGTGTTTTCTGGGAAAGTCATTGACATATTTATCGAGTGCCTCAACCTCCCTGAGACTCAGGCTTGGCAACTGTAAAACGAGAATACTAGTATCTGTCTGGGAAAGGGTTGGCAGACTTAGATGATATAATGCATGTTGAAGTTTTTGTTGTTTTTCTGTTGTTGTCTTTAAAACTGAAGACAAGATAATAAAATTGATCCTGATTTGCTTTGCTTTTTGACAGTGGTTTGTGCGGGGAGAGCATGCAGACACTCCTTTTTGGGGATCAATTGATACGAGCCTACCTTCATAAACTCTCCTTTCAGCAGACTCATTGGCGGAAACGTTAAGTTCTCATGCCACTTTTGAGCAGAAAGTGGAAGGGGAGGTGCAGGAAAGGGTGGGCTCACTCACGTGGCTTTTGGCAGGTGGAAGACTCTCTCTGGCTGGTGACTGGGGACACCAATTCTTTGCCTTGTAGTTCTCGCTCTAGGGCAGCTCACAACATGGCCTTCCTCAGAGTGGGCAAGTGTGAAAGAGGATGCCCTGGTTGGATGCCACCATCTTTCGTAACCTGGGAAGTGTTACCCCATCGCTCTCGCTGATTCTGTCCGCTAGAAGGGAGTCATTAGGTCCAGCCCACCCTCGAGGGGAGGGTGTTACATGAGCTGTGACACCAGCAGGTGGGGTCATGAGGGCTGTGGTAGAGGCTGGCTCCACAGGGAGTGATGAGGGCTTTGGTGTTCAGCTCTGGTCTTGTTCTACAAGTTTTACTACTGTATCTCTCTCTCTCTCTTTTTTTTTTTTTTTTAATATTTTCAACTTTTTAATTATTCAAACATTAGGTACATACTTGTAAAAGATAAACGCTTCATATAAGTGAAATGCATTAAAATAATGGAGTCTACTTTTCCCCTATATAACACCATTTTACCTATATTGGAAAATAGGTAAACAGTGCTCTAGACATCCTCCACTAGTGTATTTCTGAAATTTTTCTTCTGCTGTTATTTATTTGAAGAGAAGAAGCTTTGGCAAATGGTCACAACATTTTCTCTTATTGCCTTGCTCTTGTCTTGGACATCGACAGCTTAATTACTTAATTATTCAGCTTAAATGAATATACATAAGGGAGGCAGTGTATCCTAATGATAAAGGGTGCAGACCCTGAAGTTCGAGTAGTAGCTCCACCATTTACCAGATGAATTTCCGTAAGTTTCTGAGCCTTAGTTTCCTCAGCTGTAAAATGGGAATAATAACAGGATTTACCTCATTGTAGAGGGCAACGGAAAGGGCTGGTAAGCCTGGCACATGATAAATATTCAGTAAATATCAGAGATATGACTTGTCGCTTTTGCCATGCAAGCACCGTATTTATTAAGCACCTGTCCCCAACTAACCTATAATTTAGAGCAGGAGACTAAAAATTCAGTTTTATTTTCTGTTACTTTTTTTTTTTTTTTCTGATTTTGGGATACAATCCCTTTTATTTTCTCACAGAAGGAAAACCGAAAGGCCTCCTCCTTAAATTGAAGGCCACTGGTGTTCTGCTAAGTAGCTTCCAGACAGAACATTGAGACGATCCTTCAATGTGCTTTTCACTCTCTCTCTTGCTTTCCTGCTGCCCTTGACACTCTGCTGTTTGGGCTGTTATAAGGTTAGGAGAATGTTTATAACTAAGAAGACGAAAGTCCTTTGCACATGGCCTTGAGCTCTCCGGAGGAAGCATGCCTCTGAAATCTAACCAATAAATACTAAATAGGCAGGGTTTGGAGCAAGGTGTAAGGAGGTGTGAGGCTCCCAGCTTCACTCAGAGGGAACATAAAGGGCTTTGCAGGGGTGGGTTACAGGTTTCTAAACGTTGAGAGAATCACCACATTTTATAAAGCAAGTATCCTGGTAGTTCCTCCTGTGTTCAGTGGGATGTATTGAATTACATATTGTGTAGGGCTGCATAATCATGTTTTATCATAAAGGAAAAATTGAAGTTATAATAAAATATTTAAAAACACACACAAACCTTCTGCACTTTCCACTTAGTGTTGCTGTGAACCTAAAATTGCTCTAAGAAATAAAGTCTGTATTTTTAAAAACCATAGAATTTCTTAACAAAGTAAATGTTTATGATTATAAACCTTGATCACAAATGACACAGTTGGCACAGGGAGTTTAAGCTTCTCTCCAGACTGGTCAAACATTTGTCCCCTGCATTTAGAGGAAAGGACACATGAGCACTTATTATGTATATACCGATAATATACTTATTATGTGTATATGGATAATATACCTTTAACTAGTTCAAGGAAGCACCATATTTAAGTGTATAAAGCAAATGTTTCTTTATGAGAAAACTTGAGACATGGTATGAATGGTGGGAACTTCAGGAGAGATGGTAGGCAGGTAGCGGAAGATGCTTTTCTTTTTTAAAAAAAATATTTATTTATTTATTTATTTTTGGCTGCGTTGGGTCTTCTTTGCTGCTTGCGGGCTTTCTCTAGTTTTGGCGAGCAGGGGGTACTCTTTGTTGCGGTGCGCGGACTTCTCATTGCAGTGTCTTCTCTTTTTGCAGAGCACAGGCTCTAGGCGTGTGGGCTTCAGTAGTTGTGGTATGTGGGCTCAGTAGTTGTGGTTCACGGGCTCTAGAACACAGCCTCAGTAGTTGTGGTGCACGGGCTTAGTTGCTCTGCGGCATGTGGGATCTTCCCTGACCAGGGCTCGAACCTGTGCCCCCTGCATTGGCAGGCGGATTCTTAACCACCGTGCCACCAGGGAAGCCCGGGGAAGATGCTTTTGATCTGGGAAATTTTCTGTGCCTCTCAGTTAATAAAACCATAGAAACACTACCAAAGGGGCACTCCTGTTGCAACACCCAGGGGCACAGATGTGTTAGCTTTGTGAATTTTCCTAGGATTGGTTGCCTGTGCTATAACCTTAAGTTATTCCCTAATATTAATTCTTTGATCAGATATTGAGCCTTTAAACCTAGAAGTGCAGGTGTTACTGCTAATACCCATAGCCACCCTAAGAGGTGAGTATGTGCATCATTTAGAGTTCCTTGTGGCAAGCAACAGAAACCAACACTGGCTAATTTAATCAAAAACGAATTTGTCAGGCTCAAGGAACCACAGGAACAGCTAAACACACAGACTTCAGGAAGAACGTGATCCAAGGCAATCTGGGGGATTCAGGAGCAGAAACTAATGAATCATTTGTCCGGGGAGCCTCTGATTGCTTCTAGACCCTGGTTCAAGTCCTACAAATGATGGTGGCGGTGGAGTGTCCGATGATCCAGGCCTGAGTCTGTTTTCCCTTAGGGTACTTTGATGGACATGCAATGGGGTTGGCTTTACTTTACAAAGGGACATGAGGGAGGCTGTTAACAAAAGAAGGAAGGAAGGGAAACTGCTCAGGCAAAGATCCAAAGTGTCTACTATAATATTCTCCTAATTTTAAAGGTGAGGAAAGAGGTCAATTATGCTTAGTTACATGTCAAGGCACATGTCTAGGTGAACAAGGCTGAGATTTGCACCCCTGTCAGTCTCATCCACAAGCATCTGCTCTTCCCCTCTTCTGGATTCCCCTTATTCTGTGGAGCATAATAGCAGAAGGATGACATCCACAGCCCAGAAGGTCCACAGCCCTATGTTTATAAAACCTTCTGAACTCTTTCAGGGAAAAGTAGGGTTTCACTGGAAATGAGTCAGCAGCACTGTCTGAACTTTCACGCCTTTCTGCTTTTCCCTCAGTTTTTATTTCCTTTGCGCCACCCCCGCAGGCCTCTTTCCCAATGTCAACAAGTTCAGAGGAATTGATAAGTCAGCCTGGCTGAGGGGAAAGAAAACAGAAAAGAACCGTCTGGTTCCGCGGCCACTGCTGGCCCAGGAAGAGTTTTCTCCTCTTGCTCGAGTTTTCTCTCCCTCTCTGAAAATAAGAGTTCCAAATAAGCTGGCTTTATGTTGTGTCACTGACCGAAACACCCAAGGCTAGATCAAGAGCGAAGTGTATTTTGAATTTAAAATTAGAGATCTGGGCCTATTTCAGGAATTGGTAGCTGTGGGGTGGTGACCAAGCGTTCAAACTTTTTTTAAAAAAATAAATTTATTTATTTATTCATTTATTGGTTGCATTGGGTCTTCGTTGCTGCGCACAGGCTTTTCTCTAGTTGCGGCAAGCGGGGGCTGCTTTTTGTTGCGGTGCGCGGGCTTCTCATTGCGGTGGCTTCTCTTGTTGCTGAGCACGGGCTCTAGGCGCATGGGCTTCAGTAGTTGTGGCATGTGGGTTCAGTAGTTGTGGCTCGCGGGCTGTAAAGCACAGGCTCAGTAGTTGTGGCACACGGGCTTAGTTGCTCCACGGCATGTGGGATCTTCCTGGACCAGGGCTCAAACCCATGTCCCCTGCATTGGCAGGCGGATTCTCAACCACTGTGCCACCAGAGAAGTCCCCGAGCGTTCAAACTTAAGCATCAAAGACGTGAGTAGTAGCTTAGTCGACTTTCAAATTGTGCCTGGACTCATGACTCAAAAGAAAAATGCTATTTATGTCATTAAAATACTTAGCATTCACAGTTTATACAATGCTAAACATTTCTGGTATGAGTTTGTTTACATACAGTTATTTCTGTTTAAAATTCACCTGAAACGGTTGTTTGATTATGTAAGTTATGTAGTTAATAGTGGTGCAGTGGGAGGTAGGGCTTTTATTTTTATTGTTAGAGGAGATAATGTTTACCAGGTGCCAGTATATAAAAGCTACTCAATAAATGCTCGTTCCATTCTCTCTGTGAAATGAAGTAAACTTTAACTAATTATCGTTCCTGTACTTTAACATTCTTATTCATTTAACTTCTCCTGAATACCTGCCAGGGCGTCAATCACAAGTCACTCTCCTTCAGATTCATCAGTGCTTTCCATCACCTCCCTGGGTGCTGCCTCCAGCAGCAGCCTCACCTGGGAGCTTTTTAGAACCAGAGGGTCTCAGGCTTCCGCTGACTCCTCCTGAATCAGAATCGGATGTCAAAGTAATGTGTATGCATACTAGAGTCCGAGAAGCCCTGACCTACTGGCTCATGTTCCCACTTCTTATGATGAAATAGTCTTGTGCCCACTTAGTTTATCCCCTGCCACTCCCCTTCTTGGGATTTGAACTGAAATTCCCCAGACACACCAAGCTGTTTCCTGTCTCTGGGCTTCTCTCATGCTCTTCTCTTTGCCTGGGCTCTATTTTCTCTCTTTTTGTCTTGTTATTGCCTACTCTTTCTTTAAGACATGCATGCATGCATGTGTCCATCCATTCATCCTATATATATTTATTGAGTACCTACTATATGCCAAGCACTGTGCTTAGGCAGAGTTTTTGTGTGTGTGGTTTTATTTATTTTTTAATAAATTATTTAATCGAAGTATAGTACAATATTATATAAATTACAGGTGCACAGTATTGTGAGTCACAATTTTTAAAGGTTATACTCTATTTATAGTTATCATAAAATATTGGCTACACTCCCTGTGTTATACAATATATTCTTTCAGCTTATTTTATACCGAATAGTTTGTGTCTCCTACTCCTCCACCCCTATAGTGCCTCTTCTTCCCCTCCCCACTGGTAACCACTCGTTTATTTTCTATATCTGTGAGTCTGCATCTTTTTGTTATATTCGCTAGTTTGTTGTATTTTTAAGATTCTACATATAAGTGATATCATATAGTATTTGTCTTTCTCTGTCTGACTTCACTTCATAATGCTGCCAAGTCCATTCGTGTTGCTGCAAATGGCAAAATTTCATTATTTTTTAGGGCAGCGTAGTAGTCCATTGTGTGTGTGTGTGTGTGTGTGTGTGTGTGTGTGTGTGTGTGTGTACTGCATCTTCTTTATCCGTTTCTGTTGATGGTTGATGGACGCTTAGGTTGCTTCTTTATCTTGGCAATTATAAATAATGCTTCTGTTTTTTTCGGATATATACCCAAGGGTGGAATTGCTCAGTTTTTTGAGCTGAGTTCTATGCTCAGTTTTTTGAGAAACCTCCATACTATTTTCCACAGTGGCTGCACCAACTTACATTCCCACCAACAGTGCACTAGGGTTCCCGTTTCTCCACACCCTCTCAAGCATTCGCTATTTGTGTTCTTTTTTTTTTTTTTTTTGTGGTACGCAGGCCTCTCATTGTTGTAGCCTCTCCCGTTGCGGAGCACAGGCTCCAGACGCGCAGGCCCAGAGGCCATGGCTCACGGGCCCAGCCGCTCCGCGGCATATGGGATCCTCCCGGATCGGGGCACGAACCCGTGTCCCCTGCATCGGCAGGCGGACTCTCAACCACTGCGCCACGAGGGAAGCCCTATTTGTGTTCTTTTTGATGATGGCCGTTCTGACAGGTGTGAGGTGATACCTCATTGTGGTTTTGATTTACATTTCCCTGATGATTAGCAATGTTGAGCATCTTTTCATGTGCCTGTTGGCCATGTACATTTCCTCTCTGGAAAAATGTCTATTCAGTTCTTCTGCCCATTTTTAAATCAGGTTGTTTGTTTGTTTGTTTTTGATGTTGAGTTGTATGAGCTGTTTATATATGTTGGAAATTAGCCCCTTGTCGGTTGCATCGTTTGCAAATATTTTCTCCCATTCAGTAGGTTGGCTTCTCACTATCAATGGTTTCCTTTGCTGTGCAAAAGCTTTAAAGATTAATTAGGTCCTATTTTTGCTTTTATTTCCTCTGCTTTAGAATATGGATCACTCCAAAATATTGCTATGATTTATGTTAAAGTGTGTTCTGCCTATATTTTCCTCTAGGAGTTTTGTGGTATCTGGTCTTCCTTTTAGGTCTTTAATCCATTTTGAGTTTATTTTTGTGCATGGTGTTAGGGAGTGTCTTAATTTCATTCTTTTATATGGAGCTGTCCAGTTTTCCCAGCACCACTTATTGAAGAGCCTGTCTTTTCTCCATTGTATATCCTTATCAGGCAGCTTTTTAAAGAAACCCCCTACTGAGATGGGTGGCTCTCCTCTCTGCTCTTCAGTGTACCAGGCTTAACTCTATCGTTGATGTATTACGCTATGTTGACACTGTTGACGTTGACTGAAGTGGGTTGGGAGTTCTCTTCATCTCTCCTGTACCTAGTACAGTTTCTGGTCCTCAGTGAATGCTCAGACAATGTTTTGTTGGACTGAACCATTACATTTTGAGGAACGAGTGATGCCAGGACATAGCAGGTGAACCCTGAAGTTATTCATGACCCAGAGTGAGCATACCCTTTTTCCACAGACCACACCCAGACACCCTCATGCACCACTTGCCCTCTCTAATTCACTCAAAGGCCCTGTATTGGCCAGTGGCAGTAGTGACATAATCTCACACTCATGTAGACATTGAACGTATTTGGGAGCTGAGTGTCACGGGCATGAAGGACTCAGCACAGAGACCTGAGAAGATGATCACTGTGGGTGGCACAAAGTGGGGTTGTGGCTGCAGTCTCTGCCATGCCTCCCCCTGCTGTAACTACATTGCTCACAATCTGAGCTGCGTGTCATCCTTTGAATTAGCGACCAGTGGAGTTTCCCTATCTTATGAGGTACTGTTATTCACAAAAACAAGTCATTATTCATGAAGACTTGGACTAGTGGCTGACACACCACATAAACAACACGTGTTATATTGCTTAACAAATCGAGAATATTGTAGTGCTTGAAAATAAAATTCAGCATCTCATTCCCTCATTCTCTTTTCATCACTGTGCACCTTCACACCTGTAAATGCATTTGCCTACTTCGTAGTATTTCCCTGGGTTTGCAATAAGGGTGTGTACATCTTTAAGCTGGCGAGCAAGGCTTTAAAAAAAAAATGAACCAAAGGGAAACAGCTGCTTTGTTTTTGAAAAGATTTGCCAAGCTCATAGAGTTGAATTTAATGCCTGGGTGTTTTAAACCCTGGAGAACAATGTAATTTGTGTCATCACTGCTACAAAGGATGACTCTTTGGCGAGCATTTCATTTCAGTCGCCTAAAGACCTAACTTGAACAAAAGAAGCAAAAACAAACACAAATACAATCATGGAAAAATGCTAATTAGGCTTTGGCGAAAGATTGTCCGGTCCTGTCATATCTTAGCAGAGCAAAATAAAAATAAGACTGGCACCTGCAAAGTTATTTTTCTCACCGAATATTTTAATTTTTTAAGTAATATTTTGTTAGCTATGATTCTAGGAAGTGGGAGAGTGTTGAGAGAAAAGGACCAGCTGAAGACTAATATCTGAATGTTTACTACCTGCTTCACTTGCAATCTTTCTTTTGATTCTCCCTAATCTCTGTGAAGGAGATATTTTCCCCATTTACCATAGAACACTCAAGCTCAAAAAGGTTAAGTCACTTAACCAAGTTCATACGACCCAGTGAGTTACAGAACTAGAGTTTGACTCTATGTCTGTCTGACTCTGGGGGAATAAACCCCCTTCAAAGTTGGTTTGTTCATTTTTTAATGGGAACAAAGTATTTATACCTGAATCTCTTCCATGTAGTTGCCAGGAAGCAAATACCAAATGCTTGGAAGTTCAGATATATCTAACATTTAATTTTTCTTCATACAAGATAGATATTTTGCTTCACCATAGTCTCTGCGTTCTGGTAGTAATCGTGGGAAAGACCTTGATGATGATAACAGCTACGGAAGACACAACAACCAACGGATGACCTCATCTTGGTTTGGAAGCCCCAGTTTCCACATGTTAGTACAAGAAATGCCAACAACTTGACAGAAACCAGTATCTTGTGACACAATTCAAAAAAAAGGGTGATGATTAAAGCTGTCACTCACTCGTAAGGGGGGCTGGCCATCTTGTAGTATTTCTAATAGATATAGAGAAAAACTGGGAGAGAGAAGATTCCTGAATACAGAAAGGATTAAGGAATTCTACTACTTTCCTCCTCAAGTGCACTATTCCCATATTATTATATATTGTTTATCACCAGATTGCCCAAGGACATGTGAGAGGAGAGGAGAGAGAAAATGGATAGAAGATAAGTCACTCATAGCTGTTGATAACTAACTGGAAAGGACTTGTTTATTTGGGCTTATGCTCTTTGTAACATGTGGGTTTCCTGTTACCTTTACTCTCTAGGTCAAGAAATCTCTTACTCCAGAGAAGGCAGGGAACAATTTCATTTCTCTTCTTGACATTGAGTCAAGCAGCCAACTGAGTCTGCAAGAGCACGTCCCTTTAGTTGTTGTTATTGTTGTTGAATGTAACAATGTGTGTGTGTGTGTGTGTGTGTGTGTGTGTATTTAGAATGGGTCTGAGGGCACTTATGAAAAAAGATCCTGCACCCTCACTAGAATAATTCCTGGGTCAGAGGCTGAAAATCCTTCTTATATATGCTACATTGGCACCAGTCTGGTGGGGTCAGAAAGCCTCCTGTTATTGAGAAAATTAATACGGGAAAACGTCACTAAAACGGAGGCAGAAGACCAGAAGGGAGAGCTCTCATACACTTATCACATGACGCCAACACAGCTCCCAACAGGAAGAGATGTACCTTGCACCTCTAGCAAGAAGGGACACTACTTTACTATCACCAGCAGGAGAAAGATTTTCTCCTTGCCTGGTAACAGATCAGCCATTGAGAGACTGTCACAACTCAGCCAATGAAAGGCCACTACTCTCCAAACTCCCAGTTTCCTCCAATGGACTTTTTGTTTATAACAGCCCCTTTCAACTCCCCCATTCTCCTCTATAAAAGAGTTTACTCTCCTTTGCTTTACTGGCTTTGCATGTGGTTCACCATAGTTGCATGTCCTGAATTGCCGTTCTTTGCTGCTCCCACATAAACCTGTTTAGCTGGAAAAATAAGTGATGGTTTACTGTTTTAGGTTAACAGTATACTGAAAAAGGAAGAGCTCCGAGTTCAGAAAGCCTGGGGCTGGTCTTAACATGATTCCACTTGCTCTATGACTTTGAGCAAATTATTAGAAGAGGTAAATGAATATATTTGAAAATGACTCTTTAACTGAAAAAGCACTGTACAATATTTAAGGTTTATCAACAGATTGTGATGTATAATAGTATATATATATATATATTTTTTTGCGGTACGTGGGCCTCTCACTGCCGTGGCCTCTCCTGTTCCGGAGCACAGGCCCCGTACGTGCAGGCTCAGCGGCCACGGCTCACGGGCCCAGCCGCTCCGCAGCATGTGGGATCCTCCCGGACTGGCGCACGAACCCGCGCCCCCCGCATCGGCAGGCGCACTCCCAACCACTGCGCCACCAGGGAAGCCTCTATGATAGTATATTTTGATTGGACTTTGTTTCTTTTCTGCCATCTCCCACCAGAGCTTTTACCACACTTCTCCAAACATCCAGGAAAACGAAGCATAGTTTCCTGGTTAACTTGGATCTTCCTATGGTGAGTCCTACAAAGGTTGCATTTGGGGAATTTGAATGAAGTTGGTTGAATGTGCTTCAATCTGAGTCTCTGGAGATAAAAAATAAGAAAGATGTGTGTTTACTCTGCTGGAGAGGAATAGCACATTTACGTGTCATCGTCTGGGTTACCCTGCCTTCTCCTCTATCCCTAATCAATCCTCCCGATTTCCAAAAAAGCTACCACTATCTCCTCTTTCCTCAAGCCTCCTTCCTCACCTCCTCTTTCTCATTCTTTACGGGTGCCTCACCCTCCACCCCCTTATTGAAAATAGAATCCGTTGACACATTTCTTACCCCAACCTCCGAAATTTCAAACCTACCAACTATCCTACATCCTCTTCATCCCTTCCTTCTTGGAATAAATATCCAATAAAAAGGTATCCTTTATCCAGGCTAAGTTTCTGTAGCCCATTCTTACCCACCTCATCTCAAAGAATCTCGTTATATCGATTATGCCTTCTCTCATCTTTATCCTTAACTCTCCAGTCTCCTTAATAGGTCAGTCCCATCAGCATCCAATCATTGCATGCTAGCATCTTCCATCTTATAGTAAGAAAAATAAAATCACCCCACTGAGAGCTTGCAGTTGCTGCCTTAGCTCTCACCCTTCTTCCAGACAAACTCCTTGAAAGGGTTGCTTCTCTTCTCGCCTCCACTTCTGTGCTACCCACACATGCCACAATGCTCTGCCATGTGGCTTCTGTTTCCAACACTGCACTAAAATCGCTCTTGCTTGGATCACTGATGCTCTTGCTGCTAATTTCCTTCAAAGATTTCAAGATTTTTTTGTTTTTTTTTTTGAGTCTGGTATTTTAGTATTTTATTTTATTGATTTATTTTTTATTGGAGTATAATTGCTTTACAATGTTGTGTTAGTTTCTGCTGTACAGCAAAGTGAATCAGTTATGTGTGTATATATATATATCCACTCTTTTTAATTTAATTTTATTATTTATTTATATTTGGTTGCGCAGGGTCTTAGTTGCAGCAGGTGGGCTCCTCAGTTGCGGCTCGCTCCTTAGTTGCAGCATGTGGGCTCCTTAGTTGTGGCATGCAAACTCTTAGTTGTGGCATGTGTGTGGGATCTAGTTCCTGACCAGGGATCAAACCCGGGCCCTCTGCATTAGGAGCGCGGAGCCTTAACCACTGTGCCACCGGGGCAGTCCCTATCCACTTGTTTTTAGATTTCCTTCCTGTTTAGGTCACCACAGATCATTGGGTGTAGTTCTCTGTGCTGTACAGTAGGTTCTCATCTTACTTGATTCTTGGCAACTTTTGATGTGTTCACCCACTTTTTTTTGTTTGTTTGTGTGTTTGGTTTTTTTGCAGTATGTGGGCCTCTCACTGCTGTGGCCTCTCCCCTTGTGGAGCACAGGCTCCGGACACGCAGGCCCAGTGGCCATGGCTCATGGGCCCAGCCGCTCCGTGGCATGTGGGATCCTCCCAGACCAGGGCACAAACCCGTGTCCCCTGCATCGGCAGGCAGACTCTCAACCACTGCACCACCAGGGAAGCCCGTTCACCCACTTTTTGAAACGTACTTTTTCCTTGTGTCTTGTGATACCATATTCTTCTTGTTTGTCTCCTATTGCTCTGGCCACCCCATCTCAGTATCCTTTGAGGACTCCCATCCCTCTGCCTGTCCCTCTCCTAAGCCCTTTACACCCCCAATCCCTGACCCACACCTCCCCAGTCTCATCCATCCCCTGAGCCTCAGTTATCATCTGAATGCTTGTAACACCCAAATCCTTGTGTCTCATCCAGCTCTCTCTTCTGCCCCTCCAGTCCTCTGCCTCTGACTTCTCAGTGAGCTCTACTCAACATAGCTAAACCCACACACATCATCTTTTGCTTTAAATCTGCTCACAAACACAGTGCTATCTTGTCACCCTCAAAACAGAATCCAGGCTCTATATGCTTTTCAAGAACCTTCAGGTCCTGTGGACCCTCTTCTTCAGGCTCGGGACACTGACACTCCATGCTCCAGGCATTCTGACTAATTATGGTACCCCAGACACCTCATTGCCTCTCTCACATCTGGACCTTTGCACAAGCCAGTCCCGCTACCTAGAACAATTTTCCCCCTAACCTGCCCCCATTCTGTTGCTAACTCCTACTCATCTCTTACGTTTCATCTTAATCGTTCTTCTAGGGGTTGATTAGAAGCCTATTCTATGCACATCAAACTTCCCCATAATAAACTATTTACCAAATCACATGAAATAACCAAAAATTAGGGCATCCCTGGTTTTTCTTCTTGCCTCTGCAACCCCCATTCTCCCCTCCTGAGGTAGCTGGGGCTTCTCCATGCTTTTGTGGCACTTAACCACAGTCTATTGCAAATATCCTTTTATATCTGTCTGTCCATTAGACCGTGAGCTGCTAGAATGGCGCTAGAAATTTGAAGCAGTCCATACATGTTTGTTGAAATGTATGGACACCAAGGGGGGAAAGTGGGGTGGGTGGTGGGATGAACTGGGAGATTGGGATTGACATGTAGACACTAATATGTATGAAATGGATAACTAATAAGAACCTGCTGTATAATAAATTAATTAATTAAATAAAATTCAAGTAAATAAATGTTTGTTGAATTGGACTGATCTGAAACATAATTGGTTATGGTGTCATAATATTACAGTAGTTACACGGCTATTTTCCCTCTGATTTACTTAGTCTCCTATTTTTAGACATTCAGGGTTTTATTGATTTTTACTATTATAAAGAAGGCTGTGACGGAGATCTTTGTGATTGAAGCTTTGTTTCTATTGTTTCAGATTATTTACATGGATTTGAGTTCTAAAAGTAGAGTTGTTCAGGCAAAAGTTATGATAATTTTAAAGACCTTGACATGCATGGTCAGGTTGCTTTCCAAACTTATTGCACAATTAAAATCCCCATTTCTATGACTATTTTACAAATTGTATTTCAAACTTTTGTTATGGCGTGAATACCCATCTAACAACATCACTACACTGGAAGCATTGCAATAGCTGTCTGAGTTTACCGTTTACCTTCACTAAGAATCTTGCCTCCGTGTAGAGGTCCTGAGGAGCTGGAAGCTTGCAGGCCTTAAAAAGAAAATAAAAGAAAGAAAATTTAGAAGGCCCTGCACAGATAATGCAAGCTACCAGAAAGACAGTTTTAGAGGCCCAAATGCAGGGCCTGGGGATTTAAAAATTTCAATCTTTGTTCATTTCCTTCTCTGCTACCTAAACATGTAACACTGATTGTTAATAATGAATGTTAAAGGTTATGATGTAATGTATAGATAAAGTAAAAGACTTCTTTCGGTTAATTTCACTGTCAAAAGAATGACAGTGTGTCTTGAGCCAATTATTAAAAGCCAATATCTCTTTTTGAGTCATTTGTTATGAGTCACCATAGCCCTGCTCACTTGCAATCATGTTAGAATGTTGAGAAACAAAAGGTATAATATTGATGTGGAGAAAAACATATGGGTGCCCCAAGTTTGTGACTACTGGCTTGGCTCTCCTTCAATTAGGAAGTCTCTTGTGCTTAACCATTCAGCTGATCCAACAGCTGACCATTTGCCTTGGGTGCCCTGGTCCCAGCCAGGCCTCACAGGCCTTTCTGTCGTGTGATGGGGGACGCAGACCAAGTCTCCCATTGGCTTCTTTGTGGATTCCAGCCTCACCATCTTCAGGAAGATGGAGACTTGGGGTGGGGAGGAGGGAGCGGGGTGTGATAAAAGAGGTTATTTAAACAGAAATAATGACAAGAAAGTAGAAAACGCAGACAGTGAAGATGAGTATTCTCCTTGGGAAGGATTAGCAGGCCCTGAACTATGTCAGTGGTCACAAGGTTAGAAAGAGAAAGGCTAATACAGAAACTATCTGAACCCAGTTCGTCTGCACCAGGCCAATTATTTTGAAATAAAATCTGTCTAATTCAATAAATATTTTTTTAGTGTCAAGCCTGTACTAAGAATACAAGAATACAACCCTTACCCTCAGAAAGCTCAGTCTACTAAGAGAGACAGACTTTTAAACCAATAAAAATAGAATGCATTAATAAAATGGGCACGGAAATAACCCCAAAGTAGGAATGTTTACCTGTCACAGAGGGCCAGGGAGGAGACGTAATAAGCTAGGTTTTCTCAATAGTTATTTTCTAGGTCATCGAGTGGAGGAATGGGAAAAACAAGCTTGTGCAAAGGTTTGAAGTATGCAACTAGCAGTACGTAACGTTGAAGTGTAAAATGCAAGTGTGGCTTAGTACGCCATGGTTAAGGTAGGAAACTTATGAATCTTGATATTTAATAGTTTATAATCACACACGGTACCTACTGCCCCAAATGACTCATAAAATAAGATGATCCTAGGGCTTCCCTGGTGGCGCAGTGGTTGGGGGTCCGCCTGCTGATGCGGGGGGCGCGGGTTCGGGCCCCGGTCCGGGAGGATCCCGCGTGCCGCGGAGCAGCTGGGCCCGTGAGCCGTGGCCGCTGGGCCTGCGTGTCTGGGGCCTGTGCCCCGCGGCGGGAGGGGCTGTGGCAGTGAGGGGCCCGCGTACCGCAAAAAAAAAAGAGAGAGAGCAGTTCCTGATGAAAATCGAATTGTTTATCTGAAAGATCAAGTGGAGAAAATAGTACACAGTACAGAGCAAAAATTCAAAGAAATGGATACCATAGATGAAAAGACAAGAGACATGGAAGGCACTGGTAATAGGAATTACAAAGAAAGAAAAGAAGACTATATAGGAGATACATACAGATCAAAGAACAATAGATACGACCTCCTTGTTTGAACAAAATTTGCTTTTTCAGATTGAAAGGATTCAACACCAGGAAGTATTTCTGACAATGACAGGGAAATCAGATCAAAGAACAGATCAAAGAACAATAGATACGACCTCCTTGTTTGAACAAAATTTGCTTTTTCAGATTGAAAGGATTCAACACCAGGAAGTATTTCTGACAATGACAGGGAAATCAGATTCATCCAAATGAATCTTCTGAAGTCAAAAAAAAAAAAAGAAAAAGAAAGTTTAGTCAACTTTCCAATGCAAAGAAATGGCTGTTAGAGGAATAGGAGAATTAGACTAGCATCAGACTTCTTATTTGCAACACTGGAAGGTAGAAAACAGTAATGATCATTTACAAATCTTGACAGAAATTGAGTCAATGTCATCTAAATATGAGGGCAAAAGACAACCATTATTAAACAGGCTAAGACCCACTCATTTTGAATATATACTTTTTATATTACTAGAGGAATTATTCTAACTGAATGAAATTTAATAATAACCTAGATGTCAGGATAGGAGAAGACAAAGAGTATAAGAATCAGCAGTGAGCAATGTACTTGTAAAATGTATAATTAAGTCTAAAAGATGATGACAAAGGCTGTGAACTGTAATATGAGTTAAATAATAATTCCCTAAACAGAAGAGACACACTGCATGTATCTGTATGAAATAATAGCTGTCTCCCCAGGCAAAAAGCACTAATGTTTACTGAGTGATACTTAGGTTAAGATTTCAATTTTAAATGACTCTCAACAGTTGGCATGAGGGCAATGGGAAACTCTTGGTTGGGGCTGGTGGTATAGAGAGCAGATTAATAAAAATCTTGATATGGGGAGCATTTAATATTTCTTACATTCTTTTTTTTTTTACATCTTTATTGGAGTATAATTGCTTTACAATGGTGTGTCAGTTTCTGCTTTATAACAAAGTGAATCAGTTATACATATACATATGTCCCCATATCTCTTCCCTCTTGCATCTCCCTCCCTCCCACCCTCCCTATCCCACCCCTCTAGGTGGTCACAAAGCACCGAGCTGATCTCCCTGTGCTATGCAGCTGCTTCCCACTAGCTATCTACCTTACGTTTGGTAGTGTATATATGTCCATGCCTCTCTCTCGCTTTGTCACAGCTTACCCTTCCCCCTCCCCACATCCTCAAGTCCATTCTCTAGTAGTTCTGTGTCTTTATTCCTGTCTTACCCCTAGGTTCTTCATGACATTTTTTTTTCTTAAATTCCATATATATGTGTTAGCATACGGTATTTGTCTTTCTTTTTCTGACTTACTCCACTCTGTATGACAGACTCTAGGTCTATCCACCTCATTACAAATAGCTCAATTTCGTTTCTTTTTATGGCTGAGTAATATTCCATTGTATATATGTGTCACATCTTCTTTATCCATTCATCCGATGATGGACACTTAGGTTGTTTCCATCTCCGGGCTATTGTAAATAGAGCTGCAATGAACATTTTGGTACATGACTCTTTTTGAATTATGGTTTTCTCAGGGTATATGCCCAGTAGTGGGATTGCTGAGTCATATGGTAGTTCTATTTGTAGTTTTTTAAGGAACCTTCATACTGTTCTCCACAGTGGCTGTATCAATTTACATTCCCCCCAGCAGTGCAAGAGTGTTCCCTTTTCTCCACACCCTCTCCAGCATTTATTGTTTCTAGATTTTTTGATGATGGCCATTCTGACTGGTGTGAGATGATATCTCATTGTAGTTTTGATTTGCATTTCTCTAATGATTAATGATGTTGAGCATTCTTTCATGTGTTTGTTGGCAGTCTGTATATCTTCTTTGGAGAAATGTCTATTTAGGTCTTCTGCCCATTTTTGGATTGGGTTGTTTGTTTTTTTGTTATTGAGCTGAATGAGCTGCTTATAAATTTTGGAGATTAATCCTTTGTCAGTTGCTTCATTTGCAAATATTTTCTCCCATTCTGAGGGTTGTCTTTTGGTCTTGTTTATGGTTTCCTTTGCTGTGCAAAAGCTTTGAAGTTTCATTAGGTCCCATTTATTTTTGTTTTTATTTCCATTTCTCTAGGAGGTGGGTCAAAAAGGATCTTGCTGTGATTTATCTCATAGAATGTTCTGCCTATGTTTTCCTCTAAGAGTTTGATAGTTTCTGGCCTTACATTTAGCTCTTTAATCCATTTTGAGCTTATTTTTGTGTATGGTGTTAGGGAGTGATCTAATCTCATACTTTTATATGTACCTGTCCAGTTTTCCCAGCACCACTTATTGAAGAGGCTGTCCTTTCTCCACTGTACATTCCTGCCTCCTTTATCAAAGATAAGGTGACCATATGTGCATGGGTTTATCTCTCGGCTTTCTATCCTGTTCCATTGATCTATCTTTTTGTTTTTGTACCAGTACCATACTGTCTTGATTACTGTAGCTTTGTAGTATAGTCTGAAGTCAGGCAGCCTGATTCCTCCAGCTCTGTTTTTCGTTCTCAAGATTGCTTTTGCTATTCAGGGTCTTTTGTGTTTCCATACAAATTCTGAAAGTTTTTGTTCTAGTTCTGTGAAAAATGCCATTGGTAGTTTGATAGGGATTGCATTGAATCTGTAGATTGCTTTGGGTAGTAGAGTCATTTTCACAATGTTGATTCTTCTAATCCAAGAACATGGTATATCTCTCCATCTATTTGTATCATCTTTAATTTCTTTCATCAGTGTCTTCTAATTTTCTGCATACAGGTCTTTTGTCTCCTTAGGTAGGTTTATTCCTAGATATTTTATTCTTTTTGTTGCAGTGGTAAATGGGAGTGTTTTCTTGATTTCACTTTCAGATTTTTCATCATTAGTGTATAGGAATGCCAGAGATTTCTGTGCATTAATTTTGTGTCCTGCTACTTTAGCAAATTCATTGATTAGCTCTAGTAGTTTTCTGGTAGCATCTTTAGGATTCTCTATGTATAGTATCATGTCATCTGCAAACAGTGATAGCTTTACATCTTCTTTTCTGATTTGGATACCTTTTATTTCCTTTTCTTCTCTGATTGCTGAGGCTAAAACTTCCAAAACTATGTTGAATAAGAGTGGTGACAGTGGACAACCTTGTCTTCTTCCTGATCTTAGTGGAAATGCTTTCAGTTTTTCACCATTGAGGACAATGTTGGCTGTGGGTTTGTCATATATGGCCTTTATTATCTTGAGGAAAGTTCCCTCTATGCCTACTTTCTGCAGGGTTTTTATCATAAATTGGTGCTGAATTTTGTCGAAAGCTTTCTCTGCATCTATTGAAATGATCATATGGTTTTTCTCCTTCAATTTGTTAATATGGTGTATCACGTTGATTTGCGTATATTGAAGAATCCTTGCATTCCTGGAATAAACCCCACTTGATCATGGTGTATGATCTGTTTAATGTGCTGTTGGATTCTGTTTGCTAGTATTTTGTTGAGGATTTTTGCATCTATGTTCATCAGTGATATTGGCCTGTAGTTCTCTTTCTTTGTGACATCCTTGTCTGGTTTTGGTATCAGGGTGATGGTGGGCTCATAGAATGAGTTTGGGAGTGTTCCTCCCTCTGCTATATTTTGGAAGAGTTTGAGAAGGATAGGTGTTAACTCTTCTCTAAATGTTTGATAGAATTCGCCTGTGAAGCCATCTGGTCCTGGGCTTCTGTTTGTTGGAAGATTTTTAATCACAGTTTCAATTTCAGTGCTTGTGATTGGTCTGTTCATATTTTCTATTTCTTCCTGATTCAGTCTTGGCAGGTTGTGCATTTCTAAGAATTTGTCCATTTCTTCCAGGTTGTCTATTTTTTTGGCATAGAGTTGCTTGTACTAATCATGATCTTTTGTATTTCTGCAGCGTCAGTTGTTACTTCTCCTTTTTCATTTCTAATTCTATTGGTTTGAGTCTTCTTCCTTTTTTTCTTGATGAGTCTGGCTAATGGTTTATCAATTTTGTTTATCTTCTCAAAGAACCAGCTTTTAGTTTTATTGATCTTTGCTATTGTTTCCTTCATTTATTTTTCATTTATTTCTGATCTGATTTTTATGATTTCTTTCCTTCTGCTAACTTTGGGGGTTTTTTGTTCTTCTTTCTCTAATTGCTTTAGGTGAAAGGTTAGGTTGTTTATTCAAGATGTTTCCTGTTTCTTGAGGTAGGATTGTATTGCTATAAACTTCCCTCTTAGAACTGCTTTTGCTTCATCCCATAGATTTTGGGTCGTCGTGTCTCCATTGTCATTTGTTTCTAGGTATTTTTTTATTTCCTCTTTGATTTCTTCAGTGATCACTTCGTTATTAAGTAGTGTATTGTTTAGCCTCCATGTGTTTGTATTTTTTACAGATTTTTTCCTGTAATTGATATCTAGTCTCATAGCATTGTGGTCAGAAAACATACTTGAAAACATACTCCACAATTTCAATTTTCTTAAATTTACCAAGGCTTGATTTGTGAGCCAAGATATGATCTATCCTGGAGAATGTTCCATGAGCACTTGAGAAAAATGTGTATTCTGTTGTTTTTGGTTGGAATGTCCTATACATATCAATTAAGTCCATCTTGTTTAATGTATCATTTAAACCTTGTGTCTCCTTATTTATTTTCATTTTGGATGATCGGTCCATTGGTGAAAGTGGGGTGTTAAAGTCCCCTACTATGAATGTGTTACTGATGATTTCCCCTTTTATGGCTGTTAGTATTTGCCTTACGTATTGAGGTGCTCCTATGTTGGGTGCATAAATATTTACAGTTGTCATATCTTCTTCCTGGATTGATCCCTTGATCATTATGTAGTATCCTTCTTTGTCTCTTCTAATAGTCTTTATTTTAAAGTCTATTTTGTCTGATATGAGAATTGCTACTCCAGCTTTCTTTTGGTTTCCATTTGCATGAAATATCTTTTTCCATCCCCTCACTTTCAGTCTGTATTTTTCTCTAGGTCTGAAGTGGGTCTCTTGTAGACAGCAAATATATGGGTTTTGTTTTTGTATCCATTCACCCAATCTGTGCCTTTTGGTGGGAGCATTTAGTCCATTTACATTTAAGGTAATTATCGATATGTATGTTCCTATTACCATGTTCTTAATTGTTTGGGGTTCGTTATTGTAGGTCTTTTCCTTCTCTTGTGTTTCTTGCCTAGAGAAGTTCCTTTAGCAGTTGTTGTAGAGCTGGTTTGGTGGTGCTGAACTCTCTCAGCTTTTGCTTGTCTGTAAAGGTTTTAATTTCTCCATCAAATCTGAATGAGATCCTTGCTGGGTAGAGTAATCTTGGTTGCAGGTTTTTCTCCTTCATCACTTTAAATATGTCCTGCCAGTCCCTTCTGGCTTGCAGAGTTTCTGCTGAAAGAGCAGCTGTTAACCTTATGGGGATTCCCTTGTGTGTTATTTTTCCCTTGCTGCTTTTAATATGTTTTCTTTGTATTTAATTTTTGACAGTTTGATTAATATGTGTCTTGGTGTATTTCTCCTTGGATTTATCCTGTATGGGACTCTTTGTGCTTCCTGGACTTGATTAACTATTTCCTTTCCCATATTAGGGAAGTTTTCAACTCTAATCTCTTCAAATATTTTCTCAGTCCCTTTCTTTTTCTCTTCTTCTTCTGGAACCCCTATAATTCGAATGTTGGTGCATTTGATGTTGTCCCAGAGGTCTCTGAGACTGTCCTCAGTTCTTTTCATTCCTTTTGCTTTATTCTGCTCTGCAGTAGTTATTTCTACTATTTTATCTTCCAGGTCACTTATCCATTCTTCTGCCTCAGTTATTCTGCTATTGATCCCATCTAGAGTATTTTTAATTTCATTTATTGTGTTATTCATCGTTGTTTGTTTCATCTTTAGTTCTTCTAGGTCCTTGTTAAATGTTTCTTGCATTTTCTCTATTCTATTTCCAAGATTTTGGATCATCTTTACTATCATTATTCTGAATTCTTTTTCAGACTGCCTATTTCCTCTTCATTTGTTAGGTCTGGTGGGTTTTTATCTTGCTCCTTCATCTGCTGTGTGTTTTTCTGTCTTCTCATTTTGCTTATCTTACTGTGTTTGGGGTCTCCTTTTTGCAGGCTGCAGGTTCGTAGTTCCCGTTGTTTTTGGTGTCTGTCCCCAGTGGCTAAGGTTGGTTCAGTGGGTTGTGTAGGCTTCCTGGTGGAGGGGACTAGTGCCTGTGTTCTGGTGGATGAGGCTGGATCTTGTCTTTCTGGTGGGCAGGTCCACGTCTGGTGGTGTGTTTTGGGGTGTCTGTGGACTTGTTATGATTTTAGGCAGCCTCTCTGCTAATGGGTGGGGTTGTGTTCCTGTCTTGCTAGTTGTTTGGCATAGGATGTCCAGCACTGTAGCTTGCTGGTCGTTGAGTGAAGCTGGGTGCTGGTGTTGAGATGGAGATCTCTGGGAGATTTTCACCGTTTGATATTATGTGGAGCTGGGAGGCCTCTTGTGGACCAGTGTCCTGAAGTTGGCTCTCCCTCCTCAGAGGCACAGCACTGACTCCTGGCTGCAGCACCAAGAGCCTTTCATCCACACGGCTCAGAGTAAAAGGGAGAAAAAGTAGAAAGAAAGAATTAGTAGAAGTAGAAAGAGAGAAAGAAAGAAAGAAAGGAAGAAAGAAGGGAGGGAGGGAGGAAGGAAGGAAGGAGGGAAGGAAGGAGAAAAAGAAAGGAGATAAAGTAAAATAAAATAAAGTAAGATAAAATATAATAAAGTTATTAAAATAAAAAGGAATTATTAAGCGAAAAAAAAAAGAAAAAAAATTAAAAAAACAAAAAAAAAACCCAGCGGATAGAATCCTAGGACAAATGGTGGAAGCAAAGCCATACAAACAAAATCTCACACAGAAGCATACACACTCACAAAAAGAGGAAAAGGGGAAAAAATCATAAATCTTGCTCTCAAAGTCCACTTCCTTCATTTGGGATGATTCATTGTCTATTCATGTATTCCACTGATGCAGGGTACATCAAGTTGATTGTGGAGCTTTAATCCGCTGCTTCTGAGGCTGCTGGGAGAGATTTCCCTTTCTCCTCTTTGTTCTCACAGCTCCCGGGGCTCAGCTTTGGATTTGGCCCCGCCTATGCGTGTAGGTCGCCTGAGGGCGCCTGTTCTTCGCTCAGACAGGACAGGGTTAAAGGAGCCGCTGAGTCGGGGGCTCTGGCTCACTCAGGTCGTGGGGTGAGGGAGGGGCACGGAGGGCGGGGCGGGCCTGCGGCGGCAGAGGCTGGCGTGACGTCGCGCCGGCGTGACGTAGCACCAGCCTGAGGCGCATCGTGCGTTCTCCCGGGGGAGTTGTCCCTGGATCCCGGGACCCTGGCAGTGGCGGGCTGTAGAGGCTCCCCGGAAGAGGGGTGTGGAGAGTGACCTGTGCTCGCACACAGGCTTCTTGGTGGCGGCAGCAGCAGCCTTAGCGTCTCATCCCCGTCTCTGGGGTCCGTACTTTTAGCCGCGGCTCGCGGCCCGTCTCTGGAGCTCCTTTAAGCGGCGCTCTTAATCTCCTCTCCTCGCGCACCAGGAAACAAAGAGGTAAGAAAAAGTCTCTTGCCTCTTCGGCAGGTCCAGACTTTTCCCCGGACTCCCTCCCGGTTAGCCGTGGCGCACTAACCCCCTGCAGGCTGTGTTCACGCCGCCAACCCCAGTCCTCTCCCTGCGCTCCGCCCGAAGCCCGAGGCTCAGCTCCCAGCCCCGCCCGCCCCGCCGGGTGAGCAGACAAGCCTCTCGGGCTGGTGAGTGCCGGTCGGCACCGATCCTCTGTGCGGGAATCTCTCCGCTTTGCCCCCCGCACCCCTGTGGCTGTACTCTCCTCCGCGGCTCCGAAGCTTTCCCCCTTTGCCACCCGCAGTCTCCACCCGCGAAGGGGCTTCTTAGTGTGTGGAAACTTTTCCTCCTTCACAGCTCCCTCCCGCTGGTGCAGGTCCCGTCCCTATTCTTTTGTCTCTGTTTATTCTTTTTTCTTTTGCCCTACCCAGGTATGTGGCGGGTTTTTTGCCTTTTGGGAGGTCTGAGGTCTTCTGCCAGCGTTCAGTAGGTGTTCTGTAGGAGTTGTTCCACGTGTAGATGTATTTCTGGTGTATCTGTGGGGAGGAAGGTGATCTCCGCATCTTACTCTTCTGCCATCATCTTCCCGGAAGCCTCTAATATTTCTTAATTTAAATTTATTACTACATATCTATGACTTTGTGACTTTAAAAATTAGGGAGCAAACTAGTAGCTGACAGACACAGAGAAAAACCTCCTAATTAATTTTCAGGGTTAAGGTGGAAATAAAAATTTTTTCAATGCAGCAAATTAAAAGAAGTATCGAGAGGAAGCAACAACAAAAATTGATTATAAACAGAAGGTAAAACGTAAAAGTAAAACAAAATAAATATCACAAAGAAAGTGAAGGAGTACTTTATTTTAGTAAAAAACAAGCAAGTTCAGAATACTTATAAATTCTACCTGTAGGCTGTTTAAAATAAATTCAACTAAAGTAAAATAATAAAGAAAGGTGGAAAATAATGGGACAAAGATATTTTAACAAAATAGAAAACAGAAGAAAAGTAAAGAAAAGGCAGCTATATTAATATAATACCGGATAGATAAAAATCTGAGGCATGATATGGGAGAGTAATAAAAGATGTAACCCACAAGGAAGAGATAATATTAATAAATTTTTATGTCTCTAAGTGGCATAGCAGTAAAACATATAAGGTAAAACAAGAACTAGAATTGCAAAGTGACATTATAAAATCCAAAATCATAGCAGAGACTGTAGTATACTTTTTCAGAAATTAGGTGAACAGTAAGTAAGGGTATAGATGTCTCAAATAATGCCATCAACAAACCTGATCTAAAAATAGGTCTGTAGGTAATTCTGTGCCCTACTCTTCACTATATCCACCAGACAGTTGTGGAAATAAACCATTTACTTGACTACAAAGAAAACCTTAAGAAATTCCGAAAGATTTTTATTGGCCATATTCTTTGATTATAAAGCAATTTATTAGAAATTACTCATAAGCACATAACAGTATTAATTACTTGTACATTCATGACCAAACTTTAAATTGGTCAAACTGGGAAGAGCGTTGTCAAGCACATGGTAAAAGTAGATGCAAGTTCTCTCTGGAAAAATGAGCCATTAATTAAGGCCTCATGAAATTTGCACACATAGGGTCTTGCCACAGACGAGCTCACAACAAAAATGCTCAAAAACGCGAGAAGAGGTTCTGCTTCTCACAATGCCTGCTCATTTGTTTTGGATCAACTCTCCCACTGAGAACTCCAGCCCGATACTGTTATGGAAACACATCAATCTTGGCCCGTTGCTTGGTTGTGATCTTTCCAAGTGCCTTGAGATACTTATGGATTGAAATACTGAGGAAATATTGCAGAGCATATAAATATCAGGGGGCTAGAAACATTGAACCAAAAAGTTAAAAAAAAGAGAGAAATATTCCAGCCACAAAAGCAGAAGTTAATAAGGCCATTTATGCCTTTTTAGAAAATATTTTATGTCATACCTGGAGATCATTGGAGTTGCTCTTGTGATCTTGTGAGAACAAGGATGCTTCCTACTCTCTGGTCAATTTGAGAGCATGACTTTATGGAACGCTGGCTTCAGTTTCTTGTTTTATTTTTATTCCCCTTGATTTGGCCTGATGGGGGTTCTGATCCTGCTGCGTGCTTGTATTTATTCTGTTTCAGGTGTCTGCCATGACAAGCAATCAGAGATGCAGTGGGCTGCCCCTCTAGAAGCTGTTATTTATATACTTTTTGGTGGATCAGCCTGACTTCTCAAATATTTCCAGGCATTTTAGAACATCTGAACTAAGCAAATGTGCAAAGATTCACTTATCTGAATAGGCCTTAGGCTAGAGGCATAGAAAGCTAATAGACCAAGTCTTTTTTTTTTTTTTGGCTGCGTTGGGTCTTCGTTGCTACTCATGGGCTTTCTCTAGTTGTGGCGAGCGGGGGCTACTCTTCCTTGTAGAGGGGGCTGCTCTTCGTTGCAGTCCGTGGGCTTCTCATTGTGACAGCTTCTCTTGTTGCAGAGCATGGACTCTAGGCACGCGGGCTTCAGTAGTCGTGGCACGTGGGTTCAGTAGTTGTGGCTCGTGGGCTCTAGAGTGCAGGCTCAGTAGTTGTGGCGCACGGGCTTAGTTGCCCCGCAGCATGTGGGAGCTTCCCGGACCAGGGCTGAAACCCTTGTCCCCTGCATTGGCAGGCGTATTCTTAACCACTGCACCACCAGGGAAGTCCCGACCAAGTCTTTTAAAGACTCCAGAGGCACAGAACTCACCTGAAAGGGTCCTAGATTCAACTGATTGGTCATCACGATCCACTCATATTTCTAAGTGTCAATTATTGAAATTACATTCTGCTTAGTGTATGTGTTACCAAAACTCCCCAGACCTACCCTTATACTGAAAATGGATTCTTCTCAGTAGAAGGGGCAGGGTTTTCACCATAACTAGGTTGATCTCAGTCCAATAATCACAGACAAAGAAAGAACATATATACATTACATGATAAATGTGACAGTAACAAAAGTAGTTGTATCCATTAGGGACTGAATGTATCCCCCTCCCAAATTCGTATGTTGAAGCTCTACCCCCCAATGTGATGGTGTATGGAGATGGACCTTTGGGAGGCAATTAGGGTAAGGGTAGGTCATGAAGGTGGTCCCTCATGATGGAATTAGTAGCCTTAGAAGAGCACATGAACTAACGAAAGGCCATGTGAAGACATAGCGAGAAGTCAGGCACCTGCACCCAAGGAGAGAGCTCTCACCAGGAACTGAATCAATTGGCACCTTGATCTCAGACTCCCAAGCCTCCAAAACTGTGAGAAAATAAATTTCTGTTGTTTATGCTATCCAGTCGATGGTATTTTTTATGGTGGCCTGAGATAACTAGGACAATCCCTGATGTAAAATGATGGTAATAAGAGGTAAATGCCAATTATATGTTGGGCTTAACATAACCTTCATAATATCCTCCTAAGTGCTAACACAGCATTCTAAAGCAACCATACTCCAATAAAAAAGTAATTTAAGATAAAAGGTTGAACATAATATCCTCTTAAGAGAGTGTGGAAACTCGAGATGAGAACAATAAATATTGGCGTCCATAGGGGTTAAATGATTTGCACAAAATCAATAGGAAAAAGCAACTTAAAATGCCCTTATTTCCAGGGCATTTCTTACAGTGCACCTTATTTGATTTATGAATAAAAAATACATGTATAATTTTAAATGTAAAAGCTTCTACTAAAATATCTCAAAGAACTAGACAGAAGGTTGAATAGTAGTACAAACAAAAGACACGGATAAATAGTTTGCCCCGGTTCTCCTACTGGATCCAGAAACCAGGAGGCTGCCAGGGTCCAAATCGAATCACTAATCATCAAATTCGGAGTCAGGATTGGCCCCCTAGAAGCCCTAAATGATGGGTCTTCATTTGGCGATATTTTCAGTTTTAAGGAGAATTGGGATTACTTAAGTAATCAGATTGCATTTAATTAATCAGATTACAGTTTGCAAAAAGCTTTCCATGCACTGTCACATTTAATCTGTACAACAGTTGATATGGTAACAACAATCTCCATATTATAAAAGAGAAAAATTGAGGCTCAGAGAAGTTAAATGATTTTCCCTAGCTCATTTAGCTGGTCTATAACAGAATGCAAACATTGATCCAAAGCCTTTGATGAGAAAACTCATGCTCTTTCTGCAGAGTTTAGGGACACCAGGAGAAAGAGATGGGCTCTCTCATAGGTTCAGTTGTTTGCATGGTTGATCTCATTATTTCCTGACCCTTGACTCAGAGCCAGGCAACGGATGGTGACTGAAAACCAAGATTCTCTGATTCATAAACACCATGCTGTTATAGTCACTGAGTACTTAATAAGCTTGGATGGGAATAATGACAGAAGAAATAGGGCAGTCAGCCATGTGCATAATATACTGTTGGGAGCAGCTTAGAATGGGATCATCAACTGCAAGACATATAGGGTATAAAAATGAGATAGAGGAACATGTTATCTCATCAGACAATTGAATATGCTTGACTTCTGAGGAATCAGAGTAAACCAAATGGAGTGAGAAGCTCAAATAGGTTAGTCCAAGCTGCAACAGAAAAAATGAGATGGACTTCATGTGAAATGCAAGGTGAAGCTCAGCTAGCTGCAGGTAACCAGGATTTCAGGTGAATGGTGTGTACTAAAAACATTAAAGCCTTAACTGAAGCCAGGGTTGTTACTTAAAATACCATGAAACTATTTGGAGTGACTCAAAAGTTAATTGATTTCACCTGACAATGCATGGCACCCTAATGAGGCATGCTGGACCACAGGTGAACTCCATGCATCTAAACAGTGGGGATTTGATTTAGGGAGAAACCCATGGAACCTAAATGAAAGTTGTAGAAACTAAAAAAGGCATGGGTTTATAAAATAAATCATGCATGGAAATAAAATAAAGAGATGATACTGAGATGCCACAAGACCAAGTGATGACAGAGGTGTAAGGAGGAGGGCAGAAGGACTTGTTTCCAGCATAGAAGACTTTTGTCTGGTGTAAATGATAAAAATTTTAAAAGAGAAAAAACCAAAAATTTGTTTATTTAAAAAATTTTTATTTATTTAGTTGCACCACGTCTTAATTGCGGCAGCTGGGCTCCTTAGTTGCATCTTCTGGGCTCCTTAGTTGTGGCATGTAGTTGCAGCATGCATGTGGGATCTAGTTCCCTCACCAGGGATTGAACCCAGGCCCCCTGCATCAGGAGCACGGAGTCTTATCCACTGCGCCACCAGGGAAGTCCCCAAAACAAAAATTTAAGGCAATTTCTGAGTGAGAGATGTTAACATTTTCTGAAGAAGAAACGCTGCCTGGAGTTGTCAAAGAGTGAAGAAAAAAATATTTAGTACAACATGTTGAGGATGTGACGCTTTCTACTGACCTTTCACTGTAAGAAAAAGGAAGCACACATTGTCAACATGCTAATCGTTGCCTAAATCGGGTCTAGTTTGACTGATATTAATATAACTACACTAGCTTTCTTTCAGTTAATGTTTATCTGATGTATCTTTTTCCATCTGTTTGTATTCAATCTGAATCATTTAAGTATTTCAGTGTACCTCTGTAAAAAGCATACAATTACATTTTGTAAACCCAACCTGATCATCTGTTGCTTCATAACTAAATAATTAGGTCCATTTACATTTGTTATAACTACTGGGTTTATAAATTAGGCTTATTTTTGCCAGTTTGTTTTGTGTGTGTGTGTGTGTGTGTGCGCGCGCTTGTCTCTATTCTGTTTCGTTGCTTCCTTTTCTCACCTTCTTTTAGACTGATTATTTTTTTCTCATTCTGTTTTTTTCCTCTTCTATTTTAGAAGTTACATACACTGTAGTCTAAAGTAAATCAATATTTTTATACTTTCCCCAAAAAGAAGAAATTTAGACTATTATTTACTTCCAACTTGTATGTCATTGCCCTGTATTTTAGTTCTACCATGTTTTTCTAACTTCACAAGATATTTTAATTATGTTTTCTCAGTCAGTATTAGCTCTGGTTTACCCATGTTTGCCATGTCCTTTGTTCTTTAATCCTTATACCTCAGACTTTCCATCTGGGATCATTTTGTTCTGCCCAAAAAATATCCCCTAGAATTTCCCTTACTGGATATCTAAATGTGGCAAACTCTCAGATTTTGCCCTCACTCTCGAGAGCTGCTGTTGCTGAGGCGAGCTGTTCAAATTTGGCCTTTATTTCCTCTCAGTACGTTACCTGTTGTTTCCAGGTTTCCATTGTTGCTGTTGAGAAGTGAGCTGTCAAATGAAGCCTCACTCCTTGGAAGGCTAAGTCTTCTCTCTAAGGAAGTTTTTAGCATCTTCTCATGGTTATTCAGTTTTCATGTTGCTGTGGCTAGGAATGGATTTCTTTATATTTATCCTGCTTTATGTTGATTTTTTGAATCTCTAGATGGATGTTCTCAAACCTTCTCAACTCTTCTCTCGTCAAATATTGTTTCTGATTCTTTTTCCTTCTGGTACTCACATTGGACCTGTGTTAATTTTTTTCATCCTACCATCCATGATTCTTAAAAACTCTTTCCTATTTCCCATCTCCTTATCTCTCTATGCTTCCTTCTGTGTAATTTATTCAGCTCTATTTTCTAATTCAGTATTCTTTTTTTTGCCAAATTTTACCTCCTGTCTCTGGGATGTAGGTAGTTCTTCGAGAAAAGAACTATATTTGGTTCTGCCAGGCAACTGGTACAACTGCATTATGGGATCACTTTAAACTACATTTTTGACGGTGGTTCTTGGGCAACATAGGTTGTATGAATTGGGATTGGAAACCGTGTGAAGACTGGCATGTGGCTGCTAATTTTAGGGAGACTTTCCCCTTCTACTCAGTGACAAGGCTCCAGCCAGTATTTGTCCTTACTGCCCCTGGGGAGAGGGGCAGAGAGTAAGCTTACTTCTAGGGTATGCCTTTAGAGGATAGCCTTTGACGTCCAGGGTTTACGGAGGGGTTTTCCATTAAGTCACGCTTGGATGGGTCCCGGTCCTTGCCGCCTCTTTTCCAAACCCTTGAACACCAAGGCTCAAGTTCATGGCAAATATGCTCAATGTAAAAACTGTCACTGCTTTTGTTCTTGGCTGCCTGTCTTTACTTAGTTTTTAATCAGAATTCTTTACATTTTGCCAGCTTGTGAATGTAGTTGATTTTTATTTGTTTCTTTATTTTCATTTTATCCACTGTATTTAGTTGTTTTAAATGGAAACTAGTCAAACTGGATGTCTAATCCATCATTGTTTCTTCAAATCCACAAGACCAATAAGAAGATAATACAATAAAGGGGACATGATAGCTGCTGCTGTGGGAAGTTTCAGGAACCCACCAGAATGGCCAATGGATGGGGCTGAGGCAGAGCGAAGCTCCCTCTTCACAATAACAGCCATTGCTAGGGAAGCCAGCAGCACCAAAGGAAGGTTCCGGGGAGATTACTGATGAATCTGTCAATAGGTTATGCTTTCTGATTGACATGTGTTTCTAATACCTGCAAGACCTGTCTCTGAATAAGTGGGGTTTATTATTTTATTCAGCAATCATTTAGTAAGTATCCACACCACTCCCAACTCCAGACACTTAGTGACACAGGATACATTTTCTGAATTAGCAGAGCTCTGAAAATAAAACCTGCCAAGAGTGCAGCCTTGATTAGTTGATCGCCCATGTCACGGATTCCAAGCTTTTAAAAAATGCAGTGAAATTTGACAGAGTCTTAAATAATTACTCAGTCCATAAGAAGGACTAAATCTGTAATAAGATTACATCAATCTTTTGATTTTCATTTTCCAAGATATGAGGGATTCTTCACCATCCCCACAACGGAGAGATCACACTGATCCCATTTACTCTCTGCTTTAGACACAAGTAATAGACAAACTTCCTCCAACAAGTGGATGTCACAGTATTGTTTTTAGCAATGTTGATCGAACAGATTTGCCTGGACTCAACGTGTTTTTTTGTCCAAATTATCGTAAGAAGCAGAACTCCTGGTTTTGATGGTGAGCTCAGGAGACATTAGAAATTCCCTGGATGCTGTTGTGGGTTCCTCAGCTGGATCTTAAATCCAGTTATAGAGTGTGTCAGGCTATAGTGATTTCCGGGTTCTACCTGGTCTGTAGGAACTGGCATCTTTTTGTTCATCTATCCCCATATGTGACATTTCCTCATGCCATCTATCTTGGGATTTTCTTTTCAAAAGTAATAACAATGCTTCAACTTTTAGGGACCTCACAAATGCTTCTGCCAAGTGCCAACAGCTTTGAATTTATGGATTAAGGTTTATATGTTTTGCTTCTTTCCTCCTTCTCTCCTTTCCAACCTCTCCGTTCTTCTTTCCTCTACTTTATTCTTTCTTGTCCTTTTTTTCCTGTTGCTATTAGAAAGCTAATGACCCTTTTGGGCATCCCTGGAGCTTTTAACTTCTTTCTCCTACTGAATTTTTATCTTATATCCTCTCCTTATTAAATGGTTTACTATTTTGCATATAAGAAAAATATTTCTATTTAATTTTCTTTTTTAATTCAGTAAGACTGTGGCCATTGCATTTACAAGATAACTATTTTGGCTAATTTGATTAACGATTTTAGACAGTCTTTAAAAAATTATTACATGTGGAGCTCAGTTGGCCAGTTGCTTTATATTGGGTAAATGTGACCATAGAAAGTGTAGGGAGAGAACTATCTGTTAATTTCATTAGTCTACCTGAACTGTTGTTCTCTATTAATTTTTACTTGGTTTGATTTAAATAGATTTTTTGTTTTGTTTCATGGTGACTCCTCTATTTGGTTTTCTCCCCTTCCTGTCTCTCCTTACCACATTGTTCAGACTCTAGGTCTATGCTGTCTAATTAATTAAATTTAAATTAATTAAATTTGAAGTTCATTTCGTGGGTCACACTAGCCACATCTCAAGTGCCCCATAACTACAGTAGGCTCATGGCTCCCATACTGGATGGCGCACATTATCAATGCAGAAAGTTCTACTGCAAGGCCCAGTTCTACATTCCTCCCCAGTTCTCCCTTTCACTACAGAAGGCAAACTTTCAGTGCCAAAAAGGAATAAACCTTTCCTGTGTACCCGCTGGATATTTTCTTCTCAGATCCAAGGCATAACGTACCGTCCTGTTTCAGTCTTTGTCCGAGACAGCTTCATGGAAACCCCTTAAAGGGGGCAACACAGACATTACCCCACACACTCTATTTCAGTGTAAAAAAAGCAAGAAGAGAGATTATGATGCAGAAGGTCTAGAGAGGAGCTTCCACTTACAGGTCAGACCCCTGGTGGTTACAAATCACATCAGTGTTGGAATAGCAGAGGATCAATTCAATAGTCACAGTTCTAAGCCTTTCTTGTAAGGAGCTTTCTGGAAGGTGCTGGCTGGAGGGCCCATTCCGTACGTCTGGCAGCTTATATTCTGTATGATTTGCACTTTTCATCTAACAGATCGTGGTGGAATTTAAAACTTAAGTATGGGAGCTGTATTAGTTTCCTAGGGCTGCCACAACATATCGCCACAAACTAGGTGGCTTCCAACAAGAGAAACTTATTCTCCCACAGTTCTGTGGGACAGAAGTCCAAAATCAAGGTGTTGGTAGGGCTTCCTCTGAAGTCACCGGGGGCAGATCTTTCCTTGCCTCTTCCAGCTTCTGGAAATGTTACCACCAGCATCAAAATTGAAAAATTAGAGTTTGGATTTTTGGAGGGCATGCTTGACACCCCGACTGATGAGACTTTGAGAGCAGGGCTTCCGTGGACACGTGGGATTGACAGTCACAAACTGTGTGGTACGAGAGCAGGAGATAAGAAGCCAGCCTTCTTGGTGAGGAGTAAAAAGCCTGTGTTTCAGACTGATCACCTTCGTGCTCTGGCTGTATGACCTCTTACTAGGTGTTAAATGGGGAAATAGTATTTACTTAGTTAAAAAATGCAGGCAATTTGGTTATGGGTCAAAATTGTCTGAAAATCTTGAATAAGGAGGAAAAAAAATCCTCTTATAGGCCAAAGAGGATTCACTTTTGGTAAAGACATTCTCCAGAAGAAGACAATAAATAGATTATGCTTGTCAGCCTGATTATGAAAAGAAACATAAGTCGTTAAGAACAGTCCCTAGACTCTTGACTGATTAGTCTTCTGTGGTGTGGGTGATGATTCCCCTGAGTAAGTCATAATTTCATTAAAGCTCATCAGAAAACGGCTTAAACATTTGATCAGTAAAATCCTAATTTCTTTCCAGAACGAGGCTATAAATTACATCAGGCAGACCAAGTTCAGGACAATCTTTTTCTATCATAACTTCATAGAGTTGTGAAGATAAGCAAGATATTACAGGGAAGATGTCTTCGTCCAGCGCCTGGTCCATAGAAAGAGTCTGATTAATGTTCGTTGTTCTGTTGTTTTAGAAGGACCGACCTTCCCTTCACTTCATACCTCTCCCAACTTTGAATGGGCTCTGATTGGTCTGGTCGGGGGCCCTTCTGAAGAATCAGATGCTGATTCATCTGATTACTTGTTGGTTGCTACAGAAAGAGACCCTAGGGTCTCCTTAATACAATTGTTGACACTTTTGGATATTTAAAGGTGAATCTAAAACTTTACTTTGAAGGGATAGGAAATTTAATATAATAATGGAATAAGAATTTGATGGTTGAAGACTGCTAGTTAGAAAATGGAAAAGGAGGTGTTGGAAGAAGCAAGAGAGGCAAGGAGATGGCAGTAAGCTCAGATCTAAGGCTTTATGTGAGAAACATCGTATTCTGGGAAGTTGCCTCTTAATTCTTAGTACAATGATGTCCAATATTGCATGTAAAATCTTTGCCAGTCCTATGGTTTTCTTGGGGAGCAATCCCTTTCTGTTACTACAAGACTTAAAATCTGCCTCACTTATTCCAAATTATGGCCACCTGAGGCTGTGGATTGTAGCCTCCTGAGCTGGTTAACTTGTGGCCCTGGAGAGCTCACCGTGTAGTACGACAAACGCTTTCTACTGGAAGCACTAAGGAACATGCTTGAAGACGTCTCCATTTGGGGACTGGGTGTTGTGGGCTCCTGGGACCTACCCCCTTTGGTGCTGGTCTTTTTTTTTGTTTTTTTAGCACTTTTTTTTTGGCTGCGTTGGGCCTTTGTTGCTGTGCACCGGCTTTCTCTGGTTGCGGCGAGCAGTCTTCTCATTGCGGTGGCTTCTCTTGTTGTGAAGCACGGGCTCTAGGCACGTGGGCTTCAGTAGTTGTGGCACACAAGCTCTAGAGCACAGGTTCAGTAGTTGTGGTGCATGGGCTTAGCTGCTCCGCGGCACATGAGATCTTCCCAGACCAGGGCTTGAACCCATGTCCCCTGCACCGGCAGGCGGATTCTTAACCACTGTGCCACCAGGGAAGCCCCTTGGTGCTGGTCTTGAATGAACCACAGTTTTCTGAGATCCAATGTGGGAGAACTATGTCTCTTTGTTTTTTAATAAGAGGATTCTTTTTAAAATAAAATCAAGGAGTGAAGCATTGATCAAATAATATTGTGAAAGTCTCTAATCTTTCCATCATCCTCAATTTCATTTCCTAGTGGAAACTGATGGGTTTCCCTTCAAATATTTCTATGCCTCTATAAACGTATTTCTTTTATACATAACTGATGTATAT
Organism: Pseudorca crassidens; assembly: GCF_039906515.1. Lineage (NCBI taxonomy): Eukaryota > Metazoa > Chordata > Mammalia > Artiodactyla > Delphinidae > Pseudorca > Pseudorca crassidens. The sequence continues at coordinate 13,500,673 of NC_090313.1, forward strand.
TTTATATACAAATAAAATTATTTGCAAACTCTTTCACAATGGCTTTTTTTTTGCTTTATCTCATTGACACAAATGCAGCATATTATCAGCATACAATCTTGAAATTTATTTTCCTTTGTTTTACTGGTCAATACAAAAAGCATGTAGTTTTGGGCTTACATTTCTTGATTGAATCTAGGAGTGAAAACCAAACTAAGATTGGGAGACAAGCAAACTGAATACAATGGAAATAAAAGCATGAACTGAATGTTTCAAGGTCCTAGGGAGCGGGTGAGGCTAGGGTGGGTCAAGGCTTGAAGGATGAGTTAGCATTCCTTAAATAGCAAAGAATTGGGGAGGAAAAGGAATCAGTGGGAACAAAGGCTTGGAAGCACATTGATGTGGGTCAGAATTTAGAGGTGAAAGTTATGGAAGTTCTACAAGCTGCAGCATACTGACTGAGATTCACAGTGTTCACCCTTGGGTAGGCGTTAACATTTACTAGGTGACCTAATGACATCCTCATGTAATGGAAGGTTTGCTTAACGTTTGGCGTAGCAGTGTTAAGTTTTCTGTTTGTTCCTAAACTCTGTCTTCAGTACGTATTATGGTGAAGGGAGCACAGGCAGAAAATGGACTCAGGGAAGGTTTCATTGCAGGTATTTTTAATCTCTGCTGGTAACTCTGGATCAAATCTCCTGTTAAGAAAAGCCCCAAAGGGTGGTGTATAGGAGATTGTACATTGAAGTTAGTTACAATACCCTTCTTTAATTCCAAAACAAGTATTGGGCTTTCACTGACCTAAACCACTTTTCTCTGGAATTTTGCCCTAGGCTGAAAGCCATGGGGAAATTCTCTACCAGGCAATCTCCTTAAGAACTGGGTCTTCTCTTTAAAACCTGCCCTCACCTGTCCCACTGCTAAATAAATGACTTCGTGCTCTCTTGTATTCACAGTTAATTTTTATTCCTTTTAATGTTATTTTGTTTGGGGTTATACTTTTCCTGCAGTGGGATATTTAGGGGGACCTATTATAAAGTAAATTTGAATTTCATGAAATTACTGATTGTTGACCATTTTGTTACCTACACAAAAGGCAGTTTCAATATAAATCTTGAACTATGTTGTTTCTTGTTAGTAAAGTTAGGGTTCATCAGTATTTTGTTTCTTACTAATTTTCTCACTTTTAACTTCACGGTGAGTCAAAATGAATTTTTATAAGCCTCAAAACATCTCCCAATTCAGTGCCTTTTCTCCTTTTGACTGTTATCGTACAAGTTCAGGCCCCCTTATCTTTTACCTTGACAGTATGAAGTGTGTTTCTACTTGGCTTCCAGTCTCCTGGCCAGTTTTTCTCAGTGTTATCTCCTAAAGCACAATCCTTGATGACCTAGCAATTTAAGACGAGGCATGGGAGGCTCCCACAAGATAATCCAGCCTCCTCTTCTCCCCTCTGTCCCTCCTCCTTTGCCCGCGTCTTATATCTTGAGTTCGCTCTGAATTCATTTTTGGTTACCCCCATTTTTCCACTGAGCTTGCTTTTCCACAGCGGTTTCTGTAGCAATCTTTTCATCCCCCAGGCTACAAGCTCTCTGAAGGCGGGGAGAATCCTCCCAAGGCTCCAACACAACTGCAGCGTCCAGCGTGCACCACGGGTGGCTGTTGAGGTTTTGGACAGCACGAGCCTGGGGTGGCTGTGCTTAGAGACTAGGTTGTCAGGGTCTTCCGAGCCGCGTAGTAGTGACGCAGCCGTGGTTAGCGCGGTGGCTTATGTAGAGCAGATTCTCCAAAGGTACTCACAGAATTCAGTTGAGTCTCAGTTTAGATCTGGCCATGAAAAGTGCTTCCGAAGCACTGAAATCTCCCACCTTCTAACCTGGAGTCCCACTCTGATCTTACATAGAAACAGACAAGCCTGGGAAGGAAAGAGATGCTGACCACAACGTCTCCACCTGGTCCAGCAAAAGCTCCGGATCTGCAGCCAAGTCTGTTAACAGAGTCTCCAAGATGGGAGGGTGTCTCTCCGCCCCCCTCCCGCCCCCAGGCTTAGGCCCCCAGAACAAAGGGCTTCCCTGACACCACCCTCTGTACTGGTTACCCGTCCTGCAGACATTTTGCACCGCTTTCTGCCTCACAGGGCTGCCCCTAGCGACGTTGTGAAGCCAAGAATTTCAGCCTGTGTTTCCCTGGCGTATTCTGATGGCTGACAGGCCATATATAAACTAGTTGATTATATATATACTGGGATCTTAGTTCCCCAGTCAGGGATTGAACCCGTGCCTCCTGCATTGGGTATGCGGAGTCTTAACCACCGGACCACCAGGGAAGTCCCGAGCTGATTATATTTTTTGACTGGGCTTTTCCTCCCCTCAAAATAAAGTAGAATGGTCCATCCCCCAGAGTGTTCTAACTGGAAATTTTTCTCTGTGACCAGCCACTTCTAGTTTATCTTTATCGAATCTCTATTTCCTTTTGCCGGGGTGCTTTACATATAACCAGGAAGCAAACTGTTACTGACTTGGAGAGTTTGATGGGGCTTGGGTCCCATGGCCAGCCCCACAGGGAGCCCTTGGAACTGTTTTCAGGAGCAAACCATGAGTCTGAGCCTAGGAGAAATGAAAACATAATGGGGTCTGGTTGGCTTTCGGAGATGCTTCTTACACGGGAAGAGGAGTGCTGAACAAGGCAACGGCTGAGATTTACTGAGCAAGTAAGAAAACCGGCTGCCGGGGATCCAAGCACGCGGCACAAAGGAGAATGTCTCGAGCTGCTGTGAGGTGTCACATTGGCAGAAACGTCCATGATGAGCTGCCCAACGATTTGCTAAAGAGGGAAACGCAGGGAGGAAAAAAAATAAAAAACAATCGATTTAGGAATGTACACTAAGTATAAAGTTTCCTGTGGGAAAAATAAGCAAATATTTAAAACATCAGAAAGCAAATGCCATGGGGAATTTCCACTCTTCTTAAATACAGTATGTCTTGGCACAAGTTCAAGAAGAGGACTGCAGTTATTACTGCTCCCAAGCAGGGCAAATGTAGCCCGAACGGTCAACACAGGCACCAGGTCACATCCCAACTGTTCAGTGGGTGGACTGAAGGGGTGACTTTCTTGATCTACGTCTTTAAAACATCTTGAGACCAGTTTTAGGTAACTGGTATTCAAGTTTGGAGTCAAGATGAGCAGAAATGAGGGCTGGCACGAAGCTAGGGATTAAAAGATTTTTTCCTGCCTGGAGTGTGGGAAAGGGCAGCAACTTGTAGGAGAACAGCGGGGCCCATGATGTTACTTGGAGGGCTCCGGAGGCCGCTGTGTGCGACCAGCTGACCTGAGGAAACTTGATTGCAGAGGCTGCAGGAAATCCTGACCTTACTGGTGTTAACTTCTGGACTGCGTCCCAGGCCTGGGAAACCCATGCTCCTGCCCTCACACTGTGGAGACATGTCGGCTCCAAGGCTGACAGAGGAGGTGGACAAGAGGCCCGTGCAGCTGCAGGGAAGGGACGTAGGAACCAAACCTTCAACCAGCACCCTATAGACTGTAAGAACCAGTTCTCCTCCATCCTGCTGAAAAGTGCCCCCAGGAACACCATGGCGGTTTCTGCAGCCCTTCTCCAATCCCACTTCTACCCCCATTCAGCACATCACCTGGGGTTTTTGGATGGGAGAGTAGGTCAGAGCATCTTCCCACCCTCTGAGAGATGGAAGTTTGGGTTTTGTTTCAGCTGACACCGACAGCTGCGCTCATAGCCCAGGGCCGGCCAGCTGGTGGTTAGATGTTTATGGTGTGTCCCTGCCTCTGCACAGTGCTCCTCAAAATGGTTTTGTGAACAATCCAATCTAATTGGCAAAATCCAGTAAGTTTTCAAGATCATTTCTGACGATTTTCAGCGTCTTCAGAGTCTGCATCAAACTCACAGCCTGTCCCCGGGTCCTGCTTCCTTGCAGAACTGAGCACTGCTGGGTGGGCCTTGGCAGGCACACAGGAGTATTTTCATTGTGGTCATCTGAGCATTCTGATCGGAACTTCTGAAGCACTGGGTCCTTCTGTCTGGCACTGGAAGAAGCCTAATAGAGCAGAGGGAGTGTGAAAGGATAGTTTCCTGGCTCACATGGGTTTCTGGACCTGATAAGAAAATGTCTCCGTCATTGCGGCTGGTCTATCTCCAAATAGCCAACATCAGTCAACTTCTGTGTTCTGTTTCCTGATTTTCTGGGTGAACCAAGGTATTACTTTCACTTGGCCCAGTGTGTTAGTTCAAAGGTGCACATAAAGAAGTTCATGGCCTGGATAAATTGCCCCTGTAACAGCGCTAACAGTTTCAAACCCTAGCAAAGCTGAGTCTTCAATAAATGACTTTTCCCCCTTTCCTCCCTGAAGTGGGGATCAGACAGCCAACTACTTTTCCTAGTGCAATGGTCATGCTTCTTATAACGTTGAATGTTAAGAAAGGAATTTACCCACCACATGAGGCAAAGGTATATCGAATTTCAGATTATCAATAGATATTTCAAACACATCAAAAGATAGTCTACTTGACGTTTGCCCATCCGCAGCCTGGCACTCTCTATCACCTTTCTTTGTTTCATTCTTCTCCATAGAACTTATCACCGTTTGACATACTGTTTGTTTTATTGTTGTAAACAAACATTTTTGCCTCTCTCCTTCTCTCTTACACACACACGAAAGATGAATGAATGAATGCCTTAGAAGACAGTGTTTCCTCTGAAATGAAGCTTTTGACCTTCTTTCCCAGCACACACACTTGGAAGCTAGATCAATTGACTTGCAGTGAGGTCTCACCCTTTTTACAGCAAGATCCGAGAAAGACCCAGCAAATAGCTCAGGGGCACAGTCCAGCCTGAAGGTTACAACCGTTGATAGACTTTTGGTCAGCTCTGGGGTCAGTCTTCTTCATATACAGGAAACATGCCTGGAGAACAGAGACTGGATGAGAAATGAATTCACTCTGTACACAATTGCCAAGTGCCCCTTTCCTCCTCTTCCTCACACAGTTCAAGACTTTTCAAATGAAGCGAGGGAGACAGATAAAGAAAAAAATCCCAAACAAAGCCAGTTATGGACAAATACTATAAAATTCCACAGTAAGTAAATGTTCCCTGTCTCTTTAAGGGGAAGTTTCTTTGGAGAATGATGGTGTTGGGTCTAGCTTCCTCCCTAAATGCGTATATACTCTGCACACATTTGTTGGACCCCATTCTGTCCGAAGTCCTGTGCTATGAACAGGATGCAGCTAAGAACTGGATATGAAAAACAGATGTATTCGCTGCCTTTTCCCAGTTTGAGTCCAGTGGTAAATATTAACGGGCAGTCACCTTAAGCCCGCTGGTGGATGTTATCATACATCACATTCTACTCTTAAAACTGACTCTAACTCAGGGCTCGCAAATGTTATTGTCAAGTGCCAAACAGTAAATCAATATTTTAAGATTTGTGGACCATACGGTCTCTGTCACAACCACTCAGCTCTGCTGTTGAGCACAGAAACTGACAATGCGTTAACGAATGACCATGGCAGTGTCCCAATAAAACTTTATTTATAAAAACAGACACAAGCTGGATGTGGCCCTTAGGGTATTGTTTGCTGGATCCTGCTCTCATTGCTTTGTTGCATTATATTCAGATTCTAGAGATGTGATTCAAATAAAACTATGGTCTTGGTCTCAAATTTCCATAGAGTTTGTATACAGAGATTTATAAAAATACGGGTTGGTCAAAGAGTACAGACTTTCAGTTTTAAGATGAGTAAGTTCTGGGGATCTAATGTACAGCATGGTGACTCTAGTTAATAATACTGTAGTATATACTTGAAAGTTGCTGAGAGAGTAGATTTTAAATGTCCTCACCATAGAAAAGAAATGGCAGGTATGTGATGTGATGAAGGTGTTAGCTAATGCTAAAGTGGTAATCATTTTGCAATATATAAATGTATCGAATCAACACGTTGTATATCTTAAACTTACACAATGTTATATGTCAATTATATCTCAACAAAGCTGGAAAAATTAAATTAAAAATTTTCTTTTAGTTTTCAGAGTTTATAATTGTCGTCTGTGGAAAGTGTAGTCTAATAAAAGCTACCGAAACATTTTTAAAAAGAAAAGAAAATATGAGTTTGTACTTGCTGTTCATCTACAGCTTTTCAGCGAGCACTTCTGTCGGGATAAAGGATACAGGTTATTCCACAGCTTTGCCTCTGTGATGATAACTGTCAAATCTGTCTGGTTATCCCTGGGTCCCAATGGAGATGACTTTGTTCTGTTTCCAGATATTTCCTACATATCATTTAGAGTAATAAACAGGGACCAGAACAAAACGACCCTCTGACCCCTAGCCACAGGCCGAGATGCCATGGCTATTTTATGACTCTCAGCTTGTTATTATGGCAGAGAGAGAACAGGGCCATTTTGTCATGGCCGTTGTTCTGCCATGCCTATCTCCTGTGCTGGGTCTCTTCCTCACCTTCTGTCACTGGGGTGGGCTCTGCCTCAGCATCAGTCTATTAAGCATCTCGTTGAGCCCCGTATCAGATGTTTGCTGTTTCCCTCTCCAGATCCACCCTCCCTCTTCTCCATTCCCTGTTCTCTGCCCTAGAAGGCTGCCTTGTATGGACTTTATCAAAGGACTCTCCATCCCCCTTGCTTCCTTTTGGGTCCAGCCAAGGAGGATTCCTGGTGAGAGATCTGAAGGAGGGAAGAGACTGAAGATGGAGTATCTGCTCCCCCGATTCTCTTCCTGTAAGCTCACCTCAGGCTGGCCGCATCCCTTAATTGAAAGCCTGTGTTCCTCTCAAAGCAAACAACCGCCTAGAGCCTTCTAGATGCTGTAGCCACTCCCTCTCCTTGTTCCCTGGGTCTAGGGCAGGGCCCGGCTCCACTGTTGCTGCTCTATCAGGTTCCTGCACTATCCCTGTATCCCTGTGCTTCCCCACGTCCCACCTTCACCTTTGTACCACAGTCACTTTACAATAAGCCCTTCCTGGACTGTCCTGATTTGCTGGTGCCGTCTGTGCCTGTGGGGACCCTGACTGACGCAACAGATTCGGGCTCTTGGCTGCACGATTACTGTACCCTCTGGCAGGGAGCAGAAAGGCTGTGGAGGGACTTCTAGAAGCGTCTTAGAAAACCTCCCTCCAATAAGCATCTGTGGATAAAAAATGTTGCTTGCCATATCAGAAAACAAAGGATGCTGTGGCCATCAAGCCATCAGCCACTGTGCTGCCCCCGATGGTGAGCCTGAGGGAACTCAGGATGGGGAAGGACAGGGTACTGACCCTAGATAGCGAAGGTGCATATCAAAGGAATGATTTCCAGGAGCCCAGACTCATGCATCTCCCCATACGTAGATAAGCGCTAAATTCACACTTGAGATGTCTGGTTTTCTTTAATTAACAGTAATCTTTTGATGCTCCAACTACCTGGTCTTTGTTGCAAAACTCCTATATATCCTGGTTCCTCCCTTACCTCTTCGGATGAGTCCCTCAGAGCTGTCTGAGAGGCTGTGTCCTGGGCTTGGGGTCCTCAGAAAGTCTGCCCAATATTGGGCTGGCCAAAAATTTCGTTCGGGTTCTTCCATAACAACTTATGGAAAAACCCAAATGAACTTTTTGGCCAACCCAATAAACCATAATTCTCAGGAATGCTGTGGCGGTCCAGTGGTTAGGACGCTATGCTTTCACTGCTGGGGCCTGGGTTCAGCCCCTGGTTGAGGAACTAAGATTCTGCAAGCCATGGCCAAAAAGAAACCAAAAACATAATTCTTAAATTTTAGGTTGTATATTTTTCTTTCAGTCAACATATCCCTAATTATTAAATCATCCGAACATTGGGTCCTCTTGAATGCAGTTTTCTCCAGCAAGAGAAGTCAAGCACAAGCCTCAACCGAGATGTCATGGAGATCTGTAGGGTTGACTCATGGTTAGCCAGTCTACAGGGCTGTGAACGTGACCATGTATCAAACAGCCCCAGGAGTTTCTGCTCATGAGGCCGAGGTTATGATCCTCAGCAACTCAATGACCCTGAATCTTAGAGCCAAACCGTTCTCAAGCAGCTTTGTAGACCCCAGTCAGTGAAGGCAGATCCTAGAACAGTTTCTGAAAACAACTTACAGAGTTCAGTTTACTGGGAAGAACTTAGCACCAAGTACCCTTTAAAGAGGTAGTCTGTGTGATGATTAAGGTGATTAAGGATAGACTCTAGACTTAGCTCTGTATGATGTGACTTTCAGAACACACCGGTGATGTGACTGTAAGTAACATGGCTTAAGCATTGTGGGTCTCTGTTTCCTCATCTCTAACATAGGAGCTGCTGTGAGAATTCCATTGGCTAATATTTGTAAAATGTTTAGAACAGTGCCTGGTACATCGTAAAGTATGATAGGCATTAGCTATTATGGCTATTGAAGGAGACATTCTCCTTGCTATCTTTTGTGTTGGAATCCGCTTGGTTACGCTTGGAAGACCCCTCACTCCAGAGGCACCTTTTAAAAAAAAAATAAAAGGACCCATTGTAAGGTACAATGACCTGCTGTGCTTTGCAGAGATTTTTGTATTGGGCCATAATATCCTAGTTTAATTCACCTCTCAGTCAGCGGGAGTAGAATGTGCCCATCTTCACTGTGTGTCTCGCATCACGCTAGCTATGAGAGACTGCGGCTCTGAACAAGAAAAACCCAGTCCCCACCTTCATAAAAGTGCTACAGAAATCTATAGCTCAGGCTGGGAGTCAGATGTCCTCACAACTACATTTAATTTAAAATCAAGCCACTTGAGAAAATTGAGCTGTAAGCTTGGCCTTCTCTCAGCTCCCTGAGCACAAGGCAGCGAGCTACAGTCAAGCTGTGAGTTACTCAGGCTTTTTCCATCAAGACCATTAAGTTCTTTCTGTAGATTCCCTTGACACGAGAGTAAATAGAAAATCACATGTCCTTACACCAGGGGGGGAAAATGGTGGGGTGGTGGGGTGGTGGTGGTGGTGGGATGAATTGGGGGACTGAGATTGACATGTATACACTAATATGTATAAAATAGATAACTAATAAGAACCTGCTGTATAAAAAAATAAATAAAATTCAAAAAAAAATCACATCCTTAGCACCTCTGTTCCGGAAGAGTCTTCTGGCAGCACAAATGGAGTTTCAATATACAGTGCTTGAAATCAGGAGAAAAGGGCTTCTGACTGCTTTTTCTACAATGAACCTGTACTGTTTTTGTAATGAGAACTAAAGATGTTTTAATTTTTAAAAAGTTTACCGTTGCAATAGAGAGTATCCTTGTGGAGCATATCATAAATTAGACACACAACTTAACACTAATCATGTTCGAATAGTGTCTAAAACAAGTAAGAAAATTCTCAAGTGTTTATGCTTCTTTTTCAACTTTAAGTTGAGAATTGGGAGCCCCAGGATGAAGGGGTAGACTGTTGAAGGCCATATAGGTAGGTACATATAAGAAGTAAGAATATCTCTAAGAAAGTGAAAGGATGTCAGCAAAAATAATTAGTTTATAAATCAAGTCGTAAGACATGCAGAAAATACAGTTAAAATTTCATGACAACATTTCTCACTTGCTTGGTTTGGGAACACCTTGTAGAAAGTTGAAGTCAACACTTGTAATCTAACTAACCTTGATCCATTTCGCTTCCACCCTTGTTTTCTCATAGAAGTGAAATTTCCTGCTTCTACCAAAGGGACTGATAGTGGGTCATGCTTGGCTTACCTGGAACTCTGGGACTACTCTTCCCTCTTGTCCAAGGTCTGGAGAGCAGAGACTGTATTCTACTTAATCTTTATATCCAAAGGGCCTAACTTAGTATCTTTACATAGTCAATGCCAAATAAACATTTGATGGATAAATAGGTGGATGGATTAATGGATGGATGGATGGATGGACAGATGGGGGTGATATAATTTGGGGATAAGTAAAAGAGTTAAGGTTACTAAGAGAATGCTTCCTCTATTATTTGAAATAGAGAGTATAGGAAAAGGAAGAAGTTTGCTGTATGATTTTTGGCTCTGTGAAACATCTGTGGGTCTTAGGCAGTTGTAAACTTTTGGCTTCAGTATCCTCATGGATAAAACTGAGGGTTTGGAAGAGCTGATCTCTAGGTTACCTTCAAGTCTTAAGGTAACTAAGTATGATACTAAGTATAATGCTTAAGGATAAAGAAAAGTAGAATTTACCAAGGTTTAACAATGCCTTAAAAAGGTGAGAATGCTCTGTCATCAGCAAGAGGGCAACTGGGTGATGGGTTTTTCTAAAATGTTTCATTTTCTGATACATTCTTCCACTCTTTAAAGTGATACGTACCATTTCTGTTTAAAAGTAAAGTGAATTCAGATTGATTGATTTTTAGCAGATAATTCTTTTTTTTTTTTTTTAGCAGATAATTCTTGAGATACGTGTCCAGCATGTTGCAAAAATTAGGCTGGCAGTTATTCTTCTAATGTTTGGAGCTGAATTCTAAGAGAGGTTGGAAATGGCTTCTGAGAAATCATTCAGCTAGGGCAGGGCACAACGGTGGCTTGATTAATTAGCAACTACCTCTTTTACTGAATTGAACTTGGATCTGCTTACCTGATGCTCAGCAAAGCCAATCTGTTGACATCCAGTTGTGGTGAAGGAAAGTGTAGAATTTATTGCAGGGTGCCAAGCAAGGAGAATGGGCAGCTTCATGCTCAAAAGACATGACCGCTTTCAGGGAAGGGGTTTTAAGGGCAAGTTTAGGGGTGTGGGTTGCAGGGTACCTGATCAGCTTGTGTGCAATTCTTTGATTGGCTGATGGTGAGGTAACAGGGTGATGTGCTGGGAATCTCAATCATCCACCTTCTGGGTCCAACCTGTCTGGGGTCTACATGCCAGTGGTCTGCATGCAGTTAACTTCTTCCACCTGGTGTGGGCTTTAGTATCTGCAAAATAATGCAAGGATATGGCTCAGGATATTATCGATAGCCCTTGAGGAGGAACTAAAAGTCCTTGACCTTGTTTTATAGCTAAACTATTATTATTTTGTCTTGCTTGACTGCTTTCCTTTTTTTCTACATTTTCTCACTTCTCTGATTAAACTTGCTCTTTGGAACTCAGGGAAGACCTAGGTGGTACAGTTTATTTCCATAGCCTCTTTTCCCAATCAACAATAAGCGGGGGACATCAAGGCATCTGTCATTGGGAAAGCTCGGCAGAGTCCTGCTCAGTTTCATTCTAATAAACAAGGCCTCTCAAATCTCGTTCGACACTTGGATATTTTGGTTTTATGGTCTCCACCTTCTACCACTGAGCCAATGTTTTCATTGTCCAGGCCCACTATTTTGCAAACTCTACAGCTCTTTCTGACAGAACCAAATGCTATCTCTTTTCTTCTCCCAATATGATTAACTCACACAACCTTGGACAAAAACATACATCCACATGCCAGCAGTCAATGTTTTAGCTTCTCTTCTATCAACATTGTCCCTCTGTCCAGGGTCAAAAAAGTCAGAAAGATGAGTGCCAAACAGAAATGTGCTTTTCTTTTTTAAAATTTTTTAATTTTAATTAAAAGAAAATTTTAATTTTCTAAAAAATTTTTATTTATTTATTTTTGGCTGTGTTGGGTCTTTGTTGTTGCACACAGGCTTTCTCTAGTTGCAGCAAGTGGGTGCTATTCTTCCTTGTGGTGCACAGGCTTCTCATGTGACTTCAGGCTTCTCAGTGACTTCTCTTGTTTCAGAGCACAGGCTCTAGGCATGTGGGCTTCAGTGGTTGTAGCACGCAGGCTCAGTAGTTGTGGCTCACGGGCTCTAGAGCGCAGCCTCAGTAGTTGTGGCACATGGGCTTAGTTGCTTCACAGCATGTGGGATCTTCCTGGACCAGGGCTTGAACCTGTGTTCCCTGTGTTGGCAGGTGGGTTCTTAACTATTGTGCCACCAGGGAAACCCCAAAATGTGCTTTTCATATTGAATCTCCTGCTTAAAATTAATTTCTTTATAGACTTTTGAATATTTTATTTATATTAATTATTTTCTATTTTTTCCTCTTGAGTTCTCTCTCTAGCTGCTTTTTATTTTTTTCAAATACTTTAAAGACAATGGGGTTGGATTTAAAATATGTTCTGCTATGTTCCATTTATTTGTCTAGGCCCTGGTAATTTCTGACTTTCAAAAGGTCAGTGTGTACGTTTACAATACTAATAACCAAAATAGAAATGCCACAGTATTTAATTTTTATTCACTTTCCAAGACAACTCTCTAAACGTAGCCATTTTTAATATCTAAGTCCTCTATGTATATCCACACAAAATCTGCCCCAATTTGCTCCTGGTCCAATACAAGAGACTCCCAATGTACTGTAATTTATCTTTTTCCATAGCTATAATTATAACACCTGTTGTCACAGACTCCTATTCAAAAAGTGCGTAAAAAGTAGACAGAAAGCCGTAAAGTGAAAATAATCAGGCTTTTATTTACTGTATGTATAAATGATGTTTAAATGGACAACCTGAGGCACTGTAAGATCTTGAGCTAAGGTTTGAATCTACAGAGGTTCAGATACATCTATGATTCCCAGTCTATGATTATGTTCAGAGCAGTTTCAGATGAAGTATATTTTATTAAAATGTTGTAGTTATTAGGGAATGTGTAAGCTGTCTTTGGTACTTATTGTAATATCAGTGAATCAGAATATTCAAATTACAAGAAAATTCAATTTATTAGAGAACAAACATATGGACACCAAGGGGGGAAAGTGGCAGGGGGAGGGTGGTGGTGGTGTGATGAATTGGGAGATTGGGATTGACATGTATACACTAATATGTATAAAATGGATAACTAATAAGAACCTACTGTATAAAAAAATAAATAAAATAAAATTCAAAAAACCACAAAAAACACAAAACAATTTCTAACTCTCCTTGATATAAAGGAGAAAAGGGGAGGAGCAAGGTAGGGTGGGGCTGTCCCCCCAAGAAACCAAACTAGCGAATCTAGCTTCAAACACACCCTCTGGTCTGTTATTCCAGTTTTAGCCATTTGTTTCTGCTAACTCTGTCCTAAACTTAGTTTTTTCTGTGCTGCTGTAAGAGTATGCTCTTATCTTCTAAATACAGCACATTTTAAAATTGCACATTGTTTTCTATTTTTTATTTAAAATGTTGTCCCCTAACTTTAGTTCTCTGGGGCAGAGCCTGGATTTTTAATCCTAGCCACAGGTGTGTCAGGAATTATCTCAAAACAACTCTTAAAATTGTCCCCACTGTTTAGTTTCGATTACTGAAGTTGGTAGAGGTGAAATAATTTGGACAAAGTCAAGACCTACAGATAGCAAGTGAGTAAATTAGAATTTTTACCAAGATTTGCCATGTCCCAAGGGCCATGTTCATTTCCTTAGTAGTACAGAATATAGGTACTCTGTGATTTTCATTATATAGAGAATCTCCATTAACAAGAATCCAAATACCTGTGATCCTCATTTTTTAAATTGAATTTCTTTTTTAAGAGAAAGAGAAAAATTACAAGAAGGGTAACGCCATTAATAGCAATTAAAATATAAGTATATATATATATATATATATATATATATATATATACACACACAATTCCAGAGAGTATTCTATACTTCTCCTAAAACATATGAGGTGTCTAGGGACTTCCCTGGTGGTCCAGTGGGTAACACTCCATGCTCCCAATGCAGGGGACCTGGGTTCGATCCCTGGTTGGGGAACTAGATCCCGCATGCATGCTGCAACTAAGGGTCTGCATGCTGCAACTAAGAAGTCTGCATGCCGCAACTAAGACGTGTGCATGCTGCAACTAAAAAAAAAAACTCATGCCGCAGCGAAGATCCCACGTGCTGCAGCTAAGACCTGATGCAGCCAAAATAAAAAAAGTATATTAAAAAACAAAACAAAAAAACATATGAGGTCTAATATTCTACTCTTTAATATTATAAATATTATAGAATGATTAATGTTTTCAGAGATAACTCCAAGGCTTTTAAATAACTCAAATCAATGCCAAAATATTAATTGCTAATTAAACAATACTAACACAGGGAAGTAGACTTATACATTTTATTCCATTTAAAGAAAGTTCAAATCTTATACTTTAATTTCTTGATTTACAGCAGCTTAACTGTTCTCTTAGATATGTTTTTTTGGGGATTGACATATACACACTGCTATATTTAAAATAGATAACAAGGACCTACTGTATATTGAATGCTGCTGTTCTGTAATAACCTAAATGGGAAAAGAACTTGAAAATGAATAGATACATGTGTATGTGTAACTGAATCACTTTGCTGTACACCTGAAACTAACACAACATTGTAAATCAACTATACTCCAATATAAAATAAAAATTGTTTAAAAGTGACACATATTTCTAAGTGCTTATTGTAGAATATTTAGAAAACACAGAAAAACATAAAGAAGTTCAACATATGCATTCTTTATTCTGCTGTGAGCATTTTACCATGTCATTTGTAATCTTTACTTGCATAAATATACATAACCTAAAATATTCTCCTGAGTATATCCTATATTACTTTATAGTTTCTCTGTTGAATATTTGAATTGTTATTTATGATGAGGTAATTAATATATTTGTGTTAGATTCCTAGAAATACAATTATTGGGTCAAAGGGTAGAAACATGTTTGAAGGTCTTGAGAAGTATTGTTAGATTACTCTACAGTAACTTCACACCATTTTTCACTCCAGGATCCACCTATCACACCAGTACCGGCAGTGGGTACTACTGTAGCCCGTAAAGATTCATAATATGGCTTCATTCTAATTATTTGCTTTATCAGGTTTGAAAAATGACCCTCTTTTGATTCACGGAACACATTTCCCTAAAGGTTCTGTTGTCTATATAATAACAGTAAAAATGTAGCAGGTATTGTGCTAAGAGATAAAATTATCTCTTAATTCTAATCACACTTCATATAATAATATATATTTATATTAAATATAAATTATATATAAATATAGACTATATAATGTAATATATAATATATAATGACTATCTATTTATACATAAATACATTATATATATAACTATAATGATTTTCTAGATGAAGAAATTGTCTTAGAAAAGTTTAGCCCCTTGGGACTTCCCTGGCTGTCTAGGGGTTAAGACTCTGCGCTTCCACTGCAGGGGGCGTGGGTTCGATCCCTGGTTGGGGAACTAAGATCCCACATGCCAAGTGGGCAGCCAGGAGGAAAAGAAAAGAAAAGAAAAGAAAAGTTTAGCCCTTGCCTAAGATAACCCGGCTAGAAGTAGTTGGTACAGCTTCAATCAGGTCTGACTCTGAAGTGTATATAAAATTTTCTTTATTTATTTTTCATCACACACTTTAAGATCAGGCACCCAAGATCCAGCCCACCAACATTTCTCTACATTATTAAAATGTTCTGATCGCTTCCTTTCCATTTATTTTTCAGATGAACTATATACAATCATTTTATCAGTTCCCTCATAATTGGCAGTTTGATGTTGCATTAAGGGTATACAGTAAATTCAAGAAAAATAGCATCTTAAGAATACTGGATCTACCAGCAGCATCATGTCCTTAGGTGTCTTATTTAATTTTGTGGTTCCCTCCAATGTAGCTTCTTCACCTCTCTTGTTAAGGTGTTTTTATTTGCTTTTTTTTTTCCAAAATGAACAGGAGCTTTTCTTTGCTATATTTTAATTGAGTGTAGTTAGCATTGATTTGTGTACATTTATTTGTGTTCCTTTTTAGTTATAATAGTTTTCTATTTGATTTTCTAAGGTTTTCCAAATAAACAATTGTGTATCTGCAATATTTTCCTCTCTTAATTTCTATTTCTTATCTCTATCTTTTCCTTGTTTCAATGAATTAGGCAAAACTTCTAGAACAGTGCTAAATATTGATGACATGATAATTATAAGGAACATCACTTTTGTCCTTTACGATACTGAAATTATTTCTAGTATTTTGCCTTTAAGTTAATGTAGATGTGTGTGTGAGGGTGTGTGTGTATGTTTTAAACGATAGTAAAATATAGGAATAATGCAGTTAGTAGAAATCCTACCTTGACTTTGGCATTTTGTCAATTTTTAGTATTTTCATGGGCTGTTTAATGGGGACTTGGAAACAGGTACATGGACTCCAAAACTTGCTGCTACTTTAACTCTGAAATTAAACACATACTTTTTAGGAGGATTTTCAACAAATGATGCAATATATTAATGCCTAATTAACTTATTTTTTAAAATAAATTTATTTATTTATATTTTTGGCTGCGTTGGGTCTTCATTGCTGAGCGTGGGCTTTCTCTAATTGCGGCAAGCGGGGGCTACTCTTCGTTGTGGTACTCAGGCTTCTCATTGTGGTGGCTTCTCTTGTTGCAGAGCACGGGCTCTAGGCACGTGGGCTTCAGTAGTTGTGGTACACAGGCTCAGTAGTTGTGGCTTGCGGGCTCTAGAGTGCAGGCTCAGTAGTTGTGGCACATGGGCTTAGTTGCTCTGCAGCATGTGGAATCTTCCCGGACCACCAGGGCTTGAACCCGCGTCCTCTGTATTGGCAAGTGGATTCTTAACAACTGCGCCACTACGGAAGCCCCCCTAATTAACTTTAAAATTCGATTCATTTCCTTAAGCATCTCAGTCTTCTGAGGTAAGATTATAATCAGCTTTTCCTAATAAGATTTATCTCACACGCCATTATTTTCCATTACACATGTTCTTTTCACCTCCCACTAGAATGTATAGTTTTCCAGACTAGGACTAGAGAAAGTCAAACTTGGAGCCAATAAGGAAAAATCCCTTGAGATGAAAGTCTACCATCCATCCCACTTCAGTGCCCTAGAACCCAGTGATTTCTGCTGAGGACCAAAAGCACTTGGTTCTGGCTGTTCTTATATCCTGAACTCAGAATCAGGTAGGAAGAACTCAGCTTTCAGAAGTACAGGACCATCTGGCGTACACTGTGGATAATAACTTCACCCCCCTTTTTTTCCTAATTTTTCTACTTTGTATTCTGTTTTCCCTTATTTCCTAGTCAATTTTGTGGTACAATTTTCCAAGGTATAGAAAGGAGAGAAAAATACTTTTAATGACAGTTCAGTTCTCAGTATGAGTGTTTCTGGCTTTGCAAATTTTTGTTGGCCGGTTTAATCACATAACTGCCTTCTCTCTGCCATTTGGTACACACTTGAATCACGTAAGCTCACGGAATGCAGCATCAATGTGAATGTTAGCTTAATTCAAACATAATAAGCAATCAGAATTTTCAGAAAAGCACCTCATGCAATGAATTCCCAAAGTAAGTGAAAATGACTTTAGTATTTACTGTATTGCTATTACTAACACTGCTTTTATCTGTGCTATTTTTTTCTTTTTTTGGCAGGTACACTGTACCTATTTAAAAAAAAAAAATTAACCAAAATTTGGTTTGGAAGAAAACTTTCCCCTTCATAACACAATACACGAATCAGTCAGAATTGTTGCTACATTACTCTCTTTTTATTGTTCTTGTTGTAATGTGACCATGGAAACATGGACAGTAGCTAATAAACCCTTGATGATACTCAGGCTGCTTTTGATTTTACTGTCCTCCTGAATCTATCCTTAATGTTGGGTTAATTGCAGCACGTAATTTACCAGATGGTAGCAGTAGGTTTGTGCCATATAATTTTTTTATTCAGAGCCGTAACGGTGTCCTGTATATAAAAGATGCTTCGTGTTTGCTGAATGAATGACAGTGAGAATAAAGGAATGAACGAATGGTGAATAAAACGAATCAGGCTAAAGCTTAAACATGAGCCCTGGCAAGGCTGTTGAATGGAAAGGAATTCCACTGTGGGCAACTGAGAATCCTTGTTAGAAAACACCTGTTCAAAAGAGAACTCAATTTTCCCTTAATAGTGAAGGTGCCAGGACACAACTGTAGGCTTCTGGAATTCCTGGGAACAGACATTCTTTAAACTGAATCCCTGATGAGGGTCTCTGATGAGATGGCCTAAAGGATTCCAGGCACCTAAATTTTATCCCATGTGCCAAATGTTTTTCCTCAGTCTTAAAGATTATAGGAGAGGAGGTTGAAAAAAACCTGTTACAAGGGAAGGGAAACCAAGAACTCAACATCCAAGCGCCATCTCTTATGTGCAGGACTGGCTATATATTTTGAGAGGAGTCCAGTGCCTAAATGTGAAGTCCCTCGGTCAAAGTTATTAAAATTATTAATTTCAAGATTGTGAGAACAGAGCATTAAGCCATACATGGGGTCCTCCTTAAGTGCAAGACCGTTTATGACGACACAGTTTGCACACCCATAAACTAGCTTTGCATATGTTTTAAGTCTCTTGTTTCTGAGCAAAGAAAATTGAATAGATCTGATGCAAGCAATTTTTATTCTAATGTAGTGCTGTTGAATAGAAATGTCTGTGATGATTGAAATGCTCTATATCTATGCTAATACACAGCCACTAACTACCTAAGGCTATGAGCACTTAAAATGTGGCTAGTGGGACTTGAAATACTAGCAATACCACTGAAGAATTATATTTCCATTTTATTGAATATTTAATTGTATCTAACATAAATTTAAATAGCTACATGTGAATGTGGCTAGTGGCTGCCATTTTGGACATACAAGTTTAATGAATCAACCAACCTACAGACAATAAAGAAAATAGTTCCATATAGAATTTATAGCAATGTTTGCAGCAATGAAATTTGTAACAATGAAAAGCAAACAATGCCTTTTAAGTTAACTGCTCTGAGCAACTGACAATAGATAAGTTTGCCTTTTATCCTAATGGAAAGTTGCAGAATATCTTCTAAACTCATAAATAGAACGAGAAATTTCTCTAAGATACAGAACTGTGAAATTTGGAGGAGATCCCTGCCTCTCAAATTTCCTAAGCATAGAGAGTTTCCATGGCAACAAAAGATCCATCCAAATGTAATTAAAAGTGAATGACTAGGGTATCTGTATCATTCAGTTCTAGTACATGTTACCTTTAATTATATTTTTCTAAGCTACTGATGTGCTAATATGTCAGACGATATTTGTTCAGAACTGAGGTTGACAAAGCTTTGTAGGAAGAAAAAAAGAAGACGCAGTCATCCTGCAGGAACTCCGCAGATAGAATAAAACAAAAAGAAAAGATGTGTTCCTTTGCTCCTCTTTGGAATTCCTTCAAGTAAGAATGAGAGGGCCAGCCATTATTTTAGGGTTTTCCACTTCTTACTATCATATTTCTCCCTCTCGGACTCCCGCCAGGACTTACCCTTGAAAAGACTCTCCCTTGAGTCCCAAGAAGCATCTGTCCTTGTTCCCCAGCTGGTTCCAGTATCCCAGCCAATCCTGCCCCTGGCCCTGGGGCTTCTTTCCTGTCCTTCCCACCTGGCCCCAAGCCATGGCCATAGGTGGCTTTGGGAGGTCCTAGAGGTCACAATCACTATTGTCCTGCTTTCAAGTAAACGCTGAGAAATCAGTTATGTATGATTGAGGGGGAAAAAAAGTTTGTAATTAAAAAAAATTATACAATGAATACGAGAGGTATGAGTGAATGAGAAGAGTTTCTTGTATCTTTGTTTTGTTTTAGTTACAAAGCACAGCTCCCTGATTGGGGAATGAAAACACCGGAAATTGCTGAAGTGAGATAATTTATTGCTAGAAAAAAACAAGAGCCACCACCAGACCAAAATCATTCTCAAAAGGAAATAATGTGAATGCTTTAAATAGCAACTGTGCTTAGGATGTGGAGAAAATCCAGCCACACAGGGCATGGAAGGTATGGTGACAAATGAGGCCAAAGGGAAGAATGACGGAAGGAAGGAAGCATGTGATGAAGCTCTGAGCTGGTGTAAAGGGGACAACTGACGTCTATCCTAAATCCTCCACTCAGGTTGCACAGGTAAACTCCAAGATTACTTACATGCTCTCGTTTGGCCACAGGGCAATAGTACCCTGGGTTTTCTTTAGTTTGTACTGTTCAGCCATAAAGGTGGGGAAAAAAACCCCCCAAATCCCCAGAAGTCCAGCTCTTTGGGCAACAAGTATTAAGAGTATCACTTATGTTAATGGAAAAGCCTTAGCTAATTCACTGATTCTCAGCAGGAAAGGAGTGGAGTACAGTCCCCAGTGGAAGGAGGTTCCTGAATTTCCAGATCAGGGGAAAGACTGGCTTTTTCTACAGAGCCCCAAACATCGATTTTGATGGACTCCCTTAGGGGTGGGACCTCATTTTCCTTCTTTGGAGGCGTTCCATATGCGATACAATATTGTCTGTGGAACCACATTGCACATGGGAAAGACGAGGAGGCTTTCCTACATGCAAAGAGTGGAAAAAATGTTTCCACTCTTAAAAATGTCTCTTTCGTTTCCTTAAATCTAGAAAACCCCCCTCTCCCCATTTCTGTCTTTTGAGACAAACCTTTTCGCAGCATCCAAAGTTATTTTTGTGGAATGCCTGTGATGTGGATTTGTCTGATTTCTTTCCCATGATTAGAGGCAGGGGAGATGTTTTTGGCAAGGATACCGCACAGGTGAAGCACATGGGGTGCTTCTCATGTGTCACAGCAGAGACCCATTATGGACTTGAGTCTCATTGTGGGTGCTACTAAGTTTGATCACCTGGTTC
This sequence comes from Pseudorca crassidens, assembly GCF_039906515.1. Classification (NCBI taxonomy): domain Eukaryota; kingdom Metazoa; phylum Chordata; class Mammalia; order Artiodactyla; family Delphinidae; genus Pseudorca; species Pseudorca crassidens. The sequence goes on from NC_090313.1 coordinate 13,521,263, forward strand.
AGTTGGTGTCAGCCAGATCTTTCCACTGAAAAGCTACAGCTGTCACTTTGCAATTAAGAAGTAATTTGTGGGGGCCTCCTTGGTGGCGCAGTGGTTGGGGGTCCGCCTGCCGGTGCAGGGGACGCGGGTTCGCGCCCCGGTCCGGAAAGATCCCACATGCCGCGGAGGGGCTGGGCCCGTGAGCTGTGGCCGCTGAGCCTGCGCGTCCGGAGCCTGTGCTCTGCGGCGGGAGAGGCCGCGGCAGTGAGGGACCCGCGTACTGCAAAAAAAAAAAAAAAAAAAAAGTAATTTGTGGAATGCTGTATTGAGACCATGAGAATGTTTCATTTCCCCATAACCTTTTTACCCAATGGTCTTAGCATTTATTGATGATCTTTGCCTGAATCTACTTTTACACGGGGGATTGCAAAATGATGATTTCCTGATTCTATGTCTTTCTACATTCATTAACTAGTATCCTTCTATTAAAAATGCCTAGTCCCTTCCCCCATGATTTTTAGAGGTATTTTTAAAAAATATCACTATGGACTCCTGGATTCAGATTTTTCTGACTTCTTTTTTGTTGGACATCATACCTTTTGTCCTGAGAGATATTTACTAAACCAGTCACCTATGGAACACCATTCCTATGAAATGCTCTGGGGATAAAGCATTCTATGGTCAAATAATGTGGGGATAGAAAGTATCCGCCATGTCTCTTGAAGTTATCTAATGGATATTAGGATACTGAAAACCACAGGAGTTCTGCAGTAAAGAACCTGCTTAACTTTAACCAGGAGTTTCTCAAACTTATTTGATCACGGAATCCGTTTTTATTTCTTCAACACAGACCTAGTGCTTGGTGACATACATTTAGGGAAACACTGGCCAAGAGCCTCACTTGTCAATTAAATGTTTCAGTAATAATGTGAAACAAAGACTAACTAATAGCTGTAGCTGTATTTCGCTTGGCTCAACCATTCCTGTATGCTTAAAGTAACTATTCTATGTTAAGGTCAAATCAGCATACCATTGAGGGCCTGGTGGTCAAGAACAACCCTGAAGTAAGGAAAGATTCCTTTAAAAGAATACAAAAAAAACTAATCATAAAAGAGAAGATTGGTACATTGACTTCATTAAAATTAAAGCCTTCTGTTTATCGAAAGACTCCAAAGAGTGTGAAAAGGCCAACTTTGTACTGGGATAGTATATTTACAAATATACATCCAGAAAATATAAAGCACTAATATTTATATACAAGAGAAAGACAAACAACCCATTTAAACAATGGGCAAAAGACATGAACAGGTACATCACAGAAGAGGATAACCAATGGCCAATAAGCATATGAATGTTATTGACCTTAGAGAAATGCAAAGTAAAATCCACAATGGCATACCACTACACACCCACCAGAATGACTAAAATGAAAAACACTGACAGCACTAGGTATGCATGTGGGTGTGTGGAGTAGGTAGACGCTGTGAGGCGCTGCCTAGATCTCCTTTCAATGAGATGATTCCTGCCCCGGATGCTTAAGAGTGCTGACAGCCTCCATCTCCAATCCTGCGATTGCCTCAACTGCCTCTCATTCAAAGTCACTGTGACTGATGGAGGGCACAAAGGGCTAGCCCACTTGCCCAACTCAGGATAATTCTGAGGGGCCATTTCTAACACCCCCGACGCCAGGTTGTTACTGGCCCTGCACTGCAGCTCGATTTCACTCTCCCTTTGTCCAATCTTACTTCCTACCGCTCCTTCCACAGGAGTTGATCCCAAGGGCACCCTGTAATAAACATCCTGCACACTAAGCTCTGTTGCAGAGTCTGCTGACCAAGTAGCCCGTTCCGCGACCTGTGCAACTTGCTTGTCCTGGTGTGAACTGGTACAACCACTTGAGAAAACTGTCTGCTGTGACCTCGCAATCCTACTTCTAGATATTTACCTGGGAGAAATGAGCCTTGTGTCTGTCCACCACAAAAAGCCATCGACGGGAATGTCCATAGCAGCTTTTTTTCATAATAGATTCGAAGTGGGAACCATGCAAATGTCCATCAACTGTAGATTGTATAAATAATTGAAGTATGTTCATACACAGGAATGCTGTATAGTGATAAGAAAGAACAAGCTACTGTTATACGTAACAGCATGGCTGAATCTCACAGACATAACGTTGAGACACAAAAGAGCGCACACTGTATGATTTAATTTATGTGAAGCTCAGGAACTGACCAAACTAACCCATGGCGACCGATGTGAGAACGGTGGTTCCTTGTGGGGTTCCTTGTGGGGTGTGGGTGTTGAGAAGGAGTATGAAGCAGCCTCTGGAGCGACAGAAAAGGTCTGTATCTTGATGTGGTTGGTGGCTACATATGTAAAAGTTCCCTGAGGTATAAAACACTTAGTTTTGGGCATTTTACTATATGTGTGTTATAGGTCAGTTAAAAAAAAAAAAGCCACCTCAAACTAATAAATTCCTTATTAATCCAATGTAGGTTAACTGGTTTGTAGACTAAATCTGGTTAAGGTGTTACAGTCACCTGTGATATTGTCACTTTCTAGGGAAGGTTGGCTGCAGTGGGTTTAGTAATAAGGTCGTCCTGATTAGTGCATTGACTCTTCTGCAGCAGGAAGAAGCAAGCTTTAGGGCTTGGTGATCTGATGGGGGAGGAGAGGAATGCTCCAGGTTTCATGCTCCTGATTTAACCAAGACAGCTCCTCCCACTGAGATATCTACCACCAGATCTTATCAGCTGTCTCTCAATCACTGAGGCTCTCTGGGAGAAAATCTCTCTAGGGAGGAAAATAATCTCTTTTCATGCGCTGTTAGGATAGTCTGCAAACCAAACCAGTTAACCTGCAGCCAGGTAAATCCAGTAATTGAGAAAAAATCAACCATCACTGGGCATTTAAACTGCTTTGTTATTGAACCAATTTTACAAAGAAGAAAAAATCAGATATTTGCTATTTTAAATTAATTTCATTAATATGTCTTCATTAGCCTTGACCAAGAGAAGTTAAATAGGTAACTTAAAGGACTTCCCTGGTGGTGCCGTGGTTAACAGTCCGCCTGCCAATGCAGGGGACACAGGTTCGAGCCCTGGTCCAGGAAGATCCCACATGCGTGACGCAACTAAGAGTTCGTGTGCCGCAACTAAGGAGCCCATGAGTCGCAACTAGGGAGCCCGCTGGCTGCAACTAAGGAGCACACATACCGCAACTAAGGAGGCAGCAAGCTGCAACAAAGGAGAATGCTGGCTGCAACTAAGGAGCACATGTGCCACAACTAAGGAGCCAGCGAGCCACAACAAAGGGGTGCATGAGCCGCAACTAAGGAGCCCACCTGCCGCAACTAAGACCCAGTGCCACCAAATAAATAAATTAATTAAAAAAAAAAAAGAAAGAAAGGTCCTGTGGACTCTGGTGGAGGAAAGGCTGTCCTCCCACCTGTATTTGTCCTCACTTCCATCTCCATTCCTCTCCCAGGACGAGGCCAGCTGCTGGAGGATGGGCGGATTAAGCTCACTTTGGCCACAATAGCCGGCTTCCCAGATGGCCCCCTGCAGGAGAAAGGCCAGGGTCTCCCTGCCCTTGTGAAATGAGATGAGACTGGAGGCAGCTCCCCCAGGAGGGTCCTCTGCCTGTGAGCCTTCTCCCATTCTGCTATCAGGACTGGGGAGATGGCCTAGGGGAGCACCTGGCCAGACTCCAGATCAAACTTGCTTCTTCTCTTTTGGTTCCTCACACCAGCTGAGGTGCTCTGGCCTTTCTTGGTGTTGTAGAGGCGAGACTCAGGATCTGGATTCAGGCTCCGAGACAGAAGTAGACAGAGGTCTTTGGATTGCTTCCCATGCTAGGCTCCTCTGGCAGCCTGAGTCTGGGGGCGTCCAGTCGGTACACTAGTGTGTTGCACTGCAGCTTTAAAATGAAAGCTCCAGGAGGTGACTGCCATTCTCTCACTCTGGTACTTTAGGGTGTGTGTGTGTGTGTGTGTGTGAGAGAGACCGTGTGAGGGTGGGTACACACGAGCTTATACCTCCCACAGGGATGATGGATTCAGGGATTCCTGGATGTTTGGGCCAATGCTTTCTTAATGGTACCCCAACTCATCATTTTCTGATATGGACCCAAGTCAAGGAGACTGTGCATCACAATGCAATGGGGTGGGTACTGTGATGTGGGGAGCAGGGTCCAGCCTGCTGTGAGTCAGCCTAGGAATAGACATATACACCGGCCAGCAGAGGCTTTAAGGAGAAAACTGTCACTAGACTTTTTTCTTTGGTTTTATCTTTCTGCCTTCTTCTTAGCTCTCTCAAAAAGGTAAGCTTTGAGAGCCAAGGTTAACTATGGGTCTAAGCAAAATACACAGAGACCACAGTGCCTCTTCTCTCTCTCAAGACTAGACTTGCCAGCTTCACAACTGATCCAGGCCCCTCACCTGGACGGAGTCCCCACAGCAGGGTTTGTAAGGCACATATCTAATAGTATTTTCCAAATTTCGCTCCAGATATTATATGAAGAAAGTATCCTGCAGTCAGGTTAGACTTAGAAACACCAGCAGAGTTTTTCTGAGCCTTTTCCAAGAAGTGAGATCGATTATGCAGAGTTTTCCAAACTTACTTGATTCTAGAATCATTTCCTACAAAATATCTCATGGTATAAGACTGCCTCAGAACTCTTGGGTAAAAAGTACCTGAAGAAATAAGTGATGCCCATTGTGCCATAACATCTCGTTGGCAGATCTCCCCCTGGAACCTGGACTCAGAGTCTAGGCTATGACTTTCTCACTTTCTCACCACACAGACGTGACGAAGGACTAAATAAATGAAGCCCCTGGTTGCTTTCACACTTTTTTATTTTCTAACTCAGATTTTGTGACTATCTTCACAGAAACGCTATTGCCTTTTCACTAATAGTACAGCGTTTCTTGGTGTTAGTAGTTTCCCACTGAACAATGATTTCTTTCAATCGCTCTAAGTATAAGTGAATCACTCATTTTGCTGAAGCGTCTTAGAAAATAACTTTCTAATCCTGACGTTTTTAATCATAAATGTCACTAAAACCTAAAAATGTCTAATATTTAACTGTAGCCATAGACCTAGCATTGACTCTTCTGTGTAGTGTCTGATCTATACATCCCTCTGCCCCCCTTAGTTTTGCGATGGCCCTCAATTAGCTCAGTGCCCCACTTCCCACCCTCCAGGGGCATGGCTCTTGCAGACCCTGTAGTCAGCCTGAACGCTTCCTTGGGAAGTAGACACTTGCTCTAATAGCAGAGTCCCAGAGCCCTGCTGTACTGCCATCCATCCCCACCCACCACAGAGACTGCTCAAATTCCCAGGATGAAACAGCTAAGGTCTGTTGCACTGGCTTTAGAAACAAAGAATGGCGCCAACTGCGGTCTCTATGGGCTGTGTGCCCAGGACTTTGACTCCTCTTGGCTTACTGAGCATGGGCATGTAAGAGTAGGAAAGGTACAGATTACTTAATTCTTGCCAGTAGGCTAATTCTTATCTGCCTTGAGGTAAATGGAAAGGCAAGGAGAGGACTATTGCTAGAGGCTGAATGTTCGTGTCCCCTCAAAGTTCATTATGTTGAAACCTAATCCTCAACGTGATGGAATTAGGTGGGGAGGCCTTTGGGAGGTGATTAGGCCATGAGGGTGGGCTGCTCATGAACAGGGCTAGTGCCCTGATGAACGAGACCTCAGAGGGCTGCCTTCTCCCTTCTGCCACGTGAGTACACAGGGAGAAGTCAGCCATCTGCAACCCGAAAGAGGGCCTGCTCCAGACACCAAATCTGCCAGAGCCTTGGTCTTGGACTCTGAGGTCTCCAGAAGTGTGAGAAATAGTTGTTTGTTGTATAAACCACCCAGTCGATGGTATTTTGTCATAGCAGCTTGAAGGAAGCAAGACAATTAAATTGTCTTTTTTATCAGGGATTATGTGTATGTGCCTATCTGTATGGCTGCACCATGCCAGATGTGAGTAATCCTCAAGGAGTAACAGGTGAATGAGCCTGGAACGAGTGGATACCATATATAAAAAGACATAACAGTGGGGAAAAGGTGATTTAAAGTTAGAAGAGTCTGCATCTCAACTCTGCCACTTTTATTAGTTGAGTGACCATGGGTGATTCATTTTTAGTACTTAGAGCCAGTTTTCTTATAAGCAACATAGAATTATTTATCTTTCTCACTACGTGTGTATGTGTACCTGTATATGCAGAGAAATATGTTTAGAATGGTTTACATCAAATGTTAACATGGTTGTTTAGGGAATTTGGGAATTGGGTGGCTTTTCCCTTTATATTTTGTGCTTTTCACTAATATTTGATCTTTTTTAAGGTAAAAGTGTAAACCATACCCCAAATACTGTCAATGTAAAATTGTAATCATATGATAAAATGAAATCTTTCATATTTTTAAGTTTTTGAAATGGGAGAGTCTTATAAAAATTCCCAGAAATCCAACCAAGTATCATTCCTTCAGTTTCTTTTTTCCTAACTTGTGTCTATAAATAGGTCTTCATATTTAATCTTTCCAGCAGACAGTTTTCTACCTTTTTCTCCATTAATCTTGGAAGAATCTTTAGAAGGTAATATGAAGACTACTGTTTTAAGAAAATATTGAAAGAAATAACAAACCACCTTACCTGGAAGAGCAGCAGATCTTTTAAAGCCTAATACTTCAAAGGGAAAAACAAAAACAAAAAGCAGGGGAAAAAAGTTAATATGGAAAAATGTAAAACCAGTTTAAATGATCTGTTTAACAAATGAAGTGACACTATGTTTCATTCGTAGTTACATGGAAACATAGATATTTTGAATTAAAAAACAAATAAGAGGTTAGCAGCTTTTTTAGGGAGTTTGTGACAATTTTCTCTGCTTCACGGGTCCCAGAGGTCAGATGGGGTCCCAACTGGTGGCAGTTTATTCCTTCAGCTTTTTATATTTTTATTCATGAACCTCTAACAATCAATAAATGGTACAACTTGTGAGAATTTCAAAATACTATTTTCCAGCCGCAAAGAAATTCTCCCAACTGAAATTAGAATTTGATAGGCTTAAATACTTTACAGATGCTTCAAATGAGATTATGAAGCCAACCAGTAGATATTTATTTATTTTACTAAAATATAGGCATGTTTTCCTTTAAATATTTGAGATTCTGTCTACAGTGCCTCTGTTATATTCATTCAAATTATTCTTATATTCCAAAACAATGAGCCTTCTAAACTGGTGGAATGTTGCCAGGAAATTTCAACAGAGTTTGAAGGCAACATGACCAAAAGGCACAGTTTAAATTGGCTTAGGGGATGAATGGGCTCCTTATCAGAGCAGCTGAAGGCTGTATATAATTAACAGCATCTGTCAACATTAAAAGGGCTGTATATAGAACAAGCAGGCCCTACAGCCCCACTGAACAGCAACCTCCAGCTTCTGGTACCTTAAAATCCACAAGACCTAAACAAAAAGACAGCCCCAAGCCATGACTAGAAGGACACGGATACATTTTAGTGATACTAGCAGGGCTACAAAGCAACAGCTAATTAATGTTAATTATCTAGAGCAATTCTGTGAACAAGAGCATTGAGATTTCAAATTAGCCAGCTATCATCAAAAATATAAAATACCATTTATGAAGATAACTTTATATTTGAAATTACTGATTTAAAAATCTTTCTCATGTCATTTTAATTTTTAAATGGTGTGAAAATGATCTACTAACCTCCCTTTTTACATGATGAATTTAATTCAATTTAATTCAGCTTGACTATTTCTGTAAGAAGAGTATTAAATTCACTCTAGGGCAATTTTTAGGTTTTTTTTGAAAAAATACATTAAATACGTTTCACCCATGAACAGGTACAAAACAACTAGAACCAAAAGAGACCCAAACCCAGAGGAAATTTCATTAAATAAATTTATTTGTTAAAATAATTTAACTCCAAATACAACTGTTGAATTTGCATTGAGTTATAACTACAATTCATGTTTTAATTGAAATGTCAAGGTTTAACAACTGACATTGTTACAAAACAATAAACTGTTGTTCAATTTTAAATGGTCAGTTGTATTAGAGCTCAACAATTAACTGTGAACTATATTTATCTCTGGGAAATCCCAAATCAATAAGGATAAGTCTGTTTCCAAAACCCACTGCAGTCATTCTTGAAACCCTGATCAAGATTTAAGAGATGCACAATGACACGTTAAAAAAAAAAAAAAGACCCCCATAGTCTTTAACATTTGATTGGCTAAGGAGACAATTAAAGCTTACCCAAGTGCTAACACAAGACTACTGAGAAGAACAGGAAACTACAAAACAAACAAAAAACCAATGGCAACAAGCAAAATAAGCACTTTCATATTCATACATATAGACAATACCCCCAGTGGGCAACTTCTGAAAACAAACAGCAGACACCCTTAGGCAACATTTCTTTATACAGAAGAGCAAATATCAGTAGTTTTACCACAGAAAAGTGATGGCAACTGTAGCGATCAGAGTCAAAATTTCAGTCCTAATTCTACAAACCAAAGGAGAAAATCATCAAAGCACCTTTCAATAGTTTAAGGAAGATTTTATGTAATACTTTTGATCAGATGCTGGCTTGTTTTGTATAAGTTGAACAAAATGAAAGGCATCAGTTACCATCACTATCACAGCTTAAAAGAACGAAAAAAAAAAAAGTTGCAATATAGAACGAAAAAAACTTAAAAAATGCTGCCTTTGTATAAAAGTAAAACGAGATGAAACAGAAAAAAAAGAAAACCTTATCATAGTAGCTAAAGAAAAAGTGGGTCTTTGGATCAAACCATAACATTTTTAAGGCATGTTAGAAAAACTTTCACTTATCTAGTTGCTACTCTGATCAGGGCATAAAATAAATAGTGACCCAAGGTCACCAACTTTTAGCCACTATTATTTCATGTGCCAACAAATTTCATCTTCCTGTTCTTAAGCTTTGTATTAACGTCTCAACAAACACATTCATTCAAGCTGAGTTATATCCATACCAGATGAAATACCAACAGTAAGAGCACACAAGCAGTTTCCACATTTCTGCGTATCTTTGATGCTTTGTCACTAAATATTCAGGGCTGCGTGGAAACACTGATCAGGCAGCCAAATCAGTTATTAACATCTTTACAGTAAAAAACCACCTTATTGTCTGACAAACACGTCTAACTAAAACCCAAATTTTTAGATAACCTTTTCCACCTTATATCTTGCCATACCTTTCATATTATTTAACTTTTCTTGTCTGCATAGCAATCCACAATGTAAAACTGTAGAATCTTTATAGATGTTTTTAATATGTAATCTGTTGCCATAAATTGCTACCAAATATGGAATTCTAAAAAACAGAATCATTCTTAGAAGTTACAGGATTCAAAAGTCAAACAGTGCACTAACAAGTATTTCTAATTCAGTTGATAAAATCATACTTCTTGAATCTTTGATTTCTCCACGTGATCGAGTCAAATCACCTTTTACGTGATGAAATTTATTTCAATAAAACTGGTCAGAACTTTCTGTCCTATAAACAAGGTGCTTCATAATTGGGGATCATAAAAAAAAAACGATACTGAAGAATGCAAATATTCACAGTTCAAAGACTTCTGACAACCACGGCCTGGTTTTACCCACAGATCTCTTTTTTCTCATCTATGAAAAGGACTATCCACCTTTTTTCTCTCCTCTAACCTTAATGTCAGGTTACTAAACACTTGGGGGGCTACCAATGATTTCAATAATGTATAAAAACAAATAATTTGAAAGAAAAAAATGGTTTTGATACACTATATTCTGCAGTACAGATTCTCATTATAGGCAATTATCTCTGACTTGTGCCAAATTCGTAGGAACAATGAACACACATGCACACGCAAACATACACTCTTCGCTCAGTTACACACATAAGACCCGAGCTTACTTGCACAAGCGCGTGAAACCAACAACATGTGGGGCGGTATGTAGATCACAGGCTCAGTGATACTGCAGTTCTGAAGGCCAAATTTATCTCCAGAGGATCAGCTCAAGATACGCTCTTCAGCATTTGTAACTCTGAAGTTAGTTGAAAACCCTTCTGCACTTGATTGTAAAACTTATGAATAGGTTTTTCGTGTGCCTTTAGTCATGCAAATGATAAATACTTTACGGCTATGAAAACCAAAAATGTCAGAACTTGAGCACCTTTTCAAAACAAAATATTCACTCTAGCTTTATTTGCCACTTCAGTAATCAGGGCAAAATTGTTGTAAGAAAATCTTTATATAATTCTCCAGGAAAATTAAAGGGTTTTTTTTTTTTTTTGTCTTTTAACTTTCACTCTATAATTTATGTTCTACTTTTAAGCCCAAATTATTTCTCATGGTTATTCAATTTTTTAAATGCCTGCGATAAAGCTCTGCTATAGAAAACTTGATTTCGAAAGCAGGTTAGCCGAGAATCACACCACAACCATAGCCCTTAAAGGCAAGAAGGAATTTGCTGCTTTAACGAACGTAAAAATGCAAGATATCTGTACTGTCTTGTGAGGTTTCTGCAAACGGGAACATGTGGATGCAACATGGCTTCGTTTTCCTTACATGATGGTACTAGTTAATCTACTAGAACACTTCTCGTTAGTAAGGCTACACAATCTCTTTCCGTCACAGTTGCTTCCTTCTTGTTCAGTAAAGTAATAAAGACCATCCCTGCTTAGTTAACAGAGGGTGGGTTTGGGGTTTTAATTCGGCTCAAACCCTTGTAAGAGTCTCCACTTTCTGGGCAAAGCAGGTGATGACACATTCTAACACTAGGCTGTATTTTTACACAACCTGTTGTGACTTTTGCTCTATCAAGGACTGATGTGTGAGTTAGTTCCGTGTCACAAATTAGGATAACATCTACAATTAAGCATCGATTTTGAAAAACAAATATGTCAGCTGAGCAAAGAATCTCTCCCTGTAATGCTGTTGGCAGGTCAGCTGTTGTTATCTTACTTGACGTGATACATTGGTTAGAAGCACTATCTCAGTTCCTGAAATTCAGTACTCTTGTAGGAAAATATTTCTCCTTAATTTTTTTTTTTAACAGAAGACAAAATATTTTAATTGTAAGTGGTCACAGGAATTCTTCTGGTTTCTTGCCCGTGATTATTTTTAACATATACCATAGTTGCTTCTGTCAGCTCAGTGACAATGCAATGATAGCTTTCAAAGGAAAACACTCTGTAGATCGACTTGGCTATGCCTGAAGCTGCAGGTGCCTAGAGAAGACTGAGGACCACGGTGAAGACTGGAGTTACTGAACCCATATGTTACTCAGAGACATCAACTGACCATCACTGCTCCACTCTGAACAAGGACGGCTATTTCACTGGAGATTCACACCACACATCCTGCAAGCTCCACTGTTGAGCAGACGAGGTTGGTATCGCCTGCGATTCAGGGCAGCTCCTGACCAGGACAGCCACGTGTGAATGCTACTGGATGTTACATGCAGAACAGCACGGGTCATCCTTGTCGGGCTGCGCGGCATAGTTCATTTGCCTCACAATTTCTGCAAAGAGTTCGTCCACCATTGTTTTACTCTTGGCAGACGTCTCCATGAAGGGGCAGCCCCACTCTTCTGCAAGGGCTCTGCCTTCACTGGAGGACACTTCTCTCTCACTTTCCAGATCTACTTTGTTCCCGACCAAGATGACTGGCACCTTCTCATACCTACGAGAGAATAAACAAAACACACAGATGTTGGAGAAGTTAGCATGAAGTTAAACAGGTAAAGTGTATTTTCTCTTTTTTCTCTATATTCTACTACAAATATACTTTTTAGTTACATGAAAAATTATTTGCTCCAGTTGGTTTGACATTTGCCAGAAGGCATTTAGAAGCAGCTCTCATAGTAGGTCATAAATGGGTTTTTCAAAATGATGTTTTAAATTAATCAATTATACATCTTTTAAAATCAATTTACCTTTCCAGATATACTTGGAAAATTATTCTCAGAATCTCAGAATAAATCCCTTTTTATGGATTAATTTAAACTTTTTTCATTATAAGAGATGCTTACAAAAATTCAGATGATGAGGTACTAGCTCTTGTGACTAAATGAATAATTTATAATTTTATATAATTTCAGCATTTTACTATGTTCTAGAAGTATACAAAACTGATCTTGTTCTGATAGTTCCTAAATAAGAAAAAAGCTAGTAGAACTCATTAGGATGAAACCCATCAAACACAACTACACTCTATCCCTTTACACAAACTGTTATAGATTAGCCTGTTGAAAGACAATCACGGTTCTTTTCAGCCTGACAAGGACTTAAACATTCCAATCATTAGCTTTATTTGATGTTACCACTTCTTTTCCTTCCTAACTAGAATCAGTGTGCTACAGACTAAATGTGTGTCCAACCAAAATTCATATGTTGAAACCTAACCCCCAAAGTGATGGTGATGGTATTTAGGTTGGGCCTTTGGGAAGTGATTAGATCATGAATGGAATCTGTGCCCTTATAAAAGAGACCCCCGAGAGCTCCTTTGCCCCTACAGCCAAGTAAAGACATAGTGAAAAGATGACAGTGTATGAACTAGGGAAGTGGGCCCACAGCCCACACTGAATCTTCCAGAGCCTCGACCTTGGACTCCCCAGCCTCTAGAACTGGGAGGAATAAATTTCTGTTGTTTAAGTCATGCAGTCTATTGTATTTTTGTTATAGGAGTCAGATGGACTCAGGTAAGGTTTCTATAAGTAAAGATGTTTGGAAAAAACTAATCTAATAGACAAAAGATAATATGAAAAGAACAAAGAGGTCCTAAGTCATTTTGGTACTAAAGATGATTCTCTCTGCAATGATTACTCATGGTGTAAAAATACATGGTGCTACTGTGTCTCTTTATTTACTATTTGTGTTTATGTTTGTTCTAAGCAATGTTGCTAATACATTTGTACTTTATGCATCATTTTAAAAGCTTTTTGTGATTTTAGGATAAATCAATACCTGTGTCTGTACTTACCCTAAGCAGAATGCATCTCTAATTTATAAAGGAAGCAAACTGCAAACCTGCACACAAGTGATAACAAATGTGACTAGATACAGCTAATCCGTTAGAAGAGAAAGCTACCCATAGTCAGGATTTACTAAGGCAGGATTTGTAGGGCGTTTTTATCATTCAGGAAACTGAGTAACAGGCTGGCAGCTAATGCTAGTGACAGTACTTCCACAACTTCATCATCCTCGCAAGATGGTTCATCTCTACTCACCCTAATTTATAAAGCAAACTATATTCCCAACAGAGTCTCTCTGTTTTCCTTTGGCACAAGATCAAACTGAGAATGGTCTCAACAACAGGGCGCACTCCAGGCAGTGTGCCCCTTAGAAATCTGAAATACACAAGCAACTTAAAAATGAGTGGGGACAGTGGGGATAACAATATCAAAGGTAAATCTAAGATTTGGATATTATCATTTTGCTAGAAATGGATCTGGACAATTCCAATTTTTATCAAAGGACTTTCCATGCATTTACTGTATTTCAGTGGTGCCTAGGCTTTCTGATCTCAGATCATACTGAGAGCTCTGAACATATGACACAGGAGTTTTTCACAGCTTCTAGGACCCTCACATACAAACAATTACGTGTACTCCTTGGCCTCTGGGAGGACAACGGCAGTGAGAATGAAGCTGCATTACGAACACTATAAATCAGTGCTTTGCATACAAGCCCTCTTGGCCTGCTGTACAGAGAAGCTTGGCAAGGAGCTGACACGGCCAGTCCTGTCGGGACAAGGTCAGTTCCTAATCTGTTTCACTTGCAAAGGTATAACTGCATTTTGTTTTCCTTATAAGAGGCGTGTTTAAAACACTTTGTCTAGAAGTAAAGTAACATAACGTTAATAAAATTAAGTAAAATTTATCGATTAAATTTAAGTTAAAATTAATTTCAATCTCTGTTTACAATACTTAACAAAAGGAAAGTGATAAGGCATCCCTTTCTATTACTAATCAAGTGATAACTGTTTTAAGGAATACTTTTTAGTTTAAATATACAGTATAATATGCTTTATACATAAAGAAATATTTCTTACTTTTAATTAAAAACTACAAATATGTGGATTTTCAAAACGTGTAAAAAAACCAAATCATTAACCATTGTATGATACACTGAATCAAGAATCTGAATAAATCTAACAGATTCTCAAAAGGGTAATAACTAGAACACTGCAAACATAGGTCCACTTGCAACAGTATTTAATGATTGTTAAACCGAAATGTCCACTTAGTCGTATCAGAGACCTTGTCCATTATATCACACACTGAATTCAGTGGTCTTTCCTAAAACCAAGATGCTAAAGATGCTAGAGAAATCCAGATTAATATTCTCAGAAGGCTTTAAAAGACTGAATAAGATGTTTAAGAAAAGACTGAATAAGATGTACATTTCAGAACACCCGACGGTGATCAATTTCGTGGCTCCTTCGGTTAACATAAATATATGCGACAGGATCTGGAGGCTCAGCTTCCAGTCGGGCCACTGAGAGGCTGCAAGCCTGGGCAAATCAGTTACTCTACTTGCCCGTATTTCATTTCCTCAGCAGTAAAGCAGGAGTAAGAACATCTGTTCCCACTTAACACACAAGGTTGCTGTAACGGTCACGTGAGAGAACCTAGGAAAAACCAAGTGCTGGATAAACGAAGGGTGGCAGTTCTTTCCCCTCCTGCCCGCTGATATGAGACCACGGCCTCAGGAAGTGTGAAGCAGGAGGGGGAACTGGTGGGCGGGGGTGAGGAGTGCGACGGAGGGCGCACCAACCTGGGCGGTGAGGACGAGGGCCAGAGGCAGGCCTGGAGTCACAGGGATAAAGCAGCGCCCTGACAACAGCCTCTTCTACTCTACCCCGCCCAGGCTGAGCATCGTAACCACAGGGAACAGGAAAAGCGGAAGAGCCTTCTCCTAATGTGGGTACCTGTGGGGAAGGGGATCGGAAAAGGCGCTGGCTTGGGATGACAGAATTGGTCCTCCGTGTGGAGGAAAGATCTGGAGAAACCTGGATCCTCCTTCGGGAAGATGAGTGAGAAAGAAATGGGACAGCAGCAAAGGATGAGCTTGACAGAGTAGAGCGAGGCTGTGAGGAAACTGGCTCTGCTCTGCACTGTGGTTATACGGTATGTTAAGAAACAAACAAACCGATAACGCCCAGACCAGGACTCCAGTTCCAGAACTGCCTCTCGCCAGTGCTGTGAATTTAGAAAATTAACGTAATCTCTACGTTCCGTGGTTTCTTGGACCATAAAATGAGCTGGACTAGCTAATTTCGAAGGGGTTCTTAAGCCCTGAAGTTGAAAGTCAGCACAGACACAGCAGGTCACTCCCAAGACAACACGTATCACTTACTGAGTGACTGCTGAGAGCCCAGCACTGCTCTAAGAACAGCACCCAACGGGCTGAGCTTCACAAGAGATGCGGATGGACGCCTCAGGAGTAAGCCCAACATGCAGGGGTAACCGCGTCAGATTCAGTGGGGCGAAGTCCCCAGGCAGCAGAGCTTTGCGACTTGGCGAGTGGAGCGGGTGCTCAGTGCATTCCGCCTCCCAGGAAGGTGGAGATGCACTTGGGGCCCCGGCAGCTCCATCGCACTGACACCACTGTTCAAACACAGAAACGTGGGATGCTTTTAGCTGTGCGAGCACTGAAGGCTCTACGGAAAACTGCCTGCTGCTGCGTAAGTAACTAGTGATAAACAGTCAATGTGTTGTATATTTATTCATCCATTTAACACGTTTATTTAAGGGCCTACTATGTGCTAGATACTATTCTAGGCACTTACGATACATCAGTGAGTAAAACAAAGAGCTCTGCCCTAGAGTCTAGCAGAGGAGACGGTCATCGATAATACACCCAAGTAAATACGTAAATTATTGGCTTACTAAATGGTGTTAGGTGCAATGGAAAAAACCTGCAGAACAGGGAGGGGGCTGGGAGCACAGGTGCTACTTTAAACCAGATGAGCAGAGTAGGCCTTGTTGGGATGGTGGCATGTGAGCAAAGGTGTAAGGGAGTTTGCCAAGCAGGTATCTGGGGAAGAACATGCCAGGTAGGACTCAGGCCAGGCAGTGTGAAAGCTGGTGGGAGTGTGTGTGATGGCTGGGGGCCCATCTGTATAGCCTCCTGCCACTCCTGCAGCCAGAAACCCTGCAGCACAGGAAACCTGTTCACTTCAGGCTAAACAGAACTTTGGAACCTGGGTGGCAAAAGTGGCCTCAGAAGACAAACGTGACGCCTGTGACAGGGCCAACCAGATTATCTAGGAAGACTAGGTACTTGGTTGGCAGGTGACGGCAGCACTTTCATTTCATGCTCTATATTTATAATAGTTTCGTGAGTTGTCTTCATTTTTTCTCTTTTCTAAACACATCACTTGGGAACAAAGGTGAAGCTGCAAAATTCTGAAAATATTTAATTTATGTATTATTGTTAACGTTATTAAGAGCAGAGTAGCACGCTGTCCACATCTTAAACATCAGCTGGTTTCTCATCAACTTCAGCATAACTTCCTTGCTTTGAGAGTGGGATCATGCAGTGGCTTCTGCATCTCACTTTTATTTTTGTTTATATTCTGAGAACTCTTGTTTTATTAACATGAATGTTCGTGTTGTTTACCGTATCACGAGCATGATATATTAATATATTAATATATAATATATATTAATTATTAATAATTATTAATATATTAATAAATAAAATTAGTTCTTTTGAGCAGCTCTGCTTAATGCATTGAATGAAACATCAGAAATACTGGCGTGAGTATCACTTAGCTGTAGAATGTTGATGGCTTCTCAGTGAAGGCAGCTTCGTAAATATGAATAGTTCAAAGCATTTGATGTTTGTCAACAGTCTTTATGTAACTGTCTTGATATGGGTATATGTGTACGTATATTTTATTCTGGTTGTGTCAAACTCAGCTGATCACCAAAATAGCTTAAGAACTAAAAATACTGATTCCCAGGCCCGACTCCAGAGCTACTGAATCTGAATTTGTGGGATCAGGACTCAAGACCCTATTAAAAAATACCTATCTAGGGCTTCCCTGGTGGCGCAGTCGTTGAGAATCCGCCTGCTGATGCAGGGGACACGGGTTCGTGTCCCGGTCTGGGAAGATCCCACATGCCGCGGAGCGGCTGGGCCTCTGAGCCATGGCCGCTGAGCCTGCGTGTCCGGAGCCTGTGCTCCGCAACGGGAGAGGCCACAACAGTGAGAGGCCCGCGTACGCAAAAACAAAATAAAAAAAACCTATCTGGATCTATAAGTTCTGAAGACTAATTGTGAGGTTCAGCAGGGCTTAGGAATCACTGACCTGATCTACTACGTTGTGACCCCAAACAATACTGTATGTGTATAGTTATGGTTTTGTACTGTGGCAAGTCCAGGATCAGTTCCTTCTTCCCTGCATTTATTCACCAATGGTAAGTTGTAGACAGATAGCACTATACTCAGTTCCTTTAACTTCCTTTTGAGGGTGTCGCATTGTAGCATATTAAAAGAAGGCTATGCTTCACATGAATTTTACCAGGCTGCTGTCTTCTCAGTCACTTTTTCAAGAGCAGGTTGAAATATAATTCTCTTTAAATTCAGAAATGAGAATCGGAAAGATTTTTACTTACAAGGTCCCCTTGTTCAACCTTCCACCCGTTGTTAAAAATCTCACCTACCAAGAGGGTCTCAAGGCAAAATGTCAGAACACCTGATGCTTTAATCATTTCCATGACAACCTTACCAAATGGTTATATTTCAACATCTTTAGTGATGTGGAAATCATATCTCAGGCAACCCATTTTGTCCTTCCTGTCAGTTCTGTTAAATGTTAGTGTTAAAAAGTCAGTGCTAAAAAGTTTATCCCTATCTAATGAGCTGTGATCTGTAACACCTTGTCCCTCCTTTTACGCTTGAGAACATAGAAATCTTTTCTCCAAAATGAAAATAGCGTTTCTTCTCCATCTCCCTGGTCAAATAAGTAACACATAATGATTTTAAAAAACCCATGGCAATATTTAAATAGGTAAAGAGGAAACTGAAAAACATTCTTAATCTCACCTCTATGAGAATAATTGCTATAACTATTTTCATGAATATCATTTCACTATTTTCCTATACATATCTATATAAATGTAAATTTTTATGAAAGATTATATCAGCTTCGATTTTCACTTATCATGGACTTTGTATATCAATAAGTGATATACATCATATTAATGGCTAAACAGTATTCCATTTTATAGAGTCTCTACGATAAACATACCGTAATTTAATGACTCCTTCTCCATTAGTGCATGGAGAGTTCCCCTCTACTCATTTTTTTCACTAACAAACAGCAATCTGATGAACTACACCTAGAGGTATAACTTCTTTCTCAAAGGTGTGCATAATGTGTGCGTGTGTGTGTGTATGGCATACCATTTAAACCAGAAAAATCACATTTCTAGATTAGATAACCAGGTTGCCATGCACACATACATGCAGTCTCAACTGACATCCAGAAATTTATACCACAACCAACAGTGCTTAAGAGTGCCTGTTTCCCCACCCTTGGGATTGGTATTTTTAATCTTTCAATAAAGTATTATGGCAGTTCTGGAGAAAGAGGACGGTTTTTGGCTAGGAGTTGAAGGCTCCTACCACAGCCTGCCAGCATAAAACATCAATACTTCTCGTAAGGATGGAAAACATAAGCTAAATAAGGCTTCCGTCTTCCTCTAAACTGATTTGTTTTGAGGTGACTAAATATTTCATCTTAAAAGAGCACTTCTGGTAATTTAGCTTGAGTAATGGAAGGAAACCACAATTCTGTGCTGCAACTTTCTCTTGGTTTCAGACTGCATACTGAAGAACAGAGAGAAATCTGTAAATGTAATATAAAAATTAAGTTAGGAGCATAATAACACTAAAAAGATACTCAAAGCTATCACGGATACTCCAAATCGATGTAGATAAAAATAATTTGTTTTAATAGAAATTAAGAGCTGACACTGTATCAGAAGAACAGTTTGATGGTGAGGGACCAAACTGATCATGACAATCAACTCAGGCATTTTTTTTTTTTTTGGCGGTACGCGGGCCTCTCACTGTTGTGGCCTCTCCCGTTGCGGAGCACAGGCTCCGGACGCGCAGGCTCAGCGGCCATGGCTCACGGGCCCAGCCACTCCATGGCATGTGGGATCTTCCCTGACGGGGGCATGAACCCGTGTCCCCTGCATTGGCAGGCGGATTCTCAACCACTGCGCCACCAGGGAAGCCCCTCAACTCAGGCATTTTGAATGTTGTATTAAAAAACCATTTGAGGGAGAAAATATTTGCAGAAGACATCTGATAAAGGATTGTTATCCAAAATATACAAAGAAGTCTTAAAACTCAACAAGAAACAACCCAATTAAAAAACCGAGCGAGGGCTTCCCTGGTGGCGCAGTGGTTGAGAGTCCACCTGCCAGTGCAGGGGACGTGAGTTCGTGCCCTGGTCCAGGAAGATCCCACATGCCACGGAGCGGCTGGGCCCGTGAGCCATGGCCGCTGAGCCTGCGCGTCCTGAGCCTGTGCTCTGCAACGGGAGAGGCCACAACAGTGAGAGGCCTGTGTACTGCAAAAAAAAAAAAAAACGCCGAAAGACCTTAATAGACATCTCAATGAAGAAGATATACAGATGGCAAGTAAGCATGTGAAAAGATGCTGCACATCATATTTTGTCAGAGAAATTCAAATTAAAACAGAGACACCACTATACACCTACTAGAATGGACAAAATCTAGAACAGTGACAACACCAAATGATAGATAGGAGCAACAGGAACTCTCATTCATTCTTGGTGGGAATGCAAAATGGTACAGCCACTTGGAGGACAGTTCAGTGGTTTCGTAGAAAACTACACATACTCTTATCATACGATCCAGCAATCCTTGGTATTTACCCCCAAAAGTGAATAATTATGAATATATAAAACCTGCATATGGATGTACATAGCAGCTTTATTCATAATTGCCAAAACTTGGAAGCAACCAAGATATCCTTCAGTAGGTGAATGGATAAACTGTGGTACATCCAGACAATGAAATATCATTCAGTGTTAACAAGAAATGACCTATCAAGCCAAGAAAAGACAGGTAGGAAACTTAAAGGCGCATTAAGTAAAGGAAACCAGTCTGAAATGGCTACATACTGTACGGTTTGAATTATATGACATTTTGGAAAAGGCAAAACATGGAGACAGTTAAAAGATCAGTGGTTGCCAGGAGTTGGTGGGGGTGGGCAGGAAGGGGTGAAGAGGTGGAGCACAGAGGATCTTCAGGGCAGTGAAAATACTCTTTATGATACCACCACGATGAATACATGCTATTAAACATTTGCCCAAATCCACATAACGTACAGCACCAAGAGTGTACTAAGGTAAACTGCTGACTTTGGGCGATTATGATGTGTCAATGTAGGTTCATCAGTTTAACCAATGTACCAGTCTGGTGGGGGATATTGCTTATGGGAAAGGCTATGCATGGGTAGGCTCAGGAGCTATACAGGAAATCTCCACATCACCTCGAATTTGCTGTGAACCTTAAACTACTCTGAAGAAATAGTTTTTTTTTTTAATTCTGTTATTTTATTTTATTTTTATTTATTTTTTTGGCTGCGTTGGGTCTTCGTTGTGGCGTGTGGGCTTTTCTCTGGTTGCGGTGCGTGGGCTTCTTATTGCGGTGGCTTCTCTTGTTGCGGAGCGTGGGCTCTAGGCTTGCGGGCTTCAGTAGTTGCAGCACGCGGGCTCAGTAGTTGCGGCACGCGGGCTCTAGAGCGTAGGCTCAGTAGTTGCAGTGCACAGGCTTAGTTGCTCCACGGCATGTGGGAATCTTCCCGGAGCAGGGATCGAACCCGTGTCGCCTGCATTGGCAGGCGGATTCTTAACCACTGCGTTACCAGGAAAGTCCAAGAAATAAAGTCTTTTAAAAAGAGCTACTTGAGGACTAGGGTAGCCAAGTTGGCTTAAGTCCACTAAAGTCTTTATATCCCACTAATCACAGGTAAAAACTCAGGACAAAATACAAACAGCAACTACCAAACAACTCTGAAAAGTAAAGAAAAGCAGGCAGATTGGGGAGGAGAGCCAATTCTTAGAGAGAAGACCCATACGGAGGTTGAATTTCCTAGTTTTTCCTCTTTTCTCTTGTGGCCTTGAGCTGAGGGTGGGCACTCAGTGGTATGCACACAGCCAGAACTCTGGGGGAAATTCTGTCTTTCTACCCAGAAGATCAGGGTAAAGGGATCTCTGTGAGCTGGAGTATGTGTGTGGGTGGGGAAACCTCCCTTTTTTCTTTTCTTTTTATGTTTTAAGGGTTTTTTTAAAAAAATAAATTTATTTTATTTTTGGCTGCGTTGGGTCTTCATTGTTGCATGCGGGCTTTCTCTAGCTGCGGCGAGTGGGGGCTACTCTTCATTGCAGTGTGCATGCTTCTCATTGCGGTGGCTTCTCTTTGTTGCGGAGCACGGGCTCTAGGTGTGTGTGCTTCAGTCGTTGTGGCACATGGGCTCAGTAGTTGTGGCCCACAGGCTCAGTAGTTGTGGCTTGCGGGCTCTAGAGCGCAGGCTCAGTAGTGGTGCTCAGGCTTAGTTGCTCTGTGGCATGTGGGATCTTCCTGGACCAGGGCTCAAACCCGTGTCCCCTGCATTGGCAGGCGGATTCTTAACCACTGAGCCACCACGGAAGCCAAAACCTCCCTTTTTTCTTGATTTTCCTTTCACAACTCACCTACAGTGGGCCCCTAGCAGAGCTGGGGTAGTGGGCAATGCCAACAGCTAAGACTTCATGAAAAATTTCTGGTTAGAGGACCTGAAAAAAGGGCTCCTTAAGGTCCAAAGAGAATGAGAGAAATCTTTAGTTTTTTTCCTTATTTTTTCTCTGCCCACTATGCTAGGAAGATGACCTGAACTGTGAGAACTGTGTAGCAATGCAGAAGGATATCAACCAACTTTATCTAATTAATATTTATAGAACACTCTACACCATAAAAGCAGAATACATATTCTTGTCAAGTGCCCCTGTAATATTCACTAAGACACACCATATTTTTGGCTATAAAAACTGTAACAAATGTAAAAGAGCTGAAATGGTACGAAATATATTCTCGGACCATCGTGGAATTAAACTAGAAATCAGTAACAAAAAGATATCAAGAAAAATCTCCAGATATTTAGAAACTGAACCATATACTTCAAAATAATCCATGGGTCAAAGAAGGCATCATTAAAAAATAAGAAAACACTTATTTGAATGAAAACGAAAATATCAAAGTCTGTGGGATGTAGTTAAAGCACTGCACAGAGAGAAATTATAGCATTAAATGTTTATATTTGAAAAGAAGAAAGGCCTTAAATCAATGATCTGTGCTACTGCCTTAAGAAACGAGCAAAAGCACAAAATAAATCCAAATGAGGCAGAAGGATGAAATAATAAAGAACAAAAATGAAAGAAATTGAAAACAGAAAAACAACATAGAAAATCAACAAAATTAAAAATCTGGTTCTCTGAAAAGACCAATAAAACTGATAAACTTTTAGCCAGATTGATCAAGAAAAAAAGATGACACAAATTAACAATACCAGAAAGAGGAAACTTAACTACACACCCTACAGACATGAAAGAGAATATGCTCCTGAAATAAACTTAGATGAAATGCATCAATTCCTTGAAAAAATTTACTTATATGATGTCATTCATGCTGCTCTTCTCAGGGGGTGACAGCAGCTCTCCACTACTGATCATATTATACCTAAACCCCTCTGTTTAGCTTCTTCAGGTTTCCAAACTCTAGTCCTTCATATCTAATTCAACTTTATCCCCTACAACTTTCCAAAGAGAATCTTCTGTTCTAAATTCTGTTTTCTTGTTCATGATGGTCCTCTAACGACAGAAGTCCCTACCAATCAAAATTCTAACTACCATTCGAAATTGAGGTCAAATTTCATCTCTTTTTAAAATCTTCCTTTTATAAATAGCTCATTTGGCTGAACTCTTATTTACATTTTATATCATTAAGAATTTGGGGTTCATAGGTTTTCATTAATTTATTTCTTGAGTATCTACTAGGCATTGTGTGAAGGACTGGAGATACAAGACAAATAAAATCCTTGGAGTTTACACTCAAGTTGAAGGTAACACTATGAACAAACAACCAATGTAACTAAAGACTGTGACAGCTGTTTCAAAGAAAAACAATATTGATTAATGTACAGTAACTTGGGCAGGCCAATATTACATGAGGTGATCAAAGGCGGCATCTCTGGGAGATGAATTCTAAGCAGAAACTTGAAGACTTGAGAGTTGAGTCAGCCATGGGAGTAAACCAGGAATCAAACATTTTAGCCAGAAGAAAATATAAAGGATAGGTTGTAGAAGAGTGCTAGGCTTATTCAGGGAACAAAAAGGAGATTGGAACGATTACAGCGTAAAGAGCAAGGGGGAAGAAAAGCATGAGGGATGATTGAAGAAGGACCTATGGCCACTATTGTAAGAATAGGAGAAAGTCACTGAAGGTCTTTTAACAAAAAAAAATTAGGTGGTTCTATGTGTTAAGAGATCAGTGTGGTTAATGTACAGATAATGTTCTTTAGGGGCACAATAGTAGCAGGAAGACAGGAGATGATTGTACTGTTCCAGGCAAAAGTCAATGATGACTTGGGATGATGGCAATGACAGTATTAAGAAATAAAATATATTTCGGAGGCAGCACCAACAAAGACATGATGATGGACTGGTTGAAGAAGACAGCAGGTAGTGGCCTGACAAAAAAGAGAAATCTAATCTAATTTTTTCTAATTTTTTCAAAAAAGAAAAAAGATTCATAGGTAAACTATTGCTTTTACAAGTATAATTTTTTTTTTTCTTCTTCGGTATGCGGGCCTCTCACTGTTGTGGCCTCTCCCGTTGCGGAGCACAGGCTCCGGACGCGCAGGCTCAGCGGCCATGGCTCACGGGCCCAGCCGCTCCGCGGCCTGTGGGATTTTCCCGGACCGGGGCACGAACCCGTGTCCCCTGCCTTGGCAGGCGGACTCTCAACCACTGCGCCACCAGGGAAGCCCTACAAGTATAGTTTTTATCTCATGACTAAGAACCTAAGACCCCAAGGGGAACTACCATATGCCTCCTATTACCCTGTTTCTAATACACGTGTACTGTGATCATGTTTAAAATTGTCTTGGTTATCAAATCACTACTTCTTACAAAGAAACTTTTAGTATACCATGGAGTTCTTAATAAACATTAAAAACAATCCCCTCTTAGCTTAAAATTCGATGATTTTCCTGTAGAAGTGGCTACTTCCTTTTCCTATATACGTTTAATTTTCTAAATATCCTACTCATTTCATGTTTACCTTAATATTATTCCTGGATTTCTACCTATCCTTTACTGATTACCTGGGAGTCTTGTGAAAGATGTATGCTGTTTCTAGATACGAACTTTTCTTTTACTATGTAAGATAAAAATCATTTGCCACTCAAATTTCACCTTGTTGAAGGTCTTTCTACATACTCTCAAATTCCTACCAATAGACAAAGAGTAATGTTTCTGCCTTCTGCTTCTACCATACACTTGGATATTCTGATTATTTCTAAAAGTTTGTGAATGATAATTACCCAACACTATAGATGTATTTTTAGCTCTTTCCGAATTATTACTTTAATTAAGTCTTTAAAAATCTTAGAAAAATATTACATCAATCAACAAGAAGCTTCAAATACTTTTTTGATTGGAGGGACAGTATAAATAAATAAAAACTCCAACACTGTCCCCTCTTCTTAGGCCCTCCTCAGAAAGAAAAAGTTATACTTCTCCATATGGCCTTTTCAGCATTATGCTCTCCTCAGACCATTAAAAAAATTGTCTGGCAAATTCTACTGTTTCACGGGGTGAGGCAAAAGCGAAGAGGAGGGCGAACTGGTAAAAGCAGTCATTGCTTTGGCCTCAACTAGGGAAAAGGTGAATGGTACCCAATTTGTCCAAAGGCAATTGAAGGTGACTCAGCCAATTCCTTGAAAAGTACAAACTATCACAACTCATCTCATATGAAATAGATCATTTAAATATCAATTTATCAATTATTATCCTATGCAATATGGTTTTAGTGTCAAGTGAAGAACTCTGTCTAGCCCTAGATCATGAAGATTTTCTCTAAAAGTTTTATAGTTTTGCATTTTACGTTTAAGTCAGATCAATTTTAAGTTAGTTTGTGTTAAGATGTGAGGTTTAGGTTATACATGCCTAACTGCTCCAGCTTTTTGTTGAAAAATTATCAAATACCAGAAATAAATCTAATCAAAGATTTAAAAGGCTTTTACAATGAAAATTACAAAACAGTGCTTAGAGAAATTAAAGAAGACCTAAATAAATGGAGGAATGTACTATTCACTGATTGGAAGACCCAACATTAACACGTCAGTTCTCCACAAATTGATTTATGGATTCCACGTAATCCCAATCAAAATGACAGCAGATTTTTGATAATTCTGTGCGTATGGGGTAACTGACAGATGATTTTTGGAAATGCAAAGAATTCTATGGAAAAGCAAAATAACTAGAATAGCCAAAGCAAATCTGAAGAATTAAAACAAAGCTTGAGTATTAGATACCAGATATCAAGACTTATAAAGCTATAATAATTAAGATGGTGTGGTTTACACATAAGAAGAAATAGAAAAATGGAACAGAATAGAGGGTCTAGAAACAGACCTACACATACAGATTTGCCTGATTTATGACAAAGGTGCATCTACAATTCATTGGGGAAACGGTCTTTTAAATAAATAGCACTAGGTCAGCTGGATAGCCATGTGGTAAAAACCAAAAACCAAAACCCAAAGAAACCTTGAACCCCCCCCATCTTACACCACTAACACAAATTACAGATGAATCACAGAACGAAAGTCAGTATACCTTCTAGAAAGAAATATGGAGGATGAATCTTCATAACCTTAGAGTGGACAAAGATATATTAATTAGGACACAGAAAAGAACCATAAAAGATTAATAAAGTAGACTTCATTAAAATTAAGAATTTATGCTCATTAAAAGAAACTATTAAGCAAGTCAAAAGGTAAGGCAAGATTGGGAAAAGGTATCTGCAATACATATATCTGACAAAGGACTTCTATCCAAAATGTACAAAGAATTTCTACAAAATGTAAGAAGACAATACAATTTTTAAGTGGACAAAACACTTGAGCAGGTATTTTTTAAAAGATATGCAAATAGTCATTAAGCATACAAAAAGGTATTCATCATTATACACCAGGGAAATAAAAACTAAAATCAAAATGAGGTACCGCTAAAATCTTATCAGCTAAGCTAAAATTTTAAAAGACTGACTATATCAAATGTTGACCAGGATGTGGAACAACTGAAACTCTTATTGGGGGAAGAGCAAATCGGTACAACTACTTTGGAAAATCATTTGGCAGTACAGTTGACCCTTTAACTTGGGGGGTTAATCTGCTTATAGCTTATAGTTGGCCCTCCGTATCCATGGTTCCTCCACAACTAACTAGGGCTTCAACAAACCATGGACTGTGTAGCACTGCAGTATTTACTTTTGAAAAATATCTGCATATAAGTGAACCTGCACAGTTCAAATCCATGTTGTTCAAGGGTCAACTGTATTTACTAATGCTGAGCCTATGCATTTATGACCCAATAATTCTACTCCGAGGTATACACCAAGGGACAGTGTACATATATGCACCAGAAGATATGTACTAGAATGTTCATAGTAGTGTTAATAATGATAGCCTTGATCTAGAAACTACCCAAATACTTATCAACAGAATAAATAATGAAATCATACAAGAGGACTACATACAAGGGGACTACTGTACCTCAGTGAAGAATCACCTACTGCTACAAGCAACATGGATGAATCTGACAAAGAGGATGTTGAATGATAAAGGCCAGAAGCTTAATAACAGACCAAACTGATCTGTGCTGGTCTTTGAGCATGGAAGTGACAGGGATGAAACATGAGGGAACCTGCTGTGCTGCTTGAAATGTTTGTCCCACATCTTCATCCAGGACTTGGCTACCTGGAGTACGCATCTAGCTGTCTAATCTTAATTTGTGTACTTCACTACATAAAAGTTATACATCAATAAAAAAATAAATTGAAACAGAAAAAAATCAATAAATGAGATAATTATCTAAATGATTTCCTCATTGAAATAGGAATGGTAAAATAAACTTCAAGACAAACGGAGTGAGCATGCATGTTGGTTATGGGGTGCAAGTCACACAAAGTGCATGATAAAGTCGATCAGTTAGTATATTATTCAGCTGAATACTGCTAATCCATTTTAAATTTCTGTCCACGTCCTACGCTGTTTATTTTATATTCAAGACTGGCTAAAGACTGAAAGCATAAGGAGTACTATACTAAAGTATATGTTTTTGGAAATAAAAACGATAATAACTCTGAACATTTTCTTCACCATCAGATCTATAAATTGCATCCATCTGACCACAGTTCTTTTCAGGCATATCAAGATGCCACAGTATGGCAGAGAACTTCAAATATCCATGTTAGAAACAGAAAATATAATCATGACCACATTCAATCTGGCTTTTTATTTATTAGAAATGAAGCTAATCTGCCCCAGTAATGTGTCATAAGTGAGGAAGTGTTTGCAACTGGAAGCCTTAAACCTTGTTATTTAGAAACTAATTGCAAAAATATCTGAATAAACCAGTTGATTCCCTTTTTTTTTTTTTAAAAAGAAGCACAATATCCAAGATAACCAAAATAAGGCAGAGGAAAGCAGTTGTTGGTCCACATTTGATACTTTAACGTGTAGTTAAATTTCAATCTGCATTTTAATGTATATTCAATCATCAAATAATTTGTCAACAAAGTATGCATCTTCTTACATAATTTAAATAGCAGGGAAAATTCAAGTTTGGACACCTATTCGAAAAACACACAGCTGTCATCCATCTAAGGAACAAAGGTCTTCAGACATAAAACATGCTTTTTATCTTCAGTGAGAGTCGAAATCTAAAAACCTCTGCATTAAAAAACAGGTCCAACTATTGTACTTGAAAAGACTAAATTGAGTCAGTTGCTCGGGAAAACGCAAGTTATTTGAACTGTTATCTAAATTTATATCAAATTATAGGATATACCTTCTCAGCATCCCCTCATTTCAAATTCTTGGCAAAAATGCTGATGAATAAAAATTCATATATATCTGATACACAGTTAAAGTTCAGTTACAAGTACTTCTTAAAAGTTACCTCTGACTGAAAAAGATTTAAAGATGCGTCAAAGCTAGAAAGAGCTAAGACTTTTTAGAAACTTTTAAATTATGACCAGAAGAGTATTTTTCCTGGGGTATTTTCCTACTGTTGTAGTAAGATCTTAAAATATTTATTTCCAAATCACTAAATACAAATGGCACCAAACAAAATTAAAAACACGCTGAATCTCTAGAAAATGCAGGTTATCAGACCAGCAGAATTAGCTCTCCTTCTCTCCAGCAATAAGCAGCTCAGGGGATGAGCGTATCAATTATGCATGACAGTTTGTAACTGGTTGGTTCAACTGGCATAAGTTTGACTGGGGATGTCTATTAAAAAGTTTTTTTTTCATTTGAAGCGGGAGAAGTAACAGGTGACAGATGGCAAAGGCAAAACAAAACAAATGCACAATGAAGAAAGGAGCTGGAAACTACCATTATTGGCAGAGATTACGGTGCCCAACAGCAGCCAGTGGAGAATGATGAGCTAACGACATTTTGACAGGATTCAAGTCAACAGCGAATTAAAAGAAGTTAGAAACAGTTATAAGAAGTCACTGTGAGAGTGAGGGAGAAAGGGTGGTAAGCAAAAGTCTCCACTAGTCTCTAAAGTAATCAGGTTTGGGATGAGAGACTGTAACAATAGGTCTGGAACAGTAGTGATTACAGGGGACA
Organism: Pseudorca crassidens; assembly: GCF_039906515.1. Classification (NCBI taxonomy): domain Eukaryota; kingdom Metazoa; phylum Chordata; class Mammalia; order Artiodactyla; family Delphinidae; genus Pseudorca; species Pseudorca crassidens. The sequence continues at coordinate 13,550,221 of NC_090313.1, forward strand.
GGCAGGGTGAGAATTATTGGATGTGAGAAAATCTGTCCCTTCATTTTCATTCCCGCTACAAAACCCCTTTCATTTCCAAAACAAGTCATACCTGAGCTATGCAATAGTCTCCTAACTGGTCCCACCTCCAATTTCTCACCCCTCTCTTCTATCCTATATGCCACTTCCACAGTAGTTATTTTAAAGCCCTGCACACGGTTCTCTCCCCATCCCCTCAAACCACGACCTAAGAAAAATATGTGATGGCTCTACAAGCACTTGATAAAGGCTATCTCTACGTTAACAGTCAAGGTCAACCACCATGTGGTCACTGGCTAAAATCATGATGGACTGCACCGCAAAGGGGGGAGAACTGGATGTCGATTTAGTGGACCTAGAAAGTCTGGCTGTGCTCCCTCAGATATGTCATGTGACCTCTCTGAGCCTCATGTTCCTTATCTGTGAAACAAACATCACTGATCCTTAGGTATTATGTTATGGAAGATGACGGTGATGACTTTACTAATAATAGCTAGCATCTGTAGAGGGCTTAGGAGGTACCAGACACTGCACTAAGCAGTTTACATGAATTATCCATTGAAGTATTATGGATACTGTAAAATACTATTGTTACATGGTAACAAAAACTGTTACATAGTTATCTTATTTCCTATCTCCAGCTTCCATTCCCTGGCAGGATGGCCAAACCTAACTTTCTACTCTAAAGACCATTAGTTCTTATGGGAACAATGTAAGAAAAACAGGATAGATACTATTGCCTCTGATATCAGAAGCTGACAATTTACCATCTTCTCTGAACAGAAGTATCTTTCCTTACTCTGTTCGTCTTCTTGCTCCAAGCACTGCTAAGTCAAGTTACTAGATATGAACCATGGCTCTGACGTCCTATAAAACAATGTGGGATAATAAAAAAGAAAATGGAAACCAAACAAAACTGAAGAGAATTAGGTGTTCTGAGATAAAGTCTTGCTTCTGCTTTACAACAGCTGTGTCACCTTTAAAGTTAGATCTGGGACCTCAGGAAGGCAAGGGCATGAATGTTTGTTTTTTTTTTTTCTTGCGGTACGCGGGCCTCTCACTGCTGTGGCCTCTCCTATTGCAGAGCACAGGCTCCGGACATGCAGGCTCAGCGGCCATGGCTCACGGGCCCAGCCGCTCCGCGGCATGTGGGATCTTCCTGGACCAGGGCACGAACCCGTGTCCCCTGCATCGGCAGGCGGACTCTCAACCACTGCGCCACCAGGGAAGCCCCATGAATGCTTTTTTATGTAGCTGTATCTCCGGTGCTGGAATCAATTCTTGACGCTTATAGCCATACAAAATAGAATGAGTCAATGAAGTGATTATCTTCAAATATGGCAGTTTTTGTATGTAGCCCACAGTGAAAATGTCACAGAAACAATGCAAACATATCCATGGTCACCAGGCTAAAAAAGCATTTTGGATGTACACCATCTAGAATGCTTTATTTTTTATTCTTTATCATGCTTTTCATTAGATGCTGAAATGCTTAAATTGATTTGCAATATAAGGGTTCTCCAGATATTCGGAAAGAAAATGGTCAAAATCCATAAGGTAATGAACTGAAGGGACCTTTATTCCTAATTCAGTAATTTACTGGATGCCTTCTTTGTGCCAGGAGCTGGATATCAAAACTGAAGCAGACTACCACCAAATACATACATGAAAGAAGCTTTCTTTGTTAACATAAATTAGATGGTATATGTCAACTACTTTTAGAAAGAATATACACTGTGGGTAGAGTGAATGGGGATGGGCAGTACAGACTATTACAAGCAGTTCCAAAGTGTATACATATACGCAGATTTTTCTGCTGAAACTAAACTTTAATATGTTATATTCTAATAAAATTAAATATGATCTTCAAAGTGCAGTTAATCACATGTGGGTGTGAACGGTAAAATGACACGGGATAGATACAGTGTGAAGTCAGTTGGTAGATGCCTGCGTCAATCTGCCACCTTTTAAGAGCTAAAATACATCCTTTCACTCACTTGTCACTCATCCTCATTACACATTCCTTAAAGATCTTAACAGAGAAATCCGAAGGATCAATAGTACTCTTATCAAAATAATTTCTAAAATATCAACATGTTCACATAAAAATGTTGATAACTATTACTGCACAAAAAACTAGCCCCAAACTAATGGCTTAACGTAACCATTTCATTCTGTTTTGTGGTGGTGTGAGTCAGGAACTTGGGCAGAGCTCAGGTGGCCGATTCTTCTGCTCCACGTGGCACTGGCTGGGCTCACTCAGTGGTGTTCAGCTAGGGCTGGCCTGGGAGGAGTCTCAAAGCTGGATTCACCTCAGGCCTGGCCCACTGGTGGCCACAGCTAGAAGGGTACCTCCGTCTCTCTCTCCACACAGTCTCAGGGCTTTTTCATATGTTCTCCAGGAGGGTAGCTGGACTTCTCACATGGCAGCTCAGGGCTCTAAAAGACCACGGTGGAAGATGCTTTGTCCTCTTAGAGACTAGGCCCCAAACTTGCTTAGCATCACTTCCACCATACTTTCTTGGTCAAAGCAGTTACAGGTCGGCCCAGATTCAAGGGAAGGGGAAACAGATCCCACCTCTCTCTGGGAGTCATGTCAAACAATCCACAGCCACCTTTAGTCTAGCATACTTAGTAAAAAAGATGTCACCTTTTTAAAAAAAATTAATTAATTTTTGGCTGCGTTGGGTCTTCCTTGCGGTGCGCAGGCTTTCTCAAGTTGCAGTGCGTGGGCTTCTCATTGTGGTCGCTTCTCTTGTTGTGGAGCACGGGCTCTAGGCACGTGGGCTTCAGTAGCTGTGGCGCAAATGCTTAGTAGCTTCGAGGCATGTGGGATCTTCCTGGACCACGGCTCGAACCCATGTCCCCTGCAATGGCAGGCAGATTCTTAACCAATGTGCCACCAGGGAAGTCCAAAAGATGTCATCTTTTAAACTGAATAAAATTTCCAGTTCATGAGGATCTGCTGCCCCAAATCCAGAAATGTAATACAGGAGGATGTTGGCCAAGTCAAAGGAAGAGACTGTTTATACAGACTGGATATCCCAAAAATACAAGTAAAAATGGGATTGAAATTGACATAATTCTAAAACCAGGGAACTTAAGGTAAGCGCCTAGAGGGACCATATAATTTTTGCCAAGAGACACTTTTGAGATGGAAAGGGGCACTGTAAATAAATGTACCAAGGCAACAGGTGTAAACCTGAACTGTCCCAGGTAAAGAGACATACGGCCACCTTCGGAGAAAAGGGAACAGATCAAAGCAGTGGTACTTATTCAAAGGAAATATTTATGGGATTGTTAGAAGCTAGTCAGTACGATCTAGAAAAGCTTCAGTACTTACGATTTTAACAGGATGCGCTGATAAGAGCAACACAACAAATCTTCTTCCCCCAAATAGTCCCTTCCTCCATAAGTGTCCAAGTATTTCTTTCAGTAAAACCAGATGATGTACTCAGGGTAGCCTGAGGAATGAACAACGTCATCAAGAGTGGCCTTTTCAGGGTTTCCCTGGTGGCGCAGTGGTTGAGAGTCCGCCTGCCAATGCAGGGGACACGGGTTCGTGCCTCGGTCCGGGAAGATCCCACATGGCGCGGAGCGGCTGGGCCCGTGAGCCATGGCCGCTGAGCCTGCGCGTCCGGAGCCTGTGCTCCACAACGGGAGAGGCCACAGCAGTGAGAGGCCCGCGTACCGCAAAAAAAAAAAAAAGAGTGGCCTTTTCAAATGGCTGTACCTCTGGGAGGCCTCCAACCACCCAACACTCTGTTTATATCCTTCCTCCCTGAAGGGGGCAGTATGCCGACACTGGTTGATGGCCATTTGAGAGCAAGAACAAGTAGAGTTTATGCAAACATTAAGCTCTTTAATGCAAGACCACTGAGAAAAGTTTCATGCCATCAGTATTATGTGTAAACTGATTAATCATTGAAAAGTTATGTTCTCATCTCCAGCTCTTCTAAAATAAACTTAAAAATTGTCCTGTCTAGTTAGTGTTCATATATGTACGCACTTGTCTTACGACGAGCACCCAGCTCCTCACTATGCCAACGTGACTATGACTGACGGACAAAGTTTGTTTGGAGTGTTGGTTCACGAAGCAGAAAACAGTCCAAGTGTATGTGGGCCATCTGGGTGGGTGGGTGGAGGATTATATTTTCGATGGCATAGTTTTTGTTTTTTTTAATTAATTCACTTTTGGCTGCGTTGGGTCGAACCCGTTTCCCCTGCATTGGCAGGCAGATTCTTAACCACTGCGCCACCAGGGAAGTCCTGGATAGTATAGTTTTATATGTACCATATTTGGATATTTCAGCTTCACTAAGTGCAAAGACAAAAAAACTGATATTAAGATAAAGCTTATTCTTTGTTTCTTAATCTATATTAAACTATCCCTGATAACGAACTTTTATCTTTAGATAATCTCCCAGCTATCTTCCCTGGGTACTAGCTAATCTATGCTGTTTTCTCTCAATTATCCATAAATCAGTTTATTTTTTTAATGCTTTCTAAGATAACAATTCTGCTCAAACCATTCAACAACCAAATACAAAGTAAGATTTCATTTCCAGGGAGGATCAAAATGTACTAAATATAACGAAGCAATATATGATTGTTGGCATTAGTCTTACAGACAAATTTTGACCTTCTATAATGAGTTAGAATGCATCAAAAAACCTTTAGAAAAGGTGAGAGAAACAGGTGAGGGGGATTAAGATGTACAAACTGGAAGTACTGGAAGTTACAAAATAAATGATTCAGAGGTATGAAATATACAGTATACATTTGTACAGGGGAATATAGGCAATAATAATGCAATATCTTTGTATGATGACAGATGGTAACTAGACTTATCATGGTGATCATTCTGTAACGTACTGGGTTGGCCAAAAGTTTCGTTCAGATTTTTCCGTAAGGTGGGTCCAGTAGCATTTAGTTGTCTTTAACTTCATTCGAAACAACTTTGTTAGACTGTATGTGACAGCTATCGTATCAACGTGCATTTTAAAAAAGACATCAAAATTGGTGAATTTTTGTGTAGCCATTTCAACGTTGAAGATGGAGGAAGAAAAGCAACATTTTCGGCATATTATGCTTTATTATTTTAAGAAAGGTAAAGACACAACCGAAACGCAAAAAAAGATTTGTGCAGTATGTGGAGAAGGTGCTGTGACTGATCAAACGTGTCAAAAGTGGTTTGCGAAGTTTTGTGCTGGAGATTTCTCGATGGACGATGCTCCACGATTGGGTAGACCAGTTGAAGTTGACAGCGATCAAATTGAGACATTAATTGAGAACAATCAGGATATTTTGAGTATGTCAGCAGGAGATAGCTGACATACTCAAAATATCCAAATCAAGCACTGAAAATCATTTGCACCGGCTTGGTTATGTTCATCGCTTTGATGTTTGGGTTCCACAGAAGTTAAGTGAAAAGAACCTTCTTGACCACATTTTCACATGCGATTCTCTACTTAAATGTAATGAAAACGTTGTTTTTAAAACAAATTGTGATGGGCGATGAAAAATGGATACTGTACAGTAATGTGGAAAGGAAGAGATTGTGGGGCAAGTGACGTGCACCACCACCAACCACACCAAAGACCAGTCTTCATCCAAAGAAGGTGATGCTGTGTATATGGTGGGATTGGAAGGGAGGCCTCTATCATGAGCTCCTTCTGGAAAACCAGATGACTAATTCCAACAAGTACTGCTCCCAATTAGACCAACTGAAAGCAGCACTCGATGAAAAGCGTCCAGAATTAGTCAACAGAAAACACATAATCTTCCGTCAGGATAACACAAAACCGCATGTTTCTTTGATGACCAGGCAAAAACTGTTACAGCTTGGCTGGGAAGTTCTGATTCATCCACCGTACTCACCAGACATTGCACCTTCAGATTTCCATTTATTTCGGTCTTTACAAAATTCTCTTAATGGAAAAAATTTCAATTCCCTGGAAGACAGTAAAAGGCACCTGGAACAGTTCTTTGCTCGAGAAGACAAAAGGTTTTGGGAAGATGGAATTATGGAGTTGCCTGAGAAATGGCAGAAGGTAGTGGCACAAAAGGGTGAATACGTTGTTCAATAAAGTTCTTGGTGAAAATGAAAAATGTGTCTTTTATTTTTACTTAAAAACTGAAGGCACTCTTTGGCCAACCTAATACAGAAATACCGAATCACTATGTCGTGCACCAGGAACTCACATAGTGTCGCAGGCCAATTATGCTTCAAAAACAAAGTAACTCATAGCAAAACAGAACGATTTGTGGCTACCAAAGGCAGGGGTGTCTGGGGGTTGGGGGAGGAATTGGATGAAGGTAGTCAAAATGTACAAACTTCCAGTTATAAGTACATGATAAATACAATGAACACTGCTGTATGTTATACATGAAAGTTAAGAGAGTAAATCCTAAGAGTCCTATTGCAAGGAAAAAAAATTATTTTTCCTATTCTTTAATGTTCTATCTGTATGAGATGATGGATGGTCACTAAACTTCCTGTGGTCATCATTTCATGATGTATGTAAGTCAAATCATTATGCTGTATACCTTAAACTTATGTAGTGCTGTATGTGAATTATATCTGAATAAAATAGGAAGAGAAAAAAAAAGTTGTGCCCAAAAAAAAAAATTCCTTAAAAAAAGTGGCCTAGCAAAAGCAATGTTTTTGGTGGAATAATACTTTAAAACTTAGAAATCAAACTGTTTCAAAAAATGTATTCTGTCTCTCTCTCCATATATAATAAACTCAACACTGTCAAATATATATTCATTTGTAGTACATTTTGGCATGCCAGATGGACAAAGATAGTATCTTGTACTTATTCTGCATAATGCTCAGGGCAGTGTTATGCAAATAAACTGGTTTAAACCATAGTATTTGATGTTGACAGTGATGACTTTTATACAAAGACAAAACTTCTAGAATCAATTTATCAAAAGCTCTGTCAACACATTTCCCTCCATTGCCCCCCATATACATATATACACATATATATGTAATTAGCCATAAACACTATTAAAATTTTCTTCACCCCATGTATAGTTTTGGTATTCATAAAAGGTCTATTATCATTATGAACTGTTTAAAAAAGAAAAGTGTTACTTAACAAATACTTATTATATGCCTGATCACTTTCTATATTTTTTATATTTTAAATACGTGTACTAAAAAAAAAATCACAATTCTTTGTGAGTCACAAAATCATATTGTCACCATTTATAGGCAAGAGAGCCTCAAGACACAAAGTGCTCAGGGTCTGTGCTGTAAGTTCTGTAATACACACACTGTACGAGCACTTCAGACACGGGCAAGAAAGCAATGGAAAAATGGAAATGCAATACTAGATTAGCTAATATATAATTTTTCTAGATATGGGAAGGCAAGCGAGTCTAATTCCTAAGAAATCATGTGGCAGTATACTGATTATAAAGTCAGAAAATGCTTGGGTCTCATTTCTATTTCTGTGATTTTTGGTGAAACTTTATTGTTGATATTTTAGAGTTACTATGTAAAGAAACTTCACATTCATTACCTCATTAGTTATTATATTATACCCATATTCCAGATGAGGAAGGTGAGATGCAGAGAATGCTAACTTGCTCCTAAATCATATGACTAGTAAGTACTGAAGCTCAGCTTTAACCAGATTAACAATTAATGGTCTTCATAGATAAGATCAGTATGCCCAATAAAATTAAATACTGACTGAGAGCAATTATAATATATACAGTATTTGTTATGTTCATTGTAAACCTCAGGATGCATGTAGTTAGAATTAAGAACAAAACAAAATTTTCCATCCAAAACCAGAGAAAAACCCTCTAAGATTTCATTTGCAGAAAGATGTAAAGACATCTGGTAAGATGAAAACATTAAGATGTACTGAATTATCTATATGGTGTAGGACTTCCACATTCGAATTACTAGTTTTTAAGGGCTGCTCCTAGAAAAGCATGAAACACAACACTGCTAAATGTTTTAAGTAAAGGTTTATAATGTTTCTCTGGGGTAATTTTACTAAGTAATTTTAAGATAGCTGTAATTATGGTCGTCTTCATCTATTTTTACTGTCTTAAAGGCAGAGCTGAATCAACATCATCCTAGACAGATGCAGCAAACCTCTCATAAAGATCAGTCTCCCAAGTCCCCACAGCAACCTGCTATAGTAATGAACACATTCTGGTTGGGATCCTACTGCAACATCCCTTTCTTGTTCTAAATTTCACAAGGCAGGAGCTATCCTGCCTTACCAGAACAAACAAAATTACAAGAGAAATATGTCCTCATATTTGTAATTTGCCCAACAAACAGTAATAAATGCTTCCTCAAAAGATACACTTTATGTATCTCTTTGTTCCTTGACTAAATGTTATCTTTCTCGGTGACAGAGGTAACATTTTACTAACTCATGTTGGGAAATTCATTTCACTTTCTGAGCATTTACATAGCATTGTTGGAAAATGGAAAAGCAGGAAGAGAAAATAAAAATTGTTTCAAACTATGAAAGAGATAGGTCCATTTAGTTTTCTTAGAGTAAAATGTTCCAGGATAGCAGTTTTCAGATTGTGTGTGATGAGATCAATTTAGTGGATCAAGAGGAACACTTAAAAACAATGAAATAAAACAGAATAGAATAAAACAGAAAATATAATACCAGCAACATACCAAGTGTAACTGTTGTTTCACGAAATTTTGGTTTCAGTTATACATATTTATGCCTGTATGTACACTGCAAAATGTATTCCTGAGAGCCAGATTAAGAAAATGTAAAAGCCACTGCTAAGTGAATACAAAGTAGTAGCGTTATTGTTTTTAATATTTTGTTTTTTGACAGATAATAACAATTTTAAAAAATGATAAGACAGGGCTTCCCTGGTGGCGCAGTGGTTGAGAGTCTGCCTGCCGATGCAGGGGACACAGGTTCGTGCCTCGGTCTGGGAAGATCCCACATGCCACGGAGTGGCTAGGCCCGTGAGCCATGGCCACTGAGCCTGCGCTCTGCAACGGGAGAGGCCACAACAGTGAGAGACCGGCGTACCAAAAAAAAAAAAAAAAAAAAGATAAGACATTGATGAAAGAAACTGAAGAAGACACAAATTAATCTAAGGCTCTTCCGTACACATGGGCTAGAAGAATATTGTTAAAATGTCCATACTACCCATAGCAATCTACAGATTCAATGCAATCCCCATCAAAATTCCAATGGCATTTTTCACATAAATGTAACAAACAATCCTAATATTGTATGGAATCACAAAAGACCTAATAGGCAAAGGGATCTTAAGAAAGAAGAACCAAGCTGGAGGCATCACACTTCCTGATTTCAAACTATATTACAAATCTATACCAATCAAAACAGTATAGTATTAACATAAAAACAGACACATAGATCAATGGAACAGACTAGAGAACCCAGAAATAAGCCCATACATATATGGTCAACTAATTTACAACAAAGGAGCCAAGCATATGCAATGGGGAAAGGATAGTTTCTTCACTAACTGGTGCTGGGAAAACTGAATAGCCATATGTAGAAGAATGGAACTGGAATATTACCTTATACCACACAGAAAAATCAACTCAGAATGGATCTAAAGCTTTGAACATAAGACCTGAAACCATAAAACTCCTAGAAGAAAACATAGGGAGTAAGCTCCTTGACACTGGTCTTGGTAATAAGTTTTTGGATTTGACACAAAGAGCAAAGGCAACAAAAGCAAATAAAAACAAATGGGACTACATCAAACTAAAAAGCTCCTGTACAACAAAGGAAACCATCAACCAAATGAAAAGGCAATCTACAGAATGGAAGAAAATATTTGCAAGTCATATATCTTATAAGGGATTAATACCTGAAATATAAAAAGGACTCATACAACTCAATAGAAAAAAAATCCAGTTAAAAAATGGGCAGAGGATCTGAACAGACATTTTTCCAAAGGAGACATACAGGTGGCCAAAAGGTACATTATCAGCGCTCAACACTGATAATCAGAGAAATGCATATCAAAATCACAATGAGATATCACCTGTTAGAATGACTATCACCAAAAAGACAAAAAATAAACAAGGGTTGGTGAGAAGGTGGAGAAAAGAAAACCCCTGTGCACAGTGGGTAGGGATGTAAATTGGTGCAGCCACCATGGAAAACAGTATGGAGGTTCCTCAAAATATTAAACATAGAACATCTAGCAATGTCACTTCTGTATTTACCCAAAGAAAACAAAATGACTATCTCAAAGAGATATCTGCACCCTCAAGTTCACTGCGGCTTTATTTGCAATAGTCAGGACATGGAAACAACCTAAATGTCCGCTGATGGATGAACTGATAAAGAAAATATATATATATATATATATAAATATATATTTATATATATATATAAAATATATATATATATATATATATAGAGAGAGAGAGAGAGATCAAAATATTATTAAACCATTAAAAAAAAAAAGAAATTCTGTCATTTGAGACAATTTGGATGGACCTTAAGGGCATTATGCTAAGTGAAATAAGTCTGACAGAAAAAAGACAAATACTGTATAATTTCACTTATATACAGAATCTTAAAACAAACAAACCACAAAACTGAACTCACAGATACAGAGAACAGATGGGGTGGGGGGTGAAATGGGTGAAGGCAGTACAAAGGTACAAACTGCAAGTTATAAGATAAATGATAAGTAAGTCCTGGGGCTGGTGTACAGCACAGCACCTACAGGTAATACGGTATTGGATGCCTGAAACCTGCCAAGGGAGTAAATCAAAAAAGCTGACATCACACACACACACAACTGTAACTGTGTGTGGTGACAGACGTTAACTAAACTTACTGTGGTGACCATTTTGCAATATATGCATATATCAAATCATTATGTTTTATGGGAAATAACTCCTAAATATTTTAGGTAAAGGTTTACAATGTTTGTCTTGTGTAATTTTACTGAGTGAAAAAACCGTAAAACTATTACAATGTTATATGTCAATTATATCTCAATAAAAATGAACTTTAAAAACCCACAAAATAATTAATCACATTTCTCCATAAAATATCAATTTGGTTTGTTTTCAAAACAAAAGAAAACCAACAATCTATCCAATTCCACCAGTGAATATATTTCAGGAGTTTGATTTAAAAGAATGTATAATTTACAAGTATACTTTATTCACATGCTGTAATCTATTTTAAATAGCTTATTCAGATAGAGCTTTTAGCAATGTGTGATAAGTACATTTCCAACATTAAGTAATAAAATGCATCAAACTCCAAAGAATTCCAATGCTGCTTTATTATTGGATTTCCCAAACCATGCCTTCGATATAATATGCTGCTGACATTTGATTCGGATACCCAATAACCTTATTCTGACTCACATGCTGGAAAAAAAAATCTTATTTCATAGCAGTGACCTTTAATTTAAACTGAAATTTATTAAAAATCAGGCTAATGTGATGTGTTTTTTAGTAGAATTTTCCTACAAGAATAAAAGGTGAATAGTTGAAATACTAGGTCCGACATTTCCAAAGAGGTTCCAATCTTTTAGAAGTACATAAACAGTATTTAGTATATACCATGTCAAAATCCTAGCAACTAGAAATATGCTCTTTTAATATATTTTGATAAACTTTAACTTTATCAATATACTTATATTTTACTTATATACTTTACTGAAATGCAGATGTCTAAAATCACAGATTGTGTATGGTATACATAGTTTTATGTAAAGATCACTGCTTAGAAATGTGTAAATATATAATCTATGCATTTTAATATGCCATATATAATTTCTGAAAAGATAGCATACAGAATTAAATCACTCAAGTGTACTGTTACTGGAAAATTTTAACAAATAAAAAGATTCCAACTTTGTTGGCTCTTCCTGTTGGTTGTGTCATCCAGAGATATTTTAGTGTTTATCTGTTAATTATCTTAGTGTTTATCTGTTAATTATCTGACTTTTTTCTACCTAAAGGAGAGTTAGAAAGTCAATGTCATCCCCCTGTCTGGGGCCTGAATACTTCTCATTCAGTGGCCAGTCAAATCACCTTTCAAATCATCCATCTGTTCCATTTGTCAGAGGATTTATCAATATTCAGGGATAGCTGATATCTTTTGTCTGTGTGCAGTGGAGTTGTTGGCTGGCTATTTAAATCCTTTCTGCCCCTCCACCTTTTTAAAAAAAAAACAACATTGTAATGATTCCTCTGATTAGAGATTTTATTGATACAATTATCACAAACCCCTAAATAGATAAGATTTGCAGGTCACAGGCTGCTGATTCCTTAAGATTCATACTAAAATACTTTTTCCCTTATTGTGCCAATGAGATAGAAGTATTCTCAGAATGTAGGGCTGGTGGGAGATCATCTACTCCATCTACAAAGTGAACTTAAAAAATTCTAATCCTGGGATGGTAAAAAGGAAATGACTCTACTGTAATATTCTAATTTTACAATGCAGCAAAACCAAGTTTCCTTTTCAGGAAAAAACTCTGGGCTATAAAAAGTGACTCACAGCTATTAGGCTCTGTACCTTGGAGGAGCTTTCAATTACAATTATGGTCTCTGGAGGTATCAAACTGGGGAAGGAGGTGTTTGGGGAAGAAGGAATTGGTGGCAGACTCCAGAAATCACTTATTGGGACAAACATCATTGGATGTATTTCCTGGTTTCAGCTCCACAGTACCAATCTGTTGTGGGTCATGATCTGTGTGTTAGCAACTGGCAATCTACCTCTACCTTAGATTGGGCTTTTAGGGCAACTTACTGTGAGGAGAAAATGTGCAAACGATCAGCTGGGTCTCTTAAAAGTGATCACTTAAATGATACAGAAATATGAAATAATAATAGTAAAAAAAAATAATAACTTATTCGCTTTGGGTAGTACAAATAACCACACTTTCCCCATTTTTCTTCTCAGTCTTAAAATGCACCACGCCACATAAAAATACGTAATGAAATGGCTATCCCGAAATGAAAAGGCCATCTAGTGCAGTATTTCTGTACATTGAGGGGAAAGAAATGCCTGATCAGAAAGGACCCAAAGGTAGGCTAATGACGTAGATATGGTGCAGGTTCTGTGAAGCCAAAATATTTGTTGTTGTATAACTCTTAAAACGTCCAATAAAGGACTATTCAGGAGTCTGTTGTCCATTAAAGGACACTGGCTCCTAAAGCCTGGATAATGAAGGTGCTTTTAAATGATTAAGGTACTAAAGTTTTCAATGCTTTATCTGATGTAGAACTTCTTCATAGATAATTAGTAAGTCAAAAGTGTTTAAGAGTATTTTAGAAGTAGTTTTGTAAATAGTTTTTTCTGCTGTTGCTGCTTGTTTGCCTTTTATTGCTCTGTGATTAATAATAAAAGGTGGCTTTGAAATAATGAAAAAATTAAAAAAAAATAAAATGCACCATGCCTTCTAGCCTAATGCAATGTATAAAGTCTCCTCTAGGTACCTTACAAATGTCAAGTTCTATCCTTGGCCATATTCATTTCTAATTTCTATTCCTGGCCATTCACTTCTACCCAGCAGGGTTCATCTACTCTCCAAATGTGAATTATATAGATGATTTCGAGTCTTTACACTCATACATAAACTGAACTTTCAGGCTTTAGTCCAGTATTCGAATTGCTTATTAGGTGCATCTATCTGGATGATTACCATCTCCAAAGCCAAAATAATCTCCCCCAGCTATTCCTCTCTAATTCTATTCGCTCATGTTCAAAATGTCAAGGTTACTTTTGACCTTTTCCTCTCCTTCTTCCACTAAGTTTGATTGATTCATTCTTTACAACATTATTTGCATCCATTCTTTCCATGCTAATTCAGAATCTTTATACTTCATGTAGAAATGAGATTATGACAATACAACTCTTTCTTCTGACTCTGGTCTATTACCACTAAGCCATCTATCATATCACCACCATATTTCTATTTTTGTAACAATTCTGATCATGGTCCTTGACTGCAAGAGCAAGTCCAAAGTCTTTAACCTTCAGTGATTTAGCTTTATGTATTTTACCTCTTCTCACACTTCTATATAAATTCCTGGTTTGGCCAACCTGGTCTATTCAACAGCCAATGAACCTACCCTATGCATTTCCCATGCCATGTCCTCCATCTGGAAGACACCATGCTTCTGATTCTTAAAGTTTGTTATTAAATTTTACATCTTCCCTGGTCGCCCCTAGCAGATAGAAGTGCTCTCACAGAATGTTACAGTGGAAGGGAGATCGTCTACTCCAGTTGCAAAATGGGCTTTAAAGAGTCACCTCCTCCATCTATAAAATTCAAGTGCTTGGGGAAACTGAGGCCACTAAAAGAATTTTCTCTTTGAACACTAATTTTTTTCAACACATCTTTCTTGATTGGTTGCTATGTGCCAGGAGCCATTCTAGCCACGTGGGATTACAGTTTAATAAGAAAGACGGACTGTACTTAAACTCTGATGAGCACTACCAGAGGAGGGGAAGCACAGGGTGCCACTGATGTCTGAAACATGAGTGGTTGAGGGAAGGGGTGAGGCAAGAGGTTAGTACACTGTGGGAAGACAGGATGGAATAAAGTCAGTTTGGGAAGATGAGGAAGGCTTCCCTGAGGAGGAAATCTTCTAAGCAGGGGCCAAAAAGTAGGAATTAACTCTGCAAAAGGTGAGTGATTTCTGCATGTAGAAGGAAAGCCCAGAGACAGGCACTTTCATGGAACTAAAAGAAGGTCGGGGTGCTGGAATCCAAGGGGCGAGGAAGGTTGCCAGAGGTGAAGGTGGAAAGGCAGGGAGGGATTAGAGCATTGCTGGGCCTGAAGGTCATGTTGAAGATTTCTGGGCTTTATCCTAAGAATAGGCATTGGGTTGCATGTTCCAAGGTACTTCAAGTCAGGACCACGGCTTACCCTGGGAGGAATGGGAGAAGCAACTATGAAATTAGAAAGAACTTGAGTTTTATTTCAATTGAAACATTTTCTGTATCCTTGTCACTCTTCCCTATGTGTCCGATCTCATCCAAAGTCAATTTAAAAAAAGAAGGCATGTGAATTTATAAAAACCACCATTTTAGCTAGCCTGCTTGGCTTGGACAAGAGCTTGTGTATGTACAGCTATTCTGTGCTTTTCAAAAGTTGCTTCGTGACACTTCAATTTTAGGAAAGACCTACGTTAGTACCTGTTTTTGATAACCAAAAGAAATAAGATGATTTTTGCTTTTATGAAAAAAGGCAAAAAGTGAAAATAGGGTCCAGCACTTGGTGTGCTGTGAGCAGTTGAGAGGTAGCACGTACCCCATCAGGGAGAGAGGCACCTCCAAGTTCCTTCCCCAGGAACCACACTCAGCACCTCAGCATCAATCTGCCATAGCTTTGAACTGTGTCTGTGAGCGCTTTACCTAGATTTTTTTTTTTTGCGCATCTGTAAGCAAGATGTGTCCTAAGGTAATTGCTTCTTCACTTTATGCCATTTTGGCTTAGGAAAGGTTTCATAGGAACTCTCTACTTTCAGATAGCAGGGGGGAACCTGTATATGGATGTCCGTGAACCTACAGACACTTAAGGGAGTAGGGACCTGTTTTATACTTTTTATAAGCAAAACATTCCGTACAAGAACAATCCAGGGAAAAGCTCCATTTCACTCTCAGCTGTGCATTGGTGCTACAGTTAAAGTGAAATGTTCATTCTCTTGCCCTTTCCCATAAGATCTTTAATAAGAGAAAATATTTTAAGAGAATACCAACAAAATTTTTCCAAGGATTGTTTTAGTCACCACTGCTTTTTTAGTATCATCTTGTCTATACTAGGTAATGACTTTCAAAATGCAATCAAATTTATTTCCTCTCAAATTACATTTATATCAAGGATAAAATTTTAAGCAGACAGGGTGACAAAGTTAAAGAACAGCTGGAATTTTGAAGCAAGTTTTGTGTTCAAGGTATTGTGTTGGACACCTTAAAATATATTATCTCATTTTATCCTAACAAAGACTCTTGAGAGGTGCATGCTATACTCTAATTCACAGACAAGGAAGATGGAGCTCAGAGAAGCAAGCATTTCCCCAAAATATATACCCCTTAGACCTACACTGTCCAATATGGTAGCCTGGAGCCACATGTGGCTGTTGAGCAACTGAAATACAGCTAGTCTGAACTGGGATGTGCAGTAAGTGTAAACTGAACACCAGATTTTGAAAATTTAGTATGAAAACTATTAAAGTATCTCAATTTTTGAATACTGATTACACGTTGAAATGACAATATTTTAGATAGAGTAGGTTAAATAAAATATATTATTAAAATTAATTTTACCTGCTTCCCACTTTTTACAAAAAATCAGCTAGTAGACATTTCAAAATTACACACATGGTCCACAACTATATTTGAATTGAAGAGCGTGACCCTAGACCAAAGGCTGGATTGCTGAATTTGCCAATAAACATCAAGGTCAAAGGCAGCGTGGTATAGAAGAATACGTGGATTCATGCAGATCTTGGTTTAAATCTCCTCTCCACCAATGACTAGTTTTGGGCGAAATATCAACTCTCTCTGCACTTCACTTATGTCATCTGCATTATGGTGATATTAAATATCCCCAAACAACTGTTGTATAGAATATGTAAAGCAGTAACTGGCAGAGGGGAGGGAACAACTACGAATACCTCCTACAGCAACTGATTAATTTAAAAACTGATTCCCAAAAAAGAGAAGAAAATTCATTTATTTGAAAATCCCATTTTATTCTCTTTAAGTGGGAAAAGTTAAAGAACCAACACATTGAATGCCTGCTTTACCATAATATGTGCATGATATATACTGTATTGTAAAATACATAGTATACACAGATTCCTTCTTTCTTTCAACGTTGTTTATAATATGCTATAGGCCGGGAGGCCAGATGATGAGATTAGGGTGAAGTAAAAAATACCAGGACACAGAAGGGCCCAAGCGGTTCTTAAGGACACAATGGATGAATTCCAGTGAAAGAGTTTATGAGCTACATACACTTCAGCTGGTCTTTTCAACTTTTACATCAGGAACTGAGACTAGTGAGTAAATGACATCTGGGCAAATAGAATTTTACTCTTTTTTTTTTCTTCCTGGGTCACAGTGCAAACAAATAAATTGTTCCAATACACTACGTTTAGACTAACTCATTATTAGTAATCTCTACTAAATCATAAGAAACTACAAAATCACATGGACTACACTATCCAATGACAGTTTACCATATTCTGTCCGCTAGGCTTGTGTCAAGAAGTTCGCCCTGGGCATGTGACTTTTATCAATGCACGTATTATCTGTATATGTTTAAATATAAAGGGTGGAGGAGTTGGGGCATTTACTTTGTTATTTGATGTATGTATATGGCCTAAGATTGACATGCGACAATGTGGTTTTTTTTTTATGTTTTTTTTTTAAGTAGTATGAAAGGGGAATTAAAGATTTGAGCCACTTGAATGTAGCCTCTTAAATATCAGATACATAGTAAATTTAACACCGAAAGTGTTCCTATGTTAACTATAACAATTAACTTTCAAGAAAATGAGACTGAAGAAGTAAGAAGCTATCAGATTCACAGATCTCAGAACACCATGAGAGGCTATAAAAATATCCACTTTATTCTAGTTTGAAATTTAATGGAAGAAGTAACATACCAAATTTTAGGTTAGCTATTAGAGTGCATATTCAGTGAATTAAGTGGGGAGAGCTTCAGGAGAGGGCCTCCCCTTTGATCTCATACGTGGCATTAAAAATCTGCTTCTTCTAGTGAATTTTTGAGCAACCCCTGAATATATGTGACTTGGTATTTGCTCTTTCAAAGTGAGTAGACTCAAACTGACTAAAAATGAGACTACGTCTACAGTACACTTACAACTAGTTTTCAGCAAATGTCTACAAATTTAGGGTTATAGGTAGAATTGGGTAAGAAAAACAAAATTACACTAAATCAAAATTATTAGCAATTATTAACTAATAATAAGAATCAGACAAAGCAGTAACACGTAAACAGTAATTAGAAAAATTTGCTAAAACTTTGAACTGAGATATTACACTTCTGATGCTTGAAATTATAGGAAAAAATATACTCAATCAACTTAAGAGAAAACAAATATCATAAGCCATTTATGCTACCAGCCATATTTCCAAAATGCACACTTTAGAAAAAAGAGTTCATATCAGGAAAGAGCTTATTTGCATTAACTTTAAATTAGCTAATATCTGAGTCACACCTTTGAAGAAACTTGCATTATTTCCAGGAATGCCTTTTTCCCTCCCTTTTCTTTCTTTCTTTTTTTGTTTTTGAGGGGAATAAGGCAGCTAGACTAAAAAGAAAAAAAAAAGTTAAGTCGCATTCTTTAATGTGAATGGTGTACTTGTGCTTCTATATACTATCTCAATCCAACTGAGCCATGTCTTCAAATAATTTGATAATCTGTCTTTAAAGTTTCATCTTAATTGGAGAGTTCATTTTTGTAAAACGCCTTGGCACCATTCAATCTTTTATGAAACGAGAAAGGTCTCTTTCCTTTGGACTTGACATTTTTAACCACGTACGTGTGAGCAATTTTTGCTGTCAAATACTGCAAAGGTAGGTTTTCTGTTGTTGTTCAATCTGAAAATGTCTCCATTATACTTGCACAGCTGCCCTCTTCCCAGCAGAAACCTACCCGCCCCCTCCCCCCTGCAAGTTTTAAACTTTGTTTCCTTTGGGGTTCTGCACAAGCGCTACTAGTAATATCCAAGAGACAAAGAGCTGTGCTGTGGGTTCACGGGATGCCAAATTTGAGTTGTGAAACAAAGCACTCAAATTTGAGATTCAAGATGAGGAGGAAGATGCTGGTAAAAAAAAAAAAAAATTATCATAAAGCGTAAGATCGCAGAGCCATCTCCCTAGACATCTCCTCCTGCCCACGGCCACCCCAGAGCGCGCGGGAGGGAGTTCTGGCCCCGGGACAGGGGCTGCCGGCCGCACCGCGAAGCCCCCTGCCCGCGCCCCCGGCCCTCTCACCGCTTCACTCGGATGATCTGGTCCCGCATGGGCTTGATGTCCTGGAAGCTCTGCTGGTTGACGAGGCTGTAGACGAGGATGAAGCCCTGGCCGTTCTTGATGTACAGGTCCCGCATGGACGCGAACTGCTCGGTGCCCGCCGTGTCCAGGATCTCCAGCACCGACGGCGACGAGTCCACCTCGATCTCCTTGCGGTAGAAGTCCTCGATGGTGGGGTCGTATTTCTCGATGAAAGTGCCGGTCACGAACTGCACAGTCAGGGCGGATTTGCCGACCCCGCCCGAGCCCAGCACCACCACTTTGTACTCGCGCATCGTCCCTCCGCGGCCGCCGCCGCCGCCGCTGCCCGCGACATAGACCTACGCCCGCCGCGCTGCGCGCCCGGACCCTGCGCCGGCGGCCGGCTCCGCCGCCTCCCGCGGCCGCCCCCACCTCACGGCCGCCGCGGCCCCCCGGGCGCCGGCGGAGGGAGCAGCAGCCCTGGGCATGGGCCGAGCCGGGCGGCAATGCGGCACCGCGGGCACCGGCAGACACTAAGGGCGAGCAGGGAGTGTGAGTCAAGGAGCCGACGGAGCCGCCCGAACCGCGGGCCCGCAGTGCCGGCGGCCCCGCCCCTCGCGCCTCCACGCCCAGCTCCCCGCCCGCCGCCGCCGCCGCTCTTCCCAGCGCCGAAGCGCGCGCCCGAGCCCGAGCCGCAGCGCTGCTGGGGGCGGGGCCCGGCGGCCCGGGGCGGAGCCCGGCGGCGCAGCCCCGCCCCTGCTCCCCCCGTCGCCTAGGCGACCGGCCGCGCGCGCGCTCCCAGGAAGCTCGGCGCGGCGCGGAAGCCTCCGCCCGCGTTTAGATAAACAGCCACCTGGGTTACCGAACAACACCCCACCCCGTCTGCCCCGTTGAACCCCGGGGCCTGCGTGCTGAGCATGCGCAGTTCTTCCTCCTGCGACGGGAGCCGCTTCTACTTGAGAACGCCACGGTCAGAATTTGGCGGAGACAAGATGTTGGAGGGGCCAGAGCAATCTCCGGGCTTTAACATGAGGCGGGGAGAAGATACTGGCAAGGTCCAGACGGAGGCCTTCGCATGAGGGCCTTGCTGGGCACCACCCAGTCTGTCAGCATTCCTGAGAGCTTTGGTTTTATCTTGTATAAACATAAGAAGCTTTAAGGGAGGAGCATAAGTACAACGAAATGCAGCTTTGTTTTAAGCGTCAGGACACTGAGGGAGAAGTGACAGACCCCCATCCAGCCCACTGCCCGAGGCGGCGAAGGCCAGAAACCGCGGAAGCCGGGCCCACGCTCTCTGACGTCGCCGGGGGTCCCTCCCACCTTCCCCAGCCCCGCCCTTCTTCAGCCTGATAAAAGTCGAGCTCTTCCCACGCCCTGTCAGCTACGGGCGCCTGGAAAACCGGGAGAGCGGATCCCCCAGCAGCAGCCAGAAGGCCCGGGGACACCTCATAGCAACAGCCAGCCGGGGCATCTAGTAGGAAGCTGGGATTCATTTCAGCCAACCAGCCCGCGTTTTTGGACCCCGTGGTATCATTCTCGACCAATAGAGAGCCGCTTCATGCCACGTGACACTGACCCATCAGCCAATGGAGGAAAAGTCTAGTCGCAGGCTCAGCCATCCCATCTGCCACTGTTGGCCAGGCTGGGCGTTTGCCCCTGCGCATACTCTGCCAACCAATCATAGGTGAGCTGAAGAAAGACGGAGACTTGCGCTGAGCCAACCAGAATTCGCGGTTTCCTTGCCACTAAGGGCCGGTAGTATGGAGAAGGGGAAGAGCTGGTGGGGTCTGGGAGGGGTCAGTGATTGAGGGGTGGGTCGCGGTACCCTATTCGGGCAAAGAAATAGGATGTGTTCCGGGCGAGAGTGATGGATTTCACTTTTAACGTCGTCTCCGTGGCATTCTGCCTAAATGATAGACACGGAAATAGTGCTGAGGGATGTGGGCTGAAAAGTGGGGTGAACTGACAAAACAGGGACTCTTTAGGGTGAGAAAATGTCGGGTCCTTAGACATACAGCAGCAGTTGCGTGGGTCCTCCATGCGTGCCTACTAAAACGTTTTTAACAACTCAGTTTTGAAACTTACTGTTCTCTCTGTGGCATTAGATCTTAATTACACACTCTCTCCCACCCATAACGTCAAACTTAGGAGAAGTTATGTCCCTAAATATTCCTGGATTATATTTTGCAATAACTGGTAATTGGATTTACCTTCCATAAACTATGTCCTTCTCGAACTAGTCTACACCCATCCATTACCGTCTCACATTTCTTGGGAATAATAAGTTTCTATAGTTCTAACTAAGGTTTGATCATGGCATACCTCTTCAGCCTTCCTCTTCCGCACAAGGTCATCATGTAGAGAGAATTTTGGTCTGAGTTCATCAATAAAACAGATGTTCTTTTGGTCAATTATCGAACTACTACACAGATGTACTCAGCTTTAGCAGTGTCCTACAGCCCTATCACTCCATTATCTTAAAATGAATAACTTACCCTTGCATTATCTTGCTATAGTGTAACACACCAAGTTTTTGCTTAAAATAATTGCGGGCAAGTGTCCTGTCAAAATATGTGGTAAAATATAAGTCAATCATTATTTCTTGATTACTTATCAAAATATGAGTGTTATATTTGAGCCACCAGAATCAACAGTGAAGGCAGATTGCAAAAGAACTAAGAATCAAGAGGAAAGTTTTAGGAGAATTGAAACCAAAGAGCATCTGATACCTCATTTTAAACTAGTAATGTGAGTAAGTGAATTAAAATTAAGAGCTCACATGGATTTGAAGTGAAGCTTCATATCTGAGCTTTTTTGGCAGGCATGTTTCAAGAGGATTTTGTTGGTGAATACAGTGTTGAACTAGCATTTTAGAAGTCTCATATACTGTGTAAAACTTACATGCTTTTTGTGGTTTCTTTAGTAACAGCTACACTTCTTTCACGGAAAAGACATACTGTCTCTTTTAAGATCCAACTTTTGTATTGTAGTCGTAAGAAATCCCTAGGTTTGTCAGGGGTTGAATAGAGCCAAGAAGCATCAAACTTCCTCTCTTTGTATGGATCATTACAACCTGTGTATTACCTTGTATTACAGTGGAACTGAAAAACCATTCACTTTGCAAGAAGTAAAGGCCCAGTGACTTTTTTTTTTTTTTTTAAGAAATTTGCATTGGGATTGTGGGTCCAGAATGTATCTTTAAACAACTGCTTTCATTTCTTAGGTCCCCAAAAGTTGAGAAGCTCTGGACTGGAGTGCATCTGATAGAAGTTGTCACAAAAAAATAGTGAGTCGGTGCCCAGTTACTCCACTTAGCATAATAGAGAGAGGACAGGTTTTTTAAGACATTTCTCAGTTTATTTCCCCTGACCTTTCATCAGTGCCAACTTTCTTGATAAGGAGAAGTGTAGAGACTGCAGCTCTTGGAGTAGTGTAGCTCGTTTATGTTTCTCCTAATGACAGGCCTCAATTTTCATTCTCAGTGCTACCATAAAGGTAGATTTTTAATCAATAAGACTCAAAAAAAAACATGTTAAGTAGGAGCGTATTTTCCTACCTATTCTGTCTTGGTAGTGACCTGATTTGAGGCTCTATGTGAAAGAGAAGAATTAGCTGCTAAAAGAAAGGATGTTGGGATGTGCAGAGAATTTTGAAGATTTGGGTGGGAATTGGGTGTGTATCTCCTGATCTCTTAATTGTGTTCATTGCTATGCTAGCATGAACTATCTATTCTGAGAGTGATTTTAGAAATAAAATGTCTCCATTCATTTGTTTGTGGGAAAGACAAAATAAAAATGAGATAAAATAAAATTGAATTTTCCCCAAGAGCTGTAAATCTGTATGATAGTGAAAGCTTAACAGTGTACACTGACACTTCAGGGTCTCTTTAGCTTCAGAAGTACATTGCTGGGAGAAAAAAAAAAAAAAAGAAAAGAGAAAGACTACATTTCTCCTCTCCCCTCTGAATCTGAGAATTATCTCACCTATGCCCATATATCCTCAACTGTCACACTTGTGTTACCATGGAAACCCAGCTCCTTTCTTTGATTCAGTGAAAGATGTTGGAAAAGGTGGGATGAAGTGGGAAATACACTGAATTCTGGGACTTTCTGACAATAGCAAGAAGCAAGTATGCAAGGAATTTAATGTAAACAAGTTAGTAGAGGGCATTCGTAGTATGACCAGTGCTTTTCTTGGCTATAAGACCCTGATTCCTTTTGCTTCCTGTAAAAGCCTACATATCTCTGATTAACCATAAAGGGGAAGGACAAGTCAAATACATTTAGCACCTATGAAATGCTACTGGTAATTACAAAGAGAGCATAAAACATTTTCTTGGCCTCTCAGGCTCCTAATACAGTTGAGAAACAGAAGTATATGTGAAGAGTGGAAAGGAAGGGGCAAAATAATTGTGTGTCTCTTTTGAAAATGTGATATGTCTCAGCACTTTAGAAAAGAAAAAGAATTAGAATGCAGAAATTGAGTATGTAAACAAATCAATGAAAGAAACCTTTTGATAGAGAAAAGAAATTTTTCTTTTTTTAAAAAATTAATTTATTTTTGGCTGCATTGGGTCTTTGTTGCTGCGTATGGGCTTTCTCTAGTTGTGGCGAGTGGGGGCTACACTTCATTCTGGTGTGTGGGCTTCTCATGGTGGTGGCTTCTCTTGTTGCTGAGCATGGGCTCTAGGAGCATGGACTTCAGTAGTTGCAGCACATGGGCTCAGTAGTTGTGGCTCATGGGCTCTAGAGTGCAGGCTCAGTAGTTGTGGCGCATGGGCTTAATTGCTCTGTGGCATGTGGGATCTTCCTGGACCGGGGCTTGAACCCGTGTCCCCTGCATTGGCAGGTGGATTCTTAACCACTGTGCCACTAGGGAACTCCCAAGAACAGAAATTTTTCAATAGGCAATTTTCAGCAGAAAAAAAAAATCCATGAAGGAAAGGCTTAATGATTAAAATATAGGGGAGGAAAAAAAAAAAAAGAAAAACCCTGAAGAATCTTAAGAGCTTAAAGGTCCTGAGGAAAATAGCTCTAGTGTAATTTTTTGAATATAGAGGACCAGTCACAATGTTGCTTGCATACCCTGCAGTTTCCCTTTACTTTTGGGAAAAAAAAAAAAAGGGATGAATCAGGATTGATCATTGATGGTAGCGCTTTCCGTTCTGTACATAGTTCAGAAGTAGGCACGTGACTCAGTTCTTGCCATTGGTCTGGGAAGAAGGCTGCTAGGCTGGGGGATTTCTGGGATTCTGACAAGAATGAGTTAATATCCCCACTTTTGACATCATTTGCTTCCTGCTTTGCTCATTGAAATATGAGTATGTGGCCACCACCTTTGGGCTGTGATGCCTTATGGGTGAGTTTGAAAACCAACAAGCTTTGGATGGTTAAGAAGGAAGGGAAGAACCTAGTCCTGGATGACAACATTGAATGTCAAACCTATGTTGGAAATGCCCACCTTTGGACCATGGTTAAGTAAACAGCTAGTGTCCTTTGTTTTATGTTTGTTAGTTTAAGTCTGCTAGGTTTTCTGCATCTTGCAGGCAAATACATCTCAACTGTTACACAGAGTGTTAGGGATTTGAGACAAAATGGTGTTTTAAAAGATCAGCAATCATTTATGAGCACTTTCATTCTACTAATGAACTGCATGGTATTTCCAAGACATTATAATATTTATTGAGCACTTACTATGTTTATTATTCTAGGCCCCGAGGATACAACAATAGACAGATAGCCAAAAGAGCTTGAATTCTAGGAGGAGGTACAGACGTTATAAACAGAAGAGGCAGGCATTAAGCAACTGTTACACATTTACATTATGTAATAACAGCTATAACTAATGCTAATAAGGAGGAAAAAAATCAGGGATTACAAGGGTGTGTAATAAAATAAAATATAAATAATAGAATATTACAAAATATATAACTAAATAACTGAATAACATTACAGAAACACTTTTCCAAGTACATGGTAATAGTATGTATCATTTATACATGAATTCCTAGAGGTCAAGAGAAACATAATAACCTGGAGTGGGTCTGGTCAGGGAAAGCTGTCTGAGAAAATTAATATGGAGCCATGTTTTGAAGGAAGTGGCCAAAGAATAGACTAGGTGGGGCAGAAGATGAGAGAGCAAAAGAAGAAAGCAGGAATGAGGCAGAGTGAAATAAGGGGAATACAGAATCACTTGATTCCTTAATTCCCTATAGCAACGCCATTCTAGGGACAACTATCAGGGAAAAAATCAGAAGCCAGAAGTCTCAAAGCAAGATTATAAAAAGTATGAAAATAATATAGGAAAAAACAATACAGAAGAAGAAGTAGAAGAGTACAAAGGTACATTTGAACTTAAGGCATTGTTCAAAATAATGAATAATTTATAATGTGGGTGTCATGAAAAAATTGTCATAAGGGGTAATTATGGACTTGAGGACATCATGAAAGAGGGATTCACACTTTCACAAATAGAAGCAGGAAGAAAAATGAAGAGTAGCAAAAAATGAAAATAAACAGGAAAACCATTTTTGCTTATAGTTATTTTTTTCATGGTAGCTGTTATTGACATGCATTATGTAAAAATGAATGGGATTTGATTGAAAAGAAAAATTTCAACAGACCAGTAATATATAAAGATAGTCTTTTGGTAAATAATGTAACTTAAAATGTTTTTTGTAGAGTGCCTTTTTGTACCTTGCCATAGAAAAATCTTTTCAATAAAGTAGCTGCAAGGAATAATAAATTATAGCTTAGTGATGCATTTTGGAAGTAAAGAAACACATAGATGTACCAAATGTAATAGTATAGCAGCAATAAATAACCTGTAATAAAAATAAGAAGTTTGTCAAACATTACGTGGTTTTTGGTCAAATATAATTGTAGTAATTTTTCTAATGCTATTTTCTGTACAAATATAAGAACATTTTAAAATTAAGCCACAGTAGGCATATGAATATCTTGATAGTCATAATAATGTAACTAATTTTTTACATTAGTTACATTATTATGAATAATAAAAATGTTTTGCCATTTCCAAATCTCTTTCCCACATATCCAAGAAACTTTTTGTTTTTAATAAAAAATTTAAAAATAATTAGGAGCAACTCTACTAATATGTGATATGAAGATGCTGAACTAGCCTTACTGCTCCTTCCTCCTAGATGGCTGGAGTAATATGGAGGGTGAAACACCCTGCAATGAAGAAGACTATGGGAAAACCCAGGAATGAGGGTTTTTTGTTGTTTTGAAATTGTCTGGGACTAGAATAGGGTAGTGGGGATGTGGGCCTGGGGCAATAAGCAGCCAGCCACGCTGTGGGAGAATAAAACAGGGAAAGAACTGTTGAAAATCTGCTAGTACTTCTCCTTTCCGCTGCCTTGGGAAAATCAGTGCCTGCCCCTGCATGCATTGTGACTCTGAGCTCTGGGCCATGTAGACTCCATAAGGAAATCAGGGCCGCACAGAAGCCCTGTGCTTGTGAGGAGCCAGGAAACTCCTTGGCTCCCAACCAACTTAGGGCAGTTGCCCACCAACACCTCCTTCTCTAACTTCCCTGGCAGCTGGCGAATCACAACCTAAGGACTGCTCCTCCTGAGGTTGCTTCTCTCTGGGGAAACAGAAGGTGAATTCTTGATCTAAGAAGTGATTGGCTGTGATTTTCTTGGGTTTAGGGTTCTTCACTGCAGAGCTCATTTACTCTCACCCCTGAGCAACTTGGCGTGTCTCAGACTGGGGTCTAGTAAAATGATGAACCATCCTTGTTTACCTAGGACTGCCCTGGGTTTAGTCTAGCATCCCAGAAAACCCCTAAGTGCCAGTGGGTCATCCTCAACCTATCCTCAACACATTTCCAGAGGAAAATGAATGCATGTGCAAATTAGATTATTTTGAGAAGTACAGTTATTTTAAAAGACACACACACACACAAATAGTAGATTATGGTTTCCATCAGAAGCATAAACATTAGAATGGACCACAATTTATAAATTAGCCTGATAAACATACTAAAAAAAGATAAGGGATAATGTTAGCTGTATGAAAACAAACAAACAAAAAGGAACCAAATGGCCATATTACAAATGAAATATATCGTAGCTGAAATAAAGAACAAGAGAGATAGGATAAGATAGCAGAAGAGACACAGTAAGGAGCACGTGAGAACATTGGAAGACCAGAGTTCATCTCCCAAAAGGAAGAAGGGAAGTGCAGAGAAGTAGAAAAGGGATAATGGAGAGCAGACGTAGAAGTGGCAGTATACAGATAATCCCGAAAAGAAAGAGAAGGAAAAATAAATGGATGACTTTTTAGAGAAATGAAAGTGTTAAATTTCCAATAAATGAATGGATGGATGAATGAACAAATAAAAGACTTCAGATGGAAGGGCCCATGCAGTATCAAAGGAGAATGATATGGAAAACCCACACTAACAGGTTATAGGGAAATTTGGGAGATCCAAGACAGAAAATTCTAAAAGTTTACAGTATGAAAAATTAATATCAAATTAACATTGAACGTTTCAATAATAGCATAAGAAGCAAGAAGAACAATAACATAAGATTTTCAAAATATTGAAGGGAAAGGACTTAGAAACTGAAGTTTTATATTCAGCCAAAGTGCCATTCAGGTATGAGAATAAGAGATAATCTCAGGTGTAGAAAACCTCAGAAATGTCGCAGCACAGAGATCCACACTGAAAACAGTGCATGAGTTCTTGAGGAAAAGGTGGTAAAAATCTAGATGATATTACACTAGAAAAGAGGAGCAAATATTTTAGTAAAATCAGTTGTCTTTAAAAATATCTAAGATGAAAGAAATGTCTAAGAGAAAATACATCCATAAATTTTCAGAATTAAAAGTCTAGATAATATCAGCCTGATGGGGGTACACCAAGAAGTTTGAGAACATGACAAAGGTGTTCTTGTCTTATTAAGGGGGATGTGTTATATATACATATATATATATAAATGTAATTATACATATATAATGTGTAATATGTATATGTGTATGTATTCACAAGAAGAAAAAAGGCAGAATAATATTAAAAAGTATTAAAAATAATAGAATTTTTAAATATTGAAAAAATAAGATATTCAAAATAGATCCTGAGATATCAATAATTATTAAAAAGCCAAACTCACCAGTTAAAAGGGAAAAAAAGGTCCATTTACATGCGGTTTACAGAAGGTACACCTAAAGGATAAGGACATAACAAAAATTGAAGGAAAAGTATGCTAGAAGTCCTATCAGGCAAATTATTAAAACAGGCAAAGGAAAGCCAGTATAGTGATATTAGTATCAGATTTAAACTCATTTTAAGTCAAAAGTATTCTTAGGCATGGGAAGAATTACTATATGATGATAATAGATTCAATACACCAAGAATTTTTACCATTATTTTACTAATAAAATAGCATCAGATTATATAAAGCAAAAACTAATATAACCGTAGGGAAAAGTGGAAAACTCCACTGTCATATTCCCTATAACCTAGCAATTCTAACTCGAGTCATATATCCAAATTAACTCTTGCGTGTGTTTAACCATAGCCATGTTCAAGAATTTTTAGCAGTTTTGTTCATAATAACAAAAACAAAAAACAAAATAAAATCCTGGAAACAACTTAGATGCCAATCAATTGGAGAGTAAATTGATGTATCATGGTATGTTCACAGTAGAGAATTTTATATGATGGTCAAAACATGAATGATAGTAATATGCAACAATATAGATGACATTGTTCTTTTTTTTTTTTTTTTTTTTTTTTTTGCTGTACGCGGGCCTCTCACTGCTGTGGCCTCTCCTGTTGCGGAGCACAGGCTCCGGACGCGCAGGCTCAGCGGCCATAGCTCACTGGCCCAGCCGCTCCGCGGCATGTGGGATCTTCCTGGACTGGGGCACGAACCCGCGTCCCCTGCATCGGCAGGCGGACTGCCAACCACTGCGCCACCAGGGAAGCCCGACATTGTACTATTTACTAAAAATAAAGTAAGCCCCAAAGGTTGCCCATAGCATGATGCCCTTTTAACAATGTTAAACGACTAAAATTTTTAAAAATATACTTTTTAGAAATGCAGTTAGACTATGTAAAAAAAGGAAAAAGGGAAATGATGAACACATGGAAAATGATGAATGTATTGAGTAGAGGGAGGCAAGGGGTTGAGATAATGGGGAAAATCTGGTAGTTTTTCCAACATTTAGGGCTTTTATTTTGGGGGGTAAGTTCACAGGTACTTAATTCATTATTTAAAATGACTAAAGAAATAATAAAAGTAGATCATGCATGAGTCAATAATAAGAATGTGTCATGGATCAAAGATTATTAATCCATATTATATGCCAGAGTTAAAAACAAACTGTATATAATGACTCAAATTCTAGAGATTCTAATACTTTAAGGTTGGAGTGTTGGGAGCAGAACAATAAAAGACGTAGAACAATATCCTTGCCTTTAAAGAGGTGAGGTACACTTTTCTCTCTCTCACTGTGATTATTAAACCTGCCACTCCCCAAACTTGGCATTCTCAAAGCGTCTGTTCCAATGTGAATGAAAGTGGAGGGAGTGGGCAAAGGAAGAGGCGCTGGGAGGAGGAGATGATATATAATTTATCCAAATATCTCTAGTAACTTTTCTAAAAACAAAGTATTATATGTCCCGCTCTCTCCAGTGAATTCCTTTCTTATCTTCTCGGAGCTTCTGACTCTGACTCTTGACCTATCTCATGCCATCTTACCTTCTAGCACATACACATTCATTTCATTTCATACTCTTATACTTTGGAATGCAACTTAGAGGAATGCAAAAAAAACCCTGGCCTTTGACTTCATACAGACCTGGTTTCACATGCTGAGCTCCTCCACTTCACAGGGTGGGTTACTCAACCTCTGCGAGACTCAACTTATCTGTAAACTATAAGAATTGTGTTTATTAGTTGGTGTGGCATGTGATGTAGTAATCCCTAGGCATAAAAAAAGTGAAGTTTTTGTCAAATCTATACATGCCTAAATGAGGAACCATATGATTTCCATTCCAAAGTGTCATAATTAGTGATTTCTAGGCAATAGTGTCAGGAGACTTTCCATAATATCACATGTAAAGAGGAACATTAAACAGGGCCCTAAAAATGAGCTTTAGAACTGACATCTTCAGCACTACACTCAAGCGCCAGGGTGAAGAAGTTCCATAAGGCAGTATTCATTCAATAGATCTCTATCAAGTGCAAACTATAAAATAGGCACTGTTCTAAATGCTGGAGATACAGCAGTGAATAAAGTTGATTCAATGTCTTTCTCCCATGGAGTGCAACAGTCCAATGGGGGAAGACAATGAAGAAGTAGAAGAGTCAAAATAACGAGGTAAAATTAATGTTTACAATGTATTTTACTTAACCCAATCTATTTAAAATATTATAATTTAAATATATAATTAAGATAAAAATTATTAATAAGGTGTTTTGCTTTTTTTTCATACAAAGCCTTTGAAATCCAGTGTGTATTTTACACTTACAGCATTCAGACTAGACACATTTCAAATGATCAATAGCCATATGTGGCTAGCGGCTACCATATTGGACAGAACAGTTCCAGGTGATAGACGATGGTTCAGGGGAGCAATGGAGAGATTTGAGACATTGTTTTGTGGGTGATGCTGACAAGCCTAGATGATGGTTTGGATGATGGCGTGATAGAAGAAATCAAGGAGAACTTTTAGATTCTTGGCCTGAACATACTGGTCTGTGTGGTTGGGTCCGATTTTCAGAATGACTTTGCTTTGGATCCTTCAGATTTTTACTTGGCTGATTCCTTCTCATTTCCCAGGTTTCTTCTCATATGTCACTTCTTTAGAAAGATCTTTCTTAACCACACAACCTGGAGTTATCTCCAACCCTACAACATGCTTTTAGATTACTGATTTCTTTTTTTTTGCGGTACGCGGGCCTCTCACTGTTGTGGCCTCTCCCGTTGTGGAGCACAGGCTTCGGACGCACAGGCTCAGCGGCCATGGCTCATGGGCCCAGCTGCTTCGCGGCATGCGGGATCCTCCCGGACCGGGGCACGAACCCGTGTCCCCTGCATCGGCAGGCGGACTCTCAACCACTGCGCCACTAGGGAAGCCCTACTGTTTTCATTTTTGTACACTCATCATTACTACCTGAAACTGCCATTTTGATTATTTGTTTATTGTCTGTTTACTCCACCAGACTCTAAGCTCTTCTCTCTTGTTCATTGTAATCCTCAGTACCTAGATCAGTGCCTAGTACAAAGCTTAATACATGTCTCTTGAATAACTGAAAGGAATTTAGATAAACAAATTTTACTTTTTTACCACAAACTTATAAAGATCAAAATAGAATTTAAAAAATTCCAGAAGTCAAAAGAGAGTTAAGAAGATACCTGTGTTATAGAAAAAGCAAATTCTTACGACTTGACTTGCATTATGCTGTCTGGTTTCCAAGATTAGCATTCAAGACCACCTACTGTGTGCAAGGTGCTGTGCTGGGAATTAAAGGTGACTTCTTCCTTGTCATATGTATATATAAACTAGCCATAATGTTAAAGATTAGGCTTTGCTTTGAAAAGGGACTTATAAAAATGTAGGTACAGGATTATTTAGAATACATTTCCATGTATGCTCTGTTCTCTGACATCTTTTTTTTTTTTCTGATTTATGTTTAGTTTGTGAGTTTCACAGTTCTCGTCACACATGTGACAGATGTGTGGTTAACCTGATGGCTTTGAGTTAGGACATAATTTTCCAAAATAACTTTCTCCATTTGAAGTAAGGGCAACTGCTAGTTTCTTGCTGGGGGTTACAATATTCTATCTTTTTACACAGTAGGTGAAATATTCTTTTGTCGGAGATTAGTCAGTTCATATAGACATGGATACTGGAGATAGAATTTCCCACTCACCGCTTGTGACCCCGAGTGTAACCCTGAGCAGACTTCTGTCTTAACATCAATAGTACATTATTGCAGTGTCTCCTCTGCTGACTGAGACAGGGACAGTGTTTTGTTCATTTGAATGTTAGTAGCATTCAGCACATTGCATAAAACATCTCGGGAACTCATACAACATTTGCAAATACCTGTAACTGCACAACTGAACTCTAATTTTGCTTCTGAAAATCCTGTATTTAACATACAGAGAAGATGAAAACAGGGGAAAAAAATGGAGAAAAAAATGGAAAAAAATATCAAGGAGAGGGAGATATAAATATTTCTCTAAAGCTCACCTTATCCCCCAAAG
This sequence comes from Pseudorca crassidens, assembly GCF_039906515.1. NCBI lineage: Eukaryota > Metazoa > Chordata > Mammalia > Artiodactyla > Delphinidae > Pseudorca > Pseudorca crassidens. Next base: position 13,582,485 of record NC_090313.1, read on the forward strand.
AAACTTCCAGCTTAAAAAAAGAAAGTCCACAACAGGCGAGGTAGGCATCGATCTGTGGGTTTGAATGTAGAAGTGCCAGGAAGAATTTGAAAAATCACCTCTTGTATCAGCTGACTGCTGCCTGAAATTCTGCGCTTAGGGTTTTGGTCTTTTGATGTAAAAGCTTTTTTTTTTTTTTTCCAATTATAATGTAAGTGGCAGATACGCAGTTAAATTGCACCATTATCCTATAAACTTTAGGATATTCAGCTATGCTTATCTGGCAGGAAGAGAAAACAGGGAGAATAAAGTAGAAGAAAATAAGTCAGTGCATAAGTCATGGCATGAATGTGTGCCCAGAGTGAGCATGAGGAGGCCACGGGAATCCACTGTATTGATATTTTGCATCATATGCTATTTTTTTTTTTAATGAGAAGATTAATCTCTTCACATGGTATGACATGAACAGTGCCAGGCTTAACAATTACTAGATTCTTAAATTTGATTCAAATGCTCTCTTTTTTTCAAGCGGATGTGAGAATTTTCCAAACTTTGGAGCTGTATCTTTCATCTGATTCCATCAATTTCTCTTCTGCTTCTCACTCTATTGTGTTAAACAATGGTTTGGGGCACCTTGGGGAAGACAGATCAGAGCCACAGTGGAAGGTCCATCCAATTGTTCCTCTCAGCAGCCAGCCAGTTATCTTGTCAAGGAGAGTTATTCATCCTGCTTTCCAGGGTTATCGCCTCAAAACTCAGCTTCCTGCTTTTGCAGAACAATATATCCTCTTTTTATTATTACCCTAATTAATGCTTCTCACACAGCTTCACAAAATATTAGCACTCAGTGAAAATTAACCACATCAACTGACTGCACTAGTTGAGGAAGAAATATTGCTGCCTCTGTGCAATGGCACTGCTGGCAAAATTGACTCCAGTCTACATTTGAGTGAGAGAATCTCAGGAAGACATTTCAGGGGTATTAAACCTTTTCATTTTCCTTGGCATACTGGGTAGTTGAACAAAGTTAAGCCATCCTATAATGCAGGTTGCTTTGATTCTATTCTGTTGGGGACCGGTCTCTGGCATTTATAGGGTTTTTTTTTTTTAAATAAAAAATTTGACTATTTCTCATACAAACTAATGTTGTTTCCAGTGAAAATATTTATATATGTAAATTATCTAAGAAATATTAATCTGTTGGCATACTTAGATTATATGAACAACAATTAGCTCCAGGAATGAAATTAAGTCAGTTCTGCACTACATACTGACAAACTGAAAGGAGCTACAGTGGGCAATTTATGGTGTTGTCAGGTTATGATTATGGTACTCCAAAGAAAGAAATCCATGTAAAATAATTGCGAAAGGAGACCTAGCAATAGCATGTGTTACTAAGGTTTTTATGCTAAAGGTGCAAAGTTTCAAAGGGCTCAATGCTGTCTGGATATCAGGAAGCCTGGGGATTTTCTATCTGGATCTGTGACTTATGGGCTAGGGGTGGGGCTGAAGCTCAGTAAGACATTTAACCATGACTTGGTGAGTCACGTGTGTATGGGAGCTGGTCTTTATATAGTAATACTCCTCAAACCCTGGCTCTCCAAAAGTAGAAATAGAGAACACTAAGCCATTCGGGTCATCTACCTATTTCGTTTTTCCACTTCACTTGGTTTCAGAAAGCACTGAAGTACATTTCATAAATTCGTATAAGATAACCTTAAACAAAAATTAACTATAGTGATACATCTTCTAATTCCAAGAGTCAATGAGATCTTTCCGAGAAACCTTAACCTTATTTGTCCAAAAAAGTATTTATAGAAACCGTATTTCACATTGGAATACATCTATGTAATAACTTTCATCATGGCAGTCATACTTTGTCTTGCTTCCCGTGTGAGTGTCTGTGGGCGAGGTGTGCCCGGGTCCCACCCAGGTCTCCCCAACTAAGAATCTGGGGGACAGAGGGGCAGGCATGTGCTTACTGGAAATACTATATATGTTGAACAAAATCCTCTAGATGATTCTGTCATGCCCTCATGGTGAAAATCAATGTAACAATATTAGTTCTGCATTTTTGAAAGGAAAAATCACACTTTTAAGAGGTGATCCTGCAAATTGCTACTGAGGATATCAAATAAGAAGATTACCTACCCCAAATCCAGAGCCTAGTTCAAATTCCACGTCCCCATGTGTCCCTCAAACTAGAATTAATCTCTCTTTCTGTATTCCCCAAACACTCCATACTTTTCTTTTGATACGTACTGTAATTTTTCTTGTATTATATTTATTTTATCTCCATCTGTTCTCTCAGCTAGTACGTGGACTGATGCATGTTTGCAGCAGGGGAGATAAAGGTGGAGAAGCTATAATTTTTTTCCTTATCTTTCTAATCTTTATATTGCTTTGGCTGGTCAATAGTATATATTCAATAAATGTGATTGGATTGGATTAAATATGAAATATTAAGTGGTATTAAAATTATGATCAAGTTCAAAATTATTGAATTGTTATATTATCCTCTCTATTAAAAGGTGTCATAGCACTTAAGATCAATGGTGTTTTAAAATTTTGAACTTAAACTCTGAACCAGCTAAAATCATAACAGGAGGGATTTTTAAACAATATAATTCTTCAAAAAGCAGTAAAATAGGCTTAATTCACAAGACTCATCATAACTGAGTCACATCCTTTAGGTAATCATTTGCTGATTTTCTAACCAAATCCTAGTACTGAAACACTAACAAACTCTGGATCTGACAGAATAGTGGAAAATACAGAAAAGCTCCCATTTTTTATCTCATTGCATGTAAAGTCATTCTTAAAAGGAATCACATCAAATTCTGTTTTAATTAAAAATAGCCAATAAGAAAATTCTAATTAGGTAAAAAAATAAACAAGCAATTATAAAACAAATCAGCAAGGCAAATGAGTTTTAAAGATGTGAGTCATCAAGGTTAAAATAATATTAGGACAATTTATAAAAACTTGAACAGCCTTTGATATAGTTTTGTCTGTGTCCCTTAAAGTTTCAGGATCTTTTATTGTTGTTTAGAGATCAAGGACGTCTGAATAGTAGGACTTGGACAAGCTGCCTAAGGAAATATTTATTATGATTTTAATTCCTTTATTAAAGACCCCCTCTTTCCTTCCAGCCTGAGGTCTGGCGTAGACAGGATACGAAAGCTTAGCGGTGGTGGTGGGCACAGAAACTCCACGGGGACTCAGACTAGAATAGCCAGATGGAGAGTTCCCTGGCAGTCCATGGTTGGGACTCCACGCTTTCACTGCCGAGGGCGAGGGTTCAGTTCCTGGTCGGGGAAGTGAGATCCCCCCAAAATAGAATAGCCAGATGACAGCAGACAGGGTAGAGAAAAATGAATGCCAGTTTCCTCTTGTGAGTGCACAGTGGGTGCCTTGGTTGGGGCCCTTGGCCCCATAACTCTCATGAATTACACAATCTGATCTTCTGCACAGAAGTTTTCAGAGGCACAGTTGAGTGTGCTAAAATGGCATCCCAGGATGTTTCTGTGCACCCACAAGCCCAGCTTATTTCCAGATGTATTTGGGAAAAATCAAAAACAGGCTTCCTTGGTACTAGAGAGATATAGTAAAAATGCAAATGACCATTTTGTATCCATTTATATATTTCTTTGGGAATATTCATTCAAGTCAGGCTCCTGAGGACCCATGTTTACAGCGTATGAGTTCTCTACTCATAGCTCGTGGGCACACCATGTCTAGCTCAGAGGCAGTCAGATTTGTTTCCTCCTGGGACTTTAGAATTGGAGTCTGCAGCTGGGCACTTGAACTAAGAAGTGATGGAAAGCTACACTGAGGAGGCCTTTTTTTGGGGCTCTATATACAAATAAATCAGAGAATGCCAGTCTACAGAGAAAAGCCAAAGAATGAAGCAGATTCATAAAAAGAGGTAGAGAAAAAGCAGTGATGACCTGCTTAGTTCCAGAGGTGACAGCTCACTCAGTTTCTGAGAGGTGTCCTGCTTATGAGGAAATCCAGTCACATTTCCTGCCATTGCCATGTGAGATGCCTCTCCCACTCCAACGTTATACTAAATTTTCCTTTTCCTTAAGTTAATATCAGTGGGTTTCTATTGCTTATAACCCGAAGACTCCTGACAAAGACAAGATTATTCCATTAGGATGTGTTCCCTTAAGCCTCAATTAGGTTTACATTGGAAATGAACAGCATTCTGCTGTCAATTTGTCAGCATTAATTATACGTTATGGCCCAAGCACTGTTCAGAGCCTAATTGCATATAGCTTGTGACAGCGACTCTTGGAGCTGCTGCATGTTGGTTAGTTAGAAGTTCCAGCTATATTCCCTGGAGAATATAGCGTGTCCTTTCTGTAATGGAAATATTGTCTCTCATGCATGTCATTTTTTGCATTAATAACAAAATGCAACACAAAAGCTCCAGGCAATAGCCAGGTCATGCAACTTGAGGCCTGGGATGCAGCTTATCTCACAGACCTAGGCATAGAGGCGGGGTGCCAACTCTCCAAACATGGATAGGCGATGCAGATTTGAGTATTTCCTGCAGCTATTCATATAGAGGAGGTGTTTTGCTTCAACTTACCATTTGTTCATGTACTTGTCTTCTGGAGAAACTAAAAAATAATATGAAATTATCTAGTTCCGCTGTAAGACAGCATCTGGCTTACCCAGAAAACAGTTGTAGTTTCTCTTGTGAATACAGGGAATTCCTCATTGTCCAACCTGAGGTGAAGGGCATGTAGGGTTATAGCCTAAGTCATATTTGTAAACTTACCATCATCTCTAAAATAGCTTCATATTTAACTTTTAAATCAATTTGTAGGTGAAACTCTCAGACTATACCATTCATCATCTAAATTTGAATACTTTTGAGAGTAAAATGGGATGCTGTTAATAATAAAGCTAGGACACCAAGCATAAATTGGGGCTGCCACAGGCAAACTGTATGATACAGTCACCCTACACTTGGCCTTCGTATTCAAGTTTCTGAGTGACTTAATTTTAACATAGTCATGTTGGTAGCAATGATAAAAATCATCTAGCTAACATTATTACATTAGACATAGTGCTGTTTGTTTTATTTATCTTTATTTTCACAGTGGTATGTTTGTTTTTGTTTTGTTTTGTTTTGTGGCATGGGTTTTGAACACATCGAATTTTAGCTGCCATTTTGGAGACTTGCCCGCACTCCCACCACTGGTCACTATCTGTATAAACGGAGGCATCTCTGGGGCATCCGTCGCTTCACCTTTAAGATTAAGTGGATTATATTCCAGAAACCTAAAGTTCCTTTCAGCTCTTAACAGTCTATAATACACTTTTTTTCTTTGTTTTTAAATTTTTGGCCGCACCATGCAACTTGTGGAATCTTAGTTCCCCGACCAGGGATCGAACCTGGGCCCTCGGCAGTGAAATCGCGGAGCCCTGACCACTGGACTGCCAGGGAATTCACACTTAACAGTCTATAATCAGTGATATATACATCTAAGAATTCTACTTTTTTGGAGACATTTTGATTATTTTGATTCAGGTCACTCCTTAATACAAAATAGAAACTATGTATGTCCATGGATAATATTATAAATATGTTTTATACACATATAGTTAATATGAAAGTAATTTTTTTTTTTTTTGGCTGCATCGGGTCCTAGTTGTGGGATCTCTGTTGAGGCATGTGGGATCTTCCGTTGCAGCGTGTGGGCTCTTCGTTGCGGCATGCCAGCTCCAGGGTGCATGGGCTCTGTAGTTGGGGCCCCCGGGCTTAGTTGCCCTGAGGCATGTGGGATCTGAGTTCCCCGACCAGGAATCAACCCCGTGGCCCCTGCATTGGAAGGTGGATTCTTTACCACTGGAGCACCAGGGAAGTCCCTGAAAGTAATCTTAATGATGCATTTATGAAGTTGCACTGACAGCATGGTGTAGCATCAAGCCCCTGGACTAGAATCTAACCACTTATTTCCTCTGTGAAAGGTACTTAGCCATCTGGATCCTGAATACCTTCAACTATAAAATGGGAAGAAGAATAGCTACTTTTTGGTGATACTATGAGGATCAAATGATGTGTAGTACGTTAAAGTATCCTCTGTATACCAGGTAAATAGATGTATACAATCCGTAAATGCAGTCCTTGTTCCTATTAGAATGTTAGTGTTATTATTGAATATCTGTATCATTAATGTGGACTGCTAATGGACATTTCTACTCTCAATATTGGCTTTTACTGTTAGAGGCATATTTACATTAGGTAAAAGTACATCCATAATTATATACTTTATTAGAGTCAAACATTCCTGGGCCAAAATACCTTCTCTCACCTTCTGAATATATGACCTTGGAAAGGTTACTTAGGCTCACAGAGTCTCTATATTCTATCTGCAAATGATGAATGAGTAATGTATATAAGTCACATGGCACAAGGCCTAGTTTATGTGAACTATCATTACTATTATTATAGTTAAGATAGTATTGGAGAATAGAAGTCAAGGTCTCCATTTAAGGTGGGGAACAGAGATGTTTCCATAAGAGGAACTTTATATAGTGCGTGTAGACTACGGAAGTGTTTAAAAGTGAAGAATGGCAGTTGAGACAACAAACCCACAGACACTTCGTCAGCACTGTTGTTCCCACTAGGCAGATCTCATTCATGGTCATCGTTGAGCCATCTATCATGGACTGGCCACAATGCTGTGACTCCTAAGAATTCAGATTTACAGTAGGGTTGCAGATATGTTTTCCTATACAGGGCTTCTGCCAGTGAAATCAAAGGCTTGGATTGATGAACTCTGCAAACAGTGTTAAGTTGCTCTTAATCATTTTATTGATGAGGCAGAACAGTCTGATGAGTAATAAACCAATTTTGCCTGAGCCCTACCTGCTCCTCTTGTAAACACTATTTGGAGGAACCCACTCCTATAATTTGTTGATAAGAAATCAAGTATGGAGTGTTGACGATCGCATTTAGAGAATTATATCTGTGATATTAATGAGGACAGGCAACATGGATGATGATGATGATTTACCTAACATGCATCAGAAACAGACTTGACAACTTGATTTTACCCTCATTGTCTCAATTAATTCTAATTAAATAAATGCATGACTTAGACAAGGGTCAAAAGTTATCATTGCTTAGTAAAGATTCTGAATTTTCTGGTGCCAAGAAACATTTGCCTCAGGTTATTTTCAGCTGAGTCTACAGCTTGCTGTACAATTATTTTTGAGGAGAAGGATCTAGATTTAGGAGATTTTTGGCCAACTTCTGGTTCTCGATTTATGGATTTGGCCGTTTCTTAAGGTCCTTGGGTCTATCCCAGCTCTCCTCCTGCCTGAGGTGGAAACTATGGGAACCACGTGGATGTGAAAACCCCAACCTGCCTTCATTCCCCAGGACCTGGAGCTCTGTCAGGATCTGATTGCCCTGTGGACAGCCCAAACCTCAATTCCTACTCTCCACTCTGGGTTTCAATTTCTTTTCTGTTCCTGTATACAGTGATTTCCAATTCCATCTTCCAATTTTAGCTTTGGTGTAATTATATTTGATATATTTTATCCAACATTTATAAGTGTTTGGAATAAGACCAAGGACCCATCTGCTTAGTTTCCAGATTTTGGTATAAAGAGGATTTGACTTCTCCTGATTTTCAGATCTCCCAGAATGCCATGTCTAATGTTTGTCATGAACAGAATTGGCGTGAGGAAACTAGAGCCAGGATCTAAAATCTCAGAGTCCATCACAGTATGGCAGGTTATTTGAGAAAACAAAAGAAAACAGTCTCCTAAAATATCTAATATCTGGAATAAAAGGCACAAACCTTAAACTCTGATGGCAGTGAGACTGCAAATTTTAAACTTTGAGGAGTAACTGGGATTATTTGTTTTACCAGGAATAAGCACAATAGGTCAGGTAGTATTTGAGGAAAGTTCAAGGCGAAACTTGTAGAGTGTTGACTTTTGAGTAGGACTGTGGTCACCCCAAGAAGTCATACCGACATCAGCGCAACCTTCCTGGACCCTGGAGCACAGTCAAGGTGGAGATGTATGTTCCCCCTTGCCATGTCAGGTTTCCTATCAGTAAGTCACACTGTTCTTAACTTCTTAGGTTCTACAGACTTTAAGCAAGCTTTTTATCTGATTACCTTAATTATAGTGCTTGGTACCTCAATTGTGTCTTCCAACAAAACATAAATTGGTGTAAAAGCATTTTGTGTCCTTAAACACAAACACTCACATTCGTACAGGGTTTTCCCATTCCCGTTTTCCTGCAGGTTCCGGTTGGCTGGTTCTCTGAGGCTTGGTGACAGTGCTGGGCAGTCTGAGTAGGGCTGTGCTCTGGCAGGGACTGATGGGGTCCTGGAGCAGCAAGATACACACAGAGTAGCAATATTCTTTTCTTTTTGGTGTTCAAAAAGCGTCAGATTGCATTGTGAATAAACACATATTGGAAGGTTATTAAAGGAGGTGAGCACCGCTTTGCCCCAACCATGTAAGTTCACAGGCTCCCCAGAGGAAAGCTGGCTGAAGATTGTTTCCGGATGCTGAGACTTCCGGCCTCATAGTCAGGCCTTTCTCTGTCCTGCTGCCTCTAACAGCACTGAGAGAAGGGACTGGGGTAGACCAAGGTGAGATTTTCATACACTTCCACTGTCCCCTACCCACTAGTTCTCAGCACTACCTTATCAAAAAGGGAAGTTAGGAGACAACCCAAGTGTTCATTGACAGATGAATGGTTAAACAGAATACGGTAAATCCATGCAATGGAATATAACTCAGCCACGAAAAGGAATAAATTGTGACACATGCTAAAAAAGGGATGAACCTTAAAACATTATGTTACGTGAAATAAGCCAGACACAAAAGGACAAATATTGTACAGTTTCACTAACATGAAATTCCTAGAGTAGGCAAATACATAGACATGGAAAGTAGACTAGAGGTTACCAGGGTTTAGGGGAAGAAGAGAATAAGGAGTTGTTGTTCAGCGGGTACAGAGGTTCTGTTTGGAGTATGAAGAACTTTTGGAGATGGCTGGTGGTGATAATCGCACAATATCATGCAAGTAATTAGTGTCCCTGATCTGTACACATAAAAATGGTTAACACAGGGGCTTCCCTGGTGGCACAGTGGTTGAGAGTCCGCCTGCCAATGCAGGGGACACGGGTTCGTGCCCTGGTCCGGGAAGATCCCACATGCCGCGGAGCGGCTAGGCCCGTGAGCCATGGCCGCTGAGCCTGCGCTTCCGGAGCCTGTGCTCCACAACGGGAGAGGCCACAACAGTGAGAGGCCCGCGTACCGCAAAAAAAAAAAACCAACAAAACAAGGTTAACACAGCAAATGTTATATACATTTTAACACATATACAGACAGAGGTAAGTTAAGGGGACCATCACTTCGGGAAAGATGTAGAAGGCATATTTTTCTCTATTTCTCTAAGTACAGCTGTATGTAGTTATATAAGCTATAAGGACAAGATATATAAACCATAAGCCTCTGAATGGTAGAGAGAAAAAGGCAACCTCCTAGGGGTCTTGAGATCCAAGGAATGATACTGTTGTGAGTTCTGTGGGTTTTCTTTTTGCCTCATGTATCCCAGACTGGGTGCGGGAGAACTCAGCAGCTTGGGAACACCAACAGTTGCTGCCAAAAAAAAAAAAAAAAAAAAATCCCAAAGAAAAGCCAACTTGTCATTGAAGATGCTAGTGCCAAATTTAACGTGGGGGTAGGGTGGGGTTGGAGCTGACAAAGGGGTGACTCTGCGCCTGCACCTAAAGATACCGTACGCTTACACATATAGATGGAATCTAAAGGAAAGGTCATGAAGAACCTAGGGGCAGGATGGGGATAAAAACGCAGACGTACTAGAGAATGGACTTGGGGACACGGGGAGGGGGAAGGGTAAGCTGGGACGAAGTGAGAGAGTGGCATGGACGTATATACACTACCAAATGCAAAATAGATAGCTAGTGGGAAGCAGCCACGTAGCACAGGGAGATCAGCTCCGTGCTTTGTGACCACCTAGAGGGGTGGCATAGGGAGGGTGGGAGGGAGACGCAAGAGGGAGGGGATATGGGGATGTATGTATACGTATAGCTGATTCACTTTGCTATAAAGCAGAAACTAACACACCATTGTAAAGCCATTATACTCCAATAAAGATGTTAAAATAATAATAATAATAAAAGAATAGTGCCTGGGATTGTTATGGCTACAAAACCTGCTGGAAGTTTGTCAAAGACAACATCAACTCCCCTAAACTCCTCCCTCGCTGAGACGGTACAAAGCCTCTGCTTTAATCTGAATGTATTCAAAATGTTACCTCTTCACTCACTTCTAATTTGCCCAGAAAATTTTCAAAGACTGGTTTGTTACCATATGCAGTGAGGGACTCCTTGATTATTGCAGCTCAATTCAATGCCTGTAGAGACCTAGCAACCCATGTAATTATATCCAAAGTAAAAATGGTTACTGGGGAGAATTTATACCCAGAACTATCAGTAGGCCAGTACTTTTAAACAAAGCCTCAGGAATTTCTAAAATTCAAACTATCATCCTTGATGAAGTTTTGCCAACTTTGGATCCTGTGAGAACAAAGTTCAACACAAAAGGGGACTCCAGATCCCACCTCTGCTTCTCTGTGAACAGTAGGGTACAGAGTGAGCTCAAGTTGAACCTCATTTGTCTCCCTCATTGTCTTTGTTGCACTGGACAGATCACTGAACTCTGTGCTTTCGTTTTCTCATCTGTAAAATGGGAATGTTAATAAAGATTCTTTTAAAGAGTAAAAGTCAAGTTAGTTGCTTATAGCTCCCATTATAAAAAAAAAAAACCTTGTAAACTCTTAGAAAGCAGGAACTGTCTTCATCTTTAGAATATTCCAGAAAAACCTTCTCTGCTGCCTTGTAGACACTCAAGGAAGACTTCACGGACCAAAGCAGTGTTCTGTATGAACACTTAAGCACCAGCACTAAGTACTCTCTGAGCTATTGAGTACCTGGAACTCCTCATCTTCTCATCCCTGGGAGCTGGAGATCCACACTGCCTAGTCACAGGTCCTATTTTTGACAGCAGTCTAGCCACTCTCTCATCCTAGGCTGGAATATCCCAGTGGCAGGGCCAGTGGGCACAGTTCTTCATTAAAGGCTCTGAAAAGCAATTACATCATTCCTTATTTTTATATCTCCCTGGGAGGATATGAGGATTATCTTGGCTTCCTCAAATCTAATTAAACCATGAAACCACCTTATAGAATGGACTGTTTATCCTTACCTTGCAAATTATGAAACCTTAGGGGTTAAGTGATTATGTTAAGCTTACTAATTTAAGCATGGGGAAGTATAAACAGAATTCAACACTTACTCCACGTTTTATCCACTGGGTTCTACTCTCCTGGTGCTGAAGAAGAAGAATCTAGCGCTCACATCCTTTATGCTTGTTTTTTCCTTCCCATAGTTATCTGAGGGACTTTAATTCCCTAAATCACAAGGTGGTAGGTAGAATTTAGAGTAGTGTAAGAAACCTGTAAGCTAAGAGATCACTTTTTGAGGGGGGTCTAGATATTTAATTAAGGAAGTCTCTAGATAAGGACAGATAACAGAATTTCCTTAATCTATACACCAGTTTCAATTAGGCAGTGGTTAGTTAAAATGCATTTATAGGACAACCTAAGTCAAGAGTTAATGAAATTTGTCATTTATTTTGCCTGCTATAAAAGGAGAACCATACAACTTCATTCTTGGGTATCTTCTCTTGGTTATTTACATGAATTATTTATCTTATGTCTGGAAATTTAATACATGTCATAGTGCTGCAAATTACACAATCCATCTCAGGTTTTGTAGTTTGCTGTCTAAATGGGTAATCAGTCTGAGCTATTAGTTTTATTTATTCAACCCGGTTCAGGAAGTAGAAATTTGACCCCATTTTACACTGTGCTGAAAACATAGATATGGTTAGTCCAAGATGTTAGATGTGGTGAAGGTAAAAAGAAAACCAGTTGAAGTGAAAGGTGAATTGATAAATGCTGTGCTGATTCTGCATGGCAGGGTCGTGGGAGGAGATTAATCTACTGCCCCTGCTAAGGCAGAGACCAGAACACACTGGCTAGTAGGTAAAGCACTGAATTAAAATACGGCTTCATTCGTCATTCTGAATCAGTGAAACAAACTTTGGCAATTTTAAGAAACGAACTCTCAGAGGTACAAAACCGATCCGCTTCCTCTTATCTGATAATTAAAAAAAATAATGTTGGTTTCTATCCCAGGATCCTTGAACAAAGTGTATTGGAATGTTATACTAGCTTAGTTACTACATCCAGTGACAGACTGCCATGAAAAACAGATAGTGAAATCCTTTCTGAGTTGGTTTTTGTATGACTGCCTTTCATTTGAAGGGAAAAATGCAGAATAAAGGATGGGAAGGTTTAGACCCCGTGACTATGCATCCGAGCTCAGGGAGGAAGAGGAAGGAGAATGGGTCACACACACAAAAAAACAATTTAAAAACTTCAGGACACACTCAGGTGTTCACATCTCCCCGCAGCCCCTCACCCCTGCCACTGCCTCATATGAGGACATGCTTTTTACTCAACTTTTGAAAACAGTCTGCAATTTTAAGCTTTCCAAACTGCTAAATAATTAACTTTTATTAAACAGAACATTATGTAGAATCCCATGAACTTGACCACTAGGTAGTATTGCAGACAGAGAGAGGATGGAGGACCACGTTAGCTTTAAGGCTGTTTTGTTTTTTTTTTTTTGGGCCCAGCCACTCCGGGGCATGTGGGATCCTCCCGGACCGGGGCGCGAACCCGTGTCCCCTGCATCGGCAGGCGGACTCTCAACCACTGTGCCACCAGGGAAGCCCTTAAGGCTGTTTTTATCTCAGTGTTCATAAATGTCCTTTGTCAGGCAACAAGGCCTTTGTGTGCTCTGCTTCACTCTGCCTAGAACATTCTCTTTCCTCGTCCTCCCTGCGCTCTTCCTAGTTAACTCATATTCAACCTTCAAATTTCAGTGTACAATCCTTTTCTAGGGAAGCTCTGTAATTCTCCAGACTATCTCAGATTCCTTTGTCTCATACACTTTTCACAAGACCTTCTTTCACAGCAGTAAAATTTATATTTATCATGAAATTATTTTATTGATATCTGTCTCCTCTAAGGCAAAGTAAGCTCTATGAGGTCAGGGGCCATGCTTGCTATTTCTCATCATTTTGCCTCTAGGTTTTAGCACAGTGCTTAGAGCATAGCAAGAACTTGATTAATGTTTTGAATAAATGACCGAAAAGCAAGAGCAATTTTGCTTTTGGATTAAGTAAGAAAAGGAACTCAAAACACAACTTCTGTGCCTTTCAAAACCACTATGGGTTTTGAAGTTCTTGTGACCAGTATGAAGGGACAAGTTCTCCATAGAACGCTGGCTCAGGGATGACTGTGAACTTCACAATAAAAGTGTCTGGCTAATTTGGAAATAACTATGAAAGATGTTTGGATGGTTGATTCATTATCATGTGACAAATAAATAACTGGCTTTAAAATTAACAATGATTTTTTTTATCATTTGGTTGGAAGAAGTAAAGAAGAGAAAATTGAGATGGACCTACTGGGCATCTTGGCTAATTATAGTCACATCATTGCTGCTTTTTTCCACCACTGTAACATCTGCTGACCTTCCGTGACATATTGTATTGCTCTAGTACAACAAGAGAAATCAGCAAGTCTACCATCTTAGGGAGATTAGAAAATAGGACTTCCTTTTGTTCCATGACCCCAACCCCCCCTTGTGGCCTTTAGTTCCTCTTTCCTTTGTCAGGGAAGGTATTACCTTTGGGTTTCCTCTTCAAAACTGCGAAGGAAATTCAAGATTTAGTTCGTTTTCAGCTTGCTGCTTGGCTTAGTGACAAAACTCAGCTATTGTTTTATTTATGTTTTTATTATTTTTTTTCAGCTATTGTTTTAAAGATCAATATAAAGTTGAGAGTAAAAATTGAGATCTGAGTGAGAAGCTCTTTGTGTTTCCTTTTCATCTCATCTTCAGTTAATTTAATACATGTTTGTTGCAAAGCTATGATACAGAATGCACTATGATTTGTGTTAGCTGACTAAAAAAAAGATTCACAGTCCAATGGGAGAAGCAGAGTTGTAGCTAGCAATATAAGACAGATAGTGATAAGTATTAGAATAAGAGTACAAAGAAAGTTCTATGGGAATATAAGGGAGGACAGATTAATTTCAATTTAGGGATTTTTGGAAGACTTTGTGAAGAATTTGGACCTTGAAGATGGATCTTTAATGATGGGGAAGATTTCATTGATCTTAAAGAGAAAAAAGAGGGTCTTTTAGGCAGAAGGACACAAGGGGAACCTAGACAAGAAGGTAGGAGAGCACAGGGAATGCTTTAGAAATATATGATAATACTGTGGGGCTAGAGTTCCCAATGTTTGGTGATATAATGAGTAGTAAGATTGTAAATGCAGAGTGAATCTATAGAGTAGGCTTTGAATGTTATACAAGACAGTTGCAACTTTATAGATAGTGTCTGTTCTGGAAAGGTTACCTTTATCAGAGTTTTAGTTTAGAATGGTTTAAGATAGCTGGAATTCTGTTCTGATGAGGTAGTGAGAAATAAGGAGGCAGGTCAGCCCAATTTCTTTTGTCTTGTGTTAGTCTCTAGGGGATTTTGGCTCTAATTTATCTGAGATGGGTACATGGGCTTTGTTGGGGGGAAGGGGGCATGGGTAAATGATACTCAGGTTGCATCCAAATGTATTATCTGCAAAAGAGGCTGGCTGCCCTGTGTCCTGGTTGGTAATGACTCTGGATCCTCCAGCCTCAAGGAGGGCGATGGAGGAGGAACAATGCCTCTTTCCACTGTCTTGCTGGCCTGCATGGCTTCTTTTTCAAGACTCAAAGCATGACTCAGCGTCGTCCATTGATTTTGAAGTTCATTTCAGCTTTGTAGATTTTGTTATTGGCATTTCCTCCCATAGTCCGACAATAGGATGTGTGACAGTTTTTGTTTTCATTTCATTTTTTTCCCCCCAGTGTCCTATATATATTAAAGTTGAGAAAGGCTAAAGCCTTAGGCTGCTATCCAGAAGTCATGTCAGACTGGAAATGAGCGCATGATATTTTGAAGTTCTTTTTGGTGATTTCATGGTTCAACAATAAGAGAAATAATAAGAAAATCTTGATATATTTCTTGTCTGTGATTATTTTCAAAAATCTGACAAGACCAAAGTGGAGTTGGAAGATCATGTGGGCCACTATTGTAGTATCCAGGGGGGAGGGATCAGGGAGCGAACTCAGGTCATTGTAGTAGAAATGGAGAAGAGAGGATGGACATGAGATTTGTCAAAGGGGTAGAATATGTAGAGGTTATTGTTGATTGGATGTAAGAGCTGAGAAAAAGGGCAAATTTGCAATATTACCCAGGTTTCTGGCTTCAGTGACTGAGCAGATAGGTGAAAGTGCCACTCAAAAGAATGGGGAATGTGAGAGAAAATAAAGACTTTTATGAGACCAGTCATGAGCTCATTGTGGATATGCTGAGGTTGACATGCCTGTGAAGTTTTTCAGTGCGTATACAAGCAGTGGGACGAAAACACATGGGATTAGAGCTTAGAAGATATATCTGGCCTAGATTTGATGGTCAGTAGTCTATTGCAGTTTATACCAAGGAACTGAATGGATTTCCCAAGGGTTATGAAAATAAGAAAGCCAAGGGCAGAAGCTTTAAGACCATAGAAGGAAAGACCAGGACAGCTCCCGTTTAGGAAAATTTAAAATGTTCAAAAGGCTAAAAGAAGGAACAGGGTTCCTACCTCAAGAACTGGACATTTCTGGGGAGAAAGAGCATCCAGATTTGAAAAAAGAAACATGCAGACATTTTAAGCAATGAAAGATATTGTCATTAAAATAAAAATCAACAGATAGATTAAAGAATAGACTAGATGCAGATGAAGAGAAAATTAGTGAATTGTCAAATATGCCTGATGAAACCACACAGAATGCAGAACTGAGAAATAAAGAGATGGGAAATACAGAAAAAGAAATGAAGAGACATAGAAAACGAAATGAGAAGCTTCAAGAAAATGAAATGAGAAGCTTCAATTAAGAGCTAATAGAAGTTCTGGAAGGAGGAGTTTAAGAGCATTATGGAGAAGCACTATTAAGAAGAATTATTAAAGGTGTTTTAAAGTTAAACAAAAAAGAAGCCTGAGTTTGAAAAGGCACACAAGCTCAGTTAAGATCAATGCAAAAAATCTGCATCTAGAAACATTATATTAAAATTACAGGACATCAAAGGTAAAGAGGAAAAAATATAAAGCTACAAGAGGCAAGACAGATTATGTGTAAAGGAACAAATCAAATCGACAGTTGTAGGATCACTGTGATCGTAGATAACAGAAGACAATGAGATATTTTCAAAATGCTTGGGGCAATTACATTGTATAACCACTTAAATGTCATTCAAGAAAAGGCACATATTTTTATTCATTTCTAAGGAACATTACCACCTACCAACTCTTCTAGCAGGAACTTCTAAGGGATGATACACTTTAACTGAAAAGAGCTGAACCCAGAAGGAAGGAGTAGGAAACTCACATGCAGAAAATTGACTATGTCTGAGTTGGCATTGCAGACCCATGGGTAAAAGATACTTGACTCAATAAATGGGGCTGAGGCATTCCATTCTCCTCAAGGGAAAAACAAAATAAAATTGGGTCCCTGCTTCACTCTGTATACAAAAATCAGTTCTCAGTGGAGTAATTTGGAAGGCAAAATTATTATAGAAAAAATATAGGAAAATATCTTTATGGCCTCAGGGTAAGGAAAAATGATTAAACCACAGAGAAAAGGCGTTAATAAATTTGACTATGTTAAAAATTAAAAACAAATCTGCCCCCACCCCAGTAAGATTGGTATGTAGAACAATTTTCAGAAAATTCAAGTGGCTAGAAACTTATAAGAAAGAGGCTTAACTGTACTAGTAATTGGAGAAATGCAGATTAAATCCCAGTGGGATTAGCAGACTGTCAAAAATGTAAATTGACAATATTAAAAGTTGTAGAAGATTTGGCATATAGAAATGTAGACAACTAATGTCCATTTGCATTAATAAATGAATATTGACAGTATTCACTAAATCAGGACAAAAATTGTGGTGTATTTATACAGTGGAACATCATATAGGAGTGAAAATGAGTGAACATAAACTGTGTATGTGCACAGATAATTCTCACATATAATGCTGAATGAATAAAGCAAGTTGCAGAAGAATACATGCTCTATGGCACCGTTTACACGAAGCTAAAAAACTCAAAACCATATTGCATGTGGTTAAGGAGACACACATGATAAAATTATGGAGATGCATGGGAATGGTATAGTTCAAATTCAGGAGGGAGAGTTATGTGGTTAAGGAGACACACATGATAAAATTATGGAGATGCATGGGAATGGTATAGTTCAAATTCAGGAGGGAGAGTTATGTGTTCACAGGGGTTTCACCTGTGTTGTAAATACGTTATTTATCAGGTTGTGAGGTAGGTACCTGGTCATTTGTTGTTTTGTTCTGTTTGGCTTTTTATGCCTTAAATTTTGCATAATGCTTTTCTAAAATGAAGCGTAAATCAGAGGTGAGGAATTGGAGATGGCAAGTGAAGACCATTCTTTCTACTTTTTTTTTTTTTTTACTGGGAAGGAAAGAAGAAAAGAGATTGTATTCTATTTCTTGACACCAAGTGATTTGGAAGAATTCAAAAGTTTATGCTATTTTGTAGATAAACTGACATGTGAAACTGCAGAATTCTGAGCTCAAATTCAATATATTCAAATTTGTGAGGTAATTTTTATTATTTGGACCACACCATGGTCTAATCATGCAAAACTTGGAATTATGTTGAATTAAATCATTAGAAAGCAAAAAGCTCAAAATGATTTTTTTCATTGTATTATTATTCTCTAATTAATGTAACTTTTTGAGAAGAACCAATAGTATACATATAGAAAAATGATCAAAATTGAAAATACTAAATCATTAAAAATATGTATAAAGATCATTCTTTCAAAGAAGCTGAAATTTGATATGAAGTTCTCTTAAAACCTGTGCTCTAAGTGTAGATGGTTTGTGGTCAAATTTCTTTGTTTATGGTTTCAATTCCAGACGCTAAACTAGGTATCTTTACATATTTTGTTTCATTTATTCATCGTAAAACTTTCAAAAATGAAAGAACTCACCAACAACATCCATATCTCTTTAATGAGATGGGATAGGTATTTTTAAATGTGTGTTAAAAATTATGTGCTTTAGTTGTCTCCTCTTTAGAACTAAATCAGACATTTTCTGAGTAGGGTACAGCATGTTCAGTACTAAAGGAAAACCCCTGCTTGGAACAAAGGTGTTACTGAATAGCTCTGCCAGAGACCTTTATTTCAAAGGCAGAATTTTATTTCACAGGAAATGTGAATATGACATGTGAATATTACTAGTAATTAGCTTTTAAAATAGCAGGAACTTCATTTTCTTCATTTATGCTTGGAAGCTAGACGTGGAATTTGTGGGGTGTTTTTGTGGCTTGTGTGAAATTGTTAGAAACATGCCATATTGTAGCTAAGAAACATACCAAACTTGGTCTTCACCTGAGACAGCCCCTGCAGCATGGTCTTGAGGAGGCAGTAAACCTGGAAGATGAGCAACCGCTGTTCTCAGCAGGTGCTGTCCCAGTCTGGGCCCCCAGCCCCACCCCCTTACACATTCATTCTTGTCTCCAGTGGAAAATTTAAAAGAATTAGTAATCATAACAGCATTCACTAACTGTTCAATCTTGCTGTCCCCATTTAGAGATGGTAAAACTGAGGCACAGAGAGGTTAAGGGTCATAACAAAGGCTACAATGATTGAGTGGCCAGAGTCAAGCTTTAAACTGAGGCAATCTGATTTCAAAGCTACTCACTTAACTGCCATGCTACATGTCTTACCGTATTTGAAGACATTAAACTTGGCCATTAATGTGAGTTACTATCTCACACTAGGAAAATTCTATCATAGTTTCTGTTATTGCCCCTGGTAGCTGTTATCACTGGTAAGTTGGGGCTTAGATCTTTACCCTCAAGCGCTGTGCTGATGCACATATTCTGCTAGGTAATACCAAATAGTGTTCTAAAATGATGATACCAATTTAAGTTCTCAACACTGCATGAGAGTACGTCTTGTTCTACATTTAAAGTTTTTGCTGACCTGCTAGGTGTTTTTAAATTGCATTTCCCCAAATTATTGATACAGTGGAGAATTTTTCACATCTTTGGGCCATTTGTATTTCCTCTTCTGTGAAATGTCTGTTCATGTCTTTTGCTCATTTTCATATTGTCTTTTTTTTTCTCATATTGATTTATAGGAGTCCTTCACCTATTCCAGATACTAATCTTTTATCTCATATGTGTATCAATGTCTTAGTTTGTGTCTTCTTACTGATCCCCTTGATAAATAGAAATTCTTAATTTTAAAGGAGTTAAATTGATCAATCTTTTTCCTTTATCATTTTTGAGCTTTTAAAAAACATTTAATGTATCTTGCCCTACCCCCAAGATGGTAAAGGTATTCTTATGCATTTTCTTCTTAAAAACTTATAGATTTGCCCTTTACATTTAAGTCTTTAATTGGCATTGGTAACTTTCATGATGGTGGGAGGTAGGGATCCAATTAAAAAATTTTTTTTATCCATTGGATAACCAAATCTCCAAGTACCATTTATTGGACAGTTTCCCTACTCACATTGATTTTCCAAGTCCCTCTGTCTCTCTGTCTTGAGTCAAGCTTTCTTATAAGTGTGGACTCTTTCTGGCCTTTCTGTTTTGTTTCATGGGTCTACCTTGTATGATACTTTATCATTTCCACCTTGTCTTAGTTGATACAGTTTTATAACTAGTTCTGATGTGGATTGGGAAAGTCCTTTACCTTATTCTCCTTTGGGAGTGTTTTGGTACTTTTAGTCCTTTGCTTTTCCATATACATTTTAGAATCAGTTTGTCAGTTACTGTAAACGATGTTAGTATTTTGATTGGATTGCATTAAAGCTATAGACTAATATGGAGAGAAGTGATATCTTAATGATATTGTTTCCCATTTGTGTACATGGGATATCCCTGTTTATTAAAGTCTTTCAAAAAAGTTGAAAAATTTTCTCAAAAAGTCTTTGTACATCTTTTGTTAGATTAATTCCTAGGTACTTTATGCTTTCGTTGCTATTGACACTGGTATCTTGCTTAAAAACTTATTTTCAAACTGCTGTTGGGTACAGTTATACAATTTTTGTTTATTGTGTGGCAGAGACAACTTTGCTTATCATTAGAGGTGTTTCCCTTTCTTTCTCGACACACATCTTTCTTCTTGGCCTTCCTTCCAATTAGGTGCGGCCATGTGACTGACTTCTGACAAATGGAACAGGGGGCAGCTATGATATACCCCACATTGAGGTCTGGCCCATAGAAACTTCCTCTCTGGCCCCCCATCCCTTCCCTCTAAGCTGCTGGATGTTGGTGCCAGAAAGACTTTGGAAGCCACATATTGAAGAGGGTGGCATCTCTATCCATTGGGTCCCCATGTGACTGGGTAGCATGGAGGCTCATCTCTCATCTGCTCCAATTAAATTAGCTTTACATGATGAGAAACAATTTTTATTTTGTTAAGCCACAGAGATGTATCCATTACATCAAATACGATTATCTTAATTAATGCATATTAATTCTAATGCCAGCAAGTCAATAAGCACATTTATTAATCTAAATATTTACCTGTTGATTCCTTAGTATTTTCCACATAAATATTACATCATTTGTAAATAACGAACTTTGCTTGTTTTCTTTCCTATTTTTTACAGATTTTATTCTCTTTCTTGTATTACAGTACTAGCTAAGACCTCCTGTACAATGATGAATCAAAGCAACAATGGTTTGCAAGTTGCCTTGCTCCTTATATTCAAGGGAGTTCTTTTAACATTTTGCCATTAATTGTATGCCTGGTAAAATTTTGTATACATCCTTTATCAGGATATGGAAATTCCTTCTTATTACTAACATATCAATGGATTTTTTTGTCATAAATGGATGTTACTTCATTTAATGATATATTTGCATCTTTGGGAATATCATATGTTTTTCTTCATTAAACTGATAATGTGCTGTTATATCTCTTTTCATGAGTGACATTCACCATAATTTTAGCTAAGACTCAAAATTAATAAATCAACATCCATTTTAAGAAGAAGATTCTCTACATTATCTATTGGTTTCTATTTTAGGGAAAATTTCTGTTACATTTATTATTCTCTTCTTCATACTTTTTTGGGACTTATGCTGCTTTTTTTAAAATTTAATTTATTTTTTTATACAGCAGGTTCTTATTAGTCATCAATTTTATACAGATCAGTGTATACATGTCAATCCCAATCGCCCAGTTCATCCCACCCACCCCTACCACCCCGCTGCTTTCCCCCTTGGTGTCCATACATTTTTTCTCTACTTCTGTGTCTCAATTTCTGCTCTGAAAACTGGTTCATCTGTACCATTTTCTAGGTTCCACATATATGCATTAATATATGCTATTTGTTTTTCTCTTTCTGACTTACTTCACTCTGTATGACAGTTTCTAGATCCATCCACGTCTCTACAAATAACCCAATTTCGTTCCTTTTTATGGCTGAGTAATATTCCATTGTATATATGTACCACATCTTCTTTATCCATTTGTCTGTCGATGGACATTTAGGTTGCTTCCATGACTTTGCTATTGTAAATAGTGCTGCAGTGAACATTGTGGTACATTACTCTTTTGAATTATGGTTTTCTCTGGGTATATGCCCAGTAGTGGGATTGCTGGGTCATATGGTAATTCTATTCTTAGTTTTTTAAGGAACCTCCATACTCTTCTCCATAGTGGCTGTATCAATTGACATTCCCACCAACAGTGCAAGAGGGTTCCCTTTTCTCCACACCCTCTCCAGCATTTGTTGTTTGTAGATTTTCTGATGATACCCATTCTAACTGGTGTGAGGTGATACCTCATTGTAGTTTTGATTTGCATTTCTCTAATAATTAGTGATGTTGAGCAGCTTTTCATGTCCTTCTTGGCCATCTGTATGTCTTCTTTGGAGAAATGTCTATTTAGGTCTTTGCCCATTTTTGGATTGGGTTGTTTGTTTTTTTAATATTGAGCTGCATGAGCTGTTTATATATTTTGGAGATTAATCCTTTGTCTATTGATTTGTTTGCAAATATTTTCTCCCATACTGAGGGTTGTCTTTTCATCTTGCTTATGGTTTCCTTTGCTGTGCAAAAGCTTTTAAGTTTCATTAGGTACCATTTGTTTTTATTTCCATTACACTAGGAGATGGATCAAAAAATATCTTGCTGTGATTTATGTCAAAGAGTGTTCTTCCTATGTTTTCCTCTAAGAGTTTTATAGTGCCTGGTCTTACATTTAGGTCTCTAATCCATTTTGAGTTTATTTTTGTGTGTGGTGTTAGGGAGTGTTCTAGTTTCATTCTTTTCCATGTAGCTGTCCAGTTTTCCCAGCACCACTTATTGAAGAGACTGTCTTTTCTCCATTGTGTATCCTTGCCTTATTTGTCATAGATTAGTTGACCATAGGTGTGTGGGTTTATCTCTGGGCTTTCTATCCTGTTCCATTGATCTATATTTCTGTTTTTGTGCCAGTACCATATTGTCTTGATTACTGTAGCTTTGTAGTATAGTCTGAAGTCAGGGAGTATGATTCCTCCAGCTCTGTTGTTTTCCCTCAAGACTGCTTTGGCTATTCGGGGTCTTTTGTGTCTCCATACAAATTTTAAGATTTTTTTGTTCTAGTTCTGTAAAAAATGCCATTGGTAATTTGTTAGGGATTGCATTGAATCTGTAGATTGCTTTGGGTAGTGTAGTCATTTTCACAATATTGATTCTTCCACTCCAAGAACATGGTATATCTCTCCATCTGTTGGTATCTTTAATTTCTTTCATCAGTGTCTTATAGTTTTCTGCATACAGGTCTTTGGTCTCCCTAGGTAGGTTTATTCCTAGGTATTTTATTCTTTTGTTGCAATGGTAAATGGGAGTGTTTCCTTAATTTTTCTTTCATATTTTTCATCATTAGTGTATAGGAATGCAAGAGATCTCTGTGCATTAATTTTGTATCCTGCTACTTTACCAAATTCATTGATTAGCTCTAGTAGTTTTCTGGTGGCATCTTTAGGATTCTCTATGTATAGTATCGTGTCATCTGCAAACAGTGACAGTTTTACTTCTTCTTTTCCAATTTGTATTTCTTTTCTTTCTTTTTCTTCTCTGATTGCCGTGGCTAGGACTTCCAAAACTATGTTGAATAATAGTGGTGAGAGTGGACATCCTTGTCTTGTTCCTGATCTTAGAGGAAATGGTTTCAGTTTTTCACCATTGAGAATGATGTTTGCTGTGGGTTTGTCATATATGGCCTTTATTATCTTGAGGTAGGTTCCCTCTATGCCCACTTTCTGGAGAGTTTTTATTATAAATGGGTGTTGAATTTTGTCAAAAGCTTTTTTTTTTTTTTTTTTTTTTTACTACTTAATGTGGATGTTGACTTATTTTGAGGCTTTCTTTACTAATATAAACATTTAAGGCTATACATTTTCCTTTATCATATTATTTACATCTTTAAAGTTTATATATATTTCATTATTGTTCAGTTCAATATTTTCTAATTTCCATTATTCTGTCATTCAGAGGACTGTTTCAAAATTACTAAACAAGTGGAGTTTCTAGTTATTTTATCATTAATTTCTAACAATTGCATTTTTTATCAGAAAAGTGTGATTGGATATGTATATTTGTAATTTATTATTGAGGCTTGCATTAATGGCCTGGCACAGAGTGAATTTTTAAAAATGTTTCTTATGTGCAAGAAAATAATGAATATTACTTAATTTTTTGAGTTCTCTTTTTATTAGGTCAAGCATGTTGATATGATCTTTAAGTATTTCAAGTATTTCCTTATGTCAGTCAATTACTAAGCAGATGTATACCTTTTCTTTGATGAGGATTTCTCATAGTTCTATCAATTTTGCTTATATTCAATTTTTGCTTATGTGTTTTGCATTTATGTTATTATGTGCATACCAGTACAGAATTGATTTTCTGATGAACTGATCATTTGACAAGGCCTTTTAAAATATCTAGTATTGCTCTTGGCTTTAAAATTTATTTTGTCTGGTATTAATGTGGTTATACCAGCTTTCTTTTGGTTAGTTTTTCCTAGTTTCTCCTCTTTCATGCTCTGACTTTCCAACTTTCTGTGTATTTATGTTTTAGAAATGCTTATAGTAAACATCACATACCTAGGCTTTTAAAAAAAATCCAGGCTGGCAATAATATAACAGAGAGTTCAGTCTATTTATATTTATTGTCATTAATGATATTTGCATTTATTTCTACTCTCCCATTTTGTGATTTTTATGTATTCAATATTTTGGGTTTTTTTCCATTTCTTTCTTTGTATTTCCCTTTTTCCAACCTTCTTCTGGATGGGTTGAGTTTTTCTGTTTGCTTGTTAATTTTTTTTTTCCATTTGGTAGTTGTACTCGCCATGATTACCTTTAGTTGTTAACCTAAAACAGTGTCTTTGAAACTGTGAGTTGTGAATATAATTCTGTGGTTATTGACCAGGACTTTAAAAAAGTACATAGAAGAGAATGGTAAATGGAATAGTAAATGTCTAATTAGGGAAAATGTTTTCATGACAATGTTGTTTCATATATATGTATATTTCATATATATGTATATTGCATATATATGTATATTGCCCTTAGAACAGGGCTTATTGTTACCGCCTCTGTTAGCCACACTGGTCCACTGGTTTTATTTTCAATCATTCTCACACGGCTGGACAG
Source organism: Pseudorca crassidens (assembly GCF_039906515.1). Taxonomy (NCBI): domain Eukaryota; kingdom Metazoa; phylum Chordata; class Mammalia; order Artiodactyla; family Delphinidae; genus Pseudorca; species Pseudorca crassidens. The sequence goes on from NC_090313.1 coordinate 13,607,390, forward strand.
TAGGGCCCTGTAGAACCATATTAGAGTCTGAAGCAAAAGAAAAAATGTGTGCGCTTTTCAGGATTTGTTCTCATATACAAAATATATATACTTTTCAAAATAGCCTCTCCTATTGTGGACCAAGTGACAAAAGCTAATGAAAGGTCAACAGTTTAAAAACAAGACTCTATAGAAAGCCCCACGTGGCCCAGTCTGACGTCAGGCCACTATCTCCCTTCTAAACCCACCCGCCAAGGACATGTGGGCTGATTGGAAAGGCCAGTTCCCACTGCAGAGTGACGTGGGGCGACATGTCAAACAAACAGCGACAGACAGTCTTGTTCACAATTTTGATATTTTGTTCATTATGAACTTTTCCCCATTAGTTTTGATTTTTAAAATATCACACTAACAATATTCTTTATCTGGATTACTGGGTCTTTTACTGGCCACCTGAGGTGGGCGAGTAAACACGAATCCAGCCGTGCTGACGGTGTAGGCGCTGGGGCTCCAGCTGCAGGCCCACTCTGCCTGGGAAAGGTCCAATCTAGTGTTTGGTCTCCTGTGCCATGTGGAGACTCCAGTTTTCTGTAGTTGGGCACATGCCACCAGGCAAAGGGTAGATTTGGTGCTAGCTCACGTTAAAATTTTCCCATTTAAAAAAAAAAAATCTCTGAGCATTTCTTACTTTCTTGATAGCTCCACAGTGCATTTAAAAGGATTTTCTTTACTATTTTATCCAGTTGTCTTGTTATTTTCCTCCAGAGGCTCATTCATTGTATTTATTCTATTGTACACCCTCCCCCCCCAGTCTAGAAGGTTCATTACGAAAAGATATAAAAAGATGAGCTGTCTGCTGAGTTCAACCAGTGTCTGCTGACTAGCTGCTGGTTTACCTAATTCCACTGTGAGGCAACCAGACTATCCCAGTTAACCTTGCCAGGAGCATGGCTGACAGGCTGTCCTCCTAGAAAAATGATACATATAGAGGAATTCCTTTTAAATGGCCAACTTTTCAAAGTCTGATTTTTTTTTTCAAAGGTGGTTAATGCTTTTATGTTCCAGGCACAGTTCTAAGAGTTCGGTGTATGTTAACTCACTTTATTCTCACAACTACCTTATGTGGTAGATACTATTACTGATCAGCTCCTTTTTACAGAGAAGGAAAACAGGACTGGAGGTTCACTCACTTGCCTGTGATCACACAGAAAGTGGAAAGTCAGGATTTGAACACAGCCAGCTTGGCTACCAGTGCCATGCTCTTAACCTCTATGCTATAGGGCCTTCACTTGTCACAGGACGTGGTGCAGTTAGCCCAGAGCAAGGATCAGCAAAGGGCTCCCTGACTGCCCCAATTTCCTGTCTCCTACAGTGGCTCATGTGGGTAGAATATATGAAAGTGGTAGTCCCTGTGTCCTCAGGTAGTCATCAACTCATGCACTAAATATGCTAATTGATTTCTGTAAAGATTTTTACCAGAGCAGAGTCACCAAACATGTTGCTTTTATTCAGAACACAAGGATGACTTTTGGAGGAGTTGAGATAATCTCAGTATTATGTGTATGTGTTTCTTAATTACTCCTTGCTGTCTTAATGGGTGCTTTGGTCAATAGTGCATGTGAACTGCACTAGTTTCCAAGTGCGACCCACTTCAACTTGTAAACGCCGCGACTGATAGGGAGGAATCACTTCAATTATTTTGAAATGGCTCTGATGGGTGGAGCGGAGTTTTATACTCCTGTGCTTTATTTAGAGCCAAAACTGGCTCCAGGATCGTATTTACCAAATGCACACTGAATACTCTTTGTTTTAACCTTATATGAAGATACTTGGCTTCCGTAAGAACCAATTTGATCATTTTTCTTGATCAAACCTTTGAAAAGGTTTCTTTTCAAAGAAATGCTGACAAAGAGCTCAGTAATATAAAAGACTAAGAGTGAAACTTTGGACCGAGTGAAACTTTGGACCAAGTGAAACATGACTTTTCATGCCTTTTAAAGGCATGCTTTAAAATAAAAAATAAAAGCTATGTTTCCTCTGAAAGTATGTGAAAATTTGCCATTTTTGGAATCCACAATAAAAAAATACTTCAGTTTTGATTTCTTTCTTCCTCTTTTTTTTCTTCTATGATTAATTGAGTACTCTCTCAGGTGAGACACTTTTACAGGCAATTAATTTTCTTTATCAAAAGGAATCACATTGCGAGATTGAATATATTTCTTGCATCAGTTTGAAAGGAACTCAAAGCTTGGGCAGTGGAATTAATAAATGGTAGAGTTGCCTTTCTGTCTCAGTTTGGATTTTCTGGGAGGCAGACTCTGCGGTGGAGAGTCCAATCCATGGAGAAGGGAAGGAAGCACGATTGGGCCAAGGGAGAGGTTGGGCCTTGATGCAGTCTCAACAAAAGCCTCAGCCCACGCCCTGGGGAGCTGGGGAGCCCGGTGCAGTATTTGCCCTGAGTTGGGCCAAGCTGGGGGCCTTTATACTCCTGTGTCAATCACCTGGACAAGGGCTGTGCTGGGGGAGGGAGCGAGACTTTGGACAAGGCAGTTCTCTTTAGTCAGTGCGATTCCAGAGGGAGGCTGGCCGCTGCACCTGACTGCTGTCGCTCCCGGACACTGGGGAGTGAGGGCCTCAGCCGGAGCGGGGAGCTGACTGCAGGCTGCGGCAGCCACTTACCCTTCTTTGAGTTGTGGCTGTCTCGTAGAAGCCAATGCCCTCTTCCGTTTTGTGTGCCTCTCATTCCTCAAGTGTAGAATCCCTTTACGTGTAGAATCTGCATTCATTCTAATCACAGGCCACTGTGTTTCCATTCCTGTTGCTTCTCATGCTTCTTGCTTTGCCAAATACTATATTTACAGCTCCTCAGCTTCCATCTCAAGAAACCCCTCCTTCGGGGAGCCTTCTGTGACATCTCCAGCTCTCAGTAATCTCCCATGACAGTCACTGGTATTTAATAATTTGGAATTTATCATGAAATACCTCAATACATGTATTTTGTTTTCAGCCATATGTATCTCTAGCTAGATGGTAACTAGATTATGATGATTTCAGATTATTTATAATCCAATAAGAATATATGCTCTTTTTTTTAATGTTTTCTAGCATTTTTTAATACAAAAATGTTTGTTAAATGAGTGGATCTGCAGTTTGTTTAGTTCCTTAGCCAAGAATGTGGATCGGGTATAGGCAAAGTTTATGAGAAACTATTTGAATTTCATAATTTTATACTTTCACTTATGTCTGTCTCTTCTGACACCATGGTTTTATTAGTTATTCATTCAAACAAATACATATTGAGTTATGTTCTTAGACACTGTTCTAAGCAGAGGGGATATGGTGGTGAATAAGACAAGGGCCAGACATCACAGAGCTTAAATTCCAATGAGATAACCAATAATACAACTGAAACAGATGAGCAAAATAATTACACAGTGTGATGGGTGTTATGATGGCAGTAAACACAGTGGTGAGATGGAATCAGCCACTTTAGATCAGGGCTGAGGTGATATTGTTTTCAGAAGGAAATGATTCTGCCATGGCCAGAGAGAGAAGACAAGCACCTACGGCATAAGGAGTAGGAATTCAGTAGGCAGAAAGGACTCCATGTATTTAAGAAACAAAAAAGAGGTCTGAGGGATTGGACGGTAGTTGGCACAGCAGAAAACACTGGATGAGATTGGAGATGTTGGCTAGGGTAAAAGGTTTCAGATTTTATCATAAGAGCAGCGGAAAACTAGTGACTACTGTTGTTTGTCTTGTTTTGTGTGTGTGTGTTTAACTAGGAGGTAGAGGTGTTTGTAGGGCACACATCTGTAAGAGTATAATAAGCAGTATGTGTATGTATATGTGTGTGAGTGTGTGAATTGCACGTAAATTATCAATACAAAAACAGATGCTAAAAAATATTTTGCCAACCATGCTAGAGGTGAGATTGAATTACCTTTCTGTTCTCTATATAGGAAATGACGTCACAAAAGTGTTATCATAAGACAATGGGGATACAGTCAAAAATGTAAACAAAACATAAGGCATGTCAAATGGTTAATTCATAAAATGGCATGTTTTTCATATTCTTTTTCTATGTATTTATTCTCATATTTAATTCTATATTCATTTTTTGGATTCTTTTTCTTTAAGACCCCTCTTCCCCAAGTTTTATAACCTTCAGACCCCACAAAACCTGGAGCGGATCCACCTTTGATTGGGATGATGCTGTGATCTGACTTTTATTTTATGAACGTACTGGCTGCCGTACGGAGAATGGATCAAGAAAGGACAGAGATAAAATCAGAGAGACTCCAATTTGTATCCAAACAATCACAATTCTTTGGAGTTTGGGTATTGAAGACGGCCATCAAAATGGTCAAGGGTTGGCAGTGGTTTTCCTTCATTGTTTTCTAGAGTCAACAGAGCCTTTAAGGGGGTGGCGCTGGTTAGCACCGTGTCACTTCTCACACTCTAATGTGTGTATGAATCACCTGAGCGTCTGGTTAGAATGCAGGGTCTCCTTCAGTTGGTCTGGGGTGGGGCCTGGGATTCTGCATTTCCAACAAATCCCCAGTTGCTCCTGTGGAAGTTCAAGGACCACATCTGGCGTAGTGAGGTAGTAAAGCACTGTGGATCCAGAGTCAGGCAGCCTGGGTTTCAACGCCCATTTTTCTACAAACTTTGTGACTTTGGTTAAGTTAGCTAATCTTTCCAGTCCTCAGTGTTCTTATCTATTAATGGGTGTGCTAATAATAGAATCAACCAGAGAGGGTTATTGTAAAGATTAAATGAGATGATCCAGACTAAGAAGCTATCACAGTATAAGGGCACAAAAATATTTGATACGATTATTCTTGATGTAGTTATAACACTTGATCTTCTTAACCAAGCTTGGCTAAGACTTCCTATGAATGATTACCGAAATTTCTCATGCATATAGAAGGAAAGGAAAAGGCTTTCTCTGCAGTATGGATTAAGTAAAATTAATCCAATCAATAAAAACTTATAAACAATGAAATATATTTGCAAATCAAAATTACCAAGTAATGGACTTCCCTAGTGGCGCAGTGGTTAAGTATCCGCCTGCCAACATAGGGAACACGGGTTCAAGCCCTGGTCTGGGAAGATCCAACATGCTGCAGAGCAACTAAGCCTGTGCGCCACAACTACTGAGCCTGCGCTCTAGAGCCCGCAAGCCACAACTACTGAGCCCACGTGCCACAACTACTGAAGCCCGCGTGCCTAGAACCCGTGCTCCACAACAAGAGAAGCCACCGCAATGAGAAGCCCACACACCGCAACAAAGAGTAGCCCCCACTCGCCGCAAATAGAGAAAGCCCGCACACAGCAACGAAGACCCAACAAAGCCAAAAAAAAAAAAAAAAAAAAAATTACCAAGTAAAATAAATATTGAGACCAGTGAAGAGCGGGCTAAGCTGCTGATTAAATCACAGAATGTTGCATCTAGAATAGAAGTTAGAGATCTTATAGTCCAACTGGTTCATTCTACAGACAAAACCAAAACAAAGCAAATGGAAGAGGCCTAAGGGGTCATGACTCTGGTCATCATATATCATGTAGGTGGGATCTTCTTATTGAAAAGACAACAGAAACCCTTTCATTGATATTTTGATATCTATAGAAACCTATCTTTATTTAGGTTGTCATTGTTGTGACAGGTCGAACTGTGTCCCTCAAAAGGACATGTTGACATCCCAACCCCTGGTCCCTGTGAACATGACCTTATTTGGAAATAGGGTCTTTGCAGATGTCATCAGGTTAAGATGAGGTCATTAGGGTGGGTCCTAATCCAAGATGACTGGTGGCCTTATAAGAAGATAATGTGAAGACAGACGCACGGGGCGAGACCCTGTGATGATGGAGACAGAGACTGGAGGGACGCAGCTGTGAGCTAAGGAACGCCAAGGATTGATGGCCTGCACCGGAAGCTAGGAAGAGGCAGGGAAGGATTCTCTCCATAGCTGCAAAGGGATCTCGGCCCTGCCAACTCCATGATTTCAGACGTTAGTCTACAGAACTGGAGAGAATTCATTTCTGTTGCTGTAAGCTACCCTCTGTGCGGGGCTTGGTTCCAGCAGCCTTGGGAAACTATAGTACTCTTTGTCCTTTCTCCATTTTTTCACAGGTTTACTTTTCTTCTTCTGCTCCACAGAAAGCTTCTAGAGAGTAGGAACTGGACTTTGCCCATGTTCGTGTTCCTTGAACAGCTTAGCAGTGCTTAGTCGGGGCTCAGTGAGCATTTGTTGAATTGAAGTAATTGTAGGCTTCCCCAGAAATAATGCAGCTCATTATTTGTTATTATAAAACACCTATAATTTGCTTGTCAGCTTTTGACATTGTCATCGAGGACATAGAAGAGGTGCCTCTTAGTTGCCAAGAGATGTTTGGATAGAATGAGGAAATAAATACTGATAGGGAAACCCAGGAGCGTACTTTAATATTATTTTAAGAAGAGTTACTAATATTCACTGAGAGTTTGCTATATGTCAGACTCTGTTCTCCGTGGTCAGTGCACATTCTTTCATTGAATCATTATAATGTCTAGGTGAGAGAGATCCTGTTAGACCCAGCTTACCGATGAAAAACACCGAAGCTCAGAAGCTGTAAAAAGCAGAGTTGAGAGTCAAACTTGAGCCATAAGACTGTAAAATTTGCTCTTAACCACTAGACTATTGGGAAATGCAGACGCTGATCATTCCTTTCTGCAGAACTGAGAGATCCTCAGCTTTGTGTTTATGGACGATAATGTGTTTAGATTGCTCTCCATATAAACGTGTGTGTGAGAGTGTTGCATGTATATTTATTCTGTGGTATGTTTGTTACCTCCATATATATAGGCCATCAGGTTCCTCAGACATATTTAGAACTTATGAGCCAGGTTTCCTAAGCTGCCACGCTACCTTTTTTTTTTAAGATTTTTTTGATGTGGACCATTTTTAAAGTCTTTATTGAATTTGTTACAATATTGCTTCTGTTTTGTGTTTTGGTTTTTTGGCCTTGAGGCCTGTGGGATCTTAGCTCCCCGACCAGGGATCAAACCCACACCCCCTGCATTGGAAGTCAAAGTCTTAACCACTGGAGCGCCAGGGAAGTCCCTGCCATGCTACTTTGAGTATACTCTTCTCCCTCTGTAAAGCCACAGGTTTTATATTTCAGTGAGCGGGTTTCCACCTTTGTGTGCGTTGCAGCACTTAGTAGAGGAACAGAGAGCCTCAGCAAGGAGAGCACTTTCCTGTTGTTTTGCTTTTGTACTGTTGTGGGGTGACCCCTTCGTTTGAAAGAAAGTTCCTCTAACGAAAGAAAAGTTAGATTCCCCTAATTTAGATCATTTTAGTTTACACAGGAGGATTGATAAATAAACTTCTCCCTTTGTTTATATAAGCCCAAGTCCTGAAAAGACCCAAGAGCAAAGTTATCAGAGAAAGGAATGACTGTCTGGACACAGTTGGATTTTAGGTGTGTGTGATCCATGTGTGACCTTTATCTAGGAAATCATTCTCTCTGGCTTATGTGACATGTTCATCTTTTTAGGGGCTGCTTCATCATGACTTAATGACATACGCTTATTGGGAAAAATTCAGTGACTTTCAATATTTTTATTTCAAGAGAATCATATTGAAGTTTGATTTAAAAAACTGGATGACACTGGAGAGATGGTGCAATGTCACATTCCCTCCAGCTGCCTCTGGTCCTAATAAAGAATTAGGCTCTGTCCTAAACCTAGAATAGTACTTTGCAGCCCAGAGCTACAAAATATTTCATAAATTGTATTCTTGCTATAGGGAAGAAAACCTGTTTATATATCCTATGAAAGGATTCTTATCATGGCTTCATCTTAAACTTGGATGAATGGTCTACTCTGAATTCTTTTCTGAAATTTGGGCCTGAAAGTTTGCCACAAATAAAGCTCACGTCAACATGACCATAGAGTTAGGACAAGCCAGGGCTTGAGAGTTCTGCTGCTCTATGTGATCTTAAACGAGTTACTTAATTTTTATGTGTCTTGATATCTCATGTACATTCCAGGTATAATAACTCCTTCATAATGCTAAGGATTATGTCAAGTATATATGAACAAAACAAAGTTACTTTCTGATTATACCCTATTTCATGAAAATAGCTATATGTTTTCACCAACTTTTCTGAAATGGTTTTATTAAAATATAGGCCACATAGCACATATGACATTTACATGGGGGACCTAAAAGGACACCTCAAATGGGTGGGCCGTCGTTCTTCAGAGTCGCTGAAGCAGAGGGAGAAAGTCACATGACTGTTGGTCATGCATTTGAAATCCCCTGGACAGCTGTGGATCTAGTCACCCTGAGGGCAGACTCGGGAAGGTAGTGTTGATCTAGAATCAAGCTGCTTGTCACAGCAGAGCCTCTTGTATCTTGTATCTCTGCAGCCGTTAGAACTTACTTATTAGTTATTAGTAATTCTCCTCAACAACCAGGGTGAGTTTCTATATAGAAACCTATATGGACTATTTCACATAGTGCTTGACACATAAGCTAGTCCCTGGGGAATATTCTCAATCCCAGTCCTTCCCCATCCCTGCCACCCCCACCCCCACCAAAAGCATGGAGGGAAGTCACTACTGTGTTCATTTTGTATGATTCGTTCTGATTCATAGTGACTCAGTCATTTCTATGGACATAGCCCAGTCCAACAGCAATGGTAGCCTAATATTTCGGAGACCCTAGGATACTTGGCGGGGAAGAAGAACTCATTCTTCAGCGAGCCAGTATTTCCTTGTCACGGACGTCAGAATGTTGAACTAGATTTTGGTTTGCCTGGCTGCCCCTAAAAGCTTTGAAGTATTGCAGAAGAACTGTGGTTAATAATAAAGAGAGTATGTTTCTGAGTCTGAAACATTATTTTTAGTTTGGGCTGCCCCAAATTAAAATAACACCTTCCTATTGGCAGATAATTATAGAATAATTGATATTTAAGTATTTTCTGTGCTGAAGAGATAAATTAGTTTTATCCTCTAAGGTTTAAATTTCTCTTTTGATTTTGATGTAGTAAATACCATAAAAAGTCAGTCTACTGATGAAAATTACACTTCATAAACCAGGTGTGAAAATTTTTGAGTACAGTTTGTCTTAGATTTTTCACTTAAAATAACAACTTGTTCTCGAAACTTGACACCTTGAACTAACTTAACAGAGAATGTTTTCTTGTCAGGAGTGACTGACGGAGTAGCAACTTTTCTTCTGCTTTTACAGTAAAAGAAATTGCTCACCCAAACATATAGCCAATTTTTCAAACATCCACAAAGGTGTGAAAGTATTTTTACCCTTGGAATTCCTGATGGCACTGTTTAAAAATACAAGTGCCTTTATTTGTATATGCCTGATCTGTTGAATGTTTGTGTTGTCTGCCCTTATAAGGGGTCTCATAATCACTCAGAAGGCCTGAAGCTTTAAACCTGCCATGGAGAAAATCTTCTTCTCTCCCTGTTCCTGCCTTGGCCCATAGAGGAGGTGACTTCCACCAACCTCTGCATGACAAGGACTGTTCCCACCTTCCCTGAGAAATATCATGGGCCCCAAAGGACAGAGAAAGAAGACTGAGAAGGTGCCCCGCACCTCTCAGGAGGCCTCACTTTGTTGAGCACCTGCCCTCAGGTGTGATGCTCAGCTCTTGTGCTCTCCTCAGTCCACCCAGCCAGGATGTCCACGTAGAACAGGTTTCATCATTCTGCCTCTATCTGCAGCCTAAGGTCTAAGACACGTTGCTCAATCAGGCTCTTACCTGAAAGCCTGTCTTATGGATTAATGGGCATTTTCTTGTCTGTTAATTAACTGACGTTTTGCTCCCCGTTTGGTTACTGATCTCTTCACATATCTTCATATTCAGGCAGAATTCTGAAGATGAGGGCTGAGTGGTGGGATTTATTTTTATTTCTAATTTCAAAGGATAATAGAAGTAGTTCCAAAATGATCCTTGTAAATTGTTTTTCTTACTGTTAAAAAGCCCAAAGATCCAAAGCCTGCTCTTCTTTGAAGCTACGAAATGTCATCTGTATGAATGTAAAAACCATTTGTTTTGGCTAATTATCAATCTGTCTCAACAACAAAAAAAGGAGGATGACTAGAAATCCTTTTAAATGCTTCTTTTATTTCATTGGTTGTACATTGGGTGAGTGAACTGAATATTACAACCAAAACATAGAATTGATACAAATTAGACTTCTGTTTACACTGTAAGGTAATGAATGAGGGAATTCTTTAAGTGTTACAGAAAGATTTAGTAGAAATGTTACCAGTGATATGGCTCAAAGAATATTTAGGTGAAGTGCTGTTATATCCTGAAAACCAAGAGTGAAATGTAGTTCCCATACAAGTGGCGAGTTCATCTTTTAACTACAGTATTTGTTGAATTGCTATCATCATGTCTTGGATATTGGTGATTTTGTTCTGTAATTAAACAAAGCATTTAAGATTTATTCATCATAGTCAGACTTCTGAATATAAACAAACTTTTGGCAAATAATATTTATACAGAAAAATAGTTTTAGATCCTCTCAAATCCCAGAATTATTCTATAAAATTACATTATAAATAAATAAAAAGCAAAATCTGTTGTACATATATTTGTACATCTATGCATTTGCCTTGCCTCCTCCTTACTGTAAATGGCATATTTATGACTCTTTGCATATTACAATCACAATTCTGGAAAATGGATATCATAGTAAAAATACAGTCTCCTATATTCGCTTGGGGGTATAGGTGATGTTTCTGATGCTCCATTATTAAAGGGCTGAAAATAGTTGTGTGCTAAAAACTTTAAAAATCAAAATCATGAAACAAAAGAAAAAAAAGACAATGTTACAATAATTAGTCTACAAAAATATTTCAGTGATTCCCATAATTTACCTTTTAGTAATGTATACTATGTTTTCAATGAGTTTAAGTGAATTAACAAAGAAAAAAGAAAATAAGTTTGAATGTTTTAGGCAAGTTGTAGCATAACTACATTGTTATAGCTGAGAAAATTACAAATATCAATAATACATAAAGATGAAACTACCAAAGAAATACAAGTTAGATACAATACTTTCCCACAAATTAAAACAAATGCAACAATACAAGCACTATGTAAGATTACACTTAGAATGTGATTTTTTTTGATAGGGTTATCAAATCTACGATATAAGATAAATAGTCATTAGACTTTGACCAACATTAATTAAAATGGCAGATTTCTTTTTCCTCAAACAAAAATGATATGGTTGGTGCATCTAGTTTTCAGAACAGGCGGTGGTGCCAAAATTTAAAATATTTTACATTCAATCTCAAAAGTCAAAATACTTCAATCACTAATACGTTCACAAAGAAAATGGATGTTTTAAACAATTACACATAATAGTAATTCATAACAGCTGTTTCGTTTTTTAAACAATAATTTAAAAACTATGTAGGTACTGTATAGGCTATGTGCAACATATAAAATGTGAAATATGAAATATTTGGTACGATAGTGCTTAAAATAAACTTTAAAACAAACTTTCTGAACAAAATTTAATTGTATCGCTATTACCTTGAAGATCAACCAAGTATTTAAAAAAGTAAACAACATTAAAATATGTTTCATCCATATATAGTATATATATATGTATGTGTATATATATGTATGTACTTGTATTAAAGTTTTTTATACTTTTGAGACATAAAATATGCTTTAAGGTGAAAGAATTAAAAGAACTATTTTTTTCCATGCTGTAGTCAGTTACAACCTTTTAATCCAACTTTTGAAATGCAAAACAGTAATGGATTTTTTAAAAAGTGAAACTATCTACTTTTTGTTTACATAGTAATTTAGATTAAAGTCACAGTCAAATTTTCAGTGACTAAACTCAAACTTACTTAAATTAGAATATTATACAGATCTCCTCACCTACAGCTTCCTTGTTTGTCTAGGTTTTTAGTTCAGAAGAGTTATTCTGTAACAGGCAACCGGATGGTGAGTTTGAAAGACTAATCCTTTTGATTAGACTGTTGGCATGGGCCTCTCATTCTTGTCAAGCTGGATGAAGTCTGGCAAAATCTAGGCACTTCTACAAAGTCTCTCTTATAAAACAATTTTAAAAATATACTTGTAAAATAATACCTTCAAGACTTTGTTTGGTGGGGTATGAAGATCATACCGTGCAAAGTTTCTTTTTCAATCTAGTTAATGTTATTCTAGAATCACATGATTCAATGCGGCATCTCCAGGCAAACCAAATACCACACTTTGATGCGTCCCCAGTACTTGTGCTTGAATTTCCGTTCAAATTTTAGACCTGCAGGACAGGTAACGGTTTTACTTCACTTCTCATCTTTGCTGCAGCATTCGTGTTGTCAAGAAGTGAAACATAGCTTTGATCCAGTAGGTAAATGAAATGACAGTAATTGAAGTTAGAATCGAACCTGCCCTTGGAATAGGTTTTTTTTTTTTTTTTTTTTAACTAATGCTAATTGTTTATTGCTAACTTTGAAATATTCTGAGTCAAAATGAGTAAATTGGTTGGACTTTCTGCATCAGCTATAGTTATGGAGATAAGACAATATTCCTAGGACAGAAACTATGTTTAGAAACCCTTTAAAAGTAAACTTTATCCTTTATGTCTTTAAACATCACAGCTGGTCTCAGGTAGTTAACTATCTTAGGTTGGAATATACTAAGCATACCATATTTAATACTCATATATGATATAGCAGCACTAGCTTCTTAGAGTTGTGGTCTGTCCAGAAGAACTAAATCTTTATTTAGCATGCAGTTTGTGGCAATTCTATTGAGGAGGAAACAGGATAGTATGTACAGTAACAATGTTTAGTTATTCTCAATGCAGATTCTTGGCATTCCATTCCATTTCTGCTGATTATTTCAGAATTATCTGTTAAAGAAAAAGACAAGTGTGATTTAGACATCCTTCTTGAGGGAAGATAGCTAGTTTAAGTTTTACTCCTTGAAGATAGACATTTAAAAATAGGAATTTTCTGCAATTTCTCATAGTTTTGATGCAATTATAATTTTGCACAATCCCCACCCTTCATGCTGAAAATGTTTACACTTAAGCACTTCTGCTATGTGGCCACTGTAAAGAATGATGATTCAAATGCACACTATTTTCTGTAAAACTGTGACTGCATATATATGGGCATGCAGTGTGTTTAGACCTTAATCTCTTTTCTTAGTTTTGGCTTCATATCTCTTTATTATACGTTCAATTCTCATTCAATTAATATTTGCTAATGTGATCAGGAAGTCTAATCAAAGAATTAGTTTGTACGTGAAAGGTTCTTTGTAAAGATTAAATACAAATATTTAAAAATGTGTAACAAATTAAGTAATACTTATCTATTAACTTGCATTTATAATTCAAAGATATGTTCCCATCAAAAGTAATTTTGTTCCCAAGATACAATAACAATTAATTTCAAATTCAGGAACCGTTTAAATGTCCCATATTAAAGAAAAAAGAAATAACATTCTAATAAAGCTGTTAAAAACAGTCTTGATAATTCAAAAAGCCCAGATAAAACTAAACTATCAAATGCAAGTTTGATATAAGTTCATTTCCAACTCCATAACTTTGCAAAGGACAGGGAGTTTGCCCTGTGTGACCCAGTCAACTAAAATGTCAAGCTTAAAAGCCAAGCTTTTGACACATTCTAACAAAAATATTTATTCTTTGTGCAATGCTTTGACAAAACTTTGTGCAATTAATAAACAAAATGTTTATTTATTAAATAGCCAAGAGTCTTTGTTTTCGAAATAACCGGTAAATATTCTTTATGGTCAAGGTCAGCCAATATTCCTACACACTGGGATCCAGTTCCCAATAAAAGCCTCATTTCTCCAAGTATGATTTCTCATCCCATTATGTCAGAATTTATACATGTGGATATTTTTTACATTAAGTGGGTATATCTGCAGTTAATATAAAACAGTTTTAGTACATACACTTAATTTCTCCTCTGAAATAAATATGAGTATCCTTTATTTTATTGGAATATACAGATATGTATGGAATTGATAAAAATAGAGGAAGAATTCATGTGTGTTAAATATTTATACTAAATGGAAACTCAAAATTTTGGATAAGATCAGATCATTTTTTTGTTTTTCAAAAAGTTCTAGGAATTTAAAATTAATTGGGAAAAAATATCTCATGTACTGATATACAAATAAAAATAATGGGATATAATGGTTTATATGTAAATATTATCATACTGTCTTTGAACAGTCATTGCAAATAGCTAACATTCAAATTCTTCAGATGGCTATATTATAGCTTCATTTTTAGATTTAGATATTTGATTATTAAATAGGAATTATTCTGTTTCATCCCTTAGCTTCAATCTTGTCTGTAAGTTTTCCAAATAAGAATGTGCCCTAGGACATCAGATCATGTTTTTCTTTTGTCTTTCTTTTCACTTTAGCAGAAGCCTCTCTAAAATATTTATGGAAAACAAACTTGCAGTTTCTTAAATTGATATATATAATAATATATGCTTTAGAACATATTCACATTCTTGCTTATTAACTGAAATGAAAATGCCATATAGGATGAAAATTCCCAACCACCTGGAAAGAAAAAGTATCCTACAGAGAGCCCAGCAACGGGCAAATCTGTATTATAGAAATTAGTTAACAATGCTTTGGACTTGAATTTGACAAACAGACGTGTCCGACCACCCAGATGTAATTGAACTGTAAATCAGCCCTGAAGTTAACTAAAAGCATTAACTGGGCTCACCCAGACTGCTTTGCCCCTCTGCCTCAGCCTACACACCATCCGTTGTATGGATAAAGACGTAAATAAAAATGACCTCTGGTACTACTGAACTCTCAGCCGCACTGCTTCCTGGCATCTAGGCCAGAAAACTCTGGCCATACCCTGGTCTATGTGTTGGGCTGTCTTGAGGACTGTATGTGTGATGTTAAAAAATGAATTACACCCCCGCCAGCTGTGAGCTTCAAGAGGTTTAAGAGATTTGATCTTAGATGGTAGGAAAGCTATGGGTGTTTTTTGGTGGTAACATTTTTCTCAAAAATACCATTTGATTATTAAATTTTTTCCTGAGAAATACAGCTTTGTTGGTACAGCCTGAATTAGGTGTACTCTGGGGTGAAATGCATTTTGGAAATATAGACAGATGAGGAATGCAGATGAGGACCGGTTCCCCACTGAGAGCCTCTTGTTGCACTCCTGCCCCTTTGATCACTGCTTCTGATGTTAGAAGGCACATGACATTACAGGTCGTAGGGCCCACGGGGAGGGGAGGACAGTTTCCAGCAGGAAGGAACCTCTGGAGGGAAGAGGAGGGCCAAGTGGTCGTGTGTCAAGCGGGAAGGGTGTGGAGAAGCTGTTTTGAGGGAAGGAGGGCTCTTCTGTCTAGTTTTTGCTATGGCTTTTCTTTAGTCAGATTATATTTTTAATTCACATCAAAACACCATAATTTAAAACAAGATGAATAGGTAATCTTGTGTTTCCCTATTGCCTCTCTTTGGAGATTCTCTTCCACACCAATTCAATATGAACATATAAAATAGGTTCTATATATGAAAACTTCTTCAGCCTCCATTGTAATTTCAATGGCCAGGAGGATCAAAAGCTTCAGAAGGGGGCTTCCCTGGTGGCGCAGTGGTTGAGAGTCTGCCTGCCGATGCAGGGGACACGGGTTCGTGTCCCGGTCCGGGAGGATCCCATATGCCGCGGAGCGGCTGGGCCCGTGAGCCATGGCCACTGAGCCTGCACGTCCGGAGCCTGTGCTCCGCAACGGAAGAGGCCACAACAGTGAGAGGCCCGCATACCACAAAAAAAAAAAAAAAAAAAAGCTTCAGGAGGTACCTGAATATTTCAATATAGATACAAAATTCCTAAAAGAACAGGCTTATATGTGGTCCCAGAACATGGGCTCCAAGTCTGATATTGACAAGTCCTAATCCTGAGCTGGTCTATTTTAAAACAATGGTTAATTAAACCACAGTTCACCAAAGTGACCTCTATAGACTAGCTGTCAGTGGCATCCTTCCTGCCCTGAACTCATCAAAACTGAGGCTGATATCCAAAATTCCTTCCTCAACCTCCAGGCACTGCAGCCCATGCTTTTTTGGAAAGGTCAGTCGAAAACTCCCCTGGGGACTGCCAGCATATGTAGAGGTCAGAGAAATAGCTACTACACTAGGTCCCCTAAAAGTCCCCTCCCTGAAGCATCGTTATTGTCTCTGTTTTAATTTTAATAGATACTCCCCTGATTTTCCAGGAGGTACTAAGAAATTTTTATCAAAGCCTTAAGAGCTATGTCAGTATTGCCGGTCATATTTCACAGACATGGAGAAGGCAGCATGAACAGTGTCAGCTGGCTTGCACAATATACCAAGTACTTGTGCAAACCAGCATGAGCTTAGAGGTGTTAGCTCACTCTGCTCCCTGGCATGGGAATCCCCTCCAGGGTGTAGTGACAGTCTGCGATGGGACCAGGAGACAGTAATTCCAAAGAGCAGGTCTGTGCCTCTCAGGGTGCCAGTGGAGGTCAGTGCTCAGAACCCCTCTGGGAGCTTGGGAATCAGGGAAAGGCGAGGCCATGGGGTAGGGCCTAAAGCAAACAGAGCCTGGAGCACTGGATGAGAGGCAGCAATGACTGTGTGCAAGAACCAGGTGCATAGCAACTGCTGATGGACCTGTGGGCTGCTAGGCTCCCTGCTAGGTCATCCCTGCCTGGGTGGTCAACCACATCCTAGCCTAGGCCTCCTCCAGACGGATGCTGCAAACGTCTGCTTATGACAGCAGAAGCCCCTACCCAATCAGAGTTCCACCGCTTCAGCTTCTAAGGAGCCCTGGCAAGCTGTATCATAGGAAAGAAATCGAATAGATTGAACAAGTTGTATTTCTGTTTATCTCTCTGATAGACTAGTCCCTCAAATAAGTATTATTTTCTGTAACAGAATCATGATGAAGATGGGGATTAAATTATTAAAATAAGATTCTAGCTAACCTTTTATGGTAAATCAAAATCTTGAACTGAAAGCATTATTTTCAATTTCTTTTTCCACTAAAAGGAGAACACACAAAAATGAGAATAGCTGATGCCCACCAAATCAGTGATTCTGTTTTTAAGACAAAGACACACTTGATCTCAAAAAATGACTGCGTTCATAAATCTTCAGTGGACCCTCTGGTTTTTTTTTTTTTTTTGCGGTACAGAGGGCTCTCACTGTTGTGGCCTCTCCCGTTGCGGAGCACAGGCTCCGGACGCGCAGGCTCAGCGGCCATGGCTCACGGGCCCAGCTGCTCCGTGGCATGTGGGATCCTCCCAGACCGGGGCGCGAACCCGTGTCCCCTGCATCGGCAGGTGGACTCTCAACCACTGCGCCACCAGGGAAGCCCGGACCCTCTAGTTTTAACAAGAGTGTCTGCAGGCAAAAATATCAGTTGGCTGCAACAGAGTCTACCAAGCAATGAACATCTCCTTCAGGTGGTTGGATTTAAGAATGTAAAGATTCTGCTTAATCCACATCCGTAAATTATTCCCATATGAGCCCAGGACACAATGAGTCTCATTTTTATTTACTGAAGACAAAATATGAATGGCCTCAAAGAACATCAAATGGGTTGTTTCCCCACCAAATGTGTTATGAGCAACCATTTACTAACCCCTGCATCCCCAGTGAAATGCCTACCGTTGACTCACAGTGCAATGGCAGTCAAGCTCATCGCAGAGAGGACCGGGTTAGGCACTGCCTGAATACTAAGCCTACTGGGGCCAGGCAGGAAGTGTGCATAAGTGGGTGGATCAGCCCGGAAGTGTGGCAGATGGAAGGGCCCGTGCCTAGAAGGAATGGAGCAGCAGGTACTCACCTCCAGCCACCTGTCACCTGCAGAAGCCTGGGCTCTATAGTGCCTGACCTTTCCATCTGCCAAAAGAAGCTGGAAATTCAGCTGCTGATTCACATTATGGAAAACAACTCTGTATGGGTCAGATATCTTTGGGCTGAATTCAGCTATGAGTTGCTAGTTTGTGTTCTCCGTGAGCCTTACTTTCTTGAAGGAGATATCTACTAAGCCTGGATTGCTAGCTTCCTGAGCCGGGCAGTAGCCAAGGCTGAAGGCATCGTCCAGGGAGGCAGCGCTGGTAATGGTGGGCGGGATCAAGAGAGCACGTCTAATGGGGAGTTCATCCTGCAACTTTCAGACATTTGGCTTTCACCCAAAGGAACAGGGTACTTGACCCACCGGTACCTTCTACCTAAGAAGAAATTACTGACCTCCCTTGACTGAGTCACCAGATATGAAATACACATGTTGCCTTGTCTTTTCCAAGCTGATGATGGATTCAGAATGAGCCATCATGTGCCCTTACCTTTGGTGTGCACTTGAAAAAGAGCTGACCAGAGTGAGAAACGCACTCGGTTGAAAGCAAAATAGTCTGTGCAGAGGCTGAAACACTGAACTGGAAAGCATGAATACCACGAACTCAACAGCAGAACTAACTAGCACTCATGCAAGAGGGTTCAAAGAAGACAAATCAACATACAATTTCCTCAGTGCTTCACGGTATCAAGTATTAATACTTTCTGAGTTTTCTACCTTGTGGCTGATCTCCAGGAAATGTACATGTAAATAATTTTGGAAATTGTGAGCTTCTAGATGACTTCTAGACATGTTGGCACTTCTTATGTAAATGTGTTCATTGCAGACATTCAGAGATGTCAGATGAGTTATCCTTTAAGATGTTAGTTCAGTAGTAAATTCAGTAAGAACTCTTACTGCTTGGCTTAAATGATAGAAAAAAACATTTCAGTGAAAAGACCAACTGTTTCTAGGGATCCAAACCACGAGAAACAGTTAGAAAAGAGGGCTAATGAATGTTTTAGTTAAACATTCAATACTAACTCTCTTTGTAACGTTGAGTTTGGAGAGGTAGATATAATATACCTTATCAAATATCTGTGTGGCCTTGCTGAAATCTGAAGGAATCTCAGTGGCTCTGCATACCACTAGCATAAGAGCTCAAGCAGACATTTCCAAGCAGGGCTGTTGCATTAACTGGGTCCACAGCACAACCGAATTTCGTAAGGACAGGGGTACTGTCTCATTCCTCTTTAGATCCCTAGTAAAAAGGATGGGACTGGCTATATAGGAGACACTTCTTAATTACTGGTTGCATGGATGGCTGAATAAGTAAGAACTTACCGAGGCATAATGCCACAATGTTGGCATCTACAGAAGACCAACAGGCCTCTCACAAGCAAGAGGTTGCAGTGGAGGCAGGAAAAGAACCCCTTGGAGAGTTTACATCTCTTACGCTTTCAGAGCAGCTAAGGCTTCAGGAATATCCAAGAAAAAGAAACATTCATCCCCATCCCCCCACCCCATGTTCTATACAGATAAAAGGAAAAATATTCCAGGCTGGGGGCAGAATCACTCAGAGGATGGAAACATGGCAGATAAACAAAAATGGCACCTGAAGAAAACTTCTAGACTTAAAATATTTCTTAGAAATCTCTTCTCATGGTTACAGGGCCCTGTTTCCTCAGAAGGTAATTAAAGAAAGGGATGTTTCACTGTCTCCTTAAACAAAACTTATTATTAATCTAAAAATAGACAACTGGATGGAATTTCCTAAAAATATGGCCAAGCTAAGGAGGCCAGCCTGTTGCTCACCATCCCAGTATCTTTGTCTTTATTCACGGTATTCTTCTTGTTCTCTCACTCATGTCGCTCTTCGCTACTTTCCACTGGCGTTCCTCTGTCCTCCAGGCCCTGCGTTATTTAATATTCTCTGCATCTTCTCCCTAGCACTCCACACGTCTTCTCCATGGAAGCCTCTACTGTCTGAAATTCCCTGGTTTTGTCTGAGAGGTGAAACTTGTATTTTGGTTGAAGCAAACTATACAAAAGCAGAAAGACATTTGTATATCTTTGGCTGCCAGAGAATTCTGTACTTAATTCTAGGGTAGATTACTATAGATTAGCATACTATGAATTATTAACATCAAAAGCAAATGCCTTTGGTTTCTTGGTGGACATATGTTATCAGAGTAATTCTCGTGATATGTGTTGATCAATGAACACTTTCAAGAACTTTGACTTATTTCATGACTATTTGTAAATTTTGTTTTTGAAGATTTTTTTTGATGTGGACCTTTTTTAAAGTCTTTATTGAATTTGTTACAGTATTGCTTCTGTTTTCTGTTTTTGTTTTTTTGGCCATGAGGCCTGTGGGATCTTAGCTCCCCGACCAGGGATTGAACCCGCACCCCCTGCATTGCAAGGCGAAGTCTTAGCTGGGGGACCACCAAGGAAGTCCCAGTATTTGTAAATTTTAATTGTATAAAAAGTTCAAAGATAATTAGAGGTGCATGAAAAGACACTTTGAAAACCAGTCACATTCATTATTTGAGCGGTACGTTTTTCCAGGGCAGGGCAGGGTCTTCTGCTGTATTTGATTTGTTTTCCAAGTGGAGTTTTATTTATACAGAAAAGGCATATACTGGGTTGTGGGAGAAAATTCTCAAGTGTGACAACCAGTTTCACTCTTGGGAAGAGCAACCTGAGGTTGGTGGGAAGGCCCACAATATTTAGCAGAACTTAAAGAGTACTTCAGTGCAGATTATTGTTTTGCCTTCTGTCATTAATATAAAGTTTACACTTAAAACTCTAATTCTTCTGTTTTCAATGACATATCACTTTGCTGATGACTCACGACTGTCTATTATTTTCCACTCTACGATATTTGAACAAAAAGACTTTTCAGATCTACTTTCTAAGAATTATCATTTAAAATACTACTAACTGAGTTTTTGTATGAAAGGCAGTAACACTGGCCTCACTGAAAATTACTGACGAGGGTCCACACTGGCGATTTATATCATCTGGATAAAATACATACATGGAGCTTCTTGATTTGAGCAAGATTCCACTCCTTGCATGAGTCCAAGTCACCTGGAAAAATCCAGCCTCTTGTGAGGATTGCAGCGATGCTCTGGTCATGATTCCCAGCTCCACCCCTGAGGGAATGCTGAGGTTTACTTCTGTTGCTTTCATGGTGAGATGGGAGTCTACACCTCAGATCATCTAAAAATCCATACATCATTCATGGGTGACTTTTTCTCCAAAATGATATTTATGAGGAAGAAAGGAAAGGCATTTGAGAGATTTTGTATTCCTCATGCCTCCCCCTGTTGCTATAGCAGTGTTGAAAAGAAAATCGCATTTGGGAGTGTTATGTGCTCATTCAGGAAGAAAGGGGCTATGAGACCATGTTTGCTCTGCAGGTGCCAGAGCAGGTCGAAGTAAAACAAAATGCTAGATTGGAAGGGCCACTCGACAGCCAGGAAAAAAGAAATTGGCAAATCAATTATAGCATCCAAGGCAAATGAGAAAGAGGGTGGTGTGAATGCATCTGGTGGCCACCCAGGACCAGGTTCCAGCTTTTACCTTCCTATCCATCCTCTGGCATTCTTGGTTCCACGCCGTACATCCCATTCCTACTCCACACACCTTCCCCAACAAACATTCCAATCACGCAATGAACCATAGCCTGTGGTTCCTCTACCCTCAGCTGGTGGAGAAGGTGAAGGACTTTCCTATCACACGCTGTCTGGGGCTTTGGGTTAAGCATATGCTTTTGGCATCTTTCTTGAATCCTAAAGATGTAGAAACATCCATGCACATGGTATTTAGCCTCTTTCATGCTGTGAGCCCAATATTATCCTTGAGCAATGTCACCAGTTAAGTAAACTATTATAGGCCAGCCTGGAGACCTAACCATCAAATCCACCACTGTCTCCATAGGAAAATTACTTGAGTTCCAAACCAAGTAGCAAAGGGAATTTTGAACAAACATTTTTAAAATTAGGAACTGTATGTATATTAAGGAAGGCTAAATTCCTCTACTACATCAAGAAATAATATATAATAATTGGGCCACACTATTTAAAAATACTGTAAAATATTATAGAAAAGGTAATAAGATATTTTTCTAAAAATATTAAGTTTAGAATATGTGCAGTGAGATACGGAGCAAGCAAGGCTGTCTGGGATTAGACAGGCTGCCCACATCTGAGGCTACTTCAGGGAAGGTGACCTCTGGACATGAAGGGAGAATCTAAGAAAACATTTTTTCTACCTTTAAAAACCAGTTTATGCAGCGACTGAAAAGAAATTCCAAAAGCATTCCTTTAAACCTGTTTTTTTCAATATGGGGTTTTGCTCCCAGTAATAAATTGAAGAATCAGGCCAAGAAAAATCACAGAAGCAGGATCCTGCTGGATTCAACATTAAGTCCCCAATCGTGCTCAGCGCCCTGCTTTTGTATCCTCTACCATTATGTTAGACTTAGGATCCTGGGCACATCTTGGCCGTAGTAAAACAGTGGAGCAGAATGTATAATTCAGTCTGCTAAGAACTGGTTTTTAAGACACCAAAGGCAGAAAATTAACCAAATGCTGGGATTCAGTGAAAAGAAGGGTAAGTTAATGTCATGTGCAGGATGTGAAGTGTGCCTTTGTGTATTGTAGTCATCGTCCACATTTCTCAAATTGATAGGATGACACTGCCATTTAAAAATTTCCAGCAAAAGTAGTTTTGTTTTGTTTTCTTCCTTTTTCGTTCTTTGCCTGGGTGTTTGTGTATGTGTGTCAGAGAGCGAGAGAAAGATGAACAAAACCACTCAATGTGTGTAAAATAATGGTGCAAAGGAAAAATCAAAGAGAGTCCTGGAGTGGCATTTCGGGAGGCTTGTTTGTGCCACCAACGAGCTTTGTGTCCCTTCTGGGCCTCAGTGTCTCACTCTGCTTGTACCACATTGGCACCTCTGCAGTGTGGTGGGTAGTTAACCAGGTTGCCATCTGTCCTCCCTAATAACTCCTCAGAAAGTGCCCTAAATATCCTGGTATAATAGATGGCAAAATAGAAACCAAAGGAAGAAAGCAAGCTCCTACGTTCTCTCTTATTTCTCTGTTACTAACTGTCCTCCCTCACAGCTCAGTGCTTAGGCCCATTCTTTCAGCTTCTCTACTTTTTGAGATGATCCTTATTATATAATAATTACTTTGACTGTAATTACTTACATGTTGGTTTATTGCCTGTCCCCTTGACAGTGTAAGAGCCACAAGAACAGGAACTGTTTTGTTCATTGCTGTATTCCCAGAATTTTGAATTTCACATGACACATAGTGGGCTCTTTATAAACATTTGTTGAGAAAAAGTATGAAGATGCATTGCACTGGGTTAACAGTGGACTTTTGTTACGGCCTCAGAATAGACTCAGCTTCTGGCCTGCATGGTTCACTGAGGAAGAATTTGCATTTGCACTCAGTTACCTGTTTCATGAAAAGAGAACTCTTAAAGGAAAACACAGCAACAATAAATAATTTTTAATGTGAAAAGAATAATTTTATACTATGGATTAAAAAAAACAAAAACCTACGTATAATTAGGCATCTTTCTTTCCAATCCTAATTCTTTCTTCTTTGGAGAAATGTCTATTCAGATCCTTCACCCAATTAAAATATTGTGGTAAAGTAAGCAGAGCATAAAACTGACCATTTTAACCATTTTTAAGTGTATGGTTCAGTGGCATTAAGTACACTCACACTATTGTGCAATTGTCGCCACCATCCATCTCCAGAACTTTTCATCATTCCAAACTGAAACTCTGTGCCCATTAAACAATAACTCCCTCTTCTCCTTTCTTGCCAATACTTAACGCCTCCTTCCTTCTTTCCCTCCCGTCCTTCTTTTTATCCTCCCCATTTTGGGCTTCAAAATGGAATTTTTCTGTTTGCGTACCTGAATCGTCATCGATTCCTTGGGATACTATGGAATTGAGCTCTATGGTTTTACCTACAACTGAATTAACCTCTAGTCACTCCTTTCACAGTTGCCTCCTCCAGGCTGCCCAAAACATTCCTTCTCAAGTAGAACGAATCAAGTAGTGATGTTCGTTTAACCTGAGATTTATATGAAGGTAAGGTTCTGTGAAAACAGTGGAGAAAAACAGTATCTCTCTTTTAAAATTATTGTTTAGAAAAAAAAATAAGAGTCCTGGATGAAAGGACTCCTCCTGGTAGACTCTTTTTTTACAGAAGTTTCCTGCCAGTTTGCCACCCTTGGAAGGGTGAAATGGTGCCCTCATTCATCCACTTTCTAGCTCTTGTTTACTGGACTGAAATTTGAATTTCCTTGTTGGTCTCATCAACTAACCATATTTTCAGACATTTCTGATATCGAACTTGGATTTTAAAAAGGTTTGCTTCTACTGGAACTTTCTTCTTAAATGGTTAAAACTTTGTAAACCAATAGGTAAATTCAGTAGTTAGCAGTTTTTAAGGGAACCATATAAAGAACTTCACCCCAGTCCTACATTGACCATAAGCTCCAATCTAATTCAAATATGGTGGAGACACAAGAGAACAGGATTTGGAGATCAGTGAACCTGAGTTCTAAAACTGTCCAGCCACTTCCAACCTGCTTGAATCTTAAGCACATTATTCTTTAAAATTTGCTCTCCTCTGGAAAATAGATGAGACACTTCACAGAGTTCTACTGAATATTAAATTAAATAATGTATATAAAGTGTCTGATATGTAGTAGTGTTTTTTGATAAATGTTGCTTCCCTTCCCTTGGTCTATTTATTTGAAAATTCATAATCCTAAATAAAATTTGGTTTCAGCTTCTACTTGAATAGGCATTCAAATAATAATTTTGTGCATTTAAATATTATATGATCTGTATGACACTCCATATGTGTTGATAATAAATTTGATTTTGATGAGATTAGGATTTTCTAAGATGTCAAATGCACTTCCCTTTCTGTGTATGTATATCTTGACCTGTCACTGACAACTAAATAAATATAGGCTGAACTTCTTTATTGTTTGTGAAAGTCTTGACTGTCATTCATATTAATCATTTTCCAAACTAAAATCTTTTATTATAAAAGCATCAACATCCAGTACCATACAGTGATCAAAGTCTACTGCAATAAAAAATTACATCCCTGGTGGTCCAGTGGTTAAGACTCCATGCTTCCACTGCAGGGGGCACAAGTTCAATCCCTGGTCCGGGAAATTCCGCATGCCACAGGGTGTGGCCAAATAGATAAATTAATTAATTAAATTAAATAATAAATAAAAAATCAAGTTAAAAAAAAAGTTACATCCCATGGGAGGCAGCATCTCCCACTCTTTAAATTTAGATCCAGTTCAAACCCAGCTTCTAGACCTAATAACTGTGTTACCATGGGTAAGTGATTCAACATCTTTTATTCTTAGTATTTCTCTTCTCTGTAATGGGAATCAAACGTTGTCCCTAATGCATAAGTAGTTGTGAGCCTTAGATAATGTAATTAACAAGTGCTTGGTGGTAGTAAGCAGATGCTACTGTTATCCTGTGGTAATAGTTCACCTATTTTAATTTCTTAGGCTATGCCACAAAACATGAATATGAATAGTTTGACAAGGTATAGCATTTACTAATAATTCTTAGATCACTGGGCTTAGAGCAAACCACTATTTATGGACGCTTCTGCACACCCAGTCTTGTCTAATAAACACCCATACTTCAATTTTCAAACCTTCACCTCTTCTCAGATAGGTTCACATAACCAGCAGGAAAAATGAGGGGACTTAGGTTATGAGTTTATGTTAAAAAAAAAAAAAAAGAAAGCAATTCTTAAACACAGTTTTCCAAGGCAAAGGAATATGGTAGGGTTTTCTTCTCATTCTTCACACACACCTTAGATCTCCCTATTTTAACTTCTTTCCTTGTTCAAGGCCATCCTTAGTGTTACAGGGGTCAGAGAAGACCAAAGAAAAGAAGATGAACAATAGGAATTGATTCAAGCAATTCCTTTTCTCCTGGATCTTCATAACTAAAGTGGTTCTCTGGCCCTTTCAAATATCTCGGGATAACAATGACAAGAATTGAAAGAATGACTAATGGAAGAGTTATGAGCAATATTTTGAGAAAAAGAAGGAATTGAGTTTAACATCCTTGGGTATCTTTTTGATTCCTCCAAAACCTTTCTAAATTTTAAGGAGGAAGAAAATCTATTGACTCTTCAAAAAAATGTATAGCTAGCATATTCATGCTGGATTGTGGTTTGAGGGAGGGAAAGAGGACTAAGCATGGTGTTAGGAGATCAGTTTCTAATCCCTTACGTAACCTTGACTGAGTCACTTAACCATTGTAGGTCCTTTTCCTCATTATAAAATGGAAGGTTAGGAGCTTGGGGGAGGTTGTATATCTGGTTTTGCCACTTAATAGATGACCTTGCACAAGTTTTTCAGCTTCTCAAAGCTGCAGTCTCCGTATCTGTATATTAGGGAGAAGAATATTTCCTTACTGGGCCATTTTGGGTTTTAATGAGATAGTTTGTATAAAAGCTTAGCATGATGTCTGGCAGTTGGTAAGAGCTTACTCATGGAGAGACGCTTGTGTTATCTTTGTGCTGTCTGTATGCTCTGTAGTACTTTGCGGTCCCTTTAATGATCATTTAAAGCACTTTCTCAGGAAGGCAGTGTGGTGAAAGGGAAAAAACACTACCCTAGGCAGGACACAGACAATTGGGTTCTAGTCCTGGCTCTCTTATTATTTATGTGACTTGGGTAAGCCACCTTACTGATCTGGGGTCTTGTTCCAATTTATAATGTAACTTGCATCATCATTTCCCTTTTCTGTTACTATAGAAGTATGGCATGGTTGTAGCCAGTTTGCTCTTTTGACTTATCGCCTTTCATAACTTTGATGTAGTTAATGCAGGTCTTGGGTCAGACCTGCAGTGCCTGAGGCAACAGTGACTATGGGAAAATGGGTGACGTTTTACAGCATTCAGCTCAATGATGCTGCTTCCAGAAATGCATTGTGGTAAATACTGAAAAGTGTCTGTATTTGATTAGAGGAAGCTCATCGACATAAACTCTGAGATCTTTGGAAACTCCAGAGCAAGGAGAGCGACGATAATACTATAATTTGATCACTGAGAGTTAAAACAGACAGACCAAAAGTTTCAGCATATTATATGTGATGCCGAGGCATGATGGAGTCTAAGTGCTAGACTAGCTGTAGTTTTTCATAAACCAGTGTCAGAAAATCCCAGGCAACAAATTTCTCCTTTATAGTACAAATAAAGTGAAGAAGTGTCAACAGGAGCCATTGTATCTATGTAAGTCGTCGGGAGAAATGTCTTGTAGAAGGTTGATGTGGCGGGGAGCTGAGAGCTGGTGAATCCACAGATGCTATAGAAACTGGCAAGGGCCGCTGGGAGACTAAAGGATCAAAATGCCTCCCTGAATTTTCTTGATTTTCTTATTTACAGTCTGTCCTCTTTCATAGCTTCAGGTTCTGAATTCATGGATTCAACCAACCATGGATAGAAAATATTTGAAAAAATAAAATTCCAGAAAGTTCCAAAAAAAACCACTTGAATCTGTCATGCGCTGGCAACTATTCACCATAGCATTTACATTGTCTTAGGTAACATAGAGATGATTTAAGGTAGAAGAGAGGATGTGCATAGGTTATATGCAAATGTGTCATTTTATATAAGGGACTTGGGCATCCATGGATTTTGGTATTACTCGGGGTCCTGGAACCAATGCCCCACAGATACTGAGGGACGAGTGTATTCATCCTCCCCTCCCCACATTTTCCCTTTTCTCTCTATCCCAATTTTATCACTTCATCAACAAAGTAGCTTCCTTACCAGTTAACCTGCGCTCAGCCCATCCCAGCTCACACCTACCCACTCACTTCCTGTAGATGAGTGTTGCAAGTCTCTCGTTTTGCATTTTGCTGCCCTGCCCTCAGCCTGCCTTTTGACCTCCTCAGTAACCTAACCTCTCCTCACCTGCTCAAGGAGATTTTCTAGTCCTGCCCACGTGTGTCTTCCCTTCACTCCCTCACTCACCGCGGTGTGGCCTTTAGTGCGTGTGAGCTACACTGTCCCCCCCTTTAGATCTGATGTAGTAATAGCTGCTCTGTCTGCATCTTTTGTGGGATAAAGTCCAAAACTGATTCTGAAACTCCTATCTGAGCCGCGAAGGCTACTGGGGAAGAAGGTGGGATAAGGGGGAAGCATTGACCTCAGGGTCAGAGTTTTGAGGTCAAATGCAGGCCCTTCTACTGATTAGAGCCACGGCCACATCTGAGCCTTGATGTCTTCACATGTTAAAGAGCGAGAATAGGGCCCATCTGATAGGGTTAAATGTGAGAACACATGTAAAGCATGATGCTGGTACATTTATAATGCCAGTCTCCTTGCCCCTTACCCCACCCCCAGCTCTACCCCTTACATTTCACTCTGGTCAGGAACAACCTCACCAGTTCCTTATCTAATTCCTACACATCCTTCAAGGCCTGCCTCTGCACTTCTATACACAGTAGTGTGTATATGTTAGTCCCAAACTCCTAATTTACTCCCCCTCCCACTTAGGGCCAAGGCTCTGCCGTGGAGCTTACTTCCCATGCACTAATGTTTGAATCCTTGACTGTTTCACTTTGTGACCTTGTCTGATTGCGTCACATCTCTTTGACTAGGCAGTAAACTCCTGGGTACCCTTAGCACCTCCCCACACTGGTGACCTCTAGAATGTTCAGCAGACTCAGCCAGGTCTGACCTTGGAAGCCATTGACTCCTGAGATGTGGCCCAGAGAGAATGCTGGAAGAGGCTGAGAGGCCGGACCTCATGCCAGTTTGTCTTTGACTCATCATGGCGTCATATCCAGTAAGTGAAGTGACAGGCCAGCTTTGTGTCAGGAGACGGCAAGGATCTCTCCTCTCCATCCACCCACACAGCAAGGCTGGCAACTTCCCCAAACATGCAGGTAGAAGTGTGGGAAGGCAGGCAGCAGTGGCAAAACTTGGGGAGATAGATGCCTATAAGTCAAAGATTTTCTCCGTTCATAGCAATTTTTATTAAAAACAAGACCCCATTCATCTTTCAGCCCTTGACAATGGATCCAAATTCCTGCACTGTGCCTAGTCTCTCCTTCCTTACAAATGTAGAGCTGGAAATAAACACACATATAGGATGAGCTCTATGTTTATTCCTCTCAAAGAGGAAACCTACGATTAGAAAAATTAGCATGATTTTACTATGGTCAACAAAAGCCAAAGTACTGCTGGGAATATAACTTTTCAATCTAAAAAGATTCCCCCAAATTCCATCAAAATGCAAAAGAGGATGGGATTTGAAGTAAAGTAAGTAGGACGATCCACCAGGCAGTCAATTTCCACGTAAGGACCCTTGACATTTTCTCTTCAACTGCACAAAATTGGAGCTGATATTATGTCTTTAGGAGCTGTATACAAAAGAATTCTACTCAAGTTTCTCACCATGAGGTGTAAATTATTCATGAAAGATGAAAATGTACTAGATTACAACACTTAATATAACTTAGCCTTTCCTTGGAGAATCTGCAAATACATATATTAATTAAACCTCATGGTAGCTCTGCAAAGCAGCTGCTCCTGAGGCAGGAAAATAAGAGGCCTTTTTTCTTCTTATTTTCTGCTTTCTTGAAGAGAAAAAATAATCTGCCTCTCTATGGTTCTCACAGATCCAGCTCCACCTAAGACATACGGAGCGGCCCTCCCACCTCTCCTCTCCACCTTAAACATCTTTTTTTTTTTTCACCAGACTAGCAAGACTGGATTCCAGTGCCCCAGCCATGTTGCACCATGGAATTGAGACTCAAATTGCCAAGCAGCTTTAACCAATGGTGTTAACTGAACGCAAACGCCGCCATTTTTATTGTTCTGATTTTTTTATTTGAAGAGATATACAGCAGGCTCCAGTTAATCTCCCTCTCTCTCCTCCTCTGTCCCTCCACCCCTCTTTCTCTCCACACACACACACACACACACACACACACACACACACACAGTCCCTCTCTCCACAAAATATTTGATATGGCGATTCTACCTCATTTGAGGCAACCAGATCCATTACTGAAATGGAACCTTCCTCTATAGTTAGAAGATCAGCACAGAGTTAGAGAAGGCCGAACAACGTTAGCAGTATGATGATGCTGAGATGGGTGTCTCAGCCCGAGCACTATTAACAGGCCCTGGATTTGGACAGTTGCTGTCCAGGCCCTTTCAGAGCACAACATACTTGGGGCCTAGCTGCTTTCTGTTGACTGTTCTCAGGACCCAGCAAACTGCGGGAAAGGAGTGGTTCACAGTTCGATCATCCATGCAGGGAGGCCAGTCGCTCTCCTGTATATTTCAGGGGAGGGAACTAACAGGGGTCTCCTCCTCCCACGCTGGGGCTTTGCAGAACCCAGATTTTTCTTGTGAAAAAACACAGGCTCCAAATGGGTCAAGTGGTGAATAGTGGGGAACGTTTAATGCCTCCTACATTTGTCTGAATATAGTCCTAACAGATGACTTTGAATAATAGATGTTTTAGAAAACTCTTTGAGATGAGAGATTAAGTAAAACATGACCTTACCTTTCTAGACTTCTTGGTTAGGATGGGGTGATTTACTGTAACTTTGTATATAGAAGTCCAAGAATCTACATACAAATAGCTTTGAAGTTGTGTTCATGTTTATGTGTGAGAAATGAGTAAAATCTGATGCTCTAAACTTTTCTCATCTCCCTTTAGTAATTTGTAGCAGGCCTGATGAAGCATAATATAGGTATCTGGTTGCATGTAATTATTTTGTCTGGTAAGATACCGTTGAAATTGTTATTATATATATACTAATCAGGCATGTCTGGAAAATGGGGATTTTCTGACTTACCAAATATCCCAATAAATGGAGGGCTAGGAATGTATAATATGTTATTAACTAATTTTCAATAAACTCTTCCTAAGGCCAGCTTTCTGTTGAATGGATTTAATCTTTGGAAGAGGATTCAGAAGATGTGATAAAACCTTGAGGTCATAATTAAACACCAATCAGCACTTTTTGGAGATGTAATTAGTGTTGTTAACATATTGCCAGAAATATAATTGATTTCACCAGCTTTAAAGGCACTGCGTGGGATACTCCATTAAAATATTCCTAATATCCAGTATGTAAGAATTTGCCTTCCTAGCATGGACTCATGACCCGGAATGAATTAGATGAATAACTGCCCTCCGCGTCCACATAGCTCTAGCTGTGGACACGTGGACAACACGTATTCACTCCAAACCTGAAGGGACCCTTTCTTCCAGGCAAAGGCCTGGGAGGTGTCTGAACTTTTGTGGCTCTGATGTCTCATTCGGGTAGAGAGTGGGGAGCTGCATATTCGGCGCAAGTACCCTGGAGGCATTTGCCCAGGGAGTCCACCCAAAGGCTCTCCTTAAATTCAGGTCCTACAGAGGCAACTTCCTGTGGTTAACCTGTCATGTCAGCCCACATCTCTTCTTCTGCTACATGACATTTATTTGGACAGGTTTTGCCATAGTATGAAACCATTTTTATGTTTCTCTTTGGCTAAACGCGCCTCTCCCTATGTAACAGGCAAAGGCAAGGCAAAGTCGGCCACTCGCCGGCTGCCACTGTCCCACTTCCGGCTCTTGTGGAAGCCTCTCCACGGTCTCCGCAGACTCTCCTGCCTTGTCTCCATCTGCCTGCTCTTCTCAGAGTTGTGTTCCGTCACTTTCCTGCTTGAAAACCTTCAGTGGCCAAATAAAGGCCAGCGAACCCTTTACCCTGTCATTTAAGGTCCTACACACTCGGAATCAAACCTGTGTTGTAGCCGCTCACGAAAACTGGTGCTCTGGCCAACGGGATTGTTAGTTTTTCTCTGCTAAGCTTTACACTTCCCCACCTTTGTTGTATATCAGCACTGTCATTCCATCCATCTAATGACGATGCTTTAAGGAACACGCAGATAGAGTCCTTGTGGAATTCAGAGGATAGAAAAAAGAAATTCTAGCTGCAGGGGTTCAGGGAAAGACTCAGAATACAAATTGTATTTCAATTGGGCCTTCAAGGATGTTATCAGATAAGGTGAATAATCTCTGTATATAAATGAAGAAACTAAGATTTAAAATATATTTACTAGGAAATTATTTTCTCCCCTTTTGAAATAGAATGTATTTTTGAAGTAAAAAAATAATAAAGCAATAACAGGATAGAGTACCATAATAATTTAAGTTAGAGGGATTTCAATCTGCACTCTCATTTTATTAAATAAAATTTCTTATAATGTGAAAAAAACTAGATCCATATACTAAGCTGCTGACCTCTCCTCTTTCACTGTATACTCTAAGATTAAATTGGCTTCAATATAGGCATCTATAGATGTATATATACATCCTGACCTTCTATTAGCGGACTGAAATTGACTGACTTATATAGTACCTGGGTTTTCATTTCTGATTTCCCTTGTCACGATGCTACTTGTGAGATGAGTGGCAGAGGCTGGGAGTAAAGTCCAGGGCCATGATTCACACAAAAGAAGCCCATAAATCTGCTTCACCAGGACAAATGACTAATTCCTTTTCACTTCTTGTCTTAGTTCTCATCTTACTTGTACAGAAATTATTCATACTTTTCAGTCTACTCACTGGGTATAATATAACATAGACTATTAATAAATAGTTCTGTATCATAATTAATATATATCAACTATGTATATGGTTTCTAAATGTGACCTGGGTATTACATAACTAGCCTGAAGCTCTGCTCAGATGCAGTTCATCTCCCCACCTTAGAACTCACCTCAGTCTGAGCTGCATCAGCAGAACGCCTTCATTTTCCCTAGAGCAACAGAGCTTGCTGCTATTGAATTGCACTTTAAAGACAGTTTTACCTGTGGAAGAAGTGACTTCCGTTCATTTATAATTATAGAGAGAGGCAGTGTAGCATGGTGGTTAAGAGCAAGGCCTCTGGGATCAAACTGCCTGGGTTTAAATTCCAGCAAGACCATTTATTAGATGTCTAACTTTGGCTAAGTTGGTTAACCTTGGTTTCAGTTTTACTGTCTATAAAATGGGGGTGACAGTAATATTTATAACACTGTAGTAAGGATTGAGTATATCCTATACATATGTATTCTTTCTCATATGATATATATAATATGATATATTAAAATATGTAATGTATTGTATAAGAGAGAAACCATTTAAAATAGTATCTTATATCTATAAGTAATTTGTTAATAATATTATTATTAGGTGTAACTTGTATATTAAGGCCCAAAGACCTTAATTGAAACAGGAGATAGCTGTTGGTAAATTTGTTTATTGTATTTTGGTTTATATATCTACTCCCAGAGCTAAATAACGAAAAAATAATTTTCTATTTCCCAGAAGTATTTGGATCTTGTCGTCATTTAATTTCAAACTGCAAGTCTAAGTTCAGTTAAAACTTTCATTGCTGTCACCTTGATTAAGCCCTGAGGGTAGAATTTATAGATTTATTGCCAGTTCAACTTGACTCATCATGGGGTAACATGTGAAGGAAACCTGGGCCGGAGGAGCTGTCATGGGATGTTTTGGTGTATGTTCTTTCTTCTCTGAATGACTTGTATCTTATTACAAATACTTATGAGATTTGAACTATTTGAACTGACAGTCTAAATTAATCAAATGAACTAAAAAGCTGTCAAAACCCTACCACATTTTGTGTTAAAGACAGATGGCTCAATGAAGGGAAAGAAGGGAGGATGCGTATCATGCACTGAACTCTGAAATCATTAGCACCACTTTCTACTCTGTGTTTACCTTTATAATCTCATGCGTTGGGCTTAGCACAGCAGCTAAGGAACCATAGGTTTGTTGAATCTTAGAGCTGAAAGGGACCTCGGAGGCCATCTAGTTCTAATCTTCCTTTTACAAGTGAGGAAACAGATTCATTTTGTTTAAATGACATGTAATTCACATGGACATGATTCAGTGTGAGTTTAAAGGGCGAAATCTTAATAAGATGAAAACTTGTCATTTCACAGCCATCAGAAATCTCTCTGAATTCTGAACTCTTGGGCACTAAAAGAATTTCCAAGTTCTTTTGTAGCTGCTTTGCTCTT
Source organism: Pseudorca crassidens (assembly GCF_039906515.1). NCBI lineage: Eukaryota > Metazoa > Chordata > Mammalia > Artiodactyla > Delphinidae > Pseudorca > Pseudorca crassidens. The sequence continues at coordinate 13,641,362 of NC_090313.1, forward strand.
TGAAACTTGTTGAAAATACATTAAGAATATCATATCTGAAAATTTATGTTTACTACTATTTCTTTTTCTGTTGTCTTCATGTGCAAGCAGACTTTCATTAAGAGTCATCACTGAAGTGCAGTCCAGCAACGATTACATCTGATAAACTGCAAAATGGAGAATCTAGGATTCTTGAAGCTACTGTCAGGTACTTCTATAATTATACTTCTTTGGATTTAATTGACGTTAACTTGTTAGTTCCTTTACCAATCACACTCTGCTGAAAAGTGATATATTTTAGCTTCTGAATAGTTATGCTTCCCCTACACACATACATAAACCTACGCATACATATGCAATCTCAATTTTTTCTACCAAATTGAGCCAAAGAATCATTAGGCTGGAAAAATATTTATGATACATGATCAAGAATTTATCATAATAAAGGGACTTATCCTAAAACTCCAAAATAGTTCTTTATCTTGACTTCCTTTCCATTCCCAGGAAAGAGCTCTCTGTATTAGAAGTGCTTAACTTGCCGTAAAGTATAACGTTACATTCCATTGTAACGAACACTCTATTATGCTTGAAACTTGCTTTCTGATGAAGGGACTTTATATAAAACTTCTGCTCCAGATCGCAAAAACATGGTTCAGGAAGACAGGACTTAGACATAAAAGAAACCTTTCCAGTTTCCCTACTAAGAATGACCATGTGAAAAGAGGTGCTTTGAACCTAATGATGGAAGGACGCACACTGTCTCTCCCTTCTGCCATCCCATCATTTAAAAAAATCTTCGCAGCTAAGAAAGTGATTTGCTGTTCTTTGTTCTATCTGTTTGGAAGCTGAGCTAGCTTTCCTTAGAGGGAAGCTGGCATGTTGAGGTGGCGAGTGAAGAGCCAAAGCGTTGTCAGCAGTTGGTATTGCCTCTGAGGGCCTGCTTGGCCTCTCCTCCCTCCCTCCTCGATCTTTTCTGCTTTATCAAAACTCAGAGGGCACAGGAGGAGCTCACAGGATTTTACTTTTATTCCTTCATATAAGTGCACTCACGCCTATCTATTCAGCAATGAAACCTATAGCTCTGGAATCACTCATTCACTAGAACTGGGAAAGAAGCGTGACTCAGCCCTTCCCGCCTGCAGAATGTAGTTTGGAATCTGCTATTTATGCCCAGACATGATTTTTTCCAGTTTATCCCGTTAGCTGGGACCTTCCCTCCACCTCCTCCTATATGTCTTGTCATCTTTTATCAGTACAGTTGATTTTATTAAAACAAAAATCAAAACAAAACAAAACGAGAAAAAACCCACTACACTCACAGCAAAACCAGAATGGCTCTTCTGTGAAGGGAGAGCATGCGCAGTCAAGTGTTTTTCCGGGCATGTGAGAGTTTATGCTTTTACGCCTCTCCTGGGACCAGAAGCACATGTTTGCAAGTTGGTTGGCTGGGGTTAGGGTTACAGTCAGCCTGTGACGACAGGAAACAGCCAGCTGGCCCTCCCTGAGAAAGAGTCCATCCGAGGTCTCACTGGCACATGCGTTAAACCAAAAGAATTACATGCCCCTAATCAGATATATCCAGCCTTTGTGAACTCGGTGGCCCCGTACTCTTCTTCCAGGACCGTTTGTCTCTCACTTGGGAACCAAGCGAGTTTGGGAGCACATAGGATCCAGGTGAAATGTTAACAAGAATCATTCAGACCTCAAATTTGACACTAAGGGAAAAGGGGAGACTTTTCTAAGAGGAGAATTTTCTTTTCCTCCACAATAGATAATAGGGTCTCTGAATGAACTGAATCCAAATACAGCCAGCTCTGAAGCACTCCCAGGTGAGCTTTTCTGATTTTTCTGTGACAATTCACAAAGCCCTGGATGCGTAATGCTGCCCTGAAAGGAATGTAAGCCTGTCAGGTTAATCACACAATATTAGGTACGGAAACGAACAGCGCAACACGAAACACAGCTACATCATTATTTGCAGTAAATGTTAACTCTAAATAAGTGCAACCTGTCCACAAATGCTGGCCATAAACTAATCAAAAAAATAAAATAAAATAAAATCTGATGGATAAACATGAAAAAAAAAAATTCTCCCTGAGAATTTTTTTTTTTTTTTTTTAACTATCAGCACTCATTTAGAGTTTGGGATTTGTGAAAGAAAAGCTTTAAAAGGAGCAAACCTGATTGGCTGTGGCTGCTGCTGCGAAGGGGGCACTTGTTGCAGGAGCTGTTGCCGCAGAGACAGTGGCTGACGTAGCGCTGTGCATCATGGGTACTTTCAGGAGGGGGACCATGGGAGCAATGAACAGGAGGGTGTAGCGTTACGGTAACAGAAGTGGCATTTTGGCATATGGTGAATATCAGAGCAGCAAGCCATCATGGGTTAAACCAGCAGATGGCATGCAATCACAATGCAAAGCAAGGAAGCATATGGGAGAGAAATAAAAAAAAGGGAAAATAGCTTATTACAAGTACAATTAAAGGAAGTTTTAAAATATCATCAGTGATTCCCAGAAAGGCCAAAGCAGATTACTTTGGTTGATGTATTTATAAACCCTTTTACCTCCAGCACTAGATCGTTCCCAAGTCAGAGTCTACAGTGCCTGTAATAAACAGTGCTCCCCAAAACGCGAAATTGTAATGTCCAAATGAAGTAAGACTATGCAATATTCACTTTTAATCATCATTCTAAAACATCAAAGCCTCGATAATGTAGGCCTAATTTGGGTTAGAATTTTCTTGGAATTAATTGCAGTTAAATTGAATGTTTTGGGTCGATTTGGGCCTGCCTGCTTGAACTGGAATTACTGGGGATTGTGGTTTATTTGGGTCAATAAACAGTAGAGCAGAAATCATGGCCTTGATGTAAAATTGTAACACAGTCACTGTGAAACAGCCAGACAAATTTTGCCAATGTTTATTTTTCTTTACTCTAAGTGGAACTAATCCATATGTCCTTAAGACAGACTTTTGTACCAAGGCATTGGAATGTGTGGGGATAGCTTATGTATGTACTATTAAAAGTTAACATCTAAGGGAATGGTAAGGTACAAATACTCATCACAAATAAATCAACACAAAATTAAAAAGGATAATAAAGCAAGGCAGTTGAGACATTTGTTTTCAAAATACATCCATTTATAATTTTTTTTAAATAAATACTTCTGGGAAACTCTGATAACTCTAACACACAGCAAAGAGGAGATAAAGGCACACCACATGAAACTTTAAAACATTGATGAAATTAGCCTGCCTCTCTGATAAAGTAAGCTTTTTCTTTTTTCTTATGCTAAACCATATAAACTATAAAGAGAAACAAAATACAGATCATTAAAAAGCAGACTCGTACTTGTGGTTTTATGTCTTGCAGTGGTTGTTCTAGTCACATTAAGATGGTCATTGTCTTCAGTATACAAGTACATTTTGAAACCTATACATTAACTCTAAAGCCAAATAAGCCTTCAGATCTACCAGTTCCTACAGCATTTCTACGATCTTTGAGATAAATCTCAATCAAGTGAAGGTATTGTACATAATATAAAAGACAAATAAAAAAAGGTTGGAACCTACCAATACTGGTAGCGGGTGTCATGCACAAAACTGACCCTGCATGTCATGCAATGGTAGGTGGAAAAAAGTGAATAAAGGGAAAGAAACAGGTTAGCGGTTTAGAGTTAACATTCAAAGTGAGATTGAAGCACAACCAGAAATAAGTAGGGTTAGTTAACACAGTCTTTTAGAGTCATTCACATGTTCAGTGTGGACACAAATATATCTGACTTATTTTAAGCCAATATTATTCATTACTTTTCACACTTTTGATTCATCTCCATTGACATGATTCTAGTAAGAATGACATGTGATAATGCAGCAGTCACCTTCCTCTAAGACCTCACAGTATCTTACAGACATTCTCAAGTTCATCCTCCAAGGTAGGAAGTGGGTATTTTACAGATGAAAAATCTGAGGCATAGTAACTACTCCAAGGTCATGCATCGTGGGAGTCAGGGCTAAGGCTAGAAATAGAATTCTGTTCCTAAATCCAGGTCAGGTTTTGTATTCACTATATCACACTGACCTTATTGAATTAAAAGTTTGCTTGTCTGATTGTAAAATGTTTTGTGTCAATAACAATATGAAAATAAAAACAGTAATTAAGATTCCGTATCCTCTAAATCAAAGGGTTGTAGGTCAGGTGAATTTTAGAGTACTGCTTGAAAGCCCTCAACGTAGGAAGACTGAGGTTCCCGTGACGGGATGACCGGATGTGTGTGTGACCTATTTTCTGTTATGAGATTCATTATGACAAAGGAGCGGTGGCTAGCAATAAAATCTAAACACTGCAGAGGCAAAACAGCACTGAACTGAGGCTGGGATAGGACCAGGGCTAGGGTATTTTGGTGTCTAGGTGGGTAAGTGGGAGGGTGGGAAGGAGAGAGGGAGGGAGGGGGGTTTACAGCCCTTCCTTGGGAATAGCTGCCTTACCTGTGGGTGGTCATATTAATGTACTTGAATCAGAAAACGGACCATGAATATAACATATGTTGTGGAATACTGAAAAAAGAATTGTATTGAAAGGAATTATCTACTTCTGGTTCAGCTCCTTAGAGTGAAAATCAAGGTAATGTAAGGATTTAGGTAACTGAAGATTGGGTGTCATATGGGTACCAGAGAAGTAGTCTTTAATGAAGGTAGGTGTACCCACTTAGGGTTTTAGAACTGCCTTCTGAGATACTGGGTGAAGAATCTGAGATGTGTACGTCTTTATTCTCTCTGCTGAACTGTTCACACCTGAGGGAGACTTTTTGCCTGATCTGCGTTTTGATCAGGCCAACATTAACTAGTCAGGAAAAGAGGCTATTTAACTGGGCCACTCCTGGATTCTTCAGCAAACATGTGCTAATATATCCAACTGAAAACACACACACAAACACCTCATGACACCCTATCTTTCTCCAGCCCTATGTTTCTAAACTTCTTCACAATCAAACTTCTGGAAAGTTACCTACACATAAATTTGCACTTCCTTGACCCCGTTTATTCTTCAGTCCTCTCCAATTTGGCTTTCATTTTCACCTCTCCACTCAAACTGCATGTCATCAAAGAACTCCGTATTTCTGCAATCAGTAAGAACCCTTCCATCCTGAGTCATGGTAACATTTAGCACTTGTCTACTCTCTCCGTAATAAACTACTCTTTTCCCTTGGATTTTCTGATAACACAGACACAGACACAGACACATATGCAAACACAGACACACACATACTCTATCTCTATATACTAGAGTTTTTCAGGGCTCAGTCTGGTTCCTTTTCATCTACTCTATACTTTTCTTCTGGTATGTCATTCACTCCATGGTATTAATTCAATTTAGGATTTAAATACTATCTACAAGCTCAAGGCTTCCAAATTTATGTATCCCGCCCAGATAGCTCCTCTGAGCTCCAGGTTTTTCTATCTAACTGTTTATCTGGCCTTCCTACTTGGATTTCTCACAAGCATCTCAAATCGAACATGTCCAAGCGTTGACCTTTTCCACAGCATCTGTTTCTCCACCTCAGGAAATGCTAGATGGACGTCACCATTGATGTCGTAGCTCTAGCCCAAACTGAAAGTTCTCCCTGACACCACTTTCCCTCGTGAAATTCCCTGGTCCAACTCACCAATAAGACAAAGCAGTTCTGCTTCTAAAGTGCGTCTTGTGTTTGTCTATTGGTCCATCTTCACTGCCACTCCTCATGGCCTGATCACCATTTTATGATCTGGGATCGGCTATGCAGTAACATCCTAAGTGGTCTTCCTGCCTCCATTCTCGTCCCCCCCTTTAGTCCATTCTCCATTCTGCTGGCAGAGTAAACCTTCCCCAATACAGGTCTGTTCACTTCTCTGCTGGAAATGATTCATTGCCTTCTCATTGCTTTTAGGATAAAGGTTCCCATGGTCTAGTCTCTGACTATCTCCCCAGCTCACACTATACTCCTCCCCTGGCCCCCATGCACCAAGCTGCAGACAGATTAGCCTTTCATTTCTTTGAAATGAACTCATCACACTTTTGTCCTACTTTTGGGCTTCTCACAGCTCTCCGCCCCTGCCTAAAATCATCATTACCCCATTCTTCATTTTCCAGGTCTCGAGGTATATGTTGCTTCTTTAAAAAACTCTTCAATTGTTCTGTTACCTATATTCACATGCCACTTAAATCAGTTTCCTATTTTAAACCTTACTGAACTCTCTACTTTTTCATTCATTATACTCATAAAAACTTTTAATTATATACTTCTCTGGCTATTTATTGAAATCCACCTCTCCTCTTCCACTGTAAACTCTGGAGGGCAGGGTTCATGTCTGTCTACGTCTATGGGGCGCATGGTAAACAGTCAATTGAGTGAATGTTCTCAGCCACCAGTGAGAGTGTGTTGGGAGCAACTTGTTCCTAAAATGTATTAAAGTACCCAGTTCGTGAATGATTTCAAAGTCAACCATGGCTGGATTCAAAATCATCCCTATAAAAATTCCATGTTATTCTCTCGCATTCCAATGCGGATGGGCTTTCTTGGAGCACTTTCCTTTCTTGGACACACCTGAATGTCACTGAGCTGCAGATCATCAACAGCAGCTCCTACAGCCACACTGGGCTAGGACTGGAACCGTCCTTTGGCTTCAGTTCAGGATGCGCCTGAAACGCTCAACCAAATCAATGTGATGAGCATCTCTCTCTATGTGGCCTAAAAGTGATATGCATATCGGAAACACAGAAGTTTTGCAATGTGTGGCTGTCTTACTCAATGGCAGATTCTGGTCCTGATCTTCTTTCTAAGCTCCATCTCTGCCTTTTCACCCCACTCTCTCCCACACCCCACCCCTGCAAACACAGCCCCTTCAGTACTTTACACTGAGCTACAACGGGCAACTTGTTATTCCTCAAGTACGCTGTTCCCAATCCATGCTCTTCCCCCTGCCTGGGATGCTCTTCCCACACTGGTAAATTTTCCTTTCAAAGTCCTAAGCAAATTTCTCCTCCTTTGGAAAGTCCTTCTTTCTCCATATCCTTCGTCGCCACCACCTACTGCATGTCCCATGGCGAATACATTGTCTCTTGCTTCCTCATTCTCAAATCGCTTTGCCCACTCCCTAAGGTAGCCCTTCACGCTTTGCATTATATTTGGTTTTTGCCGTGTTCTGAACTCCGTTGTATGCCCCTACTGGCTTTGGAACCCAGAACAGACTATGTGTTCAACAGTGGCTTGCTGAATTCAATAGGATAAACACATTTTGCTATGGTTATACAGATAGGGTTTCCACTAAACACTGACAAATCTTTCACCAAGGTGTGTGATACACTTATGTAATAGTATGGTTTCTGATCATTAGGCAGTATTTGTGCTAGCACTTCCCTGTTCTACTTACTCTGTATTTCCAATATAATGAAATAAATCAAGGAGAGAGTCAGTAGGTCGTCTTTGCTCTGACTGGCAGAAGCATTTCACTAAGGCACTAATTCTATTAACAAACACTTCTCAAATGTTTTCTGCTTCAGTTGCACAAACATTTCAGCTCTAGAATCTGCGAGTAGAATTATCTGGACAATTCCATGAATCATATATTCCACTTTACGGCAAAGGCACAGCCTCAGTTTTCCCATCTGCAAAATGCAAATAATTACGCCTGCCACTTGGCGGAACTATCTTGAAGGATAATGAGATAAGAACACTTAGAGGAACTCAGAATAAACCTGTCAGAGAAATACCAAGAATTATTATGCTGCTATTTCTGTGTGTGTGGTTTTTGTCACTTTCCTAACATAGCAAAGAAAAAGTATAACCACTAGGTTAAAATAATGCCTATCAAAAAAGGAAAAATCCCACCCACTGCAAATGTGCTAGGGCATCAACCAGGGTGATAATTATATTAGCATGGGTTTGGAGAAGAATCCCATATTTTGCGTAATATTTTAAATTAATATCTCCACAGCCTGGAGGCAGAATTCCTGAAATTCAAAGTCACATTGTATCAATGGGAGAATTTTAGCAGCATATCAAAAACTTCACTGTGAATGACCTTTCAGTAAAGGGTAACTTCCAGGAGAACATAAAATGTTTTTTTGTTTCACATTTATGATAATTGTTAATGTAAAGTATTTAGAGAAAAATCAAAATCTGTCAGTTTAAAAGTAATGAGCTCCTCATTTACTAACTTAAAAAAATTTTTTTGAACATCATCACTTAATTTTCAGAGTTTAAAACAACAGTGATTAACAAAGAATGATTATTATCATTATCATTTTAAATTAGGTTGAAAATGTGGCTTATGAGAAAGAGTGCCTGAAATAAAAACTAGAGCCAAAATAAACACTGAATTTTCTGTTACGGATTTAACTGGGGGAAGGACTATGCTAATTTCCTTTTAATAAAATTATCCTTTCATCATTTAAGAGAAACGTGAAAACTTCATAGAAGTTGAAATACCATTTCAGAGCATGAGATCCACGTGTTTGTTCATTATGATATTTATGTCATGTTACAGATGGAAATACTTCTAATGCACAGAATTAAGCGGGCTAGGACCCACTTTTCTGCTCCCAAAGCCCACTCTATGGAGAGTTGCTGGACACACTTGAACAGTTCTTAAAGAGTCCAGCAGGGGGCGGAAGTGCACAACCACAGCACCCAGAACAGCCTTTGGGTCCTCAATACAAGCATTTCATCAACTATAATCAGGCCATTGCAAATGGGACGTTATTCGTTCTTGCTTTGGAAGTCTTTAAATGGTTTCCAGGTGAAATATTTTTAAATGAGAATTCTTCCAGTGATTTAACAAGTCAGTCATTATTGAATTGAAGTGTTAATATGAGTTAGAGGCCTTCAGCCTTTTGCATGGCTTAGCTCCAGGGTTTCAGAGGCATTCCCAGGAAATGGTAGTGGCATTACTACCCAGTCTTCAGAAACAGACTTGTCCTTTTCTGTTTTTCCACTCAGTATATTCTTCCACAATTTTTTTCTCTTAAAATATCTAGTGACAAGGTCTATCAAATATGACACTTGTAGAAATCACACAGGGCCTTCAGATAAGTTTACCTTCTAGTAATTATTTTATAAACATGCTATATCAAGTGGATTACAAGTACAATCACTGCTGTGCTATAACTGTACTGAAATGTCACTAATTAAGGTTGTAATAGGACAAGATTGAAGCCCCAATAATTACTGATTTGGAGACACATTCTACAGGTCTATGAGTCTATTTATTTTAAGAGAAGAGCAGAACTAAAATAAGAAAACTATATACTAAGAACCACTTTACTAATGTAATTTATATTTTTTACTACAATATAAATATTGTTAGGTTAATAATTCATTTCAAAGTGTAGATTTTATATAAAGAATAGGATAGAAATATTTATTCAGCTCCCTCCTATGTTAATTCCTGATATGCTACAGGATTTAAGAAAATAGATAACAAACGTGAAAAGTCCACCCGTGTGGATTGGGATCAATATGCTTTTTTTTTTTTTTTGATAAAATTGTTATTCACCTATATTGACCTTCAAGTCACTGTCATAGGCTGAAAATTTTGACTTCAAACTAAGAACTCAATGGACAGCCTTCTCACTAAAGCCTAAGTCACTCCGTGGTTCTTTTTTTATTTTTGACATTCCAGCAAATTTTATTTTGCAAATGTTATCCCTTCCTTTAGCTCAGACTAAAAGGTCAAAACCCCAGTCATTTATGGTGACTCTTTGTGTTTGTGTATGGTGTATGTAGGTCTGTGGTCAGGAAGGTGGGTAAAAAAACAGAGGGTTGGCATGCATTGTGGGTAAAAAAACAGAGGAGGGTTGGCGTGCATTGTACTCTTGTTTCTTCACTTTTATCTGATGTTTTATGCCAGGCTCTAAAGGAGGACTCTGGCCTCTGCCTATGGAGGCTGGCTGGTGTCATGTCATGTACATCGAGCTGGTCACAGGGAAACTGGGTTCTAGGTCTTTTTCTCTTTAGTAGTGCCACCTTGGGAAGTCACTGCACATTTAGGGGGCCTCAGCTTTCTCATCTGTAAAACAATCAATTGGATGAGGAGATCACTAAGAATCCTTTAAACTTCAAGGTTCTGTGATTAACAGAATTCATTTCTTAGTAGGATGACAGAGTTAAAGCACCTTAGCACCTAATATTATCAGGCATTGGCTTAGAAACTGAGGATAAGAGTTCTCTATATTTGTGAACTTGGTGGAAGTTGAGAAGGATGGCAAAAGAGATAGAATGGATGTAAAAATAGGAGTAGATGTTTGCTTTAATTTGAAAAGCCTCTCTTTTTGTTTGTTTGTTTTGTTTTGTTTTGTTTAGTGCTCTGAATAGGAATAGGAAAAAAAAAGGTTAGTATTTACTGGAATTGCTATTTTTAGGTCATTCAGGGTTAATGACAAATTTCAATTGTCACACATAAGAGGTCTTACTTACATAAACAATTTTTACACAGCTTGTGTAAACACAAGAAACCAAAAGCCCTAACTGCTGTTTGCTTCTCACGGGTTCAAACTGTCACTTAACTCTATAAAATATTTGGCTTTAGAATCCTAACAGTCTTTAGCTATTGTCCCAAGCAAGGTAAATTATCTAGATAGCTAGGACAATGATGAGTTTCAGGCTGTATTTATCGTACCTTTAAAAGCAAACTAGATGCCACCAAACAGCTTAAAGGAATGAGAAGAAAGCACATGACCGGAGGGCACACGGACACAGGACTTGGAACTGTCAGGGCACGTACCTGTCGGAATGAATGCCGTGTGTTGCTGCAGCTGTGCACTGGTGAGAGCCTGCTGGTAGTGCAAGACGCTGGGATTAAAGACGGTGCTGGCACCGTTGCTTTTTTCAAGTGCTTGTCTCTTTGGTAAAGGATGAAGAGCACCAGGAGGAAAGGCCTGTAAGGGAGGAAGTGGATAAGATACGTGTAACTCAAAGTGAGCACACCTTCAGCGTCCACAGAGATCATCAACTGCAGCATACTTTTAAAAAATGACAGCTAAGGAGATGCGTCTGCCATGCACCTTAATTTAAACAGCGGCAAAGTCGAATGAGTGAGAGTTTGTTACCGAGAGCAAAGCATGATTTCTGTAATCCAAAACGGTAGCATCTTAACTAAGGAAAAGAAAAGCTATCAAGCAACAACAACGAAAAATGACTTCAGCTTTTAAAATGAGTTAAACTAGTCTAAGGGGGGAAGGAAGCATTTGTGTTATTATTAATACCTATTCTTTTCCTTAACAAAGTGGCAATTTCTTGAATTTAAAGGTTAATTAGAATTATAATGAGCATTTTTCCAAGCCAAGTAATTTAAATTTGCTTCACTCTTTTGGAAAAGGTATTAAAATTTGTTAGGATTAATTTATTCCACATATTACATATGAAAATGAGATGGCTAAACACCTTATTGAATTTTTTTCATTAATTAATAATAATGATTGTTTGCAACCAATATTTTACAAGTAATACAAATCTCAGATGGTTCTCTGAAAAGCTACATGCAAAGCGAAAGGTGAAAGGTCAAAGTACCAGGTCTACAGATGCTTCGAGAGGTCGCTTCATTGCTTTGGCAGTCGACTGAGTCTTTTAATAACAGGCAGCGAGCACATGATGGCAGTGGGCCAATGGGATTCAAGCGAATTAACATACAGGTAAACAGCAAGCAGAGGTGCATCATGGGAACGGCATTGCATTGTGGATAGGTGAGAAGGAAAAAAATATTCTGAATGCAATATACAACGTACAAAACACTAGGCATGCACAACAACAAAAATGTTCTCTAAAGAAATGAATATTACACCTTAAATTAGTATTGAAGCAAAAATGCATCTACTATACCTTAGTTAAAAGCATATAAGAGAGTAAAATATAGATGTTTGAAATTCAGGAAAGTTAATTAAAACAGCAGCTTGCATACACACCATAAGCATTTTTTACATTGCTTCAGAAAAAAATGCAAAACTTTTAAGGGCCACAGGATTGAAGAACTTCTGATAAGTTAGTTTTCAAATATAAAACAATGAATGCACTACGTATAACATCCAAGTTATAAGATCCAAGTTGAAAAAAAAGATAATATCTTTAACTTTTATAAAAATAATTTTTAATGAAGATCTAGCCTAACAAAATGAAGCGGCAAACTGAGACAAACAATTCAGGCAAAAAAATATTCAAACACAAGATTATTTAGGCAAAACTGTTTGGGTTTGGATCTTAATTTTTTTGTCTGAATTATGTGGATAATTGTCTCAGTTTTTCTCTTCACTTTGCTAGTGTGGATCTGGTAACGTGGAATAAGGTTCCAAGCTTAACAGGTTTTGAATTTGCATGGTAGGTTTCTCAAATGTCCTGCTTTTATTCCATCATATGGTTTCTAATGACTAACTTATCATCCATTCTGTTTTCCACCACATTTGAAATTTTAATTCAATTTATCGCGAACAACTTACCAGATTACACTAAGAAAATACCCTTTAACGGGTATTTAGTGTCCTCAGGTATCAAAATAATTTATACTTAATAATTCTAGTCGTACTTTTAAGTATAATCAGTGACCAACCCAGTTAATGAGATGTGGGAAACTCTTGGCTAGAACAAGTACAATAGCTAAAAATAGCAAACAGCTAAAAGAGCAAAGAACTGCTTGGACTATTAGAAGTCAAATAATATCTTTAACTTATAACCATACTTGTGGGCAGATAGTTTCATTTAAACAGCTGAAATAATAATAAATATTGATTTAGACCATGATGAAAAAATTTTCCTGTTCCTTGATAACTGTTGTAAAAAAAAATCTAAAAATTTTATGATGGAATTCTATGAAAATAAAGAAATTCAAAGGAATAGCTCCAATGCAAACAAAAGAAATGAAATACCCATTTTCTATGTTTAGCACAATAGGTAAATCCCTAAGGTTTGCACAATAAATACAAAATGTTTTAAAGTTCCGAGTTACAGCTATGGCATTTGAAAGAAAATGGGATAGTATTTAACCCTCAAAATGGGAAACAATGAATGGTATCTTCCTTGGCCAATAAAGAGCGGTTCATCATCATTTGAAGACTCAGGATTAAAAGTATGGAGGTGATAGGAGGTAAAGGAAAGAGCTAAGGGTGGAGCGGGGTGGAGACTAGCAGTAAAGCGGAAAGGACTATAGATAGAGGAGAGGCTTAGAATGGCCAGTGGAGAAGCTGCTTTGGAAGGCAGTCTGGATAGAGGCCATCACATAATATGAAATCATCGTTCTTCAGGCAGAATTGTGAACATTTTCAAAACCCAACAAGCTTCACAATGAGAAAGCTTCTTTGAATATTCTTTCCTCAAATGTCAGTTTGCCATGATGTAACTTTCATGACACCATTTTTGTTTAAAATCTTTCATTCCTGTATAGTTTTACACTGCTAGATAATGCAATTTTTAAAAATTAAAAAAATTTTTGCTTGTATTAGTCTGTACTAACTACATAAAGCTGCATAGCCTGTTCTCATAGAGTACACTAACAACATTAACTGGATGGTTAAACCCAAAATCATTTTGGCCTCAACTTTCTGGTTTCAATTCTTTCCTTCACTTTTCCAGTCTGTGAGTTATAGAACAAATCTGCTATTGGGTTGATCTTTTCTGATTTGCTAACTAGAAGAGTGATTATGTCTCCACAGGCTGGTATTTATGAGCAAAATTTTGATGTAACAGAGCATCATTTAATGAAGTCTCCAAGTAGAAAAAAGAAATATTAAATAGTTCTCCTTAGGATCGACACCTGAAAGGTTAATGTTCTCTTTTTTTCCAATCTTAGTTTGATGAAATGCAATTTTGACAGAAATTATAATAAACTAGGAATTTAAAGAAGCTGAGAGCCCTAAACTGAGCTGGACAGTGATTGCATTTCCCTTTCTACCACTCCTTATTTGGGGTTTTCTTTACTAAATGCAAATATCTTGTCTCTTCAAGGAAACACTAAGGTCTTGGAGGGTCGAGTGTACATATTAATATCTTGCCCACCTCACACTTTGAAGCACATGGGTAGAATGTTTTTAAAAAACTGTATGGATGAATAATCATGTTCTAATGTGGCTTTGTAGTACACAGATGTTCTGTTTTAGAGGGTATTATGTGGCTGCAGGCATATGTTTACCTATATTGAAAGATCTTCAGGCTTAAAATAGACCTGAGCGATCCCCAAGCCCGGTGCATCTTGGGAGCTTCCTTAGGCACCTATGCAGAGAACGAGGTTCTCTTTAATTGAGCCCCTACTGTGTGCCAGGCACTGGGCACCCATTCTTGCTGGCTTCACCAACATTTCTGATCCTTTGCCCCCTCTGGGCTTTCTCCAGCCTTATATACCTACAGCCAGGCTTTTCATTTTCTGCATCAAGGAGCAAGCCAACTTCAAGCCAAGGCAAGCCAACCAAGGGCCCGGCATTAGAGGCAAAGACCAAACCTGAGGAGCCAGGAAATGCTGACGACAGTAATCAGAGCTGCCACTCGAATGTGGAAGAAAAGGATGTGGACAAGTAGGATGGGATTCAAAGTTCCCGTACATGTTTTCTTGAACAACTGAAACTTATCTAGCTGATGGCAGCTGGTCCTGTTTCCTTTTACAAAATAAGTATCTCCTGGTGTAGCCCCATTTTGGTGTGTGTGTGAAGAAGGACTGCTGACCTGAAGATCAGATACCTTTGTGTTAAAATTACCAAAGAGAAGCTCTGTCTGGCTTATTTTTACATTTGAAAAATTCTGATGAGGATGATGCTCATGTTTTAAGAGGCAGTGCAAAAGAATAAGGCTCTAAAGGAAAGAGATGTCTCTTTTTCTGGAATCAAAGCTTTAGATTCCTTTTCAGGGTCCAGTTAATCCAGAGAAGGGGAAATCCCGGACAATAATAAAAATTGCACTACAGAAATTCTTGGTGTTCAGATATGGAACCCAGGTGAATGGAATACTAATATCTTCTGACTGCAATCATCACTCCCATTTGTTCTTTTAAATAAGGAAATAATAGTTTTTCTTCAGTGTACCGAGTAATCTTGCTATGAGAATAAGAATACTTTGACTTCATCCAACTGCAACTAGACTGGTTTCAAATGAGCCTCTCACTTCAACTAAAAAGACATGACAGATTCAGTAATTTTCATGTCATTGTCAGAAAGAAGCTGACGCTTTTGTTCTGAAACTACATTCCTTTGGGTTGTCTTTGACGGTGTTGCAAGATCACCTGAAGTATCAGAACTCCAAATCTGGGCACAGGGTAACAATCTAGGAAACTATGGTAACTAAATATACTGACATCCACTGCAACAAGGTCTGTGCATCTTGATGAAAATGATGTGAAAATGCACAGAAAGGCACATAGAGGAGTCGAATCTTGCTTTAAAGATACCGGGCTGTTTGTGTAAATGGCCATTTCTTCTCTTATCTCCATCAACCCAGGTCATCTACCATTGACATATTCTAGGTGCACTGTTCCTTCAGTGATTGAAGAACATACTGACTGCAGATGTTAGAACTGGTACTTCTAGGTAACAGCCAGATAAATCAAGGCTCAGATAAATTCAGGGCTCAGCTGTAAAGGTCACTATTAGTACCAGTGTTTTCTTGTATTTAACAGGTATTTGAGGTATAGGGACTAAGTTTTTCATAGTCCCAGAACCTCATCTCATATCCCAGTGGCCAGAGATGGCCATCGTGATCTGGGCTGAGCCAATCACGGCATGCTATTACTCTCACCACAGGACAACCACCAAAATGACCCTGGTGGCTCATTTTTTTGTTCCTAATTAGAGATGGTATAGATACTATTTTTGTCTCTTGTCAGGAAATGTAAGAATGTGTCCCTACAGGTGTCCAAAGCCATGGCCAGTGTTGTTTGGAGAAGCTGATCTTAGAGAATGGAGCTGATATACCAAGAGAAGCAGAAAAAAAGAAAAGAGAGAGACCTACTGGTTTTCAAGTTTCCGGATCCATCTACCCCTGAGCCCTATTTTACCTCTCCTCCCTTGGAGGGCACTAAATGATCTAGTGAAGTTTTTGTCTCTTGCAGCCAGAGTTCTAACTAGCCTTGGGGGTATCCTTGATACCTAGTTATGATTTATAACATTCGCTTAAGGTAAAAACGTGTTCTTTGTGCCCAACGATCAACACACCAGTTAGAATAAATTTGGGCTGGCCTGAAAGAATGATTACAATGAAAAACATTTTACTTCTCGGTAGGATGAGATCTTCACTAAGTGGATGAAGATGGATTCCACACTGCAGAAGTGTATAGAAGACCTCATTTGCTCTCTAAAAGAATTCCTTTTTCATCAGCATTAAGTGACCAATTTATTCTCATCTCCCCTACAGGTCCCTCACCCCCTGCACCTAATTATAATCAGTTTTGAAAACCACTCTTTTATGAGAACAAAAAGGGGAGAATTTATCTATATTGTCCTGACTCTCTCATGTGGATGCATACATTCCCACATATATAGAAACTCACAGAAAAATCACTGTTATGTCCAGTGATGAAAAAACACTAAAGGGACAAGGACTCTGAGAAGAAACAGTGAGAGAGATGAAGGACTCAGTGCTCAAGATACTTGGGAATAAGCTGAGATTGGAAAGGTGTGAATAAGCACACAGGCCACACTAAGCGGTGATGACGTTAAGGGCAGGCTCTGTGCCTTCCTCTCTGCATCCCTGTTGCTTGTCACTGGGCCAGGCCTTATAAAAGTTTGTGGAGGGAATTCCCTGGCGGTCTGGTGTTTGGGACTCTGTGCTTTCATGCCGAGGGCCCAGGTTCAATCCCTGGTCAGGGAACTAAGGTCCTGAAAGCTGCGTGGTGTGGCCAAAAATAATAAAAAATAAAACGAATCATTCTCTAAAAATATAAAATAAAATAAAATGAATCGTTCTCTAAACAAAAAAAATTGTGGAAAGAATGTTGAGTAATATGAACTTGGTGTATAACAGCTACCCTTGCATTCTGATCAGGCATTAGTGTATGAAGTGGTGGTCGCTAGTTAGAACAATGTGTTTTAAACTATACCTTTCGTATCTGAAGCCATATCTATCTTTCTCGAGGGATGACTGGCCACTGAGTCTTTCCTGCCCCCCTCCACCCTGGACCCCATTATGCATTTCCATTGTGTCATGGAGGAGCAGTATCACTGCCACTAAACTCCAAGCTCCCCGAGGGCAAGGAAAGCTGCCTAATTTATTTTTTCCAGCCGGCAAGTGCCTGATGCACGGCAGGTCTCATATGTTTTGAATGAATGGATGCCCAGTGCCTATCATATATTAAAACAGACTTCTGTCAAGCCAGAGATCTCACATGAAAACAAATTAATTCTACAGGCCAGTGCAGTGGTTCTCAAACTTTGCTGCACACTGGGATCAACTGGGAGCTTCTAAAGAAAGAAAGAAAGAAAGAATAAAGAAAGCAAGCCCCTGCCCAGGCCACATCCAAACTAATTAAATAAGAAACTTGGGGGAAGGGACTGATGTTAGAACCTTTCAAGATCCCTCAGGTAATCCCAGAATACAGCTAAATTTAAGTGTTCTAGGTAGGGGCTTCTCAAATGTTACTGTGTATACAAAACACCTGGGGATATTTTAAAATTTGTATTCAGAGCCCAAAGGTCTGGGGTGGGGCCTGAGACAGGACAGTGACTCAGGGACCTGAGGCTGGGTTCCAGGACTTCTTTTTTTTTTTCCAAGCACCAGCCCTACAGCTCCATCTTCAGCTGTTTCATGACTTGATGTTCTGCATAAAATTTCGTTTAGGGAGAGAGAGTTCGCAGCGTAGCCTTTGTGATAAGTGACAGAAGAGGGACAAAAGATGGGGGTAGGGAAAAGCCGGGCAGCGGGGGCCGCCGGCCGAGGGCTCCTGGCTCCGGACTGCCGTCTCGGGAGCGCTGCGGCTGATGCGCAGCAGCCGCCGCAGGCCTCCCGCCCTGTTTCCCTCTCTCTCTGTCTCTGTCTGTCTGTCTCTCTCTGTTTCTGGGCCGCCTCCCTGGTCCTTCCCGCTCTGCGAGGAGCCCGGGCCGGTCCCGCCCGTGTCAGGTCTCCGAGCAGAACTGGGCGTGGGGAAGGGCGCTCGCACCCGCCCCGCGTTCCCTGCGCCCGCCTGAGAGATTTACTTATTGTGCTGCAGAAGGGAAGGAGGGAGGGACAGAACAGAACAAAACAAAACAAAACGGGGGCAACCGAGACAGGACGTAGGCAGCGGAGCAGCGGGAACAGCAGCCGTCCCCCGCTCCCAGCGGTCTGGGGAGCGTGCGCGTCCCCGCGCGGAAGGCGCGGCTCCGGGCTCGCGGGCCGGGGAAGGTGCGCGGCGCGCGCGCCCCACTTACCATGACTGTGGCCGCGGCCGCGGCTGCCTGGGCGGCCACCGCGGCCTGGTTGGCTTGGTGCTGCGCAGCTTTGATTTTGGCCTGCAAGTGTGCAGGAGGGTGAAAATATTTGCATTTCTCCCTCATGCAACGCCCCTTTATGTAATCCATACAAACGGTTACGGTGTTGTCGTTTGTGTCGATCATGGTGCTGTCAGCGGGGTGTGCAAAGCGGCAGTCAGTCTCTCCCCGGGCACAGTTTCCTCGCTGGAACTCCCTGCAGACCTAGGACATGGGGAGAAGAGCACACGATGCAGAAGGAGGCCCCAGGGCCGCCGGGAACTACCTCTGCGAGCGCAGGCACGATGTAAAAAAAAAAAAAAAAAAGAAAAGGAATAAATGCCTTTCCTTTCTTTTAATGGATAAACATTCGATTATCCAGGACTCAAGTAACTGGAATCCCGGGCAAAATAATTTGAGTTTTACTTCCCCCTCTTTTCTGGGGTGAGAATCTATATTAAGAAAGTCAAAATCTGCAGTTAAATCAACAAGGCCCCCATTGTTCTTGGGATTTATTTATTTATTTAGAGAAGGAAAGGAGGGAGGGAGGGAGGGAAGGAAGGAAAGAAAGAATATTTTATATATATATATAGTAATTTGGAGATTTTATATACATGTGTGTGTATATATATATACACACACATGTATATAAAATTTGGACGTCTATATATAGCCACATCTACTCTGACAACTCTGGGATTTTACAGGGATTTTACATGGAGGGATTATTTCACCAAAGATCAAGCCACAAGGTCATTGCTGCACAACTGCTAAAAGAACAAGGCGACGTGACGAACTTGTTTCTCCTCTCTGAGGATGGGGAGTGGGGCTGGAGTGAACGTGAATACTCCCGTTTTCCCATAGGTCTGTCCTGCTCCATAAAGCTGATGTATGCTTATACTCATAAATTAGAAGAACTACGATATCTAAGACACCAAAACTTTCATTTAAGTCACAATATTATTATTTCTGACAGCACAGAAAGAAGGTAAAAATACAAAATAAAACGGAGGGAAATATGGGAAGAGATAAAGGGAAAGAAGTAAAAGGCGGGAAGTAGAATAGAGTTTGAAGTGTTGATGTATTGTTTCTTTTTTTATTCCTTAATCCTTAATTATCCTGAAATCTCAAGTAACTGCAATGCTCCATCCTCTGAGAATTCTCGTGGATCAGGAGTTTACTGTTTAAAGAAAATTTTCTTTGGAATTTAAAGAGTATTCTTAACCTTGCCCTAAATACCGATAACGTCAAGTAACACAAATAACATATATACATAATACTTATATTTATAAATATCATTATCAGGGAAGAATTACTAGTAAAATTGTAAGTTATTTTCTTCTCAGGCTCCACATCCAAAGTTGATGTGCTCAAGTGGTGGTTCACATCTTTATCATTAGTGACATTACAGGAAGGGTCACTGACATGACATTTGAGCCTTGTGAGAGTCAAAAGTACTTGGGAAATACAGTTTCACTGACCAGTGACCAAGCGAGTTTAAAGGGTAAACAGATAAATCACAAAATTTTTAATTGTTTCATTCTACTTTGGATATTATCCAACATTCCATCTTTAGCTCATAAAATGTACAAAATAAAAATTACTAAACTGTTCCCACAGATTCTGAGTATGCCTCCCTCTGTAAGTGGAATGACTCCAGGCTAAGACTGCATTGGGGTGTAGAGTAGCCATCAGGCATTTACCAAGGGGCTCTGTGTGCAGCTGACTTCATTCCTGGTTTGAAATGAATTGCAAGCTGCTTTGCTAAAGTCCTCGTGAATCAGTTTTACATATGTCTTTGTCTACCAATCCTGTTGGGAAGGACAACTTGTTCCCAACTCAGCTGATTTAATTTGTTTTCTAAACCACACGGTCACGTACTGAACACGAAACCTTCATGGGTCCACCAGGTGGAGCCCCAAACACTTTTCCAGTCCCATGAAAGGTCTGTTCAGTATTCACAGGGTTAGTCTTGATCAAAACAGTAGCGATGGAGTTTATTGTCTTTTCATTTGGGGATCTATATACTCCAGATGGAAGCTGATATTAGGCAGCATTTTATCATTTTCAATATTTATTGGATAAATATTTAAACAAATGCTCATTGAAAGAACATTCTCAAATGATCCAAGATAAAGCACAGTGTACATCCTAACCATACATATATATCACCTAACAACTAACTGATGGTTGGATTAAAGGAACTCTTTGAAAAATCTGTCAGACTCTTTACACACCCATATAAAATGCTCTATTAAATGTCATAGGATACAGTAGTTAAGATAAATGGATGAATGCCCTAACTGATTAAAGAGAAATTTTACCTAGTAAAGTACAGGTGAGCTGGTTTGACTCATGACTTAAGAATTATGTTTTATAAATATATGAATTTTTAAACTTTTTATTTTATATTGGAGTATAGTTGATTGACAATGTTGTGATAGTTTCAGGTGTACGGCAAAGTGATTCAGTTATACATACACATGTATCTATTCTTTTTCAAATTCTTTCCCCATTTAGGTTGTTATATAATATTGAGCAGAGTTCCCTGTGCTATACAGTAGGTCCTTGTTGGTTATCCATTTTAAATATAGCAGTGCGTACATGTCAACCCCAAACTCCCTAACTATCCCTTCCCCCCACCCTTCCCCCACTGGTAACTATAAGTTTGTTCTCTAAGTCTGTGTTTTCTTGACTTTTGTAGATCACTTGAATTTAAGTTAAAGAAAATATCCCAAATCAGTAATTAGATTTTCCCAGGCTCCAGTTCCCCGTTTACCTATACATAACTGGGGCTGATATCCTGGAACATGCTAGAGCAGCCATACTAGTTCTTCAAATACTGAAATATGATCATACTGCTTGGTCAGTAGTCACAGTCCTACGTCCTCCCACCCCTGTCCCTGAGTGTCCCCCTTGTCCTGGCTGCTGGCCTCCTAACCTGCCCGTTACCAGACCTTTCCAGGATCCAGCAAAGGTTCACGCCTGGAACAGCTGGAGCCCTTGGGAGCCATCTTCGTGGCCTGCATAGTGATTGATTCAATGTTCCACTGGTCATTACATATTTTGCCCCTGAACACACATTCCACACAACAGATTTTTGTTTGTATTAAACTTATTCTTTTCCCACAGACTAATTTCCTTTATACTTGACCTTAAATTCAAACAATAGAATTATGAATGCATGCCTTTTAGGTGAATGTGTGTGCATGGTGGTTTTGCAAGACTGAATTAATATCTTACAAGCATTCACTTACACAGAGGTATAGTTCTACCACAAATGCATCTCAAACCACAAATATAATTGAAGTACCTCCAGTTTGTCAGTCCTGAGAAGTTTCTGAGTTGCAGTTGAGCCCGGAACAGTGACAGGTGGACTTCCGGGAACAATAACAGGTGTGGTGGGTAGAATTTCCGTTGGGACTAACCCAACTCCAGGGGTTACCGGTGCTAAGTAAGGAGCAAAGCTAATCGCCGTATTTGTCCCTATTGCGGGACCTACAGGAAAAGTGGGCTGTTAAAGGAAGATAACACAAGACAAAGATTCCTTTAGAATAAAACTTTTAAAAATCACCAGCAAGTGTCATTTGAGCAAAATTCATTCATTGCATACAAGACTCTTTATGTTAATTGCATAGATCCATGCTGAACTGTGAAAATTCATTAAGCTTCTCTGTTTTTTGCTTAATAAAAATGAAGTCCATACAGATCCTCTCTTCCCCAAACCATACAAACACATGGGAGAACATCATAGAAACCTAACTACAGGGACCAGGTGAAACTTTTATTCCCATGAAAGTGTTCTCAAGAAAAGAATAAGTTCACCCTAATTGCTCATCATTCCAAACTATTGAATGTTACAACAAGAAGGCAGTAAAACTTAGGGAATGCTGACTCATAATCTTTGATTTCTCCTACGTGTCTCTCAAAGGGAGAGGAAGAAAGAAAAACACTTGACTATAGACTGATTTTCAGACTGACCAAGTTTATACACTCTCAAAAAGTGGGGATTATTTGGTATTTTATTTTGCTCGGATTTACCAGTATGTTTCCGTATTCTATCACTAGCATATATAACCCCAAAATTCTTAGGCAGCTTACATCTAGACCTGCTATTTCTTGCTCTAGCTCAACTATGTCTAGATCCAATCTTCCTTTCCTGAAAGGTTGGACAGAAGGGCTTGAACTTTTCCATTGGCCATTAAAAGTTGCTTTGGTTTCCTAGGTCACAAAATCAACGCAGCAGTGATGAAGGTATAGAGTTCCTCACTAAACTTCTCGATCACTATACTCTGTGTCCAAAAGAAGTATATTAGAGGGTTGACGGGATGATTGTTTTCAAAAGCTTCACCTGAAAATATGCCTTTCAGAAAGGAAATAATGCACATTTAAGAGAACAACAAACTTGGCTTCACTTTTTTTTTTTTTTTTTTTTGTGGTACGCGGGCCTCTCACTGTTGTGGTCTCTCCCGTTGCGGAGCACAGGCTCCGGACACGCAGGCTCAGCGGCCATGGCTCACGGGCCCAGCCGCTCCGAGGCACGCGGGATCCTCCCGGACCGGGGCACGAACCCGCGTCCCCTGCATCGGCAGGCGGACTCTCAACCACTGCGCCACCAGGGAATTGGCTTCACTTTTAAAGAGCCAATGTTAAAAATGTACATTTAAGAGAACAACAAACTTTTGCTTCACTTTCAAAGAGCTGATGTTAAAAATTTAAGATGCTAAAGATTTTTCTTAGAATAAACTTTGCACTGAATTGGATCTGAATAGTTTTTGTTTGTTTTGTTTGTTTTTAGTTATTGGATGACTTTTACCCTATTTATTTTTAGGATATTTTAGGTATTTGCAATCACATGTTAATGCAATTTTCTCATATTGAACTATGTGGTTGGCCATGTCATGCTACTTCTCTATTTGTACATTGTGGGTAACATTCTTGTTGTCTATTTATAGCTCTGAGTTGTTGAACATATGGGAAAAATAATAATCTGTGTGTATTACGTTTTTTGTTGACAGCAATAATGGAAAAATATCTTTTACAAACGATGATGTTAGAAAGCAGTGAATTATTGATAGTTTGTGCGGGGAGTTCTTGGAGAGGCTGAAAGGCTTCACTGAAGTGGCTGGTCGCGGGAGGGATGGAAGAGGTGATTCTAATGGTCTTAGAGGGCTGCTGCTGCACTCTCACGAGGGGCCCTTAGATCTTTATGGCTCCGACATAAAATTCACTTTGGGGGAAAGTTGCTTCATGAGGTCTTAACATGGGAAATTGACGGCAGTTAGGAGTTTTTTTCTTCCTTGACTTTCTACAGAGTTTTATACATGAATGTTTTCCATTTTCAACCCATTTGAGTCATAATTATAGAACGTTGTGGTTTTCAGTAACTGTAGCTTTTATAATTTAGTACTGTTGAAAAGAAGCCAAGTGATTTAAATGGTATAAGGGCTCTATAATGTTAGGATTTAAGAAAATCAATTCTGAAAGGTCATAAATCACAACAGATCAGTGATTCAAAGAACCAGCTATATCAGAAATGCCTGAGGGGAATTTCATAAATAGAGATATCACAAATTCTGACTCAATATGTCTGGGCAGGGTCCTTGAGATTTGCATTAAAAAAAACTTACTACATGATCTGATGTGCACCCCAGTTTGGGGACAACTGTCATAGATGAGGAGTGAAAATAAATATTAGGAAAAACCAGTACTAGTAGTATAATTTAATCTAGAGGCTAATGATTGAAGTAAACATTTAGAAATTAGAGCCCTCCCCACATCTCCATTTTTGACTTTCTGTTGGAGCAAATTCCCAACCTCCCTCCCTTTTAGATAATTTGAAGCCCGGGTCAGTGTAGGGACACACATTCAGGTTGTACCTTGACTGTCAGTGGGCTGTCAGAACCTCAAAACCCATTTCCCAAAACCTTTTTGCATATCAACAAATCTCTCGCCATTAGCCAAATTTTGTTCCTTGTTCATCTAATTTAATGGTCGAAAAGGAACGTTGCAGTTCGTTTTATTGATGTTAGCTGTAATATAGGTCACAGAGAGTATTATTTAAAAGTAAAAACACAATTACTAGACAAAGGGAGACAGGAATTCAAAATCCTGAGCTCGGCCAGTTATTAATCTTTACCCTGGGCAGGAGATCAACCTCTCTGAACTTTAGTTTTCTCATCTGCAGAAGGGAAGTAAAACTACTTAGTTTCAAGACTTGGGCTGAGCAAGGTGTTAGTTCTGTCTTATAATACTTCGCATGGTTGGAACGCAAGAAATAGCAGCTATCATTAGTAGTGTAAAAATCAGTATTAATAAAGGTTTTTTCCCCCAAATTGTCCATTGATTCTATAACAGGAATGTAGTCAGGATAGCAATATAATAATAGAGGTATAAAATCTTACTAAATGATAGCAAATATCTTCTTTATTTTGAAATATAGGTTGGGAAAGTATGTATTTTCTTTCATGTGAAAGTTAAAAGTTCATAGGCTTTATGAAGATAGATTCAATTAGATATTTTCTCTTTTTTTGTCTAGAGTGTTTTCTGTTGAAGTTGAATAGTAAAAAAATACAGTTATGGTAATTTTCAGAGATGGGCACTATATTATTATTATTATCATCATTGACAGTAATACCTTACATCTGTGAAAGGTTCGGCTGTTTTCAAAGCATTCTCACACACTGTCTTCTTTAATCTCCTCAATACCCGCGAGAAGCAAGCGTGGCAGCGAGAACTGCACAGTGTTCAGGTGAAAGCAATTTAGAGTAGAGACCACGTGGATTCCCCAAGGTCAGCGCTGCCGAGGCAGAGTCAAGGCAAACTACCCAGGACCCCTGGCTCCCAGTCTGGGGCTGTTTTTACTCCTCTGCACTTATAGATTTCGTTGGTAATTTCTTAAAACAGAAGAGGGAACAAAAACACGAGCTGCCCTTACAGACATAAGCGTACAGAGTGAGCATCGGCGGGGAGCCTTGTCCCACCGTCAGCCAGGGCCTCCCTCAGGCAGGAGGTTAGGGCTGCTCTGAACAGCTGCCTGGAAAAGTGGGTCTCAGATCCTGCATTCAAATTAAAGTCTCCAGGTGGAGTTGAGGCTGATGTCTGAACTTGAGTCTGAGTTGGTAGCTAAGAGAAGGGCAGGTGACTCTGCTCCTGGAAGGCCACGAGCTAGGGCTTGGGAGAAGCGGCCCTGCGGTTCCCGCAGGAGGGCTGTTGCCAGGTGGTCTGAGACGAGATCCATTTGGTCCTCCTCGTCTCTCAGCACTAACTGCACTGAGAGAGGCCAGAGGACAAGAGCTGCAGAGAGTCTTCTGGAAGAAAATCATGTCCGAAATGCCGGTCTTGGCGTCTTCGCTCTGGACTTCACCCCACCTGCCTGTGTTTCTCTCTCTCCACTCTTCCTTCTCAGTACCTTACAGCAGTAGCTCTGGGTTCAGAGATCACACACTCACATGTGCACACATGCTCTTTGATATTTTGTAGTGGCGAGGAAGATCAGGGCTGGGGAGGAATGACTAAGTGGCCTGAGGTATTTTATGGCTCTAAAATGTAGTCAATTGACTTTTTAAAACAAGAGCGTGAGAGCTCATACATTTAGAAAGCTCTGACTTCAAAGGGTAGGTATTTGGCACTCAAACTGAAAGGCCTAAAACATGACATCTCTTAAGCCTTCTCCCTTTACTCCCGGAAGCATCTCTGGAGCACAGAATACTCAACACTAGACCTTGCCCCCAAGGACCGGATTGCATAGGCTCTTGAATCCCTGTCCTACTAGAGGCTACCCACCTGCTGCTTTATCTTGAGTGTACGTGGGAAGGTTGTGTGGGAGGTGAGGGGTTGGGGGCAGTGTGCTGGGAAGGGAAGGGAAGGGAAGGAAGAATTGCTGTTACACTCTGTTAGGAATTGGAGAAAGAAAAACTGGTAGGAGGAATAAGGTGAATGAGACTTTTGAAATGTAATGAATTTGAGACAGAAGAGGAAAGAACAGTTTGCATTTTCATTCATTCAGTAAATATTCATTGGTGGTACAGACATGGTGCCAGAACACTGTGTCTACATTTATTGAACTTAAACCCTAATGGGGAAGGACAAAGAAATAAAATGACAATTCATTTTTATGGATAAGCAGAAATGAGGAGGCCTCACTGGTAATGACAGAGATTGGTGGTGGGTCGCAGGGGACAGAGTTGGAGTCCTTATGAATAAGATGAAGTTAAAACGTGAAGAGTAGTAGGAAACTTCCAGCAAAAGCAAAGGCCTGGAGGCAAACAAGAGCTCTGTGTGTTCACAGAACGGAAAGTTTGGTTTGGTCTCAGTGGACAAAGGAAGAGTGGCCCAGAATGAGTTGGTGAGCTGGGAAGGGACATGATCACAGATGACACTATAGATAAAGTCAAGGTTACATGTTTAGGCTTTGTCTCCAGTGAAATGGGAAGGTGAAGGGTTGTAAGAAAGGGAGTGATGTGATGCCTTTATGTGTTTAAAGGCAACTGTATGCCGGTTGCTGTGTGCAGGATACATTGGAAGAAAGCAAGAGTGGAACTTGAGAGATTAGGAGGGAACAGCTTATAAAGTATTTTGAAATACTTGGCGGCTCAGACGAGGGTGCTGGGAGAGGAAGTAGATGGACTTGAAGGCACATATGACAGGATTTGCTGATGAACTGGATGTGAGAGAATCTGCTTGGTTTTGGTTTGAAACTGCTGGTTGCACATACTGAGATGGAAGTGTAGTAGAATAAAAAAATGGGTCTTGAACATGTCAAGTTCCTGTGAGAAATTTGAAGGTGAGTCCAGTAGGAAGCTGGATACCTGAACCTGGGACTCAGAGGAGAGGTTTGGACTGGGAATGTGCATTTGGGAGTTCTCAGCCTGTAGATGATTCAGAGCCTCAGAAATGGATGAGACCATGAAGGAGAGGGTAAATGAGAGAGCGGTCCAGCACTGGGAACATCAGTGTATAGCAGCCTCAACATATAACAGAGGAAAAGAATGGGCAATGGAGTCAGAAGAGGAAGGAACGATCAGAGAGCGAGGGGTGCTCCTCGAAGGAGAGATTGATTGCATGTTACTAAGAGGTGGAAAGAGTACAATAAAAGCAGAAGTGCCCATTGGTTTAGCAACATGGAGGTCACTGGTGAGAGATTTCAGCGGATGGGTTCAGGGGAGATGGGAGATAAAGGGAGTGGAAAAATATGCATAGCTCTTTAGAGAAGTTTACCTAAGAAGGAAACCTAAAAATGGAGGGATACTGGCTACTTTATGTTTATCAATTTCTTTGTCTTAAGCAATTTCTGCATGTATTAATTTCCCGTGTCTGGTCTAACAAATTCACACAAACCTGGTGGCTTGAACAACATGCATTTATTCTTTCATAGTTCTGGAGGCTGTAAGTCTGAAATCAGTTTCACTGGGCCAAAGTCAAGGCTTTGGCAAGATCATATTCCCTCTGGAAGCTCTAGGGATGAATCCATTCTTCGTCTCTTCCATTTTCTGGTGGCTGCTGGCATCCCTTGGTTAGTGGCCACATCACTCCAGTCTCTGCCTGTACGGGCACATTGCCTTTCTCCTCTTCCGTATGTGTGTCAACTCTCCCTCTGCCTCTCTTATAAGAATGCTTGTGATTGCATTTAATCCAGGAGAATTTCCCCATCTCAAGATGCCTAGCTTAATCACATCTGCAAAGACCCTATTTCCTTGTAAGGTGACATTTACATTTCCAGGTACCTTTGAGGGCCATTATTTGGCCTACTACCTTGTATTAGGTCACTAATTCGTTCCTGAGACTCTGAAGTTATTTGTTTGTAGAGTTAATGATTTTTAAGTTTATTACATTTTTCATTCTCATTTTTCTTGCAATTTAAAAACCTCTATTAAAATACTTAAGTGTAATATTCCTTCTTCATAGAGTAATTGTGATTATTGTCTTCTAATTAATATATGAGACAATACATAAACATAACTTTCAAAGAAAATTCAACTAATAGTTTATAACAGGAATGGAATTTTCTTATTAACATTGCCATTATTGGGTACCAGGGTCAATCCTTACAAATTCTAAGTAAATAAGTAGTGAATGATTAAAATGATATAATGCACTGTTGCTATGTTGACCTAGGTGGTTCTAAGTTTATTCCCATAGATGTCATTTAATATGTATAATTAAATTATTTTAGCATTTAGGTAATTTAATAAAATAATTTATACGTGTGTATCAATAAAGAGAACCGTAAATTATACATGTGAATGGTTTTAAGTAGATCCACTTAAACGCCTGTATTTGGTGTTAATGTGTTCAGAACTCTACCTGTGTTGTCCTTACATCTAGGATAGCTCCTACTCATCCTTTAGGATGTACTTATTTGGGACTTCCTTCAGGCAGCCTTTCCTGCCTCATCCAAAATCATAATGCTCTGGGCCTGAATCTTATGTTGTCTTTTCCTTGAGTCTGTCTACACCCACAAGACTGTAGCTGATTTATCTTGGAGTCCCCTGCACCTGCACTTTTTTTTTTTTACTCTGGGCAGAGTTGGTTCCTGGCTACTTTGTGCTGCTATTCTTGGGCAGAAACCCGGAGACAAGCAGAATTGCCAACAATCTGCCCAGATTCTCTCCCCTCTTCCTGGACCAAACCCCACCTTCCCCATCTCATCTCATGGACGCACAACAAGAAAATGTAACTCCCTGGTAGCTATCCCTTTTCATTTAGCATCTTTCAATGACATAGAGTTTTCATACAATAAAGACTGATTTTTAAACAATCATCTCTTGTTTATGTACCTTTTTTAAAAAAAAATTTCACTCACTTCACTGGCTTTGTTTTTTAAAAAATTAGCTTGTTTTTGACAAAAAATTTACAAGTGTAAACGAAATTCACTAAAGCCCAGAAATGCACTCCTTTTTCTCAGGGCCTCATTCCTAGAGCAATTTCCAGACCTTTAAGGAAGTACTTTCAAACACTGTGAAATCAGGGAGAAAATATGACAGAGTACTGAACTCCCTGGGCGTTTAATCCTGTGGGCCTTGCCTCAGCTCCTGCACCCTTTGCAGGCCTCTGAGATGGGAGGCGTGGGTGGCTCAGGCAGCCTTCCTTCATGCCTCTGCCAGGCTCCAGGAGGAGCAGACTGCAGAAAGCGCCCTGGTCAAGATGTCTGAGGTCCAGGCTCAGCTCCACAACTGATTAGCTGCAGGACATTGGGTAAATCCACTAACTTCTGTGGTTTCATTTTCCCCTTCCTTAAAATGATACCATTGAACTAAATAATCTATCTGTTGCATTGCTAATAATGTTTTAGGCATCAGAATCTCTTCTTTGCATAGATCATCAATTCATACTCTAAATGAGAACGTAGAACTATTGCCCTTCTAAGATGGTTCAAATATGGAGGTTACTGGTGAGAAATATGGAGGTTACTGTCACTAGTTGGAGTGACACAGATTTCCCAGATATTGATTAGAAATTGTCTTTGCCTACAGTTTCTACATGCGTTTTTCCATTTAAATAATCTTAAAAACCCTATTTTCAGCATCTAGTTAGCTTCAAAGCTATTTGCTTTAATGGTAGCCAAAGAGACAAAGTAGGGGGACACCATTTTAGGTCAACGTGGCCTTGCCTGTACCAACACTTTAATCATCAAGCCCATCATGAGATGCAATGTACTCACCACTGGATGAAGTGGGGTTCCTGGAAACATAAATTGCATCTGCTGGGCAAGCATTGCTGCTGCAGTTTTTTGCTGGATCAAATTGTTCCTCCCGTTAATTTCGAGTTGAGTTTTTAAATGTGTCGGAGGGTGAAGATACTTGCAGTTCTCTCTTGAACAACGGCCCTGGAAGAAAGAGTTTTGGTCTTAGGACTGTCATAAGTAGCTTTCAACTCTGTGGTCAACCATTTCACAATCATTCCTTATATAGGAAGGTGTGTATCTGTGTGTGTGCACATGCGTGCGCACGTATGTTGGAACATACAAGGGGTGAATCAGGCATTCGATGATTATCAGCCTTGCTCAGACCTGTTGAACAGAGAAGCGTCCTGAAATGTTGTTGTTTTTAGTGGATTCTAACTCTGACAAAAGACCCTAAGGAAACGTGACTGCTGAGAGTAAAGTGGGACCCTTCTAGGCAGTGTGGGAGGCCATCAGAGGAGCATATTTATTGTGACTTATCAAAAGGAAGCTTTGAACTTGCTAAACGTTGGTTTGTGCTGGAGTGATAACAAAATGCGAATAATTATGCGCCACATTTGTGCAGCAGGGAAGGTAATCAGAAGGTCTTGAAATGTGTGCTCCAGGGTGGCTGAAGACACCCCTAAATCAAATGATTGAAGAAGAGGCGGTGGTAGAATAGGGCGGACATTTCTTAGTAACTGATGCACAGGTGAAATTTCCAGGCATGAACTCAGATGATCACCTGCAACAGAGCAGTTTGCTCTAATACACGAAAGCTGCAGCCCATGTCCCTGCCCCAGTCCCGTGACAGTTGTATAAAATTAAATGTCACAATATGAGGTAGTGAAGAGTGTTTACAGCTAAAGTAGCATCGGGATGTTAAAGTTGGCAAAGTGAAAAAAAAATTAATTAGGTGACAGGTGTGCCTAAAACCAGTCTTGAAGAGTAATCACAAATGGTAGTGTTTATACTGACTTCCCAAGTTTTCAAAACTACCAATTGAGAGAATCACGTTGATATGTGAAGTATGCAATTTCTGGAGAAAGAATAACGAACTGTGTTAACCAGTACGGGGATTGTCAGTCTCTAAAGAATTAGTCTTATTTGCAACCAAGAAAAGAGAATATGGGTTTGTTTACCAAATATAAAAGTAATTTTAAAAAGCAAGCTGGGTGGATCTGGGCAAACAAATTTGTTTATAGTCATCCTAATTCTAAACATCTGGAGTTCGCACGCTGCCCCCTGCTCATTTCAGCTGTACTTGTGGTGGCGCAGGCTCCCTCCCAAATGTCAGCCTCCTACACTGCCGTGGAGAAGGGCAGACAGGAGTCCTGGGCTCAGCCTGGTGCTCTGCACTCATCAACCCGTGTTAGCAGCATGAGAGGCTGTGCCGCCCTCTGTAGGGAGGACACAGAGGCGGGCACCGGGGACCCCAGAAGGAATTGGTCACGTTTCCGCTAAAGTTATTCTGTAACAATGGGCAAGGGCAGCATGTCTCCTTAGGCTCAAGTTCATATTGTCGATGTTTCATTCAGCATCCTAAGGGAGAAAACAGACATCTTGGGTCAAGTACTGGAAGGTCCACTGTTAAAATACTGGCAAACTGGACCCACAATTTAAAACAATCCACTTTGTTGTACACCTGAAACTAACACAACATTGTTAATCAACTGTACTCCAATACGAAATAAAAAGTTAAAAAAAAATAATCCAAGTCAAAGCAGTCTAGAAATCTCTTTCTCTCTCCATCTACTTCTGTCTGCAGATTTTTAAGGTAAAGTTTTAATCCTAACTTTACTTTGCTCATTGTTTTGTGATGTCCTAGGGTCCCTCCAGCCCTACCAACCTGCTTCAGGCATGTCTTATTTTACTTCTCTTTCTGTCCTCCCTTGACAATTGCCCAAGTCTCTGGATTTTCTAAAATAAAATCTCCAAGAAAGCATTCAGATTGGGCCAGCTCCTAGAGCACAGGAGTATGACCAGCCTATGGACTGGCTGCCTTATGTCAGGTGTCCAAATACATTCTTATCATCTATTGTGGGAGGTGGTCACGGGACGTGGCTACTGCCCATCATCAGGGGTGGAGGAGAATTGAACAGAGTGACATTTCTTGTATAGAGGATAAGTCTCCCCAGGCTTCTCTCTGACAAGCTCAATTCAAACTCTCTTCAAACACAGTCAGTTCACTTGGAAGATGACACCCAGAGAGGCTCATGTATACAGGGTACACGTATGGGCCTCTGTGTACAAATGTACAAAGGGCCTCATGTGGGGGTTTGGGAAAACAAAGTTCCATAGAATGGAGTTGGAATTTGGGAAACATCCACACTTCTACCAGTTTGGCTATTCTATTTTGCTCGTTCATATAATTGTCAATTTGATCATTAGTCTTCTAATGTAATGCTTCAGGTAAAAATTTCGATGAGGCTAGAAAAATATGTTTTTTTTGTGAATGCTGTCATCTCTTGATACAACTGGGACTCTTAAGGAACTACATAAACTATTTTCAGCCAATGGAACATGATTTACAACATCGAATTAGTAATTTATTGATGGAACCTTCTTTTCCATGAGAATTAATACAATTTCCTACTGTTCTTACTTACACCCTTGGAGTGAGGTATATTACTGATTACCCATGTGCCAGACAATTTATACATGGTTATCTCATTTTCTCCTTATAACAGCTGTAATGATCCCTATTTTACAAAACAGCAAATGTACTCAGAAAGATCAAGAAACTTTCCAAAGGTTATATAATTGGTAAGTGGTAGGGCTGGATTTTAAATCTAGGTTTATCTGACTCAATTACCTCACTGTACTAACCTATTTATTAGCAACAGTTAAAAATCCAGGGAGGATAAAAATCTAGCATTCTCCTTCATAGAATAATAGGCTACTTAACACAATTTAAAATATAATAGAGGGCTTCCCTGGTGGCGCAGTGGTTGAGAGTCCGTCTGCCGATGCAGGGGACGCGGGTTCGTGCCCAGGTCCGGGAGGATCCCACATGCCGCGGAGCGGCTGGGCCCCTGAGCCATGGACGCTGAGCCTGCGCGTCTGGAGCCTGTGCTCCGGAACGGGAGAGGCCACAGCGGTGAGAGGCCCGCGTACCGCAAAAAAATAAAATAAAATAAATAAATAAAAATATATATATATATATATATATATAATAGAATATATATGAGGATTTGGGAGTGGAGAAAGATCACTTGCCTGGGTCTGTCTGTCGGAAGGGGGTCAGAGGAGTGGTTAGGCTTACAGGCTCTGGAGGCAGATGCCTGGGCACATAAGTTGGCTCTGCTTTTTCCTACCTTTGTAACTTCGAGCAGATTACTTGAATTTCTTGTATATTGGTGTTTTCATCTATACAATGAAAATAATTATTGTGTTTTCCTCTGAAGGCTGTTGTAGGATTAGATGAGCTAATACAGGCACAAGGTGTAGAGAATGCCTGCAGTTAGTAAGCGCTGGGGAAGCGTTGTCAGCATTACCAAAGAAAGAAAAGATATTTGTATGTCATTTTCTTTACAGTAAATGCAGGATTACAGATTTAGTTATGTTTTGATTGGCTTTTTGTTTCTTCTCTAGAGTAGCTTTTCATTTCAAAACATGATAAAAACAATCAGTACTTAATTATACTTATTCAAATATCTTATGTTTAAAATTATTTTCAAGTCTTCAGGATATTTCTGCAAGTATCCATATTTGAGGAGAGAGCCCTGGAACATAGTTCAGTCTAGCATCAATATTTTGAAGGGTGTTGCAGCACAGATGTATGAGGCATACAATTCAAAGCCTGGGAAACTCCAGGCAGCAGAATCTTAGTAAGGGATACTATAGGACTCTAAAATCCTAAAGGAAAACTTACTGTCAAAATATAACTATTTGACACAGTAAACAATTGGTAAGGAAGTTTCTGTTAGGGCGTAAGATCTGTCAGGATACACATCATCGCACAAAAACTGTTGATTATCAAAGCAAGTTGTCATAACCCTACGGGAGAGGGCAGTGAGCAGAAATGTGAAGCATCTTTGTATATCATTGTGAAACAAAACAGAAGTGTCAAAAATAGCGTCTCCCAATTTTAGTCCAAGAAATGAAGATGAAAATGTCTTGGGAAAGTCTTCCTGTGGCTGCTAGGATTGTTTTTTTTTGTTTTATTTTAACTCTTCCTCCCTTGGTTAAACACTGTTTCCGAGAGATAAGAGAGGTGAGGGTCCAGCCCCTGGAGAAGGGGGCTGGCACAGCTTCTGTGGGATGGAGTGGGAGGGCACCATTCCAGAGTCTTTGTGAAGAATCTTCTAGAACTGGAAAATGGGAGCCCTGGAGGAGTCTAGGCAGATGGTCCCACACCAGCGTCTAATGTGGAGATTGCAGCGCTCAGGGGCTCCGCCCACCCCGGGTGGGATGCAGCAGGTTTAGAAATGACAGGTGGTCTGGATCACACTCACCATTGTTCTTGGTCTATTTCCGGGCTAGGGTCTCATTCCTTCCTTCATTCAACAAATATTGATTGAGACCTTGCTGTGTACCAGGTCTTGTGCTAAGTGCTAGTTAACTAAAGGTGAGTAAACACAAGATCTGCTGCCTCCCTGCCTGAAGCCTGCAATCAGGTGGTGAAGACGGATATTAGCCAAACAGTGACACAGATAAATGTATAATTACAAACTGTGGTCCCTGTTCTGGAGGAGAAGGCTGAGAGACAATGGTGGGAGAGGGTCAGAATTGAGACTGGTGGCAAAGGAGGGCTCTGAAGAAGTGACATATTTAAACTGAGACCTGAAGGATGAGAAGGAACTTGGCAAGGGAGTGAGTGAGGGCTAAAGTGTGTGTGTGTGTATGTGTGTGTGTGTGTGTGTGTGTGTGTATTTGTGTGTTGAGGGGGAAAATACAAAATGAGGACAAAAGGAAGACGACGTGCTAGGAGAATGTACCATCTGGGGGCCTTCTTGAAGTTTCTCAAGGCTGGAATACAGAAGGGGGTGTGGGTTGCAGTGGGGGGATGATAAGAGATAAAACGGGAAGAAGTAGACTAGAGCCAGATAACAAAGAACTTTGGGAGTCAAGTTACGGGCTATGAACTTCATTGCCACTGAAAGTTTTGAAGCAGGAGAAGCGCAAGATCAGATTTATGTTTTACGCTACGTATAAAATCTTACCCTGATTATTAGATTTTGTATCTCTAATGTTGTTATGGTTTGCATTGTTTGGAATCCGCTTATTTAAAAACAATAACAGAATTCTGACGTAGTTTACATAGGATTTTTGCACTTTATTCTGCTTCCCAAAATAATCTCTACTCCAGGAAAATTTAGTTTAGGGAGGATGGTTAGAAGCAAGTGAGAATTTCAAGCTGAATTAAGTTTATTAAAATAAGCGACCATGAAAGATTCTAATGCAGAATACCCATGTTGATTCTTAACAGGATGAGGAAAGATGCTGAATAACTAATATGTACTTGTCAGAACACCAGATCGTAGCTATCGGAATTACATGGTCATTACATTGCATGACGTGGGAGAAAATAAATGCAGCTTTGGCTAAGAAAAAATTTCAGAATCAGGTTGGTGTGAGAAAGGAAAAGCGTAATTGGAAAATGAGGTTTTCCAATTGCTTATTTTAAAACCAGGAATATTTAGAGTCTTTTCCTAGTATGCTCCTAATTGAAAAAGTCAATTAAAATATGGAAGCAAAAAAGAAAACAGATTAATTAGGAGATTATTAAAGGGATTAACAATAGGAGTTTGGCCCATAGGAATAGCTAACAGACAACTATATCCCATTAGTTTTCCATGGGAAAAGCAATGGATTTTATATGATCTGCAATTCAAACTGACAATAGGCCCCTGCTGTACGACTCGGGGATAATTTAAATTGTTTCTTAGTGTGGGCCACGCCATTGATCAGCAGTCTCTACAAAGGCCCTTTTGGGAAATAATTCCAGTTGAGGCCCAGGGTCACAGCCTGATCCACTGAATTCCTCCTCTTCCCGTTGGGTCCTGGCTGCTCACTGCTTTCAGCATGTGATGGTATTTTCAAGGGAGCAGGCCTGGCTGTGGAATGGAGAATCTGACTCTAAGACTGGGGGCAAATGGTATGCGTTCCCAAAGTGGCCTGCTGGGATGCTCTGAGTCCAGGAGCCTGCTTGGGAGGTCCATGGAAGCCACTGAAGAACCTCTCAGATTCCCTCGCGTTCCGCACGCGTGAAACCAACTTAGCGAAATCCTGATGTCCTGGAGTCACATTCCTGAAGCCTGTTCTATCTTGGAACCTTTCCTTGAGAAGCAGTTGAAACCAGTGGTAAAGGGAACAGTCTCTGGAACTGGACCACTTGGGCTCAAAATCCAGCTCTGCTGTTCTTGCCATGGGACCTTGTGGCCTCCAGTTGCCACATCTGTAAAATGGGGATAACAATAGTTCCCCCCTCATAGACTTGCGTAAGGATTAAGATTTAATGCATATACAGTGTTTGAGCAGTTCCTGGCACATAGTAAGCCCTCTGTAAGTTTTTATTATCCTCCTTCCCTGGTGGCACAGTGGTTAAAAATCCACCTGGCAATGCAGGGGACACAGGTTCGATCCCTGTTCTGGGAAGATCCCACATGCCGTGGAGCAGCTAAGCCCGTGCGCCACAACTACTGAGCCTGCGCTCTAGAGCCTGTGCGCTGCAACTACTGAAGCCCGCGTGCCGCAACTACTGAAGCCTGTGTGCCGCAACTACTGAAGCCTGCGCGCCTAGAGCCCACGCTCCACAACAAGAGAAGCCACCGCAACGAAAAGCCCACACACTGCAACAAAGAGTAGACCCCGCTCACCACAGCTAGCGAAAGCCCACGCGCAGCAACGAAGACCCAATGCAGCCAAAAACCAAGCAAATAAATAAATAAATAAAATAAAAATAAAAACAACCTTGCTGATAACTAGTTCAGTTTCTGTATCACGGTGCTTCTCTCTGGCCTGTCTACCAAGCTCTTTAACACTATTCTTGTTCTCACAGTTAGCACCAGCCTTGGCCATTTCTCTCTTTGGAAGAACCTCAGATCTGTTTTTCTTTGATATCTGTCCTGCTGAAACTTGCCAGGCCTGATTAACATGGCATGACTAATGCAGAGTTTAAAGCAGCTATGCATTATAGTGGGGAAATCCTGGAATTCTGGTTGTGGCTTCATCCCTAAACGGTTAGATTAACTTTTGCAGATAATGTATAATATTCTGTGCCTCAGTTTTCTTATCTGTCAAATGGGGGTGATGATGTTCCCATATCTCAACTCTTTCCGATGTCTGTGAGAGCTCGAGAGACGGCCACAGTTGCTCTGAAAAAAGTCATAATTTGCTATACATTGTCAATTCTACATCTATTTCCCCCTTGAATGTTCCTAATCTAGTAAAAGGAGAAAGCCACATAAAGCAACAGTTACAGTGAAGGGTGACACCTGGGAGGTATGTTGGCAACAGTCCCAATATGTTATGAGAATTGTGAGCAGTCTGTGTGACAGGCGGGGCATGAAGTGCATCAGCAGACGTGGCAAATTAAGTCAAAATCGATTAAGTCTAGGAGGATCTATTAAGTACCTACAGTGGAAAATTCAGTCAAATAGACCACTGCTTTGGTCCCTGTGACATGTAAAGTGTTTAGCAGATGTTTTCTAAGTGACTAAACTGGCTGGGGGGGAATCAGATGCTCACAGCCTCAGTTTCCCTAGTTTCAAAATGTCTCAAGGTTTTTGAAAGTGGGAGAAAAAACCCAGAGGCCTTGGTTTGAGCAGGCGAGGTCCAGCCCTCTTCCCAAAGCTGGCGCTTTTCCCTTCCTTACAGGGAGCTGCGAATGCTTCTGAGTCTGCCCTCTGTAGGTTTGCATTTAGGGCAGCCTGTAATCCCCGGAGAGGCTGGAAGACCTTGGGGCCATCACCAGTGCTCTAGGAGCAGATCTGTGACTCATTATAGTCATGCCAATGTAACTGCCCTATTCCTTCAGGCACTATTGTGCTGTTAAGACCTAATTTGTGACCGTTTAAACAGATGAAACATAAAAATTAATAAATGGGGAGGAGAGGCAAAGAGGGTGAATTGTTTGCAGTTTGCCATTTCAGAGCACGTGTCAATTTTATTTTTTAATGGATTTGGCTGCCTGAGAAGTTTAATTAGTCAATCAATTAATTTGTTAACATTAAGACTCAAGTTTGTTTATTTATTTATTTAGTTAGTTAGTTTTTGCGGTACGCGGGCCTCTCACTGTTGTGGCCTCTCCCGTTGTGGAGCACAGGCTCCGGACGCGCAGGCTCAGCAGCCATGGCTCACGGGCCCAGCCGCTCCGCGGCATGTGGGATCTTCCCGGACCGGGGCACGAACCCGTGTCCCCTGCATCGGCAGGCGGACTCTCAACCACTGCGCCACCAGGGAAGCCCTCAAGTTTATTTTTTTATATATGTTTCAAAATGTACTGAGCGTGTCTCCTTCCCTTGCTTCTCCAATTATGTGAAGAATTCTTTTTCACTGTTTTTCTCTTCGACTTCTTTTCTCTGTCCTTGAGCCTGGGCAGTTTAAGTGTCTCAGACTACTGTGTCTTATGACTGGAAAGAGCTGTTTGTCAGTTTGATTGAGGCGCCAAGCCCTGTCTTTACTGGTAAGGATTATCCATCTTGTTAACTTTATATGTTAACTGAAAATGTGCCAGTTAAGAGAAATCAGTGAGACCAAAAATAGTCCCTCCATTTTCCAGAGATTTAAGGAAACTGATTTCCAAGCATCAGATGCTTCATTTCAAAATTATTTTATTTAGCTAAAAGATTAATATCTTCTGAGTCACAGAGGAACACTGGGCAGTGTGGATTGTGATAATGTACCGACATAACACAAAACCGGTCTAGCTGCTGTCTGACTTCAGAGTGTCCAGTTTCCTGACATCACGTTCATCCGTGTATGCGTGGCTATGGCCGTGGGTGAAACAGAAGCTCTATGCAATATTAATCTCACAGCATTAGGATGTTTCCTGTGTGGGGAGGGCAGGCCTTTCTGGTCTATGTCTTATACTTCTCAGTACAGAGACCCTCACACGGTGGGCACTCAGTGCACGTTATCGAATGACTGTCCTCCTCTCTCTCCTCCAGCAAATCACGTGCCGAGCCCTGTGATAGTAAATGGGCAGTCAAAACACAGAGTGAGCAATGCCACAATATGGGGGAATTCAAGGCGCTTTGTGAACACGTTGTAGGGAACTCTGCCTAGCTTAGGGGCCAGGGATGACTCTAGTGGAAGGCACATATCACGTCAGACTAAGATCTTTATCGGATTATGTAGTTGCGTATATGCGGAGGGAGGTGGGTAGGTAGGGAGTAAGGGTTGGCGATTTGGACAATTAAAACGAGCCAGACTACTTCATGACCACTCTGCGGGGGCGGTCAAGTTCCCGAAGCCTTATAAAGGCCTTCACACGGCACCTGAAACAAAGCAAATGCTTAGGAAATATTGGCTGCTGTTTTTTTTATCATCAGCTGATCAGTATGTTCAGAAGCTGGTCATTTTCCAAATAAGTGAAATCTAGCCCAAGACACAAACTTTGTTTTACACTTTCTGTTATTGTACAGTCTCTTTCAGTCTGAGTTGAAAACCACGTGGTCAATCACCTACCCCCCCCCCCCACCACAGGGAACTTCCTGGAATTCGGACACTGGCAGACAATCAGCCATAAAGGCTGACATTTACTGGTATAAATACCTCGGTTCCACTTAGAAGATAGCCACAGTCCCAAGCCTGTGGCCTGTCAGGTGTTTTCCCCACTTCTCTGGTCACTCTGGCCCCTTCCCCCAGATCCTACCACCTCCCCCTCCTGGCACAGCAAGGGGGGGCCTCCCTGACCCAGGTCACTGCCCTGGGAGGTATTTATATTACAAGATTTTGCATATCGCACCTCATTATAAATATACTTGTGACAAGGCCAGAGTGCCCTGGTTGTTGGTGTCAAGCTGGGTAAGGCTTCCAGGAGGAGGTGGGAGAAGGGGTGGGTGAGGTATGGATGGGGCATTGGGAAGGGGGGGTGGGCAGGAAGGGGAGGAAGATGGGGAAAAAGACCAGGAAAACAGGGCCAATCAGGTGAAGAAGCGCTGGAAGGAGATGGAAGGGTAGAGTGTCCTTTTCAGGGTGCATTCAGTTTTAGTAACAAAGAAAAGCACATTCCTCTTGGGCTGGTGTGTATTACTCGCTGCCTTGAGACTGACCTGCAAACTGAGCAGCTGCAGGAGGAAGCTGCACTTGATTCAAGAAACCCAGCCTGGGGAGGTATGGGCGGGCGTGGCCCCTGCGTCACTGCAGGGCCAGTTCTGCACCGCTTCGGGGAGGATCAGAGCAGAGGTGAGGGCTTTAGCGTCTGTCTCCTGAGGGCAGGAGCTGTGGAGCTCCATTCCTTTATTCATTCAGCAAACATTGTGGAGCATCTGCTCGAGGCCAGAAACTGGGGTGGAATTGCGCACAGGGTACTGAGATGTGATCTTACCCTCAATAAAAATAGCAAAGACTTACATAATAGTGCACATATCACGTACCAGGAGTTTCTAAGTGCTTTTGGTACATCACACTCTCATCTTCAATACAAGTGCTTAACAGAGGAACCGTTAATATTCTCATTTTATGGGATAAAAGGGAGGCACAGAGAGGGGAAGTGACTTCCCAGAGTCACACAAGTAGTCAGTGGCAGAGCTGGGCATCTGACCCAGGCCGGATGGCAGCCTGTGCTGTTGACCCTCTGAAGAGCCATTTTTCAGAAACTGAAAATCCCATACAACGTTCCTGTTACACCTTAGAAAGCATTCTTCACACATGATATCTTATTACAGCTTCACAACATTCTTGTCATATATTACTCCAATTTAAAGGGAAGGAAAGTGAAGCTCCGAGAGATCTGAAGATACTTTCCAAGGCCAAGTTGCCAAAGTCTACCAGGCTGAATTCTGGGCCCCATTACTAAAAAGCGTGCCCTCCCCTGCCCCTTGCTGTCAGGGGGGGGAAGCTGCAGGGTAACATACAAAAGATTTGTTCAGAGCAGAGTGGACCCCTTGCATAATAATGAACTAAATTAGGGAGGTGACACGGGACGATTGTGTCGTGGGTTGAATTGTGTCTTCCTGGAGAGATGGGTTGATGTCTTAAGCCCCACTTCCTTGGAATGTGACCTTATTTGGAGATAGGGTCTTTTATAGAGGTAATTAGGTTAAGATAAGGTCATCTAGGTGGGCTTTAATCCAACATGACTGGTGTCCTTATAAAAAGGGAAAATTTAGACACAGGGACAGACAATGTGAAGAGACACAGGAAAAAGATGGCTATCTCTAACCCACAGAACGTCTGCGGCTGCCAGAAGCTGGGAGAGGGGCCTGGCACAGTTCCTTCCCTAGACCTTTAGAGGAAGCATGGCCCTGCTGACACCTTGGTTTCAGACTCTGAGCTTCCAAAACTGTGAGAGAATAAACTTCTGTTGTTCTAAGCCACCTGATTTGTGGTACTTGTTACAGCAGCCTTGGAAACAAGTACAATCACTTATAAGAAATGCTAGATGATGGTTTTTTTCATGAGATTGAGGCTACAACCAGCAAAACACTATGCTATCTTCTGACACAAAGATTTGGTTCTGCGAATGGGTATTCTAATTCTTTTCGCGAACTCAAGTAACAAGATCCCCTTGTCTTATCAAAAACAAACTACAACAACTCCCAAATCCTTAACAAGTACAATGATTTTCTGCAAATGAAATTTTGTCAGCTTAAACACTATTAGATTTTTCACATGGCAGATTTAATAGGAGAGATTTATTTTAGTAAAAGACAAAATGTTTCACTAAAGAACTTATTAGTAATGCATAAAGGCCTACTGAGTCTCTGAAGATCCCATTTTCAAAGAGAAACGTTGCGATAA
Organism: Pseudorca crassidens; assembly: GCF_039906515.1. Lineage (NCBI taxonomy): Eukaryota > Metazoa > Chordata > Mammalia > Artiodactyla > Delphinidae > Pseudorca > Pseudorca crassidens. Next base: position 13,683,298 of record NC_090313.1, read on the forward strand.
TTTTTATGTCCTGATTACAGAGAAAGGCTCGATGAAGATTGTCCTCGATATTAAATTTGTATGGAGGAGGCAGATGGGGGAAGGGAGAGGAATCAGTCAAGCAGGAGGGAAGTCAAAGAAAGTGTGTAAGTTTGGCCAGCATTTTGAAGTTGCTTTTAAAAAGGTTGATATGCGTTTCTGGGAAGTGAGGCCACCTTCACAGGTACTTGGATGTACCAAGCAACGATGTTAGAGGACGGGGTGCAAGGACGAAGCCCGCCGACTCCAGCCCAGGTCTGTCCTACTCCCTCCCTGCTGACCGCCTCACCTATTCATTCTCTCCCAGGCTCCCAGGACAAATCCTAAACTGAGGCTGGCTGTTTGCCCCTGGCGGATACCAAGTCAGGACCCCTGTTTTGATGGCTAGACGACTGCTCTGTGCTACGTCCCAACTTTCTGCTTTCCTCTTCACCTTGTCTGCCTAGTGGGTGTCCCAGTGGGTACCACAGGGTTTCTCTCTTCACTTCCAAGTTCAAGAGCTGAGAAACTGCCTCACTCCAGGCTCCCTCCTCAGGCTGGGTCTGTGACCCACTGGGGGACAGCTGCTACCCCCCTGCAAACCCACCAAGGATCATCTACCTGGATTTGTCCTCTCTGTCACCCACCCTCAGCTGACACCCTGCTTATTTTTCTCAGACTTCCTGCTGCTGAATATTTCTCTGGGATGCACCTAGAAGGGTGGACACACAGTCAGTGGCTCAGCCAGCATCTCTTTGGTCCAGGGGGCAGAACTGGCTCCAGACTCTGGAGCCCCTCTGGTCAGATTCAGCCAAACACTGAGGTATGACATTATTCCCTTTCCCTCTTAGGACTGTTTGTGGAGGAAGTGTTGTCCCTCAGCAAATCCCAGTGTTCCCCATTAGTGGCTACAGGTTGGATACTTAAGCTCCTCATAGCCCAGCAACTGCGGGTCAAATTTATTTATAAACTGAATCAATCCATTATTAGAGGGTCCAGTGTTTTGTGTTGCTGTTGTTTTTTAAGAGAATTACATATATGGTAATAATACTTGGTAACATTAGTTGAGTACAAATAAATACTGATATTATTATTATTATTGACTACTACTACTACTACTACTACTTATTATTATTATTATTTTGCGGTACACGGGGCTCTCACTGTTGTGGCCTCTCCCGTTGCGGAGCACAGGCTCCGGAGGCGCAGGCCTAGCGGCCATGGCTCACGGGCCCAGCCGCTCCGCGGCATGTGGGATCTTCCCGGACCGGGGCACGAACCCGTGTCCCCTGCATCGGCAGGCAGACTCTCAACCACTGCGCCACCAGGGAAGCCCTGACTACTTATTATTAAATACATACTAGGCACTGTGCTAAGTGTTTCACCTGCATTGTCTCAGGCAAGCCTATCAGAAGGGGAGGTGCTATTAATATCTCCATTTGATACATGAGAGAACCGAGACCTGGCTAGATTAACCACCTTGTCCCAGGTCATACAAGGAGCAAAAGACAGAACCAGGGTTTCCACAAGGTTACTCCTGAGCCACTGCTCTTGGTCCCTCTGCTTCTTTCACATGTTCATATACTTCAGTGACATTTACTGAATGCTTACGATGTGCCAGGTAGGGTGCTAAGAGCTTTACAGGAATGACCTTGTTAGTGTTCATTATAAGCCTCTAGGGTAACTCTTATTTTAATCCCCATTTTGCAAAAGTGGAAACCAAGGCTCAGAGAGGTTAAGTAACCTTCCCAAGGCCACACAGCAAATAAGGGGAAGATCCAAGATTTGAACCGATCCAACCTGGCTCAGCCAAAACTGCCATGCTCCGAGAATATAAATTATTAATTCCAACGATATGCCTGGTACTTTGCTAGGCCCAAGTGGATACAAAGATGAAAAATAAATTGTTCCTAACTTTAAGACACTCTAGATACATAGATCTACAATGCATATACACATGAATGGAAGAAAGGGAAGAAACCATAGTAACGAGTAATATTTGAGTTTAATATTAGCTGAAAGGATCCATGTAGTGTTTCATAAATCAGGCATTCTTACAAATCCAATTAAAGTGATTGAGGACATTTAATAAATATGGTTGAATTTTAACACATCGAACTAATAACTGAGGGGAACAACCGAAGTAGACCCCTGCCAGCACATCTGCAGGTCTCAGGGCAGAAGGAGGCACCGCTAGCAGCCCTAGGGACTACCCCGTTTGGGGAGAGCACAAGGTTTCAGAATCTGCATGTGACGCACCTGGATATCAGGGAGATAAATGGATTATGCATATATCAAACCATAGTTCAAGACTAACGCGCGTACGTTTTAGGCACGCGTCTGTGCTTTGCTTATTGAAAAGGCCTAAAGCCCCGGATGAGGGCAGTTCCCCAGGAATAGTCGGTGGAGGTTGGGGCACTCTGCACCTCCCTGGGTGACCCCAGCGTGGAACGTCTGCCTGGCCTGGCATGGCAGAGTTGAGCAGGGCAGAGTTGACACTTTGTGGGATCCACTGGGAGTACATGCAGTTGTGAGCTGTTTTTATAGGACTGGTATTTTGTTCATTTTTATCTACTCAATTTCACCTGGTCACTTCTGTGATCCTAAGGACAGGGGAGCAGGGCAAGGCACACAGCCCAGGGACTCTCACAGGACCACCCGGGATTGAACCTGTGTCTGGTGCCTCATCTCTTCCCAAAGCCCCACGTCTCCCATGTGGAGTCATCTGGCCCTGGATACACATCCACTCCATCTCCTGCATTGTCCCTCCCTTTCCATCCCACTGCCTCCGTCAGGCCAGTGAAGCATCGGATGTGGCCCGATGCTGATGCGAGACCACTCACCGACTTCCCTTCCTGCAGCGCCCTGCCCTTCGCTCACTTGCCAAACGCTTGTCTACTGTGTGCCAGGAAGCGCTCTAGGAACAGAGGCTGTATCAGTAACACAACTCACAGATACCCTGTCCTCATGGAGCTCAGCTTCTACTTAGGGCAGACAGGCAATGAGCCGTACGTAGCATAAAAATGAGGAAATCACAGGGTTGAATGTGTCGAGTTCTATGGGGGAAGAAAGGGTGAGATAAGTTGGATGAGGGGGACTGAAGTGGGGTGCATTGCCCTGTTAAATTCAGTAGGCAGGGTCAGCCTTCCTGAGAAGGTAATTTTGGAGCAAAGACTTGAAGGAGGTAGACAGTTGGGCCTGGCCTGACTGAGGAAGCTCACTTCAGGTGCAGAGAACAACCAGTGCAAATGCCCCAAGAAGGAAGTGTGCCTGGAGTGTCTGAAGCTAATGCACCTGGAGGGGTTCCAGGAGGCCAGAGGCCCTGGGCACCCAGAGGCAGGGCAGAGTTGTAAAGGAGGTCAGAGATGCAACAGGGTCATGCTGGGCCCTGTAGGCCACTTTAAGGCCTTTGTTTACTTTGAAGGAGATGGGGGTTTTGAGCAGAGGAGTGACATGATCTGACGGCTATTTTAGAAGGGTTGCCCTGGCTGCTGTGTTGAGGATAGACAGTGGGGGCCAGAGGCACAGTGAGACCAGTTATGCTGCACAGTCGTCCGGGGGAGGGACTGTGATGGTTTAGGCCAGGCTGGTGGCAAAGGAGGTGGTGAGAAGTGATGGCTTCTGGTGATATTTTGAAAGTAGATCCAACAGGATTTCCTGACATGCTGGATATAGAGTATGAAAGAGATCAGGGTAGGGTTTGGGGATGACCTACCGGAAAGGTGGAATTGATGTCATCTGAGATGCAGAAAGGCATGGATCAAGCCAGTATTGGGGAAATCGCAGGAGCTGTTTTTGGACATACTGAGTTTGAGATGTTTATAGCATATCGAAGTAGGCATGTCAAGGAGGCAACTGGATATAGGACTCTCAAGTTCAAGAGAGAGGTGTGGGGTGGAGATGTACATTTGGAAGGGCTGGGCATCTGAAAGGTATTGACAGCCATGAATGCCCCTCCTCAGTTATGGCCCTGGCTGCACCATTCTCCCTCTGAGAACCTCATGGAACACCATTCCTTCCTGAATCACGTCCCGATGTCCTTATCTGTGAGCAAGGCCTCCCATGTTGTCAGAGAGCGAGCTTCCTTTCCAGTCTCACCCCTGCTGCTCTCCTTTCTTGCAGCCTAGAGCCACATGCAGCGGGAGCTGGGACACCTGAGTCCCCATTGCCTCCCTTGTTCCTCTGTGACTTTGCTGAAGCTGTGTCCCCTCCTTTCTTTTCTTTCCTTTTTCAAATTGTTCAAATTCCACTTCCCCTCCAAGGCCCAGTTTAACTGACCTTCCTCCATGTGCATCATTCTCCAGCCTCTTTACTTTTGTGTTGCCTGCCCTGGGCTGTTTTAGCAGCCTGCACCGCTTGGGGGTACATCACACCTTATGCCTGTTCTTATCATCAGGATTCTCAGGACCAATCTCAGGTCTTATTGTAAGTTTCTCCTGAGCAGAAGTGCTCTCATTTGCCTCAGAATAGCCAAAATGTAGAGCCCAGTGCCCGGCAGAGGCAGAGCTTGTACACCATCAACGTTTGCTTAACAAATGAACCTTGGGGAGACATGGATTTTTGCAAGACAAGACCCTGTATACCTTGCGGGATGAGACCTAGGGGACAAACAAGTATAACTTGAAGACGATTTTCACTGATTTCGAGGCCGCTTTGTCCCACTTAAGGATTCTTAAATAGTACAAATACATAACGGAATCTAATAAAAGCGTATAGAGTAGGCTTCTTTTTTTTCCACAAGGACAAAAATACTATTGCAAGTTAGTTTTAAAATGACTGAATGTGTTCCCTAAAATGAAAATACCAACAAGTATGTGAATTCTTACTTTTACCAATAACACAAACAACTACATATTAATAGAAATGATTTACATATATAAAAATTTCACAAAGGTTTGCTATATGTCAGACATTTTACATACCTTGACCCTGATTCTCACCACAACCCTGGAATTTTGTATCCTTATCTTCCTGTTACCTATTGAGTGAATTGAGAGAAGTAACTCATCTACGTTATATAGCTTGTCGGTGGTCACAGAGCTAGCAGGTGGTAGAGTCAGGATTCTAACTTAACTGTCTTGAAAGCCAAGGGCAAAATTCCTTGCATCCTGTCATCTGACCTCCTCCCTTCCACCTAGAAGCCCTCAGACCTACAGTTTCTGAGCTCAGTGTCCAAGCTGCTGATTGTCTTAGTAGAGGAAAAATATCATGGCATGATGCTTCCAATAATCACGTTCTTAGACAGAGTTCACTACCATTTCCAGACATTCATTCACTCAATGCATATTTCATGAGCACCTCCCTCCTCTGTGTCAGCCACTGTTCTCAGCAAGGGAGAGGGAATAATGAGAAAAACAGGCAAAAGTTCCTACCCTCAATGGAGCTTACATTTAATGAGGGAAGACAGACACTAAACAAGATCAATAAGTAAAATCTATAGTGAGTGTGATGGGGATAAGGGCTATGCAGAAAAAGAAACCTAAGTGAGATAGGAAGTGTGTGGCTGGGGGACTTGGCGGTTTTTGTTAGCATGACTGCAGGAGGTCTCAGTGAGAAGCTGCCAGTTGAGACCAGGGGAACAAGCCAGGGGAACAAGCCTGGTAGATTCTGGTAAGAGGAGGCAGGAAGTTCAATGGTCCGGAGGCAGGAGTGTGCCTAGAGTATTCTAGAATAGCAACCAGGGCAATGTGGCTGGAGCAGAGTTTGCAATAGCAGTAACTAAGATGGGAGACGTGAGGAGGGTGAAGTGACCAGATCATGGTGACCAGGCTCATCAGGACTTTGGCTTTTACTCTGATTGAGGTGCAAAATCAATGGCGGGTTAATGCACTGGGCGATACTACCAGAGGTTTCCACGCTCTTCACGTATTTTTAGAATGTATTAGCAACTTTAATAAATTATGAGGAAGTGCATTTTGTCAGCCTTCCAATCACTAAATATTGCTGATCTCACGCAGAGCTCCATATAGCACTGCCCTTGTGACCGGGAGCAAAGCAGGGAGAGCACAGAAGGCTTAAATGCAAGAGGCCCAGATATGGGGCGGGTGGGGAGGGGGGACCTGTCTCCAGCCCCCAGACCTTTCCCACTCTCTTCCTTGAAAGGAAATGGGTGGCGATCCCCACAGTCTCCGTCTCAGTCTTAACAGCTAAACTGCTGGGAACAGATCAGGCCATCTTCACTCCCGGCTCTTGGAGCTGAGCTGCGGGATAAAGCCATCCATCAACAGCCCGCAGATGCACCTCTAAGAAGAACAGCAGTGACACGTGCACCTATGCTTCTCTTCTATGAATCAATTTTTCAAGTTACTGCCTAGGATGGCTCGTTTCTAGATTGTCCTCACGTGCCATAGGGATTTGAAAATTAAAAACTTTTCAATGTTTCAACTCAACACTAAGAGCTAGTTCTTGGTCATAATTAGTTGGTTCCATTCGAATTAGTACTGGGTAGCAGCTCTTATCCTCTCTTCAGAGAAATAACAAGATCAAGATCGGCACAGAGAAGAATGACCTGTAATGACCGATGGGGCAGGTTATGCAGAAGGACTATTGGTGCCTGGGAGCTCACGGGAAGGGGCTTCACCAAGATGTGCGGGCCTAGGAAGGCACTATGGGCGGAGGACGGACGGACCCCAACCCGTCACTACCCGCCTAATAGCATCTCAGCACTGGCTTAATTCCGCCAGCTTTTCAGGAACCTCAGAAGCAAACAAGGAGAGCTTCTGAGTGACCACCAACATGCACACGGTTAAAAAAGAGTCATTTCTAGGACACAAAAGCCATTTCAAGAAATTGATCAACAGCTTTTTCCAAGTAGTGCAATCACAGCTTGCTATTTTTGCATTTCTGAAAACTTTTCCTTTCCTTTGAACTAAAAAATAAAATCCCATAAAGAATAGCTAGAAAGCAAAGCTTCAGTATGTGAGCTGACTTGTTCTCTTAAAGTTAATTGTAAAACGTTATTAAAAATTTGGGAAGTATGGGGCTTCCCTGGTGGCGCAGTGGTTAAGAGTCCGCCTGCCGATGCAGGGGACGCGGGTTCGTGTCCCGGTCCAGGAGGATCCCACATGCCACGGAGCGGCTGGGCCCGTGAGCCATGGCCGCTGAGCCTGCGCGTCCGGAGCCTGTGCTCCACAACGGGAGAGGCCACAGCGGTGAGAGGCCCGCGTACCGCAAAAAAAAAAAGAAAAATTTGGGAAGTATGGGGGATGGGAATCACTCTTAAGAGCACCATGCTCTCATAATTATTACTGTCTGAGGGCTCCCTTTTGATGTTTTCCCTATTTTCATATAGTTATAATCTTGCTGACCAAATCATTTCATATCCTGATGGTGCTCACTGAGCCTATCATTAGTGTGTTTGTTGCTGATGGAGAGTTTCATTTATGATGCCTGCTTTATATTACCCTGAAAGGAGGTAGCACAATTAACTATTTCTCTCCTTTTTTAAAAAATTTTTTTAATTTATTTTTTATTTCTCTCCTTTTGATACAGTTTTGCACTTTCATAAATAATTTTGTGACAAGCATTTTCACATGCATAGTCATCCTCCCTGCCCTGTTTTTCTTTCTTCAGATTAAGTGGAATTATTGGATTAAAGAGGATGGATTTTTGCATGGCTTAATATATCTTGAATCAGCGTATTTTTAAGTGAAATCTTATCTGAGCACTCAGCATATCTAGATGTTTTTCTCAAGAACTAATCATATTACACTGATTTTTATCAGACAATGAGCATATGTTTTTCTTTTTGCCTCAACTGGCAGGAAACTCAGAGCTAAAGTTCAAATCCAATAATGAGTTCATCTCAGGTGACCTGTAATAGTTTCTTTTGGATTGATATTCTACTTTGTTGTCCCTTTGAAAAACAGTGATGCTGAATTCTTAAAGTTCCCTCAGGTTCCTTTTAGAAACAGGGTGGTTATAAAGCTCACTCACGTACGCACGCAAACACACATACAAATGTGCCTTTATTGTACCTTAACACACAACTTCTTTATGTAATCAGCATCATAAAATCCAAATTCTTGGAACTGGAATCTGTGAGATGATCTAGTGCAATCCCCTCCTTTTACAGTAGAGACACTGGACTAGAGAGAGAACATGACCCGTCTGGGATCCCAGAACTCCCTGCAGCTAGAGCCAGGGTTAATGAGAACCCAGGCCTTTTCATGCCCGATCTGAGCCCTGAGCAAAGCGCGAGGAACTGCCTGTTGATTGGCTGTACCTTACACCTTGACACTCTTGCCAGGGGCTCAGTCGTAAGCGCCTCTCTCCATCTCTCTCTCTCTTCCTTTTGCCACCATTTCTCATTGCCACCATCCTCTGTGAGGCACGTGTTATTTCATTCCTAGAGCCCCGATTCTGCCCACTCTGGCCCATCTCACACACTGTCACCGTATTAGTTTGCTAGGGCTGCCTTAACAAAGTGCAGATGGGGAGGCTCACACCACAGAGATTCATTGTCTCCAGTTCCGGAGGCTAGAAGTCCGAAGCCAAGGTGTTGGCAGGGCCACGCTCCCTCTGAGGGCTCCAGGGGAGGATCTGTTCCAGGCCTGTCTCCTTGGTTCGTAGATGCCTGTCTTCTCCCTGTGTCTCTGTGCATTGTCTTCCCTGTATGCATATCTCTGTGTCCAAGTTTCCCCTTTTAATAAGAACACTAGTCACATTGAATTAGGGCCCACCCTAATGACCTTGCTTTCTCTTGATCACCACCGTGAGGACCTTCTCTCCAAACAAGGCCACATTCTGAGACACGGAGGGCTTGGACTTCAACATAGGACTTGGGCAGGGGTAGCGGTGGGGTGGAGTGAACGGGTGGAGGCGGGATGCAATCCAACCTGGAACAGTCGCAAAGGTCTTTTTTCCCCAAGTTTTCATCTCCCTGCTCAAAATCCTTCATGGTCCTGACTTGCCAAATTAATTCTAAATTCCTCACTTTGGCGTTCCAGTTGTCCCTTGACCCAGTTTTGACATATCATTGTTATTTCATCTCCCCACATGCCCCATATTCCTCTACACTGCAGTCCAACTGCATTACTCTCAGATTGCAAACACCCCACACTCTCCTGCCCCCAAGCTCACTCTCACGCAGCTCTTTCTGCCTCAAATGCCCTCTTCCCCCACCTCCCAGGCCCGTCTCAGGCGCCCTCCTGTCCGCTGAGCCTTCCTTGTCCCCCACAGACATGTCTCTTCCTCCTTCAGGGCTTTGCTTCATGTATCTTGTTGGCAGTTAAGGATTATGACTATTGTATTACAGTCACTTGTGTGTTCCCTCCTGCTAAACTGTATCCCTCTTAAGCGTAGGAACTTATCCATCCTTGCATCTTCCCAGTGTCTTTTCTTTTCCAACTTCCCCCAAAGTGGTTGCTGGTACCTCTGATGAAAACATAGCTGGCAAAAGATATATGTACTCTTCTGCAGAGAGCAATAGTAACATGTCAGGTCATCTAAGACAGCTCCTCTGTAACAGTGTGCAGACTCAGCATGATGGATATAATAGACAGCAGAATAAATAAAATAACGGTTGGATGTAAAATCTAAGATTGTTGGTATGTGGGCATGGCTGGTGTTGAATGGGAGATTATTTTTACTAGGAAATTCCCTTTGTCCTCATCATTTTCCCCTCCCAATAGAAAATTCCATGAAGTTTATTTCTGAAGAAAAGTAAATATCCAGATGGCCAGAGCAATGACCTTTCTCTAACGGAGGGGATGGATTTGTTATCCGGCCAAATGTTTGAGATTCTTCCACCGGCACGCATAATTGCGAGAGATGTGTTAATTACCCTTACGTGACAGCTGGTGGGACTTCCTAGACAAACTCTGAGAGGAGTATTGATCTGGAGTCGTTGTCAGTGACTGTGCTGTGGTGATATAAAGGTAAGGTCCTAACAACAGTTTCTGAATGGGCAGGTCAATGTGCAGGTTCTCTATGAAGTGGAGCCTGCAGGCATTAGGGCAGCTGGCCAGTGCTCGTCAGGAAACAAAAGCACCAGTGTAGCTCTTCAAATGACATCTGAATGAGTGGCACAGGCAAACTCTCAAAGATGTAATCCCTATTATTATAATAGCTCTATGGCTCAGAATGGGCTGTTATCAAAGAGAAAGACGAATCCAGAAAGTGAAGATGAGATTTTCTTTTTACCCCCTGCAGCTGTGAATCAGCAGCGCCCACATCATCGACTATTACTTAAGGGAACTGAGCGCACAGCGCTTGACTCAGCACTGTGGACATGTTGACGAGGAAGCAGAAAATATGATCCTTGCCCTAGAGGAGTCACTGTCTTGGCATTGTGTGCAAAATAATTTAATTCTCCAAAGTCTTTTACAGATCCAAGATTTTGTGAGTCTATGATCAAGAAAGAGAACCATTTTATCTTTAAAAAGCAAAAATGTCATGAATATTCTTTTGTCTAAAAGGCAATTCATATTCCCTAATATAACTTAATGTGTTGCTTCTACATCAAATTGCTCAGTTTTTGTACCACAGATCTGCACAAGAGAGCTTTTGGATTTATTTTCCCCTTTCCTATTGCCAACTAAGTATTTTTTTCTTTTACCTGGAGTCATGTGAAATATGGGATTACTTGACTTCTCTGAAATCAGATATAATGGCATGTCTGCTTCCAAAGTAACCACTTTGTTGTTCATTCATACGTTCCTGGAAAAACTATCTGATTTTGGTTTAGTCTAGGGAAAATACATTCAAGTTTTTTTTTTCCCTTAAAATGTGTAGAAGAAAAATATGCATCTCTTTTGAGCAACTGGAATCAATTTAAGGTTTTGGCACACACCATGGAAAAATCAATGGAAGTTAAAAGTTGACAGGCAAAGTTTGCCTCTGCAAGTGTCAATAAACTTGTGCCCACTAAGAAAAATAAAAAAAAAAGGATCTTTGACAACCAACTAGGATGGTAGGTCAAGTAATCAACCAATATAGTTTTATAGAAGATAATTATACACTGGATGTTGGGAGGTGGGACCCATAAAATTTAGGCTTCCTTTCTATCTCTCAAAAGGGTTTTCAATTTAACTAGGGAGATAAACAAGAGCATGCACAGAACAGTAAATAAATAAGATGTTATGTTGATAACAAGAATCAAACACCTAGGCATGCTGGAGGAACTCATGAACACTGAGGATCTAACCAAGGTTGAGTCTCCCTACGAAGTCCAGACATCCTGTTGAGAACCCATCCAAATCTGCTTCCCACAGGAACTCATAGTCCTTGAGATTTGTTCTTGTTGCTTGACAACTGACATCAGGCTCTCCTGAGCCCCAGGAGACCAATGTCCAAGACTCTCTACTTCCCATGCATGTTTTTTTTTTCCCACATGGAAGGTGAGCTAATAAGTAGGACACCTATTTTTCTCCTTTCCTTTCTGGTGCCGGGAATTCCTTCAGGTCTTTCTAGAAGCATTTGCTGCTTTGTTCCTTGCTCAGAGGGAGCAAGTTAAATGAGGATCACCAAAGGCTGAGCTTCCCATTTCTGTCCCAGGCATTCACACTGGTGGCCCAGGGCCAGCCTCTCAATAGTATCAACAAATCATGGCAATGTAATGTAATATGTGTCATGTAAGTTACAGTGGTGGCAAGAGGCCATCATCCGTCTGGTCTCAGATGGTAATTAAAGGCTCCATAAATATGGGTCTTGGGGAAAGGAAAGAAAGGAGTGGTATTGGGGGAGAGAGTGAGAGTGCCCGGCAGTGTCAGGTACTGCGGAGAGGTCAGGTAAAATCCAGAGTTGCAAAAGTGATCTTTGAATATCGCAATTACATAGTTATTGGTGATCTCATCAAGGGCAGTTTTGGTGGGGCTTCGAGAAAAAAGTCAGATTGCAGTGCAGTGAACAAGGCCTGGAAAATGGTGAGAAGTAAGGTTGGACAATTCTTTCACTGAAATATCCTAGTAGATTAGGTCCTTCTGGTCAGAGATGTCGGAGGAAGAGGAGACAAAATGATGTTTAGTGTTATGGAAAATGTCTCTATCTTCCCACCCTCCTCTGTGTGAGTAGACAGAAGGGACCGTGTGCAGACTAGCAGTGGAAGGTGCCCAGCCAGGGCACTAACAATGCCCTCCATGCTTGGGGCAGAGAAAGCCCCACTGGAATCCTGTTTTGGTTTTGGTTTGTGTTGTTTTCCCTTAATCTGTGTGTGTGTGTGTGTGTGTGTGTGTGTGTGTGTGTATGTATGTGAATGCATTTGTTCTATTCCTTTTCTGTCCCTTCTTCTCCCCCCACCCTTGCTCGGTTCCTCTTAGAAATGTTAATTACTTTTGGGTAACTTTCTGTCAAATGTCTTGAACTTTTCATGAGAAATCCACCATAAGAATCTGACAAAAATATATAGAAAGCCTGCAAATACATGATTTGGGATTTTTGAGGTAATGATTTAGGCTTTTAAGCGGTTAACCTAAAATTATATCCACTTAATATTACCTGAGCACTGGAGACTGATCAGTTTCCTGATTTGCTCACTTTGCCTGGTACATGGGTAAGTCTCAGAGTTCACTTTTATTTCCAAGTAGTAGATTGTAATTAGCTAAGAAGGAGTTTTCCTATTATAGTAATTTCCTAATTATGCATAGGGACAGTAGAAAGAAAAGTTGGGAATAATAGTAGTTCATCTAAAAACCTATTTTAACCATTAGCTTTAAACTCAACTGAAGAATTTAACCAAAACTCCTGATAAGAAGTAAAGGAAGGAAAGTAACAGGAATTTTACCTTTTAAAAATGTCTGTGAAGGTGATAATGATCAGTTACTTGCTTAAGGGTGGGCTTGCAATTTAAGAGGCCAGAATGTGGGCAGAAAGCCCAATAGACCACAGAACAGTGATTTTCAACCCCCCTTTTTTAAGCAGCAGATTTCCAGTGAAGCCTTATGTAGAAAACTAATATATAAATCAGACATGAGGCAGAAAAATCAAATAGAGTTTCTCTAAATTGGCAGAGCTGGAATCTCTCCCACTTTTCCTCTACTTGGGGACTGTCCTGGAGGTGACTACATAGGGCTCTTCATTTTAATTCTATATGGTAATGCATCGCATTTGTAAGCATTTAATAGTTTGCAAAGCACTGCCATTTTCATCACATCACTTCATTTTTATGAAAAGTCCATGAGCTAGGCAGACTAGACACTGGCATTATTATTGCCATTTTGCAAATAAGTTGCTTAAGGTCATCTAGCTTCTCAATGGTAGATCTTCAATCCAAAACCAGGTCTTCAGAGCTCTTCTACTTTGGTACACTGTGAAATCCTTCACTTGTCAGCTCATGACACTCCTGTTCCAGGTCAAGGTATATTTAAGAATTTGGATAACATACTAAAGGACAATAGCAAATATTATTAAATTAAAAATTAATAAGTAAATACACCTGTTTTCATACGTTGGCCCTATGTAAATGGTACATACATTTTTTAATATAAATTTTAAAATCATAGTTGGTATAGGCAATGAGCAAATAAACTCCTCCCTACTTAGCCCCACTAGGTCAATCCCTACAGAGGTTAGGTGAATAAAATATGTGACAAAGCTTTCCTCCCTGGATAACAGAACAGCATTTCCTAAATATGACTTTCCAACAGAACTAATCTGAGAACTTTTGAATTTTTATTTATTTATTTATTAAAAAATTTTTTTTTGGCCGTGCAGCATGGCATGTGGGATCTTAGTTCCCCGACCAGGACTCGAACCCGTGCCCCCTGCGGTGGAAGTGCAGAGTCTCAACCACTGGACCTCCAGGGAAGTCCCAGAGAACTTTTTTAAAATGCAAATTCCTGCCCCCTTGATTGAAAATATAAGTCAGTAGGTCCGGATTAGAGCCATTCTTCAGATGTGGGGTTCGGTTTGTAAAACACAGATAAAATCATACAGTGGATTCAGCTTCCCCAGTTACTTCCAGAGAGTGGGCTAGAAGTTTTGGGAGAGGGCTTTTCAGGTCACAACAGTATCATTTATTCAATTATAGCATTAAATTCTATTCCAGTGACCTGAAAGAATCAGTGCATATCCAATTATGTCTAATTTATACCCTGGGACGTGCTGGCTCTGGCTCAATGTAAAATCCTGGCAGAATCGCAATTTAACAAGCTTGACAGGACATCAAAATTGCTATGTCGTTTCCAAACCCCATTAAGTGGGAGCCTACATGTTCCTATAATGTTCTGAGGCAGTATACACTATTATTATTTTTCTCTCTGTTTATGTAAGGCAAATGCTCAGCAAATACTTTACCAGAAAACAAGAACCGGTTAGAGGGAGCTACTGTGCAAACAGGGCGCTTTGCCACCCAAAGCAGTGGCGCTGAGACAGTAGACACCGCGTCATCCTTTGTGGTTCCAGCATTTAATGGAATTTAATATATTCTTAACAAATTTGACATGATTGAAAATATCACAGCAGCGGCCTGGGCAGGTTAGAGTGGACCAACGGCAGGCAGGCTGCGGTGCGCTTGGGCTGGAACTTTCTCTGCACGTCCTCCACGCTGAGTCTCTGATCATGGCATCCTCTGGTGCCAACTGTCCCTTTTCCACCTCTTTTGGTGGCACCTAGGGCCTCTCCTGGCCCCTGTTTGTGGGGACGCCCCTCTTCTCACAGCAGAGCAGAGAGCTGCCGGACTGGGATCCCGCAGGGTCCAGTTTGAATCCCTGTTCTGCCACTCAGGGGCCGTCCTTTCAAATCCCGGAACCCATCTCTTCAACCACAAAATGGACGAAATAAGATCTCCTTCATAAAGTGATTGTGGAGCTGGCTGAAATAACCACGCACATTTGCGGGGCACGCAGGGTGTTCACTCAGCGTCCTCTCCCTCTGGCCTTTGTTCCCCGTTTTACTCTCAGCCTGCCAGTCTTTCCTGCGGATGCCCGCTCCCTTCCTTTCCAGTCTGTTCCTGCAGCCGACAGAGTCCTGACCCTGAGAAATCCAGGACTCACGCCAGCTTCCTGGGAATGCCCCTGTCTTCACTCTGGTGACATTTTTGCACCTGTTGTATTTGGACTGAAGTTCTCAGCATCAGACTCGGCTCTGCCACGGACCAGCCGTGGGACAAACGAAGCTCTCGAAGCTTCAGTGGCCACATCCACAAAATGGGCACAAGCTCACAGGGCTGGTTGTGAGGATTAAGTGAAATAATGCTTTTAAAGAGCTCAGCATGGTGCTGGGCATATAGCAATTCTCTGTCCTCATAGTGAGCCACAGTCTCTTTTTCACTTGAAATTGGTCTTATGCGCGATTACCAGATCATATGTCGTAAACTTCAACTTCATCCTATCCAACTGTCTCCTGCTCAAGGAACTCCAAGTCCTTCCTCACCTGATCCCAGCCCACAACCAAAATATCTTTAGGAAAAAGTATGAACCACTCCGTTTGACATTCAGACCCTCCATAGTACAGGACACCCCGCCGTATCCGAGCGATTTGAGATTCTTTTCCTCTCATTTCCCTGATCAGAATAATGAGGTACTTCTGGAGGAAAGCTCTTCGTACAGCATTTGGGAATTGTCTATGGCTTGGGTCAGAGAATGCAAGAAGGGGGAATGGCCTAAAAGGAGGACTTTTGCTTAGGCTTTCCAGTTGAGAGGGGCTTCGTGAGGAAGAAGCCAGTGGAGATGGCTGCGGTGCCAGGGAGACAGCTGAGGATGGGCTGGGGAACTGCTGCAGGAATCTGGTGGTGTCTCTAAGGCGCCGCCTCGGAGAATACACTGTGTTACAGTCACCTCAGGAAGAGCTGGAAAAGGTCCAACAGAAGAAATCTGAGAGGAGCAGGTACAGCTTAGTGTTCTCCAGCCTCTGAAGAGATAGGAGGACCCTGCCTGCCCTCGTCTCTAGGGGACCACAAGTAACCTGGAGCAGCGCAGGGCTCATCACCATTTGCTGTTGATGAACTAGCACAGGCTGGGGGTGTTTTCTGCGAACTAAGCCCCTTTTCTAAACCGGTTACGTTGTTAAATTGGCCAGTGGAGCTGGGCTGACTCGTAGAGCTTCCTTCCCCCAGGCCTGGGGGAGAACTCAGTGCCAAGTGAAGCATGATACAGCGCTTCCTATAAGTAACTCAATCCTCTCGCACCGGACACAGCGCTCAGACACCGGGGTGACCTCAACCCCAAGGCATCTGAACTGACATCCTGCCACTCAGGCAGCACCCCTCTCATACCTCAAGAGACCACACTCAGCCCCATTCCATTCCATCACTTCTGCTTTTCCTCCTGAAATGCCTGAAGTGCTCACACAGTGAGGTAATTGGAAGCCAGAGAGACCTAAATCTATCCAGAAAATAGAGGAATCTAGACCCAGATCCCACCTCTTCCACTTACTAGCTCCGGGGTCCTGAATCGTTTTTAGAAGCTCTCTTTGCCTCACTTACCTTACCTGTAAAATTAGGGTGTCTATCTTAATGATACGTTATAAGGATAAGTGCAATAATGAATGCACAATGCCTGCACCGTACACAGCACGTTGCAGGTGTCAAGAAAGTTTCACTCTCTCCACCCAATATACGTGTGAATGTTTTTATGTCTAGACAAATATCACATGTGCCCGTGGGCCCGATTCCAGTCTCATCTCATTGAGGAATTGTCACTTAAACTTCCTTTCCCAGTCATCATTCTGAAGTCCTTCTTACTTTAATGGCTTCACCACTCACTTGGCCATATCAGCTGCCGCTGTTACTCATCTGCTCAGACACTGATGTCTTGTTTGGCCAGTTAGACAGACTTTCCTGAAGGGGAAGGCTAGTGTCAATGAAAATTCTGTCTCATCACTCCAACTTTCTACTTTGTCTAGCGTTGTTATAAATGCTCAGGATATTTGTGTGAGTTGCAGAGTGAGGGAGAAAATCCCAGGGGAGGGATAAAGGCCAGTGGCGAACTGTCTTTTTAATAAATTACAATCCAGTAGGCGCTGAGCATCCACACTTTGGAAGCATTTCAGTGGTGGTTAGTGTGGAGGGTTAGTGGGTAAAGATATCGGAGGTGAAGAATAAGATGGAGAGAAAGGCAATTTTGCCAGAGTTATAACAGGTCAGCTGGGAGGTCAAGTGAGCTGCACGGAGCCCTCCCCCACTCAGGATTAGACAGCAGATTAGCCAACTGACCTCGTTACTGGCTCCCAGGCAGTCATAATCTCTCCTACTCACATTAAACGATTCAAAGAAATGCTGATGCAAAGATTTCCTTTGAGATGCTGCCCCGTCCTCACTTTAGAGCAAAACTTCACATTCCCCTTTGTTTTCTATTTGTGTTCATGTTCTCTATACGATGGAGGAGACAACTATCTGCCCACCAAAATCTACTCCCTTCTTCTTCCACTGTAATAATCTGTGGTTGGGTGTTTGGTCATCCAGCCGGGGCTGCACATCCAGCCTCCTTTGCTCTAAGGGGTGGAGGTTTGGCCGAGTTTTCACCAATAGAGTAGAAGCGACGCGTGCTGTCTCCAAGTTGGGACCCTTGAGATAGTAAGTGGGCTTCTTCCATATTTTCTCCTTTCCCTTAAGGCTGGTCGGAACTTGGATGTAGCAGTGATCCAGCCTTGCTAATGCAGATGCTAAGACTCTAAGGCCTAAAAACTGCAGAGCCATGATATGGAAGGAACCACAGCCCTGAATGACTGTGGAACACCCATCACATCCTTTATGAGAGAGAAATGTTTCTCGTTCACTGATCTATGCCATGTGTTTAAAAGCTATATTATTGCTGGGTCACTTATTACAGCTTAGCTGCAGCAACCCAATTGCAGCATATATATATATTATACATTATAATATATATTGTATATAAATATAATCTGTAGATACTATATAACATGATATATTAATATGATGTGTGATGTACTATATAACATTATATATAATAGGTACATTATATATGTACTTATAGAAATATATCTCTTGGAATGTATTTTAAATACAAATAGATAATAGTGTATAAAATATTGCAACTAGCCTTTTTTCCTACTAAATAATCTGTTTTGGAGATTTTTCCAATTCAGATGTGTGTGTGTTTGATATAGATGATAGACAGACACACTTCTGAAGTGTCAGATGTATTTCTTAGTATCAGTGACCCATAGTTTATTTAACCAATGTCTTTCCTGGATCACCCTATGGACTAGTTTTGTGATCGCTTTTATTTTTCACTATTATTACTACTGACATGAACACCCTTGAATATGCTTCTCTGTTCACATACATAAATATTTCTCTAGTGTAAATATCTAGAAATGGGATTATTGAGTTGAATACTATGAACATTTAAGAATATAATTTATTATTGTCCTCTTAAAAGTCTAAGCTAATTTATACTTCCATAGCATATGAGAGTGCGTAACTCTTTATAACACTGTCAACGTTAGCAATCTTTAATTTTGCTCAGCTAATGGGGAAAAATAGGGAGAAAAGATTATTACAGAAAGAATAAAAAGATATCTAGAACAAGAAAGATGAAAGTAGCTGGAATCTAGTACGATAAGCTACCAAAAAACCCCATCAATGATCACACTTTGTGAAATTCTGAGCCACTTGTACTGTTCCAACGATCACAGCAATTGTCAGTCCTAATCCTGTAACTCCTAACATCCCACTGCTTTCCTGCTGTCTTTCTCCCAAACCAGCCAGGTTCACGACGAGTTATACACTTCACTCTGCTCTTATACTACACGCTAGGTTATCATGACCGTAGGTAATTATGAGGCTGAGCTGCAATGCATCAGTGTGTTTGTCCTAACATTTTAACAATATAAATAAATGCTGAGGAGGACACTAAACTGCGTCATCGCAATAGCTGAAGCCCCACTGCAGCTGTCAGGAACACGCAAGCCATTCTGTCTGTGTATTCCTCTAATGCTTTTCCAGCCCAAGCAGGAGGAATAAAACTTTCCCATTTCTCTTCCCCAACCCCCAACTTTTTTTAAGAAAAGTTGATTATTGCCACTATAATAGGTATTTGCTAAATATTTACCAATATATGCTATTGTGCTAAGTCCTTTAAACAAGACCTTATTGGTGAAATATAGACAGAAAACTATCTCTGGAATATAAGCAGGCCTGAGATAATTAGAGAATAATTATGCAGAAGGAAAAGCCAGATTGGTGTGACGTGGAGGGAAGAAAAGCATGGGTTGACCTGAGAGCAAGTCCCAAATCGTCCCAGTTTATGTGATGATTTTATCTTATGTGATTTTGCGTAAGATACTGAATCGTGCTAAATCTCAGTTTCATCGTGTTTTATTTTCTGTTTTTTTTAATTAATTAATTTATTTTTGGCTGTGTTGGGTCTTCATTGCTGCTCACGGGTTTTCTTTAGTTGTGGCGAGTGGGGGCTGCTCTTCGTTGTGGTGAGCGGGCTGCTCATTGCGGTGGCTTCTCTTTTGCGGAGCACAGGCTCTAGGCGCACGGGCTTCAGTAGTTGTGGCACATGGGCTCAGTAGTTGTGGCTCGCGGGTTCTAGAGCACAGGCTCAGTAGTTGTGGTGCACGGGCTTAGTTGCTCCGCGGCATGTGGGATCTTCCCAGACCGGGTTTCGAACCCATGTCCCCTGCATTGGCAGGCAGATCCTTAACCACTGTGCCACCAGGGAATTCCCTCCTCGTGTTTTAGAAGAGGCACATTTATTGAGTGCCTGCCATGTGCCAACCTCCATTCTAGGTGCTTGGGATAAAGAAGAAGGCAAAACGAGGTTCCTGCCCTCAAAAAATTTACATTCTGGGGATGGGGGAGGGGAGAGAGACAGACGCCAAGCAAAGAGAAATATTGATCTATTCATTTATTTAAGAAATAGTTACTAAGCCCATACTTTGGCAAAAGACTGTTCCAGGACTTGCTTTAAGAATCTGCCTTCCAGGGACTTCCCTGGTGGCGCAGTGGTTAAGAATCCGCCTACCAATGCAGGGGACACAGGTTTGATCCTGTGTCTGATGAGAAGTTTCCCTGATCTCCCCAGCCCCCAGTCTGAGTTGGCTACCCTACAGTGCGCTTCCAGAGTGCATGCCCTAGAGCTTACCATGCTCTAGAGCACACAGACACCCTTCCTGGTACTTAACATCCTGTATGGAAGTTGCCTGATACTCATCTCTGGTATCAGTCACTTATGAAAAATCCACGGAATTCCAAAGTTGAAGAGCTCATGACAAAACTTCTACCATCACTCTAAGGACGCTACTAGATTTAACTTTTAACAGTTTTACAGATCCCCAAATTCTTCTGTTCTCACCATCTTATCGCGTCACCTCCTGTCTGAATGCAACATCTATTTCCATCGTGTGCATTGTGGCTGGCTAGTGTTTGATAAACATTAGAACTGGGCAGGTTGCAGCTCTACACCATGTACATAACAAATTGTAGTGGGAATATTTATCATCAATGAAATGAACCAAGTGTGGTTAGGAACTATACAATCAACTCAGACACAAACTATTGATATTCCATTGCATCATAGATATTTACTGGTTGTTAGGCAACCAAATGTTCCAACACTGACACCGGGGAAAATTTCTCTTGCTGGGCTTGGCCATTTTAGTAATTAGTTCAGCATGGGACTGTCTCATAGTATCTCTGGCATATAAAAGAACTTTATAAAGGACATTTAATACAAATCCCAGGCTTGCATTTTTTGAGCAGTTCCTGAGATGGGAACTTTTATCCTACCAGGCACGTTTATTAATTTTTTCCTCATACTAAACAAATACCTGTCTCTCTACAGACCTTATACATTGGCTCCACTCTTTACCTAGAGCAAGTTTACTTCCTCTTCAACATGCCAGCTCTAATATTTGGAGAAGGCTATCATGTCTTCTCTGAATCTTTCTTTCTGCAGAGTAAATATATCCGATTCATTCCCTTATTCAGAATTCCCCATTATCTCACATGCTGGCTGTTCTCCCCTCTCAATGGCACCATAATATTTTAAACTGGGACTAACTAGGATTGGTTGCTGTTTTGTAGTTTACAGTTATGACTAGTGATTTATAGGCTGTTGTGTGGTTGAACATTGCAATTAAAATTGGCACAGGAATAAGACGTCAAGGGTATAGAACAGGTGCCTGTTTTTATCTTTTTATTTTTTTTTAAATCCTGACTTGGAAAATGCTACCAGTGAGAAATCACAGCATTTGTGCCTTATTGGAACCTTGGAAGACAAATGGAAACTTTAAGCAAGCCCTTCAGGGATGCCTAATAGATTTATGCAGCATAAGAACAGTTTCAGCATGTGGGATGCGATCATTTAAAGTAATATTTGCTAAATTTGGCCGTGCATATGAATCATTGGAGAGCTTCTAAAAATACGGATTCTTGGCATCTGTACCCAGACCTACCAAAGAGGTGCCTCTAGAAGTTCCCAAGGGAAAAGCATTTGGGAGCCATGGATGTAGGGTACGCAACATGAAGATCAGTCCTTCCTTTGAGCTAATTCTACCTACCCTATAAAGCTGTCTTCTGTGACACGTTTTCACTGCCTATTACAGCCAATTACTCTCTCTCTTTTCTAAAAAAGCCTCTTCTTCTAATAATTGGTACCAAATAGTTTGGTATTTAATCGTTAATTTTGCATGGCTTTTTGTCTCCGTTATTTTATAAAATCCCTCATGGCAAGAACTCCCAAGGGATATGGCACAATATTGAACGGAGTCATTGATTGATTGGTGAGGATTTTTGGAGGTAGCAGAAGAAGTTAGAGACAAAAGGGAGATAGATACTGCAGGAGTCTAGCTGGAAAAGTTTAAGATCAGGGAGATTAAAGTCTTTCTCTTTTGAAAGAAGTATCTTCTGCTCTGTGCTGTGGCCTGCTCCCAGGTGTAAGTGATAGAGTACACAGACGTTGCTTGATGTCTCCACCTCCATCAAACCTGATCCTTGGAGATGTCAGACAGTAACCCACAGACTACATTATATAAATATGGCCAGAAGGCCTATTATTTACAGTGTTCCTAGTCCATCTGGAACACCAGACATAAATGAGTTCTAGCTCTTTTGGTGCAATTCTATCATGTGACAAAGTCAATAGTGAGGGTGCTGTAGGTCCTGATAAAAGTTTCAAAATAAAGATGAAGGGGTTCCTTAGATAGTTACATAGGCTTTTTTTTTCTTTTTTAAATATCAAAGACATGTAAGACTTCAAAATTCATTCAAATTAAAAATCAAATTGGAAGCAATGATGCTTACATGAGATAAATACATAATACAATTAAAAATAAAAGAATGACAAGCTATATTTGGAAAGCATGAAGAAAAAAAGCAGGGATGGTACATTTGTATTAAAGAATAAATTTGACAGAAGGTCAACTACATATTGATACAAGTAAAACCATAAAAAAGCCACGAGTCATGAAACACTAGGCACAGAATAGCATAGTGTCAGGCCACGAAAAGCAAAAGTTGCTAGAAATATAAGGAAACACATGAGTTGTATTAAAATTTCAAAATTACATAACTCTCTGGTAGGTCAAGGAGACAAAAATAAGCAATTAAGGACATAAAACACATGAATTATTTAATGTTTGTATAAATATCGATACACTGATATAACTTTGCACCTAAGAACAGAAAATGAACCTTACAAACACTGATCATGATCTGGACCATAAGATATTTCAGTGCATTTTTAAAGTAAAAATTGCACAACTCCATTATCTTAATAATAAAATATTACTAGAAATTAATATCAGAACTTTAAAAGAAAAAAATCTCAAATTACTTGGACATTTTAGAAATAGTCACATAAATAATAAACAAGTTAATAAGCAAAGTAGCAAATAACAAATATGAGAACGTTGTTGAACAAAAACCCATGAGATGGAGGCAAAGCTATTTTATGTAGTGATTCACAGCTCTAAATGCTTTTTGAAGAAAAGAGTTATGAGAAGACACCTAAACAGTCTACATGGGAATTTAGAAAAAAAAAAAAAAGATAAAAGAAATTAAGGAAAGCTAGTGAGAAAGAAAATAATAAAGTAGAAATTAAAAAATAAATGAAACATAATAATGAGAAAAAAATAAGCCTATCTTTTGCAGGATTGATAGCTAAAACCAAGAACATGTTCTTCAAATAAAACAGACAAATCTCTGGCAAATCAGGCAAATTTAATCAAAGAAAAAACTAGAAAGTATATAATAACATTTATAAATAAATTTATTTAAACTTTAATAATAGAGAGAAGATTAAGGCTTATAACAGAGTAAAATAAATTAGTGATTAAATTGAAAACTTGAGTAAAATAAATAATTGAGAAAAATGTAAATTAAGATGACTTAATGAGAAGAAAATCTATAAAGATAGAAGAAATTGAACCACTTATCAAAAAGTTACTTTTACTTCAATTAGAGATTTTAGAAATTTGGGGGACATAGGGCTCTCTGAGAAAGGAACACTTTCTGCAATGTAGTTAAAGAACTGGGTTTAAACGCCATGTAAAAATAACCTAAGTTTTTAAATTTAGGATTGAAATTGGTAATAAAAAATAATTCTGAAAAACAAATGATCCAATAGAACTTTCTGTGTAAAACGTCTAAGAAAAAGTTCATGCGATTCAAGCCAATCTCAAGACTTGACCAAAAGAAAACCAGAAGTAATAGGAACTTCAATCATACAAGGCACATTTAGAAGGGTTTTCTAGATAAGCAGCCTGATTTTGCATAGCAGCACCACTACTCAGATAATAAACTAACTTCTCCCGGGAGCTCTGGTTCCCACCCAGCTCCTGAGTGACCACGTAGAGAATATCCTTAGAGAACATTAAGAATAAAATAGCCAGCAGGGCAAACAGGACCAGGAGAAATGAACTCTCCAGAGGGGACGGTAACTTCCCTCTCCAAACCTTCAGTTCCACGTGCCATAAAGGAACAAACGAGGCTACGATGCATATTCATTGGCCCTTTTAATACTCCATCAGGGTGCATCTTTCCTAATAATATCTACCTCCAAAATTTATTTTAAGTTTACTCTTCTCTATCACTGCCGCCACCCCCACCCCCCGGGTGGCATTGGCAGTGACCGGAACAATGCAAAGCTTCGCGCACTGAGCTCCCGGCCCAGCCTCCTCCTGCAATTCCTTGTCCAGGCAGAGGACCTTCTCAGAAGGCAAAACATACTCTCGCTCAAATCTTAGTACGGAGCATAAAATCCAAACTCCTACACAGTCTCTCTCTTATTCCTTGTCTCAGGTGGGTCTCCCCCTGACCGATGGGTCATGCTCTAGTCACCCTCACCTCTTGTTTCCAGAAGTTGGCTAAGTGCTTTTCTCTCCAGGCTTTAGGGCTCTCTTTTCCCTGTGCCGGGGGAAGCTCTTCTCTCCTCACATGGCTGCTTCCTTCTCACCCTTCAGGTCTCTGCTCAGAAAGCACCTCCTTGGGGAAAGCATCCCAGGCCATCCTTTCTGTTTAAATTCTTCCTCAATCGCATTGTTTTCTATCCACATACCTTGTATTTCCTTTTTAGCGCTTCTCACAACTTAAAAATAATTACTTTTTGCAGGGGCAGTGTTTCTACCCATTTGTTTTCTGTCACTCCCATTAGACTGAAAACCCCACGGGGTCAGGAACGCTGTGGGCTTTTACATGGTGCTGTATTGCAGGTGCCTGGCCGAATGCCTGCACTCTGTGGGCGCTCAGCATTTCGTGAAGGAATAACAGTCTGGATAAATTGTGATGATTTGATTAGTTTGTTTACTTTTCTCTTGTTGTTGTTTCCTGCACTTGACTGTGAGTTCCATGGGAACAAGGTTCCCGTGTCTTTTTTAGGCACCAAATGTCGTGCTTGGCACTTAGGGGTAGCTCAGTGGCTATTTGTAGAATAAGTAAATGAATAAAGATATCGAAGTTCTCTAGGATATGAAATTTCTTTCGCCTCAGCTTTATACAACACTCAGAACGTCTGGATCTACTAGAACCCTTCATTAAGAATTCTGCTATCCCAATATTTTCCAGTATCACTGTTTCTGTTAACAACTCAGGCACCCAATGGGAATGGAAGTGAAGCAATGTGAATTAAATCACTCAAATGAGGCTGCTGCCGGTTAATTTTAGATCCTGAGCATCTGGGTCAGTGCTTAGTTTCATAGCAGGTGTGGAAATGATATCTTCAGTGTCATTATTAATGATTTTACTAAGGGCTGGGAGCACTTGAAATATTCTTCCGAATGAGATTTGAGAAGTGGACCAGATGGGCATTTTTAAGAAGGCTATATTAACTGTATTCTACTTTTCAGCAAATAAGTCTTCATATTAAGATTGATTACAAATGTACCTTAGTGTCCATATCATATTCAATCAAAAATTATAAGCAATGATTTTTAGAAGAATATGAAATACTCCAGTAAGATGATAGTAATCTAAATGAAATAGATAAACATGCCTGAAGTTGACTCTAGTCATTTTGTTTTGCTTTCTTTTCCTCTTTCTCCCGGCAGTATCTCGTCTTCTACGGGGCTTAATGTTCATTATGGGTACATGACTTCAGTCATAAGAAAACGGTCTTATCAGTCACATCCCCAAAATGCTGGTTGGTCAGGCAGGATGGCTAGGTAAGGTTGACCACAAATAAACATGTCAGCATCCACCTACTCCCTGAATCCCAAGGGTGGGTGCTCAGGGCAGTATTTGTCCTCTATCAGTTTTATCCTTCTTGGTCAAAACAGAGCTGAGAAAGAGTAATACATACTAGACTGTAATCTTTGAGCCAGAGGAAATTGAACCAAACCAAGTGGAAAGAATGTTCTATTTACCAGTAGCAGGTCAGTTCACGGGGAAATTGTAAAACAGGTGAAGTTCATTATTGGTGAAGCTCCCCTAGAACAACCCTGGTCTCCCCAGCCCCAGGGGTGAGCCCCTGCCATGGTTTAGACCTTGACACTGAATGCCAGCTGTCTTTGGCTTCCTAGAGACTTGCTCTTGTGCAATGAAGCAAGTATGTTCTAGGTCTCATAGTCTCCGGTCAGGCTCTTTTCCCCACCAAAAATGAAAATTAGCTTATTTGATAGATCAAGCTGTCCTCATTTGCTAACAGAAAAAAGTTCGAGAGGCCTCTCAGGTAATGCGGACTCAACAGTGACTTTCTAATGACGAAGACTTTCCTGTGTGACTCAAAGAAGTGAGTCTGATGGTGGGAATGTCAGACCAAATGATATAGATTTTTATGAATTTTATGGAGCAGTAATATTTCATAAGAAGAGAGGGGAACTGACATAGAGTTGCCCACTTGTTTTTTGCTGAGTAAGGACATTAAGGAAAAAAGAACAACAAAACACATCCATCGACAATCATTTTAGAAAAGAAAGGAATATTATGATAATCAGAAAAAAACAAGAAGCAAACAATCTCAATAAAAAAGCAACCTTTTAAGAATTTACCTTTATGAAAAAATGTACTTCATACAGTTTCAGTTATGCTAGATGCTGTACAACGTCATGCCTGTAGACAGCAATACTGTATTGTGCACTTAAAAATGTGTTGAGAGGGTAGATCTCCTGTTGTGTTCTCATCACAATAAAAACAAAACCAAACCAGAAAAAGATACACAAATGTATTTCAATGTCCTAATTTTGTAGAAGACTAGTGAAAATGTTGTCCAATACCAGTATCAGTCTATGGCCAGGCTTTGGGGAGGGCTGAGGTGGGTGCCCACAGTGGCCCAACAAGCTAGTCCAGGAATTTTAATAGCTGACACTTGTGGGCAAGTCTCCATATGACCTGCCTATCAGTGCAGTCAAAACCATGAACGTGATCCAGAAACACCTTCTGGGTTGTAAATCAAAGAACTTGTTTGTACAAAGCCTTTAACTCTGAGGGCTTTTCTGTCTGTAGATTAACAGAGAAAATGAATAATAGGTAGCCAAAAAAGTGATCTGAATTTTGTTGGAACAGTGATACTTTAAAGTGTAGGATTTAAGGATATACTTATTCACTGGTAAATATGATGGCACACCCAGCAGCTGCCATGTACAAGGAAAGAGCAATGAGACCCCTGCCTTACAGCCTTAATTCCTAGCAGCGGACACGGGCAAGCAGGAGATACGTAGGCAGATAACATCCCTTAAGGACAAGTTCTGAGGTTGCTTTTGTGGATGGGTGTGTGATATTTAAGCGAAGTCCAGACTAAAGTGAAGAACTGAGGCTTATGGTAACCTGCGGAAAGAGCATTCCAGGTAGAGGGAACATCCGGTGCAAAGGCCTGAGGAGCAAAGAGGCCAAGTTGACGGGAGCACAGTGGGACCAGGAATGCAGCGGGGTGCAGACCACGTGGAGCCTTAGGGACTTCAGGTTCCATAAATGAAATGGGCAGCTATTGGAAGGTTTTGAGCAAGAGAGTGACATGACTTATGGGTCACTAGAGTAGGAAGTGGCAAAAGTGAAAGCTACAGTAGACTATTATGACAGTCCATTTGAGACACGATGGTAGTGTGGGCCAAGGCAGTCATCATAGGAGTGCTGAAAAACGCTCAGATTTAGGATATCTTTTGAAGGCAGAGAGAATAGGACTTACTGATAGAATAGACTGAGAGACTGGATATGGTGGTAATGGTAAGAGAAGATTCAGGCTGGGTTTCAAGATGTTTTATTTGATCAACTGAATAAATGGTACCATGGGAACAGCAGGTTGAAGGGGGAATCAAGAACTTATTAGTGGATATATTAAATTTGAGATGTCACTTGAATATCCAGGTAGAGATGTCAGGTTGGCAATTGGATACATGAGTCTAGAGTTCAGGGGAGAAATCAAGCCTAGAGCTAGAAATTTTTTAAAACTTCAGTATATAGAAAATGTTTACAGCCGTTGGGTTGGATAAGGTCATCTAGGGAAGTCCAGTTTTCTGGGCAGAAAGTACAGAGCTCCTGAGGCAAGAACATGCTTGGTGAGTTACCAGAAGAGTCAGGTAACTGTCCACTGTGGATGTGAGCAAATGCAGAGAAGATGCTCAGGGATCAAGCCTGGAGAAACGCCAGCATTTAGAGGTCAGGAGGAGGCAGAAGATTCAGGAAGGGAGACAGAGACGGAGTGGCCAAGGAGGTAAGGGGAAAACCAGAGAGTGAATCACCAAAGCAGTGTGAATCAAGTCTTTCAAGAATGATTAAGAGCAGTTTATAAATTTACTCTGCCCTCAGTTAGCTCTGTTGATGGAAGAAGTTGTATATGCTGTTCTATTCCCAGTGTTTAGTGGCACCTGTCACAGGATCAGTGTTTGTTTGTTTATTTCAGACGATACATGTGGCAGTCTTCAGGCTGAATGCATCCTGTAGGTGTGTTTTATTTGAACTTTGGGGTTTAAAGATATTTTAATTGGTTGCCAAGATTTAGAAATTGGGAAACTTCACATCAAAACTTGTATCTCTGGTTCTTTTTTAAAAAATCTCCAGGATTCTCACAAGGCAGGCCACAGCTGTTTGTGGCTGGGTGGCAGCTGCCGTCTTTAGAGGGGGGTTATGTGCTCTTCAGCTAAATTCCTGCCGTCTCCAGTGAGCCCTGGGTCTCCCCAGCCGTGAGTGCTGAGTCACTCATTCATATTACTTGCTGGTTCCTGCAGATTTTGAGTTTGTACCTCTTGTTTAGTTAAAGAGGGAATGAATGAATAAACAAACGAATGAATGAATGTTTACTGACGAGTAACCTGGAGCTGGGAGAGGTGAAATGATGTAAGCTTACATGCAGAAATGCCAGGGCTCAGCTATAGATTCTCAGGCCAGGGCTTTTACCTAAAATCTTTGCTTCCAATGTCATTGTATTAAAAACATCCTAAAATAGGGCTTCCCTGGTGGCGCAGTGGTTGGGAGTCCGCCTGCCGATGCAGGGGACATGGGTTCGTGCCCCTGTCCGGGAGGATCCCGCATGCCGCGGAGCGGCTGGGCCCGTGAGCCATGGCCGCTGAGCCTGCGCGTCCGGAGCCTGTGCTCCACAACGGGAGAGGCCACAGCAGTGGGAGGCCCGTGTACTGCAAAAAAAAAAAAAAAAAAAAAAAAAAATCCTAAAATAAAAACAAGAGTTTGAATGAAAGAAGTGTACTGACAAAATGCTATTTCCATGTTTGGAAAAAATAGAATATTAAATAAATCGTTTATTATGATAAATGTAAAGAAATGGTTTCCTAAGAACTGCTACACAGACTAGCAGAAGTTAACATCACTGCCCAAGGCAAAGTGAATAACAAACAAATGTAATTATTAAACAATATAATTAAGGTTAAAATTAGTATTTTACTCCATTAGTTTTTTTTTGGAGAAGTAAGTTATGCCATTTTTCTCTGTGAATTATTTTTATCTATTCTTACATGTTTTAAACACAGACTATTATAATCATAGAATGACAGTTTATCATCATCCCTTCTTTTACTCACTATCAAAAACTGGAGTTTTTTAAGCCTCCTCTCTTTTGCCAGCTCCAGTGATGGCTAGTGGCTATTCAGGGCAGTGTGTGGAGGTGGACTCTGAAACGCAGTTTGGGATCATTGAATGAGACCACAGTGCTTCATTTCTGATGTTCGGACATTATTGTTATGCATTGAATTGTGTTGTCCCCCTCCACGCCTCCACCCCTGCCAAAAGATATATTGAAATCTTAAATAGAATTATCCCTGTCCCTCAGAATGTGACTTGATTTGAAAATAGGGTCATTGTGGATGTCATTAGCTAAGATGAGGTCATATTGGAGAAGCGGGGGGCCCTAACCTAATATAACTGTTGTCCTTGTAAGAAGGGGAAATTTGGACACAGACTCAGAGGGAAGATGAGGCAAAAAGAGACACACAGAAAGACAGACACCTGCAGCTGGAGGCAGAGATCAGAGTAATGCTACCATAAGTCAAGGAAAGCATGCACAACAAGAAACCAGAAGAGGCAAGGAAGGATCCTCCTGTAGGAGCTGCAGAGGGAGCGTGACCCTGAGGACACTTGGATCAAACTTCCAGCCCCATAACTGGGAGATAATAAATTCCTGTTGCTTTAAGCCACCCAGTCTGTGGTGATTTGTTACTACGGCCCTAGGAAACTAACATAGAGATTACCTTGTCTGACTCTTCGTTTTATTTATTTTTTAATGTTTTAAAATATTTTTTAAAAATTTATTTATTTTATCTATTTATGTTTGGCTGCATTGGGTCTTCATTGCTGCGCGCAGGCTTTCTCTAGTTGCGGCGAGCAGGGGCTACTCTTCACTGCAGTGCGCGGGCTTCTCATTGCAGTGGCTTCTCTTGTTGCGGAGCATGGGCTCTAGCCATGCAGGCTTCAGTAGTTGTGGCACGTGGGCTCAGTAGTTGTGGCTCGTGGGCTCTAGAGCGAAGGCTCAGTAGTTGTGGTGCACTGGCTTAGTTTTCCCGCAGCATGTGGGATCTTCCTGGCCCAGGACTTGAACCCGTGTCCTCTGCATTGGCAGGCAGATTCTTAACCACTGTGCCACCAAGGAAGTCCCTGACTCTTCATTTTAAACTGTGTTAGAATGTGGGTATCTCACTGGCGGAAGCTGTGTCCCTAGGAAAGTG
Organism: Pseudorca crassidens; assembly: GCF_039906515.1. Lineage (NCBI taxonomy): Eukaryota > Metazoa > Chordata > Mammalia > Artiodactyla > Delphinidae > Pseudorca > Pseudorca crassidens. Next base: position 13,713,745 of record NC_090313.1, read on the forward strand.
GCATCAGCCATAAATGCCACAGATGTGCTATCCCTAAGGAAGACATTTAGGCAGATGCTGCATTGCTTGAGAAACCTCATTCCTTTGCTTACTGAAGGCACTGAAGCTGATTCCACCTTTTCTTAGACAGGGAGTAATGGCCCTCCTTTTGTCCTGGAAGCTAAAGGTATATCATTCCTTAGCAGAGAATATCTTGAGCATTAGGAAGAATTTGGCTCTAATCTTGGCCCTAGGAAAACTTGGAAAATAATCAAAAAGTATCTTTAATGACCCTCTGGTCTTCTTGTGCCCACCTTAATGTGTCAGACTTCTCCTTGAATGAGAGTTCCGTAACTCACAGTCCAGAGACAGCTCTTAGAAGCCAACATGAAACCTTGGAGATCTTGAGATTGTTTGCAGTAGTCTGAGGGTATGACCACTTTTCTGGGTAAAGATTCCATAGTTTTGATTAATTCTTAAAGATGTATACTTCCCTACAACCAGAACATCAAGAAAAAAAAACAAAAAAAAACTAAGGGTGCTTGGCATGATGGTCAGGATCCACCTAAGATTTTGTGCCTGGGGAACAAGGCATAGGGATGGAGTGGGATGATGGCTCAGGGTGGAGACAGGATGAAGAATGTGGATTTAGATATGTTGACCTGCAGGGGACAGTGGACCATTCACATGGGGCGTTCAGTAGGCATTGGGAGCCACAAAGTTGGCAAGGAAAGGGCACACACGCAGCATTGGGATTGAGCATCACGGAGGTGGGGACTGAATATTTGAGTGCAGGTCCGCTTTCAGAACTGATCACTGAACCTGGCCTAGGAAGGACCAACACTGAGTCTCGGACAGCATCTACGTTAGGGAGCAAGGGGAGGAAGAGGTGGCGTTAGAGGTAAAATAGGCAGGCAGTTTAGAGTGGTAAAAGAATGAGGAGCATGCCCTGGGGGAAAAGAGCAGGAGAGACTTCAAAGGAGAGGCTGGCCAGGCTTGTAAAATGAAATATTTAAAGAAAATGGTGAACGCTCATGCGGAGAAGTTCTGTGTCTGAAGTTCACCAATGATCATCAATAATCCCTTTTGAAAAACTATGGGGATTCTTTCTTCATTTATGCATACTTTGAATGGTTATGATTGCATTTCTGCTATGTGCCAGTTACCACGTTAGGTGCTGGGGCACAAAGATGAATAAGACACAATCCTGCCTTTGGGAAACTTACTTGCTTGTGCAAGGACACATACTTAGAGGAATCAACTGTATATGGAGGTCTGAATAGTGTCAAGGGAGGCCACAAAGGGGAAGCATTGATTTACAAGGGAGAGTAGAAGTCATGATGGGGAAATGGATCTCTTCTGCAGGAAGTATAATTGGTGGGTCCAAGAATTCTTAAAGTGTGAAGCTGTCCTGTACATTATCACATCATAATATCTGAAATCGTGCATTTCAGAATCATGTGGGCACACACACACTCCAACACCTTGAACCAAAACCACTTTTTTAAAAAAATTTATTATTTATTTATTTTTGGCTGTGTTGGTCTTTGTTGCGCGCGGGCTTTCTCTAGTTGTGGTGAGCGGGGGCTACTCTTCGTTGCGGTGCGTGCGCTTCTCACTGCGGTGGCTTCTCTTGTTGCCGAGCTTGGGCTCTAGGCGTGCAGGCTTCAGTAGTTGTGGCACGAGGCTTTAGTAATTGTGGCACATGGGCTCAGTAGCTGAGGTTTTTGGGCTCTAGAGCGAAGGCTCAGTAGTTGTGGCACACAGGCTTAGTTGCTCTGAGGCATGTGGGATCTTCCTGGACCCCCAGGGCTCAAACCCATGTCCCCTGCATTGGCAGGCGGATTCTTAACCACTGCACCACCAGGGATGTCCAAGAATTAAAAGTTTTAAGAAACTTGCTAAAATATCAGTTTAATAGTAAATATCTAACCAGAGAAGGGTTGGATTAATAAAACGAAGAGATTGGGGATGACCTGGAAAATGAATTTCTCATCTCTGACCTGATTCCATATCTTAAAGTTCTTATGTTCTAGTTTTCAATCTACACTGCTTTTTATAGTGAATGCTTCCATTGGTGATAATCATAGAAGCAAATACTTTGTTTACTTTTTTGACTACAAGCAAAATAAATACTAATATAAAAATGTGCTTATGCTGTTATAGTTTATATGAATTGTGATTTATCCATCTATTCATTTCTGTGTAGACAAAATGATTTATAATTTTAAAGTCTAATCTAATAAACTTAGACAAAAAAGATAAAAAAGAAAGAAAATGGAGTAGCTGTTGAGGTAAATCACATATTTATAATTTTTCAAATTTTAATCCTTAAAATAATTCTACTGAGCTATAAATGCATTCTTCTGCTTTTAGTATATAGACACATTTTCCCTTTAATATATGATTTGAAGTCTTGTATTTCAATTTTCACTTAAAAGTCTTTTTACTTTAAGATGAATTTTTTCCAAAAAACATACCCAGTCCCTTCATACTCAAGAAAAGACTAAGGTCACTATTTTGTAAACTCACAGCACTATGATTTCCCAAATCTTTTTTTTTTTTTAAGCTATATATCTTACCTATATCCATTGATGTTAGAACTGTCCTAGACAGTCAGGGATTGATAGAATCCATAATCTTAGGGCAAAATCAACCTCAAAGCATTATGGGCTAAGGCATCCCCGTTTCCTTCAATTAGATCTTTCATTATAATTCTCCCATTTCTTCAAGCCCAGGCTCCACCAAACTCAGTATACAACTCAGGTGCCACAGCCTCCAAAAACATTTCTTGAAACAATCAGCTGGAAGCCAGCTCTCCCATCTATGGGTCCCCATAGAAGTCTGCCCTCTATCCTTCTCTTAGGGCCCATGTCCCTTTCTGTCTTGCACTGTAGCCATTTGCTGTGTTTTCCCTACCAGACAGTGAGATCACCAAGGATACCATCTTGAATCACATTCATTTCTTCTCTGATGTGCTATGTGTTAACTTACAGAAGTACTTAACTTAAGAAGTACTGCGTGTGTACTTAATAATTTCTGTAGCCATGACAAATTGTCAAAGAGAGTGAAAAACCTATTAAGTAAAGTATTTTAGGAAACCCTTGGTCAAGAAAGAAAGCCACAAGAGTAGAAAATTCTTCAAGAGGTGAATCAGAATAACTGGCTCATAAAAGTGACACATTCAATTTCTTCACCTTTGTATAACCTCCAGAAGATCAAACGTTAATAAAATATTTATCCTCAGTTGTCACAAGCCAGACTTTGATTTAAAACTCTTGGGTACATGAATGTCACGCCAGACCAAAAATACAGCACCATGTATTTTTAATTTAAACATGGATCCGTAAAATCTTTATATATACCTGATATGAAAAAATTTGAGTGCAAATCTCCCAACAGTCACCACAAATAAGAAAACAGGATCTAAAATCGATTGTTAAACGTCTGTAAAAGTACAACGAAAAATATTCCATTTGAAAGTCCAATGTGGCATTGATGTGACACGTAAAATACATTCTCTTACCTTTAGGGAATCAAAGCAGGCGATTACTCTTCCATTTTCGACCTGGCAACTTTTGGGGGGGTGAGCAAATTTGCATTCCTCATCAGAACGGGAGCACGTTCCTCTCTGGAACTGTCTGCAGACTTCCAAGGTCAGCCATTTTGTATCTCTGACCGGGGCAACATTCAAAGCCATGATGAGAAAATAATTTGGATCCTGTTCGTTTCTGTTAAATGATGAAATCAAATCAAGTTCCAATGATTCCAAAACTATTGCTGTGAAAAATCCCACATGTAAGTCTGAAGGTAAGTGACAAATTGCTTAAAGAAGCCCAATCCGGGAAACAGAGTGAGGAGAGAATTTATCGGCAGGCGGTCACTCATCAATCAATATGCCCCACTCGAAGACTGCGGGCCGCAATGAAAGCATGCTCAGTGTCATCTCTGGCTGCAAACGTCCGAGTCGCCTGATCGTTTTGCAGACACAGTTGTTTTTAATAAAGTGACTTCAATATCATGGCACTCCTTGGGAGAATATTTAGTTCTGATGCTCGCAGCTATTGACGATGCTGGAAACTAAGCCACTTAGATGTTCGGATCTTAGCAGGATTTCTCTTTCCTTTCACCTTTTAAAATTCCGAAATCAAGCAATTGGCAAAGCCAGACAATTGAGGTATCTTCATCCACTCGTAAGGTCAGGGTAATGTGTATTGGATAGCAAAACACGATAACACAAAAGCTCCCGGGCTGTGTTTTCCAGCAAAAGTGACTTCACACAGGCACTTTTAAATCTTGAACCTGCAAAACACAAATAAAATATCAACTTACACCCAAACTCAATGGAATCAACACTTTAACAAACTATTTGGCTCTTATCTAGAATTTGCGAAAGTGCGGTTTAGAGCTTTGAGCTTTGAATATAGTGAGGAAAGTTATGCATTAAAAAAGAGAGAAAAGAATGCGAAACTGCAACTGTACTGCAGAACTGATCCAGGCAGCAGTCCAAAAGTTAGGAATGACTCAAACAGATGAGTGTGGCAGACACAATAATTAGGCATTCTGAAACAATTCAATCTAATGTGCCTAATCGCCAAAACAGTGTATTAGAACTGTGACTTCCAATTAATTTCACATTTAGGCCATTGATTTTACTGTTGGAAATGCTGTAACCAATCATTTGGGGTGTGACTCTCCTAAATAATAAGGATATTGTCATTCTGGATGAAGTGTGGGCTCCTTACCCTTTCCATCCTTTTCTAGTTTACAGAGATTTGAACTTAGAGAGGGAAAGGTAGATCTGATATTTACTCTCAGATCTCTTATACTTGCTCTCTACATTTTTTTTTTTTTTTTTTTTTGTGGTACGCGGGCCTCTCACTGTTGTGGCCTCTCCCGTTGTGGAGCACAGGCTCCGGACACGCAGGCTCAGCGGCCATGGCTCACGGGCCCAGCCGCTCCGCGGCACGTGGGATCTTCCCAGACCGGGGCACGAACCCGTGTCCCTTGCATCGGCAGGCGGACTCCCAACCACTGCGCCACCACGGAAGCCCCTCTCTACCTTTAATACTTGCGTGACGTTAGTGTTCCTTTCTAGGCTGTAAGCACTCAGAGGGTAAGGGCAGTTTGCATATTCCATTTCTGTTTCCCTAGGGCCTTAGTTCATGGCTATTTGGTCCTCAAAAAATATTTCTTGACTGATTTAACTGATGACTGACTCACTGACTAAGTGAATGAATGCAAGTTCATTTTAGCTGAGTCCGGTTTAGATTTTAACGGAGTCACAATCTGAGAATGTTCTGTTCTGTGGAATGCTGGAGCTGAATCACATATCTAACACAACAAAAATATAACAAGTCAATTCAGATTTCTAAGATCAGCACGATTAGTTTCTTTTAATATCTCCAAGGATTATGAAATTATTAAAAGGTTAAAAATTTAACATTACTGAGTCAAGCATGAATGGAGGACTAACTATCAGAAGTTGGTCATTTTTATATATTGGATATGCCATGGGCTACCTTAGATACTTGCTTAGCCTTGACGGCCTTCTAAAATATTTATAACTAAAACCTTAATGGAGGCTGGAAGTAGGTTATTTAAAATCGTCATGTACCATAGAAGTTCAGAGAGCAATAATTCTTGAGCGATTCACAAGTGTTCCCTGAAAAAGTGAGTCTCACAATCAATTAAGTTTAGTTAACTCCAGGCAAACCAAGCTGAACAGGCTTCCTTGCAAGAGGGCTTTTTTCGGCCTTGGATGAGTCTCTGATAGGGGAAGAGAAGCAGTGGCGTCTCTCAAGCTTATCTGATTGTGGATCATTTATTTAGCGGGACATCTCCCGGGAGTAGTGGGAAATGCTTCTTCATCCCAATACTTCTCTGACTTGTTAGTAGAAGTGTTTGAATGAGTTATCATTGTATGTGCATTTAAGGAAGTTGGCAACCTGGAAAGCTATGACACATTCCTAGCTTCCCATTTTGAAATATTTGAGGGGCCAGACAGGCTCCTGCTTGTCTTTTTGGCAGGATTGCATTCCCAGCAGCTAACATCAACTATCTTAACTTCAAGAGTTTAAGAAGATGACTTTAATAACCAAATTGCCTCTGGGTCAGCTTTCACCGACCAGCCTGGACCTGCACCCTCATTACCTCAACCCTTACCTCTAAACCCCGTGAGAACAAAGCAAGGGAAGCAAGGGACAAGGAAACATTTCTGCTTGTGTGTTCAGTGGAGCTGAGGCGCCAATAATGTGGAGACAAAATGAGGGGCTGGACACACGTAGTTCATATTTGCCAAATATTTTGCAGCGTCCCCGAGTCCCAAGGACCTGGGTCCAATGGGGTCACAGAACAGCAAAGATGCAGGAGATGCTCTTCCTCAAAGCAGCACAGTCTTGGCCGATGTGTCACGTGTAGGAAAAGAAAGAGGCAAACACAGATTCATGCACAGATGGCAAATGAATCATTACTCAAGTCTTCCTAAAAACCACACAGGAACAATGCTCTTAACTCAATCCAGTGAATGGGGTACACTTTTGCTTATACTTTTAGATAAGAAGACATTTCCTGCCCCCCCCTGGGAGAAACGGAGTGCCATTTCTACTCCTATGAAAATCCAACCAGAATTTAGATGGTCACACTCTATCAAGATGGACTTGCTTTTGGAAACAGAAGAACCAAGTTTCTGATGGCCAGAGTCCTGTGTAAGTCAAAGATGTTCCACAAGGCTCGTCAGGTTGCACCTAAATATATCGCTGTCCTAACCGTTCATGAATCCAGTCTTTCTCCCAGCTTCTTCTCTGTTTCTATCCTAAAAGTTACCGAGCTACTGTTACAAAGATATCACCTCTCTTGGGCCATGACAACCTCCATCTTCCGGAGTGGGCACAGCAAGCAGCTGTGGAAATGAGGAAGTGAGAATAGATTTAATTGAGGTCACGGGAGGCCACCGAAGGAGATGGGCAATGATGGGCAAGGATGGAGAAGACCAACCTTTAACATGGTTATCAAGGGACAAGACTAAATTAACCAACACATAGAGCAAATTACATATCGGGTCTCCCAGACTGGAGGCTCCTGGGAGGCCCACTAGCCACCTGTGGTTATTGAGCACTTGAAATATGGCTAGCGTCACTGAGAGACTAAATTTAAATTTTTATTTACTCTTAATTAACGTAAATTTAACTTAAAAACGGATCCTCAGTTTACTTATCGGAAAACTTTTAAGTATGCTTGGGCCAACTTGACTATATGAATCTACTTTTCAGTTGTAAATTTTATGAAATCTAAATACAGATCAAGTATTTCTAATAAAAATCCAGCATCCTAATTGAGATGTGTTCTAAGTATAAAATACACACTGATTTCAAAGACTTAGTATGAAAAAAAAACCCCATGAAAACACCTCATTAATATTGCTTCATATTTACTACATGGTGAATTGATAATATTTTTAACAAACTGGATTAAATATTATTATTTAAATTAAACTCACTTGCTTCTTTTTAGCTCCCCTCCAAAAAATTCAGAATTATATATGTAGCTTACATTGTATTTCTGCTGATGGCGCTGTTGTAGGGGCTTTTGCATTTCTTCTATTAGCCACAGCACTTTCTGGAATGGTGGAAAGTACCCTGTCCTAAGAGCCAGGTTCCAGCCCTTGTTTTCCCAAGCCTCCTTCACATGACCTTAATAAGTCAATTTCTCTGAGATCCAGTTTCTTCATCTGTAAAATGTTAATGATAGTTCCTACCTACTTTACATGGTTACTGCCACGAAGGACTGATTACAGAAGAAACATAAAAACACTCTGTGAACAGTCAAGAGCTGTCCCAAAGCAAGGTGATGAAAGGATGAGCCGCTCTATAAATATTTATTGAATAAATCCACTTCCAGGCTTCCTCTCTGCAGTCGTTCCCTATCAATGACTGGGGTCATGCCTGGGGTGGATCTGCTCCAGCCACAGATTCTGGGAGCAGGACGGTACCTTGCAGATCAAAGAGCTGACTGCACGGGGCTCTCGCTCGGGGCCTCTTATCCAGAGCGCACCTCATTTCTCAGACCATCTTATTCTGCAGCCGAAGGGAACCCACAGAGAAGTTTCCCCAAGTACACATCCCACGGTGTCACTACAAAGGCCTGAGCCTGCTGTCTTCCTCCAGCTGCTACCAACCCAGAAGTAGATGAAACACTTTTAGGGCCCAGTGGTCACCCTGGGTGTGATGCCGAGTCCCAGTATGCTGGTCGCAGTGGTGGGGAGTCCATCTGGCTCAAGGCCTTGGTGGGAGCACAGCTGCTGAGTGAGCTCCCAGCGTCCTGGGCGAGGGGGGAGCAGGGGGCGGCACTTTCTAGTTCACCTGCCCAGAGGGCTCCCCGTTAAAATGTGTCTGTGTGGAGAGGGCACGTCTTTCTATTCTCAAAAAGCTGCCATGGGTGTCAGCTTTGGACCCATTCGATGCCGGGCACCCTTTACCTTTCCTGGAAGTTTCTGCGCTGCTCTGGGAAGCAAGGTCTCTTGCTCCCATTACTTTCCAGTGTTTTCTGTCTAAGTTTCTCCCAGTGCTTTGCTTTGGCTTCTGTTTGCTTCGCTGCTTTTCAAGTGTGCTTCAGCTTTATTTCCAGCTTCACATCAATCCCCTCCCATTAGCTCCTTCCCAGGCAGAACCTGGGCCGAATTCTGAAGCACTTGTCCCAGTTATTTCTCTGGCCGTTGTAGGTATTCCGTTGCCCTGTCCTCTCCAGGCATTCAGGCACCCCACGTTCTCTCCCCCTCCTGCCTTTCTAAGCCCCTCACAGAGGAGGGTATGATCTTGCCCTTGCGGCTCTGCTGAGTCACAGGCTGGTAGCCCTCACCGGCCCTGCCCCCTGAAGCGGGGCTCCAGCCTGACCTCCTTCATTCCCCTTTTTAAAATTAATTGTATTTATTTATTTTTTAAATTTTTTGGCCACACCACGCGGCATGTGGGATCCTACTTCCCCCGACCAAGGATGGAACCCGTGCCCCCTGCATTGGAAGCGCAGAGTCTTAACCACTGGGCCGCCAGGGAAGTCCCCTTCATTCCCCTTTTGATGGCCTCTCTGTAGTCCGTCTTTTAACACTGCCTGGTAATTATTTTTAAGTAGACATAATTATTCCTTAATTCATGAGAACTGTGAATACTGATTTATCCAACTGTCTCCCCCCAGTATAAGCTCCTGTGTATCTAATAGACTGTTATTATTTTCAAATCCTCAGGGTTCAGTTCAGTGCTTGGTATCTAGAATATGCTCAACGAATATTTGTCCAATAAACTCCTGATCCTCCTCCAAAGAGCATTTGCATTTTAACATGGACCAAAGTCTAACCTAAGGGAATAAGGCTCTGAATAGAGACTTTCAGTATTATCCTGTAGGAAAATTCCAGCGAGTGCCAGCGGCTTACCCTGTTGTTGCCAAGGAAGCTGGGGGTGTGGGTGAGGAGCTGCCCCACAGATAAATTATTTGAGCTTCAAAACCCTGAATCTTTAGGCCAGAGGTTTTCAAAGTGTAGTATACGTGGGCCAGCAGGCCCAGCAGCCCCTGGGAGCTCATTAAAAATGCAGGTTCTCAGGCCCCGGCCCAGAGGTCTTGGGTCCGAAGTCTTGGGGGTAGGGCCCAGCAATCTGTGTTTTGACAAGCCCTCCAGGGCTGACTCTGAAGCACTCTCAAGTTTGACAAGCACTGTGGTAAGCATTTCTTGCCGCCCTCCTGTGTGCCAGGCATCCTTTGGGTTGCTAAGGGAACCAAGATGTCTGTCCTGAGTCGATCACAGGGTCTTGGGGTCACCGATTCCCACACAAACAGTTGCAGGAGGGCTGGCTGAGGGTTTCTCCCAGTGGCTGTGTTTCCAATCAGTCAAAACAAAATAAAACTAGATGACACAGGAAACACCTGAGAGATCTGTCCCCGCTAAGACTTGATTCTGAGAATTTGAAAAATAGATTGTCTCATAGCTTGCAGATTTTGTTCAGGATGAAGCAGGCCTTTGATGGGGGTAAATAGGGCTTTGTTTCTAGGGCCCTTGTCTGAGAGAGGACCGTCTTAGGGGGCTGGCGGTCCTTGGTGGCCAGCAGCTTGGTCCGCAGCCGCGTGACGCCAGAACTCTCCACAGAGGGGCTGCTGTGTAAAGCCCCGGCGCCAGATATGACCAGTGTGGAGGTTCACTGCTGGACTCATCTTCAAAGGAAAGGCAAGATTGAAGTTCAAGGATAAGGAGGGAGGTTCTGTAGTATTTCCTGAAATGCCAAAGGACTTGCTGTTCAACAGTACAAAGTAATCCCACGCTTTTTTTAGGGTCTTCACTTACATGACGCTTCATCTTTCAAAACATATTGAAAACTCTTCTAGGTGTTAGATTTTCAGAAAGCTGTGACTTTTGACTGCAGGAAAGAATTCGCTGTGCACGTTCCTTCCTTACAGTAACTCTGTGATGTCGCAGGGTGAGTTTGGAAAGCACGGTCCTCCACTCTACCACCCTGGCGACCTGCCCCAGGCCACGCCCCTCAGACAAGCCCGGGCTGTGGACCCCAGGTGTCCTCACCTTGCCAACGCTTTGTAGCCAGTTTGTACATTTCTGAAGGGAAACACATCAATCATGTCCAATCTTGAGACGGAGACTGATTAAAACGTTAAGACCGCCTTAAGGAAAATAGTTGCGCAGCACACAGCTTCTCCAGCCAACTCTTGGTCATCTAAGGTATTTTAGCTGTCTGCCAGACAGCGGCCTCCTAGAGAGCTGATTAAAGGATCCTTGCAAAACAAACCGATTTCTGAGTCAGACAGTCAAGGACTTATTTTCCATTAAGTAATTTATGGGATGCCTTTAATTTTATTTTGCATAAATCTAATTACATGAAGAAACTATGTCTCCTTGAGTTTCCTAACTTCTAATTTGGAGAATCTTGGATTTCCTATTTTTAATCCTTTATTTATTTAATTTTGGTAATTTTCATGAATTTTTCCCTTTTTATGTATATATATATATATATTTAACATCTTTATTGGAGTATAATTGCTTTACAATGGTAGGTTAGTTTCTGCTTTATAGCAAAGTGAATCAGCTATACATATACATTTATCCCCATATCTCTTCCCTCTTGCGTCTCCCACCCTCCCACCCTCCCTATCCCACCCCTCTAGGTGGTCACAAAGCACCGAGCTGATCTCCCTGTGCTATGCGGCTGCTTCCCACTAGCTATTTTACATTTGGTCGTGTATATATGTCCATGCCACTCTCTCACTTCGTCCCAGCTTACCCATGTGAATTGGTGCAGCCACTATGGAGAACAGTATGGAGGTTCCTTAAAAAACTCAAAATAGAACTACCATATGACCCAGCAATCCCACTACTGGGCATATACCCTGAGAAAACCATAATTCAAGAAGAGTCATGTACCACAGTGTTCATTGCAGCACTATTTACAATAGCCAGGACATGGAAGCAACCTAAGTGTCCATCAACAGATGAGTGGATAAAGAAGCCGTGGCACACATATACAATGGAATATTAGCCATAGAAAGAAGCGAAATTGAGTTATTTGTAGTGAAGTGGATGGACCTAGAGTCTGTCATACAGAGTGAAGTAAGTCAGAAAGAGAAAAACAAGTACTGTATTTTTAATCTTTCAATTCTTAAAACACATTGTTGAAAAATGATTCTTCCTTCCTGTGAGTGGCTTGACGTCTCCAGCTCTATTTCTGGAGCTTAATTTAAAATATCTCTCCACATGCTCTCTCCTTCGGTCCTTGACTCCCTGTATCCTGCGTGTCAGATGCAAACGCCCGGGCTGGAGAGGAACCCAGAGCAGCGCAGGCTGGAGAACTGGGCTAAAAGCCACTTGACCTCCGGGAGTGGGTGTAACCCTGCTCCGTAATCACAGCCACTGAGAAGAGGTCCCCGACTGGGACCTTCCCATGGGAGCCCCGGAGGACCAATAAAAATACAGAAATGAAAGCAGTTCCAACTGCCAAAGGCAATACAGAACCACATTGACTTTTCCAAGCAAAAAAGTGAAGGGAGCAGCAAAAGTGATTGTGCTTAAAAAGATTTTTCTTTATAGACACCTTAAGATTTTTAAAAAATTTATTGGAAATATAAATGAAATAGTGCTTTGAAACTTTGGCATGGGTTAGGGGTAAGAACAAAGTTTTCTACCCTGGATTCCAGTCAGTCATTCCTCTGTCCCAAATAGCTGTGAAATGTCACCTAAGCTCTCTGAGTCTCAGTTTCCTTGTTTGGAATCGTGGAGACTGGAAATACCTAAACCATAAATGGATGTATTGCTACCAAAATATAATTAGTAGTATATTATAAGGACTCTCTGTTTGGTGTCTAACCCTTACCAGCATTAGATAAGGCATCAACTTTCCTTAAATTTGTGTTCATGTACACACACACACACACACATATACACGCACAGGTGGAAAGGACTCCTATTCACTAAGAGTTAGACATTTCTGTAAAGCAAATGAAGTGTAACTTAAAGCAAGTAGAAAGTCTGTTTCTTTGATGGTGGTACAAAGTATGAAGTCCTTCAGAGAATGTTAGACAAAACTTTGATAGATGCTCTTCAAAAGCTAATTCCAAACGCTCATTCATTCTAAGCAGGGAAGGAACCACGGCTACCAAGCATGTCTTCATTTCACATGGTACTTGTTCTTTTGAATATACTTTCAAATACATTTCTATAGAGGAAATTAAACACCGGGGCACCCAAGCCACACGGTAAGTCAGATAAGCCAATGTTTCATAATAACAGAAATAAAAGGAGAAATTCCCCCACTAAAAATTTTCCTCTTGGACCTTGTCTCTTAAAGTACAAGTGAAAACTTCATAAAATCCAGAAATCATTTTAATGCATGAAAATTTCCAGCCCATTTTCATTGTAGTTTCCAGGAACGGGCAGAAAAAGAAATCCCTTCTTCAATTAGAAGAGGAGAGACTTCTAAACATACTCCTGAAACTACAGCCAGATATAATATATTCAACACACATTTGTATTCAAATTATGTTTTTTCACTGCGCCTGTGTTTTCCATCTAAACATTTATCATTCAGTTAGGAGCTGCTCTTATTAGAATAAAAGCAATTGTATTAGATACCATTTAAGACTGACAGCACTTACCGGTTTCCTGGATATCCAGGACCCAGTGGCTGCAGTGAGAACAATTATCGAGCTGCAGGCTGCAGCCTAGGCCTGAATGCCAGAGAATTCTTCCCAGAACTTCCATTTCCTTCCCAGCCACAGCTGCTGGTGGCCAGGACTGCTCTTCAGCTGACCTTTTCCCTTTTCTCTCTCTATTATCACCAGCCAAATGCCTAGTTCATCTGCCTGTACACGTACAAAGACCAATGCCCCCTTCTTTGACAAAATTTTTGTAACATAACTTTTATTACCACCAGATGAAAACATAACTTTTATTACCACCAGATGAAAATCGTAAATAATCTAGCCAACATGTACACATTGAAGAAGACTCAATATATTGTCATAACTGAAATATAACTAAGATATCAAAGGAAGTCGTTATTTATAAGATAAATAATATGTGTTTTAAAATGTCCACACTTAGGCACAAATATGTTAGAAGACAGAATGAAGTGGTCGGATGTTCACACCTTATTTTGTGTGACGGGCACAATGCAGACCGACATGGGTGAGACAGGTGACGTGGCTTTTAAAGATGCCAAGTCAGTTCCTGTTCAAGTTCCCAACAAGTTAAAGAACAGTCTTGACCCAATTTACACAGTTGTTGTTGTATTCTTGAAAAATTCAGTTATATTGACTGTCCAAAAATAAAAAATACATCAGAAAAAACACTCCATGCAAATACGTGAAACAGTTAAGATCTTGACCCAGATCCCCCAGAACAGGATTTTTATCCATGTGAATGTCCAGGAGGACACTCAGAACTCATGAGATACAGACTAGTTCTTTACTCCCAGGGAGTCGTATTCATTGCAAGATGTCAAAATCCTTTACTTCAGCCCATTACATTCCAGAGAGGTTGCCTGGTCATTAGGACAATGGGGGAAAAATGCTCCTTTAAATTTCCAAAGTTCTCTATAAGGAGTGGTGTCGTCCCCATTGAGGATAGTGCTGTAGGGTCTTAGGCTAAGTTAGTCTGAGGAAGTAGGCTCAGTTATAAACTATCAGGATCTTTACTCTGGTAGATATTGGGGAGCACTTGAGCTCTAGACAGGACCCCAACTGGAAGATCACTTAGGATGCACTAGAATTAGAAGAGCTCGCAGGTGGTGAAATTGGTTAGCGATTCCAGCAATGGTCCAGGAGCAAAGGAGTAATCCAGGCCCAAAGTTATACTGCAGGGGTGGGAAGGAAAAGGATGAGGGTGATTCCATATCATGGCTGGGGTAAAATCATCAGAAAAAGATAGATTGGGGGGGGACTTGGAGTGAGGAGTGCAGGAAAGAGATTTGTCAAAGAGGACCTCAAAATGTGGGTCCTGTGTGGGCAGAAGAACACTGATGCTTTGCCCAGGAGGAAGGATGTTGGGGAGTAGAGGCAAGTTGGAAACGGGACATAGGGGTCGTGGTCATGGATACATAGTTGGAATTAATATTCATAGAAATGATAGCTAAAACCACAGACTGGCTAAAATGGGAGAGAGAGAAAAAAGAGAGAGAGAGAAACATATCAATATTTACATCTGTGTGTATATCTAGGAGAGAAAAAAAGAAAGAGTTGGACAGGGTCATGGACACTTTTTTCAGTTATTTAGAGGTGACAGAAAGAGGAGCAGGTGACGCCACAGGAAAAGAATAATGAGAGGCAAAAGAGCCTCTGAATAGCGCTGCATCCAGGGTGCTGGGAGAGAGATTCAGAGTTTCAAGGAGGACCAAGCAGCCGAAAGTGTTCAGTGCCACAAGATCAAGGGCATGTGGACAACTGGTGGTGGCTAGATGCCATAACAAGGAGGTCACTGCTGACTTTCCAGGTGCCAGTTTCTGTGGCACTTGCACAGGGGGAGGAGGGTGCCCAGCGCCTGGAGCTCCCTGGAGTATCTGAGGTCGCAAGAACACCGTGGAGCAGCCAGGAGAGTTTTTTTTTTTTTTTTTTTCTTTTTTCTTATTATTTATTTTTCTGTGTTGGGTTTTCGTTTCTGTGCAAGGGCTTTCTCTAGTTGTGGCAAGCGGGGGCCACTCTTCATTGCGGTGCGCGGGCCTCTCACTATCGCGGCCTCTCTTGTTGCGAAGCATAGGCTCCAGACGCGCAGGCTCAGTAGTTGTTGCTCACGGGCCTTGTCGCTCCGCGGCATGTGGGATCCTCCCAGACCAGGGCTCGAACCCGTGTCCCCTGCATTAGCAGGCAGATTCTCAACCACTGCACCACCAGGGAAGCCCGCCAGGAGAGTTTTGAACCCCCTGTGCTCTGCAGGCAGATGGCCCCTGATCACCTGTGCGCTCCTGGGGAAGTGACCTTTGTGAACCCGAGGTTTGTGCACAGAATTGTAAGAGACCCAGGAGAGTGGCGAGAACCTGCTTCTCCATCACTCTCCGTCCTTTCCTTTCTCTTCTGAGTGGAAGGAGAGAAACACAACAGGAATGTGGGAAAATGCCAGGATGGGGGTGTGGGCCAGAGGAGGCACCAAAGGTAGGGGAGGGACGAGGGCATTAGCTCCAGGGGAGGCTCTGAGACCTGGGCCGACAGAAGGAGGGGAGCGACGGCAACCACCTGCTTTCCTGTTGGAGGGCAGGCAGGAAGAATGGGGCAGCTCTTGTGGCCCCTCCATCTCAGCCGGGGAGGAGGTGTTCCACCTGCTGAGACAGGCTGAGGTGGGACCTGCGATGTTGCCCACAGGAAGAGAGAGAAACCGAGGAGTGTCGAGCTGCCCAGGGGGCGCCACCTGAGCGGGACAGCGTGAACCTGCTCTGAAATGAATGATTTCTCCATCTATCCTTGGCAACCTGAGAGCAGGGGCAGAGAAAGGATGCTACCGAATTCAAAGGTCCAGGCCTCGGAGGTGGGACAATTTAAAGCAACACAAAGGGTGGAATTCTAACAAGAGGATGTGCAGAGGTGGCTGAAGCCGAGGAGGTGTGTGAAAGGGCTATACTTCTCTCCTTGCGGAAGTTGTATCTGTTATCCTGTGACTGGGTCTGAGTGCATCATGAAGTATCTGTGTGTGTGTGTGTGTGTGTGTGTGCGCGCGCGCACGCAGGCGTGAGTGATGTCAGAAGTGCACACGGCTGGACTCCCCAACCAAGAGGTTCTAGATCAGTCGTGGGCTCAGCACATAATAATCACATGTGATCTGCGAGTGAGTGAAGGCCAGTGGCTTCCCTCGGGTGCCAGTGAATAGCTGCGGAAGGTGCCGTGGGAGGTGCGCACGTGTCGAGAAGGAAGAGGCAGGTGTTGGAAGAGGCTGGTGGGCAGAGGCAGCTGATAGCTTCCCTGGTTGACAGCACTGGCCTGGGGGTGAACAGCGAGATAAGACCCAGGGACTAACTTAAAACAAATATTTATGGAGAAGCATTTGAGATAATGGTTTTCAGGTGAAAGGTAATAACGATGAGAGCATTCAAAGAGTTTATGCCTCGTGGCCAGTGTTACTTGGAGGAGGCTGGCATATCTGTGGATGGTGAATGGTGGCGCTGAGGAAAGGGCTAGAACACAGGCAGTTTGGCTGCAAAATCCACCAGGCCTCTGCTCCACCATTCTCTCCTCCAGTTTAGAGCTTCAAGACCGCTGGATGGTGACGACTCCCAAATGTGTGTCCCTTCTCTCCCCCCCCCCCTCCCTCCCTCCCTCCCCCTCCCTCCCTCCCTCCCCCCTCCCTCCTCCCTCCCCCCTCCCTCCCTCCCTCCCTCCCCCTCCCTCCCCCCTCCTCCCTCCCTCCCTCCCTCCCTCCTCCCTCCCTCCCTCCCTCCCTCCCTCCCTCTCTCTCTCTCCCCTCCTCCCTCCCTCCCCCCCTCCTCCTCCCTCCCTCCCTCCCTCCCTCCCTCTGCTAGCCCACCTCCCATCCATTAGGAAGTTCCACTGGCCCTGCCTTTCTAATAGATCCAGAACCTAGGCCCTTCTCTCCACCTCCCCTGCGGGCACCTTCAACGACACCATTACCTCTCCTGTAAGTTAATGCAGTAACCTCCTAACGCTTGCCTCCTGCAGGCCCATCTCATATTATTCTGACAAATCCCTTGCAAACATAATCAGATCACATCACTTCTCTGCCAGACGCCTCCAGTGGCTCCCCACCTCCCGCGCGAGAAAGCCAAAAGCCTTGCGATAGCCCGTACTGACCTCCCGGATCTGCCCACACCTTCGCTGACCTCCTCTCCCCTTGTCCACTCCCCCTCAGCCACCCTTGCCTTTGGCTGGGCTTTGAGTGGCCAAACATGGGCCTGCCTGGGGCTTTGACCTGCTCTTCCCCTGCTGAGAATGTGCCTCTCCCAGATGTTCAGATATTAGCCTGGGGTAGGCCATTCCTGATGTGATATGGTTTCAGTCCTACCTCCTCACTCCAGCTCACCCTGCTTTATTTCCCTCCAGAGTCCTGATCATTATTTTACACTCACATATTTACCTACTTATCTGTTCGTGTTCTCCCCCAACCACAGTGTGATGTCCGTGAGGGCAGGGTCTGTCTGGATCTAGTGCAACAGCAGAACTTTAGGACGTGGTAAGCACGCAATAAATATCTGCTGAATGAGTGAGTGGCTGAATGCGCAAATAAGTGAAAGAATGTACGACACAGCTCACAGTTTGTACTGCCTTTATGGTTTGCTTTGTTCCATCTTCACGATGCGATTTGTAATATTCCTCAACCATTGTTCTTGCGGTTAGCCCTCTGGGACTCTGATTTCTTAGGTTTAAAAATGGAGAGGGTGCAACAATTTCGAAGGCCACTTCTGTCCTTCAAGTTCTGTGATTGTGCAGTGATTGGCAAGGCTGGTTTAAGGAGAAATGTATTTTTAGGAACTCTTCTGGAAATCTTATCAGCTCGGCTGGGTTTGGCCTAGATTTGTTAGCCGGCTGTTCGAGCCGGGGGATCTAACAGGAACATCAGTGCGGGGGTTTGGGGGGAGCCTCTGGGGAGCTCGTTGTGTTCCTGCTCCAGAGTTCAGATCCAAGGGGGCGTCCAGGCGGGGTGGAGAGGTGGCGGCTCTGTACTCAACACCCGGCAAGGAGCAGCTGTTGAAATACTTCAGCCCCAGGCTGCAAAAAGGACACAGATCTAGGTCTTGGGACCCCAGAGATTTAATTGTTCTTCTTTACATTTTCTCTTCTGAGAAAAGAACAGCACACAGAATGCTACTGTGCCCCCAGAACTCAGCCACACCCCAGCCCTGTCTTCACGGTGTGGTGGTGGGAGCTGCTCTGCTCTCAGACCTCCAGGAGGCTCTCGAATATTCTGAATGGAAGCAATACTGGCTTCTGAAGGCTGTCCGCCGAAAAAGGTCGCTAAAAGTGGACGTGAATTTGTTTCTCGATAAGACTGGGGTCCAAGAGGCCCTGCGCCAGCCGCGGTATTCTCCAGCAAGTTAAGGCACAATTTGTGAGCCACACGGACCCTCAACACAGGGTACCCTGGGGGGTTAACGTATCTCTGAAGGCAAACCAGAGAGAGCGGGTTTTCCTCCGTCCTGGTCCCCTGAGCCAACGGCCATTGCTAGGTCCCATTCTTCTCGAGCTTTGTAAGCTGATGTCGAATACGTCACAGAGAGGTTCTGCTGGGAAGAACCTTCCAGCTTTCCATTTTCTTTTCACATCCAACCCCACCCCACTAACTATGGGGAACACAATCATTCTGTCACAGAACCAGATATGGGGTATGTGGATTGGATGCTCCCAGGGTTCAGAAGATCCCAGAAGGAGGCAGAGTGCTACTTGTTTGTTTGAACACTGTGGGAAAGATACCAGCAGGGTCAGGCATGCAGGTGATGGTATTTCATTAATATTTAACCAAATAAAAATTTCCCTACAGAGCACCATTTGACTTCAGCAGAAAAACAGAGCCCAGGAATTCAGGATCAGGGAGAGGTCAATCTATTAAAATAGGATTTTAGTTTTGTTGTCATTCCACTGACCCTAGAAGTTAAAAAAAAAAAAAATCAACTTCCTGCCACACTTTTAAATATCGCCATTGACAAGGCACGACTCACGTCGCAAGTACAAAGCAGGCTACAAAGATGGTGTGTCAACAGTTCCTCTTATCTTTCAGGAGATGGAGCTAGAATCGAGATCAACAACAAATATTTACTGCACTTAAACCGGGAGCTCTGAGTAATAAAGAAGGACAAACCTGGCAACCAAAGGGATATTCTGTAAAAATGTACGGCACTCTGATACGGGGCGTTATCAGGTCCCGTGATTCCTAATTGCTGGAGGCAGGTAGCATCCGCTCACGATTTGTTAAATCAAGCTCGCCCTCCCGTTCCTTCCTTCTTTTGTTGCCTCTCCGCCCAGACAGGGCGCTCCTCCGAGGCTAATCACCACTCTGGCTCTGCTTCCCCGCTGTCGCCAGTTGTCATTATTTCTAAGCGACGTCACCCTGTGCTGTGTCACCATGGCAACAGCGGGCCACCACTTTGAGGCGTGCAACAGGGAAATGAGAAAAGGAAAAATAGTCACGGGCTGAACCGCTCCTGGTCACGAGCAACTTCTGAGGTGGCAAACGTGTTTCTTCCCATTTTATGGAAGGGGAGACTGAGGAAGGGCTCAGGCTCTCCCGCATTCCTGTGAACGGAGGAGCAAAATGTAAAACCTGATGGCCACACCCATGGAGGTCACTCAGCCATTTCCACAAACAAAAAACAACAGAGAGGGTGGGTGCTTTGGTATTTTGTAGACGAACCAAAAGATCCCTAGACATCTATTGTAATGTACAAAACACTGCTCTCTTGACTACATCTTTTGCACATTTTTTTCAAACACACAATGCTTATTTCAATGTACGTAGTATTGCTTTCCCGGGTCTACCGACCTGTGGACTCACTCAGCTCCTTAGCTCTCCTCTGCCAACTGCATTTCTTTCAAAAACATCCATTTTCCTTTAAGAGATTTTTAAGAGACGTACTGCTGAGTCAGAAAACTAATAACCTGGTATAACCTGTCATACCACCCTCAGGACAAGCTCTCAAGTTACCTGTTCATTATTTTTCAAAATGATTTTATCACCTGCGTTCCCATGTGCATACTTCAGCTGCTCTTCTAATGCTGCTTATTCCTGAAACTGGTCTGTCCTCCTTCTCTAAGAGAACCAATAGCTTTGAATCAAACCAAATCTGACAAGATAAAATGCGAGAGAGGAAAAAAGAGTCTGAAAAACACCTTCTCTGGTATGCAGATCATCCCATGGTTACCCACTTATGCTCTTTGCCTATTCCAGTACCTGAAATCTTTTTTTTTTTTTTTTTGGTCATTAACACTATGTATGAAAAAGCAACTTGTCCATGAAGTGGTGCTTTTACATTTAAAGTATGATTTTCCTAATGCAGTCTCTTTGTAGCAGGGATGAACTTGGAAATAATTTTTATGATGCCAATAAAACTTTATTGTGTAGATGTAAATGATGTTTTGCTTATTGGAATGGGTCTTCTTGGCAGCAATCAGAATGACTTTCTTAGAATTTAACAGAAGTGTGCATCTTAATGAGACATGGATGGTTGACTTAAATCCAGGCTTCTTTTTTTTTTTTATGATTTTGCAAATCCAGGCTTCTGAGAGTCAAGAGATGCAGCTTACAAAACCACGTGCCCTTGAGACAGCCTTTAAACTTGAGAGTTCCTTTGCCCCATCAATAGTAGGTTGTTTCTAAGACTCTACTGATCAACTGTCTGTGAAAACATTGGAAGACTTAACACAGAACACTAGTGTGAAGATTTCATCCCTGGGGTCCTTCCGGAGCCATGGCAGGAAGATGGCAACTGACGGTGGAAACCTTGGTGAAGGCCAGTGATAACCCTGCAGCACTTGGCAGAGATGATCTTGTTTGCATCGCTTTTCCCAGGAAGAATGACTCAGCAGCAAACATTTATTAGGCCTGGCTCCGTGCTCTTCACTGGGCCCGACACTATAACCAACTCCCCATCACCTCTGCTAACAGGTGTTTCCAGGTCTCATCCAGCTTCGCAAATGCTAGTTCTGATATGTTCAAAGAAAACTGATAATAAAGGTCCCTGTCCCCAAGCCAGCAGTTTTAAGGGTTCACTCATATTTGTCTGAAGGTGATGCTTTAGGCTACTCAAAGGTGGCCTTCAGGAAAAGCACCACTCTGCTCACAAGAGCAGAAAGAAGATGGAGTGTTTGAACGCACAAGGCCATGGGTAGATTACGGACAAGTTGTGGATAGCTGGCTCAGCTCTCCTCAGTCCCCACCAAAAACATAGTTAGCTCCTCAGGTTCCAGGCAGTTTCCAGAAGGAAAGGGCAACCAGTATTTCTTTTTCCAAAGTGGAAAAGTATAAAAGGTAAAGACCCTCTGAAATGTACTTGACTGCCCTTGGGGGGGGGGGTAGCCTAATTGCCTAATTGTCAGAAAATGCATAGGGCTGGGAGTCAGAAGAGATGTTAGTTTTTGCACAGTGACACGCTTGCCAGGAGATTTGGGGTGAGTCACAATCCCTCTGCAGGCCTCAGTTTATTCAGTTATTAAAAAAAAGGACCAAGCAGTGGTTTTCCAACTCGCGTGTGAGCAGCTACAGGGCCAAAGGTAAACATATAGCATAGTTTATGGAAGCATCAGTTTTACTTAAAAAGTTTTAGGGTAAAAGGGGTATGTAATTTAAAATTTTTTATACTAGAGCAGACATATATAGCAGATAGAAGGCGAGATTTAGAAGACTTTAGATAAGTAAGGGGACCTGGTCCATCAGTCCTTCTAAGCTTCAGGAGACCAACTCCTCTCTCCTTTGCTATCAGGATGCCTCAGTGGAAAAACTTGAGAAATTCTGAACAACGGGGTCTCCAGGGCTGCTTCTACCTTTTACATCTAGCGATTGTGTTTCTCGCCTAGTAGTGAGAGGGATCTCTAGGGAGATACCTGTCATCTAGTGGGGTTTAGTTTGTTACCTGCAGCAGAAACACAAAGTTCATTATAGCTAAAGATTTCATCTGAATCACTAACCCTCCTCAAAGAAAATAATGCTTCTTCTGGCCATTTGCTTGCCTAAAATGAGCATGGGGGTATACTCTGGACTTAGTGTTACCTTTGGGGCTGGGAAATCTAATATACCAATTAATTTACTACAGCATCAGGGTCAGCCAGAAGCACCTGGGCTGTTCACGTCGCTGAAAAGTGGTGTCCATTGCATTTCAGTTGTATTTGCTCACATTGGACAAGAGTCAATCTTGTTTTAAGAAATCTGTCAAATTAATTATTTACTTAATGATTTGCACTATGACCAAGGATAATTCGGTAATTAAAAAGCAGATCTGGAATTGCGGATCATTTTATATGCCTACATGTATAAGAATCAAATATTAGACGAAGGAGGACTAGGTTTAAAGTCAAAAGAAGTCAAAATGCAAGTTCAAATCAAATGTTTAGACTGAAAAAAATATTTTCAAAATAGAGGCCAGGGGCTTCCCTGGTGGCGCAGTGGTTGAGAGTCCGCCTGCCGATGCAGGGGACGCGGGTTCGTGCCCCGGTCCAGGAAGATCCCACATGCCGTGGAGCGGCGGAGCCCGTGAGCCATGGCCGCTGAGCCTGCGCGTCCGGAGCCTGTGCTCCGCAACAGGAGAGGCCACAACGGTGAGAGGCCCGCGTACCGCAAAAAAAAAAAAAAAAAAAAAAATAGAGGCCAATGTTTTTCAGAGGGTATTGTGGAAATAAGTTAGAGAGTTAGTTAATAATATTAGTTTTTCTTTTCCGGTTTTTTTTTTTTTTTTTTTGGCGGTACGCGGGCCTCTCACTGCTGTGGTCTCTCTCGTTGCGGAGCACAGGCTCCGGACGCGCAGGCTCAGCGGCCATGGCTCACGGGCTCCGCCGCTCCACGGCATGTGGGATCTTCCCGGACCGGGGCACGAACCCACGTCCCCTGCATCGGCAGGCGGACTCTCAACCACTGCGCCACCAGGGAAGCCCACAGTTTTTTTTTAATTTAAACTTTTACAACCAAAATTTTCACGAGCTACTTACTCCTTGGTAACTGTTAAGCGTCTTCCTTTTCAATCATAATGTAACAAACTCCTCCATCATGCTTCACAAATTGGAATTAATTTTTTGAGATTTCTAAGTGTGAATTGTGGTTTATTTTTCAAAGGGAAATCATAAATATTAACAAATTTGGAAATGATTCCGTGTGGTAATATTTTAATCTAAATATCTAAATGCTTCTTACTCAGCAACATTTATCAGCCAAAATTCTATATGCTTGAAAACATTGTATTGGAAAACTCCTAAGAAAATATGTAGCACATTTTCTAGAATGTAAACTTCCAAAGAACACTATATGATAATGTCTGTAATAAGTATAATAAGTACGATGTTAGTATAAAAAAATTTTTTGTGTATCATTATTTCTTAAAGGGAGGATTAGCTAAAGGATTTTTTTTTTAAATGAGTGTGAAAATTGGTAGACTTGGAGCGCATTTAATTTTCTTGCATTTACTCATATAGCGCCAGTCTTTTCCCGACTGACAGACCTTGATGAGGATATAAGAAAATGGAGAGGGAGAAAGAGGCCTCTGCTAACGAATGAACAAGATCCACAAGTGATGTTTGCTTTTACTCACGTGTCACAGGTGTTTCTATCTCAAAGGATGAAGTTTTAACTCATAAGCATATCATTAGAATGTAATAAGAACTTAATAACTATATACATTTCCACTTGACATCATTTAATCAAGTCATGTAATTTTGGGGGTACACTTATGTGAACAGAACTATACATTCCTAATAATTCTAGGCTGAGACTCTCTAGGGTTGGGATGAGATTTTCATTTCTTTGCTTTAAGCACAGGGTTCAGTGAACAGTTGTTGAGTAGATAAATGGATGGATGGGTGGACGGATGAATGAATGGGACAAAACAAAACAAAAATTTTTGGTTCTCCTTATTTTAAATGTATATATCAGTTATATTTTCTATAAAGCAGGAAACTTTGTGCAATCAGTCTAAATGTACTAGCCTGAATTTTGTTTTTAATATCATAAAACTAATATTTATGAGATGTGTAAGGGTCTTAGATTTCAGTTAGCAAGATGACATATCTACTGCTGGTTGTATTATTAGTTGAAATTTCTCTGGGGAAGCTTGCATTCATAGCAGGATATAAAATAAAGAGAAACCTCTGTCACTAACTATTTGTTTCTGAGAATTTTCAGAAGATGAGCTGTTCATAATTTTCAGAAAGTCAAGAAATGGTGCAGCCGATACATTAATATGTAACAGGAATATATGGCATAACTATTGGAAAAGAGGAGAAAATGTTATCATCTTCAGATGATATGACTATATACCCAGAAAATTCAAGAGAATTAAATTTACTTCTCACAAGGAAAAAGTGAGTTCTGTTAAACTGCCAGAAATGAGACAACGAAATAGAGTTAAATGGAACCAATAGTTTTCTTGTTCTCTAGCATAGCGATAATCAGGTAGAATATATAATAGAAAAATATATCATTTATAATAGCTACATAAAACATAAAACACCTGGAAATAATGCTAACTGAAAATGTTTTAGACAGACATAAAAATTAACAAACTTTACCTGGAGATGTAAAGTAATATTTGAATAAAATTCAGAGATATTTCTAGATTAGTATTCTTATCATTTAAAAATATTAGTTCTTACAAAATTATAGATTCAACACAATTTTAATAAAATATTGAAAGGATTTTTTGTTGCTGGAAGAGGTCGTTATGAGTATGAGAAAGAACTTAAAAATGATTTTGAAATTTGATGAAGAAATAGATGAGGGCAGAACAGAAATTTCTGAATAAGAATCATAATATATAGAATTGGTCTTAGTAGATGGATACATACACTATTAATCTAAAACAATCAAAAGAGTTTGTTACTGATGAAGAAATAGATAGATAAATCAATGAAATTGACTAAAAGTATCTTGAAAAAGATCCCAGTATACACTTAGGATCCAAGATAATAAGTATACAGATGGGAAAAGATGCCTTATTCATATTGAATAAGACTCGTTTAGAAAAATGGAAAAAACAAGAAAAAAATTAATTTGTAAACTCAACTTGTACTGTCCATCAAAATAAATTCCATGTTGATTTGATTAAAAAAGATAATCTACAAAAAGGCAAAAGAAAATATAGCTGAATCTTTAATCAAGAACAGGCATGCATGTCTTTCTAAGAATAAAAAAAAAACCCAACAATGTATACAAAGAAAACAAGGAAGAACAACAAAAAGGTCGATCTTTTACAGCTTTAATAGGCCTTCACTCGAACCTTCTGAATTCTTAGTTCAGTGTCAGCTTGTATCTAACTTCCCCCGCAAAATCCCCAGTGAAATGACTAAAGTTTGGTTTAAAAAATATGGAAAAAAAAAAAAAAAACTTTAAGCAGAGTTAGAAATAAGGAAAGTGTGTCAGCCACATGTTTTGAAGCCTGTGCTACTACTAGTTATACTGAAAAACCCCAAATTATGCCCAGGAGCTATATTAAACCAAAAAACAAGAGTTCACTGATTTGTCTCCTTTGTGTAGTAGAAATAGCAACAGCAGTGGGGCTTGGTTGAGTTGGCTACTTGGCATACAGGCTGAGCAATGGAAAAGTTGGGTAGAGAGAGTAACCCCTATGACAAGAAACTGAGCAGAGGTGGCGTATCCCTGGTGGGCACCCCTGGCCACAGCTCTCTCTAACCTATACTGAAGCTGTACCACCACTGAACTCTACCAAACTGACATCAAGGCATTTTCTACTTAATATTTGACAAGGGAGTCTATCTACAGTCAGGTGGCAAGCAAGGAACTATACAAAGACTCCTCTGCCCTGTTTGAATAAAAAGAACCAAGCCTGGACAGACTTCTTTTCATTCAAGATGAATAAATGAATTTAAAAAAAAGCAAAAATCTAGATATGCAACATAGATCCAATATGAGACCAAAGGAAAGATTCTGCAAACTAAAAAGAGGATCAAGGTTGAGCACTCAAGATTTATCATAAAAAAGTGGGAAATATTACAACAGCATCTTGCTTTGTGTTTTCAGTAAAGTTCAGTAAAGCTCATCCTCTCTTCATGGACTTATGACATAGGAAAGGAAAGATGCGAAGCAAAGACAACAGACTGAATTGGAAAGGGACTGAGAGATATCCAGAAATAAAAATGGTAGTTGATTGACATAAGAAAGGAATCTGAGTAAACCAACATTTCAATAGCAGATTACAAATCTTAATTTTATGCAGTAAAGAGCATTGTCGGTGTACAAAATGTAATCAATGAGGTGGAGAATACACGAGACACATTTACACAACGTAGAGAAAAAGGAAAAAGATTAAAATGATCAGAGAGCTAGTGACGGATATGGAGGTCAGAAAACAAAGGTGCAGCTTAAGAATTATTAATGCCCCTGGTTGGGGGTGGGGGGTGGGAGAGAGAGACGGAGGGAGGGAAACAAAATAGAAGCAATAATTAAAAGATAGAGGGGCTTCCCTGGTGGCGCAGTGGTTGAGAGTCCGCCTGTCGATGCAGGGGACGTGGGTTCGTGCCCCGGTCCGGGAGGATCCCACATGCCGCGGAGCGGCTGGGCCCGTGAGCCATGGCCGCTGAGCCTGCGCGTCCGGAGCCTGTGCTCCGCAACGAGAGAGGCCACAGCAGTGAGAGGCCCGCGTACCGCAAAAAAAAAAAAAAAAAAAAAAAAGATATAGGTAAGAAAGTCTTGGGAGGTTCAAAAAGGAGCTGAGAAAGAAGATCCAAAGAGAATTCAGTGTCGTAGGCAAAGCAATGAAAAGTCTGTGAACATCCTGGCAATTGTGAAGATAAAGGAAGATTTCTAAAATTATTACCCTTTCTGCTCAGAAAAGAGTTACCTACAAATAAATTGATTGGCTTCTGACTTCTCCTTTGCAGTACAAAACACTAAAAGTCAGTAGAAACATCTCTGTTGAATTTTGAGGGGAAAATTTATTATTCCAAATAATATACTCAATCATATTATATTTCTTGCATGAAAGTGAAAAATATTCTCAAATATGCAAGGGATCGAAAACTACAGCAGTTCCCAGGAATACTGGGATATATCCTAAAGGAACAAAATCAGGCACTGGGATTAAATATTTATGTATCAGGATGTTAATCACAGCATGATTTATGAAAACAAACAAATAGAACCAATGTAAATGTTAAGTGATGGGAAATGCTAAATAAATTATGGTACCTTCATATTATTGGACATTAAGCAGCTCTTAAAAAAAACATGTTTTCTAACAATGTAGAATGTTAGGTCCAAACACTTAATCGTGTGATATAAATATTTTATATTTTCTTCTTTAGGAAGCAAATATTTTATTATCAGAAAACAAAACAAAAAACATTCTGAGACAAAAATTCTAAAAATGCCCCCTGGGCTTTTATGCTTGCAAACGTGTCACTTCCTCATTTAAAACTGAACAATAGGTCAAATGTTACGAAGATCTAGGGACAATCATTTAGAAAGTGTGGATACACTTTCCAGCCTGAATAGCCTCACATGCAAGATAGTAGCAAGATAGGGAAATCACATTATTTTGCTAAGTCTAGACATATTTTCATGATTGTGAACTTTGCCCAGTTAGATGAGATAATAAGCATATCATATGTCATAGTCGGTCGTCCAAGTTGCTCAGCAGAAATTATAATAAGTGTTACTGAAAACTAAGTCACAAAGTAAAATACGGTTTAATATTTAAACAACTTGAGGTTAATTTGAATAATTCAAACTCACAGTGAGTGGGTCATGGTGGAGGAGGCTGGCCAACTTTTAAGAAAAGAGATTAGATGAAAGAATGAACAGAGTGACAATGGCTTGCAAATTGTAGCTTTCTAATAATAGTAAAATTTGCATAACACTTTTCACAGAACTTGGAATAAAAATGTTAAATTATAACTGCTTGTTATTACTTCTAATAATAAGACATAACTAATGCAAAATTAACCGCTAAGGCACCAGATGAGACTTTTTTTTTTTTTTTTAGAAGATGTTGGGGGTAGGAGTTTTTTATTAATTAATTTATTTTTGCTGTGTTGGGTCTTCGTTTCCGTGCGAGGGCTTTCTCTAGTTGTGGCAAGTGGGGTCCACTCTTCATCGTGGTGCGCGGGCCTCTCACTATCGTGGCCTCTCTTGTTGCGGAGCACAGGCTCCAGATGCGCAAGCTCAGTAGTTGTGGCTCACGGGCCTAGTTGTTCCGCGGCATGTGGGATCCTCCCAGATCAGGGCTCGAACCCGTGTCCCCTGCGTTAGCAGGCAGATTCTCAACCACTGCGCCACCAGGGAAGCCCGAGACAGTTTTAACATTACATTTAGGCTATGGCTCCACCTTCTCATTACCTCCTTTGATTTTATAAGATTTTAGAAAAACAGAGAGGGGATTCTAAGAAAAAAAGAAAGGTATCTGAATTTTATTATTCTTAACGGCAATAATGAACATAGGGTTTCCTTTTGTGTTTTAAATGGTTAAAGATATTAGGCTATGGTTTGATCTCTTTGGGAACTCATAGCACATATTTTTAGAAGGGTTGGCTAAGGTTTGGAATGAAGCATGAGTCTGTGGTACGGGGGACCCATAATCACTGTTCATGCTTTAATCAACTAAGCTATTCAACCACGTACAAGAACCTCAAACATGACGATGAAATATTATGAAGAGCAAATTGTTCTGTAAAGAGTAAATAATTACACGTTAAATCCAGCAGTAATAAATATAGGAAGGAATATTTGCCGAGAAACATCGTTTCTAGTTCCACATAAAAACATTAAACTAGAATGTGACTGCCTGAAGATAAAATATTTTAAGTTGAGAAAGTGTGATGCAAGATTTGCCATATAAGCTTTGATTCAAACTAAATGTGTCCTAGATATGGGTACACCTAGAGTTTAGGGTAAAAGTTACAAATAGAGCAATTGGTCAGCAGATCCAAATATTAATTGCTTATAAACTATTTAAAATAAAAATAATGCAACTGAATCAAAATGTGATTAAAATATAGGGTGAGTGACATTGGCTTTTTTAAAGCTTTCTGACTAATGAATGAACTAAAGAAATCATCTAGAGTTCTAAACAGTTTTCATATAAGCAACACCACTGCCTCAAAAACCACGACATTTTACATCTGAATCCACAGATGAGTATCCCAGATTGATTAACTTCAACCGATCAACAAGAGGAATAGATATGAGAGAGATGACGCCTTCCCCGAGAGCTCTGAAAAGAACCATAGTCACGTTTTCCTAGAATGAAAAGCTAGTGGTTTTCTGTCCTAGACCTTAGAACGTATCTCTTTTCTAGTCCCTCTTTCAAAAGACAATTCAATCAAAAGACAATCTCGAACTTTTTTTTTTTTTTTTTTTTTTTTTTTTGCTGTGCGCTGGCCTCTCACTGTTGCGGCCTCTTTCGTTGCGGAGCACAGGCTCCGGACGCGCAGGCTCAGCGGCCATGGCTCACGGGCCCAGCCACTCCGCGGCATGTGGGGTCTTCCCGGACCGGGGCACGAACCCGCGTCCCCTACATCAGCAGGCGGACTCTCAACCCCTGCGCCACCAGGGAAGCCCAACAATTTCGAATTTTAAAAATCAAGGCAGCATACCATTTTAAAGAGAAAAAAATCTCCGCCTGTCTTCTGAGGGCTTTTGTATTATTAACATCTAGCCAGGATTCAGGTGCCTGTCCCTCCTAATACTGTCGAACATAAAGAAACGAGTAAAGCAGACTGCAGTCTTTAATGAATCCTCTTTTTGAAGAAACATGGTGGGCAATCTTAGAGCTCTCTTCATGTCTTAGTTAAAAGCTTCAATATAATTATTGTCATTAGTATCATCAGCTGTCATTCACACAGAATTTTATACAGTGAATGAGGAGCCTCCAGCATGCACTATCTCATTAAACTTCAGACGTGGACAATACGTACTCAAAGGGTTGGTCTGGAGATTGTCAGCCTGCACAATAAGGAAGATTTCCAATTACTAGTTTCATTATTTAGGCTACTCAACACTTTCTTCCCCAGATTACCGGTAGCAATCTCATTGTGACCCCATAAGTGATTCAGATTCATGATTGCTCCTGTGCTATTTACAGAACAGCAATAAGTATATTAAGAAAATCTACTGGCTTTGCGATAAAGCTGACGGTAACCAGCTCATAAAGTTGATATCTATGTCCTTCAGCAGGAAGGAAAAATCCCATCTGGGGGAGCCTGTCCTGTGGTGTGGTTCGGTACAATAGCTCTCTTTTTCTTTACAGGGTCAAAAATTCAGCAAAAGAAATTAATAAAAAGCCTTCTCAGAGGAAAAAAAAAAAAAGCCTCTCTCCCTACCACCAAAGCCGCTGCCCCCTCCCACCAAAAGACAGAGACAGTGAATTTTAGAAACAGGAGTTTATTCACAGTGCTTAACTAACAGCAGACTTCTTCTGGATTAGAACTGCAATTTGCCTACTGTATAAAATGTCAGGATGATATTCTAGTTCCTTACACACGCTGCTGATTTTATTGTATTCCTTACAGTCTCTATCCTCCTATAAAAATTTCCCCTTTCTAGGTTTAGATAATTTTCTAACACAAAGAGTAGGCATTCACATTTTCTTTTTGAAATAAAAAGGCAAAGTGGTTTGCAATAAACATTTGAAGTTCAGTAGGGCATTAGTCCACAAATATAGATGTATATATATGAATATGTGTATGTATACGGAGAGAGAAATAATAGTAACCAACATTTACTGAGGGCTCTCAAAATGCTAAAGTTATAAAACTCTTAGTAGTCAATACATTAAAACATCACTGCTAAAGTCCTGTTTAAAAGTTAGGATGAGTGGTTATGTTTAGATTCTGAACTCCAAACAGAAATTTCGACCAGTTTTAGAGTCTGGCTCCGTTGAACTAACAGTCTACATGTTCTAAACCTCACTTTTCTTATCTATAAAATGAGGCAGTATTATGAAGCTCTCAGGGCAGTGAGGAACATTACATTAGAAGAAAAATTTAACATTTTGAAAGTAATTGTCAAAGTGCCTAGAACATAGCAGGAGCTTTAAAAGAGTTAGTTCCTTGCCTCTGTTCTGTTCATTATGTTACTTAACCTAGAAATGAAAGAAAATTGTGCTGCGCTGCGGACCTGGCCCTGAGTTTCCGATTTGTTTTAGTGGAGGGAAATAAGCACTTGTTCACTTTCTTTCAAAAACTGCAAGAGTAATGACTACAGATTAAACTATAACAAAATATCAGAATATCATTTCAAAGGGCTCACGTGTGTGTTAACTGCTCCCCACCCTACCCCTAATATCACATTCAGGAGAAAGGAGTGAAAGAAGAGTTGCAGGGTAATTCTGTTTCCTCAAGCTTAGTAGAAATAGAGATGCATCTTACAGAGCTGCATTTAGTAAGTGCAACTTAATTTTCTTAGAGTCTCAGTGAGTTAGGGTAGCTCAATGGCTACCGCCCTCGCAGAGAGAGCCTCTGACGGCGGGATTTTGGAGACACCCAGAAGCTGCGCCACCTGCAGCATGGAAGTTACCGCCGCTTTGCGGCCTATTCCGGAGCTGACTGTTGTGAGGGTTCCAACTTTCTAACACTTCAGAGAGGCCTACGCCAGGCTAACAAATGGACGTCCCTCAGGTTCCTTCTGGCCACCTTTCCCATCCACAGCAGGCGTGACCAATTGATCCCAGTGCTCTTCCCCTGTGGATCTGCACTTGGCACTCAAAAATTTCTCAAAACAAGTTTCTAGGCAGGCAGCCACCACCAACTGATTAGAGTTCCCTTGTGAGTTGGAACCACCCCGAGGCTAGGCTAAAGGTTACCTTTGAACTACTTATGAAAAATGGGGGCAGAGGGTGCGTACTTGCTGAATAAATTAACCGTCTTAACGTAATTCTAATGGGAATATTTACCCTACTTAGGAGACCAAACTTCTCAGGCATTTCATTACCATTCATTTAGATATAAATACCTGTAATACTACTTATAAACCATTCTTATCTCTTCATTAATAAGAGCTTCTTAAGAGCCATTATGAGATAAAATAGTCTTGGCCAGCTCACATCGCTGTATGTCGCTGTGATTAATAAAAGGGTACATCTTTATGAATAGTCTATAATTCAGGCTCTTCCATAATTAGACTGAAATGAAGTTTTATTATATTTCAATTTCATTTTCTATAATAGTGGATAAATGTAAGCCTACCCCAGCGCAGACCTGGGGTGTCTTTCACCCAGATAAGCCTCTGTTTTTATGAGCAGTGTAAAGATGTACCGAGAGCTGATTTCTTCAAAACAAGCACTGTGAAACAAATGTCTGATTCTTTGGCCAGCGTGCATTAGTGGCAAAACAAACAGGCCATTCTATCTGTGGCAAAGAATGAGATTGCAAAGTCAATGAGGAACAAGGCGCATTGTCAGCTGGTCTACATTGTAAAACCAAAGGCACAAAAGCGCTGTTAACACATGAAAAAGCCAAAGTTTCACGGTTCTCAGTGAACTTCAATGGTTGGTGGGATCATCCTGAATTTAAGTTGACTTGTCTCTATTTAGTTTCCATATTTTCCTTACCAGAGGACACGTTTCCCTTTCTGATCATGATCTACTCAGCAGTATTATTGGGTACTGGCCTCTTTTTCTCTCTGTATCTCTCAATTTGTTGCTCTTAAAATTATAGCCTGTGTGTATTCAGGACAGCTAAAAAAAAGTCAACATGTTTGAAACGCAAGCGAACAAATTCACTGCAAATATTTTCATGAGTGCGGGTTTTTCTTTGGGCATGTGGTAATATTTGAAATATATTAAACACAACTAAAGAATCGCATTGGAATTTTGCAAGCATTTCCATGACCTAACCCTGTAATGCTAATGCCTTTAAACTATGAGGAATTTTGAAACCACCGTTATCCAATGTCATGTGAGACGAATTTTTTTTTTTTTTTTTATTTCGTCATTTTTAGCTAGCGGGGAGGGCAGGAGACGGTCCACGCTGTGGCCAAAAAAAAGGGTGCGGTTCCTTTTCTTGCCTTTTTGATGGTGTGGGAGATGATGGTGTAGGGAGAACAAGCAGGAATCTGCGGAGAAGTTTTACTTCGACCCTTTTCCCCTGCTGTTTCTGATGAATGATAACAAAACAAGATCTAGGCTGGAGGACAAAAATCTCCTTAAATATCTAGCCCTATCCATGCTGAATAAAATAGTCTTGTTTCTGTGCATCTGCATCATGCTATCTGCTGCCATATTAACTCTTAATTCATGTGTTTTTCCCTTGAAGGGTAGGAGGAAAGAGGCAAAAAAAAAAAAAAAAAAATCGAACTGCCTAGTAGTTGTAGCTTATAGACAAGACTTGATAAGCCCCAGAAGCCACTAATTAGAAGGTGCGTGCTAATTAGGAGACTGTGACAGCCTTCTCCCCTTTCCTTGCTGGCTGTCATTGGGTGCATCCTACAAGGTCCCCAATCAAATGTCCCTTCTTGGAAAGTCATTCCCTACCCTGTCCCCCATCCCCACTGCCCCAGAGAGCCACTCTCACTCTCCCTGACCACTGTGACCCCCTCTCATGTCCTTGAAGTTGACCTTGTTGTTGTTGAGTCTGGCTTGAACGTGAGCCAGCTGAGCCCAGGTGCCAGGCTAACCCCTGTTTCTAGCTCAGCACCCAGAACGGCGTCTGGGTACTCGCCTAGGGTCTGTTGACGGATTGACCAAATAAATAAATGATCCAAGAGCAGTTCCTAAGAAAATTTAAGGGCCTTAATTTTCCATCCTCCAGAGTGAACTGAAAATCAATTTACCTAAGCTGCAGTGAAACTTGATGTGTTCAAGGAGCACTGTCTTGTGATCAACTTTCTCTCCTCCATCCACTGTCCACGCCTGCTACTGGCCACTGCTGCAGACAGTCACGTGGGGGAGGATGGAGGACAGAAGGATTGGGGTGGTGACACTCTGAGCTTGCGCCTAAGCTCTGGGGATCGAGGTGGAAACGGATGGAGACTCCACCACAGGAGCGCATCCACTCAGGCAGGGGGAGGGGGCCAGGCCGTGTGTTGGGTGTGGAGCCCTTAGTGTTAGACTAAGGAGACTCAGTCTTCTCTCATTTCTCCTTCCACCAGCACCCTTTCAGAAGATGACGTCAGTGGAAAATGACTCCATAATACATGCCACTTATAGTAGCATCCCCACAGACCCAAGCTTAACTGTACTCGAGCTGTCAATCAAATAACACAAAGGTGAAAAAAAAAACAAGTTCTGCTATTCTGTGCTTTTTTAACAACACTTAGGTGCCCCACCCCAGGGGCTCCAGGGACCAGGGAAATTCCTATTTCTTATTATGTTTACTGGAATGAATGATCCTCTTCTAGACCTTAAAGTCCTTGGGAACTGGGAATGTCATATACATTTCTATGTTCCCCGCGGGGTCCGGCACAAGCACCAGGCCAGGCACCAGGCTGTATCCTGCAAAATCAAAAGCTCACGGTCAGGATTGTGTTTTTGGGTAGAAGACGGCAGGAAGCAAGCCTGTTGATGTTACTATTGTCTAACTGAGGGGCGTGGATGTAATATCCCCCTGAGCTGATCAAGGGGCCTCATCCTGGTTGGCCTGACCCGCCCCAGGGAGCCAACAAGGGCCCTGTAGAGAGGTGGCCCCGCAGGGCACAGGCTATGTCTCAGTTGGCTGATGGACCCTGAAGAATGAAGGAACTTTACCTACGTGCCTGCTCCCCGCTCTTTCCTATCTCCAAACACCCCAAAGCACAAGGAGGACCATAAGAAAATGCCTTTTAGGTTTCCAAGGATACTTTTCGTAATCGAAGTCTCTGGAGGTCCAGGAAAGTGGGTGGTTTTGCTAAAGTCCTACCCATTTCACTGCAGCCAACCCTGGGTAGAGAAAGACACACCTTCTCCAGGTTGTGGGAACGCAGGCCTTTCCTGGTAGCTCCAGCAGGCATCGGAAGTGTCCTGAATCAGGCAGTTTCCTTTCTGTGGAGCCCTGTGTGTGTGCACAATAAGAGCTCATTTCCTCCTATTGGCTTTTGTTTAAATGGTTGCCTTTGATATGGGATGTGTTCCATTCTCCTTCGAAATTATCTAAATCCAGGCATCCTTCTCGACTCAGGAGCCACTCCAGTTGGAGTCAGGCCTAACTGGTTTAACTCTAATGGGCTTTCCCTCCCTCCTGCCTTAGATTAAGCAGTTAAGTGCCTGGGGCCCTTAATCCAAACAGAGTTACAGTTAGGGTTCTCCATTGTGCGCGCGCGCGTGCGCAGGCGCGCGCGCGTGCATGTATTTTCAAGATAGGCATGCGCGTGTATGTCTTAACACCTCAGTGCAATTGCTAGCTACCAATCCTCCTCGTTTTGCTTGCTTTCTATAGCATCTGCGGACAGGCACACAGTTGGGTTTTAATCAGTACATTCTGAATGGAGGGAATGAGTCTTTTGAAAATGATTCACAATGAATTTGAAGATTTGCAGATATACCGAGCTGAAGCTAAGCCTTTTCTATCCCAGAGTATCATAAAATTCTCTTTGCACTCCAATTCCTGTTTTTGAATTTCTTTTTCACTTTTCTGTTATTTCTCCCTGTGTGTCGATCAAATGGACTCTGTACCACACTTCTTTCCTCCTGTTTGTGTGTGACCCAGATCTCATGACCTAGAGCACCAGCAAGCATCTAACTTGTGAAAATACTTCTGCTGTTGATGGCTTCTAAGTGGGAAAAAAAAAGGACACGTGACATTGAGCCTTGCAACACAGGCAACTGGGTTACTACATCCAGGAAGGAAGGAGCACATGGTTGCAGGAAACACCTTGGAGCAGTCCTTGCTTATTTATTCCCTAAGCAACAAAGAGTCAACCTTTCCTCAGGGACCAAAGGGCCAGAATGGACTGGCAGATGTCAGGAGTGTAACCGGGCCTCAGAGGAAATTCATTCATTCATTCATTCATTTCCAAAAGTTTAAGTTCAGGAATTTAGTCTCCACGTGAGCCAGTTACCATCTGCTTCAATGACCTAAAAGCAGCCTGAGTGGAGACAGAATCAACTTTATCTTTGCCAAAACAGCTCAAGGCACGGGCAACCACAGAGCTGGGCTAAGGGCTCCACTTTCACACACACGCTGCATGAAACTTCTTGAAAGTGGCTCAGTCCTCCTGTTTTCAAAAGCAACAGCATTCCTTCAGTCTAGGGTAACATGCTCCAGTGTCTCACCATCCTTACCAAATATAAGCCTTCCCCAAAGTCCGGTATAGCATTATTTTGTAAACTATAAAGACTTCTTGAATTTTGCTGAGAAAACAGTGCAGTCTGTGAGGGATAACAAGACTTTAAGAAATTGCAGAAATAGTCCTGGTGAAGCCCCTGCCCTTTCTGGAATTGTCTAGAGGTTATGTAGCATTAATTGGAGATTAGTCCTCAGTAGCTTCACGTTCACCCAGAGAAAGATACCCAAATATTCTGTATTGAGTGTTTATTCTGTGCCGTAGGGAAAGTTCTTTATATGGGTAATCTCATGCAATCCTAACCACCACCTCAAGAAGTATTACTACCCTCATTTTAAAGACGAGAAAGCTGAGATTCAAATACCTTTTGTAATTTGCTTGAAGTTGCGCATCTAGTCTGTGGCCCCGCCGTAATCTGAATGCAGGGTTTGAATTGTCTCTTAACCTCCGTGCCAGGAGGTCTGTCAGTCATTTGTGTTCAGATCACTCTGTGGTTTTACAATAAATGCAGATTCCTGGGCCCTGCCCCAGACGTCCCAGGTCAGAATCTCAGAGGCCGAGGCCTAGGAATCTGTCATCTGTTTTAGTTTTTTAACAAGCTTCCCAAGAGTTTGTGCAGCCAATGAAACCAGGGTTTGGAGCAACTGGTAAGGGCTTTTGAAATGGGTTCAGAAAGAAAACACAACTTCTTTCTTCTCCTGAGGTTAGAGTTGGGTGGGGCAGCGAATGTAGTGCAGACATACGACCTTGTCCCAGTGGCTACAAGAGCTCATTGTGGCCCGGACTGTGGGCATGTTTCTTTTTTACTTAGTTTTCAAGTGGCCCCCAAGCGCGAATAAATAGGCCAGTCCATTTTGTGAGATGTGCTGTACGTTTTGTGCAGCTAAGCATAACCAGAAGTATCTGTCCTACAGCAGCTGAGCAACTAAAACCTATTTGCAAAGTCAGGGCACTCCGGATAACTCCCCAGTTGATACATTTCACCCTTCGTCTCTCGCTGCCCGTTTTCTTCATCAGCAAAACTTCTTCTGTGAAGTTTCAGTGAAAAAAGAGCCCTAGCTGAAGGGGTCAAGGTTTAGCTGGCCCCTCTCCAGTACTAAACGACAACTTCATACAAACGTGCACAATCTCTGGGGGGAAATGCCTTCTCTCTGTGTCTGTGATAGAAACTTCTGGGTGTATTTGGGTGGATGATGGACTATGTATTTCTGTAACTATGACTCGTGGCTAATAATCATCTCTAGAAAGGCCTGCCTCGATTATAAAATATTTTAATCATTCAATCGTGTCCCATAAACATTTATCGAACACCTACTTCTTACCAGACACTGGTTCAAGTTTAAATTGCACAAGGATTACTAAAATAAGGGGCTTTAAAGATATTCCACATGTGATATCTCTATTGACAGATTGTTACTTCAGGAAAGAGTGCTAGGCCCACGGATCGTCTTTTTGCTGAACCCAGTGAGATGAAGGAAAAAGCTAAGGAGAATGAGTAAATAACAAAGCAACAACTGAATAACACTGGTGCAGCACTTCAGAAAGAAGTGGCAGTCACTGCATTTTAGTTAAGCCTGCAGTAACGCAAAGCTCATCTTTAATTAATAATTGCGGATCAATGCAGTATATTGGCCTCACCCCACGATGGTTATTTTGAATAGAGCAGGATTCATTTCATGACAAAGGCCTCTCGGAGTCTCCCTGGAGAAGCATTTAGACCTCAACTTACACCTTCCTTCAAATATGTCTGACGTTTTCCCCCCTTCCTTTTACAGCAGAATCAGACCTGTTCCCTACAGATTTTCACAAATGATTTCTCCCTGGTGGTCTCAGCCCATCTATCCCCCTGCAGCCTCCTCGGGCTTCAAGCAGCACCAGGTGCCAACAGCCAGCCCAGCCCACCTTCCGACAAACCTACACAGTCTTATCTTAACCCTGCTTCTCCTCCACTTACTTCCTCTCCTTTGATTGCCCTAAATACTCCACACCCCCTCCCTGAAGATTTCGGCTTTCCACTCTCCCGGTACCTGGCTGTTCAGCTGCCCAGTCACCACTCTCTGGCATTATTTTCCATTATCACCCGGTTTTAGGAAACCGTAATTCAAAACACATTCATACTGTACCATTGATCGGTGTTATTTTTAGGACGTAGTAAGTCCCCTACACACGAACCTTCAAGTTGCGAACTTTCAAAGATGCGAACGTGTGCGCCGTCAGCGTCAGGCGTGAGCGACATCGCAGCTCGCCCTCCATCTCCTGTTGCTGAGGATCCTTCAGCTCTACCGTCTCCCCCCTCCTCTCCCTCCTCCAGTCAGTAACTCTTCTTGCCTGTTCCCTCGATGCCAGCCCTTGTACCCCAATTGTTGTACCGTACTACTGCACTTTTCAAGGTGCTGTACTGTAAGATTTTAAATGTTTTATTTTTTTGTGTTTGTTTGTTCTTTATGTATTATTTGTGTGAAAAGTATTATAAACCTGTTACAGTACAGTACTATATAGCCAATCGTGTTAGTTGGGTACCCAGGCTAACTTTGTTGGACTTAACGAATGTGCTCTCAGAGCGGAGCTCGTTCGTATGTAGGGGACTTACTGGAGTGAATAGACTGATCTCTTCTCACAGACCCAAAGGCAAAGGGAGACACCCTGAGGCCCACACACCTGTTCCAAGGAGCACCTGCCCTCTGAAATGCTGTTGACGTTGGATTTCTTTGCCAGCGGGAGTGTGCCTAGGAAATCCCGTTAAATGTAAACCTTCCCCAAGCCTGTGCCATCGACCATCTTCTAGATGACACTTGCTTCCTTAGGGATCTCAACGCCTTTTATGAGTGCAGATACCGCTCCTCTGTGGATGCATCCCAAATGTACATTGAGCTCTGCACTCCACGGAAGCCACGACCCACACTTCCACGAGGACATTCCAACTTCACTTCAAGCTTCTGATGACCGGAACCAATCTGATTCCCTCCCCCACGCCTTCTGGGGAGCTTCTGTCATTGGCATCATGAATGTTCCTGCAACCTCACTTCATGGACTCCCCCCTTTTCCCTCGGCTTCCACAAGTCCTGCCCACGATCTTAGGACGCTGCCGCTGTACCGGTGCATCGCCTCCTGCGACGTTGCGTCGCCACTATTCCAGCTCACGCCTCCGTGACTCCTGGGTGCCTGTGGTTCTCGGCTCTAAACTGCGCTCACAGAATTATCTCCCTCAGGTAGTGTCTGACGCCATCACTCATCTGCTCACAAACATTTGGTGGCTCTCTGCTGCACTCTGAATAGAGTTCAAAACCTATAGCTTGGCATTCAGGGTCCTCCAAGCATTTTAGCTCTGCCCCTGAGAGTACTCCCTAGACTCTGCCCTCTGCTCTGCGGACACCTGCACGGGTGCCCCCAAGTGCATGCACCGTGGTCCTGCCTGGCCTTCACACGCTGGGTCAGAGGCTGTATCTTCCAGGAAGCCCTCCTTGCCTCACCTGGACAGCAGTTAACCTTCTGCAAAGACACCTTACACCCCCCTTGTGGCACGGATTACCTTCACCAGGGCGATTTATTTGTACATTTTATCTGTTATTCTAGAGCATAAATTCCATGAGAAAAAGGAAATGAGGAAAACTGAAGACCGTGACCTTTCACACAGCATTCTTTTTCTCCGCAAACTTTTCTGTAGCCAAGAAAACTTCACTAAGTAGAACACATTTGCTCTGGCCAAGCAGGTGAAGATAAAATTAACAATGATTCTGTCTCTCCCACGGACACTGGGGCTTTCACAGTGTGCAGGGCACTTCCGGTACCTTGTTTCACCAAATCATCACAAAAATCCCGAGACGTGTCACGATGATCTTGCTTTTTGCCAGCCAGGAGATCAAAGTCCCAAGTGTCTTGGTAACTTTCGTTCATCCTAAGCGGGGGAGGCCAGGATTCAATCCATGTCAACAACGCGCAAGCTGTGGCTTCTGGCCATCCTCAGCCACCCTTATTTATCTTTTGAGACCTGCAGTCCCCCGAAAGGGCAAAGGGCACTCTCATCTGTGGTCTCCAGGGTGTCCCTTCCTCCCACTAGTCTTGACTGCCAAATAGGATAAAAAAGAACCCCAAAACCTTTTAAGCAAAACTTTCATGTGTTTGTAAAACATAACAACAGGGAGAGAAAAGTAGATGGTTTGTACACCATGACCAAGTGGCCTTATTATTACTATCATGATTACCATCATCATTATTATTTAACACCGATGACTTCCTTTCAAGTTTGCATTTGAAGCGTTAACTTCCACTGGCCCGGGGGCAGGACGTTATAGGGCTTCATGGTTCCTGTTATTAGTGGGAATGGAGCCCCACTTCGGAAGCCCGGAAGTTTAGGAGAGAAACAGATAAGGTGGGGAGACGTGAGTGGAAATAAAAGACGGAAACAGGGGTACCTTCTGACTCGTTCTTCGTTTATCTGATAACAGGCAGTACCCGGCGGCCAGCTACATTTAAACATTTTTTCTTACAGGCAGGAAAGACTAAAAGACCTAGCGCCTTATCCTAAGTGTCCAGCTCGCTGGATTCCACCAAGCGAACACAGTGGGTAACCCACACCCAGACGGAGAGGTCACGTCTTAGCAGGACCCTGGCTGCCCCTCCGGCGTCTCTCTGGGTCATAACCTCCCTTTCCGCAAAGGGTGAGCCCTCTCCTTAGCTAGCCACTACGTCTAACCAGCTGGCTCCAGTTGAAGTTAACCCTTTGTTCTGGCCAGGACAGCGTGTGTGTTTTGAGAAGACTTTTCTGGCAGCAACTGCTATTTCAAAGCGGAAAAAAAAAAAAAAAAAAGTGTG
This sequence comes from Pseudorca crassidens, assembly GCF_039906515.1. Taxonomy (NCBI): domain Eukaryota; kingdom Metazoa; phylum Chordata; class Mammalia; order Artiodactyla; family Delphinidae; genus Pseudorca; species Pseudorca crassidens. The sequence goes on from NC_090313.1 coordinate 13,754,867, forward strand.
TGTGAGGGAGTAGTTTTGTGTGTAGGAGAAAAGTGTTTCTAATTTTCCATCCTGAAGATGTGAGGGGAAGAAGGGAGATGTGAAGGAGGGAAATAAGTCAGTAAACGCAGCCTCGCTCTGCTTTCCCCATTAGAAGCTGGAAGCATTCCAGCGACATGCCATTTTGAGAAAGGAAGCAAACGGAATCGCCCTTCCCTACCTGCCTCAGCTTGGCTGGAGCAGGCCGGCTCCTTCTTCCCAAGCCTCCGGATATGGGGCTAGGTCTCTGATTATTATTTCATAGCACAGTGTTCAGTAGAAGCCTGATACCGTACTGAACATATGGTTTTGATTTCTTTTTTCTTTTTTTCGGTTTTGAACCAGAGAGCAAGATGGAGAGTGTCACAACCCTAACTCCAGGATTTGCTGGTCTTGCCAAACTGTAAGGTGAAACTAACTCCAGACCGATGCCCATCCTGCTGTAGCAGCTGAGGTGGGTCGGGGCGGGGGGGGCACCCACTGAGGACCAGGGGCTAAAACGCGGCGGCACTGACCCCGGACTGCTGACCTGACAAAACACGCAGGCCCTGTCCGAGGAGAGGAGCTCGCTTCTCTGTTACTTTCCGCACTCATTCTCAAGCTGGAAGGAAGGGATCAGAACGTCAAATAAAAACCCACAGCCGTGGGCTTCCCCGGTGGCGCAGTGGTTGAGAGTCCGCCTGCCGATGCAGGGGACACGGGTTCGTGCCCCGGTCCGGGAAGATCCCACATGCCGCGGAGCGGCTGGGCGCGTGAGCCATGGCCGCTAAGCCTGCGCGTCCGGAGCCTGTGCTCCGCAACGGGAGAGGCCACAACAGTGAGAGGCCCGCGTACCGCAAAAAAAAAAAAAAAAAAAAAAAAAAAAAAAAATCCACAGCCGCAGAACAATTAACTCAGGACGCAGCATGTATCTGGCTAAGGGGACGATTATTAACTCGGGGATCCACAATGTTTGAACCGCAACCATCTCCAACTTCACCTCTTGGATTGTCAGCCCGGCATTGTTTCCCCAAATCATCACTCCTCTCAATTATTTTTTCTGATCAATTATTTAGTGTGGTCTGGGTTATATGACATCAGTTTTACCCTGAGGGGGAAAAAGTTTCTTGCTCCCTAGTGGTCAGCTGGAAAATTTGTAGGTTTAATTAAAAAGGCAAATTTTCAACAAGGCGAAGAGTGCTGGCTGGGTTTAGAGGACATTAGTGAAACTAGCAGTAAGGAAAAAAAAAAGGCAGTGTTGTGATAGAGTAGGGGGGCCTGGGGACCTTCAGGTTAATTATTAACCTGGGAATTTTCCTAAGAAAAACTGGAGGGCTTATCTCAAGTTTTAAAGCCTTAGAACAGGCTTTCTCTAGATGAAACCTGGCCAGTTAGTCGGGAAATGGTTTACCAGCCTTCCCTGCCTCCCTTTGTTTGTTCAGGGAGGCCCTGAGTAGGCCCGGGCAGAGCTGAGGGAGAAAATCCTTCCTGGTTTCTTTCTCCCACTCAGAGGAAGGAGGGCAGGTTAGTGCAGCCTGCTGTAGACTGGAGCTGGGATTAATTAGTTCCTTCGGTGACCTTGGCATCTCCTGATGGCAGAGTGTGTCTCTAAGCTGCTGAGGACTGTGCTGAGAGCCGCAGAGAAACTCTGGAAGACTCAGAGCTACTGCTAAAACGATTGCCCTTCTGTGTGCCAGAAGAAAACGCAACAAAACAAAAGGAAACCCAAAGCACGTACTTCACCTCTGAAAGTGCCTTAGCGGGGTATTCAAGTTGTGTGAACATTATCATTGATCTGTCTTTCTATCATCTATCAATCAATCTACATCTGTGTCTATATACTAATCTATATAGCTATCTATTTGTGTATACATTTATCTATATCTTTACCTATCTCTATCTGTATATATAAATATTAATCTGTATCTATAACCATCTATTTATACAGTAATCTAAATCTAAATCTATCTATAGGTGTATCTTTATTAATCTCTATCTGAGTGTATTATATAGATACATATATATTAATCTGTATCTATATAGTTATCTATTTCTTATCTATCTCCCATCTATCTATCCATCTATCTATCTATCTGTCTATCTATGGGTGGTTTTGCAAGTCAATGCCCAGGAACTTGCCAGGCACTTCCAGAGGTGCCTAGAGCCTACTGTTGGAACGGAAGACAATTTTCAACCCTTCCGTGCAGTTGGGGAAGCTGTCTGTCCCTCCCCCGCTTCACCTCCATCCATCACCTTTTCCCCACTGTGCTCAGGCCTGAACAGAGCTGAGGGAAAATGGAGAGCCCCACCCCCTTCTCTACCACAGCTGGTTCAAGGTTCAAGTACAATACCAATATGGGTCAGCAATGCAACAAAGCTGCCAGAAAAACTGTGTATCTTCGGTTGCATAAATAAAGTACTCTTTCCCGAAAACACCAGGCAATGCCCGCTGCTCCTATCAGAGGAAGCTTGTTTGCTGTCTTTAAATATGTGAAGGGGCTCGTCTGCCGAAGGGGCAGTTGACTTGCTTAGGGTCAATCCAAAGGCCTGAACGAGGGCTGAGCACTGAAGGTCATGGGGAGTCACATGTCGTTTCAGCACAGGGAAGAATTTCATAACAAAGCGCTATGGTTTGCTTGCATCGTGGGGACGTGACTGGCCGGCACATAGAGACGGATGAACCCCTGTTAGAGTCTGCTTGGCAGGACCGTGGCAGAGGGTAGACGCGAATTGTGCCAGCTAGTCCCGCCAATTCCTTCCATCTTGGGATTCCCTTCTGCTTTTCATCGCACACTTGTGGGTTTCGTCAGTTGGGTGGCTCTCGGGGGGGCGATCAGAATCTGGTGGTGTGGGCAAAGCTCCTCTGCCGACCCCGATGTCTCCCCACAGCTCACCCTCCTGATACCTGAGCACCCAGAGGAGCAGAGACGCGCAGCAGGTCACAGGAAGCAAAGAGTTAAAAAGGCCAAAGCTCTGCTGGGTCCCGGCAGCCCCAGAGGCAGCTGAGTCCCTTTGAGCCTGCCTCTTAATTGCAGCTTAGCTGCAATAGGGAACTTTGAAGAAAAGAAACAGGGAAACTCTGGAGATAGGGTTTGTTTTGTTTCCTGAGGGGACGGTCTTTGTGGTGGATGCCAGGAAGCTGATACTTCAGGGTTCAAGTGATGGGCTTCCTCAGGGGCAAATAAAGAGTCCTTTCTACCAGCTAAGAGTCGGGTGTGACTAGAACCCCAGAGACATGGGGCATCTGTGTGCCATTTAGGAGGGGTGCCAGGTACAGCCTTGGCAGAGAGAAGAGAACCCGGGGAGAGAGGTCATGGGTCAGCTCAGGAGCCAGCAGAGTAAGGGAGAAGGAGAGCCTGCAGTGCCACGATGGCCAGGAGATGCAGCCCGAGAGGTGGAACACGTGCCCCCACCAGAGAACGGGTGACACGCGTGAGTGTAAACAGCCCTGCACGAGAACAGGGAAGTCGATGGCAAGGAAAGGGGATTTCTAAGTCCTCCTAGAGGGTAGCAAACCACAGCCACACAGAGCATCTCACTTTCACACAGGCCTCACAGCTGATAATGAACGTGTTATCAATTGAAAGTATCTAGAAGGCACCTCGGACGAGATCTTTCTTTAAGCATCTTCCTGCGCACCTGGACACACACACACACAGACACACGCACACAGACACAGAGGAGATTCAGGAGTAAGGAAAAGGCCCACTAATCACAACAAATGATGAAGATGATGCTCTAGCTGTCCCTGGAGATTTCCCAGGTCCCTTTGTGAGGAGGAACTCACGGCTAAAACTGAACTCATGCCTGCCCAGGCTGCCAGGAATTGCTTGTTTGTGTTCTATTTAACTGTTTAGTGAATTCTGCTAACAGTACGTGCAAATGAGAGAGAAGTTTTCCCGAAGCAAACCCCTTTTTTTTGCTACCCCCAAGTAAGCACCGTTGGAAAAGGTCTGGGTGTTCGGAGACCTGCTAACTGGAGTTTCACCCCCTGCTCTGTGTCACTTGTTCATGTGTGACCTTGGCAAGGAACTCAGACTCCTGGGACTTTATTTTCTTTGTAGAAAGGTTTAACTGAGTTGATGTACATAAAGCTCTCAGCAGAGGGCTTGGCATATAGTAGACACTCAATAAATACTTGTTTCCTTTCAGTCCTAAAAGGTTATTGGTAAATTAAAAATGCATCAAAATACCGGTCGTCTTGTGTGTGGGCTAAAAGGGCATCTGGGCAGGGAAGACTTTCTCTAAATCCGGTTAGCGGGACCCCTGGTTCTAGGAGAGAGGGGGCCACATGCTGGACATACAGAAAAATGAAGTTCTCGAGGGCAGGGAAGGCAGACGGACATGAAACAAGATCTAAGACTGTCCACAGTTTCACTGAAGCCACCACCTGCGACAGCTGTCGTTTCTCTTAACGTCTTCACTCATAGCATGAGACTTTAAAACTAGCATGTTTAAACAAGTGTGATTTTAATTGCACATAACACTTCCTCTACACTCTTCCTATTCTTTGGAGGGAATGAGGGGAGAATGAGAGCATCCTAAGGGAAATGCTGGGTTTGTCAGAGTTCCCCGAAGTAACCCGCTGAGGCTGTCAGACTCACAGGCTCCAGCTCCGACCACTGTCTAGAGGGAAAAGTCTATGGCCGATTTTGAACACATATATTTGGTAGGAAAAGATATCTCTGGAGCAGACGTGGAAACAGACACACTAGCCTTCCCTGGAGGCAGTGAGCAAATCTTTTTGGGAATTGGTGAGAGTCTGTGTCCGCAGAGAAAACGGCCATCGCGGGCACGGGGCGCCATCCACAGACCTGCTGCTGTGGCCACGGAGCTGCTGGAAACTGCTGGAAGGCTCACCTTCGTGGCCTCCACCACAGCAGCTTCGGTGCAAGGCTTGCAGGATAAGTCGGCTCGACCTCTGCTCCACTCTTGGGCCCGGGAAGCCTGGAAAGGCCTCCTGGATGGAGGAAGCCGGTCCTGGCCCTCAGCCCCACAGAGCCTCCTTTAGAATCATCTCAGACCCGGAGGCCCACCGCCGTCTACGTTGACGCCAGCAAAGCCTCCAGGGCAAGCAACAAGCATCATCTTCATCCCGGAGGAATGCAGAATCTCGGACCCCGCTCCTCATCTACCGAGTCAAGACCCTACAGTTTGAATTCGATCCCCAGTGGTCTGCTGTGCACACAAAAGTGTGAGGAGTGCTGTTCTGGCTTGCTCACTGTAGGCATGAGGGTACTTTCTCATTTCCTTCAGAGTAGTCCTTACAGCTGGGTTCAGCTGACGCCTGCTAGAGCCAGCAATGAACGAACCCTAGGTCTTTGACAACAGGTCAGAGGCCTGTTCCTAGGTCTCTGACAACAGCAAGATCTCCAATCACTCTGGAATGACTGTCCTAACCACTTATACCCTCAAAATGTATATTTTGAGATACAGATGCATACATCTTGATCAACAATTATTGTTGGTTTTAAATGCTTTCTTTTGGTTATTAGTGAAGAGTTACTTTTTAAATAGTCAAATATCTATATCTGTATCTACATGAAAGATCCAGGTAGGAAGTTCTCCTTATCCACCGATACTCTGTGGCTCTCACCATGGCATTGAGTTGATATTGGCCTCCACGAGGACCACGGGCTGAGCACTCATGTCAGAGAGGGTAAGCCCCGGCAGAACAATGCAGCACAGGAGCCATGGAGGCCGTGGTATGGTGCGCAACAGTCTTGGTTACGTATTTTTTGATTGACAGTTTTGCTCCTTTGAGGGTTTTCGTTTTCCTGATTCCTTGCTAGCTCTTATTCTCTCTGGGCCCGGGCAGTCTTCCCTAAGGCTCATCCTTGGTCATCTCCCCATCTCCATTTATGTTCCCTTCTTCTTGGAGGCAGTAAGCACTCCTGGCCTCAACAATGGCTTCAACACAGGTGTGTCTCAGTTTACATTTGCAGCCTGGTGCCTAAGCTGTTCTCCATTTCATGTTGTCAGATGTCTACGGATGACCCACTTCGATGACCCATCGTTAGCTAAAACACCATTACCAGGACTCAAAACTCAAAACTCATCCTCCCTCCCTCCCCTGACCCCATTCCCATGATGGGCCCCTTTTTCCATCTACCCCTATTTTCTGTTAGGGTCCCACAGATATTTCTCCTGCTAGAAACTCCAGTGTCACTTTGGCTCTTCTGAGCTCTCACTAGCCTCTATTATTTTTCCTTCAAGACATCTTTTAGATTTGCCCTTATCTCCTCCATCCTCACTCGGCCATTCTAAGCCAACTCGTTCCCACACGGTGCCTGAAATATTGCAAAAGTTTTCCGGCCAGTGGCATCACTTGTTACAAATTTTCTAACCTCTAACCTGATCTCACAAGTTCAATTCAATCCTTATAAAGCATTAGACGTGATGCTGTAGGTAACAAGTTAAACTCTTCCACATGGCTCTTTAGTTCTCCCATATTCACACTCCCCCACTCTGTCTAAACTTATTTCCACACTGAAAAAATGCTTCTTTTCCAGCATTTAATCCCTATTCTTCAAAGTTCCACACTGGCCTCTACATTACATCATGCTGTTCCTCCCTTCTAGAGATAATCTTCCTTCCTCTATTTTTGACTATTGTCCTCTCCAAACTTTTTAGATCATATATCCCCATCGGAAAAACACTTTCATGCAGGAACAACCATTATAAGATTAGTTACTTATTTATAAATGTTAGACTTGCATAACAGTATGCTACATACATTATCACACATGTGACACGTGACATTTTTAAAGGACGGGTTAAATAACATATAAGATGTAATTTCAACTATTTCCTTTCCTCACGGAGATGATGGCCTTGCCCTAGGCTTGGGGTGTAAACATCCCATTGTAGAAACACTGATCTAGAGACAGTACATCCATAGAGAGCTAGAGGAAGTATCTCTTCCTCTTCGAAGCCTTATCTAGTACTCCAACCCAAAAGGAGTTCCACTTTCCTGAACTCCCAGAGCACTGAAAACTACAAGCAGTAAATCACTGACATAATATATACTTCACCAATACTTTTAAGTTGATTAGGTGAGGCTCGTATCTAGGATGCCCGAAATAGATAGATTTTTAAAAAGTAATTCAATATCTTAATCAAAAACATACTGTCTTCCCAAAATTGCTTGGGTTGAGCTCTAGTCCAGTATGCAACATCCATTGCAAGAAAACCCCAAGTCAGGCTGCAGTGTCATTTCATTTAAAGACTGTTTGATCTCATTGAATATCATATGCACAGATTCCCACAGTTTTGAGGACCAGCTTTTCCGCTGTTTGGCTACTGAGATTTTTAACCCATTGCTTAACCTCACTCAAATTGGGTTTTTATTTAATTTATCAGATGGGGACACACAGGGGGCTTTGTGGCCATTAAAAGAAATGATAAGCATAAAAACAGAAATGATATATGAAGTAAGATGCTAGTGTTATTACATTCAGCATTTATGTATCATAATGTAAACTCTATAAAGCACATCTGAGATTTCTAAAATAATCGGCCTCCTACCTTCACCTTGAGCTTTCTTTCTGCAAATAAATTATTTTTATTTCCTCTATTTTATTTGCTCAGCTGAAAACATGGTGCTGCCTCCCTATAGGAGTTGGAGGTATGATCGGGCCTGAGTTTAAATCCTGGCTCTGCCAGATACCAGCTGTGGGATCACGGGTGTGTTCCGGAAACTTTCAGAACTTCTATTGGCCAGCGTTAACTTTGCGGGGAAAACATTAACTTCATGAAGTCCTTTTAAGTTTCGAAATACACAAGATATGTGTGTTAAGCACCTAGCTTATAACACATGCCACTAAAATATTAATTTCTGCCCTAACCCCTTTAACAGGCTTAAGAGAACTCAGTGAGGTGCTCTCATGGGCAAATGGACTACTTTGAATTTTGGGTTCATTGTTGACTATGGTTTTTCCCTGACCTGTGAGCCTTTTACAACCATTTATGAATGTTATGTTCTAGAAGCACCTCCTTGCCAGTCATAGCCAGACTCACGTTGCCACTGTGTGCCTGGGTTGGGGCATGAAACTAGTGTAGGTTTTGTCTCCTAATGACTTCTGAGCAGTCAGAGCTGGGAAAGCGAAGCCAACCAACCTCTCCTGCTCTGCTGCCACATCCGGACTGCCTACTGTACTAGTTTTGAAGTGTAGTTGTCCAAGAAAGCATCTGGGGACAGGAGAAGGTGACACGCATACTTGTAACCTGGAGCACTTGTGTCTCCTGGTTTTCTAAATTCAAATCCAACACTGAAAAAAATCAATGAATAAAAGTTTTTAAAATCCGGTTTACAACTCATCTCCGCTAGAAGCTTTACCTAGTACATCCTCACAGGCATGCTCTAATCTTAGGCTCCCAGTTTTTAACCCACTGTTTGAACTGTTAATTGAGATAAAGTCTGTGAAAGCCCTCTGTAGAGGGTACAGAACTATACATATGCTAATTATCCTTCTGATGGCATTTGTGTGCTGAGCTGCTCTTATCTTGTTTGTGAGTGTCTTGTGCCCCAGCTAGTGTGGATTGCAAACTGCTCAGGCCCAGGGACCTGCAGCGTCTTCCATGCCTCCTGCCTCCTTCTGCTGTCTTCTGAGATGGCTCACTCCCCCAGAGCTCTTCTCTGGCAACCAGCTCGCCTCGATGCTCCTAGACCTTAGAACCTGCCCATCTGCCTGCCAGGACCCATCGCTGAAAAGAATTCTTGAGGCTCCCTTACACCCTCAGTCTCCTCTCCCAGCTCTTCCCAAACTTGTGGCTTGTCTGTGCCCAGAGAACACACATTAATTTTGATGTCAGGGTGAAAAACAAAGCAAAACAAAAACGTTGTGTTTAAAAAGGGAAATAGATTTTTTTTTAAGTAACTGTGCTTTTAAAAAAGAGTTGTGTGTGTGGGGGTGGTGGAGCTTAACCCTCCAGGGTCAGGAATCAGGTTTCCTTGCTGGGATGGGGACGGTGAGATCTCAGCCACCCCGAGGCTCAGAAGTGTGGGAGAGGGTCTAGGATTTCCTTTTGCTGATTGATGGCTAAGATCCTTTTGGACGATGCACCCATATTCCCCAGTCATTTCGGGGCTGTCTCTCAGCTTGCTGAGATGGGGGGATGCTCTCCACAGCCTCATAGTTTGGATTTGTGGAGGCAGCATTCTCACACGTCTGTTGCGATCGTACATCATTATATGTTATTTAAACAGTATTATGCTGAGAAATACAGTAGAGGTGAAGAAATTACAGAGTTAAAACTCAAAATTCCTTCTCTTATACCTCCCCCAAACACCAAAACTGTCTCAAACCTACAATTAATGTTTGATGGTTAACAATGTTAAATTAACGTTAGCCAATAAAGTTAGTACTAAAGTCTTTGAAACTTACAATTCCGCGTTGTTTCTTTCTGTCCTACATTTTGCACATACCCAAAGTTAGCTATTAGGTAATCGACTTGTTCTAACCAAATGGCGAAAGCCAGGGGAGCCAAGAGGTGTTTAATAAACACTTGTTGGCTGATTGATGGAATATACCGGCCTAGGATCTCGGAGACAATGCAGTCTTTGTCAGAGCACTAATGTACATCAGTGGGTCCACTTTTATGACCAAGCGTTTCTGCCATATTGAGGGGAGCAGGCCAGCCGAAGACTTATCCATCAGCACTGTGGCTCCGGATCACAGAAGAAACCCTATGGCCTCGCCTTTCACACCTATGTTCAACTCTCAGCGACAGAGCGGGGACCAGCTTCAGCTCAACGAGGCCGAGCAATTGGAGGCATGGCCTGATGTAGACCAGCCATGACGCCACCTTGAGCCCCTTACTATGAATATGATCACAGCTGCAACTAACAGTTTGTGCACGTTAAACAAAACAAAACAAAACAACAAAAAACAACTGAGCTGAGTAAAAATCTGGAGGTCAAAAACAGTACTGCAACTAATTTACAAAGCCCAGCTAAGTCTTCCTGCATCGTTCTTCTGAAATAAAGCAAAGCATGAAGTACCAAGTTCCTTGCTCCACCCGGCAGGGGACATATGTGCCCATCTGGTTCCTTCCAGAAAGTATGCCTGGGCACAGGATATCTTTACTTCTCTTCACAGCCACTTCCTCTCTTTCTTTGCTGGGCCTTCAGGTTGGGCCTCAGGCAGGTTTTATGAGAGGAGCTAAGTGTCCTGCCCCTGTGCTGCTCTACCCCCGCGGTTCCGTGCTCACCTGGCCTGCCTTTGGACCTACAGCTTTCTCGTGACTTTGCTCCGGGCTGACATTGATGCCTCACACCTCCCTATCTTTCCATAACGCCCCTCACCCCCCTGCCCACCTGCTCCCCAGAGATGCCAGCTTTCTCTGCCTGACACGGCAGTCACAACTGTTTCTGACCTACCAGCTCTCCTGTGCAGCTGTACCTGGAGCTACTCAAGACCCCAAACTATGTTTTCACAACCAACAGGTCCTGCAGGTGTCCCACCTCTTCGTTAATCAGAATCCTTTGCCACTTGCCACGTGGCCAGCCTCCTTCTATGTTGATAATATGTTTTGTCATCTTGGAAAATGTAAACATATCAGTAGGCCTTCCCATTTTTTTTTTTTTTTTTCTTATTGACGTCTCGTTGACATACAATACCCAGCTTTTATCGTTACCGGTAGGAAAGTGCAGGAAGAAAGGAAGAGAAAACGCATGCAAGCCTGAACCTTATCGGTCTCCCATAAGGAAATCCCTCAAACTCAACCTCTGAATCCGCTTCTCCCAATTCTTGCTTGGAAGCGTGGGTACCTGATCTTGAATCTCTGTGGCACTCCCCGAGCGGGACTGGCCATGTGATATTGATTTGTGTTTACCATAGCAACAGCAAATTAAAACAACTAGCAGGGAGAAGGCAGGCTGGTAACCAGTAACGCTGCACAACCAGTAGATTTCACAAGCGTATTTGTCTCCTTTCCTCTCATTCTCTCTCTCATTCACTCCACTTGCACACATGTAATACCAAAGTCAAAGAAAAAAGCACTAAATGCTTTGGGCACTGCAAGGCCTGTGTCTGAAGGGTCTGGTTTGCACAGTTTCTAGTATATTGCACAAGCTCAACGGAGAAAATGCACACAGCAATGCTCTGATTTCCTTGGAAATTGTATGCGTTGGTCTAAGGATAAATAGCCCTAGAAAATGTACATGAACATGAAGTAGATTGAAGGGTTCTGTATATATGACGATATATCTTAACACCCTAAGGCATTTACCAGTTTCGTTAATAGGGAGGTTTTATCCCTTTATACTTTAACTAGTTCACTGTGTCAACAGACAAACTTTTTTTTGTTTTTTGGATGCAAGGTCAAGACCTCTCAAAATGCTAGACGTATGAAGGAAAGTGTAGCAAGTATTCAATTCTATTAAGAGAGAGAAAAATTGAGATGGGTGCTTGCTCGAGGCTACACAACACAAGCAGTCCTGAAGAGGATGCAGACAAGGACTGGGAACTCCCGAGAACTCCAAGCTGTTCTAACGGAAATTCTTTCTGAAAAGCCTCCTTATTAAAAACTAACCATCCCCTGATCGCAACGACCAAGGTTGCCACTTGTGACACGGGATGAACAGCCTGCAGTACTGGACTGCCCTTCCTTGGGTCCATCTGCACGAGGACACGGTGCTCTTTCTATCAGAGCGGCTGTTCCCACCATCACGACCAGCCGTGAACTCGGTGGCATAACCTGGGTCCTAAAAAGTGGCTCTGGGGGAGCTAGGAATGGGGCCACGGGGACTGTTTGCCCAGGGGGCAGTGCTGGGCTGCACTGAGGGGAAGTGGGACCAGAAGCAGAGCCGTGCTCCACTCCCTGCCGCTTCCAGTCAGCACAGCCAGGGTCCTGCAGAAAAACCGCCCTGACCTGCCCGACATGAGGAAGCAGGTAGGAGAAGATGCCCTATTTCTGCTGGAGGTCGGTTTAGGGTTTAGAAAGGACGGGAATATGAAGACCTAACTCAAGACCTGCCAAGTGACAGTTAGAACGTTCCTAGCCAGGACATAAAAAAATATTCCTCTCCACGAGCTTGAATAAAAAACACACAGCAGAAATAGTTGGGAGATGACGTCAGAAGTTCTGGGCTAGTGTCCTGCACTTCTCCTTGAAAGTAAAAACAGTGGGTCTGGAAGAATCTACGTGGCATTGCCCTTATTTAAATGAGTACTTCTACGGCTTCTTCCAAAACAGGCAAGCTAGCTGAAGAAACTTCATCTTATGTACAGGTTATAGAACCTCTTTATCTTTTTACTTTATTATCCTCAAAATGCACATATTACTCAATTAACAAATATCTTTCCACTTAACCTTTGTCTTTTCAAAGGCCAGTGATGTTTCTTGAACAACATTCACGGTGGTGATGGTTACGCAAGTCAGATTTTTTTCTTTGCTTCAGTGCTTGCTAACTATTCTAAAAATGTTACACGTTTATTGTAAACATATGCTTCTGAGGCCTAACAAAAAAGCACAGTTTCCTCATGCCTGGCAGAAATTTAAAACGGAAAAGGGCAGAAAGAATTCTTTAACAAATATATCCTTTCCTTCTCTTGGGCCAAGTGTGTTAAAAATAAATCTTCTCCATCATTTCTCACTGCTGCTTCTCGGCTAGAAAGTTGATATGGTTCGGCACAGTGAAAACACAGCTTTAAAAGCTAGCCTGCCCTCATTAAATTATTCTGCTGGCTGTGTGTTCTCATTAAAAATGCATAAAGATCAGATAATTGCAGTAAGCATTATTAACCCAGCTTTACTTTTGAATATAATGGTTCCACTTTTACGCTGGAAACAAAGGCTCAGACATGCCAGAAAAAGAAATGTAAACATCGAACTACAGTACCAAAAACTTGTCAGAAAGCTACCTCTTGCTGGCGTGTTAAAAATGTGCTTTTGAAACTCAGTTAAAGCCGTGGCATTGTAGAGCTAGGTAGGTCCCTAATTTCCGATAAGTAGACGTATTTTTTGGGCTAAACGTCCAATTGATAATTATTTACCGTGAAGTTTTTTTTTTTCTTTTTCTTAATTACGAGTCTGTTTTCAAATCACAGGATCGACGTAAACTTTATTTATTCGGGAGCTAACTACGACAGTATGAAAATTTTCTAGAACAAGAAAATAACAATGCTCCCAAGAATTCGAATGGTTTTTGTTGAGTAATCAATGGATCTATTCTTTGAATAAAAACTCGTTTTATGCCTCACCCCAAACAGGCAGCAGAGATTCACGCTTTGCCATTTCTCTTTCTCGAATCAAAATGTTACGTAAAACTCCAGGGTCCCCCCTGCAAGTATTACATTTGAACTAGTGGAATCCGGTTTCCCTGGCTTCCCTAAGCAACATACACGGAATGCAGCATACTGCAGCAAACTCTTTAAACATTCAGGAAAAAAAAAAAAAAAAAGAAGGGGGGGGGATGATTTCCCTACCTTGTTTAGCTCTGCCTCTCCTTTCCTTTTACAGTAACCCCAGGAACATCTGGCAAAATCAAGCGGCCGAGGCTTCTCCGCTGCATCATGAGGAAGAAATTTCCATGTAAATAGTTCTCATTCCCTGTTTATTGTACTCTGAGAGCCGTCTGCCGTATCTGGAAAATTTTGCCTTCAGATGATGAAGCAAAGACAGTCTAAACTCTGTTGCTGTAAGCTGCAGCCCTTCCTTCCGACAAATCCCTCCCAGCTGTGAGCAGCCAATCCCCAGCAAGTTCGTCAGCCCTACTCGTCTGAAACTGGCCCTAATAGGATGACTGACACAGCAACACAGCACTTGCAGTGTGTGAAAACAGTGCATCCATACTGATGAAAGAGGAATTTCCCTCTCAGAAGAAAGCAATCAGAGCACCAAGACAAAGTGGCACATAATTGGCAGAGCAGAGAGAGGGGTAGCTCCGGAAAACACCCTTTAAGACAGCCAGCCCAAAGCTTGTGGCTGCATTGTCGATACTTTGGAAAACAGAAAACTCTGCTGATTTAGGAAAAATCCAGGTTGTACATGAAACTGAAGTCGTTACCCCATTGGACAAAGCATTATATTTTTTTAAAAGGAAAACAATTCGATGTCTGCCATGGAAATTAATATACCTTACAAAACGTTTGCATATGATTTCCATTAGTGAGGAAGGATGTGTTAGCCCAAGTGCATAGTCAAAGTCAAAACACGCTTATATCCCTCGCACAGTTTTCCTGTATAACATCTGTTACTGCAGTGGTTAGTTACTGCAGCCCATATATCTTTCCTCTTAAGTTTTCAGACTCCCCGGGACTTCAATTAAGGAATTCTGAACAATAAAATTGATATCTGTACTTTACCCTTTGTGCTCTTGGCAAGATCCCCTGAGAGGATTAGGTGTGCCTTAACCTAACCTTAGCTTCCTTGGTTACCACTTGATAAATACTGTGCATTGGTCCATATTGTCATTAATGAAGCAAACAGCACAGGAGGATGTTTACTGCTGAACACACGTGGCACGTGACCCAAGGGGCACCATCAGGTGCGACTCCACAAAGGATGGTCTGGAGGTGCTGAAGTTCCCTGAGATAAAGCAGAAGAGGAATGGAAAGCTTAGTAAGGGTTATTTACTTCTTTCCCAGTCAACGGTACTCCGTTTTGAAAAAGTATAAATGGCATTTAGAAAACACAAAAAAGCATACATTTTCCTTCCACTAAACACAATATTTTGAATTAAAAAAAAACTGCGTTATGATTACATGGCTAGACCAAGGTGGGAACCAAGGCCCATTCGTCTGAAAGGTTGAACCCAACGCACTGTTGTTTATAAGCGACGGCTTGAGGCATCTGTAATGAAGTAACAGTTGGGGTGGAATGTAATGGTTTCTTTTGACTTTGGCAATTGCATTTAAAAATCACAATGTTTCATATGATTTGTAGGTTCTTTCTTTAATAGAATACCATACTTTATTCCCCTTGAATCTTATACTTACAATTTTTTTTCATCCCAGGGTAAATCCAAGATATACCTAACTTAGAGTCTTTCATCTACTATGATTTTTCTGGAAATTTAAATGATCTCTGTGGTCAAACAGGTAAACAATTATTTTTAAATATTCTTAATATTATACTGCATGTAAATGGGATATCACAGGTTTATGAATATCCTCTCCCTGATCCCCCTCTGATTATGACTTTAAAACTACCTTTCCCTTAATTTCAATCCTGAAATTTTAGTCTTCTTTGACTCATTCTTCTGTTTTCTTTTGTTTTAAAGGCTTTTTTAAAAAAAAGTTTGTTTATTTTATTTATTTTTGGCTGCATTGGGTCTTCGTTGCTGTGCGCAGGCTTTCTCTAGTTGTGGCGAACGGGGGCTACTGTTCGTTGCAGTGCACGGTCTTCTCATTGCGGTGGCTTCTCTTGTTGTGGAGCACGGGCTCTAGGCGCGCAAGCTTCAGTAGTGGCGGCGCACAGGCTCAGTAGTTGTGGTGCACGGGCTTAGTTGCTCTGCGGCATTTGGGATCTTCCAGGATCAGGGCTTGAACCTGTGTCCCCTGTGTTGGCAGGCGGATTCTTAACCACTGTGTCACCAGGGAAGCCCATTCTTCTATTTTCATTCAATGAAACTAAATCTGGTTGATTTTTTTCCTTCTAGCTAGTTCACAAATCTGACCTATTACCTGGCTAATGCAAATGCCAATAAGCTGGCTTCTGGGACTCAAGCCTCCCATGTTCAAGCTCCCCTGTTGCCAGACAGGTTTTCCTAAGTCATGTACTGTCATGTTCCTTTCATATTCAATTCTTCTCTCTTAAAATCCAAACTACCGACTTTCAAGGCCCTTCATAATCTGGGCCCTCCCTTTCCACTCAACTTTTTCTACTGTTTTTCTAAGCGAACTTTGTGAGGGAGCCATGCCTGAGTCTCCAGGACCTGGCTCCTACAGCCAATCTTCAGACCTGACTCCCAAGAGCTTCACTGAAGAAAGTCTTATCCAGCCTTTAAACCTCAGCTTGCATCCTCTTTCTTCTGCGATGGCTTCCCTGTTCACATTGTCTTCTCTGATCTCCTTTAAAGCATTCTGCACTGTTCATTTTAGCAGACCATTAAACCCTTAGCAATGAGTTGATCTTCCCATCTCAGAAGGCTAGGCTCGCATAGTATATTAAAGAAGGTAATGTATGTAAAGTGTCTACACAGTGGCTGGCACGTGATAAATGCTCACTAAATGATGGCTATTCTTATCTTAATTTCTATATTGTTCATTGCATTCAGCAAGAGGCCATGCACAAACTTGCTAATTTCATGACTCCTATCTCAAGAGTTGATATCATATCCATCCAATTGCACCAGCCAAGAATCTGGCAGTCATTCTTGACCCTCCTCTCCCCAACCACCATATGAAATCTATCATCAAAGCCTGTCAAGTTTAGCACCTAAATATTTTGAAATGTTTCACTCTGCTCCATCTCCACCAGCGCAACTTTGTCTAAGCTCTCAGTGTCATTCACCATGACTATTGAAATAGCCTCCTGGCTGGTGTCCTACATATATTCTTGATCCTTCCAATCCCTTTTCTGCACATCAGCCAGAATAATAGTTCAAAAACAGAATTTTGAATACTCCACATACTTTTGCTATGGACTGAGTTGTGTCCCACCAAATTCATATGTTGAAGCCCTAAGCCCCCATGTGACGGCAGTTGCTGATGAGGCCTTTGGGAGGTAATTAGGTCATGAGGGTGGGGCCCACATGATGGGATTAGTGTCCTTATAAGAAAAGACACCAGGGAGAGAGATCTTTTTGCTCCCTTTCAGCCAAGTGAGGACACAGCAAGAAGGCAGCCAGGAAGAGGGCGCTCACCAGAACCCAACCATGCTGGCGTGGTGATTTCAGACTTCCAGCCTCTAGAACCATGAGAAAATAAATTTCTGTTGTTTAGGCCACCCAATCTATGCAGTATTTTGTTATGGCTGCTTGAGCTGATGAACCTAACCTTTAAACATCTTTGAGTTGCTATTAGGAAGAGATGACAGTTTTCAAAATAGCCTACAAGGTCTTGTGCTACCCAGCCCCTGCCTACCTCTCTAGCCAACCAGAGGCCATTTCTTCAGGGAACCCTTCCCTAACCCCCAAGAGGAGTTCCGGTCCACCTGTTGTTTTCTCTCACAGCCCCGTACTCTCTAGAGCACTGCTTCTCAAATTTAATATGCATGTAAATCCCCCCCCAGGGATCTTGTTAACATGCACATTCTAGGGCTTCCCTGGTGGCGCAGTGGTTAGGAGTCCGCCTGCCGATGCAGGGGACACGGGTTTGTGCCCCGGTCCGGGAGGATCCCACATGCCGTGGAGCGGCTGGGCCCATGAGCCATGGCCGCTGAGCCTGTGCGTCCAGAGCCTGTTCTCCGGAGCCTGTTCTCCACAACAGGAGAGGCCACAACAGTGAGAGGCCCGCATACTGCAAAAAAAAAAAAAAAAAGCACATTCTATCTCAGTAGTTCTTAGGTAGATACTGAGCTTTACTAACAAGCTCCCAGGTGATGCTGATGCTGCTGGTCCATTGACTATTCTTTGAGTAGCAAGATTTTATAGATGTTGCTCATTTTATAGCACTTTTTAACAGGATATAGTGATACGTTTCTTTGGTTAATTACTTAAGATCTACCTTCTCAACCAGCTTGTCAGTGTCAGAGTCATCACTGCCTCTTCAGCATCTAATCTAGGATGTGCCTGGCACATAAAAAAAGATTCTCAATAATAAATGTGTGTTGAATTAGTGAATTGATCAACACAATGTACTGCAGATCCAAGCTGGACTTTTTTCTTTTTCTCCTCTTCCCCTTTTGCTTTGTCGCTAATTCAAACATCCATCATCTTTTGTCTATTCTTCACCTCTCTGCCTCCAATCTTGCCCCTCACTTCTCACTCTATTCACAACACCACAGCCAAACTCATCTTTTAAAAACACAAATCTTATGGTGCCATTACCTGCACAAAGTCACTCAGTGACTCCCTATTACCTTCAGAATAAATCTTTTGCCTAAGACTTGAGTATATTCTCTCACCACTCCTCTTGAACTCACTTCCCTCCTACTTCACATCTAATATTACTAAACTAATTTTAATTTTATTTCCTAGAATGTATTATGCCCTTTCTAATTTAGAGCCTGGATTCCTTCTGCATGAAACATCTTTTATTCCTTTTATATCCATCTAACATATTTCCATCCAGCAACATTTAATGTACACATCACCTCTCCCAGGAAGCCTTCCTTGACCACCAAAGCTTCCCTGGCAATTTGACATTTTACTCTTTATAGCAGTTATCACATATCAATTAGCAATTAAATATGTCTTACTTGTTTATGTACCTCACTAGTCTCTATAACAGAAGTGACCATGTCTTTCTTGCCCATCAGTTTATTCCAATACCTAGAACATGCAGTGATATAATAGACATTTGTTAAACAGTTGTTGAATGGTTAATGGATAACTTGAAAATAGCACTAGTAATAAAGTGGCAAAGACAAATTCAGGGTTCAAGAAAAAAAACTGATAATGAAGTCAAAGAGACAATGGATTTGGTCTATATATTAAAAAACGTTTCTCTGGAGAAGGGAAAGGAGAAATACTACAAAAGCCAAAAAGCACATGCAGTTATGATCGTCTCCTTTGTTGGATATACCAAAGTTAGCAAGCTTACGGGCAAGAGGAAAATTAATCTTTGATGATGTTTAAAATGGAGGTGATTTCCATAGAAACAAAGCCTTCCTTCAAGTGGAAATGGATAGGTGTCCTAGAACAGATGGAAGTGTTGACTTTCCAGAAGAGATGGCTAGAAAGGAGAAGTTTGTTTACAGCAAAAAGAGAAATGAGACAGGAAGGCAAGGTGCAGATGGGCCAGGTTTGTGACAATTCAGTCTCTGGGTGCATTCCTCTCTCAATAGAATATCTCTACCCTACACTTCCCCATCTAGTTCTTTAGTAGATACTATTTTTTATTTTCCTCTAGTTATTTTATGTATAAATCCTATTGGAAGTCCTTTGAGGGCACAGATCATGCATTTAAGTCCTTTTGCATCCTCTACACTGCCTAGCGTGGAGCAATGCTGAATTAATTTTGGTTGGTGGATTTTTATTTATGAATCTGAAGAAAATTTACATACTTAGAAGGGACTGGTAGTTTTTTTTTTAATACATGGATTGTCGAAAATGCAGTAGGAAATAGAAAATTTGTTTTATAATCATTAGAAAAAAAGTTATAGCGTTTTCAATCAAATTTATTACAAAAAGTTCAACTGGTTCCTAAATTTTCTCTGTAGGTCCAGGGGCAGCAGGCCTGGGGAAAAATTAAGACTAACATTTCTGGGTTAAAACAAAATAAATTGCATAAAGCATATAAATAAAATACTGTCTGAGAAATCCTTTGCATAGACATGGCACATAATAAATGCTCAATATATGTTAACTACGACTGTTATTACTGCTGCTGTTATCATCATCGGCATCATCATTTTTAGTTTCTAGAATTCTAGCAATATTTCACTGAGGAGTCTATGTGGTAATGGACTAAAGTAGAGATTTCCAGACTTTCTTGGTTTCTTGTATTTTTTTCACCATGCTCCTAGGCCAAAAGAAACACCTAATTGTTCTATTTATTAACTAGATCCTAACAACTTAGTAAGAGTTTATGTTTTCACAAGTTTGTAGATGATTGAAAAGTTAATATAAAAAGTTTAAAAGAAAAAACAGTATTTTTATTTCATTCTTAAATAACCTTAATTAGTTATTAATGAATTGTGAATGCCTATTGGGCACTGCCTGCAATTCTCAAAGCTTGAAATAAGAGTGAAGCACTGCTCTCGTTTCCTGCTCCACATTGATTTTTGTGTTGCACTTGCTTTTCTTCTTAGCAATTGCTGCAAGTCCAACTTTGCAAAGATATATATACCATTGAAAGGAATGTAGTGTGTTTCTAATATTGGAATTGCATTACTTTGAATTAGTAGTTTGCACAGTTTCTGACAAATGCTAAATATTTCTGTGTTTCCCCTGGAAATATAAAATATTCCATGGAACCCATGTGTGTTCACCGCAGTCTCCCAGGGTGACTCATGGTTCAATTTGGGAACCATGGCACTAAGGCAAGGGTCGCAACAGGTTGGCCAACATCATCTGTTCCAGTGTTTTTTTTCTGGTGTGATGGCTGCATCAGGCTTCCTGTCCTGAGGCCCAAAGGCATTTGGAGTTGCAAAGACAAGGTCAGGACATGTCCAGCCCTGAAACCGAGGTCATTTGAAAACAAGCTGCTGAGTAGTGGATGAACCTTATGGTCCTCAGAATTTCAGATGCTTGTGGGTCAAATAGAGAAGAACGTGATGGGACAAAGAGGATGCTGATGCTGCCAGCTGTTCACGGGGACAACTTGCCAGTGACCATTTGCCTTTCAAAATGGTGAATTCTGAAAATAAGTGCAAAGAGGAAGAGACAATGAGTCTTTTTCCTATAATTCCTCTTCATTAAGACCACACACATCTTTTGCAGCTCATCTCCATTGTTCTTCTAGGCTAGCTGGTGGATCACCATGCTTCCCTCATATTTCCTGTTGTGGCCACCATAACTTGACCCTTCACCTATAAGAAAGGGTGACTGTTCTTAGACCCTGTCTCCACCTCCTTATAGTAAAGTGGTGTGTATGACAGAGAATCCTCCAAACCTGAAATGCTAGAGGGGGCTGGCATGCTCCCCTTGTTGGATTACCTGAAAGACTTGCCCATCCATTGCCTCCTGACCATCTCCTGACTGAAGGGTCAAGCTGGACTGGGGTCTAATAGCAACTGGATGGAAGGAGATTCCATAGCACCTGTCACCTTTCATCATAATATATAATGTACTTGATATTTATTCTTTGTTGTCCATTTCCTCCACTAGGATGTAGGCACCCATGGGCAGGGGGCTTTCCCTGTTTTGTTCATTAGTATAGTCCAAGCGCCTACCACATACTTGACATATGGGACTGATGATAAATATTCATTAAGTAAATGAATAAAATATGAGAGGACTGAAATGTGGCACAGGGTAAGTAGGAAATTGTGCTTGAGACACAGGAAACCATCAAAGCTGGAGTGGCACTTCCTAAGGGCCTTCCAAGGGTCATTAGAGCCACATGTGTGCAAACCAGGGATGAGTCAGGACCGGCTATTGAGGGTGCAACTTTGTGCCACCTGACAGCATGAGCTCTGGCAGAGTTGGGATGTCATGTTTCTTATGTTCAATGAGCAGCCCAGATCACTAGAAAGGGTCTTGAATGGAATGGGAATAACCTCTTTTCCAAAAGGCTGAGAAGTGGGTGGTGAGTTTGAGAAAAAGATCTTGGTGAATTCTTGGGTGAACCTCTGTGACAGCAGGAGAACATGAGCTTGTTGACTAGAGAAGACAACTGTTGTCCTGGAGTGCCAGTATGAGCTAGTTGTGGGAAATGAAGGGTGGCATGTGTGTAAGTGCAGCTTTGATTGCAAGCTTGATTTTAAAAATAAATACAACCAGTTTTGATATAGTACAATATGACGTTCCTTGATGGGACGCTTTTCAAGGCTCTCATTCCCATCTCCATCTCTTCCAGTTTCTCCCAGGACAGCCACTCTACCTAGATTTGCTTTTTCACTCATCTGATTAGGATTTATGAAATACTTGCTATGCGTTGGTTCCAACTGAGATATGGACGATATAAAGATGAGTAGGACCTGACCCCGAGGAGCTTGAAGAATTACACAGAGGTTCCCCAAAGCAAGATCTACGGATCTCAAAATGTTCCTGAAGAAAAGGGTCACAGACAAGTAAGTTCAAGAAATGTTGGAATAACCAGTTAAGCATGTGCTTTCATCAAAGGACTTCTCAGAGGTTTAATTCTAGGAATATGCTTTGTGAATCTCCAAGTAGTTTGTAGTTTGCCATGTTTGAAAATTTATTTTACCACAGACCCTTTTAATTAAAAAACATCTAACTAGTATGGTGTAACATCTAACTATATGGGTGATGCATTTTGGGGAACATTGGCCCAGATAAATCTTTTTTTATTTTTCTTGTCCCGTTCTTTGGGCCATGCCCATATCTGCTTACCTCACTCACCTCAACATCTTTTATCTGGTGCCAGATCTTCCTACTCTATAGAGGTCCTCAACTGTGCTGACAACTTGTGAGGCATCTACCACGTCTCCAGTGCTACTTTCTACTCATTTCTTGGGACCACAGTTACCTGGAAGCCCCTGTGGCTCCAGGACGTCTTGGCTGGACCAGACCTTCACAACCATCCTTCTTGGTCAAATCTTGGAGACCATTTGCCCAGGCTTTTCTGGCCAGCAGAGGGCCCCTGGTGGTTGTCCAGTGACCTACAGGCAGAACTACCCTTCCAAATCGTAATCCCACCTAAATTCTATGCTTCAACGAAAATACCAGTTTCTGGAAAATGTGTTATTCATCTCTCTCCTCCATCAAATGTCACTCATGACAAGTGCTTCTCAGGATTTCCCATAGTCTTGGGGGCTTGGAGGGGGTAGATACAATTTATTTACATAGTAAATATTAATATAATATTTAATATGGTTAACTAACAATACTAATATTGTAATATTGTTAAATATTTACATAGCAATTACTATGTTGAGCACAACACTATGAAATACATGCTACTATTATCCCAGCCTTACCTTACAGAGGAGAAAAGTCACCTGCGCGGTTAAGGAACCTTTCCGGGGCCACACAGCGAGTCAGCGGTGGAGCCCATTTGTCCCAAGCAGGCTGGCTTCAGAGTGCATTTTCTTTGCCACTACAGTATGCTGCTCTAAAAGTAACAGAAAGAAAAATCATACAGTAAATTAGAAGGTGTCAAGTGTTGTTACAAAAATAAAAGAAAAAGGAAAAGTAGGACACGGTGCAGGGGACCAGACCATCTTACAATAAGTAGGCAGGACAGGCCTCCTTGAGAAAGTGTCCCTTGAGCCGAGATTTGCAGGGTTGGGGGAGTCTGTCATGGATCCCTGGAGAAACTTGCTCCAGCGGAAGATGCAAACTCCAGGGAGAACTCTGGAAGACCTTCATGTAGGAGGGACTTCTGTATTCAACTGCTCTGGCCTCCAACTTGTCGCTGAATCCCACCCCTTGTTTCTTCATAGGTTTTCTCGGCTCTGCCCTGTTCTCTCCGTACTAATGGCATAATCCATTATTCAGTTTCGCTCAGTCCATAGCCTTAAAACGGTGTCTTCTCTCTCTCTGTCTTCCAACCCAGGACTCCCCTCACTGCCTTCCCTCTGTCAACAATCTGAAGGTGACAGATCTTTCTTTTCCCTTCTAGATGTTTCCCTATTTCTTTTCACTAAATTTAGGGTGATTCATCAAATCATCATCTCATTCAGATAATCCATTTAGATCTCAGTATATATTCTTGATCATCAAAATTTCAAACTTACATAAAGTGTTCCGAATTTTCTTTGAAGAACAGGTGGTATGTTTTGTAATAAAAATTTTGTCTTTAAGAAATAATTTGTGCAAAGAGAAAGCATCTGGCTTTGTTTCATCTGCTACAGAAAAGGGAAAATGCCATGGATAGATTCTTTACCAGAAATGGGCAATTATTTAGCCTTCCATCTGGATCAGAGAGAAAAATAGGTTCACCTTAGCAACAGCATTCTGGTGCTGATGTCATCACCTTACATCATTCCGGTCTCATGTCACTGTGTTCTTTCTCTAAAATCTCAGACCTTTAAATCTCAATGCTTTGTAGATCTCTGCACCTAAAAGGCTTAATGAGAAAGGAAGAAATAACCACATTTAAATATTCACTGAGTCATAATCCTGAACTCTGTTAGCAGGTCTCTCGTCTACAGCCAAACAAAATAAGAATTGATCCTTTTCGACTCACTCCTTTTCGACTCACTCCAATTATTGCTACAGCTTTGCCTAAGATACCCTTGTATCTCCCGAGTCATGCTGATGCCCACAAGCTCCCTCTCTGTGCCCCCCAGCCCGTTGGATTGCCAGCCTCCCCAACAAGCCTGATCACTTACAAATGGAATTATTTTATTTTGCAAAGGAGCCCAGTCCTGAGGCGATTATGGTGAGATTACAATCATGGATCCTTAGGGCTGGAAGATATCTTACTATTCATCTAGATTCTAGCCCCTTATTTGAAGGCGAGGAAACACAATGCTTGGCTTTTATGAAAGCAGAAGAGATTGTAACCCTCTGGAAGTTTGTACTTCCTCAAAATATCAGTGAGGATGATTACAGGGTGTCATATTATGCACTGGGTGCATACTTGGCCCCCATTCCCTGCATCTCTGCCCCAGGCGCCTCCCCCTGGTCTCCTTCATACACAAAAATTCCATACACCCAACTGGCTGAATTACAGCAGCCAGAAATCCTTCCTGTACCAGAAACTGGTCTGAGACTCCTCCACTTAAGAGTTTAAATACTCACTGTGGTCTCAAAATAAATAACATTAAAAAATTCGCAGTCGTGTAGGATCATTTAAGCTATGTTTATTTACAGTAGTAAATATTTGTATATATCTACAGGAAAAATTTGCTATCAATAAGTAGCAAACTATCCACATACATGCAACACCTTGGCAAAAGCAGGTGCTCAGCTTTCAAAACCACAAGCTCTGCTACAAACAAAGACTTCCTTCATGAGTTCTCATCACGTATTAACCGTCACGTTCCAGAAGTAATTTCAAAAGTTCTCAGTTTGCTGGATCCCTGACTAAGAAGCACAGATGATATTTTTAATCTATTTTAATCTTAAAGCATAAATATTTTTAACATAATTAAGCATTTATAACTTTGCTTTATATATACTTTGAGTTACATAACATTGCTGAGCTAATAATTTGGACCATACTTTAAAAAACTCTCTATTCTCGAGATTTCACATCTAAATATAATGAGGAAACTGCCTTTTGGTTAGAAATCAACATTTTCCTTGTAAAGGACTTTTTAACATTGAAAATAGAGAAACAAAAGATTCCCAAACTTCAAGAAAAATGTAAATTTCACCAAATGGGCAATTAGAGCATATTTTTCATACCGAATCAACTAATAAGTACTTATTGCCCTAATTATCCTGACACCCAAATACGGATTCTATCGTTCTCAGAGGAGAAAAGAGGGCTGCCTAATTTATCTTTATGTCTTCAGTATTGGAAAGATTATTATCAAGCACTCATTGTACACTCTCTTTCGAAAAGCACTTTACAATCATTTTTTCACTTCATACTTGTACTCAATCTGGGAGGTCACTTTCTTTACCTTCATTTTACAAGTGGAGAAACTGAGATGCCGAAGGTTGAAGCCTTCATCCTGGGTCTCTAAAGAACCTAGTGGCTGAGGTGGGTGGTGAACCCAGATTCTGTGTAAAGTTTAGGCCCTTCAGTGGCACAAACACTCAGACACAGTCTAACCCTGAAACTTGAGCAAAGATTCATGCTCACTTGCCATGTTTTAGCGGGGAGTTTGCAAGTGAAATTTTGGTGGGTTCTCTTGCTCATGAAGAGGAAAATAATAAGGAAAGGGATTGTCTTGAAAACATGAAAATATAGAGCACTTCCTGAAATGTTCTAAAGGGAATACCGAGATTTAATTTTTAAACTCATAATTAAATTACTCAGATCATATCTTTATGGTATTTTGAATTCATTTCTTGTGTGTTTCTAGCTGCTTGGGTAGCTGTTTGATTTTACTGCCCCCAACTTTAAGAACTCTGCTTGATGGACAAACCAGATACAGCTTGACAAATCAAATAAATATTTTGTAAGAACACATTTTCCGTTAGTTTACCTAGTCGCTGAGGTTAATGTCCAGGGCCACTGTGTGTGACCAAGGAGGTTATGTGTGGCAGATCTCCAGGGCTTTATTCAGGTTGTAGTCAACATTCTGCATTCACCATTCATAAAATATGTGCTCCCCTGGAGTTATGCGGTACACAACCTGCTCAACCGTACGTGTCTGCCCGGTTAACATCTTCAGATTAAGACTGGGGTGGTAGACACTAATAGGGGCTGGTCACAGATTTACCACTTTTAGATAATCTTTGTGTTTCTCCCCTGACTCTTTTCTAGTCTTCTGTAAATCTTCTGTAAATCATTATTATTATTATTATTATTATTATTTTTTGCGTTATGCAGGCCTCTCACTGTTGTGGCCTCTCCTGTTGCGGAGCACAGGCTCCGGACGTGCAGGCTCAGCGGTCATGGCTCACGAGCCTAGCCGCTCCGCGGCACGTGGGATCCTCCTGGATCGGGGCACGAACCTGTGTCCCCTGCATCGGCAGGCAGACTCTCAACCACTGCGCCACCAGGGAAGCCCTCTTGTCATTATTTTTTCAAATCTTTCTTAAGCCCCTGACCCATATACTTCTACAACTGAGACTTCTCTACACTGCTCCTAATAGCCTAAGGACTAATAACTAGGGTTTCTAAGTCCCAGGAGATTGATAAAATAAATCCATGAATCAGCTCTTACTTCTACAGTCCTAGGAACAATCTAGTTCTGTTGTACAATCTGGGCCAGGCTGCAGCTTCCTCAAAAGGTTTGAGTTCCAGCTCTACAAAGGAATCAGCGGTATAGGGTTAGTCTCATTGCTCCACTCCCTAAGTCACAGAAACAATCCTCAGCATTGAGTTCTACATCTATTCGTTGGTGTCACCGAAGCCCAAAACCTTCCCCAGTTTTTTCCTGCTCAGTACTGGTCTTGCAAGATGATCTGGGGAAATAAAAATGGATTCCTTTTTAGATTTGTTTGGGAAACACTGCATACTACATTGTCCACTTGGAGATTCACATAGTGTGTTAGCATACCAAAGGCTTTGAGAAGTCCTGCAAGAAATAAATCTGTTTAATTTTGTTTATCCCCAAGTTTACTTATTTATTTTTGGTAACTCCTATTAATAACAATAATGCACTTCGGGAAATATTAGTCTACAGAAGAACAAGTTCTACAAACATTGCTTCTCAACATGATTTAAGACTCTTCCCTGATCTCACCCTCATTGGCTTAGCTAGGTTGTAGCATCCATAATAATGTGTACAGCACAACCTTGACCGTTTACAGGTTCTCCCAAGCACCTCACAGGATTTCACCGTATAATGAGTTGAGCTTCGCAACAGCCTGCATACAAGAAAGAGAAGGAGGGAGCTGGGGGCCTAGGGAGACAGCAAAGTAGAGGGAAAGGAGCCACAGACAGGTGACCAAGGGAATTCAGGGAAGGTCAGCCTGTTACCTGGCCCTGTTTTATTAAACCCATTTTGCATATGGGGAAATTGAGGCTTAGAGAAGTTATATAGCTTGCATTAGCTCACGCTGTTTATTCGGTGAACAGCTTTCACCTGAACCCACATGGCTGCCTCCAAACCCCTTGCTCTTCCATTTCATTACCTCTGGTATCCTCTTACACTTGCTAATATCGCTACTGTGGAAAAGGCACCATGGTGCAGTGGTGAGTGCAGGCTCCAACCAGTCCTCAAGTCCACATCCCATCCCTCCCACGGATTGGCATGTGACTTTGCCTGGGGTTCCCTGTGCCTCCGATTCAATTCCTCATCTCTGCAGTAGGGAATAGTAATCCACATGGGATTGTTGAGAGGATTAAAGGAATTGGTGTTCAGAAAATACTTTGAATACTTCCCGTCACTATTTGAGTAAACAATAGATGTTGCCAGTTGTTTTTATTATTACTATTCACAGCTTAATTCTCAAATTTTACAAGTTTCATAGCCAAGGCTATGTCAGGAACTGTCAGGAACTGCTGGGATCAAATGTAAAATAGAGTCCCTCTCTCCTTCCTCTCCCCTGAAGCTGAAGGGGGACTAAGAGGTCTTAATATGTGAAAAATCGCATACTTGTCAGGTGGACTCTATGATACCCTCAGTCACTGTGCGGTGAAGAGTGAGAGCATTGAGCATTCAACTAGAAAATAGAAAATATCCAAGTGGCTTGTGCTCCGAGGCTCAGAATTGTTATGGATCACGATTCAGACACAGGGGTGAGTTTTGCTGGGTCAAATGCTTTCTTGCTGACTCATGACTGTGGATACAGCTGAGCGAGACAAGCGGATGCTTACTGAGAGCTAAAGCTCTTCTCTAGCTACTCACTGGCTTTTATATTGATTGATCTAATAGCTTTGATCTATAATCTCGAAAATAACTCAGTTTTTTTTTTCCATACCAATGGAAATGCTATTAATACTTTCCTGACGAGGTAGACTGAGCAATTTATATGGGTTAAAAACAAAGGAAAATACATGTGAACTATTTCCAATATTTCCCCCTTTGTGTTGTCCTCCATCATAAAGGTTGATTACATTTAGAATTAAAATTTAACATTGGCAGTGCCTTTAATACATTAATATATCTTGATGACACTTTACTGCAGCAGAGAGATGAATGTCATATTCTATTCGGGTCAGCTATGGAAATCAGCACATTAATGAGCTTTATTAAATCATCTTAGTAAAAGCTCTACTGTCTTAACTGTTTACTTAAATTCACATCCAACAAAAAACAGCTGTCACCTTCTGGCAGATCTTATTCTGAGTGAGAGTTTTCTTCTTACAAGAGGGAAATTGATATAAGTTGTAATCCAACCTAAATGTCAGATGCAGAGTCTTTTAAGAGGATACTCTGTTATCAGATGCAAGATTCATAGATCCCAACTCACTGTTACAGAAGAACATTGACAAAGGGGAGAGTTCAAGGGGAACGCTGTGCTTCCGTCATTTACTTTATATGCAGAATATTACGGAAACCACTGAATTGCTGTACAGGCAACTGCGTGGACTTGGGGTGTCGACATGTAGCACATGTGCGAGCAGGCTGACGTTGGTGGAGCTGCAGTCCCCTTCCTCCTCCTTCAGAAGAAGAGATTTCCTAAATAAATCGATACATCATTCAACTGCTACATAATTTTAAAAGTTTTTTCAACATTCTTAAGAAAGTATAGCTTTTTTTCTTCCTTAAACAGTATATTTAAACAGTTTATGCAGATAAATGCTTCCATAATAAATGTACTTTACTTGTTCAAAGAAACAAAGCTAGGAACTCCTCATGTTGGTAATACTTTGTTAACAGTTTGAGTTGCTTCTATGTACTTAGAATAACAAACTTGTATTCTTTTGATTTTTTTTTTTTTTTTTTTGGCTGCGCTGCGTGACTTGTGGGATCTTAGTTCCCCGACCAGGGATTGAACCCACGCCTTTGGCAGTAAAAGCAAGGAGTTCTAACCACTGGACCACCAAGGAATTACCAAAATTGCCTTCTTTTGAATGTATTTTGAAAAATGTTTTAAATGGATGTTTTATTATTTCAGATAAGCCTTTTCCTAAGATATTTAATAACTGGTCAAGGCATTAAATCCAAGCATAGATCTTAAAACTCTCTGCTTAAGTTCTGCGACCCTGTAACTCACTGCAGCCTCTACTCCACATGTGGAAAAGTAGGACTTACTGAAGTCAGATGATTTCATGTTGTGGGCTGTAGGAGGTGGTGACATGGCAGTTCTCTTAGAAAGGGGACATCCGTCACTGCTGTGACTGTCTGGGGTAAATGAGATCCTCAGGCAGGTAGCTGAGACTCAGAAGACAGACGTAGGCAGGCAGAAGAGGGAACTGGTCTTTGCCAGTGAAAAATGAATGAGCAACACCTTGTGATGACAAGTTCCACAGTTTTTTCAGCATTTCTTTCCCTTATTTATTCATTCGATTAAACAATGACTACGTGCCAGGCAGTGTTCGAGGCACTGGCGATCCGTAAAAGAAAGCAGACACAAATATATACACGCCTTCGTAGGGTGGGAGGAGAGCCATCATTTTCTAAATAAGTAAGTAAATTACATAATGTGTTAAAAGATGCTAAATGTTACGTAGAACAGTAAAGCACAGAAAAGGGGTAATGAATGCAGATTCAGGTGGTGGTTTACTGTATTGACAGGTTGTCAGGGGAGGCCACCCCAAGCAGGCTGTATTTGATTAGACACTAAGGAAACAAGCCATAGCGACCCCTAAGAGGTCAGTTTTCAGGGTGGAGGAAAAACAAGCACAAACAGCTTGAAGTAGGGGTGTGCTTACCTGGAGCACATTGGGCTGGCAATGGAAGCTGTCGAGAAGAGATTAGGCTAGTTACAATGTGGGGTTGGGGGGTGACGGCAAGTGGTGCTCCAGTGTAGAGACCCCTATGATATTCTAAAGACTTTGGCTTCTATCATAGAATTACTGAACTGTTTTGCATTGAACAATGTATATGTGAATTAACAAGGACCTCTACCCTTAACAATGAAAACATACCAGGTTTTTGTTTCCACATCCCTGCACTTAGCATTGTTTCAAATGGGCACTGGCTAAGTCCTGATGATGACCCTGCCACCCCGATCCCCCGCCAAAGTCGTCTGCAAAGCAACAGGTCTTGACCTTTTTATGGAAAGTGGTCTATATTATGAAAAAGGTACAGCTTCCTTGACTCTGGTTAAAGGCATCCTTTCCTAGAGCTTTCCCATCTCCAGAACAGCCCTGGCAGACAAATCCTTCTGGTCTACCCATCACTCTAAGCATGTCACTTCTCCATAAAAAAAAGACAAGAAAATCAGTGGTGGACGAAGTGAGGCAGAAACACAAGCACAGAAGGAGAAGAGAAGCCAAAGGGAGTCTGCACCGAGCAATTCCTCTGGCAATGAATGGAATCTGCCGGCCGCAACAGACCACACATCCAGCCCCAGGCCAAGGCCACCTGTGCTGCCCACTTCTCAGCTGAGTGTAAGATATAAGATTGCTCGGACTTTGGTAAAGATTCATCTTTATAATCAAGAACATTTCTTTTCTTTTCCTTTCTGCAGTCAGCAATTGAACCTTTCGACTTCTCTGCCACTCGTCATCTGAAAACTTCAGTGAGTAACTCTTTCTCTCCGGTGAGTAACTCTCTCTATCTCAGAACCTAGGATAATAGTATTCACATCTTTTATTCATGTCACATTTCTTTTTTAACCATTGCAGTAGGTGTGGAGGAACAGAAAGCCATGGAGATAAGGCAGCTTTTCAAATAACAACAATCACAGCAATAGTATACTAGGTAAAATTTGAGGGATTACAGACGTGCTGGGGTTGTTTTAAGGGTTTTATATGTATTATCTCATTTAATTTTCATAACCCTATGAGGAAGCTACTTGACATGCATTCTATAAATGGAGAGGTAGTAAGTGGCAGATCTGGAATTGAAATCTCCCTCATTTGGCTCCCCTCCAGAGCCTGTGCTCATCACCTCAATGCTCCAGTGACAGTGCTTTTTTTTTCTAAGTTAACTTTTTGTTGTGAAAACATTCAAACATGAACAGAAGTAGAAGGGATAGTATAATGAGCTCCTAGGTATGCATCACCCAGTTTCGATAATTACCAAATAAGGCCAGTCTCGTTTCCTCTATTTTTCCCCCAACACTATTTTGCTTTGAAGCAAGTCCAAGACACCCAGATCATTTCATCAATAAACATCTCATTATGTATTTCTAAAAGAGGACTTCTAAAAACTATAACCACAATACCATTATCACACCTAAAAGTATTAACAATAATTCATTAAAAACAACAAATACCCAGTCTCAAGCTGTAACTACAAGGCCATAATCTTATAGGTATGACAAGGTTTGGTACAGATGAAGGAATAAATCTACCAAACCCCTAATGGCATCATTTGTATTCCAGCATTGACACTTAAATGTGTTTGAGCAAATGAGGCTACTTTACATGCAAGTTGCTGAGGCCATGTATTTCTCCAAGTGGCGTAGCAGAAAGCAACAGGATTTAGAAAATCTAGTTCTCAAGTTTGGGCTGCATGTTTAAGTTTACTACTTATACTCTTAGGACCTCAGTTTCTTATATATGAAAGAGGAATTTGAACTATCAGTGACATAATTTGGAATTCTCAAATTCTAGAACTTTCTGAAGGTTATTTTACATATATATATTCCAAAAGGATTTTATTTCATAAATATGATTTCCTTAGTGGACTGTCTTTCTAAACTTGAAAAGTGGAGTCATTGGTGTTAAAAAGGAATAATAGGTAAATACCTTCAAATAGCCTCTTCTTCTCTGACAATCAGTATATTTATCTATCTACCCATCCGTTTATGCATCCGTCAATCAATGTGCCTACCTATATATCTAGCAAGACATATGTCTAAAAGTAGTCTTTTAATAATATGTAAAATGAAACTATTATTCTTCACAGAACCCAAAACATAGGCAAGCAGGTTAATTACAACGTTATAAGTACGATTGCTTTGTTACGTAATATGGGAAAAAAAGAAATAATTGCAAACTCGGGTGAGACTCAGACAGGAGGGCTTATGTGTTTCTAAAGATAAGATGGTCTTTGAAGTTTCACTTTTCTTCTAATGGGCAGATGACTCTGACCGCCCCCAGCCTTGCTTTACCAAGAAGAAAGCGATAGATCATTAAAAGCTCATCACTCGGGCTTCAAGGAAGAAGAAGCTTTCAAAGAACTTTCTTTTTTTCTCTCTCTCTTTCTAGTCTATTAGCTTAATAAGCAAGAGAGAGGAAATAATTTCAGAGA
Source organism: Pseudorca crassidens (assembly GCF_039906515.1). Lineage (NCBI taxonomy): Eukaryota > Metazoa > Chordata > Mammalia > Artiodactyla > Delphinidae > Pseudorca > Pseudorca crassidens. The sequence continues at coordinate 13,787,417 of NC_090313.1, forward strand.
GAGAAGAGAGTCTGAGGTCAAAAGTAGGGGGAAAGGGCTAGGGTGGATGAAGAATAATGAATTTCCATAAACAAAGGTAGAGTTTAAATGAAACAAGTACGGGCATCTAGTACTGCAGGACCTTGGGCGGAAGGCTGGGCAGCCTAGGTTCTGGAAGGAACCCACCTCCCTAACGCATCTGGAACTTGTCTCTAGGAACAGAGGGCAGAGAAAAGTGCTTCTCTAGCATACAGTGATTCAATATGTCTACTTAGTTTAAAACCCTCCACAACTGCTTCATTTATCTTTAAGTGCTGTCTGCAGGTGCTAGAATATTAAACAAGATACTCAAATACAAGTCATGTTTGAGGGATAAGTAACTTGCAAATTTTAAGGAGATCTGACGAAAATTTATTTAAAACTCTTTACAGTCAAAATCATAAAAAAATGCAATCCAAGAGGACTTTTTTGTTGTTGTCCAATGCCTATTAACATTCTATACAGAGAGATAACATACAAAACGCAAATGTTACAACTGTGGTGGGTCAGCTTGGCTCAGCCGGAACTGTGTTTTCCCAGATTCCTTTGCTTGTACGGTTCTGGGTTAGCGCTGGTCACCGGAGACATTTGAAGTGAGAAGGGGAAGTGCAGCTGCAGCCATATTCCCTACCCTCTGAAGGTCGGGGCCAGGCTCCAGGCCCCGCGGTAGACCTTGCACATCACTGCTGACCCGCTAGCCGGAGGCGGGGCTGGTGTAGCACAGCATCCAGACTCACTGCACCTCCAGCTCCCGCGAGATCTGCTCCTTCTCCTTTTCCGAGGCATGGAGCAGGTGCACGTGCACCTCTGCGCTGAGACACCCGCTTCTCCTGCCACGGCATCGGGGTCGCAGGGGTTGAGACACAGGTGCAGGCCCCAGCTGGTCTCAAAGGTTACGGTTGACTTCCTAGGGCTCCAGTCCATCAGTATCAGCTCCCTGCTCTCGGCCACATCCAGCTTTCTTCCCCACTTGCCGATCTGGCTGATCCAAAGGCTCCGTGTTTTGGGCTTGACATGGGGTGCAGAGCCAACAGCAGTAAGGGACTGCACCACCAGCTCCCACGCTTGCGGACAGGTCTAACTCCTAGGGACTGCACCACCAGCTCCCACGCTTGCGGACAGGTCTAACTCCTAGGGACTGCACCACCAGCTCCCACGCTTGCAGACAGGTCTAACTCCTATAACAAATCCCTTATGTCTTACCATGCGTAGCGATTCTGCTTCTTGATCAAACCTCGACTGATCCGCTAACCATATGAGGTAGAAAAACAATTCAGAAACTAAAATTCATTCAGTGCTTGAAAGAAAAAATATCCTCCAGAATTCATGGCAAGTCCCCCAAATTGGCAAAAACCGTATGAATATTGCATATAAAAGTGTAACTCATATTTCTTCATTCACCAAGATAGTTATTAATCAATATTCTGTTCATTAAGACTGAAAGATCAAAACCTAAATAATTTTAAATAATGAATAATTCTAATAATTATTATGTAATAATAATTAGTTAATTTAATAAAATAATAACAAAATAGTTCATTTAATAACTAAATGAATTGTAAATAATAATCCTAGATTACATTATATACTTAATTATATATTCAAACATAAATAATCCTAATACAAACTTGAACAATTCATTAAATAATTGTTGAATTAAATAATTATTTGCCCATTAGAGAACTTACAGGAAGATAAATTTGTCAGTTGATGAAATCCAACAATGCAGATTTTTGAGCTTCACTGTTTATTTTCACTTTATCAGCTATAAATAAATTCTCAGAATTAAAGAAACAAAATCATGGAGCAGTGTCCAGAAACCACCCATTAAGAGTTCAGCAATTTCATGAACTTGCATTGCTTTAGCAATCTCCACTTTGGGATTATATTCCCCATAATGCCATTCTGAATTCCAAATCCACATCCAATGTCTGCTAGATGTATTCCGACAAATAATCCAGTGGAATGTCAACCCCAAACTCAATTTTTCAGCATCTCCTTTCCCCGAGCAAATACACTCTTTCTCCTGACTTCCTAATTTCTGTTAACAGCAGAAATTGACATTTGTCATGATTTGTGGCCTCCAAGTATCTTTTAAAAACATCTCCTATGTCTGGGGAATTTCACACGTGGTTAGTCTCATCCTAGGAAACTCTCTTTCCCCACCTTCCTTGCAGGTCCAGTAAGGTGTCTGACATAATCTATACCCATCAGTTGTAGCCAGGCAAGACTTCCACTTGAAGGAGACTAATGGGACAGAGTAGGTATCATTTGGAACTTGCTTTCTGGCAAGAGTGGTGGTTGGATGCTTTTGGCTTTCCAGGACAGCAAGGGTAGAGGTTCTGGTTTCTGTTGCCCAGTTCTGAGGCGGGAATTGTGGTGTCTGCTCCCCATGGCAGTGGTAGGGACTTTGTGGTATGCTTTGTGCACTGCTCCTGTTAAAGAGTCTCCAAGCCTGTTTCTCTGTATATTCTGAAGATTTCACACGCTAGGTAGGCAGGATTAAACACTTAATCCAATTAGAGGAGATTCTCTTACTTGCAATTAAGAACAACTGGCTGATGCAGACACATAAGAGCAAAACATCAGAATCCTCTTCATTTCTAAGCAGTTGCAAGATCTGAGTCCTTTTGCATCGATCCGCAAAATGTCTTTAGAATCTGTCCTCATCTTTCTCTCCCAAAGTCACAACCCAGTAAGGCTCCATAAATAGCTAGCAGGGTGTTTCCCATATATCAGAAGAGTCTAAGCTTTTTATGTGCATCAACTCATTGAAGCTTCGTATCAGCTGTGCGATATATGCACCATTTACTGCCTGCATGAAGGAGGCAAAGAGACTGAGGTCTCAGAGATTAACTTGCTAGAATGTTGCAGAGCGAGGTCTGGGAGCCAGGTTTATCTCGTTCTAAATTCCGTGCTGCGGAGGCAACTCGCACGCAGATACCTCAATCCTTCCTTCACACCGATTAGAATGGGTTTGTTCGGATCATCTCATTCCAGCTGCGCCCCGATGCAATGTCTTCGACGATTCCTTGGTGACTTCAGATAAAGTTCACAGGTATGGCTGCCATACAAGATCCTCAAACGTCTGCTACAACCATCCCCTCTTCCTCTTTATCTCCCGTTCCCCGTGCGTGGCCCTCATGTTCAGAAAGATCAGACCATCCTGCTTTTCACCAGCCACATCCTGTGCTTCGCCACCTCTTATGGCTCCTTTCCAGGTCTCTATACCTAGAATGCTTTCTCCAGTTTTTGCTTCTCTAAGAGTGACCGCGTGTGGAGATGTGCTTTTCGAGCCTGTGAAACATGACCTGTATTCACCCCTTACTCTAGGAAACAGGCCTTATTACTCATTTCCAGTTAAGAAAATGCAGGGTGAGAAAGGTGAAGAGATTTGCCAAAGGTCACCAGAGCTGTAAGCGGCAAGGTCGGAGTTGGGATCCAGGTGTGTCTGATAGGAAGCCTGAGCTGTTAACCGATTTAACCATCCTATCTGAATGGGGATCAGAGCTTCCTCAGGCATGAGCCTTCTTTGGTCTTTCCCATCAGAAGTCACCTCTCATCTCCACATGCACAGCTCTCGTCTCGTGGGTCTTGGATAGCAGTTACACATTCTGCATTCAGCCGTGGTCATCCATGCCCATGCTTATGTGTTCAGCCAACTCCTGTTTCTTAAGTATCTATATGGGGGCAGGCACTGATCTTCATGCTAGGATGCGGCATAATACGCAAACACCTTGCCCCCATGGAGCTTATATTCTAGTGGGGAGACATCAGATTAAAGAGTGGATATATGTGAGGAGGCAGTAGTTGCTACAGAGAAAAATAAGATCAATTAGAATCGTCAAGCAGAGAGGTTGCTCTTTTCAATAGGAAGGGAAGGGAAGGGTTTTCCGACAAGGTGCCACTTGAGTAGAGATGTGGAAGAGGTAAGGAAGCCAGCTGTCAGAGCTCTGGAGGACAAGTATTCTAGGAAGGGAGACCAGTGCGTACAAAGGCCTGAATCAGAAGGAGGCCCGGCATGTTGTTCCGGGAATAGCAGGGAGACCAGTAGGACCAGTACGCATGAGCAAAGGGGAAAGGGGAGGTTGACAAACCCGAGAGGTAGCAAGGGCAAATCATGTTGGATCTTATGCAAGCAATTTGTAAGCTCTTTTGCTTTTACTCTGAGTCAAAAGGGAAGCCACTGGAAGCTTTTTGAGCAGAGGAGTGATGTGACCTGAGTCCTGCATTGAGGGCAGATGACGGGGGCAGTGGTGGGAGCAGTGAGGTTGATTAGGAAGCTATTGCTGATTGCAGTAGGTGAGAGACAGTGATGGCTTGGATCAGGGTGGAGGGTCTGCATACGCTTTGAAGATAAAAGCAATGGATCTTTCTGAAGGATTGTTGTGGAATGTGGTAGAAAAAGAGAAGCCTGGGATGGCTCCAGGGATTTAGGCCCGAGCACGTGGAAGGATGCAGTTGCCTTTTACTGAGGAACGGAAGACTGTGGGAGAAGCAGGTGAGGCAAGGGAAGTGAAGGGTTTGGTTAGAGACACGCTCAATGTGAGATACCCATTAGACATTCGAGAGGAGGCAGATGAACGAGAGTCTGAAGTTCCGTGGACAGGGCTGGGCGGGAGATCCAATCCTGGGAGTCTTGTTTGCATTAAGTTTTCCTGACAGCAGGCTCTGTGTTTGTTTATCATTTGTATCCAGGGTAGAAGTAGAGGCTCAATACATAACCACAGTGGAAAAAGAAAGAGAAAGAAGAATTAAGGATAAAAAGTCAGGCAAATGTTTAAGGGGTTAAAAAAAAACTTAACTAGTTTAATTGGATCTCAATATAATCCAAAGACCCATTAATATTATTCTCTAGAGAAACATTACATTACTGAAATCAAAATTAGGGGAATTATAAGTACTTCAAATAAAGTAGTAGTGCATTTGTAGATCAAAGAACGCAAACATATCGTTCATGTGATTTTTATCAAGAGAGTTGAGTATGAGAAAGCAGGGAGAATGAGCACAACGGGCTGGAGAAAAAATGGCTAAACAAAACAAAACGAAAAAAATTGCCTGAACATATGAAAAACCATCTCTAGGGCAAAGGAAAAGAAACCACCGTAGCAGCAAACTTTCAAGAGATTATCAAGACTATTTTGGGAAAATGAATAAACATAAAGCTGAGTTTGACACACTAATGGAATAAACGTCGAAACTCAAGAGCTAGGAATACCAGAATTCATGTTTTAACCAGGGATGGGTAATGGATAATTTCACTTATAAAAACATGAATCTATTGCAGAGGTTATGAATTCATTCTTCAGTTTGTTCTGATTTAGTAAAAGTGTAGGGTACAAGGCAGAATGATTGTGCATGCAAAGAACAGTCATTTTTTTAAATAAAAGTAGAAGCATGATATCAAGACAATTTCTCTACATGAGAAATAAAGTATATTTGTTACTCAAGCTAGAGAAAAACCTCTTGCCAAGCTTACAGATGGGAGAGTTAATATGGGAGGTATCTGACCTCCCCAGTCAAGTAGCAGGCTGGATAGTCAATGCCTTTTGAGGTTCTGTGACTCTGCTTTTTAATTTGCAGTATCACTGAAAGCAATTTCCTGGCATTCCACAATCTAGCTCTAGGGGCAAAGTAATTGGTGACCCTTGGTCTGTGTAAACAACCTGAATAAAAAAGATCACAAAAGGCACATTAGAGACACATTCAATTTAAATAGCAAGTTTCTAGGCTTCTGGTTTTCAAAGATGGAGCTTCGGAACCATATGGTGGCAAAGAATATCTTGGAAATGGGTAAGGTTCAGGAGAAAGTATGTGGGGAGGGATCATGGTAATTAGAATTGTAGAATTTAGCTACTTCTGCTTTTCTCTCCCCACCATCCTCACCTTTCTGTGCCCTGGAATTAATCCTCTATGGACACCCAGGAGGAGGTATCTTCCTGCCTCGTTTTCAGTTGCATTTCTGGAAGTGACTGTGACCCGCCATGGTACCAGCTGCTGTCGTGGGGCCCTCCTCCGTGGCCCCAGCAACACTGTCCCTCGCTTCTCCCCTTCAGACCTGAAGGTGATAATGGCTTCCTACTGTTGATAATCCCTGGGTGCCTCGACATCTCTTATAGGTTGCTTTTACCCTGCCTTTCTTTACCTTTGTGGACGGTCCCTTCTTTATTAAGTCTTCTGAACCCTTTAGATTGGATTCTGCTCCCCTGAAGAACACAAGAGTGCTAGGTAATTTCTAAGTGGCAACAAAAAATTGAAGGGTAGGGACTGTATGGTCTTATGATTCCCAAAACATCTTCTATGGCTCTTCAAATGCAATGCAATCTGAATATTTCTGTTCAGAAGTTGTTGATGAATTATAGGCTCTACGCAGGCCTGTTCGCATCCTATGTCGATTGGATCCACCTCCCCCTTAAGACAGTCATTTCTCAGTCTTTGAGGTTTCCCGCCATGTCCACAGAGGATGCACAGAGTTTCAACCTTGCAAAGCACAAAAAGGTGGTTTATATTTGTTATTGTTTTACGGGACTGATACAGGACACAGCGAGGGAAAGATTAAGGTCAAAATTATTTGAAAACTAATGTTCTCTAGGCTGAAACAGATGAAGCCACTTGTACACGTTTGTCTTGCTGGGACTGTGGAATTCCTTGGAGATTATTCTCCACGTACCTTTGACTGATGCTGCCCATTGTAATGAATCTATAAAATAGCATTTGCTGTACCATCAGTGAGAAAAACAACGTGCCGCGGATATGAGGCTCTCACAACTAAAATGGATCGTCACCAAGCTACACGTCAATTGGCAATATCAAAAATGTCCAGGATTGGGCTTCCCTGGTGGCGCAGTGGTTGGGAGTCCGCCTGCCGATGCAGGGGACGCGGGTTCGTGCCCTGGTCCGGGAGGATCCCACGTGCCACGGAGCGGCTGGTCCCGTGAGCCATGGCCGCTGAGCCTGCACGTCCGGAGCCTGTGCTCTGCAACGGGAGAGGCCACAACAGTGGGAGGCCCGCGTACCGCAAAAAAAAAAAAAAAAAAAAGTCCAGGATTACCAAGAATCAACCATTAGTGAAAATGTACCTAAAACCTTTTAGTCACTTATCACATCTAATTATCTGACACCAGGTATAATTATGCTATAACGTATCATTTTAGTACCACGACCTACATCATGCTAATTCACCCTATATGCCATATTGAATTTCTAGTCTAAAATGATCAACTTCAGTAAGACTAATAAATGAGTGGTCTAATACAGTTCTAAGAACCTTCCAAGAGGGATATTTATTTATTCATTCATTTATTTATTTGACAGTTTTTTTCTGAGCGCCAATTATGTGCTATGTAAGATGCTAGATTCTGAAAATACAGTGACAAATAATATGTCCCTGAGGCACACGCAGTCCAAAGGAGAGCAGGGTTGGTAAGAGACAAATAATTCCAAACAGGGAGCCATGCATAGTGGAAGGTGTGAGCTGACATGTTTGGGGCGGGCTGGGAGGTAGCTGAAATGGTAGAGGAGATAATGCCTGAGTTCTCTAGCAGGACAAGCACAGGGCAAAGTCTTCCAGGTAGAAGAACCATCCTGAGAGAGGCTGCCTCTAGTAATGGAGAGAGACGTCAGGAGAAGGGCGTGGATGGGTGGGCAGGGCCCTCACATGCCGAGGCCTTTGATCTGTGCTGTGTAATCTCCGGAGATCACTGAAGTTTGTAATCCGTTTAATTCGTCTGGTCATTTAACAAGTATGTAAGGAACCTACCTGTATACGGGGTATGATGCTAGGCATTGAGGATATAGGCACGAGCCAAATGGAAAGGGTCCCTAATCCTCACGGAACTTAGATTCTAAAGGAGGTATGGGAGGGCGGACATTGAAAGGAAAACAATTTTAATGGATAAAATAGGTACAAATTGTTATTAACGCTACCGAGGGAATAAGGGGCATGTTGAGAATTGTGGGCCAGGGGAATGGACTCTGGGCAGGGCGTTCAGAGAAGACCACTCCAAGGAGCTGTTATGGAAGGAAAGGCCTGATAGCTGAGGCAGTCACACACAGAGCCGGGCGAATGTTCCAGGCAGAAGGATATGCCAGGATATTCAGGTAATGTTATGCCCTGAGGTAGGCGAGGAACCGGCACTACTCCGGAAATTAACAGACCAGTAAGGCTGGAGCATAGCGAGAGGGCACAGTGATCCGGGATGATGTGGGAGGGGTTACCAGGCGCCAGACCATGGAAGGCCCGAAGTCCAGGGCTAAAGGGCTGCAGGTTCATGGAAGATGCCCTAGGAAGGCATTTAAAGGCCGTGAGCAGTGAGGTGACGTGACAGAGCCCTGGCTACTAGGTAGAGAGTGGGCTGCAGGCAGACAAGAAGGGAAGCAAGAAAACCAAGCATACGGCAGTTGTTCAGGAAGGAAGTCATGGTGGCTGGGACTTGGGATGGTGGCAGGGGAAACAAGAACTGGGTATACTTTGGAGGTAGCACTGCTCTGTCTTCTGACAACATTGGCGCGCAACATGGTGGCCAGCATTTCATCACAGATGTCTCCTAGCTTTACGGCCTGCGCAGCCATGTCACTGATGAAGCCGCTTACTGAAATGTACATGGCTTCGGGCCTTCCGTGGTCTGACGGCTGGTAACCCCTCCGACACCATCTCAGATCACTGTCCTTTCTCGCAGTGCTCCAGCCTTACTGGTCTTTTAATTTCTGGAGACTCTGGGTGGAGTGGAACAGGAAACATGACACTTACACTGTAGAAATAAAATCTTACTTGTGGTCTGGTGGATGTACTAAGCTTTGCGGGGTGTGTGGGACTTGGGGGAAGGTAGGGAGACTTCTAGTCACTGGAAGATTTTACGTTCTGAGGTTAAGAAGGCTGCAATAAAACACTGGGGAAATGACTGCAATAGGGACAAAGGCTGCTGAGAAGTGAGGACAGCCAGGGCAAGCAATGGAAGTGTGGTCCCGTGGAGGGAGAGCTTCGGGACATTGAGAAGGTATGACGATAGCTCATGAAATGGAGAGATGGTTGAGCCTGGGAGAATGGCCAGCAAGGAGGGAGGGAGGCCCAAGAAGAAAGCAGTGGGTGAGCGCCAGGGGTGGCCAGGAGCCCTAGACGCAACCTTCTGAGAGGCACCTGCAGATTTGGCCATCATCTCATCAGGGACGCTGGCAAGAGCAGCTGAAGGGGGATGGGTGGAAGCAGAAGTGAACGGTTGGTGAGGAAGTGACAGAGTATAGTTGAATCCTTCAAGCAGCCTCATTTTAAAGCCAGCTTGAGTTGGAGTGTTAAAACGTGGAGCAAATTGCCGCGTTTGTATATGCTAAGAGGAATGAGCCAGTGGTCAGGGAGCACGTGAAAAGAAGGAGGGTTGATTGACAGAAAAAGGCCAAGAAGACAAAAACCTTCTTAATATAGCAACATCCCTCATGGGTAGCATCTACCCTGTGATTTCTAGTCACTTTACCTTGTTATCACATTTAATCCTCGCAAGAACCCAAGAGGTAGAAACTGTAATTATCTACATTTTACTGATAAAATAGTTGAAATTCAAATACTTTGCCCACGGTTTCTGAAGCCATAAAGCGCTAACACCAAGATGTAAACTCCGTTCAGCTGCAGGAGATGCCTCTTAAAACCCTGCACTGTGCTTCCTTCCCGCTCTGTCGGCTTTAATCCCCGCAGAAACCAACAAGTCCACGTGTTCCTACCAGCTCAATGTCCATCAAACATACCTTTCAGGGTCCTGCCTTCCCACTGTTCCATATCTTGCCCTCAACCATCCCAGGGGCCCTCAGGGTGTGAACCAAGCCTGGTAGAACCAAATCCAGCTGATTGGGTAGATCTTTCTCCAGGGCTGGCTTGTCTAAGGAAGACAGTACTTAGGAGGACTTGTGCATCCCCTGGACAATGGTGCTGCTGTTCCTTTTTAACCCGCTGGCTTTCCCTTCCCTTGCTACCTCTTCCTGACCATCTATGTTCTGTCCAGCCCTCCACACCAGGTGCCTCCCTGCAGCCTTCTCTCAAAGAAGGTCCTGTCCTCTACGTAACCATCCACCTGAAAACCTGTCAGGGCTCTTCAGACTTGGATGGGAAACGGGCGGCAGAGTTATCACATCCAAATATCCACCAAGTCCCTCTTGATTAAGCTGTCTCGGGACCAAAGCCCAAGTGTTTATTCTTCATCTGCTGGCTTCACCCATGGCTTCTGTCAAGCTTCATGTGAACCTGCTGATTGATACTGGGCATCCGTACACACTTTGACTTCACCTCCTCTTTATCTTAATTTACTCACTTACCAGTGTCACAGATGACCTACTTGTTTCAGGGTGAAATCGAATAGTATTCCCTAGTACAGTGTTTTCCAAAGTGTGACCCACAGGTTCCTGGGCCTGCCATAAATCAACTGAATCAGAATCTCTGCAGGTGGAGTAATTCTAACCTCTGGGTAATTCCAACCTCTGGTGTATAATGACTTCCTGGCCCCTTCTCAGGATGCTGGGTTTCCTGCTTGCCAAGCCATAGACAGTAAATAGGGCAGCTCATCTGCCCAGGTACCCATGAGCCTGTTCAGATTCAACTATTCTTGGGCACCCTTGTCTATGCTGACGGGCTCAATCCCATCTGTTTTCAGACTGGCCTAACCTTGGGAGTATTAATTATTTTCTTAAGCTCTAGTATAAACCAAGCCTTCAATTCCAAGTTATTTAGTCTCACTTCTGCCTCCGATTGTTTCCACTTGACATCTGCCATGTGGGCCAGGTCTGATCTTATTTTCTCTAGTGACAGTTCAGGTCCAGCCCAGGGTCATATCCATACCAGTAGCAAAAATTACGCTGGAAAAATACAGATGGGGTCAGATCAAAGCTAAATTAAGCAGTTGGTACATTGTGAAAGCATGAACGATGAAGATTTTTTTTTCCTGAATAAATATCCTTTAATACCAGGTCTGCCTCTGTTACTGAAGATGTTAATTTCTCATATTGTTTTCTTTCATTTGAGGATGTGAATGTTAAGCTTGAAAAGGCCAACCGAGCTGTCATAGTAACGAGGTTAACCATGGGCCAGGTGATTTCTGGTTTTTAGATCTTATAGTTAAGCACTGCCTGTCTTACATGTCTATATCGGGGAATAAAACTTAGGAAATGCATCATAGTCACTCCCTGACCTATAAACACCTAAATTATGAATGTTCTATATATAAGAACATCCTGTGCTGAGTCCCAAAGCGTGGGTAGAACATTTTCTTCTTCTCCTTTGAGACGCCATGGCAGACGCATGCAGGAAGGTCCCTTCTCATCCTGTGCCAGGTGCCCAGCACAGCTGCAGAGGGAGTCCCCTTCCCCAGGGGACTCTTCTCATTGGCAGGGGGGGTGTTTTTGCAACTGTTCTGAAAATGAGAATGTGTACTCACAGCATCCTGAGTTCCCATTCATGAGTAAATTTTCCCACAAGAACGGTGAATAGATTAAAACCGTGCTAGTCCACGAGATTCCTTTTAATCCAAAACACAGCAGAATTATTCCTCTTACATTTTGCCCACACTGTGATTCAATAGGCTTTGGTGGGCTGACTGACACAGATAACATGTTTTTCTGTGGGACTTGAATTATAAATTTCAATAAGTGTAAACTTATACGTGAACTTCTAGAACACAATCTTCATGTAAACTGAAAAATGCTCCTACAGAGAGTTCAGGTGACAGCTCTTTTATCAGAGCCAGTCATTCCATTGTTCTATATACAATAGCGTGACTTGATTTTAGGCATTTTGATTCCCAAGTAAACAAAAAAATTTTCAATTTCATTTGACTTATTTTTAATGAAAGTACACATCTCTCATTAAAACTTTGTGTTGCTATCCATAATCAAAGCAACAGAAGGTATTTTAACCAAGAGATGATAAGTTACAATGAAAGATGAAACCAGTTTGTGATTTATGAATACGTAATCTGTTTGCAAAGGGATGTTAGGAGCAGATGTATTCTAGTGATACCATAAATTCAGATTCGGGCTTCAGACTCTGTCAGATGGGCCTCTGAAGACCAGCAATCAGTGCAGATGATAAGGACCCACCACACTGGTGGTCACCCCCCTATAGGAGTCCGTCCTTCGTAACTCATAACGTCCTTTCATATACACCATCTCCTTGGACATGCAAAAGGCAGCGTTTCCTTCCTAGTGATGAGAATATCAGTCCCAGAGAAAGCAAATGACTCGCCCAAATCCAGTAGATGTGTGTGGACAAACTCAAAGCCCTTCTACCTCTAAGCCCATTGTTCTGCTACTATTTTGAACTTTTGTTTCAGGATAAATAAATATGTCATACAAAATAAACATGACTTTTCAAGGCTTATCATGAGCAGTTACGGGAAATTAACTTCACTTCTCTGTTTGCATTATCTCCATTTTTTAAAAAATCACATTCTGTCTTCTTTCCTCTATTACTCTAGAGAACAGACAAAATGATAGATATGAAACAATGAACAAACTGTGAAGTACCATCCAAAGGGAAGGGATGGTAATTATGCTGGTCTTCGTAAAATGTTTCTATTTCACTGCTGCTGATTGTTTCTTTTTTATAAAAAATTTATTTACACAGGACAAGGGAACTGGAAAATTTATTCAGGACATTCTCAGCATCAACGAGGCCACAGGTCGGTTTCAGGAAGGACTGAGCTTCAGCTCCTGTCACCTACTGTGGCCAGTTGGATTTGCTTTCTGTCATGCTACAGAGCACATGGAAACCAAGCAAGGGATCTGCTGCGGCAGGTGGCCAGAGCCCCAGGCCGTCGTATATACTGCTGACATGCGTGGTTTGAACTCCTTTGCCCAAACACAGACTAAATGATAAAATACAGAGCAGCCTGGGCTATCTGGTAATTTTCTCCGTCATCTTGGTAATCAAGCATGATTGAAGAAGTACGAGGTAGCAGGTGGCCCACACAGCATCTCCAGCTGTACATGCTGTGCACGTGGCTTCAAAGGTAAACATCGATAACCATTTGCTGAAAATTGGCTCAAAGTCCTTATCTGTCCCCTTAAGTTCTGATCATCTTAATTTCATTTTGCATACGTGGGTTGCATAGATATGCTGCTGGTTGATCCAGGAAGACTAGAATAGGTGTGTAGGCATGCTTGCACGCATCCATGCATGTGTATATGCACGCGTGCATGCAGACACACTTGCAGACATACAGATGCATATACACACACGTATATGCATATAAATATATGTACATGCATACGTATACACATTTCTGCTGATACGTGTATACATACATGTATGTGTGTATACACACCCATATACGGACGTGCGTCCTTCCCCACAGAAACAAAGAACAATTTTGTTTCTTCTCCTACCAAAATATTCAGTGTCATCTTAGCAAAGCCAAAATGCTCTGATTCCACCTTGAACTAACTTCCTCCCTCCCTCCCTCTTTCTTTCCTCCCTTCCTTCTTTCCTTCCTTTTCCTCTGCAATAGGTATTTACTGAGTTGTATCATGTACCAAGTACCTGTAAAACAAGATAGAGAGCACAATCCCTTCCTGCAACAGTGAGGGACGCAGGCAACTAAACTGACCCCTGGAATTCAGTGGATGGGGTTTTGATGGGGTGAGTACAAGGGGCATGGAGCACATCGCCTACTTTGGAGTGTTAAGCTATGGCTTCCTAGGTCAAGGAGTGCAGCAGTTGTTTAAAGGACGAGATTTATTAACAGACGGCGATGGGAGAGTCCCAGAGGGAGAGATGAGCCTGTGTGGGCAATGGTGTGGAGGCCTGAGACAGCACGGCTCTCTCAGCGATTTCAGGTAATGTTGGCTGAAAGTGAAGAAGTCAGTGAGGCCTGGGTTGGGGCAAGTGGGATGGGGTGGGACACTGAGAGACAGCCAGAGAGACTGACAGGAATCGAGCCATGGAGAACATCGGGTGTCACAATGCGGAGATTAGAATGCGTGCTCAGGGAAGCCCTGGTCCACGGCCCAAAGGAAATCAGCGTGGGCTTGGTGAAAAATAAGGCATCAAAGATGTGTATTATTTTCGCCTCCCTTTTCTTTTTCTTTTGGCTTGGTTTTCACATGTATTCGTGTTCTGGGGAAATTATACGTGCATCAGCTGCATATAGACACTTGGTTCCCTCAATCAACTGATTCAGAAAGCTATAAGAAACAGTGGATCCAGTTAAGGAGAAAACATGGTACATTTCAATGTGAATTCTGTGCTCTAAACAGAAATACAGGAGGAGAGAAAAGTGTGTGTGTCCCCCAGTAAATTTCACCACTCGGAGTTGATGGGTATGATTATGGCCCCAGGAGTGATGATAATTCCCGATATCTGTGCATGACTCTAGTCGTCTTAGAGTGCCCTTATGTCCACTGTCAGGACGTTATTCGGGGAAGCATCCTGTGAGGAGTCTTGGCCATGGATTTCCAGCCCCACCAGGCAGGGAAGAGAGCCAGGATCTGGAGAGGTGATGGAATTACTCTGTCTCTTGGATGATGGTTGCAGGGGAGCCATTTGTCAGCCCAAGTGCCTCCCGAGGATCCTCCCACCTTTTGTAGCTTCATTTTGAGGACAATTACCCTGTGGGTGAATTTAGGGAAAATATTCCCTCTGCCACCTAAAGCAGCCTTGCTCTAAGCATGAATCTGTCAGAGGTGGCGAAGAAAAACAAAATTGTTCCCCAGAAGATCTAGTAAATCAAGGGCTACATCATTTCTCCACGAACTAGGGACAAATATCTTTGTCCTGTGTGCATTTAAGGAAAGATATTGTGTCCGTTTCCTTTTTTTTTTTTATTTTTTTAAGCTGCAGACTGCATGGTGTGAAGCCTAAAGCAAGAAGGAAACAGATAGGTTTGGCTTTCTAATTACATTAGGGAGTCTTATGCGTGGCTCTGGGCTCTGATTCCTTATGTTTGCTGTCACAGCACTAATAGGAGATTGCTTCTCCTATTTTTGAACCTTTTAGCTTCTCTGTTTCATTTCTCCGCCTCTGGCACAGACACAAGCCTTTGAGTTACTTGCTGCTTAGACAAAACCCTGAAAGAATATGAACCAAATGTAAACAGTAACTAAATCTTGGTGGTGGATTTAAGGTGGCGCTTATTTTATGTATCTTCGTTTATACTTACCTTCACTTTTTGGCAATGAGAACGTATATTTTTATAAACAGAAAAACAATAAGGCTGGAGCCCATTTGGAAACATAAAAATGACAAACCCTCTAGTCTACCCTCCAGAAAGCACGTGGCTTGTACATCTCCATGTCACTTGCACTTTCTAAGCAGTCATCTGTTCTAAAAATTTGATGGGATCTTTAAGACTGTCATCCCCAGTAGGACAAAATACACAGGACAGGGAATCCTTTGGAGATGGACTTCTTACTCTTCCAACTGAGCGTGAAAATAAGGCAGTGGAGGTCAATGGGCCCCTACAAGATGAAGTCGCTGAGAGATCACTTGGGGAGCCCCTGGGATCCAATTTCAGTACATCTAGATCTTAACCCAGAAGCACTTTCTGAGCACCGGCAATGACAAGTGTGTGATGCTACCCCTTCCCGCATATGATCAAAATACCAATGCCTATATCATGATGTACAATGATCATTTTAAATGCTATTATCGGGGTAAACTGAAAACAGGAATAACCTCTTTCTATAATACAAGCCTGATTTGCTGTGACCTCCTGAGGAATTTAGAAGTACCCATAGTTGGAGAAGAAAGAGCCTGCTGTTATACCGGTAAAGGCCCTGTGCAGTTTTCTAGTTAGTAAGGGGAACATGCATTGCATATGGGGAGATATTCACTCTGGCCTGTTTCATTAATTGACAAACCAGTTTCAATACTATATTTGTTTATATATAATATTATATGCATTTTTTATTAATGGCTAATGATAGCTAAATTATACTAAAATAATAAAGTCTACTATCATTATGGTCCTTGATGAATGGTAAGCTATAAGTATTCCAAAGTAAACAACGGACGAGCTCTCCACATTGGAGCATAGGGTGGCACACACTTCATAGGGAGAAGGAGGGATCCGCAATAACTTTGAGGTTTGAGGATGAGATGATTGGGCGTTGCCAATATAACCAGGACTAGAAATGCAAGAGAAGGGTTAGGACTGGGGGAAATTGTGAGTTCACTTTTTGACATACTGAGTTTAAGTATCTATGGGTACATCCCGGTAGACATGCCCAATAAGTTATTGAACATATGAGTCCAGAGCTCAGAAAAGTTCTGGGATAGTGATAAATTGTCCATATCTTATGGATCTGAAAACCCTTGTCTAATCTCCCCTTTTAGACAAGTGTTGACCTCAGAGTGCTATTCTCAGCCTAGGATTTTAGATACTGAGGCCAGACACTGAAGAGATGAAAGTTGACTTATCAAGAGAGAGCATCCAGGTAGAAAGTCAACCCAGTTCACTAATCCAAATCCAAAGGGGCAGGGTGGAGAGGAAAACCCCAAGGCCTGGGCAAAAGTAGCAAAGTGAGGAGAAGCAGTGAACTTGCAGGTGGGTGATAGAGTTTAGAAGGAGACCCTGAGTCACTAGAACAAAGCCATGGTGTTTTGTACGGAGCTCCTGGAGTTCTGGCCTTGAGTATGGAAGGGGATTGTATTAGTCTCCTATGGCTGCTGTAACAAAC
The DNA here is from genome assembly GCF_039906515.1 of Pseudorca crassidens. Lineage (NCBI taxonomy): Eukaryota > Metazoa > Chordata > Mammalia > Artiodactyla > Delphinidae > Pseudorca > Pseudorca crassidens. Next base: position 13,804,088 of record NC_090313.1, read on the forward strand.
TACCACAAACTTAGTGGCTTAAAACAACACAAATTTATATCTTACAGTTCTGGAGGTTGGAAGGCCAAAATGGGTTTTGCACACTAAAATCAAGGTGTGGGCAGACCTGCATTCATTCTGGAGGTTCCAGGGGGAAAGTCTCTCTCCTTGCCTTTTCCAGCCTCTAAAAGCTGCCCACATTCCTGGTTCATGGCCCATTCCATCCTCAAAGTACATTACCCCAATCTCTGCTTCCGTGATTAAAAGCATGAAAGATAGGCAGGAACACAGAAAATAATTGAGATAACACATATGAAATGCAAAAATAGACCCAAAGGAAATATATCAAATGGGTAATTGTTTCATTAGAAACATGGGAATACAGATTGTACTTTTGTCCTTTACTCTAATTCTCAAGCATTCTATAATAAAAAATTAATTTAAAACTGCTTTTAAAAAGTGACATTCCAAAGAATTCTTAACAGTCTGACTCAGGGAAGAGATGAAGGAATAAGTCATTAATGCCAAATACAGAAAAGAGGTGAAATGCGGGCAGTGGAGGAATTACAGAACTGGGGAGTCAGATGGTCACTGGTGATGGCTGGGGGAGAGCAGTTCCCAGGTGAGGTGGGAATGCAGACAAGACAGTGAGGGATTACATTGGAGACCATCAGGACAGCAGCTGGAGATCACTGGTTAGGGAGGGAAAGATGACAGCAAAACTTCTTGGAAGCCGGGGACCAGGAAAGCGAGTTGTTTTGTGTTGGTTGTTTTTGTTGTCATCGTTTTTTTGTTTGTTTTTGTTTTGTTTTGTTTTGTTTTAGCGGTACGCGGGCCTCTCACTGTTGTGGCCTCTCCCGTTGAGGAGCACAGGCTCTGGTCGCGCAGGCTCAGCGGCCATGGCTCACGGGCCCAGCTGCTCCGCGGCATGTGGGATCTTCCCGGACCGGGGCACGAACCCATGTCCCCTGCATCGGCAGGCGGACTCTCAACCACTGTGCCAACAGGGAAGCCCTGTTGTCATCGTTTTTAAGAGAAGAGAGGAGATTCTCAGTTCTGGCCAAAGCACCAGGCAGAGCCGTGTAACAAGAGCTAGGCTATATTGAATGTACACTTTAAATTTTCCTAGATGACACTCTCTGTACCTTGCAGGAAAGAGAAGCAGTGCCTGGAAGTGTTATGAATATGAGAATAGTCTTTTCTCTCTCTAACTATGGGAGAGATATTTCCATTTGATGAGCCTCGGTTTCTTCATTTTTAACATGCATGGTTTGGATCAGATGGTCTCTAATGATCATTTAAGCTGTAATATTTTATATCCATCTCTGAAATCTCTAGCTCATTTGAAAAGCCTTAGTTTCACCCTCTTATGAGAATGATTAGACCAAAGCACAATAGTGAAGAAAAGAGACTGGGGGTTTGATTTCATATCAAATTATCTGATTCCTATACAGTCGAAACAAGTAGTTCAGTCACCTAGAAGCACTTTTATGCAAGCAATTCAACAACTGAAAAAAATGGTAACGCCAGAAAGGGTAAGACAATAAATTCTGCCTCTTACCAATGACAGAAGGCAGGTAAACACAATCCACCTGGGCAAGGATCAGAAATTACCATTAAAACTTCAATATTTTTCCTTTCACATCCTTAAAAAAATACCATTAAGAGGAAAATTAAAGGGGGAAAGGAAGGCATGCACTAGAGAATGCACAGTTACCTTCCAGTCAGATCAGGCCAAGGTGCTTTCTGAGAGGTACCCAACTGCGGGTGTGAAATTGTCAAACACCAGGTGTTTGCCACTATGTATTTAGGAGAAACACAAATGGGTATCTGGGCAGAGAGGAAATCCCACTGGGTATCTGGCAGGGTATGATGGCAGATTGAGGAGGGCTCAGAAAAAGGTAGAAGGAGAGATCAGTGAGGTGATGAGAAGGCATTTGCCAAAATGCATCTCCCAAATAGAAAAATGCTAGTCTCAGGCAATAAATAAAGGGAAGGAATTTTACAGGTACACTGGAAACAGAAAGAATCTTCTTAAGTTCTGTGTAACTAAGAATAGAGGTAGCTAGAGCTCAAGAACATAGTTGCTGAATGTTGAGTAATTAATCTGAGAGATAGGATTTCCTGCAATTTCTATTAAATATAATAATGGAAGGAATACTTGGGACAAACAGAGACACACAGAGATCGCTGGTGCTGAACAATAAAGCGGAAGAGAAAACCAAATTTGAGACACATCCTGTAGCCACATCTAGATTGAACTTTCTTCAGTGCTTTGTTGAAAAGAGATTAGAGCTGATAAGAAGGCCCTACTCTGTAACGTTTGATTTTGAAAGATCTGCATTTATGCTTGACTCCACTGTATAGTAATTGCATAGTAAACTGCATATACTTCCATTGTACAGTGCTGAGAGTTCAGACATTTTTATGGACCTTATAAAAACCTTGAGTTTAATTATTCTCCAAGTATGGCGATAGACATAACTATACTTGGTGGAGCTTCCAGTGGACACTTGTCCTTTCTGTTGTTTAGTTTTTGGCTGCCAGCATGCATTCCCCTTCCCAAGGTCAACCAGTTTCCTTTGCTGAGATGAAATACACAATGGAGGGGAGTAATTCCCCAGAATGAATTCAACATATTCTTGGAAAGGTGATGGTGGTGTGCACTTAAAAAAAAGAGCTGATATATGCCTAACACAGTCCACTCGGTTGCCTAAAATCCACCACATCTTTATTCTCATCTTGACAGTTCAAAAAATACCCCAACTGGGCTTCCCTGGTGGCACAGTGGTTGAGAATCTGCCTGCCAATGCAGGGGACACGGGTTCGAGCCCTGGTCTGGGAAGATCCCACATGCCACGGAGCAACTAAGCCCATGCGCCACAGCTACTGAGCCTGTGCATCTGGAGCCTGTGCTCCGCAACAAGAGAGGCCGCGACAGTGAGAGGCCCGCGCACCGCGATGAAGAGTGGCCCCTGCTCGCCGCAACTAGAGAAAGCCCTCGCACAGAAACGAAGACCCAACACAGCCAAAAATAAAAATAAATAAATTAAAAAAAAATACCCCAAACTAACATAAGTTAACTCTCCTGACACATCAAAAGTGAGCAATTCTCTTCTCTCAAAGGAACATAACCCAAAGTTCTGCCAGTTTCTCCATCCATCTCCAAGCCTAGATTATCTGAGTGATGCCCTCTCCTCCTCTTGTTCCATTGTGTTCCATCGTTCTCATCAATAGTCTTCCACCTATGAGCTAAATGGCATGTATGTCGCTATTAAGACTATATCAGTTAGTGGCAGCAGGGAGAGGAAAGAGAAGGAACTCAGGTAAAACATTTAATAGATGCACAGCATCGCAAAGAAGGAAACTGAGTAATAGACTTCTTTTTCTGTCCCTCTGACACACCTTGTTCTTCCTTCCTGAGGGCTGTCATGCATACTGTTTGCCTGGACAAGCAGGAACCAGATTCTCTGGCCCAGGCAGCAGTCTTAGAAGGTGGGGCTGGGCAGAATAGTGAGCAAAAGGCTCTGAGAGTCAGGGCATACTTTAAGGGAATCTGGTGACCTCATATCTGATGAGAGCAGGTGAAGAAGCAAGCAAATCTGGAAGCAGCGAGAAGACATTCTGCTTAAGGGTCAGTCCAGAGAGGAACCTAGGAAATAACCCAGAAATTGAGTTACAGGGACTGAGAGAGGTTTTCTGAACACATTTGCATGTCAAATAGAAAAAGCAGAAGCTTTGGAGGGGTGAGGAGATAAGGAGTGACCAGAGGGGCACAGAGAGTAGGAGAAATTGTGGTAGGTAAGCCAAAAGAGAAGTGGGTAGCATGGTCAGACAAGGAAAATGAATTCATGGGGTTAAGCAAGAGATCAGGAAGGCGGGGGGATAATTAAGCGGCCAGTGAGAAATGGAGACAGTGAGAACAATCACTGCTAAAGAAGCTGGTCTGTGAAGAAAAGGAAGTGGAGCAGAAAGGAAGAAGCCCAAATGTCAAGGGAGGTTTATGGTGTTCTTTGTTTTAAGATGAGAGAGACTGGTACATGCTTAAATGTTTGTGAATCACAGATCGCTCTTCCTTATTGTGTAAGTGAGTAGGTCTTAAATTTTATATATATATATATATATATATATATATATACACACACACACACACACACATATATGTATGTATTCAAAGCAATACATGTACAAAATTTTAAAAAGTCAAATGGCTCAAAGGCTAATAAAATGACTATAATTCCCCTGTCTCAACCTTGATCTCCAAGACTTACTTCCTGGAAACATGCTCAATGCTTTTAGCTGTTCATGTTGATATTTGCCACTGTATTTCTAAGTAATGCTTGTTTGGGACATTTCTACTGACTCCCTACTATGAAAGATGAGGTGGAAGAACTCTTAGAGAAAACCTATGTACCCACACACATATGTTTTTCCCTTATTTTCCCAAAATGGTTATATAACAATTTTTTATTTATATAAATATTCAGTGTTTACTATATAATTATTATTCCTGTTGAGCCACAAAGTACACTATTATTGCTTTTTCTTTCTTGTACAGTTTGTTTTTCATTAAATTTCTTTGTGCTGATCATTAATTCTTCCGCAACCTCTCCAAGAGAATTCTATATTCCTCTTAGTATAGTCAAACACATAAATAAATCAGGTCCGTTTTCATAGCTGTTATTGTTACTGTCAACCTCTGTTCTCCTCCAATCCGCCCCAGTTGCTCTCTCTTTATGCCAAAGGGCTGTCATCCTGGCATTTTCTTTGCCAGAACCCTGTGGATCAATTCCCACAGCCTCTTCCTCTGCCGGAGCCCCTTGTTTCCTAGATTCTATGTCTTTGGCTTTCTTGGTTTACTCTGTCATTTTGGTAGTGCAAGTTCTCCAGTATCTTTCTAAGAACAGATGCATAGGAGGTAAATTTTTGAGATTTCAAATGTCTGGAAGTGGGAGTAATCTGTGCTCATACTTAATTAATAGTTTGTCTTGGAGAATTCTAGGTGGAAAATCATTTTCCACCAGAATTTGGACCTTGTTCCGTTTTCTTCTAGCTCTCACTATTGTAAATGGGAATTCTGATGCCATTCCAATTGTTGATCCTTTATATGTGACATATTTTATCTTTATGGAAGTTTTTATTTTTAATTAATTTATTTTATTTTTGGCTGCGTTGGGTCTTCGTTGCTGCACGCAGGCTTTTCTCTGGTTGCAGTGAGCGGGGGCTACTCTTCGTTGTGGTGTGCAGGCTTCTCATTGCAGTGGCTTCTCTTGTTGGGAGCACGGGCTCTAGGAGCGTGGGCTTCAGTAGTTGTGGCTCATGGGCTCTACAGTGCAGGCTCAGTAGTTGTGGTGCATGGGCTTAGTTGCTCCTTAGCATGTGGGATCTTCCTGGACCAGGGCTTGAACCTGTGTCTCCTGCATTGGCAGGCGGATTCTTAACCACTGCGTCACCAGAGAAGCCCCTATGGAAGTTTTTGACATTATCTTTTTATCCTTAGTATTCTGAAGTTTAATGATAATGTGTCTTGTTTATATTTTCAGTCATTGTGTTCTTTCAGGAATTTTCTACAAACACTTTTTTTAATTTTGGAAAAATATTTCTGTTATTTCTTTGATAATTTTTTTCTCTTCTTTCTTTGTCTCCTATTTCTGAAACATTGGACCTAATGAATTGATCCTCTATTTTCTTATTTTTTCTTTTTAATTTTCCTTTTCTTTTTCACCTTTTTGTTCTACTTTATCTTGAACTTTATCCTCCAAATCTTCTCTGAGTTATTGATTTATATTTTAGAATATAGTATTTTAGAAATAATGATTTCTAAGTTTCAAAAGCTTCTACTTATTCTTCAGATGTTCCATTTTGATGATATCCTGTTGTTTTTTCATGGCTGCAGTAGCTTCTCTTATTTCTCTGATAAGTATACTACATATTTTTATTTTTTTGCCCCCTGCTCCACATGCATCTCTCAAAGTATGTTTTTTCTTTATTGTTTTTTTGTATCTGCCTCTCAAGTTAGTCAATTTTCTCAGTTGTCTCTGGAGATCTGACTTTTGGTACATTTTCATTATTTATTGATTACTGGTTCATACTCATTATTTTTGGGCTTATATTCATATTTAGGTATAAAAACCTAAATACCTAAAAAAGCTGGAGGGATGTCTACTTCTGTAGTGGCAAAGTAGTTCATTGCAGAATAATCATCTATAAAATATAACTAAAAACATATGGCAATATACATAAAATATCTGATGACAGGTATCACAAGGCTACCAAATCATCCAGGACTTGAGGGACCAAGATCTGTGAGAGAAGAGGAAGAGTTTGAGGTGGGTCTTACATTCTTTGGGACTTTTCCCTTCAAAACACTCGCAAATTCTTATGCAGCACAAGCTGAACTTCTTGCTAATGCTGTTTACTCTCTCTTGCCAGTGCATTCCTGATGGCCTAGGTGACTGTTGTATCCTCTGAACCCTCTTGAGGAGAATCCTCAGGAGGGACTTTGGGCCTCATGTAGCATGTCTATTCCAGCAGGCCTACCTTTCTCCAACTTTTATACCTTCCTCTGCCATCTGCCAGAGAAATCCAGGCATTTCAGTTTTCCTCAGTGTGAGGCAAGCATGTACAGGCTTGCCTAACAGTGAGTTTGCTCCAACCCCTGGGATCCTAGCCAGAGTATCTAATCCCATGTTCTAAGGAAGTACCCTCAAATCAATGTATTCTTGCTTAGACACCTTTATATTCTGGGCCCCTTGATCAATTACTCTTAAAACCTAATCCCAGGGGTACACTGCTAGTTCCTCCTAGTACATACTAGCTAATTCTTTCAGCTTCTTAGTGAGTAATCTCTTTCCTCCTTTATCAGACACAGTACATTCCCAGCAAAGTTATGTTGGGATTTAACTCTAGTTATTCACCTGCACTTCTTTGGCTGCTACAGAGGGTCATTTTCTCAACAGAAGAATTCTATAGTCTACTTCCTGAAGACCCACATCTGGTTACCAGTAATCTGTGAGTTGAGGGGAGAAGGGACTGAGAATATCATTATCAGTTTACAGACTTTCACTGAATTTTCTTGCTTTCAAGGTGAATGACTCACTACCTCTTTCCACTGATTGCAGTGTTTCTGAGACTGGAGAGTCTCTGCTTCAAAACACAAACCTTCTCTGTTCCAAAACACAAACCTTCTAATGCTGAGCTAGGGGAGGATGATTAATTGGTTGCAAAGTGGGTGATGAGATTTAGGAGTTTGCTTCTTCTATAACCAATCATGTTTTCAACCATACCTTATAAACCTGCCTTCTGAGGTACCATACATCCTACCTCCTATCCCTCAATATGTGCTGGGGTTTACAGCACAAATCAATCTGCTTCTTGTTAGCATTTCTCTATGTAGACACACAGTTTTCAGCTATTTTTCCTTTGCTAAGTCAATGACCATTTATACCTCCTCTTTCCAGCTTCAAAACTTGGTTAACAATTCTCATCCACTGTAGATTTCTGTCCTGCTTTTCTTTGTCCTATTGGGTCTACACCATTTATGTCCCTTTATTCTTATAGATTTAGGGACGAGAGTGGAGGTAAAGAATATATGAAACCTACTTTCTTTACCTGGAAGCGCTAAGACCAGAGCATGTGTAAATTCTGATGGAAGGCCTCAATCAGTCAAGAATTCAAGAGTTAAGAGATAATCAATGACATGAGAGCCTTCAGGAGGAAGAAGAGAATGGGATCTAGAGATGAAGTGATAAACTTTAGTCCAGAGAAGGGCCAACTCTTCCATGTGACCAGAAGAAAATCGGAAAGAACTGGGTACAGACTGTGATAGCTCTTTGACTATAGAGTTGGGATATGAGGCTGTTCCCCACTGAATGCCCTCCTGTTTGTTTCCTGTTATAAACCTATCTTCTCTCATGCACGCTGCCCACCCACCAGTATCATTCCAGGAGCAATTTAGATTAAGCACATTTCCACTCTATCTAAGACAAATCTCCCTTTTCTATGTGTTTTATACATAATAGAGAAAAGCAATTTTTTAAAATTTACTTTCTTAAAGGCACTGCATCTAAAGCCCCATGTGTACAAAAACATGTAACATTTGGCCCTTGCCTTTAAAGAATTTTAAACTAGTGAGAGAGATGATCTAGAAAGGCAATTTGAACATAATATGGTAAATTTTTATGGTACAGGAATATAGAGAATGCCCTGGAAACATACAGGAGGGCCCCTAAATCAACTTGGAAATCAGGCAAGATCTCTGGAGGAATTGAGGTCTCAGCTAAGTGTCAGATGATGTTAGACCAGCCAGGCACAGATGGGAGGGGCAGACGTTCCAGAAATAGGTGATGGAATAGCTAGTGTAGGGTGGTGAGGAATATCCAGCTGCATGTAGGGAAACTCTAAGGCAGGGGGCAAGTGAGAGGCTGAGGGTGACCTGAGAGGATGCTAGAAAGTGCAAGGGCCAGATCGTGGGGTCTTTTGGTGCTGCTTCAAGGAATTAAAGAAGAGCAACATGGTCTGACTTGGATATTGACACAATCTGATTAGGCCATAAGGACTAAGGAGAGAGCAGGGCAGGCTAGCCATTGGCAGTGAGGGCCTGAACCAGGTGGGTGAGAGCAGGAATTGAGAAGAATTAAGGGCAGTAACCGCAGCCAAAAGGCCAGGCTGGAATTGTTACTCTGCCAATCATTTGTACATGATGTCATTCAGCCTCATTCCTGCAGGGCAGAACCACACTCTGCCCTGTGGTTAATCCTGAGCTCCAGAGAGGACGATCCCGTGAAGTACCTGACGTGCTGCTTGGCGCACGGAACGTGGTTTCATCCCCTTTCCTCACTCTGTGTTTTTAAGTTACCTCCAGTTTTCCCTACTGTCTTGCTTTTGGTAGCTATTTGAGGCCAATTGTCATGATAAGTAAACATGCTCAGTGGACCCTCTTGCTTTAAACTAGTATGCACCCCTGCCCATCCATCCGTTGTGACATTGCTTTTATAGACAGGTGCACGCATGCACGTGCACACACACACACACGCACACCATATCCCTCTCCTCCCTCACTTTTCTACCATAGTCACCATCCCCCATGGCTCCCATCCTCCATTTTCTGGGCCAAGAATCCCAAAGGCTCTTGAGGATATGAGGAAATTCAAGATGTATCAAAGAGTTCATGAAATGTATTTGAGCGCCTAGTCTGTGATACCCAACAAGAACACTCCTTGCCTCTCGGGAGTTTTGGAAGAGGTGAGAGAGTTGGAAGGCTTTTAGTCACACCCTGACCTTCTCAACCATTTGGAGGCAACATCTTCCAGGGCTCCTAACTGATGGCAGTGAGGTAACTAACAGGTGTGAGAATCGTTGTTTTATTTTGCCGATGGAATTAGCATGGCGATTTCATTTCTCATTCTCATGGTGCAGCCCTAGGAAAAACTGACGACAAATTCTCCTTTAACCACTCTGTCTTCGTGTATGTCACCTTCCCTGATGCCTCAGGAGCATGAGCTCCTAAGCCACGTCTGGTGGAAAATTTGCCATCTCTGCTAGATTAGATGCAGATGCAAGGATCCATCTTCCCACAGTGGGACAGGTCTTGTCACAAATAGCTGGGATTTATGGGTGTTCTTCTGCAGCAGAAATCATTTCACCTTTTGAGGTAACCTTTACAGAATCATAAAATCAATCAGTTTTATTTGACATCCAAATCAGAGCTCTGCCCTAAATAAATTGCTAACACTTTATGTAGAGGACAGAACAGAGAATAGGACTGTGTTCAGGGCTAGGCAGAAGGGCACTGAAACAACAGCAGGACGATTTAGAGTTCACAGCTGACCAAGTGTCAGACAGTGCCCTGAGCGCCCTGCGCCTTGGGTTTCTGTCTGTGATGCTGGATACCACCAAAATAAGCTCTCCTCCTTCATCCTGGAACGGACCAATGAAAATGAAATGCCCACAGGTTGATTCTTTTTCCTGTCCTGTTTGTCTTGGTGTCCAAGAAATCTGTGTAGATTTGTCTGGTGGGGAGAAAAGGGGACAATTCTAGATGTATTCTCTGTAGGCAGGATCTATTTGGCATGGTAAATTTTCAAACTGTAAATGATTCATATGGTGAAGAAAGGGTTTTAAGTATACAAATTGCATATGGGTGTAGGAAACAACCTTCCAGAACACCGCAAAGTCAGTGCCGAGTACACTAGGGAGCATCTTTTAAGCCTCTGGTCTAGACGAGGTTTGGGAAGAGTGGCCCCAGTCGTAATTGGGAGGGAGGGCAGGCGGAAGGAGCAGTGTGAAAGGACGACCGTTAGTCCTGTTATTAGACGTTCTCACCTGACCTTTTCACATACACAACTATAAAAGCCAGGAAAGATGGAGAACTTTAAATGCAAAAGACAATTGCAGGGTCATTTTGCATTCATGATGTCATTTAGGGACACAAGCTTTCAAAATACAATAAAACGTTTGGCTTTGGCCAGGTTGAGTTTTCTCAGCAAACTATGAAAGCAGAGAAATCTTGGTTTTGCAAAATTTCCAACCTAATTTATCTCTTCTTGAGGACATTTGAGGAAGCGCACAAACATTGATAGGCAGACATGAAACCATCAGACTCTGTGTGTGTGTGTGTGTGTGTGTGTGTGTGTGTGTGTATTAAGCCTTTACTATTTGTTTTTTCAGAGCAGTTTTAGGTTCACAATAAAATTAAAGGGAAAGTACAGAGACTTCCCATATACTCCCTACGCCTAAACATGTATAGCCTCCCCCATTATCAAGTGCATTTGTTGTAACTGATGAACTTAACACGGACACATCATTATCCCCCAAAGTACATAGTTTACATTAGGGTTCCCTCTTGGTGTTGTGTATTCGACAGGTTTTGACAAATGTATAATGACTGTACCCACCATTATAGTATCATACATGGTAGTTTACTGCCCTAAAAATCCTCTGTGCTCACCTATTTATCCCTCCCCTGTCACCAACCCTTGGCAACTCCTGAACTTTTTACTGTCTTCATAATTTTGCCTTTTCTAGAGTGTCATATTGTTGGAATCATGCAGTATATAGCCTTTTCAGATTGACTACTTTCACTTAGTAATATGCACTTAACTTCCAAGGCCTTTAATGGCTTGACGGCTTGTTTCTCTTTAGCGCTGGATAATACTCCATTGCCTGGATGTACCACAGATCATTTAGCTACTCACCCATTGAAGGATATCATGGCTGCTTGCAGTTTTTGCAATTATGAGTAAAGCTGCTCTACACGTTCACGTGCAGGTTTTTGCGTGGACATAAGTTTTCAACTCCTTCGGGTAAATACCGAGGAGTACAATTGTGGATCTTACGGTAAGAGTATGTTTAGTTTTGTTAAGAAACCACCAAATTATCTGCCAAAGTGTCTGCAGCACTTTGTACTCCCCACCAGCCATGTATGAAAGCTTCTGTCGCTCCACACCATTGCCGGCATCTGCTCACGTCAGTGTTTTGGATTTTGGTCATTCTAATAGGGGAAAAAAAAGAGTTCTTTGTATGTTTTGGATAACAGTCCTTTATCAGATGTGCTTTTGCAGATATTTTCTCCCATTCCGTGGCTTGTCTTCTCATCCTCTTGACAGAGTCTTAAGCAGAACAGTAATTTTTAATTTTATTGAAGTCCAACTTATGAATTCTTTCTTTCATGGATTGTGTTTTTGGTGTTGCAGCTGGAAAGGCATCACCATACTCAAGGTCACCAAGGTTTTCTCCTATGCTACCTTCTAGGAGTTTTATAGGTTTTCATTTTACATTTAGGTGTGTGATACATTCTGTTAATTTTTGTAAGGGGTTTAAAGTCTGTGTCTACATTCATATTTTTTGCATGTGCATGTCTGGTTGCTCCAGCATCATTTGTTGAAAAGACTATCTTTGCCCCATTTTATTGCCTTTTGGTCCTTTGTCAAATATCAGATGGCTGTATTTATGAGGGTCTATTTCTTTTTTTTTCCAGAAAAACAATGTATTTTTATTAATTTACTGCTTGATAGTCATCTATAATACTTTTTTAAAAACATCTTTATTGGAGTATAATTGCTTTACAATCGTGTGTTAGTTTCTGCTTTATAACAAAGTAAATCAGTTATATGTATACATATGTCCCCATATCTCTTCCCTCTTGCATCTCCCTCCCTCCCACCCTCCCTATCCCACCCCTCTAGGTGGTCACAAAGCGCTGAGCTGATCTCCCTGTGCTATGCGGCTGCTTCCCACTAGCTATCTATTTTACGTTTGGTAGTGTATATATTCCATGCCACTCTCTCACTTTGTCCCAGCTTACCCTTCCCCCTCCTCGTATCCTCAAGTCCATTCTCTAGTAGGTCTGCGTCTTTATTCCCATCTTGCGCCTAGGTTCTTCATGACCATTTTTTTGGTTTGTTTTTTAGATTCCATATATATATATGTGTTAGCATACGGCATTTGTTTTTCTCTTTCTGACTTACTTCACTCTGTATGACAGACTCTATGTCCATCCACCTCACTGCAAATAACTCAATTTCGTTTCTTTTTATGGCTGAGTAATATTCCATTGTATATATGTGCCACATCTTCTTTATCCATTCATCTGTTGATGGACACTTACGTTGCTTCCATGTCCTGGATATTGTACATAGAGCTGCAATGAACATTGTGGTACATGACTCTTTTTGAATTATGGTTTTCTCAGGGTGTATGCCCAGGAGTGGGATTGCTGGGTCCTATGGTAGTTCTATTTTTAGTTTTTTAAGGAACCTCCATACTGTTCTCCATAGTGGCTGTATCAGTTTACATTCCCACCAACAGTGCAATAGGGTTCCCTTTTCTCCACACCCTCTCCAGCATTTATTGTTTGTAGATTTTTGATGATGGCCATTCTGACCAGTGTGAGATGATATCTCATTGTATCTCATTGATTATATCTCATATCTCTGTATATCTTCCTTGGAGAAGTGTCTATTTAGGTCTTCTGCCCATTTTTGGATTGGGTTGTTTGTTTTTTTGATATTGAGCTGCATGAGCTGCTTGTAAATTTTGGAGATTAATCCTTTGTCAGTTGCTTCGTTTGCAAATATTGTCTCCCATTCTGAGGGTTGTCTTTTCATCTTGTTTATGGTTTCCTTTGCTGTGCAAAAGCTTTGAAGTTTCATTAGGTCCCATTTGTTTATTTTTGTTTTTATTTCCACTTGGCTAGGAGGTGGGTCAAAAAGGATCTTGCTGTGATTTATGTCATAGAGTGTTCTGCCTATGTTTTCCTCTAAGAGTTTTATAGTGTCTGGCCTTACATTTAGGTCTTTAATCCATTTTGAGTTTACTTTATAATACTTTTTGATTCCAATGTTGTTGGCAGCATAGTTTTTGATCATGTCTTCATATGACAATGATTTTGTCATACTTTCTGCAGAGAAAAGAAAGAGAACCAGTCTATTTTTTAACATAGTTGGTTGGAATTTATTTTCTATTATTTTGGTTGGGATATATAATGCATATGACTTTACAAAGATATATACTTACTATTTGTAATAATGCACAGGTTTTATCCTATACATCTTAAAATTCATAAATTTCTGTTTTGTGCAATTCCCAGGCAAAAAGAAAAGGATGGTATAGTATATTTCTCATTGCCAAAAAAAATACATTATCAAGTATATTTCTGAGAGGAGGGAATTTCTGGGTTTTGTTTTTTTTTCTGCGTTGGGTCTTTGTGTTGTGTGTGGGCTTTCTCTAGTTATGGCGAGCAGGAGCTACTCTTCGTTGCGGTGAGCAGGCTTCTCATTGTGGTGGCTTCTCTTGTTGTGAAGCACGGGCTCTATGCATGTGGGCTTCAGTAGTTGTGGCATGTGGGCTCAGCAGTTGTGGCTCCCGGGCTCTAGAGTGCAGGCTCACTAGTTGTGGTGCGTGGGCTTAGTTGCTCTGCGGCATGTGGGATCTTCCCGGACCAGGGCTTGAACCCATGTCCCCTGCATTGGCAGGTGGATTCTTAACCACTGTGCCATCAGTGAAGCCCAGAATTTCTGTTTAAAGTAGATATTAATGAGAATCTTTTACTAGAAATTGTATATATGTAATTACTGGTAGAATCGTCCTCAAACAAGCTTCCAGCTCTTCTCAAACCTTGTTTCTCTTCCATTATCCACATATTTCAAGTGCTGGATGCCGTTGGACATGCCGATATCACAATATTACCTCTGGCCTCGTGATGATAATGATAGACTGTCACAGTGAGTGGTAAGGACATACATAGAAGCCATTTTTACACTAGAACAGCTAGCAATAATAGCCCTACATCAACTGAGTTTGAATTGTATAAATTTTTCTCACTAAACCCAAACTAAATGTATCACCAACTCAATTTCCCCTTTGGATCACAAAATTCCCAAGGCCGCTTTATTTTATTTTTATTAGGTAAATATTATTTTAAAAAAGATTTTATTGGAGTATAGTTGATTTACAATGTTGTATTAATTTCAAGTGTACAGCAAAGTGAATCCGTTATACATACACATATATCCACTCTTATTCAGATTCCTTTCCCACATACGCCATCACAGAGTATTGAGTAGAATTCCCTGTGTTATACAGTAGGTCCTTATTGGTTATCTGTTTTATATATAATAGTGTGTATATGTCAATCCCAATCTCCCAATTTATCCCCCTCCTTCCCCCTTGGTAACTATAAGTTTGTTTTCTACATCTGTAACTCTATTTCTGTCTTGTAGGTAAGCTATGAGGGTCTGTTTCTGAGCTCTCTGTTCTGCTCCATTAATCTATTTGTCTACTCTTTCACCAGTTCCACCCTGTCCTGATACTGTAGATTTACAGTAAGTCTTGAAGCTGGGTAGCGTCAGTCTTCTGACTTTGTGCTTCTCCTTCAATATTGTTTTGGTTACTCTGAGTCTTTTGCCTTTCCATATGAACTTTAGAATCAGTTGTCAATACCCACAAAATAACTTGCTGGGATTTTGATTGGGATTGCATTGAATCTATAGACAAAATTGAGAAACATTGACAATATTGAGTCTTCCTATCCACGAACATGGAATATCTCTCAGTTTATTCAGTTCTTTGATTTTGCTCATCAGAGTTTCATACTTTTCCTCATATAGATTTTATACATATTTTGCTAGGTTTACATCTAAGTATTTCATTTGGGGGGATGCTAATGTAAATAGTACTGTGTTTTTAATTTCAAATTTCACTTGATTTTTGCTGCTCTATAGGAAAGGGATGAGCTTTAACTTTGTATCTTGCAACCCTGCTATAACTGTTTATTAGTTCCAGGAGTTTTTTATTTATGCTTTTGGATATTCCACATAGACAACCACGTCATCCATGAACAGAGCCAGTTTTATATTTTTCTTCCCAATTGGCTTATGTTTTATTTCCTTTTCTTCTCTTGTTGCAGTAGCTAGAACTTCTAGTATGATGTTGAAAAGGAGTGGTGAAAGGGGACATCCTTGCCTTGTACCTTATCTAAGTGGGAAATCTTCCAGTCTTTCACCATCAAGCATGATAATAGCTGTAGGATTTTTGGAGATATTCTGTATGAAGTTGAGGAAGTTCCCCTCTGTTCTTAGTTGACTGAGAGTTTTTATCATGGAAACCATCATTTTCTGAAGCCCTTTTTGCTCACTACTGAACCTCTAGCGTCCAGCAGAGTGTGTGACACCTTACTGCATTCTATCAATAGTTGACCCTTGAACAATGCGGGGGTTGGGGTGCTGACCCCCTCCCAGCATAGCTGAAAATCTGCATATAACTTTACAGTTGGCTCTCTGTACACCTGGTTCCGTATCCACTGCTTCAACTAACTGCGGATGATGTAGTACTGTAGCGCTATTTATTGAAAAACATCTGTGTGTGAGTGGACCCGCAGAGTTCAAAATCTGTGTTATTCAAGTGTCAACTGTATTTTGTTTATAATGAATTAGGGGATAGGATAGAAAGGAAATGAAACCACCTTAGATAATTACCCTCTCTGTTTCATTTGACAACATAGTGTCTCATAATAACTACAAGAACACGGTTGTCAAGTAAGAGTTATCTGAAATTATGGAGCATTCAACAATCTGACCTGGATACATTTACGACAAGTCGTTGGTTGCTGAAATGACCATTTACAGGGAGGCTGCATGGAGGGCAGCTTGAGAAGAATCCAGAAAGAAGAAGTCATGTGGCTGAAGGGAGCGCAGATAAACTTTGCCTTCTCAGAATGCAGCTTACATCTAAGCTCCAGCACTTTCTGTGTTTGGTGATTTAGGGCAAATCCTTTCACCTGTCCGAGGTTCAGTAAGCTCCTCTGTGACATGGTAAGAATGGAAAAAGCTCCCCAAGAGGCTGCTGGGAAATCAAATGAGACAGTGCAAGAGACGGAACTTTGCAAATTGCTTAAGTGCCATGGAAATGTTATTTAGTTTATTGTTTCTATAAAGTATGACCTGGTGGTCCTTGAGAAAACACTGTACCACATACTGTTCTAAGTAATAAACACTGTACCACATACTGTTCTAAGTAAATGTTGATAGAAAATTGGGGCTCTGAGCTGCATGTGTTGGCATGATATTTGTAGCCCTGAATTCGGTTTATTCCATTCCTAAAATGCTTATGATGTGCCTACGATGCGCCAGTCACTGTTTAAGCACAGGGGATGCATCAGAAAATAAAACACAAAATTCCAGACCTCATGGAGCTTACTTTCTGCAGAGGCAGAGGAAAACGAACAAAGTTAAAAATCATATAGAATCTTAGAAAATGGCAAGTTCAATGGGGGAAAAAGAAAATAGGAAAGGGAGGTAGGGATGGGGAATGCAATATTTATATAACGCTTCTCGTCTCTTTCGTTTACGTAATATCTGTTCTTTCTTTGTTGTTCTTCATTCGTTGACAATTCTGGAAAGCCACAGGGGAAATAAAAGTTAATTGGGGGCTTCCCTGGTGGCGCAGTGGTTGAGAGTCCGCTTGCCGATGCGGGGGACGCGGGTTCGTGCCCCGGTCCGGGAAGATCCCACATGCCGTGGAGCGGCTGGGCCCGTGAGCCATGGCCGCTGCGCCTGTGCGTCCAGAGCCTGTGATCCGCAACGGAAGAGGCCACAACAGGGAGAGGCCCGCGTATCGCAAAAAAAAAAAAAAAAAAAAAAAAAAGTTAATTGGGGGATTATTTGTGTTTGATGAGTTTTGAAGCTGCTCTTTTTAAACTTCTGGACCACAGTTTTTTTTATTATTATTATTATTTAAAGTATACACCAACAAAAAATTTGGGCCGTCTTTTTCCCCTTGACACAATGTATGCTAATGTGGCAAGAAATTAGTCAATTTAAAATTTGACAAATATATAGGTTAAGGGACGAAGAAGACATACACTTTTGGGGACATGATAGAAGGCATTCATTCCTCAGACCTCATGTTCTATTTTCAAAATGATCTCTACATGTAGGAACACAAGGAACTCTAGAAGTATAGGAAAAATGTTGCTCCCAAGGTCATGTTTATGATCCATGTAGAATGAAGACCTTTAGTTGAATACCCAGCTTTATGATTAAGTATAAAATTTGTCTATAACTTGTCTAAATATATTAAATAAGCTGATTTATAAAAATATAAAATATAATAAGGGAGTCTAATTTGAAAACAGTGAAGTACAGCCTCATAAATAAATAAAAAGAGTTCATTCTCTACAGGTTTTTGTTTTGGTTTGAGTTTTTTTTCTTTTTTTTTCCCTCTTTTTGGTGTTTGTTTGTCTGTTTTCGTTTTAATGCTTTATTCCCTTTACTTTGTAAGTTTTCCTATAAGAATTTCTACTTTCTGGTTCTCATTTCTAAGATCCACCTTTAAAAAAAAAAAAGCAACTCACTAACTGGTCTTCCCATGTTTGGAGCATGTAGGTGAATGCTACAATTGAGAGGCAAATCTGAGAGCAATTCAACTGGCTTATCGCTTTCAACACGCTCCTACGCCCATGTGTACTCCCCTACACGTGTTCTGTTTGATTTGTTTTGTTATTTTGGTTATTGACCTCAATTCCTGGGATTTCAAACTGAATGATTCTTTGTTGTTTTATTCCATTAATCATTATTCTTAATACAGGGAGGTAGCCCCCCCCAATATTTTAATACTCATTTATTCATTGGTTCAACAAATGTTATTGGGCATTTGCTTTGTGTTGTGTAGCATTCAAGGCATTTCTCTTATCTAAACTTTGTAATGGGAACGGAGTCCAATGGGTAGATCTGGGTAGAAGAAGACCCTTAGGTTGTTGAGGTCCCCCCACCCTTGCTGCTGCAGAGTCAGAATTACCCAGAAGAGGAAAGAATTGAGGCACATGCATGTCCTAAGCCTTATCTACCTGCATCATTCACACCTGAAATTAAGATGGAGAGGAAAGGCATCCACTACTGTAAGAATATGAACACATTAAAAGACCCTCTGAAAGGCTTTTCTGAATTCGTATGATTCACGTGCTGCCGATAGCTTATTTAATTTGGGAGGAAACATCCTAAACAATACATCTCCTAAGTTAAAAGAAAAAATCATGCCTGCCCCTGTCTTTAACCAACATGGAGTACCATTTTCACACTCTAAAGATATTCATGTCTTAACGCTGTGTCTTCTCCAATCCCCTTAGATCTTTAACAAACTGTTACTTTGTGTTTACCTGGCAACTATCCACTAGGATTAGAAAGGGTTTCTACTTACTTGTCTTAAAACATTGATAAACAGTAGCCCTAGAGGGGGCAAAGCACATTTTTAAGGATGGAGGAATTCTACCCCAAATAATAAGTTACAGCTCCCAGGTTTGGGAACAGACTTCAAGGCTCTTGATACCCAAAGGTGGACTCCAAATGTCGTGGACAGTGTGAATTATATGAAGAGAAAATACAAAATTAGACAGGGTGGTATATTTTTAAAAGCATAAATGTATTACTAGGTGTTCAAGTTCAAGATTCTGATAAGATCATCCCTCCTGGGGCAGTGTCTTGGTGCTGGTGAGTTGCTGGTACTCAGATGACTGTCTTTTCTGTGTCCCTACTAGCGAGGATTTGTCACCCTTTACTTCCTGTGGTTTGTATCATCAAAACATTTTTTAAATTTTTTCTAGAAATAAATCTATATTACAATGTTGAATATGCTTTTCAAAACTACTCATGCCCCCAAACCTTCCAACTGAAGTTCTGATTTACTCTCCTTTCTTCTGAATAATTAATTCAGAACCAAAGGACTCACAAAAGACATTAGAAAAATGATGTCAGGAATATTTTTTTTTTTTTTTGAGGAAAAAGTAGCTCATCTTGGGTCAGTGCTTTAGATAATAGAGTTTAACTGTGTCACAGATAGAGAAGAAATGTAATAGCAAAGCCCCAATTAAATTAAAGTGACATTTCCCCTTTTAGGGGATTATTATAAAAAACGTTCATTTCTCCTCATTTCCCTCAGGCTATATTTTTGCATAGGCCCTTAGCGTTTGTTTTGGAAGTAGAGTTTATTTTCTTTTTCTAAGTCTGGTAACATAATGAGAATGATTCTCCCCCTGGAGGCCTGCGCTAGACCTTTGTTTGTGGCCCAGGAGACACAGTCATTGGTGGTATCGTATCAGGTGAAAAATCAGAACTGGAGTTGCCTGGAACTAAGACGCATTCTTCCCCTTGGCATTATTTAGAAACAGAGAAAATTAATCACCTGTTTCTAATTGTAAAAATTTGTCTAAATTTGGCTCTCTCTAAAAGAAGAAGACTATAAAAATTGATGCAATCCTTTCAAAGTCCCTGCCCTTCAGCCAGGGACCGCACTTTATAATTTACAAATGTAAATATCTGGTATCTGGACAGGACCTCCATTCGTCCTCTCATCCCAGCCCACAGAGGTTACAGCCTGACGGCTAAAAGGGAGGGTGGAGGCAGCTCAGGAAAGCTGTAGGCTGGCACTTGCCCTGTATGGTGCTCTTTCTGCTTGGTGCCTTGTTCCTCCTCAAACCTGTAAGGACAGGGGCTTCCCTGGTGGCGCGGTGGTTAAGAATCCTCCTGCCAGTGCAGGAGACACAGGTTCGAGCCCTGGTCCAGGAAGATCATACATGCCGCGGAGCAGCTAAGCCCGTGCACCACAACTACTGAACCTGAGCTCTAGAGCTCGCGAGTCATGACTACTGAGCCCGCGAGCCACAACTACTGAAGCCCCCGCGCCTAGAGCCTGTGCTCCACAACAAGAGAAGCCACTGCAATGAGAAGCCCGCACACGGCAACGAAGAGTAGCCCCCGCTCGCCACAACTAGAGAAAGCCTGCGCGCAGCAACGAAGACCCAACACAGCCCAAAATAAAATAAATTTTAAAAAAAACCTGTAAAGACAGAGCTCGTTCTTTGCTGTGGTTCATTGTCATCGGGTGGTTGTTTGTGGTGGTGGTCTACAAACCTAATTATTCTGCAGCGGACGGTGCGCTCAGGCTGGCAAAGGAAATGATCTTGTGTTGTCACTTCCTCTTCCCCTGAACATCTAAATCTCCCACCTAGGAAGCCCGAACTTCTCAAGACCTGCGGTCTTTGCCATCTTTCCCCAAATGCCCTGACTTTCCAATCTCCCCGTCCAGACTAAAGTCTTCTCTGGTCACCCACATCTTGGCTAGGTATGGAGAATAAACCTGTTTTATGTTAGACCTTAAAAATAATAAAAATATAACTTTGCACAGGATTACACTCTTGTGAGCAATATGGAAAGATGAGTAAATTCACTCCACCCAGTCTGAGCCGGTGGGGAGAGGCTGGGCTGCAGCACAATTTCCTATTCCTTCCTTAATGACTGTCCTGTCTTCCTCCTGAGGATGGTGAAAGAACAGTGCGTAGTACCAGATACCCAGCTATGGGAGGGTTTTAGGACCTGCCCTTCCCAGTTTCACAATTTCCCTAAGCCACATGCAGCAGGAACTTCGGTTGTAAGACAAAGAAACCTACGCATACGAATGCACACGTATCAAAAGTAACAGGTGTTAAGTGGAAAATACACTCATTTCTCCACACAGGAGCATTCTCTATGCAAGAATTCACATATATGAGCCACTGCTTATGTACAGAACATTTCCACTTACCCAAGGTTGGAGCCCAGTAAGCATTGTTTCTTGTTCTCCCACCATACTTTTCATTCTTAGAGGTGGCTTCATGTAGATCTCAACTGGATGTACTCCTCAGACCCTGTGTCCCTGTGTTAAAATACAGAGCTTTTATCTTTTAAAATATCACTCAGTATATTTTAAAAAAATGGATCCCAAACAATGCAAATATATCTACCAATTCCAAATAATTTTCACAGCTTGGGGCAACTGAAGACATGGCAAGCACTTGCTTGTTAACTGCTATTAAGTTCCCAGTTCTATCAGGCATGTTAATATTCCGTCAGTGTAATGATAGAATCCACGGTCATCTCAAATAGGCTATTCTGTTATAAACACATATTTTAGATATTTCCAAGGTGATTCTTAAGCTTACTTGTTCATTCATAAAAATGTTACGGCTACAATCTTAATTATAATGAAAACTCATAATTATTTATGCAAGTTTTGCCTGAAACTTTTAGAATGCAGGATGTTACTAGAGAAGCTGAACGTTCCAACATCCTCTGGGAATTTCTGACCTTAAGTCCAACACTGGCATGGAACCCACCCAGAGACTACCTTCACCCTCTATGGTGAGGTCCAGCTTAGCTGCAAAAGGAGTCAAGATGATGAGTATAACGAACAAGCCATGAGAACAGAGCCAAATATGAAAATGTCTCTAGAGCGGGGTGGGCAAGAGAAGATGCTGGGTTCTTAACAACCAAAGAGTATGAAGTCCAACTGGGTTAATTTTCCTTTCGACGCCCAATGCCACTGGAATGAATCTGCATCGGCTTCAGTGAAAGACATCCTAACCAGTGCTTTTCAAATTTTACTGTGTATATGATTCAGCTGGGGATTGTGTTAAAAAGAAGATGGAGGGCTTGAGATTCCTTATTTCTAAAATCTTCCAGGTGATGTTGTCTATAGACCACAATTTGATCATGAAGGACTAACCAGCATTTTCCCACAAACCACAGAAAATCACACCTTCAATCTCAGACAAAACTTAGCATGGCATTCTCCAACTCCACTGAAAAATTAAGTGTGAATTGCTTCTTTTCACTTTTGCCTAAACAGTGGTGTCAGAAAAAAATAGGTTTTAAAGAAGTAAACAATTGTTGAGTGAAATGAAATAAGTCCCTCTTCAGCAAGCCGTAAAGCCGATCTCTGGCTACGTCCATGATAATAAGAGCAAGGTTGGAGACCTGAGATTCCTGATTCTCATTCCACAGTGTTTATCCTTGAGAATGAAAAGTCAGTGCCGATAACTATGGTTAGCTTGGCTCTAATGAAGCAGAGGGACAGCCACCCAGGCTGCAGAGGGAGGGTGAGCCCTGCAGGCAGTGGATGTTGGCCAACCAGGGCTGCACAGCTTACCAGTACCCATCTGATGCATGCCCTGAGAACAAGTGGGGAAGCACTTCCATGGTCAGAGAATAAATGGGGGCTTTATTATTACCTCAGAAATTACATTCCATAAATAAAATGGTCCAAATGCTGCCTTGAGTTACTCCCCTACAAAGCCGAGAGAGCTTAGTGCGGAGATCCAAAAGAGAATTGATGGAACCAATATTTTTAATTTTCAAAAGGTGCCTTTATAGTTGGCCATAGACCTTTTAAGCATATTTATAGGCTCACCTGCCTAATTTTGTCTGTCTCTCTGTGTGTTTTAGGTACGTGACAATCAAGCAACTGAAGTTAGTGCTGCCTCATTTTCCACACAGTTTTCAAAGACCTATTGAGTGCAAACTAAATGCAGTTAGACAGAAACAAAGACATGACTGCCCTTTACTTCTAGTAAGTGGAAGCCGTCCAGTTGTAGTGGACCCACATTTATTCTTACATTGAAGCAATGATTCCTTTCAATGAAAACAATCTGAGATTTATTAGGGGGTTTCTTTTTGCCTTTGGCAGCAAACATAGAAGCAGCTAGCTCAGCAAGGTGAGCTAAATGCAATTTGGAATTTCCTTACAACTCAGCTTAAATCACACAATCCGATTGAGAGACAAGTTTAATTCCAGAAGGCTCTTTCACCCCAGAGTTAATGTTATAGAAATTTGTTCCCAAACAGCTATACTGGCTTTTAAACATAAGAAAATAACTTCCTTTCCAGCAAATATAATGTCTTTGGATTTAGACAAGGGTGAGAATGAGAGGAACAGAGCTTGATTTTAGACAGAAAACTTATTACACTAATATGTATAAAGCACATAACTAATAACCTGCTGTATAAAAAAATAAATTAAATAAAATTCAAAAATTCAAAAAAAAAAAAAAGAGAAAAGTTATTTAAAACCTGGATCTAAAAATACGTATATTAGCCATTGCTAAAGAGAACAACTTGGAATGAGAGCATGGAAAATGTGTTTCCAAGTCAAATAAAAATAGCTGAGACACATCCTGAAGTCCATGGGTGTAATTAGTCCCATGATTCCCTGAAATCTAAACCAAGGAAACAAGGAACTCTAAAAATGAGCCCTTTAAAAAGTATGGCCCCTGGGAGTCTAGGCTCATCTCAAATTTGTACTTATGGAAGCTGAAAGGGCTGGAATATTCATGTCCTGACTGTAAGAGAAGCCATAGAATCAGATCTACCCCAAGGATTTCTTTTTTGGAATCAATGCAACCTATTTACACAGTCTGCAATGTATGGTCCCTCTACTCTTAGAATCACCTTTGTAATGAGCCAAGGTGAATTTCAGACGAATCAGCTTATTCATCCTTCCTTCCTTCCTTCCTTCCTTCCTTCTTTCCTTCTTTCCTTCCTTCCTTCCTTCCACCATTTATTCATTCAAGAAACAGTTATGCGGTACCAATCATGTGGCAAGTACTGTGCTAAGCCTTAGGGATAAAAGCAGAATAAGACACCCTTCTATTCTGCCTTCCCTGTTACTTTTGCACTGCTGATGCTAATCCAAATGCTTAAAAACTCAACGGGCTGAAAAATAGGGTTAAAATCCTCTTGTGAAAACGTATCTAATTTTCTTATGAGAATGAGAAGGTCCGTCCATCTCCAGTCTTTTTTTTTTTTTTTCTTTTATGACTGTGGGTCCAGGAGGAGGAAATTCTGCCTGTTTCACTAATCAAGTTTCTCCAGCTCCGAGGCATATTAGGCACAAATATTGAATGAATGAAAGAAGGAAGGAATGCCTTTGCTTCCTGAGCACACTGTATAGTCCGGCACAGAGTATTTGTCCTCCAGAAATATTTACTATGTGAAACTGAATTCACAGAGTCAACATCCAGCGAGTGAAGCGGACCTAGCAATTAATCATTAGAGTTTGGTTAAGTCTCTTCTGCATAGAAGTATGTCAAGGGGTAGTCATAGCATACGGGAGAAATTTATAGGTACGATTTACCTGAAATCTAGCATATTGGCAAGTTTTCCAGGCATTAGGAAACTTCATGGTAAGGTGGACATGGTCAAGTCATTGGCCACTTTGTTGTCAGTCCTTTGTGAAAGGACACCAGACCTCTGGGGTTGGGTGTAATACTTCATGGTTTGCTTCTGCCAGGAGTATACACTATCCTTTGTCCTGATCATTCAGAGAATATTCAGGTAGTCATAGATAGTTCTATTAAAGGTTTTATTTTCTCTGAATATAATCATTTTCTTTCTTGCTTTATATTTACTGTTTAATCAAAATTATCTGTGCTCATGGGATTAAAATAAAAGTTTTTTCTACAAGGCTCTTTCCACCTGCCTTTTTTTCCAGCAGCCTCTTTTCCCCTGCCTCCCAACTACTTTAACTTTTAACTACTTCTACTTGATTATTTCTTTTGATTATACTTATATTTATCTAAATAACGTGCTCATACTGTTTCTGTTACTTTTCCTTGGTTCTCTGCAGAAGACTAGAATTTAGGTTTTTCAGCCCCCCATCCTCAGAGTGCGCGTGCGCGCACGCGCGCGCACACACACACACACACACACACACACACACACACACACATTCCCCTCCCAATATTCTTCTTATGCAATTAGATTGCAATGTTGATTTGGATATGTATATTGTCTTTTTTGTTACTGTAAGGTTGGAGAACACTATTCACATCTAGGTTCTGATAAACTATTACATTTCCTTTCTTTTATTCGTTTTTATGTCTGCAGAGTTAGTAACTGTTCTGATTGATTGGGGGGATTGCTTAATTTTCTAGGTACCTATTACTAATTAATCCCCAGACTCTTTACCATAAATGTAAATCTCCTCTTAGCCACACACATTTGGTAAGTCATCGGTTCTTCTTTTTTGAGACATCCCTCCAGAGCCTTCTGACTTCCTGCTCCAATTCACAGTTAATGTTCTCTTTATTTACTGTTGAGATGTCTTCCTGGGATCTCTCTTCACCATCATCTTGGCTATTTCCTTGGCTACTCTTTGTGTCTGATGATTTGTTTCCTGGATCCAATGCCTTTTTATTGACATACTCCTTTGTTTTAGAAGATTCTCTCTTCCAGTAGCTTCCTGAGAAAAGGTACAAGGGAGGAAACTTTTTGGACCTTGAATGTCTGACAGTGTCTTTATTTTCTCCTCTCAGTGGATGGTGGGCTGGGTACAGAATACTAGATTGGAAATCATGCCCCTCAAAATTTTGAAGGCTTGTGTTGATCGTTTATCTCTACTTTCCCGTACGGTATTGAGAAGTTCAACGCTATTCTGAATCTTGATCATTTGTTTTTACTTTCTGAAAGCTTTATGAAAATGTTTCTTTGCATCTAACGTTCTGAAATTTCGTGATGATGTGCACGCACTTGGGCCTTTTCTATTCATTTTGCTCACACTTGGTAATCCCTCTAATGTGGAAACTCACATACTTACATTCTGGCAATTTTATTTGTAACCTTTCTTAGATTATCTTCTCCTCTCTGTTTTCACTTTCTTTCTTTATGAAACGCTTGTCATTTTGTTCTGAGCCTCTTGGATTGATTATCTATTTTAAAATATTTTTCTCTCATTGTTCACTTATTTGTGTTTTCTCCTTTCTAGAGGAGAAAACTTTATCTTTCAACTCCTCTGTTGAGATTTTCCTACCATACTTGAAAAAAATTTTAAGATTCTTTTCTTAAATGTTCCAGAATGTTTCTTTATAAAGGCTTCCTTTTCTTGTTTCATGAATGTAATAATCCACCTCAATCTTTTGGAAGTGTTCTTCTTTCTACATTGGCTTTTTTTCTTCCAAATTCCTTTTTTACTCTTTCTTTTTTTTTTTTTTTTTCACTTCTGACTTTCAAGTTGGCATATTTCCTATTGCAACTGTTCATCTTTCACTCTCTGCTCACATATGAGTGGGTTGGTAAAGTGCCAATCATAGCTCTTTGCAGGGAGGGCTTGCTGTCAGGTGAAACTCATTATAGAGCAATCTTGTTGGTCATCTTATGAGGGCACTGATGGCCGTAAGAATTTCCAGGTCCCTCTTATCTCTTACCAACTAGTCAGATTCTCCAAGGGAAAAAAATTACAATATACTATCTATAATGTAGTATCCTGACTGTCTGAATATAGGCATCAAATAGTGAAGGGGATGCAGGTAGAGGTTATTTCATAACTCTGTGTGTAAAATTCCACTTATTTCCCCTATTTTGAGCATTCTTATTGGTCCTGTAGCCGGCTTGCCCCAATTGACAAAAAGCTGATTATATGCCTCTCTTCCCAGTTCCACAATCAGAGACGTTATGTTGTTAGCTTGAAATTAGCTTTGGGGGGAGTATTTCTGCCTCCGAAGTTGGCAAGGACTACAAGTCGTCTCCCCCTCTATGCCCCCGAACCCTGAGTGATTGTTAACATAACCAGTGCGCTCTATGCAGCACACTAAGCCTGCCCCCAGCTGTGTCTGGTCTTTCCCCATGCCAGAACTCCTCCGGTTCACCCCTTTAAAAATACACTTTAAGTCTCCTGCCAGGGTTGGGGGAAGGAAACGTGTTCATGAGGTTGTGCAGAGTAGGAGAGAGAGCGGGAATCCAGCATCTAACTGCCTCTCAGAATTTCAAACCACTCACCTGTTTTCCACCCTCTCTTCACCCACTCTTTGAAAAGCACCCGGCACCCCCAGGCCTGAGTTTCTGAAGCACAATCAGGTTACTTCTCGTCTTTACGTGCTGCTGGCTGAGGTTTCGGCTTTCTGGGATCGGCCCAGTCAGTGGCCATTCATCCATCCGTTTTCCAGCGTGCAAAATTAGGTTTTTGTTTTCTCCTCTTTGTTTAGGGTTTAGACCGTTCTTTATTTTTCTCTTTTAACCTTTTATAGTCCATTCAGTGGTTTGAGGGAGGAGCACAGTAAACGCAAACTCAATCTGCCTTTTTTTATTTCAAAGTCAAACTGAAGAGTTTATGGTGTTTTAGGGGCAGGCCAAGAGTCAGAGTTGTCCTGAAACACTCCTCCTACCCTGGGCCCACCCAGAAGTACCTCTCAGGGCCATGGGCAGCCCCACAGCCAAGGTGGCCTTCCTTGAGCTCCAGTGAATAATAGGCGGGTCAGAGTTGTTTGGGGCAGAGCAGAACTGCATTAAGTGAGGATGCAGTCACCATGTGTTTGTTAAGTACTGGCTTGATGCTATTCAGGGCTTTGCCAACCGTTACAAACTTGGTAACTCTGACTTTCTGAAAACTCCCTCTGACTGGTCTTTGTAAAACACATACATATTTTCTCTTGGAAAAGTTTCCAAGTACCAGGGCAACCTGAAGAGATCCTGTGGATTTGAGCCATTACCTGTCGGTCTACAAATTGGTTAGGATTTATCTGGCAATTGAGACATAACTAATCTCGCTCCTGTTTCGTGCAGCCTGCAGGTTCACACCATTCGTCTTGTTAAATTCAGCTTTTCAGCTCCAAGAGGTAAGGAGGCATCTCAACACGAATAACTCCGGAGAACAAATGGCACTTCTGGGCAGATTACTTAACAAAAACGTGTCCTGGATAAAGCCTCGCTGATTCCTTTCATTCGGTTCCCGGTGGACCTAGTAGTGGCGAGCGTTGGATGGCTGATGATCGTGGGTTGAAAAACTTTTCCACTTTTGGTTACAAGATTGGCAACAATTTCTGAGACAAACACTGCTGTGACAGCAGGCAACCATGTAGCGCCAAAGTACAATGGGAACCATGCTCCAAAGTGTTGGCCCAGACTCCTGGGAGACCTTGTGTCTGGTGACTGGTGTGCAATGTGGTGGGAGCGCCTCAGGCCAGCTATTTCCATGCACTTCCTGATTTCACATCTGAGAGAACAACTTCCCCTCTGAGACGAGAGGGAAAGGGATCCATCCCCTCAAGGTTTATCTTTCAGGGACTTCCCCGGTGGTCCAGTGGTTAAGACTTCACACCCCCAATGCAGGGGGCCTGGGTTCAACCCCTGCTAAGGGACCTAGATCCTGCAATGCCACAACAAAAGATCCCACGTGCTGCAACTAAGACCTGGTACAGCCAAATAAATAAATATCTTAAAAGAAGATTTACCTTTCAAGTGTGGGAACAGAGTTGCCAAATGATTTGCATACGCATGTGGAGTTAGAAATATGTGGATTCTAACCTCTGCTCCACCAGTCTCTAGCCGTTTGTATTGGGGCAACTGTCCTTTTCTAAACTTCATCTTCTGGAAACTGAAGTGATAATTAGAACTACCTGGGGAAGTTACTGGGAGGGGTAGGTGCAAAGCCGTGGGCTGCAGGCTGGCTCATGAGCTCCCTAAGTGTTTGCTGCTGTGGGGCTGTTCCTGTGGATGGCATGTTTGCCCCCAGCAGCTGAGAGTCCTTCAAGGCGGCTGCTTTTTTTTTTTTTTATGCGGTACGCGGGCCTCTCACTGCTGTGGCCTCTCCCGTTGCGGAGCACAGGCTCCGGACGCGCAGGCTCAGCGGCCATGGCTCACGGGCCCAGCCGCTCCACGGCATGTGGGATCTTCCCGGACCGGGTCACGAACCCGTGTCCCCTGCATCGGCAGGCGGACTCTCAACCACTGCGCCACCAGGGAAGCCCGAGGCGGCTGCTTTTGAAGGTATGGATCAAGGGGCAGGTTCTGGTCAGGAGCCAGGCTGCTCCCGGAGAAAGCAGAGAATGACTGAGTTGAAACTGAGGAAGACACAGAGTTGACATTAAATATTTACTGAGCGTCCAGAGCGTACCCCAAAGCAGACAGATTTATCTCCAGGAACGTCTCACTTAAGACAAGGCATTAAACATCCATCTGAAGCCTGAATACGTCCTCATTTAAGCGCTAATGAGAAGGTACCATAGGAAGCAGAAGATTACACTCTCTCCCGCCTGCCAGGGCTGCATCTTGCCCCATTCCTTTCTCTGCCCTCTGTTTTACACCCACACAGTTCAGAGGCCCCGCCCTGCATCTCCAGCATAAGGCAGCTCAGCCAGTGTGTCTTGGCTTGAGCACAGACAGGTTTCGTCAACTCCCTACACACAGCAAACACATTTTGTGGAAAGTTCCCAAGTCGCAAGCTGGGTTTGAATCCTTGCTCCTCTCTAGGCATTTTTCATTTGTTTTGAATCGTGAAACGTCCTCTGGGTGTGCACAAGTGTGTGTACAAGTGTGTGTGTGCACACGAGTGCATGTGTATTTCTACTAAGAACGGACCTAATTAGTTCGCTTTTCCCTTTAATAATAGTGATTATCACTACAGGAAATCACTTTGGGTTTCAGCACATCCTGTGGAAGACACTCACTAACTCTGAGCATATCAGGTATAAGGCATATACATTAGCATAAAAATCTTGAAATTTTCCATGGAAGACAGTAGGTAATAAAGTAATATTGATCTATATCTTATATGATGCTGCCTCTTTGTAGGATCATAGATTTTTGTTTTGAAAATAGACTTTATTTTAGAGCTATTTTCAGTTCACAGCAATACTGAACCAAAGATGCAGAGATCTTCCATAGACCCCCTGCCTCCCCCATTATCAACATCCCCACCAGAGTGGACATTTGTTACAACTGATGAGCCTACCCCGACACATCATCATCACCCAAAGTCCATAGTTCATCTTAGGGCTCACTCTTGCTGTTTGTTGTACAGTCTATACGTTTTGATAGATGTATAATGACTTGTGTCCAGGGTTTATTTTAATAGTCCTTTGGGCTTTACCAGATTGAAAGAATAGGACATGAATACAGAGATTTTCCTTCCCAGGTTCTACAGACAGAATTGTCTCAGCTAAGAACATTTTCTAACGATAGAGCAAGGCTCCAACTTAAAAAATTTGTTGTTCTCTTCACAGAATTCTCAAATGAACATTGTCAATAAATGAAGTGTTTCCAGGGACAGAGCCTGCATGGTTATTCTTCTCCCTGTCACTAAGGTGGCCCAGCATCTCTGCTTCTCCACCATTTCTCCTCAGCCATGCCGACTCCTATTCTGTCCAAGGTCAAGCTCACACAGCGGCAGTTTAGGCTGACTGGAACCTTGACCCACGCCTGACCCGCGGTCATTTCTCTCCCTTTCCTAGTTCCCTCCTGTAGCTGCCCAGAGCCAGGGTGTCTTCAGTGTCCCCTTCCCCTCCCCCCTGCTCCCCGCACGGTGCAGCTTTGTGTCACTGCCTCTGAATTCTGCCGTCTGCCCAGGCACCTCCTTCCTCACTCACTCTCATGAGTCTACAGAGATGTCTTCAAACTACGATTCCTTCTTGTTTCTCATCAAAACCGTGCCCTGGACATCAGAGGAAACAATCTCTGCCATCCTTCCTTGGGTACCCAAATGGATGCTGATTTTAATGCTGCTTCTTTTCTCTCTGGATCTTGAGGGCAGACAAAGCTCTAGTTTTCATTGGCTCTGTGATATTTTTATGGAACCATGCAGCTCCTGAGCTATAACCGGCGTGAGAAATGGCCTATTTCATCTGCAAGCTAAAACATCAGGTACGTATGAGCCTTTCTTTATTTAGTTAGTGGGGGAAAAAAATCATTCTAGATTGTCCATGTGGGACCATTCCTAGCTGCTGGTGGGCTATTGCTTTCTACTCAGCCAAAGTTACAGTACTGGACGGGGAGGCGTGGTTATGGAGACAGAGCTGGGGACAACTGCCAACATGAACATGTATTATATAAACACAGCTCAAATTGCTTTCATACAGTCTGAATTTAGAAATCTCACCAATCCACAGGTGAGAAATATTCCTGCAAGGATCAAAGTCTGGAATAATAAAAAGTGAGTGGACAGTGCCGTGAGTACTAGGAGTACATGAGGCATTTCTCATGCTTCCAGCAACTTGCCTACTTTGCAAGCAACCCAAGAAGCAGGAGAGCCAACCATAGTAGTTCATGTAACTTTTCAAATTTCCAGATGTTGTTCTTGTCTCTGCTGCTGTTTGGACAACTGCCATTGTGTTCCGTTTCCAATAGAATCTAGTGTCCAACACTCTCCTCCAGATACTGCTGCTTTCTACCTCCTTTTCACCAAATTATCCAAACCAAGTAGGGGTCTGCTGTGGTGCACAGAACAGCAGGAGTCCCCCTCAGTCCTGCTGCAGACCCAAGAGTGACCTTTCCACTGAGAGATGGTCAGTGTGTCTTTCCTATCCAAACCAGAAGTGGCCTTGAAGGCCTCATTTTGGTCTCATGCACGTCATCCCCAGAAGTTAATAACCCCTCTGATTGTTGGGGGACCGGCCAAGGTGCCCTGGGAACAAGATATATCCTAGGCATCCCTGGCAACTATTCCTGGCTTTGGGTAGGATGGGAGATTAGCCGTGCATGCTGATGAAAATGCTAGAAGACGACTTGGGGTTCTGAACAGGGAAAAGGCTTTCCGTAAGGTCAGAGTTTCACTCCCTAAACATAAAGGGTACTCCCTCTACAGGACCCTCCCTCTAGGTCTTTCATTACCCACTGGCCATTCTTAAGTCCCCCCCCCCCCGACCCCGATTAAATGAGATCTCTAGCCAACAGCACTCTTCCATTAAGAAGTCATATTTTTAAACTGCAAACCTCATTTCATTCTCAATGAAGTGTTAATTTTATACAGGATATTGGGTGGAATACGAGAAGTGTGTGACATTTTGTCCATGATAGACTGGATCTGTTGTTAGAAAACTTTTCTTTTGAAATGAGAACACCTTCTTCAAATAAAATCTTAGGTAGAAGCCAGCTATACACATCAGATAAAAGTGCACCTGCGGGCTTCCCCGGTGGCGCAGTGGTTGAGAGTCCGCCTGCCGATGCAGGGGACGTGGGTTCGTGCCCCGCTCCGGGAAGATCCCACGTGCCGCGGAGCGGCTGGGCCCGTGAGCCATGGCCGCTGAGCCTGCGCGTCCGGAGCCTGTGCTCCATGGCGGGAGAGGCCACAACAGTGAGAGGCCCGCGTATCGCAAAAAAAAAAGAAAAAAAGAGAGAGGAGTGTCGTGGTTTTAAATGCATAATCTCTGGTGTAACACAATGATAGTCCTGTAGGCAGAAGAGAAGGCTGTGTCAGGACCCTATAGCGGCGGGGCCCTAGTTCAGGTTCCTCCTTCACTGAAAGATGCAGTCCTGGGGGACACTGGTCTTTCCCAGCAGTTGGTGCTAAAGTCATGCTGCTTAGAGCTCACTTGGAGCACACTCTCCCTTTCCCCATTCTGCATGACTCCATATTAATATCACCTCAGCAAACTCTCTTCCTCCATAGCCATCATTTAGCAGCCCCCCAAATAAGTCAGAGTAAAACCACTATACTTTACAAATATATAGCAAAGAATCAAAGCAAAAATACAGGGGGGAGGGTTTACTTAGTATCAATTGTAGTAAGCATGAATCCTAGGAAACAGCTACATTGTAAAATTACAAGGAAATCTCTAGGGTAAGGCCACATCTCAGCTATCCATAAAACATTACCTGGGAGGTGGAGAAAGGCAAGTACGCTTTATTTGGGTATAAATGTTATGCATTTATACTGCTTAGTCAGCTAGCTCTGGGGACCAGAAAACCAGAAGCCAATATGCCTACTATCGCCAACCTGCTGAAGAGTCGTGTGTAGTTTTGCATCTTAGACTTCCTTCCTGGGTAGCATAGGGCCATTGAGGAATTTGTGAGGTGGAAGGAAGGTCCTTCAACAAATTCTATTGTGTTACCTTCAGGCTGTGACTCCAATCAGCTGAAGTCTGTGTGGTATGATGAGACACACATTGGTCTAACATTGGGAGTGTTTATGTGTAAATGGCTGCTTCTCTGAGGTGATAAAGGACACACCTTAGGAAAGGTTCTCAAGTGTCTCCCTCAATGTTTACTATGTACAACTAGAGGATTATTCCTTTGAGAACAAAGGGTTTTATTGTTTGTTTTGTTTTGTTTTTTTAGTTTTCAGAAGAACCAATAAAAAAACAACATACCTGGGAGGAAAAACACTAATTTTTAAGCCATTGTTGACTAACAGTATATTGCAAAGCTAATTGGCAGCATGAATCTGGACCAGGTAGCTACCTGGGAATTGGGACATGAAGAGTCCTTGGTCCTGAGCGGAGGTGGTTGGTGCTTCTTGGGAAACCAGAAGGACCAAAGACAAGACTGACCACCTTCTGAGTTTTCCTGAGGAACAGCTCTGATTTTTCTCAAGGCAAACTAGAAAATTTTCTATGATACAGAAACAAAGCTAAGTTTTCCAAAGCTGTGTGTTAGTCCTATTCCTTGGGCCACTAGATATATCCCAGATTTCCCTTTAGGGTAAGTCAATTCTCCAGGGATCGTACCTTCAAATTGTTGGTTTTCAGATGGAGGACGGGAAGCTGATGTGGGGTTAGGCTGGGAGGAGAAGCTCAGAGGGAAGCTACGGGCAGGCACGACCCACGCTGAGCGAGCCATTGGCTATTTCAAGCCCATGGGGTGTGTGGGGAGGTGTGTCTGGCTTGGTCACCTCTAGGTCCTGAGAAACTGAGACCTGAGAACAGTTGAGTTTTCATAGCAGTTCCAAACACTTTCAAAGACGTAACCGCGGTGGGAATTGTTTTTAAAGGGCTAGAGACAAAGCCCTTGCATTCAGCATTTGATGATTCTATAGACAGTTAAAAATCAGAGGTGAATATATTATTTCGATAAGACAAGCCAAGTTCCTTTCTTGGTAGGAAATCAAGGACTACTAATTAATGAATTAAAAAATGCACAATTATTAATACCTTACCTTTACTAAACTTTTCTATCAAATCAACCACTTGCTACTGTTTTGTTTACAATTAATAATAAATAGTAAAGTAATAATATGCATTAGTTCTCATTAAATGAGAAGGATAACATCCCTTGGGCTTTTATGTCTCTTGTTCTGCTTCCTCTTTTCCCCTTTGTCAATGTTCCATCTAGAATTGTTACTTAATTTTTTCTTTGTTTTGTAATTAACTTCTTTGGCTCAGTTCCTTAGGTGAAAAACACTGACCGGCAGTGCCTTATTTTAGGGAACCGGATATTCTGAGATATAAAAGCCCCACAAAAAGGTGACCAAGCGCTGGCTGCCTCTGTTGGAGTGGAGGCCCCCTGGTTCCTCAGTCACAGCTCCTCAGCCTCTGCACAACGCTGCTTTCCATCTGCCTCCAGGACAAACAAACAGCCCCAGGTGATGTAGTAGCTAAGGACTCCAGTTTTGCACCGGAGTGCCTCATGTCATGGGGAACCTGAGTCATTCTGTACTTAGCGTAATCATCGCTTTCCCTGTGCTCCATCCCCACCCCCATCAAAGCTTTGAGGACTTTGAAGTACATTAAATGATCTATAGAATGTAAGGGAGGAGTGACACTGTGTGTGTAAATTGCAGTGGGCACAGAAGCTTCAAACGAATTGTAAGCATAATGTATTTACATTTTAAGGCAGGAGAAAAAACTACAAGAATACATGTGTTACTTTTAAGTGAAGGATATCAGCATAGAAGGTAATTGAAAGAATTCTAATATGTATGATTGCCTCTAAATAAACACTATTTCCTCAAAGGAATGGACACA
This sequence comes from Pseudorca crassidens, assembly GCF_039906515.1. NCBI lineage: Eukaryota > Metazoa > Chordata > Mammalia > Artiodactyla > Delphinidae > Pseudorca > Pseudorca crassidens. The sequence continues at coordinate 13,839,039 of NC_090313.1, forward strand.
GTTGGGTTTGAGGGCATTTTCCTACTCACATGAAGATGGTTTGCATTTCAGATTTTTGAAAATCCCTGAACATACATCATGTCATCAGACCCATTCTATTAAATGCCATCTTAGGAGCAAGCTCATGAGAGTTGCAGCTGGAAATTGAATCTAAATGTCAGATGTAGGACAGGTATAAAGGACAATTTTGATCATCACTTGGGGTCAAAATGATTACCTTTGGGTTCTTTTCCTATAATAGTCCTTTTTCAGAGAGATTATGGTTTATCGGTTTGCTCTAAATAAAGCATATTATTTTTCATAAGAGAAAAAAACTGAGTTTTTATGATCTAAAGATGGTAACGTGTAGCCAGTATATGAGAAGTAAATATATTCTCTTTATCAGAGACAAGGCAAAAGCCTTTCCAGACATTATTTTTATAAGAATCCGCCAGAGAAAAAGAATGAGATGGACACAGGGAATATTTCTCAGAAGCCAAACCCAAAAGAAAAATCTTAAGAGAGATAAACATTATGTCATGTTTCTGAAACTTCCTGATCATCCTTAAAGTAGACCATCTGTCCTTGATGACAGAACTCACTGGATGAGACCTTGAGGAATGTAACTCATTATAAAATTTCTGAAACAATGAACTTGTTTCCCTGTATTCCAACTTTGTAGCAAATCTGTTACCCAGATGTAAATTTAGAAGCATCAGAGCTCTTGGCCCCCTGAAGGAAGAATTTCAATTGAGGAAAGGCATTATAGACTCTAACGAAAGAAGAATCCTCAAAACCTAAATTACCCCAAACAAACCAGGGCTGGACATAAATGAAGTGGATGAAGAATTCGGCCATAGGGGAAGGTGAGCTGCTCTTACCACTGGGAGGAAAATACTGTGACAGCAAACAGAAATGAAACTCACCCATTGACCCAAATGCTAGGCAGATGGTGTGGCTTTGACAAGCGATTCACCTTTTGCAATCATCTTCCTAAGTGTCACTTAGTACATGAACAATTTCAAATCTGACATTCACCAAAGGTGTACGTGTATGCGTTTGTGTGTGAATCTGTAGGTTTATGACCAACTCTCTACAAAGAGGCAGATGGTACCAGTAAAAAAAAAAAAAAAAAAGTTGTCAAACAGAGACCCGCAGTATAAATCATGATAAAATCCTTAAGCAGAGCAAAACCAGGATGAGTTGTAAAAATGCAACAAGAAAAGCTTCAGAAAGGACAAGCAAAACTGCGGAAGGCATCAGGAAGGGGCACCAACTTGGAAAAAGTGAGCAGGAAAAGTGCTAAACAGCAGATTTCTCTTCTACCATAAGAAGAGCAAGAGAATGGGTCCAGTCTCCATGTAAGAAAATTGATGAATGTAACACCTCTTGTGAAGACAGGAGAGGTAAGAGGGGAAGAGGACGAGATGCCAGAGGGCAGAACAGGAGACAGCATCCTCCCTCCGAGCTGTAGAGACTGCTACTCCTTGCTCTGAAGGGGCTGACCGTGGGCATTGTCCCATGTCTGCCCGGTGGAGGGCCATGCAGCCCTCTGGCTGTGGGTGTCCTCAGGGACTCAGACAAGGTTCCCTGTATGTGCTTCGTAAGCTGGACCACACCACACAAGAAGGCTCTTTCCGCTCTACTCCAATAGCCGCCTGAGGGCACTTGAGCACAGTGGTTTGGGACTCAGAAAGACTCACCAAAATGAATCTGACATATTCACAAAATGCCTGCCTAGTAGCCATTGGACATGCGGCAATTATCCCATAAATAGGTCTTATAACTCACTACGTTGCTTTTACACTGCCAAACCAAGGTGGTAATTTTCCATTTCATTAGATTTATCATAGTCACAATAGTATAGTGAAGCCATACACCCACCACCAAGACTGAACAATTATTAACATTCTGCCACGTGTACTTTATTATTTTTTGATGTCCTATTTAAAGTAAACTTCAGACATGGTGACATGTTACTCCTGAAGACGTCCGCAGCATCTCTAAAAACTAAAGCCGTTTTCCTATATAATCACCATCCCTTTGCTACACCTACCAAAATTAACAATAATACCTGCATGTTATGCAGTCCTTGGTCCTTATTCAAATTTCCCTCATTGTCTCCCAAATATGTTTTATGACTCATTTATTCAAAGCCGCACCCAATCAAGGTCCACAAATTGTGTTTGGTTTTTCCATTTCTTTTTTTTTTTTTTTTTGCGGTACAAGGACCTCTCACTGTTGTGGCCTCTCCCGTTGTGGAGCACAGGCTCCGGACGCGCAGGCTCAGCGGCCATGGCTCACGGGCCCAGCCGCTCCGCGGCATGTGGGATCCTCCCAGACCGGGGCACGAACCCACGTCCCCTGCATCGGCAGGCGGACTCTCAACCACTGCGCCACCAGGGAAGCCCAGTCGTCCCATTTGTTAATTCTCTTTGAATCTTGCAGCGCTCCACCACACCTCCTGCCCGTACATTTTTATTTCCATGTTATTGACCAGCAGGGGTAACTGGCAGGGGTCCCACGGAACGCTCCGCCCTCTGGATTTGTCTCGTTACTCACTCCTTGAGTCATTTACCCTGGTTTCTAACCCCTCTGTCTCCTGTAAGCTGGAAGTTAGATAAAACCCAGTTCAAACAGTTTTGGCAGAAATGACTTCACTGATGATGCTGCCTGCTTCAGAGCATAGTGCAGCAGGATCCACGTGTTGTCCCACTTTTTGTGACGTGAAGATGGCTCATAGGTTAAGGTATGGTAATCTGAGCTCTGGCAAAAGCCCACTCTTTAACGGCCAAACCTGCTGGATGAATTGCCCCCAGCAGGCTTTTCTGTGCTTGCACCACACCTAAGCCTGGGCCGAAGTCTCCCTCAGCAAGTCCTTTCCAAGCTCACTGTCCTTCCCTTTCTTGGACCTGACCCATTGGGCTAGACCCTGAGACTTATTCTGTTTCCCGTGCTTGCCGTGTGATGGGCAAGAATAAGTGACAGATGCGAGCATTCATAGATTAAAGCACCTCATCTGCCAAGACAGTTATATTTAAGAATAAACTAACCGGGCTTCCCTGGTGGCGCAGTGGTTGAGAGTCCGCCTGCCGACGCAGGGGACGCGGGTTCGTGCCCCGGTCTGGGAGGATCCCACATGCCGCGGAGCGGCTGGGTCCGTGAGCCATGGCCACTGAGCCTGTGCGTCCGGAGCCTGTGCTCCGCAGCGGGAGAGGCCTCAACAGTGAGAGGCCTGCGTACAGCAAAAAAAAAAAAAAAGAATAAACTAACTAATATCAGCTAATCTTTGGTTGGATGGGAGGAGGGAGAACAGGAAGGCAGGAAAGAGAACACAAAGGAGTGGAGATTTTATGGGAAGTGAAGAGATGAAGAGACAAAATAAAAATAGGAATTGGGGGGAGACTTCTTCTTTAAACTCGTAGAGTGATATAGCCTGGTACCTGAGCATTTAGACCTAAATCAGGAGACTGGGATTCACACTCCAGCTCTCCTACTGTCTGGCTCTGTGCTCTTGGGTACCTAATTTAACATCACTGGGCCCTGTTTCCTCATCAATAACTACCGGTAATAAGGGCACTTCCCTGGCAGGGTTTCTGGGCAAATCAATGTGTACCAAGCACACAGTACCGGCCACACAGTAAGAGGTGATCAGTGTGTAGAGGTAGCTACTGTTACTAAATCCTGTAATGAGTTTAGGAACCGTTTGCTTGTCCTTTATTTTTCCATTGAACTCTCACAGGAGAAGGCTGAGGGAAAGCCATCAGAAGCTGTAGTTGTATGAGAGTCAGGAACATTGGTTGAAAATCCCTCAAGCCCAACCTGACCCAAGGATGGGTTAGGGATGGGGCTAGAGAGCAGCTAACGTGGAAACTGTCTTTCCCCGCAGTGCCACAGGGCTGGGGTCTTCTCAGATGCAGAAGTTCTTCCTACTCTTCTCCACCACCTGGCCACAGAGTTGAAGAGATTTAAGGGACCAGAAGCTCATTCTGCACCTCCAAGTTCCTTAGGGGACATGATCTGAATTCAGCAGGTGGAAGGGCGATATGGTTTAATGGGTAGTTTATGGTGCAAACTGACATCAACCGACCTAGGAATCAGACAAGATAGGGGCAGGAAAACAGAACATCACCAAATGCCAGGGAGACGCATCAGTGCACCCAGCGTGGGGTGCTCAGTGGATCAGGGACGAGGCAGAAAGCTTTCCCATCCTCCGAAGCGTGCGCTTTCTCATCTGCAACCACTGGCTCAGTGGGCGCCTCTCAGAGAAGAAATCTCGTGCTCCTTTGGGACTTTCCTAATGCGGGGTTTCATTACAATAATCAAGGCAGTCTGCATTCCGTAAAAGGGAAAAGCGGTGAATTCTTCCACTTGCAGATTTACCCTGACAGGAATTAATGTGGAAGTTTCCCATTTTATTGAGCCACCCAAGAAAGGGAGCGGAGAAAGCCTGAATTCCTCTGAAAGCTCACGTGCAAGCAAAACAACCCAGATAAACACACCTCAGCTTGAAGGTCAATTCCCCCAAGTTCCATTTTTAACTTTTAGTGCAGAGACACCTTGTCAGGACCCTGATCCCCTTCGGTTGGGGCAGGTGCTATAGGGTTTAGGCGTCAGCTCCCAGAGGAAGGAGTCGCTCGCTCAGCCCACACTTACTGGGCGCTGACTCCACTGCAACTTTTGTGCCCATCCTACACAAGGGACTTCAGGAGCTCTGCAAGGCAGCGGCATCGTGAGATATTGCCCCAGGCTCCCCAACAAGTGGGGAGAAGGACGAGCTCAGAGGAGAGAGAGGGGGATGCTACAAGTGAGGAACTCACTCGTCCCCGCCTTCCCCTCCCCACCTACAGCAGAAGAGAAAGGACCCATCTGTCATCTCACTAGCAACTCATCACACCAGTGCCACCAGGGGTCGCGTGGAGCAATGGACAGCATCCCACAGCTGGGAGCCCTGTGCTGCTCTCCTCATGAATGCAAGAGGGTGTGCACTGTGCACTGAAAAGGCTATTCCCACTGAAATCATTGTCAGGGAATGCTTGTCAAGTTTTAAAAACAATTACTATCTATTCTTGTCTCTTTTAGGGTTTGGGTCATGTTCTAGAGCCTCCTGGAAGCCTTAAGAGGTCCTACAGGGCATAAGCGTAGGCTCATTTGGCTTTCTGTCATCTCTCCGTCACCTAAGCATAGTACTGGGCTCATGGAAGGTGCTCAAACATTTCTTGCTGGATTGAACAGAAATAGTCATTAAAGAGCAGTTAAAGACTCTATAATACCTTTTGTTCATTGACTACTTATTGTGTGCCAGCACGTATATGTACATTCATTTCATCACACGTTACGTCACTGACTTCTCTCAATAACCATGAGAAGAAACGAGTATCGCAGAGGTTTCATACGGGTAGAGGGTGGTGGAGCTGACATTTAAATACAGGCCCAGCTAGCCCCAAAGCTCAAATTTTAAACACGATGAAAAGAGACGGAAAGGAGGAGGGAGAAAGAAAGAAAGAAAAATGAGGAAAATGTCACTCTTGCCTTCAAGAGATTTATAATCTTACTAGAGGGATGAGGTACATTCCCATGGAATAATTAAATAACAGTGCAACACAGAACACAATAAATTGCCTAAAATAGGCCCTTAGGGTCAGTTAGCAAACGCCAGGAGGGGTCAGAGTTGGTGTTGATTGACACTTGTGGGACGGCTGCTGCAGCAGTGGGATTTGAGGTGGGATTTGGAAGATGGCCAGGCTCTCAGCAGTTGGTGGGATAGGGATGAGAAAGAGGCAGTAAGGCTTCCCTGGTGGCGCAGTGGTTGAGAGTCCGCCTGCCGATGCAGGGGACACGGGTTCGTGCCCCGGTCCGGGAAGATCCCACATGCCGCAGAGCGGCTGGGCCCGTGAACCATGGCCGCTGAGCCTGCGCGTCCGGAGCCTGTGCTCCGCAACGGGAGAGGCCACAACAGTGAGGGGCCCACGTACCACAAAAAAAAAAAAAAAAAGAGAGGCAGTAGAACCACACTAGCAGATAGATGGCAGCTGGCCTCGCTCGGGTGTGATGTGCCCTGCGCGAGGAGTAGCAGTAGGAAATTACAGTAGACAAGGGAAGAGGTGGTGAGTGGAGGGGCTGCAAAGCTTGGTAGATCTTAAAGGGTAAGACGAGGCATTTCTGAGGCAGCTAAAGCAAGCAAGTAGCGTGGTGAGACCAGTGTCTCAAGAAGGCTTGTCCAGAGGTGCTGGGCAGACTTCACTCCAGACAGGGGTCTGGAGATGAAGAAAGCACCTTCCATTGTTTCAGTCCCCAGAAGGACTGAGGGAAAATACAGTGTCTTCCTTCTTTTAGCCATTCCCAGTGGTTGTGGACAGCTCCATGGAGAAGGCCCAGGCGTGTGCCGGGGCTGGGACCAGAGTTAGAGATGGGTAAATATTTGCTTTGTCTCAGCTGGAGAAGATGGGTTTTTAACAAAGAGGCCGCATGACTCATGTCACAGAGTGTACCGACAATTCAGGAAAAAGCCACTTCAGACAACGCCAAAAGGCAGGCAGTATCTCTGGATGTGCTCTCAGGAAGGACCCCCGCTGTCTCACACACATACACACAGAGATACACAGACCTACCTGCGCACACACACATATTTTCTCCTCCCAACAGCACGACCCTGTCCTTTGGTGCCACTAGGGGCCTGATAGAGTGTCTTGAGGACACCTGGGGTCTGGTTGCCACAGTCACCCCAGAGCCCTTGCAGGTCCATCAGTGCGATGTGTTGAACTGTGGCTAGAGGAGGCTGATGGCCAACCAGGCGGTGCTCTACGACGCTCTCACCGTGAACCCCGCCACGGTTTCCGCAGAGAGAATTCCGAGATGGCCCCATGATCTCGGAGCCCCGGTATCACGCCCTATGTAATCCCCTCCCCTCAGGTGTGAGTGGGACCTGGTCGTGCTTGTAATCAATGGAATACGGCAAAGTAATGGGACGTCGCTTCTGTAATTATGTCCCATAACTGTATATACACGACTTGCTCACAGACAAGCAGAGACTCTCTCTGGCTGGCTTTGCAGAGTGAGAAGCTGTGCTGTGAAGGACCTGTGAGGGGCCAGATGGTATCAACCCTGATGGCCCCCAGCTGACAGCCAGTGAGAAAATGGACGCTTCAGTGCGCTAACAGTGAGGAGATAAATTCTGCCAGCAACTTGCGTGAGCCTGCAAGCAAATTCTGCCCTCTTAGAGCCTCCCTATGAGAACACAGCCTGGCTGACACCTTAACTGTAGCCTTCTGAGACCCGCAGAGGACTCAGCCACGCCGTGCCAGGACCTCTGACTTACAGAATTCGTGAGCTGATAGATATGCATTGTTTTAGGCCATTACGTTTGTGGTAATTCGTTATGCAGCGAAGGACAGCTAATCCAGCCTTCGTTTTCCTATCTCCCGAGAGAGCCATGGTGATACATGGGGAGCCAGAGACTCTTCTAAAACAAGCTGGAAGGAAGGAACATGGTACAGAGTTAAACAGCAGGGTGGCGTTAACAGGCTGTGTAATCTTGTCAAGTCATTTTCATTCTCTGGGGCCCAGTTCTCTCCTCTTTCATTTGATAAGATCAGCTGAGAGAGTCTTGGGAGAGACGTTTTCTCCCAACTTTAATAGATTCTGATTTACAGGATTGATGAATGAACGTGTTTCATGTTTGTTGAGCATCTGTCGATGTGGTGTGCTAAATATTGTTACGAGTCATCTCATTTAAATTTCACAAAAGAATCACGCTCGGGTTATTATTACAATTGCTTGCAAAGGCAAGTAAACTGAGGCTCAGAGAAGTTTAATAATTTGCACAAGACTACATGGCTTGAATGTGGTAGAGCAGAGAACCAGACTTATGATCTTTTCACTGCATTATGCTGGAACAGAGCCCAAGAGAAAGTCTACTCAACTGTTTAACTGGAAGCAGTCAGGGAAAGAGAAGAGCAGAGAAGCCTTAGGAAGGGACTTGGAGTTGTATTACAATCAAGTAAGGGGCCATGCAAGTGGTAATTCAGTCTGACAGCTAAGACTGAATAGATTCCAAGTGATGGCCTTGAAAAAGTTAAATCATCAGGAAAGTTCATCAGAGATCATTTTAGAGTGGAGAGAAGGGAGAAATTAGGAATTTAGGGGGATATCTTCCAACATACACTAAACACTGATGGCTCTAAATTGCTTTTTGTGGCCCCGACATCTCCCTTTGACTCCAGACTTATCTCTGCAACCCTTCTGGTTGTCTCAATTTCCAACTCAACATGCCTCAAAACCACAGTCATCCTTGTGCCCAGTGTCACCTTCATTCTGGGTCCACAACTGTGGTTCAATGATTTACAATTTACCCACATGGCTTTCTTCCCCAGCAGCTCCCTTTGTCTATTCCTTACTTCTGGGTGGTCCCCTAGACCTATGGATTTCACCTCCTAAGGGTCTTGAATCGTTGTTCCCCTCATTGCCCTAACTCAAATTTCCATCACTTCTCTGCTGGGCTATTTCAATAGCCTCCTAACTTAGCTCCCTGTGCTCCTGGGCACCCCTCTACCCTTCCCCTGCATAGGTCCATCTTCCACATTACTTTCAAGGTGAACTTTCAAAAATGCAAGTCACTGCCATATTTAAAGTCTCTCCAGCACTAATTGGATGCATTTCGACTCCTTGCTGTGGCACCCAAGACACTTATTTCTGGCTTCTGCCTCCGTCTTCCACCTCATCTCCTACCATTCCTCCTCTGTGCACTGAACCCTAGTCTTACCATATCTATAGTTTACCCCCTGTCTGGGTCAATCCCTGCAATGTCCTTCTATGTTTTGTCTACCTACTCAACATTTGAAGGCTCAACTCAAGTGTCTCATCCTCTAGGCAGCCTTTCTGTGGCTTCTCCAGGGCAGCCATGTGGCCCAACTCCGCGTATTACCTACAGGGTACCCAAGGGCTGCCATTCACAGAGAAAATCTTGCACGTGATCCTCCTGGAAATGCACAGCAGAGCAGCCACGTGCTGCCCTAAGGGAACTCGATCGCCCTCCCAGTAGGAGTAGGTCCGATACCCTATTTGTCTCCTCCTCCAGACATTAAGGTAAGCTCTTAAAACGTAAGGGCCGTGTCTTACTCATCTTTGAACTCCTAACGCCCAATACAATGTCCCACACATTGCAAGCTTTCTGTACATCTTTGCTGGATGACTGGACAGTTGGATAAAGTCTTTCAATGTCAGCATGTAAAAGGACAAGAACTTAAACTAGACATTCAAATTCAGAATTCAAAAGAAGGAACAGGTTTCTTGGGCCGGCTTAGGTTGAGCCCTCCTGGCTCTACCCACCAAAAAGAACAATGCCAGCCAATTGACTGGAATGCCATCACTGACTATATTGGTGCAGAAAAATATAGCCAGTTCTTTCCAACTGTTTTTGATATGCACACAAGCTAATTTTGCTCTTGATGAAAAGTTTCAGTGGGCCTGATTCCAGCCACATGGAATGGATTTTTTTTTTTTTTTTTTTTGTCAACTTAGGAGAAAATTGGCCATTTTGGCACAGTTTAAAATGTGTCTGTGGAAGGTAAATTGGTGTCTCAGTAGCTTTCTGGGGAAATGTAGGTAAATATTTAGTAGTAGCTAAAATATCCAAATCTAGGACTGTAGGAAAACTTCATTTTATTTACACATTAAGAAATGAGGGTTCCCATCCCACTCTGTTTCCTCTAGCTGAACAGCCGGGTGCATGGTTTTAGACTGCAGTGGAGTCTGAGCCTCTCCAGGGATTTTAACTCAGCCACATAACCAGCAGCACAGACAGCAACATATTGGGAAATTGATGATAGTGTTTAGCCTTTCCCAGTTATTTATGGGCCACTTTGGGGTGTGTGTGTGTGTTCATTCCAACGCCTCAGAGCTGTTCTGGTCTAGAAATTCTACTACCACGTGCTCTGGTTCAAAGTAGACCTACTGTCTGGGTAGAACTTCATAACTGAACAGGATATACAGCTTCTCCTTCATTTCAGAACCCAAGACAAAGCTTCTCCGATGTCTCAGTTGTCAGACTCAGAAAAAAGAAACAGAATTCACAGTATAGCTCCAGTCTGGATCGTTAGGAATTAAAAGACAATTAAGACATGGCCTTTATTCTCAAGGAGCTTACCGTAACTATTGGCAAACTGTTTTCCCCACTTTATTCTGACATATTAGGACAAATCTCCAGGATGTGGATTTGGAATCTTCAAGGATAGCCTGGGTTCCAGCCTCCCAGGTCAGTGTGTATCTGAGAAGCATACAGTAGGCTGAGAATTTCTGGAGTTGAGGATTTGCAGGTCAGGAGAATCTCCATTAAAGGAAATCTCTTTTAAGGAAAATATTACATTACACACTGGGTATGCCCCTTGCCCAGGGATTCACAGGTCAGGATTAACTCTCAGAAATCCCCAAGCCCCTTTATATCTCTTTGTAAAGGCTGACAGTGCCAATACAACCACAGCTGACAGATCGTACTGACGTGGTCATTTAAGCTAAAGTAGCTGGGTCTTTGGGGGAGAGGTCAAAATAATTATGCTATTAAATACAAGCTAAAGTAATTGACAGATATGGTCAGTGACTTCGGGTACGTGGTAGAGAATACTGTGTGCTGAAATAAAACACTGTTCAAACTTCTGACTGCGTCAAGCATCACTGCTGGTTGGACAAACGAAACCTGGTTGATGTTATTACCTGAGATAAAGTTGACAGTTTGGGAGCCTGTGAGCTGTGGTGTTATTGAATGCAGGGAGAACCAAGGTGGATGTAAAGGTAATCCTCCAAAGAGACACCATAATTTCCCAGTGAAGCACGGATGCCTGTACGTTCTACAGGCATAGTGGCAAACACTGACTGGGTCACCTGCAGACAGCACCACACTGGGAAATTCTACTAACCATTGGCCCCCGTTGCCTAAACACATATTTGAAAAGGGCTGAGCTCACAAGCTATTGTATGTTGCATAGTCATCAGAAAGATCCTGATATATTGGAAAGTATTTAGGACTGGAAGATGGAAAGAGTAGGATTTTAACTTGGTTCTGGCGTTAATTACCTGGGAGAATTTGGGGTGAGTTATTTCAGTTCTCTGGGTCTCATGTTTTCTCATCCCGGAGTAGAAGTCTTGTACCATGACTTCCAAGATGCCTCTCAGCTTTCAATTTCATTATTAGCTGATTTTCTTTACCCTGCATTCTGTATTCATTATCCCTTATGTCAATATAGACAAGCCCAAAGGCTGAATCTTACTGCTCCAGGCCAGCAAAAAGCAGTATAGGAAGGATAAGAGGTTACCGATATATAAGGTAAGACCTTGAGGGTAAAGACCATGCCTTAATCATCTTTTTGCTGAATGCCCAGCACAGTGCCCCATACATTCTAGAAGTCTGAAAAAGTTAGCTTGTGGAAGGACGATTCCCAGTTAGAACTGTGGCTGGGAATCGGTTGCATAGGCCAGGATGACATTTCCCAGCCTCTCTCGAATTTAAGCGGAGTCATATGACTAGTTTTCCCCAACTGAATATGAACTCTGGTGATAAGTGTCCCTCCCAAGACAAGTGGCTGCCCCTTTTCCACTCTCTTTAAGAGACTTCCGTGCTGAAGATGACAGAGTTCCTGGGTTCCCGAAAGTCCCCCTACTCCATCAAACTGTTCTAAAAGGGAGAAACACACTTCTATGACATTAAGCCACTGAAGTTTAGGAGTTGATTTGCTATGACAGGTGTTTTTACTTTAATGAGTACACAGAGAGTAACAATTGCTTGAATGCCAAAGCACATTAGACTTGCAAGAGATAAGCTGAGGGACTGAGGAAGAGAGAAAGAGAGGGGGATGGGAAGGAGAGGGAAAGGAAAAAGGAAGAGTTGGTTTTGTGTTGAAGAGAGTTTTGTTTGGAAGGTTGAAAGGTCAGGCTTGTAGGACTCAGACCATAGAATTTTTACAATAAGTCTAGAACAGGGAAATACCGAGGATGATCTATAAACACGATATAAGCAGTCCCTTCTGCACAGAAAGGGCTGGGCTTTGAACCAAGAGGAGTGTTGCATGGAAGAGCATTGGAATTGGATCAATGTCCTTGAGTAGCTTCGGTCCAGCCCCATTAGTCAAAACCGTGTTCAGGGGAAGGGGCAGATGAGAGGTTAGAAATATCCTCTAACCTCTTATGGAGTTAAGGGGGACTCCATAACCCTCAGGGCCTATGCCCACCATCTATCGGAACCCTGGAAGATTTGGAACACTTTGCATCATGCTCTGAGCAAACATGGTGTCCTTGCACACTTAGGTAAAGAGGGCCTGGGATATTCTCATTGATTCTTCTCCATTAAGTGTAGAGAAAGGCAGCCAAGATGCCAAGAGGGTCAGTGGTCCACAGAGGTCTGGGGTCAGGCTAAGAAGGGATACATGGGCCCCATGATTGGGGTTGCAGCAGAACTATGGACTCAGCAGCAGATACAAGTGCAGGGCACCAGGGACCAGCCACCCCAGTAGGTACAGTGGCCTTCACACAAAGCCCTAGCTTTACAGGACCCCCCAGGATGAGCTAGAACAGAGGACTCCTACCAGACCTCCCTTCCCGAGGCTGGTGGCGCACATCCACCCTGATCTCCCGGAGGAGAAGAAAACACAGAGGACTTCGACAGACTGAATTTAAACTAAGGGTTTCATCTGGAAACGTCTAGTCTTAAGCTGAACTGTCCTCAAGGGGCAAGCGTTTCCCCTCCAGCAGTGGAAATGAAGGCTCATGAGGGAATTTAATGCAGTTACAGAAAAATAAATTTACATTGCTCCGCGTCCTACTTACGCTGCGTCCCTTTTATACCCATTAAATGTACCCACTATCCTTCCAGAGATAACACAGATCTGGTTAAAAAGCCAAGGTTACTGCCTTATTCTGAAGTCTAGGAGAAGTTATTTGGAATTTGATGGCCTTTTCGTAGGGAAGATACCAACCAGAGGTTTGAGGGGTAAGAGTCAGGATCTCTCTTTCAATGACAAGGAGACTGAGGCTGAGAGAGGCTTGATAACTTGCCCCAAAACAGGATGAATAAGTGGCGTGACTACTATTTGAACCCCGTTGCGCTCCAGAGCCACCTCCCATATGCCCCCCTCCAAGCCCCGCACCCCTCCGTCTACACAGAGTGGTTCCTGGCTTCAGTCTTGCGGCAGGGTACTAGACTTAGAAGTCTTTCACCTGTGGGGCCATCACCTCCCTGGCTGGGCACAGGGGACTCCTTAACACCTATCCATGGCTCCCCGGGGAGGGGGCCTGCTGTCCTCCTCTCCAGGACCAGAGCAGACTTGGTTGTGCCCCCAGCCCTGTCTCCTGACTCCTGATTGCATGGCATGGAATTTTCTTGCTTTCCTGCTAGAACAGGAAAGGTGGGGTAGAACCCAGAGCCATCGGGACCCAGTGCTAATGTCCACAAGCTCATCACCCGAGGCCAGAAACGGGCCAGAGCCAGACCTGTTGGGGTGATAGTCTGTCCCAGTTTGCCTGGGACTAAGGGGGGACTGGGGAGTTCCTGGAACACAGGACTTCGGGTTAAAACCAGGAAGCTCCCGGGCAAACCTGGATGAGTTGGGTACTCTACTCTCGGCAGAAAGGCCAGGCCAGGTGGAGGGAAGAGCAGAGACCCTCCTGCTGGCTGGAGCATGGATGGCGGGGTCTTGGAGCCCTTCTGGAAGTGCCGAGTTACATAATAAAGTGAAGATGGGTATGATTCATCACTGCCTCCAGTGGAAGAACACACACACACCTAAATATACTTCACAAGTGGCTCCTCTTGATGGCATCGCACAACCAAATTAGCTCCTTGAAAAAAAAAAACACCCACTTTAAAGCACAACAGATGATTTGTACTTATGCTCCCAAACAGAAGAATTGGCTCTGGTGGCAGAAACGGTGGAGACAAACAGGATGGGATTTGGTTTCAGTTCTAAGAGAATGGTGCTTATTACTGTACGTCACCCCATGTTCCCGGGCAGCACCTGAGATGCGAGTCCTGATCCAGCTTTCCTATGTCAAATGCTGGCCCTCACGCGTGCAGGGGATTCGCGAGCAAGCCGAGTGCACCTTAATCCCTGCACCGCCAGGAAAAGATCGATCATGACTAAGGGAGGGAGAGGGGGCGTAGGCAGGGCTCCTGAAAGCTTGCATCTGGAATGGCAGAAATCTTGACTGTGTTTAGGGATAACGGATTCCTCCCAGGAGAAGCAGCTCAGAGAGGAGGACTGTAACAGTCAACGGGACTGAGGTTTCAAACATCGAGGACTGGGAACGGGGCCTGGCTCAGGGAGTCCCGGAGTGCTGCCCCGCTGAGTTTATTTTGGACGTTTGTTTTGAATTTACAGCACTGCCAGTTTAGGAGGGTATTTTCAGATGCTCTGTCAATCCACGAGGGCTCCAAGTAGCTTTTGTTTCTGTGCTCACACAGATGAGGAAACTAATTGAGAGAGTGACCCAAATTTGTGAGCAACACAGACCTCACACTTGGCCTGAATTCGGCACCCTTTGCTCGGATCTACAGTCATGTCCGTTTGCAAGTCGCTCTTGGAACTGTTGCAAGCAATCCGTCACCCCCATATAAATTGTCAGTGAATAAATTGTTAGTTCCCGCTCCTAAGTGGTGATGTCGCAAGGTCCCAAGAAGAATTTCAAGGGCTCAACTTGGCCAGAGGCTTTTGTTAATATAAACACAGCGTAGCAAAACAATGACTGTTTTCTTTCTTTGTTCAGTCGTGGCACGGTGCAGCTTGTGCTCAGATACCTTCCTTCAACGGAAATAATTTGGACGTCCTAGCGTTGATCTACCCAAGGTTGTAAGGGTAGGAGATTTGCCTTATAATCTTGGAATGTTTTCATTTTTATTCCTCCAAGTCTAGTTTTCTAGCCAAGAGCACTTCAAGTTGTCATCAGAATTTACTGAAGAAAATAAAAGGGAAAAAGTCCTCCTGCCCCTCGGGCTCCCCGCCGCGCCTCCTCCCACCCTCTGTACACACAGAGAAAGGGGAGGAGCTATTCAAGGTAATGGACAGAAGTGCAGGTGCTGCCTGGGGGCCTGTCAGAGAAGCTTCATTTCAAATGGGCATTTTCCGTTTAGTTTATACATTTCTTTCTCTCGTTCCTTATTCCCGGCTTTCAATCTCCTTCATGATTAATAGATACGCCAGAAAGCTTCTGATTCTCTCTTTGGGAATTATGCTTATAACAAAGGCTAATGTGCAAAAAAAGCGAGTTGCTGAGGGAGGCTGAGCAAGGGAAGCTCAGGAGCAGGGAAGCAGGAACTGGGAGGTGGCACGGCACAGGCAGGCCGGTGTCCGGCCAAGCTTGGCAGCTGGTGGGAACAGAAGGCTTCAGATGGACACGTCCAGGTCCGGGCTGTAGACACGCACTTACCTGCACTGCGTCAGCCTCCACGCTGCCAAGCAGGAGTTTGCCTGGTGTCCAAACTCCAGGTCGACTCAGCTGCTTTCCAAACCCAAACCCAAAGTTCCTCACCCTGGCCCGCTATGGTTTTTTTTCTTAGGCGCGATTCAAATAGGGGTTTGGGAATGGTATGTTATTAAGTTGCACTGAGGGTAGGAAAAGAGAGAGTGAATCAACCACTGAATGGAGGAGAAAAGGAAAGAGAAAGGAAGAAAGAATGAATATTGAATATTTCTAGAGCCTTACTGTTCAAAGTGTGGTCCACTGGCCAGCGGCATGGACATCTGCCAGGATCTTATTAGAAACGCATAATCTCAAGTTTCAACCCTGATCTAGTAAAAAGGAATCTGCAGCTGAACATTCCTGCTGATTCACATGACAAGAGAATGTGAGAAGTGTTGACCTGAGATATCACTTGAGCTTTAAAAACTCTCCAACAGCAATTCGGCATCCCCGAGGTCCTGGGTCAGCTCGCCTGCCGTAGGGCACAGGCCTCGGCAGTTTTTGAAAGCTCCTCAGATGATTTGAATGGGCATCCAGAGTTGAGAACCAACAGTTCCGCAGTAGAACAAAGGTTCTCAAAGTGAGGTCTCCAGACCAGCAACAGCAGCATCACCTGGGAACCTGTTAGAAATGCATATTCTTGGGCCCCACCCAGACCTACTGAATCAGAAAGTTTGGGGGTGGGAGCCAGCAATCAGTGTTTTAACAAACTCTCCAAATATTTATCCAGAACCACTGCCGTAGAAGGATCCAAAACGGGAATAAGAGCTGCAAATATATTCAACTCTACTACTCAAAACCCCCCAGAAATATCCATTATCTGTGGTAGCGAGTACAGACTTTTCAAATGATACACCAAATTCTCCATGAATCAATCCAACATGACTTTCTAAACGTCTCTCCCATAATTCCCTTTAACACCTGCTGCTAAAATGAATGCTTTGGATTCTAGGGTCCCTTCCAGCTATAAAACTTCGTGATTCTATGCTTCCAAAGCTATAACTTTAGCCAAGTTCATTGTCTCCCTGAATATGACACCCTAGGTGCTCAACCTTCTTTGTCTACATAAGTCTCTCTTTCTTCCCATCTTCCCAGGTCAGATGCTGCTTCCTCTTTAAGGCCATGTACAAATGCTGCCTCATCCACGAATTGGTTCCCCAGCCAGAAGGAACCTCTCTCCCCGCATTTCTTATATCATGGCTCATTGCATTCACTTCATTGTTTTCTATTAGTCATTTGCCCAGTGCTTTGGCTCTCAGCCATATTTACTGTTCCTTGAAACAGAACAGTGGTTTATTCTCCCTTAACTACTCCCAGCTTCTAGCACTGCCCTCTGCACACAGAAAGTAGCACATAAATACGGATTGCATTGAAATGAATGGGGTTGAGGGCTCTCAGGAGAATTTGGACCTAAGATGAATCATGACGGGTTTTCAAATACAGTAAACAAGCAGAGAATTCCAAACCAGAAAGAGCAACGAGAACACAGATATCATGAGTCTAATAAAGGTGACACTGTTCCAGAGATGTGGTTTCAAAATAAGTCTAAGTCACATCCTCAGCTACAATCCGTAAAAAGAAATTATGTCGAATATTACACTGGCTGGCATGGATTAGTCATTCAAAGATTATTTTGTTGGATAAATTTTTGGATGAATATTGATAGAAAATTTTCTAGCAAAAAGCCCTAGAAAACTAAAAATGCTTTCATTTTGAAGACATATATATATATATATATATAAAACATGTATATATACATACATATATGATACCCTTTATTGAAATTTAATTTGGTTTAACCTTCTGCTAGACACATTACAAATTTTATCTCCTAATCTTCATAATCCTAAGAGGGAGATATTTTTATTCGCCCTTCCCTGGGTAAACTCAGGATCCGAGAGGTTAAATGACTTCCTCAAGGGCATCTGGTTAGAGAAGAGACAGGAAAGGACCCACACTCAGACTCTGTAAGTCCAGAACTTTTAGTCTCTCCAGTATATAAAGATGCTTGGTATTTCAAAGATCCCCGAAGACTTATTCATCCTATTGCGACTATGTAGACTGTGTGTCTGTGCCTCCTTTTATATCCGTCATTGACTGTATCCATTTGGATGGGAAGGCAACCAACATAACTTCATAGAAGTGATTCCTAATGAGCTGCCCTTAGTAAAGCAGAGATTAAAGGAGAGAGGAATAAGGAGGATGAGGCAGGAGCAGAGCCCATGTTCTAGGTAGAGTGTGATGGGTCTGCATCTGTGTGTCTGCTATTCCTCTAAGAACACTACAGAGAGAGGATTTGAATTGCACCTGGTGAAATAACACACACACAGCCATCAGTCACCCACAGCCACACGCCAAGGGGCTTCACAGAGGTCTGTTGCAGGGGCTGCCACCGATGCACTGAGGAAATCTGCAAAATACGTGATGATTTTGCCCCCCAACCTCCCTTCATAAACAGAGCCACCAGCTCATACAAAGTGCCGTCTCATTGGCTCAGGCCCTGGGACCCATCTCCCTACAGAATCATCTTCCTTCTTGCCTCTCGGTATTCCACATTTAAAAATGACCCCGCTTCTCCTCAATCTCCCACCTCTATCCAGGACTGCCAATTTGTCATTGAGTGATAAAGTCACTTTATACTATGGAGTGGATGACTGATAGACATTCCATACTGGGGAATGCATCTGAAAAAAATAAATAAATAAAGACACGTGATCGTAAATGAGTTTTCAATTGGTTCAACATGTGGAATTATTTTGAAAGGTAACCTTGAAATTATATATCTTTTGTGAGTGCTGTTCCCTGGATTCTTTCTTATCTAATCCTTGTTTTCCAGGGCAGAAAATTAATGGCCTTCTACAAGGCAGGAGACTCTTGATCTCAACTCAGTTCTCTGGGATGGGAGTTTTGTTCTTAGATAAACCGAATCAAGCCCATCAATATGTAAACTGAGCTCGGAGAGGCTAGGGTCAAAGTCAAGCACAATGTAAGAACAGAGAGGAACCAGGGATGTTTAGGAAAGAAGAGCTCAGTGCCACAAAGGAGAGATGAAACGAAGCGCTGGAGTCAACGCCACCACAAACAGAGGTTGTCATGGAAACCCCGTTGGAAAGCAGGCAGTTGGATTTTGGAAACTGGATAAAGCAAGACTTGATGGCAAGAGAGAGGGGGAAAGTCTGAAGCCCCAGAATGAAGTCAGACACTGAAGAGGAATGGGGTCCTCATGCTGCCAGTGTGCCCGTGAAAGCGCACATCCCTGGAGCATGACGGATCTGAGAGGCCAATCTGTCCAGTCAGGAGGTCTATGAGGAAACGTGTTAGAATTTGTGGCATTACAGTGCTCATGACTCATCCTGCAGAACAATGTGATAGGTGGGTGGAATCTCTTTTACATGATTTCCAAGAAGAATAGGTGGTGTGTCCATATCTAATGTTTAGCAAAAACGATTTCTCCACTCAGATATCGAGTAGAGGCAGGTAAAACAATTGCTGCTATGGTTTCCTGGACTAAGTATCCTCTTTTGAATATGGACATGAGGGCTGTACAGGCATACCAAAGATTGATTTCTTTGTTTCCTGGCTGAAACGAAATCTGAAATTATATGATTACATGGACTTATAACATTGGCACTCGTAATGCACATGGATTGGTTTTCCATAAATTACCTCTTAAAGAAGAGTCTGTAGCACTAAATACACACATGTGGTTACAAAAATTTTCCAGAGAGGAAAAGCAGAGAGGGTGCCAGAGAAAAGAAAGAACTCTTTCAGCAACACACAGCAACTACAGAAGGCTGATTCAAAAGCAGGGTATGTGTGTATGTTTTCGTACCTGAAAATGGAATAAGAGATTATTCAGGACAGCAAATTGTATGTGTGAGGAAAAAGTAAAACAAGTTGTCATAATGTCATATTTAGGGAAAAAAGGGCAGGTGACTTCAGTATAGTGAAGATCTGTCATGAGTAGTTCTGACCAGGCTAACTGGTCTATGCTTCTACGTTAAATAATAGCACGCCCTTTCATTTTGACCTTAGTGACTTCCTTTTGCATTTGTGAGTTATATCCTAACTTGAAGTTGGGTAAAACAAGGACTTGAAGTGCAACTAAAGGGATAGAAAAATGCTATACTTTTAAGCAACTGATACGTTATTATAATACTATACCCATGACAGGTTTGATTGAAGGACAAGCTGGGACTTCAAGAATAGACTAGCAGTAGAAAGAAAGAAACTAGGACAAAACAGGGATAATGTAGGACCCAGGCCATGGAAGCACACTTGACTGCATGATTTGTCACCTGGAGAGATGGGGCAAACATTCAACCATTCACCAACATTGACTGGAGCCAAAAAGTGAGTAAAGAATGAGAGCAGAAGTTTCCAGGCAGTAATGAATATCAAAGTCAGGTGATGTCAGTCCTTTAGTTCCAGACGGGTTGTCTAATTTGGAGCACAAGTTTAAGAGGTAGAGTAGATAAGGGCCCAGAGTTAAGTTCCCTGATACGAACTTAATTTATTTCCAGCAGCATTTAGAAAATACAAGCCAAGTGGGCTTAATTCTTTAATTAATTATTTATTTATTTTTTTGGCTGAGTTGGGTCTTCGTTGCTGCACGCGGGCTTTCTCTATTTGCGGCGAGTGGGGGCTACTCTTCGTTGCGGTGCACGGGCTTCTCACTATAGTGGCTTCTCTTGTTGCGGAGCATGGGCTCTAGGCATGCAGGCTTCAGTAGTTGTGGCACTCAGGCTCAGTAGTTGTGGAGCATGGGTTTAGTTACTCCACAGCATGTGGGATCTTCCCGGACCAGGGCTCGAACCTGTGTCCCCTGCATTGGCAGGCGGATTCTTAACCACAGCACCACCAGGGAAGCCCGAGTGGGCTTAACTCTTGCAGAGGATTCAGAATAAAACTCAGGAACTGCAGCAGAAGATTTATGCAACCACAGATGGGACAGAAGCTTGTATCTCAGTGAGCTCGAAGCTGAGGCTTGGTTTAAACTCATTTCCAAATCATTGGCCCCCTGATTTGTGTTGGTCAAGGTTTCATCAGGAGAATAGAACCTACTCCAGATATTTCCAGAAGAAATGATTAAATGCAGGGTGTTAAAGGCTTGCAAAACTTTTGGGAGGCTAATGGAACACAAGATAATGAAAACTGCTTTTAGAATTTAGGGAATGAGGAAGTGCAGGAATTTCAGGAAATGTTGATTAATGATCTCAGGTGCCTGCACTCAGGTGCTCAGCACTACAGGTGACCTTCAGAAGCAGCCCTGGAAGCCTCACCTAGGTCTTCTGGGGAAGCCTCTAAACCTGCCGGTAGCTGCTCCAGGAACTGTTGAGGTCAAATTCTCTTGCTTGAGATTTTCTTTTTGGAACAATCTATGAGGGAAACCTCTGGAAAGGCTTCTGGGAAATACAGTTTCCAGATTTTACAGCCCACGCTATTTGCGAGAACAGAGAAGGGGGAAAGAGATGATCTGGCCTAAGTGAGAACACTAACAACATCCCGCTTGCTAATGGGGGTGTGATCCTGAAAGGAGTCCCTCAAACGGGGTCAGACTGACCAATGAACTTGATAGGGCTGAGTCTGGGTGGAATTGATGCTGGGCAGCAAGGTCCAGCAGACTCTGTAGAGGTAGCTGAGGGCTGCAGAAGTGCTTGGAAGGATTGCCTGAAGAGGGTGTGGAACCATAAGGGGAACACGGCAGGTCCAGTGTCAGGACCTCCAGGAGTGGCACCATCCCCAGTCCACTTGAGAACTTTCACTGGAGGATGGAGCAGAGATGGGAAACAGACAGCACACTTGACTGAGAGCAGCCAGGTTAGGAGGAAGATTCTAGAGTAACCCAGCCATGCAAGTGATAGTTACTGAAAATGTTTTATAAATAAAACATGATTCCAAATGAAGCAAAAGTTGCAATGGCCCAAATTAGGGCAATGGTGTTGCAACTGGAAAGTAAAAGGCAGCAATGTGAGACCTTGAAAAGGAAGTTGATAGGATCTGACAGCTCAGTGGGGAGCAGGGAGAGGAAAGAAGCCAAAGAAGACCCCCTGGTTTGTGGTCTGGGTAACCTTGTGAATGGCACTACTAACGGAGGTACAGAGCACAGATTAAAAATTGGATTTGAGTAGTTTTGTTTTGGGTCTGCTTAGTGTGAAGCATGTTAGAATGTTAATGGAGAGGTCCAGTAATTGACTGAAGATGGGAATGTGGTCCTAGTAGACCACAAGATAGGTCTTACGTGTAGATGCGAGTAGCAATAACCTACATGTGTAATTTTGGACATTCACTTGTCCTATTCCCTAACCCAGTTTGATGTCTGAAATCTGACTATTAGCACTCCACACCATTAGCTTAAAGTTAAAACCCTTTAAACTTCTGCGCTCGTGTGCCCCTGCAGCATGGGAGACTGGGATTGCCACCTTCATCACGACTTAGCCTGAAGATGGTCCTGAGCATTTATATGTCCCAGTTTCTACTGCTTTCAGATCTAAGGGTGTGGCCAGAAAGAACGAGAAATAGGGAGACTTTCCAATCCTACACAATGCAGTGATAGTCAGAGAGACATGGAGTTTTCGTAGATAGAACATCCCTGCACTTTCTCTTCTGTCTTCACAGGTTCCTTTCCTGCTTTAGAATTTTTATTTCTTTATTAATAACTTGAATGCTGAAATCTCAGGAAATTCCATGCCTATTTCTCCCATCAAAACGAGAGGAACTCATCAGATAGGATCATGAGTCCATAAAGCTTGAATGGTGCATCTCCATTAAACCATGATTTACATTGTAAAACAGGTGAATAAAAATGAAAGCACTCTGTTGGAAGGAAACTATATAAAAGAATCTCTCAGGGCTATCGCAATTGCATGAAATAATATCGTGAGAAAACCCAGAGAGAAAGAAAATAAGAGACAGAGAAAGGTATTGACTGAGAAGAGCAGAACTGAAAACCCGCAGGCCTGTTAAGTGGTGTGACTCAGCTACCAGTTCTCCGTAGAGAGCTGAAGCTAGAGGACATTCGGAGCTGCAGACAAACACTTGAATTAGGTGTCCTGGGAGAGCAAGGGCTCCCGCTGCAAAGGCCTGTCCTGCAGCTCGTATGAGGTCATTATTCGTATGTTAATTGTTAGAGCTCCCAAGAGCTCCTCCCAGCCCAAAGCCACGGGTTTTACAAATGGTTTCAGGTAGACCCCAAAGTTGTTCGTTTTAATTTATTCCAAAGAGTTCAAGAAAACAATCACATGTCAAGAGCTATGTCATATGTTCTATAGGATTCTGATTGTTTCAAATCATTAAAAGGTGGGAAGAAACGGAAAGTAGTGATTCCTAGCGATCTCCATAGCTATAGGATGGTAGGGGGCCTAGAACTTTCCACAGTGCCTCAATCAGGCTGGCATTGCTTTGACAGGAAGACCTTTGGCCAAAAGACAGTTTGGAAACCACTGGCTTAAAGGATTGGTATGTCTGACAGAATTAGATGTTAGGTGGAAACAAGATACAGAAAGGCGCGTGAGCAAGGATCAGTGGTCATTCCCCTGAAGAGGGCTTACGTCAAGGATGTGCTGGGCCAGCTCGTGTGTACCAGCTCACGAGAAACGATCATGCCCATATATGTCTCCCCAACTCTGCATTCAGTGACTTCACCTTGGCAGCTTGAAATTGGCCACGGGGCAATTATTTACACCATTGAAATTGGCAAATGACACAAATCAGTCTTTTCTTTCTCTTTCTCTTTTCTTTTTCTCCCCAGAGAGCCAGCCATAAAATACTTATCAGCGTAGCACTGGAACTTAATCCGAAGGTATTTGGCTAGCAAAGCAGCCACAACCCTGTGAGCCTCTGACCCATGGCCTTCTGTGTATGGTCAAGTTAGGGACTATGTGGAAGTTTGTGGAATCTGGGAAGAGGGGAAGGAGTTCTTCTGGGAAAATACACCTTTGTCGTGCAATCGTAGACATGGCCGTAGACCAGGGATCTGACAGTCGATGTGGAAAAGGCCGTGTGGAAGGCACTGCTCGGGAGTGGACTGGGGAACCTTTCTCACTTGACCAAGGACTCCAGATAGAGAAACCGGCTGGGAAGGCCCAGGAAGCTGGGGCTCAGGAGAACTGGTGGACATGGCATTCTGACAGCTAACGTCTGCTTCCTCTGGAGTCCAAACGGAAGAAAAATGGGCCTTGACAACACAAGGCTCAGACACCACAGAGAATGTTCGTAGAGAAGGGTCAGCAAGCCGTTGGCTGAGTCCTGAGTGACGTGGCAGAAGCTCTGTCTGAGAGGTGCGGGGTAGATCCCACCTGTCTGTGAGTCTGCCGTTCCCGCTGGCTGAAACAAAGGTAGGGACATCTCTTCTGCTCTCTTCGTGGGCCCTAAGACTCATCTGGCAGGATGTGTTACTAGCCCTGAAGTGGCTTCCGACAGGCTGGAGGAAGAGTAGAAGTTGTCTAAGGCAGAAGAAGAAAGGTCCTGGAAGACCAGGGCAGGGAAGCTTCCTTCCACTTGGAGGGAGAAGTCGTTTTGTTTGAACGAGTCTGGGACCAGCTGGCCTTTGCCTGAAAAGACAGCCCTCTGTTGAGTCCTTTTGCACCGTATGTGTTGAAGATGCAGGGATCAGCTCGGGCCATCAACACATGCAGCACCGTAGGGCCGTGGAGTAAGCTTCCTCTTCAAACCGGCTGCCTGGCAGTGGTGTGTCATTGTCACTGGGCAGCCTGAGAGTGCAAGCAACAGCGCTTGTTCATCTCAATCCTGTGACCCAAGTTCAAAGGCAATGTCTCCCCAAGAAGGCTGAGAGCAGGCACGTTTTTCTTAGAGGGTGCCACACTTCCCTGATGGCTTAATCTGGAAGAGTAAACTTTGCTTCCTCAAGAAAACACTGACTTGGGGCTTCCCTGGTGGCGCAGTGGTTAAGAATCAGCCTGCCAATGCAGGGGACACGGGTTCGAGCCCTGGTCCAGAAAGACCCCACATCCCACGGAACAACTAAGCCCGTGCGCCACAACTACTGAGCCTGAGCTCTAGGGTCTGTGAGCCACAACTACTGAACCCGCGTGCCACAACTACTGAAGCCTGTGTGCCTAGAGCCCGTGCTCTGCAACAAGAGAAGCCACCATGATGAGAAGCCAGCACACAGCAACGAAGAGTAGACCCTGCTCGCCACAACTAGAGAAAGCCCGCGTGCAGCAACAAAGACCCAACGCAGCCAAAAATAAATTAAAAATAAAAATAAATAAATGTATGAAATAAAAAAGAAAACACTGACTTAATTATAAAAAGGATCAGAGTACATGAGGACAGCTTTAAGAGCCGATATTCAAAATAGTTAACAAGTATGATATGGACACGGACCAATCAGCACGGATGCTAACCTCAGTGCTGGGCTCCTGGAGACCTGCGGGCCAGCCTTAACCCCTTAGGTGCTGGATTGTGAGGAGGTCTGGAGGGCCCTGGAGCTAGAGCACAGGTCACTGGGCAGCAGGCGGACACCCTGGGAGAAAGGGGAAACACCAAGCACTAGAGAAATACTGCAATGTCTTGACAACCTGTCGAGCTGCTCCTGTATATCTGGCTATGAAAAATCTAACCACCCAGGGTCAAACGGGACAAGTCGGTTCTGGTTGTTTCAGTTTATATCGTTGGGAAGCTAGTACCTGACCTTGTGAGCTTTGAGTTGGAAAGCAGGAGTCCGGGATTTATATTTCTCACATACGTGTAAAATTTCAAGTAGGTTCTTCATTCTCGTCTCCCTCTTAAACTTTTCTGTTTTTTAAGAGCCCCCTTTGAATGTCACTTGGATGACATTTATCTATTATTTTCTCTAAACCTGCTGCGACACTGGTACCTTCAGTCACAATACTGATCCTTGCTTAACGTTCTATATTTAGCAACTAGCTCAGAAGAGCTAAGTCTGCATTTAGCCCTAAATAGCTACAAATAAGGGAGTAGCAGCCCTTCAAAAACCTTTGTAGGAAGTGTCATGCCAGGGGTGGTAGGACATCCAGGGAGCTACAGGTGTGCAGAACAGCTACAGGGAAATCCAGGCAGGAGCTGATTACAGGAACCGAGCCGTGTACTATGAAGCAAATTCCCCCCTTTCTTGGAGACGGGTTGTAAGAAAATATTGCAGCGTGTTTGTCTGTCTGCCCAGCCCTATTTAGTGAAAAATGATTGCTCTTTACTTCTTGTTACCATGCTCAGAGGGTACCATGGCAACCAGGCTGCATAAAAGGGAGGGGGGAGGTAGGTGCTGCTTAGCAACTTGAAGATTTTTAAAAGGCAAGTACTCATTTTAACAGCAACAGTTTTTAAAATGCCAGTTTTGAGGCGAGAACAGAGAAG
This sequence comes from Pseudorca crassidens, assembly GCF_039906515.1. Lineage (NCBI taxonomy): Eukaryota > Metazoa > Chordata > Mammalia > Artiodactyla > Delphinidae > Pseudorca > Pseudorca crassidens. The sequence continues at coordinate 13,864,797 of NC_090313.1, forward strand.
AACATTAGAGAAAGCAAATGGTAATGAAACAGGAGAGGAGTTAAACAAAAAAAAAAAAGAGAGAGAGAGAGAGACATCATCTGCACGACACCCTCTCAGAGCTCTTTCACATGCATCCTCGCAGAAATCCTGAGAGCCTGGCAGGGTCTCTGTCCACTGATAGGGAAACTGAGGCTCACAGGGGTGAACGGCATCTTACGGGTCAGCTAGTTAGTTAGGGGCAAGGCTGGTACTAACGTGCAGACAAGGCTGATTCTCCAAATTGCACACACTTTATCACACCAGGTTTTAAAAAAAAGATTCAGATGATCTGAGAAGAGGAAAAAAAAGAAAACCCCATGAAACTGTCAACAATGTGAAAAGAGACAGGCAACTGTTTTTCAGGTAGAAGCTCAACAAAAAGGACAAAATCCATTTAAATATATTCAGAGGATTCAGTTCAAACTACGAGGCGGCATTTATTTATTTACTTGCTTATTTGGGGCACAAAGTGGCGACCAGTAGACAGTGTTGAATTGCGGCGTCCCTTGAATGAACTGGAGTTTTCTTGCTTCTGGAAACTAGAGCATCTGGAGGGATTCCTGGACCTTGCAAGGATTCAAGGCAGAGAAGGTGGAGAGGGAGGGAGGGGAGAGGGAGGAGAGGGGGCAAGACTTGCTCTGACTTAGGAAGAGACTGTCCAAGTGCCAAAACAGGCCTGAAAATAGATGATCACGTTGTTTCGACCAGGACCATGTAACCAGAGAGGGTTCAAGCACCTACCCCGTCCTCACTGACCAACACTACAGGTCACAGCTCCTCTGCCACGCCAGCCCTCCACTCTGGGAAACGAAATACTAGATGGTTTAAGAACCAGACAGACCTCCAACGTGGAGTGACTATGGTGTTCAGCTTGACCGCAGTGTCCAGTGACAAGGACAGCAGTGAGAAAACAATCGGTCGGGCTCACGAGCGTTCTCTGAGGCAGAACATGGCAGAACGAGTTTCTGTATATTACGCCCTTTCCTTGATATCCCAGGGGTTAGAGATGCCCCTCAAGGCTGAAGGACTGAATCAGGACCTCGCTGGCGGAAGGTTTGCCCTCGTTTGGGGCGCTCTGTGGGCCGTGTAGATGGGGCGTGAGGGGCTGAAACAAGCTGTTGGCTGAGTTTCCTGCTTGTCACTGGTTCCTCCACGAGCATTTCTGGAGGCCTGCCGTGTGCTGGGCTCCAGCGCGGCCCCCCGCCTGTTCTCCTCACTCTCATGACCTCAGCTGCCCTGGGAGGGGAGGACCCACAGCTCTGAGGGCCTCAGGCCCCCCAGAAGTGGCCACCGTTTCCTTCCTGCTTAATAACATGGTGCTGACAAGACAAGTCCTGTTTTGGGTTCCAGCGGTCACAACCAAGCTACATGCTGGCTCTTCTAGGCATTGTTTCCACTTGCTCTTAATTGAATGGCTGCAGAGGCAACAAGAAATAGTAAACGGGCTGCTTTCTCCTGTCCTCGTGGTAACCCAAAGGGTCTAGGTGATTCTAGCCAACCATATGTCACCAAGGATCAGTTCTAAAGGGCCAAGTGTTTGAAGGGTGTGGGCTTAGAGGGGCGGGACTGGTCTTCCTCGTGACACAATAAATATGGAATGAGTCAACTTCTGGGTTCTAGTCTAATTTTGCCATTGGCTTCCCCATCCAGCTTTTCATCATCCCCGTCCCCCTACTGAAGTTCCTTAACAGCCCCGAACATACTTCCCTGAATCCGTTCACACTGTCCATCAATCCTTGCTAAGCCCTCCCACACAGGGCGACCCACGTGCCATCTTGGACACTGCAAATGGTGACAAGTTACAACTGACATTTGTATGGTATTTTCAAATATAAAAATCATTTTCAAATTCATTGTCTCATTTATAGAAAAACAGCTTTAGTTGTTTAGATAGCAACATCCCCATTTTATAGATAATAAGAATCAGAGAGAAGGGGTTTAGCTGGACTCCTCCAGTGTCAACTCAGCCGGGTGACTAGTAGAAGGCTAGTAAGGTTTGGGATAAGGTCCAACTCCAAATCCTCTGCTCCTTAAGGATTTGGAAAACTTCTCTTGTGGCTTATGTTAATTAAACCTAAACCTGCCTTTTAGAGCAAAGCAAAACAAATACGTTCTCTTTTTCAAATACTGGCCCTCCAAATATTTGAAGTCAGCTGCTGGCTGCCCTCCAGGGCCTTGCTTCTCACATTTGAAAGTGCACAGAATTCACCTGGGGAGCTTGGGAAGCATCAGGTTCTGATGCAGCAGATCTAGGTTGGGGTCTGAGACCCCCATTCCCAACAGGCAGCATCGCCTCCCAAATCAGTTGCTCAAGGCAGAAAAAAAATCTTATAAAATTAAGAAGAAGGGGCTTCCCTGGTGGCGCAGTGGTTGAGGGTCCGCCTGCCGATGCAGGGGACACGGGTTTGTGCCCCGGTCCGGGAAGATCCCACATGCCGCGGAGTGGCTGGGCCCGTGAGCCATGGCCGCTGAGCCTGCGCGTCCGGAGCCTGTGCTCCGCAACGGGAGAGGCCACAACAGTGAGAGGCCCGCGTACCGCAAAAAAAAAAAAAAAAATTAAGAAGGCTTTCCATATTCTTGTTTCCTGTTCCCCTGCATTTATAAAAGCTCCTAACTTGCATCGAGCACTTAATAAATGTCCAATATGTTTAGACAGAAGGGAGGTAGACACCGTTAAATCAAATACCTCCCCGCCCCTTCGTCATCCCAGCCCCATCCTTGCTTTAGAAAGAGCCTTTGCCTCTTATGCGTTACTCAACTCCTCCAAATGACACAGTCATCGTCTCTAAATCGGGAATAACTGTGATAATGGCTATCAGGTGCCTTGCACGGTGCCTGGTGCACGGGGGAGGGAAGATGCCTAATAAATGCAGTGATTACCCCTCAAACGAAACCGAACCAACGGAAGCAGAAACTTTAAAAAAAAATTGCCAAAACATCGTGTGCTCACTGAAATGAGACAGGAAAAATGCTCCACTGAAAAGAACACGCTGCAAGGATTGATAGCTCGTTAGGCCTCTACGGAAGGGAAACAGCACGGCTGGCAGTGCGCAAACAAGGCTGCGAGGAGCCCGGCCCGTGCTCTGCTGCCCTCTGCTGGGCGGAAAGCCCGCCCGCGCCGGCGTGTCTGGTCGCATCACCACGGCTCCCAGGGGACCTGTATCCTCAGCCAGCAGGTTATGCAACACCAGACTGCAACCAGAGCACGTTGACAAAAGGAAATCACTGACCTCCTGGCGCTTCGATTAAATCGAAATGATAAGAGAAGGAGAGGGCAAGAAAATAGCCAGTGCCTTCCCAGCACCACCGAGCAACGTACTTGAATGTAGTCTGTTCAGGAACCCTTAGAAGCAGGGGGACCGCTCCTGTTTTGTAGATGAGGAACCTGAGGCTCAGGGGAGACTGGGGACATTACTGAAGGGAGCTTAACTAGGGAGAGCCCCGGCCAGGTTTGCAATGAGGGCCTTTCCGACTTCAGTATACACCTGTCTCTTTCATTCCTTAGCTGTGGGGTTGGACCACATACTCAGTCGTGCTGGGCCTTGGTGCTCTACATTTTCCAAATGCGGGGTGACTGAGGTGAACTTTGAGTTCCGTCTCAGCTCTCACATTCTGAGTACAAGCTTTTGTTACTATTTGCTCTTGTCAAGTAGGAGTAGACTATGGGACCATCTCCCCCCAAGGGTATCATGCATTTCTCCTCAAGCAAAGCTACTAGAGGCTAGCTCCCAACTCCTACCCTGTAGCCCTCAGCATGCCAGGTCCCCGGACCTATTCTCCAGAAGCTACCTGGCTTCTATCCTCCTCCAAATTATGTCAAAGGCTTTAGAGCTGTGTTCTCAAAACAGGCCTTCAAGTTTTAAAAATCTGACCATGGGTGAAATTTACCAAAGAGTCAGCCTTGCCCTCCCAAGATGCACGGTTTATGTTGCTGAGGAAGGAACACTACAAACTGAGCTGGTTCATCCCATGCCTGGCAGGGTCCAGGAGACGTGAACATTTTTATATTCTCTGGTCTGAGTTCCTGAGGTCCCACTTAATAAGCTGGTGGTACCTTTAAAAAATTTTTTATCTGCTTTATTGAGGTAAGATTGACATCCAAAAAGCTGTAGATATTTAATGTATACAACTTGATGTGTCTGGAGGTAAGTATATGCGAAAGAATCATTATAATCAATGCCATAAACGTATCTATCACCTCCAAAAATTTCCTCCCCCTCTGTTTTTGTGTTTTGTTTTGTTTTGTTTTTTTATCATTCACCATTTTCTTCAAGCAAACTTTCTTTCAGTCTGAATCAGTCCTCAAGGAGTTTTAGTTTGGTTCTTTACTGGTAAGAAGTGGGTGGACATTTCGGTCCTGACTAGTTTGGATATTGACTTATGACATTCTTCTATTTCACTGTGATCTTCAGCTCATAAAATATTTCAAGGATTGCTTTATCGACATGGGGCTGTGAAGCACCTCTGCGTCTCAGACAATCTAATGGAAAATTTCAAACTTCCAAAACAAACCAACTGGAAGGCACCTTAGAGATTATATGATCCCATTCTCTTATTTTATGGATGACAGTCTGAGCTATTTGTCCAAATGAGGATAGTTCTCTAGAAACAATCAAAGGAGATGGACCAAGCATCTTCTCCAGGATTTCAGATGGTACCTTATATATAGTGGGAGGAAGAAACCAGGAAAGCTGAGGCAATACAGAATGAGGGCAGCCGTCAGAAAGTTAGGATTCAGCCTGGTTATTACATTCACCAGCTAAGAAAGTCAGATCTACCGCCAAAAATAAATTAGCATCTTTCCCAGATCTCTCCCTCTGAACGTGGCACCTGGAGGGCTACTCTAGTTTCATGAAAACACTGTACCTCACATTATCTGAGAAGGCCCAAATGATATCCACTCTTGAACTGATGATAAAATACCAATCAAACGCTAATCAAACCTACTTAGTCAGAGGCTGCCAAGTTGCAGTCAGAGATGGTATCTGGCAGAGTTTCCAGACTGAGAGCACATGCCAAGCATAATTGAACGTGAGTATGATAAACAATGATGGGCCTCTGACAGACTGCTATGCTGTCAGGACAATGTTCCCAGCCGTTCTGGAGTTACGGTGAGATGCGGGGAGGTCCAGCTGCAACGCCCCAAATGCTGTCATCCCAGCTTAGAGAAAACTCCCGCTCCTATTTCCTTAAAAATAAATACATAAGTAACCACTCCATTCTGGTTTTCTGTTTGTTTATTGCATGTTTTTTGGTCCCATGCACTATTTCCCCTATTAACACTGAATTTCTGTGGCTTGTCTTTTATTTCATACCAGGTGGAGAAATAAAACTATACAGGAATGCACAGCCCCTGCAGGGTGCTTGGAAGTGAGGGGGCGGGGCAGGGGCATTCTTGAAGCCCCAGGATGAACTTGGCCTCTGTTCCAGGAACATATTTATAACTCACAGCTTTTATTTTTTGTGGGGGAAGGAGAAAGAGATGACACTGATGAATTACGGAGTAGCGAGTACATTTTACATGGATTCTTAAAACAAAGCACAAGATTTTAAGGAAATTCCTCGTTTGTAGCTGATGGCTTCTAGCTCTTGACCCCCTGAGCTCTTGGGGGACCACGTATGAAAAATATAAGATTAGACATTTCGTTCCATCTACAGTTTTTGCCTTGGAAATACGCTTATCACTACTGCTACCAGGACTGCTTCTACTACTTACTAGTCTTACTATTAGTACAACTACTACTTCTACTACTACAACTACTTCTCCAGCTACTACCACTGCTCATAATAACATGCACGCCCATTTTCTTCTATTTTAGAATTTGGAGAAATCCCAGGTCTCCAAGAGGATAGGACTGCTGCTAAGTTCTGTAGAGCCTGAAAATACGATGCTTCCTTAGATTTCCCTCCTAAAGACACGTCTACATAAGAACTAGTAATGGCTAAAAATAATAATTAGTCATACAGGCCAATCTGCCAACATAGTGGCCATGAGTGCTTGCAAGCTTGTTCAAACCCACCATAGACGTCCCATGCTAACGTTTGCGTGACACACTGGGGTAAGTAGATGAGGCTGTGCACGGCCGGCAGCCTTGGGCAGGGGTCCAGCTGCCCCAGGCCTTCTCACGCTGAACTGAAGGGGCCGACGTCACACCTGTAACCCATCTGTGGCACACCAGAGCATGATCTAATTTACCCTCCTCGTGACAGCAAACAATTTTAACAGTTTTTCAGTTAAGAAAACAGAAGACTTCGCTTTGGACTGATTAATCACAGATGTGAAGGCACTTTCATTGGGAGAAGTCTGCACGTGACAGCGATCACACAGAAGTCCGGGAGAGGTCTGCACGTGACAGCGATCACACAGAAGTCCAGGAGAAGTCTGCATGTGACAGCGATCACACAGAAGTCCAGGAGAAGTCTGCATGTGACAGCGATCACACAGAAGTCCGGGAGAAGTCTGCATGTGACGGCGATCACACAGAAGTCCGTTGTTTTCTCTTCTGGGTCCTGAGATGCCACTTGCTGGTGTTTCCCAAAGGGCTCAGGCTGGGGCTGCTCTTTACTGGAAAAGAACGTCATTTGTTCATTCATTCAGCAAACACTTATTGAATTCCCCCCACGTGAGTGAACAACCAGGACATGTTTCCTCCCTCCGTGGAGCTTTTCACTTAGAGAAGGACACGGATACACAAGCGATTTGAAGTAGAAGAAATAAAGAGGGATACGTGGCACGTGAATACAGAGTGGAGGTCTGACTCTGGGAATCAGGAGAGACTTCTGGAAGGAAGTACCAAGCCCAAGCCAAGAGCTGGCAGAATTAGGCAAGTTAGATGAACTTGGTGGTGAGAAGGTTGCAGGCAAAGATGGCAGGGGTTGGAAACCACTGGGGATGCTAAGGGCGGGACGTCAGGAAGACAGCGGAAGGAGGTAAAGACTGGGGTTCTGGCAAGGGTGGGAAGCAGAATCTGCATCATCAGTGTCATCCCCGCCCAGAGCAGCAGGGTCCGTCCTCACTGTTCTCGGCTGGGTAGGTCAGGCCCACCTCGCTGCTGGCACTTAATTTAACTCGGGGCTGTTCTACAGATACACTCCCAGTTGTTGGGATCAGGAGACTTCATGTGAATAAATAGGTCTACTGGTAGCTGGATTAATGTTGGCCACTTTCCCCCCAAGCCAGCCATCCAGGCGAAGCCCAGGTCCAGGTTGTCACCCAGGCTAGACCAAGGGGAGGGGAAGGTGTGTTATCCAAGCAGAAACACGCTTCCAGAGCAGCAATGCACGTGGATAGGGCTACGGTGCTCCCTTTTTTGCTTTCTGAAACGTATTTCTAGATCTTCATGATCTCAAAAACTTTATCACAAAGTGGATATATGCGTGCGTGTGTGCGCGCACGTGTGCGTGTGTGTGTGTTCATTTATGTGACGTGGCCTTCCGGTGATGGGAAGTATTAGGACCAGAGTCTCAAGAAGTCTGAACATCCCTGCTCCTGTAGATTCAGATTTGACTCCATGAAACCAAAACAGAAACCTGAAGGCTAAATAGAGAAAATCCAGCTTGAACTGGAGGGGCTGCGTGCCCAAAGCCATCCAGACATCGGTAGACTCTGGGTGCCGTAGCCTGGCCCCTGCCTGATGCTGGAAGAGCCACAGTCACACTCTTCTCTAAATTCAACTTTTTCACAGCCAACACGAACTTCTATATGAATGCCCGTTTCCCTTTTCTTCTGGTCTTCCATACATATTTTTTGAGAACATCCTGTGCACCAGATACTACGTGGGCAGCTGGAGACCACCTCATACATTGCTGGTGGGGATGTTCACAGTGGTGCAGCTGCTGTGGAAAGGGTCTCGCAGGCGGTAAGTTTGACTACATTAGAATGAAGAACTATTGTTCACCAAAAAACCCTACAGAGACCGAGACAAACCACTAGCTGGCACACATACACACACACTCACACACAAACCTACCTATAACTGGAGAAAGACTTTGTATCCAGAATATACAAAAAACACACATGAATCAATACGAAAATGACAAATAATGAAGCAAAATGGACACAGGGTTTTGACCAAAGGGGAAACATGAATATCCAATTAAAATCTGAAAAAAATGACAAGCTTTTTAGTAATAATGGAAATGTAAATTAAAACCACAATGAACTACATTTTCCTGCTATCAGATTGGTAAATATTCAAATGCCTGATCAATGCCAAGTGTTGGTGAGGACGGTGGGCTGGCAAGAGTTCATGGTACAAACAATCTGGGAAACAATTTGACATTATCTAGGCATCTGGAGACATATATCCCCTAAAATCCAGCCTTTTCACCCCCATATGTGAGAGGTAAGAAAAATTCTTGAATACTTGCATCAAGGACACATAAAAATAGTCATAGAAGCCTTTTCTGTAATAGGTAACACTAGAAACACCAAAACCAATGGTGGAATGAGTAAATAAGCGTGATGTATTCTTACAGTAGAATATTAGACAGCAGTGAAAAATCATAGCTACACGCATCGACATAAATGGATCTTAAAACTTAATGTTGATTTCCAACACCAAATAATAAAGAAATATATGCAGTTGATTCAATTTATATAAAGGTCAAAAATAGGCAAACCTAAAGAATTTATGCAACATAGATGGTGATACAGAAAGGCAGGATAAATGGATCCTCTTTTTATTCTTTTCCGCACTTGGAGGTCCTAAAATGGGCATTCATTACCTACACAATAAGAAAAAAGATGTTTGATGGCTATTCCTCCAGAGGTGTCACTAGTAGGAGGACTTGGTCCTTCTGCTGTTCCACTTCTCAGGGGCCCTCTTCTGCCCCTGACCCTGGACGCCATACTAAGACCTCTTACCCTCCGTGAAGTTTCTTTCTTTTGGCCTCTACGCGAGGCTTTAGGATTTTGGGGAAATCTCAGTTTACACAGGACTTAACTGAGAGGAAGTGAGAAAAGACATGTGAAGTCACTCGTTCCTCTGATTTGGGGAATGTTGTAGGAATGAGCAAGGAGATCTCTTCCTGGCACAGAAACATGGATACACTCAGCGGTTGAGTTCAAGAGGACCCCAGTGGTTTCTGAAACTCATGCATCTGAAACACAAGAGAACACTTTGAAAATGGGGACACCGCTTGTTCTTCCAACTACACTTTCCATTTTTTCTGGTTCTATTAGGGTCTGTTTTGCATATCAAAAGCTTGTCCTGTTGCTTCAGAGGCAGGAACTCTAGGAAGCTTAAACTAATCTTGCCTTGAAACCTAACAGTTTGATTCTTTACTTAGCACTGATATAAATCCACATCAGCTCATAATGAAAGTTGTTTCATTATATAAGAAATGGGAACCCTTCACCCTTCTGTATCTTTGATCTTGATATAGTTTTGGAGTGTTTTTCAGATATTTAAATACATTTATTTTTAGTTATTTTAAGCACATCTTAAGGAATGCCTTTAATTTTTTAAAAAAACATTTTTTATTATTGCAGAAGTTAAAGTATTAAGGAAATGTGTGTGTGTAGATTAGGGGTTCGCAATTGGGAGTGAAAATGCTCCCCAGGGAACATTGGTAATGTCTGGAGACAATTTTGGTGGTCCCCACCGGGGAAGGAGTGCTACTGGCATCTAGTGGGTAAAAACTAGAGATGCTGCTAAACATCTGACAATGCACATAACGGGTCCTTGCAACAAAGAATATTCCAGCCGCAAACATCAGTAGGACAGATGTTGAGAATCGCTGGTCTATTTTGTTTTTTGACCGCACCGCACACCTTGCAAGATCTTTAGTTCCCTGACCAGGGATTGCACCTGAGCCCTCGACAGTGAAAGTGTGGAGCCCTAACCACTGGCCAACCAAGGAATTCCCTGAGAATCTCTGGTCTTGATAGAGCTGATTGGTGTGCATGAGTTTTTTTGGGTTTTTTTTTTTCTTCTGGTTTTTATTGTTTGTAAGAGACCCATTTTTTTTAACACCTTTATTGGAGTATAATTGCTTTACAATGTTGTGTTAGTTTCTGCTGTATAACAAAGTGAATCAGCTATATGTATACATATATCCCCATATCTCCTCCCTTTAGCGTCTCCCTCCCACCCTCCCTATCCCACCCCTCTAGGTGGTCATAAAGCACCAAGATGATCTCCCTGTGCTATGTGACTGCTTCCCACTAGCTATCTGTTTTATATTTGGTGGTACATATATGTCCATGCCACTCTCTCACTTTGTCCCAGCTTACCCTTCCCCTGCCCGGGTCCTCAAGTCCATTCTCTAGTGGGTCTGTGTCTTTGCTCCCGTCCTGCCGCTAGGTTCTTCATAACCCTTTTCTTTTCTTTTTTTTTTTTTTTTTTTACATTCCATATATATGTGTAAGCATATGGTATTTGTTTTTGTCTTTCTGACTTACTTCACTGTGTATGACAGACTCTTGGTCCATCCACCTCACTACAAATAACTCAATTTTGTTTCTTCTTATGGTTGAGTAATATTCCATTGTATATATGTGCCACATCTTCTTTATCCATTCATCTGTCAATGGATACTTAAGTTGCTTCCATGTCCTGGCTATTGTAAATAGTGCTGCAATGAACATTGTGGTACATGACTCTTTTTGAATTATGGTTTGCTCAGGGTATATGTGCAGTAGTGGGATTGCTGGGTCATGTGGTAGTTCTATTTTTACTTTCTTAAGGAACCTCCATACTGTTCTCCATAGTGGCTGTATCCATTTACATTCCCACCAACAGTGCAGGAGGGTTCCCTTTTCTCCACACCTTCTCCAGCATTTATCGTTTGTAGATATTTTGATGATGGCCAGTCTGACTGGTGTGAGATGATACCTCACTGTAGTTTTGATTTACATTTCTCTGATGATTAGTGATGTTGAGCATCCTTTCATGTGTTTGTTGGCAGCCTGTATATCTTCTTTGGAGAAATGTCTATTTGGGTCTTCTGCCCATTTTTGGATTGGATTGTTTGTTTTTTGATATTGAGCTGCATGAACTGCTTGTAATATTTGGAGATTAATCCTTTGTCAGTTGCTTCATTTGCAAAAATTTTCTCCCATTTTGAGGGTTGTCTTTTCATCTTGTTTATGGATTCCTTTGCTGTGCAAAAGCTTTTAAGTTTCATTAGGTCCCATTTGTTTATTTTTGTTTTTATTTCCACTTCTCTAGGAGGTGGGTCAAAAAGGATCTTGCTGTGATTTATGTCATAGAGTGTTCTGCCTATGTTTTCTTCTAAGAGTTTTATAGTGTCTGGCCTTACATTTAGGTCTTTAATCCATTTTGAGTTTATTTTTGTGTATGGTGTTAGGAAGTGTTCTAATTTCATTCTTTGACATGTAGCTGTCCAGTTTTCCCAGCACCACTTATTGAAGAGACTGTCTTTTCTCCATTGTATATTCTTGCCTCCTTTATCAAAGATAAGGTGACCATATTTGCATGAGTTTATATCTGGGCTTTCTATACTGTTCCATTGATCTATACTTCTGTTTTTGTGCCAGTACCATACTGTCTTGATTACTGTAGCTTTGTAGTATAGTCTGAAGTCAGGGAGCCTGATTCCTCCAGCTCCGTTTTTCTTTCTCAAGATTGCTTTTGCTATTCAGGGTGTTTTGTGGTTCCATACAAATTGTGACTTTTTTTGTTCTACTTCTGTGAAAATTGCCATTGGTAGTTTGATAGGGATTTCATTGAATCTGTAGATTGCTTGGGGTAGTATAGTCATTTTTACAATGTTGATTCTTCCATTCCAAGAACATAGTATATCTCTTCATCTGTTTGTATCATCTTTAATTTCTTTCATCAGTGCCTTATAATTTTCTGCATACAGGTCTTTTGTCTCCTTAGGTAGGTTTATTCTTAGATATTTTATTCTTTTTGTTGCAATGGCAAATGGGAGTGTTTTCTTAATTTCACTTTCAGATTTTTCATCATTAGTGTATAGGAATGCAAGAGATTTCTGTGCATTAATTTTATACCCTGCTACTTTACCAAATTCATGGATTAGCTCTAGTAGTTTTCTGGTAGCATCTTTAGGTTTCTTTATGTATAGTATCATGTCATCTGCTAACAGTGACAGTTTTACTTCTTCTTTTCCATTTTGGATTCCTTTTATTTCTTTTTCTTCTCTGATTGTTGTAGCTAAAACTTCCAAAACTATGTTGACAATAGTGGTGAGAGTGGGCAACCTTGTCTTGTTCCTGATCTTAGTGGAAATGGTTTCATGTTTTCAACACTGAGAATGATGTTTGCTGTGGGTTTGTCATATATGGGCTTTATTATATTGAGGTAAGTTCACTCTATGCCTATGTTCTAGAGAGTTTTTATCATAAATGGGTGTTGAAATTTGTCAAAAGCGTTTTCTGCATCTATTGAGATGATCATCTGGTTTTTATCCTTCAGTTTGTTAATATGGTTTATCACATTGATTGATTTGTGTATAATGAGGAATCCTTGCATTCCTGGGATAAACCCCACTTGATCATGGTGTATGATCCATTTAATGTGCTGTTGGATTCTGTTTGTTAGTATTTTATTGAGGGATTTTGCATCTATGTTGATACGTGATATTGGTCTGTAGTTTCCTTTTTTTTGTGATATCTTTGCCTGGTTTTGGTATCAGGGTGATGGTGGCCTCATTTAATGAGTTTGGGAGTGTTCCTGCCTCTGCTATATTTTGGAAAAGTTTGCAAAGGATAGGTGTTAGCTCTTCTCTAAATGTTTGATAGAATTTGCCTGTGAAGCCATCTGGTCCTGAGTTTTTGTTTCTTGGAAGATTTTTAATCACAGTTTCAATTTCAGTGCTTGTCATTGGTCTGTTTATATTTTCTATTTCTTCCTGGTTCAGTCTCAGAATGTTGTGCTTTTCTAAGAATTTGTCCATTTCTTCCAGGTTGTCCATTTTATTGGCATAGAGCTGCTTGTAGTAATCTCTCATGATCCTTTGTATTTCTGCAGTGTCAGTTGTTACTTCTTCTTTTTCATTTCTAATTCTGTTGATTTGAGTCTTTTCCCTTTTTTTCTTGATGAGTCTTGTTAATGATTTATCAATTTTGTTTATCTTCTCAAAGAACCAGCTTCTAGTTTTATTGATTTTTGCCATTGCGCCCTTCATTTCTTTTTCATTTATTTCTGATCTGATTTTTACGATTTCTTTCTTTCTACTAACTTTGGGTTATTTTGTTCTTCTTTCTCTAATTGCTTTAGGTGTAAGGTTAGATGGTTTATTTGAGATTTTTCTTGTTTCTTGAGGTAGGATTGTATTGCTAATAACTTCCCTCTTAGAACTGCTTTTGCTGCATCCCATGGTTTTGGGTCATCATGCTTTCATTGCCATTTGTTTCTAGGTATTTTTTGATTTCCTCTTTGATTTCTTCAGTGATCTCTTGGTTATTTAGTAGTGTATTGTTTAGCCTCTATGTGTTTGTATTTTTTACAGTTTTTTTTTCCTGTAATTAATACCTAGTGTCATAGCGTTGTGTTCGGAAATGATACTTGATAAGATTTCAATTTTCTTAAATTTACCAAGGCTTGATTTGTGATCCAAGATATGATCTATCCTGGAGAATGTTCCATAAGCACTTGAGGAGAAAGTGTATTCTGTTGTTTTGGGATGGAATGTCCTATAAATATCAATTAAGTCCACATTGTTTAATGTGTCATTTAAAGCTTGTTTTTCCTTATTTATTTTCATTGTGGATGATCTGTCCATTGGTGAAAGTGGGGTGTTAAAGTCCCCTACTATTATTTTGTTACTGTTGATTTCCCCTTTTATGGCTGTTAGCATTTGCCTTATGTATTGAGGTGCTCCTATGTTGGGTGCATAAATATTTACAACTGTTATATCTTCTTCTTGGATTGATCCCTTGATCATTATGTAGTGTCCTCCTTTGTCTTGAAGTAGTCTTTATTTTAAAGTCTATTTTGCCTTTTGCCTTATATGAGAGTTGCTAGTCCAGCTTTCATTTGATTTCCATTTGCATGGAATATCTTTTTCCATTCCCTCACTTTCAGTCTGTATGTGTCCCTAAGTCTGAAGTGGGTTTCTTAGAGACAGCATACATACGGGTCTTGTTTTTGTATCCCTTCAGCCAGTCTGTGTCTTTTGGTGGGAGCATTTAATCCATTTACATTTAAGGTAATTATCAATATGTATGTTCCTATTACCAGTTTTTAAATTGTTTTGGGTTTGTTATTGTAGGTCTTTTCCTTCTCTTGTGTTTCCTGCCTAGAGAAGTTCCTTTAGCATTTGTTGTAAAGCTGGTTTGGTGGTGCTGAATTCTCTCAGCTTTTGCTTGTCTGTAAAGGTTTTAATTTCTCCATCAAATCTGAATGAGATCCTGCCGGGTAGAGTAATCTTGTAGTTTTTCCCCTTTTATCACTTTCAATATGTCCTGCCACTCCCTTCTGGCTTGCAGAGTTTCTGCTGAAAGATCAGCTTTTAACCTTAAAGGGATTCCCTTGTATGTTATTTGTTGCTTTTCTCTTGCTGCTTTTAATTTTTTTTCTTTGTATTTAATTTTTGATAGTTTGACTAATATGTGTCTTAACATGTTTCTCCTTGGATTTATCCTGTATGGGACTCTCTGCAGTTCCTGGACTTCGTTGACTATTTCCTTTTCCATGTTGGGGAAGTTTTCAACTATAATCTCTTCAAATATTTTCTCAGTCCCTCTCTTTTTCTCTTCTTCTTCTGTGACCCCTATAATTCGAATGTTGGTGCATTTAAAGTTGTCCCAGAGGTCTCTGAGATTGTCCTCAATTCTTTTCATTCTTTTTTCTTCATTCTGCTCTGCAGTAGTTATTTCCACTATTTTATCTTCCAGGTCACTTATCCATTCTTCTGCCTCAGTTATTCTGCTATTGATTCCTTCTAGAGAATTTTTAATTTCATTTATTATGTTGTTCATCATTGTTTGTTTGGTCTTTAGTTCTTCTAGGTCCTTGTTAAATGTTTCTTGTATTTTCTCCATTCTATTTTCAAGATTTTGGACCATCTTTACTGTCATTACTCTGAATTATTTTTCAGGTAGACTGCCTGTTTCCTCTTCATTATCTTGGTCTGGTGGGTTTTCATCTTGCTTCCATCTGCTTCATATTTGTGTGTCTTCTCATTTTGCTTAACTTACTGTGTTTGTGGTCTCCTTTTCACAGGCTGCAGGTTTGTAGTTCCTGTTGTTTTTGGTGTCGCCCCCAGTGGCTAAGCTTGGTTCAGTGGGCTGTGTAGGGTTTCTGGTGGAGGGGACTGGTGCTTGTGTTCTGGTGGATGAGGCTGGATCTTGTCGTTCTGGTAGGCAGGACCGTGTCCAGTGGTGTGTTTTTAGGTGTCTGTGAACTTATTATGATTTTAGGCAGCCTCTCTGCTAACAGGTGGGGTTGTGTTCCTGTCTTGCTAGTTGTTTGTCATGGGGTGTCCAGCACTGGAGCTTCTGGTTGTTGAGTGGAGCTTGCTGGTTGTTGAGTGGAGCTGGGTCTTAGCATTGAGACTGAGATCTCTGGGAGAGCTCTCACTTATTGATATTACATGGGGCCGGGAGGTCTCCGGTGGTCCAATGTCCTGAACTCAGCTCTCCCACCTCAGAGGCTCAGGCCTGACACCCAGACAGAGCACCAAGACCCTGTCAGCCACATGGCTGCTAGTATTGGTGGGTCTACTGCAGAGGCGGAGGTGGGTGTGGCTCACCACGGTGACAAAGACACTGGCAGCAGAATTTCTGGGAATTACTCCTTGGCGTGAGCCCCTCCAGAGTCCCTTTTGGTTTGTTTTGAATATTAGAGTCTGTTTTATGCTTTTAGGTTCCCTTCTACATAAGAGACCTTTTGTTATTGTGGTGGTTAGTCAAGTGGTTCAAGACTATGTTTCTGAACAATCAAGATATCTCTTTACCTAGTAGAACACCCTATTTGAGAATTTTTCCTTTTGTCCTACACTACTTCACCTGTTGTCTTAGCTGGGTAACCAAATTTAGCTGCATTAACTCTCTAGGAGTCATAGAGCTAAATGTGTTTCATTTTATATCACTGATGAAATTTAATTCAAAGACCTAGTGTGTATCAATGTCCCAGTGATTAAGGATTTCTCCTTTTTCCTTCAAAATCTAAGCATTTCCATTTCCCAAAGCAATCTAGTTGTGTTAATTTTGGATAATGCATGGAAAATATTCCAATTAAAAATAACCCAAAATCCATGTGAGTGTTAGTACTCAGGCTATAAGTAAACTAATCAGAGACCACAGCCGCTTCAGAAAGACAGTTATACTCTATGTAGCCTAAAATCAATTCTTTTATTTTGATTAACTCTTTTAGGGGGTCTGGTAGAATAGTCACCTGGGTCTCAGTGAGTTGAATAATGCAGATCATGGAAAATAGCACCAGAAAGACTTTAAGCCATTGTTTTGGACCACAGCCTCCATGTTAATCCTGATAAAAATAGTCTATGAAAGATTCACGGGACAGCTTTTTAAAACAGTGCAGATTTCCCGGCTTCACCTTGAGAGCCTCAGATTAGTAGGTCTGGGATGGGAGCCCAGAATACATAACAAGCCCCCCAAGGTGCTCCGAAGCAGGGTGAGAAGCCATGGTTTAGAACAGCGTGCTTAGGCTTCCTTTCTTTCCTGTCGGTAAGTTATTAAAGGCATTTCTCTTTCATGTCTGTCCTTTACTGCAGAGATATGTAATAATGATTTAAAAGAAGTAACCTTGATTTACCACTGCTGTGGAAATGTTTGGCCTCAGCACCACCTTTTTTGCCAAGGTAAAATAAAATTAGATGCTGCGTGTGAAAATGCTTTATAAATGGTAAAGGGGAAAATAAGCCTATTTTCATGCACTCAGCAAATAGCTTATATGTTGCCTCTCACAAGACAAGGTGTGTAGAGGCATGACTAAGCAGAGCAAGCTACAGGATATTGGGATGTGACTCTGCATTGTTCTCTCTCATTTAAACCTTCGGAAACAAGGAGTGGTCACAAGAGACTGACTGTTGATATTCAACAGCATGAAAGGAGCCCCCAGTTGAAAGAAGTTTTGAATCCTTGCAGTCTGTCAAAGTGGAAGGTCATCATTCTGCAGAAGACTCAGCAGAAATACGCAACCTTGCTAAGAGTACAACAGCAGATTTTTCCAGGAAGGCTCACACATTTGGATTTAGAATGTTCTAGAAGGCTTGGGGGCCTGGCCTGGCCACTTACTCTCTTCAGTTCCACTCAGAAAATTACTACATGTCTGACCTTGACAAGATCCTTAAATCCTCTAATATTACTTCCCCCTTTTGTGGCAATGAGGACGATTGTTTTTACCTGAGACAGTTGCTATGAGGATTAAAAGAAATAATGTGTGATAAGAAACATCTACACAATACAGCACCTGTTTCCCTCTGCTTGAGACTATGTACCAGTGCATAGAATCAAGCAAGGCTCAAAAAGGACTGGGAAGCCGTGTAGTACCTCAAATCCAATTTATTATTACACATCATAGCCAGCTGTCATGGGAGTTTGACAGAGGGGTACTGAGTATATGTAGTGCTAAAGGTCTAAATGTCGTACTTGAAGTCATAATCAATCTACCTAGTCCATCTCGGTGAGGTCTTCTGCTCTACCCTTCAACACACACACACACACACACACACACACACACACACACACACACACACACACACACAAACACACGTGGGGAGAAAGGAGAGAGAAGGAGAGGGCTTTGGTCTCATTCTCCCCAGCAAAGTCATTCCACCTTTGCAGTAGTGTTCATTCTACCTCTGAAGTCTTGATTACCATCTTTTATCATCTTTTAGCTTCACCGAGAGGTCACGGCATCCTAAAACTTGTCAATAAAAACCTGAACAGGGCTATCCCAGAGGTCAGCTTCACTCATTCAGTCAATTAGCATAGCTGCCCTGGAATTAGCAAGGCTTCATGTGTGCTGTAAATCACACATTTTTCTTGCCTTTATTGGCAAAGGACAGTGGGAGTAAAGTGAAGAGTGGCACAAAGCAGCACACGAGCTGGAGGAAGATTGCCATAGAAAGCTTGCGATTAATCTTGCCAATTAATATGTGTCCATGAGCTCCGCCTGTGTAGGAGGGGGCTTTTCCCACCAGGAATCAGAACTGTAGCATTTATTTAAAACTACCTTCAGAAATAGCTTAAAATCAATAGGAAAATTGGGTCTCCTGATTCTACTTGCACCTCTTTTTTTTTTTTTTTTTTTTTGTGGTACGCGGACCTCCCACCGCCGTGGCCTCTCCCGCTGCGGAGCACAGGCTCCGGACGCATAGGCTCAGCGGCCATGGCTCACGGGCCCAGCCGCTCCGCGGCACATGGGATCTTCCCGGACTGGGGCACGAACCTGCGCCCCCTGCATCGCCAGGCGGACTCTCAACCACTGCGCCACCAGGGAAGCCCTATTTATACATTTTAATGCACTGACATTCCCCTAAAATGGTTTACCCGCAGTTGGTAAAGAAGAAAATCAAAAATCATTTATGTTGACTAAATCAGAAGAATTTTTAAAAATCTTAATGAGAAATAAGTTAGGGGAGATGGTCAAAGGTTATCTCCCAATTTTCTAACCTAGGAGCTTAAAATAACAATGATATACTTCGAAAATGGTTTGTTGTAGGGAAAGTTGATGAGTTATGTTTTAGCTGTGTTGATAAGTGTAGAAATATGATATGTAGAAATATCATGTCAGCTTTTGGAAACAAAGAATATTAGTGAGAAATCATCTATACTTTTACTTATCACTGTCTCTTCTTATGACATCATCCTATTATGACATTATTGATTACCTAGTCTGTTTCAAACAAATGTTTTATCTCTGTAAATATGGTGAATGCAGGATCCATGTCTAGTTTACCTTTGTAAATAAAGTACTACTTTATCTTCCTCAAAATATTAGCATAGTGAATTGTACATGATAGATTTTCAATAAACATTAGTTCTATGAATGAGCAGATTGACAAATGTTTATCAGGGTTTCTCGACCTCAGCTGTACTAACATTTTGGGCTGGTTAGTTCTTTGTTGTGGTGCTGACCTGTGTATTGCAGGTCGTTTAGCACCATCTCTAGCTCCTGTCCACTAGATGCCAATCCTATCCTCACTCCCCAGGTTCTGACAATTAAAAATGTATCCAGACATTGATAAATGTTGTCCCCTGGGGGGTGACATTGGCCCTGGTTGGAGAACCCCTGGTTGAGATAGATGCTGGATTACATATATCAATTTAGGAGTCAACTGATTAAAGATTATGCTTTGAGTCTTGGTTCCAATAAGAAATGGAACATTGAGAAGAAATGGCTGGTGGCTAAGAACAAAGCTTTGTAATGAGTATGAAATTAGGTTTGGGGGCTCGTAAGGGGCTTTCCAAACAAATTGCTAATTCCATGGTACATCTACCTATACCTTGTACTCAGTGTCAGCCAGCACTGTCCAATAGAAATATGTGAGCCACAAATGTAATTTTAAATTTCGTAGTAGTTCTATTTTAAAAAGTAAAAATAAACCGATGAAATTAATTTTAATGATTAGTCATTTCATTTATTTATGTATGTCCAGAATATTACTACGTCAACATGTAATCAATATGTAAAAACTATTAATGAGCTACTTTGCATTTTTTTGTATGAAGTCTTTGAGATGTGGTGTGTACTTTACACTTACAGCACACAATTTGATTGTCTGTTCAAGTGCTCTATGGCCACATGTGACTACGGGCTACCACACTGGATGGATCAGGACAATTCAGTCAATTTAAATAAATGTTTATTTGTCCCTTTAATTTACATTATTATCCTTTTCATAGAGGAAGCTACAAGGGCTAGTGATGTATCTGAAAATTTTTATAAATTTACTTTGTAAACAGCAGGTGTTACTTTTTTGGCATAAAGTTCTGTGAATTTTGATAAACACATGGAAGCATGTGACCATCCCCACAGTCATATACCGAACAATTTTCTTACCCCAATAATTCCCTTGTGCTGTTCTTTTGTAGTCAATTTCTCCCCCACCTTTACTTCCAATTTTTTCTTTTCTTTTCTTTTCTTTTTTTAGGAGTAAGATTTCCCCCTATTACCACCAACAACTATATGTATGTATATATGGAAGAAAAAAAAGAGGGGAAACAGAAACACACTAGAGAAGACAGAACCCCACTCCCCCGGGCATTGGGAACATACTGTTTCCAAAGCTCATTGCTCAAAGTGCAATAAGCCCTGCTTTACTTGTAGTCACAGGAGCCTACTCAGACTGGGGGCCATGTGTGCTCCCTTCCCCCACCTTCATCTGTCATTCCTCTGCAGGTTACTGGAATAGGAAGTTCTCTCCCAGAATACTGCATGACACATGACAGATTACTCCAGGACAGACCCAGAGGAGGAACACAGGCAAGCCCTCCACAGGTCGGGGGAGACCCCCATTGCCAGCTAGATATTCCTGACACTCCAGTTTATGGATTCTCAGCTATCTCCATCTTTCCATGGCCTCTTTGCTTTACTAAGGAGAGAAACTCATGAAAAATAGCCCTTTAGTGCAGGTGCAGCTCCTGTAGTGGACAGGCCTGGGCTGCTGCTCTCATCAAAGCATAGATGACCTGGGTTGTGCCAGACACCATGAGAGAAGGTAACCTTGGGCCAACTGACAGCAGTGGCCCTGGCTTTGCCATGCCTCTCAGCAGTCCATTCTGTTCACAAAGCCCAGGGAGCAGATGGGAAGAGGCATGAGGAAGCACCTCCCTCACATGTATGTCACCATTGGCATCCAGGTTGGGAAGGAGAACGTTGCCTGCTTGCTTGATGTCATTCCAGGAGCACATGCCTACTGTGCCGTCCTTAGAATCATGCTACAGAAATTGAGTTCTGCAAGCCACTCACACACCCGCAAACACACACAGACACACAATACACACATGCAGGCACATTGCCGTAGTTCATGTGGTTGAACACTTTGCAATTTGCGATTGTAACAATGCAATTATGGTTCTTAGGGTACCTATTCTTGGACAGCTCTTTAGTATTATCCATATTTTATATACTTCTCCTATTGCTTCTTTTTATCTCCCACCCTCCCTCACATAAAATTTTGAAAAAAAAATCAAGAGATTGCACTCACCCTTCCTCATATAAACATAAAGTTTTGAAAAAAAATCAAGAGATTGCAATGAAATAAAGGAAGGCACTGACCTAAATGTATATGCATTAATTGGCCAAGTTCTTTGAGTAATTATCTTGTAAAATTTAAGTAGGAAAGCATTTCTATCAGAACCAAAAAATCCTTTTAACCTCATATCTCATCCCTTCCACAATCTTCCAGTCACATGCTTATACTGGAAAACCTGGGGACCGTCTGAAAGCATGCTGTGTTCAGTGGATGGCTATCCACTAGTTTATCCAAGTCATTTCAGGTTTACCATGCAGTTCAGCAAAGTCAAGCATCCTCTTTGGCATGTACTTAAAAGGGGGGAATGTCGGGTGGTCGCTGGGACTTTGTAGACCAAGAAGAAAAAGAGGGAAGTAGTGGCAGAGGGAAGAAAGACTATGTGTTCACAGATTCTCATTTCATTTTCCTGCTGGGCATGTGGGAAGGCCACATTTTCCCAATCTGCCCTGACAAGTGAATTCTGGCTAGGACATGTGGACTGGAAGTGACCCATGTCCCATCCAGATCTAGCCCAGAAAACCACCTACCAAAATCTCCATGCACTCTCCTTGTGGGCCGGCCAGACACAAGACATACCATGAAGTCTCAGAGGCCCCTGGAGATGGTGGAGCCATTCAATGGAAGGAGCCTGGATTTCTGCTTGAGCAGAGCCTCTACCTCTAGTCCTCAAACCACACTGGACTGTGAGATGGGCAAGAAATAAAACTCTGTGAGTCACTGAGCTTCTGGAGTTGTCTGTAACAGCGTTTTTTGTTTCCTACAGTTACCAAACACCTGACTCCCAGCTGTCCTCACCTCTGGTCTCAAGATAGGTTCATTGTGCCAGGTGCTCCTTCACTGGGATGTAGCTATGAAGGATATGATGTTTATGACCCTTCGGGGACTAGGGCTTGTCTACTGCCCCATCCAATTTTACTACTGTTCAATTTACTACTGCCTACTGTTCAACTTTTATTTGCTTAGTCCGGTCTCCAGGGGAAATCACTAGTGACAAGCTGGGTCTCCTAACATCACCGGGGTAAACAGCAGTTACACACTTGTTGGAGCCTGATTGGTGGTGAGCTGTCAATGTTTAACAATTGGTTCTCTGGAAAAAATCACAGGCATATATATATATATATATATATATATATATATATATATATATATACACATACACACTATATATATATATATATATATATACACACAAACTATATATATATACACACACCATATATATATATGTGTATATATATATATATATATATACTAGTCTATTATTAATTTTACCGATAATAATTTGTAGCACACAATTTACAAAAAATAAAATGTATAATACTTTTTAGTGTATGTTTTGTGTAGCCAATTGATTCTCATGGAATGCTTTCATCGCTTTTTGCCAAACTCTTGCATCCGTGGCAACCTATTATTGCAATTCAATCATGATTTGACAAAGTTATGTACCAATCTGCTAATTCTTTTCCTGATACATAGTCTACTACTTCTCAGACTCGAACAAATTACATTCACTAAAATGAAACTTCTTTCAACTTCAGCACTGCCTATATGGGAACTTCACTCATTTGTCAATTACTGAGCAACTTTTTTTGCTGAATTGGTTCATAGTTTTTGACTCCAAGAATATTTTTACAAGTTTTTGTGCTAGTCACAATGTCATGGCTGTATGTTTGACCTATATTATTGTCTCCATTAGTTTCTTTTCTTTTTTTTTTTAATTATTTATTTATTTACGGCTGTGTTGGGTCTTCGTTTCTGTGCGAGGGCTTTCTCTAGTTGTGGCAAGCGGGGGCCACTCTTCATCGCGGTGCGCGGGCCTCTCACTATCGCGGCCTCTCTTGTTGTGGAGCACAGGCTCCAGACGCGCAGGCTCAGTAATTGTGGCTCACGGGCCTAGTTGCTCCGCGGCATGTGGGATCTTCCCAGACCAGGGCTCGAACCCGTGTCCCCTGCATTGGCAGGCAGATTCTCAACCACTGCGCCACCAGGGAAGCCCTCCATTAGCTTCTTAAATCTAGATTAGGGGTTGGCAAAAATTTTCTGTAAAGGGCCAGATAGTTAAAATTTTAGGATTTGTGGGCCAGATGGTCACTCTCACCACTACTCAATTCTGCCACTGTACAAAAGTAGCTGTAGACAACACGTAAACACCTGGGCATGGCTGTTTTCCAATAAAACTTTATAAAAACAGACCATAGGCTGAATTTGCCCCACTGGCTGTAGTTTGCCAAACCCTAAATCAGCGCTTGATGTGTAGCGTTTGCCAGTTTGTTTGGAGTAAGTACTCCCACCATGGTCAATTTCAGACTACTGCTATGACGTCACTGAATGCAGAGCTGTGAAGAGAGGCGCAGTAGCAGAACACTGTGGGATATTTCCACCAAACAGATACAGTAGAGATAACAAGACCATCAATAATACTAAAGTGTAATAAAATAATTAGGAAGTGACACTGGGTATTTATCACCTTTGTTTTTAATGCAATTAAACTGTAAGACTATATAATTTGATTTTTAATAATGGCTGCATTTAACAACTCGCTTACAAAATTCCTGAATATTTATTAATCAGATCTCACAAGACAGTATGAAATGTTTCCAACACAGCAGTTGATCCTGAACAGTTTCTCTTCTCCATGGCTGCTGGATCAGAGTAGGGGCATATCTCCCACTGATTTATTTTCTCCTGAGGCACAGTTAGAGTTGTTGGCAAGTAACTATTATTGAAACAGTTAACCTGCTCAAAAGATAACCTTGTCAACACTTAAAACTCAAAGCACCCATCAGTTCTTACTCACATCTTCAAAATTATTACAGATTCGTTGCACATTTTAAACCAAAACATGCTCAATGTTTTCCTTAAACACAGTGTGACTTTAACCTATCTGTACTTAAAAGGGTAGATATGATAGATTATGACATTGCATGAAAAATCCTTATGCACAGCCTTTTACCCCTTCTATACATCCATCTCAAGGTGAGGAAATCAAAAACTCAAATGTAAATTCACTACAGCAAAAGAGATCCTTACACTGAAGGTCTATGCATGAGGCAACATGGCTAACTTGAAAAGGATACCATTAGAATCAGAAAAACATAGGTTCAAATCCCTGCTTTGATATGTGCTCACAATGTGATCTAAAGTAAAATTTCTAACCATTTTAAAGTCTCATTCTCCTATTCTGTAAAGTTGATCATGAGATTGTTACGCGGCTTAAATGAGGGAAAAAATGATGTGAAGTACCCCAGTGTTCATGTCTTACAAAGCACTCAGTAAATGGTAGCTATTAGTGTTATTCACTGAAATGTTCATCCCACCCCATTATGTTTTCTAATCATGAAGTTGATGATCACAATAGCTACTTAAATGCCAATGATTAGTCACACTTTTAATCGTTCAAAATTTGGATGGGGGGCCCTGTATTTCAGACACATATGCATCCATCATGCATTGGGTACCAGCAGTTGGGCTGAATGTTCACAATTTTTCAGATCTGCAAGGCTGAATTGGCAGTTACCAATTGCCCATGTGGTACACTGAGCTTCTTCTGCTTTTCAGCTATATATAAGAAGCCAAAAGTGGCATGCTACCATTGAAAAGAACGTAGTGGCTTAACTTCTCAATGATTTGTCCCTACTTGGTAAGGCTCTCTAAGGTGGCTGGCCATAGCTGAGTGGAGGTATTCAGCTTCGAATTAGCTTTACCTTTCCCATTCTGTCTCATGAATGGGTCACACTAGATATTAAGATTGAAGCCTCTGTTGCCTTTTGCACTTCTATAGGAGCATCCTAAACTATCTCCACAAATGTTCACATAATTCTTTAGGAAGATTTCTCTTACTAACTCCAATATGGGGAAAACATGATGCCATCATATGCACTTGAGGGTTCTAACCCAGTATTTAAGGAGCAGATAAGCATCTGTTGGTATTGCCCAGTATTGTCTTTCCCCAATAATCTCTTTATCTCCTACAGCTCTTAACGGTGATGACACAGCCACATTAAAATTTTGATTCACTATTGCACTTCGAATCTTCCCAAGTTCCCACTGAAATGTCCAAAAGTATAGAGGTGATCCCGGACTTCCAATACAATCATCTGATCTTATTAATTTAGACAACCCTGCAGTGAGCAAAACTCATATTCTTGGCCATTTAAGAGTGGCTGGTGACATCGAGCTTATGTCATCATAGCGATAAACTTGATACATTTGGTGAAAGTATTTTCTTCACCATACTTAGCACCCATAGTTGAGAAATAACTATGTGCTCATTTGCTTTGATTTCCTTTAACAGGCTAAATAAAACAGTCACCGGGCCCAATATTGGTCTAAGAGCTTTCTGAAAGGAAGGCGTAAGTGACTTTCTTTCTTTATGATTCTTTTCTTATTTCCTTTTTCCTTTCAAGCAATATGTACTTAAACATGACCTCTATTAGCTATATTTTGATAATCACATACCTTAAAGCAAAATATCTTTATTAAGCTGAGTTGTATTTTGCTCTCTGTATATTTTAATTCTCCAACTTCAAGCACATAGCAAAGCCCTGCCCTCAGCTCTTCCTGCACTGCGTGAAAACCTAAACACACAGAAGAGGTTATACTGGGCTTCCCAGAGGGAACTGGAGGAAATGCAGTACTTAAGAAAGAACATGGGCGAGCTGAACAGGGGAAATATTCTTTAGCAATGGGCTTTGTGAGACATTATCAGAAATGTTTAGTGTTGGCAAAACTGGGTTGGCAGTTTGGGGAAGACTGGTTTTCTTTCTTTCTTTTTTTTTTTAACATCTTTATAGAAGTATAATTGCTTTACAATGGTGTGTTAGTTTCTGCTTTATAACAAAGTGAATCAGCTACACATATACATATATCCCCATATATCCTCTCTCTTGCGTCTCCCTCCCACCCTCCCTATCCTACCCCTCTAGGTGGTCACAAAGCACCGAGCTGATCT
This sequence comes from Pseudorca crassidens, assembly GCF_039906515.1. Lineage (NCBI taxonomy): Eukaryota > Metazoa > Chordata > Mammalia > Artiodactyla > Delphinidae > Pseudorca > Pseudorca crassidens. The sequence continues at coordinate 13,890,925 of NC_090313.1, forward strand.
CCCTGTGAGAAGACTGGTATTCATAGCCCCAGAGATGATTAGGCTGGAGCAAGGTCTCCACTAAGTCGCAGGGGTCCCTAATGAGAGCAGGGCAGTGGCAAACACAGACAAGAAACTGCTCAACAAGCAGTGGAATTCTCTTCTGAACAGCTCTCTTCACAGGCAGATGAAACTCTACCTAGGCAAAAAGATAGATGATAGATGATAGATAGATAAGATAGATAGATAGATAGGCAGATTTTCCCCCTTCTTTAAGGATAAAAAGATTTGAATATATAAATACATATTCAATATATTCAATACATATTCATTTTCAAGACAACTTATTTAAGCTCCACATACTTGATGTATATAAGCATCTGAAAGGATAGGAAAACAAAGAAAACATTATACAGGAAAAAAAATCCTGTAGTTCAAAAGAAGGCATGCATCTGAGTTATCAGAGGAAACAGTCTATGAGGAAACAGATTATGCACCAGGCAAAATCCAGGAGAAAACTGTTTTTAAAATCTAATTTATATTCTCAATATGATTCCCTAAGATATTATAATAAATGAAAAAAAATTGAGAGCAGGGAAGATTACTTTTGGAGGGAAATTGTTATACTAAAAGTGACAAATATAGCAGATGCCCTAAAGAACAGAATGAATAGTAAATCAAGAAATTAGATAAATAGCTCAAAAAATCCTGCTAGGGCTTCCCTGGTGGCGCCGTGGTTGAGAGTCCGCCTGCCGATGCAGGGGACACGGGTTCGTGCCCCAGTCCGGGAAGATCCCACATACCGCAGAGCAACTAAGCCCGTGTGCCACAACTACTGAGCCTGTGCTCTAGAGCCCGCGAGCCACAACTACTGAACCCACACGCCGCAACTACCAAAGCCTGCGTGCTCTAGGGCCCACGTGCCGCAGCTACTGAGCCCGCGTGCTGCAGCTACTGAAGCCTGCACCCCTAGAACCCGTGCTCCGCAACAAGAGAAGCTCGCGCACCACAAGGAAAAGTAGCCCCCGCTCACCGCAACTAGAGAAAGCCCATGAGCAGCAACAAAGACCCAACGCAGCCAAAAATAAATAAATATTTAAAAAAGCTCTGTTGGTAATATTTTAATAAACCTGCTGCTTCTGCACAAAGCAGTCCCCTGTGTAACCTAGAGACTCTCAAGATAAGCCTTGCTAGCCATTGACTAAATAAATCTCCTTTGCTTCTGAGCTGTTACATGAGTTGCTAACAAGAAGCTGCTCAGTTCCAGGTGTTGTCACCTCCACCAGCGACCTTGATTTGGGGACTGTGTCTGAAGATGCTGTTGTTTACCTGATCCATGGCCTCCCTAATTACCCTGGACTGACTTGGCCAGTTGGTAGTCACATCACTTGCTTTTTGCCTCACATCAATTGCAAATCTCTCTGATATGCTCCACCCCACCCCCAAACTCTAATAATGTGAATTTTGAGTATATTCAAGACCTATATTTTAAGTTAAATCAGCCCACTGCTATCTCCCAATTTTTATAAAATTTAGTATCAGGTAGAAAATTGTATTTATAGAGAATTTTCCCATTAAACATGTTTCTCCATTAAACATTTTGAAGAGTAAAAAGAAATACCCCCTAATATGATAAAATGGGTAATATCTGAGTGATAAAATTACAGATGGTTACTCCAGATTATATTAAATGTTAGATTACCTTAGTAATGGTAAGTTTGAATAAGTAAGAAAGCAACCTGGTTCTTTCACAGAAAGTTTTATGATTGTTAATAAATGAATTCTTAAGATTATATTTTATATATGCTTCTACACACAAAAATGTGTTATATGTATATGAGTATGTGTATATCTGCAAGTGTATATATTGATATATATGTGCTTATATATGCATACATATATACATATCAAGTCTTAGAGCTAGAAGGACCTTAAAAAATAATCTTGCTTCCTTCACAAAATCTAAATTTATCTGCTGTGGCCTGTGGTCATTTTAAACCTATTTATATTTTAATTTTTATATTAATCAGCTGGTTTGCTGGGAATTGCAGAGAAGCAGGGAGTCATTGGATATTAGAGCCAGAGGAAACTTAATAGCCTCAATTCAGGCCCCTGCCAGGAAAATGATGAATTTATAATCATTAACAAGAGGTGACTAAGGAAATCAAGCCCAATTTCATTAACAGGTGTATCTTGGGAATAATTATGTCTGGGCCAGAAGCCCATTTCAAGATTACTCTCTTCTTCTAAGTAGAGTTTCACGTTCAGTCCCTCACTATGTTTTTGCAATGCCAAACTGACAACTGAACCATTTCAGTCAAAATGTCAAAATAGCATTCATTTCGTTGGTCAACGTGATACCAAACCATCACATTAAGAGATTTGTTTGCCCTAAATTGAACATGTTTTGGTGTCTACTGGCATAATCTTTCTACGTGAATATTTAGGACTTTCTCCTTCAGATGGCCTACACTCCAAAGTATTACCAGGTCAGTTTTAACTCATATAGATACGCCACTCAAAAATCAATTAGTCAATTTCAGATAGATTGAAGACTGACTTAACTGTCAGAGATAAAATAGTAAAGCTTCCGAAAGATAATGTGGGGGAATATTTTCATGACCCAGAGATAGGCAAAGATTTCTCAACAGTACACAAAAAAGCACTGATCAGAAGGTAAAGATGAATAAATTGAAAATTTCTCATCTAAAGACATCATTTGGAGTGAAAAGGCAAAGCCACAACAAGGATAAGACAATTATTTTCAGTGACAGAGAGCTCATATCCAAAATATTTGTCACTTCTATGTATTAATGAGAAATGAATAGATGACTTGAACAAAATACGGACAAAAGATTTGAACAGATACCTCACAAAGAAGGATATCCAAAAGGCCAATAAACATGGAAAGTTATTCAGCATCATTAATCATCAGAAAAATGCAAGTTAAAAACTAAAACACGGTAGCATCGCACATGTAGCAGACCGGCTATAATAATTGGATGACCTGACATTACCAGGTGTTGGTAAGAATGTGGAACAACAGGAATTCAGGCACACTGTGCACGGTGGGGGGGGGGGGGTAAATTGATACAGTGCCTTTTAGCAGCACCTAGTAAAGCTGCATATCGGTACACCCTATAACCCAGCAATTCCACTCCTATATGTGCTGACACATATACCAAAAAACGACACTTACAAAAATCACCATAGCAACAATATTCATGATAACCATCAACTGGAAGTAATACAAATGTCCAGGAGTAGTAAAACGGATAGATGAATTGTGGCATATTCATATAATGTAATACTACAAGGCAATGAAAGAATAAATGACAGCTATACACAGTGTCTGGATAAATCTCACAAAGATGTTGAGAAAATAAACCAAACACACACAAAAATACAGTATGGTTCCACTTATATAAAGTTCAATTCTACATCAATAAGCAATATTTACAAACAAACTAACACGAGCAATATGCCCAGGTATGTTATAGGCTTGGTCTCAACACAAACCACTTAAAAAGCATGGGTCGTATAAATACAGAACAAACGTATTACTTAGATCTATAACTCATTAATGAGGGAACCAGCTAAAAGGTAAAGCTGGCTCAAATAAGAATTAAAAGAACAGGATTATAAAATCCACCAGGAAAGACATACTGAGATAACTTTCTGAGTTGCAGACAAATCTTTCAATGTCCAACAGGGTAATAAAACTAACCTTTATGATGATCAGCTCCATCAGACTGAAATATGCTCCAGTATGACACTGAAGCACCCTGAGCTATCCTTTGTGGGTATCGGTGCTATTAAGCATTTGATTGATCATGTTGAAGGACTGTGTGAAAGGAAGTCAAGACTGAAGAAATAGATATTTTAAATATTTGGAACTACTATAGGTAGTCAAAAATAAAGTTGAAATTTGGTAAACATGGATTCACATTCCAAATTTTCTACAATTCCTCCTGGGCCATCTGCTTGCATATCTGAATGAGTGATATACCAGTAGAAAATGGTACTTGATAAGGGGGTAGGGAAAAATATGAACTTCTTGCTTTGCTGAGAAAGAAACATGAACTAAGTGGGCTATGCGATTTTTGTGGAGACAAGTGGCTGATGAGTGTAAAAACCATGCAGATCCCTCACCTCTCTGCATCCACATATAACTTCCATAAAATGTCTGAGGATGTCCTGTCACTTAAACTGTTTTTAATTTATAAAATTAGGTTACCCTTTCTGTGTGGTCTCAAGTCATTCAGTACTCAACAGACAGAGAATTCTTTCAACGTGGCAGGCACTGTTCAGACGCTGGGTGGCAGGAGTCAATACGTAAGAAGTGAGTGGATACAGTGTGAATATATTTTGATGGTAGAGGATGATTTTCTAATGGATTGAAAATAGGTGGATAGGAGGAGAGATATGGATTAAGTGATCCTGGGGTTTTCTCCTAAGAAGTTAGAAGAATGGTGTTGCAGTTTACCAAGATGGCAGAAAAATGCGGGAAGATCAGACATAGGTTGAGATATTTGAAGCTCCCATTTGAACTCATTAGGTTGAAAATGCTTCTTAGACATCCACTGTGGTGATACTGATCAAGCAGGTACATATAGGAGCCTCAAACTTAGGAAGAGGTCCAGCCTGAAGATACAGACGTAGGTAGTTTTAAAGGACTGGATGAGATCATCATGCAGGTGCATATGGGCAGAGACAAGGACTTTGGAGTGAACCTTAGGGGTCCAAAGTTTAGGAATCTGGGTGATGATGAGGAACGAAGCAAAGGAAACAAAGAAGGGACCAGAGAGGTAGCAGGAGAACCAAGAGAGAGCGGGTCCTGGAATAGGAATAGCAGGACAGGCAGAGTTTTAAGACAGCTGCAAGCAGGTTGATTGAGGACAGGTCAAAGTTCTCTCCCGCTTGCTTCTAACTTTCGGTAAAATAGGAAGAAGGGTTACCTGCTAAGAGTTAGGATGGGGCAAAGATACATCGGATTTGGAGAGAGAAAAAGTATAAAATAGTCTATGAGAGTAGGAGAGCGAACCAAGGATGGCTGTGGTCCTAAAGGCACCCCCAAGGTTACGGTCTTGAATAGAAAGGGACATAACAACGTGGTTTTGTGTTTTTCTCCAGCCACTGCCAGATGCTTCGGTGAAGGTGGGGAGAAGGCAGGGAGCTGGATTTACCCAGGGACTGGCCTTTCCCAAATGACTACAACAAAGGGAGAGAGAGAAGGGAGCTGAGGGTATGTGCAAAGCATATATGATGGACCATGGAAGCTAAGCTGGGTAAGGACAGTGACTCTATGAGGGGTGGGGGGGGGGGGTGGAAACGTCAGAGGGTCAGTGGATTATAAATCCCAGGGGGTGGTTAAGTTTTTGCGTTGGGGTGTATGAGGGAGTGAGCTGACACAGGATAAGGGGGTGATCTCAAAGTAGGGTGGTGAAATTGAGGTCAGGAAGGGACACAGCACTTAGCAAAGGGCTAGAGTACACTCTGGGAGTAGAGGGCAAGGAGAGGGCAGAGGACCCAGTCACCGGAGAAGAGGAAACCAAAGAGCTGCGACCACAGGGGGCTGGGAGGGTCATTATGATGACCTATCAGGAACTACTGCAGGACCAGTAGTGGGTCACAAACTACAATTTCCTATCAGAGAGGAGGGCCCAGGTCAACGTATAAGGAAACTTCATCCAGGTGGAGGACTTGGTGGTGGGGTCTGATACATGGGCATTCAAGATGAAAGGGCAGGGATGGTCTGAAAGCAACAGTGAAGAGGCCAGGCCCAGGGCTGAGAGGACAGAGGAAGAGGAAACCACCAGAGGGGCTGTGGGCAATGCACCATCCTCAGGGGAGACTGTCGCATCTCCTTAGAATGACAGCTTGAGAACACAGTGGCTTTTGCTACTGAGTCGCCTGTTCAGAGGGCATAGTGGAGCGCAGGGGTCTGTGATGGGGTCAGGTTAGGGGGCCCCATAGGAATGGGGATCCAGGTGTTGAAGAAGGACATGTGACCTTGGGGCTCAGGACACAATGGGCTTGGTGCTGGGCTCTGCCCCTCTTTGGTGAGGCTGAGGGCTTGAGAGGGGCATCGAGTTAGAAGGCTCTGGGCCCCTCTTCACTCTGCCCGGGGCAGGGCTGCAGGCTAACGGAGCAGTGGAGTTAGAGGAATTGATTATTGATTATCCCTTCCTCTACAGAGAAGTAAAAATAGGCCCACTAAGTTTTCGAAAGAAGCATTAAGAGCTGAGAAAGAGGAAGAGCAGGTGTCTGCCCCAAACTCTACCACTGTCGCTAACATTTCTAGATCAGGTGGAAGTTTAAGCAGCTCGCAGCACAATAAGCGCATGTCGTCAGTGACTAGAATGGCCATCAGGCAATAGAAGAGACGAGACTCCTTCCTGCTGGGGGCTGAGAATAGGGATGGGAATTTTAAACCTTTCCTGTTTGTATGAAAAATCAGGGCACTGGCGAAGAGGACTTTGGACACTGACCATCGGTCAAGGGGCGGCCATTGGCAAATGGATCCACCTGTTGTGTTTTCAACACATCACAAGACACGTGGAGAATAAATATCCTGCTTATGCAGAAGCCAGGGCGTTTTTATGGATGGCGAGGAAGAAAGGACACCAAATTCAGGTGTGCCCGTGGCTGCTGTTACAGAAAGTAAAACAGTTTGAAGCGTAATGGGAAGTGGTGAAGAATGGAAACTCAGCCAAGAACAGAAAACTGCACTTTGAGTGGATAATGGATAATGGAGACCACTACTGTCCTAAGATGCTCTCCTACGAACAGAGGCACCTTTTAAGTGATTTGATTTCACCACTAAATTGTTTGCCCGTAAGATAAGTGGTCAATTAAGGCAGAGAGGGAGCTGCATTTGAAGAGATTAATGTTTCAGCCTTTTAGATGCCATGCAGAAAAGAAAAAAATTAGGAACCAACTGTTTCTTTTACCTGCCAGAATGATGCTTCCTTTCCTCCAAGTAATTGCTGCTGAGAGAGTCCAGCCTTCCTGCATTAGCATTCAACCTGGACCACTTTCCTTAAAGATAATTACTGGTAGGGCAGCTTTGGAGAAGGCCTGAAATGGATTCACGGTGTTGCCTTACACGGAAGGCACACTTTGCCCCAGATAAATCAGAGGGTAATTTGTCTATAATACTTCTTGGCTGGCTGGAAATGTCTACTTGGTTTTTAAACCATAGGTCAGGTTCTCCAGGTCCTGGCATCTCATCTCTAGAAAGCAAGGTCAGTTTTAATGGTGGAAATTAGAATGAGGGAGAGAGGATGTGCTTCAAGGTGACAGGAAGTAGCTGTTTAAATATCTACAATGTTTACCTTTCCCTGATGGTTTCCCAGGCATGCCTGTTTATTCTGGGGAGTGGGCTGGAAATAGTCCCCCTGGCAGGGGTAATTGGAAGACACCGCTGCACACAAGAGTGCAGATATTAAATTCCACTTAAACACTGGATACATTAGTCTCCAGATTCTTCTGGGCACCGCTACCCCTGCTCCCTTGTCTGGGGAGCTCATTTTGTGGAAGGTCCCAAAGAACCATTGATTGTAGTGGCTTTCCTTGTGCTCACCCCTTGTCAAGGTGAAAGGTCAAAAGCAAACTGAACATTAGTGATGCTATGCCCCACCCATCAGGTTTCTATAGTGCTGGAGGAGGGCGAGTGGGCACGATGAACACATGTTCTGAGAACTGTCCAGATGCTGAGTGAGCAGGTGATTTACGCCTGCAGAAAGCCAAGAAGAGATGACTAAAGCGAGCAGGACCCAGGAGATCGGTGACTAAATGATTTCCTAATGACCTGAGACAGTGCCTTCCTCTGTACCTAACGTAATAGCAGGGATGTCCTTTGGACCGGGGAGAGAATCTGGATCATTAACCCTAGCTGGATGACATTTTTTTCCCTAGTTAGATGACTTTTAAGAGGAAAGAGGATGGAAGCTATGGGGAACTGCAGATAGTTGGGAAATTCATTTGTACCGATACGGATGCATCACTAATTTATATTTGTGGTTTCTTGAATCATGGAACACCTCCTTGCAAAACATAAAGTTTTGGACTCTCTCACATTCCAAGGGATGTGCATGAGTGTACATATACACATATCAGATTTGACATACAATTTCAGAGAACTTTTGTGCTCCTAAACTTACCCATTAAGCCCAGTTTAGGAAATTCTGCCTTATATAGAGTATGAGGGAAATGCTCTAAGAACAAAATTCCCCTTTTCAGAAAGTTTAAATATATTTAATTAAGGGGGGGATGGAGTGAGTATTCCTCATGAAAACAAATAGGTAAATATGAGTTTTTAATCTCTGAAGTTAAATTCCTTAATATTTGCTTTTAGTTTCTCTTCCAGGCTTCCCTTGTCAATTTGTCACTTTCATAATTAAATATGGGTAAAACTTACACATCTATTAACAAAGTATGTATTTAGCATTTATAATATTCAAACAAATACGCTAAGCGTCCTGCCAGGTGTGTAGAGATGAACACGGCACATTCTAGATGCTCAAAGAGAATCTGAAAATGCTGTAGAAATGAGATATTTTCAAAAGCAGCTCTGATACTACATAGAATGTGGCTACAAGACAGGAATCCAAGAAGATCAAAGGGGGAGGTTCATTTCTGGATGACATAAGCTGGGAAAGTTTCATAAATGACATGCAATTTAAACTGATGTTAAAAGTTGTTTTCAAACTCTTTTATCCTGAACCTTCAATGAGAAATACATTTCATATCACAATGTAGCACACACAGTCATATATCTATCTGAAATTAAAATTTCACAAAGAGATATTTTCTCTTATTGTGGGTCAGTATACTCTGTTATGTCCTGTTCTCTATTCTACTGTTCTCCACTTATTTTCGTTTAGCCAAAAATCACGATTGGAACCCATGAAGTTTATTTCACAACCCAACTGTTGTCAACAATTTGATAAACACTGCCTTAATGGATAGAAGGAGTGGGGATACTTTGCATGATTAATATCAATTGATATTTTCAGAAATCCTATGCTGGGTACCATGATCATCCCTAATGAGGAAACTGGGATTTGGAGAGATTAAGTAATGTGTTGGAGATCATGCAGCTCTTTGTTAGTGCAATAGGAACTGAACCCAGCTCAGTCTGACTGTGTCAAAGCCCGAGATCATGAAAAGGCCCAGAGGGAGGAAACAGTGTTTGGGGCAATGTTCATTTTGGCTGTAGTGCAGGGGTTAAGTAGGAAAGTTGGGAGAGATGATTATAAAAAGGAATCAGAGTATTATTTTTTTTAAATAATTTAAGTAAAATTCTTCTTTGTCTTTAATTCCTTGTCTCATTCTCAAAATCCTCCTGGAAAATCTCCCTGCAGCCTTAGTTTAATTTTCCCATGCTTGATTTGTAGTTACATCCGTTAAGAAAGACAATTTGACTCATAGGAGATAGTTGAAAACTTATGTGCTTTAATGCTTAGGAAAACAGAAGAAGAAAATATGACAAGAAGCCTGTTCTCAAAAAGTCTTACTGGGCAGACAGAACTTACAAAGGTGAAACAAATATAGGTATATTAAACATACGCACGTAAAGTGAAACATTATTTTTAAAAATAAAATGTATACGCTCTATTACAGGTACAGTCTGGTGTCAAGAAAGGGAGAAAACATTTTTAGCTGGCTGCTGGAAGGCTTTCGGAAGTAGATGGGATTTAGAAGGGCAATATAGGAGGAAGGCATTCCAGGTAAGGTGATGACAAGGTGAAGCCCAGAGAGCGCTTGGGTAATGGGCAGGGGTAGGGGTGGCAGGCAGAGCGAGAAAGGGGGTGAGAGGTGGAAGGAACTGCAAGCGATTAGAAGGGTGATGAAGAGAGTCAAGGCTGGGCCCAGGCTGCTGAGGACCGTCAATGCCGTCTTCATTAAATTATCATCTTCTGTAACTAATAGTCAACGTAGACTATACATCTGATATATCTAAAGTGAGAATTTCATCTTTATAACAGTAGAGACAAAAAGTCGAGGATTAAAATCAAAACCCAAAACCTAACTTGTGTTTATCGTTTGAAAAGTTATCTATTGCCTCTTTTAAGTTATCATTAGTATTATTTAGATGAGAGCACCCACATCTTGAACTGATCTGGGGACACTTCAGAGTTAATATACAGTGATTGCTGTATTTACAATCTGAAGAAATAATGAAACCCTCTCATTTTTCCCCCCAATGTTTCACTAAATACCTTCTAAAGTAACGAAAGGCATATATAATGCTTTCAAAAGAAAGCACAGGACTTTGGATAGCTGGGTTTGGGTTCTTAATTATGACTATTACTGCAACGTTCATGATACCACAGATAACAACCCCCTTTCTACTCCAAAAGTAAGCATTTTGTTCTGTGTTAAAATGTGCTGGATTATTTGCCTTTTTAAAGATCTCAAATAGATCTCAAAATACTCTTTTTGATTATTTGTGCTTTACATTCAACATCAGTATCATAGAAAGAATAATTCATGAAATAGATTCCACTTTGGCTGGCTATTTGCAGAAAGCAAAGGAATTCAAAAAGGTATCTTTAATATCATCCAAATTCTAAGACAACATCCTCAGTTTCAATTAGAAATATGTTTCCAATAGCCCAGTACTCTCCTTCCAGAACTGGTCCAGTAGAAAAGAGGCAAAGAATGTTCTTAGCTAATATTAAAGCACTAATTTGGTTACCAGTTGGGGAGAGGGGTGTGTGTGTGCGTGTGTGTGTGCATGTGATTTTGAAGAAAGTAACTACCCAGACCTTATTTTATCTATTTTATATGAATACAGCTAAAAATGGTTGACCATCAAGTATTATACTTGTTCTCAAAATCTGCACCTGTCTGAAACACAATCAGTTCTTGTTTTATGATAGTTAATGATTTACAAAGTCCCTGTGAATACTGAATTAGTGAATACTGAATCATTGTTCCTAGGAGAAATACAGGGTTATGTTCCTTTGAGCCTTTGGTAATTTTTTTTTAATAGTTTCCAATTTATTTTTTCTCTTCATATATAAGTTAAGCTTTATGGGCTAAGGTGTACGTCTCCTTCATGTCTATAGCAGATACCCCAAAGTCATATAGACAGGGTAGCTTAATAAGTATTGCTGAAGACTGACCAGATTTTATTAAAGAAAGCTATATTAAGCCTCTGGTAACATTTTTGTCAACTGATTAATATATAACTGTGTTTTATGTGTGTTTCTGTTTAAAGACATCTTTTTTTTTTTTTTTTTTTTTTTTTGCAGTACGCAGGCCTCTCACTGTTGTGGCCTCTCCCGTTGCGGAGCACAGGCTCCAGACGTGCAGGCTGAGTGGCCATGGCTCACGGGCCCAGCCGCTCTGCAGCATGTGGGATCTTCCTGGACCGGGGCACAAACCCATGTTCCCTGCATCAGCAGGCGGACTCTCAACCACTGCGCCACCAGGGAAGCCCAAGACATCTTGTTTTAATATATATTACTGATTCATTAACATTGAACTTAGCCAATAGCACTATCACGCATGCCTGAACAAAGATTACTAAAGGGGTGTCCAATATACCTAAATACTGAAAACTGGAAGTTAAAGAATAATGTGTTTAGTGTATCCTTTTCTTGTAAAAACAAAAATATGTGTATGTATGTGTGTGTTTGGGTTTGCACAAGCATGCAGAACAGAGTTGAAATATAATAGCACCAGGCTGTTAGCATTATCTTAGGGTGGTAAAGGGGGAAATGGGGAGAAGAGTATTAACTTTTTCTTTATGCATTTTATATTTTTTACATGACACATAAAATAAACATGTTTTACTAATGTGTTTAAAATAAATTAAAATGTGTTTTATAAAATTTAATTCCAATTTATTTATTTATAAAGAATAAGAGTGTTAATAAAATTAATAAATCGCTGGCTTTCTTCTAGGCAGAAGAAACCATAAATTAATCTGAGGAGGCATTGTATCTGTGACTACTAATGAGGGGTTTTAATGGTCAAATTAGAATTAGACTGAAATAATGCTAACAGATTTGCAAATCTTGGTAAAAATTCGGTTTTATAGAAAATATAAATGATCAAAATGACTTGAGAAAAAATAGAAAACCTGGAAAAGTAGTAACTTAAAAAATGAAAAAATTATCAAAGAATTACTTCTCCAAAGGGACTAGGCTCTGATGATTTTAGCAGCCAATGCTTTTAAACACATGATTTCAATACCATAAAAACAGTAGAGGGAAGGAAAAATCTATAAAACTACTTTATTCATTCCATTGAAATAGAAATACATATGTGTGTGTGTGTGTCAAACACACACACACACACACACACATTATAAAAAAGAATGCATCTATCACCTTGCTGGGAAAGAATTGTGAAACTAGAGAGCTGGAAACATTGAACATTTGGAAGAAAAAGCAGACTGGATCGGAAGGACATGGAAACCAGAGAAAGAAATATATCACACACGGAAAAGAAATGTATAGACTAAAACCATACTTTCCCTCCTTGAAGCCCTCAGGCCACTTAAACTTGGAAGGGCTCATGCAATTCATAGGGCAAAATTTGACTTTGAGTTCCAACCTGAAAAATGCAACAATTTTAATCCTGTATGCATTGAATAATATAGATTAATAAAATTTACAGAACTAATAATAAATAATAAAATAAATAAATAAATACTAATAAAAGTGACAGAAGTATAAGGAGAGATTGACAAACCTGCCAAAACAATGGAAAACTTTTCACCTCAAATAATGGATAGACCGCAGACCAAAAAACAAAGCAAAACAAAAAATCCGAAAAGACACACAGGATTTAAACAACACAACGAAGAAATGCAATCTAACGGATATTTTGATATTACTAAAATACTCACCCACATATCTGTCAGTCAGGAGCCAATCAAGAAAAGAGAAGCCACATTAAGTCTTTAAAACAGGGGTGAGGGGATTTAGTGCAAGAAATGGGTAACATATGTGATGGAAGAGTCGCAGTGACAGATGTGTGTAGTTGAGCCAAGAGATGAGCAACACCAGGAAGCCACCACCACGCCAAAGCTGGGATCAGTAATAACACACAGCTTTGTCAAGCAGCTTTACCGTAATTATTTGGAGAAGGATTTGGGGTCAGGGTTTGGTTTGCTTTTGCTTTTTTAAGGGATCTCTTCCCTTGCCCCTGGAGGAAGAGGTTTTAGGGCTCCTCTTCACAGCTGCTGGAGGCTGAGGTCCAAGGAGAGAGCAACTTAATAAAGAGCACGTGGTGGTCCAAGTCCGCTTCTTCACTTTCTCAAAAAACAAAAATGCCTAAATATATTATATAAGGATCATTCTCCGAAACAAACCTGCAGACTGAAGCAGCAACATACTGTGTTCCAAAAACACTGTCATGCAGAAAGCTTAACACAGAGGCACATCCTGGTGAAGTGGCTGAACTTCAAAGATGAAGGATTTCTTCAGGCATCCAGGCAACAGTATCATACCACCAAAATAGAGAAGGCTGTCAGGCTGGCCTCCAGCTCTCCATGATGATGCTGAATGCCAGAAGACGTCGGCGCTGTGTTCTCAAGGAAGGAGTAACTAAGAACAAGCATGGCAACATGGATGGACCTAGAGATTGTCACACTGAGTGAAGTAAGTCGGACAGAGAAAGACAAATATTGTATGATATCTCTTATATGTGGAATCTTTAAAAATGGTACAAATGAACCTATTTACAAAACATAGATAGAGTCACAGATGTGGAAAACAAACTTATGGTTACCAAGAGGGAAAGTGGGGGGGGGGGGAATAAATTGGGAGATTGGGATTGACATATACACACTACTGTCCATACATAGAATAGATAACTAATAAGAACCTAGTGTAGAGCACAGGGAACTCTACTCAGTACGTTGTAATGACCTATATGGGAATAGAATCTAAAAAAGAGTGGATCTATGTGTATGTATAACTGATTCACTTTGCTGTACTGCAGAAACTAACACAACACTGTAAAGCAACTACACTCCAATCAAAAATTAATAATAATAAAAAAAATAACTAGCATCACCAAATACCTTGTCTTTCAAGCCAACAGCTACATAATTTGAGGGGTCCCAAAGCAAAATGAAAATGTGGGGTCCCTTATTTAAAAGAATATTAAGAACTTCAAGACTGTGACAGTACAGCGTTAAGACAAGCACGGGGTCCTTCTCAGGGCAGGACCCTTACAGGCCCTGCTTTCCAGTATAGAGGAAACACTCAGGCCTACATACAAAGTACAGTGCGAACCCTCTTCAGCAAATTCCAGAGTGAAGTAAAACAAAGAAGTTAGAGATGAAGAGACTGCACTGGTGGGGAGCACTGAATTTATCTCTATGTAAAGCAAATACTAAACAACTTTGGGAATTATGGTTACAGAATATAAATGTTTGACGATTAGAGGAAGGAGAAAGTGGCTAATGCACTTATCTAGCCCTGCAGGTAATCAGCTGATACTGCCTAAAATTGTATTATGTATTTAATGAGACATAATGACTCCACACTCTCAAGATTTTGTTTAGTACCTTTGCTTAATTTTAGAGGGATCTTTTGTTGGGAAATATCTCATGGAATGAAGAAACGTTTAGGTAAAGCTTAAGGGATCTCCCTTGTTTTATTCAGTTTCTTTTTCTTCTCTTAAATTCAGATAAATTACATTTACTATTGTTTATTGAAAAATATATGACTGTTTTATGAAAGTCCAAGTGTTAATGATTATTCATAGATGATGGGATCTGAGTATTTAACTTTCATCTTTGCCTTTTCTGCAATAATTGAATTCTTTGTAAGTGGCATGTGTAAACAAAAGCTAAATTTATTTTGATTTTATTTAAAAGATTTAGTCAGGGCTTCCCTGGTGGCACAGTGGTTGAGAGTCCGCCTGCTGATGCAGGGGACACGGGTTCATGCCCCGGTCCGGGAGGATCCCACATGCCGTGGAGCAGCTAGGCCCGTGAGCCATGGCGGCTGAGCCTGTGCGTCCGGAGCCTGTGCTCTGCAATGGGAAGAGGCCACAACACTGAGAGGCCCACGTACCACAAAAAATATATAAATAAAATAAATAAATAATAAATAAATTTAAAATGTAGTCAAATATTCTTCCAACAAAAATCTCCAGGCCAGAGGATTTTATTGGTAAGGTCTAAAACTTCAAGAAACAGAACTGCTATATTTAGGTTGTTTCAAAGCACAGAGAGCTAGAAAATTTCCGACTCGTTCTACAATATATCACTGACACCAAAACAAGACAATCTATTACAAAAAACTATACAGCAATCATTTTGAATATAAATATAAATTGCTTGGAATATAAATGAATATAATAATGCTAAATAAAATACTTCCAGCAGGCTGGACCCCTTCTGACCTGTGTGTGCGTGTGTGGTTGTGTGTAACTGAGAGCTATGCCACTAAGTTGGATGTTGAGACCGAAGCCTCCTTTGGCCTGGAAGTGATGTGATGGAGGTGTTCTCTGCACCCACCTGACCCACTGAAGGACATGGAGAGGGACATGAGGGACATGGAGAGCCATGAGCAACAAAGAAATCTCAGAGATGAGCAGAGCCTAGATTGGGTTCAAACTGTGGAGTCTTAATTATCACAGTGCTTCTTCAGAGAGGGGATACTGTCCTGCATTCCTGAAGATGGTGAATCAAGGAGAGGGGGTGGGAGCAATCCACCCAGAGTGCAGGCAAATAAGAGAGTGCGTTCTGCAGACTGTTTGAAAAACTGTAAGAAAAACAGCTTCAGCTACAGGTTAGTCTGCTTTGTATTATCACCATGTGTTTCCAGTTCTACACAAGGTAGCGATCAAATGCTCGTTTGTGAAAAAATCAGCTCCTTTCGGAACTAATTTTATACATATGTACATTTTAATTACCCTTCATTTAATAAACATGGCATTTTCCATGGAATTTAAGTCAGAGATCTCCAAGTCAGCCATAAACATGCAGAATTAGCTACCTAGGACTTTTTCAGAGTAAGTTTCTAATGGTCTGGAAACTTTGAGCTTGTTTCAGGAACAAGCTGTATTAACAACCCCGGTAGTGATACAGATCCCTATGTTTAAACAGCAAATTATAAATAAATAATGATACACAATGATTATGAAGACAAAGAAACAAAATGCTATTTCAATTCTATCAATCATGTGATCTCTTGGATTTTTGTTTGGTTTTAAAACTGTGTGAAACAGAGAACTCATTGAAAGGTGTAATATCTTTGGTAAGTGCACATTTTAATTCACATCTGAAATAAACGCATTTTTCTTCGTGATTATTACTAAAGATAATTTTCTAGTGCAGAGATGGGGTGATAAAAAGGAATCTCTCTCAGTGTGAAACACTTGCCTGATACCGAAACCCCTGTTACAATGGTGACATGACGGAGAAATTACAGCAACAGCAGGGGAAGAGAGGGGAGGAGAAACGTCTCCAAGGCATGGAGCACATTTCCTGTTCTTCATATCTCAGGTGACAGAAGTCAGTACTGAGCCCTCTGGACTGAATAAGAGCCCCAGATTATTATAAGAAGGGGATCCCAGGGAAAAAAGAATGAATTTCTCTTGATTAGTTGGGTAGAGGCTGGTGTTCTTGTTAATTGGATTTTCTGTGAAGGCTTCTGCTTCAGCCATAATACAGGAACTGGAAATGAACTTGCTTTCCCACTATAACCAAGTAGAAAACCAGACAAAATGAGTAAGGCAACTGTGTTTGGAGACTGGACAGCAGGCAGTGCAGAACTGCGATTCCTGCAATTAGGGAAACAAATGACGTGAGCCTCAGCTTTCTTCTCGGAAAGACTTTCTGAATAACAATGCAGAGAGCGAGCACTGGGAGGCTGGTTCTAAACGAGAGCGCAAGGGTACCTCTGAGGTGAGGCAACAGAGACGGGAGTTTGGGAAAGAAGAAGCATCTGGAATTTGTGGGGAAAGTACGGAGAGGAAAGGGCTACATAGAATAAAAGCCCATGCGGAGGTTTTTCCCAGTGTCTGAGGATGAATATGAAGTTTTGGATGCATCGAAAATGCTATGAATTGACCAAAGAACTACCAGGGAGCTTTAATCTGAAGAAGTCTCAGAGCTCACAGAGTGAGAGAACTTCCAGTGCCAACCAGCTAGGGTGGAAATCGGCACACCCAGGCATTCAATAAAGACACCAGAAGAGTCAAGCCTTAGTGGTGGGACTTAGCTGGACCAAGAGGAAAGACTGCTTTAAATGTATGGAAAAAATTGCAAATTCTATATCTGTTAAGGGATTTGTATCTAGTTTATATAAATAACTAACGACTCAGTAATAAAAAGACAACTCAACCTTTGCTAAAGGATGAGCAAAGGATCTGAATAGTCATTTCTCCAAAGAAAAAAAATGCAAATAACCAATAAGCACATGAAAAATGTTCAGCATTATTAGTCACTAGGAAAAAGAAAATCAAAACCATATTGAGATACCACTTCACACCCTCTAGGATGGATATAATTAAAAAGTTAAATAATAACAAGCGTTGGCGAGGACGTGGAGAAATCAGAACAAAACTATTACACTCGGGCTTCCCTGGTGGCGCAGCGGTTGGGAGTCCGCTGGCCGATGCAGGGGATACGGGTTCGTGTCCCGGTCCGGGAAGATCCCACATGCCGCGGAGCGGCTGGGCCCGTGAGCCATGGCCGCTGAGCCTGCGCGTCCGGAGCCTGGGCTCCGCAACGGGAGAGGCAACAGCAGTGAGAGGCCCGCCTACCGCAAAAAACAAAAAAAAACAACAAAAAAGCTATTACACTTATACTTTATACCCTGCTGTGGGAATGTAAAATGCTGCAGACACTTTGAAAAACAGTCTGGCAGTTCCCCAAAAGGTTAAAGATAGCCTATCATTTGACCTAGCAGTTCCATTTCTAGGTATATGCCCAAGAGAAATGAATGTATATGTTCACAAAAAATCTTGTATACAAATGTTTATAGGAGCATTATTCATAATATCCAAGAAGGTAGAAACACCCAAATGTCCATCAACTAATGAATAAGATCAACCAAATATGGTAAACTTATACAGTTGAATTTTGGAGGGTACACTCATGTTCATAGCAGCATTTATTCATAACAGTCAAAAAGTGGAAACAATGCAAACATCCATCAATGAATGAATGAATAAACAAAATGTAGTATCTTCATACGATGGATTTGGCCAAGAAAAGGGACTAAGTAGTTACATGCCACCACCTGGATGAACCCTGAAAACGTGACACCAGTCACAAAAGGCAACACATTGTATGATTCTGTTCAGATGAAAGTCCAGAGCAGGGAAATCTTTAGAGAAGGTGGATTAGTCGTTGCTTAGGGCTGGGGGAGGGAATGAGGGGATGGTGGGTTAGTGGGGTGATAGCTAAAGGGTATGGGGTTTCTTTTTGAGGTTATGAAAATGTTCTAAAACTGACTGTGGCGATGGTTGCATATCTGTGAAAATAGTAAAAACCACTGAATTGTACACTTTAAAGAGGTGAACTGTATGGTATATGAAATTATATCTCAGTAAAGCTGTTTTTTAAAAAGTCTGTTTTCTGAAGTCTGTTATTGGAACCGGGGCATGTGTTGTCAGAGAAATAACACTCTACCTGCAAGTGTCAGGTTCCTACACCACCTGCAAAGGACTCTGGCCAAGAAACAGCTGTGCCCCTGAGAAGCCAACATTGTACCCTGAACTGCAGCCTAAATCCTTGTTTTTATGAGAAATCATGTGAGGTCAGAAGTCAAGAAGCTGGGGACACCCTGACCTAGACTCCTTCCCAGGACAACAGCTGCCTGTATAGATGGGCACTGGGGGCTCAGAGGTGCCCCAGGAGGTGGCCTGGGTGAGATTCTGGGCCTGCAGTGCCCCCCTCCCTCACTGGGCAGCCTCCCAGAAGGCGGAACCAGGAGCCTCAAGGGCACCTCCGACGGTGTGGCCGGGCCACAACGGACCTCTGGAAGGTCACACTGCGGGTGTCCAGTTGGGCGGAGACAATGGACGGTGAGGATACTGGCCACGTGCTCCTCTCTGGGCCTCAGGGCAGCGAGCAGTGCTTGTAGCACCTGCGGGGGAGGGGGGAGCCCAAGCATATCCGTGGGTCACTTCCTGGGTCATATCCAACCCCCAGGCTCCTGCCTCCTGGCCCTTGAAGGAGAAGCTTCTCAGCCTGAGCTGCCAGGTCTCGTGCTCAGAGCCCAGGAGACTGGGGGATGGATATGACCCAGTGGTCACATCCACACATGGTCCACGTCACCGGGCACACCCTGGACAGGAGGGGCACCCAGCTGGTGAACCTGCATTTCATCTCCTCCTAGCAATCTAGGGTCTGGTGGAGTCTGTTGAGCAATTCTAGAATTCCAGCCGGCCTCTGCGCGATCCTCTAAGTCTCATTACTAGAGCACCAGATGCAGCATCTCAGGGTCCCCAGGGCTGACCACCTCCTGCAGGAACGCCCGGACACATTGCCACGTGTCCAAGTGAAACTGAGGGTAATTCTCAGTTAAATCCATCATGTCATCGCCAAAGCCCACTAAGGATGCAGAGGGAGGGTGGTAAACAAATACGATAGGTCTAACCTCTTCTTTTGAGCTTAGCCTAGTTTCACTTGCTTCTAGGGGGCTGGGTGCAGAGGCCTTGCACCTAACATGTCAGATTAGAGTTCCCAAAACAGAACCGCTGCACCCATCACCTCGGCCCAGGGGGCGTGTACAAGAGCGCTGAGCATGACACCTCAATTCAAGATGGTGGCAGCGGCAGACCACGTGCAGAGATGCTGTGCAGGGCACTGCGATCTGAAGCTTGAGCAGCACAGCTCCGCCCAGCCCGCAAGATCTCCGCCCCCTCCCCTGCTGATGAGGCCCCTATAACGCAGCCCTGCGCTGGCCTGAGGCGGAGAGCCTGTGCTCTAGAGCGGGAGCTCCTACCTCCATTCTTTGATCACAGACTAAAGCTTTCCTTTGCTTCTGAACCGAACTGGGTCTTATTCAATTGGCACCAGCGACACCGGCAGAAGTACACTTGTTGGGGCCTGACTCTGCGGGGTAGGTAACAATTAGACTTTAACCTGCCTTCCCTGATCAAGCTCGCTTTAATTGTGGCTACAAAATTGCAAGTTCTCCAAGCCTCGTGCAGCCTAGGCAATGTTTGCCTGAGTTGTTTTCTAGGAACTTGGAGTTTTCTGTGTCCAGTTCGAGCTGGAGCCCCTTAAGACTGGTTAGGACCACCCACCCTCCAACTGGGCACGTGTGAGTGTCCAGTGACCTTTTGACATCAGAGGGCCCCAAACTCCACCCTCAGCAAACGGGGTCATTTTCATCAACCCCTCCTGCCCAAAAGACTCATACCCTTTCGCTATCCGGTGTCCTTGCTTGGCTGCCTCGTGAACAAACGTTTTCTCTACCTCAGGAGTCTCAGCGTTGGGCTTGCTGTGGGTCAAGCAGACCAACCCGGCTCCGTAATGGAAGGAGGACTCTTAGGGACTCCAGGCTCCCCAGGACACGGCCAGCCCAGGAAGGTAGGCCCCCGGGGCCCTCTAGTTAAATGTCACACTGGCAGGCAGCTGTGCAGCACTGCCTCCAGCCCACAGTGCTGGTTAACCCATACCAGGACGTGCAGCGGGAAGGCGGTCCCAGGGCTGGGCAAGCAGGGGAAGCTCGGCTCCCAGTGGAATATTATTTGACTGTAAAAGGAGTGAAGTAATGACACATACTACAACATGGATGACTCTTGTAGATGTTACACTAAGTGAAAGAAAGCAGTCACGAAAGACGACATACTCTATGAGTCTGTGTATATGAAATGTCCAGAACAGGCAAATCTGTAAAGACAGAAAGTAAATTAGTGGTTGATTAGGGATTGGGGGAATGAGATGGTTGGGGTAGGCGTGATAGCTAAAAGGTATGGGTTTTTGGGGGGATGGTGACGAAAATACTCTAAAATGGATTGCGGTGATAGTTGCATAACTGTGAATATAGTAAAAACCACTGACTTGTACAGTTTAAATGGGTGAATTGTGTGGTATGTGAATTATATCTCAGTAAAGATGTAATAAACAAATATCAAAAAAAGAGTGGGTAAGAGTGTGAAAAAAACCGAGACGTTTCAGATGCTCTGTGTGTAAATTGGGACAGTCACTAGGAAAGCAGTTTCGTAGCACATAGTAAAATGAAAAATCACATACTCTATGACCCAGAAATTCCACTTGTATGTGTGTCATCTGCAGCACTACTCAATCTGTGTTTAGATAAAGGGCTTTGCACCAGAATATAAATCAACGCATCACTTCCGTTCTCTCAAGAGTCTTGTTGTGAAATGTCAAATGAACTAAAAAGTGTGCTTTGTGACATAGATGACCTTTTCTGTCACAGACTCCCTATCTTGCCAAGGACTCTAATAATTTGTGGGTGAATGGCCAGGGTGTGGACACACTTTAAGCAGCACCAGTCTGGAGACACTTGCTCATGTGCACAAAGAAATATTACAAACAGTTACAGCAGTTATGGTAGTGAAAAACTAGAAACCATCTAATAATCAATAGTGAATGAATAAATAAATTGTGGAATATTGATTCAATTAAATACCATATAGTTACTGAAGGAATTTAATACATACTTATATATGAATAGGTCTCAAAGTGTGGAATTTTGAATATATAAAGAATATAATGTCATTTATATTAATAAAAAAATCCCACACATATCAATGCTCTTTTATGTTCCTGGAAGCTTAAAATCATTTTTTTGATGGATGAGAAGATAGATAGTAAATTCATGACAACAGCTACCTTTGGAGAGGAAAGGAGAGAATTCAGGCTGTGAATAGAGAGCAAAATGACTTCAATTTTATCCATACTTTATTATATTTACTTTTTTAAAAAAAGATTCGAATCAAATGTGTCAAAAATATTAACAACTTTCAATATTGGGTGGTAGGTTCATGGATACTTGATATGTGTTATTTGTACCTTTCTGTATTTTTAAATTTCTCAAGAAAAGCAACACAATAAGGTGGCTATACTTTAGTAAATTACGGCTGCATGTTACCCAGATATCTGCTCCAGTTATATTGAGAAACTGGAAGTGTGAAACTCCACCATCTGTTAAAGAAAGCTTGACATCCACGAAAAGCATGGAAACGTCAAAGGCTGACGTTTAAGCCAGGTAACAGAGCAGATATAGTTGAGGACATTTGGACAACTGTAACCATTTGGGCAACAAATCCGGGAAACAGAAATCAGATTCCGTCACAGAACCGGAAAGGAGCATTTAGATCTTCAAGATGAAATTATCAATGATATCGATTAAGGTTTCATTTATGACTTTTCATTAATTTTCTGGCTGGGCGGGACTGAAGAGCTTTCTTTAGTGGAATTAAACTTGTTCAAAGTGCAAGCCCTTCCAAGGAATCCTTATGTCTATTCCAGTCTGTTATTACGGGATTAAAGTGTTAAGTGTGGGGAAGAGCCCAGCGCCGTTTGAAGAATCACAGCTTAAGCCCAGCAGCCCCCCTCCACTAGAAGTGAATTGTCTCTCTGACTCATCTTTGTGCAGACAAATGCGTTAAAAGGCACTTGCATGACTGTGAGGTTATTTCCTCGCTGAACTTTTGACCTGGAGACCTGCTAAGTACTGACCATGGTGCTTGCTAAGTACTTCCTTTGGTAAATAATGCCCCAGTTAAGAAGTATTTGTTCAATCGTGACGTCTTCTTTTTCCATTAAAAATATCCGATGCACTTATGTTCCAATTCCATCCATTGGTTTAAGGCAGACACATCTACAAATTATAAGTCACACTATTGTTCTCCATGAGCTCATAGATCTTAGAAATTTTAGATAAAGTAAAGCTTTGGACTTTATTTACTAATTCAGTTCAACCAACTTTTATGTAGTGTTTACTGAGTCTCAGGTACTGTGTAA
The DNA here is from genome assembly GCF_039906515.1 of Pseudorca crassidens. Classification (NCBI taxonomy): domain Eukaryota; kingdom Metazoa; phylum Chordata; class Mammalia; order Artiodactyla; family Delphinidae; genus Pseudorca; species Pseudorca crassidens. Next base: position 13,913,831 of record NC_090313.1, read on the forward strand.
GGCACTGAAAATAAATAAATGAAAATTACATTCCCTACCTTATACTGGTTGTCAAATAGTAAGGAAAACAGGTATGTAAACATATAGTTATAGTTCAATGAGATGCTAAAAGATAACTGTGAAGACTTTTAAGCCCCATAAGGACCACCTTTTCCTTTTTCACAGCTATATTCTCAGAACTTATCTTAACACCTAAAGCATTGAATATACTGAATGAATGTCTTATTTATTAAGGAGAAAAAGTACTGCAGAAGAGAAAGTGATTATGATAAAAGCTCTCTTTTTTTAATCAGATGTTATCAAAGACAGTTGGCTAATCAAAAAGTTTGGACAAAGTGAGTACTTAAGAAAAGAACACCTAACGAAACTCAAGCATTTTATTTGAAACAAAACATCCCTTTGGGGGTTGCTGTTGTTTTTTCTTTGTCAATCTTCTGAGAAAGGGTCAAGCCTTTTTCGTGTCTAAGCCCACAGTTTGGAAAACTGAGGCCTCCTTCTTGTGTCAAACCATGTTTCTAATGAATCTTCGATGATTCCAAGTTTCAGTGTTTTTACAGACCAGTGAACCCGAAATGACTCGTATGAAACATCCAAGTTCCCTATCCCTCTAGATTTTTTATTGTTTTCCAAAGATGCACTTTTTCACACTCCTTTTGCCTATTAGTTTTTGCATACTTTTTGTATTTTTGAAGACTTACCCTCAACGAGTCTTCTCAACAGGGCATCCAAATTGTTTTTCAGAGAGATATATCTTTCCCTATGCACATTCTCTTGGTTTGTGTAAGCTTTAATTAAATTACATGATTACAATAATGTGCACAACTGGTACAAGTGGTTTGAAGTGACTCTTGGTGAGCACATGCTGAGATGAAGGGAGAAACCAGCTGGAGCATCGAAGAGCATCCGGAAAGAAGGCTGCCCTGAGTGTGCTGTGGGCATTTTACAGAGCAAGGGACACGCTAGTTAATGTGAAAAGCTAGGGATTGGAGAATGTTTAGAGAGACTAGCTAATGTCAGGTGAGTTGATGCCGCAGCCAAATTTAAAAGATGATTAAGATTTGCTAGACTAGGAAGAAAACCGTCCCAGACAAGGAGACGAGTCATGAGAAGATACAAAGTTCGTAAACAGGACTATGCTTAGGGGGAATCTGGTTGATTGGGATGTATCCTAATAAGAGTTTTTTTGAACCAGGAATTGCTTCTCCAAGAGAGCTACAACCAGGATTATCAAACACTCTTTATTAAGGTGATTCACTGAGATAATTAATATATCTGCTATCTGTATGATCCTATTATCAGACATACCCTCTCTGCAGAGTTAACATTTGACTTTGCATGGGGATAAAAGGGAGGAAAAAAGAGAAGAAGCAGGGGGAGGTAGGGAGGGAGTATATATAAATTGATTCAAAACAAAAACTTTCTACAAGAAAAGTTCTGACTTTTCATTATGTCAGAACCTTACCCTGGTATCTTTATCTAGGGGGTCTTTCATTTCACTAAAATTGAAAGAGCAACTTCCCAACATACACACACATTCATACATACATACTCAATCCCTTTTTAAAATATTATTTTATTTTAAAATATGACCGTAAGATCTATCATAACCTCATAATTTCAATATTATAGTATTGTAACAAATGATCATTATATTCCAATACCATATGTAAATTTCCATGAAGAGCCTTTCCCTCAGAAAAATGGTATTTCATTATGAGGGCTCATGAGATTTGTAGAATTATTATCGTCCAATCGTTAAAGAGCTATACAAGAGTGGAGATCATCCCTTAGTTGAAAGTTTTTCTTTCACTGAGAAGTTATAATTTTGTATTCCAAAATAGGAAGGTACATGAGATGACTGAAAGCTGACTGTACAGGTTGCTAGATTTTTTAAAGGTTTTTCCAGCAAATTCTTCTCTTACGGTGCTTAAATTCTCCTGTCACAAACCTCTCTCATGTTTCAAAACACCTAGTTTTTGTAGTGGGTTTTAACAGGCTCATTTCAAACTGTACAGAAATATTTTCTCAACAACCATGGAAACAAGCAAATAGAAAAAAATATCATTTTTGCTTTTAGAATTCCTTTATTGCAGCTAGAGGGGGTCTATCTTAATGCTTTCCTCAATTTTTTATGGATAAATATGTATTTTAGTTTCATTGTTACCAAAGTAAGACACACACATGCTTTTAAAAGTTAAAATTTCCATTGAGAGAAAACAGCTCTTCTGTCCATTTTTTCCCCTTCATTTAGAAATCGTATACGCATTTTTTCAGGGATTTACCTCATGTTGTTTGTTTTTTTTCTTTGAAGTATAGTTGATTTACAATGTTGTGTTCATTTCAGGTGCACAGCAAAGTGATTCAGTTATACATATATATGTATCTATTCATGTTCAGATCCTTTTCCTTTATAGGTTATTACAAAATATTCTGTACAGTTCCCTGTGCTATACAGTAGGTCTGTGTTGTTTATCTATTTTAAATGTTGTAGTGTGTGTATGTTCATCCTAAACTCCTAATTCACGCCTCCTTACCCCTTTGGTAACCATAAGTTTGTTTTCTATGTCTGTGGGTCTATTTCTGTTTTGTATATAAGTTCATTTGTATCATTTTTTAAGATTCCACATCTAAGCAATATCATATTTGTGTTTTTCTGTGTGGCTCAGTTCACTTCGTATGATATTCTCTAGGTCCATCCATGTTGCTGCAAATGTCATTATTTCATTCTTTTTTATGGCTGCATAGTATTCCAGTGGTGTGTGTGTGTGTGTGTGTGTGTGTGTGTGTGTGTGTGTGTGTGTGTATCACATCTTCTTTTATTTGTTGATGGACATTTAGGTTGTTTCTGTGTCTTGGTTATTGTAAATAGTGATTTTCAAAAATATATGCTTTCTTTGACAAACATATTTTCTGACTGGATATGTAGTCAAAGTTACCGTTAAATTCTAAGGGAAAACAGGGAGGAAACCTCTTACGAGCCTGGAAATAATCATGTCACGTTAAAACCGGCTCTTTTTCAAGTTTTCTACTTGTAAGCAGCATGAGAAAGGAAGATTATGTTGTATCCCCACCTTGTGGCTATAATATGTACCATGAGGCATAAAGAGCTAAAATCCATGCTGGAGATATATATTTTTTCCATTGACTCAGTCTAAAATGTGTCGCCCAAATCATCCCCCTTCACCAGACCCCTCATCTGGCATACACTACACCACACTCACACACACACACAAACACACACACACACACAAACAGCCTTAATTCTTGTTAATGACCTCACCGATTTATAGCTTTTCCAATTTTCAGTGGGCTAATATTTATACTTCACGCAGATTGCAATTTGGAATATAAAATTCAAAAGGTTACCTTAAGACACTCCTCTTTTCCACAAGCTTTTTTCCACCCCTCTCCCCACCCCCAATCTCCTATTTTTGAAAGCTTAGGATTTAACCAGTTGAGTTTTGGAGTGTTTGAAACTTTCACCTTCTCAAAAATTGAATCTCCGACTTAATAGGTAGCTATCACAGGATAACGTAAATTTCAATCCTCTTCTATTCAGCGTTGATCAACTACTGTGCAAATCGGGAAACCCTCACTTTGTCATCCCTGAGCCTCTCACCATTACCAGGATGGGAATAGAAAAAACAGAGGGTCAGGCACCATCTGGCAGACAAATCTTAAAGGCTGTAGTCATGTACCTACCAAGCCCATTGATCAATATACTGAATAAAAATAAACATAGCATAGACTGTGTTTCTTTGAGAGAGATGTCAGAGATCTGGAGGTGCCTATCGTGCATGATACCCAAGAATGTGCAGATTATTTGGCTTAGATGTTCATAGCACCTCCTGAGGTCAGCAAGCACAGAGAGATCTGTAGCTAATGAAACCATAATTTTAAATCAATCTGAGTGATATGCTTTGGGTTGTGTGGAAGTGGGGAGGGTCAGGGGTAGGTAAGACAAGAATCAGTACAGTTTTGTATTTAAAAAAGAGAAAGGAGATTATTGTTTTGTCAAAGTAGAGCTTGAAAGGAAACTCTTTCTGGATGGCGGCTGTGAATCTCTAGGAAGGACTATAGATTTTGAGACGTTCATGTTTATCAAATTGAGCCAAGGATTAAAATCGTAATGAAACACTTGTCTAAGCATGGGGAACGCGCTCCTTACTTTAGGTTCCCTATTCAAAACATTCATTAGATTGGATAGATATTAGAAAGTGGGTTGGTGCCAGGTTCAAAAAGAGTTATTGGACAATAAACATGATCTCCTATTCATATTTACAAACTGCACAAGAAATAATTTAATGTTTACATGGCTTCCTCTGTGTTATGACATGTCTTATTTTAAGTCTTAAAACGCCTCTATGGCAAAGGTTTTGTGGGACAGACCTCCTTAAGACCAAAGCTGTTATAAAAAGTTATTTAAAAAAATATTTTCCATTTCACTTTTTCACAATGAAGGTAATAAGTACTTAGTATAAACAAATAAATTCAAACATTGATAAAGAGGAAAGTGAATGTCCTCTTTATGTAGGGTGAAGATGAGACATGCAATGAGGCTCAGGGCCTGGAGGTCAGAACACTCCCTACCACCATACACAAAAATAAACTCAAAATGGATCAAAGACCTAAATGTAAGGCCAGAAACTATCAAACTCTTAGAGGAAAACATAGGCAGAAACTCTATGCCATAAATCACAGCAAGGTCCTGTTTGACCCACCTCCTAGAGAAATGGAAATAAAAACAAAAATAAACAAATGGGACCTAATGAAACTTAAAAGCTTCTGCACAGCAAAGGAAACTATGAACAAGACCAAAAGACAGCCCTCAGAATGGGAGAAAATATTTGCAAATGAAGCAACTGACAAAGGATTAATCTCCAAAATTTACAAGCAGCTCAATAACAAAAAAACAAACAACCCAATCCAAAAAAGGGCAGAAGACCTAAATAGACATTTCTCCAAAGAAGATATACAGATTGCCAAAAAACACATGAAAGAATGCTCAACATCATTAATCATTAGAGAAATGCAAATCAAAACTACAATGAGATATCATCTCACACCAGTCAGAATGGCCATCATCAAAAAATCTAGAAACAATAAATGCTGGAGAGGGTGTGGAGAAAAGGGAACCCTCTTGCACTGTTGGTGGGAATGTAAATTGATACAGCCACTATGCAGAACAGTATGGAGATTCCTTAAAAAACTACAAATAGAACTACCATACGACCCAGCAATCCCACTACTGGGCATATACCCTGAGCAAACCATAATTCAAAAAGAGTCATGTACCAATATGTTCATTGCAGCTCTATTTACAGTAGCCAGGACATGGAAGCAACCTAAGATGAATGGATAAAGAAGATGTGGCACATATATACAATGGAATATTACTCAGACATAAAAAGAAACAAAATTGAATTATTTGTAGTGAGGCAGATGGACCTAGAGTCTGTCATACAGAGTGAAGCAAGTCAGAAAGAGAAAAACAAATACCGTATACTAACACATATATATGGAATCTAAGAAAAAAAAAAACAGGTCATGAAGAACCTAGGGGTAAGACAGGAATAAAGACACAGACCTACTAGAGAATGGACTTGAGGATATGGGGACGGGGAAGGGTAAGCTGTGACAAAGTGAGAGAGTGGCATGGACATATATACACTACCAAACATAAAATAGATAGCTAGTGGGAATCAGCCGCATAGCACAGGGAGATCATCTTGGTGCTTTGTGACCACCTAGAGGGGTGGGATAGGGAGGGTGGGAGGGAGGGAGACGCGAGAGGGAAGAGATATGGAAACATATGTATATGTATAACTGATTCACTTTGTTATAAAGCAGAAACTAACACACCATTATAAAGCAATTATACTCCAATAAAGATGTTAAAACAAACAAACAAAAAAACACCCAGGAGTTTCACACTCCGACAGGACGGTTTTGTGGCAACTCCAACAGAAAGCCAGTGTACAAATATTCACAAGGCCTGCCACAAGGGGGCAGAGAAGACTAACTTTGTGATTGAGTCTTCCCTGTGCCTACTTTCAGGAGAGTTTTTATCATAAGTGGGTGTTGAAATTTGTTGAAAGATTTTTCTGCATCTATTGAGATGATCATATGGTTTTTATCCTTCACTTTGTTAATATGGTGTATCTCATTGATTGATTTGCGTATATTGAAGCATCCTTGCATTCCTGGGATAACCCCACTTGATCATGGTGTATGATCCTTTTAATGTGCTGTTGGATTCTGTTTGCTAGTATTTTGCTGAGGATTTTTGCATCTATGTACATCAGTGATACCGGCCTGTAGTTTGCTTTTTCTGTGACATCTTTGTTTGCTTTTGGTATCAGGGTGATGGTGGCCTCGTAGAATGAGTTTGGGAGTGTTCCTCCCTCTGCTATATTTTGGAAGAGTTTGAGAAGGATAGGTGTTAGCTCTTCTCTAAATGTTTGATAGAATTTGCCTGTGAAGCCATCTGGTCCTGGGCTTTTGTTTGTTGGAAGATTTTTAATCACAGTTTCAATTTCAGTGCTTGTGATTGGTCTGTTGATATTTTCTATTTCTTCCTGGTTCAGTCTCGGAAGGTTGTGCTTTTCTAAGAATTTGTCCATTCCTTCCAGGTTGTCCATTTTATTGGCATACAGTTGCTTGTAGTAATCTCTCATGATCCTTTGTATTTCTGCAGTGTCAGTTGTTACTTCTCCTTTTTCATTTCTAATTCTATTGATTTGAGTCTTCTCCCTTTTCTTCTTGATGAGTCTGGCTAATGGTTTATCAATTTTGTTTATCTCCTCAAAGAACCATCTTTTAGTTTTATTGATCTTTGCTATCGTTTCCTTCATTTCTTTTTCATTTATTTCTGATCTGATCTTTATGATTTCTTTCCTTCTGCTAACTTTGGGGTTTTAAAAAATTCTTCTTTCGCTAATTGCTTTAGGTGCAAGGTTAGGTTGTTTAGTTGAGATTTTTCTTGTTTCTTGAGGTAGGATTGATTGCAATAAACTTCCCTCTTAAAACTGCTTTTGCTGCATCCCATAGGTTTTGGGTTGTCGCGTTTTCATTGTCATCTGTTTCTAGGTAATTTTTGATTTCCTCGTTGATTTCTTCAGTGATCTCTTGGTTATTTAGTAGTGTATTGTTTAGCCTCTATGTGTTTGTATTTTTTACAGCTTTTTTTTCCTGTAATTGATATCTAGCCTCATAGCGTTGTGTTTGGAAATGATACTTGATACGATTTCAATTTTCTTAAATTTACCAAGGCTTGATTTGTGACCCAAGATATGATCTATCCTGGAGAATGTTCCATGAGCACTTGAGAAGAAAGTATATTCTGTTGTTTTTGGATGGAACATCATATAAATATCAATTAAGTCCATCTGGTTTAATGTGTCCTTTAAAGCTTGTGTTTCCTTATTTATTTTCATTGTGGATGATCTGTCCATTGGTGAAAGTGGGGTGTTAAAGTCCCCGACTATGATTGTGTTACTGTCGATTTCCCTTTTTATGGCTGTTAGCATTTGTCTTATGTATTGAGGTGCTCCTATGTTGGGTGCATAAATATTTACAACTGTTATATCTTCTTCTTGGATTGATCCCTTGATCATTATGTAATGTCCTTCTTTGTCTCTTGTAACAGTCTTTATTTTAAAGTCTATTTTGTCTGATATGAGAATTGCTAGTCCAGCTTTCATTTGATTTCCATTTGCATGGAATATCTTTTTCCATCCCCTCACTTTCAGTGTGTATGTGTCCCTAGGTCTGAAGTGAGTCTTTTGTAGAGAGAGTATATATGGGCCTTGTTTTTGTATCCATTCAGCCAGTCTATGTCTTTTGGTTGGAACACGTAATCCATTTACATTTTAGGTAATTATCAATATTTATGTTCCTATTACCATTTTTTAATTGTTTTGGGTTTGTTATTGTAGGTCGTTTCCTTCTCTTGTGTTTCCTGCCTAGAGAAGTTCCTTTAGCATTTACTGTAGAGCTGGTTTGGTGGTGCTGACTTCACTTAGCTTTTGCTTGTCTGTAAAGGTTCTAATTTCTCCGTCGAATCTGAATGAGATCCTTGCTGGGTAGAGTAATCTTGGTTGTGGGTTTTTCCCTTTCATCACTTTAAATGTGTCCTGCCAGTCCCTTCTGGCTTGCAGAGTTTCAGCTGAAAGATCAGCTGTTAACCTTATGGGGATTCCCTTGTATGTTATTTGTTGCTTTTCCCTTGCTGCTTTTAATATTTTTTCTTTGTATTTAATTTTTGATAGTTTGATTAATATGTGTCTTAGCATGTTTCTCCTTGGATTTATCCTGTATGGGATTCTCTGCGCTTCCTGGACTTGGCTGACTATTTCCTTTCCCATATTAGGGAATTTTTCAACTATAATCTCTTCAAATATTTCTCAGTCCCTTTCTTTCTTTCTTCTTCCTCTGGGACGCCTATAATTTGAATGTTGGTGCATTTAATGTTGTCCCAGAGGTCTCTGAGCCTGTCCTCATTGCTTTTCATTCGTTTTCTTTATTCTGCTTGTGGTAGTTATTTCTACTATTTTATCTTCCAGGTCACTTATCCTCAGTTATTCTGCTATTGATTCCTTCTAGAGAATTTTTACTTTCATTTATTGTGTTGTTCATCATTGTTTGTTTGCTCTTTAGTTCTTCTAGGTCCTTGTTAAACATTTCTTGTATTTTCTCCATTCTGTCTCCAAGATTTTGGACCATCTTTACTATCATTACTTTGAATTCTTTTTCAGGTAGACTGCCTATTTCCTCCTCATTTGTTTGGTCTGGTGGGTTTTTACCTTGCTCCTTCTTCTGCTGCGTATTTCTCTGTCTTCTCATTTCACTTAACTTACTGTCTTTGGGGTTATTTTTTCGCAGGCTGCAGGTTCATAGTTTCCGTTGTTTTTGGTGTCTGCCCCCAGTGGGTAAATTTGGTTCAGTGGGTTGTGTAGGCTTCCTGGTGGAGGGGACTGGTGCCTGTGTTCTGGTGGATGAGGCTGGATTTTGTCTTTCTGTTGGGCAGGACCGCATCCGGCGGTGTGTTTTGAGGTGTCTGTGAACTTATTATGATTTTAGGCAGCCTCTCTGCTAATGCATGTGTTTGTGTTACTGTCTTGCTAGTCATTTGGCGTGGAGCATCCAGCACTGTAGCTTGCTGGTCATTGAGTGGAGCTGGGTCTTAGCGTTGAGATGGAGATCTCTGGGAGAGCTCTCATTGATTGATATTACATGGGGCCAGGAGGTCTCTGGTGGTCCAATGTCCTGAACACGGCTCTCTCACCTCAGAGGTTCAGGCCTGACACCCGGCTGGAGCACCAAGACCCTGTCAGCCACACAGCCAGGTATGTGGTGATTTTCTTGCCTTTTGGGAAGTCTGAGGTCTTCTGCCAGCATTCAGTAGGTATTCTGTCAGAGTTGTTCCATCTGTAGATGTATTTTTGATGTATTTGTGGTGAGGAAGGTGATCTGTACATCTTACTCCTCCACCATCTTGAAGGTCCTCTGGTAATTTATTAAAATAAAAGATAAATAAACAAAGGAAAGCTGTGCTGTATATTTTCACTCATTTCATTAAAAACACTGACAGCTGTGCATTTTTACATGTATGCAGAAGAGCAAAACACACTAGTGAAATAGTGTCTAAGAGTGGAGACCCCAGGACAGCCCAGGGGGTTGTTTCTAGGACCCCTGTGCATACCAGAATTCAAGGATGTGCAAGTCCCTTATATAAAATGTGGTAGTATTTGCATATAACCTATGCACACCCTCCTGCATACTTTTAATCATCTCTAGATGACTTATACTATCTAATGCAATGTAAATGCTATGTAGATCATTGTAAATATCATGTAAATACTTGCCAGTATGCAGCAGCAAGTTCAAGTTTTGCCCTTTGGAACTTTCTGGATTTTTTTTTTTTTCTGAACATTTTTGATCCATGGTTGGTTGAATCCAAGGCTGTGGAACCTGCAGATACAAAGGGCCAACTGTATAGGATGAGCGAAGTGAAAGAGTCAGGCAGCAGGGCACTGAGGGCACTGTTGGAAGACAGTGTGTTGGTGTGAGCGGCCACGTGAGGTTGGAGAGGTAGTTGCCTTGCAAGATCTTGTAATACAATGTGACTAACAGTCCCTGCAATGTCCAGGTATTCCCCTTTCCCGCTGTATTGTTACCTTTGTAAATGGCAGTAGGCTCCTTTGGGAAAGGACAGGGGTGATATTGCTACTGACAGGAAGCATTATCACAGCCCCTGCTGGAGTGAGAACACATAGGGTGACTTCAGTGGAGTCCTGGTACAGGGCCAGCTCTCAGTGGCCCATGGACCACACAGCAACAGTTTCCTCAGTCCCAAATGTGTAATGGGTGTGGACACAGGTAGGTTGAAAGAAAAGATATGGGGAAAGTTATACCATGAAAATGCTAAGGGACTTCCCTGGCAGTCCAGTGGTTAAGACTCTATGCTTCCACTGCAAGGGACATGGGTTTGATCCCTGGTCGGCGAACTAAGATCTTGCATGCTGTGCAGCGTGGCCAAAAAAAAGAGAAAAATGCTAAGAATAGGAACGCTTGTGTGACTACGTTAATGCCAGACAAAGTAGACTTGGAGACAAGGAGTAATGTCAGAGGTATGCAAGGAAATGTCATGAAGATGAAAGAGTCATTTCATCAGAACATAAAAATCATACGCGTATATGCCTCAATAACAGAGCTTCAAAGTACGTGAAACAAAAAGTGACAGAATTAAAAGGAGAATAGAGACCATACAATCAAATTTCGGGACTTAACACACTCTCTCAGAAGTTGATGAAACCAGATAAAAAAAATTGGTAAGGATGTTGAAGATTTTAACAACATGACTAACCTTGCCTTATACTCACAATGGCAGAATATTCAATCTTTTCAAGACAACATAAAATATTCCCCAAAATAGACCACATGCTGGTTATTAAATACATTTCAATACATTTCAAAAGATTGCAGAGTGTGTTCTCTGACCACAACACAACTAAATTAAAAATCAGTGACAGGGCTTCCCTGGTGGTGCAGTGGTTGAGAGTGTGCCTGCTAATGCAGGGGACACAGGTTCGAGCCCTGGTCTGGGAAGATCCCACATGCCGTGGAGCAACTAGGCCTGTGAGCCACAACTACTGAGCCTGCGCGTCTGGAGCCTGTGCTCCGCAACAAGAGAGGCCGTGATAGTGAGAGGCCCGCGCAGCGCGATGAAGAGTGGCCCCCGCTTGCCACAACTAGAGAAAGCCCTCGCACACAAACGAAGACCCAACACAGCAAAATAAATTCATTAATTAATAAACTCCTACCCCCAACATCTTCTTTAAAAAAAAAAAAATCAGTGACAATAATATATGTTAAAAAGCCCCAAATATTTGGACCCTATTGGTCAAAGAAGAAATCTCAAGGGAAATCAGAATATTTCAAACTGAATAATGATAGAAGTACAGTATATAAAAAATTGAGGGATGCAACTAAAGTAGTGTTAAGTGGGAAATGCTTATATTAGATAATGAGGTAAATTTAAAACCAGTGATGTAAATGCATCTTACAAGACTAGAAACAGAATAGCATCTTAAACCTAAATCATAAGAAATGAAATAGTAAAGAGCAGAAATCACAGAAAAAAGAAAAGGGCAACAATAGAGAAAATTAAAGCCAGAAAATAGTTCTCTGAACAGATTAACAAAGTTGAGAAATAGTAATACTCAGGACAAAAAAGAGAAAACAAAAATTGTAAACATTGAGAATGAAAGAGCATGTTACTACAGATCCTACAATAATGAAAAGGATAGAAAGGGAACAATATGAATAACTTTATGCCAATAAGTTTTAAAAACTCAGATGAAAAATAAAATCTCCCAAACCTGGTACAAAAGAAATAGAACATTTTATTAAAGATATTGGATTTGCTATCAAAAACTTTCTCACAAAGAAAACCTCAGGTCCAGATCATTTCGCTGGTGAATTCTATTAAACATTTGAAGATGAAATCGTGCCAATCTTACACGCTTTTAGAAAGTAGAAGGAATACTTCCTAACTCATTTTATGAGGCCACCATCACCTAGATATCAAAACCTTAAAAAAAGAAGAGCTTGCAAGAAAAAGAAGTTACAGGGCAAAATCCCCGAAGAACATACAAGTGAAAATCCTTAACATAATGTTAGCAAATTGAATCCAACAGTATAAAATAAGAATACTTATGAAGTATATATGCTTATACTCAAACGTTTTCTTTGTTATCTGAAATCCAATTTTAACTGGGCATTACTGTAGTCTAAAGACCAAGGCAGGGCAGTCACAGTGAATTTTAAAATTTTGCTAGAAAATCATTCCACAAGGGAGGCATCACCCTCTCGTTTCAAACTATTTGTGACCTAGGAATTAGTGTTGCTTAGGAGATATAATTGTGAATCTCAGCTTGAGTTGAAGGGGTCCTTTTGCTTCCCTCACAGCACTGAGGGTCAGCCTTTAGCTGTCTTCTCATTACCAACCAGACTGACCAAAGCATAGCCCACATCCAGAAGCAAAGGCTGACGTCATATCCTTTTTGTCAATGAGCTTCCAAAATCATCGGACCAAGTTAGAAGAATGTGCAGATTGATCGTAGAAAAGTTTTCCATAATGACCTCCAAAACAAAATCTTAAAATTTAGCTAGAATATATTTCCCGACTACCACAGGCAAGAGAATTTACTAGAGTACGGTTGACCCCTGAACAATAAGGGTTTGAATTGCACAGGTCTACTTACACACGGGTACTTTTCAATAAATATGATACCTGTATTTTCATTTTACGATCTATATATTAACTAGGTGTAAGGGAAAGTTTGTGTTTGATTAGAGATTGCAATATGTGGAATCAAAAGAACTAGCGTTTGAGTCCTGATTGTATCCAAACTGTTTTAGCTTCCTGCCCTTGGATTTTTGACACAGAGAATGCAGTACCTGGATTTTGGACTGCATGGGTGGTCGGTATCTCTAACCCCCAAGTTTGTTCAAGGGTCACCTGTATAAGTAAACCTTTTTGAGGAGCAGATATTTTTAGCACCCCAAATAATTGATACAGCTGTAGACAATTATAATTTAAAAGGTATCATATTACTTGATTATGGAATCATTCAAATGGCTAATGATTTTATCCTAATGTTACTGAAAGCAATGATCATGGCAATTTTTCAGAGTAGCAGGATATTTTTTGGGCACGGGGGAATGCACAAAAGTCACAGCCATACTTTCTGGTTTGCCAGGATTGTTCGTGCTTTCCTGCTACCTTCAGGGTGAAGGCAGGGTGCAGAGCAGTGTTTGGTTACTTCTGCATCCCCAGACCCAGCAGAGGTGCTCAGAATGTCTTTATGCGAGCCTCTTGTGAGCCTCATTTCCATTGGTTTGCACACACACACACACACACACACACACACCCCTCCCCCCGCCAATACAGTACCTCCAGCCTCTTCAAATTCTCTCCCAATTATTTCTAGGCATTGCTAGAGAGTGCCTTAGCATGTGCTCACCAACAAGTTCTGTTTACTACCGCCCTGTGACTCTGGCTTTCTGTTTCCTAGAACTCGTGCTTCGCTTGAGTCCTACTGGCCACGTGGAATGAGAATGGCTCTGTGCTGACTGCACAGGAATTCCTTCCACGTATGCCCAGCCTCCCTCCAGGTGCTGCTGCCTGAGGTAGCAGAGGGAGACCAGGTTGTCTGAAATCCACTGGGCTCTCTGTAAAAGTGTGGAAACACACTCCCTCCATCTTTTGTATAATTCTTGGTCTTCATGCCAAAGCAATATTGGCTTGTATCCAAAGACTTACAGAGATTTTAGTAAAATAGCTCTCATCCTCTCCATCAAGTTTATCGCCAGTGGATGGCAAATGTTCCGTGCTAAGAGGCAACAGAGACATCTGCTGGTGAAGGGAAACATTTTCAGCCACATCTAATTTTTTTTTTTTTTTTCCCCCTTTTTCAGCCTTTATGAAACTTTGTACTCTGGTCAAGACAACACTGACAAATACGAACAGGTCTATCTCTGATTGGCCAGAAATATTTTATTTTTAAAGTGTTGTTCTGTATATTTCTTTTTTTTTTAAGATTTGTTTTTGATGTGGACCTTTTCAAAGTCTTTATTGAATTTGTTACAATATTGCTTCTGTTTTATGTTTTGGTTTTTTGGCCGTGTGGCCTGTGGGATCTTAGTTCCCTAACCAGAGATCGAACCCACACTCCCTGCACTGGAAAGTGAAGTCTTAACCACTAGACCGCCAGGGAAGTCCCGTGATCTGTGTATTTTCAGTGCTGAGTATATGATATTTACTATTTAAGTAACTTTAGGAGATTCTAACCTAAATGGGTGAGCAGGTCAGGGAATGGTCTAGAAGACCTCTTCTTTCTAGGATTTTTTAACATGGAGAAATATTAATTTGCCAGCTGTTCTCGTACTCTGGAGAGCAAATTTCCACCTCCAGTTCTACAAAGGCACAAAACAAACAAATGGACAACAAACCTGTATCACACTGAACCACGGTGATATAGAATCATGGTTCGACATGGGACCTTTAGAGCTATGGAGTGTGGGTTCGAATCGCAACTCTGCCACTAGCAGCCATAACCTTGGGCAAGTAACTGAATTTCTCTGTGGCTCACTTTTCTTATCTATAAAGTGGGAATAAAGATAATAAAACCTATCGCATAAGAGGTAGTCTTGAGCTAGTATGTGTCAATATGAGCAAATATGGGCTCTGGAATTTAGTAAACACTCTGAGGTTTTTTTTTTTTTTTTTTTTTGCGGTACGCGGGCCTCTCACTGTTGTGGCCTCTCCCGTTGCGGAGCACAGGCTCCGGACGCGCAGGCTCAGCGGCCATGGCTCACGGGCCCAGCCGCTCCGCGGCATGTGGGATCTTCCCAGACCGGGGCACGAACCCGCGTCCCCTGCATCGGCAGGCGGACTCTCAACCACTGCTCCACCAGGGAAGCCCAACACTCTGGGTTTTAAGGATTATTATGCTATTTAAGTAGTGTTATGAAATGCTTCATATTAATCCTGAATGATTATCTGGAGAAGACTCGGGAGTGAAAGAAATAAAACAAAGAACTTCAGACATGTCAGATATTTCATCATAATCAATATGAAAGCAAAATGAATCCGTCAGGTAATCCTAAAATTTACAAACCTTCCTGCAAATTTAAAGCAAGAAATTTTTTGCTGTTTTAAAAGTTTTACCAATTGTTTTATTTTCACTAGCCATTGAATATACCAAAAAAAAAAATCAAGAGAAAAAATAGAAAGTCATCTTTGCATTAAGATAGAGTTCTCTTTCTTTTAGAATTCCAAATGAATGGTTCTATTTTAGAGTTTAAAAATAGCTTTATGTTTTAAGTATTCATGGATATTAAATCCTAAATGAAATATAAGCAGATCCTGCGCGAGGACTCACATGTGATCACATGGTTGCAGATCCTGAATTACAATTGTCTACTTCTCCAGAAAAATAAATAAATAAATAAATATAAGCAGATCCCCAAGACTAGCATATTACATGGCATTACTTAAGTGCATTAATTGAAACTTTACCTAATGCTAACAACCACTACAAGAGTGTTTCTTGATTAAGAATATTTTGTTCCCTATATTAAGAGGCAAAAAATAAAAAAAATAACAATGACAACATAATACAAAGAGTTGTCCTGTGGTCAGTACAGATTCAGCCTATACCTCTTTACTGTTTTAAAATAGAGGTTTGGGGCTTCCCTGGTGGCACAGTGGTTAAGAATCTGCCTGCCAATACAGGAGACACGGGTTCGATCCCTGGAAGATCCCACATGCCGCAAAGCAACTAATCCTATGTGCCATAACTACTGAAGCCCACACGCCCTAGAGAGAACAAGAGAAGTGCACTCTGCAACAAGAGAAGCCACAGCAATGAGAAGCCTGCGCACCACAATGAAGAGTAGCCCCCGCTCGCTGCAACTAGAGAAAGACCACGTGCAGCAACGAAGACCCAACACAGCCAAAAATAAATAAATAAAATTAATTTTAAAAATTAAAAAAATATATAAAACAGAGGTTTGCACATCTTCTAGGGCCAGAACTATGTTGGAGGGACACAGACTCACAGGAAAACAAAGCGACATTAACAATTTGGGGAAAATTTTTTTTCGTATTTTTTTTTTAATCATTAAATTATTATATAATTTAGACAGTAAATATGGTCTATTTTTGCTTCTTTCCAATAGAATACATTTGATCACTTATTTTTTTATATACAGCAGGTTCTTATTAGTCATCAATTTTGTACACATCAGTGTATAAGTTTTTGTTTTGTTTTGTTTGTTTTGCGGTACGCGGGCCTCTCACTGTTGTGGCCTCTCCCGTTGTGGAGCACAGGCTCCGGACGCGCAGGCTCAGCGGCCATGGCTCACGGGCCCAGCCGCTCCACGGCACGTGGGATCTTCCCAGACCGGGGCATGAACCCGTGTGCCCTGCATCGGCAGGCGGACTCTCAACCACTGCTCCACCAGGGAAGCCCAGTGTGTAAGTTTTTATCAAAAATATGCACAAGTAAAATTAGCAGAATTCCACATCTACACGTTGTCTAATGGAGTAATTCAGGTCAGTTTCAGAATTACTTTGAAAGACAAACTAACATAAGAGAGCAAGCATTGACGAAAGTTTGTATTAAAGTGCCTTCAAATCTGTTTCAGGTCAAAAAGAGGCGGCCTATCAAAAAAAAAAAACTTGTCCTATAAAAAACCTTAAATTTTAATGCGCTGCAAGGACATACTTGAACATCTGACTGATAAACTGAGGTTAATTCAATTTTTACAATATTTGGATGAAAGCAGGGGAATGAAGTACTAAGTGCTTTGCTGATTTTTGTTTTACATATGAAACAGTTTTGATCCATTTGCAGGGAATTTCATGGTAAAATACCCAAATATGTGAGTTGGTTGCCTGTTTCTAATTAAACTCATTTTCAAATGAGAAAAACGTAAGAGAGATTTGCAGATGGGGCCTACCTTGCATCAACACAGTCTACCTATCATTGCTTTCTCCATCAGAAAATGTCTCTCTTGATTTTTTTGGTAAATTCAATGGCTAGTAAAAACAGAAAAATTCATAAAACGTTTGGAAAGCAACTAAAAATATCTCTGGATGAGATGCTCAACTAAGGCTGTAAGTTCTCCTGCACATTCAGCCCAGCCCTGAAGATGTCAGAAGAGAGATGGGAGGTTGATAGAAGATACAGCCACACAAAATGCAGAATCAAAGAGTGAAATAAAGTAAAATATAACAGAATCTCTCTCTAGATATATACTTATCTATAAGAGAGATGAAATTACTATAACCTTGAAAATCAAGATGAAAAAGATAAATTTCTAGCAAAAATGTTTTTTTTTAATTGGCATAAGAAGACATAGAAAATAAAAATGGACTAAAAACCATGTTATATATTGATGCTGTAGTAACTAAAAAAAGCTCCAGGCCAAAAAGGTTGTACAGGTACATCCCACCAAGCTTTTAAGAGGCAGAGAGTCACTGTCTTCTACGGTGTTCTTTTCACTGTGCCATGCAGCCATCTTTGAATCTCAAATAGACATAACAAACAAAATAAATTATAACTTATATTGAAGGATTATCCCAATTTTCTCGACAACTGGTCTCTTAATGTCTGACTGATGTACCCTATCTGAGTGCCTACCACCAGCCTGGGCTTATGTCTCCTTTACTCAATCCTGGTCCACTTGAAGCACTGAGTCCTTGACCACTCCCTGAACTGAGCTGCTGACCCAACTAAAGCCGATTAGATAAGACCACAACCTTCTGCATCTATCAACTTTTATTCAGGCACAGTTATTGATCTGCAGACAGACATGCTGAGAAGTTTCTTAGCAGGAGGATTTTATGGAATCCTAATTATTTCAGAAAACTGCACTTATGTACTATACCAGCTCAGCCTAACTTTCACAATACACTTGTGAAACCTTGGAACTGTGAGCTGAGTTCTTGCTAATTCATAGGTGGATCAATACAGACAATTTTCAAGTGGTCTTTGATATAAAACACATTATCTAAACCACTTACAGCTGTGGCCCACAAAAGACGTGTGCTAAAATATTGCCTGAACCAAGCAATTTTCTTTGTGCAGAACTGCCCTTGGCCCCAGTTCATCTAGATATGTAAGACAGTACTGTGCTATTACTAGCCATTAAAATGCCTTTGAAGTTATAAACATTTACTCACTCATCCCACAATCCTTTATTTGACCAGCTATAGACTAGATGGAGTTCAAGGTGCCAGGGAGAAACTGATGAACAAGACAGACAAGGTCCTTGCCTTTATGGAATTTGTATTCTAATGGAAGGAGACAAACAAGTAGCAAATAACACAGTTTCATATAACAAAAAAAATGTAGAAAAGAAGCAGGGTGATGAGATTTATTGGGCTTGGGGGGAAGTTTAGTAGAGTGATATGGGAAGACTTCTTGGACAAGGCACTTGGACCAAACAGAATATGTAGATGAATTGGGAGATTGGGATTGACATTATACACTAATATGTATAAAATGGATAACTAATAAGAACCTGCTGTATAAAAAAATAAATAAAATAAAATTCAAAAAAAAAAGATGCCCACCCCCCCCCCCCCAAAAAAAAGAATGTGTAGTACTTGAGTCATGGGAAGATCAGGGAACATTTCAGGCAGAACAAGACCTACTATATAGACAGGGAACTCTACTCAATATTCTGTAATAACCTATACCGGAAAAGAATCTGAAAAAGCATGGATACATGTATATTTGTGTAACTGAATCACTTTGCTGTACACCTGAAACTAACACAACGTTGTAAACCAACTATACTCCCATATAAAATGAAAAGTTTAAAAAGAAGTTTAGGAAACATTAACCAAAGAATAAGGTCGAAATTATCAACATATTCAATAAATCTGAAAAGGCCAAATATTTATGAGGGATGCTTGTAAGTTTGTGGTCATTAGTTAAAAAATTTAAGCCTGTTGTTAAAAGATGCTAAAATATCCCAGAAAAAAAAATCAAAAAACAAAAAACCACCAAGCCTAACGGGCCTAAGATTGGAATGAGCTTGCAGTGTTCTAGAAACAACAAGGCCAAAGTACCTGGAGATAGTGGATGAGGAAACAGGAAAAAAGGACAGAGAGGTAGATGGTGGTCCAGTCACATAGGGCCTTGGAAGCCAAGGTAAGGAATACTGTGAAAGAGACACTAAGTAATGCTTTTTAATGAACACTTATTTTAAAACAATCTATTATTACTTACAAATTATTACAAGGAAGAAATGCTTCTTAAATTTCTTCCTAGGTTGAAAAGAATCTGCAATAGTCCTTTTATATGAGTTGGTTTTATTAGAGATGGATGAGGGAGGTCAGAGTGAAATGATTATCCCAAGGTTGTAGGTGAAAATCAATCGCCCATGACAAAACTAGTTAACAACCTTAGGTGAACAAACATTTTTTTTTTTTTACAACAAAACAATCTTATAAGTGTGACATCTTATAGTAGACATTTTTAATCTTTTAAGAACACACGCCAACAGTCTTGGAACTTTTAAGAATCCTTTTAAGATTACAGGAAAGTTCTTTGACCTCCTCAGTAAAAAGACAAATGCAAATTCACCCATGAGTTTGTAGGTAGCTAGTATGTATATATACTAGCTACAGTTTCCTCTTACTTACCTGACAACAAGTAATGAGAGTTGAACAATTTGTCTTCTCAAGCGCCCAAATCAACAGTCTCCCATTCTTGTAAGATTTCTTACGACACTCTGAAAGGAGGCCTGTGGCTTCTAACTTCAGTTACATTTTCTAAATGAACAGCTATGGGGTTTATAATTTACCTTTTCTACAGGAGTTTGATTGTATTCTAAGTGTAGCAGAAAGCCTTTGGAGGTTACCAAAGTAGAGGAGCAATAGGATGTAATTCATATTTTAAAAAGAATACTATAGCTGCTGTGTGGAAAATGGATGTGAGTAGTCTAAGCGTGAAAGCAGAAAGATCAGTTAAGAGGTTGCAGTTTACTAGTTCTCAGACTGGTGACTCTAACGATGGGGCAGAAGCGGTGATAAGCAGTCAGATTTGGTAAAAGTTTTGGGACCGGAGCCAGTAGGACCTAGTGATGGATTGCGTGGGAACCTGCTAGAGAGAACAGAATCAGAAATGACTTCCAGGTTTGAAGTTTGAGCGATTGGATGAAGGCTGGTATGATTATTTGAGATGGAGAAGATTTCCTGTGGGTGTGGAGCAGAAGAAGACTAGTCCTGTTGCGGGTAGAACTGTATCCCCCCAAAAGATGTATTAAAGTCATAACCCCTGGTTCCTGTGAATGTGATCTTATTTGGAAATAGGGTTTCTGCAGATTCATTAAGGTGTGAGATTAGATGAGGTCCTACTGGCGTAGGGTGGCCCCTTATTCCAATAGGACTGGTGTCCCTAGAGAAGAGAAGGGACACAAAGTCAGACGCACACAAAGCGAATGCCACGTGAAGATGGCCATGCAGTGATGGAGACAGAGACTGGGTGACGCATGTACAAACCAAGACATGCCAAGGACTGCCGGCAATACCAGAAGCCAAGAGAAAGGCATGGGACAGACTGTCTTCTAGACCCTTCGTTGAGAGTGGGCCCTGCCGACACCTTGAGTTCAGATTTCTATGCGAGAGACTACTTTTCTGTTGTGTTAAGCTACCCAGTGTGTGGGACTTGATTAAGACAGTCTTTCGTAACTAATACAAGTCCCTGCTGCCTCTTGCAGCCTTGCTGCTCCCCTCCAGGGCTACCTGTTGGAAGGCAAAGGGGAAATGAGGCTTGTGGAGACCTCAGCTCACAAAGCAGGATAAAAAAAGTGTGAGCTAAGAAACACGAAAATAATAACTGGTACAGCCTCTGAGACCTTGGATAAGTTGAAAAATTTCTGTGATGCTCAGTTTCCCCACATATAAGCTAGGAGAATAATACTCTGGGACCTCGTGAGGATGTCCTGAAATGCAAAAATGCATATAGCTGACTTAGTTTAGTACCTGCAAAAAGAAAGCACTTAATAAGATACTTCTTAATATACTGAACATTTTCAACATGAGTTGAAATGGAAAGAAAATGTGCTTTATTTCCTGAGGAGATTTATGTTATGCCCACCCTTCTTTTGGAGAAATAACAGCATGATAAAATTTCAAGTCTCATGACAATTTAAAACCCTTACATTTGGAGATGCCGGAGAACACATTTGTAACCCCTAAAAATCTATCCAACCAAAAGATACTACCTTTGAAATAACTTCGCAAATATCCAAATTACCATAAATCCTTAATCTTTTCAGCATCCCTACTAACAACCTGAAACTGAGGAGGAAAACAGAGCAGTCAATTAAAAAAAGAGAGAATTGGGACTTCCCTGGTGGTGCAGTGGTTAAGAATCCGCCTGCCAATGCAGGGGACATGGGTTCGAGCCCTGGTCTGGGAAGATCCTGCATGCCGCAGAGCAACGAAGCCCAGCCACCACAACTACTGAGCCTGCGCTCTAGAACCCGCGAGCCACAACTACTGAGCCCACGTGCCACAACTACTGAGCCCACGTGCCTAGAACCCATGCTCTGCAACAAGAGAAGCCACCACAATGAGAAGCTCGCGCACCGCAATGAAGAGTAGCCCCTGCTCGCAACTAGAGAAAGCCCGCGTGCAGCAACGAAGACCCAACACAAACAAAAATTAAATAAATAAAATAAATAAATTTTAAAAATAATAATGTTATATAACAAACATCAACAATGCCAATACCAAAAACACTGGGCTGCTTTAATTCTTCAAGGAAGTGCCTTCTGCTGCCTCTAACTTGTCTGGGTTGGAATTTTTTATTGCTCCCTGGTCACACAGCACATTTCTTACAAAGCTAAGGGTCATTGCTGAATCCATTTCATTCTCTTCTATTTATGTTAACAAGCTAAGTTTTAAAATGAAAAATAAAAAGTTGAAAACAAATTTGGACTTATTCTAGGAGACAGCTGGAGCAAGTTTGCTCAAGGGAACAACTTTAAAGAGGCTACAGAAATACAGATTCATCTGTGTTTTTCTTAAGCATGTCCATGTTCAGAATTCACAAGGGTTGACTCCAAGGAGAGGGGCAGCATGAAAATTTGGGGTCTACTAATGTACTATGTATATTACAGGGCAATTGCTGGGTCCTGATGATGCCTCACTTGGTCAGGTCCCATAGCTTGATCCCTAAAGACCCCACCTCCCGGCCCCCAAAATAATAACTCTGACTTGTTCAGTGGCTGCTGTGCACCAGACCCTGCACCAGGCATAGGGAAAACAATGGTTAACACAGACTTATAGCCTAGTGGGGAAGACATGTGATGATTCTTTAGGACTTCCAGAAAGCACTTGTGTTCAGGTCATCCTGGGACTGGCCTCTGGTTACTTGTTAGAGCCTTTAAGGGTTTTCCTTAGTCCAAACTTATTCTTGTGGAGCACAGACATCCAAGACTTGGCGTGCACAGCATGGCTATATGCTGCAGAGTGTCTGGCTTCTGCTGGCCTCTAGGGGCTCTGTGACCAAATCCCTGGATGCCACATGTTGAGTTGCTCCAAATCTATTAGAAATTTACCCAAGAAAATGTTCTGCAAACGTCTGATTCTGAGTCATCCGGCTGTGATGCCTGGGGTTCTGAAGGAGAACTCTGCCAAAAGCAAAAATCTCTTAGGGCTCTCTTAGAAGTCTAATGGTGAATGTCCACCAACACGTGGCCACCCAAACACACCAAGTTCAGCTGCACAGGACTGGTGTCCAGTGAGGAGTGCTGGGAGCCTGGTTGAACTGTCCACTCGCTCTTCAACACTTAAACATCAAATGAAAACTCATGAGCAAACTTATGAAAAAAGCCATTCAGAGAAAAATACCCCATTTTCTGATATCAAGTGGAGATCTGTAGGGTTTCAGCCTTACTATCTCAAACTCTTAGACTATGGCCTCTTTGTTGCACGTGGCCATGTTGGGGGGGAGTCAGCTGAAATGCATCCAAGATAGTCATTAGCAGAGGCAGAAATAGGGGCAGGCACGTTAAGATTCTATTATTTTTGGATAGAAGTGTCAAAAGACATAAGGGAAGATTCACGAACCAGTGAGTTCTATCAGATTCGAAGAAGGAATAAGTTTGTCATTTTCTTCTCCAGAGCAGCCTTCTCACTAAGACCTCATCTTTTATTTTTCAATTGTGCTGCCCCTTGGTGTGTTTAAATTGCTCTTTATCATCTGACATATACTTTTGACCCTGCAAGAGCCAGAAATGCTATTAGATTCTATTTCATTTATGGGACCGGCATTGTTTCAAAGGAATGATGCAAAGTTCAGTTGTTTAGAGCAAGGGGCCATGAGGAAAGAGAGACATAAACTATACTAGCAAATATGGTGTCCTTGGCAGAATCAGTCCCATGTGTGGGCAGAGCTATTGGCATCTGTAGGACCTGCTTTGAGATTTCCTGAAAGACACCTTCTCCACTAGGCATCCAAGTCTCCTGTCCTGAGTGTTCCATAAAGACTTTCCTAAGGAGCTCTTCAATTTAAGTAGACTGACGGATTTTGAGAACTTCAGAGGTGGGAGCGCATTAAGGAGGCTTAGTTTTTATATTTAGACTATTACTATGGCTTTTCATAAAGTTAAAAATAGAGCTCTGAGGGAAAGATACTCACAGAGGATCTTTGAAAGGATTACTATATTGATCTCTTCCATAACTAATTCTACATAATTATTGTCTGTACTAGATATTTGGTACCAGTAAAAGGAGATGGCATGGTGTCAAAGTGAAGTTTGGGCTCTGAAGTTAGACTTCAAGGGTTTCATATTTTGGGGTTTCTTTGTATTTTTTTTAATTGAAGTATAGTTGATTGACAATGTTGTGTTAATTTCTACTGTACAGCAAAGTGATTCAGTTATACATATGTATACATTCTTTTTTATATTCTTTTCCATTCTGGTTTATCACAGGGTGTTGAATATAGTTCCCTGTGCTATACAGTAGGACCTTGTTGTTTATCCCTTCTATATGTAATAGTTCACATCTACTAACTCCAAACTCCCACTCCATCCCCCCCGCCCTCTGGCAACCACAAGTCTGTTCTCTATGTCTGTGAGTCTGTTTCTGTTTCATAGATAGGTTCAATTTTTAAATAGATCTTTATTGGAGTATAATTGCTTCACAATACTGTGTTAGTTTCTGTTGTACAACAAAGTGAATTAGCTACATGTATACATCTATCCCCATATCCCCTCCCTCTTGAGCCTCCCTCCCACCCTCCCTATCCCACCCCTCTAGGTGGTCACAGAGCACTGAGCTGATCTCCCTGTGCTATGCTGCTGCTTCCAACTAGCTATCTATTTTACATTTGGTAGTGTACATATGTCGATGCTACTCTCACTTCACCCCAGCTTCCCCGCCCCCTGCCGTATCCTCAAGTCCATTCTCTATGTCTATGTCTTTATTCCTGCCCTGCCACCAGGTTCATCAGTACTTTTTTTTTTTTTTTTAGATTCCATATATATGTGTTAGCATATGGTATTTGTTTTTCTCTTTCTGACTTACTTCACTCTGTATGACAGACTCTAGGTCCATCCACTCACTACAAATAACTCAATTTCGTTTTTCTATGGCTGAGTAATATTCCATTGTATATACATGCCACAGCTTCCTTATCCATTCGTCTGTTGATGGACACTTAGGTTGCTTCCATGTCCTGGCTATTGTAAATAGTGCTGCAATGAACATTGTGGTACATGACTCTTACTGAATTATGATTTTCTCAGGGTAAATGCCCAGTAGTGGGATTGCTGGGTCATAAGGTAATTCTATTTTTAGATTTTAAGGAACCTCCATACTGTTCTCCATAGTTGCTGTATCAATTTACATTCCCACCAACAGTGCAGGAGGGTTTCCTTTTCTCCACACCCTCTCCAGCATTTATTGTTTCTGGTTTTTTTGATAATGGCCATTCTGACGTATGAGGTGATATCTCACTGTAGTTTTGATTTGCATTGTTCTAATAATTAGTGATGTTGAACATCTTTTCATGTGCCTCTTGGCTGTCTGTAATCTTCTTCAATAAGTGGTGCTGGGAAAACTGGACAGCTACATGTAAAAGAATGAAATTAGAACACTCCCTAACACCATACACAAAAATAAACTCCAAGTGCGTTAAAGACCTGAATGTAAGAGCAGACACTATAAAACTCTTAGAGGAAAACATAGGAAAAACACTCTATGACATAAACCACAGCAAGCTCCTTTATGACCCGCCTCCTAGAGTATTGGAAATAAAAATAAACAAATGGGACCTAATGAAACTTCAAAGCTTTTGCACAGCAAAGGAAACCATAAAGAGGATGAAAAGACAGCCCTCAGAATGGGAGAAACTATCTGCAAATGAAATAATGGAAAAAGGATTAATCTCCAAAATATACAAATAGCTCATGGAGCTCAATATTGAAAAAACAAACAATCCAATTAAAAAATGGGTGGAAGACCTAAATAGATAGGTTCATTTGTGTCATCTTTTATATTTCACGTATAAGTGATATATGGTATTTGTCTTTCTCTTTCTGACTTACTTCACCTAGTACGATAGTCTCTAGGCCCATCCGTGTTGCTGCAAGTGACATTATTTCATTCTTTTTTATGGGTGAGTAGTATTCCATTGTATATATGTACCACATCTTCTTTATCCGTTCATCTGTCAATGGACATTTAGGTTGTTTCCATGTCTTGGCTATTGTGAATAGTGCTGCTTTGCACACAGGGGTACATGTATGTTTTTGAATTATAGTTTTGTCCAGATGGGTTTCATATTTTGGACCTGCCATTTCCCCACTTTCCTACAGCTATATGACCTACAGAATTATTCAAGATCCCTGCATTTCATTACCTCATACGTAAAATGGGAAGATGAACTGAACCAACTTTATAGCGTGAAGTGTTGTTTGTCATTAGCAATGTATAATGTGGGGAACTAAAAGAGCACATTTGTACCATGTACAGAGTCTTTCCTCCCCACTAGGCTGTGAGCTTACTTCTGATAGGCATGACATCTTAGATACTGTGATTCCACATTGCCTGGCATGGTATTAGGCACTTGCGGGTAATGCCTGACTTTTCAATAGCCCTAAATAGTTTCTTTTAGGGCATATTATTATATGTGCAGTTTTAAAACTTGTTCAGTTTCCCCACGAACCATGAGGTAGGCAAGGAGGTATTTTCGTCTCTAATTTATTATTGAGAAAACAGTAGCCTCCGGAATTAAGTAACTTGTCTCAGCTCATCCAGTTAAAATATCCATAGTCAAACGCTGAACTATGGTTGTTGTTATTTCAAACTCAGTGGCTGCCCGTGTCACCGGGATGTTCTTAGGAGGCTCCCTGTGAATATCTGTGGCCTGGTTTGGTTGATGGATGGGGTCACAGGTCATAGTGAAAGTTGGGCGCCTGGGGAGGTCCCGTAAGATTTGCGAGACACTGAGGGTGTAATGCCTTTCTACTATGTTCTAGACGCAACCGTGCCCACTGGACTCACTCAGCTTCAGGCACGATGTCTCTGGCACCTGCTCCAGCCGAAGGGAGGAGAGAGGGCAGAGAGAGACTGACGGCGAGAGCAGAGGCACAGCCAAACTGGTCTTTGTTTACCCTGGCACACGTGTGGTGCTGAGGTCAGCGCCCAAGGACAAGGAGAGGAGGAGGGTCCTTACTGATCGCACTTAAGAACCGGCATACTGCGCCCCTGCGGGCAGCAGACTCGCTCTCATTCCTTGCTGCTAGAAAAGCGGCAGGGCGGTGAGGGTTCATTTCCTCAGCCCTCCACAGTACACAAAGAGAAAAATGTGACTGGAATGCTGTTTGCTAGAGAAACAGGTGCATTTGGCCCCAAGGTTATTTCTGTTGATATGCAGGTTCGCTCTCTGAAATAAGTTAGAGAAATAAGGAGTGGTTGGCAACTTTCCTATTAAGTCTGAGGGGTCCAGATTATTGGCAAAGTCCTTGTCTCCAGTAACTTAATAAGATAAAAGTCTGAAGTGTGCACAGAGTCAGCTTAAAAAATGTCACTTACAAACAGACAACTTGCCATCTTCGTCCTTGAGGTGGGAAACCATGTTACTGCTTCCTCTCCCTCCTCGTGTGTGTGTGTGTGTGTGTGTGTGTGTGTGTGTGTGTACTCAATGCTGCATGGCTCCTTTTAGGCAAATTTGTAAAGGTCTTTCTCCAGTTCCCCTTTTGCCTCTCACAGCATTATTATCTGTGTATTATCCCCGTTGTGGATGGAAGGCCATTACTGAAAACCTCTGATACATCACATATGTACAAATGCCATGTGCAAAAGACGGCATCACTCAAGGCTCTGAGCTAGAATGACCCAGCATAAATCGGAGGTGGAGGTTCTGTGGCCTGAGACTCATCGAGTTGAGAAGCTTAGGTGCGTGCAGTCGTTGAGACAGAAAACTCTACTAGAAGCTAGAGATAATCCAGCGCGTTCAGAGTTTATGAAATTATTTCGTGACATAGAACAGGGAGCAGTTTATCCTGATTAACTCAATCAAGAAACCAAATTTTGAAGTCTCCCATGGTTTATAAACACGGGGAATAATAACTATGTTTCTTCCCAACTGACACTTCTGAAAACTTCACATAACTTTTCCAAGGTTGAGTCTGTGTCAGTCAAACTAGTGATTTCCTAGTTCAACGGCAGGGCTGACTTCATGGGCATGTGACTCGTGTGGTAGCCCAGGGCCCATGCTCCAAAGACCCCCTCTTTGGGCTTCATGTTCACTCTTCCTGTCTTGAAAATCTCCTCAATGTTACCTTTGAATTCATGCTTTGTGAGTGAAATATGACGGACAATGGAGTACTTGTCTGGGCAGGGGAGTTAGATGCGACGCGTGTCCATTGTCACTCCTTGCAGCCCATGAAACAGCATTCACGATGCTCGATAATCAAGCAACACTGGGGGACCTATGGGGCATAGGAGTTCAGTGATTCAAAGCAAGTGCAAGGTCAGTGTTACGTCTATGACTAAGTAAGAGGGGGCATTGAGAGCCCCTAGAGGCTATGCTTTCTGTTTGAGCCAGAACTTGCTTTGCACCCAGAAAGAAGGCACTGGTGCTCTAATAAACACTAATGAGCAAGGAACCATAACATGTTATTTTTTTAACTTGTGTTATTTCCCTGAGTGAGCCAGTGAATTATACTGAAAACGATGGCATAGGAAGAAAGGAAAAGATAGGACGGCCCATGATTACTTTCCTTTCAGTCTTCCCTTACTCATCAATATCTGCAGATAGAGTACATAGAAGGTGTGTGTGGAAAAGAATAAAGTAAAACAGCTGGGTTGGTTTTGTGTCATGCTTCCACGGTTACGGTAAAACCAAAATACACATCCATGTAGGTATGAGCTGTGGAATATGGCTTGTGTAATTTTTTTTTTTTTTTGCGGTACGCGGGCCTCTCCCATTGCAGAGCACAGGCTCCGGACGCGCAGGCTCAGCGGCCATGGCTCACGGACCCAGCCACTCCACGGCATGTGGGATCTTCCCGGACCGGGGCACGAACCCGTGTCCCCTGCATCGGCAGGCGGACTCTCAACCACTGCGCCACCAGGGAAGCCCGGCTTGTGTCATTTTGAGGGTGCTTCATGTAAGTTGGATGCTCTTATATTTGCATTTAAAACTAACACTGCATCATATAAAGACGAATGGTACATTTCATGCTAATAATTTAACATGTTAATTTTTTCTTTACTTAGAATGACATTAAATAGCAACAACAACAAAAAACACCATGACATCAAGAGAGACTGTGGAAGAAAGGAAAAAGATTTATATTTTAAAACCTTTAAAGACACTTTTCTCCCGTTTTTTAAGCATGGAGCCCACATTTTCCTTTTGCAATGGCCCTGCGAATCATAGAGCTGGCCATGCTCAAGGGCTAATAAGTGCGTCGTCCATGGTACAAAAAGAGGCTGCATTAAGTGTCTACTCCAGGGAATAAAATCAGGCAAGAACACTGTTCAAGAGCTCAGCCTTTAAAGGGCAAGTGACTACAATCACTGGGTACATGTGTGATAAAGCCTAGGCATCCCTGGAGCTGTTCCTTTATCATGACTGGTCTGCAAGGTTGCCTTTAGGAGGAAAGTCTACCAGCACTCACATCCCCCTCACACCCCCTGCTTTCCCCCCACCTGGGCATCACTGTGCTATGACCACAGAGACCAAAGGTAATCAGGTTGGAAAGCAGTTATGAGGCAGCAAAGTGGCAATATTTCTTTTTCAAATAAATGCATAATAACATAACCAAATGCAGATGTATTTCTTCAAAGAATATCACTGAGATTTGGGCAACCTATTTGCCCCTGGTTAAAAATAAAATAAAACAGAAAGCTCTGATATAAGGGCTCAAAGGACATCTAAAACCACAGAACCAGCGATCAGTATATTTTGACATGGGGAGGGTTAAGGGAAGCTTGCAAAGGTCAGGAATAAACCACCTTTGAAGATGGGGTAGAGGTGAGCGAGTCACTTTTTCTCCAAGTATAGGTTACCCAAATGGAGCTTACACTGTCTCTTCAGTTATCAATGGACAATTGTAAGAATTTCACAAAAGTCTGGGTACAGTTAAACTCACAGTTGGGATTAAAGCAGGATTTACAATTAAAGAGGTTTAAAATTTTTCCAATTTAATGAAATATCAGTTTGGTATAATTAGGAAGGGAGGAACAATAAACAGCTTAACGATTTTAACTAACAAGCATACATCAGACACAAAGCAGGAAGGGCAGACTCTGGAGGACTGTCTATGAAAAATGGAAGGAGGAAGACACAGCTGTTATCATTAAATTACTTATGTTTTCATTTTCTCCCTGAAAGTGAGCATGAAGACCAGCCACTCTAAGATTAGACACAATGCTAACTTTCCATTTTAGTTGCATTGCACTGCATTTCAATCTCCTTTTCTTCGTACCAACTTCTCCACACACAGAGCCTGTCCATCACGGAGATGAACTTGTCTGCCTTATTGTTCATAAAGCCCAGGCTAGCTGAAAAATATTTTGGTTCCCTTACTCAAGTCAGATTTCAACTTTGATTTTTCAAAGGTTAATAGGTTAGTACAGTGGTCTGTTGTGTCAACAGGGCCCTGGAAAAAAATTAATCGTGAAAGCAATACCAAAAGGTCAAAAGGAAGAGATTGAAAATGCTATAATAAAGAAATTACAGAGCCTGTTATGGTTTTTTTTTTTTTTCTGAGGCATTTTAATTCAAATGCAGAAGCATGACAGATATAATAAGATAGTATTGTGCAATGTGGTCGCTGAAGGGGAAAAGTGACATAAGACTTTAGCAGGGTAGAGAAACAAATTTCAAAAAATGTGAACAATCATTACTTCAGCACCAAAGAATTTGAATCCCTGGACTTCCATCAGCGTGTAAGAGGGATTAATCTTCTGTTCACATGGTGAATAGAACAAGGTGAGGTACAGAAGTCAAGGGCAATCCTGGAACAATTTTCTCCTATCTGCTTCAGACTTAACCATTCTGTCCTTAGTCATGTCATTGGGGCTCACAAAAGTCACAAGTAGCCTTATGGGGACCTCAGCAAAGGAGAGGGTATGGCGGTATTTTTACATGGTGAATGGCAGTGTGTGTGCATGATGGTGATGGAGGGGTGCATTCCTTCATGGTCTTAAGAGGTAAAGACAAAGATAATGTTTGTGTGACATGCTGGTATAATAAAGTTTCCCTTATGCTGGCAAGAGACTTGGCATTGACCCCTGAATCTACTTGTCTTTCATAAAACAAAAAGATAGCTTAAGGAACCATGTGATTCTGGTCCAACATTCTTTTTATAATTTCAAAGGTTCCAAAGAAAAAAATTAGGTAATAAAACCTTAACCACAAGAGTAAACAGCAGAAGATGAAAACCTAAAAACATAAAATATAATATATAATAAATATAACTTGATACATAAATAATATAAGAAATATGAATGACTAACTCTTTAAAGTAAAAACAAGGACAAAAAACACAAAGTTGGTTCTTTTTTTCACACAGTTTCCTGGGATTTCCTTGTTTCTTGATGGAAACTTGCTGATCAACAATTTGAACTGAACACCTGCCCGAGAGAAAAAATAGTAGATGATAAGGTGCTGAGCACATTTACTCCACTTCCCAGCTCAAACACTTCTCATGGCTCCCCACTGCCTGTGTAATTAGATAAAGACAGCTTACAAAATCTACGTCCTTTACCTGTTGCCGTATAACAAATGACCACATCTTAGTGGCTTAGAACAACACATGTTTATTATCTTATAGTTTCTGTGAGTCCGGGGTTAGGAGTCCACGCACAGCTTAGCTGGTTCTCTGCTCAGGGTCTCACCAGGCTGCAATGAAGCTGTTGTCCAGGGCTGAGTTCTTACCAGAGGCTCAGCATGGAAGGACCTACTTCCATTCTCCCTGGGCTGTTAGCAGCAATGGCTTCCTTGGAGGCTGCAGGACTCATGATTCATGGCAGCTTGCTTCTTCAGAGCCAGGGCTGGAGAAAGCAAATTTAGTCTCACCAAAATGTGCTCCCATTCTACTTTTTAGGACTTACCTGTCCCTGCCACTACTCTTCTAGATGTAGTTTTTATTTAATATTTCAGGAGAACTGGACCTCAGGTTATTACCTGAACACTTCCTTCAATCCTCAGCCTCCGTATTTTTATATAGACTGACCTCTCTTCCTGAAAGTCCTCCTTAAAAACATCTACCTTCTTATTTGGCCGCACTGCAGGGCTTGTATCATCTCAGTTCCCCTACTAGGGATTGAACCCAGGCCACGGCAGTGAAAGCATCGAATCCTACCACTAGACCACCAGGAATCTCCTCTGACATCTGCCTTGGTCTAAATCCTACCCAAAGTCCTTCTCAAATGTGTGCTGTATTCCTTTTTGAAATGTTAACACTTTGCTGATACTTCCCATGAAAATTGTCAATCCTGACATATATTTTTGGTTCATTTCAGAGGAATCAGCTTTAAGAAGCTCTGGCTGCTGTCCAAAAGGTACATCCCAAGAGGATCATTGGTCCAAGGGCTGAGCCTCAGACTCCAGAGCAGATCCATACTTTACTACTCCTTTTGTTTCTCTTGGTTTTCCAGGCTTGTTTTGTTTTTGCGTTACAGCTGCACATCACCTCCTCAACTTTATGTGGGTACCTGGCAGTCCAGATTGTCATGTGATTGGTTTTCCAAATACTTTCTCTGCTGCGAGTTAAGGCTGCCCTCCCCTGCTAGGAATTGCTCTCCATCCAATCCTCCTCTCCAGTGAAATGCTGGTCCCTTTATTCAGGAATTGCTGTAACTTTAGAGTATAAAAATCACCTGGAGAAAACTTGTTAATATGCAAAACCCTGGAACTTACTCCCAAAGTATGTATCAGTACATCTGCTGTGGGCCCCAGGAATGAACATTTTTTCAAGCACCGTAGGGGTCTCTGATGCAGATAGTCCACGGGCATACCCTGAGAACAAAGGTTGTACCCATTCAACCCACTTTCTAATTTCAAACTTTTCTCAAGGTCGCTTCTTCACAATCTCAATCATCTCAGCAGATGATTTAGCCCGGTGGTTCTCAAACTTTTCTTTATATTATAATCACCAGGGCAGCTTATAAAAATCCCAGTTTCCAATCCACTTCCCATACCAATTAAATCTTCCTTTGGGGTTAATTATTTTTTAATCAGAGTATAAATACATAGAGTATTTTCACACAGATTTTAAGTATCCAGTTCAGTGAGTTTTAACAAATGTATTCATCTCAGTAACCAACATCCTAATCAAGATATAGGACGTTTACGTCAACCTGGAAAGTTTTCTCTTTGCCCATGTGGGTCAACCCTCCTCTCCTTCCAGAAGCAACTACTACTGTAATTTTTATCCTCATAGATGTTGATGATGATGATGATGATGATGATGATGATGATGGTAATGATGATGATGATGATTTTTGCCTGATCTTGATGGAATCATACAAAGTGCGTTCATTGTTTCTGGCTTTTTCTTTTTTTTTCTCAATGTAATGCTTTTAAAATTCAGCCATGGTTGGCATGAGTATTTTTTAAACTTTTTAAAGTATTTACAATGTATAGTCAACTTTGAGAATCAAAATTTATCCTAATCATTTTCAACTTTGTATGGTGTGTTAACAATGAACAAAATGAGGTTTAAAGAAAGAAATGATACAGCTTATAAAGGTAGGAGCCAGAATTCAAACACGTTTATTATTTGCTGAGTCAT
Organism: Pseudorca crassidens; assembly: GCF_039906515.1. Classification (NCBI taxonomy): domain Eukaryota; kingdom Metazoa; phylum Chordata; class Mammalia; order Artiodactyla; family Delphinidae; genus Pseudorca; species Pseudorca crassidens. Next base: position 13,947,179 of record NC_090313.1, read on the forward strand.
ACCTCACAGCCAGTATTATCGTGTCATGTTCTTGTCCATTAATTATACCAACTCAATCTTTTCTTCACCATTGGCTTTTTTATTTCCCTCACTCTACAATAATGCTTAGGGTTTCTCTAACCTAAAAATAAATAAATATAAAATCTTTCCTTTAAACATGTCAGCCTTCAAGCTACATCCTTGTTTCTTTCTTCCCATCCCTCCTAATTCACTTGTAACTTCCCTCTTTACTGCTCTACCCACTGCACAAACGAGCTTCAGCCCCTACCACGTGACGGAACTGTTCTCGGGCCAGCAGTGATTTCCTAATTGCCCCATTCAGTCTTTCAGCTTAGTGCTCATTCTGTTAAATTCTTGGCCACTCTTTCCCCACATCCTTTTTCATATGTTCAACTGACTGGACAGAGGCCAGTGGGAGACAGCTTAGTCTCAACTAGTAACTAAAACCTATTTTAGTATTAATCAAGGTCAAATGAGGAATCAGATTCATGGTTATAGTAATAATTGCCTAACAACAGTAGGCAGTTGTAATAGTCTACTATACACAGATTGATGGTGCGGCAATATCCAAAGAGGAGAATATAAACTCCTCTCTCGAGACAGAGACAATTTTGTTGATTAGACAAGACTCAGGTTTTAAAACCATTGTAGTTTATCATACCATTAAACAGTTTCAAATGAATACATGCTAGACTGTATGGTACATACTATAAGTACAGTAAGTATTCAGAGAAGAAAATATATTTCTGGGCAAAGATAGTCACAGACTAGTGGTGTATTTTGTTAAGATTCAAGCCAGAAAGATGAGATGGGAAGGATGGTCCAAGCAGAGGACCCTGCACCAGCAAAGGCAAAGCGCTCATTTTCTTGTTGATGGTTTTCTCCATTCCCTGGCTTTTCTATATGACGTTTTCCTTAGTCTCGAATCTCCATTTCTCCCTGCTTCCATTGGTTACCATACTTCACATTAAAGCTCCTCCTGGTCAGACTGGGAGCCCCGTGCTTAGCTGTGCTCATCCACTAGCTCTACTGACCGCCTGGCTCTTTACCCACCTAGAAGACCCATGCCATCTTCCAGATTATACTGGGATTGGGTCTAAGGTTGGACGACCTAGTCCACCCCTTTCCTAATAGTTCTCTAAATTCCCCAGAAGAGCCTCTTTTCAAAGAACATATCATTGTGAAAACATTTAAAAATCATCAAAAATGTTCACATAGAAGCATAGCAGGGACTCACATTAGCACAGCAATATCATACATAGTGGTCTAAGCAGCTAAGCTTGGAGTTTCTCTTAAGTTTTCAAAACTGAGATCCCTTTAATCTGGAACTGACCTGCCCAACGTCTGCTTTTCCTAGATGGAGAACTAGAAAGGGAATTTCCTCTCCCACCTAATTGAGTTGCTTTCCAAACACTACAATTCAGGTGTCAAACTTCGGGGACTCTCTGCTGTACCATGAAGTCTTCCTCCGCACTGAAGAAATATTGTAGGAATCTGGAAGGCATTGCAATAGCTGAATTTGTTGTCTAGTATAGATCAAAACCTTGCTTTAGGGCTTCCCTGGTGGCGCAGTGGTTGGGAGTCAGCCTGCCGATGCAGGGGACACGGGTTCGTGCCCCGGTCCGGGAAGATCCCGCATGCCGCGGAGCGGCTGGGCCCGTGAGCCATGGCCGCTGAGCCTGCGCGTCCGGAGCCTGTGCTCCACAACGGGAGAGGCCACGGCAGTGAGAGGCCCGCGTACCGCAAAAAAACAAAACAAAACAAAACAAAAACCCCCAAAAAACCCCTTGCTTTATCTAAATGATGCATCTTCACTGAGCAATCCATTTTGAAGGCATTAGAAAAAAAGTTAACCTTTTTTCTTTTTTAAATCAAGACAATTCATCTCATGAGAGTACTGCTATCCTACCAAGACGTATCATATTGTGGCCAAAGTTACAAAAAAGCCTGACAAGGCCATGAACACTGTTTCAAAATATACGTTTTGTTATCATTCAGGTGTGGTGAGACCAACATACCAGGGGATGATTGCCATTGAAAAGGTAGTTTGTTATACTCACAGATCCCAAGAGGAGGGGGTACACCACACCTTAGGAGGTCACACAGGGAAGCACCAGTGTGGGTCAGGAGGCAGAAGGAGAGGGGGAAATATGGCAAGAACCTTTACTGTGGTTTCCGTGGGAAGGACCAGGCAAGGCAGGGAATCAGGCTTAGGACTGGCGAGTTTGGATAATTTCAGCAGGCTCTGGGGAATAGGGGCTGACCCTAGTTGTCTGGTACCTGGTCCTGGGATGATTAGGGCAGGGGGATGGTGAACCAGAGTGTGACAGCCCAATAAAGAAGGTGGTTGGGCTATGGGCTCTGGACTGGTTGGTTTGCATTTGAGAGTACACTCTCTGATGAGTTTACTAACTCTAGGAATTGGCTAACTCTGGGAGAGGCAGTCTCTCCCCATCAGCAAAGCCCCACATATCAAAGCATCAGAATAAAAGAACAGAAATGGTTAATACAAATGGTCGGGAATGATGGGGAATGATAACCAGGGGAGAGAGAAACTGTAGGGCCCACATTATCACCAATGACTTTTTCCTTTCTCACTCAACCCTGAAGAAGAGGATAGTTGTAATATGTTACTCCTTCTTCTTCCTCCTGCCTTTGGAGGATGCTCCTTGAATCTGCCTTCTCTGCAGAGTCTCACAGGGCTTTTGGAGGTGCTTCCTAATTAGAGAAATTCTGAGTAGCCAGATTATCGTGGAGCTAAACCCCGTCCCCTGCTTCAGAGGAGCAATTGCAGCACACTGCAGGTGGCACCTGTACTGCTCAAATAGCTATGAATCTAAGTGCTGGAATTCTGTTCTATTGGGTGCTCATTTTAAAGAAGAAAAAGCATTTCTGAATCTGGGCAAGAGACCAATTTTAAAGGGAAGTTGAATTCTACCCTTATATGAGTCTTTGACTTAGGGTTGGTAAAAGACTACTTCCAGATCCAAAATTTGAAGTTTAAAACATAGTCTAAATTAGTGACGTCATTTTTCTAAGGCAAGTTGTTTTAAAGACGTATAAACTATATCATTCTCTTTAATCAGAGATGTTTAAGATCTATCAGTTAGTATTTTATTTTATTTTCTATTTTCCTGGAAATGACTACTTTATTGGTGAGGACTTCAAGTTGTAATAAGAAACAATATTTATAGATAAATATTAAAAGATAAAAAAGACAGTTGCTCATAATCACCTTGTTGATGGAGCCATTTTAGAGTGTTGGGTTAAAGCACGTTGTTTTCTGACAGAGCAATGGCTTCCATCAAGTGGTCCAGCTACCAACAGCACGGTGCAGTGAGAACAGAGGGCTGATGCCTTGGTCTTCCACAGGCCTCCCTGGCTGTGTGCTCAGGCTTGTCACCTGGACGTCTCTAATTCTCAGTGACCTCCTTTGTAAAGTGAGACCGTAACTATGGGTTTTTTAACAGAATTTTAAAAATTGTGGTAAAATACACATGACATAAAAGTTACCGTCTTAACCGTTTTTAGACGTACAGTTGAGTGGCATTAAGTACATTCACGTGTCATGCTCCCATCATTATCGTCATCCTCTGGGCATGAAGACCTATGCCATCTTCAGAGAGTTTCACACAGAACTGTTTTCATCTTTCAAAACTGAACTCTATACCCATTAAACAAACACTTCCCATTCCTTCTACTTCCAGCCTCTGGCCAACACCAGTCTATTTTCTGTCTCTATAAATTTGACTACTCTCAACACCCCATGTAAACAGAATCATACAGTATTTGTCCTTTTAAGACTGGCCTATTTTACTGAATGTAATGTCCTCAAGGTTCATCCATGTTGTAGCATGTGTCAGAACCTCCTTCTTCTCTAAAGCCTGAATAAGGGTCCCTTGTAGGTACATACTACATCTTATTTATCCATTCATCCACCTGTGGACATTTGAGTTGCTTCCCCATTTTGGCTCTTGTGAATGATGCTGCTATGAACATGAGTGTACAAATATCTCTTTGAATCTCTGACTTTGATTCATTGGGGAATATACCCAGAGTGGAATTGCTGGATCATACGGTAATTTTATTTTTAATTTTTTGAGGAGCAATCATACTGTTTTCCATAGTAGCTGCACCATTTTACATTCCCAGGACTGGATATTTTTAAACGTCCTTTCCACATCTAAAACTCTAGGACCCAATACCTGTTTTTAAATAATCCCTCTAAGCCATTTCCCCTTTATATGGACATCTTGATCACCACGGGAAAATGCTCAAACATCTTTTACTCTGAAAGCTTCTTGTGATCTCTCTCTCTCTCTCTCTCTTACGACTGACTTATAGCACCTCATAGCACCCTTATTTTCCAGGGTCAAACCCTAATCACTTTTTAAATTAACTGTTTATTTTTTTCAGGAATACGAGCTCCTGGAAGGCAGAGATCAAGTTTTATTCTTCTTCAGCTCCCCAGTGCCTGATACAGAATAATCGAGCAGCAAATGTCTGTTGAATGAATGTGTGGATGGATTGGAAATAAATAGGATCAAATAATTCCAAATGAGGAATTGAGGAAGTGATTAAAGATAGTAAAATTGGAGAATAATTTTTCTCTGATGCAAAATATTTCCTGGGAGAGTCTGGGACTCAAATAATGATAAGCATACTAATAAAAATACCTAATATAGTTCTGTCCCAACCATCAGCAAGGGAGGATCTTCTCACTTGGGCTCTGGGATGCCTAGTTTAACATTTTTGCTCCTGCAGGCTGACCCGCCCAGAGGATGGACTGGTTGCTTTAATGCCCATCAACATGATAGTGCAAAAGGGGCATTCAGTGCCCATTCACGGTGGAGCGGAGAGGGGGCTTTCTCCACGCGTCCCCATCATGCAATACAGAAAACTTGTCTCTGATGCTGTCAGGGACCCCAGGATCCAATGATTCAGAGCCCGGTTCTCTCGGATGGCGTAGCCGGGTTTCAGAGAAGGGAGAATGCTGTTCTCAGGTTATGGCAACAGGGCTGCGTCCTAGATCTGGAGATTCCGACAGGTGCTCTCCCCACACAGTTACAAACTATTTTTACACCACTTTGCTGAGCTGTGGAGGGCAGGCCTGTAACTGCATACAGTGAAAATACCCTCTGGCGGAGGTCTTCAATTTAGAGAGCCGGAATTTAAGTTGCTTCCACCCTATACTAAATGAAAGGCCGTGAACTGTGGACAAGCAGGTGATAGTTCTGGACCCAGACGACAGGACCCAGGACCGCAACTGCCCTGGTGCAAAAGCCCTCCTGCCAGGCTGTGTTTGCTCCTGGGAATACTGCCCAAAGGGAATCCTCCCTTTGGGCAGTTTCGCGCAAAACAGACATGGAGGATGTCCAGCGATCCCCGGGAGAGGAAGCTGGTATTCCTGTGTTGGCCATGAAAGTGGGCGAGGGAGGATGCTGTCCTCTGACTGCTGGGCGGGACCGGGGCGCACCTGCTGCGTGGGCTCCGAGCGGTGGGAGGGGCAGGGGCGGCGCGCTGGCCTCTGCTCCTGACTGTCCGGCCGCCAGGGCGCAGCCGCGCTCCGACGGTCACTCGGGGCGCACGGCGGCCGCGCCTGGGGTGCCAGGTGAGCCGCGATCTGGGGGGAGCGGGCCCCGCGGGCGGGAGGGAGCCGGGTATGGGGGACCTGCGCTGATCCGGGAGCGGGGACCCAGGTTGCGGGACGCCCTGAGCCAGCGGGAACAGAGCCTCCCGTCCCCAGCTTCTTATCTCGGGGCAGCAGTAGCAACCCCGCATCCTGGCAGGGGGCAGGGGCGCATCTGGGCAAAATAAAAGCCTAGAATGGCCAGAGATTTATCTCAGGGAGGCCTGGAGAAGTGCCAGACTATGGATTTCTCCTACCTTTTTCACGGCCAAGCGTGGGGACTTTGGGGGCAGAGAGTTCATCTCTGACATCGATTGATTCCGCCCTCCGGATGCGTGCTTAGATCACACCGTATGCTTCTGGGCTTCATGGTGTTAGCAAAGCCCAGAGACGCTGCCCCACAAACCCCTCAGCAAGCACACCAAAAAACCATTTCCCTTTATTATGCCTTTATTATATCTTGTTTTGTGTCTTTGCTATAGATTAAGCGAAAAAGTTTAGGATTGTCTCTAAACCTCCAAATTGGATGTAAAACTTTTGTGTGTCTGTGTGTGCATTTCCATAGATTTTATTTGATTGGAGAATGTCAAAGATCAAATAGCTAAAATCATACCTTTGGGCCCCATCAATGTGGCAGGTCCTAAGACTCGTCAGGGTACCTGAGTTGCAGATTCTTATTTGAAATTTGGGTCTGAGGGAAGAGTTGGGGAAAGGGGTCCTTCAGGGTCCAGGGAGGACAATGTTCACTCTCTTCACAAGTATGTCTGGGCTGAGAACTGGTCCGCTTTCCACAAGTACAAAATTAAATTAGTTTACAAATAGGTAGATGAGGAAATCAAGATGAATCTTTGTGAATGAAAGGTCTATCCAAGGTTCTTCTTGGTAACCACATGCAACCCTAGCTGCGGGGTTTCCAAGGCCTCTGAGGGAGGGTGAGAGGAGCAGTGTTCCAAGTTTATCCCTCCCTGGTCCACTGGAAATTTGGGAAAAGGAGGAGAGAACGGGTGTTAACTTAGCCTTGGGTTTTCAGCACCAGAAGAGCCCAGGGTGTGGCAGGGGGAGCTGCAGAGCAGTTGGGGGCTGTTGGATAAGGAGTTTATTACAAAATTATCAGATACCCTAGAAAAATCACATTGCTTCATTAATCCCACCTGACTTGTTCCCACCAAGTGGGCAAGAATCCTCTATGGACACAAAGTAGCATCTGCTGCACCTGAATAGATACCATGTCCCGCGTCCTGCCATCTTTATCCTCAGAAGCTTGCAATCCCAGTCTGTGAGGTTCATATGCAGGCTGGCCTTAGGATGACGGTCCTGAGCTGTGCATCCCCAAAACACTGACGTCCTGCAGCTAGCCTCAAACACTCCCAATGTCTTCCCAATTTCAGAGAAAAAAGTAGAGGCTAAAATGATGGAGTTTTTTTTCCATCATAAAAAATTCCCAAATCTTTGGTCCTTGCTTTTATTTGTGTGGCATCTACTTTAGTGCAAATGTATCCATCTGGCTATGTTGAAGCTTCATAGATCATTCTTTCGAGTTCATACAGTAGTCCTCGGGGGTCTGTAACCGCCCTATGACTGAGATCCACAGTGGGGAATACAGCACATCGTTCCATAATGTCCTCTGAATGCAAATGGTGCCTTTGTGGTCAGCCGGTGCTCTGGTGGCAGCAGTGAATTGCACAGGACTCTGGAACTGTCGAGGAAAGAAACTGCCTCGTTCTACTTCGCTCACAGCCCTGACCAGTTTTTGTCTCCTGTTCTTAACTTCACACGTATTTTGTAAACTCAAACCATTCTTTCAGTGAGGTTTAGGGGGAGGGGTGACTCTTCTTGGTCAACCCCGGCTCCCTTACAAGTGGTCAGTCATTGTTCAGTAAATCCCAAGCTGCGCTGTTGTTTTTCAAAACAATAAGGTGGTTGTTTCTACCTACAGCCTGCCTTTTCCTGATACGATTACGGTTTAAAATGGCCCCATAACATGGCAGGGGTTTATTTGCAATAACAGAAATTAATTTTGCACCTTATTTTAAAATCCATGAAAGAATCAAACTTTTCTTTTTTTGAATAACCATTGCTGCTTTACTAGTTTTGCGGCACAAGATATATTTTGCTGGTGTTACTCATGGTTCTTGTATTCAACAATATTTATTGAGGCCCACACAATAAATATGTGTGTCGGCCCCTGGGGTACGAGGTGACTTCCTGCTTCTGCTTTCAAGGAGCTGACGGATAAGCAGTCTTGAATCTTGACTTGCTAAGAACAGACTTCAGAAAGTGCTACTTCAGTGACTCCCTAACCCTGACCATTTTCTTTTGGGTTTAAATGACTGCCTTCTCTCCATGCATAAGCCCATTATGGCTTTTGGTCAAGGGAAAAGCTCTCCACTGTGGTTTTCTGGCTTCACAGCACCCTTGCTGGTCAGCAGTGCCTAACTCCTGTCACCCTTAGTTCTGTGTCTGTGGTAGTTCTACAAATAGCGATACCAGTGAGAGTAAATTAACTGAACCAGGAGAGAAACATTCGCTTTTGATTGGAAATACATGGTCCCAGGGAGCGCTGGCCTCTCACGTGTGGGTCCTGACAGCTGCCCTCTCGGACTCTGTCACACCTCAGTGCCTGGCAGGCTTCCTATCCCTGAACTATTCTTTCCCCAATTCATTCAGAATAAAAGTAATAAATGTTTAAATGCATTCTGAGATTTCTCTTGAAACCTCTTGAACTCTGTCACACCTCAGTGCCTTTGCACACGCTATTCCCTTTACCTGGAAGGCCTTTCCTCTCTTCTTGCTAGTTTCAGATGAAATGTTCCCTCCTAAATGATGTTCCTTTAGTGCCCTCTCCTATTCTCTAAGTAGCTGTTCCCTCCCTTCTTTGTAATATCAGTAGCCTTGTACTATTCATCTATCAAAGGACTTAGTGATTAACACCTAACATTTATTGAGCACTTATTATGTGCCCAGTAGTGTTCCAAGTGTTTTTCGTGTCTTTTTTGGGGGGGATATATTGACAGTTCCATGAGATAGCGTTGTATTTTGTTAAAATAATTTCTCTGTCCATCTCCCCGAGTAGACTGAGATAGTGGCTTGTACATCTGTGCATGTTATTCATTTGGTATCTGTAGGACCTGGCAGAGTGCCTAACTAATACACAGTGGGTGCTTCATAAATATGTAAGTGGATGCATTTTACCAACAGCGTTTACATCCGAATAATAACCTAATTGTAAGTCATTCTTCTTTTAAGTGATCTTCATGCAGAAATTCACAGTCAAAATTTTAGAAAACACTGAGAAGCAAGAAGAAGAAAGGTTAAAATCCCACTCCTCTCAGCCCTGGAGAGCGTTAGCAACTTGCTTAGGGACACACAACTACTCTTTGGCTAAACAGAGTCAAGGTCAGGGCCTCTGGCAATAGCACCCTAGCTCTTAACACTGCATGAAGCTATTGTTCCTCTTCCCCCTGCAAACACCCCCCCCCCCCACAACATGAGCAAATTATGTTGCCTGTTAAAATGGGTTGGAGGAGCTGAAATTTGAAAATGAAATCTACCAGACATATGATGTTGGAATGCACGAAATCTACATTTTAGCAATGTCTGGTATTCAGTCCCGTCATGCCTTTGCACTTCCCATTGCATCCCTCATTTAGGGTCATCCAGATTGAGAGGCAGCACAGTGAGGCAGTTTGGAAAGAGAATGGGTTCTAAGTCAGACAAACATAGGTTCAAATCCCAGCTGTGCCACTAGTTGTGTTACCAGGAACAGGTCGCGGTTTTAGTCTCTTCTGTAAAATAGAGATAATAAGAAATGTCCTCAGCGTTTTGTCAAGTTTAGAGGTAACACATTGGTGAGGTGCCTCACGCGTGATTAGTGGTGGAGCTTGCTGTGGTCAAGTCTCTAATGGTGACACTCTAGGGCATACATCAACAGCAACCTGGCCAAGTCGTCTTCTACAGCTACAACGTGGAGTTTTCCACCCCAGTCCTTCATTTTACTTCTCATAGTATTTAACTTTTATATTATTGTTAGATGTCTTTAGTAACTTGCCTTACAGTCATTTTCTTTGAAATTCAATTTCTTCCTCAGGGTCTCTTTGGAGATTAAAGAGAAAGAGTGGCAAATTTAGGCTGTTAGAGCAATTTTCATTGAAAAGTGGATCATTGTTTTCATTACCCTACCGTTAATGTTTTCTATTTTCCTTTATCAGCGAGTTACTTTCTCTCGATTCGTATCGCCAAACTGCACTCTCTTGTTTTCTTGCAAAATGAAAGGAGACAACCATGAATGAGCCACTAGATGATGTTGCAAATGCTTCTGATTTCCCCAATTATGCAGCTGCTCTTGGAAACTGCACTGATGAAAAGATCCCACTCAAGACGCACTACCTCCCAGTTATTTATAGCATCATCTTCCTGGTGGGCTTTCCCGGGAACGCAGTAGCAATTTCCACGTACATCTTCAAGATGCGGCCCTGGAGAAGCAGTACGATCATCATGCTGAACCTGGCCTGCACGGACCTGCTGTACCTCACCAGCCTGCCCTTCCTGATTCACTACTACGCCAGCGGAGAAAACTGGATCTTTGGGGATTTCATGTGCAAGTTCATCCGCTTTGGCTTCCATTTTAACCTGTATAGCAGCATCCTCTTTCTCACCTGTTTCAGCATCTTCCGCTACTTTGTCATTATTCACCCGATGAGCTGCTTTTCCATCCATAAAACTCGATGGGCTGTGGTGGCCTGTGGGGTGGTGTGGACCATTTCACTGGTGGCCGTCATGCCCATAACCTTTCTGATCACGTCAACCACCAGGACCAACAGATCCGCCTGCCTCGACCTCACCAGTTCAGATGACCTCACGACCATCAAATGGTACAATCTAATTTTGACGGCGACCAACTTCTGCCTCCCCTTGGTAATCGTGACACTTTGCTATACGATGATTATCTACACCCTAACACAAGGACCTCAGACGCACAGCTGCCTTAAGCAGAAAGCTCGAAGACTAACCATTCTGCTGCTCCTCGTGTTTTATATATGCTTCTTGCCTTTCCATATCTTGAGGGTCATTCGGATTGAATCTCGCCTGCTTTCAATCAGCTGCTCCATTGAGAATCAGATCCACGAGGCGTACATCGTTTCTAGACCGCTGGCTGCCCTGAACACCTTTGGCAACCTGTTACTGTATGTGGTGGTCAGCAACAACTTCCAGCAGGCCGTCTGCTCGATGGTGAGATGCAAAGCAGGTGGGGACCTAGAGCAAGGGAAGAAAGTCAGTCACTCAAACAACCCTTGAAACGTTTCACATGCTCAGCCAAAAAGAAATGCTGGTATTTCACCTGTAACTTCTACGAAGTCCAGACTATCTCCCTCGGTGGAACTCTTAGGACATACTGTGCACTCAGGTAATGATGTGCCGGAGCCAGGGCAGGGCTGCTGTGAGTTCTTTGCAACCTGTCTATTGAGATCCTCAATACTGGTACATGCGTATCAGTAAAGAATTCAGATGCAGAATTGGAACTGTGGGAGGAAATCTAGTTTCACCAACTTTATATATATAAATTTATAAAATTATATATAGTGTGTATATATATATAAAAATTGATGTTCACCCCCTCGCCCTAAATCTCTCAGTATTTAATGCCACAATAAGAGAAAGCCAATCTTTTCATTCAGTTTCTTGCTTCTTTGTACGCAGGTCTATTTGTATTGAGGCCCTACACTACTCAAGGCATTATTTGTATATTTTTCAATATTCGCTTTTTAAAAAATTTCATATCTTTAATTTTTTTTCAAACTTTGCTTTGAGATTATTAAACTGTGTTTTTCACTAGGCTTTAGTCAGTTGTGTAGAGGAAAGCAACCCAGGTACAATACCCTTGAGACAATTCAAAGATGTCCATACAGATAGCTGTCCATACATAATTATGTATGGACATAATCGATGTCCATACATAATTCCCAAATAGGGGAATTATGTCTGTATTGTTGTAGATCATTTTTAAAATTGTTATTGAATTTATAAAAATGATCAAGTTGTACTAGTAATTATCAACATGTCCTGGGGAAGGAAGGAGCACTTTTAGGGGAACAGAAGTACTTTTCATGTATTTATTGGGTATTAAATAAAATCTAACATTGTTTTGATTTCTGTGGGAAAATATTCCAGGAAACACTAATTCTCTTTAGCTACCTTCTCTTTTGTGCCTCTCTTGAAAATATGTTCTCTATTATAACAGCCAGAGCTATTTTTGAACTGTGTGTATTTAATTATCATTAAATGTAAATATTTGAGAAAATGCCTAGTGTGGATATTCAAAACCCTGGTAAATATGTTGATACAATTAATAAACTAATTTAAAATCACCGAATAGGCTGGTAATAGTTTTCTCTGAAAATGTAGCTTTACCGCTATTATACTTACTGGAAGCTTATGTTCTCCATGTTTACAGAATAAAAATAATTTTAAGAATCCGTTATGGAATAAGGCCGGAAGAGATGATTTAAACAAAGAAAAGGGTATCATAGGAACTCTTCATGATTTTCAGGCTTTTCTAGGACTTAACATCTGACTTAGACCTAAGTGAGGATGCTTGGAGTCAGGAGACACAAGGCGTGTGGAGGAGAAAGAGGAAAGCCAGCGGCTCTGTGCATGAACTTCTCTGGATGATGGCATTCTCTCTACCCACTACCTTCTGAGCCGTCTTTTGCTGGGCTTTCTCTTCTTTTTTATTTTTGGCCGCAATGCGAGGCCTGTGGGATCTTAGTTCCCTGACCAGGGATTGAACCCAGGCCCTGGACAGTAGAAGCGTGGAGTCCTATCCCGGGCTTTTTTATAGCATGTAGAATGAGCTCTTTCACTAGAGGGCCCAACTTGCCCCTCTGTGCAGGTGCACAGTGTGGAACTGCGTTCAAAATTCCACTTGGAACCGAGAAGCTGGGTAGCTCTCCTCCCCATACCCACACCCCTGATGCGCAGCTCAGCTCTTGGGCCATCACCAAAGCGTGGCCAGAATAGCCTTTATAGTAATACCACGGTTTTTATTCTAGCCCTTTCCTTTCTCTCTCTCCCTCTCTCTCTTTCTTATTCCAAAGATTTCACCCACCAGAGAAAAGCTGCCTCAATCTCCTTCATCCCAATCTCAACTTGTCACTATAGATTCTTTTATCCTTTTCCTTCTTCCCTCCAGTTTACAGACCAACAAATCATCTCTTTCTTTCTTTTTTTAAGAATTTATTTATTTATTTATGTCTGCGTTGGGTCTTCATTGCTGCACGCGGGCTTTCTCTAGTTGCGGCGAGAGGGGGCTACTCTTCATTGCGGTGTGCGGGCTTCTCACTGCGGTGGCTTCTCTTGTTGCAGAGCGCGGGCTCTAGGCGCGCGGACTTCAGGAGTTGTGATTCTTCCCACCGTGTCTTAGGTCCTTATTCTGCTCTCTTAGGGACTTGCTTCAACATTCAATCCTACTTTCTCAAATTTTTAACGTTTCTCTTACCCTGGATAGTTGACCTTAGTTTGGGAGCATGCATCATTTTCCTTTATCTTCAGAATACCCTCCCTTGACTCAGCAGTTCTGTCATTCTCTTATCTGACTGGTTCCCTGCACTCATGGGTCAGGTGCAGATGACTGTCTGCCCTCCTGCGTTCTGCTGATAGAATATAATAACAAAGATCCAAGCTAAATTAGATTCCAAGGGTCAGTTTTCTTTTCCAAAGTAAAGACTTTTGGGCTAATTGTGCTGGAGGATGCAGTTTGGAACTGAGGCCAAAAAAGAGATTGATGATACTTCTGAGAATAGAGTGGGACCTGAACGCCCTTTGCCCAGTTCTCCCAGGTGTAGGCAGAGAAAGTACGAGAACAAAAGAGCAGAGCTCTGACTGTCTGCCAGAGAGGGACCTGCCTGTTCTGCTCGCAGCCTAGGAACGAGAAGCAAGTCAGATTCCCTGAACCTGCAGGCGGGGAACCCAGACACACCTGCTCTGAACTTGGGCGACAGTAATCCCCCCACTTCATTTTTAACTTTATATCATGGAAGTTTTCAAATAATCACAAAATTAGAGAAATTAGCAAATGACCTCACATACCCATGGCCTAATTTCATCTATAATCAACATCTTACCATTCTTGTTTCCTCTATCCCTTCCCACAGTTTTTTCTAGAATATTCAAAAGCAAATCCTAGAAAATATAGTAGTTGCACCAATAAATGCTTCAACATTGATCTCTTTCAAAACATACGTAACCAAAACAAAATAAAACATGGTTCCCTCACATTCTTTAATATCTAATCCATATTTTCTTTCCACTGGTTGCCTCAGAAGTGCCTTCTACAGTTGCTTTTTTTTTTTTTCCCTGAAATCAAGATCCAAACAAGGTCTATGTGTTACATTTGGTTGATATGTCGGTTAAATTTCTTTTAATCTATTAGAACTACCCCTCCCTTTATGTATCACTGTTTATTTACTGAAGAAATCAAGCTGTTTGTCCTGTGCGATTTCCCACATTGTAGGTGTGGCTGTTTGCATTCCATTTTGTTGTTTATCATGATCCTCCACACCTTGCATTTGCTGTAACTTGGAAGGCAGAGCTAGAGGTTAGATTAGATACAGATTAGATACTTCCTCCCTCCCTCCCTCTCTCCCTCCCTCCCTCCATCATCAGATTCTCCAGCCATTTTTCTTTCATAGTTTTCCAGTCGTTGCTTCTTGTTGTCATGACCCACTAGGCTTTTCACAATGGTGACTTTGAAAATTCTAACGTTCTTCTGCTTTTGTTAGTCATGGCTTTTCTGTAAAGATCTTTGACTCGTCAACGACCTTTACCCCTTCCACTCTGAACATAGCTCCCACTCCTCCACCTTTGGGAAGACACAAGGAAGGGATAGAAAGAGATATGGAAGCTGCCTCTCCATTATTTCCTCCATGAGAGTGTAAGTGTTGACAGAAATTTCGACAGAATTTCCTTTTAATATGAGACAAAGTTTTGTCCTTTAACTCTTTGGGGTTGACAGCCATGCCTGTGATCTACAGGGCTGGAGCTGCCCCCTTGGGGAAGGAGGTTATCAGGGGAGCTTTCTTGCTGCTGCCAGGTTTCTCCTCCGTACCACCTGAGTGCCTTTGTGTGTCCTCTTGGGCCAGTGCAGGCCGTTTTGGTCTTCCCCCAGAGGTTCTGAGAAGGAGTAGAACAAGACATTAATAACTGCAAGGCCATGTAACGTTTGGGGTCAAGCTTCCTTTCCTGTTCTAATTTTATTCTTAAATTTTACCCGGCAACATCACTCAATATAATCCACCTGATATTATATATTAGATGAGCCCAAGTGATATCAAGTGATAGAAGAATAACAACATAAAAATGCCTGAAGGGTGAGAGCCCCTTGTGTTACTGAGTTCCCAGGAAGAAATTAAATCATAATACGCACGGATCTTTTTATTTTTTTTCAATTCTATTTTCTTTTCTGTGCTTCTAGCTGAACATTTTCTATTGATCCTGCCTTGTACTGTATGCAGTTTGCTACTAAGCCTATCCATTGAATTCCTAGTGTCAGATATTGCATTGTTTTCATTTATAGGATGTACATTAGGTTCCCTTTATTAATTCTACCATGTCAGTGAATTGCTTTGTCTTTTAATCTATGTTGTCCACCTATTCCAATATTTTCTAGAACTGAATAA
Organism: Pseudorca crassidens; assembly: GCF_039906515.1. Lineage (NCBI taxonomy): Eukaryota > Metazoa > Chordata > Mammalia > Artiodactyla > Delphinidae > Pseudorca > Pseudorca crassidens. The sequence goes on from NC_090313.1 coordinate 13,962,482, forward strand.
TCATAGCTATTTTAATGTCCTCATCTTTCCATATCTGGATAACCTTCAGGTCTGCTTCCACTGACTGCCATCTTCCTCTTATTTATTGGTCACATGATCCTGTCTCCTGGCATATCTATTAATTTTGACTAAATGACAGACATTGCATGTGAAAGAATCAAAGAGGCTTCCCTGAGAGGTTTTCCTTTCAGTTGTTTCACTTTTCAATTGCCAAATTTCTATTTCTCTCCACTGCTCTCTGAAGTTTGGCTACTCTTTTATTCACTAAATAAATCATTTTTTCCTTTAATTCTTTGAACATATTTAAATAGCTGCTTTAACATCTTTGTCTATTAAGTCCAGCATCTGGCTTGTATTACTTTCCTCTGGATGCTATAACAGTTACCACAAATTTAGTGGCTTCAGGCCACACAAGCCTACTCCCTTTCAGAGGTCAGAAGTCTGAAACCAGTTTCACTGGGCTAACGTCTAGGAGCTGGCAGTCCTGCCTTACTTCTGGAAACTCCACAGGGGAAACCATTTCCTTGTGCTTTCTGTCTTCTATAAGCTACCCGCATTCCTTGGTTCATGGCCCCTCTTTCCTCTTCAAAGCCAACAGCGTATCATCTTCAAATCTCTCTGACCTGGGCTTTTACCTGAATATCTCCTCTCTCTGACTCTGATTCTCTTGCCTTCTTTTTCATTGTAACTTTTGCAGTTATGCAGGTAATTCAGAATAATCTCCTCATCTCAAAGTCTGTAATTGAATCACGTCTGCAAAGTCCATTTTACTATGGCATGTAACATGTTCACAGGTTCTGGGGATTAAGATGAGGACGTTTTGGAAAGGTTATCGTGCAGCCTATCACAGTGGTTTCTTAAAGGACAACAAGTTAAAACAACAATAATAACAATATAAAGTGACCTAGAGGTCAGTTTCTAATTGCTTTTTCTTCCTTTGGCTGTGGGACACAATTTTGTTTTGTGTGTCTGTCACACAAATACTGGATATTGTGAATAAATCATTGTAGAGACTCTATATTCTATTATTGTCCTTTGAAGACTGTTGACTTTTCCTCTAACAGACACATCAGTTACTTGCTAAGCACCTTGAAATTATGTTGACTTGTTTTTACAATTTAAGGACAGATTTGTGAAAAGCCCAAGATGTTTTCCAAGCCCTTTTTTTTTTTTTTTTTTTCGGTACGCAGGCCTCTCACGGTTGTGGTCTCTCCCGTTGTGGATGCACAGGCTCAGCGGCCATGGCTCACGGGCCCAGCCGCTCCGCTGCATGTGGGATCTTCCCGGACCGGGGCACGAACCCGTGTCCCCTGCATCGGCAGGCGGACTCTCAACCATTGTGCCATCAGGGAAGCCCTTCCAAGCTCTTTTAAGAAGCAGGACCCAATTGCCAAATTCTGTTTTTCCTATGGTTTTGTCCAGACCTGGTTTTAGAGTTTTTTTCAAAGCATGTCTAGAGTAGACCTTACTCTAGGGTGTGGTCTTTATTCCTAAGGTACAGTTTTCTGTTGTCTCTGCAAAATGAGTTCACAGGGCGTTAGGAGGTTTTTCCTCTCTAGTTGGGCATGAACACCAATGTTGACCACTAGTATCTCTGATGCCATAACAGCCTCTTTGTGGTTAATCTCAAGAAGGTTCTCCATGCAAGCATGGCCCTTGGTCCAGGAGTCACAGGGAATCTCCGTATATCTCTGCCCCTTCTCTATCACTGGTGCTCTGCTTCAAACATTTTAGACACGCTGGCAATGTCAGACTGTGCCCTCTGCCTCCTCGGCTCAGTGGGACCACTGTGCTCTGGTTAGACTCCAGATCTCTACCCCATGGTCAGGAAATTAAGCCTAAACGGCACGCTGGGGTGATTGTGGGGCTCACAGTCTTGCTTTGTCTGTTGTCCCACGCCTGAAAATGCTGAGTGCATATACTTTGCCCAGTTGTATTTTGTCAACAGCAAGAGAACCTCTCCCTTATGTCCTACTATAGTCTACAGCAGCTGAGGGAGCAGGACCCACATGGAACGCTTCCTGCCTTTTCCACACCAAGAGAATGCTAAGCATTTGAGGTTGAACCAGAAAGATTCTTGACACGAGGACAATGTCAAAAAACCTATAATTAATACTCTCAGAAACATCCTTGAAACAAGCCAGGAGGTTCTAAAGGAATGATCGTTCAAAGAACAAAAAAGAGCTCTTGTATACTAAGCTGAAGGAGGTTAGCGAGGTTATTCCAAATGCCCTCCACTAACAGCCTCCAACTTGATACGTCCTTTGCACCTTTGCACTGGGGAGTTGGGGGTATTCTTGGCATCTTCTTTCAATCTATCCTAACTGTTGGATATCTAGAAGAAAGTCTTAGAGGCTGGTAGTATGATGCCAGAGTTGTTTCCTGATTTCAGTGCAGGTGAAGCATTCTCTGATTTTTATTATTTTGTGTGCATTTGAGTTTAGGAAAGTGGGATTTTTCAAGGTGCACTTAAACCACTGAGTTTTCTTGGAGTTGCTCTGTTTCCTTATTCTTATTTTGTCTCTATGATTGCATATTATATGACACGTATAGGAGTATATGTTATATGATAACATAATAGCATATAATTTGTTCTCCATGATTTGGGAATGTGCCCATAGCCTGATCATATCGTTTTTCTTTTCGGAAATGCTTGCTAACACTACATTAATACTCCTAAATGAGGCTTTTTGGATTAATCACAGTACCTTCCACAAACATTTGAAAAGTAAATATAGATGCATAAAATATTCTCTATTCAGTTTATATCTTTGCTCGTTGAATGCAGGGATTTAAAGAACAGAGGAATGCACAGCCTACATGTTTAGGATTATTTTAAATTTCTATTCAGGTTAACTAACACCAGCATCTTCTAAAGCCCTACGATGTGCAAAGTACTGTGCTATGCCCTGGATATATAAACCTTAGTAATAAACAATTCTGCTTTCAAAGATACTACAATCTTGCAAACTAACTGTGCTATTCATATGTGCCTTTTAGGTTGAGTATTTATGTATTTATGTGTATTTATGTGCCTTTTAGGTTGAGTATTTATGTCATGCTGCAAGCAAATCTCAATGAAAAGTTTATCAAGTTTTTTTCACCATTATAGTTTATCATTATTCTAGTTATATCTAAAGAGCTCAACCCAAAGGGAGCATTTCAGGAACATATATAATTATCTAAATCCCTCTCACCAATAACCCTAAAGTGTGTTCTAAGTGGCAAATCCACAGAAATTTCCTAGGGTGCTAATTGTACATGGTTAAATGTCCCATTTATCTGTTTAAATCCACCTAGGAGATGAACAACACCACAGTATTTGGTATTAAATACTTAATGTTATCCCATTATCGGAGGCAACATTTTTTTGGGGGGGGGGAAGGCAACATTTTAAATATCTTAATCTCACATTACAAAGCCAAGAAAATATCTACATATGCACCACAAATGATGCCCTTGGTATCTAATAAGCTACCTCCATCTTGCAAAACATTTCTGATTCACATAACGCATCTAACAGTTTGAATAATAGTGCTGTTTTTTTCTCTAAGCTCCGGGGCAAATCTGGATATTATTCATATTAAAGAATTCAAACAAGGCCAATCTTCAAGCTTCTATTCAAATTTTAACCATTCACTGTATATATATACCACATCTTCTTTATCTATTCATCTGTCAATGGACATTTAGGTTGCTTCCATGTCCTAGCTATTGTAAATACTGCTGCAATGACCATTGGTATATATATACAATAGAATATCACTCAGCCATAAAAAGGAATGACATTGGGTCGTTTGTAGAGATGTGGATGGACCTAGAGTCTGTCATACAGAGTGAAGTAAGTCAGAAAGAGAAAAACAAATATTGTATATTAAATATTTGTGGAATCTAGAAAAATGGTACAGATGAACCAATCTGCAGGGAAGGAATAGAGATGCAGACACAGAAAATGGACGTGTGGACACAGGAGGGGAAGCGGGGATGGGATGAATTGGGAGATTACGTTTGACATATATACACTACCAGGTGTAAAACAGATAGCTAGTGGGACCGTGCTGTATAGCACAGGGAGCTCAGCTCGGTGCTCTGTGATGACCTAGATGGGTGGGATGGGGGGGTGGGAGGGAGGTCCAAGAGGCAGGGGATATCTGTATACATAGAGTTGATTTGCTTCATTGTATAGCAGGAACTGACACAGCATCGTAAAGCAACTATACTCCAATTAAAAAATATTTCTTCTAACCATTCATGAAAGGACTGCTGAAGTTCAGCTTTGGTGAATTTTTCTCTAACCACTCATTCTAAGATAGTCAGTCCTGCAAATTCTTTTTCTTATTCATGAAGCCCTTTGGGCACTTTGTCTTATAGGACTTGGATTATCACTCTTCCGTGTCCATGTGTTCTTTTTCTCCCCAGTAAGATTATTAACTCCTCCAGCGCAAGGTCACATGTGTTTCCAGCTCTTAGCAACATGCTAGAAGGCATGAATATAGAACAACAACAAGCATAAGCCTCTTTTAGAATGCGAAGTACCTGCTTTTTAATCCCTATTCTTACTCAACCAATTTCTGGATATAGGAAATTCATGCTTAAATTGAGCCTTTGGGTTGCCTTTGAAGGCAAAGGGAAAAGACTTCTGTTTCTGGTAACATAGTAGATTAAATCTACTGCACAACCTTCCAATTGGAACTGATGAAAATGGCTAAATAAAATATTTTCATAAACACCTATAAAATGCTCACTGAGCTGGTACGAAACTAAAGAAAAATTAAATATAAAAATGGAAAACTAGAAGTTGGCAGGCAGCAAAAGCAGCAATTTTCCAAATAGTATCTGCAAAATAGTATCTGCTTTTGAGGCTAAGTTTTTGAGCCTAAGAAATCCGTGTCGGGAAGAGTAGGGTGATCAGACCTCCTGATTTACCCAGGACAGTACTAGTTAGCTTCTGCTGCTCAGGTGTAATCCTTCACTGAACCCACTTTCATTCTTAAAAGTGTATGGAATGATACATGCTCATCCTAGGTATAAAAGACAGGACATAATGTATGGAGCTCAAAAAGGTAGGGGTTCTAATAGGAGATCTTTGCAAAATTCTGCACATCAGTGTCAGGGGGAATATTAAATAAGACTACAGGGCTTCCCTGGTGGCGCAGTGGTTGAGAGTCCGCCTGCCAATGCAGGGGACGCGGGTTTGTGCCCCGGTCTGGGGGGATCCCACATGCCGTGGAGCGGCTGCGCCCGTGGGCCATGGCCGCTGAGCATGCGCGTTCGGAGCCTGTGCTCCGCAACGGGAGAGGCCACAACAGTGAGAGTCCCGCGTACCGCCAAAAAATAAATAAATAAATAAAATGAATAAATAAATAAATAAGACTACAAAGCAGAAAGGAACAGCATGTAAAATAGTCTGCATTTACTTTGACACTGGATGGAAGGAAAATGAATTTGCCCCTGAGAAATCATCGTCAGCATCAAGCGCTCATGTAAATTTGTTACCTGCATGTTAAAACTGAAGTTCAAGTGGAGAATTAAATTTAAAGTAATTTCCAGATGGGTAGGACTACCAGGCAACTGGCAGAAGCATATGCAACAACTCTCTGAGGGAACACGACTTTAACCTAGGTCTCCAAGAATTCCTATTGGTAAAATTTCCAAGGAAAATGAGAAGCACATGTAAAAATAAATCGCAGGAAGTGTCAACAAAAAGGCACAATGGGCGAAATACATCAGAATTAGAGGACAGAAGAAGCAGACTGTCAAAGATTTCATATGTGGGAAATATCAGACATTAATTGCAAGATGGAATGTTTATTTTCTGTAAAAAATTGAATCTTGAGAAGAAGAGAGATGTAAGTGAGACTATAATATTATTAAGCAAAACCCCCCCAGACTTCTAGAACTAACAAACATAATCAATTAAAATAAAAATTTTAGGGCTTCCCTGGTGGTGCAGTGGTTGAGAGTCCGCCTGCCGATGCAGGGGACATGGGTTCGTGCCCCGGTCCGGGAGGATCCCACATGCCGCGGAGCGGCTGGGCCCGTGAGCCATGGCCGCTGAGCCTGCGCGTCCGGAGCCTGTGCTCCGCAACGGGAGAGGCCACAGCAGTGAGAGGCCCGCGTACCGCAAAAAATAAATAAATAAAAATAAAAATTTGGATGGATAGGTAAAACAGGAGACCTGACACAGAAAAAGAAAATTAATAAATTGGACATGAAATAAGAAAAAAACTATCTGGAATGCAACCCAAAGCAGCAAGGAAATGAAAAATTTGAAAGAGTTTGGCCTCGGGGAGAAGGTGAGAAGGCCCAATATGTATCTGAGAAGATTTTCAGAAGGTGATGCCAAAGAGGCTGGGGAAAATAACAAAAGCAGTTGGGTAATGAGGTCACATGTTTATTGTATTAATTGACAAGCAAACCAATAGATTACAGAAAGGAAGGCTTTGTGTAGAGCAGTGATGACAATCTAAATCATATCCTTCTAAACCAAGGATATGATTAATTCAATTCTGTTCACCTGGGAGTTATAAAAGATGATAGATATCAATTAATCCAAATGAAATCAAGAAAGAGGAAGGAAGAAGAAACAGAAAAGGGGGACAAATAAGGCCATAAAATACAATGGAAAAACAAATATGTCAATAATCACAATAAATGTGAAAAAACTACATATTCCAATCTAATGTGTAGATTTTCAGACCACACTTTAGTATAATCTATTCTCTTTTATTTATTAATTTTATTTTAATTAATAAGTTAATTTATTTGGCCATGCTGTGCAGCATGTGGGATCTTAGTTCCCTGACCAAGGATCAAACCCATGTCCCCTGCATTGGAATCACAGAGTCTTAACCACTGGACTGCCAGGGATGTCCCTCTCTGCTCTTTTAAAGAGACACATCTACAATATAAAACAACTTACTAACTTACAAAGGAATAAAAAAATGAAACATACTTGTAAAGTGAAAGCAATAGAAATTGTCCCAATACAATAGAAGTTCATTACTCATGTAAAAATTCATTATAGGTGTTCCTGGTCAGCTAATGTCCACACAGTGATTCAGGGACCCAAATGCCTTTCAACTCATTACTTCTGCACTGCCTAGGGCTTTGGGGTCTTCTTCTTAACTTCCCTTTTCTAACCACCTTTCTCACATTCCATTGGCAGTAACTCATCACAGCTCTTTTCCAAATGGTCTGGTTGTAGATCCTCATTATCTATTTAGGAATTAAAAGGCTAGTTATCTGGCAACTGTCCCAACCTTAATACATAAAGACAGAGCAAATGAAAGATAACTTCAATATAAAAGCTCCTTCAGAAAAAGGAAAGGATGGAGACAATAGTCATAAGAATTCTGAAATCCTGCCGTGGATACGTTGTAAAGGCCCTGTGCCTTCACTGTGGTGGACACTTCTTGATGAAAACTCAATTCTGCTCCTTAGAAGCAACTTCCTTTCCACTGTTCCCCACTGTCCTGGAAATTCTATTTGATTCTCCTCTAAGGCAGTGGTTTCCAGGTTTAGCAAGCATCAGAGTCCCCTGGAGGGCTTGTTACAACACAGATTGGTGGGCACCATCCCTAGAATTTCCGGATAATTTGTATTTCTAACAAGTTCCTGGGTGATGGCGAGGCTGCTTGTTTGGGGACCACGTTTTGGGAGAAACCACTGCCCTAAGTCTCCATCTGAAACGGGCTGAGGAATATGTCCTCTTTGAGGGCACACCGTTTTCACTACCAGCTTCCCACTGGGACAAGTTTGGACACATGAGGGCTATTTTATAGTCACAGGCTTTTTAAAGCCAGACTGCATTTTATTTAGCAAGACAGTTCTCACAGATGCTTAGCAGGCTTCCAGTAAATCCCATGTGTGGATAACCACGTTAGTGCTTTCCCAGACACAATTCTCACCCTGATTCGTATGTTTGCTTTCTGCTCCCCACCTCCCATGATTGTGTCTTTCACTGCAGTGGGAGGTGCCTTGGGCCATCTCATAAAAGAACCAACCTTGAGTCAGAAAAAAGTAACCTTAATCAGTTCTTTGGCACGAGATCAAATCCCTTCATGTAACTGAGAATTCCTAGTGGACTTTTGTTGCTCAAAGTTCTTTTCATTCTAATTTTTAAATCCTGGTTTAAAGTGCAGAAACAGTCAGCTTTGCCAATTCTTGTAACTCTATAGTTCTGGACTCTTTCCATTCCTTTCCATCTCTGCTCCCAAGCCAACCACTTCTTGCTGGGACTCATCTTTTCCTTTTTACACCTTGCTATAAGCAGTGAGTAGAAACCAACACATGCACTAACATTTCTAGCTCTTTCCAGATAGTTCTTGCAGAGCTATACATCCGCTAGGCACTTAATCTGCTTTAAAAATTACAGCAGGCAAATTTTTACGCTGCCATAAAAAAAAGCTCTATACTTCTGTCTTGCTTTATTTTCCCTTGCTGCCTGCCACCCATCCACAGTGCCAATGCTGCACATTTTAGAATTTGTTAAGGCAGCTTCCCACTTCAAGATACTAATTTCCGTATCAGTTAGGGTAATAGTAGCCGATGAAACAAAATGGCCCCGCAGTGTAGCGGCTCACGGAATAGAATTCTTTTCTTGCTCAAGCGACTGCCCAACATAGGGGTTCCTGGTTGGCAGGCTATTTACCTACGTGCAGTGATTCAAACATCTATGTTCTTTCCACCTGTGGCTTCACCAAAGAGTCCTTGCATCTCTGTGGATGAGGAAAGAGAGAAGGCACACACTTTTTTTTTTTTTGCGTTACGCGGGCCTCTCACTGCTGTGGCCTCTCCTGTTGTGGAGCACAGGCTCCGGACGCGCAGGCTCAGCGGCCATGGCCCACGGGCCCAGCCGCTCTGCGGCATGTGGGATCTTCCCGGACCGGGGCACGAACCCGCGTCCCCTGCATTGGCAGGCGGACTCTCAACCACTGCGCCACCAGGGAAGCCCGGCACACACTTCTTCTGTAAGTAGCACACCACTTCTACACACAATCCATTGGCAAGAACTAGTCATGTGGGTCCATCTATCACTGGTTCTTTTTTTTTTTTTTTTCCTTTGGCCATACTGCTCAGCTCGGGGGATCTTAGTTCCCCAGCCAGGGATCGAACCCAGACCCTCTGCAGTGGAAACGTGGAGTCTTAACCACTGGACTGTCAGGGAAGTCCCATATGGCTCCATCTAGATGCAGAAATGGATTAACCAATTGCTGACTGAGCAGCTGTTTCCCAACAACAATTCTATCCTCTGGAGAGGGGCAGGGGCATGGAATCTTGGCCGGCAGTTAACTTTCTTTGCCACAAATATGAAAGACAACACAGAAACACCTTAGCAGATTTAGGAGCCTATCTTTAAAATTCGAGGAAGAGCAGGATTTTTAAATAAGCCACAAAAAAATACAAACCATAAATAAAATGATAAATTCAACTACATACAAAATTAAGAGCTTCTGCTCATCAAAATACACCATAAAGAGAGCAAAAAGACAAGTCTCAAACTGTCTTTGAAGGCTGTCTGCCAAAGACTTTGGCTCTATTAACAGCTGACCCTACATATCCAAAATATATTAAAAACTCTTACAAGTGAATAAAAGATAATTCAGTAGAAACAATAAGTAAAAATGCATAGATAGCTATTTCCAGAAGACATAGCATGAACGGCCAACAGATATATGGAAAGCTCTTTAACTCGCTAGAACTCAGAGGAATGCAAAATTGAACTGCAGTGAGTTGCCATCTTACTTCTATCAGATGGGTAAGTGTTTAAAAGTTGGATAATAAGAAGTATCAGTAAGGAGATGTAGTGAAGTGAATTCTCTGACAGTACTGTTAGGAAAGGACATTTACACACTAATTTGTAAAACAGTTTGGCATTACATCTTAAAGGTAGTGCGTACAAGGGTGTTTGCTTTTTCATTATTCAATAGTAAACTCTGTGTGTGTGTGTGTGTGTGTGTGTGTGTGAGAGAGAGAGAGAGAGAGAGAGAGAGAGAGAGATCTATTTCACAATTAAACATTTTAAACAATAATCTTTTGAAATTACACTGTAAGAATTATGGAAAAGATGGTCTTGGTGGTCCCACCTTAATCGCATTGGACACATTCTGTAACATATTATCTTGCTTCTTCCTCCTGCCCACATATTTAGAAATGGTCTTCTGTTTCATCACTGTGCAAGCAGTGGATAGCATTACTTCTTAGATTAACGTGAAATGCCAGTCTGCACAAATCCACCTCATTATTTTAATCTTTTGAGGATTGGTAGATAAAGAGGTGTGAGGGCAGAGCAATGAAATCTTTTCCACCCCTACATGCTATCCTCTGGAGGAAACTCACAGAGGAAGCATACCTTCTGTTTATGTCAGAGGGGTTAATTAAGAAGAGTTGGTGTCATTTCTAACAATTACTAGGGATCAAAATTTACAGAAGGCATGATGAGGGCCTGGCAGCTCTACCAAAAATAACTCTTCCTTGAACCACACAGCCGCAGCTGTTACCTCTCAGAACATATTTTCCAAATCACCTTGACTTTCTGAAAGCCCAACCATGAGAATAGCCTCATTTCTACAGGGTTCACTGGACAGGAAGAAGGGCCCCAGCAAATGCCATACGGCTCTACCCAGTGGCTTTAAAAACTGACACGACTCTTCCCATTTCTCCAGGAGTGAATTTTGAAGCTTCTTCTCTAGGATCCAGAATTTAAGGACAGAAATAGGCTGTTCTTTGTTAACTTTCAAAAGAAATAACCAATTCTCATAATAAACTATCAAGCATACTGTAAATGGGACAGAACTTCAAAGAGCTCCATGTTGGGAAGCACAGGAAAAGAGGTTGGAAAAATAAAGCAAAGTCTGAAACTGTCTTTGTGGAATGGGAGGTAACGTCGTCCGAGAATCCCCCTCTCTCAGAGAAGACATCCCCAGAAACCACTTCCAGTACTACAGTGAGTGCACAGCAATCCCCCTCAGGTGAAATTTTGCTACCTAATTGCACATGACCTTGCTTCCAATGCCAGAAACAAAACACTAACCACTAGAGGGCATAGAAAACCTTGTTAGAAATAAAAGTGCCTCAGAGAAAACAATCAGTACCTGAAAACATGAAACGCTTGAAATGTTCTCTTAGCCAGGTACAGCTGGGAAAGGCAAAGTGAGGATGCATTTTTAAAAAGCAATCCCTTCTGGACTTCCCTGGTGGCGCAGTGGCTAAGAATCCGCCTGCCAATGCAAGGGACACGGGTTCGAGCCCTGGTCTGGGAAAATCCCACATGCTGCAGAGCAACTAAGCCCGTGCACCACAACTACTGAGCCCGCGTGCCACAACTACTGAAGCCGGCGTGCCTAGAGCCCGTGCTCCGCAACAAGAGAAGCCACCGCAGTGAGAAGCCTGTGCACCGCAAGGAAGAGTAGCCCCGGCTCGCCACAACCAGAGAAAGCCCGCGCGCAGCAACGAAGACCCAGTGCAGCCAAAAATAAATAAATAAATAATTTTTTAAAAGATCCAATCTCTTCCTATAAAATCTGATTCTCCTTTTGGAATATGAATTAAATAAGCAAAATCAGTACATGTACCTATTTTCCCATTGATGTGAAGCAATTTCTAACCTACTTTACAATTTAGATTAACCCACAGACATCAGTGTCTTTTTCAAAAGAATTTCATCCAGAAAGGTCCTTTGTAAAAAGTAATGTAGTGGCTATTAAAGATTAATTTGATTGTGCCCTGCGCTCGCTGGGCTATAAGGTCATGATCATGTGGCTGGCTAATCCTTCCACTGGTTGGTTTTTGGCCCTGGTTTGCGTTGTGATGCATAGGTGATGGTGGCTGTTGGTGATGTTTGTCTTGTCTGTGGGTCTCTCTCCAGAATGTAAGAAATGCATATCAGCTTTGGAGTCCTGCTTTGCGATAAAAATGAATTATTAGGTCACACTACAACTTCCTTTGCCAGCCACATTCCTCCTGTGTCTGCTGAAGTACCAATTATCTCCATATTACCAAAACCACTGGGGACTACCAGCTAACTCTTAATAAACATTGATGCACAAGGAAGACGTGAGCCTTCCCGGGGACCGCACCTGCCTGGGAAAGGATGGAGAAGAGTACGTGGGCTGGAAGGAGACGCGGAAGGAAATTTTGTTTATTCCAACAGAACGTCATTAGTTTTAAACCTGCAGGAAGAAGTCAAGGGAGAAATTGTCAAGAAAGAGTAAAAAATTAACTTGTGAGTTATTTGGTTAAATGGAGCTTGTGGCAGATTCGAAGGAAAAGGAAGAGTGAAGAATGAACCAAATGAGATAACTCATTGTAATAGAGCTTATGTTGATAACGTTTCAACATGGACACTGCTGTTCTCTTTTATCTTTGTGAAAAGAGATGTAGATGAAGGGCCAATGGGAGCTTTTTGGTGACACGCTCATCTCTAGCAACAGGTACAGTTTCTAGACCAAAGAATTCAGTGGAATCTCATCCAAATTCCCTTAGGGGTCATAGGGATCCCGAGTTAGCAGAAACTGTGAGAATTAAGCTCTCTCCTTGCGAGGCAGTCCTCACACTTATCTACTGTATACTTGCCTTGGCTGTGCTATGGTGGAGACATTTCAAACCAGAATTAAGAGAAACCATTAAACCATATGATAATGATGATGGCAATGATGATGATGATGGTGATGGTGACAGCAAACTCTTTATAATGCTTGATTGTAAGCACCTTACATATATTAACTCATTTATTCCTTACAATAACCCTGTGAATTAGTAATTATTATCAACGTCCCCATTTTATAGATAGAGTTGAAGCACAGAGAGTTTAGGAGACTCATCCAAGGTCATAGAAGTAGTAAATGGTGGAAATGGAGTGGAACTCAAATAATTCATCTCAGAATCTACAAATGTTAACCACTGGTCGAACTGGATAAATGGATAAATATGTTTTGCTAGCATTTTTATCGCCCATTATTTTATTTTATTATATTCTACAATTATATTACTTTATTGCCCATTAGCACTTATTATTGTACGAATGAAATGTAGAAATGAAGTGGTCTGTACACCCTTGTCATTCAGGTGTCCCATGCTAGCTACTTGGATCCCTGGTTAAGAAGATTTCCTCATATCACAGTGAGTGCTACAATCATGTTAGCTCTTGTTATCTGTACACTTTTTCATCCAGATTGGATATCTTAAAATATACTGTAGTACTTCAAATAGTTAATTTCAAGGAAACAAATCTCAACAGTGTTCTTCATGTGAAAAGGAAATCTTCCATGATTTTTCAGGTTCCTGGTCACCTGGGTGGAGTTGTTTGGAGCGATAGGAAGAAGGCAAGTTCAGCCACTGGTGTCTCCAGCTTAACAGCTCACCTCCTCCTTTCTCTCATTCCCCCTTTTTCCTCTTCCTTTTCTAGGCCTTTCCTCATACATAGGATTGTAAAAAATTTGCTCTCACCAGGAAGTTCAGAAACCGTAATAGGACTGATACCGTGCAGTGTTGACTCTTTCTCTAAAGGTAAGTTTCCTCCCATTAAGAATTTTTATTAGCACTTTTATTTAATAGTTTTTATTAATTTAATTAATTTTAATGAAGAATTCTATGACTTTGATCAAACCTAAAGAAACTCCTCAACCGGAAAATACTGAGGACGTGCTCACGCAGCACTGCTTGAATTGGCATAATTTGCCTATTTATGTACATCCTGCCACGAGTGAAATAGTTTAAAATGTAGGTTTTATATTTAGTCACATCATGAATTCAGGCCATTTGCTTACCAAGTGTATCTGAGAAACAGCCTGAAATTTTTTAATCATTTATTTCAGGTAATACTTTAGACATTAAGGAGGTCAGAAAAAAAACTGTAAAACAATGCCACTCTTCTCACAAATATTTTCTGCTTTGGTAAACATAGTTATTTTTCAGAAATATACATTATCTGTGTCAACATGTGATGGGTTTATTGTTGTCATTTTAAATTAATAAATAAAATGTTTTTCAGCTTTAATTTCTAATCTTCTACGTATTGAAAGATATTATCTACATAACCAAAGCTCTTTAAGTACTCAGTACTTTTTTTATGAGTGTAAAATGGTCCTGAGACCAAAGAGTTTAAAGGCCTCTGCTTTGAACAGCTGGCCTTAGTGGCCACAACCTTCATGTCTGCTTTTAGGCAGGTGCCCTGCTGTAGTGCAAAGACCACAGGGTGGTCCCATCGTGACTCACCCATTTCTGAGCTCTGTGCTCTCCGCTAAGTAACTTAACATCCCTGAGCCCCCCGTCACTTCACCTGTAAGTTGCAGATAATAATAACTATTTCTCCGATTGTTAGAAGGCTTATATGAGTTGCCACAGGTAAGGTGCCTAGCCTGGTGTCTAGAATATAGTAGGCAAGAAATATGTAGTAGCTTCTCTGTTTACCCAGGTGCCTTGTGTCCATCCTACCATTGCATCATATTGTCTCTAATTGTGTAACAAAGAACACTTGCTTATCTCTTTCCTAATCAATACTCTTTCTAAATTTCTCCTCGTGACAAAATCTTCTAACAAAAATTATAGCTTACATTTATGTAGTGCTTGCTATGTGTTAGGCATTGGTCTACATACTTCATCTGTATTAATTCATGTAATCCCCACAACAAACCCAAGAGTTAGGAGTTATATATTATATATATATAGTTATAATAATATTATAATATATAGCTATATATATTATATTATATATATAATTTTTCATATTAATAAACTGAAGTGCAGATAGCAACTGAGATCACACAACCAATAAATGTTGGAGTCCAGGCTTGAACCCAGTGTCTGTGGGCTTAACTTCTACACATGGTGCCAAAGATTCTATGATGGTTCCTAAGGAACTCTGTCCAGGACTCCACTGGTTCTATGTGCATCCAGTTAATATATGACTAATGGCAAATTGACTTAAAGGCATCAATATTTGCTCATTTTAGAAGTAACAACCATGCCTTCTCTCACCTTGCCTCAGTCTCCCCACTTCAAAACAGGCAGAGCTACCATCGTTTAAATAGGTTCGAAACAACCAACCCACTCCTGTTCTTCAAAAAGATAGCTCTTCGTGACTGGAGTTTCTTAAACACAATCAGATAATCACCTCTAGCAGATAAACAGAAACAATTTAATATTTTCCTTCCAAATAATCGCATTTTAATCAATTGATTGGACTGAGCCTTCATTGTCATTTGCTACTCGATAGCTCGTGTTGACCACCTTTAAAGTGCCAGATATGGAGAGAATGGGATGTTGATATTTTTTGCTTATATTGGCATGTTTGTGTCCACAGACACTGGAAAGTTTTTTTAATCACATAATTACATAAATGTCTGCACACATTGTATATACCCCCAAGTAGTAATTTCAAAACACATCATAATTTTTAGAACAGATGCAACACAACTGCCAGATGAATCAGAACAAGCCATTGTTTGGTGCCATGAGCATATGTCTCTTAATTTGCTTTTTTTTCTCACCTAGGCATTAAACGACTGTCGTTATTTGTGTCGTCTCCAGAGCCTAAACAAGCTCATCACAGCACGCAATATCCTTCCACAACAGGACATAACTTTTATTAATTTCCGTAAGCTTGGTGAAAAGCTTAGATTCATAGAATATTAAAGCTGGAGAGGCCCGGAGGGACCACCTAGTTTAGCCCCCTAATTTTACAGGTGGGGAAATTACTGGTATATGGTTCACAGTGGGGAAGGGAGGCAAGGATCTGGAATGGGGGAAAGACGGTATTTCTATTTCTTTTTCTAAATTTCCTTGCCAATTCTGGTAACTCACTTTCTCTGGAATTCTTTTTTCTTCTATCTTCTTTGATCTCCATCCCTTTCTCTCAATCTTGGCATCAACTGAAATACGGGTCACAGATCTGTCTCCTTCATACTCCAAAAGTTCCAATCATATGATGCTCCCACCAGAGGGAAGAGATTTTCACTGGGGAGAAGTGGAGAATGCCATGGTGGGGTTACGTCTCCTGACCACACGGTAGATGAATTTAAATTGAACCTAAGATTCCTCTTTCATAAGAGTCTCTCTGCCGATTCTGGCGATGTCCATCTCCACTTCCCACCATACTCCCTTTATCTCTTCAGCCCACTTTTGACCTCTCTCCCCTCTGTTCTCTCCCAGCTCTATATGTCTTTTTAGGGTCACTGTCTCTGTGTTGCTTTTGCTAACCCGTCCCCTCCGGGGCCTTACTTTCTGTTAGCTTCAGCTTTTCAGTGCATTTTCCTAAATAAAAACACTTCTTTCCCAAACAGAAACTCTGGTGCCAACAGCAAAGCAATAATAATTTTTTTTTTACCCTGTTGTATCATAACTGAAATATATTTAACAGGCCTTTTGAATAACTAGGCGAAAGTGCTTAATTCTACTAGGGAAAGCTGGGTAAGGCAACATTTACCCTGGAAAATGAAGGAGGCAAGACTGGGGAGGAAATCATACCAGGCAAATAGAGCCATCTGGAGGTGAATACATACAGAACAAGTGGAAAACTGTAGGGCATGGAGGGTGCCTGGATTTCACATTTCCTGTGACAGTGCGAGAAAGTGATGTAGGAGCAGATAGCACAGGGTCTTTTATATCATTGTAAAGTATTTAGATGGGTACCAGAATCTGTTCTTCTGGTTCTTTAACCCCTTTCTTAAGCATACTTACTCTCCATCCACTCTTGTACCACCATAGTCCAGGCTTCCATATCTTTTTCTTGGACTATTACACTGTTTTGAGGTACAGATACAAGTGAGAACATGATACATTAAGAAAATGAATTGTAAACTCAGGACAGAGTAAAAATGTGTGGAGGAGTGACAGTAGATAAGCTGAAGAGATAAACAGGCACCAAGACTATTTCCAAGGTCAACTTTGCATCTACTCAACTCTCTTTTAGATCCCAGCTAACTAATGATCTACCCAAATCTATCTATTCAACCTCTAGGAGGGAGCATTCCACCACAAAATCTTTTTCCCATGCCCCTCTGAAAAATACACGAATGAATAAAGATTCTAGTAAATTTCCAGTGTAGCATAAAGTTTATTACAAAAACAAATATCAAAATTACAATATTGTATTGATAGAGATCAAAGAAACTAGTAGAGACGCTCCATGTTTACGAGAACGGGTTGTAATGACGTTTAGTTATTCCAGGCCATCTGTGCAAACATGGAAATAGCCTCATTACATGTAAACACACAATAATAGTAGTTATTAAAATTTGATTCTCTTTGTAGTGTACTCAAACAAAATGAGAAACAGAGATGTTAAGGTACATTTTCTATGAATGCAGAATCAGGGAAATAATTAAATGCAAACAAAACAAAACAAAACAAAAAACCTAGAGTTTGAAAATTCTTTATAGGATATCTGAAATTTTTATTAGAAAATCCAAGATGCCCCATAGTTTAACCTAACTATTGGCCTAAACTTCATCACCCAGGGTTGACCATGTCTTACACAAGAAGGTCCACAGTCACTGAAATCAGCAGGCTGTCTTTTGAAGGGCTCTTTCCATACCTTGCTGTGCTGTTGTACTGATTGAGTGAGTCTGTCAAAGACCCTGACACTAAGCCCCTAATAAGTGGTAGCTTCCTGCCCTCGATTGGGTGGGGAAAGGGCTCTACTACCTCAACTGGATTTTTACTATTGCATGTTATGTTTTGATTCTCATGTGGTTGTGTTAAAATATAGCAACACTTTTTTGGGTCCCTAGTCTCTGCCAGGTACTCTGCACAGTATTTTTCATATTCAATTTCAATAACCCCAGCTATTGAATGAGTGCTCAGGACTATAGGATTAATAAGATAAAGAGCCAACATTTAGTTCAGCTTTCTGGTTCTCCAAAGCTAGCATTCTTCTCACACCTTCCTGTTCTCATGCCGTCAGGTTTTCCCATGGGACTCGTAAGGTAGTTGGAGCCTGAAAGACTTTTCTTTGACATACATTGAAAAAAGATGCCCAATAGTTTGAATCACCTAAGTTTCAGTTTCGTGGTTGAAGCACCCTTCCTACTCACTCATTCACACTTGAAATTCCTATGAATACAGGTAGTCCTCATTTTGCAGATGCAAACTGAAACCATGAAAAGTGATTTTAATAATCAGAGAGGTGTACAGAAAGTCTCCTGTTCCCAGGAGACACACCAGGTCCTGCTCGGTTTCAGTACTCTTTTTTTACAGAGGTCCAACTGGTGATAGGATTTGGAGAAAAGGAGAATATACAGACCAGAGGACCTAGCAAGCTGTGAGGATGCAGGGTCTTGGTGCTCCGGCCAGGTGTCAGGCCTGAGCCTCTGAGATGGGAGAGCCGAGTTCAGGACATTGGACCACCAGAAACCTCCCAGCCCCATGTAATATCAATTGGCGAGAGCTCTCACAGAGATCACTGTCTCAATACTAAGACCCAGCTCCACTAACGACCAGCAAGCTCCAGTGCTGGACACCCCATGCCAAACAA
Source organism: Pseudorca crassidens (assembly GCF_039906515.1). Lineage (NCBI taxonomy): Eukaryota > Metazoa > Chordata > Mammalia > Artiodactyla > Delphinidae > Pseudorca > Pseudorca crassidens. The sequence continues at coordinate 13,980,957 of NC_090313.1, forward strand.
CTAGCAAGGCAGGAACACAACCCCACCCATTAGCAGAGAGGCTGCCTAAAATCATAATAAGTTCACAGACACACCAAAACACAGCACCAGAGGCGATGCTGACCACCAGAAAGACAAGATCCAGCCTCATCCACCAGAACACAGGCACCAGTCCCCTCCACCAGGAAGCCTACACAACCCACCAAACCAAACTTACCCACTGGGGCAGACACCAAAAACAATAGAAACTACAAACCTGCAGCCTGCAAAAAAGAGACCCCAAAGACAGTAAGTTAAGTGAAATGAGAAGACAGAGAAATATGCAGCAGATGAAGGAGCAAGGTAAAAACCCACCAGACCAAACAAATGAAGAGGAAATAGGCAGTCTACCTGAAAAAGAATTCAGAGTAATGATAGTAAAGATGATCCAAAATCTTGGAAATAAAATGGAGAAAATACAAGAAACGTTTAACAAGGACCTAGAAGAACTAAAGAGCAAACAAACAATGATGAACAACACAATAAATGAAAGTAAAAATTCTCTAGAAGGAATCAATAGCAGAATAACTGAGGCAGAAGAACGGATAAGTGACCTGGAAGATAAAATAGTAGAAATAACTATCACAGAGCAGAATAAAGAAAAAAGAATGTAAAGACTGGAAGACAGGCTCAGAGACCTCTGGGACAACATGAAATGCACCAAGATTTGAATTATAGGGGTCCCAGATGAAGAAAAAAAAATAAAGGGACTGAGAAATATTTGAAGAGATTATAGTGGAAAACTTCCCTAATATGGGAAAGGAAATAGTCAACCAAGTCCAGGAAGCGCAGAGAATCCCATACAGGATAAATCCAAGGAGAAACATGCTAAGACACATATTAATCAAACTGTCAAAAATTAAATACAAAGAAAAAATATTAAAAGCAGCAAGGGAAAAGCAACAAATAATATATAAGGGAATCCCCATAAGGTTAACAACTGATCTTTAAGTCGAAACTCTGCAAATCAGAAGAGTGGCAGGACATATTTAAAGTGATGAAAGGGAAAAACCTACAACCAAGATTACTCTACCCAGCAAGGATCTCATTCAGATTCGAAAGAGAGATGAAAACCTTTACTGAGAAGCAAAACCTAAGAAAATTCAGCACCACCAAACCAGCTTTACAACAAACGCTAAAGGAACTTCTCTAGGCACAAAACACAACAGAAGGAAAAGACCTACAAAAACAAACCCCAAACAATTAAGAAAATGGTAATAGAAACATACATATTGATAATTACCTAAAATGTAAATGCATTATGTGCTCCATCCAAAAGGCATAGACTGGCTGAATGGACACAAAAACAAGGCCCATATATATGCTGTCTACAAGAGACCCACTTCAGACCTAGGGACACATACAGACTGAAAGTGAGGGGATGGAAAAAGATATTCCATGCAAATGGAAATCAAAAGAAAGCAGGAGCAGCAGTTCTCATATCAGGCAAAATAGACTTTAAAATAAAGACTCTTACAAGAGACAAAGAAGGATACTACATAATGATCAAGGGATAAATCCAAGATGATATGATCATCTCAATAGATGCAGAAAAATGTTTCAACAAATTTCAACACCGATTTATGATTAAAAACCCTCCAGAAAGTAAGCATAGAGGGAACTTACCTCAGCATAATAAATGCCATATATGACAAACCCACAGCCAACATCATTCTCAATGGTGAAAAACTGAAACCACTTCCTCTAAGATCAGGAGCAAGACAAGGTTGTCCACTCTCACCACTCTTATTCAGCAGAATTTGGATGTTTTAGCCACAGCAATCAGAGAAGAAAAAGAAATAAAAGAAATCCAAATCAGAACAGAAGAAGTAAAACTGTCACTGTTTGCAGATGACATGATACTATACATAGAAAATCCTAAAGATGCTACCAGAAAACTACTAAAGCTAATCCATGAATTTGGTAAAGTAGCAGGATACAAAATTAATGCACAGAAATCTCTTGCATTCCTATACACTAATGATGAAAATTCTGAAAGAGAAATTAAGGAAACACTCCCATTTACCATTGCAACAAAAAGAATAGAATACCTAGGAATAAACCTACCTAAGGAGACAAAAGACCTCTAGGCAGAAAACTATATGACACTTATGAAAGAAATTAAAGATGATACAAACATATGGAGAGATATACCATGTTCTTGGATTGGAAGAATCAGCATTGTGAAAATGACTGTACTACCCAAAGAAATCTACAGATACAATGCAATCCCTATCAAACTACCAATGGCATTTTTCACAGAACTAGAACAAAAAATTGCACAATTTGTATGGAAACACAAAAGACCCTGAATAGCCAATGCAATCTTGAGAAAGAAAAATGGAGCTGGAGGAAACAGGCTGCCTGACTGCAGACTATACTACAAAGCTACAGTAATCAAGACACTATGATACTGGTACAAAAACAGAAATATAGATCAATGGAACAGGATAGGAAACCCAGAGATAAACCCACCCACATATGGTCACCTCATCTTTGATAAAGGAGGCAAGAATATACAATGGAGAAAAGACAGCCTCTTCAATAAATGGTGCTGGGAAAACTGGACAGCTACATGTAAAAGAATGAAATTAGAACACTTCCTAACACCATACACAAAAATAAACTCAAAATGGATTAAAGACATAAATGTAAGGCCAGACACTATTAAACTCTTAGAAGAAAATATAGGCAGAACACTCTATGACATAAATGACAGCAAAATCCTTTTTGACCCACCTCCTAGAGAAATGGAAATAAAAACAAAAATAAACAAATGGGACCTAATGAAACTTCAAAGCTTTTGCACAGTAAAGGAAACCATAAACAAGAAGAAAAGGCAACCCTCGGAATGGGAGAAAATATTTGCAAACGAAGCAACTGACAAAGGATTAATCCCCAAAATATACAAGCAGCTCATGCAGCTCAATATCTAAAAAACAAACAACCCAATCCAAAAATGGGCAGGAGACCTAAATACACATTTCTCCAAGGAAGATATACAGACTGCCAACAAACACATGAAAGGATGCTCAAAACATTAATCATTAGAGAAATGCAAATCAAACCTGCCATGAGGTATCACCTCACACTGGTCAGAATGGCCATCATCAAAAAATCTAGAAACAATAAATGCTGAAGAGGATGTGGAGAAAAGGGAACCCTCTTGCACTGTTGGTAGAAATGTAAATTGGTACAGTCACTATGGAGAACAGTATGGAGGTTCCTTAAAAAACTAAAAATAGAACTACCATCTGACCCAGCAATCCCACTACTGGGCATATACCCTGAGAAAACATAATTCAAAAAGAGTCATGTACCACAATGTTCGTTGCAGCACTATTTACAGTAGCCAGGACATGGAAGCAACCCTAAGTGTCCATCGACCAATGAATGGATAAAGAAGATGTGGCACATGTATACAATGGAATGTTACTCAGCCATAAAAGGAAATGAAATTGAATTATTTGTAGTGAGGTGGATGGACCTAGAGACTGTCATATGGAGTGAAGTAAGCCAGAAAGAGAAAAACAAATACAGTATGCTAACACATATATATTGAATCTAAAAAAAAAAAAAACCAAAATGGTTTTGAACAACCTAGGGACAGGACAGGAATAAAGACACAGACATAGAGAATGGATTTGAGGACAGAGAGAGGGGGAAGGGTAAGCTGGGAAGACGTGAGAGAGTGGCATGGACATATATACACTGCCAAACGTAAGGTAGATAGCTAGTGGGAAGCAGCCGCATAGCACAGGGAGATCAGCTCGGTGCTTTGTGACCACCTAGAGGGGTGGGATAGGGAAGGCGGGAGGGAGACGCAGGAGGGAGGGGATATGGAGATATATGTGTACATATAGCTGATACACTTTGTTATACAGTAGAAACTAACACAATATTGTAAAGCAATTATACTCCAATAAAGATGTTAAAAAAATAATCAATGGGGAAAATTATGATTGCTTCTTGATCTTTAATACTTTTTGTTGAAACATTAAAACCTCTCCATGTCACTTGTAAACATAAAGGGAAATAGTGAAAATATGAATAGTAAAATAGTATGAATTTAGTATACTATAAATGAAAACACTAGACACATTGACAATGAAAATTTTTCTTGTTTTTGTAAAAACGTATCAAGAGCAACTTGAACAGAGCTTACTTTCTTCTCATTGTAGAAGTTACAACATGCACGGAGAAAACGTCTTTTCCCTGCCTTGTTGAATTGTCATACTCCTTTCTAAGACTGGTTCACTTTTCAACATTGTGTTCTTTGTGCCTTCAGTGTCATGAAATATCACTGGGTTTTCTTTTTTGTTTGTTTTTTTTTTGCCAGCTTCACTTCCTCTGGGACATCTTTATCTTCAAAGAGTTAAAAATAGAACTACCATACGATCCAGCATCCCCATTTGGGGTATATACCAAAAAGAATTGAAATCAGGGTCTCTAAGCCATACCTGCATTCTTGTGTCACTGCAGTACTGTTCACAATAGCCAAGTTATGGAAATAGCCAACATTCCCGTCAACATATGAATGGGTACCAAAAAATGTGGTATATATACACACAACGGAATATTTCTCAGCCTTAAAAATAAGGAAACCCTGCCAGTTGTGACAACATGGATGAACCTGGAATAAGATAAGGCAGTCACAAAAGGATACATACTGTATGATTCCACTTCTATAAAATAGCTACATAAGTCAAATTCAAAGAAGCAGAGAATAGAATGGCGGTTACCAGGGGCCAGGAAGAAAGGGAAATGGGGAGTAGTTGTTCAGTTGGTATAAAGTTTCAATTATGCAAGATGAATAGTTCTAAAGATCTGCTGTACAGCACAGTGCCCATAGTCAACAATACGGTACAATACATGTAACAATTTGTTAAGTTGATAGATTTTATGGTGAGTGTTCTTACCAAAAAAATCCCCAAAGGTACATGAGGAATCTTCGGAGGAGTTGGTTGTATCTATTACCTTGACTGTGGTGATGGTTTTATGGGTATATACAGATATCCAGACTCATCAAGTTGTACATGTTAAATATGTAGTTTACTGTATATCAATTATACAGTTAAAAATTGTTTCTTTTTTTTTTATATAAAATCTTCTAAGTTCAGAAAAGGAAAAATGAATTTTCTGGGGAATCTCAAAGCTTTGCTCCTGCTTTCAGTACCATGTGAAAGACTCACTTTTAGTCTTTCTCAACACAAATCTTTAAATCTATTCTTCAGAGAATTATTTCCATGATCATGTATTTGCCCGTTCTTGAAGTCAATGAGAAAACTGCTTTCACTAATATTTACTTACTACTGTTAACACATCTAACTGTTGAATGGCAGCTGGCCACCTCAGTATCCACTGGGAGTTTATCTTCTTTTAGAAATGAATTTGTTTGACTATGTCATGCCAGACTTTCTTTATGATAAGTCAAGATATTTGCTCACATAAATATTTTAGAAAGCAATACAAGGAGCTTCGGAAAGAATTCTTGAAGAGGAGATAGGTTTCAGTCCAGATTCTCCCTGTAAGGCACTTAAACTCTTTCTTCCTGTTCTTTAAACACTGTTCCAAAAAATACTTCAGCAGTGCGCGATCTCCAGATTTGAAGTGTCTTCTAGAAAGGGTGTAAAATGCGCCCTACCCAGGGAAGACAGAATAGCTGTCCTTCCTGTACAATGTGGCATGACTTTCATTGCCGTGCAAGACTGTGCTGTGATGGAACATGGGAGGAAGAGTTCAAAATGATTACCTTGGGGTTTTGAAGAGCCTTAATTACGATAAAAGTGGTATTTTGAGGGCTTCCCTGGTGGCGCAGTGGTGGAGAGTCCGCCTGCCGATGCAGGGGGCCCGGCTTTGTGCCCCGGTCCGGGAGGATCCCACATGCCGCGGAGCGGCTGGGCCCGTGAGCCATGGCCGCTGAGCCTGCGCGTCCGGAGCCTGTGCTCCGCAACGGGAGAGGCCACAACAGTGAGAGGCCCGCGTACGCAAAAAAAAAAAAAAAAAAGGTGGTATTTTGACAATTCTTTCAACAATGTGGGAAAAAAAGGAGCCTTTGTACTTAAATGACTTATTGCCTTAATTATTCTAAAGCTTCGCTGTACGTGAAGAGGGTCAACCCAACTCCCAGACAGTTTTGAGTTCCACAGGGCAGATTAGACACAAGGACGTGCTTTAATAAAAGAAACAGTGGACCTCAAGCTGCACAGTTGTGATTGTAAACTTTATGCTTCCAAATTTCCCCACACTTTAGAATAGATGAAGTTCAGGGCCTGCTATCTGTACAACAAACAGTAATGGTTCCAGCTGTGTCCTCTCCTATACTACCCTCTTATTTCTTCAAAGAGCTGAGAACAGGAGTCATATTTCAAATAAAAAGCACATGTCCTCTTTTGATAGATTGGGGGCATCTTGGTGTGGTGGAGTAAGCCGTGTGCCTTCCCAAATGAAGTTATACAGCAAGCCTGAATTTGTTGTTTGGCAAATGGCAGTATAACCATCTTCAGGGAATTTAATTGTTAAAGGATGCTCTAAAACACTAAAAAGAAAATGTAAAGAGAAAAAGAGGATTAGCAGTAAAAGTATCAGTAAGTAAATGTCAAAACCAGGGATAATTAATATTAATTCAACAGCTGTTTAATGAGCAAATACTTTATGCCAGGCAGGGCTGCTATTCGTGCAGTGTGTAGACTGCACAAAAGTACCTGGATACACACAAAGAAACCATGTGGGCTAGAGTCCGGAAAGGTTTTCGACTCTGGGGATAACATGGTGAGCCAAAAAGACAAAGTCTCTCTCCTAACAGAGCTTACATTTCAGCGGAGAATGCAGACACATTAGGAGGCAATTACATACATACCAGTGTGTTGGTCGTTACGTGTATGGAGTGCTATAGGCACACACAAGAGGACCCTGATTCAGGTAGGGGATTCCTGGAGATGGTGGCGAATAGGCTGATACCAGAGGGTGAGTAGGATTTAGACAGACCCACACACAGACTCTGGGCAATGGGAGTGTTTCAGACCCAGGGAATGAGATTGGCAAAGGCCCAGAAGTGCTACTGTGGTTGGTACTTTCAAGACTCTGAATGAATTCCATTTTAGTTGGAGCATGAGGCTGGAGAGGTGGGCAAAGCCTCGCTCATGCAGAGGCCAGCTGGCCTTTGCGAAGCAGCTGGAGCAGTGAGCAAATGTTCTCAAGCAGGAGGGGAGGGGGCAGGGTGACAGCATTTGTATTTTGAAGAGACCATTCTGAGTACAAGGGCCAGACTGATTTAAGGGGAACGAGAGGAGAGGGAGCATATAAGTGAGACTGCTTTGAACATATCTCATGTTGTAGTTTTTACTTTGGAGCCATGTAAATAGTGTGTTTCAACAACATTTAAATAAATTAAAAGGTAATCACTTAGAATTGAAAGTAAAATGAAATGGACCACCTTAACTGTGTATCTATTTGGTGACAAAACCACACCGAGAAGAGTTATTCCAAGTGACTTTAAAAAACAATAGAATGATTGGCCCTAGTGGGATAGATGCAGAGGCAAAAGCACTGTGGAAAAAAAACTTACACTGTTTTCAGCAATTGTTTTGTTAGAGGAAATGTTAATGTGATTATTCCGAGATTTTTCTGTATGTTTTGTGAACAATATCAAATAAGTAATTACGTGAGATTTTCAGCAGAGTTGAAAGGATATACAAATATAAAATTGACGAGGTTAAATGAAAACTTTATAGGCTTAGATCTGAACTATAACTGTATTACGCTGTATTTTTTTGTCCTGAACATAGTATTTATTTATTTATTTATATTTTATTTAAGGAAAATATATTATTTCCTACTGTGTCCACTGAAAAGGTTAGAAACAATGCCCAGCCCATTTGCCACGATACAATTATACCCAGAATGTTGTCTGTAAATACTGAAGGGGATCAGGGGATCTTTTTCACACTGAGAGAGCCTGTCTGAACTGGCTCCTACCAGCCAAAGGTGAGAAAATTTGTCCATTAATAAGTACAAAGGATTAAAACACAGTACCTTAGTACGTCTCGGCTGCTGTAACAGAAATACCATAGACTGGACAGCTTATAAACAACAGAAATTTCTCACCGCTCTGGAGGCTGGAAATCCAAAATTGGGGGGTCAGCATGGGCAGGTCTGGAGAGCCTCTTCAGGGTTGCAGACAGCTAACTTTTCCTTGTGTCTTAACATGGTGGAGGACAGAGAGAGGAAGCAAGCTCTCTTGTGAGTCATAAAAGGGCACAAATCCCACTCATTAGGGTTCTACCCTCATGACCTCATCTAGTCCTAATTACCCTCCAAAGGCTCCACTTCTTAATACTATCACATTAGGGGGTAGGATTTCAACCTATGAATGTTGGGGAAACACATTCAGTCCATAACACGCTGTAAATATGTTTAAATCCATGAATTCACAATGATACCAGAAATAAACCAATATGGAAACAAAGGAAACAAAACCATCATTGGTCAGTATTAGAGGATGAGAATGACCGGCCTAGTGACCAAGTTTCCTTGAAGGTTTTAGCCATATCTAAACTCTTAGAGCCATACAGTGAGTCCCTGGATACAGGGTCAGACCTCAGATTTAAGCAGTATAACAGGTCTATGTGGTTTCTGTTTTGCAATGCTTAAAAATCCCTTTTACACTATGGGCCCGAGAGAAAACTCATTATTACTTAAAGCAATAGGCCTCACTCACCAACGTGACACCACCTTTCCCATTATAAATGGGACTACAGCTCTCTTTGGACTGCTACCAAAAATTCTGTCAGGCACATCCAACACATAAAAGAAATTTCCTAATCGTTTACACACATTCTAAAGAAACTGATTCCTTTAAGTTTAAATAAGTAAATGTGTCTTTTAAAAAATATATAAACAGTGACAGCTACAGAAGTAAATATCAAACACAAAAAGGCATTTCTTCCACTAAGTAACTTCCAAAGATTGCCATTTTCTTAAAGGCAAAACAAACAAAGAGAAAGACTTATACAAATTTTAGCTAACTGGGAAAATCTCAAATTTTGCTAATTTATGACACCATTGTGTCTCTTTTTTTTCCTCTAAAAAATGACAGCAAAAATAAATAAAATTGTGGAGCTCCGCAAGATAAAATAAAAGTTACCAGGGAGAAACATATACAGAGTTGCAAATTCTATGCATTTCGTTTGGTTAATTGATTGCTTTTATTATATTTTTAAATGCAGGAAGAGTGACACTAACTTGGGGATACCATAAGACATCGGGTGGTAAACCTTAAAAGTGAGCCAGTTTATATCCAAAACCTCACATCTCCTATCAACCTTTGCTCTCTCTGGTTTAAGAGAATTAGCTACTTGCAACCTAAGCAGAAAAAGGGCATCAACTTGCATTCTTAGTGCAAGAGAATATCGTCAATAATATTGTGATAACTTTGTATAGGACAGACGGTAACTAGACTCATAATGGTGATCATTTTGCAATGTTTAGAAATATCGAATCACTGCTGTGTACCTGGAACTAAAGTGGTGTTGCAGGTCAGCTTTACTTCAATAAAAAAAGACAATAGAATCATTTTTAAAATGCTGGAAGAAAAGCAAGATGAAAAGTAATTTGTGCACTTGGTATAAAAAAAATTAAACTGTGAATAGTAATGAAAAGTCAATCTCCACCTGATTGCATGATTATGTTATATAGATTGGAGCACTCATCTTGCTTGACTTTCTTGCTGGCTTTGAGGAAGCAAACAGCCATACTAGGGAACCCCATGTGGCAAAAAAAACTGCAGGCAGCCTCTAGGAGCTGAGAGTGGCCCCCAACCCCCAATAGTCATTGAGAAATAAAGCCCTCACTCCTACAACCACAAGGACGTGAATTCTGCCAACAATCATGTGAATTTGAAAACAGACCCTTCTCCAGTCACACCTTCAGATGAGAACACAGTCCTGCCTGCCACCTGGGTTGTAGCTTTAGAGAGAGCCTAGCAAAGCCAAGCCCTGATGCCTGACCCACAAAAACTGTGAGATGATAAATGTGCATTGTTCTAGTCACTAAGTGTGTGATAACATTGTTACACAGTGACATAAAATTAATACAGTACCCTCCCACAAATAGGGTACATATGCAAATGACTTATACTTATTTTCCTCCAGTCTTGGAAATTATTCAACATAGTCGTATATATACATCTGTTATCTTAGTTTTTAAGTCTGTCCTATATTCTAGAGATAGAGTTTCCAAATTTTATTTAACTAGCCCCCATTTAATGGACTTCTAGGTTATTTTCTTGGACCTTCAAAAGATCCCATCCTGTCACCAGGAAAAATATAAAAGTGGCTTCAAATGCCTAAGGACAGTAAACCAATTTTTAACAAACCTCTGCTTGAGTTCCTGGTTACCAGCCCTTTTTGTCTTTCTATCACTGCTTCCAGCTGGTTTTAACTAGGGTTACTTACCTTTTGGTTTGCTCAGGACTGATGTTTTTTTCTGGAATGCAGGACTTTTCAGTGTTAAAACTGGGAGAGTCCCAAGGGGAAAAAAAAATGGGATAGTTGATCACCCTGTAACCCCTAAACACCAACCAGTGCCAACAATTGCAGGTGACTTCCACAAACTCAGCCAACAGCGAAGGAAGGACTTGGAAGGTGGGCCTGCTCATCTCAGCTTGGAATTCCCTCTGAGGCTTCCGCTAAAAATGATAATGCAGTGTCTTTATCTAATGCAAGAATGAAAAGAAGCCTTTGAATTTTCCGAATAATAGCCTGCCTCTTATTATCAGAGCAATAAACCACTCAACCTGAAAGCACAGTATCCACACAAGGGCTTGGATTCACCCCTCACAGAACAGCAGGGTTACAGCTGCCGTCAAGCTGGAACAAACAGGCCAGGCAGAAAGAGCCTCTGAAAAAGGATAGGCTGCGAATTTCAAAGGCTTCAGAAAGGCGCTGCAGAGGGTTTGGAGTCAGGCTGGCTAAAGGCCTTGAGCAAATTACGTCCTGGGTCTGAATCTCAGTTTTCTCTTCTGTAGGGCCTTGTATGTGGCAGGAGTTAATGCGTATAGGTCCCAGCCCTCTCCCTCTCCCTCTCCTTGGAGGGGACACCTAGGTCGTGCTGGGTGGACAGAGGTGGGTGTGAATTCCAGGAGGAACAGACAAGCACATTGTGACTTGATGCTGCCCCGCATATCAAGTGCCCTGGGAAGGAGGTGCTGGGGCTGAGATGCTGACGTGACCGTGCTCCCTGCACACAGAACGGTGAAGAGCGAGGTTCACTGAGCACCTATATACGACAGACCCAGGGACAGAGACATGGCTGATCTGTTCAGGAGCACATCTGGGTGTTTCCACAAGGAAAATTAGTTAGGAGATGCTTTCTCATGCCCACGGGAAAGATTCCCTGCTCTAAGTTTACTACTTCGTGTTTTGTTGTAGGCATTCAAAGCCATCCTTCTGCTTAGGAGGGAAAAAAAAAACCACTTTCAGATGCTAGAAGCCTGTAAATTCAAGCACCTTTTAGTCTTCTCTTTCTTGGACTCAAGAAACGCAATTCACATACCATTTCCTCAGGAACAGCAGACGTATTTGTGCAGCAGCTTCGGGCCCTCCAACCACAGCTGTCATCACGCAGTCACTGTGCTCGAAGGCTCTGAGAGGAAGCTGTTACCTGCGCTTTTGCCAGTTTAGCAGTCAGGCTAAGGGGAAGGAAAAGGGGCCCCAGGCAACCGGCACCCTCCTTTCACTCACGATACTTCTAAACAGAGACACTGATGCCTATGTGTTTGCTATTATTTATTTGCGAGGGTCCTATCTGCAGAAGGGCATTTACAAACAAACAAACAAGGACTTCCCTGGTGATGCAGTGGTTAAGAATCCGCCTGCCAATGCAGGGGACACGGGTTCGAGCCCTGGTCCGGGAAGATCCCACATGCAGTGGAGCAACTAAACCCGTGTGCCACAACTACTGAGCCTGCGCTCTAGTGCTGGCGAGCCACAACTACTGAGCCCGTGAGCCACAGCTACTGAAGCCCGCGCGCCTAGAGCCCGTGCTCTGCAACAGGAGAAGCCACAGCAATGAGAAGCCTGCACACCACAACGAAGACCCGACGCAGCCAAAAATAAATAAATAAGTTTATAAAAAATAAAATAAAATAAAATGTATCCCTATCTCAGGAGCCCTTGGGGCCCCTCTAATGGAGGCAAAAATAAAAAACAAACAAACAAACATCTGTTGCGGAAGGAAAACAAAACTAGTAGTTGAGAGTAATGAAAGCTCCTGATGGTTTTTAGAATTGACAGGAATCTGGCGTCTCACTCATTTCACGTAAGAAGTTGTTATCAAAAAGGGAGATTGTTGGGGACTTCCCTGGTGGTCCAGTGGTTAAGACTTCACCTTCCAATGCAGGGGGTGTGGTTTCAATCCCTGGTCAGAGAGCTAAGATCCCACACGCCTCATGGCCAAAAAACCAAAAACAAAAAACAGAAGCAATATTGTAACAAATTCAATAAAGACTTTAAAAATGGTCCACATGCAAAAAAAAAAAAACTTTAAAAAAAAGATAGAAGAGAGCTGTCATTAAACCACTGTGCCTGGGCTTCCCTGGTGGCGCAGTGGTTGAGAGTCCGCCTGCCGATGCAGCGGACACGGGTTCGTGCCCTGGTCCGGGAAGATCCCACATGCCGCGGAGCGGCTGCGCCCGTGAGCCATGGCCACTGGGCCTGCGCGTCCGGAGCCTGTGCTCCGCGGCGGGAGAGGCCACAACAGTGAGAGGCCCACGTACCTCAAAAAAAATAAAACAACAAAAAAAACCACTGTGCCTGGGCCATGGGGCCAAGGAAAGGAGACAGAAAACTTGGAAAGAGCAGCAGATGAACTTCCATTTGGCGGTTAAGGCAGCAAAGAAGAAACAAAGTGGGGGAGGTGGTCCATTCTGATCCTTCTCTACATTTTGTCCTCTTAGGTCGCTCGTTCCCCACTCTCACACTCTGCCTCTGAGACCTTTTCGTGATGGGCTTCCTGACCCTGCAAACCTATCATTTATAAAGCCATTTAAGAAGAAGCTAAGATTGCATCCCTGAAAATGTCATTCAAGGTTTTTGCAAGAATCATTCCCGTCTCCTTGGTTACTTCAACCCATCCAGATGACGTGTGCTTCTTTCACAAGTACATGCAGAGAAGGGGCACTTGAGAACTCCAAGCTTCAGGCAACATTCAATAGCAATCACAGTAGAAAAGGCAAACGTGTAGAGTTGATAAGTAACCCACTAATGACGCATGTTTCCACTTTTGAAGTTTTTTCTGTCCTAAGTCATTCATTCATTTACAGACATTTCTTCAGCCCTAGCCGTCTTCCCCCTCATGTGCCTGATTTTTGCACAGACACCTTAATTCTCTTGCTCCTCTGCACCGTCCTGGTCAATACAATCCTGGAGAAATGAAACATCCACTTATTTCTTTCCTGCAGCTGAGTAGCCAAATATTGGCTTAGCAAAGCACACAGTTTCATGTGTTTGTCTCACTCTAACGCATACATTTCCAATGGGCATACAATGCTGCTTGCTAATCTCATTATAGATCCTTAGCATTCCCTTTCCCACTCCCTAAAGTGACTTTTCGACACATTGCCCTCTCTGCTCAAACGCCTTGCTTCCTCTATGCCCCCTTCACTGTCAACAGATGACCTTGCCCTAAAGCGCTAAGAGAAATTAGGTACAACGAGATAGGTACTCCTTCCCCTTTCCTCCACTAAATTCACCAACCTACAGGATATCAACCTAAATTCTTTACCTGCCCTTCAGCTGGATGAATAATCTATCCCTGCTTCTATCAATCACATATCAACCATCCTCTTTTTCTTTCTCAAGAAGAACCTTACTCTCTGGGTAAGTCACTATCAGAAAACAGGGGTAATTCAATGATTGGGAATGTTTTGTTTTGTTTTGTTTTGTTTTGCAGTCCCTTCTCTCTCCTGCATCATTAATTTCTGCTTTGTACCAGATCATACCAACGTGAAACAAGTGGCTCCAGCCTTTAATACGATACAAAACAGAACCATAAAGACCTCTCTTGACAATTTCCCTATAGCTACCAATTCCTTACTTTCTTACCCTCCCCAAGCAAACATCCTTGAAGAGTTGTCCTGAGTTCCTATCTTCACTGTACCTTGACATCCAGCTAACACTGCTCATCAGAGTTCCCAGCGACCCTCACTTTGTCACATTCCTTTTCTCTTGTTGCCTCACTTGATTTCTAGGTAGTATTTGGGGCAGATGGATGTTCTTTCCTTCTTCAAACTCTTTTTCTCCTTGGCTTCTGTGATATCACTTTCTCGTAATTTTGCCTCTCCTTCACTGGGGCCACTCACTCATGCCCATCACTCCCAGTCTCTTGTTAACTCTTGCTTTTCTTTTTGGCTCTTAAATGTTGGAATGTTCCCAGGGATATGTCCCGGGACCCTTTCACCTCCCAAACTATACTCTCCCTCGGTAGTTCCTTGTATCCCGTTTAAATGTCACTTATAGGATGAAAAGTCTTGCAACATACCTTCTAGTCTTTCCCATATCAGTAAGTGACACTTGGAACTGAAGGTCAGAAAGGGGATGGAGTCCTTTTTGTTTTCTCTCTTTCCCTTATGTCTCATATCCAATCCATTAGAAGGTTCTGAGGACTCTTCCTCCAGAAGACGTCCTGAATCAATCTGCTTCTCTGAATGCAATCCACCATCACTACTTCTCTGGATTATTCCATAGCCCCTTAACGTTCTCCCTGCTTCCATGTAGGTATTATCTTTATTTTATGCATGAGGAAACTAAAGCTCAAAGGGCTGAAATGACTTTCTATGTTCATTCAAAAATATTTCTGAGCACCTGCTTTGTCCTGCTGGATGCTTGCCTAAGTTGCATGATGAATAAATGGCAGCTCTAGTTCTATCTGACACTAAAGCCCTATTCTCGGTACATATACTGTACTGCTATCAGGAATGTTCCAGAACATTCTCTCCACTGCAAGAAAGAAATACATAGAAAACAATCCCAGTACATCCTATAGAAATACACTGGTATGTAAATATATCATGTGTTTCCTAAAAGTGAGAACAGACCAACTCAGCCTGAGGGCTTTGGGAAGTTTTCTCAAGGGAGTCAAATTGATCTATGTAAATTTCTCCCAAGGAGCTTGACCGTTTCTCCTTTACCAATGTGGCTTCCTCTACAGGGAATACCTTGCAGGTCACATGCCTGTCTAATAACTACTCAACTCTGCAGAAGCATCACCTTATCTGGGAAGTCTTCCTTAACCTCAACAAAGGGAACAAAGGGAGGGAACAAAGATTCCCTCCCTTTGTGCTCCTTAGTTGTCTGAGTTCGCTGCTCTCATGATACTTATTGCATTGCATTGCATTTTGGGTTTATACCTGCAAATGACTTGGTCAAATGCTTTTAAAAATATTAGGTACAAATGATAAATCTAGATATAGATACTTGAAAAATCCATAGGGAAATCAGTCACTATACCAGGGTGGAAAACAAATACAATCGCTTTCCTTTGGTTTTTCCAACGAATCACTTAAGACTCCTTTGCCTTTCTTAGCAAAATGGCTGTAGGGTGGTGGTGGTGACATTCCTAAGGGCAAAAGATAAATCTGAAACATTTCTTCCATCCCTTCTGGGAAGTGGAGTCTCTGTAATTGTATTGCTAAACACAGAGCCATCTCAACCCTCAACGGAAGCGGAAGCGGGAACGAGGTATTTTGTTCTCACATATGGATATACAGACGTATTTTTTTTTATTCAGAATGACTTGAGGTTTAGTTTTAATGGCTGTTGAAACTCTTAATTCAAGGCTCTTCATCTGGAACGCATCTGCATCCTAAGCTGTTTACGGATGCTTGGAGTAGCAAGGGGGACTACACACCATAGGGAACCATGGGCTATCTCAGTAAGAGAGCGTTAGGAAGACTCCGTTACAGGATTTGGGCTTCTGTGAAGTGATTTGGGGAGATTCAAGGAAATAAGGTTACTCTCTGGGTAAATCACTGTCAGAAAACAAGGGTAATTCAATGATTGGGAATCTTAATAACTTTTATCTAGAAGCAAAAGAATGGAGTTAGGTTAAAATTTTAACTGATAAAGAAGAGGTAGTCACTCAAGTTTGCCAGGAGAAACAGATTGCAATATTGCAATTTATAAGAAATATATATATTTGGTCATTCAGATAACCAAAATATTTCTCATATACACTTGGTGTTTATCCATAGTTCCTTGGATCCCTGCAGGATGGCGAGGAGGGACCCATCCCACACCTGAACTTAGTGGTTAGGTTTGGAGAACCACTGACTGAAACCACACGCCCTGGCCAGACCGGATAGTAACCGTTTGCATAAGGTGTCTTGTAACAGGAGATCCTGGTAAGGAATGCGGAACTAACGAGCTATCACTGACCAGCCAGGAAGAATTCAGGAAAGATCAAAAGGAGAAAGGAGACACCAGTCCATAAGTCCTACCAACCTCCCAGAATCCTCCTCGCTGGAATCCATCTCGGCTGAGCGATGCGCACACCACCAGGAAGGACCCTGAGTCAGAATGTTTGGCCAGAGACAACCCGGAAACTAACCCCATGACCATAAAACCCGAGACTGCGAGCCCCGTGGCAGAGCGGTTCTCCCGGGTTCCCTCACGCTGCTGCTCTCCTCCCCCAGGCGCCCCTTCCCCATAAAGTCTCCTGCTTTGTCAGCACGTGTGTCTCCTCGGGCAGTTCATTTCCGAGCGTTAGACAAAAGCCCACTCCTGGGCCCTGGAAGGGGTCTGCCTTCCTGCAACAGTGAGACAAACCCAGTTAGAGCTCCTGGGGTCGGTCTGTTATGTAGTAGCTGTGGACCATGCAGGGAGCAGAGTCTGAATTGGTCCTTCCAGTCCCCCAGGCCCTGCAAGGGGCTGCCTCTAAGGCAGAGGTCTTGGGCCAAATGCAGATAAACACACTCTTGGACGTAGTGTACTGGAAGTATCATTTTCCCATGCCTCTTTCTCTCAAGTGTGTACTTTCACACACAATAGATCCCAATAAATCCTGCAAAACTACCACGATTTTCCTGTTTTAAGGAGGACCAGCTTCCAATTACAGGGAAGGGCTGTGCACAGCAAGCACTAATGCTGTAACTCACGAGGATGGGCTGCACATACAGGGACTCCTTGCCTATGAGCTTTTAATGTCTTCTTCCGTCACTGAGGAATATGTTCTGTATACTCTCTGCCAGAGCTTTGCCTTCTGCCCTTCCACGGACCATAAAAGTAATAGCCACTGTTTGCACACGATGACAAATCAGACAAGGCAAATATTATACCTATGGAGTACAAACCCACCTGAACTCTTTTTGATCCCTTCTCACGAGGTTATTTGGATGTGTCAGGGTAAGAGGATTTGGTTCTGTTTCCTTATCAGTGCAAATCCTACAAGCGGGTAGAGCAAATAGGCAAATAGAGTTTGATTTGAGAGGCAAAGAGAATGGCCTTTGTCCAACTCCCCATCCTCCACAAAGTCTATCTCCCCCATTGCTCTCTTCCCTAATTTCAAATGCTTCCCTTCGTGGGTATTTGCATTCAAGTCTCGACAAGAGTTTAAGTTGAAGGAATACATTCTTGGTTGTGTCATTCTACATCAGTTAGCCTGTGGTGGAGGTACTCGCTTCCGCATGGCTGGTTGAAGTCCAAAGGTACTGAGCTACAATTTACTCTGCATGTGATAGTAGGTTAGGGTCCACTTGGATCTAATAATATAGAAAATTCCTTTTACACCATATGTTCCACTGTGGCCATTGCATTCTACTTTGGCTCCGTTGCCTGCTTATGATTCTATATTATGAGCAAAGAGCTACCAACATGGATCATGATGAAAATAACTTAATTAGCAGCTTGATAAAAGTCAGAAATTCTAATATCCCACCTCTGAAGAACCTGTGGTCGTTCCTAGGAGCACATCCCCAAGTGGGTAGAATATCTAGGAGGTTGGAGATAGTTTCTCTAGGGCTATGTTCTAAAGGGAAGCCCATGCTCTTGGGAAAAGAAACCATGGATCAAGGTCAACTAGTAACCATAGCTTTAACTCCAGGTGCAAGTGATTGCTTCACCATAGAGTACACAGTCTGCAGGCGGTCAGCTGGCTTTATTTGGAAAACGACACATTTCGGAAGCAGCTACTACATGGATTTCCAACAGCCAAACCTCAAGCGAGCTACCCTGTGTTCATTTGCATACTGAATGTCAGAGAAGGGTGTTTATCGGTGAAAAGTATTGATTTGTTGGCTAGTGTGAGGACTGTTAGGAATGGCATCTCATTGGTAAAATCGAAGTTTCTAAGATATATTAGAAATATTTTAGAGACCCCCCTCCCCACCTACCTCTCACAAGGCCACGGTATAAAACCTAGCAACGTCTGTAGCCTGCTTGTGTAGGCAAAACGCCTGAGGTCCCTAAATGTCCCTTGGCCTAGCCATTAGTTAGGGGGGTTTCTGAATGTCTGACTACAGAGCCCGGAATACTATCTCTGCAATGCTGTTGTGTTTGGCTCAAGAGAAACGTTCCTGCAAAGTAAGGCCAGAAAGCTTAAAAAGACTGAAAGTCAGCACTTCACTGAGCTACTGAATATTTTGTGCAAATCATTGTTGCCTCCTTGCTAATGTTGATTTAATGGATGTCTTGCATGTGCATTAGCATTTATGACACGCTTCTTTAGAATCTGGTAGTGAGGTGAGTAACTATTCCTTATATATCTGAGTCATTTTTGGTAGCCGCTATTCTCTAACAAGCAAACAAAAACACAAAGAGTTGTATATGACCTTTTTTTTTTATAACTGTTCAAGATGTAGTTTGAAATCATTTTCTAGAAGTCTAATTACATAATATGTAAATATCTTTCTAAATATAGGATCTGTGGGAAATTTCTCTAGAGATATGGGGAACAGACAAGTGATTACAAAATGGAATAAGAAGGAGATTTGAGTCCTTGAAGTGGAGATGGCATTCAAAGCAAAAAGACTGCTGGAAGGAGTCAGAGAAACAGATTTTTCCTTTGGTTCAGCCACCAGTTACCTGTGGTTGGATTCTCCTCTCGGACTTCATTATTCTCAGCCGCAAAATAAGGAAGATGAATAGCGAAACTTCAAGGGTTCTCAAGTTCTATGACTCTCATTTCCAGGAGTCCCACAGGGCAGAAGCAAGCAGGCTTCCCTACTTCTCTGGCAAGTCAGCAGGAAGCTGATTCTATCCCAAGCAGACTCACCCTTCTGCTTGAAGTTCAGCTAACTGGACCCACATGGAGACAAACAACCCTCCTCTTCAATATGGTATTATTGGAGGAGAGTGGGAAATTTCAAATATTCGCAGCTTAGTGGGAATGAATTTAACTGAATTGCTTTCTTTCTGATGATTGATAGTTCATGAACAAGGACGTGGGTTGCTTTTCCCTGAGGGGGAGGAGAGGTGAGAAGGAAAAGAAGTGAGAGGTCATTTTGATCTATGGTACAGAACTCGTGATGGGAATGAGGGAAGGAGTGTGTGCTGAGAGGTGTGTAGAGCATGTGTGAGCAGGAGTGGTGATTAGTCAAAGCTTGGACATCCAAAATTCACAGGTGTTTGGCAAGTGAGAAGGAAAAATTAGGAAAGGAGGGATAACAAAGGCACATGTAATTGATTAGGGGTCCCGTCTTCTTTCACGGGTCCAGGTCCGATGAACCTTGGACCTTGAGTTCTTAGGTTTTAGAGCAGAGAACACTGTCCAGGAGGGAAGCCTTCCCCAACCTTCCAGAAGCTGCTGCTTCTGCCCTGTCTACACTTTACTTTATGAGATGACTCAAAGGGAAGGCCCACCCAGGTTGGTCCTCACCCACTATGCATGCAGAGCCATTTTTTGTTGAGATCCTCTTCCCTTGTCTGCAGTTCAGGGGGAGCCTAGCTATCTCACCTGGGCACCTCCAACAGAAGCTGACATGGTGTCTTTCTTGACCTGCCAGTGCTTGTGCAACACTCCAAACACAATTCACAAATCTCGCTCAGAGAGCATGGGCTGACACTGCCTTGGAAACCCAAGTCACTGGAAAATCTTCAGTCCAGGGAGGGCAGCAGCTGTCTTGTTTTCTTACTGATCATCCAACCAGTTGCCTATCACCTTTGCTGAGAACATCTTCCAGCATTTCTCCAAAAAAGGGAGTATGGGAGGGAAAGGAGAAACTTTGCCTGTCTGCGTTTTCTATTATGTTCCCTACTCACTCTTTATTGATCACCTAGTGGGTATAGAATTCTGGATTGAAAATCGTTTCCTGTTAGAAATTTCAAGGGGACGTGCCACTGTCTGCTGGCTTGTAATGGCAGTGTTGAGAGTCTAAAGCCCTTCTGACTCCTCACCCTTAGCTTTTTGTCCCTGGAGCATTTCGGGGTGTTGAATGACACTGTGGTGTTTTGAAATTTGGCAAAGATACACACTGGTGATCTTGTTTTAATTATGTTGGATACTCATTTTCTTCATTGCTTGGAGATTTATCATATTTCATTGATAACTTCTCCCTTTTCTCTATCCTCCCTTTCTAAAAGGCATTTTTAGTTGGTTGTGGTTATATGCTAGCTTGATTATCTAATTGCTTTTTTCTTCCATTTTTCCAACTTCGTTTTGTTGTTCTGTTTGACGTTTTGTCAAGAGTATGTTTTCAAAATTCTTTATTAAGTTATGTTTTTATTCTCCTCAAAATACCTCATTTTAGAGTTTACTCCTCACTTTTCAACCTTAGTCTCTGCATTTTTCTTTTCAGTAGCATCATTTCAATCAAGAGTCTTCAGGAGGATCAACAAACTAACCAAGCAGACAAAACCCACAAGACTACAAAAGTGTCTTAAAACTGTTGAAATAAAGATGACACTCTTCTTCTTCAGTCCCCCCTCTGTGGCCACGTGGGTTGAGGTACTCTTGTGGCTCTAGCGGCCCATGTTTAAGGTTTTTATCTTACCTCTAAGATTCTGATTCAACCAGAAGTTTCGGGAAAGAACTGAGTTGTCACTGAATCCTTAAATAGAAGTACACAATCCTTGTAGCCAAATCAATGAGCAAAGCCTTATAGTAACACCTTCAAAATCTAGATTCAGACTGTAGAAAACCAGCATTCCAGAGTGGGAAAGTAAACCACCATGATTCTTCTGCTCAGTTCCAGAACTATAAGCCAGGCTGCCTCACTTTCACCAACTCCAGAGGACCAGAAAGGCCATTTAGAATTATCCTTGCTATCAAGAACTTTCTGGCAACTCAAGGTCAAAGTCTAATTGTACCCATATCTCTGTACCTATACACTGTTGAGATTAATTTTCACAAGGAAAATTTTTTTTCTGGTTTTTGTTTTCCTTTTGGGTATTAAGATCTGAAATTCCATAGTAACAGGGTAGACAATGCTAAAGCTTTTCTTTTTTAGCACAGGCTGTTCTCTAATAGAAAAGATATATTAAAAGATATATTCCTAATTTGCATTTATCTCCAGTTCCAGAGCTGGGGAGTGGGTAGCAGCATGTAAGTGCCCC
Organism: Pseudorca crassidens; assembly: GCF_039906515.1. NCBI lineage: Eukaryota > Metazoa > Chordata > Mammalia > Artiodactyla > Delphinidae > Pseudorca > Pseudorca crassidens. Next base: position 14,002,520 of record NC_090313.1, read on the forward strand.
CCTGCCGAAAGCAAAGGGTTCCTCGGGTCCAGGAGACCAGGAGAGATCAAGGACAGAGACTGGCAGTTTGGCTGAGATTTATGGAGTTTTAAATATGCACTTTTCTGTCCTCTTAGATGCAATGGTAAAAGAAGAAGTGTTGGAAAGGCCTCATTCTCTCCGAGTGGGAGGACTCTTCATGTATCATGACTCTGTCCACTAGGAAATCTGATTTTAGCAGATAAATCGAGTAGGAGGTGTCTTGACAACACTTTCTCATCCGTTCTTTAACTTTACCCCAGAGATACAAACTTATTAATTCCATCAAGATTAAATATTTCCATCAGGATAATAATCTCCAGATCCCATAACTGTGTTATCCCACTTCTGGAATTTAAGGAAATAATTCTAGGCAAGAAAATATAATGTTACCTGTTCTTTATAGAAAATTATTTATAATTGCAGGACCATTGAGCTCAACCTTAGTATCATACAAGAGAAATGATATGGAAACTGTGCTACTTCCCTGATGGATCACTGATAGTAAGAATTATTAAACCCATGTAACAGTAAGAAAAAGGATTTACAGTTAAATTTTAGTAAGAAAACAAGAATACAAAATATTATATTATAATTTATATTTATATTATAATTTATATATTATATATTATAATATAATATATAAATATATTATAATATATAATATATATTATAATTTATATATTATAATTTATATTATATTATATATTTATAATACATTTATATATATATTTATAATATAAATATAATATATATTTATAATTTATATAATATAATTTATATTATATATTTATAATACATCTGTAGCCATACAGATGTATAAATTATATTTATATTATATTAATAATATATATTTATATTATATTATAATTTATATTTATATTATAATTTATATTATAGAATTTATATAGAATTTATATTTATAAATATAATTTATATTTATATTATAATTTATATTTATAAATATAATTTATATTTATATTATAATTTATATTTATATTATAATATAATATTTATATATTATATTATAATATAATATAAAAATATTATATTATAATATAATTTATATTTATATTATAATTTATATTATAGCTTTATACTATAAAGCTATATTATAACTGCAAATTTTTAAATGTATTAATATGGACCAAGATGAGAAAAAAAAAAGCCAAAACACAACTATTTATCAGCAGTTGTTGTTGAATGTTTGGTTGACTTTCTTTGTTTTTTATTTGTGCTGTGTGCTTACCGTGTAGTCTAATTCTGGAGCAGCTGCTCTATAGAGAAGCAACTGAGAACCTCTGACCTCTAACAGTGCTCCCTAGGTGTGTTTCATGGTACACTAGTTAGGTCAGGGATGTTAAGGCATTCCATGAAAACAACACAAAGCAAAATAAAAAAGGTTTTTGACCAAATGCATGTTAAATCTATTTGCTCTCGAAACTGTCACCATAGGGCTCCTTAGAGCCTTTGATATGCAGAATATTTCTCAGGAGTGGCCGTTCCTTAAGGTTGACAGCAACAGTGAGGTATGGGATTGAAGCAAAACAGAAAACTAATCTTGGTAGGCACCAGAGGTCTTGTCATTCTTCCTTGTGTTCCACAAGCTGACCTTTTGTGTTCCTTTTCCCCTCATCTCGTGGATGCTCTGGTATCACATAGAATGAATCTCGCAGAAGGGAAATAAATATGCAGCTTTTTCAAGACCCCTCAGGCCACAGATGACATCCCCCTGCCCCTCCACAGTGTACACGCAGAGGTGTCCTGTATGACCCAGGTCCTGTCGAGAAAGCTGTGGGTAATTTCTGGTTCTGACTTGAGTTGTCCCTGCTTTGACAGAACGAAGCAAACAGTGCCGCAGTGTTCATAGCGTACTGTGGTAGCCTAGCAATTTCTTTTCCTCTTTTGAGGTCTCTCTTAAGTGTCGCATCTTCTGCGTAAACCTTCCCAACCCCTCCAGGCCAACTAATCCTACTTCTACTTTGTTCCCTTTCCACGTTGCCTTTTGCTAGAGCGCACTGTCCTCTTGGACAATTCTTTGTGTCTGCTCTTCAGCTAGGAGAGCGATTTTCCATCCTCATTTGTGCCTCAGAATCAACCGGGAACCTTAACACAATACAGATGCCCACAGTACTGTTCCCAGAGTTTCAGTTTCACTGGGTCTGGGGTGAGACCTCGGCAAGGTCTGTTTGGTGACCAGAGAGAGCGCGTCAACTCCTCAAGGCCACGTGCAAGTTTTACTTACTGCTGTATTACTAGTGTCTGTCATTAGCGGGCGGGCACAGACTTTTGCTAAATGCCATCGAGAGAAAAAAGAAACGCTTGTTATGCTTTTGCTTAAGCACTGATTGTCTAATTCCTCCTCGTGAGCTAGATTCCTTCATCTGCCACTTTGGTGATGGAAAGATGGCTACCAGAGCATCCACAAGATGGGGGGAAAAGGAACACAAAAGGTCAGCTTGTGGAACACAGGGAAGAATGACAAGTCCTCTGGTGCCTACCAAGATTCTTTTTCTGTTTTGCTTCAATCCCATACCTCACTGTTGCTCTCAACCATAAGGAATGGCCACTCCTGTGAAATATTCTGCAGTTCAACAGGCCAGGGCCTGGGCTGAGCTGGCCCTCCAATTACTACCCAAAAGGAAGATAGATCAGAGCTTGAATTAGGGCAAGGTGAATGTGGTACTCACCTCAGGGGCCAAAAAAAAAAAAAATCAGTAATCAAGATAAATACTATTTTAATGCAATATTTTAAAAAAACTGAAATGAAAACCAAAAAATCTATGATAAAAAGAATCAACACTTTAACCATATCAGAACTTGAGACAAAAGAAAAAATCGGTAATACTGATTCTTCCTTTATTTAAAACTTGAAAAAGAATGTCTATATGTATATAACGGAGTCACTTTGCTGTACAGCAGAGATTGGCAAAACATTGTAAATCAACCAGACTTCCATTAAATAAAATAAAATAACATTTAAATAAAATCAAAACTTGAGTATTAAGTTCATCATTTTTGCATTAATTTTGATTAATAGGTTGTGTGCGTGCAAACTTTGACTATATGACCAAAAGTAAGGAGAAAAAATCCACTGTTGTGTTTTCATATCAGAGAGATCATTGAAAAGGGAACTACAACAGGACTGTCAGATATAGAAGTGGAACTAAAGATTGCTGAAACTATTGTATGTGAAACATTTTGGAATAAAATGAACTAGGGTGGCACAAGAGATTTACAGGCATTCCTGAAGTATTCCTACCAGTGAAGTTAAACTAGGATGAGGGCGTTTGGGAGGCGGTATTGGCCGTTTTTAGGAAAAATCCAAAACAGCTGAGTCAGCGCTAAAGGCCCAAAGCGCCATAGGAGGTAGACGTCATGGTGGGTAAGATCCAGCGACAGGAGACTGTGTTCCAGACACGGCGGGAAGAGGGGCTATGGCGATCTCGACCTCCAGTCAGGGCACTGTCCACTCTCCGCCAGACCTACGAGGCCAATGGACAGGATAGTTGTGACTCACTGGGGCCTCCCTCCTCTCCTACTTAGGAACCCAAGTCTGCACGCAGTAGAAAAATACATGGGAGCATGAGGACAGGGCTACCCAAAGCCTGGGGACTCAGCGTGGCGCCAGAGCTGGTGGGTTAGGGCTCCAGGTATGGAGAGAGCATGCAGAGCTCTGATGAAGAGTGCTGGCCTGGCAGAGCACCAGAGTACCAAGAGAACTGTCCTGCTCTCAGGGGAGTCAAGGAGAGCTTCCTGTAGAGAGGGAGTTGGCCTCTCCCTGCGTGAGGAATGCTCTTGGCTCCGAGCCCCACCTCCAAGTGGGGGCTGAACACCCAGCCTTCCCTCCCAGAGAACCTGCTGGAAACTCCCATTCAGTCCGAAACTAGGACTCCTGAGAAAGAAAGAGAATAAGAGCTGCGATAGAGGAGATCTTGCTTGGGGAGCGTGAGAAATTCGCTTCCTTAAATGCACTGCTTGTTACACTTAAATGCACTGCTCATGGTCTACAAAATACGGGTGATGCGCAGACATGGCTTGATGTGTGTAGACCGTTTTCTCTTGGGGATCAATGTGAAGCATCATTCAAGTTCCCCAAATAAATGATATGGTCCTGCCTGTCCTCCATTCCCACATATCACACCAGGATGAAAATGTGAGCAGTATTAGATGCCCTTGCAGGGGCTGCAGAGATTCCGCTGAGAGAAGTATGTAGCAGAAAAGGAAAAAACCAAACAGCTATTGGTGGTACATCGTCTGGTGGCAAACTTCCTTCCTAGTGGGATGAGGAAATTTTTTTTCTTGTATCCAGATACCTTGACAAGCTGTTCACGGCCTCGATAGTCAGGGCAAACCAGAGGGACCCACTTTGCTCTGCCTTCTGAAGTGGGAGATGCTGTGGGTTTCAGAAGTCGCTGTGATGGATGAGATGCCCTCGCTGGAGAATGGAGATGAAAGGAGATGTGATGGGGAGGTTGAAGCAGGGTGAGTGGCTGTGGGGCTTGGGGAGAGAAACCTACCAGGCAGAAACTCACTCTAGAATCGGGCTGTCCGATGCTCTATGCACAGTTACCTGCTGCAGGGGCTTTACTGTCACCTACAGCCCCACCCTCACTCGTCCCACCACCAACTTTGTCAGCAAAAGTCTCTCTAACCGCAAGTGGCTTTCACAAATGGTGCTGTGAAGGAAAAGCACAGCAAACCAGGAGGGTTAGTGTTCTGTATTTTGAGTTGAAATACAGTGGGGTGAAAGGGAAATGAAACGAATAGTCACAGAACGGGAGCTACAGGGGAAATTGAGAATGAAACTTAAATAAAACAAGGAAGCAAAAAAGAGAGGAGAAGAAACAAAAGCCCTTGAAATCCCTTGGCCCATGGGAGGTGGGAGATGGAGGGATCAGGAATGAAGTTCCTTCCTCCTGTGCGGGTGGAGCTCCAGCCACCTCATTTCACTATTGCAGTAAAAGGTGCCCCCGTAAGGCTGGCTGAGGTGAGGACTTCCAGGTGACTGACGTTGCAATGAGAGCTTAAATGCCATCACGTGTCACATAATGGCATAATAGTTTCTTTTCCCAGAATAATAATAATGCATTTGACAAAAAGCTTTTACATGAGTAAAGAGAACATAATTTCTGAATATTTCATGCAAAATGGCCATAGAATAAAATGATCATTAAATATGTAAATGCTATTAACACATGCTTATTACACTCATAACTCGTCTCTTATATAATCCGATCTCCGTGCCCTCATTTGTCACTTGGTCATGGGCTCCACAAATCAAAATGTGGTGCAGCGTCTCACAAAGAAGCAAGTTGATGAAATGCACAAAAAATATCTCTTTGTCCACTAACAGGAAGTTTCTACGTTTGGCTTTGTTGGTCTTGAGCAGAGGAGGAAAGACGGCGATCAGCCCCCTACAGAGGATTGATGTGATGCCAGGTGGTAAAGAGCCGTCTAGATGAAAGATAAGCCCAAGTATCCGATCTCAAGTAGAGACCGGTGGTCTCCACAGGCTCCTTTAATGTAGTACTAAGAAAAGATTAAGAAAAAATTTTAAATTACCCTTTGTTCATCATAAGTGAGCCGGTTTGCTCGTTTCTCGTGAGGGCTTCCAACGTGGTGTTTATTACTTTAAAAATAAAATAAAATGAACCTGGCAAGAGCAGTCTCCCTTATTCTAACCCTCATTACTGTGCATTTTTTTCCACTTTCATTAGAGGAACCAAGGCCTGCTGCTCAAAGCGCAGTCTGTGGACCCACAGCCGGGGCACCACACACAGTATATTCAAGATGCAGAATCTCAGGCCCCACCCAGAGCTACTGCATCAGAGTCTACATCTAAAATTTTTTTAAACTTTACATTGGAGTATAGTTGATTTACAATGTTGCGTTAGTTTCAGGTGTACAGCAAAGTGATTTAGATATACATATACATGTATCTATTCTTTTTCAGATTCTTTTCCCATAGAGGTTATTACAGAGTATTGAATAGAGTTCCCTGTGCTATACAGTTGGTCCTTGTTGATTATCTATTTTTTGTATAGTAGTGTGTATATGTTCATTTTAACAGCGTCCACAGGTGTGTTGTATGCACATCGGTGGTGGTTTTAACGACAGTGTCAATTTGGATAAGCTCGAAAGTCATTGCTCCTGGAGCGCCCCCAGTTAGAGTGGCCAGAGAGAAATTTGCAGGAACTGGACAAGATGGAAGTGGAGCAGTTTCCCTCGCTCTCTGAGAATCCTCGTAGCCGCCGCCAGACACACAAGTGCATGTTGCTGGGTCCAGGTTTTCCTCACTCTCCCCCATTCCACGCACAGCTCTCCTTTCTGACTGTCAGCCCTCCTAACCAAAGGAACTCCAAGCCCACATCCCGACACAGAGGCAACAGCCTCCCATAGATTCACCAGCATCCCTTCTCCTTCCCGCTGGCATCTGAGATATTCCTGAAAGCTCTGACTTGTCCACACAGACCAAATCTTCGGGAAGTTTCCTTAGTGACTTTCCTTTGATTCTTCAATTCCACTTACTGGACTTACTTCCCAGATCATTCTCATGATTATAATAGGTTCAATTCCTAGACTAGACCCCTTGCTCCATATTATTCAGGGTGGTCCTGCTTCCCTGGTGGCACTCTCATTAATGACACATTAAAGTTTGGGAAGCCCTGGTCTACGTTGCATATATGATTAACAAGGAACACTGCAAGTTATCCATTTTAAGCAAGCCCACTGGCCCTATTCCTTAGAGGGTTTATCTGAATGAATTATGTGCTTTTCACGCAGTGATGTAGGGAGCTTTTGGAGTCTCTGCTAACTGTGTGTGAGTGCCCTTTAGTTGCATTATTACAATTAGTTAAGTGGGGACAGTGCAGCCTGGGGAACCTACTGAAGTCCCTTCAGCTTGGTTGAATGTTTTAGCTCAAAAGAGGTGGAAGGTAGGAGTGAGAAGTTCCCACTTTGGACACCTCCTTATTTGATTCTTATGAGTTTTCCTGGTGCATTTCTGAGTGATCAACTGTGAGTTCTTTGAGTTCTGAATTGACTCCTTCTCTTTCATTTGCAAACAATAGAAACTGACTCAAAACCAGCCTAAGATGGTTAAAAATACTGTTTTTTCTCACTTGACTGATTCTTTTTTGTTTGTTTGTTTGTTTGTTTAGGGGAGGAATCAAGCTAGTTTCAGGTGTGAATTGATCCAGGGACTTAGTGATGTCATGAGGACTGAGTTTCTTTCCATCCTTCTGCTCTGTATCCTGTGTTGGCCTCATTTCTGGCAGGATTTCTTTCAGTGGCTGCTAGAGAGACTTCATAGCTCTAAGTCCAATGAAACAAACAAAGAGAACGCCTTCTTTCTGGTCACCTGGGCAAAGATTCTGAGATTAGCCTGATGGGACAAGATGGACTGGCTTGTGTCCCCTGCTTACGCATGACCCATCCACTTGGCCAGGAGAAGGGATGCTCTGATGGTCCAGGCCTAGGTCATAGGCATCGGGCCACCCTAGCAGCTGCAGCTGGAATATCGCCACCTGAAGTACCTTACAGTCTTGGGGATTGAGTACCAGTATGGCACAAGGCAGTTCTTTGCAGGGAGAATAGGGAATAGCTATAGGCAGGCACAAATAACCACCACTACTGTACGGAAACTAATAGATAGCTACTTCAGGTCTGTGCTGTAAAACACTTCGGATTTTTTTGTATTAGGTTTTCAGAAAGCAAATATAATAGGATATCATGGTTTCTAAATTTTTAATTCACTAAGTGTTCATTGTTGAAATTTTAGAAAGTGCAGGAAAGCATAAAATAGGGAGAAAAAAATCACAATAATCTCACCACCAAGAGAAAATCATTGTAATCAGGTAGGTGTGTAAACTTTTTTCCAAGTAACTTACTAAAGAGTATTTTCCATATCATTAAATGTACTTCTACACTGTGTTTTTCAATAGTTGCATAGTTTTCCATTGTATTTTTATATTATTCCACAAGTCTCATATTGTTAGACCTTTTTTATTGTTTCTAAATTATGAACACTGTGTTTAAAATACTTACTATAAATCTTTGTGACCATCTATAATGATTTCCACAGGATAAATGCCATGCAAAGAACTTGCTGGGTTAAAAGACATGAACGTTTTCCAAATTTCCACCATTTTGCCATCCACAAATGTGTATCAATTTATGTTTCTATCAGATATGCATTTTTCTGCTTCCTCCATGATGATTATTAAAAATATATTTTAAGCTTGCCAATTTGATAAGCAAAAACATGGTCATTGTTTCCTTGGTACCGTTCCATGAAGTTAACGCACATTTTTATGTGAATATTGGTGCTTTTATATCTTTTTTGCTAAACTACTTCTTTAGGTCGCTTGCCCATCCTAAAAATTGGAGTATTTATGTTCCTGATTGTTCTGTTGGACACTTTCTATCCTAGGGATATTACTTCTTTATAATATATGTTAGAAATATATTTCGCAGTTTAACACGTACTTTTTAATTATTTTTAATTGAAATTCAGATTTTTCTTTTTCTTTTTTAGACCAAACAATCTTTCTATTTATATAACTTGCCTTTAATACCATTCTTAAAAATGTCTCCTTCACTCCAATAAACAGAAAAAAACAGAAGGAAAAAAAAAAGGAAATTCCAAAGTCTCTTCCAGGTATTCTGTGCTTTTAAAGAGATATTTAGTTACCGACTGGTATGAATTATACCAGTTCTGCTGCTGTCTCTCCCAATCTCCTTACCCGCGAAGGGGTAAGTTGTTGACAACCATTTCTGATGTAAATAATGTTATTTTGCACTGCATTTCCCATATGAATTTGGGTTTCTTTTCATTTGGATCATTCGTTTCCAATGATATGTGTGTCTGTTCTAGTCCCAGAAACACAATGTTTAATAACCACTACTTGGTAGTGTATTGTATTTTCTGCAAGTGCAAGTCACCTCTTATTATTTTGATTATGTAAAATTTGACTATTTTATCATTTTTTGGGATACTTTGTGGGATAATTTCGTCCCACAAGTTCTTCTGAGATTTTTATTGAAATTGCTTTAAATTTATGAATTAACTTGGGGAAAAATATTTCTTCCCATCCAATAGAATGGCATGTCCCTTTTTTTTTTTTTTCTCCAAGAGCATCATCCCCCATTTTAAGCCCCACAAAACCAGGACACCCCTTGCTCTGACATTTGGAAATCTCATGCCTGGGGCTGTCAGTAGTGCAAAGGCTCATCTTTCTTCTTCCTGGATGACCCAATGATCCTTCTGGCATTGCCAAGGCCTTCCAGTGGAGACTGGGGGCTCCCTGGAAAAGTCTTCGCAGCCAAATGAGATCTGAACTTGGAACTCCAGCCCTGCCGTGAGAAAGAGAGAGAATTAATAGGCCCCTCCTATGGTCTTCGCCTTACAGGAAAGAAGACAATTTGCAGACACTCAGCCGGCAGCATTTTCCTCAAGGAAAACTGGCTAGAACTCACAGTGGCAGAACCGGTCATTTTCTTCCACCTCAGAGCAAATTCTTTTAGAGCAGCAGGAAGTGAAATGGTACTCACACTATCAATTACCCCAGCTGTTTACCTAACGGACTCAGCTGCAGAGACAGCCATTTTCAAGACCAAAGGAATATAATAAGCCCATAGTAACCCCGCAGTAACAGGCACCTCGGCAAACTCATGGTCTGAATTCAGGCGATTACAGTCTAGCTGCCAGGAAGATGCCATCCCATTATTGACTTATAATGCCATATTATTTATTGGGATAATTATGCTTTTCTACCCCTCAGGGGCCCAGAATCAGAGAGAGTAAGCAGTTTATTCTTATTCATTCAGCATGTGAACCAATTTCAATTTAGAATAGATCTCTCCAAGATCTAGTACACTATGAGGGGGCATCCTGCAGGCTTTCGTCCCTACCCCTAAAGATTACAGGGCCTTAGAAGGCATTGTGTGAATCAGTGGGAACTTGGTTCTCCTAAGTTCAGTGAAACAAATTTCTGTTTTGTCAGAGCAACTGTGCCGGAACGCTCACTCCCCACACCCGAATGTTAGCATCTTGTTCCTGCTCTCTGAGCTCCTTTATAATATTGTATGTATATAAATGAAAGTTAAAAGAGCACTGCAGGGCTTCCCTGGTGGCGCAGTGGTTAAGAGTCCGCCTGCCGATGCAGGGGACACGGGTTCCTGCCCCGGTCCGGGAAGATCCCACATGCCGCGGAGCGGCTGCCCCCGTGAGCCATGGCCGCTGAGCCTGCGCGTCCGGAGCCTGTGCTCCCCAACGCGAGAGGCCACAACAGTAAGAGGCCCGCGTACCGCAAAAAAAAGAGCATTGCATATATTCCACAGGACCCTGCCCAGGCATTATTATTGCAGCTGAGGAAAGAGAGGCTCAGAGTAGTTAAATGACTTCTTTGGTCTACACAAGTGAATAATTTTCTTTTCACTGAACATAATTCAATTATTTATTTATTTAATTTCCTACCAGGCTCCCATGTCCTTGAAATCAGACATCTTCTAGTTAGATCTCAAATGCCCCAGGCTCTGGTATAGTCCTGATATACAATGGGAGTTTAATAATTGTCTGCTGAATAGGGAGAAAATATTGGGCTAGAAGTCAGTAAAATGCTGGGATCCAGTCTCAGTTCTAATAAATATTAGCCTTGTGAACTTGGGTCAGTCACTTTTCTCTGACCTTCTCTTTCCTCATCTCTAAAGTGGAGGTAATGATACCAAATCCTACTAAACTTTTCTTCCTCTCCTACAGATTTGTTGTAAGAATTAAATGAAATTTAGTGTAGGAAAGGGTTTGAAATAAATTATGAAGTATAGATAAAATAAAAACCATCTTATTAAATACTTGTTAATGGGAACTGATTAGATAAGAAGAGACCTTGATGACTCATTGCTTTCTTCCCTCTTAGCATGCAGATCAGAGCTGTTTTCAGGACATCAGTGTTTACTGAGTCTATCCCAATGGATCTTTCTTTCTGACCATCTGATCTCTATGCTCTGGACCACTTTGAGTGATGCAGAAGGAAGATCTGTGAATACAAAGGCAAAATATTCAGGTTTGATCGTTGTTTTTCCAGCAATAAGCCATGTGATCAAGTTACTTAAACCCCGGGCTTCAGTTTTTATTTTCTTTCCTATAAAGTAGTGATGGTGATAGGGTTGCCGATGGTATATTTGGAGGGAGAGAGTGGGATGGGAGGAAGTTGACTCGATTAGCTCTAAATTATGCTGTAGCTTTATCATTCTGTGATTCTATGATATGTGTGCTATGAGGTTTCATTGTTACGATCAAACTAGAGTTTAGAGAAAGTGGTGCGAATAAGATGGGATGCGAGGGTTGGAGTCGTATGTATAAGCACACAGGGTCACTGATAAAGAATGAATCCAGAATATCAGCTCACCTTCTGCCCTACAAGAAGGCGTTTTACATATGGCAGTAGGATGTGAATCCTGACCCAGCTTTGGATCTACTTTCCCTGGGGTTAGACTCCGAATCTATCATTAAGTACCATCTAATTGGATGGCTTCCTCCCTAAGGATCCACTGGTGCTTGGGCGGCCAGGCCAGACTATCAGGACTTGAGATGTTGACTTCTTCAATGGGGGGGCGTGATACCCACGGGGATGTTGTCACAGGCATCTGATGGGACGTTCTGTGACCAGCACAAACTGTTAGCCCACTGCTGGTTTTGTCCTGCTCTGTCCATTACTGCAGCTCTTCCTCCTCCTGGAGGTGTCCCCAGCTCCGACCTTCTCCTCCATGTCTCTAATGAGCATTGTCCAGAAGTTGCAATTCTCCTGCCATATCTCTGAGAAATTCATCACCTTTTTCTGGCAGGCTTTGAACTTTGCTGCTTATTCAGAGGATGGGATCTAAAATAAAACTGGCTTGCTTAGCAGTGAGAATAATACAAATTTCATAAAAATCGAAGTCCCATTTTCTCTGTTGTATTTCACGTGAGTTGCATGTGATTCACACGAGTTGCCATATTTTACGCAAAGAAATTGATGCTTCGTGTGGGGAATAAAAAAACCATGCGTTCACAAAGTTTTCAATGTCAGCTTTTCCTGTATCAACCATGTTACTGCACCTCCTCAGGACTAGCGAGTTACAGATCCTGCTGAGGCCTGACTCGTATTCATGGAAAGAGAAAGCAAGCCTCTTAAGACATCCTTGAACTTTAGAGTGAAGAAAAATACCTTGGGGAGACATTTCAGCACCGGAGTACAGCTCAGAGGCACCAAATCTATGAGAAAGCTGATGATGAAAGACAAAAACATTTTCTAGTCACGGATTTTATAAGTTAAACCCTGGGGATTAGTCCTTGGTGCTGGAAGGCTGAGAGAAGCACATGGGCAAACAGAGCAATGAGCAACATTAATGACCTTTCCTATGAATAAAAGAGTTTTATTACTTTGTACCTTTGCTAAGGACAGGGGCCTAAGAAAAGGCAGGTAGGGCAGAGAAAGAGAGTTAGCTGTGACTTCCCTGGTGGAAAATATATTCCCAAAATAATTGCACTGGGTGCTGGCATGCCACTGGAAGGGACTATGTTTTAAAACTTGTGAAATACTGAGATCCAGACCCAACTGGGGTCTCAGTACTGCCCAGCAGTACTTCTATGTTTTTTTAGACTGCTGTCTTCCATCGTTCAGAGTGGTTATTTCAAGGTTTCTCTACTTATCTCCAAGCACCCCATGCCACCTCCTCCACAGATGCCCCAAAGATGACATTGGGTCCAAGTTCATAGTAAAAGGTAACAACCATCGTGTCAGAACTCCCTTGACTTCTTGCCTGTCACGTTCAGATTTACTGCCACTGGTACCCTATTAGCCAGCTAGGGCTGCTGTAACAAAATGCCACAAACTGAGTGGCTTCAGCGGCACAAACGTATTGCCTCGCAGTGCTGGAGGCCAGAAGTCCAAGATCAAGGCTTGCTTCCTTCTGAAGTTGCTAGTGAGGGACCTGCTCCAGGCTTCTCTCCTGACTCCTGGTGGTTTGCTGGGCATCTTCTTTTTTTTTTTTTGTGGTACGCGGGCCTCCCACTGTTGTGGCCTCTCCCGTTGCGGAGCACAGGCTCCGGACGCGCAGGCTCAGCGGGCATGGCTCACGGGCCCAGCCGCTCCGCAGCACGTGGGATCTTCCCGGACCGGGGCACGAACCCATGTCCCCTGCATCGGCAGGCGGACTCTCAACCACTGCGCCACCAGGGAAGCCCTGCTGGGAATCTTTGATGGCTTCTGCTGCATCGCCTTGATCTCTGCCTTCATATTCACATGGTGTACTCCTTGTACGTGCATGTCTGTGTCCAAATGCCCCTTTTTTATAAGGACGCCAGACGTATTGGATTGGGGCCCACCATACTCCAGTATGACCTCATCTTAACTAATTACATCTGCAATGACCTGTTTCTAAATTATGTCACATTCCGAGGTACTGGGGGGTGGGGTGTTAGGACTTCAATATATGAATTTTAGGGAGATGCAATTTAACTCATAACAGGTACCCTGCCTCATCGTTTCAGAAGTTCTGTTCCTATTCTGTGTGGCTACTCCTTCCACAGCTATTATGACGTCCAACCGTTCCTGTCTTTATGGAAACATGGCCCAAGGAGCTATCATTTTTATTTCCAATAACTACAATTGCTCCGTCTATACCAGCTCTTCCCAATCAACATACAAACAAGTTCACTGCTCTCCCAGTTCAAGAAACAAGTGCAACAGCACAAGCTCCCCATGGTCTTGCATCCCACGTCAGCTTTGATCCTGCATTCTTTTCCCTGCAGCCTCCTTCAGCTCTCTCCATTGCTAGCTCCCATTTATTCAGCTCACTCCACCCTGGCCGCCGTTCTCACCTCTTCACTGAAACTGTTCTTGCTAAGAACTGTGAATGACTTCCTTTTTCCTCCATACAATGGCCTCAACAGGCTTCATCTCACCTGACTCTTCATCATGACTTAATATCAGTGACCTACACTGACCCTAGAAGTGGTCACCTATTTCAGCCTCCACAGCTCCCCATTCTCCTGACACTGTGTTGTCTTGGTTTTCTTCCTACCTCATGGGCTGCTACATCACAGTCTTGCTTGCTGCCTCATCTTTCTTTGTCAATCCCTTAAAATGTCAGCATTTCTCAGAGTCCCATCCTCAATACTCTAGACTCAAACTCCTCCGAACTCCAGTGACCATGTGTATGCTGTGACTCTCAAATATAGTTCAAGCTTGGATGGCTCTCCTGAGCTCCAGACCTACATATCTAATATCTATGGTCATCTTCAGGTGGATATCCGCAGCCAGCTCAAACTCGGGTTGTTCCAAATTGAATTCATCACTGATTATTCAGATCTATTTTTCTATCTAAGCCCAATATCTCAATCCATGGTCCTGCAATTTTTCCCAGTGTCTAATCCAGAGGCCTTGGATTCTTCTTTACTTTCTTCTTTCCCACACACCACCTCCAACCACACCTATTCTTTAGATTCTCTTTTGTTACGTTTTGGATTCTCCAGTTCTGCTTCTGGCAGTAACTTATTTCAGGCTGAAAGTTAATGATTGAGATAACTGGAATACCATCCTGTGACTTCCTCAACCAATCAGAGGAGGGTTACACACCCTGAAGCCCTCTTCCCAAATTTTGCCTATGCAAACTTCTTCCCTGAAACCCATTGGAGTGTTCGAGTCCTTTGAGCGTGAGCCACCCATTCTCCTTGCTTAGCCCTTGCAATAAACCATTCTCTGCTGTAAACTCTGACATTTCAGCTTGGCCTCACCATGCATCAGGCACACGAGCTTGGGCTTGATGAAAAAACTACATTTAAAAGCTGTGCATTTTGTTGTGTACCTTTTGTATACCTCTATAATTTTAAAATATTTTTAAAGAAATGCCCCCTCCCCTCATCAATGAGGATGTGAAGTCATAAGATCATGAACTTGAAGCCACGGCATAAGAGGAACATGACGGGTGTGAATCAGGTTCATAGAAATCAGATAGATGATTATCCTGTCTAGATATGTGAACATCTTCCCTCTGGTACATATAAGAAAATGCACACAAGTTGTGAAGATTACTAATTATTGCCCAACGGGAAACACTGACATTTTTAAAGTTTCTAGGGGTTCTTACGTATAGGTTCTACACTTTGTATCCAAGAAAGAAGGGCTTGGGGCTGGGCAGATACTTGCCCAGCTGAGGATTTGATGAAAAATTAAGTGTCAAGCACTTCTTAGATGAGATATATATTCTGCAGCCATTTACTCTACAAGTATTGGCTGAATGACTACCGTCCTCTCGTAGGAGAAAGGGTAAGGTGTCCCTGAAGTAAAAGGAGACAGGTCGGATTTTTGAAACATGATGGTTACATGAGTCTAATATTAACCTTACATGTGTCCATGTGCCTTAAGTGCAAACAAGAGCACTGGCCACCAATTTTCAATAGTTCTCTGGAGGTTAATGCACTGGCTTTCAGCAAGATCGGACACAGCACAGAACAAGGTGTTGTGTTATTAAATACTTGATAATCACAAATAGGTTTATGGTAGAGAAGATCTGATTTGGAAACTACATAGAATGGAATGATCTGTAACTCGCATTGAAAACAGATATTAAGAAAACACTGCATTTGCCTATAGGCTTTGTCCTGAAGGTCAAATATATCGAATCCTTATTATCCCAGCTCTACCTCTGAGGCCCTGGGCCTTCTATAGTCAGTGAGTCTCCTATGTTCTCTAGTTAATGGGCATCAAACACAGGCAGAGGTAAGATGGAGAAATGAGCTGAGATGCAGAGCAGAGGGAATTCTCTGGGCTTCCCTGCTGAGGGGAGATAGTCAGTCTTTTGGGGGTGGGGTGGGGGAGACATGGCAACCAGCCTGCAGAGTTCTGTGGTTCCAATGCAAAAGCATTCTCTGAAGCTCCTCCCCTGTTTACAGCTATACTCTTGCAGATGCCCAACAGTATTCTCAAAATCCAATGTTCTCCAGCACTCACAGAAGACAAGCCCCAAACAGCTGCCGCCTTTCCCAGTATTAGAATGATCACCAATACGCCAGAGATAAGGAACACAATATAATACAAACACTATTTACATAAACTCTTGTGAATCAACTATATAACACAAGTAGTTCAGAGAAGCTGGACAAAGAATGCAGACAGATAATTGGCAAAAGAAGAAATGCTAGTCTCTAATTTACATGAACTAGATCCAAGGGTCACTAGTGAGCAATTTAAAGCAAAATGAGCTAGGGCTTTTCAGGTCTCAGTCTGGTGATGATTTGGAAAACAGTCGTGGGAGTACCGCAAGACAAGCCTCGCAGGACATTTCGTCCTGTCCAAAACATCCATAAGACCTTTGGTTCATGCCAAAATATCCTTGATATTTGTTCCTATCCAAAATATCCCTGAGCATATGTAGTCCATGCCAAGTCGTAGAAACAGACAGTGGTGGTGATTGTACATTTTGAATATAATTAATGGCACACTCAAAATGGTTAAAATGGCAAATTTTGTGTTATGTATATTTTAAGACAATACAAATTTTTTTTAAGTCTGTAGACAAAATATGTAAAAAAGGGTGTTGTGTCACAGAGTTAATATCAATATTGTGTTATTGTTTTCCTGGTTTTTGTGATGTTTGAGGTAAATTTTAGCTTTTAGTTTGTTGTGATTTCTCAATTTGAATAAATTTTAATATTGTTAAAAAAAAAACCTAGATAGAGCCAACGAGTAGCTGATATAGTTGTGGCCCATATGATATACTTGAGGAATAGCTAACTGTTCGACCTCCCTCTGTCTTGTTTAATCCTGCAGCATCCTTGGGCCGTGGGTACCAGTATCCTTTTTCAGTGATTAGGAAAGTGAGCTCAGGAGATGAAGGGACTTGCATCCAGTTCCCTCTGATTCAGAAGCTTGTGCCAATAATCACTGCATGACACTGCCTCTCATTTGAAAACTAGTTTAGGGTATAATATGGTTGAAGAAAATAAGCTCTGTGCACATTCTATAGTTTTATTTTAAGCAAATATATGCAAATAACTGAACATTTTAGACTGAAAACAATGAGCTTTCCCTCTGAAAGAAAAAGCTGCTGTCCTGTCCTGGCTTAGTCACTGACAAGTCGGGGAGCGCAGGCAAAGCCATTTAGCCACTTTGGGCCTCAGTGACGGCATCTGTAAAAGCCAAGTCGATAATATTTATTGAGTGGCCACAAGGCTCAAGACCCCGAGTGAAGGTCTGAAGGATGCAGAGGCAGCGTCAGCAGCTCTGCTCCCGGCGAACTCAGGATCTAGTTGAAAAGACAGGATCTAGTTGAGCAGAACAGAAACACCCATGAAAGCTGCCGGGAGCCGGAGGACAGACCATCAATTCTGTCCGCGAGGCAACGCTTGATGAAGTGTGAGAAGGCAATTGATAGGATGTAACTGAGTCACCAGCCTTTGTTTCTTGGGGGCTCGGGGTGAGGGTTCCCAGAAGCAGTCAGTGAAATGGGTTTTTCTGGTTAGCTGTTTGGGTGAACCCTTGCTTTGCTCTCTTTAGTTCTCATTATCTGCGTTGAACGATCTCAAGTGCCTGGAGGTGATTTACAAGGGATGGGCGAGGGGAAGGTCTATTCTCCATTCTTATGCACAGTCCAGGGTGGCATACACTCGTGCGCGTGCACACGCACATACACACACACTCCAGAAAAGGTGAAGTGCTTTGCTTTCATTTCTCAGTAGAGGAATGGCACTGTACAGAGCATGAGAAAAGTAGGAGGCTAGCAGGGAGACCCTCATGCACACTCAGGTCCGTGCGTGTCCTAACCCAGAGCCTCCCTGCCCCCCACTACCCCGCTGCTTGCACCGACAGACCAGTATGTGGACTTTCTCTCACTTACAGGCTCCAGGGAGTAACTATCAGACTCTCTCTCTCTCCTCCCCTCTCTCCCTTTCTCCCTCCCTCTTTCCCCTTCATGGCCCCACCCCTAAAACTTGCTTGCTTCCTCCTTTAAATCCCCTCATCCCTTGCAGTCTTGACCTCCAGCATTCTCGGGCTGGCCCTCCCTCACTGTTTCTCCTTGGTCTCAGAAAGCTTAGAGTGAGCTGTGAGTCACTCTTTTCCCTTTGCCCTTCGTTTCTGCTGTTGGTTTGGTGGAGGTAGTTGCGGGGGAACTTCGGGTCCTAAGAATGCACGAAGTTACAAGGTCATTTATAAAGAAAGGGATTCTGAATGGTACCCTTTTTGCCTTTCCCTAACCTTTAATTACACCTCACGTTACGTTATCTTTATTTGTCTGTTATTAATTCTTGACTTTTTTCCAAACTTGACAGCTCAAAGGACCACAGATAAAAGACTGTCCCAGCTCAGATACAAAGGAGAGAAAGGTTTTTTGGCAGAGAGAATAGACATGGCAAAGACGAAGAGATGGGAATATACACAGTACATTAAAGGTATGGAAACAGTCTAGTCTCTGCAGTGAGTGGGGCCCTGGCGGATGGTGGTAGGAAATGAGTTCTCAGAAATACAGTAGGGACACCCCGCGAGAGATCGAGTATTTCAAGTCGACATGGTGGCTTTCACTCTGTAGCAAATGGGAGGTGACAAAGAAAAGTTTCTGGACAACTGATGATATGACTGTGTCTTTGTTTTGCTTAATTCTGATGGTTTTGTAGAATGAATTAAAGGGGAGAGAATCTAGGAAAATAGTGTTTTCAGTAATTCAGCAAATATTTATAAATTGCCTACAGTCTGCCAGGTACTGTGCTAAGTGCTGAAATAGATGGTGAACAAAATGGACAAAAATTCCTGTCCTCACAGAGTTGAAGTGTTATGGGTTAGAATACTGTGGGGCTGTTGTGGCCTAAATGTGCCCGGAGTTTGGGAGACAGGAGAGAACTACAGAGCTGAGAGACATCAGAATACAGGTGATAATGAAAACCATTAGTAGAGTCATCCAGAAAGAATATGTAGGGTGAGAAGAAGAGAAAATGAAGCTCAGAACTTTGGAGGAAATATACCTTTAGCATCAAAAAACAAGAAATGAATGAAGGACCGAGAAAGAGTCATCAAAGAAGTAACAGGAGAAGCAGGAGAGGTGGATGCTTTGGAACTCAGAGGAGGCAAGTGTTTCAGGAAGGGATGAGTAGACGTAAGTATAGGAGGGAGCTCAAGGCGGCTCAAGAGAAGGTCGAGCCAGGATAGAAGCCCTGAGCACGCAGCTTCATTAGGGGAGAAAAGGGCAGTGGCGATGCCTGATTGCATGAAAGGAGCAAAATAAGTGGAAGGCGAGGAAGTACTATAGGGCATTCACGAGCTCTGTACTTCTTAACTTGAGTTTAGGTGTATTAGAAAGAGTAGTTTTTAGGTGTTCTGTGACTGACTCTGTGACACTTACTTGACAAAGTTCCTTTTCTATAATTTGCCCCATGAACCCCAAGAGACTAAATGTAGGGGATGCAGAAGAATCGAACCTCTTCCCAAGGCCAGCAGGGAATGTTCGAGAGACGTCTTGCTCTCACTCCTCACTGAGTTGAGCCTGAATCCCTTCCCCACTGTCAATAGAAAGGATTTGAGAACTGCGGTCCCAGCATCTTAGGACATGGCATGGATGTGTTTCCTCTTTCATAGCGCTACAAGGACGTGGCTTCAGATCAAAGACAACATTCCAATAAAGGCTCCTTTGTGGTCAAGACGTCTAGAGGCTTTTTGACTTCAGAGCTCTTGAACATCCTACAGAAAACAGGGGCCCTTGGACATTTCAGCATCAGTATTTCTGAGGCATCAGAAATCAGTAAATAATTTTCTTTGGATCATGATAAACTGAGTGAACCTCAGCTGAGAGTTCTTACTTGGACCAGATTTAAGGGATCAATAACTCAGCCTTCCTCCCGTCCACAGGCTGACACAGCTTGATGCTGTCATAGGAACACCCAGCACCCCTTTTTGTTTATTGGCTTCAAATTGCCTCTTCTTTCCTCCCATGGCAGTTTTCAGTGAGGTTTGTGGCCAGCTCACACTAAGTTATTTGTTCAAGTCTGTCCCCTTCAGTTTTCCACAGAGGCTGCAAAATTAAATGGTTCTGAAGAACCCAGGGGCAGGACAGGAATAAAGATGCAGACGTAGAGAATGGACTTGAGGACACGGGGAGGGGGCAGGGTAAGCTGGGACGACGTGAGAGAGTGGCATGGACATAAACACACTACCAAATGTAAAATAGATAGCTAGTGGGCAGCAGCCGGGTAGCACAGGGAGATCAGGTCGGTGCTTTGTGACCACCTAGAGGGGTGGGATAGGGAGGGTGGGAGAGAGATGCAAGAGGGAGGGCATATGGGGATATATGTATACATATAGCTGATTCACTCTGTTTTACAGCAGAAACTAACACAACATTGTAAAGCAATTAGACTCCAATAAAGATGGTAAAAAAAAAATGTCAGTACCCATAACCGCCTGACCTTTTCAAGTGGAAAAGTTCAGAGACTGGCTGATTGGGACTCAGAGGTAATTCTGCCAGGAGCAACTCTGGCCTCAAACAGTCAAGGTAAATATTTCAATAGCTAAATCATCAGTCAGAGAGCTTGGGCCAAAAAACTACAAATGAGGAGCAAGACACAGGATGTCACAGGTAGAGTAAATTTAACAGGAAAGTTACAGAAATGACATTTCTTAAGAATACAACTTTGGGGGCTTCCCTGGTGGCGCAGTGGTTGAGAGTCCGCCTGCCGATGCAGGGGACACGGGTTCGTGCCCCCCGGTCCGGGAAGATCCCACCTGCCGCGGAGCGGCTGGGCCCGTGAGCCGTGGCCGCTGAGCCTGCGCGTCCAGAGCCTGTGCTCCGCAACGGGAGAGGCCACAACAGTGAGAGGCCCACGTACCGCAAAAAAAAAAAAAGAATACAACTTTGTCAGAAGAGGAGCTTTGAAGTAGAATAATCTAAGACCCAATAAATGACTGTTTTCAAGGGAACGCAGGAGGATGAATGCAAGAATGTGTGAGGGCCTCCATTCATCCTGGACTTTGCACTGTAAGTGCTACATCATCACAAGGGTCAAATTTATTATTTAAAAATTACTCAAAAATTTTTTTCCATCTTATTGGATTGTTTGGTAGCACCAGTAGAAAACAGGCCAAGAAATGCTTTAGTGGATGAGAAAGGAAAAATAAAGTCATAATCACGTGGCTTGCAAAGCCCTCAAAATTCTAGTATCCAAGAGAAATAAACAAACTGGAACCGACTGTAGCTGAAATCTCCATCGTGAAAGTTCTATAAATATAGAAGGGTATGAGAATAGAGAGTGAAAATATTCCCATACATCCATGGCCAACTGATCTCAACAAGGGTGCCAAGACCATTCAATAAAGAAAAAAAGGGTCTCTTCAAGAAATGGTGCTGGGACAGCTGAACACCCACATGGAAAAGAACGAAGTTGAACACTCACCTCACATCATATACAAAAGTTAACTTCAAATGGATCGATGACCTAAATAGAAGAGCTAAAACACTTTAAAAAAAAAACATAGGGGTAAATCTTCATAACCTTGGATTTGGCAATGGAGTCTTAGATATGATACTAAAAGCACAGGAAAAAAAAAGAAAGAAAAAAATAGGTAGATTGGACTTCACCAAAATGGAAAATGTTCACAACAAAGGACATTATCAAGAAAGTGAAAAGATAACTTACACATGGGAGAAAATATTTGCAAATCATATATTTGATAAGGGTCTAGTTATGCAGAATATATAAAGAAACTTTACAGCTCAAGAGTAAGAAGATAAACAACACAATTTTGTAAACGGCCGAAGGACTCGAATAGATATTTCTCAAAAGAAGCGATCCAAACGGCCAGTAAGCATGTGAAAAACTGCTCAACAACATTAGTCATTAGGTAAATTCAAGTCAAAACCACAGCGAGAGACCACTTTTCATTCACTAGGATGGCTATAATCAGAAACAAGAAAATAACGACTGTTGTTGAAGATGTGGAGACAGAGAAACCCTTGTACCTTTGCTGCTGGAAATGTAAAGTGGCACAGCTGCTGTGGAAAGCAATTTGGTGCCTCCTCAAAAAATTAAGCATAGGGGCTTCCCTGCTGGCGCAGTGGTTAAGAATCCGCCTGCCAATGCAGGGGACACGGGTTCGATCCCTGGTCTGGGAAGATCTCACATGCCGCGGAGCAACTAAGCCCATGCGCCACAACTACTGAGCATGTGCTCTAGAGCCCACGAGCCACAACTACTGAGCCTGTGTGCCACAACTACTGAAGCCCGTGTGCCTAGAGCCCGTGTTCTGCAACAAGAGAAGCCACAGCAATGAGAAGCCCGCGCGCGGCAACGAAGACCCAATGCAGCCAAAAATTAATTAATTCATTAATTAAATTTAAAAAGTTAAGCATAGAATTATCATATGACCCAGCAATTTTACTCCTAGGTATTGATATATACCCCAAAGAATTAAAAACAGATACTCACAAATACAGGTACATGCACATTCACAGCAGCACTATTGACAGAAACCAAAAGTAGCCCAAAATTTGGGAAACAACCCAAATGTCCATCAACGGATAAGTGGATAAACAAACTGCGATGTATACATATAATGGAGTATTATTCAGCCATAAAAAGGAATGAAGTATGAACACAGGCTACAACATGGATGAACCTTGAAAACATTATGCTAAGTGAAAGAAGTCGGGCACAAAAAGTTACATATTGTATGATTCCGATTATATAAACTATTCAGAATAGGTGAATCTATAGATGCAGAAACTACTTCAGTAGTTGCCTGGGGCTTGGAGGAGGGGAGATTGGGGAGTAACTGTTGACTGAGTACGAGGTTTCCTTTTGAGTGATGACAATATTTTGGAACTAGATAGAGGTCGTGGTTGCACCATGTTGTGAATGTATTAAATGCCACTGAGCTGTTCACTTTAAATTGTTCATTTTATTTTGTGTGAAGTTCACCTCGAAAAAAATTTTTTAATAGAGAGGTATGGTTCATAAAATTGAAGTCATGAATTCTATACAGAACGACTTGGACTTTCTCTTTCAGGAAGCATTCAAGCCTTGTAATGTAAAGAAACATGGTCTCATAAAGCTTGGCCCAGGGAAATATGTGAAGTAGCTTTTGAGACTTTTTCCTCTCCATTCCGTCCCACAGAGGCTCTGGGTGGTTTCCAGGACAGTCTTCCCCTCAGTTTCGTCCCCTCAGGAAATCTCACGCGTCTTCCGTGCTTTTAACTTGGGATTCCACGGAGGGACAGCGGATAGTAAAGGGCTCATGAAGTACAGCAGTAAATGCATTCCCACTATAGCCATGTGCTTCTTCAAGGAGTTTATTCAGACCCATTCTTCAAGGCTCAGTTACCCTTCTGGGAAGCCTGTCCAGTGTCCTTGGGCAGAATTCCTCCTTCTCTGAACTAGCTCAGCTTGTTCATGCCATTAGCCTCACTGCTCTAGGCCACCTGTCAAAGCTCAGTGTCTAGCCGAGTGCCTGATATACAAGTCATACCAATGCAATGTGCTTAGATGGAACTATCCCTGTCGGATAATAACATGTCTCAAACTCAGTACAAATGCACTTGTTCCGTAGTAATATATGCATCAGTGCGAGTGTGTGCATATGTGTGTGTGCATGTGTGTTTGTGTAGGTGGTGAGCTGGGCAGAATATATTGGGTTGGCCAAAAAGTTCATTCGGGTTCTCTGTAGCATCCTGTGGGAAAACCCTGGGAAAACCCGAACAAACTTTTTGGCCACCCCAATATTTGCTTGTGGAAACCTCTTCAAGAACATGGGTCATCTCACCAGAGGACCTCCTGTCAATGCCTGTGGGCATATCAGTCTTGCTGCCACAGAATTTCTGTCCTTCAAAGAGTAAATGTATCATTCAGAAACCAATGAATTTAACCTAATTCTGCCTTCGAAATCAATGGGGAGCTGCTTCACCTGAGGCTGGCTCTCTGCGATGGAGATGGGGAGGGACTGGAGAAAGGTGCTTGACACATATCCAGTCACTGGTTTCTGGGGGACTGTGGTGACCAGGAGGCAAAGAAAACCACCTACCGCTACCGGAGAGGCTTGGGAGCCATCAGTCTCTGGCAGCATCCTTCCGAGAGGGGGAACAGAGAGAGGGAGTCGGGAAATGCAAGAGAGGAAATGCAATCACTAAAGCAGAAATATCTTTTCCTGCCCAGATCCAGAGTCAACCCAGTTACTTCAATTTTTTCATCGTATCAACTCTCTCTGAAAAATGTCTGTTCTGAAGGTGAATTCAGAACCTTGTGTGGAAGGTAGCTTGGTGGTGATGGGACTGGAAGAGTCTGGGGAGTGAGCTGGGCCATTAGAGCGTGCGTTCCCAGCACCCAGACGCCATGCTCCACAGGGCAGAGCAAGGGCTGATTTATTTAACCTAAAATTCCAGATGTGATACATTCCTATTTCACCGAACACTACTGCTGCTGCTACTGCCCACAGCACACTTTGCTTCTAACAGCTTCCAAGGACCTTGTAGTTTATCTCTTCCACTAAACCCTCAGGGGAGGAGTCATCTATCTTGTGTGTGTGTTTTGCTAATACGTTTGCAATTGTTTTCACTCAATTCTTGTGATGGGTCTTACCAGCTCAGACCACTGGAAATCATTTCTTTTTTTTTTTTCTAACATCTTTATTGGAGTATAATTGCTTTACAATGGTGTGTTAGTTTCTGCTGTATAACAAAGTGAATCAGCTATACATATACATATGTTCCCATATCTCCTCCCTCTTGAGTCTCCCTCCCACCCTCCCTATCCCACCCCACTGTAGCTTCCTCTTACCTCATCTAGGTGACTCTTCTGAGGAAAGCTGCGATGAAAAAACTTGACTCAAGTTTGTGATTTTCATAAGAAGAGATGAGAAGAAGTTGGCGTCTGGGGCATGGGCCACACAGGGTGGTGGGAGCTGCCGGAAAGTGGGTACATTGTTGCTACACAATTTTAAAACTATAGTAAAATCAACACAAAGTCAATTTATTACCACCACGTAGCTGCGATTCTCAATCATGTCAGTGTTATAATACTCCTTCCTGCCAGGGCAAACCAAACAATTGGCTTTGGTGTATGACCACGTTTAGCGTGTTCCTGAACTCCTCACTGTAAAATATTTTTGAATGTAGAAACATAGAGTATTAAGACCAAAAGGTAGCTTAGGTATTCTTTCATTCTTCTTTCATTACCTTCTTTCATTATTATGTCCACAGGTAGAGATCATGTTTACTAAGACCTGCCCCTGCCCTTGAGAAGCTTGTACATCAAAGAAAGAGCAGCTAATGACTTTCTCAAGGTCACCTGAATGCTGAAAGGCTGAGTCAAAGCAGGATCATGATATTTTCAAATGACCTTCCTTCCTTGAGGCGTTTAGAGAAAGTAGAACCACAGCAATGGCAGGGCCTTGAAACACCTCCCAACTTGGACCCAACAAAAAAAGTTTAAAACTCTTGATATTCTTAATGAAAAATGTGTTCTGTGTTTTGCTTTTCCCCTTAGTATACAGATATTTCCCAGAACCTGGCAACGGCTCCTCCGGACACTTAGTATAGGGAGATTTCTCCAGCAGCACAATTGCATTTTGACGTTTCTGCCTCAAAGTTAGTACGAACAGTTGTCTCCCCAGGTGCCTGAGCTGAGGCAAGTCCCATCACAACACCGCCTCCAATGACTTTTAATTAAACCGAACTCAGTCGCTGGTGACTTATGCTTTTTGTGCTTCTGTTTTCTACAAGCGAGGTTCTATTTGTAAACCAGTTAGTCGTATGGGCCACTGGATGTGGAACCTGATTACAGCTGTGCATTACGGCAGGTTAATTCATTGCCTGTGAAGTGCGGGCTGCACTTGCCTCTCCGGGTTTGTCTCTTGGTTCCATCTTGGGATGCATTTCCTCCAAAAGCCCCAAACCACACACCACTCTGAGGCCATTTCTCTTCGCTTAATGGTCAAAGTGTGTGTTGTGATCCAGGTAGGTGACGACAGCTCCCACACGCCAGCCAGCAGCCATCAGTGACTCGAGATGGGCTTTGGGAAGGTCCCTGGTCAGCACGCCGGGCTCTGATAACCGTACAGCCTGCTGGTGCTAACAGTCTTCAAGGTTAAGGCCCATTCCTCCTCCCATTTTGGATGGAAGCCAGGATTTAAATGAAAGAAAGAAAGAATAGGAAAAAGAAATCCAATAGAAATTCAACCGCGGGAGTCAAGGGCAAGTGAAACTGATTTTAAAGAGCTGGCTTCCAGCCACAGAAACAGAGTTGAGGCGGAAACTGTGCTCTTGGTCAAATCGCGGCCACTGCTGAGGAGAAGTCTGTAATGAGAACGTGGACAAAAATGCTTCATTTTTAGCTTGCCAGTGTCCTGAAGACTAAGGCAGTGACGCATCCTTTGAAATTAAACATTGCTCCCAGAGTAGTTCTGTCTGCCTGAAATGTAAGAAAGAGGCACTAAAATCAGGGCAAAGTGGGAGGGTGGTGGGAAGAAAAGCACAGCTTGAATTTTATAACTCCACATTACTCTTTAGTATTTGATTTCTCTAAAGTCATATACTTTGCACTGTGTAAATAGGATATCCAAATTTAGACATTATAACCCCACTTACGTAACTGACTGCAAACAATGTAAGATTTATTGAGAGGTGACATTGCCTTGTGATTAAGGGGGTTGGTGCTAAAGCCAGAATGCCTGAGTTTGAGTGTTGGCTTTACCACTTCCTAGCTATGTGATTTCAGGCAAATTGCTTGACCTCTCTGAGCCCCAATTTGTTCATCTGTAAAATGGGAATCATACTAATAGTACTTATGTCATAGTGCATAAAATGACTGACATATGTAAGTGGCCTAAGGCAATATTTGAACATAGTAAGTCCTATATAAAGTGTTTTCTTTTTGGTATTAAGTGTTAATAACATTTTCTGCCACCTCTTTTAGTTACCTATTTAATTTTCCTCAAAAATCATCAACACAAAATATCCATGTGGGAAAAAAATGAATTTTGAGCCATATTAATATTATATACAAAAATTAATTCCAGGGCTTCCCTGGTGGCGCAGTGGTTGAGGGTCCGCCTGCCGATGCAGGGGACACGGGTTCGTGCCCTGGTCTGGGAGGATCCCGCATGCCGCGGAGAGGCTGGGCCCGTGAGCCGTGGCCACTGGGCCTGTGTGTCCGGAGCCTGTGCTCTGCAACGGGAGAGGCCACAACAGTGAGAGGCCCGTGTACCGCAAAAAAAAAAAAAAAAAAATTAATTCCAGGTAAATTGTAACTATAAATGCTAAAGTTTCCACATAAATCTCTTGTAAAGGAAGTTGAAAAATAAGATCTTCAGGACTGTGGTAAGGGAAAAACAATTTTA
The DNA here is from genome assembly GCF_039906515.1 of Pseudorca crassidens. NCBI lineage: Eukaryota > Metazoa > Chordata > Mammalia > Artiodactyla > Delphinidae > Pseudorca > Pseudorca crassidens. The sequence goes on from NC_090313.1 coordinate 14,029,894, forward strand.
AGCAGGACATAAAAACACTAGCTATAAGAAAAAAAAAAAAACACCAGAAAATTAGACTACTTTAAAATGAAGAACTTCTGTTGGTCAAAAAATATATTGAAAGAGGAAAATACAAGCTGCAGAGTGAGAAAAGAAAGATGCAAAGACAGTTACACAGAGTCATATCCAGAATATACAAAGAACTACAATTCAACAAGAAAATATCAGACAATGCAATAGAAAATTGGACAAAAGACTTGCAGAGACACCTTACAGAACATAATATCCAAATGCCCCAGATAAAAAGATGTTCAATGTCACCAGACAAATTTAAATGTTAACCACATTAGGAAATTCCTTAGAACATTCTACAAACATGCTAACGTTATTTTCAAATAAAGTTTTATTCTTCTTTTCAAAAAAAAAAAAAAAACGCAAAACGCTGAGTGCTGGTGAGGGTGTAGAGCAATTGGGACTCTTACACACTACTGGTAGGAGTGTACACGGGAACAACCATTGTGGGAAACTGTTCAGCAGTATCTGCTAAAACTGACCCTCTGTATATCCTACGACACAGAAATTTCACTTTTAGATTTTTAGTCACAGGTATATGCCCCAAAATGTATGTATAAAAATGTTTATATCATTATTATTATTAATAGCCTCAAACTAGAAATAACTCAAATTCCAACAGTAGAAAGAATGAATAAATTATGACATAGTCCTAAAATGAAATACTACAAAATAGCAACAAAAATGAACAAACTATTGTATGCAAAAATGGGGAGAAATCTCAAAAAACCAAACTTGAATGAAATAAGCCAGACATACAAAATAGCGCTTGTTGTATGGTTCCATTTATATAAAGTGTAAAAAACCCCTAAGTTATGATGCTGAAAGTTAGGATGGTGGATATCTCTAGGGAGAGGGGTTCGTTATCAGAGGAGACAAAGAGTGGGGCAGCACTGAGAGGCTAGTAGTGTTTTATATTTATTCAGTGATGGTTTCAATGACGTGTTCTTGAGAAAATTCATTGAAGTACACACTTACATTTCGTGTATTTCTTTTACATATGTTATACTTCATTAAAGAAATTTTACTTGAAATTATTAAGGCTATGGAATTCTAACAAGTAAATGTGCTAAACAACAAATTTAACCCTTCAGGTCTTAACACTTGGTTATAATCTATTTACCTCTAAATTGAGCTGAGCATGTGTAAGTATGTGTGTGTGCATTGCTAGAATGTAAATTCCATGAAGACAGAGGTTTTTGACTGATGATTTGCTTCTCCTGTCTCTGGCTGCTTCAATAGTGTCCGATACGTAGTAGGCACTCAATAAATATTTGGTGAATGCATGAATGAAAAAAATACCTTGCATTTGATAAATTAAAGGAAAGTTCATTTAATACTGTATTTGTGGGCCTGGAAAATAGAATGGGTTACTTCCCAGGAGGTATAAGTATTATGATTGATCTACTTTTATGTTTCCTCCAGCCATTTTTTCTCAAGCAGCATTCATAATTGGAGAGAGTGATATATGAGGAACAGTCAAGAGTGGGAACCAGTGTGCAAGGCCATGAAACATGAAGGAAATTAATTTCTGAGCCCACCAAGATATCTCAGTATCTATCATTTAACAGAATACATACATTCCAGTAAAGACAACTCTAAAGCAATTTCTTTGGTAAAAGGAAATCTATTTTCCTATCGGAACTCTCAGAAGAAGTTGAACAGGTGTTTTTACAGAAAAAAATCCTACAAGAAATGAGAGTTAAGAAAAGTCTTCTAGTGGGAAAAGGTACAAGATAGCGGGCAGTCAGCTTCAAGACGTACTAGAGTAGACATTGCGGCTGCTGTCAGTCTCACCTTGTTTATTATTTGTTTGCATAGGTTTCCCAGACTCAGCATTCTCTATACCCAATCAGGGAACACATTTCTGCGAAATTCTGGCTTCTCGATCTTCTCTTTGGGTTTGGGTATTTTCCATATATAATGAAGCTGGGCTGTAATAGCATGCTTCCCCTGTATCAATAATGATGTCACATTTTAGCTTTAAAATCCCTCGAGTTTGAAGTTAAGGGTTGTGTGAAAGAAATTTCTAATTTGGTAAATTCAAAATCAGGTAAATCAACCTCAATTTTCCTACTGGCTCAACTTGTACAATTTGTGCACATAGATTCTAAAGCAATTGAGTCCAAGCGCCTGAGGGAGCCACGTGGTCCACAATGGTCTTAGCCTCTTAGGAGAGCGGGGGAGTCAAGCCAGAGTCTGAACCCATGTCTGCGGCTCTTGGTTAGGGAGTGACCATGAGCCTCAGTTTCCTCATTTGTAAAAAAGAGATTAAATTTCCTAGCTTGATGCTTTAGTGAGTTAGTGTATGTGCCCCACAGATTAGAAGCTCAGTGAGTGGTACCAGCTTCTTCATCATCATCATCACCATTTGCATCCAAACAGCCAGAAAGTAGCCAAGTCCTGTGAACCCAATGAACCAGCAGTTACTGCTGGTTGCAGTCTGGATGGCAGAGAACTTGAATTTAGCTTCGTTCTAGCTGAGTTAGTTTAGCAGCATGGCCTGAGACATTACTCAACAGGAGAGACCAGCTATTAGAAAGGCTGTTTCTGGTTCTGTTTTTGAAGAGCAACTCATCACCGTGCTTCATCTGCAAAATGGGGATGAGAACCCACCTCCACTCACCCCAGGAAGCATTTCAACACTGCCCATCTTGGAAACTGGCTGTGGACTAAGCAGAATTAGCAAAGCAGGCAGCAGGGAAGTAGGAAGGCCCTTGGGTTGCTTGTTGGAAGCTGAGAGCTGGAAATAATTTTCTCTGATCTATTGCCTAGAGAGCACCATGAGCCAGCTGGCCCGAGAAGATAAGGGAACTGTTCTTCTCCAGCCTGGGTGGTACCATTACCTAACAAGGAGTTGGGAAAGATGCTTAGGGAGCGGTACTTTCACTGTGTGCCAAAGTCTGCCCGCGTTTCATCTGGATTCCAATTTTTATCCTTTGCCATGTTTAAAAAATTATTTTAGATCTACCCTGGAGGAAGGAACCACAATTTCTCCAGCTCTTCTCAGACAATTTGTTCTAAGTGTAAAGGACTGGAGGTGGGGGTGGAAACAGACATGGAATTAGCCAAATTTGAGAATTTTTAAAAAATGCCTATATTTTAAAAAATGACTTGGAATCACTTTGGAAATCACAGTAGCTTTGCATAAACGCTATAATGCCCTGCATCCCCTCCTTGTTCTGTTTGCATGCTTGTTCTTGCAGCCATATTCTGCCTTAATACAAGCAGTGTCTGGAAAACTAAGAGGAAAAAGAGGAAGCAATTGGTTTTCACCTCTGTAGGATGGTGGCATAAGAATGGAATTGAACATTGTGATGGGCAATTTTGTGTCAACTTGACTAGGGCGTGGCGTCCATTTGTTTGTTTTAAGACCGATCTAGATGTTGCTGTGAAGATATTTTTTTAGATGTGATTAACATTTAAATCAGTAGATACAATTCTGACACCAGTTCCAATGTGTGGGTTTTCCAGCACCACCAAGCAATTCTCCAACACCAGCTGGGTGTCCTACAACTGAACACAATTCTGATATTATCTACCAGGAGAGAGCAGCAGATCCCACAGGTTAAGGGCTTAGTCCCACAAGATGGCTCCCCGCACCTCCCCAGATGCCAATTGCAAGTTCAGGTTGTTACCTGTGCTTCTGACGACCCACTTATAGATTGGACGTTCCCACGACACCCTTCTTTAATACATTTGCTAGAATGGCTCATAGAACTCAGAGAAACATTTTACTTACTAGATTACTGGTTTATTATAAAAGAATACAATTCAGGGGCTTCCCTGGTGGCGCAGTGGTTGGGAGTCCGCCTGCCGATTCAGGAGACGCGGGTTCGTGCCCCGGCCCGGGAGGATCCTGCGTGCCGCTGGGCCCGTGGGCCATGGCCGCTGAGCCTGCGCGTCCGGAGCCTGTGCTCCGCAATGGGAGAGTCCACAGCAGTGAGAGGCCCGCGTACCGTAAAAAAAAAAAAAAAAAAGAATATAATTCAGGAACAGCCAGATGGGGAAGAGATGTTTAGGAAAAGGTAAGGGGAAAGGGTGTGGAGCGTCCATGCCCGCTCTGGTGCACCACTCTACCCAGATCTCCACGAGTTCACCAACCCGGAAGCTCTCAGAACCACGCCCTTTTGGGTGTTTATGGAGGCTTCATTACACAGGCAAAATTGATTAAACCATTGGCCATTGGTGGTTGAACTCAATCTCTAGCCCTTCTCCCTTCACCAGAGTCAGGGGGAGGGACTGAAAGTTCCAACCCTTTAATCACACGATTGCTTCCTCCGGGGTCACAAGCCCCCATGACAAGCCCCCACCACCATTAGGTGGCATTCAAAAAGCTACCTCATCAACATAACAAAAGATACCTCTATTGTTCTCACTTACAGAAATCCCAAGGGTTATAGCAGCTCTGTGCCAGGAAGGGGTTGAAAATCAAATATGTATTTCTTATTATAAATCACACCTCCTAGGGACCAGCATGTCCCCCTTTTGCTGTAAGAGTGAGATGCTAGTATTAGTATTCTCCAGAGAAACAGAACTGATAGGAGATGATATATAAATAAGAGTTGATGTTACAGTTTCAAGTCCAAAATCTGCAGGGTAACAGGGAGAACTCTTTGCTTACTAATACCAGCATCTCACTCTTATAGCAAAAGGGGGACATGCTGGTCCCCAGGAGTTGTGATTGAAGGGCTGCCATAAGATGGCTCATCCCCAAACATCCCCCCTCCTCTCTTTACCCCCAAGTCTACCAGTCAGACTGCAAATTCATTTTGGAAAGTCGCCGAGAGGGACAACATTACCTATATAGAAGGCCATAGAATTTTCCTTACTATTAGCTTGGCAAATTGCTCAGATTAGCTAGCTGGGCATTGGACCCCGGAAAGAGAGACATAATAATATATTGACTCCTGAAAATGGAGTCCTATTCTGATACTCACAAACCCTGAGGGTCTGGGGCAGATAAGGGCGGTCTAAAGAGTGGGAACTGGAGCTGGAAGGGATGCTGAGAAGGAAGGTGAAGAGATTCGAGGGAGACCATTTGTTATGTTTAGTAATATTATGAATCATCAGCATTATAATACTGATAAACCCCAGCCCGGGCATCTTGTCACTGGAGACAAATCTCGACGTTCACACCTCCGCAGGCAGCAGTGGCCAGCGGGGCACGAAAATGGCGAAGTGAAGGCCCTCGTCCCTGACCCTTCCGGCCCCCCCTGCTCAGCTAAGCAAGGAGCCAGATAACCCCACCCCGTCAGCCACGCCCAAGGACTTCGCTTTCTTGATGTGGGAAAAGGCAGCTCAGAATCTTTCAACTCAACCATTTCTCCTCCCCCAGATCTCATCCCTGTGAACCTAGACCCTATACTGCAGTCGGTCCTTTGCTTGGCAGTAAAACTTTTCCTCTCCCTACTCAATCTTTGGTCTCTTAATGTTCTTTTTCTCCTTAAAAATAATCACCATTGATTCAGTTCCTATTCTCTTATCCTCATTTATAGCCCTTTGGTGTAAATATTGCTCCATCTTGCAAAGGAGGCAACTGAGGCTGAAAGAGCTTTCCCAAGTGTCAGAGGGCAGATTCGAGTCCAGCTTGGTTGAGGGCTGGTACTTAAGCTGACCCACAAGAGATTCCAGAAATGATGGTGACATGCTACAGCTGAGGCACCTTGGAACTGAAAGGGACTCCATGGTCAGGCTCTATGCACAACGGGAAGCAACAGGAGAAAGGAGTTATTTAAAATGAAAATTAAGGGCTCTTTATTCTCTGAATTTAAATGCAGACATGACATTTACAGCATGATAACCCAGGAATACTAACACGCTGCTCGTAATTAGACCTGGCGCGTCTTTACTCTTTGACAGATGCAAAGGATTTCAAAATGTAATTAAACCTTCCAGTACCCTTGTGAGGAGGCGGCATCATATTCATTTTACAGATGGGTGAACTGAGGCCAACAGAAGACAAGTCTCTGAAAGTTAACTCAGGAATTTGTAAGAAAACATTAAGGAAACCCCATGGTTCTCTGCTCCACTGTGCTTCAGCTCCAACCAGCCCAGAGCAGTGGTCTAGAATTTTTAAGGAAGGAATCAAGATTACATGTTGTCAGGAAAACTTTTCACCCATACTTATCCATCAAAATATCTAAAGCAACTAAGTGAGACAACAGAATGAAAATCAGTTCATAAGTGCTTTAAGCCATTATGTTAGTTGCAGTGGATTTATCTAGGATTTCTGCAGACATGCTTGGTCATAGGATTCTCTCATGGTCTTTGGTAATGATCTAGGTTTTCTGGATTCTTTCTTAGAGATTCTGATTCGGTTGGTCTGGGGTGGATCCTAGGAATCTATATTTTTTAGAAGTTTCCAGGTAACTTTTTATAAGCAGGCAAGTGTGGGAAATGCTGGATTAACCATTCTGTAAGTACTTTGCAAGCCTATAATATGCATGCCTGGAACTGTGTTAGGTTCTGTCAGAGAGACTCAGAGTATAAGAAACAACTTAAAAGCTCCCTTCTTCCCCTTACTCAATGTAATGGAGGATGCAACAAATGTTTATTGCACATCTATTCTACTGAAAGCCTTAGTTCCCATTTACGTTGTTATATAACATTGAGCAGAGTTCCCTGTGCTATACAGTAGGTCCTTGTTGGTTGTCCATCTTAAATATAGCAGTGTGTACCTGTCAATCCCAAACTCCCTAACTATCCCTTCGCCGCACCTTTCCCCCCTGTAACCATAAGTTCATTCTCTAAGTCTGTGAGTCTGTTGCTGTTTTGTAAATAAGTTCATTTGTATTATTTCTTTATCTTTGCATTTTTAAAGCATGAAATGGGGATCCTCAGAGAAATCCCCAAATGGGTCTTGAAGTCCTATGAGCCATATGGCATTATTTTTTTCCCATTGTGCTTATAAGATCAGAGGCTATTAATATTGTAAATGTTTTTTTGGTCAAGGTAGGCCAAAATTCAGTGCCCCTTTTCCTATAAAATATCTGTGGGTTTACACTGGAGATAAATGAATAATAGATACAAATTCTTCCTTTGAAGTTACTTTGTTTGGGAAGCTTGTCCCCTTAATTTGCCTACAGACTTGTCCCTTGTTTCCCAAATGAACCAGAAGAAACACCTAATGGAAAGTTGCTGTGAGCCTCATAGGATTAGGCCATGGGGGAGGTTATTAATAGAGTTCATTGTGGGCAGCAACCTTTGCCCCAGGAAAGTTTATTAGAAAAGATCGAGACATGCCCCCAGTTTATGGGAAGAATTCCCCATCGTTCCAGTGATGTGATGGTTGGAGATAAAACTTAGCTACACCCACTCTGGAGTCCAGATCAGTTCAAAGTCGCCAAGAATTTGACCTTTGTTAGAGAGCTGAAAACTGTACGTCATATTTAAAGAGTGACATTTTCGTCATAGTATAATTAAAAGAATCTAAGCCACTCTAGCCCGGAAAGGGGAGACATCCTTAATTTCGGCAGCCCTAAAACAGTCATCTTCACTCATTTGGAAGCTTTCGCATCACTGACCCATGTGATCCCCCCGCCAGGCTCCTGAAGCAGGACAGTGGGCAGGACTGCAATGTGTTCTGGTGACCTGAGGATCCTGAGGAAGGAAAGGGAACACGGGCTTCAGTCCTGGCTCTGTCACCAGGGCCCTCAAGGAAAATAATCTCAGTGGGGTCTGTAAGCAATAGGGCTACTCTCTCTCACTCCCAGGATTAGAGGAAGGGCAAAGTAAGAAAGTATATCCAAAATCATTTGAAAAGGAATAGTGTCCTTTGATGTTTTCTCAAAGGGGAAAAGAAGAAGATTTTGCTGATAATATTTGGGAAGTAAGGGAGGGTGGAACTAGCTGCAGAATAGGGGAAGTTTTGTGCCCAGAGGGAAATACAGATAGATTCAAAGCCAGCAGGCCTGGCTAAATGTGACATGTGACCATCTACAATGCTTTCCGATGGCCCCTCCCTTGATTGGTGACTTGCTTCTAATGACAAAAGATGGCCAAAGTGATGGGACGTCACTTCTGCGATGAGGCTCTAACACACTGTGACTTCCATCTTGCCAGCACTTTCTCACCCTACCTGCTCACGCTGAGGAAGCCAGCTGCCCTTCAGAGCGGCTCATGTAGCAAGAACCGGGGTGGCCTCTGGCCAACAGCTCAGGAGGAGCTGAGACCTGGAGTCCAACAGCTCATCAGAAACTGAAGCCTGCCTACCACTGTTGAGTGAGCTTGGAAGCAGATCCTGCCCAGTTGAGCCTGGAGATAACTCCACCCCCCAGGAGAGACACTGATGGCAGAGGCAAGAGTCTCTTGTGAGAGACTGGGGGCAGAGGCACCCAGATCGGCCATGCCCAGATTCCTGACCAGCAGAAATGGTAAGGTAATAAGTGGGTACTGTATTAAGCTGCTAAAACGTGGGATAATTTTCTACATTTTTTTTTTTGTGGTACGCGGGCCTCTCACTGTTGTGGCCTCTCCCGTTGCGGAGCACAGGCTCCGGACGCGCAGGCTCAGCGGCCATGGCTCACGAGCCCAGCCGCTCTGCGGCATGTGGGATCTTCCCGGACCGCGACACGAACCCGTGTCCCCTGCATTGGCAGGCGGACTCTCAACCGCTGCGCCACCAGGGAAGCCCAATGTGGGATAATTTTTTACACTATAGGTAAGTAATTTACCAGTTAACCTAGGATTACCTGGAATGGTTCTGGAGGAAAAGAAACGAAACGTCTGACATAATGAACCTGCGAAGTTGTTAAACCCTGACATGGAAGAAAAGGGGAAAAAAATGCTCCAGTAAGAACCAGGGCAGAGAGGAGAGAGAGAGGGAAACGTAGAAATAAACAAAGAGCAACCAGATGAGAGAAGCAGAGACTATTGATTCAGCGCCTGCTGTAGCAGGGAGTCAGCCACTATCATTTGTGTTTGGCAGAGACTCAAGGGCAGGCAGGGCAGGGGGAGAGCTTCATAGAGGAGAGACGGGAAGGCTCCACCTGCGCCCTGATTGGAGGCTATTGGCCTGCGGAAGCTGGGGGGTGGGACAACTAGGAAGAGGGCCTCTATGTGATTGGTTGGGGGGCATGTTTGGCTTTCTCTGATTGGCCCCAAGTTGGAAGTGAGGATGGAAATTAGGGAAGCTGGCAGTTATTAAGCAAGTCCCGGCCATTTTTGCCCAAATGCTAGAAGGGTTATTGTTTAGCTTCCTGGACTGTTGCTAGAGATAGTAGTCTGACTTTCCACAAGTCTGGCTTAGAGCTGGCTGGCCTCTGGGGCTGCTTAGCCTGGATAATGGGCTGTTCAATGCAGATTGTGGTTCAGGGTTCTATTTTTATATATGGTCTAGCCATTGTCCATTTGTATATTCAATCTCTCAGAAGGAAGAGTAGTTATGAAGAAATGGGGTGCTTGAACTAAATTGAGGGGATTCCAGAAATGGACTTCAGATATCCCTAGTCACAGAAGGGAAAAGTATCAGAGGCATCCTGCTGCTTTTTCACAGACTTATAGATAAATCCATGATGAACACCACAGAGAAAGGTTCGTCCATAACATGCTTCAGAAATGTGGACATATGACAAGTCACTGGTCCAGTTCAGGTTCCTTGTGACCATGTTTAAGCCACACCTGTTTTTCCTTTCATTACCTGGATCTGAAAGCAGGTTTGCAAAGCCACTTCTACGGTACGATTTAGAGTCTTTTATATAGTTTGCTTTGCTCTCTGTCACGCTTCCCTCCATAGAGCCAGCATTAAAGTGGACTCTTACATTCCAGGTTTTTTTTAGAACCAGCCCCCCCCCCCCCCCCGAGAGTCTTTACCTCCATGATCCTGAGTTACAGCCTAGCTTTCTCTGCTGAACTCCTTTTAATACAATCTTTTTCACAGTCAGACTTCGGAGACGGGTTTTTTTTTTTCTTTTTTTTTTCTTCTTTTCGCTTTGCCTTTTTACCTGCTGTTTAACCAGAAAATTACCCTCCACATAGGAAGGTAAATGCTCTCTTCTCCTGTTGTTAGAATAAAAAATTCTCTTGTAACTTTGCACTGTCGGGCAAAACTACATTCAATCAACACTCCTTCTTAGCAAGCAGTGACTTTCAGAAGGGGGACCGGGGCCTGGATAATAACAGCAGAGCTTGTAATCTTCCGTGTGCTAATGAGGGTCACCTCCTACCTGACTTGCAGGCCTTCTGCAGAAGTTAAAGCTTCTCCTTGCTCTAATTAGCGATGGCCGATGGAGGGGGGGAGCCTGCATCTTTAAACGTACCCATCCTGGCAATTTGAACAATGCAGAGAACAATTATTTGCAGGCCCAATGGCAAAGATGGTTAATTAAAATAGTGATGATGCTGGTAAGAAGAATGACAAACAGGGGTCCCTCGTTAATGAGCGTGGTCGCATTCTCTGCTCCCTTCTCCCCTTGCTCATCAGGAAATAGCAGAGTGGAGCCCCCAGGAGACTCGTGCTCAATTAGGCCCTGCAGGCAGGGGAAGCTGCCACAGGCCCTGTGAAGAGAAAATTGAACCACCTAATTTGGGAGGGAAGGAGGGAGGGCATGGGCTTTAATGGATTATGCCACAGGCACTTCCAGGCTCACAGCGGATGGGACTGCCACTTGAAATCGTTCCCGAAAAGGCAGACGTGTGGCACGAGGGAGAGACAGGGGTTTTGAAGTCACACAAGCCTGAGTTGGAATCCTGGTTCTAGAGATGTTACTCTACCACTCAAAGCCTGTTTTCCCCGTCGAGTGTTGTGTGAGATTATGTGTGTATGTGTGGGAGGATGGCGGCGGGGGAAGGGTGCAGATCACACAGGTGAAAACTGGAAGCCTCCCTTCCCACCTTCCCCTGGCCCAACACACCTGCCCCGATGGACCTTATCCCTCTCTGCCATCTCTGTTGCCCTTCACGGCTGATAGGACCTGTGTATCATGGGCTACACTTTTCCCCAATTCAGTGTTAGCTGGAAGGTTGTCCTAAAGACCTTTCTTGGGCATTATGTGTTATTCCTTCTAGAAGTCAGCCTTCTAAGAACAGGCCCTGTTCCTTCTCTGTCTTTGTCATCTTCCCACCATCAGTGCTCAGCAGACCACAGCGGTGGCACATGAGTTGAAACATCTCCCCCTCCCTACACTGCCCCTAACAAGGGAGGGTCCTTGGAGGGACTCAGGGAGCTAAAGAACCCGAAATCTCGCTCTTTCAGGTTGAGGGAAACCCTCCCTTGTGCTAACACCTACATTTGTAGAGCAGAATCGTCTTGCTATATCGATTTTGTTCTTTCCAATGACCCTGTGAAATTGATGGGCTGGGCAGAGATTCCCAGAGTTTAATTGACTTGGCAAAGATCTAACTTTTAGGGAGAAGCAGACGTAAAAGCCAGATATTCTGAGGAAAAGCTGGAATATACTTGCCATTCTTCAGGAAATAACCAACATTGATTGGACTCTATCACTCAGGATAGGTTAGGAAACTCTCAGTGGCCTTAGACAAGCCAGCTTGATTTCTCTCCCAGGGTGCATGTCCATCCCAGGCCACTTGGGGTCCTCCTCGCTCAGTCACCCCCTGTGGTCGTCTGTACTCTGAGGGCCAGGCCGATGGAGCAGGCACTCCTCGGAGAATCGCTAATGGCGGGCGCAGAGGGCAAGTCGGGAAGGCTTAAGGACATGCTTGTTCCTAAAGCATCAGCCTGGGAGGTGACGCCCTTCACTGCACTCAGTCTCAGTGACCAGGCCTGAGCTCGGCAGGGCAGGGTGGTGTGACCCTCGCAGAGTGAGGGCTGGACACTTCTGAGGCGTGACACAGTCTCCCATCCACCCCACTGAGCTTCGTCTCCCCTCCTGAGGGCTGTTGGAATGAGAGCCGGCTGGGGGATCTACTCAGCCTGGATAGTCACGGGACACTAGACGGAGGATTGTGGACCCCTCTTCCTGCCCTTTCTTGGAAGCAGAGACCCGGGAAAGATATCTACAATAGTGTTTACTTTGGAGGAGATAATTTAGAAGGTAATGTTTAAGCTTGACCATCAATAACATGCTTAAATCCTGGACCAAAAGTTAATATCTTAGCAATTGCAAAGGGAGAGGCTGTATGCCCTCTGCACCCACCTTGGCCTCTCATCACAGGAGTCAAACACTGTTCCAGGTGTGAGATCGCTTCAAAGCCTCAGGCAAAGGTTTACGGTTTTCTCTAAAATGTCCCACATTTTTGTTTGTTTGCTGAAAAGAAAGAGAACAAAGTAACTTGAAAAGAAAGAGAACAAAGTAACTTGCTGGTGACAAAGGCAACATTTCCGCCCTAAGAACAGTAGGAATAGCCTTTCCAGGGTGTTTAGTATTGCCACACAGAACATGGCCAGGGACCTCAAGCAAAGGACCCAGTGACTGGGCTCTCCAGGGCTGGAGCTCTCCTAGGACAGACCACACAGCCTCTCCACTTGTATTTGCAGTGCACAGTTCGTCTTCATCCTATAAAAATGGCTTGTTTGCAAAGAAACAAAAAATAAGAACCCACAGATTCTCCTTCTGGTTCATGCAGCCGGTTCCGTGTGGATAAACATCAAATACATTTACTTAGTGACTGAGACTTCCTTTTTCACCTACTTCCGGGAGGGTTTGTGGCAGGGTCAGCTTTAAACTTTGTGTGAACTAGGACAGCCAGAACTGAAACCAGAGCAGACACTGCGGGGTGGGAGCAGAGCAAGTAGAAGTTTCCACATCCCAGAATAGCCAGCGACCTGTCAAGCACTGACTTGCCTCCGTTAAGTTCTGGGCGCTGAGGTACCAAAGGACCACATCAGCCTCCTTGGAAGGGTCGTGCCTCTGACAGCGCAGGTGATTATGCAGGTGAAGTGTCACTTTGAGCGCTGGCCTCTCCTGCGTAGCTGCACGCGACTACCGGGCCCCTGTCTGGAGGCCCAGGCAAGGCTGGTTTATGACTAGGATAGATGTGCCATGAAATCTTAGCGCCAGCCTACCCACCAGCAGTGTCCACTGCCCTCTCTCCACTCCGGCCCTGCCTTCCCTCCCAGCTACCTTTCTCGGGAAGAAAAAGAGTCTGATCTATCTCTGTGTTCGTATGTTAGCTGAGAAGACCTTAAGATATGACCTGACCCAAGGATTTTTGTTCAATTACCTGTATCTAAAATCAATTTACTGACTAGCTATCAGAGCCAGGAAGTACAGAGATGAAGAGGACAGAGGGTCTGAGCATGAAAACCCTCGGGCCCAGGCCACCAGGGCTCCCAGGCTTAGAGGACCCACTCTGTTCCTCCTCCAATCCTGCCCCTCCCAGGCCCAGGAGGGATGTGCCAACTGAAGCTCGTGAACTTCCCTCCTTCTGCTCCACGTTCTGGGGATCCCAGCGCCCCAGATTCCTTGCCCAAACAACCCGCAACAGCATGCGGGGCCTGTGCAAGCCCCTCCCCAAAGTCCCACCAGGTCTGGTAGGAGTCCATCCAAGGGGTGATCGTTGGGGGAGAGATGACCAGGGCTCGGACTTTTGGCCTGAGCTGTCCACAGACTTGAGACCATCTCCCTCTCAGTGTGGGATGGAACAAGGGGTGGGAGGGGGAGTGGGCTGGTCAGCAGGGCAGGGCCTCTACCAGAATGCTTGTCCTGGTCCTGAAAACGCGGGGATGGCCTCGTGATTGGGCAATCTGGGAGGCGATAGTAGAGCAAAGGTTAGATGCCAGCAGATCCCAAATCTAGAATGGGTTTCTTTCTGCCAGCAAGGGGTTAATCCACGACCGTTACCTATTCTGATTGTTTACGGGAAGACTTGATCATGAACGGCCAGTGAAAATGTTCAAGAGTCTGATTCTTCTTGTCTATCTAAATTACTATCTCAGGAGGTAAAGCAAACCAATTTACCTTGAGGCTTTCATCAAAGAAATCCATAGACAGTCCCAGAACCACGTGCTAACAAGATAGTGAGTCCTAAAGCAGGAAAACAAACCAAAAAGCCAAACTCAAACTAAAAGATATTGCTTCATGATAAACTCCCACTTGTTCAGGCTAAAGAATCCAAGGATAGCAGTATCAGGGAACGTGCAAATATTCTGGTTAACTGAATGTTAAGTTAGAATTATCTGTCCTCACAGAATTAACTAGGACAACATTAAAATTATACATAATACATCCCTCTTTCTGTCACTGAGTCAGTAATTTTGACAGATTGCCTTCCCCACCTCCCACCCTACCTCCAACTTTCTTTTCCTTTTTCCTTTTTTTTTTTTTTAACTGCCAATATGTATTTAGGGTCTCTCCTTCAAAGATTGGCTAGGAAGTAGAAGTAGAACAAGAGGGTCCCAGTTGTCCCGTCCTTGTTATGACCAAAGACAGACCCACAAGAACTTTTCCTTAGGGGCCATCAGCAATGTCCCTACAGTCATGGCCTCCTGTATATAGTTTATGGCTTGACTGCTGTGGTGATGCCTCAATATTAGATAGGACTCTTCTCAACTGTTGTCATCAGAGAGAGTGGCACTCACCAGAGAATTCCCTTTAATTAGAGAATTCAGTCTTCTCCACTCTCCCTTCTGCACTGGGGGATGAACAATAGTTGCCTACTTAGCCAAAATGGCCGTCTTGCTATATGAGGTCCTCCGCCTACAGCATGTGCAAATCCCTGTTGTCATTTAATTTCTTCCTTTACCTTCTTGGTTAACTCCATCCTTATCCACTTGATGATCCCCTCAGGCATTTTCCCCCCAGACCATTTGAGAGATTTCTCCAGGAATCTACATAACTGTAGAATATAGGACAGATTTGATAGAGAGCAAGATGACAGCAAAGAGTGTATGTGGTGGGGATGATGGACTCTAAATGCCCCGCTACAGAGAATGTACTTTGACCTTAAAGTCAACAGATCACTATTCACAAGATTGAACGAGTAAGGGACATGACCTTGTGTTTGAAAAGGCAGAGTCAGGCCAACAGGGAAGGTTTTAGAGGTGGGGGGAGAATTCTTGCATGTAGAACTTGGGCTTTGTGTTGAAGTAAAGCTGACTTCAAATCCTACTTCCAGGGACTTCCCTGGTGGTGCAGTGGTTAAGAATCCGCCTGCCAAAGCAGGGGACACGGGTTCGAGTCCTGGTCCGGGAAGATCCCACATGTCGCGGAGCAGCTAAGCGCATGTGCCACAACCACTGAGCCTGCGCACCACAACTACTGAACTCACGTGCCTCGAGCCCGTGCTCCGCAACAAGAGAAGACACCACAATGAGAAGCCCACGCACCGCACCCCCACTCTCTGCAACTAGAGAAAGCCCACGCACAGCAACGGAGACCCAACCCAGCCAAGATAAATAAATAAATAAATTTATTTTTAAAAATCCTATTTCCAATATTTATCAACTACGTATCCATTAGGTGCTTGTTATTCACTTTCTCTCTATTTCCTAATTGGAAAAAGTCATAATGCCTCGCAGTATTGTTGTGAAGATTAAATAGGTATAAGGAGATCCTACCGGCAAACAGGATGAGACAAGAGGCAGGTCTAAACCAGGGCAGTGGTGGTGGGCATGGAGAGGAGGAGATGGGCTTTGGAGACAGCGTCACCGGGATGGGTAAGAGGAATCGAGGGTGGCTAGGTGTTGCATCTTGAGTGACCCGACAAATTGTACACCTCATGGCTGAGTGGGGGTTAAGGAAGGACAGAAGAAGAACAGATCTTTTTCAGATGGAAAAAGGGCAGACAATGAGTTTCATTTTGGACAGTTAAATTGAGAGAGTGAGTGGAAGACATCTAGGTGCCAGTGGTGAATAGTTCACTAAAAACAGGGCTATCCAGAGAGCACTGCCTATTCGGGACTCATCAGAATGTAGGCCCTTATGGTCACTATGGAATTTGCTTGGCTGGCCCAAGAGGACAAGTTGGATCCATTCTCTCATTGATTCTTTCACCTACTAATCCATCAAACATACGCTGGGTGTCTCTTATAAGCCATGCTCAGTGATGTTAAACAATGGTGAACAGGCAGAAGTTGTCCCTGACCCTCAGAAACTTATCCTATCCTAGGGTAGAGGATCTGAGATGGCCACAGATACCCCAGCCCTTCAATCCTGTGTGGCCAGGACCCCAAGCCTGTGTGTGGACTGGATGCCAGGTTGCTGAGTGGGGCACAGGGTGGAGTATCACTTGTCTGTTGTTGTGAGTCATGGCACAAGGAGGAGGGAAGACAGTCTTGGCAAGAGTGTCTGAGAACAGAGCAAAATGCAGATCTGGAATAAACAAGGTACAACACAGGACCAGAAAGGTGGAATGTGCAGGTTGAGAGGGTTGAGGGTGAAGAGATTCCCTGATGTATTTCCGGTGAGGGGAGGCAACAGTCTTTTCTGGGGAACCTGTCACTTAGCTATAGGTGCTAAAGTGATTGCTAAAAACAATCGGAAATTAGTATTTTGGATCAGAAGGACCTTACTCTTTTAAGTACCTAGCATTGTGCCTGGTAGAACATGCTTAGCGAATGTTTTATAGAATGGAAAGAAAAAGGAATAATACAATGAAAGAAAGGAAGGAAACATTGGAAAGAGTTAAATTACGAGTTTTAGAGTTAGAAGGTAATAAAGATATTGTAGAATGTCTACTGACACTATACTGAGTCATAGAAATTTTTATGGGGATAAAAACTTGATAATCTGAGTTTGGGGACTGCTGAAAATTAATGAAACCATACTCTGATGACTTTGAGTAAAACTGGTCACTAGTAACTCTGTGATGGGCAGCATCAGAATACTATGAGTTAATTGTGTACTTTTCTAAATTTCAGAATCTCACCTAGGGGTGGCTTTGTCTCCTAGAGAGCAAAGAAAATGACATTAGCAGAAGATCATGACTCTTCAGCAGTGACTGAGCTAATACATCATCCTCAGTGGCTTCCACCTTCATGTGGGGAGTAGTGAGAAGGTGGCTGGGGGGTTACTGGCTGTGACCTGCAGCTGCGCGTGTGAATGTGAACCTTCAGCAGTGGCTTCTTAGAAGAACAGTGATACATATGCTTCTGCTCAAGACTTAACTGGCAGGCTTCCTGGCAGAACTTCTGGCAGTGATGCCCTGATTTGCAAGGACTTGATGACTTGTCATTTAATACCTGCAGGTACAGAGACAAGAGGGGAGGGTATTTGTACATGCCTGTGTCCCCAGAGAGAGTGAGCACCATGGATTTGTGAAGGCACTGTCTTGCCTTTCCAGAAAAGAATTCTTTATGCTATGTTTATTCAATAACTGTTACTTTGATATCAACATTCAGTGTTCTTACTCAGAAATATTTAAAAATGCTATTCTTCAATTTCAAAACTCCTGCTATGTACTACAGAAGATCATTTTCTTTCCTCTCCCCTCTTTTGTGTATATCATGATGGGTTTAGTTAGTCATAAGTTAAACTTGAAAACAATTGTACTTCTAGAGTTCTGATAAAATTTTCACTCCTTTAATTTTCTTTTTTTTCCTCATTGAACGAACATATTATTCACAGGAACAGATGACATCCTGAAAGCTAGATGTCCCCATGACTTTCAAACACCAAGATGGGAGGTCCCGATTTCCTCTTCATCGTCATATCTTCTTTTCCCACATGCAACAACTGTTTGAATAATTTAAATGATCAGATATGCAAGCATCACCCAGAAGTGTGAGGACTTTGAGTTTGAAATAGCTCAGTATTTCCAGACTAGGATAAGAATAACAGTGTGCCTAATTTACATTTTCTTATCTCTTTTTGATATAGTTATAATGGTAACTGTAGTAATGGTTTAACAGCAGCAATGACAATGTAAATCTCAAGCCCCAGAGACAATGTAAATCTAAGCCCCAGATTACCTCTAATCCAGGGTTCTCACTTCAGGTAATTAAAGCCAACAACTGGAAGTAGGAAGAGGGAAGCATTTAAATGTAAACGACTTCAAATCACACAAAGGAAAGTCAAATAAATATGGTTGGATTCTTAATATTGGTTCCAAGGAAATCATAGCTTATCAGGACAATAGAACATAAAACAGAAAAGAAGCATAAGTAGTAGAAATCATAAAATGAGAACATCAGAGGATAGCAATCTAAAAGTCATAACAATTCTCAAACTAAAAGACAAAGACTCAGACCATGTGAAGAAAAATGAAGCTACACGTTAACTGCAAATTACAAAAATTTGAAAATAATGTTAAAATGAAAGGAAAATTTAAAACAAAAAGTATTACATGACACAAAGGGGTCATTTTATATTGGAAATGGTAGCCCCCTCAGTAAAAATATGGAAGTCGTAAACACTAAATAACAAGTCACAAAAATATATAAACTAAAACTTATGAAAGGATACAAGCACAGTTATAGTGGGAGATTTTAGCAGGCACTCTGTCTTTGATAAATTAAATATTTATATATATGTGTATATACACATATATCATAATTTAAATGATTACATACAAGGATATATATGCAATATATAGTTACCGTATACCTTACATATATTTTTCTATTATATATAGAGAGATTTCTATAGCTATATAATTTAATAATGCAGTACATATTCTTTTCAGGTATCCATGAAATTTTTACAAAAATTGTGTACATACAAAGCCCCCAGAGAACCTCAGTACAGTTCAGAAAGTAGAAATTGTGCAGGCAGAACTACCTGACCACATGTTGATTAAGAAAAACAGGAATAGAACCAGTACCCACCTCTTTGCCCTGGAAGTGCACTTGTAACCTGTTTCTCCAGGACATCCATCCTTTCTTTCCTCCAGAACTGTTCTCAGGCCTTCAGATTTGGGTCTTGGACTGGAACTACACCACCAGCTTTCCTGGGACTTCAGCTTGCAGAGGGACTTCTCAGCCTCCAAAATTGACCATGTGGCTGACAGGGTCTTAGTGCTCCAGTTGGGTGTCAGGCATGAGCCTCTGAGGTGGGAGAGCCAAGTTCAGGACATTGGACCACCAGAGACTTCCCGGGCCCACGTAATATCAATTGGTGAGAGCTCTCCCAGAGATCTCTGTCTCAATGCTAAGACCCACCTCTGCTCAACCACCAACAAGCTCCAGTGCTTGACGCCCCATGCCAAACAACCAACAAGACAGGAACACAACCCCATCCATTAGTAGAGAGGCTGCCTAAAATCATACTAAGTTCACAGAAACCCCAAAATACACCACCGGATGTGGTCCAGCCCATTAGAAAGACAAGAGCCAGCCTCATCCACCAGAACACAGGCACCAGTTCCCTCCACCAGGAAGCCTACAAAATCCACTGAACCAACCTTATCCACTGGAGGCAGACACCAAAAACAACAGGAACTATGAACATGCAACCTGCGGAAAGGAGACCCCAAACACAGTAAGTTAAACAAAATAAGAAGACAGAGAAATATGCAGCAGATGAAGGAGGAAGGTAAAAACCCACCAGACCAAACAAATGAAGAGGAAATAGGCAGTCTACCTGAAAAAGAATTCAGAGTAATGATAGTAAAGATGATCCAAAATCTTGGAAATAAAATGGAGAAAATACAAGAAACATTTAACAAGGACCTAGAAGAACTAAAGAGCAAACAAACAATGATGAACAACACAATAAATGAAAGTAAAAATTCTCTAGAAGGAATCAATAGCAGAATAACTGAGGCAGAAGAACAGGTAAGTGACATGGAACATAAAAATAGTGGAAATAACTACCACAGAGCAGAATAAAGAAAAAAGAATGAAAAGAATTGAGGACAGGCTCAGAGACTTCTGGGACAACATTAAATGCACCAACATTCAAATTATAGGGGTCCCAAAAGAAGAAGAGAAAAAGAAAGGGACTGAGAAAATATTTGAAGAGATTATAGTTGAAAACATCCCTAATATGGGAAAGGAAATAGTCAGTCAAATCCAGGAAGCGCAGAGAGTCACATACAGGATAAATCCAAAGAGAAATATGCCAAGACACATATTAATCAAACTGTCAAAAATTAAATACAAAGAAAAAAAAAAGCAGCAAGGGAAAAGCAACAAATAACATACAAGGAAATCCCCATAAAGTTAACAGCTGATCTTTCAGCAGAAACTCTGCAAGCCAGAAGGGAGTGGTAGGACATACTTAAAATGATGAAAGGGAAAAACGTACAAATAAGTTTACTCTACCCAGCAAGGATCTCATTCAGATTCGATGGAGAAATTTAAAACTTTACAGACAAGCAAAACCTAAGAGAATTCAGCACCACCAAACCAGCTTTACAACAAATGCTAAAGGAACTTCTCTAGGCAGGAAACACAAGAGAAGGAAAAGACCTACAATAACAAACCCAAAACAATTAAGAAAACGGTAATAGGAACATACATATAGATAATTACCTAAAGTGTAAATGGATTAAATGCTCCTACCAAAAGACATAGACTGGCTGAATGGATGCTGTCTACAAGAGACCCGCTTCAGACCTAGGGACACATACAGACTGAAAGTGAGGGGATGGAAAAAGATATTCTATACAAGTGGAAATGAAAAGGAAGCTGGAGTAGCAATTCTCATATCAGACAAAATGGACTTTAAAATAAAGAATCTTACAAGAGACAAAGAAGGACACTACATAATGCTCAAGGGATCGATCCAAGAAGAAGATATAACAATTGTAAATATTTATGCACCCAATATAAGAGCACCTCAATTCATAGGGCAAATGCTAACAACCATAAAAGGGGAAATCGACAGTAACACAGTAATAGTAGGGGACTTTAACACCCCACTTTCATAAATGGACAGATCATCCACAATGAAAATAAATAAGGAAACACAAGCTTTAAAGGACACATTAAACCAGATGGACTTAATTGATATTTATATGATGTTCCATCCAAAAACAACAGAATACACATTCTTCTCAAGTGCTCATGGAACATTCTCCAGGATAGATCATATCTTGGGTCACAAATCAAGCCTTGGGAAATTTAAGAAAATTGAAATTGTATCAAGTATCTTTTCCGACCACAACGCTATGAGGCTAGATATCAATTACAGGAAAAAACTTGTAAAAAATACAAACAAATGGAGGCTAAACAATATACTACTAAATAACCAAGAGATCACTGAAGAAATCAAAGAGGAAATCAAAAAATACCTAGAAACAAATGACAGTGAAAACACGACAACCCAAAACCTATGGGATGCAACAAAAGCAGTTCTAAGAGGGAAGTTTATAACAATACAGTCCTACCTCAAGAAACAAGAAAAATCTCAACTAAACAATCTAACCTTACACCTAAAACAATTAGAGAAAGAAGAATTAAAAAAACCCCAAAGTTAGCAGAAGGAAAGAAATCATAAATATCAGATCAGAAATAAATGAAAAAGAAATGAAGGAAACGATAGCAAAGATCAATAAAACTAAAAGCTGGTTCTTTGAGGAGATAAACAAAATTGATAAGCCATTAGTCAGACTCATCAAGAAAAAAAGGGAGAAGACTCAAATCGACAGAAATAGAAATGAAAAAGAAGTGGCAACTGACACTGCAGAAATACAAAGGATTATGAGAGATTACTACAAGCAACTATATGCCAATAAAATGGACAAAGTGGAAGAAATGGACAAATGTTAGAAAAGCACAACCTTCCAAGACTGAACCAGGAAGAAACAGAAAATATCAACAGACAAATCACAAGCACTGAAATTAAAACTGTGATTAAAAATCTTCCAACAAACGAAAGCCCAGGACCAGATGACTTCACAGGCGAATCCTATCAAACGTTTAGAGCAGAGCTAACACCTATCCTTCTCAAACTCTTCCAAAATATAGCAGAGGGAGGAACACTCCCAAACTAATTCTACAAGGCCACCGTCACCCTCATTCCAAAACTAGGCAAAGATGTCACAAAAAGCAAACTACAGGCCAATATCATTGATGAACATGGATGCAAAAATCCTCAGCAAAATACTAGCAAACAGAATCCAACAGCACATTAAAAGGACCATACACCCTGATCAAGTGAGGTTTATCCCAGGAATGCAAGGATTCTTCAATATACGCAAATCACTCAATGTGATACACCATATTAACAAACTGAAGGATAAAAACCAGATGATCATCTCAATAGATGCAGAAAAATCTTTCGACAAAATTCAACACCCATTTATGATAAAAATCCTAAACAATATACTAAACAGAAAGTAGTCATAGAGGGAACTTGCCTCAACACAATAAAGGCCATATTTGACATCCAACAGCAAACATCATTCTCAATGGTGAAAACCTGAAACCGTTTCCACTAAGATCAGGAACAAGAACAAGTTCCCCATCTCACCACTACTATTCAACATAGTTTAGGAGTTTTAGCTACAGCAATCAGAGAAGGAAAAGAAATAAAAGGAATCCGATTGGAAAAGAAGAAGTAAAACTCTCACTGTTTGCAGATGACTTGATACTATACACAGAGAATCCTAATGCTACCAGAAAACTAATAGAGCTAATCAATGAATTTGGTAACGTAGCAGGGTACAAAATTAATGTACAGAAATCTCTTGCATTCCTATACACTAATGATGAAAAATCTGAAAGAGAAATTAAGGAAACACTCCCATTTACCATTACAACAAAAAGAATAAAATACCTAGGAATAAACCTACTTAGGGAGACAAAAGAACTGTATGCAGAAAACTATAATACCCTGATGAAAGAAATTAAAGATGATACAAATAGATGGAGAGATATATCATGTTCTTGGATTGGAAGAATCAGCATTGTGAAAATGACTATACTACCCAAAGCAATCTACAGATTCAATGCAATCCCTATGAAACTACAAATGGCATTTTTCACAGAACTAGAACAAAAAATTTCACAATTTGTATGGACACATGAGACCCTGAATAGCCAAAGCAATCTTGAGAAAGAAAAACAGAGCTGGAGGAATTAGGCTCCCTGACTTCAGACTATACTACAAAGCTGCAGTAATGAAGACAGTATGATACTGGTACAAAAACAGAAAGATAGATCAATGGAACAGTATAGAAAGCCCAGATATAAACTCATGCACATATGGTCACCTTATCTTTGATAAAGGAGGCAAGAATATACAGTGGAGAAAAGACAGTCTCTTCAATAAGTGGTGCTGGGAAAACTGGACAGCTACATGTCAAAGAATGAAATTAGAACACTTCCTAACACCGTACACAAAAATAAACTCAAAATGGATTAAAGATCTAAATGTAGGGCCAGACACTATAAATCTCTTAGAGGAAAACATAGGCAGAACACTCTATGACACAAATCACAGCAAGATCCTTTCTGACCCACCTCCTAGAGAACTGGAAATAAAAGCAAAAATAAACAAATGGGACCTAATGAAACTTCAAAGCTTTTGCACAGCAAAGGAAACCAGAAACAAGACGAAAAGACAACCCTCAGAATGGGAGAAAATATTTGCAAATGAAGCAAGTGACAAAGGATTAATCTCCAAAACATACAATCAACTCATGCAGCTCAATATCAAAAAAACAAACAACCCAATACAAAAATGGGCAGAAGACCTAAATAGACATTTCTCCAAAGAAGATATACAGACTGCCAACAAACACATGAAAGGATGCTGAACATCACTAATCATTAGAGAAATGCAAATCAAAACTATAGTGAGGTATCACCTGACACCAGTCAGAATGGCCATCATCAAAAAATGCACAAACAATAAATGCTGGAGAGGGTGTGGAGAAAAGGGAACCCTGTTGCACTGTTGGTGGGAATGTAAATTGATACAGCCACTATGGAGAACAGTATGGAGGTTCCTTAAAAAACTACAAATAGAACTACCATATGACCCAGCAATCCCACTACTGGGCATATACCCTGAGAAAACCATAATTCAGAAAGAGTCATGTACCACAATGTTCATTGCAGCACTATTTACATAACCAGGACATGGAAGCAACCTAAGTGTCCATCAACAGATGAATGGATAAAGAAGATGTGGCACATATATACAATGGAATATTACTCAGCCATAATAAGAAACGAAATTGAGTTATTTGTAGTGAGGTGGATGGACCTAGAGTCTATCATACGGAGTGAAGTAAGTCAGAAAGAGAAAAACAAATACCATATACTAACACATATATGTGGAATCTAAAAAAAAAAGTCATGAAGAACCTAGGGGCAAGACGGGAATAAAGACACAGACCTACTAGAGAATGGACTTGAGGATACGGGGAGGGGGAAGGGTAAGCTTGGACGAAGTGAGAGAGTGGCATGGACATATATACACTACCAACTGTAAAACAGATAGCTAGTCGGAAGCAGCTGCATAGCACAGGGAGATCAGCTCAGTGCTTTGTGACCACCTAGAGGGGTGGGATAGGGAGGGTGGGAGGGAGGGAGACGCAAGAGGGAAGAGATATGGGGATATATGTATATGTATAACTGATTCACTTTGTTATACAGCAGAAACTAACACGC
The DNA here is from genome assembly GCF_039906515.1 of Pseudorca crassidens. Classification (NCBI taxonomy): domain Eukaryota; kingdom Metazoa; phylum Chordata; class Mammalia; order Artiodactyla; family Delphinidae; genus Pseudorca; species Pseudorca crassidens. The sequence goes on from NC_090313.1 coordinate 14,054,345, forward strand.
CATTGTAAAGCAGTTATACTCCAATACAGATGCTTAGAAAAAGAAAAAAGAAAATTAAGATTAAAAATTCAAGCATAAATGTAAGATTAATAACTGACAACAAACATTAAAAGTGGAAAGGTAAAGTAAAATATATAAAACACATGTGTAAGTGGGAAAATAAATATATTATTGAAGGGAATGAATACAAACAGGTTTTGGAGGAGATAAGCAAACAGAGGGCAAATTCCCTCTGAATAGAAAAGGAGTGAAAGTTAATTGTGAAAATCTGGAGGCTCAAAATAGAAAATGTGATGAAGGGCCGAATAATGGAGAAGCAGTAGAAGCACAGACTCAAAGGAGATTTCAACACTTAAAAGCAGACTCGTTTCTAGAAGCTTGACAGACTGAGCCAGCACAGATTCCTCTTACATCTACAAACAAGTAGAAACGTTGGATCAAATATGCCAAAATAACCTTCCAAAACATAGCTGAGCTCAAAAGATAGGAAGTCTGCAGGTGGCAGAACAAAGAAGAAACACAGCAGAAGGCTGCGGAGGCTAAAACTCGGGGGTCCGTGGCAAGTCTAGGTCCCCGGAGAGCAGAGTCCATGGTAAGATGTGTGTCAAAGCCTGACTGAGGTCACACCTGTGGGGAGAAAGGGCCACAGGATGGGTTGGAAGCAGCCCGTGAACTGAGATGCTTTGCAGTGCTGTCCTCAGCTGAGCCTACAGGGCGTTCTGGAGCTGAGATGTCGCCAGTCAAAAGACCTGACCTTTAGCTCCACAGAAGAGTCATTCTATATGACCTGTTCCCGAAAGGTGGCATGACCCTGGGGGAGGGCAGGTCCTTGAGAGACTCAGCTGGGAGCTGTCAGCCTGCCGCCAGCACCCCCAGCATCTTGGGGAACGAGAGCTTCACTCCAGGGCCAGGAGGGTGGTTTTGGAGACATGCATATAATTTCCTTTGATGCTATGGATAATTTTTATTTATTTCTTTTATTAACCATTCATTTAGCTCCATCTATATAATTTTGACAATCTTGAATAATTTTTCTTTCCGAGTTCTTGGGAAGATACAATCAAGTGGCCCACTGTCCTCTCGCCAATGGGTGTACAATGACACTTAAATCGATGCCACTTATGTACAAATATATTCACTTCAGTGTTATTTACATTAGTGGAAAAATTGAAAATGAGCAGAATGCCTGCAAATATGGGAATGATAAAATTATATGCAGCTATTAAAATTATGTTTTCAAAGAATGGGTACTAAGACGTTAACCTATGTATTTACATCGCACAGATTGTATGATTCTCATTTTCTAAAACATTTGTTATTTTAAATGTTACTCTACTTGCTGATGCATAAAAAATAGGAAAGAAAATAGATCGAAATAATGTCAGAGTTTGGCTCTATAATTTATGGACATTTCAATGCCTTGTATTTCCCAAATTATCTAAGATCATATATTACTTTATAATCATAAAAAACAAGTTGTTTATAAAATAAAGAAATAATTATGCTGAATTAGACTCCATTAATTTGCAAATATATATTTGATAGGAAAAGTGATCTCTGAGAGTGAAACAGTACTATATTGTGAGCAGATTTTCAATAATATTTTTGACATTTTTTTCAGTCTTATTTTCAACGATATTTTCAAGGTGAATGAGAGAAAGAAGTAAATCTTGAGTATTCCTCAGTCCTACTCTAACTTGTGTGAGGATTTTCTTGGAAAAGTCCCCCATATGTCTCCATGTGTGTGTGTGTGCGTGTGTGTATTTAACTTCTGCTGTCTTTTGGAGCCTTTCGTAAGACGACTCCAATTGCACTAAAGTCAAGTTCCCTTTGCGTATGATTCTCACTAGATAGAGGAACGTGGTCGAATGACATTTTTCTAAGGCTCCAAATCTCACTAACCCACAAGCAAGGAAGGAATCCGCAGTTCCCGCTTTCACAGAACAAAAAGAAAATGATAAATTGTTTCAATCAAGGGATTTTTGAATGAACGAACTTCTCTCCTAGAAGTTAATTTTGTTTCTTTGCTTGTATTATAGGAGCTAGTCATTAAAAACAATCTGCAAACCATGCACACTGAAACTGTGGAGAGACCCATATTAGATTTCATTATTGCTTGTGTTTTCTTCCTCTCTGTCTCTCTCTCTGCCTTTCCTCCCTTCCTCTTTCCTCCTTTCTGTTACCTTGAATTCCAAAGTCCCTTCCTCTAATTCCTGTTGTTTTCTTCCATCACTCTTAAATCGTTTCCCCCTCATCATCTCCAGGTTGTTTCCTGCATTTCACAGTGAATTTCCTTGTGCCGGGTGGGCAGTGACCAAGGAGACTCACTGAGAACCATGGTTTTAGAAGCTCATGTGTTTGAGAGCCTGTGAAATCCTGCCTGGCCTCAGAGATTTGAAACTGCTTCAATCTATATTTTCTCTGTCTTTTATGCTTTTCAAGTTTCGCATTTTTATCCAAAGCATGGATTCTGAGAATTTGACAAAGCTGATCCCCTGTCTGCAATTTCCATAAATCCCTTAAAGTATTTAACCCGCTCTTCTCCTTTTGTAAAAAATGTCTAACAAAATCACAGGGGAAAACAGTCGTTCTCGACATCACAACAGTTTAATACATTAACTTGTTCATTAAATTGTGCTTCACATCAATGGGGATCCTCAGTTCTACAAACTATCATCTTTAAACAGCAATAAAGGTTGATAATGTCACAATACAATCTCTGAGTACCCAAGTTCATACATATTATGGCACAGAAACAAAAAGAAATATCTCTTAGGAGAAATCATTTACTATCTATTGGATAACTATCTTTACGTCTAAAATGGGGCACCAGATAAAAGTCCAGATGCTTCTTTCCAGATGCTTTTTCATTCTGGATACGTTAAATGAAAAATGATGCAAGCAAAACCCAGAAAGTACTTCTGGGGAGGGAGGTGGGGAGAAGAAAGGAAAAAAAAATGACAAGTTGGTGGAAGACAAATGTGACAATGACTAAATCATACACATTCTGCTCCCTCAGACAGTTTTCCCCAGCAAGAACTGAAGCTTCTCAGCACTGACATCTGGCCCTTTGATGAATTCCCACAGTGCAACAGAACGTGCAACCACAGAGGTTCCACTTAATGTGCCAAAGGATGACAGTTGCAGTCTCGTCCATAAACGACTCAGAACACAGGCTCAAGAAACATCTGTGCTTCTGTGTTCTCAGATCCATAGTTTTGTTAGATGACCTCGAGTCCTGGCTTGGAAGTTCAGGGGCTTTTGTCTTGCAGATGTTGCTGGTGTTCATAGCGAGGCCAGTCCTCAGGAAATCTCAGCACCTCTCCAGGGTAGGTTGGTTCTGTAGATGTGTTGTGAAGATGGGTCCATGTGCATTCTGGTTACAAAACACACAGGTCTCAGAACCCGCCCACTTGCCCAGAAGGGCTAATTCAAAGTTTTATGGAGTTCGTTCAGATGCGTCCAGCTGAATGTGGTGAGGGAAAGCAGGCTTACGTCCAGTAGCGATGGAGGGAGGGGGTTAGAAGAAAAGCCGAAAGTGCTTTGGAGAAAGAACCGTTGCATGCTTCCCAGAGGTGGCACTATTGGGTAGAGTCGTCAGACTCAGCCAGCCCCAATACCCACCTGCAGGCTTTCAGCTGGAGCTCTGCTGACCGGTGGACGTATAGTAACTATGGAAAAGAAAAACCTTAGAGACACAGCTGTGATCAGATCACAGTGCTCTGCCTAAGTCTGCCCCAGCTTTCTCTTTGCTCCAACTCCAATTCAGTCCCTAAAACCATCGCAATGCTCTGGTCCTGTCTCACGAGCCTCATGCCTTTTCCTGCTGTTTTCAGTGGCCCAAAGAATCAGTCCACATGGCTCCAGACTGCCCTTGACCCTGAGGATAGAAACTACATTAAGTTACTTTTCTGTGTTTCCATATTCCCTGGCACTTACTTAATTCCTTATCTTTCCACCTTTGAAAGACCTGCCCCCTTTTAGAAGGCCTACTTTCCTCCACAGTTACCCCTACTCTCCCAAACCCCACCTCTGCATGATCCCATCCTACGGGCGATGCATCTCAGCTAGAGGTCAGGGATGGAGAGGAATCAGATGAAACCTCTCTGCGAAGATGTTAGCTCATGACGACTTAAAGCATTTCCTTTCCCGGGCAAATGTGCAAAGGGACTCATTTAACACCAAATAAAATCAAGAACCCAAACAGTATGTTGCTGATAAAATTCCACGGACCTGGGGAAGAAGTAGAGAAGAAGGGAGATTTTTTGAGCAGGAGTTCTAGTGATCTCCCATGAAGCTTCTCTATTCAGGCTGCAGGTGCTTGAGTGGTCGTGCTTCGAGATCTCCCTGCAACACTGTCCATCTCTTGGACATTTCACTCCTAATAAGAGGGTCTCTCCCTGGAGGCAGGGGGTTGAGAGCCAACTCTACCCCCCTCCTTAGCACTTTCTAAGTCGCTGCAGCTCCATGAGAAGGTCAGAGAAGATATAAATCAATAAAGATTTAGATTTCATATTCTTGCTATTCTCGATCCCAATACTGATGATGAGCATGAAGTAGTAGAAAATATGAAGTCAGAAGACTGGGGCTCTGAGCACCTGTCTTGTTAGTAAGCTAGACGCTTTAGGAAATCGTTCATCATCCCTGAATCTCCACGTCAAACTGTTGAATGGGATTAATGAATAGAGGTCCTATTTTACATGCAAGAATGTAGTAAAGATCAAATGAGATACTAGATGTAGAAATGTTTTGAAAAGCATTAAATACTATACAAAGTTACAAATTTCAATCTTAGCCTTTGCAAAATAGATGACGAAATAGATGACATTGGAAAGCACTTGAAATATTTTTCAATTTCCTTTTGTGTCAGAGACTGATAGTTTTGATCAGTATTAATTTTCACATTGTTTCTTTAATAACAGAACCCTTCTATGTATCAAGGCACATCACAACCAATAATGATGACATTTCCTGGCCTTCTTTGCAGCTAGATGTATCTAATGGCTAGGTTCTAGCCAACGAGATGTGACTGGAACTGATATGTACAACTTCTCTCCACTTCCTCTCGGCTGTCTTAAATAAAATTGAGATGGCAGGAACTGCAGTAGCCATGTCGGACCTTGAGCTGGAAGCGGCACGTTAGTATGAAAGAGCAATGAGAGGGCCTGGGATTCTGGTAAGATCACACACGAGACCAGTTTGTCTTTAAAGCAAGCAATTGCTTCAATCTTTTGAAGTCACTATTATTTTGAGTTTCTCTGTTAAAGCAGCCAAGTAGGAATCCTACTTAATGGCCTTGTATTTATTTTTTAATGATCTTTGCTCACCTCCTTGCTAGGTCTATCTGGTAGATCTTCTCCCCCATATTCATATGACCTCCAGTCAGACTTTTGAACAAGTCCTTATATTTCAAACCCTTGATCAAACCATTTCTGACACAGTTACCTCCTTTAGAGGATAAGGAACAGATTTTTATAATTTTTAATAACATACGTGATAACCTTAACTGTTGCCTAACACTGATTGCTCATGTTAGCAATTATTAGAAAGAGCATTCAAATAATTCTCAGGGCAGGTTTTCTCTATTTGTCAGAAGTAGGTTGCCAAAAAGTTAAAAGGAGACAGAATATATAGTATGTACCTCAGACCTTAATAATAATTTAAACACACACACACACAGACATCTTATCCCAGTGTGGTTACTGGAGTTGCCATTGCCAGAGGAGGAAAGGAAGGTCTATCTGGGAATTGTAGGAGCTGGTAGGACACGGAACTTAGGGATGATTGATTGACTGATTGATTGATTGCCTCTTCTTGGCTTTTAACACGAATGTATCTGGAATCGCTTTGGTTTGGGGTCTTAAGGCTGCTGGCTTCCCATGGTTAGGCCCAGAGGCCTCCTGCTGACTGACATCCCTTCCCTGAGCTGAGCATCACTTGGCATGTAGGTGTGCAGCTGACTTTCAGAGAACAAACTGCGTCCCCACCTCTTCGTTTCTATCAACATAGGACCCCAGGGAGAGGATGAGTGTGCTGCTTTAGAATGAAATGATACGAGGGAGGAAGCTCGTGTCTGTCTTTTTAATTTGCTCAGCACTGGCCTCGGGCCAATACAAAGAGAAGGTTTCTCCTCTGAACATCCTGATATCGGGGGTCTCCAGTGGAGCCCCATACGTCACACCTTCAGCAGCAAGGCCGAGGAAAGCCTTTTGATATAAATCCCGAGGCGCCTAAGGAACGGCGTGAAGTTAGCAGAGGCGGCCGCCAAGTCTCAGCTATGCATGAATTCCCTGCCAAAAATGGAAAGTGAGTTTAAAGGAAACAGTCTAAACGCTTTCTAACTTGTTTTGATTTTCCACATGACAAAACACTGGATTGTTACTGTGCACGTGTGTATGCATGTGTGTGTATTCGTGTGTCTGTTTCACAGTGACAGTCAGAACGGTAATGTGCAGCCCTGCCGTTCTAAGCAGCATTAGATCCTAGCATGGAAATGGGAAGACAGAGAAAAGGCTGATCGTGAACCCCAGCTGCAACCCTCCTTCCCCCACTACCTTAGGAACAAGGCATCAGGAAGGGAAACGCTAATCCTCTGTGAGCCTCATCTCTACCAACTAACAAGCGATAGTTACTCGGCCCCTTTAACTCACCCCATCTACGGCTCAAAAAGTACAATTGCCTATGACGTCATCAGTGTCTCACCTCCTTGATGGGTCAGTGATTTGGAAGGGGCTGGACTCACCCAAGGCGACACGGCTCTGGGTCCCTGCTGGCTTGGTGCTGTCACAGCCACATGGGTTAGAGACAAACCCTTCTGGGCAAGAACAGGTGGCTTCTAGCATGATTGGCAGGAAGCTTTTATCCCATATGGAAAACATGATGGAGAAAAAAAAGAGCTTGCCCTTTGCAGTCTGCCAGACGTAGCTCACAACCTTGAGGAAGCTATTTATTGTCTGTGGGCTCACTTTCCTCACCTAATCGGGACTAATACGATCTACCTTCTTGTGACTAGATCTGAGGTATAAAAAGGGTCTCCCAAAGTTTCTGGCACAAGGGAGGCCCCAGGGATGCCTTTTCCCCCAAGACAGAGGAAGCCAAGTGTCGGGTAAGAAGTATCTAAGCCTCTTCTCCAGATCTCTCTTTGATGGAGATGCTGGGCTCCCCTCTGTGCAGGCGAGCACTCCGTGAACGCTTGTGAGTTGATTAACTCTCAACCCCAGAGAGAGTATTCTGGAGGCTGAGACGAGGCTTATGTAAAGCTGGCTTAAACATCAAACATGTTAGATATCAATGAAATAGGCTTTTCAATCTCATTTAGGGGTTTCACTCATTTTGCCTTCAGCTCCTTGAAGGGACTGATCAGATCAACCTGTTCTGAAACTTTCTGCTCACTCTGATCTCCTACTAAATGCTGGGCAAGGATTTTCTATTCCCTCTGCCATAGGCCTCCCCTCATTACTCGAAAATTTTGTGTTATTGTAGTTGCGACTGGGAAAAGGTGAGCGTAAGAAGCGCTTAAGCAATGCAGCACATTTTCCGGTCCTGTTGTAGCCACACTCTCACAGCAGATAGAGATCATGTGAGGAGAAAGTGTTATCAGGCCAGAGATATTCGAGCTATCGGGAGGTAGAGTCTTTCTAAACTCCTGGGATAACCACTCCACTGTGTTCCATGTCTCATGGCCTAAATCCGTTATTTTTTAATTTAGTGATCTTGACTATATTTTGTATACATGCTAGCTGAGTTCCTATTCTTCAGGCCACATTCTTTTTAAACGTCTTTTCCTCTGTGACAGCAGTGTTTCAAACGTGGTGGTCCTGTACCAAAGAAGATGACTGCTCCACAGAGGTCAAACTCTGAAAGAGTCCTTAGAAAACTAAGGCTCTGTAGCCAGATTGGAAATGCTAGACATGTAGTTATCCTCCTGCTTTCCCTGCCCCCGTTAATTTATCATTCATTCCTTACGCTGAAAATAAAAATTGGTAAATGGTGATCTCCGTAGGCATTTGTTAATAAGCACGTTTTCTCCCGAATGCCCCTACCAATGTTCATTTCTCTGAGGCATGCCTGTCCTGAATCTACTAGCCTTTCCTTTAAAGATGGGGAAGGAAGCATGGCTCAGGGCTAAGATGCAGGGGACGTGAGTCTCCAGTGATGGTCAGTAGCAGGGTAATCTTGTTGAAAAACAACCGTAACAACAAAACATGTTTACACTACTTATGATTTAACCCACATTCAAATAGAGTCCAAAGATGACAGCCAAGTGCCAAGAGAGAGTTGGCGTTAAACCTCATCTAAAGGCTGAGAAAGCCTTCTCTTCCTCTCTCTTTAAACAGCAGTATTTCCATTAAAGAGGCAGTACGAACAGATCAGTTTCAGCAGAACATCCAAGCCATAATTTGGCTTTTCACGTGTGCCTTGGTGGGTTCCAGTTGCCCAAACTATAACCTATGCCACCGCCGCAAAAATAGAAGATCCCAAGGGCTCTTTCCTTTTTGGTGCTTCTCCCCTTGACCTTCTAAAGCGGTCTATTATTGGATGCATTCCTACCCTACTTAACATCACAGACTGAAAAATGTCAGGAGAAAAAGAAGACGACGGATCATCTCCAGCTGGATAAAGGTGAAGACAAAGAGGAAGCAGGGGACCCAATCAAGCCACCTACAGCCAGCCAGACGTCCTCAGCATGGTCTCACATTCTCCAAGGTAGGGCAGTGCCCCGGTTAATGCTCCCCCTCCCGTGGAGAGGAGGGGAGGGCAGGGGGTCACCATCTCACCACCTGGCTGTTGTAGTCCTCCGTGACTGCCCCCTCTGGGTTCCCGTCCTGCCTGGGCCACCGGCGGCCCCTGTGCTCCCGCTGCAGCCTCCGCTCCCCGCGCCTCTTTTGCCGGTCCCTCTGGCGCTCCAGCTGCTTGGTACGGTGGTAGCGCTGCTGGAAGAGATCCTTCGCGTACGCGTACAGCTGCACGTCCAAGAAGTTGAGCTCCTCGATGCGCTGGCGGGCGCCCTCGTTGATCTCCACGTTGGAAGCCCGCGTGACGTTGAACTGCGTGAAGGGGGAGATGAACTTGAGGTTGAATGTCCTCTCAAAGAGAAATTGCGTCTTCCGCTGGAACTCCGTGAGCCCGAAGAAAGCCATGTTCTTCAGGTTGCTCTTGGCGCTCTGCAGCAGGATGGCGTTCCTCTCGCTCTCGTTCATGAAAGTCAAGTTGTAGCAGCCCACCAGGCTGAGGTCGGCCAGCATGCGCACCTGGCGGTTGTTAGCCAGGTTGTAGGTGCAATCCATGAATTCCCGTAGGCTGACCCCAGACCAGTCGTCCCCGGGGTAGCAGGTAGGCAGCTCATCGGGGGTGGGGCTCCTCCCATCGCACACGTGGAGGGAGGTTTTCCACGTGGCCCCTCTCTGGACGTGTTTCCACTCGCTCAGGTACCGGGACACCGGATCCCGCAACATGGTGATGTAATAGAAATTCCTGGAAGAGATTAGACGAAGAGCGTCAGTCCGCCGTAACTATAACCCTGGGACCCCGCGCCTCTGTAGCGTCTGTATCAGCACTGACTCAATGGGTTTTTCTGCCAGATGGTCACGTGAGAATATCTGCCTGGATTTGCACCTGTCGGGCCATGTTCCCCTATGTGCGTGTTTCTACAATACAAACACGCATGAATCGGTTTTCAGTACTATTTGCTGGGTTTTTTCTTTCTGCTCCAGGGTGGGGAGGGGCGGGGTTGGGAGAATCGATCAGCAATAATTCATTCAGCAATCATTCACTGTTCAATCGCTACCAGCAATAACAACACCTTACATTAAGAGAACACGCCACGTTTGTTGAACTTTATCACCCATCTGATATTTTATTTGATCCTTAAAAGGAACCTTTGTAGTAGACACGGGGGACTATTTGATAGGGAAACAGTGCAAGGGGGTTAGGATGATTTCCCCAAAGTCATGTGACTAGAAAGAGCAAAGCTGGAAGCCAAGTCTCCTTAATCTTTCCTGTTCACAGGGGTGTTCTGGGTTAAGAGGTGGGTGGGGTAGGGGAAGGATGTGTTGCGTGTAGAGACTAATATTTACCGAGCAGTTACTGTGTGCTAGAAACTGGGCTGGGTACTTCATGGATACTGGCACAGATCACCTTCAACAGAACTTTGTAAAATGGGTTTTATCATGACTTTTTTAAAAAAAGCTGAGAACACAGAGACTGAGAAAGGTGAAACCTACAGCCCAAGATCCTAGAGCAAATTAATACTTGATGCAATAAAATTTAGGCCTATTTGATTTCAAAGCTTCTGTGCTTTCCTGGGCACCATATTGATATTTTAAAAACAAAAATGTAACTAATATTTATTGAATGCCTACGAATTGTCAGGTGTGGTGGTTATTATAATCACAGGTCTCGTCTCATCTAATGGCATCTATTGGAACATTGAGAAGAGATACATTTTATAAATGGCTAGCTTCAGAATGATCAGGTAAAGATTAGGGCACCACTGGCTCAAAAGGGCAAGAGAGGTGTGAAGAGGCCAGAAGAGATGTGGAAAAGTCGACAGATAAAGACACAGCAGTATACATGTGTTAGCACACGGTATTTGTTTTTCTCTTTCTGACTTACTTCACTCTGTATGACAGACTCTAGGTCCATCCACCTCACTACAAATGACTCAATTTCGTTTCTTTTTATGGCTGAGTACTATTCCATTGTACATACGTGCCACATTTTCTTTATCCATTTGTCTGTCAATGGACACTTAGGTTGCTTCCATGTCCTGGCTATTGTAAATAGAGCTGCAATGAACATTGTGGTACATGACTCTTTTTGAATTATAGTTTTCTCAGGGTATATGCCCAGTAGTGGGATTGCTGGGCCATATGGTAGTTCTATTTTTAGTTTTTTAAGGAACCTCCATACTGTTCTCCGTAGTGGCTGTATCAATTTACATTCCCACCAACAGTGCAGGAATGTTCCCTTTTCTCCACACCCTCTCCAGCATTTATTGTTTGTAGATTTTTTGATAATGGCCGTTCTGACTGGTGTGAGGTGATACCTCATTATGCTAGCACATATATATGGAATCTAAAAAAAAAAAAATGGTTCTGAAGAACCCAGGGGCAGGACAGGAATAAAGATGCAGACGTAGAGAATGGACTTGAGGACACGGGGAGGGGGAAGGGTAAGCTGGGACGAAGTGAGAGAGTGGCATGGACATATATACACTACCAAATGTAAAATAGATAGCTAGTGGGAAGCAGCTGCATAGCACAGGGAGATCAGCTCGGTGCTTTGTGACCGCCTGGAGGGGTGGGTTAGGGAGGGTGGGAGGGAGACGCAAGAGGGAAGGGATATGGGGATATATGTGTACGTATAGCTGATTCACTTTGTTATACAGCAGCAACTAACACAACAATGTAAAGCAATTATACTCCAATAAAGATGTTTTTTTTTTTTAAAAAAAAGACACAGCAGTAGGCGTTAGAGGAAAGCAAACATTGATTCCAAGTAAGGAAAATCTTTCTCGTCATTTGAGCAGCCACCAATGGAATGGGCTGCCCACCCCACCTTTATCACCAGGGGTGACACTCAGGGTGCCCCTGGGCAGACGAAAACTGTGCCACCAGGGAAGCCCCAGACAGATTTTTGAATGCTCAAATAAGATCACAGATGGGGGGGGGGCTTCCCTGGTGGTGCAGTGGTTGAGAGTCCGCCTGCCGATGCAGGGAACGCGGGTTTGTGCCCCGGTCCGGGAAGATCCCACATGCCGCGGAGCGGCTGGGCCCGTGAGCCATGGCCGCTGAGCCTGCGCGTCCGGAGCCTGTGCTCCGCAACGGGAGAGGCCACGACAGTGAGGGGCCCGCGTACCGCAGGGAAAACAAAAAAGATCACAGATGGGAAATCTGTAAGTTCCCTTGTTAATTGGACAAAACGGAAAACACAAAAGAGGATTTAAATAAGAAAGATGATGACTATCGATCGATAAGACTCAACCCCATTTATGTGTCTCAAATTCAGACATAATCCAGATTTTTAAAATAATCATAAGAGCTGGAGGATTTTAGGGCTGGGAATTATAACAGTCTGTGACATAAAGGGTTAACTGGAACTTGCTGCTGGAACCTGAGAGGCTTTGGTTTCACTTGGGAAAATTAACTGGCCATACAGTTCCCTGTGCTTTCTTTGCATTGGACCCCACATGGTCTCAAAGCTAACTGAAACTAGCTTACACTTTAAAATGATCTTGGTTTCAAATTTAACTTTATTCAAGGTAACACTGCATTTAACAAAGACTAGTTAAGTGGTAGAGTGCTGTTTACATGAGTAAAATAAGCCCCAAATGTCTGCAAGTTCTACTAGCCAAATAGGACAGAAGTCCATTTGTAACGAAAACAAACTCTGACATCAAGACACAAAAATGGACTAGGGCAACATTCATATTGATGAAGTACAAAGTTGTCCCATCTCATGGTTCTGGAACCAAGTGCCTAATGGCATTTGGGTATTGCTTTAGTCAGACATATTCTCATGTATGTTTTATTTGTTTGTCTCCATCTTGCAAAGCAGTCAAAATGGAAAGCTAGAATAATAGTAAAAAGAAACTAGGGTTGAAGAACACCTAATTATTGAAGAAGAAAACACAATTTGATTCATTAAAAGCATTTTTTCTCATCTCTATTTTTTTCTCTACTTTCATTTGCTCCTCTACTATCAGACAGAAAACTGCAAAAGTCATTGACGAAATGATGTCTACCTCCAGGCCACACGCCCAACCTTCACTGTGTACAATCTTCACTCCAGTTTCATGACTCTCTTCCCTGCTCCCTAACAACGGAAACTCATTTTCTTCTGCTCCCATAACTCCCAATTTAGTTTCTAAGAAAATTCTTTTTCTTTTTTTTTAGAAAATACAAACTATTTTATTAAAAAAATTTTTATTTTACATTGGGTTATAGTTGATTAACAGTGTTGTGTTAGTTTCAGGTATACGGCAAAGTGATCCAGTTATACATATACCTGTGTCTATTCTTTTTCAAATTCTTTTCCCATTTAGGTAATTATAGAATATTGAACAAAGTTCCCTGTGCTATACAGTCCTTGTTGATTATCTGTTTTGAATACAGCAGTGTGTACATGTCAATCCCAAACTTCCAATCTATCCCAAACTAAGGAAAATTCTTAAAATACTCTGAAATCTGCAACTTTCCTTTTCAAACGTTAATTGTTCAACAGCACAATGGAGGGTAAAACAGAGACCAGAGAAGAAGGAGAAGCAGCTCCCAAGCAAAGGCCATGTGGCCACATACAGAGGCTCTCATCAACACCCGTCCCTTTTTTTTTTTTTTTTTTTGCGGTACGCGGGCCTCTCGCCGCTGCGGCCCCTCCCGCCGCGGAGCACAGGCTCCGGACGCGCAGGCCCAGCGGCCATGGCTCACGGGCCCAGCCGCTCTGCGGCATGTGGGATCCTCCCAGACCGGGGCACGAACCCGTGTCCCCTGCATCAGCAGGCGGACTCCCAACCACTGCACCACCGGGGAAGCCCAACACCCGTCCCTTTTAACTCAACCTCCTAAGCTGAGGCAGAGTCTCATCTGTTCCAACACTTGTCCTGGCAGTTAAACTTTCCCCAGCTTTTGGAAACATTAATAAGCAAACTATTATTTCCTCCTTTCATCCATCCATTCACTCACCTGGTAATTCTCCAAACATTGATTGAGCCCCTGGTATTTGCCACACACTGGGGCTAGGCAGTGGGGACCCCGAGATCACTAAGACACTGTCCTCGAGGAGATCTCAGGCACCCAGTGATTCTGGTAAAGTGGGAGAAATGCTAACCAACAAGTTAAGGGACTGTTCTGCGTGGACCTGAACGATCCCAAAGACGATAACTTTTTCTGTCTCAGGGACAGCGTGCTGACAGCACATCTTCCATTTGCCACCAGCTTCATTGAGAGTTTGGGCGAATTCATTTACGAATGTCTGAAACACAATTACAACTCTTTAGAATTGTTATTCTTGTGGCCTCAGGGTAATGATGGCAAAGCCCTGCGTACTCAGGGGCATTAGGGGACGGGGCACCTTGGGTAGTTCAATGATTATTTTGTTTTGTTTTGTTTTGTTTTCGGTACGCGGGCCTCCCGCCGCTGCGGCCTCTCCCGCCGCGGAGCACAGGCTCCAGACACACAGGCTCAGCGGTCATGGCTCACGGGCCCAGCCGCTCTGCGGCACGTGGGATCCTCCCGGACCGGGGCACGAACCCGTGTGCCCTGCATCGGCAGGCGGACTCTCAACCACTGTGCCACCAGGGAAGCCCAGTTCAATAATTATTTTAACTGATGATTATCATAGGGACCATCATGGCTTACAAAAGCACAAACACACGGAACACACTTTTCAGTCTCTTGCTCTGCAGTAAGGTAATCCTATTAAAAAATTCTAAACACAGCACAAGGACATGACTGCCTTCCCTCAGTCTTTGCCTTTTCCTTCACTCATCTGCATCCTGCTTGTCTTTCCTGGCCCAGCTCAAGCCTCATTTCCATCTCCTCTGACCTTTCTGGCCTCGACGATTTACTGCATCACTTACTGTGCTTTTAATGTGCGTATGAAAGTCTTGGTCACATCTACCCTTTAAGCTCCTCTTTGACCACTGGACCTTAGGCCTGGTGTCCCATGACACCTCCACAAATCCTGCTCTCTGCAGGCATTCAATAAACGATGCTGCGGAAAAGAAGTGACCTTCATACGAGATAAGTGTATTTTAATGACTAAGGTTAATATTGCCTTTGATAAATAGACCCTTCTTTTCTCCCCTAAAAACTAATCTGACATTATTTTTGAATGTCCAAAATGTGTGAAAAGAATAAAAATGCATATAATCTTCTAATACATCCATCATTCGATTGTGATGGTTGATAGGCAAAGAGAGAGAGAGAGAGAGGGAGAGACAGTCAATACAGAATTTGGGTAAAAAGCAGAATATTTCATACACCAGATAATTAATAGAAATGAGTTTTTTTAATGTTAAACTTAGTAGTTTTCTTCCCCTCTGCTTCAAGAACCTGTATTTCCACAAGCAGTTTATTGTATAATTGCTCATTTCTTTAATTAGCAAGTCATTTAATTAACACATGCTTATTGAGGGTTTGTTGTATGTAAGGAGCTGCTCTAGGAAATGTGGAGAAGAAAAAAAAAATAGAACGTACTCAAGTATTGTAGGTGTAAAAGTGGTAGATTAGAAAAAGAGGCATGGATTAGCAAGTCATGGAGGTAAGCAGTAGACAAATAATATTTAGGAGAATATTTCAGAAGGTACAGAGAGCAGAGTGGCCTAATGAGACCAGGAAGTTCATGTTGTGCATTTCACTGAAGGTTTGGTCAATAAATGAATGAATGAAAAGAGGGACATAAGCTAGAACAGGAGGCTGAGGCTCAATTGTCATGGGCTCTACATGCACCTGTGAATTGCTAAAATAGGAAAAGTGTTGATTTAGGAAGACGCACGGAGCAACAGAGTTTGGGATGGATAAAAGTAGGCAGAGACCAGGACAGACATTGGACAGCCATGGTGAGAGGCCAGCAGGGAAGAACCCAGAACCGTGGGTACTGATGAGAAAGAATCAGAACTGAAGAACTATCACACACCCAACCTTCACCGTTTGTTCCTCTTCCTCAGCTTTCTCTAAACTACCTTTTCCTCCTCCGTATTCCCTTCCTCCTTCTATCTAATCCTTCCCTTTCAATTCTGTGATGTAAAACAGGCCGTGCTGGTATGCGCATCATAGAAGCCCCTGGAATCACTGTGCCTGTGGTGATTAAAAGATATTCACTTCCATGAGGCTATGACATGCCTGTCCAGTGAGAACATATTTGAAGGAAGCTACAAGATGCCAGGCTCACAAGGAGGGTTAATAAGTATATTCCTTCCACCACCAGCTTACCTCTTGTAAAATCAAGTAACACAGTTAACATCTCCACAATCCACAGTTTGAAGCCTTCCTAAAAACCAGTTCAACTAGAAACTCCTCCCATCAGCCTCCTTTGATGTCCTCAGCAGAAGGGATCCTCTCCCTCATCCCCACCTGCTGAAACATGTGCCGCTCATGCTTTTATCTTCATTCCGGGACCAGTGAATATCTCATCCCTTGAACTGGCGTTATGTCTTACTCATCCTTCAGCCTCCAGAGCATATGATACATCACCTTGTACATCATGGATGTTCAGTTGTCCAATGTTCATGGAATTAAAAAATAGATACATTTTATCAGCCACTGTTTTAGGAATTCTCATGGTCATTGTCCCCGGGAAACTTCTGTTGGTGCCTTAGCCAACAGAATTAGCCCAGGCTAATGATTTCCCTTAGCCTAGACCTTGTGAAATGTATAGGAAATAATCTTTCCTCCTTCCTCTTGCCCTGCAGACTTTGAGATAAGTTTTCTCTACATATAATCAAGTTTTGCCAAAGTTCAGCATCTCACAAAAGAACACCACGAGTGACTGTAAGGTGGCCTTGGGGGCATCTGAAGGAGCTCTTTGGTCCTCACCAGGGAGTAGGCACAGACAACCAGTCCATCTTAAACACAAGCTGATGTGTGCATTTTTAAAAAGTGAAACTTAGCTCTCCCTCCACCCTGCTGTATTGTGTGCAGGAGTCATTTTCCAAATTCTCAGAATGGAATTAATTTCTTGACTCTCTTTAGAGCTGCACACTCATTATGGGCTGCCCATTCTTCATTATCTCAGTAGAGTATTATCTGCACTATTCTGTATCTGATAGGGGGAATCACGGCACTTAGAGCTTGGCAATCAGACTGCCCTTTGACAGAGCGATGAAAGGGCTTTTTATTCGAGCCTTGAAAACAAATTAAGGAATTTAAGAATGATGTTCTAAGCAAATGGGAAATTGGGGGCGATGATTGTTAAGTGTTGTAATAAAGAACTTTCGGGGGCTGACAATGGTGTGTGTCAGAGCAATTGGTCCCAAGGATGTCGGGCATTGTGATGAGAAAATGGAAACATTCACATGTTCTTATCTTACTTCATCCAGAAACCCTGCATCCCCTACCAAGCTGCCGTCCTCACCTCCTCCCTGACAGTGACTGACTTACAAAGCAGCCAGACCCTTTTGACTAAGGCATGTTTTATCTTACTTATTACCCAGAGATCTTGACACTTTTCAGTTGGTAAGATATTGGGGAGAGGAAAGCCCATTGTGCTTCCCTCAGGAGGGGAGGGGCTCTGCATCCCTTTTCTTCCCTGTGTACCTGGTAACATTAAAGGGAGAATACTTTGGTTGTAGCTGGTCTTTTTTTTAAAATCATTAATCCCCACCCCCAAACCCCAGTGACAATTAATGCAACACACTGTCATTATGGAAAGTATGAGCAATGCAGAACCGTAAAAAAAGAAGAAGATGAAAATTACTTATAATTACTTCACTTGGATATAACCACAGTTAAATATCTATTTCTTTCTTTTACAGATTTGAGATCATACTGTACATTATATTTTTAACATGTATTTTAAACTTAAAAATACAAGGGGGATATATTTTCCATTTTATTTAATGTTCTTCCTTAAGAGCATACTATTCCAATTACGGATGTCCCAGAATTTATGTGACCCATCTCCCAGTTTTGGACAATTTAGCTGATTCTGTTTGCAGTGGGGGCTACTATAAACAATAATCTGATGAATCATCCTAAACCATAAGTATTTGTGCAGTGACTAAATTGCTAGGAACAGAATTTCTGAGCCGAGAGAATTGTCCTCATTTCATCATTACAATGCCGAAATATAGCCGACCACGGTCAGCATAGGTGAAGACAGGGCCCTTCCATGAGGTCTGACATCTCCGGGTGCCAGGAAACAAGTCTACTTGAAAGTCAAGGGAAGGTCATGAAACAGGCTCCTGGCTCTCCCTCCTCCCAGCTGGACCAGGAAGATGCCCTGTTCAGATCATGAGCCTAAGATGGACATTCCAGGACAGCCAGGCGGGGTTTGTGACGTGGTGGTGAGGAAACATACTTCCTAAAAGATTTATTTTACACTTAATGAGTAGCTGGAATATCAAATTAGAGGCTAAACATTTGTGGAATCAAATCCCACTCATCAACACTGCAGCTATATTAAAGCCGACATCTAGATCAGAAAGAGGGAAGTGCATCACCTGATTATGTTCAGGGCCGGTCCTCACAGAAACAGCCTCTTGAGATGGAGCTTTTCTGCAAGTCTAGGCATCAGCTAACTTTAATAATGGGAAGCTGCACATGTTACTAAACCAACCACACAAAAGCAAGAAATAGAGGTTTCCGGACGATACTGGTCATTTCTCCACGAGGATCAGTCCACCCCCCAAATTCCCCAGAGGAAGAAGTAGTATTTATCAATAAGATAACATTTTAAATCTTGTCACATTGCTTCTTAATATTGACACAAATCCTAGGGGCCTCAGACTCACAGAAATGCCATGATTTTCGTTGTCATGTTTGCTTTCAGTTTCCCCCAAGTGGCTGCTACAAGAATAAATTTCAGGAAATGCATGTTCCAGGGACGTGTTTCTGCTAGCTTGCTGAGTACAGTTCTCCCAGTACAGTTTCAAATGTGCCAGGGAGGGTCCTGCTCTCATGCATTATTCAGGGACTTCTGTGATTATTTGGTTCAGAGGCGCCCTGCTTTGCGTTGCCGCGCTGGGACTTGGGCACGAGGACGTTTCCAGGCGCTCTGCTCTGCAAAGCTGTGGTTTATGCATGCGGGCATCCACCTGAAGCCTGGAGCCACCCCAGAGTGAGATAAGGCCTAATTCAATCTCACTCACAGCTCTACTCCCAGCCAGGCAAAGCAGAACACCAGATAGTACACTCAGATTGTGTTATTAGGCCGCGCGTGTTCAGTCGTGCTCGCTCTTTAGCTAATTTCTCAGGCGCTGCTTTTCGGGAATGTGAGAATTACAGGGTAGGAGCGAGGAGGTGTCTTCATTGCCATTGTTTTGTAGCAGCCAAGTTGGAAAGGAAAAGTAGTCAATCAGGACATTCAAGGACAAGGCACATGTTTTGACATTTAGGTTTATATCTGGCAGCTTTGATACAGGTGTTCCTAAAACATCACAAAACTGAAAAATAAAACTTCTGTGTCCAGATTTTGCCATATTCTGCCATGAGAGATTCTTTTGGGTTAGGATTTTCCTAGATTCTGCTCTCAGGACTGGGCAATCATTTTAGCATATTCAACAAAATACTTGAGAGATTCCCCACCTGATTCCATCCCTTGCCAGTTCTCAAAGAAAGAGTGCCTTGAAGGTCATCCCCCAAGCAATGATTAAAAGCAAGCTAACTTAAAATACGGAAAGTTCCGTGTGAAAGAAAAATGGATATTAATAGCAATAATAATAATGGCTAACATTTATTGAGTACCTACTGTGTCCAAGTACAGTTCTAAATGCTTTAGGTATTAAAACAAAAATGGAAATTTTTATTGAATTTTTAAATTCAGTGTATCTATTGAAAGAAAAATTGGTACTAATAGCAATAATAATAATGGCTAACATTTACTGAGTGCATACTATGTCCAAGTACAGTTCTAAGGACTTCCACTAATCAATTTGGTCATCAAAATAACCCTTTGAGTTACACAGGCTTTTAGATGATATCTGAAATTTCACAAAGTGATGAGAGTTCCCACAGTCTCTTCCATCATCTTGTAAGTGGCAGGCTGTCTTAGAGATACTTTGCGACTTACTGCTGCAGGGGTCCAGGCTTTGGTTGAAGTCAAAGCTCCGGAAGCAAAATAAGCAACTCAGAGTGAGGGATTTGTGTTTGCCTGTGGGTCGATGGGAGCGAGGCAGCACATGGCAGGGGCCGGGGAGGCAGGCGTACCTGTCCCCTCTCAGGGTCAGAGGCTCTCTTAGATGCTTAGAACTTGGCAAAAGTCCTAAACACAGTTTTCCTGAGCTCCCTCACAACTACATAACAAATTCACACTTGAGGGAAGGGTGTTAGAGACAAGTGGGAATTACTGCAGTTCCATGCGTTTTTAACACTCCCAGGTAACCTGGAAGCCCAAAGCTGCAGTCGTATCAGGACAGTAAAGGGTATCAGGACAGTAAAGGGTGGTTAGAAATAGCGATGCAAGGGAATCCAGATACAGCCAAACCTCACGCAACGCCATCATTCTGTTCCTGGTTTTAAAATAGGTCTTTTTAAACACAATGCTACAAAGACTCAGAACTGTGTCCCAGAAAGGTTACTGGATCCTGAAGTTGGCTGTTCTGATGCCTTTATTCAGGAAGAGAAGATTCGAGGAAAATGCAAGTCAAGCTCTACCATTCGAACGGAGCATGAACACAAAATTTCAGACATGTTGGGAGCATCACCTAAGGCGCTGTGGAAGGAAAATAAGTTTAAAGTTAGAAAGATCTGGTTTCTATGTCAGGTCCATCTCACGTTTGGGGTGAGCTGGTTAGCTTATATGACCTCTGGGGGCCTTAGTTTCCTCATCTAAATAGCCAGGGTATAAATGCTTACTTCATAGGGTTGTGGGACTTAATGACTAAACTAATGACCATAAAGGGTCCAGCAGTAGCTGAGAAGCAGACTCTCAGCATAGTGCACACCCTCCACTTCAAAAATTTCCCTTTCTCTGGCGTCCCTGGTGGCGCAGTGGTTGAGAGTCCGCCTGCCGATGCAGGGGACGAGGGTTCGTGCCCCGGTCTGGGAAGATCCCACGTGCCGCAGAGTGGCTGGGCCCGTGAGCCATGGCCACTGAGCCTGCGCGTCCGGAGCCTGTGCTACGCAATGGGAGAGGCCACGACAGTGAGAGGCCCGCGTACCGCCAAAAAAAAAAAAAAAAATTTCCCTTTTTCCATGAATGTCAGAGCCTCAGAAACTACCCAATACAGTGAAATTTTAAATATTGAACAAGCTGTGTTAATAATTAAAAAAACCAGCTGATAGCGCTTTTCTATTTGTATAACATACTTATGGTTTTCAAAACACTTTCCTCATCCATTATTTCACTTGGTTCTCAGTACAAAATCATATCAGAGGCAGAATTTACAGATGAAGGAACTGATGCTCACAGATATGAAAGGATGTTCCTGAGATCAAACAACTAGTGAAGCTGAGACTTTCCTTTTTCTTCTTCAGCTACTAGACTAGCTTATTTGTTTATCTAAAAATACCTGTTGATTATGTATTTGATGCCAAACACTATGTTAGATTCTCGGGGTGTAACGGTGCACAAGACACAGCCTGATCGCAAGAGCTGACTGTGGAGTCGTCTTATTTTGCCCAAATGTAGTTAAGAGTTAGAAAGAAAACATGTCATGAGCTCATTATTCTACATTTGGGGTTTCACTGGTTTGTACATTAGCTCATTTTCTCCTTGAAACCCACTGAAAAGGGGGACCCAGAAGAAATAGCCAGAAATGCCAAGACATGGATACACCCTCAGGTAGCATTTAAAGTTGTGGAAGATAATCATTCTGAAATAACAAGCTCGTGCTTCTACAGAGGCAGTGCTGTGCACTTCAATCTGGAGGCACTAATACCTGGTGGTCTGCCCTTTTGTGGTACCACAGCCATTGGTGATCATCCGCTAGAGGACTGCAAATGGTGACAGTCAGAATATCCTTTCTTCTTCAGTTTTCAGCTGCCACGCTTCTATGAAGACAAACTTCCCCCATTAACTATCTGATACTCCAAGGCAGATGAATGTTTGACTCATTCTATGTACTGGTTTTCAAAATAACAGTTTGCTTTCCTAGAATCCTCCAAAGGGGTTTTTGTCAAGGTTGGTTTCTTTGTTTGTTTTAATATCATTACGAGCTCATGCATCTAAACATATAGAATGAGTTTCAATACACTGCAGTCATTATTCAATACATTCAATACATTATCCCTACTGATGTTCAAATTATCTAATTTTGGGCCAGTAGGAGCTTATTTAGATGGAACCTTGGTCCTTCTGATGCAATCCTTGTAGATTTATGCATATTCTTCTTATTATTATTTTTTCTTTTGTGGTACACGGGCCTCTCACTGTTGTGGCCCCTCCCGTTGCGGAGCACAGGCTCCGGACACACAGGCTCAGTGGCCATGGCTCACGGGCCCAGCTGCTCTGCGGCACGTGGGATCTTCCCGGACCGGGGCACGAACCCGTGTCCCCTGCATCAGCAGGCAGACTCTCAACTGCTGCACCACCAGGGAAGCCCGATTTATGCATATTCTTAAAGGATCTTGCCCAAAAGATCAAGAAAGATGGTGTTAGAGCTTGAAATTTTCTTCAGTTCCTGAAGAATAAAGTGATTCCTTGGCCAGTGTTACCTGCACACCACAGTCTTCTTTTTCACTCCTACAAAGCCACGTAACTGCAGTTTGTGCTAATTACACCTGTGCATCGAAGGGGAAATAGACTAGACACCATCTTTAACTTTCATAGGTTCTATCGAGGCCCAAACACCAGAGGTTTTCCCTTTCATTTTTCCTTTTCTTTTTCTTCTTAAGCTCACATGCATGACATTTTCCTTGGTGGTAGGAATAAAAGGCAGGGCTAGTGATTCATCTGTGACCAGATGCCAATGCCACTCCACAAACTAATCTAGGAGAAACCAAATTATGCTGGAAGTAACTCGGAGCCCTAATCAGGTTCTCTCCAAAATCCACTTATTCACAATAAGAGCCCGAGTTCCTTCCAGAAGCCCAGCTTACCACATGGACACTCAATGACATCTTTCAGCTGCAGTGGGTTCCGAAGTACAGCTGTAATTCTGCCTAATTAATAATGCAATGACAGAAATTTAGAAAAATATATGCACCATAGTTTAAATCTCCCAGAAAAGAAAATCAATCGGTTCTGTCTCAACTTTGCCTTGGGTGTTCCCTTCGCCAATTCAAGTGTGGAGCACAGTGACCTGAAGTTGCAAATATTTTTCTTGAGGCGTGATTGAAGCATCAGAGAAATAATAGCTTTCAGTATTCACAGAGATTTTAAAACACTCAAAGAAGGATACTTATTTTCCCACTTTCCTCTGCTATATGTAAATCAGAGATAATAAGCTTTAAGATGTTCAAAATAATGTAGCTTGGGGCTGTGCTAGAGATGGCATCTCCCTTTGGGCGATCAATACCTGGATTAAAAATAAAGAGGAGGGGCTTCCCTGGTGGCGCAGCGGTTGAGAGTCCGCCTGCCGATGCAGGGGACACGGGTTCGTGCCCCCCGGTCCGGGAAGATCCCACCTGCCGCGGAGCGGCTGGGCCCGTGAGCCATGGCCACTGAGCCTGCGCGTCCGGAGCCTGTGCTCCGCAACGGGAGAGGCCACAACAGTGAGAGGCCCGCGTACCGCAAAAAAATAAAATAAATAAAATAAAGAGGAGGCATCCCTTAAGAAATGGAATAATGCAACTGCAATTCCCTTGTTTTGTGAACTTTCCCAAACATGTCCCCTCTGCATTTATTATTTCTCTTGGTGATAAGAATCTAAGTTTAATAATCATAAAAGAGAAGTAGCCTGTCCTTTTAAAATTGACACCAGCTACCATCTCTGAGTTCTCCACTGAAATGATGTGGAATATGCTGATGTTACTCTAAAATTTAAAAAATTCAAAACCCTAAAGCAAGCAAACAAATGTAACCGAGAAGAAAGGGGAAAAAATGAACAGAAACGGCAACAAAAAACCAGCTCAAAGCTTCTTTTCATCTGTTTTCAGGTTAGGTTTATGCTAGCCACAAGGGGGACCTCAAAACTTTCCAAGCACAAGGTAAGAGCAAGAGCTGTTTTCCTAGTAATTAATTTCCACCAATCAATATTACTTATTAATGTACATTACAGAGACAAGCTATCGACTTCTGACACTTTACACTCAAGTTAAAGAGACTTTCTTATAAAAATTCTAGGTGCCCCGCAGTGATCGTAAGTCAAAACCAAAATGAGTTGCACCTGTGATTTCCTGCGTCTGCTCTAGCATAAAAATTTCCAACACTGCAAATTTCATCAAAGGTTAAAACTGAATCTGAAGCACTATGTATAGAAAGGAATGCATTGACCTCCAATGGATTTTAAAGGCTATTCTGCCTCCTTCTGTCACATCACGCACCCCCAGAACAGCCATGGAGGCTGACACACAGAAGTTAAAATGCAGACCCTCTCTTGGAGCAGAAGTTAAAATGCAGACCCTCTCTTGGGGCAGTGGGAAGTTGCTGGAGCCATTAGCTCTGGAGGTTTTCAACTCACGCCTAGAGCTTGATGGTGTTGACAGTGTTTACAGCCTGCACCACAAAAGACACTTGGAAGAAAGAAGGGATTTTAATTTTCTGTTCAAGCTAGAAGATAGGGCAGAATAGTATAGGATATATAATAGATAGTGCTGCCCACAGGCAGAATGGAAGGTTTCAGCAATTAAGGACAGACTGGAAACGTAGCTTTCTCCAAAGCTCCAGCAGAAGACAGAATACCACCTGTCACCCCCTACCACAGGGAAACTACGGGAACAGAAGCACTCCCAGAACATTCCATCAGGTGAGCTAGCTATCAAAATCACCTTGTACAAACCCAGAAAGCCCCTCTGAGCTTTGACATGAAATGACTCTTTGCTGACTGCCTTTTCTCTAATGGTAAAATAATCCCAAAGAAAGGTAAGGATTGCTAACCCTTCTGTTGTCATAGGGCAGGAGTGCTCCCGTGGAATTGCGGGGATGTGGTCTTTCTTTTAGACAGCTCGCTGTCCTGGACCTCAGCACCAGGGGGAGGGCTGAGGAAGACGAGGGACACCGGCTCGGGCAGTGCAATTGTCACTCCTGATCAGAGTCCCCATACATCATGCTCTCACATTCACTCGTTTCTGAAATTAAGAATTAGCATAGAGTAAACTCCTGGTTCAGAAAGGTCAGTGTTCTGCCTCTGACTCAGGCACCCGGGAGAGGTGTTCTGGAAAATGAAGTTCTCTCTTACGACACCCTACCCTGCTTGACACGTGCCCCCAGTACAAATGGAACCCAACCTTGGTGCAAACTGCGTGGATGTTTAACTTACAGTTTTAGAGCTGGTGCTTCCCCAAGTTTAATTTTCCATTTGAAAAGCAGTAGTCCCTCTTAATGTGCCTTAATCTTTCTTTTCTGAGAATTTCAAAGGGCGCCTTCTAGGAAGCATCGTGTTGTTTTCAGGTCTAATCCAGACTTCCGCTTAGATTCTTCCTCTTCGATACTCTGCAAGTTACTTTTGTGCTTTCCCGCATTCATCCCATCTGCCCCATATACTTTTGCTCATTCGTGTACCCCTGGAATAGTGCCCTTCTAGTGGGACAACCCTTGTTAAAGCATTCCGGCCATGACGTGGGATTTACGTTTAATCTAGGGATTCTGTGCACAGACAAGAGCCCTCAGCTGGGTCCTGACTCAGAGTCCTGCCCTGCCAGAAGGGCAGGTAGAACTGAGGTAGACCCTATGGACGAGGGGGCATCAAGCATCGAGCAGGTAGAAACATCCAGATCCTTAACAAATCACGGGGCATTTTGGTTTTGGACAAAGCACATCTAGTCAAGTTTATATACGTATCTTTGAAATACATTTTGATTTGTGTGCTTAAAATAACTCAAATAAAGAGAAGGAATTTCCCACCTCTAAAAGGAAGCCAAAAAATGTTATAGGCTGCATGTTTGTGTCCCCCCCCCAAATTCATATGTTGAAACCCTAACTCGTAATGGATGGTATTAGGACATGGGTCCCTTGGGAGGTGATTAGGTTTAGATGAGGTCTTAAGGGTGGAGCCCCACGTTGGGATTAGTGTTTTCACAAGAAGAAAAAGAGACCAGATCTTACTCTCTCTGCCATGTGAGGAAACCAGAAGACAGCTGTCTGCAAACCAGGAAGAAGGTCCTCACCACACACGGAATCTGCTGGCCCCCTGACCTTGAGCTTCCCAGACTCTAGAACTATGAGAAATACATTCCTGTCGTTTAGCTACCCAGTATGTGGTATCTTGTTATAACACCTGAATTGATTATGATAGCAAAGGTGGGTGTTTTAGAGAAAATAAGGGAACCCTTTCTCCACCATCCTTCCTCTCTCATCTGGTTACAATAGTATATGACCACCAGCTCTCTAAAGAAATTAAATGACTAAATAATCCGCTGAGATGAGGGAGGTTGGGAGTGAGGCTTTGGAGGACTAGTTCTTCTCAACTAGTCTTTCTCAATTCACCAGACCAACTGCCAATCTTTACTAATCAACACAAAACCCGTTATTGATCTCCCACCGAGAGGTGTTATGGGTTGAATTGTTTCCCCAAAAGATGCTGGAGTCTTAGCTCCCAGTACTTGTGAATGTGACTCATTTGGAAATTGGATCTTTGGAGAGAATCAGGTTAAGATGAGGTCATTAGAGTGGGCCCTAATCGACTATGACTGGTGTCTTTATACAGAGGGTAAAGTTGGACACAGAGACAGACAGTGTGAAGACACAAGAAGATGGCCATCTACAAGCCAAGGCATGTCTGAGACTACCAAAAGCTAGGAGAGAGGCGTGGAATAGATTCTCCCTCGAAGCCCTCAGAAGAACCAACCTTGCCTGCACCTTGCTGTGGACGTCTAGCCTCCAGAGGTGTGAGAGAATCAGTTTCTGTTATTTAAGTTTTGTGGTACTTTAACCACAGCAGCCCTGGGAAACTAATGCAAAGGGAGATACTTATTGGAGAAACAGATGAACATAATGGCAGAGGAATTCTCCCTAGCTGCCTGCATTAATAAGACTAGTTTTTGTCTATAAATATGAATGGAACATTAAGGATTATTAAACGTTTGAGAAAAAATGAATAAACAGAATAACTGCCTAGAAGAAATCCACAATTTAAGAAACAAAAATATTATTACGACTATCCTGAGAAGTTACCATATCTATTAAATAAGAATAGGATTGGGCTTCCCTGGTGGCGCAGTGGTTGAGAGTCTGCCTGCTAATGCAGGAGACACGGGTTCGAGTCCTGGTCTGGGAGGATCCCACATGCCGCAGAGCAACTAGGCCCGTGAGCCACAACTACTGAGCCTGCGCATCTGGAGCCTGTGCTCCGCAGCAAGAGAGGCCGCGATAGTGAGAGGCCCGCGCACCGCGATGAAGAGTGGCCCCCGCTCGCCGCAACTAGAGAAAGCCCTCGCACAGAAACGAAGAACAAATACAGCAAAAATAAAATAAATAAATTAATAAACTCCTCCCCTCAACATCTAAAAAAAAAAAAAAAAGAATAGGATAGTAGGAAGCAAAACATGGAATTCTTAGAAATTAATTTATATTCATATATATCTTGGGCCTGAAAAACATCAGTAGTCGGAATAAAACTGCCAGATATGATGGGGAGGGGAAGATGTGGAAAATATGAGAAATTCAGTTAAGACAGAAGGAGATGGATTCTATAAGTCTAATGCCCATTTAGAAAAGATTCCCAATAGAGAGTAGAGAAAAACAAGAAATCACCGGGGAAAAATAATAAAAGTAAATATAGAATATTTCCTAAGCCTGAAAATACATGACTTTTCAAATTGAAAAAGCCTGTGAAATTCAAAGAGTGTGGATAAAATTTTAGAACTTTAAAGATAAAGACCAAAAAGCTTCCAGAGAGGAGGGACCTGAAAAGAGTTAAGATGGAATAAAAAGCAAATTGCAAACAATTTTCTTTTGTTGTTGTTCTTTCGCGGTACGCGGGCCTCTCACTGTTGTGGTCTCTCCTGTTGCGGAGCACAGGCTCCGGACGCGCAGGTTCAGCGGCCATGGCTCATGGGCCCAGCCGCTCCGCGGCACGTGGGATCTTCCCGGACCGGGGCACGAACCCACGTCCCCTGCATCAGCAGGCGGACTCTCAACCACTGCGCCACCAGGGAAGCCTGCCAACAATCTTTAAAATCAGAACTCTGAAAGCTAGAAACATGGGATCAGTGACTTCAAACTCCTGTGGGAACATGATTTTAAACGCTGAATTTTCTACCTAGTCAAATTATCAATTAAGGGTAGAATCAAAAATATTGATATGCTCAGAAAATCTACCTCCTCTACATTTTCTGGAAAAAGAGAATTGTAGTCAAGAAAACATCCCAACATAAGTAAAAAGGAATCCATGAAAAAAGGGTGGGCTCTAAGACACTGGGGTTAATGTCTGCAAGGGAAAGATTTACGAGGATGACAACTCAGATATCTCCAAGAGGAACTTATGTGAGAGAAAAGGGGTTCACTCTCAACAAATACCAGGATTCTTAAATTGAATATTTTGGATAACAATGATGAAAGAGGCATAGAATTCTTCTCTCCACAAGATAAAAGAAAGGCAATTAGCAATTCCAAGAGAAAAAAGCTGAAAGAGAAAGTTACAAACAGAGGTGAAGCAAACAAAATGTGCATGAATTCCATTTTCCATAGTGGAGAGTCAAGACATCTCTGGGTGATGGAGAAATAGATAAGGCATTTATTCCTTGCATACAAGTACTTGTTGAGCCCTAGAGAGCAGAGGCAAGGGTAGAAGCAGCACACTAGTAAACAGGCTGTGGTTCAGGGGTCTCATTCCTCACCGGACAGTGACAATATCCATGACAGTCTAGATGGAGTAGATCCTTCTCAGGATGGAAGGTTGCAGGTTGATGCCTTTTACTACCCTTGCATTCAGCCCAAATTACACGACATGGGACAAACTCTCCTAGTGCTGAATGTAGAGTTCCTACCATCCCCCTCTTCTGTATTTTTAACACTTCTGTATTTTTAACACATATTTTTGCTTTTATTCCTGTTTATCAGATCCTAGAATGGCTGTGGGGCAGGTAAACCTGCACTTATGCTTCAATCTTCCTGGAAGTAAATTGCAAAATTTATCTTGAGACCCAACCAGCCTCAGAAGCAAGGAATTTATATATAGCTGCGCTGCCGGACCAGAAATAAGATAAAAGAGCTGGCAGAGCTGATCTCACAGGTGCTGAGATCAGAGAAGAGGGACAGAAGGAATCAGGCCCCGCTATCACCTGAATCCTAAGAAGCTGAGAACCCTGTATCAGATTCCTTCAGGCTCCAATCTGCAGGAGTCCCTGACAACGTGGAACCTTCCAGCAAACCCTAAGTCAGATATCAAAGATATATCTCCAGTGTCCAACACCGATATCTCCCGGGTGTGTGTGTGTGTGTGTGTGTGTGTGTGTGTGTGTGTGTTCATTTTTAAATACAAAGGTAAGTCCTCATATTCGGAAGGAGAAAAGACACCATGATTGGCTGACAACTTTATAATGATCAGAGCTTCAGCTAATAGTTGGAGTAAGCAGTATCTCAAAGCTTAAAGAATGAAATGGGAAGGTTAGCAAGCTAATTAGCAGGAAAACCGCCCTTCGGTGTAGATCTTCATTGTTTTCATGTGCTCTCGAGGAGGGAAAACAATGTCGAAAGGTTGTCTTAAGGGTCAACTTCAGAATTCTTTTCAGGAGAACTGAATTTGCTGAGCAACTTACCTGCATTGGCATGTATTTTTATATAGCAGAAGCTCTGTGCTCAGCATGGAGGGGCTGGGGCCAGATCAAGTGAGGACTCGGACACTTTCTAGAAGAAGCTAACTTGAATTTGGAGTGAGGGGAAGTAGGAAGGAAAAAGAAGTTTCAAGAAAGAGAAAGACAGTGATGGGTCACGCATCAAGGTGGAGGCATGTGGGGAAATGTTAGCCAGCAGGAAGCTTCTGGTGGCACAGTGCTTGAAAGATTTGCAAAAGAGATGACTAATATTAACTTCTAAATTTATTTGAGTGTGATTCTGTCTTGGAAGTCCTCTTTGCTACCCCAAACCATCAGTAAATTCTGCTATACTAACATCTTGCATGGGTGGTAGATTGGGGCAATCAAAGAAAAGAATGTTTGATCCGGGCCAGAGCTGGGATGCCACTGAATTCCGACTGTCTGCCAAAGGTGACCTTGAAAAGGAATGCAGTCCGCCCTCACAGGGCATAGAAAATTTGGAGAAGGATATATGTGCCCTTGCCTGTCCCCCAGGTCCTGATTCCAACTCTAAGACCCCAGCCCATCTGGTCGACCCCAGCCTCACCCCAGCAGGTACATGCACTCTCTGGCCAAGACTCCTCCATTACCTAAGTCTGTTCTAAACATGTTCTTTCTGATCTAATAAAAATATCTCGAGACCCAGATATTCCTGGTTCTTTCATACCTCCATCCTGAGTTTCAAGCCTCAATATTCTTTGTATTTTAAACAAGGCTTTCTTTTGATGGTAAAAGACTAAATCACAAAGGTAGGTACAAATGTTATTCATTATATGTGTTCAACTTTCTAATTTGTTTTTAATGAGGTCTCCTAGTCATATTTTTTATTCATTAATTCATTCAACAGATACTTAGAAACCTACTATGTTGCAGCCAGTGTATGTTCTATTCCATGAAGTAATTCCACCTTTTTTGTACACTGTAATAAATGTATTTGCTTCCTAATACAGAAAAAGTTGAATAATATTAAGCTTTTCTTTGATATCCTTTTTACAAATAACTTCATTTTTCCTGTTTACATAGAGCTCAAGACATTTATTGAACATTTTCCAAAGATTCTTTAACACTCCAGCCAAGTGGGGAAAAAAAGAATTGCTATTCTGACTCAAAGATGATTTAGGAAAAGGGCCCAAATTGTATCAGAAGTAGAAAAGCCGTTTAAAAATAGGACCATTTCTTCTGGGTCTCTGTGCCAAGGCAGCACAGGGCACGTCTCCTGATGAGGCCTTATCACTTCCTAGCTCACACACTGAATGGATATTTCCTTTGCAGCACGGAGGTCAGTAACAAAAATGGCTTTTCATTTCTGCTGTTGGTCTTACACAAGTAAAAATGTTCACTTTACTTCATTAACCAGAAAAAAGATTCACACTGTCTAGGAACCTGCTGCTCCTTCATATAGAGCATTGTTTTCTTATCACTTGTCCTAAACAGACCCCAGCGAGTTGGGAGGTCTCTAGAGAATGGGGTTCTGGACGGTCCCTATTATTAGTACTTAGTGTACTGTGCACAGCACAGAGGCTATAATTAAGCCGCAGGAGAACCTGAATTGTAATTTCTTCTTTGTGAGTAACACAAGTCATAGAAAAATTAACTAAGCTCTTCAGCTCTATTTTTTGTTGCTGTTTTGTTGTGCATCTCATGGACCGTTTTTCGTTAGACAAAGGCAAAGCAGATTCTCTCACCCCAGGACATACACCCAAGCTTTAAGTTGGGAGCAAATTCCCCAAATTCAGGGAAACTCAAGTTTTCCTTCTATTTCAATTTAATTACTAATGCATGTTTAACATTGTCCTACATTTGCTCATTAGACAGAATCCAAGTTTTGACACCATTTACTTGAACAAATTATTTAACCTCTCCAAGCGTTACTTTCCCTGTGTCCAAATGGTGATAAAAATAGTACCAACCGGGCTTCCCTGGTGGCTCAGCGGTTGAGAGTCCGCCTGCCGATGCAGGGGACACGGGTTCGCGCCCCGGTCCGGGAAGATCCCACATGCCACGGAGCGGCTGGGCCCGTGAGCCATGGCCGCTGAGCCTGCGCGTCCGGAGCCTGTGCTCCGCAACGGGAGAGGCCACAACAGTGAGAGGCCCGTGTACCGCAAAAAATAAATAAATAAATAAATAAATAAATAAATAAATAAATAAAAAATAGTACCAACCTCTCAGGGCTTCCTGTGAGGATTTGGTGAGACACAATAGGAAGAAATCTCAGCGCGGTCGACCACACAGTAAGCACTAAATAAAGATCAGTTACTCTCATCATTCACAAAGTTTTATGACAATAATAATAATAAATGATAACAACCCAAATAAATACCTTTGATGGGGAGGGGTCCTTCCATTGTGCCTGGTGAGGGGAGGAGATTGGTCTGCTTCCTCCTTCTCTCTTTACCTCTTTGTCTCCCTTCCTCATGGAAGGAAGAAGAAGGGATTTCTAATAATACTGGATAGAGTCCAGAACGTGACGGAGCTACATTTTTTTGATAGGAAAGGCTACCAAACTGTCAAAGTAAGCCTCCATGGTAAGAGCACCTTGTACTTGCTTTTCTCGTGTTAAGGAGTCAGGATGCCTCACTGGGTCATCCAGGTCTATATCACTTTCTCCGAATTAGCCCTTGCCTGATTTCAGCCTTGCGGTGTACTGGATGCAGTCTCAGCCCTGGATGAAGAGGAACTTTGATTCTATTTGGCAGTTCTTCCTTGGTCAGGAACCCCAATGGTAGCAGTTTTGTGTGCTGGTCATAATAGCATCATTACAGTACCAAGATCTCACTCCAAATCCCTTGCCCCAGGCACTGTGCCAAGCTCTGTGGAAACATAGCCTCACTGAAGCTCCGTAATCCTTAGGGAGGCAGGTGTCATTGTATTCAACATTCAGAGGACCAAGCCAGGTCTAGAGAGGTTACAGCCCCTATCCCAGAGCTAATAAGTCTTGCAGCCAGCATGTAAATCCAGGTCTATCCGACTGCAAAGCCGGTGTCTGTAAGTCTTATATAGCTCTGCCCTGAATGTGCTAGGAATTATAATAAGTTCAGGGATACCAAGATAATGAAAACACAGCCCTCCCTTCATAGAACTCAAGGATCAATATTGTGTCCCTCCAAGTGAGGTCTGCAGATGCCCTGAACATAAGGCCTGAGCTATTTCTTAATATGTAGGCTCTTAACTCCCTTGTCTTAGACTACTAGGGCTGCTATAACAACAATAACAACAAAAACAACACAGACTTGGTGGCTTAAACAGCAAGCATTTATTTCTCACAGTTCTGGAGGCTGGGAAGTCCAAGATCAAGGTGCTGGCAGCTTTGGTGTCTGGTGAGGACCCACTTCCTGGTTCATAGAGGGCCATCTTCTTGATGAGTCATCACATAGTAGAAGGGGTGAGAGAACTCTCTGGGGTCTCTCTTATGAAGGCACTAATCCCATTCATGAGTGTTCCACCCTCATGACCTACTCACCTCCCAAAGGCTCTACCCATACCATTCCCATTCAAGATTAGGATTTCAACAAATGAACTTGGCGGGACTCAGGCATTTAGTCTGTAACACCCTTCTTCCCCTATTTATGCTAAATCAGAATCCTTCTGGGGTGGGCCTGAGAATTCTGCATTTTTTAATGTGTCTTCAGGTGATTCTTAAAGTAATTAAAAGTTGACAACTACTAGTTTCCAGTTTAAAAGTAAAAGACAAGACAGAATAAGGTATATTCTCAGGAGATCCTCCTAAAACATTAATCTATAACAGTGCTCTTTTCACCAAACATATCTTTCTAAAATCTTAGCCTGAATATTTTTCTGAGGCTGCTTAAATCCACCAAACATAATTCTTAGAAAGAATCATGTTAGCATTGGATTACAATAAAAATTTTATTACTACACTTAACTTTAGAAAAAAAGAGGACATTATTATAGGGCTAAAAAGAAGCATTACTCAACTGTGACGAACGCAAAATCAGAGGTCCAAGAGCTCTTTCCTTGAGTCTAAAATATTAAGCCAATAGCTCAAATGGTTAGAGGTGAATCTATAAATTCTCCCCATATTAGCATGTATTTTGCTTTTTTTAAGTATTTAAAAAATTTTTAATTTATTTTATTTTTGGCTGCTTTGGGTCTTCGTTGCTGTACACTGGCTTTCTCTGGTTGCGGCAAGCGGGGGCTACCCTTATTTGCGGTGCGCGGGCTTCTCATTGCGGTAGCTTCTCTTGTTGCAGAGCTTGGGCTCTAGGCGCACGGGCTTCAGTAGCTGTGGCACACAGGCTCAGTAGTTGTGGCACATGGGCTCAGCAGTTGTGGCTCGTGGGCTCTGGAGCGCAGGCTCAATAGTTGTGGTGCACGGGCTTAGGTGCTCTGTGGCATGTGGGATCTTCCCAGACCAGGGATCGAACTCTTGTCCCCTGCACTGGCAGGTGGATTCTTAACCACTGCACCACCAGGGAAGCCCTAGCGTGTATTTGGTTTTGTTCTTTTTTGTGACTTGAAGGAGAGTAATGCCACCAATTTAGGAAAACTTTTATCTACTCACATCTCACCTGCACCCTGCAGTAGTCAGACTGGGCTCCCTTCTTTAATTCTCATGGACCACTGCCTTCTTATGAATCATCAAATTAACTTCTCACATCTAGCCTCTATTCAAAACCAGTAATAGACTCCTGAAAGAAGTCCCCGCTTCTTACTCTGACATGCAAAATTCTCTGCAATCTGGGCTCTCTTTTCTTTATTTTAGAATCCACTTCTTTTCAAAATTAAGTTTTTTCAAAGAGTTAACCTACTTAAGATTCTACATTCCCATATCTATGCTTTCTCTTTTGCCTTTTCTCCTACAAGTGCTGAATCAGTAAGAATAGGCTGGGTTATCTGTAGTAACAAAACAACCCCTAACTCTCAATGGCTCAAAACGACAAAGGCTTATTTTTTGCTTAGGTCGCACGTCTGTTGTAAGTTAGCACGGGCTGGTCTCATCTGTCACACTACAGACTCAGGGGATGAAGCAGCCATTTTGGACATCGCTGGTTGCCATAGCAGAGAATGAAGACAGCTCAGCAAGATTCAGACTGGCAATAAATGCTTTGACCTGGAAGAGGCACATGTCACTTTCACTGTCCACTCACTCATCAGAAATAGCCACGGGGCCCCACCCAACTACAATAGAGTCAGGATGTACAATGCCACCAGTGGCTGAAATGGGAAAAAACAGTGGTATATAGCATTTATGAGAGTACTGGTTCAAATTCTATCAGTACTAAAGGCTAAGGTAAAAACTCTCTCCTCTGTTGCTTTTCCCACAGAGCCCAGGTGGATGGCAGTGGTGTTTTTTCCCCTTCACTTTTAGAAACTTTATTTTTTGTTCCATTTATTTAGCGCTATCATATTTAAACATATTTTAAGTTATTATTTCATGCACACGTCTTATCTCCTCTGAGACCAGAAACTCTGTCATTTTGGAAATCATTCACCTGATCTACCACAGTTAAGAGCACATGATAGATGTTTAGTAGCATACTGAGGTATTGATTACCTTTCCAAATTCCATTGAAAATACAGCACCTATCACACTGCACTTTGATTTTGTACCACTATACATTAGAGCTTTGAACTCCTTGTTTAGCCAGTTTAATTTTTACGATAATCATTTCAAATACTATTTCCTTAGTTGTTTTATCAAGCACTTATATTTTATCAAACACTTATTAAGTATTTTTGATGTTTTACATTGTATCCCAAACACATAGGATAGTGCCTGACAAATAATAATCACCCAATAAATATCTCATTGAATAATTCATCCTGTGTTCAAAATGACCCTATGAGAGGGCTTCCCTGGTGGCGCAGTGGTTGAGAGTCCGCCTGCCGATGCAGGGGACGCGGGTTCGTGCCCTGGTCCGGGAAGATCCCACATGCCGCAGAGCGGCTGGGCCCGTGAGCCATGGCCGCTGAGCCTGCGCGTCCGGAGCCTGTGCTCCGCAGCGGGAGAGGCCACAACAGTGAGAGGCCCGCGTACCGCAAAAAAAAAAAAAAAAAAAAAAAAATGACCCTATGAGAAACTGTCCTCATTTTACAGATGAAGAAACTGATTGAGGTTTAGGGATGTCTGGCAGATAAGGCAGGATAGTTTCTGATACAAAATAAAATTTGCGAGCTTTGTTCTTGATGGCAATGGGGAGAAGCCATCTTAGCTAACTTAGGCAGAAAAGGCATTTTGGGGGGCGGTGGTAAAGGAGAGCTTGTAGACTTGATGAACTGGTTAAATAATGGGTTGGGAAAGGAAAAGCAGGATTTAAGAGCAGCAAGGCCCAGTGGTACTTCCACAGCAGGAAGTCTGTTGAGGAAGCCCGCCCTGGTGCCCTTCCCACTGGCCCCTGGCTCCACTACTGCGGGACTTGACACTCTGCTGCAACCCTCTATCCGTCTTCCACTCACCTTGAACCTGTGAGCCACTTCCTCAAGAACTGAGGGGCTGGTACAAGCCTGGTGGAGCCTTTGTACATGTTTGTACCATAGATGCTCAATTATGCAAGACGGGGCCCTACCTCTCTGCCATCTTGGGAGAGATAAGGACAGCAGCACACGAACCAAGATGGCAAATTTCCAATGAGTTATGTGGGGTTAATTAGACCCCATGAGCCGGATTGGCATTTCTGATCTCAAACCAAAAACTACAATCATCACACTACAGATAAACAACAAGGACCTTACTGTATAGCATAGGAAACTATATTCAATATCCTACAATAACCTATAATGAAAAAGAATCTGTAAAAGAATATATATATTCTGTGTGTTTGCATATATATATATATATATACACACACACAACATATATATGTATATGTATAACTTCCCATATACATAGATAGATCTATATATATATCTGATTCACTTTGCTGTACACCTGAAACTAACACAACATTGTAAATCAACAAGAAAAAACAAAAAACTATGACAAACCCTTGTATCAGACATGAGAGTGCAGAAAGTGTTTCCACATAAATGATCCCTTAGGGGTAGGGAGAACTGCTGTTCTCGTGTCACAGTGGGAAAACCGAGACATCCTAGGTTGCCTGACTAGAACAACAGCACAGTAAGTTAGTGGAGGCTGAGCCTAAGCTTATGTCTTCCTCTACCCAGACACTGTGTTCATTTTACCACATAAGCCTATGCTTCAATCTATACTGGAATTCAGGGAAGATAAAATGTTTATTTATAAGAAATAGAACCAAATTTTCTTTAGTGAGAACACTGCTCCCCAATTCCTTCATGTAACGGCACATGTAGAAAACAAGCATTATGATACAGCCCTCTGGGATAAATGGACGAGGCTGCTCGGAGCTGACTCCAGTGAAATCCAGACCCTATCCGGCTCCACAGAAAGCTGAGGGCATCAATATTTTAGATTATACAATGTGGGAAGCTCTGATTTATAAAAGAGCTACATGAAAACAACTGGAGAAAGCATTTTCTAACCAAGGTACCTGGGAGTATAACATTAAATGATACAGCCCATGACCAGGGATAATCCCCCAAACACTGATTTCATATGTAACTATGGGCGAAACTGAGTGGTCAGGGCAGAGAAGACAGGTTCACACACAGGAAGAGCTCAGATTTTCAAAGGAAGCAGAAAATTTCTGTGCAGTGTGGAGTGGCCACAAGCCAAGGAATGCTGGCAGCCACCAGAAACTGGAGAAGGCAAGGAACAGATTCTCCCCTGGAGCCTCTAGAAGGAGCATGGCCCTGCCAACACCTTGATTTTGGCCCAGGGATACTGATTTCAGACTTCTGCCCTCTAGATCTGCCAGTGAATTAGGCAGAGGTAGGCTCCTAGGCTCCTAGGTCTACTAGGCTATTAGGCTCCTAGGTCTACTAGGAGCAGAGGTAGACTTTGAACCGAGATATTCAGATCCAGAACCCTTGCTCTTAAAATTTATGACATTCCTTCTGCAGGGAAGTCCATGTAAGAGGGGATCTAATAGGCAATTGTATCAGGTGAAGATACAGATCTGGCAAATATCATCTTAGAAGAAGTGTGGACATCCTAGAATCTGTTCAAATCTCAGAATATATGAAACTCACCTGCAATTAAATAGTCAACGTTAACCTGATTCATGGTTATCTTATCCTATGTGTACATCAACCCACTCAATTAAGACCACACTTCACAGCCTGATAACAGGAAGACTGAAGGTGCAGTGGGTGCTTTGCTGGCACTGATTATTTTTTTGGTAAAGAATTTCATAATATTTACTTTAATATGTTTCCTCCTAAACTGAGATGGTGTGCCCGTAAGCTGACTAAATCCTAATATTCTCTTCAATTTC
Source organism: Pseudorca crassidens (assembly GCF_039906515.1). Taxonomy (NCBI): domain Eukaryota; kingdom Metazoa; phylum Chordata; class Mammalia; order Artiodactyla; family Delphinidae; genus Pseudorca; species Pseudorca crassidens. The sequence goes on from NC_090313.1 coordinate 14,092,152, forward strand.
AGCTGAAATGCCATTTCCTCAGGAAAGTCTTCTCTCACCTGCTCCCACAATAAAGCAAACACCTGTTAAGGATGCTCCCAGTTTGTGCACCACAAATCTATCTGATCACGGTTCTACTGGGCTTTATTTTAATCATTAATTTAGTTATCAGTATCTGTTAGTAGACGTACACTCAGTGATGAGAAAGGCTGGATCATTTTGTTTGCATGATGTCTCTAATACCTGCACATCTCAATAAAATTTCTATGAGTGCATGAATACACGCTTTGATTGAACTTTGATTATTCATTATTCTGGGACTTGGAAAAATTTCAAAGTTGTTTAATGAGGTACGTTCTGGTTCCACCCACGGAGATTCTCTGGGGGAATTTACAGTGACCTATTTGCTTATGTGTCTGTGTTGGTCTCTACCACATTTATAAGATGGAATCAATCCCACCTCTAGCAATGGGTGGGATTTAACAAGGGTTATAGATATCTACTATTCCAGGTGCTTGTCAGGGAGCATATTTTAAAAAGCTTGAAATAGAATTTGTGGAACATTGCTTTGATGCTAGAACTATTCATACTTCTAGGTACCCTAAAATATATCCTTGGGTTAGACAAAAGCGTTAGAACCCTGTGTACCTGGAACAAAGGTGTATAGTTTTCTTACAGAACTTCTTTAACAAACTTGCACTTGGATAACTGTAGCACTGTAGCAACTTTATAGCTTTTCTAATGCTATCGAACTCGTTTAGATTCACCAGCAGAATATATTTGAGGAAACTGGTCACTACAGTTCACTGTGACTGCTTGTTGGTGACTCAGGTTCCATACTCTACTTCCGTTGGAAAATCTGTTTATTTTTATCATATCATCAAGTCTTGGTTTCCTTACCTGAAAGATGAGGACAATAGTAGTATCTACCTCAGAGAGTTTGGGACAAGATAAAATGGGGTAACACCAACAAAATGCCTACTTAGCCCAGTACTGGGTGCGTGGTAAGCGATTAATAAATATTGTCATCATCATCATTGCCGTCATCCTGCTCACCATCACCATCACACTACTTTCTTGGCATCTATGATTGGAAAGCACCAACTCAACCACGTGAAATTTACTTCACGGACAAAATAACCCTTAACTTCGTTCTTCCAGTCCTACTTTTCCCTTGAACTACCTTTTCATTTACATATTTCTAAGTGCATTTTTGTTCATACTCTTAGATGCTGGCTTACAATCTTTGCGGAACAAAGTGAGTTTTTAGTACATACAGACGTACACATAGCGGTTTTCAAAGGGCAATGATGTACCACAGAGAGGTGAAATGACTTGATTCAAAGTAGCAAAACAGGAAGAAGTCCTGTGTTCCAAATCTTAGCTTTAGGTCTTTTTTGGCTAGAAGGACACAAGTTTCCCTATGGCTGAATTTCCACTCAATCCCTTCAAAGAGTTTGATGCGGTTTTTGCCACATTCCAGGCTACTTATTGTTGAAATGAGAGCTTTCCCTCTTATTTGGTGCAGAAACTGCATAGAGAAGGACCCTGAGAGAACGGATCACAATAGCTGGAAAGGAAGAAAGGATTCCTGGAGTGTTGTGTACTGCCTAGGTAACCTAAATATCAACTAGTGAACTGATATAAGCAGGGATTTTCATATTATTAACATGAATCCAGCCAGACACAGAACCCTTGAGGATTTATGGCTATGTGCATGTGATGAACATAAGTTTATAAATACATTTGTAATCCCCAAGCTCTACCTTTCAATACTGAAAGCATTGCCCACTTCCCTCTTGATACCACGTGGCCTTGTAAGCCGCATAAAGGACATTGGGGGCTGCCACCTGCCCTAAGTTTCTTTACAGAGATTGACTTTGTTCTGACCACTTCAGCTGCGTATCTGTCCTCCCTCCACCACTATCACTCCCATCTCTGGCCTTTATGCTTGTATCTTCTCCATGTGGATTTGGTAACTTGACTCCAAAGTATTTGCCTTGGCACAGAGAACCAGAAACCCCACGCGGAACGCTGACACAAGCAACTGCTCCAGTGCCCAGCCTTCAAGTTTATAATCCCAGGTTCCCAGGATTTGCCAGTAAGCATGTCCAGTCTCCTGCAGAGTCAGAGGGAGAGATGGTCCTAGATGTGTTTCCTTCAGATAAACTGCAGCTTTTTATTTTTTTATTTTTTTAATTTTTTGCGGTATACGGGCCTCGCACTGTTGTGGCCTCTCCCGTTGCGGAGCACAGGCTCCAGACGCGCAGGCTCAGCGGCCATGGCTCACGAGCCCAGCAAACTGCAGCTTTTTGAAGGCGGGGCCCACTTCACTCCCACAGTCTGTAGGTTCTGCAGAGCAGGAATCTTGTTAAAATACCTTTTTCTTTTGGTACGTTCTGCCCCCCACAAAGCCATTTAGGGTTATATTCCACATGACCTGGAAGTGTTTATTGAAGCAGATCATAGGCTAGAAACAAAATCACAATTTCCCACTCCTGTTGTCAAAGGCTCCAGATACTAGAATTACACTCCACCTACCAACACACACAAAACTTCTTGTCTATCCACTCTCAACTGTAAACAAATAAACAAATTCTGGCAAGAGTTCAAATTTGAATATAGGCTGTATGCCAGAAAATACTGAGTTCCAATCCTGGTTTTAACTCAGAGTCTCTTTTTGGTCTTAAAAGAGAAAAACAAAACAAAACACATTTTCTCATCAATTTGTGCAAAGTCATTCTCACCTGCCCCTCCCGGCACAGTGAGGATTAATGACTTCTGTTTCCTAACAATACCCCAGACCCTCCCTGGTAGTAAGTTAGGGATATGGACCCATTAACTGCAAATGTCGCTCTAGTGGCCTTAAAGGATTAATGTACCTCCCAAAGCCCTTAACTCACTGGGACAAATCTGGCTCAATGAGTTAATGGGCTAATTCGTTAATTGTCAACTCTGCAAAGATGAGAAGTATTGTTATTTTGCACTTTATTAAATTCTCAAGGATTAACAAGTATGGGGGGAGATGTTAAGAGGATTTGAAAGAGGCTGGATGATCGTGACACACCACAAACTCTTGTCCAGCCTCTACTGGGGGAGGGAGGGGACAACGCCTTTAATTATATCCCAGAGTGGCTGCAAAGAGATTGGAATCCACCAAATAAAAATCCTGTTGATGTGAGAATGCCTCTCCTAAAGTAAAACGAAGCATCAGGGTGGTAGAATAATTGTAAGCTTCTATGCTGTTGACTGAGAGAGACATTATGTAGTGATGTGTCAAGAGAGGCAAGGTCTGGCCTGCAGCATAACTGGATACGCAGAATGGTGAGGTACTTTATAGGGGGGCTTTTTCATGCCCCTTGAAAATATGGTTTACTTTAGAGCCAAAGAAAAGAGCACGGGGAAAGTATTTGAAAATGTGAATATTCTCTAAATAAGAATGAGGTGAGACCAGCACAGGGCATCTGAGTCACAGATACTATTAACAAGGGAAAGTCACTGGAAGACGTTCAAATGGTTAGTTATGACCAGAGATTATATATAGCTCAGGTGACTTGTTTCTAAGGAGAAAACTTTAAAATTGCATGAGCCTCTGGAAGATTTGGGAATGTGTTCAATCCTTTTGCATACCAGTACATTTTGAAAAATTGGAAGTCCTACACATAACAGTCACAGACCAAATGATGGATAATTAAGCATTCCTGGTACCATGGGAAGCATGTTTTATTTAAGGCTCTTGCCAAAAAAGTAGCTCATTAGACGTTTGGAACAAAAGTATGTACAAAGAACAGCTGAAAATGTCTTCTTATCAAAGTGCAGTTTTGTTCAAAGGGAAAAAGGCTTCAAAATGGAACAGACACAAACACAAATGTGCAGTCACAGACACTGTGCCTGAAACGCTCCTTGAGGGATGGAGTAGGTTGTCGGTGCAATAGCCATCTTCCCTCTTTCATGATGCCCAAGTCCTGATCTTCTGGTCTGCAATCCAATCCCCTTACCCATGAATCAGGTAGATTTAGATAAGTCTAAGGCATTAGTGATGGTTCCACTGCTACAAAGGTGGGCAGTTTATAGGTAGACATGTAGCCAGTTTTGTCAACAAGATGTGAGAAGATGTATACTGGAGAGCTTCTGAAAGTTTTCCTTCATAACAAGTTTCGTAGGTAAAAATCATCTCCTTTTCTACTGCTGGATGGTGTTGTATGTTGGTGTGATTCTGTAACTACTTCAGCCATCTTGCAGTTATAAGAAAAAACAGCCTTTAGACGAAACCAACACAGAGAACAGCAAAACAGAGAGCTGGAAAGAGCTTGGAGGCTCCTTTTGAGCTCTGATCTCACTGTGACATAAGTAATAAGTGCATTGAGATGATAAGTTCCATTATTTATTCTAGTTAACCTTTCTCTGTAGCTTACAGCCAAAGGCACTCTACAAATCCAAAAGAAAGTACCACCTCCTGTCCCCAAATTCCCGTTTGCCCTAGAAATGCTAAATGTAACATTGTACATGTATTGAGAGTACCAGCAATAGAGTCAGACGCAGGGATGGATCCTGACTCTGCCAGTGACTGTATGAACTTGGATAAGTCACTTAAACTCTCTACACCTCAAGTTTCTGTCAATGAAACTATGTTGAAGAGCACTTGGAAAGATTATGTAAGAAAAGGCCTGCAAAGTGTACTCAAGGAATAATAACCAACCTAGCAACACACATGCATTCTAAAGGTAACTCTGACGGCTGTTGTCAAATAGGAAACATATCAAGTGAGAAAATAAACACCATTCAAGCAGCAGGATTAAATAAAACTAGAAAGGCATATGGGATTATCAGACAGCATCTGAGTATAGGACTTAAAGCCTATATATATATTATTTTTTGTGGTACGCGGGCCTCTCACTGTTGTGGCCTCTCCCGTTGCGGAGCACAGGCTCCGGACGCGCAGGCTCAGCCGCCCTGACTCACGGGCACAGCCGCTCCGCGGCATGTGGGATCCTCCCGGACCGGGGCACGAACCCGTGTCCCCTGCATCGGCAGGCGGACTCTCAACCACTGCGCCACCAGGGAAGCCCAAAGCCTATTTTTTTGACACCTCGTGCAAGATGAAGTACAAAAATATTTGTATTTTTTTCTGATCTCTTAGGAACCTAGAATCTGATGGGAGGATCCCTTAGGAACATGGGGTCTGAGAGGTACTCAGTGTTTTAGGGCTTTGAGATTGTCAGAGAAGGATCACACAACGAGGCTGAGACGGAGTAGCCAGTGATATAAGTAGGGCAAAAAAAAATTGAACATACTGATGCAGAAGCCAAGAGAAGACAGTGTTCCTAAAAGATGGAGTGGACAGCGGTGTGGAATGCGGCTAAGACACCAAGTACAGTAAGAATACAGAAGGGAACATAGGGATTTCCAAGGAGGAAGATGATGAAAAGATGAGTGGAGTGGATTGAGGAATCCATGAGGGTTGAGAGTTTGGAGACAATGGCCATACATACCTTTTGTATCATATTAGGGCAAGATAAAAAGAAATAGGGCAGTAACTGCAGGCCACCAAAGGTGTTTTTCCTTTCTTTCTTTTAGGGTGAGAGATGCTAGGACCTGCCTGTATGCTGACGCAAATGGTGCACTAAAGGGGGAGAAACTGTCAGAGCCAAGAGAAGAGGGGGGATCACAAGGATAAAGTTCTTGAGGAAGGATAACGATGAAAAATCTGGCCTTAAGTAGGAGCTGGGAAACTGTATACGTTACAATGAGGTAGGAGGTAGGATGTGTGCAGACGGATGCAGGTTCTTTGGTGGATTGGGGAAGATTTCCATCTGTTGGCTTCTATCTTAGACAATGGACAACATGATATAAAAGTCAAAAGATAAAGAACTTCCCAGAAACAGAAAAGTGTTACACATTTACCTTGTTCTGCATTTCAAAGTTTTGACCTTGGGTTAAAATTCAGAATTCTGAGACAGAGGAGCATTTGCCTCTAACTGGAGACCACTCTAATGATTCAGACGCTGAGCTGCCTGGATGAAGAGCTTCTTTGGAGTAGGTACAGTACAAATGCTTTGGGACAGGGTAGTCATGCATTTAACAGGAAACCTATTTCTCTGACTGTTGTCCAACGACTTGGTGGCAGCACAAAGTAGTAGAAAGAAAACAATTTGGGGTCAGAAGAAATGAGGGGCACTCCCAGCGTTAAATCTAACACACATCAAATAATACCGGGCCAGTGTTTTACCTTCTCTGCGCTTCAGTTTCTCTAACTACATAGAAAATTATTATGATGATAATTTGCCTCTGACGGATTTGATATGAAAATAAAATTATATGAAAATAATACGAACAATGTCCCTAATAGTAATAGGGACTATTACTTATTGAGCACCTACTATGATGCAGTAATTCTAAACTCTGCTCTCTCTATATATACTGTTATGGACTGAATCCTGTCCCCCGCAAATTCATTTGTTAACAACCTAATGCCCAGTGTCTCAGAATGTGACTGTATTTGGACATAAGGTCTTTAGGGAGGTGATTAAGTTAAGATAAGGCTGTTAGGGTGGACCCTAATCCAATCTGTCCATTCTGACTGATGTTCTCATAAGAAGAGAAAATTGGACATGCAGAGATATGCCAGGCGTGCACAGGCACAGAGAAAAAGCCATGTGAAGATACAGTGAGAAGGTGGTCATCTGCAAGCCAAGGAGAGAGGCCTCAGAGGAAACCCATTCTGTGGACACCTTGACCTTGAACTTCCAGCCTCCACAACTGTGAGAAAATAAATTTCTGTTGTTTAAGCCACCTAGTCTGTGGTATTTTGTTATATCAGCCCTAGCAAACTAATACATAGTATAGATAGATAGATAGATAGATAGATATAGATATATGTATATATAGGTATAATCTCTTGGCCTCACCTTAACTCTACTAGGTAGGCATTATTATCCTCATGTTATAAATGAAGACACTGAATATACTATGATAAACCATAATGGAAAAGAATATGAAAAAGAATGTGTATATATGTATAACTGAATCACTTTGCTGTACAGCAGGAATTAACACAAACTTGTAAATCAACTATACATCAATAAAATAAGTTCAAAAAATAAATGAAGACACGGAGATTTAGAGAGATTAAGTGACTTCCTCAAGGTCACATATGACAGGTAATTTCTTACAAAGTGCATATTGACTATAGGATCCCTCTTAAAGGTAACTATAAAAACTGAAGTCATAGAAACAGAAATTAAAAAAAAAAACTTTTTATCTGTTTCCCATAACCACTCTCTTAAGATTCCTGGCTTATATGCTACGATTTCATAGCTTTTTTCCCGTCGTTATTTTCAGAGGTCCAACTCCACTATCTCTTCAAGGTTATTAGAATTTTTAAACATCCTTCTTATTGCACCTTTTATTGGCCCCTTGCTGCAATTCTATCACTCAAACTCAATCAACCAGATTGTTTATTCCCTCGACCTTTGTTCCCATCTCAGCTGGATCACTCCAGGGGATTGCAGCTTGCCAGTTCTGAAATGAGGTGCTTAGATCAGAATTCTGAGCTGGACCCCATTTTCTGGGACAGCGTTGCAATCAGATGGCGCCTATGTCAGTGCACCCTGGGACCTCGTAGCTTGGCCAAACATCTGCGCTCTCTGCTCTCCCCTGCAGCATTTTACTCCCATTAAAAGTGGAGCTTCAAATCTCCCTTGTGCATCCAGGCCTGGGCACTGGGTGACTTCCAGTTAAAGGGTCAATAAATATAATTAAAAGGCTCATCCAACTGGATCTCATGCTCTGAATATCTTCCCTTGGAGGGCCAACTCTCTCCCTCTCATAAATGGATTTTTCAAAAACTGGAGGGCTGTGAAATGTTGCAGATGTCCTCAGCCTACGGAGTTGCATGGCTTTGTGTCTGGCAAGTTGTCTTCGGGGTCCTCAGACTCATAAGAACACATCCGTATGTGCAGAGAGTTAACAGACAGTGTTTACTGCATTATTGCCTGTCCAATGGTCCCCTGATGAAGAAATGGTCATCCACTCAGATCTCCTCATAGACAGACAAGTAATAATGCCATGACCCACCAGGAACTATCAGTGAGACAATAATGGTCACAGCCAGTTTCTTGAGCAACTAATGTATGACAGAGCATTTCTTTGTATTCTGATATACCTTAGTCCTATTCCTTGCCATAACCAGGCAAGCTGTCAATCATTACTTCTCTCTCATTAATAAGGAGACCAGGGGGAATTCCCCCCTGGTGGTCCAGTGGTAAAGAATCCACCTTCCAATGCAAGGGAGGAGGGTTCAATCCCTGGTCACGGAACTAAGGTACCACATGCCACGGGGCAACTAAGCCCACATGCCACAACTAGAGAGAAGCCCGCACACCACAACGAAGAGCCCGCATGCCTCAACGAAGATCCTGCGTGCTGCAACTAAGACCCGACGCGGCCAAAAATAAATAAAATAAATAAATAATAAGTAAATCTTAAAAAAAAAATAAGGAGACCAAAGCTTGGCGAATATAAGTAATGTATCCAAGGCCTTATAATTATGTGTCTGAGATGGTCTCTCCATCTCCAAAGCTCACGTCTTTTCACTCTATTAAACTTTCTCTCAGCCAATCATCACTGGCACTCCCCAAATATGAGTTTTCTTTAAAAAGTTACCCTTTGAAAATTCATTAAGTTGAATGGTGCTTTCTTATACCAACTGTCTGAGCTGCTCTCCAGTTTTAGAAGTCTAGATGTTCAGTGATCCTTTGAATTATTGGTTTATTGCCATATCATTCAAAAGAAATGACAGTATGGTTCATTTAAAAAATTTCTTTTGCGTCTGAGGTTTTGCCAAGATCTGTTTATTGCTGTCATGTGGAAGAGGAAAATACGATGAGGCTTGAGATGTTCAGATGTGAAGTTTTCATTTTCCCATTCAAATAAGGGCAAGCAACAAATCAAAAGGCGAGGTTTCATTTTCAGTGACTGACTCAGACAAACTAAAGGCGGAATACATGTCAGATGAATTAGACGTGATGACTGCTGCTTAAAATACGTGAATCTTGATACTTTTGAAAGGTAACAGACAGATTGGAAATAGATCTTCTATCAATACTAATGGTGACATCAAGGATCATAATGACGGTAATTTGGGTTTGTGTTACTTTTTCCTTTGCACCATCTCAAAGCTGTCAACAGATGTATCAGGAAGCCAAGACCACAACTGGCCATGTAGAGTGAGCACCCCTGGGCTGGATTACTATGCCTCGTCTCCAACAAACAACAGCCCCCCTAGGATGTGCGGCTCCTTGCCATTTGACGGAGATTGCAAAGGAGAATTCAATCAGATATTTGTTGCTATGGGGATAAGAGTTAGGAAATGAGCTTTTCAATGAAAACTCGTCTCCCAACATAAAACCCTTCCCTTTAGATATGATTCTCTTTGGGTTGTCTGGGGGCCAAGCTGAAAATAATTTGCAAAAAAGTCAGAAACTTGAAGGAGTAACAGCATAATCTTTAAAAATATTTTTTATACTTACATTTCTATTGCATTTTTAAAAACTTTTAATTTTATATTGGAGTCTAGTTGATTACTAATGTTGTAATAGTTTCAGGTGTACAGCAAAGTGATTCAGTTATACATATACATGTACCTATTCTTTTTCAAATTCTTTTCCCATTTAGGTTGTTATATAATATTGGGCAGAGTTCCCTGTGCTATAGAGTAGGTCCTTGTTGGCTATCCATTTTAAATATAGCAGTGCATACCTGTCAATCCCAAACTCCCTAACTATCCCTTCCCCGCACTCTTCCCCCAGGTAACCATAAGTTCGTTGCATTTTTGTTTGAAGAATGTAAGGCAGATATTAATGAATGAGGAACAGAATTATCATTTATACAATTTTGATAGCTTAGCAGTCAAGATAATGAGATTGGGATTCAAAGAGACTAGCTTCAAATCCTGCTTCTGCCACGTGTTAGTTATGTGGCCTTGGAGAATTTCCTTAACGCCTCTTGTCTTTAGTCTTCTCAACTATGTGAGGGAAACAATGTTTTACTTATAGAGCTGGTGGAAGACTTAAGAGGCAGAATGAATATCCAGCATATTTCAAGTACCTGGCACAAAGATATTAAAAATAGCAGATTTTAATATTAAAATTGATTATTAATATCATTATAGTACTGTGATGACAAGACTGGGTAATAATGTCATCAGTTAGTTAAAAAGGTAGGTTTATAATATGCATTTCCAAAGCTAACAAAGAGGATGAAAAAGAGTGAAGGGTTTGAGAGCTAATAAAAGGACTTGGGCTTGAATGACTTCGCTATAAATAGATTTCTTTGGAGGGTAGGCTATTTTAAAAGAAACTAAGCTGCACATTTTAAAAAACCACACAGTAGGGTACTAAGGTGGAAATCACAGGAGAAAATCAATATTCTTTGCCAAAATATAAATAAGAAAATTCATCAGCTGGAAGAAGCATTGCTACAATGTGCATGTTGCTTCCATCTGAAAGAGAAATGCCGGGAAGAAACTTAATATTCATTACTGACACATTTTCTTTGTACTGTCAGTCAGCTGGAACCAAAATACACAGCTGGTTAGAAAGCCCATCTCTACTTCATGTTTCATCTGATGACCTTATACATCAAATCAAGAATTGTGGGCTGAAACAACGCTCTTCATTCTCATTTATTTTTTTCAGAGGATGGTACAGTGACCAAAATCTGCCACAATGTAGCCTGTTTCCTTTCTTCACCTTTCAAGTTCTTATCAGAAATCAACACCAGAATTCAAAAATAGATGTCCACTTAATAAACCCCTAAAATAAGTGAGAAAAAAATACACACTTGGTCAAATATCTTCTTCACAGGCAAAGTAATTTGTCAAATAGAAGATTCATTTTTGTTTTCAGAGCACTGAAGTTATGTAGTGATATCTTAAATACATTTTTTTGGGAAACTTGGCCATAAATATTCAGGAAATCTACATGTTGGAAAGATCCGATTGTTAAAATACGTCTATGTTTTTTTGTTGTTGTTGTGTTGTTTTTGCGGTACGCGGGCCTCTCACTGTTGTGGCCTCTCCCGTTGCGGAGCACAGGCTCCGGACGCGCAGGCTCAGCGGCCATGGCTCACGAGCCCAGCCACTCCGCGGCACGTGGGATCTTCCCGGACCGGGACACGAACCTGTGTCCCCTGCATCGGCAGGCGGACTCTCAACCACTGTGCCACAAGGGAAGCCCCGTCTATATTTTATAGACTGTAAATTTCTGGCATCAAATTAAACCTTTTATTACACAATTTCCTGGATCTGTAATCTGCATGGAGTATTTATCAGAGAACTTTGCACGAAGTACAAATAACTCATTTACCAAATTATATAAGTTCAGGGCTATACATTTTCGCATTGAAAGGGAGTGTCAAAAGTGTTACTGTTTAATCTGTCATCAGGGATGGAAAGAAGCAAATTGACACATAAAGGATGACACTGAAGCATCTGGTCTCCTCAGAAGAAAATCACTGCCATTTGTCTGAGTGGAAGATGTCATAATTGCAAAATCAGTAGAAACAAAAGTAGTCCGCTAAATGTGCACCTAAGTCTTCCTCCAGAATTCCATTCTTTCTTAGCACGTCATTGTAACCGATCAATAAGAAGATATTTGGGTGATGATGAAAAACTAAAATACGTTATTATCTTTAAACAATATTTTAGGTGGGAGGTAATTCTTAGAACCATAATAATATCCTTATTCCCTTTCCAGGGTTAGCATAGAAGTCCCAGAGCACTGTCGTGGAAATAAATTCCTAGCACTCTGGCCTTCTGAGAATTTACTGCAGATTTATATATATTTTTGCTTGCAGATTTATATATATTTTGCTGCAGATTTATATATATTTTTGCTTGGAGCAGACTGTAAGATCCCAAGATGACAGAGTGTGGTTGTGATTCTGCGGTCCGAGAGATTTAGTCATCAAATGTGCATTGTCTAATGATGGTTGTTTAAATTATCAAGGCACACACTGTAATTCTCATGCCCACATGCCAGAAGATGCATGAGGTAAAAATCCAGTGAATTCCCCTTTGACATAATGGGATGCAGGGAAATACCATGTTACCACCGGCAGGCTCACAGCTCACCAACTTTCCTTCGCTAACGTCTGGGCTGTTTTGTATTTCACAGGTGATTGCTGCTTATTGTCTGTCTCCCAACTACCATGTTTGCTCACCATCACATGGAGCAATTTCGTACCTTGGCTAATTTCACCCTAGAATAATGGTTCTGTTTATGGAAGCCTAGCTTCTGTGGGAAGCAACAACTACTCAGGAGTTTCCAGGGAAGCAATGATAACAGATGCTGGAATGATGAGGAGAGCCTCCCCAATCAGAAACCAGCCCCCACTTGTACGCCCTGTCAGTCCTCACCATCCATCGGGAAGTGGTGATTAGAACCCTGCTGTGCGCAGCTGTACTTCTCAGTACAGCCTGTCGGAGAGTGGGTACAGAGAGGGCACCTCATTACCACGACTTTCAGACTGTAAGGTAAAGAATAATGTAAAATGAATCATTTCAGCTAAAGGTCAGGCGAGGCACAAACTCACTTACTTCTCAGGACTAAGCAATGTGCTTTATTTCCCTCCATCCCTCTCATGTAGAAGGCATGGACCACACGTGACGGAAGAGAAGCGACGCTTGGCCATCGCAATAAACTGGTGTCGTGCCAGGAGGGAAGGAATACTTGATGATCAGAGAAGGATTGATGACTGCAAGTGTTTTCCAGCCATAAACCATCTAGCCAGGTGTCTTTTTTTTTTTTTTTTTTTTGTGATACGCGGGCCTCTCACTGTTGTGGCCTCTCCCGTTGCGGAGCACAGGCTCCGGACGCGCAAGCCCAGCGGCCATGGCTTACGGGCCCAGCCGCTCCGCGGCATGTGGGATCTTCCCGGACCGGGGCACGAACCCGTGTCCCCTGCATCGGCAGGCGGACTCTCAACCACTGCGCCACCAGGGAAGCCCTAGGCAGCTGTCTTTTAACTAAGATTAATAAACATATGTCACCAGCAAATGTCTCATTACAAGACGCATGATAATGGAGAATCAAAATTTTCAAGTTGCCAAGCTGCCACAGAGTAAAGTCTCTCCAGATAAACAAAGCCATGCCAGCTCGAATAGGAAGAACTGCCTTTCTGCACCTGGAACATTTTATGCCCAAGGTAAACAGTCCCCTTTCTTTCTGGAAATTGAACTTGGACCAGAGGTCTCTCTGTTCAGGCCACAACACAGGTTGGACCAAGGCAACATCCTGGCCTCTAAGTTAATGCCTGAAGCCAAGTAAGGGACTATGTTAGAGACTGTCATCGAAATCGGTAGCCAGGGGGCTGGAGAGAGCAACAATTTCACAGGACAGCTACACAAAATATGAAGATGATGGTGACAGGTGTAGGAAACGTTCCATGGAACACCAAAGGGAAACACAAGTGGCCAACTCAAAATTTAGTTTCTCTCGGAATGTCAAAATGGGCCAGGGCTGTGAGTTCTCAGGGAGCCATCTGAGCCATGGTTTGTGTTACAGATTCAGGATCAAAGTGTATTTCCATTCTATAGCTCATGTGTGTAAATCTATCAGTGAACATTAGTTTGAATCTTGCTGTGAAACTCTGGGCAAACTCTTTTCAGAGAGGTAGTTAAGTGCTTTGAAAACAGAGTATCTAAGCTTCTTATCCACAAAAGATAATTTTGCATTCTTCCACTTCCTTGAACTTGTTAGTGGAATGGCAATCCATTTTTCACTTGAGACTCAGGGTAAGGTGTATATAATATATAGTATAATATATTATGTAATATATAATAATACTAATATATATTCACATGTATATATGTATATAAAATATCTGTATACATATACATGTACATATATAAATGCAATATATATGTTACCATATACATGGTGAAGTATATATGTGTATACTATTTATGTATAAAAATATATACATAGAGAAATAATAACCATATTATTTTGTCTATAAAACTATTTTGTTGATGAGAAGTAGACAGGCAAGCCCTTAACAAAAACTTATGGGAATTCATCCTTAATTTAAAAGTTATCTTGTTATCTTCCCAGATTACACACATTATTGCTTTTTCTAGCCTGGCATAGTTATGGCAACTAAATTTCACTGCATGCATCAAGTCTGATGGCTTGCTATGGCTGCCTGGACCCCTTGTGTTGAGAAGGATTCTGAAGCTGCATCTGGGCTCAAGAAGACAAGGGATAATCAGTAAATAATATCTGCTCTGGCAGATGGTGAGTACATAACATATACTTGTCATGATTCACTCCGTACCTACAAGGTGCTTGTTAAATGTTTATTATTGATAACAAAGAAAGGAATGTTAGCATGCAAGATGCCAAAACACCAAAGGTCAGAAGTTAGAGGATGGTGAAAATCAGCACAGCAAGGAGAAGCTTCCTCATGAAATAGAGGTTCAACAAGGTTCAATAACTTGAAGAAATGGACTGCTGCCTGAGGAAGTCATCTTCCAATGTAAAACGAATCTATTTCACATTGCAAAACTTGAGGAGCTGGTACTAGAAACAGTTACCAGGAGCTAAATGAAGAAGCTTCTTCAGAACTGCATCTAATATCAGTGGGAATAGCAGGGAGGAAAAGACCTTTAAAAACACTCTTTCATAATAACAATTATGATATTGTTACCTGAATAACAATTCAGGTAATCAAAATGTATATGTACTTTTGTAATATTACAGAAATGTGTTTAAGGGGAGGAAATGGTACATTCAAGGGAAGGTTAGATAATCATTTATCAGAATTTTGTGAGGGAATTAATTCATGAGATAGCCAAAGTCACTCTGAATCAAGGTGGGGCACCAGAACCACCTGTGGAGACAGCTATCGAGCCATATTATACAAACCTCAATGCCTGGGACCCAGGAATATGTGTTTTATGATGTCCTCAAGAGATTCTGACACATCCTAAATTTGGTAGAAAATAAACTTACAGATTTAAGAAGCTCATAAATCCCAAACAACATAAACTCAAAGAAGTCCATACCCAGACACATCATAATCAAACTGCTGGAAACTAAAGGCAAAGCAACCAGGGAAAAGTGTTGTACTATATACAGAGGAAGAATGATTCAAATGGCTATGAGTTTCTCATCAGAAACCAAGGAGGCCAGGGGGCAGCGCATTGTTTATTTAATATTGAAAGAACGGTCAACTTAGAATTCTATATCCAGCAAAATTATGCTTGAGGAATAAAGGAGAAATGAAGACATTCTCAGAAGGAAAACTAAGAGACTCCATCAGCAGCAGCAGACCTGCTCTAAAAGACAAAAGTTCTTCAAAAGAAAGAGAAATGATATCGGTGGGAAACGTGGAACTTCAGGAATGAAGAAAAACAGAAATGGTAGATGTTTGGTTGATATGGTAGACTATTTTTTCTCATATTAGTCTTTAAATATGAATGATGGTTGAAGGCAAAAATTATAATATTGTCTGGGGCTTCAAGGTATAGAGATTATGACTACAATGCAATGAATGATGATGATAACATAAAGGGAGAAGGACTAAAGGACTCCTTTAGGTAAAGTTTCCACATTCCACTAGAAGTGACAAAACATTAATTATAACTAGACTACAAAAAGGGAAGTATGTACGTTATAATCTCTAGCCAAGCACTAAGCATTAATGCAAATAGAAATATTAAAAAATTCAATAGATAAACTAAAATGGAATAATAAAAAATTCAAACAATCTAGAAGAAGGCAAGACTATGGGGAAAGAGAAGAGTGTAAAACCAAGGGAACAAATGAACCAAAGCAAATAATAAAAACGGCAGACCTAAATCTGAGCATATCAATAATTACATCAATAATTACATCAAATGTAAACAGTTCATGCAGCAATTAAAAGTGAAAGATTATCAGAATGGCCAAAAACAAAAGACTGAATTATATGCTGTCTAAGACGACCTACTTTAAATATTACCAGGGATAAAGAAGGAATTACAGAATGATATATGGGTCAATTCATCAAAAATATAAAACAATCTTTAGGGTGTATGCACCCAACAGTAGAACTTCAAAAATCATGAAGCAAAAAAACTGATAGAGCTGAAAGGAAAAATGGACAATCCACAATTAAACTCTTTTTTTTTTTTTTTTTTTTGCGGTACGCGGGGCCCTTACTGTTGTGGCCTCTCCCGTTGCGGACGTGCAGCGGCCATGGCTCATGGGCGCAGCCGCTCCGCGGCATGTGGGATCTTCCCGGACCGGGGCACGAACCTCTGTTCCGTGCTTCGGCAGGCGGACTCTCAACCACTGCACCACCAGGGAAGCCCTAACTCTTTTGAATAGAACTGAACAACATCATCAACCAATGGATCTAAGTGACATTTAAAGAACACTCCAAAAAGAGCAGCAAAACTATATGTGAAAACTACAAAAGGCTGATGAAAGAAATCAAAGAACTAATAATTGACCTGACATACCATGTTCACAGATTAAATGACTCAATATAGTTAAGATACAAATTCTCCTCAAATTGATCCATGCATTTAATGCAATTCCAATCAAAATCCCAGGAGGACGTCTTACAGATATAAGCAGGCTGATTCTAAAATTTAAATGGAAAGGCAAAATAGTATAACCAAAACAATTTGGAAAAAGAAGATTAATGTTGGAGGGATCACACTATTTGATTTTAAGACATTATAAAGCTATATTAATCAAAACTGTGTAATTTTGGCAAAGGGATAGACATATAGATCCACAGAACAGAAAAGAGCCCAGAAATAGACCCATACAAGTATACTAAACTGAATTTTGACAAAGCTACAAAAGCGTTTCCAAGGAGGAAGAAAAGTGTTTTCAACAAATGGTGCTGGAGCAATTGGATACCTATAGGCAAAAAAAGAAACTTGACCTCAACCTGACTCCTTATACAAAAATTAAAAATGGATCATCAACCTAAACATAAATGTAAAGCTAGAAATTTATAGGAGAAAACATAGGTGAAAACCTTTCTGACGTTGGGTTAGGTAAAGGGTTCTCAGATAAAATACCGAAAGCATGATCCATAAGAGAAAATTGGAAAACATCAAAACTGAAAAATTTTTGACAGCGCAAACAACACTGCCAAGAGAAAGAATGGACAAGCTACAATCTGGGAGAAAATATTTGCAAATTACATGCCATAAAAATAACTTGATTACGAAATATATAAAGAACTCTTACAATGCAATAATAAGACACAGAACTCAATTTTTAAAATGGGCAAAAACATTTGAACAGGCATTTCTGTGAAGAAGATATACAGACAAAAATAAGCATATGAAAAGATTCCCAACATTATTACCCATTGAGGAAATGCAAATTAAAACCAAATGAGATACCACTACACACCTGGTAGAATGGCTAAAATAAATTAGTATAAATAAATATGTATGTACATACATTGATACATAAATGATAAAGCCAAGAGCTTTAAGAATGAGGAACCACTGTAATTCTCATGCACTGATGGTGAGAATGAAAACTGGTACAGCCACTCTGGGAAACACTGTAGCAGTTTCTTAAGCTAAACATGCATTTTCCACTCTTGTGGTAAGAATGACCTGACCCAGCCATCCTACTGCTGGGTATATATGCCAGAGAAATAAAAAAACTTATCTCCACAAAGAAGACTGCGCACCATGTTTATAGCTGCTCAATCTATAATTGTCAAAAAATTGGAAACAACCCAAATGTCATCAACAGGTGAAGAGATAAACTGTGTTACTGTCATACAATGGAATATTGCTCATTAACAACACAGAACAAACAATCAATACATACAACAAATTGGGTGGCTCTTCGTGGAGTTATGCTAGGTGAATAAACGCCCATCTTAAAAGGTTACACATTGTATGATTCCATTTATGACATTCTGAAAAGACAAAACTCTAGTGATGGAGAACAGATGAGTAGTTATCAGTGGTTGAAGCAGGGGACGATTTAACTGAGAAAGAGCGCCATGAGGATATTTTCATTCTGTGCCCTAGCTGTAGAGACTGTTTCAAGAATCTACACATGTGCTAAAACTCACAGAATTGCACATCTAAAAAAAGTTAATTTTACTATATGTAAATTTAAAAAATAAAAAAATTAGAAGTCTCTTTTGATCATATGTCAAATGTTCCTGTTTGTAACATTTTCATGCAAGTGTGTGTGTGTTTTATTGTGTGTTTTGCCTCTGTGTGTAACTCTCTATTTATCTACATATATACCAACTGGAGATCCTTTCAGTCTAATGGAAGAAACACATGCTTAGGGGCAAATCTGACCTTAAATTCTTGCCCCCAAACTTTATCCATATATATACTGAGCACCTACTGTATGCCAGGTATGTGTTAGGTTCTTGGAATTGAAGGATAAATAAAACAGAGGTTTAGATATCAAGGAACTTACAGTCTTGTGGGGGAAACAAACAGTAAGCAGAAAAACACTAGAATAGGTAATTCAAGATGATTATAGACTGTGGTGAGTGCTACCCAGAAAATAAACAGGGTGATGAGCTGCAGCAGAATGAAGGAGGGGCCGAGGGGACATTTGAGGTCTGAAGGATGACAATGAACTGCCCACGGAAAGGGCTATGAGACGAGGCACTGCTGCTGCAGGGAACAGCAAGGCTAAGGGAGCAGAGGTAGGAAAGGGCTGGTGCATTCTGGGAACAACAAAGATGCTGATGGGGCTGGAGTGTTGTGAGGGGAAAAGAAAGAGATGAAGTAGCCACATCACAGAGGCTCGTAAGCCATGGCATGAAGTCTGGTTGATGTGAAGAGCAATGGGAAGCCACTGGGTTTTGTTGTGTTTTTGTTTTTTTTAAGCAAGGGAGTGGCCATGGTCTTCTTTATATTATCAGTGTGACCTTTGGAAAGTTCTTTTAACTTTGCATCTCAGTCTCCACATATGCTAAGTGGCGACCATCACACAACAAGCAAAATTTTTGCGAGAATTACATATATTGGTGTCTAGAATTGTGCGGGTTATACTGGGTGCTCAATAAAATTTGAGTTTCTCTTCTTCCATTGTGTGTGTGTGTGTGTGTGTGTGTGTGTGTGTGTGTGTCCTTTTATTGCTTTTGTTTGTGTGAACCTCTCAGTTCTGTCTCTTCTTTCTGCTGCTCCATCTTTTGCTTTTCTGTCTGACCTCCAGCACAAGCACAACCAAAGCCTCTGGTTTCTGCTGTCACTGCCCACTTGCGAGAGTGGGCGGGGAGACAGGCAGCTTTGATTCTGTGTGGTTGAACCATACGAAATGGCTATTTGGTAGATCACACTGATTAAATTAGGGTGAGCCAATTTCACATGATTCAGCTTCGTAGCACACTTAAATGTGACCATCACCGTTCCGAGGTGTTTCTTCATCTGCTACAAATTAGATGATTTTTGAGACCCATTATTGTCCTAAATTCTGTGATTCTAATCAAGCCCATGTTCATCAAAGACATACCCTATCAGGAGCCTCAGAGGCCAGGGCATGGGTCGATCTACTTGAAGTGTTGAAGGAAAGAAGCTGTTAACCAAGAATCCTGTATTTAGCAAAACTGTCCTTCAAAAATGAGGGAGAAATTAAGACATTCCCAGTTAATAGAGAGTTGAGAGAGTTCTTAACCACCAGAACTGCCTGCAGCGGGGAGTCCTTCAGCCTGGGGTGAGGGACCCTGCACAGTAACTCAAAGCCTTATGAAGAAATAAAGATCTCTGGTAAAAGTAGACAGACGGGCGATTAGAAAAGCTAGTACGATTGTAACTTTGGTTTGTAGCTCCACTTTCTGGTTTCTGTTTGATTTAAGAGACTAATATATAATTAAAAACAACAAAAAGACATACCCTTTCTCACTAGTATAAGTGAGCATCCTTCTCTCTGGCTCACTGTCTTGGTGACCAACAGATTGCTGGGTTCTCTTTACAGTCAAAACATTAATATACAAAAGAGTTTTCCCAAGCACTGCCTTCTGTGTCAGAAGTCTTCAATCCTTGTCATCTTTTTATTAGGCAAACTTCATGGTTTCATTGCATGAAACATTATGCCATCACTTCTTTGAGGATGACCCTGATAGAAGGTACAATAAAATTAGAAAATCAAGACTAATACAGTCAGCTGATAAGTCCTAGTTTTCATGTTCTCTGTGAGGCACCCAATTTATAATTCCTTGAGGATGATATGTAACATCTGTAAAATGCATTTTGTACAATGCTTCTTAAGCTAATCTTCGTTTGAAATAGGAATCCATTCTCTACTGCTTTTTAAACAAAGCCAAGTCATTTTATCTGTCCACAAGCAGGAATAGCATTATGACCCTTACCCGAACACTGTCCTACAAGACGATGTGTGTGCCACATGTTAGATTTCAGCATAGGACATTTTATCCAGCTCTCTGCCTCTCCCTTGACAAAAATAAATAGATAAACATTTAAAAGTTACAAATCCTACAAGCTCATTTCCTGAAAAGCAGATTGCAACTCCTTCCCTTTTCTGCCCTTCTTTGCTGCATCTGCTGACTCCACTTTTGAAACACTGGCTTTCACCAGACTGGTCGGTTACGCAGGTCATATTAATTTCCGTAAGGGTTTTCATTCCCACCTTTAATCTTTCCCCAGATCCTCAGGAGGAGATAAAGCAGATATTGATACAAATAAACATGCAACTTATTTATTCGTATCAGATCTCCTCTCTTCTCAGCAGGAAGTGAATTTCAGCCTCAGTCTCCAATCTCCCAATAGTGATGAATCAAAAGGCTACAGCTAGAAGAACTTGAAAATATCAAGATGAAGAGAGGCCTTCAGGGTCTGGCTCTCCTCCGCTCGCTCTTTCTACTGAGTCTTTCTTCGGGGTGTTGTCATTAAGATCCTTGGTAAGTGCTGAGAAGCAGCGTGGTGGGAGTTTCTGAAGATCAATGATGTACCACATATGATGGTTTTAAGGCACCCTCTTCTCGACCCAATCAATAACAGCTTTGATGCGATCCCGTGATGCAAAGTTCTAACACACATTGCTGCCAGGTTCCTCCTAATCACATCTCATGTTGCTATTCAAGAGCTCCTACTGCTGAGAACTGCATTGCTATCTCCCAGTAAAAGGAATTGGTTTATACTGGCTCAAATTGCCCGAAAAAACTTCATTGGTTCCATCCTGTCCATAAATCAAGGTACTGACGCCTAAGCCTCTGGAAGACTTTTTTTTTCTTTTCACAAGAGAGAAGAAATACCTTTATTTTTCTAATACCCCAGAGTTGTGGGTGGCGGTGGTGGAATTTACAATTTCTTAATAGAAAAAAAAAACTATTTTGGATTTCAAACTCAGAGACAGAAAGGGAGACAGGTGGAAAATATCAGAGATTGCTACAGCCTGCGGCACGTTAAAATTGGATAAAAAATGAAAACTTCAGACAGCCTTCTTGATGTTTAGCTGGTAGGCTATCAACGCCCTAATGGGACAAGAAGTAAAGAAAACAGAGTCATGACCCAGTATGGGGGCAAATAGCCAAGTTCGGGAGTACAAAGACCAGCTAAGGCTGTTGATGCCCAAGGAATGGTCCCGACACAAAGCCTTCCTGCGCTAAGCGTACGGGCTCATTCAGCGCCATATATTCTGTTTTTATATTCTGGGGGTCATATCCACGTATCCACCTAAGACTCTTCATTCCTGAGACTCTTCGTTCCTTCAATAAATAATATGCTCCGTTTCATTTGATCACATGGTCTGAAATAACTTACTCAACTTATGAATCATTTCAGGTCTGGGGCCTCTGCCTATTCTTACAGACCAGAATTCCTGGCCTCTCAGAGTTCATCTTTCCTGCCATACACAGTAACTGCCCATTTATTCTCTCCCTTCCTAACAGGGAACAGAAATTCCAGCTGGAGTTATTTGGAGGGCTTCTCCTCTCTCTACTTAAAAATGACTGATTTTAAATGAACATCAGATAAGCCTGTTTAAAGAAGCCTCTCAAATTCTAAAATTCCCTTTGTATGTTCACCATTTTAGAGCTGGCTTATGGCCACTTAGCGATTCACTGCCACACATCCATGTGCAAGGAAAGACACGAAAGCTGAATAGGAACAAAGAAAATTCATTCTATCTGGCAATGATGTGACATGTTCATGGCAACCATTCTGGAGACTCTGGAGAAAACTGGCAATCCTTAACTCTGGGATAATTTTACTGTCTTCAGTTTCCTAAATAAATCAATGGCCTTCTTTGCTTGACCATTAACATATATAACCCGTGGAAACTGGGGGCAGCATCAGAGCTAGACGGGTAAATTGATTATATTCTCTGAAGAGAAGCATCAGACTCTGGGAAAAAAAGAAAGAGTAGCTGAGACAAGCTTGAAATTTCGTAATCAATACGGATGCTAATATATCACAAAATATTTCTATGCATTTTCTTACTAGATTTCTAAGTTACCTACAACCATTCCTGTTTCACAGGAAAAATCTGTATGAAGGCTAAGTGGCTATTGGACATGAGATAATTATTTAGGAATGTATTTATGAAAATAAGATTACTTTTTCAGGGTTTCAGTCCGTGATTTTTCCTTCAAGGTTTGACAACTAACGAACAGTAAGGCCAATGAACACCAGCAGTAACATATTTGTCATTCCACTATAATAGCTAAGTGGAAGCAATTTTAGCTAAACACGATCATCTCTTGCAAACAAGATTTGCATTCACAAGAAGTGAAAAAAGGGTTCATGTTTTCCATAATAATGGAAAAGAGATGATTTTTGAGGCCCAAAGACAACAGAAGTTGTTCTGAATTGGGCTTCATCTCATTATTGATATATTTTCATTTGTTGAACTGCAGCAGAGTTATGATCTGCCCTGGTTTCCTGTTGAGAGTTTTATCTTTCAATTTTTACAGTACATGCTTTTTCAAAAGAGTAAACTTCCAGAGCAATTTATTTAAGAAGATACAGCTACTGAATTTCAAGATCACTGAGCAACTGTCATGAATACACTACAGCTTTTCCTGAGAACAAAGCTTTGTCCTTGGCTCTTCACCTCTGATAGTATTTTAAAAAGACTTGGCTCCAGGCTGCTGTGTAGAGTTGGGCAGGTTGTTCACTGCACAAGAGCATCTAGCCAAGGGGCGAGCGGACTGAAATTCAGCCCATGCTCTGCTTGTTCAGTCGTGTGCCCTGGCATTGGGCTGCCTCCACTTGGAAGAAGGAGGGCCTTTTACTAATCTTCACAGAGGCATTTACATGCTAGTGGAGGCCCTTATTTAGCCTGGCAGCTGACATCGAATAGGAAAACTCCAACATGTTAAGATTAATGTTTGCTCTGCAAAGGGCAGAAGGGAGGGTCTCCACAAGCAAGATGGAGGAATCGGAGATATGGAAGGAAGAATTCCTCAGAGTCAGAAAGATATAGTTATCTGCCTCTGGATAAGTCAAAGCTAACTCCTTCTAGCCTCAGTTTCCTCATCAGTCAATCAGGTGTAATAATGTATACGTGGCAAGGTAAAGTGGACCATATAGTGGCTGCCATTAATAGGCCTGCCTTGCTTGGTGGTAGCTGTTGCCACTGCTACTATTTTATTGTGCTATGATTAATATCTCTTCCTTCCCCCTACTCCTAGGAAGACTATCTCTCCACCAGGATCAGCTCATTCATACTTAAAGTGTGCAACAAGGAATAACCAAGAGGTAAGGACATAGCTCAGCTCTACTCTGTCTTCTGCCTGCCCCCCACATATAAGGGGTAGGCAGAGCCTTTAACTTTGCTCCAGAAGGATGCGCTGCAGGGGAGCTGACTCCTTCTCATCCTGGACTAGCATTCTTAGCAGAGGGCGAGAGCAGTCTATGAATCCTATAATTATAGGAAAACATCTGAGGGTCCGTGAGTCCTAGCAAGTCTCTGCTGAGTGAGTCTGTAGCATTCACTCAATTCCGAAAGTGCCTTCAACACAAAGTTTAAGGAGCTCTAGACTGAGGAAAGAAAGAGGGAAGGAATTAAGGAAGATTATCTCTCCCTTTCTCCAGGAAATAGAGTTCTTCTCTGGAATGAATGTGTCAAGAACTGCCTTGTCTAGCTCTTTGCATCCTGTTTATCTCTTTCTATAAGACTTGGCTGTTCACTGAAGGCTGCTGGTTCTTACTAACGCAGGACAATCACTCCTAACTTGAGCTGAAGCAAATACTTGGCATAGTATCAAGGGTCTATCCTCTTGCTTTCTGTAGATGCTGTCAGTCTCTCTGCAGGGATCCTTACTCCCAACTATCCACCTGCTCTTGCCAGCTTCTTAGTTCTCGATGCCTACTTCTGTTCTCTTGCGGTATTCCATTCTCCCCAGTTCTAACTTTCACCGTTCCAGATCTGAGTCCCGCCTTAGGGATTGAGTTCCATGCCTGCCGCTGAGACCAATCTCCCCCATGCTTGCCTTCTACCTGCTCTGCTTTTCGATCTCCTGGTCCTAGTTCCCTGCCCTAGTGTCCTGTTCTACTCACACTGATCGAATCAAGCACAGACTTTTAAAATTAATCATGTTATTCAGCAATACATTCCAATAACTGCATTTCCACTCTGGGATTGAACAAAAGGTCGCTGAGCTCTGCAATTTATGATTCATCTTGGCTTCTTTCCAGACCCTCAACTTGAATCACATTCTTGGTGAGCCAGACAAGAAGGATTCAAATTCCCCTGCAAAAAGCAGTGTAAGTAAGATCAGAAGTTTTAATAAAGCAAATATACCTGCTTGATCTTGGGGCAAGTCCAAAAGTCAAAGAGTCATGAGTTATCTCACCTGTGTTCATTGATCTGACCCCATGTTTACTCTTGCATGGTGTGTGGCCCACTCCACAACTTTGGATTTTCATCTACTCTCTTTTTGCATCCTGTATTTTCAACAACTATCACATCCATCCACACATGGATGTTCTGTTAGCTCCTCCATACTCAAAATGTCCAAACCCTCAACCCACTGTTTTCCCCCCAAATGACCTCCAAACTCAGATGCATTTTTAACACTATAGTCATAATGATCTTTCCAACATGCAGCTCTGAGGTAGTTGTTGGCTACCTCAGAAAGTTCCATGAACATCCCATTCCCATAGAACAAATTCCAATAGGGAGAATCTATGAGGAATTCTCATAGAACAGATTCCAAACTTCTTCCATTCCTATAGGACAAATTCCAAAGATGACATTCAAGACTATAGTCTATATGAGGGGGAAGGACCATGCTTTAACCAACATTACAGTAACTTGGAAGGGATGCTCTTCTTATTGAATGTTCATTCTGCACCCACTTATAAACATTGATATACCTACATAACTTGACCTGTATAACTTGGTGCCCCTGATGCTAT
The DNA here is from genome assembly GCF_039906515.1 of Pseudorca crassidens. Taxonomy (NCBI): domain Eukaryota; kingdom Metazoa; phylum Chordata; class Mammalia; order Artiodactyla; family Delphinidae; genus Pseudorca; species Pseudorca crassidens. The sequence continues at coordinate 14,117,506 of NC_090313.1, forward strand.
GCCTGACTCAGTGACGATGCTTAATAAATATTGTTTTATTTCCTCATACCTGTTCTCTTAGGACAAGAAATATTTAACTCTAATATTTCTCCCTATATAATGTTTATTATAAACATATTTATATTACAATATTCTGAGTATTTGATGAGTATTTGATGACCACAGCCCAACAACCAGATGGCTTTTTTGTTCTGGCGTCCATTTTCTTACTCTGTCCAACATAACATTGCTCTTTTTGTTTTTCTTTAACTGGATGTGCTTAAGAGTATAGAATAGTGCTGCAGTCTACCATCCATGTTCCTGGTATGCACTGAAATTAGGCATATCACAAACTCTATTAAAATAAGGTAAACCTTTACCTCTGGAAGGTAAATTGGGGATTGGCAGGGAACCAGCAACTGGTAGTCTCAGTAGCACCAATTCTGACGGCCTTGTTGAGTTTCACGTCCCCCTTGGGTCTCGCCCACCTTGGTCAGTATAGGCTGCGTCAATGTCTTGGCCGCAAATGTGTGCTATTGTCCATATAAACGCTGTCCTATGCATGAACCCAAATACCTTCCCTCATTATCCCTTAGCAAAGCTGGAACACCATGGAATAAAAAAAGAAAAAACAGACTTCGCCAAATACGAAAGCAGAACACAAAAACAACAAAGAAAGAATAAGAAGTGTAAACTCGGTCATGAGTATACCATATAGATTTGTAATATTTCATAGCTAGTATTTCACTGACACTATCCATTGCTCATGCTTGTTAGAACTAGAAGCTAGGGGAAGACGGTCTCCTTGCAAAACACTATATATATTTAGTATCTCCTGGTAGTCTTGCTTCAAGTTGATGCCTGATTAATTGAGGATTTTTTTCTGTCAGAATGTGATTATGAGTATCAAAAGCAGGCATGTCAAGATCTTCTCTAACTGCCTGGGAGAGAATGGAACGCCTGCTGTGTAACAGGACACAGCTGCCAAAATCTTGGAAGGCTTGGCACCTTGATAGAGGAAACAATGAACATTTGTTTACTGCAACCTTCCTGAAATGTACATATGCTCTTCAACTGGGGGTTGGAATGATTAGGCTTCTCCTCTTGTAACCCCTCAGCCATTTGTGATCTGCTTATGTTATAGCTCTATGAATAGTTGAGCCATTACATCATTAGAATGCTTATTGAGATTTCCTGAATTATTTCAAAAGATGACTTGCTTTCGATATATCATCAAATTTGCTGATCCAGCAAAAGTCATCCTGCCAATGGATTAATTACCTACTACAGCACTACCCTCCTTTCAGAGACAATAACTGTTGAAACATGTGTAACCTCATCAAGACTACTTTTGATACGGTGCCCTAAACACCCCAAAAGTCCCCTAAAGGATGACCACAGACCTCAGATCCCAATTCAAGCTTGATAAAAGTTAGTACTGTTTCAAACTCTTCTATCGACTTCTCACAATTACTACCCAATAATTAATCAATCCATAATTTAATACCAATCTATTGAGTACTCACAGTGCCATAAAATCTACTATTTTTTTCCTCAACATCTCCTTCTATTTCATCCCCACCAAGAAATTCAAGTATGCTTTGTTCTGCCTCACCGTTTTCTATATATTGCGGCAAACAAATTTTTGCCTTACAAAACCACTATTCATATGATATATAATATTCAATTAAGAATCACTTGGTTCTTTAAGGCAGGCATGTACATAAAACATGAAAGTGTTAGGTCTCACTTATATTTGCCTAAGTTTCTGGTCATTTAAAAAATGAGAACATGTCTGCATTAAAGTTACACTCGAGAGAAATGATTGGAGAAGTGCTAAATGGTCAAAATCACAACCAGCATCCACTTTCAATTCAGCTCATCCACGGGAGCTCCAGTCTGGTGTCTATAAATAACTGAACCGCATTGGGCAAGGAAGCCAATATTTAGAGCCAATAGCTGTGCACACACATAGTTCTGGATAATTTATTATTCTGTACAGTAAATGGCTGGCCCATAATTCACAAGCTGAGAGTTAATGAGAATATCTGTCCCTAATACCCATAAGAAAGATAAGGACTGGTATAATGCGGTTTATCCGGGACTTCTGAGCCTTTCAAGGGCAGAAATGAAAGCCTCTGACAGCAAAATGCAACAAGAAATATTGCACTAACCTACATCCTTCCTGTTCTTCCATCAAACCAATCCATGTGTACATGCATTAAGGAGTAATTCATTCTGAATAACTCTTCCCAGATAACTTGATCCCTTTTAATCACTGGTATAATTAACTTAATGATATAATTGTGTAGCTCCAAATAAGAAAGGGGTAGAATAGGGATAGTAATTTATTTCTTCCTCATAACTCAGCTAGCAAAACTAGAATATATATGTGTATATATATATATATACACACACATATATATACACACACATATATATATTACATATTATATACATTTAAAACTATATATAAAATACATATATTCTCTCTCTATATATATATTCATTCAAAACTATCTATCTAATCTACATGGAGGTATATAGGGGTGAGAAACAAATTAAACAGGGAAAAAGTCCCCCAAATGACTAATTGTTTATCAGTATAAGTGCTTTTATTACAAACTTTTAGAAAGTAAATATATGCTGGGGGTTTCATCAGAGTGGTAATAAATATTAATAATTACCAATTGGCTAGAGGTTTTAAATGGCCCTGCTAAAGCAATGTGTCAGTAATGCTGTGTTCCTAGGAAACACAGAATGGATGTCTGCATTCATGGCTTCTCCTCTGTTTGGGGTTTTAAAGTCAGGGATGTGCTCAGCGGTCTATCCTAATGGCCTTCTAACTCTTTCTGCTATTTCCTTGAAGGTAGTTGAAATGTAAAGAAGATGTGTTACCACTCTATCCTGAAATGAACCTACCAAATCCCCTGCCTTAAATAAAAGCAGATTGTGTGTGTGTTTGCGCGTGTTGTCTTAGGTGCTAACAGTAAGGGGTTCTCAGTGTGGGCCCTTTGGCCAGGATCAGTGCTCCCCCAAGTGGCTCATGGGCCAGCAGTAACAGCATCACCTCAGAAATTGTTCGAGCTGAAAATTCTCAGGCCCCTTCCACTGCCCCCCTATTACATTTCTGGAGCAGAGCCCAGGAATCTGTGTTTACAAGCTCTGCAGGTGATGGGTTCGCTCACTAGAGTTTCTGAAGTATTGGTCTAGAATTTTCCTGTGCTGTGAATAAAGTGGGTATAAGCAAGCAGATATTAGAGACTAAATAACGGGACTGCTGGCATTTTAGATTTTATATAAATGGCTCATAGGCTCAATGGCGTTGCTTGTATGTTCACGGAAGAGTGTGGAGGTTGCTTTTTATGAAGGGCATGTTTCTGGGATCCAAAAAAGTCATATTAAAAATCTTTTTTCCCCCACCTGTATTGTGGCTTACGTAGCAGGAAAGAATCCATTTTATTCTGAGTTTAAACATGCTTCAGTCAGAATAGAAGAAATGGCGTTTGAGTATTTATGTTAAAATTCTAGCCCCTTGAACAACTGTGTCTGAGGAGAAATGAAGGAAAAGCTAGAGAAGAATGCAAAACTGACATAGTTGGAATTCGGGATCATTTGCTAAGAAAGTCTTGCGTATGTACTCAAATGTTCTGCTTGCAGAAGGCAGGTCCCGAATCACTGTTGGCAATTACTTTGCTACGTGGTCAACTAGCTGAGGGAGTGATGCTAAGCATCTCTCTCTTTCATAGACAGTGTTCATTCCCCTTTCCCCTTAATCTATTGCCTCTAAGGCAGTTAAGAGTGGTGTCTGTATGCTGAGCCAGTGTGACCTACCTTCCAAGCATAAGCAAGGTAAACAAAGAGAGGAGGAAGCCGCTGCTAGTGATTGGAAAAATAATGAAAGCATTCTTCTTCCCAGGTCCTCAGAAAGACTGTGAGTCTCTAAGGCTCTACTGTGCCTGCCTGAATGAGAAGCGAAAAAAGAAAACAAGGTATAGGATGACCTCCAGGCTGTTTTCCTTTCCAGGCCCTGGCCTCTTTCTTCTTAGCTAAAACAAGAAAGCAAAACTACTATGGCTTCCAATGGGGGCAGAAGAACAAGGAATTTACCTGATTTTCATATTAGCTCCTTCCAAGGACTCAGGGCATTCCTGGCCCTTAACCAGGCCAGGGTGATGGGTATCTCATTCGATAAAGTTGTGTTGATGCTTTTTTTTTTTTTTTCACTTTTAATTCAGGGCATGTCCAATTTTTTGACCACTTAATAATTAATTTCTAGGCTGATTGAGATTTGGGCAATATATGAAACTGGCTGGCTTCATGCCTCAACCTGCATTCCTCAATTCCCAGACTAATTTCTTCATCCTGATCCATTTCACATGGCTTTAGGCACTATTTATCACCAAATACCACCCAGACCTCCCACAAGCAGAAATTCTGTCAAAATCCTATCTGCCACCACGTGCATACACCCAGCTTTATTTCAGGGTTGCAATTCAAGAGGTTCTCAGACAAACACGGAAGCAGTGTACAAGATGTGTAACAGGTTACACAAACAGGCAACATTTTTAATGTTTTTGTATTCCCTCCCGCATTTCCCCCCCAAAGTCATAATTTCTCAATATCACACACAGATTGAGACACATCTGACCTTCATTTTCTTAAACCTTACCGTGGGGTGCATGTGTGTTAGTGTGTGCATATACGCATGTGTGTTAATCACAGTGTGCCACATGTCCTGCAGTAGATGTGAAACAAAAAGGCCATGGAGAGGATTTTGATGTGGGTCTGAGGATTCCAGGCCTGATGGCCTCACTACAAGTTTCATAACTAATGGTTATTTATTAACTACAACATAGGAAACTAGCTCAAAGAGTCTGATGGATAGATTGCTGAAAAAAGGTAGGGTAATAATTATACTCTGCACAAAAATACACTGAAGTTACAAATACTTGAGACACTCCACTCAGAGACTGGCTCAATTCAAAAGCAAGAGACCCGTTGTGCGACATTATGCCTAGGTTAACAACATTGCTTTGTACATTTAATTTGCTAAGAGGGTAGATCTCATGTTAAGTGTTCTTATGACACTAAATAAAAATAAATACATGAATAAATGTATGTTATTCATAACAATCATTTTTTTTTAAAGCAAGCTATCCCCGGAGTGAATTTGTTAAGAATGTTAATCCTTTCAGATTAGTAGGGTTCTGACAGGACAAAGTTAGTGCTATGTAATTTCTTGTATGAACCAGAAGAAGTCTCAAACAATCTCGTTGAAGGGCAAACATCCTAGCTGGGGATGGTCTTATAGCTATAAACTATATTTTGGTGACAAAGGGGGGATTGTTTTCATCAGAAAATAAACAGACTGAAGCTAATGCAAGGTTCCTCAGAAATATTTCTCTGTGACACCCCAAAGGAAGTTTATCCTTAGAGAAAACTGCAGTTCTTTTGCTGGGTTGCAAGTGAAAGGATTCCTTTTAAAGATGCTAGAGAGTCTCCAAGTCCCTCAACAGTGAGCTGCAATCACGTCATCAGTCACCTCCAAGTGTTATCCCACCTAGGCTCATAAAACTTCTACTTAATGATTTTCTCAGGCACCTCCCTCCCAAGGGAACTTCTGCCTGAGGGAAGGAGGGGGAAAAATAGACATATGCTAAGAATCTTCCTAGTTAAGGGGTTGAAATAACAAGCAAAAGACAATTAGCACAGATAATCAGCACATAGGACATTGGCTGCATTCAAGGTTTTAAAATTCCCCCTTTTATGATGATTAATGCCATATTGTCACAGTTACTTTTCCAAGGGATGTAAACAGAAACTCTGTCTTCCGTGATTTTTTTAATCATTTGCTTTAGTTTATAAACCGAGGTTCATAAATGTTTCTCACTGGATAATTAAATGTTGCCCTTTCATTGGAAGTTCTGAGGAAAAAAAGGGAAATTCTAGTCTCTACTATTTTAACCCTCTATTTTTCTTGCTTTTTTTCTTTACTACCTCCGGGTGACAAAGAAGAATGGAACAGGGACCAACTTGTGGTTCTGATGGATTGACAACAGGCTCTACTGCCAGTTTATGCTCAGAAGGTATACATGGAAATTTGGAAGAATTTGCCTTGTACAATCAAATAAAAATCAGCTGCTACCCTGATTTCATTAACTGTAATAGCGTTTATTACAGTGTCATTGCTACATCTCAGATGAAGCTTTTATCTCAAAATAGAATGTGTCCTCATCTCTTCCTGAGACCTGTTTCATAGTAAAACAGCTGCCTACACTCAAAAGAAAAAAAAAAAGCTCTTTAAAACTCTGAGGCTATATTTAGTACACAAAGCTTTTGTTGAATACATTACCATATTCTTTGCCAAGCACTTGGTTCCAACATACAAGGTGAATATAAGAGAGGTGCATTTTGCAAAATGGAGAGAGAGAGAGAGAGAGAGAGATTGGGAGGGAGAGGCTCTGCTCACAGAATCCAAGGCAGTACTGCCAAACCCAAGAAAAGTCCCTGGAAAAATCACAGAACGCTAGTGCCAGAGGGATCTTACCGTCATCTAATCCAATCTCTCCACTCTAGAGATGCGTAGGCTGAGGCTGAAGCTGCGGGAGATAATAGGTAGTGCCTGAAGCAAGGCTAGTGCAACTCAGGGACTGAATTTTTAATTTTGTTTAGTTTGAGTTCCGGCTTCAATTTCAATAGGCTCTTATGGCTAGCGGCCACCCTATTGGACGACCCTATCCTGGCTATTCCTATGTCCTTCTCTACAACTAGGTTTAAAGACATGGACGACGGGTTAAAACTCGAAAGAATTAAAAAGACAAAAGTCACTCACAATTCATGAAATCCCCAAAGCTTTCTGAAATGAACCACAAACATGACAGGCATTCCAAGCGGAAGTGGTCCATAAAACAAAGACCCACGAAAACCAAAACACTCGTGAGGACTTACAACCTTCCTCCAGAGCTGAAAGGATGAGAAAGTGTGAAAGTGGCACAAGGGAACAGGCAGGGCACACACGTGTCCCTCTCACTTCTTAACTAGCAAGAATCCTGCCTGAACAGAAGTGGTGTGAAGGAAAGCTTGCAGAGATGCAATCAATGATTAATAAGAGGGGAGCCACTAAGCAAGATGGCAGGGCTGGAAAGACGGAGAAGATCATCCTGCCCATCTCCTCTCCCCATCACGCGCAAAGTTGATGCCAAGAGGATGAGCAGGCAGCGGACACTAATCAAGTATATTGGATTTTTATCGCTATGTTAGCAAGTTGGAGTGTGACCTTGGGAATCACACTTAACTGGCTATCTCCCTTGCTTCACCTATTTAAAGAAATGATAATGAGACTTGGTTTCAGGTACCTTGGGAAGCCTAAGATGAAAGTGTAAGATATAATCATCACTTGTTCCTTTTCCATCAGGCCATACTTCTCTCTCCAGTTAATAAGACCAATCACTTTCAAACCACAGTCCTAGTTTCTTGTTATAAAAGCCTTCTTTGAAAACAGTCAGGCTTCACACTTTTTTAAGCTTTTTTTAAAATATAACAATCGGGGCTAAAATTAGTGTTGTTCATGTACTCAATAGAAAAGACTTTAAAATATTTAAGGATGGAGCAAAACCACGTGAGGAAATCCCTAGACTCTAAAGAAGTGGATGTGAGTAAACATTGTTCTTACACTAGGAACTATTTTTAATTAAAGGACAAATGGTTGTGATTCTGTAGGTATAACTGCCTGTCATAATTTCTTTCATTTCTACTGTTTTCCTGCACACCACATTTTCCTTTGGAAATCAGCTTATTTTCTAACTTCAAGGTTATCCAAGAATAACTCTTCAAAAAAGCATATCGATGCAATAACGCTTGTAACCCTCTTGTCCAATTTTTTCCCATTTATTTATTTTTTATTTTATCTACTGAGGAAACTATATAGTGCTTGCTATATGTCCAACATTATTCTAAGCACTTTACAAATATTACCTCATTTAATCAAGTTACCACTATTACCTCCAATTTATAGAGGAGAAAAATGATGCAAAAGGAGGTTAAAAATCTTGTCCAAGCCATGCAGCTCCTAAAGGTGGAGCCAGAGTTTGAACCCTGCCAGTCTGGGTCTCTTAACCTTTAGGTCGTGTTACTTCATTTTAGATATATACTTATGTCAAATTTTAAAACAACCTTGGTAAAATTAACTGGCTTGGAAAACTTTTTAGTAAGCCACTCCCCCCCCGCCCCCCACAATGCTGTTTACCCACACCCTGTTTCCTCACTTACACTTTACTTCCAAAGAATCTAAATGGGCAATGTGCTACATCATCTCACATTTGCAAATCATTTCTCTCGAAAGGAACTAAATCACCACTTGGACAAGGGTGGTATTAGGACAGAACATCTATTCCTGTATCTCGTTTTTTTGTGTGTGTTGTTGTTGTTTTTTTAAGTTTATTGTATTTTTTCTAAAACTTAAAGGACTGAAATGGAGAGAAGGCAGTCTAACGGAAAAGAAAGAGGTGGAGGGATAAGTAAAAGAGAAGAAAGAACAGTGGAAGGAATGAGGGGACATAGGAAAGATGCAAAACCTCTCAGCTTTGCCAAGCCTTGTAAAACGTTCAGTTCACACAAGATAAATATAGTAAGTGCTAATTCTTTACAATCAGTGACTTGAGTGGTTAAAGAACAGGTTGGACTTCAAATAAAAATATCTTATTCTCCCAAAAAGAAGCAGTCTTGAAGAAGGCCGTTGAGCCAATGAATAATTCTTTGTTAATTTTATTCACAGGGCGACAAGAACAACCTGAAGAGAGAGAATAAGGTTCCAGTTGGAGTCTATACAGAACCAGCTTGCAAAAGAGATCAACACGACTGTAAACATCACCTTCTATTGCTAAGTAAACGCAAGGTGAAAGGTTTAGAATTTGTGTCCTAACAACTCTCAATATTTAGAACATTTATAAGTAACTCTTCTCTGATTTGATTTTAAATATTTTAAATATCTACATATTTCAATTCAAGCAATGTTACTTTAATCTCATATATACACACACCTTATTTTTTCCAGTTTAATTGAGATATAACTGATATACATTACTGTATAAGTTTAAGGTGTATAGCATAACAGTTTAACTTACATATATTGTGAAATGATTACCACGATAAGTTTATTTAGCAAACAGCAACTCATATAGATGCAATAAAAAAGAAAAAAACAAGAAAAAGGAACAAAATTTTTCTTCCTTGTGATGAGAAATCTTAGCGTTTACTATCTTAACAGCTTTCCTATATATCATACAGCAGTGTTAACTATAATCATTGTGTCATACATTAACATCCCTAGTACTTATTTATCTTATAACTGGAAGGCTGTGCCTTTTGACCACCTTCCTCCAATTCCCCAACTCCCCTGCCCCCATCCTTTGCCTCTCTCTGGTAACCACAAATCTGATCTCTCTTTCTATGAGCTTGGTCTTTTGCTGCTGTCATTGTTTTTTGCTTTGTCTTCATTTTAGACTCCAAATATAAGTGATAGTGACTCTAATATATATAAAAAAAGATAATACATCATGGGCACATATGGTTTGTCAGGGAATGGAAGATTTGTTTAGCATATGAAAATGAATCAATATAATCACAATATTCACTAAAGAAAGAGAAAAATTATATTATCTCAGGTGAAGAAAAGAATTGACAGTATTTAGTACCATTCATCATTTAAAAATTCCCAAAATTACAAAGGGGTTTGACAGTAGAAGTCTCTGCAGACAATTCACCACATTAATAGATAAAAGGAGAAAAAAAAGTCATATATCCTCTCAGTACATGAAGAAAAATTCATGATAAAATTGCTTTACTCCTAATAAATATCACGAGTAAGCTGGAAATAAAAAAGAACTTCTTGGACCCAGTAAAGAGTAGTTCCAACAACCTAGATCCAAAACATCCTTTAGAGTAAAATGTTAGAAGCAATCACTTTAAAATCAAGAGCAAGAGAAGTATGTCCACTATCTGCTTCTATGCAGGTTGTATTATGGGTCCTTGCTTGCATATTCACACAGGAAAACTAAATTTTAAAATATAATAACTAGAATGGAAAAAACAAAAATGTCATTTCTCACAGATGATATAATTATATACACAGAAAATCCAAATTAATTATTAAATTAATAAGAGAGTTTAGCAATCTGGCTAGAAATAAGATGAATACACAATCGCTATACCATCAATAACAATTTTAAAAATGTAGTTTTTTTAAGATATCATTTAAAATAGCAACAGAAATATAAAGTACCTAAAAAAATCTAACAAAAGATTTGTAAGACCACTATGGACAGATTTTTACAGCTTTACTGAAAGACATTAAAGAAGTCATAACTAAATAAAGAGAGTTAGCATCTTCAGGGGAAGGAAGGCTTCCCATCATAAAAGGTACATTCCTCTCCAAATTTATCTAAAGATCCAAATCCCATCAGGGTTGTTTTTTGTTTGTTTGTTTGTTTTTAAGAAATTTGCCCAGGTGATTGTAACATGTATATTAAAAAGCAAAATGGCAAAGGCTATTGAAAAAGAGAAATAGGTGGTGAAGACTTGCCCTACAAGATCAATTTAAGGCTCCAGCAATTAAAACTCTGTAGGATAATTACAGGGATAGACTAGGGAAAAAAAAACAAAACAATAAAACTGAATAGACACAACAGACTTATGACAGAGATGGCAACACAAATCTCTCGGAAAACAAGTGCTTCTTCAAGAATGTGCCCTGGGACAACTGGTGAGTGACATGAGAAAGAGATTAAATTTGAACACTACCTCTCACACCATTCACAAAAATCAATGTGAAAATCTTTTAACTATAAAAGGCAAAATTTTGCAGCTTTTTGAAGAAAATATAAGAAAACATCTTTATATTCCTGGAGGTTAGAAACAGTTTTAAAAGGACACGAACAAAAAATTTAAATATTAATAGGTGCATTGAATTCCATTACATTAAGCTTTCATCATCAAGAGATATTATAAAGATGGTGAAAGACAAGGCACAAACTGAGAGAAGATATTTACAACATATGTAACTGACAATATATCTAGAATACGTATAGAAATCTTAAATATCAATATGAAAAGACATGATTCAGTAGAAAAATGAGCAAAAGACATGAATAAATATCTCACACAGTGGGAAACACAAATGGTCTAAAAACTTATTTTAACATGCTCAACCAATTATCAATCAAAAAAATGCAAAATAAGATCATAAGATCCCATTCTGCATTTACTAGATTGGCAAAATAAAAGAGTTACACTACCAAGTTTTGGAAAGTACGTGGAGCAACAGAAAACATTCCTACACCACTGGCAGGAGGGTTAATTGGTGTCAACACATTGGAAAACCAATTTGGCATCATTTTCTACACCTAAACTTGTGCACATCCTGAGAATGTGCAAGTCCAGTACGCAGTGGTACATGCACAGGCATGTTACTTAATAGCAAATACTAGCAAATGCTGCATACAGCTCCGGTATCCATCAGTAGAAAACCAGATGCACAAACAATGAATGTAGCACATGGATCAATTGTAGAAATGTTCATTGAGTGATGAAAGCATCTCTGAAATGACTACATTGACTGTTATACCATTACATAAACTCAAAAGAAAAGCAATATAGTATTTAGGGAAACCTGGCTTTAAAACTTTAAAACACAAGAAGTGATTTTTTTTTTTTTTTTTTTTTTTTTTTTTTTGCGGTACGCGGGCCTCTCACTGTTGTGGCCTCTCCTGTTGCGGAGCACAGGCTCCAGACGTGCAGGCTCAACGGCCATGGCTCACGGGCCCAGCCGCTCCGCGGCACGTGGGATCTTCCCAGACCGGGGCATGAACCCGCGTCCCCTGCATCGGCAGGCGGACTCTCAACCACTGCGCCACCAGGGAGGCCCAAGAAGTGATTTTTTTAAAGTCAGAGTAGTTACATCTGTAGGCTATTCAGGGGCACGAGGGAGCCAGAAGACCACATAAGGAGCTTCATCTGTATTAGTAATAATCCTGTTCTTAAATTTGACGGTCAGTTAATGAGTCTTTGCTTTTAAATTATTTGCTTTAAAATTTTTCTGTTTGCATGAACTCCCTGGCCGTCCAGTGGTTAGGACTCAGCGCTTCCACTGTCGGGGCCTGGTTTCACTCCCTGGTCAGGGAACTAAGATCCCGCAAGCCGCTCGGTGCAGTCAAAAATAAATTCTATTTGCAAGTTATGCAAATGATTATAATCTAAATAATTATATATAATTCAATATGTATCTTAGATTATGTGTGTATATATGCAGTATATGTATGTATTATATGTATTATGCATATACATCACATTTTTTTAAGAGGGGACTTACAGTATACTCTCTCTCTCTCTCTCTCTCTCTCTCTATATATATATATATATATACACACACACACAATATACAATTATACAATATATATCTCTGTCCTGGAAATCAGCTTTCCTTTTTTTTAAACACCATATTCAAGAGAAATCATTGCATTAGCTATGATTAGTTATATACTTACTCTTTTTGAACTACTGGAAATCCAGGCTCCACTTAAACATGTACCCAAATGTATCAATTTCCATGTGTACACAGGTATATTCACTTTCTGGGGCTGATAGAACAAATTACCACAAATTTGTTGGCTTAAAACAACAGAAATTTATTCTCTCACAGCTGTGGTGGTCAGAGCCCCACATCAAGATGGTGCTGGGTCTATGCTCTTTCTAGAGACTCTGGGGCAGGTCCTGTCCCTTTCCTCTTCAGCTTCCAGGGGCTCCTTGTCAGCTTTCCTGGGCTACATCACTCCAATCTCCACCTCTATCTCATCCAGCCCTCTCTCTGTGTCTTTCTCATTTCCCTCTGCCTTCCTGGTATAATGACAAAATTGGATTTATGGCCTACCCAGATAGGCTAGGATGACCTCATCTCAACATCTTTAACTTAATTACATCTGCAAAGACCTTATTTCCAAATAAAGTCATAGTCATAGGTTCCAATGGGTATATCTTGTGGGGAGGGGCATCATTCAACCCACGACAGTAGGTATATCCACATACATTTTATTTTAAATATTATTTATAAATCTGAGATAATATTCACAACATATTATGAGGGGGAAAAATGTTATATGATTCCCTTCATACAAATATACATAGATAGATATCTGAAAAAGTTATGGGTCAGATTATGATTCTCTCCAGGTGGTAGATAATAGGCAATTTTAATTTTACGTTTTTCTATATTGTTTGAAAAGGTGTTTCAATGAACCTGTAATTTTTTGTAAACAAAAAAGTAAGCTCTTTTCACTTTGGAACTAAAATGCTATTGACATGTTTCTTTTTTATATTTTAAAACCTTCACCTACATTTCAACTTAGGTTGACAGAATTTTAAAGGAAGCTAATGATATTTCACAGTAGGCTATGTCATGGCTGATCTCCTGCCTGTTGGGCAAAGTTTCCAGTCTCTCTTGAATGTCTTCATGGTTAATCGCTTTCTCTCAACAGAAGGCACACGGGTCAGACTCAGATCTGAGTTCAAGGCTGGCAGAGCAATTCTTCTTTTAAAAATAGCTGCTTCTTCTTCTTCTTCTTTTTTCTTTTTTTTTTTGTCAAAGGCATACAAAGCATTTTGAAAGCATTATCTCATTAACAATAACACTCCTGTTGATATAATGAAAGAGTTATAGGAAGGAGGTATGTGGCATATACCTTTATCTTCACTTCACTGTCAAAGACAGACGGGCTTGTTGAAGATGGGCTGTGGCTTCCCAGTGAGGAAGGGGAGGTCTAGGACTGCACCCGGGGTCATGGTACCATTCCTGTATAGGCTGTAGCTGTAGAATATTGCATCTCTTATAATCCCTGATTTTCCCCAGGGCAGGTACAGAGCTAGGCAGCATGTATAGAAGCAATTTCAAAAGATGGTAGTTTTATTTTGGGCCATGTAACTATCACTGTGTGATTTATTTTTTTACCGACTGCCTGCCTTGCAATGGCTGGTAACTGGTACAAGTCTCTTCAATGGTACCAGGGTAATCTAAATATGTAATTGAGGGAATTTGGAGCATCTGATTATTGTCTTCTAGTTATCATGGGCAGAACACTTGTGGGAGATTTCTGCAGCTATTAAGAACCCTTTACACAAAATAATATCTTCTTCCATTTAATTCTAGAAGAGTAGACTGAGAGCCAAGAATTTTAAGTTTGATGTGTTCTTACGCCCATGGAGTAGGGTAATTGATAAATCCATTTAGTCATTAACTCTGGATTATGATACCTAGGGATATTTTGAATTAAATGATAAGTAAAATAAAGCTGAAGAGAGCATAGAGGTAAACTTATAAAAGATAAAAGTAGAAATTAGTTAACTAAAAAACTAAGAGACAGTAGAGCTTAGTAAATATAAGTGTGAAATACACAAAATTTTGACCAATCTGATAAAGCGGGAAATAAAAATAACATTAGAAAAGGGGCATTTCTGCAGACACAAAGATGATCTTAAAAGTTATGTGAGAGTACTAAGTACAAACGTACTCAACGACTTTTGAAAATATACATGAGAGGAGCAATATTTAATGAAAATATAAATTACCAAAATTGACTCAAAAAGATTTAAAATTCTTCATTGGACAAATGACCAGAGATGAAATAAAAATTTAGTTAAATTTCTATCCCTAATTTAAAGTACCAACCCAGATTATTTTACAAATGAATACCAAAAAAGAAAATAATGGCAATGAAGAATACCGGTCTTATTTAAACTATTCCAAAGCTTAGAAGAGGCTGGGAAGTTTCATGCTCATTCTACAATGATCATATAATATTGACCCAAAACTATAAACTAAACGTGAGAATATTAACAAATTAAATCTAGTGGTGTATTGGAAACTTAATATACACATGCATTTATACATATATTTGCCTATATGTATAATTATATATAATTACATATTTATATATAAAACAAGACAGATTATATATATTGTGCTTTTTTCACTTAAAATCTAAAAGAAAAATCTTGACTTCTTATCATCTTCAACAATGGTACTTCATCAGTTGCACAGAATTCCATTAAAATCACCATTGTAAGGCAAAATAAAGAAATAATGTACTCGTGTTAATCACAGAGCATTTTTGCAGTGATACTAGGGAAAAAACAAACACCTGACAGTTACTCATTTTATGCTAGTCTCAGGAACTCCCCAAGTAACTGTGGCATCAACTGTTAATTTTCTATTTTAGTGAGAGATTAACACGGCAGAAAGAGAAGGTGGGCAGTGAGAGGTAATTCTAAAGATCCGGTGAACTAAAAGTAGTTCAATGTCTGGGCTATTTATTTCCTAAACTAAAAGGTAATAAGGGAGCCGGGGGTAGGAGAGAGAAGGATTTTGAGGGAGGCTACCAAGTGCCAACTCAAATAAAGGCAATTTGAAAACGGCAAGAACTTACACTGTTACACAGCACCTAGTGCCAGACTCTACCAGTCTCTCTACAAAGGGAAGAAAAAAGCATGATAATTCATTTCGCAGACATTTCTGAGGTTCTACTATGAGCCAGGCAGAGCAATATGCAAGACACAATCATTTAATGAAGCCTGAAAATGTACATTGTAATGGATGAGACCAGGCAAAAGATTTATGAAAAGAAGGCAGGCATACAAGGAGAGTGTGTAAGGATTGCATGTGAGACCTTTGCAAGCTAGCTCAGCTCTGAGTAGCTAAGTATAACAGCATGAGCTATATTGCTCGATTCTGCATAGGATTAGTCATGGTTAATTAATTCACCAGGACCAAGAGCTTTTCCTCTGTATTAATTGAGGACTTTTGCTTTTGGCTTGCGGTCTTCCTTTCCAGCCGTATTAGAAGCTTTTGCCCCAATTACTTCCCTTTTCATAAGACCTTACACCTCCAGGTCACAGGGGTGCACAACCCTGACCCAAGCAAGCACTGCATCTTTATTTCTCCATCCATAGTTATTGGACCAAGAGAGGATACAAGATCCAAGCAGGGCTACAGAAAATCTTGTCCTGGGAGTTGTATATGGGCTTTGTAAGACACAAGTTCTCTTTATTCTTCTTTGCTGAACAAGGAAGTTAGAAATCTGGAGATACCCATGGCCATCTTTCATGCCATATGGAGAACACATGTTTGCAACAGCAGAGGATGAAGTAAACATAAGGGTGAGAGAGACAAGCTAAGATGAGAGATAGGTCAAGAAAAATGACCTACATGTATGAAGTGAGATTCACCTCCAGCCTTCCCACTTGTATGAGCTAACGAATTTGTTTTTTACATTAGTTAAAATTTCTGACACGTAAAATTAAATGCTTCCTGAATGTATCTTCCTAATATCTACCCTGCTTCTAAGAGATTTCCATATGTGAATGATTCTGGTGATACCCCCAGCATCACCATGTTTTGATTATACTGTCTCCATGGCCCTGAATCTTAATCTACTTCAAACACCATTGGGCCCTTGTCATTACTCAGAACTGCCACACTATGAAGGGCTATCCTCTAATAATTAGAGAGATACACATATTCATTAGTATCTGGATTACGAAAAATCAGTAGTGACAGATTGCTTAATATAATTAGGTGCTATAAAGTTTTTAAAAGATTCTTTCCTATTTGGGGTAGTAATATTAAAAAAAAAAAGCTCAAGTGTTCGATCTAATTTCTAGCTAAGCATATGGCACATAAAAGAATAGATCTTGTTAATGATTTTCATGGCCCCTATTTTAAAACACATGGTATTCTTATATATTGATTGGTCTTTAACCAAAATAGACAAAAAGAGAAAACTGTATCATTCCAATCCTGCTGAAAGCTAAATATAATTGATCTTTTTTTCCTTCACATTTCTTTTAGCCTTATGCTGCATTTTTAGAAAGCATATAGAATTAATTGAATGTGATGAGCGACTGAAGTGTTCTGAGATAGCATTAGGATAATAGAGAGGTAAGGAGCTGGGCCACGGTTAATCATAACAACATCCCACTTAAAAACTGGAATGCATCAGCAATCTGTGGTTGCCATATTGATTTCACTTAGCCCTTCTGGATGGAATATCAGGGAGATTTTTCCAATGCAGAATCAAGACAGATGGTAGGGAGGTTGGGGAAAAAAATAGTCTCGCAGTGTAATGGGAGTCAAAGTAAAGCTTTCTGAAAAATATTATTATAATTCCTTGACAAACAACTACATCAAACTAAAAACATCTATTAGTACCATGGCAAGAATCAATGGTGTAAGAACCTTCCAGTCTTCAGCGATGTTCACTAGCTTTTTACTTTTTATCAGTGAAGTTAGACTTTGCAGGGCTATCAGTATGACACTCTTATAGATGAGCTCCTCAGATCATTTTAAAAACCAAATGACATAATGCCATTAATTAGACTGGAGTTTCAGGGGAAATCTTGACCTGAAAATGGAATTTTCAAAATGACATTTAATTACAGAGCAAGTGTTTAAATGTTATATCTTTAATAAAAAGATCATATTCATGAATGAAACATTAATGTTGATGGCTCATGATTTCCTATGAGATCAACATAGAAGCCCAAATCATGTTACTCTTGTGATGCAAAAAAGATGGAAGTCCACTCTTATGTAGGAAGTGCCCAGTTTTCTTCATGTTATCCAAAGCTTTGGAAGTGACTACTTTAAACTAGTTACCTCTATATAGTTACTATACTCTACCTTCCTCATGTATATCTTTCACCTACTATCATTTTTTTGATCTTTAGAATTTGAGAGGAACCAAGGTAATTATTATTCTATGTACTTGCAAAAAGAGATAGCCTGGTGAAAAAAAATAGAATTCTGAGGTCAAGGGTTTTAATCCAATCCTACCACATATTAAGTTTTTGACCTTGGACAGTTTACTTAACCTTTTAAACCTTCAATTCCTCAATGCAAAATTGGAATGATATCAAATAATGTTAAACGTTATTAAGAAGATTAAATACATAATTATATAAAAGTGCCTGGATTAGTCCCCTTAACTTTCCCTCATTCTTGGCAAGAAAATCCACTCTCTCTTTAAAGTGGGAGTGGGGCTGGATAATTTTCAAGTGGAATTTCTTGCCTCTTCAATGAGTCTAACGCATTGCTTGGGTCTAGTCATGATATTGGGGACTGACTCCCTACTTTTTTCTAGCACTGACAATTTATGCTGTAAGGAAAGCCAGTTCAACCAGAAATTGCTGCTCCAACTCATTGCTTGGGCTTCGTCTTTCTGCAGCAGTGGAAAGAGCTGAAGATAAAAGTGAGGCACCAGGACCAAGGCCAAAGGAGTAGAAGCCAAGTTTCAAGGGAAGTCTGCTTCTGCATCAGGCCAACTGCCAGGGGGCTGCAAGAGCAATCCTGGAGTCAAAGCAGAAAGTTCCAGGGGTGTGTATCCAATGGCCTCAAGTGTTGGTCAAGCCAGAGACCTAACTAACTGAACGCACTGGAATCAGTTCTGAGAGATTAAATATACGCTAACTGTAGCAGACCTGTGCTGGAAACTCTTTGCTCTCCACAGGGAGGTGGCCTTGCCCTCAGCCTCCGAGCCAAAGCCAGTTCACTGAAGGAACTAAGGTGACTTGCACCACTTTTGGTGCATTGCCAAAACATAGCTGTCTCCAGCTCTGCTCTAATACCCGGCTCCTAGAGAGATTTGACTCATCTTTTTGAAAGGCCCTGGAGTCATGCATGTCTCCTGAGACGAGGTCATCGCTTTTATGACTCGGCTGGGCACTGCCTTAAATCCTAGCACATGCTGTCACGACCACTGTTTTGCAGTTTATTTGTTCTCTTTTTGCCTTTTGATCTCCTCCTACTTCCCCTAGAGGTAGGAAAGGCAAGTTCAATTAAGTTAATCGAGGACATAATGCTTGAGCTGGAAGGTGCATTAGAAAATATTTATTTAAATGTCCTCATTTTTACAAAGGCCAGGAGGTCAGGTGACTTGCAGTGGTCATGTGACGAGTGGTAGAGACGAGAGTAGAACTCAGATGTTTGGAGTGATGTTTTGTTCTTATGAAACAACATATCTTCTCTTGGATACAAATCATGGAATTTGTCGGATATTTAGTAGGCCTTCAACTATAAATGTTGAATAAGTAGTTGCTTACCAGGTAATTGCCATGTAAGACATGTGATCAGTGACGAGATTCCTCTGTGAAGTTGATGTAAAGTAGAAAATCCGATTTATGTGTCTCCATTTTCTCCCTGTTTCTTTAGATTTGAGAATTGTAAAACACAGCACGAGTGAGTGGAAAGAGCTTAAGTAAACCGTGCTGGCAAATGCACGGGCAACAGATTTGGTTTCGATGGGCAAATGTGGTCGTGTTTTCCCCTGTCATCTTGGCTACCTCGCTGCCTCCGAAAGTTCTGCCCTCTGGACTACAGTGCACTTGCTTATGCGAAGTTGATGTTAAAAATCTGGTTCATCAAAAGAGGAAAAAAAGATGATTGTCACAAGGGGAAGGCTTTTTAGAACTGAAGACAAGCTGCTCCTTTCCAACTGAAAATGTCAAACACTTATTCATATGGTTCTTACCAGACTTGATTTATATGAGCAACTGCCAATCCTCAACTTCCCCCTCATGCAAGTGCAAGTAGGAAGGCTGTTCATTCAGCCATTAATATCACGTTAGTTTTGTTTGATATCCTGAATAGAAAATCACTTTTCTCCTCCATGTAGGAGTTATTGATTTACCCTGTCATTCGCTTTAAAACTCTCGTAGTTTCTAAATATGTTTGTTGTTTACCTGCAGTGTTGTAAAAAAATAGGATTATTTTTCTTATAGTTTTCTAGAAGTTTGGCGTTAAAAAAATAAATGTTGCTTACAACATGACTTGTAAGTGAAATTCATATTCTCCAAGCCCAGTGAAAATTATACTCTTTATAGGAAGAGAAAAAAATCAAAAGAAGATAAAATTTAATTTATACCATGTTTCCCAGCAATAATATGGCTTATATACTGAAATCTATGCATTTTCTTAAGGACTCAAATATTTAAAATTTTTTACTTCTTGCATTTCTTAGATGAGATATGACTTTTATAGAAATATTCTCTAAATGAACATTCCCAGATAGTGAGAGAATTAACAGGAAAAATGACATGTACACGATTGGGATAGATGAAAACAAGGTTTTCAGTGAAAATAATAAAGAAATAAAAAGAAAAAGGAGCAAGCTTGGCCCTACAGAATGAGGCACTTATTTCAGAAGGAGAAGAGGGAATCAGAAAGCATGATTTATAGTACCATGGTCCAATAAATCACAGCCAGGAAAAAGAGTTGTAAGGTACAAAACATTTCCTGTGATATGCCTCTTCGAGCACCAGACTGACAAATCTTCAAAAATTAGTCCCTACCCCCAAATGTATATTACAACAGAGAACTCTCTTGAAATCTCCCGATTCACAACACCCTCATTGTCAAACTAACAAAGACAGGACCACAAGCTGTGTTTTGGTTTTATTTCATACAGCACAAGGACTACGAGCTCCAGAAAAACTGTAAAGAAACATGCCCCCATTTCCCCACTTCAAAAAGAATAGAAAGATCAGTTATTCACTGAGCAGGATTTCCACTATTATGGGATTTTACTCACAGTATGTAGCGCTCCTACAAGAGAAGAACAGAGGGTGTTTAATGGCCATGTTCTCCAGGGAAAGCTGGGTCATCACAGAAGCTTTCTCTCCCAGTACAAATGCTCAGTCCAAAGGCTGCCAAAGAGGCGTCAATATCAGAATCACCCGAGTGACTGTTCGATCTCCTTGATATTTTTTTGTTTTGTTTTGTTTTTTGTGGTATGTGGGCCTCTCTCACTGTTGTGGGCTCTCCCGTTGCGGAGCACAGGCTCCGGACACGCAGGCTCAGCGGCCA
Source organism: Pseudorca crassidens (assembly GCF_039906515.1). NCBI lineage: Eukaryota > Metazoa > Chordata > Mammalia > Artiodactyla > Delphinidae > Pseudorca > Pseudorca crassidens. The sequence goes on from NC_090313.1 coordinate 14,138,390, forward strand.
TGGCTCACGGGCCCAGCCGCTCCGTGGCATGTGGGATCTTCCCGGACCGGGGACACGAACCCGTGTCCCCTGCATCGGCAGGCGGACTCTCAACCACTGCGCCACCAGGGAAGCCCTCCTTGATATTTTTAAAGCACGAATTTTGAGCCTCTCCACTTTTTTCAAACTCACTTTTTCCACATTAAATAACTTTCTTTTGAGACATGCCTGATGCATAACTCAGAACAAAGAATGACTTGAGACAGCATAACTTAACCACTGGTTGGACCATAAGGAAATAAACCACCTCCTACAGGATTAATGAAATCAGACCCGATCATCCAAGGTTGGCAATGAAGCATGGGAAGGATTGGAGGTCTCTTTGGACATCTCGTACTCATTACTGCAGCCCTATGAGGAAATGTATTACCATGTAAAAAACCAACCATGCTTCTCTGTAAGTCCTGGAGGATAAGAAAAAGGTTAAGGGGGACACTACGTATTTCCCGAGGAGATTCTCCCTCCACCCCAACATTGGCAATCTGAACTGGGTTTTATCAAGGATATTGAAAGTCATTCCTTCAATTAGCAAGACAGGATGCAATTTCCTACTGAAATCTCTTTCATATTGAGCGTGTCTTCTTCTTTATCTATAGCATTATAATAAGAAAATGAAATGAATATCGCCAACCATAGGAATGTAACTCTATTTTATGAACATAAACTTAGAAATTGGCATTTTCTAGGAAAAAATAACCCAGAATTTAAAACAAGCCTGAATACTCAGCTGAAATATCATGCACCTGAAACTGTGGTATTTAACTATGTGTTAAGTTCCTTCAAGATGTGTAGGAGCTGGAAATCTTACAGCTACAGGTAACAGAATTATATGACTGCAGTGGCCTCAAATACATTTATTGTTAACATCCACCTGGTATATCTTTTTTCCTCCTTTCACTTGCAATCTTTCTCTGTCCTTATATTTTCTGTGTCATTTTATGTGTGTCACTTATAAACAGAATATAGTGAATTTCGGTTTTCTTTTATTCAAACTAATATCTCTGCATTTTAAACTAGAGAGTTTGTTCCTCTTATATCAACTGAGACTACTGATATATTTGGAATGAGTTCTAATCATCTTATTTTATTGTTCCCATTTGTCCTGATTTTATCTAGGTTTATTTTTTTCTCTTTTCTGCCATATTTTGGAATCAAATTTTAAAATTTCACTCACCTGCTTTCTGCCACTGGCTAGGACGTGACACACTATTTCCATTCTCTAGTAGCCATTTATATTAACTAGGATTCATTCAGAGTAAGTGAAGCCCTTTGTACTTTTTTTTTTTTTTTTTTTTTGCGGTACGTGCGCCTCTCACTGTTGTGGCCTTTCCCGTTGCAGAGCATAGGCTCCGGACGCGCAGGCTCAGCGGCCATGGCTCACGGGCCCAGCCGCTCCGTGGCATGTGGGATCCTCCCGGACCGGGGCACGAACCCGTATCCCCTGCATCGGCAGGCAGACTCTCAACCACTGCGCCACCAGGGAAGCCCGCCCTTTGTACTTTTTAACGTTATCATAATTACGGGCTTCATACACCCTCTTTTAGTGGGATGTTGGTATAACTTCAAAGCTGACAAGACCTAATCTTGCTTACAGAGACATGGGATATTTTGTTAAACTTGTGAACCACAGAATCACATGAAGGCAGAGCAGCACAGGAGAAAAGCAAGTGTATCCACCGCGCTCCCACACTTGGTCTGTGCTGAATTCATTCATCCACTCAGCCACGTACGTAGTCAAAGAGCAGATCTTTGTTGCATGCCCTCATACTGTTGGTATATTACTTGATAATAAAACCAAATCGCTTTATATGCAAGGAGTTTGTCTTCACTGGCTATATTGTGCATTTCACAGAAACAAAGACACGGTCTTCTATTCATTTTCCACCTTTTCATTCAGTAGTTCTCAAACCTCGGTGAGCATCAGACCCACAGGGGAAGTTTGACAGTCATGGGGGAGATCTGGGGGTCTGCATTTTTAACAAGCACTTTCTCAGATGGAGATGAAGCACAGTCACATGGTCTGTCCAGTCAATTCTGCACTTAGTGGTGATCCATAAATGTTTGCCACTGGGAGGTAGATTGTTGCACTAGAATTGGGGGAGGTAGGAGTCTACATTTCTATAAAACAGTAGTTCAGGTATTAGTTGACAAGGTCTTGATAGTGTGGTGTGCAGACTAAAAGGTAATCAAGAGTAATAATAACCATGGTTACATTTTATCTTTATATTAGTCTGACCCGTTTAATCCTCTAAAGTTGTACCAAGAACCTGATTCTTTCAAAACCATCCTTGGCGGAGAAGCTCGCAAAATAGATGGGGCCATGTAAGATGGCAAGGGAATCTTTGGGATTGCGAAAATGTTGCTCTGTGGCCAGAAAAAAAATGCACATTAAGAGAATTTCAAGACTTTAATAATGCCACGTAATGTCAAATGGCAGCCAATTATACGCTTTTCTAAAAGAAGACATATTTCTGGCGGCAGTGAATTGTTTTCCAGACCAAAAGTTACTTTGAAAAATAATAAAGGATGGATTTTTCACCTTGTAAGCGTATATTTCAGTTGAAGGGGAAAATGCTTAACGTTAACAAGGTGACTTTGCTTAGCAGCATCATAATCATAACCACTACTTCTAACTCTTTACAATTACGTGCTAGCTGGTATCTGGCAAAGGTTTGATCAAGCATCGTTTCCGTCCCAGTCTTGTTGCCAGAGACACTGGGTGAGTCTATTTTGTGAGCAGCTATCCATCTGCCACCCTAAGGTTGGTCTTTGTCTTCCTCTTAGGAGAGAAGAAGAAATAATTTTGCTGTGGCTCGAGCGAATTTGATTTTGATCTCAAGAGCCCTGGCAAGTTCTCTTAAAAAGTGGGGCAATGAAACGAGAAAGAAGGAACTAGTGATGGAGAATATCACCAACACTCCTCCTTACTGACTTTTATTAAACTACCATGTAACTAGCCCAAAGCAAAAAGAGCGATGCGTGACCCCAAATGGGGAGGGACTATTTCACACTCCTGGCTCAAAATCTATTACTCCACCCCCAACTTGCAGTTGAGATCAGAGCCTTTATCTAGTATTTTACAATTGTTTGTAAATGGTCTAGTTTGATTGTTTTAAATATGTAACGTGGCATACAATTCAAAGTTTGAAAATAAATAGATGGTCCATTTGTCCCCCAGAAATCCAATTCCCTACCACAGAGAAGCCTTTGTCATCATTTGCTTGTGTATGCTTCCAGAACTATGCAATGCCCATATAAGGAATTAATAACCCTTTCAGTAAATATTTACTGAGCACTGAATATATGTCAGGCATTGAATATGTGCATATATAAATGAACAAAAGAGTCAATATTCCTTGCCTTCAAGGAGTCTACATTCTAGTGTGGGGAGACAGGCAATCAAATAAGATAAATGTGCTAATTTTGTAGCCTATTAGAACATGATAATTGCTATGGAGAAAATTCAAACAGGGAATGGGGGAAGAAAGTCTTGGGAAGATGTAGAAATGGGTGGTCAGAATAAAGCTTTATAGAGTGACACTTGAGCAGACTTAAAGGAGGACAGATAGTGAGTTCTGTGGTTATCAGGGAAGAGCATCCAGGAAGAGTGAGTTTGGAAGCAAAGAATGAGAAATGAGATCAAGGTACCCGGTGGACTACATCAGGCTGAGATGTGTCACTATAATAAACTTGGCTTTGATTCTGAAGGAAATAGGGAGCGAATGGTGGGGGAGGGGAGTTTGAGCAAGGAGTGACATGATCTGACTTACATTTTAGCAGGATATCCTGGATGCTCTGTTGAGAACAGCCTGAAGAGAAGCAAGACTTATGAGGGCGCTAAGAAGGACTTGGCAAGAATACAGTCAAAAGATGATGACTGGTGGCTTGGACTAGAAGGCAGCAATGGAGGTGGTGAGAAAAGGTCAGATTCTGGATAGACTTTGAAGGCAGAGTCAACAAGAATAGACTATGGCTTGGAAGTGGGCTGAGAAAGGAAGTCGAGAATCAAGAGCGAGTCTAGGGATTTTAGCCGGAACAACTGAGAAAATGGTGGTGTCATTACTGAGACAGGAAGCCTGAAGGGGGAGTAGGCTTTGAGGGGAAAATGAGAAGTTCAGTCTTAGCTACCCTAAGCCCGAGATGCTTATTAGACATCAAACTGGAGATGCTAAGCAAACAGTTGGATATATGAGTATGAAATCGCAGAACAGACCTGAGCTGGGGATACAAATTTGAAAGTCAAGGGCAAATTGATGGTGTTCAAAGCTGTGAGTTTGGAGGAGACCCCGACAGAAGTGAATGCAGGGAAGAAGGGAACAGGGTGGAGCCTTGGAATTCTCCCACAGTTCGTAGTGAAAACGATAAGGAGGAAAAAGCAAGCTGACTGAGAAGAAGCAGCAACGGAGAGGAGGAAAGCAGTGTAAGATGTCCTGGAAGCCAAGGGAAGGAACATATTTCAAGGAGGAGGCATGACAATTGTACCTAATGCTGCTAAACAATTTATCAAGACCAAGGTCAATGGCAATATTGATGAGAAGAGTTTTAGTGGGATCAAAACAAATTAGAATGGATTTAGGAGTTAGGAGCAGAAGAGAAACTTGAGAAAATGTGTATAGATTAAGTCTCTTGAGGAGATTTGCTGTAAAAGGAAGCCAAGAAGAGAGGTAATAACTAGAGGGAGAAAATGTGATCAAAAGGAGATTTTTTTTTTAATGGGAGAAATAAAAAGCTTGTTTGAATGCTGATGGGAATGATCTAATAACAAGGGGAAGTGTGTGCGTGTTTACACATATTCATTCTGTTACACATGATATTGGGTTGGCCAAAAAGTTCCTTTAAACCCGAACAAACTTTTTGGCCAATCCAATGCATAGTTACACACAAATCTGAACTTTTTTTTCCCCACTTAATGACAGTATTCCATCAAGTTCAAGTTCTCACTGACCAGAACACACACCATTATTATTTTACCGCTCTGAAAGAAACAAATATTCTGCCATTTAAATGTGACAGGCCATTATTTGAAAGACACATCCTGATTCCAGAGATGTTAAAATGGGAAAAAAGAAAAAGCACCTCTCATAAACAATGACATATGATCTGCATTTTGGTGATTTTTTCCATCTCAATTCAAAGAGAAAAGCATCTTTCATGAAAGCCTGAAGAATATTCCTTTTAATCAGTGTACCCTAGCTTACTTAACCAGTTCTTTTTGATGATGACTTACTTATTTTCAATTCTTTGATGTCATAAAAATGCTGCAGTGAGTACCCTAATATATACAGTCTTCTTTACCCTGTCTAGGTGAATCCGTTAAAGAAATTTCTGGAAGTGCAATTGTCATCTTATGGAGAATCCAAATGGCTGTGCATAAAGGTTTTGCCAGCCTTCAGCAATGTCTGAGCGTGCTTTCTGACCCACCACCAGCCAACATATGGTGCTGTCAAATATATTAATCTTTGGCAATATTGTGTGGGAGACAGAATAGTGGCCTCCCAAAGATGCCTACATACGAATCTACAGAACCTATGACTATATTCCCTTACATGGCAAAGGCGACTTGGTAATTAATTTAAGGATCTTAAAATGGGGAGATTATCCTGGATTATTTTTGTGGGTCCCACGTAATCACAGGGGTTCTTATAAGTGAAGGAGGGAAGCAGGAGAGCCAGAGAAAGGATGTGAAGACATGTCAGAAAAGCAGAGGCAAGCAATATGATTGGTGGCTTTTTGAAGACGGAAGGGGCCACAGGACAAAGATGAATTCCTCTGGAAACTGGAAAGACAAGGAAACAGGCTCTCCCTTAGAAATGAGAGCTTCATTAAAATAACCTAGAAACTTTCCTCCACTGTTCTATACTCTGAAACAGAACAGCATTGGAATTATCTATTATTTAACATTTCAGTAGAATGGTGCTTTGAAATAATTTGTTATAGAAGTTGGTCTGTATAAAATTTCTATATATTCTATTCTATTTACAAAGTCATCCTCTTCATCCATATTCTTTATTATGTTTGTATAGAGCTGAACAAAATAGACTGTTATGATTCTTTCAGTTTCTACTGCACTTGTACTTGTCAAATTTTTTTTTTTTTGTATTTTGCTTTCTCCCTTTTCTCTAAGTCAGCTAATAATTTATCTTTTTTCTGTTACCTAGCTTTTAGATTTATTTATTAGTTCTATAATTTTTCAATTGTCCCATTCATTAAAATCTGTTTTTATCGTTCTTCACTATTCCTTTGCTTTTCTAAGTTGGAAGTTTAAATTATTTTTCTTGTTCATTATTAAAGTATTTAGTGCTATGACTTTCTCTGAGCATGACTTTAGATGTATGCTATAAGTTCTGGCATGTCATGCTTTCATCAATTCTTCTAGATGTATTACAATTTGAGTTTTGATTTCTTTACGTCTCAAGGATTAAGAGAAAAATTTGAAATTTCCATATGACTGTTTTTGGTTGTTTTTAAATAGTTATATTTTCAAATTTCTCCTTTTATTGCAATTGATCAAAAAATGGTTCTGATTCTATTCCAGCTTTGGTGAATTTGCTGAAGTTACATTAATGGCCAATATATAAATTTTTGCAAAATTAATTAACTTAATTACATTTCCTGAGCAGCTAAGAAAGAAGTATTCTCTATTTTCAGGGTAGTGTGTCTGATACATATGTGTGTGTGTGTGTGTGTGTATATATATATATATATATATACACACACACATATATATGTATATATATTCCATCTTATAAACTGTTATTTAGGCTTTCTATACCCTTAATCCCTTAATTATTTTTTGTCCATTTGGTCTATTGATGACTGCAATAAGTAACTTAAAGTCTCCAATTTTGCCTTATATTTCTGGTGATTCTTATAATGATTTTGATGTTATATTATTTGGTGACTGGATAGTCACATTGTTTGAGCTTCATTGTGAGCTATACTCTATATCCTTATTAAGGGCCATTCTTTGTCTAGATTTTCTCCGGATTCAGATTCATCTGATAACAACACTGCAGTCAATGCTTTCTTTTTGTTCCTATCTGCCTGGGATGTCCTTGTCTATCCTGTGAGTTCCTCCCCTTGTTGGTCACTTGGTTTTAGGAGTCTGCCTTTTAAACAGAATATAGGTGGGTTCTGTGTTGCATGTCTGAGAGTCTTTCTCTTAGATGAGTTTGACCAGTTTAAATTTAATCATATGATAGCTATAATTATTTCATCGTTTACAGCTTTTACTTTTTAAAAAATTACTCGGAATATGGTAGGAGAGAATACAGGTTCCATTTATTTAGCGCAGAGAATTTAGGAAGTCTGGAGAAAGGGAGACTCTTAAATGCCAGAAATGAAGGTCTTGGTTTTGTCTACCGTTTGTTCCTCAGATACAAGGCAGTGATCTGACTCAACATCCTTTCTATGTTCTGAATACAGTTTTCACATTTTGTATTTAATATCCTTCTTCATATATGTCAACACTTCTTTTATAGTGAACACTTACAATGTATAAGAATTATTTAATTGGCAATAAGTATAGGTAACACCTATGATGAGTTATCGATGTGTTTCTTGATAACTTTCCATTGATTCTCAGCATTTCTAAACCTGCATGGTTTCCTTCCCATAGCTGTGTCCCACCTCTAACACACAAGACACGTCAACCATTCTCTGATGTTTTAAAATAAAAATAAATTTGCCTTTAGAGATCCTGTGTGTTCCTATGTTTTCTTCTGTAGGTGATTTTCATCATGCATTATCCTGGCCTCTTAAAAAGAATTGTGCAGGTAAATAACACATTAGAACTTATCGGCTAATGAAATGCACCCAGCTAAGCAGTCTACTGAGTTGTTCAACTGAAAGCCCGATGACTTTACTTTCTTTGTCAACTTAATATATTATCTTCCTAACTTGACTGAGTAATAAATGGCAAAATCCTACATCCAAAATAGCCCTGCAGCATCTCAACCTTCAGCTTTTGGGGAGAATGCCAGAGTTTGTTCTATAAGATGATTCTTAACTGCTAATGATTAACACCTCAAAGCCTGGAGGCACTCATGACTCCTCACTGGAAAAAAATACCCAATAGCAGAAGCTGCACGGGTGTGTGTGAACGAAGAAAAACAGATTTCTCCAGACACAGTGTCCTGAAGAGAGAATCAAATGGTGGGTGAGCTGTCACTTGATCATCCTCTGTGTTAGTGCTGCTGCAGGCACTGCACATTTTAGTTTTCCGTTAGCAAATAATCTTATTAAAAAGATGGTCATGATAACGCTGACTGATGGACAGGAAGCATGCCTGGTTTAAAATACTCACAGTTTATAATCAACTGCGCTTTAACAATGTAAAAATGTCATTTTAAATGCTGTGTATATTTAATCTACTTCTGAGGGAGCAATTACATCTATACGAAATTCTAATGATTTGAATGTAATGTTCATCAAAGGATTCTCCATTTTCATTCCAGTCCCCTTCTCTTTAACAAATAGTTACTTTCATCTATAAGAACTGCATTCTTGAATACTCAATGATTATGAAATGTCAGTGTCTGGGTAATGAAGGTGGGACCAATGTAGGAGCAATCATAGTTTCACCATTTCTCACAGCTAGATGTCTGAGCAGTCTATTTTAGAACACTGACTTAGAAGTGAAGGATATGATCAAGTTGGGAGAAAAGTCTTTTTCCCTTGCAGCAACAGGACAGAGTATTCCTTCATCCAGCAAATATTTGTGAGTGCCCCCTGTATATTAGGTAATGTGCCAGACAGTACCAGGTATGTACTGAAATGACTGGTTGGTCCCTGTCCTCTTAGAGCTTGTGGTCTGAGGGAAGCAGTCAGATCATAAGTAAATAAGGGGGTTGCCTCCTTAGGTAGGTTTATTCCTAGGTATTCTATTCTTTTTGTTGCAATGGTAAATGGGAGTGCTTCCTTAATTTCTCTTTCTGATTTTTCATCATTAGTGTATAAGAATGCAAGAGATTTCTGTGCATTAATTTTGTATCCTGCTACTTTACCACATTCATTGATTAGCTCTAGTAGTTTTCTGGTGGCATCTTTAGGATTTTCGATGTATAGTATCATGTCATCTTCAAACAGTGACAGTTTTACTTCTTCTTTTCCAATTTGGATTCCTTTTATTTTTTTTTCTTCTCTGATTGCCACGGCTAAAACTTCCAAAACTATGTTGAATAATAGTGGTGAGAGTGGGCACCCTTCTTAATCCTAGAGGAAATGGTTTCAGTTTTTCACCATTGAGAATGATGTTGGCTGTGGGTGTGTCATATATAGCTTTTACTATGTTGAGGTAGGTTCCCTCTATGCCCACTTTCTGGAGAGTTTTTGTGTAAATGGGTGTTGAATTTTGTCAAAAGCTTTTTCTGCATCTATTGAGATTATCATATGTTTTTTATCCTACAGTTTGTTAATATGGTGTATCACACTGATTGATTTGCATATAGTGAAGATTCCTTGCATTCCTGGGATGAAAGAAATCAAAGACAATACAAACAGATGGAAAGATATACGATGTTCTTGGATTGGAAGAATCAACATTGTGAAAATGACTATACTACCCAAATCAATCTACAGATTCAACGCAATCCCTATCAAATCACCAATGGCATTTTTCACAGAACTAGAACAAAAAATTTACACTTTGTATGGAAACACAAAAGACCCTGAATAGCCAAAGCAAACGTGAGAAAGAAAAATGGAGCGGGAGGAATCAGGCTCCCTGACTGCAGACTATACTACAAAGCTACAGTAACCAAGACAGTATGGTACTGGCACAAAAACAGAAATATAGATCAATGGAACAGGATAGAAAGCCCAGAGATAAACCCATGCACATATGGTTACCCTATCTTTGATAAAGGAGGCAAGAGTATACAATGGAGAAAAGACAGCCTCTTCAATAAGTGGTGCTGGGAAAACTGGACAGCTACATGTGAAAGAATGAAATTAGAACACTCCCTAACACTGTACACAAAAATAAACTCAAAATGGATCAAAGACCTAAAGGTAAGGCCAGACACTATCAAACTCTTAGAGGAAAACATACACAGAACACTCTATGACATAAATCACAGCAAGATTCTTTTTGACCCACCTCCTAGAGAAATGGAAATAAAAGCAAAAATAAACAACTGGGACCAAATGAAACTTAAAAGTTTTTGCACAGCAAAGGAAACCATAAACAAAACGAAAAGACAACCCTCAGAATGGGAGAAAATATTTGCAAGCAAGTCAACAGACAAAGGATTAATCTCCAAAATATACAAGCAGCTCATGCAGCTCAATATCAAAAAAACAAACAACCCAATCCAAAAATGGGTGGAAGATCTAAATAGACACTTCTCCAAAGTAGACATACAGATTGCCAACAAACACATGAAAAGATGCTCAACATCACTAATCATTAGAGAAATGCAAATCAAAACTATAGTGAGGTATCACCTGACACCAGTCAGAATGGCCATCATCAAAAAATGCACAAACAATAAATGCTGGAGAGGGTGTGGAGAAAAGGGAACCCTCTTGCACTGTTGGTGGGAATGTAAATTGATACAGCCACTATGGAGAATAGTATGGAGGTTCCTTAAAAGACTAAAAATAGAACTACCATATGACCCAGCAATCCCACTACTGGGCATATACCCTGAGAAAACCATAATTCAAAAAGAGTCATGGACCAAAATGTTCATTGCAGCTCTATTTACAATAGCCAGGACATGGAAGCAACCTAAATGTCCATCGACAGATGAATGGATAAAGAAGATGTGGCACATATATACAATGGAATATTACTCATCCATGACAAGGAATGAAATTGAGTTATTTGTAATGAGGTGGATGGACCTAGAGTCTGTCATACAGAGTGAAGTAAGTCAGAAAGAGAAAAACAAATAACGTATGCTAATGCACATATATGGAATCTAAAAAAACGGTACTGATGAACCTAGTGGCAGGGCAGAAATAAAGACGCAGACATAAAGAATGGACTCGAGGACACAAGGGGGTGAAGGGGAAGCTGGGATGAAGTGAGAGAGTAGCATTGACATATATACACTACCAAATGTAAAATGGATGGCTGGTGGGAAGCTGCCGCATAGCACAGGGAGATCAGCTCGATTCTTTGTGATGACCTAGAGGGGTGGGATACGGAGGGTGGAAAGGAGGCTCAAGAGGGAGGGGATATGGGGATATAAGTATACATATAGCTGATTCACTTTGTTGTACAGCAACAAATAGAAACCAACACAACATTGTAAAGCAATTATATGCCAATAAAGATATAAAAAAATAAATTTTTTTTTAAATTGGACTAAAAATAAATAAACAGGGAGTTGGATTTTATTTCAAGTCAGGGAGAAGCCCCTGCAAGGTTTAAGCAATGGAGTGTCAGGATCTGACTTGCACTTTTAAAAGGTTAAATCCAGCTTCAGCGTTAACTAAAGGAAGGCTGAGTTGAACCAAGGAGACTTCAAGTCCTTTGCAGTGACCAGGGGCCCGATAGTGAGGTGGCAGTGGGTAAATCTGAGAAAGTGGTAGTGGGACTAGCTATTGTTTGGATGCAGAGGTGAAAGAGGAGGCCTATCACAGGTCTCTTCTAAATTTCATGCTTGTGCTATGCGGCAGAGGGACCATATACTGCAATCAGGGAAAGGGGGTGGGGATAGGTCCAGAGCCCAACATATGCCAAGAGTTTTCCTAGTGCCTTATTATATTCACAAAACCTCATATGGTTAAACATGATCATCCCCATATCCTTGATGAAGACACCGAGGCTGAAAGGGGTCACATTACTTGCTTGAAGCCACTTATCTCATGAGTAATGGAGTCAGAATTCAACCTTATTCTAGCTTCTCCTCTCTTCTCTTTCCTGCCACTCTTGACATAGTTTAGAAGAACTTTAAAGGTATGTTTTCTTCCTTTCTTTCTCTTTTAATTGTGTCCTCTTTTGTCCTATGATAATTTGTTTTCGTCTTACAGTAAATCCAGATTTATTATAAGCTATCTCAAATCTCATTAGAGGAATTCAGTCCAGTTACAAGGACTTCTTTAAAACTGATTAATGGTAAACTGACTATAGAATATATATATATGTATATATACATGTGTATAAATATATACATATATACACATATGTATATATATGTGTATAAATATATACATATATACACATATGTATATGGTATTTGGATATACCCCTTGTTAATTATCTATATCAGTACCTGGATTAAGATAGCATCTAAACTATAAAAAGAAATGGAGCATTCTTAATTATTTAAAAGGACTAGAAAAGTGCTAAAAGCTGTCTTAAAAAATCTGTTAAAAAAAGATTTATGTTCTTTTTTCTTTTTTTTTCCTTGGTAGGGGTGGGGAGACCCAAACACACTGAATAACTCAAAGAGCTGGCCTAGTGACCCAATTTACTTCTACTAATGTTTATCTAGTGCTTATTTTCTGCAAGGTACTCTACTAGATTCTGAAACAGTCACAAAATTAATTTAAAATGACTGGCTATAAGCAGTATCTGGAGGATTGGAAAGTGGCTGGTGAATCCTCAAAAAAAAAAAACCCACAAAAAACACTGATAAAAGGCAACATAATGAACTGCAAAAAGATGACCGGGGGGAGCCAGGGAAGTGAATGTCTGCTGCAGTTCGACCTACAACTTTATTAATCCTCTGGAAGGCGACGAACATTAATGAAATTTCCAGATGATGCTAAATAGGGAATTGTCAAACACACCAGTGAAAACAGAGAAAGACTATTATGTGCAAAGGCTAATAAGAGCAAGAAATAAAGGTCAGGCATACAGAAAAGATGTCACTGCATGTCATTCTACATTAAGAACCACTGTATTCCACATAAAGAGCAAAGATTCAAATAAATAAATAAATAAATGCTAATTGGATTGAGAATGTACCAGAGGTGACAGAGACAAGTAAAACAATAAAATCCAAGGAGAGCAAGGTGTTATATACACAGAAGATGACGAGGAAGCTGGAAAAGCAATTGCTAACCAAATAAACTAAAAATATTTTGGATGTTTTGAATATAGAAAGTATAAACGATTTTTATTTTATTTATTTATTTTGCGGTACGTGGGCCTCTCACTGTTGTGGCCTCTCCCGCTGCGGAGCACAGGCTCCGGATGTGCAGGCCCAGCGGCCATGGCTCACGGGCCCAGCCGCTCCGCGGCATGTGGGATCCTCCCGGACCGGGGCACAAACCCGTGTCCCCTGCATCGGCAGGCAGACTCTCAACCACTGCACCACCAGGGAAGCCCTAAACGATTTTTAAAAGCCTCAAACAAGCAGTGAAGCAAAAGGCAACCCTGAAAAAGTTTACTGTCTGGAGCATCTTAGGCCATGCAGGTTCTGCCTCCAGCCTCTTGCTTTTCCTAGTTCAGGGTGCAGGATGGCCCACACCTTCTCTCTACTTCTTTGAAGGCAGAGCCTCTTTTTGCATCCTATCAGCTGAAATGATGGAAGAATAGCACTACTTTTTTAAGTCAGTGAAGGCTCTGTGTTCAAAGCACCTCTGGAGGGCTTCCCTGGTGGCGCAGTGGTTAAGAATCCACCTGCCAATGCAGGGGACACGGGTTCGAGCCCTGGTCCGGGAAGATCTCACATGCCGTGGAGCAACTAAGCCCATGCGCCACAACTACTGAGCCTGCACTCTAGAGCCCGCAAGGCACAGCTACTGAAGCCCGTGCGCCTAGAGCCTGTGCTCTGCAGCAAGAGAAGCCACTGCAATGAGAAGCCTGCACACCGTAATGAAGAGTAGCCCCCGCTCACCACAACTAGAGAAAGCCCGCACATAGCAACAAAGACCCAATGCAGCCAAAAATAAATAAATAAAATAAATAAATTTTTTTAAAAAGAAGCACCTCTGGAGGTTGGTATTCTAGCCCAGAGTGTGCATTCTATTCATTACCCTAGAGGAGAGATGCCCTGCCACACCTCACCCCACCATGGACACTGTCATTAACTACTAAAACCTCTTCTTGTTATCTCCTTCTCGTTCTCAGATATACCAATTTTATCTAAGGTTGTCTTTGGATTAGACAGTGAAAGGAGACCTCAAGCCTTGTTCCTCAAGCACCCAATGTGCATTCTCACAGATGAGTCACAGTGCTTAATAAGACATGTATTGCTCAGCTAAAGATGAAAACTCTCAAGTTGATATTAAGCAAATTATCTAGCTCTTTTGCTCTCTCTCTTTCCCATTTATACCAAATGAAGGAGGTAACTTCCACTACCGCTACTACTCTGTTTTATAGTTTGGTTGTAGGTTGAATGGTACAAAATACTTTTTCTGAAAGCAGAACTAGCTTTCATTTGGCAATAACTATATGCCAGGCTGCTGGCACACATTAGCTCTTTTATGCTCCATAACAATCCTATGACCTAAAGATCACCAGCTCCATTTTTAGAAAGCACTTCTTTTAGCAAGATCCAGAAAAAAATGTGGCTCTTCTTTGAACATGATTATTTTTCATGTATCTGACCAGGAATGGTTGATTAAAATCATGATTGTAGAAAGGTGCAAGTTTCATTAGGTTCCCAGATAAAACTTTTCAACATTTGAGCCTGTCATACTGTGAATATGGTGACAAAAAAGGTGAAATCATCAACTCTATAACACTGAAAAGGACTCACTATTATATTCATATTTAGCATAATTCAGTAGCTAGAAAAATACTCAAGCAATGGGTGGCCTCCTCCTTCCAGAAGAAGACAATGTTAAATATTAGAAAAAAGAACATTGTCTTTATAAATATTTAAGGCATTCCCTGAGTTACATTTAATCTCAATTCTAAGGTATCTATTTTATCTACATTTTAGGAATACAGAATGATGCCATGGAAACATGAACAGTGAATTTTAGACATAAGTCTAACACAAATTTGGTAAATAGATATAACATTGGGCTTCCTTATTTTTTCAGTAAATATTTATTGAGCACCAACTGGAAGTAATCTCTCTCACATCGGAATTTATATACTGAAAGTATATCTCAGTTATTTATCTTGTATTTTCGGTATTTATGTCCTTGTCCTTTCTACTTTATTTATTTATTCAACAAGTATTTATTGAGTGGGTAAATTTTGTTAGGCTAAGTGCTATGTGGGACTGTTTTTGCCTTCAAGAAGTTTACAATCAGTGGAAGAGACAGAGAAGAAAATAGACAATTACACAACTGGAGTTATGGAGAGGACAATATATGTAAGGAAACTGTCCAAGACCAAGGAGACAGCCACTCTACAAGATTAGAGAAGACATCATTTGGCTTCTCACTCAGGGCTGGGGATTGTACCTGTTCCAGTAGTCAAACTAGATAAACTTAAAATTCACAGGCTATTGAATAAAGTACTATTTTTCTGGCCCCACTTCAAAAAATTAGATGAAAGACTTAATGAATCTATTTCCAAGTAATGTAACTGAATCCAGGTAGAAGGCTTAAGAATATTTATAGGAATACAAAAATATCCAGTCCAACAAAGTAAAAATGACAATGCCTGGAAGACACTCAAAAATTATCAGAAATGCAAAGAAGTAACAAAATACCACCCACAATGAGGAGGAAAATCAATCTAACAGAACCAATACTGAGCCAGATATTAGGATTAGCAGACAAGTATACTAAAACTATATTCAGGATACTATCACTGTATTAACATGTTCAAAAACTTAAGTAGAGACATTGAAATTATAAAAATAACCCCAAATGAAAACGATTTACTGGATGAGATTAATCACAACTGATAAAATATATACTGGATGGGATTAACCACAGATTAGAGACTGCAAAAAAAAAAAAAAAAAAAAAAGAAGAAAGAAAGAAAGATTAGCAAACTGGAAGATATAGTAATGGAAACTATCTAAATAAAACAATCCTTCCTTTTTGTTTTTTTCTTTATTTCAGTGAGAAGAGTACCATTGAGCTATGAGACAACCTCAGGAGGCTTAACATGTATGTAATTACAGAGCCTCAAGGAGGAGGCGGAGAAGGGGGAACAAAACATATATTTGAAGAAATATGGGCTGAAACTTTAAACACAGAGATCCAAGAAGCTTGAGGAGTACCAACCAAAACAAAACAAAACAGAAACAAAATGAAGAAAATGACACCAAAGCATATCACAATCAAATTGCTCAAAGCAAATGATAAAGAAGAAATCTTAAAAGAAAAAAAAAATCACATAAAACATATAGAGGGTAAAGAAAACAATGACCCTAGATTTCTCTTTGGAAACTATGCAAATGAGAATATAATGGAACTGCAACCTTAAGGTACTGAAAGGAAAATAAATAAATAAATAAAAGTGAAATTTTTTTCAGTCATTCTAAAGGTACAATAATTCATCACCAGCAGACCCTCACTCCAAGAAATGTTAAAGGATGTCTTCCAGACATAACGAAAATGATACTAGAGGGCAATACGGATTAAGAATTAAGACTTAGGAAGTAAATCTGTCTTTATTCTCAGATGACATTATTGTCTACACAGAAAATCTAATAGATTTCCTAATGGATCCAATGGAATCTGAAAGAAAAGCTACAAGAATAATTGAGCTTAGCAAGGTTACCTGATAAAAGTTCAATATTCAAAAATTCATTACTATCCATATATTAGCAACAAACACTGAGGATTCGAAATTTTAAAACATCACCATTTACAATAATATCAAAATATGAAATACTTGGGCACAAATCTGACCAAAGATGTGCAAGACTAGTACCCTGAAAACTGCCAAGTATTTATCAGAGAAATTAAATGAGAGTTATACCATGTTCATGAATAAGAATAATCAGTATTATTAAGATTTCAATTCTCCCCCAACTGAGCTATAGATTTAAAACAATTCAAATTAAAATTCCAGCAGGAATTTTTGTAGACATTTTAAAGTTTTCTAAAATTCATATGGAAATGCAGTGGACCTAGAATAGCCAAAACAGTTTTAGATTAAAAAAAAGTTTGAAAGAGTAGCATCACTTGAACTAACAATGTATGAATCTCAAAATAATTATGCTCAGAATAGAAACCAGACCAAAAAAAAAAAGAAACATCTATAGTTACAGATAGCAGATCAGTATTTTGTCTGGATGAGAGTGGCAGGGAGGGGTGGAGTTAGGGCCAATGGAAGAATTTACAAAAGGGCACAAGGAGACTCTTGGAGTGAGGAATATGCTCACTATCTTGATTGTGGTGATGGGTTCATGATGCATACGTATGTCAACATTTATCAAATTGTATACTTTAAATATGTATAGTTTATTGTATGTCAATTACATCTCAATTAAACTGCCTAAAAAGTTACAGATGGAACCAAAGTCTCCTATCTTATGCCATTTCCCTCCCTGCTCCCATATATGTAATCACTACTAAAGTCAATTTCTTATGTACTCAGTGCATTTTTTCTTACTTTTTCCACATTGCTGTGTACCCATACAATGTATACTACTGTTCTGTGTGTTTTAAGCATACATAAATGTTAATATAATGTGCACATTATATTTTATTGGCTTTAATCTCTCCAGAGTGTTGTGAAGGATATATGAGCGTCACTTCTGAAGCTGTACTGCCTTCTGGGAAGAAACCAATATAATTCCGAGAGGAATAAAGCAATGAAGAGGAAACTTTTTCTGAAATGGAAAAATGAGACTGAAAAAAAAACAAAACAAAGAAAAGATGTGATGAAAAGTTTTGGAAGAGAAGAGGCAAAGAGAAAGCCGAAAAAAAGTATTTCACGATGAAACACCAAAAAAGTTCTAGAATCGTAAAATAGGAATTAAAGAAATTTAAGATGAAACCATTAAAAAGATCTTTAAGAGGCTGCAGGAAACGAAAGTAGGATAAAGCAGAAATGGCATGGAAAATGCCTTATGTAACAAACTGCTGGTTAAATCAAGATCCCATTGAAGTGTTGGGGAAAGAAGGCACCTGACAGCCCAGGATATGGGGAGGAGGGACCCACAGCTGGGCTGTGAATGCACTGTAGGAATTAACCAGTAAGCCCAAACTGGTAGGTTCCAAAGACCTGCAAAGAGAGTTTATGAGTGCCAGTAAAAAGCGGACTGAGGGTACAGCTCAAGAGAACCAACATCTATTGAAAGCTTTATCAGTTAGAGTTAGGTTCAGCTGTAAGTGTCAGAAATTCCACAATAATTCCATATTAAGCAGAAGAGAACAGGGGGACTGGGCACATAGTTAGCAGTCTTTATCACAAACTCCTTTAGGTTAAGTGCTTTTATACACATAGATTTTTAACTTTCATATAAACGCTACAAGATAAATATTATTACTCCCACTTTACAGGTGAATAAAATGAGGAATCAAGAGTTCAAGTAGCGTGTCCGGAGCCTGTGCTCCGCAACAGGAGAGGCCACAGCAGTGAGAGGCCCGCATACGGCAAAAAAAAAAAAAATTTTTTTTAATTAAAAAAATTAAAAATAAAAAAATAAGAAAGAGTTCAAGTAAATTATAGAAAAGTCACAATAGGATTAAAACCTAGATCTATCTGGCTCCACAGCATCTTTTCACGGTTAAAAATGGGAAATTTAAGAGTCAATCCTGAGGATATGGGGAGGGGGAAGGGTGAGCTGTGACAGGGCGAGAGGGAGGCATGGACATATATACACTAACAAACGTAAGGTAGATAGCTAGTGGGAAGCAGCTGCATGGCACAGGGATATCGGCTCGGTGCTTTGTGACCACCTAGAGGGGTGGGATAGGGAGGGTGAGAGGGAGGGAGACACAAGAGGGAAGAGATATAGACCATATGTATATGTATAACTGATTCACTTTGCTATTAAGCAGAAACTAACACACCAATGTAAAGCAATTATACCCCAATAAAGATGTTAAAAAAAAAAAAAGAGTCAATCCTGAGGGAAAGATTCTTGGGAAAAGCACAAATGTAAATGCAAAAATGAGGCAGAAGACCTAAGCAGAATGATTAAAATTTTATAAGAAACAGGACAATGTATTGATAATTTGGGGGAAATTGTTCTATGTGATGTCTACGGAACATTTTTTGTTTTTGTTAGCGAAAATTTGGGCCTTTAACGTATATTTTGTATAGGTTCACAATCTCTTATTTATATGCCAAATCCTCAATTTCTGAAAACCAAATTTTTCCCCCAAATCATTTATTGGCAAAATCTGACTTAAACTGATGTGAGATTCTTTATATTTGTTATTTTGTGCGACTATTCATAAGTTTCACTGCAGCAGTATCAATGAGCTTGACTATAGGGACTGCTATACATCCCTGGGTAATAATGGTATATGTACAATATTACCTTTCAAAGTCTGAAACTTTGTGTAAGAAATATACCTGGCCCCTAGGGTTCAGCTAAGGGAATGTAGACTCTATAAAAACCTTTCTAACTATTGAAAATCAGATAAGGTAATATCTGTGAAAGTGCATGGGGATGACTTGAGAAATTCATAAACGTGTAATATATTATTATTAGCTCATGGCCAGACCGGCTCATTTACCTTTGGCTCGGCAGGTCAATACCTGAGGTATATTTTCCTCCATAGAAAAGAATGTGTCTGTAAATTTACTTTGAATATAAATTTCTTAGACATTATTATTATTAGATAAATATTGTGATTTATGCTAATATTCTAATTAGCCTGGTTCAATTTGGTTGTGGAAATATCTTCCTCAGAGACAACACTTTATGTGAGGTTAATCCCTGAAGGCTCCTGACTAGAACACAAATCAGCTGCAGAGGCAAATATGAGGTCATTAAGTCGAAAAAGATATAAAAATGCCGTGTCATGTTCTAAAATAACATGTCTGAGCACCTTGCACTCAGGTGACATGCACCAGAAAAACACATAAACAGCTCATTTTTCAACAAGAGGAATTATCATGAGCCTCAGAACACAGGCAATCAGCATGAGAGGGTTTTGAAGAACTTAAAACTTTGCTGCAGTCTGCTTGTTAATTCGCGGCTTCTAGATCCCTACTCTCTGCTCACCACGTGTCTTTCTACAAATGGTATGACTTTTCTTCAGTTTCCGCAGTGGTTATCATTACATTGTCTTTCACTGAGTGCTTCTGAAGAGATGCAATGAAGACAACAGGAAGATGTGCTAATGTGGATTGTTCTTTTAATGACAACCTTAAACATGCGAGACGAATGACATAAATACTATTTCCTAAGTGAGCAGCGAACTTCCAGATACCACAAGGCATATCCACGTCATCAACTTAGGAGCCAGAGGCCTATCAGGATACAGGGATTATGAACAAAGGGAGAAAATCTTTATTTCCATAGGCTTTTCATCAGTAGAAGAGATATCCTTTTGCAGCAGATATTGCCTTTTTTTTTTTTTTCCATTTCGGATGAGGATAAAAGCAAAGGATAGTGAAATAGCAACAAAACAGGAATAGCAGTGGTTCAGTCAGGTTTGAGAACCATAGCTAACCAGCTATGTTAGCTCACCTAAAAGTCAATTAGCAAGTACACAGAAGACCATGTCACTGAAAATCTTTCTGAGTTCATTCTTTTCCTGACTCCCCTAAACTCCAAGAGGTAAAAGAAAGCTAGTGGCAAACCCTCGGAAGGTAGAAGAATGGACAGTTGCTTCTCCAGGCCAAGCAGAAGCATCCTGCAGGGTTACTCTCTCCTTTCTGTATTTCATTACCACCTACTATTATGAGGAAGGAAGATCACCGTAGACCTTGTGGCGCTCGTAACCTATTTTTCTGAGATAAAAGTACAAGAACAAAACAAATTCTACGGAAGGCAGTGCCCGTAAGTGACGACTGGGTCTTAGAACCACTATACACTCCAGCCGTTGAGAGGAGAGAGAGATTATTTAGGACTTCCCCAGAAGCCAAGTGACTTCTTTTATCATTGTCTCCAGTGTCCCGGTGACCTAAAGAGGCAGGCAGGAAGGAGGAGGGGTGGGGAGAAACAGGTGATCCAGAACGAATGCTTTGGCATCTGGGGCCCCAGGGACACACACCTCCAATTTGTCAGCACCTTGTCAGCGAGGATGAGAGAGTGTCTCCTGGAATGCAAGGAGAAATGTGGCTGCCCATGGAGGTATGAGGTCAGCAGCAGAGAGGGGAGAAGAAATAGAGAGAGAGGATGTTAGGAAGACTGGGATCTCGAGGTAGCGAGGGTTGCGTGGGTGCTCTTGTTCTGGGCTTAACCAAAGACTCTCGAGAACAACTTTGTGGACGTAGGTTCACAGTAATAGGTAACGGCGTAGGTGCTGAATTATTTAACCACATTTTCTTTAGTCCTGCAAGCAAGAGCACCAGTAAACCTGTAGAAAAACTGATCCACCAAAAAAGCCGAGTGCAGATCGCATAATGTAAAACAGTAATTATTCTGGCAATTACTCATTTTAAAGTCTAAGCAAGCTGGCTTTAATAAACCACAAACCACGTATCACCAATATTCTCCTTTTTATTACAATAAAATAGCACTTTCAAGCTTGTAATTGCTTTATAGACCTAGGAATAGAATGTTGATGAGATTATTTCCACAGGGTTCAAATAGTTATGAAAATCCTAATAATTTTAAAAGTCAAAACACAAACATTACCAAAAAAAAGAAAAAACCTCATAAAATGAAACAGCCTCTCTGTTGCATTTTCTGTTGTCTTTAAACCAAGAATTAACACTGGTCTCACACTTTCTGGCTTCTCCAAGTAGGAGCTTCTTAGTTACCATTTCAAAGAAAAGGTTTCATAGAGAAATTTGGATGGTATATGTCTGGGTTATTTCTAAAGGAACAAGCTTCTTTATAAAGGTGCACCTTTACTAAAGCTTTTTACTGAAAAGCTTTATTACTTAAAGAAAGGTTTATAGGTAAGAGAAAAGAGGGGATAAAAAGCGAAAGACAGAGGAGGTCCAGAGATGGCCGATGAGTGAAGTGGAAATTAATGGCCATAATGGCTAATGTGGGCATTTACCAAATGGGCTGTTATAAGAAACTGCCAGAGACTGGGTGGCTTATGAATAGCAGACAACTATTTTTCATAGATCTGGAGGCTGGAAGTTCAAGACCAGGGTCAGGTGCAGCTACTAAACTCTGCTTATGTCCTCAAATGGTAGAGAGCAGAGAGGAAGCAAGCTCTCATAACTTTTATAAGGGCACTAATCCCATTCATTAGGGCTCCACCCTCATGACCTCATCTAACCCTAAATACCTCCCAAAGGCCCCACCTCCCAATACCATCACACTGGGCCCTGAGTTTCAACATTTGAATTTTAGAGGATGCACAGATATTCGGTCCATAATACCAAATATAGCATTCATTCATTCATTTGTTCACTCACTTAATTCACCTAATTAAAACAGGTTTTAATTAGGGCCTCTTCTGTTACCAGCACTATTTTTTGGAAGTTATATCAGTAGTTATTCAATATTTTTTCAAATTAAATCTCACATTACGTCTTATTATACAAAATAGATTGAAGAGGTATTTTATGAAGCTGGATTGTCATGTCATGAACTCAAGTTTATAAACTTTATTTTCTATGGTTAATCACCAAATAATATGGCTATTTTGATAAGCCCCCCAATTTGACATTGGCAATTATAGCAGTCAGCATCCAATTTATTTTTTGTCCTTCCCTTTTTGTTGTTGTTGGTTCCATTAAAAATCTTGATTCATGCCAGAAAGGAGTCACAGTTGGTAAGAGTTCCTTAACAGCATGACAGCATGTGTCCTGTAATCTCAGGGTACTCTTCAATTAAATAGAGATGAAAGAAAGGCTTTGATCTGAGGTCTGCACAAAAATGACTTAACCTGGTATTTATTTATAGACTCAATAAGTCACTGCTAGGCACATACTGGTGAGACACTATCTTTGTCAGTCTTGTGAAATTTAAATCTGGTAGACATTAAACAAAATTAATTACACAAGTCATTATTTAATAATCATTGTAATAAATGCTACAGAGTGCTATCTGAGTATGTGGCTGGGATGCTCACTCTGACTGGGGATCCAGGAAATCTCAGGACTGGATGATTGGTTGGGTGTGGAAGGCTGGAATGAGGGAGGTACCAAGGACTGTTGAGTGGAATCTGAGTCAGGGAACTCCAAGGTGGAGCAGGTGTGTTACTCTCATTTTATTTTGCAGGGCAGGGGGAGTCATACATGGTGATCTCCAATGTGTTAAAATTTGGATATCTTACCTCTGAGTGTATTTTATTATATTTTTAATATACAACTGCCCCACACACATGTGGAACATAGAAAGCACCTCCCTAGGATCCTCATGCCGCCCTCCCATCAGAGTAGTTTTGAGGACATAACGCCAGGATTAAGTCCAAGTTCACCACCTCTAGCTTGACATCTGGAAAGTTCTGTCCCATTTCTGAGTGTCGATTTCCTCAGCTGTGAAATGAAAGCAATAGGCCTACCTTATGGAGTTGTGAGGAATAAATAAATGTAAATATGAAGGGCTCCTTGAACAGTCCTTAGTAACTAATAGCCATGTAACATATGTCAATATCAATTTCTTTAGCTCTCTCTTCTTTATACCCCTGCAAAACAGGAATGAGGATACACACTTACCAGGGTTAATGTGAGGATAAAATGCCATGCTCCATGTGGAAGCATGTGGTACATAGTATACGCTCAAAAAGTATCAGGAAGGAAAAAAAACTGGAAAAAGCATGAGAAATACAGTACTTCACACTTGGGACTAGACACTGTTACTCTTCCCAGAACCTACTCCCTCTCAGCACATAACCTATCAGCTATAGAAGAGCCAATATGTTCCCCGTCACCTCCCTAAACACTAGTCCCTAGGATGCATCCTTGGAGATCTGCTTCATGCAAGTGGACGGCAAAAATCATATGATCTGCCACACGAGTATCCCTACTCTACAAAACTACACTTTTTTTCCCTTTCTGGACTACATCTCATTCAGATTTATGGGTTAAAAAACTGAGCGATGTACACTGTTCACAAATTACTCCTGGAAGTTTACTGACATCCCAGACACAGAGACTAGAGGTCCTCAGGCTGCCCGGCTTCCGTGCAATTTCCCATCCGAGCTCCACACTTCGGACTTCGTGACTTGAGGCTGGACCCCAACGTCCGGCTCGCCCGTATGGAGGTGAGTGACACCAGGTATTCTTCCATCACGGTCTGTGTTAGTTCGCTAGTTTAGAGGCTAATGGCTGCTCCTCTGTGTGGCCCACTTACCTGCATTAATGAGGGAGTCAGAGCATATTCTATCTTTACGCATGCTCTTCTCCTTTTGCTTGACTTTTACTGTATGCTGTTTTTTAAAAGTCTGAAAACCCCAGGAACAGAAATAAATGGCATAGATATAGGCATATATTTAGATAGATGGATGGCTAGATAGGTGCTAGATGGAGAGATGAAAAATAGATTAGGTAGGTAGGTAGATAGCTAGAGAGATAGATAGGAAGGAAGGTGAGAGAGCTGTGGACAGAATTCTAAAGGTGCCCCCACCTCCAAGAGTCTCCAAACCTCGTTTATTCAATCAAGCACTAATCTAGGTGCTGCTTTGAAGGAATTTTTACAGACGTAATGAAAGCCCCAGGTGGGTCTGATCTCATCAATGAAGCTCTTCAAAGCAGAGAGCTTTCTTTAGCTGGTAGCAGAAGTCAGAGTTTTGAAGTTGGAAGATGGGCAGACATGCAGGCAGCCACTAGGAGCAGAGAGCAACCCTGGCTGACAAGCAGCAGGGAAATGGGACCTCATTCCTAAAACCGCTGGAAAGAATTCTGTTGACCATCTGAATGACTTGGAAGCAGATTCTTTCTCAGAGCCTCTAGACAACAGCCCAGCCCAGCTCACATCCTAATTTAGGTCTTGTGAGACCCCAAGCTGATAACCCATCTAAGTCCACCCATGCTTCTGACCTACAAATCTATGAGCTAAATTTGTGGTAATTTGTTATGCAGTAACATAGAAATAATGCAGATAGGCAGACAAATAGATATCACTGCCAGCATACTGCATTAATTAAAATATTGGAGAGTTGAAATTACTCAGTGACATGTCATAGGAGGATTATTTGGTGGTGAGTCTAGAACAAGTATACCCTGTTGGTTATTACTAGATCACAGAATTTACATTGTGCCCTTGGTTGCTATTTCTTCCAGAAAGATTTTAACCCCAGTTTAATATAAAACCAAAGATTCAAAAATTCATTGAACATGTCATTTAACAATTATGGGTTATGCTTTCAAGTAGTAGGCTTTAGATTTCTAGTAGGCTACTTCAGTCATCTGTCCAGATTCACTTTTACTTAAAAAAAAACTTTCCTAATGCTATCAGCCCCTCACATGGAATGCTTGATATTATGGGACATTTGAACAATTTTCAGAAACAATAATGGTAGCTAATTCAAGAAATAAAGGCAATTAAAATTCCAAGGAAAAGCAAAAAGCAATATGAGAAAAGAAATAAAACCATGATTCACTGTTTGGATCTATTTTAAACTGCATAAAATAATCACAATGATATAAATATTCCTTATTGATTTTGATCTTTTAGAATTAGCTCAAAGCATGGAGATTTAATTATGATTGTGAAACAGAATGCAGATGTTATTAATCTGAATAGTGTTAAAGCACAAAAGAAAAAGTCTCAAAGGTGGAAGGGGAGGAAAACAGTAAGAAGAACCCATGTTAGGAAGGAAAGGAGCAAGAAACACCATCTGTAATTGATGGAACACGAAATGTAAGATTTAAGTATACACATTTCTTAAAACTCAATATGAACCAATAAAGGAACTAAACATCTCGATATAAATATGTTTAAAAATTGTGGAGGGAAGGTAGGAAGTGGTATAAGTTAGTACAATCATTAACTTTCATCATGGGAAATAGGTAATGTTTCAACTGGTAGGATTTTCATCTTAACTAGAGATAGAGCAGTAACTGCTAGAAGAAATAGCTAAAGGTAGTTAATAACAGTTGCCTCTGGGAAGTGGCACAAGGAATGGAAGGGAGTCTGGATGAGAACCATTGTGTGTGTATGTTTTGTTGTTGTTGTTTGTTATTTTGTTTTGTTTTTGGCCGCACTGTGCGGCACGCGGGACCTTAGTTCCCCAACCAGGGATTGAACCCACGCCCCCTGCAGTGGAAGCGCAGAGTCTTAACCACTGGACTGCCAGGGAAGTCCTGTGTATGTGTTTTAATTAGAAATAGTTCAAGAATTCAAAAAAAGGAATAGATAATAACAGAATAAACATCAAAGTAAACACAGTTTTATCAAATTCAGTATTTTCCCACATTTGCTCCAGATTTTTTCTAATTTAAAAAGTGTTTAATTTTTTAAAAAAGTAAAATATAATCAAAGAACCTGATGTACCTCTCTAATCTGTCATCTACCTTCCCTCCCCAGAGTTAAAAACTAATTGGAGGTGAGTGTTTTATTCCCTTGAATGTTTTGTTTTTCCCTTCATATGAGTAAATCCATAGCATACACAGTACTATTCCGCGTGTTTTGAAACTTGA
Organism: Pseudorca crassidens; assembly: GCF_039906515.1. Classification (NCBI taxonomy): domain Eukaryota; kingdom Metazoa; phylum Chordata; class Mammalia; order Artiodactyla; family Delphinidae; genus Pseudorca; species Pseudorca crassidens. The sequence goes on from NC_090313.1 coordinate 14,164,914, forward strand.
AATTTCCAGTTTGCCATTTTTTTCTCCAACGTTACTTCTTGAAGATGTACCCATGTTTTCCATGCTCTACTGCATTCAAGATGTTTGTTTTTGCTATTTAGTATATTTAGCATAATGCTATTTGCATTTTATGACTGCTCTACAATTTTTAAATTAATCCTTCCATCAACGGACAGTTGGGCTGTTTCCAAATCCTCACCATTATAAGCAATCATGAATATCCTTACACATCCACTTGTGTGTTGATTCACCCATGCAAGGGCTCTTCTAGGCTGTGTAGCTAGCAGTGAGTCCTTAGAGAGCAGGGAAGGCACTCTTTCAACATTATCACATCTAGCCAAATTAATACATCAAAAGTAGTGATGCCAATTAAAATTTCTACCATCAATGCATGAGTGTTCCTGTTGCTTCACAATCTTTCCGACTCTTGGTATTCCCAAACATTTCAATTTTGCATACTTGATAAAGTAAAATGGCATTGCTTTGCTTCATTCTGCCTTTACCTGGTCATTAGTGAGGGAGAGCATCATTTTTTTTTTAAATTGGGATATAGTTGCTTTACAATGTTGTGTTAGCTTCTGTTATACAACGAAGTGAGTCAGCTATATGTATACATGTATCCCCTCCGCTTGGACCTCCCGCCCCCGCCATCCCACCCATCTAGGTCACCCCAGAGCACTGAGCTGAGGTCCCTGTACTATACAGCAGGTTCCCACTAGCTATGTGTTTTACACATGGTAGTGTATATATGTCAATCCCAATCTCCCAATTCATCCCATCCCCCCCCTTAAAAGGAGAGCATCTTTTGACATATTTGTTGGACATTTGGGTTTCCTCCTTTGTGATTATCCTACTCTACCCTTTTCCCAATTTTCCATTCCATTGTTTGTTTTTTCTTGGTAATATGTAGAAGTGACCTATAGACTCAGGATGCTAACCCTCTGTTATACCTTACAGATATATTTTTATAGATAGTCTTTCCACTTCGTATATGGTGCATTTTATATAGATGTTACACATTTTAATATAGCTTAATTTATCCATCTTTTCCTTTAAAGTTCGTGGGGTTTTGTACCTTAAGAAATCTCTCCCTGAGGCAAGTTCAGGACATTGGACCACCAGAGACTTCTCGGCCCCACCTAATATCAATCAGCGAGAGCTCTCCCAGAGATCTCCGTCTCAATGTTAAGACCCAGCTCCACTCAACGACCAGCAAGCTCCAGTACTGGACACCCCATGCCAAACAACTAGCAAGGCAGGAACACAACCCCACCCATTAGCAGAGAGGCTGCCTAAAATCATAATAAGTTCACAGGCACCCCAAAACACACCACCGGACACAGTCCTGCCCACCAGAAAGACAAGATCCAGCCTCATCCAACCAGAACACAGGCACCAGTCCCCTCTACCAGGAAGCCTACACAACCCACTGAACCAACCTTACCCACGTGGGGCAGACACCAAAAATAACAGGAACTATGAACCTACAGCCTGCGAAAAGGAGACCCCAAACACAGTAAGTTAAGCAAACTGAGAAGACAGAGAAATACGCAGCAGATGAAGGAGCAAGGTGAAAACCCATCAGACCAAACAAATGAAGAGGAAATAGGCAGTTTACCTGAAAAAGAATTCAGAGTAATGATAGTAAAGATGGTCCAAAATCTTGGAAACAGAATGGAGAAAATACAAGAAACGTTTAACAAGGACCTAGAAGAACTAAAGAGCAAACAAACAATGATGAACAACACAATTAATGAAAGTAAAAATTCTCTAGAAGGAATCAATAGCAAAATAACTGAGGCAGAAGAACGGATAAGTGACCTGGAAGATAAAATAGTGGAAATAACTACTGCAGAGCAGAATAAAGAAAAAAGAATGAAAAGAACTGAGGACAGTCTCAGAGACCTCTGGGACAACATTAAACACACCAACATTCGAATTATAGGGGTTTCAGAAGAAGAAGAGAAAAAGAAAGGGATGGAGAAAATATTTGAAGAGATTATCATAGAAAACTTCCCTAATTTGGGAAAGGAAATAGTCAATCAAGTCCAGGAAGCACAGAGAGTCCCATACAGGATAAATCCTAAGAGAAACACGCCAAGAAACATATTAATCAAACTATCAAAAATTAGATACAAAGAAAAAATATTAAACACAGCAAGAGAAAAGCAACAAATAACATACAAGGGAATTCCCATAAGGTAAACAGCTGATCTTTCAGCAGAAACTCTGCAAGCCAGAAGGGTGTGGCAGGACATATTTAAAGTGATGAAAGGGAAAAACCTACAACCAAGATTACTCTACCCGGCAAGGATGTCATTCAGATTCGATGGAGAAATTAAAACCTTCAGAGACAAGCAAATGCTAAGAGAATCCAGCACCACCAAACAAGCTTTACAACAAGTGCTAAAGGAACTTCCCTAGGCAGGAAACACAAGAGAAGGAAAAGAGCTACAATAACAAACCCAAAACAATTAAATGGATTAAATGTTCCAACCAAAAGACATAGACTGGCTGAATGGATACAAAAACAAGACCCATATATTTGCTGTCTACAAGAGACCCACTTCAGACCTAGGGACACATACAGACTAAAAGTGAGGGGATGGAAAATGATATTCCATACAAATAGAAATCAAAAGAAAGCTGGAGTAGCAATTCTCATATCAGACAAAATAGACTTTAAAATAAAGACTATTACAAGAGACAAAGAAGGACACTACATAATGATCAAGGGATCAATCCAAGAAGATATAACAATTGTAAATATTTATGCACCCAACCTAAGAGCACCTCAATACATAAGGCAAATACTAACAGCCATAAAAGGGGAAATCGACAGTAACACAATAACAGTAGGGAACTTAAATACCCCACTTTCACCAATGGACAGATCAAGCAAAATGAAAATAAATAGGGAAACAAAAGCTTTAAAAGACACATTAAACAAGATGGACTTAACTGATATTTATAGGACATTCCATACAAAAACAGCAGAATAAACTTTCTTCTCAAGTACTCATGGAACATTCTCCAGGATAGATCATATCTTGGGTCACAAATCAAGCCTTGGGAAATTTAAGAAAATTGAAATTTTATCAGGTATCTTTTCTGACCACAACGCTATGAGACTAGATATCAATTACAGGAAAAAAACTGTAAAAAATACAAAAACATGGAGGCTAAGCAATATGCTACTAAATAACCAAGAGATCACTGAAGAAATCAAAGAGGAAATTAAAAAAAAAAACCCTAGAAACAAATGACAATGAAAACACAACAACCCAAAACCTATGGGATGCAGCAAAAGTAGTTCTAAGAGGGAGGTGTATAGAAATACAGTCCTACCTCAAGAAACAAGAAAACTCAAATGAACAACCTAAACTCCCACCTAAAGCAATTAAAGAAAGAAGAATTTTAAAAAACCCAAAGTTAGCAAAGAAGAATTTGAAAAACCCCAAAGTTAGCAGAAGGAAAGAAATCATAAAATCAGATCAGAAATAAATGAAAAAGAAATGAAGGAAATGATTGCAAATATCAATAAAACTAAAAGTTGGTTCTTTGAGAAGCTAACAAAATTGATAAACCATTAGCCAGACTCATGAAGAAAAAAAGGGAGATGACTCAAATCAACAGAATTAGAAATGAAAAAGGAGAAGTAACAACTGACACTGCAGAAATACAAAGGATCATGAGAGATTACTACAAGCAACTATATGCCAATAAAATGGACAACCTGGAAGAAATGGACAAATTCGTAGAAAAGCACAACCTTCCAAGACTGAACCAGGATGAAATAGAAAACATAAAGAAACCAATCACAAACAATGAAATTGAAACTGTGATCAAAAATCTTCCAACAAAAAAAAGCCCAGGACGAGATGGCTTCACAGACAAATTCTATCAAATATTTAGAGAAGAGCTAACACCTATCCTTCTCAAACTCTTCCAAAATATAGTACAGGGAGGAACACACCCAAACTCATTCTATGAGGCCACCATCACCCTGATACCAAAACCAGACAAAGATGTCACAAAGAAAGAAAATTACAGGCCCATATCACTGATGAACATAGATGCAAAAATCCTCAGCAAAATACTAGCGAACAGAATCCAAGAGCACTTTAAAAGGATCATACACCATGATAACCCCAAGTGGGGTTATCCCAGGAATGCAAGGATTCTTCAATATACGCAAATCAATCAATGTGATACACCATATTAACAAATTGAAGGATAAAAACCATATGATCATTTCAATAGACGCAGAAAAAGCTTTTGACAAAATTCAACACCAAGTATAATAAAAACTCTCCATAAAGTAGGTATAGATGGAACTTACCTCAACATAATAAAGGCCATATATGACAAACCCACAGCAAACATCATTCTCAATGGTGAAAAACTGAAACCATTTCCACAAAGATCAGGAACAAGACAAGGTTACCCACTCTCACCACTATTATTCAACAAAGTTTTGGAAGTTTTAGCCACAGCAATCAGAGAAGAAAAGGAAATAAAAAGAATCCAAATTGGAAAGGAAGAAGTAAAACTCTCACTGTTTGCAGATGACATGACACTATACATAGAGAATCCTAAAGAGGTAACCAGAAAACTACTAGAGCTAATCAATGAATTTGGTAAAGTAGTAGGATACAAAATTAATGCACAGAAATCTCTTGCATTCCTATACACCTATGATACAAATTCTGAAAGAGAAATTAAGGAAACACTCTCATTTATCATTGCAACAAAAAGAATAAAATTCCTAGGAATAAACCTACCTAAGGAGACAAAAACCTGTACTCAGAAAACTATAAGACACTGATGAAAGAAATTAAAGATGAGACAAATAGATGGAGAGATATACCATGTTCTTGGATTGGAAGAATCAGCATTGTGAAAATGACTATACTACCCAAAGCAATCTACAGATTCAATGCAATCCTTATGAAACTACCAATGGCATTTTTCACAGAACTAGAAGAAAAAATGTCACAATATGTATGGAAACACAAAAGACCCCGAATAGCCAAAGCAATCTTGAGAAAGAAAAACGTAGCTGGAGGAATCAGGCTCCCTGACTTCTGACTATACTACAAAGCTACAGTAATCTAGACAGTATGGTACTGGCACAAAAACAGAAATATAGGTCGATGGAAAAGGATAGAAAGCCCAGAGATAAACCCATGCACATATGGTCACCTTATCTTTGATAAAGGAGGCAAGAGTATACAATGTAGAAAAGACAGCCTCTTCAATAAGTGGTGCTGGGAAAACTGGACAGCTACATGTGAAAGAATGAAATTAGAACACTTCCTAACACCATACACAAAAATAAACTCAAAATGGATTAAAGACCTAAATGTAAGGCTAGACACTCTAAAACTCTTAGAGGAAAACATACAAAGAACACTCTATGACATGAATCATAGCAAGATCCTTTCTGACCCACCTCCCAGAGAAATGGAAATAAAAACAAAAATAAACAAATGGGACCTAATGAAACTTAAAAGCTTTTGCACAGCAAAGGAAACCATAAACAAGACAAAAAGACGACCCTCAGAATGGGAGAAAATATTTGCAAAGGAGTCGATGGACAAAGGATTAATCTCCAAAATATACAAGCAGCTCATGCAGCTCAATATGAAAAAAGCAAACAACCCAATCCAAAAATGTGCAGAAGACCTAAATCAACATTTCTCCAAAGAAGATATACAGATAGCCAACAAACACATGAAAGGATGCTCAACATCACTAATCATTAGAGAAATGCAAATCAAAACTACAATGAGGTATCACTTCACACTGGTCAGAATGGCCATCATCAAAAAATCTACAAAGAATAAATGCTGGAGAGGGTGTGGAGAAAAGTGAACCCTCTTGCACTGTTGGTGGGGATGTAAATTGATACAGTCACTATGGAGAACAGTATGGAGGGTCCTTAGAAAACTACAAATAGAACTACCATATGACCCAGCAATCCCACTCCTGGGCATATACCCTGAGAAAACCATAATTCAAAGAGTCATGTACCACAATGTTCATTGCAGCACTATTTACAGTAGCCAGGACATGGAAGCAACCTAAGTGTCCATCAACAGATGAATGGATAAAGAAGATGTGGCACATATTTACAATGGAATATTACTCAGCTATAAAAAGAAATGAAATTGAGTTATTTGTAGTGAAGGGGATGGACCTAGAGTCTGTCATACAGAATGAAGTAAGTCAGAAAGAGAAAAACAAATTCTATATGCTAACACATATATATGGAGTCTAAAAAACCAATATATATATATGGTTCTGATGAATCTAAGGGCAGTACAGGAATAAAGACGCAAATGTAGAGAATGGACTTGAGGACATGGGGAGGGGGAAGGGTAAGCTGGGATGAAGTGAGAGAGTGGCATGGACATATATACACTACCAAATGTAAAATAGCTAGTGGGAAGCAGCTGCCTCACATGGGGTGATCAGCTAGGTGCTTTGTTACCACCTAGAGGGGTGGGCTGGGGGGGTGGGAGGGAGACGCAAGAGGGAGGGGATACAGCGATATATGTATACGTATAGCTGATTCACTTTGTTATACGGCAGAAACTGACACAACAATGTAAAGCAATTATACTCCAATAAAGATGTTAAAAAATTTTTTTTAATTAAATTTAAAAAGAAAACTCTTCCTACCAAGAGGTCATAATATATTCTCTGAGATTTTCTTCTAAAATTTTAAAAGTTTTTTTCATTTTCACATTTAATTCTTTAGCCCGCACGGAAGCTATTTGGAGCCTAGCGTAAGGTAAGGGTACGATTATCTCCTTGTGGATAACCAGTTATCCCAGCATCATTTGCTGATGTGTCCATTCTTTCTCCACTGGTTTATATGCTACCCCATCTTACCACATTTCCATACGTGTGTAGGAGCTTTCTAAGGAGCTTTGTTCTGTTCCAGGGATCATCTGTGTTTCATCATCAGGTCTTCTGAAATATTTATTTTAACCATATATGTATATTAACTTCAAAATAATAAATATTAATAAAATAGAAAATCTAAGGGTTTTTTTACTGTAAAGGTAGAGAATTTTCCCTTTTCTTTTGAGCCTCTATTTTTTTTTAAAGTGCTTTCAGTAAAACCATGGATGGCTGCTTCTATCAAAGCACCACTCAAAGCAAGTTACTTTTACAAATAGTCACAAAATTGTTGAACGCACGTGCTTTGGAAAATATATTTTATTTAAAACATTGGCTAAATTACTCAGCAGTGTAATCTCCTCTCTTGGTATAAAATAAAATTCATATATGGGAGGTGTTCAGGACCTACTCTTGGAGAGGAGTTATAAACCGTCTCTAACGCATCTTCTGGAGCCATTAAGCCTCGCCAGGTAAATACTGTGTGTTTTAAACATCCCCGAATCTATATTTACAGTCATATGATAAATGGTAATGGCTCCAAAGAGAAACCTTAAGATCTAATGGGCATTTAAAATAGCCCTTCAGTATGTATTTATGCAGGGGATTCAAAGAGACTCAAAAGTGGCTTAGTTCTATTTGATCAATGGCGATCAATGGTTTTGAAAGATGTAGAATGTTTAGAGTCCATATTTAAAACTTCTATAACAAGCAGGCCTACAAGCTTATGGTTATAAATCCTTCTTTGTAGCTTGGGGCAGATGTGGAATTTTGAAAATATCCCAGTAACATCACACCAAAAAAAGGCCAAGAAAATTTAGCACAGAAAAAGATGACATTTCACAATAGTGAAGTTGTAGTACCAAACAAGAAAAGCTGGCTCATCCTTTTTATATCCTCAATTGGATTTTCATTTGAGGTTACTCAGTAGGAGTCATTTTGAAGACAATTTCTCCTGAAAATAAGCTTTGAAGCTTTCCTGTTTTTAAAAATCTCATTTGATTCAGTTTGCACAGGCCTTGGTTTCTATTTCCATTCTCTTCTCCCTTTAGAATCACTTACTTTTCCATTGTATTGTTTGAATCACACTTACTGAATCCTTTCAATGCACTGGATGTGTGGGGGAGGAAGAGGATGTCCCAGAAAGAGAATTTGCATCATATTCTTAGAAAGCCTTTATCGGCTAAATAAAGAGTGTCAGGGAAATGTGAGGGACATTCGGAAACTACCCAACAGTTGCTTATCAACATATCACCTTGATTGACTTGGATGGTAAGCCAACACTTCTCACTCTAGAAAAATGGCTATTTGACATCTGTAAAGCGTTAAGGTGCCGTCCTGGCGGCTAGCTCATTCTTTCATTGTCTCACCACACACCACCCCTCAACCCTCACCCTGGAGTAACAGAAACTGTATGCTTTTGCTTGCGTGAGTTTGATATCTCATTGAGTTCAACATACGGAATTCCAATCCAACCCAGCCTATCACCATGGAACTCGAATCCCACAGCTCCAATCATCAGGTGATGCCCATGGAACTCGAATCCCACAGCTCCAATCATCAGGTGATGCCCAACCCACCTGTTCCCTGCTTTATTGGTATTCCAGGTTCTTACAAGGCCGTCACATCAGGAAGTATCTACAGAAATCCTGGTGCCAAGAAAGATATATTTGTACTTCTTAGTGTTCATGCCCTAAAACTGTTTAATTCTCTCTACCATTCACCTTAGTTCAATTGTGTTCAATTTAGCCATTTTTCACATATCTCGGCAGCCCTTACACAGTCCCTAAGCTATAGGTCATGGAAGGAAAATCCGAACTGGTTCACACAATAGACAAGAAATGAACTCAGACCATTCCTGGCCTGTAACTTTCGACAAATATTCCATATTAGAGTAAAGCATCTGTTATCCCAGAAAACCAGAGTTCCACATAAGTTATGTATTTTATATTCTACTGGGGCAGAGAATCACAATAAAAAAAATCTTAGCTTCACATACAGAATACTAACTGGTCGGCTCAATCTATTACAATTATATTAGATACCATTCTTTATAATAGATATACCTGAGATTATAAAAAATTCAGATTGATCACAATCTAGATTATAAAATCACAAGGTAGGGATATAAATAAGTATGAAGTCATAAAGAAAACCCACAGAGAGAGTGTGGCACAAAATATATTGGGAAACACATGGAAAGTCTGGAATGAGACACGCAACGACACATAAATAGAAAATATGTGGGAAGGCAGCCCCTGAAAAAAGTCCTATGGATATGCAGGTGCTTAACTGATGCTTTAGATGGTGGCTTCATAAGGAGACATCCTTAGAAGTTAGGAGAAAAAAGATACGTATGCAAAGTAGAAACTAAGAGGTTCATGCGAAGTAGAAGCTAAGAGGTTCATAGAAGGACATGAAGTAACAAAAGCCAGAGAGAACGAAGACAGGCAAAGGCGTATCTTGTCTAATTGCTCATATTCTATTTTCATACAGAGAATTACTGAATGAACTTATGTATTTCTCACATAAAAAGGATTCATCTCAATGTTAAAGAGTTTATTTCTTCTTATTACTACTTATTACTTTATTAATAAATGATATACATCTTTGGGAATCATCAGAGTGCCCAGTTACTTTATTTTCACCATGTAATTATATGACTGACAGGTGCTCTGGCTGGTCAGGCTCTGAGACCTTGAGAGAGTGGGTCATTCAGCCTGGGTTATGAGGGGATATAGGCTGAGGTGTGGCCAACCAGGGGGAAGACAGGTCAGCCTGAGTTTACTGGCCTGTGCAGGTAACGGTCAAAGAAAGTTGCCCAAGCTGAGAACGGAAAAGCTCAGTTTCTACAGTTTGCTCACCTCCCTTTGGACTGGGCAGTTTACACACAAGGCCGGTTAAGATGTAGGACAGACTCAGGACAAAAGGTAGATTTTTGTTGATGAGACCAGCGAACGACGGAAGTGTGGAATTATTGAGAAGTCTGAGAGAAACGTGCTATTCTGATACCAGCATAGTTCATTCAGGTCCCGCTGGCTACAAACTCCCATTTCATCTTCAAGTGTTGGGACAGGTCTCTAGGCCTGGTTTCCCCAGGGCACAGATAGATTCCGCTTCCATCCAGAATTCTCCATCAGGTCCTCCTCGCCCCGGGAGAGACATTTCTCTGCACACAGAGAGCATCTTATGCCTCATCAGGGGTCTCTCAGTCCGAATTTGGGAGGGGCAGTTGCCTGGGAGGCAGTGCCTGCCAGGAGATGGAAAGATGATGCGGGACCCGCTGCAGTGGGGTCAGCCTGGCAAGACGAGGCTGGGGGCTGGGACTGTGCCTGGCTTGGTAGGTATTTGATGGACATGTGTTGTGTAGCCAAGGAAAGAATGAGTTATCTGCCTAATCTGTGCATTTCCTTACAGAGAGAATCCCCTCTGTTATTTGCATTCACCTACTAAATGCCAAGACCTCCCAGAGCCCAGTTTTATCACTTTAGTCTCTGGGACCTGAAGCAGCCAGCTCTGAGTGAGCTGTGCCCCCAAAGCCTTGCTGGTGGGTGTGGGGTTCTGGGGAACCCAGAGTCAGCTGCCTTCAGGCAGAACGCTGCTGAGTCAGCCCCCAAATGAACGTGGCCAGTTCAGGCTGGGACCTGCACTATGGTTTAATTTCTAAATTTATTGTTAAATGATACTGCTTAATATTTCATCCTGTATCTTTTGGCTGTCTTCTTAGCCTTTTTCAAAATCTTAAGCTGTACGTTTAGTAGGCTAATTATATATAGCAGGAGCATTAGAATAATACAAAATTACAATAGACATTAATAGCACAAAGTGATTATTTACTCTGTACCAGAACTGTTTCAGCTACTGTGCCTCCCTTATATCTTGCAGTGATTGAGAAAGGGCACAGAGTTGCATTTAAGGACAGGGACTGCAGACACAGGTTCAAATATAGCTCTGCCACTTAGAGCTCTTTGTCTGAATTCTAAATTATTTTCTTTACGTCTTCTCCAAGTTACAAAATGGTAATCATAATAAGGAAGATGGAGCTGTTTCAATTTACCACTTCACATAGATATTAAAATTAAACAGTATCTTAAAATGCTTCACCTTGAGTCATCTATTTGACATTTATTTATTGCTTACTATCTTAGCTCAGGCTGCTATAACAAAATACCATAGAGTGGGTGGCTTAAACAACAAACATTTATTTCTCACAGTTCTGGAGGCTGGAAGTCTGAGATCAGGGTGCCAGCATGGTCAGGGTCTTGGTGAGGACCCTCGTCTTAGTTTACAAATAGTCACCTTCTTGCTGTATGCTTACATAAAATCCATCTCTCTCCTTTCTCTTCTTATAAGGGCACAAATTCCATTCCTGAGGGTTCCACCCTCATGACCTATTTAACTCCCAGAAACCCCATCTCCAAATACCATCACACTGGGGGTTAAGCCCTCAACAAACAAAATTTAGGGGAATCACAAACATCTAGTCTATAGCACTTACCATTGGGAAAGTTTCCAGGGATACAAAGATGAATAAGATAAAATGCTTTCACCGAAAGAAACTGTACACACGTGCATGTGTGCTCGTATGTGTGAGTCTGAGAAAGAGAGAAAGTAAGAGGGAGACACACAGAAAGAGGGTGGTGATGAAAAGACTGTTTTTAGGAAAAGGGTGGGGGGATGGGTAGTCAAACATTATTTTTTCTCCTATCCTTTCTTTCATCCTATCAACAACTGAACAGCATCTACTTTGTAAAATTTCCTTTCCATTCCCTTGTGCCTCATTGATAGGCATATCATTTTGCATCTTTGTGGCAATGCTGGAGAACTGCTCCACAAATGAGTTGAAGGAGTGATCACATTCCCCCAGCTCAGTTGGCGTGGTCTGACCAGGACCCTTGGGTCCCACACCACTGGGCTATTCTCCCTTGGAGACCCACATCTCTCTGAAGAGAATCAGTCTCTGGGCTGTGTATGAGAGCTGCTTAGTTAAATAAAAGCCTGACCTATGTGTATAGAGAGGACAGGGGCCGTCTGAAGAAGGAAAAGAGAGAGGATAGTGTTATTGGCGATAAGAAAATAAGTGAAGGATATATTAGCAAATTGAACATTACTGCATCATTATTTTTCTGACCTTCCTCAGTGAGACAATTAGCCTAAGAGAGGCCAGAGAAAGACATTGGTGCATTCTCAAATTAGACTGACCAGGCCTTGGGAAGTCAGAATACTATTATTGAAAATTTCATGTCACGTGCTGCGAATATGAGGTCCAGACTTTTACATGGCCTCATGGTTTTCAGAAACTTAATCCAGTCATGAGCTGGTCTCAGATAATTATGGGCAAAAAATGTAAAGTGACTTTTAAGTGCAATGTTTATTCATTTGCCACAAACATACTGTGAAGTAGGGAACGGGTCAATGATTTCTGACTGCTGTTTTCTTGAACTCATGACACCAGCGCTTAGTGTTTTTCTGCAGGCTGGCTGAAAGGTTCACAAATCCAATATCCCCAGGAGTTATTTCATTAGATTTCCGAACTTTAAAGCCCATCTGGAATGCCCTTGTTCCTTTGCAGCTCTTATCGACTGACGTTGATTATGCCATCAGCAAACCTCACTAATTCAGCTTCTTCATTTAGATCATTAATGGTCAATAGAGGGCCTGAGCTGGTTTACTATCAACTGTTTTGCATTCAGAGGACCTTTCATTCAGAGGACTTTCCTTTGTTTTTCACTGCCTGCTTAGGTTGGCTCTCTATAGGGAGAGGAGAAGAGAGTGAAATAAACAAATCCTGGATTCTTCCTACATCCTTCCTATGTGGACATGAGCCCTGGGATTGTCAGGGCTCCTGATATGAGCTGAACATGCAGAGTGCAAAGGAGGAAGCATCCAGGGTGTCTGGCTCCCAGTGCATGTATGTAGAAGCCAGAGGAGGCATGGCCATCATGCAGCACTGCCACAGTCAGCTGCAGTAGTTCTCCAGTGTCAGCTTTTTGGCTCAGGCCTGGCTGGATGCATCCCAATGTCATGGAAAGGCTTGAAAACTGCAGATTCCTGGGTCCCACCTCTAGAGATACTGATACAGTAGAACTGAAGTGGAGCTCAGGAATCTTTTTTTTTTTTTTACCTTAAAGCTACTCTGGTGGTTCTAATGCAAAGTGAAGTTTGGGAACTGCTGTTCAGGGAAGCTTTCAGCATCTCTCCACTGCCCAAAAGCGGCAAGGGTGGGAGAGAGAAGGAAGATTATCTGTTGGCGCTGCCAGAACTACACAGCCATGTGGGTACTCTGAGCAGGTTAACCATTTGCTACTCCTCTAAACTAACTTAAAGCCCATCTGGAATGCCCTTCATTGGACATTGCCCCCAAAACTGCCCCAAGAAAACAAATTAAAAAATATTTTGTGTGTGTGGGAGAGACAGACTGTTGCGTAAGGAGTGGCAGGATTCTTGGAAACCGTCTTTGTCGTCCTGAGGCTTCAGCTCTGGTCCTAGACTCATAGCATCCCCCCCCAGCCCTGGAAAACAAAAGCCCTCCAGTCACATGGACCCCCTGTCCTGAGAAGAAATGTACTTGACCACTAGTTGTTATCAAAGCCTGCCTTTTGAGAGCCTCAGTATCACCCCATTTAACTCAGCACCTATATTTCTTAACCTACACAGCATTTTGCCTGCTAAATATAAGATATTTCCTTGCTATTATATTTGCACTGATGTTTTAGCTCCCAGAGATTTTTTTTTTTTCACACCTTTTTGTTTGAAGACCCAGGCCGCTAACAGTTCTGCCTGTCCCTCAGTCCAGCTCTGGGTGTAACACACGACCCGAACACAGCTTCCAGGGGCTGCCTGCTCAGTTTCTGGGGGGATGATCCTGGGTGAAGAGAAACGTGCTCATTTCCTTTTTGCTCTTTGGGGACGGATGTACTACAAAGAAGTCAATTTCCTTATTTGTAAAGAGTTAAAAAGACGACTCATTATATTTTGTGGAAAAGTACCACAAGGAAAGGAATCCATGGATTATTCCAAAAAGAAAAAAGATACCTAGATGAGCCTGGATTTGGCAAACACCTGTACTAAAAGTAGAGAACTAACCAGATATCTATGAATAAAAGAGGAAAAAGAGGCAGGAGCCAGTGAGAAGTTACCGTCATCTTCCTTTGCGTGAAGTAAGCAAGAGTTTAATGGCCCCTCCAGCTGGAGATTTGATGAGATCGTGGTCACCTGGGCAGGTGTGCAGGTGACCCTTTTCTGCCCACCTGTTAGGTTCCTCATGTGCTGCAGGCAAAGACTTTCTTTGGGGAAAGAATGCACAAAGCTGATCCCTGAGGACGCGAGTCATGGAGAGGATTCTGAAACCCACCTTTGGGTTTCAGATGTGGGCCTGTGGGAGGACCATCAAGATCTGGGTGCAAGAGAGGAGCTGTGAGGCGGGGATGGCCAAGCGGGCTCTAGTGTCTTTTTGTGGCACCCTTATGGAACTTCTGATTCCAGACATGGAAAATTTGCTAAACTGCACAGGAGTCCATGAATGATATCACCTGGAGGAATTTGAGTAAAAAAAATCACACTGACAGAAGAGTTAACCTGAGTCATTATTTTGGCTACTTTTGTCTTTCTAAAAGTTATACTTACATTGGTTCATAGGCAATTTTTTAAAATCCTAAGAAATTAGGGGGAGAGGTGGGATAAACAGGCAAAGCACAGAGGATTTTAGGGCAGTGAGACTATTCTGTATGATACTGTAATAGTGGGTACACGACATTATACATTTGTCCAAACTCATAGAATGTACGACACCAAGAGTGAATGCTAATGTAAACCACGGACTTCAGGGGATAATGACATGATGACGTAGGTTCATCTGTCGTAATAAACGTCCCACCCTGGTGGGTGATGCTGATAGTGGCGGGAGCTATGCATGTGTGTGGGCAGGGGTTACATAGGAAATCTCTGTTCTTTTCACTTAATTTTTTTATGAACCTAAAATTGTTTTTAAAACATAACGTCTATTTTATAATGCCGTAACAGAGTCTTTTAACAAATTTATTTGCGTTAACAGTTTCTGAAAAAAGGTCAGACAGCACCCCTATGGGATCCCAGGCAACCTGGACCCTTAACAGCTCCCTTCCCATCTCTGATAGAGACCTCAGGGTGCCTATCAGGTTCAGATATTTAGGAACTCGGGAGAATTTCTCACTCGTCCAGTCCTGTGACTCAAGTCTCCCTGAGGCCTGGTGTCCCAGTTCTCAGTGTCCATCCTGCTTCCTCATACCTGGCTGCTTCTCTGCAAAGCGCCACGAGGTTGACTCTTCAGATGGCCTGGGTCTGCTTTCCTTCTCAGCCTGCTTGTAAGCCCAGGCCCCAGAGCATTCAACTCATGAGCACCATCTTAATTCTAATACAGGCATTTAAGTTTACCGCTTCTAGAGAGATCCAATAATTTTATTTTCTGGTCTTTGCTCTTGATCAAACGATAGCATTAATCTATAATTATCTTTCCACTTGAGACGTCCACATCCATTTGCCCCATCTAACTGCTGACGTTTGTCCTTGGCAAGGTGACTAGGGCAGGCCAGCTTGGGAATGAGTCCTGTAAACCATCCAGACAAGATCCAGATCATTCCTAGAGAACCAAAAGCCTTCTAGGTTGGGATTTCGTCTCGAAAATACCTGGTGCGGAATCCCATCTGATCTGTGTGATATTGACCAGAGACAGAGCTTGCTGTCTGCTGCACTGACCTCTCTTTGCTTCAGGGCAGGTTGTGGAGTTGCCTGAGATACTCAGGGCTAATTAGAAGTACCACCTTAGAGCTACTCAGTCCTGGAGGACAAGAACTGACACCAACACGTTTAAGCCAAGTTGTTTGTTTGTTTGTTTGTTTTAATAACAGAAGACGTCTAGCATCCTTTGTTAAGTGCCCCAGGAGTGAAGTAAGTAATCCCAACAAATGCAGCAAACAGAACGTAAGAGAGAGATGATCAGTAAGTAGTGCTAACACTGATGTCTATGAATTTGCTGCATTTTCTCTGTTACCCCCATTCAGACACATGAAAATATTTGCAGCAATTTTATGCGGAACAAAAAGCAAGCGCTCGAGCAGGCTAAGTGCCTCTGATGAGAGCACACCATTATTTTCATTCTCCATTTTTAATTAGGATGCACCAGAAAATTACAGGTTGGTTACTCTTCTCACAACCTTAACAAATGCCGAGGAGCAGAGCTGCTTCCCGGGTTAATGCTAAAAGTTCTCAATGCCATTTGTTAAATACAGTTCTTAAGCCCAGGGAAAGCCTCAATGATAGGCAATGCCGATGTCAACAGATCATTTAGGAAAGTTAGTGTTTAGTGGAAGCTATCTCATAGGTATACATCGTTTGCTATTTGGAAGCAGAAACTCTTCCTGGTAACAGAATTATGCCCAGTATTAGAATTTGATTTTAACATTAATGGAAGCAATTCAGAGAGCAAATAGGTCCAATATACATGAATGTTTTAAATCAGGACTTGGAGATCCTCAGTTCAACCATTTTATTGGACAAAGAAAGAAGTCTCAGGATAGTTGACTGGGGCAGCTCAAAGTTATAGAGCAGAAAACCCACAAAATAGCACCTAATGCTTTATTAAATTTTATAGTTTAAAAACACTTTCCAGTATACCATTCCTACTGTGCAAACTGAGGCTCACAGAATTTGATCGACTTGCCCCGGTCACTTACCCCCTTCATCTCTCAGTCCCTTTGTTCCGTGTCCAGCTAGCAAGTCTTGTGAACTCAAATATTCATGGTAATTCTTGGGAGGTATTTCAAAGCCCCTTAAAGAGACGTAAATCCAATGATCTCAGTATTTTTTCTCTTGGGACACTTTTCTGAAATTAAAACGCTGAACCCTCCAAAGTTTCTTTGTTCTGTATATATAAGCAAGTGATTTGTTTTGTAGGTTTTCAGTAGAGAATTGGGCAGTAGGTTTGATACTGCCATGCTGATGCCCAAGCTGGTATCAGCAAGAAAGGTGTGGGCGATTCTCATTGCACCCTGATGGTTCCAACATTAAAAGTAAGGTAGGAATATGTCTAATTGGTTAACATTATCGATTTGGCTCATTTGTACATACATTGACAGTATTTCCTTTAAAAAGTGCCAACTGAACTACATGGGAATATTGTCCCCAAAGGGCCATTCTGGATATGAAAACACCAGAACAGTCTGTCTAAAAGGCCCTAAAGACTCTGAATAAAGGCAGAAAAATCCCTATCAGATGCCTTTTGCATCATCTTACTGGGATGACTGCAGACAGCTTTTGCTCAAAGAGGAAGGGACCACATGTTCTTCAATGGTCTCATCTGCAACTATGATTCCTCCCCACAACTAACGTGGAGCAAACAACAAATATTGCCTCTAATTGACTTCACCTAGATATTGAATTCCACAGATTCTGCACAGCCATGCTTACTGCTCCTCTCATCTCCCTCATCACATCCTCTTTCCGTCCCCTGTGAATTCCATTGATCACCTTGATCCAGCCTCTTCCCTTCCATCCATTGTCTATGCTATGTATTGTTTTCTTAATACCCTTTTGCTTATACGTAATTCTTACATTTTTTTGTCTTCCTCATTAAATTATAAACAATTGGATCATGAAGACTCCTTTTTAAGTCCACCAAGTACCCAGAATACAGTAACGTGCTTTGAGTATTAAATTTTGACTAACTTTTCTTCCCAGCTCTGGGAGTTCTGTACTGTTGGATTTTATTTTTGTGCCCAGAAAAAAAAAAAAAATTAAGGCAAGTTAAATATGTTTATTTAACCACTTCCAATAGTTATTTAAAATCCAGCCTCTTCTAATTTTATTCTTAACTATCATCATTGGGATTTGTCTAGACATAATGTGGAATCTCAGTGAGCTACGATGGTATTTGATGAGTCATTCTCTACATCTTCAGACCAGTAATTAACATTTCACCTGTCTCTAATTGCGCAAGTGTCGTGGATGAAATGAAAACAAAGTGAAAGGCTGGCTTTAATAATACGCCATGCCAGTTGTCATAATAGAAATGTTGTGACTTTGGTAACTAAGGCTCCAGAATTTAATTGACAAAAGAAGAATAGTACTTCTTTTGTTAGATGGTAATTTTGATTGATAGATCAACCAGCTATTTAAAACAGCTGATGATTATCCAACATGTTTCTTCTCCCCAAATCAGCTAAAATAAAATTGTTCTGCTTATTATGATGATCAAAACAACTCTGTGAGTAAACAATTCCCCCCTTAGATCGTGACCATGTTATTCCAGGAGGTGAATTTCCATTGGTTGGATTGTTTCTTTGGATGAACTAAATGAGACCTGGATGTCCCAGGGCCCCTGCCATATACAAATAAGGAGTTTACACTCATTAAGTCATTATCTAGCCTAACGATCAAACCCAATGAAATAATAGTGAACCATTCGCTCTACGGGAAGTATGTCACCTATTTTAGGCCAAAAAGAAACGATTTTGCAAATGACCTTTTCCAGTGTGACAAGCAGTGCCTATGGAGCCAGGAAGAAGCCAAAAGAAGGCTTCTTGTTCTCTACAGTGGATAATTTTTCCTCTTCTCCTACACAGACCCAGATATAGTAGGAGGACAAGCAAAATATTCAAGTTCTTTCTTTAGCTTTAGGAATAACAGATTTATTAGTTTAGGTTTCATAGGTTAAGATAAAAATCAGCATCTGCAAACATGTTGACAACGTACATGATGGGCTTGTTCGAATAAAAAGAATTGAAAAGGGATAATGCAAAGCTTTGGACATAACTACAAACAAACAAATAAGAAATAAATGCTGAGGTCCTGAGCAAGGGAGATATGTTTTAAGGGTACAGAAAGGAAAAATAGTTTAGGGGCTTAAACTGCCAATAAGTTCGATAGGATTCCACAAAAGCTATTGTCACCAAAAGGGCTAATGCAATCTTAATCCACTGCTCAGGAGAAGTAAAGTATTTAAAAGGAGTTATGTAATAAACCTGCACTATTAATCAATGATTAGTCTGTATCTGGTATTTTGTGTTTGCTTCTATGAATCACATTTTTAAATGTATAAAAATATATTATGCTGGCCTCTGGAGAATATTAGAGTAGAATATAAAAATACTCCAAAAAAGAATGAGATAACCCATCACTCCACCATCCAAAAATAACCCCTGGCTGGTAGAATTCTGTGATCCAAACTATTTCCCCTTACAGTTTTAGTTTAAAGGCACTGTACCATTGTCTTCAAGCATGCATTGCTGCTGAGGAGACCCCTTTCAGAGGTTAGATTTATTTTGTTTAAATTTTCTCTTTTTCTGGAAACTTGAAGGATATTTTCTTTACTGTTGGTGTACTAAAATTTCACATGGATGTGTCTAACTCTGGTGTTATCTCATTTGTCCTAGTCAACACTCAGTGGAAACTTTTAAATGGAAGAATCTTGTCTTCCATTAGCTCTAAAAATGTTCTTGCACTGGCTCTTTCCCAGTTTCTCTGGCTGTATTTTCTATTCTCTTTGGGTGGACCTTTTACTTGTCATATGTTGGAACGCATGGGTCGATTTTAATGTCTCTAATATTTTAGCTCATACTTCCTGTTACTATTACTTTTATTATTGTTGCCATATATTTTCCTCTTTTTTACACACATATTAATTTCTGAGGGACTGTTTTTGGTCCCTTTATCTTCTTCTTGTTTTATGAATGCATCATCTTTTCAAATCTCTCTGAATGTAATAGCTGTACATTATCATCTGTTTCTTGAATATTATGTTTTTTTCTGGGGCAGTTTTTCCATTGTGTTTTCTTCCCTTTTCTCTTTTTTTAAATGCTGCATTCTTCTTCAAGTGCCTAAAGATTTTGACTGGCCATTTATATTTAAGGACGAGGAAACAGAGGGGCTGCCTGAGAGGTGTGTCTGCGTCCGTGGACTGCACTTGTTCATTGTGTTTTGGTTTGATGTGAGCAGATCTTGAGCTCACTGTCAGGCTAGGGGCCTCTTCTCAACGCCAAATGATGCAGGCTTTACCCCCGTCTGCCAACACCTATGTCCCAATTCTTCCCAGATGTTAGTTCTGCTTCCTTAGAGAAAAACTCTGCAATTTTCCACTCGGCTTTAAAGGTTAGTTGTATGATATAGCACAAGAGCACAAGGAAGAAAGATGTGGGGAAGTCAATAGATGTTCAGTAAATATCTACTTTTCTGCCTCACTTCCCAGTCCTGCCTAAAAACTGTCCCTGGGGTTCTGCCAGACTCCCTCCTCTGCTGTCGCCCTGTCAGTGTATTATACATGCTGCGACTTCCTCCTCTCTGATTTATCAGAAGACATTCTGCCGTGCATTGTCTATCTTCTGGTGTGACAGTCAGCTTTGTGTGTCAATTTGGCTTGACTACGCTTCCCAGTTATTCAATCAAACACTAACAGAGCAGTTGCTTCTGAAGGTGTTTGTAGATGAGATTTAAAATCCCCAATCAGTTGACTTTAAATAAGGCAGATTATCCCAGATAATCTGGGTGGTCCCAATTCAATTAGTTGAAAGGCCTATGGCAAAGCTGGGGCTTCTTTGAGAAAGAAGGTACTCCACCTGTTGCCAGCGGCTCAGCCCCTACCTGAGAGTTCCATCCGCCCTTCCTGGCAGCCTGGCCTGTGGATTTTGCAGCTGCCTAGTGAGCCCGGACAGTCATTAAGCCAATTCCTTGCACTAAAGCTCTTAATATATACTTCCTACTATTTCTCTGTTTGGACCCTGATGGATACATTTAGCAATTTGTTAAGCTCTTCCAACCATTCAGAGACTCCTCCCTACTGTATAGTTCTGCTGTTACGGATTTATATTTTAATAAATTATTACGAAGAAGGTATGAACATATATTCTTAGTCTACCCCTTGGTGCCATTAACCCCTGAAGATTTAATTCACTCGTTAGTTTTGGATAATCCAGTTTTTCCAAGTTTTCATTATTATTATTATTGGTGTTATTATTAATGTTGTGTTCCATATCATGTGTATGAACCTTGTACCTCTCAATATTTTTCTACACTAAGTTCCTATAAGAGAAATTGCTGAATCAAAGAGTAAGCACATTTTAAAATCTTTTTGTTATATATTGCCGAATTGTCCTGCAGGAATTTTATGCCTATTTCCCTATCCCACCTGCAGCGTGTGAGAGTGACTATCAAACTTTCTGAGGGGCCATGGAACTGGAAAACCTTCAAATGAGATTGTCCATTACAAAGGAGAGAATCAGAAGTTGTCTTATATTCAAAAGAACTAGGGATGATTGACCTAGAGAAGACTCCGATGGTACAGGAGAACCGTCAATATCTTGTCTCAAAGGAGTAAACTAGGATCAATGAGTAGAATCTAAAAAGAGAGAGATTTTTTTTTTTTTCTGGGCAACATTAGAAAGAACATTAAATTAAAAAATTTAAAAATGATAATAATTAAAAATAATTTTAAAAAGGACTACAATAGTACCCTTAGATGAAATGGGTTTTCTCATCACCCATCCTGTTCAAGCACCTAGATGGATGCTATCAGTCATCACATAGCTGGGATTTTGAACCAAAAGATTTTTAAGGATACTTTTAAGCTGGAGTTTCTAGGTGTCTGTGTTTCTGGGCAGATGCACGTGTGTGTGTGTGTGTGCGTGCGTGTGTGTGTGTGTGTGTGTGTGTGTGTGTCCCTTATTTTGATACATCAAGTTGGTTTTATTTTCATAAGATTTAATACTATGGACAGGGAAAGAAGAATAGCGGCCTGCAGAGGAGAGAAGGATATTACTGCTTAAGCTCGGTTGCTTTTAGAATGTTAGGTCTGTAGGTTACAAACCGTTGCTGAGAACAGCATGAATTTAAGGGTCAACTCGGGGCCTGTGTTACTTTAATTTAAAGAGGAGTCTCTGTGACAGGGCTAGAGCCAATTTCCAAATGAAAGATGTTTAGAGATTGAGAATGTGAATATGAAAGCAGTCACTCTGGCTTCAACCTTCCTGAGGGATGGTCTCACACTAGCTCTGCCTAATTCCCCCCAAACTGTGCTTAGAGCCAATCGTCATTTTACCATGAGACTAAATAGCTGAAACAATTTGGATTATGCAGTAACTCCAATACAACTCTGAAGAATCTAGCTAAATTTTTTTAAATGGCATAACAAAGTCACATATATCTGACATTAGAGAAGGTTGTTCTATATTCAATAATGAGGATGGGATCTGTTTTCATAATTTTATTTATTTATTTTTATTTTTTGGCCACGCTGTGTGGCTTGCGGGATCTTAGTTCCTCAACCAGGGATCGAACCCGGGCCCCCTGCAGTGAAAATGTGGAGTCCTAACCACTGGACCACCAAGGAATTCCCCATATTTTTATTAAAAACAGGTGAAACAGGACAATAAGCTTTCTGTCTGCAACCTGTAGAGAAAGCAGCCTTACCTGCACAAAAGCAGATAATAGATGAAGGGTGAATTCCATCTTAGAGAACTAAAATGAAATTGTAAATTGGGACTGTAGATGGACATCCACCTTTGGGAGTCACTGCAACTGAATATGAAGCTTAGTTTTTCCAATGGGGTTTATCATTTGGCCACAAATGCCCTTTTCAAGCAAAAATTCCAAGATGAGCTTGGTAAAATATAGATCAGGCCATATTCTTCAAATAGCACATTAAAAAATGCACCAGGGCTTCCCTGGTGGCGCAGTGGTTAAGAGTCCGCCTGCCGATGCAGGGGACACGGGTTCGTGCCGCGGTCCGGGAAGATCCCACATGCCGCGGAGCGGCTGGGCCCGTGAGCCATGGCCGCTGAGCCAGCGCGTCCGGAGCCTGTGCTCCGCAACGGGAGAGGCCACAACAGTGAGAGGCCCAAGTAACGCAAAAAAAAAAAAAAAAAAAAAAAATGCACCAAACAACAACATATTTTCTCTTACACAGTGATTTTTGAGAATAGTAATTGGATTTGTATAATTCTGAATACAAGATATAGATAAATAAAACACAAAAGAATTAACAGGAGACCAAAATTAGTAAATAAGCAAATGGAAAACTATACATTTTTGTTTACTAATTTGACCAATAATAACTATGCCAGAAAAAGAAAAGATGTGAAAAATGAACATCTGTTATTCCATGAAACATTATTAATATTCATATAGAAATAGATGCTGCTGAGTCATTCAGTATGGAATCTTAATGCAGTTTAATTATTTTCATCTTCAGGATTTGTACAAGCTCCCTGAAAGCAATCTGTGATTAAAGTTCCCAACAGATTCGGGAATCTGTAGCTGCCTTATAGTATCAAGTGTCCTTGAATATACTGTGAAATCAGTGAGGCCCCCAAGGCTACATAATTCTGAAGAAATATGATTTCCCAGAAATATTTGTTGTTTGAATGAGTCTGAAAATTTCAATCTGAGCTGATTACTGAATGATCAATTTTCATTGTTCTAATTATTAGTCTTTCTCTGACTCACAGTAAACATGATTTAGTTCAGTTAGGGCAGTTGTAGTAAAAGGACACTGTATTTAGGCTTAGGCTCAAGTTTGAATGTCATTTCTCTCAAGTGCAAATTGACCTTGAACATACATTGTTTAACTTCTGCCACTGCTTTTTCTTCTGTAGGGTTGGAATATTAATATGTACCTAATGGTGATTAATTGGGGTAAGAGTTAAATGAGATGAAATAGTGCCTTGATTAAGAATTAGTTAAGAATTAATTTCTTTAGGGCACACATCCACCAAATTTGCTATTTTTCTTTAAACTCTTCTCTCTGCTGAGTTAGTGTTCAGGTTGTTTTAATGATATAGGATGAGGAAAAAGAAAAAGAAAAGAAAAGAGAAAAGAACTTTTTAAAAAGCATAAAAAAAAAAGAAAGATAAAAGGAGAGAGAAAGAAAAACTCAGCAGAGTTACCTGAGCTGGCTGTCAAACTCTCAAAAGACCAAATTTGCCATCCTACAAAGTCAAAAACTTAAACTATAATACGTTTATTTAAATTCCAACTAGTTGTTCCTTTCTTCAGTTCTTCCTATATGACTACCAGTAGTGGGAAAAGATACAACGGGCTTCTTTCATTGGCCAACAAGTTGAGAGATTATGAAGATCAAATGAGCCAGGAGAGGGGCATAGGGAAGCTGGCTACCGGTCTTAGATTTAACAGCCCACTTTAAATCCCTTATCTTCAGTAGCCTGTCACCGGCACAATCATTTACACATGGCCCTCTGACAACGTATCAATCATGAGCCAGCTGCAAATTAAATATTTTGGCTGAAAACACCCCCTCCTTATGTCAGGACACATTAATTTGAAATAAACATTTTGCTGAGATGTGAAATGAAGCAGATCCAGTAAAGGCGACTAGTCACGTGTTTTGATTTATTACTTTCTGATGTAGGATTTGCTGTTGTGCAGACACAGTAACCGTTGACCAATGTGACGGACTTTCCATGGGACAGGAAGGGAACTGCAAATTATAGGAGGTGTGCTGCATGCCAAGGACAGTGTTAGACACTTTATTTTCCTATTTCCCGATAATAATCTATTAGGTAGGCACTTATTCCCAATTTAGGAGTTGAAACATTTGAAACCTATCACAGCTGAAGTGACAATAAGAAGAATAAAAGCCTTATTCAGATTTTTTTTCTTATATCTCTTGTGGGCATTCATTTCACAAGGTATAAGACCTTCCCATGTGCTCTGAATGGATTTTCTTGTTTCCCTATCCCTGAGAGTTTCCATGCAGAGTAATGGTCTCTGCACAGAGGCACTTTGAAAGTGATCCAGACATGCATTTCCACAATTTCGGAAGTCCTTGACAGTGCTTGAAGGGTAATCTCTATCCAGGTAAACGGAGGTAAAGGTTACCAGATGCCAAAGGCAAGAGTACTTCTTCGTCACTCCCTCCTGGCCTGGGAGATGACTTTCATTTCAGAGGATGCATGAAGGTCCCCACGCGCACACTAGAGAAGTCTGTGTTGTATTTATAAGATATCCCACTTTCTGGTTTCAAATACCAAGTCGGAAGGGAGCCATGCATGAGCGTCTAGAAAAGCTTTTGTTATGAAAACTCAAAATACCAATCTATCAAACAAAGATGACTTGATTGCGTTTTGAATAGTAAACCATACACAGTGTACTGGCTGCATATAAATGATAACCTAAGTAATGAAATGCTCTAGTATTCTTGTACTTTAGCCCAATGCTTGGAGTTCGTCTATTCTTTGTTTCCAGTTTTTTTTAAGGCTAATTCTCTCCTTTGAATTTCTATTTCATTTAATTCAAAGGTTCATTCATGATTTTAAATCTAATATTTGAAAATGGGATGGTATGAACTTCCTTTGTAAGGACTGAGTCAAATACCTGAAATCTAGGATGCAACGAAGAGGTGATTTCTGTCCATGGATCCGTCACAGGTTTTCTTCACTGTAATTCAAAACATGAGCAATGAAAGGGCACCCAGGGCCTTTCTCAAAATGGGCCAATTTTCCCTGCTTATACCTTCTCCTCTGTGAATCTTTAACCTATCAGTTTATGATATGGCTAAATTATTAACAATGAAACGAAACCCAAACTGGAAGCTGCATATTATAATAAAGAAGGAGGTGTCTGTGGCCAGCATGATCTGAAGTTAATAATATATTTCTCGATAAACATCTACTGACAAATACACTCGTGGATGCTAAATAAAGAAGAATAACCAAGGAAGCAGCCTTCTTCTTTCTAGGAGGAAGGTGGACCAAAATCTGTACTGCATTTCTTTCACACTTATAGAGTAGGTGTATTTATATATTTATTTCTATATGTCAGTCAACCACACAATTACCAAAAAAACCCAAAACAAACAAACAAAAAACCCTACAAACACAAATCCTGCTGACTAAGCAACAAATGAATTCATTTTGTTGGAGACCCTTTTACTAGGTATAAACTACAAAATTGTGCCTATTCTTACATCACTGGGGATACGGGGCATACATGTAAATTACACCAGAATATAGTTTCGAATAAAGCTAAATTTGCTACAGATCAGTATTTTAGGAACTTAGATGAGGGAAAGATATGGGAAATAAAGAAGAACCTGGATTTTATTGCCCAACAAATTTCAATCTAATTTCCAGTTCCTCCACTTAGTAGCTGCCCAAGACAGTAGTGATTCCTACCTTCCAGGGACCCCTCCGAGGACTGGGAGTGATAAGCGTGTGCCTGGGGCTGACTATGTACACTCAGCAAACCCTTACAGATGCCATTTTATTTAACCCTCAGAACAGTTCTAAAGGGTTGTAGAAGGTTGTATTTTGATTATCTCCATTTTACATAAGATAAAACTAGGACTCAGAGAAAGTAAATAACTTGCCCAGTCAGACTCATGAATCGATATCCACTGCTCTATACTGTCTCATCACCAGCTTACTTGCAGGGAGTACAAGGACCTCACACAGGTGGAGATTACTGGCATTCTCAAATACAGGGTGAGAGGAAAGGCTTCAAGGACAGAATTTCAGCTGGACTTTGAAGCATAAGTAGGGTTCAAATAAACAGGCAGCAATAGGAGGATGCTTAAAATGGGGAGGTTTTGCTAATAAGGACCTACTGTATAGCACGGGGAACTCTACTCAATATTCTGTAATGTCTTATATGGGAAACAAATCTTAAAAAGAGTGGATATATGTATATATCTATAACTGATTCACTTTACTGTACAGCATAAACTAATACAACATTGTAAATCAACTATACTGCAATAAAAATTAATTTAAAAAATGGGGAGTCTTGGGTAAATAAGAATTGGCAAATCATCCTTGGTAGGTCCTACGCTGACCACCGTGGCCAGGCAAAAGATATATGCCAGGGACTAGTGGGGCCCTCTACATGGTGACGGACAACTCATTTAATGAAGATTATACATATATTTTATCACACTAAATAGGTCACTGCAGAAGAGAGAGAGTTCATAGACAACTGACAGATTCACAGGTTCAAGAAAAACTCATGAACAAAAGCACACTTAAATTCCGAGGTTGTGAATTTGACAGCTGAGAGGGTTAGAATAAACCTCTCTGTCAAGTGAGCATCTCTTCTCTATTACTCCTTCAGCCATATCCTTCAAGATCTGAAAAGGTGGGGCAGTAATTAAAAACAGAAGGAAGAAAATACCTTCTATCTACCATCCTTTGGCTCTGCACCAAACTAATCCTACCTCTTCATGCTACCAGCTGAAGGAAGTTACATCAATCACAAAGAACAAAATCCATTAAAAAATAAAAGCAAATTTTATTTGCACATAAAAGCATAGCGTCCAGCTGAGCTCCGCAGCCTAGCTTAGTACCACCAGAGGGAGAACCGAAAGGTTTTGGTTGACAAAATTGGAGCCAGAGAGAGTCAATTCATTTCACAGGTCTATTATCCAAATGACGCAAATGAGGACTAAGCCGGTGTCTGACTGTCTCGTTCATTGTTTTAGCCAATTTTTAATGAGCAATTGCACTGTGTCAGTCACTGTCCCTCACCAGCTTTTTCTTCTTCATCCATTGCCCATCCCCCTAAAAAGACCCTGGGCCTCAATCCTTCCCAGCTTTCCTAACCTTTTACTACTCTGTTGCCAGGGCCACCAATCAACAAGCCTGCCCTCGTCCAGGATAATAGTTAGACCCATCCAGCCCATTGTGGGAACTCCCTCTTGAATTGACATACACACTACAAGATCATTTTAGAGATAGAACGTGTTTCACATTTTTCAGAGATTGGCTGATATGTGAGTTGGAAATATATAATCCTTTCTGCCCTTCATTTCCTGCAAATCTAAAATACCAAAGTGAGCTCAACTGTGAGCTTGTTTAGAGACATCCTGCATATTGTAGTCATTCTTAAAATTCACCCTGTCTAGATGTGTTACAAACATAAGTTGCCTAAATTCAAAGTAATTGACTTCCAGCCAACTGTGACCAAATCAAAAAAAAAGAACACGCTGTGTGTTACACCACGAAAACCCACCCCAGACTCAGAACTTTCCACCCCAAAGGAAACTTTTAATAGTCTGCCTTGAAATCACACACATATTCTACAGTGAATAAAAATAATGTGTTCACTGGGGGTGGAGCGTGTAAATTTGTCTCACTGCACAGATTATTTTTTAACAGAATTATTTTGTCTATTTGTTATACTGAAAATATTCACAAAAGGAACATTTTACCGTCATGTTTGTAAAAAAAAGAAAAAAGATAAATAAAGCCTCTTCTGGCTGTTTCAGAATAAATTTGGTATTTACTCCATGTTTCTTTAACGAAAAGGAGAAAAGAGCCTGGAGGACAGAAAGCAGTAAGCATGCATAAATTAATTGCACTTTTATCTCTGGTGAATATTAAATACCAAACCCACATTTTAATATATCTAATTATCACATGCATTGGACTCCACAATGGGGAATAGTGTAAAAAGTACCTATAGACAATAGTTACCAAATCAAATGTATCTAAACATATGGCTATGAATCCCATTCCTCAACACCAATGTTATACACAGTCATCTTCTAAGTTGGTTTCCACGACGGAAAAATTAAGCGCTGGAGCTATAATTTTACATAGGGACAATGGTTAGAGGACTGGAACAAACATATGGCATTTTAACTTTCCTTGACTGTAAGCATGCTTGCTTTATCAAGGAGCCTTTTCTATTTTACTATTTAGTGCACAGATCATGGGCTTCTTGATGGAAGGGGCTGTCTTGTACATTCAGTGTCTAAGGAATGGAAGTTATTAGATGTACTAAATTAAAACAATAACAAAGCAATAAAAACGACTATCAATCCTTCTCAGATGTGCCTAGACAACAGAAGATAGAACATTAAACCTGAATAGGTTCAGTTCCTTGTATTCGTTTGAAAACTACAATAACTCAAGACATTTTTTTAGATGGCTTTGGTCTCTGAGCTGGATGTACTGAGCACCATTTCAGCACTATTTACACAGGTAATAAACTATAATTATTAAAAGGGAAGAAACGCAGTGCTGTGGGCTAAACCACAATCTGGTCTTCACATCAATAAAAATGCCTTTTCACTGTGACAGTTATTTTCTTGGCTCGAAAGGTCATCATTTGCTGGAATAAATAGGCGAAGAGGAAGGTTTTCAAGCTGTGTTTGTAAGGAAAATGAGACCCCGAATTGGAGGAGACGTGTATGGTAATGAGAAAGTGTGATGATGAGTTGTGTGTAACTGCAGGCAAACACTTTCCTCCTTGTATGAAAATTTAATGATGGGTTACTTTTCCAATGGGAAAGTAATAACTTAGGTGAGTAACGTTGTACACTCCAAAAATGAAATTATTTTCAGTTTTAAAATATAACCCCAATGCCATATACCTGCAACTTTGTCTGCTACTGTCATTAACCGAGAATCTAAAATGAACGTCTCATTCTCTGAATTCCCTCTGGATCTGGCGGGGAGTTAGGTAACATGACATGGATCACGTCTCTCAGCTCCTTGGAAGTTCTGGGAAATTATTCTGGGCAAATGAGTGAAAACAGGAAGGAAATGCAGTCGTTGCCATCTTTCCCATGGTGTGTCTGTGTTTAAGAGGCGATATTTTATGTACTTGGGGTATAATTCTACTTCTTTTCCCTTCGAACCCCATCATGGAGCAAGCACACTGTAGGATGGGAAGGGGACAAAATTCACCCATGGCACACACCTACGGAGCGGAAGATTTCAGCTGCATAATAATACCTCAAATACTGCCTGACGTTCAGCATACGTTGATTGAATTAGTGAATGACCGCCACGTTTATTCTCTACGCAGTATCTAACGCAAATACTATGTGCCGGTTGTATGGAACTCATTACATAAAACAATTAGAAACGTACATTTGTGACGATGTAAACTTGTGTAAAGATACAAAATACAATATGGCCTTTGCTCTTCCACAGTCTTATGCCAGATATTTAAGAATTGACATTCTTTCCACAACCACAAGCATCTGTCCTATTTCCATCTCTTTTATGACCAAAAAAAACCCCCAAAAGAATGAGGTAATGAGAAGTACACTAGCCACATATAAACCCTATTGCCCGAAGTAAAATAATCAATTTCTGGTCTACTTAGTGCCAAAGGGATCGGTTTGACCTGCCTTATCTTTTCATTGGATTGTTTTGGAATCACGGCAGAGAGAATAATGGTTAAATGATATTTCTCTATTAAAAATAGAAGACTGTCAGATGAAGAGAACCAGTCCCCTGCCAAATAGATCGATTCCGTGTGCTGTGTGCTGAATGCTCATTTTATGTATTGATCAGTCTTTTTCACCCATATGTTTTCGTTGAAAGCTAAAGAACCAAATAAGAAATGCCGTATAAGTATGTTTTTGTTGCATATGTGCGTAATACACACACATATGTACATATATATGTATATACACACATATATACACACACCCACAGAGCATTTTTCTACTGTAACTGTCCTGGTAAGCAGCTCCTAAATGCACCTGGTAACTTCTTGCTTGGTTGGGTCTTCTGCTAGCGTCCTTGCTGTCATGTGCCACTGTGGAGTGCATTGTAATTAGCTGTACATTCCATGTCATGGAGCTGCACTATCAAGTGATAACAGGTTAGGGCTGTCAGTTCAAGCATCAGGAGTATGAAAGGATATTAAGTGCAGAGATGACAACACAATACGAAGATTTCAAATCCAGGAGTCACTCAAAATTTAGGCCTCTATCGATCAACAGGCTACCTTTGCAAGAGCATTTATTTGTAGCATCAACTGGTCCTTTTCACTCCCCTCACCAATATGTGCATACGGAGAACTTTAATCTCTGGCTTGAGTTTTGAAGAAGCCTCTAAAATTATACACACAAGTCTCCCAGTCCTATTTCCACTTATATTTCTGACTGCAAGTAAAAACTTCATTGCAAAAGTATTGGCTGCTATCAAATATTAACAGCAACAGTTAACTCAACTCCTTAAGATAGCTCAAAAATTAGAAAGCCATTGGTCCTGCACATGGTGTCTCTGGATATACAGAAATGCAGTTTAAAACAGACCACCTTTTGAAGCATCCATGTAGAAACAAACAAAAAGGTACATTAAGGGAAAAAACTACACAAGAGAGATGAAGAGAAAAGATAATTATTTTACCCAGGTTCCTAGAAATTTTATATCATAGAAAATACAGAACTTTTTACTCTGAGCAAAATAGTTTATAGTTATTGGGACAACAAATGTATGTGTGAGTTCAGTGTTTAACCTGTGCTACCGAGACCTATTGTCTCCAAAACCACACCTGCTTAACTATTTCTAGGTAAGTAAATATTAACGGGCTTGTAGAAAGTGACTTAGCTCTCTGCTTAACCTTTCAGATTCCCCAGTATACAAAGATTGTTTCAGTTAGAGAGGTGTGCAGAGTAATGTGGCAGAGAAATGCCTATTTCTGTTAAAAACAAACACTAGGGGCTTCCCTGGTGGCGCAGTGGTAGGGGGTCCGCCTGCCGATGCCGGGGACACGGGTTCGTGCCCTGGTCCGGGAGGATCCCACATGCCGCGGAGCGGCTGGAGGGGCCGCAGCAGTGGGAGGCCCGCGTACCGCAAAACAAACAAACAAACAAAACACTAGGTTTCAAATCCATCCACCCACATTTCAGTTGTTTTCAGAGTCTGTGTGGTCGATAATTCTTACACTACAAAGTTTTTATAAACTGAAGATAGCACTAAGTGTGTTCTGTTATGCTAAACGACTTGGAAATTGTTTACATCTTGTTATTATTATTACTGAAGATTTTTCCCCTACAGAAAAATGTTGACTCTTTCTTATGCAAGCAAATAATAGTCCAGTAACACCAACAGAAATGACACATATGATACGAGGGTATTTCCCCCAAACTGAAGACTGTTTAACAACAGTGCAATGACTTCGCCAAATAAACCAAAACCTATAGGTACGAATGGCTACCAATCTTTTTTCCGCAGTGCTTTGGCTAGCACTTGCTTCGAACAAAGTGATGACAATAAAGGAATTATGAACATATTAAGCCAATGATGAAATATCTGCTAGGATTCATGCTCCTACAATGTCTTAATGAACATGCAATAAAAAGGAGAGTGCTTTAGGCAACTGTCTCCATCAGTAAAAATTCTGCTAAGGCACACCAAGGTTTAATTAAAACATCAAGATGCGCGGGAGAAACAATTTGACAGATAAATGTGAATATCATGGCATTGTCACTGAGCTTTTCTAATGAGATTAGATTCTTCTTTAATTGACATTTCCGACTGAGGCACAGATAAAACAGATTTAATGGGAGCAGTTATATATATAGCTGGACTCTAGCTGGATGAACAAGTGTTTGACATTTAAATACTGTAAACGATATATTATACGCTCCCCTCACTAACACACTGTCAATATTAAGAAGGATAAAGAGATATGTTAAATACATAAAGCACAGAGAATAGCACAAGTGATGCAAATAAACCTATGATGACACCGTTGCATCAAACAAACTTGCGTGAAATCAATTTCATTCCGTGCATGTAGGGTCTTCTGTAAGAAATGAAAAAGCCTCGCAAAGAATCACTAAAAGTAATTTAATTTTGTGTTTATAAAAAGGAATGGGAGGATATAAAGTTTCTTCTGAAAGCGTATCAAGGATTTTTTTTTTAAAAGAACGCGAATCAGGTGCTTTTCTGGAATTGTTTTCATTTCGTACGAACAAAAGACATGGGCAAAATCCATCAACTAATGCGAGGTTGCATCATGATCAAGACAAAAAGAAATAAACCCGTCATTTATTTTAAAATATCAATACAAGAGCTTCTTCCTTTATTGGCCTTTAAGCAGCGTTCCACCATGAATGCACCTGAAGTACTTTAGCTTAATGAAGGAAATGTGCGCTTATGAGGTCTCTTTTGTACCAGGCCTAGCGTCCAAGTACTGCAGCTCCAGAATCTATGTGTGATCCACTGCACTCAGTTCTCCAAGAGTCACTGGTGGCCCCTGGAGTCAAAGTCATTCTCCTCCATTTGCCCAATTTCTAGCTGGAGTTCCTCTGGTAACTCAGCACGCATCAAAGCATCACTGTGTTTCTACAAATCCTTAACCATAACTACACGAGACCAAATGATAGACTGAACACGAAAAAAACATTCAGCCACAGGAGGCAAGGGTTTCCTAAGCACAGTGAATAGAAAGAGAATATAAATGATATGAAGGTTGTAAAACAGTTATTATGCCACCTAAATATTTATGCACAAGCACGATTTCAGTGAGCTTAATACGTATCTGTGAATATGAAGAGGTCATATATTCATGTATAAAGACATAAATGTTTGCCTATGGACAGGTATCCTGAACATCCAGGCTAATTAATTAATTAATGTTCTTGGAGAGGAATAATAATAATTACGTTTATACATTTTAGTTTTTTAGTTCCCCAAATATTTATGAAGCACACACTATGGTCTAGACACACAGATGAACAATACATGTCATTGGTCTCCAGAAGCTCAGTCTATGGAATAGATAAGGATATACCCAAACAAATATAAGAAACGGACCCTTGGTTTTGCTCGGGTAGTCAGCGCAGGCTCTGCGGAGGTGGGGGAGGATGCCAGATGGAACCCTGTACTAATGGATGAGGAGGTATTTTTCACACAAAAGGAGATTTCTCGATGAGGCGTGAGAACAAGGATTATTCAACAAAAGGCCACAAGTTAGCAAGCTTAGACGGAGACGGTGTTTAAAAAGTGGGCTACACAGAATCTCTCGGTGCAGGAGGAAAGGAAGAGGGGAGCACATGGAAGAATGAGTGTTGGGGGCTCTTGACCTCGACCCACAGATCAAATAAAGCAGTCTCGTTTCATTCATTTTTCATATCATGCTTGAAATTGGATTTCCTTTGAAGAAGTAGTCTGCTGCTAAGAAAATATATTTGAAAATTAATTCATTAAAAGTACATGTCCACAGTGGGATGTACAGGGGGAATACTAAAAAGAATCTAGGTTAATGAAGCGCCTTGCGTGAACATCCAAGGAGTTTGGACTTTAATCTTGACAATGAAGAAAATGAATGCCGTAATAGGGTTACTGATAGGATCACTTTTGCTTTTTTTGGAAGGTAAGTGTAGCGGCAACAGGATGGAGAATAGTTCCTAGTGGGGGTAGAATTACAGAAGCTAAGAGACCGACCCATGAGAGTCTACAGCAAAGGAAACTGGGGTGGAGAAAAGGTATTGTCAAGCATTGTGTAGATGAAAGAACAGTCTACACCAATATCCCAGATTTGACAAAGGTGACTGGTTGAAAACAGGTGTCATAATTCCTTATTTCACAAAATATTCTTGCCTTGGACAACATAAAACATACTTTTTGTGACTAGTTTTATTTCAAATAGTCATACATCTAATCGATTCAAACAAAATGTATACAATCAAGTGTTATTATTCTTGCTGGGGCCAAAATTGTGGAGAACCCTATGAAGTGGAGCCCAGTATCCCAACTAGGTGAAGGACGCAACTACTTTCATGGCACATTTTGACGATTTTAGGGAAAAAAAATTAATGATGGCAAGTAGTTTCCCCCCATTTTACAGATTTTAAACTGAGGCCCAGAAAACTTAAATGCCTTACCCAAAGTCATATAGCTAGTTAGTGGTGAAGCCAGCATTCCAAATCAGTTACGTAGCTCCAAATTCATCACACACTTTCTCTACCTTCTCCCACCCTACATGTTCCCAACTCTTTGCTATTATTTTTTTATGATGCCTGGGATTCCAGTGATGACTTTTATGAAGTACGGAATCTTCTAGAAATTTACATATCCCTGGAGTGGGAAGAAAAATATGCCTAGGCCTGGAGGAGGGGACAGTTGAACCAAGATGATGGGTCATCTCCTGGTGCAAGAGTCTTCTTGACAAGTTGGCCACGACAGCCCATGCAGATATGACCAAGAGCTGTGGTCTAACCTCTTAGGAGGATGGTGGTGCTGGAACCTTCCTCAGCAGTGCTAGCATACTCTCTATACCTCTGCGGAAAGACATTTTACTGCATCTACATAAAGGGAAGTGTCCTCTTCCCTGTGTCTCCAAACTGGTGTGCACTAAAGGGGTCTTATTTCATCACAGGGTAGGGGTCCTTAAGCGTTCCACTGCCTGGCTTCTAATAGCATTTAGTCCAAACCCACTCTCCCTACCCTCTCACAAACCTTAAAAATGTGCAGGAGATTTGCCAGGTTACACTCATCCATATTGTAGGGCTCTAACGTGGTGCAATATCTCTTGGGTTCAAGGAGGGGTTGCTGACCCAATGTGGTGAAGACATGACAAGATTCAGGGATGCCATCAAAAAGTGCAGAAATCACTCAGAGGTCAAGGGCTGTGTGGCAGCCTGCTTGGGTCAGTTGTCCTTCAGAAAGAGATGCTAAGATGGGCCTAGGGCCTTTCATAGAAATTTTTCCCATCCATAAACACTGGCATCTCACAGGCAGCAAATCCATCCTGGAGGTCTGTGCTGGGATGGGCTCAGGGTGTCCTTCTTCACAACCCAGGGCTGTATTCTATTTCCCTTTCTTGTACTCCTTCCCCATGTTTTTACCATCTCTGCTTTCAAGCTAAGAATAGGGCCTTTGGGGTCTCAGGAACCCCATTTCTTATTATGCCCAAACTATCCCCATGGATTCTAATGCTCTCTAGGCCAGGACCTAGTCTCTTGGACCTTTTGATCCCGTTATTGGATCCCAGTAAATACCAGATCCTTAAATGTTTGATGAATGAATGTCTGACATCTACCTCAAAGAAAGAAATAGCAAAAAAACAATCTGCTGCGTACAGCACGGTTGCCACAGTAACCAGTGGTTGACCTCCATGAAAGAAGGGGTCTGTGGAGGCAGAAAACTAGGGGAGAGCAACATTTCAAGTGTGCTACTCACAGGAGAACAAAAAGAAATCATGCTACAGAGACTAGTGAGCTGCATAAGCTAAAGGATTAACTGCCTTTGGCTGTGTCTTGCAGCGATTGCTGGGACAGGCTGGGGTCTGAAGGTTGCAGTGGGCGTGGGTGGTAGGCGGGATGAAGAATGGGGGAGTAAATAAAGGTGCCCAAATATACACGTGTGAATGTGTCTGCGCAATTGTTTTCCATTAAGCATTTGTGTGGTTGCTGGGGGGCAGGGTGGTAAGGAGTCCCAGGTCCTATCTCCTGGGGTGAGGTAGGCAGAGATGCTGCTGTGGGCCTTGAACAAACCTGCTCAGAGCTTTTTAAGGAGATGCTCATGTTTCTCATCATTCATTGATTAATTAGTTACCTAGTTCAGCCATCAGTCAACTTTTGACTCTTATGTTAAGATGCTGGAATGTGAGCATCTTGTAGATAATATTAAGATGCTCAGAACCCAGAGATAAGTGCTGGTCCTACCCAATAGTCTAATATGGGAACAGGTTGATATCTGAAGATGATGTTGCCTCGTGGAAGTGAAATAAGCACGGAGGAACCTGCCAGATGGATGAGGGTCCTGCATTAACTCCCTTTGTCCTAACAGGAGTGACTTCTTTGTCCTATGACCAGTTGAGAAAATACTTTTCCGATCTTCTCTGCACTCAGGGTGAATTTTGGGTTGACATTTTAATAAATTGTTTTATAAATAATAAAAGCACCCATTTGAAATTCTGCTTTCTTTGTTCCTTCTTCCTAATGCTGTGCAGGCTGCATGAATAGCTGAATTGATAAGAAAAGTAAATAAATGATGAAGTGCATAGTGTGGTAATTAGTAGGTGCACAGTTAATGAGGTAAATCAGAATCTGAATCCAAATGACTTGATTCAGAATTATTGTCGATTCTTCACATTGCTTTTGAGTTCAGAAGACCAATCTTGCTTTTATCTGCTTTTCAATATTAGCCAGAAAGCTATAATAATGTATTATAAATAGGAGTATTACCAAATATTGTAGGCCCACGTCCTAAAAAATATTTCTCTACATTAAAGAACTCAGTATGAAACAATAAATAAATAAACGTTTTGACCAAGTACAATATTCACTTAAATTTGAAATGAGATTTATGTGAGTCTAGTATGACTCAAGTTCCCGAGGAGAGGAAAGAGATGTAATCAAATATTTACAACACAATGTCATAAGACGTATAAGAGAATTGAGTGCAAAGTGATATGGGCCCAGATTTGCTAATAATATCCCGAAAATAAATCTCTTTTAAAAAGAAATATAGCGTGGGGAATGAAAATGATATGTAACCTTCTCTTTCACTTTAATTTTTCTTGAACAACAACAAAATATGTTTGATACATATGCGCGTACACACACACACGCACACACACGTATATGCCTAAGTGAAATTTAAAATGCTGAGAAACACTCATGACCATCGTAGGACGACCAGCCCACTCACGTCCTATTTAATAGAGAGGATTTCAATCCATCTAGATGCCACAGCTGCTGGCAAAAGTAGGGGGAGACACAAAGCCAGCCAAATGTAATCAACAGAAATCAGACTCATTCACCTCCCCTTTAAATGGTATTTCTCATTTTACATTTTATTTCATCTTTATTTGTAGAGAACAGGTATACTATCACAATGCAAACCAACCCAAACCTGCTTTAGTACAGAAAACTCTGACCCTCAAGACAAGAACGTAGATAGATGTTCTTGTACTTTACCTCCATATAATGTAATTTAAGACTCAGTTAATGTGATGAGCAATTTTTTCCTTTAATTTGAAAATGTATCCGACCATCCATAAAGATGACCCATGCTCTACCTCAGAGATCTCCTGCACATATCACGATGCAGTATTTGACAAAAGGCAAATAGAAAGCCACCCGGTCTCTACTGACAATGACCATGACCCCTCTTCCATTTCTAGTTCACTTGGAGAGATTTTCTAACTAAAAATACCTGCTGATCACCACCCCCAAGGAGAGGGTGCTGGAAGAACCAAAATAACTTTCTGAGGAACAAATCACAGCCATCTAAATTACTCCTCTGACAGAGTAATGGATCTTACAGATGAAAGGGGAACAGAAGGTGTCATTTATCTTGACTTCACAAGACTTGTCAAATTTTCTTGGTCTTTCCTGAAGAACACAATCATAAATAATTTAGAAAATTATGACTTAGACCTCAAAAACTTTGAGCTAGACAACCACAACCTGGGAATGGGGACTTTCAAAAACATAGTTGTCTGCATCTCTTAGGGGAGGAATGGGAAACATGAAGCAATTTATCAGGGAAATGTATTTAGCCTGGCACTACCTACAATTGATAGGAGGGACTCCTGTCTTGGATAATTCAACTTCATTTAGTTCAGTAAGCATACATTTGTTTAATGCAGCTGTGATGAAGTTGAACATCGCACCGGGCATGTCAGTTATAGCGTCTGCACCTTAAGAGTTGGTTTCTGGTTCAAGCAGCTCTGCCCCCATAGACCCTGTTAAGAGTTGAATTCTGTCCCCCGAAAAGTTCAGAATTTGAATGCTAACCCCCAGTAGCTAAGAATGTGACTATACTTTGGAGATAAGAGTCTTTAAAGAAGTAATTAAAGTATAATGAGTTGCACTCTAATCCAATATTACTGTTTCCTTCTAGGAAATTAGAACACAGACACAAACAGAGGGAAGATGATGTGAAAACAAAAGGAGCAGATGGCCATCTACAAGCCAAGGAGAGAGGCCTGGAATAGATCCATTGCCTTATAGTTCTCTGAAGGAACTAACCTTACCAACACCTTGGTCTTAGATTTCTAGCCTCTACAATTGAGAGGAAATAAATTTCTGTCATTTAAGCCACCCAGTCTGTGGTACTGTATTACAGCAGCCCTAGCAAATCAATACAAAGGAAGACCTATCCTCAGTGAGGAAGACCTATACTCTGTGAAATAACCCAAATGCCCTTTTTTTAGAATGAAATAAAAATGTATCTTTTAGTATTGGAAATTGAGTATAGAGAATATATATAATATTTATTTATAATAGCATATATATATATAATATAATGATGAATTATTCCCCCTCAAAATTAGAAAATACTGTTCTTGATGTTCTCAAATCTGGATTTAGCTGTAGATTTAGGAAGATCTAAATTTACAGAATTACATTTATACTTAAATTTTCAATTTATACCAGTGTGTGTGTGTGTGTGTGTTGATCTTTTGTTTGCATTCTTGTCCAAGCACTGGCTTCCCAAAGATCAGGAGTGGAAACTGAACTCCTGCAGGAAAGGCATGCAAGTCTGAACTTCTCTCCATCTTACCTTGGAAGAAAGACTGGGCACGGTGCAGCCAAAGCTGGAATAGATTAGGCGGATGCTGCATTTACTGTTATTTTACACTAAGGTTAAACATGGTAAGCTGAATCCATGCATCTATATTTGCCTTCTCCTGAATCATGACTTTTTAAATTAAAAAAGAAAAAAAGGGCATAAATTCACAAGGATATTTCTCTTGAGAATGGAAGAGGAGACAGAATCAAGTAAGAGACGTCAAGAAAAATGTGTAAAGCAGAGCTGAAATAGAAGTCTACAGTGCGTGGGGCTCGGGGAGGGATGGAGATGGGGGCTGGACCGAGAAGAAATGAGCCAGTGAGCACTTCTGAACCCAGGCTCAGAAAACTGGAAGCCATGTGCTTCCAAGGCTCTGCCCCATCTTGAAGAAGGACTGTTTACTTCTGCTGAGGCGAAATCAGAGTGTGAACTCAGGAACAGTGAGTCCACTTGAGGACCGTGGAAGACAGGCCGAATGGAGGGACTCAATGAAAGTCTGCTCATGAGTGGTGAGAAGCCTGGGTCCTTTCCCCACTCAGCTCCCACAATGCTAGCAGCCTGGCTCAACCCCCTCAGGAGGACGTTAGAGGGTTTCTCTCTAAGAAAAAGGACCACCTATATGAAAAAAAAAGAGAGAGAAATTGACACTTGGAAGTCACCCAGCAAAAAAAGCTGACACACTTGGGGATCATCTTATAAAATTTTATTCCCTCACTATTAAGTATGAGCAAATATCCAGACATTTGGAAAAAATCCTCCCATGTGAAAGAGGGAGGTAAAAGCAGACCATTATTTTTAAAGCACTTGGAAGGAAAAGAGATGATACAAGAAGTTTAAAAAAAAAAATGGAAAAATTCTAAGGGATGAGAAAATATCGTGATCACGAAACAAGAATTGGATGCTATAAAGAGGAGGAACATGATACTAGATATTAAAATTTTAATATCAGACATGTAAAATATTAATAGGAGAATCAGAAGACACAAGTTGAAGAAATCTCTCAGGAACTGGAAGAAAAAGTTCAAGAAACAGAAAACACAAGAGAAAATATAAGTAAATTGGAG
The DNA here is from genome assembly GCF_039906515.1 of Pseudorca crassidens. NCBI lineage: Eukaryota > Metazoa > Chordata > Mammalia > Artiodactyla > Delphinidae > Pseudorca > Pseudorca crassidens. The sequence continues at coordinate 14,205,139 of NC_090313.1, forward strand.
GATTCACCTAGAAGGACTTAGGAGTGTCAACAACTGAGAAGTAGGGATTCTTGAAAAAAATAGGTAGGATATAGGAGAAATACATTCAAAGAATCAATAAAGAAAATATTCCTGTAATAAAGGACATGAGTTTCTAGATGAAATTGCCCACAAAGTGCCTACAAAGCAAGATAATTGACAAAAACTAACACCAAAACTCATCAGAAGTGAATTCCTGTTGTTTAAATCACCCAGTCTGTGGTTCTTTGTTATGGCAACTCTAACAGACTAATACGCTTGGGAACTGCGTCATGTCACTTGTTCTATCAAGGGCATGAATCCAGGACACATCCTTGCAGCTAGGCAGAGATTCAGTTGAAGGGAATTGCCACTGTCAGTCATCTTGGGAAGAAGGTAAATCCTGGTGCAGGCAATGAGCAGCCCTTGAAACACATAAGGGAGAAGAGACTTCTGATTTGAGTTCTAAAGGATTTGGGAGATGGGGGAAATGATGGCATTCGGGCCTGGACTCTTACGTTCTGAAAACACTTGCAGTATTCCTAGTAACAGAGTGAGCTACCTGCCGTCAATCCATGTGGAAGCAGAAAGGGAGTTGACCCAGTAGAAATTCTCAGATTTGGAGAGAGGGGGTCCCTTCTTTTCAAAGTTACAAGCTACTCTCTGGTGGTGTACTTTCATTTTCCCTAAGCATTCAGTAAACTGCTCCTGAAGTTCATAGCTGTTCTTGTTGCAAACAGAGATCTGCTCCCAGGTATAGTAGGCCCAGCCAAGGGACAGTCAAAGAGTGGTCGACCCCCAAGGAAGACAGCTGTGCTCAGCAGAAAGCACTTATAAGATCTTTGGCTGCATAAACGACACAACATTTTCCATTTCTGTTAGCTGCGCTTTACCCACTTGGTACAACAGACTTTCAAGCATCAGTGGATTATTCAAAGGCTTGAGAAAATATTTGATTACCTGAAACAAAAATCTGATTCAAATGTAGAAATAGAGCAGTTCAATATTTTATTTAATGAGCCAAATCTCTGAACCTCCTCCATCTGTACCCATATATGCGACTTCTACCCAGCAACCATAGACAGCTCTCCCTAGATGGATCTAGGATCAATACTCCACCTGTGTACTGGATACCATTCCCTGTCTGGAAGTTCCTTTCTCTCTAGGATCACCATTTCTCTCACTTCTCTCTTCTACGGAATTATTTCCACTAGTATAGTCTTGTTGTAAGACCTCATTGCTTAAAAACATGTACTCTTGATATCACAGTCCCCTCTATCACCCAGCTCTCTGTTCCCCTTTATATTAAACTCCCGGAAAAAGATGTCTATATTCACTCATTTGGCTTTTCATCCACCATTCTCTCTTGAATTTACCTCAAATAGACCTTGTCCCTATTACACCACTAAAAATGACTTTGCCAGGGTCAACAAGGACGTCTTTTTGCTCAACCTCTAAGCAGCATTAAACACAGCTGGCGGCTCCCATGTTTTTAAAGCGTTTTCTTTATTTGGTTTCCAGGACACCACATTCTCCCAATATTTTCTATTTCATCTCTGACCTCACTTCTTCTGAGTCTTCTTTGCTGGCTCATTCCCCTCTTTTCAGACCTCAAAATGCCAGAGTGCCCCAAGGGCTCAGTTCTTTCTATATTAACTTCACTTGCTACATTTACTCCTTAGTTGATCTCATACAATCCCATAGCTTTGAAAATAATCCCTAAAGTGATGGCTCTCAAATTTAAATCTCTAGCCTCAATTTGTCTTCCCAACCCCACAATGGTGTACTCTATGATATTTAAGGCTCAAATTTCTATCCCTCCTCCCAGCCCCACTCCACTCCCCTATCTTAAGTTACTGCAGTACCATTGGCTGAGTCAATAGAACGGCTATGATGATAATTTCCTACTACTTTTGTCTTAAAACGAAAGGTCTTTATTATGTACCTCTCTTATTAGAGAATTTTTAATATTTTAAAAATAATATCACTTTCAGGGCAGGATCCAGAACAAAATAGTGATATGAATATCATTTTTTAAGTGTTTTTAAAGTGACACTTAAAAAAGTTTTTAAACTTTTTTAAACTTTTTTTAAAGTTTTTAAAGTGTTTTTAAAGTGACAAATTAAGTGATTTTAAAGTGACACATTTTTTTTAAGTGACAAAAGGTTACTTCTATCCAAGTAGAGCAAAGTTGGAGAGCCATCAAATCATGCATATCCTCTGGTTACCAACTCTTCAGAGACGGAATAAGAAGATACAGGCTTAAACTACCGCTGGAGAGACGAAGAGAGGCATGAGAGAGGGCTTTCTGGATGTGATCCCAGATGGGTCCTGGCTAGAAATGGGCCACTAGAAAAGGGAGACACGTTATCCCTCCAAGTCCCCATCTGGAGCCTTCTTGGCCTAGGCAAACTCAGGAGCCATGTTTACACCCAAGGAGGTTTTCACATATGTATGCCTCCAGCATAGCTTATTTTATTTTATTTTATTTTAACACATAATGCCCTTCAAGTTTCCTTTGAAGTCTACTGCAAATAACAGGTTTTAGCACATCAGGTGATATGTTGCTTCCTGAAGCATTTAAATTAATTTTCTATTACCAATGCAAATGTGTACCTTCCAATTTACCCACTGCACAATAAAACCTAATTTAAAGCAATTAATGTTCATTAATGGCCCCATCTGCATGTTTATCGCTTTATCCTTAAATACTTGAGACACGGTATCCATATTTTAGAGCTCACTTCTTATCAGCAAGCATTCTTATCCTCGAGGGTAAATGTAAGACTAATGTGGCAGTATCTCAGATCTTTATAAGAAAACCACATTGCCTTTTTTTTTTCCCCTGGAAAAAGCTAGATGATCAAGGTAAATATGCATTATACCAAATGTAGCTAATAAAAAAAAAAAGAAAAAGAGGGTTTGTAATGGTGTGCTTAGCTCCCTCCACTATGTTTTCTTTTTTTTCCCTAGAACTGGTGTGGCACAGCAGTACAGGAAGTGCTCTCCGGCCAGTCCTGACAGGATTTTGCCAGGAATGGGTGGAATGCAGCAGCAGCGCCATGAGGTTTTCCTGCCTCGCCCCCTTCAGTAGATCAATGCCTTGTAGGGAAAGGGCAGGTAGGGGGATCTTCTGACATCACAGGGCATTCTGAGCATGCGCGTTAGCAGCAGCCAGGCCTTGCTTTGCCACTTGTTAGTTGCTTTAGTTGTGTAACTGGAGGACACTAGCTAAACTTTCTGAACATCTGTTTTCTCAGCCTGACTGATCAGGTTTTTCTCAGGACTGAATAAGAGAGTATGCTAAAAGATAAAATCATATCGTGATTAAGAGGGTAGTCTCCACCGGTCCAGACTTCCTGAGTTCAGCTACCGGCTTTACCTCTCTCCTGCCTCGGTTTTCTCATCTACAAAATGGGCATCATAACAGTATCTATCTTAAAGGGTTCCTGTAAAAATTAAGATGAGTTAATATCTATAAATAGCTTAAAATAGAGCTTGGCAAATAGTAAAGTCTTGGTGAACATTGGGAAAAAACAAAAACTGTAGATACTTTGGAAACCACAGCTATTTTTATTAAAGGCTTTTCCCTAAAGTCACAGTCTGTGGTGCTAAAATGTGACTTCTGGGCTTAGAGACAAGAATCCTGGCACAAGGAAACATGCAGGTGGCTGGTCTCACACCCCACCCCGTCTTAGAGGAAGGCAGAGTAAGTACCTCTTCTGTGACACTATTATGTCTTAAAGTCCTGACAGCCAATTGCATATGTAATTCTTGAAAGAGAGAGAGAAGGCAAAAACAGAAAAAAAGTTAAAAGTAAATAATATGTTTACACCATTGTAAGAAAAAAAGAAAATGAGTTTGGATGGGATTATTTTTTAATCCTGTTGCTTAACCAAGATAACCCATCTGATTTCTCTACTCCTAAAAAAAAAAAGAAAGAAAGAAAAGTTAATAAACGTTCCCACACATGTGATTTCAATGCAGTTTACATTTACGAGTCATTATCATTTTGGTGGAAGGCAAAAAAACGATGTTCAGCTTCTACTGGAGGGGCAGATGGAGATGGAGTTTAGGAAGTTGACACACTAGCTGACAGAGATGAGTAAAATTTACGTTCCAACCCACCTAATGGCAAGCAATTATCTCTGAACTAGGATAACAAATGCGCTTTTTTATCCTCAAAAAGTTGACATGCATTATAGAAATTTCCAGAAGGCGTATTTTCTGTAAAGAAGCAACTGCTTCTGTATTCGGCATTTAGTACAAGAGTTTAATTGGATGCTGACCCTTTCAGAAGATTTTATGACAAGTTAAAGTTAGATATTAAGAGAATAGAAAAATCTACCTGAAGTTGTCTGCTACTTTCTATTATCTATTCCTCTGTTTAAATATTGCCTTACAAATGTACTTTTACTACATATTCAATACGATTGACAGATTTTGCCTTTAGCAAAATACAAATTGCTTTATGCACAACTATTTTATGAGTATCACAAATAAAAGTGGGAATTCGGTGTTTATCGTGGTTTAAAAGACCATCTTAGCATGAGAAAGACATTTTTGATTCCATGATTAGTTGACATCCTACATAACAAAAAAATTGGCAAATACAGTGGTGTAAGTTATCATAGGTGACATTATAGAATTAAAATGTATTGATATAAACGTTAAGACAATTTAAATGTCTTATAGTGTGAATTTTGACTCCTAAGTTTATTCTACATAAAAAAGCAACCAAAGTAGATGCAGTGTCCTATCTACAAATTACATACCTTGAAACAGGATGAAATGACTTTCGTTTACTTATTTTCATGAAGGCATAAAATATAGCTACTACATGATAAAAAGTAAGATTTTGAAAATTAAGTTACATAGAAAGACCAGAAATATGCATCCACAGACTGTTAGAAATGGAAATGACCATAGTTATTGTCTAGTTCAAATCCCTTATATTAGAAATAAGGGAGCTGAAGCTAAAAATATTGCCGTAACATTATAACTGTGGTGATGGTAAAGAAAAAATGAAAATATCTTCAGCCCTTTGAAAATTAACCATAGCTCTATTTTAACAGTATTAAAATCTTAATTTAGCAAATATACTGGAAAGAAAGGCATACCAGAAAAAAAAATCAGCATGAAGGTGATCTAGTCCAATGAATTGATGATAGTCCTGTCAGATCAAAGGAAAGTGTGAAAGAAAGGAATAGGAAGAAAAGAAATAACATTGAGTACCTGCTACATAACAATATCACATTAACATAACTTATTCAAAAGACTGAGTTTAAAATGTCTTAACACTTACTAGTCAGTGTCCTTGAGTGATTCAAGCCCTATCAATCTCTGATCCCACATTTCAAAGCGAAGGAAATAATGCCTAGAACGATGTGAGGACTACACAAGAGATGTCTGTTAAGCATTAAATTATCCATGCAGAATAGAAAGACCATCCTGTACTCTTGGATTCTCAGAATGGTTCTATCACTTAATGCTCATAACCATACCATGGCATAAAGTTAGTGGCAGAACTGGGATTCAAATCAGGCCTGTCTAGTCCCAAAGCCAAGCAATACTCATGTATTTGGCCTCAAGATATCTGTACATTTCTCTGCTGGGAATTCTTCCTCCACTCCCCTCTCCTAAATCTTCAACTGCCTGTTAAATCCTATTCATCCTTTACAGTTCATTTTAAATATAACTTTTTCAGTAAACTTTGCCTGGAGCTTCTATTACATGTTCTCTTAGTATTCTCTCATTTTTCCTTGGTTGTATTAATTAATAATTAAAGTTGTTAATTCATCTTCCAATTATTTTTAACTACTGTTTCTCTACTAGACCGTCAGCTCAAGCAGGGGCCATTTCTTTCTTTCCGACCATCATGTCTCCCATCCCTAGGAGGGCACCTGACACAATGCAGGCATTCAATAAAAATTTGTTGGATACATCAATTAATGATAAGTGAAGACTGAAAAAGAGTTTTGGGTTGGCAAATAGTTTTGTTTGGTTTTATTTATGGCCGTGCTTCATGGCTTGCAGAATCTCAGTTCCCTGATCAGGGACTGAACCCGGGCCACAGCGATGAAAGCCCGGAATCCTAACCACTAGGCCGCCAGAGATCTCCCTGGTTTTATTTGTTAATGACAGAATGTTAATAAGATCCCTGAGGATTTCAAAGAACTTGATCCAGGGCACGGAAGCAAGAGCTGCCGGAGAAAAGGAGGAGGAACAGTTCTGACACTGTGATAGGAAAGACAACTGTAAGATCATTGTAGATGCAGAAATATTTTCAAAGGAGATCCCTTCATAGACATTCTACTCGGTAGAGGGTGGTATTTACATGTGAGAATGAGTGACTGAAAGGAGATGGGGTTCTGAAGAGCTTAGTGAAGAGAACGGAAGAAGGTAATAAATGAGAGTCCAGAGCTGCCAGAAAGCATCGAGCATTCAGCCAAAGTTAGATTATGAAGGCTTAGCCTTGCCAATCTACACTGACTCGGGTGGCATTTCCTGCTGCATGGCTCAGCAACCAGGGTCTTGAAGACAGATGGTTAGACTCAGTGTAAAGATGATGATGATGGTGATGACAACATTGATTCACTGTTAACTCCGTCAAGCACTGTGTAAAGCAGTTTCTATGAATTGCTTCATTTCTTACACACACAAAGAATGCTGTGTATATCCATTTGTTTACAAATGAGAATGCTGAGACTTCTTTTTTACACAGTTTTATTAAGGTATTTTTACATGCTATAAAATTCACCCATTGCATATGTAGAATTAAATGATTTTTTATACATTTATACAGTTGGCAATTATCACCACAAGGCAGTTTTAGACCATTTCCATAACTCTAAAAAATTCCCTTGAGCCTGTTTGCACTCAATCCTGCTTCAACCCCCAAACACAGGCAACCACTGATGCACTATCTGTCTCAATAAATTTGCCTTTTCTGGACATCTTATATAAACGGAATCAAAGAATATAGAGATTTGGTTTTTTGTGGCTTCTTTAACTTAGGATAATGATTTTGTGGTTCATTCATGCTGTAGTATGTACTGGTATTTTGTTCCTTTTTTATTGCTGAATAGCAATTATATGGCTACACCACATTTTGAAATTCACAGGCATTTTAATTGTTTCCAGTTTTGGACCATTATGAGTAATACTGCTGTGAACATTCACTTACAATTCTTTGTGTGAACATATATTTTTACTTCTCTTGTGTAGATTCCCAGGAGTGGAATTTGGAATTACAACGCTGTGTGATAAGGTTAGGTAAGTTTTTAGGAAACTGTCAAAACGTTGTTCAAAGTAGATGTACCGTTGTGTATCCCCACCAGAAAGGCATGTGTCTAATGTGCTTTCTGTGTCTATTGAGATGGTCACGTGGTTTCTGCTGTTGATTCTATTTATGTGGTTATTACATTGGTTGATATTCAGATGTAAAACCAACTTTGCACTCCTACGATAAATCCCACATGCTCATGGTACATAATCCTTTTTATATGCTGCTGAATTTGTTTTGTTAATATTTGTTAAGGAGTTTGCATGTATCTTTTTTTTGTGTGTGGTACGCGGGGCTCTCGCTGTTCTGGCCTCTCCCGCTGTGGAGCACAGGCTCTGGACGCGCAGGCTCAGCGGCCATGGCTCACGGGCCCAGCCGCTCTGCGGCATGTGGGATCCTCCTGAACTGGGGCACGAACCCGTGTCCCCTGCATCGGCAGGCGGACTCTCAACCACTGCGCCACCAGGGAAGCCCAGTGTGCATCTAACTTTACAAGGGATGTTGGTCTGTCGTTTTCTTGTGATGTTTTTATATGGCTTTGGTATCAGGGTAATTCTGGCCCGAAAAAAAAATGAGAAGTGTTCCCTCTTCATCCATTTTCTCAGTTTATAAAAACTGATATTTCTTCTTTAAATATTTGATAGAATGCACTAATTAAGACATGAGAGAACATGGGCTTTTGTTTGTGGGAAGATTTTAAATTACTAATTAGATTTCTTGTTCTGGTCTCAAGATTTTCTATTTCTTCTTGAGTCCATTTTGGTAATTTGTAAACACAATTTTCTGCTCTAATTGTTATTATTTCCTTCCTTCTGCTTACTTTGGATTTGGTTTGCTCTTTTCTAGTTTTTTAAAGGTGAAAGCTTAGGTTATTGGGATTGGAAACTCTTTTTTGGTGTCATAAGCATTTAGAGTTATAAATTTCCCTCTATGCGTTGCTTTAGTTGCATTCCATAATTTTCATCTGTTTTTTTTTTAGTTTTCATTCAACTCAGAACAACTTTTGATCCCCTTTTGGTTTCTTCTTTGACCCATGGGTTATTTAGAAGTGTATTTGTACCCAAATATTCGGCACAGATTCTCTTCTATTGTGGATCTCCAATTTAACTTTTTTTGTGGTCAGAAAACAACAATTGCATGATTTTAGTTTTTAAAAAATGTACTGAGAATTATTGCAGAGCTCATCCTATAGTCTATTCTGAAGAATATTTCATTCTAAAAATGTGTATTCTGCAGTCCTTGAGTGAAATGTGCAATAATGTCAATTAAGTAACATTGGTTGATAATGTTGTTCAGTCTTTTATACCCTTGCTGATTTTCTGTTGAGTTACCCGTTATATCAATTATTGAAGTGGAGTGTTGAAATCCCCAACTATTACTTCTTTAATTGTCTATTTCTCCTTTCAATTCTGTTAGTTTCTGCTTCAAGCATTTGGGTTTCTGTTATAAGGTGCATATACATTTATAATTGTTATATCTTTCTAATGTATTGATCCTTTTAACATTATGAAATATCTCCCTTTGTTTCTAATAATATTAATATATGAAGGTTTATTTTGCTTTATATTAATATAACTACTCCAGATCCATTATTGTTACTGTTTCATGGTATATCTTTTTCCAGCCTTTACTTTAAAGCTATTTGTGTTTTTGCATCTAAGTTGCATCTCTTCTAGACAGCATATAGACATCACAAAATGCCAAAGAAAACTTGATTTATTTCTCCTTAATTAGCACCTTAAGTGTTTAAATTACGAAGCTAATAAAGACACCATCTATCCTAACCAAGCAATTGTAAGACTAGGTAATGAGATACAGAAATTTCAACACTGTATTCTTAGGAAAGTTTGCACACATTTTCTTTTAGGTAACTCTGAAATTTGGAATTAAATGTTTAACTCTTCTGGGAGACCAGAGATGGATGATTTTGAGTTTCTAGTCACTTTTTGTCTTCTTTCACTGTGGTTTTGATGACTTCAGATACCCTATTAGTTCTAAGGATACAAGGAAAACTTAAAAACATTTCACTATTTATACTAATATTCCTTCACTGAAATTGAAGGAGAATGCAACTTTTTCTTATTGCTTACAATATTATCAACCAGGTAAGTGACTGATGGCAATAGAGCAGGTCTTTCACTTTTATCCTTAACGATTTCATGACTCTTCATAACCTGCCAGTTATGACTCTTTGCTTCTTTACAGCCAACATCACATGTAGATACTTTGTCTTCTTGCTCCCAGTAACACATACTCTTCTCCCAAAGTCTGTGCTTTCAAAATACACGTAATAATATATTGTATTCTCTGTGAATCCAATTGCATCCAATTTCTATCATTCAAGTTTTAGAAAATAACGCTGTTTCCATGTCACTTGGGTTATTATTTCCATGGGCTGACATACAACAGCAGGACACTGAGTTGACTATCATGTCCCAGGGCTGGGACTAGCACACTGAATAAATCCATTTTTCTCTGAACCTCAGGAGGGTGGGACTGAGAGCTGTCCAATGAGCTGAGTGTGAGGAGAAATATCTTGGAATGAGCAGAGGCAGACACATCTCTGTTGAGCTCCACCTTGTGCAAGCTGAAGATGTCAAGGTCATCACGTCTCCTACAGACCATTCTAGAATGTCTAAGAGGACCATCCTTCTGCAGTGTCATTGCTGAAATTGCTAGTGTCCAAGCAATGCATAATTATTATTATTATTATTATTATTATTATTTTTTGTGGTACGCGGGCCTCTCACTGTTGTGGCCTCTCCCGTTGCGGAGCACAGGCTCCGGATGCGCAGGCACAGCGGCCATGGCTCACGGGCCCAGCCGCTCCGTGGCACGTGGGATCTTCCCAGACCGGGGCACGAACCTGCGTCCCCAGCATCAGCAGGTGGACTCTCAACCACTGCGCCACCTGGGAAACCCAACACATAATTATTTGACTCCGACCATCCTAAATGTATGGACTGTTTTATTCTCATCATTTCCCTAGGTCTTTGAATTTATGTCTGAGACACCTTCATTCGTTTTTGCAATCTAGGCTGCCAAGTCTACCTACCACGCCTCATCAGGTGGATGAAAAGGAGCACAAAGCTCCTCTTGAAACTTCAAAATCATTTATTTGATTAACCCAACAATTACAGATTTAGGAGGGCTCCAATTTTGGAGATAGGGCAAGTACTTAATACTTAAAAGGTTACTACAATTTAAAGTTCCTGAAGACTGGAGATCTCTCCTGAATTAGAGGCTTGTCCCAGATAAGGTATGTTTTCTTATGAACAGGCTAAAATGATTTTATGTCTGTCAACTAAGCTAACATGATTTTGTTTGTCGAACATTTATTATTTATCAATAACAAAAACGTTTTTATAACAATTTACATTTTTGAAAGCACTTGTCCATTAATAGGCTTTACTCTTATAATATTTCTGGAGGTAAGTGTTATTATACCCAAATTACAGCTGAGACCTATTCTGCACAGTTAATAAGGGGCAGAATCTTGATTGGAATTCAGTTCTTCTGATGCTGTATTAATATACTTCACACTATACAACAGAGGTTCTCTTCATTAAAAATTTAATTCCCTTGCTAGCCTTACTGCACTTGTATGGAACAAGGGTACATAATGGTTCAGTACATGTAAGAAAAAAAATTTAATAATTGAGTTCAAAAGCCATAAGGGATTAAGTAAATTTCAGTGCATCTATAAATTAAATCCTGTCCATTGAAAGGTACTGTGTTGAATATCATTATCATGAGACTATAACCATAATATACAAGCAGAAAAAATTTACAAAAGACTGTGTGTAAACAGAATGGATAGTCCAGAAAGAGACGCACACATATAGAGTAAACTGCCTTATGACAAAGATGCCAAATATTCAGGAGGAAAAGAATTTATTTTCCATAAATGGTTATGGAGCCACTGGGTATCTCTATGAGAAAAAAAAGAACTTTGTGTCAGTATTTCACATCATACTTAAAAATTAACATGAAATGGACCTTGAACCTAAGTATGAAAGAAAAAACTCACAAAATTTCTAGAAGAAAACAAAGAATATTTTCATACTTTAGGGTAGAAAATTATTTCTTAATTAGTACAAAAATTAATATACATCAAAGAAAAAATGAGAAATTGTATTGCATTAAATTTAAGGATTAATTTCTCAAAAGACACCAGGAAGAGAATGAAGAAAATAATCCAAGAATGAGAGGAGATAGTTATACAGTTGGTCCTGGGTATCCACAGGGGATCTGTATCAGGACCCTCCGCAGATATCAGAGTCGGCAGATGCTCAAGTCCGTTAAACAGCCAAAGAACAGTCAGCGCTCCGTATCTCACGGATATGGAGGGCCAACTCTAATACATCTATCCAACAAAAAAGCTTATACATAGTATATCTCAGAAATTCCTTCACACTAATAAGGAAAAGACAAAGAAACCAATTTTTAAAATTGAACAAAAGATTTAAACAGGCACTATATAAAAGGGAATACCTAAGTGACACATTAGCAAAAATCAATAGAATCGTCAGTGTAATGCAAATTAAAATAACTATGCAATACCACTACATCCTCTTTAGAATAGCTAAACCCAAAAGACTGATAATACCACTTGTTGTCAAGAATGTGGAATAACTGGAACATTCATAGCTTGCTGAAGGAAAACTAAACTGGTGTAACAACTTTAGAAAACTGTTGCCATTACCTACTAAAGCAACATATACCTTTACCCTATGATCCAACGATCACACCCCTAGGCATACACCCAAGAGAAACAAGTGCATGTGTCTATCAAAAGACATATGCAAGAATATCCACAGAAGCCTTATTCATAATGGCCAGAAACTGGAAACAACCCAAATAATATCAATAGAAGAAGAGAGAAGAGAGAAGTAAATCGTGGTATAGAATAGAACAGTAGACAGGATTAAAATTTAACAAGTTAATGATGGATGAAATAATAAGCATAAATCTCATAGACATTTTGTTGAGGAGCCAGATGCCAAAAAAGGTTCATACGGTCTGATTCCATTTATACGAACAGCAGGAACAGGCATCCTATTGATAATGTTGATATGGATGTGGGTGACAGTTATAGGTAACTACAAAGTCAGGTGTCGCTTCAGCTTCAATGTACCTCCTTATGGCCAGTGCCTCTTAATTTTTATTCTGTAAAAGTCTGACTTCGGCTACTAGCTAAGGTGTGCTGTTTTTCCTTCCCAACTGCTTTGATGGTAATTTTGAACAGAATTTTCCCATCTTCCTCCCTTCACTTCTTTTTTCACATCTACAGACAGGTAAGAGTCTAAAAGATTACACTGAATACTTTTGGTGTTGGTGTGACCATTGCCAGGCGGCTTCTTCATGAAAGCTCTTTCTGCAAAAGTCACCAATAGTATCTTTAAACCTCCAGCACTCACAGCAAAGCACTTTTCAAACTTCTAAGACATTTCTTTTGAAATAATGATAACAGGATACATCTGGGCACACTGTTCCTGTATTAACATCTTAAAAGTGAGAGTTCTAGACAATGTCTTTTTCTTTTTCTTTTTAACATAATCCTTATTATGTTTGTAACTTTGCTTTGCAATAACTAAAAATAAGGGAAGAACATGTATTTTTGTTTGTGCTGAATAAACATTAGAGCTGGTTGGAGTCTACTTTTCTTCTTCTCTTGGCCACACTAATGCAATTAGTGTGGCCACTTGAGGTATGTCTCAAAAAAACACAGAGACACATGCATTTTTCTCTCCCGCTCTGTCTCTCTCTCACTCACTCACACACACACACACACACACACACACACACACACACACACACACACACTTGAAGGAAGTCAGAATAATCCATTTTGCCATGAAACATCTAGGTTTGGACAACTGGCACCCAGCGGAAAGGCATCCCAAATGTGGCTTTAAAGCAACTATGAGACTGTTTTAGGCATAATATACACAGAACCAATCTGTTTGCTCTGAAATTTAAGGTTTAGAACTCACACAAAGCTTGAGGCACAGACATCAGTCCTAGTTTCTGAGTACCTCCAGTTTGTGGGAGAATCTAACCAGGATTTGTGATTGAAATAAAATGACATTTCCCTTAATAAAGGAAAGGGTATGTGACATAATTGGGATTCTGTAAAACATCCTGAGAAATCATGGATGGAAAGCACTATTGGGGAATAAATCACTAATTGCATTAGTGTTCTGCTCTGCTCAACTTAGCATATAACTTTAAACTATACCTGGCATCTAGGTCCATGACCGTAATTGACTTTCCTTGCATTTAAAAAATATTCACATGAATTATTTTTAACAATGCTTTTTTCAGATGTTCAAAGATAATCTTCATAATTCCCTTAGTTTATGAATAAAGACACAGAAATATTAATAAACTATGCTCAGCCCACTCCTTTGTTCTTGAGATGCAGGATCTCCTCTCAGAAGATGTAGAGAGACCTGAGCAGCCCGACAGAAGGTTGACAAGTACACAAGGTTAGGAGACGCATCTCTACTCTTTATCACACTGTGGTCTGACTGTCTCGCCATTTTTCCCCAGCCATCCCCACCCAACTTCCGGGGACAAAATGCACATCTGGTCAGTATGGAAGGAGCATGAGCTGTGGGTTTTGGGTATAGTTTCATTTTACCCTTTATCACCAATGTCCGGCTTTCCACAGCACTAGCTGTAGTAATATTCTTCAGCAAACAATCAGAATTTTCTTCCTGGAGAAGGCTCATCACAGATATACCAGAGGGTCTTTGAACAATCTTGTAAATGAAAGGAGTAGTTCTTTTATACAGGCTTCCAATAAGACTGACTATTTGGGCATAGATACAAATGAAAAAACCTAAGCAAAAATCAGCTGTCCTCCCATTAACAGCTCCTTCACAAGTTTTGAGTAAGAATTCAAAATGATGATGTCTTCTATGGCATTCATCCTCCTGGAGATGAGCCATAATCGTGTGCATTCCAAGTACTTTGGTATTCCCCGTTGAACTTGACTTTGAAGCACATTTTCCAACACATGTGAAATGTCCCCTGATTTAACCTCCTTAAGAAAAGTTGACCACCCACCTACTATCAGGGGTGGGCTCACAGTTTCTCGAGTCCCTGCCATTTTAAGTTAGATTGAGGAATTCAGTTGCACTGAAAAGCATGAAGGAAAGAACTAAGATGGTCATTTTGCTCTCCCCTGACAGATATTGGCAGAGAGAAAATATAAACATAACAATGTCCTAAGGGCCCAGGTGATCTTTTCCCTCCACTGATACACACCTCAAAAAATAACAAAAATTGCTAGTAAGCCGGCCAAGACAGCCAAGAAGTTCCCTGAACTCCTGACGGGGAAAAATTGGTACTGACCTTGTCAAATTGAATAACCACTTCAAACAGGTTAACTCTAGTTTTTTTTCTAATAACGATAGCTTTCAGAATAGGCACATCTAGGATGTGTAAAGGATAAAGATGAGATGTCTGTTCTTACACTAATGATTAAAAATAAACCATAGAGAGTCTGGTTCACTACAGACGTCATTAGTTTCCATTAGGATATTTATCTTTTGCAAGTGGTACTTCTAAAAACAAAAATTTCAAAAGATTTTATACATTGCCTACTACCCAACCTCTGTTTCTTTGGGAGGGAGTGGAAGACAAGAATCAAATCCACAGTGAACAGACAATTGTGTTTTCTAATCCTCTTGGTTCAAGACCGGTATGAATAAAATGTGAAGCTCCCCTGCCTTTGCATTCACCTCAGAAAAGATTTTAGCAAACACAAGACACCAAATAGCACTGGCATTAAAAAAATTGTTTAAAGCATTTCTATTTTCTTGCAGAGCAAACAGTCAGCCATCAGAGTTTGGTCATCAATTCATTGACAACTACTATGATGTGATTGGAATTTTGGAGCACCATAAGAAAATCCTCCCCATTTCCTTTATCAGTGCTGCATTTTTTAATGGCATTTCTAAAAAACAGGCAAATAGGAGGATGAAGATAGCCCAGCAACGCCTTTTTACATTTACAGTTTTAGAGTAATTACGAGCGCTATTGCTGACGGCAGCAATATTTTCAGAACCCGTATCCCCACAAAGTTCCTCAAAGACTGGATGCGTAATTCGCATCCAAAGTTACTAAGTATCTGTTTGACTGCATTTAGTCTTCCCTTCAAAGAAACACGGAAAACAATTTGCTCTAAGGCACTGTACAGTCAAGAACAAACAGGTGAGATGCTTTCAAATCTTAAGGCTGTACACCAACAATTCAATACAAAGTGACGATGGTTACTTTCATCATCAGCTCCTTTTACTGTGTGTACCAAGTACATCGAAGCAGAGTCATACCTTAAAAATAAAGAGTGAGAAAGCAACAAACAGACAAACAGAAGGGGGAAGGAAAGGAGGGAAGGGAGGGAGAGAAAAGGGTAGACAAGAGATGGACTAGAACGGGAAAGGCAAGGAAGCAAAAAGTGTGTTTGAGCATCTCTTCCATAGATACTCAGACCATAGATGGAGACTTGATGACGTGAAGACTGATTGGCAGGGAGTGGATTATCTGTGTTTGAAAGAGGGGGATTTGATTCATACTCAGAGAAGTGGGTTTCTCACACAGAAGAGCATCCAGTATGCCCCAGCCCTACCTTTCCCAACACTCCAGAAGGTCTAATCTCTTCCTGGAGAGACAGCTGCTCCCAAGACGAAAAGACAGTAACGAATAAGGGGGCTGACCCAAGAGGCACAGTGACCTCCCCATTGGGGAGGTCAATGGGACACTCTCACAGCTCACAGCATGTTTCCTGCGCCAAGAGGAGTCCAAGGGGCCTGTGCCGACATGTGTCACTGCTTTCACACACGTGGCCCATGTCTTGCACTCGATGGCCATGACACCGTCTTGCCTGTACTTCCTGCTAGTTAACGAGAGAGCTTCCTCGATACGTTTAGCCCAAGGGAAGGTGATGGTATGAAGCTTCTGTTATTGGATTGCATACCAAATTTTATATATATATATTGGACTGCATACCAAATATATAATTTTATCCATTTTATATAATTATATACATACAATATATACACACACATGCAAATATGCATGTATATATCTATTATATTTATACATCAGTTATATACATACAAATGTGTTTACATATATATAAATATAGATATATATATAGAGAGAGAGACTATAATATATGACTGCATTATATATACTAGTAGAATTTAATTATATATATGAAATTAAATATATATATGTATTCCTGAGACTATACACCAGGTATTAAGCTTCTACATATCTGATGTGTGTCATGACAGTAATATACGGAGCCAAATACGTATGCATTCTGGGCTTCCCTGGTGGCGCAGTGGTTGAGAGTCCGCCTGCTGATGCAGGGGACACGGGTTCGTGCCCTGGTCCGGGAAGATCCCACATGCCGCGGAGCGGCTGGGCCCGTGAGCCATGGCCGCTGAGCCTGCGCGTCCAGAGCCCGTGCTCCGCAACGGGAGAGGCCACAACAGTGAGAGGCCCGCGTACTGCCAAAAAAAAAAAAAAAAAAGTATGCATTCATTCATTCCACAAAAACTTACTAAAGACTTTGTTATGAACAAAGAATCGGACCACATGCTGCTGGGGAAAGAGAGCCAAGGAGAATCTGGTTTCCATAGTCCAAATGAGTTCCAAGCTGCATAAAGGAAAAGACACATAGACAACTCATTGCATACCGAACAGTATGAAGCAAGTGCCCTAACAGAGAGAAAACCAGATGCTGAGAAGACCTGAAGGAAGGAGGGCTTATTATAATATGGTCTGAGGGTAGAAGGAGACGAGGAACTGTTGCTTGAAGGAGATGCCTTTTAGCTAATTTTAATAGCTGGAGAAGGTGTAAGAATTCTGCAAGCCATTAGAGGAATGTAAGCCAGGCCTGCCAGAAGGGAGGAATAACATGCTGAGGAATCACAGGGAGGTTCACCCACCTGAGAGGAGGGTGCAGCAAGGAAGCCATGCCAGGGACAGCAAGAGGGACAAGGTGGCCTATGATGTGGACACTGTGCAGAGTCTAGGTCAGAAGACGAGCAATTACTATACTAATTCAGTCTGAGATGATAATGGGGAAGACAGGGCATTTTAACTAAGTATTGAAAGATAAATATGACTTCTACAGTCAGAAGTGGGATGAAGGGGCTTCCCTGGTGGCGCAGTGCTTAAGAATCCACCTGCCAATGCAGTGCACATGGGTTAGATCCCTGGTCTGGGAAGATCCCACATGCTGCAGAGCAACTAAGCCCGTGCGCCACAACTACTGAGTCCACGTGCCACAACTACTGAAGCCCGCGTGCCTAGAGCCCGTGCTCTGCAACAAGAGAAACCACCACAATGAGAAGCCCACACACTGCAACGAAGAGTAGCCCCCGCTCGCTGCAACTAGAGAAAGCCCGCGCAGCAACAAAGATCCAACGCAGCCAAAAACAAACAAACAAACAAATAAAAGAAGTGGGATGGAAAAGAACATTCCAGAAAAACAAGATGGCATTAGGAAGGAACTGGGGATAAGAACATATAATGTGGACTTAGGGAATGGTGAATGTACACTTAGGATAAAACACTTTTGTTCATTCCTGACACATGCTAGGAGTTCAATAAATACGTGTTGAATGAATAAATAAATGATTGATCACAGGGAACTAAGGGAGAAAGAGGTTTCAAAATATGGGCTGGAGTTGAACCTTGAATTCCATACTAAAATGTTGGGACTTAATCCAGTCGCCAATGGGAGGCGCTCAAGGAATTTCAAAGGAAAGAGTGACAGGGTCAGTACTGTGAGTCCAGAACCGAGATAAAGGATGGACTAGAGGGCGAGTAGCGGAAAGAACAGCCTGTCCCTGTATCGCAGACTCAAGATAACAGGGATTTAGGTAATGGTAGGAATTGAACGGATAGAGAGAGAATGAATTTAAGACACATCGGAAAGATGGAGCTATCTACCGCTATTACATAGCTTTCTCAGATGTACCCACTCACAACAGCACGGCTTTGCAGGCCAATATATACACACCACAAGCCCTTCAGGCTTATTTTGGCCATGGTTTGGGCCTTTACATTTTGCTTCCCCTCCAGCATCATTCTTGTATTTCGGTTTTCTGCCCCATTAGTTCAATTGCCTGTTTCCACACAAGCATCCACATCGCTCTTGGACTTATAGGAAGTTCTACTTCCCTGATTTGCGATTCAGCGTTCATTCTTGTACCTTTTTTGTTCCTGGTTGTTTCAGGTATCCCTCACCCCAGCCTCAGCCTTTGGAGCAAACCCCTAACGGTGACCCACTTGTTCAGAACGTTAAAATAAAAGGTTCCTTAAAATAAAATGTCATCAGGATATCTAAATACTCCAACACATATACCATTGGACTTTCCAAATGGTCAATGTGGTTTCCAAGATGTGCTCAAAAACATTTTTTTTAAGGTCATTTGACATTTGGTACAAGGCATTGCACCAACAGCCAATAGGCCTATTACACTGGTTAATACTAAGAAAAGGCACTAGAAAAAAGGTGGTACCGAGATACTTTATTTTGTGTGTGTGTGCAATCAACTTCATTAAAGAAGAACAGAATCAAAAGATGATGGCTAATTCTTAATTATTTAGAAACAAATCATGCTATAGATAACTAGACATATGTTATAACAATCAGACATATGATACGACTTTTTAAAAGCTTTATTTAGCTTTGAGGTACAGCATATGTATGCTAATCCCATTTCTAAAAATTTTCAGGACAATCTCACTATCCTCATAAATGTGTTTGTAATTGTCAAGCCATGTATTCTAATTTTTTTCATTTGAAAAACATGAACACTGTTAGCAGATTTGCTTTGGGCGAAACTAAATTTAGATCCCACCCCCAGTGTCTGCCGGAGGGTGGAGAGCAGCTTACCCAAATCTAAGAATTCCACTATCTACGGGAAAACGCACCAGAAGCCTAACCCACATGCTCTTTGGGTCTACACTCTTAGGAACGTTCAGCTAGTCCCTGCTTGCTATAATGCTAAATGTTTTCTCAAATTGCTGTTGAATGTTTGCCCTAGTTCTTAGCAGCTGCTCTGATTCAAAAGGGTTCTATGTTCTCAGGACATTGAAATTACGACTTGAAAAGAAAAAAAAAAAAAAGCCCGTTATTGCATTTTTCCTGGTTTGAAAAATCAAGTTGAAGACAGTGACCCTCTTCCAAAGAGCAAGAGCATTGCCTCACGGTTTGGGGTCCTTGAGCAACGTCCCTCAAGGCCTATACATGAAATGAGGACGATACGGAGACCCGAGCGTTCACATAATTGATCCACTTTCATCCGCGTAAAGGGATGAGAAAGTCTCAAATTATTAACAGTCCAGTGCTTTTACAGCTCCCACCTACCACACACTTACTGCCTTCAGATTTCTCCTAATTGAATTACTGAGAGCAGACCAAATGACCTTAGTTGTCCAAGCAGTATTTATCACATTTTAAATGAATTTCATTATTAAAAGAAAACAGTCTCTTAATTCATTTTCCATCTTAGAGTAATTATATCCGTGGTGTCCTAAGTTTTCTGTGACTTTCCTTTTCAAGAAACAACTATTAACTTTCCACAGAGTCAGTGACCTTGTTTGGATGACTCTGTCCCCTCAGGTGACCTTGAGGCAAAAATTACAGAAGCATCAATTGGCAAGTTCGTGAGCATTCAGCAAATCATGAAAAGGGTAAGAGCTCTTCATTTCCCAGCACTGGTATTCATCATGGAAAGACACATAAAAAGAAAGGGCAAATTCCAATGACACGTATCCAGTAAATTGGAGACTCTTGTCACAGTAAATGCCAATTCAGCAGTTTATAATCACAATGCATAACATGCTACATTACTTATTTTTTAACCCTCTAAATTGGGCGTTTTATTACTGTTCCTCTGTGTCACCCTTTGTATCATTGAAAATCCTAAGTTTCTTCTGCTATGAGATCATCTTTCTGAGTCTGTTGAATTTCATCTTGGTTATCAGTAACAAGTCCTCTTCGCAATGGCATTCAGTCAAGAATCACAGATTTTGAAGAAATCTGAAAGGTCACTTGGTTCCACGTAGACCACTGTACAAAATGAACTAGAAGGGAAGTAAACTGTAAAATTGTTTCTGAACTATTTGCAAATACAACAAACCACAGAACTTCTCTTAACAATTTGCCTGGCATTTCATCCCTTTTAAGCAGGTAAATGGAGTCCAAATTCTCTTGCCTGCATTGGAGTTAATTTCAAAACCAGCAATCAAGGTGAATCATCATTCCCAAATATATTTATTTATGAGCTAAAGGAGAGTAGTTCAATACAGATTGCACTGGTGTCAACAGTGTCCACAGTAAGTGATGTTCTCTATTAGATGTGCTTGAATTTTTTCACATGGTAAGAATACTATAACCAAAGTGCAGTTAATAAGGTCAAACACATTTCTGGAGATTTCCACACATGTTCAGGTATTCTCACCTCAATATTACATTTCACCTAAGTGGAATATGTGAGGTGGAGCAGTAACATGGAACAAACACTGGACAAGAGGTATCACGGGTATGGAGTTAAGGTCCAGCTCTCTGACTCATGAATTCCATTAGACAGTCACCCAAACTCCCTGGGCCTTAGTTTCCTCATTCATGAAACTATTTCTGAAGTCATATGATTCTACAGGTCGATGTCAAATACCAGATTAACAGCAGGCTTTTGATGTTTTCTCCTAAACCAAAACAAAGCAACGCAAAAACAAAACAAAAAACAGAAAAGGCAACAAGAACACACCTGGCATTAGTTTATACCTAGGTGGTGTTGAATTTCCATCTTTGCAGTATTACTTCCCCAAGCACAGTGAAGAGTATTTAGTATTTAGCAGCGGAGTTATTAACCTATGTTCAGATGTGTCACGATGACGCTTGAATCCTCTTAAACAATATATTTCTTTAAAAAAAAAGTCTCAGGTTTCTGAATCTCTTCACAGTTTATCTCCAGTGACTGAAGCACATATATTAGAATTGAACAGTTAGTATTTCTGGTAGAGGACTGATCCAGGTTATAAGGCAGAATCTATCCTCTACCTAAAACAGAATCTTCTTTGAGATCATCCTTCAAATGATTGCCATTTATGGAAGTATGTCATCTCTGCAGAAAGAGCCATAGAGGAAAACCAATTCCAGAGATTTCTTTTCTGAAGCATGTTTTGTCTATCTGCTATATCAACAAGCAAACAAGGTGTCTGAAAATTTTGTTTTCTTGAGTAAGATGCTCCTATGACATTACTGATCCTAAGGTACAGCCATGCTATTGATTTTAGTATCCTATTTAGAGTATGCTATACACCTGTTACAAAGCCAGTCCTCACAACATCCCACCAAGAATGTCAATCAGCTTTCCATGCTGCTTCTGCCCTTTGCACACCACCCCCCTGAGGCAGTGCCCTAAATCATCCCACATAAGCCCTGGCAGATCTCCAGGCCCACGGGCAATGGTGGACTCCAAACTAGACCACTAAAATGATTAACGTCTCCTGCCCATATAATGCTATTTCAGGCATCTCAAGGCCTTCCCTGCCTTAAAATCAAAATTCCACTTTTCTCACTGATGCTTCAAATTCCTTTAAAAGAGATGCTTTGACTCAGTACATCAAAGGAAGAGGAAACATATGACCTGAAATCCATATAATTGATTAATCTGACAAAATTGATTAATATAAAATCCTTTTCTGAGGACAGACATTGATGAGGAGCCTTACTGTAAGGCAGGTGGAATGGGAAAAGTGCAGCAAAAAGAGACGGAAGACACCAAATATTTTGCTTACTTTTTGCTTCATAATCATTTGTAACATAATAATAATGATATTCATCCCATGAGGTTGTTGAGCTAATAACTGATAACAATAAACACCATGTATCGAGTCTTTCAATAGTGAGAGGTAGCATCAGTGAAAATGCTGGTAAGGACATCGAAAAAGCCTCTCCTCTTTATGAAATCAATGAGAACACTGCCAAAAATTGTCAAAGTTGACATTTTTATAACTCCGAAAACTAGCCAAACTCTTGCAGCAATTCATAGAGCATTTTTTTTAAAAAAGGATAAATTTCATTAAGAAGAGCAAGCTTCACGGTGTTTTAACTTGCCCTATTCCCACCCCCCACCCCCCAGATTTGCAGTACCCTTGAAAGCCAAGAGCCACAATCACAGC
Organism: Pseudorca crassidens; assembly: GCF_039906515.1. Taxonomy (NCBI): domain Eukaryota; kingdom Metazoa; phylum Chordata; class Mammalia; order Artiodactyla; family Delphinidae; genus Pseudorca; species Pseudorca crassidens. The sequence goes on from NC_090313.1 coordinate 14,227,640, forward strand.
TAAAGCCAGCAGTCTGGCAGCCGTTGGAAGGGGCAGAATGGGGTTGGAGCATCTTCACAGCCCCATTCCTAGAGAATCGGCCATTGTTTGACCCGGAAAGATCCCACTTGCAAGACTGTCTTTAAATGAGCTGACTTGAAGCTCACCCTATGCAAAAAAGTCTTTTCCCAGGGGTGTTGGAAATAAATCGGGGGCAATTGTTTAGCACTGCAACTCCCTGAAGCAGTGGGTAACAGTTAATACAATAGGCTAAACAAAAGCTTAAAAGGAAAAGATGGGGAATGAGATGGCCATAGGAGGCTTTGAAAATCCCTAGTATATTCCCGGTAATCTAGAAGCCCGTGCATGTGTGTCCGGCTGTGCATCCGGCCAGGACTGTGTGCGTGCTCAGGTGGGCCTAAAACACATTAACCTCTTGCTAAACCTGAGGTTCTATGCAAGCAGAAAACGAAGGCTAAGAAGCAACAGCCCAGCTGAGTGCTGAAGGTATTCTCCAGTTACACACACAGAGCCCTTGGCAAAGACTGGGGGACTTATTAATTACAGGCTTTTAAGGAAGTCTTTGTGGAATAATTAGCTGACCGTTAAGATAATTGAGCAGACTTCAGTGGCCACACACAAAAAAGAATACAGAATTCACAGAATTTGTTCAGAAAAGTCACTAAACAAACATCAAATAGCAACAGCAACAAACCCTGTGGAGGATGGAGAATCTGATTTCCAGAGTTGCCGTATTATATTAACTAAAATGTTTAGTTTTCAACAAAAAGTAGGAGACATACAAAGAAACAAGGAAAGATGGACCGTACACACAATCAATAGAAAAACTGTTCCTGAGGCAGGCCAAACACGGGCACTTACAATAATGAATTTAAATGAGCTATTCTAAATATGGTCAAGGACGGCCCGGAGCCAACATCGGCACCCGGGCGGTCCCAGCGTCCCGCCCCCGCCCCCGGCCGCGACACAGTTTCCACAAACAGACACACACGGAGCCCGCGCGGGGGCGAGGCGCCACGGCTTCCCCGCCGGGTCCCCCGGAGGCCGGTGTCCCTCAAGCCGAGCGCACGAATGGGAGCCCGCTGCGCTTTCCCTCCCGAAAGCGGGCTGCAGGGACCCAAGCGTGGACCCTGAGACACGAACACGCGCACCACGCCGCCACGGGGGACAAGAGGCCGGGCGCCGTGCATTTCTGGAATCACCGGGACGCCTGTGTAAATTTCCGTTTGACCTGACATTTTCCAAAGGTCACTCAAGATCAGGGGACAAAATGCCTAGTCTCCAAGGGTCCAGCCAGCCTACCCACTGAAATTAGGGGACAGGATGCCTCCGTTCCAAGGGTCCTGCCAGCCCACCCACTGAAAAAAAAGAATTAAAACCAGCTAACTAAATAAGGTCAAGGAACTAAAGAAGTTATAAAAAGGAACCAAATAGAAATTTGGAGATTAAAAGTACAATAAGTGGGTCTTCCCTGGTGGCGCAGTGGTTGAGAGTCCGCCTGCCGATGCGGGGGACGCGGGTTCGTGCCCGGTTCCGGGAAGATCCCACATGCCGCGGAGCAACTAGGCCCGTGAGCCACGGCCGCTGAGCCTGCGCGTCCGGAGCCTGTGCTCCGCAACGGGAGAGGCCACAACAGTGAGAGACCCGCGTACCGCAAAAAAAAAAAAAAAAAAAAAGTACAATAAGTGAAATGAAAAATTCACTACAAGAGTTCAACAGCAGATTTGAGCAGGCAGAATTAAAAATGAGTGAACTTGAAGATAGACCAATTGAGATTACCTAGTCTAGGGAACAGAAAGGAAAAAGACTAAAGGAAAATAAACGTAGCCTAAGAGCATCAAGCAGACTAATATGTTTATAATGGGAGTCCCAGAGGGAGAGAAGAGGACAGGAGAAAAGGGCAGAAGGAGAATTTGAAGAATTCACGGCTGAAACTTCCCAAATTTAAGGAAAACTATCAACCTACATATCTACTAAGCCAAATAAAGGCCAAGTAAGATAAACTCAAAAAGATCCACAGCTGGACACTTCATAATCAAACAGCTGAAGCCCAAGGCCAAGAGAGGCTCTTGAAAATAGCAAGAGAGAAGTGGCTTATCACATACAAGAAATCCTCCAGAAGACTAACCAATAAGCTGATTTCTCATCAGAAGCCACGGAGGCCAGAATGCAGTGATATGACATAATCAAAATGTTGGAAGAAAAAGAATGTCAACTACGAATTCTAAATCCAGCAAAACTATCCTTCAAAACTAAAATAGAGGGGCTTCCCTGGTGGCACAGCGGTTAAGAATCCGCCTGCCAATGCAAGGGACACGGGTTCGAGCCCTGGTCCGGGAAGATCCCACATGCCGCGGAGCAACTAAGCCCATGCGCCACAACTACTGAGCCTGAGCTCTGGAGCCTTCAAGCCACAGCTACTGAAGCCCGCGTGCCTAGAGCCCATGCTCTGCAACACAAGAAGCCACCGCAATAAGCCCACACACAGCAACGAAGACCCAACGTAGCCATAAATAAATAAATAAATTATATATATAAAAAAAACTAAAGTAGAAATTAAGATATTCACAGATGAAAACTGTGAAGAATTTTTTGCTTGCTGAGAGCATTTATTTGCTTACTTTTCTGCCCTACAAGAAATACTACAGGAAGCCCTTCAGGCTGAAATAAAAAGATGCTAGATAGTAACTCGAATCCACATAAAGACATAAAAAAGCACTAGTAAAGGTACCTATATAGGTAAATACAAAAGATGGTATAAACTTTTGGGTTTTTGGCTTGTAACTCATTTTTCCTCCTATTTTATTTAAAAGACAACTGTGTAAAGTAACACTTGTAAATATGTGTTGATGGGCACACAATGGATAAGGATATCATTTCTATAAAAGTAATAGCACAAGTCAGGGTGAAGAAATGGACTATAGGAAAAAAGATTTGTATACTATGGATATTATATTGGTATAAATCCAAAGTAGATTATTATATATTAAAGTGTTAATTATAATCCCCAGGGCAATCACTAAGACAATCACTCAAATAAAATATAATAAGAGAAATAACAAAGGAATTAAAATAATACACTAGAAAATATCTGTGTAATACAAAAGAAGGTTGTAATGAGAAAAACATTAAAGAGATTACACATATAGAAAACAAATAGCAAAATGACAGATGTAAATCATACCTTATCAGTAATTTTATTTAACATAAGTGAATTGAACATTCCAATTAAGAGAAAGAGATTGGCAGAATAGATAAGAAAAAAAAGATCCCATTATATGCTGTCTGCAAAAGACACACTTTTAAAGACACAAATAGATTGGAAGTATAAAAGATATATCATGCAAACAGTAAAAGAGAACTTCAGTGGTTATACTAACATTAGACAAAATAGACCTTAAAACAAAAATTGTTACTAGAAACAAATAAGAACATTTTATAATGATAAAAGGGTAAATCCATCAAAAAGATATGGTCATTATAAACATATATGTTAGGCATAAACATATACCTAACAACAGAGTCCCAAAATACATGTACCAAAAACTGGCAGAATTGAAGAGAGAAATAGACAATTTAATAATAGGTGGAAATTTCAATAACTCATTTTCAATAATGGATAAAACAACTGGTAGACGATCTCAAGAAAATGCAAATCTTGAACAATACTATAAACCTATAGACCTAACAGACATTTTTTAAACACTCTACTCAACACCAGAAGAATACAAATTCTTCTCAAGCGCACATGGAACATTCTCCAGGATATGCCATATGTTAGGTCAAAAAATAAGCCTCAATAATTTTACATGTATATTACTAAAATGTAATGAATTAAAAATCAATGGCCAGGGAATCTTTTAAGTGATTTACAAGCATTATTTTATTTAATTCTCAAAAGTATCCTATGACGTATGATATGATTAGGTATGAGAAGTATGGTTAGGTATGGTGAATATCCACTTACTGCAGATGAAGAAACTATAGTAAAGAGGGTTATATACCTTGCCTAAGATTGCACAGTTAATAGGAAACAAAGGTAGGAGCTACAATTAATGTTCTTCTCATGTTTGAGGTCTCAGGGTAAACGTTTCCACCCAATCTGTACAAGGTCCCTTCTATAATTCACTCTGACAGCATCCTATTCTCTTTCTCCATAAAACTTTTCACAATGTGAAATTATAATTCTGGGTCTGAAGACAGACAAGTGGATAATATAAGTAGTGTGAGCAACCTGTTCTTGTTTGCCTGAGACTTTCCTGGGGTTGACACTGATAGTCCCAAGCACTGGAATTCTCTTAGTCCTGAGAAAATCCGGGTGGTTGGTCACACTAAGAAATAAATAAGCTACAAGTGTTAGCTCACTGATGCCACACAACTAGGTGTTCCCTTCGTAAGTCATAAGAGCTATCACCCAGGAGATAAGTGTGCTGCAGCCAACCTTCTTTCCCCCAACAGCCCTAAGTGTCTTATAAGCCACAGGAGGGTCTCTGTTTACCCACTACAAGGCACCCTTCTCAGTCACCACGGAAACACCATACAGAAACTAAACAAAGATGAGATTTTTAACCCAGCCTTTGAAAAAAAAAAAAAGAGGCTCTCCAAGAAAGCACTACCATTTTGGAAGGAAGGGAGATTGCATTATTGTTTCTTTACTTGTTTATTCTGCTTCTTTCCGGAAGCTATTTACTCCATAAGAGCAGGGGACTCACATTTTCACTCACCATCAAACATCCAGCGTCTAGCAAATGCCTGACATCTGGTGCATATTCAATAAATATTCGAGCCAGTGATCATGTAACTTCTAAGTCTTACTCTTAATCACCATCTATTACCTGCCTTGATTTAATACTTTAATTTTCCTGCCTTAATAGAAATACAAACTAACAGTATGAACTATTCACAACATCGCAGGCATGATGTTATCCTAGTAGACTGACAGAATAAGCTTTTGAGGTAATTATCCCCATTTTCCAGATGAAGGAACTGAGGATAAGAGAGATGAAAGAACTTGTCCAAGACCTCAAAGTTTATCTGTATTTGTTCCACAAATGGGTGCTATAACTTCTCAATTCTATCATCCTTCTGGCAAGAAATATTTCTGTACCCACACAATGGAAAACAGAATATCAGGTGTTTGATATATGCTGCTTTTTTTTTTTTTTTTTTTTTTTTTTTTGCAGTACGCGGGCCTGTCACTGTTGTGGCCTCTCCCGTTGCGGAGCACAGGCTCCGGACGCGCAGGCTCAGCGGCCATGGCTCACGGGCCCAGCCGCTCCGCGGCATGTGGGATCTTCCCGGACCGGGGCACGAACCCGTGTCCCCTGCATTGGCAGGCGGACTCTCAGCCACTGCGCCACCAGGGAAGCCCTATGCTTCTTATAGAGACCACTTCTCCATGCCTCCAATATTGTTTATCATACCAATCTGGTAAGCTAAATATTTTTCATATCTGACATAAAAAGAGTCCCAGCCGGGCCCCTCTTCTATTAATAAAGTGCAAATTGACACAAAGTTATGTAAGGCTACAGTAGTTGTAATAATAACCTCTGAATTCATTAAGCACTGGCAAATTTTGAGTCCACCATCATATCTTGCCAAAATTTTTTTCTTCTTCTAGTTTTTAGGAGGCAACCAAAAAATGCAATTTCATTCATTATTTTATTTCTTATTTTATTTTATTGTCCATAACCAATATGGCTCTAAAACCTCTCCTTTTTTCTTCTTTTTTAAAGAGAATCCTCCAGTGTACATGCATGCTATTTAAACTAAGCTCCCTAAAGCTGAATACAATTTATCTTCAAACAGCAGAGAAGGAGGGCAGAAATCTTCAAATATATATAAATTCATAGCCAGCTTCTATCGAACTCCTGCCCTTGTCAACTTGTTTAGAACACAATTTTCCAAATGCCACTGCTTTCTGGGATTCAGGAGAGGATAAGAGAGCTCTTTCACTTCACTAGATTTGTGTCAACTCCATCCTGAGTTTCTAGCAATAGGGCCTCTCAGAAAAATATGCTGAGCTTCCCTTCAGGTCTGGGATGCTGTGATTCTGGCATCGCAAAGCACCGAAAGTAAATAAAATGGCTCACGTTGTGTTCCAGGCACAAGGGGGCCCAAGAGATAGGATGAGAAATCCAGCTGATGTGCCCAAGACCCTACCTCCAATTGCATGCTGCTGTTTTCTCAATATTCAGAGCTGCAGCCATGGCCAAATTGCACACTTGGAGCCAAATTCTCCCCTCAGTTCTGCGTACGCAACTTCATCCAAAGTCGCTAGGTGTAGAGCGCATATCTGAAAGTGACATTTGGCGATAGCGCCATGGAGTTCTCTTATCTGCCACGTACTAACTATGCAATAAGCGCGTTTCTACCAATTTCTGCACAAACGTGAGCCTGTTTGCTACTCTCAGATGGCAGTGCTTGCTGTACCATTTCCTCACTTTTTAAAGATTTTTGTGTTTTGCCAGTCAGGAACACATTTTGCAAGTCCCTGGCAAACACAAGTGTACTTTCTTCTTGGCTTCAACACTTATGGAAGCCAGATGAAAGGAACAGCTCGCAGGGAAAGCTTTGGATTTTATCAGTCCATCGATGAAGTAGTCCTCTGCCTCTCAGTCAGGTTTTTAAGGGATTGTGTTTCCTTAACTGAAGAAGTAAAAGTGCAGAAGAGGATAAGTGAAGAAAAGAGTTAAAGGTTTGCCTCATTTGAGGAGTATTTTTAGATCCTTCCCTCTACGCTCCCCCGCCCAGGCTAAGTTGGCGGGTTCCACATCCCATGTGCATCTCATATTTTATCGTGTGTGTGTGTGTGGATTTGCTAGGTATTGTCTGATGCTCTCTGAGTCAGAGCCAATATCATGTTTATCTCCATATTTCTAGCCTAGAGCAAGGAGTCTGGCAGTCAGGTCAAGACACATTTATTGTCCACCTACTCTGTGCTAGGCACCGAGCCTCCTCCAGAGATAGAATGTCCTCCCCTTGAGGAACTTAGAGTCTAGTTGGGACATGCATGCATCAGCATAACATTTATGCACAAGGTAACCAGAGGTTACATCGAGTATGACCAAGATGCCAAAGGGAACACAGCAGATGGGTTCGTAATCCTGGTGGTATAGTCAAGAGGACCGCTGGGAGAAGACTTTGCCAGAGCTGGGCCCTGAAAAGAAACAGGAATTAAGTCAAGAGCTAGCAGGGAGGGGAGGGAGTTCCAGGCACGGGCAGCAGCATGAACAGAGGCAAGAGGGCATAGAACGCTATGCAGTTTGCCCTGCAAACTTCAAGGCCCAGGCTGGGAATAGCAGGCCATTAAGACCAGAGAGGTGGGCAGTATCCAGGTAACCAAGGATTGTTTTTAACCTTATCATTTTTGAGAAAGTAGACATTGAAAGAGTTCAACCCTAAGGGAAACAGGCTCATATCTATGCTTTAAACTGTTCAAACTGGGAAATTAATAAAGGGGCTGGCTTTTCTTTGTGAAAGATTGAAAACAAAGAGCCCAGCTGGGAGGCAATTTTAATCATCTTGGTGAAAGACCATGGGAGCCTGTATTAGGGCTGAGAGTAAGGCTACGCAAGAACTATTGAAAAGGCAGAATGGGAAGGACATTGTGCTGGGTTAGAGGCAGGAAGTGAGTGGCTTGAGATACTCATTAGACCTTGAGATATATGAGCTTGAAGCTCAGGGAAGTGTCAGGGATTAAGATTAAACTATGTGACTCCTAATTTTATAGGAGCTGAAATTACCCTTGAAAGTAGATGAGATTTCCCATGAAGAACTCTTGTTAAAAGAGAGACCCAGTAGCTGGGAATCTTTGGGGAAAAACTATCATTTAAGGGGTGAGCTGGGAAGTGGGTGCCCCTGAAAGTGATAAGGGGACATTTCAGAGACCTGCATGTGAGGCAAAGAGAGTGTGAGGCCCTGAAGGCTCAGGGACTTGCAAAATGTATAGAGATTTTCATAGAAAAGGCAGAAAACAGTGTCAATGCCCCATTGTGGTGAAGTCAATATAGAGTCATGTCCAATAGCTTTGGCAATAAGGAAGTCTTTGAAGACCTTTTCTGTGTCAGAGACACACATGCATATTGTTTAATAAATACATGAATGAATAAATGAATGAATGGATAAGACCAAGTTTTCAGACTCTCTTCCCTTAGGATATAAAAAATGAGGCTTAATTTGTTGGCTGAAGGTTGATTTTCAAAGAAGTCCAAATCTCTAGCCTTAAAAACTCTTAATTAGTATTTGGTGACACAAAAGAAGTCATTCTGTTTCAAGCCTTTTCTTACTGACTTTTCTTCTCCATACCCTTTGCCATGCATTTTAATAATGATAGATGGTAAAAGTATGAGATTAGATCACTCCCTAACACCATACACAAAAATAAGCTCAAAATGGATTAAAGACCTAAATGTAAGGCCAGAAACTATCAAACTCTTAGAGGAAAACATAGGCAGAACACTCTATGACATAAATCACAGCAAGATCCTTTTTGACCCACCTCCTAGAGAAATGGAAATAAAAACAAAAATAAATAAATATTTGCAAATGAAGCAACTGACAAAGGATTAATCTCCAAAATTTATAAGCAGCTCATGCAGCTCAGTAACAAAAAAAAAAACAACCCAATCCAAAAATGGGCAGAAGACCTAAATAGACATTTCTCCAAAGAAGATATACAGATTGCCAACAAACACGTGAAAGAATGCTCAACATCACTAATCATTAGAGAAATGCAAATCAAAACTAGAATGAGATATCATCTCACACCAGTCAGAATGGCCATCATCAAAAAATCTAGAAACAATAAATGCTGGAGAGGGTGTGGAGAAAAGGGAACACTCTTGCACTGCTGGTGGGAATGTGAATTGGTACAGCCACTATGGAGAACAGTATGGAGGTTCCTTAAAAAACTACAAATAGAACTACCATATGACCCAGCAATCCCACTCCTGGGCATATACCCTGAGAAAACCATAATTCAAAAAGAATCATGTACCAAAATGTTCATTGCAGCTCTATTTACAATAGCCCGGAGATGGAAACAACCTAAGTGCCCATCATCAGATGAATGGATATAGAAGATGTGGCACATATATACAATGGAATATTACTCAGCCATAAAAAGAAACAAAATTGAGCTATTTGTAATGAGGTGGATAGACCTAGAGTCTGTCATACAGAGTGAAGTAAGTCAGAAAGAAAAAGACAAATACCGTGTGCTAACACATATATATGGAATTTAAGAAAAAAAAATGTCATGAAGAACCTAGGGGTAAGACAGGAATAAAGACCTACTGGAGAACGGACTTGAGGATATGGGGAGGGGGAAGGGTAAGCTGTGACAGGGCGAGAGAGAGTCATGGACATATACACACTAACAAACGTAAGGTAGATAGCTAGTGGGAAGCAGCCGCATGGCACAGGGATATCGGCTCGGTGCTTTGTGACCACCTGGAGGGGTGGGATAGGGAGGGTGAGAGGGAGGGAGATGCAAGAGGGAAGAGATATGGGAACATATGTATATGTATAACTGATTCACTTTGTTATAAAGCAGAAACTAACACACCATTGTAAAGCAATTATACCCCAATAAAGATGTTAAAAAAAGTTTTATACAATTAAACTGTTCTAATACAAACGAAAAAAAATGATAGATGAAGGAAGTCTTAAGGTGGAAATGCAGAATCCAAGGATACTCTCCCTTCATCACTTGCCACGAATAGGACCCACCTCCACATTACACGTGCACTTGGGGTCACAGGTCATCAGAGGTGTTTGGAAGCATGGAAAACTAGATGCCACAGGGTCAGAATTTTAACACCAGCCCTTTCTTGGAGCAGCCCATGTCTTGATTTGAAGTAATAGACTAATGGGCTTCAAAACTTTCTTCCACTTTAAAGTTTTTTTCTAGAGTCTTCACCCTCAAATGTTTTGGAGCATCCTAGATTCACTCAGTAAGTGCTCAACAAAGATTTTGGTTGTTAATTCAGTCCTTTGAGATGAAAAGTTTTATCCTTTAGCAAACAGAACTGTTTGCTGTTTGTTCCAGAACCAAGCTGAGATTTACTTTGCTTTCCGCAGTTGCTCTTCATTTCTGCTTTCCCTGTTTGTACATATGCCTTCACTTTATGTGCCTGCCTCTCTCTCTGGACGTCTAAGAAACCCTGGTCCCTGCCAATGCGCACACCCATGCTGACGGGTCCATGGAATGGTACCAAAACCCACTCCTCCATATTTTGACTCACTGCAGAGAGGAGGCATACTGCCAACTTTGTATCTTCCTGTGTTCGAAGAGTGACAGGAAAGCAAGATGAAGGAGTACGAAAAGAAATAGAAGTGTGGTTACAGCTGATTAAAGTGTGGTTCCCAGCACAGTGAGAGGGGAAACACAAACAAATGACCTGGCTGATTTCACCATAAACATGCACATCTCCTTCACGTATTCCCAGATTTTTACATCTAGTGATGTCTTGCCTGGTGTATTCAGACGATGCACCATATGGACAGAGGCAATGTTTTCCTTAATCCTTAGTGTAGTGTACAGCCTGAACTATCAAAGTTCCACCACCAACACTAACAATAAAAAGAAATGGTATTGCCACTGCAAAACAGTGATTCGCTTTCAGTATGGAAGCTGCTAAGGGCAAAACTCCTGTGTACGTTATGTACTGTTCTCAGAGCTCAGCGGGCAGTGACCAAATGGCAAAACGAGGGAGCCCATCTTCTTTCACTGATATCATACATCTCAGCCCTTAATGATCACCTAAGTTCCCTGTGCTTCCGAGGGCTGGTGCTTCGGAACGGCTTTGCAAAGGTATTTTAAAAGATTTAATCGCAGGAAACAAGCAGGGTTTTGAAGTTCAGAAATCACGTTTTATTAGCTAATATTCTGGGGCCCCAAAGAAACAACTGTCCACCAGTTGATATTCTAGAAAGAATAGAACTCTCTGTTAGGTTCAGTCAATGGGACAGTCCCTCACTCCTGTCTCCATAAACCTGAGCTCTAACTTGCATGGATTTTCAGATACATCTCCACTGAATTTGTCAAATGGCAGCCCTTTCCACTCTGGTTTGGCATGCAGAGTCCCTTGGTTTTCTTTCAAGGAGATTTTCAGGAGTCCCAGAGTAGTGATTCTGACATCCTACCATTGCAAGAAACGCTTAAGAAATATATAAAATCTCTACCAATGCAAATTAAAATTAATTGCCTTTTTGAGAAATTTGCAATATTATCTGGATATATCTAGAAAAAAACCTTGAGTTGATGTTTAAGAAATAAGACGAACAACCCAAGAATACTGATGTTAGTTGCATTTTAGGAATTTTGCAACATGTCTGGGATATCAGTAGATAACTGTAAGATGTTACAGACTGGAGCTGAGAACCAGTCCTTAACGATGACAAAATCTCCCAATAGAATTACTGGTAGTAAGGGTTGATGCAGAGAAAAAGAAAAATGGAGTAAGTAGCTATTTCTTTTTCCAAATAAACAACATTGTTTACTCTTAGAACTTTCTTGTTTACCTCATTAAATTTTAAGACTGTTGGATAAAGTCAGTGTCTTATGTTATCAGTCTTTGAGAATGAAATTTACAGCATTCATAGCTGTTATTTCATGATAAAAACATTTATTATTGCTATGCCCTTTGATCTAAATAGGGCCATGGGCTGCTAAACCATTATTTTTAGAAATAGAGAGGAATTAAAAGATGACACCCAGGCACAAAGGAAAGGAAAGGTCCATAATCTATGTGAGAATAAAAGCACTCTGAAGAAACGTTCGAGAAAAGATGAGCTGCTTTGTATATGCCTGACCCTGCCCTTGAAACTAAAGGAGGCTGCCTGACATATTGCCTCCACCTCACAGCTCCTTTGATTACAGCCCAATTCTGTAGACCTTTATTTCCTCAGAGGAAATTAGCAACAAGCTCTATCTCATATGCATTTGCACTCTCACATTTACAATGTTTCTGCCTTGAATTTACATTTAAGAGTACTAAAAACCATTGATTTCTAATTATAATGGTGAGCTGCATTTCTAAAAAAATGTAAAACTCAGTAACATGAATGTCATTCATATCCCTTATTCCAATGGGCACTATTAAAAAAAAAAAAGCCCATTTAGAGAGGACTTCCCATTTCTAAAAGTATGGCAGGCTGAATTTTCTGTTTACCTTTGAAAGCTCCCAAAATGAATGAAAAAATCATTTTTAAAGCATAGCTTTTTTCCCTTAACATCTTTATTGGAGTATAATTGCTTTACAATGGTGTGTTAGTTTCTGCTTTATAACGAAGTGAATCATTTATACATATACATATATCCCCATATCTCCTCCCTCTTGCGTCTCCCTCAGCCATCTTGGAAGTCTTGAGGAAAAAAGGAACCCCAGATGAACTGAATCCCCAAAATGAAGCAAAAGCCAGACCCCAGAGAGGTAAGGTAGCATCAAAGCCTCGATTGTCTTGAGGGTATTGGCCAAATCTTGTGACCTTGACTCTCTTTTTGGATGGATTGTCAGGGCATAGCAGGTAAGAGATAAGAGTCAAGGTCTGCAAAGAAAATATTTAATAGAGTTCTAAACAAAGCTGAGATTCCAAAGTGGAAGAGTAAATAATAAACAATCCTCATCCCAGGAAAGGAGAGTAAAGGAAGTTAAAAGACAGTGTCTGCCATAACTTGCCACTCGGTATGAGAAAAAATAAATCTCCCTGAGAATTCATCATCACAAGTCAATCCTTATGGACACTATGGAGTTTGTGACCCACATTTATGCTTTCTGTATGTATTAAAAAACGACAAGCACAGAAAATAATTAAATATGCATCCAGGTTGGTAGTAAGCTTGGACAGCTTCTCTAGAGGAATTCAACATCAAGTTGGAGCTCTAATAGTTATCACAGATAATTCTAAGGAAAACAAGGCAATCACAATAAAAAAAGATCACCACACACAAGAAAAAGCACACCAAGAATGAGAGATGGCAGAATCATCTACAAATTTCTCAGATACTGAACACATAATATTCTTACTATAAAAGAATTATGTTTAATATGATCTAAGAAATAAAAGATTCAGAAGCATGGAAAACAAGATATTTTAAAAAACAAATCAATGTTTAAAAGAATCCATTGGATTAAATTTTTTAAATGAAATTTAAAACTCAGTAAGATAAATTAGCAAATTCAACACAGCTGAAGAGACAGAATGAATAAACTTAAAGATAAATTTGAAGTAATCAAACCAGAGAGAAAATTATTAAAAGTAGAAAAATGTTGAAAAGATATAGAGAAGATAGGCTGAGAAGGTTTGAAGTACATCTAAATGGAGTTTCAGAGGGACCTAATGAATAAAATTGGGATAAGGAACTATTCAAAAAAATAATAACTAATACTCTCAACAAATTTTGGAAGATACTGAGCTCATATCCAAAAAGCTCAATGATTTCCAAGCAGACTAAATAAAAAGAGATTCACACCTTGTCATACTGAAAGTAAAATTATATAACAATAAAAATAAAGACCAGGGCTTCCCTGGTGGCGCAGTGGTTGAGAGTCCGCTTGCCGATGCAGAGGACACGGGTTCGTGCCTCGGTCCAGGAGGATCCCACATGCTGCGGAGCGGCTGGGCCCGTGAACCATGGCTGCTGAGCCTGCGCATCTGGAGCCTGTGCTCCGCAACAGGAGAGGCCACAACAGCGAGAGGCCCGCGTACCACAAAAAAAATAAAATAATAAAAAATAAAGACCAGATATTTGAAGGCAGCAGAGGAAAAAAAGAATATCATTTATAAAGGAACAATTATATTGATGACTGACTTCTCAGCACAGCAATAGATACCAGAAGATATAATGCAATACATTGAGACAAAACAACTATCACTCTAGAATTTCACACGCAGTACAACTAACCTTCAAGAAGAAAGACAAGAGCATTTTAGAAAAGTAAAACCTGTAAGTATTCATCATATACATGCTATCCCTAACTGAAACTCTAACGGATATGTTTCAGGAAGGAAGAAAATTAGTCCAGATGGAAGGTCTAAAATACAAGATAGGATTCTGAGCAAAGATATTAGTAAATATATGATAAAGACAAACATCGATATACAAAACAGTTTATTGGTGAAGATTAAAAAATATAGAAATAATAAGTGGAAAAGAACAGTATGTAAGTTGAGAGGGTGGTGATGAAACCTAAGACATTCAAAGGTTTTTGTACCATTTGAGATGAGAGTAAGGTTATTATTAATTTTAAACTGTGCTAATTAAGCATGTTAAAATATCTACAGTAGCCACTAAAAAAAAAAGCACAGAGAGTAAACATCAAAAATAAGTACAGAGATAAAGTTCAAAAGGAAGCAAGATATTAGGGAAAAATGTTAAATAAATCAAGACGTAAATTGAACAAGAAAAGGTAAAATAAAATTCCAAAGAAATAACCTAGCCAGTACTTTTTTAAGATGATTAGAGTAAGCATACACATGATCATTATATAAATACACACACACACACACACACACACACACACACACACACACACACATTCTAACAGCTGAGGATGCAAAAGGATTAGTTATGTCAAATACTAACTGAAAATATCACAAAGAGAATAGATTTTAAGGTGGAAAAAGTATGAGCAGAGATAAATAAGGTCTCTTCCTAATGATGAAAAGTTTAACTTACCAGTCAGTTATAACAATTTTAGACTTATGTGAAACATACTAATGTATCTTGAATTACATACATTGAAAATTTACAGGTACATAAGGAGAAATTGAAAAATTCACAGGATATTGGAATCCTTTAATACCATCTCTCATAAATTGTTAGCGCCAGTAAACAAAAAATACCGGTAAGGAGATGAAGGTTTGGACAGCATAAACTTGATTTAAATGGACATATATAATATAGAACACTGCGCCAAAAAACTTCAGAATATACCATCCTTTTAAGAACACATGAGCTATTTTTGAAAATCGTCCACATAAGAGCCCATAAAATGGGACATCCCTGGTGGCGCAGTGGTTAAGAATCCGCCTGCCAATGCAGGGGACATGGGTTCAAGCCCTGGTCTGGGAAGATCCCACATGCCGCAGAGCAACTAAGCCTGTGCACCACAACTGCTGAGCCTGTGCTCTAGAGCCTGCAAGCCACAACTACTGAAGCCCGCGTGCCTAGAGCCCATGCTCCGCAACAAGAGAAGCCACTGCAATGAGAAGCCTGCGCACCGCAACGAAGAGTAGCCCCAGCTCACCGCAACTAGAGAAAAGCCTGCGTGCAGCAACAAGACCCAACGCAGCCAAGAATAAATTTTTAAATAATTAATTTTTAAAAAATGCTTTAAAGAAAGAGGCCATAAAATACATCTCAATATATTTCAAAAGTTGGTATCATATAGATCATATTCTATAACATAAATTAAGTTAAAAATCAAAAACAAAAAGATGTCTAGAACAAGAGCTGTATTTGGAAATAGAACACATGCTTCTGAGAAACACATGGATCAAAGGAAATCATGATGGAAAATTTTAAATACATTGCTGAATAATAATTAAAGTATACACACACACACACACACGCACACACACACACACACACACAATGGAATACTCCTCAGCCATAGAAAAGAATGAAATTTTGCCATTTGCAACAACATGGATGGACTTGGAGGGCATCATGCTTAGTGGAATGTCAGACAGAGAAAGACAAATACTGTATGATATCACTTATATGTGAAATCTAAAAAATAAAACAAACTAGTGAATATAACAAAAGAGAAGCAGACTCACAGATATAGAGAACAAGCTAGTGGTTACCAGTGGGGAGGGGAAGGGGGGAGGTGCTATACAGGGGTAGAGGATAAAGAGGTACAAATTTTTATGTATAAAATAAGCTACAAAGATATTGTACAAAACAGGGTATATGCCAAGATTTTATAATAACTATAAATGGAGTCTAACTTTTAAAAATTGTGAATCACTATATTGTATGAAACTTTCATACAGTACTGCTGGGAAGGTAAACTGGTATAGTCATTTCAGTAAATGACTTGTTATACCTTGTGAAGCTGGACATGTGCATGCCTTAAAGCCAGCAATTCTATTCCTTAATATAGACCCAAAGAACCTCCTGTACACGTGCACCAAAACACTGGTTCGAAAATGTCCACAGACCCATTGTTTGATAGACCAAACTGGAAACAACCTAACATAAATTAACAACAGAAAACCAGAAATTGTGTTATAGTCATTCAATAGTATATGTTTGCATAAATAAATAATACAGCAGCTGCCTGCACCAGCATGGGTGAATACTAAAAGCAATACTGACGAAACAAAAGCAAATCAGAAAAATATTGTATAATTCCATTTATATAAAATCCAAAACCAAGCAAAACTAAAACAAATGTATTGCCTACGGTTACATATATGTGTGGAGGTGTAAAGAAACCCAATGGTATTAATAAATACAAAAATCAGCAGTGTTACCTCTGAAAGAAGTATGAGTTCTGAGACGTGATAAGTAGAGAGGGCTTCTAAGGAACTGATACTATATTATTATTATTTTTGCCTATTGTAGTTTTTTTAACATCTTTATTGGAGTATAATTGCTTTACAATGTTGTGTTAGTTTCTGCTCTATAACAAAGTGAATCAGCTATACGTATACATGTATCCCCATATCCCCTCCTTCTTGCGTCTCCCTCCCACCCTCCCTATCCCACCCCTCTAGGTGGTCACAAAGCACCGAGCTGATCTCCCTGTGCTGTGTGGCTGCTTCCCACTAGCTACCTATTTTACATTTGGTAGTGTATGTATGTCAATGCTACTCTCTCACTTGGTCCCAGCTTACCCTTCCCCCTCCCCGGGTCCTCAAGTCCATTCTCTATGACTGTGTCTTTATTCCAAGCTAGGTAATGGCACACAGTTTTTTATCTCCTTATTATTCTTTAAGCTGTATATATATGTATATGTGTGTGTGTGGGTGTATACATATATCCATATACATTATGCATGTATGTCTATATATTACGTTCTTTTTATATTTGATCTATTTCAACAGTCAAAAAAATATTTCACCAGTAATAACACATCACAAAAAAAGCCAACTCTTCTGTTTTTCAGGTACCTAACAAAATTTGACCTAAGATAAATACTTAGTGGAGGTGTGGTCTTTCCGATTTAAAAAAATGATAATTATGTGATCTCCACAAGCCCTGGGCTGTTTCCTGTCATGGAACAAATAGCACTAAATAAATGTTTGTTGAATTGAACTAAATTAAAATGTGTATAATACAAGGGGCAAATGTGTGACATCAGCTATTTTGAATTGTCCATCTCAGCCGTTCTTTGTAACAGAGCTCCAATTTTCACTGTATACTTATCCCTCAACCACACAGTCTATATGCTACTGGGGAAAGTGACCCCACTCTTAGCAACCAAGGTGGACTCTGATTGGCTTAAGTTATTTAGTATCTTCCAATTTTTGACAACAGTGTTTGGTTCAAAACAGTTAACAAAATATGAGCCAGTGAGAGACAAGAAATGAGATACAAGAAAATATTTATGAGAGGTTCGGGGTGTGTGTGTGTGTGTGTGTGTGATTTGGGGGTGGGGTGAGGAATCCTCCTAGGTCTTTTGAAAGATACTCAGAGAGGCACTCGCTGTGTTTATTGAACATATGAACAAGACTGGCAACCCATCCCTGCCCCGAGAAGCTGCTAGAGCCACCTATGTGGCATCTGAGGAGCTAGCCTTAAGTGAAGCCCCAGGTAGGTCAGGGCCAGCCCTTCTGGTAATATGGTTGACTAGGTAACCTAGACCACTTGCTACAGAACACTTAGAAATGCCAAATAAAATACAACAAACGTCCTTTTAAGTGCATGGCTGAGCCCAAAAGAAAGTAAGGGAAATCTCTCAGTCAGGCCAGTTGATGAGAGCAGAGTCACCTTCCCCAGCATATGTAGGCTGCAGAGGTGAGAAATGAAAATCCAAATGAAAAATAAAGTGGGAACTGAAGACCAGAGCAGGAAGGGTAGACTGGACAAGGGGCAGAGATTGGTTGCCACCTTCTATAACCAAGAAGCTTGCATTTTATTGCCCATGTAGGGACAGGAGATGGTGGCTTAGGTCTGCAAAAAGTCAGAGAGCTGCAACTGGGACCATATGTAAAGTTTAAGGCCTAACTCTCAGAAAAATGGTGGATTAAATATATATATGTCCTCACCCCCTGTAAAAAAAAATACACACACACACACCCACACACACACACATACCAGCAGCACAGGGTGATATACTGGTGAATGAAAGTTTATACAGGGTTTGTAAAAGTTTCCTCCGAGAATATATACTCACAAATGTGCTCTCACATAGATTTGGAGTCTGCATCTTTCCTACACCATGATACAGGAACCTACAACCCGAAAATTTAACATACAATATTCCTGCCAGTAATTCTCCTGAGAGTCATGCCTCCCACCTCCACCCTAATGCTTAACCCAGGAGGCACGAGATTCCAACAAATAAACTCCTAAGAAAAATAAGTTCACCACCCAAAATTACCAAATAACCCCCCCAAAATTCATCATGTAAAAGTCAACAGATATATAGAAACAGATGTCTGAAAATAGATTTCAGATAACAGGACTACAAGATATAGAATAAAAATTTAGTATATTTTAAATTATTGAGGACATAAAAAGAGAAATTAAAAATATCTTAAAATTATGAGCACTATCACAAAGCCAGGGAGATTTGAAAAATTACCACCTGGAATTTCCAGGAGTAAAATAATTGAAATATAAAACCCAAAAGACAGATTAACAGCTAAATAAGACCTAGATGAAGACAAAATCAGTGAACTAAAATATAGAGATAATAAAATTATTAATAAAGCAGGACTAAAAAAAAGTATAAAATATGAAAGCCATGAAAGATAGAATATGAAGGACAACATTTATTCAAGTTCCAAAACAGCTATATATTTAAGATGTGGGCAGACAATATAGAGACCAATGGGAAGAGAGAGAAATAAGATATTTGGTGATTTTTAAAAGATGCTTGATCAAACCTTGCCTGAAGCCCTTTCCATTCCTCAGCTTTTATATTGTTAGTCTATACATTTTTTAAATTATTTAATCCCATTTATGTTGAGCATTTTGTTCTTTGCAAGCTAAGTTTTCCTAGCTGATATTGGAAGTAAGAAAATAAAGATTAGACTAAGAAAGTTTTTTTAAAAAGTACCTGACCATTAAGCATCTGGAAAAATAGACTCAGACAAATCCAGCTAAAAGTTAACAGGGGACAACACTTCCCCCATATTGCAGCTGTAAAGTATCATAAGGATCACCTCTTCGGGTGACTACTGCTTTTTTACTAAGATGCTTTGGTTTCTAAAATCATTAACTATCAAAAACTTTGTTTGTTAGAAATTATATCAGTAAAAATGAAACATCCCACTCTTGCCTAGAGGATTTAAGCCACTCTGACACAGAGGCAGCCTCAATTTCCAACCCAAGTGCAGAGCTTCTAATAAGGGGTTTCTGGATACAATATTCCACATTTATCTTAACTTTGTAGTTCCCAAGGAAACAGGACCTTAGATCCACTTCACAGTCCAGAGTTGATGTTAAACCCTTCGCACACAGCCCAGCTTTTCTCTGAGCCTATCCAAACACTGCTTTATTTAAATTTAACCTAAACGCCATTATCCTTCAAAATCCTGGGCTTCCCTCGTGGCGCAGTGGTTAAAAATCTGCCTGCCAATGCAGGGGACACGGGTTCGAGTCCTGGTCCGGAAAGATCCCACATGCTGCAGAGCAGCTGGGCCCCTGCGCCACAACTACTGAGCCTGTGCTCTAGAGCCCGCGAGCCACAACTACTGAAGCCCACGCGCCTGGAGCCCATGCGCTGCAGCGGAGAGGCCACCGCAGTAAGAAGCCCACGCACCGCAACGAAGAGTAGCCCCCGCTCACTGCAACTAGAGAAAGCCCGTGCACAGCAACAAAGACCCAAGGCAGCCAAAAATAAATAAATAAATTTATTTTAAAAAATCCTATAATAACCTCTGTCTTTTCCTTTATTTGGTGAGATGCCCCACAGTTCCCCTGGCATGCAGTCTCCCTCATTGCAATGGTGCAATAGAACTGACTTTGCTGAATAAAAGGTCATTTCTGGTGACCTTAGGCTGATTAAGCTAGGATAGGAGACAGGGTGAAGCAAACCAAATAAACCAAAATATAAAATTATATTTTTAGCATTTGCCTAAAGATAGTCATATAGAGAGGAATGGAAAAGAGAGGAACAGAAAAGGTAAATGCTGGTTAGAATCATTTGGTTGGACTGAAACTAGAGAGGGTTTTCACTGATGATAGCTTCTTGGAGAAGGCCAGCCTTGAAGAGAGAGAGAGAAAGAAATTGCTTCATGTTCCATTAAGAACATGGAACTAGTGGCAGAAGTGCTTAAAGAAAAAAAGCCCCTTTGCTTCTCTTTGCAGCTGCACATACCCCTCCAGACCGGGACACTTCCTTGTTCCATGCGGGCGGCCCACGGGGCTCCCAGAAAATTGAGTGCAGCCTAAAACAAGTGCCAAAGCACACTCTGGGATCCAGCTGCCTCCCAGGTCTAGGGCTGAGCTCCTGGGCTGTATTTTCATCAGTGAACTGGCAGTCATAAATGTCAAGCCCTGATCAGCATAATCCCCTTCGCTCTTCCAGCTTAGTTCACAGCAAGGAAAGGTGGCATCAAGATTTCCTATTTTGGAAAAAAAAAAAATTGCTGAACTTGGGCTGGCCTAATATTAGCAGTGCTAACGTTCTACATGGCTTTTATCTCCAGTAAGTTCGAGATTACTTAAGCATTTGTGGGACTCAGATTTCTTTGTAATCAAGACAAAGCACAACATTTTGGTACCTTCTCTGATTGCTAAGGATGGCTGTTTTTCAGGTGGAGGAACTAAGGAGAACATATCTGGTGTAACGCTGCAGTAAAAATAAATTAAAAAGTGGGGGGCTTCCCTGGTGGCGCAGTGGTTGAGAGTCCGCCTGCCGATGCAGGGGACGCGGGTTCGTGCCCCGGTCCGGGAGGATCCCACATGCCGCGGAGTGGCTGGGCCCGTGAGCCATGGCCGCTGGGCCTGCGTGTCTGGAGCCTGTGCTCCGCAGCGGGAGAGGCCACAACAGTGAGAGGCCCGCATACTGCAAATAATAATAATAAAAGTGAAGCATCAGGAAGATGTAGCTCTCTGCTAGCCTCTGTTTCAAGAAACCCCTGCTACCCCTCTTGCCTTCTTCAGGTCCTATGGCTTCAACCTTGAAAAATAAAGGTCACCCCCAACCTCACAATGCCTAGGTAGGCAGCTCAGAGTGCCTGGAACTCAGAGTATTTGTACAAGTAAACACAGAGGAAAACTACACAAAGACCAAACACAACTGCATTTTTAACAGCTTGAAAACTGTTCTACCCCTAACTAGATCAAATTTAGATTACTATAGCCTCCTGGGCTCTCCCAGTTCATGTGTATACTTTTCTTGTTTTCTTTTTTATACTAAGTATTTTATTGCTGCCAGTGTATATAAAACAATTACCCTTGTGAAACAGAAATTCATGAATATTCAGAGACGTAGATGTTAAGGACTGACAAAAGTACAAGTTTGTATAGTATGGCACGTGTTATAGAGACAGGCTTTTGTACTGGCTTCAAATTCAGCTTCCCGTTGAATATTCACCGGTTTATGAAAAGTGGTTTAGAAAATCTTGCAAAGATTCATTTTATTACAAAAAGGAACAGACTTTCTGGGGTCTGAAGGGATTTGAAGATATTCCAGTCAGCAGCGGGTTATGTTGAGCATTCTGCAGACAGAATTCTTTCAAATCTGCAGCTGCCTGGGAAACCTTCACAGGGTTGAGCCCAGCCTCCAGCCGGGCCTGTTGGACCACTTCACAGCAGCGACGCTGGAAGGACCAGACATGGCGCACGCGACGGCTGGGCAGATCGGCACGCCCACGTGTATGCTTTCCTAAGCAATTTTTAATGCCAAATATGTTGATTTTCTTGACTAAAATCATACTGAAGAAAAAGCATTGTAAAGTGTGTGTGCGCATGTGTGTGTGCATGTGTGTGCGTGTGTGTTGGGGGAGAAGCGTGTTGATTCTAAACTGAACACTGAGAGATTGTTTGAGGACACAACTTTATTTTATAGCAATAGTTTTTGGCATTTTAAATAACTCGATAGGTCATGCATGGATACCCTCTATCCCCAATGGAAAGCATCATCACCAAATTCCATCAGCTTTGCAGAAGCTGCAAAGCTCACCTCACCTGCCAATCTCTACAGGCGTCAGCCTTGCATGAAAACATGACAGCCAGCATCTCAGAAAGGAAAGAGACCTGCCAATTCACCTACCTTGTATATTTCACAGACAGGAAATCTGAAAAGGTTTCAAGTCCCAAAAGTTTGGTTATTTATACTGATCCTGCCACTGATATGTTGCCGGGGCCTGCCACCTGTCAATTTTGTCCAACCTACCCAAAGAAGGAAGCTGGAAGGGTGCGTGTGCCATTCCTGTAGAATATGGGATATTAAAATAAAAAATATTCCAGCTCTTTGATTTCCTTTGATTTTGTGGGTAATACAATAACCAGAATGAGATAGCTGAAACCAATAAAATCTGATTTATAGCATTAAAGGCAATCTTTATAGCACTTATTTATGGTACATTACATCTAAAATCCAATTGCACAGGCTGCTGTTTGAAACTTTGTGTTCAATCATACATACACTACATACACTGTACCTCAGTGCCATAGAGTTAGATTATATAAATGTCTGTACCCCCAGAGGTATTAAAATTCGGTTACCACGGTGGTGAGTGAGCTTGACAGTAATTTTCCTAACCAACTCTTCAACCAAAAAGATCCAGTCAGCACTTGATAAATACTGAAACTGCTAGCACTCCTATCATTAAACCAAAAAAAGAAAAGAAAAAAAAATCACTGCTCAGATAACTCTATATTCTGGAATGAAATTAATTGAAAAGAAGTCGTATAGAAATGCGATAATTGGTGATGCTGAAGGATACTTGCGTTAACGTTGTGGGGTATATTTTCAAGCCAATGAGCAAAAAGTACTTTCTTGCATGACATCATCGGTATTAAGAAAAGACACATGGCTAGGTCTATACATGCGACTTTGGAAATACAATCTGAAGTGTCTACATTCATACACTTGAATGTAGAAGGCTATATCCTGTTCAATTACTATAATCATTGTCAAAGAGGGGGAAAGTATACATGCTGACTTTCAGAGAACTGTCATTTGAATCTTAAGCAACTTCCCATTGATTTAAAAAGGGTTTTATCTTAAAAGAAATTCAACTCTCCAAACACTTCGCTTGCCACGCATTAGATAAACGTAAAGGGAGGCTGGGATCCTCGCCTGATCTGATGAGCAAGGGAACTCCTGCTCTGTGAGCGATCACATCCCTCAGCACTGCAGTTTTGTTTCCTAAATACATTTCAGACTCATTGTCATCCAGAAAGGTGTACCATGCACCCATCACCTGGCTTATGTGCTATGCTGATAAGTCATCCGCGAATAAAATTCAGGACTCAAATATATCAATAAATGACAAAAAGTGGCAGAAACAGTGAATAGATTCAATACCCAAATAACTGCCCAGCATTGTCCTATTCCGGGAGTGCATTGGGATACTGTGGGGCTTGAAGCTAATATAATTTGAAGTCCTCCTTAAAAAAAAAGAATACCAACTTCAAACCTTAATATTATTCATAAGGGACTTGTACAAGTGAAAGCCAGACACTTAAGCCTCATTGGCGACGAAGTAAAAGTATTTCTGGATCTTGTTTTTCCCATATCATTTCTGATCCTCACACAAGCCCAGCGAGGACAGCATTATTCTTCAGATGAGGACCTGAGGCTCAGATGCGTTGCCCCAGAGGACTCTGGTAGGGTTCCGTTCATTGGGACGCAAGCTCAAGTTTGTCTCTCTTGAAACCCATGCATACTGCTGCGTTTCGGTTTAAGTTAATTGAGGTTTGGGTTGTTATCACCTGTAGTTCCCCGAGATGGGGTGGTGTTCTTGTTTTAGCCCCCAGAGAATTCTCTACAGCAAGGGAAGGCTTAAGCGTGAATCAGAGTCACCTGGAAGTCTTGTGCAGTCACAGATTGTGAGCCCCACCTCCAGGGTTTCTCAGTCAGTAGGTCGGGGTGGGGTCTGAGAATTTCCCAGGTGATGCTGATGCTGTTCAGCCAGGACCACGCATTCAGCTGCTGACCTTGAGTAACTGAGCTAATTCCAGCATTCTGCCCATCTATCTTCTTCTTCCAGTGAAACCACAGTTACTGTAGTTCAGGGGTGCTTAACCAGCTCAGCTAAAATGGAGCTAAACCCCACCCCTTCATGAAAGATTTCAGCTGGACTAACAGTAGCTGGAATACAAAATAGGCTGAGAAGGAAAAATGTTAGTGAAGAATTATGTTGGAAGAAAAGATAGTATTAAAATGGAATTCAACAATGAGAAACTCAGTATATTTAAATTAGCCTCACTATAGCACAATTCAAAACTGTTACGTAATGGTAGTTAATGAAAACTCATATAAATACCCTAATTTTTCTGTAAACTAATAGAAAAATAGAATCAATGAATATGGTGAGAAGCCAAGGAAAGAGAATCACCAGGTGGGGGGGGGGGGGGCGGAGCTAAGGGACTAAGGGCATGAAATGTCATTTGAAATTGAGTTAGTAGGGTTTAATCAAGGTATTTAAATGCATTCTACAATAGAGTACAACTTACATTCTGTATTTAAGTGATATTCAATATAATGATGATGGACTTTTATTACAGGAAAGCTATTCAGTGATGCTTATGAAACGACTGTAGACAAATTATCTCTATGACATACTACAAAAGTCACATCCAGAAATTAGTTTAAGATGTGAGCACTAAGTATATTGAGGTTTGAAAGACTTTAGTTCACTCTGAACTCTTAATGACTCGAATATGTTTACAGAGAGAAAAGATGATCCTTTTGCCATTAGTATCTCATGGATTATTCTGCAGTAAACAACCTGTGTATTTGCTCTTTGGTTGGAAGCCTAGGGGGCTCTTTGTTTATTCAACAAAGAATTATTGACACTTACTAGGTACCAAAGATACACAAATTAATAAGATACTTATTCAAAGAATTAGCCAACTACATTATCCTCTTTCTATTCTACTTGAAGAAAGGAAATAGAATTAATACAACTATCTAGTAATTCATCTCAGAGAAAGAAAAATAATTTGAGCTTTGGGTTCATGGACTTCTTCTTCTGATAGGTGTGCAATCTATAAGAATGGATGGTCAGAGATTCCATAGTTTTCTCACATAGTGATCTTTGTATTGGATAAAAGACTAGTTTTTAAGAAATAATGCGAATATCGGCCCCTTGTTATAATATTTTCTGCTTCCAGGAGCAGAGGTTCTTGGGCAGGGTTTGTGTGCAGTGGAGTTTACACAGGAATTGTTCAAAGAGTGGGAATTGATGGCGATTCTGATAAGGAGAAGAAATTAAGAGTTTTTCCAAATAGGATCACAGATTTTCAGAAAAGGAACCAGTGATTTTCTGAGGAGCTGGTAATAAAATTTGCCTTTGATCTAAAATGATATAAAAGAAAGTTCTGCATTTTCCTAGAAAATGTACCATGAGTGGCAATAAATCTTAGCTCTAACCTCCTGTCAATTATCTACCTTATGGATCAGTGCACAAGAAAACAATGAATTCCCAACAATGATCATGGGATACAGATACCTTCATATAAGAGAGATTTCATAAGAAAATAAATATATGCTCTATAATATCAACATTTAATACCACTCTTGTTTTCTAAAAATGACTTCTATAAATTTATTTTTCACTCCACATTTCATAGGCAGATGGTTGAAAAAAATACTCTAGCAAAAAAAAAAAAAACCCAAAACAAGAAAGCCAGTTTTTCTTCCCAGTGTCAACTGTATTTCTATTAATTTACAATATCTGAAAATAATTATTTTAATTCTCTTTAACGTTGTTAGCAGAAAAACAACAATTTTCGTGTAGTATAATTAGGGAAATAAAAAATTCCTATTAGAAGCAGATCACTTAAATGTTGCAATTGCCTTACCAAGTAAATTTCAGGTCACATATATCAAATGGTGCTACGGCCAAGATGGAACCAGCTTTTGGTACATTCCATCTGAGGAGATGCTGCCCATTTGCAGAATGCCTAGGATAACACGTCCAAATGCACTTCACAGTTGTCACAAGGTCTTAAAACTTCCACGCTTCACCGAAATCTTCTAACCGATTCCTCTAATGGTTGTGTTTATTCTGCTTCATTTACTTTCAAGTTCACATCAAGTCTCAGAACTCTGAACTAGGAGAGACCATGGAGATGATTTAGTCTCTTCCCTTCCAAATCATCTTCACGTGTGATTAACTGAGACCTCAAAAAATCTAGTGAGATGTCCAGTGTCTACGTCTGGGTGATGAAAGGGCCAAGATTGATCGAAACTCTGGTCACATGACTCACTGTCCATCGACGTTGCTCTCACGGTGCCATTTGATCAATGATCTTCAGGGAGCCCTGACACCTTCTTTGGAATTACATGTTCTCAACAGCAATCTGAGTGCAGTGCATTTGAAGAGCCAGTAAAAAGAGAAGCAGGAATTTGTACGTGGAATTCTTGAAGTAGCTACCCTTTGTCTAACCCACAGAACTATTACTAGGATCAATTAATATAATGTAGGTAAAGTGATAAAGTGACAGGCTTTGTACATCAGAAAGCATGATACCGATAAAAGGAATTTTCAAGATCATAAAACCTAAGACGTTATTCTGTGAAAGTTTTGTAAAGAAAAACCTAGATGTCTTGCCCAAGATGTATGGAATACCACAAAATATCTATGCCACATTGTACCCACAAATAAAATAACTGGATACATTTTAAAGATATATTATAAACAAATGTTAAGAATAATCTTATTACAAAAATGTATCTGAGATGGAAACAAATCTGAAATTCAGCAAAAATTTAACCAGTGTTTGTAGAACTTTGGTTGCTTTCTAAAACTGTAACAAAATGTCAATTCTCAGAGGAAGAAGTTAAAAATAAAACCATAATCTCACATTTTCATAATTAAAAGGAAATGCATTTTCAACTGCCTATAACATGATAACATCATTTCCTGTCAGCAATTTTTATACATATGCAGTTCTGAGCCTTCAAAATTCTTAAAGCTATTTATAGCGCTAATAAGAAATTGGATTCTCACAAATTAACAGACCTTTTTCCCCGTGAAAGACCAAATTGAACAAGGATTTACAACATGGGAAGTTTCTATTATTCATGCTTTTTTTCTGTCTGGGAAGCCTGTAACCCACTATCATCACCAATACCCACCCCAGACGTCACTCCCAGACCTGAGACAGCTTTGCAAATACTCGCTAGCCTCGTAAGACACCTAACTTCCTCTCCTCCATCGAGCCTTCCTTGTCACCTCTCTGTCTTTGCCTAGTTCTCCAAACACATAACTCTATGTTCCTGCTGTCCCCTGCTAATAATCTTTGTACTTACTTACTAGTCTATCACAGTTCCCCAGACTTTGAACTCCATAGATGTAGGAGTACCTTACGGATCTGTGTACTCACAGCACAGCACAGTGCCCGGCACTTGTGATGATCAAGATAAGCTTGATTACTTTGATAAAGCTAACCTTCCTCATCAAACATCTTTTTATTGACTATTTCCCACAGTGAAATTAAAAAGAGGAACTTTTAGAGACAAGCTTTCTTTTGATTATTTTGCTCAACTCGGTACATGACCATAGAAAAGCAGTCAAGTATTGAATATTTAGTATTTACTGCTGAGTTTACAATAACAGTGTTCTAATAGAAAATGGCATCATGCAGGCAGATTAAAAAAAATCC
Source organism: Pseudorca crassidens (assembly GCF_039906515.1). Taxonomy (NCBI): domain Eukaryota; kingdom Metazoa; phylum Chordata; class Mammalia; order Artiodactyla; family Delphinidae; genus Pseudorca; species Pseudorca crassidens. The sequence goes on from NC_090313.1 coordinate 14,255,610, forward strand.
AGAAAGCCCACACACAAAAAGTTAAGTGTATTCTCAAAATAAATAGTATACGGTGATTGAACAGAAACAAACTTTCTGATTTTTATCTTTCTGTACTTCCACTGGTTTCTGAACACAGGTGAGATTCTGTACTACCACCTCAACATAATGTGGTCAAAGTTTATTTATTCATTGAATACTGAGCCAGGCCACGTCCTAGGTACCAGCTCAACAGCAGACAAAACAAAGTCCCTGCTTCCAAAAGACAGCACAACTTAGTAGTGGTGAGGGATGCAGACCACCTGGGTTTGAGTTCAAGCTCCATCACATATGAGCTGTGACATCTTCTGTAAGTTACTTAACCTCTCTGGGCTGCAATTTCCTCGTCTATAAAAATGGGAACAATATTACCTACGTCATGGGTTAGGAGCCTAAGGAGAGGTGCTGAAGCAAAGCCAGTGAGGAGGAGAATGGCCAGGGGCCAGGTCAGAGCAGGAACAGAGAGAGGAACCCCGTAGGGCCTTGAAGGAGCTCACATTTTAACGAAAAACGACTGGAGGATTTAGAATGGAAGGGTAATGCTACTGGATTTTTTTTTTTTTTTTGGTACGCGGGCCTCTCACTGTTGTGGCCTTTCCCGTTGTGGAGCACAGGCTCCGGACGTGCAGGCTCAGTGGCCATTGGCCTGCCAATCAGAGGAACCAAAAACAGCAGCCCGGGCAACAGTGAAGGTCCAGAAACCCACAAAGATGGGGGGAGTCAGAGAACCAAGTGGGCACTTTATTAACTTGGCAAAGGGTCAGCTGGGCAGGCCGAGCAGCCCCCTGCCAGACCCTTCGCTGTGCTCAGGGGCCACTGATAGAGGCAGAGCCGCAGGGCCCAAGCCCTGGACACTATGAGTCCAAGCTGGGCAAGGGCAAGGCTACGGGTGGGGCTAGAGTTGCCGAAAGCAGGCATCAAGTACCAGCCTGCTGCCCCTTCTGAGGCTGGGGGTGGGTCTGAAATGAGTCCCCTCTCCCGTTCCCCACTCCTTGTACAGCTCACGCTCTTCCTGGAGTCAGGAAGCCATGAGTCCCACATCAGCTGTGGTCTGGAAGGTGATGCCGTCCCCCTGGCAACGGGGAGGCCAGGAAGGGCCAGAGCCAGACAATGACCCAGCGGGGCCCCAGGGCCGCCTGCAGGTTGCGGGAGGGGCCCAGGTCGTAAGAGTGCCGCCCCGAGCCCACTCCCACGTGGTCTGGCCCCTCAGCAGCAACATCCCACGGAAGAGCAGTCCAGCCGCGCACAGCGGTGCACACGCCAGACACGTGTCGGTCACGAAGGCCAGCGCGAACGGCGCCGCAGACACTGCCTGCGAGGCAGCAGGAGGAGGGCGGTGGTGTGCAGGGGTGTGTGGGCTCGCAGCAGGGCTGGGTCAGGGCCCGGCAGCGCACAGACGTGCAGCAGGATGCCTGCGGCGTGAAGCAGCAGACACACACAGCGCCGGTAGTTGCGGAAGCGCACGCGGCGGCCCAGCGGGCGGCCGTGGTGGTCCCGGCGCAGGATGCAGCGGCGCCAGGCGGAGCAATGCCCGCTGCGCGGTGGCCTCCGGCTTTGGCACTGGTAGCAGTAAGCCCAGCCCTGGCCCTGACCACGGCCGGCCAGCATCACAGCCTGGATGCTGGGGTCCGAGCACAGGAAGAGCCCCCCACGTTGCCCAGTAGGTTGAGCAGCTGGAAGGCTGCCGGCGCAAGCTGCAAGGTCCGGGCCAAGAGTCCCAGCGGGGGTGGCCCGGGACCCAGCACCAGCACGTAGGCCAGTTCCTGGCCCAAGAGGCAGCCGCGCGGACGCCGCCTCCGCGCTCCCCACCGCCCAGGGCTGCCCCATGGCCTGGACCCACTAGCGGTGGATCCCGGGTACCCCGCCGCTTCCCGCTGCTGGATTTTTGTGGTAAACGGATCACCATAGCTGCTGTGTAGAGAAGAAACTCTAAGACGAGGAGTTAAGAGTAAACACAGGAGGATCAGTGAGGAAACAGCAGGCTAGGTGAGTGATGACGTATCTTGATGAAGATGGAGCGGAACATAAGATGTGGCCAGGTTCGGGTTATTTTCTAGGTTAGTCCCCAGCATTTCCTGACTGAGGGATGTTGCGTGAGAGAGAGAGGAGTCCAGGATGACTCCAAGATTTGGGGTCCAAGCTTCTGCAGGGATGAAGCTGCCACCGACTGAGATGCGCAAACTAAGGGGAAGCGTGATCCATCATAGGTCAGATCATTTTCCTCCTCAGAAATCCTCAGTGGCCGCCGCTTACTTTGTAAAGTAAGTCCCCTGGGCCTTCCATTCAAGGTCCTGTTGACACCACATGCATTTCGTCCATGCTCTTTCTGCTCCAGCCAAGCTGGACCCATTGTCTGGTCCCCAAACCTTCACAATTGGATGACTTTTTCATGATACTCCCTTTCCTGGAAGTACTTCCTCTTCTTGTATGCCTAAGAAAAGGTCACTTAATCCTTCCGTGATTAACTTGGATTTCCAATTCTCTGATGAAGGCTTCTCTGGTATTTCTTGGCAGGTGGCTTTGGGCTTTGTCCTTTTGTCACACATATTCCATTTCACCTTAAGCTATTTTATATAGTTGTTTGTTTCATCAAATAGACCGAAACCTCTTGGAAGGTAGAGATCATATCTTATCTATGTCAGGGGTCTACAGTTCCTAACACACTGCTTGCATTAAATAAAAATATTTCTGTCCAAATGAAATTAACATGTGTATCACTTCAAATCTTTTGATCTGAAAACAATCAAGTGCTCTCTTTACAATATGTTAATCTTATAATTTTATTTTCCATTTCATCAAATGAAGTGAAATGTCTATGTAAAAATTTCCCTCCATTTATAAAACATTGATAGGTAAATCAGAAAAAGAAAAGAAAGTTATAAGAAAGGGAGAATTGATGTGTCTCCGTTTTTTTGCTTTTGTTTTGAAGCCTGATACGTTTCTTTGGCTGATTACGAAGGTAATACCCTTGAGCTTTACCTGATAAGGTTAAAAATGTCTCTATGATATCCCAGTATATAGTTCAGGCAATATGCCTTAAGATTTTCTTTTTCCCTTTTTTTTTTTTTTTTTTAGCACAGCTTCAAGCTTCTCTGGGGAACCGGCTATAACACAAAGATTTGGTACTATCTGTCTCTTCCATTTCAGAAAACTAGAAATTATGTGCTTTGAGATACAAGGCAGTAAAATATTGATCGTATAGGACATTTCGGTAGAGTAGAAGGTATTCTAATTAACATGATAATCAACACAGGCTTTTTCATGGAACAGATTGTATAACCGAAAATTTTTATGGATTTTGATAAACATACGTCACTCTCAGAGGGATTTCAAGCTTCTGGTGTTATTTCTCCTTCCTGGACACCATGGTACACAATTAAGGCAAAGGAACAAAGGAAGTTAACTTATAAATCAGCTATCAGTGACTGACTGCATAAGGGAATAACGCCAGTCCCTGGCATTTCTGAGAGCTATATCATATTGGGGGTGCTGGAAATCACTAATGCCCTGAGAGATTCTCTAGTATTTTTGATATTCATGTGTAAGCCTCATTCTCCATCCAAAATTTTTGCTTAAAAATAAATAATTCTACCTGGGACAGGAAGAGCTCAAGCTTTAATATATGACATAGTTACTTTTTTTTTTTTTTGGAGCACAAATTCTGCCACTTATGGAACTGAATACTTTATATATAAAATCTTAATTTTCACAATAACCTAGAGGTCATTAACTTTATCCCCAAAGGCACAAACTGAAGCTTGGAGAGATTAAGTCATTTCCCCCAAGGCTACAGAAGCCATTAACTGTAGGAACTGGGGTTTGAACCCAGGCTATCTGATGCCGGAATCCATGCCCAGAGTCATTCCTTTATGTTACTGTCTGTGTCCTGAGATCCGCCTCTGAGCCTGTGTGCCCTGTACTGTGTTCTCACTAGGGATACGTTGGTGAAGAACAGCAGAAAATCTGCTATCATGCAGCTTACCTACGAGCTCTGTAGCAGAGCAAGGAAAAGAACTTCTGTCGTGTATGCTTTCTTGAAGATTTAAGGAGAAGGCTGTATTGCCCTTCCTAGAACACTTTCTATCAACATATTTTATTAGAAACATTAAAGTGTTGTATATTTCAAATTAAAGTATGTTTGAATGGAATTATTTCCACTAACCTCATGGGAAAATTTTCATAGAACATAATGATTTTTCCTCTGTTATATTCCCTCTTTGTCATTGAAGAAAATGTCCCTGTGATCTTGAAAATACATAACTGTGTCAGACATGACCTACTGAGGAATCTACTGGCACATACTGGGAGGCAGTGTCAGCTGAGTTCTGCTCCTGGCATCGCCATGATGGACTCAGTTCTCTACCATAGATGCACGTCATATGCATTTGCATTGTATTGGATTGTTGTCAATAAACACCCATCTATTATTTATGCTTTGTGGGTCATAGGAACATTTTGCACTGTCATCTCTCTGACCACAGATTCTCAGAAACATGCATAGTCTATTTTGAAACTAAATTTTACAAGGACATTAAAAATGAAAAATAAAAATCCTCCAAGGCATAACCACAGAGAAGTCCTCTCTTTACAGTTTGGTGCTATCTGTCCAAACATTTCTATATTCATATTCCTCCAAACAGAAATCCTTGACTTCTTATATTGAATCATTTAAAACACGGACTCATTTAATTTTTGTTTCTCTTTTGCCTGGTCTTTACATTCTAATGGAACCTTCTCTTGAAAAACTTCATAATATATCATTTACTTTATGCATTGGGATACAATAGTGCCAATTTTACTAGATACTCTGGTTAGTAATATGGGGAAAAGTGGCTGTGGGAGATCATATGAACAATATGTGAGGCCCAAGAGACTTACGAAAATATAAGTATGTACTATTTCATAGACAGGTCTAAGGAGTAAATAAAAAGCTATGGCTTTAATCCATTCTGCTCAGGAGAGAGAAGCTATAAGTGAAATACGGTGGGACTAAAACGTGTGCTTCTAAGATGGTTCATCTACTGTAGACCTGGTGATCGGTATGTTGTCATAATTTTCAGAATTTAGTCATTATTTCAAAATAATATTAATGTAGAAGAGGCTCCTATAATCCACAGGAACATCGTTACTAATTATTTTCCATTCCCTCTGTACAAAATACCCCTTATCTTTAAAGGGAATAATATATCTCTACTGATAGGTAAGAATACCCTCAGGTCCCCAAACCTGTAAGAACTGGAGTAGAGGCTTTGAAAAATCTGTTGATAAATTATTTAAAACTGATTGAGCTAGAAAACCACCAGAAGAGAAAATATTTGGTTAATGATGTAGAAATGTTAAAAATCGTCAATACTGGATTATTTTAAAGCTCTTTCCCTGTTCTTCTCCACCTCTCACCTCATCCATCAATTCTCCAAATGTCAGCTTGAACCCTCTGGCCAAATCCTGTTTCAGGGAATTTACTTGTGGACGTGGCACAGCAGGCATTAAAGATGCCATTAAGCTGACATCTGCTCCTGGACACGTGAACCTTAAGTGGCCTGAAAGCATATAATGTGTGCCATGCCAACTAAAGAGAAATCAAAAGAAAAAGCAAAAACAAACAAAACAAAACAAAACCCAGAAACAAATTTAAAATATACTTAAATGAAATTGTAATTTAAGTGTGTGCCTTTGCGTGCACTCACACATACATATATACACAGTCATATGCTCCACTTGCTTTAGATTCGTAGCACTGAGTACAGAATTGGAAAGCCATAAGCTCCATTCCGATAGTGACATATGTTTTACATTATTTTTAAAGAACTAATCCTTACACTCTTTTTGCCAAAGTGTTATATTATCATTGATGCTATTTCCATCTCAGCAACCTTTGGCTATACAGAGAAGGGTTCTCTCTATGTTCTATTCAAATAAGCTCAAACACACATATCTTATAAAACAATGATATGCATCACCCAATATGAACTGTGATCTCAAAGAACTGAAATTCTTTCCCCAGCACCCTGACCCAAAAGATGCTCTCAGTTAGCTCCATCTCTAAAACGCACTTGAAATTAATGGAAAGTTGACTTACACACACTGCCTCTATTTTTAAAAATATTTTTACAAAGTAGCAAATTGTTTCCACTCAGTAAAAATGATGGATTATTGTATAGTTTGAAAAAATTAACAAACAGATGGAATATCAACCCGTTATTCATTAAAATATTTCACTGGGTTAATTCAGCAAATAAAAATGGAGAAGAGAGCAGATGGCCATTTATAGTTCTCTTGATTTCTTAAACTACTTCTTTACAGCCAGAACTGCTCCTATATTTAACTTGAAATGCACAGCTCTCACCATATGCACAGTAAGCAAGCATTCATGTGACCTCATAAACTTTTCATATAACACAGCAATGATTTTTATGATTTAGTTAAAGGAACACTATACACTTACAAAGTGAGTTATTCCCATAGCCCCAATATTCTGGGGATAATGTGAATTTCCTAGACTCAGTAGATACTTACCATCATTATCTGGTCTGAAGTAGGTTCAAGTAGGCACATGGGTAAAATTTCACAAAAGGAAGTGATCAGTTTTGTTACAAACACTGAAGTATGCCAAGCGTGCATAAAATTATTACAGAGTAGGCAGTGTTTCTCTTAAGGCAATACTTTTTTTTCCCATCGTATCCTACTCCTGTAAGTTACTGCCTTTTAAAAAAAATTCTATCCTCATGTAGAGCAAATGGGACTCTCACATATGTAAGTGGAATCAACCACTCTGGAAAACTGCTTGACTGTATCTATTACAGCTGAACATATACATACTCTATGGCCCAACAGTTCCACTCCTAGGTATACGCCCCACAGAAATGCATAAATATACTCACAAAAGACACTGATGTGAATATTCATAGATGCACTATTTGTAAAAGCTCAAACCAGGAAGCAATCCAGACAGAATCAATAAATAAGTTGTGACATATTTATACAATGGTATAATAAAGACAATGGAAATCAACAAACTTCTGCTATAAAAACAACAGGAGTGGATATTACAAACATAAAGTTGAGCAAAAGAAGGCAAACACAATAGCATATACTCTGCAATTCCATTTATGTAAACGTCAAAGGTTGACAAAATCACTGTGGTGACAGAAGTCAGCATAGTGGTCGCTTTGGGGGAAAAGTGGGGAACAGTGACTGAGTCAGGCAGGGGCCGGTTTGGGGTGCTGGCCGCGTTCTTTTTCCTGAACTGGGTGGTTGTTACATGGGTAGTTTCCTATTGTGAAAAGGTACTGCATTGCACACTTATGATGTGTGAACTTCTTAATATGTATGATAGACTTCAGTTTTTTTTAAGTTTACTTTAGAAGATAAACACTATGAATAAAGAAGAGTCCTCTGTAGCAGTGCCAAGTGTAGTACAGAAGTGATACCATAATTAATAGCGAGAATTATATTTCATCAGAGTTAACCCAAGTGACATAATGCAAAAATATTCTCTAAATATTATTTTCATAAAGTTCTCCAACCTCCACATTCGAAGTCCTTGGTAGCCTCCCACTGATAACATTTCCCCTGTTACAGAAGACGTGTGTTTCTCCCAAGCACTGGACCTTCCTCCTTCCTGTGAAACTCCTTTCCCCAATTCCCCTCCACCTGTGCCCCATGACAATCTTCCCAGCTCTGCAGGTGAGGCACGGATGGCTCAAGCCTGAGTTTCTCTCAGACACAAAGTTCTCATTCTGGCAGGACAATTCTTTGTTTTATGGGATTGACCCAGGCACTGTCACAAGGTTAGCTTCCCTGAATCTGAACCCAAGATGCCTGTAGCCTGTAGGGCCTGTAATTCTTATTACATACAGCATGGAGTTCACGATTGGGCTTCTCTCTAAGACATCAGAGACGAGAGACCTGGCATGATGTCCTGTTCATTGTTATTCCACCTAAGCCCAACAGTGCCTGGGTGTGTTACCTTTTCAATAAAGGTCATTTGAAGTTATTTGGCATGTATTCAATAACTGTTTATTGAGCACCTTGATGTGCCAGGCACACCAAGGTCTCTATGAGAAGCAGCTAGGTTGCCTCTCCCCCCAGGACCCAGCTGACCCCTTGCAGCCAAGCAGCTACCCCGCTGGGGTGAGGGTGAGGGACTGGACCAAAAATGGGGTTAAGTGAAAATCTACACGTGCTGCTGGGGGGAGGGCGGTAGTGGGTAGAGTTGCCAAATAAAATACAGGATATCAAGCTAAACTTGGCTTTCAAATCAACAAAGAATGATTTAATTTTTTTTGTGTAACAAGTCCCCTGCAATATTTGGCACATACTAATATAAAAAATTATTTGTTGTTTCTCTGAAGTCCAAATTTAACTGGGCATCCTTTATTTTTATTTGTAAAAGCTGGCAACTCTATGCATGCATGAATGGACAGATATCTGCATAGGTAAACACAGAATCATATGTACTTGGGAAATGAGCCAACCTGCTATATTTCTCAAATGCAAAAATACAAGGTTTTGCATGAATGGTTTCTATATGTGAAAAAGGCATGTGTTCAAATATATATTGGTTATACAGGAGATCAATTAAGTACCTAATCAATTTTGACATTTATATCTCTCTCTCATTAGTTTAAAATCTCCAACCAGCTTCAGGTGATCCCTCTAGTATCTTACTAAAAGAAGGAACATATATTATAAATTGGTTCTCATTGCTCCCTAAGCTGTTTTCTGTCCCCATCAACCAGGAACCCCAAGTTCAAAATCTTGGGATAGGCTTCTTGCATGACTTTTATCTTCAAATGTGAACTAATAAAATATACAAGTTCTGTCACTTCTTTTACATTTATCTTAAACTAGATTCTCCTTAGGAGTATCAAAGAAAAGGGGGATTGGAACCAGGCAGAACCCTGCAGCACCCCCCAACCACGAAGTCCTCTCCATGTCCCCTGCCTCTTGTTTACAGAAAAGCTGAAGTTTCCCAGCGTCCCCTGAGTCACAAAGTGCAGGGTCAAGCGGCTAATGATTAGCACAATAGAGTCACAGACTCAGTGTCTGATGCACATTCCGGAGTTGTTTTACAGATACTGTAACTGCCACCAGAGGGAAAATGCTAACTGCATGATGACCAGGCTGCAGCCATGACATAAGGTGCTCCATCTTGATCAGTACTGAGTCTACGGCTAGCACAATTCCAAGAACAGCCTTAAGAGAATGGCATTAGCACTATTGCTCATAATAATCTATATCTTTGTGGGCATCAAAATAATTGTAGCTTGTTCTGCTGGTATATGTAAACAGGCAACTAAACTGTCAGCAAAGATATGTTACAGACCCACATAGACATCTTCCACTCTAAGAGTACAGCTCCCTATACAGCATGAAGAAGTTACAGAAGACGGACCTTCGCCCATAATCCCATAGAAGCAGAAAGATGTTCTGACAAGTGGGGATTTGTAAACAGCTTTTGTCAGGAAAGAGCTCTCCACAGGGGGGCCCCTTTTGTCTTGTTAGTAACCTTAAACAAGTCACACCCACGCTCCACTGATCTCCAGCCCTAGCACACCTTTCAAGTCTTTTGATCACACAATACCTTGCCTAACCTGTTGGTTCTTCCCATAGATCAAAGAAGTAGAAATGAAGAATAAGTAATCAACAGATGACCAGATCTCCTCCCTAGCTTCCCTGGCAGTAATCTCGCGAACAAACCGTGTGAACAAGACAGCATCTAAGGAAAGGCCAGGAGGAGTCGGGAGTCGACAAGTCTGCGCACAGTGGGGCACGTCAAGGACTCTGACCTCCCGATCTCAATGGTTAACTGCGATTACTTCCCTTTTTCCCTTTAAAAACTTTCATGGCCGAGCAGAATCTTCAGAGGTGGTTTTTGAGGGACACTGAGTCCACCATCTCCCCCGATTGTTGGCATTCTGATTAAAAGCAACTTTCCTTTCTACCGAAAACTGCCTGTCGGTTACTGATTTTCGAGTGGCGAGCACCGGACCTGAGTTCAGTAACACTCTCAGGTTTAAACCTTCCAGTCTTCCTTATCATTGTAAAGAATTGTAAATTGGTCGTTCTTAGGCTGTGTCAGGCTAGCAGATATTTTTAACTTGGCTCACATAGTAGGAACAAAGAATCAATATTTAAGGTTAAGATTTCTTTAAAATCTGGGTGTCTGGCTGCATCTGAAAGATCTGAAGATCTGGCCGCACTGGATCTGCATTTCCCCTTGGCTATAACAGCTGGAGTTGAATAGAAACTTTCTTCTTTACACAGAACATGTAAGTCCTCACCTGCTTAGGCGACTTGGTTGACATCTAACAGTGTGACCAAAATTGCATTACATGCCAACGCCTCTGTAGCAAACATCAGAGACCTTTCAAAGCTCTTTCCCTGTTCCCCACTTCAGTCCTAGGTCCCAGTTAGGCCAACAGCCCCAAAAGTCTCATTTTTGTTTCCCGCTCCTTCACCACATTTTCTCTTCTTTAATGTAGATTGTTTTTTCTTTGACTTCCTATTTAAATTGTTTCTGTACATCTCACCAACGTTGTTCATTACCTTGGTTTTCTTTCTGAAAGTTAACATGCATATATTCTGTAGGTGTTTTGGGGCACTTGTCTTATCTCACCAAGACTCCTGTGTCAGCTCCCTAAGGACAAGAGCCTTCCTTGATACCTCTTTTAGTAATTCTGGGCATCCCCAAAGCACTCAAAAGTTAGTGGTTGCATGAAATGACTACACTGCAATCTAATCAGCATATAAAGAGAAAAGTGGACCTGAACTTATTCCTTTTTTGAACAGTATACTAGTACGGTTTGAAACTGTTTATTTTTCCTGAAATCTACTAGTTTTAAAAAATAGCATGTAAGAAATAGAAACTAAGCAAGCTCTTTTAAAGTTGTTTAAGGTAATTTAATAAAGCCCCCCAATTAAACCACACTATCTCATTTTATTCCATAAATATATTTGATTCTATGACCAATAAAGACTAAAAATTTCATTCATTTTGTTCTTACTTCTCATGAGATTATTAAAACTCAAAGACCCAATTTTCCATCATTTTAAGGAGGCTGATTATTTAAATGTTAAAGACCTGAAGTATTCTCTGTGTATGTATCTATTAAAACATAAGGGAATAGATGAGAAGCCTGAATTCTAAGAAAAATTTTCTAACTATACGAGCAGATACCAAAATCTATTTAAACAGCTTTGTAAAAAACAGTGAGTTTTAAATAATTTACTTTAGTTACATACCTTAAAAAAGAATAAGATTTAAAGAGAGAGGTCCAAAAAGCTAACATTTCCTCAATCACAAAAAATTCTTTCCACACAATAATTACCTTTAAAGAAAATTTTAGGAAGGTTCAAAGGAAAAAAATAATTAGTAAGAAATCCACTCACAGTAGGAATTAGCAAACAATCTGTGTTTTCCTAAATCACCTCCTCTTGACGTGTTGTCAGGACCACGAGGCATGACAAATTTTAAGTGGGCTTTTGCTGCCGAGAACTAATCCATAAGGTACAACCATTTCATACACACACACACACACACACACACACACACACACACTGCAAAGTGGTGAATAAAGTAGCAAACATGGATTAACTGCTTCCATTACAGCTAGTTAGTGAAGACGAAAATAATATTATAGACAAATCTTTTAGAAAAGGCTCATATGCCAATATGCTTTGCAAAATATGGATTGCATCGTTCATAAACGTATATATATATATATACACACACACACACACATATATATTTCTTGGAAGATGCTTATGCACTAATAAATAAGAAAAAAAATCATTTCCCAGTCAAATTGAATCTTTGGAGGCAGTAAAAAGAATTTGGAAGGAAAAAATATATAAGGACATTAGTTTCTAATTCAATTATATCATATAGTGAATCAAAATTGAAAAAAATGTGAAAAATCACTCGACAGAGAAAATTCATTATCAACTCAAATATAAGATAGCAGTCCTCAATTATCCAAGGGAGATTATATTGTTCCTAACCCAGCACCTGACTTACTGATAACAGAGCATTTGCATAGAATCATATCATATTACATTAGCACTTGGCATCTTAATGAGTGCCTAAGACCTGTCACTCAAGAAATACCACCAGGGAAACCCCCTACAGTGCCTCCTGCAAGGTTGCTTAATTTGTCAGTGACAGAGGAAGGGCTAAAACGTGGGCTTCTTGCTTTAGAAAAAATACTGATGTTTTTTGAATTAGCTGAGGTTAATGATTTGCCCCGCTGAGATCTTGCTTGTTGTTTGTTGATTTTCTTGTTTGTTTGTTTAAACGAGAAACTAAATATTCTATCTGTTATATGAAAATTTGAAAGAGGTGTAAAAGGCTCTTTGGTGAGGGATATGAAAGCACTATTCCCATCAAGAGTAAACCGGGAGGGCTTCCCTGGTGGCGCCGTGGTTGGGAGTCCGCCTGCCGATGCAGGGGACACGGGTTCGTGCCCCGGTCTGGGAGGATCCCACGTGCCGCGGAGCGGCTGGGCCCGTGAGCCATGGCCGCTGAGCCTGCGCGTCCGGAGCCTGTGCTCCGCAACGGGAGAGGCCACAACAGCGAGAGGCCCGCGTACCACACACACACAAAAAAGTAAACCGGGAAATAGGACTGGAAAGTGACTGAGAGATTCTCACGTTCAACCTTATATCTATGAGCAAAGTGAGGTCCAGAGAGGTGATGCAGCTTTCTCTGTGTTACACAGCTAGCTGGTGGCAGGAATCGGACTGAACTCAGTATACCCATATAGTCTAGGGTTCTCTCCTCTGCACCTTGACCTTGAGTTGTGTCTTCAGGGTAAGGCGTCACTATAACATTGAAAAGGAATTCAAATGGCATTCTAATGGCAAAGATAATCACATTAAATGTAAATGCAAACACCACAGTTGAAAATCTGAAATAGATGACGTTTTTTATTATATGTTGATTTTTCAACATATCTATTATTGCTCCTTGTAATTACAATGGATAAACAGTCATTGCCTTGGGGTGTTGCTTATGTGTCTGTAATGTTCATCACAGGCCAACAGGGACCCAGGCACGACCAACAGCTCACAGACTGTAGAATTAAAAGCTGTGTCAAGCACTGGCTGAACCGGTGCACTTAAAGCTTCATCGATTCGGACCATTTTGGGGAGAATGGGGTACAAGGTGGGGACAAGCGAATTGGTAAAAAATAAAGTCAGAAAGTAACTATTTTTGAAGAAATACATAACGATTATTTTTAAGTAAGTGAAAGCAACCACTTAAATACTGTCCAATATCAGTCCTGTAGGGCTTATTTTAATAACTGAATAACTCATCTGTAATTAGCAGATAAATTGTTTACATGCAAATGGCATCAGAAAGCATTTGAAAATACTTCTGCACATCAAAAATGTGCCATCTATTTATTCCAAAGTTTGCACGGAAAACATTTGACTACAGAGAGTAGAGAGGTAAATTTTAGTCTAGTTCTAGTTAAACGATCAAGAATTCTCATAGTGCTAATGCTCTTACTGAAGTGATAATGATAGTATAATGATTCATCTCCAACTCCTCATAGGGAGTCCATATGTATTTTCTAATTTGTGCCCAACAGACTTCTGTGATGTGAGGGTAAACAGAGGTGAAGGAACTTGCCCAAGATATAGTAGCAACTAAGTTCCACATCCTGGACCAGAACCCAGGGGTCCTCTGACCCCTGCTAAGTACTCTTTCACTCTTCCACATGCTCTCCAGGAAGAGCACAGCATTCTGGGTTAGGCTAGATGAGCTCTAATGTCATTTTTCTTTCATTCTCAGGGTCTATATTTCTTTACGTGCAGTGACCTCAAAGAGGAAAGTATACGTTACACATATGTGCGACTGGGGCTTAAATATACTGGATTCCAGGGACTCTGCATTTCTCTTCAGTGGGTTGTTTCAGTATTTCATGGATCAGTATGTGTGTTCAATACCTTAAATCCTTGATGATATGAGATGAGCGTAAATACTCAAACTATCTTTGGTTTCTCCAACTCTTTTTCCTAAACACTAGGTTTAATTTATAAATGAAACTGAGTCAAGTATCCCTTAGTCATTCTAATGGCAAGAAAAATGACAGCTCCTTTTCTACCATTAACATTACCAAGACCTAAACTCATGGATAATCTTCTCTTCTCAGGCAACAATTACTGTGAGCCTCACTTTGGTGGGGAGAGCAGAGACACCAAAAGAAAGAATCTTGGAGATTAATTTGTTAAATGGAGAAATACATGCATAATAAACGACTCTATGCTATAAACTTATTAATAAAGAGGAAGCTGAAATAAACATGCACTTATGTTCAACTGTAGAGTCTCTTTCACCTTACCCTACCTGTATGGCAATATCATGTTTATTATTGGCCTTATATTGCTATAAATATGAGCTTCAACACGGCTCAGTTGGGAGCTTCTTAGTGGTGAAATGTCACCTCTTAGTCTTTGTATATAATAGAAGGGAGATCTTTTGTGACTGATGTGTGTGCACATGTATAACTGCCCAGTGACAGCAGATTAGGTTGACCAGATGACTTATGACTGATCCACATGTAGAGCTGAGCAATGTACATGGAGAGGAGGAAAGACGCCTTGAGCTTTAAATAATGCTGTGAATGGATTAAGTGAGCATTCCTGCCATCACTCTATCAGTCCTTTATCATTTAGAATATTCAGTTAGATTTCTCACCATGCATATCCTCCACCCCCAGACCTCCTGAACTACTTACTCATGGTTACTTCAACAACAATTTTCTGGCTAGTATTCCTTTGCAAATTATGTTTTCTTGGTTGAAATAGTCCCTTTCTCCCTTCGCTTCTCCACCTACAGAATTCTACTCATCTTTTAAATACCCAGCTTATATGTCACTTTCTCAGAGAAGACCTAAGTAAATGTACAGTGGTCCCTCGCTATCTGCAGGGACCCCCGGGGATACCAAAATCTACAGGTGCTCAAATCCTTTGTATAAAATGGCATAGTATTTTCATATAACCTATGAACATCCTCCTATATACTTTAAATCATCTCTAGAGTACTTATAATACCTAATACAATGTAAACGCTTTGTAAATACAATGTAAATGCTGTGTAAACAGTTTCCAGCTTGTGGCAAATTTAAATTCTCCTTTTTGGAACTTTTTGAAAATTTTTTTCAAATACTTACAATTGAAGTTGGTTGAATCCACAGATACGGAACCCACGGATATGCAAGGCCAACTGTACACTCATCTACATTCAAAAGTACTTTGGTCAAGCCATTACTATATCACCGACCATAATATGCTGTCATTACTTGATGAGCTACCTCACCCATTAGATTGCACACTCTTCATGGCCAGGGCTGTTGTGTTATTCCTTGTTATATTTCTGCCACTCCTTGGTCCCCTGCCCCTTACACCTGCCAATATGCTCCCCAGTTTCTTGCATACTGTGGGCATAGATTAAGTTCTATAAATGTTTATTGACTGAACTAGTGTGGGAGTGGCCAGTGGATAGCCAGGATCTAATGGGTCGTTAGAGTTGTGGGTGATGAAAACCTTCCTAAACATAATGTGTTGACCCAAAGGCTCAACTCCCTGACCTTTCATTTAGGCTGCAAACCAGAGTGCATGAATCTTTGTTCATCCTTTTAATGTGCTATCCACTTAGATTTCAGCCCTACATTAATCTGGGATATTAATTCCACCAGCACTTCTGATGGAAGCTATAATTTATAGCACTGAAAAACCTTTCTGTAGCTTAATATCCAGAGGTGTAAGAATACAAGTGACATTAAACATTAACTAGGCAAAGAGCTATGAGTGCAGAAACCGTGCTGTGTGAAAACTCAGAGCCAAAATGCAGGCTAAAACATTTCACAATTAAAATAGGATGAAATGAGCAAGTGTCACAGGTCCTCCTGCATTAATCAGAAAGCATGTAAAACAAACCAGAGGCATATTTATTGCTTAAAAAAATCCTCAAATCCCTGAAGTACCTAAAATTATTAATTATGTATAAACAACACTGGAAGTGTTGACATTGTATATTCCTATAAAATGAAACATAAAATAATAATGCCTCAATCTTATACAATCCTTTCAAGTTAATGATAAGTTGGGAAGGATTCTATGAAGTTTTAGGTGGGCAAGCACTCATGACCACCCAGAAATGGAATCTGTTGTGTTAATACCTAGGTCTCCACTCTTAATAACACACGCGCTCTCTCTGACACTAACACCGTATAGAGAGAGTACGAGGTAGCCGATCCAGCCCTGAGATCTAATTTCAATATGCCACAAACTTGCTGAGTGACCCTGAGCAACGTTTGTATTTCCTTGGGCCTAAAGTTCCCCATTTAAAGAAAAGGGCTAGAAGCGTGTACCATTATGTCATTTCAATTTGAATATTCAATCATTCCTATTTCTAAGGTTTATTTGATGTGTTATCCCTGCTCTTACTCTTCTGTTAGAGGAAAATGTCAGTGGCTTGATAAAACATGTGCAATTTTTAGCATATTTGATAACTGCAAAGTTAGCTTATTCTAAAATGCTATCCATTGTGATGCTTCCAGCCTCAAGTACTATAATAGAAAGTCCAACATCGTGCAAAAGTATTATTTCATAAATAGGATATCTAGAGTGTGGATGGGCTCAGGGCTGGGTGAAAGGTATCATCAAGGACCCAGGTTTTTCCCATCTTTCTGCTCTGACTTCCTGGGTGCCAGTCTCCTCTTCAGATTTGTAGCAAGGTGCTTGTCCTAGGGTACAGTAGAGAATATGAAGACCAGACCTATAACGTCAAATCTCTCAGCAAAGCATCTTCTCCTCTCTGTCATATTATTAGTTTGGGAAGTAGCTGTTGAACACCAGTACGATGCTAGGAATTGTTCGTGATACAATAAAAAGAAGTATAAAGGAAAAGCCATTCAGTCTTTCATTGTGGGATCATGACATTCAGAAAATGAAGTACAGTTGCACCACTATTTGGAGACCAAAATCGAGGATGCTCAAGTAACTTACATAAAATGGCATAGCGTTCACGTATAATCTATGCACATCCTCCCTATGCTTTAAATCATCTCTAGGTTACTTATAATACCTAATACAATTGCTATGTATATAGCTGCCATTGCATGGCAAATTCAAGTTTTGCTTTTTGAAACTTTCCGGAATTTTTTTTTTGTGTGTGTGCATATTTGCCATCTGAGGTTGGTTGAATTCATGGACGCAGAACCCGCAGATACGGTGAATCAACTGTAAATCTGTTTTAGAACCTTAAACCAGGACAGAAATACTCTTTCCATGAGGTTAGCCCAGCCCTAGCAGAATCTCCAGGTATGGTTAGACAGTGTGACCTTATTCTTACTTCTGAAGAAAACAAATTCCTTACTTGTAAATTCCATACTTAAGGATGATTTTTCAAAGGAATTTATCATAGACTACACTGACCTTACTTTTTTTTGGCAGTACGCGGGCCTCTCACTGTTGCGGCCTCTCCTGCTGCGGAGCACAGGCTCCGGCCGCACAGGCTCAGCGGTCATGGCTCACGGGCCCAGCCGCTCCGCGGCATGTGGGATCTTCCCGGACCGGGGCACAAACCCACGTCCCTTGCATCGGCAGGCGGACTCTCAACCACTGCACCACCAGGGAAGCCCCTGACCTTACTTTTGAAGTGACTAAAGCTTGGCAAAGCAGAATGCATTTCAGATTGCAGTGGACTGCAGCCAAGGGTTATTTGAGATATTTAGACTAAGGTTTTCAGCAAGATAAGTATAGTGTAACAGTAAAACATAATCATAGCTGCTATAAATTAAAATATATGGCATATGGTATGTACAATGCATTCCTAAATCCACTGTTCTCAGATATACCCTGTTTTTGTACTGGTAATATTATACTATGGTCTAAAATTGGACTGTGTGATGAAATAGTAATCATAGTATCCAGGTACTTGAATTTAGAGATTCACAGAGTCAAATGGTAGAAGCTGTTAAAAGCACTGTAGTAAGAATATATTACAGAATACCTAATTGCGTCCCTATTTTATATTTCCAACAATATTGTGGTAATGCCTTCTGCAGCCTATGAGTGACAGTTTCTCTGTGCTGGAGACCTGGTAGTGGAACTCCTTCTGGGTCACAGAGTATATGCACATTCTTCATTTTCATGAATGCTGCCAAATTGCTTCCAAAATGGTTGCACATATTCCCACCAGCTGCATATGAGAGTTTCTGTTTCACTACGTTCTCATAAACACATGATATAAGACATTTTAATTTTTACCAATCTGGTGGGTGAGAAATGGCATCTCATTTTTCTCCTCATTTGCACTTCTCAGATTCCCAATGAGATTAAACTTAAACACTTTCTTCCATGTTCATTAGCCACAATAAGCCTTTCTTCTTCTGAAAAATGCCTATTTGTTCTGTTTGCTCATTTTTCTATTGGGATGTTTTCTATTTCATATTGACATACGTTTTTTCTATATATGTTGGTTCTTGTGGGTTAACGCTTCTTTTACTCCTTTACTCTCATTTTCTTTTTCTCTCTCTTTCTTTCTTTCTCTCTCTCTCTTTCTTTCCTTCCTTCCTTTTCTCTCTCCCTCCCTTCCTTCCTTCCTTTTTGGCTGCATTGCGTCTTCGTTGCTGCGTGCGGGCTTTCTCTAGTTGGAACGAGCGGGGGCTACTCCATTGCGGTGCGCAGCCTTCTCATTGCGGTGGCTTCTCTTGCTGTGGAGCACGAGCTCTAGGAGCATGGGCTTCAGTAGTTGTGGTGCATGGGCTCAGTAGTTGTGGCTCACGGGCTCTAGAGCACAGGCTCAGTAGTTGTGGCGCATTGGCTTAGTTGCTCCGCGGCATGTGGGATCTTCCTGGACCAGGGCTCCTTCTCATGTCCCCTGCATTGGCAGGAGGATTCTTACCCACTGAGCCACCAGGGAAGTCCATCTCATTTTATTTTTCCCAACTTTATTGAAATATGAGTCACAAATAAAACTTGTATATATGTTTAGGTTGTACAACGTGATTTTTAAAGGGGTACGACATGATGATTTTATATATATATATATATATATATATATATATATATATATATAGTGAAACGACTACCACAATCAAATTAATTCACACATCCATCATCTCACAAAGGAGTACTGATATTCCTTTGCCATACTGATTTCATTTCCTTTGGATATACACCCAGAAGTGAGATTGCTGAAATATGGTAATAGTTCGATTTTTTTTAAATTGTGAGGGGAAACTTCATACTGTGTTTCATGATGGCTGTACCAATTTACATTTTTACCAATGATATACAAGGGTGCCCTTTCCTCTACACCCTGACCAATACTCGTTATCTCTTGTCTTTTTGATGATAAGCATTCTAACAGGTGAGAGATGATTATCTCATTCTGGTTTTGATTTGCATTTCACTGATGGTTGGAGATGCTGAGCACCTTTTCATATACCCACTGACCATATGTATGGCTCTTTTGGAAAAACATCTGTTCAGGTCCTTGCCCATTTTTTAGTCAGGTTACTTGTTTTACTGCGATTGATTTATAGGAGATCCTTATATATTATGCATGTTAACCTTTTATCAGATGTATGGATTGTATATATTCCCCCTGCCCCGCTTCTGTAGGTTGTACTTTTACTCTGTTGACTGGTTCCTTTGCTGTGCAGAAACTTTTTAGTTTGAAGTAGTCTCACTTATTTATTGTTGCTCTTGTTGTCTGCGCTTTTATAGTCATAGCCAAAAAAATCATTGTCAATGTCAAGATTTTCCCCTATGTTTTCTTCCAGGAGTTTTACATTTTCAGGTCTTAATTTAAATTCCTTTGCATGTGATTGATGAGTTGTCTCAATATCATTTTGAAGAGACTATTCTTTCCACATTGTGTATCTTGGCACCACTGACCAAGATTAGTTGCACATGTATGTGTGGGTTTGTTTCCGGGCCCTCTATTCTGTTCCATTGGTTTATGTGCCTATTCCCATACCAGTACCCTGCTGTTCTGATTTCTGTAGTTTTGTAATAAAGAAATAAAAGATATCCAAATAAGAAAGGAGGAAGTTAAATAGACAGGATAAATCTCACATACAGAAAACCCTAAATACCCCAACAAAAAACCGTTAGAACTAATAAACGAATTCAGTAAGGTTGCAAGATACAAAATCAATATACAAAAATCAGTTGTTTCTATACACTAATAAGGAACTATCTGAAAAATAAATTAAGAAAGCAATCCCATTTACAATAGCAACAAAAATCACTTAGGAATAAATTTAACCAAGGAGGTGAAAAATCTATACACTGAAAACTATAAGACATTGATAAAAACAAGTGAAGAAGACACAAATAAATGGAACGATATCTCATGTTCATGGATTGGAAGAATTAAAATTGTTAAAATGTCCATCTACTGAGGGCAATCTACAGATTCAATACAATCTCTGTCAAAATTCCAATGGCCTTTTTCACAGAAATAGAAAAATAATCCTAATATTCCTATGGAACCACAATGGACACCAACTAGCCAAAGCAATCCTGAGAAAGAACAAAGCTGGAGGCGTCATACTTCATGATTCCCTTTATTCTCATTTTGTAAGTGTTTTGGAAGAGGAAAGAGATGAATGTATGTGGCCAACCCACGACGTCAACCAGAAGTCCTGAGCTCTCCGCACTTCAGACTCTTCACTCTGTCATACGTGCTGGTTTAGGCACTGTAGCTGCAGCTTGCAATGTCACCATGGCCTCTGACCTTGTCCTTCTAATATGACACCCACCACAGCACTTCTAATTTCTCCTCTCATCAAAGAGACAGGTGGAGAGAATGCTTTTATTCTGCAAGTACACATGAAAAATGGGTATTTTCCCATGGATTTTAGTAGAAAGTTTAATTACTATGAGTTCTTTAAATAATTTGGGTTTTGTGTTTGTTCTATTCTTGATATGTTTGAGCATGATCCCAGAAGTTAATTGAGTAATTATTTAGGGTCATGAGGAATAGCTTGCTTATTTTAAAACTCGGGATGGGGATGAGGGAAGATTCGGTGTAATGAGATAGTCTGTTATTTCTGTGAATTTAATTAAGAGCTCTTTATTTTAGATTTGCCCAGATCTTTTCATGGAGAAAGCATCCCCACACAAATTCTCATGACCTTGTGCTTTCTTTTCCTTTTATTTTCATGTGTATTTGCTATGGTTTTAAAGAGTCACTCCTAGTCAAATAGGGAATTTCTTCTGGTTTCATGACTAAATGGTGCTTAAGCAGTATGCCAACAAGATATTCATTATGCAAGGTACTAAGGCAAAGCACCCAATGATCTGTGAAGGAAACAGAACTTCATCTTTGGTTTTTTAAAAGTACTTTCCAAGACAGATTAGAGCAGTTCACCATAAAGGGAAAAAAAATAATCTCAAGTAATTTTATAAGACAAAAGAATAGTAAGTATGTACTTTCTTCACTTAAAAACACATAAACTGCACGCAGTCTGAGGTTTTTCCCAAAGAGTTCCTGAATAGGTAGAAGAAAAGTTCTACAAAATGCATCAGCCAGAAGTACTGTGCTAACTTCTCCAATCACTCATGCTCTAAAGAAACTTTCAAAATGCAGTTCACACCTCTTGCTGAACTTTTTAGTTCATTTTCAATTGCAAGGAGCAACAAAGTGGTTTCTTTTTCCTATTTCTGGGCGGTGAAAAATGAGTAAGGTCATAAACTGGATGTGTACCATTATCATTTATATCTGAAGAAGCTACAGCCAATTATATTATTTTTTGTGTTATCTGCAGGGCAATAAATAGAGGCAGGAGAAAAGTCAAGATGTTGTTTGCACACAGGCTGGCCGTACAGATATGGCACAGACCTCACACTTGGGACCAAAGCAATCGGAAGGGAGCGAGTGGGGGGCATGCGTTAACGTCTCCTTGGGCTTACTTTTCTTACAGAAGCCCATCATCTCAGGAAGAGGCTGTATCATAAAGGAAGGTGATGAGTTTTGGCATCAGGCATGGTTGCCCAAAACACGGCATTAGCAAGTCACTTAACATTACAAGAAAAAAAGGTATGATAATATATACTTCGGAGGGACTCCATGAAGACGTGGCCACACGATGTATTGCACCTAACAGATGCACAATTAAGTTCTTTCAAATCCCTCCTTGCATATTCCGTCCCGATCATTAAACTGGTGTCATTACCATGCTGGGATGCTACACTAAAGAGCAGGGCACACTTTCGAAACCGTTGAGCAGCTACATAAAGTGACGTGATTCTGTGGGACTATTACAGGTCCCCAATACCTGTACACCCCCTAGAGCATCTGCCAGTCAGGTCTGTGGATTATTACCTGTCCTCCTTTCCCTTTCTTATATACTTCAGTTTCTTCCTCCCAAATGTAACCTGAAGTGGTTTTTTTTTTCCCCACTGCTTTAAGACTTCTTCAAGCATAAAAGTAAATATTTGAAAATGAAGCAGCTTTAAAGAAATTTTTTTTAAGACTAATGGGTGCTCATTCTAAAGGAGCAGGGATCAAAAATAATAATAACTTTCAAAGCCAAACAAATGCTGTTGCTCTGTCACTATCTGAGACACCTGGGGTTTGATTTCTTTTTAAGTTTTTTTTTCAGTCCTTTATAATACACGTAAGTGTGATAGGTTCACCCTTTAATCAGGAACGGATCTGAAACAATGTGATAGAAAGAAATCCCTTGCCTAAGCCATGGCCAGACCTGTGTCACGGGATCCTTTTTATTAAAAGCTCTATGTAAGATCATCACAAGTTTGATTTATTAAAAAAATTAAATTGAGATCAAAAGAAAACATTTTATTGGTTGAATCGCCGACTAGCTTTCCAACCTGAGGCTCCTTTTTCGTTTCGTCTAGTTGAATCATGGCTCAGTACAGCTCCTGCTTTCTCTTTCTTAACCAGGAAACCTGAGAGTTTCTGTCTGGATCCCAGAGCTCCACTTTTGTGGCTTTCTCTCTCTGCTCCCCTCCTGACCATCTGTGAACCAAAAACAAGGTACCTCTTGCAGTTTCCAGAACTATAAGATCTCTGGAACTATAAGACTTCCTTGCTGGTGCAGTAGTTAAGACTCTGTGCTCCCAATGCACGGGGCCCAGGTTTGATCCCTGGTCAGGGAACTAGATCCCACATGCGTGCCGCAACTAAGAGTTCGCATGCCACAACTAAGGAGCCTGCCTGCCGCAACTAAGGAGCCCGCCTGCCGCAACTAAGGAGCCCGCCTGCCACAACAAAGACCCAGTGCAACCAAATAAATAAATAAATAAATAAATATTTTTTAAAAAAGACTCCTGGGTACAAGATCAATATGCAAAACAATTAGCAACAAAATCACGAAAAAAGGTATTTAAAAAACAAAACAAAAAAAACCCCTATAAGATCTCTTCTGCCTGAATACCACCTACTGCATGGAGAGCGCCTAGCTCCTTCCCTCTGGGAAATATGGTAATAGTTCTCCTGCCTGTTGTGTGTATACAATGCTACACAAGCCACAGAGGCCCTTGTCTGTAAAACATGTATCTGGAATAATATTGGGAGGAAAGTAAATAATTTTTTCCAAACGAAATAAAAGTTACTTTACTGAAATTCATTGGCTACAAGTTTTCTTTTTTTTCCTGTTATAATTCTGAAAGAAAGAGATTCAACTCACCTGGTCAGACCTTTGACTCTATATTTTTAAAAAATCTGAATGTCAAGAACAGTGTAATAAAGATTGTTTAGAAATTGTGTGGGAAATAAATCTAAATTTCCTGGTTAAATATTATCTGTAATGTTCAGCATCGTACTTATAAAAAGCTACCATTTATTAGGTACTTGCTAAGGGCTCAACGCTAAGGGTTTACTTAATACAAATAATCTCATTTAATTCTCACAAGGTCACATTGTTCTCAGAGGCGATTAAGTAATATGCCCAAACAGGTATAGCCTAGTACTAAGTGCACTGCACATCTTTGAACCCAAGCAAGTACACTCAGGAGCCCACACTCAAACTCTCATACCAACATCTACAACATCTACAATGAACAATGTATCTGTCCTTCATTTACTAGATTAGATAAACGTCAGGGTTGTTTCCAGCTATAAGCCTATGGAGGGCCTGCGCTGAAACTCTCCTAGATCTCAAACCTGGAATATGCACGAAGGAATCTTGAATACATGCTTTTTGATTAGGATGATAATAATTAAAAATAAAATTATATGAATGATCATAGGCAATACTGACTAGACCAATTTAATAAAATCCACATCACCATTCCACTAAAGATACATTTTAGAGTCTTGATGATTTAATAGAAGATTGTTACACTGCAATTCCCAGCTGTACAAAACCTATTCTCAAGCATGATCATTATAATCTCGTGCTTTATTAAACATCTGAGAGGAATGGCATAATGGTCCTTCAAGGACAGCTCCATTAGGGGAAAAAAAAATAGAATAATCTACAGTATAATGTGTTTAAAATGCTTTTTAAAATAGTGTTGTCATTAAGGTGATCAGCACCTGGGTTATTCTCATTGAAACAGCCTGAGGTCTGCTGATTAAAGAGAGAGCTACACCCCCTTTTCCTGGCTCATTAAATGAACCAAAGATATAATCCACACACCTCTTCCTATAGTCTAGTTTCATTAGGACGAAAATCCGCAAAAAACAGATATCAGTGCAATAAACTAGGTTGAGAAAAGAGGAATGGAAGGATACATAGTTTTATTGACCAATAAAATTTAATTGACTGTCTATATTCTCACTTAGAAATTGGTCAAAATGGCCCCCAAATTCAGTTTGATACTAATAGAGCTTCCTTTTAAAGTCAGAACATGCTTGTCCAAAAGCACAAGCCTACCATTCTTCATCTTTCCTTGGCCAAAATTATATCAGGTCTTCAGAATGCATCTTGTCCAAGAGTTAATTAATATTCCCCAGTCTACATCTTAAATTGCATGTGGAACCTACTGGTCTGAAAAATGATAATAAGATTAATAAAACTTACATATCTATTATAACATAAAGTCTACAATTTTCATGTCTGTTTCCATTTTTAAATTCTCACATCGACAATATTGATTCCCATTTTCCAGACGAGGAAAATGAGGCTCAAAAAGATTACATGACTTGGGCTTCCCTGATGGCACAGTGGTTGAGAGTCCACCTGCCGATGCAGGGGACACGGGTTCGTGCCCCAGTCCGGGAAGATCCCACATGCCGCGGTGCGGCTGGGCCGGTGAGCCATGGCCGCTGAGCCTGCGCGTCCGGAGCCTGTGCTCCACAGAGGGAGAGGCCACAACAGTGAGAGGCCCGCGTACCGAAGAAGAAAAAAAAAAAAGATTACATGACTTGCCTGAGCTGACATTGATCTTAAACGGCTAAAAGAGGATTCCAAGCCAGAACTTCCAACTGGCCCTGGGCTCTTTACAGGACTTGGTCTTTTTAAGTTAAAAATTTCCCCTTACCTGGCCCTTGCCATACAGCACAAATTCTCCAGAACATTATTATACTCTTTGTAAATGAATCTGTAAATGGTTTGTGAAAAATGAACCTCTTATGCTCAGCAGGCAGCAGACAGTGATAACTGTTACCTGCCTGCTGGGGAGCTGAAGGCAAGTTAGTAAATCTCTCTGAAACTTAACTTTCTCTTCTTAATATCAAAATAATAACATACTTGCCTTTGCGAGAAATCAACAAAAGACCATGTCAGAGGAACTCAGAACTCGGCACGTAGTGAGTTCGCAAGTCCTATTTAATATGCATCTCAGGTTGAGCATTATCAGAACCTACGTGATAATTAAAGCTGTGAATGCAGTTTCTTTCTTTTCAAAGATGGAACTGTTGGAGGTTAAGTAAGTGGAGAGTAGACTTGATGGTTTGGTCATTTGTAAAATAGGAAATAAAAGAGCATTGGGAGGAGATTGAGATAGGAAAAGAGCAAAAAGGTAAAGGCTGAGGGAAGTAAAAAAGAAGAATTTAAAGAAAAATGATACTTACACATATATGCACATATCAGCCTCTGGATAATAATTGAATGACCCAAAGCAGGTATAGCATTCATATCCTTATTAAATCTTCTCACTAAACCTATGAGATGATTATTATTATTATTCTTGTCCCCATTTTACAGAAGAGTCAATTGAGAGACAGAGAGGTTAGGTATCTTACCCAAGGTCACACAGCTGAGATTCAAACCCTGGCTCTCTGACTCCAAAGTCTGCACTCTTATTCCATACTGTTCTGCTCCTGGTCTGAGCTGGGAGTCAAAAGCAGCAGAGGGGTAGAGTAGATGCTGAAAATACTCAATTACTCAACTACAGGACATCTGTGTTGAAGGCAGAAACCACCTGAGTGTGCTCTGGTTTGGACAGACCTGGCCCAGTGCAGCAGGTCACTAGGGGCTTGGGATGATGAGACACAAAGCAGACACTGTTGTTTGTGCACTTGCCAAGACTGTTGAGGGATCACTTAAATCGAGAGGCTGTGGCTGAAAGACAGTAAACTTCCCCAGCAATCCATTCTAAACGTTGAGCTTGTGAGGACTGTCCTTTCGCTGAAAGCTCAGGGAGGGCTGGGCTTCCCCCTCAGTGTGGCATCCTCAGGGCTCTTCTTAGGCTCCTCCCTTCCCTCCTTACTCATAAACACAGCCACTTGAGCTCATCCGTCAGCGGCTCCTTTGCCACACAGACCCTATCCGCTGACGCCCTGCAGTACCAGCTCTGCAGTCAGAGGCAGCCCAGGCCAGGCTGTACCATTGCTAGTTGTGTGACCTTTAACCTCCTTGATATTTAACCTCCTTGAGTACATCTCCATCTACAAAAAAAATGGTACCACAGGATCTAACTCCCAGGGTGGGTGCAAAGGTACAACAAAATTATGCCTGTAAAAGTAATCTGGTGTTCTATCAATATGTACTGAATATGGTTGTCAGTAGCAAATATTACTTATGAACGGCGGGACTGACTGTTTCTAGACCCTCATTGTGGGTGAATCCATCTCAACTTTAAGGATGATCTACAAATCACCTGGATTAAGTAGTTTGAGGAATTGGATGTGACATCAGATACAGGGCCACCTCTTTCCAGCACACCCGACAATGGTGCTTTGCTGTAGCTGCTGCTGCCGACATAACCGCATATAGCCAAAGTACCCTGAGCCATTATTATATATCATTAATGTCACTTTTAGCATTGGAAAACTGCTTTTCTGCCATTTTTATGAGTAATGACTCACCCGTGCCTGGGACACAGTTACTATTGTTAGCTCTTCTCTCATAGAAGTGGATGTTTGGAACACACAAAAGAGTTGGTATCAGAATCAGGATAAAAGCTGCCTCACTTGCATTGCAGAGTCCAATCCTCATTGCCCAGGATTAAAATACACTCATATTTTCAAAGCAAATTATTTTTTCAATTAGCCCAAAAGTACACCCAAGTAGAATTTTTTTTTTTTTTTTTAAACTGGAGTAATTCCAGTTGACAAATTTAGGGATAATGAATTCTGGCCAAATCTGAGAATGATTA
The DNA here is from genome assembly GCF_039906515.1 of Pseudorca crassidens. Lineage (NCBI taxonomy): Eukaryota > Metazoa > Chordata > Mammalia > Artiodactyla > Delphinidae > Pseudorca > Pseudorca crassidens. The sequence goes on from NC_090313.1 coordinate 14,283,162, forward strand.
TGGAAATTTAAAGGATGCCAGTTTAGATATCAATTTCTAGGAATGGATACCTAAGAATAATGGTAAAACTTAAATAAAATATTGCTTATGATGGAAAGGAACTTTATTTTAAAGCTAAGGAAATGGAGGCCATAACTCAAACGACCTAGTTACACACCTAGTTAGTATAAGAACTAGCGTTAAAACCAAAGTCTCAGGCTCCCCTGGTGGTGCAGTGGTTGAGAGTCCGCCTGCCGATGCAGGGGACACGGGTTCGTGCCCCAGTCCGGGAAGATCCCACATGCCGGGGAGCGGCTAGGCCCGTGAGCCATGGCCGCTGAGCCTGAGAGTCCGGAGCCTGTGCTCCGCAACGGGAGAGGCCACAACAGTGAGAGGTCTGCGTACCGCAAAAAAAAAAAAAAAAAAGTCTCTTTCCTCCAAGTCCAGTGTTATTTTTTTTTTAAAGCATTATAAATATACGGGCATGAAAACCTAAGGCATTCCTATTACTTTATGAGCAACCAGGGCCCTCCTAGTCTAATACTGGGAAAGCCCAGATGTATTTCTCTCTAAATTTAAGAATAGCGTAGAGAGGGCATATGGTCCAGTAGTGGTTGATCGTATGGTCACGATCCATTTCCAATGTAGGAAGAATGGTCTAGTTGCAAGGGGTAAAGGCATAGAGCCACCTTGACCTTCAGACCCTTCCTGAAATTTTCCATTTCTCCTTAATTATATACATTAGGAGATCAAGATATAATAATCTATGGTACTAACTTAAGGTGGCTGAGATACTGGGCAAATAAATTGTTTGAAGCAATTTTACTGCTAAAAAATTGAGAATTTATTGTCTCTGTCTGGCATTTATTGTCATTGACATCTGTGAAGATTTTCAGACAAGAATGTATTGTCTTCCACATCCCACTTCAGTTCAGCGCACTGTATTCCATTCAGGACTTTTTTTTTAAGAACCACCTGTTTAAAATGATTTTATTAATTCCTTTTGGTGTATTTTTTGACACGTCTACAAATTACAGATCATAAATTTTCTAATAACAAATCGTTCATAGAGCTCTAGGCAGAACCTAACGTGAGAATCTAAATATAGAATTGGTATTCACCTGTGCACCCAAGTAACTCTTACATAATGGAAGCCATGTTTGCTATCACTGAGATCATCAGTAGACAAACTCCAGTAACACGGAATATAGTGCAGTGGGACAGTTTCTCTTAGGTCTAGTGAACTCTGCAGGAAGGCTATAATTTTACTCTCATTATAGTCTCTATCTTATCTCATTGTTTTCTTAAAAAATATCATATTTAGGAATTCCCTGGTGGTCCAGTGGTTAAGACTTTGTCTTCCAATGCAGTGGGCGCAGGTTCGATCCCCGGCTGGGGAGCGAAGATCCCACATGCCTCGCAGCCAAAAAGCCAAAACATAAAACGGAAGTAATATTGTAACAAATTTAACAAAGACTTTAAAAATGGTCCACATCAGAAAACTCTAAGAAAGATATCATATTTGACTTGAAGCTTAAGGTATATGTTTCCTGGGAAGTTTGCACTCAGACCATTATTCCTTCATTGTGAATTATTGGATCACTGGCCCACTTTCCACTGCTTTTCAGAAGAGCAGAAGGAGAATTAGGTGTAATACTGTTTGTTTACAAATATCTACGCAGCATCTCACTTTATTCTGCAGAACTTTTCGACCATCACCCGCCATTAAATCCCACAGCGCCTCTCCCAGCTCATGACTGGAAGTAACCAAGGGAGGCTGGGACTCCAGTGCTGGGCTATGAGCCTGCAAAAGGGCATGGCTGCTGCTGAAAGTGAGAGGGCGTTGCTGCCACCCTACAGGGCTCCTTCCTCGACCCAAGGCCCACATATAAGGAGACTGTGCCCAGACTCTTCCCCAGAGAACCCAAATAAAAAGTAATTTGTGCAGTGAATGCTGGTTTTGTTGTCGCAGAAACAGGGAACTTCGGTCAGCTATTTTTTAACTATTTACATTCTGAAAATGGATATTAATGGATGTATGTACTTGTTTGGCTATGATACTCTTATTCATCTTAATTGTTGACTTTTACTGTTCTGTCTATACCCCATTGCAGTTAATTACCCAAACACGTTTGTCATTTTAAAAAAGTTTTTTTTTAATCAAGAGCAAGCTATGATACCTTCTCCATGAAACTCTTATCTCTTGGCTTGGTGACACTTGTACTTTCCTGTTCTCATCTATTCTGAATTGTCCTTTCTCTGTTTCTTTCTCTTCTCCCTCATTTTTCTTCTGTCCCTTAAATGAGTATGAATGCAAGGTTCCGACCTCTCTTCTGTCTTAATCCCTAACACATCCCCTGAGCTGTGGCACTACATTCTAATTACTGAACATGTTCACATCTATTTCCAGCTAACTGCCTAATCAGGCTATTTGTATTTCAGCTCTCGGCATTCATTCCATAGCCTAGTCAAGTGCACACACACACACACACACACACACACACACACACACAGGACAAACTCCTCCTTCTAATTTCCCTAATGCTATTTATTGTACCAATATTCTCTGAGTCTACCAGATTCAAACCTGTAGCCATTCTTGATTCTTTTCTCTCCATCATGAAATTATTCCCATCATGCGTACTTCGTGTTGGAATCAGGGTTGCACAAGCTTTCTGACATGGCTTTCTTCTTTGAGTCAACATTTAATTTACTTTGGATGAAACCATGCACCTCTTTGGTTGTATTAATCTCATGCATAAAATACTCTGGAACTACCCCATGAAGCTTCAATGTAATTTAGTGCAATTACAGGCAGACCTCATTTGATTGCACTTCACTTTACTGTGCTTCGCAGAAACTGAGTGTCTTACAAATTGACGTTTTTGTGGCAACCCTGCGTCAAGCAAGTTTACTGGCATCAGTTTTCCAACAGCATTTGCTCACTTCCTCTCTCTTCTGTCACATTTTGGTAATTCTTGCAAGATTTCAAGCTTTTTCATTATTATTTGTCCCAGTGATCTGTGATCAGTGATCTCTGATGTTACTATGGTAATTGTTTGGGGGTGCGTGTAAGACGGCAAACTTAATTGAGAAATGTGTGCTCCACGGACTGGCCGTTCCCCCATCTCCCTCCCTCTCCTGGAGCCTCCCTATTCCCTGAGACAGAACAATATTGAAATCAGGCCAGTTAATAACCCTACAATGGCCTCCATGTGTCCTAGTGAAAGGAAGAATCAATCAATTCAGCAAACTTCACTGTTGTCTTATTTTAATAAATTGCCCCCCGCTGTCAGCAACCACTGCCCTCATCAGTCAGAAGCTGTCAAGATGGAGGTGAGACCCTCTGACAACCAAAAGATTACATCTTGCTGAAGGCTCAGATGTTGGGTAGCATTCTTTAGCAATATTGTTAATTAAGGTATGTATATAGTTTTAGACATGATGCTATTGCACACTTAACAGACTGAAGGATAGTGTAAACATAACTTTTCTATGCACTGGAAAACCCCAAGATTCGTGTGGCTCGCTTTATTGCCATATTCTGTAATATTCACGCCATGTGGTGGTCTGGAACCGAACCCACAATATCTCTGAGGTCTGCCTGTAATCTGACACTTAAGACTCTATCAAATGTAGGCATGAGGCATGTCTGTGCAAGCTTACCTTCCCATTCTAACCTTTTGTGTCCTGTTCTCCTAAATGCCCAAGCCTTCCTATCTGAACACCTGCTCTTTCCTTAGGCTTATCTCTTTCCTCTACAGCTACTGAAATGTTACCCCCTTCCAAGGCTCAGCTCAAACGAGATTTCCTCTGAGAAGCCTTCTGTACCTACTCCTGGGAACCCCTTTTTCTGTCCCTGAACTGCTGCAGCACTGTAGACCACTCCTACTACATCTATTCCCTGACTTGTCCCATTTGCATCTGTGTCATAACTCACTGCCTTTGCGTCAGCATCTTGACACTGCACCTATCTGACCACTGTAGCTCCCAGGGCATCCAGCACATGGCCTTGTACACGTAAGGAAAGCATATGTTGAACCTTGAACAATGGGTATTCGAGCTCCCAGGAAGAGGGAAGAGGTGCTATAAACCAAGGAATAGAGGGATCACAACGTAGAACTGACCAGGAATGAGGAAAGTAAACTGTGTGTGTGGGAGCTGCATGGATCTCTTCAAATGCACTTTGAGTTTCATGAAGTCCGGTACCTTCAGTGACCCAAATGTCCACACCCCACGGAGGACTCTCAGATCCCTAATGTCAGGCGATCCTTTCCCAGCCCCTTCCTCACTCCTGTCCCTGTGCCTGGACACCTCAAACCCCTCCCAGATTCCAAGGGCCTTTGCTGCAAGTTTTGCTCTGAATCTTTATCCCAGACATTAAAACTGGGCTTACCTCTCCTTCCACCTAATATTCCAGGTTGGCAGCTGGATTCTTTGCATTATGCTGTGGCTACACCTTGTTAATCTTTCCTGTCCCCTGAGTTTTGGATTTTAGTTTGGGTTTCTCAGTACTGTCCTCATGCCTCCTCCGACATAAACTCCTACGTTGGAACCTCAGCCAGGAGCCGCCTACCTGCTGAAGGAGCTTTTGATACCAAGTGCCCACCTCCTGCAAAGCCCCTGCCAAGCTCCAGCCACTGGTCCACGTGCCCCTACTGGTCTTTACTGTGAACTCTCCCTTGCACTGGCTCTTGCTGCCCTGGATATTTACTTTGGCAGCCCCACTAGATCTGCTCCAAGAGTACGCAACTGGATATCCATCCACAGTGCCCAGAGCAGCCAGGTGAGAAGGTCTGAATTAGGCCCCTGGACCCTTGCTCTCTGACCCTTTCTGCTCTAGCTGACCTGGATCTGACCACAGATGTGACAAGTGGACAGGAGGCCAGCTGCAGAGAACCTAGAAACACAGAGCACAAACACCATACCACCGTCAGAGCAGTCGGGATCGGCTGTTGCCTCTAGCTGCTTCTGCCCTTGGGTGACCCTGTAAGGTTGTGGTCACAAATACATAAAGGAACCTGCTTCAGAGAAGCGGAACATTTTTAAGAGGAAAGACATTGAAAATATCATCCTAAGCTGCTATACTTCTGTAATAGGTACATAGCACGCGTCTGAGCAATAAATACTAGCACTTTGAATTGCTCCAAAACCATTGAAATAAACCAAATTTCATTTTTAATGCATGCAATAAACTTTTTCCCTAGGATATCAGTGAAGAGCGCTCCAACTAAAAGAAAAAAATAACAACTGACTTGTTCTGTATATTCCTACAGCTCAGAATAAATAGATCAACTAACTTTAATGCTGGCAGGTTTACAGTTCTCACAGAGAAGGGAAATTAAAGCCAAACTGAAGATAAAAAGTAAGTATTTTTTATATTTATGAAGTCTTAAAATTACAGAGCTGAACATATAAGGTCAATACAGAGCTGGCAGAGAGCTGCAGTTAGACAGCTCCTACGTTAGCTTTCTTTCCTAAAGTGAGAAAGTGTGATCTAGGGGGTGGAGATGTGGGCTGAGCGGAGACAAACGACGAGCTTTGGTTCCGGGGTTGCAGGCAAACTCTTCATCTTGAATAAACGTTTACAGGTAAATCCCCAACTCTCGGCTCTGGCTAAATCCCTTCCCAAAGATATGTCAAAATATGAATTGTGAAATGTAACACTCTCTACAGTATTTGCAAATTATCATCACGTCTTTATTTTGCAATTATTTTGTGTTTATATTCCTAGGTATTCGCATTTCCTCACCCCCGCGCGGTAAGCTCCACAGGACAAGATTTCTGAGTGCCGAGAATAAAGCCTGCCTGACACGTGGCCGTGTCTCAATAAAAATTTGTTGAATGAATACATTTTTATTCTTACTATGACCCCCTCAAAAGACCTTACTAACCTTAGCACCTATTCAATGTCCCCCAAAAGAAAAAATTTGCTTGTTCACTAAATATATAAGGGCCATAGAAACACTGTAATTTAAGGTGTCACTTTCAAAGGTAACATTTTATTTTATCACTTTGAAAGCCTGTCTCTAAAGCATGAGAAAGAATATTAATCTTCCTTTTGTTTATCTCTCTGATCACTAGACGTTTATTAACATTTAATTGTCTTGAATTTGAATTTGTTTTCCAGGAAGCTTCAAAGAAATAGCACACTCTGAGTAAATCCTTGTAAGATATTAGTTTTTGATCTTAAAGGACAGTTAATTTAGCTTGTTTACATGACAGATTTGGACAGAGTTAAAGGTTAAATTCTACCTTGGAAGTCTAAATATAACTGACAGTTGATATTAATAATTTTATAATTAATGAAGCTATGATTAGAATTGTCTAAATATCTTGTGCTAGTAAAAAGTGTCATGATTCTGACTCATCCTCCTGGGATATGACCTGACTTTTGAATTTTCATTACCCCTAGAATTATCAGCTTCAAAACAGCATTTATGAAAAGAAATTAACATAGACCTTTAAATGAGGTTTTTCTGAAAAGCTACTTGCACGTATAAAATTGAAAGTCAACAATGAAATTACTTAAATTAATCATTCCTGCATTTACTCAGCACATAATTATTGAGTGCCTGGAGTGTGTTGTTTACTCTGCTAAGTTCTAAGGAATGCAAAACTAAAACCAAAGCCAAAACCAAAACCAATCCATGAGATACTATCCTTATTCTTGAGGAGTCTAGCGGAGGAGTCACTTTTTGTTGATTTCATAAGCATTGGTATTTACAAATACAACATGGCTTGGGTTCACATTAGGCTGGAAGCTCCGTGAGGGCAGGAGCTAGTCCGTGCTGCTCACCATTGAATCTCTAATGTCAGGAGTATCAATAAGTATGTATTTCTTTGTGGCGCTTTCCAAGGTGCTGATGCATTAGAAAGACAGATGTGAAAACAGAGAACAACATACACTGTGACAAGTGAGATAATAAAAGAATGCACAGGGAGCTTTATTGCTTAATGGAATACCTTAGTTGGCCTCCAGAGGGCAAAGAAATGCACACTGTTGGGCTGAAGCCCCATTGGGATGAAGCATTATCATGCCAGGCATGAGAGGGTGCTCGCGGCAGACAGACCCGCAAGTACCAAGGCATGGGAGCGGGAAAGAACTCGGCATACTCTAAATCCACAAATGTTTTGTTACAGCTGACAAGGAAATTTGAAGAGTACTGTGGACATAATCAGAATTTTTCTCAGGTTTCCTTATAAACTGTTACCTAAGCAAAAACAATGCTTTTGCAAGTAATCAAAATGAAAAATTATTATTGATTTATTATAATTATTAAATCAAAGGATAAAGAATCTTTCACTATATCATTTACAAAGGTGAAGAGTTTTCTTTTCCAATATTAGTATTTTTGATGACTTTCACAAAAAGAGTTCAACAAGTTTTATATAAGTCTGGAATTAAATCAGAGTTGCAGCTGTTCCTGATGCAATGAGGATTTAATATTCTAATCTTCTATACTCTGAATAAGCCAGCAGTGAAACCTCAAACCCCACACCACCATTTCCCCCAGTCTGATGAACTATCTCAACTGTATATGGAAAAACACAAATAAATTATTACATGCATCCAACCAACAAATAAATGATGATTCTTGGAGGCTGGAGAGTTTCTTTATTTTGTGTGCACACCCAGGAATAACTTCTCCTGAATGCCTTAGGAGAATAAAGCCAAAAACGCAAGTGAGGCTGGTCACCCTTGGAGAAATGGAGAAGGAAAAACAGCTCTTGTCCTTTGGGATAGGACTTCGGGGATGAGGGAGGGTAGGGACAAGACATAGTGCCATTCACAGGAGGGCAACCAGGGTGCTAGTGTATCTGAAACTCAGCTGTATGAGGAATGACTGAAGGTCTAGGGTATTTAGGTTGAAGAACTGCATATTGAAGGGAATAATGAACTGTCTTCAAACGTGGTAGGGAAAGTGTGATGGTTAATTTTATGTCTCAGCTTCACTGGGCCATAGGGTGCTCAGATATTTACCTGCTCAAACATTATTCTGGGTGTTTCTGTAAAGGTATTTTGGATGAGATGAGCATTTAAATCAGTAGACTGAGTAAAGCAGATTGCCCTCTCTTGTGTGGGTGGGCCTCATCCAATCAGTTGAAGGCCTGAATAGAACACAATACTGACCATCCCCCAATTAAGAGAGAATTCTCCAGCCTGACAGCCTTCAGACTGAAAAATATGCTCTTCCTGAAGCTACAGCAGCTTCCAGCCTTTGGACTTGAGCTGGGATACCAGCTCTGCAGATTTTGGACATGCCAGCATCCACAATCATGTGAACCAATTCCTTATAATAAGTCTTGATATATATAGAGAGAGATGGGGAGGGGGGGAGAGAGATAAATGTATCTCCTCCTGGTTCTGTTTCTCTGGAGAACTCTGACTAATATAGAAAGTAATAATGAAGGAGGAACAGCATGAGAAAACATGAAAAGTTAAGTTAGTATAAGACATTTTGGGGTGACAGTGGAGAGGACAGTTTATATAAGCAGAGTTCTTATAGCGGCACTGTGGAGAAGAAGATGGAACAGTTAAATTGGAACCATAAGCTTGATTCCTGCAGGTGTCCACATCACTGGATGTCTTTGAGGGGGTGGGGATATAATTAGCACAATGTTTCAGGAAGATGTGTCTGGATACAAGGCAGAACCTCCTGGAAGAGGAAGCGTCTGGAGGTCCTGGGTCTAGTCACATGCTGAGGAAGAGTAAGCTTCTCTACAGAAACCTAGTTTTCAATCAAAAGAACTGGAAAATATTTTCAGTTAAAAACTGGGTTGGCCAGGGAGGGAAGGGGGAGCCACAGTGCAATGAAAACAAAATCATTGAACAAAATGTAAGAAGACTGGGTTTTGTCCTTCTCTAAACACTACAATTTTGTGATTTTTGTACTTTTTTTTGCCATTTCTCCTAAATAAAGCTTCACAGTGGAAGAGAATTGTCATGACTTCCTTGGGTGCTTCAACTTTCAAACAAATTTCTAGGATAAAAAAAGGATTCACAGGCCTTAAAACACCCCATGGTCTTTTAAACCAAAAGCAAACGACAGAGCAAGCAACACTAAGACCTAAAACTGGAACCTTCCCCATTGCAGCAGATCAACACAACTGCTCATAGGAAACACTGACCAAATCCCGAAAAACACAGACTACAAATGAAGACAAGGCAGAAACCATCATGGCGGCAGATAACGCAGTGAGACTGTATAAAGGGTAGAGTTGATTAAAATGCCTAAGTTGAGGGCTTCCCTGGTGGCGCAGTGGTTGAAAGTCCGCCTGCCGATGCAGGGTACGTGGGTTCGTATCCCGGTCTGGGAGAATCCCACGTGCCGCGAAGCGGCTTCTCATGTGAGCCATGGCCGCTGGGCCTGCGCTCCGCAACGGAAGAGGCCACAACAGTGAGAGGCCCGTGTACCGCCAAAAAAAAAAAGAATGCCTAACTCTCTCTCTCTCTGGGCCTTTCACTTTTTTGACGACAAGGGAACCACTAAGATTAATCTTAAGGAAAACTATTCTATTATATTTAAGTTTCAAAAGCAATACTAAGAAAGTAATAAATATCTCATTCATATAGTACCTTTAGTTTGTCTCTAATGAAAGATATCTACTGATGGTAGGCTCTGTTTCCAGTGACTTTTAAGGAATAAAAAATACTAGATAGAGGGGCTGGGCAAACCCCAAAAGGAGAAAAGAGACCCTAGAATGGCTGGTGGATTTACTATGAGCTGATTTTGGCACCAAGTTGATATCCTGATGTTAATAGCTGCCTGAGCCGTACGGGACCTTGCCTGAACCTTCACCCATGCCCTGAACCCCCAGCTGTTCCCTCCAGGTTGAATTTCTTCTAGAGGATGTTTACTGTACCCCTACTGATAGGAGCTCTCCCCAGTATCTCCCCATCTCCACTCTGCTCCCACAGAGCTTGTTAGTAACAGCAAGCTTTCATCTGTTTATTCCCATAAAATAGCCCAACTGTTGCCAGGGACAACCCAGACCACTGTAACTTTTCACTTCTGGAACTTACCATTTTCTCTCTGGCATCAGCCTCGGGCTACCCAGATCATATTCTCCTCCTACTATTACCTGTAAAGGAATTTGCTGGCCTTCTAGGAATTTTCCTTACTTGGTCTCAGGCCAATGCTGAAATATGTATTCTAGGGTAAATGCCCATTGTGACTTGAGAGTTTATTTTAAATTGAATCCTTAATATGCAAATGTGAGATTCACCTGGGGCACCATAAGAATGAAACCTATTGTCCATCCTGTCTTGCGCTCTTACATTAAAGGGAAGAAGAGTAATTTTTAACACACCCCTACGAAGGTTTTATGCAAATTCTTCAAGCTAGGCAAATTATTTTTGTGTTAGAATTTTTCAACGCCATTAAAACAGGAGTTAATTTACGTGGCATTTTAAAGCGATGTTAGGCACATTGTAAAGCTATTTCATCTCATTTATAAAGAAGAGTGAACATAAAAACAGGCCATGGCATAATTAATCGTGAAATGATTTATGGCATCAACTCTTTCTCCATTCATAGTTATGCATTTTCTGTAGCTGGTACAAGTTCCTCCCCTCTAGACCGCAATCCCTGCCCTTACCCCAGGAGAGAAACGGTATCAGGCAAAATTCACAATATGGGGCTTAAACTCTCTAACACACCTGCACACATGTACACACACACACCTGCATGCATACCATATCCTATAATAATTTTTCAAATTTTGCTGCACACTAGAATTTCCTGGAGAGCTCTAAAAATAGTGATACCTGGGTTCCACTCCCAGAGGGTCTGCTTTAATTGGCTTGGTGAGCAGCCTGGGGCACTGAGATTTTTAAAAGTTCCCAGGTGAGGCTAATGTAAAGTCCAGATTGAGATTTACTACATTAAAGAATTTTAAGAGTATTAGGCAAATCTACAATATGGAATTTAAATCCCCCCAAGTGAAATAACTTGAAGAGTAAACTCAAAGGTTGTTCCACTTCTAATTCACCCTGAAATTTATTATAGCAAGTTCAACAAATATTTCATGAGCACCTACTATGTGCCAGGCGCTGCAGAAGGCCCTGGAGATACAAGAACAAATAAGACAGACATTCCCTGTCTTCACAGAGTATAGGGTTCAGCAGATGTTTGTGGGCAGCATTTTCTACTTCCTGTATTCCAGCCAATGCCTGTTCTTGATATTTAAACTGTATCAGGTGATCCAAGTAGGTATTGGATTTTTCTACTTGGAACTTCTGTTTTTAAATTTCTTATGAATACAGATGAAAACTCGTGAACTCACATATCTTTATAACAGCAATAAGAACACAGGTCATAACATGATTTTGAAACTAATGAGCACTTCAAAGAATCACCCGAAAGATAAACAGGAAACATCTCTTTATGAAGATTTGATCCTCTATTGTGACGTTTGTAAGAGAAGCACAACTGTACTTCCCACTCTTGATAATAATGGTCTGATCTCCATCAGAAGTACAGTACTGAGTTGCATCACTCTTCTCCTTCCTGTGATTATTGACGTGGGTTTGAACATAATTTTAAATAAGCTCTAAAATATTTCTTAAACTTTTCAAAAGAGTAGTTTGGGCTATAAAGGGAGCACAGGACAGTAGATATGCCAGCATCATTTGTAGAATGTCGTTTTATTTCTCTTGACTATGTTCAGCTGAGAAGTCAGCTCACAGTGGCTGGATGAGGTAAATTGAAATAACTGCTTCATTCTTACATGGGAGAACATGAGCACAAGGGGCTGAGTTATCAAATTCATAATCCAAACACAGAGCAGAAATTTGAGCAGGAATTGATTCAAAAGTAAAACAAATTTTAGTCCTGCGTAGAACCCACCACAACTTTCTACACAGGCTGCATAAATAATGCCAGCGAGACTTCGAAAGCAGTATCCAGAGATGTTCTCAAACATTTCCATTACGTATTCACCAGACAAGGAGTGCATTTTCCATTTTGTAATTATCAAAGATTCGTATGATTCTCTCTAGAATACCAATTTTGAAAGAAGTTTCTTCACTGTTATAATTTCCAGATATTCCTCTTAGTACAAGCTTCATTGCAAAGCAACACATGTGTGAATTTCTAACAAGGTTCATTTTTCAATAGTATAATGAGCCGAAGTCACTCCCTGGTAGACTGCTGTGCCTTCCGGGCCATTAGGGGCCCACTTATCGCATTGCATCAGACATCCACTAGCGAAGACGGCATCGCAGCATTTGATGCAAACGTCATGCATGCACAAGAAAGCAGAAAGATGAGGGACTCAAAGCTGGAAAATATTCATATTTTCATTTTGTGGGTCAAGAATGAAGACTAACAGAAGACAGTCTTGAAGATCATAACTAAAACAAAATAAAGATACCTAACAGTGATTTACACCTGCTCAAGCCCCTGCTTGATCATTTTCAGGGACAAAGCACTCACCAGTTCATTTGGAAGCTTATTCCACGGTTAGACTGTTGCAGTGAAGAATTCCATCTACCCACCATCAGTGCTCTGGTATAACACAGTTTCTATCTACCCGTTCTGCCACATGCTAGCCATATAAATATTTAAAGAAACTTACCATGTTTATTATAAGCCTTTTCTTTCTGAATTCAGTTCCAGAAACAGTTCCCTGTACTATACAGCTTCAGATGTCCTTCCATTGGATTCAACCTACTTTGAATGCTCTGTGGTTTGCAGTTATCCCTGTCAGTGAGATAGTCTCCAAATTAGATACAATATTCCAGATTTGAGTTTACCAGGGCAGATGTCTATGAGAATATATCCTCCCCTGTTCTGCCCTTTTGTTGCTATGCCATGCTGTGGACATGGGGTAAGTTCACGGTCTGCTGAAGCTCTCAGGGTCTCTTTTAACATTAACTGTTGTCAAGTCATGTTGGGTCTCCCCAACGCTGAACTAATACAGATAAGGTTTTGAATTCAGTACTTTATATTTATTCCTGTCATATATCATAACCGTGGTTGAAATACATCATTCCATTCTGTTAAGGAAACGTTTTGATTCTGTCATCTATTCTTGGCCTTGGCCTGTTCAACATTTTTTTTTCTAAATAACTTCTATGAAGACATGTTTTAAAATGTATTTGCCATCCTTCATACTTCGTGTCTTACACAAAACTCAGAAGTGTGTTTTCCATGTGTAACTGAAGCACAATTTACCCACATTTTCCTAAAATTTACTTAGACAGAAAAAGAATAGATCCTGAAATTGGTTCCTCTTATACAATGATTATAGGAGAACGTCCTGGTCAAGAAATTGGCTTGGCTCTAAATTTAAGGGAAACTATATTAATTGCAAAGTTTTTGCTCGATATAGCTAAGAGCAAAGAGTTGGCCCACAGGGAATAGGTGGGCCATTTTTTTATATCATTATAAATTTCAGTACAAAGAACAAACATCTGCAAATCAGTAATGGTCTTTCATGGGCAGAGGCAACTGTAAAGGTTATGCTTCTTTTTCTCAACATGTGTTTTGTCCTGTCGCTGAGACAAGGTTCTTGAGTTTGGGTGTCACTACCCAATGGATGAATACCAAAATGAGTAGACCTATTATACCACAGGCTGGCAAGCAGACTTTGAACCAACCAGACCTGGGAGAGGAGGGTAGCTAAGGTCTCCCAGGGAGTTATTCTAGACTGAATAAATCAGGTACTGAGTAATGCACTGCTACGTCCCAGATTGTCTGGAGGGAAGATGGGAAGACAGACAGAATCCTGTCTGTGAGTAGGGGTTGCATTCCCCATAGGGAGTCAAACTATGGATGTGTGAAGATATGAATATGGGCATGTAAAGAATTAAAAACCATTGTGTCTCTTCCTTCATAACACTAGTTTCTAACTGAAAGCATCATGTTTATTTGATATTTTTTGAGTAGGGTTACCCATCACATTTTTTTCACTTGTGTCCTGGCACCTAGAACAGTGCCTGGAGAGCCTCTTGATGACTATGTGAGGCTACAGGGACATATTGAAAGACAGATCCGCACAGGGCAGGACTTGAAATTAGCAAAGCAAGAACCTAGACCGTGTCCCCAAGAGAAAATCTCTATTAAAGATTAACCTTATTAGTCCTTTTCCCTTTAGTGCACACCTGAAGAGGTCACATGAGCAGTAAAGGGATACAGAGGTAGAGGTCAATGTAGTCACCTCCATGTTTACCACTCTGCTAAGTTCATAGGAAGGAAGATAGAGCAAACATAGGGGACCGTGGTCAGGAAGTGAGAAAGGGACCAGGAATGAAGTGAATGCCCCTGATTGCGTTAGCAATATGACACCAACCTCCCCTTTCCCAAATACACCCGAAAAAGTTGACTCTTGAAAGAGTGGGAAGCAGTTATTTTGTTTAATTATGTATTTGCATAATCATGAATAAAAACACCAAATGGGACTCCAGATTACCTTGCAGACGACATGAATCTAATACTTTGCATATAGGTGTTCAATAAGAGTCCATCTGACTCTGTTATCATGACATCCAATTTCTCCCTACTCACCACGAGCACATCCATACCAGTAGAAAAGCAGCTGGATATTGTAATAAAATAAAGATATACTGTATCTATGCTTTATGATTTTTTTCTCCTTCTGCCAGTCCAGTAATCCTAACCACAAATGGGAGAAAGTAACTTTGTCATGTCTTGTTCTTAATGAGCCAGGAGCCATCTTTTTCTTATGTAATTGTTCAACGTAATTTGTTAAGTATTTGTTCCAGAGGTTTTGTGCCCCTGGGGATCCTTGAATCAAAAAGGTTTTAGATCTATAAATATGCATAGCGAATCCACAGGAGGTAAAAAATATTTTGATCCAATAAGACTGAGAAAAAAAGTAAAAACAAACCAAAAAAACTATCAGGAAATGCACACCATGTCAAAGTTTATTCCTATAGTGTTATACTGGATTTCAACTGACATAAGAAGAACACTTTGTAAATTGTGGAAATGCCTCTAAATCAAATAATACAATGAGTTACAGTCTACCAAGAAAATCACTTCATGAATAATTTAGCACTGATGATGATACCTTATGTGCCGGGCCCCTGGGTGACTATTTTGGGCATCACAGTCGCAAGCCATGACTAATGGACAAACATTCCTAGAGGTTCCATGAGGTCACACGGCATCAGTTGATTGGAAGAGGCACCTCCCATCTGGCCCTGGGCAGACATCATGTCATCCCATTTTCAGAGTTTTTTCAGTAAAGTTATTATTCCCATTACATTTTGCATTTTCACAGCCCCTGTAATCATAGCTCCCAGGCACTATCCATTGCTAATTTATTATAGTCATTTCAATTTTGCTAGTTAACTCTCAGGTCTCCTTACGTGTGAAGCCCTAAAATCGGTAGGAAGAACTGAAACTCTTAGGCACTCAAACCAGGGTACTTTCTCAGGAACCAGGAGTCCTGGGTTCTAATGCTGGATTTTCCACACATTGTCTCTGTGGCTAAGAGAAGTCACTTCTGATTTCTAGACCTCAGTCTTCTCATGGGTAAACTATCAGGCTTGGACTAAACAGCCTCTGATACCCTCTTCAGCTCTAAGATTTTCTGGTTTTGTACATCAGCACTCTCAGGAAGATGTATCTGACACGTATCTATGCATAGACATGGATTAATCTGTTCCTGGGGTCACTCTTACTCTATACTCCTTAAGTGCATTATCCATCCTGGTGCTTGCCAGCCTACAGCTAGCTCCCCGTGGAGGGCTCCATGTCAAATCTAATTCCTTAAGGTCCTCAGAACCAGAAATAAATAGGAATGCCTAGGGCTAATTTAGATGTCCCAAGCTAAGCAAAGAGAAGTGATTCCTTCATGAGATCTATTTTAGAACAAAAATGGTTTGCAGAGGGAAGTGAGGGAACGACATTACGTCACAAGAGCATCTCAGTAACTGATGGCATAACTTAAAATGTCAATTTAAGAGGCTATCCTCAGAGAGGGATCCAATGACCAAATTTAAATACTGTTGACGAGGTCCCTTTGCCTGAGGAGGAATTGGGGATGCTGGGTTAGATAGTAGGGATCAGATAATGTCCCTAAATACTTCTTGACCTTTACGTGCTTATAATTTAGCAGCTAAAATGAATCAAACATTTAAGTGAAGGGACAAGTTAAAAAAGAAAAAGAGAGAAATGTATGAACTGACAGCACATGATAAATAGTTGGGAAAACTTGAGGAAGTTTTATACCCAAGTACTGTGACGACCTCGGGATGGGCATTCAGAGAAAGTTAGAATTCGTTTTGGAAAGTGGCTTAGAAGAATAACTACAAATCATACATTGGCAAGTACCTGGGAAGAAATGCAATAAAGTTGAATTCACCAGAGTCCATTGCGTATCAAGGCTTAGAGCACTGCTCACCACACAGCAAGACTCAACTTGCCAGAAGACTTCAGAACTCTGCCCGGCCAGCCTTAAGTTAGTTTTCAATGTTATATCCCCATAAAGGAATTCTCCACAACCACTGGGTTTTAGCCAACAGCAACTACTGTTGTATGGCCCATCAGTGACCTATACTCAACACTCTGCTCTTGTTATCCATCAGAGAGACCCAGGGAGTGAAGGAATAAAGCAGATTCTCATACGGAGAAGGTCCAGTCCCTGGGCTACAGGAAGATAGCAAGCACATTCATGGTGTAGCCCGCAAGGGAGAGGGTAGGAGTAGGAGGTGTGTAATGCAAACTCACAGCACTAGTTAAGGATATTCAACCAGGGAACCAGTAGAACAAGCAGACATGTCAAGATGCGACAGGGAACCACTGTGGCTTTCTGAACCCAGGAGCAGTTACATGAGGGAACTCAACATCTCTTATTAATCAGTTGATTATCCATCGTAGGGTTTCCCTTTTCAATTCCAGGAATACATTAAAATGGCAGGAAAACAATGAAGAGCCGCCTGGAGATAAACAGACTTTAAAGTGAGCACCCAAACCAAGTTGGGCAAATACCTTCGTTGGTTTGGATTTTATAGTCTTTGTAGTCATATGATAGATACAAATTTGGGCTCAGATTAAAGTTTATAGAGAAAACTAGTAAAACAATACAATGAATGCTAGAACAGGACATAAACTGATAGGGACATTTTTATTTATTTATTTATTTATTTATTTTTGGTACGCGGGCCTCTCACTGTTGTGGCTCACGGGCCCAGCCGCTTGGCGGCATGTGGGATCTTCCCGGACCGGGGCACGAACCTGTGTCGCCTGCATCGGCAGGCAGACTCTCAACCACTGCGCCACCAGGGAAGCCCGATAGGGACATTTTTAAGTGTATAATTTCCCTATTTCCCAACGAGTCTGCCCAAAGTATAAAGAACCTATGTTGTGTCAACCACTCTTTTTTCCAGATGGTCTGGGCATCATTCTCTGTTGAGAAAGACCTTCTGAGAAACCTCAGAGGAATAAGCCACTCTCATGCCTTGATGATATCACAACCTACAGAGACATTGGGGAAGGCAAAATGTTAAGAATATGCAAAAAACACAGAACAAGAGACCTGCCCAAAATAGGACTCACAGACCAGCTGGAGATGCAGGATCTCCTCTGTCCCAAGTCCTCTGTAACCTACCTTCACCAAGAAACAGTGAACTGGTTTAAAAAAAATCTTCTGAAAATGTGGAACTGGTAAAAATTTAGAGGTAAGATTTTTGGTAATATAAGTCTTTAGCTTTTGTATGGTCTAAATATTGCTAAAAAATCCATTTCCACGTACTCAAATATTTCACTAAGACATCTCATAATATTTTAAAACAAAACTATTTTCCTCTTCAATTGTTACTAAGTTTATAATGCAAATGATCTCTATAATTAATATATAAGGCATGGAGAGAGGCATGACCACTGTCTTTTTTTTTTTTCTTCAAAGTGTGATTAGAATTACCTCATAAATTATTCACATATTCTGCTAGAATAATAAAACGGCATCTCTTTCTACATAAATCACATCACTTATTTGGAGTGTGTAGTAAAATTAGCTCAAAATGTTGTTTTGATAACACAACAGCATCCTACCAGTCATTAGATAAAGACAAGGCACCTCAAGCTATGATCAGCGTTTGGTTCTTCCTATTTTGAAGTCCACAGTGTGAGCATCACACTTGCATTAGCAACTGTTTCATCTGCATCTGTTATACTTGGAGCATAACCTTTAAGGTATGCCAAGCCTTCAGCAGAATTGTGAGGTTGAGGGGAAGAGTTTCTTTATCTCACTCCCTCCACTTTTTCTGGTACCCTCTTTCCCATTTGAAAGCATCACTACCCACACACACTTCCCACCATGCCATACCTGGATCTTAAAATAAACCTCTACAACTGGAAGCAAACCTCTCTCTCTCTCTTGCTCATTTATCAAATATACCTGACATCCAACCTACTATCAAAAATGGATCAGTTCTACCTAGAGATCATCATACTAAGTAAGTCAGAAAGAGAAAGACAAATACCGTATGATATCACTTATGTGTGGAATCTAAAATATGACATAAATGAACTTATCCACGAAGCAGAAACAGACTCACAGACACAGAGAACAGACCCGTGGCTGCCAGGGTGGAGGCGGGGTGGGGAAGGGATGGATTGGGAGTTTGGGGTTAGCAGATGCAAACTAGTATATATAGGATGGATAAACAACAAGGTCCTACTACAGAGCACAGGGAACTACATTCAATATCCTGTGATAAACCATCATGGAAAAGAATATAAAAAAGAATATGTGTGTACATGTGTGTATATGTGTGTCTGTATATATATGTATATATATATATGTAGAGCTGAATCATTTTGCTGTATAGCACAAACTAACACAACATTATAAATCAACTATACTTCAATGAAATGAATTTTTAAAATGTGTCAGTCCTAGCATTGGTTTATTTATTAGTGTCCTGCCTTGAGACACATTAATGAAATTAACTGATCCAGGCTAAGATGGTTTTCCTCTGTTGTATTATAATGAACACTTAACGATGTGAATAGCATCCTACCGGTCATTACATACGTCAGTGATACAAGGTGTATAAAACATGCTCCCTGTCCTAAGAAAAGCTTATGATTTTATGATCTATAGGGAAGGAAACACACATGTATAAGTAATGGAATGAATGGTTTGAATGAGGGACCAGCACAGAGAAATAAATGCTCAATACAGGATGAACATGGAACAGGGGACGGGAAGCTCTTTTCATCACGGTTAGTAATAGAGAGCGTTACTCAGGTCTCAGAGGCAAGACAGAAGTGCTTTAGTCTCACTTCCAGGGTATAAGCTTCTCAACGTCTCCTCACATCATACACAGAGCAAAGGGCCTACAGATGTTGAAAGAATAATTTTTCAAGTGAGAAGAGGCTAAAAGGGAGGACCATCAAGTATAGGTAAATGGAAGAGTCTCTCCCCAGAAGTAGGCCATTACCATCATTCTAAAACCACACGACTTAGGTAGCACCCACATGGGATGGACATTTTTTACATAATCATTCATGGAGAAAGTATTGCTCATCACAGACTCTTTGAGAGGCCCTAGGACCACATTTTACCCGGCTGCTTCAGATCTTCCTAAAAGGAGGATGGCAAGTACCAACGTGTCCCTTGGAGACCATAATTTTCTACTTTGCTCGGCCAACCAAAGACAGCATGGCAGGCACTTTTTTGCCTCTCCTCCCCCCAGGCACAGATGGAGGAGAGCCACAAGTTCCAGCTGTCTAGAAAGAAACTAATGCCCTCAGAGAAGAAAGCCCTTTATATTTGATCATTCAGGATCTGTACAGTTTTTCTCTAAGCATCCCTGTGTGTGTCACGCATATGGATAGGGAGCACCTTGTTTTTATGTTGTGTCTCTAACAAATTATAAGTGTAACAGCAGGAGCTTTTTCAATACTCTTTGTAAATGCAGCCAGAGGCTATTAAGTGATTGGTGTATCAAATAAATATAATTACTAAATAGCAAAATAACATGTTTGTAAACTGCCTTTGGAAATATGTGATTAGACCAAAGACAACAATTTCTGCCAAAGCTTCTAAGTGTTTCCAAGAGATACCAGAAAAAAATGCCTTAACAATTTCATAACAACTTTGAACATGTTCTATGTAAATCTGCTAAGAAGGTAGACAGTACATTTACTTAGTCCAAATGATTTTTGAATGCTTCGTGTTGAAAATTTAAGTGCAGGGGTATACTTAAGTGCACCATAATTTTTTCAGGGGAGTTAAGATGTGCTTGATTATTGACTCTAAGTTTTTAAATTGGCATTTGATGAGGTTAAAAAGAGTTATAAATATACCTCCACATGCAGAGTGCTCTCAGGCTGCAGAGTTATTCTCAATTACTAACACTTCAAATTATTCCAGCAAGTCAATCAATTTGGAGTGAGGGGAACTCATCTGCCTTTCTCTCTTACCAGCTTTATGAAAGGGAGTTTGCTCCCTGCCAGCAATGGGTTCTCACTGTTGGGCAAATGGAAACTGAAGAGTCATCCAGGCCCATTTCTTCTTCCTCAGAGAAACGCAGAGAGATGCTCACGTTTGTCCCTCACTCATCTTTCCTTATCTCATCCCTGGTTTCTGCTGCAAACCCTGCCTCTTGCCCCCAATCCACATTCACTACTCTCAAGAACCTCCTTCTCTATGTGACTTCCTGGTAAAGGACCTAAAACAGATCTCTGTGCATATGTATCAGGCCACAAATGTAAACCCTACCTCTCTTTCAAAGCTCTCCACAATTGAGCTCCACCCATATCTATACAATTTAATTTTCTACTAACCCCCAATCAAACCTTCTACTCAAGTCAGGCTGGTCTCCTTAATATCCCCCGGGGCCCACCCACTCCCAGGTACATCTCCGTTCCTCACGTCATTCAGGACTCTCTGCTGCAGTGACTTGCCCTCTAAGACCAAGATCCTTTCTTACTAATGCAGATTTCTCCATACACAGCTGAGCAGGCAATATGTTGAAATTCTGTGCGCTTATGGTCTGTTCCGCATTTCCCTGGTATGTTGTTCCTGTATATGTCTTTTCTTTTTTTGTCTTCCCAGGCACTTAGAAATCTCTTCTAGGAAAAGAGCAGATTTTACAAGTCTCTTACCTGCTCTACAACACCAAGACTGAGCTGAGCAAAGAGCATGTAAATAATAACTGTGATGAGGCTCACTTTGACCATGACGGCAACTAATGTATATTGAGTCTTTGCTTATGTGGCAGGCCCTGTGCTACCCAATGCTAATAAATGATTGCATTTAAATCTCATAACAACCACGTGGGATAGATATGGTTAGAAACGCAGTGGCTGGGGGTCCGCCTGCCGATGCAGGGGACACGGGTTCATGCCCCGGTCCGGGAAGATCCCACATGCCGCGGAGCGGCTGGGCCCGTGAGCCATGGCCGCTGAGCCTGTGCGTCCGGAGCCTGTGCTCCGCAACGGGAGAGGCCACAACAGTGAGAGGCCCGCGTACCGCAAACAAACAAACAAAAAAACCCACTTCATTTAAAACATGAGAAAACAGAGGCACATAAAGGTCAGTTTGATTAGCTAGTCAGTTAATCAAACTGAATTTCAGAGAGGCAGGTATACACAATTATTCCTGAGACACTGAGTAATACAATCAGCATACACACCTGGATCAAATTCAGAACTATATGGCTCCTAATCACAGCATTCTGCTGAGTTTCATAAGCATTTATTTACTATTTACTCATTCATTCAATATACATTAATCAAGCCACCTCCATGTGCCATATGCTAATTTCTAAGTTCTGGTGATTTAAAAAAATCAATAAAACATAGTTCCTGCCCTCAAACAGCTCACAGTTTTGGCATTCCACAAAATTACGTCTCTAGTCTTATTTCCCATGGGTTGCAGCCTGGGGGAGAATACTGTTAAATGCTAGAGAAGGAGCATTTTAAAAAGCAATCCGGGGCTTCCCTGGTGGCACAGTGGTTGAGAGTCCGCCTGCCGATGCAGCGGACGTGGGTTCGTGTCCTGGTCCGGGAGGATCCCACATGCCACGGAGCGGCTGGGCCCGTGAGTCATGGCCGCTGAGCCTGCGGGTCCCGAGTCTGTGCTCCGCAACGGGAGAGGCCACAACAGTGAGAGGCCTGCGTACCATTAAAAAAAAAAAAAAAAAAAGCAATCAAGGTCCAATAGTCATTTTAGGGCCTAGATGATCAGTGCCTGGTGGGGTAAAGAATAATGAGAAAGGAAAGAGGTATATAAGGAAAAGACACATTGGGTAAGTGACTGGGAGAACTGTAATAGAAACTTATAGAAAAGCAAAGACCAAGTAAAGATTTCTAGAAAAATTATCTCTGGACCCCTGGGGCAGTGCACTAAAGCCCATATTTATCTGTCCATAGCAGGGTGTGAATGTGTGCAAAGACCTCAAGGCCATATCAAATGAGACTGCGCTTCTTTCCAGGCTGGGGGCCTCTGGGGATTACTTTAATACCGAGCACTTAGTCACCATGTTTGATGGCTTCGGCAGCCTCATTTATCAAGGATCTATAGTTAAATTTAATTTTCCTGTGAGTGGAGGACAGCCATGGCAGCTAGACTCCTTGTCGCTGATCTGTCCCGGGTGATGCCTTCTGAAGTGGAAATGATGGATTCCACAAGTTCTGGCTGTGATTAAATTTGCTTTGACAAAGCATCATGGAAATCTGATTTTCAATAGACTTCTGCATTTCACCTAGTGCTGAGTAAACAGATACAGAACATAATGCTTACATGGCTGTCAGGCCGATAGCTAATTCATTGTGCCCATCTAATCAGGCTGTTCATTAAATTATTATTTTTCAATAACATGCAGGATCATTTTTGAAGCTCTTGAGGAATGGGAAGCTTGTTTTTAAGTAAATAAACTTGGAGGTCTTGACACCGTCCGGGGATTTTCCGAGGAAGGGCCAAATAACTCATCAGTTTCCATGGCCCCTCTCCCCTGAAGAATCAAAGCACCATTTAAGAAGTTTTTAGTTTCACTTCACTTAGCTCCCATTTCAAATGCAAACAACATCATCCAATTACAACAGAAAAAGAAGCTACAAACATGGACACTTTAGCTCCCCAGTTTATCTTTAAAGGAGAATGAAGCAGAAAATCACATTAAGTATGCATCTTATGTTAGAGCTTTTAACCTCCCGCCTAGCAGCGCTGCGGTGCAGACCACCTCCTAGAAGAGCCTTCTACTTTGGGGGAAACACTGAGGAGAGCTGTCTCATCAGGCCAGTAAAAGTGGAAGAAAGTGTGATTGTTAATCCTTGTTTTTTCCTCCAATCAGTGGGGTAAGTATAAAATCTGGGTTCCTTGGAGTATTCAGAAAGGTTCTCTTTTTATCCTAGCACAACTTTTTCCCCTCCAGCCCTGTTCCCACTCAGACCTCTGCACTTTTAGTACTTTTTGACCTACTAAAATTCAGGCCAAGCATTTTCTCCCTCTTCCGTGAGTCCTTCTTAGAACATTGGGGCCTCCATTAACACCCTCCTTTTAAAATGACTCCTTGGGGCTTCCCTGGTGACACAGTGGTTAAGAATCCGCCTGCCAGTGCAGGGGACACGGGTTCAAGCCCTGGACGGGAATATCCCACATGCCGCGGAGCAACTAAGCCCATGTGCCACAACTACTGAGCCTGCGCTCTAGAGCCTGCAAGCCACAACTAATGAGCCCACGCGTCACAACTTCTGAGCCCGCGAGCCACAACTACTGAAGCCCATGCGCCTAGAGACCGTGCTCTGCAACAAGAGAAGCCACTGCAATGAGAAGCCTGTGCACCGCAACGAAGAGTAGCCCCCTCTCGCCCGCAAGTAGAGAAAGCCCGCACACAGCAATGAAGACCCAATGCAGCCAAAGTAAATAAATAAGATAAATAAATTTTAAATAAATAAACGAATGAAAAAAATAAAATGACTCCTTGCCAACCACACCCATCTTCCTGAAATATATGTGCCGCTGGAACCCACAGACCTCATACCTTTCATATTACTAAAGGGCTGAAAGCGTGCAGCACACTTGCAAATCCACACTAGCTGAAAGGACTTGAGCAAGTTTCCTAAGTTCTCTAAGCGTTACATATCTCATTGGAAAAATAATGTGTATATTCAAGTGCAGTGGCAAGGGTTAAATGGAACAGTGTATATGTAGAAGAACTCATTTCCCTTAGTAGTTACTCCTTGTGACCCATCAAATAGGAATTCCCCTCTCTCAGAAGTCCTGGGGAACTAGCTATCAGCCTCACAGTCTTTGTTGCCTTTCCACAGAGAAGGGGTGACTGCAGTGTGAGGTCTGGATGTTCTCTGGCTTCAGCTGGGGCAGGTCCTACCTCATAAGGCTGGGGTTTCTGCAACAGACTGCAGTCACCTATCTGACTCATGGGCTTTGGGAGGCAGGAACTTTTAATTCAGGTGAGAAGGAGAAGAGATGACTCATGGGCTTTGGGAGGCAGGAACTTTTAATTCAAGTGAGAAGGAGAAGAGATGAAACACTGGTCTTGCGTCCAAGTTGTGTTTTTCCACCCAGCTTTACCTGCAATAAAACTGACATCCATAAGTTGTGTTTATTTCTCAAAGGGGAAAGGACTCAGGAGAGAGGCAGCACGAACTATGAGGTACACACATTGCCCCGACGATGAAGACTGGTACACAGCAGCTACTCCCTTCCCAGTGGCTTTAGCAATAAACAGGTCGTTCCAGGCTATACAGAATTACGGTCTTGCTTCTTCTCTCACTGAGCCCTCATGACACCGCAGGTAGGCAGGGGGGGCAAATAAAATCTTCATTTCCCATGTGAGGAGACTGAGTTTCCTAGATGTCTGGTGATTTGCCTACATTCACAAAAGTAGTAGAACAAGAACCACCAAGCTTCATAATGCATGGAGGGACGGAATCCAGGCAGCAGTCCTCTGGGTTCTGAAGGTCCCTTGGATCTCTCAGTGTAAGCTTTCTTCACAGTTTCCACGACCGCGGGCCACTGTGTTACTTTCCTTTCTCAAAAGCATTTTGTTGCCAAAATACTTGCACCCTCTAGGAAGCTGGCATTTCCATGCCGCTTACGGTAAAGATGGCCATGGATTCGCTGAGAATCCTCTCTCAGCCAGAAGGATGGTTCTAGCTGCGACAGCACTAACAGATCACAGCCCACCCTCTGCCCTGCTGACCTGCACTGGGAGAGCAATAGATATAAGAAACAGTTCAGGCTTTGATGTAATTATCATGAATTGAAATTTATGCTGATTAACACCCAGGCAACACTGAGTTGTTCCCACAACACTCTTCTAAAGTTTGGGCTTGTAATGATCTCACAGCAACTACTTGGAAAACAATCAAATCCCACTTTGGGACTTCCCTGGCGGTCCAGTGGTTAAGACTTCGCCTTCCAGTGCAGGGGTTGCGGGTTCAATCCCTGGTTGGGGAGCTAAGATCCCACAGGCCTCGCGGCCAAAATACCAAAACATAAAACAGAAGCAATATTGTAACAAATTCAATAAAGACTTTAAAAAAATGATGCATATCCAAAAAAATCTTTAAAAAGAAAATCTACAGTTTCTCTGAAAGGCAATGAAGGGACATCTGTAAAACCATGTGGTTTTTTTCGTTTTCTTTTTTTTTTACTACGTGTATTTGTTTTTCATGAGTATTTTTTAAGTGAAGTATAGTTGATTTACAATGTTGTGTTAGTTTCTGGTATACAGCAAAGTGATTCAGTTGTATACACACACACACACACACACACACACACACATATATATATATAGATTATATATATATATTCTCTTTCATATTCTTTTGCATTATAGTTTATTATACGATATGGAGTATAGTTCCCTGTGCTATTCAGTAGATTCTTGTTGTTTATCTATTCTAGATATATAGTAGTTTGTATCTGCTAATCCCAAACTCCTAATTTATCCCTCTCCCTGCCCTTTCCCCTTTGGTAACCATAAGATTGTTTTTTATATCTGTGAGTCAGTTTCTGTTTTGTAAATAAGTTCTTTTGTATCATATCTTGGATTCCACATATAAGTGATATCATATGATACTTGTCTCTCTCTTTCTGACTTACTTCACTTAGTATGATAATCTCTAGGTCCATCCATGTTGCTGCAAATGGCATTATTGCATTCTTTCTTATGGCTGAGTAAGTATTCCATTGTATATATTAACATATACCACAGCTTCTTTATCAATTCATCTGTCGATGGACATTTACATTGATTCCATGTCTTGGCTATTGTAAATAGTGCTGCTGCTGTGAACATTAGGGTGCATATATCTTTTCCCATTATAGTCCTGTCCAGATATATGCCCAGGAGTGGGATTGATGGACCATATGGCAACTCTGTTTTCAGTTTTTTAAGGAACCTCCAAACTGTTCTCCACAGTGGCTGCACCAATTTACATTCCCACCAACAGTGTAGGAGGACTCCATTTTCTCCACACCCTCTTCAGCATTAATTATTTGTAGACTTTTTGATGATGGTCATTCTCACTGGTATGAGGTGATACCTCATTGTGGTTTTGATTAGTGATGTTGAGCATCTTTTCATGTGCCTGTTGGCCATCTGTATGTCTTCTTTGGAGAAATGTCTATTTAGGTCTTCTGCTCATTTTTCAATGTGGGTTGTTTGTTTTGTTGTTGAGTTGTATGAGCTGTTTGTATATCTCAGAAATTAAACCCTCGTCAGTCGCATCATTTGCAAATATTTTCTTCCAGTCCGTAGATTACCTTTTCGTTTTGTTTATGTTTCCTTTGACGTGCAAAAGCTTGTAAGTTTGATTAGGTCCTATTTCTTTATTTTTGCTTTTATTTCTATTGCCTAGGGAGACTGACCTAAGAAAACATTGCTACTAGCAAACAAAATCCAACAGCATATTAAAAGGATCATACACTATGATCAAGTGAGGTTCATCCCAGGAATGCAAGGATTCTTCAATATACGTAAATCAATCAACGTGATACACCATATTAACAAATTGAAGGAGAAAAACCATATGATCATCTCAATAGATGTAGAGAAAGCGTTCGACAAAATTCAACACCCATTTATGATAAAAACCCTCCAGAAAGTAGGCATAGAGGGAACTTTCCTCAACATAATACAGGCCATATATGACAAACCCACAGCCAGCATCATCCTCAATGGTGAAAAACTGAAACCATTTCCACTAAGATCAGGAAAAAGACAAGGTTGCCCACTCTCACCACTATAATTCAACATAGTTTTGGAAGTTTTAGCCACAGCAGAGAAGAAAAAGAAATAAAAGGAATCCAAATCAGAAAAGAAGAAGTAAAGCTGTCACTGTTTGAAGATGACATGATACTATACATAGATAATGCTAAACATGCTACCAGAAAACTACTAGAGCCAATCAATGAATCTGGTAAAGTAGCAGGATACAAAATTAATGCACAGAAATCTCTTGCATTCCTATATACTAATGATAAAAAATCTGAAAGAGAAATTAAGAAAACACTCCCATTTACCATTGCAACAAAAAGAATAAAATATCTAGGAATAAACCTACCTAAGGAGACAAAAGACCTGTATGCAGAAAATTTTAAGACACTGATGAAAGAAATTAAAGATGATACAAATAGATGGAGAGATATACCATGTTCTTGGATTGGAAGAATCAGCATTGTGACAATGACTCTACTACCCAAAGCAATCTACAGATTCAATGCAATCCCTATCAAACTACCACTGGCATTTTTCATAGAACTAGAACAAAAAATTGCACAATTTGTATGGAAACACAAAAGACCCCGAATAGCTAAAGCAATCTTGGGAAAGAAAAATGGAACTGGAGGAATCAGGCTCCCTGACTGCAGACTATACTACAAAGCTACAGTAGTCAAGACAGTATGGTACTGGCACAAAAACAGAAAGATAGATCAATGGAACAGGATAGATAGCCCAGAGATAAACCCACGCACATATGGTCACCTTTGATAAAGGAGGCAAGAATATACAGTGGAGAAAAGACAGCCCCTTCAATAAGTGGTGCTGGGAAAACTGGACAGCTACATGGAAAAGAATGAAATTAGAACACTCCGTAACACCATACACAAAAATAAACTCAAAATGGATTAAAGACATAAATGTAAGGCCAGACACTATCAAACTCTTAGAGGAAAACATAGGCAGAACACTCTATGACACAAATCACAGCAAGATTCTTTCTGACCCACCTCCTAGAGAACTGGAAATAAAAGCAAAAATAAACAAATGGGACCTAATGAAACTTCAAAGCTTTTGCACAGCAAAGGAAACCAGAAACAAGATGAAAAGACAACCCTCAGAATGGGAGAAAATATTTGCAAATGAAGCAAGTGACAAAGGATTAATCTCCAAAACATACAATCAACTCATGCAGCTCAATATCAAAAAAACAAATAACCCAATACAAAAATGGGCAGAAGACCTAAATAGACATTTCTCCAAAGAAGATATACAGATTGCCAACAAACATATGAAAGAATGCTCAACATCATTAATCATTAGAGAAATGCAAATCAAAACTACAATGAGATATCATCTCACACCAGTCAGAATGGCCATCATCAAAAAATCTAGAAACAATAAATGCTGGAGAGGGTGTGGAGAAAAGGGAACCCTCTTGCACTGTTGGTGGGAATGTAAATTGATACAGCCACTATGGAGGACAGTATGGAGGTTCCTTAAAAAACTACAAATAGAACTACCATACGACCCAGCAATCCCACTACTGGGCATACACCCTGAGAAAATCATAATTCAAAAAGAGTCATGTACCAAAATGTTCGTTGCAGCTCTCTTTACAATAGCCAGGACATGGAAGCAACCTAAGTGTCCATCAACAAATGAATGGATAAAGAAGATGTGGCACATATATTCAATGGAATATTACTCAGCCATAAAAAGGAATGAAACTGAGTTATTTGTAGGGAGGTGGATAGACCTAGAGACTGTCATACAGAGTGAAGTAAGTCAGAAAGAGAAAAACAAATACCGTATGCTAACACGTATGCATAATACCGTATGCTAACACGTAGCATAATACCGTATGCTAATATATATGGAATCTTAAAAAGAAAATGTTCAGAAGAACCTGGGGCAAGACGGGAATAAAGGTGCAGACCTAGTAGAGAATGGACATGAGGATATGGGGAGGGGGAAGGGTAAGCTGGGACAAAGTGAGAGAGTGGCATGGACATATATACACTACTAAACGTAAAATAGATAGCTAGTGGGAAGCAGCCTCATAGCACAGGGAGATCAGCTTGGTGCTTTGTGACCACCTAGAGAGGTGGGATAGGGAGGGTGGGAGGGAGGGAGATGCAAGAGGGAAGAGATATGGGGACATATGTATATGTATAACTGATTCACTTTGTTATAAAGCAGAAACTGACACACCACTGTAAAGCAATTATACTCTAATAAAGATGATAAAAAAATAACATTGCTACAATTTATGTCAGAGAATGTTTTGCCTCCGTTCTCTTCTAGGAGTTTTATGGTGTCATGTCTTATATTTCAGACATTTGTAAAACATGGTTTAATCTAAGGAAAATCTTATTTTTCCAAATATCAGTTTGTCACCAAGCCAGGATAATTTGAAGCTCTCAGAGCCCAGCTGTGTGGACAAGATTGGGGCTAGGGGAGCTTGCAAACTTTTACTTTGTCTCAAATAAATTTACTGTTCATCAGAATAATAACTAGAACAATGATGAGGCCAGAGAGGAGGGAGAATGTGAAAAGAGATATGGCTAGCAGTAGAGACTGGAGAGTTTCTGATTAGCACTGAATGCCACTGTGAAGACGTGCCATTTATAAACCACATGGAGTGACCTAAACACTTGCTACTCATTGTGGTCCATGGACCAGCAGCATAGTGTTCATGTGAAAGTTGTTAGAAATGCAGAATCATCAGATCTACTCAATCAGAATCTGCGTTTTCATAAGACCCCAGGTGATTCTAACGCACATTAAAATTTGAGAAGCACTCACTGGTTATGGCCTTCTGGATTTTAAAATACAGATTGACAGCATCAGTTCGGTCTTTCAAGTCATGGGGGACCAACAAAAGTAGGGGGATAAATTATTAATAAGGAAAGACCACACCAGGGCAGCCAATTGGGATTCTACTGTGATAGTGCAAGTGAGTGATGATAAAGACCAAACTGATGTTGGAAATAGAATGGAGGGAATAGATTTATTCAGAAGACACATCAGAAACACAAAGAATGGATTTGCAGACTGATCAGATGAAGCACACCTGTGTTAGGGAAGAATTAAGATGAAGTTCTAAGGCTTCCATCTTGGGTCATTTGTCAAATAAGGACTTGTTCACCTGGCACAGAGAAGACATGCATTTCATATGAGTTGGATGACTGCATGCACTACCTATGGATTTCAAATCATGTTCCACAAACACCTGGGGATCTGAAGAGGTGTTTCAGGAACCATCATGGTGGGGAGAAAGAAATGTGGGTAGTTCTCCAAGTCCTTGCTCCCAAAATCTATCTGTGAAACACACAACAACAACAACATATCTATCGTGTTTTTCATAATTATCTTATGAATCTTTGAACCATGTAATTTGAGGATCAGTACCAACTCTAATGTCTGGACTATTACCCTCTGTATTCTTGGATTCATGTTATTTTTTGAGGTATTGAGACAAATAAAACTTAGACACGCTTGGCCTTACTATTGGCAACCTCCAGAATAACAGAGGGGAGAAGTAAACATCATTTAACTTGGCAAGTTCCTCTTGTTAACTTGATAACTAAAAGGTAAGGGTGATTCTATCTGAATTTATACTAAAGAAATAATTTGCTAGAAGAAAGCAATTGTTAATATATTCAATGTGATCTATCTATAATATTAAAAAAATAAAATCACCTCAATGTTTTACAAGCAAAAATCATGAAAGTTATGAACATCAGGCCTCTACAAGTGGAAAAAAGTTTATAATAAAATGATAACCAAATAATGAAGAATATAAAATGTAAGATTACTATGGTTGCAATTATATGAATTCATGTATGCATATGGTTAAAAGGTAGAAAGGCATATGGATAAATAAGGATGAGGTAGAGTATTATAGACATCTGAATCATCACTAAATGTCACAGGTTCTACCTTCAAAGTATACTCTGAATCCAATGTATTCTTACCACATCTACCATCACTACTCTGATCCAAGACTCCATATCTCCCAACTGGCCTCCATACCCCCTCTTTCAATCTATTCTGATCTCTAATAGCTACAATAATATTTTGCATATAAACTAGATCTTACACTTAGAATACAATCCAAATTTCTAACTCTGGATCAGCTGTTCTCAAATTGGCCTCAGGAGCTCAAAATTTATCATTAGCAGCAATTAAATTCCTAATATTGAGTATCTCAAGGAGCTTTTGAGGTAATATCTACTGATATCTATTGTATTTTACATTAAAAGTAAGGAATATTAAAAATATTAATTTACTAATATGTTTATAAATAGCAATAATAAATCCATTATATGTTAATATAAATAATGCATTTTTATGGAAACAAAGATACTAACCCACCTCCCAAAAAAATCAGTGAGAGGAATGGCATTGTTTTATATTTTGCATCTTTTTAATGGCTGGCTTAAAAAAGACAGTTAATTCTCATTTTTGCTTCTGGGTTGATACATTATTTTGGTTGAAGGACATGAGAAAATCTGGCTTCCCACAAATATGTAGTTGGAAAAGGGAGAAATATTTTAATGTCATTTTCAGATAATTCTGGACATTTGTCTTTGGTACCACATGCAAACTTGATGAGTGGTAGTATCTTCATGTTTAGTTACAACATAGAATCTGAAGCTTTACCAGGGAACTTTTGTAAGGTATCATGGTAAAATATATTGGTCTGTCTTGCACTTTGAATGAATCTTCTTCTCAGGTATGATTTTTGACATTACACATTGGTCACTGGAAACTATCAGTTTATTGAGTTATGTAGACCATCCAAATGTTGACATATTTCATTACATAATATTTTAAAAGTCACATTTGTTAATATTACTACCAATCTCATCAGTAAAATCTTAAAAGACTTCAAGTATTGGGTACCTGCCATGGAGACTGATACAGGTTTTCCAAAAGTTCTAATTTTCTCCTGAGAGCTCAAAGTTTATCATTAGCACATAATGGTCTTTGTTTCTTTTCAAGTGATAGACTCACCTTCAAAGTGATAGGTTCATTCTTGAGAAAATGTCTGCCAAATACCCAAGTCAGAATAAGCGTAAGTTGAAGACATTATATCAATCAAAAAAATGATGTTCCATGAGAAACATCGCCAGTTCAGCTCACCGTCAATTGCACCAGTGCTTTTCCTTGGGACAACCATCATATTTGGATCTGCGGCAAAATTCTTTAAAGTGTACTTCCCATTTCATGACAAAGAATGTTAAAGAGATGTGTGCTCACAGCTCAATATAATTAATAATTGCAGTGCTTTAGCAAGCTCATTCTTAAGTGAACTTGATACTATGTGCACTGGTCTTGAATGGCAATGAAGTATACAGTGACTAGTACAGTTTAGTGCTCCCGTCTTGATAGACACGAGGGCACCACCCATTGCCTTTCCATCAGGAGTGCAAATATATAAACAGTTAAATAGTTTTGACCTTGCAGAGGTCCCTGAAAGGTCCTGGGATCCCCAGGGGTCTATGAATCACACTTTGGGAACAATGCAGCCTACCTCTCCAAGGTATCTCTTAACCACTCTCCCACCTTACTCGGCCCAGCCACACAGGCTTTCTTGCTATTTCTTAAACACTCTGAGCTTGTTTCTGCCTCAGGGCTTCTACATTTGCTATTTCCTCTGCCGGTGAGGCTCCCACTGTGGTTGACCCAGCTGGTTCTTCCTCCTCACATCCGGTTTCTATTTCAGTGATAGCTCCTCCAAGATGTTTTTCCTGATGCTCCTGTCCATGTTAGGCTCCATCTTCCCCAACAGAGCCTCAGGAAAGTCTCTTACACTGTCCAAGTTCTTCATACCACTCAACACTAAGTAGAATTCCATTATGCAATTACTTGCTTACTTGCTGTCTGTGTGCCTCCCCAACTAAATTATAAGCTCCATGAGAGCCAGGATTTTGTTTTATTCACCACTACAGCCCTAATGCCCAGAAAAGTGTTTAACATATCATACTCAACAAATACTTGCTTGATTAATAAATTAATTTACATTTTTAAAAATCCCTTAAATGCTCTTCCTGTGTTATTTTTCAGTGAATAAAGGAAAGTCTTCTGAGTCATTGCTGTCTAACAAAAATATAATATGAGTCACAGATATAATTTTATATGTTCTGGAAGCCACATTAAAAAAGTAAAAAGAAACAGATGAAAGTAATTTAATAATCTATTTTGTTTAACCTAATAGATTAAAATTATTATGATTTAAACATGTAATCAATATACAGTTATTAATACGTTATACTTTCTTATTTTTCTTACTAAATCTTTCAAATCTGTGTCTATTTTACATTTATAGACCATTTCCACTCAGATTAGCTACACTTTAAGTGCTCAGTAACCATTTGTGACTACAGGCTACTGTATTGGAGAACACAACCTAAGGAAAGACGGGGAGAAACCAAGTCAAAGAACTTTCTTTCTCCCAAGCCTAACAGAACGAAGAAAAATATTATAAACAGTAGCAAATAATAATAATAATTACCAGAAGCAATCAAATAAAGGAAGAGTCCAAGTTCACACTATGAGTTTTGCAAAATGGTGGCCATGAAGGAGGCAAAAATTTTGTCATCGCTCCACACTTCTAACCATCCCCACCTCAATCCCCAGAAATGGAACTAGGCAAAGAAGATGAATTACCAACTTGTTGAGAATTTTCACTAATGCCTCCTGATTTGGAAAGAATTAAATGGAAGAGGTAAGCAGGCAGTCCTTAACTATCACTGCGGGATCTCAGCAGAAATAAAATAAATCCTCCACAGCGCCACACTGATTCGAGGGCAGAATTCTAAGTCTCCACACAGCATCCAGAGTGACCTTTCTAAAATGCAGTCCTGATCATGACACTCACCTATTTTAAATCCTTCAGTTGTGTACCTCATTCTTTGGAGAAGTTCCAGGCTCGTCAGCACATCTCTCAAGCTCATCGTGGTTGAGCTCTTGGGCCTCCCCGGTTCTTCATCCACTTTCATCTTAACCTTCCCATCTGCATGACACACTTTCACTACACCAAACAAGTGGCAGTTCTGCAAATCAGGAACGTCTGTGCCTTTCGCTGAGCAACTCCATTTGCCCAGAATATATTCTACCTTCCCTTTCCCTGGCTAACTCCAAAACCCCTGCAAATTCAACTCAGCAACTTACCAACAACCCTTCCTCATCCCCAAGGTTAACTAATCATGGGTCCCTGTGTTTACACGGTGGCCTAGGAAGCCTCTGGATTAGTGCACACACAGCACTATAATTGTGGCTCTGCGTGTACATCTTGCTGACTGAAGCACAAAATCCTTGAGCTCAGGAATGACGTGTCTCATTGCTTTGTCACCAGAGCCTAACACAATGCCTGGTTCATGGTTTACACAATACATAGTTGTAGAAAAAGTGAATTAATATGTTTAGACTTGCTGTCATTTACTGGTTCTCATCACACTTATAATAGGTACATTACAAAAGAAAATTGAGGGCTTCCCTGGTGGCACAGTGGTTGAGAGTCCGCCTGCCGATGCAGGGGACACGGGTTCATGCCCCGGTCCGGGAAGATCCCACATGCCGTGGAGAGGCTAGCCCTGTGAGCCATGGCCGCTGAGCCTGTGCATCCGGAGCCTGTGCTCCGCAACGGGAGAGGCCACAACAGTGAGAGGCCCGCATACAGCAAAAAAAAAAAAAGAAAATTGATAATGAAACAAAAACATTCTAACTAGGCAGAATAATAATTCCAGTTGAAGTTCTTTCAGAGTCACAGATTATATATGAAATCATTGATAGCAAAACAGATCATTAAAGACCCCAAATTGAGTTTGGGGTGTGTGTGTGTGTGTGTGTGTGTGTGTGTGTGTAGGAGTGAGAGAGAGAATATGTGTGTGTTTAGTGCTGAAACATTAGGAACATGTTCAAAGCTTCTGTGTCAGTATATTTTCAGTAGCTGGAGTGCTCTGTTGCCTGTAGAGGCAAGAGTCAATATTCCTGGTGAATCCCCAGGTTTAGAGTCCACTGGTGACTGGGAGGGGTGGGGAGTGAAACAGAAAATGATATGGGTAATTTAAAAAACACATTAGTTCCCTAATATCACATCTCCACCCTAGCAGGTACTGACAGTGAGAAGCTCAGAATTCACCTCAAGGCAAAACAAGCTAAAGACCTCCTTTTTGACAGAAATTAATTTGCCTGTGGAAAACCAGTATGGGTTGAGAGAGCGATTGAGGGTCAATTTGCTAGCCTATTTCATACCCAAACACTCTCAATTAAATTGATGCTCAAGAAACATAATTCAGACAACAAAAGACAACTTTCAAAAGTGTCTTTTGAAAGTGAATATTCATTCAAAAAATGAATATTATTCTTGTAGATATTTAAGAAGATATTGCCACCATAAAATAAAAACAGAATGCTATGAGACAGAAACATATGTGAAAAGAAAATCATTATCTTTTATAATTATCAAAATAAAAATCCAAATAAAGAATTACAAATTATTTTTCTAGGAAATCTTCCAGAACAAAGAAGAAAAGCACACAGAAAACATGAGATAAAATTTAAGAGAGAAAAAGATTCAATCTAGGAGAGTCAACATTGAACCAATGGGAGTTCCAAGAAGAGAGAACCCAAAACGAAGGGAAGCATATAATCAAATAAAAAACAGAAGAAATAATTTAAGACCAGAATGAAAATAAAAAGATTCTGCACCTCGGCACATGCTTGTGAAACTTCAGAACAATCAAGACTAGCAGAAAATCCTCAGTATCTAGAGGAAAGTGAAACATGAAGATTATCTACAAAGTACTGAGTGCTACACTTTTCACTATCAACACTAGATGCTAAAAGGCAATGGAACGGGGCAACCAAAACACTGGAGGGACATTCCATTATCCTAGAGAACGATGCCAATACAAACTGTCAGTTAAGGATGTGGATAAAACACTCACATGCTTGGGCACTCAAGAACTCAGAAAATCTCCCTCCCAGGTATCTTTCATAAGAAGTTATTAGAGTATATGCTCCCACAAAGTGACCTGCGTTGCGCGCCCGATTAAAAATCACAACCCTCAGTAAACATAAATGAGCTATCAAGCTACCAAAAGACATGGAGGGGCTTCCCTGGTGGCGCAGCGGTTGAGAGTCCGCCTGCCGATGCAGGGGACACGGGTTCGTGCCCTGGTCCGGGAAGATCCCACATGCCGCGGAACGGCTGGGCCCGTGAGCCATGGCTGCTGAGCCTGCACGTCCGGAGCCTCTGCTCCGCAGCGGGAGAGGCCACAACAGTGAGAGCCCCGCGTACTGCAAAAAAAAAAAAAAGAAAAAGAAAAAAAAAGACATGGAGGAACCTTAAATGCATATTTCTACCTGAAAGAAGCCAGTCTGAAAAGGCTACCTGCTGTATGATTCCAACCATACGACATTCTGGAAAAGGCAAAACTGCAGAGATGGTAAAAAGATCAGTAGTCTCTGTGGGATTGGGGCAAGGGAGAAAGGGTAAATAGGTGGAGTACAAGGAAGTTTTGGGGTGAAACTGTGTGATACCGTAATGCTGAGTATGGGACACCGTATGTTCATCAAAATCCACAGAACGTTCAACAAGAAGAGTGAACTTCAATGTAAACTAAGGGCTTCAGTTAATAATAATATATAAATATCCATTCATCAACTGTAACACTAACTAATGCAAGATAAAACAGTAAGTCCCCTACGTATGAACGAGTTCTGTTCCGAGAGCATGTTCATAAGTCTAATTTGTTTCGTAAGTCCAACAGTTAGCCTAGGTACCCAACTAACACAATCGGCTATATAGGACTAACAGTTTTATAATACTTTTCACACAAATAATACACAAAAAACAAACACAAGAAATAAAGAAGATATTTTTAATCTTACAGTACTGTACCTTGAAAAGTACAGTAGTCCAGTGCAACAGCTGGCATGCAGGGGCTGGCATCGAGGGAACAGGCAAGAAGAGTTACTGACTGGAGGAGGGAGAGGAGGGGGGAGACGGTGGAGCTGAAGGATGGCCAGCAACAGGAGACGGAGGGCGAGCTGCAATGTCGCTCACGCCTGACGCTGACGGCACAGGTGCTGGTTCCTTGCTGGATTCAGTTCTATCTACCCTCTTGAAAAAACGATCCAGTGATGTCTGGGTAGTAGCTCTTTTTTTTCTCATCATAGATGATACGGTAGCACTGGATCGCATTCTGAATGGCTGCTGCAATCTTCGTGTACCGTCCTACGTTCCGGTCCTGTGCCTCAAAATCTAACAGTGCCGCCTCAAATAAAGAAAATCCCTTTGCCATTTTCTGCATCGTGAACCCCTTCGGTTCTTCAGTTACTTCTTCTTTCTCTTGTCTCTCTTTGTCCTTTCTCTGGGCCTCCAATTCCATCAGGCCTTCATTAGTAAGCTCCTCATGTTGCATGGCAAGGAGTTCAGTGAAGTCGTCCTCTTGCAGATCTAGCTCCAGCTTCTCGCTGAGGGTCACTAAGTTGCTGAAGACCTCTTGGACTCCTCATCCACCTTCCCAAATCCATGAAAATCGTGAAGAAACTGCAAGCAAAGGTTCTTCCAAACCCCATTCATGGTGATGGCCATGACCTCACGTTAAGCAAAGTCAATGTTTTTTATGGCCTTGTCGATGTTACAGTCCTTCCAAAATTATCACAAGGCTGCTCCTGATTCGTCACTCACCTTTACTGCCTGACGAAAAGTGTGATGTAAATAATATTTCTTGAAAGTCGCTGTAACTTCCTGGTCCATAGGTTGGATGAGCGACATAGTATTCAGTGGCAGATGCACTCCTTTGACGTTGGGACGAAAGCTGTCCATGACTGCGGCGGGTGGGGGGAGGCCCGGAGCACTGTCGAGCAGCAAAAGAATGTTGAATGGGACGTCCTTCTCCAAGCAATATTGCTCCACCTCCGGGATCAAGTGGTGGAAAAATCAGTCCTGGAACATGGCCTGTGTCACCCAGGCTTTGGGGTTCCTCTTCCACACAACAGGAAGAGAGCCCCTGGCTATGTTTTCAAGGGCTCTTGGGGTTCTCAGCATGATAAACTAAGAAAGGCTTTGGCTTCATGTCACCAGAAGCACTGCCACCAAACAACAGAGTTAGCCTATCCTTTGCTGCTTTATAGCCTGGCATCAACTTTTCCTCCTTCCCGATGTAACCTCGGTCTGGCAGCCTCTTCCAGTACAGTCCTATCTCACCCACGTTAAAAACCCGCTTGGGTCAATACGCGCCTTCATCAATAATTTCTCGAAGCATGTCAGGAAGTTCCCAGGCATCTACCGTATCTGCACTCGCTGCCTCGCCCCTCACTTTTACGTTGTGAAGGTTGGCTCTAGCCTTGAACCGACGAAACCAGCCATGGCGGGCATTAGAAGATGCGCCCTCGAATTCTTCGCCGTGTTTCTTCTTCAAGGCTTCATAAAGGCTTTTAGCTTTCTCTTGAATCAGCATTAAGCTGAGCGGGACTCGCCACTGATGCTGACCCTGCATCCACACACTGAGAAGTTTCTCCGTCTCCTCCATCACTTTTCCACGCTTCTTCACTTTATTGTTGACATCATCGGCAGACTTCACATGTTCCATGATCTTGTCCTTGTCCTTTAGAATTGTGCCGATGGTTGCACGATGCATGGTATAAGAACGAGCGGCGTCTACCATCTTTTCGCCTCGCTCCACTCTCTCAATTATTTTCACTTTTGTTTCCATCGTTGTCACTTGGCACTTCTTAGTACCAGCTACATCACTGCTGCTTTTACATCTGCTTCTGGACATCCTAGGCTTGAAATAAAGATACTGTACTACTGTACTCTATACAGTACTGCACAGTAAAGTACACAAAAGCTCAACCACTTGTAGAGGATGTGCACACGTGACGATGTATGCCAGACACGTGAGCTAACTTAAGTGACTGGACATGAGAACCCAGTTCGCATCTTTGAAAGTTCACAACTTGAAGGTTCGTAGGTAGGGGACTTACTGTAGTAGTAAGGGAAACTGTGGCGGGAGATGGTGTATCTACTTACTTGGTATCTCTCTACTTGCTGCTCAGTTTTTTTACAAACCTAAAACTGCTCTAAAGAGAAAGTCTGTTAATTAAAACAATAAATTGCAGCTCTGCTCCTCACAGGTCCTTCTAGCCTCCTTTACCCTGATCTACACTGTCTATTTTTTTCCCATAGCACTCACCACCTTCTAACATACCTATACAAGTTAGCTTTTTTCATTGTTTATTTTCTGTTTTCCTGGCTACAATGAAAGTTCCACAAAGACAGGGATTTTATATGTTTAATCCACCAGTATATCAAAAGTACTCGGAAGAGTGCCTGGCATGGAGGAAGTACTCAAAAAGTACTTGTTGAATAAATATAAAAACAAAGTAAAACAAACAAAAAAATAATAAAGAAAACTAAGAACAGGGATTCCTGGAAACAAGAGACATTACCCGGCATATCAGTGAAAGCTACATCCTGCGTGACCTTGGGCTGCAGACCTGGAGAGAATCCCATCCACACAGGGGCGGAGGGTGGACAGGCCTTAAGAGAATGTCTTAAGGTTTAAAGTAGATTCAGGAAGAGGTTTAAAGTTTCACAGCTAATAACTTGCATAAGTGAGATATAAATTCACTTGGCCTGACTTCAAAGCTGTGCTTGCATCCATTATACCATACTGCCTGCTTCCTAAGCTATAAATCGACAAATCAACGTTGTCTCCCCAAGTAAGTTTAGACTGCCCAAGGGAGGAACTATTTGTTACTCATACTTACACACCTTTCCGTGGCCAGCTCACCACTGATCACATCGTCAGACCCTGCCCAGAAATATTCATTCATTTGCTCCTCTGTCCCCAGTGGTAGGTCAGCACAGGTAAGAGTTTAGTTTAGACGCAGTCATTCAAAGCACAGGCACAAGAGCTACCTAAAAATAGCCAATCTCTGTCCCACAATTTATGTGGAGTGTATACACGTCACTGACTGAAGCCACAGTTCTTATCTAGCAGACAGACTGTCAAGCACTGCCAACTTCCTACCAGCCAGCTAGGAACAGTCATTAACATCAACAGTTCAAGAAGAACTGGGACCACCAGTCATTAACAAAACGATTCAAATATGGCATTAACCATGTTTAAGCCCCAGAAGATTCTCTAGGTTTTCTCTGCCCAGCCCACTAAGAACACACCTTCTGAAAGCCAGGGAGAATGAAGTCCATTACCTTGTGCTAAGTAAATAGCTTTTAAACAAGGGTTTTATCATTTTAGACAACTTACCGATAAAAAATAAAACGGAATGCACATATGTGGATCAATAAACTCTCTATCTATTCTAAAGTCATTTTCAGTCAAAATATGAAAATAAATGTTTTCTAAAGGCTTGTACATAGGAAGAATAGGAATAATGTTCCAGAACACAGAAACCTGTCCTTTTTAGAAATAAGTGAAATGATTTGAGCATGAACACCACTATGTAAAACCACTCGAAAACTGTAAGATGATTCTGAATGAAGGAGAGGCATTATAAAATGTAGCCTAGTAAATAAGAAGTCCAAAAATGCTATTAGACATTTCCTTTTCACAAGACAGTTTCATTTAATAGGAACACAATATAGAGGAATAATTATATTACTGCTGCCTTAATGCAGACATTCTAATTTCTATGACTTAAATATCTAGTTAACTACTCATTTAAGATAAATAGTTACTTACATCAAGCAAGTAATACAAAAGAATATTTGCAGACTTTATTTTTACCATCTGAGGGGGAGGAGAGGTAGTGGTGATGTACACAGGATAATACTGTCTTGTGTACTTTTTATAAATAGTTTCAAAAGTTGCATATAACATACCTAATATACTACATAGATTAAATAAATAGTACTGCTTCTCTAAATATCATGCTCTAAGCAACTGAATTAACTAGTACTATTCTAACTTCTTCCCATAAAAAAAGGAAATAAGAATTAATTTGCAGTCATGCCCACTGCCTCATGTAAGACATATTTAATTAACATTTGAATGGTCTTAATCAGAAAGAAATTCATAATGGTCTAGGTCTCATTGCTTTTCCTTCAATAAAAATCTGTTTAGGAGATGGTGTCTTCATCATGGAAAAGGAAGAATTTCAAGGACACCCAAAATGACTAGAGAAAGGAGAGGCTTTAACAAAGGTCCACGGGTCAAAACCATTATCTAAATTTCTTCATCAAGGAAAATTTAAAAGTCCAATGTGGTAGATTTAATTATTGCCCCTCTGTTCTGGTCCCCAACCCCAGCTCTGACCTCTATGGGTGGCACACACTTCTCTGCCCCACTGATATTGGGTTGGCCATAAGATTTGCTTTGGCCAATGGAATGTAGGAGGAAGTGATGGTATGCCAGTTCAGAGCAAGGCCTCTTGCCCCCTGGTTGCTTCCAATCACCGCCATAAAAAAAGCATACACTGGTAACCACTGGTCACAGAAGAAGGACAAATATGTGGAGATGACCTGGACTTCACCATGGCTTTGAACCAAGACCAGCTAAACCCAGATCTGATTACTGAACTCTAGAAAACCCATAGATCCATTAGTGTGAAAACAAAATGCTACTATTGCATGCCACTAGACTTGGGGGTAGTTCGTCACACCACCTTATTGTGGCAACAGTTAAGGTTAACACCTAATAATTTTGAAAACTATTTAGGTTGTCAATCCACCAAGACTAGAATAAATGTAATTCTTTTCAATGTGTCCACTGAGGTCCTAACGTAAATGATTATACTGAACAAAATAAGGGTTTTTCAATTTTTTCTTAGGCATAGGAAAAATACTGAAAATATAAATTAAATCTTTTTCAAAAAATATGCAAAATCAAGAACATTTAAATTTCATCAAAATATATTAGAGATGGAAAATGTTTTGCTATTGAATAGATATTTATTGAGTATCTATTAAGTGCTCAATAGATGTGAATACAGAGATGAGAAGTACAGGTTATGTAAGTAGAGTAGTGTCAGTCACATGGTAAGTATGTCATAAATATTAATGCTGTTACTATCTTCATCATCACCACCTAGACAAAAAATAGCAAATATTATAACAACAATGCAATACAATAATTGCTAAATGGAACTCCACATAGCATTGAAACAGGAGTATAGAGCACAAACAGCTTCTATCTGCTTTAAGGAACCTGACAGTCTCTTAGAGTAGGCAGCATTTAAGGTGAAAGGAGGAAGATGCCTAAGAGTTTGCAAATTCTAGAGCAAGGAAAAGGCATCTGAGCACATATAAAGGCACAAATCATGCATGTACTCAGCATATGCAGAATGAATAAAGCAAAAGTGACTCTACTAAAAGGTAAACAAGGCCATCCCTTCAGGCCTACCATTAGCAAGGACCTCACAAGCTCAACTCCTCAAATGATAGTCTGATCCCTACAATTTGGACTAAGGGAACATTCCTACTGGGCTGCATGCCTATTAATTCAATAAATAGAATTGCCTTTTTCAATTCTTATAAAGGCACAAGAAATTCTATGGATCTTATTTTTATTAGAGCTGCATGTTAGTGATTTATTCAAGTTTACCAATATTTGGTATTCAAAAACAAATGCTCTATTATTCCTCGAATTAATGGGAACCCAAGTGAAGAAGTATAGCAAGGAGGCCAGCCGCCACACCAACTGCAAAGCTCCTTCCTCGGAGGCCAGGAGCACATAAAGATAGATCGAATTCTTAACAGTTTTAGAAAGGATGCTTTGTTTTTAGTGCACAATCGCTATTGCCTTGAGGTAGCTCTGACTTTCAATTGCTATTCTAGGTTTTTTATCATAAATTACTGTTCATTTACCTTCATCATTATTAACACTTTTCCCCTGAACTGCTTGCTACTAGACAACATCACTTGCATGTCTAATAGAATCTCAAATTTACCTTGTCAAAAATCAAAGTCTTTGGTTAACAATACCATATCAAAGTACCTAAGTAAATTAATAAAAGGGGCTTCAGTCAGAGCTTTGTTTTTAGTCTGCTCAGGCTGCTGTAACAAAAACACCACAGATTGGGTAGCTTAAAAGCCAGAAATTTACTTCTTACAGTTCTGAAGGTTGGGAGTCCAAAATCAAGGTGCTGGAAGGGTTAGTTTCTTTCTGAGACCTCTTCTCCTGGCTTGTCAGTGGCCACCATGTGCTTCTTTGCTCACATGACCTCTTCTTTATACTCTAGTAGAGAGATCTCTTTCTCTTCCTCTTCTTATAAGGCCACCAATCCTGTTACACTAGGGCCCCACTCTTATGACCTCACTTAACTTTGATAGCTCCTAAAGGCCCCATCTCTAAATACAGTCCCACTGGGGGTTAGGGTTTCAACATATGAATTTTGGGGAGACACAATTCTTTCCATAGCAGTTACTTATGGTAAATTGCATCACCATTCACTCCAATGATCAGGCCAAGAAAAACCTTGAAAGTGGACTCCTTTCAAACTTTTTATATCTCATACTGAAATTTATCACCAAGTCCTGCTGGCTCTACCTTCAATATAAAGCCCAAATCCAGTAAAGTCTACCCTATAAATCTACTGAACTGGGTGTCATCTAGTCTCAGAATTATTACAATGGCTTCCTATCTGTACCCCCCTTCCCAAATTCCACCCCTGCCCTCCCAAAAGCTATTCCCTACACAGCAGCCAGAGTGATTCTTTGAAAAACAACTTATGACCCATCACTACCCTGCTCAGATCCGCACTAGCTTTGCATCCCACTGAGAATGAAATCCAAATCCTGACCACATCTCACAGGCTCATGAGCAGATTCCGGATCAACCGCCTCCTCCCACTAGCTACTCACTGGCCTAAATACAACCACACCATCCTCACTCTCCCCTACACACTTCCAGAACATTCCTGTCTCACGGTTTCTATACTTACTTGTCCCCCTGCTTGGGAATCTCTCCCCCAGAGCATGGCTCTGTTTCTCATTTTATCTTACTCAGTTTAGGTCTCTGCTCAAAGATGTCCTCCTAAGAGATCACTTCCCTCTTCACCCTGTTTAAAATGTCTGCATACCTTAGTTTTTTCCCAGAGTACTTTTCCCATAGTACTTTGATATTTATGTTTATGTGTGCATTTGTTTATTAT
This sequence comes from Pseudorca crassidens, assembly GCF_039906515.1. Taxonomy (NCBI): domain Eukaryota; kingdom Metazoa; phylum Chordata; class Mammalia; order Artiodactyla; family Delphinidae; genus Pseudorca; species Pseudorca crassidens. The sequence goes on from NC_090313.1 coordinate 14,327,452, forward strand.
GTATCTATTCCCATGAGAATGAAAGTTTTACATAAAAGTTCTCCTTTCTCTTTCCCTCCACCCTTCCTCTACTTCCTCCTTTTTCCCACTGAATTCCCTCCACCTAGAAGAGTACCTAGACTACACTATCTGTTTAAATAATATATATTGGATAAACTAATGGATTTGGTTGTTATGGTTACTTAGTTCGCCTTACAATATGTGGTGATACATATTCTATCAATATTTTAACCTACAATTTTTCAAAAACTAGACTTTAAGATATCGATGAGTTATGATTCAAGTGTAAACCATCCCATTCCTCAAACCTACACTAAAGATGCCAACCTAACACTCCAAATTTGCTCATACCTCATCACTGTATTTTTGTTGGTGTTTTTCCACTGTAAAATAGAACCTGAGAGCATAGACCACAGATAAAATGTCTGAGAACCATTGTGCTAACCAGTAACAAACAAACTCTCGGCAAAAATGAATGAATAATCCTTGATAGCTGCACGTAAATGTGTCCTTATTTACACACATGTCATTTGTATAGAGCATGTAAATATGCAGTATACTTTATGAACACATCAATAATGCAAAATCCCTACCAAGATGCAGATGCACACTTCCTCAGATCTCACGCAGGACACAGATGTTCTCCAATTTACCTGTACAGTCTTGAAAGAAATATTCAGGGATCCTTGGATTAAAGTCATGAGAGAGGTCTAGAGTCATGGCCATACACATGAAAGGTGGGTGAAGATTCTATAAATCACAATTAGAGACTCTGGAAAATCAGGGAAAGATTGCTAAAGGAGAAACCATGACACATATCTGTTTCTATTGTTTACTATCTAGCTTTTCTTCAGGGAGACCATGGCATATAAAGCAGAGGGAATGAAGACGAGAGATATGCAAGAGCCACATGACAACAGTAAGATATCATAACCACAAGAGTGTTGCTCTGAGCCATGGAGGCCTCTTGAAGGCCCAGTCTGAGACAGATACCCTAGTGAGGCTGAGTGACAAAGAGTTTTCAGATTGTTTCATCTCCCTAAAACACCCAGCTTTCACAGTCCACATGTGCTTTCCTTCAGTAAATAACCATCCCCGTTACTACAGAAGCAACCCCTTAAAAGGCTCCAGTAACACAATTACACATAAAACCTGGGAGAACAGAGGAATAAAGAAACATATACATACATTACAAGAGGCAATACCTGAGGAAACATGGGCAAAGTTCAGATAGCTGTCTGTTGCCTCAAAGAAATTATTAACAGTAGGATGGCTCTAAAGAAAAGAGCTCAGGAAAGAGATACAAGAGTTCAAAGAATAGCTAAGACAACGTAAGAAAATAAAATAAGCCGGTAGAGCTCAGACAAGAAGTGGAAAGGAAAGAAACATAAAAATTCTAACACAAAAATGAGGGTTCATACACATAAAAAAGTCAGAATCATGGTAAAAATCACACAAAATAGAAATTAGCAAAGATATTTAAATGTTGATGGCAATGAGCATAGACAAGAAAACAAAGAAAACTGCAAATGAGTATTATTGGTATTTAGAAAGAAAAAACCAGGGCAAAAATAAATGAAAACAAAAAAGTGTTCAATGATACAAAAAAAAAAAAAAAAAATTCCTAAAATAAAGACTTGAATCTTTAGATCTTATCCCGGGGTGAAAAAAAAATGCACAGAAAGATCAAGTCCAAAATATACTGTGAACAGTCATTGAACTTCAAGAATAAGAAGAGATATTATATAGATATCTATATAATATAGATATTATTATATCCAATAAAGAGTGGTGGGGGGAGAATACATTTAAAAGGGAAAAAATACAGTTTGATCTCAGCAACACACACTGCTGTGTAATAGCAGCCCACAGAATTTCAAGGGGAAAGAAGATTTTACAATAATGTTACAATAATGTTAGAATCATCCAATTGGAGGAGCAGAAAGATAGTCTAAAGCTTACAAGAACAAAGGGAAAACAACTTCCATGAAGCTTTTCTTAAAACCACTGAGTAGTATTATCAGTGTTTCTAGTGGAAGTTCTGCCCATACTCTAAGAAACAAACAAACAAAAACCCCACAAAAAACAAACAAAAAAGAAATGAGAGCTTAAAGTTCAGGAAAACGAGAGAAAAAGAAAACGATACATTATTTATAGATGACGTAATTGCCCACACAGATAAAACCAATAGAATAATCCAACTGCTAGAATTAATAAGAGGGTTCTGTGAGGTTGACAGACACAAGATCAACTTTACAAAACCAGTATCATTTTTCTACCGCAATGATGAACTACTAGAAAATATAGTTAAGAATCAAGATACAATAACAATAAACTTACGAAATGTCTAGGAATTTTAAAAGAATTAATAAGTCCTTTATATAGAAAAATGTTAAACTTACTGCAGGACTTAAAGAAGACATAACAGATGAACAGTTTATACTCTTAGGAACACAATATTCACAAGAAGTCAATCAATCTTCCCCTCATCAATCTAAAATTCAATACAATCAAAATAAAAATTTGAGCTGAAATTTTGGGGGATTTTGATAAACTCAATATAAAACTTTTTTAAAAATATCAATAAAAATTCCAAGAATAGCCAGTTCAACATTGCAAAAGAAAAGAAGAGATGGGGGACTTGCCCTAAGAGATATTTTTAAAACACAGTGAAGTCATAGTAATAAATACAATATGATACTGGGGCAAGAAAAAGAGACTATATGTATAATCATATATCTTTGTATACCTTTGGTACCTTAAATATATTGATGGAAATTAGTCTGCATAGTCAGTAACGTTGAGAAGACTGATCCACCATATGGATGAAAAAAAATCTGTATTCCCATCTAACAGTGTGTACAAAAGTAGATTTCATACCAAAATGTGGAAATTAAAGCAATAAAGTTAACAGTCAATGAAGTAGAAGAAAACTTCATAACCGAGGGATACAGAAGGAATTCTTGAGAATAAGCCTCAAAGCACTGACATAAAACAATACTGATGGACTTGATTAAATAAAAAGTGAGAATTTCTCTTCAACTAAGGACACCATGTACAAAGTTAGCCACAACAAAACGACAGAGTGGGAGATGTGTGCAATCTAACTTCAGTAAGGGAATCATGTTGAGAATGCCCAACACATCAAAATCAAACAAACAAAATCAAAAGACACAATAAAAAATGGGCTGTGCAGATGTGTAGGCAATCCAATGGAGGGAGAAACTCAGAGGCTAGGAAGCTCAAACTCATTCGTATTTAGAGAAATTCAAAATAAGAAAAACATTGAGCCATTACTTTAAAGCTACTGGATTCGTAAAAACTGGAAAGCTGCAGAGTGTCAGCTGTTGGAGGGATGTGAGGATCTGACAATCCTCCAGCGCTACTGATAGTTTACACAGCTGCAGTTATTCTGGAGCACACCCTGGAGAGTCAAGCAAATCGGTCATATGTATATTTCTGACCCAGCAACCCCTAAGTGTAAATTCCTGAGAAATTCTCAAGTAGTTGCGCGAGGGACGCATATAAGCATATCCATCTCAGCATGGTCTGTGGTGGCAGAAAGCTGGATACAATCTAAGTTTCCATGAATACAGCTCTGAAAGTATAAAATGTGGAGAAGGTACACTAAGGATAAGGGGACCGTGCATCTCGGTGGCCTGTGTCAATCCCATTGTATGTCTATTGTGCTGGTATAATTTCTAATAGGGTCTTTTTTAGCCTCAAAAGTGCCCCATTTCAAACAATAAATTACACATAATACTATGCAGAGATAAAGCAACTAACTAGAATATAGACACCGAAACACGGATAAAAGCTAAAAATATCACGTTAAGTGAAGAAGCTAATTCAATGCCATTAGCACAATATCACTTACGTAAAATACAACAGTACGTGTTTGACAAGGAAGCAAACTCGTATGCATCAGACACGTGGGATATTCATCAAATACATCAGAATGATTGTCTATGGGGTAGGGCGAGCAGAATGAAATTAGGGAATAAAAGAGAATAAATAACAATGACAACAATAATAAAATAAAGATAATAATTTTTTTAAAAAAGAGGGATTGTGTCCCATGAACAAAGGAACAGGATTAACTCATCCTCTAGAACCAAAGTCCAAAATGACAGCAGTGGAGGGATGGCTATCGCTTAATGGATTCAGCCAATTATGAAATGAATCAAAGCAAAAGATTAAAAATCAGTAGTAGAAAGGCTTGAGGTGAGCATTCTATTAATTTAAATATCCCCTTACAATTATGAAACCATGGGCATTGCTATTACCCAGCAAAAGGTTAATGTTATAAACCCCAATAATGTAAAACCTAATCACGTAACTAATAAAAATAAGGGGTGGTAGGGATAAAAGGGAAAAAGTGTGCTAATTTCCTCATCTTTCATAGCAGGGAGTGTATAGATAAAGTCTAACTTTTGAACATGTCGGTCTAATAATCATTGTAATTTGAACTTAGCAAGTTCTTCATTAACTCTTATTCTCAACTTTGGATTCCTTTAGGTTCCAACGTTCCTTTTGAAGGACTTGCCTGAATTTCAATTCCTTTAGGTTCATTCAGCTTCTTTTGTTAACTTCACATAACATTCAACTGCAGAGTTAATATTAAAATAGTTTACATAGTATAATACAGTCTAAAGTTATTTCAATTTTATTTTTATCCATCTGTCTGCTTAGGGCAATATCTGGAATGTGCTCACCAAATGTTAGTGATGATTATACCTGAATGTTTATGTCCATTTCCTTGTCTTTTTTAGTTGTTTAAAATTTTAAGATGCTTGTAACAGTTTTACCCGAACAATAAAGTTATTATTAATAAAATAGAGGAAAAGAGTGAAGTGGTGACACTGACTACAACCCTTCTTATTAGCTATTAGGTGATAAAACTATATGGATGGAAAGAAAATTAAGCTCTATGTACCAAGGTTTTCTGGCACCATATACCAATTGTAGAAAATTGAAAGCAACAACATGGTATTTTGAGTGAGATCTTAGTTGTAAAACTCTACTCCCCTTCCAGAGATCAGATCCATCTTCTCAGGATTTCAGAAAGGCATAGCCCAATCAGAGTCTGGCCTTCCTCTACTTTTCATTACTGGAAAGGCACAACCCCAAAGGAGAGTAAAGAGCAATGTTGTCAGATTTGTCACTGACAACCAACCACTCTCTGTTCTTCTCAGGATACACATCATTACAGTTTACGTTAAAAAGTGAACCAAAATAGTGCCCAGAACTGATGCACCAGATTGCCACGCAGAATTCTCCAAGAGTGGCTGCAGCATAGTTGTCCTTCATATCCATAGTTGAGTTAAATGAACTCTGACATATTCCATATGACATATTCCCATATTCATGGAAATAGCAAGGAGAAACATTTTTCAGTCTAATAAATTTAATTCATTGTGTACATTTTCCTTCTTTATCAGCAGTTCAAATTAATTTTTCTCATGGTCAACAGGCTGACAGTCTCCCACACATTTAAATCCAAGCACACAGTATTTACGAAGACTATCTATATCCACGGGCATGGAAAACATGTTCATTCCATGAGGTCTTAGCAAGGCTCTAACAATGACACAAAATAATTTATCCCTCGATGAGCAGGTACAGCTGTATCTAACTCCTCCTGTCAATTTCCATTTCAGCAGGAGAAATTGTGATGTTCTTGGGAGCCGCTGGTTTTCGGTTACACACAGCTACAGGTGGAAGTCATCTGAAAACCATAATGCCCGCATACGGATAACCTGTGTGGCAGCATAATGACATTTGTACATACCTTACAAGGGCTCATCCAGGACTATAACCATGTGATCAGTTGCACAAGGGGCAGAAATAACACGGATCTCTCTGTTCACTGATTGCATCGAGCACTGAAAAAATGAATACCATCTAAATGGAAGGGCAGCATTCAATAGGAAAATAAGGGATACATGCAAAGAAAGATTTCTTATCCTATTGAAGAGATGAATTAATGACGGACACGACTTGTAGAGATAGCCTTCGTGAGAAGTTTGCCCAATCCTCTAGGGCTTGTGGTGGAAATGCGTTTGCCATTATGCAATCAGAAATACTGGAATCAGAAATACTGTTTCTGAAAATTAGTACTCATTCCAACATCTCTCTGCTTCGTTTTTTCACCTGCAAAATGAGAAAGCTGATACTTTCTCATTCTTACCTCTAAAGGGTATTTAGAGGACAAATGGAAGAAGAATATAAAAGTGGTTAGAGCTTTTGGAAGAAAAGTTCTCTGTTAATCCAAGCTATTACTATTACTGTCACTGCCAACTACAGAGTGGTTTCAGATCCTAAACCTGAAAGCTTTTTCAGACATCTATTATTCAAATCTTATAAAAAAATTCCTGCATTATTTAGCTCCTTATTAGAGGTGGGTAAACTGAGACCTGAAAAGAATAAGAAACGTCCTCAAGGTCACACAGGGGCAGAGCAGGTAAAGAAAGCAATATTGATTCTGTGCACAACACCCCATAGATGCAGTGGCGAAGTGAAGCTTAGAACCATTAATATCAGAAAGAGCCCGAAGCAGCAGCTTTTAAATTTAAAAAAAAAAAAATCCAATTAAAAGCACTAGTCCAGCAAAAATCTCAGAGAAACCTTTGCAAAAAGAATATGCAAAGCCACTTTTTTCCCTGCCATTTCCTTAGTTATATTTCTTTTTTTTTTTTTTTTTTTTTTTTTTTTTTTTTGTGGTACGCGGGCCTCTCACCGTTGTGGCCTCTCCCGTTGCGGAGCACAGGCTCTGGACGTGCAGGCCCAGCAGCCATGGCTCACGGGCCCAGCCACTCGGCGGCATGTGGGATCTTCCCGGTCCGGGGCACGAACCCGTGTCCCATGCATCGGCAGGCGGACTCTCAACCACTGTGCCACCAGGGAAGCCCCTTAGTTATATCTCTTGATGTGACACATACTTTATCGAGAGCAAACAAGAGAGGTGCACTTCTATGCATGTAGTTTTTCTGTGTGCTTAGGAAAGGGTTTTTTAAAAGAGCTCTCAAAATTTCTTCATTGAATAACTCGAGGTCTAACCAGGTGAAGTTGTGTTGATTTGCAATGTATATCCAGCACAGATGAACTCAAGTAAATATCTTCCTGCAAATCTATTTCCCTCATTTCATTTAAATCCACGTGTTTCCAGAGTGCTCTGCACATGTCAGTATTCTCTGGGTGATGGAGAGGGCTGTTAGGCCAACAGGCACGTTTAAGCTGGACAGCTCCATGGCACAGACTAGACGACACTCAGCCCTACTCCATGGAGTACTCCAACTTGCAGCCTGAGTCGCACTGTGAGAATCCTTAGAAATGTCTTCCAAATGCAGCGTTCCGCCCAAAAGGGCTGATCACTGGGAAGAACAGTCCTAAAAGGGGGCTCCCTTTCATAACGCACTTGCTGTTCTTACTGTGCTTTTTCATTCTAGTGGAAGTCTGCCTGCTTGTATTTCTCTCGCATGTTTTTGATGGATATCAACTGCAGCCTGTCAACCTTTTGCGAATTCTCCCACGTGATTACACGGGATGCAAAGGGGCGATCACAGAGGAATAGATTTGTCCCACATTAAAGATATTTTCAGCTGTGTGGGGAGATCATTTAGAAAATTTTGAAAACATTTCCATCATGTTGGATAAACATTATTTACACCCTCATAGGGAGGATGTCACCAAAATTTAGTACTTGAGTAGATAATACAATACTTTGGGTCGGAGTTTTCTCATTTGGGGAAATAATTCCCCAAAGCGGCAGGCAGAAGAGCTGGACTTTTAGTCATTTATTATTTTGAATTTTATTTGTACATTTTGCAGTTTCACCTTGAAGTTCTGGCATATTATTACTGTTGCATAAGAATTATAGACAGAAGTTTATATATTCCATACGTTTTTGTAAGCCATTCTATCACAACTGAACTCTTTTGAAGTTGTGGCCTGACATTGTAACATGCTCAAAAGAAACACACTGAAAGCAAAAAATAAAAAATGAGCCCATTTTCTTTTTTTTTCTATTGTATAAGTTACAGGTGTACAATATAGTGGTTCACAATTTTAAAGGTTATACTCCATTTACAGTTATTATAAAATATTGGCTATATTCCCCACGTTGTACAACATATCCTTATAGCTTATTTTACACCTAATAGTTTGTACCGCTTAATCTCCTACCCCTACATTGCCCCTCCCCGCTTCCCTCTCCCCATTGGTAACCACTAGCTTGTTCTCTATACCTGAGTCTGCTTCTTTTTTGTCATGTTCACTAGTTTGTTGCATTTTTTTAGATGCCACATATAAGTGATATCATACAGTATTTCTCTCTCTCTTTCTGACTTATTTCACTTAGCATAACACCCTCCAGGTCCATCCACGCTGTTGCAACTTGAGCCCCATTTTCTAAGGGGGAAAGGTCGTATTTAATTGTGTCAGGTACTTTGGGACTATGTTAAGGCAACAGAGAACAAGAATGCCACTGACTGTCACTGAGGTGAAGGTTTGTGCCTCCCTATCATTCTGGGACAAGGGCTCTAAGCACTCTTCTCCCCCTTGCCCTCTCTGTTAACTTACTTTCTCTGTGTGCTTTCTTATTTCTGACTCTGTCTCTCTCTGTCCCTGGATGTTTCCTTCTCCTGTCTACATCCCAAGCCTTACTGCTTAGGATGAACTCTGCTGGCAACACGCGCTGCTAAGCAATTCCTAACACATGTTCAGAATCTGCTTCAGATATCTGCGGTGTCCAAGACTCCCACAGCACCACCAGCTGCCACAGCCACTGGCCATCTGAGGGGCAAAACCAGGCAGCAGTCACAGGAGTGAGTGTTCCGAGTCATGTTGCCCCGGTTCAAATCCCACCTCTGTAGCTCTGTGACCCTTGCGCGAGTTACTTACTTAGTTCATCTTCTGTGAAGTGGGAATAATAGTAGCGACTACTTCATAAGGTTTGGAATCAGTAAACGTATTCAGAGATATTCAGCACGTGGCATGACACATAATAAGTGCTCAATAAATGTGAGCTATTATTATTAGTCCGAACCCCCTCTAGTACCGCTTTCAGGTGGGTTTCTTTGCTGTTCCAGAACCTACAATATCCACACACACACCCTCCTCCACAGTGAACACTTATCCCACCAGGCTGGAATGCCTTCCCACGTCCTTCCAGTTATAAAGCCTACATTTCCTGTTAGGCTTACTTTCACCATGAGCTGCTCTTGGCATATGTCATATCACAGTGATTTCCCCCTACTTCTTCCATATCATTTACACTCTCATGTCCTTTCATTGTGAAATACTCTCGTGTGTGATTTTCTTATTGTTTTCCATGTATTCTTGTTATCTTCGTAGCTTAAACGCCAGCACAGGCACTGCCCTGACCTACGTCTCATGCAGCAGATGCTGACCAATGGGTAGTTCCAAACAGGTGTAGATTTGGTCCTTTGTGAACATCCTAGAGGAGTTTAACCACAAAAAAAAGAAGCTTTCCAAATTTTCTCTTTCTTTTCATTTCATTCAATGTTAGCATTTAGAAAACAAGCTATACGTGCAGGAGGAATTCTAATCCTCACACAGAATGAAGCTCACTGAAAGCACATTTACTATAAAAAGCTCTTTTGTGTACAGCATAGATAGTAGATGGATAGAACGGATGCGATTTAGTTAATTTACACTCAGTTGCAGTCAACTGACCTAATCAGGAATTCTCCCCCCTGGGATGGTAGCTCACACCAGTCCAACCACCCTATAGAGGAGATTCTGTTATCTGTACCTGAATCAACAGCAGAAGCTTTGCTAGTTAGTATAATGAATGTCAGAAATGGGTTTTCATTGGTGAAATTCATGGTTTGGTCACCCATGTTAAGGATGTTAGAAGTGAGTTCTCTTTGGTGTTTAAGATATGGGTTTGGCTAAAATATTTTAGAAATACACTTGACCCTTGAACAACCTGGGGGTTAATCCTCATAGAACTTACAGTTAGCCTTTTGTATTCCTCCGCATCTGCAGATTCAACCAAATGTGGACCGTGTAGCACTGTAATATTTACTATTGAAAACTATCCACATAGAAGTGGACCCAGGCAGTCCAAATCTGCATTGTTCAAGGGTCAACTGTATTCTCATCTTTGACTGAATAAGGTGTAAAAAGTACTGAGGCTCAGAATCTGCTCTATGAGGAGCAGTGCCTGTTCCTGTTTGCAGACCTGGCATTGGAAGACTTCCAGTTGCATAAAGCCACCTACAGAAACTCCTATAGAATCCTGACTTTGGAATACTGTAATCCGACTCCAGTGACTATTTCCGACAAGGTCATGGTTGCAGCCTTTAAAGGACTGAGAGCTGGGACTTCTTCAAAATCACAGAGTAGACTGTGTGTCTTCGTTGTCCCTGCTGGCTAATAAATAGGATCTTTAATAATATTTCAGAAGCTCATTTGTGAGAAAGTGTCAGGAAGAAACGAGTACTTTAAACCATTTCCCTCTTCATGTTGAAACTTCGGATCCATTCCCACTTAGAGTGTCCGAAACAGCCAAATGAAAGAAAAGAAGGTGATATACATGTGCACACACACGGACAATGTAGGATATGCTGGCCCTTTCCTAACCAGAAAGCTGTGGAAATCAAACCAGTCAGTCACCCAATATTTACTGAGCGTCTGCTAGGTGGCCAGAACCGTGGAACAAGATATCAGAGACTGGCATTTCAGATACAACCTAAAATAAATCTCCAGTCTGGTCAGGTATAGTAAGCTAACCAAACAGTGCAGTCTACACAGTAAGGTTAGGGTTCCTGAGGGTTGCTAGGACATTTTTATTTATTAGTCCAGCTTTCCTTGAGGGGGAGAAGTTAGATATCTGTCATACAGAGGCTTAACAAATGGTCATGATTTATGGTCCATATATTTGGCTACTGGCCTAAGGAGAGAAGGAAAGAGTAGAACAAATGTAAGTAAGAATAAAAGGAGCAGCAAGAATTAAGTCTCATTTTCCTTGAAATTTTGTTTCATTCACCATTACAATTTTTTGCTAGATTACAAAAGTCCTGTGGTATATGTCAAAGGTCAAGTTCACAAATTGACTCCTCAACCAACAAATCCAATTAGACTTATTTGAGGCCTTACAGACTGTAAGTTCCTACATTCATCAGGCTTTCTTGGCATATCAGGAGTATAACAGATAAATTAGGAAAGCAGTACATCATGTGTAATGTGCTGTTCTTAGATGTGTTAGGAAGAGGAAGCATGCGAGGCAGTTGGAAAGAACCTGGGAATGAACTTAGTTCATATGCCGGTTCATGAAGCCAGGTCCTGCTCTAAGTGCTTTGATCGTATTAATCCTCACAACTGCCCTATGTGGCAGCTTACTGATATTATCCCCATTCACAGGTAAGGAAACAGAGCACAACACAGTTACATAATGTGCCCAAAGTGGAATTTGAAGCCAGGGAGTTTGGCCCCAGAATCCTTTCTCTTAACCATGCTCAAAGGATGTAATGAAGGTTAACGTGAAAAGTATACAAAGTAGTAGGCACTCAATACATTTTTTTTTTTTTTTCGGTACGCGGGCATCTCACTGTTGTGGCCTCTCCCGCTGCGGAGCACAGGCTCCGGACGCACAGGCTCAGCGGCCATGGCTCACGGGCCCAGCTGCTCCGCGGCATGTGGGATCTTCCCGTACCGGGGCACGAACCCGCATCCCCTGCATCGGCAGGCGGACTCTCAACCACTGCGCCACCCGGCACTCAATACATTTTACTTGACTTTCCCTTATATAGAAGCCAACTGTATATGCTGTGGGTGCTCAAAGAATAGACACCCTTCTGTTAAGCTGATCGTTAGGTTCTCAATAGTAGCACAGCCACAGTCTACTAAAGATCCGTCAACCTCGGCATCAGAACTCACCAGATGTGGTTGTGAAACCTCTCTCTCATCACCTCCAGAAGACAGTTTATCATCAGAAGATGTGTCAACGAACAGGTGGCTCTATTTTTTTCCTGTCTTTCTCCATCTCCTCCCATAATTCCTTCCACTCAAACTTTCACGTTACCAAAGAAAAATAGAGATTGCCAAGATGTGTCATAAGTTGTAATGCATTTCATAGCTGAAGAAGACTACAATCGGCAAACGCATGTAAAAAATGGCCACAAATTCATTCTTCGCAAGCCAACTACAGTTATGTTTTATGGCTCTATTATTGGACTATTGTATTTTAATACATTTCATGTTGGCCCCGTACAATATCATTGGATCGATGAATAGAAAATCTCTCTAGAAAACTACAGAGTGCTAATTCATTAAATATGGGGCTTTTCACACCATTTGCAGGATGGCAGGCAGACTTGCTGATGTGTTGGGATGGCATTCATCCTGAGCAGTGGCTGTCACTAGGGGTCCACGGATCAGTCATCTCCTCGGACTTGTGGTTGGTCGACAAGTTTATCCTGCAATAACCATCCTTGCTCACCTGATTACTGCCATAGCCTCTACCTTTGACTCTCTTCAGTCTATTTTCAACAGAGTAGACAGAGTGATACTTTTATTTTTTATTTATTTTTTATTAATTTTTAAAAATTTATTATTTATTTAAAAATTTATTTATTTTATTTATTTATTTTTGGCTGTACTGGGTCTTTGTTGCTGCACATGGGCTTTCTCTAGTTGCGGCAAGCGGGGGCTACTTTTCGTTGCAGTGCGCGGGCTTCTCATTGCGGTGGCTTCTCTTGTTGCGGAGCATGGGCTCTAGGTGCGCGGGCTTCAGTAGTTGTGGCACGTGGGCTCAATAATTGTGGCTCATGGGCTCTAGAGCGCAGGCTCAGTAGTTGTGGCGCACGGGCTTAGTTGCTCCGCGGCATGTGGGATCTTCCCGGACCAGGGCTTGAACCCATGTCTCCTGCATTGGCAGGCGGATTCTTAACCACTGTGCCACCAGGGAAGCCCAGAGAGTGACACTTTTAAAACAGAAGTCATCAGTTCGCAGGTATATTATCCAAGAAAACTGAAAGCATACATTCATACAAAAACTTGTACATGAATGTTCACAGTATTATTCGTAATAGCCAAAAGGTGGAAATAACCCAAATGTTCATCAACTGATGAACGGCTAAACAAACTACGGTATATCTTACAATGAAATATTACTTGACAATAAAAGAAATGAAGAACTGATATAAGCTGCAACATGGATGGACCCTGAAAACCTGCAACATGGAGGCTAAATGAAAGGATCCAGTCACATAGGACTATATATTGTATGATTCCATTTATATGGAACATCTAGAATAGGTAAATCTACTGAGACATTCAACACCAGAAGACACCACGTGGAGCAGAAAATGCACAACCCAGCTGAGCCCATCCTGGATTTTTAATCATGTGTTTGGCATCTCACCTGCGATGACTGGAAAAGTTGGAGAGGGGTGTCGGAGCAGGCATATCTTTTTCTGCATGGCCTCTCCATGAGACTCTTTGGGGCAACACAGTCTCGAGTAATCAGATCTCTTACTTGACAGCTAGCTTCCAAGAGGGAAGAAGACCCAGGATGTCACAGCTGCCACATTCTACTGGTCAAAGTCAGTCAGAAGGCTAGCCCATTCAAGAAGGCAGAAAACAGACCTGCCCCCCTCATGAGGGGTAAAGTGGCAAGAGTGTACAAGGGGGAAAGAGCTGATAGTGGCATCTTTGGAAACAAGCTCTCAAAGCTTCAGAGTAATTTCTAGGAATTTCAAAGGTTCTCTCCCCACAGTCTACAACTCTATTCCCAGGAAGAATGGAATCTGCCCAAAGGCAAAGATGAATGTATTACCAGGCATAAAACGTGGCCAACGGAATCAGGGGTAGAACATTTAGGAAATGGATGAAATGGATTTTAGGTGAAATTAGGTTGGAGCCCAGCCCTGTCTTTGGAAATTTCTTTGGAAAGTTTCCTTGGAACTCACTGCAGTGAGCACTCTTTGGCTCACTGCCCTTTCTTCTCGCCCTCTTCCTGCTGTGTCCACCTCCCACTTAGGAGTCCTTCTGCCTGTGCCCATGGCCCACTGACAAGCCAGTTAACCTGGGTGGTCCAGCCAAGGATGTCTTGGACTCGGACCATAGAGCTCACATGTACCCTGTGTCCGGGCCTAATGCTGAAGGGATAAGAGGAACCACTGCCTGTTCATGAGGGTAGCAGGTACGTGAGAAGTCCAAACCTTAATGAGTTTTCTAAAAAGCATGCTTTGCTCCGTATGTATATTTTTCACAAATCGAGTGTTAGTAGTATACAAAGGGATGTATTCAAAATTACTAAGATTCAGGTCTTGAACACACAGGTACACAACGAACAAAGTGTGGCCCTATGAGGTCATACCAATTACACTCCCCCTGCCCCGGGGTGGAATGATATTAGAGTGTTCATTAAATGGCTCTTTAAGTAAAGAGACAATATGCTCTTTTCATTAAGCTGTTAATAATCTTAGCTTGAACAGGACTAAAGAAATCACTAAAAGAAGGCATCAACAAAACAAATACAATCTCTCCACTTACTCTGTGGCTATTTTCCTCATCAACTCTTTCCACCTAAGATGGAAAACCACAAGCTCTCAGTGTTGAAGGCACTGTTATAATTCTAAGGAGTAATGGTCAAGTAAACGCGTTTTCTCTTAATGAAGCCTATTAAAAAATATTGGCAATAGGGGAACTGCTAACTAGCAAAAAAAGAAAAAGAAGAAGCGTGGGATATTTCTTACAAGTCGCTACAGCTCTCAAAACAAAAATCCTCATGACATAGCATCCTCGATACTAGTATTGAAAGAGAAGGAATTTCTCATTCCATTAACAGACTCTGCACCAATAAATTCTTAAATCTATGTAACAAGAACTGGGTGTTATAAATGGGATGCGGAAAAACATAAAAATCTCCCCCAGGGTGATTGTGGAAAAGGAAACAGTATAACATCAGTCAGGAGGAGAGAAAGAGAGATCAACACAGAGTAAGAAGAAAAGCAGGAGGCCAGCTGGGAGAAGGAAGAAGCAGGGTGAAAACATGAGAAAAGGAAGGGCTGGAGTATAGTAACCTGGCCCACTACTGTATACAGTCAAACTCCATTTGTCCTTACTGCAAAAATATTCCTAACTATTCTTCATATTGCTATAGCATGCAACAAAGAGAGGGCTCAAAGAAAGGTCTCCCGACAATACTAGCTACATTGCAGCTCAGCTTATTAGCGGGACCAGTAACAATATAGCAGTCAGTTTTCTGCCATTACCTCTTTGTGAATATCCCACACTAATGGGTTCCTCCAGTACGTGCGCTCGCGCACGTGCTCAAAAACACACTTTCTCTTTTTCTTATCCCTTTCCCCGTGGGTGTGTATGTGTTTTGGTGATTCTGAAACTTGATATTGCAAAATTTCCAATGGAGTTTGATAAAAGTACTAATTTCCGGACCCTATCTTCAGAGATTGTGATTTAGTAAATATACAGCAATTCCCGGCATCTCTAATTGTAATAAGCTCCAGAGGCTATTCTGATACATCACAAAGACTAAAAATCATTAGCACAGTAGAAAGACGTGAACAGGAATTAAGGATATTATGTTTGAGTCCTGACTCTGAACTAATTGCTTTTAAGTAATGACCATGAGATCTTAGGTAATTAATTATTGTGCAAAATTACAATATTTAGTCCCTATGTTAGTTTAAAAATATGAGATATTGACATTCATATTTTAATAAATCATACTATTTATCTCATAACTTTTGCATACCTCTCTCTTTTTATCATTCTACAACTCTGTCACTTCCAGCACATGGCATTTAAGTTTAAAAGACATGACCATAAGAAAAAATAAACAACAACAAAGAGAAAACTTACCCTTTTTTCAGAGCTTTTTGACAAAGAAAAACCAGAACACATTTCATACTTTGCTATTGAGGAAACATGTAGTTCAGTTCCTATGTTGGGATGTTAACTTTTTCCCCATGATATATAAAAGTCAAGAGGGTAACATTAATTTATTTAAACTATTGGCACAGAGAGAAAAACAACCTCACACTCTGCCACACAGTATCACAAAGATATATGATAACACTGATCTTGAGAATGGTTGTGAAGAATAAAATAATGAGTCCTCATTTAATAACATTAAACCCTGTAAAACATTCCAAAACCAAAATGACGGTCATCATTAGGCATATATGTAGCAAAGTACTCTGTTGTGATTTTTTATATATGCATTCTATTGAGAAAGGTGTCAGAGAATTACTTTGAACCCTTAAGGGAAACCTTCAGAAGGATGCATAGAGAGATACCCAGAGTCGTTCAGGTAACCTCCCTTAGAATGATGAACTGTCTGGGAAATGGGTATAGACAAACGTTTTGCGTTTTAAGAACAGAAAGAGAAAAGCTGCCCAACTTCAAGGTACAGGTCTCCAGGGGCATTAAGAAAACAGTGGTTCTACTTCTGAAAAGGGATGAAATTAACTGAATATCGAGAACCATGACCTTGGGAAGCCAAGCAAAGGGCAACCTTGTCTGAGCATGGCTCTGAGAAATTAAAGTTGTCCTCGCTCAAAAGTCAAGGCTGGCAGAGCGCCCTTGGCCGGTGTAGAGATGTGAATTAGCAACAGCTGTCAGAGCAGGGAGCATGATGTTGTCAACAGCCACCCGACTTGGCACCTGCAAGCAATACCATCAACAAACTGAAGAGGATTCAATCTCTCCTCTCTTATAACAGAAATTGAACTGAACTTTCAGCCCCCATCTTGATTGGCTAAGCCCTCAGGTTTCATGGAAATTTTAAGAGAGGGAGGCTCCCTGAAAGGGTAGCTACTGCACTCCTGTCACTATATAAGACTCAGATAAATTTTCATTTACACTGAAAAGTCATGGAGGAGTTCAAATTCAGTTATATACTCACATCGATGTATTTGGGTCTCAGTAAAGGCCATTCTTTAAAAAAAAAATTCCCTGTTAGAAACGGTGAAGATGTCTTAGGACTGATCGTCATCTCTCTGTAGACACTAAGACTGAGACTCTACAAGGAAGAAGACAGGTAATAGAATGCCCAGAAAGGCAAAGTACTCACTAGGGAGGAGTGAGTAAGGGATAGATACCCTAGCATCAGAGCAGGTCAGGATCAGGGAGGAAGGTGGACCTCGGACACAGAGTTGTCTCACACGATCACCCTAAGGCCAGCCTCTGGACAGCTGGTGCACTTTGCTTAACAGAACGAGTTTTGAAGTAAAATGAGAAGCTAACCTCTCTAAAGGTGGCTGAAAGCACTGTGATCCTGTCCAGTTACTGCAGAAAGAGTGTCACTGCCTGGGAATGTGTGGCTTTAGCAGCAAAAGCAGTGAGAATGTGCCAAGGCCCTGGAGCATGTGGACTAACAACAAAATGGTACCATCTGCGAAGCAGGAGTTGAGATGCGGTGGCAGGACTGGGCAGAACACCACCAAAAGCACCCTAACCGGGCTTCCCTGGTGGCGCAGTGGTTGAGAGTCCGCCTGCCGATGCAGGGGACATGGGTTCGGGCCCCGGTCTGGGAAGATCCCACATGCCACAGAGCGGCTGGGCCCGTGAGCCATGGCCGCTGAGCCTGCGCGTCCGGAGCCTGTGCTCCGCAACGGGAGAGGCCACAACAGTGAGAGGCCCACGTACCGCAAAAAAATAAATAAAATTTAAAAAAAAAAAAAGAGTGAGATTTCTAGTGCTGGACACGAAAATGTATGAGATTTTCAATTTAGTTGAAGTCCTTTGGAAGTCAATTCATTGTTATGCGCCAGGCACATAAAACTAACTATGGACCAGGTACTTTCAAAGGAGGCATAGACAAGGAAGAAAGACAAGGGGAGATTATAACTCGGGTGAATGTTGAACCCGATAGCCAATTATTGGGTAGAAGTTAGAGTGAGGCGTGACTCTAAGGAAATGTAAGATGTGTAGTTGTTTATATTGATTACCTGGATAAGGAGAATATTGGGGAAGTAGCATGGAAGAATCTATTAATAAACATTAATTCATATTGTACAATAAATTAATTCTCTGGAAGGGAGGCAAATGAAAGATAACAAAGTTGTCCAGGAGATGACTGAGACACATCTATTAGCAAGAGTGACTGGAATTGAAAGGTCTAGAAGTGAGATCAAAATGAGCACAGGTACTGTAACCAGGGTCTCACTGAAGGGTTAGCATATGACTGAGTCCAGAAGAGGCCATGTATATATGGGTTGTCTGATAGGAGATAACACCAACAGCTAAAGTACAACTTATTGCCAGAACTGTCCCAGTGGGGCTCACAACATAGTAGTATACAAGCAGATGGTGGCAGATAATGTAAATACAAACGATGTCATATTCTGCGGCAGACACCAGGGAACCCCCGGTATATCACCACGTTCTTTTCTAAGTCTCACAACCACACAGCTGTACTGTGCTGGGTGTCTTATGCACATTAATACTACAATTATAACGTCAGTGATAACTCTGTACTAGGACAATTCCCTTCTTCCCTTTGAAAACATAGTTTTTCCTCTACTTTTCCTGCTCTTTTATTAATGGTATTCAGAAATATGTCCCTGAGTCCCTCCAGCCCGCCACAGAGTACTGAAACAATGACCATGGGAAGAAATACCAAATGGTATGCGTATGGCTTTGGGGACAACTTTCAGCAATGGTCACTCTGGGGTTTTGGGGGTTTTGTTAGCTTTTCCAAATGTGTTTAGTTAGCAAAAAATAATAGGATAATTCCCTCAAAGAATTGAAATCTCCCTTGGACTTAATTAGCTAGAGTATGATACTCAGATTAAGGTGGGTCATCTTGGGAACTGGTCCAGGAAAGTAAGTTACGTTAAGAACTAACTTATACCCTATGGCCCCCCAGCATGATTATCGAGGAACTCATTATGGCAAGTACTCAGAATGGCTCACAAGCAGCCCCAAGTCACACGCTCATGTTCTAAATACACAGGAGCAGGAAGGGCCCTTGTGTGGTTCAGCGTAGATAGCTCAGCCAGGCTGTCCAGATGTGACCCAACACTGACTGCTAGGACAACAAACAGCACAATATGCTCCACGATGTGAAGCAGCATAGCCTGACTGTGTTAGTACAATAATAGAAACAGAGGGTGGGGTTATCAACGAGCTTGCCTACTACCCTGTCAATGCTGTGAGAAGACCTATATGTAATAATTTACCACTCTGTAGATATTCCGGGGAGCTCTATTTATAGCCCAGATGATACAGGCGAGCCAATAAAATACGTCTCTCAAGTGACACCATGACCGTGAAATGCAATTGTTTGGTATTTGAAAAGACAGAGACCGTAACCACGTCATTTAAATATCCTCAGCGTTTTCAGCACTGCAATACATGCATTAATATTTTAAATGCGTTTGTAGTCTGGTCAATGCAAAATAGTCATTTCATAAACCTTTCAGCATTATAAGACTGTTTTCATTTTAATCGTATTAATACCCTTAAAATTCTGCCCCGCACTTTTATTTTTATTTATGACCCTTAAAAACACATTGAAAATATTTATTTATGCTAAATGACTTGTGACAATTCAGACTTCAGTTCATTCTCTGAGGTTTAGATTCATATACAAATGTTCTACTCTCCTCCTTAGGATTCTACCATGAAAACAGATGCCCTTATTCTGTTGTACACCATAAACATGTAACAGTTCTAGAATTAAGATTCTGGGTCTAAACTAATTATGGATGTTTTCCTATTGAATTAAGCTCAGCTGCAGCTAAATCCAAATATGTTTTAAAGGATCTAACTCCATGAAATTATATGATTGATTATAATTATTGCCTATATAACTGAAAGACCTACTCCTCAGAAATTTAATATATTTGTCCCTATATGAAGCTATTGAATGCATCACTAGGTTCCTTTAATACGCAAAGGAAGGCTCAGAGCTGAGCGTGAGGGGAAGGATGGGATGAAACTAATTTGCTCTACACAAGAAAAGAGAATGGAACGTATTTCTGTACATGTGAAGGAAGGAGCAGAAGTGAGAAGAAGAGAGAAAAAAGATTGGCTGAGCTACATGGAGGAAGACATTTTAAGAATAGTATTATTTGATATGTTATGATATAAATGTACTCTTTCCCACAAACGTTAACAAAATGTGCTCCAAACACGTAAGAAGTATAGGAGTACGTGCATGTGTGATTTAAACAAGTTAACACCAGGGCCTGGCACTTGGGAAACTCAAAGAATATTAGCTCTTATTATGATGCATATTAATGTCATTTACCACTTAAAATATTGCTTAAAGATAGCGACGCAAATATTACAACACACATAAGCAGTGCTGTTAAAGGATGGGTTTTTTAGAAAACATGGAAAAATACTGGGAAAAAAATTTCACCAGGAGCTACAATGAGCTAGTTACTATAATTAGGGACAAATTTTAATTCTGAGTTTCTTAGCTGGTAGTCAAAAATAGAAACACTTTTTTTTGTTAGTATCTTTTACTAATTTGGGAAAGAACATATATGTTTATATATTCAGAAAAAAATTCCTGGCACAACATCTTGTGAGTTTATTGTGTGTCTTGATGAATTAAGAGCCACTGAGTAACATAAAGTGCTATTTACTCACTGTAGCTTGTTCTGTAAGTAGTCATTTTACAAAAAAAAAAAAAAAAAAGCCCGGATAAAAGCTGTTGGTATAACATTAAATCATAACTTCAAAGGCAGTTCTCTGGGGACAAAAAGCTAATAGAAGCTAGAAATGCTATTTCCTTTACTTTGATAATATAAAGATATATCTTAGAGAACATAAAGGAATGGTTTGGTTAACACGCCTACTGTGATATAATTTATAATTTACTATGTTCATGAATATCATGAGTATCACATACTTTGCTAATGTGCCTCCTCGGTAAGTAAACCACATACCCCTCAAAGGACACACATATTGTATTAGAAGTATAGTGCCATTATACATGTTTTCTTGGAATCTTTTTGTATATATTTTCCCCAAGAAGTAAAGGAAAAAATGCTTTTTAAGGATTCCAAAATTTTGGGGGGAAGTGGTGTGACACATATTCACATGTGCCCAAAGTAAGACTGATACGGAAGCCTTCAAAGTAACCAAGAATATTATTTTAATTACATGTGTGTTCTATTTGAAAAAGGAAAACTACCATACAGATGGTGAGATTATTCACGGTATAAAAGATGATCTGATGAACAAAACTTTTCACGGTCACATTCTTACTCACCAAATGCATTTTTCTGATCTTTATAAACAGCCATTACTTGATGGAGATAAAGCTACGGAACAAAGGAAGCTCAGCTTTGAAAACATCAGGAAGTATTGCCAATGGACATTCAATCAGACGTTACAACAGAAGTCAACAGGCAATGATGAATCAGCTCAGTCTCATTTTCAGGAACTCATCCTTCTTACTAAAAATGTCTTGATATACAAATACCAACACATGATCTAATAACACTGGATAGTGTATAGCATCGATAATCTAAAGATTTCATCTTAGAGGCATCCTAAGAGGTATCAGATTTCAAGTTTAAGAAGATATTCTCAGCATATTAAAATACAGCAATGGAATGGATAAGTAATCTTTTGCACTAAATACAACTGAAGCACAGAAGAAAATAAAAGCAGCAAAATTGTCTTTCTTACCTGTTACAGGAGAGAAGAAGCCAAGTTAACAGGGTCCATATACATCCAAGGAGAGGAAGCCGAAGGGGGAGAAAGAAAAGATAAGAAGGATCATTTGGGGTAAAAATAAAGTGTGGGTAACAATAAAAATGAAACATTTTGCAAAGAAAACCATTCTCCTATTCAAAAAGCACCTGATTGCCTGGATTTGTTCAGTTAAATCATTTCTTTTTCTGCCAAGTAAACTGAAATAATTTGTCTGTAATGTGCCTGATCTCTTACACCAGACACTCTCAGGTGGCATCCAGCTGTGTCTACTCACAGTGAGAGATGTACAGAACCAGTATCATATTTATAACATAATTCTACAATACAGAAAACCCTACCAAAAACACTGAACATGACTTATGATATCAATGGGTACTCATTCAGTTGCAGAAATTCTGCAATCATGTTCAAAATCACAATGAAAAGGGATTCTGAGTCAAATGTGAATACGGTCAAACATCAGTGACACTGCGTGTTAGGTTCCAGACCACAGCAATAAAACAAATACCGCAATAAAGTGAGTCACACATTTTTTAGTTTCCCAGTGCATATAAAAGCTATGTTTACACTGTGTTGTAGTCTATTAAGTGTGCAATAGCGTTATGTCTAAAAAACAATGTACCTACCTTAATTTAAAAATACTTTATTGATAAAAAACACTTAACCATCACCTGAGACTTCAGGGAACCATAACCATTTTGTGATAGTACCATCAAAGATCACTCATCACAAATCATCATAACAAATAAAATAATAATGAAAGAGTTGGAAATATTGCGAGAATTACCAAAATGTGACACAGAGACACAAGGGGTGCAAATGCTGTTGGAAAATTTGATGTGAAAAGACCTGCTTGATGCCGGGTTGCCACAAACCTTCAATTTGTAAAAAGCACTATTATCTGCAAAGCACAATAGAGCAAAGTGCAATAAAAGGAGGTGTGCCTGTAGCTTGAATGTAACCCAGGATTTAATTATTTTCTCCACTTTTTAAAAATACTGATTGTACCTCTAAAATATTCTAGAAGCCAAGACTAGGAGCCATGACATCTAGACTCCAAACTCCCTTGCTCCTTAACATCCAATATCCTACATGAACATGACGTTCATATAATGTAAATAGGAATAACTGGAGACCATCCATGAGTCCTAGATTTGACATCACCAAAAGGCTCCCCCAATATCTTCCCTGCCAGAAAGCATTAGTCCCTGTTAAAATTCATTTTTCACTCTACAGGAGTATCACATTTGGAAATGAAATTTAAGCACAGAGCATATTCTAAGATTATTTAATGGTCACCTATCAACCTCTTAGACAGTGAGGTCCCACTCACAACCCCAAGCCAACATCATCTCAACATTGCTCTAGGAAACCTCAAGCATCCCCGTGCAATTTTATCTTTCAACATAGTTCTATTAGAATTTTCTATTTTTTTCCATTTTCTTAATTACTTTATGACATTTTGGGGGAGAATAGGAAAGTCCACATGTAAAAAGTCAGATCTTCCTTTAAGAACACTGAATGCAACTCCGGTGTATTTGAGTTACTTCACAACAAACTGATCTTAATTAACAGGTCCAACCTTATCCACCTTATCCCTGTTCACCTTATATGGATCCTTTCCAAATAATGTCTCACTCTTTAAGTTCCTAGTCACCCTGTCCCTTTATCCAACTTTTGCCAGAATTTGCATTCCCTAAACTGGAAATTCTGTCTACTTGTGGAGTCTGATTCAGTGGCATCTTTGCAACTGAAAAATACTAGTCATCCCAGTTTACTCCCTTTGTACTTGAGAATGTCATATATCAGATGAAGGCTGCTCTAATTCCAGGTTCCCAGTCACTGGTATGAATCACTCTGTATATCTAATCTATCTATTTAAGGGCTCCTACCAAACAGAGAATTCACAAGGAAGTATCAATACATATACTTTGAAAAAGAATCTGAGAGCTATGAAGTATCTTAGACTATTTGAGCTAGGTCAAACAATTCCATACATGTTCATAACACTAATGTTTATTCATTCATTCAAACCTCTCCCCCCATCCATTCATTTACTCGACAATTTAACGATCACCAGTGTGTTGCAGGCACTGGGTGTTAGGTGCTAATGTATAAAAATATATGAGACTAAAAAATCCTTCTCTCAGGGTGCTCATTTGTTGAGTGAGACAAACACCCTCAAAGATACAAAATAGCGCTTCCCTGGTGGCGCAGTGGTTGAGAATCTGCCTGCTAATGCAGGGGACACGGGTTCGAGCCCTGGTCTGGGAGGATCCCACATGCTGCGGAGCAACTAGGCCCGTGAGCCACAACTACTGAGCCTGCGCGTCTGGAGCCTGTGCTACACAATGAGAGGCCGTGATAGTAAGAGGCCTGCGCACCGCGATGAAGAGTGGCCCCCACTTGCCACAACTAGAGAAAGCCCTCGCACAGAAACGAAGACCCAACACAGCAAAGATAAATAAATTAATTAATAAACTCCTACCAACATCTAAAAAAAAAAGTCTTATTTAAAAAAAAAAAGATACAAAATAATATAATGTGATAAATGATATGGTAGTGAGCCAAAGAACCACCTCTCCAAATTTCTCAGAATGAATATATTTCCTAATTATGAGAAAATACTCTATCCTTCTTTCACTATGAACAAGAACATCTTTTTTTAAAATTAAAAATCTGATTGTGTCATAGTCCTATTTAAAATGCTTTAGCCGGGGCTTCCCTGGTGGCGCAGTGGTTGAGAGTCCGCCTGCCGATGCAGGGGACACGGGTTCGTGCCCCGGTCGGGGAAGATCCCACGTGCCGCGGAGCAGCTGCGCCCGTGAGCTATGGCCGCTGAGCCTGCGCGTCCGGAGCCTGTTGCCCCGCAACGGGAGAGGCCACAACAGTGAGAGGCCCGAGTACCGCAAAAAAAAAAAAAAAAAAAAAAATGCTTTAGCCGACTCACATGACCTCCCATAGTTGGTCTATCTGTCATCGGATGCACTGGCTGTATCCACCCCTCTCACTTCATCCCAAACCACTGCCCCCTTGTTCTCCGAGCTCTAAACACGCTGTCCTGCTTTCAGTTCCTCAAAGATGACAGACTCTTTCCACCAATGGGCCTTTGCACCTGCTGTTCCCTCTTAGAGGAACACTCTCCTCACAAGCTCCAGCTTTCATCTGAGTAATTCCTATTCCCCTTCACATCTCTAGGATCACTCCCCTGATGCCATCCCCTCAAAATCTGGTCATCGCCATGGTTAAATGCATTCATAAAACCATATCCCTCTCCTTCAGAACTCAGATCTCAGTTTGCTTTCATATTTTCATTAGTGTAATTAACTCTTTAATGACTAAGTTCTGTGAAATGGAGATTATTTTTGCTTATTAATCTTACCTTCAGTGCCTAGTATCTGGCACGAAGTAACTGCTCAATAAACACTGCTTATTATCAAATCTGTTGATGGATTAAGACATTCTCTAGTCTATGGCATACTTAACGTAATACTAGGGGAAACAAAAGAATATTTGTTGGGGACATTATAGAAGCCAGAAAAAAGTGAACAGTACTTAAGTAATGGCCATACCTATACATTTTGATCTATTTAACAATTTTGCTTAGGCTCTCCTTTGAATGTAATGATATCAACAACCAAAAGGAACATACACATGTGGATTAATCTCTCTGTTTAGTTTTATACTTTCCTAGAGATTTCTATTTCACCTACATCCTTATATGTAATGCTTGATTGAACTTGAAATGGGGCAAGACAACTGCTGTACGGGATTGAAGGGAAGTCATTTTGAAAGCTGCTCAGGATATAGACAGCCTAAGCTTCCTCAGCCCAGGAAATGACCTTAATCAAGTCATTGGATTGTTACCAGCTTCTAACAGTGCTGGCAAGGAGACCAAATAGAGAGTTAGTCCCCATAGGATAGACAGCGCTATATCCAAGCTGAGCTTTACGGAAAATAAAAAAGCAGGAATGTGAATCCTACGATATTGAAAAATATTGTCATATGAGCAGAAAATACATTCTGTTTGGTTTTAAGGAGCCGGATTTGAAAGCTAATGATCTCAGTATCATAACCAGCCTCCCAGTCTCTACTGGGAGGTATGGGAAAGAAAGCAGATTGACAAGACCATCATAATGAGCCTACATTTGCCCCCGGAGAAAAGACCCTGAAGATCAGTGTTCTAGGTAACTAGTAAATATTATCGCTGGTATAGAAACAGATCGCTCTCTGGGTTATTATTAGTAGGAATATTTATAAAGCATCCACAGAGTATGAGAAGCCCTGTGAATAACACACTTGAGGAGAAGAAGGGAAAAAGAGAAAAGAGCATTTTGCTGAAACTTTCAGCAGTAGTAAGAGATTTTTCCCCATTTGTATTCTTTTATTTGGGGAGCTGATGAAGCACAGAGGGTGAAGATCTAAGAGCGAGGAAGTAAGCTTGTTGGGAAGAGGACAGAGGTGAGTAGGACACAGAGAGAACAGAGAAAGGAACAAAGAAACAAAGGTGAGCCGGGTGAGAGCATGGCCAGAGAAAGAGAATTTTGAAAAATAATTAGTTTCCCTTTAGAGCTTGTCACATAGTGCTTTCCAGTTTCCAAAGCACTTCACACACACAACTTTACCCTGCCTCACGCCAAGCCTGTGAGACAGGCCAGGCAGGGATCACCAACCTGGTTCTTCTTTTTTTAGTTGATTACCCAAGGCTCAGAGTGGATGCAAGTTACCCAAAGTCTCAGGACCAGTGAGGAGAGGAGTGGGATGGATCTCCTTGGTGTTTCTGATAGCAGAACGCATCTGGGGAGGGAGAAAAGAAACTCCACATTTTGAGGTTGGTAAAGCGTGAGCCCGGGTGACTGCTGGTATTACACCAGTCTGGGAGTTAAGCAGAGATGCTTCTGGAAAAGAAGAAACCCTTTAAATCCTGTTTTTCTACTCTTAACTCATTCTACAAACGTTTGCTCCAAACCTACTCTGGAAAAAAGTGGGTCCTGAATCTTCCCTAAAAGGAATACACCACTTCCTTCTCTGCTTATGCAACAGGAAAAGCAAGAGGCACAGCTCTTGTTATGATTGCTTTCTGTAATCAACAGACACATTTACATTCTCCCTTTACATCCTAAGCTTTTCTCAACAGCCTTGACAAGAATTCTAGATCATGTGCTCTTAGATTTCAGAAAGTTCATCTGACTTTGACTTAATTGGTGTCTAAGCACAGGACAGAAATGTGCACGATATACTTGGTTGACTCAGATCCTGAAATTTATTATGTAAAGAAAATAAAGAAATTCTAAGTCCTGCTAAAACCCTGAATTCCATAGTCTAAAACAGAAAATAAGGGTTTTTAGGTGGAGAAGATATTGTTGTGATTAATCCGTCTCATTTATGGTTTGGAACGAATCTGAACAAAAGGCATCTAATTCAGTTAGTTTC
Organism: Pseudorca crassidens; assembly: GCF_039906515.1. NCBI lineage: Eukaryota > Metazoa > Chordata > Mammalia > Artiodactyla > Delphinidae > Pseudorca > Pseudorca crassidens. Next base: position 14,354,554 of record NC_090313.1, read on the forward strand.
TCTTCAGCGTGATGCCCTTTTCAAGTGCATGTAAACACGTCACAAGCACTGGACACTGTGGTCTCCAGGGTACACTGTGGCCACACTCAGACGAATCCACAATCTGGGGCAGTTAACACGAAGACGGAGGATTGATGATGATCCGATACTGCACTGAACTTCCCCATAAAACATTTTTAAAGGGAGACGTACACCATGATGGCAGTGGGTGGGCAGGAGTGGAGTTAGGAGTAGCAAGGTGGAGAAGGCAAGCCCCAGAAGCCTCAAGGACCCAGTAATGGGCCCTCGAATAAACACTGATCGCCTTTAAAACAAAGCAGCCAGGGCTTCCCTGGTGGCGCAGTGGTTGAGAGTCCGCCTGCCGATGCGGGGGACACGAGTTCGTGCTCCAGTCCGGGAAGATCCCACATGCCGCGGAGCGGCTGGGCCCGTGAGCCATGGCCGCTGAGCCTGCGCGTCCGGAGCCTGTGCTCTGCAACGGGAGAGGCCACAACAGTGAGAGGCCTGCGTACTGCAAAAAAAAAAAAAGAAAAAAACACAAAGCAGCCAAATTTGTGAAAGCCGTTAAGATCCGTACCCTGGCTCACTGAGGATGTAAGACAATTACCTGCGAAAGCTGCCTCGACCTACGAGGGACTCTGTATGAAAGAGAGAGAAGCTTTTGTTATGTAAGGAGAGTTGGGTGCTGCTTTTTATAGCAGTGTAACTTAGTTTAACCTGACTAATTCAGTCCCCTTGCCCATATTATTAATCACCAAGTTCTCTTTATTCCATCTCATCAATATTTCTCAAATCCATCTAATTCGAACCATTGTCACTACCTTAAATCAGGTTATCATTCCCTCTTGGCTGTATTAATGGAACAGGTCTCCCTGCCTGTGGTCTTGATCCATTCTAATCCATTTCCTGCATAGCCAGAGTCATCATTCTAAAGTGCCAGAGCTTTTGTTTCTTTCCCTAAAACCATTCAATGGTTGCCCATTGCTCCCAGGATAAAATAAGAATTCCTTCAAAGCCCTCCATAATCGGACCTCTGTTTACTTCTCCAGTCTCGTCTCTTGACATTTCTCTCTCTCTGCTTCAGTCCCATAACTATCTGATCTCCTTGGAACTACCAAGGTATAGGCTCATTGTTTCTTCTTCCTTGCACACTGTTGTCCACCCTGCTCAACTTTCTCTAGTTAATCGCTTAGAAACCTGTTCAGATAATACCTCCTTTCTTGATGTCTTAAGGCTGGATTGAGTGTTCCAGAGTCAACCTCTGCTCACCCTGTTAGTGGTCACTTCTTCAGGGTATATAACTGCCTGTCTCCTTGACACTCCTCTGCAAGAGTGAGAGCTCCTTGACACAGGGACTGTTTTCTAGTCATCATTGCATCCTCAGGGCTTAGCACACAATAGACCTTTAACAAGTATTTTCAAATGAAAAATGAATGAATGAAGGCTTAAATCTAAGATGCCTCTCTCCCAGCTTCCCTTCCCAGTTTTCTCAGGCATAGAACAAAAGCAAAGAGAAGGGACTTCAAGTCTGATAGATCTGGCTTCAGATTCTTCCTCTACCACTTGGAAACTATGTGAACCCAGGCAAATCACTTAATCTTTCTTGGTCCCCAAATCTCCATTTGGGAAATGGGAGTAATCACATCTCCATTACACAGTTGTAAAAATCAGAGTCGTGAACATAAAACAGCCACTGAGTGAGAGGCACAAAGCAAATGCTAAATATAAAGGGTAGGTATAATATTATTCTTGTTATTATTATTATTGATCACATAAAAACTAGTCCAATGCCAGCGATGGAAATGCACTTACTTGGAAGTGAGATCGGCTTTCATTTCAAGCAGGAACAAAGAGTAAACAATTAGACTGGAAATGAGCCCAGAGAACTGCATGGGGGATAATGGACCTCTACTCAACTCTCCTGCCAGCATCCTCTGTCCTCAGCATCCTTCATATTTTTCTAAAAACATGAATTTTTAAGCTCCTCCCAATGTTCCTTCCTTTCTTGTCTCTTAGGACTCCTGTCATTACTCCCTGCATTCTCCATGTTCTCTTCCTCTGTCATCCTTAAAACTCCTCTCTGCAAATTTCCCTTTTTATATCCCTGGCCAAGAAGATGCAGGCTGTTAACGAGCACAACTGAGACTGAGCAATCCATCCTCACTTAAAATACTAAGTCTTAATCCCAAGTCTTCAAAAGTCCACATCAGTCATTCATTCAACAGATATTGCTCGAGCACCCACAGATCGAGGCCCGAGCCACTGAGCTGGGCACTATTTTTTTTCTCTGTACAAACATTAATTAGTTACAAACTACTGGCTATATTTAATTAGAATAAAATTTCTTGGAGAAAAGCCAGTCATCTTCCACGCTGAGGCCTCCTTGGTACTCAAGCAGAGAGAGGGTGTTTATTTGCCGTTGTTGTTGTTTTTAATAAATCATGTAGCAAATTGGTTGTACATATGGTATTTCATTTTGGCATGTATGGAAATTGGTAATTATTCATGAAAATTAGGCACTCCTTTGATTGAACCAAAGACATAAGGACATGCATGACTGGATAATGGTGCTGCTACTGAACCTGAATCTGAACCTAACAATACCTAAACGCATTTATCTCTTTAACCTAAAGGTGTCAATAAAGCAAAGAGCACTGTCATATATTAAAGGGCATGGTAATGTTTTTAAGTTTTCTATTGATTATATTTTGAAAGAATATTTGAATATATTCAGTAAAATATATTATTAAAATTAATTTCATTTAGTTTTTCTCTTTTTTTTTTTTTTGCGGTACGCGGGCCTCTCACTGTTGTGGCCTCTCCCGCTGCGGAGCACAGGCTCCGGACGCGCAGGCTCAGCAGCCATGGCTCACGGGCCCAGCCGCTCCGCGGCATGTGGGATCTTCCCGGACTAGGGCACGAACCCATGTCCCCTGCATCGGCAGGCGGACTCTCAACCACTGCGCCACCAGGGAAGCCCCCTTAAATCTATTTTTTCTTTTTTTTGCGGTACACGGGTCTCTCACTGCTGTGGCCTCTCCCGTTGCGGAGCACAGGCTCTGGACGCGCAGGCTCAGCGGCCATGGCTCACGGGCCCAGCCGCTCCGCAGCATGTGGGATCTTCCCGGACCGGGGCACGAACCCGTGTCCCCTGCATCGGCAGGTGGACTCTCAACCACTGCGCCACCAGGGAAGCCCAGTTTTTCCCTTTTTTTTTTATTGAAGTAGAGTTGATTTACAATGCTGTGTTAGTTTTAGATGTATAGCAAAGTGGTTCAGTTATTCATATATGTGTGTGTATATATATATTCTTTTTCATATTATTTTCCATTATAGGTTTTTATAAGATATTGACTATAGTTCCCTGTGCTATATAGTAGGTCCTTGTTGTTTATCTGTTTTCTATATAGTAGTGTGCATATGTTAATCCCAAGCTCCTAATTTATCCCTCCTCCCCTTTCCCCCTTGGTAACCGTAAGTTTGTTTTCTATGTCTGTGAGTCTATTTCTGTTTTGTAAATAAGTTCATTTGTACCATTTTTTTCGATTCCACACATAAGTGATATCATGTGATATTTATCTTTCTCTGTGTGACTTACTTCACTTACTATGATAATCACTAGGTAAGGACATGGTAATTTTTTAACTTTTTCTTTTGTGTAACTTGAGGTTGTCATTGCTAACAAGGTCTGATGAACAAAATAAAAAGTCATGGTTATACTGCTCTCTTCTTCCCCTACCCCATCCTCCCACACTGCCTTCTGTACAAACTAAATGAGGCCATAGCATCATGGAGAGTATGCTGGTCAGGAATTCCAAAGGCTTACCTTTCTGTACTGCTAGTTAGAGTGTGACATATGGGGGGAAATTGGCCTCTGTTAGTCTCAGGGTCCTCATGAGGAAAATGAAAAGAAATGCTCCATGACCAACATTTTCCTAAAAGGAGTTTAAGACAACAACAGCACACACAGGAAGTTGATGAGTTACCAACCTTTCTCAGTAGCTCATGTCCAATATTAAACAGCCCTGAGTTTCAGGAAATTCCTCCTTACAACTTATTCCAAACCTCAGTATGTGTGAAATGCTCTGAATGATTTAGAGGTACTCAAGAACATCATCAAAGCAAGGTATTGTCATTGTGAGCGCCAATCCACCATCCTTTGAAATGAACTCTTCCTCAGAGATTGGTTTCCCATCATTGACTGCACAGATACATTTCTCTTCCTATGATTCCAGACACTACACCACAAACGTTCCCTATCCTAGTGAACCACATTTGGCGACATTCACAAGATCTAACAATCTCAAGGAATGATTCATGTCTTAGTTCCCTCTCTCCTTGGGCAACCCATCCATCAGATCTGTCTAGGGACCCTGAGTACCTGTGGAAGGAAATTAACCTAATTATCTGTGTTCTTGGAGTGTTAAGGTTCCAGCAAAGATGCAGACAGACTCTTCCTTTCATGTCCATGTCAGATTTATTCCTTACATTTAAGAGTTTTCACTAGCTATGACAAAGCACCACTCGTCCCTTTCAACAAAAGGATAGTTACCTGTTGTGTTCAGATGGTGATTGTTTTCTTCAAGTAGAAATCTACCAGCTGCCGAGGCCACCGTGCATCTCAGCAGGTGAGGGCGTGTTCTTCTAAAGCGGTTTGAATATGAGGGCTGAGAGGCCAGAATGGGGTTTCTTTGTTTTATTTCATGGTTCTTCCTTCCATTTTTGGATGAGGATTTTTAGATGAGATTAAGCTAATTATCATTAAGTTCCATTTCAACTTCTGGATTCCTCATTTTGGAATATGACCACAGATGTCTTTGTGCCTTACCAGGTTTACCAAGGGACAAAGTTAGAACGATTTCATCAGATCTTTTTTCCCGTGGCAATGGTTGGATGAGTGAAGTCCTTAATTAACTAGTGCATACCATTAGCAAAACAAATTCAGGAGGGGTTTTTTCTTTTTGTTTTTTATCCTGCATAATACTGGTTGATGGGTGATGCCACTATTTTCTTAGGGCTATATGCTAGCCAGATCGCTTCTGCTGACATGTGCCTTAACAGACTGCTAATGGTCAAGGAGCAGACAGAGGTCTCCAGGGAAATAAAAGAAAACTTGTGAAAACTCGCTTGAAGAACACATTACACATTTATTATCAGGGAACTAAACATCTGTATTAGGTTTATATTAGTGCCCAAGGCCTTAAGGAAAATGTGGAACCCATTTTAATAACTGCTATCAACCTCCTGTCATCCCTGGGGTGTGTGCACAGAGCTACATGAGCACTGACTGTCCTGTGAAGAGGCATTGCTTAGACCAGGGAGCAGGCTTTCAAGTCACTGCTCACCTTCTTGGTCCAAAAGCAAAAAATTATAAGACTGAAGAGTAATGATAGCTCAGAGAATTAAACACATTCTAAACCCAAGAATGTTCATGACACTTTGGTACTAGATATCGGAGCAAAAGTTTCCTAAGGCAAAATATAAATTAAAGGTCCTATGTAGACCTTAAAGGTCTATATAGGAACAAAATAAATAGCCTCACTGGTGAGAAGACAGGGTTGAATTTTAGCTTTGAACCTTGCCTTTCCCTACTTGGGAAAATTCCAATAAGTGTCGACTGCCTCCCTAGAAGGTAATGTGTTTCAATAGCCAATCGATAGACAAAACGTATAGGATTTTGACTTCTTATCCAACCCTTGCATTTAGCTCCTATTTGATATTATGCAATTTAAAAAAATATCCTGTGCCTCAGTTCTCATCCAAGAGTTAAAAATATGAAGAGCCATTCAGTGATTATTTGAAAGAAATCACTAAAACAAATTCTAGCCAGAGACAATAACTGTATGTACTAAACTTTTCTTTTCATCCTTTTTGTATTAATTTGAACAAGTCTCCCTTGGGCAAATACTCCAAAGAGATCATGATTTCTGGGTTTCTGATTTCTCTTCATTATGTGCAAATGATTCTTCTACACAGTGTGGTGACCAAAAACATGCCAAGAACTCCAAACGATTAACTTAATATATTAAACTGACATTACTGTAGACCAAATGCTTTTTTTTTTTAGCATTCTTACAAAAACATCAGTGCAGTAACTTTGTGTTAAACCAAAGATACCTTCTAAGTCCTATAACTCGCCCCACTACTCACTTCTCTGGGCCCTATATTTGTTCTTCATCAATAGGAGCTGTTACCAGTCCTTTTTTTTTTTCTTTCTTTTAAATGTTTCCTATCCATTTCAATGCAATCCCTCCGGTCTCTAAGCTAATCTACTCAACCCTAATACCATGGCCCCTCATGCATCCATTGTATCAGACACTCTCTAATAAGAAAAGCAAGCATCATCTTCCCCAAGCCGCAGCTTCATCTCTGTGCTGTGCACCAAACTTAGCACGTTGCCATCACTAACAAACCCCTGCGATCCAAGGACCTGTCAGTCTTAGTACCATGCTGGATGGAGGGAGGTAACATTAAGACATGTCCAACAGGGAAAAAAAATTGAAGGAGGCGGGTATATAAAATGAAGATGATTCATTGACTAGCAAAAATCAATGAAGCAAAAATGGACCATTTTCCTCTCACTGATTTTCACTGCTCATTGTATGCTGACAGGCATCTCTGCAACTTTCCACTCCTCTTGGAGCTCCTGAGGAGGCCATGCAAGGACACAGGAACACTCACAACACCTGGCCAGGCTCTTCCCATTCCACCGAGTTATAACAACACACTGGAAAGAAATTCACACTGAGACACTACAGTTTCTCACGTACGAGTAAACTGCAGCCAACACGTTTGTGAGCAATGCTGTCCTCACTGGATTCTGAGGAGGTCACAGCAGGGCCTTCGCTCAGTGGCCTCTTGACTTTGTCTGGCCATGTTCTCAGTTATGCTTTCCTGTGAGAATAAAGACCGACTCTCTTCCGGACTCAACCTCCTAATGTTCTAGAGAAATCGCATTTTACAAAAAGTACCATCCATCATCCGTGAAAGCCAAGAGCAGAGGCAGATACTCCGAGTAACGGATGCTGCCTCTGTAATCTAACTGCCGCCAGCAGCTGGAGACCAGAGGGGAGGTGAGGAGAAACCTTCCCCCGGAAGAGGCTGCGAGCAAGGCCAGACACTTCAGATGCCACCGCCGAAGCATTCAGGTGTGTGTCAGACTCGCTACCTATTTTTAAACAGCACATGCATTCTAAAACAAGTCAGCATGTACTTTTCTAAGGAGTTATTTACCATGAGTTGTCACGCAGTCACTTAGGCTCTAGAGAAGCTCAGAGCTCAGATAAAGATAAACTCCTTTTTTTTTTAAACATCTTTATTGGAGTATAATTGCTTTACAATGGTGTGTTACTTTCTGCTTTATAACAAAGTGAATCAGTTATACATATACATATGTTACCAAACCTCTTCCCTCTTGCGTCTCCCTCCCACCCTCCCTATCCCACCCCTCTAGGTGGTCACAAAGCACCGAGCTGATCTCCCTGTGCTATGCGGCTGCTTCCCACTAGCTATCTACCTTACGTTTGGTAGTGTATATATGTCCATGCCACTCTCTCACTTTGTCGCAGCTTACCCTTCCCCCTCCCCATGTCCTCAAGTCCATGCTCTAGTAGGTCTGTGTCTTTATTCCCATCTTATCCCTAGGTTCTTCATGACCTTTTTTATTTTTTTTCCTTAGATTCCATATATATGTGTTAGCATACGGTATTTGTTTTTCTCTTTATGACTTACTTCACTCTGTATGACAGACTCTAGGTCCATCCATCTCACTACAAATAACTCAATTTCGTTTCTTTTTATGGCTGAGTAATATTCCATTGTATATATGTGCCACATCTTCTTTATCCATTCAGCTGTTGAGGGACACTTAGGTTGCTTCCATGTCCTGGCTACTGTAAATAGAACTGCAATGAACATTTTGATACATGACTCTTTTTGAATTATGGTTTTCTCAGGGTATATGCCCAGTAGTGGGATTGCTGGGTCATATGGTAGGTCTATGTGTAGTTTTTTAAGGAACCCCCATACTGTTCTCCATAGTGGCTGTATCAATTTACATTCCCACCAACAGTGCAAGAGGGTTCCCTTTTCTCCACACCCTCTCCAGCATTTATTGTTTCTAGATTTTTTGATGATGGCCATTCTGACTGGTATGAGATGATATCTCATTGTAGTTTTGATTTGCATTTCTCTAATGATTAATGATGTTGAGCATTCTTTCACGTGTTTGTTGGCAATCTGTATATCTTCTTTGGAGAAATGTTGATTTAGGTCTTCTGCCCATTTTTGGATTGGGTTGTTTGTTTTTTTGTTATTGAGCTGAATGAGCTGCTTGTAAATTTTGGAGATTAATCCTTTGTCAGTTGCTTCATTTGCAAATATTTTCTCCCGTTCTGAGGGTTGTCTTTTGGTCTTGTTTATAGTTTCCTTTGCTGTGCAAAAGCTTTGAAGGTTTATTAGGTCCAATTTGTTTATTTTTGTTTTTATTTCCACTTCTCTAGGAGGTGGGTCAAAAAGAATCTTGCTGTGATTTATGTCATAGAGTGTTCTGCCTATGTTTTCCTCTAAGAGTTTGATAGTGTCTGGCCTTACATTTAGGTCTTTAATCCATTTTGAGTTTATTTTTGTGTATGGTGTTAGGGAGTGTTCTAATTTCATACTTTTACATGCACCTGTCCAGTTTTCCCAGCACCACTTATTGAAGAGGCTGTCTTTTCTCCACTGTATATTCTTGCCTCCTTTATCAAAGATAAGGTGACCATATGTGCGTGGGTTTATCTCTGGGCTTTCTATCCTGTTCCATTGATCTATATTTCTGTTTTTGTGCCAGTACCATACTGTCTTGATTACTGTATCTTTGTAGCATAGCCTGAAGTCAGGGAGCCTGATTCCTCCAGCTCTGTTTTTCCTTCTCAAGATTGCTTTGGCTATTCGGGGTCTTTTGTGTTTCCATACAATTGTGCAATTTTTTGTTCTAGTTCTGTGAAAAATGCCATTGGTAGTTTGATAGGGATAGCATTGAATCTGTAGATTGCTTTGGGTAGTAGAGTCATTGTCACAATGCTGATTCTTCCAATCCAAGAACATGGTATATCTCTCTAGCTATTTGTCTCATCTTTAATTTCTTTCATCAGTGTCTTATAATTTTCTGCATACAGGTCTTTTGTCTCCTTAGGTAGGTTTATTCCTAGATATTTTATTCTTTTTGTTGCAATGGTAAATGGGAGTGTTTTCCTAATTTCACTTTCAGATTTTTCATCATTAGTGTATAGGAATGCCAGTGATTTCTGTGCATTAATTTTGTATCCTGCTACTTTACCAAATTCACTGATTAGCTCTAGTAGTTTTCTGGTAGCATCTTTAGGATTCTCTACGTATAGTATCATGTCATCTGCAAACAGTGACAGCTTTACTTCTTCTTTTCCTATTTGGATTCCTTTTATTTCTTTTTCTTCTCTGATTGCTGTGGCTAGAACTTCCAAAACAATGTTGAATAAGAGTGGTGAGAGTGGGCAACCTTGTCTTGTTCCTGATCTTAGTGGAAATGGTTTCAGTTTTCCACCATTGAGGATGATGTTGGCTGTGGGTTTGTCATATATGACCTTTATTATGTTGAGGAAAGTTCCTTCTATGCCTACATTCTGCAGTGTTTTTATCATAAATGGGTGTTGAATTTTGTCAAAAGCTTTCTCTGTATCTATTGAGATGATCATATGGTTTTTCTCCTTCAGTTTGTTAATATGGTATATCATATTGATTGATTTGCATATATTGAAGAATAAAGATAAACTCCTTTTGATATGTGCCTAGAATATGGGGGAACTCAGCCTTGGCTACATTCCTCACCCTTTGTTTTTCTAATAAGAAAATGACCTAAGAACAACTAAGTCCCCATTTCCTTATTAGCATTCCACCAGGGGTACTCAAGACCGTGCACCTAACTACATGTCAGTCAAACTGATATCAAGTAACCTCGCCCACACTCATGCAGACATCGCTAGGCAAGGTAGGACTCACAAAATACTCACAGGAAACTGAGAAGGGCACAGACTTGGCTTTGGGAAGAGACTTATGGTCTAAGCATGTGCTTACAGTACTAAATATCTAGATGCTGTCAATGGAAGAACAGTGCCTGCAAAACTGAGCTAACTATGCTATATTGTTAAGGTCCAGCATCTCTCAATTATAAAAATAAGATATTCCTAACATAAGCTCACTGGATGAACCCAGTGAATGAGCAGAGCCACAAGTAACGAGCCACCACCTTCCTTTCCTTCCGTCTTTCCCCTCCGCCCTCTCCCTTCCACCTTCTGGCCTTTTCATTCTTCTCTTTTCCTTTCACAGCTTTGACTGAATGCCTTTAACTGTGAGGCACTGTGCTATTCCCTAGGGACACAAGTTGATTAAGGTGTTACCATAGTCCCTGAGGAACTTTCAGTTCTGTCTAGAGGAACAGAGGGTTACAGCAAAGTTATGGCACGGAGTGGGGGGATGGTAAGGACAGAGAGAGAGGGAAACACCAGATGATAAGCACAGAGAAGGGGCCTCAATGCCAGCTTAAGGCAATCATGGGTAGCTTCTAGGGGGAAGTCTTTCCTTGATCTTAGCTTTAAAGTTTAAATAGGAGTTAGCTGATAAAGAAGGGGAGGAAAGTCTGAAAGAATAGCCTATGAGAATGTGAAATACGTGAAATGTGAAAAAAATGTGAAATATGATGTGTAATGAAATAAAATATGAAAAAATGTGAAATATGCCAGGTTCAATAGCGATCCTAATTGGCTTGAGCCACACTGTACATATATGAGGACAAATGAGAGAGAAATGAGGCTCATGACATCAACTAGAGGCAGTTATAGGCCTAGCAATCTAGCATACTGAGCTAAGGAATTGGAACTTTCCCTTAAAAACTGAAAATCCATTGAAATCGTTTAGGCAGTTTAAGACTACGGTAGCTGACTGCCTTGTCTCTGGCTTTAAACAATAGGACAGTTGGCACATCTGAGCCCAGGCCTGCAGAAGCATCCCTTACTCTTACTCAGGATCCCTCCCAGGAGGAGCAAACCCCAGGTAGCGTGCATCCCTTCAGCCCAGGTCCTGAAATGAACAGACCCAAATGCGTTCAGCTAAAATCAGCCAGACCTCAGCTCCTACAGAAGATCCCCAAGCAAAAAAAACCCTAACGCCTGTGGTGGTAAGCCCTAGAGAGTTGGGTCATTGCTCATCACACTCCATTACTGTAGCAATAACTAACTCATATAAGTACTGAATCCCATTTTTCCCACTTTTTTAACCAAAGTAAGAAGGTGATGGTCAACTCGGACTCCAGAAGGAACTCATTTTAGATAAAAATAGCCCTTTTGGATAAGGACAGTATATGCCACCGTGGGAATAAGAGGAGTGTAGAGGAAGGTTGTAGCTCTGCTGGGTAAAATCACTTTCTTGTCAGTGAGAAATATTAGTGTTTTGAGAGTTTAGATTGCTTAAGGAAATGAGAGAAGACTGGGAGACAGATGTTCAATCATTCACCCGATTTTTAAGTGAGAGCTGAAATGGGCACATTGGAGTGCCTGCCCAGCTCGTGTGAGCAGCCCACACACCCTCAGGGGGTGTCTTCCACTCATTCCCACTTCCCTGGCACAGAGGACAGGAGCTGAGGACGTGTAAACTCAGAGGAGCGAAAGGGAAGCCGATAAGCAGGAAAAAAATGGGACCAAAACAGAGAAAGAAGCAGAAGCTCATAGTTATTTGGCCCCAGAGGGCAGGGTACATCTGAGATAAATTGTCTTGGTTCCTACAGTTGTCTCTTCCTGTTCTCAGCCCCCACAAGGCCTGGTGGTACTTCCTGCTTTTTGACCCAAGATGTAACCCCGAATCACAGTAATAAATCCTCTGTTTGCTTAAGCTCAAGAAAAGATGTGCTACTGAACTCAAAAGAAATTTGAGGAAAATAGGTATCTGTTATGTGTCATACATGTGCTAGGCGTGGGGGGTACAAAGGAGGCAGGACAGATAAATGAACAGACTTTTTTGAACAGTTCCTAAGTTATGATGGAAATGCAGATGCTACGGAAGTACCTTCCCAGACTCGGAAGAGTCCAGCAAATCATCTTGGAGGAACTGGTATTTAAGCTGAATATGAGTTGGATAGTTTACCAGAGAGGGTGTAATCAACAAGATCAAATTCCATCTAGGTGGCCAGGAGGAGTCTGAGAAATGGCCTCTCAGTTGAGCAATAAAGGTCATTGGCTAATATTGAGAGAAATTTTGCGAAGTGGTCAGGACAACAGCCAGACTGCAGTGAATTGAAGAGATGAGAAAGTAGAAACAAGGGAAGACAACTCCACACACCACTTTCAAGAACCATGGCAATGGAAGAGGCAGGGGGTTAGGTGGAGCGGTAAGCAGGATGGATTGAGAAGTTGTTTGTTGTTGTTGTTGTTGTCTAAGCCAGAAAGGCTTCATACCCCAGATGTGAGTAATAGATGTCACAGGCTGCAACTCTAGAAGAGGACATCTTTTGTGGGAAACAATGAGCACAAGGAACAATACAATGAAATTGGGAAATGATGTATCAAGAAGATAAAGAGAGTCCACTCAGAATGTGTGAGTTTAGTCAAACTAAACTCTTCTTACTATAAACCACCTGCTTGGGAGGAAATTATTTGGGGGGAAAAATGCATTGCCATCCTCAAATGGAATGTCTGAAAACTAATTACTGTTCCTAACTTATTCATCCCCAATGCCTCACCAACATGATCCTTCTGTAATAGACTCATATTTCAAAGTGTGGAATGAAAAAAATGTGCCAACTAGCAATGACACAGAGACAATACCCTCGGGTATAACAGCAATTGGAAAAGTGAATATGGGGAGATTTTTAACACTACTAAACTTACAGGGTTGGTTTCCTTTTTATAACTCTCATTCCTCAAGGGTACTAAATGGGTACCAAACAAATAATTGAAATTTCATTGTGCTGACTTTGAAGAATCTTCTATACGTATATAGCATATTTGATAAAGACTTCCCTTGTGAAAATTAATTGTATTTTTAAATACAGAAAAATTTTAGCATAGAAAGAGGACCACCTGTTGTGAACTGAGCACAGCATAGAAACAGTCTTGCAGCAACCGTATTTCTTAGAACCTTAACTGGGATGCTTTTAAGTCACTGCCATACCTCCGCCACTACCAGAATCACTACCATTACTATCAACACCACCATCACCATCCCCACCATCACTGACACCATCACCACCACCACCACTACAATCCCATCACCACCTTCATTGCTGCCACCAGCCATCTGAATGATCATTCCTTCCCCGCTTCCATCACCCTCACCACCATCACCTCTATCAATATCATCACCACCAGCTAGTTTCCCAGTATAATTTCTGAACCATGGGTTGCTATTTGAATCAGTAATTTTAGATATGGCTCATCCAGTGGCAACAAAGTTCTGTGCCACTTTTTTCTCCTGAAGCTCCTTTCCTTCTCTATAATTACACAAATGCAAGCCAGTGACCGGGGCAGAAGTGGAGAATGAAGCCTCAGGATGAGAGGAGGAGTAAGATACCCAGTAACCAGCCTGCAACAATGACTCGGCTCTCAACACACGCTGATGGATTTGGGTTAGGAACTTACAAAAATAGCTTGTGCAGCCAGGGCTTTATTTGAAATGTCCCAGCATTGATCAGGAAAAAAAGGGATTCAACTAAGCCAATGATGGAGAAAACTAATTTCATGGTAAAATAATTCTAGAACGTATTTAAGGTGCACTGGCAAGACCACTGTCAAAGAAATCTGCATTACAAAACATGCATGGGAATTGAAGACTCCATTCAGACAGCCTCCAGCTGCTAAAGAAAAACTGTTATTCTTTAGCTCTTTCCCACTGTTTCCTGTAAACAATTTTATGGGGGAGAAAAAGCTTCCTTACCACATCTGCCCTTGTCAAAAGAAAGGCACAGCATGTGTAAATATTTTGTTCTGTTTCTTCCATTAGCAAATATTTCTTTTCTCTAGTGAAACACATGAATAAACAAGAAGAAAACAGTGGTGCTGAACTTATTTACTAGCTTCCTTGGAGGAGATCAATATGGAAAAGTGATCAAAAATGGACTTTTTTAGATCTTGCCAAAGAGAGGAACTCAGTGAAGCCACCTCTTCCTGCAAACTGTTGTATTTTACATTTAATGCCCAAAGATCCAAGATAAATATTTTACCTCTTAAAAACATCTAAAATTCTAAATTATCACTTCATAGCCTCTATAAACAGGGCTCTATAGTACATACACAGATTTTTCTTTTTAAGATGATAGCACCTTGACCCAGCATGTATATGTTGGGTAGACTTAAACTTTCAGTGGGAGCTATCACGTAAAGCAGCTTTGTGTTAGCATGTCTTTTACTTTCAGTTTTCCTATCTTCCTTGCAGAAAAAAGAGATGTGATTGACCACATAATGATGGGTGTGTGTGTGTGTGTGTGTGTGTGTGTGTCTGTTAAAATTCAAATGATCACACAAAATCATTCAATTAAATGACCACAGAACCAAATAAGTGTTCCATCCGTTCAATTTCTGTGTTCTTACTCACACTTTTTTTCAGTTTAAAGACATCCAATTTCTTGCTTTCCGTACTTTCTCATAATTTGTGAGAATTGCCCATTCAAGATGCCTAGCATATCATTCCATACATTGTTTGTACATTTGTTTCTAAGTCTGATTGGTCATTTTTTTAAACTTAAGGCATGAAGTTTTCATTTAGAATTGTGTGCAGCAATTTCTGACATTTTGAAGTGCACATAGTTGCTGGGAAAAGTCAATATTAAGGTATGTTTAAAGAAAACAGAATTTTTTTGTTTTTTTATTTTGTTTTGCGGTAGGCGGGCCTTTCACTGCTGTGGCCTCTCCCGTTGCAGAGCAAATGCTCCAGATGCGCAGGCTCAGCGGCCACGGCTCACGGGCCCAGCCGCTCCGAGGCATGTGGGATCTTCCCGGACCGGGGCACGAACCCGCGTCCCCTGTATCGGCAGGCGGGCTCTCAACCACTGCGCCACCAGGGAAGCCCGAAAACAGAAGTTTTAATCATTAGGAAGACACAGACCTTGGATGTCAACATAAAGAAACACAGGACTGAATAACACTGACTACACCACTCCGGGAATGGGTGTTTAGTAAAGTCAGTTCCAAATTCCTAGGTTTCAGTTGGAATCTTCACACTGACTCGTACTGTTCTCAGTCCATACCTAGTCCTTGTACCAAGCTTGTTCTTTGCTTTATTTTGCAGTGAACTTGAACACCACGTGTGTAGTGGGTACAGACAGTGGGTCTACAGTCAGGCTACCTGGTTTTTAAATTTTGACTACCCTTCAGTAGTACTAAAATTTAGGGCCTGTGATTTGACTTCCCTGTCTCAGTTTCCTCATCTACAAAATGGTACCAAATTGCAACCAGGTGATATAGTTGTCTGAAGACTAGATGACTTAATATATAACGACTGCTTATATAGGAAATGCTAAATTAATTCTGTGGTTGTTATTCTCATCATTTATGATAACAATTATTATTATTATTTTAAATAAATATTGTATATATTTGAGGTGAACAACAGGATGTTTTGATAAATACATACATAGTGAAATGATTAGTAGAGTCAAACTAACCTTGGCTATTATGAAGGATGCTACTATAATGGTACCAAAAGCTCAGGCACCAAAAGCAAAAATAAACAAAAAGAACTACATTAAACTAAAAAGCTCCCACACAACCAAGGAAACAATCAACAAAAGGAAAAGGTAATGTATGAATTGGGAGAAAATATCTGATAAAACCTAATATCTGATAAAAAGTTGAATTCAAAATATATTTCCAAAATATATAAGGCACTCCTATAACTCAGCAGCACATACACACACACAAAAAAACTCAGTTAAAGAATGGGCAAAGGTCCTGATTAAACATTTTTCCAAAGAAGACATACAAATGGCCAACAAGTACGTGCAAAGGTGCTCTACATCACTAATCATCAGGGAAAGGCAAATCAAAACCACGGTGAGACATCACCTTACACCTCTTAAAATGGCTATTATCCAAAAGATAACAGATAGTACATGCTGGCCTTGGCAAAGATGTGAAGAAAAGGGAACCACAGTACGCTGTCTGTGGGAACGTAGATTGGTGCAGCCACTATGGAAACCAGTAAGGAGGTTCCTCAAAAAATTAAAATTAGAACTACCAAATGACCCAGCAATCCCACTTCTGGGTATATACCTAAAGGAAATGAAATCAGTACCTCAAAGAGATATCTGTGCTCCCAAGTTCATTGCAGCGTTATTCACATTAATTACTATTATTAACATGGCTGCCCATCCCTTGAGATCATGGATTCCTTGAGGAAGAGGAGCAGGTCCTATATATTTGTATAGTTTGAACAATGCCTTGTATGAGGCAGGTGCTCCATTACCTGTCCAGTCTCTGGTTTTTGCTAGAAACTCTACTGAGGTAAAGATAAAACATGACCAGGGGCGCAATTATAAAAGAATAATGAGAATTCCAAAAATGTCCCATTTTGCAACATGATCTCACTTCTCTTTTCCCATGAGACTAATTAAAGGAAAATGGGACTAAGGAGAGATTTAAGCAGAGGATGGTGCCAACTGCTAATATGGCATTCCTGCAAGTAGTCCTGCAGTCCGTTTCTCTCACATCATATCAAATGGCCATGTTTTGAGAAAGACCTTTCCATTTAAAGACGCAGACATAGAGAATGGACTTGAGGACACAGCAGCGGAAGGGGAAGCTGGGACGAAGTGACAGAGTAGCATTGACATATATACACTACCAAATGTAAAATGGATGGTTAGTGGGAAGCAGCTGCATAGCACAAGGAGATCAGCTCGGTGCTCTGTAATGACCTAGAGGGGTGGGATAGGGAGGGTGGGAGGGAGGCTCAAGAGGGAGGGGATACGGGGATATATGTATACTTATAGCTGATTCACTTTGTTGTACAACAGAAACTAACACAACATTGTGAAGCAAGTATACTCCAATAAAGATATATATAAAAAAATAAAGGCAAATAGAACAACACAAGGAGAGTTGAAAGTACAATCACATTTTGAAACTTACCATAAACAGCAAGGATGAGATCCATATGTAAGATACATTGCATTCTAGCAAACATAATGGACTCAGAGTTAGAAGACAAGGTGGTAAGTACAACCACTAATGTGCAAACAACCCCGTAGACAGACCACTTGATGTCTACGTACCCAAAATGAAAAGCATGATGTCAAGTTGAGGGAGAAAAAGCAAAAAGCCCAGAAAACAATCTCACCCCGAGTTCGATAAGCTTGTCTTCCATTTAACTTGCAAATGGGAGTAAGAAAGAAGAAACTGAAAATATACATGTAAAGATGAAATAACTGAAGCAAAGGAAACGAGCTTCAAGTGATACTGCATATTTTTCTAACCTTTTTCCCTAACATGTCTTGCTAAGAAGTATACAAAAATCAAATTCTACTCAGGGGCACCACCCTTTTCTTCTATGACCAGGAAGTTTTCATACGTGATGCATGTGGCCCCTCTCATCAAATAATTTTTTTCCAGTTTAAAAAATGATAACATGATATGTGTCATTTCTTTTGTTTTTTAATTTTTTTTCATGTGGACCATTTTTAAAGTCTTTATTGAATTTGTTACAATATTGCTTCTATTTTATGTCTTGGTTTCTTGGCCAGGAGGCGTGTGGGATCTCAGCTCCCCGACCAGGGATTGAACCCACACTCCCTGCACTGGAAGGCGAAGTCTTAACCACTGGACCACCAGGGAAGTCCCAGTGTCATTTCTTTTGATTATCATTTTCACTTGAAAATTTTAAGACACAGAAACACTCCAAGAAAAAAATCAAAATTATCTGTAATTCTATAGCTCAGAGCGGAGTATTGTTAATATTTTGGTTTATTGTTTCATTTAAACATTTTTATTATTGCAACATTGACCACGATATATAGATCACAATATAGAGAGAACATATGAAGATTTTTTAAAATTGTAACAAAGTAAGCACCTGTGGAAGCACCACCCAGATTCAAAAGTAGCAAATTGTACCACGCTTTAGAAATTCCTTGCTGCTCCAATCCCAGTCACCCTACCCCATGCTTCCTCATCACCCGCATCCTCTCTCCCTGAGCCTAGCGTTTGTTTTACCACCTGTGGGTTGCATCCCTAAAAAAAGATTTAAAGTTTTGTTTGGTAAGGATAAATTGTACAGCACAGGGAATTATAGCCATTATCATGTAGTAACATTTACTGGAGTATAATCTGTAAAAATACTGAAGCACTATGCTCTGTACACCTGAAACTAATATAATATTGTAAATCAACTATACTTTAAAAAAAACTAAAAGTTTTGTTTGTTAACTTGACAGAAATGAAATTATACATATGCATTATCAGAGGCTCGCTTCTTTTCATTCATCATTACGTCTGTGCAAAACTCGTCCATGTTCAGTTATTTTTATTGCTGTGTAGTATCCCACCGAATGAGTAAGCCCCCATGTAGATTTCGATTCTAATACTGATGGCCATTTGGGTTGTTTCTATGTTTTGATGTTAAGAATATCTTTATGCGTGTGTCCTGGTGAAAATATGCCAATATTCTCGAGGGTTTCCACCTAATAATGAGTCTGCTGGGTTCATAAGTTAGGTGCAGGTTCAAATTTACTAAGTAATACCAAAGTGTTTTCCAGAGTAGTTATACCAATTTCTACTCCCAATGAAGTGGATGAGAGTCCCCATCTACAACCTAACACTTAGTGTTACCAGCTTCTTAACTTTTGCCAATCTGGTGGGTATGTATAGTTTAAATACTTAATACTACTGAGTTGGAGCATCTTTTTCTATCAGTTTTGCCATTTGAGTTCCTGCGTGTGTGTGTGTGTGTGTGTGTGTGTGTGTGTGTGTGTGTGTGTGCGCGCGCGCACGCACAATAGTGTGAAGTGTCTTGCCAATATCATAGTATATTTATAATGGATTCTGTGGATAACCACCTGCTGTTTTCAAATTAAGAGAGACAGGAAGCACTTCTCTGGCCATTCATGCCTTTAAAACTTAAAATAAATACAGAAATTATTAGAAAAAATATCATGGTCAATGGCACCACTACTGACATAACTGCTCAAATTAGAACCAGAAATCACTCACCCCTTGTTTTCCATTACTCCACCTTCCTTCCAGAAAGTAGGTTCTCCACTACGTTCTGGTAGGTGATCAAATTCTACTGAGACTACTTCTAAACTACACAGTTAGTTCTAGAAAACCTATGATTCCTCTCCTTCCATGATATAAACATATATGTACTTATTCACAAGCTCTACTTTTGTCTCTAGACTAGCTATTACAATCTATGATGCTATGAACACTTTTGTACAACCGTGTGTAAGCATTTCTCTAACATGTATATTAAAAAGGGGTATTTAGAATTATGGGAGTGTATGAATGTTTAATTTACTAAGAAATGCCAAAAGTGAATGAGGGTTCTCCACTGCTATCACAACTTCACAACACTTTTTTTACCTTGGTAGGTGTAGTGAGTGGGTAATGGTATTTCACTGTTTTTAATTTTCATCTCCCTGAGTAATAATGCTACTTCACACCCTGTCGTATGTTTGTGAGTCTTTCAATTTTCTCTTCCTTTTTTAAATCTTTTTTATTTTTTCTATTGGACTGTATTTTTCTTACCGATTTGCGGAAGTTCTTTTTGGTATCTGGGTATTAGTTATTTGCCAGTTGTACCAGTTTGTGGCTTGTCTTTTCACTCTGTTTACCAGTGTCTTTTGATAAAGATAACAATTTTAATATGGTCAAATTAAATCCTCCCCTAATGGTTTGCATTTTTGTGTCTTGCTTTATTTGTGTCTGTTTTAGAAATCTCTTTCTGCCCCCATGGTCATAAAAACATACTCCTATATTTTTTTCTAAATGTTTTATAGTTTTCTCTTTCATTTCTAAAATTTTAATCACTTTTACGTTTTGTAAGGAGATGGGCACCCAATTTCAATCCTGTCGTACAATTAACTAATCATTTGCCCCATTGCTATTTACATTTACCCCCGTTCTGCAATGCTACCTCTATAAATAAAGTTTTCATATATGCCTGAATCTGCATTTTACTCCATATTTCTACATATCCAAACTTGTACATTGTCTAAATATGGACAGTGGAATATAGACTTGAATAAACCTGATTATTTAAAAGAATATGCCTCGCCTTGTTCTTCTTCATGGGTGTCTTGGATATTCCTTGTACTTTCTTTCTTCAAATAATTTTATCTATTGATAGTTACACAAATACACACCACTCTGTTGAGGTGTTTCCTAAATTGACATTGAATCTATAAATCAACTAGGGAAAAATTAATGTCTTCTGACCTAGGACTCTAATATATGGCTCTCTATTTATTGAGACTTTCTTTAATTTTTTTGCAATAAAATTTATAATTGTCTGTATTTGCTCCTTGGTTCTATTTGTCTAACCTCACACATTGTTTAAATAGGAACACTGTATTACAAAACTGCTGTCAGATTTATTTCTTGTTACTTTATATATATTGTTACACTAACTTCTCCAGTGTTAGCATATAGAAATGCAACTCACTTTCATATATTGATTCTATATCCAGCAACTTGTTAAACTGTCTTATTAATTCTAGTAATTTATTAATATATCTTTTTGAGGTTCCTACATATATAAGCTTTGAACAATGACAGTTTTGCTTCTTGTTTCCAATTCTTATTTTTTGTCATATTACACCAGCAAAAACCTCCAGTACAATATTGAATAGAAGTGGTGACAGTGGGCATTCTTAACTTGTTCTTGACCTTAAAAAGAGCGCTTTCAGGGCTTCCCTGGTGGCGCAGTGGTTGAGAGTCCGCCTGCCGATGCACTGGACACGGGTTCGTGCCGCGGTCCGCGAGCATCCCACATGCCGCGGAGCGGCTGGGCCCGTGAGCCAAGGCCGCTGAGCCTGTGCGTCCGGAGCCTGTGCTCCGCAACGGGAGAGGCCACAACAGTGAGAGGCCCGCGTACCGCAAAATAAAAAAAAATTAAAAATAATAATAATAAAAAAAAGAGCGCTTTCAGTATGTCACCATTAGGTAGATATTTGCTGTAGGTTTTGTATAGATTCCTTTTACTAGAATAATGAAGTTTCATTATTCTCTTAGTTTGCCAAGAATTATTCTTCTAAAGTCAAAAATAGATGCTGAAATTTATAAAATTCTATTTTCCTGAATCCACTGGGAGTTTAAAAAGATTCTTCATTGTGTTTTGTGTGATATATTACATTAATTTGTTAATATTAATATAATTAATTAATATTAATATAAACTCTGTATTCCTGAGATAACATTACATATACACTATCTCTTTCAGATGTATCTGGATTTTGCGTGCTACAAGTTTAGATATTTGCATATATTTTCATGAGGAGAGTAGCCTAAAATTTTTCTTCTAATCTACTTGCCTCCTTGCCAGGTTTCTGTATCAAGGTTATGTTTGCTTCATACAAGAAGTTTGGGACTGCCCTCTCCTCCTTCTTCTCGGAAAGAGCTTATGCAACATTGGCATTACCCTTCCCTGACTATCTGGAGAGACACTTGGCCCTGGTGTGAAAGTTCGAGGTCTCACAGATTTGGCAGAAAGCTCTGGGGTGTAAGCCAGCTTTGGAGCTCACCCAACTTGCAGAATTCCAGCTCTCGCTTGAGTTTTGGTCTCTTCAGTTTCCTTGTCTTGTGTTAACTCAGCAATACATTTTAAAAAGATTTTAAACTATTTTTTCACCAGCCTGTGGTTATCTTAATCCGGTGGTCTTTCATACCATCAGAAATAGATATGCCAGTGGCTACATTCTTCTAATAACATTTGACCTGTCCTTACTTCTGAGACCAGGTCTACTCAAGCCCACCTACTATACGCCATGTCCACCCTGGCATATAGTAGAGGCTCAAGTACTATTGATTAAATGAGCAAATGAATATTACAACTGTGTTCCACATATTTTGTTATTGTCCTTTTCCCAATACATTATTATTTTTACTTACATGTTTATCACCCAGGCAGAACTGCCAGCTTTTGAAGAATATGAAGCTGTTTCTATCTGTTTATATGTGTTCTTATCCCCAACGTTTAGCACGTAAATTTACTGAATAAATGAGTGAATAAATATACAGATAAATCAATCACTGTACTTAATTCAAATATATGTAGGTTAAATTTTACCCAGATGCTTTTTAATCTGCTAACAAATAGGTAATTAATGCAATGCAGGGAAACCGAGATGTAAATCATTGAATTCTGCAGCAAAGTAAATTTACTGTCATCTAATTGGGTGTATCTCCCATTTCATACAGTTGCTTATGCAAATCTCAGATAATTAAAAGCCTACAGTGAGCTGTTCAATAGCACTCATGATGCTTTTTTCGTTTTTGCCCCCAGGCAGCTTGTTTTTGGCAGGAGATGTCCAGCCCACATGCATTATTTGAACATAAGTTATACTTCTTGACAAGATGCTCTGAACCTCATCGCTGAAAGAGAAGGGATACAAGTAGATGGTGCAGAGCAGGCACGCTGCCAGACCTATTTCCTTAACTGAAAACTACCTGCAAATACCAGTAAGAGTCATATGAGCTGTCTAATCCTTAAAGCCTCTGTTATGTGAAGTGATGGCCTCCTACAGTTTACCACTAAGTATAAAGATATGAAAAATCAATATCAATGCACATATAGTTCTCTGCAGAAAAGCAAATGCTCCTGCAATAACTGACAGCATCCAGTCTTGAACTGTGTAAAGACCAGGTCAATGGCTGATTGACCCTGCTGCATTCCGAGTTGGAAAACAGCAACCTGCTTCCTAAACCTGAAGTTCAGAGAATATAAAACAACTAAATATATATTTAGAAAACATTATGGAGTCTTACAGAAAAATCCATGAGCCCTAGAAGGAAACTGTTCCAGGATGAGGCTTAGTTACCAAACTAAAAGAAACTTCTTTTCTGTACACAAAACCATCAACAACTTAAATAACAAGTGGAAGAATTCCAAACAAATCAACTTACTTTCACAAACTCCTTTCATTTATTTAAGTTCTTGGTAAATGTCTGAGAGTCTGAAGCCAGCTGTGGAAAACAACATCGTTTCACAGAAATCATTTTTTTGGCTCGTGTCATGTACAATATCTTGGCTCTATCTTGAGCTCCAATTAAAAGAATCTAATGAAAGTCTTGCCTTTAATAATTGCAATAGAGTGAATTTAGCTACTCGAAAGTATTTAAAATAAACCAATTTGCTCATTAATCATCATTACAGTTACAAAGAGAATCAAGTAAATAACTTTTAAAAATGTTTCTCGGGTCGAACTTCAAATTACTCCTGCAATTTTCAAACACTGAATTACAAAGATGGTTAATAAATATATGCACATATGATAACCAGTTAATTAAAGCAGATCTTAATTATTCCACTATCAATTAATCATTTTTAAGTTGCAAAAGCAAATTGAACACCGATCTATCCCTTTACAGCTGGGAGGGCATCATTCTCAGAATGAACTTAGGGTCGTTTGTGTGCCTAAAGCTAGGAAAAGAACATACTCTGCAATCTTACCAAGAATTGCTGGAAACAAGAGGAAAATTAAAATCACCCTTTTACCCCAGTTAATATGCATGAATGAACACACTGCAACGCTACGTCAAGGGGCACATCAGAGTTCATCTTTATTCCAAAACTACATGACTAGTCCTGATATCAGGGATATAAACTGACCTACTTAGAACTGTACCTGTATTTTTAGATATACCCAGTGTTTCTCCTTATTGCTTTATACTCTACCCTGAAAGCAGTATGACTTCACAGTTTGTTGGACTTTTCCAATGCAATGACCAAGATGATCTTCATTACAGGCAACTCGGTGATGATCCTGACACCCCTTTCTCGAGATCATTCATGCCTGTCGGGTTCAGAACAAGATAAAATGTATATCTTTTCTTCCTTTGCTTGATGACTACTTGAGAAATTTGTTTGTTTTCTCTTCCTTATTTATCATAAAATTAATAAAACTCAAAAGAGTATGAATTATAATCTCACAAGAGCACTGACGACAAGGTTCCAGTGTCTCTCCTGTCAAGACCAGTTACAAAGCATGAATGTTCTCCCCCTTTTCACAGCACCTCTTTCTTAAAAATCTCTTCATTTTTATCGGTGTCTACTGCAGTCCTGACTTCCCTGATGATATATATATTTTTTGGCTATACCACACAGCATGCGGGATTTTAGTTCCCCGACCAGGGATCGAACCCACGTCCCCTGCATTGGAAGCGTGGAGCCCTAACCACTGGAACACCAGGGGAGTCCCAATTTCCTGATGATTTTAATAATGTCCCATCTCCCTCAGAATACGTATAGCAGGAAATGGAAATACGATCTGGGAATTTTAAATCTCAAACTGCAATTCAAAGATCTTTTTTTTTTTTTTTTCCTGTCTTGAGAACCTGACAAATGTAACAGATTGGGGAGGCCAGTCTCTTAGACTCTTTTCCAACTGCTAAAAAAGAAAGTTACATCAGAGCCAGAGCACCTTGAGTCTGAAACGCAGGTGCTTGCCAAGGTTTTCTCCCTTCTTGATCACTTCCTACTCCTTTGAGTGAGTCTGAACTCTATCTCAGCACTCAGAGAAATGACTCCATTAGAAGAACTGAGCAGAAAACATCTAGAAAAACTTCTTTGGGTATTTTGTTATAAGATGGAAGTATCATAAATCAGAAGTCACATAGACAATCCATATACCTTATACAATTTTGTTACTGCAAGTGCGATTATGTGAATAAATGCTTAAAATAGAAAAATATAATTTGGCATTCCTAATATGCAATGTATTCTTGATTCCAAGTTATCAACCAGTTACCCCTGAGCATAGTAAGGCTCAGTAAATGGGTTTTGAATGAATAAAGGTAAGATGGAAGTATGAGAATACAGAATACAAAACAGAAGTGTGTTAACTGGAAAACAATAAAAGAGAAAAACACTATCACGCTATTAGCCAAATGGTTCTTTTCTTTAAAAATTCGATTTTCTCCCAGTTCCTAAAACTATATGCAATACTACAGAAAAAAGAAAAATGTTTCCATCCTAGCAGAATAGGGTGGAAAAGGAGTATTATACACTAGTTAAGGCCCTCTTAGCATTTTTATTCAGGAAACAAAAACCCCAAAAAACCTCAAAGAATCACCTGACATGTTAAAAAATAAAAGAAGAAGAAGATAAAAAAAAAATTTACTGGTAAAAATGCCTACATGCAATTTATATCTTAACTAAAACATTTTAAATCTTCTTACTCAAGAGCATCTAAGGATGAGATTTCCAGGCCTAAATTAACAGAGCTACTTCTCCTTGATACAGAAATAGGTTCCTATTGATCAAATGCAGCAGAGGGCAAACTAAGCAATCTTGTCTGCCCATCTGTATGTGTTTCGCCAGCTCAGCCTATCCCTAAACAGAAGTGCTTGGAATCAATACTGTCCAATCCAATTTTTTTTCATGGCTATCAAAAAGAGTTCTGTAATTACGAAGCAATTCCATTAAAATGTCCAGCACCTATACTATAATCAACAGGGACTTAGATGATTCTCTGTTTCTGAAATACTGTTTATCTGTTCACTTTGTACATCACATTTATGGAATGTTGGCCGTATTGTCACCAAGCAAATAACTGTTTTCTGTTTCTACCACCTGAGCTGCCAGAAGTTGCAAGTTAAGGGAAATCATTTTCTATTGTTTGAGGTTTGAGAGTCTTTTAAAGAGGCCCACCCTGGGATTCTAACGCTTGTGATGTTAAGCATTTCTGCAACTTAAGCTAAGTGTTTCCACTACCTGTGTTAAAGATAAATCTCAATTGGGCCACCTTCAAATGACAAAAATTTCCCATTAAAAGAATAAATAAGTGTTTGACCCTTGAAATATAAGTCAGATCAAGGACAAAACAAGAGGAGAGATTCTAACCAGGGCCATTAATCTAATTGTATTCGGCCTCCATGAAATTGTTAGAATTTAAAGTTATACCCATCAACATTTTTTTGCCTATTATTTTGCTACTTTATTAAAATATTGCAATGATAAATGCTAAAGATTAAAAACTATTTGCATATACTAAGGACAGCTCTGGTAATAATTCAAAAAGATTAATTTATTTCATAAATATGCCGTCATTATAACTATATACATTGGCTGCAGTTTCCAAAGAAAAACTCTAGACAGCAACCAAATACTTAACCTGAGACTGAAAAAAAAAATTAAAAATCAGGACTGCACAGTCAAATCTATGATTTATGCCAAAAAAATGAGTTGCAAATATAAGTAAAGTTTTAGAATTTCATATGAACTAAGTTATAGGAAAAAGCAGATTAATCCAAGAAAACCTCAAATACCACCATCACTAGGGCAAAAAAAGCCTGCACAAGTCTCTAATTGTCACGTTCTCAGATGACTTTAAAATAAATGAGACAGAACTGAAACTGTCTTCTGGGAACTTAAAATCTAAGACCACCAAAGCTGACAAAATTAAGGACATGTATAACAGATATACATAATAAATGTATACAGAATATATACTGATAAATACGATTAAATATTGTATAACTCATCACTAAGAAAAATATACTTGCTTATCACTTACAAAAATATAATGTGTGTAATTGGAGTGGAGGGCTGCTGGACATTCAAATCTGGATATAGTGGGCCACTTTGCCTCATCTGTAAACTGATTACAAATGGATAATGCATGTTCTGATTAATCTACTCGTCTTTATTTTTACACAGCAGAAATGATTTATAACAAAGGGTCAAAACGCTGATTATATAGCTACATCAATCTAGTATCTTCGGTTTCACATAGCAGTAATCATAACAAAAGGATCAAAACACTGATTATACAATAACTATATACATGTTACCCTTACTGTATTCATCCCAAACATATCTAGATAATAAGAAAGAAAATGAATTTGTTCTTTCAAAAATTTACCTATATTTCAACCACTGTATACTTCAATAAAAAATAAACAAAAAATTTACCTATTGATAGAAAAGCCAAGGTTGTGTAATTACATTGAAGTCTCAGAATCTAACTGAACATACACATAATAAAAAGCGTTCAGAGAAGTTGACTCTTCCACAAAAGATAACACAGTCTCATTACTCTGCCAGGAATAACTCAGAGATTATACTTAACTCAAGAGGCCAAGGTTTAGCCATCAGCTTTAAAAAGATATTTTTCTACAGTAATTCCACTGGCCTGGTTACTTCTGTTTCACAGAAGTACAGGATTTCTGTTTCCACTATAACACCAGCATTAAAGAGCTTTAAATTGACCTAAAATCCAAGGGATAGCCTGATGGGTAAACAGTTCCCACTGGTTTATAATAAAGACAAAGTTCACAATGATCTAGCCACTAAAATTTTATTTCAAAACTATACTGAAAGTACTAAAAGGAGCCAGTTATTCGAGTTCAAACCCTACAAACACCCAATTTCTTTTAATCTTGTTTCATCTATCAAGTGCAGGGAACTCAAATGTGTCACCTGTACGTTCGACACTCAGTAAGTATTTAAGAGACTGGTGGTCAGTCATCCCGTTTCAGTGGTGAAGACATTATTCTTTGGAGCTAATACTTATTGGGGCTCCTCTTACCCTGTGAAGATGATTGCTTTGTTTTACTTCATTCTAACTCGATGCCACATTAATAAATTTTAAAGCAAAGTGGTCTTGGTTAATATACATTGGGAATATTAGTAGTCAGACTGACAAAAATGTAAAGAAGAATACTAAGTCCTGACTCAGAAAGCAGGAAAGGGGGAATTTATATCACTCATCCTCCCACACACAGTTAATTCCTTGAACTTCAATTTATTTCATCATATCAAGGATACTGTATACTTCTCTGCTTGGCCGGCATGAAGGTAGACATCATATTATTTAGGGTTCAATAACATCATTCCCCAGTAATAGCAGAAGTGGCAGAAATAAAACAAGAGGAGGACTAGATAATTAGCCACTAGACTGAAAGTCTTAAAACGCCAGCTCCCCTGCTATTCCTAACCTCTGTCCTCAAGTTATGAGGATTCTACTGTCCATAGTGACCCATAGTTAAACTGTCTACAGACATCTTTTCCAATGCAAATGAGTCTCTCCATCCATTAAAAGACCCCAAAGGGGACTTCCCTGGTGGCGCAGTGGTTGGGAGTCCACCTGCCAATGCAGGGGACATGGGTTCGAGCCCTGGTCTGGGAAGATCCCACATGCCGTGGAGCAGCTAGGCCCGTGCACCACAACTGTTGAGCCTGAGCTCTAGAGCCCGCGAGCCACAACTGCTGAGCCCACGTGCCACAACTACTGAGACCTGTGCTCCTGGAGTCCGTGCTCCGCAATGGGAGAGGCCGCCGCGATGAGAAGCCCGCGCACCGCAGTGAAGAGCGGCCCCTGCTCGCTTCAACTAGAGAAAGCCCACGCGCAGCAACGAAGACCCAGTGCAGCCAAAAATAAATAAATAAATTAAAAAGACCCCAAATGTTTTAGGTTGTAAGCAGAAAGCCCTGCTACTTACTTTAGTAGACGCCCATCCAAATGAAGATGGAGTATCATGCAGAGCAGATTTCAGTGTGATAATCAATGCAACTTAAAAACATTGATCTGACACATGTATAACATTATGAATAATCATTGTGCTGCCTGGTAATTAGGGACAAATGCTAAGTCAGTCACATAAATGACTAAAATTAATGTTAGGTTTGCACAGCAAAATCAAATGTTCATAGTACTACAATTTTCATTAAATTATCCCAAAAATCAACGTCTGCTATCACATACAGTAGCTCTCATACCCACATTGAAAGGGCAAGGGTCTCAAATCCTGGTTCCTCATCTACGGTGGACACCTCCACCCTGCATCACCACAGATCCCACTATGATTTCCTTAACGGCCCAGAGCTGAGGCACATTCATTCCCTAACACACGCCCTGACCTCCAGACCCTTGATCCACCTTGAAAGCACCTAGTGTAACACAGTCAACTCTTGACAGCACCTACTGACCAAAGATCTCAGCATAGTGGTGTCAATGGTGATGCAGGATGGAAATATCCACCAGCCACCAGGAACCACGGCAGAAAGCCTGAGCTCAGAAGGCCAAGAGTGAGCTGGCTGGGGGTCAGAGAGTAGGAGTGAGAGTAAAGAAGAGACTCCTCCCCTTTCCTATCACCATATTTTCAAAGATCTTATACAGTTCTTTCCAATAATACTCAACAGGGTAAGATAAAAAGAATAAAGTTAAGGGGAGGAGACCCAGAAAGGGAAGTGTAGTTATCCTTAAGATACTCACTTCTATATTAATGTTTCCTGTTGCTGATTTCCAGGTGTGTGATGACTTTTGAGGCCTTTCAAATGAGCAAAGTAACCAGTGGCCAATGAGATGACTTGTGACTGAAATAAAAATATTATACTAGAACCAGTTTTCTTCTATCTCCTTTTGCCACTAAAAGAACGCCACTGATACACTCTTTGTGGAGTGGATGCACGCAAGGCCCAGACATTTTCCCTTGGTAGTGTTGAGAGACAATTCTCCAAGGTGTTTCTGTATATGTTGTACCAGCTTTTGTCCAGCCTAACTTTTCAAGGGTGTTCGTATGGCAAATAGCCCTAGAAGATAAAAATAATGCTTCCCTCCAGGGCAAAGATTGGTGTGGTTTACACACTGTCCATCATAAAATATTGGATTCCCTATACTCAAGGGTCCTCAGCTGTGCCACAAATCCACTGTGTACACAGCACCTACCTGGTCAGCTCCCCATCACCCCCACGGGGAGACTTGGAGCTGAAGAGGTGGGTGGAGGAGGGGAACAGAAAGAGGGGAACCAGAGGAACCAGGAAGCTCATGCCGCTTGTTGTGCTGTAATCAAGTCCTGTGTCTCTGAGCCAAGGGTCTCACATCTTTGGCCAGCATCCATGAAATGGTGGCAGGCTCACTCGTTAGCATGCCAGTAAAGTAAAAATCTCATCCCTATAGGAGTAAAGTCTCACCCCTGGGAAGATGAGATTATCCTCCTAGGTATCACGGTAGGCAGGTAATTGCTATGGATTCTCAAAGGCCCCTGGGAAAAAAATATAGGAGTATGTCTTATCCCAGCATAGGTAGTTCTAGTGCTAAAGGGAGAATAAAGAGCCAGGTAAAAAAAGAACTTCTCCAAGACCTGAGAGACAGTCACATTGCTTGCCCCAAATAATCGAACAATTTCCTTTATTGTACATTAGAAAAATGGATATTATTTTAAGACACAGGACACCTGTTTTGATACCTGATAGAGTTAGAATAGTAGGTAATTCAAATAAAATTAAGACACATCCAGAAAACAAAGATAATCATCTTAAAACTCATTTTAAGGGCTTCCCTGGTGGCGCAGTGGTTGAGAGTCCGCCTGCCGATGCAGGGGACACGGGTTTGTGCCCCGGTCCGGGAAGATCCCACATGCCGCGGAGCGGCTGGGCCCGTGAGCCATGGCCGCTGAGCCTGCGCGTCCGCAGCCTGTGCTCCGCAACGGGAGAGGCCACAACAGTGAGAGGCCCGCGTACCGCAAACAAAACAAAACACAAAAACTCATTTTAAAAAGAAAACTACAATAGCACTAAAATCAGATATTTTATTGCCCTATATTATTTGCAGCCTTCCCACAAAATATTAACCTTAAGGTCAGTCATTTTTCTGTCTCTGTTTTTTGATAACCTTTTGATGTAGAAAAGGGGAACCTTTATAATTCCCTGGAATATGAAAAAATGTCTCCTTCAACACTTGAGTTTCTGCTGTTCAGCTGTGTCATTTGGTTGCAGCACAAACTCAATGATATTATTTCAAAACACAGGTACTTTACCCTCAAGTTCTGAGCCTCTATGATTTCACAGGTTTACTATATAGATTCTGCTGATGATTATAGTTCTCCTTGGTTAATTAACGCTCTGCAACATTTAATTTTGCATTACATAAATACCAGTAAAGAGACTGAAAAATAAAACTAGATGCAAATTTTATGCTCATTGCTATGCACAAATTAGGCCATAGAAAAATCCCTGGCTGGATTCAGAGTTTTCTTGTGCCAGCTAGCCGCCTCGAAAAATAATCTTAAATTATTTTTCGCCAATTCAACAGAGGTAAAAACGATCGAATAAAAATCAGACTAAACAAAAACAAGGCAATGAGGCTGCTACACATAGAGCTTTATACAAATGAAGTACTGTCAAACATTTCAAAATGTCAGACATTCATTTAGAAATTTGTCCTTTAAAAAAAAAACCCTCCTGGTATAAATTTGCTTTTCTGTAAATTTAGTCCCATCCTCTCATTAGCACAAAAATATCTGTCTTCTCAATTTCTAGAACCGCATCTATAATGTTAATTTGCAGAGTACAAGTGGTCTGCCAGTGTTATGTCCCAAAGGTGGCCTCCCTGATCAGAGTGTTTAAAGAAGATGGCCTAGAAGGACAAAACCATACACAAGAACAATCAACCCTGCACAAGATGGCTTTTCAGAATCGTTTTTAGACGTGCATAAATCAGAGATGCATTTGTGTCACCTAATCACGACTAATGAAGCTTGAACAGAGAATCCAAACTTCAATATTTAGCTAAAATTTCAAAGTGCGGCATCTGAATTAAACTAATACCATTGATTGGAAAGCTAAGATAAGGTATTCTTACATTTTCTAGACAAACACTCAGAGCTGGATAATGGGACCATGTGTGTTACCTTTTAGACTAGAACAAAACTAAAACACAAAGAACCAGCTTTGCTTAATTTGGAAATTCAAAATAAAAAGATATTTTGGCTTTTTAAAATTAAGGATAAAATTATGTTATCTACATCAACAGCATTGAGGGTTTTGTTTTTTAATTGTAGAAAAATGGGTAATGTGACTACCAACTATCCCCTTTCCCCTCCGCCACTAAAACATCAGGTGATTTTTGATATGTTGGAGACAATCATGTTCTATGAAACATGAAAAAGAGCCAGAAATAAAACTGCATAAGTATAGTTGCAGCCACAAGAGACTAAATCTGCTTTCATAATGCTGGTGGGTCTTTTGACGGGGCAAAAACTGGCTCTTGGTTCCACTTGGGTCCTTCACACGGGGTTTGAAGGGTCCCCATTATGACTTCACAAGCTACAACCGAGTGTTTGTCTAGTGCCAGCATACTTGATACCTGCCCAGACTGTTCTGCCAATAACATAATTTTACCTCTTTAGCAGAGATGCCAAATGCTCCATGACAGTCTACAACTGCACTTTTGGCCACATCTATTTCCTAATGTGCAAGAACCGTCACTGCCTTTCCCTCAGCAGAGAAAATATTGCTAGAGCATAATTTCTCATTAATCACAGGCACTGTTTCTA
Source organism: Pseudorca crassidens (assembly GCF_039906515.1). Classification (NCBI taxonomy): domain Eukaryota; kingdom Metazoa; phylum Chordata; class Mammalia; order Artiodactyla; family Delphinidae; genus Pseudorca; species Pseudorca crassidens. The sequence goes on from NC_090313.1 coordinate 14,387,046, forward strand.
AGGACAAGTTAGCCAGAAAGCTCTTGGGAAATTTGTATGCTCAAGACAATCATCTCAACTTCTTGTGGAATTGGTAAATATTTGTACTGAAGGATGAAAGATAGATGGCTAGCCTCCAGGGTATGGAAAAAAATACTCACTAGTCATTCCAATCCAGCTAGGAAAAAAAAAAAAAAACTTAGAGGTAGGCAGGCAGGGGTCTCTGTTCAACACAAAATGTTTAAAGACATCTTTATCTAAAACTAAGCAGATCTCACAATAATTCTATAAATAGGCAACTATGGTGAGATATTTCACAAACACCAATGTTGTATTGAGATGAACAGACAAGTGTTTAAATGCCTCAAAACAAATCATAAAAGTTCCTACGGCAAATACCAGTGGGAAAACAAGAAAGTAACAGTCTAGCAAAAAGCCTCATAAAACTGATAAAAAGTCAATCGTACACCCCCAAAAATATGCTTTTGCTATATGACAGATATAAACATTTTGTATGTACTATACACACACAGGAGTATGGTCTTCTGAAGATAAATCAATATATGCATGTGTGTATTTACATATTTCGGATTTAACATGGGCCCGTCCTATAAGGAGGTCTGTTTAGTGGTGGTATTTGGTAACAACAGAGCCTTGTCACGAAGTGGAGGTGAGTAAGGGAGCCAGAAGACTGAGTCACAAGAAGCATCCTCTCTCACAGAAACTCTACAAGAACAGGAATCATGCAGACTCATAGCAGAGGCATAACTTTTATTTCTCCTAGCTTCCATGGTAGATGCCATAAAGAGCATTAGCAGTGTCTTCCTGGGGTGAAAGGAGAAAGAGAATCTTTTTGTACAATAGTTCATACTCAGCATGACCTCTCTAAAGGCTTCCAGACTATACCCATTCATCCCAAAGTTGGGGAAAAAAGAAGTAAAACTATACATCATCCAAAAATTATGCTCATCCCCTACCTGCTAAATTGCTGGGCATGACATATCATATAAAGATGAACAAAACAAATATTCTCATAGTCTAAGAGAGACAGGCAATTAAACTGAATTGCAATACAACCTAAGTGCTACAGAAGAGCTGGAAATAACAAGGAAGCGCACTCTGTCGGGGAGGGCTTGGGTATTGGGTGGGAAGGTTCCCCAGGGGAGACCCCCTAGAGTTGAGTCTAGAAAGTCAAGAGGATGGGGAGGAAGAAAAGCTGCAGGAGCATTAGATGGAGGGAAAAAAGGCACAGGAGCGAAAAAGAACATGATTCATCAGAAGCACAAGTGATTTATTTAGGATGGATAAGAACACGTTTAGCATTTCTTAGGTACCATGCCTTGTAACAGACATGGAAATATCCAGAACAAAGCTGTGCTCAAGAGACCAATGTGAAATAAGGACTGAAAGTTAAGCCAGGGCTTCCCTGGTGGCGCAGTGGTTGAGAGTCCGCCTGCCGATGCAGGGGACGCGGGTTCGTGCCCCGGTCCGGGAAGATCCCACATGCCGCGGAGCGGCTGGGTCCGTGAGCCATGGCCGCTGAGCCTGCGCGTCCGTAGCCTGGGCCCCGCAACGGGAGAGGCCACAACAGTGAGAGGCCCGCGTGCCGCCAAAAAAAAAAAAAAAGTTAAGCCAGAGGTACAGTGGGATGAGCACTAGATGCCGTTCTAAGTATTTTGGTCTTTAGTGCAGGTGATTAAAAAACCATTGACAAATTTTAAGCAAGGGGGAAATATGATCATATTTGCATTGGAAAGAGACATTCTGGTGCCATATCTGGGGATGGTGACAATGGTTGATTATCTAATAAATACATACAAGTAAGTGGGTCTATCTAAGAAGCATAGGATTTAAGACTGTAAAATGCATGTTTAGTGAGCTGATTTGTAAAGGTAACCCAGAAGCTTTGTGCCAAGAGAGAAAACAAGTTCTATAATCCTCAAGTTTTTAGGCCAGAACTAAAGATAAGAGGATGTGGGAAGAGCAACAGCTCTGGTTCAACCAGCTGCATTTACTGTACCATGGACAGTTCCATAGTGGGAAACTGGATCTTCAGGAAGAAGAGCGCTCCCTCCTCATAGGATAATTAGATGGAAACGAAGATAACACTTTGGAGATAGGACTGCACAAGGGAAGGCCTTCTGAGCTGAGAATTGAGACACAAAAGGGAAAAATGGGGGAGAAAGAAGAGGTGGAAGGGCAGTCGGGGCGTTATAGGCAGTTATGAATGAGGAGAATGCGGGAAAGCTGATGACCCTGTCATGTCAGTGATACCTCCAGGTCTCCCTCAGCTGGTAAACTTGTTGAGTGGGAATAAAGTAGAAGTTGGGGTTTTCCTGAGCATCCTTATCTAGGGACCAGGGGAGGCCCATTATGGAGCACAGAGTATGGAGAATGGAAAGTATGATTATTGCAAGAAGACACGACGCGTGATTACTGCAATAGTCCAGATATTGAGGGCTGTAGTGAGGAAATGGACAAGTAGGAGATGAAAGAGGTAGAAGAAAAGAGGACTTGAGGAACACCTAGAAAAAGACGTGTGGAAATGACAAAGGACTTCTAGGTTTCTGGCTAAATATGAGGTCAATACTAGTCTCACTAACTGAACTAAGGAATGCAGAAGAAGTCCACATCTAGAGGGCAAACTGCTTGCCTTTCTGGACCTTGGTGTCCTTCCCACATGTGTAGAATAACAGCATGGTCCTAGTGGACCCTAATGTCCACACCAGCATTGGCTGTCTCTGCAAATAAGAATTCAACAAGAACATTCCACTTTCAAATAATAGATCTCACCCACACAACCTCTTATGGATCTATGAAAATGCTTACTCTTTTCCACTGCCAAAGCTGTGTATGACTTCAGTATCAAAGAAACCCCTGGAATAGAAATAATGAAGCCCAGTTCTAGGCAGTTGGGAGTGCAAAGTATTCATTTTTAAGAAGGAGGTCATACCACAGACCTTGTCAATCATGTTCCATTACCATTATGAAAGGAGAAAAATACTCACACTTGTAACCCTGCACCAGCCTTCTCCCACATAGAGAATTCTTTTATTATTAAATAGCAGCTATTATAGAAAAGCATACATATTTCAAGGTGTTACTATTGGATAGGTCAATATGCAAAGTAAGATGTTGCTGATTTAATTTAGCTTCAGTTCCCTGGTCTAAAAACAAATCCTAAACATAAAAAAAAAAACTTCCTCTGGAACTCATTTTTTATAAAAGGTATAGATATTAAGATTGATAGCCATTTTGCATGAATTCCACAAACAAAATATTTTTTAATTAAGAAAATCTAACACCATAATTTTTAAACTATTATTTCTACCAAAGTGATATGAAGGAAAACATAAAACAGAGTACTCTCACAGGGTTAATTTTCAGTCTTTAATAAGTAATGTTTTGGTAATAATGGATTTTAGTTGCCCATTAAAAAAGGCATTTTAGATTTAACAAAATATAATATACAAGATTTCAAGCTATTTTTTTAAAAATCATAAATGTTAAACATAAGCGAACAAAACTTACTTGGTTATCATAAACTCTGGTTACCAACACTGATGTCAAGCATCCCTCTAACATACTTTTTGCCCAACTGATTGTTTTATTTCATAAAAAACATAATTTTCTTCTTCAGTAAACACTGGGTGACAGTGGTTCAATGCTTTTCAGCACAAAATTACACCAAAGAAAGGCCAATGTAATAGGTTTGACCTATTATTTTTACCTATTTCTTTCCAGTTTCCACAACCTATTGCAGCAGTCAGCATCTCTAATGCAGGGTGATTCATTTCTCACTCCACAATTGATCCCTAACTGTGCTGAGGTCATTCACTACATTTGATACCCCATTCTTTTTACAATTTCTCCTTACATTTAGATTATGCTTCTATTTAGACAGAGTAGAGTATGCTCTAAATCTTCTGGTCTTCAAAGAACATGTTTACAAGCTTCAAGTGCAGTTTGAAACGAGGGAAAAAATCTTTAAAATGCTGTTTCAGCGGACACCATCCATTCGGTCTATTTTTAAGAAATTACCAGATGAAACCCTTGGTCTCACATCACTATTCTGAGAGACGTCACCTATATAAATAGCAGAGTAACAATATCTGTTTTATATACCATATAACTATATACTTGATCATGTTCAAATCCTTTTATTGCCCATAAAAAGGTGAAGTCTACTAAATATATTCCTACATAAGAAGCCGTATCATTCAGGTGTCATACTGAACCCAGAAAGTACAGTTTAAAATGTCACTTACATACAAACCTATGTATTCTATATGAAAATTAAAATTTCAAGATTTTAGCATTAAGAAATTAATACTGATTACTTAATCATTAGGGTGTTCTTGATACTTAAATTTTGTTCAGTTCACACACACAAGAGTGAGACCTCACTGTTGAAGTCAATTTTAATTAAACATGCAAATGTCCATTAGTGGGAAGGCCTCGTTACAATACAACTTCCTTTTAGGCCTATTCCCATCTCAGGGCCCATTCCAGAATAACTGGTTAGTGTTCTGAAATCTATGTGCCTTGCGATATAGGCTATCATTTTGGTGATTCCGAATCCATATGGTCTAACTGCATCAAACTCTTTAGCGCTTCCCCTCATACACCCCAACCCCATGTACCCACTGCATTAGGTAATTCACTTTTCAACTTTGGTCAAAGTGCACACGCCCACGTCTTAGAAAGCAAGCAGCTCAGAAGGATCTATAATATAAAGAAGAGACCCCTGCCCCCCACTCTATTCTTTTCTCCACCTCTCCTCATCTGTTTCTCCCAGCTGTTACGGAAATCTGTAACGTGGGAATAATTACAGTGCAACTAGTTCAGAGTGAGGGGTAAATGAGTTTATCTATGTAACTACCTAGAGCAGGGTCAGGATCATAGTACATACTGATTAAATATAATCTGTAATGATGATGACTTTTTTCAGTATCAGGACTGACAATGTCAAGATCTATGACAGTTATATTCTGTCCTATAACTAGAAATAAGTCTTTGGCTACAGGTCGACTCCAGAAGCTGAACGCTAGTAAAGAGCACTTACTTTATTATAACTGTGGGGAGATTGGTTTCTTTTCCATTCAAGCTGCACATATTTTCTGACTCCCTACTATGGGCCAGACATTCTTCTACCTACTGGTGAACTAGACCAGCACATGGTGCTTGCATTCTAGTTAGGAAGAACAATAAATAAGTAAAAAAATAAATAACACAATTTTAAACGGTTATTTATTTAAATAATGGTTCCGCATCATGCCTTGTGACTTTTGAAAGATGTTCAAAGAGTTTTTCTTTCTTTTTTTAACAGTCCATGATTGCTCAAAATTAGCCAACATTCTAGTTTGCTTCACATTTGCACATGCTTTCCTCAATATTTTTCCATTCTTTGTGGGTTTTCTTAACAACTGATTACCAATTTATTAAAAAGCTTGATTTAAGCATCTGCAATGGTGACTTCAACCCTGACTCCTGGCTCAGTACTGATGGAAGTGATCTGCTTCACAGTCTCAGAAGGACTGGGCAGTGAATCCTCAGTGAATCACTGAGGATCCTCATCTGAAAACCATTCCAAGTCTTAGAACCTTTGTCTCACCCCTTCCTCTTAAAGTCTCTAAGGCTACAGTCTTGCTGGGGCTCTTGAGGTCAAACCACTGTCACCTCTGCTGTTCTAGAGGCCACATATAATCATAATACTTTACATCAGGAAAGGCAGCAGAATTCTGAACCACTGGACCGACCATACAGATGATTTCTCAAGATTCTTGAGAAGTTTCATTAAATCACCTACAGGCATTACTGGTCTGGAACAATCACGAGGTCTTTGAATGGAGTCAATATATTTTTTATTGAAGTGGTGCTCATGGTAAGCCAACTCCTCCGATTAAGAAATGGGAATAACATTGGAATGGCCAAGGAGCTACTCTATGATGAGCTAAAGGGGGTCAAACAAGAACCGAATAAGAAAATGAGAGAGAGAGAAAGAAAAAAGGAATCACAAGACTAGAAGTTACGAGATCTGGATGTGGATTCTAGTTCCATCCCTACGAGATGAGACCTTAAATAGGTCACTTCACCTTTCCGGACCTTATCTGTAAAATAAGAACTTCACATGAGAAAAAGCAGTATGATGAAATACCAAGTCACGCTCCAAGATTTTTGTCAGAACATGGTTAAAACTCATGCGTATATTAACCCTTAAAATGTGCTTGTTCTATATACCTAAGGTGAAGGAGGAAGGGACTCAAATTATTATAGAATAAATAGAGTGTACTGATACCCAAGAACCAGCTTGAAGTGAAAACAGACACCAGTCCCTTGACACTATGGAGTATGTATTGAATGAATGAACAAGTGGCAAGAAACAGACTTTTAGGGCGGTGAAACTCTTAAAAGATGGATGTTGCTGACATTTGCAAAGAGTAAAAAGTCAGACATCATAACAGAGCGTCCCCCAGCGAGTTCACTGTTAAGTGTTACTCCTCCCTAAGATGGATTGGAGATTTCCAATGACATTTGTCCATGTCTCTGACTGTCAAAGGAATTTATTGTGTATTTACACAAGCAAGAAAGAAAAATTAGAAAAGAGACCAATTCTCATACTTTTTAACGTGAGAAGTATCCCCACTAGAGTTACTGGGAAAACAAAAGTTCCCCTTAAATAATGTAAGCACCTTTTCATCAGATGCACTGAAGCATCAGTAGCAGTTTTCTTTCCCCTAGCATATCATGAACTGACTACAGCAAGAAAGATCCTGGGCGAGAAAAGGCAAAGGTTCCGTCTAGCATAATAAATCTATCTTTGCATTCAAACATTCCATCATTTCTCAGATGTGGATAATTCCTACCAGCCTTGTTTCTGATCACTTGTTTCCACCCTAAGCAGTCATGAGGAATCAGGGTTGTCAAATCCTCTGAACTTAATTCAAGAATTTAAAATAGATAACCAACAAGGACCTACTGTATAACGCAGGGAACTCTGCTCAATATTCCGTAATAACCTAAATGGAAAAAGAATTTGAAAAAGAATAGATACACGTACATGTAAAAACTGAATCACTTTGCTGTACACCTGAAACTGACAGAACATTGTTAATCAACTATATTCCAATATAAAATAAAAATTTAAAAAAAGAATTAAGCATCTGCCCTGTGTTCAGTGGTCCACTAGCTCCTTTGGGATGCAGACATGGCAGAGATGGTGGGAAAGAGTAGAAATGAGAAAGAAACGATAGCACTTTCCTTGCCTCCAAAATATAAAAAATCTTCACAGCAAAGTAGATAAAACATTGAAGAGGTAGAGTAAGGAAATGAAACTGACAATGATTTCAGCCACTGATGAGCAACCTCCATGAATAACAGGAACAACAAGGAACAGAGGGCGAGAAGGAAGAGATCAGTGACTACTCAGACTGGGTAGTCAGGGCGATCTCCAGAAAAGAGGGTAAATTAACATTATGCAGGAGAACTCGCCTGGGTTTCATGTGTGTGAAGAAGCAGGGAGGCAACCTGAGTTGGTAAACTCGGCACTCAAAGAGCAGAACCTTAGATTAGTAAAGGGACACACAGGGAATGGACCACAGGGTGGGTTAAGTCGCTTGAGAAACACTCACGGCATATTTGGTAACTACGTTGGCCTTCTAGAACACTGCCCTGAGGACTGTTCCCACAGAGAATCTGAGGATAACAAGAAGAGCTAAAAGAGATATATATATATGGAACTGTCCATGGTACAGTAAATGCAGCTGGTTGAACCAGAGCTATTGCTCTTCCCTCTTTAGTATCCTCCAACTTTATCAATAAGTATATTTGAGTGTTTACTCTTGCTACTGGGTTATTAGTTTGCTAGGGCTGCCATAAAAAAATACAACAAACTGGGTGGATTAGGCAACAGAAACTTATTTTCTCACAGTTCTGGAGGCTGGACATCCAAGATCAAGGTGTCAGCAGGTTAGTTTCTCCTGAGGCCCTTTCTCCTTGGCTTGCAGACAGCCACCTTCTCACTGTGTTCTCACATGGCCTTTCCTCTCTGTGCCCCCATCCCTAGCAGCTCTTTGTGTGTCCAAATTTCCTCTTCTTATAAGGACCCCAGTCTGATTGAATTAGGGCCTTTCCCAAAGGACTCATTTTGACAACTAAGCTCTTTAAAGATCCTATCTCCCAATATAGTCACATTCTAAAATACTGGGGGTAGGGCTCCAACGTATGAATTTAGGGAAAAACAACTCAGCCAATAACATTTATAACTTACAAACATTTTTGTAAGATTTTTAATCCTAAGATAAATGACACTATAGCTATACACAGTACTATAAACACAGCATGATAAAATGGGCACAGTTATAAATGTGAAATGTAATTTAAAAATACAGATTTATATAAAAGTACAGATAAATACATTACAATTTAAACAATTAAACTCCAAAATCTTGCAAGATGTGGGAGTTACAAATTTAGACCAGGAAATGACAACGCTGACCTTTGATTCCCCTTCCTTCGGGCTGACAAAATATCTCAATAGATACATTTGGTAGTAAGGCTTTTTGATAAAACAAATGACTGTGTCCTAGAAAAATGTAGGGCAGGAGTAAGTAATGCAGTTGAAAGAGCCATAGATTAGGATTTGGGGCATTCTGGATTCCAGTTCAAGAAAGAAAAGGCATCCAAAGAGAATGATAAAGAGAAAAAAGAGGAATTAGGAAAGAGCTACATTTTAGAAGCAAAGAAAATATAAATTGTAAGAAGTCAGCAAGAATCTGCTGCTGTGAACAGATCAGACAAATAAGGCCCAAGAAGACTCTAGTGACATTGCACTTTGGAGTTCACTCATGACCCTCAGAAGAGCAGTGCCAGTAAAGTTGAGACAGTCAAAGGCAGATTTCATGGATTGAGAAGTGAATGGGAAATAAGGTATAGAAAATTCGTGATTTCTCTTTTTATACCCGGCTGTTTTTGAAGCCTGAACACTGGAGAAATATGGTGGTGGTTCAGGGGAAAAACAGACAAAAGGAGTGTTTCCTTTTTTTCTTCCTTTTTTCTTTTTCTGCTTTTTTATTCTTTCTTTCTTTTTTTGGTTTTAAAGATGAAACTGGGTTTGTTTACAAGTTTAAGGAGAGGGCTCTGCTTAGAAGTATGGTTTAGGGGATCAAAGGAGAGAGGAATCCTCCATGTATTCCTTTAACCCACGTGTGAGAAATCCTAGTACTGTGTTTATCATTCTCTGCCTTCAGAAGCTTTTGGATTAGCTGGGATACAGATAATTACCCTGAGTTGTGTGTTTTAATGGCCATATGTCCAACTTTGAAGAGGACACAGAAAAAGGAGCATCTAAGTGTCAGCCAGGAGTCTGGGAAGAGTTCTCAAACAAGGAAAATTAGAGCTGACGTTTACCAGGTGGTCAGCGTGTCAGGTTATCACAAGAGAGGGAGCATTTCACACAAAAGTGTCTGTGCGAAATCAGAGTCATGGAAAACTCAAACAGACTCCAAGGACGGGTTCACCTTGAAAAGGAATGGAGACACTTCTCTCACAGAGGAAGGAAAAAAGGGAACATGGAAATCCATATGGTCAAGTTTTGCGAATGAGTGGAGGGAAAATGAGGGCCGCCATTTTCTCAGTTGTCTTCTCAAACAACATTAGCTGTTGGTCAAATTTAACCACCACATTTTGAACTTTCACTTTTAAAACTACCAAAGTGCTTCAAGGCATTGTTTAGCATCGAATATTGACACCCCCAGAAACAGAGAAAATAAGATGGATTGGGGTTGAGGGTAGGTTTGAGAATTTACCTAGAAAGAAAGGCAAAAAACTCAAGGCAGGCAGACAAAATGGTTCTGTCCATCAAGACAAACAGCTCAGTTACAGGTATAAAAAGGCATTATTTGATCACGAAGGGAGGCTTCAAGTCTAGAATTCTTTCAATTAACCTTTTTTATAATTCATAAAGAGAATTAGTTAAGGGACTAATAATCTTACAGGGGAGATAAAACATAAGCAAAAAATGTTGGTGTAGAAATTGGAATATGATAAGTACATAAAAGATAAGGAATGTTCAGTCTTCATAAAAGCAATCAAAGTAAAGTTAATTCTATTTAGAGGCAAGGTCACCCACAAAAGCTCAAGAGGAAGTGTGGAAAGCTTGGGGAAAAAAAATCATAGATCTTGGTAGAGCTGGTGAGGTCAAGATCTGGCAATGTTAGAGGCAGGGCCACCAGCAACAGGGAGAACCGTGATATGGAGCCATCTGGAACACCTCCAGGCACCCTTCAGGACTAGTCTTCAAGTCTGGTGTTGGAAGGGGTTTCTTCTGAGACATCTCTTCATGGACTATAGATGGCCATCTACTCCCTGTACTTTCACATCATCTTCCCTCTGTGTATGTCTATGTGTTCAAATTTTCTCTTCTTGTAAGGATACCAGTCATATTGGATTAAGACCCACCCTAATGACCTTATTTTAATTTAATTACCTCTTTATAGACTATGTTCAGTCACATTCTGAGGTACTTGGGATTAGGACTTCAACAAATGAATATGGAAGAGGGACAACTCAGCCCACAACGGGTGTTAATTATAAAGTTCTTTTAAAAATGCACCTGGTTAGGGCTTCCCTGGTGGCGCAGTGGTTGGGAGTCCGCCTGCCGATGCAGGGGACGCGGGTTCGTGCCCCGGTCCACGAAGATCCCACATGCCGCGGAGCGGCTGGGCCCGTGAGCCATGGCCGCTGAGCCTGCGCGTCCGGAGCCTGTGCTCCTCAACGGGAGAGGCCACGACAGTGAGAGGCCCGCATACCGGAAAAAAAAAATGCACCTGGTTATCAGTCTCCTGGGCAAAATTTAGTCATAGGTATACTTGCCTAGCTTTGGAAAACACAGCAATATTTGGATGACATTCTCGACTATATAGAGATGTCTACCTTGCTTGGTTGAGGTACTAGAACACTAAGTACAACACTGTTAAAGTCTTTTTCTTATCAGAACTGAAAATTTTATTACCATCAAATTATTTTACCTCAAATCAAAACAGAATTAGTGGAAAACGCTTTTAAAAAATTTGAATAGTCTGTGGCTTTGGCTACTTCCCAAATTCATTTTTCTTATCATTTATTAGCCAAATAAGACTACTTAGGATTTAAAGTCAAAAAATGGAAGGGAAATTGCCATGCACTCTTCACTTATGATTTTCAATGTTTTAAAAAGAGCTTAAAGACCTTTTATTTTATACAATTGCCAGTAATTGTCTTTATAGTTTTATTGGTATTAATTTCATACAGCTCATTTAGAATGTCAAGCCACATATGCAACATAGTAATAAAGTTATTATTACTGCATAGAGATATAATTATAAGTAATTTTGATTCTCTCACTTTTGTCCTCTCACATTCTTCTCATTCCTGCCCGTGTTTTATAAGAATGAAGATGAGTTTGCTGACCTTTTGCTAAAGAACATTTAGTATGAAGAAACTGATGATTTCATCCTGACTAAGGAGGTCAAAACTTTTATTTTCTAGCTCCATTAGCTTTTTCAGAGTAAGTCTGATTATAATATTGCTGCATTACAAATAAACTTCTAAATTCGGAGGAGAATGCAAATGCTACAAAACAGTGAATAATTCAAATAATATGGAGTCTTTTAGCCAATGAACCATAATTCAATACAATGGTTTTCTCCCTTATTAACAAGATACTAGAGAAGATATTATTTAAAAGAAAAGAACAAAGGGGTAAGAGGAAAAATAAAATTTCTCATTATTTGTTAAAGATGCGATAACATACATCATGAAATATAATAAAGTCACTCAGTATCTGGTAAGTAATTTAAAATATGTAGTAAATGTAATCTACGCCCACTGAGGCAATTTGCATATTTCTACAGGCTTCATTAGCCATAAGTTTGAAGGACTTTGTGGATCTATTAATTCTTACATAAAAGAGCACACTAGCTGGCCAAAGGTAGGGATAAGGTATCATTTGGGCAAATACTTTAGTCCCAAATGTAAAGGGAAAAAGGCAAAAAGAAATGGAAAGTCCTATTTCCAGGCCATGTGCAGGGGAGGGGGCAGAGTAATGCTCCCTTCTGGGTAACCTGGAATCTTAAGAGGGGAAAAAACCCCGCTAATTTCAAAGCTTGTACCAAGGGGGAATGAAATGGGATGAGTAGAATGTACTTTAGTGCTGACCATGCCTTTGTTCTGAGAAAGACACAGGTGTAGACCATTAAGTTATGCAAATGTAAAACAAAGGACGTTGCACAGTGGAAAGTTTGAGAAGCTGGGGCTATGAGAAACAAAGTCAGCCAGCAAGAGATAGTTCTGTAATAGGCAAGAGTTGAATCTCTACACACAGTCTTCTAATTGGAGAAATAGTGCTTGCCAAACATTGTTTGTTCTTGTGGGCAAGTATATGTTTTATTCAAACTGTTTGCTCCCAAGTTAGTAGAGCCCGAGAACATTCAGATGCTGGAAGATCTTTGAAAAGGAGCTGAACTAGGCTTGACAAAACTCAGCCTAGAAGTCCAACACATGGCGTATGTAAAAATGAAATCCACAGACACTGAGACATTTCTAAATTAAAGGACCTGTCTTGGGCTTCCCTTCCCTTCGCAATGGTTGAGAGTCCGCCTGCCGATGCAGGGGACACGGGTTCGTGCCCCGGTCCGGGAAGATCCCACATGCCGCAGAGCGGCTGGGCCCGTGAGCCATGGCCGTAGAGCCTGCGCGTCCAGAGCCTGTGCTCCGCAACGGGAGAGGCCACGACAGTGAGAGGCCCGCGTACCGCAAAAAAAAAAAAAAAAAAAAAAGGACCTGTCTTTGTGCTTGTAATTTAGAAGGAGAAGGTATAAGGAAGAAGTTTAGTATTACAGGATTATAGCCTTCTGGCGTGTTACTGTCTTTGGGGAGGGAAAGGTTAAAGCCATACCCCTGTGAATAGAAGGTGGGATGGGAAGGGATTGGGCACTTCTGCTGTCAATCACCCTGGAGAGACAGACAGTGAGACCTGGAGGGTGGGACCAAGCTGGTAAGAGGGGAATTCCATCCTCTCTCTTGGTATGATTTTCTTAGGCCTGGACCCCAAGTAAGATTCCTCAAGGGTAGACATAAATAATGGAGGAACTATGCCTTTGAAAGATGGAGAAAGGCGGGGTGGGGGGGTTTGGGGGAGTGGGGTTTGGCAAAAGAGCACCCTGTGATCAAGCAGGGCAGTATTATGTGGCTGAGCAGGGAAGAAGCATCAGATAGAATGGTTGGATAGACCTGTAAGCTATGAGAGAAGCCATAGCGAGTGGCCAATGAGAAGTCTGTCTGGGTGGTATACTTCCCCCGGGCCATCTCTGAGCTGCTGCTGTGGGGAATGTCTGGACGTCCAAGGTGGTAAAGAGAAGAGAAGGGCCCTCTGAGACCACCATAGAGGGCAGCAGGAGCCCAGGTGCCAACACAAGCAGATATTTGGGATGGAGGCTCTAATCATGGCAATGGTGAAGACAAGGGCCGTAGCCCCAGGAGAGCCTGAAGTCATCTCTCTGCAGTGGAGCAAAGGGCCAGACAGTGCCCAGTGTGGCATCACAGGCTTACAGAGGCACTGTCAGGGAAAAATACTAGACAAAGGAGGTAATCCTGAAGAATCCAGAAGGAAGAGGTTTCGCCTACTGCAATTTCCTAGGCAAAGGGAGCAGTGTGCATTTAACTTAGATGTGACATCAGCTGTATTCCTCAAGCTGGTGAGACCCTGGAGACATCTGAATACACTTAAAATCAATAACTCCTATGAAGCCAGAAATTAGGGCTATTCTAAATTCATACATGGGAAATGGAAAGACTGAGATTTTCTCAAACTCAAAAGTGTAACACCCCAAATTAGAGCCCAAAGCTAAGCTGAGACCCTAGCTGCGATGTTGTCTTGGAGAGTGGATACACGGCCGGCAAACTACAGCAAATTGTGAAGGCCCAGTGATCAACATCAATTTGGATTCTATGAATGAGTGCCTAGAGTTTACCATGCCTTTCTGTCAGGGTTTATTATCTGTTAAAGGGTTTAAATCTACAATAGAAAAATATTTCTGTGAAATCCAGTAATACACAGTGGTTAACCATAACTGAATTTTGTAAACTATGATTTGTCAAATGATTCATGCTTTTTCCCAAACAAGCCCCGCATGATTCCAACAGCAAACCTAGTCCCTATAATTTTGCATTGAACTGACGGCCTGTCTGCTTTACCTGGATTCTGAGAGGGTTAGGCATTTAAGCCCCAAAATCACTTTGTGATAGAAAATGTAAAGTCTTAGAACTAAAAGCACTGGAAATATCATTTCCTTGGACTTCAGATAATATCATACATGCCAGTTTAGGCTGAGCAGAGAACACTGGCTGCACTCTTCAGACATGTCTAAGAAATGAAATTATACATGGGAGTAACAATCAATCAAACTAACAATGACTGAGTGGCAAGCTCTCTTCTCCATCTGCTAAATTTACATTAAATCTGCTAAAATTATTTATAGTAGCTCATTTCATCCTTAAAAATAAGGAGTCTGATAGTGTTATCATAGGGGTTAAGTTCTTCGTCCAAGATCATAAAGCTGAATGGGGGAGCTTGTAGTTAAAACAGAGGTGTCGGGCTTCCCTGGTGGCACAGTGGTTGGGAGTCCGCCTGCTGATGCAGGGGACACGGGTTCGTGCCCCGGTCTGGGAGGATCCCACGTGCCGCGGAGCGGCTGGGCCCGTGGGCCGTGGCCGCTGGGCCTGCGCGTCCGGAGCCTGTGCTCCACAGCGGGAGAGGCCACAGCAGTGAGAGGCCCGCGTACCGCAAACAAAACAAACAAACAAACAAAAAAAAAAAACAAAAACAGAGGTATCTAACTCCAAATCAATGTTCTTTTTATAATATCATACTTCTTCCATCTGTAAACTTTCTGGTATTTAACCATTGTTTCCTCATGAAAAATTTTATTCTATTCTAATCTCTCATTCATTGCCACTCAAGCCTGTTTACTTGAAATCTGTTCTTGTAAAGTTTTGAAACAGCTGGTCACTGTCCTTGGTTTAAGAACTCCCTCACACACAGTACTCGGAGATAATTAAATCCCCTATCAGCAATTTCTTCTTCTGGCTGAATAAGCCCTTTTCAATGTTTCCTTAAAAGGATTTCTGTCCCTTTAAATATCTTGCAGCATCCCCATATCATGTTGATTTTTACAGCTGGAATACTGGCACATGGGTTTTTTTTAGACTCATTTATAACTCCAAGGACCAACTCTTCCTCCCATCCCCATAATGTTCTTTAACCAACTGTCTTCTATTTAATGCTTAAGCAGCTTGGTTCTCCCATTGAGCATTTTGTCCTCATTGAGTTTCATTATGTTTGCTGTGAGTTTCCTCCAATTTGCCAAGAAGCTGCTTCTATTTCGAAGGAGGACTGCAGATCATTTACCATTCTGGTGAAATCCTTCGCCTCTGCTATTTCAGTGTATGTCCCTGCTTGAGAGGTGCCTGTTATGGGCTAAAATGTGTCATTCCCCCCATCTCGGAAAATCCATATGTTGAAGTCCTAACCCCCAGTCCCTCAGAATATGACTGTGTTTGGAATTAGAGCATTTAAAGTTAATTAAGGTTAAATGAAGTCATTGGGATGGGCTCTAATCCAATATGACTGGTGTCCTTATAGGAAGAGATTAGGACACAGACATGCATAGAGTTAAGACCATGTGAAGACAATAAAAAAAGCCACCTAAAAGTCAAGCAGAAAGGCCTCAAAAGAACCCAACCCTGCCAACACCTCAATCTCAGACTTCTAGCATCCAGAATTGTGACACAAATTTTTGTTGTTTAAACCACCCGGTCTGTGGTAGTTACTATGACAGCCCTAGGAAACGAATACAGCTCCCTATAATGTCTCATTTCACTAACTGTATTATTAATTATGTAAAGAGCCCTATATATACCAATATCATGTACCCCTAATACTGATAGGGGCCTATCACTTTGGCGGTATTCATGCCAAAAATGCATCAACTCTACCCATAAGTAGGCATAAGACAATCTTAAATTGTGAGGCATTCTCCAAAATAACTGACCAGTGCTCTTCAAAATGTCAAAGCCATGAAAGTAAGGAAAAATCAAGAACTGCCACAGAATGTCCCAGAATGGGAAAAACTAAGGAAACAGGACAATTAAATGCAACGTGGGATCCTGGATTGGATCCTGGCAGAGAAAAAGGATGTTAGTGGAAAACTGGTGAAATTGCAATAAAGCCTATTCTTTAGTTGATAGCATTTTACCTATGTTGATTTCTTACTTTTGATAAAAGTATTATTGTTGTGCAAATGTTTACATTAGGAAAAGCTGAGCAAAGCGTATATGAAAATGCTCAGTTCTATCTTTGTACTATTTTGGTAATCCTAAAATTGTTTCCAAATGTTTTAAAGTAAAATATAAATTCATAATAATGAATAATATATAATATAAATAATGCAAATCATAAATAATGTTTCATAATATTTTATAAAATTACATATTATAAATATATTATAAAATGAGACCTAGTACAAATAATAATATAAATAAATAAAATATATGAAGCACTAAATAACCACCAGGAAAGAAAAAACACATTTAATCATTGAAGTATCCTCTGAAATAAACTCTGTATTAAAGAAGGGAGGAGAGAAAGAAGCAGCTAATATTCATTGAGATCTGTTGGATGACAGGCCCAAGCACTTAATCCTCACAACAACACTGTCACCTGTGAAATGTGACAACTGATGAAACAGAAGCTCAGAAGTATTTGAATAACTCATCCAAGGTCACATACCAAGTGAGAGACCTGGATTTCAGACCCAAGACCATTTAAATCCAACATACCATGCTTGTTCTTACGGGTTGGGTAATAATTTATGTCCTCACCCACTAAACATTTATCTAGTTATCTGTTCTAACTCCGTGGTTCCCATTCTTGGCCGCACATTAGGAATCACCGGGGGAGTTTTTAAAACTCTTGAGGTCCAGATCCCACCCCAGGAGATTCTGATGTAATTGTTTTGGGGTTCAACCTGATCTCAGGATCTTAAAAATCTCCCTAGATGATTCAACAAGTAGAGAATAGTAACTCTACTAGTTTTTCAATGTTACGGTCATACAGAACAGAACTGAAATCTTCCCAAAGATAGGGCTGTCATATCTATCATTTGTCTAGGAGTAAGCACGTAACATCAAACTCAATTAAATTCGACTTGTGCAACATATTCCTTATGGTAACAAGAGAAGAAGAAATTCTTTAAAAAACACATGGAGAACAGGGACCAGCTGTAGAAGTGCTATCATCAGCAAACTCACATAGTGCCAAGAATTTAGAGGCAGCTGACTTAAGAGAGAAATCTCAAAACCCTTACAAATACAGAGAAGAAAGTAGCAATCTTTCGACTAGAAGTCAAATGACTTATGTCCCTGATTTTAATTTCCTCGGGTCCCTTTAAAATGGCAGAGGGGAAGTATCAAGCTACGTAAGACTCTAATTGAAAATAAACATTTTCCTACTTTTGAGCGGAATTAAAGCTGGAAAAAACTGAATAGCTTCAAGGTGAGGAATGAAATGGGAACGCACCGTCAAGAAGGCTGCAATGAAGGTATTTGGAAACCATTCCATTTGCTGAATTGTCAGCCATGCAAGCACTTATAGACAATTACAACCTTAGAAAACAAATAAAAAGTGTGTAAGTAGGCACTCTGATACTTCTTCCTAACTATAGGGTTTAGGAGATTCTAAAAATACAAATAGAGGCAAGGCGAACGACAGTAACCCTGAAATGAGGTCATAAAGCTTATTAGCTGTACATAATTACACAGCTGTGACAGGTTGAAGAGACCCCAGCCTGAAGCACAGTTCCTTTCCTCTTCACTATGGGGTCTTAGAGCAAGGGTGCCACCTTTTCATTTTAGCAGAATTTTTGTACTTAAAAAAAATACAGTTTAGGTTCAATCATATGGGACTGCCGATATCTGACCTGCGAAAATGGCAATTCATTATTCTGAGTGCCAGTATGAAGCTCTCCTTCATCTCCCCTGGTTTTCTCGGGGGCACAGACTTATTTTTCTAGAGCCTTCGAAACATCCACAGCACCAACCAACCACAGAGCTGTGAATCCTAGAGCGCGCTCACTTAGGAAAGGCATATGCGGTAAATGAAAGGAACTCAACTACCTGTAGAGAAAAGCTGCATTTTCTAAAATCTAACCGATTGAAAAGCCCTGGAAACCATTATTTGTGCTATTTAGGCCAAATAAAGTTTCATTCTGGTAACTGGCCTGGATACCAAATTGCACGGGCAAATCAGCCGACTGTCTGGGGTTGAGAGAGAATGGTTATTTCCTGTCTCTCCTGATTTTTTTGTACAAAGCTTTGGAAAGTCGTTGGGTTAGAGTTCTCTCCCTCTCTCTTCCCCCTGCTTCAATCTCTGTCACACACATGCACACACAAAAGAAGGCTTGTAATTAACAATTTTACATACCATGACTTACAAAGGCTAATGATTGACTTCTCCTTTTTTTTTTAGATACAAGAAAAAGGAACCTCAGAAAAAAAAAAGAGCAATCCACAAGAAAGGCACAAACTAATTCTGAGTTGTCCATTTTTTTGTTCTTTAGTAATGAAAACCTGTGTATGAACTCTTATGTCACACAAACATTTTATCTCTGAAAAGTCAAATATGGGCTTGGCAGATTTTTCTCATATATGCCAAAGAGAGATTTACCTCGGAGGTTTCATTCGAAAGAAGAACTGCGAAGTTCTTCAAGACTTCGGGCAGCAAACTGCAGGACAGAATAATAGAAGCTCACATTTGTTTCGTGCTTGCCACGTTTGCTGTTCTAGTGCTTTAAACATATTACCTATTTCATCCTCACTACGACCATGTTTATTCCATTTAGTGGAGACATGAGAGGCGTCAATAGGTTACTTGCCCAAAACTACATGCTTCTTAAAAAAACACAGCCTGGGCTCTGTCCCGGGTGGCCTCTCCCCAGGACAAGTGTTCAGACTCATGACTCTCCTGCCTCACTTGGGTAGATTATGGCAGCCAACCTGCTGCCATACATCCACAACAATATGCCAGTATCACATAACCCAGTTGTGTACTATTTTGATGCCTATAGCAGGTTATTAGCATCTCTCTTAAGTATTGTTCAATGAAAAAAAAAAAGTGAGAGGCATTAATCTTCCAAAGAGGCACACATTAGAAGTTTCTTTTATTATGTTTATTGCAAGTTCATTGTGTAAAACACGAGGATGTGCCCAATGCATTTGTGTTTCTAAATGAAATGCTAGCAAACAACTTTAGACTTCATAATTATTGTAATTTATTAAACAATGTTATTGTTTTGTGTTTGAAAACCAATTAGTTGAGATCACTTATAAGTATAATCATTAAATAAGAATTGGTTGGACTCATGTTTTGTCAAAATAAGAGTGAATATAAAGTGAGACGCCTTCATTTTAACTGGAAATATTCCATCGTTCTGGAATTCATTTGTTGGGTAATGTCAACAATGGGAAAAAAACTTATCTGTAATAAATGTGGTCAGTGTAATTGGATTTCATGATACTGACCTAGCCGGAGAATGATGATGCTTTATGGGCAACATACCCTTGTAATATGAACATGGGTAGTCCCCGTGGTAGCTTTGAATCTAGTCTTCACGAAGTGCAAAATTGGGATAACAGGCTTAGAGTATTTAATGCAAGTGAATAATCTGGATTATTGCAGCCAAGATACAACTGCACGTTTGGGAATGAAGTAAGTTTGGAAGCCCACAGGTTCTGTTGCCATGCAGTCACCTGGAGGGCTGCAGCAGCCTTCTAATTAGTTTCCCTAATTCCATGTTGTTCGCCCTCTGTAGTCGACTCTCAACACAACAGCCAGCAAAATGCAAGTTACTCCCTTGAAGTGTACCATCACAGGAAGAACACGATATAAAATCCTGACCATGGCCAGCGAGGTCCAGCCTCCTTTCTGCTCCACCCACACTGGCCGCTTGGGCATTGGTCCTCACACTCGCCTCGTGGGCTCCCACGAGGAACAGCAGCCTTTGCACCTGCTGTTCCTTCTGCCTGGCATGCTTTTTCAGAAGAATTTCAAATGGCTGGACTCTCACTTCATCCGGGTGCTCAAATGTCACCTCCTCAGAGGCCCTGCCATTCACCCCATCTCAGAGTTTGCGTCACTCACCCTAGCATACTCTCCAGGAAGTTAACTCATTTTATTTCTCATTTACTTTTCACCACCCGAGGGCATGTACCATTTGTTTGTTTGTTTGTTTCCTATCTTTCCCCCTAGGAAGTGAATTCACTGAGAGCAAGGGCTTTTTTCTGGACCCAGGACCCTGCTAGGTATGTAACAGGCACTCTCTAAAAATTTTTGAATAAACACATGAATCTAAAAAATTGAGTGAAAGCCTATGAATGAACAGCCCATTTTGATTCAAAGTGAAATATGAGAATTCGAATAAAGATGGGGGCCTCATCCCTAAAAGAAAGCAGAGTTTGCAAATTCATCGATTCTATATGGATGTCCACTTTCCAAAAAGCTATAAAACCTTGGAAAAATATATGTGTTCCTAAAACATAAGCAAGGGAGATTTTTTGTATTTTCTCTATCAATCATTGATGATTTTTGTTTCAATTATACATTTATTTCATTTTAGTGCTACTACTTACTGTTAAGTATGTATGCTTCTCTCAATGTCCACATTAGCCATGTATTACCTATAACGTTATGACAGTACTGTATAAGCTAGGTGGTAGGACCAGATGCTTAAGAAAGCAAGTAGGAAAAAACATGCTTTAAAAATAAAAGATAAATGGGAGCGTTACCTTCTATTATTACCTCTTGCTCGTTTGTTATTTTGGGTCCCTCCTATCATACACTTGACTAGCTTGCACTTGATTCCAAGAGTATACACTCACCTCATTTGGAGGATATAAGTGGGGGGATGGTGTGTGCATTCCTAGATAGGGCTCAAAGAGAATCAGCAGTAATGCAAGTCACATGACAGGAAGTCCCCATGGAGATGCCTCACACAGTGGCAGTTGCTCCTTCACCCTCCTCCAAACTCTCCTGGAACCATGAAACACTTTCCTCTATAGATTCCTCCAGATGACATTCTCAACTGTTGAACATCCTGCCTAGTCTGCAGTGACGCACATGGACCCTTTCTAATGTCCAAGGACTTCTACCAATCCCTAACTTACTGACAAATATTATCTTTTTATTTTCTAGAACAACACTTGGAGGCCTCTCATGCCACTTTTATAAAACCCACATTTCCACGTCCAAAAGAAGCTCCTGTTTTGCAGAAAAGTTCGCCAAAGTACAAAACATGTGACAAAGAGGGAGAACACTGCAGACCGAAGTTCATGCGTTGCAGAACCCACAACTCAGAACAGCACGGGGGGCTCACTGGCTGGGAGCGTCTGTAGTATGATGTGCTAATGCCGCCTGGCCGGGAGCGTACGGTACAGTCTGCCGTAGCTCTCAGAGTACATGGCAAAGAGCACATATTAAGAGTGTGCTGTAATTTTGTTTTAATTACAAAAATACTTCTAAGATAAATAGTGCTAAAAGAAATCAGTGTTAGGCAGGGAAGCATGAAACGTGCAATATATTTAGATGAAGGTGATAATTATTTCACAAATGATGAAACAAATTATGTAAAGATATGAAAAACTGAATTGTGGAGAAAGTGAGCCAACGCACAAAAACATGCATTCATTCAATAAACATTTACTTATCTTTGTGCCAGCGGGGGGCACTCAGCCAATACCTGAATTTATAAACAAGACATATAAAAACATCTGTAAAACCTTGGGGAAAATATATGTGTTCCTGAAATATAAGTAAGGGAGATTTTTTGTCTTGTTTTCTGTTACTCATTGATTATTTTTGTTCTTGACCTTGAAGAGCCTGCAATCTAGCCTGTTAAGACGGATATGCAAACAAACAATGTGTTGATTGTTTTACTAGAGCTGTTTGCAAAATATTATGGGAACATGGAGGTGGAAGACATCAAATTCCCTTTGGTGAGTCAAGGACACCTTTACTAAAGATTACTAAGCCAGAACCTAAGGAGATGAGTGCCAGCAATTGGGCAAATCAGGCACAGAACGCTTTCCAGGTAGGAGAAGCAGCACGTACAAAGGTGAGAAAGAAAATGGCGCATACGTGTGACTGCGTGCCATTGAATGTAGCGGAGGTCGGTCATAAAAGGCCTTATGTACCATGCTAAGGAGGACCTTGGTCTTTATCTTGAGTAAAATGGAGAGGCATTGAAAAATTTTAAATAATGGAGTATTATGATCAGATTTTCAATCCAGCTGTAACAGACTATAAAGCAGTATGGTCCTTTTCCTTTCACTGAGAATTTGGGACGTTGACAATACCCTGAAGTTCTCCACCAAGGAGAGAGGAAGTCATGAATGAATGGATGACTTAGTATTTTACAAACCTCTGCTCTCTTCTGTGGTAACAAAGCAATCCTAATTTTATAGCTAACCTATACAAGGGTGTTTTGTGCAATAATTCAAAAAACTGAGGTTTTAATAATTCAGTGGTAATTAATATTAACATTTGTTATTAGCTTTCTGATGTAACTCTAATTTCCACCCATAAATAACCTCCAGGGCAGTTGACATAACAGAGTCTAGCATCTGTCAGGAACTCTCAGTAAAGCATCACAAAGAGTAAATTATATGTGGCTAAATTTCCTCAAAAGTGGCAGAAAAACAAGGGTTAAATTGCGTGAAAGGTGTTAGTTTCTACTGTACAGCAAAGTGAATCAGCTATACGTATACATATATCCCCTCTTTTTTGGATTTCCTTCCCGTTTAGCTCACCACAGAGCACTGAGTAGAGTTCCCTGAGCTATACAGCAGGTTCTCATTAGTTATCTGTTTTATACGTAGTATTGTAAAGCAACTACACTCCAATAAAAATTAATTTAAAAAAATAATAAAGTCCCAAAACATGCTGGACACTAGAAATGCACTTTGCATTGCATTGTGGAATCTGAAATAAAAATTGCACGAAAGGTGATAGTGGGGTAGAAGAGAAGACCAAACTGGAACTAAAATAACTGAGGTTCAGAACACAACCTCATTCACTAACTGTGAAAACGTCAGCAAAGGGTTCACACAGACTCGACTTCGCTCCATCCAGCCAAAGTGGGAATGACAACACTACTCTCTGACTGTCCAGAACTGTTTCCCAGACCAAATGAAAGGCATGCTGATAGGTCAAAAGCACCACACATCCATCTATATGGCCTTCCTAGTCTAGGTTATGAAGACCTGCTTATCACATCCGTGTACAGAACATAAGGTGGCATAAAAAGGGCAAATATGGGTTCTGCTGTGATGAAACTGTCAGAAATCCAATACTAGTGCATATTTGATCATCAAGTATGAGCTATTTTTAAATATTTAAGATGTGTATTTGTTGGTTTAAAGATAGCCCTTCCTCAAATAGTCACCTACTGGCAAAAGAAATAAAATAAAATTTTCAAATACAATTCCTTACCCAGCAGAGTCCTTCCCAGTGTTATATTACAGTGCATTCAGTAAATTTCTCATGAATCAGATAAAGAGACAGGATGGGAAATAATGAAGAGGAAGATATACAAAGATCCCCAGGAAAGCAGACATAACACAGGGACCCTTTCAAACTCAAAAATTGGACTTTTTTTTTTTTCACTTAAAGATGTGTCATGAATCCTTTTATGTAAATGCAAGTACTCATCAGGTAGTTTCCAGCACCCTTCCCCTGCCCAGACAGAATGAAGTTGATGAGAGTATAAAGTTCCAGGGCAGGCAGATGTCAGCTGTGTGTGGACTGCTGCTGGTGGCTGGAGGACTTGAGGAAAACCCCCAGCAAGAGGGGAATGGAGAAGCAGGTCACAGACAAGCTGATGGTGCCCCCAGAGTTATATACAAGATTGTCATGAATGATACAGCAACCCCTCTGATATCGGTTGATTTGTGTCCCCCAGAAGATATATTGACATTCTAACCCCTGATACCTGTGAAGGTGACCTCATCTGGAAATAGGGTCTTTGCAAATGTCATCAAGTTAAGAGAAGATCATTAGAGGGGCCCTTAATCCAACATGACTGGTGTCATAAGAAGAGGGAAATGCCACATGGGCACAGAGACACAGGAGGCAAAGACAGCCATGTGACAATGAGGCAGAGGTTGGAGTGATGACTCTACAAGCCAACGAATGCCAAGGGTTGTTGGCAAACACCAGAAGCTAAAGGAGGCGAGGAAGGATTCTCCCCTACACATTTCAGGGGGAGCCTGGCCCTGCTGACACCTTGACTTTGGACATCTGCACTCGAGGCCTGTGAGCTAATAAAATTCCGTTGTTTTAAGTCGCCCAGTCTGTGGTACTTTGTTAAGCAGCCTTAGGAAACGAACACACCCTCATATACAAATTCATCTATCTAGCGATCTATCTCTCTACGTATTTATCTATCTACCATCATCAAAATGCCATGCCAAGTACAGCTGGTGCTTTTGTAAATACTATACCACAGAACCCAGCTATTCTCGGTTCAGGCCCAATCCAGTGCAAACTGATCAAATTTACTTGTTTTTTACATTGGTTGTTCCATTTTCTCCCTCTACTTTTATGCAGTTTTAGTATTAAGGTCTCCTCCTGCTACAAACACTTGAAGGATGATTTCATATCAAAATGGAAAAAGAACTCATAATTAGTAATTTACATTTGTTGATTAATTACATTTTAACTGAAAAGCATTCATACTAAATTGTTACAACTGAATATTTTTATGATCTTTTCCTTGCCTCCATAATTACAGAATGAAAGGCTCTTCTCCTCAATAAAGGAATTTCAGCATCTGCCTATTCAACTGACACTTGAAAAAAAGTCTGATTTAAAATCTGTAAAAAACCTCACGCCAGTTAATCGATCAAGAAGGCATTTATGCGGGCCCTCCGTGCCCTGGTGCTAAGCTTTAGGCTTCCAGAGATGCAGACCAGTGTCTTTCAAGGCACTCCTGCCTTGAAAGGATTGCCAGTCAGCTGGGAAGAGTATGGTCTCCAGGAGGCTAGGCCAGCAGGATTCTGAAGCGTGTGATGACTCAGGGAAGCCTGGAGTTGCAGCTGAGAAACAGGAATCTGACCCAAAAACAGACAGCAAGGCCCTGCTGCTGCCTGAGAGTTCAAACAGTACATTTTCTCGAGTTTCCACGCACTGTCACTGCTTGCATCCTCTCTTCAAGCCATTTCTTCTCCACTTCAGAATTCAGGGCTCCTGGGAAGTGGTTGGGAGTCACCAAACCATTCGCATCTCTTGTGGCGCTTACCGGGGATACAGGCAGAGAGGGGAGGTCTGGACTGCTGAGCCCTGCACTTGGAGAGAGAGGGGCTTATCTTTTGTCCCGGCTCTGAGCCCGAAACTGCATTCCCAGCTTTGGATTACAATTCATCCAGAGCTAAATCCACAGCTCAGAGCTCACCGAGAAAGACAGAAGATGCAATTTAATGTATATCTCTCTATATAATCAATCCTCATTATCTGCAGATTCCATATTTGCAAAATCACCCACTCGCTAAAATTTATTTGTAATGCCAAAATCAATACTCCTGGTGCTCTTGCGATCATTCATACTGAATGCTCAGAGCAGCAAACATTCTGAGTCACCCAATGGGCATGTTCCCAGCTGAGGTTGAACAGGCGACATTCTGCCTTTTTAGTCCAGCTCTCACACTGCAAGTAAGCGTCTTTTTCAAGCTCTATTGAATGCCATGTTTTTTTGGTTTTTGTTTTTACAGTTTTGAGCTTTTTCTTGGTAATTTTACTGCTTAAAATGGTCCCCAAGTGTAGCGCTGAAGTGCTGTCTAGTATCCTAAGCACGAGAAGCACAAAAAGGCTGTGATGTGCCTTATGGAGAAAATATGCGTGTTAGATAAATTTCCTTTCGGGTATGAGTTATAGAGCTGTTGGCTGTGACTTCAATGTTAATGAATCCACAATAGATATTAAATAAAGTGTCTTTAAACAGAAACTTACATAAGACACGGTTGTGTATGGATCAGCTGATGAAAATGCTGTGACCAGAGGTTTGCAGGCATCTAAACTTGCAATTGGTATTCACTAATTCTAGGAGCAATTAGCATTCACTAATTCAGTGTTCACAGCAACTTTATAGAACATAACTACCACAACTAATGAGAATAGACTGTCTGTATACATATGCATACACATATATGTGAAATCGACTCTATATACACATATAAACATACTTATATGTGTATATATTTATAGTTATATATTACACGTCATATACAGGTTATGTTATGTTCTATGATGCTCTATTTTTTCACTACACTGGGCCCTATATAGATGGTGGCTAACAAAACAGATATGGCTCTGCCTCTCATGGACCTTAAAGTCTAATAAAGGAGTAAAATATTAATTAGCAAGGCCCTTTGGGCTGCCAAATTGAAAGACATATTCACTAATCAGCTTCATCAGTAGTAAAAGTTGATGTGTTTATCTTCACTGTTTGATTCCTCTCCCTCTCTCCACTGGCTGTGAGGTAAGGGCAAGAAAGAAGAGTGTACATGAGGATGTAAGCTCAATGTGGCAGGGATCTTTGTTCATTTTGCTCTGAACGCCCAGCTCCTAACATAGGTATCTTGTACCTAGTGGTCACTCAATAAATGAATAATATTATTGGCCCACCAAACACACCAACAACTGTAAGAAGGAGAAGCAAACTGCAAAATAAAACTACAAAACGTATTCACGGATCTGATAATAATTCTATTAATTCCTGTCTCTTTCTAAGAATTTATGAATGTGAGCTGGCAGAAGAAAAGTAACCCCATGCCTCTGCTAATAAGCAAGAAGGTCTGCCCTCTAAGGACGGTGGAAATCAGTAAATGAGCTATCCAAAAACACACTTGGCGAGTTTACTCTTCTAAAAGAGGATGCTTCTTTGTGACGACCTAATACCTTTATGTTCTCCAATCAAATTATTGAGTTCAGTTGCTCAATAAATTTGGCCTGCATAACCAGCAATGAAAATACTTTAAGCACTTCAGAGATGATTAATAATGGTAAATGCCATTAATGAAAAAAACCCATCCATAAATTTTTGTTGTTTTTTTTAAAATCATAACCCTCTGCTTACTGACTGCAAAATTTGTACCATTCCAGCTATTAATCTTAGTATTATGCTAAATAGGGTATCCCCCAATCCAACTCTGAAAATGATTAAAAAATTTAAGAAAGAAAACTATTTTTTTCAGTTGACTGCAAATGTATTTTAATGCATGCATCCCAAGATATTGGCAACACCAACTGGATGAAAAGAGGCAGTTTGGCCAGGTGTCATTTTGCCAGTAACTAAAAAAGCCAAGGACTGCTTTGCAAATCTCCTAAATAAAAAAGCAATCTAGTTTCTGGCAAGGAGATAAGCAACGGCCATTTCATATAAATGAATCTGTCGTGATTTCATCTGCGCACAAGCTCGATCATCCCAAATAGCAGAAACAACAGGCTGTGGTGTGGCTTTTCTTTATCTGTTTTTGATAGACGGCATCTCCCTCTCCTGTCCCAAATGATGACTGCCATCAATGAAAAACTGTCCTGTGAAATTGCACGAAAATTATTCCCAATTTTAATAGTCAACTGACTGATTAGCAAAGAGAAACTGTCCCTTTTATTTTGTTAGTGCTTTACAGATTCCTAACACAAGATCAAGTACAAATGAGATCTTCTCTTTATACATCTTCATCAAAATAAGAAAAGTGGAGTGTGACAGACTATAAAGCACATTCTTTGCTTATTGGTATGCCCACCTGTTCCAGATCATTTGCAGGGCTGCCAGGAACAGAAGAAGTGGTGTAAATGAAACATGTCTTTTATCATCAAGATTCTCTTGCAAGAGCCGTAGAGAACATCAACCACTATTTTCTAAAGCCAATCAAAGGTCTTCTGTGCCCATATGCGCAGCTCGACAGCTATGCAAAAGCTGGTCTTATTTTCCCCAACTCAGGCTATTCCAGTCACATGGTACCTAAGCTGCTTCATTAGGCAGAACCAGCAAAGACAGTGTTCAGGAAACGGTGTGCCCTTCATTCCCAATAAAAGCAGAGCACTTTATTTTTTCTTTCCTTTAAAAGGCAATGAAAATTGCTGTAGCTTAGCAAGAGGATAATGGAAGTGCGTCACTGGGCTATGGGAGGCTTAAGAGTTGTATTACACTGTATCCTTTTTTTTTTTTTTTTGCGGTACATGGGCCTCTCATTGTCGTGGCCTCTCCCGTTGCGGAGCACAGGCTCCAGACGCGCAGGCTTAGCGGC
This sequence comes from Pseudorca crassidens, assembly GCF_039906515.1. Taxonomy (NCBI): domain Eukaryota; kingdom Metazoa; phylum Chordata; class Mammalia; order Artiodactyla; family Delphinidae; genus Pseudorca; species Pseudorca crassidens. The sequence continues at coordinate 14,415,417 of NC_090313.1, forward strand.
CATGGCTCACGGGCCCAGCCGCTCTGCGGCACGCGGAATCCTCCCGGACCGGGGCACGAACCCGCGTCCCCTGCATCGGCAGGTGGACTCCCAACCACTGCGCCACCAGGGAAGCCCTATACTGTGTCCTTTTTATCAACATGACTTGGGAGCTCCTCACCAATTTCTGAGATTTCCCAAGCAAAGGAATCAGGTGACTGCCCCCTCCTCATCTGCTCCCACCCCATCTGTACTGAACATCATGTTCCCAGACAACTTTCCTAAGGAGCTGTAATTTTCTGATTGATGTTACACTGTGAGAAGATTCAGAATGGTTGAGCAGGTCACCCCATTCCCTAAAGAACCATAACTGCAAGACAGAAATATCCCAGCCTGAGTTTTTTAAGTTATGTATAAAATATTCTATTTTTAAATCTACCTTTTTGAGTAGTTAATTTTTTTGTGTTTTTTTTTTTTTTTTTTTTGCGGTACACGGGCCTCTCACTGCTGTGGCCTCTCCCGTTGCGGAGCACAGGCTCCGGACGCGCAGGCTCAGCGGCCATGACTCACGGGCCCAGCCGCTCCGCGGCATGTGGGATCTTCCCGGACCGGGGCACGAACCCGTGTCCCCTGCATCGGCAGGCGAACTCTCAACCACTGCGCCACCAGGGAAGCCCTGAGTAGTTAACTATTTATAACTATGAAGGCTCAGTTAAGAAAAAGAAAATTTGTTGAATCCTCAAGTAATGTTTGAGGTTGTGTGTGTATTTTTTTTAAGGAGGGGGAGTTTACTTTCTTGCTCAAATATCACAGGGTTCTAAGAAAGGCTCCATCACTTCTTATAAAACACACTATTTTTTTTGGAACACCTAAGAGTCAGTTCTGTGCAAAATGAAAACAAGCCCATATTTACTCAGCAAGAAGTAGCACTGGGTTGAGAAAGAATACTGAAACAAGAATCAAGGGATTTGAGTTGAAATTGAAATCATGAAAGTAGCTAAAATTTGGCTTTGTGTCAATATACCTTTTGGGACCCCATATTTTGCATACATAAATTAACGGGTCAGACTAAATGATGTTAAGATCCCTTCCAACTCTAAAATTCCACTATTCTAATCAACTAAGGAGAAAAGTGATTTAAAATCATGTCTTAATTTGCTATATTTAACACTTGGTAAGCCACAATGAAATAAATTTTCTCTCTGAAAAAAATGATCTATGTGAAAATTTTATTTTTTTAAACTTATCTCCTTCATACATATTATTAAAACACCTTATCTCTTAAAGGTAGGACTAGGATTAAATAAGGCCATTAGTGGAGAATTAGACGAACTGTAACAAAATAAGCAAAACTAAGTCTCTTTCTTATTTTTTGACTTTGCCATCCTCTGCAGGAAATTTGGCTATTGTCCAGTTTAATTTATGTAACACTTCGTTGCTGTGTTTAACATAACTGCAGACATGATCTGCATTCATAATTGAAACCTAAGCTCTAACAGTCTATTTTTCATCCTATCAAAAGCTAGCTGTTAGAAGAAAGGAATCCCACCATGGATTTTGGTAAATCACATGCTAGTCGGCCACAGGATCCAACATATTCAAAGGACAACTACATGGGGCATCAATAGCTGATAAGGTGCTAGTCTGATGACGTTTACAAATCTTAAGAGATGGATTTAGACCCAAAACACAAATCATAACCATTATCCCATGACATATATTCAGGCTTTCAATATCCACCAAATACGATATCATCTGCACAACTGTAACCTTCATAAGCCAATTCAAGAAGGATTTGAGAAGTAAAACAAAACCAAACATGCAGTGAATACCTGAATGCTGTTGAAATTAAATAGTAAAGATTCCTTCGGAAAATTAAGTTTTGCTGCAATATCCTCTATAAATTCTCAAAATTAAAATGCTGCAAGAATTCATGGATGGCTTGAAAATTCTTCAGTGATATTGTACAAGATAATGCGTTGGTTTTTCCATCTCTTTCACCCCCAATTTTCTCTGACCACATTTACTAAGATTATCCTTCATGCCCCGTGGGACCAGGTTTTTTGCTGCTCATTCTAAAGATAAAATTGTATGCCTTCACCTATTGAAGTTCATACTGTGCACACCCATTTGCTTTATTTCCAGAAGTGTTCAAGATACTGTCATTCATAAATTTAAGAAACACTTTGCCTAATCAGTGAATAATATTCATGAAGAGATGAAGCAATATTGAGTCCAAGGCTGGAATCTCAAATTCCAATTAAAAACAGTGTCAGCTGATGGTAAGAGTGAAACACAGAGAACATCCCTTCAAAAGGCCCTTCAAATAAGAGTGGGCTTACATAACATGCTCATATGTCCATGTCTCCACAGGGCATGGATGGACATGTTCTCTGGGCCTGAAACAAAGATAGTCCATTTTCACTCTCAGTAAGAGAGAGAGAGAGAGGGACTTGGAAAAAGGTGGGAAGAGGGGATACTGCATTTTTTGTACTTTCTTTCTTCAATTGTTTATTCAGTAAATATTGATTGAACACTATGTCTAAGGCTTATATTTACATATATACATATAATTTACATATGAAAAACATATTCTGAATTGGAAATTTGTAGGATTTAATGGGATTTATTTTCTATAAAAACTCCCTTTCAAATTGAGCTGGAGATGTTTCTACTGAGTGCCTACAAATTACTGCAAGAAAGAGATCCAGTCAAAACCGTACTTTTGCCACAGCAGTGAGAGGCCCGCATAACGCAAAAAAAAACCCCAAAAAAACAAAACCGTACTTTTCTCACTCATCATCTTTGTGGCTTTTCACACTCTCTTCTTGTAGAAATTCTCTCTTTTATGACTTCCATAATAGAGTCTCTTAATGCTCCTCTTAGCCCTCTGGCCATTATGCCTCACCATTTCTATCTAAGTATCTTCTAAATCCATCTTATTCTCTAAATGTCAATGTTTCTCACAATTATATCAGCCACCCCCTTTTCCACAAAAACTCTCCCTAGGATGTACTCTCATTGCCACCCTTGACTTAGAATCTTTATCTCCGATCTAGATTTTCTTCCTGGGCTCTAAAGACATTTTTAGTCCACTGCTGAACCTCTCATCCTAGTAATTCCTCATGCTTGACCAAGTCCATCACCTTTCTGTTTCCTAATCCGTTTCTCCTTCTACATTTCCTGTCCGTAGAAAGAGCTCCACCACCACCGTGATCCAACCTTGAAACTTCAAGTCATCTTCTTCCTTCCTCTCACTCACCCCTCCCTTATTCATTTACCACCTAGCCTTGTTGTTTCTACCACTTTTTACATTTCAAATGCATCTTCTATCCATCCCCACTGCCACGTCCTTTGTTTTTGTCTTTATTATTTCCCGTTTGAACATCTGCAGTAGCTAATTGATCGTCCTGCCCCTAATCAGAGTTCCCACCAATCCCTCTTCCAGGTTGGTAGTGAAGCAGCCTTTCTGAAGCATAAATCGGAGTGTGTCACTCCTGTTCCTTAAAACCTAAATTGGCTCTTGTACTTTGCAAGATGAAATCTTGGCTCAGCACAGGAATCAGATCTTGTTCACTTTTTGGACTCATCTCCTACCATTCTCTCCACCCCAACCTCTTGGTTCCAGCCCCACCAAAATTCTTGCAGTCCCCAAATTTGCCCTATTACCTCACCCATCTGAGCCTTTGCAAATATCTTGCCTTTGCTTAGAATGGTGTTCTCCCCATTTCAGCCTATTTAAGTCTTAAAATATTTTCCATGTTGGGCAGGGATTTTTATTCTCATCTTCCCCAAATGAAATCTTTTGCCGTTCATTAAATTTTGAAACTAGCTAAGATCGTCAACATGCAGATTATTATTTAAAAAAATAAGTTGTATTTAATTGCTCTGGAATAACTTATCATGCATCTCAGTTTTAGTCTTGAACTCTAGTTGGCTTCACTTGGTTGCTTCTTTTGCCTAAATCTCACCAACAGTGGTTTGTGTGTTCTCTGGCAGTGAGGTCAAAGAGCTTCAATCCAGAAATTCAATATCCTCATTCCTAGCTTTGAGCTCCAAGGTTCACATAAAATTTCAAATTGTGCAGCAAAGCATTTCTCACTACTAATTTTTTTAAGATTTACTGTTTTATTCTCCTGTCATATCTTAATTGTAGTGAATTTGGAAAATATGCCCTTTATAATGTAACTATGATTAGCATTTACATGTGTTTGCTTTCAGTCTTTTTATCTACATTCCTATTTTAACAAGGTGATATTATTCTCAATGTATGTGCTATTTGTTTAATAGTATGTTATGTGGCACCTTCTGTACCATTAAATATTACATCTAAATGTGGCCAACTAATATTCCATTGGCTATAATTGGAATAATTTGATTAACAATGACTAACAAACCATAATTTAATACTTTCCTATTACAGACATTTAATTTGTTTTTCAATTTTTCACTCTTAGAGGTGACAATGCAACAAATATTCAAACACTTTATTAGAGTGCTTTTTTCACAATTTCTCCCCAGGACAAAGTTCTGGTTTGTTTTTTTATAATCTTTATCTATTTGGTAGATAATATGAGGCATCTCCTTATGGCTTTAAAATTTTATTTCTTTGAGTATCAGCGAGGTTGTACATATTTTTACATATATATTGTCAATTTGCATTTCTTTGGAAAACTGCTTGTTCATTTCTTCTGCCTATATTTAATTGAGAAATTATAATTTTCTTATTGATTTATAAAACACTTATATTGTATAGTATCATGAATCTTGACCTACTAATGCATATATTGTGTTTTGCACAATTTGTCACTTGCTTTTCAACTTTTGACTCTTGATTTATAGAAGCTGTAAATATTTACATAGTCAAATCCATCATTATTTTCATTGCTCTTTTTACAGATATTATACACAGAATATCTTTCTACATATGAATGTGACAAAAAATATTAACCTTGGGGGCTTCCCTGGTGGTGCAGTGGTTGAGAGTCCGCCTGCCGATGCAGGGGACACGGGTTCGTGCCCCGGTCCGGGAAGATCCCACATGCTGCGGGGCGGCTGGGCCCGTGAGCCATGGCTGCTGAGCATGCGCGTCCGGAGCCTGTGCTCCGCAACGGGAGAGGCCACAACAGTGAGAGGCCCGCGTACCGCAAAAAAAAAAAAAAAAAAAAAAAAAAATTAACCTTGTGGTGCTTTTATGATATCTTTTTTACTTTTTTCCTCTTTTTTTTTTTTTTACATTTAACTCTATAACATCAATACACCTGGCATTTACACTTAAATACTGTTTAAGGTAGGAATGGAGCTTTTTTTCCCCACTAAAATTAACCTCATTACTACCTATTGAATAAACTTTTATTTTTTGCACTTGTTTTTAAGACTCTATTATCATAGACTATTCTATTTTGTGTAATGAATTCTTTTAGGAGCTTTCTGTTTCTAGACTCATTTTCAGGTCTTACTAATTTTGCGTCCTTGAATAAGTCAGTTCACTTCTTGATGTCTAATTCCATTATCTGTAAAACAGAGCTAGACCTACTTGCAAATCATTTTAAAGATCAGAGATGATTCATATGAAATGCTTATCACAGCACAGAGAAATTTAGCAGCATTCAATAAAGAGAAGTTCCTATTTATTATTATTTTTTAATTAATCTATATCTCATCTTGTGCCAGTGCACGATGACAAACACATTTTGAAGTTTACCATATGCTCTGACATATCAGCCATGGGAAAACTCTGACATGTTTACTTACCACATAAGCCTAATTATCAACACCCTGCATCCAGCAGTCATACATTTAACAAATATTTGGGCACTTACAATGTGCAAAAACCACTGTATTAGGCACCGTAGGGGATACAAAGATAAATGAGAGCTAGGAGTTACTGTTCAGTATTTTTCTAACCTCAATGTGCTTCTGTTATGCACAATATAAATGCAAAATTTATTTATTCAACCAAATGTTTATTAGCCCCCGCTATAATAAGACAGTGCTAGGAGCTGAATACTAAAGCATAGAGTATTCTGTGCAGGATTCCCCATATAAATCTGCACATATCAGATGTGAACAAGCATCTCCAATTTGGGGAATTCATTGAGATAATCTCCCAACAATATTCAGCTTGAATACCTTCTCCTTCATGAAGTCTTCCCTGATTTCCCCATTAGAGGTCATTACTGTTCACTCAGAATCCTCTTGTTTCTCTCTCATGTATCACATTCCTCTGGCCTCCCAGAGTTTTTTTTGTTTTGTATTGTTTTGGCTGCATTAGGTCTTCGTTGCTGTGTGCTGGCTTTCTCTAGCTGCTGCAAGCAGGGGCTACTCTTCCTTGCGGTGCGTGGGCTTCTCACTGCGGTGGCTTCTCTTGTTGCAGAGCACCGGCTCTAGGTGTGCAGGCTTCAGTAGTTGCAGTGCATGGGCTTAAATGCTCCATGGCATGTGGGATCTTCCCAGACCAGGGATCGAACTCATGTCCCCTGCATTGGCAGGCGGATTCTTAACCATTGTGCCACCAGGGACTCTCTCCTCCTCGAGGTCAGATCTATATTTTTTTCACCTTTGCATCCTTAGCAAACACACTGCCCATTCAGTAACGAACACAAACAAATGATGTTCAGTTTCTTTCCTTACTTAGTATATGTTAGTTGAATGAACTTATACTGCATCTCATAGTTAAGTTACGTGCGTATTTGTACAATATGCTCCAGGTTAGGGAACATTTTTCATTCATTTTTGTGTATCCAATAGGCCATGTTGGTCCTCATACAGTGAAACATAAATATTGCACTTTATTTATACACTATATACTTTGACATATGAATACTGGTGGGGGGAGGATAGAACATACTTACCATTATCAGTATTAAAAATGCATAAAATCCCAAATGTTATCAATATTGAAGTTCTGAGTTGTAACTAAATCTTCCCTGAATTCTGAGACTTGAAATTTCATTTAACTCCTAAGATTCTCATTATCTCCAACACTTACTAGAATCTTTTTTTTTAAATCATTTTCATTAATCATTCAACTGTTATTTAATTCAATATTAATCTTAAACTTTTCAAATGTTCAGGTATTACCCTCCCCACTTAGAAAGTAATGTAAGTTCCTTACAGACAAGGACAGCTTCTTACTCTGCTGTACATACCCCACGGTGTCTTGATCTTGCTAGGTCATCAAAAATCTTATTTACTGATTTAAGTAATTAGCACTTTACTCACGAATACATTTAATAGATTACCAAAGCGAATATAATTTATCCAGCCAGGTGTTTCAGAATCAATTTTGTTCTCAGAACCCCAAAGGACTTATTTATTCAATAAATAATTTGAGCATCTGCAAGACACTGTGCTAGGTCTGAGATATAAAATATGAACGTTTATTGAGCTCCTAATACGTGCTTGATATGGGGCACTTCACACCCCGTCCTGTTCATTGAAGCAACACAACTCTCTCAGGTGGATATTATTATGATTCCCATTCCACCAGTTTAAAAAAAACAAACAAACAAGGTTTTATAAAGCTGCTTAAATATAAACAGGTAGTGAACAGCTGAGCAAAGATATAATCCCAATCTATCCAAGAGCCAAGACTAATGTCTTAACCACTGTGCTACACTCCCTGGAGAAGTATATAAGGATTTATTGCTGAGGAGAAAAATGATGGCTTATCTTTGTTTTTTTTTTCTTTTTTTTTTTTTGAGGTACGCGGACCTCTCACTGTTGTGGCCTCTCCCGTTGCGGAGCACAGGCTCCGGACGCGCAGGCTCAGCGGCCATGGCTCACGGGCCCAGCCGCTCCGCGGCACGTGGGATCTTCCCGGACCGGGGCACGAACCCGTGTCCCCTGCATCGGCAGGCGGACTCTCAACCACTGAGCCACCAGGGAAGCCCTATGGCTTATCTTTGATCACATGAAATTGATAGAAACTTTATAAACAGCTCTTCCCTTTTAAGCTCAAAATTTCACAAAGAATATTTTGTTTCAATATTAACAAATTATTGCAGTGAGTTTCAATATTAACAAATATATCCATTTTAAAGAGATTCCTAGATTTGAAGTCAAACACTTGAAAATAACGTCACTTTTTAAATTCACTACATTGTAGAATGTTAATACAAATATCTAGAGGCTGAAGTGAAGAATAATTATTAGGATGCAACTTCGGTTGAAAACAAGAAAACTCTACTTCAAGTACAGTTGTATATGTATCTTGTCTACAGAAAAGGCTTCATAAGTGTCGACCTAATGAGTCAATCTGAGAACACAGGAGACTTCCTGTCCATTTTCGTCTCTCCTCCACACATCCCAAGAAAACAGTATGGATGATCCAAATCAAAAGTCTATTTAGGGGCTTCCCTGGTGGCACAGTGGTTGAGAGTCCGCCTGCCGGTGCAGGGGACGCGGGTTCGTGCCCCGGTCCGGGAGGATCCCACATGCCGCGGAGCGGCTGGGCTCATGAGCCATGGCCGCTGAGCCCGCGCGTCCGGAGCCTGTGCTCCGCAACAGGAGAGGCCACAACAGTGAGAGGCCCGCAAACCGCAAAAAAAAAAAAAAGTCTATTTAGAGTAACCTCTGACAACAAAGATTCTAAATACCTGAGATGCACTTCTATCTGACTCAGAGATCTGCACTCTCCCCACCCCCTGATTCAGGAAAACACACTAGGCTTAAATAAGTTGTAGTGTTGCTCTCGTATATTGTACGTTCTTTCACCTGAAAAGAACACATGCCTTTTTAAAACTGACAAAACATTCCAAAGAAAATTGAGAATAAATATAGAGCCAATGCCTACCTTCCTGTTAGATTTGTGTCGGTTGAACATCTCCCTGGCTGTGAAGTGCAAATGACAGTTAAAACATTCTGACCCGAAGGTTCCAAAGCCAGATGGATCCACAATGCACTTCTGTGCTCCAATTTATAGCTAATGGACAGCAGTGGTATTTTCACCAATATGAAAACAAAGTACTATAATTTCATGAACCTAAGCAAAATGTACACGAATAAGTAATGGCTGTATTCACTAGTATTTGAGAATAAAGAAATCAGTATCACTGAGCCTGAGAATTATGGTACAAAGTCTTACACTCTTCAAAGTATTAGTTGAATTTTTTTTCATATTAAGGAGTGTCATAATTATCTGGGTCTAATAGCAGATTAATGGCTGAATAAAAATATAAAACGGATTAGAACAGGCTGAAATTATAATTAAACTGAACTAATCCAAAATAAACACAACAGTTTAATGCCATTAGTATCCCAGCTCTTTAAACAGTGGTGGAACCTAGCGTAAAAGGATTACAAATTTCAAGAAAACTAAATTAATCACATAGCTGAAAAGTGAACTGGGAAAACATTTCCCAGTCTTTCTTTTTTTAAATTAATTTATTTATTTTTATATTTATTTTTGGCTATGTTGGGTCTTCGTTTCCGTGCGAGGGCTTTTCTCTAGTTGTGGCAAGCGGGGGTCACTCTTCATCGCGGTGTGTGGGCCTCTCTCTATCGCGGCCTCTCTTGTTGTGGAGCGCAGGCTCCAGACGCGCAGGCTCAGTAGTTGTGGCTCACGGGCCTAGTTGCTCCGCGGCATGTGGGATCTTCCCAGACCAGGGCTCGAACCCATGTCCCCTGCACTGGCAGGCAGATTCTCAACCACTGCGCCACCAGGGAAGCCCCCAATATTTCCCAGTCTTATTGAACAGACTTGAGAATTTTATTTTCTATTGTTTTTAAATATTTTTTATTGACATATAGTTAATTTACAATGTTGTGTTAGTTTCAAGGTACAGCAAAGTGACTGTTATACATTTATTTTCTATTGTTTTAAGTTTCTCAAGTTGGAAGGTTCCCTTTCTTGCTTGAAAAGTAAATTGGTTCAAAACTCACCTGAGAGTTTATGAAGGTGAATGACTCTTTTTTGAAAAGTAAAGATCACATCAAAGGCACTTGCAAGAAAATGTAAATAATATTCTGAAATTCTACTGTTCTTCCTAACTTGTCCTTTTCTGTACTGCCAGGCCATTTAATACCAGTAGGTGGAAACAAGCATTCCAAAGATTCTTGTCTTGCTATGCCACAGGTAATCTTTTTGCATCAGAAAAGCAATTTACAGCAACAAACGAGGTAGACAAATGTAGCAACACTGTGGATGCACTTAGAATTTCAGAAAAAGGGTTTACTGCATTCTATCAAGAAAAATCACTATTAATAATTATAATGTCATAATTATTATACTTATAAGTATTATAAGTACAATTATAAATATAATAATTATAGTAAGATATAATACTTATCATTATAGTAAGTACTAGGGATGTAATGTGCAACATGATTAAAATAATTAACACTGCTGTATTTTATATACAAAAATTGTTGAGCTCCCATCACAATGAAAAAACATTTTTTTCTTTTATTTTGTATACTTATGAGACGATGGATGTTCACTAAACTTATTGTGGTCATCATTTTATGATGTATGTAGGTCAAATCCTTATGCTGTGCACCTTAAACCTATACAGTAGTACATGTCAATTACATCTCAATAAAGCCAGAAGAAAAGAAAAGAAAGGTCATTATTAAGAAGTAGCCAAGTCAAGTAGAAAGGTCCTGAACCTGAATTTATTTCATCAACAGATGTTCCTCGTGTATCTAGAAGCAAGGATGGCATCAGACCCAAAAAATACAAAAATAAAGAGATATGGCTCCTTCTTCCAGGAGCGCCCATCAACCATGACCAAACATGGTCACATCATTTTTCCACATAAAATAGATAAAATCCACTCAAAATAGAACATTAACATTTGTTAACAGTACAAACGCTAATCAATTAAAAATTTGCACAGGGCTTCCCTGGTGGCGCAGTGGCTAAGAGTCCGCCTGCCGATGCAGGGGACGCGGGTTCGTGCCCTGGTCCGGGAAGATCCCACATGCCGCGGAGCGGCTGGGCCCGTGAGCCGTGGCCGCTGAGGCTGCGCGTCCGGAGCCTGTGCTCCGCAACGGGAGAAGCCACAACAGTGAGAGGCCCGCGTATCGCAAAAAAAAAAAAAAAAAAAAAAAATTTGCACAGTTGTCTGAATGAGCTAAGTTTTCAAATGCTTATACAAATGATGGTATATATGGGCATAAAATATAGAAAGATCCTGTGGACAAAGAATGTCATCTGCCGTATCAGTAAACAAAGGATGTTTGGACCATCAAGTCATCAGCCTCTGCAGACACCCACAAAGGCGCACCCTGAGGGGATTCAGGATGGAGGAAAACAGGATACTGGCCCTAACTGGCCCAGTTAAGGTGCATATCAAAGGAATTATTTTAAACCCAGACTCTTGCATCTTCCCATATATAGAAAAGCACTAAATTCATTCACTTGAAATGTCTGGTTTTCCTTCAATTAGCAGCAATCTTTTGACGGTTCACTACCTGTCTTTTTTTTTTTTTTTTTTTGGCAAAAATTCCTATATATCCTGGCTTCTCCCTTACCTTTTCAGAACAGTCCCTCAAAGCTATCTGAGAGGCTTTTCCTGGGCTTAAGTCCTCAGTAAGTCCACCAAATAAGTCATAATTCTCAACTTTTAGGTTGTGCATTTTTTTCAGCCTCTTGGGGAAAAAATTATATATATACATAATTTGGCTACTCAGATGTTCCCCGCCCTGGGGTCTCTGTGGACATGGTACCACATTTTATGACCTGACCTCCTTGCCCCCAGTCGCCACTGTCCTTCTCTCATTCACTGTGGCTTTACTGTGAGGTACTGGCTGCATTGTCAGTTTTTAAGGTGCTGACCTTTTGCGAGCTTCTTGGCTTCCTGGCCCCATTTGGTACTGAAGAACTCCCCAACGTTTTTTCCAAACTTTTCTTCCTAAATTGCTCTTAAAAATGTCTCCCATGTCTCTCCTGCCACAATTCTCACTTACTGTAATTTTTTTTCCCAATCCTTCATCACACTGACAGATGAGAGACAGCAACAAAAGGTTCAGAAATATATCAGCCCACTCTTTAAAATGTTAAGTAATTTCTCTCACTGTCATCAAGTAAAGAGAAATATTGAGCAGGGTCTTTCCAGGACAGGTGTTGCCTCTTGAGAGCATATTAGGCTCTTCTGGAAACTACCTTAAAATTTTTGGGTCATGGTAGAACACTAAATTGTATCCTGGGGGCATATAAGGCACAGAGCAGCCTCCAAAGGAATTCATCTTCTTCCTAGGGAATAGCTTTTTTTTTTCCTTAAAAAATTAATGTTATTTAAAATGAAATCATTGGAGGATGACTTCTCCAGTCCTTCATATGGGATTTGGAAACAGAGTTGAGTGTTAAAAGGTATGGACTTTTAAAAATGTTTTATGATTGCAAACTTTCTCATATGAACAACAGATGCTGAAAAGAAATCACTGTTCTGCACAAACAGTTTATTTTCAAATAAATCAATTACAAGACGTTACTGAAGACAAATAAAAATATCGAGATATTTCTCATTTATATTCAAAGCTAAGGATTAGAAGAACAACCCAGTTACTCATCCAATCTGCCCATTTAAACACCTGTCAACTAAAGGGATTAATATGCCTTATGTTTATGGAATTAGGGGCAGCTCTGTCGCATTCTTTGCCTGAGAACCACTAACAAACACATTTTCTAAGTATGTATTAACATTTCTTAGCTGTCACTACTGTAATGACCCGATACAAGCTAATGAAAGCATTCAAATTTCAGTTACCTTATTGTACATAGAAGGTAATGTGCTCTCCCCACCCCGGCAAAAAAGAGACAGTTGCTCTCCCTACCTAAAAAAAGGGTATGTCTCAAATACCCAATTCATAGAAACTAATTATTCTCATATTCTCACAGGGATTTTTTTTTCTCCTTAAACAGACAAATTAAAACAAGTGTAGGAAGGGGATGATTAAGTCACAAAAGCGTAAAAACGGAGAGAACTACATACTGTAGAATCTGAGGTACTAGAGATACCATATGTAGCATCTGCAAATGATTATCACTCTCAGATGGTAACAACACCTGCTTTGGCTCTGGTTTTGGTGTGAAACTCTGCAACAAAGGTATTGCTACTTTACTGAGTCTATTTGAGGATAAGTAAACCACTCTGGCAGTGATTTCCTCCCATTGACAAATGGATTAAATACATAATTAATGTGCTGTACATATACAAATAAGTTGTTATATAAGTATTCAAATTACATTAAAATAATTAATAATGAAAGCAAACGAATTAAACATTGGCAAAAGAGTTGAATAGACACTTCACAAAGTTAGATGTATGAATGGCCGACAAGCACATGAAAAGAAGCTCTTCTTCATTTGTCAACAGGGAAACAATGGAAATGAAAACTATAATGAGATCCTCTTCACACCCATGAGGACGGCTGAAATGACAGATGGAGATCAGTAAACGCATGGAACAACTGGGAATCTCGCACACTCCTGGAAAGAATATGAAAATGGTAAAAACCATCTTAGAAAATGTTAGTTTCTTTAAGAGCTGACATGTGCCTACCCTGCGATCCAGTGGTTCCACTCCTAGGTGTTACCCAAGAGAAATGGAAACATACATCCACAAAAAGATGTATATAAGAATATGCACTGCAGCTTCATTAAGAGTCCCCAACTGGGGCTTCCCTGGTGGCGCAGTGGTTGAGAGTCCGCCTGCCGATGCAGGGGACACGGGTTCATGCCCCAGTCCGGGAAGATCCCACATGCCGGGGAGCGGCTAGGCCCGTGAGCCATGGCCGCTAAGCCTGCGCGTCCGGAGCCTGTGCTCCGCAACGGGAGAGGCCACAACAGTGAGAGGCCAGCGTACCGCAAAAAAAAAAAAAAAAAAAAAAAGCCCCCAACTGGAAACAACCCAAATGTTCATCAATAGAAAAGTGGATAAACAAATTATATATTCATATAATGAAATGCCACTCAGCACATGTAACAACACAGGTTAATGTCCAAAATATGACAGAAAAGCAACAAGACACAAAAGAGTACATACGCTATGATTCCATTCATCTGAAGTTCTATGACAGACAAAACTCATCTTTGATGATAGAAATCAGAATGATTTTGTTTTCTGCGAGATGTGATTAACTGTAAAGAGGCACAAGGAATTTTCTGGGGTGATTCAAGTTCTATATCTTAATTGGAATGTGAATTGCATGAGTGTATACAGTTGCCAAAAGTCATCAAAATGCACATATAAAATTATCCATTTTATCGTATATAAATGATGCCTCAATAAACAAATACAGACCTAAAAATGATCAGACACATTTACATTGACCACTTCAAATCACCTAATGATAAAAAACTAAAACTTATATAGCGTGCATATATGCCAGGCTGTTCTAAGCAGTGTATGTACATGATCTCACTTAATGCACCTAACAATCTTAAGAGCTAAATGCTATTTGGTATCCCCATTACATAGACGAGAACCTGAGGGACTAATAGACAAGTACATCCATCCATATCTTATATAGACAGTTAATAAGCCTAAACATATATTGCAACAGCTCTAAACAGTCCTAAGCAGTTCAGAGTTCGGGTTGATGAGCTCTTTAATTCACGAACTACTGAGTTATTTCACAAGGTTATATGGTAAATAAAAAAGGTCGTTATACAGCATTTCTGATTCATGAATATATATGCTTATGACAAATATAACACTTAAGTAAAGATATAGGAAACTGAGAAAGGATAATATTTTACCAAGATTCACCGAGTACATTCAGGCACTATCAACTTATAGGGGCAGGACAGATGGGCACAGCTCTGGGAAAGTTATCAATTTACTCAGGGACATCCAATGAGGTTTTCTGGGGCCTGATACAGCTGGTATTTTGAAGGGTAACTTGGATGATGAGAAAACAAAGAATGCTTATTAAGGCCGTATTGACATCCAACTTGAGGGCTTAGAGGGTCGGACACAGTTTCAAACAACCCCTACAAGTTGGAATTAAAAACAGAATGATTTTCAATAGTAACAAAGGTAGATCATTTCAATTAGGAAAAGAAAGAAAAAAAGTGCAAGAGAAAAGGAAAGTCTTCTGTTGAAGATTCCCAGCACTAGGAGGGTGCAGTGCTCTCCCAGTCGCCACACCATTTTAATTACTTTGATGTCTTCCCTATACTTGCTTAAAATAAACATTTAATAGTCAATATATTTTAAATTAGGGATATTCAGTCTCACATTCAAATAATTTCATTCCAGAAAGGTAAGCTTAAAGTAATTTTTTCTAGATTTTAGTTCTTTACATGGTCCATTTCTCCCTTCATTATCTTCAAATTAACACTCTGGATCTAGAAACCACGGGGTAAGGTTTCTCTTAGGAAGAGGAATATAAATGCTCTATAATCTTGATGGAGTATATCTCAAGGATATTATAGTGATAGATAGATAAAGGGAGAGAGAGAGACACACACACAAATAAACACACAGATATATAGATACTTGCATAGATACATATAGATAGATGTGAGGGAAGAAACAAATCATATACAAACCACAACACATTTTTCTGCTGCCGAGGTTGTCAGAGAAACATCCTACTCTCCCAATTCCAAAACCGCAAAGCCCTACACCATTGGTGGGATATTTCTTCAGCCTCAATGCCTCTTCTCTTGTCAGTTCTTCCCTGTGGCCTCATCTTCCCATCAGCATCCCTTTCCTGATATGCTCCTGTTACTAGGTCTCTAATTACAGCTATTACCAACTTCCCACTTCCCATCAACTGTGATACGTTCCCGTTATCAGCCCTCTAATTATATCCAATACCCACTTCCTATCCATACTAACCAATTAATTAATTAATTTAACATCAAATTAATACCTATCAAGGCACATTACTAGATACAGGGGGGGATAAAAATTGGTATAGGACACTCTTCCCTGAACTCAAGGAATTTAAAGTCTGTTTAGGGAGCCAAGAGTAAAAGTTGTGTGTGTGTGTGTGTGTGTGTGTGTGTGTGTGTGGTTGTTTGATTTCAGCACTAAATCAAATGGAGCATGCCAGTGTGTTGATATGAGTGGAGATGGAGCGATGGAGAACTCGAGCTTCCCTGTCTGACGGAAGAGCAGAGTTTAAACTTGTAGTGAGTTGTGTGAACAAAACCCAGAGGTGGAAATTTTAAGGCCAATCTCCCTTGGAAAGAAAGTTTGAGTCCTGCAGCAGAGGGTCACAGAGCTGAAGCAGTAGATTAGGCCTGACCACTGCGGAAAGACCTTACATAGCAAGGTGTAGAGTTTTTACTTATTCTACAGGCATAGTGAGTCATCGACTCAACTAAATACTGCATCCTCTACAGTACACAGCAAATTAACTTATTAAACTTGGGTCTCCCAGTCCTACATCAGAAGCCAATTTATTGATAGCCCATGAGAAGAGGCATGGCATGACCGATGGTACCAGACAGTGAATATGGGTGATCCTCTGATAAGTCTATGCCTGTATCCACTCCGGCAACTATCGGTAATCCTCTGTGATGGGCAGGGCTCTGGCTAACATTAAAGTTTTTTTTGTATTTGTACAATGCCATTTCGGGCATTTCCTCATTTCTATAAATAAACAATAAAAAGAATATTATAAAAATCTCAGTGAAGGGCTTCCCTGGTGGCGCAGTGGTTGAGAGTCCGCCTGCCGATGCAGGGGATACGGGTTCGTGCCCCGGTCTGGGAAGATCCCACATGCCGCGGAGCGGCTGAGCCTGCGCGTCCGGAGCCTGCGCATCCCGAGCCTGCACTCCGCAACGGCAGACGCCACAACAGTGAGAGGCCCGCATAGTGCAAAAAAAAAAAAAAAAAAAACCTCAGTGAAAATTTCACAATGCACAGAGGCAATGGAATGTAGGGTAAAGGTGATTCAGTTTTCTCATCCATAAAAGAAAAGGGTTAGACTAACATGTCTTTGATTCGAAAAGTTTCTGTTTTAGCTCTGTAATCTCACATTTAAATCAGTAATTATTACTACCCTTTAAAACGTGAAAAAACTAGCTTTTATTTTGCTCTAACTACAAATGGAATTTAAAATATACATTAATGTTGAATTCTAATGTGGCAAAAATGAATCAGTTAGACATGTATTCAGAAACTTGAACAGATGTGTGTATTTCATATCAACTGCTGCGTAACGAAGTACCACAAATGTGGCAATACATGGGGCTTAAAACAACACAGTCTGGGCACAGCCTATTGGGTCCTCTGCTCAAATTCTCACAAGGCTGTCATGGTATCAGCCAGTCTGCATTCATTCCTGGAGCTTGGGGTCCTCTCCCAAGTTCATGTGGTAGTGGGAACATCCAGTTCCTGAGGTCCCTATCCACTTGCTGAATATCATCTGGGGGTCACCATCAGGTCTTGGAGGTTTCTGCAGCTCCATGCCACGTGGTGGTGTTCTCTGTTGCCCAGCGTGACAACTCACTTTTTCAGGGCCAGCATGAGAATCTGGTATTCCTGTCCACTAAGAGAGTCTTACATAATGTAACATAATCCACATGAGGGATAAACCATCACCTCTACCAAGTCTTATTCACTAGAAGCAAGTCACACTTCCATTCACTGCTCAAGGGTGGTAGGTGATACACGGGCACGACTCACTGGGGGTCATCTTAGGGTGTGTTTCCAAAATGTGGAATGCAAAACAATTGTGTTACTACAGCAACCTAACTTCCTTCCATCAATTAAAAGCTTTTTTTAATGGATAGTTAAGAACTAAAATGAGAAAAGAAAGACACTACTTATAATAGTTGCTATTCTTATAATAGCAACCATGACAATTACAAGAGTAGAAAGCTTATGTGCAGCACTTCTAAGTAATGGGCATTGTACACATGCTATTACATTTAACAGTCACATAAGCCTATGAGGTAGATTATTACCCTCATCACACAGTAAGAAAAGTGAGACAGATAGGTTAAGTGGCTTGCACAAGTCCACACATCTAGAAAGAAGCAGAACATGCTCAGAACCCGTAATTCAGTTCCATGTACAGCAGCAAAGGGATTGTCTGCTAGTTTTGTAAATCTAGTAACTAGATTACTCGGCAAATCATAAAAGCCTTAGGCCTCAGTTTCTCATCGGTCAAATGGGGAGGATGATACCTGCTGTAGAAATTTCCAAAGGTTGTTGTGAGAATAAAATGATAATAGAATGTGTAAAGCACTTCACTCAAAAACTGACACTTGCTAAGTGTTTAATATGTGGTAACATTTCTGTTCTGTTGTAAGCCTTGTATAAACTCTAACGTTTTATATGTATGAAAGTACAGGCAAGGATGATGAACTTAATGGATTTTTTTATGTTTTATTTGTTTCTATTGGCAGGAAATTTTCAGGTTCTTCAGTAATCAGCCCATTACTTTTCTATGGTTAAAAGGCCCTCAAGGAATAAAGAGGAATTCCATCTATCTTTCTATAGGAAAAGCAATAAAACTCTCTTATCCATAAATAAACTGAAATGTAAAAGACCTTTTTTAACAATTCATTTTGGTGGGTCAAAGACATGGACTGACTACATGCTTGTTAAGAATGGTTGAGTTAGCCTCTGTTAAAATGTAAAGTATTAAGACAGACAAAAAGGGAATATTCAAAAGAATGAGTGGATCAAAGAGAAAAACAAGATATTCAGAAATATTTAATGATGATAATAGCATTATAGGACATTATATAAAGTAAGTCGTTCTTAATAAATCTACAACGTGCTTAAAAAATTAGATACCCATATTGTTAATTATCTAGTCTAAAAAGGTAATTATTTCTGAGACATGGGATGACTTATATTTCTCCTTGAATTCCTTGGCTTTGTCTTTGCCATATACTTGCCTTCATTTTTCATTGTTACTGTCAGATCACTGCTGTCAACATGTACAATGTTGAATTAACATAAGAGATATTCACAAATAGGACACCCAGTGCCCATGCCCAAGAGCCACCTACAGGACAGAGGCAGGAAAGACAAGAGTAGTGCTGTGCTGGTAAATGTCTAACATCCAATCTCTGGGAGGAAAACATGTTGGTCAATTTCTAAGCCAATTTCAATCTACCAATAGGATGTCACTGATCAGGAGATGGGAAAAGGTGGCTCCAGCATACCACATGGCCCTCGTGGAAAGATGAGAAGGAAGCCATCAAGAGAACATTAAAATTCAGTCTAAAGTAGCATAACCTATATATTTACATGCCGAAGCCTTGGAATTTTCAAACTGGGCTGGGCAGGATACATTTGGGAAAACTTCTAGAGGACGTATAGGATTTTTCAAAGGGAAGGACTGGAAAGAATATAATGAACCATACTGGATATTCTACAAAGGTTCTCTCAGGTACTCCCTGATTAACCACAAAAGGTAGGTGTCATTTCCCCCATTTGACAGATAGGAAAACAGACGCTCAGGCAAACAACCCCATGGCTAGTAACTGGCAGACCCGTCCATCCTTTTGTCCCTTCCATACCTCTTCCCTACTTTTCTTCCTTTCTTTCTCCTTCCATTCTTCCCTCCCTCCCTCTCTCTCTCCTTCTCTCTCATGGCCCTCCTTTACTAAACACTCATCTAGTATTTACTGTGCCCAAGACAGTGTGCCTAGAACTAAGTATATAAAAATAAACAAGTAAATATTTTAAAAGTTCTATCCTCAAGGAGTCAGCACTATTGAGATCAGGAGACGGCAGGGGTCAAGACAGATAGAAAAATATAGTTTTAATGAGATAGGTGCTATGATAGCAATGTGAATAGGCACACTGGGGTAAAGCCCAGGAGGTGGGAGTCACTACCTAAGTCAGTATGCAAAGTCTGGTCCCTGAATGCTTTATGTTGATGTGGTGATGACGGTAGTTTGACACGCTGGGAGGAAAAAGCCATACGGGACCCAAAAGAGACAAAACATATTCGCGTTATAAGAGCAGACTTAGCACTAGATGACCTACTTAGAACTGAGAATAGATTTTAGTCTGCTATTAGAGATAAATTTTACTTAACTAGTTTGTTTTTTTACAAAATTGGGATGATTATAGTTGCTAGAAACTTCACAGGGATGCTAAGAAACACTCCTCTTTGTTGTTCTCCAGAAGTACTATAAAAATTCTACAATAGTATTATTTTTACAAAAACACCATTTATCTTTTTTTTTTTCAGTACGCGGTTCTCTCACTGTTGTGGCCTCTCCCGTTGCGGAGCACAGGCTCCGGATGCGCAGGCTCAGCGGCCATGGCTCACAGGCCCAGCCACTCCGCGGCATGTGGGATCCTTCCAGACCGGGGCATGAACCTGTGTCCCCCGCATCAGCAGGCAGACTCTCAACCACTGCGCCACCAGGGAAGCCCAACACCATTTATCTTTAAACTCAGATGCTGGAAAAAGGACTAGAGTCTCTCCAACATCCTCTGGAGCAAACAGAAATCTTCCAAACTACGTGACTGCATTAGCCAAAAGTTTTCCTTTTGAGAAGACCACAAAGCAGTAAATGAACAAAGGAAGACATAATAGAAAGATCTTCTGAGTACAAATAGGAAGACACAGTGATAGTTTACTGCTTTTGTCACTTTCACCGCTTAATTTTTTTCCTACAGTTAGTAAAATAAAATAATAAAATATGTCCATTAGTTTTCACACAGTATATAAAACTGAATGATTCTGAGTATTTGATATTACAATTCTCTCACCTTTGTGTATGTTTTTTCTTTAAAAGATCTAAGCGTCACTTTGTCCAAAATGAGTTTGAATTTGTAGTTTGCTTATGCTATTCTGTAGCATAGTACTAAACAAAGTATCATAAGGCAAGGAAAATTCAAATAATAGGCTCACACTCTAAGCTCCTTATTACAAAGATTATTGGCAAAAAGCTATATTTATCCCTTTCTTCACGTTCTGCATAATGAGGATTATACAATTTTATGCAAACCATATTTCTACCAGACATGCATGGTGTCACCTCTAAAGTTAATTCATCAAACTTCAGGCATAGCTTTACAAAAATGATACCATGCTGATTTAAAACTGAGACCACAAAAGATAGAAGAACCCCTTCCCTGTCAAGAGTTAAAATGAAAGCAGGACAGGAGTTAAGACTGGAAGATAAGCTTAATCCTTGGTAGAGCCTGTAAGAGGGGCCATACCCCTTGCCCCAAGATGTGTTAGAGCTCTAAATACTACTGAACTCCTCATTACCAGCTGTGGCCACTGCATTCTAGAACAAATCAGGAAGACTGGCTGAGCCTGTCACCAACTAAAGCACTCCTCTCAGCAGGCATTAAGGATCAAAAGAACAGCTGTGGAGAAGCTGAAGCAATAAAGGAGCCACAACTACAACCAGACATCTGGTATACCCTGCTTCCTCTGTGCTGACAGTAGGGACAGGAAGCTAAGAACACAGAGACTACAATCTACCAAGACAGGCTGAGAATAGCAGAAAAAAGCATATTTCTCTACATTTGCCTAATCATTTAAAATTGATACCTTATTTAAAAAAAAAACTTCATAGGACGTAGGACTGAGATCATTCCTTCCCCCACAACTACTTTATTGTTGAATAATTTGCTGGCATCACAAGCTCTAAATGGTTAGCAGCATCTGGGATGCTAACATGCTGTCCTCATCCACTAAGAAGAAATCTTGGCCTGTTCAAACTCTGTCCGGCTCATTTTCCTCACCCCAACCCTAAAAATGTATTTTTAACTTGGAAGTTCACTACTAATATTTTATAAGGGATGACAGGAGATTCTAGTCTTGCTGTCTCTCTAAACAAGCCCATCTCCCTTCCTTATCACAGGTTCTGCAGGCTGAGTTCTTTTTCCAAAAGAGTAACTTCAAATTCACTATCACAACCAAAAGGAGCCACAAATTTTAAATTCTTAAGTGCTTAGCTTTTCTATCTTTAAAAAGTGGAATTATCAAGGATTTTACTGGCAAGCAAGCAACCTTTTAATACACTTCAGGTATCACCAAACATACATACTTGTCTATGAGCATTATTTCAAAATTTATAGCATCAGTATGAAGGTAATAATTATTAACTCAGCTTTTGAAATTTAAGGTAAGAAAATGTAACTTTATTTGAACCACTCACTTCCTAAGTTATTATAAATTTTAGAGCAAATCCTGACACATTTAGTAGTTTCCTGGATGATTACAATAGCCTCCTATGTGAGGTCACCTGTAGGTTACTCCAATCCTCTAAGATCCAGTCTCCATCTGGAGGCTGAGTGATCCTTTCAGAACCCAAGTACATTTATGTAACTCCCATGTTTAAATCCCCTGAATGGCTTCCTACTGCCTGTAGGAGGATGACCAAAACCGTCAACATTGTCTTCGAGACCCTGTGGATCTGCTTCCTCCTTATCTCCAGCTTCTTCACCTATCAATCTCCCATGTACTTACTGCTCTTTGGCCATACCAGTTATTTTCAGTTCCTTAAATGTGTCATGTTCCATCCTGCCACTGGGCCTTTGCACAGGCTGTACACCTATTTGAGACACTCAAAACTCTCTCCTCTCTCCATTGCAACTTCATTCACCAAGTTAGCTCCCACTAATTCTCTTTGGATTTCAGATCACGTGTCACTTCTTCAGGACACCATCACCTCCTTCAAGCCCACTTCTAGGTAAGCTGTCTTTCCTCTCCTTCACTTCCTATTTGTTTCATAATCATGGCTAATTATTGAGTCCACCCCTGCTGTGGATTAGGACAGGGGCTTCACTCTCTCCCTGCTCATCACTCCATCTCCATCACTGACCATCATGCCTGGCACAGAGGAGATGTTCAATAAGTATTTATTGAATGGATCAGTGAGTCAATCTGTCTTTTCTTGTGTGGTTGGACCCAGGTCAAAGGATAACATAATAGTAGAGCTCCAATGGAAATCTGTAAGGCAGTCGGCCTAAGGCAGTCAGTATGAATTGAAGTAAACTGCTTACGCCACACACAAAATGCTTAATGAAGTACTGTTTCTATGAGGGTAGTCCTTCTTCTTTTTTTTTAACATCTTTATTGGAGTATAATTGCTTTACACTGTTGTGTTAGTTTCTGCTGTGTAACAAAGTGAATCAGCTATAGGTATACACATATCCCCATATCCCCACCTTCTTGCATCTCCCTCCCAACCTCCCTATCCCACCCCTCTAGGTGGTCACAGAGTACCGAGCTGATCTCCCCGGGAGATGCAGCTGCTTCCCACTAGCTACCTATTTTACATTTGGTAGTGTATATATGTCCATGCCATTCTCTCACTTCATCCCAGCTTACCCTTCCCCCTCCCCATGTCCTCAAGTCCATTCTCTACGTCTGCATCTTTATTCCTATCCTGCCCCTAAATTCTTCAGAACCATTTTTTTTTTTTAGATTCCATATATATGTGTTCGCATATGGCATTTGTTTTTCTCTTTCTGACTTACTTCACTCTGTATGACAGACTCTAGGTCCATCCACCTCACTACAAATAACTCAATTTCGTTTCTTTTTATGGCTGAGTAATATTCCATTGTGTATATGTGCCACATCTTCTTTATCCATTCATCTGTCGATGGACACTTAGTAGTCCTTCTTCTTAAGCAGAGAGAGTGTGAATAAAGATGTCAGAAAAAGAACGATGAAGGGAGAGGAATGAGAAAAGTTGGAAAAGCAGTTGCTGTACCAAAGACTGAGCCTTATTCATTCCAGTCAAGCTGTGAATATGTGGTATAATGTGTCTTCACATGTATGCAACATAGTTCAAGTTACACGTCAGTTATTTCACTTTTCACTCTTTCTTCTCAACAATATGGTAAGCGGGGCAGGGTAGGTATTATTCACGTCCATTTTATGAATGATTAAACAGTCTTAAAGAATGATTTATCCAAGGGAAGAGATGCAGGGCTTGAACCAGATCTTCAGTGCCTGGTTCCCTTCTCTTCCCATGCACTATGTTAATTCACAAGTGTGTCTTGTTACTTAATCCGAGAAAAATGTAAAACGACTATCAGTATTTGCAAAAAGGAGTTTTAACAGGTTTCCTCATTGAGATTGTTAGAATGAAACTTGTCCTCTCATGAACCACTAAACTTGGAGGGAGGAGAGCTATGGATGGGACGCATTTATTCATTTGGACTTCCACCAAATATCCAGAGAGTTCTCATTATTCACAGTTCTGTTATATAGTCATTACAAACACTGAAATAGCAAATATTGAATCATTGCTCCTAGGAAAAAATACAGGGTTAAGTTCCTATGAGCTCCAGGCACAACATTTTCAACTAAACTACACATAACTTTGTTTTATGTGTGTTTCTGTTTAAAGCCACCTCATTTTAATATATATTCTTGATTTGTTAACTTATGAATTCACAGCTAACAGCGCTATAGATCCTGCCTGAACAAAGCTTATTTTAACACACATATTTTTCCATAAGGTACATCATAGCCTCCTTGTGCTAGAAACATTAGGTGGTACTTCCGCATTATGTTTTGGGGGCCATTTTAAACAGCAAAATCGCCAAGAAAATGCACAAAAATGTGAAAAGGGTGGCACTGAATAGACTGTTCAAAGGACATGCGTTTACAGTATGAGAGCTGAACCAAGAATGCAGAGTGTCCCCTTATTCATACCGAGCTGGGGATATGCACTTCAGGCCACTCAAATTTTTGCCACTTTGTGCATATCTGTGAATGACCGTGAAAGCACCGTGAGTATTTGTTTTGCAGTTTCAAATAAATTCCTGTGAGTAGGTGAATTCTCAAATACAGAATCCACAAATAACGAAGATCCACTGCATTTGAGCTCCTCAAAATACAAGATGAGGATACGTAGGCAAAAAAATAAGTTCCTGAATTTATATATACTGAGAGAAAAATGTAACAAATAAGAATGCAATTATACCAAGTGAACAAAGAGGAAGATGTGCATCTTAAAGATGAAGGCATTTGCCGGCTTCCTTGGCGGGAGTGAGGATGAGGGGGAATTGGAAAGAAAGTCCAAAGGAACAGAGATGCAGGGTGGGGCTGGGGTGTTAGATATTGGGGATCAGGTTGGGGGAAAAGGTACAACAGGGAGTTTAAGAAGCAAAGAATGTTGTGAGTGGATGCAATGGTGCTAGAACTTTAGCCTCTCGATGGTGGGAGCAAAGGACAGATTTTAAGCCATGCAGTGACTGGAAATTTAAAAAAATAACTCGGTGATGTTAAGAAAGCTGGATTGCATGGGATTAAAAGAAGAGGACAGAGACTGGTGGTCAGTTAAAAAGCTGTTGCAGAAGTCAGCCCAGAGGTGATACAGCCTGAATTATAGCAGTTTGCAGAAAAGCGTAAGGAGGGGGGTATATGTTGCCACATACTTAAGAGGTAAAAACTAACAGTTTGGTGACAGATTGAGTGTGGTCGATGAGAGAAAAGGAAGAATGATCTAAACATATTGCATGGTACCTTTCACGATCTACAAATATTTTTAACACCTATGAGCCCTTGTAAGTAGATTGTGAGCTTCTCATAGTGGAAGATCGTTCAATTCAAATTTATTGGACTGAATTAAATATCCTATGCAGTATTTTGACTAATACTAAAGTTACAGATAACTTTAGATCAATCTTTAAATAAAGTTTGTATCAATACTAAATACATTCTTACATTTCACTGAATTTAAAATGACAAAGAAAAATACATTGCTTCAGCGCTGAAGAAATACTGTTATCCACACTACAGCAAAGGGTAGGAAGCGAGGAAAGATATTATATCATAAGCCAAGTTCGAAATGACAGTTTGGCTTTGGTGATCTCTACCTGTCTCCTTGCTGAGCTGGTCCTCGGTAAGCATAAAATTATTTAAAATGTTCTGTTATCTCCTGGAATGTGCAAAGAATAATGGTCTAAGAGACAGGAAAACAGAGCTCAAATCTCAACTCTGTCACTGTTAAAATCTTGGGCAAGTCCCTTCAGCTATCTAGTGCTGAGTTTCCTCACCTATAAAATTAAGGGTTTCAGGCAGATGGTTTTTAAGATCCCTTCCATTGCTAACAGTCTTTGTGTTACTTTAGAGCTTAAATATTATATACTCATATTCTCATACATAGTGGCTTTTTGTAGAGAAAAGGTGAATTTAGGGGACTAAAATTCACTAATTACCTACTAAATAAATGTCTGAATATATGTATTTTTAATGCTAGGTATCTATATCAATGTGTTCCATACAGGGGAGAAAAAAAATCCTATATATATCCCCTGGGGCAGGTTTTTAAAGTAATTAACCATTATTTATATCAATTTAGTATACATGTTTATTTCTAACCTCCAAGCTTATCGAATATTCAACAAATACTTAAGATTTCCGCAAATCTCTCTCAGCTATATTAGGTTAAGGATGTAGCCAATTATAAAAAGAAATCAGATCTGTGGTTATCAGAGGTGGGGAGTGGAGGGAGGGGGATTGGAGGAAGGTGGTCAAGAGGTACAAACTTCCAGTTATAAGTACTAGAGGTGCAATGTACATGATAATTATAGTTACCACTGCTGTATATGAAAGTTGTTAACAGTAAATCCTGAGCGTTCTCATCACAAAGAGAAATTTCTTTTCCTTCTTTCTTCTATTCCTTTGTATTGTATCTTTAGAGATGATGTTAACCAAATTTACTGGGGTAATAATTTTTATATATATATGAAAGTCAAACCTTATGCTGTACACTTGAAACTTACACGGTGATGTATGTCAACCATAACTCAATAAAACTGAGGAAAAAAAGGACTGTAGCCAATGGTAAGACATTTTAGAAACTTTTAAAAGGTAAAAGATGAGGGGCTTCCTTTGTGGCACAGTGGTTGGGAGTCTGCCTGCCAATGCAGGGAACACGGGTTCGAGCCCTGGTTCAAAAAGATCTCACATGCCGCAGAGCAGCTAAGTCCATGCGCCATGGCTGCTGAGCCTGCACTCTAGACCCTGTAAGCCACAACTACTGAAGCCTGTGTGCCACAACTACTGAGGCCCGCACGCCTAGAGCCCATGCTCTGCAACAAGAGAAGCCACCGCAACGAGAAGCCCACGCACCACAAGGAAGAGTAGCCCCCGCTCGCCGCAACTAGAGAAAGCACGCGCGCAGCAATGAAGACCCAACGCAGCCAAATATAAAATTTAAAAATTAATTAATTACAATACAATAAAATAAAGGGTACAAGATGAATGACATTTTTTCTTTTTCTATTGTCAGAAATTTTAGATATGATCATATTTTTCATCATCTCTAGGCCTATGGGCCCATTCTAATTCAAAGGTTTGTTTATACAATGTGCTTTCTTTGCAGAGGCCTTTGAAATCATCGTAGTTAATTGTTCCTGACAACCACCATCTCATTTAGTAAATTAATATTGCCTTAGCCTATTCACGAAGAATATATTTATTAGGCATCCACATGATGGCAATCCTTCAGAAACTATATGCCACACCATCCTTGTGAATATTAACCTCTTCTAGTTACAATCCATGGACTCACTGCTCTTAAAACCACGTCTAACTTATTACTCAAATAACATGGCTATTTTGACTAATTCTGAATATCCGCATAGAATATTTTCACACCTGCTCCATGATTACGCTCCATAAATGCAACTGCAACACTTACTGTTTGGATGTAACCAAAAGTATATGATTAAATACCTTGAAGTTTATTTGCCAGCAAACAACCACAGATGAATTTGTGGCAGTCAAGGCAGACCAGAGGGTAGTTGACAGTTTAAAGACCACCAGAGTTGGCCAAATGCTTGTTTTATACCAGAATGGGTGTTAAATTCACTGCTGGGCGCTCTGTGGCTCTAAGACTCGGAAGCCAAGGCTGTACCAGATGGCCAGCAATACAGAGACCTGGCACAGTCACCTGCAAATGGCCCCTAATGCACAAAGTGGGAGAAAATACAGGCTTTATGGAACTCCCTGTTCAGAGCACCATGCAAAGCTCCTGTGCATTGATGGGTCCAAAATAAATAAATAGATGAATAAACAAACAAGCAAACAAACAGTAAAGCATGAATGTTTCACTTTTAGTAATTGATTAGTTCTGCATGGAGCAGACCATATTGGGGCCTTGGGGTAACTGGAGTGATCCAGTTGGCCCATGACTGTAAACATGTTTTTCCCCCAACGTAGAATAATAAAGTACAATACAAAATTTAAGAACCCTTTATAAAAATACCAGCCTCCCCACTGGATTCTGTTCAATGTGGATTGTGGCAATATTATAATTCTCTACATTCTGAGCTGTCTTTTTGATTTCCAAAAGAAAATGTGTTAACCAACATGCCCAGACAGATGATAAATAGCTCCATGAGAAGACTGATCCCTGTACAGAATAGCATAACGATTCAACCATCTAATCTTACATGTAGACAAAGGGTTTAAGTGATTAATTTTGCAGGTGCGGATTATTTGCTTTGATGATCACCCACGGTTAATTTAAAAATCTGAATCACTCAACACACTCCTGATTATTATGTTTCCACAGTGTTCAAATGTATACTCGAGGAACACAAACTGATCATGGTCCTAGGCAAACATAATAAGGATGATATAAAAGGATGATTTTTCAAGAGTCCTGTCATGCATTCCAAAGCTATATATTAATGCATTATCTATGCTACAGCTTCTTTTCAATGCAGAAGACTGCTAAGAATTACCTTCATTTGAAAAGGAGGCAAAAGGCTTTCAAATGAAGAAGGCATTAGAAAAACAGAATCAACTCACGAATGATTCTTAAGCACTTGCCTTTGGTCTATCACAGTGCTGAGTTCTGTAACTGACAAGGAAAAACGGCAAAAGGCATACATCTGCCTTAAGGGAACGTAGAATCTTATTGGACAAGAAGACTTGTTCAGTACATTCATATACACTAACACGTTACACCGTATTACAAGGCTGAACATTAGTAATCCAAGTAAGCTTACAGTTTGGAGACCATAGTGCTATAGAAATTCAGGAAGATAAGATCATTGTAAACAGGATTAATCAAAGATTCCTGGGAGGGTGTGGATCGTAAGGCTTCCCTGGAAGGACACTCTTCTGCTTCCTTCATACACCCAGATCACCTAGCACAGTACGAGGATCACATAACAATTTTCTGAATTTAACTGAAGAGAGTAGTAGGGTTTGCAATAACAAAATGGAAGTAGCAGAACTTTCAAGCCAAGAGAGCAACATGAGGAAAGAAGAAGTGAAAAAAGTAACAAGTCACTATCACATATATAGTATTTTTGCTAAAATGTTTAACTGGAACATAATCATAAGGAAACCATCAGACAAATCAAAAGAGGGACATTCTACAAAACACTTCATGTATACTCTTCAAAAATACCAATGTCACAAAACAACATCCAGGAGTGTCCTATATTAAAGGACACTAAAGAGACATAACAACCTAACACAATGCAATTTTTTGATTAGATTCTGGAGAGGGGGACAAACAGACTTTTCCCCCCCCAAATTGGAGAAATGTGAATATATACTGTATTTTAGATAATATTATAGATCAGTGCTAAATTCTTAGATGTGATAATGGTTATGTAAGAGAATATCCTTATTTTTAAGAGATGCAACTGAAGTATTTAAAGGTGATGTATCATGTCTGCAATTTAGTCTCAAATGGTTCAGTAAAAAAAAATGAGACAAATCTATAAATAAACACATGCCCAAGAAGAGAGAGAAAAAGCAAATATGGCTTCGGTGAATCTCAGTGAAATAAATAGTTGTGGGGAGAGAAATAATGAGTCAGATGGGAGCAGATTAGGTGGATGGATGGTACTGTGAAGTGATGGAACTGGGGTTGAGATCTGTGAATAGGGAAAGAGTAAACAACTGATAGAGATCTTTGAATTATGAATTGAGGAACTTGGCCTTGACTTGGAAAAACAATAGGGACACAATACTCAATAGTCTTTGGCTGAAAAGTGAAACAATGACTTTTACATGTCAGGAAAATAAATACAGCAGCATTTGGCAGAAAGCACTAAAAAAAGAAGTGATTTGAAGGCCATCTAGAAGAGTCTCTCATAATAACCAAAGAAAACATAACGAAAGCTTGGACTCCATGGAAGCAGATGAATGAAAAGGCAAGGATGGATCTAAGAGCCAGTAGGAAATATTGGTTGTGGATGGACGGCTTACATGGATGATGAATTCCTCTAGGATTGTTTTCACTACCAGCCTCCCCTCAATTCTCAAGGCAGACCTCATCACCTCTCCCGATTCCACTAGAATTTGACATCACCTCTCCTGATTCCACTAGAATTTGACAATAGCAAGACCCCAATCTGGCTAAGATTGTTCTGACAGCATTCACAGCCTCATCCAAAAGTAACCCCCAATAAACAGCAAGCTTCAGGAGACACGGTCTGTGTCCATCTGGTTCAACTTTGATGCCCAGCATCTACACAAGAATTAAAAAGGAAAGTGACAAACAGGAATCAAAGGAGAGAACGGGGTCAAAAATGCCTGTGAGATGTCCAACACTGTAGCTGGGAGAAATGGAGACATTTGGAAGGAGAACTTCTTGGGGAGAAGGTGTCATTCTCTATGTCATTTCAGAGGCGAGAGTATCTCAGTGGACTGGAGAAGTCCCAAGTTACATCAGGAACTACCTGCAGTAGCAGTTTTCTTCCCAGCTTGTTTTTGGCGCTGCTTTGCTTAAAATACAGTAGATATACTTACTCACATAATTAGTTTGTCTGACTTCCTGTCAAATCAATATTTAGTCATACAAATCAATTTTGTTGCTTTGTCCCTGAAGGCATTTGGTCAATCTGTGTCACTAGAAAGCAACTTGCCAGGGATTTTTCAATAGATCTTTTTTTCTTTTTCTACACAATTTACTCCTGTTCCTCTCTACATATTACCTAATTCATTTTTGTTTAGATTTCAGTTTCTTTACAGCCAAATCATGCTAGAACTTTGGTTTGTGTATTTTTCTACATGCACTGTATGTACATGAAAAGAGCTAGATAAATGACTTAACTTACTTAGTCTCCTGTTAAAGACAAGTTACTTAACTTCCACAAAATGGATATACCAACACACACTTCATAAACACCTTAATTAAATAAGATAATTCATGCAAATTACAGTAACATTGAAAAAATAATTATTGTTGTTATTATAGTTGTCATTAGTATTAATTATACCTCACTATATAAGATAATAATCCTGTGACCAACAATAGCATTACTATACATTTACAAATTAAGAGATGGACAAAGAATTTCAAAGAATAAATTTTGAGGACCATTGTCCAAACCCTCTAATTCCATAACTGTCCATAGAGATTAAGTTACTTCTCTGTAGTCACACAGCTTATAAGTGGTAAGATTCAGTCCACCCAGCGTCTTCTGTCTTCCAAGCCAATTGAGTGCTCTATCCACTTTCTCACAATGCTATCTGGCTGGTTAAAAGCTGGAATTACTACCAATGTCCATTATGATTCTAACATATTTGTACAACTAACGCTGTGCTGCAGTGTGAACAAGGCAGCAAAGAGGAATGTTAATTGAGGTCTTATAGACATGAAACAGTTGCTGGAGCAGAAGACTTTATTTTTTTAAGGGTAGTGAAATGTCTTTTGACAAACATCGACACATTCTTTTTTGGAGCTAGAGCTTCTCCTTAGGGACAACATTTTAATTTTGAAAGAACCACTTTAAGAGAACTTTTTAATTATACGAATCCAGAGCAAGTTCCCAATGCTTTATCTCTGGGGTCTACAACAGGACTTACACTTAACGAGAATCTGAGCTTGAGTACTAAGTTCATGGAAGTGCTCACCCACAGCCTTCGGTATATGAAGACTAGAGGCTGCTGGA
The DNA here is from genome assembly GCF_039906515.1 of Pseudorca crassidens. Classification (NCBI taxonomy): domain Eukaryota; kingdom Metazoa; phylum Chordata; class Mammalia; order Artiodactyla; family Delphinidae; genus Pseudorca; species Pseudorca crassidens. The sequence goes on from NC_090313.1 coordinate 14,447,174, forward strand.
AGGGGGTTGTACATATTTGCATCTTAGGGGTCTTCTGGGATGGAAGGTACTGAGCCTTCTCCCTGATGCTCTGTCGAGTTAGCCCTGACTAAAGCCAAGTTGGAGAAGTCCCTGAGATCAAATTCGCCATCAGAAAGACGAGCACCTCTGGCAAGGCTTAACACCAGGGTAGGGAAGGCCCGTTCCCACCCATAGCCACAGCAATGGACAGGGTTGCTTAGCAACAGCCAACACTCTCATTGGCAAAGGAAACAACACTCCCAACTTCCTGGACTCAGGAGAAGACAAGACTAACGAAGACTGGCCTTTGGTTTTCAGTTACCACCCTTGCCAGTCTTGGATATAACATCAGAGGAGTTCCTGAGGAGAAGCAACGTTAGACTTAACTGAAAGTAACGTAGGAGCTCAGAGTTATCATTTGAATATTAAAATAAATGTAACTTTACTTGTAGTCACAGGCTGAAAGACTCAGCACACCTCACTGTAACACCATGCAAGGCTATATTAATAAACCCAACGATGGCTCAGGCAGAGAACTCTTTCCACAAACATGACTTCAGGGTCTCAAATAGCCTCCACACTTCATGGTTCACTTCTGCCTCTGGTAGCTTTAGCAGTTCTCAAAAGGTGTCCACCATGTGGTCCGAGCTCCCTCAGGAGCTGTCTCAATACCACCATCTGCCCTTGACTATCTTCCTTCCCCCAGTGTTTCTTCCTGGGTTGCCCTGGGGCGTGGGAATCTTTCTCCAGATTGTTGATGCCCTCTCAGACTGCACTGACCTGCCTGATAAGGTTCCTGGGCTCCATCCTGACCCCTGACCTCCCTCAGGTACTATCTGTCCACTGACATTCATCCTGAAGCCAGGACTTCATCTTGACCTTTGGTCTCCCTCAGACACTCTCTGTCTACTAACATTCACCCCAAGGCCAAGCAGCCGCTGTCCACTACTTTGTGTCCCCCTCTCTTGGCCAGCTGGGAAATGCCCCTCTTCCTCTGCGTTCTCCTCTCTTTGAGAGGTTGCACTGCAGAGCTGTTCCGCTCCCAGGATTTGGCCCTTTTAGGGTTCCCACCAATAGGTGTTCACCCCTCAGACTGTTCACACACTATCAAGGGCCTGACAAAGAGCAGCATCGGTCAATAACCGCACACCTGACCCAGAAACACAGCTCCCCTCCGAGCTTCAAACTCAGTTGCTAAGTATGACTCATTGTTCCAGAAAATTCTTCTTCCAGGATGGATTCCTGTAGTCTCCTTTGTAGTTGGGCTTTCCTGAGTCCCTCTCTCCCATCCTCACTCCATCCATCACCTCTCAGACTTGCGTCTATGTGGGGCCCTTAGCCCACAAATCAGCTGGTACTAATTTACATCACAGTGTAGGGGTGGATCCTTAGCCTTTCATACCTAGTCTGTATTCATCAAGGATATGCTAGTACATAGGCAAACTCAAACACACACAGCAAAATGTTTTTAAATATATGTATGTGTTATTTCACTTTTGTCTGACTATTCATTCCCACTAATACAATGTATCAAAAAAGAAAAAAACTCAGGGCTTCCCTGGTGGCGCAGTCGTTGAGAGTCCGCCTGCCGATGCAGGGGACAAGGGTTCGTGCCCCGATCCGGGGGGATCCCACATGCCGCGGAGCGGCTGGGCCTGTGAGCCATGGCCGCTGAGTCTGCGCGTCCGGAGCCTGTGCTCCGCAACGGGAGAGGCCACAACGGTGAGAGGCCCGCGTACCACAAAACAAAAACAAAAAAAGAAAAAAAATCAAGTTATAAATTCATCCTAGTTTGAGGGAGGTAGATAAGTAGAGAGGAGAAATGCCCTTAATTACATAGCTCTTCATAACTGTGACATTATTTGTCAGATACAAATATTGATCTGAGAAGTAAACCAGCATGATCAGCTGGAAACATTAATGGATGTCTGCTATCTACAAGGTAAATGTTATTAAACTCACCCTTTTCTAGACGTGCATGGTCCTTGGGCTGCAATTACTAAAGTGATATGACTAAGTTTGACAGTTATGTTAGTTACATTATCACGAATCTTACTAAAACTCATTAATTTTCTATCTTGAAACATAGTCCTTGACTCTAAAAGAAAGAAAGGAAGTTTCAGTAAGAATGTGAGAAAAACCTTGACTTATGAGGAGTTTACCAAGATATTTTTTTCAAAGCATTATAATCAGCATACAGGCAATACTTTCTAAACCATATTCAGTAATAGCTTATTTAATAACACTGCATATTTGTGGAGTATGTAGTTAATAAGACACATTTACTTTAAGTCATATCTCTTTTACAGAGAGAGAAACATAGTTACAATGAGAAGAAAGTGAATTTCTCAGAGTCAGAGTGTGGCGTAAGACCTAAAATTAAGGTTCAATATCACATGCTGCCTTGTCATCTGGTAAAATCAAGAGGGGCTTGAACGGCTTCACTGCAAGTTCCCCTCTCCTCTCTGCATCCATAGAAAACTTCCTCTAGCCAAACAGCCCTCCTTATCAAAGGGACCGAGCACAGCTCTTGCTTCTCTCTCAGTAGCAAGTTTCAGTTTCCTGCCAGCCCACAAAATTATTCAAAAAGGCCAATCACATCCTCTATGGGAGAGAGGAGACACCCCACCCTGTTGATACTACAAAGCCTGTCTCCCAGAGTTCCTGACTGTTCATTCTGTTCCTGAGTGCAACCCCGTGTGACTCTGCATAGGGTACTATCCTCCTCCTTGGGCTGTGAGTATATGTAACTAGAGAACTGCTCTCTGTCTCATCTGTCCAGTGTCAGGTGTCCTGTGTTCAGCCATCCCAACAGCCCTGGTTGAGGGGTCCTTCACTCACCAACAGGGTGAAGCAGAAGGTGATCAAAACACAAAGCAAGCACATGGCAGAGAGGACGCCCCAAGTCAGCCTTTCTGACTCCACAACCACTGCTCTTCCACTCCGGCAGAGCTTTCCCTGCCATACAATGACCATTAGCACTGAGGGAGAAATTTCTATGTGCCACTCTCTTTCTGGGCTTTTTACATGTATTGTCTCATCTAAGCCTCACAACTCTCCTGCCCGGTAGGTACCATTATTCTTCCCAATTTACAGACGATGAGACTGAAGTACAGAGAAGCTAAGTAACCAGCTAGTGAGTGATGGAGCTGAGATCCCACTGTCACTGCCAAACCAACGACCAAAGAACTCTTGGCCTCAGAATGAATGAATCCTCTGATGAAAGGATTTTATAGAAATAGTTTGTCATCAGATGAAAACAGCTGAAAAATATAAGCTTATGAACACAAAATTGAGTTCACAAAAGTCCCTCTGATTTCAGTTCTGTTAACCATCACTAAGTAAACAGTGGTGTCTATTGAGTGTACAAACTGGAGGATAGGTTTGCTTCAAGCATGGTTTAGAAAGTACAGCACACCAGATAGTATTATCCTCTACAGTAAAAATTTTTATTAAGAATTTGAAAATAGCTTAGTATATTTTAGGTCTTCTCTTTTTCCTACACTATACTCATTTTCAAAAATAGATAAATATACACAATGACATCTCTAGCACAAGCTACCTCTGCTTAGATTTCTTGATCCAGCTTCTGTCCTTCCATCTACCTGCTGAACATCTCAGGACAATGTAGTACATTTCACTATGCCCTATCTTTCTCCGCAAACTAGAATATGATCTGCTTATTAGTAGAAACCAAGTCATGCATTCCTTTTTTACATGGCCAAAATCTAGCTCAGTCTCTCCATGTTTTTTGAAAATAAACAAATAAATGAATATAAAAGTAAATATAGTCAAACAAGGAACCATTTATTTTAAAAATGTCAAAATGTTAGTAGCTACTTTATTTTATCCAAAACTAGTTCTTCACTTAAAGGTTAGATATTTTTCTGGACATTTTGACAAATGTTTTGAATAGAATTTACAGTTTTCATACAAAGTGATAAAGTAGTTCCCTAAAAATAAATTTTTGAAAACTTGTCATCTTTTAAACAAGTGTGATAATTTGGAACTAATATTTATTATACAATTCATATGTCATTTATGAACACAAACACATGCACATATGCACATGCATGGTCAAACTGTTGATGACCAACACTGAAACAGAATCGTCTAGGGGGACTTCCCTGGTGGTGCAGTGGTTAGGAGTCTGCCTGCCAACGCAGGGGACACGGGTTCGATCCCTGGTCCAGGAGGATCCCACATGCCGCGGAGCAACTAAGCCCGTGTGCCACTACTACCGAGCCTGCGCTCTAGAGCCCGTGAGCCACAACTACAGAGCCCGAGTGCCACAGGTACTGAAGCCCGTGTGCCTAGAGCCCGTGCTCCACAACAGAGAGAAGCCACCGCAATGGGAAGCCCGCGCAGAGCAACGAAGAGTAGCCCCTGCTCGCCGCAACTAGAGAAAGCCTGCGCGCAGCAACCAAGACCCAAGGCAGCCCAAAAATTAAAATAAACAAAATTAAAAAAAAAAAAAGAATCGTCTAGGATGTACCGAGCTCCTCACTGAAAATAAAGTGTTCGATGACCACTCATCAAGGATGTGGAAAAGAACATTTCTGCCTGAGTAAAGGTTGAACCAAATCTCTCTCAAAGCAGTTTTAATCACAAGACCATGGTTTTAAAAAGAAACCACAAACATCTCACTATTCTAATATAAACTGGTTTTAGAATATTTTCCTTCTTTCCCCTTGATTACCTGCTCAAAAAAAAAAATTTTATTCTTTTATGTACTGTGCTGTGTCCGAAAATTCTAGAAACTTTCCTTGCAAACTTTTTAATAAATTATAAACTCATTTTAGGCAATAATTACCCTAAGTTTGTAAGAATCCCCTAGGGAAGTTATTAAAATGCAGATCCTAAATCTCACTACAGCCCCCCCCACATACCTCATACCAGAGACTGTAATTCAGTAGATCTGAATGTGGTGAAGAAATCTGCATTTTTATTGGGTACTGCCTGATTGGGTGGGAAGGGGGAAGAGGGCTCATGGGAGCCCTCACCACCTCAGCTGATACTAGGTCAGATATTACTGAAGTAAGGATCCATTTGGGGGGAAAGAGGGGTCTTCGTTGTGGGATTCACAGGTAACTCCCACTAGACTGCAAGATGGAACAGGGCAGAGATGGTGTCTCACTCACTGCTGTACCCCCAGCACCTTGGACAGCACCTAGTACATTGTTATCATGATGCCTAAAATCCATCCTTCAATAATATTCTTCATCTCATTTGTGGAAACATGACTTGAGGTTCTCTGTTCTTATTCTAACCTTCCCCAAGACTGTAAAATGGCATGAACAAGACTAACTTTATAAGTGACAATTCAGTCTATCAAGCCCATCAAAACTCAACAAATACAGTAAAAGGGGTTTCCTTTGGAGATTTCCCAACTGTAAGGGAAGACAAATTCTACCAAGCATTTTATCGTACGTCTCTTTCTGTTAACCCAGGTTGCATGTTATTCTATAATAAAATGTTTGTCCAATGTTGACTACCTTTGGTCCTGTAACATGTTGCTTTGTATACCTGTTCTGGATTTTCTCTTGCTCTTTAATAGTGTCACTTGTTTTGTCATATTCAATTTCCTTGTTCTTTTTAAAACAATCCTTAAATTGTTTTGTCTGAAGACGTGCATCAGAAGGAAACAGCACAGATGTCAGCACGTGTATGCTAAGTCTGTGCCTTAATGTATCATTTGGTTCATTATTTTATAGATTGTACATCCATAGTAGGAATTGTTGCTTCTTTATTGAGAGAAAATATCTGAGGAAATACTGCTTTCGTTCCTTTTATAGGACTCCTACTATTTGTTAGTTCTCATACTCTACACCTAGATCTCATTAAATATAGCAAAAATACGAGATCTACCACCAATAATTATTTATGTATGTGTGTGCTTTTTTTTTCTTTTAAAGTTAAGCTCCCTTTTCTTAGGAGGAACAAATCCTTAATTTTCAAAAGTCAAAGTTTCTAGGGAAAGGGAAAAGAGGGAAAAAAATAAGCATTTATGTACCATATTCCAGGAATTTATAATACTTCTCAAAATATTCTCACAATAATTCCTCTATAAAATGTTCTCCCCATTTTATAGATAAGGAATGTCATAAGGGCTAAGGAACTTGCTGAAGATCACAGATAATGTCATAAACTATAAATGTCAAAGATGTCGGTAAAAGGCAGATCGAGAATTTAATCCCTGATACGTCAGGCTCTTGCCAGGTTACCAGTCTTGGACATTTTTGAAGCAATGCAATTTTCCCTAACAAAACATTACAGTCCATTTTGAAAACATGACATATCAGTGTCATGTGAATTTAACACTAAAGAACAAATTTATCTCTGGGTTAAATTACTTTGCTATCTGACCCTTGACATGAAGGATAACACAATGGTTCCCAAGCATTTGTCTATTTACCAAGAGTCTCTTACAGGAGATAACAGTAACATATTAGCATCTGTAGTTAATAACGCCAAAACAATTTTAGATATCAATCCATAAAAAAGCACAAATGGTACTTGTAGCATATGTGCACATTATGTTCTATAAAAGATAAAATACACTTGTATCTTAGGCCATGAAGGTAAATTTATTTTTCTTTACTTAGCTTAGTCTCTAGATATTATTATCCACCCTTTTTAACTCCATCTGCTCTTGACTCAAGTCACACCACCTACTTGGTGGAAGCCTAGATTATGTTGATCATTTGGGGTTCCAGATGCTTCTGAGGGCATGGTTACCATATTGCCTGACTTGCAAAGCTCAGGAAACAGAGAATTAAGGAAATTAAATGCCAGGAACTCAAAATACTGAAAACAAAATATGTAAATAAATCCAGAGAGAAATGTTGGCTGAAATTATCATTGAAATATAGCCTTAAAAATATATACACAGTGGGCTTCCCTGGTGGCGCAGTGGTTGGGAGTCCACCTGCCGATGCAGGGGACGCGGGTTCGTGCCCCGGTCCGGGGGGAATCCCACATGCCGCGGAGCAGCTAGGCCGCTGAGCCATGGCCGCTGAGCCTGCGCGTCCGAGGCCTGTGCTCCGCAAGGGGAGAGACCGCGGCAGTGAGAGGCCCGCATACCGCAAAAAAAAAAAAAAAAAAATATACACAGAGAGAAGCTTTTATCTTCCCAGGGCTTCTCGGAAGCCCTAATTAGATGCTAGTGCAACAAACAGTAATATTCATTAAAAAAAATCTTTACCAGTAACATCTAAGTTGTTTAAATCCATAGGATATATTTTCCACATCAAGTAAATACCACCATTCAGTTTTCACTCAAGGTCAAGCATGGTTAGTGTATTACAATTTTCTAGAGTTTAGGTGGCACATGTTAATTGGCTTTTATCTTGTGTTGACAGATAGCAATAAGCAATAAGGACAAATAATTGAGAACCAAAATAAACACCCTGCTATACACATTGACCCAGGTCACAGGCTTGAAGATAGAGATTCTTAGAGAGATCATGATAATTTATTAAATGTGCTTTATTCAAGAGCAATTTAATCTACTCAGGAAAATTAAGTCATTCAATGAATTTTTTTTTTTTTGGATACCTATCCATATACTCTTCTTGGCATTGGGATACAGCAGAAATAACCCAGAGAAGATTTCTACCCTTTAAGTACTTATATGCTTGGGTGTAGAGTAGAGGTAGACAATAAAAAGGAAACAAGGAAGCAAGATCATTGCAGATCATGAGAAAGGCTATAAAGAAAATTAGCAAAGTGATGGGAAGCAACTAGGAGTCAGAGGTAAGTGGATGAAGGGGCAGGTCTTTACAGAGAGGTCAGGCAATGACTACGAGAAGGCGGAGTATTTGCCAAGTCTTGTAGAAAGAGAAGAAAAAATGCAAGATAACAGCCAAAGAACAGTGTGTCGAGCAGAGGAAAGCACAAGTGCAAAGACTCTGAAGCAAGAAAGGGTCTTCTGGGCTTCCCTGGTGGCACAGTGGTTAAGAATCCGCCTGCCAATGCAGGGGACACGGGTTCGAGCCCTGGTCTGGGAAGATCCCACATGCCGCGGAGCAGCTAAGCCTGTGCGCCACAACTACTGAGCCTGCGCTCTAGAGCCCATGAGCCACAACTACTGAACCCGCGTGCCACAACTACTGAAGCCCGCGCGCCTAGAGCCCGTGCTCCACAATAGGAGAGGCCACCGCAATGAGAAGCCCGCTCACCGCAACGAAGAGTAGGCCCCCCTTGCTGCAACTAGAGAAAGCCCGCACCCAGCAATGAAGACCCAATGCAGCCAAAATTAAAAACAAATAAAATAAATAAATTAAAATAAAAAAGAAAGGGTCTTCTATGTTAAAAGAAAACAGCGGGTGTCGGGGGGCTAGAGTGTGATGAGCAAGGAGGAGTTTGGTCCCTGATGAAGTGGAAGAGGTGGGCAGGGGCAGAGCTTCCTGGTGTGACAGGAAAGACTTGGACATGGTAAAGAGAAGTAAAAGGTCCTTGTGACTTAGCTCACCATATAAAATTAATTCAGTCTACCTGGGATAGCTAGTGAGTTAGAAGAAAATAATAATAAAATTTTAGAATTGGAGGGGAATTTATAGATTATCTGTGCCACTCCTTGTTTCATAGATGTTGACCGTGAGGCCCCGTGGGGTCAGTGAAAAGGGGAGCCAGAACTCCACATTCTTTGACATCTAGTGACCTTTTCATGTCATCTGCAGGCTCCCATAGCAAGCATCTGGTGAAGAACACAGCTACTGAAGTTCTTCTCTGAAGATGGAAGTTAAAAAGAACAAGAGAGCAGTTCTACTTGCTTACAGGAGGAATGTCTTGAAGGCCCTTGTGATTTGCTCTTTCTTAGACAAACTACATCTTTGAGTAGGGTCTATAGAAAGAGACAGGGACAAAGATTCAGCAAGTACCACAAGAAGGAGAAAACTGATGAAATTACAGAGAATGGGGAATCCCACAAGGTGAAATAGGCTAAAGTAGCAGATACAATACGTAAAGCTGGAGAGGACACGAAGTTTGCCAGAGAAGTAAAACAGACATAAAAAACCCATTAAATAATAACCTTAAAAATTCAATATTAAAAAAATCTCCAGGGCTTCCCTGGTGGCGCAGTGGTTGAGAGTCCGCCTGCCGATGCAGGGGACGCGGGTTCGTGCCCCGGTCTGGGAAGATCCCACATGCTGCGGAGCGGCTGGGCCCGTGAGCCATGGCCGCTGAGCCTGCGCATCCGGAGCCTGCGCTCCGCAACGGGAGAGGCCATAACAGTGAGAGGCCCGCGTACCGCAAAAAAAAAAAAAAAAAAATCTCCAATTATTGAGTGTCACTTAGGTCAGATTCTCTTCCCAATATATTTAAAATTTCTCTTCAGTTCTTTTTTTTGACTAACCAAAATAAACAAATAAAAATACTATACAGAGTAAAATGATAATATAATAATATAAGGACATATGATAGGATACATACTTGAGGAATAGCCTAATAACGATTAAGACTGGCCCTCTCTTTCTGGAGAGACAGAGCTTGGACGGGCCTGGTCAAGGTGTTTGCCTGCTTGGGGACAGAAAGCTACACTAAATAACTTTGTAATTAATGCTCTCCTAACAAAACTGAATCATTTTGTTCTCCCTAAACACACAGCATGATTAACAGGGTCAAAATTCTATAAGGTGTGGAGAAAAGGGAACCCTCATACACTGTTGGTAGGAATGTAAACTGATATAGCCACTACGGAAAACAGTATGAAGATTCCTCAAAAAATTAAAAATAGAACTGCCATGTGATTCAGCTATTCCACTTCAGAAGAATACAAACACACACACACATACAATGCAATACTACTCAGTCAAAAAATAGACGAAATCTTGCCATTTGCGACCACATGGATGGAGCTTGAGGGTATTATACTAAGTGAAGTAAGTCATATGGAGAAAGACAAATACTGTATGATTTCACTCATATGTGGAATATAAAAAACAAACTCAAAGACAAAATAAATGAACAAACCACACAAAAGCACATTTATAGAGAACAGAGTAATGGTTACCAGAGGGGAAGAGGGAGGGAAGAGAGAAACGGGTAAAGGGGGTCAGCTGTATGGCGGCAGATAGAAACTAAGCTTTTCCTGGCGAACACACTGTAGTATATACAGGGGGAGAAATACAGTGTTGTACATGTGAAATTTAAATAATGTTACAAACCAACATTACCACAATAAATTTTTTTAATGTTTTTAATTCTGTAAGAGAGAAGGAAAGCAGATTTAAATTAACATCATGACAAAATAAGATAACTGCAACTTAGAAGTTGTGATAGACATAGCGGTGTTTTTAACGTCGATAACAGCATGTCAGGCAAACTGTGATTTGTACACCTCCAGGATTACATTGGGAAAAACCCTGCCACTTATTCCAATCAAATTGATGAGAACAGACATGATTGAAATAAGCAGAGGATGCTTGAGGAAGATCCTGCTTAACATTCACAGCTTCAGTCCTCTCACATCTCCTTAAATCATATATTTGTTAACAACATGAACAAAAATCTCAATGGCCCTGCTTTCAAACTGGTAAGGAATGCAAGTAAACAGACAACAGAAAATAGAAAGCTTATCCTTCATCAATGTTGGACTTATAAATTAAGGCACAATTTCTATTTATAATCATTCTTGTCCTTTTCATAAAAATAATACACTGCCAAAATTCTTTTTGAAATATGTTGTCTTAAATGTATATATAGTGCTATCCAATTTATGTGTACACTGTGCATGATCTCCAAATACTGAAATATGTCAAGATATTGTACTTTAGCTTCAGGAAAGTACGTGTCTTTAGTGGGTTGAATGGTGACCCTCAAAATGATATGTCCACGACCTAACCTCCAGGAACCAGTGAATATGATCTTATCTGGAAAGAAGACCTTTGCAGACATAATTAAGGTAAGGATCTCAGGACGAGATCATCTTGGATTATTCAAATGGGACCTAAATCCAATGACAAGTGTCTTTAGAAAAGATACATGGAGGTAAAACATGGGGAGAAGAGGATGCCACGTAAAGATGGAAACAGAGACTGGAGTGAAGCAGCCCGAACGAACGTCTGGAGCCACCAGAAGCTGGAAGAAACAAGGAAGGATCCTCCCCCGCTTCGGAGCCTTTAGAGGAAACACAGCCCTACCGACACCTTGATTTTGGACTTGTGGACTCCAGAACCAACTGTGAGAGAATAAATTCCTTTTTTTTAAGCCACCAAGTTTGTGGTAATTTATTACAGGAGCTCTAGAAAACTCATACAGCATCTTCCTTCTCTTTTCTTTAATGACTATAGAAGTATGGCAGCATTAAAGGAAGGTTTGACCAGGAGATGAAGACAAATCATCTATATGCTCAATAATCTAATTAACAGATATTTTCATCTTGGCATACTCCTATTGACTTTTTGTCCATATTGTACCCAGACTGAATACATGATATTTTATTGTCCTTTATTCCCTAATAGCCTTCAAATATATTTTAATTCTGTATAAATTCCACTGAATTAATACACCACATATTACTTAAACATTCTGTATGTTTTAAAGATCTGGGCTGACCCTTATATTACTAATAAATGACTTTCTACTAGAGTCAGACATGGTCCTAGATATTTTTGATGCCATATATATTGCTTGAATCATGCTTAGGGAACCATCAGTCAATCCCCCAGAGTATTTCTTGAGCAGCTACTACATACCAGGCACTGTTCCAGGTCTTAGGAATGCTGCAGTAAACATGAAGAAAGTATATGGGCTTTTTGTTTATATCACAGCCGAAAGGTAAACTGATAAAACATGGCCAACGTGTTTTATAAACATGGTAAAATGATAAATCAGATCAACAAAGAAAGAAAGAACTCTTAGAAAACTAGAAAGGGAAAGGAATTTCCCTAATTTAATAGAAAGCATCTCTCAAAACTCTATAGCAAACATCACGCTTCACTGCTGAAATGTCAGGAGTCTTTCCTTTAAAATTGGTGACAAGAAAAGGATGTCACGTGTCACCACTTCTATTTAACATCGTACCAGCAGTCCAAAAAGCACTAAAAGACAAGGAGAAGAAAATACAGGAAAATGTAGGGAAAATGGAATAAGATTATCATAATTTGCAAATGATATGACTATCTATACAGGAAAAACTCCAAAATACCTACAGACAAATCATTAGAATTAATGAATTTAGCAAGATGACTGGATATAGGGTACAGGACAATTTCTTTCTTTTTTTCCCTGCTCTTTATTTTTATTATTTTTAAATTAATTTTTATTGGAGTATAGTTGATTTACGATGTTGTATTAGTTTCTGCTGTACAGCAAAGTGAATCAGTTATACATATATATATATCTCCACTCTTTTTTACATTCTTTTCCCATATAGGTCATGACAGGGTATTGAGTAGAGTTCCTGTGCTATACAGTAGATTCTTATTAGTTATCTATTTTCTATATAGTTGTGTGTATATGTCAATCCCAATCTCCTAATTCATCCCCCCCCTTCCCCCCTTGGTAATGATCTGAACAATTTCTTAAAGTACAGAAAGCATAGAAAAGATTGATGATTTTGACTGTTAAAATGAATCACTGCTCATCAAGACACCATAGAATGATATTTGCAACATACAAAATTGATATTTCCACATATATTGCTTGCTAGGAATTAATATTAGAAAATGGGTAAAGAAGTAATAGCCATTGATAAGGAAATAAAAACAACCGTTAGAAAAATGGGCAAAAAACTTGAACTGAACTTTCATGGAAATAAAAACTCAAACAGTAAATAAACATGTTAAAAGATGTTTAGTAATCAGGGAAATGCCAATTAAGACCATCCTGAAATATCAGTTTATACACATCAGATTGGCAAAAATTCTAAAGGCTTACAATACCATATGTCCATGATATTCAGTGGAGTAGGGTAACATGTTACCCAATATTCATGGCCAGAAGGATGACTTATCAAACTGTGCTATGGTCACACAAATGCAATATTACACAGCAATGAAAATGAATGAAATACAGCTATGCACAGCAGGAATGACTCAAAAACAATTTCAAGAGAAAAATTGCATAAGATAACAGAGTATATCATTTTTATAATGCTCAAAATCCAGCAAAAGTCAACGATACAGATATTAGATATTTTTTAGAAATACATGCATAGAGTAATAATAATAAACATTTTTTAAATAGAAATGATGAAGACAAAATTCACAACACTAATTACCCTTGGGTGAATCAGGAGATATAAGGATTTAGAGGAACATATAAGCAAGTTCAAAACTAATGGTGGGACTCTAGTTTTGTTTTTGTTTTGGGGGTTCTTTTGGCTGCCATGGCTTGTGGCATCTTAGTTCCCCAACCAGGGATTGAACCTGCACCCTCGGCAGTGAAAGCACAGAGTCCTAACCACTGGACCACCAGGGAATTCCTGGGACTCTACTTCTTAAGTTGGATAATTTGTTCATGGGTTTTCATATTACTGTTATGCTTTGTAACTTACACATTACAAAAATTTTTCATATATTACAAATATTATACAGAAAACTTTCTAAAGATAATGTAGGAATAAACAAAAGAACTGACAAAATTGTATTATTCTAAGGGGAGAAAGAAAGGTTGCAAATAAACAATTGCAAAACACTGCAGTTGAAAATATCTTTAACTATAGGTCTCTGGTTTTCAACCCTAGCCATACATTAGCATCACTTGGGGTGGTGGACATTTTTAAAAAGAGCAATGCCTGAACCTTATCTGAGATCAAGTAAATCAAAATGTACAGGGCTGGAAATCAGTCATCAATTTTTTTGTTGGTTTTCTTCTATGTTTGCCTTCACCATTTGCCAGATGATTCTAAGATGCAGCCAGGATGACAGATCACTGATCTAGACCAAGCCTCCTATTTCCTGTTGAGAAACTGAGGCCAGAGAGAAGTGACTTGCTATATCAGTATTAGTGGAAACCCCAAGTTTCAAACCATCCATTAACTCATCAACATAATTATACTGTCTGGAAATTTTTACCAAACTTTTAAAAAAAAAATTTTAAAGAGGTGGAAAGAGGACAACATTTAAAAAAATCTCGTTCTGAAAATAGTCACCAGGGCCCTGGCATCCTAGCTCTCCCCACATTTCCTCCAGGCAAAAATTATATAAAACCTCATCTTTTTTCCTTCCCTTTCAATGAGTGGGAGGGGGGAACCCACCTTGCTTCATATCCTTTGCTCCACTTTGTACTTATGGAAGGGCAGCGAAGCCCTAGAAATCACCCTGAAGAGGTGTCTAACAGCCTCATCCCTGCACTCATCAGTCTTCTTGTGCATCCACTGCCCAGATGACAGAGGCCAGTGAGGTCCTGACAAATGTGCAGGGCTGGCTGGAAGGAGAATAGATTTTAAAAATTAACTTTCAGCATCTTCCTTCCCCAGGCTTTGCCAGAAAGGCTTCTGTGTCAGCTCAAACGATGGTCATATTGCAGGATCCCAGATTATACTCACGCGGAGTCATCAGACATCTGTTAACAAGACCTAAGGCAATTGGATATGCTAAGGCGTCTGCTTTCTGCTTCACTGTGCAGAAAACTGGGCAAGGAGGGGGTGATCTTTTGATTCAATCACCAAATATCCTTCTGTGCACTCCCCTGCAGTTGGTTCTGACCAGGAATCAGTCAGTCTCTGCTTGGTAATTTTGCACAAAGAACTTTTGGATCCTTTCTCTAATATGCTGCAAGAGGGTTAGCTCCTGCTAACGGAGGATTTGGGTTTTGTTCTAGAGGAAGGGATAGCCGTGCTGAAATGCCCTGGGTCCTTACCCTTCATGATTATGAGTGACACACACCCCCACTCCCACATGCCCCGCTTCAAAAGCACAACTTCAGGAGGCACCATTTTTCTTTCACGGATTTAATCCTCCCACAGTACGCTGTGATGGAATTGTACACCTCTCCTAGATCCCAGTGATATCAAGATCAATGTTTCCTTGGGGTGAAACGTGTCCTTTACACATGTACACCAAGAAATGGAGTTAGGGAGTTCATAAAGACTTAGATTGTTAGTAATGATAAACACTGGTGTGTGTCAACAGTTTTGACACATCCTGCTCTTGAACCTTTATGCAACCCTTACAATATCATAACTTACTCGTTATTTCGTCTCCTTTCATTTCCCTGGCAAATTCAGAATGCTTTGTCTAAACTCAAACATAAAAGAGAAAGAGGAAAATGGATGGAACAATCCCTAACGCAGACAAATTCTAACTAATTGATAGTTGACTAAGACAAGAAAATGCATAAATATGACTGGCAAAAATCGAATTTTTACTCAGTTTTATTATGTTTCTGTTCAAATGAAGAATTATACTGTAGATCCTGAATGATACCATGTAATTTAAAACAAAAGAGTAAATGACGGTTTTTTAAAAGCTCTGAACATCAGGCTTTCTGGCTCGAGTCTGGATTAACTCTTATGGTGTAAGAAGTCCTTTTTTCATTGCAACATGTCTACCAGCTGGATGGAAAACACATCTTCTTCAAATAAAGCTTAATCTAATAGGCATTCAGAGAAAACATTCTTTGAAACGAAGCAGCCGTTCTCTCATGACTGAGTCCTGAAAATTTTCTTATTTATAAGCACCGCATCTTCAGTCCAAATAGGGGAGCCCCCTAACTGGAGAGCCCTGGATTTTGGAGTGGGTTATAGGTTTCAGCCTGCAAGCGCAGAAGAAGAACCTCAATTTAATGAACTATTGATATTATGCATAATAAAGTAGAGAAAGTTGTGTCCGAGGAAAGTGAAAAAGACGTAGCAAGCGATGTGGGGTGGGATGAGCACGCAGGGGTTGTTGAACAAAATCATGTGGGAAATGTAGGAGTCTGGAGTGAAATATCGTGCTCTGGACACTCTCCCTTTGACCTCATACATTTACGGGGGAAAGAACTAAAATTCATGACACGAGTTTTCAATGAATTATCAATAGAAATTTGCTCAGTATGGAATGGATGTAGTCAGAACAGGTATCAGGGGAAAATAAAAGAGGGGAGTGGGCCACTGGTAAAGGGATTAGATTACAAAGCAAGATCTCAAAACAAGCCCTGTTAATCAAGCCAGATATTAGCAGCTTCTCCTCCTCTGTCCTTTAATGTGACTGAGTCCTAGGACACTCCGAGCTGTTTGCATCAACAATAATAATGAGTGATGTGGTTTTGTTCTTACATTTTGCAAAGAGCTTTAACGTTATCTCATTTACATCCCTTTCATTTTCATCATTGTTAACATCTACGAAGTAGACAGGTCTTAAAAGACAGGAAGAAGGGCCAGTAAGAACTGAGAAGCAGGAAATTAAGAGTTTATCTCAGAAAGTAAGCATAGCAAGATGGTACCAGCATCACAGTCAACAGCTATGATTTTAGTAAAGTGGGGATCAATATTTAATTAAACACATTAAGCACAGGGAACAAAACATAGAGACATCAGATTTGCAAAAATATATCTGAACCCTATCATCCTATAACCAAAAGGTTTTAAAATGCAAATCTTTTTATTATTCATTTCTCAATACATATTGCTTTTATAATATCACCATTGTCTAAGAATATAATCTTAGAGTTATATGAAGTTTTGCCATACAGGATTAGAATATTGATTTTACTTCAGCTTTTCTTTTAAAAGTACTTTTAAATATTGCTATTAAGTCTATGTTATAACAAGTATGTTCTTTTACACAGCAGGAAAATACAAATTGTAATTATTTGAAGGTCAATTTAGCAACTTACTCTTTAAAGCTGTGTTTCTTAAATGATGGTTCTTAGACCACCCACACCGGAATCACCTGGGGTACTGATGCCTGGGTCTCAGCCCCAGAATTCTGACATAATAGGTCTGGGGTACAGCCTGGGTGTGGGGAGTTTTTTAAACTCCTTACATGATCTTGATGGGCATTCAAGATTGAGAACTACTACCCTAGACTCACCAAAGAAGAACGCCTGGGCCTGGGCCCTGGAATTCGAGGACCCAGGTGATTCTTAAACACAATAAATTATAAGAATATGAAAAAATGTTTTTGATTCACGTGTACCTGAAAAGTGTTCCAAGATATTCAAGTGTATAACAAAATTCAATCTCCTAGAGAAGGAGCAAAACTAATTCAGTAATAAATAAGATCATGTTAAAATAAGCATAGTAAAGCTAATGCCTCTTTAAAGTACGTTAGTGATTTCAAAGTCTCTCCTTGTAATTTATCTCATTTAGGATGATAACGACCTTGTCAGGTAGTCATATTAAGATCCTCACTTTGAAATATTAGCAAATTTAGGTTCAAGTCTTTTGACTCACCCAGACTGAATAGCTAGCCAGTTGTCAAACTGAAACACAAAAATCCCAATTTTTCCTGAAATATCTGCTCTTTCCTCTATAGGCATGATGACCATATTTTTTAAAAGGAAATTATACTTTCTGGCCTGATAAAGATACGAAACTTGAGGGAATTCCCTGGCGGTGCAGTGGTTAACACTCCGAGCTTCCAATGCACGGGGTGGGGGTTCGATCACTGGTCAGGGAACTAAGAGCCCACATACCACGTGTGAAGCGTGACCAATAAATAAATAAATAAAAGATATGAAACTTGAAAATACACTTCACACTCACGGCCTCTCCTTAATCTTCTTATTTAGGTAATTACATATATTAGTTTTAGAAACAACAGCATTAGATAATGTATGCTACATGTCACAGTTGACAAGAGAGTTTTCATAAAGAAGAGTCTTACAGGAGAAATAGAATAGTGCAACAAGTATGATTTTGAACTCCTTATTACATACCTTTTGTTTTTACCTATAACTCTCCAATGCCTAACATGGAGTAGAAAAAGAGAGACAACCCAATCAATACTTGTTAAATGAGGTCAGGCCTAATACTGGTACCCCTACCTCACACCCTTCCCATGCCAATGTGACAGGCTGGCATGGAATACTTGAATAGAACACTATGAGAACATTCATGCCCACAAACCACATCTTTTTAGATTAAACCACACCCAGAATCTCCATGTTCACTGTCTCATGTGGGACAGGGGTGGAATATCTGAGGGTAGCGTAAGAGGGAATTCCGCCTCCTAGCCCCAGCAAACTACATAT
Source organism: Pseudorca crassidens (assembly GCF_039906515.1). Lineage (NCBI taxonomy): Eukaryota > Metazoa > Chordata > Mammalia > Artiodactyla > Delphinidae > Pseudorca > Pseudorca crassidens. Next base: position 14,465,300 of record NC_090313.1, read on the forward strand.
AAAATATCTCTGCCCAGACTTCTGTCATTCCACGATGGACATTCTGACCCAAAACTTGACCTAAACTTGACCAAGCAAAAGAGAGTGCCTAGCCCAACCCTGCTGGATCACTTTGGGTGGAAAGGAAGAATCTATTTCAAAGAATTTGAAGCATGTCCCTTTAAATAGGTACTTACAAAATTTAAAATCATAGTTATTCAGTCCTTGGCAATTCTGCAGTATGCAATGTTTACTTCAGAATGGAGATTATGATGACTTTTAAAATAAATGGAGATAATCTATTCTTTCCTCTTGGTCTGACAAAATCCTGTGTTACATATAGGATGAGCACAAACAGTCGTTGACTTAAAGTCTTAAAATACTTTCCTTCCAATGTTTTTCATCATATTTTTTTATTGTGGTAAAATATACATAATGTAAAATTTACCATTTTTAAGTGTACAATTCAGTGGCATTAAGTATATTCATGATGTTGTACAACCATCGCCCTATCCATTTACAGAACTTGTCTATCATCTCAAACAGAAACTCTGTATCCATTAAGCAATAACTCAGCCCCCTCTCTCTCAACCCTTGTAACCTATACTTTCTGTCTTTATGAATTTGCCTATTCTAGGTACCTCATAGAAGGGGAATCATATAATATTTGTCCTTCTGTGTCTGGTTTCTTTCATGTAGCATAATGTTTTCAAGGTTCACCCACGTTGTAATATTTTTCAGAATTTTTTCCTTTTTAAGGCTGAATGATATTCCATTGTATGTACATACCACATTTTGTTCATCCATTCATTTGCAGATGAACATTTAGCTTTTTCCAGCTTTTGGCTATTATGAATAATGCTACTAGGAACATGGCATACAAGTATCTCTTTGAGTTCCTAAATTCAATTCTTTTGGGTATATGATTAGAAGTGGAACTACTGGATCATATGGTAGTTCTATGTTTACTCTATGCCGCCAAATTGTTTTTCACGGCAGCTACTCTATATTGCATTCCCACCAGCAACGCACTAGCACTACAGTTTCTCCACATCCTTGCCAACATTTGCTATTTTCTGTTTTTTAATAATAGCCATCCTATATTTTTATAAATTATTTTCTTATTTCCAGCATGATGAGCAAAATAAATTCTTGACTCATTTAACTTATCCACCAGTCACCAAAATAAAAATTGTAAAGGTTATTTTATGAAGGTGGATTTTCTTTTCATATATATATGAAATCCCTACACTAAAGGATCCCCAAACAGAATGGCTCATTTGATTTCTGTGTTTCACATCTGTCTTCTTCTAATACGCATTACTCTTCCACTAGATTTAATGTGCAGCTTCTACTCTCCTATTACCTAGCAGAGTGGTTCCCAAACTTAAGCTGTATCAGGATCACCTTGAGGGCTTGTTACAACCAGGCTTCTGGTCCCCACCCCCAGAGTCTCCGATTCTCATTTGCATTTTCAACAAGTTTCCCTGGTGATAGCAATGCTGTTGGCCTGGGAACCAACCACTGACCTAGAAAATCAGGAAAATAAGCTTCCAATGTCTTTCCAGAAAGAGCAGCAAGCCCAGATGAGTGTGTCTCTAAGGAGCGAGGAAGTTGCATTAAGCAGCCAGGCTTTGCAGCATCTACTTTGGCTTCAGAGGAACTGGGTTTTGTTGTTCCTGTTTGTTTTGTTTTTCACTTGCTTCCAATTTCTCATGGAATCCTGGCAGTCAGACCTTAAAGGTTATCTAGCTTAACCACTTCCCAAAGCAAGAAACTCCTTTACATTCAAAACAAGTGAGCAGCCCCACTCTGTTTTGAGCCCTTCCGGGGATGGGTAACTCACCCTCGCATTGTTTTCAAGTACAGGTGGCCCTCGAACAATGTGCCGACCCTCCGTGCACCGGAAAACCCTTATAACTTCTAGGTGGCCCTCCACACATACGAGGTTCCTCATCTGGGGATTTAACCAACTTCGGATGGTATAATACTGTACTATTTACTACTGGGAAAAAGTCCCTGTATAAATGGACCCTGGAATTTCAAACACCTGTTGTTCAAGGGGCAACTCTAATTGAGACTGTCAGATAAGAAAAGGCTAATGAGGTGTTACTTTAAAATGATATGACTTGGGATCCAAACTCAGACACAGGAGGATGAAACCATCTTAGCTTTCCCTAACAGCTTTTATAAAGGAATCTTTAAAAATTTCTTACTAACATTTTTTTTCTATTCCACATCATTCAGAATAAGAGGAAGTAAAGAAAGTCATTTAAAAGAGAGTCAAAACCATTTTTTAATAGTAGGATCAGCAGAGCCTTGTGATAAACTAAGGCATCACAAGATTAGACTAGAATCATAGCCTTTTCCTGATAAGTCATGACATTTAATTACTGTTAGCCCAAACCTCTGCACTTGCAATATGGAGATAAAAGTGTACCCCTTACTACTCACAGGTGCACCACATCTAATAATGTACAGGAAAGCACTCTCTAAACTGGGATAATCAACTCGTTAGCTATTAATAGCCTAATTATTCATATTATCTACTTTTATTTAACTAATATACCATTCTTACATAGTATTTCCAATAATATTTTAGTCCCTTGGTTAAGCACTCATAAATATCTGGTATATAAATGCCCTTTTGCTTCCTCTTGCGTTTTTTAATTATACAAAAACATCATAAATCAAGGTTGCTCTGTCTCCTGGGAATTTCAAAATAATCATGACATTCCCTACCTCTTTTGACCTCCTCACAGCTGTTCATAATGATGGCTGTCCCCATCTTAAGCAACCTTGGTATCAATAGAAGCCGAACCTGACAGGATATTGGCAGCTCTCTTTCTGATAGCAGGTGATTGACATTTTCTCAGCGCCCTCCCCTGGCTCCTCCTACCTGTGTTAGTAACAGAGTTGAGTTTTGCCTTGCTTCTCTGCTGGTTTCCCACAACCAGCTTGAAGGTCTGATCATTCCCAAAGCCCTAGAGGGCATTCAAAATTAATCCCACTTGTCCTGCACCCAAGAAAGGAGCACTGAATAAGACATTTCCCCCCTCCCCTATTTTTGTCAATATGTCCTACAAAATACCCAAAGGGTACCCACACTTTTGGCCCAGAAGCTAAGATACCCTGCGTCTTTTAGTTCTCTCCCTACAAAGTGGAGTCTCTTTTAACCTGAAACATCAAATTTCTTTTAACTTCAAAATGGAGTCTATTTTAACCTCCCCAGGGAAGTCCCCAGCTGCTTCTCTTCTTGGACTGTGCCAGCACCCAGTCCTTCAACAATGGGTCCAGCTCCTGCTCTCCCAAACTCTTGTTTGTTTAGGAGCAACTCTGAGCTGGCCAAGCACACTGTACACTTCATCTCTGCCCTGTCCATCTGAAGCGTGTCCTCACTTTCTCTCTGGAGGACCCAGCCTAGGTCCCTTTCCAGACTGGCCCCTGGCCCCTGATCAGTGGTGGGATGGGATGGCTCTAGCGTGTCCCTGTCCTTCCACCCCCATGCCCACTCCTCCTTTACTGCTGGCTACTCCTCTAGCAAATCTTCCCTTGGCCCAGGTTGGAGGGGATTTTCCAACCCCTGCTGGGACAGGAAATGGGCAGAATTGTTTGGCAACCTATTCTCTTCAGAGGTATTAATCCACTTTCTGAAGAAATCAAAAAGGAAATCAAAAAATACCTAGAAACAAATGACAATGAAAACACGATGACCCCAAACCTATGGGATGCAGCAAAAGCAGTTGTAACAGGGACATTTATAGCAATACAATCCGACCTCAAGAAACAAGAAAAATCAAATAAACAAGCTAACCTTACACCTAAAGCAATTAGAGAAAGAAGAATGTTAAAAACCTGAAGTTAGCATAAGGAAAGGAATCATTCATAAATATCAGATAAGAAATAAATGAAAAAGAAATGAAGAAAACAATAGCAAAGATCAATAAAACTAAAAGCTGGTTCTTTGAGAAGATAAACAAAACTGATAAACCATTAGCCAGACTCATCAAGAAAAAAAGGGAGAAGACTCAAATCAACAGAATTAGAAATGAAAAAGGAGAAGTAACAACTGACACTGCAGAAATACAAAGGATCGTGAGAGATTACTACAAGCAACTCTATGCCAATAAAATGGACAACCTGGAAGAAATGGACAAATTCTTAGAAAAGCACAACCTTCCAAGATGGAACCAGGAAGAAATAGAAAATATAAATTGACCAATCACAAGCAATGAAATTGCAACTGTGATTAAAAATCTTCCAACAAACAAAAGTCCAGGACCAGATGGCTTCACAGGCAAATTCTATGAAACATTTAGAGAAGAGCTAACACCTATCCTCCTCAAACTCTTCCAAAATATAGCAGAGGGAGGAACACTCTCAAACTCATTCTACGAAGCCACCATCACCCTAATACCAAAAGCAGACACAGATGTCACAAAAAAAGCAAACTACAGGCCAATATCACTGATGAACATAGATGCAAAAATCCTCAGCAAAATACTAGCAAACAGAATCCAATAGCACATTAAAAGGATCATACACCATGATCAAGTGGGGTTATCCCAGGAACGCAAGGATTCTTCAGTATATGTAAATCAATCAATGTGATAAACCACATTAACAAATTAAAGGATAAAAAGCATCTGATCATCTCAAGAAGAAAAAGGTTTCAACAAAGTTCAACACCCATTTATAATAAAAGCCCTCCAGAAAGTAGGCACAGTGGGAACTTACCTCAACATAATAAAGGCCCTATGTGACAAACCCACAGCTAACATCATTCTCAACAGTAAAAAACTGAAACCATTTCCACTAAGATCAAGAACAAGACAATGGGGCTTCCCTGGTGGCGCAGTGGTTGAGAGTCCGCCTGCCGATGCAAGGGACGCAGGTTCGTGTCCCGGTCCAGGAAGATCCCACATGCCACAGAGCGGCTGGGCCCGTGAGCCATGGCCGCTGAGCCTGCGCATCCGGAGCCTGTGCTCCGCTATGGGAAAGGCCGCAACAGTGAGACGCCTGCGTACCGCAAAAAAAAAAAAAAAAAAAGAACAAGACAATGTTGTCCACTCTCACCACTATTATTCAACATGGTTTTGGAAGTTTTAGCGACAGCAATCAGAGAAGAAAAAGAAATAAAAGGAATCCAAATCAGAAAAGAAGAAGTAAAACTGTCACAGTTTGCAGATGACATGATACTATACACAGAAAATTATAAAGATGCTACCAGAAAACTACTAGAGCTAATCAACGAATTTGGTAAAGTAGCAGGATACAAAATTATTGCACAGAAATCTCTTGCATTCCTATATACTAACGACAAAAATCTGAAAGAGAAATTAAGGAAACACTTCCATTTACCACTGCAACAAAAAGAATAAAATACCTGGGAATAAACCTACCTAAGGAGACAAAAGACCTGTAGGCAGAAAACTGTAAGACACTGATTAAAGAAATTAAAGATGATACAAACAGATGGAGAGGTTCTTGGATTGGAAGAATCAACATTGTGACAGTGACTCTACTACCCAAAGCAATCTACAGATTCAATGCAATCCCTATCAAACTACCAATGGCATTTTTCACAGAACTAGAACAAAAAATTTCACAATTTGTGTGGAAACACAAAAGACCCCAAATATCCAAAGCAGTCTTGAGAAAGAAAAACGTAGCTGGAGGAATTAGGCTCCCTGACTGCAGACTATACTACAAAGCTACAATAAGCAAGACAGTATGGTACTGGCACAAAAACAGAAATATAGAGCAATGGAACAGGAAAGAAAACTCAGAGGTAAACCCATGCACATATGGTCATCTTATCTTTGATAAAGGAGGCAAGAATACACAATGGAGAAAAGACAGCCTCTTCAATGAGTGGTGCTTGGAAAACTGGACAGCTACATGAAAAAGAATGAAATTAGAACACTCCCTAACACCATATACAAAAATAAACTCAAAATGGATTAAAGACATAAATGTAAGGACAGACACTATAAAACTCTTAGAGGAAAACATAGGCAGAACACTCTATGACATAAATCACAGCAAGATCCTTTTTGACCCACCTCCTAGAGAAACACAAATAAAAGCAAAAATAAACAAATGGGACCTAATGAAACTTAAAAGCTTTTGCACAGCAAAGGAAACCATAAACAAGACGAAAAGACAGTTCTCAGAATGTGAGAAAATATTTGTAAATGAAGCAACTGACAAAGGTTAATCTCCAAAATATACAAGCAGCTCATTGAGCTCAATATCAAAAAAACAAACAATCCAATCCAAAAAAAAATGGGCAGAAGACCTAAATAGACATTTCTCCAAAGAAGATATACAGATTGCCAACAAACACATGAAAGGATGCTCAACATCACTAATCATTAAAGAAATGCAAATCAAAACTACAATGAGTATATACACTACCAAACGTAAAACAGATAGCTAGTGGGAAGCAGCTGCATAGCACAGGGAGATCAGCTCGGTGGTTTGTGACCACCTAGAGGGGTGGGATAGGGAGGGTGGGAGGGAGGGAGACGCAAGAGGGAAGAGATATGGGAACATATGTATATGTATAACTGATTCACTTTGTTATAAAGCAGAAACTAACACACCATTGTAAAGCAATTATACTCCAATAAAGATGCTAAAAAAAAAACCTACAATGAGGTATCACCTCACACTAGTCAGAACGGTCATCATCAAAATATCTACAAACAATAAATACTGGACAGGGTGTGGAGAAAAGGGAACCCTCTTGCACTGTTGGTGGGAATGCAAAGTGATACAGCCACTATGGAGAAGAGTATGGAGGTTCCTTAGAAAACTAAATATAGAACTACCATATGACCCAGCAATTCCACTACTGGGCATATACCCTGAGAAAACCATAATTCAAAAAGAGTCAGGTACCACAATGTTCATTGCAGCAGTATTTACAGTAGCCAGGACATGGAAGCAACCTAAGTGTCCATCGACAGATGAATGGATAAAGAAGATGTGGCACATATATACAATGGAATATTACTCAGCCATAAAAAGAAACGAAATTGAGTTATTTGTAGTGAGGTGGATGGACCTAGAGTCTGTCATACAGAGTGAAGTAAGTCATAAAGAGAAAAACAAATACCGTATGCTAACACATATATATGGAATCTAAAAAAAAAAAAAAAAAAAAAGATTCTAAAGAACCTAGGGGCATGACAGGAATAAAGACAAAGAACTAGAGAATGGACCTGAGGACACGGGGAGGGGGAAGGGTAAGCTGGGATGAAGTGAGAGAGTAGCATGGACATAAACACACTACCAAATGTGAAATAGATAGCTAGTGGGAAGTAGCCGCATAGCATAGGGAGATCAGCTCGGTGCTTTGTGACCACCTAGAGGGGTGGGATAGGGAGGGTGGTAGGGAGACACAAGAGGGAGGGGATATGGGGATATATGTATACATATAGCTGATTCACTTTGTTTTACAGCAGAAACTAACACAACATTGTAAAGCAATTATACTCCAATAAAGATGTTAAAAAAAAATACCCCTCTTCTCACATTAAATAGGACTGACCTGTGTAACTAAGAGGATATTGGAGAAATGACACTGTGTGACATTCGAAACTAGGTCTTAAAAAAACATTGAGGCTTCCATGCTATCCTGTGTCTTGGAGTACTCACTCTGGTAGAAGTCAACTACCACGTTGTGAAGACATTTAAGTAGCCTCTGGAGAGACTCACATGAAAGGAACTGAGGCTTCCTGACGACAACCATGGCCATGAGGATGAACCAAATCTTCCAGCCCAAGGCTCCCCTTCAAATGACTGGAGCCTCATGAAGGACTCCAGCCCCAAACCATCCAACTAAGCTGCTCTCAAATTCCTGACACACTGAAACTGTGTGAATTAATAAACATTTATTGTTGTTTTAAGTCACTAAGTTTGGGTTAATTGGTTATGCAGCAATATATAACTAATACATCTTCCAACTAACAATTTTATTGGGAAGGCATTGACTTTATAGACTCATTTATAAAGAACTGACCTCTTCACAATGTTGGACATTTCTATCCATGTAGAATTCTTTCTATCCATCAAGTCAAGATTTTTTTTTTAAAAAAAGTAGATATTTAAAGTCTTGATCATCGATGTCTGGCACATTTCTCTTATTCATTTTGTTGCTATACTTCTATTTTATTCTCTAAATTGTACTGATACTATCAATTTTAATGCTATTACTCTTCTATTAATTTTGTAACCAGGCAACTCACTGAATAGCATTTTTCTAGTAGCCAGACAACTGATTATTTTGGATTTTTCATATGTGTAATTATATCATCTAAAAATAATGATAATTTTGCCTCATATTTTCCTTTTTATAGCTATTATTTCTCTACAGCTATTATTATTTTATAGCTATTATTTTGTTCTTGCATTGGCTGAAGTAATAAATATTAGCTCTAAAAACATATGATGGCTGAAGATATTATATACCTGCAATATTTATCAGTTTGATTTCTTCCATTATTCTGAATATTCTTGTAGTTGTAGACTGCCATATCCCCCAATTTGGCTGAAATGGTTAATATTTTTAGTCTATAAAATCTCGTTTTTAATAGAAATATTAACAATTAATTTTTAAATTATACCAAATCAAACCTTGTTTTCAAGTTTTTATCAATACGATAAAAAATACTTTAAAATGACTAAAAGATGACAGTCACTGTTGTCATGGTTCACTATCTTTCATTTCCTATCTTTAAACCTCCTTGACCTTTAACCAAAAGACTTAATTATCTTCCTAACCCAAGGAAGGTGGAAATCGAAACTACATAAACAAATAAAAACATGCTTCTAAATGACAAAGGTTAAAATTGAGAAGGAACAAATCTTGATATTGCTTAGGAAAATAAAACCTCTCCAAATAAATTTTCCTTTTTATAACTTTCAAAAGAAAGGCAATTTTTGAAATGTTTAAGTTTTAAAAAAATTTTCAAGGTGAAACAGGTAGGAAGGAAGCAGTGGGGAGTATTTTTGAGGCCCAGGAAAATGAGAACACTACAAGGTAACTGATAAATTGATTTTTAATAACGTTAGACACTTGAAAACCCTCTCTCTTCATTGTGTTGCAGGAAGAGAATACACTAGCAGGTGTTATAACACCCTCCAAGGATTTTCAATTTCATTATTATATCCACGTGAAGGAAAGGAAAGCCAAAATAACACCTAGGTAAGTAAAAGTTCATTATTACCTTGAGCTGTTTAGTGTCCATTTTTTTCCTTATCTATGTCCAACAGAAGAACATCTAGCAATTGATTCAGAGGCAAAATGAACACACAAGTCTAGAGTTGGACTGCTCACATTCTACAGATTCTAATCCTAGAAACATTATCTTGCCTATAAATCATAATTCTGCTCCAGAAGACCCTTTTCTGTGCTTTTCAGATGAATCTTATGTCAAGACTTTCCAACGTGACGTATCACAATGCCAGATTGATAAGCAAGTTTGATCAACACTAGCGGAATCATCTCACACCAAACATTACAGGATTTACCAGAGTACAGACCGTGACGGTAACATGGAAGCTGGCTTTTTCTGTGCTTAACTTGGAACGGCAGACGTGTTCAGTTCCAACCTTTTCAAGTCTTAACATCTGTTGTGAACGTGATGAAAAACAATAGACTTGGGAAATTGCATTTATTTCAATACTAATTTCAGTGGCCTGACTCAATGTAGCTACAGGATTGACATGAATAATGGCAAAAACAAGAAAGACTATTTCATCAGGACAGGGAAATCTGGGATTGTTGGGACTCTGCAGATTTGGATCCACCCTTAGGATGCTGCAAAATACTGTTTTCAAATACTCCCTTCAGAAGCACAGTGTAAGATGTGTTACAACAGCCTCCACAACAACCAGGGAGAAAGGGTTTCATCTTTACTTCCTGTACCATCTGAACTGCGGTTGTATGATTTCCCTTGAAATAAATACTTTGTTGATTTTCTGTATCCCTTATTACAACTCCAGTCATCAACAACATTATTTGGTTTTTATGTATAATAGATTCTCCTTAGTCTTTGCTGAACAAACGCATCAAGATCTTGGCATTAAAAATTCAACCACATTTTCTTTGTAAAATTTTCTCTTCCTCTTTTACTTCTACTGAACTGAAATGAACAAGGTGTTTTAAACAGTTGTCTTATGTTGCAATAAAGTCCAACAACACATATTCAAAAACTCAACTTGCTTTAAAGAAAGGCGACTGGCAAGCTAAAGCTTGCACTAAGCTACACTATCAACATACTCTCAGAGGTGGAGTGAATCTCAGTCTTCATGGGGTTGAAATATAAAACCGCTGGATATTTCCTTTGTCAGGAGGCGTGACATTCCATTTATATTTTTGAAAATGGTATATAGCACTTTTGGAGAGAGTTGTTTGGAAAGGGAGACAAATAAACTTAATCAAAGAAAAATATGATTCAAAAACAAACACCACCACAATAAGTTCCTTAAAAATCTAATATAGGGCTTCCCTGGTGGCGCAGTGGTTGAGAATCCGCCTGCCGATGCAGGGGACACGGGTTCGTGCCCCGGTCCGGGAAGATCCCACATGCCACGGAGCAGCTGGGCTCGTGAGCCATGGCCGCTGAGCCTGCGCGTCCAGAGCCTGTGCTCCGCACGGGAGAGGCCACAACGGTGAGAGGAGGCCCGCGTACGGCAAAAAAAAAAAAAAAAAAAAAAAAAAAATCTAATATAGAATACACAACACACCTGACTCTTGACTTACTTGTTTCAAATATAGAGAAAAGCTAAAATCCTGAGGACAGATTGTTTTACTTTTTTAACTTAGCAGAGCAATGGCCATCAACAGCAGCAAACAGCTGAATATTGTATTAATACTTGAAGATTATTGCAAATTCAGAAGAAAATTAAAATCAAACACTGGATCGCATGTGAAATCAAATCTTTCATTTAAGTTTACAAATTTCTATTTATAGGGAGCATAACACTTAGGGTATCGGTAATCAGTCAAGGAGAGACTGTTGCAGGATATAAATTGTCATGAAATTTTAATTTTGTAAACCCTAAATTTGTTAAACCTCTTTCCCTGTGTTGCCTGTATTCGAAACATCCCTGACTTTTATCTATAACATAATCAGTAAAAACCAACTGCCACGTGTGACAAAGGACATTTTGATTAGTTACCAGGCTTTTCTTCATTTTTATTCCTCTCTGAGCAAAAACTCTAATCTTCAAGAGCATGTGTGACCAAAAGAGATCTAGACATGAAGAGACTGGCTGTTCCTATAAGTGCCCATCACTTTGAAGAGCGCCTTAGGAAATCAGTTAAGACCTTTCTGAAGCTGGGCTATTCTAACTGCCGAGGATACAGGTTCTCTGGATGACAAAACAGATGCCTGCAGTCCTTGTGAAGACAAGTGGCGGTCCCTCTGTGAGAGAACTTTTCACAGCCCAACATTTAGCCATTGTTCATTGAATCCACAAGTTGGTTTCAGTAATCTTGACAAATAGTTCTTTAGGAAAAAATGATATGGAAGGCGTCTTTGCCAATTATGTCACAATCAGAGTTACGTTTCATCTTACATGGTTAGTCATTGATTAGTATGATTTCCAAAGCTGAAGTACTTTCAGGCACGTTCCTCAGATCCTCTAAATATGATACAACCACGGCTCTCAGTGTTATGTGAATAGCCAATACTTCCTGATGCTGGGTAACTGGAACTACAGTAATAGGTCCTCAACCTGACTCTAACGGATTTTGAATGTTACACCTCCTTAGATGGCTTTCTCTTTGCAGAATCTATATCCAATGTTCTTGAATATTCCAGTAAAGTGCTGCTATAATACTGCAGAAAAGCAAGTGTTAGTGGTTCTCCATGACCTGTAGATTTTCTGGGACAAGTACCTCCTCCCACATTTTTGATGATTCCATTGGTAAAAATTCTCTGATTGCATATTATAGATATGTATTTCTTCAATAAATACTTACTGAGTGCTTACTCTGTACCAGAGAGGATGCCAGGTGCTAGAGATATGGGATGGATAAGAGCTGTATGCTCCTTGCCTTATGGGGCCTGAAGCCTATTCAGAGATACCAGCAATTAAACAATAGCTCTTCAGCACAAGCACTTTAGAATAGAAGGCACATAGTGGGGGCCGCTAGCCTAGTCATGAGGAAGGGGAAGTGAATAAGGGAGCCAGGGAAGGTTTTTGGAAAAGGTGTCATTTAATTGGGATCTAAAAGATGATTGGAAAAAAGATAGCAAAAAGAGGCAGAGGATAGGAGTGGAATTTTTCCTAATCATGGAACACGTATTATATGTTCTGTTCCTCTGAATTCTAAGACCAAAAACAATGTGGTATAACTGTCCAGCATCTATTCTGATAGTATTATTAGTTTCTATTAATGTTAACTGTGGTCTAGTCAGAAGGAAAAGTTTGTTATAGATTCCAAATATTAGGCAATCCTGCAGTATAAAATTCTTAAATTCCCCCAAATTGCAAAGTTGAAATATGTACACAGGGACGCTTTGATCAGGCTATCGGTTTCACTTATGAGATTTAATTTTCTGAACAATGACTGATGAAACGAAGATAATTTCCTCAAGCCTGAGTCTTAGGAAAAGAGATAGCAAAAGAATGTAATGAGGCATGAATACGGTTGGGATGTATGGTCAACCGTTACATGCTTGTGCTGGCAATGCCATCTTACGTTTCATGACAGAATGGAAGTGTGAGCAAATAAACCCAGGGAAGCAGGCTATATCAGTTATCTATTTCTGCACAAAAAGTACCACAAAACTTAACAGCTTAAAACAACAATGCACACGTATTATCTCATAGCTTCTGTGGATCATGAGTCTAGGCACAGCTCATCTGGGTCCTAGGCTTCAGGATCACTTGCAAGCTGTAATGAAGGCATCGGTGTTGAGTCTCATCTATAGACTTGACTTAAGAAGAACTCACTTCGAGCTTATGTAGTTGTTTACAGGATTGAGTTCTTTGCTGGTTGTTGTCTGGAAGCCACCCTCACCTCCTTACCATGGGGACCTCTCCACCATGATAGCTTGTTTCATCAAAGCATACAAGCAAAGAAATCAATAGAGTTCATTATCAAGATAGAAGTCATGAGCTCTTGAAAATGGCATTCCTTCGATGCTACCATATTCTATATGTTAGAAGAAAGTTACTCAAAGGTAGGGGATTATACAAGGCCACTAATACCAGGAGGCTGGGATCACCAGCAGTCATCCAAAAGGCTGTCTGCCTTACAGGCTGACTGATGGTCCATGTTTGGTATGTCTCTGGTCAGTGTACAATGTGCTCAAGTTTTAGCATAGTTCCAATTTTCTAGCAATAAAGTATCTTTTTTTCTTGAATCTATTTTTTTAAATTAATTTATATTTATTGTATAAGTCAAGGTCAGAGACAGAAATTACATATTTAACTTTGCTGTGTAGAAGAAACTAACACAACATTGTAAATCAACTATACGTCGATAAAATAAACTTTATTTTTATTTATTTTTCTTACTTTTTAATTAATTTTTATTGGAGTACAGTTGCTTTACAATGTTTAAAATAAATTTTCAAAAAAGAAATTACACGATTTACTTGACCAGAGAGAATTTACTTGACCAGAGAGAATTTACTTGACATAAATAATTGTTAAGTATAAAGTTGTCAACCTGGTAACTAAGAGGTTAAAAAGAGAGAGCGAGAACTTTAAGGTATCATGGAGGTAGCAACTGCAGAATGTAGCTACCAGCCCAAGGGCTGGGGGAAAAAAGGGAAGAGCTTGGAATTATAAAAACGTAGAAATTGAGAGAAGGAACCCCATTCAGGTGAAGCTCAGACCTCTGAAGAGGGGACATTGTTCAGCTGGTGCCAGTGTCTTGGGGGCTGGGGGACAGAGTTGCCCAATGAAGCTGGTCCTGCCAGTGCTGGAAAAACCACAAAATGGAGAGGAAAGAATTGCCACGGCTGGGGTGAGGTAGAGTTCCCAGAGTAAGGCTCATGAGAACAGCTAGGAGGCAGAAAGGGGCAAGTCCTTTCTTCCTCCTCCAGCCTCAAAGCATCTCTCTTGGGTCCCCGTTAACAGACACTAAGAGGGTACCAGCTGAAAAAGCAGAAATGTGGTTGGGGAGTCCCAGGCTCAAACTGGCAACAAAGCAGAGGACAGAAGGACCGATTTGGAGCTGAGAGACAACAGCTTAATAACCAGCACAGGCAGGTTATCGACATGGGAGGAAAATAAGGAAATGTGTGTGGCAGGGTGGCTTGGGAAGGGGCTGGGTTGTCCAATCAAAAGAGGAATTTTGTATTAATGTCAATAAATTGTTTGGCTCCATTTTTTTAAGTAATATTTAGTATGGTCACAAGCATAGCTCGTTCCAACAGAAAATTTTATTATAGATAAGGAATCAAAAACACCTTACTCTTTCCATATAGGATTCAAATGAATGACATGGCAAACAATGTCCTCTAGTAGACATGAAGGAAACAGGAGGAAATGCAGATGGTAAATATGGGTATGGCCAAAATGGATTCTACTAGCCAAATAAACTTCTTGCACACCTAGTGGTGCTTGAAATCCACTGGCAACATAGCATCCTCAGACTGTTCCAGTAAATAATACTGGGCACTAGATCTATGCACACTCACTTAAAACTTAATCTAGTCACTGAGACAAACCTTTAGAGAAAAAGCTATCTAGCCTGATAACAACAAATCTCTGAAACAACATGAATAGGAATATTTCAGGTAAAATTGCTAGAGGCTATGTTTTGTTTTCTAAGTAATTGCATTTCTCAAGGATTGATGATAGCCTTATGAAAAACAAGGCACTGGGAGCTCACTTTAGGGAAAATTTCTCCTGAAGGCTGCCTAATTCAATGCAAATATATCTCTAAAACAAAACAAATAGCAAAATGCCTCTTATCCCTCATTCTACTGTGTTTCTCAAATTCTGCCTTAATCTGAGCGGTGGGGTGAGATTATTACTAACCCAAATGTTTCTTCAACATGAAACCTAAAGATAATTTTACTAGAAAATGTGACTGTGTCCTGTTACTTTTGTTCAAATCTGATCTTCACACAATTGAAAAAGGATTTTCCTGCCCTTATTACTTACATGTGGACAAGCAAATAATAAGAAAGAAAGCCAAAAGATAATGTCATAAGATTCCTCATCTATCTAAGGGCAAAACAGGTTTTTGTATAAGACCTCAATCAGCAGGCTCAGCACACTGATTCTTAGGGTAGTGTTCTAGAAGATCAATGACATTGTTCACAAGCAATGACCTTCACTAAACAGAAACATTTAGTGTGAAAGTAACATCAAAAGGAGGATGTGAAATACAAAGCAAACACTTCTTTATAGTAGAGGATAGTTCAAGGTCAGTGTATGTTACTAACTACCACAGGAGAGAGTACAAATTTGATAAACATACCCAAATACAATATGCCTATCACCATGTTTTAAAAGTAGTCATCAATAACAAAGAGAAAGAGCAGTGGCAACGCATAACCAAATCTATAAATATTCATTAGGCAGGATAGTGTCATACGATACAAAGATCATAAGCTTGGCACCCCAAGTACCTATAAACTACCAACTGTCTGTCCTTGGGCAAGTCTTAATTCTGAGACTCACTCTACGAAATGACAATTATACCTACCCCTCAGTAGCATCCATTCCTTCCTGATTATTTCTATGGATTTTTCTTTTTTTTTCATCATAAGTAAAATGTATAAATAAGAAAGGGTTATATTGATTATTGAAGAATTTGTTAGACAGACTGCTATTTCTTTAAGTCCCAATTTCCTCATCCATAAAATAGGGATGAAAATAGTGCCTGTCATAGGACAGCTTTGTAGAGTCCTTATGAAAATTAAAATGTTAATATTTTTAAAAAGGCTTCATCTACCTACATACACACACCTATATAATATATACTATATAGGTGTATGTTAAATAAAGTAAAAATAAATAAAACATAATAGATGGATGAACAAAAGCTACTATGAATAAGGAGTGACAAGGAAGAAATAAGGGGAGTGGAAGGATAATGAAAAGTCTAAGAGTTAGAAGGAAAAGAGAATGGGAGGTGTGGTCATGAAGATAATAAGCCTGCCCCCTTCCCCAGCAAAGATGTCAATGCCCTATCTCCAGAACCTATATGAATACGTTATGTGATATGGCAAAGGAAAATTAATGTTGCTACTCAGCTGACCTTAAAAGAGAGATTATTCGGGATTATCCAGGTGGGTCCAATGTAATCACAAGTGTCCTTAAACTGGAAGAAAGAGGCATTAGAGGAAGTCAAAGTCATGCAGTGTGAAAAGGACTGGACCGTCCACTGCTGGCTTTGAAGACGGAAGGCACCCACAAGCCAAGGAATGCAGGCAATTTCTAGAAGCTGGAAAAGACAACAAAAATGGATTCTCTCCTTGAGCCCCAAGAAAAGAATGCAGACTTGCTGACACCTCGATTTAGCCCAGTGAGACAAGTATTGGGCTTTGACCTGTTTTGTTTTAAGCCATTAAATCTGTAGTAATTTTGTACAGCAGAAACAGGAAACTAATACAGGAAGGGTGAGGAAGAGCAAGATAGCTTATCTCTCAGGCAGAAAAGAAACAGACTAAGGAGTCTGGTTGTCATTGATGCTGAAAAGTAAGAAACTCCTTCTATTAGGACATAATTCCTTTCAGATGAAGGGAAAGTTTCCATGACTCTTTGATTAGTTTGGCTATTATGACAAGTCTCTTTAAGAGAAGTGAGAAGCAGTATAATATTGAATACAGAATACAGATGTGGAATCAGAAGACATGGCATTTAGCCCTGAATACTTAGAAACCCTTTCTGAAATATATCAGTGATCTCTAAATTAGAGTCACAGATGGAAGCATTTCTTCTTGAAGAACACAAAACCCAACAATAGTGAGAACAACAGAAATGTACCCAGATAAATGATCTGCACTTGACACAGCATGGCTTCTCTCCAGATAGGGTAAAAAATTTAGCTGATAATTAAGCACCAAATGAACCATCTGAAAATTTCAGTGCCATGAGCAGAAGAAAATTAAACTAAATCAAAATTAACATATTAGGTCTGGGTTGAGTAAAGAGATTATTGCTGTGTCTGGATTCTGTCTTGTTAAGGAGAAGCTATTCTTTAAAACATCCAAGTCTAAAATACAATGATAGGATGGCATTAGCAAGTAAACACGACAACTGAATCATTTAAGTTCAAACTAATGTGCAACACAATGTGCTACTGGTTACAAGGGCAGTGCTTCAGGGGAACTATATGAATGTGTTTGTTATTCAGTTCAACTCAACACCTACTGTTGAGCCAGGCATAGTATTAAATGCTTAGACTTTAAAGCTAATAAGACACAGTCCTTACCCTTCATGGAATTCACAGTCTAGAGGACTGAGATGTGGGTGGTAAACAAGTAACTAAACTATAACAATATGCAGAGAAATATAAACTGCCATTGGATCTCAATGAGTCAAAATATGAAAAGTAACCATTTGCTTATAGAGGCCCCATTCTTTGAATGACGAAGTTAAAAAAAATTTTAATCAATAAGTTCTTAATATTATTTTTACCATCAATCCTTTCATAAATCTGATGAAAATCATGGACCTTTTTTGGTTGGAAGACTAAGGAGTCTGATTGGCACTGATGCTGAAGAGTAAGAAATTCCTTCTATTAGTACATAATTCCCTTTAGATAAAAGAAAAATTCAGTGGTGGAGAGAGGGTAACAAATACAAACGTACTTACACATGATGTGTTTAATTTCAGGGCGTTCATCTGAATTCCTGATTTAGAGCAAAATATATCAACCAAGACATGTAAATTACAAATCCCTTGCAGGACATTTGGTCCTGTCCAGAATGTCCATAAGACATTTGGTCCACGCTAAAAGGTCCTTGATATCTGCAGGACCATTTGGTCCTGTCCAAAACATTCATAAAATGTTTGGTCCACTCCAAAAGGTCCTTGATATTTGATCGTATTTGGTCCTGTCCAAAATGTCCATGGAGACATTTGGTCCACACCAAAAGGTCTTTGATATTTGGTCCTGTCCAAAACCATTTGGCATGGACCAAATATGCTCACGGCTGTTTTGGACAGGATCAAATTTCAAGGGCCTTTTGGCGTGGACCAAATGTCTTACGGACATTTTGGACAGGACCAAATATCTGCTAACCTACAAATCACTTCTACATATGGTAACTAAAATAGACATATTCAATAATTATTTTTAGCAAAGTTGACTAAAAAATTTATAGTAATCGTAGAGGAGAATGAAAAATGCATCTCATAGAGTTTGGGGACCCTATTCTTAGCAAGCAAGACATATTCCCTAAGTCTCCATTTTTAGTTTTAAAAGTCCATAGAATTTTTATCCAATTCCACAATGTATCTACTTTTTTATTATAAAAATATTTTAATTACTTACCATTGAAGAAACACTTAATATAGCCCTTCAACCTCCATTTCTTAGCCTCTATATCTCTCAAAAAAAAGAATTCCAATAAAGATGACACCCCAGGTAGATATGCCAAGTGTGTATTCATCCTAGGGCTTCACAATAGCCCAGGGCACATTACAGTATATCCCCAGGGTAAGAGTACCTCAGTTTGAAAAGCACCACAAAGAACTTGCTAGTTATCTCTCCATTGAAAGGAATTTGTACATAATATAATTTATAAAATATAACAGATTTATATATGGGCTGCTTCTGATATATTGAAAACTATCTACATATATATATGCACATATATTTATAAATTTCTTCAAGATTCACATAGTGCAAGGTTGCCCACACTGAAGAAAAACTAGCCCTATAGGATGAAATAAGAACCCTTCCCAAATGGCAAACAAGTATCCCCAAGAAAAGTATGCCTCAAGTTTAAAATAAAGTGATTTTCTAATTGGTCTACATTTAAACATTTATTTTATTGTTTTAACCTGTACATTGAAAATGCCATTTAAAAATTAATACCACTAATATTTTAAACCACTTTTTAAACATAGTAAATGCTTTTCAAAACAATGTTTCAGACTTTCTCTTCCCCATTTGAAAATAGGCCAAATTCTGTGCACAGATCTAAATAAAAAGAACGTTTTATAGATTATTTTTATTCCATAGAAAATGAAGGCCATTTCCCTCCCGAGCTGTAGAAGCTTACTTGGGAATAAATGGCTGATTTTCCCATATATACCCCAAAAAAGCTTAATTTCAAAGACCTTTTTAATGTTTGTTACTTTAGCCATTATATCTGAGAATAATAAAACATCCAATACTTCTGTAAAACATAAGCTGGAAGCTAAGAAAATCCAAAACATTTTTTTTGGCAAATATTGATTTAAGAATGGAATTAGTGATAAGTTGATATTTATTCAAAAACCATTTACTGAACATCTGTTATACAGCACTGTATTCGGCCCTGAGACTAGAGCTCAGAAAGGCTTGGTGATGCACAAAGCAGAGTACAGGGTTTGATAGAAACAGACACGGACAGGAAAGGACACCATGGCAGAGGAGCTGACATGCTTAGGAAACCTTAGACTGATTCCTACGACTCCCAAGCATACCCACCTAGTTCTTCATATCTCAGTACCTAGCACGCACAGCAGCATGCCTGCCTCTGCGGCGAGACTGTGGTCAGCATCCGATCGGATTGAGGCAGCTGACACGGACTGCATGCTCCCTCTACGCCAGACACGCTGCGAAGCGCTTCAGGTAAGCTACTTCATGGAATCTTTACATCAACCCTGTGAGGCAGGATTATCATCATCCCCTCTTTATCTGAAGAAAATGCAATTTAGAGAGGTTAACGCACCTAAGGGCACACAGTGTAAATGACGGAGATTAGATTTGCATATCCTGGTCCTTCTGACTCCAAATCCTTGGCCCTGAGTCAGCCAGCAACTGCCCCTGGTATGGAAGGTGACCTTCGGGTTGTGTTGCTTTTGGTTTTCCCACATTGAATTCATTTCTGAAACCCGCTCCAAGTCCAGGACCTCTGGGTGACGTGTTATCCACTTCTTAGACCATGAGAACGTTCTCTACGATTTGAGAACACACCAACATAGCTCATATACAATCGTCAGTAAGGACCCAAAAGCAGCAGCTAAAAGAAAAACCTAATTCAGGAAAGGGGAGACTGGGAAACACTGCACCGGGCTCCCTGGTTCACATTATAAAACATACCCAGCTGGACAGAAAGAGCCAGGACTCTGTCCTGGATGTGAGAGTTAGTTCTTCATCAGCAAACTTGTCAACCCCTGTTCTGCTCTCTGGAAAGACTTTCTTGGGTCCCTGTCTCCCAGAGTCTGTGGTTATACCCACAAGGAACGTCATCCTTTTCCACTGTCCTCCAAATCCGTACACAGATGATGATTAAGAAGCCCCTTCTCCAACCCCTCCTACACTGTTGGTGGGCATCTAAATTGGCGCAGCCTCTATGGAAAACAGTATAGAGGTACCTCAAAAAATTAAAAATAGAGTCGCCATATGATTCAGCAACCCCACTCCTCGGCATGTATCTGGAGAAAACCATAATTTGAAAAGATACGTGCACCCCAATGTTCATAGCAACACTATTCACAATAGCCAAGACGTGGAAACAACCTAAATGTCCATCGACAGATGAAGGGATAAAGAAGATATGGTATATATACACAATGGAATACTACTCAGCCATAAAAAGAATGAAATAATGCCATTTGCAGCAACATGGATGGACCTAGAGATTATCACGCTAAGCGAGGTGCATCAGAAAGACAAAGACAAATACCATATGATATCACTTACATGTGGAATCTAAAATAAGACACACATGAACTTAGCTACAAAACAGAAACAGACTCACAGATATAGAGAACAGACTTGTGGTTGCCAAGGGGTAGGGGTGTTTATATAGAATGGATAAACAACAAAGTCCTACTGTAGAGCACAGGGAACTATATTCAATATCCTGTAATAAACCATAATGGAAAAGAATATGAAAAAGAATGTATGCATATGTATAACTGATTCACTGTGCCGTGCCGTACAGCAGAAATTAACACAACACTGTAAATCAACTATACTTCAATAAAATAAATGTAAAACATAACATAAAATTAAATAAATAAAAATAACATAAAATAAAAAACAAACAACAAAAGAAACCCCTTATCAAGATTTGAATAACAACAGTAACACACTGTTCAGTTTGAGGAAGGGTTGTGAAGGGAGGGCCGAGGATTGTCATAGGAGATGGATACTCATAGGCTATGTGTAATCTACTCATTTGAGTTTCTTTGGCAATCAATTCACTTCTTCAGTTTCTTAATAAACTCCTGGTCTCTTTGATTCCTGGACAGACCTTGCTTCTGGAAACTGCAGTCTCCCTGCCCCAGGGCTCTGGGCCCTGCCCACCCTTGGCTTTCAGTTTAAAGGCCTCTGCTTCTAGGTAGTTACAAACCAGAGCTTGGGCAAGGAAGCACCACCCATAATGCATTCTCTCCCTCTGGTCTGATCACTTTGCAGGTCCAAAAGCTTAAGAGGAATTTGGGAGGCCCTGACAGCTCAGGCTCATTTTTTGGCCCCATTTCATCTCCTGTTAAGCATCCACCGCCCTACCTCTGCTTGCTTTAGGGAGGGAATTTGGCTTTTTAATCAACTGACACAGATTTCAGGCCCTAGCCAAAGTCCGTATCTTTCAGGAAAACTAATTATTCTTGTGCCTCTCTTTTTTTTTTTTTTTTTTAAATAGACCATTTTCAGCTCAGTCTTTTGTCCTTCTTGTAAATTATCACCAAAGGCTTCACGGAGGAGCCAGCATGCTCCACAATCTAAATTTTCCCTACTATTCCCCTAAATGCTAACTTTGATAGACATGACATCAATATATCCCCAGGTGGAACAGGCAGCAGCTTGAATGACTTCTGCAAACACATAACAAGACCACCAATTTCTGACTTACCCTTGACTATCCAAGACCCCAAAAGTGAGGAGCCTGGTTTTGAAAAAAGAATTTCAGTGTAACATGGTCCCTCCAGAAATACAGATGGAACTGCAGTGGTATCACCACTCTCTCCTGAGTCCCACCAAATGACGAGAAAGGGGTACCAGTGGTGTAGCCCTGCCACTACAAAGAGTGGGGAAGAAACACGCCAGCTTAACTGACAGCTGAGGAAGCCGACACCTAAGCTGGCAGGACGCAGCCCCGAAGTTGGAGATGTCATACCCTCAAACCCTAGGAATTAGAGGCACCAGAGACTCTGAAAGCTGGGACCATCTAGACAGCTGACAGTCATTGATTGGTAAGATCGGTTGAAGGAAACACTCAGGTCTCCAGATCATCGCTCCAACTTTTCCCAGCCTCTCTCATGCTCCAGCAGAAAACTGGAAGGTTATACTGGGGGCAGTGAAAGAGAAGGATTCTGAGCTCAGGAAAGTACTGTCCCCTGAAAGCCAGAGATACGTGAAACTCTACAGAGAACTGTGGGCAGCCCCCAGAGCCCTCTCCCCTCACTAGCTCCCGAACACTGCCGTCAGGCAAACACCTACCCTGTGAACTGACGAACTGGGAGAAAAAGACCTATACATCCTGAAAGTTGAAGTCCCACAATTCCATGGCTCATCAATCATTTTTAAAGTTTCTGATTAGCTTTTCATGCCTTGCCCTTAGACTGCAATTTCAGCCAAAGACCATCAGACATTTGAGGAATGCCTCTAGAAAAACTGAGGTCCGAAGCAATCAAAATAAAATAGGAACCCAGAGGTGGCAAAGACAGTGGAGAATAAATCTTTAAAATTCTATTATAAATATCCTCAGAGAGACTTAAAAAAGGTATCACATCTATAAAATTGAAAAAGGTAATAAAAATATTTGGGAAACAAGTGGTTCCCAGTGTCCTGATGTCCACAACAGAAAAGAATTCTCAAAAATTAAAATGTGATAGCACAAATGAAAAAATTACTTTAAGGGTTGAAGGATAAAGTTAAGAAAATCCTCCAGAAATGGAAGTCAAGCCAAAAACTTGGAAAATAGGGGAGAAATCATAAGGCAATTAGGTAATCAATGCAGGAATTCTACTTCCAAATGACAGCTGCTCCGGAAAAAAAAAGAAGAGAGAAAGTGGAGGAGGAAGAAATTAACAAACAAAAACAAAAACAATGTTTTTAAAGATTGTTCCAGATTTCGGAAGATGAATTTTCAAAGTAGGAGAACTCAATGCACATCATTGTGAAATATCAGAACACCAAGAACTACAATGTTCCAAGTGAGAAGATATAGGCAAATTCACAACATAGGCTCAGAAATGAAAATTTCCTCACATATCTCAATAGCAACAATGGAAACATGTCTTCCAAGCCAGAATCGATTGTAGCAGTAGAAGAAAATTTTATATACCATGAACCCGTTCTAAGGATGATACTAGAGGATTTGTTCCACCAAAATGAGGAAGTAAGCCTAGAAAAAGGAATCCAGAAAACGGGATTCAAGGTAAGTGATAGGTCATGGGCATTGCTGGCATCATGGAAAACAAAGACTGCAGTATGAAGCTGACAGCAAAATCAGAAGAAATTTTTTCAAGAGAAAAACAAAACTGATCAATTATTTCATATATATGGATGTATTGAAGAAAGATGCATATTTCTGTCAGAGGTGAGAGTGAAGTAGTGACCGGTCATAGCAAACTGTTCAAATAAGAAATGAGACATTTATTAATTTCAGGAAGAACAAAATATTATATAATTATACTTCTTGGTTGACCTGTGAATAGTAGCTCTTATAATCCCAAACACTGACTCCATCAAATTATAACAATATCATAATTTGATTTGTATACATAAATTTAGGATGGGGGTATAATGCTAAAATCTTATCTTTCTTTTACACAAGTATACATATTGATTTGCTAGGGCTGTGTGAAATAATAGGGAAAAAAAGTATATAGACAGATCGATCGATTGATCTATATCTATATATCTGCCCCTGGTCCTGGCAGAGCTCCTAAAACGCTTGTAATATCCTACTGGGAGCATCTTTTGTTCTAATGTTTGGTCTTTGACCCTGGTTCCTGACATAGAGCTTCTAAACCCCTTGGAATTCCCTGGGTGATGGGAGGGTCTTTTATTCTTATGAGCTCAGGATGGAGGCTGGTCACCAGAAAGACCAAGCCATGATTAGAAACTTGGAACTTTCCATCCTACCCTTCATCCTCCAGGAAGGAGAGAGGGACTGGAGATTGAGTTAATGATCAATCATGTCTGCACGATCGTCTCCATAAAAATCCCGGAAGTATGGGGTTCGGAGGGCTTCCAGGTTGGTGAACACACCCATGTACAGGGAGGGTGATGCACCGCAACTCCACTGCAACAGAAGCTCCTGCTCTTGGTACCCTTCCAGACTTCACCCTATGTAGCTCTTCATCTGGCAGTTCATCTGTATCCTCAATCGTATCCTGTATTACATAATAAACTGGTAAATGTAAGTAAGTGTTTCCCTGATTTCTGGAAGCTGTTCAAGAAAATAATTGAATCCAAGGAGGGGGTTCATGGGAACCTCTGATTTGTAGCACAGGAGGAGTATGTTTTTCCTACTCAGGCTGCCTTAACAAATACCGCAGACTGGGGGGCTTAAACAATGGAAATTTATTCCCTCCCGGTTCTGGAGGCTAGAAGTCTAAGATCAAGGCGTTGGCAGGGTTGGTTTTGTTCTGAAGCTTCTCTTCTCACCTTGAAGCTTCCTCCTCACCTTGTGGCCATCTTCTTCCAGTGTCTTCACATGATCTTCCCCCTGCGAAAGTTCATGCCCTAATCTCTTCTTATAAGGACACCAGCCAGATTGAATTACGGCCCATCCTAATGGTATCATTTTAACTTAATTACCTCTTTAAAGACCCTATCTCTAAATACAGTCACACTTTGAGGTACTGGGGTTAGGGTTTCAGTACATGAATTTTGGAAGGGCATAATTCATCCCAAAACAACCCACAGGTCAGTAGATAATAACTTAAACTGAAAAATTATGTTATTAGAAACATGAAAGAGTAAAAGTTCAAATAATTTAAAGTAGTTGTCTCTGCAGAGTGAGGCAAACAGAGGATGGAAGCGAACTTTTTTGTTTTAAGTCTTATAGACCTAATTGTGTTTTTTAAAAGCACTATCTAAATACAATAAAAATAAACAAATCAGAGCTTTTCAATATAAAATAATTTTGAAAATATGAATAATAATTTTAAAATGTTATTACCAATTAGTCAAAACTTTCCGTTTATTACCAGGTGCTTGAGGGTGCCACAATTTATGACATTTAAACCCTAAATAACTAAGGGAAATGGTGATAAACTAACCAGAATTCACAGTGTTTTAAAATGTCAAACACTTAGGTTTATTACTTCCCAGGCACCAATAATCTAAAGAAAGGCCACATTCATAAGACATCGTGAGCCTGATCACAGAAGAGATTATTCGACCACCGACACATACAAGGAGTACTTTTCTTTGTTTTCTATACATCTTTTGAAAAAAAACAAGAGTGAATTATGCAAGCCGTTAATATCCTATCAAAGGGGACTCTATCCAAGGGGCTGGAGGAAATAAATCTAGAGAAGAGCGTTACACCAATCCCCCTGTGATTTATAAAACTATGCTCCACAGGCAGCAGTTCAGTCAGCTGGGACTATGGGGACCAGCCCAAACTGCCCCCACCTCAACGCCTTATTCCAGAAGTTAGAATCACCATGGAAATCTTTACCCCAGCTACTGCTAAAGGAGAGCTGGTGTGGGCAGTAAGTAGAGTCCTATTTACCGTGGCACCAGAGAACCAAAGACACAAGGCATAAAAAGAGAGGCCAGCGCTATTAGGACAAGCTGTTGTGCTGCTCAGTTGGCCGGTCAATCACGTCACTGGGGCCACAACACCACCCAAGCTGATCACTGAGGTCTGTGCACACCATTGAATGACTGGTATAGCATTTATGCTCAATACACCATCACTTGGGACATGCCTTTGGTCAAGAACAGGCTTGGGTGAATCCAGAGACTTCTCAACCCCTTTCAACCTGCAAGTATTCCAGCAACGGTTTACCCCGAATATGGTTTCTACTCTGTCCATTGGCATGGTCCCAAGGCTCTCCTGCTTATGTAGATGGCCCTCAATAAGCACGTGACACCTCCTGCCCCCCCCAGCCACCCCCAATTAGCAACAACCAGACCCCTCCCATGTCGCCAAGATCCTCAGCCTCCACGGGATGGCAAGATGCCCAAGCGCCAATTCACACACAAGTTTTGAGTGGTGTTGGTTGGTGCTCTCTAAGGTCTTTCAGTTCCCTGAATACCTGTCCTCCCCCGACACCCGCTAACCCATGGCAGAGCTGAGAAGCATCAACTAGGTACTCAAACAATTAAAAAGGCCCTACACCTATTGTAATATAGTTTCTTTCTTTCTTTCTCTCTTTTTTTTTTTTTTAGTGCCATCTTGATCTTTTTGAGGTCCTGGCTAGAGGCCAGGCAGCTCTCATCCTTGCCCAGCTAATTAAGTCCACATCCCCCACAATTTCCCTTATCAGACTCTCATGCCATGGGCTCCAATACACCTGCCCTAATTGCTCAAAAGCCAGGTACCAGACCACTAAGGACAGACCCCATGCCCTGGAGCCCGCAGAATTGTTTGAATTATCAAATCCCCAAAGAAGCCCTGACATCTAGCTAACCCCATCCCAGATGTCATCCTGCAGCTCCAGCCGCTGCTGTTCTGTCCCTGGGAACAGCCTCTTTTGTGGCCCCGCCTGGCGGCCTGATTTTGTTGGGAGCTGTAAGCAACAAAGAGTTCTGCCTTCATCTATCCGAAAGTCAGTGTGCTGGGTCCCACCGTCAAAAGAAACTTTAAATCTTACGAAACACCTACCCTAAAATCCACATCTTGCAGAATTTGCTTATAATGGCACGCTGTATCTTTCTAGGGCTTCCACACTTGTCAATTTCTCCTGCAAATCCCGGAACCACTGTTACTCCAAAAGCTTATCAGCAGCTGGAGGATGCTACAAGCTTCCCCAAAGCCCTCAGTACCATCCAGCACTGCAGGACTCCAAAAAGAGAGGAGGCGCTTGACACCCAGATGGCCACCTCCCTCCCCCGCGCCCCCTGCAGCCCCGTCACCTTTCCTTTGCTAGTACCTGATGTTTACCACAAGTCCTAACAGCACACAACTCTAAAGAGTTATCACCTTAGGTTGACGATCTGCCAAGAGAGGACCTAGGTGTGGAAGCCGCCCTGCACTCTGGACCCAGAATTATCAACATGGACTCTCTGCAGAGAACCTCCTCTGCTGTTTCTGAGCTCAGCTGTCATACATGCAGTTATTCTCCTAAATATCAGCCTGTGACCCAAAATGTGCTATGGGCCTGCATTTCCATTTCCTTTCCTCAAGCAGACGTTGTCAAATGCATGTTTACCCCTGTGTTACTGCCGGAACATTTAAACAGACACTTTGCAAGTCAATGCATATGTTAGACACCAAGCAACCCCCTGTGCAGAATGTGAAGGGCCAGCAGGTGTGTTTCTTTGCAATCCCTTAAGTCACAACAGTAGTGTCCAAATTCTCAAAGATTGAGCAGTACATTCTCAAATGAGATGTCCTAAGAGGGCCTCTGCTAATGAAGGGACACTGAAGCCAGTAGCAGAGCAAGACACAACACCCACCTAAACCAGGAGAACATTTCAAAACAGTGCCATGCAGTCTCTAAATTCTTGGGAGAAAGAGCCACACACCTAAACTTTGTCAGGCTCCACAAAGACGTCAGGAGGCAAATTAAACAGATTGTTAGAGTTTTATAGATGCCAAAAACAAAATCAAAAAGGTGAAGAGACTTTCCCAAGGTCACCAGTTAGCTGGTAGTAAAGCTAAAGCTGGAACTGGGATCCAAACTTTACAAGGCCTACAAGAGTCATATATACTCAGACCTTCGGTGCTTTTATGTGTTACACAAAACTGTCAAGTACCTTTAAGTGGAACAAAATTGAAAACTGTGATATAAAAATTGGAGGAAATAAACCTGAAACATGAAAGAAAGTCATCGAATGTATCAGATATGCTTCAAATTATGGATCTTCACAAATGGAGCCAATTGGATAATATTCAAAATTATTACTTGAGTACATTTTTCCCATTGTCTCTAGCCTACAATTCACTTAGTATACAAGTTTCCCTCCAAGTTCATTATCACTACGGAATTTTAAGCCACTGTTCTCTTCTTAGATCTTTTCTCTCTTACAATAATTTCAAACTAAATTAAGTATTTAAAAAACATAGTTCTATGTATATATTACCATATCTTAAGATGCATAATGAATACAGGAGGGAAAAGATTTTAACATAGAAAACCACTTCCTACTAACATTAAAGTCTGTCAATTTAAATGAATTTCACAATGTCTTAAAAATTTTCTCAACCAATTTAAATGACAAAATTTAGCCCCTCAAAGCGTAAATAACCCTTTCTTCCAGACTCCACTCATAGTCCCGGTAGTTAATGTTAAATGTTTAAAATTCTGTGAAAACATTACCTTACCTCAGAAAACTCTGAAGGGGTATCATTTTTTATGAATTGCATTTGTAAAGCATTATTTATTAAAAAGACTTCTTACTGTCTAGCATTAAATAGTTAAACATAATGTGTCCTTTAATTTATAAAGTCAGCCCTCTAAATGTTGCATTTAAAAAGCAGTAAAATTATACTTCTTTTCATTAAATGTCCGAGAATGTTACCAATACACACTATGATTTTACTAGTGAGTAAGTGATAGATGGAAATTTTCTCTAGATAATTAAAATCTAAAGCTCTGGGATTTAAATAAATTATCAGTCCTAAAATAGTATGTCCAAGCTATATACAGTAATAAAACAAAAATAATGTATTATTGATAGTTTCCTAGGGCTGCCATAACAAAGTACCACCAACGAGGTGGCTTAAACAACAGAAATCCATTGTCTTACAGTTCTAGAGTCTAGAAATCTGAATAAAGGTGTTGGCAGGGTTAGTTCCTTCTGAGGGCTGAGTGGGAATCTATTCCAGCCCCTTTTCCTAGTTTCTTGTGGCCTCAGTATTCCTTGGCTTGTGGATGATGCTCTCTCCCTGTGTCTTCACATCATTATCCCTCTGTATATGTCTGTGTTCAAATTTCTCCTTTCTATAAAGACATAGTCCTAATGTTTCATCTTAACCTGATCATCTGCAAAAAAACCCTGTATTTCCAAATAAGGTTCCATTCAGAGGAACTGCAGATCAAGGCTCCAATACATTCTTTGGAAGGGGACATCATTCAACCCATAGCAGGACTAACTACCCTGCTATGGATAGATACTATCACTCAGCATTGCCAAACAATTCCCTTAGAATTTCTTACTTTACTAAAATTAAAATTAGTAAAGAGGAAGGGTACTTTATGTCCCTATCCTGAAGCTATTTATAAAGCCCTCAACCCTATTGGTGAAGCAGATAGCCACACGATAAAGTTTCTGAAGATGTCTAGAGAAGGAGTTTCGGCAACTTCTGCCAGCCCATTTGTGCTTAGCGGCTGCCTCTGTCCGTTTCCTCCTGGAGTCTAGTCTTCTACCTTCTAGTGCTGCAAATCTCCATGGCTAGCACAGGGGACTGATAAAGTATCCTTCAGTTTCTCAGTGTGGTTCATTTAAAGGAGTTGTCACCTTGTATCGTTTGTGAAAAGAAGTTATGATAAGAAAGAAGGCCCCATTTAAATCCACATGGTATTCACATAGCAAATATTTATTGAGTTCTTTTTATACCAGGCACTGTTCTTGGCATTGAATGAAATGGACAAAAATCCCTGCCCTTATGAAGCTTATTTTCTACTAAGGGAGTGGGGAGAAAATAAACTAGCTGCAAAATATACAGCATGTTAGATGGTTATAAATGTTATACAAAATAAAGAAGAAAGGAAAATAGAAAGTACCAGGAGGCAGCAGATTGTAACTTTAAATAGGTTCTTTAGAGAAGATGATGCCATGGAAAGAAGGGAAGGAGGTATGGGAACACAAGGTAGCAAAAACAAGTAACAGGGGCGAGCTGGTTCCTTACGTGGGCTGAAGGCAGAGGCGGATCCGTGGGTCAGGCCAGAACGGTGGCTTCAGTGGTCTGCTCACCCTCCGGTGGTGAGCAAGGGTCACGCACAGTACCCTGCTTTTGTTCGTGACACCTCCCTCAGAAGTGGCCGCTAGTTTCTGGCCTTTTTGCATCGTATCCGTCATAATTTGCCCCAACTGCACACGCATTCAGTTATTTTTAGTCCCTTATAGTTTCTTTGTATTTTGTTGCTTGAGGAGACGTTTGTCCAGGTTCAAGTGCAAGCAGGCTGGTAAAGGGTTCCAGGTCCCAGCCTATCTCATAAGGAGTGATGGAAGGATGTGCAGGCTGGAGATGCTGATTTAGACATGTAAAACACAGATGGTATTTAAAGTCATGAGCCTAGATGAGACCACCAATGGGAGAAATAGAGGAGAGGTCCAAGGACTGAGCCTTGCAATGTGCCAATAAAAGGAGGTTGAAGAGGTGAAGGGGAACTAGCAGGGGAGACCAAAAAGTATCAACTGGGAGGCACAAGGAAAGCCATAAGAGTATGGTGTCCTGGAAGCCAAGTGAAAACGGTGGTTCAAAACCAAGCAAGTGATTGACTATGTCAACTGCACTGATATGGGCCAGAGGTCATCAATGGCCTTAACAAAGCAATGTCAACGGAGTGGTAGAAAGAAAGACTGACTGTAGTGGCTTCATGAAAGAATGGAAGGAGTGGGATGGAGACAGTAAATTCAGGCAACACTTTTTAGGAGTTTTGCTATAATGTAGAAAAGAGAAGAAGAGCAGATGCTTGAAAGACATGCTGAGTCAAGGGAGGGTTTCTTTTTTTCAATAGGTAAAATAAACAGTATTTTTATCTGTTGATGGAGATGACCAAACAGAGAGGGAAAATTGCTTATGCACGTCAGAAATTCCTCGAGTTCTTGAAAAGACAAAGCATTAGAAACTACTAAATAGGTTGAGAGATTGGCTCGGTTTAGGTGCTAAAGAGTTTGCCTATGGTCGTTGTTATAAAAGCAGAGTATGTGAGTAGGTAGATGAGATGATGGGAATCTGGAATTTCTTTTCTGATTGCTTCCTTTTTTTCAGTTAAGTAGAAATAAAGTCATCAGCTAAGAATGGGGACGGGAGGAAAGGTATTAGGGGTTTGCGGGGGAAAGGTATGAAAGTTGAGAAGGAAAGTAGACATTGAATGGACTAGGGAAGCATGGTACATGCACATCTGAGGTTCATGGTCATGACTTAAAGTGAAACTTACCAGTATGATTGTTTTTCCCTGGTCACATTCACCTGCATGGGCACAGAGGCAGAGAAGTGAATATACCCAGGATTGTGGTTTTTACCAAGCAAGTACAATGAAGTGATACAGGAGCCAGATACTGAGGCAAAGGCAAGGGAAAAAATACAATAACTGATCCTGGAATTTACTCGAGTATTAGAGGGAAGGAGAGGCATGAGGTGGGTGAGAGACAGTGAACAGATGGTGGTCGATGGACTGTTTGTTGTTCCTGAGAGGTTGAAGAATTACTGGAGTCATGTTACAGAGAAAATAAGTTGGAAACGTAGGACATGGTGATCAGAAAATGGGATTCTTAAAATTAAGATGCGGAGGAGTTGAAATTAACAGTAATAATGACAGCCAGGCTGGACCAGATGAAGAAGACTAGAGGAAAAAATCATCAGAGGAGGAGGAGGAGTGGCAATGGAAGTGAGAGGCAAGAATATAGAAAGAATCATCCTCGTGGATACAGAGATCACCAGAAAACATGACAGCAGTAGTGCTGTAAAGACAGACAGTGAGGTGGAGGCTCAGTCTTCAAGGATTGAAGAGAAATAATCTGGGGATAGGGAGACAACTTCAACATGGGCAGATCATGAATGGTTTAGTCTAAGAGCAGGAGATTCAAAGTAGAGGGATTAAAGAACATTTTTCCTTAGTATTTTATGTATTAAATAAGAAAGCCAAAAGAACACTGGCCTGTGTTTCTTTGCTTAAAGGTTGAATTTATTAGACGGAGTCAAAAAGAAAGTATACCAGTTATCCATCATAGCCAGGAAGGCATGAAAAGAGTAATTGTGGAAAACATAGGACCTGGACCAAGGAAATCATCCTTGCTGCACAGCCCAGCCCTAGGTAGGGGGCAGAAATCCACATTATAAAATCCGAAGACATGAGGCAAATGTTGGTCTGATCTGGACCAGCATCAATACCAAACCCGACCTACCATGATGGGCCTTGGCACAAAGGCAGCAGTCTCTACCCAGAAGCAAAGTCACCAAGGCATCAAAGGCTTTAGACCAGATTGATGCAAGATCCCACTCACTACGAGAAATTGGGGTCCCAGCATCTGTTCCCTGACTCAGGGATGCCCTCCAACCAGCTGCAGGGCTGCACTGGGGCTACTGGCTGCTGACAGTGTTGAAGTCAGCTAAATGCTGTCCCGAACAGAAATAAGTAAGACACACTCTCACGTCAGAGAAAACTTAAAATGGGAAATAGCTCTGTGATAAATCTCACCCCAATCTCAAAGACGGCAAAGTTCATCTTCAAACCTTCTGTGTTTCTTTGTCAGTTTCCTGTACATATTTATGCCTCAACACAGTCTATTTCCATAACAACACTGCTATGCACAATTGTGAGGAGTGTGGAAAAGTGATTTGAAATGAATGTTGTCACATCTCAATGCAAACTTCAGGGTTGGAGACAATATAACACCAGAGGCATTGTGAAGCTTTGCAATCTCTTCCTCCAACGTTCAATTTTGTGTCAAGAAACGTGCTCCAATGTACTTGGAGCTTTGAATGAGAAATAAACAACAATTTCAGAATCCAAATGGGGAAGAGCATAAGACAAGCATCTAGCTAAGAAAACAGTGAGTAAAAGATCACAGTGTTCACTTAGGCATAAGAATGACTTTTCAGGACGAAATAAGGAGGATTTCACATGAAGCTGAATATTCATTCTCCAATATACACAGGCCCAAGGCACTATGTCAGGGAGTGCTCTGACAGATTCTTTTTTTTTTTTTTTGAAAGGAGTCATTTGAGGAGTAACCGAAAACCCCACTGCCATTAAAGCCCTCAACAGCAAACCTCATCAGAAGTCCTAACCACAGACTCATATCTGATATCCTCAGAGAACAAGGAAAAGCAATTTCTGGGGTAGCACTCATTTTTCCAGTGTTCAGAGAACTCTAGTACTGGTAACTTTTCTGACTCCTAGCAAAGAGCTCTAGGAAGACCATTCTCAAGTTATGTACAGCCAAATCTCAAAATGTACCTGCAGAAGTCCTAACAAGTTTGATAAATATTGGCTCTGGTGTTGACATTGTACTGTTGGGGCTAAGCATAGACTTTTATTCTAATGTGCCTCAACAACAAAAAAACAATTAAAAGTTCAGGACAAGGAGCCCCTGGAACCCTCATACACTGCTGGGGGGAATGGAAAATGTTGCAACAGCCTTGGGAGACAGTTCGGCAGCTCCTCAAAAGGTTACACATAGAATTACCATGTGACTCAGCAATTCTATTCCCAGGTATAGACCCAAGAGGAATGAAAACACAACACCCCCACAAAAACTTGTACATAAGTGCTCATGGCAGCATTATTCATAATGGCCAAAAACATGGAAACAACCTAAACATCTATCAATTGATGAACGGATAAATAAACTGTGGTATATCCATACCGAGGAATATTATTCAGCAATAAAATAAAGTATCAATATACACTACAACATAGGTGAGCCCTGAAAACACTGATAAAGAAGCTAGTAACAAAAAATTTCATATTTTCATTCCATTTATATGAAATGTCTAGAATTGGCAAATCTATAGAGACACAAAGTAGATTGGTGGTTGCCAGGTGCTGGGGGAGGTTGGAGGGAAATTGGGAGTGACTGCTAATGGGCACAGGGTTTCTTTTGGGGCGGATGAAAATGCTCTATTTGTCGTTATCGCTGTAAAACTGTGAATATACTAAAAATCATTGAGTCGTAAACTTGAAATGGATGAAATGTATGATGAGTGAATTATATCTCAGTAAAACTATTATTTTAAAAAGCTAAGGACAAATATTAAGCCAGAATTAACATCTTCCTTTATGAATATCTCTATGCCAAATATTTTTCTTTGTCATCGTTAGAATTTGGAATTCACAGGTGACCAACATCTAAAGAGTGATTCTTTGTGATTTCAGAATGCCTGTCCATTTATTCCATGTTGCTTTATATAGAATATAGAAAGTTGTGAAAAAAGAGAAGAGGGGTAGGTGTGTTTGTTCCTATGAGGAGGAGAAATGTCCAGGAGCCAGAAAAGTAGCATCTGCTCCTGCTGCCTGTGACTAAAATTAAGCTCTAATTTAGCTTTCAACTAAAATTATCATAATTGAAATAAAACTAACAAACTAGATGTGACTTGCAATTTTCTCATCATTTAGGAGAGAAGAGGCCAAATGGTAACCTGAGGATAGTGGGCTTCTCCCCTGCAGGGTGACCTTATGGTTTTGGATAGACGAAGACCATTGATAGAACTGTACTTCTTCCCAGGTCCTCCCAATCCATGATAAATAAGTTGTATATGGAGAAAACCAAAGGAGGCAATGGAGATGAGCACCTTGAAATTGCTTGGAACTTAGGGAATTTATGGGGGCTCTTTTCTTTATTTGATTGTTCTTCGGTTCTTTCTTAAAGAGAGACTTTCACACACAATCACATACACACACACACACACTACACACACCTGGGGGTGGGGGGGTATGTGAGTGTATATAATCTTATACCTCTAGTGGTCCACAAGTACTGATTTAAGAAAACAAAACAGCATTTACCGCAAAAATGTGCTCCAAATATGTGTTTAATACAAACTGTAAATATTAACACAATGGAGATAATTTAAAAAATACAACCAGAAGCGAGCACCCCAGGGTTCTGGGAAGAAGCCAAGTGCTGAAGTATGTCTGGTTTGCTCCATAATAACTTCAACTCCTGTCTTTCTCACAAAAGGAAAAAAGGGAACATGGTCTTGTTATAAAGAAAACCCACTGACTTCATGCACAACTTAGGAGAAGTCACGTCTCCGTTGGGTATCGATTTTACCTATTCAAAGCACTAGCGAGCTTCTATTGAAAATACAGAGGGATAGAAGTACCCTCACCTGAAAGGTACCAAGTCTGAGAAAACACATATGATTGTATGACTAACACAAACAGTCCTTTATAAACAAAATGGCATTTTCATGTGTCCTATTGGTCGACAAGGAGGATCAAGTAAAAAGAAAAGCTATTAATGTATACAAATGGGGAAATCACACTCCATGTTATATAAAGCAGTAGTTTCACCATGAGCTTTGACACATTCTGCACAGAAAGATTTACCAGATTTTTCTCATTTTAGATCTCTGACAGGGGATCCTATCAAAAACCTAAATGTACATGGTGGCAGTTATCGTTCTGAATGTAAAGATAGTGTTTAAAAGCATATTCTTGCACTTCAAGTAATAGATTCCTAGCTACCAGGTTAGATAATGTGTTATGTTTATCCTTATTTATTCTGCAACTATTAATAATAATTGGCTATATTTTAACTTTTCTATTTCCACAGAAATGATGATGGTCTTTTTCTTTCTGTTTCTCTGGAATGGCCTGGGTCATAACCAACCAATATCTGTTGTCAAGATCTTAGAGAAATATGTCTGAGCCTCCCAAGAATAATTAATCTAAATTCTTTGTGCAGACACTGGGTGTAGTATGATATGAGTCACTGATTTTCTCCTCTACAGTTGATATATTCAGCAAGAAAAAAGCCTTTTTGTTTAGTAGCAACTGTATTTTTTCCCAAGGTCAAATACAGTTAGGTAAGATTTGTTCATCCATAGATGGACCTAATGCCAGACTTTGGAAATTTAAGAATTCTGATACAATCTGCTTTGTTGATATAGGTGTGTTGGTGCACTTTATTTGTTTTATGCTTCTGTTGTCTAACTTATGTCTTTTGTATACTTTGAAGTACAGCATACATACAAAAGAGTATGAAATGTATAAATGTAATTGTATAGTTTAAGGAACAGTAATAAAATAAAATACTTGCATCTGACTTTCAGACCAATAAGTAGAATATTCCCATACATTCCCAAATTATATTTACTACTTTTGTATGTAACATTAAACAATTCATAGTTTGGTTTTACCTATTTTTATACTTTACTTAAATTGAATAATACTAAATATATTCTCTTCTGAGATTTGTTTCTGTCACAGTATTTTTTTGAAATTCATCTGTGTTGATAAATATAGCTATTGTTCATGATGTCGGTTTATTTTTCACACAAATATCTACCCCTGCCAAAGACATATAGACTGATTTGCCTCTTTGGAATAGAATAAGCATTAGATGAACGGGCCTAGTCTGTTGAGTTACATAATTTCAAAGACAGGAAGTATATAATTCTCCATTTCTTTCTTTCTTCCTCTTCCTCTGCACCCCACCCTCAGATTCCCCTTCCAAAAAAAAAAAAAAAAAAAAAAAGCCACTTTTGCAGCGCTATTCCAGTTTTTACCTTGGAAAGTTTAGAACAAAAGGTACAGCACCAGGATTCAGAAAACAGGTAGAGTCAACTGAGAAAATGCTGAAAACATTTTTGCTGCATAGTTCTTTCCTTCTGCTCAATCATGCCGCCAGAAATAGCTAGCAACAGCTGCATCTTGCCACCTGGGTTCTTACCTCCTAGTGACCACATAGCTAAAGGAGGGCTTGCAAGAAAGCACAAAGCTAGCCTCGAGCCACTAGAAGAAGACAGGTTTGAGCTGCTAGGGCAGAAATGAATGAAAATGCTATCATCTTAACAGCTGCTCCGGAGATTTAGGTTTAGAAAAATACACTGGTAGTTTACTTGATGAATTAGTTAGAACCTTAGAGTGTGGAGCTACAGAAGTAAAGGGGAATTTTTTTCTACTACTTAGCATTAGAAACAACCAGAAATTTGGAGCATTGGAAGAGTTGGGGAAAAGAAAGAGAGAAGCCAGAACGTTGATGTAAGGCTGCAGCAACATTTGGGGTGCAGGTAATCAGGAAACTTACTCCTGATGATGGGATATATGAGCGATTTTTAAGAAAAGATATGGAAAATAATAAAGTTTAACTGATTTAACTTTATTTTTAAAATAACGTTAAAATAGTAAATTGCCTTGCATTGCTGGATACAAATCTCCCAATCTCTAGTAAAGTGTACTGTAGACAATAACTGCCTTTACGTGAGTGGGTTTCCTTGTAGAAATTAAGAGAATGAATTTCATATCTGGATTGATGTGGGGAGAAAAAAAGCAGCAAGTATGGCATGTTAATGTGACCCATAAGCAGATAAATCTGTGAGAACAGGAAACTGAAGACAGAGGTGAACTGAAGAACCACGCTTCTACTCCAGCCTGAAAGGCGAACAGCTTGGGGAGGGTTTTGGACATATGCTCAGTGTGCGGTGGTGATTCAAGTCCATCTTACCTACGATTCAAGAGGCAAGGAGGCTCCAACCATCTGACAGGGTAGGACAAGAATATATTAACCTCCTTCTGGTTTCTATCTGGGAACATCATAAAATTAGAGAATAAAGCAAGCTATGAACCATAATGTGCTCTTTCTGTGACATAAGGTAAGAAGGTAATAGGAGTTCACAAATGAAATACATCAGCAAGGAGTAGAGTATTTGAAACCATCACGTGGGATACGAAATTTGTACCAGACTTCGGAAGAATCTATGGCATTTAGGAAGATGGGGGGCAGACAGAGGGAAGACCTTGTTGGAGGGAAGTGGGGAAGAATTGCATGAGCTAAGATATATAAATGATAAGTGACTACAACTGAATGAAAACAGTACTAAGTGAAGGTATAAATAATATGGGGAAATTCAGAGAAAGGATGGTGAATTTTGTCTGATGCTGAAAAGCTCTCTAAAGAGGAAGCTTTAGAGACTTTAAGAATAAGGATTTTTTTTAATAGATCTTTATTGGAGTATAATTGCTTCACAATACCATGTTAGTTTCTGTTGCAAAACAAAGCAAATCAGCCATATGCATACATGTCCCCATATCCCCTCCCTCTTGAGCATCCCTCCCATCCTCCCTATCCCACCCCTCTAGGTCATCGCAAAGCACCAAGCCGATCTCCCTGTGCTATGCTGCTGCTTCCCACCAGCCAACTATTTTACATTCGGTAGTGTATATATGTCGATGCTACTCTCACTTCGCCCCAGCTTCCCCCTCCCACCCCATGTCATCAAGTCCATTCTCTTTATTCCTGCCCTGCAGCTGGGTTCATCAGTACTTTTTTTTTTTTTTTTTTTGGATTCCATATATATGTTTTAGCATACGATATTTGTTTTTCTCTTTCTGACTTACTTCACTATGTATGACAGACTCTAGGTCCATCCACCTCACTACAAATAACTCGATTTCATTTCTCTTTATGGCTGAGTAATATTCCATTGTATACATGTGCCACATCTTCTTTATCCATTCATCTGTCAATGGACATTTAGGTTGGTTCCACGTCCTGGCTATGTAAATGGTGCTACAATGAACATTGTGGTGCATGTCTCTTTTTGAATTATGGTTTTCTCAGGGTATACACCCAGTAGCTGGGATTGCTGGGTCATATGGTAGTTCTATTTTTAGTTTTTTAAGGAACCGCCATACTGTTTTCCATAGTGGTTGTATCAATTTACATTCCCTTTTCACCACAACCTTTCCAGCATTTATTGTTTCTAGCTTTTTTGATAATGGCCATTCTGACTGGTGTGAGGTGATACCTCATTGTAGTTTAGATTTGCATTTCTCTAATAATTAGGGATGTTGAGCATCCTTTCATGTGCCTCTTGGCCATCTGTATGTCTTCCTTGGTGAAATGTCTATTTAGGTCTTGTGCCTATTTTTTAAATGGCTTGTTTGCTTTTTTGATATTGAGCTCTATGAGCTGTTTGTATATTTTGGAGATTAATCCTTTGTTTGTTGTTTCATTTGCAAATATTTTCTCCCATTCTGAGGGTTGTCTTTTTGTCTTGTTTTTGGTTTCCTTTGCTGTTCAAAAGCTTTTAACTTTAATTAAGTCCAATTTGTTTATTTTTGTTTTTATTTGTTACTCTAGGTGGTGGGTCAAAAAAGATCTTGCTGTGCTTTACATAAAAGAGTGTTTTTCCTATATTTTCCTCTAAAAGTTTTATAGTGTCTGATCTTACATTTAAGTCTTTAATCCATTTTGAGTTTATTTTTGTGTATGGTGTTAGGGAGTTTTCTACTTTCATTCTTTTACATGTAGCTGTACAGTTTTCCCAGCACCACTTATTGAAGAGGCTGTCTTTTCTCCACTGTATGTTCTTGCTTCCTTTGTCATCACTTAGGTGTCCATATGTGCATGGGTTTATCTCTGGGCTTTCTATCCTGTACCATTGATCTATATTTCTCTTTTTGTGCCAGTACCATACTGTCTTCATTACTGTAGCTTTGTGGTATAGTTTGAAGTTGGGGAGCCTGATTCCTCCAATTCCGTTTTTCTTTCTCAAGATTGTTTGGCTATTCAGGACCTTTTGTGTTTCCATATGAATTGTAAGATTTTTCAGTCTAATTCTGTGAAGAATGCCATTGGTAGTTTGATAGGGATTGCACTGAATCTGTAGATTGCGTTGGGTAGCATAGTCATTTTCACAATATTGATTCTTCCAATCCAAGTACATGGTATATTCCTCCATCTGTTTATGTCATCTTTGATTTCTTTCATCAGTGTTTTATAGTTTTCTGAGTACAAGTCTTTTGCCTCCTTAGGCAGGTTTATTCCTAGGTATTTTATCCTTTTTGTTGCAGTGGTAAATGGGAGTATTTCCTTAATTTCTCCTTCTGATTTTTCGTTGTTGGTATATGGGAATGCCAGAGATTTCTGTGCATTAATTTTGTATCCTGCAACCTTACCAAATTCATTGATTAGTTCTAGTAGTTTTCTGGTGGCATCTTTAGGATTTTCTATGTATAGTATCATGTCATCAGCAAATAGTGACAGTTTTACTTCTTCTTTTCCAATTTGTATTGCTTTTATTTCTTTTTCTTCTCTGCTTGCTGTGGCTAGGAATTCCAAAACTATGTTGAATAACAGTAGTGAGAGTGGATATCTTTGTCTTGTTCCTGATCCTAGTGGAAATGCTTTCAGTTTTTCACCATTGAGTATGATGCTTGCTGTGGGTTTGTCATACATGGTCTTTATTACGTTGAGGTAGGTTCCCTCTATGTCCATTTTCTGGAGAGCTTTTATCATAAATGAGTGTTGAATTTTGTCAAAAGCTTTTTCTGCATCTATTGAGATGATCATATGGTTTTTATTCCTTAATTTATTAATGTGGTATATCACATTGATTGATTTGTGTATACTGAAGAATCCTTGCATCCCTGGGATAAATCCCATGTGATCATGGTGTATGATCATTTTAATGTGCTGTTGGATTCTGTTTGCTAGTATTTTGTTCAGGATTTTTACATCTATGTTCATCAGTGATATTGGTCTATAATTTTCTTTTTTGTGATATCTTTTTCTGGTTTTGGTATCAGAGTGATGGTGGCTTCGTAGAATGAATTTGGGAGTGTTTCTCCCTCTGCAATTTTTTGGAAGAGTTTGAGAAGGATCAGTGTTAGCTCTTCTCTAAATGTTTGATAGAATTCATCTGTGAAGCCATCTGGTCCTGGACTTTTGTTTGTTGGAAGATTTTTAATTATGGTTTCAATTTCATTACTTGTGATAGGTCTGTTTATATTTTCTAATTCTTCCTGGTTCAGCCTTGGAAAATTGTACCTTTTCAAGAATTTGTCCATTTCTTCATGATGGTCCATTTTATTGGCATATAGTTGTTTGTAGTAGTCTCTTATAATCCTTTCTATTTCTGCAGTGTCAGTTGTGATTTGTCGTTTTTCATTTCTAATTTTACTGATTTGCTTCCTCTCCCTTTTTTTCCTGATGAGTCTGGCTAAGGGTTTATCAATTTTATCTTCTCAAAGAACCAGCTTTTAGTTTTATTGATCTATGCTACTATTTTCTTCATTTCTATTTCATTTATTTCTGCTCTGATCTTTATGATTTCTTTCCTTCTACTGACTTTGGGTTTTCTTTGCTCTTCTTTCTCTAGTTGTTTTAAGTGTAGGGTTAGATTGTTTATTTGAGATGTTTCTTGTTTCATGAGGTAGGATTGTGTTGCTATAAACTTCCCTCTTAGAACTGCTTTTGCTGCGTCCCCATAGGTTTTGGGTCATCATGTTTTTGTTGTCATTTGTTTCTACGTATTTTTTTATTTCTTCTTTGATTTCTTCAGTGATCTCTTGGTTATTTATTAGCACACTGTTTAGCCTCCATGTATTTGTGTTTTTTACAGTTTTTTTTCCTGTAATTGATATCTAGTCTCATAGTGTTGTGGTCAGAAAAGATACTTGATATGATTTCAATTTTCTTAATTTTTCCAAGGCTTGATTTGTGACCCAAGATGTGATCTATCCTGGTGAATGTTCCATGTGCACTTGAAAAGAAAGTGTATTCTGCCACTTTTGCATGGAATGTTCTATAAATATCAATTAGATCTATCTGGTCTATTGTGTCATTTAAAGCTTGTGTTTCCTTATTTATTTTCTCTTTGGATGATCTGTCCATTGGTGTAAGCAGGATGTTAAAGTTCCCTACTATTACTGTGCTACTGTCGATTTCTCCTTTCATTATTGTTAGCATTTGCCTTATGTATTGAGGTGCTCCTATGTTGGATGCATAAACATTTATAAATGTTATGTCTTCTTCCTGGGTTGATCCTTTGATCATTATGTAGTGTCCCTCCTTATCTCTCGTAACAGTCTTTATTTTAAAGTCTATTTTATCTGATAAAAGTATTGCTACTCCAGCTTTCTTTTGATTTCCATTTGCATGGACTATCTTTTTCCATCCCTTCACTTTCAGTCTGTATGTGTCCGTAGGTCTGAAGTGGTTCTCTTGCAGACAGCATATATATGGGTCTTGTTTTTGTGTCCATTCAGCCAGTCTGTGTCTTTTGGTTGGGGCATTTACTTCATTTACATTCAAGGTTATTATCGATATATATGTTCCTATTACTATTTTGTTAATTGTTTTGTGTTTGTTTTTGTGTGTGTTTTTCTTCTCTTGTGTTTCCCGTTTAGAGAAGTTTCTTTAGCATTTGTTGTAAAGCTCATTTGGTGGTGCTGAATTCTCTTAGCTTTTGTTTGTCTGAAAAGCTTTTGACTTCTCCATCGAGTCTGAATGAGATCTTTGCTGGGTAAAGTAATCTTGGTTGTAGGTTTTTCTCTTTCATTACTTTAAGTATATCCTACCACTCCCTTCTGGCCTGCAGAGTTTCCACTGAAAAATCAGCTGATAACTTTATGGGGATTCCTTTGTATGTTATTTGTTGTTTTTCCCTTACTGCTTTTAATATTTTTTCTTTGAATTTAATTTTTGTTAGTTTGATTAATATGTGTCTTGGTGTGTTTTTCCTAGGGTTTATCCTGTATGGGACCTTCTTGTGCTTCCTGGACTTGGGTGACTATTTCCTTTCCCATGTTAGGGAAGTTTTCCACTATAATCTCTTCAAATATTTTCTCAGACCCTTTCTTTTTCTCTTCTTCTTCTGGGACCCCTATAATTCGAATGTTGGTGCGTTTAGTGTTGTCCCAGAGGTCTCTGAGATTGTCTTCAATTCTTTTCATTCTTTTTTTCTTTATTCTGCTTCTCGGCAGTTATTTCCACTATTCTGTTTTCCAGCTCACTTATTCGTTCTTCTGCCTCAGTTATTCTGTTATTGATTCCTTCTAGTGTATTTTTCATTTCAGTTATTATGTTGTTCATCTCTGTTTGTTTGTTCTTTAGTTCTTCTAGATCTTTGTTAAACATTTCTTGTATTTTCTCAATCCATGCTACCATTCTATTTCCGAGATTCTGGATCATCTTTACTATCATTACTCTGAATTCTTTTTCAGGTAGATTGCCTATTTCCTCTTCATTTATTGGGTCTTGTGAGTTTTTACCTTGCTCCTTCATCTGTGACATATTTTGCTGTCTCTCTTTTTTTTTTTTTTATGAGTGGGATTGTGTTCCTGTTTTACTGGTTGTTTGGCCTGAAGCTTCCAACACTGGAGTTTGTAGGCTGTTGGGTAGAGCTGGGTCCTGGTGCTGAGATGA
The DNA here is from genome assembly GCF_039906515.1 of Pseudorca crassidens. Taxonomy (NCBI): domain Eukaryota; kingdom Metazoa; phylum Chordata; class Mammalia; order Artiodactyla; family Delphinidae; genus Pseudorca; species Pseudorca crassidens. The sequence continues at coordinate 14,508,600 of NC_090313.1, forward strand.
GGAACTCTGTGAGACCTCACTCCAATGAATATTGCCTGGGGCCTGAGGTTCTCTGTTAGTCCAGTGGTTCGGACTCGGAACTCCCACAGAAGGAGCTTCTGCTTGACCCCAGGCTCACAAATCAAGATCCTACGAGCCGCATGGGGTGGCAAAACAAAAACAAAAAAAGAACAATAACAAAGTAAAACATAAAATTAGACTAGGAAACTAACAGGTATGTTAGAAAGAATGTAAAAATAAAAATACAGATGAATCAACAACCAGAAGGTAAATCAGTATACCACAATAGTAAAAAAGAGGAGGAAGGAAAAGAAAAAAATAAAAGGAGAGGAGGGGAAAGGCCTTGGCTGTGGAGAGTGGGGCCTAAGCAAGGGCGAGGTTTGGGCAGTGGGCAGGGCCAACGCTCAGGACCCGCAGGGCTGGAAAAGGCCCTGGGGGTGGTGGGGGGTGGGGCTTAGGCTCAAGGAACAGAAGAGGCCCAGGCGTGCCCCCCACCCCTGGTCTCTGAGGGCAGGGGACCTCACCTGGGAGCCCAGCAGGCTTCCTGGGCTCGAGTGGGGTGGCAAACGTCCTCCTCTCCTCTCCTGCTCCTCCAGTCTGGGGTCTGGGAGGACCCCTCCCACCTTCCTCTCCTGATCTCTCTTGCCTCCCTCCTATGCCCCCAAGGACCCGTGCAGCCTGGAGGGGGCTTGGAGGGCAGGGGATCATCCTGGAAGCTCAGCAGGCTCCCCGGCCCAAGTGGGCCAGGCGATCGCCCTCCACTCTTCTCCCTCTCTTCTTGGAGAGTCCCTCCCAAGTCCCTCCCTGCCTCTACTGATCTCTCCGGCCTCAGGGGTGCCGATCTTGTCTGGCCTCCACTTCTCCTCCCCCCATCGGTCCCCCTATGTCCTAGCGGTTCACTCTGGGGTTCCTCCCATCTCCTTGGGGGTCAGAGTCCCCCACCAGCGGCCAGCAGGCACCCTAGTTGTGGGGAGATGCTAACTCTGTGTCTTCCCACACCCAGAATGATAAGGATTTAAATGGGCAGATAATGGAGGAGAATTTCTGTTTCTCACAAGATAGAAGATAAAATAAACTTCCTAAAAATGTTAAATACAATTATTTTTTTAAAATCTATTCTAGTGCATGGCTGAGCTTGCAAGACCATAAGAAAATAAATGAGATCCTAAAAAGATAACAGAAAGAAAGTACAAGAATCCAAGGTGGCAAGCAGTCTCTCAATCCAGCAACTCCCTAAGGCACTTGCCAATTTCCAGTAATCCAGATAGAAAGCAATCTATAGGCAAACACTACCCAAAAGGAAAGTGATATTGCTGTTTATATTAACTTAAAATGCACTTACATTCAAAGGCAATAAGAATTTTTAGTGAAAAGTAACATAAATACCTAATGCTAAAAGATTCAGTCCTCCAGGAAGATGTAATAATTCTAAACTTGTATACAGATAATAACAAAAATTCCAAATAAATAAACCAAATTTGACAGAACTAATAAGCAAACTTGAAAGACTCACTATAATATTTGGAGATTTTTTAACAGAGAGCTTTCAGTAACTGTCTGATGACACAGGACAACAACAGCAACAAATAAGCTAAAAGAGATATAAAACAACTTTAATGGAATTAACAAACTATAAACTATAGTTATAATTTATACACACACTTTCATCTGTGGCACATTTATGAATATTGACCATACAGCAGACCATAAAACACGTCCGTACACATTTCAAATGTTAGATGTCATACGTATCACATTCTCTGACCATAATGATTCAGTCAAGTGAGAAACAAAGAGAATTAGATTAAAATATTATGATTGGTGATTTTTTAAATCTATATATAAATAACTCATGGGTCAAAAAATGAACCATAATGGAAATTGGAAAATGTTACATATCAAATTCTGGGAAGCCCACGGAATTCCCTGGTGGTCCAATGGTTAAGACTCTGCACTTTCACTGCCAAGGGCCCAGGTTCAGTCCCTGGTCAGGGAACTAAGATCCCGCAAGCAGCGTGGAGCAGCAAAAAAAAAAAAAAAAAAAAAAAACCCTGGGAAATCCAACTAAATCATTACTTAGAAAGAAATGTGTAAACTTAAATGTTTGTATTTGAAAAGAAAGGCTGAACATTATTGGGCTAAGCATCAATTTAAGAATTTAGAAGCTTAACAAGAAAAATTCCAAAGAAGCTGAAAGGCAGCATTGGGTCAGACTCTGCAGTGCTGCTATGGAACATGAGTGTACTGTCCAGCTAATATAGAGTCTGTGCACTTTTTAGGAAAGAACAGGTATTGTATTCATCAGGAAAATTTGTGTTGTATATGACCAAAATAAAAAAATTCAAAGTGGATTAAACAAAAAAGGAACTTAGTGGCTGATGAAAATGAAAAAGCTAACAGAGATTTACTTAGGAGTTCAAACAATGTCCCCAGAACCCAGTCTCTCTCCATCTTGAAACCCACCCTTCTCCACATTGGATTTATTCTCAAGCTTCTGTTGGCGGCTAGACTGTTCCCAGGAGCTACAGACCCACATCTTCTGTGGATTTACCCAGCCCCAGAAAAACTGCATTGCATCTCATGCATCTCATGGCATCTCATTGCATCTCATGTGCCACCTCTGAATCAATTTCTCTGCACAGGACATTACAAAATGTTCTATTTGTGTAGGCCTGAATCATATCCACCTCAAATATGTGATATATGTGCAGAAGAGTCTGGTCTCTCAAAGGAAATCTAGTTTACTTCTACACGACGAGGGGTGAACACCTTCCAGCCAAAACATGAACAACCATTTCAATCTGCTCTCAACCCGTGTTTCCTGGGACAAGTCTGGTGGTAGAGGCAGAGAGGGGTTGAGCCCATGGCCTCCCCGCTCTGGCTAACACCATCTCCTACCTGCCGTCTTCAGTTAAGACTTCCAGAAAGTGTCTCCCCCCCATCCCCACCCAGCCAAGTGCTGAAGTTTAAATTTCGTGCTTTGATGACTTGATATATATACACTGCCGCTCCACTGCTCCAGAGGCTGTGGGCAGTGAAATGAGAGGGCAGAAATGAAAGAGCACATAGGAGATCAACATTACCAAGGTGCTTCACTAAGCCTTATAAATCTGTCTTCCCTGATGACACTCTGACAATGGGGTGGAGTTCCACCAAGCGCTTACCTGGCCATGCAGATACTTAGATTCCTTTTACAAATATGGTACATAATACGGTGACATTTTACAGTTTAAGGTCAAATTCATTCATTAGGATACTTTTTGTTCATTAGTCCTCTCGGTTTCATTAGAGTTGTCTGGATCCGAGGTAATAATCGTTTTGAATTTCCACTTATAAATCTGGTTCCATGATTTTGAGGGGGCTTTTCTGGGTTTTTTTGTTTTGGGTGGGCACTGCTCAGAGGGACCCATTTGACTTATGCTGGGAAGGTAGGAAGGGCAAGTATAGCACAAAGCAACATAATATTTGCTGGGAACTCTCCAGCTTCCAAAAAAAAAAATATTTTTTAAATTAAACTATAGTTAAATGAATATCCAGGGTAACCCTGTAAGGGAAAAAAGACAGGAAGAACTCTAAAAAGTGTTCATGCAATGTTGAAGGATGTGGAGCATGTCCTTGCTGATGGTATGAATAATATGGGAACCTCTCATTTCATCACTGGCTGGTAAAGTTAACTTACTTTGTCCAGCCCATCTACTTTCTGAATTCTTGCAACTTCCAAACTGTGCCCCAAAAGTTGAGACATCCCTTCAGCCTGATGCAAACCTAGGACTTTTAGGCAAAGGATAGATTCATTGACAATGGAAGCATAGGGTTCTCAAAACACAGCGATAAATAAAATTTTGTTTCAATGATGTTTAAATTATTCTAATGTCATTGAAGAAGATTACTCCTCTGTTTGGTTACATGTATATGTATATATATGTATTTGCATACATGTTTGTGTAGAAGTACATGTTTATATTTATTTTCAAATACTTAAAGAAAAATAATTAGCCTGACAAAATGCAAAGAACAACTTCTAAGAGAAAGACCTTCTAAGAGAAAGACCTAGTCACTATATACATATTTTTAGTGGTGAGGTACTTATAAACAACAAAAATTTATTTCTCACAGTTCTGGAGGCCAGAAGTTCAAGATCAGAGGGCCAGCATAGCCAGTTCTGGTAAAGGCCCTGTTTCGGGTTACAGACTGACAACTTCTCTCTGTGTCCTTACATGGTAGAAGGGGTATATTTTTTAATAAAATCTGAAGAGCAGATTTTAAAATACAGATTTTAATAGCCAAAAGAAAAAAATTAAATCCTACAAGATTCAGCACCTAGGGGGACTTCCATAGTGGTTCAGTGGGTAAGACTTCGCCTTCCAATGCAGAGGGTGTGGGTTCGATCCCTAGTGTGGGAGCAAAGATCCCACATGTCTCTGTGGCTAAAAACATAAAACAGAAGCAATATTGTAACACATTCAATAAAGATTTTAAGATAAAAGATTCACCACCCAGGAATAATCTCCACAGATCTTCTGAGGATATCTTCCTTGTCTTTACACATTTAGACACATATTTCATTTATGTGAAGTATATTTAATTATATACTATATACCTACTGTACATAAGTTTTGTAACATACTTTCCCACTTAATATATTTAGCTGTTGATTTTCTCTACCAATATTCCTCTGGTTTAAAGTCTCTTCTTATGGTTAAAAGTAAGGGCATTAATGTGTTTTGAAACTTTAAAACATTGAATGCAGTGTTGAACAGGAACATGTTTTAAATTTTTTATCGAAATTTAATTCAATGATAAAGCACAGAGAGAACATGTGATAGCTGACAAAATCTGGACTGTTCACCAAAACAACTACTCTTTTAACTCAGTCTTTTTTTTTTTTTCTTTTCTTTTTTCAGTACGTGGGCCTCTCACTGTTACGGCCTCTCCCGTTGCGGAGCACAGGCTCCGGACGCGCAGGCTCAGCGGCCATGGCTCATGGGCCCAGCCACTCCGCGGCATGTGGGATCTTCCCGGACCGGGGCACGAACCCGTGTCCCCTGCATTGGCAGGCGGACTCTCAACCACTGCACCACCAGGGAAGCCCCAACTCAGTCATTTTTAATCTTGTTTAAGTCACAGACTTCTTTAAGAATCTAATAAAAGCTTTGATCCTCTCTGCATAAAAATGGACATGAATGCAACATTTGCAAATTATTTCAAAGGGTTTCTATTAATATTAAACCCCTCCGTAGAGCCCCAGTGGACTACAGAACTTGGCTTAAGTACCCTGATATTTGTGAAATTTTTGCTGCTAAAGAAACTAACCTTACTCAGAACAGGAATTCAAATAAATGTTTCTAATAAACAAATTAGCACCAACCTCTTAAAATGTTATATTTACATTCTTATCACAATAAAAATGAAGACTCCTATCATTTTGATCATCACTGATGTTTACTATCATCTTTCAATTAAACAGTATTTATCGAGCATGATCTACGTACCATGCTCAGCATGGAACCAAACAGATGCTAAAATAAATGCCCTCTCCCTCCAAAATGTATGACTAAGTGAGAAAAATAAATAATGAAAACCAGAAGGTGATAAATGCTAAGTTAAGAGTAGATCAAAGTACTAGAGCATCCCAGTGCCTAACCTAAAACAATATAAGAATAAAGTTTGAGGAAAATAAGTATTTGCAAACCATGCTAAGTATATATTTGATCAGAAAATTCACTTAGAAAATATTTTAAATCAGTTTTTCACAGTGGAAGGCAGTGTAAATATTTTGTACAAATAGAAGAGAAACATGCCAAATATAATTTTTCTTTCTTTCCCTCTAGACAAAGGTTAATCTTCCTAATCTTCCCCGGAAATTCTTAAATTCCTATCAGTAAAACTCTATTCAGTCAACATGTGTATGCAATTTCCCCATTGTAACAGGCTATATCATGCGTGCCACAAGACAGCAAATTGTCATGGACAGAATCTTTGCTTCCCAGAATAGCATGCATATTTATGAAGCTGTGAACTTGAAAAGAACAAGCTAATCTTAACCAAACACGGCTGTTGAGAGCGGTTCTTGCTGGATCCCAGAATTAAGAGTGTACAGGAAGAAAGGAATAGAATGGAATGGAAATGGCAACAAGAATGAAAATGGCACCCCAGAAATTACTTTCACCCCTAACTTCCCAGAGTTAATAACACAGACTTAAATAAATCTTGCTATCTTTTATGTAAGTCTGATGCAATACCTACTAATTAATTATAGAGAAGAGGAAATAATGTTGATTATTTTAATGACCTTTATTTCTAATTTTTAGACTGTCTACAACTCAGGGGCTTATTTTGGATATTGCGCTGCATGTACTTTCTGTTTTCCTAATGCTTCACATCTACAGCATTGTCTTGGTACCAGCAATAAATATTTTCTGTCTCATTATAATTATTTGACTAAGAAGAACTGAAACGAATCTCAATTACTTTTCTAAGTAGGATAATGAATACCAAATTCAAAGATCATCACAAATGCTTTCAAGGAAGCAGTACATAAGGAATCAATTGTGTCCCTTTTAATGTAACGTCTAATGTTGTCAGTTAAATAAAATGCAGATCATCTAAGAAACCGGTCCTCTAAATATAAGAATAACTATTTTCTTAAAGATTGAAAAGTATCTACAAAGTGACATACTAACATTTTAATAAATGCTTTCTCTCCTCTTACTGATCACCACATTAGAGTAGTAGTTAAATGTCATTACTTCTCCATATTGATGCCCTCAGCTCTTCATCTTATCTCTCTCTTTAAAATAAATTACTTCTTCATTTCTCAACAACTGATGGAAGTAATGTAAATCCAAAAAAGCAGCAGTTATGCAAAAGCTAAACTCAAAACCGTTTTCTTTCCCCCGCCCCGCCCCCCCCCGTCCTGCAACAGCTTGTAAGCATAATTAATCAAATCAAGCTTCCCTCTCATCCTGGAGAGCTGTAATTTCAAAAAGCAAATTGCAGCATTCTTGCAGCAGTACATATAAAGTATATTAAGAAAATATGTATATGAAGTAGGAGTGTGTTCTTGGTGATAAATTTAATTTTATTAAATTTCACTCTGTATCAGGAATTCATATTCATATTATATATACTGCCCATTGAAGGAGCTATCTTACTATTAGGAATTTTGAATAATTCAATATACAGTAAATTAAAATATTTCCTATGCCACAATAAATCAGTCAAAAGAATATAATTAATGGACATGCCATCCTCAGGAATAATGTCAAACATATGTAGCCAATTATATTGATAAGTACACCTTGGCAGTTCAATTTTTAACAGACTCATCACACACATCTAGAAAATTTAAAAGTAGCATTTTTTAAACTGTCTATAGTGTTCCAAAATGTCCACAATTAGGATATTACCCACTTCTAGTGAGATAAGTATTTTTTTCAACTTCTCCAGGAAACTGCCTTTAGAAAGAATAGAAACTCCTATTCTTTGCAGAAAGAATGGCTATTACTCCCTCGTTTTGAAGATTCACTATGGCTGTGCATCTAAATAACTGCCCACGATTATGAATGCAAACAAAACACTGAAATAGTAATTTCCTACCCAAGATACGATATTAGAAGGAGCACATTCTTTCACTGAAACGTATCTTAAAATCCTTCCTCTTTCTTAAAGCTTCCCTAGACTAACTGAATGTGGAAGACTAACAGAAATTTCATGGCTTACTTTCATCCTTTCATATATAATTATTCCCCTGGGAGTTATAATGCTATTAAATCACCTATTTGATGTACATGTTTTTAATTTTAACACTGATTGAGCTGTCTGCCTCTTCCTTGTATTTATTTGAATCAACGTTGCCCATCAACTTTGCACCCAACCCAGGACCCGCTCCAGATAAGGCACTTTCAAAGACTGCTTGGTATAAATGGTGACAAAAATTATTTGTTAGAATCAAGATTTCTTATCAACTGGAATCCAGTTGTATAAGGAAGTAAATGCATTTTCTCTTAAAAGTTAAAAGGTTATTTATTTGGTTAAACACTTCCTGTCGGAAGTCCTGGAACACAAAAAGAAGCTATCGACTTGCACACTGAAACAAGAAGGGCATATGTGCAGAGCAAGCACCCAGGCTTAGAAACTGACTCAGTCAACGGGACTCCTCTGGTCCTCCTGGAAAGGAAAAACTACTAACTAGCACTTTCACTCTAAGAGGGACAGTATTTAACTCACCTTCATACAGATCATTTGAAGCAACAATAATGTGGGCTCACTTTAACTAAGGGGGATCAGTCAACCATGAACCTGACAACAGTTCATATGAAGGCAAATAACAAACTGATCTTGAGCCAGGCATGTATATCCAAGGTATATTATGTATATTCTTGTGAGATACATGTAGATTGCAGTATAAATCACTGATAATTATTTTTATGTATAACAATTGCTAAGGATATTAAACTATTAATGATTTATATGGGACTTGGTGTTAGATACTAAAATTAGTTATATATCATTTTATATAAATATGATAATGTGAAAGAACTTATTTTAAAATTTTTCATGTATATTAGAAATTCTATATGCAATATATATATTTACAAGTAGAATCTGTACAGATTCTAAAGCATAAACTGTATAATTTGTGTAAATACTGAGCTGTCTAAAATTTGACAAGAAGAATAAAGAATAATGCAAGTTAGAAAACTCCATAAATGATGCATTTTATATGTTGTTTGTAGTTCGAGAAAAATTTGCTATCAAAGTATATCATCTATCAAAGAACATAAAAATTAAAACATTCATGAAGTACTTTAAAACTAAATGTTTACTTAGGAGATAAATGTGGATTTTTCAGAAATATTTATAAATATATCAAGCAAATATGAATGAGAATACTTGACAACCACATTTATCACTGTCAACGGTTTTCCCATAAATTTATTTTTTCCAAATAAAAATGCCATTAGATTTTCCAGTCATAATAATGCCCACAATCTAGAGATGGTAATGAATTTCAGAGGAATCATTAGAAACCTCCGTTCTCTTGATAAATAAGTAAACGTGGAAGGATAAAAATATGGAATAGTCAGAGCAGGAAAATCATTATAGAAACACCCAGTAGTGACTCTCACGTGGCTGAGCTTTGAAGCCTTCCAACATATACACTGTCTACATGTTATTCTCTCTCCTCTTCCCTAGGCAATCAATGAATTCACAGTGCCTTCCAAAGACATCTCTTGCTCCAAAATGATCAACCCTCCACTCTCCCACCATCATCATTCCCGTTAACTAAGGCAGATCTTCATTAGATGGTCACTTGCTCAGACGTTGTCACTAATGTGTAACAAATAATTTAACGTTCCTTAGGTCTAATCACATCTAAACTTCTCTGACTCTTCAATATGAGTCAAGTTGGATCCTGATCTTTCCTGGCCTTGTGAGTTTAACATTCACAAAATTATTTAAATAATATACAGATCCTTATAGAATTTTAGGCATCAATATTTACCTGAAATAATAATATTTATTAAACTATGTTTTAACTGAGTTAGTTTTTTTAAATGATGGTAATGTCTGATGCAACATTGTAGAAAACGGGTCAGAAAACTTTCTTAAAGGGCCAGAAAATAAATATTTTAGGCTTTGTGCGTCATACAGTCTCTATCAAAACTACTCAACTCTACCACTGTAGCAGGAAAATAGCCACAAGTAATATGTAAACGAACGGGCAGGGTCATGTTCCAATAAAACTTTATTTACAAAATCAAGTAGCAAGTCTGAGGACATAGTTTTCTAACATCTGTTCTAAAACAAAATTATAGGATTCTAGAACCTTAGAACAAGAGCTAGCACTATAAATTATCTAGTTTAGCAACTTTTTTATAATCAAAATTATTATACAACAATTATTGTCCTTTGTAAAATACATAAACAACAATTCATTTTAGAAAATTTCTAACTGCAAGGAATAAAGAAGAAAGTGAAAGTCACCTCTACTCTCATGACACTGAGATACCTACTGTTAACATTTTGGTGTTTATTCTTCTAGTCATTACGTATAAATCTGATATGTATAAATTTCATATTTTTCATATTATATATGTACTTTCTTGCAAAGTAATTATCATACTATACATGCAATTTTGTGAACCATTTATCTATTTAACAACTTTACCTAAGCATTTAGTCATGGCCTTAAATATTCTTCAAGAGTATAATTTGAAAGGGCTACATAATTTTATCATTAGCTGCATGTGCCGTAAGCTATTTAATCAGTCCCTGAATACTAGACATTTCTTTCCAGTTGCTATGTTATTATAAATAACTAGACAATGGATCTTGTTGTGCATAAATCTGTTTGACAATCTGATTACTTCCCTATGGCAAATTCCTCGAAAGGGAATTCCGAATCAAAAAGCATAAAAACATTTTTTTAAGTTTTGTGACTTTTGATACATATTGCCAGATTGCCTTCCTGAGTGGATTTATCAATTTACACCTCCATCATCAGTAAATTGCAATACTCCCTGCCATGCAATCTTGTGATGTTCTCTCTTCTTCTTCTCTTTGCCACCTTGATGACCTTAAAATGCTATCAATAGTTCAACACGCATTTCTCACATGAGTGAAAAGACTGGGCATTTTTCCTAACTTTGGAAAATCATTTTCTTATTTTGTGAACTTCGGCACTCATTTGAAAGACAAGAAGGATACTGAGGTTCAGAGAGGTTATGTATTGTCTCATGGTCACAAAGCTAGAGAGAGTCCTTTCCACTGACTGTGGTATTCCCACATTACCCACCTATAACCTTCACATTTGGATCACTCTAAGAGGGCTCAAAAATTATTTCTGGTGCATTTTATTACCTAGAGAGTTTAAGGGCAAGGTAACCAATAAACTTTCTTTTTCCTTTGTTCTTTCCGCTTACCAAAGCGTTTCAGACCAAGTTCTTGCTGTAAAGGCAAAGTTTATAGTGTGCTGTTTAATACTTTGTTTTGTTTAATTTGTACATTGGAGAAGGATTAAAAGCTACCATTGTGAACACCAAATATATCAAATAAAGTGTATATTTCCAATGCTATATGGGTTGTTCTTAGAGGTGAGAATACGTCTTGGTTTGGCCAGGAACTACCTCAGTTAACACCTCTTATCCTGCATAATAATTAACAGGATCCTCTGTCACTCTCAAAAATGTTCTCATTTGGAAGAGAATGCTAATCATAGGGGTACTTGGGAAGCACTGCACAGAAATAGCAAGTGTCTCTTTCTTCTAGAACACCAGACTTTAACGAGTTCTTTCTAATGGTGCTCCTGGTATTTTTCAACATCTATGCAAAGTATAGTCCAGTCAACTTCCTAAAAAATATTTCTCATGAAGTCACTATCGTTTTACAATTATTAAAAATCTTTCAAAGTAAATTAAATGACACATTGTTATCATTAAATAATTTTTAGTTTTACAACCTAATAGAGCAAATACAACTATTGTGTGAACATATTGAGGTGCGTACGTATGCATATACTTATATACATTTTTTAATATAACACAATAAGTGACTTCTTAAAACTACCCCAGATAGTCAATAAATATGTGTCTTGTCTAAGTTTTTCTTTCATGAAAGAAAGACTGATCTGTTCTCCTGAATTAGGAGTTCTGGAAATTTTATCTCTGTAGGTGAGACTTCTTCATGTCACAATTTAGAATATTTTAGTTGTCTGGTCTGCATTATCCCATTATCACCTTCCTTCAAAATATCAATGTCACAGTGATTTTTTTTTCCTCAGTGCAAACCTGAGTATGTCACGCTGCTAAAAATACTTCATGGACTCCTGGTAGCCTTCATACCAAAGTGCAATTTCTAGCTTATCTTCTAAGTCCTTCTATAATTTGGACTTGCTGCCGCTACAGTCTTATCCTGGGACAATCCATCTGACACAAGCATTGCAGCTTTCTCGTGCTATTGTGTTTTCCCATGCTGTTCGGTCATCCTGGTATGCCCTTCAAAATCAGTCCCATCTGGTGGCCATTTTTTCTACGCATGGTGACATTTACATATCCTTCTAGACTCCGCTCAAGTAGCACCATCTGTGGGAAGCCCTCTATGAACTGGATCAAGTACCAGTTCTCCAAGTACTTCCTCTGCAAAATCCCCAAAAGTATCTAACATATTTCTTCAGCTTCTGCCACGTACGAGTCATTGTGCTAGACGCCAAGGAAAGCAGCAGTGAATGCAACAGACACTACTCTGCCTCTATGGAGTTTTACATCCAAAGCTTACATTATTCTCATCATTGCTTTATTTGGTTACCTTCACCAAAAGATTGCAAATTCCATGTAAGTAGAGACTGTCTTATTTGTCTTTGGATTTTCCAAGGTCTGTATTAAGGCTTGGAATTTAGTAGGAGTTCAACCTACCATGAGAAATACCCCAAAGAAACATGACATCTGGATTTCTAGTTTTTCTAGGGTAACGGATTCAGAAACGATCATTAAAACGTGAGAGTTCGATGAATTAAGTATACTGAAATTTCTAGCTTACTTTAAAAATGAAATATTTTCAAAATATATTTTTCTCTACCACTATTAAACTTATGATTCAATAGATTGAAAATGTATATTATTTTCCCCTGTCTCCAACAGGTATTGCTAATCTTCATTTTTTTCCTACAATAGGAAATTTCTTCCACTTAATTGCAGGTGTTTGATAGAAGTGAAAGCTGCCACGGCAAAGGATAGGTACGGAGCCTCCCTTCTGCTGAGCTGTTAGTTCCTGCCCTTAAAATAGGCAGAGGACACAAAGGTCAAGCACCGTAACCTCATTCCTTGTGACAGGTCAACTAATATCTATAAAGTTGAAATGGAGCTCAGGAATAGAAACATTTTTGCAATTGCTGTAGAACAATCTGGGTGCTGCTTCATCTTGATTTAGGTAGCAGACTATTAGAGATGTCTCTGGATTCAAAGAATGTGCACAAGAAGAGGGCAAAGTGCCCAGGCTTAGAGGACCCCCTGGGAAATGAAAACATACAAACCCACGTGTTTGATCTCAGAGCCAGTGTGCTTTGCCATTGAGCCTAAGGAGAAAACTTACGTTGTAATACTCATCTTAGCACCAAGCCTTCTAATAACCTGTAACTATAATGTCTTTCCCATTTCTCCGTTTCCTTCCTTCCACCACGCACTATGTGTTTTGTCCGTGTACATGCCAAACCATGGTCGTATAAGTGCAAACGTACCTCTGTTCACCTCATCATAAATCCTGACATCTTAGCATTTAAGCACACCAAAGAATTCATGAAATAAGCACTGTTAAAACAAGATATCTCCCTATGTTTGAATCTAACAAACTTGACCCCTATCAATAATTGTCTAAACCCACCATATCCAACCAGCTAAAACAAGAAACTAATCACTTCCCCATCCTAATCCGGAGTTCATTAATGCAGCAGCCAATACAGCAGGTTTCTCTAAGAAATTTTCATTTAAAATAGATATAGCTTTGTAAATAACACAATAAAATGTTTAGGCTTGGCAATAAGTGATTCAATTCATTTATTCATTCAAAGTACATTTTGGAGCGTGCACTGAGTACCAGGTTATGCGGTGGGCATTATGGGGAACTGGGAAAGCGAAGTCAGTAATAAATTGTTACCAAGGAGCTTCCCCTCCAGTAGGCGAGATTAAGAACGTCAGTGGAAGTGATGATAAAGTGTTCTAGGAAGGCAGATAGGTGTGAGCATCGCACACTGGGGGGAATCAGAAATGCCTTCGTCTGGGACACAGCTTTTGTCTGGATGCTTAAAAATCATTATGGATGAGGGAGAAAAACACGACATTTAGAAGAAAAAGCATCAGACGAGGCCAGGGAGTAAGCAAAGCAAGGCACAGAGAATTAATTCCATCTACAAAAACCACTGCGAGGACTAACCCTGGCAAAGGAGGTTTGAGCCAAATCATGTTGTACCTTGAACGCCAAGCAAAGAGCTTTATTTACTTTAATCTACACTCCATGGGGCAACCACTGAAGTAAGGATTCAGAGTTTGGCTTCAGTTCAGTTATTTGGATAAAAGAAGAGATATTTCTTCCTCTGAGAAGAGAGAAAGGAAAAGAAAACAGACAAAATATAGAGAAATTTAGAGGTAGAAAAGAAGGAAGTCGAGAAAACCACCTCAATTTTTACAGTAAAATAATATTCACTGCAGAGAGCAAGTAGACGCAGATGAGGTTGGGAACCTATGCAGAAAAAGGGAAAAGAGAAACGCTGATTATAAAGACCTTTGCATTGATTTAAAAAAATGTTAGAATAAGAGGGAAGGAAAAAGAGTTTGTTGGAAACGTAGTTAGGAGGTATATGAGAGCCAGGCTGTGACAGGCCACTGGACAAGTGCTAAGGACTCTGACTCTCATTCAGCCAGCCATGGGAGTACAGCAGAACACGATCGAATGTGCATTTCAGAAAGACAATCCTTATAGCAGCCTTGAGGATCCACCGGAGAGGGGATAAACTGGAGACAACAAACCACTCTGTAGGCTAATGCGATAAACTAGGTGAGAGATGAGGCTATGCAATTAATTGTGTTAATAAAGCAAAGACTAATCAATTCATAATATGGAGAAGAGTAGATCCAGCCCAAGGAGTGAAAGCGTACCTTGTAAAACATTTCAATGAAACCATATCACTTGAAAAGGTATTTCGTATTATAAAAGCAATGCAAGTTGGAAAATTAGAAAATACTTGAACCCATTTACTCAAAGTAGGTTAAAAAAAGTGAATTTCAGGGTAAAGTGATCATGATCTCATCCATTTAAGTCATTTGAATAGCTATGTAAATAGAATATTATTAATTAAATAACGTACGAAAAAAGCCTAGAAAATTGTGGTATTTTCTGAACACTGGCAATTTGGGGCCAGTTTTTCTCCCCACAGTTCTGCACGGCACAAAGACATGCAGACCACCATCACCTCAGAAGTCCCTTGTTGAGGGCTGTCCAAGTTTCTAAAAAAAAAAATAGCTATTCCAAGAATTCATTCTTAAATCTCTTAGTATAAACTCTCATCCAAGGATTGAAATATTAAGCTAAAAGAAGTGGGAGCTGATCATTCCTCTAGGGAAAAGCTGATACTTTTGATTTTAATAGTATAAATTTAAAGGAAACACAAACCCATTGAAGAAGTCTTTTTAAGGATACAGAGTATAAGTGGAAATTCTGTAGCATATGGGTCAGTCAGGTATTTAAAGGTCAGAGCAATGCTGCCCAGTAGAATTTTTTGCAATAATGGAAATGTTCTATGTTTGCATTACCAATACAGTAGCCATTTGCCATAGGTAGTTACTGAGTACTTGAAATGTGACCAGTGTGACTAAGAAACTGAATTTTGAATTTTATTTAATTTTTATTTAAATTTAAAGAACTATTTTTGGCCAGTGGGTCCTGTGTG
Source organism: Pseudorca crassidens (assembly GCF_039906515.1). Taxonomy (NCBI): domain Eukaryota; kingdom Metazoa; phylum Chordata; class Mammalia; order Artiodactyla; family Delphinidae; genus Pseudorca; species Pseudorca crassidens. The sequence goes on from NC_090313.1 coordinate 14,524,042, forward strand.
GAGGGCTCAGAGCTAGACTAGAGTATGGACACACACTTGGAAACCCAATCCCAACAATTGGATAATAGCAGAAAATTCTACTAACACGTCTCCAAAGGAAGCAAAGGAGGTCCTCCATCAGCAACTTGTTTATGGAAGTCAGAGCCCCTCTTATTCGTGTAACTACTGTTATTCTTTCATGACAATCAGCTCATCAAACCATGACGGTTCCCATTTCAAACTCAAGTCAGCAGCGAACATCACACATCCTTGTTAGCGTAAGCTAATGCTTTCCATTTTCTACTTACTAGGCACCAAAACTGTCCGTAGAACACAAAGTATAAACACAAGGTTCAATAAAGCCTGGCAGGCTTTTAATAAGACACATGGGAACATACGAATCCAGATATCTGTAGGCAGATACTTCATCAAAAGTTAATCAAAGTGCTGGGCAATGTGGGAACATCTGTATCAGGCTCAGCACTATTTTTTTTTTTTTAAAGAGAACTCAACATCTGCAACCGGCCAGGATCACTCCTTGGGGAAAACCCTGAGCCTTAAAACGGCAAGATTTGCCACTGCATCAACTGTTGTTATGTTAACATGGCTTCTCTTCAGCCATTACTTCTAAATCACACTGACACCTGGGGGGCGGGGGAGAAAAATGAAAACACCTCGACATTCTTATATTGAATGTTTTTCTTTGTAAAACTAATAAATAACTTCAGTGAGCATAACCTATTAAATACTAAAGATACATTATCACTGTTAAAAAACTAAAAAAGGAAAACATTTGAGATATTATCATCAACTTAATAAGGTCTAAATGGCAGTATTTTCGTTCTATTATATGTATCCTGCTTAAAAGGTACAAAACACCTGGCTGTGGCCACCTGGTGAGACAGCTGAGGAGTACAACCTGCCCAGCGATCACCCTCGGCGACTGTTACCACAACCCTAGTTTTCACCACAGACTAGTTATTTTTTTAAATTGATTATAAAAATCCAATTGTTTTGTTTCTTGCTAGGACTCCTTTGAAATAACTTTCATTTTATTCATACAACTGACAAAGGGAGTTTTAAATTACAGAGGATTCACAGCAATGCTCTTAAGAACCAGGTATGGCTTCTATCACATGCTTTCATTCTATGTGGTATTTATATAAATGCACACTCCTCATTCAGAAAAAAAGCCCATTTTCATTACCAACATTCACATTTTTACAACCTAAAACACACAGTACGTATTTAAAGAATCTGAAGAGTAAATTAACCCTTCCGGTCACAGAATGAAACAACCTCATTTAGGCTATTTTATATAAGAATCTAAGCTTACAGTTGCAGTATTCTTTCACAAACTCTAATATGAATACTATTTCCACCCATCTATATTCTTCTATTGAGGTTAACTCTACTGGGACAAGAAAATGGTTTTATTCTTTTTCTTTTAACTTAAGGTATTTCTTGTGAACTAAGAAATAATGGTGTAGTAACTTCCGCCACCTTGAATTATGACTTTATACCATAAATTACGAAAATAAATGCACAGACGTATTGCCTGAACTATCAACAGAAGGGGCTCAAGATACATAGGAGCTGTTCTGAAACTAACCTAAATGCTGTATTAGTAACAAATAACTATCATAATATCAGTTCCCTAAACAACCATTCACGTTAGAACAATGTAAGTATATAAGTAATTCCCTGTATAGAATTCTCACTGTATAGAATCTTGCCTACAGAGAAGCAGGACAAGATGCCAAAACAGCATTACCAAATCCATCTAAGTTTGAAACCCCAAGAAAGGTAATGTCACTCCTCCAGACATTACTCGTCCTTAAGCCACAAAAGGATTTCTGTCTTGAACAATAAAATTATTATTATTAAAGACACTGCCCCACAATGGAACCTCAGGAGTCCTGAAAATGCCAAGAAAAGCGTATGGACAAGCAATATCCTCTATCGCCATCTCTCCTCAACCTGGGGAATTTCTAGTGGAGATGATGTGGGTATCATTTTCCTGTGAACACCTTACAGTTCGGCTGCCCCCTTTCTGCATCACAGAGACAGTGGTTTCTGGACAACTTCCAGTTTATTTATCAATACTCTCCAGCAGTGATACCAAAATTAACCTTTAACTACTTAAGAGCCGGTTGTGACATAAATATCTGAGAATCATGTCCCCGTAATATTGTTAAAGGAAAAACATTTAATATTTATTGAATATTATATGAATGACAAAATAGTGACCCTGGATAAATACCTCTATATAGGCAAACATGTGAGTGGGGAGTATATAAGAGTATGTGTGCATTAGTGGCTGATTTGAGCTTATATGCCTTATATGTATATATGTATCTGTGCACACATATGGAAAGTTCTTACAAGAGTCATCTAGAGATCAGTTCACCTGAGATCACTATATGAAAATATGATGCTCTCTCTCTCTCTCTCTCTCTCTCTCTCTACCTGAAGGAGTCACTGAAAAGGTAAATTGGATATAACCAACTGTTAAGTGCTAAAATCTATAATGACCCTTGCTCTGAGCGTCAAAAATAAGGCATAAAATTATAGATAAGCTCTAAAGCACCAGTACTGGAGTAGAAGACCATCAGTAGCCCTGATCTTTAGAAACTGTTATAAGAGTTGCTATTTTTTTCTGAAAACATACCAAATAATTGTTAGATAAAATCCCCAAAATATAGTGAATGGTTAAGCTCCTAATTGAACTTAATTGTTTTATAATTTTACAAGTTGTTCTTGCTCCATTTCAAGGCACTACTGTTATCATAAAATACCTGCATTACCTTTTATTAATCATATAAATCTTGACTGGAGGGAACAGCTTCATACCACCTTAACAGCTTTACATTCTCCCAGTTTTAGAGAGAAACTGCAGGATTCATTATTACTGAAGGTCATCATACATTAGTTGTAAAATAAATCTGTGGCTTGAAAATTAGAACATGATAACACAGCATATAAAAGCAGTAATCCGCGTTTAGCATAAATTACTTTGTCTAAGAAACATTTTAAGTAATTTAGAATTTTCTGTTTAAAATTTGGAATCATTTGAAATGGAACAAAACAGAAAACTTGTTTTTCTATTATAGCTAATAATTATGAAGAATATTAAAGTTATTCTAATAATCTTGTTATTTATTCACCAAGATGAATTCTGCAGTAGAATGAATTCACCTTGGGGACAGAGATTTTCTCTTTCTTCTTCCCCAGTGCCTATATGGTACCTGGCACAGTGGCAAGCTAAGTAAATATTTGCCACTCTATTGACTATTAGCTGAAGTACTGTATATACAGTTTCGTACCTTTAACATAAGTTTAACTGAAATTATGAATTTGAAATACATCCATTTCTTCCTATAGATTAAAAAATGTCCTGAATAATGAAAAGTGGTTTGGTTTTAATAAAGCATTTTTAATTTAAATGGGCTTTTTAAATAACAAACATATGAACAGACATAGCACTCCGTCCCGAAATCCATGATGAATCATCCTATTGTTTGGACGAGGATGAAAATTAAAATTACTTTACCAAAACTTAGTTTGCTAAAATAAAATCATCAGACTACCACTGTCTTTTAGAATAGTCCTAAACTGACTTGCATAGAATACCATTCTCAAATAAGTTAAATGTTATATAATAAAAGTATACCATGATATGGGAATTATAACATATTTTAGAAGTCCTCTTAGATATTTCAATCTCAGAAGTAAAGGTTTTCTAAACATGCATAATCACAGAAAAAAATTTTTTTGAAGCACAGCTCTTAGCTTCTTGCAATACAGCTTTCCACGGAACATCAGTTTGACAAGTGAGACAAAGGGTATGTACTCAGTACTCCACGGTAGGAAGTAGAATGTGTTTTTTGCAAAAAAAAGAAAAAAAAAATCATTAGCATCTTTCCTGGATACTGAATCAGATCATTATTTTATATGGGTTTCATGTGAATGGAATCCTGCCTAGATGAGCTTTCCAAAATCAATCACGTTTTTGTTTTGGTTTTGCTAGCAGCACTTATCTTTTTAAGTCATTAACAGAAAGCTCCGTTAAAGCACAAAACGGTATTTCAGTAACTCTTCATGTCATCAGATCAAGAAAGTTTTTTCTCTTCGGAGAATATAATCTTTTAAATAAATACATTTATCTTATTTGCTTGTCAGGACCATCGATATTTTTATTAAAAACGAAAGTTTATTATCAAACTAAATCCCAATCAGACACTTTATCTTCCCAACAAGATTTTCCCCACCTTCGCCCAACACATAGATTTTCCTTGTTGCCTAGTACATACCTAAGAAGATAATAGGTCCTATCATATTGCAAAACATGGGCCATGCTGAGAAGTCAGGGGTGCCTCTTCACACACAACCACCAATCCTTGCCACCATAACTTTGTCAGACTTCTTCGATTATTATTATGATTATTGTTTACATGCCATATACATTGGAAATAACTTCTCAAGCTATGGTCTATTTCCTTTGTAGCATCTGCAATACTCAAATTGTTCATCTTTATGTAGCCAAAAGCTACAGAGTAGCTTCTAGATATCCTGTCTCCGTTTTTAAGGTCTTCACAACCTGTATGTTACTATATGAGCTATTAATTTTCTTCTAGAATTTTATCTTTAAACTTAAGGCTTTTACTCAGCTGAAATTAATTTATATATGTATGAAGAAGTGATAGCCATTTATTGTGATTTCCAGTTGTGTGAGCACAATTTATGAAATAAACCATTCTTTTCATAGTTAAATAAAATGTCAGCTTTATCACATATTAAATTTCCCCATCCATTCCCACCCCATATTGTTCTTATTGAGGTTGTTTTTTTAGCATGTTTTGGTATCTGATAAGAAAAGCAGCTCTGCATTATTCTTTTTCATATTCTAATTTTTCTCAGATATTCATTTTTCCTAACCTTGAATTTTAAAATTAAATTCCAAAAATAGCTTGAGATTTTAAAGGAAATTACATCAAATTCATATATTATGATCAGGATATTAGTCCTTCTATTTGTTTATGTCTTGCTTTATATCCTTCAATACTGCTTTGTAATTTCATTTATACGAATTATGTGATTTTCTTGTTAAAAATTATACTTAAGTATCTTATATTTTTTGTCATTCCTGTGATTGAGATACTTTTACTATTTCCATTTCTAAGTGGCTATTAGTAGTATAAAATTTTTAAATTATTTTTCTTATAACTAGACTCCTTATAAAGTTCCCTTATCAATTCTAGGCATTTTTGCTAGTATATCTTGGGGTTTCTAGGTACAGAAAAAATATCTTCAGCCAAAAAAGACATTGCTTTTTCTTTATATTTATAGCTATTATTTATAGCTATTACTTTGTCTTCCCAACTTTTTGCACTTACTTCAACCTACAAAGCAATGTTAAATAATAAAAGCAATAGAAGACATCTTTTTCTCTGTTCTGATTTCAGTGGATATGGACTTAGTGTTTTATAACTCTATGTAGGATGATGTTTGCTATTGGGCTTAGTAAATAGTCTTTATCATACTATAGTTCCTTTATTCCCATTTTGCTTAATTTTTTATGAGGGCTGGCTGCGAAATTTGTCAAAAACTTTTTCACTGCATGTATGATTTTTTCTCCTTTAGATCGCCAACGCAGTAAATTATATTAATAGTTTTCTAGATACTGATCCATTCTTATATTCCTCAAATTAACCATAATTGGTCATAGTGTATATTTTTTAAAATACATTACTAGCTGGATTCTAGCTGGTAACATTTTGAGTAATCTAGTCCAAAAATACAATATAATTTCTTAAATAATCACAGGAGTAAACTATAAGGAATCTATTTAAACCCAAGAGTTTTCAATAATTTTTTAAGAGGTAAAATAAAATGTGAAACAAACTGCAGGAACAAATTCAAACACGTATACTTATAACAAAGGGTAATAAGCATGGATGAAAATCACGAAAGGACTTGTTAGAACACAAATTGGCAGGTCCCACCCCCCAGAGTTTCTCATTCTGTAAATCTAGGGTGATGCCTAAGAATCTGTGTTTCTAGTAAGTTCCTAAGTGATGCCCATGCTACTGGTGCAGAGACTACATTTGGAGAACCGCTGCAGCACAGCACTCTAGCCTTTAAACTTTGAAGCTTCCACCTCAACATCCGATAACCAGCATTCCTCATAGATTACTGTGAGAATTAAATAATCTAGTGTAGGCAAAGGATTTAAAAGGAGCCTAGAACTTGGTAAACATTAAGTAAACTTTAGTTGTTATTTTTCATTAAGAAAGGAATAAAGAATAAAAAGAGAGAGGGAACAAATAAGAGCTAAAAAGGCAAACCCAATACCTGCCATTTTATGTCTATATCTACCACATGAAATTCATGGCAAAATAATTAAATTAAGAAGAAGAGTTGGAACACTCATCCCTGTATGCAGTGAGGATAAAAAATATTGTTCTGACTTTCAGCCACTGACTCTTAACTGCCCTGAAAAGAAAAATAAAATAAAACATCAATGTTACTTTAAGTTTGATGTTAGGTATTATTCCATTTTGAAATTTTCACTAAATGACTTGTCACACATAGCTCGATATTAAGTAATGACATATGGAGCTGTATGTGGATAATGCTCTTTAATGATCTTAAAATATCTCTAAAGAGATAATGCTCCTTAAGGATCTTAAAATAGCCAAATATTCAAATATTTCAAAGTACTAGATAAAAATTTCCTGTATATTTTTATGCTTGAAACTACTTAAAATGAAGTAACTCAGATTTACTTCCTAGATATTAAACATTTGGAAGTATACCTTAATAAAAAAGATTCATTTCGATTTTTAATTAGGAATTGGACAGGAATTTGTAGGATGTTATATAGACGCTCATCTGATTTACTTTACTGAGACACATCGGGGATTAGGGAATATGATCACTGGAGTCAATTTCTACTACATTGTACCCTGGCAACAAAGATCTCTGTGTTCTGAGGCCCTCCAGAGGAGAGGCTTGGCCCTGGGGAGCTGCCAGAGGGGCTGGGGAATTCGATTTCTCTCCCGGATCTCTGTCCCCGCTTTGCACAGTTCAACCAGGCACTTCCCCCCACATACATGCACGCAAGCACACACACGCACACACGTGCACACACACGCACATACCCCATCTCTCTTCAGGCAGAGTTAAGAGCAGGTGCTTGTACCATCCTGAAATCAGAAGCATTAAGTGAAAGTTTACACACCCAGTATTAAACCCCCCCAGTCTTCCTCTCCACTCAGCTCCTAGGGTAATGGAACCAAATATACAAGCATATCTTCCACTCAGAGAGTGAAGGGACCTTTTCTGGGAAGTGTGAACTGTTCCAGAGAAAAGACTTATGGCTACTAAGCTAAATTTTTGGAATTTACTTGGCTATAATCAATGTTAACTCTTTAGAGTATATCCTACTGGATATCTTTGCAGTTATTTATATATCATTATGCCTATACATCTAGATATTCTACTTGTGTTTTAAAAGATATCATAGTCTATAGCTATTTGGGAATCAGCTTTTTTACTTATAAATTGTGAACATTTTTACATGATATTATATACTATTATATAATAGTATGTTAAATGGCTACATCAACACACACTATCTCTCCCTAGCCACACACACATCCAGAGCTTTCAACCATCTTAGGTACACAGAGAAAGAGAGGGAGTAATTAAGGAAGGAAACAGAAAGACATTGTAAATGAGAGCGATTTAAGGGCCAAAGGATTAAGAGTTAAATAGTTAAAGGAGAAGAAGAGAAGAGGTTACCACAAAGGACAAGACGGAAAGCACTAACTGGTTAAGCTACTCAGAAAGCAGCTCACTCCGCTCTCCGAGGTTGGCACTTTGCAGACAATGCCAGGCTCAAGCTGTGGACTGCCAGCTTGGCCACTCCCCGGGAAGAATGAAGCCAACACCAAGGAAAACAGAACTGAGCTTCTGAGAGAGAGAGCTGATAACTTGCTTAAGCCCTGGATCTATCTGCCCCTAAAGCCGGAGAAGCGTAAGAATTTACCAGTCATATGAGCACAGACATTCCCCTTTGGGCTTTTGATTTGAGATGGGTTTCTGTCACTTGCAATAAAAAGACACCTTGTCCTTTAATTAAATTTCAACTCTTGTATCTCTAAACAAGCTACAAAGACCCTCAAAACCAGAATACACTTATCAAATTCATCATTATTTAGAATAATGGTAAATACTGTGTGAAGTAATTCATGACTTTTCCGTCAAAACGCTAATTTCTCTCACCAAGGCAGACACCCATTAGAGCCAAAGAGCCCAATTCCCTATTCTCTACCACTTAAGTAACAGGAAATATGTGCCCATACCTTCCATTTCTCAAAGGCTCAATGCCTCTTCTGAAAGTGGAAGGTGATTGTAGATTTACAGTCTAACGTTGTGAATTCAGAAGCAGAATAAACAGCACTAAGTAACAAGAATCTTTTCGTCTCTCTGAAAGTAAAATTATGGCTAACTAGTATATCTTTAAGAGGATCAGAAGTGGCAGCTGCTCCTTGAAATTTGTGCCCTGGGGAATACAAGGATGATCAATCATCTGCCTATCAGCACTGTGGATCTCTCAGCTGAATCACATTGAAGAGGGGCTCAAAGTTGTGTCACATGGCTTTCTGTTCTTCCCTTCCAGGTTGATTGTCTTATACTATTAGGACCTCACCAAAGGCAAAGATTCATGAGGTGAGTGCATGACTAACAAGTAAAAACATACCTTCGGTCCTAAAGCCCTTATATATCAAGCCATACATAGCCAGCACACATTATAATTGCCTGAAAATCCCAGCTTTCAAAATGATGACCAGTATTCTCCCTACACAACCTGTGATAGAAAAGCATCCAAGCAAGCAACCACAGGGGGAAACTTGGTTTAATGTTACCCAAGTGGTTTTTAAACAAGGCCACTGCTCATCATTGTGCTTAGGTCAAAAGGAGCCGGCCCCATAATTCTTTTCACAATATCCATCTTTCCACTAAGGTTTGGGGGAGAAACAAATGTAATGAAAGTGTATGTTTTCAGACAGATATGCCTAACCTTATTTAGAGTAAGGCACCATCTATTAATTGGGAATATTCCGTGCCCTCTATAACTTTGTTGATCGAAGTGTAACACAAACCAGCAGCATGAACAAGACCTGGCAGCCTGTTAGAAATGCAGAGCCTCAGGTCCCTCTATGAAGGTACTGAATCAGGACCCCGACGCTAACACGCTCCCAAGGTGAGTTGTGTGCTTGTAAGAAAGCCCTGCTCTATAAGGAGCAAATCACGGAGGTTTCTTAGAAATATAATTTTGTTTAAGAAATAAGCAAACCATAGAAATTACACGCATCAATTCCATTTTGAGATTAAATGAAACTAAATGGTATATTGTTTAGAGATTCAGACTTATGCGATAAAAATAAATAAATTACAAAGCAATTTAGGACATTAGCTACCTCTGGAGGTAGAGGAGGTACAGAGGTACAGTAGGAAAGGAGGACAAGATAAGACAAAACAGTGTCGTTCCAGTTCATAATTGAAAGGGTGGATTTACAGGTGTTTTTTATTATTATGCTACATATATTTTGTATATTCAAATATTACATAATAAACACTTACTAAAGTGAGAAAACATAACCTCAACTAGAATGAATATCATGTTTTGCAGTCATAAAATAACAGCTTTTGCACAGGCCAGGTCTATAGAGAATTGAAAAGGACTTACTTAACAGCGTTGTAGGGCATTATGAAGCAAGAACAATGATTTAATCCAGGTGAGTCATAAAGAATGCTTTATTACTGAAGAATGGAAAGGTAACAATGTAAACTGATAGATCAAACATTTGTTTGTATTCTTCTTAAATTAAAAAAAAAAACAAACCCATCCTCCATCACTAACATCTCTCTGAAACATGAGAAGCAAATGGCACATCTGGAACAGCAGATGTTTGCAGCACAGTGAGAAAGAGATAGTCAAGAGATGCTGAGCCAGGTTATCCATCAGGGGCTTTTGGAACTAGGGACAGCTGTGGAGCAAATGGATTTTTCCAGCCAACGATGATGCCCTCAGGTAACCAGGCATGTGTTCCTTATTTGCGATTTTGCGTTAAACAATAACACATTTTAAAAATTCATGCTCATAACAGCCCTTCATGCAAATCCTAAATTCTAACACTCTGCTTGCGAGGAAAGCAACCTGAGTAAGCAACCATGCAGCCTCAGGTTTTCATGATACACATCCTACCTTGCACATTGCTTCACAACACTTGCTTTCAGCTCTGGTATCTCCTGAGAAAGTGAATCTTCAAACCATGGATCCCAAGTTCCTCATAAAAACTTTACATGAGAATTTACATATTCTTTAACATCCATAGAGTACCTTAATCCTGACAGTGAGAGGTAGAGGAGAAATTAAATGGATACCGTACTCAAAAGATGTAGGTTTAATTCTTGGCATCCCATTTCATGGGGAAGAACACCCTTGGGTAAGCTGGTTGACCCCACTAACCCTCACATGTTCCTGATTGGTTAACTGAGTAAAGCAAGCTTTTTTTGAACATGTGGACTCCACATTCCTTAGACATAGCTATATCTACTGAAACGTCTTCTCTGATCTTCATCTGCTTCACTCTTTCTTGATCTGTTGGCTATTGACCTTCACCTGTTGTAGTTTTGGCTTCTGCCAAAGCACACACAGCTGGACTCCTACTGGCTGTCTCACCTTGGCTGGACTTCTTGACCACTGACCTTCTTTCTCTCCCTGGGAGACTGACTCCAGAAGAGTGACCTCATCCTTCCACCCCTATTCAGATCTCCCATGAATAGGTAGAACTGGCTCCAGGTGAGGACTCATGGCATCCTTTATTCCCAGACTCATTTGTGCAGACTGAAGTAGACGCTAGGTGTGAAGGCATTTTGAAAAATTTAGAATAGGTACTGAGAAGAATTAGGAGATTAAAGTACAGCAAAGATTAACCTGTCCATAGCATTCATAAAATTGATTTAAATAAATGACTTTCCTAACTGTGACAGAATTTTAGAACTTCACATAAGTATTATCATGACCAGAGGCCCTAAGTCCAGTTATGTCATCGAGTAGAAGATTCTTATTGCAAATTTTCTAATTTTTTTCCTGAAGCATTGATTAGATATAATATTAACTGTTGTGAGAACAACAGGCAGTTATGCAAAATACAATGACCAGAGTTATCTGATGCTTCATAAGGGAAATCCAAAAGAACTCACAGGTCTAATTAACCTTGGAGAGAATCCAATTTAACTCCCCCGTTTTCCATTTTGGAAATATACCTGTGATTATATACCAGAACCAGAAGTAGAATCTAGGTCTCAGTCTAAAATTAATTCAGTAACTTTATGATGTTTAGCAAATACATCCGAATACAGGCAATTTAACCACTTCAGACTGGTGACACTATGCTACTTTTAATGCCATCAGAACAAAACTTCCACAATGTCCCTCTGAATTCTGTTGTAGTGCTAGAGTGCTATTACTACTGGTCTTTCTCCTCACAGTTTTCTAAATCACTCTTATTGCAATTTTACCTATTTATTTCTGTTAGTACTGAAAAAAGTATGCACCTTTGTTTTTATTCCTCACCCATGCAATACTCAGATTTATGAGAAATTGGCTGGTTTTCCTCTCAGAGCTCAAGGTAATAACCACCCTTAAAGATGTAAACTTCTGGGCTTTCCTGGTGGCGCAGTGGTTGGGGGTCCGCCTGCCGAGGCAGGGGACGCGGGTTCGTGCCCCGGTCCGGGAAGATCCCACATGCCATGGAGCAGCTGGGCCCGCTAGCCATGGCCGCTGAGGCTGTGCGTCCGGAGGCTGTGCTCCACAACGGAAGAGGCCACAACAGTGAGAGGCCCGCGTACCGCAAAAAAAAAAAAAGAAAATACATCCACCAGGTTTTGTGTTATGTGATACAAGACAGACAAAAACATAATTCACTTTATATTGATTACAAAATATATACTCCCCCACAGCTCTCTGATTGTTCAAACAATTTAGTAGAAATTTACTTTCTATTTCATTTGTTGTTGAATGGAACACATCCTGAATTTGTCATCTCTTTTTTCTCTACTCTAAGTCCCTCATGTTGAAGGTAATCAGTCAGTTGGTTTACAATATAATGCCTGATAAATTACAGCTACACATCACTTCATGGATAGAAATAATAAACATAGAATGGAGAAATGGTAGATATTTTTTAAATGAACAGAAAATAAAGAACATTTCATTGGCAATTTTTGGCAAATATAACATCAAAGACTAGAATATACAGCCAAGAAGAAGTGCTTCATTTCTTGAAGGAAAAATATTTCATCACAGCCATTAACCACCAGGTAAGAGACATGTCAAAAAAGAAAATTTCAGTGACACATCACTTTTGCATAACCATCCAAGAGCTAACACTGAGCACAAAACAAGCTTGTGTTGACAGATGAAAAGAACCTGCCAGTATAAAATGCTGCCAAGCTATTGAGGACACCAAGGCAAAGAACTGACAAACCCAGAAGCTACGTCCTCATACATTTGAAGCCACAAGAGCAAAAATTCACATTTTAGGGAGCTGTCATTCCCTGTCATTTTTTATACAATGTAACCGCTTCCAAACTGTATTAGATCTCTTAGAAAAGTGAAATATGAATAACGTTAAAAAATTAAAATTAAAGTAGCACAAATATATGAATGAGGTGACACTGAGAAGAAACCCCTAAGCACCAAACAACTGCAGACACAATTGAGAATTTCTAGCCACTGCCAAATTATGCCCAACACAGGATGACAGACACATACTGACTGAATGCCGATTACTACCTTTTTTTAAATTGGAGTATAGTTGATGTACAGTATTATGCCAGTTTCAGGTGTACAACCTAGTGATTCAACATTTAAATACATTACAAAATGATCCCCGCAAATCTAGTAACCATCCTGCAGCATATTAAGTTATTACAGTATTATTGATTATATTCCTTATGCTATATATTACATTCCTGTGATATTCCTTTTATAACTGGAAGTTTGTACCTCTTAATCCCATTCACCTGTATCGCCCAACCCTCCACCCCTCTGCCTTCTGACAGCTACCAGTTTGTTCTCTGGGTCTGTGAGTCAGTTTCTGTTTTGTTTTGCTTGTTGAAGCACTATTTACAATAACCAAGATATGGAAGTAACCTAAGTGTCCATCAATAGATGAGTGGATAAAGAAGATGTGGTATAAATATATATATATATATATATATATATATATATATATATATATACACAAAACTATTACTCAGCCATAAAAAAGAATGAGTTGTTGCCATTTGTGACAACATGGATGAATCTAGAAGGTATCGTGCTAAGTGAAATAAGTCAGACAGAGAAAGACAAATGACTACCCTTTTATGTGATAGTCAAAAGACAAAAGGGAAGTTATGAGATAAAGAGGACAAGAAAGGAGACTAGAGCAGGGAAGAAAATACACTGGCAGCTAACAGAAGCAGCAGAATTCATTGGAAAGAACTGCCACACCTGGGGTCTAGACAAATCCGACTTGGTTTTAGTTCTCAATTTGGCAATGTACTTTCTGAAACAAACCTTTTCTGGCCCCTCTACAAGAGATTAAGTTTTCCACATAACACTTTCAGGATGCTCTCATACAACCTGAAACCTACCCTTTGTATCACTTGTAATTTGTATAATTATTTGTTTAATGTTTATAATCTTCTACCCCTCAATTATAAGCTCCACAATGGTAGAGACCATACCTATCTCCAAATCCACAGTATCTAGCATATAGTGTATATGTTCAATAAATATTAGAATACATGAATTAAATATAATCATTAATGTAACTACTTGGAGAGGCAGCATAGCATAATAATTAAAAGCAAAAACTCTAGAGCCTGACTGCCTGGATTTGAATTCTGTTTTTTTTTTTTTTAAACAACGTTTTTTTTTTAACATAAATTTATTTTATTTTTGGCTGCGTTGGGTCTTTGCTTTCTCTAGTTGCAGCGAGTGGGGGCTACTCTTCGTTGTGCAAGCTTCTCATTGCGGTGGCTTCTCTTGTTGCGGAGCATGGGCTCCAGGGGCGTGGGCTTCAGCAGTTGGGGCTCGCAGGCTCTAGAGCGCAGGCTCCCTAGTCGCGGCGCACGGGCTTAGTTGCTCTGCGGCATGTGGGATCTTCCCGGACCAGGGCTCGAACCCGTGTGCCCTGTATTGGAAGGCAGATTCTTAACCACTGCGCCACCAGGGAAGCCCCTTAAATTCTGTTTTTGTCATTCACTATCTATATGAACTTTGGAACGTTTTTTAATCTACCTGTGACTTTGCTTCCTTAGTGCAAATGAGGTTAATAATGGTATTTTCCTTACAGGGTTATGAGAATTAAACACATCAATATTTGTAAAGTGATTAGAACAGTAAACAGCCATATTAATCACTAAATGAGTATTAGTTAAGTGATTATATTTGAACGTTAATAAGACATATTTGTAAACAATATGAATTGAATTTTTTAATATATTAACTCTAAACCCAAATTTGGTATTCCCAAGTACAATGGACTACTACTGCCAACAACATATGTTCTACCCAATATAATTGTAAAGAATAAAAGTAAAATTCCTCCAATGAGATTTCAAATGACTTGTGAAAAATTACCTCAATATGCCCAAACAATAATAAGTAATACCCAGAAAAAGCCATAAAAGTAGGTGAGAGGGTGACTGTAGCAAAAATGGTAAAGGCTTCCAAAAATTCTCTCTTCCATAAAAGTAATGAGAAAACTGGCAAAAAATGTCAAAAATAACTTTCTCAGAACTCTGCAAATTACCCAAATGCTCACAAGAACATGGAAAACATTTCTTCAAGAACAGCTGAATATCAGTAATAACTTTGTGGCATTTTACTTGCCATCCCCTGCCCTCCATTTGTGACAACATGGATGAACTGCCATGTTGCAATTCCCCAACATGGGGAGGTCAGGTCACATTTGGGTTGAAAATCAGCAGCCTGGCAGCCACCAGAGGAAAGCTGGAGCTCATTCAACACCACATTTCCAAAGAATTGTCCTTATGTGACCGGGGTGGTGCTTCCCTGGAAAACCCACTTGAAAATCTGTCTTCTGTATTTGATCTGACTCAAAACTCACTCAGAGGAAAAAACTTCTCCCCTAAATTCTTTTCTTTTGAGGATGTTTTTCAGCAGTTACAGAAAATTGTTCAACTTTGTGGCTGTCTGAAGTGGTGGACAACAACTGGAGCAAATAAGAGACTAACTAAAAAGCCTAAAAGGATAGTCTGGGGAATGAGGTGCCCATAGGGGATTTGAAAAGCTCCAACATATTCCTAGGAAACTAGAAGGCCACGGACATAGGTAGAGCTGTGCGTATGTCCAGGGCTGAATGTGTGCTCAGGAAACACACATGAAGATCTCACTTCTGGCTGATCTGGAGGCTCTAAGCAAGCAGGAAGTGAAGACTAAGGCAGAGGTATAAACTGCTAGCTGAGTGGTGAAGGCATACCCAACACGCACGCAGACCACCCAGGCAAAACCTGGGAGACTCATTGATTCCAGGGATTTAAGAAAATCTCTGACCAATCGTTTGCTGATGGCTAAGCTAACGAGGCAGAAACTCCAGAGAATGTACATCACAAAAAATACAGTTTACAGAATTCCTTCAGAAAAATCACTAAACAAACAAATACCACAACAAACAATAACAACAATAATTCCTGGGGAAGGCGGAAGGAATCCAATTTCCTGATTGGCCATATTATAATATATAAATTATTCAATTTTCAACAAAATGTGAAACATGCAAAGAAGTAAGAATGCATGGTGCATACACAGGACAGAAGTCAATCAACAGAAGATGTCTCTGAGATAGGCCAGATGTTGGACTTACTACAAAGATTTTAAGTCAACTATTATAAACATGTTTAAAGAATCAAAGGAAACCATGTTTAAAAAAATTTTTTTAATATGAGAATGATGCCTCACCAGGTAGAGTGAGATCAAAATTATAAAAAGGACCACACAGGCATTCTGGAGGTTGAAAACTACAATAACTGAAATGAAAAATTCATTAGAGGAGCTCAACACTAGATTTCAGCAGAAAGAAGAACAAATCAGTGAACTTGAAGATAGGTCAAGTGAAATTATCCAGTCTGAGTAACAGATAGAAAAATAACGAAGAACAATGAACCAGAGCCTCAGAGACCTGTGGGACACCATCAAGCATACGAACATGTGCATATGGAGTGACCCAAAAGGAGAGGAAAGGGGGAGAGAGGCAGAAAGCATATTTGAATAAATAATTGTTTAAAATTTCCCCAATTTAATAAAAAATATTAATCTCCACATGCAAGAAACTCAACAAATTTCAAATAGGATACATGCAAAAAGATTCACACCTAGGGCTTCCCTGGTGGTGCAGCGGTTGAGAGTCCGCCTGCCGATGCAGGGGATACGGGTTCGTGCCGCTGTCTGGGAAGATCCCACATGCCGCGGAGCAGCTGGGCCCGTGAGCCGTGGCCGCTGAGCCTGCGCGTCCGGAGCCTGTGCTCCGCAACGGGAGAGGCCACAGCAGTGAGAGCCCCGCGTATCGCAAGAAAAAAAACAAAAACAAAAAAAAACAAAAAGATTCACACCTAGACACATCATAATCAAACATCTGATAGACAAAGACACAAGCTTGATAGTACTGAGAGAAGTAATTCATCACATATTTACAAAGGAGACTCGATAAGACTAACAGCTAATTCCTCATCAGACACCATGAAGGCTAAAAACAGTGGGGTGACATATTCAGTCAGTGTGTAAAAGACAAAAAAAAAAAAACTCTATCAAACAAGAATTCTATGTCCAACAAAACTATCTTCAAAAATAAAGTTGAAATTAAGACATTTGCAGATAAACAAAAACTGGAAGGATTCATCACTAGCAGATTTGCCTTCCAAGAAACACTAAACACTTCAGGCTGAAATAAAAGAAAGAGTAACTCACATCTACATAACTAAATAAAGAATACTGGCAAAGGAAACTACATAAGTAAATATAAAAGCAGAAATGTATTTCTGTTGGCGACACATTTTTTCTTATCTGATTTAAAAGCCAAATACATAAAGCAACAGTTATAAACCTGTGTTAATGGGTACAATACGTGTGTGTGTGTGCACGTACACGCACACGTGTGCATGTGTAGATATATGGAGAACTGCAGAAAAAGGGGAGTGGGAAATGGAGCTATATAGGAATAATAGGAGTAAAGTTGTTTTACAATATTGAAATTAAGTTGGTATTAATCCAAATTAGATTGTTATAAATTATGATTTTATAAGCGTAATCCCCAGGCCAACCACTACGAAAGTAATTCAAAAATATACAGTAAAATAAATGACAAGGGAATTAAAATGGTACACTAGAAAAATACTTAACACAAAAGAAGGAAGTAATGGAGGAACAGAGAAACAAAAATGACAAGGCATATAGAAAACTAAAAACTAGAAACAATACTTGCCTTTATTTGGAGGATTCAATCTACTTACATTTAATGTAATTACTCATATGGTAGGGTTTAAATCAAAAGAAAGTTGGAATGACTATACTAATATGAAATAAAATAGATTTAAAACAAAAACTGTTAGTAGAAACAATGCATGATACTTTATAATGGTAAAAGGGTCAATCCATCAAGAAAATATATGAAATTATATGAAATTACACTATATAAATATATGAGAAATTAGAAGCATATATGAACTTAACAGAGCTTCAAACACATGAAGCAAAACCTGACAGAAGTGAAGGGAGAAATAGACAATTCAGCAATAACAGCTGGAGAACTCAATATCCCACTTTCAATAATGGATAGAACAACTAGACAAAAGATAAAGAAACAGAAAATTTTGAGCAATACTGTAAACAAACTAGACCAAGCAGACTCTACAGAACACTCCAGAAAACAACAGCAGAATACACACTGTTCCCCAGTACAGAAGGATAGACCATATGTTAGAACATAAAGCAAGTCTCAATAAATTTTAAAGGATTCAAATTATACAAAGTGTATTCTCTGACCACAATGAAGATAAATAAGTAATAACTATAACTTTCTTCACTCTTTAACATATGTAAAGACACTCTGAGGTAGGAAATAATCCCCATCCAGGGTCTCTGTTCCTGCTGTTTCCTTACATGAAATGTGCCCTCTATTGTTCTGATGATCTACATTCTATCCATCTATACTGGGATATAGGGTTGGCTACTCTAATAGGGAGACCCAAAATAATAATGGCTTACACAAGATATTCATTTATTTCTCTTACATATAAAATTCCCAGCTTACTTGACAATTCTGTTTGATGAGGGTGACGGGGGCTCAGGCTCCATCTTGTTCTCTGCCGTATTCACATGACTCTAATATCATGGCCCGAGATGGCTGCTCCAGCTCTAGCTATTTTATCTGTGTCCCTCCCAGTAAGATGGACAAAAAGCAGTAACAGGTGGACATACTTCTTGCCTTAATGGCATGATCTAAAATTTACATGCTGTTCTGCTTACAACTCACTGCACAGAACTTGGACCCATGGCCACACATATATGCAAGAAGCCTAAGTGTAGCCTTCCTGGCCAGCTAGGTTCTCTTCCTATCTAGGAGGGAAGAACAGATATTGGGGAAAACTAGCAGTCCCAGCCACACTATCCCTCAAGTATCCACTCAAGTTCCATGTCCTCCAAGGAACTCAAAGACTACTCCAGCTTCCTTACTTTTCTGAAATTATTTTATCTACTATCAGTTAACATGACAGTTTGAAAGTCAGTTATTCTCTGATTATTTTGTATATGTCCAGTCTGTCTGTTCCTCCATTTATATTGTTCGGTCTTTGAGAATAGGTTCTACACCCTATGATGCTTTTGACTCACTTCTCTGCCTCCATGTATCTGGAAATACACTGGATACTACTATTTTATTCCTTGGCAGTTAAAATAAAACAGGTAAAATACCTGAAGAACACAAAATTACATTAACATTTCAATAAATATGTTCTGCAAAGGTATTGAAAATGTGACTGCTGAAACTCATGAGTAAATTGATAAGTTGTAGTTTCTCCAAAATACAGCTAAAATCATTTACAAGGCTTTGAATAAGGTTAGATAACCAATGCCTTCTATCATTGTAGCTATGTTTTTAAAAACTAAGGTTAAAATTACAGCTGATTCATTTTATTCACAGATGATTAATTATGAGTTGATCAAAATTAATCAGTCGATGTGAAACTTCAAAAGAAATTATTGATTCTTCTCATGAGTAACCACCAATTAAAACAGTAAGGTGTAAGACTGCTCTAGTTCTTAGTAGTCTAATTCTGGATTTTTTCTCTTCATATTTTTTAAACAAAGAACATTATATAAAGGCTTCAAATTAGCTCTTGGCTTTTCCTATTCAATATCAACCACTTACCAAGTGCCAATCATTTCGCTGAACCTTCTTTAAAAAAGAGTTTTGCCAGTGGCACCGCACATGAAAAGAGATGATGAGATAATCATAGCAGAATCTTACTCCAGTGTGCTGCCTTTTCTTCCCTGTTGAAAACCCCATAGGACATTGTTATGTGGGGAAAGAACATGATGATTCAAACACTGGAAACTGTTTCTTGCCACACAAACAAAATACAAGAGTCCTAAAAATATGGGGATCTTGAACAAAAGAAGCTGAAGTAATTAAGATTGTCATAGGTCTTGAATTTCAGATATCTTACTGGCAGTTCTACTTTTGAGGGGAAATTGAAATTGGAGTTATTATATAAATGGCAGGATTACCAAAGGGATCTCCTAAGACATGGTAACCATGTCTTTAAAATATCTCCTATATTGAGTGTTCATTATTGGTTAAGATTAAAAACTCAAGCACAAGGCTATCAGACTTAGCTCATGCATTGAAGGCTCTTGAAGTCTCTATATAACTCATTTTATTTTCCATTTCCAGAAACTGAGTATTTTTTCTCCATAGCTGTCCACAATCCAAACTATCACTGTATGTTTTTTAGTTATTATGAAAATAGCACCCCAGTATTAAAAGAAAGTAATTTATCCATTAATCTATCACCTAAATATAACTGTCTTCATATTTGCATTCTCTCCCAGCCTTTATTCACGTTTTTCCATAGCTGTAATTCTAGTATAAATATAATTTTATGTACTATATTCTTCACTTAAAATTAAAATAGAATCTGTGAAATTTTCATGTTAATATATAACCATCATACTTATAACTTTAATGAATGCATATATTCCATTTTATTAGTACAATATACTTTATCATCAGTCTTTTCCCAGGACACTTGGAAAATCTGTCACCTTCCTGAAGACTTCAGTTCTTTGAAAGATGGTGTTTGCTGAGCACCTAATATAGGCTCCACATTATAACAGAAGTGGTGAGAAGTACCCAAAAGGCTAACACATGATCCCTGATTGCAACCAATTTATAATACAGCAGATGAGATGAGACAAAAGCAGAGGAGAAAACACAACCAAGACTTCAGGGGGAAGCTAGATCCCTTGAGCTAGTAAAGAAAGGCTTCGCTGGGTAGGTTGAAGTTGCGTGGAGCCTGGAAATATGAAGAGAGTGTGTTTGCATGGGTAGAGAGATATAGGAAGGGCATTCCAGAAGGGGAAAAGGTTATTTGAATATGTCAAGACAAGGGCCTTGGCAAGAGTGGTGAAATCTGTCCCAGGCTGAAGCAGAACTGGACCGGTAAGTGGGCATTTCATCCTTTCCAGTTGTGAGGGTTAATGGGACTCAGGGACAGAAACCTGGGTTGGTGAGTAAACCCACTCTCTTGGCAATGTTTGTCCAACAAAAGTGGGCAGGGAGGTAAAGACTCACGAGCAATTCCTCCCCAATTCCTCAGGTCTTTCCCTTCATTGTGTAGTTTCATTACAATCACTGCAATACATAGGCATAACTCACAACACAATTAGGGTACAACCACCTGATGGTCTATTTTTTAGGCATTAAAATATGAAGAATACCACAACATGGAAAATATTCATCATATATTGTTAAATAGAACACAAAATATAAAATGGTGTATAAACTGCTACCACATAAAAGTAAAAATAGACATAAAAATCAAAATGATTATGTTTGGGTCTTGGGTTATGACCTAACCTAAGGAAGGGGGTGAAATAAGGAGAGAGCCCTTTCTCTTGGAGAGCTGCCCCCATCTCGCTTGATTCTTCCCCAGTTCTCCTGTCCTCTTCCCATTCTGTAGGACCTACATCTCTTCTGAGGCAAGAAAAACTTGGTTTCATATCGTAACACATTTTTTCAAATCTATTGTTTCTTTCATATATTTACAGCAAGTCTTTCTAATTATTATATCTTCCATGATTTTCCAATGCCTATGTGTCATCTCTCCTCAACTGTAACAGCCCTCTTCTGAGGCACCCAGCTAAAAGGCTCTAGTTACTTGGCCTAGGTAGGGCCATAGCGTGTGAGGTGGTACATAAGGAGAAACACTTAGGGTTATGTTTTAGGTTGAATTATGTCCCCTCAAAATTCATATAATGAAGTCCAAATTTCATATGTTGAAGTCTGCCAGTACCTCAGAAGGTGACATTGTCTGGAAATAGAGTCTATGCAGATGAAGTTAAGAAAGGTCATTTCTAATTTAAAAAAACAACTCTGGCATCTATGTGGCATACAGATTATCAGATAAAAAGAGTCATAGAGGGGGAACAATTTGAAGGTTAATAATATGGTCTGAGATATTGGTGGCCTAGACAAGTTGAGCTGATGAAGATCACAGTTGATAGGAAAGATAGGGTTCATGGATCAGACCAAGGATTTCTGTTCTGAGCAGCTTGGTGAATAGTGGTGGCATTTTCTACTATGTGGACATTGAAGAAAGCCTGTTTGAGTTTGGGGGTTGACAATGAAATAACATAACCATCCTGTTATGTGTCATGGTACTCCTTTTTTTTTACATACAGACGAAAGGTGGCATAGAGACGTTATGAAGATTGACAAACAAATACCACATGATCTCATTTATGTGTGGAATCTAAAAAACAAAACAAACAAAAGAAAAACAGACTCACAAATACAGAGAACAAATGGGTGGTTACAAAGGGGAGGGGAGTGGGGGTAGGCAAAATAGATATAGAGGATTAAAAGGTACAAACCTCCAGTTATATAATAAATAAGTCACGGGGATGTAATATACAGCATAAGGAATATGGTCAATGATATTGTAATAACTTTGTATGGGGACAGATGGTTACTAGACTTATTGTGGTGATCATTTCATAATGTATATAAATGTCAAGTTACTATGTAGTACACCTGAAACTAACATAATATTCTATGTCAAGTGTATTTCAAGGAAAAAAAAGAAAGATCATTAGGAGGGGCCCTAATCCAATATGACTGTGTCCTTATAAAAGGAGGAAATTTGGAGACACGTGCACGTCAGGAGAATGTCACGTGAACAGGAAGATGGAGATTGGGGTGATACACCTGCAGGCCAAGGAACACCAAAGATTGCCAGCAGAGCACCAGAAGCCAGAGCAGAGGCCTGGAACAGATTCTCCCTCACAGCCCTGAGAAGGAACCGACCCTACCAACACCTTGGTCTGGGAACTTCTTGACTTCGGACTGTGAGACAATAAATTTCTGTTGTTCAAACCACCCAGTTCATGCTACCTTGTTGTGGTAAACACAACAGGAAACAAATCTCCACGGTGCTTGTTAAAAATTCATGTTTCTGAGCCCCAAGGCAAACCTAACACTAGAATTTCTGGGCATGGGACGCTGGGATTTACCTCTATAAAGCACCCCAGATGGTTCTGATGTGCATAAAAGCATAAGAACCTTCTACATAACGTATGCCAAATGTTAAACTATAACACCAGCATACAGTTTTCTAGGAGAAATGACCTGATCAAGATTAGAGATATTATTTTTCAACAGAAATCTAGATGTATACCTCCGATGAAACAAAACAACTAACCTCTATACAGCAGCTTATACAAGATATTTTCACATGGTTTACTGTTTGAGTCCTTACAACATTTGTTGTGAGGTAGATAAGGTGAATGTTTATATTAGTCCCATTTTCTAAATATGAAAACTAAGGTTTAATTTGCTGAGCATCACACAGCCAGTAAGGTGCTGAGCTAGAGCTCCTAGCCAGGTTTGGGTACATGCTTAATAAATGTTTGTTGGGTGTTGAAGGTCAAAGCTAGTCAGTGGGAAAAATTAGGTGATGGGATCAGAGCGTGGCATTATGGTTCCTGATAACTGACCTCATGGGAGTAAGGTACCAGTCAAGGTAGTTTTCTGGGTCCTGTCAGCAACTGAGGGCATCAAGGCATGATGGAACCAGTGGGCTGATCCTATCAGAACCAGTCCAAGTCACTCCTACCCCACACCCACAAGGCTATATCTAGGCTGTGTTTAACAGGCATAAAGAGACTTTGCAGATCTAATTTTATGTGTGTTTGAGAATTAATTCAGAACCACCACCACCAAAAAAAAAAAAGAAGAAGAAAAAGAAAAATGTTACTGGCATTTTAGGTTAAACTTCACAGCTACTGACATTTCAGAAAAGCCATGATTGTCACCTTGAGCCTCACATAAAAGCTAGGGAAAACAAAGGAACACGACTTCAGGAAACAAAGACGAATGCTTTTAACCAAAATGATAGCTTCTGGATGTGTGTTTCAGTCCTTTTACATGTTGAACTTTTACTCTAGATACATAATCCATTCTTATCATGTAGATATCTAGAGAAAGTACGATGTAATACTTTTACTTGAGAAACATTATTCTATTGATTAGAAATTTTAATGGAAAGGGAGGGAAATGAATACACAAAATACTCTGAAAATTAGAATGAAAATGCACTGCCTCTTGCTGTATGGCTCAAATTCCCCAAATAATTATTGGTAGGGTCCATTGCCATCTAGTTGTATAAACATAAATGAGCCCAAGATAACACCCAAAGCTCAAAGAGTAATGACAAAGGTGGAAGATATGGTCTAGTCAGGCATGAAATTAATTTTATAATAACAAATATCCGTTGCCTTCCATGTGCTTAAGTAAATAATTCTGAAACAGGGGGTTAAGATAATAAAAACAAAATCATTAACTGCTTCCACTAAATCAAACACAGGAAGAAACCCATTGTCATGTTGACCCCGGAGCCTGTTTAACGGCTAATTAAAGCAATTATTTTCATCATGACACAGACCTTAATCATAGTTACCTTCAGAGCCATAGGAGACTTTGGCTGGTAACTTTGTTGGGAGTAGGCTTTCTACCGTACGCCTCAAATTTACATTGAAAATACAAGTGTCACTGCTCAGGTGAAGCAGAAGAGGAGGACAGTAGGTCATGAACCTAGTGCTGGAGCTTTCAACTGAATCATAAACCCCGTAATCTAACCTTTGAAGGCAGACTTAAGATGATGTAATCTAACTCTTCAGTTTTTTTTCCTTTTTTTTTTTTTTTTAAGGACTAAGTTAGCTAATTGTAGATAATAGAAGTTTATGATCAGTGACCACCTAGGGGGTGGGATAGGGAGGGTGGGAGAGAGGGAGACGCAAGAGGGAAGAGATATGGGGACATATGTATATGTATAACTTACTCACTTTGTTATACAGCAGAAACTAACACACCATTGTAAAGAAATTATACTCCAATAAAGATTTTTTTAAAAAAAATAAAGGTGATCTCAAAAGTTTAGAGAAAAAAAGAAAGTCACTTTGAATGTCACTATGTCATTTATGTTCCCACAGCTCAGCTTGGTTGATTAGAATATAATTCTACCAAGAGCAGAACTTCTGGTTCAGTGCCCAGATGGGTCAGTTAGTTTGACTCAGTCCCTTGGCCCTACAACTCATCATTTTTCCACCCAGCTATTTTCAAATGTGAGGCTTTTATCTGAGGAATCACAGAAGACAGTAGGGGAGTAGGGGAAGAATGCCAAAAATTTTTTACAAGTTTCGGCAATAACCCTAGAAAAGCTCTAAGCGTGTGCCTTACTAATGGTGTCTACCCACATCCATGAGTACAATGAAGTTAAACATCTAGTGTGTTTGTCTTCCTAGCACCCCGTTCTTCTCAAAGCTGTTCTCTCCTTATCCCAATGTAGTTCTCAGGGATACTGCCCTGGTCCTACATGACTCAACTTTCTGGTCTCAGCTGATTGGTTAAAAGGCTGACACCTTTCCAAATCTGAGCCAAACAGAAATCCTTGCTTGGGATTTTTGAAACTGGCTTCAGAGAACATTTGTAAGTCTTTCCCTCTTGATGATGGAAGCAGTCAGATTTAGAATTTAGCAGCCGCTGGTGGCCATGGTTTGCCCTGCAATGGAAGAAATTTGGCTTCAGTGAAAAGCAGGTAGGCTCCACACACAGAGAAGTAGAAACAGAAGGTGGAGGTGAAGGGCCTGACAGCATCCCATCCCATCCCCCACTCTGGGTGTGGCTAAAGCTCAGCTCCATTTGTACCCTAGTATTGTTTTCTTTTTTAGTCTTTCTTGGATTTCGAGTGCTACAAAATTCCTTTGCTTTGCCGCAATGAGTTTCAGTTTCTGTCACTTGCAATCCAACTAACACACATATACTCATGCAAATGCAACAAATCAAAAATGAGATTGTCATTTTCAGTTCTGGCATTGACTCCATGTATCATTACGCTGCAGTAACAAACAACCCCAATCTCAGGAGCTTAAGATAACAGAGAATTAGTTCTAAGTGATTATGTGTCTCTGTTTGCTTAGGACAGTTCTAGTTTACGTGTCTTGTCTCAGCCAAATTATTAACAGAGCCTCCTCTAAGTCTCGAAAGTGATCTGGTTTGAATGAAAAATTCTGTGGTCACATTATTTATTTCTCATTTATTTTACTTATCCATCACATAAGACCCAGGCTGATAGAATGGTCACTATCTGGAACATTGTCAGTCAACACAGTAGAAGGAAAAGAAATTTCTAGTATCTTAAACCAGACTAGAAGCATCAACTAGAAATGTCATGTCTCCTAACAACTCATTGGCCAGAGCTAGGCACAGCCCCATCTCATGGCCTGGGGCCAAGAATTCAACTCTTGTGGTGAAGAGCATTAATTACACCCAAACTCTAACTCCATACTTATTGTAAATCAGTTTTCCTATTTGTAAATCTACAATTCTTACTCATTTTTTCTGATGGTCTATTACATGGGTCCTGAGATTAGATTAGATTATTTTAATTTACGCTTCCTTTTCTAAGTTTATCTCCCTGACAACCTGCACTATTTCATTTGACAATCACTGTATGCCTGTTTGTTAAACATAGTGCTAACTCTTGAAGGATAACACAGTGATTAAGGCATGATCCCTGCCGCCAGAAACTTAAAGCACTTTTTTGTATTCTTTAGAGTATATTTTAGTTCATCATACTAGTAATTTACTAAGTGATTTCTTTAAGAACTACCAGAGTTAATAACCCCAAGGTATGGTTCACTCACCTGTTAGGACCTACTATAGAAAATCTCTATGCAAATTTCATACAGCTTATTCTTCCAATTTAATTTTAATATAGCTTATATTCTTTTGCAATGAAAACTCTGATTTTAATTAAATAAGCATAATACAGAAAATCCTAATATAAAGCACTTGCTTTGCTCTACGTAATATCATAGTTCTACGTAAAGTCCCTTACATAGAATTTACTTTTCCATTATAGCCGCTAGAACTCTCTCCTCCACACAGAATTTTTATCTCCTATGACTAGGAACTCAGAACTTAACTTTCCTTGTCATGACTAAAGCTGAATGTACATCAAGATCTTCCTATTCCTGTTGCTTAAAGTCTAAAAAGGAATTGGAGACGAGTAATTCCTATACTTGTTGCCAGAAATGCAAAATCAGAAAATGTGGGTCTGGGCACCATAACTGGAACTTGAAGTACATTTTCTCACAGAATACTCTATAAGGTGGTGAGCTATTATATTATTAGTGTTACATTTCAGCAACATTATATAAGTTGTGTTATATACTTTCAACACCTGGGAGTTAATCATTTAGCCAACACATACTGAGTACCTCCTAGGCATAAGAGAATATTCTACGTGCTGGTGATATGCAGTGAGCAAGAGAGAAAGATAGAGCAACGTGGTGTCCTCTCTGCTCCCTTCTGCAGATTCTCTGCATTGCAGAGGAGAACCCTGAGGCCAGATTCTTCAGCCCTTCCCAGCAAGGAACCAGGTTAGAGTCATCCAGTGAGAGAAGCCCACGTGGGATTTGGTCATCTCTGCTGGAAGCTGCAGGAAGACTCATGGGCAAAAGGCTAGTTCTTGAGAATCCCTAGGATCAGCAGTAGCAGTTCCCACTGAGACTGGGAGAAGTTGAGACAGCTTCTGTGTAGGTTCCTGAGAGTCAACTACACCCAACCATCTGCTTCCATGACCTTCCAAGGTGGTGTAAGCCTCTAGTTCCTTGCATAAAGCCCTTCCTATTTAGATTCCTAGGTGGCTTTTGTTGTCCCTTCTCCAAATTACTGACAGAGCAAGGCAAACACAGTCCTTGCCTTTACATGCTTCCATTCTCATGGAAAAGACAGACATTTAAGCAACCGATTACACACAGAACTATGTAATGGTCAGTGGTGTGCAGAAGCCAGCTTCTGCCAGTTGTCAGAGCTGTTTGCTAAATTTTTAGAATTGTGCAAGCCAGTCATTAAACACAGTCAATATTAGAAATTAGACTACATAAACTTTCAATTAATTATATGAAAAACAAAAGTAATAAATACTTTAAGCTCACCATTTTCTAATTTACTGTTTTCTACACTCTTGAAATTACTTAAATATATATTTGCACCTTTCTCGTGGAAATTCGACATCACAGTTTGCTACTGCACATCTTCTCAACTCCACTTTCAATAACATTGCAGTGGTAGCTTGATATCGCTGAACTGAGAGCACTTACATCACTGAAATCAGCAAACACTACAAACCAAAGCATCCCCTATCCCACAGAGCTGGTTGTTAAACATTTACCAAAACACCACTAGTAACTGTGATAAGTACCAGAAATATAAGTACGTATTAGCCCACAAGGAAGTGATACCTGAGTTGAGCTCTACCAGTTGGTTAGGTGAAGGAGAGGGGAAGAGCACTGCAGGGAAAGGAAAAGCATGTCTGAACTCTGTGACGAGGGAAAGATCTTGGTCCTGGCAAACATCTGAAAAGCTGATGGAGAGACAATGCAAAGAGAGAGGGTCTGTCACTTAGCTCCATTCTGTCCAGACTTCCTTCCTTGCCAGTCACCATGGTCTGCCACATGCTGCTGTTACTTGTGCATTTCTTTTCCCTGTCACCCAGCAGACAATTTTGTTGAAGACAGAGACCATGTCTTCTTCATTTTCCCATTGCCAGGTGCCTACCTCAGCTTCTTACCTCCCCTGAGCATATTTCTAAGTGAGTGACTGGATGAATCCTCATAACACTAAATTCAGTAAACATGAATAAATTCCCAGAAAAGAAGACAAAATTCATATTTCAACTTTTTAAATTAAACAAAAAGAATAGGTTTCAAGTGAAAAGAGACAATCAAATATATATAAGCACTAATTATTTATAAGTTAGAAAAATAAAAACTGAACTAATAACTTAAACATATTCAGTGTTAAAGGACGATATGTACTTTAGTCTGCTTGGGCTGCCATAACAAAATACCATAGCCCAGAGGGGCTTAAACAACAGAAATCTACTTCTCACAATTCTGAAGGCTGGGAAGTCCAAGATCAAGGTGCTGAAAGGTAGGTTTCATTTTGAGGCCTCTTCTCGTGGCTTGTAGCAGCCACCTTCTCACCATGTGCTCATGAGACCTCTTCTTAGTGTTTATGCACAAGTGGAAAGAGAGAGGGATCTCTGGTATCTCATTCTCTTTTATAAAGACACCAGCCCTGTCCACTGGATCATGGCTTCGCCCTCATGATCTCATTTAATTTTAATCACCTTCTTAAAGGCCCTATTTCCAATACAGTCACATGGAGGGTTAGGACTTCAACATGTGGATACTGGTGGGTGGGGGGGACATAATATAAGAACATACATCAGATTATTGGTTCAACAATAGAAAGAGATTGCTTCTAAAATTACATAAATAATCATGATAGCTATTACTGGATATAGATATAAGACATTCTTTATTACACAAAACTGAAATATGCCAGCTTGAAATGTTATAATTTAGTTTTTATATTATATATACTACATCTTTTATATTATATATAACATGAAAAATCTGAAGTAATACAACCCTACACACACACACAAATACACACACACACACACACACACACACTTTAAAAACATCACTGAGGGCTTCCCTGGTGGCGCAGTTGTTGAGAGTCCGCCTGCCGATGCAGGGGACGCGGGTTCGTGCCCCGGTCCGGGAGGATCCCACGTGCCGCGGAGCGGCTGGGCCCGTGGGCCATGGCCACTGAGCCTGCACGTCCGGAGCCTGTGCTCTGCAACGGGAGAGGCCACAATGATGAGAGGCCAGCATACCGCAAAAAAAAAAAAAAAAAAAAAAAAAAACCATCACTGAATCACGTCCCTTCAAAGCTGGCAGTAGGCTGACCACAAACAGCATCTCTTTCATTCCCACAAGGCAGCAGCACTTTGGCTGGTAAGCAGAAATATCAGAAATAAAAGTACCCCATGTACAACACTGGGATTTATAGCCTGGGGACATTCCTGGATTTATTTTGTGACTACTGTACTATTCTTTTAATGTTCCGTGCTATTATAATTTATAATTGTTTTTATATCCCAGAACAGCATCCCAGAATGCATTGAATGGTGATGCTGTTAAATGCAGCCCTCAAATCAAAAGCCATGGAGCGGGAACCTCCCTGGTGGCGCAGTGGTTAAGAATCCGCCTGCCGGTGCAGACAACACGGGTTCAATCCCTGGTCCGGGAAGATCCCACATGCCACAGAGCAACTAAGCCCATGCACCACAACTACTGAGTCTGCGCTCTAGAGCCTGCTCACCACAACTACTGAAGCGCGCGTGCCTAGAGCCCGTGCACTGCAACAAAGAGTAGCCCTCGCTTGACACAACTAGAGAATGCCCGCACGCAGCAACGAAGACCCAACGCAGCCATTAATAAATAAAATTAAAAAACAAAAGCTATGGAGTGAAATTAGATGTGATAAAAAGTAAAATTACACTAGAAATGTCATTGATTTATGAAGTCTGGGAACATATCCCCCCACGTTACACATTTATTACAATAGGAAAATTAGCGTTGAATTACGTGT
The DNA here is from genome assembly GCF_039906515.1 of Pseudorca crassidens. Taxonomy (NCBI): domain Eukaryota; kingdom Metazoa; phylum Chordata; class Mammalia; order Artiodactyla; family Delphinidae; genus Pseudorca; species Pseudorca crassidens. Next base: position 14,554,392 of record NC_090313.1, read on the forward strand.
GTTTTGAAAAATGCAAGGTCTTTATGAACCTATTCCTCACGTAAGATATGACTGTCTCGTGCATGCATACAGCTGAGAAGCATGGACCTCTTGTTAACCCAGAGACAGGGCGGGGGGAGTCATTGTGCCTCTTTTCATGAAACATTTGTACCTGCCTGTTCAGAAGTGTACATCTCTGTGATTATTTAAATAATCTATAATAGAAAAATTATGTCCATTTCCTTGAAGTAGCACCAGGATGGAATCGACAAAATGATATAGGAAATATAGACCCACAGGAAAGTTGTCTGTAGCTCTAGCTGAGCTTTTGTTCTAAAGTCATTTGATATGTGAGACACACCTCCTTCCAGAATCATTAATGTGCAATTTTTTGCCAAGAAGCAAGAGGATAAGCGAGATGATCTGATGTACTTTGCAGTCTGATAAATGAAGGTAATTCTTGGCAGTTCAACACACAGCTATGTTCGATTTTATCTTTTGTTGAGGCTGCCCCCTCTGCTCTCATCAACTACCTCAGCCGCTCAGAGAATCACTTGATAAGCCTTGTTGGTCTCTGGCTCTCTGTACACAATCCCCTCCTCCCAGCAAGAGTTATCAAAATGCAGCCAAGGGCAACCAGACTGTGTTCCTAGGTCAATGGTGGGAACCCAGCTATACCTGGTTATCTGTCTTAAAGCCTGATTCTCTCTCTACTCTCACCCTGTCTCTTGATAAGCCCATTCCCTTTGACTCCTGGACCCAGAATCTGCTTCATCTCCATTCCTTCCTATCAGTAAGGTCCTCACATGATCTTTGCAAAAGTAACCAATCTCCTAGCAGGGACACACACACACACACACACATACACACACACACAATTCTTGATGTTTCCGCCTACACAATTTCTCACACTAACTTTCCTAGCATCTTTCAAATGTTACAATATAGCGCTCACAAAATCAGTCTCATACTCTAAATTTTATAAAACTGTTTATATTAGCATGAAGAAAATTAAAAGATGCAGCCTAATAGTTGAGTTCATTATGGTACTTAAGGTAATCACATGGTATTACACAGTGCAGTGCCTTGACAAAGCCTGACAGATTTTTACTAACATAAAAGATATTCATGTAGTCAGAAGAGCAGATTTTCTCCTTTCCCGCTGAGAAAAAGCAGAAAGAAAAATACTTAAGGAGAAACCAGAGGAGTTTTAGTTACATTTAAAGATTTAGAAACTGTTATATAAGATTAGATGAAGAAATCTAAAATATCCTGTTGATGTATAAGAAGAGACATGCCTGTCTATCAGAAATGCTTAGGAAATATAACTCAGGACAGCCAGGCTGACAATTCCTTTGAGGCAGGCATCATATTTACTTTGTTCACTTTTGATTTATCAGTAACTGGAGTGTATTTGGCAGACAGACATTTACTGAACAGACATACAATAAACATTTGTTGAATGAATAAAGGCCTATTCAAAATCTAAAGTCAAATATGTTGGTTACAGTGTATCCATTTTAGCCAATTTCATAATTATTCAAAGTGAGAATGATCTCAGAAATCTCAAGTGATGTGCCCATAGTCAAACAGGGAGATAGAGGCAGACTTGAAACTTGAGTCTCCCAGTCCTAAGTTCTGTAAATCAAACAACCACGGAGCTCTGTCCAAGGAAGAAGAATTAACAACTTATATTTTCTCTAGAATATCAGATGAATCAACATATGAGTGCGCTGAGTCCCAATAATTGGCAGTAGATTCAGACCAACCAAACTAAAGCACTTTGTGCCCACTACTAGCCAAGCATTACTGTGGTGTTCTTGCATACATGCTTATTATGTAAATATCTGGACTATTCTATGAGGTAGGGATTGTTATCTCCATTTTAGAGATAAAGAAAAAGCCACAGAGAATTTAAGCAAACTGCCTCGTGTCCCTCAGTAGAGATTAGAAGCCAGAGAGTTTGATTCTACTTCATTTCTCCTTGTGAAACCATGGAATTCATTGAACAATTAAATGGGACGACCGTCTTTTGGGTCGGCCAAAAAGTTTGTTCGGATTTTTCTGTAACATCTTATGGAAAAACCCAGACGAACTTTTTAGCCAACCCAGTATTTCATCACCCAAATGAGGACACTTTTTGAGAATGAAAGAACTGTGACAACAAGCTTAAGCTGGCTCTGTCCTGGGCAAAACTGGAAGATCACCCTGGTCCTGCCCCTGGATCCCTCCCTCCAATACAGCATGTCTGCGAGTTCCCCATAATCTTAAATCACTCGATCATAAAGCTTTACTGCTTCTGGTTCAGGCTATATGTCTGTAATTCTTAAGATTCCTAGGTACAAACTTTCCCATTGCGTACTATAAAAGTAGCTGGAGTGTTTCAAGGGATTCTAAGTGAATTAGATCAATAGTGTTGTGGTGTATTAATTAAATTAGAATTGCTGAAAGAAAGTCAATTTCTATTTAAAATTTCCAAGAAACGGTAAACCGTTTTTCTATTTAGGGTGATACCAATAGTGCTCTGCAGGTGGACTGAGAGAGGGGTGGGAATAGGTTAGATGCTAAGACCCCTATTTCCTACCTGGCACCATAATGCCATTCTATATTTATATAGTGGCTTTAGGTTGGGAATTTGAAAAGAGGGGGTTATTAGCTGGGTAACTTCTCAGTGAATGGTAGAAAATGTCAATTCCCACTTATTATTGCTTAATTAGAACTTTTTAAAAGTTCCTTTCAAATTTCAGCATTTTGAAATGTCAACTTGTAACACTTGCAAATAATTTCTTTGAAGCTGTGCAAACTTCAAAGCCTTGTATCTTCACCTTTTAGAAATAACCCATGGTGACACTGGTTGGCTCTGGAGAACTGGAAAGCCTCTCATCTCCCCAGAGCTCACTTCCCTGTACTGTAAAAGAAAACTGAGAAAAGGGCCCGAACTGGAGTTCCACTGGTTTGAGCTCGGAGTTCATCAGTTTACTTTCTGTTTCCAGCCATCCATGAGGGTCAAGCTCTCCTTTACAGATAGGGTGTCTTTAAAGAGAGACCAGCTTGTTCATTATTTGGGGGGACCAGAAATAGAAGTAATCTAATTGGCTGTGATCTATGTGCTTTGTGGATTGCCCCTCAGGTGTGGACAAGCCAGGACCAGTAGAAACACTTCCCTAGAGATCTGAGGGTTTTCTGTAGCTAGGGAGAAGCTGGCACTTGGAGGTACAGCCTTGGGAGCACCTTTCAGTGCAAGTGAGTTTTAAAAAATGTCTGCCCATGAACAGAAGGCACATTTCCTTCCACGATCTTTATTCTGGAGATCTCACACATCTCCTCACCTCCACGCCTCTTCGAGTATTTGTACAGCCAGTTCATGGAGCGATAATGATATTGGTATGAATGTGGAAGGTGGATTCTTAACATTCTTTACTAGGAGAAACTGCATTATCTGAGATTTTAAAAAATTATCATAGGCATGGGTTTGTGTTCCAGGTATGATGTCCACCCCACTACACCTCATCCAACCACCCAGATGAAGCCACTAACTCCCCAACATTCTCAAACGGCTAGAGGTGAGAAGGATGGAGATGCGTCTTCCACCCTGGCTGGCTCACAAAGCGGTTCTCTTCCACAGGACACCAGGCTCCATCCTGAGCCCTGACATGTGGCTGTCACCACAGGGAATTCCCCAGTCTTTCACCGACTAGGAGCTCTTTGTCAAGGAATACATTCCCCTTGGGAACATATTAATCAAGACAACATTGTAAATCAGAATGAAGTATCCAGACCTGGACCTAGGTCAGTGGCTGCTCTGTTCTTGTCCAGATCTGTTGTTTGTAAGCCAATAGTCTACCCCATGTAATTAATGTCTGAATCTTGGCTCCCGACATCTATAGTCTATATCAAGTCTTCTGTGATTCATTAAATATTAAAGAACTATCCGTCAAATGTAAGAAAGAAATCCTCATTTACTGAAAGTTTGTTCACAGTGTTTTTAATAGCCCAAGCTATACTGATGGTCTTGTATCTTAATGAGAATGTTAGGAATAGGGAGGTATACCTAACCACATCAACATTTTCTGTCAGGATCTAGTATTCTGATTATAATAAATAGTAACGGATTGGGCTTCCCTTGTGGCGCAGTGGTTGAGAATGCGCCTGCCAATGCAAGGGAAGCAGGTTCGAGCCCTGGTCCGGGAAGATCCCACATGCTGTGGAGCAACAGAGCCCGTGTGCCACAACTGCCAAGCCTGTGCTCCAGTGCCCACGAGCCACAGCTACTGAAGCCCGCACACCACAACTACTGAAGCCCGCGTGCCTAGAGCCCATGCTCTGCAACAAGAGAAGCCACTGCAATGAGAAGCCCTCGCATCACAACGAAGAGTAACCCCTGCTTGCTACAACTAGAGAAAGCCCACACACAGCAACGAAGACCCAATGCAGCCATAAATAAATATATTTTTAAAAAATAGTCAAGGATTGATTTACTTTCCATTTATTTTATTAGTGTGGGCATTTATACCCACTTTCCCCTCTTCCGTGAAAGTTAAGTCAACTGTAGAGTACAGACTGGGAAATCTTCTAGGCGAATGGTTCTTAACTTGGGGTCCTTGAATTCTTACGGGGTACAAGGATAGAAACCAGGAAATCCATTGATTTGGATAGGAAAAAAAAAATTACATCTTTATTTTCTCTACCTCTGGTGGAAATTTAACATTTCTTTCCATTATAAATGTAGGCAACACATCAGCACAGTGTTAGTCAATCCTATAACTGTGTCACCAGTAGAATTCATGTATATTTTCATAACATATTAGGTTGTAACAGCTGTCTCACAATACCAATTATATTATCATTACTTCAAAATCATGGTACTTAAAAGACATCTACCCCATATCACATTTTTATTTTGTACAATATTTTTTATTTATAAATTTTTATTACTTTATAAAAATAATTTTTTAAATTTGCATTTTTATTAAGGTGTAATCAGCATATAACATTATATTAGTTTCCAGTATAAAATATAATAATTTGATATTTGTTTATATAGATAAATGATCACCACATAAGTCTAGTTAACATCCATTACTACACCTAGTTACAAATTTTTTTCTTATAATGAAAACTTTTAAGATCTACTCTCTTAGCAATTTTCAAATATTCACTATAGTCTTACTAAATTTAGTTACTTGTTTTGTACATTTTGAAAACAATATTTTAATATGTAATGATTTCTTTTGTTATCCTGTGTTTTTATTTTATGCCCTTGAAAACATTATTCTGAGACATCTATAGACCAACACAGAGATCCAAGGTACGGAACAGGTTAAGAATACTGTTAACCACTCATATTTAATAACATAAATAAATGCAGGGAGATAATGCCCAAAAAAACTTTCTATACTCAAATGCTTAAATGAACAATATTTGATAATACCTTGGGACCCGTTATGAGTTAATTGCAGATTTCAATTCTCTTTCGTTCTAGTTCTTTTCAGAGGTATTCCCTCTTGAAAGTTGAAGAGAGACGGACCTTCCCAGCTCTCTGGTGGATGCATGGTACAAGTTAGGTGGGTTGGATAAGGATAAATTTCTGCCGTGATAAACTCAGGATGGGTAAATGAATACATAACTGACCACCCTGCTCATAAAGACTATTTGCAGAGAATCTTCCTCTTGTATTCTTTGCTGCCTGATTTTTCATTTCATTAAAGCTGGTTGAGGACCAAATCACTTATTGTGTAAAGGATCAATTACAATCAAGGTTTGGTCATAATTTCCTTGATGTTTCCCCCAATGAAGCACCTGCTATCCTCAGACTCAGAAGTCACAGAGGGCAAAAATGTACACCTTGACTCTCCATGGGTATCAGAATTACCCAGACGCTTAAAAGCCTGTGTCTGATTGTTCAACCCAAAATTCCAGACTAGGACAAAAGGTCCTCCTGCCCTAAGAGTTAAAAAAAAAAAAAAAAGAAAGAGAAAAAGAAAATGTTTGCCTTCTGTTAATCCTATTTTTCTATTTTTCACCTACTAAAAATTTTTTTTTCTTCCTCACCTTCATTTCAGTAGAGCCAAATAGTTAACTGGCCCTAACGTTCTGGGAATGAAGGTACCTAGTTGTGATGTTGACATCTTACTTCTGAAACATGCCTGAATGACAGTTGTGCTTCACCATTCTGATGACCTCCATTCACCCCAAATAAACATATCAAGGGATAAATCTCACTGTCATGGTAATGTACACTTACTTTCTAAGATGATTCCAGGACTTCCAATAAAGCTTTATAAATGCAGTTGATCCTTCTCTCAGTTTCTTCTATGAGATACTTGGTTCAAGCGACCTCTGTACTTGCTGTAAATTCCTAGCACATTTACCAGCCCTAGCTGAAGTGGGTTAGTCTAGTACCATAAAATACCTCTTTTTTTCATATTTCAATGTCAAAAAAACCCACCAGGAAACATTTTCCATATAGATCCATAGCCTCTACGTATTTCTATCTTCACGCCACTTACCAAGCTTTGAAGAAAAACATTTTTAAAGACCTTAAAGTTCAATTGTTTCATTCTCCTGATTTCATGGACAAGAAAGGTCGCCCTAAACAGCTTGAGTGACTCATGCAAACTCATTCAGCTGCCACAGCTGAGGAAAACACACTTCTGAGCTTTTTGCACTTCACCATGCCATCTCCTCGCCCTCAACTTAGAACCACTGTGTTTCCTTATATTCGTGCACATTTAATACAGAAAGAAACTATGTATCAAGGATATTTACTAACATTTTAAAAACCGCAGTATATAGCCAATTTTCTTTTCTCATTCACAGGTCCTACCCCCTTTTTTCAAATGGTACTTTCCTATATCTTATTTTTAGCCCCAGTTTGAAGCCTACCATTACTTACAAATATATACCTAAAAAGTACGACTTTAAAGTGTTTATATTAGCTGTTTACATTAGCTTTCCAACAACAGAGAATCAATTCCTGTTATATTTTATTAAAACATTCGCATTTACTAACAAATTTCTGTGAAACTGAATATAAAATTTTTATGATACAACTCAAAGACAATTTTGAAAGTAATGGATCTGTTAAATCAAACCATCTTCAAGACATAATAATATGTCCAAATATATGAATTTCTGTTCTTACAATTAAATTCCATTTGGCTTTTACTGTAAAGCCCAGGAAGTAACCCACTGTAAATGGGATTAAAATAAGAGGCAAACAGACAAAAATCTAAGAGAATTCACTCAATGAAAAGAAAATGTTTAAAAAGTCACTCAAGCTAAGATCCTAGCAAAGTGGCAACCAAGTGATTTAAGCAAGGACATTAAAGAATATTCAGATATAGTAGTATTAGTAAAAGATCTGTTTTGGTTTTGGTGGTAGTAACAAAAGATACAATGAATAAAAGGCTCGGATTCTTGACTCTTTTTGTGTATGTAGAGGACTCAGATGGAAACAATATAGTCATCACCCAAGTGAGGGCACCGCCAACAGGACAATATTTTATGGAAAATATTGCTACATATCCAAATAATGGTTTAATATAGCCAACAGTAAATGTTACTGGAACTAATACATGAGAAACAAAAATTTATCTTTCCTCCTTGTCTATGACTACTCTCTGACAGAGATGCTAATCACTGATTATTATTCCCAATCAAACAACTACAGGTAGAAAAAGGAAAAGTAAGATGGATAGGAAAATCCAAAATTAAATGATCAAAGTTAAACATCTATAAAGACATGAGCTAGAAAGAACCAAAGAAAAATTAAAAGGAAAGGTAGCACAAAACAGCTTGAGTGACTCATGCAAAATCATTCAGCTCCCAGAGCTAAGGAGAACACATTTCTGTGCTTTTCCCACTTCACCATGCCATCTCCTCACCCTCAACTTAGAACCACTGTGTTTTCTTGTGTTCGTGCACATTTAATACAGAAATGATAAGAGTGGTGGCTTCCGGACGTTAAAACACTATCTTGATAGTTAAATTAGAAAATCTTAGATATAAAATATTTTCTATGGCTCTTAAAGTACAGAAGGATCTCACTTGGCACAGTTCAAACCACAACTGGACTTCTCTAGATGTTACACACAATCAGTCCCCAAATCCTATCATTCTTGCACCCTAAGATCTTTTGACTCCTACCCCAATGCTCCTCCCAGAGCCACTGCAGCTCCCATATCCTCCTCCGTCTCACGTGGAAAACCACAATCGTCACCTAGCTGACCCTCCGTGTGGCAGCCAGAGGGCCCTTTCTAAATCTGGTCCTGTCTGTCCTGGCTTGAAATCCTCTGACGGCTCTCTCCATCACCTTTAGGATAAGGTGTTCAGGTGCCTGAACATGTCTTACAAGAGCTGTCATGACTTGCCCCCCTGCCTAGCTTTCACCCCAGATTCCACCACGTTCCCACCTTCCCCAGCCCCCAAACACACACACTCTCTCTCTCCTTTCCAGATAAGTGAAAACACCTGCAGTTCACAGAACACAGCATGCTCTTTCCTCCCCAGAGTTCTTGCACGTGCAGTTCCCTCTGGGTAGAGCACCCTCTCTGTATCTGCTTGGTGGACTTAGGTCAAATATCTCATCTTCTGTGAAACTTTCCCAGACTCCCCGTGTTAGAGTAAGGTGCTTCCTCATTTGTACACCCATAGCACCTTATACAAACTCTACAATGCACTCACGACAATGTATATTCTCTCTTTCCAGCCAATAAGCCCCTGCGGGGAGGGGACCACACCATGTCCATCTCTGTTTCCCAAGTCCTTAGCATAGTCACTAACATAGAGTGGTTACTCAATTAATGGTTGATAAATTAATGGATTTAGTTAGACCATTATTCATTCAGTATTGAATATATATACGTTTAAGATCTACTATATGCAGACATTGTGTGGGATGTTGGAGATTACTAATAAAAAGACATGATCTCTATGACAAAGAAATAGTCTAGTGAATGGTAGGGAAAAGGAAAATGCCTAAACCAAGTGCCACACATGAAGAACAGCTGCTTTGACATATATGATCTCATTTAATCCTTACTCTGACTATATGAGGAAGTGTCAATCCCATTTCAGAGATAGGCTCTAAAAGCTTAACAAGTTATCTAGGCCCATACAATCGATCCCAAAGCCAGCATCTGAATACAATTCTACCTCATGCCAAAGCTCACAGACCTTTCTTCTGTGTCTTTGTATCTTTCTAACGTTTAAGCTTCTTGGGTTCTTTGTTGTTGATTTTTTAAAATCTGACATGAGAACTGGGAACTTGATAATAAAATGACCTTGTTCAGCTCACTCTGAAGCAATGATTCTCGGATCATTCTATCCAGGATTTAGAAGCAGTCCATTGCCAGATTTTGTGCTGTGCTGTCAAATCTATGAATGTTTCCATTTTCTTGTTTCATTCAGAGAACTCAACAATAGACACACTAAATCCACTATGGCTCATCCAGACTTCAGTAAAGAACTATCATTTCAAAACCTCTGAGTGCTGAGGCTGGAGCACTGTATTTAAATGATATAGTGGATTGCCAAAATCCAATAAGGTTTAATATTTTATAACTGATTAAAATATTGATGATGACAATACTAACAATAACAAAAATGATTTCAGTGGCATCCCTGCAAAACTCAATGGCACCCAAAGAATAAAGCAAAGGAAAAATTACATTTGATTCTCAGGTCCATTATGCCCAATAATATACTGGGTCTTCTCTCAATTACCCCAGTGCTATCTACAGCCCTCACTTTCTTTTGTTCTTTCCTTTACTCCTATATATATGCCTGTGAGCATCTCAAGCTTAGTATCACCAGCACTGCATTACATGTAGAAGTTTTACTTATATTTTTTGCTTACAAACATTTATATAGTTCTTGCTCGGTATCACACTGTTATAAGCATTTTGCAAGTATTAATTCATTTAATCCCTGCAACATTGCTATGAGGTAAGTACTATTATTATCCCCATATTATTAATGAAGAAACTGAAATTGAAGGGGAGAAATTAAGTCACTTGCCAAGGGTCACAAAATTGATCTGGGCAGAGCAAGGGTTCAAACCCAGGCCATCTGGCAGCTAGAGTCTTGGTTCTAACCACCAGGCTAGTCTATCGCTTGGATAAATGTGCTAATCCTGGAAAGGAATATTAATAGGGATCATTGGAAAACTGCAAATAATATCTGAATAATCTTTGGCTTTGAATCATGGAGCTTTATATTCCAGGTGCTACTGCAAGACTAATAAACATCTCTAGTGGATACACAGGAGGTAGATGAGGAAGGCTCTTCAGGGACCAGGGGTATTAGGATTAGGAGAGGGGAATCCTCTGATCTCCTGATAAACTCATTAATCTCAAGGTCCTGGTACCATTGCTCAATTAAGAACAGTCAAGCAGTGCTAAACATTTACCTCCAGAAAGATCACAAACACTTCTGAGAAACACCATCCTCAGGAAGATGTCCACTCATGCTTAGAATGTAGTTATGACATTAGTTCAACGGAAGCAGGAGGTGCTTTGGAGAACTGCTCCACCTTAAATTAAACAAGATTCCAAATGAAGAAGATCACCCACAAATAGAGTGACCATCTATCGATCTCTGTTTGCCTGGGACAATTCCTGATTTCAACAGCAGTCCAGGAGTAAATATCTATAGCACACTCTTTCACTCTGAAAAGCATACCGGTTTGGGTGATAAAACACATTGCAACCCTCACCAAGAATAACCAAGGGTTGGTTGTAACTCAACACATCCACACAAAAATTAGCTCTGCAGATGAAGATGTACAGCATACTTAAAAATCCCTAAACTTACAATATCTGTTTCACAACTCTTCATCTAAAATTCAATTCAACTGCTAAGTCACCTTACATATCCTGACCATGGAAAATAATAATAAAAAATACTTCTTAACTATGTAACAACCTGTACAAAGCCCCATACAGAGATGAAAGATGTGGCACCTGCTCTACAGGTGTGCAACATCCCCTGGTTGAGAAGAGGCTGAGGTTCCATTGCCGCTCGCCCCACACAGCCAGTACTGTCTAAACCCTGTCGCACACTACTCAGTCCTCACAGCAACGCTGAGAGATAGCACTCAGTACTCTCTTTAGAAAAAGAGAAAAACTGAGGTTCAGAGGTCACTGTTGAACTGATAAAGTAAGTTAATAATTTGGACCACAGTTGAAATAACATGAAATTTTTAGCTCCCATCCCTACTGCACTGTTGAGATGACAGAATACTTTAATATACACATGACAAGAGTCTTCAAGATTCATACCAACCTCTACTTTCATTTATTATACAATGAAATTCCATTCCCTCTCTAGCACCAATTCCATATATAGATCACCTGATGAAACACCAGGCAAAGATATGGCCTGATGGCACTACCACTGTCCGTACAGGAGCATTCGTGTATTTGAATATTTAGTTGCTTTCTTCTTCTCTGTTTTTATCCAGTAGACTGGAAGACAGAAAAATGAAAATTCTGATCCTGATACTAATACAATTTATAAAATCTGTGTCATCAGTAAGCAAGCCAAAAGCAAGACATCAAAAGCTCACAAGACATGAACTGGTCAATTATGAGTTTATTTGTGAAGGAGACAGCAGTGATTCAATGACATACATAAAACGATGGAAGTTAGGTCAAACACTGTGTCTACAATTTGAGGTGCGGGGGTAAAGAAAATGGAGATATTTGTAAATTTGTGGATTACGAATCAATACCAGGAAAGCATTTAAGCGATTCAGAAATTGCTAGAGCTGTTGATACGGATAAAGTTTTCTACAGATTTCTTATCAAGGGAAGAAAAAGGCTAGTTTTAACCTTTCTTTGAGCAAATTTTGTACAAAAGTTGGTAAATCCTCAGTAAAGGCAGTATCATAATTGCCTGCTGAATCCCCCGACAAATTACAACCAAAAAGCCTGCCCCACTGTTAAAATACATTTCCTCTATCTTCTAAAGCCATGCTAAGTAAGTTGAAAGACCCAAAGCCTTAGGTAGAAAATTATTTTTTAAATACATTCACATACATGTACTCAATATTAATACAATTTTTAGTATATTTGACATATATATTGTAAAATTAAAATTTTTAAATTTAAATTTAAAAAGAAAAACATATACCATACTTGATGCCACAGTTAGGGATTTTATAACATTTTCACTTCTATGGGACTGTTCTCCACAACTCCTTACTCTTAACCTGCCGGTCTATGTTACTCAGCTTTTTTACATGATTTCCATCCATGTTTTCAGAAGACATTCTGTAATAAAATAGGATAAAATGAAAACTGTTTTGCTTTCAAAGCAATACTGTGGTAGGGGAGGTCCCATTGCCCTAATTTTGACCATAACTCCCTGTGGATGGAGATTCGCTTATCTCTCAGCCTTCAGCATCTCGCCTGTTCCAGCTAGGTGGCAGATATTAATTGCTTCTTGAATAAATTTTAAAAATAGTCTAAAAAGTTAAGAATCTTTACGAAAGTAAGAAAAATAAAACATCTCTTTCTAACCTAGCTTTCACCATTTACTTTGACTCACTCTTCCCGCAACTGGTTTTTAAACAGCTGAAATCCACTTATAATTCTCACTGAAAGTTGGCTTTCTATTCACTCTGTAGAGAAAGCTACAAGGTCAGGAATGAACGTAGTCAGCTTTTTTCTTTAGGTCTTCAGAACATACAACCTTCGCTTTTCTAGAACAACTTGAAGTTCCTTCTTGCAATTTTTCTTTTCCTTTGAGGCAAAAAAGTCTCCTTTCTTTGGTTCCTCTGAGCTAGACAGTTTCTGAGCTTCTCTCTGGAGTCTGTCCATCTCTTTGAGCTTTTCCACATCTTTATACCTTAGAGGCCCCAAATGACATCACCTTCTTAGGCAGATCCCAGCTGAGCTCTTCCGGCAGGAACTGTGAAGATTAACTACAAATTGTAAAGGGCCAGGGATTTTTGGAAATCATAAGGTAGACCATAGGACTAATCAGGAGGGCTGTCCATGGTGTATTTAAAAGGAAAAAGTATATTGCAGAGTAATGGGCCCTTTTGTGGGAAAAATATGTTTATAATAATCTATATACATCCAAAAAATGGAAGGATATATTCCAAATGATGGAATTAAGGGCAAAACTTGCCCTTTTCACTTTCTATACTCATACAATGTTTGAAATTTTAATAATAAACACAATTTGTGTAATTCAAACAATAAAGAAGAATGGTTAGGTTTTTCCAGTATGCGATGTCTTCTTTACAAAGGCCCTGCCCTAGAGATCAGAGATACAGGGATAAATTAAATGTGGGCCCCCCAGGAAGAGCTCAAGGTCTCAAGGAAACAGACACACACACAATGAGCAACACAATCATCATTTTGGTCTGGAACCCAAAGAGTAAATAAATATTAGCTATTTAAGACCTAGAAAGAAAACAATGCATTCACTGGTGCCACTGAACCCTATAAAGGAATTCAGAGTGAAAAGAGAGATGAAAAGTCAGCTGGTTTTTGGTGCAAAGGATATGCTTTCTAGACAAGTTTTCAAATCCTCGCCGTATCTGTTACCCACCATTAGACATCAACCAAATCACCTAATCACTTAGCGCAGTGGTTCTCAAAATCTAATACACATGAGTATTATTTTAAAAAATTCAGCTTCCTGGAGAATATCCCCGGAGTTTCTGCTTCATCAGGTTTTGGACCTAATGAAACAACAAACAAACACCACAGGTGATTCTGGAGCAGATGGTCCACGGGTCACACTCTGATGGGTTAGCCTCTCCAGTTTCCCCATCTGAAAACACACATGTTGATGCCTACCTTCTCTGGGTTTTGGTGACACATGAATCAGACCTAATAAAACTGGCTCGTTCTTCTTTTTTTTCTTTAACCTAGAAGTCAGTAAAGATGCCTGCAAGATGCTCATGGTTTCAGCTGGAAGCCAGCCTTCTCTGCCATGGGAGCTCTTGCAACTGCCCAATGACTAGTCAGATCTTCCACAGCACGGAAGGGCTGGAGGGTATTAGTTTCCTAGAGCTGCCATAACAAATTACGACAAACTTGGCAGCTTAAAACAATAGAAATTTATTCTCTCACAGTTCTGGAGGCTGGAAGTTCGAAATCAAGGTGTTGGCAGGGCCACGCTCCTCTGAAGGCTCTGCAGGAGATTCCTTACCTCTTCCAGCTTGGTGGCTCCAGGCGTTGCTTGGCATCACTCCAATGTCAGCCTACATCTTTACTTGGCCTTCTCCTCCGGTTCTTCTCTTCTGTCTCTTAAAAGGACACTTGTCACTGGATTTAGGGCCCAATCAGGTAACCTGGTGATCTCATCTCGAGATCCTTAATTTAACAGTACCTGCAGGACTTCCCTGGTGGTGCAGTGGTTAAGAATCCACCTGCCAATCAGGGGACACAGGTTTGAGCCCTGGTCTGGGAACATCCCACATGTTGCGGAGCAACTAAGCCCGTGCACCACAACTACAGAGCCTGCGCTCTAGAGCACACGAGCCACAACTACTGAGCCCGTGCGCTACAACAACTACTGAAACCCACGCGCCTAGAGCCTGTGCTCCGTAACAAGAGAAGCCACCGCAATGAGAAGCCTGTGCACCGCAAGGAAGAGTAGCCCCCACTCGCCACAACTAGAGAAAGCCCGCACGCAGCAACAAAGACCCAACGCAGCCATAAATAAATAAATAAATAAATAAATAAATAAATAAATAAATAAATAAATAAATTTACAATAAATAAATAAATCAAAATAAAAATAATTGTATCTGCAAGGACTCTTTATCCAAATATGATCACATCCATAGGTTCCAGAGGTTAGGCCATGGACATATCTTTTGGGGGCATCATTCAACCCACTACAGGGGTTTTGGGGTTTTTTCTCTCTCTCTGGTTCTGTAACCTGACCTCTGCTGAGGTCACTTAGCTTCTAGATCATCTTTCATCCTGCACAAACTATAGGGCCCCTGACATAGCATACAGCCTCTATCTCCACATTAAAAAAAAAATGTTTTTCCTGTAAAAATATATTTTACAGTAAAATATTCACAATATAAAATTCACATTAGCCGCTTTTAAGTGTACAACTCAGCGGCATTAAGTACATTCACACTGTTGTGCAAACATCACCACCATCCATCTCCAGAATTTTTCCATCATCCCAAACTTAACTCCTTAAACATCTGTACTTCTTAAACATTAACCCCACACTTCACCCTCCTCCCACCTCCTGGTAACCTATAATCTATTTTCTGTCTCTATGAATTTGACTACTTTAGGTACCTCATATAAATGGAATCATACAATATTTGTCCTTTTCCGTCTGGCCTCTTTCACTCAGCATAACGTCTTCAAGATTCATCATGTATAAGAATTGTATAAGGATGTATAAGAATTGTATTGTTGTAATATGTATAAGAATTTCATTCCTTTATAAGCTGAATAATATTCCATTGTATGGCTATACCACACTTTGTTTATCCATTCATCTCCCGATGGACAGTTTGGGTTGCTTCCCCCTTTGGGCTATTGTGAATAATGCTGCTCTAATTTGTCTCTAGATTCTGACATGGAAAACTTCGCCCATAGAAGGCTGTTGCGTGTGTAGCAGATTGTACTGGAGAGATGAAGACATTTATACTGCAAAGAATATAAATAAACTAAATTTGACTATCAAACCAACCTGTCCTTTCAAAGTCCTTTTCTACTTCTCTGTAAGTTTTCCAGCCTTTCCCTCTCTTTAATCTCTCCTACTATTCCTTTTCTCTCCCTCCCTTCTAACCTCAAATTCCTGTTCATTAGGTATCCAGGGTGATTCAGCTACCTTTTCTCACCTTGTCAGCTACCAACCTTTTCTCTCAGGGTCTCAATTTGCAGCATCAATTGGCTTACAGGGCATTTTTCTAGACAAAGTCCATGGCCTCCCAAATGAAATTTCTGGGGCCCACTGTTACGTTCATATATTTCCTCCCTGCTACGTTACATTTGAAATGGCATTGGGACACAAATGCAGAAAAGCCACTAGTTGAAAAGGCGAGACAGGAGGATGAGAAAGAGAACAGGGTTCAAGATGAAGAGTTCAGCAGAGGAATGAGATCAAAAGTTGTCTTCAGGGGAGAGAGGAAAGAGAAGACCCAAGGGCACTGACCCTTTAGAACACAGGTGGAGGGAACACAGCCAGAGATCCAGAAAATTTTCAAGAAATACACAAAAGGTTATAAATGTATTGTCTGATAGAATCGGAAGCCACATGAATTAAACCAGATGACAAACGTGAGGATTTGTCATGCAAAAGGTTTCAAGATATAGAAAGTACCTGCGTGTCTGCTTGGAACAGAAATACAGGCATCCCTCATCTGAATCGATTCTTTTCTGAAGACGTGTTACATAGCAGTTTTCAGGTGGTGTAAGCCTATCACTCTATTATTTTTTTTTCACTCTATTATTTTAATCGGGAAAATTAATATGTTCCCAACCCACCCAAACACCCATCCAGTTTCCCCAAATATCAATAAAACACCTGTAAACATCTATATAGCAATCCAAATCCACCCAGGATTTCTGAATGATATAAATTAGATCATTTGAAACACCAATTACCCAATTCTTTAACCCATAATGAAGTGTTTGGAGGGTATGTTTGTATGCAGTACATAAGGAATCCCTTCTTACAATATCAAACAGGAATTATATTTTCCTTTTACATGTGCAAAGATATATACCGTAATGTAAGTAGACAATGACATAACATGTTAGAGATACTAAAGATCCTATCTAAATTAGACCCTGGTTAGAAGTGCTCCCAGATCCTGGCAGAAAGGAACTGAGACTCAGGAAGGGGCTAATACTCAGGCAACGGGATGAGAAAGATGGTTAGAGACAACGCGAACGCTTTTAAACAACCTGAGCAAAGGACTTAAGACTGCAGCCCACTCACGCTCCACCCTCCTGCCCGATCTCAACAACAACAAATGGTTTTTTATTATACACACAGGTATACTGATTGTGGTGAGATGTTGATTTTGATGGTAAGTCTAGGGTAAAAGTGTCTACAAATCCTCACGGCAAATATTTGAATAATGAGAGTTTACATACACTTGTATACCTTAAAAGGGAAACAAAACTCTAGGGAATTAGGTGATACTCGTAACTGTTCTCATCTTATATCAATTCTGAATTAAATCCAAATTTCAGGTTCTGTCTCTAAAGGATTAATGTTACAGAGTTGACAGAGTGAGAACGCAGCTGGAAGTTATGTTAGAAACACAACTATCCCTATTACTATAACCTTAAGAGATTACATAAAATTAAAAGTTCCCTCAAATTAGCTAAATATACTGAAATATGAAGCTGTAGTATGCAGTATGTACTTTAGATCCCCAAATTCAATAAAATTATGTACTGTAGATTCCCAGATTCAACCATATTAAAAATAACCTCTGTTACAAATGAATGGATAAAGAAAATGTGAGGATATGGGGAGGGGGAGGGGTAAGCTGTGACAAACTGAGAGAGTGGCATGGACATATATACACTACCAAACGTAAAATAGATAGCTAGTGGGAAGCAGCCGCATAGCACAGGGAGATCAGCTCGGTGCTTTGTGACCACCTAGAGGGGTGGGATAGGGAGGGTGGGAGGGAGGGAGATGCAAGAGGGAAGAGATATGGGAACATATGTATATGTATAACTGATTCACTTTGTTATAAAGCAGAAACTAACACACCATTGTAAAGCAGTTATACTCCAATAAAGATGTTAAAAAAAAAAAGAAAATGTGATACACACACACACACACACACACACACATATATAGAAAACTGGAATATTATTCAACCATAAAAAAGAAGGAAATCTTGGCATTTGCGACAACATGAATGGGCCGTGAGGGCATTATGCTAAGCGAAATAAGTTAGACAGAGAAAGGCAAATACTGTATGATCTCACCTCTTATATGTAAAATCTATTAAGCTGAACTCATAGAAACAGAGAGTAGAATGGTGGCTGCCGAGGGCTAGGGGGGTGGGGGAAATGGGGGAGATGTTGATCAAAGGGTACAGACTTCCAAGCGTATGTTGAATAAGTTCTGGGATGTAATATACAGCATGGTAACTATAGTTAGCAATACTGTATTGTATACGTGAAAGTTGCTAAGAGAGCAGATCTTAAATGTTCTCACTACAAAAAAAAAAAAGGTAATTATGTGAGTTGATGTGTGATGTATATGTTAACTAACCTTATTGGCAATAATCATTTTGCAGTATATATGTGCATCAAATCATCACACTGTACATCTTAAATTTATACAATGTTATATGTCATTTATATCTCAACAAAGCTGGGGAGGGGAATAGGCTGTATTATGATATCATGTTATTTGATGTTGGCAGTTCAAAGTCATTCACTTCAAAACAGGAAGGAAAGGATGGAGAGAGGGAGGGATGGAGGAAAGGAGGGAGAGAGGGAGGGAGGAAGGGGTTGGCTGCATTCAAACAGGTGCTTCCCCTACCAAAAAAAAAATCCTGTTAAATAGATATACTGCCACCAAAAGGAAAGGAGCCAAGAAGTGGGGAGGTGTCCTGGGGTGCAGAATGAGAAAGAAAAGTTCTTCTGGAAGATTTTACTTGAAAGCTATAAGATTTTAAATATTACCATAGGAAAAAGGAAGTGTCTGATTGGCTTTCCGAAATGTATCTCTCTCCACCAGGGAGTAATGAAAGACAAAATAATCTCTCTAAAATCTGTCTAAATCTCTACACATCCTCACAAAAATGTGAATACTTTGCTCTAGATTTTTCTTTTTTATGCAACTCAGTCTTCCAGGTTTGTTTTTAGCAGACACTAAGCAAAATCAATTACCATTGCCAAGAAATAGTCCCACTGAAAAATTATTTTTGAAGCCTGTCACATCTTTTACACTACTTGGCCCATAAAGTTATAAATCCTCTCCCAAAGCAGCCTAATCTTCTCCAGGGATCTGAAGACAATTTCACTAGTCTGTTTTTAAACATCTTGAAAAATCCTTAACATTTGCTTGAAAAGGCAGATTGATGTTCCCTGCACACACACACACACACACACACACACACACACACACACGGAGGAAATAAACACAGTGAGTTTGGAGAAACTGCAGGGGCAGCTTCTGTGGTAAATATTTCAATCAAGTCTACATTTATAAACCTTTTCTGAAGTATATGCCTTAAAGTCATGTAATCTAAAAACCAGGGTAAAGAAATTGACATCAGTAAGTCACATCATCTCTGATTCCACAGGACTGTCCCCAGGCCAGAGCAAAAATGTAGCTGCCTAACGATTTTTTAAAATAACCACTGCAAATGTCCTTGATAATGTATTTCTGTGTTTCAACCTATTAGTATCAAAAAGTTCATCCTGATAGCTAACCCAATTTTCTTCAGTTGCAAAGTAATATCATTCTCAGGCAAGGAGGAAAGAAATGAGCAAAGATTCTGAGTCAGAGGAAATGGCTTCACATCCTATATTTGCTGTGTGGCTTCATGCTAGTTGTGGGTCTCTGTTTCCTAACTGTGAAAAGAAATTACTGCACTGGATCATATTTACAGACACGGTGCTACTCTAAGAGACAGTAACTAACTGGTTAGCAAAAGCCAAACAAAACAGTCATTCATATATGTATTATGACATATATAATTCATATTTTAGATAGTTTTCTTTTACTCTGATTGACTAATCCTAATCTTTTTTTTTAACATTTCCTAAACTCTATTCATTGTGTTTGTTCTTGTAGAGAACATTATTTTTGACATATTAACTGATGCAGTATTTCCCTCTATACAGTCGATCCTTCAACCAACAGGGGTTTGAACTGTATAGGTCCACTTATATGCAGACTTTTTTTCAGTAGTAAATACTACGGTACGACACAATCCCCTGCTGGTTGAATCCAAGGATGCAGAATCCAAGGAATACACAGGAACCACGGATAAGGAGACTGACTGTAAGTCATACGTGGATTTTCAACTACATAGAGGGTCAGCACCTCTATACTCTCCCCAGCCCACTGTTTTCAAGGTTCCGCTGTATTTCCTATTAGCCCAGGACACTCCCCCACTCCCATGTTATTGCAATCTAGGAGACAGGTAGGCATTCGGGAGTTTCTATTTTAGAGAAGAGCCAAAGAGGCAAATTCTTGACTTTTGCATATAAAATGCCAAGAACCTAGCATGGACAAGAGACTTACTTGAAAAAAAAAAAATATGCTGTTTTCCAAACCAACCAGGAGACTCCTACAGTTTGCACGGGGTGTTTAGGAACCCTAGAGAAGCCCAGGAAGCACTGGACGGGTAAGGAAATGGGAGACCTAGACCCTATATTCCTTACAATCAAAACAAAGGTTTGCAGCAAACTCTAGGGACCAACACATACGGTCCACAAAGAGGACCAGAATGGATCCTCCTGTCTTGGCATCTGTAAGGTTGCTAGCAATTAGTTGGAACATATGAGAAAGCAGAAACCATAGACTGACTGGGGAAACTCTGAATTGACAGCTATTACCCTGAATTGTCAAAAGACTTGAAATGGAAAATAATTAAGTTACATCTATTGGAGACCCTAAGGTGGGGGTCTTAATGCCATACCGCTTACACTCTTCTCTGATAGATTCAATTCTCTGAATCTTGCATAAGCAGTAAGGTGCAAACTAGACATGATGACCAAGGGGCTGGCTCTAAGACGAATCCAAAAATCACTTCCTTGTTTGCAATGTTATGTGTTGATTCCAAATCAGCACTGAAAGGCTGATTTCAATCATCTGAGATGATTTGGCAATAGCACACAAAATTAGCGCCACAGTAGCTGATCTCATTCATCTAAGTGGCTTCTGAAGTACAATTTTACTGCTGCTGAAGAGATTACAATTAATGCTCAGTACATGCGGTGACTTCCTAGCATAGACAAGCGAATGACATTTAAAGTTAATAAGTATTAGCAGCAACAACAATTTTATTTTCAAACACAGTTATACCTACCCTAGAGAGAAAATACAATATATCCAGATTTCCCTTGAGGGAAACTGACAACAGTTCATTATCCCTGTATGGAATGTATCATATATGGCAGACTTCTGTTATGGGCCACTCACAGACTTCAATCCCTAGCAGAATGCACCTCAATAATGAGCGCCAGAGGCTTCAAATTTCAATTCAGTTTCTTCTGGTAAAAGTTTAAAACTAGCTTGTATAATCCTCTTCCTATCTGTCCATTACCTAGAACTAGATGAAGAACACAGTAGGTTTTTTTCCCCTTTGATTAATACCACAATAGATGGAATGCATAACAACTCAATTTGCTTTGTATTGTGATAGGATTAAGCATTTGTGATTAATCACAATGACATCTCCTATCACACCCACCCTCACCCCCCACCCCCCGGAAAACTTTTAGGAAATCAATTGCATCAGTTAGAAGTAAATCAGCACACCTTCTTGATCGCTTTAACACAGTGGTCATAATTACAAAAAAAAAATCCTTTCTCACGCAGAAGATCTACACTCTGCAATTGCTACAAGGATTTCTATTACAAAACTGATTTTGAGATCATAAGTTTGTTTTAGCATAAAGTTATTGGAACAAAGTGATCACTCTTGTCAACCCTCCTCCCTACGCAGTACCCCTCAAAGGTTTTCTAATGTCATAGAGCTGCAGTTCAAAAATTTGCAAGACTGAATTCATACCCCTGCAATCACAATGGTGGAGGCTGAAAAAAAAATTCCTGCCACTGGGAATAATTACTGTTTTTTCACTGACCCTGCATGTAAGGGTGATGTAACTTCCCCGAAGGAATAGTTAAAGTACTATGCTAAAGTTCAGACTAGCTTTTTAAAACAGCTTTATTATCTTCCTACATTCATTTTACTTTGAACAAATTAAGATTCTCAAGGGGCCCTTTTTCACTTTGTTTATCCTGAAGGCCATAGCTCTCACTATAAAGGCTTATCGGAAGGAGATAATGACATTTCCAGAATCTAGGCAAACCCCTCTACTCCACCTCCCCTAAGAAAAATGAAAACTTTCTAAGGGACTAGTTGGTACAGCTAAGCCAATTTATTTTTCACCTAGGTTCTCAGAGAAGTCAAATACAAGCATGATAATATTAACCAACTTGGCAAGTACCCCCGGGAAAATTTACACTCATAATTTTTTTAAAGAGCATCTAATACCTTCCAAAGAACTATTAATTTGCATGTAAAGATGTTCGTGCTTAAAATAAAAGCTATTGTGACTGGACGTAGCTTAAAAGACACCACAGTCCCGCCACCAGGATGCTCACAAATTTGAATGATTACCTAATTACACAAGCAACATCTATTAGCAGCCTTGTCAATTATTTAAAATTCCGACAGCTTTGTTGTTCCAAAAAGAGCTATCCTATTCCCAAAGGGCCATCCAAAAGACTGGTATCGTCAAAGTGGTTTAACTTTGGTCAAAGTGGTTTCACTGGTCAAAATAATTCAACAAATGTGGTAGATGCAGATACCGTACCATGGCTGAGGTTAACAGCTGAGCACCTTAAGGATATCAAAGAAATGTGCAATAGGACCTCTGCCCTTAAGGATCTTACAGTCTAAGGAAACCAAAAGCATCCAAGAAAGAATCAGCAAGGAAAAATGGAATTTTTAGCACTAATATTTGTCGTATAGATTTTCACTATCCAATACAGTAGCCACTAGCTTCAAATGGCTATTGGCACTTGAAATGTGCCTAATTCAAACTGAGATGTGCTGTAAATGTAAGATACACACTGGGGTTTGAAGACAGTACCCAAAAAAACCCAGGATATCAAATATCTCTTTTATAATTTTTGTATTGATCACATGTTAAAATGACACTATCTTAGATATAATGGGTTAAATAAAGCATATTAAGATTAATTCCAACTGGTTTTTTTTTTCTACTTTTGTAAATGTGGCTACTAGAAAAATAAAAATTATATAAGTGACTTGCATTTGTCATTTGTATTCTTTTTCTCCTGGGCAGGGCTAGTATAGGGGATAAGCATCACACTTGTACTTGTTCGAAAAATTCACAGAGGGGCTGGCCTTTAAAGGATCCAGACGACTTTGAAGGTGGAGTTAGGAGGGAGGCATGTGCCAGGCGGAAGCTGGAATATTAAATTCTAGGGGGTAGAAGAGAGATTGGCCTGGAAGTGCATTTGGGGGGTTTAGACCTCTGGGTTGAGATCGAGTTCTGAAGTCAGACAGGGACACACACACACTTTTCCTAACTTCTCATCTCACTTCTGCTGTGCTTTATAAGCAAACTCGGTGAAAGAGATACCACAGGGAAGTTCAAGGTAAGTTTATAAAATCTTCAGTGTGAAAGCAAGAAGCTGAGATTCCATTTGCCATTCCTGAAAGTAACCTTGGGTAGACGATGTATCGTCTCTGCCTTGGATTACCCTTATTGTCTCTTATTACGTAATTTCTAGTTTTTTTTTAATGTCTATGTTATCTATTGACTTTAAGAACTTCTTATCAATAAGTGCTTGAATAATACCACATACCAAAGAGGTTGATATTACTCTAGGATCGTGATCAGCCAACCTCCAGACTAACTTCTCAACCACTGATAGAAGCTCCCATTCTCCACAACAGCTAATTCAAACAATAAACTCTCTTTGGACATCTTCCCGCACCCAGCCTGTGCTCTCATAGATGGCTTAATCCCAATCCTATAGAGACAACCTACAAATTTACACTTAGCAAGCCTTTCTTGCTTCCTTTCCTTGTTACACTGGTGAAGGTAGAAGGAGCTCTGAATAATGATGCTTCTGGAGACCTAATCTCCTTTCTCTTTTCACCCTAGACCAAGTGGTCCTCCAAACTTTATTCTCAGATACCCGCTAAAATGATTTTGAAAAACCTCTCTCATATTTTTAGGTTGACATCCAAAAGTTACCATCTAATTTGGTGTAGGATATCACTGGCAAACGATATAACTGCCTCTATTTTGTAAATTTTGTAACAACGTTTAAAAATATAACTGTTACTTCATTCTTTAAATATGTCCAACATTTAAAACGTGTGAAATCACTACTGATTTTATTCCTACCTTCAACCAGTTAAAAAATACATGAATAAGCTCTTCCTTAACATCAGAAAATGTTATATCGTTCCTTCTACTCTTGGAACTCATTATTCTGTTCTATTTCGCCAACAAAATTTCAACCCAATGTAATATATTTTATGCTTGAAAGTCTTTTATTGTTCGCCTTATCATACCTCTCTGCAAAAAACTATGTCAGTAAATTTAATTTTTTTAATCTCCTGGGTCCATAAGTTTCTAAGTGATAACATTTTTCTTCTGGATTGAGTTCTCATTAAATTACCATTACATCCAACTGATAAACACAATGTAACATATTTTATATTTTGACAGATATTTATTAATTATAATAAACAGTATTTAGATGGAACTATTAATTAACTAAAATGAGGTTTTTTTAATTATTCCATGGGTCCATGGATAATATAACTTATTGCCAAAATTAGACAATGTTCTGCATCAAGTTTATTTCTGTATTTCATTTTTTAATGTAAGTACGTAGAACATTCTTTACATAAATAGGTAGATAGAAATGGAAGGATTTATTATAACAATGTCACTCAATTCTTTAAACTTCTGAGTTACATGCCGAAAGTCAAATAGTTATCTAGCAACCAAAAATTATTTTTAATGATCTATCAGCTGACAGTTCTATTAGGCATTTCTTTCATTTCGTGAAAAGCAAACAAAAAAAAATTACTTGAGTTGCAAAAGGATTTATAACCTTTATTACCCATTTGGGTTTTTCGCTTTCTCCATATAAATGCTACTACTTTTGTGTGGGGCTCACGGAGGCACCATGGCCAGTAAGAATTGCAGGTCTGCCCTTCTTTTGTCAATGGGAGAAGAACTCTGTGAAAGGAGATGGATGGAATTGACCACAGAAGGATTCTCAGGAATATTGATTTTAGGAAGACAACATACGGAACTTGAGGACCTAACAACTGAATTCCCTTAAAATTACATTACTTGTGTGCCCACAGAAACCTTGGGGTCTTTATGTACCTACACAAGTACAGGTACCTTGGCTTGAAGACCACAGTTGTAGGCCTTTCATTGATTCCCATGACTTCAACTACAACGTGTCTAAATGCTGATAACTGTCAAACATACGTCAGGTCAGCCCACACTCCGGAGATTCAGAACCACCTACC
Organism: Pseudorca crassidens; assembly: GCF_039906515.1. NCBI lineage: Eukaryota > Metazoa > Chordata > Mammalia > Artiodactyla > Delphinidae > Pseudorca > Pseudorca crassidens. The sequence continues at coordinate 14,579,611 of NC_090313.1, forward strand.
TACCAACCTACTTGCCATTCTAACTCATCAGCATTTCCTGAATCTATCCACTTGCCTTTATCTCCCCCTGCCCTTGCCCAAGAAAGCCACCGTGCTTTCTTGACTGGATGCCATATTAACATCCTCCCTCACTCATCTCCCTGCATCCGGTCTTATTTCCTTCCCACCCATTCTCCACACTATAGCTAGAATAGTTTAAAGGATAAAAATAAAAGTGGATCACATTTTGACCCTCCTTAAAATCTTTAGTGGCCTCCCAGCATTTGGATTAAAGTAAGAACTCCTTTATTATGACTCATAGGGCAATCCAAGTCCCTTCTCAATCCATCTCCTGGGCATATCTCTGCCACTTTTCCTCACACTCTAAGCTCCAGCCAGTCTGGACTTCCTTCCATTTTTCAAAGGCTCCAGGACCTAAACCTACATACATGTTGTTTCCTCTGTGCCCTTTGCCTAACTCCTACTTAAATGAAAGGCTTAGTTTAACTGTTACTTCCTCCAGGAAGCCTTTCCTGATCTCTGTGAGGCTGGACCCTCACAGATGAATGCTCCCCCGGTACTCCTAATTCCTCTCAACAGCATATATCACATGTCACTGGAGAAACTTGCTTTATCCTTTGTTTCACCTTGAGATTATCAACTTTATACTGCAAGGACCATATCTATCTTATGTACCTAGTACTGACCCTGAAATATTTTCTATATCTAGTACTGAGCCTGAAATATTGTAAGTGCTACATAACTGGTTGGTGAATAAAAAATGTCTACTTATTAATTCATAACCATAATTTTATTATAGGTATAGTCATCATTCCCTGACCCAAAATTTCTTTGAAATATGTCATTCTCCATTATCACTTGAAGGCAAGTTCATAGTTCCTTTCTGATGACTCATAAAAGCATAAAATATTCCAAAGTGACTAAATATAGAGATCTAAGTACCAAGAGTTTGTTCGTCTATTGCATTAAAGATGCTGTTAAGAAAAAAGTCAGCTTTCTTGAGAGGACCCTGATTGTAGCTTTCATCACTATTCCATTTAGATAGAATCATGTCAGCCATCGACATGGACCCAGGTAAGAATTTCATTAATTTAAAGGTTTTCCTTCCCTGAATGCCTAAAGAGACTTAAAATAGAAATTATTAATTTCTGACAAATTTCCATATGCTATATTCATGTCTGCCTGGCCTCTTATATATAAACTTGGTGTGATAACATTCATTATTTTTATCTGCATGCTCACAGTTAATTGACTATTAAGTATTTTAAATTTCTTTTGTACAGTAAAAATGAACAAAAACAAATGTATCATTGGCCTTAATAAAACAAACGAGTGCATTGAAAGAAGTACTGTATTTGCTAAGAATACAGCTACATTGTATTCTTTAGCAGTGTTTGCCTTATGAAACCACACATTACAATTGCCTTTATGGACAGCAGCTCTCGTATGAAGTAGTGCAATATGATCAGCCAACTGCTGCTAAATGACTGGTTTCATTTACGCAGCCAGATGAAGGGATGTCTTTCATACCAACACTCTTTAAGGCAGAAGACACTCACCAAGGGAATTCTCTGATAATCAATAAGCATCAGTCATGAAAATAACCTTCCTCTTAACCACTTCCTTAGTGTGTTTTCACGTACTCACTGGTATATGTGTAGGTACCGAGGACCTAATATCCACACGACCTTTCTCAAGTTTAACGTCTTCGTGGTTTCTGTTCTGTATTCTATCCTGGAGAGTTCTGTGAATTCTATTTTTGAGTCAGGTGGCCTGAAGAGATTTTTTAAGTATAAGATCTCCCACAAAAGGTAGAGAATACCAAGCTCCCAGCGTTTTTTCCTCAGACCTTTCCACTGCCCTATTTCCTTGTCCCCAAAAAGATATAATCATTTTGCCATTTTTCAAGTTCTAAACCTGGCTGTTACATTTTTCATTTCCCCATATTGTGCTGTCAATCCTTACCACTTATCCTGTGTCACCTGGGCATCACAGTAATCATCTTACAACCTGGATCACTTTTAGCCTTTCTCTTCCCATCAGCACCAACTAGAATCAACACCTGGCAAACATTCCATCTATTAATTCTGTTCACAAATACCTACTGAAAGCACACTATCTACTATGCACAAGCACTGTGCCAGGTTCTGGGGTAAAAGAGGGACCAGAGGAGACTTCAGTTTTGACCTCAGGGGGCTTCCAGCCTAGCAGACGAGACACACAACAAACATGTAAATATACATAATTAGAGATCATGAGTGTTATTGAGAAAACTAAAATAGTTCTGTGCTGGAGAATAATAATGGAAACAAGATCTACTTTTATCAGGAGGTAGAGGAAAGCCTCTTGGAATTAACTACATTTAATCTGAGGTCTCAGCAGCAAAGGGGATAGAGGCACAAAATGAGGTAGGAATGATAGACCAAAGAGCCTTATTGCCCACAGTACGGAGCTCACAGTTCATCCAAGAGGCAAAATCAGATTTAACTTAAAAAAAAGAGAAGAATCAGTCAATAAAAGATGGAAATTTACTCAGCCATAAAAAGGAATGAAGTACTGATTTATGCTATAACGTGGATGAACTATAAAAACATTATGCTAAGTGAATGAAGCCAGTCACAAAAGACTGTATGATTCCAACTATTCAAAATGTCCAGAATAGGGAAATACACATAAACAGAGAGTAGATTAGTGCTTGCCAGGGACTGAGAGGATGTGGGATGCAGAGTGACTACTAATGGGGATGGGGTTTCTCTTCAGGGTGATAAAAATGTTATGATATTAGATAATGGGGATGATGTACAACTTTGTGAATATACTAAAAACCACTGAATTATATGCTTTAAAAGGTGGATTTTATGGTACATGAATTATATATTAATAAAGCTATTACAAAAAAAAACTTAAAAAAGAAAGCACTTTCAGCTGAAGAATGAGTAAAAGGTGCTAATACTGGAAGCGGGGAGAGGTAGGGGGCTGTGGCAGTGGTCCAAGTCAGGGACTGTGTGATGTGGCTTAGAAAATTGGACAATAGAAATGGACAGTAGTAGACGGTTTTGAGATACATAGAAGGTGAAAGCTATAGATTTTGGTGATAAATTGGATGTGAAAGTGAAAGGAACAAATTAAGGACGACTCTCAGTGTTTATCTCACACAACTGGGTGGATGGCGGTAGTCCTTATGGAGATAAGGAATACTGAAAGACGGACAGATTTGGAGGAGGACGAAATCCAGGATTCCATTTCAGACATGATAAGCTTGAAAAGCCTGTAAGACAATCAACTAGAGACTTCAAAACGGCAGGTGGAGACAATATCAAACTCCTGGGTAGAGACTGAGATCTGTAAAAGAGAGAAAGCAGAGAGAGAAAGGAGGGGAGAGAGGCCCATGTTTAGTTGAGAGGAACATCAAAATTTTGTAGCAGAGGAGTGATGAAACATCAAGGGGGATAAGAATAAACCAGAAAAAAGTCCAAGGTTAGAGAAATCAAAATGAGATCGTATTTCAAAAAAGCAAGTGGTCAATGGAATCCAGCGCTGAGTGAAGCCTGAGATCAAAAAGAGCGAGGCTGCAGCCACTGAATTAGGCCAAGTGAAGGTCATTCGTGACCTTGACAAGAGCAGTTTCAGCTGAGTGTTGGGTTGAAAACAAGACTGGAGGTAAAGCGTTAGAGACAGTAGGTGTAGACAATTTTTTAAAGAAGGTGATTACCAAGAAAACAGGAATGGAGCAAATGATCAAGAGAAATTTGGGGCCAAGATTTTCAGTTTGATTTTATACACTGATTGGGGACTGGGGAAAAGATCAATGAGGCACAGTGAAGGAATAACTTAGAGAAGCAAGTCCTGCAGAAGGCAGAAAACTAGGACTAGGATCCAGTGGAAAGGAAAAGAACTGGAGTTGATAGGAGAAGGAGGGTATTTCCTCCATCATACTAAGAGGGATATATGCACGTGTGTTCATATATTTGGTAATGAAGACAAGTAAGTGTCTTCCTGATGGCTTCTAACTTTTCAATGATGTAAGAAGAAGGTCACCAACTACAAGAGACGCAGGAAGTATTCTGAGAGATTTGAGGAAAGCAGGTAATAGGAAATAGCCATTTCAGGAAGTGAGAAACTGAGTCTGCTAGAGAAATACAGTAGGATAGCAGCTGAGCACTGACTGGCTATTGGAGATTTGTGATCGTGCGTTTAAAATTAAACCAGGCTGGGACTTCTCTGGTGGCGCAGTGGTTAGGAATCCGCCAGCCAACGCAGGGACACAGGTTCGAGCCCTGGTCCGGGAATATCCCACATGCCACGGAGCAACTAAGCCTGTGCGCCACAACTACTGAGCCTGCGCTCTAGAGCCCGTGAGCCACAACTACTGAGCCTGCAAGCCACCACTACTGAGCCCGCGAGCCACCACTACTGAGCCCGTGTGCTGCGACGACTGAAGCCCACGTGCATAGAGTCCGTGCTCTGCAACAAGAAAAGCCACCACAATAAGAAGCCTGCGCACCACAACAAAGAGTGGCCACCGCTCACTGCAACTACAGAAAGCCCGCACGCAGCAGTGAAGACCCAACACAGCCATAAATAAATAAATAAATTTACTTAAAAAAATTAAACCAGGCTGCCCTCCCGTGTGCTTTTCAATCTAGGAATATTCAGCTGCTTGGGCACCGGCAAGGAGACAGTGAATGGCATATTCATAGCCTCAGAGTTTTTCTAGAGATAAATAACAGAGGGAGAAACGTAAAAGAAGTTGAGGGATTTTTTCAAGAGAGTTATTCGGGTACACAACCATGGAGTCTAAGCTGAGTGAGGAGGAAAATGAAGAGAGTATGGTGGAGGTGATGAGTGGATAGTGAGAATGTATTCAAACAAGAGATGACTGTTTGAGAAGGTAGACAAACCAAGCTGGATGAGCAGATGGGTGTTCCAGTCATTGAGGAGAAAATAATGACAGGGTTCAGGGAGGGGAATAAGGCTATGAATTAGGAGCTGAAACCTTCAATGAATGGAGAAGGGTGACCAGGGGATCGACAGATGACAGCATGGGCTTGGGGTGAAGGTGAGATATCTATTTTGTGTAACACAAAGGATCAGAGGTTTTGATGTAGGGAAAGGGAAGGATCCGTCTAAAAACAGTAAGACAGAACAAGGAAAAAGAACAACGCATGCCTCCCCATCGTTTTTGTTTTGTTTTCTTTTACATTTTATTGAAAAATATTTTTTGGTCTTTGGATAGAAACAGGAATTTATTTGCCACAAAGGATGATCCCACCATACCTCTGCTGGAACCAGGACATGGCCTCCTCTTTCCTGATTCTGTGTTTAGTGAAAAAGCAGTTTCTGCTTGATGGGGCTGTAGCCCACCTTCAAACATCAACTGAATGTCTACCCTACAAAGGATGAATGCTTGTTATCTTACAGCTCAACCACAGGACTTTTTAAAAGCCAGATTTCCAGACAGTCCTCTAATATACATTTTTCTATTGGTAACCATACAGACAAAATATTCAGTATCCATCCATACATTCAGATATATATTTTTTTGCCATATTGTACAAGCAGTATGGGCTTGGGAAACTACTTCTTTTCCACTTGATAGCCTATCATAAAGATTTTCTAACAACATTAAATATTTTTCTACAACATGATATGAATAAATGCATTGTATTACATTGGCTAAATCAGCTGAGATTTATTTAAGCAACATGCTATTCTTATATGTCTAAGTTGCTTCCAAATTTAGGATACTATAAATAATGCTGTAATGAACATCCATAGGCATAAATCTTTGAAGACATCTCTATCATTGCCTATAATCAACCCCTTGAAGTAGTATAATTTGGTCATAGAAAATGGATGTTTTTAGGGTTTTTGAGACATATCATTCAATCATCTTCAAAGAAAGTTTGTATTACAAGCAGCATCTAAGACTTCCCTTGTACCTTGTCAAGCCTGTCTATACTCTTTGTTTCCTTTCTTTCTTTTTTTTCTTTTTTATTTTTTACTGTAATATGTATTTTTTAATTATTATTGAAATATAGTTGATTTACAATGTTGTGTTAGTTTCAGGTGTATAGTAAAGTGATTCAGTTATACATATATATGTATATATCTGTTTTTTACATTCTCTTCCATTGTAGGTTATAACAAGATACTGAGTATAGTTCCCTGTGCTATACAGTAGGTCCTTATTGGTTATCTATTTTATACATAGTAGTATGTATATTTTAATCGCTCTCCCTCCCTCCCCCCTTTGGTAACCATAAGTTTGTTTTCTACGTCTGTGAGTCTAATTCTGTTTTGTAAAAAAGTTCATTTGTATCCTTTTTTTAGATTCCACATATAAGCGATATCGTAAGTTTTTGCACAGCAAAGGAAACCATAAACAAAACAAAAAGACAACTTACACAATAGGAAAAAATTTTTGCAAACGATGTGACTGACAAACGATTAAACTCCAAAATATACAAACAGCTCATGTAGCTCAATATCTAAAAAACAAAAAACCCAATCCAAAAACAGGCAGAAGATATAAAGACATTTCTCCAAAGAAGACACACAGATGGCCAAAAGGCACATGAAAAGATGTTCGACATCGCTAATTATTAGAGAAATGCAAATCAAAACTACAATGAGGTATCCCCTCACACCAGTCAGAATGGCATTCATCAAAAAGTCTACAAATAATAATTGCTAGAGAGGGTCTAGAGAAAAAGGAACCCTCCTGCACGGTTGGTGGGAATGTAAATTGGTATAGCCACTATGGAGAACAGTACGGAGGACCTTTAGAAACTAAAAATAGAGTTACCATATGATCCAGCAATCCCATTCCTGGGCATATATCCAGAGAAAAACATAATTCAAAAAGACACATGCATTCCAATGTTCACAGCAGCACAATTCACAATAGCCAGGACATGGAAGAAACCTAAATGTCCGTCAGCAGAGGAATGAATAAAAAAGATGTAGTACATATATACAATGGAATATTACTCAGCCATAAAAAATGAAATAATGCCATTTGCAGCAACATGGATGGACCTAGAAATTATCATACTAAGTGAAGTAAGCCAGACAGAGAAGGACAAATTTCATATGATATCTTTCTTTTTAATACATGAATAAATAAGGACCCAAAAGGAAGGGTCTTGTTCATGAGTCAGAACCTGGAGTGCTGACATGCCAAGGCCTTTCGGTTCCAACATGCAGTAGGTAACATCTCCTGTACTCACCTCCCCTAAGATGCCTTTCTCCAGCCTTTTCCTGCTCCTGTAGCCTGAATGCTATTTATCTTCCCTGCTGTTATTTTGACCAGACCAGTCCTTTAGCACAAAATCCCCCCAAAGCTCCCTGGATTAAATTTAAATTGCTTCCCAATTTTTATTTCCTGTTTACAGACTTGCTTAGACCTCATACTTAACCTCCTAGATCCAAGTCATTATTAGCTTGTTCCCAGCCTCTCCAAATCCCCCACTCCTATCAAATTTAATTTCTGCATGAAAACTTCCAGGTAAACACAAATCGCTATCATTTCATCTTTTTCTATTGGGTTTCATTATCTCTTTTATTCTTTTCCCAATTTCCTTCTGTGTTTTCCCTCTTCCTCATAACTGGTTTTATTTTGATTCGTTAGGTATGTTTTCCAGGCCTCATCACTGAATCTCTATCTCAGATTTATTGTGCTGGAGTTCTTCAAGCTATAGCTTCTTTCTTAGGTGTTTCAAACGCTGGATAATAAAATGAATGCTCTATATTTGTCAAGTGCAAAATTACATTTCTCACTGGCTATTGCTTTCAATAGGACAATACCACACAAAACTAAATGAATAAAAAGAACAGAGAACTAATATTGCAAATTGCAATATTCTACCCATTCTGTAGACATGGCAAGCCTTTTGCATGTGGTATGTTTTATAGTTTCAAAAGAAAAGGGCCTTTTTCTGGATGGAAATTCGACTCTTGATAGCCTGACAGTGGTCCCACTTAGGGCAGGAAGTTAGAACTTCATTCTACTGTAATTTTCTCTTTTCCAGTTTGTAGGAAAAAAGAAATGTGTTCAAGGAGAACACATTATCTAAAAACAAGACAAAACAAAAAAACCAAAAAACCAATGCTTTAATTTAATAAGGGAAAACAGATGTATCAATCAAGCAATAGATTGTTTTGCATCATCATTCAAAAAATCATAATATGCTTGTCAAAATTATAGAATTTATCCTTTACAGTTTTCTTGCTTGTTATGCATAAAATAAACAGACCTCTCCTTTACCCAACCAAGACCTCACACCGTATGGAAGATACTGGACCTACACACCCCAACACATCTGCCTTGGGATCAGGTTCGCAGATGCCCTTCCAAACAACTCTACCCCAAGTCTCAGTCAGAACCCCAAGACCAGTCAACAGCATCTCTGTCCCTTTTCCTTGCTGTCATCTTTCAGCACTGCCCCCAGGTAATTGTCTTTAGGTACCAATCATTTCTCCCCTTCTCATCTTCTTAAGGCTCCTTCCTTCCTTCTAATTCCTGCTGATTCTTCCCACAGCCAATGCCCCTACAATCTTTTTCTCTGGGCTCTCTGGAAACACCCCAGTCCCTCCTACACACTCCCATTCCTGTATTCTCAAGCTCATGTCAGAATGCTCAGATTCTTCCTTACCCTAAATAGATCCCAGTTTCTGAGGATTTGTTTTCCCTTTTTAGCCCTCTCTAGGGGAGCCTGCTCATTTTCTCACACCCATCCACAAGCATCCTTGAGTAGCTTTTTCTCTGCCATTTCTAAACCATGACTTCTCCGCCCTTGTACCACACTTCTCCTCTTCAGAGGCTCCTGGCATCTGCCCATCCCATCCCCAGCCCCTTTACCTCGTTACTGTGATCCTGTGATCGCTCTCACAATCGATGAGGGTGTTGGCAAGTGTCTTTCTCTGGTCCTCAGTTCTGCCATCCCTCTGAACGATTCTTTAACAACCACCCTGAGCGCCACTCTTGGATGTTGTCATCTTTCAGGCTACCCCACCTCTGTCACCCCACGCTGCGAATTCATACAGAACACAATCCCCTGACATTCCATCTTCTCACTCTTACACCTTTACCTCCATCCCCAGGCTCTATATTTTTCCAAATCAAGAATACATCAACGTGGCACATTTCTTCAAATGTCCTACCTCACCTGCCCCCTTGGGTCCCACTATCTATATTTACCCTACTTACACCCAAGAAGACAAACTGCTGGATACAGCAGGCATTCCCGTGGGTGTCATCAATGTTTTAATTTCCAGCTTTAGGGAGAAAAACAGCTTTTATGTGCCCTTTATGACTGGGTCGAGGCTGGTTTTAGAGGGCCCTAATCCTCCTATATTCTCTAACAGCATTCCTCACCAAAGCCCATACCCCACGTAAACACATGATCTAAGTAAAAACAAGTGCAGCTTCTAGAAAATGCCCAACTTTCCTTCTACTCAAAGTTTGGTGTGTGGACATGTTGCATCAGCTCATATGGGACTTGGTAGCTTGAGAGAAGTTCCTTGACTTCCATGTAGCTCCTCTGCTCATCCCTCGATACCCACCTTCACCAGGGTTTTATCCTTGGACCTCATCTTCTCACATGACTCACCCTCCCTGCATAGTTTCTTCAGCTCTAAATGCTTCATCTATAATTTCATGCTCCCCAAATCTACAACTCCAGACCCATATTTCACCCAGGTGGCAGGATACTCGGAACCTCGAATTCAACATCTCCAAAAACTGAATTTACGTTTTCCCCACCAAATCAATCCACTGATCCCCATCTGGTTGATAAGCACATCATCTACACCGTTACCCAAACCAGAACTTCGAGAGCTTTCTAAGAATCCTCAGTCACCTCCTGCTACCCTCTTCATTCCTATTCTCACCACCTATTTAACTTCACATCACTTTTCACATGGATCAAAACAACGGATTCTTAACTTGTTTCCCTTACCCACAGGATAAAGTACAAACTCCTCATTATGACAGGAAAGACCTTTCAGAATCCTAAGCTCAGATACCTTCTTAGACTCCTTTCCTGCCAATCCAACACATTCTTCCCATGCTCTAGCCACGTTGAGTTTTCTTGCATTTCCTGAATGTGAACATACCATATGCTTGCCCAACTCTGCCCCTGATGCTGAGAATATTCTCTCCCACCTGGGTCACTTGTACTCATCATTTGAGACACGTTCCAAATGCTGTCTCTTCTATGAATTGTTTCCTTGTCCTAGCCTCCCAAGCACTTTTCCCTATGTGCTTCCCTTGCAAATTATATGTCCTTTTATTTTAGCCCTTATCACTCTATGGTACTAAGAGCCTAAATGGGGTCTCCCCTTGAGACAGGAGCTAAAATTATGTTATATTCTACTCTTTATGTTCCTAGTAGCCAGTTATTATGGACTGAATTGTACCCCTTAAAATTCATGTTAAAGCCCTATCTCCTCCCCAGTATGATGGTATTTGGAGATGAGGCCTTTGGGGGTAATTAGACTTAGATGAGGTCACAAGGATGGTGCCCTCGTGATGAGATTAGTAACATTACAAAAAGAGGTATCAGCGCTCGCTCTCTCGCTCTCTCTCCCTCTCTCTCTCTCTCTCTCTCTCTCTCCCCCTCTCCATTCCCCTCTCTCCCTCCCTCCCTCCCTCCCTCCCTCTCTCTCCCTCTCCCCCTCCCCCTCTCTCTCTCCCTCTCTCCCTCTCTCCCTCCCTCCCTCCCTCCCTCTCTCTCCCTCTCCCCCCCTCCCTCTCTCTCTCTCCCTCCCTCTATCTCTCCCTCTCCCCCTCCCCCTCTCCCTCTCCCCCTCCCCCTCCCCCTCCTCCCCTCTCTCTCTCCCTCTCCCCCTCTCCCCTCTCTCCCCCTCTCTCTCTCCCTCCCTCTATCTCTCCCTCTCCCCCTCCCCCTCTCCCTCTCCCCCTCCCCCTCCCCCTCCTCCCCTCTCTCTCTCCCTCTCCCCCTCTCCCCTCTCTCTCCCTCTCTCTCCCTCCCTCCCTCCCTCCCTCCCTCCCTCTCTCTCTCTCCCTCTCCCCCTCCCCCTCTCTCCCTCTCTCCCTCTCTCTCCCTCCCTCCCTCCCTCCCTCCCTCCCTCTCTCTCTCTCTCTCTCTCTGCCATGTGAGAACAGCGTACTCACCAGGAACCAATCTACTGGCGCCTTGATCCTGGACTTCCCAGCCTCCAGAACGATGAGAAATAAATATCCGTTGCTCAATCCACTCAGGCTGTGAGCCGCTGTGGGATTCTGTTGCAGCAGCCTGAGCTGACTAGCGCACCAACAGCTCTTAGCTCACAGAAGGTAGTGTAATGAGTGATTACTGAACGGCCAAATTACACACAGGACTGGAAAACAGCATGTGCTGCCCAACAAAAAAAACGAAAAGCCTTACAAAATCAGAGGGGAAATCAGGATCTCTCCTGGATTTTACAGCATAGATCACAGCACACAAAGTGAACTTATAATTAATCTTGCCTTTTCATATATTTGCTGCTATAGAAAGGAGCAAAACTAAACTTTGAAGTAGCTTAAATTCTGGTTCTCTCACTGTAACCTCCTGAAACTCTTCCTAAGTTCAAAAAGCATCTTCTACCAGTTCTTGTCTGAGCTGCATGTATCTTAGGACCTCTGCCTTCTCCAGGTTCCGTCTCCACCCACACTGCTCCCCTCACATCCACTGCCATACTCCCCTGTGACAACGGTTTCTCCTTAACTCATCCTCTCCCTTCCCTGGTCCCTCTTCCTCCTTCCTGGGCTGGCTAAAGAACTACTATGGTTTGGAGTTCAGCCTTTAATTACTTTCTGTTTTATAACATTGATATGTTTTTAAGCAGTTGATGTTTTCTCCATCTGAATGAAAAGTTCCTTGAAGGCAAGGACAACACAGTATTTTCTGTGTGACCACTCCAGCACTAAACACAGCACTAGTTACGTAGCACAGTTTCACGAAATGCATTACAACAGGGTTGACAAGCGGGCCCATGGGCCAAAATTGGCCCACTGTCTATTTTCATAGGACTCACAAGCTAAGAATATTTTTTACATTTCTAACTGGTTGCAAAAAGTAAAAAGAAAAGAAAAGAAGAAGAATACTCATGGTCTGTGAAAAGTATATGAAATTCAAACTTCAGCATTTATAAATAAAGTCATATGGGAACACAGCCATGCTTATTCATGTATGTATTGTCTGTGGCTGCTTTCACATCACAACAGCAGTTAAGTACGTAGTTGAGACAGGGACCATATGGCCCACAAAGCCTGATATATCTACTATTTGATCCTTTATGGAAAAAGTTTGCTGATCTCTGCATTAGAAAGTTGAAGCAATTGAATTAAGTTCACTGGATTATTGAAATATTCCCCCAAAATACCTCCCCGTCAAAAAAAAAAAAAAAAAACCAAAATGAATAAGTAAGAAAAAAATAAAATCACAAGTCTTCTCTTGGAGTCCCCAATTGCAAAACTGTCCATGGCATAACCTGATATTGTGAGAACACAAAGCAACATGAATTCAGGAGATAAGGCCATGTCCCTGTATCATTTTGCACCAAAAGCCTTTCTAAATGGGAAGCAGTGAGCAGTGAGGGCATCCTGTGCATTCTTTACCTGGACAATCTATATCGCAATTAATGTAAGAAGACATAAAAGAGCTTTGTTTCCAGCTTTTCAAACCCATGTTGTGCAGAAGGAATATGAATCATGGATTGGAAACAATGAGGCTTCTTGTCTAATTAATCATGTTTATGCACCTGTCTCTCACTGCAGGCTAGGGATCAGCAAAAAATGACCTGAAAGAGTGGAAACTTCCGTAGCTGCCTTTCTCTCGCACAATACTGCAAATAAGTGAAAGTTAAAGCCAGTGGTGTCGCAGCACAGAGATGCTTCGATCAAACGATGGGCAATGCAAAACTTGGAGGCTTGACTACGTTAATCAAGTGGTGTCTTTACCCTGTTGTAACATCTGTACTTGTCAGGTCATGGCCACATAGGTGCCCACGCATTAACTCAATCGGCTTCCCACCTGAAGTCTCCGCTTAATTAGGACCATTTATCAAAATGACACCTGTTTCAGAGGCCAGATCAAATTGATTACTGGTGTTCGGCTAGAGCCCCGCAAATGCTGTTAAGTACCTACTTTTACAGCAAAGATGGGTAAATATTTATCCCAAAGACTGTAGTAAATACAGTATGTTGACAAGAAGAAATACATCTGATACGTGAAGAACAGCCACACTTAAAGAGTAAAACCATACTTTTACTCTTGCATGGAGCCTGCAAAACACGGGGTCCTGCAAAATCGATGTTTTAAGGCTTTTCTTTCAAAGAGATCGGCTAAACACATTTCTGGTTTGTATCAAGGTAAAGGGACGAATCCCAACAACCAGGGATTTCACTAGACACAATCTTCAATATAATAAAAATACGTATGCAGAACACTAGCCAGATAAAGTCACCATGGAGCACCAGGAAGCGACTGACCCGCTAAAGATTAATCAGTTAATGTGAATGACGTCGAGACGAGCTGGCTCCTACAGTAATATCCATTGTTAAAAGGCTTTGCCTATGATGTGCCTAGAAAATATATCCTTTCATATCTTGGTTTAATATTTCATTTTACTTTATGTATGTGTCACTTTGGTGCGGGATAAGTGTGCATTCACGCCAAGATGTGCAACACAGATTCAGGCCTCCAAGCCCATAACGGTGCCACTATATTTCTTTAAACAGAAAAATATTGCAGTATATATGACAAATATTGAAACTAGAAAGTGTGTTGTTCCCTTTAAATAGTATGCGTTTAGAAGAGAGCTCACTTTTTGACAAAAATATAAATAACAACCAAACAAAAGATAATGTCTTAATTTCTTCATCTAAATTCTGAAACTGTTCAAGGTATTTCCCCTATGAAATAGACATAAGTCCAGTTGTTAGTTGTTTTTAAATGCTCTACATTCTTTGGGTTAGTCCATCAAATCCATTTTTAAGAGTGTCATTCCCTCTGCAAAACGAGTCATCCTCTACCAAAGCGACACTTCTGGTTGTGTCTTCACTTAAACTTCATTCCCAGTACCAATGAGGGGGCAACAGAAGCCCAGAGACTCAACAAAAAGCACTTATCAAGATCAGCCAGGTAGTGGCAAGACAATAAACCAAATTTTCTAAGATATTATCTCAGGATTTGCCACAATTAATGATGACATGCTTATTAGGTACCTTCCTACAAAGTCTCCTTGCTCTTTTAATTTTTCTCCCCAGCTGAAGTACATTTTCTCCTCTTTCTTAAATCATAAGAGACTTAATAATCATTTAATAATAACAGTATTATAATAATATATAAGAAAATATAAGTAAATACATAAGTAAAATAACTTAAAATGTAAAAACATAAGTAAAAATAACGTATAGGTAAAAATGACACAATAATAATTTTAGTTGTTCACAACGACAAGATAGAGACAAGAAAACCAAAACATCTGGGTAAATAGAATTGCCAGGCAAAGAGCTAAAATGAAAGAAAAGTACCAATCAATTCGTAAAATGATCAGTTATTAAAACAGGGAAGTAAAGTTCTTCAAATGAAATGTTCTATCAGTGATATCCTGTTGCAAGTAGAGATGGATGTATAAGAACTTTAAGATATATTGGGACTTCCCTGGTGGTTAAGAGTACGCCTGCCAATGCAGGAGACATGGGTTCGAGCCCTGGTCTGGGAAGATCCCACATGCCATGGGGCAGCTAAGCCCGTGCACCACAACTACTGAGCCTGCGCTCTAGAGCCTGCGAGCCACAACTACTGAAGCCCGTGCACCACAACTACTGAGCCTGCTCTCTAGAGCCTGTGAGCCACAACTACTGAGCCCACGTGCCACAACTGCTGAAGCCCACACGCCTACAGCCCATGCTCTGCAACAAGAGAAGCCACCTCAATGAGAAGCTCGCACACCACAACGAAGAGTAGCCCCCACTCAGCGCAACTAGAGAAAGCCCATGTGCAGCAGCGAAGACCCAATGCAGCCAAAAATTTTAAAGTAAATAAATAAACTTATTCTTTTTTTAAAAAGATATATTACTTTGCCTTTTCCCAATATTGCTCCTTCTGTTAAAAAATTAAAGGCGAACACAACTAACATGATTACTTAAAATACTCCTATCTATGCAGTGAGGAAAATATTAAAAAGTATTGATGTTCATCTCCAGTAAAAATGTTCCACTTGTGGAAGAAGAATGTTGAAGTCTGCTGTTTCTTAATTTGTGAACTTTGGAAATTATTTGATAATTCATGAAGAGGTTTCCAAGTCCCAGAATAACTCATTGTTTGCACCTCCTAGTATAAATAATTTGTAATGACAGCATCAGTATTTCCACATATGTATGTCCCCTGAATAATTTAGTTACGCCAAACTCCATTTGGTACACATTCACTTCTTTTTTTTTTTTTTTTTTTTTGCGGTATGCGGGCCTTTCACTGTTGTGGCCTCTCCCGTTGCAGAGCACAGGCTCCGGACGCGCAGGCTCACCGGCCATGGCTCACGGGCCCAGCCGCTCCGTGGCAATGTGGGATCTTCCCGGACCGGGACACGAACCCGCATCCCCTGCATCGGCAGGCAGACTCTCAACCACTGCGCCACCACGGAAGCCCCACATTCACTTCTTAAATAGCCTTGTATATGGGTATATTTGTCAGGTACGAGCAATTAAATCTCCTGTCTACATAGGATGTCTGTGACGAAAAATCACATTTTAAGCTCCCAAAATACTTACGATGCTTGGAGGAAATGTTTTATTCTCAGTGACTCCCTCAACTGCCAACTTACAAGCTAATATATTGCTGTGCGTAAACCATGCATTCAACTTGAGAATAATTCAGTTACCCTTTGGAAAAATTAAACTCACTTCCAGTAATAAGGCAAACATGCTCCACTTAAACCAACATAAAAGTCTGCCCAAATTATTTAAGAATAGCCTAAAAGAAATCTAAGTAATGGATGACCGAGAAGATATTCATCTTTAAAGAGTGTTAAGATTCTCACCAGAAGAACCCTGTAGGAAGATCACCGGTCTAGGAAATCAGGAAACAATTAGCGGGTCCTGCAAGCTTGGGTCAAGCTAACCCTATCTGGCTATCTTTAACCCTATATTCTTTTATCCTAAAGCAAACATGATTTATATTCTGCCTAGAACATAAGACTGTGAACATATATAAAAAGACAAGGGTGTTTTCCTAATTTCTAATATATACCAAAGAGCTAATCTCAAGTTTTTCATGTTAAAATTTGGTGCAAGCTTCAAAGTTTTACTCTTCCTTGTCCAAACCAGCAGTGCTCACATTCATGGAGCTTGGGAGTCTCATTTGCGATCATTAGCCTGAAGAAACACAGCATAACTGAAAGCACCACAGAAGCTAATATCCTGACATAGAAATGAGAACATCTTGAAAACCCACAGGTAAAATGTAGAAGGAGGTATGTGTGTGTCACTAGGATACACAGCTTGCCGCTACTGGGCTAAGTCACGCTCTTACACATTCAGTTAATTTATATTTTGCCAAGAAGGAGAATAAAAGAGGAGAAGACAGGAGAAGGGAGGGGAGGAGAGAGAAGAATGAACGTGATTGGGATATTCTGCTTGAGATTATATAGGAAACTAGCTTCCAACTGAAAAAAATTGCCATGGCTTAGAGAGAGTGGAGACCTGGACCAGTTATCCAAGGATAGCATTTTTTAAAGTATTTTAAGGAACTTCCATACTGTTCCCTATAGTGGCTGTATCAATTTACATTCCCACCAACAGTGTAGAAGGGTTCCCTTTTCTCCACACTGTCTCCAGCATTTATTGTTTGTAGATATTTTGATGATGGCCATTCTGACCGGTGTGAGGTGATACCTCATTGTACTTTTTGATTTGCATTTCTCTAATGATTAGTGATGTTGAGCATCCTTTCATGTGTTTGTTGGCAATCTATATATCTTCTTTGGAGAAATGTCTATTTAGGTCTTCTGCCCATTTTTGGGTTGGGTTGCTTTTTTTTTGTTATTGAGATGCATGAGCTACTTGTAAATTTTGGAGATTAATCCTTTGTCAGTTGCTTCATTTGCAAATATTTTCTCCCATTCTGAGGGTTGTCTTTTGGTCTTGTTTACGGTTTCCTTTGCTGTGCAAAAGCTTTTAAGTTTCATTAGGTCCCATTTGTTTATTTTTGTTTTTATTTCCATTTTTCTAAGAGGTGGGTCAAAAAGGATCTTGCTGTGATTTATTTCAGAGTGTTCTGCCTATGCTTTCCTCTAAGAGTTTTATAGTGTCTGGCCTTACATTTAGGGCTTTAATCCAATTTGAGTTTATTTTTGTGTATGGTGTTAGGGAGTGTTCTAATTTCATTCTTTTACATGTAGCTGTCCAGTTTTCCCAGCACCACTTATTGAAGAGGCTGTCTTTTCTCCATTGTGAATTCTTGCCTCCTTTATCAAACATAAGGTGACCATATGTGCATGGGTGTATCTCTGGGCTTTCTTTCCTGTTCCATTGATCTATATTTCTGTTTTGTGCCAGTACCATACTGTCTTGATAACTGTAGCTTTGCAGTATACTGTGAAGTCAGGGAGACAGATTCCTCCAGCTCCGTTTTTGGTTCTCAAGATTGCTTTGGCTATTCGGGGTCTTTTGTGTTTCCATACAAATTGTGCAATTTTTTGTCCTAGTTCTGTGAAAAATGCCATTGGCAGTTTGATAGGGATTGCACTGAATCTGTAGATTGCGTTGGGTAGTGTAGTCATTTTCACAGTGTTGATTCTTCCAATCCAAGAACATGGTATATCTCTCCATCTGTTTATATCATCTTTAATTTCTTTCGTAAGTGCCTTATAGTTTCCTGAGTACAGGTTTTTGTGTCCTTAGGTAGGCTTATTCCTAGGTATTTTATTCTTTTTGTTGCAATGGTAAATGAGAGTGTTTCCTTAATTTCTCTTTCAGACTTTTCATCATTAGGGTATAAGAATGCAAGAGATTTCTGTGCATTAATTTTGTACCCTGCCACTTTACCAAATTCATTGATTAGCTCTAGCAGCATCTTTAGGATTCCCTATGTATATATCATGTCATCTGCAAACAGTGATAGCTTTACATCTTCTTTTCCAATTTGAATTCCTTTTATTTCTTTTCCTTCTCTGATTGCTGTCGCTAAAACCTCCAAAACTATGTTGAATAATACTGGTGAGACTGGGCAACCTTGTCTTGTTCCTGATCTTAGTGGAAATGGTTTCACTTTTTCATCATTGAGAACAATGTTGGCTGTGGGTTTGTCATATATGGCCTTTATTATGTTGAGGTAAGTTCCCTCTATGCCTACTTTCTGGAGGGTTTTTATCATAAATGAGTGCTGAATTTTGTCAAAATCTTTTTCGACATCTATTGAGATGATCATATGGTTTTTATACTTCAGTTTGTTAATATGGTGTATCACATTGATTTGCATATATTGAAGAATCCTTGCATTCCTGGAATAAACCTCACTTGATCATGGTGTATGATCCTTTTAATGTGCTGTTGGATTCTGTTTGCTAATATTTTGTTGAGGATTTTTGCATCTATGTTATTCAGTGATATTGGCCTGTAGTTTTCTTTCTTTATGACATCGTTGTCTGGTTTTGGTATCAGGGTGATGGTGGCCTCGTAGAATGAGTTTGGGAGTGTTCCTCCCTCTGCCATATTTTGAAAGAGTTTGAGAAAGAGAGGTGTTAGCTCTTCTCTAAATGTTTGATAGAATTCGCCTGTGAAGCCATCTGGTCCTAGTCTTTTGTCTGCTGGAAGATTTTTAATCACAGTTTCAATTTCAGTGCTTGTTATTGGTCTGCTTATATTTTCTATTTCCTCCTGGTTCAGTCTCGGAAGGTTGTGCTTTTCTACAAATTTGTCCATTTCTTCCAGGTTGTCCATTTTATTGGCCTATAGTTGCTTGTAGTAATCTCTCACGATCCTTTGTATTTCTGCAGTGTCAGTTGTTACTTCTCCTTTTTCATTTCTAATTCTGTTGCTTTGAGTCTTCTCCCTTTTTTTATTATGAGTCTGGTTAGTGGTTTATCAATTTTGTTTATCTTCTCAGACAACCAGCTTTTAGTTTTATTGATCTTTGCTATCCTTTCCTTCATTTCTTTTTCATTAATTTCTGATCTGATCTTTATGATTGCTTTCCTTCTGCTAACTTTGGGGCTTCTTTTGTTCTTCTTTCTCTAATTGCTTTAGGTGTAAAGGTTTAGGTTGTTTATTTGAGATTTTTCTTATTTCTTGAGGTAGGATTGTATTGCTATAAACTTCCTTCTTAGAACTGCTTTTGCTGCATCCCATAGGTTTTGGGTTGTCATGTTTTCATTGTCATTTGTTTCTAGGTATTTTTTGATTTCTGCAGTGATCTCTTGGTTATTAAGTAGTGTATTGTTTAGCCTCCATGTGTTTGTATTTTTTACAGATTTTTTCCTGTAATTGATATCTAGTCTCATAGTGTTGTGGTCAGAAAAGATACTTGATATGATTTCAATTTTCTTAAATTTACCAAGGCTTGATTTCTGACCCAAGATAGGATCTATCCTGGAGAATGTTCCATAAGCACTTGAGAACAAAGTGTATTCTGTTGTTTTTGGATGGAAAGTCATATAAATATCAATTAAATCCATGTTGGTTAATGTGTCATGTAAAGCTTGTGTTTCCTTATTCATAATCATTTTGGTTGATCTGTCCATTGGTGAAAGTGGGACATTAAAGTCCCCTACTATGATTGTGTTACTGTCGATTTCCCCTTTTATGGCTGTTAGCATTTGCCTTATGTATTGAGGTGCTCCTATGTTGGGTGCATAAATATTTACAATTGTTATATCTTCTTCTTGGATTGATCCCTTGATCATTATGTAGTGTCCCTCTTTGCCTCTTGTAACAGTCTTTATTTTAACGTCTATTTTGTCTGTTATGAGAACTGCTATTCCAGCTTTCTTCTGATTTCCATTTGCATGGAATATCTTTTTTCAGTCCCTCACTTTCAGTCTGCATGTGTTCCTAGGTCTGAAGTGGGTCTCTTGTAGACAGTATATGTACAGGTCTTGTTTTTGTATCCATTCAGCCAGTCTATGTCTTTTGGTGGGAGCATTTAATCCATTTACATTTAAGGTAATTATCCATATGTATGTTCCTATTACCATTTTCTTAATTGTTTTGGGTTTGTTATTGTAGGTCTTTTCCTTCTCTTGTGTTTCCTGCCTAGAGAAGGTCCTTCAGCATTTCTTGTAAAGCTGGTTTTGTAGTGCTGAATTCTCCTAGCTTTTGCTTGTCTGTAAAGGTTTTAATTTCTCTGTCAATACTAAATGAGATCCTTGATGGGTAGAGGAATCTTGGTTGTAGGTTTCTCCCTTTCATCACTTTAAGTATGTCCTGCCACTCCCTTCTGGCTTGCAGAGTTTCTGCTGAAAGATCAGCTGTTAACCTTATGGGGATTCCCCTGTATGTTATTTGTTGCTTTTCCCTTGCTGCGTTCAATATTTATTCTTTGTATTTAATATTTGATAGTTTGATTAATATGTGTCTTGGTGTGTTTCTCTTTGGATTTATCCTGTATGGGACTCTCTGCACTTCCTGGACTTGATTGACTATTGCCTTTCTCATATTAGGGAAGTTTCCAACTATAATCTCTTCAAATATTTTCTCAGTCCCTTTCTTTTTCTCTTCTTCTTCTGGGACCCCTATAATTCGAATGTTGATGCAGTTAATGTTGTCCCAGAGATCTCTGAGGCTGCCCTCAATGCTTTTCATTCTTTTTTCTTTGCTCTGCTCTGTGGTAGTTATTTCCACTATTCTATCTTCCTGGTCACTTATCCGTTCTTCTGCCCCAGTTATTCTGCTATTGATTCCTTGTAGAGAATTTTTAATTTCATTTATTTTGTTGTTCATCATTGTTTGTTTGCTTTTTAGTTCTTCTAGGTCCTTGTTAAACGTTTCTTGTATTTTCTCCATTCTATTCCCAAGATTTTGGACCATCTTTACTGTCATTACTCTGAATTCTTTTTCAGGTAGACTGCCTGTTTCCTCTTCACTTGTTTGGTCTGGTGGGTTTTCATCTTGCTCCTTCATCTGCTGCGTATTTCTCTGTCTTCTCATTTTGCTTAACTTACTGTGTTTGGGGTCTCCTTTTCGCAGGCTGCAGGTTCGTAGTTCCCGTTGTTTTTGGTGTCTGCACCCAGTGACTAAGGTTGGTTCATTGGGTTGCGTAGGCTTCCTGGTAGAGGGGACTGGTGCCTGTGTTCTGGTGGATGAGGCTGGATTTTGTCTTTCTGGTGGGCAGGACTGTGTCCGGTGGTGTGTTTTGGGGTGCCTGTGAACTTATAATGATTTTAGGCAGCCTCTCTGCTAATGGGTGGGACTGTGTTCCTGTCTTGCTAGTTGTTTGGCATGGGTGTCCAGCACTGGAGCTCTCTGGTCTTTGAGTGGAGCTGGGTCTTAGCGTTGAGACAGAGATCTCTGGGAGAGCTCTCATCAACTGATATTACGTGGGGCTGGGAGGTCTCTGGTGGTCCAATGTCCTGAACTTGGCTCTCCTACATCAGAGGCTCAGGCCTGACAGCTGGCCGGAGCACCAAGACCCTGTCAGCAACATGGCCAGGTACGCAGGGAGTTTCTTGCCTTCTGGGAGGTCTGAGGTCTTCTGCCAGCATTCAGTAGGTGTTCTGTAGGAGTGGTTCCACACGGAGATGTATTTTTGATGTATTTGTGGGGAGGCAGGTGATCACCACATCTTACTCCTCTGCCATCTTGAAGGTCACACCATTACATTTCTGATGGCAAAAGAAGGGTGATTCACCACCCTCTTCGTCTCTACTTCCCTCCTCCAACTTCACTCATGATTCATCCCATTCTTGTCCTGATTGGATTTCACACCTCACATACTAACACTAAACATTCCACCAGGAAAACAGTTTTTTTTCTTTGATGAAATAAAATATTTCAAAACAAGTCTGGCTTACAACAATAAGTGGGTACTTACCACACAAAAGCATCCCACAGATCATAAACAAATAAAGGGCATATTACATGGTTATACTCCATTTCTACATCAAAACACCACATACCTTCAATTTTGCCTTTTCAAGACATAACAGTGTCACAGAAGTTCCTGGTTTGACACCTTTTACCAAGCTCATATCCATAAACCCACTGAAATAGATACACAGGAAGAACTAAAGGAAGAGATGTCCCCTGCACAAAAGAGTCCTATCATTAAACTCTGTGAGCTAAAGCATGCTTCAGATAAATGAGAAATTTTTGAAAAGAAGGGATGGAAATCCAAGAAATTCATGACATGGAGGTCCCAAGTTTTAAGCTGCCTAATTATTCATCTAAAATTCACTAACACAGGGACTTCCCTGGTGGCACAGTGGTTAAGAATCCGCCTGCCAATGCAGGGGACATGGGTTTAAGCCCTGGTGCGGGAAGATCCCACATGTCGCAGAGCAGCTAAGCCTATGTGCCACATCTACTGAGCCTGTGCTCTAGAACCCACGAGCCACAACTACTGAGCCCGTGTGCTGCAACTACTGAAGCCCGTGCTCCACAACAAGAGAAGCCAACGCAATGAGAAGCCCACGCATCACAACGAAGAGTAGCCCCCACTCGCCACAGCTAGAGAATGCCCATGTACAGCAACGAACCCCAATGCAGCCAATAAATAAATAAATATATAAATAAATTTTAAAAAATAAAATACAATTCACTAACACACACAGTAATTCTCTGTAAATACATTCATTTTGATTATTCCATTACCGATTCAGCCATTGGGACAATTACTAATTGTTAGGCCTGAATAGCATACTCCTGTTTAAGTATTAGTGCTCTAAGAGTGAACTCCTCCAAGAATGAGGTAAAAACTACCAAGCCCATTTACCTGGTAGGAGTTCAGTGGGCGATTTTCATTAATAATACCTAGGCACTGGTGTTAGCTATCACTGATCTTGTTAACTCCTTGCTTAAATATTAACCTTCCTTCAGCTGTTTTGCCTCTGGTTTTCTCTGAGCTTTACTACACTCTTTAATTTCCTGTTATTAATCTTCAGCCCAGGGAAAATTAAGCTGATGTACCACAAGAAATGTTGCTCATCACCTTTCCACGCAGACATCTGTACCATCTTCTAAGGCCTGGAAATTATTAAAGTCCATTTCAAGGCCGTTACTCCTTTGTCTTATGTGATTTGTGCCTTCTTAGAAAGGAAATCAATTTATTCCCTGTTACATCATAAAGTGCTAAGAGGAAAATCGTATTTACTTCAGCATCTCCAGATTGTCTTAGGAAGTTCTAAATAAAGAATTGAGATGGGTGTTTTACAGTTGCCCATGGAAAAATAACCTTGATTTTATCCCATCATACTGTCAATTTCACCATCTGTATTTCAGAATGTGAGCAATGTTAAAGTTGATGTGCTGCAGTTTATAGTGCAACCATCTAGAATCAATTATAAAATTAAGGATGACCGTTTATTATCCTAAAAGGAAATTTAATAGTATCACTAAAGTTGATTTTTTTTCCATTTTGAGGGACAGACAGAGGTTTGAGCTGCACAGGTACACTTAGACGTGAATTTTTTCAATAATAAATACTACAGTACTGCACGACCCACGGCTGGTTGAATCCTTGGATGAGGAAATACAGATACGGAGGAATCGCAGACAGGAAGACACAACGATCAGTTTTGCTCAGAATTTCGACTGTGTGGAGAGGCAACATCCCTAACCCCCTCTTGTTCAAGGATCAACTGTAATAGTTTTTTTCAGTCATCCATGCTAAAGAGACAAAGAGCCGAATACAAGGGGCTATGCCATACCACCTTTATATCGCATCACCCCAGTACCTGTCATCTGCCAGGTTGCTTCCATCTTACAACCTGCTGATAGACGTTCCAGCTGTCTAGAGTTCCAGGCGGGCAAAAGCTTACGGCCTCTTTCCCTCTGGCCCATGAGATTCTCGGAACCACCTCTTACTTTGCTAGACTCTGAGCCACAGTTTACCCAGGCCACTCCTTGCTATCTGCACCATATCTCCCCTCTACTGTTTGCTGCCTGTTAGATGAACTTTATTGAGTGCATTCACCCGAGTCCGTTCCCCCATGTCCTGACTCCCACTATAATACTGCGGTTCAACAGAAGGTGGATAACAAATTCACTTGACAAATTGCATTTATTGGAAGCTATCATGAGCATTCTTCTCTGTGTCTGGAACACTGTACTATTTAAGACCATCACAATCCCTAGTTTGAACTCTAAGATGGGAATAAGGCACAAGCAATGAAACTAATAAATAAGTGACAATTTCAGCGAGTAGTGATCACCTAGCAATGTTCCGGGATTGGCACTGCTTTGCCCTGACCAGTGATTTGAGTAAGAGTCATATCTGCCTTGCACAGAGAGATGGTAATTTAATTATTATTTCCCCAAAAGACTTCCGCTGACCCTAACTGTTTTCCAATCAATCAAAAGGGAAGAGTGTCACAAACTGGTTTCCCATCCACAAAGCAGCATCTACTTTCCCACATTAAAAAAAAAAAAGTTTTTGTTTTTCTTTTTGTTTTTTTTATGGTGGTGGGAGGAGGGCAGGAGGAGGATTTGAGACACAGGAAAGGTAAATTTTCTTATTATTAGCTATTTCTGTCTGTTCATGTCAATCTAATATATAATAATATTTCAAAAGTTAAAAGGTTTTAAATTAAGTGTATCGCTCAGGATTGTAGCAGGCAACAGAGGAAATAATGTGAGGGAAGTTGAGTAAAGGGATTTCTTACAAAAATGAATCAGGGCGTGGGACAAACAGGGAAAGCACAGGGATTGCGGTATCCTGAGACCAGTAACTGCAGGACTGTCACCACCACTAGGCCTGAAGGGAAGGAGATGCAGTGGTTACAACAACTGGAGTGAAAGGAAGCGTGGAGAGGGCTGACTGACAGGCAATGTGACCTTGGGTCAAAGGGCACAGCAAGCCCATGACAACCCTTGACTTCATTTCTCTCCCTCTCTCTATCTCCTCCTGATACTCCCCATTGGCCAAACTCAACAGTAAGCCAGAGGCAAGGAATGCCTTGATGTGGGCTGTACAGCTTCCCACCCCAATTCATATGTGAAGCCCTAACTCCCAATGTGATGGTATTTGAAGACGGGGTCTCGGGGAGGTAATTAGCGTTGCATGAGGTTATGCGGGCAGTGTCCTCACCATGGGATTAGTGCCCTTATGAGAGGACACACTAGAGAGTCTGCTCTCTCTCTCCATACACACGCACCAAGAAAAGGCCACGTGAACACACATTGAGAAGGCTGCCATCTGCAAGCCAGGAAAAGAGCTCTCACCATACACCAAACCCTGCTGGACGCCGATCTTGGACTTCCCAGACTCCAGACTGTGAGAAAATAAATCTCTGTTGTTTACACCACCCAGTCTACTTTATTTTGTTATGCAGCCCAAGATGAGTAATACACCAGGAGATAAAGCAGCTGGAGGAGGGGAGAAAGGAAACCTCGAGAGGGAAGTAGACAATACTCAGCATGCTCAGGTAAGTTCTATAAGTTAAAAGTTATCCATAGCATTTCTCAAAGAACGGGTTGGTTGCTACTTAAATTATTAATTCAGTCAGATAACATCTTATGGCTAATATGCTCTGTACTGAGTTTCTTTTAGCCACCTAAAAATTGAAGGCCTCAAAGTTTTTTGGCCAGCTTTCAAACACCAGTAATGGTCAAGTAAAAATTTTTAGAGGAGTTGACAAAACAAACGTTCATTTGTGCTCTAGAATTATTCTGGTTTTAAGAATATTTTTTGATGTTTAATTTTTTAATGAGATTAGTGTCTGGTAGTGGACTGTCATGGTTTCAGTAACAATACATTTACCCTGAACAGAAGGCTTCAACCCTGGGGCATGAAAAGTAGGAAAATCATGACATTGTCAGACCACATTAATATCAACAATTACAGAATTAGATTCATGAAGCCAGTGGAACAGTCTTAAATTTTTACATCGTATGGCTTAGCTATCTAATACATGAATTTATAGAATCCTTGGGCCAGATGAATGTCACAGACTTATTAGGGGATATAAAATTATGAGACGGGAAAGAAGTTAAAATAGAGTTTCCTTAAAGTTTGTTCTTTTTTTTTAAGATAAAGTGTCTGCATAAAACAGATCATCACAAACAACCTAGCTAGCTCGAATAAGCCGATGGTTGAGAGGAAGGAAAAATCACCACCATTTCTAATTAAAGCTCTTTAAGTGGCAGAAAAAAGAAAGGTGACTTTAGATGTCTGTGAGATAACTCCTCTACCTTACACCCTTAAAAAAATGTGTCTTACTTTACAACTTAAAAGCTAAGAAAACAAATCAGAAAATTTAAAGCCTTAGTGATGCTTTAAAATCTTCTATTCTTAAAAGTCTTTCAAAAATATTTTCCCTCCAGATGATCTTTTGCAAGAATCTTAAAACTGTATCTAATATCAAGTTGATTAACTGCAGGGAAAGGATCACAAATGAGATTTATGAAGCAACTACTGTGTGCGAACTTCCATGCTGGTTCCTTTACATATATCGTCTCATCCTACCAACCACCCTCTAGGATAGACATTATTTTCATTATCTCATAAAGGCATCTGCAGTCTGCTTTGTCTATCTCCAATTCGCCAAAGCCCAAAGAAAAGTGCACGGCACTTAAGAGGCATTCAATAAATGTTGCTGGAATGAATGAATGGTGCTACTATGCTAATGTGAGCTCAGGTCTATCTACGTCCACTATCCATGCTTTTATTAACATGCTATGTTGAAAGAATAGCGTTCAAAATACAGTTACAGGAAATAATCACCACAAAGTAGTATTCTCGGGAAATGCAACCTCTATCACACACAGCAATTCGTTCATGTTATTTAGATGATGTTCCACCTTTAAAATATGGTCACAAGGATGATAAAACTATATTGGAAGTTAAAATGGACAAGAGAGAAGGAAAGAAAAATGCCAAGAATCTAACAGGGTGATTATCCAAGGTGGGAACTTCAAGCGAAGGTGAAAGAGAATAAGACCACTTATGAGCCAGGTAAGTCATCCAAGATCTGAACACATATACTTGTATGTGAGGGTCTTAATTTAGGTAGACTATTCAAGGGGAAGATGTACAGGAACCTTCCAGAGGTCACAGCTGGTCCCCAGGGCACCTTTGTGTGAAAAGATACAGCCCTGTAAAGGGAAAGCTTAGGGAGTCGTTGGTGCCTTTGTGGGAAAAAGAAAATGGCGCACCAGACCCAACCATGAGCAACAGCTCTAAGCTCTTCACTAAAAATGTCTCCTGAGAAGTAGCGTGGGCTGGGGACTGGAGGGAAGAACAAAAGTGGTGATAAAGACCACTCCTGCCAAGAGCAGTCAGAGCTGTGATGAAGACAGAATGGTGCATATTCAGGTTCGGTTGAGCACCAGGAAAGCCCATCTGTCAAGTGATGGACAGCAGTAAGTAGTATGAGACGGCACAAGACAAAACTACTCAGAGGCTCTTGAATCCACAGCCCTTTCTTTAACAGATGCCTTCCTAATGAAGTGGGACCATGCTGCATTTCGTCCTTGAAGTCTCCATCACTGGCCAGTTCCTGACTTATGCTCTTAAACAGATCCCAAATGCCTGTCTTCTCCCCACAAGGCAACAGGTGGCTTGGGTATCTGATATTCAGTACCTGGCATGTTCCTGGAGGAAACACGAGGTCCTAGAAATAGCCAGATTAGTAGAGAGAAAGACACGGTACACAGCCACTCTCGGCCAGATCTCATTCCTTGGCCCATCCAGGTCTCTCCCCGCTTCTCCACCTTGCTCTCTGTCCTGGAGGCTCACCTGTGTGGACTACAGCAAGGAGGCCCCCTCCCCTGGCTCCCACTTGGCCTTAGCAGGTGAGGAGCCCCGGCAAAACACTAGAGAAAAGGGAGCAGAGTGAGGCCTGGGGATTTATCCTCCTGACCCCTTCCCTGCAGGGTCCCCTCTAGCTGCTGTGTTCCTCACCTGACAGTCATTGGTTCTCTCAAGTTGTCCTGCTCTGTGCAGCTCTCTCTCCTCTGTCTCAGTAAACCCTTTCCTCCCATCCCTCCACCCTCCCTACCTGGCTTCTTATCACAGTGGACACAGAGATGGTGAAGAGCGTGGCTACTGTCAGTCCTGAATCCGCAGATAATCCATGGCTCTTCTATCCTGTATCTTTACAATGAGTCATTTCTTTCTTTCTTTCTTTCTTTCTTTCTCTCTCTCTCTCTCTCTTTCTCTCTTTCTCTCTCTCTCTCTCTCTCTCTCTCTCTCTCTCTCTCTCTCTCTTTCTTTTTGGCTGCATTGGGTCTTCGTTGCTGCACACAAGCTTTCTCTAGTCTCAGCGAGCAGGGTCTACTCTTTGCTGCGATGCCTGGGCTTCTCATTGCAGTGGCTTCTCTTGTTGCGGAGCACGGACTTTAGGCATGCAGGCTTCAGTAGCTCACAAAAATGCTGAGTGTGAGTAGATTTCTTATAGAAATGGTCCATGGGTGGAATTCTGGATCCTGGTCTGACCAGTGCAGACTTATATACTGGTGAAACACGATTCATATTATAAAAGTAGAACATCATCACCAAAAAAAAAAAAAAAAAAAAAAAAACCCTGCAGAAACGAAAGTGCAGAGAGTAAAGTTCTAGGAAAGTTTCTTAATGTCCATGTGTTAGGGAGTGACTTCTTAAACAAGAAACTAAAAGGAAATGATTGATAAAATAGATGAATAAAATGTAAAAATTACACTTCATTCTTTAAAAGTGAAGAGAGAAGCTACAGGTGAGGGAAAAGATCTTTGCCATGAATGTAACAAAGGATTAGAACCCAGAATATATAACAAAGTCTTACAAATCGATAAGAGAAAGATCACCTGAATGGAGTGAACACTTGTGCCTCCCCACCAAAAAAATTCATATGTTGAAATCCTAACCCCCAATGTGATAGTCGTGGGTGGTAGAGCCCTTGGGAGGTAATTATGTCAAGAAGGAAGAGGCTTCATGAACGGAGTAGTGCCCTTTCAAATTAACCCCAGAGAGCTCTCTAGTTCTCTCCACCAGAGCAGGAAAAATGAGAAGTCAGCAGTCTTCAACCCAGAAGACAGTCCTCACCAGAACCCAACCATGCTAGCACCCTGACCTCAGACTTCCAGCCTCCAGAAATATGACAGATAAATTTCTATTGTTTATAAACCACCCAGTCTATGGTATACTTGTTATAGCAGCTTGACCTAAGACAACCACCAAAAAAAGAAAAGGCTATTAAAAAAGAATTCACTGAAGAAAAAACTTAAATGGCCTTTATGGAAAGATGCTTAACCTTATCAGTTGTCAGGGAAGAGTGAATAAAAAACACAATGAAATATTATTTTATATGCACCAGATGGACAACTAAAATTAAAATTTTAAAGTCTGACAATATCATGGCTGGTGAGGATACGCAGAAACTAGAGTTCTTATACACTGCTGATACAAGCGTAAATTGGAGAGCAATTTGGCAATACCTAGTAAAGTTAAAGTTATGTATGCCTTACGACACAACAATTCTACTCCTACGTAGATGCCCTAGAGAAAAATCTCAGACTTGTGCACCTGGAAATATACAACGCATCAACTGCCTGCATTGGGAAAATCTAAATGCCCATCAACAAGGGAAAGGATAAATAAAATCTGGTAAATTCATACAATGCAAGTGCATAGTGCGATAAAAATAAACTATATCTATATATATTAATGTGACGTATCTCTAAAACACAATGTTAAGCTAAAACCAAATTGTGACAGTATAGCAGGCATCATGATACCTCTCCTATAAAGTTTTTTAAATATGTAAATCATCTCACTTTTGTTTATATATGCATGCAAGCGTAATACAAGCATAAAAATATGCAAAAATGATCACACCACACTTAAGCCACTGACTGCAAACAGGAAAAAGATCATGAGACCTGGGAGAATCCACAGGGATCTTCAACTGTATTTGTTAGGTATTATTTCTTAAACCCAGGATTTAAGGAGAATGCTATGTTATTCTCTGTACTTTTTTATAAGTATAAAATATTTCACAATAAAAATCAGACAGCAAAAGAACCCCACCAATCAAGGTAGGTATAATGAGTGAAACAAGGACATAAAGGTCTATGACACACATACTCTGTAATAATATTTCAGTATCGGAATACCCAAACTTAGCATTTGGGACCCATCTGCAAAAGTGAATACATTTTGCTTCTCTAGGAAAACAACTAAATGTACATAACTTGAACACATATGCACTAGATCTACATACAAAAGTGATTCCAGGAATTTTCCTACGTTCCTATTCTTTTTAAACAGGTATTGTTTTTGAGAGAGACAGATACACACTAGGATCCACTATTCACTCGTATCAAAAGGCCCTGCACTGAGGCAGGAGTCAGTGGGGACATTAATTCATCCACCCTGGTCTTCACCTCACCAGTCACAGGTAGGAAAAAGGAGACCCCACAGAAGCACAGTGCACAGAATCTTTAGGTCTGGATGGAAGAAATGGATAAGAATATATCCCCAGCAAATGCAAAGAAAACAGCAAAGGAACACAGGGGCCACAGAACGAGTAATATGCGTGGACACAGCAGTGGTGGATTCCAGTACTGAACTGGGCCCTGTTTATGGCTACATGATGAGAAATAAATGACAAGTGCAGGTACAGCGTGGCCAAAATTTTAAGGAAAATCTGTGACTGTGTTATGAAAACCACAATGGG
The DNA here is from genome assembly GCF_039906515.1 of Pseudorca crassidens. Classification (NCBI taxonomy): domain Eukaryota; kingdom Metazoa; phylum Chordata; class Mammalia; order Artiodactyla; family Delphinidae; genus Pseudorca; species Pseudorca crassidens. The sequence goes on from NC_090313.1 coordinate 14,610,409, forward strand.
TTAAATTAGATTTTTTTTTCCTTTTGAAAAGTCAATATTTGGATTTGTAAAGTCCAAGGTAAAGCCAGTACAAAATAGTTTAAAAATCCCTTGACCTATCTCACAGTTTATACATTAAGTCAAACTGAAAATAAGTTATCAGCTGCTCTGTCAGTATAGAAAAATCAATATTTCCTATCATACCATCTGCTTTAGCGGTGCAAGTTAATAAATTTAGCTGGTGAAATTTTCTTCTCTCTTTGGATTCTGGAGAGAGAAAATATATTTTCAATAGTTAATCTAGTCACTTACTGTATAGAGAAATGAAAAATGAAATACTATTATTCGAACCTGTGAGTTTGCCATGTTCAGTAATAGAATTCTTCACTGAAATTCATCACCTGTATTACATCTATGATTCAGTGGTTCCTACCCTGGTCCTCCTGCCTCCCAGCTTCTTGACCTCTTTGGCCTCAAAAAGGGAATCAACCAGTTGAGAGAATAAAATAATCCAAACTCCGGAAAGTAACTTAGCATTTGGGACCTGTTTTCAAACCTGAATATATTTTGGGTTTTCTCTGAAAATACAAAATTGACTACCTTTATATAACTTGCACACACATGGACTAGATCTACAAACAGATTCAGAGATTTTCCCAAATTTTCTCAAATTTTGTAGGGAGACATTGTTATTGAAAGAGACAGACATATGCTGAGATTCATTATGCCCTAATAATACATATCTTTTAAAGAAAATAGGCTAAACATGACTTCAACTTTTAAACAACAGTGAAATACTGCAAAACAGAAATAGGCTTTCAAAGGAATTTTCAAAACAATGAAATACGTATTTAGTACCTACTACATGTCTAGGGGGTATAATGACTTCATGTTTTCTTGTATGTATTGCTATAATACCCACGAATTAAAACCAATGCCAGCATTTCAATTCAATTCTTCTTTTATAATATTCCAAAAATTCTACAAAAAGCCTTCTTTTAATTTTTACCCTAGAGATATTTTCCTATTAATGTGCCTGGCAGCAACTGACCAGTCAGATAAAAGCTCCTTTTGATATAAGTTTTTAAGTTAGTAGGATACTTCCAAATTGGTAGAAATGCTAATTAGGAAATACTCTGGTTTGAGAAATTGTGAAATTAATAAAACTTTCTTGCTTCTGATAAACTCTATGATGTCAGGAAAACTGTCTATCTCTTCTGTAACTTTCTTCGCAGTTGCTATTTGTCTCATCCTCTGGGGTTGTAGAGAATTAATATCTATAAAAGGTTTTGTGTTTTCTTGACCAAAAGAGGGTAAGTGAAAGAAAGGCAGCAGTATATCACTGCAATGTGTAGACATTTAGGTGAGTTCCAGGCAACCAGGATGAAAAAAAAAAATTTTTTTTTTGAATCACCTTAATAAACATTTTTTTAAACATCTTTATTGGAGTATGATTGCTTTACAATGGTGTGTTAGTTTCTGCTTTATAACAAAGTGAATCAGTTATACATATACATATGTTCCCATATCTCTTCCTTCTTGTGTCTCCCTCCCTCCCACCCTCCCTATCCCACCCCTCCAGGCGGTCACAAAGCACCGAGCTGATCTCCCTGTGCTATGCGGCTGCTTCCCACTAGCTATCTACCTTACGTTTGGTAGTGTATATATGTCCATGCCACTCTCTCGCTTTGTCACAGCTTACCCTTCCCCCTCCCTGTATCCTCAAGTCCATTCTCTAGTAGGTCTGTGTCTTTGTTCCCGTCTTGCCCCTAGGTTCTTCATGACCATTTTATTCTTCTTTTTTTTTTAGATTCCATATATATGTGTTAGCATACGGTATTTGTTTTTCTCTTTCTGACTTACTTCACTCTGTATGACAGACTCTAGGTCCATCCACCTCACTACAAATAACTCAATTTCGTTTCTTTTTATGGCTGAGTAATAATACTCCATTGTATATATGTGCCACATCTTCTTTATCCATTCATCTGTTGATGGACACGTAGGTTGCTTCCATGTCCTGGTTATTGTAAATAGAGCTGCAATGAACATTTTGGTACATGACTCTTTTTGAATTATGGTTTTCTCAGGGTATGTGCCCAGTAGTGGGACTGCTGGGTTGTATGGTAGTTCTACTTTTAGTTTTTTAAGGATCCTCCATACTGTTCTCCACAGGAATCAGGCTCCCTGACTTCACAGTATACTGCAAAGCTACAGTAATCAAGACAGTATGGTACTGGCACAAAAACAGAAATATAGAGCAATGGAACAGGATAGATAGCCCAGAGATAAACCCATGCACATATGGTCACCTTATCTTTGATAAAGGAGGCAAGAATTCACAATGGAGAAAAGACAGCCTCTTCAATAAGTGGTGCTGGGAAAACTGGACAGCTACATGTAAAAGAATGAAATTAGAACACTCCCTAACACCATACACAAAAATAAACTCAAAATGGATTAAAGACCTAAATGTAAGGCCAGACACTATAAAACTCTTAGAGGAAAACATAGGCAGAACACTCTGAAATAAATCACAGCAAGATCCTTTTTCACCCACCTCTTAGAAAAATGGAAATAAAAACAAAAATAAACAAATGGGACCTAATGAAACTTAAAAGCTTTTGCACAGCAAAGGAAACCATAAACAAGACCAAAAGACAACCCTCAGAATGGGAGAAAATATTTGCAAATGAAGCAACTGACAAAGGATTAATCTCCAAAATTTATAAGCAGCTCATGCAGCTCAATATCAAAAACACAGACAACCCAATCTAAAAATGGGTAGAAGACCTAAATAGACATTTCTCCAAAGAAGATATACAGATTGCCAACAAACACATGAAAGAATGCTCAACATCATTAATCATTAGAGAAATGCAAATAAAAACTACAATAAGATATCATCTCACACTTGTCAGAATGGCCATCATCAAAAAATCCAGAAACAATAAATGCTGGAGAGGGTGTGGAGAAAAGGGAACCCTCTTGCACTGTTGGTGGGAATGTAAATTGATACGGGATGAAAAATTTTAAGTTTCCCAGAAACACAGTATAAAGAAAGCCACCTCCAGTGCCAAACTTCCACAAGAAAATAGCATCCTCTTTATTATCTTTTTTTTCTCCTACAGGAGAAGAAATAAAGATTTTTGGAGTAAGCAAGTATCTAATAAAATAACAGAAAACAATAAATTTAAAGGGTTTCAACATTCTCTCAATACAAAAGACATTTAGACGACACATAACTCTGTTCTCTGAAAATTGGCGTAGCTAATTCAGTCCTGCAAAGTACTGAACTGGGATTCAACAAGTCTGTTATACAGCTATTTATACAAACATAAAAGAGTAAGCTGAGAATTGTAACCATGGTGTAGTCACTAGGAGTGGACACTGGTGACCTAACTCCAGATGGACCGTGGACCATGGTCTGAAGTGGGGTAGGTGGGGAAGACAGGACTGGTTGAGGATTGCTAGTGGTAAGGTTTCCAGAAGCCTAAGCGTCAGAAGTCTGTCTCACCAACCAAATAATAACCATAATAATAAAAATAGAAATAAAAACAGCAATAAGGATAACGATGATATCAACAGGCCATTAAGTTGGTGTCACAGAAGAAAAAAAAATACAGGAAGACAACATTTGTCCACCTTGACTTCTGCTAAGGCTAAGGGTATGTGAGCAGGGAAACTGGTGAATCATCCTGGGACCAAAAGCACACCTCGGGACATGCCAAAGATGGCAAAGTTGACTGTGACTCCACAGTGGCTAGCCGTGAGGTGCACTCCCAGGAAATTTCTAAGGAAAAGTCACTTCTCTTCCTGGTAACCACAAGCTGGGTGAAGGACATTCAACATCTGAAAGTTTAACAACATAAAAATAGTTTGAAATACAAGCAATCTGGCTTACATTTCTCACTTCCTTCATTCCTGATATAAACTACTTTCTGTTTTGGAAACTTTTTCTGAAAACTTGTCCCGAGTATTAGCAAGGGTTTAGCATATCATTTGTGACCTGCATAGCCAAACAGGACGTGTAGAGGCAGAGTGCTATCCCAACCAAAGCAGTATTCCATTAAGACCATTCGTTCAACCAAAATTTGTTGAGCACCTACTGTTTTCTACAGCAGTAAACAATACCAACAAGGGCTGCTCTCACAGAGGTACAACCTACTAAGAAGAGGCAGACAATTAACAAACAAATAAATAGACCTGATATTTTTAGTCAGTAATAATTCAACAAAAGAATTTAAGAAGAATAATGTGATCGAGTCTGGTAGGAGGAAATGTCACTGTTACAGTATATAGGGTGGTCACAAATGCCCCTTTAAATTGGATCCAAGACCTGAATATTGAGAAGGTGGCAGCCATGCTGCCTCTGGGGCAGAGTATGGCTGGAAGTAGTAACAGCAGGTACCATATCCCTAAGCTGGGTCAAGGTCGGGGTATTTGAGGACATAAAAGCCTGGGTGGGTGAGCGGCATGAGAAGAGGTCAGGGAGGTGGCACGAACCACATGGAAAACTGTAGAAGAGCCTGCTGACACCCCTACAGCCAATGTCACTTATTTGCTACAAATTCTCCCCCAAAGAAATCAACTACTTTCAGTACTATCAGACCCGCTATTCCTAAATCCATCTATTCTCCTGGATTTTTGTCCATAACAGACGATGGGCTTGGGGATAGTCTAGGGATAAACAATAACCAAGTAATTTTTTTCTCAAAGGCAACCAGAAAATAGTTGGAAAGCATCAACCACGTGTTACACAATGGTGCCCTAATGTAGCATTAATTCAATGACCTCAGGCCTTCCCTTCAAAATCCAACATGGTTGGGTGGCAAAAACACTGGTTTAGGAGTCAGAGACCGGGTTCTCGTATGAGCTCCACCACTGTCTTTCCATCTTTATTACTATATTGACTTCGCCATTACATCCCTACTGCTACAGTCAACTCCATACCCAAAACTTACTTACTTAGAGTTGAAAGTCTATGGTAGTATGGTATCCCCAGCCAAACTAAAAAAATCAAAAATGATCTGTTATATAATTCTGGAGAGTGTGTAAACTCATGAATTTAATAAGGCACTCAGTGAAGCAGTAACTTAAAAAATGGTAGTTTCACTTCCCAAAAAGGTTTCTTGCTAACTTCCCTACATGTACTATATTTCCAAGAAGATGCCTGTACATGGAAAAACTCTGCCTTATTGTCTGTGGTATAAACAACTAATCTCAAAATAATGGGAATAAACAAAGGACAATGATAATTCTCATTGTGCCCTAGTGCCCTTTTAGCTGAGGATATCAAAGTACGTAATTTATAATAATAGCAAATAAAAGGATTGCCACCACTTAACACTGGCTAATCTTGTGTTTTGAGTAAAACATCAAATGAAAATCGCATGCTATCCTTATACAGCGGTTCCTCCCAAACTCAACCACATTAAATAAAAAATACAATTACCCATTCTTAGGCCTCAACAATAATCAGCCTAATCATCAAAAGGAAAGAAAATATTTCCTAAAATACTTGAAACTACTTAGTCTCTGAAGAATCAGTTGAACCCTAGGAAATTAGGAAGGATATTAAAATGTTAAATGTACATTTCTAGCAATCCCATTTCTGATACTTCATCTTACAGAAATAATTGTTTAGATATGTGCAAATCTAGAGACAATGATGCTTTGTGCAGCACTGCAACTGCCAGCAGAAATTTAAAAACGGCCTGAAAGTCCATCAATCGCAAAATGATTCAATAAAGTGTGACACACACATATAAGAGATGCTTTGTAGCCAGGAAAAGAATGGGTTTTAAGGGGAAGATGTCTATGACATATTAAATGAAAAATGCAAGTTGAGAACTAACATATTTAGCATGGCTGAGTGTTGGAGGAAAATAAAAAAGAATATGTGGAAGAGGGTGCTTTAATATCTTATTATTTTAGAATTATAAAAGTAATATAAACTTCTGAAATATTCAAAAAAAAGCAAAAGATAAAACTATAGCAGTTGTTTGGTGTGTCTCATCGATCCTTTTTTACTAATGATTTGCATTATATGCACATTTTTAACCAAAATTAAATCTTATGACACATATTAATCTGAAACTTGCTTTTAAGCCTTAATACTACCCTCTTTTTTCACATTTAATTTTTTTTTATTGAGGTATAGTTGATTTACAATATTCTGTTAGTTTCAGGTATACAGCAAAGTGATTCAGTTATATATATTTTTCAGACTATTTTCCATTATAGGTTATTATAAGAAATTGAATATTGTTCCCTGTTTTATATAGTAAATCCTGGTTGCCTGTCTATTTTATGTATAGTAGTTTGTAGAATACCACCCTCTTTTAATAATCACACAACATTTCATAGTAAGAATGTACTCAAACTTACTCAACTGGTCTCCTTTTGATAGATATGAATATCTAGCTTGCTTCCTTTTTTATGCCTTACAATCATATGTAACATTTTAAGATATGAGTATAAATACTATATATATAGTATTTATAAAATATAAATACTATATGTTAAATATAAATACTATATTACTATGTATTCATAAATACTATACACAGTAACCTCCTGAGATGTGAGATTAGAGGGATGTATAGAGACTCTGGCTTATTTCATTTCTTTATCTAATACCAAAAAAGAGGTGAAATTCTGTGTATTATTTCCTACTTTTATGTATTTTGCAGATACTTTAAATTTGAACCCTACTTTGAACTCAGCTTCACTAGGAAAGTAAGAAAGACTAAATCCACTGCCCGTGTTCTCCTCTAAGCGTCATCCAAGGTATTTGACATACATGGCTCCCAGCACCCTTCTCACATCACCAAGCTAGCTCCCAAGAAAGGAGTCCCAGTAAGAAGGGGTATGAGGCTCTAATTTGGAAATATAGAAAGCAGACAGTAGAAATGAATTAATTTTAAAATAGACTAAATCTAGTCTAAGATAGTGTAATAGGATTGGGGTTTACATTAAAAGAAAGGATCAAGCCCAAAATGCCTGTATAAGGGGAAATGTGGCTGGCACCATAAGTAAGAGACAAACGGTAAATGAATGAATAAGGGAGTGAATGAATGAATGGAATGAATGAATTGGGTGAATGAATGGGATGAATGAATTGGATGAATGGTAAGAGAGCTTTATCATTGATCCGTCTCTTGAGTCTTCTCCGTAACCCACAGTGAATTTGCCTCCTAATTTCATCTTGGAGCTTACTACATGCCAGAAAAGATCTCTGAAAAGTCAGAGGCACGACAATAAAGGGCAGAACTGAGTATCCTCCAGAAACTGTTCCAGGCTTTCTATGCTGGTGACCTGAGTAACTCCCACAACAGGCAAGTCAGTTCTAAATCCCCAGCAAATCAAGCAGGATTACACCACCTAACCTTTGAAATTGGCTCCTAAAATTCTGAAAGGTGAAAACTTCCTGAGAACTCTTGGGATGGAAAAGATGATGGAAAGAAAGTAACACAGTTCAGAGTCATCTGCCTCTTAGGGGAATCCTGGAAGGAGCAGTTGTAGATGAATGGGAATGGTTGCTCCCAATTCAATATCATAGGGTTGTGTCAGGGATGCTGAAGCACAGCTTAGCACAAGGCAGTGAGCAAGGTGCCACAGCACCACGGGATGGAGGAGATGACACGTAACATCATTTAGAGACGGGACCCTGGTGTTGATGGTTGCAGATGATGAGGGTAGGGAATAAGGACTGAGGCATTTGAAGCAATCAGTGCAGTTACATAAAGAAGTGGATTGCAGAGAGGATAGTAGGTAGAAAGCATTAAAACCTTGGATGAGGAATTTCAAATGGATGTGAGAAGTACCTGAATAAGGAAAATGCATTTCCCCTTCACCCCCTCTAATCGTTTCATGGGGCATCCAGGCATTAAGATGCAGCTCTCTGATGTGATTCATTATAACAGGTTTCATTAGTGTCAGATCAATTCATTTTTTAAATGACATTAAAAAGAGGATTTAGGGGATGAAACAGTCTTTTATAGCCACAGAAATGTGTCACGGTAACCCAGCAATATGCAGGTGTTAATCTTCGAGGGCTTATTTTAAAATGGATCTATACTGAGATGGTTTGGATGTTTAAACTCATCACAATTTTAATTTTAACTAAATGCTTCGCTTTACTTCACAACATACAAATTCTTAATTTGGAGGTCACAATTCCTTTGATACAAGCATGCAGTATTTGGCACACATAATCTATTTGACAGATAGATAGAGAGATGTGTATATACACATACATATTCAAACAAGTATTTCAGTGCATTTACAGTTCAATGAATATATAGATAGAAATCTATTTTATACTGAAACCTGAAATGAGACTGTGCTACTCTTATTACCTAATAAATATTAAATATCCACCCTCATCAATTCCATGAAAAAGCATTCGTATAGTTTCCACATGGTGCTTGCCAAGTGCTATAAAAGCAAGGGATACAGAGTCCTCAGCTCATTATTTAGTCGCTTTCCATTCATATCTGAAGCTCACACTCTAAGAACAGTGCTAACACCAACATACTCTACAGTTCATAGAGCCATGTACCTTGAGCACTGGAGGGATCCTGTGCAACAGGAATTACAAATGAATGCAGCATTATTCATGCAACGGCCCCAAAACACATCTCTCCATAAAAATGATGGATTTTCACGTTCCATATCAATTTCTAAATGTTTCTCTTTTTCTAAATTTCTTGTGGATTTCACAAGTAAAGACCAATATTAGTCACAGAAACCTGGGGTGGAAGATATCATTATTCCAACCAGCCTAATCTGGGATGGCTTCCTCCATGCGAGGGATTTAGAAATTTGAAATGGAAACTAATTGGAAAGCAGATCAGCTCTCATCTGAAATTCTGATGATGGCATTTTATAGGCCAAGCTTCCGTTTAGACAAGAAATTTTGCCCCTTACATCAGGTCCCAAATCGCTCCATCTATTTAGTTACCATCATCAGAAATTCTGAGACACGCCAGAGCTCAGAGTGAAACAGGTGCATCTGCACAGAGCCGTCTGACGGATGCACACCCAGCCCCATGCACAGCTGGGATGTAGTAATAGATGCTTGGCAGGCTGTTATTTATCAACTGTGTCTCTAGCCTCAGAGATACCCAGGCAGAATACCATGGCCACCTGCCATGAACTCACAGCCATAAGTTTTCTGGCCTAGGCTTTGTCCTCCCAGACCCATGGGTAGGCCCAGAACACACACAAAAAAGGGGATCATGGGGTTAAGCTGGGAATGAATGAAGGTTAGAGTCCAAAGCAAAGGCAGATCACATATCAAACAAAAGGTAACTTGTGAGGAATTCAAAAGTGAGGCATCATGGATGGGAATAGGAAGTATACTCTATAGTCTTCCACTCAGTAAATACAGCCAGGTGATCTTCTAGGTACCTGAGATGTATTAGTGAGCAAACCAAAGATCTTTGCCCTCATGTAGCTTGGGGAAGACATATAAAAGCAGGAGATACAATAAATAGGAATATAATATAGTTATAATATGGTAATATGGCAAAATGAAATAGTAAAGCAGAATAAGGAAGATTGGGTTTGGCAGGGCTTGGGGAGAGGGGAGGAAGATGGCAAGATGTAACTATAGGTAGGAGAGTCAGGGTCAGGGTAGGCCTTACTGTGAGAATGTGACATTTGAGCACAGACTTAAGGAGGACTTAAGAGAATTAGCCATGTGACTATGAAGGGGAAAAGCTTTCCAGGTAGAGGGAGCTGCCACTGCAAAGTCCTAAGGCAGGAGCATGCCAGGACTGTTGAAAGAAACAAGGAGGCCTGGGTGGCTACAGTCAAGAAAGTAGGCGGTAGAGTGGTGGAAGATGAGGTCCCATAGGTAACAGGAGTCAGATCAGGTGGGCCTTGGGAACCATAGTAGGGGTGTTGGATTTTACTGTGAGGGAAATGCGGGGCCACTACAGAGTTGACTCTACACTGTGTCCCAGCGGTTAAGTCTTCTTGTTGGCTCCAACCCCCAAAATATGGGAGACATTTGGGGGCACAGAGATGAAACATCTGTGCAAACTCCAGTTCTCATACTCTCCCTTAAGGGAAATGGATTTTACGTCAGAGTATAGAACTCAGCATGGTCTGTAGTTCTCAAAGATGTTTTATTGGGAGACTTGAAACATGTGGATGTAATTCATTATCGGTGTCAGAAATATGTTTGCACTCCTAGAAGGGGAACAGAAGTCTGCTACTCGGAGAAAGCTGAATTTTAATCCTATTCTCATTCAACCTACTAGCAAGCTATTCCAATAATCAGAGGAAACCAGAAGCTGTGTGTCTTTTGACTCCAACACTGACCAATGGGTACTCCTAGGCTCTTCTCTACCTGAAATGAATAAGACTGTCAACGGGTGGTTTCCTGGTAAGCGTAGCTTCTACACATCAAGTAACGTGTATTACAATTTACGAAAGCCTCAGCCTTGTCTTAGAACAAGTTATAGGCCAGCTTTTGAAGTTAAAAAGAAAATGATACACACAGAAGCAATGCAGAACAGACGCCGAATAATCCATAGAGGTTAATGATTGTCATTTCTTTATAGCTACATAGCTTCAGTTATGAAAATGAATTAATGTTATGAAAATGAATTAATGCTGACTAGGCACTTGGCTACATAATAGCTCACTAATTCCCATCCAGTGAGCTTATAATTAATTTTTAAAGTAATATAATTGAGATCCCAGGGAAAATACATAACTATCAAGAGATCCTCTGTGGTTGTTCCTTTTTCAAGTAAAGCAATCTCTACCCTACATACAAAGTCTCACCTTCACTGTAACTGTTCGGCATATACATGAATACATTTTCCCGTTGCCAAAGCCCTATTTTAACTCAATAAAGTAAATTAATTTATAGACTGTTTGTATTTAGATGTACTTTAGCCCTAAAAGCCAAAGGTAGTTTATATCCTCTACTTATCAAATATATTAGATTACCTGCCATATTGTTGTCAATGAACCAGTCCTGCATGAATCATACAGATCCACCTGGAGGTCACACAGAGAAAGAGTTAACAGAGCCAGTGACATGAGCCTCAGGACAGTGCAGAAACACTGGTCAGAGAGTTGCATTTTGGGGCAAAGAAGGCCCTTCCCAACCCTGAGAAATAAAGGCTGTGAGATGACTGTCAGCTGACCATTGAGAGGGCTGCAGAGAAGCCATGACCTTGGGGACCAGCCAGGTTTCAGTTCAAGTCAAGGAGATGAGGAAAACATCTGGAGAAGGAAAAGGAACAAGAAGAGAGAAGAGTGGAGGGTTGGTTCACGAAGATGACAGCTTGGTCATGGCAAATGACCAGAAGCCTCGGGTTTGTACCTCTGATCAAAGGAAAATAGGACTGTGCAGCATGAAAAAACTTAGCCCCATAGTGTTTGGAAGTGCTGGACAGTCAGACTTGAGGGGACTCCACTGTGGCCCACACTGGGTGCCCACCCAGTGGCCACAGTGCAAAGCTGGGCTTTGGTTTTCCTAGTGTCCATGGCAATGATGGTCAGTAGCAATGAGCAGATACAAGCCACAGGGCCCTTTGCCCAAAACGTAGGTCGTTTGCACATCTGGTTGGTACTTCCCAAAGCTGGGCCAGCTACTGTCACTCTCCGTGGTCTCAGGAATCAGACATTGAATGGGTGAGCCTCTAACCCAGAGCTGATTCCTATGTCCTGAACACAGTGGTGGCAGGTACAGGAAGCCTGCTCACCTATCCCCTTTATGTCTAGGACTCCTGAGTGGCCAGAGCTCCTCTGTCCTTTCCTCAGGACCCTCGGTCCTTGGGCAGATTTTCTGGTGTTTCTTTGGCCCTTCATGCCTGTTTGCATTGTCCCTTGTGCCTTTTCTCTCCTAGCTTATATTTTTATAGTTTTTTTCTAGAAGCTGTTTTCCGTAACTGTAGTCTTAACACAGACTTAACTGTGTTTTGCTATGTATATTTAGTGACAAAAAAGACGGAAGTGTCCTTTCTTACATAAAAGTAGTCCAGAGAAGCAGTTCAGGGCTGGTAGGACAGCTTCATGGTGTCACCAGGAACCCAGTTTCCTAGGGCAAGGCTTTCACCCTCAAGATCATCACAGGGGCTTCCCTGGTGGAGCAGTGGTTGAGAATCCACCTGCCAATGCATGGGACACGTGTTCAAGCCCTGGTCCGGGAAGATCCCAAATGCTGCAGAGCAACTAAGCCTGTGCACCACAACTACTGAGCTTACGCTCTAGAGCCCGCGAGCCACAACTACTGAGCCCACATGCCGCAGCTACTGAAGCTCGCACACCTAGAGCCCGTGCTCCGCAAGAAGAGAAGCCACCGCAATGAGAAGCCCGCTCACGCAACGAAGAGTAGCCCCCGCTCATCACAACTAGAGAAAGCCCACACACAGCAACAAAGACCCAATGCAGCCAAAAATAAATAAATAAAATAAATAACATACCAAATGTAAAATAGATAGCTAGTGGGAAGCAGCCGCATAGCACAGGGAGATCACCTCAGGGCTTTGTGACCACCTAGAGGGGTGGGATAGGGAGGGTGGGAGGGAGACGCAAGAGCAAGGAGATATGGGGATAGATGTATATGTACAGCTGATTGTTATACAGCAGAAACTAACACAACATTGTAAAGCAATTAAACTCCAATAAAGATGTTAATTAATAAATAAATAAATAATAAAAATTTTTTAATCCACGCTACATCATAAAAATAATTAATTTTTTAAAAAAGATCATCGATCTGAGTTGCAGGCCAGCAGGAGGGACATCAGAAAGGAGAAAGGCATCCTGTTCAGTCAGGTACCCTTAGACAACGTTCTCAACAGGCTCACACAACCCTTCACTCACAACTCACCAACCAAATTGTGACATGGCCACATCTAGCTGCAAGGAAGGCTGAGAAAAGCTGTCTGTCTCAGATGGAAAAATGAGTAACTAAAAATTGGGATCCTATAACAAAGAAAGGAGGAGAAATGATTACTGGGTGGGAACCAGCTGTGTTGCCTCATCTGTGGAGCTCCGCTTCACTTGTGTTCCTCTTGAGAAAGGTCCCTCCGAGATCTCTGGGGCTCACCCAGGACAGCTCTCCCCTGATTGGCACCACCATGTTGTGAGGGAACATTCACATCATTGTCTGCCTAAGTCCCTGCTCTGAGCTGTACAGTTACCAATCACCAACCATCATCAATATGGCCCTCAAGACCCAGCAAAATCATTCATCAGTCCTATGGCCGTGGGAAGTTATTTATTCTCTCTATGCTGTTTAGCATCAGCTGTACAAGAGGATAATAAATGCCTACAGCATAGGACTGTTGTAGGGATTCTGGTCAACGCAGTGCCTTTCCACTTCCTGTCTGATCTACCTTCCTGACAATAGAGAGCCGAAGGGACATTCCGAGGAGGGTTTTAGGGAGATGCCAATCAAAACCCCAGCAGACAATATACATATACATGGGCCATAATCCAAATAGGTGAGGCAAAGAAGGACAGAGCAGCTAAGAAACCAAATGGATGAGGACAGCAAGAGACCAGATAAGGGACAGATTTAAATACAAGAGTGGGTGGGTGGCCCTAGCAATTTTGTGAGCCCCTACTGGTGGCTTTCTCAGCCTTCTACAGGGATCGCAGAGAGGAAGCGGTTAATGTGCTGACCCAGCGTGACACTCCGTACTAAATGACTCTTCACTTTCACATCTATGCTCTCAGAAACTTACTGGAAGACACTACAATTACGCCTTCTACTTCAGGAAAAAGTACACAAGTCAAAGCAGATCTAAAATAGAAAGAAATCATTTGGCTCCTGAGATTGATGAACTTAAGCCTATTCTTAAGAGCAAAGAAAAAAATCGCTTGAAACTAACACTCGGGAGCGTATTTTATTATGTGCCATGCAGCGCTCAGGATGTCCTGGGTGCTTTATTTCATTTAATCTCATAATAACTTTATGTGAGAGGTACAATAATAATCCCTGTTTGGCAAAGGAGGAAACCGAGGCACAGAGGTTAAATTATGCTGTCTATGAACCCTTGGAGTTATTGGGGAGTGGAGGAGAATTTATGGAAATGGACCAAGGGATGCTTTTCAGGCACCAGCTCTACAATGAACGTTCAGTGGTGTTTGCCAGCTTGGCGAGGAGTTCACATAGAACCTTATAACCCTAAAAAACTAAGTACAGAGCGATCACCCAGGGCCATGTTTTACATCAATCCCCACAAACAGTGCTGCTTGCAGTTATTCACAACGAGGTTGTAGTTCCTTCCTGACAGAATTTATGCACACACTTGAAGATATGAAGGGCTGTGAAGATGGATTAAGCATGCCACTGGGAGTGCACTTACGCACAGAGACGAGAAGATGCTCTGGAAAGGATGAACTATTTCTGCAAAGAGTTGGGTTTTTTTTTAAACCTTCGAAGCTATACAGTAGCTCCTTTTTATCAAGCAGAAGCTCAAAGATGGCATTGAAGATTTTCTCTGGTATTCATTGCTATTTTCAGGAGGCAGGGAAGTCTGCAAAAAACATGTACCATCTTCCAATCTGACACCCTCAAATAATATAATTTCCTACATGGGTCTGTTAACGTTATTTTTGTTTCCCTTTTTAGTTTTGACATTTCAAAAAGAAAATCCTTGAAACCGGCAGACAAATCTTGAACTAGTAACAGTGAAGGCATCATTTTTCATCCAGCACATTGCTCTCTTGAAGGAAGTAATGGTTTTATATCTGAAATCAATAAAATTGAATTTTAAAATAACCAGCACACACAATAGTCACATTAATTCCATGAGTAGCACATGACCTCTAAGTTTGATCAATAACACACTGTTAATTAAAGTTAGGAAATGGGATCAATTTACCTAATAAGAATGATCGATAACTGTTATAAGGAAGGCTAAGGGGAATTAAAAGAAATAAGAGGAACATAATAAGATTAATTTTCTGGGCGAAAAGATAAGTATAGAAAATAAAGATCTCCATACTTCTCTGGGTTTATAATTGACAAAATATATCAAAGGAATTGTATGAAAAATTCAGAGACCAGGACTAAATATCTTCAAATGTATTCTGTCTTTTCTACTTCTCTCTTTCTGGTTTGGTTTCATGGCCATTGGGTTTAGGCAGACACAATACACAATTTCCTGCAAGCAGATTTTTGGGTCCTCTTCGTTTTACAATTTCATATACATAATGAGATGAGGACGCCAGGGAAACAGATGCAATATGTCTGTAGCAAAATGGCAGCAAATAAGGGGAACAAGGCTTTGGCAATGGGCTGGGGAAATCTTCCAAGTAAGATTGTTGTGCGGATTAATGGGGAATTGTATAAAGCTCTGAGCACAGTACCTAGCACGTTGGAAATGTCAATAGCTCACCTCTACTGTTATTATTACTGAAAAGCAACAAACTTACTCCTAGAATGCACATTTTGAAGCTTCGGGGGCTCCTCAAGGATTTCCACTTAATGAAGTAGCAGATTACCAAGTGTATTAATTAGCTCTGGTGTCCTGAAAGAGCTTATTCAATTTCCAAAATAATAAGATGGCTAGGAAGGGGCTTAATGAAATCCCATAAGAAACTCCACTACCCTTCTTTCTAAATGCCCTGTGCACTCAGTACAACGCACACTCAGGAAGTACCAAAGCAACTACCAACTCAAAGACATGGTCTCGGTCATTACCGTTTTCGGCTTTCGCTCACTCGCTCTATTTCTCTCTCTCTCTCTCTCTCTCTCTCTCTCCCTTTTAAAAATCTGTAACATCTTCTCCAATTTTGAAGAGTATGCCCATACTCAGTACCAGCTTACCTTTTTTTTTTTTTTTTTTTGCGATACGCGGGCTTCTCACTGTTGTGGCCCCTCCCACTGCGGAGCACAGGCTCCGGACGCGCAGGCTCAGCGCCCACGGCCCATGGGCCCAGCCGCTCCGCGGCATGTGGGATCCTCCCAGACCGGGGCACGAACCCGCGTCCCCTGCATCGGCAGGCGGACTCCCAACCACTGCGCCACAGGGAAGCCCCAGCTTACCTTCTGACACACCCACAACACAGTCTCTGACCTCTTTCAATCAATCGCCATTCAGAGAGTTCAACACCTTTTTTACGCTTAGCTTCACCATCACTTGTTTCAAGCTCTCTTAGAAAACTTACACCAAAGCTCCCTTCACTTTTTGTACCCTCTGCTTTTACTAAACCACTTTTTCCCTCCCGTGCTTTAGTTATTTACACGAGCTTACTGACATCTGGAAGAAATACTGAATCAAGTTCCCACTGGGAACTTAAAAATGCTGGAATGGAATTGAACTGTCAAGCAATGTTCCTTCTGATTTCTGTAAACTCTGAGCAGATGATTCTACTCCAGCATTAAAAACCTAAGCATCTTGACAGAATAGAGGTGGGAAAATCCATTGGGTTCACCTAAAACCTAAACAGAGAGATCTCTGGGCCACGGCAACCTCTATTTCTCTTGTTTGGCTCTAAACAGAAACCTGGAGCCAAAGGCATCAGAAGGACCAGGGGGTTACTAGACACAGGGCTGGAGTGGAGGAAGTAATGGACTTAGCATTTCTGCAATCTGCTGGAGAGAGAAGCAGCACTGAAGGCAGGAGGAAGTTCAAGGCTTCCCAGAAGACTCTTGAGTGCTGTAATACTTCTAGGAGAGCTCGGAAACACTTTCCTTCAACCTTGCCATGTATTGTCCCATTCTTTACTTCTTCCCAACCTTATACTCATTCTAACTGAATGTATTTCTATACTAATTTACTATCACTGCTGCCTTTTTAAAAACTCATCATATTTGGTGGACATTCTAACCCTTGATGAAAATATTCAAATCTCTATTTTTACTAATGATAATAGTAGTAATCATTATCAGGCACTTTTCTAAGCACTTTCATTATCTCATTTAATCCTCACAGCAACGCTAAAGTGAAATAAGCCAGACAACAGAAAGACAAATACTACATGGCATCATTTATATGCAGAATCTAAGAAAGAAAAAAAAAAGTCAAATTTGTAGAAACAGAGAGTAGAAAAGTGGTTGCCAGGGGCTGGGGGTGGGGGAAATTGAGAGGCGGGTAAAAGGGTATGAACTTTCAGCTATGAGATGAATATGGTCTGAGGATCTAATGTAAAGCATGGGGACTACAGTTGACAACACTGTATCGTATAAGTGAAATCTGCTCAAAGAGTACAACATAAATGTTCCCACCAAAAATAAATAGATAGACAGATACATAGATAGATAGATAGATAGATAGATAGATAGATAAATATGTGAATTAAGTTAAAATGGAAAGGAATAACACAAAAGGCCATAAGCACGCATAAGAGAGATAATTAACCCTGACTGAGCTGTCAGGGAAACTAGGACTTGGAGGGTGAATTGAAGTCATTCAGGTATGGGAACGTGGAAAAAACAGAATGCACAGGTTCTAACTGTACCTAGTCATGGAGGTTAAGAGAGACTGTTGATACCTTTAGTGAAGGAGTATGCAGTAGGGTGAAAGATACAGCTCCTGAGCGTATCCGTGGGGTGCAGGTGGCGGTAAAGCATAAGGCAGTGGAAGCACCGAAGGCCTTTATGCTGGGATTGACTTGACTAAAGTTGCATTTTAGAAAGATCGCGCTAGCAGTGAGGGGGATGCAGGGCTAGCTCTCGAGAGCTGTCTGGTATGGAATTTGTCTAGGAAGTCCTTGTCTTTGAGGTCCATGCTCCTTTACTCTCATTCCAGAAGCATATATATTCCCTTTCATCAACTATATCTAAATAAGAAAGATGTATATTATTTCTGTTTTAATTATAAGGAAAATGACTCAAAAAAGATTAAGAAACTTGACTAAGAAACTTTACTTAATTTTCTAGAAATTTTACGTTGATTTTGAAACAAACACCATGTTATATATAAATTATAACAAAGACTGATATCAACTTTATCTGAAAATTCCTATGAACATCATACTTACTAAACTATAGCCCTATATAACACACTATGTCACGTTCTTTAGTTTGTTAGATGAAATAGAATACGTGGTAAGCAGCACTTAGGATAGGTGATCACCCCAGGGACGTGGACCAGATGCAACTCCCATGACCCAGTGCTACAGAGGGAAAGGGGCACACCAGAGAATAGGTATATACTTGTTTTCTACCATATATACGGTAAGTAATGCATTGTATAACCAGCAGCACCCTACAAATGAAATGATTAGAACTTGAATTGCTAAAAGCTGGCGGTTGCCCGAAGAAAATCAACATAGATACCAACCTCTGCTTAGGAGAATGTAAACTCATTTACAGGTGTTCATTACCAATGGAAAGAAAGAAATGGTTACTGAATTCTGCTACCTAGGGAACAAGCTCTTTGACAGATAAAGAAGTAGCCAGCCAAATCAGAAATGTCAACATGTCCTTCAGCAGACTGGCAGACAGACCAGGGCACCAACATGCCAATGATCTACCAATCAAAGGGCACTTCCTGGTGTCAAATCCATGATGAAACAAGGAGGTGGAGATCTGCCACAAATAACACATTTAGTCTTGCAAACTGGTCATGCTTAACTACAGAGAGTCATATAGCCAAGACTCAAGGGCCAGAACCCATCATGTAACCCATAAGCCATAGGGCACTGTCACCATGGAAAATCTGGGCCCTGGCACCTGACAGATCTGGGTCCTGAACTGGCTTTGTAAGTATAAGTGTACTAACTGGAAAATGTTGAGCAAACTGACACTAAAAGTCTCCATTTCCTCATCTGTAAAATGGGGATAATGCCTTGCCTTCCTGGCAAAGAATAAATGAGACAGCATAGGTAAGATGCCTGGCATTTGGAAAGTACTCAGTAGATGACAGTTATTTATGTTCTTAATCATTCGATCAGCTTGGAAGTGGTGTTCTCAGCAGTATACTTACTCTTCACCAGATGTGGGATAGAAATGTGATATCACAAAAGTTGCTGCAAGGTGAGCAGAATTCAGGCATGTACAAAAGACAGCAGAAAAGTGTTTTAAAAGCACACTGAAGTACAGCCTCAAATAATATGCTTTGCCCTGCAAACCGCTGATAAGAAGCCACTGCCACCGCCACCAAGCCAGAGGACGTGTGAGGATGCCTCCCCTGCAGCGACGGTACTGGACAGACCGCGAGAATGAAAGCCAGGGCCCCCAGTAAATCAGATCTGCTCATAGCTAAGAGAGCCCTGCGCCACAAACCGAGAAACGGTTTTCATAGCAAATTACATCGCAGAAACTGTTCATCACAGTGGCCTCTTCAATCACATCCACCCCCACCACGAGCATCATCACGGACAGCAGCATCCTTGAACCTGAAGGACAATAAACTAAAAAATGCTCCATTGGTCCAGTGTGAATAAAGGTGAAGTACACATGCTGAGAGTTATGAGCATTCACACTTAGACCTAAAAAGCAGTAAAAGGGACTGATCTATCAGAGAGGCTGATTAGAAATAGATATTTGAAGAAACATTCAGGGGGGGAAAAAAGTAGCTTTTCTCAGGAAAGTATTTTACACATTGGCCCTCCTCAGAGTCAAAAATTAGTAGAAAATAGTGAGTCTAATGTGCACAATTTACTTGGATTTTCAAATATCTTTAGATAAGGCTCTAAGTCTGAGGGTGTTTTATACCCACACACACAGGTCTCCAGAGTGGACGGCATCCAGGCATTACTTTGAATCACATCAAACTTTCAAGACCTAGGCCCATACAACCACTGGGTGCGTGATAATGTAAAGCCAACGTTGGAACTTGTGGACTTGTGCCATGGGGCTCCGCAGGAGAAAGGTCACCAGAGCTAGGTTAGAGAAACATTCAATCATTGTCTACAATCACATGAGCTGTCTCACTCAGGATTCCTGCTGGTCCAGGAGACCCAATAGGGCAAATTCTAATGAAATCCCCGGAGCTTCACCTTTCTTAGACTGAGAACCTTAGATTATGGAGCTCATATTCTTTGTGCTCTAAGCCCTCTTACTTTTCTTCTTTCACTTTTCACAAAGGAAACACACTTTGGAGGACCTGCACATATGAAAGGTGATGCCTCAAGAAAAATAGCAAGCCTAGGGGCTTCCCTGGTGGCGCAGTGGTTGAGAGTCCACCTGCCGATGCAGGGGACACGGGTTCGTGCCCCGGTCCGGGAAGATCCCACATGCCACAGAGCGGCTGGGCCTGTGAGCCATGGCCGCTGAGCCTGTGCGTTCGGAGTCTGTGCTCCGCAACGGGAGAGGCCACAATGGTGAGAGGCCTGCGTACCGCAAAAAAAAAAAAAATAGCAAGCCTAGTTTGTTCATTGTCAGGAGGAAAACTATATATATATATGTTGTATATGTATATGGGTGTACACACATACATATATGTACATATATCCATATATATGCACATGCATGTGTGTGTGTTTGTATATATACATACACACATTATATACATATGTACAATATATACATGTAAAATATATATGCACATATGTGTATATGTATATTTGTGTATATCATATACACACAGTATATGCATATATACAGTATATACACATAAATATGTACACGTATATGCATATACACACACATATACATAGACACACATATACATACATACACATAGTATATGACTTCATTGAGACTTACTCCACTTTTTTAGCATCTCTGCCCATTTGGGGAGGAACAGATGGACTATATATGTGAATAAATGTTTCCAATCGCTAGCATCACATGGTAAATACCCTCACATGGTCAAAAGCATGTGCAGTAAAAGCAAACAGAAAAGACATAGAGTCAAATTCAGAAAGTTAAATGATTTCAAGTGCCTTTTTCTCTTTATTTTTCTCTAAATTCAAGCAAAATATACAATTCGGCAGTTGAACAACTCCTGTTGAAGAAATTAGATGGAGCATACGTTTGTGTGTTTTTGTATACTGCTCAGGTGCGTAACCATTTAGCACACCGTAAGAAAACACAGCAAACTTATGCAGGCAAAACTCACCAAGATTGAAAACCCTAATGATACGACTCCATGTGTTTATAGCACTTCAGAGTGGTCTCCATCCCTCAGCTGGGGTACAGAGAGCAGGCAGCTGTCGTGCCAAAGACAGAATAACAGACACGCAGCCGGCCAACGGGCCTCGGCTTGAGCCCACGCTTGCCACTCGCTAGCTCTGGAATTTCAGCAATGAAGTTCCTCTTCTTTGAAAGGCAGATAATGATGCCTACTTCACCTAGTTGCTATGAGGCATAAATAAGAAAACACTTTATAAATGTTAAAGCACTTTACTAACAAGAAATAGAAAAACATGATCTTTATAACTACCCTAAAGTGGATGGGATAGGTATCATTATCCAAATTTCACAGTAAAGAGACTCAGTGTGGTCGCTCATGTGCCAGACGAACTTAACGACCTGCAACATCCAAACTGGTGACTGGCGGAGCGCACTTCGCTTCTCTGAAAACACCACTTCTCGTTTCTATAGTTATTAGTTACTAAGGTCACATATTTTAAATACCTTTGAAACAAACTAAAAACATGATTTCTTCAAATCCATGATATCACCATGAACTATGTAATATATCTCAAACATTTAAGGAAATTATTTTTAATCTGTGAAAGTGAGAAACGTACAAATATACATTGTGGTTCATGCATTCAATAAATTCATAGACTATCTGCCAGGTTCTGTACCCTGTACTGGGGCTCTGGGTGTTTAGTAGAGAAGATGAGATCCCTGCCCTCACAGAGCTTCTAGTCTTCTGGAAAAGATAGTCAGTAATCAACCAAAGAAACAAGAAAAGGACATCATGTGATAAGTGTGCTGAATAAAATAAACAGGGATTAAGCGAGCAGCTAGGGAAGAAGGGGAGAGAGGAAGGACATGTAGAAGGGATGGTGAGAGAGGCCCTCTGTGAGATGTGACCTTTGCAGGAAGACCTGAAAGGCCAGCCTAATGAAATGATGGGGGGAGAACATTTCATGCAGAAGGAGCACCCAAAAGGGGCTGGAAAAGACTTAGCTGGAGACCAGTTAGGAGGTTGTAGCAGGAGCCCAGGGGACTCCTATCTAGTAGGACAGTATCTAGTAATAGGATCATTGTGACACAGACCAAAAGCAGCTGACAGAACAGAGATAGATATATTTCAGGAGTAAAAAAAATCACCTGGACTTGGGGATGGACTGGATGTGTGGGATGACAGAAAGGGAGGATATAGGGGCTTCCCTGGTGGCGCAGTGGTTGAGAGTCCCGCCTGCCGACGCAGGGGACGTGGGTTCGTGCCCCGGTCCGGGAAGATCCCACGTGCCGCGGAGCGGCTGGGCCCATGAGCCATGGCCGCTGAGCCTGCGCGTCCGGAGCCTGTGCTCCGCAACGGGAGTGGCCACAACAGTGAGAGGCCCGCGTACCGCAAAAAAAAAAAAAAAAGAAAGAAAGGGAGGATACAAACTCTGCATTTGAGTACCTGGGTGCATGTTTTGTAGGTAACAATTAGAAAAGGTGAGTTTATCTAGTTGAGAAGAGAAATTCTAGATACAATAGATGGCATGATAGAAGATTGTTTTCATTATTTTTAACTGTGGTAAAATACACGTAACATACAACTTATGATCCTAACCATTTTTAAGTATACAGTTCACTGGCATTAAGTACATTCACATGGCTGTGCAAACATCACCACTTTCCATCTCCAAAACTCTTTTCATCTTGCAAAACTGAAACCCTGTACCAATTAAACACCTCCCATCTCCTTCCCCCCTGCCCTGACAACCCATTCTCCTTTCTGTCTCTATGCATTTGCCTACTCTAGGCACCTCATAGAAGTGGAATCAGACAGTTTTTGTCCTTTTGTGACTGGGTTCTTTCACTGCAAATAATGCCCTCAAATTTCATCCATGTTGTAGCATGTGGCACAATTTTCTTTCGAAAACATTTTTATGATGTGGGCATAGAAAGAGTAATGGAGCCTGGAGCACAGTCTACCTGGGTCTCAAACTGGGAATTTAATGGAAGGAGGATGGGGGCTAATACATAACCCTTAGGACAGGGCAGAAGAATTGAAAAACATCTCCAGGTATCCACAGTAATTTCTCCTAAGACACACTGAGTAAGGTGAAGATTATTCAAAGATTTTTTTCCACCCGAAGCATCTAAGTTTCTCTTAGTCACTGACACTGGGGTGGGACCCTGTGGAAATCAACATGCTTCACTTTAGTTTCTCCCACCAAACATGAAACTGGACCCACACAATGGCAAAGGTGAAGAAAAATCAACTTCTGTACAAGTTCCCCCCCTCCAAAGGCTTTAACATAGACCTCCGTAATTTCCAAGCTTATATTTTCAATTCAATCATTTTCCAAGAAAATGGACGGTGTCAAAATGATTGTTATTGTCCACAACATTCCGTAACAGAAAAACAGCAGGGCCACGTCCCATGCGAGTCTCTATTGCCATCTAGAATCAGCTCTCAAACAATTTCTATCACTTCTTTAATTCACCCAGGAGGAGCCTCCTGACAACAGCTCTCCTCCACGAAATGGAAATCCTTAATCTCCAAATACTGGATAAAGAAAGAAATTGCAGAAGACTTTGAAAGGAAGCTAATAATTTAGGTTTGAATGACTGGGCTGGCTATTTTTCTGCTACTCTATTTTATTTGATTCCTAATCTCACAGAGTTCTGTAGTTCAGATGGGAGCCTTCAGAGATAAGAAGGTAAGACTATGACACTATTTTGCAACTACTAGTAAGAGGAGTTTTGTTAAGGATTTTATTTGCTTACTCACAACAGGTATATTACATTTGCTGTTACATCAGCTGCAGAGTGCAAAGAATTCTATGCCTTTATTCACAACAGCTACCGAACAAGAAGCAAAGGCAAAGTAAAAATATCAAGTGCTGGGCTTCCCTGGTGGCGCAAGTGGTTGAGAGTCCGCCTGCCGATGCAGGGGACATGGGTTCGTGCCCCGGTCTGGGAAGATCCCACATGCCGCAGAGCAGCTAGGCCCGTGAGCCATGGTCGCTGAGCCTGTGCGTCCGGAGCCTGTGCTCCGCAACGGGAGAGGCCACAACAGTGAGAGGCCCGCATACCACCAAAAAAAAAAAAAAAAAAAAAAAAATCAAGTGCTTTACAATCTGCAGCAGATATAACAACAAATGTAGTATAATTAAAGTAAAATAAAATCAATACCCCTCCTCATTAACATTCTACTTCACAAAATTACGAATATTACCTATGAATATCTAGTTGCAGTTTTCCCTCATGAAGTTCTATTTTGAAACCTCTGTCAAACTGAAATTGAGCTCCCTGATCACATTAGTGAGCAGAATTATTTTAGGAATAAAGGATTCTTGTCTTAGATCATTAAGACATTGTCTTTGTGGCCAAGCATACTTTTAGAAACTGCTGGAATCACCGTGCCCTAGAAGTCATAATGAATTGCAGGGTTCGACATCATTTTAGCAAAAGTCAAGGGGTTGACAATACAGCAAAGCCTCAGAAACTCAAGTTAATTGAAGGGATCAATTCACAAAAACTGTTATTCTGAAAGTGTTTTATATCAACAGCGTGGTCTAGTCTCAAGACCACTAGTTACAAATTCTAACTTCCTTCGCCAACTAGTGTGTCATTACATGAGTCCCTGAAGTTCTTCCAGGTTGTAGTTTCTCATCTAGTAGAATTTCTTCTACTAACTCACAGGCTTATGGAGCAGATAAAACAAAATAGGGTAGGTGTAAGTGCTTTTAAATCCAGAAATTACTAAATCTATAAGGTATTATTAAGTAAAAATAACTACTGGGTAAAAATCATCAAGTAAAAAAATATGATAGCCTGTGTAAGATGCAACAGATGAACTGAAACAAAGCAGGAGAGAGGTGTGGGTATAAATCCAGAGGTTGTTTTTACTCTAGAGAAACAGCTTTCAAGGTGTAGGAATTCTAGCCAACCCCCAGCCATTCTCAGTCTGAAAGAACCTAAGGTCGGTTCAGAGGTGTGGATTCTGTTCAAGGAGAGGGCTGGGTGGTCTCCAGAGCTCTGAAATGGAAGTGAACATCTCCATCTAGGACCAGCCTTCCAGAGCACATCTCGCCTCCTGGGACGGGGATTGCCAGCAAGAGGCTCCGAAAAGCAGACCGTCTGCTAAAGAAGGTCTGTGAGGAGGCTGAAGGACAGCTATATAACCTGGAAGCTTCTGGCTACTGAGCTCAAGCCAGGCAGAAAAAAAAGTCTCTTCTTTCCTAAGGAAAATATTTGGAGGGAAGTTCTTCCAGTGATTGCTAACTATGATAACTGCATTTGACATTTTAGGAGCACAACTCAATAGCTAAAACATGGTAATGTAAATGACTTGCAGTAAGAAATATAAATGGGCATACATTCAAAACCCAACTGCCCCTCCTCTGAGGAAATGTGCTTCCAAAGTTTCTCATGGTTGCAAGTTAAAAACATTATGCAATATATCATGAATGTTGAGTAGGAAATTTTTTTTGAATTTTATTAAGTGTATTATGAAAAATAAAATCTCTCAATTCAATTGTGTTGAGTAACTTATGTAATACAATAATGGATGTATTTCTTTACTACATGCAGAGTAAAATTTAGCAACTGAAAGCCAGTCAGCTACTACTGTTCACTGAATAATAAATGCATGGGATAATATTGATAGAATATTAATATTATTACCTTAATCTGAATGTTATTTTTTTTAATTAAGTATGTCATGGTTAAATGTACTCTCCATAACACCAGAAGGAGGGAAGGGAGGGAGGAAGTGAGTTAGGAAAGGAAGGAAGGAAGGAAGGAAGGAAGGAGGGAGGGAGGGAGGGAGGGTTATATGTGATACAATTGTTATGGTTAGTTCAAATGTCAGACTCACCACGTGATAGCTATGACCATATTATTTAATGTCTTTAAGCTTCAGAGTCTTAATCTGCAGTCAAATGGAGATAGGAAAGGTACCTGCCTCACAGAATTGTTGTGACGACTAAGTAAAGTACACCATATACAGGACTTGGCTCCGTGCCAGGGACATACAAGTACTCAATCATTCTTATTGTTTATATGTCAGATGCTACAAAGCAATCTCATGGTTTTCAAGATTCTACTGATATCATTTAGAACAGCTGAAACTTTTTTATAAATATTTATTAACCCTTTCTGGTTTCTGTCTTTCCAAAAGGATCCCCTAAAGTTTTATGAATAAAAGCATTCAAAAGCAAAAAAAAAATTGTAATTTAGGTGGAAGTGTTCTAACAATAACACTCAGTATAAGAGAAGGGAAACAGACATCATTTTCACTCCCCTCCAGGTAGGAGGCTGACAAATATGGAAGAAGGCCTCAAGCTGCCAGCTGAGGGTCTCACAATGTAGCGTAGGCATCTGGCCACCTGCTTTGGAGCCCCTCACTACTGCACATGACGGGGTTCTGTTGGTTGGCTGGTGTGGGTGTGGGTGTGGGTGGGTGGGGGTGTGTGTGTGTGTGTGTGTGTGTGTGTGTGTGTGTAGCTAAGAAGTCACATAATCGCATCCTAATACCAGGAAACATAAAACATATAAACAAGCATTTGGAAGGTGGCAAAGAATAATACGTAATCAATTAATTCTACTCCTAACCTAATGCAAGAGATAGACACCTAACTATAATCTAAGACAGACTTTGATAAGTACTATTCTAGACGAGCCAAGTAAAAAGCGAAAAAATTGAGAGAGACTGACTTAGTAGAAGTCACCTGTACAATGACCCAAGAGAGGAGTAGGGCCATGGTGGTCTCTGCAAGCCCTTTATTCCATGAGTGCAAAGACCTTGTTTAGCTCATTTACCACAGTGACTCAGCGCCTAGCATAGAGACTGGTAGATGTAGGCAGTGATAAATATATGGTGAACAAATGAGTGAATATATAAATTATTTCAAGATGATGAGCCCAAGGTGTGAAAAGACAGCATTACCAGGAACTTCAATGGAAAATACAAACATGATGCTAGTTTGCAGCAGGGAGAATGCAAAAGATAGATTTCAGTTATTGACGCAGCAAGCTTCCTAATGTTTTTGCAGAATACAGAGTTAATGAGACCTGCAACAGTACCATCTTCAACAGCGCAGCGACAGAATCCAGATTAAATGGGATTCAGAATATTAAAATATAGGCTGGATTTCTTTTTTTTAACTCAACTCACACTTTCCTAACCACTCCCATCAAGACTTTCTCCACCTTATCATTTTACTACTTAGTGGAGATTGTCATTTCCCAACCTGAAATTCCACTGTTCAAAACTGTTTCTTGATTGCCTTTGTGAAAATCTAAGAAACTCTGCATTCATATTTTATTAATCTGTTAACCTCATCCACCGAAAGACTCATTTATTTCCTTAGTGTTACCCACTATCACCATTGCTTAATATTCGGCCCGAAGCCAATATAATTCAGCTTTTCAAATATTCCTCTATATTAAAACCTGGTCAATACCTTTCAGAAATCCAAATAAAAGATGCAGCTTTAGTTTTAACTTCATCAGACATGTACTTCATGAGACAACAGTGTCTTTTCCCAGAGAATTCCAACCTTCCCTATTCTCTGCTCCTGCCCGTAAAGAAATATTCCTGGTCTGTAAAAGAGCAAGGGCAAAGCCATTTACCAGCTGTCTTATGGAATGATGCTTGGAGACAGAACGATTCACTCCAAACTAAGAGATCTCGGGTAGAATGCATCCCCAGTGGGCTATATAATGGTAAGCAAGCCAACTCACTGAAAGACTTATTTTCGGAACACTCCCACCCTCACCTAGAGACCTATAGCCAGACACTTGCTCAAAAATGAAACCTAAGATCTTCTCTGCAAGGAATTTACCAAGGCAGACTATAGTTCCAGGGCAAGAGTGGGGGCCCCCCCAAAGTGAAACCCTCCTTCTTTTGGCCTTTGCATATGCCAAACACCCTCAAGTGCAGTTTGCCAATTAAAACTCCCCACCCACCTACATGGAGCTCAAAGTCAGCCCACCTCACAGGGAAGAGACGTCTGATGGCTAATACGTACCAATCAATCACCAAAGAAATCCATGCAGCTACCTATTTTTAACCCAAACAAGTTTTCCATTCTCTGTTCTTTTATACTTGTAGTTATGAAAAATTCCAAACATACAAAGGTAGAGGATAGTAGAACGCACCCCTCCATGCACACGACACCCAGCTTCACAAGTATTAATTCAAGAATTCATAGCTAATCTTGTTTTCTTTATAACCCAACCTACTTCCCCAGTCCACACAATTGTTTAAAAATTCCCAGACATTATGCTACTCCATCATTAAACCTGTAGGTATGTATCTCTAAAAGGCAAAGGCTCCCTTTTCCAATCATAACCACAGTATCTAAATCACAGCCTCCAGAAAACAACAGTTCCTTGATGTCATGACTCTGTTCATAGACTTGGTTGTTCTAAAAATGATGTTTTTAGGGGCTTCCCGGGTGGCACAGTGGTTGGGAATCCGCCTGCCAGTGCAGGGGACACGGGTTCGAGCCCTGTTCCCGGAAGATCCCACATGCCGCGGAGCAACTGGGCCCGTGCACCACAGCTACTGGGCCTGCGCTCTAGAGCTCGCGAGCCACAACTACTGAGCCCGTGTGCCACAACTACTGAGCCCGCACGCCTAGAGCCCATGCTCCGCAACAAGAAAAGCCACCACAATGAGAGGCCCACGCACTGCAACGACGAGTGGCCCCCGCTCACCACAACTAGAGAAAGCCCATGCCTAGCAACAAGGACCTGATGCAGCCAAAATTAATAAAATAAAATAAATTTTTGAAAAAACGATGTTTTGAAAAATGCAATTTGTTTATATCAGTACCAAAACAA
Source organism: Pseudorca crassidens (assembly GCF_039906515.1). Lineage (NCBI taxonomy): Eukaryota > Metazoa > Chordata > Mammalia > Artiodactyla > Delphinidae > Pseudorca > Pseudorca crassidens. The sequence continues at coordinate 14,639,228 of NC_090313.1, forward strand.
GAAGTATACACTATGATTGGCTGACAAGTCTCTTCATTTCTTATAGGCTATAGATTTCCTGTCTATTTTTGTTTCTTCCCTGCCATTTAAATTTGTCGACAAAATCACACTGTGCTGTAGAGTTTCTCAAAGTCTAGATTTTACTGACTGCCTCCCACCATGGAGTCACTTAACATGGTCCTTTATTGTCGGTATTTCTTGTACATTGATAGATTTGTTGAAAGCTTGGTCTGTTACTGGTTCTTTTTTTCTGTGGGGTTTTTTTCTGTTTTTTTTTTTCTTGGCAAGACCACTTCAAACATGGTGTGCGTGCTTTCATCAGGAGGTATAAAATGTCTGCTTGTCTCCTTTTACAAAGTTAGCAACCACTGATAATCACTGCCTAAACCAACTCATTCATTAGAGTTGCATAAAGATGATATTCTCATCCTAGCATTCCTTCTTCACTTATTATCTGGAATACATCTATAAAGGTAAGCTTCCTCTCATCAAATATTTGATTATCGTGGTGTACTTTCTATATAAGAAAGTCAAGATAAATGCTAAATTCTTTCCTTTATTCATCAGTTTCCCAAAAAAAGAGTTTTGTATTTACAAAGGTGATCGATGAATTTGGGGGATTTTTGGTAGGGACAGTTGTTTGTTTTATGTTTAAATCCATGGATTTAAACATATGTGATGTATTTTAATTCATTGCAGCCTCTCTTTTTGATGCGTAAACCACCCCAGCTTTGTCCACCAGGAGCCTATACAAGTTGGCTCCTAAACCCTTTTGACCGTCTTTGATAGTTTCCTTGCTTTCTAGAATGACAAGATATTGTAGGTTATCTTGTACATTTCTTACCCTTGACCAGGAATCAAGCTTTTTTTCAAGGAATTCTTTCATTTTAGTGAAAGACGGTATTTAGAAACAACAAGCTAGGCGCTGAGGTTGTTCATTGCTCTTGGGTTGGTCCTTGTTTCCGCAGTTTTTCACAGAAGAGGGCTCGTAATACATATATATATACACACATGCATAAATACACTTAATACATGTATACACATACACACAAAACACCTCAGAGTTCATAATGATACTTCCACTTCAAAATCAGGGCCACAGAGCTTTAATTTAATCGCATTGAACTTATATGTCTCAACACCCATCCTCCATGTCAAAAATCCCAGTCCTTAAAAACACCAACATAATTACTACTTTTCCTAATTGTATATTACATAAACAGCAATCTCAGAATACACATTTGGAGACTACCATCAACAATATAATCAGTATAATTGCTGAAACAGTTTAGGATTTTTTACAATTCTTTTTTTCCTTGGAGCACATCTCTCTGAGGATATACAAATCACGGTGTTTTAAAGCACTTGGAATAGTTCATCCCTGTTTGGTTATATTGCTAACTGAATATACAATCAGATTCATTTATTTGTTTTTACTACTGATGTGGGGGGATTATCTTTTAAAATTTAATTTTTTATTATAATCATGTAAAACATGTACATGGTGCAAAGTCAAATTTACAATTAGTATAACCTTATTTCCTCTCTGCCCAAAAGCTAACATTCTTTTTTTTTAGATTTCATGGCTTACCCTTCCATTTCTTAAAATATAAGCACATGTGTATATATTTATATTTTTATCTCCCCTTTCGCAGTATATAGTATCATACTATACATACTTTTATCCACCTTGCTTTTTTTTACCTAACAATATATCCTATAGATCACTACATAAATATATATAGATCTTCCTAACACCTTTCTAGCATCATATAGTATCCATTCTGAAGATACTTCATTGTTATTCAACCAATCCCTTATTGAGAGACATCTGGGTTATTTCCAATGTTTTTCTACTACAAATAGCGCTGTAAACAATAGCCTTGATAATACATACTTCCAGAACTTTGTCATTTCCTACAAGTGGGTAGCCCTCTGGTTTTAAAAGGTAAACAGAGAAATAAATGTCATCCAAAAAATTGAAAATAAAAAAACGAAACACAAGAACACTGAGGGACAGGGAGAAAAACTGGCTCCAGTGGAAGTGAAAATAATATGAAAACCTAATTAGTATCCTCAGAGAAATCGAGTGAACACTGCAGGCAGAAAATAAGAATAAACTGCTTTTAAAATGTGAGAAATGAGAGAAAAGAGTAAAATACAACCAGAAGGATGTATGAGAAAGATTCTTCTTTCATGATTGGGATTCAATAGATACTGCCTAAAGTTGATAAACGAGAGGACAAATAAGTAACCCATTACATACCTACAATATTAATGTATAAACAGAAAAATCTGGAAGCAATTGCCTCTGGGAAGTCGTGCTGGAATTAGGAAATTATGTACTTTTCATTTACTCTCATTCTGCATGCTTAGAATTTTTTCATAATAATGTTTTAATTAAACATAAAATATGAGAATAAGTAAATAAATGTGAACCAGTATTTATATGCTTTAATTTGCAACGTTTCCCAGAGCACTGAGGAACTGAAGACTATTCTTATCTGCTGAAAATCTTCCAGGAGTAGTGTTAACAGGTGATAATTTATTCTGATGCCCAAAACACAGTGTGACAAGTGTGATTTACCTATAGCTAACACGTTTCCCTTGGAGCTTTCTCAGTCTCCTTCTGTCCATCACTCTCTTGCTCTATTTTCCACTTTACTGGTCAGAAAAACAATAAGTAAAAAATACATTACTATCCCTTATAAGTCGTCTTTCTTATATGGTCCCTTTTCTATACTGAACAATTCAGGTGAATGGAATATTTTACTTTTCTTTCACAGAAAATAAAATGAAGCTGTTTAATTTCAAATGTGATTCCCAATTAATGTTTCTCTTATTACTAGCCACCAATCAAAATGAAAATGCTCTCTCTCTCGAACTAAATAAATATTATTTTCCTCCAGACCCCATTTTTTTTTCCACCCTGAGAATTTACCTCTTCAAAGAAGCCAAGTCTTGTTTGTCCTCAGAGAAGTCATTTTGCAGTATCACACCAGGCAATGTTTGCTTGTATCCAATGATTCCACCCTCACGATAATAGGTTTTATCTCCCTGATCAGTATGTAAATGAGACTAATCTTTCTGTAGTTCTCAGTTCTTTACAGGTGGGAGTTAATGTTAGGCTATCTCAGGCACTTATTCATACAATGATACATCAACTCACACATTTTGACAAGAATGTTAATAATTTTATCTTTGAATTCATCCAAGACCCTTGGCTTCATTGTCTCAATTCCTTGATGAGACATATTTGATTCCCAGCTAAAGTCTTTATAGCTGTGCTACCATAGACAAGTCACTTAACCTCTCTGAGATTCGGTTTCATTCTCCCTAAAATGAGGATAATACCACCTATTTCACGGTTATATCCCTGAGCACTCTATCTAAAATAGCATCTCCATCATTCTCTTTCCCCTTTATCTGATTTATTTTTCTTAACCATTGACCTTATCTCCACATGCTATTTATCTATCTATTCTTTCCTTTGTTTATTACCTGTCTCCCATACTAGACTGTAAGTTTCTTAAGGATAGAGTTCCACCTGCTTCGTTCACACCTATAACTTCGTTCACACCTAAAACAAGGCTTAGCACACAGCAGCTGCTCCATGAATGTTGTTGAATGAATACTTGAATAAAGTGTATTGCTGAATGATTAAAATGAAATAACGTATGTAAAATGCTTGGCACTTTGGCAAAAAGTAACTACCTAATGAAAGGTAGCATTAATTTTTTAAATAGCCACAATTGCTAGGACATAAATACTCACTAAGTTGTCTGAACCTAACTACTTAAACAGAATCATTAAGTTTGTTTATTTGGTTGTTTTTGCCTAAGGGCTCCAGGAACCAATGAAGTTTGGGAACCTCTGTTATATGAGTTACAAGCAAACCACATTATCGCATGTAGAAAACAAAAGGTGTAATATGTCAAGAAGTTCGAATATACTGCGAGGTTGGCTGGAGGCCCACGAAGAGAAGAACACTGTCAAAGAAAAGATATCCAAGTAACCAGAGAGGCCTGAGCAAGCTTCCTGGATGCTGAATCACTGTGTGCAAATGAAACTCTCGGAGGGTATTTATGTTCCGTAAGAACAACCCCTGCAGCTCAGGCTGGGCTTCCCTAAGACCAAAGAAAGAAAGAAAAAGCATTTGAACACACCGTGCCAGCTCTGAACTGTGAAACTCATGCAGGACAGATGCAAGGGGTGGGAGATGAGAACAGATAAATGGAGGAAGGGGGAGGGAGGAGGCTGATAATAAATTTGTGGAAATTCAGGATTTTGTGTTCATTGCTACTCTGCCCTCAACTACCTTCTGTAAGGTTTCCTACTAATGAAATAATACTGGCTCTTTAATTTGACATCTGGGCATTTCCTGTCATACTCAATCCTAAAACTGTGAGTTAGCGGTCTTAACCAAAAATCTAATTTCTACATTTCTTCATTAAAAGGTATGCATCTAATCTATACTTAAAGTCCCTTTATTACAGCCTAGGCTGAGATTAAAGCTCTCACAATCTTTTTTTTTTTTTTTTTAAATAATTTCAATACAATCTCATTGGCCTCTGTGCGTGTGTGTGTGTGTGTGTGTGTGTGTGTGTGTGTGTGTGTGTGTGTGTTTTCAATAATATAAACCCCTTAGTTTATCATTCCTATTTTCAGAAATTTAAGAGTTCCCTCTACCTAGTTTCTGTGCTCCATCAAGGCCTCACTCTCTGTCAACTGTCTGATTAATCATTTCGGGGTTTTTAGGCTTCCGGGAGACCAAATCCTTTCTGCCACTTGCCACACTTACCAGATAGGCAGTTCAGTGGTTGCACTACTTCCTCATCCCAATTTTCCATCCCCATCTTCCTCCTCCAGAGCACTGAGTTCCCCCTGACGGTGCCAGTGAGGCCTTTATCAATCTGCATCTTAAGTTTTTCCCCACTCATCGGCTTTTCTAAAAACTTGTTAGCTTTTTTATAAAATCCACTCTCCCACCACTTTTAAACTTTAAGAGATCTGAAAACTTAAGAAAATTCCTTAGCTGCCTCTTTGCTCTGGCAGGAACAGCTAACTAAGAGGATCACATGAAACGACCGACTTTTAGGCAAGAGGAAGAAAAGGTAAGTAGGCTGAACTGCACTGATATCAAGTTGCTCTTCTGTTTGACGTCTTCTCCACAGACCCGGAGGCAGCAGGCCAGGTTCAAATCCTGCCGTCACCATTTATTAATCCTGCCACCTTAAGAAGGACACAAAACTTCCTGATTCTCAGTGTCCTCATCTGTAAAATGGTGACAATAATACCTTTTTCACCTGATGGTAAAGATTGAATATAAGTGACCCACAGACAGAACACAGCACACAGTGAGCATCATTCTTCCCTTTTCCCGTCTTGTGTTGTTTACTCTTGATATTGTTATTAACTGCTAATCAATTCAACACTTAAGTTATCAGGATGGGTTTTGTGATGGATTATGTGCAACAATAAAAGTGGAAAGACTAAAATACAAGCCAGATGCTTTTACTTTTATCACAAGCAAGTGCTAATTCTTCCTCATAGCCATGCTCCCATCCTTCAAAAATACTATGGGCGAGCTTCCCTGGTGGCGCAGTGGTTGAGAGTCCGCCTGCCGATGCAGGCGACGTGGGTTCGTGCCCCGGACCGGGAAGATCCCACATGCCACGGAGCTGCTGGGCCCGTGAGCCATGGCTGCTGAGCCTGCGCGTCCGGAGCCTGTGCTCCGCGACGGGAGAGGCCACAACGGTGAGAAGTCCGCGTACCGCAGAAAAATAATAATAATAATAATACTATGAGCAATAATCCTAAATAAGTGGGTTAACAAAAATGGGCTAAATAAGCAAAACAGCTTTGTTTTTACACAGATTCCCTTGCTTCTGAGACCTGCTGTCCTCACATTGTGCCCCACCCATTTTGGGAGCTCACTGTCCGGAAGGGGATGAGCAGAGTGCATGCATGGTATTAAGAGCACTCCTGTTGGAGCCTGGGGCCGGCGTAATGGATTATACACTTGTTCAAGGTTCCTTTCCACTCTGTGATTCCATAACTCTACCAAGACAACTTCTAACATTCCAACGCTACAGAACAATTTTCCTACAGTGGTGGTATTTCAATAAGGGACTTTGATTTACAGGGAAAAGGCAGGACTGTCTTCAGTCGCCACCAGAATGAGAGAAAAACACTACACTGGAAATCAGAAACTCAGAACTGAAATGCCACTTCGCTCATCATCGGTCACGTGATCTGAAAAATGTGGGCTGAGCTCAGCAAACACTTATGTTTCATTTCAGCTTTGAAATTCTGATTCTGGGATAAGGCTGCCGCCACCAATCACCGGGGTAGGTACGGCAGCAGGCCTTAAATAAACATGTGGGAACCGCTAGCTTTTCAGAAGTGATCTGTGACCATTGCCCCTTTCGGCAGGTTATCTCTGAGAAAGGGGTGAGGGTGGAGAATGATAATTAAAGAACAAATCCACAGGCGTGGATGACGATCACTGGGTGCTCCCTGCTCTATTCTAAAATAGTAACTTTAAATACCGGGTCAAAGATGTGCCTTTGTGCCCCAGAAACGTTCAGAAAAGGACTCATGTATGTCAAAGATAAAGATCCTCCATAGCAATGATGTTATTGTCTTTTGGGCTCAGAAATTAACCAAACTGCTGGCTGCCACCGCCATCCTTCCTTCTAGACAGCACGTACATTTCCCCCTTACCTGCCCTAGAGAGCGGTTAATTAGTACCACCACAGCCGGAAATAAGTAGGAGACTAGCCCTCACTACCTAAAGGCCCAGATTATTTTAATATTCCAAGAGTAACCAAGGCAACCAGAGTTTAAGAAACAATATTACTTCCAATAAAACTTTCCAATTTGTTCAATTTTGTAAGTTTTCTTTAAAACTGAAAAAAAAAAAAACGGTGCTACGTTTCAATGACACTTGGAAAAATTTTTGGTATTCACTTCCAGCTTTATAATCTAACTAAACCCACACCGATAAAATCTTAATCCTCATCAAGCACTTCACACACACACACACACACACACACACACACACACACACAGTATATTTATATATCAGAGATACCATATCTTTAGGCGTATATTTATAAATAGAGCCAAAGAGAAATTTTCATAGAAATGTTAATAATTTCCATAAAAACCTTCACATACTGCATGGCACCTGCATATAACAGTTTAATTAATTACCTATTCATGAACCACTTGGGTACCTGCACAATTCAGTTGATTAATGAGCCCAAGTGTGAGGACACAGTAAAGATTGTCCAATAAACCCTCCTTCCTCAAGATGCTTCCTATTTGCAAAGCACTGCGGCTCAGTAAATGACCCAGTGGCCTGGCAGAAGTGCTCCAAAATGTTCTGCCCAAGATCAGGCCTCTTCTGGTCCTATTTGAGGCCAGGCGAGTGGCCAGGGAGATCCTTGGGCTATAAGGAAAGATTGAACAAGAGCACATGGCATTCTGCAGCCCCCAGAAGCCAATTCAAAAATAGACCTGTGTTCCTTCCTCCTGAACCAATACTGGAAATGTGACTGCTATGGGGAAATAACTCTGGCAGAGGGAAAAGAAGAAGAGTTAGAGATGCCCCTTTCCTAATAATCATTACCATTTATTTGTTCCTACTAGGAGCTGTGTGCTCTATAGACATTATCCGACATGTTCTCTAAAACTCCTTGCAAAATATGCATGAAAACCCCATTTATCTGATGGGAACCTGGAGCGCAGGTAGGAAAGGGAAGGAGATCTAAGCCCTAGTTTTTGCAACTTCAAAGACCACCCTCCGCCCTCTCCTTTAAAGGAACTGTTATAAAAATCTCTCTTAAGAGTACAGACTTCCTATTTGTACTTGATAAACATGAGAGGTTTTGCAAACCTCAGTCATACATTCATTCCATCTTAGTACAAGGAGCTTAGAGGAGAGAGAGCTCTCTCCACAGGGTATTAGAAGAGCATTCAGAGACCTGCGAGGCTGCCCTGGTGAGCCAGGGGGTTCGAGCAGGAATTGGATGGTCAGAGCAGTCTAGTGGTTTGTTGGCCATCAGAGGTCCCACAGAAGAGATAGGAAAGAAGTGGGGAGACAGTTGCCCCAACTTTCTTCACAACCACACCATCCTTCAGGTGGTGGACATTAGTGGTTACATGTTTCTTCTGGGTTTTGTTTTGCTTTGCTTTGTTTTCTTTTGTTTTGTCCATCCAACCTTCCCTTTGGGTGGGTGGGAAGGAGGTTATCTCCAGTTATGTTTGGTCTTGGTGGAACTCATTACCCTATTTCCCATTACCAAAGCCCACGTTGGGGCTCACTCCCTCCCCATCACTCAGGGGCCAAGGCCAGGGTGTGTGAGAGAGATAACCCCCCCCTCGTTACCCAGGGTGTGTGGCCTTGGCTCTGCCAATCAGATATTCCAAGCCAGACTTGGCTCTGGACCAAAACTGAAGGAGTGCCCAGCCTTTATTTCCAGCAGCTACAGCAGTGAATGGTGGTGGTCACATCTCTGCCCAGTGGTGGCAAAGTTCTGGCTGTATTGTCCCTGCCAAAAGATGGGGGGCTACCATCTCATGATCTGCCATGCATGTTTTTCAGATCTGGTTCTTCAACTCCCATCAATTCTGTGAGCCCCCAATAGTTTATAAAAAAGCCATTTTTCTGCTTATGGCAGTTAGTATTGATTCCTGTTGTTTATCATCAAGCAAAGCACACACACACACACACACACACACACACACACACACACAGGCTCTACACTAAGATAGACTGCGTTATTGTTCTTAAATGTTCACCAAGATGGCCTTAACATTCTCCTCAGCTTCAATAAACTTTACACAGGCTTCTTACTGACTCTAGGCCCCTGACCTTCTGTTACTTACACACATTTAGTTTAGAAAACTTGTAACTGTAAGTTCTTTCTCTGCCCCTTTGAGATGTAAACCTTTCTAAAAGCCTCCTGCCAGTTTTGAAACCCAGGAATGTTTTCTCCAGGGCCTGGGAGCCATCTCTTTGAAATGTAATCATGAGGGAAGACAGGGCCCCTTCTCCCAGTCTCTGGGGGAGGGTAGAGGCTAAAGTCAGTGAGTGCATTGCTCCTCGTTGTAAAAGGACCTCCTGTCATGAAGATATGGGAAAATTTACTTCTCCTTTTGTAAGACCAGTTAACAAACACAGCTGGCCAATGATCCCCTACCCACAACTCCTGCCCTTTGTTTCAGTGGAAATGCCTGCAGACTATGTTCGGGTCTCCTTCTCCTATCTCAATAGCCTTGAATAAAGTTTTCCCTGCCTGTTTAACTCTGCCCAGTGTAAATTTTGCTTTGATAATATTGGCTGGCCCTCCCTAAGAAAGGACCATATTCTTCATCCCCACTGACACCAGGTTTGGCCCATGAACTTGCTCTGATCAATGAAAAGTGAGTTGAAGGCCATGACACCCCAGGCAAAAGCTCTGGGACCTAACCTGTAGTTGGCCCCCTCCCCTCTTTCCCAAACAGAGGCTGATCCATCTACCTGAATTCTCAAGTGAAGATAACAGAAACACAATCACAGCCGACCCATATGCGCACATGCAGAATGAGCAAGGAATGCATCTTGGCTGTTGTAAGCCACTGAGATGTTGGTATCATTTGTTACCAGAGCACAACCAGCAGTCTTGACTAGTCACATACCCTTTCTGGAACTTGGCACCACAAAAGAGAAGCTCTGGAAAGAACCAACTGTCTCTGGGAAGGCTGCCCTCTGACACTGCCTTCCATCAACTAGCAGTGAGCTTCAGAAGTCCTCCTGGATGAGATATCCCAGAGGAAACACAGGGTGAACAGTGGGGCTGTAAAAGCAGCAAGAATAATCCACCAGAAGAGGTAAGATTGTATGAACAACGGGCCAACTGAGGCCTCCGGAGAATCCCAGGTGATGTTCAAGGAGGCCTTTTTTCAGTGTTATTCAAAATACTCTGCTTGCATTCCCCTTATACAAATTTTGAAAAAAATATGCACCTCCTTTACACATTTTTTAACTGTCACCCCAAAATTCTCATCATAAGTTTAAAAATTAATTTTTTGTTAGGAGGAGATATGAAATATTAAATGTTTTATAAGACAAAATAAGATGAGGATCGACTTTGAAATCTAATTTCATGACATGCTTTGATAAAATAGGTTTTAACTATCATATTGAAAGCTGCACTGAATCCAAAAGCACCACATGAAATATATATTTGTGGTTTTATCCAATGTATCTTTCAAACTTTGGTAGTCCTGGAAAACACAGATTTTTAAAAGAACCGGCCCCACTCACCTATGCACAAGGCCCAGCTTACCCTTATCAGAATTATATGTAAGATGCAGAAAGGCAAGAAATCCACCAGGTTTAAGTTTCCTTGACTAATCATTAAAGGAGTCCTCCTTCAAAATGAATATTTCTAATTATCCCTTTTTTTTTTTCTTTTGAGGCATGGGAGGTTTCTAATGCTGGAGCAAATGTACTATATTTACACATCAGAGGGCCCTTCTCTGTAAAGTGAGGGAAGAAATGTGCAAAGCAGACACTTTCTCAGGCAGTTTTAGAAAAGAATACATGTGGAAGTTGATCATCTTGAAAGTGGCATGTTACTGCAAATCCTGTGAACTATCCACGCATTAGTACCCTTGGAAGGCGTGCGTCCCTCTGTTGCAAGAGTATGTTTCACGCGCCTATAAAACACAGTTGGGGTGCGTGTGACAAAGAAGTAGATGGACAGGCTACCTCTCCTGGGTGCTTTCTGGATTCACAAAGCAAGTCTGAGCAGAAAGCCTAATCCCAGGCGAAGTTACTTTTCCCCAAGACCAGGGGACGATGCCTCAATGTGCTGATATTAGCAGCAGTTATAGGAAAACACTGGGAATCATCCCTAGGGCACCGCGGAAGACTAAGAATTGTGTTCCCCGGTACCCAAACCATATATCTTAGAAGGCCAACCAGACCATAAAATGTTTTCCCAGTTTTATACATATTTAAGAACTTATGGGTAATATATCTAAACTCTTCTCCTAAAAGGACCCCTGCCAGCAGCTACACTTTGGAATAAAGAACTGTCAACACTGGCAGATTCAGAACTTCTGCTGAGAAGAATTTACCACAGCAGAATGATCTAAGTACATCATGTCATGCAGTGGTAGTTTAATAATGATATATTCCAAGGCTAGAGGGGAAAAAAAGGGTTTTTTTATTAAGCTTTGGATACATTAAATGTCATTATAAATTAATCCTCTACTATTATTTCGATGGCATTTTTGGAACATACCACCTGAGGAGGCACCAAATATATATATATATATATATATATATATATATATATATATATATATATACTGTGTACTGGTCTGGTTTTTTAAAAAACTATCTCAGAAAGACTTACATACCAAATGCATTGAAATGGCACAGAAAAAAATTTATATATGCCCACTGTCCCATGAAAGCATCATTTTACTCCAAACCCAAAAGCGCAACTTCATAAAATCAATATCTCTCCTGTTTTCTTTAGAATTGATGAAGAAAGTTCTATTCAGTGTGGGGCGAAATCCTAAAATTAGGTTGTATATATGTTATATACATCAGATTTGGGGGTAAGAATGCTTTTTTGAGCAATTTAGTAGCTATGATGATTTAAACACATTTCTTTTGGAAAGAGAGTGCTGGTAGAACAAGAAAAGCCATATTACTGTGTATATGGAAAAGCATTAATAAAAATCAAACATAATGGTTAATTAACATATCAAACATAAACCAAACAACATAATCCAAACACAAAATATGAAAAAGAACTGCCAGATAACAAAACACATTGCTTTTCATCTTCCCTGTGATACATTTTTAATGAGACAGACCTCTTTGTACCACCATCAACTTTGATTTAATAAAGTAAAACCATACAGTACAACAATTGTGTATCAAACAGCACATTTTAGCGCATTTTCCATTATATTATGCACTTGAATTCCTTCAAGTACTGCCTCTGTGATCTCTTCCCTACCTCTCCTCTGAGCTTCCAGACTTGGTTTCTAGTACTGGATGAGCATGTCCACGGAGTTATTTTTCCTGAATTTCCAAACCTAAGTGAAATATAATTTACCCACAACTTTCTTTTTCTTCCTAAATTCAGTAGCATCATCACCTGTTTACTCCCCTTAGGAGCCTCTTCAACTCTTCCAGCTTCACACTCTATATCCAAACATTTGACAAGTGCTCCAAGTTTCTCATATATTCAACCATTCAAGACAATGATTCAGTTCATTCTTTTGTATTCCCATACTCCACTTTTCCTCCTTTTTTTGTCTTTTTACCTTCCGTACCTTCATACCATTATATGGATGTTGGAGTTCATGAATTCATCCTCCATGTCTCTTAAATTTTAAATTTTCTATCATTTTTCCATAGCTTTATCCCTGCTGTATGCTGGGGAAATTTTTTAGGTTTATCTTCTAAATCACTGGTTTACTATTAAGCTGCGTCCAAGCTATTATGTAGTCTATCAGCTATGATTTCATTTTAATAATTTTATTGTTTATTTCCAAGATATCTGAATGTCTATTCTTATTTTACAAATACTTGTTTTGGTTTTATAAGTGTGAAGACATTTATCGCCCTGAAGATGTTCAATATTTTCATTTTACCGTCTTTTTCAGACTATTCAATTATCTCTATTTCCTCAGGAGCAAATCCTGTGTATGTTAAGTAATTGTGAATTCTTTCAGGATGGAATTCTTTCCCAGGTCTTTATAATTCCCTACTGACTTCATCTTTTACGTGAAATAATCTTCCCTTGTGCTCTTACACTTAACCTCATCTACTTTCTTCTTTTAGCAGAGATATATAATTATTGGTTTTATAATATCTTCTCTTTTACATATTTCTGAGTATTGTGTGGGAAGGGAAGATTTCAATATCTGCTTTCTTCATCAATCTTGAATTAAAGGTCTCTCATCACCCATTCAGGGTATTTGGGCAGTAGCCTCCTATCTCATCTCTCCTCCCCAAGCTTTCAAATCACACTGCAACCAGTGCTATTCTTAAAGGTTCTGCTAAGGACCTGATCATTGAGTCTGGTGTTATTCCTCTATCTAAAGTATAGTAAAACAGCTTTTTAGATCCTTCACTCTCAAGAGAAAAAAGAACTCTATAGTAGAGATCTTAGCAGAGGCTACAAAGGGTAAAACCCCTAAATTTTAGCCCCATCTCCTTTTCCAATCTACTCCCCCACTTCATCTTTTCAAAATCACTACCCTCTAGTCATCCCTACTACTCAGAGAATCTATGCAATTTCATGCTTCCCTGCCTTTGCTGAAGCTCAATTCACTTCTATGTCCCATTCACTTGCAAAGATCCAGATAAAATCCTACTATCTATTCTATGAAACCTCACATATGCTGTGGACATTTCATTATCTCAGCCTCATATAGATATTACCCATATCCCTATAGGAGTACTTATCTCATTCTGCCGTAATGCATTAGAATCCCTAACTAGGCCATAACTTCTTAAGGGCAAACATTATTAACCACTTCTTTCCATATTTCAAGCAGCACCCAACATAATGTTCAGCATATAATAGACACTCAACAACATTTTTGAAATGAAAGATGACGTGACCCTTGTTCCAGTGACTAGAAGTGCTATTTGGCAAATATATATTCATAAAATTAAATTCAAGGAATTAAGGAATTAAACTTAAAGGAAATGAAGACATTCAAACTAGGATTCGGTATCATAGCTTTAGATTGTAGGAAAAAGAAATTTCTGCTTCTTGAAATTCTGAACCTATACCAGCCTCAAGTACCACATCCCTTTCTAAAAAGCCCCCAGTGATAGCCCAGTCCTCTGGGTTCTATTGCATGCCTGCATGCCCCTTTCATTGTTTTTACCACCCAAAGTTCAACTGTCTGTGTATCCGTCTACCCTACTAGATTATATTCCCTCTGAGAACAGAAATCAGATACGGTGTTTATCAGAGAATAAATTTAAAAGTGTTGACTAAATAAATGTTTAAATACCAGTTTTCCCTTATTTGTCCTCAGAATAGTCCCAAGCTAGAAGGAAAGCTGTCATTCTCATTTTCCAATAAATAACCAAAGTAAATGAATGTTAAATGAACTCATGGTCACAGGAGAAAGGAACCTGGTAGAAGAATTTAGGTCTTCTTGAAATTAATCACCACATTTCTAAATATTCCTATATAATATGAAGCGTCCATGGTCAGGAATATAAGAAAATGGACAATTTGGAGCTCTTTAAATAAAGGAAATAGCCCTCAATAACACAGTAAGTAAAACCAACCTTTAAATAACCCCCAGAGCTCTGTTCAGAGAGCTTCTGGCACATAACTAATATTATAAACGAAGTCGTCATCCACACACTGATCAGCACAGCAGCATTATCTCTAGGTGCCCAGGGCAACCGTATTAATTTAACCTGTTCAGAAGGACTTTAAAAAGCTATAAATATCACCAGATTTAGTGTATGTTAATTTCTACCAATTCAGCATTTTCATTACACACAATACCCTCTACTACAAACAAGCTGCTTCTACTAAAATTTCATATAGCTACATAGATTCATTTTATTAGCTGTTTATTGAGTGTTTACTATGTGTCAAAATGGTCAAACAGTTCAACCTAGTAGACTGTTAATATTCTATTCTAATAATATCTGCAGCTTTTGGTTCCTTGCTAATGTACTATTTTCTCTTTATTTTGTATAGTACATGTATTTAATGACTCCTAAAATTATTATTATTACAAATTATGGTATAACCAATAAGATACAAACACCAGTCAATCCCTTAAGTAATTCCTCAATTCTGATCGAAGGTTGACTGTATGAGAAACATATTGAAAAGATGTGGCCAGGAACTCTCCCCCTAAGTAAACCATTTCCAGATCAGCACATTCTAGAGCTTGGACGATGTATGATTTCTGCAAACCTGCAAGATTTATCGGTATGATATCTCCATTTCCTTTAAAATGCAAACAAACCAAAAAACCGAAACAATTCCAATAAAACAGAATAAAATAAAATAAATGTTAGCAAACACTAGCATCTGGGAGCAAATGCTCCCTTTGGTAAGAGAGTTTAGAAAGCAAGGCATTTACAGAATCCACTCTCCTCTTTTTCACCTTCATTGGTCTCTGTGTCTTTCCTTCTTGTCTTAGAGGAAAATGTGTCCCGCTTCTTCAAGAACTAATCCTCCCATGTGTGCTCTTGACCCCAGACTCTGTCACCTCCTCTGGAAACTTCCTCTGTAAATTTCTCCCTCTCTGTATCCTCACCTGCTCCCTTCCTGGCTGCAGCTCTCAGATCAAACACAAACATGTGCAAATCTTCTGTATCTACTGCACTCCACACCGTCCCCGCAGAACTCTCTCGCCCTCCTTTCTTCTCTTCTCTGCCAAAGGACCAGCAAAGGGATGTGTTCTTCCTCCACTTCTTCACCTCCCACCCCCCACTCATCATTCCAAAGTAGCCTGGCTTTTGAGAAGTCATTCTCGGCAATGTCACCAGTGACCCTGACCTACTGGACTCTCACTTCTCATCCCACTTAATCTCCCCCTAGTTTGTGCTAATGCCACCAGCTCCCTCCTCAAATGCTCTCTCTGGGATTCATTCATGCTACACTTTCCTGGTTCTCTTCCTACCTCTAGGATGGTTCCTCTCCAGTCCTTCCTACTTTCTCTGTCTTATTCACGGGTTTCTTCCTTGGCCTTTCCTTCCAAGAGTTCAAGCTTCTCATTTTTCTTCTTGCTCTGCTCTCCCCAATACATACTTCAAACTACACAAAGCCACGGTAGCTTTTCTCTCCTCAAACCCACTCCTTCTTCTTTTTGCCCAAACCTAGATCCACTCCATCTCCCAAACAGAAACCACCCATTTTGAAATCCTTTCCACACCTTCTCCTGCAGCCTCATCTCTTATGACTCCTCACATGCAGACAAGCAACCACAGAGGCATACCAGGTCCTCATGCTGGACGGCCAATAGCTTTTCTTTTTTTTGAAAGGAGGTCATTTTTCTTTTCACAGATTGTCATATTCCACAAAATCAGGGAAATTAAAAACGGTTCGGAGAAAAGGGCCAAAACTGTTGTCCAATCTGCCACAGCTCCAGGAACATCCAGACTTGTGTAACGTAGACGAGATGGAAAAAGGAGTAAGAATTACATGATGATTCTTTCCAAAGGTTTGTAAGACTAACAAGAGTCCATGTTTGTCAAGAACCAACCTAGAGATAAATGAATTTAAGCTTTAGCCAACCCTTCATCTTCTACCCCTTGACAATTAGGGCAGTGGCAGTTGGGGGAACGAAAAGATTGGTTCTGGAGTTCTTTCCAAAGAGGATAGTAAATAGAGCAGATATTGTTCTGAGTTTCTGATACCATCACCTGCCTGAGAAAGAAAGACACGCACCAAAATTCTGCTGCTCTTGCTATGCAATTCTCAGTTTTTTATTCTCTCTGATAGCTTTTATACCTTTATACAAATTGTTTCCTTCACTTGATATAGCCTTTAGCCTTCAGATTTCTGCTCACGTGTCACGTACTTTGTGAAGCTTTCTCTATTCTTCCTAAGAATATCCAGTTCTTCCTCAATGTTCCCAGAGTACTCTGTATAAACCAGTAATTTATAGTATTTACTGCTTTGGTACCAGGGTAACTTTGTAAGATCCTGTCCCCCTTCACTCCTGTTCCTGTCTTCATTGTTCCTAGAAAGAAAGGACGGTGCTGTTTTCCCCTCTGTACCTCATGTACTGCTGATCAAGTGCCTGGCTCACAGTAGGTCTTCGAAGATGTCTATTTCGTTAAGTTGATCCATCCGTCAGGTCAGGTTTATATATAATCCTATTCAAGGGTACGGGCTTTTATGAAGTGATTTTTTGAGTCTCTTCGCACTCAAATAATTCATCACGTAAGACACCAAGAAAAATTCAAGAGGTAATGAACATTGTTTTCCTCCTGAAATAAAAAACGTTGTCACAAAATATGACCCTTTAAGGTTCTTGTTAAGGTTACCTCCACTGAATGAAGAAAACGGATTCTCTGAGAACACCAATCAGTTTCCCAAGTCAGCCAACTGCTCACTTGTGCTTTTTTAAGTCCTACTTGAAAAGTCCAAAATGACAAATTATCTCACAGGTCTCTGGGCAAATACTTCATTGCCTTCTGAAATGTCAGTGCTGATACTTATTTCTACTCAGTTTTGCCTCATTTTAAAACAATGGAAATATCTCTTCCTGCCAGCTTACATTCTGTTTTATAATCCTTTTTCTCCTCTCTTATTTTTCAGGATATCATTTCTTTGATAAACTTCCCCTAATTTCTAAACTTGGGGGAGTTAAAATCTCTATAATTTCATGACCCCATTGAATGGCAGAAAGAAGAAACAGAGTTCCAGGTAAGGTGGCCATAAAATGAAAACTGGAAAAATTCACAGCCAAAGACCTTTCCATAACATTTACTAACATTTACTAAATTGCTTCAAATACTAAAGAAATAAGAAAGTAGGTTAGCGATTAAAGACATTATTATCTAACTTTAATCTTCATCAAAGTAAATGTCATTATCCTTGTTTAACAGATCAATGAACTGAGGTTCAGAGAGGTTCAATTACTGTCAAAGGTTACCCAGATAATAAGTGGAAGCCTTTTTTTTTTTTTTTGCCATATGTTGGAGTGACATGAAGGAATTTTCTCAGGAAAAACTGACCTGCTTAAAGCTCCCTGCCTCTGGGTTCCTGGTCAGTCACCATTATTTCCATGAGAGAACATCAATCCTATGCTTTGCCTGCATTTATGCTGTGTACTGTGCTAAAAGCCTTTATACGTTTTTCATGTAAGTACTGAATGAGTTATGAATGGGACAGTACGATGTATCACCTTGTAAGCAAATGAAGGTCAGGACCTGAAGTTCAGAAACAAACCCAATGTCTCCTAGTTAGTGAAGCTGGCTATCCATGCTCTCAAAACGAACTCTGCTGTCTCCTTTGACCGTCACATGGCCAGTGCTGCCTTAAATCAGCAGGACCTTGTTTGGAAATAGCACCAGGAATTTGGCTCTCCCATTCTGAAATTTACTTGTAAAAAGTCATACTCAATCCTATGGGTCTTCCAGGGGTTCTAAAAACGTATCTTCCTATCACGTCACCCAATCAGAAAGCCATGTACCTTTCACTCTCTGGGTTTCTCATAGCAATGCCTGCCCTCGCTGAGCCACCTCTGGGTTTTCAGCCACTGAGGGGCACTGTTAAGAAACGGGGTGCAGTGGTAAAGCACCAGGCTCTGAAACCAGGGGACCGGGTTCCAGTCCCAGGTCTCCCTCTTACTGTGTAACTTGGGTCAGTCACTTAGCCTCTCTGTGTCTCAGTTTACTCACCTGTAAAACAGGGACAATAACCCTACCTACCTCAAAGGCTTCTGTGATTACTTAGAATAGTACTTTCTACATAAAAAAGTTCACTAGATATGTGTTAGATATTTTACAGATTGTTAGATGACTCCATATTGTGAGAAGACAGAAACAGAAGGAAAATCGTGAGAATGTAGCTTTGTGGAAGCTGAAAGGAAGGCATATTTAAAGGAAGGAGAAATTATGTGCCTGTCCTTTCAAAGGTCACTGTATTAGTCTGCTTGAGCTGCTATAACAAAATACCACACACTGAAATTTATTTTCTCGCAGTTCTGAAGGCTGGAAAGTCCAAGATCAAGGTGCCAGCAGGGCTGGTATCTGGTGAGAGCTCTCCTCTTGGGTTGAAGTCAGCCACCTTCTCTCTATGTGCTCCCATGGCCTTCCTTTTGGTGTGTTAGTGCAAGGAGAGAGAGCTCCAGTTCTCTGTGTCTCCCCTTATAACACTAATCCTATCAGACCAGGACCCCACCCCTATGACTTCATATAACCTTAATTACTTCCTCAGAGCCCCCATCTCCAAATACAGCCACACTGGGAATTAGAGCTTCAATTTATGAATTTGGGGAAGACATAAACATTCAGTCCATAACAGTAACTGAAAAAGCAACCTTTGCATTTGGATTAGAGGAGGTCTTCGGTGAACATAAAAAAAAGTTTTCATGACTCAATGACTTATTCACCAAACAATGTAGTATGTTTACAATTCTATTTATTCAGGGGAACATTGTTGGAAGATTAAACGCAATCCTAAGTCTCATATGTTTTGACAAAAAAGTAGTATGATAAATTACAGACCAAGATAAACTAACTGTACTTATGTTGTTGGCCATGGAAAATAGAAGTACTTGGTATATATACAGAAACCTTTTTTCTGTTGTCAGTTTTTCATTATTAAAAATTACTACCATTCTTAGCTTTAAAAAAACATCCTCAAACTTTTTTAAAGGAAAAATTGCCAGAATAGCATAGACATGAATTTTCATTGTATACATCCTCCCAGTCAAAATGTGTATTAACCTTTGACATCTTCATCCTCGCCTACTGCTGAATCTAGGGCTCATTAATACCTATTTAAGCATTCAGCTTTTGCCCTGGAGGCCAAGATAAACGTGTCCACAAGGCAAGAGTATATCTGCTCAACAGTCAATCTCTTTTTTTTTTGTTTCATAAAACATTTGTATAAAATATATAAAATATATATATATAAAATATAAGTACTACAGCAAAGAAAATTTGGAGAATATGCAAAGGGAAAAAATTCATGATACCACCTCTAGTAGGTAATCACAACTGCAATGTGGGCTTTTCCTTCAAGTTTTTTTTTCATGCATATTTTTATAAAACTTTAATTATGGTGTACATGTAACTTTATATTCTGTTTTTCTCAATTAACACTACTATTGGAATATACATGTGTATATAAGTAATATACATGTTGACTACACAATATATAACTAAAATATTAATTTAACCATGGTAGCTGACATTAACATTGTTCCAGTCTTCACAATTTTCAATAACATTTTGATGAACATTTCCTGCATATACCTTTTCCCAGCTTTAAGGCCCCTGATACATACTCTCAAACTAAGAGGAAATGGTTGCACCAATTTTACTGCCATCAATAGTCTAGGTGACTAATTAATTTCACTAGATCCCAATTCTCTGTAGCAAAAAGTTTTCCTATCACAATAGGCAAGAAATAAAATAGACACTTTGCTGTATTAATTTCTACTTCCCTTATTACAGAGAACATTTTTCTTCTCATGGTTATTTTCCAGTTTTCCTTTGTGAGTCATCTATTCATCATCTTTATCTGTTCATCTATTAGAACTCTCATTTTTTTTCATTGATTTGTATGAGGCCATCTCCTTTACTCATAAAATTATTTAATACTACAAGTAAGAATATTAGAAGGATCCTTGACATTTTGCTGATGTTACACTAAGTCAAGTAGTGAAATCACGGTCACTAATAAATGAAAATTAAAGTATATTAGGAACACTTTACCATCAAGTTGACATTACTTGAGGACAAGTTGAAGGCTTTAAAAGTCTTTACCTTCTCTGACACTTACCTGTTATACTTATCTTTTGAAATTAAAATAAAAGGCTTTTTCCCAAACATGGCACACCAGCCAATTAAAGACAAATTGTCTCATTCCCTATCCTTCCCTTGGCCTTTTAATGCATTGTTGAATCAATGAATGCAAATAAAACAGATGGTTCTGCCGCTCTAAAACTGATGCTTACACTAAGTCTCAAATTATCTGACATTATTTAATACTAACATTATTACTGATCACCTCCCTTCACTGAAAAATTACTAAGCACCAGATAGTGTGCAAAGTAGTTTAGATAAATTATCTCATTTTATTCTCAAAATAAACCTTTCAGATGGGTATTGGCCTCTCAACTTTACAGTTGAGAAACACGGGTTCAGAATGGCTACCCACCTGGCCAAGACCAGTAAGCTAGCAGGTGATGGAGTGGAATGCAAACCCAGGACCTGTTCCCCTCACCACTAAGCATGTGGCCTTATACGCATGCAGCCCTTACCATGGCAATATTGCGTACTCACTAATACCGATGAAAACAAACTTAGAAACAGACATTTTATCAAGTGCATTTAGTCTATGTATTCTGGTTGGAAATTCCTCAAGCGATAACTCCATTAATAAGGGTCAACACCACTGATTATATTTTTAAAGTTTAGTATACATAACTTACTAAAATTTAAAACAGGATTTTTTTTTTTTGGCAGGGGGCTGCATCAGGTCTTAGTTGCGGCATGCAGGATCTTCGTTGTGGCGCACGGGCTTCTCTCTAGTTGTGGCCCACAGGATCCGGAGCACGCAGGCTTAGTTGCCCTGTGGCATGTAGGATCTTAGTTCCCCGACCAGGGATGGAACCCATGTCCTCTGCATTGGAAGGTGGATTCTTAACCACTGGACCACCAGGGAAGACCCAAAACAGAATTTTTGAATACTAGTGGTTATCATAGTAGAACTAAAATTTATGTAAATATTATAAAATTCTCAAAATTAAATACTTTGCTTGTTTTTGACACAGGATGGCTAGCAAATGCCAGAACCCAGAAGAGACAAAGGAGTATCAGCCCTTGGACACCCTGATTTCAGACTTCTGACCTCAGAACTGTGAGACAATAAGGTTCTAATGTTGCAAGCCACTCACTTTGTAGTAATTTGTTACAGTAGCCCTAGAAAACTAATAGGTGATTTTTTTTTAATATTTACTGGGGTTTTTTCCCTAAGTGCAAAAATAGTCACCTATAATCCCTCCATCAAAGGATAGCCACTGTTGACACTGGGCACAAATTCACCCAGACCCTGTGTGTGTGCATGTGTGTGTGTGTAATTTTTAAAATGGAATGTGCATTGCTCACATTATTTTGTGTCCAGATATTCTTTATTTAGCAGACTGGCTATCACAAGGATGTCCCATAACTTAATCACTTTCCTACTGAGGGACATCTTCAATGTCTGAGGCATCTACTTAGAAATGTGTTCAAACCATTAACCTACGTGCCAAAGGAAAATGGTGATAGATCTGCTATCCACATTTCCTCATTCAACTTCCCCTTAAGAATATGGAGATAGATAATACACACACACACAAAGGTCTGGTACATTTAGATCTTTTATGTACATTCTTTACCACAAATTTTCAAAGAGAGAATTCAAAAGCGAATCAGAGTGCTTGAGAGAGTCCTTCATGGGCACGTAGCCTAGGGCAACAGGAGGACAGAAAGTTGGAGTGTCCTGGCCAAAGTCACGGGAGAACCACCCAGACAGGAATGCACACTTCTCAATGTGCTGCTTTTATGGCATAGGAACTACTTTAAAAACCGGTGTGAACCTTCCTCTAGAGCTTCTAGATAAAGTGTAGACCTTTACCAGAAGCTAAATATATTCAATCAAACTTCCACCGCTAGCAGTTTCACCGCTAGTAAAACTAGTTGCCTTCAGGTAACAGGTGTTATCCCCCACGAGACTGATCCATTCTCAGACATCTTAAGGGCAAATACATATCAATATTAAGTTACATGTACAGGCATTATTCAGCTACTGATGAGTAATCTTTGCAGCTTTTCATGGAAGCTTGCCAGGTTCTTCAAATCCCTGTAATTGTAAAATATAAAGTTGTACGTTGTATTCTGTTATGGACATAATAAAAAGCTGTCTTTAGAAGGGAGGATTATATAATTTTTTAAAATAGCATATATTATATATTTTCTTTAATTGATCCAAATAAGACGTTTGCTTTTTAAAAATAAGACTGGAGTGTGAGCCATTATCTTGTAATAATTTATAATGGAGTATAATCTGTAAAAATACTGCATCACTATACTAAAACACCTAAAACTAATATAATATTGTAAATCAACTATAATTTAAAAAAATGTTTTTAAAGACGGGTGCTGTCCCGGGTTCATCTTTTGGCCCACTCCTCTCTGATGCCCTGGCAGCTTTGGGACACACTGATTGGCTTTTCTCACTTGAGACCGATCTATAATGCTTACTGTGAACACAAGTCACTTTAAATGAGGTGAGCTTTTGTCCCATCGTATGCTGATACAGGAAAATGGGGAGTCACACTAGGTTACAAAGGAAAAAGCTATAAAAATAAGGCGCTTAAAAAAAAGACCATGAACTACGTTCATAATAAAAAAAAAAATTTCATTTGTGTCCTTTGACATAAAGCATAACGAAGCAGGCACTAACAGTTCGCAGTGATCTAAAAATCACTAAGAATAGTTTCCTACTGTAACAAAAAGGTGTTATTTTTAGCACCTCAGGGCCAGAATCATCAATAATTGGCATTCTAATTTGAATGTCATCAGGATCTGTTTAACTGATCTCTGACCACTCCCTGGCAAGTCTAGTTTGTTTCCCTGCCCTTCAACCACAGTTTCCGATTCCATTTTCCAAATTATACACTATATTCTATCACAAAGGTTAAATTTTCTTAAATAACAACTGAATTATGCTTTCTGTTTTGGTACCATATCTCTTTTTCTTTGCATCTAATAGAGGATATGTTTTGCTCAGTCTTCCCTGCACCTCATACATACCTAAAGAATTTTTTTTTGTCAATTGGTGTATTTCAGTTCTATTCACCATAGGTTTCCTGGTTGTATTCTTACATGCCATCACCGATATGCCCTGTTTCTGGTCTAACACTCTTTGCTAATCCTTACTCTTTGGCGCCTTTTTAATCTGCAGCTCTGCGTAGCTACCCACGTTTCATCCTGCTTTCCTGTCCTCTTGCTACTTTTACCAGCGCTGCTTTCAGAAATAATCTCGTTTACGTGGATTCTTACACTTATAGATCCTCTTCTTATAATTTATTTAAGTTGACTTAAGTTGACTTTCCTGAAATTCATTTTCTTTACGTTGCCGTTTTCACTTCTTTGAAGTTTACACAAAGATTACCAAACTTTAAATGAAGTTTCTTAATTAACCGAAATGTTCATTAAAGAAATAGCTTTAGTATTCAGGCCAAAAATCAAGAATAGCTAAATACAGCACAATCTCACCTCTCTTTCTGCTCTCTCTCCCCAGAGCCTACTCAGAGGTGTTTCTACCTGACTATGCTCCAGATATACTCTCCTGCCATTAATCCACTGAATGTGCTATAATTCTCTTGTTAAATAAACAGTTATGTCCAATATGCACTTAGGATGATGGTGAGTCTTCAATCTCATTATGACTTATCCATCCAGCTGAAACTTGGCAACATTTGTAAGAGATAGTTAATAAACTGGTCAAAGGGTCAGTAAGTGATTTTTCTTTTAGTAACCTGAAAAATACAGGGTAAAATGGGGGAAGCACACAGCTTTAGTGAAAGTGGATTATTTATGAATGACACTCCCTACAGTGATCAATAATTAAGCTAATCCTTCATTATGTGCTCAGTTGATCACTATCAAGAATGATAAAACACATTTGCCCTTTTTTCCAGTTAAAATAGGGGGTGTATGTACAGTAATTTGAGAAAACAGAAGTTTTACTTTAAAAAGGTCCCTCGGGCTTCCCTGGTGGTGCAGTGGTTTAGAATCTGCCTGCCAATGCAGGGGACACGAGTTTGAGCCCTGGTCTGGGAAGATCCCACATGCCGCGCAGCAACTGGGCCCGTGAGCCACAACTACTGAGCCTGCGCGTCTGGAGCCTGTGCTCCGCTACAAGAGAGGCTGCGATAGTGAGAGGCCCGCGCACCGCGATGAAGAGTGGTCCCCGCTCGCCGCAACTAGAGAAAGCCCTCACACAGAAACGAAGACCCAACACAGCCAAAAATAAATAAATAAATTTATTACAAAAAAAAAAAAAGGCCCCTCAACCACACTGAGTCACTCCATTGGCTTTTCTGTGTCTCTCAGCATTTCAATTCCTTATCTGGAAAATACAATGAACTCTTCTTGTGTCATTGATGATAGATGGTAGAGCAACCTTCTCCTGCAGCATGATTCTCCCAGTCAACACCACCTCCTGCCTGATTCACGGTTCAACTCCATTTAACAATTCAACACTAGTTAATGCAGTTGTGTCCTTTACATTAAAGGAACTAAGCCCTGTGTTCTCTGAATTTTTTAAAATAACTTTAAATAAACTACAACACACTTAAGCCCGTGCACCACAACTACGGAGCCTGTGCTCTAGAGCCCACGAGCCACATCTACTGAGCCCACATGCCACAACTACTAAGCCCACGCACTACAACTACTGAAGTCTGCATGCCTACAACCCACATGCTCTGCAGCAAGAGAAGCAGCCGCAGTGAGAAGCCCGCGCACAGCAACAAAGAGTAGCCCCCGCTCGCTGCAACTAGAGAAATCCTGCGCACGGCAATGAAGACCCAACGCAGCCAAAAATAAATAAATTTTTTTAAAAAAACTATAACATACTTGAAAAACAATTTTTCCGACAGATTTCTTCACAAAGTGATTACACCTGGATATGAATTAGTTTATGAAATTGCTTCGATCCCAGGCAAGCATGAGAGGCCTGGGAAGCAGAGCCTGGCAGGAATGGGAGGAATAAGATGTAAACTCTGTGACATGATTTATAACTGCATCTTGAAGAAACCCAAAAATATACTCGGGAGCATCTATCAGAAGTTTCTGATTTCTCTGAACATCAGTGTTTGCTAATATATTTAAACTTCTTCTTTTTAAAAGGAATTTTATATATAACCAATTCCAGGATCACATCTAGTCCATAAGGTACATAAAGTGAGATCTTTTTATACATGTCTATTTGACAGTGAACACAACCTGAGGAAAAACTGAGGTCTCTAGCGTTATCAATTTGAATGTCCTCTTCTGTGTTTGTCTAATTCGCGAAGATCTTCTATACATTAAATAAAACTGGTGCGTGCTTTTCTATGACTTAGAACTGCCATCTTCATAGGATTATGTGAATAATGGGTCATTACGTTTATGTGTTGAAACTTTGGTCAATGATATTTCTGATAACCACTTTTCACAATATAGTTGGCAATCTTAATATAATCAAGTAACGTGCCTCTGGTATTGAATCTGCTCTAATAAACTGAGAAACACAACAGGTAAAATTGTGAATATGCTATGTACCAGTTTTTAACATAAATGATTAATAATTCTCAAAATAGGTCTCTATGACAGCTATCTCATCCTCCATGAACTGATGAAGAAATAGAGGCTAATAAATTAAATTATCTTACCATGGTTATTAATGGCTAAACTGGGATTTGAATCCCACTGTGTCTGATTTCAAAGCTTTTCACTATATCGTGCTGCTGTTATTTTTCCATTAAGTTTAGGATTCCCTAAGTTAATGAAAGACACATATACCATAAACTAAAATCAACAGTACATGGAAAACCTGATTTTAACTAACAGCTTTTGGAAAAAACATTTTGCTAAAGTTAAGAAGAAAAACACCATGCACATATGGTCACCTTATTTTTTATAACAGAAGCAAGAATATACAATGGAGAAAAGACAGCCTCTTCAATAAATGGTGCTGGGAAAACTGGACAGCTACATGTGAAAGAAGGAAATTAGAACACTCCCTAACACCATACACAAAAATAAACTCGAAATGGATTAAAGACCTAAATATAAGGCCAGACACTATCAAACTCTTAGAGGAAAACATAGGCAGAACACTCTATGACATAAATCACAAAGATCCTTTTTGACCCACCTCCTAGAGAAATAGAAATAAAAACAAAAATAAACAAATGGGACCTAAAGAAACTTAAAAGCTTTTGCACAGCAAAGGAAACCATAAACAAGACAAAAAGACAACCCTCAGAATGGGAGAAAATATTTGCAAACAAAGCAACTGATAAAGGATTAATCTCCAAAATATACAGGCAGCTCATGCAGCTCAATATCAAAAAAACAAACAACCCAATCCAAAAATGGGCAGAAGACCTAAATACACATTTCTGCAAAGAAGATATACAGACTGCCAACAAACACATGAAAGGATGCTCAACGTCACTAATCATTAGAGAAATGCAAATCAAAACCACAATGAGGTATATCACCTCACACCAGTCAGAATGGCCATCATCAAAAAATCTACAAACAATAAATGCTGGAGAGGGTGTGGAGAAAAGGGAACCCTCTTGCACTGTTGGTGGGAATGTAAATCGATACAGCCACTAATGAGAACAGTATGGACGTTCCTTAAAAAACTAAAAATAGAACTACCATACAACGCAGCAATCCCACTACTGGGCATATGCCCTGAGAAAACCAAAAAGAGTCATGTACCACAATGTTCATTGCAGCTCTATTTACAATAGCCAGGACATGGAAGCAACCTAAGTGTCCATCAACAGATGAATGGAAAAAGAAAATGTGGCACATACATACAATGGAATATCACTCAGCCATAAAAAGAAATGAAACTGAGTTATTTGTAGTGAGGTGGATGGACCTAGAGTCTGTCCTACAGAGTGAAGTAAGTCAGAAAGAGAAAAACAAATATCGTATGCTAACACATATATATAGAATCTAAGAAAAAAAAAATGGTCATGAAGAACCTAGGGGCAAGACGGGAAAAAAGACGCAGACCTACTAGAGAATGGAGTTGACGATATGGAGAGGGGGAAGGGTAAGCTGGGACAAAGTGAGAGAGTGGCATGGACATATATATATACTAACAAATGTAAAATAGATAGCTAGTGGGAAGCAGCCGCAGAGCACAGGGAGACCAGCTCGGTGCTTTGTGACCACCTAGAGGGGTGGGATAGGGAAGGTGGGAGGGAGACACAAGAGGGAGGAGATATGGGGATATATGTATATGTATAGCTGATTCACTTTGTTATAAAGCAGAAACTAACACACCATTGTAAAGCAATTATACTCCAATAAAGATGTTTTAAAAAAAAAAGAAGAAAAACACTGACTCACTGACTTCTGTTTCTTTAGGCATTTCCTCTCAATCACCCAACCCAATTAGGATGGTGAAAACACTAATATGAACAGAAGGTAGAAAGCAGACAGAAAAAGAAGAGAAACAGAGGATCTGAATAACCTACAAACTGGGTAAGCACCTTGCAAACCATCAGGAGTAAACTGCATTAAATGGTTTGTGCAGAGTGTGTCTAGAAAGGGAAAACAACTCATTTTCAATGCAAAGCAGTCTTCATTATTTTTTCAGTAAACTGTACTCATTTTGAAAGTGAATAATGACCTCCAGTAGTTCTTAAATCCTACTAAGTATTTTTTTATACATCTCTTCAACTTAAATAATTTAGGGATTCAATTCTAGTCACTTGGCAGTAAACCACATCCAAGTATTTAAGGTTATTCTTGAAACTATCCTGTCTGCTAACGTATACATATAGGATCATCTGCGTAAAGATAAAGCAGTTAAGGAATATTGATGTATCACTATTTTTACTCCACGTTTTTGTTTTGACCTGTGAAAGGTCTGTGGGAGCTCTGTACATTCTGAAAGCTCATTATCTCACTTCATAGTGATATTAGCTCCATTATGCAAGGAGAGTGAAGCATTCAGTCGTTGCTATCAAGAGGATCTGTGTTCATCCATACAGACATTTCAGATAAAGTGAAAAACATTTGCAGACTACATTATGTTATGATAGTGAATGATTTTAAAAGATGTCAAGTTCTGCTTAAGGAGTTTTATATGAAATAGCATTTACATTAGAAAAAGGTTTGGGGGAGGTGAAAGATATAAGTCATCAGATTTTCATTTATGTTTAAATACAATTAAACTCTCAGAGAGCATCAGCAGTTTAACTCTGAAATATCTTTTTTTAAAGACATTACTGAGATATCGTATTCCTGTTTCTTGATTTTCTAATGCATCCTTCAAAATGAGTTCAGTTTAATAAGTGGGAGGATTTGTGAAGAAAACCAGACCAGAAGCACAAAGGAAGGAGAAAATGTTTAATTGCATTAACTGTACTTTCATGATATGCCTTTGTTTCTGACATATATCTTCACCACGTTTATAAACTTCCAGAACAATTCTATGATCAGACATGATCATTTGCATCAGAATTGCCCATAGTCATGATTCACACACCTTCTTGCCACAGGTAAGCGGAAGTACAATACATACCCTTCCGACTGTGCAAAGTATCAGCCATTTCCTTGTGTGTATTACATTGTGTGTAATATTGGTTTACACTTTGGTTGAGGACTGAAATAACTGCCTTAGGAGTTCCTGACCCAGGAACTCCTGAATCTGATCCCAGATTCAGTCTGGTTTTACCTATACTAATCTGGAATTTGGATGCAAAATAATAAATTATTACTCCTCTGGAAAAAGTGTTTTCCAGGAGAATGACTTACCCAAAGTAGTAAATAATAACACTACTAAAAATAAGTGAGTAAAAAAGTGTGTTGTGATTTTCATTTATTTTTTTATAGAATACATTCTTTTTTAATGGCCTAAACACTAAATTTTAATAGAAATTGATAACCGTATTGATCTATGCTGTCACTTTTCACTTCCTTCTGGTATACGAATGGATGAAAATAAGACTTGTAAATACTCGTTTTCTTCAAGCTCAAAATACATACTTGGCTTAAAGCCTAAGTACGACACCCAAAAGAATACACTAAATTTTATGTGTCTTGTGACCAGGGATACTAGTTGCTCATTTTTGTAATTTTCATAGCACTGAGCAGAAGCCTACTAACACTTGATAGGTAATTACTAGTTTGTTAAACTGAGAAGTAAAAATAAATATACAAACTTTATAATTTTTATTTATGTTACACATGCTATAAGCCCTATGGAAAATTAAAGAGGAAAAATTACTCTTTACTACAAACATTATTTATAAAACAATGATAATTTGCTTATGTCTAATAACTTATTTTAATTTATGTGTGCTTTTTTTGGCTGAATCTTTCAGGATTTCAGGAAAAAAGTTTTTATTCCCAACTGACAGTCAGAAACAGCAGCTCATAATTAATTCATTAAGTGCCATTGTTTACCTGCTTACTTTGTCAAATTACAGGATTCATTACAACAGGGACGTAGAGTTATGGCTTTAGCTCTTTTTGTTCTAATCCTTTTTTCATATATTCCTTCTTTTGATTTGTGACCCTCATTACCAAAAGAGCTCACTTAATGCTTTCAGTTCACTTCCAGGAGGATAAGCGGTCAGATACTGTAGGAATTATTTTACGTACCATAGTTATTAACATGATTACTCAGAGAAATTATATTAATATGCAAGGCACTCCAATACTTCCCGGAAAAAGAAAACGCTCTTTACCAGAATTTTTCCTTCAGCATAGAGAACACATTTTCAACTATTTACAGTTTAAATTCCTAAGTAAAAGCTTACTCCGCCAAGCAGAAATGCATTATAGAGTTCACTGGAGACTCAGATCACCTTGTTCATAGATTTCTTTATTTTGACTTTATTCTCACTGTAAAATAATGTATTCTGATTATACTAAATTTAGAAAGTAGACAAGTAGTAGAAATTAAATAAAATCACCTGTAATCCCACACACCCAGAAATAACCATCTCATTTTAATGTTTCTTTCATCCTTTTTCTATTCATGTTATTTTGGGTGCGTAAATTTAAGATGATTCTATATTTATAATTTTATATCATTTTATCACCTAGTTTATGAGTACTTCCCCTATAATTAAATATTCTTCAAAAGCATTATTTTAACAGAATATAAATGTACCATAACTTATTTTAACAACCTCTTACTAAAACTCTATCAAAGGCAAATTAATATGTAGTGACAGAAAGCTAATCAGTGGTTACTGAGGGTAGGAGAAAGATAGGGCAAGAGAGGAAAATGCTAAAGGGGCACAGGGAAACTTCTGTAGATAATAGATATGTTCATTATCTTGGTTGCGGTGATGGTTTCATGTTGCAAACGTATGTAAAAATGTATCAAATTTCACAGTTATTCACAGAACTAAATATTCACAGTCATTGTATGTCAACCATGCTCAATAAAGCTGATAAAAATAATTTTTATAAATTCTCTTATTGCACAGTAGGTTGGTTCCACTGTTTAGCAATTATAAATAAAGTGGTAACAAATATAACTCACCACTTTATTTCAAAGAGAACATAACTTTGTATATTTAAAGCTTATTCGTGGATTTGATGAAGAGATTTCAATTCCTGTGCAATTCGCAACAGATTTTATTAAACTTTTCTGAGACTTATTTAACTAACATATTTACTACACCATTAAAGTTTAGGACTAAAAAGTATTTGGGGCAAAATTAGGTAAACTGCTAATTGCTGTCACTAGAGCTCACATTCATTGAAAACTTTCCATAAGCTAGAGACTGTTTTAGCATTTTATATTACACAACAATTATCTTGTTTCTTTCAATAAAAACAGCCAAAATGAAGTAAAAATATGACAATATTAAGTAATGAGGTCAGGAGGAAGCTTACTACAGAATGCAAAGTCTTTTGGAAATGTTCAACATTGTTCCTCCAGGTTTCAAAAAACAGAATCTCCGGAGGAGCAAATGGTCAATGAAATACAATAAAAAGGAACAAACTATTGATCCTGTATTAACACGAATGATGGACCTCCAAAACATTATAGTGAGTCAAGAAAGCCAGACACAAATGGTAACGGTTCTATGATCCATTTATATGAAGCCCTAGAAGAGGCAAAACTACAGCTACGAAAGTCAGAAAATGGTTGATCTATGGGAGTGAGGATGGGGAAGAAATCAATTAAAAAGGGACGTGAAGGAATTTCCAGGAAGTGGCTACACAGGTGTAGACAATTGTCAAAATTCATCACACTAAACATTTAAAATCATGCGTTTTATCATATGTTACTTACCCTCCTTAAAGAAAATTGAGACAAAATAAATCTCCAGATAGCTAAAGATTAGCTCTAAAATTATTCCAATCCAATGCTAGTATCTTTTGCCTCGTATGACCTGAACTTAAATCCAATGCATCCTACTGGATATCAGGACAACGACCACAACCTTGGCGGCATAGAGCCAGTGATGATGCTGAGAAGAAAGATTTCCTCCTCACTAACAAAAGAAATAAAATTAGATGAGGAGGGACTTCCCTGGTGGCACAGTGGTTAAGAATCCACCTGCCAATGCAGGGGACACAGGTTCGAGCCCTGGTCCAGGAAGATCCCACATGCCGTGGAGCAACAAAGCCCATGTGCCACAACTACTGAGTCTGTGTTCTACAGCCCACAAGCCACAACTACTGAGCCCACATGCTGCAACTACTGAAGCCCACACGCTCTAGGGCCCGTGCTCCACAACAAGAGAAGCCACCACAAGGAGAAGCCTGCGCACCGCAATGAAGAGTAGGCCCCGCTCACCGCAACTAGAGAAAACCTGCGGGCAGCAACGAAGACCCAACGCAGCCAAAAAAAAAAATCAGATGAAAAAACCTATTTCAAATTCGAATACTGTGTTTGAAATAAGCTAATCAGATCATTTAAAATCTAATTTAAGCCCAGAGGTAAAAAATGAACATAAGGCCAAAGAGTCACAGAACCTTCTAACTTCCCTCTCGAATTAACCTGTCATGATCCATTTTGAAGCAGTATGGTGTGTGGTTGAACAGTTTCCATATTTAAATTGTTTTCCTTCGACAAACACAGTCAAAGCTGGCTCCCTGTAAATTTCACCCACTGCATCTACTTCTGCCCTAGTTAGCAACCCCCTCTTCCATGGCAGCCCAGGGATATCTGCCAATAGCAGGCAAATCTCCTTTAAGGTCCTGTTATAATTAAACTAAACAACTCCCTCAACTATTCCTCATGCAGCATGCTTTTTAAGTCGCCTCACCATTCTATTTAAAGTATATGTCCCAGACCAGATTAATGATTCCATATATGGTCTAATCAGAACATAGAGAAATAGAGTTCTATGAGACTATCCAGCTCCTTCATAAACAACTAGCCAATATGAGATTCAAGGAAAGAAAAACTTACTAATTTTAATGTAAAATGAGCCTCTTCCATAAGGAGGATCATTACTACCTTTGGATAATAAATTTATCATATGCAATTCTGCAGGTATCAACGATAATACTATTTTTCCTGGAGTAACAACACTGAAGGGAAATGGGGAGATATTCTACGAAGGCAAAGGAGCCACTATTAGGGACAGTCAGAAGAACAACATCCGAACTCTGATTACTAAGAAAAATTTCTTAGAATTTTTGTCTCCAACAAAACGCTTATGTGTCTGTAATTTTTAAAAAATAATAATAAAAGAAATTAAAGTACTATAATAGGAAAATAAGAAATAGACAAATAATGTGAAAGGATTTGGAAGATTACAATGCAAAGAATTGCTAAAATTAAAATCTATAAAATAGATAAAATCAAAACCTCAAAATAAAAAGAGAAAGAAATATTACACCGCTAAAAATATAAATGGGTGAAAAAGTAATAATCAGGAGAAAAGAGCCAAAGACAAAAGTATCCAAGATACAAAATTAAAGGAAGATAAATGACAAAAAAAACCCAGAGCACCAAGAAAAGAGGGGGTAAAAAATAGGACAAGTGAAAAATAATAATTATATAGAGAATATTGAAAGAATTTAAAAAAGAAATTCAAACATTAAAAATACATAAAACCATAAGCTGAGGCATTTAAGAGTATAAACGTGCTAAGCTAAATATAAAAGAGATTTTGACTTTTTAAAAATTAATATGATAAAACTCTCAACAAACTAAGTATCGAAGGAATGTACTTCAACTTCAATAATAAAGGGCATATATGAGAAGCCCACAGCTGACATTATACTCAATGGTGAAAAATTGAAAAGTTTTTCCCTTAGATCAGAAAAAAGGCAAGGATGCTCACTCTCACTACTTCATCATTGTACTGGAAGTCCTAGCCAGAACAATTAAGTAGGAAAAAGGAATAAAAGGCATTTAAATTAAAAAGAAGAGGTAAAATTGTAAAAAAGTAAAATATACATATGTATCATATGATGTTATACATATGACATATGATATATATGATATGTACAATGGAATACTATTCAGCCTTAAAAAAAATGAAAAGTCTCCAATATGTGATAATATGTATGAACCTTGAGGACATTATGCTAAGTGAAAATAAGCCCATCAGAGAAAGACAAATACTGCATGACTCCACTTACATAAGGTATCCAAAACTGTCAAATTCATAGAATCACAGAGCAGAATGGTGGTTTCCAGAGGCTGAGGGGAGGAGAAATGGGGAGTTACTAAATCAATAGGCACAGTTTCAGTCAAACAAGAGGAATAAGCTCTAGTGACCTGCTGTACAACATTGTACCTACACTCACCAGTAATACATTGTACACTTAAAATTTGTTAAGAGGGTGGATCTCATGTTAAGTGTTCTTTCTACAATAAAATAAAATAACAAAAAATTAATATGATAAAGAAATAACAAAATTAAATGGCAAGAAGATTTTTTAAGTTAAACTAGGAAGTTTTTGTTTTAATTTTTAAAGAGAAAACATCATAAGCATTAAGTGGAATAATTAAGACAAACAATGCTAAGGAGAATAAACAGAAACAGTTCAGACAAATAGAAGAGGCTCTTTACTAAAGTAAGATATACACTTCTCTTGGATGCAGTTTAGAACATGTTTTGAGTTCAATGCAAAGGTAGCAGGTCTCCTACAGATTTGACTTTCCAAGACTTACAGTCCCTGGCAAAGGATTTCAAGGTGGTTCCAAGGGAAAGCTGAGGTCAGTGAGCTGATGAAGCACAGATCAGAAACAACACACTTTTCACTGCAGATGCTGATCCAGGCCCCGACGTCATCTGCCCCTGAAATACCCTGCTTGGGGGTAAGAAGAGGGAAATGAAGGAATGACTTTTAAAATTCAGGGAGCTGAGATGGGCTGCAGGGAAGGTGTTTTGGGGTTTGGTAAACTTGGTAAAGCTTGAACATTTTGAGTAACTACAGGGAATAAGGCACCAGAGAGGAGAAGGTTGAAAATCCGAGAGCAGTGATAATTGAAGGAGGAAGTTCCAGACTAGATTGGATAGAATAATGAGCTCAGTGAAAGCTGCAGAGAAATTCATTAAATGTAAATCCTTTTATAAGCAGTTTTTAATGCAATACTACAGAGCTCACTGAAAAGCACAAGGCTTAACCAATAGGGCCAATAATGAATGAAGATTTGGGGATATACTTGCTCCTGGCATAACTTCAAGAAAAAGGAATCAAAGAAAGACAAGTTCACGATGATCGGTTAGTTATTTCTCCCCATGATATTCACTCCATGTTTCAAAGACCCTAAAAGCTTCCCCAACTAGGATCTGGTAACCCCTCCCCCATTATAGCATATATAATGAATCGCTTTCCCAGAAATAATATTTTGCCTATAGGACAATGTAACTTATTTTAATGGCAGCAAATCCTAACCCATGCAAAGAGTCTAATTAACCCCTCAGGCAGGGTTCCTTCTGGGTCAATTCAAAGTAGTAGCCAAGCGTAGTCCCACTGTTTCTTTTTTACATCTTTATTGGAGTATAATTGCTTTACAATGGTGTGTTAGTTTCTGCTTTATAACAAAGTGAATCAGTTATACATATACATATGTTCCCATATCTCTTCCCTCTTGCATCTCCCTCCCTCCCACCCTCCCTATCCCACCCCTCCAGGTGGTCACAAAGCACCGAGCTGATCTCCCTGAGCTATGCGGCTGCTTCCCACTAGCTATCTACCTTACGTTTGGTAGTGTATATATGTCCACGCCTCTCTCTCGCTTCGTCACAGCTTACCCTTCCCCCTCCCCATATCCTCAAGTAGGTCTGTGTCTTTATTCCTGTCTTACCCCTAGGCTCTTCATGACATTTTTTTCCTTAAATTCCATATATATGTGTTAGCATACGGTATTTGTCTTTCTCTTTCTGACTTACTTCACTCTGTATGACAGACTCTAGGTCTATCCACCTCATTACAAATAGCTCAATTTCGTTTCTTTTTATGGCTGAGTAATATTCCATTGTATACATGTGCCACATCTTCTTTATCCATTCATCCGATGATGGACACAGCCACTATGGAGAACAGTATGGAGGTTCCTTAAAAAACTACAAATAGAGCTACCATATGACCCAGCAATCCCACTACTGGGCATATACCCTGAGAAAACCATAATTCAAAAAGAGTCATGTACCACAATGTTCATTGCAGCTCTATTTACAATAGCCAGGACATGGAAACAACCTAAGTGCCCACTGTTTCTTAAATGGCCCAGGGTTCCAGATTGCTTAATGGGGAGAGTGGAGTCGGGGGGGCAGGGGGGGAGGCAGGGGGGAATCACAACCAACAAGCTCCCCCCCGATACACACACATGCCCTTTCAACCAAAGCTAAGCAGTTCTGCTATTATATCTCCTTTAAAGTTCTTAAAAAAAAAAACAGAGATTCTCTGCCAAATAAACTTTAGAAAATCCTAGGATAAGTTACTGAATTTACCGAAATTTCTCCATCCTTCTCCCCCAAATTACATACCCTTCATTTTTGGTGGAAATAGTTTTTAAACTTTGGTTTTTCCCCCCTCTCAAACTACAGGGCTAGATTAGGCCATCGAACATTCTGCGTAAGGAACCGTAATTTCAGCCATCCTCCGTTAGTCTGTTAGGGCTGTCATAACAAAGTACCAAAAACTAGGTGGCTTAAACAACAGAAATCTATTGCCTCACAGTTCTGGAGGCTTGAAGTCTGAGATCAAGGTGTAGGGAGGGTTGGTTCTTTCTGAGGGCTGTGAGGGAAGGATCTGTTCCAGGCCTCTCTCCTTGGCTGGCAGATGGCCGTCTTCATGATCACATGGTGTTCTTCCTGTATGCAAGTCTATCTCCAAATTTCCCCTAATTATAAGGCCACCAATCCTATTGGATTAGGGCCCACCATAAAATAACCTCATTTTAACTTAGAAAAGACCCTATCTCCAAATAAGCCCACATTCTGAGTCTTAACTGGGGGGTAAGAATTGCAGTATCTGAATTTTGGGGGAGACACAGTTCAACCCGTAACTATTGTATGTATGACTATTACTACTACTCATGATATTAATTCAGGTGAATTTTTTAAAGATAGAACTAAATGCTCCAAATTAATTTTGATGCTTGGTTCCCAGTCATTCTTGGTTTCATACGAACTAATGAAGATACAGATCCCGGGGACTTTAAATGATTTTACTGTAACATAACCACAAGAATCAGAATAGACTGTGTTTCGACAAGTCAAACTCCAAATTATGTAAAGCAAAACTTTATGCTGCAGCTTCCACCCTCTGTAATTTAGTCATCAGATTATCTGGATGCATGCTTGCCTGCCGTAGCATCCTCCTTGAGAAGTAAAAAATGAACTTCCTGCAGAAATGGAACAATCATGGCCAGAATAAACCATTCACAATATTGGCTATAACACCACTACAGTTGTCATGTTTAAGAAACAGCTCTGAAGGAGATGTCTTAGAAAGTGAGAGAGAGAAAATGTTATTTCCAGAATTCCTCTTAGAAAGAGAACAGGAAAAAAAAAACTCTGAAAAGCCTTTTAGGATGAAGGGAAAAGTCCCAAGCACACTCAGATTTTTAAATGACCATTATTAAGCTGCATTGAACAAGGAAGGGAATGTGTAAAGCTCTTAGCAGATAGATGGAACAGGATTCGGGGAAGACAAAGAAGGGAGAAAAGCAGGGAAAGGGGAGAACTGGGAGATTAGAAAGGCTGCAGGGCACAAGATGGAATTCCCACCTGAACCCCCAAAGCACCAGTGAACTCGCAAAAGCAAGCAGGGGCTCTGGAGCTTGAAAGGAGCTGAGCTTTGCACCCACGTGGGGCAAAACCATTCAGCACTTTCTCGGAGGAGCCAGGGAGGTCAGTTCTTCAGCTGACTTCTGGGTTATGGGAAATAACCGTCCAGTTATCTCTGGATGCACTTTAAGGCTAACCTACCCTGGGTGCATCACGATCCAGCACTGCTCCAGGTCAGCGATTGCCCGTGAGAGGACATCTACGGGACAATCAGAAAATCCCTCTGTCCTCGAAATATTCTGGGACACCATACTGCTAGTGCCTCATGAGATAGAATCTAAGATGTAATCAGTTCTACTAGTTATAAACACATTCGAAACTGGAAATGGGAAGAAAGGGGGATAACCTTGATGGACCTGATCTTCTTGATGCAGCAGTAAAATAATGTCATTTACTGAGAGTGAGAGGTAAGAGCGAGAGGGAGAGGTTGAAAGGGGAGCCTGAAGGGAGAGGTAAGACTTTGGGCTCATTATAAATGACAGAACAAGTATGGATGATTTGAAAACACAGAGGCTCAGCTGAGACAGAATCCCATGATAATATCATGGCAACAGCCTACACAGTTGTGTGGTTTTCTCTAACAGGGCTCAGCATCAACTGTAGCATCAATCCTGATTCCAGATTTTGCAGCGCTGGGTAAGTCTAAGTCTACTTCTACATTTTGCAGAAGCATAAGGATAGCACAGCTAAAGTTGCTGGTGAAAGAATAGCTTGGATGACAGAACACAGGGCCCGTACTAAGCTGGAAAGGAAGAGAGGTCAAGAGGGAACGGATTGGTAGGTGCAGAGAAAGGAGAGAAGCTAAGAGATTAATGGTCTACTTGAAGTCAAGGAGCAGGCATAGTGGGAGTGGAATTATGAGAGATCAGGAAGGAAGGAAGTACACGCCCTTTCAGAACTAAAAATAAATAGCCATGGTCATTGGCCAAAATGGCCTAACAGAACGTTGACCACATGCTGTTACTTGTGTAATTTTATAGTCAATTATAAATGACCACATTAAATGATTCTGCATATATTAGAAAAACTGCAGTTGAAGACCCTTGCATCATGTTGCTTATCTTTATTTTGTTTACACTGTACCTTAGGCTATGAGGGATTTGGACGGTTTACAAAGTTATACAAAGCATAATAGAATAACTTTAAGATAAGTAACAGAGATAATTAGCCACTGGACCTTTACTTAAAACTGCCACCTCCATAATTAATTTCATACACTCAAAATCATTTCTCAATTTATCCTATTCTAAAATCTTTTTTCTTACCTTTCTACATACAGCAGAATGTGACATGGTGAAATACCCTGCATGAGTCTAGTCTGGGGTATCCCTACATTTATCAGTTTATTTTCAGAAGTGGAGGATCATTGATAACATACTATACATTAGACCTACAATAAGTTGTGCTGCTTCTCAGCACTCTATACTACCTGCCACTATTTATCTGTGTCCTGTCATCAAAAGCAAGAATCTTTAATAGCTGGTAGTAAGACAGGCGAGTTAGGAAAGGAAAGTGCTTATTTATACCATCTCTTAATATGGATGACTCATTAGATCAGCAAAACATGTTCTTTACCTGGTTATGCCCCCAACGTGTAACCCACGGGCCTCTGGCTCAACAGCAGAAATCCAAGGTAACCCCCAATACTACACCAAAGCATTATCCATCATCACTGCCGTTAGATGCTTACAGGCCTTGTAAGTCAAAGTTCCTTACACATTCCATTATTTAAAGGGAGTAAAACAATAGCTACTTTATTTTTTCTATCTAATTTTAGTTATTTATTTTATTTTAGTAATTTTAATGAGCCAATAACAAAGGACCACATTAAGTGATTCTGCATTTGCTATGAAAACTGCAGTTGAAAACCCTACCATCACGTTGCTTCCTTTTATGTTGTTTACACTGCATCTTATGCTGTGGAGGATTTGGATGGCTTTCACATATATTCAATTAAACGAGAAATGAGAAGTGTCAAAGTTAGGAAGCAGACTGGTGGGGCCCGTCTGCCAAAGAAGCCTGGCTAAATGATATTGTCCACTGGGACCTTTAATGCCGGAAAGCAGTTCTCCAATTCAAGTCCCCAGTGGTCTCCTTGGGCTAAAGGATAGCCCTCTTGAGATGGTTAATAACGTCCCACCTAAAATCGCTGTTCCTGGCAATTCAGTGGAACAACGGGCTAGAAATGGCCATCAAGAGGGCAATAAGCTCCGCTTCTAAACACTGTTAAGGAAAAGCTCCTGAACGTTTCACTCTCTTTTCTTTTTAATATCTGGGATGATTCAGTCCCTATATGACAAATACGAGAGCTTAAATCCATGATCTTCAACAGGCTTAACC
Source organism: Pseudorca crassidens (assembly GCF_039906515.1). Lineage (NCBI taxonomy): Eukaryota > Metazoa > Chordata > Mammalia > Artiodactyla > Delphinidae > Pseudorca > Pseudorca crassidens. The sequence goes on from NC_090313.1 coordinate 14,679,323, forward strand.
TTATGGTATCAGCCAAACCTCCTAATCGGCCCAGGTATGCAACAACTAATATTTTGATAAGCTCTGCGTTTTTAATTTTCTAAAACAACCAGGTGGTCCTTTTCTATAATGTTTCCAAGAGGGAGGCACAATAAAGGATCCTCATCCACACTATTTTGAATTCTCAGTAAACCAGCTTTTCTGGAATAAGCTTCAAAAGGATTTTTCCATATAAATCTTTTATCTGCATCCTTCACTCGTGAAAATTAAGAGGTAGCTAGGTACAAAGGCAATCAACACCCTGACTTTGCCCTTTTCATAAAAGCTGTCATGCCAAAACTCCTTTGGTAATAAAACCCAGTTGATAATTCCAGACCCCTTCAAGGGGAGAGAATTTATATGTACTCTAGTTATACTCAATGCCAGATTTCCAGAAATGTTTTTCCTCAACAATCAAAACTAGTTGAGAAATTTCTTTAACAGGTGTATAGCTTTCAATAAGGGGGACAGAAGGTTTTCATGAGTTGACATGAAGCAGTTTAAAACAAACTAACCAGTCTGAAGAGCCTAAGCATCGGCTCCAATTCCCCTTTTGCAAAACCTTTTCTGATATTTCCACCAAAAATACCATTCATCCACAAGACCATTTGTCTAATGGTCACTCTGTTCAAAGTACTTTTTACTCATCAGCTGTTGGTAGGAGAGAAAATCTATTGCACTTGAAGAATATGTGCTTGCCCTATTATTTAAGAATACTCAATTCTTCTAAAGAAGACAAGCAAAACAAGCAGAATGTATGGAACTCAAGAAATGTTATGCATAGACAATAAGTAAGCTAATAGCATAAGTGAAGAGGCAAAATTCACAGGATGCACTAAATATAGATAATGAGGCGCTTATGAGACACAGGCAGATGATGATATAAACAGGAAGTTAGTAACCTGTAAGACATGTTAAAGATAGAATAAATGGAACATATGATGGAACAAACAAGAGTGTTACTTTTGGATTGGAAGGTTCAGAAAGCCCAAGTCTTGAGGTAAACATCACACCATTCTGGTCTAACAATTATGTTATCCTTCAATCAGCTGCCTAATATGGTTCTATTCTAGCCCCACAAGTGTTCTCTCCAAAAGAACACAGATAAAACCCAACACTGTTCAGCAGGCTAACTGGCGAGCAAAGTTGTTTGCAGGTGTACTTGCCCTTGTGTCTCTTTGACAGAGCAAGTGTGTGCCCCCAGACACCTTCCATCTGCCTGTCCGGGCCCCTTTCTCAAAACACACTCATCCTCATTAACACGCCACCAGTTTGGAGGCTGATTCAGCAAAGAAAGAGATAAGATATATGAACATGGTGTAGCCCCGAATTCAGGTTGTGGATTTCCTTTCACCCCAATTGAATACTATCCTAAGTGCATTAACTTACCCCACCTTTTTCCTCTTGATTCTCATTATTTATTTTATTTTATTAAAATTTTTATTTATTTTATTTATTTATTTTTGGCTGCACTGGGTCTTCGTTGCTGCACGTGGGCTTTCTCTAGTTGCGGCGAGCGGGGACTACTCTTCGTTGTGGTGCGCGGGCTTCTCATTGCGGTGACTTCTCTTGTTGCGGAGCATGGGCTCTAGGCGCGTGGGCTTCAGTAGTTGCGGCATGCGGGCTCAGTAATGGTGGCTTGCGGGCTCTAGAGCACAGGCTCAGTAGTTGTGGCGCACGGGCTTAGCTACTCCGCGGCATGTGGGACCTTCCCGGACCAGGGCTTGAACCCGTGTCCCCTGCATTGGCAGGCGGATTCTTAACCACTGCACCACCAGGAAAGCCCTGATTATTTATTTTAAATTGATTTAATAAACCATGTGATTGCATCATCTTAATTTTTATCCATGAACCTTTCTGTTCAGTGGTCTCTGTAGTGTATTGAAAGGCTACAGTGTAATTTCCCATACAACAATGTGAGGGGGGGAAACAATGAGGTTAAGCAGAAAATATATATAATATATTTGGCTACAGGGTTTGTAAAAGTATAATCATGAGATTATGTTAATAGAAATATAATATACTATAATAATAGATTTAGAAGAATATGTCTATATCTTGTAACATCAGAAGATGATGGTCAAAGACATAAGTGGATAGAAACAAATACATATAGCTAAGTTTCTGGGCTATTAAGATGAAACACAAATGCATATAGGTAAATGTACAGGCTCCTGAGATCAAATCCTGGCTTCACCACTTCCTATCTTTTATGGCCTCGGGAAAATTTCCTCTCTGTGCCTCAATTTCCACACCTGAAAAATAGGGACAATGATAGTAATGAAATAAATAATAGTAACCCTACCTGAAGGGATTATACTGATGATTAAAGGAATTACCAGCATGTAAGTCTCTTACAATAGCCAGATCATGGGAAATGCTTTGAATTTTTTAGCTATTGAAAACGAAAGGGTGAAAGTTAGAGTGTGACCAAAAGGAACAAAATCTTGGGTGACAATGGGTTGCACAAACATTACTTCCCATTGACAAGACCCTCTTCCATGCTGATGTCATTGTAATGAGTACAAATCACAGCATATAAAGCAATAGTAAGAAATTAATACAGAGTAACATGTAGTCCTGTGAGTTCCTCTTCAGGGTTGGGTTGAATTTTGGGAGAGCATGAGTACCGGACAAACAGCAAGTTCATTTGGGGAAGAGCTTGGGTGGCAAATGAAAGGTGATTCAGGGAGTCTAGCATCTGCAAAATTTGGGGGCCCAGGGCCAGCTGCTTCTCCAAATAGAGTGACTGCAGCCAATAAAAATAAGCCAAGTTTTCATGAATATGTAATGTCCTACTCTTAACCATTGCTACCAGGAAGGGACCTTGGACTGGAGGAGAACTGAGCTCACTCTTTAGGTGGCTGTTATGAACTGGCCTGCGCCATCAGCGGTTGTGGCCACCGGCTGCCTCATTTGCTTTCTCCATTTCTTGGTGGCATCAAAGAGGTTCTAGCTGCCCAAAGGGAAGTAGAGTGGCCACAGAGGTCACCGTACATTGCCTTTTCTACAGACATCTCCATTCTGTACCCCTCAGGGCGACACTCACCTCACATATCCCAGCCTTTCTTTGCATGTGCTTGACTCCTTAATGAACCTCTCATAAACTGTACCAGGAAGTCCATAAAACCTACCTACTTGGAGATATCTCAGTTCAGCTAAATTAAATTGGTCCAAATTCAAAATGTGAGTAAATCAGTAACTCTGAAATGGTATACATTTAAAACCCCAAAGGGAAATGAAGGCATTTTTAAAACCTTAGGGTGGTTGGGAACACACTTAATAAATAACTAAAAATATTCTTCAGATAGGTGTGCAAACGAATTTAAATCCTCTGTGACCAGTTTTAACAGTATCTATTTTTAAAAGGTCTGGGATTTGGAAAACGAAATTCTCAGTGCCCAAGTTTTATTAGGCACTTTTCCTATCCAGCCCAGGCCAGCTCATTTCATTACAGGCCAATCAATCTCCATTAGTTTCAGAACCTCCTATATTCATCCCAAACTTACCCAGTTTCCAGACAAGACTGACCTGCTACGTCTTAATGTATAACTTTCTAACTTTTTTTGTAATACATGTTCTTTAGATATGTCAGCTTCCTATATTTTATACATTCTAAATGATTTGTTAGTTTAGGCTTCCTGCGTGCCTGAGCTGGTAATAGCTCTGCTGAGCTCCATGCATAGAAATTTAAATTTTAAAAATTGCTTATAGTTCTGTATTTTTCATGAGAGAGCACACTTGCCTAAGTCACAGAAAGATAATACCAAGTAAAAAACATTTTTCTTCAAAAAATTAACACGTACAGATTCTTCTCTCCTTATAAAATTTGAAAACTTCAGAAAAGTATAATGAAAAAAAAATTGTCCTAAATGCCCCTTATCAGAGAAAACAAGTTTTAACAATATGATGTATAGAATAAAAACTGGAGGAATATACATAATCCATTTATGTATTTTTTAGATAATAGGAGTTAGAGCACACAGAATATTTTATAAACTGCCTTTGCAGTGATTACTATATTGATTACTTTTCAGTGATTACTATATTACTATAGTGATTACTATAGTTGATTTCTATATATACAATGATATCTATATTTAGCAACATGAGTCATTCATCTGGTCCTTCATATTTTTTCCACTCATAGTCCTGTGGCAAGCATCTCTAAATACTGTTAATTAGGAGTATTGATAGAAGGCAGTTCAACACTTTTCCTAGTTCTCCTTTCATAATTTCTCCTTTTCCAGGTTAGAAGAAGTCTCTACTTCCTTCCTACGGTTTTCATCATCACTTTTCTTTTGGTGTCTGTATTGGTTTGCTAGGGCTGCTGGAACAAAGTACCACAGACTAGGTGAATTAAACAACAGAAATTTATTTCTTCACAGATCTGGAGGCTAGAAGTCCAAGATCAAGATGTTGGCAGGGTTGATTTCATCCTATGGTCTTTCTCTTTAGCTTGTAGATGGCCATCTTCTCCCTTTGTCTTCACATTGTCTTCTCTCTGTGTGTATCTGTGTCCTAATCTCTTTTATAAGGACACCAGTCATATTAAGTTAGGGCTCCCCAATGACCTCATTTAGCCTTAATTACATCTTTAAAGGCCCCATCTCAAAATACAATCACACTTTGAAGTACCAGGATTAGGACCTCAACATATGAATTTGGCGGGGGGGCGGGGGGACACAATGCAGTCCATAACAGTGTCCCTATTCTTTACAGATTTATCTCCATCTATTTTCTAGATTCATGCAGTCTGTTACATATTTTTAATTCAATCACATAGTGTTACCGTTTATAACTAATGTAATCTTTACTCCAGTGCTCTAAGCCTATCCTTTGCATCCTGTCTTGTTTTTTTGGTATTTCTGCAGCATTTCCATGTGCTGCAGTCTTTCATCATCACTACATGTTTTTATAGATATTATACCTTCTTTTCTGTCTTCTCAAGCGGATATCATCATTCAATCTTGTCTCCTTGTAATTTTTAATATTTGTTTTCCACCTCTACCAGTGCAAATACCTGGTCCTGCAAATATGTTCTTCCTCTATGGTGTTAAAATATTTTCACAGTGAGATATGGTTGTTTTTAAATTTTTATTTTAAATTTTCATTTATTGTTTTCAAAGGTTATTTTCCCTCCATGATACTCGTTATGATTTTTGTAATTCTTTTGCTATTATTTTGATATGCTTAGACCACAGGGGCATCTTACCATGTTAATCCTTTTAGCATTTTCCTGCAAGTCCTTGTCTTATGAAATATTCAGGCCAAAACAGTCTCTTTCATGCTACAGAAATCAAGACTCTTAAGACTCCTTTGAGAACTCTCAAAGCACTTAAGAAGGTAAGAAGCAAGGAGAGAAAAAGGGAAGGGAATTAAATTACTAACACCTACTACATCGTAGAAAATTCATTTCACAATCTCATTTAACATTCAATCCTAAAAATTGGATTAAATTATCTATTTCATTTTACAGATGAGTAAATTGAGGCTCAGAGAACTTAGTGACCTTCTCAAGTACATATATGTAGTAAATGATAAAGCCCAGGTCAAAATTAATTTGTATACTCCAAAACCCATGACTTCATACAAACTCCCTTTGATCCCTAAATACATTTTGACCTACCTCCAAGTTCCCCTAAGCCTTTCTGCATAAGGGGAATGATTAGAACACAAGTCAGGTGCACCAAAATCACAACAGGACAGGGGTTCTGCCACCTGCACCTCTCTAGATTTCCTTTTTTTTTTTTTTTTTTTTCTTTTGCGGTACGCAGGCCTCACACTGTTGTGGCCTCTCCCGCTGCGGAGCACAGGCTCCGGAAGTGCAAGCTCAGCGGCCACGGCTCACGGGCCCAGCCGCTCGGCGGCATGTGGGATCTTCCCGGACCGGGGCACGAACCCGTGTCCCCTGCATCGGCAGGCGTACTCTCAACCACTGTGCCACAGGGAAGCCCAGATTTTTTTATTTTTAAACTTATTAATTAACTTGATAAAAAACTTACAATATTTACGATATTCATTCTTCCATTGAGAAAACATTTCTCCATTCATGTTCAAGTATATCTCCAATGAAGTGCTGTAGTTTGCTTCACATGGTTCACAGGGATCCCTAATAAAGCTAATTCCTAAGTATTTTATGTCTTTGTCAATATAGTGAATAAGATTTTTTCATTATATTCTTCAGCCACTTACTGCTGATATACCAAAATCTTTGTTTTATAGAGTTGATGTAAGTAACGGCCTTTTGAAGACTGTTCTGTATCTTCTGCAAAACTCTTGTGAAAACATTGTTCCTGGTGTCATCACATGTCCCTTTAAGCAATAAGTTCCTTCCAGAGGTCAGAAAGAAAGGTTTTTATCCCTGAGACGAACTTAACCCAATGACAAAAGCTCTCTAAGTATTTTGGTTTTTGTCTTAGCAGGCAAGATATTAAAAGCTTAAGTTCATGTTTAACTGCACAAGTGAACTAAACTTACATACCTGGCACACACATTTTTCTGCTCCTTTTAAATTGTTTTGGTTTTACTCCTATTTTTAATTGTCCTATTTTAATTCTGTAATCCACCTTAAATTGTCTTTGGAGGTAGGCAGTTGGCCTAGGAAGGTTATGCACCTTAATATTCACATTCAAAAGTAATTAAGCTATATGCCAATTGAATAGTATTGTTCATCTGTTCCTAATTATATATGCTAAAAACGGAGTAATCAACCTTTTTCCTTCAGGACGCACTATAAATCTACCCCTTTATATCCTGCTCAAGAAAGTATTACAGAATACGAGAGTAATCCCACGGGTCACCTTAGGTCTTCTGTAATTTAAAAGAAAAATATAATCATTTTTCATAAACTTTGGTACTTCTAACATTTTGGGTAATAAATCACTTATGTAACTGGTCGACGTGCAGCAAACAGCATGTCATCAAGACACATCTGGACACAAATGGGTGAAGAATGGTGAGAAAATGATTTTGGAGAAGCTCCTTGACAAGGTAAAGTAAGCCGTGTGCAGTTCCTGAATCATAACTTGTGAAGTCTTTACCGTCCCCTTTAGGCAAAATCATCCACTCTTTATTCTGAGTTCTGATGACTCTTTATAGTTGCTCCATTCCCTCCAGGGAAGCCTTTCCTGCCGTGCAGGCTGTGCCTTATCCCTTTACTGTGCTTGCACTGCACCTACCTTACAGCCCATCCCTCGTTATATTACAATTGCCCACCTTTTAGTCTGTCCACGGTAAGGTCCTTGAGAAAAGGGACCATGTCTCAGTCATCCTTTATCTCCAGTGCCCAGCACAGGGCCTAAGCACTTCCCACCTACTCACATTGTATCCTAGTTGTTCATACTGTTGTCTTCCATCAGGAAAGAAAGATAAAGACCTTTTTTTTTTTTATCAGCAGGGCCTTAGCCACTTCTACATGACCAAACCTGTCATATTACTGAACATCAAGGGGAAAGGCTTAATAAATACTGAGCGCTGTACCCTCCGCCATTTCTACCTTCCTATTAAGCTTTCTTGGGCCATTTTTGGATCTTATTCCTAGGCCCGTCCTTGGTCCCTCTAAACCTTTCTGATACCTCAAAGTCATTAACACCAGTGTAACTATTGTACCACCTTCATTCCTTCTCCAAAAGAGACCAAGAGGATAACAGATTCTGAACAAATGTTGGTAGTTCTCCAAATGGGGAAAGAAGTCAAGCTTTAGAAAAAACACAAGCCAATCTATCTATGAACAAGGCTCCTTCCACGTATAAGCAATGCATGATCTTTTGGAAACCATAATAATCATCCCTTAATGCACCCTTCTCCCAGTGCATCTCATCAAAACCTCTAGTGGGGGCTTCCCTGGTGGCGCAGTGGTTGAGAGTCCGCCTGCCTATGCAGGGGAAACGGGTTCGTGCCCCGGACCGGGAAGATCCCACATGCCGCAGAGAGGCTGGGCCCGTGAGCCATGGCCGCTGAGCCTGCGCGTCTGGAGCCTGTGCTCCGCAACGGGAGAGGCCACAACAGTGAGAGGCCCAGGTAGCTCAAAAAAAAGCTGTCAGACAGCTTACTTCCCTAGGAAATTTGTTTCCCCAACTTCCGAGATAATTATTCATACGTTCTCTGTTCTCCTCAAATTTCCAACATTCCTTCCTCTCCTCCCCACTCTCAGCTAATGACCTTGCTTCATGACTCACAGAGAAAAGAGATGCAATCAGATTAGAACGACCTCATCCTTCAACTATCAATTCACCACCCTTCCTGTATCTGGTACTCAAATGCTCTGCCTTCATTTCTGTTAAAAAGGGAAGAAGCTAGATGAGATCCTGTGTCCTGTAATCAGATAATCTCTCATCTTCTTAAAAACACCTCTCCTACCATCACCCCTCTTTGCTTTAGCGTTCCTGTGAGCATTCAAACAGGGCTCAGGGCCCCTCGCAAAGTTGCAGTCGAGCCGCTGGCCAAGGCTGCAGTCTCTGAAGACTAGAGGGGGGCTGCCAAGCTCACTCACAGGAGGTTTCGGTTCTTTGCCATGTGGGCCTCCCCATAAGGCTGCACAAAACACGGCTTCACCCAGGACAAGGGATCCGAAAGAGAGAAAGAGGAACACCTACACAGAAGCCATGGTCCTTCTACAACCAAACCTCAGAAGTGGCATCTCACCCTTTCAGTTGTATTCGATTCCTTAGGGTCAAGTTACTGAAGTCAACACTGGGGGTGAAGACAGGCATTAGGCTTCACCTCTCGAAGAGAAGAGTACCAGAATTTACAGACATATTGGTAAAACCATCCCTGTTTATGAATTTAAAGTCGTTCTAAATTTGGTACTCAATCAAGATCATTTCCTCAGCCTAGCATACATTCAGGGCTCTCCATACACTACCACTCACCCATTCCAGTATCCCTCAGCTCTTCAGCCAATTCAAACTCTTTATTCTGTGCCTTATTCACTCCTGCAGACAGTCACACTCTTTCTTTTAGCACACCTTCTTCAGAATTTCTAGGTCTACTTCTAATTATAGTACCATGAATTGACTTAAAGGTTGTGATGTAAATATTTCCAGTTCATTTTATCTATGACTTACATACACTGTGATTTCACTCCTTGAGAGCCAGGAACAAGTCTTCTCCTCAATCTGCATCCTCTGCAGTGCCTGGTATTAGGCTATGTATAACCATGAATCAACCAATCAATCAAGCTACCTAGCTATAGAAAGAAAATGACCTCAAAATAAAAGTAGATACGTTATATCTCTCTTGTCAACCAGGCAATGTTTTTACAACATTGTTTAAATTATAAGGGATTGGCTGTCTCAGGTTTTGCTTGGTGTTGCAACCCTTCCCTTCTCTCCCTGCCTCTGCCTACATCCATGTCCACCTACAGCTCAGAACCATTTAGCTTGAAGACTTGCTCCCATATCTATAACCAATCCGTGATCCTGACCATAGATGTGTGGGCACTGATTAGTTTAATCCTGGACCTCGTCTCAACTTGACCTTGCACCTGTACTCCGAACAACTGGTTTCTACACTGATTCAGAATCCACTTTTTATCACTTGTGTGCTTCTGATTAAGTAGATTCATGGTCCTATGTTTGAGTTCCATTCTTGGTGACTGTTTTAAGGATACCTGGGATTTCTTTAATCAGGTATGGTAGGACAAGCCGACACAGAAACGACTGTCACGAAGAAGTTGTTTATACTCACAGATACCTAGAAATAGGAGGCACAGCCTGCCACACAGGGCCACACAGGGAAGCAGCAGGTCATTCAGGAGGCAGAGGAAGCAAGGGGGAAAAGTGGGCAAGAGGGCTTATTGTGGATTCCAAAGGAAAGAACAAGTGTAGCAGGGTAAATGGGTTCGGGACGGGCTAGTTTGAATAATTTCTGTGGGCTTTGGGGAATAGGGGTTGTCCCAAGTTGTCTGATACCCGGCCTGGGGTGATTAGGGCAAGGGGGATAGTGGTCTGGAGTATAAGAGCTTGAGAAAGGAAATAGTTGGACGTATGGGCTCTGGATTGGTTGGTTTGCATATGAAGGCATGCTCACAGTCATGCTCATTTCCTATCGCAAAAAATTAGCTAACCCTGGGAGGAGCAATCCCTCAAGCATCAGCAAGGCCCCAGAAGTCAAAGCACAAAATACAAAAACTAGAAAACGAGGCTATTATAATAGTAGCCCCCCTAGGTCGACCTCGGTCCTGTGTTCCTCCTGCTGATACTCCTACTACCTACCCAGACAGCTGTCAAATACACACAGTATCAGCACAACCTAGGGATAAGAGAGATGGTCCTAAAATCAGATACACCTGGGTTAAAATACCTGACTGCTCCACCAGTGATGAGTTCTGCAACCATGGACAAGTCACTTAATATCCCTGAACTTCATCTTCTCATCTGTACAATGGAGATGACAGGAGTACCTACTTAATTCAGGTACTTACATCCATAAAGCACTTTGCCTGGAGCAGAGCAAGCAATCAAAATGTGTCAGCAATAATTACTATTTCTTCTCCCTCTGATTTCCCTAAAACTGTAGTGTGATTGATACATAGTAGATACTAAATAAATGTATGTTGAAGTTGACTGAACCAACAAAAGAAGGGAAAAAAAATCAATAAGTAATCCTAGCTCTTGAACCAATCATAGAAATGCAACACTTTCAGCAGACATAGGTTAGAATACTCGACAGGCTAGAACTTGGAAGTGAGACCTGGGTTGGAAGTCTAGCTTTAATATTTAATCCCATGTGACTTTCTAGGACAGGATGGAGATGCTACTGGTAGCCTCTCCAACATCCATCCCTCCTTCCCCTTGCTTGGAGAGCCCCCATTTTGTTCTGCGGTCCCCATGGGACTCGGGAGGGCAATCCTATCGCCATATTCAGGGACAAACCCTGGAGGGTCCATTCCTATTGCCAGTGACTGGTTTCCAGATGGGAATGTGACCCTTTCCACTGTAGTCACTGTTCATTTGGCAAGGAAATTCTGCCTGGGTAGCTGTAGACTTCTCGCAACCATGAGGGAGGCATCCTACGGCCCAAGTCAGCAAGCGCAGGGTGGCAGAGTAAAACCACCTGGGTCCTCAGTACAATAACAATAGCTAACATCTAATAGGTGCTTACTGTGCTTCAGCTATTCTCCTAAACGTCTGTGTGCATTGACTCACACAATCGTCCTCACTGATACCCGGCAGGAATGTTTTTATTACTGTTTCACACAATGAAAAACCTGAAGAATTTAGCAATTTGTGCAAAGGCTCGTAGCACTACATGGTAGAGTTGGGATCTAACCTATCGTTGGGCTTCAGGATTTATGTTTTTGCTTACCTGGATCTGGAAAATGTGACTAAGACAGAATCAACCAATTCCCTCTGGGCTTGTTATGAGATTTTAAATGTCTTATTCAGGCAATTTGAAGCGTTTTTGCTAAATGCAGCTGATGGCATCCTAACACCTATATTCAGATTCTTCACCTTTAAAATGAAGATACGTCTCTATGTCTCCTAGGGTTGCTGTTAAGATTAAGAAGAGTTCCATAAATGAAAATACCAGCCTCAGTTCTGAGGACTCCGACCACAGTCATCAACAACCCTTTCACGGTTGTCCATAGGTTTACTGAATGGCAAGTCTTATTCCGAGACTCCACCCTAGCCCAGGAGCTAGGTGTGCTCCTAGGTCTCTGCCCATGCTAATGTATATATCCTCCGGGAAGCTCTGCCCATGCTAATGTATATATCCTCCGGGAAGTGGCCAGGCATTGTCTCATGTATAAAAACTAACTCATTACCAGGGAAAAATATTCTCCTAACAGATATGTATTATAATGCAAACTCTAGACGCAGGAAGATTTTATTTTCTATTCTTTTTTCATAATTAGCTGCAAAATCAAGTTACGTAGTGAACAGCTCAGTGGATTATCACATCCTAAATCAGCTCAAATGAAGAAGAGTTACATTCTGAGCTCACTGTCATGACACAGTATTAACTGATAGCTATAATTTATAGCCATATGAAAATAATGAAAAAGTATGAATACAAAATGTAAAATATTAACTCCTGGATAACTTTCCCAAAAGGGTAAAGCCATGGAAAAGAAAGAAAACTTTCGTACCTTGATCTGTGCCAAATCCCTGGAGAAAAAGGTCTCCTGATGGTCTAAGGAAAAGACTTATACATTTTGACAAGTCTTTTAAGATCTATTATGTCCTGTTCTAAAAGAAACTGCTCATTCCTTTAACAAGTTGTTCAGCTGCATGTGTATTCTGCATATTTTTCAACTGCATCTTTGTCATTCCCAATTTTTGAAGATGTCTATAAAAGGTGAATTATCTATGCATTGCACTTTCAAAATCCAACTTCCCTTCCTTTTCCATTCTATGTCAAAAGAATTCTCACTGTCAATGTAAATTTAAATTTGTACAGTACTTTATACTTTACGAAGTACCTTCATAGTCATTTTCTTAATCCACAACAACTCTAAAAAAAGAGATAGGACATACATTCTTATCCAAATTGTCCAATAAATTTGTGGATTTATTTATGCTTGTTTTCATGTATTCATTTATCTGACAGCCATTATGTACCAGGTACTATTCTAGGCACTGAGGATGCAGAAGGGAACAAAACAGTCACCATCTTCAGGAAACTTAAATTTTGGCAGGAAAGCCACACAATAAACAAGTAAACAAATCAATGAGGAAGCCTAGATTCAAACCCTGGCTGCTTGATCAAAACTTTAGAGCTCTTTACAGGATACCAATCTGCCTCCCTGGTCCAAATTCACTGATGCAAATGTTCTCTTTGCCATGAATTTTGGCAGTTTGGACTTGAATCTCTTTGGGTTTCCAAAAGGTCTCAGATGTTTTCCACTCCCCTAAAGTAATCCAATGGACAACAGTCAAAATGGCATTTAATAACCAACACATTCAGAGCACTATTATATTCCCCCAAACAAGAGAATCGTGGAGGGAGTTATAATTGAATTGAAAAAGAAACATATGGGGGCTTCCCTGGTGGCGCAGTGGTTGAGAGTCCGCCTGCCGTTGCAGGGGACACGGGTTCGTGCCCCGGTCCGGGAAGATCCCACATGCCGCGGAGCGGCTGGGCCCGTGAGCCATGGCCGCTGAGCCTGCGCGTCCAGAGCCTGTGCTCCGCAACGGGAGAGGCCACAGCAGTGAGAGGCCCGCGTACCGCAAAAAAAAAAAAAGAAAAGAAAAAAGAAACATATGCACACGTAATTGTTTCTGTGCATTAACTCATATGATCTTCATCGCTAATTCTTGGAGGAGGTCAGCTAAAGGATGCAACAGCTGGCTGACCCAAAAGCGGGCTCGGGCAATCGGAGGCTCTTCCCCCCCTCCCCTGTCCTTGGAATGAATGCTCCATCTACTATTCCCACACTAGAAGCTGTTTCCAGAACGTAGCCTTGAGAGAATAGGGTGCTGTTGAGACCACCTGGAGAGCCTACATGCCTGAACCTCGTTAAAACCTCTATATAAACTCCTAAGATTCTAGCAGGTGGGTGCGGAGGTCTACCTTCATGTGTAAGTTCGCTTGTTTATTACACCTGCCACCTACCCACTTGGACTGATCTGCGTCTTTCTTCCGTCCCTCCCTGCCCTCTGTGTACGGAGCTACCTTCACATTTCACCAGGGGAGTCCCCAAGGTTGCAAACCCACACTAACACCAGGTAGGAATGTTTTATCACCATTTTACAGATCGAGAACTGAGACCTTGGAGAATGCACGCAATGTGTGCGAGGTCACATAGTAATACATGGTAGAGTCAGGACTTAAACCCAAAGCTGGGTTTCAGAACTTAGGTTCTTTGCCTCTATGCTTTACTGGATCTAGAAAATGCTGCTGAGACAGAATCAGCCAGTGCTAAGACCATTTTTTACCTGGAAAAATAGGTTCACATTAAGTTTTGAAGTACAAATTAATATCCTGCAAGATCTGCCCATTTAGTTATCAGCAGTTGTCCGGCTACACAAGGTTTCTACAGGACAGCATCTCAAATGACTGCCCTTGCCTGTTTTCCATCTCACAGCACTCACGAGCAGGTTAACTTGTCCCATGTATCATTAGTAATTCATGACTTATTTGTGAAAGTGCAGGGACAGCACTACTACAGGCCTAATACAATGAATATCTTACTAGGAAGAAATTAACAAATGAATTGTTGCTGATCAATAAGTGTTGAAGAGAAAATTACAATGATAGTAAAGCCTAAATAATTTATACACGATATTGATTTTTTCATTACATTAATTATTCTTTACAGCACACATAAGGAACTAGGAGAATAAAACTTTCAAAGCAAAGAAATTTATCTACCGTGTTGTATTGTAGGCTTAAGTCTGAGTTTAAAAGACAAAGAATGGACCAGGATAGTTGACAAATATTTTTAGACTAAAAATGCATCAGGTAATCAACTTGACACTTCCAATGTAGCTAAATTCCTTTGTGTTGCCCAACGTTTTTATACACAATACTTTTAATAGTTATTTATCGAGAGAAGTACTGATAGAAATGTTTATAAATAGAAATATTAGAAATAGAATAATCCATTAATCCACCTCTTTCGTGGCTTATATGAAAGGCACAACGACAAATTCGCTGAAGCCACATGGGAAAGAAAACGTTCTCTGAAACCTCTCCCAGAATCTTTAAGTTAACTGGACTTAAATCTAATTGAACAGAGTGCAGGTTCCTTATTGCTAACACCTTTCATAGCCAGCAGAAAACAATTCCCGAAGGCCATTTTCTCACAGCAAGTAACTTTCATACGGAGGTAAGGGCCTGAAGATGACCCTCCTGTTTACACACTATTGCTGACTTTAACCTTGTCACAAAATGCTGTCCCAGAGAACAACAAAAAAGTATTGTGCATAAGAAGGGCTGTGAAAGAGGACGGAGGTTGCTGTGTTCTTCATGGATGACGGTGTTCCCAGCAACTCAAAATCCCCTCCTACAGATGGGAGAAACGAATTGAACACATGTGCCCCAATCTCAATGGATGTTCTAGGTACAGACATGGCACTCAAAATTGCTTTTGTCATTCATATGTTGAATAGCATCTTGTTCACGGAGTTTTGACTCTAGAAATTAAAGCAGTGAATCGATGCTTCTTTTCTTATCTTTTCTATCGGAGTTTTCTCAGATACCAACTTCACTTAACTATTTTTCAGTATCTAATATTAGGAGATTCCAGGTTCATAATGTTTTATACAAAGTTGCATGAATATATACTTTCAAGCACATCCTATCTCCCCCCAAATAAAGATGGAAACAGTGTTTCAAAAGTCCTTTAAAATTAAAACTAAAAACATGAGAATAGTTTCAAGTGTGATATAATTTTTTTCTTCCCTCACCTGTTACCTTCAGTGACTTAAAGCCACATTAATATTATTTTTAATGTGCTTAATGTTCTTGGAAGAAAATCTAAGCAACAGAAAGCATCTCATCTCGTGAATATGCCTTTGCAAACTAGAGCCAGTTTTGCAAATTATTTTGTCATGTCTTAACTAATATTGTTATATAACTTCAAATTTATAAAGTACCTCACACAGATAAAATATACTGATAAAATGTATATTATCCACTCTGTATCAAAATACAGATCCAACTGTCCAAATGTGTCACTATCACCAGTCAATTCTGGAGCACTACGGGGACAAAACACCCAAATCTAAGATCATTTTTATTACTCAGTGAAAAGTCCCTTGTTATGGTGACGGCTCCACTGCTGAGTGTCCTTTGCTGCATCCACCATTCTTTGGGTGGAGACTAATGGTCCATACAGAAAATATGTGGTACAGGTACTAAAAGAAAGGGTATTCGTTCTTAGTCTCATATGTAGAATTGAATTGGGCATTCATAAAATGAATTAGAGGAAACTTCAAACTATTTTAAGTCACTGTGCAAGTTCTTCTCCATTTTCCTCCCTTCTACCCCTGCAACTCCAAATCCAGTCTCCACCTTTCTCTGCCTTGGTGAACCACGTGCAATGAGGAGCTCGCTCGTCCTTTAGCTTCCAGGTAAATCCAGCCACTGGAAGACAATGGGAGGAGACGGACAGGTGGGAGGAGAAAGGAGTCAAGATATTTATTTCCTTCCCCCCACCCCCCTCAGCTCCTTACTGCTAGCAGTGGCTGCCTTCTACAAACAGCTCCTATGGGGAAGCCCTTCCTACCTCCAAGACTGTAGCTCCTGTCAGGTGCCTGCAGACATGGGAGGCTGACACTGCCTGCCTGGCTCCACCACTTCATGCCCAGGGTGGTTAACTGCTTCCCTTGATACTAGTTGTAAGGAACCTCATGTTCAATGTCGGCGCCCTTACTCGGTCCATACCTCTGTAACTAGTCCACTGGCAACACCAGAGGTGGTTGGTACCTCTGTTTGCTGCCAGGACCTACAACACAGCTACTAATGTTTGAAACAGCAACCTGGTACAGAAGAATAATGTATAAGTAAATAAAAGAACATCGGCCACATTCAAATACACCAGCACTGCAAATCAGACAGCCTCTTAGATAGGTGATGACTTCCCATAAACGTACTAATGAGACAAACCATTGCATACAAGATGCATTTCTGACCTCAACTCTCAATATCACCATGTTTCTGATTCAGTTCTTTAAGGATTTCATTCTTCACCTTGACTACTTTTGTCCTTCTCCTCTCCCTCCTCCGTAGCATCCTTCCAATTTACTCTCTGCATTATCACTGTCTGTTCTCTCTTCCTTGACATGTCACCTTGTTCTTTACTGTGTTACATGGATCCTACCTGCAGATTTCCACACACAGGCCAAGTTACCACATACCTCTGTTTAAAGTCATGTTTACTTTTCCTTCTGGATCTATGTTTTCATTTTTTTAAGAAAATCTATACAATTCTACAAGTTCCTAATTAGAGTCCACAAAATACAGAAGCTATCATCCAGGTTTACAGTCATACATCCATAACCTTGAATTCTTTGAAAGAAATACTCTGTAAAATGTAATAAATAAATATGGAGGACATCAAGGTGTTTAGCTTTTCTACCCTCTTACGTTTATAAAAAAACTAGAATGCAGGGGCATCTGTGAACATATGGTGTTAAATGCAAGCTTCTGACAATAAATGACCCAGTACTTACCAAAAAAGCACGGCACTATATTAATAATAGCAATGAACTACAAATATTCATGTGCCCACAGGCGACTAATTCAATTTCACTGCAGGACTGCTTCATTTATGAATTTAATTGTACGTGTTTAAACATTTTTGTTGCTGTTTCATTAATATCCCATAAAAAATAAAATGACATGCTGAAGAAAAGGAAGAACGCAAGTTTCTATTCACAGCATTAATTAAGTGACCACTGAGTGCCCATGGTATCCCGAGTATTAACATTTACTTTTATTATTTATGGCTTTTCTTTTGCATCACACCTTGCGAGTTCATTTTTGCATTGTTCAGGATGAAAAGTTCCAGATTCAAAGAGGGAAGTACAGCTTTACATATCATTTTATTTTCACACAAAACAATGCAGATGTGTAGGATGACTCCCATGAGAGAATTAAAATAGTGACTTTGTCTGTGTCAGGCTCTGTTTGAAGAGTGCCACATGTATTCTTAGCACTCACCATGAGATAGTACTATCATTCCTCCCATTTTCCAGAGAAGGAAACTGAAGTACAGAGCAGGTAACTGACTTATTCAGGGTTACGTGACAGCAAGTGGTTGAACTGGATTAAAATCGAGCTACCTTGACTTCACAGCCCACGCTGTAAACATGACCCTAACCACATTCACAAACTGGGCATCAGCACGATTTTCAGGAATATTCAGGGGCTGATATATTGGTCATTTTCTCCAATTTCTGTTGAGGACTTTTTTCCTTACTCGGGGTCTCCTTCCACTACTCTCCAATATCACAATCCTTAACCACAACCTCCTCGACCATCGGGCTTTGACCAGTAATAATCCAGAGTCTACGTTACTGGCACTTTTCTCATCCTCCCATCCTACATCAGAGTTCTCACGCTCCTGGTTTAGGCTGATTTTTCCCTGAAGTGAGAATGAATGATGAGATTAACCTTCCCAAGAGGCAAGAACATCTGTCTGTACCCAAATGAATGTCTGATCTGTGGCATACTGAGAGGAGAAAGCTTCTAGAATGTTCTAAGAAACCTTGGGCTTGATGCTTACTTTGACTCTTCTAGTGAACAAGGGGAGTTGACATCTTGTTAATTATGAAAGGCAATTATTAACAATTCGAAATTGCACGACAAAAGAAGAGAGGGATGACACCAAATGTTTGATAATCCCATCTTTCAAAGAACCAAAGTCTTGTCAAGTTATGACGATATTTTTTAAAGGTAATCTGGAACATAGAGCATATTTTTAGCCAACACTGATTGAACATCTATAGGTCAGTCTCTGTACTGGGAACTTTGCATATGTTTACTGACTAACTGTATTTGCTAGAGGAAGATGTAAACAAATAACACTTGTCTAGGTTCAACAAGTATTTAGGATAATTCCCAACACATAGTCAAATGCTTAGCTATAATTAAAACAAAGTTATATTAGCCAATTAAAATCATCAGAGACTTATCTGTGATATCCATAATTTAACAAACTCAAAAACAAGATAATTGATTACTACAAGATATTAATTTGGGTTCCGCATTTACTTGTTTTCATACTAAACCTATTTCTTGCCCTAATAATTTAGTTCATGACTCTTAAAATCACATTAGGATTTCCCAGTCTCAATTAAACCTGTTTAATTCATTATCAAGCATAAATAACTTTCAAATGGCATAAGCTTCTGATTGTCCTTAGTCAAAATGAGACGATAATAATTAGCTTTGGGGAATAATAAGAGTCTAAGATGAAGCAAATCCATATCGCTAGTGGCTAAATTTACCTGCCTTCCAATTATTACATGAACATTTCTATTTCTCTGAAGTCAACCCTTTCAAAAATCCCAAGGTAACCAGCAAGAAAAATGCAGAAAAATAAATCATCTCTTACCATCTACCACTTCCAGTTTTATCTTCACAACTCAAAAAAAAAAAAAAAATTGAATGGGTTTAGTTCAACCTCCTTCTGATTTATAGCATATATCAGTGGTTTGAACCAGAAGCAATACTTTAAGAGACCCTGTACTGAACATATAAGTGGATTTGGCATATAGACAGAATAATCTCTTATCTCCTTGGTTTTATACTGCACACAAACCTGATGGTGAAAATTAACCTTCTTTGCAGTTCCACATTTCTAATTAGAAGAGACATCAAAAAGATTATCCCTTAGAAAGCAGTATGGGCCATAATATTCTAGATAGCCTTGAAACAGAGCTCTGCAGCCTCCTTATATATTTTAGCCTGCTGTCTAAAGGAAAAGTAATAACCCGATGGTGTTCCAAAGTGGTTATGGCTTTTTTGTGGCAAGTTGTGTTATATTTTCTCACCTTACCTTTTCATACTTATTATGAAGAAGCAGACGTTTTAGTATACAGGACCTATTTATTGCTTTTGGCCTTGAACGTGTAAAATAGTCTATACCATCAGACTGTGCTATACTAAAAGTTTCCTTGGTAGAAATGCTGAGAAATCTCTGAGAATTAACTAGCTCGTTTTTATAATCCTTTCGTGTGTGTGTGGTGGAGGTTGTTTTGTTTTCTCTGTACAGGGCAAGAAAGAGGACAAGAAAGATACTGTGAACTCAGCTTAGATTAGAACATAGAACCTTAAAATAAAAGGCCACACAGGCTAAGCCCTTCCCCAGGAAGAAACTCCTTCTACAACATCAGTGGTTAATTAGCTACATCTAAAATGTTTACTGCTGGGGAGCACGCCACTTCACAAAAGAGTTCATTCTCATTGTAGACAGTTATAAATTTTAAGAAATTCTTTCTTACTCTGAGTTGAGATCCTTATTCCATCACTTCTATCCTACTTATCCTAATTCTATCCTTTGGAGAAATACAGAACAACTCTCCTGCACCTTCCACATCTTCCCTCTCTGAGTATTTGAAAGCAATTTTTATGTCTCTCCTATTTTTCCCATCTCCATATTAAATATTACCAGCTCCTTCAATTATTCCTCATACGACATGATTTCCAGATGCTGCGAACAAACTGGAGTAGTAGCTTGACTCAAAATTTTTCTTAAAAGTTTTTTAAAAGAGATCTGAAGGCTTATTTACAACTATAATCGACACAATTACAAGGACTATGCAGAGCTCCGTGGTCTTCCAGAAGCTGTATGCTAGCTCTCCTTCTTGTGATACACACACACACACACACACATACACACACACACTACTGATGGGATGGTTCTGTGATACAAAGTGGGTCAGAGACCCTCATTTCCCTGGCCACACCGATTGGCTGAAAGAATAGTCACAAGTTCCAAGCTGGGCTAATCTGAGTCATTCCCCAAGGTTTTAAATTGGAACTCAGAGAAGGCCTGCTTTCCTCTTAGCTGGTGGAGCTATTAGATTTGATAGCCATTTACTCATTTCATGGAATAAGCCAATTTGATATAATGAGTTCAATATGAAAAGGGGTGTGGGGAGAAAGTTCCCAAATCTCCAGTTCCAACCATTCTTAAAACCAACTCTACCCCCATCTTTCCTGTGTTCTGGTTAGTAAGTCAATAATTCCCCTCTGCCTGAATTGAGCCTGAGTCAGGTTTGTATCGTCTGCAACACAGAGGGTCCTATCTAACACCATGCTCATAAGGTTCCTCTAACAGGACCAATAGAATGCGGTCATAAAAGGGAACAACTGCCATCCTACCCTACAAAAGGTATGGATGGACTCTCTTTCCATCATTTTAAGAATGAGAGTGATACCCACTTATTGAAGAAGAGCAAGGCCCATCTTGCCTAATGGCCCAAGCTCAGAGGGCTGACACTATTTGTTCAAAACTGTGTTCCTAGACCTATCACACAGTAGGTGCACACAGTAGGTGCTTAAAACACTCTCCAGTATAGTTGTCATAGTGAACAGAAGAAACAGTAGGCAAAACATTGAATATAAATTATCAAAATGAAGACACGAGTTCCCTGGGGAAACTTTAGACATATTACACCTCCTTAGTATTAGATAACCCATTTGCCATATAAATTATGGAACTAGATTATCTCTTCAGTCTTTTTTTTAGCCATACAATGCTACGATTTTACCCACACTCAACAATGGTAAAGAAGAGTCTTCCAAAGACCTGGGTATGCAGACAAAAAGGGGAAACATACTGCAATGATGAAGGAAGGAGAAAGATAAGGAGAAAGAATATCCTGCCAAATAAATAACAGAGAAAAGAAAGAAAAGGAATGGGAAGAAATCATCACTAATATGATAAAAGAGGTCATTCAGATAAGCCGTCTTCCTCGTAGCTTCCTATCTTACTCTAACCAGTTTCTGTGGTCAGAAATGCCCTCTGTACTGGACCCAAACTGCCAGCCCCAGAGCCTTGCCCCTTCCCGGCCCCTTATAACCCCTATGACAGTTCCTTCCACTCTACCACAAACCTCCTCCCAGAGTTGGCTCCCTGCTTCTGCCTTTGGTCCTAGATGTTCCCAACTCCTCTCTCACCATTCCAACCAGTTTTTCTTGTCACCAACAGAATGTGTACTCAGTTATATTGTGTCCTCCCACCCCTGTTTCCCATCCTGTCCTCTGCAATGACTGATGCCCAAATGGCCATCCATAATTTTCGATTTATTGCTTAATGTTTTGAACTTAGAATTCCGTCTCCATACAAATAATGATAAAATGGCATCTCTACGAATTAAGGTGACCCATTTACACTGAGCTGCTCTAAGGAACTGACCTCACATCCTTTCGTGGAAGAAGGCCTTGATTAGGGGAAATACTGCTATTACAATGAGCAACTAATATTTAAGTATTACTATACACCTGCATAGTAAGTATTGAGTGCTGTGTACCAGCATATTATACTGTGCACAGATACTATACCAAGTATTTTACATGCATTTGCTCATTTAATTCTCATAACACCTCTAAGAGGAAAGTACCAATATTATCCATATTTAAAGATGAAGAATCTGAGGTCAGAAAGGGCAACTCACTAACTTACACAGCTAGTAAGCACAAGAGCCACGTCCATCTGACTCGATAATCCTTGCTCTTACCTATAACATGACCCACAAGGACACTGATCCCTGTGAGAAGTGGGGAAGGAGGGGACATTGGGGGAACCAAAAGCAAAGAGACTAGGGCACCAAAGTCAACATGATCTACTTCTTGATTTTGCTCAGAGTCAGCCCTATTTGAAGTAGAACCTTGTTCCCATTACGTAGCAATAGATTATCTGTCATTTTGCATTGTGGAAATGGACCCTCCATTATCCAAGCTAATCTAGTTGACTGTAGAATGCTGTACACAGACATTCTCATGACAGACAACTAATTCAATCTTCTCTGTGAGGAAGGTGCAGCTGAACATCTCTCCAACTTTTTCCCTATCGCTTTTGATGCAGGGCACTTCGCATAAACCACAGCTATTCCTTCCTAAAGTATCCAGAGAAGAAAAGTAACTGAGAATACCAGGAAAGAAAGAGAGGGTGAGGACGAAGAGGAGGAAGGATTATAAAAAATGGTCCCCCAAAAAATACTACCACAAAATTTTTAAAATTTTTTAAAAAGCAAACCAGTGCAGGTGATTATCTGATAACTTCTGATTCTGAGAGAAATGAGTCCATCACTAAACAAAGAAAAGCACTTGACTGTGCAGTAGAAACCATATGTTCAAATAGCCAAGGTGGCATTTTCCCACATCACACAGCAGAGAGACACTGAGTATTTCCTACAGAAGTAAGACCTCACTGCTGTAATCTGCGCAGGGTCTGTAGCAGCAGCAGCATTTCATCACTAAGCAAAAATCCAATTATTTTTAGATTCCATAATCTCTAATTCCTCTAAAATCTTCCTCTATTCACTAACAGTTTTATATACATTGATAGAAAATAATGCCAATCCCTACTGAAGAATCACTAGATGTTTCTATGTGATAATCAGTCTCTAGTTTAAGTGAAATGGAAGCTGGGAATCAGACTAGTAAACACTTTGGGGTCACTCAGGAATTAATACATAAAGGTGTAAATACAAAAAGTACCATTTGGGGGGAAATGTAGCAGAGACTCTCTCTCATGAAATAATAATGTCTTTTGGTAGAAAGTTTGTAAGTAATTATCAATTGAAAAATTGTCTTAAACTAAAATAGAAGGGCAGGATCTAAAACACTACACAATTAGAAATCTTTAAAAGTAAAAAGTCCTAAAACCTAAGGAAGGAGCCTAATGCTTTCATTCCAAGTCCAACCAGTTTCTTATTCTAAGCAATTTCCATTAAACAGGGAAAGGAGGAGAGAAAGTATTTGAAAAACTGCCAGAGTAAAAAAAATCCCATAATGAAATTTTGCTCATTCTTGGAGAAATGAAGTAGAATTAGATGCTTCGGTGGTGGTGAATTCCAGAATCTGGGTAGCTTCCAGTAAAGGAAGCTTTTCCATAATGTCAGGTGCAAAAGCTATCTGATATCAACATGCTGAGCTTGAGTTTTTAAAGTCCTATTTCCTTGCACCAAATTGTTTGAAACCTTTGAGACAAAAACCTCAATAAACTAGTATTCCAAGCTTTTAATATTTTAGTCCTTTGAGCAAGCATGTCAGATTAATCTTCAAATTGCAATGGGCAGAAAGAACATTCAACCAAAATTCTTAAGCCCATGCGTCTCTCAGAGGATGTTAATAAGGTATGCAGTTTCATTGGCTATTAAGATTTCAAACTTTCCTAATTCTCAGCAGCATTACTATTTAAAAGCGGGTATGGATGGGGGTGGGAGAGGAAGCTAGTCTATCCTGAAAGGAAGGGATTTTACTTATTAAATCTTTGAATCCACCTAGCATTTACCACACTTCCAGGCACACAGTAGGCATTTAACACATACTTTCAGAACGAGTTGATGGATCGGCCTGGGGGAGAGTGGAAATCTTGCTGAGAACAGCATGAGTCCAAACCCTGGCGCTGCTCAGCAACAAAGCCCATCTCCAGAATTAGGGTTATAGAGGTAGAGCAGGAAATTGAACGTGTGTCTTCAAAGTGGCATCAAGAGGACTGTTTCCTGAGCTGGAGAGCAGCCACCCAAGATCCACTAGACTCGTCTCTGGCTTCCCCATGCCTGGAAAACTCCTGCCCTGCCTCTCTACCTCCAGCTCCCCCTGCCTTTTACCGGGTTTGAGTTTCCACTCACAGCACTTAGGTACAGGATTCGACCTCGCTAGTCTAACCCAGGCCTCCTGGCCATTGCGCGGTTCTCCGAGCATCGGCTGGGAGGGAGGCCACACCGTGCTAGGCAAAAGGAAGGACACACACGACGATTGTTCCCATCACCTTTGGGGGAGGGGGGGCGGGAATCGACGGGGGGGGAGGGGGGAGCGAGTTCAAGGCCAGGGCACCATCCAAAGGTTCCTTATCGCTCTCCTAGAGCCTCTGGCCGAACCGCTGGAAGATGCTGGGGAACCAGCAGCACGCCGCCCAGTGAGTGCGGGGCCGCCGGGGTCGGGAATTGGGGGAGCTGCGAGGGGGGTGGCAGTTGGCAGGAAGCGAGACGCGGCAGGGGACAGTACCTGGTATGGCTGTGATTGCGGGGACAGTCCTTCTTCTCCATGATGGCCGGCACACAGTTGGTGAGCTCCGTCCAGTCGGCGTGCAGCCCGCAGCTCCAGCCGGTGGAGAAACGGGAGAAGAGCCACGTCTCCTTCTTGCCGGGCCGGTGGCAGGTGCACTTCTTCTGGCCAGCTTTGCAGCTGCACGGCTGCTCCAGCCGGATGTTCTTCACCAGGTGCCGCCCGAACGTGGTGCCCCCGGTCTTCTGGATGTGCAGGAACACGATCACGTCGCGCCCCTTGATGTTGAAATCCACGAAGCGGGTCAGGTCCTTCAGGGTGAAGTTGAAGCGCGGCACGAACCGGGGCAGCGACCCGTTCTCCGGGGCCTCGGGGTCCGGCTCTTCTTCCTCCTCCTCTGCCTCGTCCTCCTCCGGGTCCTCCGGCTCCTCGTCCTCGTCCTCCGGCGCCGCGGCCCCCCGAGGTCCCTCGGGCGGCCCCCGGGGTGGCGGGGGCAGCTGGGGCCGTCGCTCCCAGTCCTCGAGCGGCGCCTGTGCCGGGCGGGCGGGACCAGGGGCGGCAGACTGGCCGGCCTCCCCGGCGCGGGGCTGCTCCCCGAAGTTGGCGCAGGAGCTGGTGCAGGAGGGGGACACGTACTGGTACATGATGACCACGAAGAGAAGAGTGAGCACCGGCGTCAGCAGCCACTTGTTGAACCTTTCATCCATGGTCCCGCTCTCAGGCCGGCAGGCTAAGCGGCGGCGGCGGCAGCGACGTTGTCGGGCTCCCGCTCGGAAGTTTCGGGGGCTCCGGGGCGCGGCTCCGAGCCCGCCGCTCCTCCATGCCCCTGACGCTGAGGCGTGCGGCTGGCTGGCGGCCCCGCGACACACCGGCGCTCCGGGGCTGACAGAGCCGGGCCTGCGAGTCTAGCGGGGAGGCGGGCGCCGGCGCGCGCGGTGGCGGCTGCGGCGCGGGGCGCCCTGCGCTCCCGGGGGCGCCCGGCTCCGCCGGCTCCGCCGGCTCCCTGCTCCCGCCCGGGCGCGGTGCGCGCTCTCAGGCGGCGCGGGGCACCCCGCCGCCGGCGCTCAGTCGCTGGGGAGCGCGGCTCGGGTCCTGGACCTGCCCCGGGGCAGCCAGGCAGCCGGGCAGCTGCGGCCGCGAGCTCGGGGGCTGCATGAGGCTCTCCAGGGCTCCGGCCAAGGGCAAAGGCGCGGCCCGGCCGCCCGCGGGCCCTGCGCCCCGCACGCGCGCCCGGCGCCTCTGCCCTCAGGTCGCGAGGCGCGGGAGCCGCGAGGACGGACGGCGTCCGCCGCAAGTTAGCAGAGGAGCTCCCCGCCCCCGTCCCGCCCCGCCCCGCCCCGCCCCGCAGCGGCTGCGGACTAGGCGCCGGTGCGAAGCCGCCTCGCAGGGCGAGGCGCACTGCTGCTCCGGGTCGGTCCGCCCAGGCGCGGGCACGCAGACACACTCGCACACACTGGCTGGCGCCGCCACAACCTGCCAGCCGGTGTGACAGGAGCCCTGCTACCCGGAGCGAAAACCTGCCCTAGGTAAGGAGCATGCGCCAAAGCCTTCCCCAGCCCCCGAAGAGTTTCCAGGGGAGGAGTCCGCGGCTCCGCGGGGCTCGGAGCAGGCAACTGGGGGTGGGAATCTCTTCAGCCTAGAGCCAGGAGAGATTCGGGAGAAAGGCAAAGGCGGAGCGAGGACAGGATCCGAGGAGATCGTCGCTGGCGCTGATCCGAGACCTCCAAATCCTCAGCTTTCTCAATCTGAGAGTGGACAGAAATCTGGCCAGTCTGTCTGCAAGGATAACACCTGCCCACTGCTGGGCAGACTCACCTAGGCAAGACTTGGCAGGAGTTGGCTGGTCCCTCGCCGGCAGGGGATGTTGGCTCTACACTGCTTTTAATCTCGACACAAGACGTTGTAACTGGTGCTCAAGTTTTATTCTGGTCCTTCCGCACGTACAGACTCGGTGTGTTCAACTCTACAACTTTATTCAACCAGCATCCATTCATCAATTACCCATGAGGCGCCTACTGTCTATCAGGCTCTGTATTCGATGCACACTTCGTTTCTTCCAGTACCAGATAAGTCCAGCCCACAACCATGCAGCACTTAGATCATAAGAGGAGTTTAGGGGTCACCTCGTAAAATTCATCCTGCTAACACACGCTGAGCTCCTAGATGTGCGAGATTCACCCCCTCTCCCCGCCCCATTGCGGACAATAAGACCTCTACTTACCTGTATTTCACAAGCTAAAAAGCTTTTGATTATGTGCAGATTTTAACTTTATTTTTCAAACATCTAAATTTTGCATTTTTCTGAGAAACAAATCTTTAACAACAGTTTCTCTTCTTCAGATAATGAATGGAGTAAAAATTAGGAGTAACTACCCCTCCACAATTCCTGGACTTGCTTGACCCAGGTTGAGAGTGGCAGCGTATTGAAGGTGGACACAATGCAGTTTGATTCCCTGACTCAGGTCGACATGTCCCTCCTGGGTACCCTGCCAGTCCTAGTTTCCCACACCCAACATCCCAGTCTTCGTAGCATCCAGCCTTCCCACCTGGCCTCTTTATGGATCTATGCGGTATTTGTCTCCATAATAAGTAAATAAATAAATCACTGTGCTGATTTATTTCATTTGTCAGACTGTCCCCTTCACAGCCATTAGTTAAGATCCAGATTTCTTTCAAGGATGCTAACGCTTGCCCAAAGGAAGTTATTTTTATTGTTCTAGGCGGGTTGGATTCTTCTAAGAAAACGTCCCTCCTCTGCTTCCTTTCCTCTTTTCAACTCTATAAACAACCACCATGTCCTTCCTGAAACTGTATGAGACTATATTAGTAAGAAAGGTGTTAGGTAAGATAAATCAGTTTCCTTAAAGCTTACTTGATTCTATTTCTCTTTTTCTCACTTAAAGTTTAAAATCCTATTAATGGCATCACATCACTCTCCAAAACAGGAAACTGTGATAGAACAAAATCCAATAAAATCCAACAATTATTTCCTGAATGCATCTAGTTAATGGTGTTACTTATTTTTTAAATATGCCTTTGCTTTAGCAAAGTAAAAATCTATTATACCTTTTTGTATTACTTTATTTGAGAAGTTTCTTGTTTTCTATAAAATCACTTGATATCCAATGGATCAATACAACCTCATTAGCTACCCAAATGTATAACCTGAGTACTAGCGGCAATTTGTATAGTGGAAAGCACTTTCCCAGCCATTATCTCATTTGCTCCTCAGAACAACACTCTAAGGAGGTAAGAGAAGTACAGTCCTCCCTTTTTTATGGCTGGGGGGAAAGGGACTGGTTTTAAGGTCCCTCTCCCAAATCCTGGGATGCTCAAGTCCTTTATATAAAATGGTGTAGTAGTTGCATATAACCGATGCACATCTTCCCATATACCTTTAAATCGCTCTAGATTACTTATGAAACCTAATACAATGTAAATACTAGGTAAATAGTTGCTGGCACACAGAAAATTCAAGTTTTGCTTTTTGGAACTTTCCAGAATGTTTTTGCAAATGTTTTCTGTCCTTGGTTGAATCTGTGGATGCAGAACCTGGGATACAGAAGGCCAGCTGAATAATATCCCATTTTAAAGATGAGGAAACTTAACCAAAGAAAACTAGGTGAAAGCAGAGACAATTAGAAACCACTTGCATCCTTGAAATACATTCAAATCGCCATTTAAGAAATCCAATGAACATCAACACAGAGCCCATAATTTCCGCTCTCCTCTCTTGAGATCCTTTGAGTCAAGAGGCAGGAAGAGACACAGAATTGCAATAGAACAATTAAATTATTTTCCCTCTCCCTCTGGCTTTACAGGCAAAGCTGAGAAATCGCTACATCCTGCATCGTTTTGGAACCTAGTCTGTGACTTTCCAGATAAACAGGGGAAAGACAATGACAACCTTAACATGATTATAATATCATTGTTAAATTATTTAGGAGAATTTCAGGAGAAGATATTATAGCAAACGAATATAACAGCTACGTTGCTAACAAAATGTATGTTTCCATAAATAAGTGCACTTTTAACTTTTTTCAAAGAACATTATCCCAGAAGATCTGTTTCTGCTTTCAGTAAAATAACTAATGGAATGCCATAATTTCCTTGAGGTAAATACAAGGAAAGCAATTCATAGAATCAAGCAATTACGTAGATAATTCAGGGATATACCCAAATATTCTTTTTTTTTAATGATAGGTAACTTTCGTTGTGTTAACGGTCTGCCTCAGGTGTGCTCTTCCTATTATAGTTGTGGAACTTGGCGTGAACCTAATCATAGCTCTTAAATCACACGCAATAAACATGCTTCCTTATCTACAAGGGCAGACCTCACGTTCAGGTGAAAATGAATAGAAAGTTTCTAAAATTGAATGCTCTCCAGGTAAAAGGAAAAACATGTTTGCATTCAGCTCACTACAGTTACTCCACAATGACACCAGCAGGCAATTGTTTCTGGCTAATAGATTGCAGCTACTATGATTCCTACACAAATTATTAAAATAATAAAAATAATGTTTTCAAAGAGCTTTCTTCCACTTCCTTTGCCAGTCTTGCGATGAGGTTGACGCTATCTGCGAAGCAATTTCTTCACCTAATTTTATGCCTTAATAAGCTGTACCACAATTACGTTCTTGCCTGATTCCTTCTCTGCCTTAACTTCAGTACTCTTCCTCCCTGTTCTTCTCAAATATTCTCAAACGCATTAACAACATTGCACTCCCCTAGGATTCAAACTTTTGATTAGAACAGTCCCCATTTAATCAAGTTCAGTTGGGAGATGAAATTGCATCTCAACTTCTCCACTTTCCCTTTGGTGCCAGAAACTGCCTTTGAGAATGCTGAGGAAACCCTGGAGAGATTCACAATCCAAACAATCACAGAGAATAATTTCGGATCCCCTACATTTGCACACAGGAGTATATGGATATGAATGCCCTTCAGTACAGATGAAAAACAAACTAGATTGTGTAAGTCATTGGCGGCGTAAACCTCTCCTTCAAGGATACAAAGTGCTCTTATACACTGAAATGACTTTTTGGTTTCATTTTTGTAAACAAACAAAAAAAAGATCCCCAGGGTAAGCAGTTTTGCAAATAACCAGCAAAGCAGTAGCTTTCTTTTTCCAGGGGAAGTTAAGCAGAAGAGTCTGTACAGACAGGGCAAACTGCAGAAAGAATGGCGATATTTACTGAATGTATTCCAGTTCACTACATGATTGTAACTTTGGGGCAACCATAATCCTACATACTGCTTCCCATAAAGTTCCATTTATATGAACCGTTCATTCTTTGCTTTATTGTATGATACTCT
This sequence comes from Pseudorca crassidens, assembly GCF_039906515.1. NCBI lineage: Eukaryota > Metazoa > Chordata > Mammalia > Artiodactyla > Delphinidae > Pseudorca > Pseudorca crassidens. The sequence continues at coordinate 14,709,290 of NC_090313.1, forward strand.
TCATCCACCACTGATAGCCGCCTAAAAGTGATGGATGGAAGCTATGCTACCTGTATGCACAATGTATTCATTAAGTCAGTATTGTGTAAGCAGATACAATAGTCTTTTCATAGTAAATATTCACTTATTTCTTTAACAAGAACTTGTTAAGCACTTAATATATACCAGGTGCTCTTCTGAGTGCTTTGGATACTGCATTAAACAAGACCAATAAGTGTAGCTTACATTCCAAGGTGGAAAAATAAACGATGAAAAAGGAAACAAGATTCATCCATTTACTTCAAGGACCTCAAGGATATTTATTGAGCCCCTACTACGTTACCAGCTACTTCTAGGTACTTGGGATAATTTGGTGAACACTAGAGACTATAATTTTCGCCCTCAAGGGTTTAAATGTAAGCAGGGTTAAATAGTTGGGCCTTGTGGGCTACCGTACGTCATTTACTGTGAAAGAAATGGGGAGGCACTGGGGGGTTTTAACAGTTTTTAAAGGGTCATTTTAACTGTTTTGTTGAGAATAGACTGTAGGAGGGTCAACATAGAAGCAGGAAAACCAGTTAAGTGGTGTTCCATAACCAAGAGAGACGATATGGCTCAGACCAAGACAGGAGGCACAGGAGACACTGGGAAGTGGTCAGATTCCGTCCATTTTCAGGACAGAGCCATCGGTGTTTCCTGCTGGATTGAACGTGGGGTGTTAGAGGAAGGCAGAGCCAGGGATGATGCCAAGGTTTGGGGCCCTTGTAGTCAGAAGGATGCAGCAGCCATCAGCCGGGATGCCAACTGGGACCATTGCAAGTGCTATCAGGGTAAATAAGGAGAGTGATGTTCAAAGCATAGATGACAGGGATGGAGAGAAGGAGGCAGTCATTTCCACTGGGCAGTCAGAACAGACTGTTGCTCTGCAGAGACCAAGGGGCTGATCCCTGAAGGATTAGAAGGAACCAGCCATGCCAAGCGTCCTGGAGAAGAGCTTTCTATGCACAACAACATGTGCTAAGGTCTGGTGTGGGAAAGACGTTGGCAGGCTCAAGGGAGGAATGGGACGTTAGGGACAGCGGTTGGGGCAGATCATTCAGAGCCATGACAGCGGTGCAAAGGAGCCATCGGGGGAATTTTACAGTAAGGACATTATATGACTGATGGATGTTAAAAGCTCACTCAGTGTAGTTTTCCAAGCAAGAGATGATGGAGACTTGGAAGAGGATGGAAGCAGTGGAGGAAATAATTTACACAAACTCAGTGTGGAAGCAGTGGAGGAAATAATTTACACAAACTCAGTGTGAAAAGAAGTACCTTTTTTCATTTTTTAATAATAGAAAGAAATTTCGCCTTAAAGATTCCATTTCCTGAGATAGAGGAAAATGAAAGCATCCAACTTAACTCAGTCACTGCTCAGTTACCCTCTGTCTCTTTACGGTAAACAGTGAAGTTGGTCCTTCTCCCCTTCCCTTTCTCTTTGCCTCTCTCTAGGGTGGTCTGAGCTGCGGGAGTTTATGTAGTATCTTCACACTGGCTGCAGGAGATGTGGTCTGTGGGGAGTATCCTGTTTCCACAGCCTTTCCTGACAATGTATAGTTAGTCTCTCCTGAACAAAGTGTAGGTCTTGATTTCTGCTGGGTCTCCTGCTGCCCTTTTATGACCTCAGCTGTCATGTCCACACGATCTGTATCTTACTCAACTGCTATGGGGCCCTTTCTGTCTGTCAGCCCCTTTGGCTCTTCTATGGCCTTTTCTCAGGGACACATTTACATCTAAATCAGTGGTTTTCAACCCCACCAGACCCAGCACTCATTTTTATTGAACAGATATTTTTAAATAATCCCTTTAATAATCCAAACTTAAATATCATAGATAATAGAATCTACCCACACACATAATTAACCAAACTAACCTAAAATGCCCTAACTGTAATGTTGAGATACAAAAAGAAAGTACTTAATAATAGAACACTGTATATTTTCACATGTAAATGCTCAGACCTGACTACAGTAGACAACATGAAGAAGTAGTCAGATGCTTGTGTCTCTTAAATATCTTGTTTGAATACACGAGAAGTAAAATCAGAAGCCATCCCTTTCAAGAAGAATTTGAAAGAGCAGAGATGTTAGTGGATACTAGAATTTAAAATAATGTTAGAATAAGTAAGAATACTCCTGATTTATAAATATACATACGATAAGAAAAAGAAGCAAAGGTAATACACCAAGACAAACTGCAGATTTTTGGAGGGAGGAAAATAGGGAAGTGTGGTTTTCATAAATGAGCTCGGTTTTCTTTTTCAATGTTGGGCCAAAATACTTCTCTATAATATCAAATATCTCAAAATAACACACTTTCTATCTTGAAGTCATGCTACACATCAAGGCTAATCCGATTTCTGAATGTAGTGGAATATTTAAAAGTCATGTGGAAGCAAGACAGTTCTGTCCCTGCAACCACCAAATAAATGCAGTAGTCTCCCTGTCATTGTGAGAAGCCCAAACACCCCCCTAAGCCTTGTTACTGCTCCCACTGAGAATCTAGTAACTCCCTTTTCTTTCCCCTAACAATATGAATCAGTTTGGGGGAGATAAAGAGACCAAATCAGCACTCATTTTTTCCTCACTCAGTCAGACTTTGGTTCTTGATAGGTAAAGCCACACTTTTAGAATTTTTTTGAAATGATACCTATTTTTTTCTTCAGAAAGGATGGTTTTGCATTTGAAACCAAAACTTGCAGACATTAATTACCCAGGGTCTCATAGCTAGTAAGTGATGGTACTTGGATTTGAACCAGGTGGTTTGCTCCAGCTGGAGAAAGTGACTGCATTCCAGATGGATGCTGGGAGCCAAGTCAATAGGACTTGCTAATAGATTGCATAAGGGGGAGTGGACAGGGGGCGGCTCAGGGATGATTCTGAGGTTTTTCATTGGAGCTACTAGAATGCTGACATTCTATTTACTGAAAGGCTAGAAATTAAGGAGAAACCAGTTGGGAGGCTGGGGCTTCAGGAAAGGTGAATTCTAATTTCAGCTTTGGATAAGTAAAGTGTAAAGTACTAATGAGACAGCCAAATGGAGATATTAAATAAACGGCTGTATATAGGATCTGGAGCTCAGCTATGACTGGACAGGAGATAAAATTGTGGTGGTTTTAATAACATAGGTAGCACATAGCCATGAGTGCTCTGTAAATATTTGTTGAAGGAATCTGTGAAAGACTAAGTAAGCAATTACTGTAGTCCAAGAGAGAATTGAGACACAAACAAAAGGAATGGTAGTGGAACAAAAGAGCAGAAATTTGAGAAACATTTCCCAGGTAGAATCAACAGGATCTAGTGACTAAGTCTGAAGGTGTAAGAGAGGAGGAAATTGAGGATGACTGAAAGTATCCTAGCTTGGAAAGCTACAAGGATGGTAATACCATTACTATGAGAGCAGAAATAGATAAAGGATTGGGAGTGAAATCAGTGTAGATAATTATTAATTCCTTCAGCAAACTTAAGTGTTTGCATTTTTGAAAAGGGTTTGAGCCTCAAAACATTTACATTCCATTTTAAGGAGGAAGGCTTTAAAAATTTACTTTCATTTTTCCGCAGTAAGCCAGATAAACTTAGTTTAATTACTAGCTTTGGAAACTAAAGTCTAGATAGAAGTGTATTTTGTAAAGACTATTTTCTCTTTCCTAATGTTTCATATGACGAATCAGGATGCAATGCTCCTTTTTTCCACGTTGACAATGAATTATTATCTTCAGAGCATTTTCTTAAAACTTTCAGTTCTTCTCATTATTGTTTTAGTTTTATATTTCGTGAAGAAAGCGTATTCTAAGTGCAAAAACCAACTGTTTAATGTAGCTACAAACCTGCCTACCGAAACCCAAGTCAAGGTCTTACACACAACCTCAGAAGCACATATCTATTTTTATTCAGTTAAAAATATAAGTATTTGTTTTTAAAATCATGCTATGAAATGCATGGGGTTTTATCAATTAATTCTTTTTTTTTACATCTGTATTGGAGTCTAATTGCTTTACAATGGTGTGTTAGTTTCTGCTTTATAACAACGTGAATCAGTTATACATATACATATGTTCCCATATCTCTTCCCTCTTGCATCTCCCTCCCTCTCACCCTCCCTGTCCCACCCCTCTAGGTGGTCACAAAGCACCGAGCTGATCTCCCTGTGCTATGCGGCTGCTTCCCACTAGCTATTTTATATTTGGTCGTGTATATATGTCCATGCCACTCTCTCACTTTGTCACAGCTTACCCTTCTCCCTCCCCATATCCTCAAGTCCATTCTCTAGTAGGTCTGTGTCTTTATTCCTGTCTTACCCCTAGGTTCTTCTTGACATTTTTTTTTCTTAAATTCCATATATATGTGTTAGTATACAGTATTTGTCTTTCTCTTTCTGACTTACTTCACTCTGTATGACAGACTCTAGGTCCATCCACCTCATTACAAATAGCTCAATTTCATTTCTTTTTATGGCTGAGTAATATTCCATTGTATATATGGGCCACATCTTCCTTATCCATTCATCCAATGATGGACACTTAGGTTGTTTCCATCTCCTGGCTATTGTAAATAGAGCTGCAATGAACATTTTGGTACATGATGCTTTTTGAATTATGGTTTTCTCAGGGTATAATTGTGCTCCCAAATTCAATATACTTTTTTTGCAGAAAAAGCCATTTCAAAACAGTTGCTCTTTCATTTTCCTCCCTCCATGGAGTGGAGCTGTCTACTGATGATTCTTTCCAGTGAATTGCTCTTAAGCATTTAATGCGAATTCTTCCCAATCATTGTTAGTTAAACGTTGTTCTTGTGATTTTATAAGGCAATAATGCATCATTTAAGTGTCTAACACTAAAGTGCTGTCCTATGTCCTAATGTAGCAAATGCAGAAACATCTCATTCCCCTGAAAAAAAACAAAATTAAAACATCTGTCTTTCTGGGTCTTTGTTGTGAGAAGTTCTATTTGCTAAAAGCACAAAATGGCAGAGCAAGATAAAACGATCATGTGCTTCACATGATGGCTCCTTATCCAAACCGAGTGCCTCACCCACGCTTTGAGAGGAGTGGGCTGGGAGCTTTGTTGTGGAGAGTGAAAACAAACTCTAGCTCTTTGACTAGGGCTCTTCCCTGGGTCTGCTTTACCAGCTCCTGTTCTAGCACTTACATGTTTACGTTATCTGTCTAGACTGGACCATCATCTCCCTTGTCTCACCTCCCCATCACACACACACACACACACACACACACACACACTTCTTGGCAAAGGTCAATCAGGAATGCTCTTCCAACTCAGGATCCATCTCACCCTTCCACATTCAGCTGAAACATCTCTTCCATAAAGCGATTTGGACACACCACAAGCCTTCTGTTGCAGGTGAAATTAATTGCCCCTTCCTCTTTTCTACCTCGCTACAATTTTGTAGCTCTAGTATTGTACCATTCTGTATTTAAATTATGTTTATATGACTGACTTTTAAGTGAGATCGTGAACTCCTTGTAGGCAGGCACTGTTGATTACTGATCGCTCTATCTATGTAGTTGAGGTAGGCAGAATTCCAAGGTGACCGCCAATGACCATTGCCCTTGTATAATCCAGTCCTGTTGAGTGTGGGCAGAAGCTGTGATTCTGTTATGTTATATGGCAAAAGGGAGAGATTTCGAGTTAGACCTGAGTCCTCTAAAAGCAGAAAGTTTTCTCCAGCTGGTTGCAGAGGAAGGAGTCAGAAAACCTCATTCCCACTGACCTGGAGGAAGCAGCAGTAATCATGTTGTGAATTGTCCATGAGGAGCCGTGTGGAAAAGAATTGCAGGCAAACTCCAAGAGCTGAGAGGGTCCCTGACCAATAGCCAGGGAGAAATCAGGGACCTCAGTCACACAGCCTTAAGGAACTGGATTCTGTCAAAACCTGAATGAGCTTGAAAGCAGATTCTTCCTCGGTCAGGACATCGACCTAGCTGACACCTTGATTTCAGCATTGTGAGATGCTAAGTGCAAAATCCAGCCTGGACTTATTACCTACAGAACTATGACCTACAAACTGTCTTGTTTTAGGCCAGTATGTTTGTGCTAATTTGTTACATTGCAACAGAAAAGTAATACACTAGCCCAGTGCCTGGTACATAATAAAATATTGGCTGGTTAGTTATTAGGTGGATGGTTTCAATTAATGAATGAGGTTATGGAAGGAAGGAAGGAAGGGAGGAAGGGAGGGAGGGAGGGAGGGGAAGGAAGGGAAGAGAAAGAAATATACTAATTAGAAAAAGGGCTTGTAGGGGCTTCCCTGGTGGCACAGTGGTTAAGAATCCACCTGCCAATGCAGGGGACACGGGTTCGAGCCCTGGTCTGGGAAGATCCCACATGCCGCGGAGCAACTAAGCCCGTGTGCCACAACTACTGAGCCTGCACTCTAGAGCCTGCGAGCCACAACTACTGAGCCCACGTGCCACAACTACTGAAGCCCGCGCGCCTAGAGCCCGTGCTCTGCAACAAGAGAAGCCACCGCAATAAGAAGCCTGCACACCACAATGAAGAGTAGCCCCCGCTCGCCGCAACTAGAGAAAGCGCATGCACGGCAACAAAGACCCGATGCGGCCAAAAAAATAATAATAATTAATTTTTTAAAAAAGGGCTTGTATTGTGGCCCATTCAAGGACTAGTGAATTTTCAGAGAATGAATAAAGGAATTTCTTAGAATGATTGATGGGCCTTTCTGAGCCGAGCAAGTGTGGCAGACATATTATGTCTGTTTAGATTAGATTTTTTTTCTATTTGTGTTTCCTGACTTCCATCCCATTCTTCATCCTTAATCTATCCTTGACCATTTTGTCATCCCTACCCTGATCTGACCCCAACTTGTCTGGTGAGAAAGAAAAACAGTGCTGAAACCTGTCAGCCGGTAGCTGGCTTAATTGCTACAAGCTAGGCCTTGGTGTTTTCCTGTTTTATATAAACAGCTTCCCATAATATCGTCAGATGAGGACTCTGTGATTACAAACAAGACAAAAACAAGACCACCCCATAAACAAGCCTGAACAGAGATCAAAACAAAGACACCATGCAACCACAAAATGACCAAACATCTCCTTCTCCCAGAAAATACAAATGACAGCTGCTTCTTTTCCAGTGACAGCTCTCCCCTCAACTGCACCTGCATGTAGCCACTGCCTTCTCAATATTTCTATTTGGTTGTTTTACTAATATCTCCAACTCAACATATCTATAACCAAATTCATGATCTTTCCCTTATGGGTGCCCCAAGTCAGTGGCACAATCACCTCAAGCCAGAAACCTGAGAGTCACCCCTGATAATTCTCACCCCTGATGTTCAATCCATTTTCAAGCCCTATAGACCTTATCTTTCCAGTATTTCTCAGAACACTTCTGCTTCCATTAGCATAATAAGGTAAGTCCCATTATCCACTCCTTTGGTTCACAATTCATCCTAAATGGTTTTCCTGTTTCTGTATCTGTCTGACAATCTATTCTTTACCCTGAAGTCATAATATTCTCCTTATATATCTGATCATATCATTCCCCTGTGTGCAGTGCTTCAACGGTTTCTCATTGCTTTTAGGATAATGACCTAAATCTTTAAAATAGCCCTCAAGACCCTTCTCATGCCCACCTCACTCACCCCCCTCATTATTTGCACTATAGTCACACTTTTCTAGAATGTACCATGGATATTGTATTTTGCCTCAGGACATTTGCATATACAGTGTCTCTTCTAGAACATGGCACCCCACCCCCAATTCAGCAAGTTAATTTCTGCTTATCCTTCAGATCTCACTTCAAGTGTCACTTCTTCAGAGAAGTTCTTCTGGATTCATTCCACCACCATATCTTCTAGCACCTCCTCTTCTAGCACCATGTATCTTCATTCCACGGCATTTTAGCTCCTTTTAAGTGTACATTTATTTGTACGTCACTCGATTAATTTCCCTTTTCTTTACTAGACATATGTTCCAAAGGGCGGTGATGATGCTTTTACTCATCATTGTAACTCTGTTGGCTAGCACAGTGGACACTCAATAAATATTTGCAGAATGATTGAATCTAGACTTTCTGAATATCCTTACCCTGCTACTCTAGAGAGACAACTTTTACTCTGTCTTGAGGTACATACATTAGGAAGACTGACATTCCCTTTTTTGGCAAGAGACAGCTCAATTCACATTTGGATGAAGGACTTTAACAAAGTCTTTCTGCATTTTAAGGATGACTGTTTCTTGTGTCCTAAAGTCTCCTTTTCCTTGCTGATGGCTCTTGTGTCTTAGGTGTGTTATCTGCCCCTATAAACTCTCCAGAATCCCTCACTCACTCTGCTAGAAGTGTCACTAGTATGTCACTTGAGAACTAGAGGCTGATTTATTACTGTATGCCCAGTAACCTCTAGGGGGCACCAAAAATAATAGCTATTTCAGCAAAGAACTCTAAAGCAATTTGCTCAGTGTTCTCTAAAATAGCAAAAAGGAAGCCAGCTTGTGTACCACCATATGCTACAGGGTTATATTTATAAATACCCCTTTGCTGTGTTCTGAGACAAGGCACGAGTCTACTCTCCCTGCTGGCTCCGGGGACACACCTCTCTTTGACTGCTTGGAACTTCCCAGATCGTTCCCCTGCACCATCCAATACTATGGAGGGCAATGAGTGAGCATCTCACGTAGCGTGGATGGCTCACTGCATACAATGACTTTCTTGGCAAGACTTGTATTTTATCTTTGAAACCTCATGCAAATGCTTTGTTTCGTTCCATAAAATATTCCAGTATACTTTCATTTGAAAATGTTTTGCCCGCAACACTTTGACTAAAAGTGATATTGCCAAATGCTATGTTGACCTTGTACCCCTGCATAGCCCCTTAACACAACTCTCTACTAAGCTGCTATATATACACCAATTTTGCAACAGGGCTGTGAAGTTACAATATATATTTATATTTAAACATTAATGATATCATATACACAAAAGTGTACATAACATATAAGTATAGTTTTACAAAGCCACCCCCCAGCTTAAGAAAGAAAATATTATCTGTATCTTTGAAGCCCCATGTTATTCCCTCCTAAATTTGCCTTCCCTTCCACCCCTTCAAAAAGGTATAAGGTTCACTTCTTCAACTTGGCATTCACATTCCCTATTTTCTAAGTTTTAACACTATAAATATATTTCTCAACAACATATTGTTTTGTTTGATCTGCTTTTTAACTTTGTGTACGGGGACTCATCCCGCCCATTTTCTTCTGTGATTTGCTTTTTCACTAATCAATGTGTTTTTGGAGTTCATCTGTGTTGATATATATGGCTGTCGTGCATTCGTTTTCTCTGGGATCCTATTATTTCTTCACAGCAGTGTCTCAAGTCAGAATTTCTCTTCTTACTTTTTGCCAGAGGGCACAGGGACGATATGAAAATGGAGAAATGTGCACAGCCGTAAGCATCCATTCTTTCCACAAGGGAAATATGAAAACCACCTCTAATTATCACCTCAGGTTACTTACATTTTCTGACTCTGGAGTACTTTGCATTTTACAGTTCTTCTTTTAATTTAAGACAAAGATAGATAACAGCATAAACCCCCTTCCATTCTCATAAAAATCTTTAGAATGACAGTTTTGCTGTCTTTCACTTCCACACAATTTTACTTTGTAAATACATTTCCCAAATGGATGAACACCTATTATAATTTAGTTATTGAAATACAAATAGTATCGTCTAAAGGATGCCTGTTTTAGAACTATATTGACTATTGCCATTTGTGATTGCCAATGTTACCTTTCAGGGTTGTACTCTGGGAAGGAAATTTTACCCGCAAAAGAGCTTTTAAAAAATACCCGTATATTATAAAAGAAGATGCAGGCCAAAAACTATAGTTGGTGAACCAGGCATGTATTCTTTTATAGATGTTCACTGAGCATCTGCTAAGTGTACTGATCCAGGATCTAGGTGGCACGTGGATGCATAGAACAGGATCCCTTCGTAGGAGGGGTTCACATGCTCAGCAGAGAAATGACCCACCCGTGTGGCTGTAATACAAGGCAATGGATGATGAGGGAGTTAAAAGAGCTGCAAACAAAGGATAGGAATTAAAGAGGAAAATAATTTCCAGCCATGGAGTCAGAGAAGGCTTTAAGGGAAAGAAGCTGTTTAAACTTTGTTAAGGTTAGTAGGATTTTGACAGCCTTCTGGAACGGAAGTGACAGGATATTAAGGCTGAGAGCACAAGCACCAAGAGTGCAGAGGTAAGAAGTGGCAAAAAGTTCAGGAAGCAGTGAGTAGTCTCATTTGACTGCAGTAGGTAATTTAGAGCAGGCGGTCCCCTACCTTTTTGGCACCAGGGACCAGTTTCGTGGAAGACACTTCTTCCACGGACGCGGGGGCGGGGGCGTTCGGCTGTAACGCGGGTGATGGAGAGCGATGGGCAGCGGCAGGTGAAGCTTCTCTCCCTTGCGCGCCGCTCACCTCCTGCTGTGCGGCTCCGTTCCTAACAGGCTGCGGACCGGTACCGCTCCGGGGCTCAGGGCGTGGGGACCCCTGAAATAGAGGACAGTAAAGGAAGGGATTCCTATATTTAAGTAACTTTTTCATACCCTGTCTTCCTTGGGTCTTAGTGGGTCAGCTCTCCTCTTACCTAATGCTTAATACCTAATGACATAACAGATACACACACACACACACACACACACACACACACACACACACTCCTCTCTCTCTCTCTCTCTCTCTCTCACACACACTCACACACAAGCAAAATTCAGTAGTTTGGCTGGATATACAGATATGGAGATTACATCACACATCCCATAGCAACAAATCTTTACCATGCAGTTCCTTTCCCCCCAGAAGTCCCGTCTGCCATTTAGCTCCACACTTCTGTAGACCTCTGCACCTGAACCTACCTCTTCTTCCCTCTCCCTGCCTCCTGTTGGCCCTCTCTCCTCTAGCCTTCAACCCCTGAACTAGATTTTCCCTTCTGAATTTCTCCTTCCCTTTTTATCGCGAAGACCCATCCGGCTCTCATTTTCTCCAGGTTTTCTTCCCACCCAGCCGCAAAGAAGGCCTCGTAGCTTCAGAAAAAAGAAGAGGAAGATAAGTAGAAAAAAGAGGAGGAGATGGAAAAGGAAGAGAAAAGGAAGTAAGGAAAAAAGAAAGAAAAAGAGAGACAAGAAAGGTAAGTAAAAGGAAAGATGATAGAACAAGAATACAAAAACTTACACTTTCTTACACGAAACTTGGTTTCGTCTCCAGCGTCCAGACAATGTAGATGAACTGGATGCCATCAGGGTCCTCCAAGTATCCAAAAGCACTCATTGATATAACTTCGACACTGGCATCAAGATTTCATTTTGTAAAGACAAGACTTCATTTTGTCTCTACCATTATTCTAGTTTGTCTATGCTTAATTCCTACCACTCCATTTGCAATAGCCTTTGCTGCCCATTGCTTTCTACCACGTACGTCTCTTCTTGTTGATTTTTCCCATGGGTGGCATTGTTGGGCAGACCATGTTTTGAATATTCATGGCTCAACCTGTGCAATGAAAACATAGAACAAGGAAAACAGCTGTCAAGAACTCTACAAAATTCTGTTTCTGGGATTAAGACCGCAGGATGCACCTGCAGATAAATGTTATTACATCTGTTTTTTCCTTTTGTATACACCTATTAAGCAAAGAGATATTGTAGTCATGGATTCCACAAACTCTGTTAATAACCAACAGCATCAGGTTCATGTAAGTAGAAGGTAGTTAAGCACAACCTGCTCCTGCCAGCAACAGTCCCCTGGAGCCCCTCCTGCCTAATCGTTAACTCCAACAAACACACGAGACAAGAAAGTCAGTACAGAACTAATGTAAAACCCAGGGGGCGGAAAGTAATAGGAAACTCAACTACTTAAGCTGCCTGGATCGCTGGAGAAAATCACTTTTAAACACTTACAGTATACTTTGTTAGCATCAACTCCTCCAAGCCAAGAAACAGAATCGTTTTTGATTAATAAGCAAAAGGAAAAGTGGATACGGTAAAATTATAATAGCGAAGTTTGCACTATATCTGTTGATTAAATAATGATCTAGTCCTTTTTCTATGATGAGCTTACTAAGATTTTCCAAATTCAAAGGGAGTGCTTCATATAATATCAACTTTTAGATAGCCTCAATGGGATCCTTGTCATGATTGGTAATCATCGTTTCAAAATACGTATCATCCAGCTGCTATGCATAAAAAGGCATTCATTGGCATAAGCTGACTTGTTAAGAATATCAAAGGCACCTAGGAAAGTTGGAAATCACCAATTAGCAGATTGTTATCACTTTTATGACTTGTTGGGGGGGTATGTGTGGGCGCATGCGTGCGCATGTGTAACTACCCTAAGAAAAGGGGTCTTAGCTGTTGCAAGATCTAAAGGGAGCAGGATATTTATGGAAATTGTTAAACAAAAATCATTTTGTCCCTGAATAAATATCCTCTTAATATGAGAGTCTGGGTGATGTACTAGAAAAAGCAACTGGCTTGGAGTCCGAGCAAGCTCTGTCACTGGCTGAGCGATCCTGACTCAGTAAACACCTTCACTTCTGTAACATGCAGATACTCCTACTCCCTATGTATCACAGTAGGATTGAAAGAATTACAAGAATTGACCTTTGAAAATTATCTGTTCCCCTTTTTCCCTCTCTTGCATGTCCTTGACCAGTCATGCGCATTTCCTTGGTGAAGAATGAGAACCTCGTCTCTAGAGTGGGACTAATCTCTGCATAATGTGAGAAGATGCTCAGACGAGCACAGGAGCATTTAGTACAAGAATTTGTGTTTGTTGGCTTGTTAGTTGGTTTGTCTGATATGGGGGCAAATGTTACAGGTTGGTGCGATTTTTATTCTACCAAAAGAAAACTAGAGGATCCTTTATCTTCCCTTCTCCTCATACAGGAATCAAGCTTATGTCTAATATTCAATTATATTTACGCGAATGGGACATTCAGAGAATGGGACAAAGACAGTTCGTGACAACACTGAGGTTTCCACCTTTGTTTTGAATCCTCTATTTAAGGAACAGACTGGCACCAGGGATACATAGGATGCACATAGGCTAGAAAAGTTAGATTCTTTTCTCATATTTCAAGTAAACGGATGCATATTTCAGGTAAACACTATGGAACTGAGTTCTGTGAGTTGTTTTAGGCAAAGTATTAAAAAGTAAATAAGTACTTGATTGTTATCTCCTTACGTCTTTTATAATTTCATTTCCCCCAATATTTCCAAAGTATTAGATATAGTAAGACACTCTCCATTTTTTGAGCTATTCTATAAAGATCATAAAGATTAGATGATCCAAAATTTTTTTTCCATTCCCTACTAGGACATTTCAGCAAAACATGCATACTACAGTAATAAAACTTCCATAGAGACAAGTCCTTCATTGGTCCAACAGGTCACATTCAATGGAGAATACGAGGTCTTTGGCACAGATCTTGTTCCAAATTCAGCCTTAAATAGTCACACATATAATCCTCAATACATCCTTTTGCATTTCAAATAATTGTTTTTCTTTACTTTTTTTTTTTTTGCCTGACTCATAATAAGCTGTGCTTTTATTTATTTTTTTAAATTGTGGTCAAATGCTCATAACATAAAATTAATGCGACGTTGAGCAACTCATTTAATCTCTTCTATTTCTCAGATTTTCTCATTATGTGGATTCCAAACTCTGCCACTTACACCCTAAATTCTTACATGGAGATATGGACTAATCAGGAATTCAGCTGACCCTGCAATCCTACAGGCCTTTGGGACCTAGTCTTTGGAGTTACAAAAGCCCTCAAAGACTTGCCTTTGGTGTACGTATTATCTAAGTATCTAGAGATAGCAGGTTATGGCTTAATGAATTCTTCCATCACCACAGAGTGCAGGCTACCAGCACTTCATCCGTGATATGGAGGGAACTCTCACTGCTGTTGCGGTCCCTCTTCACCATAACCAGTTCCACGTGTCCTTCGTTTCCCATCAGCCTCTGTTGTGCACAGCCCTATTCCTGATTCCAACTTATACTCATATTTTAGTTGCAAGGAACTTAGAGCCATGTTTGGTGGGATTCAGAAGTCAGACAACCAGTCTTCGTGAGAGGACAGGAAAATTGACCGAGGTGACTCCAAGAGACTGATTGGTTTCCTAGGGCTGCCAGAACAAAGTATCACAAACTGAGTGGCTTAAAGCAGCCGAAATGTATCATCTCATAGTTCTGGAGACTAGAAGTCAGAATCTAGGTGTCTGAAAGCGGTAAGGGAGAATCCTTCCTTGCTTCTTCGCAGCTTCTGTTTGTTTGCTGGCCATTCCTGGCCTTCCTGGGCTTGCAGCTACAGCATTTCAATCTCTGCCTACATCTTCACAAGGCAATCTTCCCTTCCTGTGAGGACACCAGTCATATTAGATTAGGGCCCACCCTAATGACCTCATCTTATCCTGATTACATCTGCGAAAACCCTTTTTCCAAATAAGGTCACAATCGCAGGTACCGGGTGTTAGGACTTCAGCATATGTTTTGGGGGGGAAACACAATTCAACTCATCACAGAGTCTGACCTAGAAAGTTGGGTAGGACCAGTTTTAACAACGAACTAGCTTACCTTGCTGCCACCTCAGGGAACAAAATTTTATGGACCCCCCTTGCAGTATTCCACTATTGACATGTTTCAGCTTCTTTATTCTCATGGTTTTAATAATTTTGTTCCACCTACCAACTGCTCAGCTTTCTCTGAATCTCACATTCAAAATCAATGAGAGTATATGATTATTCTAATGAGTTATCTGCTCTTCTCTCGTGCAAAACCCTCAATTCTAATCACCACTCAGGCCTTTGACAAGTCGATTCATTGTGGAAAGCTGGGTAGGGTGCCCACCCACCGTTTATCTCACCTGTGGCCAAGGGAACAGGGTCGAGAGATGTCGCTATAGCCATTTAAACTTATGCAGTTATCTAGAGCTACTTTGCTCGGCAGGGGACCCTGTGCAGGAAATTATTGGCTGTCTAGGACACAAAGAAAGCCTGTAAATATAGAATAGAATTATTAAACGTAGAAATCTATGCCTAATACTTTAAGAATGTAAGTTATGAAATTTAAAGAATTCACCAGCTACACCATAAATCCACCTTGCCACAGAAATGTATTGTGATATAAATTTAACAAACAATGCAGTGATTCATAACTCTCTGTATGTTAATGCTGCTTAGGGAATCATAATTTTTAATTACCTGAACTTTACACATTTAAATTTGCATATATATTGTTACATTATTTCAGCTTTAAAGACTGTATATGTACAATATATATATGTGAAACATTATAATGTGTATGTGTGTAATTATAATTGAACTCAAGGGATCCCTATAATGATTCAATAACAGAGAGGAAAAAAAAAATCAAAGCCAAAAGCAATAAATCCATTTTAATTATATGTTTAATAGCTTGTGGCTGCAGTTTTTTTATACTTATTCATGTGTAACTTTTATATTTTGCATTGATTTTAAAGCTGTTTCTTGGCCCCATGACCCCATGTAAATCAACTCAGTCAAAAATTTTACATATTCAAATTAATGGGAAAAGATATGACATGTTCAGTTACATTATGGAAAAGTAATTTTTACATGTTCACCATAGTTATGCTCAGTATAAGTGATTGCATGGACTCGATGATTAAATGACTGTAACTTAAATGCTATGTTTAGAATCATGAAAATAAGTTGTTATATAGACTCAATGTTTTTGAGAAGGAAGTATTTCACTCAAAACAGATTTTTCAGTCTACCAATTTGAAACGTTATAATCAGAGTGTGATTTACTCTATTTCCCAAAGCATGAATCATATATCCTGATTGCCTGATAATGTTTTGGTCTTAGTTATCAGTATATTTTTTGGTTTTATCTTACTACATTTGAAATATATGAGGATTTGACTTTAATAGGGGTATGAGCCTCAATCCTCATTTAGTTAAAGCTGAATATAATACAAGAACTGGGGCAATATGTCTTTCTTATACTCACTGGAAATTCAGCACCCAGAAATCGCAGTGGTGAATTGAATAGCAGCAAATGGAGAATGATGTTATTGCTTGTTTTTGCTTGAGTCTGGTTTAGTCTCCATTTATACATGGCATGAGAGAGCCATCTACAGAAAGTTAAGAAAAGAACTGTCTCCTACAATAAGACCAAAAAGTCTGAGGATGTCTGTTAGAGACATTACCTTGTGGTGACATGTTAAACATTCCATCACACAGCGGACATAGAATTGGAGCCTGGAGTGGGCTCAGAAGATATTAGGTGGCTCCTTAGAAGGATTTAAAACCACCATGTCATAGTAATACAGGTCAACATTCACGCTGGTCTAAAGTCCAGAAAGATCTGATGTCAGGCCAGGGACAGCAGGCGGTCACAAGGAGTCTGGGATAGTAAAATCAGGGAGCAAGTCATAGGTTTGACACAGGAAGCCCTGGGCAAGCATGAAAAGGACTGTTTAAGACTCCATCTTATCTTTGAAGCAGTATCCTTCTAAGATCAGGAAGCCCCACATTCTGAGGCAGTGCCACTTTGCTTTGGTGGAAATGTGAGTACAACTTCCTCGGAACGCTGGTAGCTTCTCTGTAACGTATCACCTGCTGTCAGCAGCTCTCTCCTGGTTCCCTGAGACATTCAGTTGGGTTTTGGAGAAGTGACTCTGATCACATTTGCTTTATTAGTTATTTTTATCACTGGCTATTTATCTTTTACCCCAGCTGGACTGAACTCCCTGAAAGGAAGAGTTTTTGTATTTGTTTGGTTTGGTTGTTAGCTTGTTTGTTTATCTATGTGGTTGGTTGGTTAGTTGGTTGATCATTGAATCCCCATGGGTTTGCTCAGGGTTTGTAGTAGGGACTCAGTAAATTTTGAATGAATGAATCCTTGCAGCACACGATGGAGGTGGCTCCCTAATATGTCTAAAGCTCGAGTGATCCAGGACCTAGACAATTTGACAGGGTAGGCATGATAGCAGTTCCAGATAAACTAAAAGGTAAACACACACAAGGCCTTCTCTGTAAATTCATCTTCCTGTCCCCTAGTTCTGCTTCCAGCCAGATTGCTGTCCCTCTGCCCCTTCTATGTAGAAACTCTAGAGGGGCAGAAATAATCAGAACAATGCTATTTATTTTAAATGATAGTGAACACTTAATGAGGTTTATGTGCTTGAGGTAGCAACTATTATTTTGCCTATTGTACAGATTCATTCATTTGAAAAGTATTATTTGATGTAGATTATGCATTTTCAATGTTATTTACCTGGTTTGGATCATTGTGTTATGGTTTAATAAGAGGTTAACATTTAAGGATTCTTGGTGAAAGGGTAAATGGAACTCTATTATTTTTGCAACTTCTTTGTAAGTCTGAAAAATTTTCAAAATTAAAAGTATTTTAAGTATTATTTGAGCACTCTCTATGGGCCAGGTGTGTTCTAAGCCCAGGGGACACAGTAGTGAAGAGAACAAAGTCCTTGTTCATGGAATTTAGAAACTGAAACAGAAAAGTTACTCCAGAGCCCGCATGCATAGTCATTAAGCTACAGTGTGCTCATAATACCGTATAAGAAACATTTAGTATGCCTGTGAAGGAAAATTAAGTTGTGCAAATAGAATTCAAGAAATAACTGGTATGGATAGATGTTATGGTTCATTTATAAACATAATGAGACAGAAATGGCACCAAAATGATTTTGTTAGGATCAAATATCATTTTAAGCTCTCTCCTAGTTTATAATACTTAAAAGTTTTATTTTGAAAAATTTAATCATACAGAAAACTTGAAAGAGCAGTGCAATGAACTCCTATAAACCCTCAATTTCGTTTCAACAGTTTTGCCAAATATACACCTTCTTTTGTTGAATCATTTGAAAGTGTGTCACAGACATTTTAAACGTCATGCATCTCCAAAGAATAAATCTATTATCCTATACAACCACAGTTTCCTTATCACAACTAAGAAAATTAACTATTTTACAATATAACTAAATATCCAGTTTATATTCAAATTTACTCCCAGTTTTCCCCAAAATGTGCTTAATAACTATTTGGTTTTCTAACAGGGATCCAATCAAGGCTCACACATTGTATTTTGCTGCTGCCTCTCTTGAGCATCTCTTTTAATCTAGGACAGTCCCATCATTTTTCCCCATAAGGCATTAACCTACAAAAGTTCAGGCCAGTTTTATTGCAGAATGCCCCCTCGTCCTGAACTTGTTTGATTGTTTCTCACAACATTGTTTAACTTGTTCCTCTCTTCCCTGTACTTTCTATAAAGTGGAAATTATGTTGAGAGGTTTGAATAGGTTCAGGTTTAACATTTTAGCCAAAAATACTCCATAAGTGATGTTGTGTACATCTGATTGCACCTCATCAGAAGGCACATGACATCACATTGTCTAACTCTGTGAGATGCTAAGTGTGATCCCTCAGTTAAGGCAGTGTCCCCAGATCACTCTTATAAAGATACACTTTTCCCTTTGTAATTGATAAGTAAACTCTGGGGTGATACTTTGGCACTGTTCAAATACCACATTCTCCAAAATCATTTTATGCAGTGGCTTTAGCACCTCTTCATGAGTTGTGTCTGAATGGAATATTACACTGGGGGTTTAAAATGTTGGTTTTCTGATGTTACCATTCCTTTTACATTTTATAGCTTTCTTTCCCCCACCACTTCCACTCCTACCTCTTTTCCCCTTCTCTCTTACTTGAGAATCATTGTGAAGCTGAGGGTATTTTTTATTCAATCTACTACTATTAATTACTGTCATCTTTGACCTGAGGTTATCATAAATCTGTCTGGTAGGAGCCTCTCCAAACTTTCCTGCCTATTTGAATTCCCACTCATCTCTCCACCCATATCTCATACCATTTTATCTGTCACGTGTTCTTTACTGGGAGTGTTACATGCCCTCTTCTTCTGTTCTCCTATTGTATGTTGCTTGTATCTCTGTTAACATAACTAATACTTTTGCATGGTAATTATTTATAGGTTTGTCTCTCCACTAATGTATATGGACCCTGAGAGAAGAGACATATTTATACTCAGCATAGTCTCTATGAGTATGAATTCTGACTGGTGGAATGAATCAGTGGTTTCTCTTGTTCAGTTTATCATTCTTCTCCAGGTTTGCTCTTTTTTTTCCTTTTCTTTTTTGCTATTTCTTTTACTTTAGTTTTATTGATGTATAACTGACACATAAAATTATAAGATATTTAAAGTATACATCGTGGTAATTTGATATATGTATACATTGCCAAAGGATTCACCCCATCTACTTAATTAACACATACATCACCTCACATATTTATCTCTTTTCTTTTGGTGAGAACATTTAGGTTCTACTCTCTTAGCAAATTTCAATTATACAGTACAGTGTTAAGCTATAGTCACTATGTTATACATTAGATCCTCAGACCTTATTCATCTTATAGCTGAAAGTCTGTACTCTTTTACCAACCTCTCCCTATTTCTTGTGCCTTTTGGCAACAACTTTTCTCCCCTCTGTTTCTATGAGTTTGACTTTCTTTTTCTTTTCTTTTCTTTTTTTAGATTCCACATACAAGTGATACCATGCAGTATTTGTTCTTCTCTGTCTGGCTTATCTCACTTAGCATAATGCCCTCAAGGTCCATTCCTGATGTTGCAAATGGCAGGATTTCCTTCTTTCTCATAACTGAATTTTATACATATATATATATATATATACACACACATATATCCTATATAGAAATATCCTATACATACATTTGAGGTCAGTCTAAAACAACTAGTGATGTTCTTACAGAGATTTTTCAGATTGCTCTATTTAGTCCAAGCACTTCAAACTCAAGCACTACACTGCTTTCTTATTGACGCCTCCCTGGTTTCCAGGTGAATCACCAGGATCAGAAAATGAAGGTGACAACAATGTCCTATTCTTAGTTTTTTGTGACATAGCAAAAACTTTTTTTTTAATAACAGAGTTTTTCACTCTGGACTATAGAAGAATCCTCAGTTCCAACAACTTACTGGCTCAACTACAGGCATTTCTTAGTGCCACAGTTAATAGTAACCAATTTTAGAGAATAAATTAGTATCCCTTTCTTACGGAATTGAATTGCCTCACAGTTAAAATTTAGGTGAATAATTTCTGACGAACACTGGCTAAAATGGCTTCTAAGACTGGCACGATGCCATTGTTATTGGTGACAAAATGCTGATGTCTTCTTTTACCTCCACAAAACCACAAATGATGTTTCTCTTCCAGCAATTAATCATGGACTGGACTAGTTGGATATCACATTCAGAGCCTTTTTAAACTGCGTCAACAAAAAATAATAGCCAATAGTAATCTGTGGCGCACGCTATACTTTCCAGAGTGGTTTAAAATATCTTATTTTAATCTTCAAAAAATAATCCATGTTTCAAGCGCAGATCTATATACCCAACTACCCATATCCTATCTCTATTTGGATTCCTCACAAATCCCTCAAACGCAGTGTGTCCAAAACTCATCAGTTCTCCTGGCTCAGTGATTGTCAACTTGCCCAAGCCAGAGTCCTGAGGCTCAGCGCTCACATAGTTATTTCTTTAACGTGTTCTCCCCCACACATTCAACCAACAAAGATTTTGCATTCTAACATCCTAATATCTTGAATCCTACACACCTCCTTGCCACATTCCACTTCAAATTCAACATGTCCAATACTGAACTCGCTTCTTGTCCCCTAAAACCTGCTCCATCTTCTCGGGTGACTAGAAACCCCTCCATCTAGTTGTCAGAGCTAGAAAACTGTAGGTCAGTCTGGATCCCTCACGCTCCACACAAACCGGACACCCACCGTTTCCCAGCCCTACTCTACCACCTTATTGACCCTTCATCCTCTCTTACCTGCACTATTTCAATCATCTTTTTCCTGATCTTTGGGGCTCAAGTTTGTTCTTCATATTGCTGCAGAATAACCTTTCTATTACATATGTCTGATAATATACTCTCCACTTTAAACCACTCTCAAAAGTGGCATAGAATTATGTTCAAAAACAAATGAAACGAATGTACTGTGCAAAAATTCAGGTTAGTGGCTACCTTTGGAGAGAAAGCTGTGGGGAATGAGTGTTAGGAGGCAGAAGGGCTATTGTCAATATGTACTATTTTTTGATCCTGGTGGAGTTTCCATGAATGTGATAGATATATGAAAATTTATCGACCTGTACAAGTATGATGGGTGCACTTTTCTGTACATATGTTTTCCTTCAATTAAAAGTTAATAAAATTAAAAAATAATTAATTAGCCAGTTACCTTCCTATTATGGTTGAGCAATAGTTTCAGTTTTTTACAAACACCTTCATCATGGTGAGTTTTTTTTTTTTTTTTTTTTTTTGTGGTACACGGGCCTCTCACTGTTGTGGCCTCTCCCGTTGCGGAGCACAGGCTCTGGACGCGCAGGCTCAGCGGCCATGGCTCACGGGCTCAGCCGCTCCGCGGCATGTGAGATCTTCCCGGACCGGGGCAAGAACCCGTGTCCCCTGCATCGGCAGGCGGACTCTCAACCACTGCGCCACCAGGGAAGCCCCATCATGGTGAGTTTCTGTTTTAATCACACTCAAAATCAAAAGTGTTCTGCTCTCAATAGTTAATCATCAATGACCAGCAGAAAATCAAATGCTCATTTATTATAGATAGTTGGGATCTACTGATTTGTTTCATGTCATTGTGATAATGAACCACCTCACCGTGAAACATTCTCTCTTCCAACGGGCAACCGTGCATCCACTCTACGGGATGATTCTTATCCACTCCCTTTTGTCACCACACTGTTTAATGCCGATGTGCGGCAGTTCTGTGAGACAGAGAGACATTTTGGTGTCACTAGCATCAATATGCTGACGCAGGAACGTCAATATGCTGATACAGGCTCAACTCTATGCCAGCTGGTATTACTATTCTACTCTTCCAGCCTGGCTGAACTCGAGATAAAAATGAAAGCCAAATGCTTAAACATCAATCCAGACAGAACAGCAGAAAAACTGGTGGGCAAAGAGACACCTTCTGAGTCAACGACAGACATTATTCTGACATTTTGAATTATAGGAACTTGGAACATAAATTTTAGATGAAGGTATGACTTAAAATTCTCAATAGGATTTAATAAAAATCCACACTAATATAACCACTGATTAGGGACATGTATGAATAGAAAACTCTGCTATGGGAACACGAAGTTATAACAATAAGAAACTGAAAGTCTCATAAAGCACCTATTAATGATGAAGTGATATAATGCATTATAACATGATATAATTGTAATATAATATGATAAATATATAATAGGATAATATGTTTACTTATATATTTGCATTTTAGTGTCTGCCATCTGCTAGGCATGCACAAGGCATTTTATAGAGATTATTTTATTTAATGAAGTTTTACACATACTTCTTGTGATGCATTACAATGAGGTAAACAACAGTGAGAAGTTCTCCCAAGTCAATGCCATTGTTCTTAGAGTTTTTATCCACTCTTTATTGTTTTTTGAGTACCCATAAAGTGCTCACATTGGTAGTTTAATCTTCTCTATAATCACATAAGTTAACATATTAACATAATGCACAAAAATACCTAAGTCCCCAGTAGCCAAGTGTTGGGAAATTTTGCCACACATGACTGATGGTCTCCACCCAGCCAGGGTGTACCCGCTGATCCGTATTTACCTACTGCCTAGCGCCCTCTAAGATGTTTCTGAGAAGTACATTCATATGCATCTCACCTATCTTTAGAAGTCCCAGCTCCACATGTTCTGGATGTAAAATGATTCAAAATAAAAAAAAATTCTGGGGCAAAAGACAAAAGTGCTAGTCCACTGGGTGTTTATACAGTTTGCAAGGAGGAAGCGGGACCACTGAGCTAAAGGTGTTGATGTGAGGAGAGAAGCCTGAACTACAGGGAAAAGCGTATAGAAGCCAAGGATGGATAAAGCGGGGACCCTGTAGAGCACAATAACCTGTGCCCTCTCAGTTTGTGTCCAGGTCCCTTTTTCTTCCAGCATAGCCGTGAGCAGGGGCAGTGAATGACCTTCGAACACACCGAACAGCTCTTCCAAATAGCCCTCTGGCAACTCTAGCTTAGGTTTGGAAATGCATTAACACTCAATTAAAAATGAGTAATATCAGATTAACAGTAGAAGGGAAATGAAAAGAGGGAAGAGGAAAAAAAGACATGGGGCCCCAAAGTGGAATGGAGGTAAAAAAGCAAATAAATAGAAAGGTTAACAAGCCGAAAAGACAACCCTCAGAATGGGAGAAAATATTTGCAAACGAAGCAACTGACAAAGGACTAATCTCCAAAATATACAAACAGCTCGTGCAGCTCAATATCAAAAAAACAAACACCCCAATCCAAAAATGGACAGAAGACCTAAGTAGACATTTCTGCAAAGAAGATATACAGATTGCCAACAAACACATGAAAGGATGCTCAACATCACTAATCACTAGAGAAATACAAATCAAAACTACCGTGAGGGATCACCTCACACCAGTCAGAATGGCCATCATCAAAAAATCTACAAACAATAAATGCTGGAGAGGGTGTGGAGAAAAGGGAACCCTCCTGCACTGTTGGTGGGAATGTAAATCGATACAGCCACTCTGGAGAACAGTATGGAGGTTCCTTAAAAAACTAAAAATAGAAGTACCACGTGACCCAGCAATACCACTACTGGGCATATACCCTGAGAAACCCATAATTCAAAAAGAGTCATGTACCACAGTGTTCATTGCAGCTCTATTTACAATAGCCAGGACATGGAAGCAACCTAAGTGTCCATCAACAGATGAATGGATAAAGAAGATGTGGCACATATATACAATGGAATATTACTCAGCCATAAAACGAAACGAAATTGAGTTATTTGTAGTGAGGTGGATGGACCTAGAGTCTGTCATGCAGAGGGAAGTAAGTCAGAAAGAGAAAAACGAATACCGTATGCTAACACATATATATGGAATCTAAAAAAAAAAAGAAAAACAGGTTCTGAAGAACCTAGGGGCAGGACAGGAATAAAGACGCAGATGTAGAGAATGGACTTGCGGACACGGGGAGGGGGAAGGGCAAGTTGGGACGAAGTGAGAGAGTGGCATGGACATATATACACTACCAAATGTAAAATAGATAGCTAGTGGGAAGCAGCCGCATAGCACAGGGAGATCAGCTCAGTGCTTTGTGACCACCTAGAGGGGTGGGATAGGGAGGGTGGGAGGGAGGGAGACGCAAGAGGGAGGAGATATGGGAACATATGTATATGTATAACTGATTCACTTTGTTATAAAGCAGAAACTAACACACCATTGTAAAGCAATTATACTCCAATAAAGATGTTAAATTAATTAATTAATCAATAATAAAAAGGTTTACCAAGTCGGCTAATATTGTAAAATCTCCTCTTTCTTTCCATCCCTGTTTCCTTCTCAGTATCTCCATTGGACACAATATACACATCATATAAATCCCCTATTTGATGTGCTATTGGAAGTGCCTCCATGCTTCTTTCTTTTCCTAATTCTAGAGCTGAATTATACACTCAGAATAAGATGAGGAAGTAAATGGGAAGAATGAATTTCTCTGGTCTTCCTTTAGCTCGGCAAAAATAATCCTTTTGGCTTTTGAAATAAAACAAATTGTTATTTAGTTATATCTAGATTAGTTGCTGGGTCAGGAGGATTTTAAACCAAAATAACACAAATGACGTAAGTTTTCTTGGCTCATGATACTTGATACAACTAATTTTAGACAAAGCGATTTTTTAGCACTTGCAGCTGCAAATATAACCGATTCAAGATAAAAGCACTAAATTTTGATATTTTGTTACTTTTCAATTGTAGTATTTTTTAAATAAAGGCATGTCTTAACTTACTGCATTCGACTTTCAAGTGTTTCTTCAACAAATTAAACCCACATTATGGTACTTATATTAGGCTAGAAGGTATTTACTTATGGCAGACCGTCCATTTCCTGATGTTGCCTTACAACTTGTCCTTTGGCTTCTAGAATCTAACTCCCCATAGTTTCCAGGTTAATCCATTGCCTCAAAATGAAACCAGAAGGGATACATGGTGTAGCGAACACAGTCAGCTGTCGACAGGATGCATATGATGTTCTGGTTCCTTTGTAACAGAATCCCAATTTAGTTGGGAGAAATAGGGAAAATGTGCCCAACATTTCCGGCACCAAGATGTGACCAGGTGGCAGAGAACTAGTTAATAGAGGTCAGAGAAAGTCATTTGCTAGGGCTTCCAGGAAAGTTTATTAAATATAGCCAATTCGGTTGGCATCCAGGTTTTACGTTTTGTCCTTTCTCTTTCTTCTTCCTCCTGCCAAGAAAATATAAGTGATGCCTGGAGACATAGGAGTCATCTATGACGGGTTAAAATCCACACAGTAAAAATGGCAGAACAAAAAGACACAAAAGATTGGGCACCTTTCAGCTGGCAAGTAGCTCTAGATTGCCTACTGCCAGTTTTATGAGAAAAAATATGATCTCTTACTGCCTTAAGCTACTCTTCTGGGGTTGTTGATATTGTCAGCCTAACTCAATCTCTTAGGTGATACATTGAGAGATAATCTGAGTGAAGCATTGACAGAGGGACAAAAACAAAGGAGAGTGTCTTGTGCTCACACAATTATGGAAGTTACTTACTTGGGTACTCCTAAATTAGCTCTCGAATTAGTGTCAAACCTTATATTTCAAAAATACTTTGACCGGTTAGTGAAATGTAAATCAAAACCTCAGTGAGTTATCACCTCATCCTCGTTAGGATGGCTACTATAAAAAACAAAACAAGCAAACAAGCAAAAAACCCAGAAACCTTTGTGCCCTGTTGGTGGAAATGTAAAATAGTTTAGCCACTATGGAAAAGAGTATCAGTTCCTAAAAAATTTTAAAATAGAATTTCCATATGATCCAGTTATTCCACTTCTGGGTATACATTTATATGTTCAAATAAATTGAAAGCAGTGCATCCAAGAGACACTCACGTTCGTAGCAGCGCTACTCACAAAAGATGAAAGCTTCCCAAGTATCCAACAGATGAAAGGGTAAACAAATGTTGCATGTAAATACAATGGAATATTATTCAGACTTTAAAAGGTAGGAAATTTTGACACATGCTGCAACATGAATGAACCTTGAGTACATTAATGGAAACCAAGTAAGCCAGCCATAAGATGACAAATACTGCATGATTCCACTTATATTAGGTATCTAGAGTAGTCAAATTCACACAGACAGAAGTAGAATGGTAGTTGAGAGGGCCTGAGGTGGGGGAGAAATGGTGAGGTGTAGGTAAAGAGTTTTGGTTTTCCAAGATGAAAAGTTTCTGGAAATGGGCTATACAACAATGTGACTGTACTTACTACTGAACTGCACACTTAAAAATGGTTGAGATGATTAATTTTATGTATGTGTATTTTACCACAATTAAAAGAAATACTTTTACCAGTTGTAGCATCTGATAATGTACATATCCACTGAAGTGGACTTTCTAGGAGGTTTGTTTAAATAGGAAAATTCTGGAATGTTTTTCTGAAAAATTAATTTAATTGCTTTATGGTCATTTTGTGTAGTTATTTCATTGAAAGCACTGAAAATAATTGACCAAAAGAAAACTGAAACATTCTAGAGAAGTTACAATTCTAATCCATTCCTCACTTAATATTCAGGATATATTAGTTGAGCACTTATTACCAGCTAAACCCCACGCAAGGAACTGGAGATACATGGTGACTAAGACGTTATCTCTACATCCTGGTATAATAGAAAAGGCCTGGGCTTTGCTGTTACACCAGATGCAAAATAATGAAAGTGAATTCTAGCTAAAAGGTATAACAGTCACATTAAACAGAGTACACAAAAGGGCCTAGTAAGCTACGGAAAGGGAAAATAATTTTAAGAATAAGGAACATGGTAATGAGATTTAGGACAAAGGTGTATGGGTTCATGGGATCAGAGTGTTAAATATTTTTAAATGTTTGTTTGCTTTTTAAACACAAGGAAAGTAAAATAGCCATAGAAAGTTTCTCTAAAAACTTAGCCATTCCAACAGAGGGTATTTCTAACCAACACTGCAAGATTTAGAACATCGGCAGAGGATCTTCCAGGAAATGAGGAAACCATAGCCAGTATTCAATTAAACATTATCAAAATCTAAGTGTTTCAAGCAGTATATACATAAGGAATTTCATCTTAATTCTGTAGGCAGTGGAGAAGCATCAGGGTTTTTTAAGGAAGACATGGACATAATTCATTTTGTGGCTTTTTATTTCACTTTGTAAAAATTATGAACCACATCGCCGGCAAGTAAGTTCCATGTACCCACCACCTTTCCTAAGACTTAGACTACTACCAATATCTTTGAAGCTCTCTGTGGGTCCATCTTTGATCTCATCTTTTTTCCTTACCCAGAGATAATAAATATACTGAATTTTGTGTTAATCATTCCCTTACTTTCATTAGCGTTTATATGTCTCCCTAAAGTTTATATCATTTGGTACTATCTCTTTTTGAACCCCATGTAATAGATTCCTAGTACACGTATGCTTTCGTGACTTGCTTTTTCACTGACATGTTTTCGAGATTCATCTGTTTATCTATATAGCTGTGACTATTGTCACTGCTGTTAGTATTCTATTGAACGAATAAACCACAATTTATTTTGTTATTCTACTTCAATGGATATTTGAGTATTTTGTGATTCTACTTCAATGGATATTTGAGCTGCACCTAGTTTTGTTGTTGGTGTTATTATTATAAACAATAATTCTATGAGCTTTCTTGCATAGATTTCCTGCAAAACTTTCTTAAAAGCAAAGGTTGGCATACTATAGCTCATGGGTCAAATATGTATAGCCCAAGAGTTAAGAATGTTTTTTTTTAATTTTACAAAAAGCAAAAGAAGATTTCATGATATGTGAAAATAGGGAATTGGTGTCCTTAAGTAATGTTCTTTGGAACACATTCACATCCATTTCTTTACATATTGTCTATGGCTGCATTCATGCTGCAATGACAGTGCTGACACCTAAGTCATCTATACTTTCCTCAAAGTATAGTCACACTACCTATTCTTTGAGGCTTTTCTTAAGACAGTCTCCTCCTTTAATTCCTCTCACAGTTATTGTACTGTGGCAGACCTTCAGATCTTGTCACATAAAACTTATGTACTTTTTATGTACTGTACTACCTTCCTAACCAAATGACAGTGTCACTTAGGGTTTGAGACCGTGTTTCATGACATAAATGTAAAGTAGCTGCTTTACACATGACTATTTTTGTGGTCAATAATCATGACAGTATTTTTCAGATGCTTCCCTAGGGATTGAAAGAATTTGTACAGCTTCTCAAAGTGCTAGATTTAAACTCAGGAAATAATTTTAATGAGAAAATTTGCTTTTCATTGGTTTATTGGTTCAACAAGATTTCTTAAAAATGTGTCTTCTTCTGGATTTTTATAGAACTTTATTAACTTTTCTCTGTAATAATATATTGATATAAGTTCTTATGTTCTTACTACACTCTAAGGCCTTTGAAGACACTAACCATTTTATCTCAGTATTTTTCCCAGTTTTTGATACAGTCTTCTTCCCATAGATGATATACAATATATTTTGAAGAAAATAATGTTTGTGCACATAACTATACAAACTTCTACTAGAGGATGTAAACACAGAATATACTTTTCTTTGTCTTCTACCAACACATTTCAATCCTGGGTGTTTTGCTGAAGAAATAAAACAAATAATAAAAGCAGCAGAATAGTGACTTAGCAACCTTTGAATGCATAATTATAAAATACTGACCACGTATATAAGAACAGAAGGTTGTTACATAGCAGATTTAAAGTTCTAATATCATCCCAAATAATTAATTTAAAAATTATGTATTTCACATAGTTAATTTGCTATTTGAAAATTTCATCAAACATACCTGGAATTAAAGATTTGTGAGGCATTTGTAATCTATTTTAAATAAAATACGCAAACCTAAAAAATCAAGGTTACTGCTGATACGTAAAGGAAACTAAACCATTACTCTTTGGTTATGATTTTGGGGTAATCTGGCTAAGGGAGGAAAAGCATAACAAATTACTTAAGCCTATAAATTCTTCCCACGTGGAATGAAGAGCAGGATTTTCGTGTCCAGTAGCCCCCTCTTATCTGTGGTTTCACCTTCTGAGCTTTCAGTTACCTGCAATCAACTGTGGTCCAAAATATTAAATGGAAAATTCTAGAAATAAGCAATTCATAAGTTTTAAATCATACTCCATTCCCAACGGAGGGATGAAATCTTGAGCCATCCCACTGGAGAAGTGAATCATCCCTTTGTTCAGTGCATCCACTGAACAAAGTCACTTAGTAACCATCTGTCTGGGTTATCAGATCAACTGTTGGGATATCGCAGTGCTTTGTGTTCAAGTAACCCTTAGCTTACTTCACAACGGCCCCGAAGCACAAGAGTAGTGATGCTGGCAAATCAGGTATGCCAAAGAGAAGCCTTAAAGTTATTTTTTTTAAGTGGAAAGGTGAAAGTTCTTGCCCTAATAAGGAAAAAACAATCACATGCTGAGGTTACTAAGATCTACGGTAAGAACGAATCTTCTATCTGTGAAATTGTGAAGAAGGAAAGAGAAATCTGTGCTAGTTTTGCTGTCGCACCTCAAGCTGCAAACTTTATGGCCACAGTGCATGATAAACAGTTAAGATGCAAAAGGCTTTATATTTGTACAATAAGGTATTTTGAGAGGGAGAGAGAGACCACCTTCACGTAACTTTTATCATAGTATGTTGTTATAATTGTTCTATTTTATTATTAGTTATAGCTGTCAATCTCTGTGTCTCATTTATCATAGGTGTGTGTGTATAGGGAAAAAAATAGTATAGATAGGGTACTATCTATGGTTTCGGGCATTCACTGGGGGTCTTGGAACATATCCCCCGAGGATAAGGGGAAATTGTTGTGTTTAAGATACTCAAATTAAAAAATGAGAATAGAGTCTTTCTTAATAAGGGATATCTGGAAGACCTAGGGGTGATAATTTTTAAAAGCCATTGCAGCTGTGAGACTTTATTTAGGTGGAGAAAATTAAAGTTTTATTCTACTGCATGATAATTTGGCAGTAACAGTAACCACTATTCTCATTAAATAGTCTATGCTGTGCCTAAAAATAATTCAAGATGATTTATTCTATTAAACACAATATTCTTATTATAAAGCATTCATTAATCACTTCTTTCACATACAGTGAAAACTGCTATCCTCATCAATTTCCATTCATATTATCCCGATGTGAATAACTTTGAATAACATTTTGCTAAGAAATATTAAAGTGCAATTGTGTCCCTGAACTACATTCAGTTCACAGCCAATCTGTGCCAAAGGATTATGGATAATAGAGGTTGGAATACTTTGTTGCTCCACTAACTTGAGTGACTTTTACTGAGTCACTTAATTTTTGCATTTTAGTTTTTCTATCTGTCCTTAGAAATGACATATAGAAGAGACCTTAATGTTAGTTCACAGCCTCAGGAGTTCCCCAGGTGAAATTAGAATCCGGCCCCCACATACAGATGGCAAAGAGAGACCAGAGAATTAGGAAGATTACTCCAGATTGGCAGGTGGCAGTTTTCATCAGCAAGGGAAACTTACACACGAGGCTTGTTATAGGGGGCTACAAGAATAATAGAGCTCTGCACCCACCCGCCAGAATCTTAAAAGTTCATATAGAGGTCTTAATGGGGCTCAGGCATGTATACAGTCCAGATGGTCTCAATTACATTATTCTCTCAGGCTGCTTCCTTGAAGTGGTTCCTAGTGCAGAAGCCGTGAGTGAAATGTACATTCCAAAGAGGGAGTAAGGAGTCTCTGATGGCCCAGGTTCTGCTCAAGGGTCAGCCTGTGGTCATGTCCGCTCAGTGACTTCTTCCAACACTTAAATATCATTCAATCCTACTCTTTCTTTTGTTCTGCAGTAGAGGATTATGCCCAGGGATGCCCAGTCTGAGGAATATTTCAAACCCATTTAAATTTCTAGAAAAATACTATATAAGCTAAAATGTATAATAATTATGTAAACAAATAGCCCTGCATTAGATTAATTTCATTATATTTAAAAGAGAAATGTATTCCTCACTATTCTGAACTCAAATGTACTGGAATGTATAATAATATACGTTTTAGTAGTGTCCTTTAATAGTGTATTGCATGTGACTTTTTAAATGGCAAATCAACCCATCAGATATGCTGACATTTAAAACATTCACTGCTAATAGTTTATTTCCTTCATCCCACAAGCTCAGTCAAAAATTCACTCCAAAAATAAGTGGAAATGAGGAGTTAATTAAAGTACATACCTGTGAAGGATTCATAATATGTTCTTTCTTATGCTCTATGCATAGAAATGAAGCTCCTTACTCATCTGCATTAGATCGCTGCCTACCAATCCATAAAACAAGGGCTCTTCAATATTTATTGAGCCTCAGTAACGTACTGTGCTAGGTACAGCAAGGGATGCTAAAAATGAATAAGGCATGAGCCCTCAGGGAATATATCATCTCTAGTAGAATAAATAAGCACTGTGTTCAAATTCTAAAGTGAGAATTATAAGTGGTTTATGACAGTTAAAATCAAGAGCTTATGGGAATTTAAAGGAGGGATAGATCATACCAAGTGGGAGCCATCAGGAAAGGAAGGCTAACCTCAGGAAGTGAGACCTGAGTAGAATTTCCAGAGCAAGGTCTTCCAAGAAAAGGTATATACTTACTAAGCAAATGAGGGGAAAAGAAAAAGTGTAGTGGTCATGTTTCAGCAACTTGGAGAGACCCAGATTCCCTACAGAGCAAGGGAGTCATGGGGGAAAAAAAGGAATAGATCAGTGCATCCCCTAAACTAGTTTCCCCGCCTGCTGCGTCTCTTTACCATATATTTTAATATTTACAATAAATTTCCTCTCTTCTGAATAGAAAAAGAATCATTCCTGACTAGCAGCCAGAATCTTGAGGCTTCACCACTGCCCAGTTAAATAAAATGGAGTATTTTGAGTTGATGAGTCATATGTACTGGAAAACCAGTTAACTCTGTTCCAAGGTTTTGTTTTTGAACCTGATGAGTTTTCGGGTCAGACAGTCCTTGGATGAAATCGAGACCCAATCACAGCTGTGTCATTTTGGCTGATAACGACAAAAACAACTATCACTTTTCTACGCATTTTCACCTGTAACCTTCTAAAACAGCTCTTCTCAAAACTTTAACGAGCAAAGCTATCACGTGGGGTGCCTGTTAATCTAGGGGCTTGGAGTCAGTAGGGCTGGGGTGGGGCTTGAGATTCTGCATTTCTAATAAGCTCCCCGGTGATGCTGAAGCTTCTGGTCTGTGGACCACTTTTGAGAACAAAGGCTAAAAGCATTAATTCCCAGCCAGCAGTATCAGCATCACCTGGGAACTTGATGGATGTGAAATGCAAATTATCAGCCCCCACACCAAACCTACTTAATCAGAAACACCGGGATGAGGCCCAGCATCCTGGGTTTTAACAAGCCCTCCAGGTGATGTCACTGGTTTTCGCATACTCGAAGCACCTGGGGGGAAGGGCGGATTAAATACTATTGATGCCTGAATCTCACCCCCAGATATTGCCCTGTAATTGGTGCGTGGTGTGGTCTCGGCATAGGACTTTTTAAAAGATCGACCAGGTGACTCGAATATACAATAAAATTTGAGACTCCCACGAGGTAGGTATTTGAACTTGATAGGCCTTTTTTCCGCCTGTGCAATGTGGATAACAACCACGCTGGTTCGTGCCTTCGCTTCCAGATTTTGCCATCTCCAGCCAGCCTTAGTTGGCCAAAATCCCACTTCAGTCTCCTGGCCGCGTGCCCCAGAGTCTCTGTCCGAGAACCGGAGGTCCCAGTTGTGGACCCGCCGGAGCATCAGCCACACTCCGCATTCCGGCGCCGCCCGCACCTACGTGGCTCAGGGCTCAGTCCTCTGCGGCTCAAGGGACTGCGCCAGAGCGCTCGGCGCATGCGCTCGGCCCAAGCCAGGCCCCGGTCCGAGTAACGGACTCGGGCTCCCTCCACCGGAAGTGGGCGGGCGCGCTGCGGGAGGAGCCGGGGGTAGCTTAGTAGCTGTGGGCTGTGGGCGCCGGGTCTGGGGGGATCGCGCTTCTTCCGCCGCGCCATGGCGAAGGCTGGCGACGTGATGCGGCTGCTCCTGGGCTCCACCGCACTCTGGCTCTCGCTGTTCGGCGCGCGGACCGCCTCCGCGTCCAAGGCGGTGACTGCCAACTTGGCCGCGAAGTGGCCGGAGACCCCGCTGCTGCTGGAGGCCAGGTGAGTGCGGGCCGGACCGTCTGCCGAGCCGGCGCGGAGGGAGGGTCCGGGGGGTCCGGAACGCACCGGCGTCCGGGACCCCGACGGCGCCTGGGACGCCGTCTCTTAGCCCGCCGGCAGTCAGCTTCTTGCACCGCCGCTGGTGCTTTGACCCCCAGAGCATCACCTCCTCCCCTGCTACCCTGTGCGTCGCACTCACTTGCAGTTTCTTTCCCCCGCCTTCGTACTTTGCCTCATCCACGGGTTTTAAAACTTTGTTTAATTCGTTTGGATTTTCTTAGCGTTTACGAAAGAGGAAAGGAAGAATGGGAGGTAGACTGTGGCGTTTAATGCAAGCTCTTCAATTGATGTAGGCAGTTCTTTTTAGGAACCGGTATTTGAAGCACCTGGTTTCAAGATGATAACATTATTCGGTCAGCTCCTAGGCTTCCTGTGGAGAAGACAGCTTCGCAAAGCCCTTACTTCTTTCTGAATCTCATTCACTGGGTTTAGTGCATAAGGTTTCATTTATTGTGGAGAAACAAAACTTGGAGCTATTGAATTTTGCTCTTAGTATTCCAGGAGTTAAACAAAATTTGAAAGTTTTCTTTTTTTAACCGGCATGAAGTTTTAATGCCGGTTGCATTTGTAGTTCACCAAAGCAACAGCTTTTGGTTCTAAAAAGAGTCTTTGTCGCCCTACGTGACATTACATGTGTAAGATATTGATACTAAAACAGATTTTTAAATTGAGCTATAATTGATGTAGCGTATTAGTTTCAGGTGTACAACATAATGATCTGATGCATTTATATGTTGTGAAATGATCACCCCGTAAGTCCAGTTAACGTCTGTCACCACACGTAGTTACACAAGTTTCTTTTCTTGTGATGAGAACTTTTAAGATCTTTCTTGGCAGCTTTGCAATCTACAGGACAGTATTAAAACTATAGTCATCATGCTGTACATTACATCCCCATGACCTATTTATTTTGTAGCAGAAAATTTGTACTGTTTGACCACCTTCACCCATTTCACCTGCATTCCTGCTTCTGGCACCCAATCTGTTCTCTGTATATGAGCTCATTTGTTTATTGTTTTTGCGTGTGTTTTAAGATTTCATAGGGTATTTGTTCTGTTATTTCACTGAGCAAAATGCCCTCAGGTCCGTCCGCGTTCTCACAAATAGCAGGATTTCCTTTCTTATGGCTGAATGATATTCGTGTGTGTACACCACATTTTTTGTATTCATTCATCATTCAGTGGATTCTTAGGTTGTTTCCATATCTTGGCCATTGTAAATAATGCTGCACTGAACATAGGAGTGCTTACATTTTTGCCAGTCATAGTGTTTTCACTTCCTTTGCATAAATACCCAGAAGTGGAATTGCTGGATCATGTGATAGTTGCTTTTAAAAATTTTTGACGAACCTCCATACTATTTTCCATAGTGGCTGCACCAGTTTACATTCCCCACAACAGTAAACAAGGGTTCCTTTTTCTCCACATCCTCTCCAACACTTGTTATCTCTTGTCTTTTTTTTTTTTTTTTTCTGTGTTACGTGGGCCTCTCACTGTTGTGGCCTCTCCTGTTGCGGAGCACAGCCTCCGGACGCACAGGCTCTGCGGCCATGGCTTACGGACCCAGCCGCTCCCCAGCATGTGGGATCTTCCCAGACCGGGGCACGAACTCATGTCCCCTGCATCGGCAGACGGACTCTCAACCACTGCGCCACCAGGGAAGCCCTATCTCTTGTCTTTTTGATAATAGCCCTATTCTAACAGGTGTGAGGTGATATCTCACTGTGGTTTTGATTTGCATATTTCTGATGATTAGTGATGTTGAGCACCTTTTCATGTACCTGTTAGCATTTGTATGTCTTCTTTAGAAAAATGTCTATTCAAATTCTGTCCAGTTTTTAATTGGATTGTTTGGTGTTTTTTTTTCCTATTGAGTTGTATGAGTTCTTTACGTATTTTGATTATTAACCCCTTATCAGATATATGATGTTCAGATATTTTCTCCCATTCAGTAGTTGCTTTTTCATCTTGTTAATGATTTCCTTTGCTGCGCAGAGGCTTTTTAGTTTGATATGGTCCCACTTGTTTATTTTTGCATTTGTTGTCTTTGGTTTTGGTGTGAAATACAAAAAAATCATTGCCAAGAGTGATGTCAAGGAGCTACTGCCTATGTTTTCTTCTAGGAGTTTTATGGTTTCAGGTCTTATGTTCAAGTCTTTAATCTATTTTGAGTTACTTGTGTATGGTGTAAGATAGTGGTCTAGTTTCATTCTTTTGCACACGGCTATCTGGTTTTCCCAAAAGCATTTTATTGAAGAGACTGTCCTTTCCCCGTTGTATATTCTTGGCTCCTTCATCATAAATTTCCCCATTGTATATTCTTGGCTCCTTCATCATAAATTAATTGACCATATATGCGTGGATTTGTTTCTGGGCTCTCTATTCTGTCCCATTGATCTATGTGTGCCAATACCATACTGTTTTCATTGTATAGCTTTGTAATATAGTTTGAAGTCAAGGAGCATTTAGCTCTAGCTTTTCTTAAGATTATTTTGAATTTGGGGGTCTTTGTGGTTCCATGCAAATTTTAGGATTGTTTGTTCTATATCTGTGAAAAATGGCATTGAAATTTTGATAGGGGTTGTGTTGACCCTGGATATTGCTTTGCATTGTATGGAGAACTTTAACAATATTCTTCCAATCCATGGACATAGAATATCTTTCCATTTATTTGTCTTGTCTTCATTTATTTGTGTTGTCTTCAATTTCTTTCATCATTGTCTTATAATTTTCAGTGTACAGGTCTTTCACTGCCTTGGTTAAATTTATTCCTAGGTATTTTTTTGATGCAATTGTAAACAGGATTGTTTTTTAAATTTCTCTTTCTGATAGTTCATTATTAGTGTATAGAAACCCAACAGGTTTTTGTATACTGTTTTGTATACTGAATTCATATATTCTCACAGTTTTTTTTGGCAGAGTCTTTAGGGTTTTCTATATATAATGTCATGTCATCTGAAAATAGTGACAGTTTGGTTTCTTCCTTTCTGATTTGGATGCCTTTAATTTCTTTTTCTTGCCTAACTGCTCTGGCTAAGACTTTAAGTACTAAACTGAACAAAAGTGGTGAGAGTGGGCATCCTTGTCTTTTTCCTGATCTTGTGCCTGACTATGATTTTACCTGTGGGCTTGTTGTATATGACCTTTATTATGTTGAGGTACATTTCCTTTATACCCACTTCGAGTTTTTACTCTTAATGGATGTTGAAATTTTTCAAATGCTTTTTGTTTTTGCATCTATTGAGCTGATCATATGATTTTTATCCTTAATTTGTTAATGTGGTGTTTCACATTTATTGATTTGTGGGTGTTGAACCATCCTTGCATCCCTGGAATAACTTGATTATGGTGTATGATCCTTTTAATGTATTACTGTATTCAGTTTGTTAATATTTTGTTGAGGATTTTTGCATTTATGTTCATCAGGAATATTGACCTGTAATTTTCTTGTGGTGTCCTTTTCTGGTTTTGGTATAAGGATGATGTTGGTCTTGTAAAACGAGTTTGGGAGTGTTCCTTCCTCTTCTCTTTTTGGAAGAGTGTGAGGATTGGTATTAATTCTACTTTAAATGTTTGGTAGAATTCACCAATGAAGCTGTCTGGTTCTGGACTTTTATTTGCTGGGAAGCTTTTGATTACTGATTCAATCTCCTTATTAGTAATAAATCTGTTGGATTTTTCTGTTTTATGGGTCAGTCTTGATACTTTGTATATTTCTAGGAGTTTATTAATTTCTTCTAGGCTGCCTAATTTGTTGATGTATAATTGTTCATAGTAGTCTCTTATGATCCATTGTACTTCTGTGGTATCAGATGTAATAAAACAGTTTTTATTAAATAAACTATTCTAGTTTAAAATATGTCCCCTTCCTCTACCTTTTCGCCAGTTTCTCCCATAGCTTGCATGGATCTGATCTCATACTCAGTTACAAATCAGTCTAACTTCTCCCAGTATTAGGCTGATAGTTGCAGTGTTTCAATTTCTGCTTGCCTCAGGAGTCTTAGAACTGGAACTCCTGTAGGATGCTCTTTAAGGCCCTTCACAATCTAGCCACACTCTGATGTACCAACCCCATTACTTTTAGTGGGTTGAATGGTGGCTCCCAAAAAGATATGTCCGTATCCTAACCCCTGGAACCTGTGAATGTTACCTTATTTGGAAAAAGTATCTTTGCTGATGTAATTGAGTTAAGGGTCTTGAGACAAGATTGTTATGGATCTGGATGGGTGCTAAATCCAATTTCCTTATGATAAAGAAGAGGAGAAGACACATACAAGGAGGAGGAGGACATATGAATAGAGACAGAGATTGGATTGGTGTAGCCACAAGCCAAGGAACACCTTAAGCCTCCAGAAGCTGGAAGAGGCAAGGAAAGGTTCTCCCCTAGAGCCCTTGGAGGGAGTGTAACCCTACCAATACCTTGATTTTGGACTTTTCCAGAACTGTGAGACAGTTTCTGTTGCTTTAAGTCACCAAATTTTTGGTAATTTATTACAGCAGCAATAGGAAACTAATGTGATTTTGTACCTTGAAGTGGGGATACTGCTGTAATACCTAAATACCTAAAAATGTAGAAATACCTGTTGAATCTGGAAGGAGCTGGAAGAGTTTTGAGAAACGTAGAAAAAGCCTAGATTGCCTTGAAGAGACTGTTGGCATAAATACGGACATTAAAGGCGATTCTGTTAAGGACTTAGAAGAAAGCGTGAAGCATGATAGGAAAAAGCTTCTGTCATCTTAGAGAATAATTACATGATTATGAATAAAATGTTGGTAGAAATATGAACATCAAAGGCACTTTTGGCAAGGGCTTAGAAGGAACTGAGGGATGTGTTACTGGAAATAAAGAAAGATGACCCTTGTTATATAGGCAGAAATCTAGCTGAATTAGATTCTACAGTTGTGTGGGAAGCAGAACATGTAAGCGATGAACTTGGATAGTTAAGCAAGGTGTTAAAGGATTTCCAAGCAAAGTGTCATCTGGCTTCTCCTTGTTGCTGTAAAATGCAAGAGGAAAGCGAGAAATTGAAAAAGGAACCGTTAAAGAAAAAGGAAGCAGCCTTTGGTAATTTGGGAGGCGCTCAGCCCATCCAGATTGCAAAGGCTGCTAAAATTAGGAAACTCGGTGTTGGGAATGCGTGCTCTGTAAAGAAGGCCAAGTGTGTGGCTGGATATCTTTTGTTGTATAGATTAGGTGTGCGACTTGTGGATCCACTCAGCTATCTCGGCAGATGCCAGGAATAAAGAGGGGCTCATCCAGGAGAAGGATCTGGGGAGGATCCTTGTGTAATGGCATGACCCTGGTGAGATACGTAGAAGAACCCCAAGGATTTTGATTGTTGCATCAATAGAAACACTGCCTGCTCGGATCAAAAGGGACAGAGACAGGATGAAATGAGAGAAGGCTGCCAGACTTCCAAAATTCTACAGGCAGGAAGTTGGCTGATAGAACTACATGGCTGCAAATGTGTGCTACACGTCAAGAAAAAGGGAGAATGACACTGAGGGCAAAGCCATGGCAGGCAGCACAGAGGGTGGAGCAATAAGCCACGGAGAGTTATGCTCAAGTCTTAAAAACCTAACAGAATCTTGTGCTGCAATTCGAACTTGCTTGGGATTGATGACTCCTCTACTCTCTACTTTCTCCCTTTTGGAATTGGAATATCTGTCTTTGGGATTTGGAACACCTATCTCACCACTGCATTTTGGAAGCATATAATTTTTTAGTTCTACAGATCCACGTGTGGAGAAGAATTTTGCCTCTGGATGGATCGTACAGGGCCTCACTCATACATAGTTTAGATAATTCACATGATGATATTTACTCATATGTATAAATTCTGCCATATGGAAGAAGTCTTTTACCTGTGAATGCACAATAAAAGAGCATGTCAGTAGTTGTTTGGTCAAGTCAGTTAGGGAATAAGTGTTGCGCTCTACTTTTCTCAAGGTTTTGTACCATCTCTGTCCTTTTCAGGTCACATCCCATTTAGTGTTCCCCATAGTTTCCTCTGCTTTTAGCCTATTTGTTTGTTTGTTTCAATGCCATTGAGTTGGACACCATTAATAGCAAGAGTTGCTTTGAAGTTGCTTATTGCTTTAAAATCCCTATGTCTGTCCTGTTTATGTTGATGAATTAATCAGTTTTTCTCCTTTTCACCTCCTTTTCCCCCTTTAGTGGCCATCTCAGACTCACAAGAATTTATCACTCTGCGTGTGTCTAGATGTCCTCAATACTTCCCGTTTATATTAAGCATCAGTTTAGGTTTACTGAGGCTAAAAAGAAAGATAAGGTGGGCAGTAACAAAGTCTGTACTGTCTGTTTGGTGGTTGTGTCTCTTCTGGTTTAAATAGTTAAATCTACTTGTTTTAGTTGTCTTGCACTTTGTTTCATACAGGACTGAATAATCTTTCACTTATTCCATTATTTCCAAAAGGCTTTATATTGCTTTGGCTATTTTTTTTATTACTTACACTCTGTGGATAAATGGAAGTTTCTTTGGGCTTCAAGACCAAAGACCTAATGCAATACACCAATTTTCTGTTAATTTTTTGATTAAGATATTTTCTGTTTTAAATAATAAAAATATTGTCTACACAAATATGTAGCTAAATGAAAATAATCGATAATATGACTTTTAAAAAATGTTTATAAAACCAGGTTTTGGTTGTGAAAAATAGGCAGTCTATTTTTTAACTTTTTACTTTTATATAACACTCTCTTTATTGCCGTTAAATTATACTTCTCAGTGGCATTTCACATGAAGACACAAAATAAATTATCCATTTTTTAGCTGTAGCTAATAAAGAGGAAAAGCCAAAAGTAATTCCTCATGTAGTCTTTTCCAGTCATGATTATATGCTTGTAGTTAAGAATGATACCTCAGGGAAGAATCATCAATTTGTTCTCTTTTTGCATTATAGTAAATGGAAATCAGTGACTTTTATTTGAGGAGGTTTTTGTTTTTACCAGAAGTTGTAATTTGGCTCTAAAATATAGTATTGAAACCATTTTTTATTTCCATCGATTAACTGATTACTTTTATTTTTTTTAATAGTGAATTTATGGCAGAAGAAAGTAATGAAAAATTTTGGCAGTTTTTGGAAACTGTACAAGAATTAGCAATTTATAAACAAACAGGTAGGTGATGTACATATTTCAACTTTCAAGATATGTATCAATATTTATGTGCCTATATTAGATATGTTTATTTTTTTTTGTTGTTTATTGTTTTTAATGGTAAAGTTTAAGTGTAAATGCTTAACTGGGTTAGTAAGTCTGAATATTAAATTTGAAAAAATGTTTTACTGGAAACTATTCCAAGCATCCATTTCCAAAAATATAAGGCTCTAATACTTTGTTATACAAAAACTCATATGATTAGCAGTGTTTGGATATTTCATTATAATCAAGCAGGAATAGAAATTGTTGAATTATGGTTTTCTTTTTACCTAGATTTCTTTGAAATAGTATTAGTTTTGCATCTAGTAATACTAAAATTTTTTTGCCAGAATACGTTTACTCCTGAACTCTTAGAGAGATTTTTAATACTTGCTCTTATTGAGTTAGGTAACCTGTGTGCTTTCATTTCATTATTTAGAAAATGGACTTAGTTATTCCTACTTTTTTTAATATATATGAGAGTATATATCTATGCATACATACATATATTCTTAGAATGAACTAATGTTTATTAATGTGTTTCTTAAGGAAGATCAGATGCTGAAATTAGGTTTTCACGGCAGAGGCTAAAAGGTTAATTGCTAATTATTATAAAGAAAGGTTAAAGGAAAAGGTTAGTTTCCTATCTCTACAGAGAATAGAATAAATGATATTAACATGGAATCTCTCAAGAGGCGATTCTTTAGCCTTTTAACTTAGAGAAAACTTCTTACTACGGTGATTAAATAGTTTATGATTTTATTCCTCAGTGTAAATGTAAGATGAACAATGGTTTTGAATGTTTTAAGTGTTCATTTACTAGAGCCTCTTTGGCTTAAGTGGCTTTGAAGTTCAACAGTTTTATGATTTTATGAGATAGGTTTAAGATAAAGGGAGCAGACATGACTTTAATGATATTTTAAACTGAAATATTTCTAAAAACAAGTAATTTGCTCTTTGAAAAAACTTTTACTAAAAAGCTTCATTATTCATTAATCATGATTTGAGTCACGAGAGACAGTATGCACTGCTTTAGATACTGAGAATACAAAGATGAATAAATGTGATCTGTGTTCTCCAGACCTTATAATATGATAGAGACAACAGAACAGCTACATGTATTATTAGGTGATCAGAACTTTAATGGGGAGGGATAGGTATAACCCGGACGTGCGTTAAGAGGCACCCGTCAGTATTTCAGAGAGAGCAGGACAGCCTTTTCAGTGGTGAATGCTGGAGTGGAGTTTTGCATGATAGGATTTAACGAGGTCGTAGGGAAAGGAGACGGGCAGAAGACACCACAGGAATAGATTACGTGGAGAAACTGTGACCACTTAGGAGTCTACTTGGAAAGCAATGGGTGATTGTTGTTCGTTGGTTTTGTATTTGTCCTGGTGATTTTACTTTTGGTATTTGAGGTAAAAATAAGCTAGATTAATATGTCAGGTTTTCATGAGAGTTAAAAGATCCAACACCAGATTTCCTGGCTCTCACCTAAAATCCTGACTGTACCTTTCCCAAACCTGTTGTTCTCAGTACATGCTTTATGGCCTTATTTGGTGCCATTTTCATTGCAGAAGCAATCTTGAAAATTACTCTTATAAATTTTGAACCCTTTAAGTTCAAATTTGTCAGCATATTTTATACCTAAATAAAACAGCATGTCTGGACAAACTGGTGGCAGATCATCAACAAGTTGGAATATAAGCTCAGGAGTACCTGAACTCTACTTTAAGCATAGGAGGTGTATGTGTTTCAGGGTTGAACCTAAAATGAAGTGTATTAAATAAGAACTACTAACACAAAACTATAATTCTGTTGAACCTGTTCATAATGGTGAGAGCCAAATGCATATTGCTGCCTCAATGCTGACCTTGTTAGGTGTAGGAAGAAACGGTATATATGAGGAATTAAATATGACACAAGCTATCAGATTTTACTGAATTTGTTTTCAAGGCATTATCCTAGAGAAAACATTTAGAATCCTTAGTTACTTGTAATTTTCTAGGTTGTTGAATCTCCATGAGACCCTCTAAATTCTCTCCACTGAAAAATAATTTCAGTGATGTCCTTGCCTAAAAAAATTGTAAAAGTTGAACATTAACTCTTTGAATTCAGGTGCTAGTTTTCCTGCCATTTCGTGAGGACAGTTTACATTATGGGCCAGCATATTCAGACCTTTTAAACATTGAATTGCCTGTTTTTAAATCATTTTGTATGGGTCTGCCACAGAGTTATATATTTATTGATGTCTCAAGATTCGAGTGGCATGATATTAGCTAACCTTTGTAGTTTTGTGTGGTGAATCAGAAATATCAAGCAAGGTTTATCTGACTCCAGAGCCCCTATTTATTTCCCCTTCTCCATGTTCTCAGCATATTAAAATCTCATTCTCAAAGTCCTTCAAGATTTTAATGGTTTCTACACAAG
The DNA here is from genome assembly GCF_039906515.1 of Pseudorca crassidens. Classification (NCBI taxonomy): domain Eukaryota; kingdom Metazoa; phylum Chordata; class Mammalia; order Artiodactyla; family Delphinidae; genus Pseudorca; species Pseudorca crassidens. The sequence goes on from NC_090313.1 coordinate 14,752,352, forward strand.
TAAAGTTGCTCGTATATTTTAATGGAAAGATTTTTAGAAAATGCTATGACATTTCTAACTCAGTCACTTATAATTGAGAACCAGGTTTGGGGTAGGAAGATTGCCATCTGGACGTGTCACATTTGAAATGCTTGTGGAATATCCAAGTGAGGATATCCAGTAAGCTGATGTAAGTGAGAGATTTAGGTGAAAAAAAAAAAAATCCAAGCTAAAAGGTAGAATTTGGGGGTTATCAACATCAAGAAGGTAATTGCAGTTATAGGGAAAAGAGATAGAATGAGAAGAAAATAAAGAACACCAGTATTTAAGAGATAACCAGAGGAATAACCTGCAATAGAGACTAGGGAGCACCAGTGGAGGTGGGTGAAAACCTAGAAAGTGTGATGTCATGAAAGCCAGGGGAATATTAAGTGCTACGTGATAGACATTATCAAATACTAAAGAAGAACCAAGTAATATAAATACTAAGATTTAACAAAAGAAAAATTAGTGGTGACTTTGAGAGCACTTTTACTGGTATAGTAATAAAAACTACAGTAGGTTGAGGAAGTAGAGGTAACTATTGTTACGTCTTTAAGATTGACTGTAGAGCAAATAAGGTGAATCAGTACGTGATTCATCATGTACTGCTGCCGCTTTTTTTTTTTTTTAAAGATGAGAGTGATTTATGTATATTAAATGCCAATAGGTAAAAAAACAAGTGAAAGGTGAAAGAAATCGAAAGGGCAAAATCATTATCAGCAGGTTAGTTGGTAAGCATGGATTTAGTTATTTTTAAACATTAGCTAAAATAGTCCAGTGCATCCATGATTATCTTGCAAGTTAAGCCTAAAAATACATAGGCTTACTTTCTGTAACCCCTGAATCCTATATCCATGACTACATTAGAGACAACCTTAACAGTGACCTTGACAAATCTTGGTGTCTGTGGTCAGGCACGACTCACATTTGTTTCTGTTGACCCTCTTCTCTGTTTTCATGTAAAACCAATGTCCTTTTGACTGATGTAGTCTTTGTTTTTGTTATATTATTGCATTAATTTTGACTGTTTTGTTGACCCTACTATAGCTATTATGTCTTTTTTAAGATCCATTTTTAAGGTAACATCTCTTCTGTAATGGCTTTTGTGTTGCTTTTACTATTGAAGGCAAGTCTTGCCTTACTTTTTGATTCTTGGGGGGAAACTCACCATAACTTCCTGAGAAAATCACCTACAGTTTGTTAAAGTAGAAGTGAATGAGCACACCTACTCTCATATGATGACTCTTTGAAATTACTGGATTAGGAAAGTATTATTGGCCTAGAATGAAGAGGTCTATTCACTTCTTAAATATTAATTCCAGAAATGCATTAGATGCCTGTTTTGTGTGCCAAGAGTGGAAAGGCATAATTGAAAGGCTAGAAAAGATTCTCACCTTAACAGTTTATAGCTTAATGGGAAGGACAGCATTAAACAAATAATTATACAGATAATTTTTAATTACTGTGTGAGAATTGATCTAGGGATGGTATAGAGTCCTTTGCTATTCTTAGTCTCCTCTTAAATTGTAAGTAGGGCCTATATCTTATCTATGTATTATAACTCTACAACCTTGGAGTGAATTGGTCTATGTTGGCATCTTCCAAATAGATTTATTTATTTATTTATTTATTTTGCGATACGCGGGCCTCTCACTGTTGTGGCCTCTCCCGTTGCGGAGCACAGGCTCCGGACGCACAGCCTCAGTGGCCATGGCTCACGGGCCCAGCCGCTCCACGGCATGTGGGATCTTCCCAGACCGGGGCACGAACCCGTGTCCCCTGCATCGGCAGGCGGACTCTCAACCACTGCGCCACCAGGGAAGCCCCCAAATAGATTTTAATGGCAAGATTATTTTCATCTGGACTTGTATTGATTGCCTGGACTTCACTGGAAGATAAAAATGAATAATAAACTGGAGATCTTGATTTTCCCTTTTGCTCTAACATCTTCTATTCCAAACTTAAAATATGACATCAATTTAATTAGCTATACAGTGAGAGATGTGCCAATTTGTTGAATACAAAATACTAACATCCTTTTCTTTTGAATTCTTTTTGTAGAATCAGATTATTCTTACTACAACTTAATCCTGAGGAAAGCTGGACAGTTTTTAGACAATTTACATATCAATCTCTTAAAGTTTGCTTTCTCTATAAGGGCATACTCTCCAACTATTCAGATGTTTCAACAGGTATGTAAAAATACCCAAACTATATTTGACAAAGAAGCATGCTAGCAATGTACATACATGTATCTTAATGTGAATATCTTTAGCTAAAAATCTCCAAACTTGTAATACCTGGTTCCATAGCCTATCATCGATTATATTTTCATTGTTACCATTGTTTATAGTATAATTGAGTATTTTAGGTAATTTTGTAGTTATTTGGGATAAGGCAGTTACGAAGACTAATCACCAGTGAAGTGAACTGTAGTGACAATTTTAACTTAATGGGATGTTTTCAACAATTTCAAAGCATGTTTTCCTCCTGTACAGTTGATTTTGCTAAAATGTTTTATTCTATGTATTTTTACTTTAATTAGAGCAATAACTTAATAGTTGGTAAGCTATTTTAATCAAAATAATGTGTAAGTTTTAAAAATGATATTGTAATTATCAACTACTGTAGCTAAGTGTAATCTTTGAAATCTTAGATTGCAGCTGACGAGCCTCCACCAGATGGCTGTGATGCATTTGTGGTTATCCACGAGAAACACACGTGTAAAGTTAATGAGATTAAAAAGCTGTTGAAGAAGGCTACTTCAAGGTAAATTAATGATCGGCCATAGTGAAAGAAGTGGTTTATAAAAAGAGATGAGGGGTGAAATAGAAACTTCTTATAATAAAAGATTTTAATATTCCAAGACATTGTATATTAAAGAATGTGCTCTCAATATATCTAAATCCTTCTCTAAAGTATATAAGTACTTTCAATATTCTATCTTGATTAGCTTTTGATTTTAGAATACCAAAATACCGTAAAATATATGAGAGATGTATTTTATGTAACGTAAGTTGTTTTTGCAAATACAGGCAGACCTCAGAGATATTGTGGGTTCACTTCCAGACCACCTCAATAAAGTGAATACTGCAATAATTGACACACATGTTTTGGCATCCCAGTGCATATAAAAGTTATGTCTACACTACACAGTAGTCTGTTGAGTGCCCAACAGCATTATGTCTAAAAAAATGTATACCTTAATTTTAAAATACTTTATTGCTAAAAACTGCTAACCAGCATCTGAGCCTTCAGTGAGTCAATCTTTTTGCTGGTGGAGAGTGTGAAATATTGCAAGAATTACAAAAATGTGACACAGAGACAGGAAGTGAGCAGATGCTGTTGGAAAAATGGTGACCATAGACTTGCTGGACACCATTGCCAAAAATCTTCAATGTGTTAAAAATGAAATATCTGTGAAGCACAGTAAAGCAAAGCACAATAAAGTGAGGTATGCCTGTAAACATACAAAGCTGTGGATTTATCTAAGCTATATCTCTTTAAATAGAAACTGAATGTATACCTTGGGAGTAAAAAATTAATAACAAAAACAGTAGTGTAGAATTGCTTTTTTATAATGCATTATTCAAAACCTTTTTCCTCTTCCAAGTATTTAATACAAATGAATATGAGAAGTAGGAAGGAGATTATTAATTTAGTAGTGATTTTTACAGAGTAATGCCTGCCAGTATATGTTTTACTGCCTGATTGTTTATACTTTAAGAAGTATTAAAGTTGTTTCTCTAATTTTGAAAGAGTTCTTTATATATTAAACAGTAACTTCTTTTATTTGTCGGAAACTTTTTCTAATATTTATTTATATTAATTTTAATATAGAGAAGCTTTTATTTTTATGTAGCCGAATTTGTCCTTTATGTATGTATGTTTTTATACTTACACAGTTTTTCCCGAACCTGAGTGAGAGATTTTACTAATATTTCCCAGTAGCTTTCTTAAAGTTTTTGTTTTACCTTGAACTTTTAAACTATCTATAGTTTATTTTCTTAGGAAGGCAAGGATCCAGTCAGATCTTTTTCCCCTCAGGTGGCTAGTCAGTTATTATATTCATTATATTTATATTATGGTCTATTTTATGACTTTGTTCTATACTGTTATGTTTCTTGTAACAGTACCATGTTGTTAGTATTTATTGCTTTACGATTTATTCCAGTACCGCACAGGACAGTTTCCTCTTCATGGCTGCTTTTTTATCCTCCAGAATTTCTTAGCTCTTTGCGCTTGTTGATGCTTTCAAACTAACATTAGAGTCCTTTTTCTCCTACCAAATTGCCTCCCGAAAAAGCCTTGGTTGGGTTTTAATTAGAATTATATTAAACCTATTAGTTAATTTTAAAAGAATTTAAATGTTTATTATGTCGAATCTCTCAACAGATAACATAGTACGTTTTCTGTTCATTCCTTCTTTTAAAACTTTAACGTTTTATAATTTACTGTGTTTTTAAAATCAGAAATAACTTGTTTTATCAGTTGTTTTGCATCTATTAAGATTAATTCGAAGTTTTTCTCTTTGGACGTACTGTGTGTTATGGTAATATATTTTAAACTATTACACCTTTTCATTTCTAGGGAGAACTATTTGTTAATGGTGTGGGATTATCTTAATTTTTGTTGAAGTAAGATTGCTTGTATCTTTTTTAAGATTCATTTTTCTACTTTAATGAGATTAGCTATTATTTAAACTATTTATGCCATTTTTTAATGTTATTCTAGCTTCATATAGTGAATTAGGCAGCCATGTCATTCTGTAAGAATTGGTGTAGCATAGCAATTACCTATTTCTCTAAAGCATTAATAGACTATGAAATTGTCAGCCCTAATGTGTTTTTCTTTTCCTAGTGCATTTTTTAAAGTTAACTTTGGTAACTTTATTTTTTAATTTAATTTTATTTATTTATTTATTTTTGGCTGCATTGGGTGTTCGTTGCTGTGCACAGGCTTTCTGTACTTGCGGTGAGTGGGGGCTACTCTTCGTTGCCGTGCGGTGGCTTCTCTTGTTGCGGAGCACGGGCTCTAGGCATGCAGCCTTCAGTAGTTGTGGCACGTGGGCTCAGTAGTTGTGGCTTGCAGGCTCTAGAGCACAGGCTCAGTAGTTGTGGCACACGGGCTTAGTTGCTTCGCGGCATTTGTGATCTTCCCGGACCAGGGATCGAACCCACATCCCCTGTGTTGGCAGGTGGATTCTTAACCACTGCGCCAACAGGGAAGTCTGGTAACTTTTAAAGTTTATTATTGTTACTGTTTTCTGGCATCTGATGTCTGACGTTATAATTTTCTTAGAGAAACTAATATTAAAGTTAAATATTTAATATTTAGATATTTAATCTAAAATTAAGATTAAAAAAGGTTAACATCAAGCCGTTTGGGAGAGCAACCTGCCATGGATGCTGTGAGTTCTTGCCTGGTCTGACCAGTAAAAAATGCAAGACCTGACCTGCTCTATACCTGAACCATTTCTCAGGGTTGTGTTTGTAGTGAGCAACCTTGAGGAACTAGGTAACGTTTCCTTCCGGAAAGAAGAACGAACTTGTTTACTGCTTGTTATAAAACTGTGGTTCCCCAAGTACAGTGATCCTCAGCTGCAACGTACCCCCACTGTGTAGTTTCCATTTAGCTCCATATTTTGTCCCACAGCCCACCTTGTGGAACTTGGGGAGCAAGTATAATGCTCATGCTGCTTGCTATGCTTTGAGCAATAAAAGTCCTTTCTCTTTGACCCAGGAGTCTCAGGTCTTCTGCCAGAACCCATAAAATGACAAAAGCCTAACTTACTACTCTGTAAGTAGGCTAAAACCAAGCCTTAGACCTTTTATAGTTCTTGACGGTTTTAGAAACAAGAGTGGGATGTTGACAGAGGCATAGCTTTCTGAAAGAGGAAGGACAAAGGCCCCCTGGGTTGGGGAGACAGAAGCTCAACACTTGCATTTCTTTGCTACTGCTCCCCTCTCTTCCGCCATTCTGCACTCCCTGTGCTCCTGGCTGGATGACAGCAGTCTTCTTCTGATAACTGCTACTGTAGCTCCTCACACAGGATGTTTGATCTTTGTTCGTACCGGAAAAGGCACCTAAACTCAATTGGTGGGCTTTGGAAGGTGCTCATGATGGGAAAGGGAATTAAAATGATCTCTCGACCAATTCATTGCACTTCTATTTTTATTGTTTTGGCTCCCACATCTAAATCTATAACTGGTGTTGATATTGTATGTGTATATACTTCGAATGCTGATGAAGTCTGAAGCGAGATACTCTCACTGGGAGACTACATACCTACTATCTACTCCCAGGTGGTCCAGCAGACTCAACATAGAATCCCAGGAGGAGAAGGGGGGAAATCACAACTTCAGTTACAGACCGAATGGCTGCTTGAATGCCCAGAGAGGTAGTTTCCAAGTACAATGTCGCCACCTGCCCGACTCAGCCATCAAGTACACCCGTTTTTAAAAAGAGAAACTTAAAATTGCTGAGTTTTAGTTGAAACTGAACACCTGACTCAGGCAGTCTTGTTTACATTGTTTACAATGTTTACAATGATGTTTACATTTTGGCACAGGTCAACTAGGATTCAGTGACTAACAGGGTAGAAGGGAGTCAGTGAGCCTCTCTGGTCAAGTGGAAACAGTATACTCAAGAGTTACTTAAACCTTGTGTGATCTTAGGGGTACATGATGAAGTGGCAGCAGCTCCCCTTTGGGACAAACCCAATGCCCCATTCCATTACCTGAAGTAAAATCTCTGACTCAGTGGGGCCCTCAATTCGCAATTGTTTCCTTTAAAGCCTGGATCAAGTTACTGATACACTCAGCTAAGTTACAGTCTGGTGGTGACTCAGGGCTGCTGTTGCAGTGCATCCAGGCTGCAGCTATGAAAAACCGAAAGCAGATGTGGTCAGTCCATTCAGTGGGCAGAATTCGAGGTCTGACACTCGAAGACCACCAGATTAGAGGCACCAGTCTTTGGGGCTGTACACTGTGAGAATAAGCTGCACCTGCCCATCTGACAGTCTGGGTTACTTCTGTAGATACACACAGTCCACACCCATTATCCAATGAGTCTGAGTGGAGTCGAGCTGCATGTCAAGACTGCAGCATCCAAATTGCTGCCGTTGCTACCTGGCTCCACCACTGCGTGGAAGATGCACCATTATAGACAGGAGCACAATAAAGGACTACATGCTTCTGATGTAAGATCTACCACAGCATACCGGGCTGTGACCTCTGCCCAGAGATCGTTTCTTTGTCTTGTGGTAAAGGCGCCCGCATTGCACTGGGCCACCACCTGCTTCTGGCACACTGACTATGTCAGATGTTTGACCCTGCTCTTGGTGCCACCTTTGGTGCCTCATCCCTGTTGAGACTTCTTTACGTTATGGTTTCGCTACTTAGGTCCAATCAGCCAACTCTGGCCGCACCACTGTAGCCCTTGGATCTAAACTGTTATTTTTCTGGCTTTCCAGATCATCTGTAGTCTGACAGCTATGCACCTTATTTCACGGAGGCCAGCAACACTAGATCAGTAGTCAAAAGCATTCACTGAACATTCCACGTTCTCTCACCCACAGGCATCTGGTTTCTGAGCATACTAGAATGGCCTCCTCAGAAATTAATTCGAAAAGTTTTGACTGTACCTCTCTCACCCTCTGATCCATAGGCTTTAGTAAGGCCGTTTGATCTCTGGATGTGACCATGCTCGGAAAGGTTCCATCTCTTGGCCACCTCCTGTGAAATGGTTAGGATGAAAGAGGTAGGAGGTTGTATGGATTTGTTCAGGATTCTACCGTGACCGTTGCTGGGTGTCATGTATCTTTCCTTCGGTCAACAGCAGCCTCAGATCATCCTGGTTGGTATGGCCTCCGTGTGGTAGCCCAGCCAGAAGGGGCTTGAAGAATTCAAGCTTTAATTTTGGTCCATCCCCCTGGATGGTGTTGTTGGAAAGATGTGGTCCTACCTCATGAAGATAACCAGTTGGCTGAGTCCACTGCTTACCAAGTCTTTCTACGGTGACCACAGGGGCCTAGCTGGGGGCCTATAATGGGTCTTTGTAAGTTTCCTAAAGATGCTCTTGTCTCACTTGAACCTGATTCTTCCAGATGAAAGGTGTGGGTATAAATAGAGGATGACTGGAAAATAGGTAAAATTGTAGGTATTAGGATGGGACACATTGATTTCATGGCTACTGAGGTAGAACTGCAAGTCTAGCACCTGACCTTAGGCTCTGAAGGTGTGGGAAGGGGAAACATTGTTTTCTTTGATCCTGGATCCAGCACAGCAGCCTGTCAAAATAGTCATACAGTCTGCCTGAGTCGCCAGCAGCTGTGGCTGACAATCTGACCTGCTGTGGGGCTTGTCATTCCTCCACATGCTGTGTGAACATGGCCAGTCCTGGGTCTGACTCGTGCCTGACTCCCATCAGTGGCAGCTCCGAAGCGTAGATTCCTCCCTCCCCCAAATTCATGTGTAAACATGTGGGCTGGACAGCCTTCTTTTAATCTTAATGATACAAATGTATACATACACTTCCATCTCCTGAGCAGCCTGGTTGACGCTGCAGCTACTAGGTGCAAGTTTAACAATTTTGGAACTGGAGTGACACGTGCCATTTTGGGATTAAATGTTTGTATTTCTAGAAAGCAGGCACAGAATGTTTTCATTGGGGGTAGCGGTTGCTTTCTTATTATTGGGGGGGGTGGATTCTGCCATAGCCCCGAGTGTCTTTCTGGGTATGGTAAGACTGTGAGGACTTGAATGGTCTGTGCCCAGGCCATTTCTCAGGGTTGTGTGCGGCAGGTGACTTTGAGGGATGAGTTAATGTCTGCCTCTGGGACAAGCAGCAGGTTGTTTACTGCTTCTTATAGGATGAGGGGCTCCCCGCACTCAGTGCTTCTTAGCTGTGGTGCGTACAGCTAAGCATTCTTGTGTAGCATTCTTGTGGGTCCATTTCCACCCTAACGGAATGCGGGGGCCACAGGGAACTGATGCAAACATGCTAAATAATGCTCATGCTGCTTATGTGCCAGGAGTAGTAACGTTCTTTGTTTTTGACCTAAGAGTTTGTCTTCTGCCAGGATCCATGAAACAACAAAAGGCAAACTTATTGGCTTGTAAGCGGGGTAAAATCAATTCCCTAACCTGACAGAAACTAAATGGGTGTACATAGATATATATAGTGTCTTTTATATGTACACACACACACACACACACACACAGTTGTTATATATGTGGTATATGTGTGTATGTATATATGTATGTATGTAGTGTTAGTCTTTTTTTTTCTTTTTTGTGAACCTTATGCACATAATCCTTGGTTTATGTCACACTATCAACATTGGTCCATGGTGGTTGTTTTTTCTCATTTAAGCAAATAATGTATTTACACACACACACACACACACACACACACACACAGAGTAATAGGAACATTTTAATTTTTTCCCTCTCTGTAGATGTTTCTCATTCCTAAGTTTTCTTCAGTTTTCATTTTCTTTCAGTTTTTCCAGATTAGATTTATATTTTTTAACGAAATAACTGATACACTCATTATACTTTTTTTTGTTCTAATGTATTACCATTTGCATTCATATTGTTTCTTATTTTGCCTTTGGTTGAGTTAGGAATGTGGGTTTTTTTTCTTTTAATCATAACACATTTAGGGCATCAAAGTTATCTTTCTTTACTATATGGTATTCTTGTCCCAATTTCCTAAAAAACTCCTTTTATTTCCTTGTTGGGGGCAGGGGAGGAGAGAAATTTATACTCATTTAGGACAGTGACGATTGCTGTCACTTTCTCCCAAATAAATAAATGACATTTTAGTGTAATATCTGTCAAGTTTGGGGCAGATTCAGACCATGGATCTTTGAACCATGGAACAGGAAGTAGAGAGAAAAAGAATTACACTATCTTTCTTTTTGTCTAGTACATTGTTGTATTTCAAGTGGTAAGGTGTATTATGTTTTAAGTAGGAAGACATCAGTTATGATTCTAAGTTAAACGGCATAGATTTTATAATTACTGGGTTTTACTCCCAAATTATAGTATAACGTTATTATTAGTTTTCAGCTTCATTAAGAGTTTTCATTTTTTTCTGTGTCTTTGAAAATATCATTGGAGATTCTGGGAAATGTAGCATTAAGGTCTGCTCTCCAAATGCCACTTCAAACTGTGTTACCCTCCTTTTTTTGTCCAAAGTGGAAAGCTGCATTTTTTTTTAATTTTTACTTTTTAAAAAAATTGTATTGGAGTATAGTTGATTTACAAAAGCTGCATTTTAAAAGTTAAAAATATTATATGTGGTCATTATTTAAAAAATTCAAATAATTCAGAAAAAATACAAAGTAGAAAGGGAAAATGACCCATAATTCTGTTAAGTTTGGTACATTTTTTTCTTTTTAAGTACATATATTCACATGCAGATATATTCTTTTTTTAAAAACCTACATGGGATTGTACTATAAAGGATGTCTTAGAACCTTCCCTCACTGAATTATACATCCCTACATTTCTTGCATATAAATAAATATAAATATAGGTCTATGCTTTGTCATTGTGGAGCAGGACCCATTTATGTAGTGTTGTATTTCCACCTGACACATAGTAGATGCTCAGATATTTATCAAATGAATAATACTGTGATTAAATGAACAAGTACATTTAATTATCCCACCCCCTGTGATAGATATAAGGTATTTTACATTTTTCCTCTATTATAAACAATATGTAGTTGAATGTCCATGTACATATATTTTTATGTACATGTATCGTTATACTGTTATCTTGATATTATCTTAGATAAATTTCTAGAACTAGAATCACAAGGTAAATAAGTGTATGCATTTAAAATTGGTACATATTTCAAAATTTTTCTTCAGAAAGCTGGTTATGTTTCATACTCCATTTCTAACGTTTTCACTAATGCTAATGTGTATGACTTCCCTTTATAATCTTAGTCAATTCAAGAAATGTAAATTCCTATTTTTAAATGTAATCTAGTCGATTTTTAAAAGCTGTTTTCCCTCTTACGGAGTAATTCTCCATACATGTAGTATAATTTTTTATTACCTATGATATATCCATGTGATTCCTGAATTAATTAAAAAAGCAGACTTTGAAAGGTATGTGTTTTAGGGTATAAGAAGGCACTCACCAGGGCTTCCCTTGTGGTGCAGTGGTTGAGAGTCCGCCTGCCGATGCAGGGGACATGGGTTCGTGCCCTGGTGCGGGAGGATCCTGCGTGTCGCGGAGCGGCTGGACCTGTGAGCCATGCTGCTGGGCCTGCGCGTCTGGAGCCTGTGCTCTGCAAAAAAAAAAAAAAAGAAAAAAGAAGGCACTCACCATTACAGACTCATGAACAAACGTTATATTAACCTTTACCTTTGTCTCTGGAAAATCTATTTCATTTCTTCTAATTTTTTTCTTTTATATTCAACCTCAAGATTTATCTAATAGCATTAGCAGCCTTTCCAATTACCAACATTTGAAAACATTTATCTTTAATACTAATATTCATTTCATTGTGAAGATAGAATTTACTAATATGTATAAAGAATCTTGCATAGTGCCTGGAAAATAAGATGTCAAAGTCTGTTTATGATGGTAGGGCCAGACCATAGGACTGCTCTGTTTGATTATCCTTCGGGATTTAACGAGTTGTTATTCATATTAAGAACTGATAATCTTTGCATGACATAGTACCTTTGTTTTTTAAAGATTTGGAGCCCATTTTCAGGGAATGTGAGCTATAATGAAAGGTTATATTCCTCTAATTGAAGAAAATATAAATTTTATTTCATCAAAAAATATGTTGCCATTTATATTTTATTTTATTTTATTTTTTATTTTTTATTTTTTTGCGGTACGCGGGCCTCTCACTGTTGTGGCCTCTCCCGTTGCGGAGCACAGGCTCCGGACATGCAGGCTCAGCAGCCATGGCTCACGGGCCCAGCCGCTCCGCGGCACGTGGGATCTTCCCAGACTGGGGTGTGACCCTGTGTCCCCTACATCGGCAGGCGGACTCTCAACCACTGTGCCACCAGGGAAGCCCTATATTTTATTTTTAAAGATAGCAAACATTGATTGAAAATAAAATATTTTTAATATTCAGTGTTGGGCTAACCAAATTTATTTTTTGTCTTTTCTGTCATTAAGAAGTTCTGTTCAGAGTCACCACAGGAAATCTAAATTCTTTTTCTGTGATTTTATGTATGTGTCTATGTGTATATATATATATGTATATACACAGACACACACACAAATGCATATACATACATTCCTATAAGTTTGATAAGTAAAAATTATAAAGTTTCACGATATGTTTCTCATATGCTCTGCTTTCAGTTCTTGTTTGTATTTTGTTTTCATTTTAGGCCCAGACCTTATCTGTATAAAGGAGACCACAAATTTCCTGCAAACAAAGAGAACTTACCAGTGATTATCCTCTATGCAGAAATGGGTACCAGAGCATTTCGTAAATTTCACACGGTGTTGTCTGAAAAAGCTCAAAATGGGGAAATTCTTTATGTTCTTCGGCATTATGTTCAGGTACGTGTTTGTTTTGTCCAAGATTATTTTGGCTATAAAAAATACATTTTATAATAATTTCGTTACTAGATTTTACATGATAATTTCCCCTAGAATAGTTATTTAAAGATTTTTTTTGATTAACACAACTGTCACATGTGAATTTTATGTGGAGAAATATATTGAGATTCTGTGTCTTTTCTGGAAGTATCATGTTTATATTTCTTTCCTTTATAATATATTTGGAACAGATTTAAAACTTGGATAAAAAACAAAACCGTACAACAATAGCATGGGTAATATCTGCTAGGATTCATAAATGTAGTTATTTTGAATGAAAATGTATTATGATGAGGAAGTCTAATTTACTTGGTATTTTGATAGTATATGTTAGTTCAGAGTGCTAAGCTTGGTATGCGAATGCTCTCAAACCTATTAGTTTGAAAGGCTGATTACTTTCTTATGCAAGTTTCAGATCAAATGTGTTGTTATCCCCGTCTCCAGAGCTCTCGTTGCAGTCACACTCTATCACATTATTCTGTTTTAATGACTTCGTAGCACTTATTACTGTGCTGTCTCTAATTTTATTTCTTTAACACCTCCACACACACACACACACACACACACACACACACACACACAAACACAAACACAAACACAACCAAACTCTCACCATCACACATTAAAATATAATGGCCATTAGAGGAATGACTTTGTTTTTTACTTCTATATTCTGAACATGGAAAGAGTGTTTTAATTTGCATTTCCCAAAATATTCATGATGAATTTAATGTTTAAAGTAATAAAAGCATTACAGATATACTTAATTGCCTATCCATATCTTTTGCCTGTTTTTATATTGGATTCTTTGGGGCTTTCCTCCCCCATTTACAGATTTTTAAAAACATATTCTGAATACTGGTCTTCTACACTCTACAAACATCTTCTGTGTATTTCTGGTCTCCTGGTAATAAAAAATATATATGTCATATTTCATTTAGTGCAAGTATTAATTGTAGTTGTACTCAAATTTATCCAACTTTTCCTTAATGGTTTCCTTCATGATGCCATAAAGACATTTTCTTATATTTTCTTGTGAGAATTAAAGTGCTGTTCTTTGTGTTTTGCTTTTTAATTCATCTGGATATATTTGAATTTGCTGTAAGGTAGAGACATAATTTTAGTTCCATATGGAAATTCATTGGTCTCCACATAATTCATTGGACAGTTAACTCTTTATACTAATCCATCATATGCCAAGTTTTCATAGGCATATATGTTTTTAGACTCTATTCTGTTCCAATAATATATCTAATTCTATACAAATATAGCATTATTTTAATTGTAGTAGCTTTAAAATTTAAAGCAATATTGAAAAAGAGGAACGAAGCTGGAGGCATCACATGTCCTGATTTCAAACTATATTAGAAAGCTGTAGTAAGACTGTATGGTATTGGCATAAAACAGATACATAGAGCAATGGAACAGAACAGAGAGCTGAGAAATAAACCTATGCATATATGATCAACTAATATTTAACAAGGGAGCCAAGAATACTCAATGGGGAATAGATAGTCTCTTCAATAAACGGTGTTGGGAAAACTGACAGCCACATAAAAAAATGAAACTGGACCCCTATCATATAGCACTCAAAAAGATTAAGTCAAAATGGACTAATAACTTAATCATAAAATCTGAAGCCATAAAACACCTAGAGAAAACATAAGGGAAAAGCTTCTTGACATTGGTCTTGGCAGTGAGTTTTTGGATTTGACCCTAAAAGCAAAGGCAATAGAAGCAAAAATAAACAAGTGGGACTACATCCAACTATAAAAGCCTCTGCATAACTAAGGAAACCATCAACAAAATGAAAAGGCAACTTACTGAATTGGAGGAAATATTTGCAACTCCTATATATGATAAGGGGTTAATATCCAAAATACAAGAAGAACTCAAACAGCTGAAGATCAAATGAAAAGAAACAGTTCAACTAAAAAATGGGCAAAGGACCTGAATAAACATTTTTCTAAAGAAGACATGCAAATAACCACCAGGTATATGAAAAGGTGCTCAGCATCACTAATTGTCAGGGAAATGCAAATCAAAACCACAGTGAGATGCCACCTCACACCTGTTAGAATAGCTATATGTCAAAAAGACAAGAGTTAACAAGCATTGGTAAGGATGTGGAGAAAAGGAAACCCTAGTGCACTGTTGGTGGGAATGTAAAATGGTACAGCCTCTCTGGAAAACAGTATAGAGGTTCCTCAAAAAGTTAAAAATAGAACTAGCATATGATACAGCAATTCCACTGATGGGTATATATCTCGAGGAAATGGAATCGCCATCTTGAAAAGCTATCTGCACCCCCATACTTGTTGCAGCATTACTTATATAGGAGTAACCTATGTGTCCAGTGATGGATGAATAGATAAATGTGGTGTGTGTGTGTATATATACACACATGCCCAATGAAATATTATTTGGTCTTAAAAAAGAAGGAAATCCTGCCATTTGTAATAACATGGAAGGACTTTGAGGGCATTATGCTAAGTCAGACAGAAAAAGGCAAATATCATATGAGCTCATATATGGAATGTGAAAAAAACCAAATGCATAGAAACAGAGAACTGATCGGTGGTTGCTGAAATTGAGGGGTGGGGAGGGTTGATGGGTGAAGGTGGTCAAAAGGTACAAATTTCCAGATATAAGATAAACAAGTTCCGGGGATGTAATGTACAGCATGATGACTATACTTAACAGTACTCTATTGAATATTTGAAAGTTGCTAAGAGAGTGGATCTTAAAGTTCTCATTACAAGAAAAAGAAAACCGTAGCTATGCGAGGTATGGACATGAACTAAATTTACGGTGGTAATCGTTTCATAATACAATTGACCCTGAACGACTTGGAAGTTAAGAGCTCCAACACTCTGCACATTCACAAATCTTTGTATAGCTTCTAGCTGGTCCTCCGTATATACGCCATTCCTCTGTATCCACGGTTCAGTATATGCAGATTCAACCAGCCATGGGTTATGCAATGGTGTAGTGTTTACTATTGAGAAAAATCCATGTGTAAGTGGACCAGTGCAGTTTACGCAGTTCAAACCCATGCTGTTCAAGGGTTTGATTTGAATTGATATCAAATCATTATGTTGCACACCTTAAACTAATACTATGTTATATGTCAATTATCAGAAAAGGAATGGGAGATCAAAGTATATGTTTATCTTTTTTAAAAAGTCCCCCAAGTGGTTTTAATATGCACCCCGCCCCTGGATGGTATAGTCATCTATTGGGAATCAGTGTCCCAAGCTATTATTTGGAGAATGTGACCATTAAATATACTTCTGTGAAAGCATATTCACCAGCTATCTGGGTACTTTGTAGCATCAAATTATGGCCTTCTACTTAATTAATGACATATTGTACATCCAAAATAGTTATACTGTAAATCTAGTCAGCATGTAATCCTAATAAAAATAGACTTATTTGTGCTACTTTTTAAAAAATTAATTAATTTATTATTATTATTTTTTTAGTTGCGTTGGGTTTTCATTGCTGGTGCGTGGGCTTCTCATTGCGGTGGCTTCTCTTGTTGCGGAGCGCGGCCTCTAGGCGCGCAGGCTTCAGTGGCTGTGGCACGCGGGCTCTAGAGTGCAGGCTAGGTAGTTGTGGCGCACGGGCTTTGTTGCTCCGCAGCATGTGGGATCTTCCCAGACCAGGGCTCGAATCCGTGTACCCTGCATTGGCAGGTGGATTCTTAACCACTGCGCCACCAGGGAAGTCCCTGTGCTACCTTCTGAACAGATGCTTTTTTGTGGGGAAAGAAGAAATAGGATAATGAAGAAAGATTTTTTTCACCAGTTGATTTAGCCTATGAGCATTTTTGGTTTGCAAATCCAAAATTATTAAACTACAATTCAAATTTTATATCAATAACTTTCAAAAGGAAAAAGTAAATATGAAGTTAATAAACATTTATCTTTATTATCGAGGAGCTGGTAACATTCCAGAACTGATAATGGAAATTGGTTATGTGAAATTGCATTTCTTTTATGAACTATAACAAGATATGTGGACTTAGAGGTTCAGTTTGCCTAGCCACCAACTGATTGTCTTTTGAGTGGATAGTCAAAATACATTTTTAAATTGAGCTGGATGAAATTGAAAACTCTTTAAAAGATTTTCAACTTTGTCAGATTACTATAATTATAAACAACCCAGTGTCCTCATGCTATCTTTCATTATAGCATGTGCCTGAGAAATTAGCAAATTAAATTTTAGTGTGGGCAGCAATGTTAAACACTTGTCTGCATATCTGAAACTAATTCTTACATCATCTTATTTAGAAATAGAACAGTCCAGGAATAGTCACTATGGTCGTATACTTATCTTGAAGGCTGAGGGAGAAGTTTAGGGAGGAAAGAAGAGACTAAAAACCGTAGTACACTGTTAAGGTTTTCTTTCTGTTTGTCCTCTGCCTCTTCCTCTGTCATGTTTAGAATTGCAAAACTGCCCTCACACAAACGTTAGTTAAGCAAAGACACATAACATCTTCACAGGAGTTTGCTGAGTGCTAGATTAGATGCGTTTTCTAACCCATGACAGAATATGCCAAATGGTAATGATTGTAGCACAACTGATAAGAATTTCAGTCTAGAAGCTAGAAAGAACCTTAGACATCTTCTAAAATATTACATATATTCATCCAGGTTGCTTACTTTTTTGAAAAAATGTGATGACTTCTCTTCCTTCTCAGAGTAGTCTCTAGAAGTACGTTTTATATTTGCACTTTTGGAAAGGTGAAAGAAAAGGTACCAAATGCTGATCATAAATACTTCAGACAACTCAGGTTTAGGCAAATTGTTACCTCTCACTGCAAGAATAGGTATTAATTTGTGGCATTTGGTATATTTTAATCATTGAGAAACATGAAGAAAGACTTGAATAGGTTGTTCAAGGCACTGAGCATTTTTGTTTCCTTTGCCTCTACTTTCTAGTATTTGCTTTTGGGGACACTCTGGATGTCCTACATGCAGACAACTAGCAAATGAATAGCATTTACTGGTTTAGCAAATCTTGTGTAGTTCCCCCAAAAGAGTACAGTTGTGTTGAAACTCGATTGTATGGGATCCTCTGTTAATTAATTCATGGGAAAGATGGCAAAGTTACCATGGTATAACAGAAAAAGATCAGATTTTTTTTTCATTGTAAAAAAGTAATTAAAACATCAGAGTCATGACAAAGATTTTAGAAAGTAAAGAAGTGGTAATCAACCAAATTCTAGTTCCTTGATAGACTGTCTAGAAAGAGTATAAATATCCCCCAAATAACAATATTTCACAGTGATTACTTCAATATTAGTAATTTACCCTAATGTCCTAATACACAGTCATTCTGAATTCAAAAGCAGATGTTTGACTAAATATTTTCTCTCTCTCTCTCTCTTTTTTTTTTTTTAAATAAATGTGTTTGAACAGAAACCAGCCTCACAGAAAATGTACTTATCTGGCTATGGTGTGGAGCTAGCGATTAAGAGTACAGAATACAAAGCGTTGGATGATACCCAAGTCAAAAGTAAGTTTATTCTCTGTATTCGAGTAGAATGAAAATTTGGAGGCTTACACACTTCAGTTGAAAAAAGAAAATGACTGTAATCTTACACACATTAATTTGAGGCTGGAGACAGGGTAGACATGTTCCCCCTTAGTTGGAATTTAAACTAAAAGAAATACATTTCATATTATTGTGCTCTCAAAAACTTCAGAAAGTGGAATTAGCATATTTGCTTTTACTCAATGGCTTCCCAACCATTTTCCGCAACATATAAAAATCGATAATATATGTAGGGTATGTAGAAGCAATAGATGAGGCTGCTTACAGCTAGAGGGGACTGACCCAGGAGCTCAGACTGGCCCATGATGTGCCCAGTCACCCCCTGGGAGCAAGGGTGGGGGGGCTCTAAGGGGATCAGTATCTCAGTAAACCTAAAACTCATTGGTAGCACTGCCTTCCAAGTCTTGGTCTGAAGTGTTTATATGTAATGAAGTGAGGATGATGGTCTTGTGTTTCTGCTTTTGTTTTTGTTTTGAAGTGGGATGGAGAGGGCTGTGAGTTGATGGTTAGATGAAGTAGATTGAGTAGATCTGTGATCTACCAGTCCAGTGTCTATGTTCTGTGTACTGAACGCATGCTCTAGATGAAGGATTCTGGAGACCTAAAAACACTAAAGAACTTTTCAGATTCTTATGGGAATCTTTTGTTACCTGGCTCATTGGAAATGTATTTGTACCTGATTCTTGGTTAAGAGTTTCTAATTCATTCTTTTATATGGTCTCAGATGTTGCTTCTGCTACAATTTTGTTTCTCTATTCAAGATCTGGTCCTGGCAGCCCTACCCTGATCACAGCTTAGCTCTAGCCCTCCTATTGAATGTGCTACAAATCAACATCTGTATTATTGTGATTGAAAATCCTGCTGGTTAAAGAGTTACTGAAAAAGTATAGTAGAAACAATAATGCCCAGATTTTATATATTTCCATATAGCTTGTATACAGCTCTACAATGCTTTATAATGTAGTATCTTGTTTAACAGTCATGGTAGTAACATAAGGCATTTTCTAGCCATCCTTGGGCTTATAGAATTTTTTTTTAAAGTCATGTGATCACATGTATTTCTATATTACGAATTGCACATTAAATTTTGTCGTGCATTCGGAATATATTTTCTCTCCATTCTAGTTTCCGCTCCTTTAGTTCACTTCTTTTTTTCCCTCTGTATATGGGCGTCAGGCTTCTAACTGACCTCTTCAGTACCCCTAGTCCCCTCATCCCCCAAATGGAATAATCCATCTGTTCTCCACAGTGCTTTCTGACTGCACTTCTTATGATGAAAATCTGACTTTATGATTCCACCAGTTAAAATCCCGGACTGGTTCCCTGTAACCTCCTCATGAATTCAAGTACTATATAGCATAACAGAGAAAGCTTTTCACATTCTGGCCTCTTTCTGCCTAATCACTGTCCCTCAGCCCTCTCATTTGTACACTGTGGTCCTGTAACACTAAACTACTATACAGAATAATTTTCTGTTCCCTGGACGCCTCCATGTGTGGCTCCATGCCCAGCCCTCGGGACCTCTGTAGAGCACGCTCATCCCTTAGCATATGCTATTCCTGCTGCCTGAAGCCTTCCTCCTTTCTCCCACCTCTCTTATTCATCTAAGGCCTATTCATCTTTTAAGGATCATGTGTATCAGTCAGCACCTCTGAGATGGCTGCCCATCTTCCTGCTCTGTCAGAGGAAGGTTTTCCCTTTTCTGTATTCTACATATTTTGTGCTTTCTTTTGGAAAAGTTTTAAACAGTCTGTTAAAATTGTCTATTTGTCTCCTCTTCCACCAACTGAGGTTTGCGTCTTTTGCGTCTCTCTTCCCGGTGTCTGTCTGGCAGGCATCGGGCGTCATAGAAGGCAGTCGATAAATATTTGCCTGATGAATGAATGAAAGGGAGGGAAAGGAAGACTGGATCAAAGCACCCGGTGTTTTTAGTTGCAGTCCTAGAGGTCCAGACTCTCAGACGAGTAAGAAGGGAGAAGTGTACTTGCTGAGCTCTGATGGAGTGTAGCCCACACTGCTTACCGTCACAGATTCTTAGAATCCCGGGGTACCCTCACACATGCCACTTGCCACACCGTATGCTATAATTATTGGTAAGTAAAGGAGAGGGGAAGAGAAATGAACATAACATATATCCTTATTCTTTGAGGCCATGAGTTTTGGTGTCTTTCTAAAGATTTCTTGATTATGTCTAAAGGTGTCAGAAGGAATGTGAGAACTCCTGTATCTGTTAGGGTTTGGATTCCTTGCTGGCTTAAGAGCTAAGCCCGGGGTTCGTTGCACACTCCTTGGTTTATCATTCTGGTATAAAATAGAACTTGACTATGAAATGATCTATAGAGCATTTATGATGGTTTTTAAATATTTCATCATCAAGCTTGTTTAAACAGAGAGAGCACACTCATGTCTCATTAAGCTGATCCATGAAAGAAAAACAAGGTAAAACAAATGGAATTTGATTTTATTTTGAGTTCTTCTAATTTTTTATTACATATTTTCCAGTCTGAAATATTTTCATTTTGCTTTTGTTTCCAAAATATAGCTGTGACTAATACTACTGTAGAAGATATTACCGAAACAAATGAAGTTCAAGGGTTTCTCTTTGGGAAATTAAAGTAAGTCTGAATTGAAAGTATTACTATACTCTTAAGTTTGTTTTTAAAGGACTTGATTCCATATTCTGGGTTGGCATATGTTTCACATTTTAAAAATATACATACTATTGTTTTTATTACAGAAGTAACACATGGTTAATGCAGAAAAGCACAAAATTGAAAAATAATCGCTAATTCCACAGGATAATGAGTATGGTTAGAGATATTGGAATGGAAAGTGATCAGAGTTATCTCTGGCTAAAAGCTAAAACAAAAATTTATGGACTCTTTTACAGATCTAATGGGTTACAAAAATCATAGTTAATACTGGATTTTTAGCATGAAAAAAATTTCATGTCTCGAAGAGAAAATATTTATTTCCCTAAATTTCTGTGCCATGTATTGCCATATTAAATACCTTTTAACTTCTGGTCTTAATTTCATATACACATATAAGTAACCTTTCAAAAAATTGAAGTTCTGTCCCCCTTCTTTTTTCCTGCATCACTGATTGAGGACAAGGAATAGGACGGTGAGTGCTCGCTGAATGTTCATGGGTGGGGATTGTTGTCTTTTTATGTGTCGTTTCTCTTATTTACAAGAAGGGAAAGTTTATCATTCTATTATAAAGACAACATTAATTAAAAATAAAGAACCATTTTTATTAATATCTTTAGTTCTTATTTAGTATTACAAATATTTATAAAGGACACTTAGGTCCGTTCTCCTGGGGAGTAGATAACTGTACAGAGTGAGGGGAACATTTTTGGACACTATGCTCCTTCATACAGATGACTGAGTTATAGTTCTACGGTTTACTGGACAAGTTGTATACTAGTGGCCTTAAAAAGTTAATGCATCTTGTAAAATGGATTTAAGTACGATTTTTATTTAGTAGGTAACATTTTTATTCCATTTCCAGCTGTGTCTTGCATCTTAGAATCCATAGTTCTGTTTTTTTTTTTTTTGCGGGGGGGCAGGTACGCGGGCCTCTCACTGTTGTGGCCTCTCCCGTTGTGGAGCACAGGCTCTGGACACGCAGGCTCAGCGGCCATGGCTCACGGGCCCAGCTGCTCCGCGGCATGTGGGATCTTCCCGGACCGGGGCACGAACCCGTGTCCCCTGCATCAGCAGGCGGACTCTCAACCACTGCGCCACCAGGGAAGCCCTGTTTTTTTTTAAACGTAACTATTTATGGGAATAAATTGCATGTCTTTCAGAAAGCCTTTGGAACCCTGGGATATTAGTTTTTTTAGAGAGGAAATACTCAGAATTAGTTTTTACACAGTTAATTGATTTAGGCAAGAACCTTCTGCTTTGAGGTATTGTATGAATAATGTGTTTTTGCCTGAATTACCTAAATAATTTTAGCCATGAAAATTATTGTTAAGCTTATGATTAAACATGAAAAACAATATAACAGCTCTTATAAACTTAGTATTACTCTGTAACTTAAAATATTGAGAAAGGAGTGGTTAATTTAATTCATAGTGAACTTCTTTTCAAAGAAGTTCTTTTGCTTTCTCACTGTAAGAGCAGACTTGATTCATTTTCAAAATGTGGTCCCACATTGTAATAAAATTGCAAGATATGAAATTGTAGTACATTTATTATTGTTAACTATAAGATTAATCTATTTCTGTGTATTTATTTTTCATCTCACATTTTAAAATATTTATTTCTCTTTACTGTTGAAAATATGTATTTGTTTATAAATTGTGCTGATAGCTACATAAAGTTTTTTTTATAACAATTCTAATAATATGAAATGGTACTGTGTTTTGATTTCATGAGAGATGGAAGAATAAAGATTATAGTTTTTATTATATGTATAGTAAAATATGCTGCATTATTTGGCACTCTCTAAAAAATACTAGATATGTTTAATTAGGCAGAATTATCTTATTTAAGTTTTTTATAAGTTTCAAAGATGGAACTTTTCAGAAATAGAGTAAACTCTAAAATTGTATAGGAAGCATTAATGTCTTTCCTTATAAAATAGTTTTCATTTCTAATTATAAAAGCAAGACTTGTAATTTATAAAATGTTAAATAAAAAGTGTATAACATAAAAACTAATAATTCTGCCCTCACACTTGGATCCCTTACAGGTAATGTTGACAAATGAGAGTACATCCTTCCAGATTTTGTTTTCTTTTGTTTTCTTTTGTTTTGTTTTATACATTGAAAAAAGTAGACATGTATATCTCCCTCATTTTTTTTTAAGTTCTGTGGATATAGCTGCCTCACTATTTATTATTATCTTGATGAACAGTTAGTTTGTGTCTAAATATTTTGAAAAGTTAATTTCAAAAATATACTGCTTGTATAGTAGTAATTTGTAGTAGATGATGATAATTAACATTACTTAATATTCTAATACAGAGAAAGATATTCAGATCTTAGAGATAATCTGACAACATTCCAAAAATACCTGATTGAGAGTAATAACGAAATGATGCCTTTGAAAGTCTGGGAACTACAAGGTATAGTATTTCAGTCCACATTAACATAGCATATTGGTAACTTATCTCTGTTTTGTTAAATAGGCTTTTATATAACATGATATAAATTATTTCATAGGCACTAATAATTACTAATGATGTGACTAATATACATTATTTTTGTGGAAATACAAATTTAATTAAAAGGTTATTCATCAAGCAAACCATATTTTTATGTTTGTGAGATTTAAAATTATATAAAGTACAGTTATTTGAGATCATCTAATCATTTTTAAAGTGTACACGAGTTATAGATTCATCTCAGGTATTAAATCACATTTCAGAGAATCTTTAGCATTGATTAGAAATCCTGATTAGTAAGTCAGGAGAAATCAGAACTAAATCTTAGTTTTCTTCTCTTTAAAATTTTGATCTTAACAGACCATTGCATGTTTCATTGCGAACTTAGAATAGCTCCCACACCGACATCCTATAAGCAGATATTTTGAGACTGAACCAAATTTGGAGAATGAACCAAAATTCCTTTTCAGTTTGTAATTTTCTTTCTTATTATTTGTAATGTTTAGTGGGTCATGGGAATATGTCACTTTTCTGTGGAATCTATAATTTTATCACATCTCTCATCAACTTTTTTTTAATATAATAACTTACTGAAATATACTTGATATGCAGTTCACCCATTTAAAGAGTACAATTCAGTGGGGTTTAGTATATTTTTAGAGCTTTTTAGCTGTCAGCACAGTCAATTTCAGAGACCCATAATTTAGAAAATTGTAAGTGATAGGGTGCTTCTGAAGGCTGGTAAACAGAGAACATGCAAAGTTAGCTTACTTGTAATTAACCTCACTGATGTCTGTGGAAGGTATATTTGAATGGACTAGAAACAGGAAATCTAGTTAAGACATCATTGAATTAGTGTAGCGAGAGATAGAACTATGACTGTGGTAAAAGGCATAGAGAGGAAGGCCAGGTTTAGCACATATTTAGGAGATGAAAAGAGTCAAAGATGAATTTAAAATTTCCAGCTTGGAGCCTGAGTAGAGAGAACATAAAACATGTAAGTGGGTTTGGGGGTTGAATACGGGGCCCAGAAATAATGAGACTGACGTTAAAAAAAGATAGACTTAACGTGATGGTGACATATCCAGATGAGACCAGGTCCAGTGGTGGGGTGAATATAAAGTCCTTATACTAAAAGGAGAAGATTTAAAAATTGAAAATATTAGCATAGAGGTTTTTTAAAGGTGGGGGGCGCTAACCGAAGGTGTAGGGTGCCCAAATCAGTGCCCAAGGGAGTGTCCGCGTGCTCGTCCGCGTGGGGAAAGTAGACACGGTGGAATGATGAGAGACGGAAGAAAGAGCACATTACAGAAGCCAAGGAAGTAGATTCAGGAGAGGGTAAGTGATCAGGACCTTTTCCTTTGTTGATTGATTTAACAAGTGTTTCTTGAATTTCTACTATGAGTCAGTCATGTCCCTACAGCCATGGTTTTATAATTTTTGGCTGAGACCTGGAGTAGGAAGTATATTTTACACCAAGACCCATACACAAGTGTATAATGTGTGAATACACAGATATGCTTAAAACTAAAAAGAAAGCTTCAGCATAGATGTGTATGTTTACCACATTTTATTAATTCTGTAAGACTTTAAAAAATGTATGTATTTATTTTTGGCTGTGCTCGGTCTTCGTGGCTGCACGCGGGCTTTCTCTAGTTGCAGTGAGCAGGGACTACTCTTGGCTGCGGTGCGCGGGCTTCTCATTGCGGTGGCTTCTCTTGGCAGAGCACGGGCTTCTAGGGTGCATGGGCTTAGTTGCTCCGTGGCACGTGGGATCTTCTCGGACCAGGGCTCGAACCCTTGTCTCCCGAATTGGCAGGTGGATTCTTAACCACAGCATCACTAGGGAAGCCCAAGACTTTCTTTTACTCTACCCTATTTCATTTGAGAAAAAAAACCTTCACATTATCCACTAATGTGATTTCACTACTAATTAATGGGTTCCAACTGACACTTTGAAAAAGTGCTGTATTCTGAAGATAAAATAAGAGTCAAAGCAGACACCGCATTTATTCAAAGGATCTTGGACAAACATAAACAACTTTAAAAACCAATGTAAAAATTAGCATTGTAATTGCTGCAAAGTAAAGGGACGTAAGACGAAGAAGGGCATATACCAGGAAGATCTGACTGGTGGGATGGGGGCAGGGAAGGGGTAACAGAAATGGGAGGGCTCCTCAAGAAGTGGTGATTGAATTGAGATCTGAGGAAGGGCTAGAATAAATTTGAGGGGGGGTTATTTAGACAGAATATCAAAGACCCTTTCAAGGGGCTGCAAATGGAGTGTGAGGGAGAGAAGACATCAGGAACAACTGCTGGATTCATGGTTTACCCAGCTGGATGGACAGTGGTGGATTTTCTGGAAAGAGAAGACTAAAGAGGACCAAATTTGGGCAAAGATGGGTGGGAATATCACAAATGTGTTATTGAGCGTGCTGCTTTTGAAGTATCCAAGTGGTGAAACCAGGAAAACAGTTAAATATGGGAATCTGGATTTCAGAGGCAAAGTGAAGGACTTAAATAATTTATGAGTCATCTAGGTAGGGAATAGTTTAGAAAAAAGCAAAAGATGTTAATAGACCATGCTACTATTATATTCATTTCCTTGTCATTTACAGTTTCTCTGATTTCATGAGTGAATTTTCAGGGGCTTTTGAACAGCATATGTGAAGCAAAATTCCATTCATGTTGTAAAAAGTTTTAAAAGACCAGTTATGCTATCAGACCTGAGTAAAATATAGTTGTCCATGGTCGTGATGATGATGGTGATTGGCGGTGATAAAAATATTAGCTAATACTATTTGTCTGGCACAGTATTAGGCTCTTTATATGCATCATTGTAATTAATTTTTTAAAAAAAAACTCATGGGGTATTGATAGATATCCTGCTTTTACAGATGAGGAAACTGAGAAACATACACACAAAATAATTAGTCCGAGGTCACCAGTCTCATAAGGCACAAATCAGCGATACCTAAAATCAGCAGGTCTCTCTCATTTTAGAGCCTAAATTCTTTCTTTCCCTCTATGTTGTACTGTTTTTAAGTATAACATCATGCAGCCAAATGCTCTCAGGCAAGGTCTTTCATCATATGCTATCCTCAAAAGAAATACTCTTTTGAAATGCAGATCAAAACTACAGTGAGGTACCACCTCACACTGGTCAGAATGGCCATCATTGAAAAGTCTAAAAGTAACAAATGCTGGAGAGGGTGTGGAGAAAAGGGGAACCCTCCTACACGGTTAGTGGGAGTGTAAGTTGGTGCAGACACTATGGAAAACAGTATGGAGGTTCCAGAAACCTAAAAATAGAATTGCCCTATGATCCAGCAATCCCACTCCTGGGCATATACCTGGACAAGACTGTAATTCGAAAAGACGTATGCACCCCTGTGTTCATAGCAGCACTATTCACAATAGCCAAAACGTGGAAACAACCTAAATGTCCATTGACAGAGGAATGGATAAAGAAGATGCAGTACAGGTATACAATGGGATACTACTCAGCCATAAAAACGAATGAAATAATGCCATTTGCAGCAACATGGATGCAACTGGAGATTATCATACTAAGTAAGTCAGAAAGAGAAAGACAAATACCAAATGATATCCCTTGTATGTGGAATCTAAAGTATGGCACAAATGAACTTATCTGCAAAGTAGAAGCAGACTCACAGACAGAGATCAGACTTGTGGTTGCCAAGGGTGGGGGAAGAGAGATGGAATGGGAGTTTGGGGTTGGTGGGTGCAAACTATTACATTTAGAATGGATAAGCAACAAGGTCCTACTGTATAGCACAGGGAACTATATTCACTATCTTGTGATAAACCGTAATGGAAAAGAATACCAAAAAAAGGAGGTACCTATGTGGATACCTGAGTCACTTTGCTGTACAGCAGAGATGGGCACAACATTGTAAATCAACTCTACTTCAATTTAAAAAGATACATAAACAAAACAAAACAAGAAATCCTCTTTTGTAAGTTGTTATATCAATCATATAAGTAATGACTAAGTTTTCTCATCTAAAAAAGCATAAATATATACACACCAGTTAAAAATTATGTTACTTAAAATTGCCTTTAATAGCAATAGAATAAGAAGACACATAAAGGATCTTATTTGTAAGTTTACTGTTCATTCACCCATTCATTCATCAATATTGAGCACCTACTTATGTATCGGGTACTTTTTTTGAGGTTAGAACATTTAAGTTCTACTCTTTTAATACATTTCAATTATATAATACAATGTTATCAACTATAGTCACCATGTTACACATTAAATCCTCCGATTTTATTCAGTCTTAGAGCTGAAAGTTTGTACCCTTTTCCTCCCACCCTCAGCCTCTGGCAGCTACTATTCTACTCTCTGTTTCTATGAGTTTGACGTTTTTTAGATTCCATGTATAAGTGATGCTGTGCGGTGTTTTTTTGTTTTTTTTTCTTGTCTGGCTTATCTTTCTTAGCATAATGCCCGCACAGTCCATCCACATTGTTGCAAATGGCAGGATTTCCTTCTTTTTTAAGGCTGAATGATATTCCATTGTGTTTATATACACCACAGTTTCTTTATCCATTCATTTGTCCAGGGATTTAGGTGGTTTACATACCTTGGCTATTGTGACTAACGCTTCAATGAACATGAGAGTGCAGGTATCTCTCAAGATATTGATTTCATTTCCTTTGGATATATACCCAGAAGTGGGATTGCTGGATCATATGGTAGTTCTGTTTAATTTCTTGAGGAATCTCTGTAATGTTTTCAATAGTGGCTGTAGCAGTTTACACAAGTTACTTGTATATTTTGAATAGTAACCCCTTATCAGATATAATGATGTGCAAATATTTTCCCCCATTACACAGGTTGCCTTTTCATTTTGCTGATGATTTCCTTGCTGTGCAGAAACTTTTTAGTATGATATAGTCCCACTTGTTTATTTTTCCTTTTGTTGTCTTTGTGTTCGATGTCAAATCCAAAAATTCGCTGCCAAGACCAGTGCTAAGGAACTTACCCCCCTGTGTTTCCTTCTAGGAGTTTTATGGTTTCAGGTCATAAGTTCAAGTCTTTAAAGTGTTTTGAGTTGATTTTTGTATAGAGTGTAAAATAGGGGTCCAGTTTTATTCTTTCGCATGTGGACATCCAGTTTTTCCAGCACCACTTATTGAATAGAAAGTTTTACTTTTTCTTGTCAGGAAGTGATCCTATGGCAGAAGGATCCTGGCAAGATAAGGACTGAAAAGAGTCCATTTTGTTTGCAATTAGGAGACTTTAGTGAGCACTGATAGCTCCACTAGTGCTGGGGAGTGGAAACATTCTTAGGTAGGTTAAGGAAATTCTATTTAGAGTTATTCAGCTAGTAAGTGATGTAGAGCTGGAGTTTGAACCTTGGTCTACTAGACTTTACCAGTCCATGGGAGGCTGCCCTGGGAACATCTTTTCTAGGCTTTGACTCCAACTGGATTCGCCACTGTACACTGAAAAGGTAGAAACAAAACTAGTCTCGCTATGATAAACTGGTCGTTTTACTAGTATTTGACAAGCTAGGATTCCAATTCTGGTGAGATGTTAAAGAGAAACAAAATTCTTCACTATTAGGTAGTGAAAGAATTCAGTTTTAAAATCATTTCTGACTCTTGACAAAGTAATGAGACGCAGATTACTGCTTCTATCATACTCGAGACTGATTACAGTAAGGCACACGCACTTTTCTTTCCAGAGAACTATCATTTCAGGTAAAATCATACCAAGTTTAGGATTTTATTTTTATTGTTGTATAAAGGTAAAAAAATGTTGAAAAAGAAAGTGAATGTTTCATATTTACTGAGTTAATGAACACATTAGGTCTTAAAGTTCTTTTCAGAATTGGCTCTTCCGAGCTCTTTGTTCCTTCCTCTTATTTTTTTTTGTCAAAGCTTTTTGTTGCCAGTTTCACTTAACCTAAGAAAAGATAGCTTTGCGTCAACATTTCTTTTCATATCTCTTTTTTCACATCTCTTTCCACTGTAATTTGTGGAAAACAAAAAATAGGTATTAAATGACAATTATTCATTTATAAAAGTGTAAAACTTACCTTACTGGATGTAAGTGATAGCTTTCCATTTCATTTAAAACTTTTGAATAATGCTAAATTTGAATGTTTGTTAATGTGTCTATAATGAATATATGGCAAGAAAGGTTATTTAAATTACATGGAAATGTCTGTTAAGGTCTAACATTATGCTAGATTCCTTAATGATATTCTTTTCCTTCCAGATCTTAGTTTTCAAGCAGCTTCTCAAATAATGTCCACTCCAGTTTATGATGCCATAAAATTAATGAAGGACATTTCGCAGAACTTCCCCATAAAAGCCAGGTATATTAAAGTTTATTGATTTGATTATAGTCAGAACTCTTTCCGTTAAATAAATTTTATGAAAATAGCCGATTTCATTTAACATAATGATATCAGTTAATTCTGTTATATATAGTGTTTATGAGATCAGGGTCTCTTTTCATTATGTATATTGGTTTTTTTTTTAACTAGAGCAAAATATTGGCTTGTGCATGCATATGTATACATACTACAAAATAGAACTCTTGAATTAGAGGCAAATGGAAAGGAAAAAATAATGTATTTAAAAAATTATTTAAACGTAAACAGTGAGATATGGTAATCCAAGAAAAAACTGATTTAAGCGGTATATAATAAGGGGACATTTTTCTCTTTACCCTACAGAGGATGATGAAAAGTATTGCTCTAAGTAGACCTATGCCCAATGTATGGCCAAATCATGTTCTTGTCCTTTCAGATTCCAAACAATTAGTAATGTCTTAATTGTATAGAATATTTTGTGGAATACTTCTTTGCCAATAAGATATCTAATTGAACTGCTTTCAGAAATATTAATATTACATTAAACGCATCTTCCAGTTCAATAGATAATACATTTCCATATCTAGAAGTAACCAGTAGATACAATTCTGGTTACCATGTTTTATAAGGATTTACAAAATAACAAGACTTTGATGCATTTGTAGGAATAATAGTATAAAATTATAAGCAACCAGTAAAACATAAGCTAAGTTAGCTTATATTGAAGATATACAACATGTGACAGGTGCAGCAATAGTGTTTCACTGAGAGGAATTGGAGAGCATCCTTGTGTCCTCAGCATCCCTTCTTTAGCAGTGGATAATCACTACGCCTCTATTTGTTTCAGACACTTTGGTACATTTATCCACAGCACAAATTACTGAATCCTGAATCTAGACAGTCAGTACCTTTGTAAGATAAATAAGTAGTACATGTTTGGCCACAGGATACCAAGAACCTTTTCATGATACCCTGAAAATAGAGAGGTTTGTCACCTTATTTACAGATTAAAAATGAATATATTGGCATGACTCTCAGTTTTAGTTTAAGCAAAATCAAGAATTTGAGAAGTCAGTATATGTATATGAAATATGTATGTGTGTATAAACATAGATGTTTAGCCACACTGCTGTTAACTAACAATAGCTTTTGAAATTACTCGATCAAATAAGTGAAATAATTTTAGTTTTAGGAAGATAGTCGATTAGCTGTTTTGACGGTAAGTCATTATAATTATTCAGGGATTTTGTGGCTAAACTCTGCTCTTAATTTGTGGTTGGTCGTTAAAAAAAAATTTACCAACTCTGCTAACACTGCTTAATGGCTGAACTGTAGGCTTAAGCATATCTCTACAGTTACTCTGATAAGTCATTACTCCATGACCTTGTGGATGCTTCCTGAATCTTGGGATGAAGCGAGTTGAATTGGTTTCCTCCAGACTCCATCTATGGTGCAACCATAATTGATACCCAAGGCTAAAAATCTCGCCTCCATGTATGTTCAGACTTAATAAATGGTTTTTATTTTTCATCAAAAAAAAAAATAAAGTCACTCTGTAGACAGCCAGTAAATGTTCATTGAAATGAAATACTTGATAAATGAATGAAAAATTTGCATTATCAGATTTTCAGTTGCAATTAATCTCAAATGCTGCCAGATTTTAAGAGGTAATACACACTTATCGTGGGTCGTTTTAAGATACACCCTTCGCTTGAGTTTTACTTAATGCCAGACTTTGCATTAACAATCTTTTAATTTTTAAATCATTTTCTTCTACGTATAAAATTGACAGATAAATAGCTAATTAAGCATTCTTAGTAGTTACTAGGTCAAATAAATATAACTAATAGACTTATTTAAAAGACAGTTTGCTCTGTTTTTAAATTATAAGGGAGTTCTAAGCTTCCTTATAGAGTGAATATATGAAGTCAACATTATCAGTATTTTAGAACTTACATACTGCGGTAAAGATTTCAGGTTAACCAAAATTCTTTATACACATATTCCAAACATTGCCTATTTGCAGCGCTACATATAATGACATTGGTAATTTCATATAGAATTTCTCCCTATGGGCAAAACAACACAAAACAGCATTTTCGGTCAAGTATTCTTGAAAAATGCGACAGCACGTAATGTGTACAGTTTGTGCACGTGAACTTTTGACAGTCTCTATTCCACCTGAGTCAAATACCCTTGTCAAATGAAAGCCGTAGTACCACCTGTCAAATAGGCCATGTGGAAATGTACGCTTCTCCGTCATGATGCCTTCAGAGTTTTTAGTTTCTCGTACAAAGTATCATATTGCATTGAATCATAGATTAGTCCAAACATTTAAGGAAGAATGAATTGTATCTGTATTTATGTTCCCAGATCTCTGACCAGAATTGCTGTAAATCAACGTATGAGGGAGGAAATACAGGAAAATCAAAAGGTTTGTTTGAATTCCTTTTTTAAAAAATTTACTACACTAATAACACTACATTTTAGACTTTGGATCTTCAATTTTCATACAAAAAAGGAAATGTTAACTTGTACTTTCTGATTATTAAAACAGTTCAGGTTTTTCCATTTTTATATTGTCTACTTTATATAGCATACAGTTTGTGATCCTAGCCAATCTTTCCTGACATAGATCCTACTTACTTTCTCATTAACCTTATATACTCCAAATTTTCTGCCCATGCTGTATGGTTTTCTTCACAAAATAGAGAATAAAGGCTATGAGATAATTCTTCTGTTTCTCATTAGTTTTGCTTAAAAGTCTTCTGAGGACCAAGCCAAGTTTAGACCACTGAAACATTACCAGAGTCCTATAACATACAGTACACAGTTGATGACTAGTTTGATAAGATTCTGCTAAATGGTCTCCTAAATTACCTTAAGACCCCAAATGATTCTAACTGTGTTAAGACTTAGGAAGTGCTTGAGAACACTTCCTGGCTTTATTACATAGGACTGGTTTGGCTTTAAGTAATATTAATCCCAGGCACACAGGGCCTTAAACAGTAGGAGTTCATTTTTCTCACATAAAGAGAAGTCCCTTCCCTGGTGGCGCAGTGGTTAAGTATCCACCTGCCGGACAGGAATAAAGATGCAGACATAGAGAATGGACTTGAGGACACAGGGAGGGGCAAGGGTAAGCTGGGATGAAGTGAGAGAGTGGCATGGACATATATACACTACCAAATGTAAAATAGATAGCTAGTGGGAAGCAGCCGCATAGCACAGGGAGATCAGCTCGGTGCTTTGTGTCCACCTAGAGGGGTGGGTTAGGGAGGGTGGGAGGGAGACGCAAGAGGGAGGAGAAATGGGGATAAATTTATATGTATAGCTGATTCACTTTGTTATACAGCAGAAAGTAACACACCATTGAAAAGCAATTATACTCCAATAAAGATGTTTAAAAAAAAAAAAATCCGCCTGCCTGTGCAGGGGACACGGGTTCAAGGCCTGGTCCAGGAAGATCCCACATGCCGTGGAGCAGCTAAGTCCATGCACCCCAACTAGTGAAGCCCGCACACCCTAGAGCCCATGCGCCGCAACAAGAGAAGCCACCGCAATGAGAAGCTGGCTCACCACAACTAGAGAAAGCCTGTGCACAGCAACGAAGACCCAACGCAGCCAAAAATAAATAAAATTTTAAATATTAAAAAAAACAGAAGTCTCAAAGTAGGTTTCCACAGACATGGTTTTTTCTTTTATGGTTGCAGAATGGCTGCCACAGCTCCAGACTACTTGTCTGGATTCAAATCAGAAAGAGGCAGGAAGATCAAACCACATTCATCCTGACTGAAGCCTTTCTGGAACACTTCAGCCATCTTTGACTTCTGTCTCATTGGCCAAAATTTTGTAATGTGGATATTCCTAGCCACAAGGGAGACTAGAAAAGTTAGTGTTTACTTTTCTAGTGACTGAGGGGAGCAGAGGCGAAATGGCTTAGAGATAGTGCCAGGTTAGCCCATCAACAGTGCCTCTTACACTGAGACAGTAAGCTCTCAGTAAATATCAGCTGTTTTGATGATGACAGACAACTACAATGATGATAATGAAGTAGATGCACAGTTCATGGGAGACTGAGTGATAGAAGCCGCAGCACATCATCCTTACCTGGGATGTTCTTTGCCTCATTGACCACCTAACAAATTCTCGCTTATCCTTCAAAACTGAGCACTACTCCTTTCAGTAATTTTCCTAATTGCTCTTTACCATTCTTCAAGCAGAATGCATTGTTTTCTTATAAGAATTTTTGTATTTGTTTGTTTGAATAATGCCACTTGCAGTAAGAAATGAAGAGAGGTTGGGAAAGAAAAAGGAGGGAAAAGAAAGGAATGCCAAAGTATCAGTGGCATCACATAATCCAGTTTATTTTTTGCTCCGTTAATAGTCCAAAGGGGGTGTTCCTGGTCATCAAAGCTTTGCTCTATGTGATGATTTTGATTCCAGAGGCTGAAGAATTTTATGAGGTTTAAGAGATATTGTGGGAATAAAAGAGATAATTGGAAGGACCAAATGGGATAGCTCCAAAGGTGAACCACTGTGATGACATAATCACAGGATGACAGTCAAAGCTAGCTGCTGAAGTAGAGTGGGAATGAAAGTTAGTGGAAATGAGTAAATCAGGAAACTCTGAACCTAGGGGTTTGAATGAGCACAGTACCTGGCACAGAGCATTCCGTCAGAAATATTTGTTAAATTGAAAACTTTTAATATTTAAATGTTACCTATAATACATTCTATATTTAGCAATGTATAGTTTTTAAGATGTTCTGTATATTGTAGTAGTCGTTAATATCCTAAAGTATAAACTGAGATCCAGTGATTTTTTCTGGGTCACAGAATTGGTACTGATGGAACCAGAATTTGTGCCCTGGTTTACAGCTCATTTCAGAACAATTTAATAAGAATTGTGAGTTTTTCTATTGCCAGTCACCTTGCTAGGTGATTGGAAAGATATTTGATGAAATTAAGAAATTTGATCTAGTCTTCTAAAAAAAATTCTTCAGTGACTCCTATTTCTAAGAGAACAGCATACAAAGGGCTAGACAGATGTGTTTAAATAAAACCAGCTGAGGGGGGGAGTCTGGTGTAGACTGTCAGCTCGCCAACAAAAAGCCACCAGGGAAACTTGTTACTCAGGCAAAGCTGAGTTTAATAAACTTGCTGCAATGAGGGAGAGCAACACCTTGATAGACACTTGTTAAGTGTCTCAAAAGGAGGACATTAGGGTAGAGTAATTAGAGGATTGGAGAGGGTCTCTGTTTAGGTGGTTTAAGTTGGGTCTTTCAAGGTGGGGAATTGTTTGGGATTGGGTAGACTTTGTAACACAATAGTTTACATTGTGTTGGTGAACATTAAAGTGATGGATTTGGTGAGCAACAACAAGGGAATGTGAAACTAGAACTGGAAGGACTTTGCAAAGGTGTAGAAAGTAAAGATAAAACCATTTCTGAAATAAAAACTAAAGTTATAAAGTGGCGCAAAGGAGAACTGACCTTATAGAAAACACAGCAGAAGACATAGTAGATAGAAATAATAAATGCAGAGATAATTTTTAAAAAAAGAAATAGAAAGGACTCAGGAGAAGATGATAAAGTAAAGCCAGGTAAAGGAAATCCAATATACCTAGACTAGAGTCCGTGAAATAGAAGAATGAAACAAATGGACAGAATGAATGCCTAAAACTACAATCAGAAAATTTTCTGAAATTAACAAAGTTCCAAATCCACAAATAAAAAGGGTGCACTGTGCAACTTGGGAAAATTGACCAAGAGTGGTCAAATATAAGCTATTGAACTTTATAGGGAACAAAGGAAATTACTTATGCATTTGATAAGAAAGATGATAAGGAAAGAAAATCACATTGGCATCAGACTTCTCAAAAACAAATTCAACACCAAGAAACAGTGAAGCTCCATCTACAAGACATTCAAGGAAAGAAAAACTGTCCTTCAAGAAGATACGTATATACAGGCTACAAAAATGCTGAACATGCAAAAATTCAGGGAATATTGCTCCCAAGAACACTTTCTGCGGAATTTCTCCGACCAAGAACTGATTGAAGATTCTTGGGCAGAGCAACTGCCTGTTGGGCGTTGAATATGTTTATGTGTAGAACTAAAAGTAAAAAGTGGGGGACAGGGTGATAGTAGTATAGTATGTAAACAGTACCTATTCTGACAAAGATAAAATATTGCAACTAATAAATATGGCGGGGGATAGAAAATAAAATGAACTTGTTGATTGCCTTAACTATAATACTCAGGAATCAAAGATATAATTAAAGCTGAAAAGTCAAGCAGTGGAAGCCTGAACTTATTTGAAAGTATATAGTTAACCAGTAATGAATATAAAACTATTGAATAAAATTGGGCTGTGCAAGAGGAAAGGCAGCAGAAAGAGGTTAAAGGCTAATTTTATTATTTTTTGTAACAGAAATCATTAGTAGTTGTTGGTTAAAGAAAGAGATGACTGAGGGTATTAAATGAACATACTTTTTTTTTTTTGCGGTACGCGGGCCTCTCACTGTTGTGGCCTCTCCCATCACGGAGCACAGGCTCCGGACGCGCAGGCTCAGTGGCCATGGCTCACAGGCCCAGCCACTCCACGGCATGTGGGATCCTCCCAGACCGGGGCATGAACCCGTGTCCCCTGCATCGGCAGGCGGACTCTCAACCACTGCGCCACCAGGGAAGCCCAACATATATGTTTAATAGTAACTAGAGTAACAAAAGTCTAAATCTTCTAAACTGTGAAAAGAACTGAATGCACAAGAAAAGAAAGAGACATTTAAAAAATACATCTAGAAAGAGTAAATACAGCATGAAAGAATGACATTTGAGGCTAACCAGGTCTATGATATCAATAAATGTAAATAAGCTTAACTAGCATATTAGCAAAAAATGTTCAGTTTGTTTCATTAGGCATGTACAATGTATGTAAAATAAAAACTCTTAAAGTAATTTAGAAATGTCAAAAATTAAAAGACATGCCAAGGTATACCAAGCGAATACTGTGTGTTAAGGGTAGTGACCTTAAAATGCCATGAAGCCAAATTCAGTTCTGAAAATATTAATGAGCAAAAAATGGCCGTTTATAATACTTAGGGCTATAATTCACAAGGCTACAATAGCAGTTTAAAATATTTTTACATCAAAACACTGCAGCAACATTCCTGAAACAGACTACAGGAGATGGAAGAAGAAATATAATTTACCTCTCTCAGACTAGTGAAATGGTAAGTAAAGCTATAGAAGACCAAATGACATTATGATTGTATAGATAATAGGTCTTCTGGTTATATAACAAATTTTGTATCCTGATAATAGAAAAAATATGCCTTTCTTCAAGTTTTTATGAAGTAGTAATGGCAAAAAATCCAGAAAGTGGGTAAAATAGAAAAAAAATTCTCAATATCAATGCAAACTAGAAATCAATAACAACATCAGAAAAAAAGGGTTTATTCACTTGGAAGCTAAAAACTATTTACTCTTAAGTAGAAGGGAAAATAAAATACACATCAAGGGACTCCCTTGGTGGTGCAGTGGTAAAAAATCCACCTGCCAATGCAGGGGACCAGGTTCGATCCCTGGTCGGGGAACTAAGATCCCACATGCAGTGGGGCAACTAAGCCCGTGTGCCACAACCACTGAGCTCATGCATCTCAACGAGAGACCCCGCGTTCCACAACTACAGAGCCCACGCGCTCTGAAGCCTATGTGCCACAACTAGAGAGAGAAAACCCGCACACTGCAACTAGAGAGAAACCTGAGGAGACCTCGCGCCGTAACGAAAAAGATCCTACGTGCCTCAACAAAGATCCCATGTGCCACAACTAAGACCCGATTCAGCCAAAAAAATAAATAAATAAGGAAAATAAATAAAATAAACATTTAAAAAATACACATCAAAATTGCAACAGTTCTTGATAACAACATTTGAAAACATAAGATACTAGAATCTTTGGGACCCAAATAAAACAAAGTTCAGAGAAAAGCCTTGAAGTCTTACATCAATAAAATGAAAAAAAAGTAAATGAATTAAATATCAGACTTAAAATGTTAAGAACAGTAAAGAAAAGCAAAAGCAGAAGAAATTAATACAGGTAAAAATGAGTTAAAAGATAAAAATAGTAAAACTAATGAAATGATAATATATCATAATTGAATGGAGCTTGAGGGATGCAAGAATGGTCAATAGATTAGGAAATCTATTCCTATACTATCGTTAGATCTAAGTGGTAAAATTGTATGATTATCTTTGTACATGCCGAAAAAGCATTTTATAAAATTCAAGACCTATTCCTGAATATAAAAAAACACTTTATAAGGATATTGATTATACTTCCTTAACATGATTAAAAGTGTGCATGTGCATATGTATTTGTGTTTATCTCAGCTTAAAAGTCAGCATCTTACTAATAGAAAATTACTAGAGGTATATTTAGCAAAATCAGGAACAAGACAATGAAGCACATTATCATCACGGTAATTATGATTGTATTAGTTATTAGCCCACATCATTAGTCAAGAGAAGGATATTGGAAGTATAAAAATTGGGGGAAGGTGAGGAATATGTAAGAGAATCAACTAAAAACAAAAATTAGATGTAGAAAGGTGTGTTGGTCTGCTTGAGCCGCCATAACAAAGTACCACAGACTGGGTGGCCTACACCACAAAAATTTATTTTCTCTCAGTTCTGGAGGCTGGAAGTCCCAGGTCAGAGTTTCAGCAAATTCTGTATTTGATATGGACTCTTCCTGGCTTGTCAACAGCTGCCTTTTTTCTGTGTCTTCACATGGCCTTTCCTCTGTGTGCACACCCATGTGCTACCCTTACGACCTCATTTAACCTTAATTACCTCCTTAAGCCCCATCTCCAAATACAGTCTCATGGGGGTTTAGGGCTTCAACATATGGATTTGGGGTGGGGCAGCACAATTCAGTCCACAGCAAAAGATAATAGAAGGCACAATTAAAATATACAAATCAATAGGCCCCTAATGAAACTTCAAAGCTTTTGCACAGCAAAGGAGACCATAAACAAGAGGAAAAGACAGCCCTCAGAATGGGAGAAAATATTTGCAAATGAAGCAACCGACAAAGGATTACGCTCCAAAATTTACAAGCAGCTCATGCAACTCAATATCAGAAAAACAAACAACCCAATCCAAAAATGGGCAGGAGACCTAAATCGACATTTCTCCAAAGAAGATATACAGATTGCCAACAAACACACGAAAGGATGCTCAACATCATTAATCATTAGAGAGATGCAAATCAAAACTACAGGGGAATATCATCTCACACCAGTCAGAATGGCCATCATCAAAAAATCTACAAACAAATGCTGGAGAGGATGTGGAGAAAAGGAGACCCTCTTGCACTGTTGGTGGGAATGTAAATGGATACAGCCACTGTGGAGAACAGTATGGAGGTTCCTTAAAAAACTAAAAATAGAACTACCATACGACCCGGCAGTCCTACTGCTGGGCATATACCCTGAGAAAACCATAATTCATAAAGAATCATGTACCCCAATGTTCATTGCAGCTCTATTTACAATAGCTAGGACATGGAAGCAACCTAAGTGTCCATCAACAGATGAATGGATAAAGAAGATGTGGCACATATATACAATGGAATATTACTCAGCCATAAAAAGAAACAAAATTGAGTTATTTGTAGTGAAGTGGGTGGACCTAGAGTCTGTCATACAGAGTGAAGTCAGAAAGAGAAAAATAACATATGGTAACACATATATGTGGAATCTAAAAAAAAAAAAAGGTTCTGATGAACCTAGGGGCAGGACAGGAATAAAGACACAGACGTAGAGAATGGACTTGAGGACACAGGGAGGGGGAAGGGTAAGCTGGGAAAAAGTGAGAGAGTGGCATGGATATATATACACTACCAAACGTAAGGTAGATAGCTAGTGGGAAGCAGCCGCATAGCACAGGGAGATCAGCTTGGTGCTTTGTGACCACCTAGAGGGGTGGGATAGGGAGGGTGGGAGGGAGGGAGACGTAAGAGGGAAGAGAGATGGGGATAAATGTGTATGTATAGCTGATTCACTTTGTTATAAAGCAGAAACTAACACATCATTGTAAAGCAACTATACTCCAAGAAAGATGTTAAAAAAAAAGACAGAAAGATAATTTTTGTAAAGAAAAAACTCTTTGTAACATGAATAAAAGCTAATCAGTTCTATGCATCCAAAAAAAAGAAAAAAAGAATAGTACCTATTTCACTGGATTATTAGGAGGATTAAATGAGAATATAAAGTGACTTAGCACAATGTCCGCCTCAGTAACTGTGGCCCTCTGCTAAGTGTTCACATATTTATATGTAGATATACATAAACCCGCATTTTTATATATACACACACACATAGGGAAAAATACATCATACATAAATATCTATGTATATTTACATATGTAAGGCAGTTGGAGTATGTCAGAAAGAGGGAGAGGATATCATAATCTACTAGACTGATATTAGTGACTTTAAAGGAAAATAATTCTCAATATTTT
Source organism: Pseudorca crassidens (assembly GCF_039906515.1). NCBI lineage: Eukaryota > Metazoa > Chordata > Mammalia > Artiodactyla > Delphinidae > Pseudorca > Pseudorca crassidens. Next base: position 14,792,532 of record NC_090313.1, read on the forward strand.
AAACTATGTCTATCATCTTGTTAAATTATTACTTTACTTGGAGTTATCATCAATTTATGGTAATAATAAGGTTTTACACTTACATTTTGAAAGACTGTTATATAAACAAAATAGTATTAAGTTCTTTTATAATGTTATTTCTGTAGTTCCAATTTTCACAGCAGTGAAATTGCCAGACTTTTCTATAATTCTAACAATCTAGAATGTACTGTGTAGTATCAGAGGAGTGGCATAAAGTTTAACAATAGAAAAAATGAAAAAAAATCTCCAAAATAGACTTTTGGACAAGATGGTGAAATGTGAACTAGAGATATGCCCTCAAACTTTTATACCTGGTACTCATTTCTCCATTAAAGAACCTTGGTTAAAAAAAAAAAAAAAAAAAAAAATCAGTAGTCTCCATGTATTGCAAGCAACTAGTTAAAAGTTATAATGTAAGAAAAGACTCCATGTACAATAGCAACACAAAAAGTATATAGGAATAAACGTAACAAGTAGGTAAAGCCTATATGAAGAAAAATTTGACAGTCTACTTAAGGGCATGTAGAAGGACGTATCTTGTATTGGAAAATTACAATGAAGTCAATTCTAAGTTAATTTGTAAATATAATCAGAACATGGAGTGTTTTTTTTTCCCTCTGAAACTTGACAAGATGAGTCTAAAAATTCATGTGGAAAAAGTAGACAAGGAATAATAGCCAGGATTACTCTGAAAAATTAAAGGAGCAGTAGGAACCTCTGCCCTGTGTGCACAGCAGCACAGACTGTACCTCCTGTATCTATGCTGGCCACCAGGTGCTCCAGCCTGCTCAGGGATGCCGGGGCCACCCACTGCTGTCACCTTGGCCACTTCTCATCCGCTTGGAATTAGCAGTGAAACAGTTTTGAAAGAAGTTTTGATTACTGAGCAAGGAACCTTGAATTTATTCAGTAAGTTACTCTTGACACTGTATATGGCCGTCTTGTTTACTGCCTCTTTCGGAACACACTGAGAGAAAGACAAGGGAATAATGGCTTTCACGTCACTAATCCCAGGCAAAGGTGTTGGGCTAGTAGTCCCTGTTACCCACTAACACGTGGAGTGTGTGGGAGGTAACTAAACTGGGAGTTCCAACCTTGGAGAAGAAAGGGATGATTGTGATCGGAAAGTCAAAAAATCGTGGACTGTCCCTTGCAGTGTTAATGTAGGCAAAACGGATGGGCTACACGAACACCCTGGAAATACGTCACTGCTCCAACATCTCATCCATACGCACCAAATAGTACAGTTCCTGTAAAACATGTCACTGTTGCAAAACATGTAAACAAAGGGCTTACACACAAAAAGAAATAATAGTGGTCTTTAAATATACAGAAAGATGATTCATCTTTCTATAATAAGAGAAACGCAGATCAGAGTTAGACTGAGACAGCAGATTTCAAAAATTCATACGTACGATAGTGCACTCTATTGGTGAGTCTTATTTTGCATAAGAAAACAGGGAAAACAAGATACGTGTTTGTATTATATTTGTATAAAGAAATACCAGAAGGATAAACCAGAAACTTTGGGGGAAAAATTTGTCACCTCTGTGGGCCAAGGGTAGGGGCTGGTGAACAGGGTGGAAGGTGCTGGAATGAGAACAAAAATTCTTTGTGAATAGTTTTTACGTAGTTTTGACTTTGGACTCATGCAAAGATTATCCCAAAAATATCATGACTATGCTGAAGTTGTATAAGTGAATTTGAGTTTGATTTTATTCAGGAAGCAATTGATTCAACTCCAAAGTACAGCAAGTTTCCCTTTGAAGTTCATAATTGTTGTTTTGCTCAGAGACTGGGCAGAATCTACTTTAGATGATTTAAAATTCAATGTCAATGCAATACGTATCTCTTATTGTTTACCATAAGAGCTGTTAAATATTTTAATTAAATTACATGACACTTATTTGTTTTGGTTGGGGGGAAATGGGGAAGGGGGTCAGGTGGTCAGGTAACTTCTTTTGCGTCAGTATTGTGAAACAGATTGTTTCAATTATGTAATTACATAATAAACCAGATGCAGATATTTAAGTACAAAATCCAATTAAAAGATTACACCTAATTCAGATAAAAGCTCACGCTTTTCTAATTATGTCAACTAATTACTTAGAATGTGTGAAAATTTTACGGAGTTCTAGAGAATATTCCTAGGTTAGCATATCTTCTCCAACAATTCTTCTGTAAAATATATTTTTTCAGAATCTTTGTTTCTCTCATCACTCGTCCAGAAAAAAGCAAAACCCTTCCTATATTAGATTTACATCTGATTGAACTTCAAATTTTAAGTTCAGAATGCATGTAGTTCCAGCATACGGACCTCCAGACAAGTTTATAAACCAATTTACTGTTATAATGCTCAACCAGTCTCCTGAAATCCAATCAATTGGAATTTTTTTAGTTTCAACTAATGGCGCAGCTCCATTGGTTGTCAAAGGGATACATTTCTGTACGTTGTTCCCTCTTTTCTTTAATGAGGTCATATTTGTCCATGGAGATTTGAATTTGTTTCTGCTCAAAGCTTATGAGCACTCCCAACTCAATTCCACTTTTTTTTTTTAAATTTTTTATTTTTTTTGCTGCGCTGCAGGGCATGCGGGATCTTCGTTCCCTGACCGTGGATTGAACATATGCCCCCTGCAGTGGAAGCACGGAGTCCTAACCACTGGACCACCAGGGAATTCCCCTAATTCCACTTTAAATTAAAAGTCTGTTTATATTTTTTGGACCTTCAAAATAGTGTGAAATTGGGCCTCAAACTCGTGTGAAGATAAGCCAGAAGCCGTGAATTCTTATAGAAGACTGTTCTTCCTCCATTAAGAACCGTGGTGAACTCAGCAAGTTTCTACGCTGTTTCTGCAGGACATTTTGTTTTCTAGGTCAACTTTTCACTTCACTGTGAGTGTAGCACTTCCTTATGTGCCCAAGGGTATCTCTGACCCTGCTGCCTGCCCTTGGTGGGCCCCAGGCGCTGCCTCCTGTCCTTCTGAGACTGACCTTTAAAAACCCCCCCTTCAGGCCACCTAGGATGAGGACGCTTGAGATTTCCTCAGGGCAGGGCCTTCAGTGTTTGTTACGTCCTTGGACTCTTATTCACACTTCTTCTCTACTCTTAAGTGAAATCTTTAATTTAAAAAGTTAAACCATTCTTTTAGAGGGCAATATTAATATTTTAATCTAGCATTTCTGATATTTTCTTTTAGTAGAAGGATTTCAGGATCTCTGGTTCATCATATTGCTAGAAACTAAATTCTTACTCCTTGATTTGAGAACGGCTGCCTTTAATCATGCACTTGGGATAGTTTGCCAGGATTGAAGGCTACCCCCTTTGAGGGGAAAAGAAAGAATTTGTCACCACCAGTTCCAATACACATACCTCTCTTTGACATTGTTTCAGCATCAAGTTTACTGAGTTTAACTTATTACTCTTGTTTTGAGCATCTTTTTTGTTCACGACTCTGTGCTTGGCCTAAAAATTCTTGAGGGAATTAGCAGAGAGGGAATTAGTTTAGTATAGATCAGTGTTTGACATGCTTTCTACTTTCAGTTGTGATGCCTAAAACAAAGGAGGTGCTGGAGAGAGCTTGAGACAATGTGTATGATGGTTCCATGCAAATTTTGGGAAAACAGGCAGTGGATTCACTAGACCTCTATAGACTTTGAAGTTTGAATGCAAGTTTCCTAGCAAAAAGTAACTATTTGATAGAAAGGCACAGAAGTAGCTAAAGACAAATCAGAATTTCACCTTTGAATCTCTCATGTTAATCTCTTGCCAGTATTCTGCATAAAGCAAATGGAGATATTTTCTGTACTGTTACAAATTTAGTTCCTCCTCTCCCCTCTCTATATGTAGCTCACCTGTCATGGTGAGTGATAACCATACAGAAAAATTCACCTCTGTAAAGCCTCCTCTGAACTTCTTCAAGTTAGTTGCTTCATTTGTCTTTCCAGAATAATTTATACAAATCTCTCTTAGGTCATTTATTGTGTGATGTCATTGAAATGCACTGTTTTAAAATTGTTTTTCTTCCTAAATCAATTTGCCTACTCTGGTAATAGTCATAATGAAAGCTTCATTTGTGAGTACTTTATATGTGACTAGACACAGATATATATTACATTAAACCTTTATAACAGACTTGTGAGTATTCTAATTTACAGATGAGGAAACTGAGACTTATGGAAGACACTAAGTAAATTTGCCTAAATCTTACCACGAGTAAGTAGCAAGACTAGGGTTTAAACCAGATCTGACTCCCTCACCGTGATCTTGCTAACTATGCTGTATGGCTAGGACATTCCCTTTTTTTCTAGTGCCTGGAGTTGTTTCTAGCACTGAGTAGGCACTTGGGAAATATTTACTTAATAAAAAGTTAGTGAACATTGAAACACTGCTTTAATGAAAACTTATGAATTCATAAATGATTGCTAAATATTTACACATACACCAAGGTTTTGAGTTCTGGGATGTCAAACAATAGGATTGTGCCAGCTATCAAATTCTAAGTGTACACACACACACACACACACACACACACACACACACACACACAGTATAAAATGTAATAGGCAAGTAATTGTTGTAGCATTAGAAATTTAATATCACATACTGCAAAATCAAAATCCTCAGGTATCGTGTCTTTAATCTGTTTTAAGATTCCCATCACTTAGATCAGATGTGGGCAGTACTACCCACATATAGGCCAAATGTGGCCTGCTGCCTGTCTTTATACATATAAAAGTTTTATTGGAACATAATCATGCTCATTTGTTAATTATCTGTGACTGCTTTTGTGCTACAAGGGCAGAGTTGAGTGGTTCAACAGAGATGATATAGCTGGCAAAGCCTAGAATATTTACTGTCTGACTCAATAGAAATAGTTGGCCAACTCCTGACATAGATCAGCTATTGTTCTATCACTCGGTTAACTCTTTTCTGTATTTCCAGCATCTTCAAGATAGATTTGAAATTCAGCCAGGCGATGCTGGTCTCTATATAAATGGACTTCATGTTGATATGGATTCTTATGACCCTTTTAAGTAAGTATTGAATTATTGATACAAACTGTGGTTTATATATGAAGGTACACTTTTGTCCTGAATTTAGTATTTGTTAAAATGCAAATAATCACTTTAAAGGTAAAGCAAATATATATATATATATTTTTTTTTTTTTTTTTTTGCGATACGCGGGCCTCTCACTGTTGTGGCCTCTCCCGTTGCGGAGCACAGGCTCCGGATGCGCAGGCTCAGCGGCCATGGCTCACGGGCCCAGCCGCTCCGCGGCACATGGGATCCTCCCGGAGCGGGGCACAAACCCGTGTCCCCTGCATCGGCAGGCGGACTCCCAACCACGGCGCCAGCAGGGAAGCCCTATTTTACTTTTAAAGAGAGTCATAAAACTACTTTAAAATTCATATTTAGAATATAAAATGAATTTAGTAAACACAATACTTTAGTTCAGATATTCAGTTTTAATTGAATTCAGTTTGCTTTTATTGAACTTAAATTAATCGTTCATTTGTTTCATTTTCTTAGCACCTTGGAAATATATTTGAAAACACAGGGAAGATTGAGAAGTAGGGTTCAAGTGGGGCTTTTATCTTTATTTAGTTGAATTTTTGGACCTAATCTTGGGAAAATACTAATCTGAGATATAAAGGCCAAATACTACAAATAGAGAAGAGCAGTTGTCAGCTCCTGGCAGTAAACTTTAGAGGACAGAAATTACATTTGTGCTCAAGAACAGTGAAAATAGATTTAAAAGAGGGCAGAAATGGTAGGTAGATTTTGGAAAGTTCTCTGTGGCAGTGTATGGGGAAATTTTCATAACAGGAACATTGTGACGTGTAACTTGGAAAGGCTACAGGTTATTCAAGAGATAGAGCCCCCTGGGCTTCTCCACCTGGTAATCAGTGATCTGCAGGGCGTGTGATACATTTTTGTTCCTCGTTGATCGGATCACTAGTTAAAACTACTATAATTCCCTTAAAAGAGAAAAAAGAAAATATGTGAGGATATTTATATCTTCTGACATTTTTAGCACAAAATAAAAAATCAAAGAAAGAAGTTCTCAGGAAGGATCAGAGCATGTAGAATCAAAAGTGTGAAAAGGTTGATGAATGAAAGAAAATGATTCAGGAAAGAGGAGAGGAAGGAAATGTCCTATTAAGTTATATCCTGGATCTGGAGAGAGGTGCTTTGCAACCAGTACTTTAACATTGTCGATTTGGGGAGAGAAAGTGAAGGGGGAATTATTTTTCTCTTTCTTCCTGTCTCCTACCCTTGTCGCGTTTTGGGTTGTAGAGCTGGTACCACGCCCACACCCTAACCCTTCTTCCTCTGATCCCGGAGGAGCCAGAGCCTCCATGCCTCAGTGTCAGGTCAGCCCAGGTTCACACAGGCTGTGTCCAAGCCCAGCTCTCACCCCCAGGGAGACTAGGACAGTAGGAGGGAGTGGCAATGACCAGGGAAAAAGGCAGGTAGGACTGAGGAAATTTGAAGAGTTCCATAAATGTGTTTTATAGATCTATCTTAGATGCATTTGCCTGAGAGCTACTTAATAGCCACCCCAGCCACAGGATGGGCCAGACTCTGGTCAGGTCCAAGTGCTCAAGAAACTGACTCTGGTACATACTGGATGTTACTCATTTTGACAGCCAGCCTGTCCCTGCTTGAGTAATATCACTACAGTATAACTACCAGAAGGATAGAGGTAACAAAGGTGTCTTGATATTCGCACTTGTGGAGTTTTTCTATATCTTAATAAAGTTGTCTGGCTCACAGTTCTTTTGCGCTCTGGATTAAATATGTATTTGTAATGCAAGCAACATTAAAATTCAATATTATAAAATCAATTCAATGCTAAAATTCGATTTGGTTAATATCTGAACGCCTACTATGCTGTAGAGACTGCTAGATATCAGGGGCGTCGTGGTGAACAAGACAGAAACATCTTGCTTAAGCAAAATTTACAGTCTAGGAGGGTAACTGATATTAAGTAATTGTATTATGATAAGGTTTGTAAAAGATGAAGTGCAGTGCTTTGAGAGCTTTTAACTCCAGGGATTTAAACTTGTTCTTGATGGAACATGGGGACAGTGCATATCAGATTTCTTCAAGGAAGTGATATTTAAGGATGAATCAGGCAAAGTGGGAGTTGAGGTTCTGCAAGCATGACATATTTGAGAAAAATGCATTGTCTAGTATGGCCAGACTCTGCAGTGAGGAAGAATTAGAAGAAGCTTAGGTCGCACAGGTGGGCAAAGATCAGATTGTGAAACCAGGTTCTGGGTTTTGGCCTTTTGTCTCAAGGGCAGGAGAAGCCAGTGAAGGCTTCTAAGCAAATTTAAAGATAGTGACTATTTAAAAGGAGAAAGCATGAGAGGTTATTTAACAATCCAGAGATATGAGTTTTCCTGATAAATAAACCTAGCATATTTCAAGAACCAGATATTTTCTATTGGTATCCAAAATTCAAGATTTGAGAAGAGCAAGGAGGAAACTAATGCTTGTTGAGGGCAACTGTGTGCTCAGCAGTAAATTCATTTCATCGTAATACCCTATCAAGTGACTATTACTGTTCTCTTTTTTATTGATGGGGAAACAAAGACTCAGATCTCACATAAAGATAGGGACATAGCTAGCAAGTAGTTGCAGGATTTGAAATTTCATGCCCTTTTCAACGTACCACAGTATGTAACTCTATCTAGTTTTTCTATTGGTGGTTTTCCTTGGAAACTAGGTTGTGATAACAAAGATGATCGTTACAGAAGCTATGAGGAATATTATAATTCTGTCACACAAAAGTCAATAAGATCAATAAGCATCATAAAATTTTTTAAATGGAGAGAACATTGGCAATACCATCCAAAATTCTTATTTTACAAATGAGAAAATTTAGACTCAAGGAATTAAGAACTTCAAGAAGCCCCACATGAAGAAGTAGTGTTATAGCTCCAACTAAATCTTACTATTGGTAATTTATGATATTCAACCTAGTACTCTTTTTATCACGCTCACCTTCTAATAGATTTGGGGGGAGGGGGTAGAAACTCTCCTTTGTAAAGCAGTGGTCAGAGCTGTCTGGGATACAGACATGCTGAGCTGATGTCATACAGAGCAGCTTGAAATACTTCTAAAACAGCCTTCTTAAGAGTTTAGCTATTAGATCTCTGCTTTTTAAATGTAGATCTCTGTTGTCCTCCCCGAGAACTGTACTCTAAAGTCCATATATTGCTTTATTCTAATTCTTTTCATTTCTGAAAGGTGAAGTGATTTCCATGAATGGATTTTTGAATGAAGCACTTAGGTTAAATAAAATAAATACAAATTTTAACACTTGGTTTCAAAAAGTAATAATCAAAATTCCTCCTTGCCTAGTAGATTTTTACCTTCTCAAACATGAACATGAACATGCTTTACCATACTCTGTACAGCCTTATCCATCTTTGCAGATACAGGGAAGCACTGCGTGCCTATAGCCTTCACGTCCCGGCTCTTCCACTCTACTGGCTGAGTGACTGGGCAGGAGGCTTCACCTCTCTGAGCCTCATTGGTGTCGCTTGAGACTTCCTGAGGTTGTTTTGAGACACAGAATGAACTTGATAAACAGTAGTTTAAAGAATCAAACTGCCCTAACTTTTTGTCAGTAGGGTTATTTATTGGTGTTGTTACTTTTAGCAGTAATACTTTCAAACATGTTTAAGAGCTATCAAATTATTATTATATATGTAAGTAGAAATTTTAGTATGTATTCTCAACAGATGTGAACTTTCATACTTTAATGGGGTTTCCCCTGCATTAAAATTTTATATTGTAGGTCATGTTTGATTTTACCTTGTTTTTGTAGTAGCTTTATCAAAAGAGCGACCTACTGTATTTTTTCCTTTCATTTTTGACCTGCTCAGTGGTGAGTATATCCTCACTTCTTTAGTGAAGAGTATAATAAATATACCTTGTTGTCCTATCCTTTAAATAAGAAGATTTTGTTACCACTTTAAAAAAAAACCTCAGCATAAGTTTACCCTGGATAACTAGACTCCTTGTCTTATTTGTTAATGAGTTTAATAGTGTATTTTCCTGCTATTAATAAAAATACCAGTGAAACTTGTTTCTAATGCTTTGAGAAATCTATAAACTTTACAGGATTTAATAAAAAATTTTGGCAAAACAAAACATTTCTTTTCTTTAAACATGAAGTCTTTTGGATATGCTGAAACTAGAAGGAAAAGTGATGAATGGCCTTCGCAATCTTGGGATCAAAGAAGAACATATGAGCAAATTTTTAAAGTTAAGCTCGCCTGATTGGGACGATACCTATGCATTAGATATTAGACATCCTTCCATAATGGTAAGTATGCATGTAATTCCTCGCTTTAAAACCTTTAGTAGACTTCAGAGTTAACATAATACCAAATATTGGCAGACTTTAGAGTAAATGTAAGCATTTTGAAAGATGTTGTAGGAGAACTCAGTGAGAAGAAAAAGTTAAAACTACAGACTCATCCCCTCTCACCCTTACATCTTCTTTCCCCTTCCTGGTATTCTCTGTACTTCCTCACGAGAATATCTACTCAGCTCCTTCACTATCCTTTACAGCTTTAAAGATAAAAACAAGTGAGAACAACAGAATAACCACATGAGCAACAACAAAATACCAAATGGTTAAAATCTGAGGAATATACAAATACCACCTTAATATAATGGAAATCTTGCCTAACCATTTGCAGTGGCCTCCTAACGTTCGGTCCATGTATTATAGCCTAAGTGAATTTTTTTGGAAATCTGATCACATCACTTTCCCTTGCTTAAAGCACAAAAAAAGTCCATCATATGGCCTAATAGGTGTAAATGGCCTACTTCCTCCTCTCATATCTTAAACTATGATATATTCTTTTTTACCACTCTCCCTTATCCCGTGCTTGGAAAGCAGTTCTTCCTCTCTTTATCCAGTTGACCCCTACTCTCTTTTCAGACTTCAGCTCCAAAAAATACTTCCTGAGAGAAGCTTTCCTTAACTATCCAAAGTAGACGATTATTTCATATGCGCATTGTGTCAAGGAATCCTCAAGTTCACCCTTAGGTTCAGTGGGTTTGCTAAAAGGACTGACAAGGCCTGGAAGTTGTTATACTCATGGTTACGATTTATTAGAGCAAAAGAATACCAAGCAGTATCAGAAGCAGAAAGGGCATGGGGTGAAGTCCAGAGGAAACCAAGTACAAGCTTCCAGGAGTTCCTCCTAGTGGAGCTGTGCAGGACATGCTGAATTGGATGTGTGACAGTCCGCGCAAAGTGCTGCCTACTAGGGGAGCTGACTTGAGCCTGAGGGTTCAGGGGTTTAAGAGGGGTCTGGCACTTGAGCATATAGTGGCCATGTGGCTGATGTTAGTCACTGAAATGCCAGACCCTGAGAGAAAAAGCAGGTATTCATCATAAATCATATCGTTTGTAAAAACTCTGTACAAACTGCTAGAGCACGCAGCAGGCCCCCAGCGTGCAAAACACTCTTTATCAGTCAGAACATTCCGAGAGCTCAATTCCCAGGAGCCAACCTAGAGACCCTTTATCAGGAACACAGGCCCTTCTTGGGAATGTGCAAGGTGTGGGCAGCCCAGGCTTGCTGACTTAATCCTCTCTCTCTCTCTCTCTCTCTCTCTCTCTCTCTCTCTCTCTCACTCCCTCTCTCTCCCTCTCTCTCCCTCTCTCTCTCTCTCTCTCTCTCTCTCTCACTCACTCACTCACTCACTCACACACACACACACGTGTGTGTATGTATGTATCTATATTTATTATGTTATAGAACTACCAATCACTCTGTGTACTTAGCACAGTTATAATTTTACATTTATCCTGTGGTTCTTTGTGATGTCTTTGTTTCTTACTTGACTATATAAACTTCATGAAGGTAGGAATTTTTTCATTTTTTCTCTCACCATTATATCCCTGGCTGTAGTAGGTACTCAATAAATATAAATATTCCTTGAATGAATAAGTAAATACTTATCTCAAACCAACATAAAGCATAATTTTAACAGTGAAACTCCGGAAGCATTCCAGTCAGAACATAATATAAGTATGTTCATTCACTGATATGATTTAACATTATTATAAAAAGTATTAACTATTAGAAATGAGAAAATAAAAATGTTGCATAAGATTATGTAACTAAAACTCCTTAAGGGAAGCATTTATAATTAATAAGAGATTTTAGTAATATGGGTTTGAAGTAACTGTAAACAGATCAAAAGCTTTTTTTCCAAAAACCACTTGGAAGACATAATGATTTATTCATAATAACATAAAAATTGAAATACCCTGATAATATCTTAATAACTACTATGTGATAAAATAGTCTTAATAACTAATAATAAAAACTACAACTTAACTGATGAGTTAGAAAAGAAGGGTAAAAGGACACATGGAGAGTGTTAATTGGCATAGCCTTTTAAAAAATTGTGGCTGCGGTGCTGTTAAACTGTTCATATATACTTGAGCTAGTAATTTCACTGGAAACTTCCATAAAGAAGTAGGAAATGGAGAAAAATCATTATATCCAAAGATATCATTACTGCATATTTTTGAAACAACTAGAAATGAGTTAGCTATAAACAGAAATGTTGTAAGTTGTATAACCACACAATTATTATTCAGAGATCAAAATTATGTTTATAGATATGTTTTAATAACCAGGGATAATGACTATGTCCTCATGTAAATAAAAAATATAGATTTATATGATATCATCATGTGAAAAGATAGAGGATCAGAAGGAAATCTATCAAAATATTAAGTTACTAATGGGTGATGTGGTTTGGTCGATATTTTTTTTCATGCTTTTCTGTAAATTTCAGATTTTAACAATGGGCATTATTATATGATCAGGAAAAAAAAGGTTTTAAGGGAAAAAAACATAACTTCACTGGATGTCATATTGTTTGTTTTCCTGTAGAAATTTAAGGGATTCGCTCTGAAGTGTTGCAGTTGTTACAGTTATTTTGTCCTGTGGGAACAGCCGTCCCACTTATAGACCTAGTGCATCATCCAAGAATCATGGAACAATAACAGCACCAAAGAACTACCATATTCCCTGAACATCAGAGACCTCAGACTGAGGACAAACCACATATGTTATTAATTAGTTACCATCGTATTTTCCAGAACAATTTTCTAAATGATTTGTTTGTTGATACTGTTTTTTTTACTACTCTTTAGACCATATTCTCTCATTAGCTAGATTTTACTCTTTCTTGGATATATTTAAACTCTATAGCAGATATCTTTTCTAATAATGTTTTATCAGGAAAAGGAATGACCATGTTAGTAATCTTAATACTTTGTGCCTTTTATTTTAAGCATTTATGCTTTTGATCATTTCTAGAAGAATGCTGAGAGTAAGTCACACTGTTAAAATGAGGGAAGTAATTTTCAAGGCTATTCTGGACATAAGAAATAGACCTGTAAAGAAACTGTCCAGCTGCATTTATAAAGTAACATCCTGATCCTCTAAGGTTGGCCGTGGAAGACAGTCACTCACATGGGGGGAGCAGCCCTGATGCTGTTCCCATTGCCTCCACCGCCCACAGAGTCGCAAAGTCTCCTTCTATACTGCTATAAAGTCTCCTTTCTTGCCCAACTCTTCGACACCTTCGGGCGGCTTTCTTTTACAAGGAACTTCTATCTGAGAGTGTCATGAAATAATTTTTATTGAGATAAAATATAAATAAGATAATGCTTTTTTAACCATTGTAAGTGTGTAATCCATTGGCATTAAGTAGATTCACAGTCTTGTCCAACCATCACCATTATCCATTTCCAGAACTTTTTCATTATTTCAAATAGAAACCCATTCCCTTCTCCTCTAAGTCCCCGGTAACCTCTGTTCTACTTTTTGTCTCTATGAATTTCCTATTCTAAGTACTTCATGTAAGGTTAATCATACAGTATTTGTCCATTTATGCCTGGCTTATTTCACTAGGCATAATGTTTTCAGTGTTCATCCGTATTGTAGCATGTATCAGAATTTCATTCCTTTTTAAAACTAATAATTTTTAAAGTATCTTTTTTACATACTATTAAGGGAAGCTTCGTGTCTCAATTAAATGCTTCTGTTTTTCCACTTGGAAAGTGCCTGCCTGAGTAGAAAATTGTTTCTGAGGCTTTATTCTCTAGATACCTTAAAAAAATCAACTGGCACAAATGCAGAGCTCTGAGGTCTCAGTACTCTTCAGCTTGGTCTGTTAGAGCGGCAAAATTAGCTCACACATTAGCTTTATTTTTGTTTCATAGCACTTGCTACCACCCAGTATGATATGTATTTGTTTATAATAATCTTCCAGTGGAATTTAAGTGCCACAAAAACCAGGACTTTGTTAAATATCTTCAACATACATCACGTCCTATTGAATAGGAAGCACTCCAAAAAAAATCATTGACTATCTTAATGTCAAAACAGAGTTATTCATGAATGAAAGCAATACTTTGCTTTTAATTCTTTTTCCCCTGGATCTGTCTCCCCACTTACTTTTTATCTTTACAGAGAAAGCTGAGGCCCTGAGTTAAATCACTTCTGACTTCTGTGTTTATACCCTTCCCCTCAAAAAATCTTGGTGGTTTATTTCTTAAAAGTCTAACTGACAGTTAAGTAAGAATCTGAGGTTCATTGGTATTCTTCCATCCCTGATTTACCATTCCAGCTTTCTCTGTCTCAGACATCAGGAATCACCTCAGGTGTCACTGGAATTTTGTTAAGAGTCAGTAAAAACAATTATAGGATTATATGTTTGGCTCCTTTGGATTGTAATTTCTTTTCAGTTCACTGTGCCAGACCACGAACAGTGACAGAGGCTTTGGTCATATTCTAGCAAAACTACCCCTGCAACTATTTTCTGTACTGTGATGTTGATGATGTAGCTGTATTCCTGGGGCGTTTATTACAACTTTCTTTAATTTTCTTTAATGTTCCCAAGTCACTCTAGCCACTTGTCATTATATAAAAACAATTCTAATTTTTTGTTATTGTCACCAAGATGATAGTGATATGATTTTTTTTAAAAAGGCACCAGTAGGCACAGGCAGAGCTTATAAGTTCTTTAGCTAAGAGTGTAACTTGCCAACCACAGTGGATCCCACAGTCATAAAGGCAAGTTTCCCTGTTCACGTCCAGTCATGATGTTGTAAATCAGTTGACTATAGACATGTGGGTTTATTTCTGGACTTTCAGTTCAATTCTGTTGATCTGTATCTTATCCTTATGCCAGCACCACACTGTTTTTTTTTTTTTACTGTAGCTTTGTAGTAACTTTAAATATCGGGAATTTTGAGTCCTCCAACTTTATTCTTCTTTTTTAAGATTGTCTTGGCATCCTTGCACCTTTCCCTTTCATTATGAATTATGGAATCAGCTTGTCCATTTCTGTTAAAAAGAAAAAAAAGACAGCTGGAATTTTTATTGAGATTTTGCTGAATCTATAGATCAATTTAAGGAATATTGCTATTGAAATATATTACATCTTCCAATCCATGAACATGGGATGCCTTTCCATTTATTTAGGTCTTCTTTAATTTCTTGCAACAATGTTTTGTAGCTTTCAGTGTAAGTCTCAGACTTGTTAAATTATTTCTAAGTATTTTACCCTTTTTTATGTCCCTATAAATGGAATTGTTTTCTTATGTTTAATTTAGGATTTTTCATTGCCTTTTTTGTTGTTGTTGAAAACTGGACATCTTGAATATTGTATTGTGGCACTTCTGGAAGTCAGATTCTCACCCCTCCCCAGGGTTTGTTATTGCTGTTTGCTGTTGTTTTTGTTATTTGTTTAGTGACTAATTTTATAAAGTCTGTATTCTTTTTCATGTGTGGCCGCAGAAGTGTCTGTTATGTTAGCCTAGTCATCTGCTAAGTATTGGACAGAGATATACTTACACGCCTCGAACCAGAAAATCTCCCAGTCTTTGCACGGGGGCTCTGTGTGTGTGGCACATGGAGGGAGGGGGAGCAGCACATGCTAAACATTCAATCAGGTGGTCTGCATCTCTGCATTAGCCTTCAGTTCTTGTTTGCATAGAGCTTGGAAGTCAGCCAGGGGTGAGAAGAACGTAGGGCCTTCTCAGGTCTTTCCTGAGCATGCACGTGTTCCTGGGCATGCACGTGGCCTTGTACATTTCCAGGAATACGTCAGAACTTCCCAAAGCCCTGTTTCCCAAAACATCTCATTCCCCAGCCTTTCCTCACTAAGTTTGTGGTTACTCTATTGTGCGTCCCAGCTATTTTCTGTTGTCTCAGGAGTGACTAAAACATTTGCCTGTAAATGTTTTCCATAAATCAGAGTAGCAGCTTTAACACTAGGCGAATCACAAGTTAGGCAGGATAAAGGCAAGACTTTTCAGAAGGTTTTCTAGGGAGTCACCAGACAGTTCAAACAAAAAGTTACAATTCATTCAGAATAAAGTCCATTCTACTGCTTCTGGTAATATTGGTACTGGAATGTGAGCTGTCATTTTCAAGGCTACTGATTAGCTTGGGAGCAGGAGATGGGACTTAGGTAAGTTATAATGCCACACATTTCAGTGTTCTTACTGAGATGCAGCCATTTTTCTTGAATAAACACTCTCAGGGTTGCTGCAAGCTTTTGGTTAGTTTTCATGGTTCTGAAAATATTCATTCCCACAGATTTTCTAGTTTTTCCATTTTCTGTATAAGGACGGAGTTTTGGAGCTCCTTACTCAGCCATTTTAGCTAATGTCACTCCCCAAAGAGAGCCCAGAAGATGTGAACTGTAAGTCTTTTAAGTTCTTTGCTTCTCTCAGAGAGAGAGTCAGCCTCTAACAGCATGACCCATTATGTGATTATTTGTTGACCTCCTTGGATGTTCAGGAAATTGTCTTCCAGGTTCTAATCTATAAATGACAGTATCTTTTTTTCAGTATCTTGGAAGCCTAGTAGATAGAAAGGCCCGAGTTATGACCAACAGAATGGATGGAGGTAGATCACTGGAGTGTCAGTGCCAGTTCTGCATGCGAATTTGTGAGGCGCTCTTCCAGTTACTGTTGCTGCTTTTGTGTATTCACCTGAGACTGGGGAAAGGGGCAGTTCAGTGTCTGTGGGCCTAGTCAATGTGATTACCAGTGTTGTCTCAGTAGTTCTCCAAAATGGACCCACGTTATTACCTCAATTACTTCCCCCAAAACCCATGGCTGTAAATTAGGCCATTTCTCTAGCTTTCTAACTTTAGTATTTGTGATAAGAATCACGTAGGGCCCTTGTTTTAAATGGGGATGATTTAGCAGACCTGAAGTGGCACCAAGGAGTCTTCATATTAAATAAACACGTGCAGCTGTTTTGATCCACATTAGAAATGACTCTGTCTCCAGTCATTAATTCAAGTTCAGTGGGACTGATACACAGAGCATAATGCCAGGTTATCACCTGAAGTAAAAAATACAACTCACCACCAAGGGAATCGGATATTCACATCCTCTACATGGTGCCGCCTTCTCCTCTGACCCAGGATTCCCGCAGGAGAACAGTTAACTAATCTAGACATTGCTGACTGAGTCTACTGCAAGTTCCAGTTCTCACAGGATCCCTGGCCTATTGTGAGGCTCTTTGGAACCGTTCCCATTACCTTCACATCTTGGCAAGCATTACCTCAGAAACATAAATAAGAGACAGTACTACTGATTTTTCCAGGGAGACTAAAGTTCTCCCCTCTATCTCAGTACCACCAAGACAAATTTTAGTGGAAAAAAGCTAATCCCAGAACCCATCATACTTGTTAGCCACTAAAATAGAAATTGTTACAACTGTCAACTGTCATTTATAGACGAGGATGTCTGAAACCGAGTTAATTCCTTCTCTGCTTTCCTGTCCTCTCCGCTGGAAAAACCTACCTCTTAGAGCTCAATGTCTCTCTGCTGATACAGTGTTCCTCTCTGAAAGCCATGAATTACCCTAGATTTCTCCCTCCTCTTCATCCCTCTTTGTGTGTGTCTCTTAATTCTGCCTTCTCTCTAAAACCACTGCCTCTGGCTTAGGTAAGCCCTCCAGAAATTCATGTCTAGATTAGTGCAAAAGCCTCCTCGTTTCTTCAGGTACTGCGTTGTCCCATTTGTCCTCTCCTCTCTGACTTTGAGCTACAGGTACGTTAGACCTTTTGCCCGTGTCACTCATCTCTCTTACACTTTGTTTTGATTTTGCATTATTTTTGTTTGCTTTAGTTAAAATACATTCTGTTGATCTGTCATCCTGTTTCCTAATCCCTGTCTCTTCTTTTGTGTCCGGTCTGCAATTAAAACCACCTGATAAGTTCATCCATTTCTTAATTACGGACACTGTTTTAAATTCTACAATATCCCTTTGGTTCTTTTTTTTTAATAGGTTTTAGTTCTCTGTTAAAAGTTTCCGTCTTTCCACCTATTTTTGTTCTTTTTAAAATGTATATGAATTGTTATTTTAAAGTCCTTGCCTAAGTCCCTTTCTATTGTCTGTTTTTTTTCTCCTGCATTTTGATATTTGGTCCTTTTCTTTTTGTATGACGGTTTTTGGTTAGAACCAGAAGTTGCTGATGAAAAGTTATAGAAGCAAAGAACTGTAAGGTCTGTTCTGGCAGTCTAGGTACCAGACGCTTACTTCATTCTGTTGAGGCTTGATTTTAGGCTGTGTGAGAGTTCTTCTCTTTTGTGTCTTACTCCTAGCGTCTGGCCCTACTGGGTCTCTAATGAAAGTGCAGTGTTTAGCAAAGTCCTTCCACCTTGAACTCCAACCTCTGTCTCTTCAGTAACGTGTTATGCCTGCAGCTTCAACCTCCGCGTTTCTGTTTTCTCCTGGCCTTTTTGCGGGGGGAGGCGTGTTGCCATGTGTATGTGTAGATGAGTAGTCAGCAAATGAGAGGAGTTTCTGCAGAGATTTCTTTGGTTTCTTCTCTGCGGTTTCCTCCTCCTGGACTTGCCCCCATCTCACATCTCATCAGTTTGGCAGCCCTAACTTTCTCTTCTGTCTTTCCCGATATGTAGGAAATATATCTTCCCCACACTGGGACTGCGCAATATGACTGTCACTCTCTGTTGGAATTCTCTTCCTCCAGGCTGCAATTTGGAAAATGCCCCCAGCAACAAAGTTGAGGAGCTTTCCTCCTCTGCCTCCTGCTTTCAAGGATTGTAACTCCTCAGTTGTTAATTGTTGGTTGACCCCTACCTCCATGACTCTAGACAGTGCTTTTCTCTACCTTTTGTCATTGTTTCGGGGTGGGGGGGGAAAGGCTAGTCTAATATAAGCTGTTCCATCTTTATTAGAACTGGACGTCCAAAATGTCGGTTTTAAACATTTAACTTTTGTTAAGTCGTTTTATTTTCCTTATGTCCAAGCTTTTAAATTTTAGAGGAAAGGTAAATGACCTCATTGCTTCCTGTACCTTAAATGGTTTATCGGAGTAATTTTTATACAATTTTATTTTTTAGTATGAAAAACAAACATATGAGTAAATGGAGTCAATTGTTTCGGAAGGGGAAGGCTTAATGTAGAAGGCTATGGGAATATAAAATTTTTGCACATATATGTTCCTTAAAGAATGTTCAACTAGCTTCTTATACTTAATCAGAAATGTAGAAAATCTTGTGTATATTTCACTTGCTGTTTGACAAAGTGAAATCCGGCTTTGAAAATGATCTAAGTATTAATATAGCTTTCACAGATTTCTGGATTCTTTTCTAGTGGATTAATGACTTAGAAACTGATGATTTGTATGTTATGTGGCCTTCAAGTTGCCAGGAACTCTTGAAGCCAGTGTCCCCTGGAAGTATACCTTTCATAAGGCGTAATTTTCATAATTTGGTAAGTTTTATACTTTGAAATTTTGTATACATCTTTTATAAAGATATCACCATTCTTTTTGGACTACCCTGCTCTTGGTAAGTAGGCATGTGAGTAATAAGGAAAGGAGTATTTGCCTGATGCAACAAGCTTGAGGTGGCATGGCTGACTAGGTATCAAAAGCTAGCAGTGTCACATAACCTGCCTTTTATTATTTAACCCTCATGTGCTTTTATAATACCATCATTAAATTGATGGGTTACTGTTATATTTTCTAAAAGCAATTTATGATCAAACTTTTCTTCCTTCTTTATTATAAAGAACTAATTTAAGTACATTTCAGGGAAAAATACATAAATACTACTATGTCATCTGTGATATAAATATTCATTATTACAATGTTAAATAACCTTATAGAACTTTGTAATGTGGAGAAAACACCTAGGGCTTTATATTTTTTTCACATAGGAATTGAATATCTTAGTTCCTACAGCAGATGTTAATGCTGTTATTCTTTGGATCAAAATTCAATTTCTATTTCCTTTTTTAAAAAAATCACAGAAAATCCAACGAACACTTAGAATAAGGTATTTCACTTCTTCTAAAAAATATTTACTTAGTGCTGTGCTTCAAAAAGAGGATGAATAACCTGATTAAGTTTCGTGTATTATATTTTGGTGTGTAGCTTTTAGAAATTTGTAAACTGTGCAACTCTTTCTTATGTACGTTCCTCAAAATTCTTTAAAATTGCTAGAAAATTTAAAAAATTGTACCTTGAATTTCATGCTTTTAGCTACAGAAATTAGATTAAGTTTCAATTTCATGAAAATTATGAAGTGTTAAAACAAAATGGTGATTATAGTCTACTACTTTTTTTTAGGTTCTGTTTATTGATCCGGCTCAAGAATATACCGTGGACTTTATAAAACTTGCTGAACTTTTCTTTTATCATAAAATTCCTCTTAGGTAATTATCAATTTATAACAGACTGTCAACTGAAGGAAATCCAGTGATGTTCATGTTGTGTCACACGGAGTGTCAATGTTGAATTCAAAGTGATGGTCATCTCTAGGGCCTGACACGACATAGCTGTGTGCTGTGAAAAATCATACACCTTTATGGTCGACTCCATTAATCAGAGCTGCTTGGTAGTCTTGTTCACCCTGTTACCTTCCTGAGAGAATGATTGTCACTTGGGTACTTAAGGATGGGTCCATTTTCCGTGGTCGTGTTAGGAGTACACTTCCCTCCACTTTTTCTTTCTGGAAAAAAATAGCTATTTGATAATGTCACCACCAGAGAGAGTTTTACATTTTGGAGGAATCCAACAGAGATGAGGATTTTGGTGGAAAGGCATTACAAATCAAAGCTTTTCAAATAATAATACTCCCCTTTACCCCAGATACTAACACATTCCCTCCATCTAGATGTTCTAGTCTAATAATATTTAAAAATCGTGGTTTATTGTGGTTCAAGAGGTAGTTGTAACATCTCTCATTCATATTCTTTCCTAGAATTGGTTTTGTGTTCATTGTTAATACAGATGATGAAGTTGATGGAAAAAATGATGCTGGAGTTGCTCTTTGGCGAGCTTTCAACTATATTGCAGAAGAGCATGGTGTATCACAAGCATTTATTTCCATAGTACACGTGAGTTGATGTACTACATATAATTTCTTTAGGATGGTTAGTGGTTTTTGCATTACTATAATTATTATTATTTATTATTTTAACATTTCAAAGTTTATAAAAACTATCATGGGGATTAGTACACATGATGAATTTGATTCTTGCAGCTCCCAACTGAAGTACATAATATTGTCCCCATTTTATAAATGAGGCTCTGCCCAAATCTATGGATTTATTTAGGTTTACCCAACCAATAAAGGAACTTAAAGGAATATAAATTTAGAGGAAGCATATTAATAGAAAATAATTAGTAAGGGAAGAATTCTTGAGCTGGGTTTGGAATAAAATCATGAATAGAAAAGATTATTTCAAACTTAAATGTTCTAAATGACAACGTATATAGAGACTTCCTAGAGAATTTCAAAGGAGGAAGAAAACTTCACAACAGCAAATTGGTGTCAAAATGGTAAGATTGATGCTGAGTCTGACAAAGAGACTACAAGAAATGTCAGAAATTGGTAAGAACCTTATTTAGGAAAAACAAGAGGTAAGAAGATTATTTTATAATGGAGGGTTTGAAACTCTCTTATGGCTCATAATGGAACTATAAATGTATTAAAGAGCTATACTGTTGTTATCAAGAAAGTCAGGTTATAGCTTTAAACAACTATTCATTTTTATATTTATTATTCTTTGGCTTGTCAACCATTATTCTAACAGGGAATGGTTCTTCTTCAAACTGAAAATGAAATTACCGAAGCAGTGTAAATTTCCTGCCCTGTTTCTGGAGCTCCCACGAAAACCACTAAATACTTCACTGAGTCATTGTCCTGAGGTATAGAAGTTACCTACACTTCAGTGACTTGGGGATGCACTGTATTCTGTAAAATAGTACCATGGAATAAGTGTCAATAGTATATCTCAGTCTATTAGTTTTACTGATTGGTGTAAGAGTTTATAAGGGATTCAGTCAGATTGACTTAAATCTTTTATTAAAGTCCACCTACCTCACTGTGAAAGGATCAGTATGATATTCAACACTAAGAAACTTCAAGACCTTCCAAAATTATCTTTACCTTAATTATTTATAATTGAGACCTAAATTACCTTAATTATCTCTACTTAATCTCTCTTCTTTGAGCATTTTGTAGTAGACATTAATTTGCACATGATGGCATATTTGTCAGTACCTTACCTTTTGAATTATCTACTGTGATGTTCAGCACAGTACTGTAATCTCTTGGAAAACTGAATTGCACTCGAAACCATATGATTCAGTACAAAGCAGCATAAAAGTAGGTATTGAATATGTGCAATAGCCTATAAGTTGTGCTAAACGAAGAAGAAGAAGGAAAAATCAGTGAGGAAGAGATATTTAGAGAAAGCAGTTAGAATCCACTGGGGTCTGAAGGGTCAGATTGTTCATAGTTTTTCAAACTGTATGTGCTTGTGACCACCAAATTTTTATATCCCACAGAAAGGTAAAACGTTGTTGAGTTAACATTCTGTTGGGAGAGTATTATGTCCATTAGATCACTTAGCTTCACTAATTTAGAATAATTTGAGCAAAATCTTGTCTTTTAGTAAAATACGTGAATTATAAATTCTCTTTAATACTGTTTCGTTACTTTCAATGAGCAAATTATTATATTTAAATTAATTTGAAAATACAGTATCAGGAGAGAAGAAGAATATAACAGAAGGCCAAAGTCATAATAACAGTGTATGAAAGTTATTGAAATATATTGGAGAATTATGCTAGAGTAAGTACATTATTTGTAGTAAAATGATCTTACTTTGTATCTCAGCTCTACTGCATAGTGACTGTACAGACATACAAGTAGTTTAATTTTCTCTCCCTACCTTACAACATTCAGATTCAAAAGTATATGTTACATACTTAATGAATATTTGATGAATTCAGTTAGAGAATGTAAAAGCACTTTAAGACTTTAACTTTTGGCCACAATGGAGTAACAAACAATAGATTAGCCATCCTACAGTAAGCACTTATAAAACTGAACAAAATACATGATATAAGTCTGTTTTCAGATGTTCAACAAGAAGCAACAAGGACTGTGATCCTTGGAAAAAGGTAAAATAATGATATTCACAGAAAAAGAATTTCTGGCCACCTAAAAAGAAACACTAAAAGGAAATGACACCAGATGGTAACTCACATCTACGGGAAGAAATGAAATGGCAACTGTAAATAAAATGTAAATATATAGATAAATACAGAAGGCTGTATGAATATATTTTTCTCTTTAAATTACACAAGATTTAATGAAACATAAATTCTAACTTACTTAGAGGTAATACATGTGACAATAATTGTACAAAGTAGAATGAAATGGATCTATTTTAAATTCTATATTTTGTAATTAGGATTAATAGGAAGTAGATTGTGGTAAGTTCCAATGTATATTGTAATTACTGGAGTAACCACAAAGAAAATAAATTTAAAAATCGTTTAAAAATCAAAAGAAGAGTTGAAATGGCACTCTAAGAATTATCTCTTAAGCACAAAAGAAGACAGTAAAGGAAGAATCAATAAACAAAAGACACATATATAGAAAACAAATAGCAAAATGGCACAAGTTAATCCACCCATACCAATAATTATGTTAAGTATGAGTAAATTAAACTTAAGCGTACTAGAAGAATGGATAAAGAAAGGTGGGAAATTATTCACAAGCCAAGTATTCAACAATCAAGAAGAAATGGATAAATTGCTAGAAATATACAACCTACCAAGACTGAATCATAAGGAAATAGAAAATCTGAACAGACCAATTCCTAGTAAGGAGATTGAATCAGGGATCAGAAACCTCCCAACAAAGAAAACCCAGGACCAGATGGCTTCATTGGCAAATTCTACAAAACATTTAAAGACAGGTTGATACCAATCCTTATCAAACTTTTCCAAAAAATAGAAGAGGAGAGAATACTTCCAAACTCATTTTACAATCCCAGCATTATCTTGATACCAAAGCCAGTTAAGAACACTACAAGAAAAGAAAATTACAGGCCAGTATCCCTAATGAACATAGATGCAGAAATCCTCAGCAAAGTATTAAAGAAGTGAATTCAACAGTACCTTAAAAGGATCATATACCACAAGCAAGTGGGATTTATTTCTGGGATGCAAGGATGATTCAACATACACAAATCAATCAGTGTGATACACCATATTAACAAAAGGAAGGATAAAACTCATATGATCATCTCAATAGATGCAGAAGAAGCATTTGACAAAATTCACAGCCTTTTATGATTAAAAAAAAAAAACTCTCAACAAATTAGGTATAGAAGGAATGTACCTCAACATATAATGAAAGCTATATGTGACAAGCCCACAGCTAACATCATCCTCAACAGTGAAAAGATGAAAGCTTTTTCTCTAAGATCAGGAACAAGGTGAGGTGTCCACTCTCACCACTCTTAATCAGCATAGTATTTGAAATCCTAGCCAGAGAATTAGGCAAAAACAATAAATAAAAGGCATCCAAATTAGAAAGAAGCAATATTATCTGTTTGCACATGACATGATCTTGTATGTAGAAAACCCTTAAAGACCCCATCAAAAATCTGTTAGAACTAATAAACAAATTCAATAAAGTTGCAACGGAAAAAATCAGTTACATTTCTATACACTGACAAAGAACTCTTGGAAAGAGAAACTAAGTAAACAGTCCCATCTACCATAGCATCAAAAAAAGTAAAATGCTTAGGAACAAATTTAACCAAGGAGGTGAAAGATCTTTACACTGAAAATTATAAAACATGGATGAAAGAAATTGAAGAGGACATAGATAAATGGAAAGATATTCCATGTTCATGGATTAGAGAATTAATACCATTAAATATTCTGTACTACCCAAAGCAATCTACAGATTTAGCGCATTTAAAATTCCAGTAGCATTTTTCACAGAAATAGAAAAAAAATCATAAAATTCATATGGAACCATGAAAGACCCCTAATAGGCAAAGCAGTCTTGAGAAAGAATAAAGTCAGAGGCATCACACTTACTGATGTCAAATATATTACAAAATTATAATAATCAAAACAGTATTATACTGGTATAAAAAGAGATAAATAGGGCTTCCCTGGTGGCACAGTGGTTGAGAGTCCGCCTGCCGATGCAGGGGACATGGGTTCGTGCCCCGGTCCAGGAAGATCCCTCATGCCACGGAGCAGCTAGGCCCGTGAGCCATGGCTGCTGAGCCTGCGTGTCCGGAGCCTGTGCTCCGCAACGGGAGAGGCCACAACAGTGAGAAGCCCGCGTACCGCAAAAAAACAAAACAAAACAAAAAAACAGATAAATAGAATTGAGAACTGAGAAATAAACCCATTCATATGTGATCAATTAATTTGCAACAAAGGAACCAAGAATGTACAATGGGAAAAAGATCGTTTCTTCAATAAATGGTATTGGGACAGCTGGATATCCACATGCAGAATGGTGAAACTGGACCCCTATCTTATTCCATATCCCAAAATCAAGTCATAAGGGATTAAAGAGTTGAACATAAGCTCTGATGCTGTAAAAGAAAAAAAAAGAAACATTTCATAGAAGAAAACATAGGAGTTAAGCTCCTTGACATTTATCTTGGCAATAATTTTTTGGATTTGACAAAATCAAAGGCCAAAAAACCCAGAATAAACAGGGAGTCTGTATCAAACTAAAATGCTTCTGCACAGCAAAGGAAACCATCAACAAAAGCAAATGGCAGCCTATAGAATAGGAGAAAGTATTTACAAACCGTGTATCTGATAAGGGGTTAATACCGAAATATGTAAGAAATTCGGGGGCAGGGATCAAGATGGTGGAATAGAAGGACGTGGAGCTCACCTCCTCCCTCAAATACATTAAATACATCTATTTGTGGAACAGTTCTCACAGAAAACCTACTGAACTCTGGAAGAAGACCTCATACAATCAAAACTGCAAGAAAGATCACCATGTAACCGGTAGGATGAAGAAAAAAAAAAAAAAAAGAATTGGGATGGGACCTGCAACCCTGCGAGGGAGCTATGAAAGAGGAAATGTTCCCTTACCCTGGGAACCCTCTTCAGTGGCTGGGGGATCAGCCAGCTTCAGAGGGTCAGAGGAGAGTACAGAAGCTAGACTGCAACAGGAAAAACAGAGGAGACCACCACAGATGGTTCTTGCCACCTCGTTGCATTCCCCAACATGAGACTTCTGTCTGCTGGTGCATGCGGGAGTGGGGTGCTGAAACTCAGGCTTCAGCAGACAGACCCAGGGAGAGGACTGGGGTTGGCTGTGTGGAGACAGCCTGAAGGAGTGAGAATGCAGTACAGGCCAAAACTGGGAGTGTGTTTAAGGAGCCCAGGTCCACCATAAAAAGCCCCATTCATTGTTAATGTGCAAAGGGAGGGTGGGACCTCACCATAGCAGCAGCTTTTTTACCGTGAACAGAGCTGGCTCAGCTCCTCAAGAGCTCTGGGAGCCTGCAAGTGCAGGGGGTTGCCCCCAAGTGGAGGTGGGCCTGAAATCTGAGCTGATCCCCAGGGGCCATGTGACTTTGGAAGGGGGTGGCTGAAATCTGAGCCCTGTCCTGGGCAGCTTTAGTGGATTTATACCACAGGACCTTTGTAAGCTCAGAGCCTACAGGACATGTGAACAGCTCCCTGCAGGAGCTGGGGTCTGGGCTGACTCCCTAGCTCCCACAGTGGGTCCTGGTTCCTGACTTCAGTGGAACTGCACTGATGGCTTTGAGAGACATCCAGGCTGATTGCCTGCATTCCCATGACTGAGGCAGGGTCAAGGGCAGCGCCAGCAACAGTTTACTTTGTGAGCCCGCACAACAGGTGACAGACACCACCACAGATTGCACTTCCCGGTGGACAGCTCCTGCAGAGGCATACTCAACGTCTCCTCTACCAGTGGAAGCACTCCAGTCCTGCATACCTCACACCACAGCTTAGAAACGAATCTGGGGGCTTCTATTCCAACAACTACGGAGCAGACCCAGCCCCCAACAGGGCTGTGACAATCACAGAGCAAAGAGGAGGCCCCACTCAACATCCAGTGCACTGGTCACCACAACACCAGTCACGCCCTCTATTAAGGAGATAACAGCCAGCACACATGGAGGAAAGACGTGGCAGACATCCATACTACAAACAGCCCTCACACCAAAGATATTAGACTCATGCAGGATACACAGGGATGCTCCCGCATAAAAACAACCCTCGGAGACCACAGTAGATAATTGTTACTCCCAAATTCATAGCATCAGAGAAATATAAGTAAAGTGAAGAAGCAGAGGAACCACTCTCAACCAAAAGAACAAGAAAAATCCTCTGAAAGAACAATGAAACAGATCTTTCCAATCTGCCAGGTCCCGAGTTCAAAAAGGGGGTAATAAAAATACTGAAGGAATTAAGAAAGACTATCGATAGAAGTGCAGATCGCTGTAACAAGGAACTAGAAACTATAAAGAGGAGCCAATTAAAATTAGAAAACTCAATTGCTGAGATGAAAGCTCAGCTAAAGGCAATAAATAGCAAACTAAATAATGCAGAAGAATGAATAAGTGATCTGGAAGATAAAATAATGGAATCACCCAATAAGAACCAGCAGACAGAAGGACAAATGAAAACAAAAAAATAAAAGCAATATAAGAGACCTATGGGATAACATAAAGCATGCCAATCTATGCATAATAGGGATCCCAGAAGGAGAAGAAGAAAAATGGGATTGAAAATGTATTTGAAGAAACTATTGCCGAAAACTTCCCAAACCTAAAGAAGGAAACAGATAAACAGGTACAGGAAGCACAGAGGGTCCCAAACAAGAAAAACCAAATAAACCTACACTAAGACATGCTATAATTAAAATGGCAAAAGTTAAAGAGAGGATTGTAAAGGTTGCAAGAGAAAAACAAAGAGTTAGCCTAAGGGCATTCCTTTGTAACTATCAGCTGATTTCTCTACAGAAGTGTTGGAGGCCAGAAGGGAGTGGCAAGATATATTCAAAGTCCTAAAAAGGAAAATCCTGCAACCTAGGATACTCTCTACCCAGCAAGATTATTATTTAGAATGGAAGGTGAGATAAAGAATGTCTCAGACAAGCAAAAACTAAAAGAATACAGCAATGCTAAACCTATCCTAAAAGAAATATGGAAAGGTCTTCTCTAAATAGAAAAGAAGGAAGAATCTATAGAAAAGAGAAGATCACAGTTGGAAATGCGATGATGACTGCAATGAACAGCAAAAGAATAAACATGAAGATGTAAAAGAGGACCTCAAAATCATAAAATGTGGGGGAAGGGAATAAGAAAATTTAGATTTTTTTTTTTTTTTAGAATTTATTTAGACCTGTATGACTACCAGTCTAAATCAAGTAGATATAGTAATGGGATAACATAATTGAAAAACAGAGAAACCACAAATCAAACACATAAAATAGATTCACAGAAACAAAAAAGAGGAGAACTTAAGCATAGCACAAAAGAAAATCATCAAACTGCAAAAGGGAAAATAAAAAGAAAAGAACAAAGGAGAAATACAAAATCAAGGTTTAAAATCGCAATAAATACATATCTATCAATAATTACCTTAAATGGAAATATTTAAGGGAAACAAGGTTTAAAATGGCAATAAATACATGTCTATCAATAATTACCTTAGGGCTTCCCTGGTGGCACAGTGGTTGAGAGTCCGCCTGCCGATGCAGGGGACACGGGTTCGTGCCCCGGTCCGGGAAGATCCCACATGCCGCGGAGCAGCTGGGCCCGTGAGCCATGGCCTCTGAGCCTGTGCGTCCGGAGCCTGTGCTCCGCAATGGGAGAGGCCACAACAGTGAGAGGCCCGCGTACCGCAAAAAAGAAAAATAATAATAATAATTACCTTAAATGTCAAAGGACTAAATGCTTCACTCAAAAGACATAGAGTGGCAGATTGGATAATAAAACAAGAGCCTACAATATGCTGCCCTAATAGGCAGCCTACAATATGCTGCCTATTAGGGCAAAAGACACACATAGATTGAAAGTGAGGGTATGGAAAAGATATTTCATGGAAATGGAAATGACAAGAAATCAGGGATAGTAATACTCACATTAGATGAAATAGACTTTAAAACAAAGACCATAAAGGATAAAAAAAGAACACTGCCTAATGATAAGAGGATTAATATAAGAGGAGGATATTGCATTTGTTAACATATATGCACCCAATAAAGGAGCACCTAAATACATAAAAGAAATACTAACAGACATAAAGGGAGGAATTGACAGGAACACGATAATAGTAGAAGACTATAACACCCCATTGATCAGTGGACAGATATTCCAGACAGAAAATCAGTAAGGCAACAGAGATCCTAAATGACACAATAGAACAGTTAGATTTAATTGATATTTTCTGTACATTACACCCAAAAAAACTAGAATATACATTCTTTTCAAGTGTACATGGAACATTCTCTAGGATAGAGCACACACTAGGACACAAAACAGGTCTCAAAAAATTTTAAGAGGATAGAAATTATTTCAAAGATCTTTTCTGGGCTTCCCTGGTGGCGCAGTGGTTGAGAGTCCGCCTGCCAATGCAGGGGACACGGGTTCATGCCCCGGTCCGGGAAGATCCCACATGCCGCGGAGCGGCTAGGCCCATGAGCCATGGCCGCTGAGCCTGCGCGTCCGGAGCCTGTGCTCTGCAACGGGAGAGGCCACAGCAGTGAGAGGCCCGTGTACCGCAAAAAAAAAAAAAAAAAAAAAAAAAAGATCTTTTCTGACCACAACAGCATGAAACTAGAAATCACAGAAAGAGAAATGAGAAGAAAAGCTTGTATGGTAACTAAACAACATGCTACTAAAAAAACCAATGGGCTGAGTTGTCTCTGAGGGGCGGCAAGGAAAAAGGATTAACCATGTTGTCTTTGATCAGAAAGGTGATCAGCACCGCGAAAGCCCCAGCGGCCATTGGTCCCTACAGTCAGGCTGTGTTAGTCGACAGGACCATTTACATTTCAGGACAGCTAGGCATGGATCCTGCACGTGGACAGCTTGTGCCAGGAGGGGTGGCAGAAGAGGCTAAACAAGCTCTTACAAACATGGGTGAAATCCTGAAAGCAGCAGGCTGTGACTATACAAATGTGGTAAGAACAGCTGTTTTGCTGGCTGACATAAACGACTTCAATACTGTCAATGACATCTACAAGCAGTATTTCTAGAGTAGTTTTCCTGCAAGAGCTGTTTACCAGGTTGCTGCTTTGCCCAAAGGAGGCCGTGTTGAGATTGAAGCAGTAGCTGTCCAAGGACCTCTCGTGACAGCATCGCTCTAAGTGGGCCCCGTGTTATTTAGTCTGGAATTTTAATAATGTTTTTAAATTAACATCTTCATTTTTACAGTATTTGTTGGAAAATGTAAGGTTGACTGAAATATCTGAAGTTATTATGGAACTACCATATAATAAGGGGAATTGAACATGAGTTGAAGATTAATGATGAATCTAGTTACTGATGTTATAAATTACACTTCTATGACACTCATTACTGGATGTGGGAAAAGAGACACACATTACATAGTTACTCAGAAAAATAAAAGTAAAGGGAAATAGCATGTAGGAAAGATGAGTTACTATTCCTGAGAAATAATAAAGAGCACACCTAATTCAATTAAACTCTGTTAATTTAATGGTATGAACTATTCAGTTCTCATGTCAGATACATGATTCTGCTTTTACTTGAGTAAAATTAAAGCATTTAAGTTTGAATGGTAGAGGTAAAGGAGAAGAAACTGGACCAAATTTTATATAGATAATATTTTTCTAATGAAAATAAAATAGCATGCAGATTTTCAAAAAATAAAAAAATAAAGTTAACCATTATTTTATTAAGAATCATAGCATCTGGTTTGATCAAAATAGAATATAATATACAAATATGATATGGTATTTTGAAAGCCAAAGAATATTCACAAAACCATTTTTACTCTAGGATAATAGATTGTATTCTTAAAATGGCTTATTTGTATATGTGTGGGAATCATGTGTGTATATATACGTATGTATACAGTATGCTTAGAACTTACAAAATATAAAATATGTTCTTTATTTTATAAATATGCATGCTAAGGGAAAGAAATAAAACTAATTACTGTAAGGTGAAAGTTAATTATAATATCTTTATTTTCACAGATGTACCAAAAAGTAGAGAATCACAATATACTCACTGTGGACAATGTGAAGGGTGTTCTCCAAAATGAATTTCCTCATGCTAACATTTGGGATATTTTGGGAATTTATTCTAAATATGATGGTGAAAGAAAGGTAAGCTGGAATGCAAATTTTTAAAAATGTGATCAAGAAACTTTTATTATAATCTCATGAATAAATGATCTCAGTATAATTAACTCATGATTTAGACTTTAGACCCTCAGAAAAA
Source organism: Pseudorca crassidens (assembly GCF_039906515.1). Lineage (NCBI taxonomy): Eukaryota > Metazoa > Chordata > Mammalia > Artiodactyla > Delphinidae > Pseudorca > Pseudorca crassidens. The sequence goes on from NC_090313.1 coordinate 14,823,407, forward strand.
GGGGAAATTTATACCTTTGAATGACACAAGTTGTATACAGTATTTAAGTTGCCACTATTGGCTTTTTTAAAAGTACCAAAACAGATACTTCTCAGAATTTACAGTGCAGAAAATTACAAAAAAACAACCTTAAAACAATGAAAAAGTGGCAATAAGTACATACCTATCAATAATTAAATGTAAATGGACTAAGTGCTCCAATCAAAAGAGTGGCTGAATGGCTCTACAAACAAGACTCTAACTTTTATGTGGAAATAAATGAATTCATTTATTCATATATGTTCTAGGTAAAGGCAACAGCAACATATGATGTGATACAAATGAATTTTTAAGTTGAGATAATTTTATATAGCCAAAACATACTATTTATATCAGTTGCCATGAAAATATCTAACACCATGTTATCCTCAGATATTGGTGTTCACAACCCAATATTACTGTTTCCTATTAACTACCTTTTTATACATAATATATACCTTTTTATACATAATATATTTGGATGTAAATTTCATTTCCAACTGTATTATAAGTACTTTAAGGAAAGGAATCTTGTCTTCTTATTCTTTTGTATTCCTCAAGTTTGCACGTCTTAATTTTTAGATATTATCTGTTGAGTCTTACAGTAATTGAAGGTTGAGCTCTCTTCCACCTCCTGACCGTCCCTTGGTCTCCTCCAGTCCCAGTGGTAGTACTTGAAATATTTTAAGCCTGTTGTGGCTTCAAGAGCAAACAATCAGATGAATCAATCAAAGCACATCCTCGAACTGGAATGGAGTCTTGGAAGCCTTCATTCTGAGGCTGATACTGACTTGCTTATAGCTGAATCACGTTGACATGGATGGTCTGGGAAAGCGGTCAAGGTAGTTCTCATGTGGGGAATCGCCATCCCAAGAGAGCAGTTACTTACCAACTGGTGCAAAAGTATTTCAGTACAATAAGAATTGGAAAGTCCTGTGCAGTTGCAAACCAGCTGATTATCAGATCTGTTTTTAACACATTTTGGTTAAATGAATATTTAGTGTGAGTGTGACTTTTTAAGTGTTCCTTGTTAGTAAGTCAAGTACTATGGTTGTTTTTTAACAACTTTTCTTTTTTTTGTAGCTTTAAGGGTTACTCCATTTTTACTCATTCACGTAGTTTTCTACCTATTGCAAATATATCAAGATAGTCAAGATATTGGTCAGATAACATATCTAGAATTTTCCTTACACAAACAAAGCCATTAACAAGCCAGCACTTTGCCCCCCACACACCAGCCCCAAGAATGCCCTTCTGCAGCCACTCTGCATTTTGTCTAAACTGAACTGGTTGTCCTCTGTACCTGAAGCACAGCTGTCATTTCTGGATCTGCCTCTGCTGCTTTCCTTCATTGGATCTCTGCTTTTTCTCCGGCTTCATGGACACTGTGCGTTTCCTCTTTTTGATTTATTTTGCTTTTACTTCTTTCTCAAGCAAGTATGCATGAAAAAAATTCTTTGATCTCTTTTATATAAAAGTTTTTTATTTTATATTTGCATTTTATTGATTGTTGGACTGGGTAATCATTTTTCGTGTGGATTTTGAAGGCTTTCTTTTACTCTCTCCTAGCTCCTAATAAGCTACTGAAATGAATGATACCAATCTGATTTTGACTCCTTTGTCTTTCTTTGATCTATTTATTTATATTTCCTGTTTGAAGGTTTTTAGGATCTTTTTATCCCTGTTGCTTGGAAATTTCATGATATGTCTTTGTCTTGATCCTCTTTCATTTAACACATTGGGTGTTTGGTGGGTCCCTTCTAATGGAGATATGTGTCCATCAATTCTGGGAATTTCTTTGTGTTGTTTTTCAGTGCTTTCCTTTCCTGTATTTTCTCTGTTCTTTCTGAATCTTCTGGATTGAGCAATTATTTACTTTTTCTTCTTCTTTTATTCCTTTTTGTAGTGTCCAGTTTTTCTTTCATGAGCACAGTTTTTTAATCTAAGAATGTTAGCTTTTTGATGTGGTGTTCTGTGCCCTGCGCTATCTCTGCCTTCTATAGCTTCCCTTTTTCATCCAGTTTGATTTCCTTTTTTGTGTTTGAAGCATTTGTCAAATGTATTATGATGTCTGGTTGTCTTTGATGTGTAAGTATGAAACCGTAAAAAGCTGCTTACAAATAAACGGGTCTTTTCGGTTGGTGGGCCTCACTTGGGGAGTGAGTCAGTTTTTTCAGCTAGATGACCAACAAATGAATGTCTTTTCGAATGCTGGCATTCTGTTGCAGGGTTTGATTTCTTCAAATGAGAATTCTTTATTTTCCTCTTAGAAGGAGTATATGTGGCAAATGAAAGGGTGCAGATGTGGGAAACGAGGCGATAGGATATGTCCAGAAATAGGATGTGGTAATAGGCTGGGTTGAAAGAATGTGAACTTTCCTTCAATCTTCTGTCTTGTTTCCCTCCCTTTTCTCAGCCTTCCACTATACCTAGAATCCCCAAATCTAGAGCCTTTGTGATTCAATTTCAACAGAGAGTAAAGGGAAGCAGAATAGTTTAGCCTTTCAGGATTGAGAGAGGGGCCTTGGTATACAACTTCTCTGCATACAGACTCTCAACAGGTTTCCACATTTTGTGCTCTGCTCCTTATCTTCTCCTTCTAAGGTAGTCTAGGTTTTTAGCCCTCAGGGGTTCTGAAAATGTTGACGTTCCTTTCTGTCTGCACGGGAGCGACTTCCCTTTCTACTTTGGTCACCTGCTCTTTATCTTTTCTCCCATTTTTCTTTGTGGGCTCATATCTTGTTATTGTTGTTATCATCATCGTTGTCATCATGATTTTTATTATTATACTCTCATTTTAGTTGCTGACTTAAAAAAATGCACATGAGAGTCACGAGTTAAGTTCTATTGAGGGCAAAATGAGGACTATAGCCCAGGAGACGGTATTTCAGATAGCTCTGAGAAACTGCTCCGAAGAAGTAGGGGGGAAGGTCAGTATACATGTGATTTTGGTGACAGGGGAGTACATGCAATTAAGCACATTTTCTTTGCAGAAGGTTTCCGCTAGTCTAGTGAAGGTTACTGCTAGTCACGAGGAGCAGACGTCACCATGAAGGATTTTAGTGCTTTTCTAGATAAGAGGAGAAATAAGAATTGGGCTCATAAAATTGGCTTCTGAAAATATCTATCTGAAGACCTGTTCTGCCAGTTTTTCTCAGAGCACAGAGTGCCTCGTCTCTGCTCTCCACCTGAACTCCTTTCAGGGGGTGTTGAAGGTCAGCGGCTGCAGCAGCACGTGATTTAATCCTTGTAGAGGTGGGTGGCAAGCGCCAATCTGTAGTTGGCATAGTGAAACTTGCAGAATCGAGATGAGCACCTGTGATAAATCTACCGTATTTATCAGAAATCCACTTTTACTCTTTATCGAGTTAAGCTGCAAAATGAATATTTTTATGGTGTTGCCAATTTTAAGATACCTGTAGTCATATTCTCCTGAAATTATGAAACACATTAAGGATTTTTGTGAAGATTACGAATTCAGTACACTCCTCAGAAACACTGAATCCCATCTTTTGTGTGTGAGTTCAGTCTTCTGTTTTCTCCTTTTTTACTCCTCTCTTCCTGTAAGACTGTCTTGTAATGACAATAGCTTCATTTCTTAATTTCTGCATTTTTCTCAAGTCTACTTAATCTCCAGCTTAAATTGGACTCTGTGTTACTTACCGTCCTTTAGTTGTGCCTGGTTTTATTCCTTACCTATTCCTCCCAAGAGTTATTCTAAACATTCATCAGTCCTATAAGCCCTTTTCACCTTTCTCTTCATGCCTCAAAAATCATTCTGATTACTACGTCACAAAGAAAATAAATGTCTTAGGCCTTTATTCCCTAAACTCATGTTCCTGTAGTTTTCTCTCTGTATCCAACCTTTACTTTTTCTTTCAACAAACATTTATTACTTACAATATTCTGTCCACAAGAGGTAAAAGAATAGAGTACATGAAGATCTTTTGAAAATTAAAAATAAAATCAAAATTTAATAGGACAGAGACAAACAGAGACACATGAAAAGTAAGAAGGTAAACAGTCTTCAATTCACAAGATTCAGAAAGAACAGAGAAAACAAAAGAAAGCATTAGAGAAATACCACAAAGAAATTCCCCAAATTGATGGACATGAGTCTTTATTAGAAGGGGCCCACCCAATACGCAATACATAGACATTAAAGTGACATTAAAGCCGCGTCCAGAAGTAGGAGGACAGTTGGACAAAAGAAGGCAAAGAAGTGGTAGGTAGTCGGCATTCCAGAGAAAAATGTTAGGATGTCCTGAATGTGAAGGAACGAAGAGAGTTGGTGTTACTACTGAGTAGATATAGCAAGTATGTGTTTGTGTTGTAGAGGGAAGTCCCTAAGATGAGGCTGGAGGTGTAAGCGAGGGGCCTGATTACACAGAGTGTGGTGAGCCGTAGTTAATTAACAAGCTTGTGAACTCAAAACAGTAGAATACCTTTGCAACAGTGAAAAACCTGAGAAGATATTAAGCAAGTGAAGTGACAGTGACATGCATTTTCTCCAAAGAGCATTCTCCGTTGTTGAGAATAGATCGTCAGAGGGTAAAAGTGTACATAGGAAGACGGATTAGGAAGCATTTAGGTGAGAGATGAGAGATGGGCTAGTAGGTTTTTGGAAGAGTAGAGGCAGAGAAAAATGGACACAATTGAGGTATTTGGGAAATACAATCCAGGACCTGCTGCTGGATTGGAAAGGGGAGAGAGGAGAAGAGAAATTGTCCAGGACGGCTCCCGGGCTTCAACTAACTCACTGGGATGGTGGTAATGCCATTGCCAAGATGGAAAGGGTGGAAGAGAAACCAAGTGGGAAATAAGAACAGAAGTTCAGTTTTCACATGTTGAATTTGAGGTGCCTGTGAGAATTCCATAGGAGATGTGAAGTGTGATTGGATATTTGTGTCTACAGCTCAGAATAGAGATGTAGGCTAAAAGTACAAAATTCAGTGTTATGGCTTATTTGTGGTAATTAAAGCCTTTGTAATAGACAGGTTGCCTAACTGAAAAATCACAGGGGAAAATTGCTGTATTTCTAGCAGCAATATCCTTCTTAAGGTCCAAAACCATGTATTCGGCTGCCTGGGGGATTGCCCATAAGCGTCTTAAATGAATTTAAAACTACGCCCATCGTCTTTCTTGTTACCCCAAACCTTTTTTTCTTTTTTTGTGCCTTATCCTAGAGGGTAGCGCCATCATTCTCCCAGGGCACTCAGGCTACCAGAAGCCTGATAGTCGTCCAACTTCTTTTCCCTCACACCCTCCCGAACAGTAGATCATCAAGTTCTGTCAGTTTTGTCAACTAAATATTTCAGAAACTGCCTCATTCTCTCCTTGCTTCTCACCACTGATTTTTGTCTGGCTCTTGCTTTTTCTTTCCTGTATTTTTGCAGTAGCCCCTGACCCACCTCCCCCAGTGCATGCTCTCCGACCCTCTTCCTTCTCTTTGTTGCCACTGTATTCTTTTTTTAAAGAGCAAATCTGATCGTATTTCTTGTCATGAGCCCTCTTCCTAGGTAGAATTGACTGTGCCCTCCCTAGTACCCCTGGATATCTATTCACACTTATTTTTAATGTATCCATCTCTCCCCCTGTTAAACTATGTCTTCTTAGGACAGAGTTTGCATATCATTCTTACGCATTCATTGCCTAATACACAGTAAATGTCCAATAAATGCAGAGATGATAAGAGTTCAGACTCCTGGTCAAACAGATGTAACTACAAAGTCTGTTTCCAAAGAGTAGTCATTATGTGGCATTGGAAGTGACTCTCTGTTTTATCATCTGTAAAGTGGATATAATAGTAGTCCTTAGCTTCATAGGGTAATTGTGAATATGTTGGCTATAATGAAAGTTTTAATAATTTGTAGTGTTGAGTAGCGAATGAATTAATTGTTTAGTGATGCTTTATCACTCACAAGATAAAATCCAGATGTTGAGGACCTTCATGATCTGTCCTCTCTCCCCAACCCCTCTGACTCCACATCTTCTCCCTATGTAACTCCTCCCACTGTAAACACAGAAAAGTACTTGCCATGACCTAAATATACCATCTCTCTCTTCCCTTCTGTTCCTTGCAGTGCTGTCTCTTTTCACTGGGAATGTCTTTCTCCACTTTATCTCCCTAGCATATTTTTGCTCATCCTTTAAGACTTTTAGTGTCACTCCCTAACAGAGGCCTTCTGTGATCCCTCCCCTCCACCCTCAAGCTTAGTCATTCCTTTTCTGGGCTCCCATACAATCTGGTATATGCCTCAGTTTTGCTTGTATATATGTGAGCCCCTTGAAGGCAGATTTTTCAGCTGTGTATGCACAAAGTCTAGCCAAATGCTTGAATTCAATAAATGTTAACTAAACAAATGAATATAGCGAGAAATGAATCTCTCATGCAGGTAAATGCATTTTTTAAAGTAATGTCATACTCTCTATGAGGGGTCAGCAAACTACAGCCCATGAGCCAAATCCAGCCTTTCTACCACGTGTTTTTATAAATACAGGTTTTTGGAGACACAGCCACGTTCACTCATTCATGTGTTGTGTGCCACTGCTTTTGCACTATAACATCACGATTGAGTAGTTGTGTCAGAGACCAGACGGCTCACAAAGCCTAAAATATGTATCTGGCCCTTTACAGAAAAAGTTTTCTGACTTGTTCTATGTAGGTAAATTACTTTCCTTTAAATAATGTTTGGAAAGGACAGATAAAATTAGCAAAATTAACATTTTTTCTATGACATACAAAATGTGGCCGTGTCCCTTTCTTTATTTATGTGTTTCTTTTTCAGACAAACGTATTCTGTTTAACTCTCTGGTATTTTTTAATTGTATAGGCAGGAGCAAGCTATTACAGGATGACTGGCCTGGGTCCTTTGCCTCAAGCTCTTTATAATGGTGAATCCTTTCACCATGAAGAGCTGAATATTAGGGAACTAGAAACGGCTGTTCTTCACAGAATGATGGATGAAACTGCATATTTACAAAAGGAAGTTTTTATGGTAGGTAAGCATGTATGAGAAAATATCTGATGAATGATATTTATAGATGATTTTTATATTAAAAATATCTTTTAATAGCAAAAGTTAATTGTGTAAAAGTTTCCATTCTGATCGTTTAGTAATGATTTTTAAAGTAGTAATTAAATTTATCTGTGCATAATTGCATCTAAAAAATTGCTTAATTGGAAAGAAACTTCACAGTTTTATAGGAAAATTTATTATAAGAATCCTAAATTGCATGTTACTTATTGACTTATTTTAGATTCAGTAGTCTTTAAATGTATTCTCTGCATAATTTTAAAACATCTGCATATAAATCACATATGTTACCTAAATAATATTTTATTTTTTTAGGGTACATTAAATGATCGAACAAATGCAATTGACTTCCTTATGGATAGAAATAATGTTGTGCCCCGTATAAATCCTTTGATTTTGTACAATAAATGGCAGTACCTTAATTTAATATCTACATCAGGTAATACAATCCTTCCATATACTTTCCTATAAATGTTTATTGAGTTGTGAATGTTTTATTCATTATTTAACATTTAATATTAAAATTTTTAGTAACTGCTGATGTTGAAGATTTCTCTACTTTCTTCTTCTTGGATTCACAAGATAAGAGTGCTGTAATTGCAGAGAACATGTATTATGTAACCCAGGAAGGTAATAAGCATATTTTATTTTCCTGAATTTATTCCTAAATAGCAAAAACTTGTAATTTTATTAAATGCTTGCATAATACGTTTCTAGATGTTGATATCTGACTGGAGACCTGGCTTTCAATTTGAGGGTTTGAAAATTATTAGGATGTAAGGACTGTGATGAGAAAATGTGATGCCTCCTATCTTAGCTAATCGTATATGCAGAGGGGTTAATCTTGAGGGGTTTTTGCCTTTTTTTTTTTTTAAAGCAAGCTATTCCATTTTTCTCCTTTTTAGGAAGGTAGTAAAAACCCTTTCAAGATTAAATAAACTGATAATCTTATCAGGCATGAATAAAAGTGTAATCCCCAGATGAGAGGAGAATAGTTCTGTATTCTGATTAAACAATGTCTAAATGTTTTGCTTAACTTAAGAGTCATAACCAAAGGAGAGGGAGCCAAGACAGGAACATCTTTGGAAATAAGGACTTAGCCTGGATAGGAAAGTCTTCAGTGTGACCACAGTTCTGTTAGAGACCATGAACTATTCAGATACATGAAGATAATTGGAGTTTGGTTGGTTTTGGTTTCACTTTGTTTTGTTTGACCTGCTTTGCTCTAGAGAGAACAAAAAGAGCCAATGCATGAAACATAAAAGAAAGCTGATTGTTATTTCAGTATATAAAGCAGTAACTTTCTAACAATGAGTGATCTCAAGATGGAATTACTATGTAATAAGGGGTAAATTTTTATATATGAGAGAGATTTAAGCAGACAGCTAGTTTTTGAGAATGCTGTGGAGTGAATCCAAATTAGGACCATATGGCCCTTGAATTACTTTGGAACAGATCTATGATTTCATGTTCATAAAGTGGTCTGTCTACAAGAGAACCAACAAATAATAAAATATAATTCAATTCCATATTATGGCAGGCTAAGGTCCTGAATGTGTCAAGTGAAGGGAAAAGGAGGCAGAGAAACAGGGAATAAAAAATAGGGCAAACAGGGCTTCCCTGGTGGCGCAGTGGTTGAGAGCCCGCCTGCCGATGCAGGGGATACGGGTTCGTGCCCCAGTCTGGGAAGATCCCACATGCCACGGAGCGGCTGCGCCCGTGAGCCATGGCCGCTGAGGCTGCGCGTCCGGAGCCTGTGCTCCGCAACGGGAGAGGCCACAACAGTGAGAGGCCCGCGTACCGCAAAAAAAAAAAAAAAAAAAAAGCTTAAAAATAGGGCAAACATATTTATCAGGTTCTGGGTTATATTTCAAAAATTGCTTCTGGGCATCAGAATAAGTTAGGCCATAATTAATGCCCTTTGGTTAAATCTCTTGCAATCTAAAAGAAGACTTTATTAACTGAGAAACACCTGATTTCTTTATTTGCATTTATGTAAATATGTAAAGAAATAAAAGAGTTGGGAGAAATTTACTTAGCACTTTTGAAATAGTTCTGTTTACTAGCTGTAATGGTAAAAGTGATGACATTAAGAAGGCACGGGAATTCTTTACCTTTCTTCTTTGCAAAGACTGTGCCACTGCCTTACTCTCAAATTGCTTCTGAAGGATTGCAAGTAGAATCGACGTTATCCTTCTTTTTGTTATATTTTTTTCCTTAACCAAAGCCAGTGTTTGCACAGTTACATATTACTGAGTATGGTAATAACGGTAGCTTCACATCTATTCAGGTGTAGGTTTTTGGTGTAGCACACATTTTACAGTTGTTTTAAGTGGGTCATAAGAGCTAAGGGACTGATTTTTCTATAGGTTTTAATGATGGCCAGACAAGTATTATTTCAGGTGTTATATGCTGAGGCTGGATGAAATTAAACCCATTTAACTGTGACTGCAGAATTAAAAATTATTTCTTCTTGTGGCTTCCAAATTTTCAGATGTTTCTGAAACAAGAATTGCATTGATGTTGGCATAGGATGATGTGAATTAGGCCAAGTTAATAGTAGTCAGAATTTTTGAAATACATGAATCATAAGCTAATAAATATTGCTGTTTTCAATATCTGCTAATAATTTATTGTATCCAGTTTTACATATATGTGAGGTACAAATATCATTATTTTTTACAAGTGTAGCTGGAAGGCATTTTTGCTTGGCAACAGTAGAACTTTGATAAGCATGATACAGTTTTCCCTACTGGCAAAAGTATCTCACATGTGTTTCTTGGGGACTATTCTTTCTTTTTGGTATCTGAGTTTATATAAAGGTTATTACTCTTTCAACATTTTTATGTGTATTTCACTCTGTGTGTATGTAATTTTTACCAATATTTGCTTATTTTCAGAAAGACTCATTTTAAAAATTGTTACTGTTTTTATGTATTTTGTTAACTGGAAATGTCCCTGTCTTTAGTTTGATTTTAAGAAGAATTAGTTTGACTAAACTGTTTGAAACTTTCAGATGATGTAATTTCTTCAGTTACTTTCTGGATTATTGCTGATTTTGACAAACCATCTGGGAGAAAACTGCTTTTTAATGCATTAAATCACCTGGTGAGTATTTAGACACTCTTACTACAAAAATTCTAATTTGTTGTAATTTCGAGAAAGCAATATGAAGAACATGCATTAAATCATTATTTCCCTTCACGTTAACATTTTCAGTACCTTGACTTGGTTAGAACATGGTGCTAAGGAGATTAAGACAGGAATTCAAATTCTTTCTCCATGTAGAATGGGTAACCTTGCCCAGGAAAAGAAAAACCTACATGTCTTCTGTGATTCATGACCTATATATTCTTTGCTAGTCCTTGCAGTTGGACATACATTTACAGGTCTAATAGTGTGTATGTACTGAATGTTTGTGTCCCCCCAAAATTTATGTGTTCAAATCTAATCCTCAATGTGATGATATTTGGAGGTGGGGACTTTAGGAGGTAATTAGGTCAAAAGTGTGGAGTCCTCATAAATGGGATTATTGCTCTTACAAGAAGAGGTCAGAGAGGTAGCCCACTCTCTTTCTGTCATGTGAGGATACAAGGAGAAATCGGCAGAATGATGTGCAGAAGAGGGTCCTCACCAGCACCTGACCATGCTGGCACACTGATCTTGGACTACCAGCCCCCAGTTTGTACTATTTTTTTTACATACCTCTCTCAATAACAAGTAAACCAAGTACACAGAAAATCAGTAGGGATGTATAGAATACTTGAATAATAAAATAATCAAACCTGACCTAATGGATATTGATAGAAATGTACACATAGTATATGTTCTTGCAAAGCACAAATGTAACGTTTAAAAAACATTCGTAGATGCTAGGCTATAAAGCAAATCTCATGAAATTTTCTTTTGCTTTTTTGCATCAGTAGTAACTATTTTTTTAAAATTTTTTATTGGAGTGTAGTTGCTTTACAATGTTGTGTGAGTTTCTACTGTACAGCAAAGTGAATCAGCTATATGTGTACATATATCCCCTCTTTTATGGATTTCCTTCCCATTTAGCTCACCACAGAGCATTGAGTAGAGTCCCCCGTGCTCTACAGTAGGTTCTCATTAGTTATCTATTTTATATATAGTATCAATAGTGTATATATGTCAATCCCAGTCTCCCAATTCATCCCACCTCCCCCTTCCCCCTTAATATCCATACATTTGTTCTCTACGTCTGTCTCTATTTCTGCTTTGTAAATAAGATTGTCTATACCAATTCTTTCAGATTCCGCATATATGCGTTAATATACGATATTTGTTTTTCTCCTTCTGACTTACTTCACTCTGTATGACAGTCTCTAGATCCATCCACATCTCTACAAATGACCCAGTTTCATTCCTTTTTATGGCTGAGTAGTATTCCATTGTATGTATGTATGTACCACATCTTCTTTATCCATTCTTCTGTCAATGGACATTTAGGTTGTTTCCATGTCTTGGCTATTGTAAACAGTGCTGCAGTGAACACTGGGGTGCATGTATCTTTTTGAATTATGGTTTTCTCAGGGTATATGCCCAGTAGTGGGATTGCTGGGTCATATGGTAGTTCTATTTTTAGTTTTTTAGGGAACCACCCTACTGTTCTTCACAGTGGCTGTATCAATTTACATTCCTACCAACAGTGCAGAGGGTTCCCTTTTCTCCATACCCTCTCCAGCATTTATTGTTTGTAGATGTTGTGATGATGGCCATTCTGACCTGTGTGAGGTGATAGTTCATTGTAGTTTTGATTTGCATTTATCTAATAATTAGTGATGTTGAGCATCTTTTCATGTGTTTGTTGGCCATCTGTATGTCTTCTTTGGAGAAATGTCTATTTAGGTCTTCCACCCGTTTTTTGATTGGGTTGCTTTGTGGTTTTTTTTGATATTGAGCTGCATGTGCTGCTGTTTGTATATTTTGGAGATTAATCCTTTCTCAGTTGCTTCATTTGCAAATATTTTCTCCCATCTAAGGGTTGTCTTTTCATCTTGTTTATGGTTCCTTTGCTGTGGCTTTAAGTTTCATTAGGTCCCATTTGTTTATTTTCCTTTTTATTCTCATTACTCTAGGAGGTGGGTCAAAAAAGATCTTTCTGTGATTTATGTCAAAGAGTGTTCTTCCTATGTTTTCCTCTAAGAGTTTTACAGCGTCTGGCCTTACATTTAGGTCCTTAATCCATTTTGAGTTTATTTTTGTGTATGGTGTTAGGGTGTTCTAACTTCATTCTTTTACGAGTAGCTGTCCAGTTTTCCCAGCACCACTTTTTGAAGAGGCTGTCTTTGCTCCATTGTATATCCTTGCCTCCTTTGTCATAGATTAGGTGACCATAGGTGTGTGGGTTTAGCTCTGGGCTTTCTGGCCTATTCCATTGATTTATATTTCTGTTTTTGTGCTAGTACCATACTGTCTTGATTACTATAGCCCTGTAGTAAAGTTTGAAGTCAGGGAGCCTGATTCCTCCAGCTCTGTTTTTTTCCCTCAATATTGCTTTTGCTATTCGAGGTCTTTTGTGTTTCCATACAAATTGTAAAATTTTTTGTTCCATTTCTGTGAAAATTGCCACTGGTAATTTGTTAGGGATTGCCCTGAATCTGTAGATTGCTTTGGTAGTATAGTCATTTTCACATTATTGATTCTTCCAGTCCAAGAACATGGTATATCTCTCCATCTGTTTGTGTCATCTTTGATTTCTTTCATCAGTATCTTACAGTTTTCTGCGTACAGGTCTTTTAGCTCCTTAGGTAGGATCATTCCTAGCTATTTTATTCCTTTTGTTGCAATGGTAAATGGGATTGTTTCCTTAATTTCTCTTTCTGATCTTTCATTGTCAGCGTATAGGAATGCAAGAGATTCCTGTGTATTAATTTTGTATCCTGTGACTTTACTAAATTCATTTATTAGCTCTAGTAGTTTTCTGGTGTATCTAGGATTTTCTGTGGATGGTATCATGTCATCTGCAAACAGTGACAGTTTTACTTCTTCTTTTCTGATTTGGATTCCTTTTATTTCTTTTCCTTCTCTGATTGCTGTGGCTAAAACTTCCTAAACTGTGTTGAATAGTGGTGAGAGTGGGCAACTTTGTCTGGTTCCTGATCTTAGTGGAAACGGTTTCAAGTTTTCACCATTGAGAACGATATTGGCTGTGGGTTTGTCAAATGTGGCCTTTATTATGTTGAGGTAAGTTCCCTCTATGTCTACTTCCTGGAGGGTTTTTATCATAAATGGGTGTTGAATTTTGTCAAAAGCTTTTTCTGCATCCATTGAGATGATCGTATGGTTTTTCTCCTTCAGTTTGTTAATATGGTGTATCACATTGATTGATTTGCGTATATTGAAGAATCCTTGCATTCCTGGGATAAACCCCACTTGATCATGGTGTATGACCCTTTTAATGTGCTGTTGGATTCTGTTTGCTAGTATTTTGTTGAGGATTTTTGCACCTATGTTCATCAGTGATATTGGCCTGTAATTTTCCTTTTTTGGGATATCTTTGTCTGGTTTTGGTATCAGGCGGCTTTGTAGAATGAGTTTGGGAGTGTTCCTCCCTCTGCAGTTTTTTGGAAGAGTTTGAGAAGGATAGGTGTTAGCTCATCTCTAAATGTTTGATAGAATTCACCTGTGAAGCCATCTGGTCCTGGACTTTTGTTTGTTGGAAGATTTTTAATCACAGTTTCAATTTCATTCCTTGTGATTGGTCTGTTTATATTTTCTATTTCTTCCTGGTTCAGTCCTAGAAGGTTGTACCTTTCTAAGAATTTGTCCATTTCTTCCACATTGTCCATTTTATTGCCATATAGTTGCTTGTAGTAGTCTCATGATCCTTTGTATTTCTGCAGTGTCCGTTGTGACCTCTCCTTTTTCATTTCTAATTTTATTCATTTGAGTCCTCTCCCTTTTTTCCTTGATGAGTCTGGCTGAAGGTTTATCAGTTTTGTTTATCTTCTCAAAGAACCAGCTTTTAGTTTTATTGATCTTTGCTATTGTTTTCTTTGTTTCTATTTCATTTATTTCTACTCTGATCTTTATGATTTCTTTCCTTCTACTAACTTTGGGTTTTGTTTGTTCTTTCTAGTTGCTTTAGGTGTCAGTTTAGGTTGTTTGAGATTTTTCTTGTTCCTTGAGGTAGGATTGTATTGCTATAAACTTCCCTCTTAGAACTTCTTTTGCTGCATCCCATAGGTTTTGGATCGTCATGTTTTCTTGTCACTTGTTTCTAGGTATTTTTTTATTTCTCTTTGATTTCTTCAGTAATCTCTTGGTTATTTAGTAGCATATTGTTTAGCCTCCATGTGTTTGTGTTTTTCACAGTTTTTTTTTCTGTAATTGATTTCTAATCTCATAGCGTTGTGGTCCAAAAAGATGCTTGATACGATTTCAATTTTCTTAAATTTACTGAGGCTTGATTTGTAACCCAGAATATGATCTATCCTGGAGAATGTTCCCTGTGCACTTGAGAAGAAAGTGTATTCTGCTGCTTCGTGTGGAATGTCCTATAAATATGAATTAAGTCTGTCCGGTCTAATGTGTCATTTAAGGCTTGTGTTTCCTTATTAATTTTCAGTCTGGATGATCTATCCATTGGTGTAAGTGTAGTGTTAAAATCCCCCACGATTTTTGTGTTACTCACAATTTGCCCTTTTATGGCTGTTAGCATTTGCTTTATGTATTGAGGTGCTCCTATGTTGGGTGCATAAATATTCACAATTGTTATATCTTCTCAATTATGCAAAGTACAGTTGACCCTTGAACAATGCAGGGGTTAGGGCCACTGACCCTCTGAGCAGTCAGAAATCCACTTATAACTTATAGTCAGCCCTCCGTATTCAAGGTTCCACATCTGCAGATTCAACCAACCACAGATCATGTAATATTGTAGTATTTACTACTGAAAAAAAATTGTTTTTAAGTGGACCCATGCTGTTCAAACCTGTGTTGTTGAAAGATCAACTGTATATTCTTTGCCCACAGTGTAATTAAGTTAGAAATCAATCACCAAAAGAAAACTAGAACATCTCTGTACATTTGGAAATTAAGAAATGCTTCTGTGTAACCTGTTGATACAAAAATGCACATTTGAAAATATTTTTTGAAAGAATTAAGATTTGAATGACATTAAAACTTGACAGATACAACTAAAACTATGTTATATCTGAAAAAGAGAAAGGTTGAAAAATCAGTCATCTAAGCACAAATCTTAAAATTTAAAAACAGCAACTTAAACTTCTATCGAAGAAAGTAAAGGAAAAGGAAGATAAAGATAAGAACAAAAAGTAATGAAATAGAAGACATACAGTAGTTAAGGTCCACAAAGCCAAAATTTTGTTCTTTGAAAAGACTAATAGAATTGATAGAAACACATGGTAAAACTGGTCAAGAAATATGGAGAAGTAGACCCAATCCAGTGCTCTGATAGAAAGAGGGGATGTTACTCAAGATTCTGTGGACATGACAGAGGTAGGAAGAAGGAGTTTTAGTTATCAAAGGAATTAAATCTGTAATTTAAGATATTCAAAAGAGAAAACCCCAGACTTATATGACCATACTAGTAAACTGTACCAAGCATCAATCTAACACAAATTTTTTTCCAGAGAATAGAAAAATAAGCAATACATTTCAACTCATTGTACAAGGTCAGCATTACTTCAAAACCAAATGCGTAAAAGGGCATTATATAAGAATGGAAAACTGTAGGCCACTCTTACTCATGGACATAGGTGCAGAAATCCTAAACAAGTGAATAAAGGAATAAGCATTATAAAAATCAAAAAGGAAAAATTAAAATTGTCTTTTTTCCAAATTGTTTTTACAGAAAATACATATAAATCCACAAAAAGTTATTAGAATTCATTTTTTAGTTTAACTAGGTTGCTGCCCAACAGGTCAGTATACCAGAATTAAGTCTAAGCATTACAACAAATAAGAAATGCATTTTAAATAAAAAATCACTTATAATAGTATCAAAAATATCAAATGCTAGGAATAAATGTAACATAATATGTTTAAGACTTTTACACAATAAAATATTGAGAGAAAATTCAGAAGTCTTACATGAATGGAGAGATATACCATAATCATGAATTGAAAGAGTCAGTGTTTTAAAGATGTTCTCCCCAAATTGATGTATGAGTTAGGTGCAATTCCAATATGAATCTGAGCGTGTTTTATGGAAATTGTCAAGCTGATTCTCAAATTTATATAGAGATTCAAAGGACCAAGAATAACTAAGTTACTCTTCAAGAAGAGGAAGGTAGGATAATTGCTCCGCTGGGTATCAAGATCTTTCATAAAGCTATACAACTGAAAACAATTTGGATAGAAAAATAGAGCAGTGAAAGAAGACTAGAGAATCCAGAAACAGACCCATGTATATACTACACGTGCTTTATGATAGAGTTGACCTTAAAGAGCAGTAAGGGTGGTCTCTTAAACTTTCTCCTTTTCACATCACACTCAGAAATCAATTCCAAATGGATAGAGATCTAAACATAGAAAGCAAAATAATAAAGGTTCTCAAAGGTAACAAAGGTTATCTTTAGGACTTGAGAGAAGAGAAAGATTTGTAAAACAGAACACAAAACCCAGTAGCAATGAAGAAGATTATCAGTAAATTCAACTACATTGAAATTAGGGACTGTTTTTTGTCAGAACACACCAGCGAGAGAATAAAAGGTCAAGCCACAGACTAGCAGAAGTTATCTGCATACGGGTAACCAAAAAAGCACTCAAGTCTTAGAAATGAAACCCTTATAACTCAGTACATAAAAGGCAATTATCTCCAATGAAATACTGGCAAAAGATTCAACAGACAAATCAGAAAAGAGGCCAATGAACATGTTAAAGAATGTTTAATATCATTAGTGATGAGAAAAAGCAAAATAAACCTAATGAGATATCTTTACACATCCACCAGAATGATTTAAATTTAACACTCTGACAATACAAAATGTTTATGAGGCTCTGGGGTAGTGGGACTTTCATATGTTGCTGGTGGGAGTAAAAATTAGTCTAACTATCCTGAAAAACTCTTTTTAACATCTCCTAAAGTTGAAGATATGTATATTGTGTTTGTAGAGTGCCAAAGTGAAAAACATTCAAAGGTCTAGCATCAGTAGAATGGATAAAGGAGAGTATATTCATATGGAATTCTGTATGGTACCAAAAAGAAGTACCTATAGCTACTCCAAACAGTGTTGGTGAATCTCACTATCATGTGGAATGGAAAAAGAGTACAAAAGAATATATAGTGTATGATTACATTCATATGACGTTCAAAGTAGATTAAATGTTTAACGATGAAAACATTGGTGGTAAAATATAAAGAAAAGCAAGAATGTTATTACTATGAATGACAAGATAGTGGTTGTCTTTAGGAAAGTGGGAAGGTGAAGTAATTGGCAGGGGATATGAAAGATGTCTGGGTTGCTGGCAGTGCTCTATTTCTTGACCTGGGCGATATTTTGTGGGTTAATTCACTGAGCCCTACAGTTTTATTTTGTGCATTTTTATGTGTGTTAGTTTACACACACACATCCAAAAAGAGGCCAAAAGAATCATGATGCAAAGGGGAGAGAATTAGTTAATAAAACGATTGTTTTTAGACTATTTCAGTGGTATACCGCATTCAATACATTCAACAGGAAGACAGTGAAAGATGTTGTATGGTAAAGCGAGCAAACTTAATTGGAAAGAAGAAAGTTCAGTTGTAAAAGGATAGGTAAGATACTGATATTTTTCACCTATAAATGTGTTTTGCAGGAAGTAAGTGTTCATGGTCGGTTGGGAGTTATTTATAATCCTACATCAAAAATAGATGAAGATAACACAGCTATTTCCAGAGGAATTCTGGCAGCTTTTCTTACACTGAAAAACAGCTTTTTGAGAAACTTTCTCAGGAAACTGGCAGAGGAAGAAACTGCTACAGCTATTTACTCTGGAGATAAAATTAAAACATTCCTTACTGAGGTCAGTAGCTATTTGTTTGAAATAATAAATAAGTATCTTGCATATTTCAAAAGTATAAGTCAGTGTGCTTAGAGATATCATGTTAAAAAATCATTAAGCATAATCAAACGGGGATAATAAACTTTCCTTTACAGTGGGAAAAGATGCATGTTACATGATACAGCTTTGCATAGAGGCACTTAACAAATCAAATTTCATATATTTCAGCTACTACTTCATGATCCTTAAAGTTAAAGGCATTCTAGTTAGGATACGTACTTATGTGAAGCATTAGGAGTTAAAGGATTATGTGAATAATCCTCAGTTATTTCACTCAAGGGGTCCAGTACAGGGAAGACTCTAAAGACAGAAGCTGATCCTCTGGAAGAAAGATTCATTAATCCATTCAAAAAATATTTATTGATTGTCTACCAGACAATGGAGATAATACTTATGAACAAGGCAGATAGAGTCCCAGTTCTTATGGAGCTTACATTGTAATGGGAAAGACCAGGTAAGTGGTATTGGAAAGATATAAAGAAATATAAGAAAGTAAACAGTTTGAGGGATGCTCTTTTAGCTGGAGTGGTCAAGGGAAGTCATCTCTAAAGAGCTGATGTCTGAGCAGAGCTCTGAATGAAATGAGAAGTCAAGCCGTGGAAAGTCTACAGACTTTCTTACAGAGAAGAATATACCAGGTTCAGAACACAGCAGGTCTAAAGGCCCGACACAGAGACAGTCTTGCCAGGTTTGGGGTATAGGCAGAAGGTCATCATGACCAAAGGAGAGTGATGGGGAGACTAGTAGGAAATGAGTTCACAAACATAATCCCAGATATTTCAGGCACTCATAGGCATAGTAAGGAATTGAATTTTTTTCTGAGTATAATGGAAAGTCATTGAGGAATCTTGTGAGATAAATCATCTTGAAAAAGATGACTCTGGGTGGCATGTGAAGATTTGATAGTAGGTAAACAAGAGTGGAAATAGGATGAACAATTAGAATGCTATTGCAACAATCCAGGTAAGAAATAATGGTGTCTTGGAGTAGATATTGGTGGTGGACATGGTGAGATGGTATATACGTAATATCTGTTACAACTGTAGTCAGCTTGAAGAGCTGCCAGTTGTATGTGACATGTGAAAGTAATACTCAAGGATTTTGTCTTGAACAGCTAGAATTGTGGTGTCTTTTTTTTGAGATGGGGAAGTCTTGATGAAGAGAAGATTGGGATACATAGGGGATCAAGAGTTAAGTTTTGTGTGTGTTAAGTTGGAGATGCCTGTTGGACATTCAAGTGGAGATGTTGAGTTGACAGTTTAGTAAATAAGTGTGGGAATCAATGGAGGGTATAATGTTTTGTTTTGTTTTGAGAGTCATCAACATTATATATAATTTAGAGCTAAGAAACTGGATGAAATACCTTGGAAGTGAGTGGGGCAGGGGTTGGAGAACAGAGGGACTGAAAAAGAGCCCTGGAACATTCCAACATGTAGAGGAACGCAAGAAAAGGATGATCCAGTAGAGGGGACAAATGGAACAGCCACTGGGTTAGGAAGATAACCAGGAGAGTGTGATATCCTAGAAGCCACCTGGAGGAAGTATTTCAAGGAGGACATGATAAACTATGCCATATTTCTTGAAATTAGGCTTCATAATGAACCATTTTATTTGTTAAGGTGGTCATTGGTGGCTTTGATAAGAAGTTTCAGAGAAGTGATAGGTATAAATGTGAACTGGATTCAAGAGAGAATAGGAAATCAGGAAACAGAGACAGCAAGTATAGGTAGCTTTTTAAAGAAATTTTCCTATGTGGGGAACAGAGAAATATTCTGTAGCTAGAATAGGGCTTGAGGTCATGGAAGGATTTCACTTATTTTTGGTATGCTGATGAAAACAGTCCATCCAGAAAATGAAAAAAGATGAAACGGAGCAGAGCAAAGTGGGAGGATAGCTCTTGCGTAGCTAAGAGGTGCTGGGACCCAGTGCACAAGCTGTAAGTATTGGCTGAAGAATGGGGTAGATTTTTTGGTGGTAGCAAGATGAGTACTTTACTTCTGATTGATTTTGTCCTCAAAAGAAGGTCAAGTCATTAGCTAAGTATTAGAATAGGAGTAGGTGCTCTTAGAGGTTCGAGGGTAGAGGAGAAAATGTCAAATATTTTTCTAGTATTCTGCGAGTGAGAAAGTGAATTAAAAACATTATAGTAAGATTTCTGAGGGCCCACTTGAGGTTGATGACCATAAATTGAAAGTGAGATCAATGTTGGCTGCATGCTTTTCTCCAGCTGTCCTAAAGCTGTTTGGATCCAGTTGCAGAGTAAGCAGAGATGTGTTTAACCAGGGTTGAGGTTTTGCCAGGTGAATAACTGAGGGGAAGCATCCAGGGGAGGTGAGCATGGAATGTTTCTGTTATAGTAAAGGGATCAGGGGTATAACTTGGTTAGGAGGAAAATGATAATATGGAAAGTGTGATGGACAGTAAATAAGTGGTAGGGTCAGTGGACTAAAGGGTTGAGTAATGGTTGGTCTGGTGACACTGGGATGAATGAGCTAGAGAAGGTCAGCAGATTGTGGTCAGAGAGGGGTTGACTGAGACAGAGGTTTTGGAAATAAAGATCTAGAGCTACACTGTCTGATACTGCAGCCACTAACTTCATGTGGCTATTTTAAACTTAAATTAAATTAAATTTAAACTCAGTTTCTCAGTCATACTAACCACATTTCAAGTGCTCAGTACCCATCTGTGGCTGTGTGTTGGACAGCGCAGGGGAACATTTCTGACCTTGCAGGAGTACCAGGAACGTGATAGAAAGTCAGAATGTAAGGCCCTCCCTGGATCTACACCCAGGTGATTTGTATGCATATTTAAGTTTGATACACACTGAGATGGCAAAGATTACTTTTGTATTTCAGAGTTTAAATGCACTGTTACTAAATTGGTTTCATGGGATTGGTATAATGGAATGAGCAGGGTATTTCTATTTTAAACAATAATTTTTTTAATTGAACACACCAAAATGGAGGTACTGAATTCAGAATTTAATAAACATTGTATTTCATTGTTTAATGTTAAATTTTATTTAAATTGATGTTTCCTAGCATTTTACTAATCAGTAATCCACCCAAAATTCTCAAAGAATGAGTAGCAAACTGTATCTACTTGTAACAGGATTTACAGATATTGTAATTGCCTTGCCAAAGAAGGATTCTTTTTTTAAATGTGGTTTCAGAACAAAATAGTACTTCTTAAAATCACAAGTTAATATAATTTAAAATTTTATACTAATATATTAAAGTAGGCTATGTTTAAAAAATTATTTAATGTATTTACTGTTCTCTTACTGGTTTTATCATTCTTAACTTATACCTTAGGGAATGGATAAAAATGCCTTTGAGAAAAAATATAATACCATTGGAGTGAATATTTTTCGAACTCACCAGTTATTCTGTCAAGATGTACTTAAATTGCGTCCTGGAGAAATAGGCGTTGTCAGCAATGGGAAAGTAAGTAAAAAAAGCAATTGCTCACTTTTCTCAGTGACACTGTGATACGGGGGTGTCAAGCGTTTTCTGTCACAACACACCTGATGCAACACACACAGAGGACGGTGCTCATGTGCTAGACACGCCAGACAGGTCTCAGCGTAAATAAAATGGCCACTGAGATATCCAGTTCGTGGCACAGTACCTGTTTCTTCACCCCTCCCTCCCATTGGTGATAACATCGGATGCAGCTAAGGATGTTTTTGGGGGATAGCTTTTATAATATAAATATTAGAACAATTTTGTATGCATTACAACATTGTGATTGAGCACTGTTGTAAGTAGGTGTGAAAAGTACATTCTGACATCTTTTTCTTCTTGTAGCTTTTTTCTACAATTGATTATGTTAAATAACAATACTGCAAGTTTTGAACTATAAAGTAGTATTTATTAATATCATCTTTTAAAATCTATAGTAAAAATCACTCTTACTCCCACCATCCTAATAAAATTTATGATTAATAGTTTATTGTTTTACCATCTAACCCTTTTTTCTACTCTACATAGCCATGTCTGTCTTTTTAAATACATAATTGTGATGCTATTATATATATATAATTTTATATCATACTTTTTTCTCTTAGTATATCATAAACGTGTATATGATTAATTAGGGAGTTTTAATAGGTACATACAAAATTAGTGGATGATAGCTGCTTATTAATATTTTTTACTATGATAGTCTGGTTTTCTTTCTCAGGAATGGTTTAAGTTTTTAAAAATTGAATCTGGTGCTTAGGTATATTTAGAAATCAGCTAATGCAGTGTGTTTGACATTATCTCTGCTTGAAGCATCAAATTACGTATCCCTAAATCCTCTTCAAAGCTGTAGTGTCTTCTCTGTTTTCTACATTTTTATGAGCTCTATTCACCTGCGTGCTTCATTCCTGTGTCATCATTCCCTTAAAGTTATGCTTATTTATTCCTTCTTATCTGCATCTATAAATAATAGAAATTGGAGAATAGTGAAGGACTCATATCCACAAGCATCCACAAATCACATATTTCCGCTTCAGTGTAACTGTTCTTGAGCTAATTGTGTTAGCTCCTAAAAATAGTTAGACGTGGGTTCGTCTGTGTACAGTGCTGTTTTACAATTGGTGACAACCGTTGCCATTTATTATTACAGTAATATAAAATATTAGTGAATTTTGGTAATGAGCTATGTGAAAGCCCAAAAATGGCATTGCTTTTTTTTTCAACAGTTGCTTTGGGAAGAAATCTAACTTTTTAGAACAGTTTTAAAGTATATGGCTACCTTCGGCTCTGTCAGGCATTGTAAGAGATAAAAAGAAAAAAATTACAGCCTGCTGTATCTGTTACGTTGCCTTTTGGTTATGTTGATACATTACGGAAAAGCTACCCTATGTTTTCTTTTGTCATTGTTTAATATAATTCAGATATTGTTATCAATATTAGTGAGAACAAATATAGTTATGTTCAACTTATTTCTCTTAGAACTGTTTTCTTCTCACTGCCCTTGAAATTGATGAAAGCATTTAGATGTAATTTTGCATCTGCCATGAACCAAACATTCTTCTAGAATCTGAGAGTATAGTACTGAACAAACATGTTTCTGTGGTGTTTACACTTTGGTGAGCAGGGACCAAAAAAAAAATAGTGTCCTTACTGATAAAGTGTTATTTGGACAGAGAACCAAAGGAGGTGAGGGAGCGAGCCATGTTGCATATCTGGAAGGGGAACGTTCTAGGTAGAGGGAACAGTGAGTACAAAGGTCCTGAGATGAGCTCACATCTGTGTGTTCTAGGAACAGCAGATATGAAGAGAACAGGAGAGAGGTACCTGGAGGCCAGGTCAGGTAGGGTTTTACTCTGAATGAGTTGAGAAGCCAATGGTCCTGGGCGGGGGATTGACATGAACTGACGTTTCATTTGGATCGCTAGTGGCTGTTACATCAAGGATAGACTGTAGGTGTTAGGAAACCAGTTAGGAGCTATTACAGTAGTCCAAGTGAGATGTGATGGTGGCCTGGACCAGAATGGCTCTAGTGGAAGTAGGGAGAAGTAGACGTGAGGTGTATTTTGGAGGATGACCAGGAATTGCTGACAGACTTACAGTGGGATGTAAGAGAACTACGTGACTAGCAGAATTGAGCTGCCGCTGTTTTAGGGAAAGGAAGACTGCAGGAGGAGTGGGCTTGTTCAGAAGGAGTGGAAAGGGCAGATAGAGAATTCAGTTCTGGACGTATTAAGAGTTCAGTGTTCAGTTCTGGACCTCTGAGTAGACTGGTTGAGTTGACAGCTGAACGTATGAGTTAAATTCGGGGAGAGGTTGGGGCTAGAGATAGATATTAAGTCAGATGACATTGACTTTTTGTGTCGACTAATGGAAAATTGTAATTTTGATTATCCTTTTATTTGTAGGACTGTGGTTTGAATACAAAAGTATGATATATTTGAAAATAAGTACTATGGTTTATGAACTATAATGTAATATTATACTGTGTCTCAGAGCAATGCTATGAAACACAATAATCATAGCAATTGTAACAGATAGTTATAATTCTGAACCAGATAGTTTAATGATTAAAATAATTCTGACATTTTAGAATCAATCTTCATTTTGAACCTGTCCAAATATTTACGTTAGAATTGAAACGTATTCAAAGTTAAAATTGTTTATAAATGATCAAACTGGGGTGTAATGATGATCTCATACTTTCTTACTGCCATGCTAAAGAATTAAAAATCTATATATTTTGAGATTAAACAAAACCCTAAAAATGCTATTGCTATAATTATATTTATTCTTATCATGTTACATATTTACAAATGGATGAAAGACGTGGTGTGGCAGAGAGAAGGGAAACAAGGCCTTTTTGTTTTAGCTAGGCGAATCTGGATTCAAATTCTGGTTGCACCATTAATTGTATAACCTTTGCAAGACTTGGTTTCCTCATTTGCACAATGGAAAAGGTAATAGTCTGTTTTAAAGTTGCCAGAGAGATTAAATATACTTTTACACATAAAACACATAGAACAGCCCCAGACACAGAGTACATTTTCAGCAAATATTAACTTCTGTTTTCTCTTTAAATATTTGAAGGCTATCATGGGAAATATGGGTACATTTATAGATTTGATTTGCATTGTATTCATTGAGAGTCAGTATAGAATCAAGCCCAGTTGATCCAACTTCCACGAGGGGGGAGAGATTTTTAGCTCAGTATGTGGAAGAACATTCTAACAGAGTTTTCTAAAATTGTAATGATCTGTCAAATGAGGTAATGCGTTTCTGTTATAGCAGTTATTCTGTATAACTGAAAAATCACATTTCCAAAACGTTGTAAAGATTTAAGCTCCAGATAGGTTTTATTGTACTATTACGTGATTTTCAAATTTAATGTTCCATTTCCCAATTTGGCCATTATGTGATTTTATACTATTTAAGTTGCTTTATTCCACAAACATCATATTCATCTTTAAGTAGAAGAACTAAGACACAGAAGAACCAAGTTTCTGCTAGCTGTTTGACACTGAACTTACATAGGTGCAATAGAGCCGGTTTTCTGGTGAATTTAATCAGTAAAGATACCCAATCTTGTTCATCCCTTAGGAAAATTATTTGAGATTTTAGTTCCTTATTCTAAGTTATTAACAAAACTACTCAAGTCACTAGAAGTGGTATAGATAAAATTCAGCTCTTTTCCAGGCCTCTCCTATTCACAGTCAAAAAAATACAGCATTAAAAGTGCTTTGAAAGTTACCTTAAAAATGATAGCAAATCTTAAGGAAATGAAATGTTTATATGTGTACTTTTAGTATTACAGTGCCCATTTTTTGTACTTCTAAGAGCCCAGGTTTTATGTTTAAAGTGAACATGGTATTTATTTAGCTGGATGCCAACATTCCAACTAATATCACCTTTGATGTGAGCAAATGAGAAAAGATTCAAGAACTATACTTCATTAATTTTTAGAAAATATTAATTGCAGAAGCATATGAAGGGGAAGTAAGAAAATGCACTGCAGGGCTTCCCTGGTGGCGCAGTGGTTAAGAATCCGCCTGCCAATGCAGGGACATGGGTTCAAGCCCTGGTCCGGGAAGATCCCACATGCTGCAGAGCAACTAAGCCCGTGCGCCACAGCTACTGAGCCTGCGCTCTAGAGCCTGCAAGCCACAACTACTGAGCCCACATGCTACAGCTACTGAAGCCCGCGCGCCTAAAGACAGCAATGAAGAATAGCCAGCCCCCGCTCGCTGCAGCTAGAGAAAGCCCGCGTGCAGCTACGAAGACCCAACACAGCCAAAAATTAATTAATTAATTAATTTTAAAAAATCCACTGCAACCATTTCATTCTGGTTGACATGTTTTCTAGTTGTTTGTCATTAAGTCTAATTGTTTAGTGCATAAGACTATGTCAGGGCTCACCTTCTACATCAGGCTTATGTTAATAATTTTATGATGATGCATGTATTAGCTTTTCCAGAAAATGATAACGGTAGCAGAGTTGGGGTGGTTGTGGTGGGATAGCCATCCTGAGAAGTTCAGGTATCTGGGAATTTTACAGCTTCCCCGCTCTGTAGTTACTGGTTTAAAGCTAACCTACAAGACCTTGCTGTGCTCCAGACAGTTTATACAGCATCAGTTAGATGAAGATTGGTTGGTATTATTAAGTAATTATGGGATTTGTTTCTTGGTTTTTGCTCTTTTATGCCTTGTTTATATATTAATTCATATCTGCATAGTGTAGACTACAATTTACAGATTAAATAGGAAAATACTGAAATTAAAAGACTTATGGAATATAGACAGTTGCTTTGATAACTTACTTTAGAATGAAAAGCTTTAGGTTTTCGGAAGCATTATGTCTCAAAGTAAAACTTTCAAATGGAAATAATTTGCTGATTTTTTTGCCACATTGATTTCGGTATTGATGCAAATGTTATTTATAATATCAAAGTGAGGAAATAGTTTTCTCTTGTTTCCCAGGGGACTTAGTAAATTGTGGGATTAATAGCCACCATCTGTTTAATCTCTAATCAATATTTGCTTCAAGAAATATTTATTTGATAAGAAAATACTTGTCCCAAATTGGTATCTTATAGAAGATATACAATAATATAACTGCTTTTAAGTTCTTAGGACCTTTAGATGAAGATTTCTGTGCAGAAGATTTTTACTTGTTGGAAAAGATAACATTGACTAATTTAGTAGAGAAAATTGAAGACATTGTTGAAAATACAGAAGTCAACTCAAAGAAGTAAGTATTTAAGATTGTAAGAGCAATTCATTTTAGAGTTTGGTATTTTGTATCCGATTTTTTCTTTTTAACATTAGAAAATGTTTCAAATACACACAGAAGATATAATAAAAGACATGTAGAGAATATAAAAAAACAGCAGATGATAACCATTTGCTTACCACTACCAAACTGTAGATGTTAATATTTTGTTTTGTCTTGATTGTCCCGTTCTCCTCCCTCCCTAAGAGGTAACCATTTTCTCAAATGTTGTGTGCATGATTCCCATATATGTGCTTATACTTTTGCTTCATATGTAAATATCTATTATTAGTGTTTGTGTTAAAGTCTTGACTTTTTTAGAGGTATGCTATTATACATAGGCTCCTTTTGCAGTCTGCCTCCATAAGAGCTTTATCCATGTTCATGTATATAGAGCGAGCTTATTCATTTCAGTTTCTTTTTAGTATTTCATTTTGTGAATATACTGCAGTTCATTTATATACTCCATTACTGAAGTACAGTTAACTTGGCTTTAGTTTTTTACTATTATGTGAATGCTATCATGAACCTGGTTTACATGTGTCCTTGTACAATGTGTGAGTTTCTCTAGAGTAGACGAGTGTTGTTATTGGGCTGTAGGATAGATGTACCTTCGGCTTTACCAGATGTTGCTAAATTCTGTCCTTCAAAGGAGTTGCAACAATTAACACTGCCACCAGAAATGTGTAAGTGTTTGTTTCCCCAAGTCGTCACCAATACTTGGTGTTACGCAACCTGTTAATTTTTCCTATCTGATGGATGTGAAATTGCATCTTGTTTTAATTTGCACTTCCTTGACTTCTAGCAAAGTTGAGTATCTTTTCATATGATTGTTTTAATTCATGTTTGCTCTTCCTCCAACGTGCCTACAATTTTATGTATTAGAGAGTGTGTGGCCAATAAATAAATACCTTAAGAAAGTTTACGAGTAGATTATGGTTTGGATTAACCCATTTATTTTATGTTTATTAAGTGGCCATTAAATGTAATGCTCTGTGAAAGATATGGTAGGTATTACAAATTAAAATAATATACAGTGTACAGGACCTGTAGTCCAGCAAAACATGTTATAGTAGAGAGATGCTGACAGTACTGACAAGGTTCTCAACCACTCTGACTCTAAATTTCTTTGTTTATAAAATGGAGATGCCTATCTTTTCTCTCTTTCTTTCTTTCTTTTTTGGTGGAGGGGGACATTTCTTAAAGTTCAGCTAACATTTTCTGTTCCAGCATATCATTGAACATATACATTTTCTCTATTATGGATTTTTAAATTTGGTTATATTTAATCCAGGTATTTATTTTGTACAATTTTAGTTTTCAAATGAATTTGAAACCAAAGAAATCTGGGCTTCTCAACTATATTAAAAGTTCTTTGAAAGTAGTTATTCTATCATTTAATTTTTGTTCTTCCTGCTCTTCTTTCTTTCCTACATGGGTCCCAGTGCTTGGATATATAACCAGCACTCAGCAAATATTGACTTGAATTAAATGATTCTCCATATTCTTATAGACACTATTAGGAACACTTATGTGTTTAAATATCATATCAATGATAAGAAAAAATAGGATGACTTTAAAAGCAGCAGTCATTTTACTTTGACAAATTATACAAGTTTGGAAGAAAGGTCATGTATATACAGTTTGTCTATTGGAGATATTTTACATTAAATTCCCCTTTCTTGAGACATTAATTGTGACATAAAATATGGACCTTTCTTTCCCCCCCAAAACTCATTTATCTTGTTTCTCCAGCCTGAGTGACCTTGTTATGAAAATCGATGCCCTTCTTTCCTCTTTACCTAAACATGCATCTCGGCATGATGTCACATTTCTTGAGGAGAATCACAGGTAAGATGTATTAGTGCTGTTTTTCTCCTGACACTGCATCCTATACTGAATTATGGTTACCATATGTATTCACAATACAGCAAAAGTTAAAGTAGAATTAAATTTGTTAGAGAATAAATGTATTTGACAAGATAGGGAAAAGA
This sequence comes from Pseudorca crassidens, assembly GCF_039906515.1. Classification (NCBI taxonomy): domain Eukaryota; kingdom Metazoa; phylum Chordata; class Mammalia; order Artiodactyla; family Delphinidae; genus Pseudorca; species Pseudorca crassidens. Next base: position 14,852,217 of record NC_090313.1, read on the forward strand.
AATTTTAGTTAATTATATTCTAGCAAATAAATGACATATATATATATACACACAGATATATATATAGGATATGAAGTTTCAAGTAAGTTAAATCTAGTATGATTTGTCTTATTCTCATCTTTCTTCCACATTCAAGATCATTTGGAATTTTTGCAGTATAATCTTTATAAATAATAATATCTTTATATTCTCAATGTATAAAAGGCTCAGTTACTGAAGAATTCTGCTCAATAAAGTGTAGACATGTACAACAGAATATCCCAAACTGTGTTTCATGGAACATTACTCTGAAATGTTGACAGATATCTTCTGAGGGAAAAACTGTAGTCAAGTAAATTTAGAGAATACTGAACCTTTTGGGGTGGAGGAGTGAGATTTTCAGTGTGCATCAGCATATTGACGATTATGAGATGTGGTGTGGCTAAAAGAAAACAAAAGAAAAGTTCATTTTTGGTAAACTCAACAGTTGGGTAACTTATTCATGGAACACTTTTTTTGTTAAAAATTTATTATTTCATAAAAATTAGGTTTCCAAAAAGAGCCATCAGAGAAATAGTGTTTTAGAATAATAAACTAGTTTATAATTTTACTGTATAATACTTCCCCTCTAAGATATATGAAATAAAATTCATCAAGTTCTATCTACATACATAAAATAATCTGAGTCCCCAGCAGGAACTTTTTTTTTTTTAATTTAAAAATTAAGGACCACTTAGAATGGGAAAAAATAATCAGTTAGACATTATGTAACTAAACTATAGACATGTTTTATTTTCTTTTTCTAATCACTGCTCTTATAAAGCTAGAATGAGACAAATTACTTTATCGTAAACTTAAAATGGCTGGCACTTCCTGCTAAGTTTTCTGATTTTATGGTAGATGTGATCTTACATTGCTTCTGTTTACTGTATTACAAGATAACACGTTCTTTGGCTGTAGAAGGTCTATCTTTTGAGGTGTCTTCACACATGTATAGTAGTATCATTCTTAGGAAAAATTACTTTCTAAAGAGAAATTATCTAGCGCTATTGGGAATGAAATTTTTATTTTTTTCAGGTAACTGAGATTCAATACTTTTTTAAGTATTTTAAACAATTTAGTGGAATTCTTTTTGCAAACGTCTTTGATTTCTTAAATACCATATGCTGAAATAATTTAACACAAATTATTCACAACTATCATTGCAAACATTAATCACTATACTGTTACACGGTTATGTTATATTTAGGAACTTTGACGTGTTTGGAAATGTTTATTCCCACATTAAATGTCTGAAACATTTGATCTTTCATAGGTTATTGTTGTTGTAGTCTCTGCTTTCTTTCTTTAGCTCTCACATCAATCAATGTGTCCTGCTGCTTTTAAGCCTTCTTTTATATGGAAGGATATGATGTGACTTTGTGACAGTGGTTTACAATTCTCCAGTTCTTTTCTATTTATTTCTGGGGCATTGTTACGAATATTTATAAGTGGATATGTAGTATATGTGTATTGGTATGCATCTATGTTTATACAATAATACATACTCACCTAATGCCTGCCTTTTTTTAAAGGCAAAGTCAGTAATCTTCCACTTTTCTGAGTTCATGTGTATAATTTAGGTATCTAACTTTTCCTTCTGTGTGTTTACACTTGTTGGTACGATCTATTCATCCACATCAACGTTGGTTGTATGGCATAGCGTGAGCTTTCTTGTCAAAAAAAAAAAAAAAAGAACAGCTTTTTGATCCCAGTCTACCACTTACCTAGCTATGTGACCTCTCTTAGCCTCAGTTTCTTAGTCTATAAAATATAGATGATGATCCCTACCCTTCAGGGGTTTTATGAGATTCAGGCCTACTGTCTCAAGTATAGTAGATCTTTATTTAATGCGTTGTAGCTATGTGTGTTTGTTACACAAATAACGAGGTGCTTCTCACAACTTGGAAATAAGAGAACTAAGATTGAACCTGAAAGTTAAGCCATAAAATCAACTCGTATTAATCAGGGGAGAAATGTGAATACTTACCTTAAATGTAGGATCCATGTCAGCAAGACTTAATGATAATCTGATTGAAGGTCTTAATTTATTGAAGAAACAATGACTTTGTTGGATTTCATTTGTGTTGGAAGCCTAGAGAAAGAGAGAAGCACATTAGCAATGCTGGGCTGTGTAGTCCGGGTCAGTCAGAGCAGTAGAATCACTGTTGCACACACACATGCGTGTGTGGTGTATATGTACGCATATGTATATTGGGAAGTGTATAGATAAGAATTTATGTATGTATGTATGCGTGAATGAATGAATTGTTATAGGATTTGACGTTACACAATTGTGGGAGCTGGTTAAGTAGTCTCTGTAAGGCTGTTGACTTTTCGATACTGGAACTTTAAGTTCACAGGGCAGGCAATTAGGAAGAGAGGTAGCTGTCAAGATGGGAGAGAGTAAGAGAGAGTTGTCAAGAGCAAGCTGGAATCCCACAAGTGTGGACTGAAACCTGTGTCAGTTCTTGTTGCCTCTGACCTTCGTGCATAGCAGGTGTCCTGCAGAAGATGGGAGCCCTATCACAGTGCTAAACACACATACGTGACCTAGGAGTCAGAGAGTAGAAGGAGGACCTTGGGGAAGGTAGAACCAGTGGGGGCCTCAGGCCAACGACGTTGAGTCAGCAGATCAGTAACAAAGTGTGTGAGCTAGAGAATGGTTGCCGCCCCCTCCTGCCCTCCAGATATCCTGAGAATCTCTCTTCTGGCCCACCCACCAGAAACGTGAAGGAAAGGGAATTCTGGAAAATGTCCTTCAGCCTAACCAACACACATACTACACAGGTGATGGGAACTATGGGATTCTGATTCACAGAACCTCACAGAATTGGTAGTAGTCTGGGGGAAAAAACTTAAAGTAGCTGTCAACAGATGCCTACTTTAGCCATAGTAATGTCTCATGAAGCATATAGAAAACAACCACTTTTGACTAGTGCTACAAGTATGACAGTAATTTGTAAAATTTTCACCAAGGAAACTAAAGGAATTAACCATTGTAGATAGTCTCTTTAATTTAAAACATCCGATTTGTAGCCCTAGTTTCTAGCAGCAATTATCTACCAGGATTTGTTGTCTGATTCTGACACTCCCGTTTAAACATTATTAACTCTTATCAACTGCATATAAAATAAAGTGTCTTTCATCTCTCTAGGTCAGAAGACCCATATTTGAAGGGAATTTTACATTAGCTTTTATTTGATTGCTGAGAAGTTATTTCACTGCAGAAGTCTAGATATTTATAGTCTTCTTGTACCAAAGAAGACTAAGATCCCTGTAGTCTTACAGGGGTACAGTTTGATTTGGTAAAATCTTTTTACCTTTGTAATATGTAAGATATTTAATTTATACATCTCCAGAAAAACTGATTTCCTGTTATTGTAGTGTTAAAACAGTAATCAATTGGACTGTTCTGTACTTTTAATTAAATACATCCTTTAAACTTTTCATTAAATTAAATATAGAATGGATTATCTCCTACTGGCCTTTTCTGTGCTTTTAATGATTTTCCCAACATTTTCCTTTAAAGATTAGTCCGTCTTCTAACTTAGATCCGTGAAATTCAAAAACGGAAAGGTCAGAGGGGAGGAGGTGTGGAGAGGATGACTTAGGTCAAAATAATATGAAAAATTTGGGTGTTTTTCCCCTGAGCTTTCCTGTTATAATATGTTGGGTTTTTAAAACTAGTAAGTTTAATAGAAGTACTGAATAGTTAATTCTGTCATTCTCAAATCTGAGAAAATATATTTAACACAGAAGCATCTTTGTTTTATTTATTTATTTATTTATTTATTTATTTATTTTTGGCTGTGTTGGGTCTTCGTTTCTGTGCTAGGGTTTTCTCTAATTGCAGCGAGAGGGGGCCACTCTTCATCGCGGTGCGCGGGCCTCTCACTATCGCAGCCTCTCTTGTTGCGGAGCACAGGCTCCAGACGCACAGGCTCAGTAGTTGTGGCTCACGGGCCCAGTTGCTGTGCGGCGTGTGGGATCTTCCCAGACCAGGACTCAAAGCCGTGTCCCCTGCATTGGCAGGCAGATTCTCAACCGCTCTGCCACCAGGGAAGCCCCTGTTTTATTTTTTTACATTGTATGATCCATGAGAATTTGGGGGGCTTAAAATGATAAAGTTTTTTCACTATCATAGCATTGTTCTTTGAAGAGTTTTTAAAAAATCATTCGTCCATAATTTCTTACTTTCATTTTCTCTAATCTTTGCAGCTTTCTAATTTATTGAACACAAACATTAAACTTTTAAATTTGCATTTCCTTCTGTGAAATAACCAGGATTTTTAATCCAGTGAAAAAGAAAGAAATTTATAAGAATGTACGTAGCTAAGATTAATTAGGCAATTGAATAAACTTAACTGATCAGTGTTCATCTTTTATTTTTCTAGCATTATAAAGATAAATTCTCAGCAGAATGATATGTCCTTTGATGTCATTGCTATTGTTGATCCATTGACAAGAGAGGCACAGAAGATGGCACAGTTATTGATTGTAAGATATCATATTTTATTAAATATTATATATATTTATTATATGATATATACTACTTTTATTTTGAAATTTATAATCTCTTCAGGTCTGTTTTCAAGTATAATCAAATGTCTGCTCTTGATTCTTTCATACAGCATTCTAAATAGATTGTCATATTTCAGTGTAGAAAATGAAATGATAGAGGTATGCCTGTGGTGTTATGGCAGTACCAGGTTAGGTGTTAATGTGGACGTAATTGCTGTCCCCATCGCCCCCAAAATTCATATGTTAAAGCCCTATCCCCAATGTGACTGTATTTGGAAATAGGGCCTTGGGGAAGTAGTTAAGGTTAAATGAAATCCTATGGGTTGGGCTGTAATGCAGTAGGATCGATAGCCTTGTAAGAAGAGGAGAAGAGAGATCTTTCTCTCCTCACAAACATAAAAAAGAGTTCATGTGAGTACACCACCACCTGGCAGCCGTCTACAAGCCAGGAAAAGAACCCTCTCCAGAAACTGAATATGCCAGCACCCTGACATGAAATAAAGTTCTGTTGTTCAAGCCACCCAGCGTTTTGTTATGGCAGCCTGAGCTAACTAATACAAGCGTCTTCCCATCATCATCTTTCTTACCCCAGGTGTGGGGAGAATGGCTTCTGGAGAAGCTGATGTCTAAGTGTAATTAGTATAATAACCTTAAAGTATAATAAGTAACATTAGCCAAACAGGTGAAGCTAGTGGAAGAAAGAACATGAAGGCTATGTTCGAGAGGTTTGGCCACTGTAACAGGAGCAAAGTAACGGTACCTTCAAGTCTGAAGTTGATTTCTGTCATCTCCCCATCCCACTGTAAGCCACTGGAGTTGCCAAGGCAGCTCCACACGTGAGGGACTCAGACATCTTCTGTACTGTTCAGCCATCCTCATGAAGCAGCTTGTTTCCAGCAGTCTAAGATCACAACATCATCTCTGTATTTGTGCAGCGGGAAGGGAAGAACAAGGGCCCAACCCCAAACATATTCCATCCAGTTGCATCCCTCTGACCAGAATGTAGCCAGCCAGCCAGCCAGCTGCACCTGGTCACAGGATTCTTCCCCTAGGCAAGTAGAGGAGAATGAGTCTTAGGAGACAGATAGCAGACTCTGAAAGGACATTATGTGGCTTATCCTTGTACTGAAAATTTTAAAAATTCAAATTGTGATGCCGCTTTCAGTAGCTTAAATTTGAATAAGCTAGTTATGTTGGAAGGCTCTATTTTTTTTTCTGATGATGTTTAAAATTTTGGGATACTTCTATTTGAAATTACTCAATACTGTTTCTTTTAAAGACACATCACAAAATATTCTCAGAAGAGGAAACTATTTGTTCTTTGACAGTTTACTTTTGGAAACAGGCAAAAGTAATTAGATATTAAGCCTGGTGAAAATGTAGATGATCAAGCTGGGTCATACTGGTGTATATTCTATCAAAATTTCAAAAGTTTCTCTCAGAAATTAGTTTGCCTTTTCAAATCAAATAGGAAAAATGGGTGATAGGTATCTGTTATAAATGCATTTATTAATGTGTACAAATAATTTTGGAAACCCGTTGCCATTCTGCCTATTCAGTGTATAATCAGGGCAAACTTCATTCCACAGCTGATTTACTTGCCTCATTCTTTCTTTCTGCATTTGTATGCCTTCAAACTTCAACTTCTTTAGACACACTATTCCTATTAGTCTCTAGAAAACAGAGATCAGTAATCATACCTATGAGGAATGGAGGTAGTACGATTCCCTATTCCTATGGGGATTCATTATCCAAAAAAACATTGCTTACCTCTGAAGCTTTTATGTAAACATAGAATTTAGGAATAAGAAGTATGGGTTATACAGAAATATAAAATATGGAATTGCATTCCAGTTTACATCATTGGTAACAGTAGCATACTTTGTTTCTGAGCAACTCAGAACCTCACACAGCATATTATTTCTTACTGTAGAGAAAATGTATGCTGTAAATTTGTGCTATAAAGCACAAATTAATTTACTGGAAAAAATGGTCAGTGTCGCATTTAACACTTGGAAGAAACAGTGGCTCAGCAGCCTCCGTTGTAGCTAATAGGAGTGATAGAATGGGAATTAAAACTCACAGCTCTTAAATCCTTGGTCTGTACATTCTAATTTCTCCTCGAACCTGTATCCTTTCCCTTCCATGTATCTGTTTTAGTCTTCTCCTTTTACCTATGTCCTTTGTTGTCTGATATCTTTCAAATCTTCACTGACTTGTTGCCTGTATGGAGGTGGGGACTATCAACATTAATAATTCTCCTACTTCAGTGCTCTCGGGCAGGGGTCCCCAACCCCGGGCCACGGACCAGTAGCGGTCCGTGGCCTGTTAGGAACCAGGCCGCACAGCAGGGGGTGAGCGGCGGGTGAGCGAGAAAAGCTTCCTCTGTATTTACAGCCGCTCCCCATCGCTCACAATCCCACCTGAGCGCCGCCTCCTGTCAGGTCAGCGGTGGTATTAGGTTCTCAGGAGCGCGAACCCTACTGTGAACTGCGCGTGAGAGGGGTCTAGGTTGCGCACGCCTTATGAGAATCTAATGCCTGATGATTTGAGGTGGAGCTGAAGCGGTGATGCTAGCGCTGGGGAGTGGCTGCAAATACAGATTATCACTAGCAGACAGGTTTGACTGCACAGAGACCATAATAATCAGTTGCTTGCAGACTCATATCAGAACCCTACCAGTGAGTGGCAAGTGACAACAAGCTCAGGGCTCCCACTGATTCTGCATTACGGTGAGTTGTATAATTATTTCACTATATATTACAATGTAATAATAATAGAAATAAAGTGACAGTGAATGCAATGCACTTGGATCATTCCAAAACTACCCCCCACCCCGGTCTGTGGAAAAATTGTCTTCCACGAAACCAGTCCCTGTTGCCAAAAAGGTTGGCGACCGCTGCTCTAGGGAAATAAAAAGAAAAGAGAGTATTTTATCTGTATGTAGCCAAGACCTTCCTACATCTTTTACAGTGTAGATGAAATTCCAAAAGGATCAGGGCACCCTCGCCATCGTTGTTGTGAGGTCACCACTTTGTCTTTCAAGTCAAGGTTCTAATAATTATTTTACTTGTTCTTCAGTAGTAAGGAAATTTGGATACCAGTAAAGAAAGTCACACTAGGCAAAAGGTAGGCAGCATAACCTTTGGGCAGTGAAATCAACTGTGTGGATTCAAATCTTACTTCTGCCGTGACTTGCTGTGTGATCTCGGGCAAATTACTACCTCTGTCTGTGCCTCAGCTGTGTAAAAGTAGCTACCTCAAAAGGATGTTGTGTGAATCAGATGAGATAACGGATGTCAAGTATTAATGTAGTAGCTGGTAGATAGTCAATGCGCCGTAAGTGTTAGCTATTAATTTCAAATATGGAAATCTTTTCTAATAGGTACTTGGCAAGATTATCAACATGAAGATAAAATTGTTCATGAACTGTAGGGGTAAGCTTTCAGAAGCCCCTTTAAAGAGGTGGGTCTATGTGAACATAATTTCATTTTGAAAAATTTGCAAATGCTAAAAGGAAAAAAAGGAACATAATTACTGCATGTGTTGTTTTTGTCTTCACAAAATGTTTAACTGAAATAGATCAGAAGATCAGAGATAACTTATTAACCTTAATTGATATAAAACTAAAGTAACCTAACCAGTAAAATTGACCCAGTCTAATTACAGAATTTACATGGATTTGTGTTCATCCATGGGTGTTTTTAAAAATGTGATCTAGGAATACCTATTTAGACGTATACAGTGTGGGGCTTCCCTGGTGGCGCAGTGGTTGAGAATCCGCCTGCCGATGCGGGGGACACGGGGGTTTGTGCCCCGGTCCGGGAGGATCCCACATGCCGCGGAGCGGCTGGGCCCGTGAGCCATGGCCGCTGAGCCTGCGCGTCCGGAGCCTGTGCTCTGCAACAGGAGAGGCCACAGCAGTGAGAGGCCCGCGTACCGCAAAAACAAGCAAACAAACAAACAAACAAAAGAAATATACAGTGGGCTCAGCAACATGGACGGACTTAGAGATTATCATACTAAGTGAAGTAAGTCAGAAAGAGAAAGACAAGTACCATATGATATCATAATATGTGGAATCTAACGTATGATACAAATGAACCTATCTACAAAACGTAGACAGACTCACAGATACAGAGAACAGACTTGTGGTTTTCAAGGAGGAGGAGTTGGGGGAGGGATGGATTGGGAGTTCAGGGTTAGCAGATACGAATTATTATATATGGAATGGATAAACAACAAGGTCCTACTGTGTAGCACAGGGAGCTATATTTAATATCCTGTGATAAACCAGAATGGAAAAGAATATAAAAAAGAATATATATACAGTATACGCATAACTTATCCATTTGTTTTGGATCCTTGCTTTATCACATAGTTCCTGGTTCTGTATCTCTAACCTCTCTACTAGCCCTCTTCTTTCAGTCTTAAGAATTATTCAATTTTTAAAAAGAAATAAACTTAACTTCCTCTCCTCTGGTGCCCTGGCTTTTCCTCCTCTTCTCCAGTCTTTATCATCTCAGCTTTGCAGACGTGTGGCCAAGCCCCCTCTTCATCTCTCATTCACCGGTACCTCCACTGAAGCTGGGCTTTAACTGAATCACAAAGAAATTGCTGTTTGCAACATCCATGGGATACTTCTTACCTAGTGATGTTTCTGCTGCATTTGACAGTACCAGCTACTTGGTTTGGACTGTGTTCTCTCCAGGGTCTCCTCTTACCCACTCTTCTTTTTTGACTCTGCCGGCCTGCCTGCCATAGGCAGCTTCACGGCTGCCAGTGATGAGCGCCCCTGGGGTCACACTCAGCGTACGTTCTCCTTGAGTGCGGGCTGCACCTGGTGATTTGCTTTCAGTGAACAGAATATGGCAAAAGCGATGGAATGTCTCCTCTGCAATTAGGTTGTAAGAGGCTGTGACTTTTGTCTTGCTGGCATTCTCTCTCTCTTGCTCTTGCGTGCTTCTCTACGCTTGCTGGAGATGCCCTTGTGGCAAGGACTGAAGGAGGACTCCAGCCAACCACTAGTGAGGAGCTACTGCCCTCATGCCAGTGGACCTTGAGGAACTGCAGGAGCCTAGGAGTGGATCCTTCCCCCATGGAGCCTTGAGATAACCACAGCACAGCGGACACCTTGATTGTAGTCCCAGAATAGTGAAAGTCAATGTTCTTAGTATTATAACTATTTCTTATTATGTAAGATACTAGGGCGTGAGGCTAAATACATTAAGATTGCTGGTACTTCTAAAAGCTCTATTAATAAGCAGCTGCTTTAAACTCACTCCTGTTTGTTTTTAATTGCACTTTTTGAATTAGTACCAGAATTTAACTTAAATTTTACTTGCTTTCTGGTTATCATTTCTCTTCATGTTCTTAATGGTGCTAAGAGCTAATAAAAATCACTAAAAATAGACCATGCTCAAACTTTGAAGAAGGATCAGTGAGTGAATACAGATCATAAACTGCTGGAACCCGCATAAGTCAGTATATCTTAAAGGGATTCTAATCGTGTTCATTAAGAAATAATTAACAAGGGTATATAATATACACAGTCTTAAAATAGATAACAGTGTAAACAAAATAATGATTGCCTACCATTTACATAAGCATTAACTTCAGTATAGCGTGTTTTTAGTCTTTAAGACTTTAGTGTGTTTTAAATCTTTAGTGTGTTTTTAACTTAAGACTTTCTGGTCATGTTTTTAAGCCATTTTCAGTTTTAAAATAGTTTAGAAGAAATCTCAGTTTTGGTCACACTATGTATTTTATTTATGTTCTACCAACAGCTTCTACCGTTTTGTTCTGGAACCGGAACTGACATTACCACCTAATGATGTTACTGGACCAGTGGCAAAATTCTTGGATATCCCTGAATCACCCCTTCTAACCCTCAACATGATTACTCCTGAAAGCTGGTTGGTTGAAACAGTACACAGCAACTGTGACCTTGATAATATTCATTTAAAGGATGTAAGTTACAAAGAAAGAGGAATAGGATAAATTCTTATGAGCTATTATTCCTGTACCAAGCGCATACTCACTGCTCACCAGAATTTTCTCCTTTATGATTCTAGGTCCTGATCCAGTCTTTCCTTTGATTTTCGAGTTTCCCTAACTTCCAAATTCAGCTTCTCTGGTTTTATGGGTTCTTAAATGCCCTCACTGTTTTTGTTGCTTCAGAAGTGCTACCCTAAGATGAACAATGTAGAAACTATGGAGACAGATGAATGGCAGTTTAGGACAAAACCATTAAGTACCTTTGCCCTTCAGGTTTTGTTTTTAACTCAGAGAGGAACAGTTTCATCTGAAATTCTTTTTTGCCCCACAGCTCATAGCCAGAGAAAGCAGTTCTAATGAGATGAGGGTAGAAAGCAGGAAAAAGTTTGCTTATATACTTCGGGCTGAGTGCATTCTTTCCCACCACCTCCAGTGTGACCCTTGTCCAGTAAATGACCGGACTTCTCTTCCCCACCTGTAGTCATTCAATCCACAGCACACACACACACACAAAACAAAAGCACCGACAGGAGACTATTTTATAATATTCGGAGTCTTTCCAAACATTCTATTCAAAATTGGAAGGGCATTCAGAAAGCACAAAAAAAAAAACCAGAAGCATTTTAGGAGAGTTTACCTAGAAGACAGGTATCTAGAAACTGGGGTGGCTGGGGGCAGTGCTTCCTTCTCACTGTCCTCCCCGTTGCCCGGTCCTGCACAGCCTCTGACCTATTTCCAGTTCTGCATTTGACAGCTCCTTCAGAAGGTAGCCATTACCTTGACCCAGGCATAAACATTTTACCTCTAATAATTTGGTGAAGGTTGTTCATTATTTGTTTCTCATGCTTTTCACGTGTCACCTTTTGTCTAAAGATTTTCCTTCTAGGCAGCTTTCTTCTGATTCACTCATGTGTAGATCCTGTGGGATCCTGAGTCACTTCCCTGGAACATACTCACTTATACGACCAACTTTACCCACCCGGAGAAGAACCTAAAACTCAGTCATAGCAATCATCTGAAATCGGTCCTTCAAATTGAGGGAAAAAATAGAAAGAGAGCAAAACAATGAAATCCATGAGGGAAAGTTCAGAAGTGAATTTGGCATGAAGTAAAAAAAATCCTGTTTCCTCCGTGATTAGTTGGATCTCTGTTGGTCTGTTGGTTCTTCATTAAGAGAGTTCAGCAATATATATCAGTAAATAACTTTAAAGATTCTAACCAAAAGGGTAAAAAGTTTGCGGTGGGAGAATTAATGCAGCTTAAAGTTTTTAAATTGAGTCTGCTGGTAAAAAAATTTTAGTTTCTGTTGTACAGTTAATAGAGATTAAACATTTTGTTGTGAGTGGCAAATATAGCAATGCCTTTTTAGAACCTATTTGAATGAACAGTATTTTAGAAGACGAAAATAAACAAATAATTTCCCCTATTGTCGTAGATTATATGAGTGAACAAAAGGAAATTACAAATTCTACCAGCTGTAAAAGTTAACTACCTCTAAGGCTCTTCTCTTCCACTCTGTGCTGTACATACTTACAGTATTACCTGCAACTATCCTAGAAATATATGAAATAACAAAGACATGTGCTCAAGTAGAAAGAAGGAGTTGTAGGTAAAGGAAAAAAGTGAGACTAATAATGAGAGATGTGTCACTACACACTAGCTTGTATAGTCAGTACTCCTTGCTACATCTAATTCCCGAACATTATATAACCACCTGAAAAAAGCTTGATCTAGAAAGATTCTTCCTTCCCAGGTCTTTGTTCACATGGTTTATTGCACAGCCGGCATTAATGCCATTATTAAAGGTGACAAAAGTGGTTCTAGGAAAGCTTAAAGTGTGACAGTTACTTTTGCCTGGAGTTCAGAGGTGGTTCTCAGAGCTTGTAACTAGAACTGCATCCAAAGACTCTCTGGTTATATTTCATCATAGCCTTTACCTGACAGATGTCAAAATACCTGAAACAATAGTGATTGTTTACCCAGTAAAGAGGAAGTGAGTAAGTAAAAGATTGCTGAAGGAAAATGGTATGTGGCTATGTTAAAAGGAATTCACAGAAAAATGCATTAGCCCCTTTTGAAATATAAATAAATTATATGCCTTTATTGACAAGGCATTCATTACCAATGTAAATGTCAAAGAATTCCTATTTGAATGCCATAGATAATATTAATAAACCCAAATGTTAATCTTTATAATCAAACTTACACTTTTATTAAAGGAGGAAGCTAAATTCTTAACTATTCAGTCACAGAACAATACAATAAACACTTCTATTTAGAAATACTAATATGCACCAAAGTTATATTGGAAAGGTATTAAATTCATGTCTCATGTCAATAGTTAATATTTAGAACAGATAAATAAAAATATAAAGGAGATGTAAACATCAAAAAAGATCACTAGCTTTCCTATTCTTGCTAAAAATAAACCTTGATAATAGGAACTAATTTAACTCAAATCACCTTTATGAAATTATTATAAAACTTTAAATATTCACAAAATTATAAATACTCACCAGAAAGTACTCTTTGAAAAATGAATTTGCTATTTTTAGTGTTGTGGTTTGAATAAGTCAACACAATTGATGTCTGTTATACAAATATATAAGGAAGAGAAATTTTCACATTAATGTATTATAAATGAAGATATTATTTAGTCACAAACTGATTGAATGTATTTGAACTCTGCCCTGATATCTAATTCATAATTTAAAATAGTTAAGCTTTACTTCATAATCCCTCTGGGGTAGTTTCCTTGTCTGTAAAGTGAAGGAGCTAAGCTGGATGATCTCTAGGATTTCTCATATTCTGAGACTATCCCATAGAAATCTTTCTATCCAAAATGCTGTAAGGATTGTGGATACAGGTTAATGAAGTATATGAAGTTCATCATTAGAGTAGTAATAACTCAACAACTAATTCAGAGCTCAACTAAAGTCATTGAAACAAATGCTATTTTCGAACAAGTTACTTATTTCATGTTCTTAAAAACAGTAAAATTATAAGAACAGGGCTCAAGAAAGAAATACTGTACACAAGTGCTATAATTATTTCTGTAGTAATTATAGTCAAAGAAAAACAACTATACAGTACAGAATATTTTCAAATACTCTGTATGCTAAACATCATTAAAAGTAGTATCAAAAACCTCGTAGTGTGAAATAAAATTAGAGATAGATAGCATCATTGTCTTATCTGCTCAACAGAATTTGCCAGACTATATAAAAATCACTTACCATTTGATTTATTTTTATGTTTGGTTATGTTTTTCATGTGATGTAGAGAAAAAACTTTCTCCCTAAAATATTTATTATAACATTTGCAATAGAGTAAAATCTGGAAACATTTGGAATGTCCAGCCATTTAAAAGGATGTTTTAAAAAGAGGACATGGGGCTTCCCTGTTGGCACAGTGGTTGAGAGTCCGCCTGCCGATGCAGGGGACGCGGGTTCGTGCCCCGGTCCGGGAAGATCCCACATGCCGCGGAGCGGCTAGGCCCATGAGCCATGGCCGCTGAGCCTGCGCGTCCGGAGCCTGTGCTCCGCAACGGGAGAGGCAACAGCAGTGAGAGGCCCGTGTACCGCAAAAATAAAAAAAAATTAAAAAATAAATAAATAAAGGACTTGTTCTTAGAAAACTATATTTAATGAAAAAGGTTATACTTTCTTAGAAAAAAATTATGGAGCAAAAGTAGAAATCAGTGCATTGACGTGTATATGAATGTTTAGTCTGTAGGTAGTTTCTATTTTTTCCCTTTTACACTTTCTTATATTTGCTAAATTTTCTTTAATGAGCATATGTTTTTTTGAATGCAAAACAATTCACCGTTAATTGTTTTTAATTGCAAGAAAGGTGATAATGATGACAAGTTGGCCTTCTTGCCAGGTCTGAAGCAGGAGCTCGAGGGCACAGCCGACGAAGCAGATTCTTTGAGTGCTGCAACTTACCGAGCCGCCCATCCATTCTCACATCTCTCCTGCTTGCGATTTTGGTGCATGTATCGTGATGTTGGAGTAGAGCTGATGTCATGGGAAAGGAAGAAAATTCATCATGAGCTTTAGTGTTCAAGAAGTTGATTCAGCTATTAGGTTCACTTGTCTAAAAGAAAGACTTGAGGTTGCCCCCAAAAATATATTGGCTAATATTAAAATAATCACATATACTTATTACAAAATTTACATTATGAGAATTACTAACACCAAAAACAATGACATATTTCCTCCGTAGATTGAGAAAACTGTCACAGCAGAATATGAACTAGAATATCTACTGCTCGAAGGACATTGCTTTGACATAATCACAGAAGAACCTCCTTGGGGTCTGCAGTTTACACTGGGCACAAAAAATAAACCTGTTGTCGTTGATACAATAGTGATGGCCAATCTTGTAAGTATTATACATACTCAATGGATGATACTTAATTAGATGTTTTGGTGAAATCCTCCAAGTTTTCCTAATAATATGAAGTAATTTGTATCCTACTGTTACTGAACAGCTCCCAGAAAAAAATCCTTGAATAAGGTAATTAAATAAAGCGAACATGAAGAGAGTCATACTTTCAGAATGTGCTTTTAAGGTTATTGCAGAGTCTTCTTCCTTGGAATTCATTTATAGAAATCATTCGTTCCACAGTTAGTAAACACTTATCTTGGAGTATTCATGAATAATCTTTCTTAAACAATTGGACCTCATTTTCATTCATATAACTATGATCATGTTTTTCTCATCTTAAAAGGGATATTTTCAATTAAAAGCAAACCCAGGTGCTTGGATACTGAAATTACGCCAAGGAAAATCTGAAGACATCTATCAAATAGTTGGGTGAGTTATATAAACCACTTGCAAATTTTTATATATAAATAAGTTTTTAGTGTGATATGACCAAGATCATCAAAACAACTAAAATACTCACAAATACCATTAGTATAAAACAAAAACTTCTTATAAAACTGTGACATTTGTTCCTATCATTGTTTTATTTCAAAATATAAAGGTATGACTGAAGTATACATCTTGTTCTTTACTCCATCTCCTAATTTTCTATAGACTTTTCCATGTGTTAACATAATGAACATATTTATCATTTAATGACTATATAGTATGTATAGCATCTTATATAGCAAAGCCATTATCTGTGAGTTATGTTCAGTTTTTCATTTTTATAAATAAGAATGGTTTCTTTCATAGTAAATTTCCTACTCATTAATGAGTCTAATATAAAGCAGGGATCATCACGCTTTTTCTATTAGGAGCCAATAGTAAATATTTAATGTTTGAGGGCACATATGATTTTTGTCAATATTTTCTTTTTCAACAACCATGTTCGAATGTAAAAATCATTTTTAGCACAGGGGCCATACAAAAATAAGCCACCAACTTGTTATTGCTCACCAGCCATCGTTTGCCAGCACCTGGTAAACTCTTTTTTGTACCCCTTAATATCTGTAGTGTTCATTTATTTCAATAAGTATTTATTGGGCACCTATGATTATAACAAGCAGTGTGCTTAACAAAGGTAATATATGGGCAGGGGTTATTCAATGCTTTTTTCCCCTTTTCCTTATAGTGCCTAGAACATAGTGTCATTCAACAAACATGCTTAATAATTTAAGCATACAAAGCTGGGAATGCTGAATTCTTCTTTTTAAATCTTTTTTTTTATTGAATGAAAAATTCTTTAAATTCTATAGTGCTTTACAATTTTCAAAAGTTTCACACACACTATTTCATGTAATCCCATAATAACCCTTTTCTTCCCTATCCCTATAGTGCCCCCCTTTCCCTCTCCCCACTGGTAACCACTAGTTTGTTCTCTCTCTATATTTGTCAGTCTGCTTTTTTTAAATATTATTCACTAGTTTATTGTATTTTTTAGATGCCACATATAAGTGATATCATACAATATTTGTCTTTCTCTGACTACTTCACTTAGTATAATGCTCTCCAAGTCTGTCCATGTGCCTGCAAATGGCAAAATTTTATTTGTTTTTAAAGGCTGAATAGTATATGTGTGTGTGTGTATACACACACACACACACACACACACACACACAACACAGCTTCTTTATCCATTCATCTGTTGATGGACACTCAGGTTGCTTCCATGTCTTGGCAATTATAAACAATGCTGCTGTGAACACTGGGGTGCCAGGACTGGAATTGCTGGATCATATGGTAATTCTATTTTTAGTTTTCTGAGAAACCTCCATACTGTTTTCCACAGTTGGCTGTACCAATTTACTTTCCCCCCAACTGTGTAGGAGGGTTCCTTTTTCTCCACATCCTTGCCAACATTTGTTATTTGTGTTCTTTTTGATGATGGCCATTCTGACAGGTGTGAGGTGATATCTTGTTGTGGTTTTGATTTGCATTTCCCTGGTGACAAGTGATGTTGAGCATCTTTTCATGTGCCTGTTGGCCATCTGCATTTCCTCTTTAGGAAATGTCTATTTAGTTCCTCTGCCCATTTTTTAATCGGGTTGTTTGTTTATTTGATGCTGAGTTGTATGAGCTGTTTATATATGTAGATTATTAACCCCTTATTGGTCATATCATTTGCAAGTGTTTTCTCCCATTCAGTAGGTTGTCTTGGTTTTGTTGATGGTTTCCTTTGCTGTTCAAAAGCTTTTAAGTATAATTAGGTCCCATTTGTTTATTTTTGCGTTTGTTTCCTTTGCTTTAGCAGACAGATCCAAAAATTACTGCTGCAATTTATGTCAAAGAGTGTTCTGCCTGTTTTCTTCTAGGAGTTTTATAACATCTGGCCTTACATTTAGGTCTTTAATCCATTTTGAGGTTATTTTTATATATGGTATTAGAGAATGTTCTAACTTCATTCCTTTACAAGGAGCTGTGCAGTTTTCCCAGCACCACTTATTGAAGAGACTGTCTTTTCTTCATTGTATACTTTTGCCACCCTTGTTATAGATTAAGTGACCATAAGTGTGTGGGTTTATTTCTGGAGTCTCTGTTCTGTTCCGTTGATCTGTGTGTCTGTTTTTGTGCTAGTACCGTACTGTTTTGATTACTGTAACTTTGTAGTGTAGTCTGAAGTCAGGGAGCATGGGGAATGCTTAATTCTGTGATAGGGTGAAGGGTAGGGGGAAGTCAGTATTGACATTAGAAATGAGATAATACCTCAAGAGAGTTTTGAAGAATTATAGGAACTTACTGCTAGTCATACGACAGCCAGAACATTCCAGGAAGAGGGTGGAGGTACAGATCTCTCATCTAAAACTCTTAGGGCCATATGTGTTTTAGAATATAGCATTTTCCAAATTCTAGAAAGTTAGTATAGTACACATATCATATATTATGATGTATTGAGCAGGATCTAAGAAAGCACTTCTTTAAATATCATTTCTGTCACAAACGTGTGAAAGTCACACTAAAGGAATATATAATGACTGTAAAAGAAAACAAAAAGACAAGACACAGGTGGAGAAAATATTTGCAAAGCATTATTCAACAAAGAATTATATAAAGAACCATCAAAATTCAACAATAAGAAAACCTGATAAAAAATGTGCAAAAAACTTGAGCAGACTCTTCACCAAAGAAGAGACATGGATGTCAAATGAACACGTAAAAAAGATGTTCAACATTGTTAGTTATAAGGAAAATGCACATTAAAACCAAAGTGAGATACTGCCACACATCTATTAGAGTGTGTAACATTAAAAAGACTGACACTAACAAGTGCTGATGAAAATATGGAGCAACAGGAACTATCATACACTATCATTAGGAATGTAGAATAGTACAGCCACTTTGGTACAGTTTAGCAGGTCCATAAAAATTTAAATACACACTTACCATATGATCCAGGCATTTCACTCATAGGTATTTACCCAACATAAAAGGACATATATGTTCATACAAAGACTTGTACATTAATGTTTATAGCAGCTTTATTTGTAATTGCGAGACACTGGAAAGAACCCAAATGCTAACAAGTGAAGGAATTATCAAAATGTGGTATATCCATCCAATGGAATACTACCCAGCAATATAGAGGAATCAACTATTGATACATGCAGTGACATAGGTGAATCTCAAAATAATTAATGCTGAGTAAAAGAAGTGAGGCAAAAGAAAAAAAGAGAGTCTATACTGTATGATTCCTTTTATAAGTTGTAAAACAGTAGGTAATTAAGACAAACTATGGTGACGGAAGTCAGATCACTTGTTGCTTGGAGATGGAGGGCAGCTGGGGTGGGGAAGGGTCAGGTAAGCAGGCAAAGTGTTGGAGATAAACAGGTGAATAAAACACAGTTCCTACCCTTCCACAATTCATCCCAGTAGGAAAGACAGTTAAGGAAATGAATGACAGTAAAACGTTTTAAGTGCTACAAAAGAGTGCTGTGGTGGTACAGAAAATAAGCAAAATACACTGTTGACTTTCATATTGACTCTTCTTATAAAAATCATGGTTTCAAAGGATAAATTTGCTTCGTCTTCTTTCGTCTTTGCAAACTGTACTGCCAAGAACTCTGTGTTTCTAAATCTGCCACTATTGTTTCACTGTTGTTTTTTGCAAACAATTAGGTAAGCTGTGATTCAAATTCCTTCTCTGCCACCAACTCTCTGTATGAGTTTGCAAAAGTTTCTGAAGTCTTTATTTCCTCATAACAAGAGGGGATAATCCTACCTATCTTGTGGCGTCTTGGTAAGGACTACATGAGATTAGTGTCTCATGTCCTGAGTAAATGTCCATTTCCTCCTCACTTACTCTTTCTTTCTTCTTTACAGTTACATATATTATTGTATATGTATATTGTATAATACATATGCAATATGTATTATATATAATATGCATAGTATATATTATGTAAAACAGTTACTATATTAGGTTCTATTTTATCTTCTTTACCATTATTTGTTATTATACACAGCCTATAAATGGATGGTTTAGGGAGAAAATAGCCCCTGATTTTGTGTTTAAGTACCACTAACAAATTAGTGCAAAACTGATTTTTCTCATTCACAGTTACCCAACTCTTGGTGATGGAAGATATTTCAAATTTGTTTATGTTCCTTATAAATGATAATATCATAAATTTCTCTCAGTCATAATTTACTTAACTCCAAATACGATTAATATGTCACTAGATAGCCAGAGTGGAAAAAACATAAATGATGCTACTCTTTGATTTTTTTGAAATTAAAGTTTCAGTAATGAAAAACAGGTCAATATGAAATATGATAAAAATGGAAATTCTATTTATCCCAATTTATGATTTAGTTCTAATTGATATTACATTTATATTTAAGCAAAGTATTCTTGAAATATGCTGAAAAGCTAAGCTAAAGTAATATTGACATGAGTTTCTAAGTTCAGATTTTAAAACCATGACTATATAGTTTGATATTTTTTAATTTGCCTTTTTGTTTATTAGGCATAATCCTCACATATGTACTTTTTATGTCTATCCATGTTTTTGTAATCTTTAACTGCAAATCATCTACCCATACTCTGTGTTGACTATTATTTACCTTGAATTCAAAAATACTCAATAAAATTATTCTCTCCTAGAAAATTTTTGTAGCTCTACTAAAATCAGACAAATGCTTCTCAGATTTTCCTAATTACAGAGAATAGCAGATGCTTTACATATACATATATATTTTTATATATGCCTTCAACATGCTAAATTATTTTGCTAGTCTTTTTCACTTGAAATCTTCAGGAAAACAGATTAACTAATTCGTAGTTATTTTACACCTTTGAAACTGATCTGCTTCTCCTGTGCTTTATATAGAAGGCAAGAGAGGTTTCAGAGCTCTGCCCACTGGCCCTGGCGGTGGTTATAGCTCACTCTTTGTGAAGCCCTTCTGTGAGCTCTTAGAAGGTCTCTAATTGCTGCACCTCACTCTCGTTTGATTCCCTGGTCCCAGTTGGTGCATCTCTATTCCAGGTGGCTTCTCTAGCATCTTCCTCGGTCTCTGGGCATCCTGGGCTATACCCACAGCGTATTTCTGCCGAGGTCTCCTCATATCTCCAGGTTGCTGTTCTGGCAGGACGCATGACTACCCCATGATAACAAAACCAAATCTCTCCTACTTGGCTACTTCTGATCCATGAGAAGTACTTACACATCACTTGCCTAGCAAACTCTAGGAGTGCAGGCTGGTCTCAAAGGCAGTAAGAGTGGTAATAGGTCAGTCCTCAAATATCAGTCCATGGTCCATTTTAACTTTCCCAGACAAGAGTCAAATGCAGTCCTCTGTGTCTCACAACTTCAGGAAAGTACATTGCAAAGTGCTTTCCCCTTAAAGCATCTGCCTTACTGAGTTTAGGATTAGAAGGTAATGCTCCCCACACTTCCCCAGGGGGCGTGTAGAGGTGCACACTCACAGCCTGGCAACAGCTTTCTCCAGAGACGCTCTTCAGCCTTCATCTCACTCCTTTCCTCCTTTCAAGTGCCTCAGTTGAAGCATTTTAGTATCTTTTTAGTACCCCACCCCCCAAACTTTTAGTTCTTTACCATCACATTGCCGTTAGTTAAATATAAGCTTGACCAAATTCACTATTGATCATAGGTTTTATATGTTTCTTTCATCTTTCACATTCATTTTTGGTTTGGGTGGCTGACTTTCCATATCAGAGACGGAGTTAACACAGGGAAATGGATTCTTGATTGGACCAGGAAGGATTGGAGGAGCTAGCTCTGCAGGAGAGCTGCCTCCCAGGACCAGCCCAGGAACTCACCAGCCAGAAAGAACTGCTACCTCTCCCATGATCAGAAGAGTGAGAAAGCATGAAGCTGCCCCACCAACACGTCAACTCCCTGTCAGTCCCCAGAGAGCTGAGTTTGCACACTGGAACCCTGGCATAGACAACCTCTAGGTCTCCATGACGTCGCTTGCCCAAAGAAAACAGGCATCACTGCATTGACCCTCCCTTACTTGTAAATTCCAAATCACATGCACATGTATCTGTTTAGTAGAATCTAATTATTAACCAGAACCATAGCTGTAAAAGAATCTACAAAGAAAAAAGAGTTTTTAGCTTTCTAACCTCTGCAGTATATGCTAAAAGGTGGAATGGATATTGCCTGCCATATCACGACATGCACCAGATTTCTACAAATATTTTCTATAGAAACTTCAGGGGTATGCTCTTGATTTTAAAGGCCTGAAAATGTTTTTGCCTTTCTTTGGCTTATTTTCTAAGTCCTGATAATAGTACTGATTATAATTCTCCTCAGAATGCTTGAAACAGGACTTCCTCATCATATTCTGCCATCCAGTGTTTTGGATTCGAAATGAGAGGCAGTGTGATTAACTTTTCTTTTACAAAAAATTAAATGATATTTAGAGTTAGAATTCCAGGACAAATACGTATGCGTCCTTTTTTGTAAAGTAATACTTCCTGATGTGTAATGAATCCTCTCATTTTGAAGTAAATGGCTTTTACTGAGAAATACTCTCTCACGTCTCTTATTGAGAATATAAATGATTTGAGTGCTCCTTTTTTTCCCCTCTATTAACTCCTTATCAATGAAGCCCGTGTCCTCTGACTTCTTGGCTTGTTCCCTTCATTTCGGTGGCTGACTGTCTTCACGTATCCAGTGGTTTTAGTTGCTTAGTGTTACTTACACAGGTGTAACAGTGCAGTCGTGAAGAGCCAGACTACTAGGGCTTAGTCTGGATCTAGGATAATTATTGTACCTTCCTCAGAGGATGGGTGTGTGGATTACATGAGTTAATATCTATAAAGTGCTTAAAATAGTGCCCGAAGTAGAACAAGAATCGTCATCACTACCCCCTCTACCATGTGGGATGGAGGAAGTTGCTTTAGATCTTGTACGGGCCTAACTGCAGTGTTGTGCTGCCTCTGTTCTGGTCTCAGTGGATGGTGGATCCGACGGCTGAAGTTGCTGATGTCGTTGAGCAACATTTGGGACTGGAAGCTCTTGCACGTTTTTAAGAGATTTGACGTTTCTACTACATAAGTTGGAATGCTTTCTTTTTTCCAGTGGTAAATGTTGGCAGGGGCTGTGCCTCGTGCTGCGGGTCAGGCACCTCATCTGAGGAACTGCGAGTGAGAGTCAGAGACGTGTTAGTCAGCATAGCCCTAGAATCCCCAGGTTTTTATTTTAGAAAAATTTTCAAGCGTATGTTATGTCTGACTGAATGCAAAGTATCTACTAATTTGACATCTGATTGCTTTCCCTCTTTGAAAAAATTCAGTTTTATGGTAAATGCTTTTTACAGTAGCATTTTTCAGTTCATAGTGAAAATAGTATCAAAAAATTTTTGAGCAAAGCTGTCATGTTTGATTTATTTATGCAGTGTTGAAAATTAAACTATGAACTACATAATGTGTAATATAAAATAGATCCAAGTGATGCAGATGGACATGACAGACACATTTTCAGTCTTTTAAGTTTAATGATATACTTCAAATTTTGGCATTTGAAAATGGCTAGTAAATAATGAAAAGTAGTTGTATGGTGTAGATTTCCTTTGATTATGCTGTATAAACAACTTATTTTAAAGTCTAGAAAATGTTTCATATTTTAATTATCATTACAATATATGAAAGATCTGACTTGTGATAATTTTAGTATACAGTAATAAAGATACGCTATAATCTGCACTTTCTGAGTGACTAGGTGATATCAAATTTAGTGAGTTATTTTTGTACGATCTTAATTTGTATTAAGTATTAATATTAATACTTATTAATTAAGTATTAATTAAGTTAAAATTGGATAATTTTGAAAATTGTAGTGTATTGCAGCATATCTTTTTTTTTTTTCGGTACGCGGGCCTCTCACTGTTGTGGCCTCTCCCATTGCGGAGCACAGGCTCCGGACACACAGGCTCAGCGGCCATGGCTCACGGGCCTAGCCGCTCCGCGGCATGTGGGATCCTCCCGGACCAGGGCACGAACCCGTGTCCCCTGCATCGGCAGACGGACTCTCAACCACTGCGCCACCAGGGAAGCCCTGCAGCATATTTTAATTGACTATAGAAACAGCAGATATGACATATACACAAATGATATTATACTTATGTCTATTGCAAAATGAATTTATTCTGTTATTTGTACCATCATAATTGTACGTCTTTTCTTAAATTGATTATAGATATTTACATGTTTTTTCTGCTTCTAGGCATGAAGAAACTGACTCTCAACCAGACCTAGGAGATGTCATTGTTGTGCTAAACAGCTTCAAAAGCAAAATACTGGAAGTACAAGTGTGTGAGGCCAAAGCTCTTTACAGGCTTTGTTCTTAGTATTAAGAATTCTTTTTTTGTCCTTAATTAATTAATTTTTATTTTACTACTGATTTCACAGTTTTAGTACCTAAAATCTCATATTGGAACTCTGGCAGTGAAAGGAAGAAGAGGATTAAATCATGAAGGGAAAGCAGAGAGCTTGAAGATAGAAGAGAAGAAACGATTTTTTTTTTAAGTTATGATGTGTCTACTGTATCTACTATATTTGTAACCAAATTATGTTATAAATTAGGCTTCAGAGATGAGATCAGGAATGCAGGTTGAAACGTTACCCCTTTCAACAGGGAAAAAAAAAAAGTGATGTTTCAAAAACCAGAAAAGTTTTTAATGATGGCAGGTTTAGTTCTTTTGGACAAACTCACCTACTTAAAATCAGTAAAAATGCTGGGCGAAATGTTTTTTAAAAATTTTAAAAGCACTGAGGAGCTGACAAGAATGATAATAAGGAAATACAAAACCAAAATTAAATGGAAAATGAGAGCCTAGTGAAGTAAGCAGGCACCAAAGCTTCTCTTATCCCAGGAAAGCTGCTGTTGCCCTGAAACATTTGTTCGTCCTGGTACACTTGAACTATCGTTTTGATTTAATTTGCAAGGTGATGGGGACAGAAATTAAAACCCTAGACCCACGTAAAGTGGGTAATCTATTAGAAGACCCTCTCTGCAATAAGCTGGCTATAGCTTCAGGGTAAGGATGAACCATATAGTAAAGTATACCACGCAGTCTTTTAGCCCAAATGGGTATCACCTAAGAAATCAAAGGAACCCTGAGCCTTGAATTTGCACTAAAATGGCTCCAGATTAATAAGGTTTTACAGGCATCTGACAGAAACATCCAGATATCTCTGGAATAAGACTACTATATCCAAATAAACAAGGAAAATGAACAGAAATGGCAAATAACAGAGAGCAGATGTACAAACACTCCATATGTTAGAATTATTGACACAGACACTGAAACAACTATGCCTAAAGTGTTTAAAGAAATAAAAGACAGGCTTGAAAACAATTGCAGGGAATAAAAAACTATAAAAAGTGCATATCTGATTTTTTTTTTAAAGTAAAACTTCTAAAACTGAACAGTACAATGACCAAAGAATTCACTGGGTGGCTTTAACAAGGCCTCAGGAGAGAACTAGTGAGTTGGAAGATAGACCAAAAGACGTATCCCAAATGCAACTGACCTTATAAAAGAGGAAACTACAGCAGAGAGTATATAAAAGGCATAGAGAATAGAGTGAGAAATCTAAGATACCAGGATTGCATTTAAACATGGCTCTGCCACTCATTAGCTGTGTGACCTTGGACAGATTACTTAACTAACCTCTTTCTATCTCATTTTCCTTATCCATAATAGGAGTTAATGATGAAACCCTCCTTATAGGTCTACTATAAGGATAAGATAATTTAGCTTTATGAAGTACTTTATGAGTGTTTAAAAATAAAATCCATTTAAATGGAGTTCCAGAAGGTGACGAAAGACAGAATGAGGTACAGGTATTATTTGAAGCAATGATAGCTGAGAATTTTCATGAGTGATGAAAGGTACTAATTTGCATATTCAGGAAGTCGAGTGATTCCAAAGCAAGATAATGAAAAGGAAATCTACACCTAGACTCTTGTTAATAAAACTGCAGAAAACAAAAGACAAAGAGAAATCCTGAGAGTAACCAGAAGAAAAAAGAAAAATTACCTTCAAAAAACTATAGTTAGCCTGACAGTTGGTTTCTCAGCAGTAATAATGGAAGCCAGAAGATAATGAATGATATCTAAAAGCACTGACAGAAAAAAGGAATGTCAACCTTGTATAATTCACCCTGAAAAGTATTTTTCAAGAAAAAACATAAGGTATTTTCAGACAAATAAAAAACTGAATTTGCCACCAGCATGCTCACACTAAAGGAAATTCTAAATGGTATACTTCAGGCAGAAAAAGAATGAGCTCAGATGGAAGATCTGAGTTTGAAAAAAGAATGAAGAGAAAAGAAAATGGCAACTCTGCAGATGAATCTGTGAACAGTGAATATATAAAACAACAGTTATGTCTTAGGATCTTAAAAATCAATTAAAAAATAACAATAGCATTTAAGGCATTATATAAATAAGGGTGTGTATAATAACATATAAGGTTCTTATATTGACCAGGACAAGGATTATGATTACTTTTAGACTTAAGGGCAAATCTGAATGCTTTACATTTCTAAGATAACCACTAAAAGAATAGAAACAAGGCATAATGTCATAGTGAAGAGGAAAATGGAATGAAGCAAATTAATATAAATGGACTAAGAAACAAGAAATAAAGCAGAATACATGTGCCATTGAAGAAGCACAAAATAGTAAGTTAGAATTTAACCCAATTACATTAAATGTAAATGGACTACATGTTCCAGTCCAAAGACTAAGATTGTCAGACAGGATTTTTTTTTTAAAATCCCATCTATGTTTGCAAGAAGGAACACCTAATATATAACAATACAGTTTCAGGGTAAAGATTAAAATAAAAGTGTGGCAAAAGTATACTAGGCCAATACTAACCTAAATAAAGCTTGTATGGCTATACTAATATCAGAGATATTAAAACAACATTATTAAAGGTAAAGAAGGTTACTTTATATGTGTATATAAGGCAGAAATAGAATTACCAAGAGACACTGGCAATTCTCTATAATACTGGGATATTTTTAACATACGTCTCTCAGTACTTGATATAACAGGCAGACCAAAAACTCATTAGAGATGGAGATTTGAGCAGTGTGATTATAAATCTTGAACTAATAGATGTATGTAGAACACAATAGCCAATAACACCAAATGAACAATCTTTCAGACACAGACATTAATAAAAATTAGCTTTACGTTTAGTTGAAAAGCAAGTTTCAACAGATTTCAGAAGAATGAACTCAAACAGAGTATGTTCTCCGTCTACAGTGCAGTAGAAATTAATATGCAAAGATAACTAGAAAACACCCATTTTGCCAGAATCTCTGTGATCTAGTAATGGTAGGCTACCAGAACTCAAGCCTTACATACTGCAGAGATTCTAAACCACCAAATCATCAAAATTGACCTTGCATCCCACATCATAACCTGTTTCTTATCACCTCTGCTCTTTTTCCTGTGATCAGTTATACATGTTTATACTCATCTTTGATACTGTTTTTCCTCTACTGGCTTTGGCTTCCTTTCTCAGGAAGAGAAACTTATACTGTGTCCTTCCAGATGAAAAATCCCACAAACTCAGACCAGCTGCTTAAGTTACTAACTCATCCCAAGCCTTTTAGGACCAGCATTCCAGCTAGTTTTATCCTAGCCCTACAAACAGGAGAGAAAAATATTATTTCTGCTGGGAGACTGGGGATGTCTTA
Source organism: Pseudorca crassidens (assembly GCF_039906515.1). NCBI lineage: Eukaryota > Metazoa > Chordata > Mammalia > Artiodactyla > Delphinidae > Pseudorca > Pseudorca crassidens. The sequence goes on from NC_090313.1 coordinate 14,879,374, forward strand.
TCGTTGAGGAATTTTGATCATTGAAAAATTATTTTCTTTTTCTTGAGCTGGTTTTTTTTTCACTGTCTGTATTGGCTCTAATTTTACCTGTTGGTCCCTGGTATAGAGGAGGTCTGACTCTTTCACCAAAGCCACCAAATCTTTGAGGGTGATAATCATGCCTTACCTGAAGCAAACGTTCTACAGCCTAACCTTACCTAGGTGCTTCGGTTGTTTTTTAGTAACAGTTTTATCTGCTCACCTTCCATCTCTCAAAATTACACAAAAGGACAGGAAAAAGGGAGGAGAAAAGATACGCAAGATAAAGTTTCAGCCCATGAACTCCAGTAGCCACTAATAGGAATTCCAGGAAGGAAGAACAGAAAATGGAGGAAGGAAAGTATCCCACAGATAGAGGAATATAAACACATCCATGTCAAGGGGTCCACAAATGAGTGAAAAATGGCCCACACGAGATCCTAAAAACTACCAAGGAGAAGAGGCGGGTCACTGCAATAGAACGACACACTAGCATCAGATGTTTCATTTTCAAGACAACAAAACAGAGATTTCAGTGTTTTGAGGAAAATTACTTTGAATCTAGGATTCTTCAGGCAAATATTCTCTGAAGGGTGAAGATTTAGAAAAATTATCTTTCACACCCCTTCTTGAAGGTGTTTGCCAGCACGATGAAGATGAAGCAGAAGAAAGAGGAAAATAGGTATTGTAAGAAATGGTGAAATCAGTGTGAAAACCAATGCAAAGAAAGCTCGAAAGAGGCAGTTAATTGTTAAGCCCCAAGAAAAATGTCTTCAAGAAGACAGGAATTCCAGACAGTTAAGTAACAAGAATAACAAACTGGAAAATATTAGGTACATGGTAAAGAAGAAGTATATCTCACCACAAGAAAAAATAAACACAATAAAATTCCAAGAAAAATACACTTCTGTATTGGTGAAATGTGAGAAAACAGAATCCATGGGAAGCTGGAGGAGTGTCCTAGGAGGGTGTGGTGGTCACATCATCGTAACTATGTGGAGGAAATGTAACTGTAGTAGCCTTTCAGCTCTTCAGTGCGTTGTGTTTACAGTGTCACAATAAGCACTTTTTACTGATTTTCAAGTTGTAGAATAAACATGGCATAGTGCAAAAGATACAGTTATGTTTACCAAGCTAAATGTAAATATTATCCATACTTACAATGCTAAAGTAAAGTTTTAGCTAATATAAGTTGGGAGGCAGAGGGAAAAGGTAGAGATATTAGTGTCCTTATAACAGGCCATGCAAGAGAAACTTGAATTTGTTGGAATAAAAAATACAGATTTAAGCCTTATTTAAAGTTACAAAAATACTCAGTAGAAGAACTAATGACATAGTATTATCAAAACCTCCAGACAGAGGGGAAGGGAAGGGTGATATAAGTAAGCTGTTCATCTTTTGTTACAAAGAATGAATAATGCCTAAACTCTATGAATCAGATATACAGTAGATAACATCCACGGTTGGCAATTCAGTAAATACGAGTATAAGCACATTATTTAGCAGTATGGCGGTAGCCACTAAAAACTAGAGGCTGAACTGAGAGTTGAAATCAGATCGTGTCTATAATATTCTAAGATCTTTCTTGGCTTCATTTACTACAACTATCTTAGATTTACAAGGATCATCTTGTCTATATATTTCTAACCATGCAGCATAATATTTAAATCTACAAAATTCTAAAGTTTTTCTTTACCATGCTATCTAGGTACAAAAAAAGCCAGACAGAATTCAGGAAGATATCCTTTCTGATAAAGATGAAAAAAAAGGAGTGTGGGATTCCATTAAAAGGTGATTACTAATTAATATTTTAACTATAGACCCATCAGGAGTCTAGTTTGTGGAAGCCCTGCAGATGGTAAATATTTAAGTCAAGCACAGATCTTCTCTAGAAAGGATAAGACAAATACATAAATGTTACTGATGTAAGACAGGAAACTGGAGCTATAAGACAACTGAACATAAAGGGCTGTTCAAACCAGGGAAGGGAAAGTCTATATCCAGTTAGGAGGAACCTCAGAAAAGACTCTGGAGGAGTGTGTGGCTAAGATACGTTCTAAAGGATGGACAGGAGACAGAGTGAAGGTACCTTGTTACGTGAAGTCAAAAAGATTGGGTGTGTTTCTCAAGGAACAGGAAGTAGCCCAGGTTAGCTGGGATGTTGAATATAAGGGGGAATCTTTCAGTTAGGTTGGGACCTATATTAGTTAATCAAAAAAGGAATATTTTGGCTCACATATCTAAAGAGTCCAGGAGTAGAACTGACTTTGGGCATTCAGGTGATGTAGTCCAGAAACTCTTTCTCCAATGCCTAGTTCTATTATCTGTGCTTCCTTCATTTTCAGACAAACTTTTACAAGAAAGAGCTTGCCATCTATCTCCCATGGGAAGAAATTGCCTCTTTCCAGATAGTTACCAGCACACGTTCCAAGTCTGACTCGTTGGCCCAGCTGTTGCCTTGTATACCAGACTGAACTGATCCCTGTGACTTACTGACTAATCTTGGGTCGTGTGGCTACCTCTAGAGCCAGCAAGAAGGCCCATCCTGCCTAAACCTCGTAGAATGAAAGTAGAGGAGGAATAGCTACTCACCCACCCACCTGCCCACAATACCAAGTTACTGTGACTAGAAGTGTAAAGGGCGTTAGGTGGGCAAACACAGAAGCGGGCTGCTGTGATCCACATTGTAGACAACTCGGAAAGTCCATTTTAGAGATTTGAATTTAATTTGAATTATGATAGAGGACTATTGATCATTTTTATCAAAGATAAGAAATAGAAACTTCAGGCCAAATAGCTTCAGCAACCTAAGCAGAAGCACTCCCATCATTTTGGATGTTGCCCAGTTCAGGCCTCTTTTTCTATAGTTGACTCCTTGTTTGATAGGAAGAATCGTGTTACTGTCCCAGTATGTGCATTGAACTGGTTACTGACCAAGAAAGGCTCGAACTCACTACTTTGAGAGGACTTCAGAGCAGGTTCGTTTGACAGGGGATAATGTAACAGGATCTGGGCATTTTAAAGAGTATCTGTTCATGAGCTTCCATTAAAACCAAAGGTAGAGACAAGAAGGAGTAAAGATAACTGTTAGCCTGCGGCTTAGCCACTTATTACACAGCGAGGATACAAAACAAATGCTGCTTTGTTAGAAAGAGAGAGGGTAAGTTTGGGGGATGGAAACTCCTCCAGATGCATAAGTATGTTACAGTGTTTTCACTTCTTTATCTTAGTTTTAATCCTAACTTCAAGTGATTTTTTTTTTTTTCCTCCCTGAATCAACTGTGTATTTTTCTTATTTGGGGGATTACAATGAGAAAACATTGCAAGAATACATCTGCCATAACAATTCTTATTTGGCAAAATATATTCCATGTCAATTGTGAATTGCTTAGTTTTCTAAAATCAGTCATTTTAAATATCTGTGCGTATAAAAATGAGATTTCTAATTAAATAAACATTTTCAATAGGAAAAAGAAGAAACGATACACTATGAATACCCCAAATAAGATTCAGTCACTTTTATGTATGAGGTGGGGCATATCAAAGGCTGGTCTGGGTCCAGAAAGGGGTGACAGTGACAGCTGGGCCCAGATGAGGCTGTGGCGATGTAAACCACATCGTGAATGGACGCGGCTCCCCAGTGCTGTCTTATCCCTCCTGGAGACACGCCCAAGGCACAGAGGTCCCCGCAGCCTGTGGGGAGGCTGTCCCTGGCCGGAGGAGCTCTAAGCTGCGGGTGCCTCTTACAGCATCTTGTCCTGGGAAGGCACATCCACAGCACTCAGGGGCCTCCCCTGTTAGCACAGACGGAAGCTCTGGTGTGCCGCTGTTAACACTCGCACATTCTGTTTCTTCGCTCACGACTGGCCTTCCTAAAGCCTCAGTATGTTGCATATAGCCATAGAATGCCACAGTTCATCCTCTGCTCTTAAAACAACTTTTGTAACTCACAAAGATTCAAAGGTATTATCCCATTAACCTAGAGAAAATAGAATTGCATTCTATGTTGTCCAATTTTTAAAAATCATAAAACTTCAAGTTACATTGTCACATGTTTAAATAATTCATAATTTTTAGGATAAGTACTTGTTTACAGTGTAATAACCATTCAGTTTGAAAAGCCTTCCTATTTTTATTTCTCATCAAATTTAATATTTAGGTATGTAAAGTTTGCAGATGTGTATTAAGAAAATGACAGTCACTTCTTTTTCATTCAAAGTTTCACAAGGAGCCTGCATAAAAAAGAAGACAATAAGGAAACAGACGTTCTAAACATTTTTTCAGTTGCCTCTGGCCATTTATATGAACGCTTTTTAAGGTAGGTATATTTTTTTATTTAATGTTTTGAAAAGTAATACATTTACATGGTCCAAAAAGAATTTTTAAAGTTTAAAAAAATAAAAGAAATTACAGTGGAAAAAGAAAAATCTCCCACCTCTGTTTCCTTGATACCCAGTTCCCTTTCCCACAGGAAACCAATGTTATTATTTTCATAGCCTGCCAAATATATGTATAGACAAGCCCAAATATGTATTTTTGCTTTTTTTAACTCCCTTTTCCCAAATAGTAACAAAGTACATAGTGCTTTTGCACCTTGCCTTTTTAATTTTTTTTTTACCTAAAATTATGAGGGAAGTATATTTTCTAAATACAGTGAAATTCCATGTGTTTGATTTGAAATATTGTTATTCTTTAAGGTTAGAAAATGGACATATTTTGTAGTAAGATGTGTGAGGAAAAAAAAGAATATATAGTAAATTTTCCTTTCCTGGTGAAGAAATACCATGTTTTATAAAAAGGGGGAGGAGTCTGAGAGAAGGAAAGCAATATTTATAAACTATCAAGGGCTATTTTTTAACTGCTTCTATAGAAGGATCACAGAGAACGCCTCAAAAATGTTTGAATATGTGTTGATATTTTAAGATGTACTTTAGATACATCTGTATCTTCTCCAATCAGAGGTCTAGGATAGCAAAACAAGGGGCCTGTCCAGTGACTTTATCAAAATACGACATGTTGTTCAGCCCTTCAAGGTTTACACACCTGCTATTAGTGACACAGTAACAGAGCCAAGATTAGACGCTAGTTTAACTAAACAAGACTGTTTCAGACTAGCTTCTTTCTCTTGTCAGCTGGACCAAACAAAAAGCAATCGATTTAGTCTATACCAGGTATATATATATATATATACACACACACACACATACTTACGTTTATACAATATATGTGTATATATACATATATTCTTATACGTTACTTGCTGAGCAGCCATAATATTTGAAGATACGTCACCATTTCTCCATAATTCATAGTGAAAACTACCAACTAATATCTTTAAATATTTAAAAGCCTTAAGAGAAGTAGGATGAACCCCTATTAATGTTAATTTATTGAGTTTATTGTTGTTTTATGCAGAATTATGATGCTTTCTGTTTTACGGAACACCAAAACACCAGTGAAGTTCTGGTTTCTTAAAAATTATCTCTCACCAACATTTAAAGTAAGTACATTAATTTTTTTAATAGAATAGTTAATATTTCAGAAGTAAATTCTTTATATCATTGTAAGTTCACATAACATTTCTCTTTTCAGAATGAGTCTTTTGAAATGTATATTTACTCAAATTACTATATGTAATCAATTTAAAATCTCGATAATCAGTATTTTTTAATCTAGTTTAAGAAAAATTCTATGCAGCTTTTATTTAAAGAAGTGATTAAAAACACAGCAGGAGATAGTTTATATTTAAGTAAACTCAAAATCAGGATTAGTGGGTTTTCATAACAATAAGTAAATAAAAGTTGGCAATGAAAAATATGTACAGATTGTTAATTAAAAGAATTAGATTCTGTCATATTTTGACAAAGAAAGGCAGGAACAGTAGAAAATATGAAAACTGCACCACAGAGAATAGTTTGATAGGACCAAGAAGAGTGGGGCTCTGGTATCACATGCGGTGCATCGGTTGGTGTGGTAATGTGGGCACTATAGGTAGTGTCTCCAGCAATTTGTATTTAGAAGTTTTTCGACGGCCAACATCTGTTACCCTTTACTCAGCCCTACACTCTTGCCACAGAGTGTACCCCGTTTCTTCCTATTAATCAGATTCCAGGCAAGTTAGGGTCTCATTCAACAGCAGTTCAGAGAAATTTTCTTTCTAGACCAAAACCAGCTGTGAAAGCAGAAATAAAAACAGGCAACCATGCTTTTATTCCTTGGCGTTGCCAGGCACATTGCTAAGTACTTTACCTGCATTATTCAGTTGCTCTTCATAAAGTCCTATTCCCAGAAAACCACGACTCAGAAGTTACATAACTGGCCCGCACAGTTGGGAGGTATCCAGGACCACTCTTAAGTTTAGAAACCCACTAGAAGGACACACAGAACTCAGAAAAGCAATTATACTCACAATTACAGTTGATTACAGCAAAAGGATACAGATCAAAATCAGCAAAGCAAAGAGATGCATAGGGCGGAACCCAGGGGACACCAGACCGAGCTTCCAGTTGTCCTTTCGCAGTGGAGTCATGTGGACAGAGCTTATACCTCCCAGCAAAACTGTGACGGTACACATGGAGTGTTGCCAATTAGGGAAGCCCACTCAGACCTGCTGTCCAGAGTTTTTATTGGGAGTTGGGTACATAGACCCACCTGACGGCCACCATGACTGACCTTAGCATCTAGCCCCTCCAGAGCTTGAGCTGATATCTTGTGGCCCAAGGTCTCCATCATAAATCACATTGTTGGCACAGACTATCTGGTGTGGCCCTAGGTCCCCAGGTAAATACAGACGTTCTCATCAGGCAGGATATTCCAAGGTTAGCATTTACTTCCCAGGAGCGAAGGGCAAAGGTCCCAACTATTCTTTGAGCAGGATTTGTCCTTTATGGCACAGGCCTTAGATCAAATAGCTAATTAGTAGCTGAGATTTGAGCCCAAGTGTTCCGACCTCAAAGCCCAGGTGCTTAACACTTATGAAACAGCTCCTCTACCCTCCCCGCCACCACCAAGAGTGCCGCCTCCTGTACTTACTTGTAAACTGAAAAAGAACCCATAAATCTAGACAAGAAGTCTTACTAGTTTGTTACTAAACTTTTAACACGTGATGCAACACTGCATCGGGGGATTTAACTCTGCATATACTGAGATGATACAATGTGAAGATTCTCTTACCAGGAAATTATATCGTTCACTAGAAACGCAGTGCTGTGTGTGGAAAAAAGCCTTGTTCTGCTGCATGGCCAAAGGTGATACCATACCTGAAATAACATTTTCCTTCTTTTTGTAATTTGTTCTTTTTGCTCGAAATTTTTACCTTTTATATTTTTTTCAGGGAAATATAACGTGTACAAACGGTAAATGTGCAACTTTGATGAATTTTTACAAATTTAAAACACCTGTGTAACCAGCAGCCAGATATGGAAACAGAAATTGCTAGTACCCTAGATCTTTTCCCTTCAATTTTAAAAGCATACCTCCTTTCTTCCTTCAGATCTTCGCTGAATTATTCCTACTTTGGGAATAACCCTTTCCTGACTACACTATGTAAAATGACAGTCCCTTCTGATCTTTCATTGTATTTCCCTTCCCCTTTTATTTTTCTCCATAGCACTATCTTCTATAGATACGTTACTAATTTCACTTATTTTATCTAAAATGTAAGCCTCACGAGAGCCATGATTTGTGTCTGTTTTGTTTCATTATTGGATCCCTAGGGCCTAGCATAGTGCCTGGCACATAGTGCATTCTCAGTGAACATATTTTAATACATATTCGTTGAATTAAAAAAAAAGTTTTTCTAATTTATCCTAGTTTTTTTTTTTTAAGTTTGAAATGAAAGCAGTGACTCCCGGTAACTGTTCTAGCCATAATTTCAACATTTTGCCACTCACAGATAAAACCAATGCTTACAGTAAGGAACATACTTTAAATCTACATCGTTCTTACAAGAGCAGGGAGAAAATTAAACTAAGCATATAACCAGCAACTAGCTACAAGTGAGAATTGAGGAGATGAATGCAAATTCTACATTTGCTGACCCGTCTTTACCCACTCCTTTACCGTTATCCCTCTCAATATTTGGACTCTTGAGCCAAACTTAGATAACAGTGTACATATTTAATTAACTGCTCTGTTTTAAACAGAATAAGATACTCTAAGCCTATAAGACACTGAATCAAATATCAAATATTCATGCCACAATAACTACCTTGTATTTTTAATCCTTGAATTAAATAGTCATAACTCTCAAACATGAAACTCATATGGAGAATATAATTTATCAATTTACTACTAATTTTGTGGGGTTTGTACACCCTTTTCATCTTCCTATCTCTCTGACCAACCAGCATGTTGACATGTGCATAAAGTGTTTGATGCACAGGTGTTCCACGATCCAGAGGCTTTCCTTTCTATCATCAGGTTTTCTCAGGTCAAACAGTAGTAAAAGTAGAGGAACAATTATCTTATTTACTAAGCCTGCTAGTGTACCTATTTTTAATGCCTTTAAACTACAGAGTTTTATGTATACTTACATCTTTATGTTTGTCAGCATTGTCATATTTCTGATTAATAGGTGTAAGTTGTAGAAGTACTGTTCAGACATTTTACCGATTCATTTGTAACAACTTGTAAACTCTAACCTTTAAAATGTTAATTTTTTCTCCAAAACAAAAACTGCTTTCTGTTCCTTGAACACAGTCTTTGATTTGTGTGTGTGTTTTAGGAGGTGATCCCTCACATGGCTGAGGAGTATGGATTCCAATATGAACTAGTCCAGTACAGGTGGCCCCAGTGGCTTCATCAACAGACGGAAAAACAAAGGATTATTTGGGGTTATAAGATTCTTTTCCTTGATGTCCTTTTTCCTCTTGCGGTGGACAAAATCATTTTTGTTGATGCTGACCAGGTAATAAGATTAACTATTGTTTTTAAGAGTACTTAAGACTTTTTTACACTTCTGAGTATAGGGATGCAATTTATGTTGCCGCTTCTTATTACTGTCTTTGTTGCCACGCTATGTAAACATAAGACATAATTTTGACATATAAGCAAAGTATCTTTTTAAAAAAAAAAAGTCAGTATTCCAGGGGAAAATCAAAGGTGTTGCCAGAAGTACCATTTATTCCTTAGGACGAGGCAGTTTTTTCCTCTGAAGTAGTAGTTTTTTGTTTTGGGGGGGGGGGGTTGGTAATTAAAAATAAAAGAAATACTTATATTAGTCATAATAAAAGTAGCTATGTGAGTTCCTATGGATATGAGCTGAAATTTGTTTAAAGTGAACTATTTCTTCTTGCTGGAAAAGTTAGCAATTACACACACTCTCCTCTCATTTTTCCACCTTCGGCCACGTTCTTTGGCAATTAGCCAATAACCAAATCCCATCATTCTGCCACTTAAAGAAAGAGTCCTAAATTTGGCCAGAAAAAATTATGGTCCTCAGCTTTCAAAATTTATATATCCAGAAGGTTTTATGACTTTTCCCCTTTTCTCCTTGCATGCCTTTTTAATCACTAATGGTAAAAAATATTTTTAAAATACACAGAATTTCTCTTAAAAATTTAAAAAAATACACAGAATTTCTAAGAACAATAATATGTAAATGTAAATATTACATAAATCAAATGCACAAGTTAGTATTTTTATTTAGGACCAAAAGTATATTTTCAAATCCTACTTTATAATTTACTTGTATTCTAAATTCTATTACTTTTGTATTATTTTTCAAATTGATAGATATGAATCATTATAATTAAAAACTAATAGGCAAAAAAAGTGTAATGAAGTAAGCATTTCCAAGCATACTGTCTGACATAAACATTATTTTTCCTATTTTCCCCCAATATATACAATAATATTTTTCCAGCAGGCTAGAGTCTATTAAAAAAGGAAGCATACTAACATTCTGTCATTGAAGCCACTGAGAATAATTAAGAGATTTTTCTTTATGATTCAAACTAATATTTGCCAATATATAATAAGGGAGATACATCATAGAAATCATTTTGAAGTATTAATCTATACCTTGAGAAATTAAGAGCTATGTACTTGTATATTTAATTCCTTACCAAAATATATTTTGTTCAAAATACCTTGATTACAAATCAAAACCACAGTGAGATATCACCTCATACCTGTCAGAATGGCCATCATCAAAAAGAACACAAATAACAAACGTTGCCAGGGATGTGGAGGAAAGGGAGCCCTCCAGCACTGTTGGTGGGAGTGTAAACTGGTGCAGCTGCTGTGGTAAACAGTAGGGGGGGCTCCTCAAAAAACTAAAAATAGAACTAGCATATGACCCAGCAATTCCAGTCCTGGGTATATATCCGAAAGAAACAAAAACACTAATTCAAAAACATACACGCACCCCAGTGTTCATAGCAGCATTATTTACAGTTACCAAGATATGGAAGCAACCCAAGTGTCCATCCACAGATGAATGGCTACAGAAGATGTGAGGTGTGTGTGTATGTATATAATGGAATACTACTCAGCCTAAAAAATAAAAGAAGAAAAAGAATAAAATGTTGCCATTTGGAGCAACATGGATGGACTTGGAGGGCATTATGCTAAGTGAAACAAGTCAGACAGAGAAAGACAAATACTGTATGATATCACTTATATGTGGCAGCTAAAAAATACAACAAACTAGTGAATAAAACAAAAAAGAGGCAGACTCGTAGACAACAAACTAGTGGTTACCACTGGGAAGAGGGAAGGAGGGAGGGGCAATATAAGGGTAGGAGATTAAGAGATACAAACTATGAGGAATAAATAAGCTACAAGGATATACTGTACAACATGAGGAATACAGCCAATATTTTATAATAGCTATAAATGGAGTATAACCTTTAAAATTGTGGGTCACTATATTGCACATCTGTAATATGTACTACAGGTGTATATCAACTGTACTTTAATTTAAAAAAGAATATTAAAAAATACCTTGATTAAAAATGATGTAACAAGCTATTCTTATTAATGAGTAAGACCACTGTCATACAGACCAGGTATGTAAATTTTAGGCTTCTTTTAATCTGTAAGGGCAAAAGGAAAAAATAGAAATTTGGTAAACTCATGCTACATGACAGAACTGTGGGGAAAACTCAGTTCTCTGTCTTTCTACAACAAGGTGAGGATGATTTGAGATTCATATTACAGGGGCTTCTATTATTTTATAGTCTTCATCAGAGAAAGTATTCTAATTATTTAGGTTGTGAGACATGACCTCAAAGAACTCCGAGACTTTGATCTGGATGGAGCTCCTTATGGGTATACTCCCTTCTGTGACAGCCGCACGGAAATGGATGGATATCGTTTCTGGAAGACGGGATACTGGGCATCACATCTTTTAAGAAGGAAATACCATATCAGGTACGAAAAGTCATACTCTTGCCTTTGAGTGAATAAATAACTTGTTGAATTACAATACTCAGTTTTCTTGGAAAATATACAATAATGGCAGCCCATTATCTAGTGCTTATTACATGCCAATCACTCTTACAAGACTTTACATATATTAACTCATAAAATCTCTGTGACAACCTTTTGAGATACTGCTATCACCTCTATTTTATAGATGAGGAAACCGAGGCATACAGCATTTGTGTACCTCGCCCAGGCTTATGCTGCTAGTTCATAGCTGAGCCCGGACTTAAACCCAAGTACTATGGCTCAGCTGTATGTTCCTAACCACTGTAGAAGATTTCAACTTGGTTTGTCGCATAACAAAATGAAGACTGTCTTCAAAGCTGTTACTGTTTTGTAGGCCCACGAGTTTCAGGAGATCTTGGAAAAACTTAAGGTGACCTTAAGAGGATGTGGATCCTAACAGCGTCATATCAAACTTCAAACTCCTTGGAAACAGTATTAGACATCAGGAGCAAATTATGAAAGGAGTCATTATTATTAGACCCAGGGATATCTAACGTTAGTACCAACACTGTAGACAATCACTGGAGGAAAGTAAATATATGTAAACAACATAGGCTCTCAAGGAGTCTTCATTTCTTGCAGTGCCTTATACGTGGTGGATCTCAAGAAGTTCAGGAGAATCGCAGCAGGTGACAGGCTCCGGGGCCAGTACCAAACTCTCAGTCAAGATCCAAACAGTCTTTCAAACCTGGATCAGGTAAGTAAAATATTCATGGAATAATTTTCAATACATAGACATAGACTGTTCTATCTCCCTGTTTATAGATGTCAAAATCTTGTATTTTTAGCCTCTTTCTTCCCTTTATGCAATTTTGTATTAGCTATCTTGACTTACCTATTTTTTCACTTCAAGCCTAACATTTTCAGAATAGCATTTGATCCTCACCTTTCCATGCTTAAACCTCTTCTTTCCACTATGTGCCCTATCTCACTTTGTTACCCTAAATTTTTCTTACTTGCTTCCATCATCATTTAAACATGTCTGTCTCCCTCCCCGCTCCCTTGCTCCCATTTCTCTTTCTCTGTGATTTTTAAGATAAACTCCCTTCATCCTGTGCCCTCCCTGACTACTGCCTTACATTTTGTTTTTCTTCACAAATACTTTTTTTCTCAAATCCCATTATTTCCTCATTATTGTATCCTGCTCGTTTCCTCATTTTAGCAATTTAAACAGAAGAAAAAGACCCTGTAGCCTCTTTATTATTATTCCTCTTTCCAGTGACTAAAGAATATAGGTTCTGGATTTCCCTGGTGGCACAGTGGTTAAGAATCCGCCTGCCAATGCAAGAGACACAGGTTCGGATCCCTGGTCCAGAAGGATCCCACATGCCACGGAGCAACTAAGCCCGTGCACCACAACTACTGAGCCTGCGCTCTAGAGCCCGCGAGCCACAACTAGTGAAGCCTGCGTGCATAGAGCCTGTGCTCCGCAACAAGAGAAGCCACCGCAATGAGAAGCCCGTGTACCACAACGAAGAGTAGCCCCCGCTCTCTGCAACTAGAGAAAGCCCGCACGCAGCAACGAAGACCCAACGCAGCCAAAAATAAATAAGTAAATTAAGAATATAGGCTCTTACTAGAACCTTACGTGTTTGTTAATTCAGGAAGTATCTGTTGAATACTTGCTATGTGTCAGATACTCTCCTAAGCCCTGGGACATCAGAAAACAAAACAGAGCTCCTTAGCTCATGGTGCTTTCATTCTAGTGGGAAAATAACTAAATAAATTAATGAACAATATTTAAAGGTAATAAGTGCTTTAGAGAAAAAATAAAACACGAAAACGTGATAGAGTTCAGAATGGTGAATAGGGGTTAGAGTTTGTTGTTGTAAGCTGAGCGGCCATATGTCTATACGCAGGTGACGTGCAGATGGAGGCTTAAGAGCTGAGCACGCAGGTATCTGTGAGAATCCCAAGCAGAGAGGATATCGAATGCAAAGGTCCCAAGGTGGGCGTGGGCCTTACATGTTTGAGGAATAGTACAGAGGGGAAAAACAGTCTGGCATAGGGAAGAGAGGTGACGGAGGGTCTAGATAATATAGAAATTTGAGGCTGTTTGTTTAAAAATTGAGCAAATGGAATAGTATAGGTCAAAATACTAATGACTGATTCAGGAGCACACTGATGAAGGACTGATTTAGAAAAATCATTCTTGAAAGTTGAGAGAACTCCAAATATGTACGTGTGCGAAGGCAAGGTGGCGGCTTTGCAGTATTGCCAGTTAGTACGAGAGACGCGGAGTCCTCAGCAGACCCCAGCAACGTTCCAGAGTCAAACTGTGAATGTCACAGTTTGATAATTCTTAGTCGTTTCCCCAGTGGATTATTCATAAGGAAGCCTACTGGTTATCTGTGTGTGGGTAACTAAGGAAAGGACCCTTTGTCAAGCAGACCAGCAAACATCTGAGGGACTCTCCCAGCGCTACATCGCCACATCTGGGGGATGGTGGTCCTTCTTCGGACACATTTGGCTGCCATTCCCGCCAGTCCACTAAACACTTCTCACTAAAGTCAAAGTGCTGTCTTCTGATCCAGTGAACACTTCTTGCTTCTTCTTATTTGCCTTTTTTCTGATGTGGGTGTTTTTGACCTCTCCTTTCTTGAAACTCCCTTGGCTTTCATAATATCAAATCTTCCTGGTTCTTCTCTGATGTCCGTGACTTTCCCAGCACAGTTTATTGGAGGACTACTCTTTTTCTACCTCTTATTTAAATGTTGCTGTCCTCTAAGTTTCTGCCCGTGGCCCACTTCTCATTCTGTACCCGCTCTATTGGCTTCTTACATACACTGGCTTTAATTTCCAGCTTTTCTACCAAGAATTCCCGAACCTTTATCTCACTCTTCTCTCTCCTCTGAATGCCTAACTCATATGTTAAATCTACTGAAATAGACCCAGTCATGCCCAGAACATTTCTCAAATTAAAAGTCAAAAACCTGAGCTGTATTCCTCCTCCACTGTTCTTTACATCAGCAGCTACTGCTCAGCTGCCTATTACAGGTTGGGTTATCAAGGAAACAAACTGACTCTAAAGTGGAAATTAGCCTGCAGGAAGTTCACCTAGATTCCCCTAACCTAGCGATACAACCCAGAACCTCCTAGAGTTATGGGGATAATAAGCACAAGTTCCCCAGGAAGGTCACTGGGAGGGATAAGCAGGGTCACTTCTACTTTGCCCCCTTGGACCCATGCCCTTGTCCTTAATCTTCTTTCTGGGCCCCTGACCACTCAACCAAGCCATTCACCATTTCATATGAATTTATATATATTTTAGCCTTAGGCTGCTTCTCTTCCTGCCTATTACAGGTTGGGTTATCCAGGAAACAAACTGACTCTAAAGTGGAAATTAGCCTGCAGGAAGTTCACCTAGATTCCCCTAACCTAGCGATACAACCCAGAACCTCCTAGAGTTATGGGGATAATAAGCACAAGTTCCCCAGGAAGGTCACTGGGAGGGATAAGCAGGGTCACTTCTACTTTGCCCCCTTGGACCCATGCCCTTGTCCTTAATCTTCTTTCTGGGCCCCTGACCACTCAACCAAGCCATTCACCATTTCATATGAATTTATATATATTTTAGCCTTAGGCTGCTTCTCTTCTGTATACAAAGTGAATGATAAGGTACAGCAGTTAAAACAGTTCTTAGAAAATTCACAGCACTAAGTACATATTAGAAAAGAAAAAGGCTCTCAACCTCAGCTTCTACCTAGACACTAGAAAAAAAGAGCAAATTTGAAACCAAAGTAAGTAGAAAAGGGAGAATAATTAAGAATAGAGTGGAAATCAATGAAATGAAAAAAACGGAAAAATGGTATGTTTCCATAGATTTTCTTATGAACCAAAGCTGGTTCTTTGATAAAATTAAGAAAACATAAACCTCTAGCCAGACTGATCAGAAAAAAAATAAAAGACATAAATTACTAACATAGAAATGAGAGACATGACAGCACAGTATCTACAGATATTGAAAGAACAATGAGAAACTATTACAGACAACTTTACGGTAATAAATTCAACAACTTCGAGGAAATGGACAAATTACTTAAAAGACACAAACTACCAAAATGCACTCGGAATGAAACAGATAACCTGAATAGCCCTATAGCAATTGAAGAAATTAGGTTAAATCTCCAGGCCCAGGTGGCTTCTAAATTCTACCAAACTTATGTGAATTCCACCCAACATTAAAGAAAGAAATAGTATCAATTCTACACAAGCTCTTCCAGAAAACTGACATCACATTACTTTTGCCATATTCTGTTGTCAGAAGGAAGTCACTAGGTCCAGCCACACTCCAGGAGGAATAAGTGCACGAAAGAATGAATACCGGAGGCACGGATCACCGGGAGCCGTACCAGAAACTGCCGACCACAAACCCAGATGGCTATCAACACGAGATCGGACAGAAAGATTGTGGTGTATTCACTCAACAGTAAAAAGGAATGAATTATTCATACATATAGCAACATCGATGAATCTAAAAACCATTACGCTGATCTAAAGAAGCCAAGCCGAAAATATACATATCGTAGGATCCTATTTATACAGAATTCTAGAAAATGCAACCAATCTACATGGACAAAAAGCAGTTCGTGTTTGCCCAGGAGCTAACTGGCTTAGGTGAATGTAGAAAGGACAGGCAGGAAGGATTGCAAGAAGGCACAAGAAAACTTGAGAGTGAGCTTGATGGTGATCGTTGTGTCGCAGGAATATTTGTACGTAAAACTTATCAGACTGTACCCTTTAAATATGAACAGTGGATGGACTGGCATAAGGTTAGACATATATAGATCAACGGTCTAGAACTGAGAGTCCAGAAATAAACCCATGCATCTATGGCCACTGGATTTTTGACAAGCATGCCGGGATAATTTAATGGAGAAAGAATAGCTTTTTCAGCAAAAGTGCCGGAACAACAGCATATCCACGTGTAAAGAATGGATTGGACCCCTCCCTAACACCATATATAAAAACTAACTCACAATGGATCAAAGGCCTAAATGTAACAGGGTCACGTATAAAACTCCTAGAAAATACTGGTGTACATCTTTGTAACTTTGGATTAGGCGATGGTTTCTTAGACATGAAACAAAAAGTACCAGCAACTGAAGAAAGAATAGGACTGTATCAAAATTAAATACTTTGTGCATTAAAGGGCACAAGAAAGTGAAAAGACAACCCACAGAATGGGAGAAAATATTTGCAAATCATATATCTGATAAGAGACTAGTATCCAGAACACATAAAGAACTCTTATAATTTAATAACAAAAAGAGAACCAATTTTTTTTTTTTTTTTTGCGGTACGCGGACCTTTCACTGTTGTGGCCTCTCCCATCATGGAGCACAGGCTCCGGACACGCAGGCTCAGCGGTCATGGCTCACGGGCCCAGCCGCTCCGCGGCATGTGGGATCTTCGCAGACCGGGGCACAAACCCATGTCCTCTGCATCGGCAGGCGGACTCCCAACCACTGCGCCACCAGGGAAGCCCAAGAGAACCAATTTTTAAATGCTCAAAGGATTTTATTTTTGTTTTTGGATGTGCTGGGTCTTCGTTGCTGCATGCAGGCTTTCTCTAGTTGAAGCGAGCGGTGGCTTCTCTCGTTGCAGAGCACGGGCTCTAGGTGTGCAGTCTTCAGTAGTTGCAGCATGTGGGCTCAGTAGTTGTGGCATGCAGGCTCAGTAGTTGTGGCACACGGGCCTAGTTGCTCTACAGCATGTGGGATCTTCCTGGACCAGGGGTCGAACCCATGTCCCCTGCATTGGCAGGCGGATTCTTATCCACTGCACCACCAAGGAAGTCCTGCTCAAAGGATTTAAATAGATATTTTTCCAAAGAAGATATACAAATGGCCAATAAATATGTGAAAAGATGCTCAGCATCACTGGTCATTAGGAACTTCAAGTCAAAACTACAGTGAGATACCACATCATACTCACTGGGATGGCTGTAATACAAAAGACAGTAAAAGCTTTGGCAAGGGTATGGAGAATTTGGAACCATCCTACACTGCTGATGGGAACGTAAAATAGTATAGTGTAGTGTATGTGTCTGTGTGTTTCGCCAGCCATGTTTAGTTGCATGGAGGCAGGTGCAGAGTTTGGATTTAACCAGGACTATAATTTTGCCAAGCGAGTACAACTAAATGCGAGAATGGTAAGACAACTGAGAATATATTCAAGGGATTAAATATAATGATTAACCATGGAAATTAAGGAAGGGGGGAGTGAAGACATCAGGGGGTAAAGGACAGTGAAATAGTGGTAGGATCAGTTGATTGGAGGTCCCAGTGGGGGTCAAAAGATATTGATATCTGAGTACTTGATGGAGTAAGCTGAAAATCAAGAGGTTGTCAGAGAATGGGAGCATGAAATTGAAATTATAGAGGACTTGGCTAGGATATGACCATGGGAGAAAGTGGCTGAGATAAGATGACAGACCAGGTTGTTTAAGGATTTAAGGAATGGATTCCCAGGAAAAGGGTGTTGGAAGAGGGAACAGTTAACTAGCTTTTATTTATCTTTTTTTAATTAATAGACTATTTTTTTAGAGCAGTATTAGATTTACAGGAAAAAATTGAGCAGAAAATACAAAGAAGTCTCATATTTCTGGGCTCTCAATTCTGTACCATTGCTGTATTTGTCTGTTCTTTTGCCATTACCAATCTCTTAATTACTATAGAATTTATATGAAGACTTCAAATTCAGTAGTATCGGTCCTCTGACTTTGTTATTCTTCTTCAACACCGTGTTGGCTATTCTGGGTCTTCTGCCTTTCATATAAACTTGAGAATGAGTTGGTTGATACCCACAAAATAACTTTCTGGGACTTTTATTGGGATTGTGTTGAATCTATAAATTGAGTTGGGAAGAATGGACATCTTAACACTATTAAGTCTATCTGTGAACATGAAATATCTCTCCATTTATATAGATGTTCCTAGATTTCTTTCATCAGAATTTTATAGTTTTCCTCATGTAGAGCAACATATTTTGTTAGATTTTTTAACCTAGGTTTATTTGGGGTTTTTTGTTTTTTTGTTTTTGGGGGGGCGGTGTTTGGTACTAAGGTAAGTGATGGTGTGCTTTTAATTTCAAATTCCAGTTGTTCGTTGCTGGTATATAGCAATTGACCTTTGTATGTTAACCTTGTATCCTGAAGCCTTGCTATCATTGCTTATTAGTTCCAGGAGTTTTTTTTTTTTTGCGGTATGCGGGCCTCTCACTGTTGTGGCCTCTCCCGTTGTGGAGCACAGGCTCCAGACGTGCAGGCTCAGCGGCCATGGCTCACGGGCCCAGCCGCTCCGCGGCATGTGGGATCTTCCCAGACCGGGGCACGAACCTGCGTCTCCTGCACTGGCAGGCGGACTCTCAACCACTGCGCCACCAGGGAAGCCCCAGGAGTTTTTTTTTTTTTTTACTGATTCTTAGGATTTTCTGCATAAACAATCCTGTCATCCTCAAAGAAAGACAGTTTTATTGCTTCCTTTCCAATCTTTATACCATTTATTTCTTTTTCCTGTCTTGCTGCATTGGCTAGAACTTCCAGTATGATGATTAATAGGAGTGTTGAGAGAAGAACCCTAAAATTATGAATCTTGGAACTTAGATGGGACAGCTAACACAAGTACTGCTGGTGCCCTCTGGGAGAGAGAGGAAACATGCCCTTTGCTCTGGAATGCAAACAAATATTCTCTGGGAAGGGCTCTGCAATCCCTGGCATATATAAGCAGGTATCTCTGGGAAAGTGTCTTTAAATCTCTGCAGAGGTCTCTGTCTTTAACTTACTAGGCTCATTTGCCATTTACACATCCTTTTACCCAGGTGCCAGCGATCTTTGCTTAGAAAGCGCTGAAATGTGAAATATGCAGAAATGTGAAAATATTTGTGGAGCATAGTTTGCTGATAGGGAAATGATAAGTCGCCTCAGAATCTGGAGAGTGCAGTGTTGACTACATCAACAGTAATAGCAGACACGGTATAAGTGATTAATCCTGGTGTTTCGAGGCAGATAAGAGGTAGAGAGGGCATGTGGGATGGTGGGTTTCTGGGCCTCTCTCTCCACCTCGGATGCTGGGGGGGAAGCCCAGGGCAGGTGCGGTCTTTGTTCCAGTGCACAGGGTCATTCACGACACAAGACTGTTGGGTCAAATTAAGTATTTAAAGCTTCAAAATACAGACACACCTGAGATTTGCATGTTTTTGTAGGATCTGTTCATAATCTAAATGACATCTTCAACTTCTTTCACTCTGACCCTAATTTCTCTACCTCTATGTTTAAATCATTCTTTTTTTCTGTAGGATCTTCCCAACAATATGATTTACCAAGTTGCCATTAAGTCTCTTCCCCAAGACTGGTTGTGGTGTGAAACCTGGTGTGATGATGAATCCAAACAGAGAGCCAAAACAATTGACCTGGTGAGTGTTTGCATCTTCCTCTGTATAAGCAGATGTGGAAATGTTCCAGTAGAAATATTTTCTGTATTACAAACGGAATGGCACACATAGGGCACCCTGCTGCTCAGTCTGTTATTGACTGTTACATTTACCTAGGTTGGCAAGTAGAGGGCTGTGCTGGGGGCCCCCAAGACCACCTTCAGGTTTGATGATTCAATAAGAGGACTCACAGGACTCAGAATCATGGCTGTGAAGATATTACAGTGAGAGAATGCAAAGCAAAATCAGGAAAAGGCGCATGGGGTGAAGTCCTGAGCAAACCAGGTTCAAGCTTCCCAGAGTCCTCTCCCTGTGAAGTGACCCAGGACAACCCTAATTCCTTAAGCTACAAGAAGTACAACAACCCATGTGAAAGGTGGTCTATCAGGGCCGCTTACCAGAAACCCAATGCCCAGGATTCTTATTGGGGGCCTGGTCACGGCAAGCCCCCCCTCTGCCTGGCACGTGCCAAGATTCCCAGCATCCAGAAGGAAGGCAGGTGGTCACCGTAAACCACATGTTTGCACAGTTTAGGCACAGTGAGCCATTCTTAGCCGGGAACGGTGGGAACACTCCTGAAACCCAAGTTCCCAGGTGCCAGCCAAGGGCCAGGCTTGCAAGCACGGGCCTAAGAGTGGTGGTCCCAGGCCTGCTGTGCTCATTCTTTCCTGCACAAGGCCTTTCGAAAGAAGGGCCAAGAGCTGGCTGAAATGTTTATGGATTAGCTGCCATCTTAACATGCCATCAGTTTAGTTGCCCTGCCAATAATTTTCCCAAATAAAGACAACCAAAATAACTCTGTCTACTGAAATTATCCTATACATGTCTATTTTTCTTCATTATTTTTGAGAAGTTTTTTTCTTAGATTTTCATTTTAAGCAGTTTATGCTACACAGTTTAAATCTAGACATGAAATATTTTAAACTAACTTAATTATCCAGCTGTCTAGACATTATATTCCAATACTATATATTATCTTTAATAGTATAAGATATTATTCTTTTTCTGACCATATTGTTTTTATGTGCTAAAAGTATAGAATAATTGTTTACAAGATCTTCACTGAAGAACAGACTGTCAAAATGTTAGAACTCATAGTTTTGAACAAAATAAGACAGGGCAATAAAATATAGGGATGTTTCTCCAGATATGTATAGAAAGGTATAGAAAGAGAGTAGCATGCCGCAGTGTTAGACTGCAATCACAGGGGATAGAATGTAGCAGAAACAAGATGGCATTGGTAAGAAGAAAGCGACGGAAATTTCTAAAGAGGTCAAGAACATTACTGAACATAACATAAGATGTTAAGGTTATGTTGTGTAAGGTGGTGACTCATATGTTAGTGACATAAGGTCTCCTTGGGCTCTTCAGTACTTAGATTAACATGAGCTGCTCTAACAAATGCCCATGTTTCCATGGTTTCACATACTCCCAGGTTCAGACCTAAGTGGGTGTCCTATCAGTGAGCAGCTTCCCTGTACATCATGACTCAGGGACCAGTCTCCATCCATCTTGTGGCTTCTTCATCCTCTAGGGTCCTGTCATCATCTGTGTCCATCTGGAGCTGATCCATCCAGTATGGCAGCCACATGCCACATGCAGCCATAGAGCACTTAAAATGTGGCCAGTGTAAATTGAGACGTGCCATAAGGTGTGAAACACATCAGATTTTGAAGACTCAGTACAATAACAAGAATGTAAAAATATCTCATTACTAATTTTTATATTGATTACATTTTGACTGATAACATTTTAGAAATATTGGGTTAAACAAAATATAGTATTAAAACTTATTTCACCCGTTCCTTTTACATTTTTATATGCGGCTGCTAGAAAATGTAGAGCTGCGTGTGTGGCTTCCATCCTATTTCTATTGGATAGTGTTGATCTGGAGGGAAAGGAGAAAGGAGTGTGGAGAATGCACCCTGATCCTGAAGGCCTTGGCCCCGTGGTAGGAATTGGTCGTGTGGCCACATCCAGTTGTAACAGGAGCTAAGGATCGTCATTCCTCGATGGGCAGCCACTTCCTAGCAATAGGTCCACATAGAAGAAGAAGGATCGGTGACATAAATTTTGGTGGACAACATCGTCTCTCCCACAGAAACATTTAAAATAAAAATGGAAGAACATGCTATTTTCGGTCATCTTCTTGGGGAAAAAGTTAACAAGAAAAATCCCAAGGAAATGGCCTAATGGAGAGGAAAAAGCATGATTCCTGGTATTGAAGGTGAGGACGAGAGTGTTTGTGAAGGTCATGATACTGTCTCAACTCCCTTTCGATCAAGGTTTCTCAGCTGGGCCATTATTTACATCTGGGACCAAGTAATTCCCTGTTGTGGAGGCGGACCTGTGCGCTGTACAGGTGTTTAGCAGCATCCCTGGCCTCTACCCACTAGGTGGCCATAGCCCCCCCCCCCCCCCCGCCATTACGACAATCAGAAATACCTCCAGGCCTGGCCACAGCTCCCCTGTGGGGCGTGGTCACCCCACTTAGGCACCGCTGATACAGATTGTAGCGGGGGTGGGGGGAATTGTAGCATACACTAAGGACAAACATAGTATTTTTGTTTTAATAGTTTCTGACATAGTTAGAAAATAGTTCCATTGTCTTCTTTATATAACACATTGCCTGTGAAATTAATTTCTACAAATAAAATACTGTTTTCAAGTTACTTTAGAAAATATTCCACAATGCAATGAACTGAAAATGTTGGATGAGGAAGGGATTAAGACAGCAGGCCCGGGCCTCCCTGGTGGTTAAGAATCCGCCTGCCAATGCAGGGGACACGGGTTCGAGCCCTGGTCTGGGAAGATCCCACATTGCCGCGGAGCAACTAAGCCTGTGCGCCACAACTACTGAGCCCGCAAGACACAACTACTGAGCCTGCACTCTAGAGCCCACAAGCCACAACTGCTGAGCCCGCAAGCCACAACTACTAAAGCCCACATGCCTAGAGCCCGTGCTCTGCAACAAGAGAAACCACCGTAATGAGAAGCCCACGCACCACAACAAAAACCCAATGCAGCCATAAATAAATAAATAAGACAACAGGCTCACGGTTCGTAACTTAGCTCTCCCATAAGGCACGAAGGATGAAGGGGAAAGCAAGTTGGGGCAACTATAAGAAAACGCCACGTAGAAGTGAGCGTCAGGACACATTCTTTGTTAATTCTTCGTGAAGAGCAGACAGGATGCTTGTGTAACTGTGAAGTTTATGCTCCTCCCGTAGTCTTTCCTGTCTCAGTCAGTGGCATCTCCATGCTTTATGTTGCTCAAGCCAAAGACACTAGGGTCATATTTGATGCCTCTCTTTTCTCACAATTCACATCCAGCCCATGAGCAAGCCTTGTCAGCGGTACCTTCAAATACATCCAGAGTCAGAACCTTCTTAAACTCCTTCTCTACTTTTTGCCTTTTAACCTTGATTTAATTTCCCAAGAAACTCTATAACAGGACCAACTGCTAATTAAAATTGATCAAATATTAGAGGAACTTTGTAGATGATCTTGTTTTAATTTCGTCCTTTGCAGATGAAAAACACTAAGATTCTGCCACTGCCCACACCCCCACCGCCACACACACACAGTTTAGTGACTAGGTCTTACTACCAGTAAGTGTGGACCGTCCAAGTCTTACTACCAGTAAAAACTGGAACCATGAGGACTGAGGATCCAAGTCCATTGCTTCTCCACTGTGCCTGTTAAGCAGGCTAGTTAAATACTTTTAAGGTGTGGAGATTTCTGAGCTACTCTGAATTTCACAACTGTCAGTATTTTGACAAATGAGTTCCAGTTAACTGATTTTTAATATCATAACTGCTAATGAGAACAGAGGCATGTGAAAGAGGATGAATGCTTTTGCCAAAGAAACTCAAGACGTTTCTAAAGGCTGATAAATAGTTTTGTGTATGGAAAACATAAAGTATATAAACCCAGGTTTTAGTCTGAAGAAAAGGCAATCAAATATTTATTAATACAGTCTTCTGTGTTCTTTTACAGGATGGTCATATAATTGGGTGTTTTGTGCAAACATTTTACAGAATTGTTTGACAGACTTCTTACGAGCCATCAAAAAGTCTTTAAACAGTTTTTGTTTAAAGTTCTGATTGAGGTGTTTGCATTAAATACTTACTGCTTATATAAACTATGATTTGTCATTTCACTTGATCCTTTCTCTATTAAACTAATTCCGGTATTTCAAGTACTTAGTACCTAGGGCCCTGCTTTTTATAAAATGCATTTTGTTTGCTCTAGTGACACAGCAGTGTCCTCGAGTATTTCCTTTATGTTTCCTCGAACACGTTTTTTTTTATTAACAAAGCTTTATTTAAACTTTCAGTGCAATAACCCCAAAACAAAAGAACCTAAACTAAAAGCTGCTGCCAGGATTGTCCCAGAATGGGTGGAGTATGATACTGAGATACGACAACTATTAGATCACCTTGAAAACAAGAAGAAAAATGCAAGTAAGTTATTCTGCAGTGGTGTACGAACCATATGTTGCATTAAGTGAAATTAGAATAGATTACAGACTCAGTCCTTGGTGAAGTTATCAAATGATTAGGTCAGAATTTCTTTACCAAAGTCCGTGACTTGATTACAAATTTCATTTTTATGTGGAATTAAGCTCGCAAATTTAAAACATGGATAGAGAATCTATTCCCCCATGGATATAGCTTCAGATCATCACATAGTCAATATAGTATTAACCTCCTGACATAATGTAGAGGTGAAAAAAGTAAAGAAACACTTGTCTTTAAGACACACTGAATTTCCTAAATATGAAAGTCCAAGCCCTGAAGTTTAATAAAAGCCTTACATAGCTAACTACAATATTACCTCCTCTCTCCTAAATTAATCTGGTACATGGTATAGGTTTCCCCATGAAAAGTTTGTTCCTGGATCAAACTTTTTGCCTTGGTCAAAAGGCTACTTGCTGAGGTAGCCTTGGTCATGACTAGAGGGTGATTTGGATTAATTTGTTTCCATTTCTTAGACTTAAAAAACTGAAAAAAAAAAAAAGTAAAATAAAAAACTGAGGTTACCTTAGCATTTCATCACCACCCTACATAAATCCTCAACACCAATAAATATGTGGGATATTCTCTTAAAGCGATATTAACTTCTTGATTGCTTCATAATCCCCTTTCCTGGTCAGTGCCTGTCTCTATTGTCCTTTGCTCTTTTTTAAAAGTAGTACTGAGCTTCTATTGTGTTCCAGTCAGTAGGTTAGAGACTTTCACAGGTTAGACTAGTTAATCCTCACAGTAATTCTTTCTAGTAGTTCAGAATATAATTCTTATTTTCCTCAGCTTTACTTTTTAGGGAGGCTGAAATGATTATATATAAAATTTCTCATATAAGCATGAAATTCTGTTTCATCTTGACTCTGTTTTCCTTCACAAAATCAGTGTGTGTTGTCTGAGAAGTTCAGTATTTAAAACACACCCAAGCATTTTTAATACTGTAGTATAAAGGTGCCATTTCAATTCAGAAGAAGAAAGATGATTCTCTAAGTGGTGTAACTGTTTTCAAAGGGAGAGAAGGAAAGAAGGCAAAAAAGGAAGGAAGAAAGGAAAATTCGCATAATTACCTCACAAGCAATTTTAAAGGTATAAAACACTGAGATGAAATGTTTCTCTTCTCAAATTGGAAAGAGTTAAAGGATTAATAATACCCAGCATTAGCAAGGGTATTGACAAGTAAGCACTCTCATACCTACAGTAGCTGTATAAATTAAGGAAATTTTATAATATGTATAAAAAATTAAAATATATGCCCTTTGACCCAGCAATTCACAAGAAACTTACATTTAAACGAGAGAAATTATGCATATATATACACGTTTGTTACAGCATTGTTTTCAATAATGAAATAGAATCTGTCCATCAATAGAGGATCGATTGCATAAACACTGATACATACAATGAAATATAATGTAGCCTTTCAAGAGAATTGAGACAGATTTGTGCTGACAGCAAATTTTTAAGTTAAAAAATAGGTTATAGAATATTTATAATGTTATTGACCCACATCTTAATTAAAGAAAAATTGCATATCTGTGTATATATGTTTTTGTATGGTTATATGTATAAATAAGAGAGGTTTTACAGAAGAGATTTTTGGGTTTATTGCTTTTTTTTTTTTTTTTTTAACGGGTACGCGGGCCTCTCACTGTTGTGGGCCTCTCCCGTTGCGGAGCACAGGCTCCGGACGCGCAGGCTCAGTGGCCATGGCTCACGGGCCCAGCCGCACCGCGGCATGTGGGATCTTCCCGGACCAGGGCGCGAACCCGTGTCCCCTGCATCGGCAGGCGGACTCTCAACCACTGCGCCACCAGGGAAGCCCAAACTGTTCTATTTTTAGCCTTCCACTTTTTATCTTGGAATAAACACCAGGCTGTTTCTTTCTGCAATGCAGAAGAAGGAATGAGAGTGGAGAGCTGAGGTGCACAGATTTTCCATACAGTCCTTCAGTTAATTGCTTCACTGGGTGATATACTCCCCACCAGTGTTTTCTGTTAGGAGGCTTTCCCAGGCTTCTCTGTCAAGAAAATCAACTCATCATCTCAGCTGTGTATTCTGTTTTCCGCGTTCAGAAATTCGTTGATAACTCTGCTCCAGTGTTGTCTCATAACCACTTCTCCCATTGTCTTTATTGCTATTCCCTTTTATATTTCTTATCTTTCCAGTGGAGTTTACTGGAGAGATATAGTCTGCCATCTTGAATTATGGAACAGGATCCATTTTAAATGTATATTAATTAATTTCTGCCTGAAAATATCATTTTGAATTTTCAGTGTTTTTAAATCAGTATGTGACAGCTCAGTGATGCAGAAGGTGAGGAAACCACTTTGATCTCTAAGGGTCTTCGCTAGTACCGATTCTCACATTTGTACAGTATTTGTGTCTGTGTTTGAATGCTCTGTCCTCCCATCTTCGATGAGGACCATGTATGTCTTCTGCTTTTTGTTGTTCCGTTACATTAATAACAGGATACTTTGTACGTGGTGAGTAATCTGTTAGTACTGTTCAAGGCCTCTATTGCCAGGCAGGGTGCTAGGCCCCGAAGATAACAAAGATAAATAAGGTGTGGTCCTTGTTCTCATAGACTCATGGGACCTGGCTTCTAGGTGGGTAAAGAGGCAAGGAGTTATGATACAATGTAACAGATACCATAACATAGAAAGCTATTCTTATGGCACATAATGAAGCAAGTAGGTACTAAACTAACAAACAAGAGGATCCTCAGGGAGCACCTATGCTTTTTATTATATTAATTCATACCTCAGTCAGGTTTAAGCTAATGTGATGTTTGAGATTTCAGGAGCTAAATAAACTTTCCTCCCCTACAGTTTTGACACATGATGAACTCTAGCACGGGCCTGTGTAAGAAGATGAGAAAGTATGACGAGAAATCTGCCACCTGCTGGGGAAATGTGGAACTACTGCTAAGACTTCTGAAAGTTTCATTAAGGATCAGTGACATATTCTTCAATTTAAATTATTTAAAAATACATGTGTTTAATGTATTGAATAAGTTTAAGTTTTATAAGCAATGGCCATTGAGTATTTAAAACTAGATTGTTCCTCTTTCCTGATTGCTTAAAACAGTGTTTTCACCAGTTAAAGTGATAATTTTGCCGGATAACCACGTAGAAGAACGTATCTGACTAGCTGGTCCTCATGGGGAATTAGCAAACCATCTACGTGTTTGGATATTCCAGCTCTATGTGCATCCATATTTCTTCATTCAAAAGATGCTTTTAAATTAGAGAAATCTATTTTGTGTTTTTTCTTCTGAGAAAGAAGGACTCATGGTTATCTCCGAATAATTTTTTTTTAAAGTAAGCCCCTTTACACCTTAACTGTTGTTTTAAAATGGAAGTAGTGTCACACTGTAATTATTTTGTTTATCCTAAACTATATGATGTTTTAATCCTATGCAGTATTTGTATTTTTTTAATGTTTCTAATTTTTGTTTCATAAAACGATATTCATGGGCTTATGGGGTATATATGTATTCTTTTTAAAAAAGAACTGGCTAGTTTTATAGAAACTTAGTTAAGAGTGTAAACAGTTTGTTTTCCTGTTTTATACTAATAATAGATGAATAGGAATAGTAAATGTTCAAAAACTATCCAACTATTCTAGAATCATAGGATCTTGGGACTGGAGAAGACCTCAGTGTCATTTGGACCCTGTCCCCTGAAGAAGCTGATTGAATAGGACTGAGGTGAGCGTGGGAAATCATGATTGTCTAGAAGCTCTCCAGATGACTCCGGTGATAAGTGAGGTTTGAGGAACAGCCCCCCCTTACAAGGCCCTGCCAGGTGGACTCTCAAGCCATCTTGGAACCTTCCAGGGCCACATGGAACTGTCTGCCTCTGGAGACTGGCTGGTCCATCTTTGGACAGCTCCGTACAGAGTTCCACAGTGAGCCCGAAGCTGTCTACCGGTGGTCTCTACTCTCGCTCCTTTGAGCTCTTCTGAACGAGCCTAATCCTCCTCTATTGGATGGCACAGCCCACAGAGTATTTGAAAATAACTGCTTTGCCCCCAGCAGCTTCATTCTTCCTAATGAGAGATCACAAGGCCTCTCCCTCTCCCTGTAACCTTCCCTTTGTTACTTGTTTGGGTTTGTCTGTGATAAAATGGAGTGTTCCAGGTGTGGCCTGGAATGGAAGCAGATTGTTCCTGTGGGTTCCAAGGGTCCTAAGGGATGCTGTCAGAGGCTTGAGTGGTAACTTAGCCTGGGGTGAAGACCCCAGTTCCATGGGGTCTCCGGTTCACTCCTCTTTGGAGTCGGGGCTTGGTGAGAGGTAAGAGTCTCTGTAAGCTTCTAGCTTAGACCAGATGCTCCAGCCCAGGTCTGCTGTGGTGCTTTAGGCAGAAGCCCCAGCTGGCTGTGAGCTGGTACTTCACTAGGTAATGGCACCCGATTTCCACACTTATTACTAACTACCATCTCCAATATGCTAGATTCTGTACTTCATAGAATATAAGCTAAAATTGCAGAATAATGTAGTTTGTAGCTTGTGATTTGAATGGCTAAATTTTACTTGTCTCATTTCCAGATGAATGATACCTTATATCTAAAAATCCAGACTTATAAATATTTCTTTACAGGGAGATTCTTTTATAAAATGGCTAACTTTTACGTCAAGTGCACGTAGAGCGCAGCGCCATACAGAGCTCTGCCCTCCTCGGGGACGCACTAGGGGAACTGAACCGCAGCCCACCTTGGAGCGCAGGGCAGCCCTCGCAGAGAAGGCCACCAGCTCCGCTGCCCTGAGGGCGCTGGAAGGTAGCCCGAGGCCTCCCACATACATTCCCGACCCTGAATTCTGGTGTTCAGGTGCAGGCCCTATAGCAAATTTTAACAAAAATCAAATCCTAGGAGAGAGCAGAGACAAACGGTATTTCCCATTTTGAGAAGCTGCAGTCCACTTTTCCTTCCTCCTTCTCAGAGGAAAGTCGGAACAGAGCATATCTGAGAATTAGGAGGTTTTGAGTTTTAACCATGAAAAGACATTTAAGTTTGGGGTATAAGTTTTGGTATAAGGTAAACCCAGAATATAAGACTGAAGACAGTCCAAAGTCTTCATGCCTCCCAGATGCTTTGGTACCAGTGGTTAGACGTTGGAAGTGCCCATCCTTCGGCTCCAGTTATCAAGTTCAGGGAACAATGAAGCTCCTAGAGGGAGAGCATAGAATACTTCCAGGAAGCACCACAGGCCGTCAGCCTGGGCTTACAGACAAAATCAGGCTTTTCTTTTTTTTTTTTTTAAGGGAGGTAATTTTTTTTAAAATTAATTAATTAATTTATTTTTGGCTGTGTTGGGTCTTCGTTTCTGTGCGAGGGCTTTTCTCTAGTTGCGGCGAGCGGGGGGCCACTCTTCATCGCGGTGCGCGGGCCTCTCGCTGTCGCGGCCTCTCCCGTTGCGGAGCACAGGCTCCAGACGCGCAGGCTCAGTAGCTGTGGCGCACGGGCTTAGTTGCTCCGCGGCATGTGGGATCTTCCCAGACCAGGGCTCGAACCCGTGTCCCCTGCATTGGCAGGCGGACTCTCAACCACTGCGCCACCAGGGAAGCCCCAGGCTTTTCTTTAATAGTAAAAAGGTAGTTTGACACAAATGGGAGCCTGCCCAAAGAAACGGCTGCTCCCATGGGTCAGCTCCAGCGCCTGGGAGGCAACCAGACAGACAGCTGCTACCACCCAGAAGAAGACCCAGATGAATAGTGTTCAAGGCAATAGGTATATGTCAAGTCAGACTATCCTTCAGTAACTAAAGCATAGCTAAGAGAATTTTCTTCTCTGAGATACAGCAGCAAAGAAGTTGGTGGCATTTAACTTCCCGCTGGAACACATTAGACTGTTCATCGAAGGGCTCTGACGTTATGTCTCAGATCCCTGGTTCAGAGATCAAACGAAAAGTGCTAACGGATCCAGGCTCAGTACCACGACGTCTCAGTCACTTCCCAGCCCCTGTCTTGCCCACTTCTGTTCAGCAGACTTAAGGGGGTCCTCCTTCTTCCAAAGAACCAATTGATTTTAAGACCTTACTTTTGGTGGCAAAGTGAGGGAGGTGAGGCAAAAAGGTTCAGGACTTTGGTGGTAAGCGTGCAAACAGGCAACTCTCTGATGGCAGCACGTGGTCAGGGGTGCCAGCCCACCCTGTAACCACTCAGAAAATGAGTCGAAGTGTTAGGTAATGGGACAGCTGTTCCCCATTTTGCTGTTTATTAGCCCAGCTTATCAAATATCCAATTCTATTTTCTGAGAAATTCTAGAGTGAAGTCTCTTTACTTAGAACCTACTGTTAACAGCTTCATTTACAGACTCCAGATTTGGAGAATCATCTTGTCGCCTACAGTTTATAATTACTTGAATTTAAGTGTATTTCAATCGTGATCCTGCCCAACTGTGTAAGGTTTGCATCCTACGTGATTTCACTTTAAAATCAAAGGTTTTGATTACAGTGGAAGGACAAAAGGTATTCAAATTCTAAAAGACTGGTTCAAGACCAAAAGATTTGAATGACAAAGGCTCTGGGTAGCCCAGTGTTTAAAATTTGGGGCAAAGTCAGAGAAGGAGTAATTTTGGGACTAGCCTTGCTGAGTAAGATGAATTGCGAAGTCAACATAACCAACCATACGGTGGAGTATCTAATCTAGTCCAGAGCACCAGGCTCAAACTCCCTTCTAAACAAAAGTCAGCAAACCCACCACTGGTGTGTAGGCTTTCCTTTGTTTTCCCACAGTCTGCTTCCACCAGAAGAATGTTTCCAGTTTCGGCCGAAGGCCAATAATCTAGGTCTTCCTAACCTGAACAAATCCAACAAATATCTAAGTACCTACAGTGCGCGAGGCTGTCCTTTGGAAGTTACTAGGCCAGTTTAAGTGGCATTCACTAAATATCCAAATGAAAATGCTGGGCAGGGAAAGTGTCAGGAAGGTGTGAGAAAGTGACATTTAGGTGCAAAGGGAAGTAGGAGGAAGTGCACACCGGGCGCAGACTAGCAAGGGGGTAGTTTTGTTCCTTTTAGGACGAGGAGAGGAGGGGGTGGGGAGGCTGGAGCCAGGTGCACAAGGTGACCTAGGGGAGTTTATCAAGTACGTGGAGCGCTTTGGTGATCTGACCCTGAAGTGCAGTGAAGGGCTCTCACATTCATCAGTATTAACTAATCCAGAACCTCTCCGGGAGTATTTCTATGCCTGCATTGTTTCCTAACAGTTATATTTATTCATAACATCATTCCTGACTATATCGGGTAGAAGCTCTTGGATAAGGACAAACAGCCTTATTCGGGATCTGATGATGTGATTTTTCTTCATTGCACAGCGTCCGAGACAAAATTCCCCTGGCCTAAGGCCATGTTGTACAGAGCATTCGCTGCATGTTGACCTACCAAGAGGAAGAGAAGCTAGTTTGCCTGCACTAAAATCTTGCCACTGTAGAATGAGGTCTTTCCACTTTTATGAGGTTTTAGTAACCTGCGGCAACAAAAGCATAAGCACTGCTGGAAATACAACATTGCAACAGGTGGTATGTGTGAAGGAGTATTAATAAAATCCTAAGAAAACTAATACAGTGAAGGATTGTTAGAAGAGTTATCCTTTGCTATCTTTAAAGAATCTTCCAGAGAAAAATCACATCCATTTAGGGCAACCAGTCCTAAAAAATCCATTACATAGATAAATACATACATACAAATGAGACACTATTCTTATAGAAATCTCCTGTAAGAGCAGGGAAACATGCAAATAACACAGACTTAAATCCACCAAGAAATGCTGCAAGCAGTGGTTTCTCCTTCGTGCCTTTTAACAATGTTCAATTCCAATTTCCTCAGGAAGACCTTGGAACTCCTTCTGCCAGTGGCCCTTCCAAATCCAGCTGCTCGGTCCCTCGCGATATTAGAACTGGAGGAGATGCTTCTCCCAGTAGACTGACCTTAGTGAACAGGCTGGAAATGTATTCAAAACAAGACTGCAACCTCGGAGTTGTCACCTGGAGGCCTCCTTGTTAGAAACTGAATCCTAGCTTGAGGCAGTGACAGATGACTGTGCATCTCACGCTTCTGTTGATCATCTGTTGATCTCCAAGGAAGGACTGACTCGGTGGATAGAGGTTTGCGGAGTTCAGGGTCTCTGGGGTGTGACCTATGTGCCTTAAGACTGGAGTGATTGGATTTCTTGGGCGTGAGGGTAGGAAGGAGAGGGGATCAGGGCTTGCAACCCCTGAGGGGCTGGCAGGCTGGGCTCTGCCCTCCTGTGCTCTCCCCTCCTGTGCGCAGGCAGGCAGCCATCAGGCCTGTTGCAGGCGCTTGCAGTATCTTCAGACGAAGGCTCACTGATGACGTGTTGCTAAGGTAGGTATCATGATTATTAAGAATGTGGAAACTGCTTTCTGAGAAAGTTCTCTAAGTATTCTAGCTGTCCTGCAGTTTTAGGACACGCAGGATACAGGAAGAAATCTCCTTTTGTTTGTGGTTAGAGATCTGACTGAGGTAAGCCGCAGTGTCCCCACCACCCCTTTCAGCACTTTTAACAGAAATGCGCATGTTATGATATAAAAGGGAAAGTCCTCAGAGCCAACCTAAGTGTTAGATTTTAATGGTACTGAAAGTGAAGAACCTCCACCTGTTAAGGCCTCACTGTCCTAGGACCTCGGGGGGCTGGGTTACGAGACTGTAATCATTTCTGCTTTTTGCGCTCTTCCTGCAGCTCGTGTCAAGCAGGAGCCCTCTGTCACCTCAGTAGCTGATTACGTGTAAAGCAAAGTTGGAAAACAGACTTCTCCAAAAGACTGAAAGCAAGGAAGTACTCATTTGACCATAAATATTTTTATTAAATGTGAAAATACACGGGCATAAAAATAGTACCCATATTTGTAGACATGTCTGAGACCCATTTCAGTTAATGTTCGGTGGTGTTTTTACTAAGACACTAAATTGAGATGGATTAAGTTACTTCGTCTTGTCTCATTCAAACCAACCACAGTAGGAGTAACGGCCTAACTGATCAGACATCTCCAGTGCTTCCCCTCCCCGTGCTCTGCTTTCCACTGCACGGAGGAGGTTCAACCCACAGAGGCAGAAACAAAGTCTGTTTACTATACACAAGCCACGCAGTGGCTAATTTTACTCTTAAATCATTCAGCAAATGAGATCATTAAACAAAACGAATTATCCCCACCTATTAACATCATTTGCAATTACAGAATAAACTCTGCTACTAACAAAAAAGGAATGATCTGATTTAGAATAAGGATAATTGTGGGTAAATCAGCATTTGCCTTCCTCCTTCCTTTATAAACATGGAAAAGTCAACTACATTCAACGTAGCTGCATGAATTTCCCTAGGTTAACCACTGGTGTGTACTCGGTGAAAACTGCACGGGGCCAGTCACCGGTGCCCTGTCCCTCTAAGGAGGCGCAAGCCTGACTGAGGAGACATTTTTAACGAAGCATCTTGTGCCCTTTTTTCATGGTAAATGTCACGTACAACTTCTGACCGATTTCATGCTTTACAGGTGAAATCTTTCATTTTCCACCATGAATAGAAAATGGTGCCAACTTAAAACTGCAATTCTTTTAGCTTTTTTCCTTCATACTTGGTTATCAGTAGTATTTTTCTCTTAAGCTGTGGGTAGTTTTTCCATTCCATTATCAGAGTCCCAAAAAGTTCTGTTTTCATACTGATACTTAAACTTTTAATACTGCCTGAAGAGAAAAATGTTTTAAAATTAGTATTGTTATATCCAATTCACATTAGTAAACTACTGAAGTCGTTTTCCAGTTTTTATTTTATCCATGTTAAGAAAGCACAAACTTTCAGAAGTGGGCATTAATTTACCCTCTCTTTTTAGAACTTTCTCAGGTTTATAGGCTGATGTGTTGAATACTTGTTGCTGTGGAAGAATATCCATTTACAGGCCAGCGATACTTCACTTCCGGCGCTCACTGAAAAGGGAGGGAGGAGTTCAACAGGGAACGTCATTCAGCCACGGCTGGGCGCCCCGCTCCTTTGGCTTTTCCAGAGAGCACCACACCGGTTACCCGGCACCCGCGGGAGCGGTGGCGACCTCCTGCGTCAGGCCGCCAGGACAGACGAGTGTCCCTTCGCACTCCCAGCGCTCTCCTCGGTCACTCTGAAAGAAGCGTGGAGTGACCACCTTCCCAATCACGCGGATGCCAGAAGACCGCTGATGACCCTCACGGCTGGAACTTCAAGGTCGTTATTTTCTTCATTAATTAGCAAAGCAACAGAGCCCAGAGAATTTCTGTTCGTGGCGTTGGCGCTGGGCACCATACTTGCTTCTCCCTCTTCACTGAAAACGAGTAACTCTCTGCACATTTCCACTACGATGACTAAAGTCCGTCCACGGTAAGGCTTTAGGAACAGGATTTATAGTTATTACAGGTGGAGAAAAAAGTGAAGCAAACAGCCCTCTCGGCGGCGGGGTGGCAGTCGGCGGGGTGACGGGTGCCCAGGACGTGTGGCCCGCTTCCAGTCCTGCGGACTCCTTCCAGCTCCTCTTCGCTGCAGCCTTGCACCCTCTCCTCCGGATAGAACGGCAAGTGGTTTGATATTTCCCTCCTTCTGATTCTGTGTGAAAACTCTTACTTGTGAAAGTCAGTAGAGGCCATCGCTAGATTTCAGAGTTCACAGTGACATCATATATGAAAGAACCAGATTGAAAAAAAAGTTGCTGATGTAACTAATGAAGTAACAAGATTAAACAAAAATGAATTTCCCTTGTAAATTACTTTCACACTGACTTGAATTTTGAGACATTAAAACAAAATGAGAGCTGCAAGCTGTTTGCTAGTTTTCAAAATGCAATCTTAAGTTTATTGGTAAGAAATAAACTTCTAAATAGATGCAGAAAGCACTCACGTGTTTTGCTCATCTCAACTATATGTTTTGTCTCAGTTTAAACAACTTTTGTCCACGCGTGTTTCAGGATGACTGTAGAAGAAAACGATTTGTGCTTGGCTGGCTGTTGTGGATATTAGCAGTCAGGACGGTCCCTGCGACTCAAAGAAAATGCTTGATTTCCTGAAAACAATATATTAAGCCTACCCTGCTTAAATTGCTTCAGAATGCTCTGAGGCAAAAACAAAAACCTTTCCAGAATGTAATAATTTTTATCTAAAGTAATTCTCTTAGATTTTAAAGGCAGCATCATAATTCCATAAATATTTCGTGTTCTTGATTAAAGTAACTCTTTTTTTTTTTTTTAGGGAAAAAATTATCCAGTATATAAAGAAAGACTGAATAGTTCATTTCTCTTAAGAAGAAGGTATCCCAAGAAGAGATGCCATCTTGATAGTGGACATACAGCTGGAGCTGACTAGATCTGTAAACCTGTTTTCTGTTGTTTTGTTGTTGTTTTCTGGCAGAGAACATCCAGAGGCATCAAGGTCTGAAAAAGGGGCAGGCCTGCTATTTAATGCCCACCTCAAAACAGTCCCACACGAGCACCCACGGGCCAGGTAGGCCAGGACCTAAGAGATACTGTCGGCTGTATTTACTAAAAGTGGGAAACATGGCGTTCTGTTTGTTTATATTGACTGAGCGACTTTACATTTCTAAGCCAATCCTGTTACAGGAAATGCTGTTTAACTCACAACTTCAGTTGTTGTTAAAGTACTTCATTCTGCACTACAGCAATATTATTTTAAATACCACTGCTATATTATCTGAACCTATTTTACATATTACTTTTTCGTTTGTTGTGTTTCATATTAAAAGGGCCAGTAGGATTTACAATTAATTCTATTTCAGTGATTTTCAGTATTCCCCTGCAGGTACTGAACAAAAAAGCATACATGCTTAACATCGGTCCACATCTAACCCTGGCTCCAGCGACTATCATTCGGTAGCAGGTTTTCTGAAAGACAGGCTCTGCCCACCTTCCATGACAGCCACATTCATGCTCGTGGAGGGATGGGAATGCACGTGGAAATTTAACACATTTACAAATGACTGACCAGAATCTAAGCAAAGTTGTCCCTAAGAACATACAGCTCAGAATGTTCATTCCTCTGGGAGAATCCTGACACCACAGCTCCTCACAAATGCAGGCACTGACAGACACGTAAGCAAGGATGTGAAGAAAAGAATTGCCACGTGCTCCAGTGTAGAAAAATACAAGCTCTGCGCGCCTGTCTCAGACTCCTTCGTCCCGACGTTCACAGCCCAGACACAGGCTGCTCTGCCAGACACAGAGCCGAACCGTTCCCCTGCCTCCCGGCCCTCACAAGCCCATCAGCCTCAGGTCTAAACGGAGAAGAACAGGTATTTCCTATGAAAACAACTCTTTCTTTGGTC
Organism: Pseudorca crassidens; assembly: GCF_039906515.1. NCBI lineage: Eukaryota > Metazoa > Chordata > Mammalia > Artiodactyla > Delphinidae > Pseudorca > Pseudorca crassidens. The sequence goes on from NC_090313.1 coordinate 14,916,102, forward strand.
ATGGACAAACCGAAAGACTGAAATTTTTTTTCATTAAGATCCTGGAACAAGGTTTTTTGTGTTTGTTTAATCTTTAAAAAATGAAGAGCAGAAAAACAGCTGGTTTAATTGAAGTGGAATTTAAATCTAAAAGGTCCGCCTGAGCTGAAGGGATTGAACCCTTGCCATGAGTTCCAGCTTCTGTGGAAAGGGTTGCCGCCCCCTCCTTGTTGGCTTTCTGCGTCCAGGGGATCTTCTCCGTCGTCAAACTTCTTCCTCATCTCTGTAAAAGAAAGCAGCGAGCTAAGAGCCAGGCGCTGCCAGAGGTGTGGGCTGAGGCGGGGTCTAAGGACCACACCCCTCGGTTACCGAGACAACCGTGACCGACTGATGCTCAAATCCAGCCTCCCTCTCCCACCCAGATCACAGGTTTCAGGAGAAACCAGTCATGGAGAAGGCGGTGAGGTTCAGGGTTGAAAATGGATATTCATGCAAGTTCGGACCCCCTGAATCTTCTCTCCTCACAAGAAGCTACCCAAGGAAATTCTTCTCTGGGAAAGCCGAGGAGTTGCAGGGAATGAGACCTCAAAGTCACGCACGCTCTTCTGATCAAACGGCCGTGTTCACCGTCCTAACTCCAAGCATCAAGTCAGCCAGGCGAACCTCATCAACCCATGAAGCGTCTGGGGCCTCACTGTTAAATCTAAACAGAAGGAAGGCTCCCCAGACCTGAGGGAGGGAGGCGCCCTATCGTACAGCCCAGGAGGCCACCTCCACTGCTGTGCCTGTCAGTCCGGAGCGAAGCCCGTGATGAGACAGAGGCCAGCGCAGACATGTGGGAGACAGGAACCCTGGAGGCAGCAGACGAGCAAGCTAATATCCTCATAGGAACAGCTGCCATCTTTACAGTAAGGACGGGGGCTGAGAAGAAGGCACAGAGGACAGAGAAGAACTCCTAGTAACCAAGGGTGCAGCTCTCTTCTCGATGCACGCGGCTCTGCCCGCAGGCCCCCTGCTCCCCTCAGGGCTCAGCTCCAGAGCGCCTCAGCTGCCCGCTGCACACGCTGAGGACAGAGCCATTCACGGACATCGACGTGTGCAGAATAAAAGAACGAACAGTATGTATCCTCCTGTACTCGTTAAGTAACTCCTCCCTCTCTCACTGGATTATAAATTACTTGAGAACAAACATCATTTACTTTCAATTCCATAGCATAAGTAGTTCAGAAACTTGTCAAATGGGCATAAAATGTGATTTCCTTCTATTTTGTTAAATTTGTCTAGCTCAAGTCATAGTTTCTGCTCCCACTGACATGGAAAGCCACAAAAAAGCAGTAGGTAGTAGCTTAACATGAAATTCCCTCTGGAAATGTCAAAGCACTGCTCGGTAATACCTAAATTCTTAAACCGTCTCCCTCGTTTTCCAGGTCATTTTAGCTTATGGTGAAATAACATTTATATCAACCAGTAAATCGAATGACCATTAGAGCTCGAGCACGATTCCTGGGGAGCCACTCTCAGAGGATCTGCCCCTGTCCCACCACTGCACATTCCTGCCTGGCGGTCCACATCCTAATCAAGCTCCTGTAAGTTTGGTATAAAAATTCACATTGATCTGTGAAGCTGGAAGGAACGAACCTAAGAGGATCCCTCTTGTTGTACTGGCATTATCATTGGTGAAAAAACCTGAGGCCCAAAAAAGTTCTAGGACCTTATTCAAAGAGAGGTAAGAGTCACCCTCAGGCCTTCTGATTCCACACTTGGTGGCGTCTCCACTGCACTGTGCACATGAGGGTCCCTAGAGTCTGACAAGGGTAGACATGAGAATGGGCTTCAGGGACCATCACCAGCTCCCGAGCTCAGCCCCAGGGGGCCCACCCACCACGCGCCCCACTGTCCACTCCTGACACGGCCTCTAAGACGGGCAAAGGAATAGAGCTAAGAAGTCGCCAGTCACTGACGCGGCCATTTCAGGAGAACAGAAACATTAAAGCAAGCAGTACCTGGATCGGAGAGGACTTCTTTAGCAGCTGCTATGTCGATGAACTTTTTCTCAGCTTTTTTCTTTTCTTCTTCATTCTGGAAGTTATCTGGATGCCACTGCAGTGCTAATTTTCGGTATGCTTTAATGATTTCTTGTTTTTTGGCATTTCTGAAGGGTGGTAAAGTTAATTCATAATCATTAGTTAAGAAGTGTCCAACATACTGCCAGGAGGAGCTAAGAGGGGCAGTTAGGGAGACCCCACTGGCAGATCCGCAGCCCGGTTTTCTGAATACCGCATCATAACCGGCTGAGCGTCTCCCCCAGCACTCCGCGTGACCCTTACAGGCGCCAGGCTTCCTGATGTCAGAATCTCACCAGGAACAATTTAAGTGCTCCTGAGCTTTACAATTCTCCCTTAAGAAAACTGCACTGATGCATTTTTAAACTTTCTGAATTTCCAAACTACCATGATTCGATTCTTGGCATTAAAAGAGACACTGACTCTTTGAAGCCCACTTTGTATTTTGCTCCTGGCTTATTAGCTTACTCAAAAGAACAAAGTTTCAGACTGTTGATTGAAAGATTGATGGTTCCCCTGTTCAGGGAAGGTGGGTCTAATATAAAAGCAGGTATTGAGTAAATTACATTCTCCCTGTGCCTTCAAGTTCATTCTGAAAGTGCCACTTTATTTTTAGGCCTAGAGAAGTTATCTTTTCCCCAACCCCTCCCTCCCTCCTGCCCCCACCAAAAGAAAGCTCACTCCCACCTCTTTACCCTTCTTAAGAAATCTAGGCCCAGGACCTATTCATGCCACAGTGTCCTTTCTTTGTCACCAACTACTAATTCTCCATCATTGCATGACTAGTCTCTATCAAAGAAATTTATCTGTAATATATTCAAAACAGCTTTATGATGTTCAAGATTGTTAGGGTTTAATTTATGACTGAAATTACCTAAGAAAAGGAAATGAATCAGAGGGAAAAAAGAGCAACAATTAGCTTTAAAACAGTTGATTAAAAATAACAATGTGAATTTTAAATATATAATTCACCTTTTTACTCCCAAGATTTTATAATAATCTCGTTTCTGTGACTGTTTCAGTAGCCTCTGTGCTTTCTCTAGACCTTCTCGAATCTGCTGGTCATTCTCATTGTGTTCCTGAGCAGTTTCATAGTCCTGAATAGCTGTCAAAATACGTTGAAGACAGTGCTGTTAAAATGAATTAAACCTTTACATACCCTACAAATGTGATACTAAAGTCACCATCCTCAACCCCTTCCTTTGCCATTACTAAGAGCCTAAGAAGAGCCTAATAATTTTGTTCAAAACCACAAAAGGCATAATTAAGGCTGAATTAGGTAGCCTACTGCTCCCGTTCAGTAAAAGCCACACTGCTTGCTTGCCTGCCCACCCTCCCACATTACCTTCCCCACAACCGTAAGGTGTCTTAATATCAGCACTTTAGGCAAAGCAATGAAGTGCCTGTTGCACAGGAAAATACGACAGCAGCCAAGAAAAGCTTCGTGGGTAGCTATGGGGCCACGGTTCAGAAGGGTGCGAGGCTCAGAGACCTGGAGAAACCATCAGCAGTCAGAATGAGCAGGTTCACCCACAGGTTTCAACACAAACTATTACAAACCTGATTTTTTTTTTTTTTTTTTTTTAAGTATCAATCAAAACAGAAAGACAGGGCTTCCCTGGTGGCGCAGTGGTTGAGAGTCCGCCTGCCAATGCAGGCAGGGGACACGGGTTCGTGCCCCGGTCCGGGAAGATCCCACATGCCGCAGAGTGGCTGGGCCCATGAGCCATGGCCGCTGAGCCTGCGCGGCCACAGCAGTGAGAGGCCCGTGTACCGCGCCAAAAAAAAAAAAAAAAAAAAACCAGAAAGACACATACAGTCCTGGTATGGGAAGTCTGATGACAATTCACATGGCATCTTTCTTTTCATATTATTTTAAATATTTAGAAAATACCAGGCCTCTGGATATCTAACGTCATGCAGAGCAGAGGCCGCTCCTTAGAAGGACCTGCTGGCAAGCCTGGCCCTTGGCTGACGACTGGCAAGTTGGGTTTCAGCAGTGCTCCCACCCTTCCCTGGTAAGAATGGCTGGGCTACCTAAACTGTTTGTATAAACCATGTGGTTTATGCTAAACATCTCGCCTTGTGGGCATTTTGGTGCGGGCTAGGCAGAAGGTGCCTCCCTGGCCAGCCCCCAGTAAAGACCCCGGGCCCTGGTTCTCCGAGGAATTAAGCTTGTCTTGCTTGATTTCACAGACTCTTGGAACCTTCCACCCGGTTGCCTCTGGATTTCACCCATGTGCCTTTTCCCTCTGCTGATCTTGTTTGTATCCTTTCATTAGGATAAGTCTTAGCCCTGAGAACAACTGTATGCCGAGTCCCAGTGTCCTCCTTCTGAATCACCTAATCTGGGGGTAGTAATTTTTCTCACTGTCCTCCTTGGACAGAGAACTTAAATAATGGATTGTTGGGTTCAAATTCTCATTTTTTATGGAAGTGCATTTCACTGTGGGAAAGCCATCTCTCTGGATAACAGGCCTGAGCATTCATCTTGGCAACAGCTAATCCTGCAAGGGGTTTAAGAAGGCACCTTGGGCAGGTTTAAAATGAGAAAGATATTAGAATAAGGTGGACAAATTTAGTTAGCCTGCACTACAAAGAAAAATGAACCAATATGACCTTCGGCTCATGGCGGAAGGGGGGACGCTTCAAGCTATTAGCCTATTTCCTGCCTCAGTGCATTAATATTAAATATTAACATGAAACATTAATATTACTGTCACCCAACCAACAGTGACATCATAAAATACCTTTCCAATGTAGCACACAGACACAAAGCCATTATAAACAGTAGTGAGGTTTAACTTGCAGTACGCATAGCACTTGATATCACAACCTAGTAAGGAAATACACTTGAAATTTAGTACAAGAGGAAAATGTTTCAATATACTCAATTTTTCTACTTATGCAAACCCTACATTTAAAACATGTTTTCATTCTTAAATGTTCAGAGTATCTTCCCCAAAGCAGTCTTCTGTCTCCTATCTTTCATTAACACTTAAGGTAGATACATTTTTCCCAATACAGGAAAGATATAAAATTATAAGTTGTTTCCTAAAATTCACATGATTACAGGTAGTTAACTAATCAGAAACTTAATATGGACGATGTAAGACTTCCCATGGACATAAACTAGACAGCTCATTCATACTTATATTTTCTCATAGTGCACTCTCTAAGGGGGTATCTTCAAAAAAAAGTAAATGACACCCAATTATGTTCCATATTATATGTCCCATATAACTGAACAGCTGTACAGATTACAATAAGCCAGAAATACTAAGGTCCTTAATGAACAGTATGTTACATATTAGCCAAATCATTTTCTAACCTCTGAACCTAAAAACTCTGATCCTTCCCAAATTCTTTTTCTCCTATGTGCCCCTCACCCAGTTCTTAAGGAGCAGTGAAACAACCAGAGCAAGACGGCAGACGGTAAGTACAGGAATTTCCTGTCTTCCATCCCACTATCCCACAAAAATGACAAAAAATAATATAACCATGGCAGCCCTGAAAACTACAGCGGACCAGAAATTTTGACAAATTTCTGGAAGAGAGAAGGCAAATAGGATCACATTAACCACGAATAAACCTAATAGAACCACAATCCAAATATGCGCTGAAAAGAGGCCCTAGCAGATTTGGGAGCTGTTCTTTTTGGCCCAGGGTTCTGAGTTTAGCAAGCAGGAGGGCCTTTAAGGCAATCATCAGGTTACTTCGCGAGATGACTAAGCAGTGGCTGGGCAGCCTCTGCCCCTGTATGTGGAGCAGCTGGCTGCAGCATTAACCCCAAGAGCTCGTCTCTAAGCAGAACAGAAAATGCGCATGTGGAAGGCCCCTGCCGTGTGCTGCTGGGCCCAGGAAGAGAAGCAGAGCCGAGCCCACGGGTACCCAAGGCCTCCACAGCAGGTCTGGAATACACACAGGAAAAGCAGTCCCACCCGGAATTTAAACACCAAAGGACTCCACCTGGTAAGTTAACTGTGTGAAGTCCTGCTCATTTTGGCAACTGGGCAAGATGACAAGCACGGTAGGGAACGTCTTCCTGTGAACAGGTCCTACCCTCTTAAAGCCGGCGTGAGCTCCCCAGTACAGAGAAGCATTCGAAAAGACAGATACACACAATATGCACAGGTGCAAATGGCTCCCCTCTCTCACACTCCATTATTCCACTAGCAAAAGCCCCGAATCAGCTTCAACACCTATCCAGAGTTGAACCATTCCTCACCACGTCCACACTTAGCACTGTGATGCAGTCCATCATTAATACACCTGAACAGCTATAATAGCTTCAAAAGGTGTTCATAAGGTGTTCCCAGCTTCCACCTTACTCCCCTAAAAGTCTATTCTCAAAACAGGGACCTTAGAGGTCCTTTTAAAGAGTTCATCAGACCTGCAATATAATATGCCCCAGGGAGCTTTCTTCTCCCGCGTATCACACAAAACAAGGTAAACGGCAGGGGTGACGTGGGGGGACACAGCATTCTCAGCACAACAATACAAGGAGACTGTTCAAAGGCTGCTACAATTAGCTAATAGCAGCCATGAATCCAAGATGAGAGGAAGAAGCAAACAGTGAGAGAGCCCTAAGAGAAAAGATCACAGAAAATGCCAGCAAATACACGATGAGTATGGACTCACCCTGAAGTGAGTGACAACCTACATCGTGTACCTAGTACAAGAAGCATGAAATCTGGAACAGACGCGGTGGAGATAACGCAGAGGCCTTGCTGGGGAGAAGACAAGAAAGGGAGAATACGATGAGTGACAAGAGCACAGAGCCCTGGGCAACACATCCCAGGCAACTTGGAGACTGTGTGCTCTCTGCAAGTGACGGGCTCACCCAGAAGTGCAAAAGATACACCCCTTCGGTGTAGCAAAGGAAGTGGGCAGAGGGGCAACAGGGCTGGCAGCAGACGACCTCCTGGACACAGTTTGGTTCACAGAAACAGAGAGGGCAGGGCTATAGAGAAAGGCCATTTTAGCAGGAAGCAGAATGTCTGTGGAAACAGTGAAGCAGAAAGTACTGCAACTGTTAAGTATAGAAGCTGCCTGTCCCCAGCACCCCTTACACACACACCCCCGGAGGACTGCCCCACAAATAGCCAGGGCAAGGTAATTCAAGTCACTTTATGAGGAGCAATAATGTTTTTTATATGGCACAGTCTCAATTAAAAGCCGTTTAAATTTTAAATTAAAAACAGGAGAAGAACACCAAAACTTGCCTGATGAACATGCATCAAAACAACATAGCCAAAGAATATATGAAAATTCTAAGCAAACGTTATGGCATAAATTTTTAAAACTTAATCCAATCACCTCTATTAAGGGTAATCACAAAGCACAATAAGAACTCAGCAAAGAGGGAGACAAGGAAGAGATAAAAATGTGAGTAATCAGAACTCAAGAAAAATAAGAACAAATTAAAACTATCATGGAAGTGAAGATGAAATGAGAAGAAGCACAAGGGAGAAGCAGCATATGGGGAAAAAATAAGGACCTAATAAAATGAAATGGAAATAGAGTTTAAAAAACTAGAGGAAAAAATGATGGCTATAGATGATGAGCAAAGAGAATACAACCAGTACTTAACTGAATCTTTGAAGCAGAAAACCAAACCAATATAACAAAACAATTCAGATTAAATTTAAGAAAACTTTCCTGAAATAAAAGATGAATCTAGGTATTGAAAGTGCACAGCAGGTGCACCAGGGCAAAGTGGCTGAGATGGTCAACTCTAAGATATATCCTAGTAAAATCAACACACCCAAAAGATAACTGCTCTTTGGACAGCCAGACCAAAACCAAAAAATCTGGCCCCAGATTTTCCATAGCAATATTCAGTGCAGAAGAAAATGGGAAAATAACTATAAGATATACAGAAAGAGTGTGAACAAAGGATTTTATCATCTAGCCAAGCCATCCTTCAAGTGTAAAAGGTACAAACAGCTTTGAACATAGAAGAAATCAGAATTTTCCCAGGAGCCGCTCAAGGAAACTACTACTGGATGAATTCACCAAGAAAAGGCTAGAGAAAGCATGGTCAAAGGAATGATGGTACACATTAAATATATTCAATGTAGAACTGAGACTAAAACAAACCAGGGAATTACAGTGACAGGGTAGAGTGTATGCCCTGCCAATGCAGAAGGGATACAGCTAACAAAAAGTGAGAAAATAAAGGGGAGAAAAAGATGAGAAAGTAAGTGCATTAATTCCCACCAATCACAGCTAAAGCAATCAGGAAACATCACCCACTAGTGAGCAACAGGCAAACAATTAGAATTTCATTAACAAGTCTTAAGTGGTAGGGGAAAGGGAAAGAAGAGGAAGAAACATGCTAATATTGTTCCTTGCTGTAGGATACTAATATATATTGCCCAAAGAAAGAGGGCTAAGTTAATAAACCTATAAAAATAACCAAGAAGAGAAATACAAACCTTCTGAAATATTAGAATAGTATATACAAAATAATACAGGCCAAATAACAAATATTCTCTGAAAAATAGAGTAACAGTACTCAGACCAAATATATTTGTCACACCAATAAGTATAAATGTGCTTATTAACTCACCTATTTAAAAGAATTTCATACTGGACCACAAAGCAAAACCCAACTCTACGCAAGAAACACACCTGAAATGAAGTGATTCCAAAAAGTTGAAACTAAAAGTATGGTCAAAGTTTCACCAGGCAAACGCAAATAAAATTTGGTTCACTATCTTAACATCAGATAATTAGAATTTAGGTTAAAAACATTAAACAGAGGGAATTCCCTGGCGGTCCAGTGGTTAGGACTCAGCACTTTCACTGCCATAGTCCTGGATGCAATCCCTGTTCGGAGAACTAAGATCACATAAGCCACTCAGCATGGCCAAAAAAAAAAAAAAAGCATTAAACAGAGCAGAAAAGGGGGAGTGTAGAAATCATAGTGAAGACATATTATGAATATCTGTGCATCAAATAAAAAAGCAGCAACCATTTATAAAGCAGAAATTATAAGAGGCACTACAGAGATGTAAGGGCACTAGTAGTGGAAGACTTCAACCTCTCTGTTCATATGAGATCAAGTGGCCCAAAAAAAAGGCAAGAAAAGGAAGACCACAATATAAGGTAGACCTGATTGATGTGCCAAACTCTGTCCCAGAAACAAAAGAGCAGATCTATTTTCAAGTCCCTGACTCATGAGCTCAGCCATTTTAGGCCAAAACTAAGACTAATAAATTCCAAAAAATAGTAGTAGTAAAAACATTCTTTGATCAAAATGTTTTAACACTGGAAATTAATAGTAAATGAGAAAATAGGACTTTTCCACCTAGGCTCTGTGCACCATTTTAAAACTCTCCAACAACTCTTATGACAAAGAAATATAAAAATAAGAATTGGAAAATATCTAGAAAATAATAATACTGAAAACACTACCATTCAGAACCTACAGGACATAGCTCAAGCAGTGCTAAGAGGACAATTCATAGCCTTAGTGGTTCAATAAAAATTAAAGATGAAAAATGAATTAATTATGAGATTCAAAGTTAGAAAAAAAATTGTAGAACAAAAATAGAAATTAATGAAACCAAAAAAGATAAAAACTGTTAAGCTTACTTCTTAGCAGAAATCAATAAAAACCTCTAACCTAGTCAAAAAAGCTCAAATACAAAAAGCAATAAGTGAAAAATAATCAAAGAGATAGAAGAAATTAAATTGAGACTACTTTGCTAAATTCTCTACAAATAAATCTGAAAACTCAACGGAGTAACTCAAACCCAGTCCAAAAGAGACAGAAAACCTAAACAGAACAAGTTTCATAGAGAAAGCTGCCAAAACCCCACCTCCCAATAAAGCAGTGGGCTCTCCATGGAGATTCCGTAACACTGAAACAGGAAACTTTCCAAATAATCACAAAAAACTACCCTAACAGTTTTCTATATATGAAAGTCCAGGTTAAAAATCATTTTTCCTCAGAATTTTTTGAGAATATTGCAATACTCCTTTCTAGAATTGATAGAAGGACAGGGAGAGGGCGTCATCAGGAGAATTTAACAGTCATAAATGTGCAGGCTGCTAACAGCAGAGCTTCAAAATACGTAAAGGAAAAAAGGACAATATTAAAGGGAAAGGTAGGAAAGTCTGCAATTTCCACACCAGGTAAAGTTCCCTCTCAGTAACTGATGAGAAAACTAACAGAAACATTACACCCAGCAACTGCAGAATACACATTATTTTCAAGTGCACATAGAACATTCAGCAACATAGAGCCTATGCTGGGTTACAAAACAAGTCTACATAAATTCAAAAGGAAACAGATCTAATTAAAAGGACAGAACTCATACAGAGTATGCTCCCTATGCACAACAGAATTAAATTAGAAATCAATAATAAGGTACTAAGGAAACCGTGAAATATTTTAAAATTAAACAAAACATCTAAATCATCCATGCATCAAAGAAGTAGCCAGAAGGAAAGTTAGAATACATTTCAAATCAAATAACAATGAAAATAAAACAATGTGAGAGGGCAGCTTTAAATACTTATATTAAAAAAGAAAAGAGGCCTAAAATCATTGATAGTTTAAAATTAAGAAGCTGGAAAAGCAAAAAATAAACCCAAAGGAAGTCTAAAGAGAAGAAATCAATGAAATAATAAAGAAAAATCATGTAAAACATTAACAAATCAATAAGTTGGTTCCTTCAAAAGACCAACAAATTTGACCAAACTCTAACTATACTGATCAAGAGGAAAAACAATAACAACAACAAAAAACTGTCACTATTAGAAATGAAGAAGGAATCATCATCACTTCAGACCTTACAGACATTAAAAGAATAATAATATTATAAACTTCATAGAACCAAAATCAGCAACGTAGGTAAAACGGACGAATTCATTGACGGACACAACTTACAAAAACTAAAACAAGATGAAACAAACAAAATATATGAATAGCCCTAATTTTTTTTTTTTTTTTTTTTTTTGGCCACACTGCATGGCATGCAGAGCTTCCACAACCAGGGATCAAACCCACAACCCCTGCACTGGAGTGGAAGCAGACTCTTAACCACTGGACCACCAAGGAAGTCCTGAATAGCCCTGTATTGATTAAAGACACTGAATTAATCATCAAAAACCTTCCTACTAAGAAAACTCTGGGACCCAAGATGGTTTCACTGGTGAATTCTCCCAAACTTTAAAGAAGAAATCACACCAATTTTATACAATTCTTGCAGACAATGCAGGAGACCGGAACAATTTCTAACTAATTGAGTTCAGTACAACCTTAACACTAAAATCTGATAATGATATTACAAAAAAGAAGTTACAGAGCAATGAACACAGATGCACACTTCTTAAAATACTAGCAAATCAAATCCAGCAATATCTAAAAAAGGATAATACATCATGTCCAAGAAAAGTTTATCCCAATAATTCCAGGTTGATTTAACTTCAGAATATCAATGTAATTTTTCACATTAACAGAATAAAGGAGAAAAACAAATATATACATAACACTTCTATAACTCTAACAAAAAGAAACAACAAATTTTAAGTGGGTAAATATTTGAACACTTCACAAAGAAAGGTATTTGAATAAACAAGCAGCACATGAAAAAGTATTAAACAACCTTAGTCATCAAAGAAACACATATTAAAGCCACAATGAGATACTACTAACACATACCAAAACGTATAAAATTAAAAAGACTCACAACACCAAATGTTTGCAAGGTTGTAGCAACTGGAACTCTCATACTTTATTGATGAAAGTGTAAATTTTAAATTACTTTTTAGAAAAGGGTCTAGCAGTTTCTTTAAAACTAAGCATACACCTTACCCTGTGACCCAACAATTCCACTCCTAGATATTTAGACAAGGTAACTGATAACATGTCTAAAAAAACCTTGCAGAATAATGTTCACAGCAGCTTTTTTCATGCTAACTAAAATCAGCCCAGGTGTCCATTAATATGAGAATGGATAAAGTATGGTATACCCATAAATTGGAATATTCTTCAGGGACAGGATTAATGATGAAATATTGAATGCTTTTCCCTCTTTTACAGTAGAAAAAGAAAGTAACAGCCTTCCAGCCCACTACCTGTCTTTAAAATAAATCTTCACTGGAGTACAGTCTCGTCTACGTGTCTATGGCTGCTCTTGCGGTGCAGTGGCAGAGCTGAGTAGGAGCAACAGAGACTGCACGGCTCACAGAGCCTGGAATTTTTACTCTCTGGACCTTTACAGAAAAAGTTTGCCAGCTTCTGCTCTTCAGCAATAAAAAGGAATGAACTGCCAATGACTATAACAACATGAATAAATCTCAAAAACATGCCGAATGAGAGAAGCCTTATACAAAAGAGGACATACTATATGGTTCTGTTGATATAAAGATCTAGCGTTGGTAAAACCAACCTGTGACGGAGAAAATCAGAATAACGGCTGCCTGTAGGGGTAGGATGGGGACCGCCTGGTAAGGGACAAGAGGATAATGTCCAGTTCTGCATCTTGACAGGAGTCTGGCTTTGACAAAGACTCTCTTATACCAAAACTTTAGACTGGCTCCTCGGAGTAAATCTTCTTTCTGACTAAGGCCCAACCTTGGGCTTCCGTCTCTGTCCTTGCAGAATCCAGGATGAGCAAGAATCCTGCTAAGATTCCCCACCCTTGGTATCTAACCAAACTTGAGTTTGATATCTGATCGAATTCCCCCTCCCCTACTCTGGCCTGCCTTCACCAAGAACTCAGCTGGGTCCATCTAACAAGAACCTCCCCTCTCCCTAATGCTTCCTCTTTGTAATTTCACATCCAGTGACCACGCACCAACTCTGCTCCTTGATTAGAAATCCCACTTGTCCTCTCTAGAGTCAGACTTGAGCCCAAACTTTCTCTCTCTCACTGCCAGAGCCCAGGGCAGTGTCCCCTACACCTACCATGATAGCCCCCCCCCCGAATAAAGTCCTCCTTAAGGTCTTTAACAAGGGTCATGAATAATTTTTCTCTTTAACAGGCTGCATGGATATCAGAACTCAGGACTGGTATCCCTAAGATCTGTACCTTTCATTTTATCTATTGGGCTGGCCAAAAATCTCGTTTGGGTTTCTCCGTAAGATGTTACAGAAAAACCCAAACGGACTTTTTGGCCAACCCAATACAATTACCTCCTAGTTAATAATAAGCAAGGTGAAGTATCTAGGAAAAAGTAAACCAAAATCTACAACTTTTTTTTGAAATGCATCTTAAAAAGATAAACTGATGGATACATGGAAGGACAGAGACAGATAAATGTGATAAAACACAGTAAAATGTTAATTTTAGAATCTAGATGGTGAGGACATGATTGTTCACTGTAAAATTCTTTCAACTTCTATCTTTGAAATTTCTCATAATAAAATGCTGGGGGTAATGCTTACCTGCTGTGAGACTGTCATAATACAGACGATGAAAATAACTCTTCTACCACTGTGTTTTACACATATTCATCCTTAGACTACAAAGGGGAAGTTTTATCCAAGTACCCTTACAATATAGATTCACTATTAGCACAGAAGTATGAAAGAACCGTGAGATATTTCTGACACTACAAAGGGCTGAACAATTTTAAGTCAAACTTCCATCGATGGAACTACCTCCTACAATAGACCACATTCTAGCACTGGACTCTGAGGGCAAGCCTAACCATTATACTTAGACAGTGAAGAGACGAACTATTTTTAATTCTGTACACAGGGGCGTAAGGTGGCCTGCACCCTAACTGAACCTGATACATTACTGTGCTTTATACATGTGTTTTGTTGAAATTTTTATAGTGGAAAAGAGATAATAGTGCTAACAGTAACATACCAAAAGAAAATTCCAGTTTCCGTCAGATTATAAAATTTTAACTCTCGTGCAATAATTTCTCTATCAACAGTTAAATATCACCAGCTGTATTCAAAGCACTGGAGTACACAGACACAAATACAGACCATGTACGTAGTCTGTTTCAATTTAAGATGGTAAGAGATTCTTGTTTTTTTTGTTTTTTTCGCTTTTAAAGAAGCCACTTCACTGTTTGAGGTCACACCTGTTTGTCACAGTAATCACTTTCCTGTTAACCGGCAAATAAAAAGCCAAAACAGAAACATACCCACGGCCTACTTCCTCCTCTCTAAAGCTACCCGCTGTCCTAGTCAAATGCTGTCGCCTTTGGGAAGGCAAAACACCCTTTCAATTCCCCTGCCTTCTGGGCTTCCGTTCTGACTACATCTTCTCCCACACCGGCAGTGTCCTTCCCTAATACTTCCTGACTATTTTTTTTTTATTTCCAATACTTTACGCTCTTGACCATTCAGAAATTAGCCTTGTAACATTATCTTTTTCTGCTGAATAATACTGCTTCACTCCCGTGAATGTTTTCTATTTCCCTATCTACATATTAAATTCATGGATTCCTTGGTATTTCCTACAGGAAGTCACAGGGTTGGCACTATAGGGGGTGCAATGTTTTCTGACTGGCATGATAGGCAAGTGTGTTAAATCTAAGCTAACTGGTAGATGTGCTAATCCCCACAGAGCAGGTACCTCTGCAATCTTCCCTGTAACCATGCACTTTTCAAAAGAAAAGAGGAGGCTGCAGCTGTGGCTAAGCAGCCTGGCTGTGAATAAAAACAGAGGCAGGACGCACAGTCATGAAATTTACAGCCAAGGGAATTAAGCAACCCACATACAATATATTACCCTAGTTGTCTTTGCAAAGGAGTAGCCATTTTTCTGTTCTAACTACCTGCTTCCAACTCCTTAGGTGAAGCTAAACTAGGATGCACCTAAGGCAAGATTTGAGTTTCAGAAATAACTGCTTTCAAGATTCTGATTACTTGTCCATGGTTATGACTGGTGTGTAAAAATATCAATATATAAGCAGCCTCCCAACTTTAGGTATGATCCTAAATAGAGCCAGCATTTTCCAATAAAGACCAACCTCTTCCACTTCTCCTCCCTAAATCAGGAGCCAAGGACCCCTGGCCGACAAACTTGAAAAAAGAAGCAGCCATGAGAAATCTGATCCACTCAGAAAAACATGGTCTCCTTCCTGCCTAGGGATGAGCCCCATAGCCCCATACCTGACCGCCATGCTGCCCAATGTGTGTGCTATCGTAGACACTTGCCTGAAGTTCCATTAATCTGATATTCTTTAGGGTTAAATTCCAGTTTATGCTTATATCACAAGGCACAGAAATCTACCAGTGTTTTATACAAATATCTTAAATTTGGCCACTTTTCCTAAAATACAGCTGTTTTGGGGGCATAAGAATGCTGAAGCGAGGAGGTGGTATGAACTTTGAACACAGAATACTTTTGTGGACCAGGGAGGACTTAGCATCACTAGGCAGAGTCCTAGAATAAGCAAGAAGGCACAAGAATCTGGTTACAGAACATCATAGGACGTCAAAGATAAAATACGTCTATTTCACAATTTGGCCCAGGCTGGCCCTTCATCCAGAAAAAAATGCTAGTTGGTTCCTATTCTCAGAATAGGAGATACTATTAGTATCTGGATATTCTGGATACTATTAGTAATACTAAAATAAAAGCCGTGTCAAATGGAGTTAATACAGCAGTCATAGGTCAGACCTAGAAGCTAGCTACCCCACTAAGTACCATTTGTATACAAAAGTCAATGCAAGTTCCAAACAACTATCTAAAAATGAGTACAATGGAAACCATTTACTAGGAGCACTGTACTAATAAGCATCACTTTCTGAGCATCATCTTCTTTAACTGTCACAACAGTCCTATGTAATAGGTACTATTCTCATTCCTATCTTACAGATAAGGAAAGTAAAACATAACAGGCTAAGTTACTTGATTGAAATCACACGGCAAAAATAAACGGCACACTCCAAAGATATACAAATGGCCAACAAGCATATGAAAAGATGTTCAACATCACTAATCATAAGGGTAATGCAAATCAAAAGCACTAGATATCACTTCACATCCATTAGAATGCCTACTATTAAAGAAAAAACAAACAAACAAAAAAACAGAAAACGTGTTGAGGAGGACAGAGAGAAACTGGAACCCTTGCAACACTGCTGGTGGGAATGCAAAATAGTACGACCACTATGGATAAAGCAATGTGGTGGTTCTTCAAAATATTAAAATTACTTTATGATCCAGCAATTTCACTTCTGGGTATATATCCAGAAGAACTGAAAGGTGGGTTGAAGAGGTATTTGTACAGTCATGTTCTAGTAAGCAGAATCCCCTAATATCTTTCCGGATCATTCTATCATAAGCTCCAAATTAATAAACCTCCATGTTCCATTATTCACTAATCTAAACCTATTTTTTCTTCATCCATTATATACCTACCATCATTTTAAACTGCTGATTGAAAAAAAAGTAAAACCAGCAAACATAATACAGAAAGGCTTCATATATTAACTCAGGACTTCAACATATTATTTCACCTTTAAGTAAGATTACTACTCAGTTACATCATTTACTAAACCTCTGATTCAAATCCAAACAACTCAAGTAACGCCTTTCAGTTTCAACTATACAAACTTACACCCTACCCAGCCCCCAACCCAAAATAAAAGACCTAGCAACCCATTGTCTCTCTCTCCATGAGGTTGCTTGATTTTCATAGTTGTGACTAAACAACCATTTTATTCTTCTAAAACCATAATTCAGAAAGATCCTGCAATGCACAATCTAAACTCCCCAGAAAGACACAGAATAAACTCCTATGTTTTTAAAATTTTTAAATGCTAAAATAGACTTCAAAGACAGACCTATTCTATTAAATTAGTATTAAGCATCTTTTTCTTCAAGAATTAAGCTGTCAAATTTCTCTAAAAACTAAAGTTGGTTTAATATTCAAGATACAGAGGCATCTTGGGCTTCCCTGGTGGCAGTGGTTGAGAGTCCGCCTGCCGATGCAGGGGACACAGGTTCGTGCCCCGGTCCAGGAAGATCCCACATGCTGCGGAGCGGCTAGGCCTGTGAGCCATGGCCGCTGAGCCTGCGCGTCCGGAGCCTGTGCTCCGCTACAGGAGAGGCCACAACAGTGAGAGGCCCACGTACCGCAAAAAAAAATAATAATAATAAAAGTAAAAAGATACAAAGGCATCTTTCAACTTATATTTAGCAGCCTACGAGTTTTATTTTTTAATTTATTTATTTTTGGCTGCATTGGGTCTTCGTTGCTGAGCGTGGGCTTTCTCTAGTTGTGGCAAGCAGGGGCTACTCTTCGTTGCAGTGTGCAGGCTTCTCATTGCGGTGGCTTCTCTTGTTGTGGAACACGGGCTCTAGGCACACGGGCTTCAGTAGTTGTGGCACGCAGCTCAGTAGTTGTGGCTCATGGGCTCTAGAGCGCAGGCTCAGTAGTTGTGGCACACGGGCTTAGTTGCTCTGCGGCATGTGGGATCTTCCCAGACCAGGACTCAAACCCCTGTCTCCTGCATTGGCAAGCGGATTCTTAACCACTGTGCCAACAGGGAAGTCCCTTAACCCTTTTTTCTTAACAGCTAAGCTTAAATTCTTCTGCAGCGTCGCTGATTTCACAGTTAGAGCTGAGGGTTCACATACAGATAAGAAAAGTACACTTTGATGAAGCATTCCAATAACTAACTGGAATGCAAAATCCTAGAATATAGCCATCTAGGAGCTCAAAAGTGAAAAGAGCAAGTATGCGAAAGGAATCTATGTAGACCACATGCCTTACTGATGCATTCTTGTGGCTCTGAAAGCTCATCATTTTGATCGCATACATTTCAAGCCTCAATCAGACCTCAAAGACTATAGTATACAAATGTCCCACAGTGCAACCAGAGTTGTCAACACTCCCAGGAAACCATTTAGAAGCAAGATTCTTTTTAAATTAAAGCAGGAAAAAAGTAAATGATCAGTTTGCCTTAAAAATCAGTACCACAAACCTTTCTCAATTATAAGTGTACTTATCTGTATCTTAGTATAGGTTTTATCATTGCTGCAATGCATTCTTACTACATTTAAAATAGCTGCACAGAAGTTGAGACACAGATGTGGAGAACAAACGTATGGACACCAAGGGGTGAAAACCATGGTGGGGTGGAGATGGGGGTGTGCTGAACTGGGCGACTGGGATTGACATATATACACTGATGTGTATAAAATTGATGACTAATAAGAACCTGCAGTATAAAAAAACAAACAAAAACAACTAATACTAAACTTTCTTTAGGTTATTTGTATGGAAATATGTTAATATAAATGTTTCAGACATTACATGAAATTTCTAAAAATCTTATATGTTCTGGTATAATGCTGTAAGTCATAATTCCAGTTATTACTTTAAAATGTATATCTCAGAAATAACTAAATTTCCTTGTCAATTGCATTATTATGAACTTTCATCAAATCTTTAACTGTGGTCATTTTTAAGTCTCTTGTCATTTACAGAGTTCTGGGTGTACTCTGATGCTTTTGCAAAAATGTTCCTATAAAAGGGTTTCATCTTCAAGGAATTCATGGAAAAGACTGACAAGAACAGGTTTCTGGTAACTGACTATACTGCTGAACTGAATGAATAAGCATTTTCAGATCTCTAATGGAAAACTGATGAATTCATAAAAGTGCTAACAAAAGATCAAGATGAAAAAAAATTAATTACATGGGACTGAGTGAACTGATGAGGATGATTATAATTTTTGTGACTTTGTTTGAATAAAAAAAAAAATCCCCCAAGGACTCAGGCAAAAAATACACAAATCAATTTTCACTGCAAAGTAAAGGAGCTGTTACAAAGGACGATTACTGGACTGAATGTCAATATTATGACATTATGAGTGTGTTTCGTGTTTGGTAACTGCAATCATTGTTGCTTTTGTTGTGGTCATCCACTTACAATACTTGGTGTCAGTTTATTTATCTCTTGTAAAAATAAAATACAGTGTGTGTATGTGGAAAATATATATATAAACATTGCCAATGTTGTACCTCTTCTCATGGAAATTAATAAAAATATTAAATGTGGGTTTCCCTGGTGGCGCAGTGGTTGAGTCCGCCTGCTGATGCAGGGGACACGGGTTCGTGCCCCGGTGCAGGAAGACCCCACATACCGCGGAGCCACTGGGCCCGTGAGCCATGGCCGCTGAGCCTGCGCGTCCGGAGCCTGTGCTCCACAATGGGAGAGGCCACAACAGTGAGAGGCCCGCGTACCACAAAAAAAAAAAAAAAAAATTAAATGTGAAAAAAAATGAAATAAAATAAAATAGCTGCAAACTTCATTAAATAAATATGCAGCAATTAATTAAGGAAAAGAAAAAAGAGTATCACAAACCAAGTTTCACCAGAAAAATACACTTACTGGTTTTGATTTAAAATGCTTTACTTGCTCTCTAACCCCTGCTCCGGCACCACCACCAATACACGCACTCGGCTCTGGGTCACCCCTTACTTGTCTCCCTTCAAGCAGAATCCAGCTACCATTCTGTGAGGACACTCAAGCAGCCCTATGGAGTGGTCTAAGAGGAACTGAGGCCGCCTGCCAACAGTTAGTACCAACCTGCCAGCCATCCGTGTGGCTGACAGGGTCTTCATGCTCCGGCCGGGTCTTCGTGCTACGGCCAGTGTCAGGCCTGTGCCTCTGAGGTGGGAGAGCCGAGTTCAGGACACTGGTCCACGAGAGACCTCCCGGCTCCACATAATATCAAACAGCAAAAGCTCTCCAAGAGATCTCCATCTCAGAGCTAAGACCCAGCTCCACTCAATAACCAGCAAGCTCCAGTGCTGGACACCCTATGCCAAACAACTAGCAAGACAGAAACAAAACCCCACCCACTGGCAGAGAGGCTGTCTAAAATCATAATAAGGTCACAGACACCCCAAAACACACCACTGGATGTGGTCCTGCCCACCAGAAAGACAAGATCCAGCCTCATCCACCAGAACGCAAGAACCAGTCCCCTCCACCAGGAGGCCTACACAACCCACTGAACCAACCTTAGCCACTGGGGGCAGACACCAAAAAAAACACAGGAACTACGAACCTGCAGCCTGTGAAAAGGAAACCCCCAAACACAGTCAGTTAAGCAAAATGAGAAGACAGAGGAACACACAGCAGATAAAGAAGAAAAGTAAAAACGCACCAGACCTAGCAAATGAAAAGGAAATAGGCAGTCTACCTGAAAAAGAATTCAGAGTAATGATAGTAAAGATGATCCAAAATCTTGGAAATGGAAAGGAGAAAATATAAAAATCGTTTAACAAGGACCTAGAAGAACTAGAGAGCAAACAAACACTGATGAACAACACAATAAATGAAATTAAAACTTCTCTAGGGGCTTCCCTGGTGGCGCAGTGGTTGAGAGTCCGCCTGCCGATGCAGGGGACACGGGTTCGTGCCCCGGTCCAGGAAGATCCCACATGCCACGGAGCGGCTGGGCCCGTGAGCCATGGCCGCTGAGCCTGCGCGTCCGGAGCCTGTGCTCTGCAATGGGAGAGGCCACAACAGTGAGAGGCCCGCGTATAGCAAAAAAAAAAAAAAAAGAAAAATCTCTAGAAAGAATCAATAGCAGAATAACTGAGACAGAAGAATGGATAAGTGACCTGGAAGATAAAATAGTGGAAATAACTACTGCAGAGCAGAATACAGAAATAAGAATGAAAAGAATTGAGTAGAGTCTCAGGGACCTCTGGGACAACAATAAATGCACCAACATTTGAATTATAAGGGTCCGAGAAGAAGAAGAGAAAAAGAAAGAGACTGAGAAAACATTTAATTTGAAGAGATTATAGTTGAAAAATTCCCTAATATGGGGAAAAAAATAGTCAATCAAGTCCAGGAAGCACAGAGAGTCCCAAACAGGATAAACCCAAGGGGAAACACTCCAAGCACATATTAATCAAACTATCAAAAACTAAATACAAACAAAAAATATTAAAAGTAGCAAGGGAAGGGCTTCCCTGGTGGCGCAGTGGTTGAGAGTCCGCCTGCCGATGCAGGGGACACGGGTTCGTGCCCCGGTCCGGGAAGATCCCACATGCCGCGGAGCAGCTGGGCCCGTGAGCCATGGTTGCTGAGCCTGTGCGTCCGGAGCCTGTGCTCCGCAACGGGAGAGGCCACAACAGTGAGAGGCCTGTGTACCGCAAAAAAAAAAAAAAAGAAAGAAAAAAAAAGCAGCAAGGGAAAAACATCAAATAACATACCTGGGAATCCCCATATGGTTAACAACTGATCTTTCAGCAGAAACTCTGCAAGCCAGAAGGGAGTGGCAAGACATATTAAAAGTGATGAAATGGAAAAACCTACAACCAACATTACTCTACCCAGCAGGATCTCATTCAGATTCGACAGAAAACTTAAAACCTTTATTGACAAGCAAAAGCTAAGAGAATTCAACACCACCACACCAGCTTTACAACAAATGCTAAAGGAACTGCTCTAGGTAGGAAACACAAGAGAAGGAAAAGACCTACAATAACAAACCCAAAACAATTAAGAAAATGGTAATAGGAACACACATAACAATAACTACCTTAAATGTAAATGGATTAAATGCTCCAACCAAAAGACACTGACTGGCTGAATGGATACAAAAAAAGACCCATATATATGATGTCTACAAGAGACCAACTTCAGACCTAGGGACACATACAGACTGAAAGTGAGGGGATGGAAAACGATATTCCACACAAATGGAAATCAAAATAAAGCTGGAGTAGCAAATCTCGTATCAGACAAAATAGACTTTAAAATAAAGACTATTACGAGAGACAAAGAAGGACACTTTGGGATCAATTCAAGAAAGGATCAATTCAAGAAGAAGATATAACAATTGTAAACACTTATGAATCCAATATAAGAGCATCTCAATACATAAGGCAAATGCTAACAGCCATAAAAGGGGATATTGACAGTAACACAATTAATAGTAGGGGAATTAAACACCCCACTTTCACCAATGGACAGATCATCCAAAATGAAAATAAATAAGGAAACACAAACTTTAAATGATACATTAAAAAAAGATGGACCTAATTGATATTTATAGGACATTCCATCCAAAAACAACAGAATACACTTTCTTCTCAAGTGCTCATGGTACATTCTCCAGGATAGATCATATCTTGGGTCACAAATCAAGCCTTGGTAAATTTAAGAAAATTGAAATCGTATCAAGTGTCTTTTCTGACCACAACGCTATAAGACTAGATACCAATTACAGGAAAAAATCTGTAAAAAATACAAATACATGGAGGCTAAACAATACACTACTAAATAACCAACAGATCACTGAAGAAATCAAAGGGGAAATCAAAAGGTACCTAGAAACAAATGATAATGAAAGCACAATGACCCAAAACCCATAGGATGCAGCAAAAGCAGTTCTAAGAGTAAAGTTTATAGCAATACAATCCTACCTCAAGAAAACAAGAAACATCTCAAATAAACAACCTAACCTTACACCTAAAGCAATTAGAGAAAGAAGAACAAAAAAAACGCCAAAGTTAGGCGAAGGAAAGAAATCATAAAGATCAGATCAGAAATAAATGAAAAAACAAATGAAGGAAACAATAGCAAAGATCAATAAAACTAAAGCTGGTTCTTTGAGAAGATAAACAAAGTTCATAAACCATTAGCCAGACTCACCAAGAAAAAAAGGGAGAAGACTCAAATCACTAGAATTAGAAATAAAAAAGGAGAAGTAACAACTGACACTGCAGAAATACAAAGGATCATGAGAGTTTAATACAAGCAACTATATGCCAATAAAATGTACAACCTGGAAGGAATGGACAAATTCTTAGAAAAGCACAACCTTCCGAGACTGAACCAGGAAAAACAGAAAATATAAACAGACAAATCACAAGCACTGAAATTGAAACTGATTAAAAATCTTCCAACAAACAAAAGCCCAGGAAAAGATGGCTTCACAGGCGAATTCTATCAAACATTTAGAGAAGAGCTAACACCTATCCTTCTCAAACTCTTCCAAAATATAGCAGAGGGAGGAACACTCCCAAACTCATTCTACGAGGCCACCATCACCCTGATACCAAAACCAGACAAAGATGTCACAAAGAAAGAAAACTACAGGCCAATATCACTGATGAAAATAGATGCAGAAATCCTCAACAAAATACTAGCAAACGGAATCCAGTAGCACATGAAAAGGCTCACACACCATGATCAAGTGGGGTTTATCCCAGGAGTGCAAGGATTCTTCAATATATGCAAATCAATCAATGCAATACTCCATATTAACAAATTGAAGTAGAAAAACCATATGATCATCTCAAAAGATGCAGAAAAAGCTTTTGGCAAAATTCAACACCCATTTATGATAAAAACCATCCAGAAAGTAGGCATAGAGGGAATTTACGTCAACATAATAAAAGCCATATATGACAAACCCACAGCCAACATTGTTCTCAGTGGTGAAAAACTGAAACCATTTCCTGTAAGATCAGGAACCAGACAAGGTTGTCCAGTCTCACCACTATTATTCAACATAGTTTTGGAAGTTTTAGCCACAGCAATCTGAGAAGAAAAAGAAATAAAAGGAATCCAAATCAGAAAAGAAGATGTAAAGCTGTCACTGTTTGCAGATGACATGATACTATACATAGAGAATCCTAAAGATGCTACCAGAAAACTACTAGAGCCAATCAATGAATTTGGTAAAGGAGCAGGATACAAAATTAATGCCCAGAAATCTCTTGCATTCCTATACACTAATGATAAAAATCTGAAAGAGAAATTAAGGAAACACTCCCATTTACCACTGCAACGAAAAGAATAAAATACCTAGGAATACAGCTACCTAAGGAGACAAAAGACCTGTATGCAGAAAATTATAAGACACTGATGAAAGAAATTAAAGAGGATAAAAACAGATGGAGAGATAGACCATGTTCTTGGACTGGAAGGATCAACATTCTGAAAATGACTATACTACACAAAGTAATCTATAGATTCAATGCAATCCCTATCAAACTACCAATGGCATTTTTCACAGAACTAGAACAAAAAAGTGCACAATTTGTATGGAAACACAAAAGACCACGAATAGCCAAAGCAATCTTGAGGAAAAAACAGAGCTGGAGGAATCAGGCTTCCTGACTGCAGACTATACTACAAAGCTACAGTAATCAAGACAGTATGGTACTGGCACAAAAACAGAAATATGGATCAATGGAATAGGATAGAAAGCCCAGAGATAAACGCACGAACATACGGTCACCTTATCTTTGATAAAGGAGGCAAGGATATACAATGGAGAAAAGACAGCCTCTTCAATAAGTGGTGCTGGGCAAACTGGACAGCTACATGTAAAAGAATGAAATTAGAACATTCCCTCACACCATACACAAAAATAAACTCAAAATGGATTAAAGACCTAAATGTAAGGCCAGACACTATAAAACTCTTAGAGGAAAACATAGGCAGAACACTCTATGACATAAATCACAGCAAGATCCTTTTTGACCCACCTCCTAGAAAAATGGAAAAAAATAGACAAATGGAACCTAATGAAACTTAAAAGTTTTTGCACAGCAAAGGAAACCATAAACGGGATGCAAGGCAACCCTCAGAATGGCAGGAAATATTTGCAAATGAAGGAACTGACAGAGGATTAATCTCCAAAATTTATAAGCAGCTCGTGCAGCTCAATATCAAAAAAAACAAACAACCCAATCCAAAAATGGGCAGAAGACCTAAATAGACATTTCTCCAAAGAAGATATACAGATATCCAACAAACACATGAAAGGATGCTCAACATCACTAATCATTAGAGAAATGAAAATCAAAACTACAGTGAGGTATCACCTCATACCAATCAGAATGCCCATCAAAAAATCGACAAACAATACATGCTGGAGAGGGTGTGGAGAAAAGGGAATCCTCTTACACTGCTGGTGGGAATGTAAATTGATACAGCCACTATGAAGAACAGTATGGAGGTTCCTTAAAAAAACTAATAATAGAACTACCATGCGACCCAGCAATCCTACTACTGGGCATATACCCTGAGTAAACCATAATTCAAAAAGAGTCATGTACCACAATGTTCATTACAGCACTGTTTACAATAGCCAGGACTTGGAAGCAACCTAAGTGTCCATCGACAGATGAATGGATAAAGAAGATGTGGCACATATATACAATGGAGTATTACTCAGCCATAGAAAGAAATGAAATTGAGTTATTTGTAGTGAGGTGGATGGACCTAGAGACTGTCATACAGAGTGAAGTAAGTCAGAAAGAGAAAAAAAAAATACCGTATGCTAACACATATATATGGAAATCTAAAAAAAAAACAAAATGGTTCTGAAGAACCTAGGGGCATGACAGGAATAAAGACACAGACATAGAGTATGGACTTGAGGACACAGGGAGGGGGAAGGGTAAGCTGGGATGAAGTGAGAGAGTGGCATGGACATATATACACTACCAAATGTAAAATAGATAGCTACTGGGAAGCAGCCGCATAGCACATTGAGATCAGCTCGGTGCTTTGTGACCACCTCGAGGGGTGGTATAGGGAGGGTGGGAGGGAGACGCAAGAGGAAGGAGATATGGGGATATAAGTATATGTATAGCTGATTCACTTTGTTATAAAGCAGAAACTAACACACCATTGTAAAGCAATTATACTCCAATAAAGATGTTAAAAATAAAGAAAGAAAAGAAAACGCTTTACTTGATTTGAAACAAAAACTTTTCATTAAGGGCTCTAAGACTCACTTCTTTTCAAAATCATCTCATTTAAATGTTTATAGCATAATGTCACATGAAAAAGATCACAAAACAAAATATATGAAAGATAAAAAAAATATATATATATATATATATATATGAAAGGATTCTATACAATTACTGTATTTCCCTTAGTTATCTTCCAAAAATAGGCCACTGCCTTTATTCAAGGTCCTTACAACATCTAGCAAGAATCTCTCTCTCTGCTACTTCAACTTGAACAAAGTTCGGTAAGCAGGTATCCTAACATTTACTAAACAGCTTAGGGGTCACAGAGGATCATTTTATATTTACGCATATATGTCACATGTATGTCTGCTGTAGGTAGAATATATATACTGCATACATGCGTAGAATATGTATGCATAAAATACACACTCATACATATGCATAAAGTCTGAAAGGTGTAAATCCAAAACAAGCAGTGATTACCTCTCGATGATATGAGATCTATAATTTAAATTTTCTACCTTGTTATATATCTTTTCTAACTTGTCTCCAACAAAGAAAGTTAAAATTTTTATTTTTATATTCCACTGTACTGGTGTCAACAGCAGAACTCTTTCCTTATATGGTATAGTTTTCATGTTCCACCAAGAAAGAATAATTTTCAGGTTCTCTGCCATTTTTCTAAAATTGCCAACATTTCCAGGTACTCTGGTAAACTTGTTCTAAACAAAAGGATGTTAAACAGGTGCTAATTGCACATATAACAACTTTTAGGTATCGCAAATCAAATTCCTCAAAGATTTACCTTCATCGTACATCTCTTCTATTAAATAGGCCTCTGCTCGGTCTTTCAGAGCGTTCACATTGTCAGGTTCCATCTGTAAAACTTCCGAACACACTCGAATAGCTTCAACAGGCTTCTCATCCTAAAAGTAAGTGTGAGAAAAGAATTTATAGTTGTTTTCCACAATGTCAAGTTTTTACAATTCTGGGAGTGAGTCAACAGTTACCTTCGAAAAGCAGTGGCAAATCCTTTCTTTTGAACGAATTGTATACTCAGAAACACTTGGCTCTGTTTTCATGACAGATTCATATTTGCTGGTCGCATCTGTGTATCTGTTAAATGAGCAAATCATGATGAGTAAAAAATGAAATTCTATTTCCAGAGCTAAAGAAACGACCCTCTATTCTTCACTATATGTTACTTAAATCAATTGACCTGAATGAGCACATCCCTTCAAAGACTGCTTCTACCTTATTAATCTACAGTAGCAAGGAAGGTTCTCTCTGCAATTAAGAGTTGGGAGATAACACACATGACCACAGAAAATGTATCTGGATAAATCAAAGCATACCTGTGAGTACCCATCAAACCAAATGATGAATTCTCTACAGAAAAGTGCTCATGATTTTGAAACTGAGGAAAACACTTTGTTAAAGTCCGACTATACAAGGCTTATACTTTCAGCAAAACAGAGATCAGGTTTTCTTTCTTAGTTACTACACACTTTGATGAAATAACAGCGCCCATTACATGTTATTTTATATAACAAATATCAATATTCAAATCTAAGTACATTGTAATTCCTTGCAGAAGAAACCTGCTTTTTATTTTTTTTGGAGATTTCAACAGTTTTCTACTCACTTAGTTGTGTGTGTATATGTATGTGTGTGTGAGTATACGTAGTTTTATATAGTTTTATCACATGTGTAGATTCGTGTAACCATCACCACAATGAAGATACAGCTCTACTCCACCTCTGTAAGGTTCCTTCATGCCATCCCTTTATAGTTACACATCATCCTGCTCCCTAACCCTCAGCAATTTCTCATCTGTTTACCACCTCTATAATTTTATTTCATGAATGCTATATAAATGTAATCATACAGTAGGTAACCTTTTTTTTTTTTAATTTTATTTATTTTTGGCTGCATTGGGTCTTCGTTGCCACACGTGGACTTTTCTCTAGCTGTGGCGAGCGGGGGCTATTCTTCATTGCGGTGTGCGGGCTTCTCATTGCAGTGGCTTCTCTTGTTGAGGAACATGGGCTCTAGGCGCACGGGCTTCAGTAGTTGTGGCACGCGGGCTCAGTAGTTGTGGCGCACAGGCTTAGTTACTCCGCGGACCAGAAACCTGCTTAAATTCCCAACATTACTAGCTTTCTAAGAACAATAAAAGCTATTTCAGCATTTTTTTAAACCGGTGGAAAGTACTAGTCATGTTATGCATTGTTACTCTCCTCATTAATGGCAAACTGTTGGGTTGGCCAAAAGGTTCGTTCAGTTTTTTCCATAGATGGCTCTAGTAGCACTTAGTTGTCTTTAACTTCATTTGAAACAATTATGTTAGACTGTATGTGACAGCTGTCATATCAGTGTGCATTTAAAAAAAGATCAAAATTGGTGGGCTTCCCTGGTGGCACAGTGGTTGAGAGTCTGCCTGCCGATGCAGGGGATACGGGTTTGTGCCCTGGTCCGGCAATATCCCACATGCCGCGGAGCAGCTGGGCCCCGCGAGCCATGGCCACTGAGCCTGCGCGTCCGGAGCCTGTGCTCCGCAACGGGAGAGGCCACAACAGAGAGAGGCCCGCGTACCGCCAAAAAAAAAAAAAAAAATTGGTGAATTTTTGTGTAGCCATTTTAATGTTGAAGATGGAAGAAAAAAAGCAACATTTTCAGCATATTATGCTTTATTATTTCAAGAAAGGTAAAAATGCAACTGAAATGCACAAAAAGTTTTGTGCAGTGTATGGAGAAGGTGCTGTGACCGACTGAACATGTCAAAAGTGGTTTGCGAAGTTTCATGCTGGAGATTTCTCACTGGATGATGCTCCACGGTCGGGTAGACCAGTTGAAGTTGACAGCGATCAAATAGAAACAAAAACTGAGAGCAGTCAACATTATACCATGCGGGAGATAGCCAACATACTCAAAATATCCAAATCAAATGTTGAAAATCGTTTGCACCAGCTTGGTTATATGAATCACTTTGATGTTTCGGTTCCACGTAAGTTAAGCGAAAAAAACCTTCTTGACCATATTTCCACATGCAATTCTCAACTGAAACGTAATGAAAACGTTCCATTTTTAAAACAAATTGTGACGGGCGATGAAAAGTGGATACTGTACAGTAATGTGGAACGGAAGAGATCGTGGGGCAAGCGAAATGCATCACCACCAACTACACCAAAGGCCCGTCTTCATCCAAAGAAGATGATGTTGTGTATACGGTGGGATTGGAAGGGAGTCCTCTATTATGAGCTTCTTCTGGAAAACCAAACGATTAATTCCAACAAGTACTGCTCCCAATTAGACCAACTGAAAGCAGCACTCCACGAAAAGCATCCAGAATTAATCAACAGAAAACACATAATCTTCCATCAGGATAACACAAGACCGCATATGTTTCTTTGATGACCAGGCAAAAACTGTTACAGCTTGGCTGGGAAGTCCTGATTCATCCACCATATTCACCAGACATTGCACCTTCAGATTTTCATTTATTCTGGTCTTTACAAAATTCTGTTAACAGAAAAAATTTCAATTTCCTGGAAGACTGTAAAAGGCACCTGGAACAGTTCTTTGCTCAAAAAGATAAAAAGGTTTTGGTAGATGGAATTATGACGTTGCCTGAAAAATGGCAGAAGGTAGTGGAAAAAAAGGGTGAATACGTTGTTCAATAACGTTCTTGGTGAAAATGAAAAATGTGTCTTTTATTTTTAGTTAAAAAACCGAAGGCACTTTTTGGCCCACCCAACGCAAGCTGCATTTACATGCCATTGTGGCACATTATTCCCAAAGTGCTGCAATCTTCAAATTTAAATGCCACTGTATTAAAATATAGGTTTAAGTACAAAACTTAAAGCAAAAGCTAGACATCAATGTCAAAATCCTAGTTGGGATACTGTTCTATAGATTTCCAAGATGGTACAATTGTAGGAAATTATACAGAGTATGCGAGACCTCGCTCTATTTCTTAAAACTATGTGTGAAACTACAATTAGAAATTAAAAGTTCAATTAGAAAATAATGCACTTCACTTTAAAAAAACAAAAAAAGGTAGCTTCTGGAAAGGTGGAGTAGATGTACCTTCCCCAATTCCTCTACCTAGATACCTGTGTAAATATCCTGGACATTGTATGTCCTTTTTTTTAATATGAAAAGACTAAGAAAGGGGGAGACAAGAAAATTATGATCCCACCCCCACCAATATCAGCAGGTCAACTGGAGAGCCTAGACTTCTTCCCTGGTGAGCCTGTAATGAGGTGTGTCCACACCCAAGCAAGGTGGTGTCGGAGAATGCCACGTTGGGAGCCAGAACGTTCATCCATGGCCAGAACTGAGTCCCCAAAACTCTTACCCACACCAAGCAGTAGTGACAATCCCACACCTCGAATAGCAATGAAGGCCAAGTGGGAAACTTCTACCTCAATCTGGCAGTTAACGAGGTTGTGCCTACCCCCCAGGCCCTCATGCTCACTTTGCTGGAACAATGTCAGGAAAAGCCACTCAAAACAGAAGATTTAAATAAAATACAGTATCTTATAAAATGAACATATCCAGGTTTCAATTAAAAACTAATCATCAGGGCTTCCCTGGTGGCGCAGTGGTTGGGGGTCCACCTGCCGATGCAGGGGACACGGGTTCGTACCCCAGTCTGGGAAGATCCCACGTGCCACGGAGTGGCTGGGCCCGTGAGCCATGGCCGCTGAGCCTGCACATCTGGAGCCTGTGCTCCGCAATGGGAGAGGCCACAACAATGAGAGGCCCGTGTACCGCAAAAAAACAAACTAATCATCATACCAAGAAACAGGAAGATCTCAAACCAACACCAAGAGGACAGAGATGTTAAAGCAGCCATGAAAAAAGCAGCAATTAACAAACATGCTTAAAGCAAATGAAAAAATAGAATGCCTCAGCAAAGAAATGGAAAGTCTCAGCAAAGAAATAGAAGATATGAACATTCCAAATAGAATTTTTAGAACTGAAAAGTATAAAAACTGAAATAAATTGCTCACCACATGTGCTCAAGAGCAGAATGTAGGGGACAGAGAAAAGAATCAGTGAATTGGAAGAATAGAAATTACCAAATCTGAACAACAGAGAAAATGAACTGAAAAAGAAAAATAAACAGAGCCTCAGGGACTGTAGGGCTAAAACAAAAACTCTAACATTTATGTTAATTAGAGTCTAAGAAGGAAAACAGAGAGAGGGCAGGGCTGAAAAAGTATTCCCAGAAATAACGGCTGGAAACTTCCCAAAATTTGACAAGAGACATAAACCTACATATTCTAGAAGCTAAGGATACGCCAAACAGGATAAACACAAAGAAATCCATGCTGAGATATATCATAATTAAACTTCTGAAAACTAAAGACAAGGAAATAATCTGAAAAGCAGTCAGAGGAAAATAACTCCTTATCTTTAGGGAAAAAACAATTAGAATGACAATGGATTTCTCATCAAGAACCATGGAAGCCAGAAAGAAATGGCACAATATTTTTCAGCTGCTGTAACAAAAGAACTGTTAACCCAGAATCCTGTACTGAGAGGAAATGTCTGCATACTCTGTATACATCGCTATCACTCTAGATGTATATTACCTTTTAATAATCAATTTATGTGCCTGTCTCCCACACTAAACTACCAGCGTCTTAAGACCAAACACTACTATTCATATTCATTTCTGCACCCCCCAGTACATAGTCAGTTCCTGATACAGGAAAAATTCAGTAAATAGTTGGTGAAATATAAAATAAATCTGCTGGTAAGAATATTATGCAGGGACTTCCCTGGTGGCACGGTGGTAAGAATCCGTCTGCCAGGACACGGGTTTGAGCCCTGGTTCTGGAAGATTCCACATGCCGCGGAGCAACTAAGCCCGCGTGCCACAACTACTGAGGCCGCGCACCTGGAGCCTGTGCTCTCAACAAAAGAAGCCACCGCAATGAGAAGCCCGCACACCACAACAACCCCACTGGCTGCAACTAGAGAAAGCCCACACGCATCAATGAAGACCCAACACAGCTGAAAATAAACAAATAAACAAATTGTAAATAAATTTAAAAAAGAATACTATGTAGTTACCATTATTTATATTCTGCCTTATTCAAAAAGTGTACAATTGTAGTTTTGCTAAGGCTCAATGCCATCTAAGATACTCCACCCTCAACGGCAAGAAGTAAGAGCAAGCAGTTCAGTTGTTCTTTTGTGGCCACAACCAGACATATGAGGGAAGGTGAGATCCTCTACACAAGCATAGTCTTACCTGCCTTCTTTGATGAGCTCTTCAGCTGACTTAATCAGCTTATTAAGTTTCTTGACTTGTTTATAGTGTGCAAAACACCTTTTATGATCCTGGTCAAGTTTAAGACATTCACGAACTTCACTGTTCATGGATTAAAAAAAGGAAAATACTCCAAGTAAAAATAATCAATAAATGGTTTTTCATACTAAATATAGAAATCACAACAAAAGGTATTTTTTGTCTGTAACAATTAAAATATACTGACAATAATTTATCATACACTGTTATATACGACACTGTATTATGCACACACATTTATTAATTCTAGTTCAAATGACTTAAGTAGAGATATATAACAAACACTATTTTGCTTCTGCAAATGTAATACCCTATTTATTATTTCATGAAGTATGAAAAGAACTAATGTGGAAGCAGAATAACTTAAGAGATAACACAAAATTATAGATCTATAAAAAAGCCTTAACCATAATTTTATTAAAGTTAAAAAGAAAATGGGAGTATTCTCTTCCTGCAAACAATAAAAAGATGAGGAGATGTGTATGTTACTAGAACTGACCTGAGAGATAGTTCATGGTCTCCTAGCTCATAGTACAGTGTGCTGATTTTATAAAATGCCTCAGTATTATCATTCTTCAATTTTGATGCAGCTTTTAAGTCACTTATCGCTTTCCTAGGTTCCCCTTCTTTTATAAAACATTCAGCTCGAAGTTCCCGTAATTCTGCATCCCAAACACAAACCTTGAGAAACAAAAGAACTAGACTTAAAGAAACAGTCAATTATGCACATTCATACTTGCACCTGATATATTTTATCTACATATTTATCAACATAAAACATCCTCAATTAATGTGATGACTCCTATATTGTAAGTAATATTAAAAAGTCTAATACAATTTAGATGTCACAAAAATAATGAGATGTGACAAAATAATTTCTCCACAGATGTCTTAAATAAATTCCAATGGGGTAAGGGATATATGTACTAACAAGGCCCTTTCCCTACCCCTTTCAGTTATATAATTCTAAAACACTGAAAGTAAGAAAACATGGTATTTACTATTAGAAGGTGGTTCCCAGTGAAGTATATTTGATTTTTTTATATAAATTTATTTATTTTATTTAATTTTTTATTTTTGGCCGTGTTGGGTCTTCATTGCTGCACATGGGCTTTTCTCCAGTTGCGGCGAGTGGGACCACTCTCTGCTGCGTTGTGCAGGCTTCTCATTGCGGTGGCCTCTCCTCTCCTATTGCGAAGCAAGGGCTCTAGGCACGTGGGCTTCAGTAGTTGTGATACGCGGGCTCTAGAGCACAGGCTCAGCAGTTGCGCACAAGCTCAGCTGCTCTGCAGCATGTGGGATCTTCTCAGACCAGGGCTCGAACCCGTGTCCCCTGCATTGGCAGGTGAATTCTTAACCACTGTGCCACCAGGGAAGCCCTACTGTATTTGATTTTGAAGAGAATATTTTCTAACTGGATTTTTGTAGTTAACAATTCTAATTTCTAGTCTCAAAAAATAAAATCTAGGCTCTAAATTCACAAAATATTTTTATTCTACCAGTAACTATATTAAATGATCTTTTAAAATGTTACCTCTTTGAAATTAAATCCGCATATCACAAAAATAAAGAGAAAAACAATGTGAGAAGGCTGAAGCTTCACTGTTTCCATTTTATCAAAAAGTTGTCAATGTTTAGTACACCACTAGTATTCTTCAAAATGTAAACCCAAATGCTCACCAATAAGACCTGTGTAAGTGTCTTTATATATTTCTTAGAGCTGTATTAAAGTCATGTCAACTTTTCACAGAGTAAGATATCAAAATCAATATTGTATATAAACTAAATACAACAAGCTAGGTCAAGATGGATAGTCTCATTACTGGAAGGTGAAAATCATAAATTTATATTTCCTTGATAAAGCATTAACAAAATAATTTAGTAAACCGTGAATTCCACTGGACATCACACAATTTCCTCTATAAAACTATCAAAAAGTGGCCATTCTACATACATCGAGTTTATTGCCAAGATTAGACTACACAAAGTGCTATGAAAATGATAAATAAATATGAATTATGACTGCTTCCATTTGAATATTATTTTAGACTTCCTTCTGAAACCATTACATCCTTTGTCATTAAGTCCTTGCTGAGGCAGACTTAGACTTCCCTATCTAGAACCCTCTGGATCCTATCAACTCTTCATCTGCCTTCTTCCCTAGAAACTTCTCACTCTAAACACTCATCTTTCCTCCCAAACATCATTTTTCCTTTTTCTTCAACCAACTCTTTCATCTTTTACCCCATTAACTAACCCCTAGAGTTTTCTTGCCCTGCCCCCCCAAAATGCAAAATCAAACAGAAAACAGCAAAGCAGGCAATGTACAAAAATATGCAACTCCCACTCCATAGCACCTTCAGTATATTTACCGAAAATTTCAGTCCCAAATTTTGTTCTGTATAAACACCATCTTTCAATTAGGAGCTGAAAACCCCAGGGTCAATCTGATTTTATACTATCTAGGTTTTTTGTGGTATATAACATGTCAAAGTATATACACATACCTTATAGTAAAAAGCAGTAAGTGTTAGGCATGTCAGCTGCAAGAGCAAAAAAAAAACTTACCTCTAAAACCTTATCAAGGAAGGTTATAGCAGCAATATAATCTGAACTTTCAAAAGCATCAAGTGCTTGTGAACGCAAATGCTGCATTTCATCAGATTTGATAAGTTGGGACTGGGCTTCTTTTTCTTCATTTTCACTTGGATTTGATTTGAGCTATAACAATAATAAGAAATTAAACAGGGTTTTCAATCTCTTGAGTGTAACAACCATAATATACAATGATCTGACCCTTCCAAACACTCAAGTTCATCGGGGGAAAGGGGTAAGGAGACACTGGCACAACTGGCTTCTCCAATGACTCGTCCCCTGGTGCTGATCACTGTGGGAAGCAGCAGCAAAGGCATCCTTATTCCCACCAATACGGTGCACGAGAGCAAGCAGTGGAGCTAGAGTCAAAACAGTTGGGTCGCCAAAACTTCCCAGGAAGCAAATATATTTAGGAATGTGAAAAGGTAGAGAAGAATGAAGAAAAGCACCTTTCTCACTTTCTTATATATAGCTGCAGAAAAACTTGAGTTTTATGTGTTTTGCCTTCTAATTATATTTCTTAAGTTTTTTTTTTTTTTTTTTTTTTTTTTGCGGTACACGGGCCTCTCACTGTTGTGGCCTCTCCCGTCGCGGAGCACAGGCTCCTCGGCCATGGCTCACGCGCCCACCCACTCCGCGGCATGTGGGATCTTCCTGGACCGGGACACGAACCCGTGTCCCCTGCATCGGCAGGCAGACTCTCAACCACTGCGCCACCAGGGAAGCCCCTTAAGTATTTATTTTTAAGTATAAAATAATTTTATCACAATAATGAAGAGCATAGGGAAACTGAAGGAGAGGGCAGTTTTTTAGAGGTTGTAAGATAAAAAGGATTTGATACCAGAGGGTTTGAGGTATAGTAAGAAAGGAAGACTTTACAGGGAAAAATAAGAGAGTAATATCTTATTTAAAAGGCTTATGACATGATTTTAGGAGGTTCACACATTGACTCTTTTATTAAACATCTTTATCAAGGTATACTTTATATACCATAAAATTCACTCATTTTGACTGTGCAATTTCATGATTTTTAATAAACTTACAAAGTATGCAACCATTATCACAGTTTTAGACCATTTCTGCCACCTCAATAAAATCCCTTGTGTCTGCTTACAGTTCATTCCTGCCCCCAGGTTGGCCTCCTATGCACAGTCAACTCTTAACGATTTCTTCCTCCAGATGGAAAAATCTTAAGCCTAACGGCACAGAAAAATTGGATGCCTACATTAAAAAGCTACTGATTTTGGGCTTCCCTGGTGGCGCAGTGGTTGAGAGCCCGCCTGCCAATGCAGGGGACACGGGTTCGTGCCCCGGTCCGGGAAGATCTCACATGCCGCAGAGCGGCTAGGCCCGTGAGCCATGGCCAATGGGCCTGCGCGTCCAGAGCCTGTGCTCTGCAACGGGAGAGGCCACAACAGTGAGAGGCCCGCGTACCGCAAAAAAAAAATAAATAAAATAAATAAATAAAAAGCTATTG
The DNA here is from genome assembly GCF_039906515.1 of Pseudorca crassidens. Lineage (NCBI taxonomy): Eukaryota > Metazoa > Chordata > Mammalia > Artiodactyla > Delphinidae > Pseudorca > Pseudorca crassidens. Next base: position 14,952,216 of record NC_090313.1, read on the forward strand.
ATTTTTTGGAAAGATTTTTCTTTAAGATTAGTTTCTATGTGATAATTCCTGAAATCTAATATTCCTACTAAGATGGGAATTGTAGTTAATGGGCTCCCGTTTTGGGTGAAGTACAGACACCAGTAGGTTATTTCTAGAAATACCTCCCCTTCTGTTGACCGATCACACTGCTTCCCCTTCAGTGGACTCATGTTTTAAAAACACCCCCAGTAGCTACCTGGTAGAAGAGAATACTCCGAATGAGAAAACTTAGGAATATTAGTTCTTGCTGAAGGGACTGTATTTCTCCATTTTGTTTTTTGGATATTTTAGGTATTCTTTTCTGTCTGTTTAATCTTTGGCTTTTGAAGGAATGGCTAGGACTCCAAGCATTCATAGGTCACTGGGAAATGGCAACCTTAGCTCACTATGGAGGAGGATTTTCCCTGCATGACTGAATTTACAAGTTGAAGGAAGCTACTTTGGGCTATGGAATACCTGTCTTTGCTTTAGCATCCTCGGGGTAGTCTTGAATATTTTTAATAAACCACGCTGGAAGGAGTATAAGTGTGTATGTGCTGTCACTTTGCTCTGGGTAAAAGTAGATGTTTAGTGATAACTTGTTTCCACAATGATGATGATGATGATGTGTCAGGTATCCAGCATTATAATTCAACATCTGTATACACTACCAAGTGATCACTCCCACAAGTCTAGTTACCATTCATCATTATACAGCTGACCCCCTTCACCCATTATACCCAACTCCCAACCCCCGTCCCCTCCAGTAACCACTAATCTATTCTCTGCAACTATGAATAAATTTCATTTTGTTTGTTCATTTGTTTGTCTTTTTAGATTCCACATAAGTGAAATCATACAGTATTTGTCTTTCTCCATCTGATTTATTTTACTTAGCCTAATACACTCAAGATCCATCCATATTGTCACAAATGGAAGGATTTCTTTTTTATAGCTGAATAGTATTCCACTGCATATACATACTACATCTTATTTTTTTATTATTTTTTATTTTTTTGCAGTACACAGGCCTCTCACTGTTGCGGCCCCTCCCGTTGTGGAGCACAGGCTCCAGACGCGCAGGCTCAGTGGCCATGGCTCACGGGCCCAGCCGCTCCGCGGCACGTGGGATCCTCCCGGACCGGGGCACGAACCCGTGTCCCCTGCATCGGCAGGCGAACTCTCAACCACTGCACCACCAGGGAAGCCCCTACACCTTATTTGTTCATCCATCAATGGACACTTAGGTTGTTTCCATATCTTGGCTATTGTAAATAATGCTGCAGTGGACATAGAGGGGGGCATATATATTGGTAAGTTGTTTCCTATATATACACTACTGCCCCCTTTTGGACAGAATGTATTAGAGACTGCCTCTTCTGGATGGAATTTGCATCTTTTCTCTCCCAAACTTTTACAGTCTATTCTCTTCAACACAATCTTTCTTGTAGGAAGGTGAGGGAGGGGAAGGCCCTAAACCTCGAGGGTGAGAATGGAGGGCTCAGCCTCACTCCATGGTCAAATAATGGGAATGGGAAAGAAGGAGTGAGCTCTGGTCATCTGGGCTTCTTTGGGGTTGGGAGGGAAAAGGAGAAGAGGGGGAGATTCTTCCAGGGAGGTAAGAAAGGAGTCTGAGGAACAAACTAAGGGCATATAACTCAGGAGAGTTTCAAAGAGGGTTAAGTGAGATGAAGCTTTTCACTCTTATCCCAAGGTTGCTGACTCCTCCCAACTGCCCTCTCATGTTCTGCGATACTTCCCCGTGGAGAGTGAACCCTACTGATATTTCCCTCCCTCCTTTTGTCATGTTTCTTGATATCCCTTCTTTTCTTTGGTGCTTTACATTTCTGACTCTTTCAGCCAAACCTCTATCTGTAACAGTACTTTATTTCTTATTAACCACAGTCACTATCTTTTGGAGAAAAAATCGTAATAATGAACATAGATGCAAAAATCGTCCACAAAATGCTAGCAAACTGATTCCACACACTGAAAGGCTCATACACCATAATCAAGTGAGGTTTATTCCAGGGATGCAAGGAGTTTTCAACATCTGCAAATCAACACAATATACCACATTGACAAGTTAAAGAATAAAAACTATATGATCATCTCAATAGATACAGAAAAGATAAAATTCAACAACCACTTGTGATTAAAAAAACTCTTCAGAAAGTGGGCATAGAGGGAACATACCTCAACATAATAAAGGTCACACATGACAAACCCACAGCCAACATCACACGCAATGGTGAAAAGCTGAAAGCATTTCCTCTCAGATTGGGAACAAGACAAGGATGTCCACTCTCACCACTTTTATTCAAGTCCTAACCACAGCAATCAGAGAAAAAAAACAAATAGAAGGAATCCAAAATGGAAAAGAAGAAGTAAAACTGTTGCAGACAACATGAGGCTATACATAGAAAATCCTACAGATGCTACCAGAAAACTACTAGAGCTCATCAATGAATTTGGTAAAGTTACTGGATACAAGATTAATATAAATAAATCTGTTGAATTTCTATATACTAGCAATGAAATATCAGAAACAGAAATTAAGGAAACAATCCCATTAACTATCACATCAAAAAGAATAAAATATCTAGGAATAACCCTACCTAAAGAGGCAACAGACCTGTACTCTGAGAACTCTAAGATGTTAGTGAAAGAAACTGAAGACAACATAGATGGAAATATACACCAAGTTCTTGGACTGGAAGAATTAACATGGTTAAAACAACCATAGAACCCAAGGCAATCTACAGATTCAATGCAACCCCTATCAAATTACCAATGGTATTTTTCACAGAACTAGAACAAAAATTTTTTTAATTTGTATAGAAACACAAAAAACCTCGAATAACCAAAACAATCTTGAGAGAGAACGGAGCTGGAGGAATCACACTCCCTAACTTCAGACTATATTAAAAAACTACAGTAATTAAAACAGTGTGGTACTGGCACAAAAAACAGAAATAGAGATCAATGGAACAAGATAGAAAGCCCAGAAATAAACCCATGCACTTATGGTCAATTAATCTACAACAAAGGAGGCAAGAATATACAATGGAGAAAAGACAGCCTCTTCAATAAGTGGTGCTGGGAAAACTGGACAGCTACATGTAAAAGACTGAAATTAGAACATTCCCTAACACTAAATACAAAAATAAACTCAAAATGGATTAAAGACCTAAATGTGAGACCAGATACTATAAAACTCCTGGAGGAAAATGGAGGCAAAACACTCCTTGACATAAATTCCAGCAATACTTCTTGGATCCATCTCCCAGAGTAATGGTAATAAAAACAAAAATAAACAAAAGGAACTCAATTAAACTTAAAAGCTTTTGCACAGCAAAGGAAACCACAAACAAAATGAAAAGACAACCAGCAGACTGGAGGAAAATATTTGCAAATGATGCTACAGACAGGGTATTAATTTCTAAAATGTACAAACAGTTCATACAGCTTAATATGAAAAAAACCAAACAACCCAATGAAAAATGGGCAGAAGACCTAAACAGACATTTCTCCAAAGAAGACATACAGATGCTCAACAGGCACATGAAAGGGTGCTCAACATCACTAATTATTAAAGAAATGCAAACCAAAACTACCATAAGGTATCACTTCACACCAGTCAGAATGGTCAACATTAAGAAGCCTACAAACAATAAATGCTGGAGAGGGTGTGGAGAAAAAGCAATCCTCCTACAAAGTTGGTGGGGATGCAAATTGGTGCAGCCCACTATGAAGAACAGTATGGAGGTTCCTTAAAAAACTAAAAACAGAGTTATCACATGATCCTGCAATCCCACTCCTGGGCATATACCCAGAGAAAACCCTACTCGAAAAGATACATGCATCCAAATATCCACAGCAGCACTGTTTATAATAGCCAAGAAATGGAAGCAACCTAAATGTCCCTCAGCAGATGAATGGATAAAACAGATGTGGTGTGGAGATACACACACACACACACACACACACACACACACACACACAAAGAATACTACTCAGCCATTAAAAGGACTGAAATCGGGTCATTTGTAGAGACGTGGAAGGACCTAGAGACTGTCTTACAGAGTGAAGGAAGTCAGAAAGAGAAAAATGAATATCATATATTAATGCATATATGTGGAATCTGAAATAATTGGTATAGACGATCTTATTTACAAAGCAGAAATAGAGACAAAGATACAGAGAACAAATGTATGGATACCAAGGGGGAAGGGGGGGTGAATTGGCAAATTGGGATTGACATATATACACTATTGATAATGTGTATAAAATAGGTAACTAGGGGACAACTTCAATATGGCGGAGGAGTAAGACGTAGAAATCACCTTCTTCCCCACAAATACATCAAAACTATACCTACATGTGGAACAACTCCTACAGAACACCTACTGAACACTGGCAAAAGACCTCAGACTTCCCAAAAGGCAAGAAACTCCCCACATACCTGGGTAGGGCAAAAGAAAAAAGAAAAAACAGAGACAAAAGAATAGGAACGAGACCTGCACCTCTGGGAGGGAGCTGTGGAGGAAAAGTTTCCACACACTAGGAAGACCCTTCAGTGGCGGAGACAGGAGGAGGGCGGGGGGAAGCTTCGGAGCTACGGAGGAGAGCACAGCAACAGGGGTGCAGAGGGCAAAGCGGAGAGATTCCCGCACAGAGGATTGGTGCCAACCAGCACTCACCAGCCTGAGAGGCTTGTCTGCTCACCTGCTGGGGCGGGCGGGGGCTGGGAGCTGAGGCTCGGGCTTCAGAGGTCAGATCCCAGAGAGAGGACTGGGGGTGGCTGCATGAACACAGCCTGAAGGGGGCTAGTGTGCCACAGCTAGCAGGGAGGGAGTCCAGGAAAAAGTCTGGACCTGCCTAACAGGCAAGAGACCACTGTTTCAGGGTACACAAGGCGAGCAGATTCAAAGCACCACCTAAACGAGCTCCAGAGACGGGCGTGAGCTGCAGCTACCAGCACGGACCCCAGAGACAGGCATGAAATGCTAAGGCTGCTGCTGCCGCCACCAAGAAGCCTGTGTGAAGCACAGGTCACTGTCCACACCTCCCGTCTCGGTAGCCTGTGCGGCCCGCCACTGCCAGGGTCCCGTGATCCAGGGACAACTTCCCCGGGAGAACACATGGTGCGCCTCAGGCTGGTGCAACGTCACTCTGGCCTCTGTTGCTGCAGGCTTGCCCCGCATTCCATATCCCTCCCTGCCCCCCTCGGCCTGAGTGAGCCAGAGCCCCCTAATCAACCACTATTTTAACCCCATCCTGTCTGGGTGGGGAACAAACACCCTCAGGCGACCTACACGCAGAGGCGGGGCCAAATCCAAAGCTGAACCCTAGGAGCTGTGTCAACAAAGAAGAGAAAGGGAAATTTCTCCATGGAGCCTCAGGAGCAGTGGATTAAATCTCCACAATCAACTTGACGTACCCTGCATCTGTGGAATACCTGAATGAACAACAAATCATCCCAAAATTGAGGCGGTGGACTTTGGGAGCAACTTTAGACTAGGGGTTTGCTTTCTGCATCTATTTGGTTTCTGGTTTTATGTTTATCTTATTTAGTATTTAGAGATTATCATTGGTAGATATGTTTATTGATTTGGTTGCTCTCTTCCTTTTTTTTAATATACATTTTTTTCCCCTTTTTCTCTTTTTGTGAGTGTGTATGGGGATGCTTCTTTGTGTGATTTTCTCTGTATAGCTTTGCTTTTGCCATTTGTCATAGGGTTCTGACTGTCCATTTTTAGTTGTTGTTTGGGGTTTTTTTAGTATAGTTTTTAGCACTTGTTATCTTTGGTAGATTTGTTTGTTGGTTTCGTTGGTCACTTTTCTCTTTCTTTTTTTTATTACATTTTATGTTTTCATTTTTATTAATTTTTTTCTATTTTAATACCTTTATTTTATTTATTTTTTCTTTCTTCCTTTCTTCTTTTTTCTCCCTTTTCTTCTGAGCCGTGTGGCTGACAGGGTCTTGGTGCTCTGGCCAGGTGTCAGGCGTGAGCCTCTGAGGTGGGAGAGCTGAGTTCAAGACATTGGTCCCCAGGAGACGTCCCAACCCCACGTAACACCAAACAGCGAAAGCTCTACCAGAGATCTCCGTCTCAACGCTAAAACCCAGCTCCACTCAACGACCAGCAAGCTCCAGTGCTGGACACCCTATGCCGAACAACTAGCAAGACAGGAACACAAGCCAACCATTAACAGAGAGGCTGCCTAAAATCATAAGTTCACAGACACCCCAAAACACACCACTGGATATGGTCCTGGCTCACCAGAAAGACAAGATCCAGCCTCATCCACCAGAACACAGGCACCACTCTCTTCCACCAGAAAGCCTACACAACCCACTGAACCAACCTTACCCACTGGGAGCAAAAACCAAATACAACAGGAACTACAAACCTGCAGCCTGCAAAAAGGAAACCCCAAACACACTGTTAAACAAAATGAGCAGACAGAGAAATACACAGCAGATGAAGGAACAGGGTAAAAACCCACCAGACCAAACAAATGAAGAGGAAATAGGCAGGCTACCTGAAAAAGAATTCAGAGTAATGACAGTAAAGATAATTCAAAATCTTGGAAATAGAAAGGAGAAAATACAAGAAATGTTTAACAAGGACCTAGAAGAACTAAAGATCAAACAAACAATGAAGAACAACACAATAAATGAAACTAAAAATTCTCTAGAAGGAATCAACAGAATAACTGAGGCTGAAGAATGGATGAGTGACCTGGAAGATAAAATAGTGGAAATAACTACCACAGAGCAGAATAAAGAAAAAAGAATGAAAAGAATTGAGGACAGACTCAGAGACCTCTGGGACAAGAGAAACACACCAACATTCCAATTATAGGGGTCCCAGAAGAAGAAGGGGAAAAAAAAGGGACTCAGAAAATATGTGAAGAGATTATAGTTGAAAACTTCCGTAATATGGGTAAGGAAATAGTCAATCAAGTCCAGGAAGCGCAGAGAGTCCCATACAGGATAAATCAAAGGAGAAACATGCCAAGACACATATTAATCAAACTATCAAAAATTAAACACACACAAAAAATATTAAAAGCAGCAACGGAAAAGCAACAATTATCATACACGGGAATCCCCGTAAGGTTAACAGGTGATCTTTCAGCAGAAACTCTGGAAGCCAGAAGGGACTGGCAGGACATATTTAAACTGATGAAAGGGGAAAACCTACAACCAAGATTACTCTACCCAGCAAGGATCTCATTCAGATTCGACAGAGAAATTAAAACCTTTACAGACAAGCAAAAGCTAAGAGAATTCAGCACCACTAAACCAGCTCTACAGTAAATGCTAAAGGAACTTCTCTAGGCAGGAAACACAAGAAAAGGAAAAGACTTACAATAACAAACCCAAAACAATTAAGAAAATGGTACAAGGAACATACATATCGATAAGCACCTTAAACGTAAATGGATTAAATGCTCAAACCAAAAGACACAGACTGGTTGAATGGACACAAAAATAAGACCCATACATACGCTGTCTACAAGAGACCCGCTTCAGACCTAGGGACACGTACAGACTGAAAGTGAGGGGACGGAAAATGATACTCCATGGAAATCAAAATAAAGCTGGAGTAGCAATTCTCATATCAGACAAAATAGACTTTAAAATAAAGACTATTACAAGAGACAAAAAAGGACACTACATAATGACCAAGGGGTCAATCCAAGAAGAAGATATAACAACTGTAAATATTTATGCGCCCAACATAGGAGCACCTCAATACATTAAAGCACATGCTAACAGCCATAAAAGAGGAAATCAACAGCAACACAATCATAGTAGGGAACTTTCTAACACCCCACTTTCATCAGTGGACAGATCATCCAAAATGAAAATATATAAGGACACACAAGCTTAAATGATAAATTAAACAAGATGGACTTAATTGATATTTATAGGACATTCCATCCAAAAATTGCAGATTATACTTTCTTCTCAAGTACTCATGGAATATTCTCCAGGATAGATCATATCTTGGGTCACAAATCAAGCCTTGGTAAATTTAAGAAAATTGAATCGTATCAAGTATCTTATCTGACTACAACGCTATGAGACTAGATATCAATTACAGGAAAAAATCTGTAAAAAATACAAACACATGGAGGCTAAACAATACACTACTAAATAACCAACAGATCACTGAAGAAATCAAAGAGGAAATCAAAAAATACCTAGAAACAAATGACAATGAAAACATGATGACCGAAAACATGATGACCCAAAACCTATGGGATGCAGCAAAAGCACTTCTAAGAGGGAAGTTTATAGCAATACAACCCTGTCTCAAAAAACAAGAAACATCTGAAATAAAAAAGCCTAACCTTACATCTAAAGCAGTTAGAGAAAGAAGAACAAAAAGCCCCCCAAGTTAACAGAAGGAAAGAAATCATAAACATCAGGTCAGAATTAAGTGAAAAAGAAATGAAGGAAACGATAGCAAAGATCAATACTACTAAAAGCTCGTTCTGATAAGATAAACAAAATTGATAAACCATTAGCCAGACTCATCAAGAAAAAAAAAGGGAAAAGACTTAAATCAATAGAATTAGAAATGAAAAAGGAGAAGTAACAACTGACACTGCAGAAATACAAAGTATCATGAGAGATTACTACAAGCAACCATGTGCCAATAAAATGGACAACCTGGAAGGAATGGACAAATTCTTAGAAATGCACAACCTTATGAGACTGAACCAGGAAAAAATAGAAAATATGAACAGACCAATCACAAGCACTGAAATTGAAACTGTGATTAAAAATCTTCCAACAAGCAAAAGCCCAGGACCAGATGGCTTCACAGGCGAATTCTATCAAACATTTAGAGAAGAGCTAACACCTATCCTTCTCAAACTCTTCCAAATATAGGCAAGAAACTCATTCTACGGGGCCAAACTCATTCTATGAGGCCATCATCACCCTGATACCAAAACCAGACAAAGATGTCACAAAGAAAGAAAACTACAGGCCAATATCACTGATGAACATAGATGCAAAAATCCTCAACAAACTACAGGCAAGCAGAATCCAACAGCACATTAAGAGCATCATACACCATGATCAAGTGGCGTTTATCCCAGTAATGCAAGGATTCTTCAATATATGCAAATCAAGCAATGTGATACACCATATTAACAAACTGAAGGAGAAAAATCATATGATCATCTCAATAGATGCAGAGAAAGCTATCAACAAAATTCAACACCCATTTATGATAAAAACCTTCCAGAAAGTAGGCATAGAGGAAACTTACCTCAACATAATAAATGCCATATATGACAAACACACAGCCAACATCGTCCTCAATGGTGAAAAACTGAAACCATTTCCACTAAGATCAGGAACAAGACAAGGTTTCCCACTCTCACTACTATTATTCAACATAGTTTTGGAAGTTTTAGCCACAGCAATCAGAGAAGAAAAAGAAATAAAAGGAATCCAAGGAAAAGAAGATGTAAAGCTGTCACTGTTTGCAGATGACACAATACTATACATAGAGAATCCTAAAGATGCTACCAGAAAACTACTGGAGCTAATCAATGAATTTGGTAAAAGTAGCAGGATACAAAATTAATGCTCAGAAATCTCTGGCATTCCTATACACTAATGATGAAAACTCTGAAAGTGAAATTAAGAAAACACTCCCACTGACCACTGCAACAAAAAAAATAAAATAACTAGGAATAAAGTTACAAAAGGAGACAAAAGACCTGTATGCAGAAAATTATAAGACACTGATAAAGTAAATTAAAGATGATACAAATAGATGGAGAGATATACCATGTCCTTGGATTGGAAGAATCAACATTCTGAAAATGACTGAACTACCCAAAGCAATCTACAGACTCAATGCAATCCCTATCAAACTACCAATGGCATTTTTCACAGAACTAGAACAGAAAATCTCACAATCTGTATGTAAACACAAAAGACCACGAATAGCCAAAGCAATCTTGGGAAAGAAATATGGAGCTGGAGGAATCAGGCTCCCAGACTGCAGACTATACTACAAAGCTACAGTAATCAAGACAGTATGGTACTGGCACAAAAACAGAAATAGAGATCAATGGAACAGGATAGAAAGTCCAGAGATAAACCCATGCACCTATGGTCACCTTATCTTTGATAAAGGAGGCAAGAATATACAGTGGAGAAAAGACAGCCTCTTCAATAAGTGGTGCTGGGAAAACTGGACAGCTACATGTAAAAGAATGAAATTAGAACACTCCCTAACACCAAACACAAAAATAAACTCAAAATGGATTAAAGACCTAAATGTAAGGCCAGACACTATAAAACTCTTAGAGGAAAACATAGGCAGAACACTCTATGACATAAATCACAGCAAGATCCTTTTTGACCCACCGCCTAGAGAAATGGAAATAAAAACAAAAATAAACAAATGGGACCTAATGAAACTTAAAAGCTTTTGCACAGCAAAGTAAACAATAAACAAGATGAGAAGACAACCCTCAGAATGGGAGAAAATATTTCCAAATGAGGCAACTGACAAAGGATTAATTTCCAAAATTTACAAGCAGCACATGCAGCTCAATATCAAAAAAACAAACAACCCAATCCAAAAATGGGCAGAAGACCTAGATAGACATTTCTCCAAAGAAGATACACAGACTGCCAACAAACACATGAAAGGATGCTCAGCATCATTAATCATTAGAGAAATGCAAATCAAAACTACAACGAGATATCATCTCACACCAGTCAGAATGGCCATCATCAAAAAATCTACAAACAATAAATGCTGGAGAGGGTGTGGAGAAAAGGGAACCTGCTTGCACTGTTGGTGGGAATGTAAATTGATACAGCCACTATGGAGAACAGTATGGAGGTTCCTTAAAAGACTAAAAATAGAACCACCATACGACCCAGCAATCCCACCACTGGGCATATACCCTGAGAAAACCATTATTCAAAAAGAGTCATGTACCACAATGTTCATTGCAGCACTATTTACAACAGCCAGGTCATGGAAGCAACGTAAGTGTCCATCAACAGATGAATGGATAAAGAAGATGTGGCACATATACACAACGGAATATTACTGAGCCATAAAAAGAAAGGAAATTGAGTTATTTGTAGTGAGGTGGATGGACCTAGTGTCTGTCATAGAGAGTGAAGTAAGTCAGAAAGAGAAAAACAAATACCGTATGCTAACACATATATACGGAATCTAAGGGAAAAAAAAAAAAGGTCATGAAGAACCTAGGGGCAAGACGGGAATAAAGACGCAGACCTACTACAGAATGGACTTCAGGATATGCGGGGGGAAAGGGTAAGCTGGGACGAAGTGAGAGAGTGGCATGAACATATATACACTACCATATGTAAAATAGATAGCTAGTGGAAAGCAGCCGCATAGCACAGGGAGATCAGCTCGGTGCTTTGTGACCACCTAGAGGGGTGGGATAGGGAGGGTGGGAGGGAGACGCAAGAGGGAGGAGATATGGGGATATATGTATATGTATAGCTGATTCACTTTGTTATCCAGCAGAAACTAACAAACCATTGTAACGCAATTATACTTCAATAAAGATATTAAAAATAAATAAATAAAATAAAATAGATAACTAATGAGAACCTACTGTATAGCACAGGGAACTGTACTAAGTGCTCTGTGGTGACCTAAATAGGATGGAAATCCAAAAAAGAGGGGATATATGTATAGCTGATTCACTTTGCTGTACAGTATAAACACAACACTGTAAAGCAACTATACTGCAATAAAAATGTAAAATAAAACAAAAAAACAAAATGTGGTGTGCAGATATACATACACACACGCACACACACACAATGGAATATTACTCAGCCATAAAAAGAATGAAATAATGCCATCGGCAGCCACATGGATGGACCTAGAGGTTATCATACCAAGTGAAGTCAGAGAGAGAAAGACAAATATCATATGATACCACTTACATGTGGAATCTAAAAAAATGATACAAATGAACTTATTTAGAAGACAGAAATAGACTCACAGACATAGAAAACAAACTTATGGCTACCAAAGGGGATAGCGGTGGGAGGGGGGGATAAATTAGGAGTTTGGTATTCACATATACACACTACTATACATAAAACAGATAGACAACAAGGACCTACTGTATAGCACAGGGAACTATATTCAATATCTTGTAATAATTTATAATGGAAAAGAATCTGAAAAAGAATAGATTTTACACATGTATAACTTAATCACTTTGCTGTACAACTGAAACTAACATAATTTTGTAAATTAACTGTACTTCAATTATAAAGATGGTTATAAAAAAACAAAAACCCTGTAATAACTATGGGATGGGGACTTGAAAGAGGTAAGTTGCCCTCTAATCTACTCTACTCTAATCTAAATACACCCCTAATTTGGTACCTCAAGTGAAAACAGCAGGTTGTTTGACTTCTGAGATGCACCCCCCCTGGAATTTATTCCTTTGTGTCATCCCCTCCCCTAGAGTATGGGATAGAGCTGGTAACTCCTTTTAACAAACAGAACATGACAAAGGTGACAGGATGTCACTTCCCTGATTATGTACAAAACACTGTGACTTCCATCTTGCTGGCATTCTGTCTCTTGCTGGTAATCTCTTGCCTTCTCACTTGCTCACCTTGCTGATGCAAGCCTGCCAGGTAGTGAGATGCTTTATGGAGAGGCCCAGGTAAGAAAGAATCGAGGGAAGCCTCTGGTCAATAGCTTGGAAGAAACCAAAGTCAGTCTAACAGCTCAAGAGGAACCAGCAGTGACCAGGCAGAGACCCAGCCCCCTCCTCAGGGGACTCTCACTCACACACCTTTCCAAAGCACAAATGACCAATAAAGCTGATGCTCTTAAAAAAAAAAAAAAACTCATCCTGCCAACAACCAAGTGAGTTTGGAAGCAATTCCTTCACCAACTAAGCCTTCAGATAACACTACAGCCCCATCTGGCACTTTGTAGCCTGTGAGAGATGCTAGAGCAGAGGACCCAACTAACCCTGTCCAAATTCCTGACCCCATGAACTGTGAGATCATAAATGCATGCTCTTCCTCCTTTAGGAAAGCCCTTTTTGACCCCAGACCCCCAACTCCCAGCTCAGTTAGGTAACTCTACTGGTATGTTCCCACAGGCTCAATCATAGTACTTATCATACGCTATCCTAAGAGACTAGTTTTCTTTGTCAGCAACCCTCTAACCCTACCGCTCTGACTTGCAAATATGCACTAAAACACTCACTGAACTAAGAAATGACCGTAGGCACTGGTTACAGGAGTCACTGATAGCTTGAAGACAAACTAAACCATCTAAGATCCTTTCCAGGACTACGACAACCAGTATGGACCTGAGGCAACCCTGTTTACAGGAGACCCTCTGGCAGCAGAGTAACCTGTACACTTAACAAATATGAAATTCTCATTGTAGCCCAGAAAGAGATTAAGCATATTCAAACTTCCATTCCAAGGTGTAAAATCTGTAACTGAATGTAGCTACCTGACTGTATATTGTTATTAGTAAGATGAAATCTTTATGGACTTTATAGACTGGTAAACTCTCTTAAATACCACAAAAAGCTCACTTAAGAACACAGAAAGAAAATAAATTATATATCATCTATATTCACAGATCATCAAAAAATAAAATATAAGAATTCTTTAATTGGCAAAGATAAAATATAGTCATAATATAAAATTTATCTTTTCAAACCATTTTATGGTACCAAACAATAAAGATTGGACCATGTCATCTCTTCAATTTCTATGCTTCACAATGAGGAAAATGAGGTCCTCAGAAGGTAAGAACTTCCCAAGGTCACTTTACAGTTCTCCTCCAAGAGGTAACGGATATTATCAGTTTCTTGCATATCTTTCCAAAGGCTTTTATCAATATACAAGCAAATACACATGTTTTCTCACTCTTTCTAATGCAAATATCAACAAATGTTCTACACCATGCAGAACATATACACACATTTCAGACCTGTGCCTACATTCCATAGGAATAGCCTGCAAACGATGCATACTGTGAAAAATTAATAAACAGATGCTCAAAGCCAAGGAAGAAGAGCCTAAGGCTTCAGGAGCCAGTTTACTTTTCTTTAATCATTTGTGTGCCTCAGTTAATCTTAAAATCTTATTTTGCAGAGAAACAATTTTAGGCTTCTGATAACATTAGGAAGCCTCAAAATACCAACTGAAATAGGCATTCCTTTCATTTCTGGATTTCAAAAGTTCTCCATAATGGCCACTGGTATTCTAAACGGTCTTTAGTCAGGTTGGTCCATTTTGTTAGAAATGCACATGAGGAAGGACCATAGTTTTTAAACATGGGGGGGGGCCCTCAAAATATTTGTGTATTGGGATCCCATTTCTCAGAGATTTTTTTCTTAGAGTAAAGGAACAATTTTCAAACAGCTTAAACAGTTTACAGCTCAAACAGCTCAATTCAGACAGCTTGCAAGCTAATACCAGCCAATTCTAAGGAGATAGATTGGTGTAGCTTGGTGTTGGAAGAGCCAGACCAAAGGCTTTTTCCATCCAGTTTCCAGAGAACAGCCCCTATTCCAAAGCAATGGGCCGATCGCTAAACTGGTTCAGGAGAAACAGCCCCTGTCTCCGAAGGAATGCGCGGAAGGCTAGCCAGCTTCAATAAAACAGTCTGATCTGAAAATCAGACCAAAATGCCAAATGAGTACTCTAATACAGAGCAAGGCCTTAACCAGTAAGACGAAACCTTAAAATAGATCCCAAATAAAGCCTGGAGAGCTTCAAATGCAAAGAGGGCATGAGCTGGGATCAATGAGAAAGATGTACCTTCAAATTCCAGGGTCAGTGAGAAAAGCAGTGAGCAACAATGAGCTCATTTATGGATAATGCACCTGTTTGCTTGCCAGCTCTGGAGCCACTGGGAGTCTTCTCTGATCCCAAAATGTTGACCTAAAACAGACAGATTGCCAAGTATTTCTCCAGCAAAGTTGTATTTATTTGGGATCAGCAAAGAACTGCAGTTTGGGGCCTGCGACCATGGCAAGCTATGTGCAACTCCCCAGACAGCAAGGGAAGGAGAGCACTTTTATAGAGGGGAAAAGAAAGTTGGGAGGGCTGTAGTAAACAGAGTCCGTGGCTTTTCATTCACTGAGTCCTTGCCAGGAAAGGAGAGGAAATAACCCAAATGTCTATCAACTGATGAACAGATGAATAAAATGCATCACACACATACCATGCAATACTCAGCAATTAAAAGAAATAGCTAAGTGATATATAATGCAACAGTCTGCGTGAATCTCCAGGGAATTATGCTGAATAAGAAAATTCCAAAAGGTTACATAACATTTGAGACCACATATGTAACATTTTTCAAACGTCAAAATTTAAGAAACAAGTAACAAATTAGTGGTTGCCAGGAGTTATGAATGAGGGGCTGAAGCAGTATGGGAGGGGAGTGGGTGTGGTTATAAAAGGGCAACAGAAGGGATCCTTGTGGCAAGAGGACTGTTCAGTATCTTGACTGTGGTGATGGATACAGGAAAAAGTGTATAGAATTAAATACATATAGAGAAATGAATATTAGTAAGACTGAGGAATCTGAATAGACTGGTAGATTATATCAATGTCAATATCCTGGCTGTAATGCCATAATATAGTTTTAAAAGGTGTTATCATTGGGAGAAACTGGGTAGTGAGTAAAGGGTACACAGGACCTCTATGTATTATTAATTACAATTACATGGGCATCTACAATTATCTCAATAAAGATTTCAATTAAAAGGAAAATATCATTCAATACAGATGCACATTCTCATGGAAGAATCCTATAACAATAATAGCAAGAGTGGTTTTAAGAACACACTAGCAGAAGCACGACTCTCAGAGGACAATCAAAAGTGTAAAGTTTCATGAAAGTCCCCTTCTTATTTCCGAGAGGTTTTAATATTGATGACAGAAAAGACATTAACTCAAGACATATCCACACTTTTCCAAAAGGATATATTCAATACCCAGTAAGGACTAATTTGTGATAAAGCTTTATTCTAAATTGTGGTATTTCTAAAAGGCTACTCTAGCCTTTGTAACTGGAAAAGAATTCTAAGTAATAGATTTAAGTATTTGTTTAAAAGAAGGAAATACATTCTTATGTTTTATCACTCATCCATTTAACAAATTTTTACACAACACTTGCTGGGTACAAAGGACCGGGGCTAGGGAAAGGTCACTCCAGCACTTTACCTCCCCATCACCTGTCCTTCAGCCTCCTCTCTAACACGTTCCCACGTAGCAAGGTAGATTAGATAAACAGAAAATGACATCGAACTTTATTAAGACCATGAGATAGTTTCTGATTCAATACAGTTAACTTCTAATGTATTCTGGATTTGTCTGCACCTGTCTGAATATTATGACAAAGGTTATGAAAACATTAAAAATTTTAGTTTTATTTTCATAGTGGTTATCATCACGGTAACTAAGCATTTTGATAAACTACAAAAATGCAAATAATGAACAATGGGAGATACATATATATATATATACATAGATATACCCTTTCTAGACCACTCCAGAATCAAATCCATGTGGAACAAAAAAGCAGGTCTTAAAACAAGTCCCATGAGGGCATAAAGACATTAGCTAGCTGTCTCTCTTCAAATCCTTTTTCAGGATATAACCCCTTCAATTACATGTAATCTGTAACACTTCCCCCAACAAACCCAAAACACTATACTTTTTAAAGTAGTCATGTGGGTGATTGCAAAATTTCCTTTTAAGATCTGTTTCATTATTCCTTTCAAATCAAATAAAGGGTTTCCCAAGTCACTCAGGCAACTTTTAGGACAGCTCAGCTGACATCTTTAGATTCTCATGGAGGACAAGGCAGAACATGATCTATAAACTGAGTTAGGATTACTTATCTATTCCATACACTTTACCTTCCATCTGTTAAAATGATTCTTTGATGCCAGTCACTAAATATTAATTCAGGAACTATGGATCTTACACACATAAATCAAATGATTTTCCCTTTCAGGTATAAAATGATTATTAAATGTCTTAATATAAAAAAATAAGTTCAGTATGTTCACTCAAAATATCTTCACAGAGCCATAAACAAATTGAACTTAACTTACCACTTTTTTAAAATCATCTTCTGCTTCATCAAGTTTTCCTTGTTTGAGTAACAAGTGACCTCTCTGTAATCTTGCCTAGAAAAACAAAAAAAAGTATACTGAGTACTATGAATTTCTAAGTTTTCTTTAAACACAAAGAATAAAACTAAATAAGCTAATGAAATATTAATGAAATATTAAATTTTCCTATGCCCATTTGACTTCACACTCTGAGAATAATTCCTGGAACCAATGAATGTGTATAAATTTGTTAAAGTATGCTTCCTTTAAATATACATTTTACTATATCAAAAAAAAAAAAGAAAACATGTGCCCTCACAAAATCTTGGACATAAATGTTCATAGCAATAGCCAAAAAGTAGAAACAAACCAAATTCCCATCAACTAATAAATCAATAAGCAAATGTGATATGTCCATACAATGGAATATCATTCAGCCATAAAAAGGAATGAACTACTGACACATACTACAATATGGATGAAACTTGAAAACATTATGCTAAGTGAAAGAAGTCAGACACAAAAGGCGACATATTGTATGGTTTCGTTTATATGAAATATCCAAGTCAGACAAATCCATAGAGACAGAAGGTGCCAGGGGCTAGGACAGAAATGGGAGGTGACTTCTAATGGGTACAGGGTTTCTTTGAGTGGAGGGTGATAAAAACGCTCTGGAACTAGATAATGACGATGTTTGCAGAACCTTGTGAATATAATAAAAACTGCTGAATTGCACACTTTAAAAAAGGGTGAGGGGACTTCCCCGGTGGCGCAGTGGACAAGACTCCGCGCTCCCAATGCAGGGGGCCCAGGTTCGAACCCTGGTCGGGGAACTAGATCCCATATGCATGCCGCAACTAAGAGTTAACATGCCGCAACTAAAGAGCATGCCTGCCGCAACCAAGGAGCCCACCTGCCGCAACTAAGGAACCCACATGCCCCAACTAAGGAGCCCACATGCCCCAACTAAGGAGCTGGTGAGCCGCAACTAAGACCTGATGCAACCAAATAAATAAATATTAAAAAATGGTCACATTCTTTTAAAAAAAAAGGGTGAATTTGATGATATGTGAGTTATATCTCACTTAAAAAGTACTTTAAGCCAGCATGATAACTTTTTACCACTATAATAAAAGTTGTTATAATTTGGGACTTTACCAATCAAAGCACTGGAAATAGTTTTTTTTTTATTAACTCTTAATGCACATATTTATTCCACTATAACCAGAACAACAATGCCTCTTCCTTTTAACATCCATCAATCATCTCTGATATTCCTCTTCTAATGCGCAAAATCCCATCTCTTCCAAGAATACCAACTCTCTGATGATCAATGTCTACCGTAAGACAGAAACCACACCAATATTCTACTAAAACTTATATATTACTTTTACAGTACTTAAAAATTTCCCTAATCCTCTGTAAAATGCATCAACACACATAAAAAGCAAGATTAAAGCCACTTCAACTAGCTAGTAAGTACTATAATACTAGGAAAATGAGGTACTTAACCTCTGTGGAAGGTTATGCTTAGCTGGGTAAAGTAATAAAGAAAAATATGACACTTGTGAATTCCATCTTAAAATAATAGTAATATTTCAAACCAAATGTTCACCCATATCTAATCAATCATCTCGAATACTTTCTGGATTATGGCAGGACATAAACGATAAGTGAATTACCAAATTAATTTTGAAACAATATAATTGGGTCCTATTATTTTAAGCTATTACAGTGACCTGCCAATTGTCAAGATATCCTGTTAGACCGTAAATTCCTCCACTTCTGAAGCTTGAGTGTTGGTTCAGGGCAGGACTCTTGTGTCATTCAGCACTGTACTCTCATCACAAACCACTGCTTAATTAAGCTACACCCTCTTCTTTATTCTTCCCACTACACCCTTAATTGAAACTGTCATCAGCCACCTGACAGCCTCTTAGTTCAACAGTCTCTTAATCAGCTCATTTCCCAGCCTCACATCTTGCCCTACACTCCATCCTCCACACAGATATCCTTCTAAACCACAAGGCTAACATCACTACCAACCTTCTAAAAATCACCTAATGTACCCACTCCACTGTGCCTCCTTCACACAGGCCTTTGACTCCAGGGACTGAGTTTCTCTTGTTGCCCGGTCCACTACATCAGAGTGGCTTTCTACATCCTCCAGCTATGCCTAGCATGCCAGTCTTCACCTTAAGAAACAAATCACTTCTTCCGAGTTTCCTTAAATTTCCCTTTAAAGAAAATTTAGATGAACTTACTGCAGTGAAATCCATCTTCAATTCAATCACTTTAGTTAAATCAGGAAGTGCTGCTTTTGATTTGCCCATAGCTAAGAA
Organism: Pseudorca crassidens; assembly: GCF_039906515.1. Taxonomy (NCBI): domain Eukaryota; kingdom Metazoa; phylum Chordata; class Mammalia; order Artiodactyla; family Delphinidae; genus Pseudorca; species Pseudorca crassidens. The sequence continues at coordinate 14,971,718 of NC_090313.1, forward strand.
GACAGTAGCTCTCCGATAATAAGCAATATAGTTATCAGGGTCACCATCTGAAAATTAAAATAACAAATATTAACTCTCAGTACTTTATTCAAAAAACCAAGTCATCTGAACAGTATTAGAGTTTGCAATTCTACTAGCAAAGGCATTAAGAAAAGAATTTCTTCATCAATACTGGGTCATTTTGCCTAGCAAGATCACTGCAAATAAATCCAGAACAGGGGCTCAGCAAACTGGTAGCCTCTGAGCCCAAAACAACCCACAGACTTCAAGTTAATATTTTTTACATTTTTAAAGAGTTGTCAAAAAAATAGAAAAATATGCAAGATACTACGTGGCTGCAAAGCCTAAAACATTTATTATCTGGTCCCTTAGGGAAAAAGTTTGCCTACCTTTGGTCTAGAATATTAACTATATTCAACTCTTAGCTTTTATAAGTATCCAATTCTGTTTGCAATTCTGTTTGTCTTTGTTGAAATTTTCTTAAGTGAAATTCTGATTGAGAATATGGACTTTGCACTTACTCACAGGATTTTAGAAAATTACAGACTTCCATTTAAACTGATATACTGAATGTGCAACTGCTCTCTCCCAAACTCCAACTAAAATGGCAGTGAAGAAATAAAGGTAGAGACCATGGGACAAAGGAGAATGGAAGAGAGTAAGACCAGAGAGTAAGGCTAGAGTCGTTAACAATATCTGAAGGAAGGAAAGCAGACAGATGAGTTAGGTGCTTGAACTAACTCTGCTCAGCACCTACAAAAGGGGGGAAGGAGTAAATTCAATGAGAAGTAAACCTCATGCTGCCAAACAATCCTTCTAAAAAGCAATATATATATATATACATTTTGTTTTCTTAAAAATTATCTTGACCAAATCCAGTCATGTACCTTAAAAAAATAAATATTTATGCACACAGATATTCATTACATAAGATTTACAACTAACATTCCCTAAAAGTTCTATCCCTGAAGGTCTTATCATTTGTAAAACATTATAGTATGGGAACCTATATGGCAGGATAGTATATAATCACTCAAAATTATGATTTTTAAGGAGTTGTTAACGGCATTGAAAACTACCTGAAGTACTGCTGGGTGGAGATAAGGCAGGAAGAGAAAACAGGCTATAAAACCATATATGAAAGAAGATACACAAATGGCCAGTAAGCACATGAAAAGATGCTCAACATCACTAATCATTAGGAAAATGCAAATCAAAACCACACTGAGATACCACTTCACACCCATTAGGATAAGAAAGGGGAGAAAAAGAAGACAGAAAGGGAGAAGGAAAGGAAAGAAAGAAAAAGAAAAGGAAAAGAAAGGGAAAGAAGAAGGAGAAAGGGAGAATGGGAGAAAGGAAGGAAGGAAGGAAGGAAGGGAGGGAGGGAGGGAGGGAGGGAGGATTAGTAAGAGTGTGGAGAACTTGGAGCCCGTGTGCACTGCTGGAGGGAATGTGCACTGGTGTGGCTGCTGTGAAACACAATATGGAGGCTCCTTACACACTGAACACAGAATCACCCTATGAACCACCAATTCTACTTCTGAGTACACATACCCAAAAGAAATGAAAGCTGACTGCCAAGACATGGAAGCAACCTAAGTGTCCATCAGCAGATTAATGGATAAAGATGTCGTGTATATATATACAATGGGATATTAGCCATAAAAATGAAGGAAATTTTGCCATTTATAGCAACATAGATGGACTTGGAGGGCATTACGCTAAGTGAAATAAGTCAGACGGAAAACGACAAATACTGTATGATATCACTTATATGTGGGATCTAAAAAAATGCAACAAACTAGTGAATATAACAAAAAAAAGAAGCAGACGCACAGATATAGAGAACAAGCTAGTGGTTACCAGTGGGGGGGAGGGAAAAGGGGAGGGGCAATATAGGGGTAGGGGATTAAGAGGCACAAAATATTAGGTACAAGTTACAAGGATATATTGTACAATATGAGGAATATAGCCAATATTTTATAACTATAAATGAAGTATAACCTTAAAAAAAAAGAACTGAAAGCTGATATTTGTACACCCATATTCACAGTGACATTATTCACAATAGCCCAAAGGTGGAAACCTAAATGTCCACCGGTGGATGAGTAGATAAATAAAATGTGGTATATACATACAATGGAATATATTCAGCCTTAAAAAAGGGATGGAATTCTGATAAATGCTACATTACAGATGAACCCTGAAGACATCATCCTAAGTGAAAGAAGCCAGACACAAAAAGACAAATATTGTACAATTCTACTTCTATGAGGTTCCTAGAGTAGTCAAATTTATAGAGACAGAAATTAGAATGGTGGTTGCCAAGGAAGGACCGAGAAGAGACGGGGATCAGAAATGGGGAACAATTGTTTGATGGGTATAGAGCTTCAGTCTGGGATGATGAAAAAGTTCTGGAGATGGATGGTGGTAATAGTTGCACAACGATGTGAATGCACTTAATGCCACTGAACTACATGCTTAAAAATGGTTAAAATGGTAAATTTTGTTATGTATATTTTACTACAATAAAAAAAGCAAAAGAATGAGGCAGTCAGGGGAAAAACAGGACTGTTTTTGAAAAAATAAGAGAATTGGGCATTTTAACAATATAAGACTTCTTTTCCTTAAATCTAAAATAAAAAACAAAAAATCCATATATGTTCCCAGCTAAGCATCACTGAACTTTCTTCCCTGATCAATTTCCCTTGGAAGGTAAGGAAAAAAGAGCAAAGTCAGTAGCCTTTGCTAATGACTTTGTGGGAAATACAGGTTATTTCCCACAAAAATTGTAATTAGCTTGAAGAATGAGTAAGAAACAGAGGAACTATATTTAGAGCATACTAGCCAGATATATAATATTTCTGGTTCAGTTCATATTTGATTTAGAATGTGCAATAAATGTAAAATATATGGCACTTGGTCAGCACAACTGGCCATAAGAATGATCTGACATCTAAGAATTAGTGAAACTTACAGTGACTGTGTCTGAAAGCAGAAGGAAATTCACTTCAGGTCAACAGTAGTTACGTGGGCAGAGACTGGATTTTCTTCTTTATATAGTTCATATACATATTCCAAAATGTTTCACAATGAACATGGATTACTTTTATATTCATTAATTTTAAAAAAGTTACCCACTCCTAGGCATGTATCCGGAGAAAAACATGGTTCAAAAGGATACATGCACCCCAATGTTCACTGCAGTGCTGTTTACAATAGCCAAGACGTGGAAGCAACCTAAATGTCCATCGACAGATGAACGGATAAAGAAGATGTGGTACATATATACAATGGTATATTTCTCAGCCATTAAAAAGGATGAAATAATGCCATTTGCAGCAAGATGGATGGACCTAGAGATTATCATACTAAGTGGAGTTAAGTCAGAGAGAGAAAGACAAATACATGATATTGCTTATACGAAGAATCTAAAAAAAAAAAAAAAAAGAATACAAATGAACTTATTTATGACACAGAAAGAGACTCATAGTCTTAGAGAACAAACTTATGGTTACCGGGGGGAGGAGGGGGAGGGACAGATTGGGATTGACATGTACACATTGCTATATTTAAAGCAGACAACCAACAAGGACCTACTGTATAGCACAGGGAATTCTAGTCAATATTCTGTAATAACCTAAACGGGAAAAGAATTTGAAAACGAATAGATACATGTATATTTATAACTGAATCACCATGCTATACACCTTAAACTAACACATTGTTAATCAATTATACTCCAATATAAAATAAAAATTTTTAAAAAGAAAAAAAAAAGTTAAGTTCTCCATGACTTATTTACACTAATCGAAGAATAAGAAATACTAGAAATGACATGATTTAAGGCCTAGAGTTGACACCACACATCTTCATATGTCCAAAACCTACTCCATCTCTGAGGCACAGCTCAAATGACTTTTTTGATTACACATGTGAAAATAAACCTTCGGTTTCCATAACACTCTATAATATATATCTCCCACAGCACCTAACACTTATCACTACCTCCTGATATCAATTATTTATATGCTTACCTCACTCTAGAAAAAAATACATTCCTTGAGTGAATTCATTTTTCGTGTCTCTATAGCACCTTGTAATCAAATGAAAGGAAATGGAAACAAATTCCTGATAACTCCAACAAGGGACAGTCCCACATCCACTCAACACTGAGACCTGCCAGGAATAAGCCAGGGACCCAGAGAAGTCAGCACAGACATGGCTCTCAAAGAGACATGCCTCACCAGGACACTCAGATCATCTCCCCCACGAAATGAGCAATGGCATTTTCAAAAACAGGTGTTGCTAATTTTGAATACAGTATGACCCTCTTTCAAGAAAAGAAGAATGCTTATTGCTGGCTTCGGGCATTTTATCAAGAAGGCATCTTCAGCAAAAATTGCAATGGACTTCTATTTGGAAAAAACCTGACCATTTCAGTCTATGTAGAAAAAACCCCAAAGATTAAGTATGACAAAGCTTTTTATTAAGTATTTGATTATACATACATAACAAATGTCTATATAAAGTATTTCTGGGGCACTCACTTTCACTTATTTTGCTATTCAGTTTTTAGGTATTTTTAAGATAGGAAATGGGATTGGAACCCCAATTTATAACACTGAACCTATAAAAATAAGGAATCAGATGTCAATGGTTCAACCTATGAATCAAGAATCAATGTGCTTAGTGGTATAAGGTCACTTGAATGGCAAATATCAAAATAGCCTTCCCTGGCTCTTCATCTTAAAATACCATCAGTTCCCAGAACTAGTGTCCATTCCTAAATCATTATGCAGGAAGTAGCAACTGAACAAGAATTGGTTTAAGAAACTCATGCTTAGTTTCTCACAATACAAGATTTGATAACCTTGAAAATAATCACTTTTCCTATTATCCATCCAAATATGATACAGTTCATTATTTAAATTATATGCAAGCCTACATCTGCAAACACTAGACTTCATTTGAAAACATGTCAAATTGTTATACTAGTTTATTCAAAATTTGAATATGAGAAATGAATTTAAGGTGTAATCCTAAAACTATCAAACAATTCAAATGTGAGAAAATTTGCCCTAATAAAGAAAATACAACTACTATCTGGAGAAAAACATCAGAAAGCCAATTACGAATGATTCTGTAAATGGTGGCAGCGGGGTGAACACCACCCTTGCAAAGGTACAGAAAACTTTTTATTCTTGCTCCCAGTGAACCCAACTCTTCCCCTTCATTCATTCAAACTTTTACTGAGCACCACCAGAGACTAAAATAATAATAGTAATAACAATAATAAGATAGTACTTATCCTTAAGAAGTTCACAATCTTCTGAACTGGAATGTGACCTTTGAAGGTCACTAGAATACACTGTGTCCTTTTGTAAAAATGTGAATAGTAATGTCCATCTCCATTTCACAAGTAAAGTTCAAATGCAATGAGAAGGCACCACAATATGTTTAAGTACCAAATTAATGAAGCCATGGATTTTTTTTTGACTTAGCCAGATTATGTTAAGTGTGATACCAGTTATCTTACCAAGCAATTGGAGAAACCTATCATTTCATTCATGCCCACCATTTAATCCACGACTTTAGACATTCATTCATGCCAGATACACCTAAGACACTCTGTAAGGTCTACCAAAGAAATGTTTCAGACCCTAGGACTCTTTATCCCCATAAGACCATGCTGTAGAAATGAGAGGCAGGGCATCCTCACACCTGCACTGTGGTTTTCTCTGATGATAAAATCTCTAAACAAAACCTGTGTCTGACTACATCATAATAGTGAAATAGATGCAACTGTTTCAGGAGACTATTTAGAAAGTGATACCAACACTCTTCATTAAATCACAGTTTCCAACAGATCAAGAGTATTTAAGTTGCAAATCTTAAAATTCTTGCCAAAAAATATTTATACACCAGATGCAAAGAAATTTCAAACCAAATAACCAATAGATCTGTACTACAATTATTTGTGTTGCTATTGAGTTTTAATATATAAACGTTTTATTGTGTAAAAATGTAATTATCAAACATACCATGCCTAAGTAATATTCAAAATGTAACCAAGTAATTTTTCAAAAATGAAAATGGGAAAGGGGTGTCACAGCCATAAATCATGTCAGCTATAACATTATAATAAAAAATGAGTCACTGATATGCCCAATGCCACTAGCCAAATTCTATTACAAACTCCAACATCAATTTCTAATCACAGGAAAAGTTAAAGAGATAAAGTACATTACAAAATTCAGAAGTTGGGAAGTATAAACATTTAATGAATTTTTATAGTCAGTTTAAAGCAATGTACTAAAATATGGGTGACATTTTACCACAAAAAATTATTGTACATTTTACAGTAGCGCAGCTCTTTGATCTACTGCAGTAACTAGAGTAACTGCATAACTTATTAGTCTAGAAGTCAGGAGACCTGGACTAATTCACTGTTAGCAAGAGGCTTTCACTAACTCACTGGGTTACCTGAAGCAGTAAACATGGCCATACTAAACTGGATGTTTGGTAAATAAGACAATTGAAATAGAAGATCTACAGTTCTTTTCTGATAAACAAACATCTCATAAGAGACTCAACAGGCCATGACACCACATCACCCTATCACTACCTACTGTATACTCCCATCAACTACAATTTAAACTCTATTTTCTATGGTTAGTTATTTTACATAAACTAAAATGATGACTATCTCAAACTACACAGGTCTTCCTCAAATTATGGTAAGTGTACCATTTGAGAATCACTGTTACTTGCCAAATTACGATTAACAAAATGACACTGCTATTTGAATTCTGAAGGCACTAGCAGTGTCTCACTTTTTCCCTTTACTGAATTTCACAAATAAATTACCACATTTTAGCTTTACTAATTTACATCTTTCAGTGTAGATAATAATATATTATTGGTTATTTTGGGTAAAGAGCCATCTCTAGAATTCTTGTATGGCAGTGAAGCTAACAAAAAACAGGCAGTCATTTTAAACGACGTTAACAATATGCCACAGCCCTTAACGTTCTTATTAATTTGTGAGATTAAAGAAAGCAAATAATAGGGCTTCCCTGGTGGCGCAGTGGTTGAGAGTCCGCCTGCCAATGCAGGGGACGCGGGTTCGTGTCCCGGTCTGGGAGGATCCCACATGCCGCGGAGCGGCTGGGCCCGTGAGCCATGGCCACTGAGCCTGCGCGTCCGGAGCCTGTGCTCCGCAACGGGAGAGGCAACAGCGGTGAGAGGCCCGCGTACCACAAAAGAAGAAAGCAAATAATAAAGTATAAAATAAGTAGAAGGTATATGTTTCTGCAAATATTCTCATGGTAGCAAGGAAAAATCAGTTTTTTTTTTTTAAGACATGCTTTATCTAAGACAATAACTGAAAAAATGTTAATTACCGTGCTGCAGCACTGAGGACAACTCAAATCACCAGAGAAAGTGTGGACTTAGGAATGACCCGGTCACACAGTATGCGGTCTCTAGCGAAAAGTAACTACTGGCAAACTGTGCCAATTAACTACAACTTTCCAAGGTGAGCTGGTCACTGAAATGGAAAACCTTCCCCTTAGAAGCTCCACATAGTTAAGAAAACCCTATTAACATAGTAAATTTGCTTTTAGAAAAGTCTTAATTTTCGAAGATACAGTATTTCTATATACCTTACACATGAAACTGTCCCCTATTTTCAAAGAAATCTTTATATACATTTCTCTCATCTAATCTTCACAGAAAGTCCTTTTTTCGGTGGCAGAGTGAAACTGCTGGGAATGTGCAGGTCACTTCTTTAAGCCTACACTTTCTTACGTAACTTGACCAATGTCACAGAATTATCAAGTGGCAAAGCCAAGATTAAAATCTAGGTTTCCTATTATTCCAGAGAGCTAGTAACGTCAGTAATAAAAATCTAAGTTCAAGAAAAAGCATGAAGAAAAATATCACCAAACCAAAACCTTATTACTTTTTGCTTATATAGTAAGTTACAACAATAGGATAATTCTTCTGGTGAGCAGAACTATATCTTATTAAAAATACACTACTCATTACTCTGCAGGTTGACTTGTCACTCTTAACCATCCCAAATAAAGGTAAGTATATATAAGTAAATAAAAAAGGAATGAGGAGGGCTTCCCTGGTGGCACAGTGGTTGAGAGTCCACCTGCTGATGCAGGGGACACGGGTTCATGCCCCAGTCCGGGAGGATCCCACATGCCGCGGAGCGGCTGGGCCCGTGAGCCATGGCCGCTGAGCCTGCGCGTCCGGAGCCTGTGCTCCTCAAGGGGAGAGGCCACAGCAGTGAGAGGCCCGCGCACCGCAAAAAAAAAAAAAAAAAAAAGGAATGAGGAATATCGATATCAAAAAGCTTTAGCAAAAAACTTCATGTAGTGACTCATAAGAAAATCTTCTAAGACCTCATTCACAACCTGTTTACTCTGGTCACCTCGTTTCTCACAGTCCCAACAGATTACACACTGCAAAGACAGTTGATGCTACAGACAGACACAAGTGAGCAATAAGAAAAGCAACAGCCTAAGGGGTAGAGAGAGTCTGACCAACAATGAACAGGAGATGAACTGCAGGATCCCCCAAGGGCCTCAAAGTAACTATTATACTGATGATCTCAAATCATCAAGAAAATTAAAACTGTATTCAGTGAAATCTGCTTAAGGAGGCAGAAAAATATATACAGTCGGCCCTCTGTACCTACAGGTTCCACAACCACAGATAGAAAATATTCGGGAAAAAATTTGCTGCGCAACTATTCACATAGCATTTGCATTACATTTACAACTGTTTACACAGTATTTGCACTACATTATGTATTATAAGTAATCTAGAGATGATTTAAAGTATACTGGAGGATGTGTGTAAGTTACATGCAAATACTACACTATTCTATATAAGGGACTCGAGTAGCCACAGGTTTAAGCATCCGAGGGGGTCCTGGAACCAATCCTGTGAGGATATCTAGGGATGACTATAATACATTGAGAAAAGTGTTCTGTCAAAATTATCTTGAGGGCTTTCCTGGTGGCGCAGTGGTTGAGAGTCCGCCTGCTGATGCAGGGGACACGGGTTCGTGCCCTGGTCCGGGAAGATCCCACATGCCACGGAGCAGCTAGGCCCGTGAGCCATGGCCGCTGAGCCTGCATGTCCGGAGTCTGTGCTCCGCAACAGGAGAGGTCACAGCAGTGAGAGGCCCGCATACCGCAAAAAAAAAAAAAAATTATCTTGAATTTTTCTTAGTACTTATAGTTGTTAAGTCTCAATTACGTGGAAAAATCTTCTTATGTTAGATACGTATGTATTCAAATATTGTGCTTTTATTAATCTATTTCACCCAGAACCCTGTATTTTAAAATATTTTATTTAAACAATAAATAATATTTATTTTAAATGTTATCCCAAAAAAGGGTTATAAATTAGAATTCACTAAGATGGCCACTGAGTGTTTTGGTTCTGAGATACAAACCTACTGCAGCATGAAACTGAGATAAGGCATCAGCTAGCTGTCCAGCTGCAAGAAGTTTCTTGCCCAATTCAAGATGTTTCTCAACATCTGCATTTACTCCACATTCAGCACCTAAAAACAAATAAAAATAATAATAAATTAACTTTCCACGAACCAAGACTTAATTCTAAAGAATAAAATGTTTAATTTTATGGAGGAGGCTGTTGGCCTCCTTCATTTACTTAGATGAGAAAAGTCACAGAAGCTGAAAAGCGACCTAGAGAAAGTAACAATAAAGTACAAACAGTGCTTCATTTTATAGAGTAGAAGCCACCCAAAAATATACCCATATCGACCTAGTTAGTCAAAAGAATGTACCCAGTCTACAAAATGCAAGGAAAACTGCCTAACACGGTACTACCAAAAATATTTATAATTTGTGGTTCAACAACAAAATGAGAATTGCTTTGTTAAACTAGAATCTCACTTCAACGAATATTAGAGTCCACTACAATAATCATGAACTTACTGAGCATCTACAGGGCACCAGGCACTGTTCTAGATACTTGGGATAAGTGAGCCAAACAAAAACCTCTATCACTCATGGCACCTGACATTATAGTAGCAGGAGACAGACATAAGAAAGGAGTGAATTACAAAGTAAGGTAGGTAGAAAGTAGAGCTGCATGAGGGGGGTCAGGAGTGGCGGGGCTTTCAGTATTAAATAAGGTGGTCAAGGGCCTCATTGAGAAGCTGACATATGAGCAAAGACCTACTTGAAGAAAGTGAGGACTCACCAGGCAGATATCTACTAGAATAAGAGCTTGCCAAGAAGGGCCAGCTAGTGCAAGGGCCCTGGGTCAGGAGCATGCCAGGTATGTCGTGGAAACAGCAGGGAGGTCAGGATGGCTACCACAGAGCCAACAAGGGAGATAACAAATAAGATGAGGTCAAAGTAGTAGAGGGTCCGACTAGGTTCAGCTTTGGCTTCACTCTCAGCAAAATCGGGAGCTGGCGAGGAATCGTGAGTAGAATAATACGATCCGACTGACCAGGCCAATTTTCAACCAACGTGCCGCCTCTCGGCTCTGAATTCATCCTTCAGCTCTTGACTGTAATGATGGGCCGGAGCGTGTAAGCATTCTTCTGTACACTGAGCACAGTGTTAGGCTTTGTCAGGAAAGGGTGCTGAAGGGGCACTGCAGGAAGGACACCTCCTGGTCCCCACTGCTGCCTTTACTTTCTTCTGGCTCCTGCTGCGTGGCGTGCAGCGGGGAGGACATCCAGTGGTGCCCTGGCCTAGCCGTACACCCAGGGATCCAGTCCCTCAGCCACCTGGAGCCTTGGTCACACACCCCCTCCCAAGCAGGACGCCATGTACTCCAGGCTTCACACCCACAGCAGCACCCCAACTCCCCCCCACACCCAAGCCCACCAGCTGGGGCTCACCTACACCTGAGAAGGTGGTTTCTCGCTTCCCCAGCTACTGTGGACCAGCTCTATCCCTGACACCTCAGCGCGCTTTCCTACCAGCAACCCTAGCCTGCAACTATACTGTCTCCGATGAAGTCTGAACCCCAGCCTTGAGGAGAGGGTCCCCCTCCAAGTTGGCCCTTCCCTGGGGAGTGTCTCTCAGTCCTAGACTATCCTGTAGAGTTCTCTCTACATCATTATGGTCACCCTCCTATCATAATAATTCTTTATATTAAACTTCCCCCTTTAAAATCACCTGTGGTTCCTGTCTCCTGCAGGGACCCAGACTTTTATACACAAATGGTACTAGGAGTGGTTCTAAGAGACAGAGCCACAAACATGGGATTTAAGGATTGGTTTGGTCATGCCCTTGAGCTTGAATGCAGGGCTGAGTTCCCTGTCAATGAGAAACAAGAGGTTAGTAATCTGTAGCAGGTAGTAGAATCAATTAATGAAGATATCGTTTGTGGTTGACAGAAAATGAGTACTAACTGAGGCACATGCCTTGGAAACCGAAGTGGCTGCTGCACTTGACCATCATGGCAGTAATGATGAATATAAGGACTGCGACGTGGGGTGGGTTCCTCTGAGCACACTAGAGCACTTACAGAGAGAAAATGACAAGCTCGGGGCTAACTCCTAGCTCCACTCAGTCTGAGAGATTCCACGGGAGCCTTGAAACCATCTCTCTCTCTCTCTTTTTTTATTTTTTTTGTAGCCACAGAGCTGATTTAGCTGAAAATCAGGCACAAAATTTAATTTTGAGGGCTGTTGAATTAAAACAATAGTTGAATTCAGAGTCTCGCCAAGTTTCGCCTGTGAAATTCAGGACATGTATTAGTAAAGAATGGGATCCTCAAACTTCGAATGGAGACATCTGGTTGTACCTGGATGAAACTGACCAACTTAAACCTCCCAGCCCTTCTGAGCCTCCTTTACCAGTAGAAACAGCTTGCCTTCCACTATCAGAGAAACCTAGCCTTCCACCGCTTACAATTCCTAGGACAACTACTTAGGGAAGATGCCATGAAAGGGGATGCTCACTCAGACCCACCCTAACCATTCCAGATGTCACTAGCAGGTATATACACTATGACCTAAGGAAAATAGTTTACACACCAAAAGAACTGCAAGACTTTGCTGATAAACTAGCAGAAACCCATGGAACACGTGTGGGAATGGATTCTAAAGGTGTTAGAACAAGAAGAGTGGAATATAACACTGTATCTGGTATCATTAACTGATGTGTGCCCACTTACTAGAGCAGAGCTCAGCAAACTGTTTTTGTAAATAAAATTTTACTGGAACACAGTCACGCCCCTTCATTACACACTGCCTAAGGCTGCTTTCATGCTACAATGGCAAAGTTGAGTAGTTTTGACAAAAGCCATAGAGCCCACAAAACCTAGGGATGACTATAATACACTGAGAAAAGTGTTGTCAAAATTATCCTGAATTTTTCCTGGTACTTACAGTTGTAACTTAAGTTACATGGAAAATTCTCTTATGTTGGATACACATGCATTTGACTGTTATGCATTTATTTTATTAACCTACTTCACCCAGAATCCTATATATATTTTTAAATATTTTACTTAAACAGTAAATAATATTTATTTTAAATGTTATCCAAAAAAAAGGAACTATAAATTAGAATTCACTAAGACGGCCACTGAGTGTTTTGGCTCCAAGATACAAACCTAATAATGCAGCACGAAACTGAGATAAAGCATCAGCTAGCCGTCCAGCTGCAAGTGGTTGCTTATCAAGGAAAAATGGCGTTTGCTGCTATACAGGAGTGGCAAAGAGGGCTACATCTGGAACCCAGCGGATTCTCTAGGGTGTTAGTACTTCCATGCCCAATACTAAAGGTTAATTAAAAACTACAGCAACCAAAAATAGAACAGTTAAGCACTCAGACCCTTCAGGAACAAAGGTCTGGGTTACGCCATCAGGTAAAGAAGCCAGAGTAGCTGAGGTTCCAGCCGAAGGCATGAGAAGTATGGAACAGGAAGTTGGCAAAGGATGCCATATATATCAACTCTGACCTCATGACTAATTACAGACTCAGGACTGTAGTAGCTTTGCACATTTTCTCTTTGCTTATTTATACACGTTTATTTGTATATACAGTCAATCCTCACAATTCAGATTCTGTATCTCAGAATTTGCCCACTCCCGAAAATTCATTTGTGACCCCCTCCAATTCATCTGTAATCCCCAAATTAATATTCAGGGTGCCTTGGCAGTCATTTGAGGACATGTGAATGTGCAGAATGGTGGCACACTTGAGTCACTCAAAGTGCACGTTCCGAGCTGAAGTCAAACAAGGTGATACTTTTTCTTCCTGTGTGAGCTCTCATGTTATAAGCAAGTGTCCTTTCTACAGTGTATTTAGTGTCATTTTTTTATTTTTGTGGGTTTTTTTTTTTTTGGTTATTTCACTGTTTAAAATGGCCCCCAAACATAGTGTTGCCTAGTGTTACTAAGGGCAAGAGACTGTACTGTGCCTTTCAAAGAAAATATGTTTGGGGAATTCCCCGGTGGTCCAGTGGTTAGGACTCCGCGCTTCCATTGCAGGGGGCATGGGTTCGTCCCCTGGTCGGGGAACTAAGATCCTGCAAGCCACGCAGAGCGGGCAAAAAACTAAAAAAAAAAATTTTTAATTAAATAAAATAAGTTTGTTAGATAAGCTTCATTCAGACATGAATGATAATGCTGCTGGCCATGAGTTCAATGTTAGTCAATCAATAATATATATTAAATAAGATATTTTTAAACAGAAACACACACAAAACAAAGTTATGTTTTGATTTGCTAACAAACATGTAGTGACCTGAGGCCTTGCAGGATCCTAACCCTGAATTTCCTCCCAGGTACAATGGTTCAGTATTTGCTAATTCAACGTTCGTAAAGACATATGGAATATAACTGCCATGAATAAGGAGAATAAACTGTACTAACCACATTTTCTCTAATTCCCATTTTTATTTTACAATATGCTGTTGGAATTAACTTTACAATTTCGTTTTTATATAACTGAATACTGAACAGGACAGTGATGGACTCAAGAGTAGTAATCAGTAATAGCCAGTAACAGACACAGTGACTGTTGGAAACGTATCTTCTCAACCAGGGTACAGGTGAGAACTTCTTCGCTTATAAGAAGAGCTGTACCTTGTTAGGTAGGAAAGAGAGTATTTTTGTTCTGAAGTTCAAAAGTGTGTAGAAGGCGCATATGGACACGAAGCAGCCAAAGCACTTCTCTTTTACAGGGAACACGATGTTACATGTTTCAGTGTGTAAAGGGACATTGCAGGAAAAAAAAATCCGAAGTCACCCCTCAGGAAGGTGCGGGGACGCACGGGCAGGAGCTGGAGGGGCTCTCCGGGGCGCTGAGCGCTCGAGCCCTGGTGGAGGCCAGGGTTACACAGGCACACGCGGTTATCAAAGCCCAGCAGATTTATGCTTGGACAAAGTCGACATTTTATTGTATATAAATTTTAATCCTCCCCCAAAACTACTGAGGAATGCATGTTAAAGTATTTAGGGACCTGTGTATTGATGTTATTTTGAAAAACATTTTTTAAAAAAGGATTAATGAATGGATGGATAGAGACATGCCCAGATGGATATGTGTTAAAAACAAGCATACTGGACTTCCCTGGCAGTCCGGTGGTTAAGACTCTCTGCGCTCCCAATGCAGGGGGCACAGGTTCGATCCCTGGTCGGGGAACTAAGATCCCGCATGCTGCGCGACGCAGCCAAAAGAAAACAAAAACCAAGTATACTAATTACATTAATGATAGAGCTTAGGTGATGGGTATAGGACTGGACAGTATAAAACTGTTTCAACTTTGCAAAATGTTTAGTAACCAAATGTTGGGAAAACATACACTACAGTAAGTGTTTGGATGGGAGGAATACACACAGGGTGCTGTGAGGGCACAAGTGAAGGCGCCTAACACCTGTAGTTAAAATTAAATTTAAAATTCAACTACTCAGTCTCACTAGTCACAGTGTAAATGCTGGATAGCTAGCAGCTAGTGTGTGGGACAGCAAGGATGATACAGAACATTTGCCACCATCACAGAAAGTTCTATGGGACAGTGCTGGGGGTGAGGTGGGGGGTGCGGTCTCCCCGAGGTCCCCCCTGAAACCTGACGGACAAATGGGGAGGATGGACCTGTGGGAATAGGCTGAAGAGAGAAACCAGCACTCCAAACACAAAGAACATCATACTTAGAAGCTCAGAGCTCAAGATTAATGAGGCTTTCAGAGAACTCCAAGTCCAGGATTTCAGCCAGCTCTCCTCTCCATCATGACTTCATTGCTCTGAGTGGGTCACTTTCACTGCTAGAGGATTCCAGTAAACAGCCAGAAGGGACGAGGGAAACCAATAAACTCTGTTACAATAACCCAGGCGACATGACGCTGACCTGACCGTGGAGTAGTAGCAATGGAAACAGAGAAGAATACACTGCTTAGAAAAATAAGAGAAAGAAAAAGACGACTTCCTGTGACTTATGTCAACTGTCTGGATGCAGAGGTCAAGTGAAGAAAGAGCAGGAGTCCAGGAAGACACCCAGAGCGACTATTTGAGCAACTGCCTGCTATTTCAGTCATCAAAAGCTAGTGAATTCCTGATTTCATCGAATAGAGCAAAAAGCCACATGAAATGCACTTTACCTTACTATTTACCCTACTAAACAAAGCAGCTTGCTTTTCCTATTCCTGGTCTGCAGTTTCTGTATAGTGTTTTATTACCTTGGCTGCCTGTTGGAGTCCTCTGTACAACAGAGGAAGGGAAAAAGGGAGAGGGGGAAGGAGGAAACTTTAACTTGGTGGTCTCAAAAATTTGGAGCCCTAAAACTATAATTTAGAGATAAAATGCACCCCTTTGTTCACAGCAGCACTATTCACAACAGCCAAGACATGGAAACAATCTACTGAATGTCCATCAAAAGATGAATGGATAAAGATGTGGTACAGATATACAATGGAATACTACTCTGCCATAAAAATGAATGAGATAATGCTATTTGCAGCAACATGGATGGACGTAGAGACTATCATACTATGTGAAGTCAGTCAGAAAAAGACAAATACCATATGATATCACTTATATGTGGAATCTAAAATATGACACAAATGAACTTATCTACAAAGCAGAAACAGTCACAGACACAGAAAACAGACTTGTGGTTGCCAATGGGGAAAAGGGGGTGGGGAAGGAATGGATTGGGAGTTTGGGATTAGCAGATGCAAACTATTATATATAGAATTATATTCAATATCCTGTGATAAACCCTAAAAGAATATGAAAAAGAATGTATGTGTGTGTGTATATATATATATATATGTATAACTGAATCACTATGCTGTACAGCAGAAATTAACACATTTTAAGTCAACTGTACTTCAATAAAATTAATTTAAAACAAAAAACTCAGGGTCCTGCACAGCCCTATTTGTTTAGGGCAACAATGTGAAAATATCTAACCTATTTAAGAGCGTGTCGGTAAAATTTGGAGAATCAGTTGGGGGATTTCAGTGGGCTGGGAAAGTACTGTTATTTTTCCCACTTAAAATGAAGATATAGGCTCCTGCCCTGTGAAAATTCACTATGCAATATAGATTTAGAAACTGATTATATTCAGAATGTGAGGGTCACCTGTTTCCACCTATTCCATACCATATCCAAAAATATAACCTACTTTTCATAACGAAGATTATGGAAATTAATGCTTCACTTAACAAATGTTACTGAAATCTATATGTAAGGCTGTGGCCATAACAGTAATGAATAAGGCAGCCTCTCCCAAAACAGCACCAAGGAGAACCCAGCAGCCTTTAGCTTTATGAGGACCCCCTAGATGGCAGGTAATCATGGACTCTGGAGAGACAGGCTACTTGCCAGCATTACATTGGAGTCTCTGCCACACACTGAAGTATTTACAGAATACATAATGTGAAGAACGGGACTGACGTCAAAATCATCTTGGAGAGGAGGATGAAAATATAGATGAAATAGGAGCGACCTGGTGTTGGTAATTTTTGAAGCTGGGTGACAGACGGTACACAGTGGTAAATGATACTATTTCCTCTACTTTGGTATATTTTTAAGATTTTTCCAAAAACAAATATTTTTTAATTTAAATCCTTTCAGTGAGGAAACACTGGCTGATAAAAACTACCCCTTACATTAAAAAATATTTTTTTTGAAGAAAGCAGTCCATGGGGACTAGAGTAAGACAGTCACCTAAGCATATGAGCCTACCTCCCAACATGCTCAAATTCTAGAAATGACAGAATTCACTTAAAAATATAAATGTATAAACTTGCTGGAAAAAAAATGTTTTTAAAGAAGAAGAGGGCCACCTAAAATACAGAAATTTGGGGAAAATTCTCAAAACATAAAAAGGACAGGATTAGATTGGTGGGCAAAATCATATCCAAAGACCCTCTCAGGGGAAATGTACCATGGAGGTGGCTGCAGTTCTCTGAGGGATCCAAACTCTGATACAAGGAAAAGGAAGGGGCCCTGGGGATTTCTCAGCCTCCAGACAGGCAATCGGCCTTCTCCCACAATCAGAATTCAAAGATTAGCAATGAGCAATTCTGAAAAACAAAGCTAATCATAAAATCAATCCATAAGAAACTAACACCAAATAAGGAAATTAAGGAACCAAACTTAGTGGAGCAAAAAAAAAAAAAAAAAAAAAAATCTAAAAATGAATACAATTGACATTCTTACAGATCCACAGGATGCCACACACATTAAAAAACAGACCAAAGGTCTATGCACTGACTAATCTAGCAGTAGGAATGCAGTAGAGAAAGAGCTGGATAAACAAGATCATTTCTGCCAGAGGCAAGGAAGAGGAGGACTTAATATAGTCAAATAAGTCCTCCCTGAGAAGATGTTTGAGTTAAAGCATAAAAGGCGGGAGAGCAGTCCTGAATGACAAGAAGCCTCCAGCATGCCAGAATATGACGAGGCAAGGAGCAGAAAATAAGCTCAAAGCCAAGCTCAACTTTAAGGAATCAAAAGGAGGCTCCCAGCATGTTCAGAAGGATAGAGGATTCAGGCAATATAGATCACACTGGGCCTTGCAGGCTATGGTAAGAAATCTGGGTTTTATTCTAAGAGCAAAGGGAAGTCATTAGATAGCTTTTTAGCAAGGAACTGACTATCTGATTTACATTTTAAAAAGATCACTTTGCCTGCGGTGTGGAAAACAGATTAGAGGCGGGAAAGAATGGAAAGGACTGTGGTGGTGTGAACCAAGGATAGCAAGTTTCATTACAGGCTCTAAAATTTTAAAGTCCTTATCTTTCATAAATACTAAAATATTTATGAATGAAATGATGTCATGTGAAATGTTCCAAAATAATCCACAGGTATAGATGAAATAAGATTGCTCATGGGCTGAAAATTGTTAAAGCTGGGAGATTAGTACTTGGGGATTCATGATACCATTCCCCACCTTTGTAAATGTAGAACGTTTCACAAAATAAGGTTTTACTTTAAATCTTTTTAAGAGATAGAGGTGGGGAAATTAAAACAATTAAAGATAGTTCATTTTGATCTTCTAAAGGTAAATTCTAATATAAACTCTACACCCATAAACATTTACAGTTCCTAGTGTAAAATATAAAGGATTGTGCATCACTTATGCAGAAACGTGTGCAGAAACCATGTTAAAATACTAGAGAATGAACTAGGGATGGAAATAAGAATGGTGAAAATGCTGTGTGTGGGCTATGGAAGGATCCAGCCTGTTACAGCAAGAACAATTAATTACTAGGGCAAGTTGATGGGTTTATCTATGTGTTCTCAACATGTTGGGGGAAAGGACGTAGTCTTCAAATTAGCAAGAAGATTTCAAACATCTCCCATTTATATTTTCTCAAAAGGGAAGATCAGATCAATGTACTGAATAGAAGATTCCAGATTGCTTGAGGAGGTAAGAAATCTGGATACGAGATAAACCATTAGTCACAGTACTTTCCTTATCCAGTCATGAAAATGTCTAACAGGAAAGATGTAACACAGAAAGAAATTAAGAACCTACTATATAGTGGATACTTTCAGTATATTTATTTCACTTAATTTTCACAACAAACGTAGAAAGTAAACATCTTTCATACTTTTATAACTGAGGAATCTGAGGCTCAAAGAAGTTACCCAACCTGCCTGAAGGCTCACAGTAACTGTCACAATAAGATTCAATTCCAAAGCCTAGCTTTCTTTGCAGCACAGCTCAGGAAACTTTTCCCCATATAAACCAGGCTAAGCTTTCTTTCCACAGCTACTAAGCCTTGTATGCTTCACTCACCGAACCCATCATTTAATGTAACATTTTAGCCACAATCCTTTCCAACCTCACAAGCGGAGCCTGAAGTCTAGTGGGAACCAAGAACATACTTGTGAAGTTCCCTGAAGTACTTTGTCCAGATGCCCCCAGCCAGACATTCTTCACGGAGAGCCACAGCGGTGTCCTGCTTCAACAGGGCTTGACAGAGCTTGGGTCAAACCGTCGCTGCAACACCTCCCCACAGCACCCTGGAGGCCCCTCCTCAGCCACCTGCCACCATGACCGAGGCCCCCTCGCAGGTATGCCGGAGCGACCACCAGGACTCGGAGGCCCCCATCAACCACCAGACTGGAGCTCTACGCCTCCTCCGTCTACCTGGCCGTGTCTTGCTGCTTTGACCCCGATGGTGGGGCTGTGAAGGACACTGCCTAATATTTTCTTCAGCAGTGTCATGAGGAGAGAGAATACGCTGAGAAACTGATGAAGCTGCAGAACCAATGAGGTGGCTGAATCCCAAACTCTTCAGGATACCAAGAAACTAAACCATGACGACTGAGCAAGCTGGCTGAATGCAACAGAACATGTGTTACACTTGGAAAACAGTGTGAATCAGTCCCTACTGGAACGGCACAAACTGTTCACTGACAAATGATACCCACCTGTGTGATTTCACTGAGCCTCACTACCTGAATGAGCAGATGAAATCCGAAGAACTGGGTGACCATAACACCAGCTTGCACAAACGGGGGCCCACGAACCTGGCATGGCAAAGTATCTCTCTTACAAGCACACACTGGGAGACAGGGACACTGAGAGCTGAGCCTCAGGCTGGCTTCCCATGGCCACAGGGTCACTTTCCTGGTCACCAAGGCAGTGCATGCAAGTTGGGGTCACCTTTACCTCTTCTATAAGTTGCACCAAAACATCCATCTACATTCTTTCATTTGTACTATTCCTTCAAATAAAGTAATGTGGTATCCCTCCAAAAAGTTATGTATAATGTCACCCCAAAGGTTGAGCTCCTCTCCAAACTAACTTTCTCTTGCCTTCTATGATTAAAAGAGGTATCCAGCATTTCTCTGTGCCTTTTAAATAAAACTCAGATCTTTATTATGTTACAATTTTACCCAATATAATTTCTATTTAATAATGTGATAAGTAAATACCACTTCCTCTACAAAAATTTCAATCATCCAGGGAGAATTACTATTCCTCCAGTGCATCTTGGTCACTTTTCCATAACAGAACTTGCCATAGTGTACGTGGCGGTTGTGTAGGCCGCCTTCTCCCCGAAAGAGATGGTGTGCCTCCTAACCGGGATCTTCTCTCACCTTCCTCCAAATCCAGCCCCCATGCTACTGCAAGAGCAATCCTCCCAAGATGCACTCCTAGTAACAATTCTGCAGTATTTTCAGGTCGCTGGCTAGATTCAACCCCAGTCCCTTCAGATCTAAAGGCAAACAAGACCCTTCTTGATCAGGTCCCTTGATGTGGGTCCAGCCTTATCACCCCTCACTCCTTCACCTCTTAATTTATACTCCAATAACATAATGAACTGGCTGAACTTTCCTGAACATACTAGTTCTTATGCTGCATCCCTTTAAACTTGCTATGCCATGAAAAGGCCTCCCCCACTTGCCCACCTGGAAAACACCCACTCCTCTATCAGGATTCTGCCCTCAAATGCTGGTTCCTTTGTGAAACTTTCCCTAACTACCTCAGTGAGAAGGTGGGAAAAGTTCCTCCTATGCTCCTGCTATACTGTGCGTCCCTCCACTCACAAGTACATGACTTCACTTTGCAATACCCCAGTCTCAATCAGCTGACCTTCACAGTTTGCCTGCCTCTCACAACCCCCACAGTCCCAAACCTGATCGAAAGCAAGTCGGAGAGAATGAACGGTCTTTTCTTCTTTTTATCACCTAGTTCAGTACCTTGCACAAAGCGGACACTCAATATTTATTGAATGAATGTAACTAAATTCCTTCTTAAATGTATAATTCATCAGAATAATAGAAGCTAAGATATGTAATAACAATTAAAAAATCAAACTGATACTACTACCAAAGACTCATAAAGACACTAATATGTTTCTTTAAAAATTGCAAATGTGGCTGCTTTTGCAATATCTCAACTGTGTAATTTTCAGCCATGGATAATTTTTTATTCCATTGCCACATCCCGGGAGACAGTGACAATGAAAGCAGTCTCCTAATTCTGAGAGATGAGGCAACCAAACATCCTGCCATCTCCTGAACAGAATTAAACAATAAGTTTCTCCATAGACAAGTATCAACCAAAGGTCAGCAAAATATACAGGAAGGACAGGAAAAAAGGTGGAGTAGCTAACTCTTTCACTGAAGTTAGTATTAGAATCTGTCATATTTTAGAGAGCAAAATATAAAGAATTTTAAGAAACATAAAGTTGAGGGGTTAAAAGTATGATGTGCTGGGCTTTCCTGGTGGCGCAGTGGTTGAGAGTCCGCCTGCCGATGCAGGGGACGCGGGTTCATGCCCCGGTCCGGGAGGATCCCACGTGCCGTGGGGCGGCTGGGCCCGTGAGCCATGGCCGCTGGGCCTGCGTGTCCAGAGCCTGTGCTCCGCAACGGGAGAGGCCACAACAGTGAGAGGCCCGCATACTGGAAAAAAAAAAAAAAGTATGATGTGCTGAGAGTCACAATCAAGACTGGAGCAACCAGACTGAAAAAGGCAAGAACAAAAGGTCAGAGATGCTCAGGCTCAAGCCAAGGCCAGGTGGTAGAACAGAAGCAAGTTTAGGGTGGTTGTTCAGGTTGGAGCACTTAGAATGTCAGGGAGGAGGAGAACCTTAAGATCATTCTAAAAAGGTACACAAGGGGAAAAAAAAGTACTGTCTGTAAAAGGTCCTATCTAAATCCAAGATCAAAGCAAGATGGGGCAGAGTCTGAAAAAAGTCTCATGACAGAAACACAGGAAACTGGAATCTGGCCACAGAAAGAGCAAGAAGTTCATTATCTTCGCAATTCCACAGTCAGTGAGGACCAATGATGAAACAGTTTTAATAAAAATACACTGAGCTGGAAACCCTAGACCTTGTAAGCACCTCTTTCCAATTACTCTAACCTAAAAAGTGTTTTAGTATACAAAGCCAAACTGAAAGGAAGAAAAGGCTGAGTAGTTATGTAGCAAGTACATATGAAGAATGCCTGCATGAAATCTTCCTGGGTAAACTAGGAAAATAACATCTATTGTAACCAAGTTTGCTCGATTTCAATGGACATTAGTCTTTGTTTCAATTAACTATGGAGGCATAAATGTTGTGATGGGACTCCTTGTTCAAGGAATTTCAACTTGGAAAATAAGTGTGCAATGGTCCTTACCCAAAAAAAAAAAAGTTAAAACAGTCAACCTCACTCATCCATTCTAAAAATATTTATTGCACATCTACTTCACGTCAACATGTTTTAGGTATAGAGACAAGAGTGTTTTCCATAAAGCTTATATTCTAGAGGAACAGACAGACAAGAAATACAAATGAGGTAGTTCAAGACAATATTAAGTTTTATGAAGAAAATACAAAAAGGTAAAGGGAGAGTATTAACTGACCTAGAGCGTGCTTCTTACATAATACGTCAGGACTGAAACATGAATGCTCATTTGGCTGTTCTCTGAAATCTTCAGAGTATAGGAACAACAGGAATAAAGACACTTAGTCAAAAAATGAGCTTGGCATTTGGAAGTAAAGTTAATGTGGTAGGAGCCTAGCGATGGAGAAGATTAAGATGAAAAGAGATATAAGTAAATAGGAGTCATATAAGTCAGGCTTTGCAGTATTAGTGGAGTATTAGGTTGAGAAGAGAACAGAAGACGAGAATATAGCAGTAGAGACTACCAACCACTCTTTAAAGTTCTGCTATCAAAACTTTGGAAACACTATAGTGGAAATACTATAGCATGTTGAAGTGCTGATGTCAATGACCCAGAAGAGGAAGAAAATGATGATACAGGAGAAAAACAGTAACTGTAGAAGCAATATTTTCAGAAGGCAAGAGGAAATGGAATCCAGGGCATAAGTATAGGAATTGGGTTTTGCCAGGAATAGAGATGCTTTATCCATTAATATAAGAAAATTAGCAGAATGGGTAGAGATGCAAGTAGGCTAGTAAATTCAGAGGTAGAAAGAAGAGGAAATTGCCCTGTGATGGCTTTCATTTTCCCAATAAAGATAAGGTCTAAAAGAATGAGGCAACAGAAGAAAGAAAAGGAGGGTTTAAATTGGAGATTTAAGGAAAGAGGAAGAGGTTTGAGACACTGATTTTCAATAGACATACTAGGGAATTGTAGGAATGTTAGCAGTACTGAGTGTGCATGTGAAATAGAGATTATATGCTTAAAATGAGACCAGTCAGCAAGGTTATCTTCATTTTTCTCCATCCATGTTCAGCTGTGAGGTTTGACAAACAAGTTGGCCAAGTTGGATTTAATCAGTTCAAATTTTGCCAGGTGAGTAAAACAGAAGAGCACAGGAGCAAGAAAATTAAAGGATGTTTTCAGTGGAGTGACTACAAGATGGACCGCTAAATCTACACTGAGAAAGTAGGGAAGAGGACATGGATGCTTCACAAAGCATGTTTTATATCCCCGAGCAGTCTGTAAACTCAAAGGCAAAAACCAAGAGTTCTATACTACATATACCTCACCAAAGAACACTACAGTGAAGCCTCTGCTAACCGATTGAGTCTTCTCCATAGTCCAGAACTCCATATAACATAAACTCATCAGATTTTTTAAACTTATTAAAAATTTTTTTTAAAAAGCAGCATTCTGAAGATCTTGAAAAATCAATTTATGGTTGACATGATGTTTTTGCTCTTAAGAGCAGGTGATTGGGTTCCCATGATTATTTCCATAGAAACAAAGATTAATAGCTGGACAATAACCAAAGGAACACTATGGCAATAGAAATTAAATTAATTAACTTCATATGGGAAAGTAAAGCCTAATTACTACAGGGCACCCATCTCAGAACAACTCCCCCTGTCCCACAGAATCTAATCAAGTGCATTTCTGGGCACTTTGCAATGCTAACTAGTCAAGTGAATTGGGACTTGGACACTATTGCTAACTATAGCCTATATCATTAAATGAATTTAAAATAATTCTAGAAGCAATCTGATCATCTGCTAAAATACTTAGTTTATAAGCATCTCCCCTTATCCTCAGGGAATACATTCCAAGACTCCCAGTGGATACCAAAACCACAGACAGTACCGAATCCTATATATACACTATGTTTTTTCCTATACATACCCACCTATGATAAAGTTTGATTTATAAATTAAACACAGTAAGAGATTGACAACAATAATAAAATAGAACAATTATAACAATACACTGTAATAAAAGATGTGAATGTGGTCCCCTCTTCTCAAAATATCTTACTGGACAAATATAATGCCTTTTCCATCTTAACTAAGCACTTAACACACACTGTGGCCGCACCCTTTGCAGTCTGAGTTGCGACAGCCAAGCTAGCCCAAATTTCTTTTTCCTTTTTCACAGTTTTGCGGATAGAAGATTCGTTCTTACCGTGGATATCAGCAACCTCAGCATACAATTTTTTTTCTTTCCTTACTAAGTCAAGGGCTTCCACTTTTTCACTTAAAGGAAGCACTTTACGGCTTCTCTTTGGCATATCCAAATTTCTGAATTGTCAGCATCACTAGGCTTGCATTTGGGGGCCATTATTAAGTAAAATAAGGGTTACCTGAACACAAGCCCTGAGATACCGCTGATAATCCAGATAGCTACTAAGTGACTAACAGGCAGGATACATGGGACAAAGGGATGATTCATGACCTAAGTGAGACAGCGTGAGATTTCATCATGCTACTCAGAAAAGTTCGCAATTTAAAACTTATGAATTGTTTATTTCTGGAATTTCCCATTTAATATTTTCGGACCACGGTTGACCACAAGTAACTGAAACCAAGAAAAGCGAAACCACAGATAAGGGCGGACTACTGTATATAAATTACTGAAAGTCCTTTGTTTTCGCTACTTTATTCTTTTCATATTTAAATAATGTCAAGAAAATCCTAGAGAACACAAAACATACTTTTAGTAAGTTAGATTCACATAAGAAGTATCACCATCTTTTGTACTCAGGAGATTTCTAACTATTCTTTTCCCAATGTCCAAAATATATGGTTTAGTCAGATCAGTTCAGTGAAATAAAGAAAAATTGAGTCCTGAAAGAATGTTAAGGAAGAAAAAGAGATAAAAGGTTTGGTTCCCAGGTTGTATTCCTACTTAAATCACCAAATAGAACACACCATTAGCAGAGAATTAAAATAGCTTCCTTATCTGTAATATGAGAATACTAAAGTAGATACTTATACTAAAGTTTTCTTTCTGCTCCAAAAATTCTATTCCCAAACTAGTGCTTTGGACTTCCCCCTTTCAAAGGCCTTTTTGAAAAGGGATGCTAAAAGATTTAACCTTTCAATTCATGAGCCTATCACATATTTTCTTCCTCTGAATTACATTAACAGAAAAACCTAGAAAAAAAAAAGATGAATATTTTAAATCAGAAAAAAATAGGCCAGCTAAGCTAATTATTGGCGACAGTCTCCAACATATGCAAGGTCTTGTTTCTCACTCACTCTTCTCACACCTATTCTCATTTATTTCTTCTCTCCCCAAGCCTTAAGCCTGACAGTGGGATCACACAGTCCTGAATGACTCCAGAGGACATTTAGGTTAGAGAACCCAGAGGCAGAACTTATTTGGGAAAACAGGAGCTAACCATTTGCTAATGCAAGTCAGAGGTTCTTTCTTGTCTTTATATTCCCATCACCAAATAAAATAATAGATATATAATAACAGATACCTAAGTTAACTCCGCTATATAATTTATTACATCAGTGATTCTCACCAGTGATTTCTTTTTAGAAATGCAAAATTTCAGGTCCTACCTGGACTTACTGAATCAAAAATTTGGGGAGTAAGTTTCAGCACTCTGTTTAAAAAGCTCTCCAGGTGATGCACACTCAAGCTTGAGAACCGCTGTATTAAACATGTCAGGAAATCACCTTCCTGTTCATTATTGCTGGTGGCAAGCAAGGAAACAAACAAAAATGCTGATTTTTCTCAGCTGCCACCACTTACAAATGCTTGGGCCCACATTATGCTGTCAACCACTTAACTTCTGTTTCCAGCCCACACACAAGATGAACTTTAGAGTCAAATAACTTGAGTTAAACTTATGGCTCTTAGAGTTAACAGCTATGTGACCTTATCCAAGTTAATTAAACTCTTGGAGCCTCAGTTCCCTCATCTGTAAAGCAGAAATAACATCACATACCTCCATGAATAAGATACAGCTTACAGAAAGGTGTCCAGGACAGTGCCTGGCACACAGCAGACCTTCAATAAATGTAAGATCTTCTTCCTTTCTTCCCTACCACCTGTACCAAGTCCCTGCTGCTTTACACAGACAACACCCTAAAGAAGACAGCACTTTAGCACCCCTCTGAGAAACGTTACCAATGCCTCCCATACCGAAAAGCTCTCTGGCGAGGTTTTTCTTTTGGAAAATACCACAGGAGAGACATGAAGTGTTATGAGTCCTACAGAATCATATACAGAACAGCGATTCTAAAAAGGTGGTCTACAAGCTAGTGGAAAAAGCAAATCATTCAAAAGTGTGTACCTGTGTAACTTAAAAAATAACTGACGTTAAGCACAATATAGGCAACTTTCTCTTAAGTGGCCATAATTAATTAATGACAACTGGGGATTAACGCTAAACTTCACCGGGCAGGAGGTGTTAACATCAGAAAACGCAAAAGAACTGGAATACATGACCTATATTAAAGTGGTCCAGGCATTCCAATTTCACTGTCAAATTCTTTGTCCCAATGTTATCACACTATATATCTTGTTTTGGGGTTCCAAAAAATATATGGTCTCCAGGGGAACCCCTCCTCCAAAAAAAAAAACCACTGCCATAAATGACACCTAAAAATTGGAGAGTATTACTCCTTTTTGTAAGTTTATAATTTTGAGGGGATTTTACCATAAACAATTCCCAACTTCAGCTCCGCACTCCCTCTAATATTAAGTCCAATATTAAAATGTTTAATTTGACTACTAGCCTATTCATGGAGACGAAAATAGGTCAGTGCACGTGGTATGTCATTATACTAGAATATTTCGCAGGGTAACCAAGTTAGCAGCGTCAGTTCAATGAGCGCTTGCAGGTTTCACTCGTACTCCTCAAGTTGACAACTAAGACGGGACAGCCCTCTATGTTTGCTGTTCTGTTAGAGTAGCCAACATTCCCAACTGTAGGACCGTAGGGAAGCTGAGGCATTCGTATCTTCTTACGGGGACATTTTTCCAGAGAACTCGTAATAGGAAAGCTAAACCAACAACAGGCTGGGAACTGCAAAGCCACAAACTTAGTGCCCTGCCCGCCGGGAGCTCGAATGCCTGCACCGGCTACTTAACGACTGCAACCTAACAACTTCTAGACACAAGACAGCAGAGCGGGGTGACGGTTACTCACTTTTAACATTCAACACTGTCCCCCTCACCTTACTCAGCAGGACATCCCCCCCACCGCCAACCCCCGGAACCCCTTGGGCCACCTTTACCGCCTCCTCCCAGCACCACTACCCTAGAGTCCCCAGGCGCCAAGCGAGGGTCCCGAGCCAGGCCGGGAGCCGACGGCTGCCCGGGTCTCCGCGTCCCAGGACGCCCCAGAAGCCGCTGGCCGGTGCCCCGCTTCCCCCCGACCCCATTAGCCCCACTCCTCACTCCAAACCCGCTGTCCCGGCCCCGCGGCCCGCCGGTCCCGCACCTCTTCCCCAGACAAACCCGGAACCGGGAGCCGGCCCCCGCCCAGGGGCGGGTTTAGGCCCAAGCCAGGCCACGGAGTCCCCGGCTCCCGCCCCACCGCCCGGGCCGCCCCGAAACTCGTGCCGGGACGGAGGCGGGGAAGCGCTGCGAGGCCTGGCGCGGGAGCCCGCTCCTCCGGCCGGGGCAGGACACGACTCACCTTCGTACTGTAGGTCCACCAGAACCAGCAGGAAGGGGAACACCGAGCCCAGCCGGCTGGTCACAGAGCCGGGTGCCACCATGTCCGAGGGCGCGGGCGCTGAGGAGGAGCAAAGGTGCGGGGCCCACCAGCCCCCGCCGGCGCTCACGCTGCAGCTGCGCTCACCCGCCGTCCGCTCTTGCTCGGGCCTAAGGCGGCTGGCGCCCCGCGGAAGAAGGCAGCGGTAGGCGGGGCCTGGGCGGGGCTACGCCCCGAGCGCCGCCGCCGCCCAGTCACCTTCTTCCTGGCCACTTTCCTACTGGGCTCGCCGGGGTCGTGGTTCGCGCTGATAGGCTGTAGGGGCCGCTGCCCCCGCCCCTTCTCTGATAGGATAACGTGGAAGCACGAGACAAGACTGCGTCCGCCTGCGGTGGAGCTGTCAGGAGCTCCAAATCGCTGCGGCGGGCCGGAGGGAGGCGGCCGGGCAGCTGTGTGGCAGCCGCCGAGTCCGCATGCGCAGGCCGCGGAAGCCTTTTTGGGCCGGTCCCCGCGCGCTGGGTCGGCGAGGAGGAGGATGTCAGCAATCCGAGGTTTTCCAGCGTGCTGTTTGGGAAAAGGTGAATCCGCCGCTTCCGCAGTGAGAAGCCAAACCTGGCCCCAGGAAGTCTGCGGGGGTGGATCGGGGAACAGGACAAGTGGCAGAGCCTACTACCTCCCTCAGAGAGTCTGGGAACCTACACGGACCGCCCTGAAGAGCGGTGGCGAAACGATCAGGAGAAGCTCGGGCTCAGTAAAGTAGGGTGAGCCGATGGAGCCGGGGGCATGTCAGGACAACCAGGTACATTAGGGACCTAAGGGAGGTAAGTGAGAATGGCATGGAAGATTGGGACCCATTCCCTGACTGTCCAGTGGACCAGCGTGTCCAGAAAAAGAGCAATTCTGGAAGATTCTGTGCAGAAGAAACCAGGGAAGCACAGCAGCTAAGAGAGCAAAGGGCTCTTGAGAGTGCAGCCAACGTCAACTATAAGGAAAAAAAGAGAGACGTGTTAGGACGGATCTTGTATCTTGTGCTCAACAGAGGAAACTCAACAAGGTAAAATTCAAGTTACACAATTTGGCATTAAACTTGTTCACCGCCACTTCCTCCGGCGTCCTCAACGCAACGCACACTATGCACCAGTGATGTTTCACATGGGATGAAACAGTAATGCCTTTCTGTGTTAAGCGCTGTCAAGGGCAAACTTATTACTTTACCAGTGAGTATGCATTTGCTATCTTGGTGCTACTGCACACTTTAGAACTCATGAATGATAAATGGCACAGTGAATTCGTTATTTCCTAAAAATACACTCAGGAGGGTAAAAGCTTTCTAAGCTTTTATTCCAGAGGGAAGTAAGCAAAGGAAATGGTTTGGAGAAAGGGAAAACAAACAAAAAAACTGAGTCCCTTAGTAGTTGTGGTGGAAAGCAGTGTAACATAATGTGAAGAGCAGAGGATTCAGATCCAAGAAATGTAGTTCCCCACCACAGTTGTTATCTAGGTTATCTTCATCTGTAAAGTGGGTATGATACTGATGGCCTCAAAGGTTTGTTTTGAGGTTTCATGAAGTGGGTAAAAATGCTTGTAAATTATAAAGTATTATACAAATGTTACTTATCCTTCTAACAAGAGCAAATCATGAGACTCCTCTTTGGATTTTTTTTTTTTTTTGGTTTGTCCTTTTCCTTATCGACTATCACAAGGTGGTGTTAGTGAAAAAACAGCAATGATTTCAGTGTCTACAAGTAGTGAAGACATCATCCAGATGAGGTACCGTTGCCAAGGCAGCCAACATTGCTGATCAAAATGGAGAAAGTATTGTAAACAAATACTACTACACCATGAATTATCACCAGAATGCTGCCTGTGATTCTGGTCCTAAGGAATAAGCAGTGCTAAAGAAGTTCTAAGGATGGAAATTAAAAATGATTAACGAGAGGACAGACCTTGTGCTATAGATAATAAAAATAACAAGGGCCTTCATTGTTGAGTGATTTTGGAAATTCATTGATCAAATTGCATAGCCATGAATCCTAAAGTCTTAAAACTAGGATTTACAAAGTATCTCTTGAAAGAGATAATTTTACAACAAAGAAGGAAACATTTTAAACAGCAATAAGTGTACAGTGTTAAAATTATCCTTATATGTATAAAATGCTTAGGAATGTTTTCTCCAATGTTCATCTGGGCATAGTTTTCACCTGATCACTCTTGCCAATAAAACCAAAGTAATCCAGTGATTGTAGAGAAAATTATAAATATTGTTTGCATTTATCAACATTTATGCAGTCCTTTTTATTTTTATTTATTTATTTTTAAAATATTTTATGTATGTATGTATTTGTTTATTTGGCTGCACCGGGTCTTAGTTGCAGCACACGGGATCTTTAGTTGTGGCATGTGTGTGAGATCTACTTCCCTGGCCAGGGATCAAACCCAGGCCCCCTGCATTGGGAGCGCAGAGTCTTAGCCACTGGACCACCAGGGAAGTCCTGCAGTCCTTTTAAAATTAAGCATAAACACCATACTGTAATTGATAGAACCTATTCATTATGATAGTAAAAGACAAAATAATGGTAGAATATTTAAATTGCACTATATGCAAAACCAGCAATATTATATAATTTATAATATATAAAAATATATTGATCTAAGTTTATTGACCAGAAAAATAATTTTGGTAGAGAGTAGTGGACAGATCTAGAACACATTTTTTGGAGGAAAGGAGATCAGATTTCCTGATGGATTAGCTCTGGGGAGAAGTAAATGTTCAAAAGCAAATATGATATTTATAACATCTTTTTGCACCACATTAAAAACAAAATAGGTAACATTATAAAGAACATAATGAATGCTGAAGTATACATCCTTCTGCATTTATCCTTATGAACTTGTGCTTTCATTTCTATAAAAGGGATTTCTAAAAGTGGGATTGCTTTGTCAAAGAATGTGTACACTTAAAAATTTAAGATGAGGACGTCCCTGGCGGTCCAGTGGTTAAGACTCCATGCTTCCACTGAAGGGGGCACGGTTGGATCCCTGATCAGGGAACTAAGATCCCCCCCATGCCGTGCTATGCAGTCAAAAAATTAAAAATAAATAAATAAATAAAAATTTAAGATGATTGTCAGATTATTTTCCCTAAAAGTCAGGGTAATTTGTATTCCTAACAACTATTTATCTCCTCACATACTCACCATCACTAGATATAACTGATTTTCATAGTTCTTGACAAGCTGATGGTAAAAAATCTCCCTTCTAAGTCAAGTTTACTACTTGATTGCAGGGATTTGGGAGATCTGATCAAACTTTGGTGTTCTCATGTAAAAATTTGGCTTTAAAACCATGTCCTGTCTTCTGTCTGCTTGTCCACCCATTTATGTTAGTAGGCTTCTGGCCACATCAGTCTCTGCTTCCTTCATCACATCATTTTCTCTTGCTTTTGACCTTCTTCTGTCTTGTAAGGATCTTTGTAATTAATTATTTAGGGCCCACTTGGATAATCCAGGATATTCTCTCCCTGCAAGATCCTCAATTTAGTCACATCTGCAAAATCCCTTTTGCCATAAAAGAGAACATTGCTGGGGGATCAGAATGTCGATATCTTCAGCAGGAACACTATTCAGCTTAACATGGTACTCCCCCCACTTAAGGAGGTAGACCTTAAGTCCCCTCTCCCTTGAATGTGAGCTGGACTTAATGACTAACTTTTAAAGACTAGAGTGTGGAAAGCGGAGAGTGGAGTAACTTTACAGTGGAGAAACTGGCAAACACTACCTTGGCCAGGTGGTCAAGGTAAACATTACCAATATTAAGTTATATTGATCCCATGTAACCCCCTGATATGAGGTTCTGAGAAGGACACTTCACTTCTGTGATGTTCTTTCCATTCTATAACCTAGTCTAAATATGAAAAAAATTCACATAAACCAAAATTGAGGGACAGTCTATAAAATACCTGATCAGTACTCCTCAAAACTTAACAGACCAGAGGAAACTAAGGAGACATGATGACTGACAGGTCTGTCTTAAACCACATCCAGAAATAAAAAATGGATGTTACTGGGAAAACTACTGAAGTCCAGATAAAGTCTCAAGTTTAGTTAATAGTAATGGGCCATTATTAACTTTCTTAGTTTTGACAAATGTACAGTGATTGTATGTAAGATGTTGGCAATAGGAGAATAAATGAGGAGTGTTTAGGACTGCTCTGTAGTATCCTTGCAGCTTTACTCTAAAATTATTTCAAAAATAAAAGTTTACTTAATTGTA
This sequence comes from Pseudorca crassidens, assembly GCF_039906515.1. Lineage (NCBI taxonomy): Eukaryota > Metazoa > Chordata > Mammalia > Artiodactyla > Delphinidae > Pseudorca > Pseudorca crassidens. The sequence continues at coordinate 15,004,305 of NC_090313.1, forward strand.
AAGGGCCTGAGTATTTTTAAATCAACTGTAATGAGTTTTTCTGCATCTGAACTTCCTTTTCCTTGAAGGAGAAAGAGAATTAGTACTTTACAGAAATAGTTTCTTAGTTGTCTGAAACCAGCTCCTCTCTTTTCTTTCCTGTTTTTCCTCTTTTCCCTTCACTTGGGAAATTGTTGATTACTTGATTTAAAATCTGTTATGTACACACTCTAGGAATATTCTAGTCCAGATAATCAAAATATCTATAAGAAAAAGTTCATTAACTGTACTTTTTGTTTTTAAAATATGAACAAGTACATGTAAATGATAGCCTGTGTTAAAATAATTATTAGATAAATTTTTGAAGCATAACTTAAAGATTCTTTAACATTGGTCCTGGAATACAAGGTTTTAAATTGTATTTTTTTTTTTTTTTTTTTGGCCGTACCCAGGCCTCTCACTGTTGTGGCCTCTCCCGTTGCAGAGCACAGGCTCCGGACGCGCAGGCTCAGCGGCAATGGCTCACGGGCCCAGCCACTCCGCGGCATGTGGGATCTTCCCAGACCGGGGCACAAACCCGTGTCCCCTGCATCGGCAGGCAGACTCTCAACCACTGCGCCACCAGGGAAGCCCTAAATTGTATTTTTAAAGGTTCATGTACTATTTCTGATAAATAGGTGAATCTTTGGACAATTGGGATGAGTTAATATTGATTTAAAGACAGCTCTATGTCCATCCTCATGTTCACTGCAGCATTATTTACAACAGTCAAGACATGGAAACAACCTAAGTGTCCATCAGCAGATGAATGGATAAAGAAAATGTGGTATATATATACACACACAATCAACTAGTATTCATCTATGAAAAAGAAGGAAATCCTGCCATTTGAGACAACATGAATGGACCCTGAGGTCATTATGTTAAGTGAAATATCAGACAGAAAAAGACAAATACTACACGATCTCACTTATATATGGAATCTAAAAAACCAAACCCATAGATACAACGAACAGGGAATTCCCTAGTGGTCCAGTGGTTAGGACTCCTCAGTTCCACTGCTGGGGACCCAGGTTCAATCCCTGTTCAGGAACTAAGATCCCGCAAGCCACGTGGTATGGCCAAAGAAAAAAAAGACCAAAGAACAAACTAGTGGCTGCCAGAGATGTGGGAAGGGGAGGGTTGCGAAATAGGTGAAGGTGGTCAAAAGGTACAAACTTCCAGTTATGAGATAAATAAGTCCTGGGGATGTAATGTACAGCATGGTGACTATAGTTAACAACACTGTATTGTATATTTGAAAGCTGCTAAGAGAGTACACTTAAAAGTTCTCATTATAAAGAAGAAAATTGTAAACATATATGGTGATGAAAGTTAACTAAACTTACTGTGGTAATCATTTTGCAACATACACATATACCAAATCATTATGTTGAGCACCTAAAACTAATACAGTGCTATATGTCAAATTATATCTCAATAAAAAAAGAGACAGGGGCTTCCCTGGTGGCGCAGTGGTTGAGAGTCCGCCTGCCGATGCAGGGGACACGGGTTCGTGCTCCGACCCGGGAGGATCCCACATGCCGCGGAGCGGCTGGGCCCGTGAGCCATGGCCGCTGAGCCTGCGCGTCCGGAGCCTGTGCTCCGCAACGGGAGAGGCCACAACAGTGAGAGGCCCACGTACCACAAAAAAAAAAAAAAAAAAAAAAGAGAGAGACAGGGACTTCCCTGGTGGCGCAGTGGTTAAGAATCCACCTGCCAACGCAGGGGACACGTGCACAAGCCCTGGTCCGTGAAGATCCCACATGCCGCAGAGCAACTAAGCCCGCGAGCCACAGCTACTGAGCCTGCGCTCTAGAGCCCAAGAGCCACAACTACTGAAGCCCGCGCACCTAGAGCCCGTGCTCCGCAACAAGAGAAGCCACCTTAATGAGAAGCCCGTGCACCACAATGAAGAGTAGTCCCCACTTGCCACAACGAGAGAAAGCCCATGCACAGCAACAAAGACCTAATGCAGTCAAAAAATAAATAAATGAATAAAAATTGTTTTTTAATGCCAACCAAAAAGTACTGAGCTAGGTTATCAGGTATGATGCATTAAAAAAAAAAGAGAGCTCTATGTCTCCTCCAGATTTTATTTTTAAATATTTATTGCTAGGTTATCAGGTATGATGCATTAAAAAAAAAAGAGAGCTCTATGTCTCCTCCAGATTTTATTTTTAAATATTTATTGATTTATTTATTTATTTGGCTGCACCAGGTCTTAGTTGCAGCATACGGGATCTTTTTCAGCTGTGGCATGTGGGCTCTTAGTTGCAGCATGCGGGATCTAGTTCCCTGACCAGGGATTGAACCTGGGCCCCCTGCATTGGGAGTGTGGAGTCAACCACTGGACCACCAGGGAAGTCCCTGTCTTCTCGAGATTTTACTACAATATTATATTTTATATACAATGGGTAAACTCTTCAAAATTGAAACCTTCTAAATTTCTAAGTTAACTAAATGAAATCATAATAACCAGTCTTGAAAAAGATTTCTTAAGAAATTTCAATAACATAAATCATAAGGGCTTAGTCCTTATTTTCCAGATTCTTACATCTAAATCCAAATATATAACTAATTGCATTAAATTTAAATGTTATAAACACAATAATTAAAAGAGTGTCAATATGGATATTAAAAAAAATAACATGAATCAACTATAAACGGTCTACAACAAAGGTAAAACTTCACACTGTGGTCAATTAATTTCAACAAGGATGCCAAGACAGTTTAATGGAAAAAATATAGTCACTCCAACAAATGGTGTTGGGACAACTGGATATCTACATGCAAAAGAGTTAAATTGGACCCTTTCCTTAGACCATATACAGAGAATAACTCAAATTACATACACCTAAATGTAAAATCTAAAGCTGTAAAACTCTTACAAGAAAACAGGAGTAAATCTTCCTAATCTTGGGTTGAATAAAACCTTCTTAAAGACAACACCAAAAGCACAAGCACAGAGGAAAAATTAGATAAAGCGAATTCCATGAAAATTTAGAAATTTTGTGCTTCAAAGAACACCATCAAGAAAATGAAGACAGTGCACAGAATTGGAGATTCATTGCAAATCGTATTTGGTAAGGGACTTTATCCAGAATATATAAAGAACTCTTAGAACTCAGGAATAAAAAGACAACCCAATTTTAAAAATGGGCAAAGGATCTGAATAGGCATTTTTTCCAAAGAAGATATAAAAATGACCAATAAGTACATGGTTAGCCACCAGGGAAATGCAAATCAGCATGACAACTTCATACCCACTAGGATGGCTGTAATAGAGATGAGCATTAGCAAGAGTTGGTGAGGGTATGGAAAAATGGGAACACTCACATATTGCTATAGGGAATGTAAAATGGGACAGCCACTTTTAGAAAAGAGTTAGACATCAAAATGTTAAACACAGAGTTACCATGTGACCCAGCAATTCCACTCCTAGGTATATAGTGTAGGGAAATGAAAACATGTTCACACAAAACGTTGTATACAAACATTCCTAGCTATTATATGTTCATAATAGTCAAAACGTGGCAACAGTCCAGGTGTCCAACAAGAGAATGGGCAAACTGTACTAAAAATCATAAAATACTATTTGGCTATAAAAAAGGAATGAAGTATTGATGCATGCTACAACCTGGATTAACCTTGAAAAAGATGATGCTAAGTGAAGGAAGCTGGTCACAAAAGGCCACAAATTGTGTGCTTCCGTGTATGTGAAATGCCCAGGATAGGTAATTCCATACAGGCAGACAAATAAGTGGTAGCCTGGGGCTTGGAGTAAGTATGGATACTAATGGGTATAGGGTTTCTTCTTGGGATGATGGAATTCTAAAATTAGGTAGTGGTAAAGTTTGCACATATCTGTGAATATACCAAAAGCCACTGAGTTACAGACTTTCAATGGGTGAATTTTATCTCACGTGAATTATCACTTTAAAAAAAATTTTAAGGACTTCCCTGGTGGCACAGTGGTTAAGAATCCGCCTGCCAATGCAGGGGACATGGGTGTGACTCCTAGTCTGGGAAGATCCCACATGCTGCAGAGCAACTAAGCCCGTGCGCCACAACTACTGAGCCTGTGCTCTAGAACCGGCGAGCCACAACTACTTAAGCCCGCACGCCCAGAGCCCATGCTCCGCAACAAGAGAAGCCCGCGCACCACAACAAAGAGTAGCCCCCGTTCGCCACAACTAGAAAAAGTCTGTATTCAGCAACGAAGACCCAACGCAGCCTAAAATAAATAAATGAATTTTTTAAAATTACATTCGATGCTTAAAAAAATATTTTTCAAGTAAAGGAATGGAAACACATTTATCATGCAGACAGTAATCAAAAGAAAGCTGGAGTAGGTACCTAAAATAATCAAACCGATAGAAACGGAAGGTAGAATAGTGGTTGCCAAGGGCATGGGGGAGGAAGAAGTGGGGAGTTGTCCAAGAGGTATAGAGTTTCAGTTTTACATGATGAAAAAGTTCTAGAGATCTGTTGCACAACAATGTGAATATACTTGACACTACTGAACTACACACTTAAAAAATGGTTAAGATGGTAAATTTTTTACCACAATTTAAAACTTTTTTTTAGATCTCAGCACAGCTGCAGAAAAACACATCTAGAAAAAGAAAGAAAGCTGGAGTGACCAATGACATTAGTATCAAAGTAGAATTCAAAGCAAAGAAAGAAAAATTATAAGGGATAAAAAGGGACATTACAAAATGATGAAAGGAAAATAGATAACTGAGAACCTGCTGTATAGCACAGGGAACTCCACTCAGCGCTCTGTGGTGACCTAAATGGGAAGGAAATCCAAAACAGAGGGGATATATGTATGCGTATAGCTGATTCACTTTGCTGTACAGCAGAAACTAACACAACATTGTAAAGCAACTATACTCCAATTTTTTTTAAAAAAGTCATGAAGGGATCGAGTCACCAAGAAGACATAACAATTCTACATGAAATACTCCTAACAACAGAGCTTCAAAATATATAAGCAAAAACTAGCAGAACTGAAAGGAGAAAGAGACATTCACAATTTTAGTTGGAGAGGTCAATACTCTGAGTAATACATAGAATGAGTAGACAAAATCAGAAAGGAGGGCTTCCCTGGTGGTGCAGTGGTTGGGAGTCCGCCTCCTGATGCGGGGGACATGGGTTCGTGCCCCGGTCCAGGAGGATCCCATATGCCGCAGAGCGGCTGGGCCCGTGAGCCATGGCCGCTGAGCCTGCACGTCCGGAGCCTGTGCTCCGCGGCGGGAGAGGCCACAGCAGTGAGAGGCCCGCGTACCGCAAAAAAAAAAAAAAAAAAAAAATCAGTACACAAAATGATCATCAGGCAACTCAATTTAATTGACATTTATAGAACAGCTCACCCAATACACTTTCATTAAGTGCACATGAAACATTCACCAAGATAGGTCATAAAACAAACCTTAACCAATTTAAAAGAATTGAAATTATAAAAGAATTAGAAGAATTTAAATTACATAAGGTATGTTCTGTGATCCACGATACAATTAACCTAGAAATCAATTAACAGAAAAGTAGTAGGAAAATCTCCAAATACTTGGAAACAACACACTTTTAAGTACTCCACGGGTCCAAAAGGAAGTCTCAAGGGATACTAGAAAAGATTTTGACTCAAAGAAGAATGAAAATACAACATACCAAACTTTCTGGGTAACAGGTAAAGCACACAAGGTCCAGCGCAGGTCCTGTACAGCTTTCTACAAGTAGTGAGCAACGTATCCAAGCTGTTGTAACTTGCCATAGCATACTAGGTCTTGTGTTTGCCCAGGGATGGAAAGAAAGACCTTGAATCCAGACGTGACATGTTATTTACATCTCCATTGGCTACAGCTAGTGACATGACGCCACATAACTTGAGAGGGATGCCGAAGTTTGTTGGGGCACCCAGCTAATCAATGAGTCCTAGTATATCCATTACGTGAGCAGGACTAACAAGGTTACATGGACCAGGGCAGTAATGGCAAAGGTGGAAGGAAGTGGTAGGATTTGGAATATATTTTGGAGGAAGAGCCCTGATAGATGTCGGGGTGTAAGAAGGGGGGAAGGCAGGAAGGAGGCCTAATTTATGAAAACGAGTAAGTCACTTTAGGAGCCCGACAGAGGAAACAGCAAGGGCAAAGGCTTTGAAATGGAAACAATCTTATGGTGTTTTAGGAATAGAATGCTGAAATGTAATAAACTTAGGGGACAGTAGTATGACATGAGGTCAGGAGGTAGGCAGGAACCAGATCATAGAGGGCCATTTAGGCTGTTAAGGGAGTTTCTTATCTTATTCCATTGTAAATAGGAAGTCACTGGAGGATTTTAAACAAAGGGCTGACATTATTAGATTTAGATTTAAGAGCAATCATACCAGCTCCTGTATGAACAAAAAGATCTTAGAGGGATAAGCTGTGAGCCAGGTAGGAGGCTGTTGCTGTAGGCCAGGTGAAAGATGACGGTAGCTTGAACTATGGTAACAAGAGATGGAGATGGAGAGAAGCAAACAAATTTGGCATGTATTTTGGTGGTAATAAATGGGATAGATTGGAGTAGGACCAAGTGAGTAATCAGGTTACCTTCATTCAGTTAATTACTGCTTAATTGCAATACCAAAGTATAGCCAAAATATTTTCGATAGCTATTTAGTCTCTGGAAAGACCAACTGGCAATCAGATGCAAACTGTTCACTTGTTGAACCTCTGTTTACAAATTCATAGCAATTATGTGGAAACTAAAACGAGAAAACAAGCAAACAAAAGAACCTTGCTGGAGCCTAAGCAAACATAAGTATTTCCATGGACTAGAAACACCACAAAATCATGTGTAAGCAGAAGCCAGGGGAATGCTAGCCACTGTTTTTGATCTAGGAAGGGACCAAAAGTAATCCAGAGATAGTCTCCTTGTTCTCCTGGGTCCTTGACACCACCAGCAGCAGCTCTGTTACAGCTGCTTGTTTACATGGAATTGTAGAAACCTACGAATGGGGAATCAAGCTGCTCCTGGCTGGCTCTGCAATTTCAGTCTGGAACTGCCAGTATAGGACGGAGTAAGCATAGAGAAAGAAAAAGGGACACACAAGGAAGCAAACAAACAAAACCTGACTTTTCCAAATGGAACTGCAAACTACAACTGCAAAACATATCAAGAATTCTAATGCTAAAAAAGACAGGCAACAAATCAACTGAAATTGAACTCACTTAAGAGGAAGTTAATTGAATAGACTAAGGAGGCTTACAGACATACATAAAGAAATCACATCCATACTTACGAGAAAGAATGGAGAACTTCCCTGGTGGTGCAGTGATTAAGAATCCACCTGCCAATGCAGGGGACACGGGTTCAATCCCTGGTTTAGGAAGATCCCACATGCCTCGGTGCAACTAAGCCCATGAGCCACAATTACTGAAGCCTGCGTTCTAGAGCCTGTGAGCCACAACTACTTAAGCCTGTAGGCCTAGAGCCCGTGCTCCGCAAAGAGAAGCCACCGCAATGAGAAGCCTGCACACTGCAATGAAGAGTAGCCCCCGCTCGCTGCAGCTAGAGAAAGCCTGCGCTCAGCAATGAAGACCAAACGTAGCCAAAAAAATAAATTAATAAAAAAAAGAATGGAATAAAAATGGCATAAATGGAACAGGTGGTTGTAAAAAGTAATTGTATTAATTGCCTAGGGCTGCCATAATAAATTACCACACACTGGGTGGCTTTACTACGAACCAGGTTGGTTTGCCCACTCACAGAAAGCCAAAACGCTGACACTACTAGGTTTGCCACAAATAATGCATTTGTTCGCAAGCAACCAAGCGAGGAGAGAGAGAACGAATCTCAGACCTGCCTCCCCAAAGGCAAGGAGCTGAGGTATTTTGGGGATAGAGAAGTAGAGTGGTCAGAGGCACGGGGATCGTAGGGAAAGGTGATTGGAAATAAGAAAAAGGTAAGGTAATCATCGTTTTGCACAGGTGTAACTAAGCTATAGGCTTCTTCACTGGGACGCATTTTCAGAAAATGGCGGCGTGTGCATGTTCTGAGGGTGGAGTTTTAGGCCCTGTGACGTCAAAAGTTCACCTAGCAGGGACTTCCCTAGTGGCGCAGTGGTTAAGAATCCGCCTGCCAATGCAGGGGACACGGGTTCGAGCCCTGGTCGGGGAAGATACCACATGCCGCAGAGCAACTAAGCGCATGTGCCACAACTACTGAGCCTGTGCTCTAGAGCCCCCAAGCCACAACTACTGAGCCCACGTGCCACAACTATTGAAGCCTGAGCACCTAGAGCCCGTGCTCCCCAACAAGAGAAGCCACAGCAATGAGAAGCCTGCGCACCACAACGAAGAGCAGCCCCCCCCCCGCTCACCAAGAGTAGCCCCCACTCACCGCAACTAGAGAAAGCCCGCACACAGCAACGAAGACCCAATGCAGCCAAAAATAAATAAATAAATAATTTTTTAAAATTTCACCTAGCGGACACTGGCACATGCCCTGCTGCAGGGTGGGTGGTCCTAACCAGTCTTAACCGGCTGGACCTAGAACTAGACACAGCTGACTCCAAGTTCCTGAAAAACAACTCAGGCAAACACCTTGTTTAGGCTACGTGCCGCTTGGAGGGCACGCAAGGTTTTGTAGCAACAATTAAGATGGCCTTGGTCAACGAAGGCAGGTTACAGGTGTAATGGATTTCACCCGTGGCTTCACTTAAAAACAACAAATTTATTCTCTCAGAGCTCTGGAAACTAGAAGACCAAAATCAAGGTGTTGACAGGACCACACTCTCTCTCTGAAGGCTCTAGAAAAGAATCCTTCATTGCTTTTTCCTCATTTCTGATGGCTACCAGCACTCCCTGGCGTTCCTTAGCTTGTAGTTGCAGCATTCTACTCTCTGCCTCCATCTTTGCACGGCATTCTTCTGTGTGTCCTCTCCTTTTCTTCGTGACAAATTACATCTGCAAAGACCCTCTTTCCAAATAGGGCACAGCGTGAGATCTGAGTGGACATGAATTTTGGAGTGATGAGCATGATTTAACCCACAACAATAATTAATAAATAATCTTTGAAATTAAAAGCAGTCCGTAAAATTAAAAAAAGCTTAACACACCATATGTACACACACACACAGCCTAATAGATGGAATAAGCTCTAGAACACAAAGTGAGAGAATTAATATTAGAAGACATTTAAAAACATATCACTATCAGAAACTCTTAGACCAAGCACACACACAACCCTTAGTAAGGACTGGAAACCCTTAGAAAAATATTAGAAAATCTGAGCAAAAATTTAACAAGCTTTATCTAACTCTGTATCTAACAGCTCTATATATGGAGATGATGATCTGTCTAGTAAATAGGAAATTTTTTTACGAGGACTCATGAAACATTTTCAAAAATCTACCAAATACTCATCCACAGAGGCAGTTTTACAAATTCCCAGGAATCATTATTATACGTTTTAAGTTCTCTGACCATAATGCAATTAAATTGAAAGTCAACAATAAACCGATTTTTCCAAGTCCTGGAAACAAAAAATGTATCCGTAAACTACTCATGGTAAAAAAAAAAAAAAATCATTACGAAAAACTACATGATAATGAAAATGCTACATTATCATAATTTGTGGAATACTGCTAAAGCAAATATTGGGGTGGCCAAAAAGTTCATTCGGGTTTTCAGACGATGTTATGGAAAAACCCAAACGAACTTTCTGGCCAACCCAATATTTAGAGGGAAATTCAGAGCCTTAAATGCTTTCAGTTAAAAACCAAAAAAAAAAAAAAAAAAAAAAAGGAGAAAAGAGGAGTTGTACTTAGCTCAGGATGCTAGAAACACTACAGAACAATAATTAAGAAACAGAAAGAAAGAACTAATGAAAAAATGAGCAGAAACTTCTGTGATGGGAGTGGTGAAGAAATATGAAGGATCCAAACCAAAAAGCTAGATATTGAAAGACATTAAAAAATGGACAAAAATAGAGCAAGCTTAAAAAAAGAGAAAAGATGTATATTAGCATTTAAAAGGGGGCACACAACTACAAATATGGTAGAGATGTTTTAATGTGTAAAATAAAACATTGAGTGTCTTTATGCCAATAAATTTGAAAATAGAGATGAAAAGAAAAACAGGATGCCTGAATAAGCCAAGAGCTAGTAAAGAAAATAAATTAGTAATTGTGCATCCCAACCTAAGAACAGCTACCTGGCCCTCACAGATTCGTAATCCCTATCTTATACAAAATATTTCAGAGTATATTTTTTTTCATTAAAATCTCTCCAACTCAGTTTAAAAGGCTTGATGCTAAACCTGGAGAGAAAAGAAAACCATGAAGTTAATTATGAGGGTAGATAAAGCAATCTTAAATGGAATATTCCCAAATCCAATTCATCACTTTAAAAAAAAGATAACCAAGAAGAAGTTATCCAGAGATACAAAACTAGATCAACACTGAAACATCTTTTAATGAAATACATCAAATTAACAGGTGGATGAAAAATCATTTGAACAGATTCAATTCTTAGATAAAATATAGCACTGATTCAGGTTTAAAAGGAAAAATCTCAGCAAAAAAAAAAAAAAGGAAGCAAACTGCTTTAACTTGGTAATTGGCATTTATCAAAACTTCTATTTTGAGAATCATAGTGTCAGATCAGTATCTCCTTCTTTCCCTCTTGGAAATCACCCAAAGCCACAACAACAAACAAGAAACAGAAAAGCAAGTTACAACGTCAACAAAATGTAGGAGACTGTTGAAACTCCAGTTCCCAAAGTAAGTGGGAGAGATGCCACACAGGAGAGGAATCAGAGAGGGGATGCCTGCTAATGTTCATCTCAAAAAAAGACAGCAAGATACTTCTCCAAGTGTTACCAACCTGGGTTCTTGGACTCTTTAATCAATAAAAATTGATAAAAGGCCAGACTAGGAATTCAGGTGAGGCTTTATTGGGACTTGGGCTGCAGCATGAGAGAGTGAAAGCAAGTAACAGGTGCCCCTGCTCCACTCCCCAAGTGGAGTGGAGCAGGGGCAGATAGGGTGAGGGTGAAGGTGGATCAGGGGGTTGGGTCGAGGGAGGGGTGACGTAGGTGGTGTGCCCACCCCCTTGGTGACGCTGTATGCAGGGGTCATGCGTGGTACCCTGCTTTTGCTCCTGGTACCTCACAAGTGGCCGCTGGGTTTTGGCCTTTTTGTATCTTACTGTTCATACTTTACCCCAACTGTACCATGCATGCAGTTATTTTTAGTCCCTTAGAGCTTCTTTGTATTCGGTTGCTCGCTAAGACATTTGTCCAGGTGCAAGCATTCCAGTAAAGGTTCCCAGGTCCCAGATCCCAGCCTGTCTCAAAAAGTTAGAGGCATGCTCTGTAGTGAAAAACCCGAATATCTTATTTGCAACAAGAAGAATGTGATGCACTGGTTAGGGACAGAATCTACTTAGGACACACTTTGGTTCCAAGAAGCACAAAGTATGGGTCTGAAAGATGATTCACTTATTTATCAATTATCATCTCCAGGAAGCCATTTACTCCATGGCAGAAGAAGAGAGAAACTTGACATGATGAGCAGCTTTGTGGCTACCCGTCTCCATTTGCAGAGAAGAAATAAAAGCTAGATTAATTTATACAAAAACTTGGATCATAAGAAAAATTATGACTAATAGGGAGCACAGCCCAATCTCCTCCTCTGTACAAACTTTCTACAAAAGCAGTTTTAGAAAAACATCACCTTATTCAAAAGTAAGTACAGTTAACCCTTGAACAACGTGAGTTTAAACTGCATGGGTCCTCATATACTTTGGTATTTTTCAATAATAAATACTACAGTACTACTTGACCCGTGGTCGGTTGAATCTGCAGAAGTGGAGGAACCGTGCATATGCAAGGCCAACTGTAAGTTGTACTCAGATTAACTCTCTTCATTGTTCAAAGGTCAACTGTAATCAAAAACAACGGAATCAAATAGCCAATAAGCACCAGAAAAGATACTCAACACGACTGGTCATCAGGGAAATGCAGATTAAAACTATAATGAGATCCCACTACATACCCACCAGAAGGGCTTAACAATGAAAAACGATTGACAATACCGAGTGTTGCAAGCATTTGGAACAACTGAAACTCTCATACATTGCTGGTGGGACTATGAAATGGTACTACCACTTTGAAAACTGGTAATGTGTTAAAAAGCTAAACCTGTATCTACTTGATGAGCTAGCAATTCTACTCCTAGGTATTGATCTTAGAGAAATGAAAACATATGTCCACAAAAAGCCTTGTACAATAATGTTCATTGCAACTTTATTTATAATAGCCACAAACTGAAAATACCTCCTCCATCAAAAGGACAGTGGATTAAAAAAAGCTGTGATAAATTCATTCATATCGAATTAATGATTTTTAAAATGCAAACACATTGTATACTATGTGCAACTTTTTCTGATACGAGGAGCATTCTTTTAATATACAGTTTCAAGTCCTCTTTTATTCTTGGAAAATTTTCTTATATGCTGATTCATTTATTCTTTTCCCTTATTTTCATTTTCTACCATGGGAACTCTGAAATGTGTATATGAATTGCATATTTTTGCCTGTCCTTCACGTCAAGTCTTTTTCTGCCAATCCTTATTTTAATAAACATTTAGAATGGGTCAGTCATTTCTAAACGTTCAATGCCATCAGACAATTGAGCAAAACTTACTTAAGAATAAAGGCCACAGATCAGCAGTTTTAGATATGCAAGAATATTGTTCCTATTAGTCATTTCTGAAGAAGTTTTTTTCTGGATTCATATATCATTATATTTGCCTCCAAGAAAAATAGTCTCATGGGGGCTGCGCTTATAATTAAATCTTTGCCCACCCACTTTGTCACAATCCTAAATTTCAAACCCTCTACCAGATCTGGGTGGATTCATGACTATCAGGGCCCCAGTACAATGATCAAAATTTCATTTAAAAAGAAATGTTTTTAAACATATTTGTTTTTTCTAACTTTTTATTTTAACATACATTAACACTTAAATGTTACAAGGCTATTTTCCCCTTCCTCCACCGTCTCTAGAATTATTTTAAATTCATTTAATGAGACCTGGTTCTGGGAACTGCAGCACCCAACTTCCACAATAAGGAGGTAGTTGAGCGGGAAGAAGCTGGTGCTTGATGACTTTGTGGGCCCACCAAAACAGACCCACACTGCCTCTCTCTGGATTTCCTTTAAATAAGACAAATTTATATTCTATTTTTTAAAAAGTTACAAAGCTAGTACAAAATATCCTCATAGACGCTTCACCCAGGGTCCCCAACTTGTATATTTGTTTCATCATTCTCCCATTCTCTCTCTGTCTTTCTGTGTCTCTCTCTCTTCTGATCTATCTGGAAGTTGCAGGCATGATGCCGTTTCCCTAAATACTTAAGTGTGTATTTCCTAAAAACAAAAACATTCTCTTACATAACACAATACAGCTATCAAAACTGGGAAAATAGGGGGCTTCCCTGGTGGCGCAGTGGTTGAGAGTCCGCCTGCCGATGCAGGGGACACAGGTTCGTGCCCCGGTCCAGGAGGATCCCGCATGCCGCGGAGCAGCTGGGCCTGTGAGCCATGGCCGCTGAGCCTGCGCGTCCGGAGCCTGTGCTCCGCAACGGGAGAGGCCACAACAGTGAGAGGCCCTCATACCGCAGAAAAAGAAAAAAACTGGGAAAATAATATTGATACAATATTCAATACTTTTGGTAACAGATTCTATCAAAATTTTGCCATTTTCCCTAATAATATCCTTAATAGAAAAGGAAAATCCTAGATCATGAATTATATTCAGTTGTCATATCTTTTAAATTCCCTTAATTTGGAACAATACCTCAATCTTTCCTTGTCTCTTCTGACCTTGTCACTTTTTACGAGTACAGGCCAGCTATTTTGCAGAACGTCGCTCAATTTGGGTTTGCAAATCACTTACAGCAATTTTTTTTTGTACTTGATCTTCCATAAAAGAGGGACATTTTCATTTTCTTAATGAACTTAAAAGGATATTTAAACACATTGGGATGCACTTAATTACTAGATCCTTTCAGAACAGCAACACAGAATGCCTTCTCGGACAGGTTGTTCCATGTCCTACCAAAAATTCAGGTAATCTTATCTCGTCCAGGCTATCCTTGGCCTTCTTCAGGGTGTTCTGATTAGTTTTGCTTTGTTTTTTATCACCTCTTCCCCTGATGGTCTATTGGATCTATTACTGTCATCTCTATCATTGAGCTCAAAGGGCAGCCTGACATGACCATACATCTTAGCTTGGGTGTGGGCAAAATTTTTACCCAGTTACGTCAGCTAAAAAACACTGAATTTGTTACAAAGGCTCTTTCTTGGAAAGCTAGGAAGAAAAGCAAACATTTCCCCCCAAAAGACAGAAAATACATCAACCTAGACATGCTGAAATATTTTGAGCAATCTCATTCTTGCATAATTAAAGTATAGCCATAGATTGGTCTGGATGATAGAAGTTATCCATCAAACAGCTGTGTCCCTTCTCTTTGCCTTAGTGCTATGATGGATGAGTTGCCGCATCAAGCCGCTCCTATGCAAAATTTAAAATTTTATCCTTCTTTGTAGGTCCCGAGTAGCTCTTCCCATCCCTGGTTAACCTTATAGTTCTATAGTAAATTGGATTATTGTTCCCATTATTTGCTTTCCTATAAAAGGATTTACATTCCTGCCTGTAGCCCTGTGACTTTGTGACCTTCTTTGAGCACAGTATACTTCCCTGCCCTATTCTCATTGCGTTTTATAATGTGATTTGCTTCGGCTAATTGAATGTGAGTAAAAGTGACGTGCTTCCCAGCAGAGATTTCAAGAGCCAATGTATGACTTGGCTATTCTGGCAAAAGAAAAGCACGTCCCAGCTAGGGACGTGGGTGCTGTAAGGAGGCCACACGGAGCAAAACCACAACAAACATACAACTCATACGAAACATAAACCGTAGACCTTTCTATCATGAATATGATATTTTGGGGTTGTTTCTTTCTTCAGCATAATCTGGTGAAAGCCAGCTGATACCATTTCTGCTCGCCAGCCACTCTGGAATTACTATACCGTATATTGGTTCCTGAGATCCATCGTGCCCACTTGGAAAAAAGATTTGATGTGTATGCCTGAGAAAGGGAGATTCTTTTAAAGGGATCAGGGCTAAGGATCAGAAGCAGTTCTTGAATCCTGCTTCCCCTTACCGTTCCAAGTGAAGATAAGATTAGAAGGCAGGAGGAAAAGAGAGGAGGTAAGAGTGAGCAATGGCATGTATCCCTTTAAGGACAGAGAAATTCCTGTGAAAGTGTTTGGTTTTCTATCCTGTTCTAAGCAACAATGACTGTGCTGTCTTATGGAGCTGGTTAGGATCCTAGAATCTGAATGAAGAAAGCTAAGATCGCAGAATCCAAATGGAGAAACTATAGGTGAGGGGCAAAGTGCCTCCCTGGGAGAGAGAAATCCAGATTATTCAAAGGGCTCTAAAGGTGCTGTCTTTTGTTCTGCCTTGTGTGTATCTTCAAATCTTGAATCTTTAGGGAGAGAGAACATTTTGAAGAAAGCATCAGGATGCCCTTCCTAAAGGCCGGATCAGAGAGTAGGTAATAAAGGGGGGAGAGTTGATGTTCTTCATGCTAGATACGTGTATCTTTCACTCTTCCTCTCGGAATAGCTTCCTTTTGGGAATTGACACTCCCCGCTCCTGGCAGTTTTGTACCACTGATGGGTTTCTCCATCACAGCTCCTTTTGCTGCCACCTCCACCAGAGGGACCCATCAGAAACATGACCTAAACTAAGTAGGTTCATCACATTCTCTCTCACAGGAATTTGAATCTTGAGCAGAATTTCAAAGGGCTCAAGGTAGATGGGGCTGAATTTTCTTTGTGGCAGTGAGATTGCCCCGAGTTACGTAGAACCCTGGTCCGGGGTTACCCCATGCCTGAGTTACACAGAACCCTGGAGCTCAGCTGGTCACTGTCTTTCATGAGGGCTGATTGTTCACTTTCTCCTTTGATATTATGAGCTATCCAATATCCTGTCAATAACCCCATCCCTTTCAGTTAACAGAATCATTTTCTGTTGTTGACAAGCGAAGAAACTTAACTAATACGGAAATGGGTGCCTGAGAACAAGGGCTCTTGGGAAAATGTGGCATGTTTGGAATTACTTGTTTGGCTAATATGAGGTAAAAGAATGAGACTCCCATTAACATTCACTGGAACAGTTTGTCCACTGAGGTTGAGGCTAAGTAGTGGTTGCCACTGACCAATTTAAAGGGATGAAGAATGCTGGACAACTAGGCATACTGAACTTTTTTCATCTTATGTATAACTTAAAACAAGAGAAAAAGATCAAATCTCAAAACTTCCCCTTGGCAATATTCCAGTTCTTTCTGTGACTTTGATGAAAAGAATCAATTTTTATCTAAAGCTGTAAGACTGTGGACACACAAAACCAAACCCAGAAACGGATTTTATGAGTTGGGTTCACAGTTGTCCTAAGTCTTTTCCTGTGAAGGTTGGAGAACTGATCAGAAGACAGTGGATCCTGACAAATGGAAAGGGTAACAGGTAAGAGGATATGTAAGACTGAATGCAGTGGTTCTCAAAGTGGGGTCCCCAGACTAGTGGCATCAACTGGGAACTTGTTAGAGATGCAAAATTTCTAGCTTCAGCCCAGACCTACTAAATCAGAAACTCTAGGAGTGGGCACAGCTATCTGTGTTCTATCTTCCAGCAGACTCTGATGAAAGTTTGAGAGCAACTGGGGTGGAGGATTTGAAGTCCTCAAACCAGCCTGAAATAACTCCTCACTCTGCTTTCTTTGGCCAAGGAAGCTTTACCACCTTTGTAGGTGAGAACTGATTAGTCCCCTCTCAGGAGCCAAGCCACACTATTGCTATGGCAACTAGAATACAACAAACTTAGCATGGCCTGGGGGGTGGGGAACATGGGTGAGACAATCCCAAACATCGGTACGGAAGAGTTAGAAACCTAGACATTGTAGGAATTTGCTAATGTATATCTGCCCCAAATTGAGAGAATATGTGTGGGAATAGATTTTTTTAAATAAATTTATTTATTTTATTTATTTATTTTTGTCTGTGTTGCGTCTTTGTTGCGGTGCGTGGGCTTCTCATTGCAGTGGCTTCTCTTGTTGTGGAGCACGGGCTCTAGGAGCGCAGGCTTCCGTAGTTGTGGCACATGGGCTCAGTAGTTGTGGCTCGCAGGCTGTAGAGCGTGGGCTCAGTAGTTGTGGCGCACGGGCTTAGCCGCTCTGCGACATGTGGGATCTTCCTAGACCAGGGCTTGAACCCGTGTCCCCTGCATTGGTAGGCGGATTCTTAACCACTGCGCCACCAGGCAAGTCCTGTGGGAATAGATTTTGAGGTTTCTAGATCAAGGAGCACGGTCCCTATTTTGGATCAGGATGAATGTATAGGTAGATATGGACCCTTCCCAGAGGTTGTGTATGCAGTGTATGACAAGTTGGGGGAAAGACGTCAACATAAATGTTCACTGAACTTTGTCCCACAATCCATTACATTCTCAAAGTCAGAAATCCCTTAACAAGTAGAGGAAGGAATTGAAAGACTTCCAGGAAAAGGGAATAAAGGATTGGATAGTTTATGCTCATCTAGTCCAGGCACCTCCTCACCACATCTTTGATATAAATGTTTATTTTAATAATAAAAAGGGTATCAGTAATGGTTTTACTGTAGGAAGTCGAAGCCTCTCTAGGTAGTTAAAGCTGCAAGGTATTTGCACCCAATTAGATACCTGCAAAATCATGCAAAGGGCTAGAGCAGTGTGGGGTGGGGAGCGGCACCACTGGGACTGTGAAGCTCAGGAGTTTGATCCTCTGATAAAAAAGGCAGCGCAGTCACTGCTGTTTCAACAGCCACTTGACATGTTGAAGGTGATGAGACATGGAATTCAGCTGCTGCCTTTACCCATTGACACTCTGATGCTCATGACCTTGCTAGCCGGCAAAAATTACAGCAGGAAAATCTCTTCTGTCTCTTTTCTGTCGTTCAAATCATTCAAGAGTGTGTCTTGGACTTCCCTGGTGGTGCAGTGGTTAGGAATCTGCCTGCCAATGCAGGGGACACAGGTTTGAGCCCTGGTCGGGGAAGATCCCACATGCCGTGGAACAACTAAGCCCGTGCACCACAACTACTGAGCCTGCGCTCTAGAGTCTGTGAGCCACAAGTACTGAGCCCGCGTGCCACAACTACTGAAGCCCGTATGCCTAGAGCCCGTGCTCCGCAACAAAGAGAAGCCACCGCAATGAGAAGCCCGCGCACCCCAACGAAGAGCAGCCCCTGCTCGCCAGAACTAGAGAAAGCCCGCGCGCAGCAACAAAGACCCAACGCAGCCAAAAATAAATAAATTTATTTTTTTTAAAAAAGTGTGTCTAATTGGCAGAAACCAACTGCTTCCAGAATATGAGCTGGAAAGGAGTCTGGTCAGCACGGTTGTTAGCTTCCTCGCTTCTCAGGGCAGGAAGATACATTAAAGGAAGAGGGCTTGAAAGTGCAGTGAACTACAATTCTGTAACCATCTCCTAAGGGAAGTGACTGCTCTTTACAAAAAGCCCTCTCTAGACTTGGAACGCTGGGTGCAAGAGCTGCCATTGAAATGGACTCCCAGATCTCAGGGGGGACGGGAGGAGCCCAAGATGCTTGGGCCCATGTAGAGGCTGTTAACTACCAGAGGTAAAGCCAGCTTGGTAATCCTACCATGGTCATATCAATCAGATTCTGATAAAAACAGTCTGACTCTCCCCCATAAATTAATCAGGGGCTTCAAAGTGTGGCATTTCATCAAACCACAAGTTCTTATCTGGTTTGTAGGGCCCCTCCCATCCCACTACAAACACCAGGACTGAGCCACCTTCCATGAGAGTTAGGTTTGGGTTTTGGTTTTGGTTTTTGAACCCATCTTTCGGACCCTAGTCAGTTCAAGGCAACACGTAAATGGTTCAATTGAATTGTAAATTGAAACTGTCATCAAGTCATTTTCTCTACTTAAGCCACCAGGGAACAATCAAAGAAAGGGAGGTTTTGGTATTGGTTGCGGTGTAGTTTCAAAATATGGCCTCAAAACCTTTGATGCATCCTGCCTTCAAAAGGCAGACCTGATTCCCCTCCCCTTGGGTGTCGGTCAAACTTAGGGACTCACTTCTAATGAGCAAATTTCCCTCTAAGCCCCATTTTCACTGCATCCCACAAATTTTAATAAGTTGTATTATTATTTAGTTCCAAATATTCTAAAATTTCTCTTGAGAGTTCTTCTCTGAAGAAGCGTGTTGGTTAATCTCCAAATATTTGGGGATTTTCCAGCTATCTTTCTGCTACTGATTTCTAGTTTAATTTTACTGTGGTCTGAGAACATATGTTGTATGATTTCTATTCTTTTACATTTGTTAAGATACGTTTGATGGCCCAGAATGTAGTCTATCTTTCTGAACGTTCCATGCAAATTTGAGAAGAACGTGTATTCTCCTGTTGTTGGATGGAGTATTCTATAATTGCCAATTAGATCAGGTTGACTGATAGTACTATTTGGGTGAATTTTGTCCTAACTGATCTATTAATTGTTAAAGAGGGACGTTGAAGTGTCCAAGTATAATTGTGGATTTGTCTATTTCTCTTTCCAGTTCTGTTTTGCCTCATTTATTTTCATACTCCTTTCTTGAGTACATACATGTTAAGGATTATGTCTTCTTGGAACACTGACCCCTTCAACGTTATACAGTATTCCTCTTAGTTCCTAATCATTTTCCTTGTTCTGAGGTCTGCTTTGTCCGAAACTAATACAGCTGCTCCAGATTTCCTTTGATTAGTGATGTATCTTTTTCTATCCCTTTTAAACCATCTAAGTCTTTATATTTGAAGTGAGTTTCTTATATGTAACATACTGTTGGGTCTAATTTTTTTTAATCCACTCTGACAATCTTTTAATCGGTTTATTTAGACCATTCACATCTAAAATGATTATTGATATAATTGGGCTAATGGCTTCCATGTTTGTAACTGTTTTCTATTCATTCTTTCTTCCTTCCTTCCTTTCTTTTCTTTTCACCCTCTTTTCCTGCCTTTTCTGGTTTTAATGGAGCAGTTTATAACATTCCATTTATCTCCTCTCTTAACATATTAATCATACTCCTCTTGTTAATTATTTAATGGTTGCCCTAGAGTTTGCAATATACATTTACAGCCGCCTGCCAGCAGCATCCTATTTTAAGTTACTCAAAGGAAGCTGAGGCTGAGAAGCCAGGTTTGAATTTAGAATTCTTGCACTCAGCCAAGCTCCCAGGCAGCAACTCTTCTCTTTTGTATCCTGGCACCATCCCGACCAGAGAGAGGCCTTGTGTGCCTAAGGGTTATATTTGCCGATCCATATACCTGCGCTATTCAGTACTTCTAAATAGTCTGCTGACTGCGGCCACCCCATGTAGCTAACCATGAGCAATACAGTCCGTCTTTGAGAAGACAGACTTGGAGAAGCAGCCCATACAGGCTCTGAAAGTTGGCGTGGATGGTTTGTGCAGGAAGTTCCAAGGTTCTATGAAGTATGGGCTAGAATGGGAGAGCACAGGCTATGGGAGGACCAGGTCCATTAGCTTCTTGGGCTTTTCTAAAGGGCCAGGCCAGAGTGGAAGCCCTCTTGCCTTAAAAGGCAGTATGGACCCTGACACTCATCTGACTCATGTTTACACAATTTGTGCTTGCTACTCAATTTTTCAAAAGTAAATAATATACTATCTATATAATATGTAAACAATATAATGTGTCAACTGTATGAAAAAGGGAATGATTTAACCCAAAAGTTAGGACAACTGTTAAGTAGGAGGATGGAAAGGGATATGATTGGGGAGGTACAAAGAGGAGTTTCCAAAATGCTAGGAATGGTTTAAACTGGGGGGGTGGGTATACAAATGTTCACTTGATTATTCTTTAAACTGTACATATATATCTTACACACTTTTCTGTATACTATATATGATATAATAATTATAACTAAAAGACATTAGCCAGGTGATCAAAAACGAAGGGCAGAAACAACATGTATTGTCTGATTTGATACCTTTTAATTACTTTGATTCGAAGTCCACGTTGAATATCTAATCTTTGTTTTACTCCTATAAGACCTGGTAATGTTTAATAATAAATAGATACCATGCTAGCCACCATCCCCAACTGCCTGCCTCAATGTAATTTTCCTTTTGTCACACTTGCTGTTTTCAAACAGGAGAAATGAAAACAAAAATTTGAAATAAATTCAGATATAACACTTTAATTTACTAACTACACAAAATGATCAATAGTAACCAATATTTCTATTTTCCTTTTTTAGGATCATTTCTGTCTTCAAAAACCACATACTTAGTTGAGCACTTACTATGTGCTCAGTGTGCTAGAACACATCAGGTTCTCATAGTCTGATGCAGGAGACAGATACCTAAATAACTTTAAATTTTTAAATTACCACAGCAACACCCTGCTCAGCTGTGATAACTGGTATAAAAGGTTTGAAAGGATCAAGAATGTATGATTGCGCTTCCCTGGTGGCCCAGTGGTTAAGAATCTGCCTACCAATGCAAGGGACACAGGTTCGAGCCCTGGTCCGGGAAGATCCCACATGCCGCGGAGCAACTAAGCTTGTGCTCCACAACTACGGAGCCTGAGCTCTAGAGCCCGCAAGCCACAACTACTGAGCCCACATGCCACAGCTACTGAAGCCCGAGTGCCTAGAGCCCGTGCTCCGCAACAAGAGAAGCCTCGACAATGAGAAGCCCATGCACTGCAACAGAGTAGCCCCCGCTCACCGCAACAAGAGAAAGCCCGTGCACCGCAACGAAGACCCAACACAGCCAAAAATAAATAAATAAATAAATAAAATTTTTTAAAAAAAAGAATGTATGATTGCTGTTATGCCAATGCCAAGGTCAACTGGTTCATCTTATTTCTTCCAATTCTGCATATGTGGCATACTGGTAACACAAATGGTGTATTATCAAATAATGTTAATTAAGTAATTCCTCTAAGGCACGCACACACACACCACAAAGGGCTACAGACTATATAGATTTTGCAAAGCAGTGGCCACACCTCCCTCACATTGCCTGAAATTTCTATCTAGAAATCCTTACCCACACTACTTTAGAGCATTTTTATGGGATCCTGGATCTTTCCAATTTAAGCATTAAATTGAAATTGGACAAATTTTTAAAAACCTGTTAAGGTTGTCCTAGGTCTTATGATTTTAATTAAAAACTAAAACAAGAAAGGAATTCAACATAAATACTTTTTGAGCTATTACTATTTCTGATGCCTTGTGCTAAATAAAGTAGCCGATAAAGTTAATTCAAAGAGAAACACAAGGAAAGGCATTTTACAGTAACACGTCATCCAACAAAAATTCTGAAGTTACTCCTAAGTGAAGAACTATTTTGCTACAACAGACAGTAAGATTTTGCAAAAGATGCACTCAAATTTCTCAATCTGGGTCAACCTCGTGGTTGTGAAAATATGTGCATACTTTCTGGATTGCGCATTATATGGAATTTTGCCCCATTGTTAGACCGTGTGTTCCAGTTTTAGGTTAAAAAACAGTTACCTTACTCTTGACCCCGGACGTCCCCTCTCCCCCACCGACAAACTTTCTGCCAACAGAGATCCACGACTTTCGTCCTAAAATGGGCATAACCAAAAGAGACA
Source organism: Pseudorca crassidens (assembly GCF_039906515.1). NCBI lineage: Eukaryota > Metazoa > Chordata > Mammalia > Artiodactyla > Delphinidae > Pseudorca > Pseudorca crassidens. The sequence goes on from NC_090313.1 coordinate 15,027,059, forward strand.
CGGAATCTAGATGGATTTAAATCCTTGTGTGCTTCGGCACATGGTCTTTAATCCTGTTTTCCCCGTCACTCAAACGCAAGGCTGCATGAGATAGCCCTATAAGGTCTCTTGCATCTGCAGACTTCTGCGATTAAAATGCATCTCTTAGAAGGAATTCACAAAACGCCCCTGCCTCTATGGGAAATTAGATAGCTGGGCGTTACGCTAACCGCAGGGTAGGAGTAAATCTGGTTTCTCTTTGAAAAGTCTTCCTGGGGCGAGCATCCCACGCCAGCAACAGAGCGCGCCCAGGCACCACGTGTCTGCACCAACAGCGGGATTGGCGGAGCGCATTTTCGCGCGGCGGTCTAGACGCGCACGGTCCCGCCCAGCTGCCGGAGGAGCCGGGAAGCAGAGAGAAGAGGCCGGAGGGAGATCGCAGATGGGAGGGGGCGGGAGGGGGGTGGGGGATCCCGAGGCGCCCGTGGCCGGGAATCTGGGAGGGCCTGGAGAGGCGCCAGGCGGTTAGCCTCGCCACAACTTGCCCAGAACAGACAGGCCTCACTCTGCGTCCTGGAAGAAGGAGCTGGCCCGCCGCTTCCCTCCCGGCTGCTCCTCGGCCTCCACAGGCCCGCCCGCGCTAGCAGCGCCCCTGGAGCCTGCGTCCGCAGCTTCGCCCCTGTCCGCCTGCAGCGCCCGGCGCCCGCCCAGAAGCGCGCAGCTGGGGTGAGTCGAGGTCAGGGATGCGCCAGGCGCCCAGGGGAGGCCGGGGCCTCTGGGTGCCCGCGAAGCCGGGCCCTCCTTCCTCTTTTCCCGCTGCGAGCCGAGGCGCTGCAGACCCCGCTGGCCTGGCTGCCGCAGCCCCCCACTCCCCCGTTTGCTTGCCTTCTAAGGGGCGGCGCCGGGACCCCACTGGAGCCTGCGTTCCCCGGCCTTTGTCTTTGTGGGTTCGGCGGTCGTCCCCATGGTGCGCCTGGGGCGGGAGGCGCTGCGCCCGGCTGGGGGCCCTGCAGAGGGAACGGGAAAGCGTGCCCCTTCTTTCCTGTTCCGGCCATCTTGCGACTCAGATTCAGCGGAGGGGCGAAGGTGGCCAGCGGCGCGGCGCTCGCGGCCGGGCGGAGTGGTGGCGGCGAACGGAGATGGGCGCCTCGAGCCCCGCGCGCCTCCTCCCCAGAATGCAGTGGGAGCGCGCGGATAGACCCCCAAGTTTCAAGGGCTTGGACCCAGAGCCCGGGGGCACAGGAAATGTGAGGGAACAGGGGTCAGGAGCTGACGTTTCCTAAGCGCCTAATTCATTCGGATCGTTTTTTTTTTTTAATTTATTTAATTAATTTATTTTTGTCTGGGTCTTTGTTGCTGCCCCTGGGCTTTCTCTAGTTGCGGCCCGCAGGGGCTAGTCTTCCTTGTGGTGCGCGGGCTTCTCATTGCGGTGGCTTCTCTTGTTGGGGAGCATGGGCTCTAGGCACTCAGGCTTCAATAGTTGCAGCATGCAGGCCCAGTAATTGTGGCCCACGGGCTCTAGAGCACAGGCTCAGTAGTTGTGGCGCACGGGCACGTGGGATCTTCCCGGACCAGGGCTCGAACCCGTGTCCCCTGCATTGGCAGGTGGATTCTTAACCACTGAGCCACGGGGGAAGCCCCTCATTTGGATCATTCTTTATCCACTTGTCCTTTTGGCAAATTCTTAACGCGCCTCTCCGTGCCTGATCTATGCCAGGTGCTGGGGATATAACGGTGAGCAAGAGAGACCACGGCCCTTGTTCCCACTGATCCTGCAGCCCAGTGGATGGAGTCCAGGGTACATAGACCTGCCAGGTCGGTATCCTGACGTCTATTTCACAGACTGGGAAACTGAAGCCTAGGGCTGCCGTAACTTGTAGGTCAGGCAGCAAGTAAATGGAAGAATCAGACTTTGAAGCTAGATCTTTAAGACTGTCATGCTGGCTGTAGTTAATCGATAATAGCTCTTTTTCTTTCAAAATCCCGTTCAAAATTATTTGGATGCACGGCTTCTATGAAGTCTAATGAAGTGTGTGCTTAGTTTCTGGATGCTTTCCTGTGGGCTTATTTCTAGTTCTCAGTGTCTAGAAAGGGCTAGAAATGTTTGACATTACAAGTTTGCTTCCAGTTACTCTGAACTGTATTTTCGTTTCTTCTGTTCTTTGGGTGTTAGGAGAGACAAAAATTTTCCTGATGGTTGGTCCAAGCAGGGACTCCCCGGTGGACTGAGGAATGGCTGGCTTTTCCTCAGTTCATCCATCTCTATGGTAACCACAGGCAGCTCCCAGAAGACCTCGAGAATGAGAGGCCTGAGGTCTACGAGTTGCTGCTAGAAATAGTTCAGCCTCTCCAGAAAACTGAATGCAGCTGCCACACAAGTTTGTAAGGTAAATACCAGGGCCCTGTAAAGTTCCCCCTCCATATAATTGTCTTTATCTTCACATTTTGAAAAAAAGTATCCTTTTGGAAAGACAAGTAAGGTATTACATATTTGGGGAAGTTCTTTGGTTTGAAATTCTATCCGAATGTTATATCTAGGTGGCCAACCCATTCAGTGAGTTTGGAAAAATGTATATGCCCGGGTAATCAACAAGACAATCAAAATAGAGAACATTTTTTTATTATATCCCAAAGTGTCTTCGTGCCCTTTTGCAGTAGGCCCCCCTCCATCCCATTTAATTTTACATAGATTTGTTGCTTCACGTTTTCTGAGTTGTGCGTGAAAGAGGAGGATGAATGGTTCTTTCTAATCTCAAAAACCTAAGGCGAGGATCAGAGGCTGGCAGCTAGGATGTGGCTCCCCGCGCCTAGACTTGCAAGGTGGTGCCCCGCGAGCTGGCGCTCAGGAAGTGTGCCCTCTCGAGGTGGACCGGTGTGTCCTCGGCTGGCTCACGACGAGTTCTTCTTTGGCCCCGCAGGGCCCTGGGCGCACGCTGACCGCGCGCTGGCCGGCTCGCACTTTGCTCCAGGTCCACGCCCGTGGCGCTGCCATAACAACGGCCTAGACGCCCAGGCCTTAGGCCGCCGCCGCCGCCGGGACCCGGCCTTCTCCCCGCTCCGAGGGGTGGGGCGGCGGCGGCCCGGGCCGGGTAGACGGGACTACCCCCTCCTCCGAAGCCGGCAGAGGCGGCGGATTTGCTTCCAAGCATGGTAAGAGGCGGCAAGCCGGGGATGCCCGCCTGCCGATGCCGGGCTGGGGCGGCGGGGACTCCACGGAACTCCCAGCCCCCTCCGCCTCCCCCATTCTCTCTCCTTCCCGCAGCCCTTTCAGAAGCACGTCTACTACCCGCTCGCCAACAGCCTGGAGAGACCCGCCTCCGAAGCCGCCGCGGCGGGCGGGGCCGCCATGGCCTGCGGCCCCGCCAGCGCGGCTTCGGGCCCCCTGCCCTTCTTCCAGTTCCGCCCGCGGCTGGAGAACGTGGACTGGCGGCGGCTGAGCGCCATCGACGTGGACAAGGTGGCAGGCGCCGTGGACGTGCTCACGCTGCAGGAGAACATCATGAACATCACCTTCTGCAAGCTGGAGGACGAGAAGTGCCCGCACTGCCAGTCTGGGGTGGACCCGGTGCTGCTGAAGCTCATCCGCCTGGCGCAGCTCACCATCGAGTACCTGCTGCACTCGCAGGAGTTCCTCACCTCGCAGCTGCACAACCTGGAGGAGCGGCTGCGCCTGAGCCTGGCCGAGTGCGAGCAGAGCAAGAAGCTCCTCACCAAGCAGGCCGGCGAGATCAAGTTACTCAAGGAAGAGTGTAAACGCAGGAAAAAGTTGATCTCCACCCAGCAGCTGATGATTGAGGCCAAAGCCAGCTATTACCAGGTGAGAAGCTGCCTTGTGATTACCCAATAAAACCCTCAATTCCTACTGGCTGGGATATTGAGAGTCCTTTCCTACAGCACTGCCTTTTTTTTTTTTTTTTTGATTTGTACTCTAAATTAGAAGAAACAGCATATATTTAAGCGAAAGAGTAATTTTAACCAACAGATAACGTGGTTCATTACCTTGTGTAGACTAACATAGGGTTAATAATTAAGTAACGTTGACTGCGGTGCTTTATTGAATTATCTAAAAGCTGGTTGTTTAAGAAACTGTTTCTTCCTCCTAATCGGTGTAATGAAAAATAAACCAGGTACAAATTGCTGTTGAGCTGCGGCCCCAAATGATATGGAATGCTTAAATTTGTGGATTTTTTTCCTCATTTTTAAATTTTGAAATATTTTTAAATTTACAGAAAGATTACAAATCAGTGCAAAAACTTCCTTACACCAATTATTAACATTTGCCACATTGGCTTTATTTTCTCTGTCTCTGTTTCATACTATTACCTTTGAACCATTTGGCAGTGAGTCGCAGACTCTTAAGTATTTCAATGTGTCTATTTCCTAAGCAGGAGAATACTTGCTGATATAACAATGCTACTTAAAAATGTTTTAAATTTTGCCTTTTTGTTCTTAATCTCCCAACTGTTAGGGGTTAGACATTGAACCCAAGATAAATATTGTCATTTTTGTGTGTAACAGAAATCAGCATATTTATCTTTTTTATTGGTTAGGTAGAAGAAGCAAAGGATGTTTGATGAAGATATCAAAGTAAGCAATAGACTGACAAGATTGATTTCACACCCCTACATTCCAGTCATTTTGACTAAATAGGACTTAAAAGGCCTCAGTGGATTTAGGTAATGGTGGAGCCAAAGCAGGAGTGAATGTGGAGAACTGGGTGTAGGGCTCAGAAAACAGTGAGGTTAATAGTGCTTAAGACTGACCCAACAGGAGCCTTGAGAGAAGTGTACTTAAACTAGGTGAACAGTTGGGAAAGAATGCTGTTAGAAAGTCTTAATGTTCAGCCTTGGGTATACAACCTTTAGGTATAGTCATCCAATGATACCTGATGTTGCTAATTGCCTATGTGTTTCATAAATGCTATTTAAAAACTAAATATTTATAAATAGTGCTGAGATGGCTCTTTAAATGTCATTATCGTAAAATGGATAGAATAGGTTCTGTTTAAAACATTAAAGAAAGCTTACCTGGCTTTGGTATTATTCAGTGAAACATTAAAACCTGTAACATAAAAATTGTATGTTTATAAACTTTGTTTGCGTTCTTTTGGTTATCATAAAAATAGCTGTTCATAAGTAAAGATTTTCAAATGCCAATGATAATATGAGGATTAAAAAAGTAATGGCTCACTTTTATCAAATGAGTGACACCTGCCAACTCTCGGCCACTCAGACTCTGAATGGCGGTGGTAGCTGTACGGTGTGCCCAGGTGTGGCCAAGAAGAGATAGGAATGACCACACCACCTTTTCCTACTTAGTGTAGTACACGTATACTCTGCCCTCTATTAAGTGACTTGCCATTGTCTCTTATGGAGTTCTTGAGCAGTGAGAGCTTTTAGGGTGACAACTCCGGAGTTAGACTACCTGGGTTTGAATTCCACCTATTCCTCTGTGCAAGTCTTTTAACTTCTAAACCTCAGTTTCCTCATCTGGAAAATGAGAACATTAGTAGTAGGGTTGCTCTGAGAATCCCGTGAGATAATGCAGGTATAGCACGAGGAAAGCTCAGTAAATAGCTTGCAACAAGTGGATGTTGATTTCTGCAGTGGCTTCCCTGTAGTGAGCTGTGGCTACCTGTGACCTATCTCTTTATGAACCCTCAGACCAGAAGGCCAGAGGTCACAGTGCTGAGCTGCTGTGAGAATCAGTGTTTCAGGGAGGGGTAGTCAAAGACTGCTGCTAAGAATAGTTGGGATGTAAGCTAGCAGGGATTCCACGGTGTTATAACCTTTGTTACAGATTTGTAAGCTAGGGATATTTGGCCTATAGTAAAATTTATGGGAAGTCAATTGATTTTGTTTAAATAGTTATTTGACTTTAGTCTGCAGTGTGAATTTTTATTTAAATAGAAACCTCCAACAGCCGGGGAAGTTTGATGGCCATGTGTAAAGGCCAGTGTGTACCAGTGATCTGGCTATCAAATTATTTTTAAAACTTTAAAAATTAAAAAATTCCAGTGGATTATAATAGGACTTAGACTCTAAGAAGACCTTTCATTTTCACAGCTGGAAGACTCAGATTCCTCCCCACACTTCAGCAACACAGATAGATTTTGGAATCTGTCAGTGAATTTCTGTCCCTTGTTCCAATTATTGAGCCCCTTGGAGTTGGAGATGAGTGTTGGGGAGTAGAAAAAGCATGCATTTTGCTGTCAGAGAGACATGGGTCAAACTGTGCAACCAATAAGGCTGCAACTTAACTTTCCTGAGCTTTGATTTCTTCATGGATAAAGTGGTTGCCGTGGAAATTTTTAAAGATAGTGATGTAACAGGGCCTAGCTCTTAGTGGGCATAGTGAAAATCTTTATCTCCTATTCTCCGTCATTGTCTTTGAGAGGTCTTAAAAAACATCTGGAGGAATCAAAAACCTCTATCCTACTCATTTAGGTAAAGGAACCCTGAGTTCTTGTGTTAATTCCATTACACTAAGTATTTTTAAATTTTTAATGATTTTGGATAGAAGTGGTATTAAGACATTTACATGTTTTACATAGCATACAACCTACATGTAGCCAACATTCTGAAACCAAGTACACTGAACATAATTTGACATATTATATCCCTGGGGTTGTCATGGAAAGAGTATCAGATTCCTTTCTATGAATAGTTCATAGTACCTAATTTTTCTTAATTCATTATGTCACTTTCTGTCCTAAAGATGCTTTAAGGGAACTCCTTTGAAAAAGCAGTTTATATCATTCATCTGTATAGCAAACATATTTATCATATATTTAAAACTATTTTTTTAAGAAAATGCAAAGGGTTATAGGATAAAGTTTTTACAGCATTTTTTAAAGTTTTATAATTATCTTATTAATGGAGAAATTTGATTCTACATGATGTAGAATTCCTTCCCACCTTCTTACCCTGAAAGGGAACTTTATTATTTCTAAGGCAGAATCTTTGTGCAATAAGTAGGATTCCTGAACCTCCTGCTGTTTTTCATAGTGAAGAATGATCTGACTTTTATTAAGTTTCTAATTACTGTAAGATCTATTATAAAGTATGTTTTAATCCCAGTGATGGTAGATCAGATAGTTTTGGCTTTGGGGCCTGATAGACCAGTTGTTTCAGGTTTCACTAATCCATTCATTTTTTAAAAACTGACTAGTATTCCATGGTGTACATGAATCAGAGTCTGTTAACCTTTTACTTTTGTAGAATATCTTGCCTGGAACCCGTATCTGGCTCTTATGAATAATGCTGCTATAAACATTCACTTGCAGGTTTTTGTGTGAACTTAAGTTTTTTCTTTTAGAGCAATTTTAGTTTCATTGAGGGGAAGGTACAAAAAGTTTCCATATATCTCCTGCCCCTACACATGCATAGCTTGCCCCATTATCAACAGACCTAAGTATTTCATTTTGGGGGGTGCTAATGTAAATGTTATTACATTTTTAATTTCAGATTCCACTTGTTCATTACTGGTATATAGGAAAGCAGTTGACTTTTGTATATTAACCTCGTATCCTGCAACTTTGCTATACCTGGTTATTAGTTCCAGGAGTTTTTTGGCAGTCCTTTTGGATTTTTTACACAGACGATTATGTCATCTGCAAACAAAGACAGTTCTGTGTCTTCCTTCCCAGTCTGTATATCTTTTAATTTTTTTCTTGCCTTATTACATTAGCAAGGACTTAAAGTGCAATGTTGAAAAGCACACTCAGGGGCAGTGGTTTGCCCTGTATCCTCCCCTCTCTTACAGATCCAAGAAGAGTTGTGGATTTTTCAGCCTGTTCGGCTTTTTCCTTGTTGTTAGGATGGAGTGGCGATTTTCAAGCTCCTTACATGCAGATCCAGAAACCAGAAGTCTATTAACTTTGTTTTGGTATTTTTGTCGTAGAAGTTTCTCATGTTGATGTAGTCAAAATGTCAGTCTTTTCTTTTTGGAGTATGAGCCCCTTCTTACCCTGAGCTCATGAGTCTTCTGTATTATTGCAGTAGTTAAAATACGTATTTTCTATTTTGAGAGATTAAAAGTTACACTTCCGTGTGTCCTCTTCCTTTCCTTTCTCCAGTGCTGTGTGTAGCCCAAGTGCCACACTTACACCCGAGCCAGTGTGGGCAGTCCCTAAACTGTTGTGAGGAAACCAGAACAGTCCTCATGAGCAGAGAAGTCGTAAAAGATGCTGTAAAGATCCTCTGAAATGTAATGCTGAGAAATATGCCATCATGTTAATTTCCTGGGAAGTTAGAACCTAAAGTTTTCTGATGCAATTATACTGATTAAGAGTAAGGCAAAAGCTGAATAGGAGAACATGTAAATAGCACAATAGAGATGAAACAGCAAAATCCAGACTGAGTAACTCTGCAGGACAAATGTTCAGTGTCTTCAGCAAAAGAATTATAAGGAAAAGGAGCTTGGAGGCTCAGCCTATAGACAAAAACAGAATTAAGAGACAAAACAACCAGTTGCAGGATATGACCTTATTTGTATCCTGATTCACAACAAACTGCAAAAATGTTTTCTAAGACAATGTGTGAATTATTGGGGAAAAAATAAACAAATGGTTGGATATTTGTTGATAAATAAGAAATTTTCACATTTTAAAAGGTGGGATAATATTATGATTGTGTTAAAAGAAAGTCCTTTTGGAGATAGATTCTGAAATATTGACAAATGAAATATACAGTATCCAGGACTGACTTCAGAGTAATCCAGGGGGGAGGATATAGATGAAACAAGTTGAATTTTTTGCTTAAAAATTGTGTTAAAGTAGAGAATAGAGATACAGGTAGGATTGATTTTTTTTTTTCCCCAGTAAATTCATTTTAGGAGGCCAAATATTTCTAAGCATGTGCTCAATGATTTTTTAATGCTGGTCTGTAGAGATAAAGCTATGAATAAGAGAGAAAAGAGTTCATGCTCTCAGGAAGCTGACATGCTAGAACCTAGAGGGATTAGGCAGGAGACAATAAGCAAGTGAAGTAAATAAACCTGAAAATATTAACTGGTGAGATGTACAATGATGAAAACAAGACAGTGTGATGGGACAGTGCCTGTCAGGAGGCTCATGCAGGAAGATTTGCTGAGGACGTGCAGCTCAGCCCGAGCGTGGAAGATGCTCTGTAAATGACACCTTGAATGGGAAGGTCTGGGGAAGATTCAGGCAGGGAACCAGCCAATGCAAAGGGTCTGAAGCTGGCTTGCTTGAGGGACAGGAAGAGGCTGGCATGACTGGAGTGTCATGAACAAGTTGATGCTGGCGGGCTGTGAACCACCAGTCTTAACAGGGGCAGCATCAGGGGTTCCCAAAACCACCAAGATGGGCTACTTTAACTGTCAAGAGATGGCTTTCACTGTCCTGTGTTCAGTTTGGGAAGAACACCCTGGTCTTGTATGTCTTTTTAGTTATGCTTTCAGTATCACCTGCCAGGGTGGTAACGTTTGGGGGAAATCCCCCAAGAGATAATGCTTCAGGGACCCAAATTTTAATTCAAATTAGGTGGAAGGGCACTTGTTACAGACACTTGGATTTGTTGCTCTCTCCTTTTCAGTGCCGTTTTTGTGACAAGGCCTTTATGAACCAAGCTTTTCTACAAAGTCATATTCAGCGCCGCCACCCTGAAGATTCTCATCTTGGTAAGTCGTGAGCGCTACCTCAAAGATCTGTTCTCTTTCTGGTGCCTTTTTCTTTTTTCAGTGAGACATGGTCCAAAGCATCTCTCAGTCCTTTTAAAAGAAAGCGTCATGGTCCTTGTTCACTCAGTTAGTATTGAGCCCCTACTGTGTGCCATGCACTGCCTTAGGGCTCGGGGATACCGTCATAAGCAAGACAGACCCTGTCTGGCTCTCTTACACCCTAATGGGAGGGATGGAGGATTCACATTTAAACAAATGAATGAATGATTCTTTTCAAATAGTGGCAAGTACAATGAAGAACATAAAGTAGGAGAATGGGATGGAGAGTGACTCCTAGTGACTCTTCATTAAGGAGGCGCTATTTGATCAGAAACCAGAATGGTGCTGGGGTCCCAGCCTGCAGGAAATTTGGGAAATGTATATCCCGGGCAAGGGGAACTCGCACTGTGAGGGTGTGTGAGGAAAAGGCAGGGCACGGCATGTTTGGGGAACAGATAGAAGGTTGGTGGAGCAGGGTGAGCCAGGCAGTGGTGGGTTAGGAGGGACTAGGTCACATAGGGCCTTGAACGCCCTGGGTGGGCATGTGGGTGACTTAATAAGCGTAATGGGAAGCCACTGGAGGATTTTAAGTTGCGGGGACATGATCTGATCTGTACCTTAAAATGACCCCTCTAGCTGCAGTTGGGGAACAGACTGTAGGGGCAGAGGTGGAAGCAGCTGGGAAGGTGAGGAGGCTGCATGATAGCCCAGGTGAGAGAAGGTGGCAACTGGACCAGGGCGGCACCAGGGAAGGTGGGAGAAGTGGAGACGGAGAAGGTTTATTCTGAACGCAGAGGCCACAGAGATGTGACTCAACATGAGAGCAAGAGATGAAGCAAAGATGATCCTGGGCTTTTGTCCTATACATTTGGGTGAATGGCTGTCACGTTTCCTGAGGGACAGACCAGGAGTGGAGCAGATAGGTTGAGGGAGGAAGGAGAATGGAGAATTTGTGTTGGCCGCGGGTACAACTAAGTCACACGTACAGTTGCCATGCAAGTGGAGATGCTGAGGGTCTGGAGGTCAAAGTGAAGGCCCAGGCTGGAGATAAAACCTGGGAGTCGTTAGCAGAACTGGGCTGGATGAGATCACTTAGAGAAGAGAAGATGGCTAGGGCCAGCCCCACACTAGGAGTTCAGGAGGAGCCCCTGAGGGAGTGAGAAATCACAGTGATGGAGGCAGGAGGGAGTCTGGGAAGTGTGTTGTCATGGAAACCAAGGGGCATGAGTGTTTCAAGAAGGAGACAGTTACACCGAATGATCTTATGGCACAGAGGAAGAGGAAGACCTAGAATTGACCATTATTGTCACAGTGACTGTTGGTGACCTTGACATGTGACATAATTCAGTGAATTATTGGGGATGAAAGCTGGATTGGAGTGAGCTGGGAATCAGGCAAGGAAGTGGTCATGTCCATTACAGACATTTATTTCAGTAACGTTTGCTGGGAAGGAAAGCTGGGACAGGAGGCAGTGCCTGGAGGGAAATATGAGACCAAGGGGAAATTTTTGTCTTGTTTGAGGTGGGAGATACTAAGATGTGTTTGGGTGCCAGTGTGAATTAACCAGTGTATCGAGGGGGAAATTGAAGAAGCAGGAGATGGGAGGCTTACCATGGAACCAGGTTTCCTACTAATTTAAATGTTCTCAGGAGCAAAGAATGCAAGGTCTGTTTCTCCATGAGCAGATCAAAGCATTCTGCTGATTGCCACAGTAATCCACAGAAGTTCTCATTACAATCTTAAATGTTCTCGGTATCTAGACGTGTGTACTTCTAGCTTGTTACTCAGTGCCTGCTTTCCCCTCCCTTTTGGGCCAGTTTGTTTCCATTCCTGCCTATTTCAGATAAATAGATTTATTCAGGAAACAGCTAAACTTTGCATAAACAATACGAACAGCATAAAATTCCACTTATAAGCCATGGACCGCTGATACAATTTAGCAATGTATTGGAGAAATTGGGAAGATTAAGTATTTTAATTAACCTACCATTCTTCAGTGTGAAACTGACCTTCTTTCTCTTCTGTTTCAGTATCTTATTCTATCGCATACTCGTTTCAGAGAGTATTTCAGACTCTGAAATGAGTATTATTTCTTCAGGTCATCTTTGAGATTCTGACTTTCTACCTTGGTTTCCATACCTTTCATGTCTACACTCACAGACACATGTATATCCATTCAGTCATGTGTACATCTGCATGTAAGTACATGTACATAAGTATTCTTCCCTTCACTTGTTGCTCCCTTTAACGACTTTTCAGTAGTTCGTTTTTGCCCCATGGATGGGTTATGGCCCAAGTTTGCATTTTGAATGCCAGCCTCTGCTTATCTTAGCACAGATGAGGTTCTCAGGAGAGTTCGGTGGGAGCCAGAAGGATGGTGACCGTAGAGATTTCAATACTGTGGTACCTGCCGTGGAAGCTTTTGCTCCCCTTCTCTGACTGAGACAGGCATCTTGAAGAAGAGCCCAGGATTATTCCTTGTACCGTTTTTGCTCCCTGAACGGGCTCTCACCCTATCTATGTAGGATAATCCAACCTCAATCTAGTGGCTGAAAGAATCTGCTAAAAATAATTCAGCGCTCAATAATATGAAGGACTGAAAATAAATATTGAATAGTAGAGAGTAAAAGTTGGCTCATGCGGCATGAAAAAAGTAATATCCCAAGAAAAAGCAGTTTCCTTTGTCTTTGTCTTATCAGTAGGATGTACCCCAAAAGTTTTCAGATAGGTTTTCTAAGAGATGGTATTTTAACGAGGTATTTCTGTTGCAGCAGAGTATAAGACAAGGGCACAGACTGACAAGCTCCAGAATGAGATCGACATGTTGAAGGAGCAGCTGCAGCTCACCAGGTCTCAGCTAGAGGCTGCACAGCATGCCCATGTAGTCAGATTCTCTAAGGTATGCTAAATTCAGAAACACTTATATGTTGGGAAGGATTGGGGTTAATTCCTTGTAAATGTTTGGTAGAATTCACTAGTGAAACCGTCTGGTCCTGAGCTTTTCTTTTTTGGGAGTTTTTTGATTACTGATTCAATCTCCTTACTCATTATTCATCTGTTCAGATTTTCTCTTTCTTCATGATTCAATCTTGGTAGGTTGCATGTCTCTAGGAATTTATTTCTTCTAGATTGTCCAATTGGTTGGCATGCAATTGTTCATAGTAGGCTATCATGATCCTTTGTAATTCTGTAGTATCAGTTGTAATGTCTCCTCTTTCATGTATAATTTCATTTATTTGAGTCCTCTTTCTTTTCTTTGTTAGTCTAGCTAAAGGTTTGTCAATTTTGTTTATCTTTTCAAAAAATCAACTCTTAGTTTTTTAAATCTTTTCTGTTGTCTTCTTATCCTGTGTTTCATTTATTTCTGCTCTAACCTTTATCATTTCCTTCCTTCTGCTAATTGGGACTTAGTTTGTTCTTTTTTTCTGGTTCTTTGAGGTTTAATGTTAGGTTGCTTATTTGAGATCTCTCTTTGTTCTTCATGTAGGCGTTTATAGCTATAAACTTTCCTTTTAGAGCTGCTTTTAATGCATCCCATAAGTTTCGTTATGTTGTGTTTCCATTTTATTTGTCTCAAGATGTTTTTGATTCCCCTTTTGATTTTTCCTTTGATCCATTAGTCGTTCAGGAATGTGTGTTTAATTTCCAGTTATTTGTGAATTTCAATATTTCCTTCTGTTACTGTTTTCTAGTTTCATAACATTGTGGTCAGAAAAAATACTTGATATAAAGTGAGTCTTCCTGAATTTGTTAATACTTGTTTTATGACCTAATATATGATCTATCCTGGAGGATATTCTGTATGTACTTGAGATGGATGTGTATTCTGCTGTTATTGGGTAGGATGTTCTGCATATCCCTTTTAGGTCCATTTCGTCTATAGTATTGTTCAACTCCTGTGTTTCCTTATTGATTTTCTGTCTGGATTACCCATTGTTGAGAGTGGGATATTAAAATCCCCCTACTATTATTGTATTGTTGTTTATTTCTCCTTCTCATTCTGTTGGTATTTGCTTTATATATTTTAGGTGCTCCAATGCTTCATGCATATATATTTACAGTTGTTATAGTTTCTTGATGAATTGACCTCTTTATCATTATGTAATGACCTTTTTTTGTCACTTGAGAACTTCCTTTTTTTTTTTTTTTGCGGTACGCGGTCCTCTCACTGTTGTGGCCTCTCCCGTTGCGGAGCACAGGCTCCAGACACACAGGCTCAACGGCCATGGCTCATGGGCCCAGCCGCTCCGCGGCATGTGGGATCTTCCCGGACCGGGGCACGAACCCGTGTCCCCTGCATCAGCAGGCGGACTCTCAACCACTGCGCCACCAGGGAAGCCCCTTCCGTTTTTAATGTAGGTGCTTACAGTTATAAATTTCCCTCTGAGCACTGATTTGTCTGCTTCCCTTTTTTGGTACGTTGTGCTTTAATTTTTATTCATCCTAAAGTATTTTTGAATTTCCCTAGTGAGGTTTTCTTTGACCCATTGGCTGTTTAAGAGTATATTGTTTAATTTTCATACATTTGTGAATTTTCCAGTTTTCCTTTTGTTAGTGATTTCTGGCCTCATTCTGTTGTGGTTAGAGGAGATACTTTGCATGATATCAACCTTTTAAAATTGAACATCATTTTAAGGCCTAACATACAGTCTATCCTGGTGAATCTTCCATGTGCATTTAACAAGAATGTATATTCTGCTGTTGTTGGGTGCGGTGTTCTGTATGTTTGTTAGGTGGAGTATATTTGTAGTGTAGTTCAGGTCTCCAATTAGGAGAATAAAAATACACAACAGAAGGTCATCCGGAAATCAAAGGCTGATCGGACCAGACCTTGAATTTAGCTTATATAAAAATGTATTTGTGTTTATTAAGGGTGAGATGGGGCCACGCTACCCAAATTGGTATGGTATCAAGAAAGGTTCTTCTCAATAGACTTTTAAAGTATGTTTACATTTTACATATGATTGCATGCCTACTCTACAAGTTCACAGATCATAGAACTTTTGAGACTTTGGGCCTCTGTGTTTGTGCTTTAAGGAATGTAAGGACAAAAGGATGCTGTGTGCTGCCTTTGGTTTAGAAAAATCATTGTGCACAGACCTGCCATTATATGCAGTGTTTTTGCAACCAAGACAAACAGAAGAAGCCTAACTGAAATTTGCAAGTCTAGCTGACCCATTTGAGGTGAAACTATGTCTGTTTATTTACATTTCTGCATACTTGCTTCATACCAGAGCTTTGAAAGCCATGTATTAAATCAATTTCAGGAATATGAAATGCAGAAAACAAAAGAGGAAGAATTTCTGAAGTTATTTGATAGATGGAAGGAAGAAGAAAAGGAGAAACTAGCTGATGAAATGGAAAAAGTCAAGGAAATGTTTATGAAGGAGTTTAAAGAACTAACTTCTAAGAATTCAGCGTTAGAATATGTAAGTATTGGGAGTTCCCTGGTGGTCCAGTGGTTAGGACTCTGAGCTTCCCATGCTGGGGGCACAGGTTTGATCACTGGTTGGGGAACTAAGATCCCACAAGCCACGTGGCTCCACCCGAAAATACCCACAAAAAACGTTGAAAATAGGTAAGTATTAAACCTCGGAGTCTTCCTAGCAATGTTAGAGTTGTGGCCTTGAGAGGTGGCATTAGAGTGGCAGTGTGGCCCATGGATCCAGAAGTTCCTTTGTTGTGCCGTGGCCCAGACACCGCTCCTCCCTGAGAGTCTTGGGAGCTCAAGGCGTACGGAAGAGACAGCAAGTCAGAAGAGTCGTTTCCTTGAGAGTGGGAGCTTTGACCCCAAACCCCAGTGCAGGACACTTGGTACATTTTAGATGGATCAGAGAAGAAGGTCCCTCTTTCTTAGCTGGTTAGGTTTAGATAGCCCCAAACAATAACTCCCTCCCTGAGTTTTAGAGCTTTCCAAAGGAACTTTCCAGAAAGACTGACAGAGATTGCCAATGTGGGAGAAGGAAGCTGACCCAGAAAGACAGAGGGAGAGCCTTTGCCAGGCCCCTTCCTCACCCCAGTCCTAGCAGGTTTGAGTGAGCTGGATGTCGCTAAAGGCAACCTCCACTTCCCCGTGGGAGCAGCCGAGGTCACAGTGAAGCAAAGGAGGCAAGGGAAGAGTCTAGAGCTCCCTCTAGGGGCCAACATGTTTATAAACTAAAATAGAGGGATAGTTTTGGAATACTGCTAAGATCCTTCTCTAAAACGGCCTGAACCCTCTCACAGGGATGGGCAAACTATGACCTGTGACCCAGACCTGACAAACCACCTGATTTTGTATGGCTCTCAAGCTAAGAGAGCTTTTTACACTTTTAAGTGGTTGAAAAAGTCAAAAGAAGAAATATTTCACGACACGTGAAAATGATATGAAGTTTACCTTTCAGTGTCCACAAGTGAAGGTTTTTTGGAACACAGCCATACTCTTTCCTCCACACTTTGTCTCTGGAGCTTTTGTGCTGGAGCCATGGAGTTGAGAGGTTATGACCAAGATCTTCCGTGTCTCCCAAAATCAAATACTATCTGGCTCTTTACAGAAAAAGTTTGCCAGCCGCTGTCACGTCTTTACAAAGCAAATGTGGCACGAGGTTAACAACTGGTGAAGGGGAAATGGGTGTTCATTATACTCTTCTTTCAACTTTTTCCTAAGTTGTAATTTGCAAATAAAAAGTTGAGGGGAAATTAACTTAGGGTGGCTCATTGTGTCTTTTCTATAGGGCTTTCTTCAGTCAACTCCCTGTGGGTTCAACTGTCCCCTATCACCTCGCTTGGTTCTAAGCATCAGAACCTGTGGGCAGGAGTAATTCTTCTACCACCCCTACTCCAGGGGCTTCTCCCGAACTCAGACCCTTGGCATCTTCTCAAAGTGGGATGCCGTATCACCCGCAGTAGTGGATTCTGATAGTAACCAATTTAAGACTGGCTTTTTATGTCTTCTCCATCAAGGCCACACTTTTTTTTTCCTTGTGATAAAGCTGCCAGTATGGCTCTTTTGCCTGAGATTCCCTGCATGGTTATCCCTGCCCCCAGGATCATTGTGGAATTAGACTTTTCCCTACCTAGGACTTTTTTTACCATTCATATAGATATATTTTTTTTTAATAAATACATTTATTTATTTATTTCTAGTTGCGGCGAGCGGGGGCTACTCTTCGTTGTGGTGCTCGGGCTTCTCATTGCGGTGGCTTCTCGTGTTGCAGAGCACGGGCTCTAGGCGCGCGGGCTTCAGTAGTTGTGGCTCACAGGCTCTAGAGCGCAGGCTCAGTAGTCGTGGCGCACAGGCTTAGTTGCTCTGCGGCATGTGGGATCTTCCCGGACCAGGGCTCGAACCCATGTCCCCTGCATTGGCAGGCAGATTCTTAACCACTGTACCACTAGAGAAGCCCCATCTATTTTCTTCAAACGGCTTTTTTGAGATGTTTACATATCATACAATTCACCCACTTAAACTGTACAGTTCAGTGGTTTTTACTATGTTCACAGAGTTATGCAACCATCATCACAGTCATTTTAGAACATTTCATCACCCAAAGGAGAAGCCTTGTACCCACTGGCACTCCCTCCCACCCCTGGCAACCACAGGTCTACTTTCTGTCTCTATGCATCTGCCTGTGCTGGACAGTTCATATAAATTAAATCATATAAAATGTGATCTTTTGTGAGTGGCTTCTTTTCACTTAGTATAATGTTTTCAAGATTCATCCACACTGTAGTATGTATCAATATATTTTTTTAATTGCCGAATGATATTTCATTGTATCGATACACCATATTTTATTGATCCATTATTCGATGGACATTTGGGTTGTTTGCCCACTTTGGCTATAGAGCGTTTTAAAAATTATTATTAATAATAGACTATTTTTTGGAATAGTTTTAGGTTTACTGAGCAAATAGTACAGAAAGTTCCATATAAATACCCCTCTCCTAACCCTGTACACAGTTTTCCACATTACTAACGTCTTAAATTGGTATCATACATTTGTTACAATTAATGAGCTAATACTGGTACATTAGTACTAACTAAAGTCCATACTTCATTCAGATTTCTTTTGCTTTTACCTAACATCCTTTTTCTGCCCTAGGGTCCTATCCAGGATACCTAAGTACATTTAGTTGTTTCTCTAGGCTCAGGCTTGTTTTTGATGACCTTGACAGTTTTAAGGTGTACTTTTCAGGTATATTGTAGGATGCCCCTCTGTTGGAATTTACCTGATATTCTTCTCATGGTTCGACAGGGTTTATGGGTTTTGGGGAAGAAGTCCTCAGAGATAAAGTACAATTTTCATCACGTCATTTCAAGGGTACATACCATCTACATGGTTTATGACTGTTGGTGTTGACCTTGATCACCTGGCTGAGGTAGTATTTGTCAGGTTTCTCCCCACCCCACTGCCCCCCCTTCCATACTGTGCTCTTTGGAAGGAAGTCACCTTGTGCAGCCCAGACTTAAGCGGTAGGGGACAATGCTCCCCCATCCTTTTGTTTTTGAAGTTAACATATTACCTTCTGAGGGTATTTACTGCCAGTAACTTTGGGAATAACCTATAAGCAAAGGGTAACATTAAAACCTTATGTCCCTAGTGGTCCCTGGAAGATGCTGGCCTCCTCACATCCTGAGAATCAGCTGCACCCAGTTCCTCTGTTTCTGGCACTGTTGCCTGCCCATTAAAGTTTTAAAGATCGATTATCTGAGATTAGAAAGTTTAGGTTTTCCTTTCCCTTTCTCTCCCAGTGCACGTTCTTTTGTTGGAGGTAATGAAACGGGAAAACCACTGGGAATGAGAAGCAGGAGAGGCCCGGTGAACGTCCAGGAGGATAGTCAGGTGCTCCCCAATTTTGTTCTCTGTGTCAGTCGTATCTGTACCAGTGATTCTGAATTTTATTTTGTAGCAATTGTCAGAAATCCAGAAGTCCAATATGCAGATCAAGTGTAACATAGGCACATTAAAAGATGCACATGAGCTTAAAGAAGAACGTCCTCAGCATCCCCAGGATTTCCAAAATGTGATGCAACTTCTTGATAGTCAGGTATGTAAAAGTGGGTGACTACTTCAGCAGAGACCTGATCTTTCTTGGTGAGGTAATTTACAGTAAGCACCATCTACAAAAAAGTGCCTCTTTCAGTGACGATGAAGGTGACTGATTCTTTTCTCCTTATCTCCTAACACATGTGTAATTCAGAATAGGTGTTCATTCGATACTTACTGATTGACTAATAGATGTGGATACAGAACAGTTGGCAAAGTTGTTTAGTTTTTCCTTGACTAATATCTATTTGAATTGGTTCATATTACCTTAGTAGTTATTTTTCATATTTCAGATGTAGACCCCCTTTCAAAAGGCATAGAAAGGCATATTGAAGCCCTGACGTTTTAGAGCTTAAATACATGGCCGCCTTGGCAAACTGATGGTCTTTTACATTTATCAAATAAATTACAATCATTTGGAAGTGAACCTCAGTAATCAGGACAGCCTTTGTCCTGGCTATTTTGATCACGCTGATTTAGGGGAACTTTTTTTTTTTTTTTAGCCAGGAAACATAGAGATTAAAGCTTATGGATTGAGGATTTTTTCAGAAAGCAATATTATGTCATTTTAAAAGGTAAATGTGTTTTTGAACATGGACTACTGCCACTGCTTCTTGTCTTGCCTCTCTCCCCTCAATCTACCTTTCGTGTTATAGCCAGGGTGATCATGTCACCATCCTGTCTAAAATCCTTCAATGGCTCCCCATCTTTCACAGAACAAAGTCTAGGACCCTTAGCCAGCATTCAGAGTCCCTGGGCATCTGGTCCTGCCATCTCCCACCATTCTTGCCTTTACCTTGACGCCCCAGTAGCCCCAAAGAGCTCCTGGTTCCCAGGACGAGGCAATCTGATTTTGCTTTTTCAGCTTTCTTTGTTATGCACCTTCCAGTTTTCAGGCCCTGACACTTATTCAGCTGGGATGGCATCTCTTCTGGAGAGTCCTCCAGGAGTTCTGGGTTATTGCACTGCCACAGTCCTCCAAGCTGGACCTGATCACGTGCACATTATGTGGGAACCCTCCATTGTATGTCCACTGTTCTTCCGGGCAGGGCAAGCAGGGCCTGTCTCTTAGTTCTCTCCCAGCCTGCCAGCGGCTGCCCAGCGAGGTGCCTGGTATGCGGTAGGGGACCAGGAATTGGGTCCTGAACTGAACTGTTGGCATTTGCTCCCAGCAGGCTGCTGTCTCAGTAGTTGAAGGACCCAGTTATGAAATCCTCAGGTCCCACCTAAATTTCTTTTGTCTCCTTCCTGTGAGCTCTATCAGTTCAGAACCTATGGACCCAGAAACCTTGATGTTTCCTTTTAGCTTCTGAGGTTAACAAACTAGCACCTGTTTTTTTAAATTAAGTTTTATTGGAACACAGCCATACTATTATGTACCGTCTATGACTTCATTTACATATTACTTATGGCTGTTCTCCTACCTAGTAGTAGTGACTGAGTCATCTGGCCCCCAGAGTCTAATATATTTTCTATTAACCCCTTAACAGAAAATGGTTGCTGAACCTTGCCTCAGAGTATAAGATTAAAACCAAGTGCAAGTGTGTTTAAACATTTTTGACTGTATTTATTTACTTTTTTAAATGCCTGCTAAAATTTTACCAAATAGATGGTTGGGTTTCATAGGTACTCACTAAAAAGGAAGCTTCCGTTTGGAGTAGATGTCATTGTTACAGTTACACTAAATTACTCTTGTTTTACTAATTTTGTAGGAAAGCAAGTGGACAGCTCGAGTTCAGGCTCTTCATCAAGAACACAAGAAAGAGAAGAGCCGGGTAAGATTAAGAAACCAACGACCTATAAAAAGTGGGTCTTTCTGAAAAGAATATTTGCTTTTCTCTATAATAAAGGTAATGTTTATCCACTTAAGACATTTGTGGAGAAATATATAACAAAAATTAAAATTACTCATCATTCCAATACCATAGATAACCAGTGTTACTGCTTTGTTATAATTTCTTTCAATCTTTTTCCTATGCTGTAAATGTTGCGTTTCTATAAGTATAGAAACCCATGCATATAATATGTCTCACAGATTTTGAATTTTGCTTTATATCTATAACTTTATACATTTTTCATTTAATATATCATAAACAGTTTCCTGTGTTTTAAAATATTATTCAAAATCATGATTTTTTAATGGCTCCATGATGATCTTATGGCTGTATCATCAGTTATTTAATCATTTCTCCATTGTTGAATACATGTTTCTAATTTTTAAACATTACAGAGTGGCAGTCTAAATAAGTGTTGAATACAGGCATACCTTATTTTATTGCACTTTGCAGATAATTGCGTTTTTTACAAATTGAAGGTTTGTGGCAACCCTGCATTGTCAGATGATGCATTTTTTAGCAATAAAGTTTTTTGTTTTTAATTTTTATTTATTTTCTCTTTGGCTGTGTTGGGTCTTTGTTGCTGCACGTGGGCTTTTCTCTAGTTGCGGCAAGCAGGGGCTACTCTTGGTTGCGGTGTGCAGGCTTCTCATTGCGGTGGCTTCTCTTGTTGAGCACCAGCTCTAGGCACATGGGCTTCAGTAGTTGTGGCACACAGGCTCAGTAGTTGTGGCTCGCGGGCTCTAGAGTGTAGGCTCAGTAGTTGTGGTGCGTGGGCTTAGTTGCTCCGTGACATGTGGGATCTTCCCGGACCAGGTCTCAAACCCGTGTCCCCTGCATTGGCAGGTGGATTCTTAACTACTGAGCCACCAAGGAAGCCTGCAATAAAGTATTTTAAATTAAGACATATACATTGTTTATTTTAAGACATAACGCTATTGCACACTTAATAGACCACAGTGTAGTGTAAACATAACTTTTGTATGCACTAGGAAACCAAAAAATTCACGTGATTCGCTTTACTGCTGTGATCTGGAACTGAACACACAGTATCTCTGAGGTCTGCCTATAAAAAGAAGGATTGTTCACATTAAAGTCATTTTAATGAAAACAAAAATGAATTGTAACACCTATTCCTTTTCCGCTGAGTACATCAGAAATTTAAGTGTTAAAATACTTTTTACAGGGCTTCCCTGATGGCGCAGTGGTTGAGAGTCCGCCTGCCGATGCAGGGGACGCGGGTTCGTGCCCCGGTCCGGGAAGATCCCACATGCTGCGGAGCGGCTGGGCCCGTGAGCCATGGCCGCTGAGCCTGCGCGCCCAGAGCCTGTGCTCCGCAGCGGGAGAGGCTACAACAGTGAGAGGCCCGCGTACCACAAAAAAAAAAAAAATGCTTTTACAGTAGTGTAAAAAATGTAAAGTAGATTTATTTGGGATTTTAAGACAGGAAAACATCTGTTGATTTTTTCACTTTAAATTGTATGTGTTTTGTAGCCCTTTGTATCCCCTTTTGGGCAAACAACGTAGACTGGGTGGCTTATAAGCAACAGAAATGTATTTCTCATAGTTCTGGTGCTCCAGGAATTGGACAGAGAGCTTGTTAAAGGGGAGTAGTGTCTGGGCTGTGTGTAGATATAACGCCCATGTTTCTTTCTCCAGTCTAAGCCACCCTTCTGA
Source organism: Pseudorca crassidens (assembly GCF_039906515.1). NCBI lineage: Eukaryota > Metazoa > Chordata > Mammalia > Artiodactyla > Delphinidae > Pseudorca > Pseudorca crassidens. The sequence goes on from NC_090313.1 coordinate 15,049,257, forward strand.
GCTCCAGACGAAGTAGCCAGCTCTGTACTTGACATCTCCACTGCTTCTTACATGTAACGTGTCCAAAGTGAAGCTCTTGGATTTGTCCCCAGAGGTGTCTTGCTTTTGGCTGATGGTACCCTAGTCCACTCAGATGCACTCCCTCAGCCCCCAGTTCCAGGCTATCAGCAGGTCCTGCCGAGTATCTCATATACATGTTCTTCTGGACATTTCTGTTGCTTCCACCCTCCGCTGAGCTCCCACCATTTCCGAGAGGGCCCAGTAACTGGCTTCCCAATTCCAGCCTTTTGCTCGTGTAATCTGCTCTCTGCAGAGCAGCCGAAATAATCTGGCTGTCGGCCACCACCGTGGCCTCATCCTGAACCTCTCTCTGAACCGACTCTCTTTAGCTACGGTGGCCTTCTGGTAATTTGTAGAACGTGTGGCCTTTTTCTCCTTTTACATTTGTTTTCGCTGCTGGGAGGTCCTTCCACTTTTTTAAAAAAAAAAATTTTTTTAATTTAATTTAATTTTTTTTTATACAGCAGATTCTTATTAGTCATCAGTTTTATACACATCAGTGTATACATGTCAATCCCAATCACCCAATTCATCACACCACCACCACCCCTGCCTCTTTCCCCCCTTGGTATCCATACGTTTATTCTTTACATCTGTGTCTCAATTTCTGCCCTGCAAACCGGTTCATCTGTACCATTTTTTCTAGGTTCCACATATATGCGTTAATATATGATATTTGTTTTTCTCTTTCTGACTTACTTCACTCTGTATGACAGTCTCTAGGTCCATCCACATCTCTACAAATGACCCAATTTCGTTCCTTTTTATGGCTGAGTAATATTCCATTGTATGTATGTACCACATCTTCTTTATCCATTCATCTGTTGATGGGCATTTAGGTTGCTTCCATGACCTGGCTATTGTAAATAGTGCTGCAATGAACATTGGGGTGCATGTGTCTTTTTGAATTATGGTTTTCTCAGGGTATATGCCCATTAGTGGGATTGCTGCATCATACGGTAATTCTATTTTTAGTTTTTAAGGACCCTCCGTACTGTTTCCACTTGTTCTTTATGTGGCTGTCTCCTTCCCCTCTGATTTGGTTTTCTCTGTTGTGTAGCAAATTACCACAGATTTATTATCTCCCAGTTTCCATGGGATAGGAGTCCAGGCACGGCTTGGCTGGGTTGTCTGCTCGGGGTCTCACAAGCTGCATTCAAGGTGTCAGCTGCGCTGTGGTCTCATCTGGGGCTCCGGGGCCCCTCCCAAGCCCGTTCAGATGATTGGCGATGTGCAGTTCCTTACGGTTAGCCATGGGAGGGAGACCCCCGGCTCCGCCGTTCACAGGCTGGCTGTGACGTCTTCAAGGCCAGTAGGAGAGCATCTCTCTTGCCTTCATTCTCCTCCTTCAAGAGACCTGAAGTCACCCCAAGACCACTCCATCCAGGGAGGTGGTCCCCTCCCGTTATTATCCTCAGCGCTTCACAAGTGTGGCTCTCAGCACTGTTTTAAATACTTTGTTTACTTGTTTATTGTCTGTGTCTTCAACCAGATCACTAGCCCTGTGAGGGAGGGGCTCTGTTTACTCCTCTGTTGTATTCTCAGCATCCGATAACGTGTCTAAAATGCGGTTGGTGCTTGTTAAACATTTGCTGAAGGAATGCAGAAGGTCGATAGGTGGCCAACAAGGGGATCACACAGCCTTTTTGTGTGTGGATGGGGAGATGCTGATGGTACAGTTCAGAAGAACAGGGTGGGAAGAGGTCTGTATCGGTGTGACGTGATATTTGAAGCAGGTCCTCTTAACCTCTGCCTTGCTGCCTTACTCACCTTTCATGCTTTAGGCACTTAGCCAGGTGAGGAGGGGAACGGCCAGTGACAACTTAGAGGAGTTGCTTTTCTCTAAGAATGTTGAATCTTTCCTTCGAGATGCTGTAAGGCAGTAGTTCCTAACCAGGGACATCCTTCAGAATGACCCGAGGCTCTTCCAAAATACAGGTGTCCAGCTCTCCCCGCTGAAGGCCTGCTTCAGTAGGTAAGTCTGGAACATGCAGAGTTTGGAAACAACAGTAAGAACACCAGCAAACCCCCGACAATTGTGCTTTGGATCCATGGTTTGAGCCACGGCTCTTACAGTTTGAAGTTCTATTTTTATTCTTCAGGGTGTTCTTAGAGCATTGGGGTTTAGGGACAGAATTCAGGCCTCCTTCTTAATTGGGGGTGATTTTAGTCCTCGTTCCTTTAAGCCTCTTGTGGGAACGTAAGTCGCCTTCTGGCTGGAATACAGTGTACAGTATAAGTTGTAGAGGTTTACACTTGGCCACTGTGGGTGGTCATAGAGAGGAAGACCGACTGCCAGTGGTTTGGAGGAAGGAGAGGCCTGACCTGCTTGTGAGTGAGGCCCCTCACCCCACGTGCTGGGAGCGTGGAGGTTTTGTGCCACCGCCAGGCTACGCTGCTCCCTTGTCTGTTGGTTTTGCTTGTTCAGAAGCTGCGTGCTTCTTCCTTCATTTCTCTTAAACCCTAACAGAGAGGCAGGTTCAATAAGGTTTAGTAATCTGTGCCTGAGACCAAACTATTAATTATTCCACATGATTGGTGCCTCCTGTTCCTACAATGCACATATTGTATTTCTCTGTTTAAGGGAAGTTGCGTTTGCCAACTTTTTATTGCTTTACCTAGATTCTTGGCAGTCTTTTTTTGGTTTTGTTTTTAAATAACATTGGTAGGAGTTCAAAGGGAACCACAGATAAATGATGGCATGCCCTTTTCCACCCAACAGAAGACTCTTAGAGCTTGGGAGGTTGTAGAATGGTCACGCAGTGGAAGGAGAGGAGGATGGAGTAATGTGGCTGGTAGAGAAAAAGTGGAAAACTTGAAATGGTAGAAGGTCACAAGAAATGAGCTCCAGGGCCACAGGCCTTTTGAAATAGTTTCTGGCTATCTCTTTCTTAGACTATCACATTTTCTGGTCAATTCTCAATTCCAGTATCAAAATGATGCCATCCCTTAGTTTTTCTTACGTACCCTTTCTGCTTGGGCCCTGCAGTGAGTCCCCATATTGCTGATTCTCAGCCTCCGCCCAGAGCCCTGTACGTTTTTATTGGCTTTTCCTTCTGTTTTCCAACTCCAGATTTCCCAAACTGCTTTTGGGGGTACTCTTCCAGCAGTCTGTAAAAATGTGGGGAAGGTTCCTGACAGTGTCCTCCTGGGGGGAGATTCTTAGCATCCACTGGGATATGTAGGGTTCTTTTTAGTCCTTACTCAGGAAACCCTTTTAACTTGGTTCAACCTATTGTTTGTCCGGCCTTATGTGAGCACAGAGCGCTTCAGAGGGAAGACCCTGCAGTGTATGGATTGAGAGCATTAACTTTTTGTTGTTATTTTATTGTTTTTCTGTTCAATGTAAGTGGATTATTTTTAGAGTAATTTTACGTTCACAGCAACGTTGAGGAGAAAATACACAGCGTTCCCAGATACCCCCTGCCCACCCTGTATGCACAGCCTTCGCCATTATCAACACTCTGCACCGGAGTGGTACACTGGTTACAATTGATGAACCTACACTGACATGTCATTATCCCCCAAAGTCCACAGTTTACATTAGGGTTCCCTCTTGAGTTGTACATTCTATGGATTTTGACAAATGTATAGTGACGTGCAGCCATCATTATGGTCTCATACAGGACACTGACCTAAAAATCCTCTGTGCTCTGCCTGTTCATCCCTCCCTCCCTCCCCTCAACCCCTGATTCTTTTTACTGTCTCCATAATTTTGCCTTTTTCAGAATGTCATATAGTTGGAATCATACAGTATGTAGCCTTCTCAGATTGGCTTCTTTCACTCAACAGTATGCCTTTAAGGTTCCTCCAAGTCTTTTCATGGTTCGGTAGCTCATTTCTTTATAATGTTGACTAACATTCCATTGTTTGTATGGACCACAGCTTATGTATCTCTTCACCTACTGAAGGACACCTTGGTTGCTTCCAGGTTTTGGCAGTTATGAATAAAGCTGCTATAGACATCCGTGTACAGTTTTCGTGTGGACATAGGTTTTTGGCTCCTTTGCGTAAATGCCAAGGAGTACAGTTGCTGGATCGTTTGGTAGAAGTATGTTTAGTTTTGTAAGAAACTGCCAGACTGCCTTCCACGTGGCTGTAGCGCTCTGCATCCCCACCAGCAATGGATGAGAGTTCTTGCTGCTCCGCATCCTTGCCAGCATTTGATATTGGCAAGCTCTGGATTTTGGCCATTCTGATAGGTACATTTTTGTTACTTTTTGATTTGGTGATTTCTTTCTTTCTCTCTTTTTTTTTTTTTATTTGCGGTACGTGGGCCTCTCACTGCTGTGGCCTCTCCCGTTGCGGAGCACAGGCTCCGGACGTGCAGGCTCAGCAGCCATGGCTCACGGGCCCAGCCGCTCCGCGGCATGTGGGATCCTCCCGGACCGGGGCACAAACCTGTGTCCCATGCATCAGCAGGCGGACTCTCAACCACTGCGCCACCAGGGAAGCCCTTTTCTTTTTTCATTTATTTAAGTTTATTTATTTTTGGCTGTGTTGGATCTTGGTTACTGCGCGCGGGCTTTCTCTAGTTGCGCTGAATGGGGGCTACTCTTCAATGTGGTGCCCGGGCTTCTCACTGCGGTGGCTTCTCTTGTAGCGGAGCACAGGGTCTAGGCGCACGGGCTTCAGTAGTTGTGGCTCGCCGGCTCTAGAGCACAAGCTCAGTAGTTTTGACACATGGGCTTAGTTGCTCCACGGCATGTGGGATCTTCCCGGACCAGGGGTCCGGCATGTGGGATCTTCCCGGACCAGGGGTCCAGCCTGTGTCCCCTGCATTGGCAGGTGGATTCTCAACCACTGCACCACCAGGGAAGCCCGCAAGTACAGTTCATTAATGCGTTTCATGACATAGACTAAGTTTGAAAGCGTTGACTTTGAAGACAGGAAAGTTCAAGTCTGGGCTCTTCCCGCTCAAGTTGTCTGCGTTTGGGTCAGCTACTTACCTCTCTAGACTTGAGTTTCCCCATCTGAACAACGAGGTCAAAGCTTGGATCCATGAGGCTGTGGTGTGGATTCAACAAGATGAAATGCTTAACGCAACCTCTACACGTGTTGAGTGTCTGTTAAAAAAAAACCTCGCCAGTTAGGAAATGCTGCTCCAGGCACTCTCTGTGCTTCTCTCAGACACAGTTACCCCCCTTTATTTGACCTGCACATCCCTGTCTCTGTTTCCAGGCCGTAGGCTTGGAATGTCCTTAGTGCCATTTACCAAGGGTATTTTCTCTTCTGTTTAAGCAACTTCTGAAGTTGTTTTAAGAATGTTTCCATAAATTATTGAAAACAAATTCTTCTTGAATTCTTGTCCAGTATTTGATCTTCCCTGAGGTTAAGTCTCAAAAGATGAATCTGTGCATCTTTGGATCTGTTCTCTGCTTCTCTTCCTTCTGTTCCCTCCCTCCCTCCCTTCCCCCTCCCCCTCCCCCTCCCTCCCTTCCTCTTTTCCTCTACCCCCAACGCCCTCCACCTCCCATTTCTCAGTAAATATTTATTGAGAACCTGCTAAGATCCAGAGACCGTGCTAGTTGCTGGGCATATAAAATAATTCAGGTGGGCTCTCCGGCCCAGGGAGTGCACTTTCCAGCTGGGATGATGCATGTGGATGTGTGAGAACAGTACTGCTTGGGGTTGGAGCTGCTCTGAGGGAGAAGCCTTGATCCTTATCCTTGCTCATCCCTGTGTGATTTCATGTAACGGCTCAGGTTCCCTCCGCTGTTCACATCATCAGTGTTGGCTTTCTTGGGCCATGAGCTCCCTGGGAACAGAGATGAAGCCCAGGGCCAGGGCCTTCATACACGGTGATCAGAGGGTTATTCAGTGTGTAGGTAACATAGGCCAGCAAGAAGGTACGGCATGTGTATACAAACTGCCAAAAGAAGAAATTTACATGCAGTTTGCAGATGAATGCCTTTCTTCATTGGTTTTTCCAGCTCCTGTCACATATAGAGAAACTGCGAACCTCAATGATAGATGATCTAAATGCAAGTAATGTGTTCTACAAGAAGAGGATAGAAGAGCTAGGGCAGAGGCTCCAGGAGCAGAAGGAGCTGATCATCACTCAGAGACAACAGGTATTTTGGAGTATATGTTGGCACCGTTTTTATGTGAACAGTGCAGTTTATCTAAGAACATGTGTTTTTATTTTAGAGCACTTGTAAGATGGATAAGATAAAGAAGATAGAATATTTTTTTCCCTGTGGTTGTTTGTATAAGTAAATAAAATAATGTTTAAAGGTATTTTAAAATACCGTAGAGCAATCAGATTTATTCAGTTAGAATTCAGAATAAATGTGAAGGTAGCTAAAATTTCTTTTTGTAATTCCTTACCAAAAGAAGCAGCTGAATCCAAATGTTGCTTTTATAAAACATTTGCCTCCATGTCGTTAAAGTCCACATGTCCTGTGTCTTTGGAGGATTTAGTGAAAAGGTTCATTTACTGAGTACAGTGTCTGTCCATTATCCAGTATGTCCCTGTCTAGTTCAAACATGGATCACTGAAAGACTGTTCTTCTTTGCAGATTAAAGAGTTTACCAGTAAACCATTAAACAGTGTCAGTGAACCCAGAGGTAAGTGGACCAGGATCCCAGCGCTGGAGGCAAGGCGGGCCTCCCTAACCGTGTGCTGGACTTCAGAAGAATGTTGGGCCGCGATGGTTCATGAGTGCTAAGATGTGCTAAGCTGTGCTAACCACAACCCAGAGAGTTGAAGAATTTTAAATACCTAAACTGTCATAGAATGGTCTCGTATCCTTTTTATCAGAGTATCGTCATGCACATAATACATGCTTAGTAAGTACCTCTGGATGGATGTGCAATAAGATGCCTTATGATTAAAAGTACGGAGTCTGGGGGCAGACCGGGTTCAACTCCCATCTCTGGCACTATGTAACTTTGTGAGTCTCTGCCCCGGTTTCCTCAGCTCTAAAGCTGGAATATCGGTAGTAATTACATCATAGCCTTGTTACAAGGATGACATGGGAGAACATGTATAAAGAGCACCTGTTAAACACTCATGAGTGTTGGCTATCGTTATTAATATTAAGCTCTTAATTATCCTAAAGTGCTGTAGTGGCTTGCTGCACGATTCTGCATTGTGGTAGGCTGGGGTTAAGGGTTTGTTCCAAGTATAGTGGGGGATATACAACCTACTGATGGTAGCAGTGATAGCCATCCACCTCCGTATCATTCAAGAGCTAGTCTAGAAGGGGGGCTGGGAGCCAGAAGTGCAGGGTCTCCCAATACAGCGTAAAGCTTGTCTTTTGCCTGGTTTTCTTCCGAGTGATCCCAGTCTTGGTTCCTGTACATCTCAGGTTATTAAGGCATCTTTGTTTACTTGAGGGATGCCAACTGGGGATTGATAGTGGGTGTTATGAGCTGGGTTTCCTCCCTGTTTCTGGGGGCCATGGGAGATACGGGCATATCTCGGAAATATTGCAGGTTCAGTTCCAGACCACTGCAATTAAGCCAATAATCACAATAAAGTGAGTCACACAAATTTTTTTGGTTTCCCAGTGCATAATAAAAGTTAATGTTTATACTATACTGTAGTCTATTAAGCATACAATAGCATTATGTCTAAAAAAATGCACATACCTTAATTAAAAAATACTGTATTGCTAAAAATGCTAACCATCACCTGACAACGCAGGGTTGCCACAAACCTTCAATTGGTTAAAAATGCAGCATCTTCGAAATACAATAAAGTGCAATAAGATGAGGAATGCCTGGACATTGACCTACACACTTGTTTCCCGCGTTTTGAGATAAAGGTTTGGGAAGGGTGGTGGTTCCCTATAACTTCTCTTGGAATAGTAAGAGTTCAGGTAGTGAGGAATAACTGTATAATTACTTAGACAGCATACACATTTGAAAAATAATTTTAGAAAAAAGTTAGCTTTAAAAGATGTATGTTAAACATCTTTTTTTGGTAAGTTGCTGTATGTTGGTAAATTTCATTGCTTTTTTGGGGGGGAATATTAGGCTATGCACTAGCAAAATATAGCCCATAACTTGTGATTTTTGTTATTAATTTACTTTGTCGTGTTATTTCAGGGAATCCTTTAACCTGGCAAACTTTTGAATCTAAGCCGACTACCCCAACTGTACCTAGTAAGTTTCTATAATAGGCTCAGGGTTCTAAAGATATTTTTAAAGTGCTAAACCCATACATAACTTCTACTTACTATTTTTAGAGACATGTCTTTGAACATCAGTGTGTTTGGAGATTATGTAATGATCTATTTTGGTTCCCAGATTTGACCTAGTTCTACAACCCAATATTGTAAATATCCATGTGATTTGGGTTAGCCATACCTGTTACCTTACTATTACCTCATTACCTTACCTGTTAACCTTATTCGCCTAATAAAGGAACAACTAGAAGTTCTTCGGCATCGCTGCAGTTTGTACTCTTGGATTTCCCAAGGTCATACACTGTGACCACATGACTGTGTGTGGTGGCCACCACATTTTGGCATCACTGAGACCCAGTGCTGCAGGGTTTGACACGATGGTCCCACCAGTCGCTCACTTGAAGTCAGCTCAGCACAGCTGTCTTCCGGAGCTGTCAGGATTTGGCCAGAATCCAAAAAGACATAATCTGTACAGTTCAAAATGGACAGATTGTTTTCTTAATAATAAATAGTTGAAATATTTTTGTTTCCATTCAAGAAAGCATGTGTACAGAATCTGAATAACGGGGGAGAGGGCCTGCACCAAGGCCGGGCACTGAACAACCATTCATATGGGCCCAGGACTTGTGATGATGAAAGGACATTAATGAGCGTGTTCGGGAATTTGGCACAATTGACCGGAAAGGGCTAATTGTTTTAACTGCTCAGCTGCTTCTTGAGGCCTCTTGATGTTGCTTCTGGAAGCTGAAGAGGTTGAGAGGTGCTCAGGAGGAGAGGGTAGTTTAAGTGCCAGGAGTAGAGCTGAGGGGAGAACAGAAGCATTTCAGAGAAGTATGGAAATTTAAAAGACTCTCAATTATTATTGTTTATACTTTAATTATACTTAGCACAATATTGGAACAATAAAATAAAACTTTATTTACGGGCTTCCCTGGTGGCGCAGTGGTTGAGAGTCCGCCTGCCGATGCAGGGGACACGGGTTCGTGCCCCGGTCTGGGAAGATCCCACATGCCGCAGAGCTGCTGGGCCCGTGAGCCATGGCCGCTGAGCCTGTGCATCCGGAGCCTGTGCTCCGCAACGGGAGAGGCCACAACAGTGAGAGGCCTGCGTACCGCAAAAAAAAAAAAACTTTATTTACAAAAACAGGTAGGGGCTGGTATGTCCCACAGGCTGTAGTTTACCAAACCTGGATCTAGATTAGCAAGTTGTAAATGGGTTTGAAGGCCATATTTCCAGAATTGTTAGCCGTTTACCCATAGTTAGGAGTCGAACACTTTCACACTAGCCATTGTAAAGACAAAATTGTATGCCTATAGGGTAGCTGAAGTTTGTGGCCAGTATCTTTTAGAATAGGATTAGAATTAAAGATCTAATAAGCTAGGGAAAGAGTCAGTAAACTAATAGATAAATAAATAAATAGTTGAGAGAGGAACCTCAGATAGGAATTGTCAAATATTGGAAGAGAGGCTGTGGAATCTAATTTTCTGAGATAGTTTGAAGTACAGGGTGTTCAGTCTTACTTGAATCAGGTATACCCCTCTCTGGAGGCTGTGGCTGAATTAATGCCTTCTCACGGTGTCTTCCAGCCCAGTGATTGGGGTAGTCTTTTTAATTGGTTTATTGTACATGAATATTCATAGCAGCATTATTCATAATAGCTAAAAAGTGGAAACAACCCAAATGTCCATCAACTAATGAAAAGATAAATAAAACGTTATCTGTCCATACAGTGGAACATTATTTGGCCATAAAAGTACACGCTGATGCTGACGCATGCTACAACATGGATGAACCTTGAAAACACGATGCTAAGTTAAAGAAGCCGATTACAGAGGACCACATATTTAATTGTATGATTCCATTTCTATGAAAGGACCAGAATAAGCAAATCCATAGAGACAGAAAGTAGATCAGTGGTTGCCAGGGGCTGGGGGGAGGGAGAGATGGGGCTAATAGATACGGGTATTTTTGGGAGGTGTACATGTGGTGAGAATGTTCAAGAATTAGATAGTGGTTACAGCTGTGACTGTATTTTTTTAATTTAATTGAAGTATAGTTGACTTACAACGTTGTGTTTAATTTCTGCTGTACAGCAAAGTTACTCAGTTATACATAAATATTCTTTTTCATATTCTTTTCCATTATGGATTATCACAGGGTATTGGATATAGTTAGTTCCCTGTGCTATACAGTATGACCTTGTTGTTTATCCATCCTATGTATAATAGTCTGCCTCTTTGACTATGTTAAAACCCACTGAGTTGTATATTTTAAGAGGGTGAATTATATTTCAATAGGCTGTTATTTAGAAATTGGTTTAGGTTAGTCGGTAATATCTTTGTCTTTTGTCCCTCATCGTCTGTATATATCTTGACTAATTCCACGAATATTTGGTTGTCATCATGTTCAGGTGCTGACGCTATAATTACAGAACGCTGTGAGCTTTTTCTTTTTATGCTTTTTCAGTGAATGCCCCAGCCCCACAGACTTTGGATGCTAAGTCAAGTCTAACAATGGCACATGGTAAGTTTCAGCAACGCCTCAGCGTTTTATGTACAGTTTCCACCCTGAGTTAGGTAACTTATTAACTGAAAGTGCTTCTGTGTGGGGTAATTATGCAAACAAAACATTTTGGTGAATGCAAAACGGTTAATGAAACTGCAGTCTTCCTATGTAATGTTACTGTGAACTGATCATACCCACCAGTCGTAAAGTATAAAACGTATCTACTGCTGGGCTCACAGGTACAGATTTTAGCTCTGGGTAGTACTTGGATCATTTATGATATTTGGGGGAAAGTCATAGGTATTGGGTAAGAGGATGACTTTCTACTAGACCAGCCAACCAGCACATGCCACAGGGCATATGTGACTGTTTTTATAACTTTCAATGTGGCAGCAAGTCACCTCTTTTAAACAAACAGTTTCAGTGATTGGTTGGAAAAAAGCTAGAAAAGACATGTGATGGAAACCAAAAGAAAAAAGTAGGAACCACTGGATGGAACTGCCGCCAGGATCCAGTTCTTGGCCCAGGCCACAGACTGGTAATTGTTACTAACATGATCCAGTAGACAGGGTGAATATTTAGGCCACAGACTGGTAATTGTTACTAACATGATCCAGTAGACAGGGTGAATATTTAGGCCACAGACTGGTAATTGTTACTAACTGATCCAGTAGACAGGGTGAATATTTATAGACATGTTTTATTTTTATACAGCTAAGGTGCTAACAGTTTTTATAGTATCTTTTTCATATATTGTTTTCCTAAGGTCTGCTGTACATTAAATGAATTAGGATGGGAGGGGGACCACCTTTTTCCTGTCTTACCTACAAATGCTTCTGGAATCTAATGATTACTTCGTTCCACTTTTCTTTTTAGCCTGTTAGTTAGGACTTAAATCCATGGTCAGTCGAGTTGGACTTTTTTGTCTTCATAAATATTTTGGTCCATATATCATGGCCTTTTGTAATTATCGTTTTTACTCACTGACTGACTCATGAAGTGTTTATGGCCCCTTATTTTTTTTCCTAAGATCATTTCAGGTGGATCGGTTCCCTTTGGCATGTGTTTATAATACGTACTGCATAAATTCTTCACATATTGGATGTTATTATTTACAAGTGTTTAGAACATGCAGGGTTTTTTCCTTTGAACCAGTAACAGAGATAAAATGTGTGTTTGACCTGTAGAAATGTCTTTAATATTGAAGATATGAGAAAATTATCTCCGGCAATTATTCTCTATTCATTTTATTTAGGTCAGGTCTAAAGTCTCTCTGTTGCCTCCTTTTTTAAGGTTGATTTTTTTCCACTCTTTCTGAGATTCTGTTCCCATATAGGTCCATTACAGAGTACTGAATAGAGTTCCCTGTGCTGTTCAGTAGTAGGGTTGATTTTTACAAGGCATTGCTGGCTACTTCTTTTTTGTACCTCAACACGTGTTTTCGTTTCTTTTGTTTCCCACCTTGTTCTTGTGAGCCTCCTATCTGGCATTACACGAGGGCCATATTTTCTTCGTTTTATATTTTTGGTACCCGAAAAAGGACGCATACAGTAGGCATGTAATGCTCTCTGGGGCTGACTCTGTCAGTCCTAGAGCACTGTGTCCTATGTGGACCCTGGCCTGAATCAGCCATGCCCCCTTGCTGGCATCTGTTGGGATTGAAATGCTCGTTTTAAATGCCAGCCAGACCTGGCACGAGGCCCACAGCCCTTGGATTGGGATCAAAGCTGATTTGTGAGCATCTCAATGGGCAGGGGCAGAGGAGGAGGCTTGGTGGTGGCCCACTGCCTGGCCACCCCCAGCTGTGGCAGCTTCCCCGGGTGCTGGGGGCAGGGGCACAGGGAGGGTTGGTCACGTATCGCACAGCATTAATTAGCCCAACTTCCTCTCTGTCTTTCCCTTTGTTCTATCTCAAAGCTTGATGAGGTCCTTTACCATGAAAAATCTCATGATTCCTCACCGGCTGAGGTTGGGTTCCCTGGGACGCAGACGCCGGGCTGGAGGTTTGCGGGTGCTCTCTGGGCAGTGCTCTCAGACAACACCTGTGAGAGAAGCAGGGTTGGGCGTTAAAGGGATGTTGATCCCATACGCAGCTGCAGCGGAGGCCTCAGCAGGTCTGACCAGGAGCTTTAGAGCTGGGGTGGGCACTTGGGAATTTTCCTGGATCGAGGCCGTCAGTTATAAGACATGGGTTGCCCCTGGGAGGGGGCACGCTCCTTTCAGCTGAGACAAAGCAAAAAGTAGGACCGAAAGGTGGCAGGAAAGCACTGGATGTGAGCTATTGGCGCAGACGAATTGTTTGGCTGAGCATAGAGTATGCAAGAGATTTGAGGGGCTTCCCTGGTGGCGCAGTGGTTGAGAGTCCGCCTGCCGATGCAGGGGACACAGGTTCGTGCCCCGGTCCGGGAAGATCCCACATGCCGCGGAGCGGCTGGGCCTGTGAGCCATGGCCGCTGAGCCTGCGCGTCCGGAGCCTGTGCTCCACGACGGGAGAGGCCACAACAGTGAGAGGCCCGCGTACCACAAAAAAAAAAAAAAGAGATTTGAGGGACAGGCTGGTTTAGGTTGTTCACGGCAGCCACTGAGTGCTGGGCTGAAGCTGCTTGGGTCGTCCTTGTGGCATTTTGTAGCGGCTGAACGTTCTGAGGCTGAGCATGGCAGGATTGGAGAGCTGGGCTGCAGGAAGCTTAGCCTGACCGATGCGTTCAAAGAACCTGAGCTGGGAGATCACTTGGGTATGTTAGAAACAGTCTAAGAGATTCCTCACCTAAGAATCGGGTTGTGGTGATGAAACAGAAGGAAGTGGATGTAACAGCTGTTGCATGGGATTGGTGGAAAGGCTGTGCAAGTGATTGGGGGCCGAAGGTGAGAGAAGGCTCAGAACATGATGAGCTCAGGTACTGGGTGGATGGTGGTGTCATTCAGAAAATTCCAGAAGACAAACCCAGCAGCACCCGTAGGGAAGCACTGGGGCTTCGTGGCCAAGAGTCTGGAGTTTGGAAGCAGACAGTCTGGTTTCACGGTTGACTAATGAAACTGTAGGGGCCTAGGTTTACCTTACCTGCGAAATGGGGAGAAGAGTCTTGGCTACTTCAGTGGGCTGCAGTACGCACAGAATGAAGCAAGGCCTTTGGAGCAAAAGCCGCTGAGCAAGCACTGGCTAACCGTTAGCTTCTAGGGTGGGGGTGATGAGGTCCAACAGAGTCAGCCAGTGGAGAGAGGGCTTGGTGAAAGTCTGGGAGTTTTTCTTCTGGAGGTAATGGTGGGAGACCGACATAAGGATTTTTCTGGCGGCCTTGGCAAGTTCGGAGGGGAAACTCAAGCCCCCAAGAGTTTCAGCTCTCACCCTGGAGATCTCAGCTCGGGGCAGGAACTGGAGGCTGGACCTGTGGCTTATAAAGCATGAGAATGGCAGGCCTTCCTTCCCAGTTTGGGACATCAGTCTGCTTTGGGAGCTGGGGTCTGGTCAACCTCACTTCCTCAGCCTTTATTATTATAGGAGCCCAGGTTCGGGAATCTGCCCCTCCTCCACCCTCTGCATCGCTGCAGGAAATGTCAGATTTTGACAATTAATCCTGACTCGAGAGATAAGTCATAGGATTATCCCTGTAATATAATGATAATAAAATACATATGATGATTTTGTAAAATTTTATAAAACTTTTCCTCATAACTTTATTCTTGTCATTTTCATAAAGTACAATAAAATATAAACCATGTGAATTAAAAAAATGAGATTAGCTTAATCCTCCTAAAACCTGTTTTCAGCAGTTCAAACTAGTAGAATAGTCTGTTTGTATAACTTTATTTTTTAAATTTTTAAATTTTTTATTGAGGTATAGTTGACGTATAACATATTAATTTCAGGTGTACGATATAATGATTTGACGTTTGTATATGTTGCAAAATGATCACCACAATAAGTCTAGGGCTTCCCTGGTGGCGCAGTGGTTGAGAGTCCGCCTGCCGATGCAGGGCACGCGGGTTCGCGCCCCGGTCCGGGAGGATCCCACATGCCGCGGAGCGGCTGGGCCCGTGGGCCATGGCCGCTGAGCCTGCGCGTCCGGAGCCTGTGCTCCGCAACGGGAGAGGCCACGGCAGTGAGAGGCCCGCGTACTGCAAAAAAATAAGTCTAGTTAACATCCCTTGCCACACATAGGTACACTTTTTTTTTCTTTATTTGTATAACTTTAAAATCTTGATGCTGAATAACAAATATGAAAGCACCTTTTTGGTGTTCAACAGTTGTGTTACATGTTACATGGAATTACATGCTCCTTTGTGGGGCCATGTTTACATTTCAAAATTAAAGTGGACTCCTATTTACTATAGGCTGTGTTCCGAAAGTTCATTTGAAAGTAGTTTAAAATGCATTTCTCCCATACAGTCAATGTCAGATATGTTGAGTAGATTGCTGAACAAGCTGTAAGAGCCTATTTTTAAACACCTAAATATAATACGTATTTATTTGTATATTCCTATTATATGTGTGTGTATGTGTATATTTGTATATGCCTAAAATAGAGTATCAGAAACACCCTTTAGTAAATCAAAAGCCAGACCTTCAAAGTAGGAGGTAGTAAATCCGAGGTGATACGTGCAAAGCTCTTAGGTCTGTGCCTGGCAGCCCAGTGAGCACGCAGGAATTGTTGCTATCATTAGCCTCCCCACTCGCCCACCCTGGGGTCTGGTGGCAGGATGAAATGACCCCCGTTTTGTGGGAGCAGGTGGAGAGCTCTCTGGGCAGGTGCCCCATGTCAGTCTCCAGGCTGACGATGAGGGGCCCAGGCACCTCCTAAGTCAGACTTTTGGTTGCATTTCATTCTGTGCCTAATGCCTGACTGCTGTGGTTAGTTAGACCTTCAGCTAAAACCTGGAGAACCAAGAAGGAGCTTTCCCTCTGTTGATCGGATGGGGTTTGCTTTATCTGTGCTGCCTGCGGGTTTCCTTGTGTGGGCACAGTGACATTTCCCTGGGAAGTCACCCAGAGGCCTCATCTCCGCCGGCCACTGTTCTGCGGTGGGATTGGGAAAAGCCCATCTTCGTTTCTCATCTCCTCACCTTCGCCCTGGTGACTCTCTGGGAGCAGAACTAGGTCTTGAAATGTGGTTTAGGGACTCGAAGGTGTATAAGAATGGGTCTTGGTCCTACTGCTGACCCCAGGATACCTCTCCTTGCCCTTTTACCATTCTGGTCCTTCCACTTAAAGACCCTGGGGCTGGCAAGAAGTGGGAATCCCAAGGCCCTGGGAATTTTTTATCTTTGGAAATAGAATATTTTCAATAATTTTCTATCTAGCCACCTGGTCAAGATACAAGGAAAATATTTTTAGAGATAAGTGAAGGAGATCTTTTGCAGTTGTGTTCTTGTGCCTTAAAAAAATCATGTCTGGCACTAAGTTGATGAGCAATAAATTTTAACTTTATTATTTAAAATGTAATTTCCTGAGAGTGGAGTTAACAGAAAATACGTAGCAAGGGAAGATACTATGGAAAGGCGACCAGCTTTAACTGGCTGCCTTAATATTTTTTTCCCAGTAAATTCTTGCTATTTTAGGCATGGTTAAAATACTATGGAACGATATCTTTCAAAATTGTTTGAAAGGAACTAATTTTACTTTGCTGTCGTCCTATTTGTACTATTCTTATTTTTCCTCATTAATAGAACAGGCATTCTCATCGCACATACTGGAACCAATAGAAGAACTTTCAGAGGAAGAAAAAGGTAACAAAGAGGGGTTATATCTGCATCAATCACATTTAGTTGCTAAAACCCAAGCCTTGGAAGTATGGTTCAGTGGTTTTTATGGTAGTGTATCAAAATGAGGGAAGACATTTAGGTTTGGATTACATTTTCAATCCACATGTAGTATTCTGTCATCCTATTCCCCCAATGTGCTGTTATATTTTTCCCCCACTTTACTGTTTCTTAACATATGAATAAGAAATTTCCTGTGTCAGTGAACTTGAAAAAAGATTTTAAGCCTTTATGTCAATGCAGAGATTTTTTGATCAGATGACAAGTCGACACAGTTGTGTGCCAGGTTATACAAAAATATTCATATCACAGTAGTTATTTCTCATGCCCTGAATCTATGAAATGAATAGGTGAAGTGCCCATTTCAAAAATTGTTTTTAATAACAAGGAAGGCATAATGTCTAAGCCCTGAATGTGGAATATTTACATGCAGAATATCTTAATGGCAGAATGGTTTGGGGAGATAATTAAGATTATTACTGCTTCCTCATCTTATTTGGTAGTAATAATAAAACTTATTTTCTACCAACTAATCTTTGAAGCTTATGAATATTTACATTATTAAGAATATTTTCTAATGCTAGATTTATCCTAAAACAATTATGTTGGAATCAGTTTATCATAATTTTCTCCTTAGTAATAATAATGCTTTACCATATTTCGCTTCTTTAGGAGAAAACAAATTGTTAATATTTACATGGGCTCTGGTTTTGTCATTTTTGTTAGGAAGAGAAGTAAAATTATATGTTCTAGTATGTAAATTCCTGATATTTGTTATAACTGCTTATGTGTTCTCTAGACAGTTTCCAGTTTTTTTATTTGTTTGTTTGTACAAAGCTACAAATTGAGAAGGGACTACGTCAGGCATATCTATAACATCTACATGATGTGTATTTTCATTTTACTTGCATGTAACATGCTTTCTCTCTCCTACATAAGTATCATTTATTGATGTCTGAAACCCAAAATCCCTTATTCTCAGAAGAATCTATGAAATGTATTAGGAGGTTCATAGATAGGGTCCAAAATTTTGAAACTGCAATTGCAAGTCATATAGTTCACACTTATTTAAAAACGAGTCAGCTGGTTTCCAAGAGGAATCCTGATTTGTCCATCATCCCCATTTCAGTTCCAGGTTTCACCCACTGCATATTCTGCCTGTGTTTCTTTTAGAAGTCTACCTGGACCATGTAAGGCATGAGTTAGGGATCGTTGACAGCAAACACCATCATCGGCTGTTGTCACATTTAGGGAGATGAGTTGGGAAAGAAAATAATCTTTGCCACCCTCCACGCGTTCAGACACAGCTCTGGTGAGGGACGAGAAAGTGCTGAGGACCGCTGAGAACAGCCAAGTCCCAGCGCACTGTCACAGAAACCAGTGACCGCATCTTTCTGGTGCCTCCGTGGAGCCAGCATGCTGGCAGCAGATTGATTGCCATCAATAAATTCCTCAGCTTGTGCTAACATTTGCAGACAAAGGCCTGTGCAGATAAATCTTAGCAATGGTTTGCAAAAACAGTACAACTTTTTACCAAGAAGTAACTCACATGAGACTGTTTCTTCATCCTTACTCTCTGACAGTTGTGTCGAGACAGACTTGATCTTGCCGTTCTGTAAGATGTTAGAATGTGAGGGCCAGGAGGGATCTTAGGGGCTATTTTATTTTTCAGAAACTTGAAATATGGGGGGATTAGGAGCTTGCTCCAGGTCGTCGAGTTTAATTAGTGACAGTGCTGGAACTAAAGTCCAGGTTTTCTGTTTTCCGTAGTTTAATGCAAAGAACAAAGAGATGGAGGAAGGCAAACTGGTCCAGCCATTGCAGGACTGGCTGGGTTGCCTTTGGGGAAGTCTCTTTACCTCTGGTTTTAGAGTCCTCCTGTGAATAATGAGGAGATTGAGTACTAGATGATCAAGTCCCCTCCAACTCAGAAATTCTGTTGTGTTTTGCTTCGTTTTGCGTTTTGTGCATTTGTTTTGTTTTTTTACTACTTGCTTTGCGCTACAATTATTTGCTTACCATAAATGGTGTGTTGTAAGTCTGATGTAACTGATCACACGTGTGCGTTAGTCTGGCCATCTGCTTGGGCATGCTTTAAAATTTTTAATTGGAGGAAATGCTGATCTCTAGAATATTTTATCTTGTTGATCTTGGTGAGCAGTACGTGCTTTATTTAAAATCTTCAGCTCTGATTGTCTTTCAAGTAATTCATTTCACCTTTACATGAAAACTTTATTATTATTTTTTCCTATCCACTCTACCTTCTTTCTCTTGCTTCTGTCGGCCAGCCCCAGCCTTGTAAGAGTTCTTCCTATCAAGGGTTTTCTAATTATTCACAAATGGCTTTCCAAAGCGAGCACAAACAGGTAAAGGGAATTTGAGGACAGAGGGAAATGTTTAATCTTCCATCATTTGGGGGAACTTGGACATCAAAATGAACTTGTCTTCGGGGGTTGAGGGTGAACCCAGACCAGTCAGCAAATGAATTCAGTTACTGCCATCAAAGGCCTTGCAACTCTTCTAGACTGGCCAGTCCATCTGGGCATCACTTGACCCCTGCATGTGGCCCCATGTCCCAGAGCCTCTCTTCAAGCTGTGCTTCTGTGTCATTCCTTATATCTGAGATGCTGCCCAAAGAATTTTCTTTGCCTAATTGGGGTGGGAGGCGCATCTATTTCCATGGTAGCTCCATGACTTCCAGGTTCTCTCCTGGTACGTCCTTTTACTTTTAGCCCCAGACAGTTGCAGACTTGATGGCCATCCAGCAGCCAAAGCCAGTGACAGCTGTGGCTGCAGCTAGGCCCTCTAGATTCTGATGGATTCAGTTCCTAGGACAGAAGTGTTTGTGTGTGTGTGTGTGGTTTCAGAATAGTGGAAAAACATTGGTGGGAAAACAACAGCATGAATGCTGACAGTATAAAGTTTAAGATTACTTCTGATTTTGATGCATATAGAATCACATAAAATTTCATAATTTTGATTTAGCAAGCCACCAAAGCAAAGTATAGAAAAGCATCATCATGCAGGATTTTCCCTCCTGTTTAATGTACAGATAGTAATTTGACCAGTTTTGCCTTCAGCAAAACTGTTAATTAACGAACAGAAAGATTCTTTACTACTGGACTTGACTAGTATTTAGAAAACATCTTAACCAAAGGGCATATTTTCAAGATCTTCTGCAAATCCACATGCCATCAGAACCTAAAAATTCCATCTGCTGAGGTGGGTAAGACCATGGAACAATGGAGTATCTGTGAGGACCCGCCTGTAGCCCCAGACCTAGGCAGTGGCATCTGGTGCCCCCTCCTTTGGGCGAAGTTCTTTTGTTAGGAGAATAGACTTCAAATGATAATAGTACCATTGTCACATTCTCCCAGATCTGCCTTTGGATGTTCACGAAGGGTCTCAACTACCCAGCACTGAGCCTGTTTCCTTGAGGCTTCAGTTTCCTTTGACATAAGGACTCAGTTCTTCAAGGTCGTTGTAATCATGCCCCTTTCTCCAAACCCTCTTAAACTAGACGTTTTTTTGGTAGGGAATAAAAGGAATAAGGAAAGGAACATTAGGAGAATCTGGCCTGTTATTTTTCTTTGTTTTTAATTATAGGTTGTTTTAAGGAAAATATACTTTTCCTAAGACTTTTTTTAATTTCGTTTTCATTTTGGTAAGTATTTTGAGAGGCATAATAATCTTCACATTTTGAAATTTTATGTGAACTTAACCTCCACTAAATTTATTATATAAATTTATTATATAAAAACTTAATTACTTAAAAGACATAGGGCTTTTTCTTCATTAAATGATATCTAAACTCTAACTGAATTTAGGAGTAATGAATTCTTGAGGAAGTAGTAAGAATAATTTTAGGATTAAACATTAAACTTCCAAATAAGTTTTTTCGACTTTGCTTCTCTAGAGACCTATTTCTCACATTAGTTTCTAGCTATAATTTGATTAAGTGATCAAGAAAGTCTTTAAAGATACGGAAGTTTTGAAGCAGACTTAAGGTAGTTTTTTTTTTTTTTAAATAGCATTACTTGGGGCTTCCCTGGTGGCGCAGTGGTTGAGAGTCCGCCTGCTGATGCAGGGAACGTGGGTTCGTGCGCCGGTCCGGGAAGATCCCACATGCCTCAGAGCGGCTGGGCCCGTGAGCCATGGCCACTGAGCCTGCGCGTCTGGAGCCTGTGCTCTGCAACGGGAGAGGCCACAACAGTGAGAGGCCCTCGTACTGCAAAAAAAAAAAAAAAAAAAGTATATATATATATATATATATATATATATATAGCATTACTTGACTCTTTATTTATTTTTTTAACATCTTTATTGGAGTATAATTGCTTTACAGTGATGTATTAGTTTCTGCTATATAACAAAGTGAATCAGCTATACATATACATATATCCCCATAAGGTAGTTTTAAAAGCTACAGTACTTAAGCATTATATATTGTGCTGAATGACTAAACTATTCAAAAACTTTAAAACATTATAAATGCTTGCTTGCTGTTTTGAAGTTGTGTTTTGCCATTTTCTGCTTAGAGGTTTAATGTATTTGTTTAATTCCTTTTTAATACATTATAAAAACTTATTTCAGGAAAGGAAAATGAACAGAAATTAAATAACAAGATACATTTAAGGAAAACTTTGAAGAATAACCCTTCCCTCACTAAGGAAATAAGAACAGTCTTGGAGCAGAGCTTGGTGGAGAAACTGGAAACCTTGGGGATTAGTGCAGTAAGTTCACCCACCTTGGGAATATTTGCTGTTTTGTTTTGTCTGTTCGGCTGCACCGTGTGGCTTGCGGGATCTTAGTTCCCCGATCAGGGATCGAACCCGGGCCATGGCAGTGAAAGCGCGGAGTCCTAACCAGTGGACTGACAGGGAATTCCCTATTTTGTTTTCTAAATAAGAAAGGATCAGAGAAGAGAAGAAGGCATGTCAGTTCTGTCACATATGGAGATCGGAGGCTAATGTGACATGATGCATTAAACACTTCAGCTGGCATTCACTGGGTGCCTGGCACCTTTCAGAGAGCTTTCCAGATAGTAACTCATTTAAACATAGAAACTAATCTCTTAGGTAGGTGACAATATCGTCTGTATTTTACAGAGAGGTGAAGTAACTTGCTTCAGGTCACATGTTCGTGACGAAGGAGCCAGGGTTTGCATCCAGGCAGTTGCAGGGCGGCTTACATTCTGATGTTAACTCCGAATTACTGCCTGTTACAAAATCAGCACTTAAGTTACCCTTATTAAATGAATGGATGAATGAATCGTATTTCACGTTGTTGCCAGATTGAGTCGTTCTGTACATCATGTTATATATACTCTTTGCTTTTTACATTTTTCATCGCATACATAAAATACACAAACTTAATTGAACAACCTGAATTTATATACCTGCGTGTGTGTGTACATCACATGTGCATATATATATGTGTATGCAAAAGTACATATGTGCATGGAATGTGCACAGGTGTGTGCACATGTACATGTGTGCATAATGTACATGCAATGCATGTATGTTTGTGTGGCTGTGTGTATGCAGGTCTGTGTGTATTTGCATGTGTGTGGATATTGTGTATACGTGTGTGTGCGCAAATCTGTGTATGTATATATGTATATACACATGTGCATGCATTTGTATGTATCTGAATGTATGTGTGTGTATACACATATACGTGTGTATACAGATTTGTATGTACGTGGGGGGGGGTTGTGTGTATGATCTGAACCACCACCCAGATCAAGAAAGAGATCCATCATTGCCAATACCCTAGAAGACTCTCTTTTGCTTTCCTTTGTCAATATAACTCCGTACTCCCCAGCCAGAGGTAATGGCTATTCTGACTTAGTTTTTTTTTGTTCTTGAACCTCATAGGAGTGGCATCTTACACTGTGTTTTATTTTGCGTCACTTCTTTTGCTTATGATTTTTCCTGTAAGATTCATACTTACTGTTTCATTTAGCCGTAGTTTGTGGTATAGTATTCCATTGTATGAATATACAACATTTTCTCTATTCTCCTGTTGATGGACATTTGGATTTTCCGTTTTGGGCTCTTTTTGGCCATTACATTCTTGTGCATGTCTTTTGGTGGACATAGGCATTCCTTTCTCTTGGCTGTGTATTTAGGAATGAAATTGCTGAGTGTAAGAGTATACATGTTTAGTTTTAATAGGTGTAGCCAAATAATTTTCCAAAGTGTAAAAGTTTACACTTTCCCTGTCAGTGTGTGAGAGTTCCAGTTCCAGTCTGCATATGGTTTTTGGGTTATATATTTTATTTGGAACGTTCCCTTTTATCCTAAGATTATAAAAACACGCTATATTTTTTTTCCTAATGCTTACATAGTGTTTTTGTTTGTTTACTTTTTTTGTCTGTCTGGGCTTTAACAATTAAGTTTGGAAACAATGAGTTAAAGATCTAACCTTATTTCCAGTTGGATCAGTTGTCTCAATATCTTTCGTTGAGTAATCCACCCTTTCCTCGTTTGTTCGAAATAGCAGTTTTATCATATAGGACATTTTTATGTACATTTGGATTTATTTTTGGACTTTCAACGGTTCTGCCCTTTCAACTATTTTTTCTATTCCTTTGCTAACACCATACTGGTTTAATTTTAGTAACTTTGTCCTGTACCTTAGTATCTGTTATAGGTCATGCCTTTTTCATTAGTCTTATTTCAAAAGTTTCTTGGCAGTTCTTCCATATTTTGTTTTCCAGTGAACTTTAGAAACAGCTGCTACAGTTCCAGAATAACCCCTGTGGGGATTCTGATTGGAAATGCCTTAAATTTTGTGTATTATTTAGGAAGAACTGACATTTGTACAGTATCGGGTCTTTCCATCCAGCTGCAGGGTACAGGAAGACATATTGAACACCTGCTCACACAAACAGATGGTAGATCCATAATGACAGTAGATTGTAGGATGTGAAATGAAGGAAAAGTAGAGGGGAATGAATAACTGAGGTCAGAGAAAACTTCTTCTTGGAGGTAGCAGTTGATCTGATGATGGAGATTTCTGTCCCCTGGGCAACTGGGTGGGTGGTGGAGCCGCTTCCTGGGATGGGGAAGACTGAGGGGAATGGTGGGGAGGAGATGGGAGTGTGTGTGTGACACTGATATTGAATAAATGAATAAATAGCTCTTTAACTGGTTTTCTTCTGTCTAGATACCCTTCAAATCCAGAAGAATTTTCTCAAATCACCTCTTAAATTATGGCATTTTCCTAATTGAAAACCTCTGAGGATTTTCGCTTATCTGTGGAATAACCAACCTTTAAGCTTTTCATTTTGGCATCAGTCTCCTTTTCTGCTCTCCTCACCCATTCCTCTGTAGCATTAACCACTAGACATGCCTTGACTGTTTCTGTCCCATTGCCTGCCTTTCCCACAAGGTGATCCCACCCATCTGGAACACTCCCTCTTTTTACTTGTTTCACTCCACCCATCCTTCAGGCACAGCCCAACCTCCCCCTTAAGGCTTCTTGGCCCAGTGGGGCCTCTGACAGCCCCTCTCCCTGAATTCCTCTAGCCCTTGTGGACTCATTCAGTCCTTGTCACACACCTTGCACTGTTGGTTAATCAGTCACACACACGCCTTCCATGCATTTGGTCCTGGCCCCTACAGCCCCATACCTTAGCCAGTCACGTACAATCATACACACACGTTATGTGTCCCACTGCCCCATGAGCTCCTTTTGGGACCGGGACCGTGTGTTATATGTCACGGCATCCCTCACCTTACATGCAGCAGTAAGGACGAAAGGTTGGCATGGTTAATGCTGACAAATGTCCATGAAATGAAAAACATCCCAGGATAATTGATTAACTTAACATTTTATTCCTTCAGGATATACGCGGTATTCCAAGTGACCACTTGAATAGAGTGCTAAGAACCGTAGAATCAGCAAGACATGAGCGAGAAAGACAAATACCTAACATTCAGCAAATTCGTGAATTCCTTGAAAATCAGGTCAGCCGTAAAACTGAAGAGAGAACACTACTGTCCACAGGTAAGCCTGCTACCAACTGCCATTTCATTTCTGCAGATGGGAGCAAAATAGAACAACCGTTTCATAATTTTCGATGGTTCACAAACCTTGGAACTTAATTGGCAACTCTATTATTGTTTGAACCATGAAATGTTGGGTCTTAGGTTGTGTTTTTTACATTAAAAACCCCCTGTAGTGTGGAGTCTAGACCCTTGAGACAGGCTTGTTCGTTTCAGTGCCAGCATAGACAGTATTGTAGTATTTTATTCTGCTTTTCACATCATGGAGACTCACGAATGACACTATTCCAGACAGGTACAGTGCTTCTCAAGTGGACACCCTTTCAACTGGAGAAATAGCCAAAGCAATACATCTTCCTCTCAAAAGCAGACAGTTGGTTAGACAAAAACGTGTTTTTACCGATAGGACATCTGTTCCAAAGTGAGTATTTTCAAGCCTAAAATTTTTTTATTAACGTTCATCTCAGTCAGCTCGGGCCGCCATAACAAACTACCATAGACTGGGTGGCTTAAACAACAGAAATTTATTCTCTCACACTTCTGGAGGCTGGAAGTTTGAGATCAGGGTGCTGGCACAGTCAGGTTCTGGTGAGGTTTCTCTTCCAGGACCCACAGATGGCCACCCTCTCACTGTGTCCTTACATGCCAGGGAAAGCAAGAGAGCCCTGGTCTCTCTTCATCTTCTTACAAGGACACTAATTTCTTCATGTGGGCCCCATCCTCATGACCTCATCGAAACCTAATCACCCCATCTCCAGATACCATCACACTGAGGGTTAGGGCTTCAACATATGAATTTTAGGGGGTCACAAACATTCAGCCCACAGCAATGTTTGACCCAACAGAGAATCACACTTGGAATGCTTACCCACCTCTCGTTGTCTCAGGGAGAGTTGCTGCTGCTCACCCTTTAATAAAGCAAAAATCACCAATTCCTTAGAAATATATATATATATATATATATTTTTTTTTTTTTTTTGGTACGCGGGCCTCTCACTGTTGTGGCCTCTCCCGCCACGGAGCACAGGCCCCGGACGCACAGGCTCAGCAGCCATGGCCCACGAAATCTGTTTTAAATTACATTATTCACTTACACCAGAAATATTTTTCTCTTGCTTTTAGAGTTAAGAAAAATATCACAGAAGATCATTTTCCCAGAAAGTCTTCAACTGTTGCGTGAGTACTGAGGGAGCAGGGGGTGGTGATGTTTAAAAATTCTTTTCACTGAACATTTCTTTCATTGTAAATTAGTATATTCATTGTGGTTCACTAGAGCCATAATTAGTACACATCATATTTAATGTGTGATTCCTTTGTTACATCTTTGTTCCTTTATCAGATATTACCTGGGTCAACAGTACTTATCCCGTGTGGCCGCCATTAACAAGTGGGACCACACCTGAGTCATTTCTGTTATTTTTTCCCCCAACTGCCCACCTCCTGCCCGGTGTCTAGTAATGTTCGATAAATGTGTGATGTTGCTTTTTAATGTCTGGATCCATGATAGTGTAGCCGGATGATGTTTTAGTGTTCTAGCTCCTTGTGGAAGTTGATAATGGCCCTAGAACTTACTCTCTTAGGCTCTCTTATGATACTAAGAACCCTAGCTCAGTGTTTCCTTAACTGTGTGACACTGATTCAGTGGCTTGCCTGTTAAAAAGGCTCTGTTTTCTTATCTGTAATATGGGATGATGCTACCTTTTTCCCAGGATAGTTCTACAAATTAAATGAGAACATATGAAAAGGGCTCAGCCTCAGTACTTGGCACATGTGGGTACTCAATAAATTGTAGGTATATTATTGTTATTAATTGAGTAAAACTAATTTTATAATAATTGAATTCATCATCATTGACTTGTTCTGGCGATATCGATGCTTTGTTTCTTCATTAAGGCATTTTGTATATATACTAGAGACAGAATAAATATATTAAAGACAGTGTAAATAATAATTCACCCTTCAAAAGTACTTTTCATGTACATAATCTCACGGGAAGAGCCTTATTTCATGGGATGTAGTGTAACTGAACATTGTATGGAATTTAGGTGCTCAATGAATTTTTTTTTTTTTTTTTTTTTTTTGCGGTACGTGGGCCTCTCACTGTTGTGGCCCCTCCCGTTGCGGAGCACAGGCTCCGGACGCGCAGGCTCAGCGGCCATGGCTCACGGGCCCAGCCGCTCCGTGGCATGTGGGATCTTCCCGGACCGGGACACGAACCCATGTCCCCTGCATCGGCAGGCGGACTCTCAACCACTGAGCCACCAGGGAAGCCCTCAATGAATATTTTTTAAATGAGTGACTACCACTCTGAATTTCTGTTTCACTTTAAAATGGGGTGATAATTCACGTTATGATACGAATGAGATTACGTATTTATGTAAAAGTCCTTTGTAGGGTGCCGTGTAAAGGTAAGCCGTAAGTAGTGACACTATTTTAAAAGATGACATAGTCTTATTGCAAAAATATTTTTTTCCACTGTGAAATATTTTTCTTAGGTGTGTGAAAACCAATATTAAGAATATACAAATTTTGGCTTCAAGGAGTAATGTCCTAACTTCAGCACGTTTTGGTAGATACGCCATGTGGCTGGCAGGTCTGGATTTGAAATGACCCTTTGGCCCTTTGTGGCCCTGGCTGCCATCTTGTTCTGTGGCCACATGGGTGTCTATTACGCTCTCTGGAGAAAATTCCCACTGCTTTAAGGGACACATGGTAAATCCTGAAGCTTAGGGAAACAGCGTCCCCTGTTTGGGTTTTGATTTGTCTAGGACCCCTCCCTTCAGTTCAGAGGAAGAGCTGGACGATGGGGACCTCCTCCAGGCCTGTGTCTCGCCAGACTTACTTCCTGTGCTGTCATCTAAAAGCAACAAGAGTAGCTTTGGAAGGAACACCGTCAAAAGCGACACTGACTGGACCGAGGGAAGTGAAATTGAGGACTCTGCTATTTCTCCCAAGCCCACAGGTAAGCTTTTGTTATTGAAAATCCCTCTGGAAATTTTGTTTAGGACAGTGGTTCTCATCTGGGGGCACCAAGCACTGGGGAGTCTGAGCTGAGAAAGTGCCCGAGGAAAGAATGGGGCTAATCCAAAAGCTGCTGCCGCCTAAAGATAATGGACAGGGCTTAGCAGGTAATTGATATTCAAGTGGAAGGAGAGGAAGGGGTTGGGGACGCCTGGATGTATTCGTAACAAATATAAGGGCTGCTGAAACAAACTACCACATACTCTGTGGCTTAAACTACAGAAACTTACTGACAGGAGCTGGAAGGCCAAAATCAAGGTGGCAAGGTTGGTTCTTTTTGAGGGCTGTGAGGAGAGGATCTAGTCTATGCTTCTGTCCTTGGCTTGTGGATGGCTATCTCCTCCCTGTGTCTGGTCACACTGACTTTCTCTGGGCGTGCATCTATGTCCAAATTTTCTGCTTTTGTAAGGGCACCAGTCGTATTGGATTAGGGTCCACCCTAATGACCTCACCTTAACTTGATTCTCTCTTTAAAGGTCCTACCTCCAAATAAGGTCACATTCTGAGGTAATGGGGGTAAGGACTTCAACATATGCATTTGGGACACGATTCAACCCCTAACACTGGGTGACCTTGAGAATAACTGTTCTAATACACTGTGCTGCCTTTTGGATATGAGGCAATCCTAAAAGAACATAAGGTCCAAGTCAGTAACTGCTGATAATTTGCTAAGGAGAAGTGACGCTGAAGGGTCATTTTTTTTTAAAAAAGAAATTCTGTTTAGTGCAATTTAAAAATTATATATTTTAAACATATCATATATAATTAATTTATTGTATATAATTTGTATATACCATGTATTTATATAATTATGTAAAATATAACTAATCATTTAAAAATAACTGGTTTTGAAAACAATATATGAATATCCCATTCATGCAGGCTGCCTCACTGAAATTAAAGTTTCTGACCATGTACTTGAATGAGACCATCCTTCTCTGATTTAAAAATTTTATTCTTCTAGTCTAGAGGAGCATGATTTCTTTAAAGGAAGTATTTGCAAAGCTTAGACTCTCTCAAATTGTTTGTAAGGCTATTTTGGAACTGAAGATAAATATAATTTTTTTCAACTTCACCTATTTTCTGTGGGTCCTATAGGAACCTCCATTAAAACATTAACTGGAAAAGTTGAAAAGACAGTTTCAAATCACAGAAGTGTGAATAAGCCAGTTGGTGGGCTTAATGTTGCTGAGGCGTTCATCAAAAAGGCACAAAAAGAAGATCTAAAGGTGAGATCACTTTTACTCGCTAAGCATACACAAATTCATCTTTTAATGAATATACCTTAATAATTGTATTTTTTACAGTGAAATGTAAAACAAATATAATTATTTAGTATAGTAGAGGCTGAGATTTTTACATTGTCTTGTTTTCAGTATCGTATTTCTTCCTATTCCATAGAGGATCAAAGATAGTGAAAGGATAACTGGTAATCATGTCCTATGCTTATCAAGTTTTACAGGTTTTCACAATCCCGTCACGTGTATTATTTGACGTTTGCAGATATTAGGTAGTTTGTTCACAGAAACTTGTGACTGATTAGAAACTGGGGACTTCAGATCTGAGTCTAGGAACCTTTCTGCCACCGTGGCGAGACCTGGAAGTGAAATAGGGACTTTCAGGGTTGGGAGCCAGAGTCGGTGGAGAGATGCTTCAGGTCCATGACCCAAGCACAGGGCAAAGCCAAGCTCCCCTCCCCGAGTGGAGGAGAGGCCCTGACACACTCCAAGGTCCCACACCAGGCACCAGAAGTGCTTCTGTGGACAGAGACCTGGGCAGGCTCGTCTGTGTTGATGGGGTCTGCCAGTAGTAGTTGCTCTTTTCTTAATTTTTCCCTTGAATTAGATTTCATTCCTCCCCTGCTCATGTGTGGAATCCAGAGCATTTCGTCAAACTACATTCGTACGGTAGTGCCATTTGTGTTACACAGCCAAGAATGACAAAAAGTCACAAGAGGTCAAGAGAGAGCCACCGCGTCTTCCTTAGAAGGGGCGCCCGAGAAACACGCGCTCCTTTAGGTCAGGGCCGTTTCTGCAGGGCCCGCATGTGATGACTCCTGCAGTTAAATGTCTTAGTATCACAGAGGTAAGAGCCCCAGAGCCAGCCTAGCTGCTCCTTGGGGAGCATCCTGACTTGACTTCTACGACGTAGTGTTCCTGGAATTTGCTAAATTCATGATTGCTGAGTAGGAAACGTTCATTTCCACAGCAAGGAACAGAAAAAGAGGTGATTCCCTCTGCTTTCAAAGCACAGATTTCCAAATCCGTTTCATTTCCCCTCCAGAGATGACCAAATGACCAGATTGGGGGATCCTTTGAGGCTCCCAGCTTCTCATCATTCAGTGTCTGCGGCTCAGTCTGGCCAACAAAGCGGTCAGGGGGCTCTAACACACACAGTTTCTTTAGGAAACATTCATTATTCTCCACGTATCTTTTTCAGTGTGCAGATGTGGATGATAATGACTGGGACATATCATCCTTAGAGGAAGAGAAATCTTTGGGGAAAAGAATTGGAAGAGAACAGAAGGAACCTCCACCTGTGAAGAATGAATCAAATGCTACTCAAGTGCCAAGTGCCTGGGGTGCAACTAACCAGAAAGGGCCAAAGGGAGAAGGTTCGCTGCTTTGGTGTCTAGCAGAAGCCTCTATAAATATCTAAGCTATGCTAATATATTATCAGACAGAAACACTGTTGGCATAACAACGATCTTGCTTTCCTTACATTACTTTAACAAGGACTGAATGTGAACAACTTACTGATTTGTATATATTTACTAATTTTCTAAAATTTAATTTTAGGTCTAATCCTTAGTCTTTAAATTTCTAAAATATCTATTTGAAAACGCCCATATAAATAGTCTCTTCATGCAGATGCCTCAGGAAATTTAAATTTCTGATCATACACCTAAATGAGGCCACTTTTTCTGTCTTCCTGTATTCATCATCATCATAAATATTTTTATTTTCTTCCAAGGAAGATTCTTCTTGTAGCACTGTAGCCAGTGGGATGAATGACAGGTGAAACCATCCACTGCTATTGTTCCTATCCATCCAGGCTAGAGTATGGGTAATAAGTCCAGTAACTTACCTCTCAACCCATTTAATTTTTAAAATCAGAAAATATAATTTGTATTTTTTTTCTATCAGAGTAATTCTTCTCCATGCCACCTCTCAGCCTTTCTTCATCTGTGCGTCCCATGAGCCATGCCTCTGAGTAACGGGCTCAGACCCCTATTTCTAGGCTCACTGACTTTAGACATGAACTGTGGAAGTTCTGCTAAGACAGAGGAGGATTTGACTCCTTCCCCACTCCCTGCACCTCTCATGCCCCCTCTTCAGGACTTTTGTTCCCACATCTGTAATTTTAACAAATACATGCACATCTCTACTTGCTCTGTCTGTCTGTAGCAGGGTCTCCTGCCTATCCCCACCCCACCCCCACCGCCCTTTGTAAGATGAGCCATTGCTGCCTCTACCTTCACTTGACCTCTTTTCTCCACCAACGTGTCAGTCATAACACTGACCTTCTGTTCTGTCACCGTCATAAGTTTTCTGTGCTTTGTCTCAAGATCCATCCTAATCTCTGAAAAAGCAAAAGACATGTTTATGCTGTGGCGACTCTGTGAGGACACAGGGCCAAGAGGATGCCCTGAGTACATTTCCTCCCTCCGCCCCAATGTCATGGCCCTACACCCCTTAAAGAAACATTTCTGGAGTCACATGCAAGTGGAATTCTCAGCCCTCTCCTGTTTCAGTGGCTCAAGGCACTTTTGAACTAACTTCATGTTTAAGCTCATCTACCCTAGAAAACCTGGGGTACCGTTTTACCGTTTAATCCCTCCTTGGCTTGTTAATTTTATTCTCCTCTCTTTACCACTGCCAGCCTCCAGGCCCTGTGCTGAATCCTGGCAAGGGGAGGCCGGGCGGAAGATTCCCTACGAGGGCCCCGTGAGGCTACCCCAGAGACGTGGTGGGACTGTCCGCAGCCTCCTTCACAGTTTGTAGGAGCCAGGGGTGGGGTTGCGAGCAGACTCAGACACGAGTGATGAATTACTGTCTGAAGTGGAGGATTTTTTACAGGCTGGACAGTGTGCTTGTTTCATCACTGGGGCCTCCCCTCCCCCCCTCTCTCCCTCCACAGGACCTCAGGATGAATCCAGCACATTGAAAAGCAGCTTAGTAACCGTGACGGATTGGAGTGACTCTTCAGATGTGTAACTGTCACCCCACGCATCAGGAGGCCCTTCCAGACGCCAGCACTATTGCAGAATCACAGTATTTCAGTGCTGCCTACACGACTCTGATACTCCTGCTTGGCGGTATCTCCTACAATAACAAGGAAGCTGACTCTCCAAGAACCAGAGTCCCTTTAGCGGCACCTAATGCAGTTGTTACAAAACAAACTGTCAGCAGTATTTTGAAGCATATAAAGGTGTTTACGACTGCTGCTTAAAAATAATGTGTCGTTGAAGTCATAAAAAGTTTTTTCTTCAGAACGGTACTCTAGTGTTTAAGTGTATTTTTTTTTAACTAATCTTTAAGTGAATTTTTTTTTAAACTTCTTATAGCAGGTTTTGGTTTGACTTAGAACCTTTTTTTATATCTTTCTTATGTATGTTGTCACGTTGGAAGTGTTTTATTATAAAGTTCTGTTAGTATCCTTAAAATTGAATTAGTGGAATCAGTGAAATCTTAAGAGTAGATTGCTTATTTTTCATATAGAAGTTTAGAGTTATAAAAATATAGCTAGGCCCACGTTAGATAACTCCATTTTCCAGAAGTACTTTTACCATATGCAGCTTTGAGCCATTGTAAGCATGTCGTTTTATTTTAGAACTTCAAATACCATTTCTGTGGCATCATCTTTACCTTGGATATTTTATGAATAAAATGTAGCCAGTTTAAATGTCAGTTAATTTATCTATAAACAGAATAGATCGAGTCAATACTGAATTCATATGTGTCTGTAGTTTTTTTCACTTTTCTTAAATGCCCAACCCATATTCTAAAGTACCTCAAAACTAACTTAATTTTATTCTTATCAGTGACATTGTCAACATTCAGAAAGTTCATATAAACTGTTCTCTGCATTTCTTATACTTTGTGGTACTATCTGTACTCTGCTTCCGAAAAAAAGTTACATTTTAACTAAATGGTTTTTTGGATTTTGGATCTTTCTTCATTTTGCCAACCTTTCAAGTAAAGCCCTCCATTACGTCCTTGTGACTGTGGCTGGGTTATTAGAGCTGGTTTCTGAGTTAGGCTTATCTCGTTAGAGGATTTAAGCTTGCCTTGGTAGCTGTGCCGTGCAAACACACTGACCTAAAAGTTAAAACAATGTTTTATCTGTTTCTGCCCCACCAGAGTCCTTTATACTTGTGGGCCACTCTCACCCTTTTAAAAACTTCCCACAAAGGCCAATTTTATGCAAATGTACTCACTTTATATATGTTTCTAAAAGCTCTAATAAATGCTGAATCAAATCTTCATTGTAGTAGGACAGAGATAAGCAACCTACAACAACGCCTAAGAAGAAACCCAGGCCCTTACATTCACTTACTTATTCCACAGAGATCTGTTGAGCTCCTTGTTTGTTTTTAACATGCATTATTAGTTCACTTATAGAACAACTTTGAGACACAGTTATTATAATTTTCTTGACGATGTGAGAAACAGTTATACAATAACTTGCCAAGCCATACACTTAGAAAGTGACAAAAGTAGGCTTTAAACCGGGTCTCAAAGCCAAGTCCTGGGTCTGCCAGGTCTTTAATTCCTGAGCAGAAAGGGTTGGGGAAATAGGATGCATGTCCGCTAAGGAAACCCAACAGTTATGTTGAAAAGACCGATCCTTATCTGTTTAGTCCTGTCATTTTAGATTGCACTAGAATTGGCGTGTTCGTTTTCCTTTGGGCTATCGCCTTCGATTTCTCCTCACTGACACACAACGAATGTGGTTTCTGGCTACTGACACAGTGTTTCTGTACTTTGACCCCTTCTCTCCGTAAATTCTTCAGAAGCTAGGACAGTTCAGTACAATCAAAATATTGTCTTCACCAGTACAGCTCTGAAATTTAAAAATTTGTTTTAAACACACACTCACAAAACCCGGCCCCGCCACTGGCCTGTAGCACCTAACCTCTCTCCACGGCTTTCAGTTCATTTGTGTCCCTGGAAAAGGTATTCAAGTATTATTATGGTCTGGAAAAAAAATCATTATATATATATATATATATATATATATATGCACACAGACACACACACATATATATACATATGTACATACATATATATATGTGTGTAATAAACTTGTTCTTTTTCTTTCATTGAGCACTTCCAAACAATGTGATTTTCCTTTTTAAGTCTTTCACGCTTGAGGAAAATGAAAATGTTACGGTCACCCATGCTGTGATTAGTATTGGAAAGGGTCTGACTCATAGATTTACACAGACAACCAATTATCCAAAGCTTGAGACTGTATATTTCACACTAGACTGCCTCAGTTCAAAGTCGTGGTTTTGTCACTCGCCGCAGCAAGTCACTTCAACTCTCTGCTTTCATTTCATCCCCTGCCAGCTCAGGTTGCTACAGCACTTACCTCAGGGGGCAGTTATGAGGATGGAGTGAGTGAGGGCACACGCAGACTGAGATAACTATCGCCCTTACAGGCATGAGGTAAAGGGGCTGGCCCTAGAAATAAAACGGCGTCTGGTCAGAGATCACTGGAGCAACTTAACACGTCTTGAAAAATGCTGTCTCTCCATTACCGGTTAGTTCCACGCACACGACCTGAGCGACACACTGGAACTTGGTCCGTTATTTCCGAGGGGGGCAGGTACAATGCAGCTCCAGGCCTTCCTCTGTTGGCCCCAAGGTCGGCCATGATGGGCGTCTCCAGCTCTGCTCTTGCCGATGCCCCACCCCAGGATCTGCTCTCTGTACTGGAGAAGCCAGAGCAGTTATTTAAAGCGGACGTGCCAGGCGATGGGCAATAGCGTTTGGCCCTGTTAGCCCTTGCTGGAGCAGCCGTGGAGAAGTACGGGGGTGACAGACACCAGTACATGTTCGTTCAACCCAAACATCTGAGGAATAGTCTCAGATTGCCCCCATACTGTTTACAAGACACGACTCCTTATACACCTTCTGTTTAATATACGAAGAAAAAGAAACATAAAAAATGGAGACAAAGACTGCAAGGTCTGAATGATTAAGAAGGCTACGTTATGAATACTGGAATCTTTGGTGCTAAATACATATACATATTTTAACGATGTATAAAATATATACAAATCCTGTAAATAGCCTGTTTATTTTTTTATAGAAAGCCACAACAGAAGATGATTAGTATGTAACTATGTGAGAACATTTACATCCGATAATCAACAAGTTCTTCAAATTTGTATTTTAAAAATAGTTTGAGTGTTCATTGTAGGAGGGCCTTTATGGCAGCATTCTGTGAACAGTTCACGTGTAAAACAAGCTCAAGACACGGCTAGCGGGCAGTGCTCTTTTTAGACGTAAGCGTTTTTATCAAACTGTTTTGAAGGGTTTGTGGTTTTAAAATCTTCTCCACCGTGATACTTTGTCCGAGAAGACATGGTAGATGTGGCCCCATTGTATGTGTATCCCATTCTGCAAGGCAAAACACAGTTTGGTAGATTGTCTTTTACACGTAGGTCAAACAAAAGTGGGAAGAAACCATTTTGCCCCTACTTCCATCATAGCTAAGTTTGTCTCCCTGATGACTTTTAGCTTTCTTCCCTTCTCTCTCTCCCCAAGAAATAGTTCAATGTCATTTCTGAACAGCTGGTGTGACCAAGAGAATCTGCAGAAGAAACTCATGGCTTCTTAATTTGTTCAGTTACTCTCCTTCAAAACTTATTTAAGGACTTCCCTGGTGGCGCTAGTGGTTAAGAATCCGCCTGCCAATGCAGGGGACGCGGGTTGAAGCCCTGGTCTGGGAAGATCCCACATGCCGCGGAGCAACTGAGCCCGTGCGCCACAGCTACTGAGCCTGCGCTCTAGAGCCTGCGAGCCACAACTACTGAGCCCATGTGCCACAACTACTGAAGCCCACGTGCCTACAGCCCGTGCTCCACAACAAGAGAAGCCACCGCAAAGAGAAGCCTGTGCACCACAACGAAGAGTAGCCCCCGCTCGCCGCAACTAGAGAAAGCCCACGCACAGCAACGAAAACCCAACGCAGCCAAATAATAAATAAATTTATAAAAAAAGAAAAATACTTATTTAAAACTCATCTTCCTGGAAACTAGGAGACTGTGGTGACCTTAATCAGCAATTTCTGCCTATGTGAAAATTCTGATGAGGCCAAAGCGAAGAATATACCCCCAGAGTTAGACCCAGATTTCTACTTACATCAATAGCTTTGGAATGTAAGAATGTCAAGCTCTGGGTTTTTTTTAATGAACTATAATTATATTTATTCTATTCAATATAATATTTACTATATTAAATGTCATATTTAGTATATATTCCTAACCTTTCCCAATTCTGGGGGGTTTTGTTTTTGTTGTTGTTGTTGTTGTTTTGCGGTACGCGGGCCTCTCACTGTTGTGGCCTCTCCCGTTGCGGAGCACAGGCTCCAGACACGCAGGCTCAGCAGCCATGGCTCATGGGCCCAGCCGCTCCGCGGCACGTGGGATCTTCCCAGACCGGGGCACGAACCCGTGTCCCCTGCATCGGCAGGCGTACTCTCAACCACTGCGCCACCAGGGAAGCCCCAATTCTGGGTTCTTGAAGTTTCTAAGAATCATATGAACTATCTATAATTTGTCCCACGTGTAACAATTTAGAATAGTACTGTACTTTTTAACAGGTCATTTTTGTCTCTTTTTCATACCTGGGTGCTTTGTTGTTGTCAGATATTGAAAAGCAAAATATGACACCACCAATTATGCAGAGTGAGGCTCCTGCCCATCCAATAAACAGAGCAGCTCCTAATTCATACCTGTGAAGAAGTATCACACAAGTATAAAAGCTTACTTATTTGGGGAGTAAACAGCGTTTAACACTACTAGCCAACACTTATTAAATGCTCATAATACATTTTTGCTATTGGAGCTTGTACAGGAAGTAATGACATCTGTATAATGCTTTAAACTTTTCGCAAAGCGTTTTTATAGCCATCACTTGACTATATCTTCCCAACATCCCGAAAGGAAGATGAAAGCATCGCTGTGGGCAAAGCAGGAGCAGTCAACTCAAGCTGGGGCCTCCTGGCCAATCAGCATCTTTCCTCGGGGCTCTGCCTGAAGCTCACAGAGGTTTCCATCTCTTTATTCTGTCACGCGGGCTAAACCATTAAGGCAGACTCCAGTTAGAAAAGGGAAAGTTGCCTGCCTTTGCTTTCATTTTAGTACAACTCAGTGTTTATCAAGCACCCGCTGTGTGCAGTCATGTGCAAGGTACTGAAGGGTGGCCGAACATGCCACCCCAAATGTGCCACTTTGGCAACAAGGATTATTTTGAGCTGAAAGCAACTGAGAAGAAACAGATACGGGGAAACCTCTCTGCCTTCCCCCCATTTGCCTAAAAGCAGGACATAAATTTGTAAAGCTCTTCCCTATCCCCTCTCTGCCAGGAAGGACAGAAGTTAATTCCCAGAGACACTGTACATGTTGCTCAGCCCACAAATGGCACCAGAGCGATCTATGTAACAAACTTCACTCACTCTCATCTTCCATTAGTTCCCTCATCACGTGCCTTCCCATCATTTGTGCCTCTAGAAGCTCAAAGTCCTTTTCCTTTGTCTTGCCGCTTCTCTACAAATGTATTGTTCTTTTGTTAAGATGCTACATAAGCTCAAGTTCTAGCCACCCCTTTGAGTTACGCATCGCTGGGTACTCCCATGTGTATGTGTGACGCACATGTTAATGAACTCTGGTTTTCTCTTATTAATCTACCTTTTTTTCAGTCTAATTTACAGGGTCCCAGCAGAGAATCTAGGAGAGTAGAGGAAAAAATAGTTTTTCTTCTTCTACAGTGTCAGTGAAAGGTCAGTGATAGGTACAGCCTCATCTTGCTTATCACTACAATCTAGTGAGAGATGAATAAAAAATAACTATAAGTTAGTGACAGATTGCTGTGAAGCATCTCCTAGACGGCAGGCCATGTACTCTGCTCATGACTAGAACAGATTGGAAGATAAGCAAGACAGCCCCTGACTTGGAAAGGTCACCATACAAATGTACAAATATCGCTACTGAGAACAACAAAGGAAATCACAGCTGAGTGCTGGAGGAAATCCTTTTAGGGGAGGAATATATATACATTTTATATATATATATATATATATATATATATATGTTTCAGAGAAACAAATAAGGAATGAGGAAAGTATACCAAATCTCGGGCTTTTTTTACTTTTTTTCTTTTTTTTAAATAAAGAAGTGATTCTCAAACTCTTTGAGCCCACAGACCGCCATCACAAGGCAAAAACTGATGGACGACATTCCCTACCTAATGGTGCTTTTCAGTGTCAAATGAAGTCAGAGTGGGAAGGGTCTGTTTGGATCATACAGAATCCACAGAGGGGCTGAGAACGGAAAGGAAGAGGTGAGAGTAAGAGGGGAAAGTCAGGGCCAAGGTCAGCTTGTCCCCCTGAACCAAGTGCAGGGCCAGGGCCAGGCTTAGGTGGCCAGCAGCTGGCGTGAGTGACCTGTGCCTGTCCTGAGCTTTGCCTCATCCTTTTCTACATGCTGTGGTGCTACGTCTGAACTCCCATCTGGGCAGGCGCAGGCAGCAGTGGTGGTGTGACAGTGTGGCCCTGGCCCCCAGCCAGCAGGAGCAGGAAGCAACATTTACACAAGATGAGGGCCATGTGGTCCACGTGCCCATTTCCAGATCCGGCTTCTGAGGTACTTCACAGCCTCCATTTGCAACTGGGAATGGGTGACGTACACAGTACACGCTGCCTTGTGATCCCTTCTTTTCTCACTCTTGTGTTGCCTTCCCTGGGAAATCAAATTGAGAGCTAAAGGAAGGAACAGCTGTAAGCACCTCACCCTGCCCTGGAGAACTCATTAAGCTCTGGGAACCGAGAAACTTCTTGAACTGTTCCAATCAGACACAGTAGCAGAAACAGAAGGTTGACGTAAGTGGGGGAAAAACCCCTTCGGTCTGCACAAAAACCAGCTCAAAAGAGGACTGAAGAGTGAAGGGCACAGGTGAAAGCAAAAGAGCTGGCCAGATCAAGTGTTAAACTGGTAGTTTTATAAAAGATACCTTCATTAAATATCATGTTACACATCTAAAAAGGATATCCTGGATGTCCACAACCAGCCCTTCTTGTGTGATGTTTGGATGAGATTACACAAATAAAATGAGCAGAGGGGCTGCCAAGGTGTAGGTGCCTGTCACCGGACCTCTTTAAACATCTGCAATTCCCTCAGCAAGCTGGCATCAAGTCTGTCTGCTGTCATCCTTTTACTGCA
Organism: Pseudorca crassidens; assembly: GCF_039906515.1. Taxonomy (NCBI): domain Eukaryota; kingdom Metazoa; phylum Chordata; class Mammalia; order Artiodactyla; family Delphinidae; genus Pseudorca; species Pseudorca crassidens. The sequence continues at coordinate 15,088,202 of NC_090313.1, forward strand.
GAGACAACTAAAGGATGAGCGTAGTGAAAATTTCTACTTGGAGGACATGAATATACGATTACAATTTAATGATACTTTCTATTTTTCTTTATTTTTCCCCCTAGAGCTTAGGCTGTTTTCTCTCCTGAAACTATGCATTAGTATTTAACTCTCAGTATAAATACTCCTGGAAGAAACAGTCTGAGACTTTTTCCAAAATATTTAGCTTTCTAAAATAGGATGCCAGTGCCAGGCATCATGGTTAAAAGTCAGTCTCTAATTATTAATAATAGTCCATTACGGGTTAGGGTGGTAGAAATCAAACCACAGCTCGGCACTATCAATTCATTTAAAAAGAGCAGGGACTTCCCTGGTGGTCCAGTGGTTGAGAATCCAGGCTCCCAATGCAGGGGGCCCGGGTTTGATCCCTGGTTAGGGAACTAGATCCCGCATGCCACAGCAAAGGTCCTGCACACGGCAACAAAGATCCAGCGGGCCACAACTACGACCCGGAGCAGCCAAATAATAAATAAATATTAAAAAAATAAAAATAAAATAAAAAGAGCAGGGGCTTCCCTGGTGGCGCAGCGGTTGGAAGTCCGCCTGCCGATGCAGGGGACGCGGGTTCGTGCCCCGGTCCGGGAGGATCCCACATGCCACGGAGCGGCTGGGCCCGTGAGCCATGGCCGCTGAGCCTGCGCGTCCGGAGCCTGTGCTCCGCCCGCAGCGGGAGAGGCCGCAGCAGTGAGAGGCCCGCGCACCGCAAAAAAAATAAATAAAATTAAAAAATAAAAAAAATAAAAAGAACATACAAATGTGTAGAAATCAGAGAATAAATTACCCAAGCAGTTCAAATGTTGGAAACTCTGTCTTTATATTCATTTAAGCATCTTGAAACTTTCTGAGGGGACTGAAGAATCATGAGTTTGGCTTGTATCAAAAACTGGTTCACTTATTCCTGTTTTTAAATATATTTTTAGATTTTCTTGAGGTCACTAACTATAGACTCTATTCCAAGGAGAATATCATTTCCTTTTGAACTTCTTATGAATTCTGTCAGAGACAAACATCTAATAAACAGAACCATTTCAGAGCTGAAGTCTTTAAGAGATTCCACGTCTATACCAATAATTTTTAACAATTTGGATGTGAGGGCTTTTGTGACTTGGTTCTTTCTCTTACAGAGACTTTTTCTTCTTCATTCTGTTGAAAGACACGTATAGCAGACTTATTCAACAGTGACTTGAATTCACACCCATCAGTGTACGTGATCTGGCAAAAATGGCCTTGTATTATTGAAAGACAGGATTGAAGGTAACATCCACTCGTTTGTTCTGGGCAACGTCTCCTTTAACATTTATCAGGAAACTCTCGTCTCTGCCTGGAAATCTTTCTTCACTTTTGGTAACAGGAAGAAGCAGACTTCAACACCTCAGATGATTAGCCAAATTTCAGATGATCTGTTGCAGGTCTGTCTTTTGTTAACAATATCCTCCTGGCCCTAGACCAGCTTTCCCACTAGGAGAGCGGCCTCTTTATTGAGCTGTTAAAATCACCAAAGTTTCTTCATTATTCTGAAAGGCTATCAATTTGCTTAGCACCAGACAGATCCAGGACCGTCAGGCTAGGGACATAACTTCGTTTTACAGATCAGAACACTGCTTTTGGAATATCTCTCAGACATTCTGCTCAATGGATAGGACTCATCAAAGCTGCCTTATTACCTTAATTCATGTATATAATTGAATGTGAATCTAGTAAACAATAGGGAAAATTTTCTCTTCTATACAGAGAAAGTAAAACACAGATTGATCACTTATTATTTTCCCAAAAAAGAACCATAAAGTTCTAAGGCATTAAAATGTACCCTGAATTACTAGATGAAGTTAATTCTTATTCACCTGGCTGTACCTGGGGCTCCCAGCTACTGGTCACATCTTCATTTCCTGTTGAGAGAGCCTGAGCTAGAACCACACCTGGCCTACATTCTGATGCATTTCATACTTCGCCTCCTATTTCAGCCTTGTAACCTGCACAGTAATCCTGAGTGAACGGATTGAGGGACACCTCTTATTTTCAGCTACTCCCTCTGTCTTTCTTGCACCCAATCCCCTGTTGTGACTTGATTTGCCATCCACGGGGAGCTGGTGTAGCCTACCCTGGTCACCAGCACAGAAATGACAGGCCAGGCATTGTGCGAACCATGTGTTTCAGGATGGATGAGAGAACACAGCTATGGTCTCAAGGATCTTACAGTCTAGTGGGGATGGTCAGACATTAAGCAAATAATTATAGTAAGCTGTGATGAAACTTAACAAGAGAAGCAGAAGAGCATGTTTTTGTAAAGTAAACATTACCTGTTCTCCCAAATCTGTATAGATGTGATCCAAGTAACAGTCCACCACAACAATAGCTACTATTACTATCAGCTCACTGTACTAGGATTTTGTTTTGTGTGCTAAGTTGTTTTGGCATGCATTACCATATTGGATCTTCATTACAATCCTGAGAGAGAGGTCTTCCTATGGTCATTCTACAAATGAAAAAAACTGAAGCTGAGGGAGATCAAATTACTTTCCTCCCCATACCTCAGCTAAGCAAATAGTAGAACCAGGATTTAAAACCCATAACTATGATCCCAGGCCCTGAGCTCTTAACCAACACTCTTTCTCCCTTTTGTGTACACCTTAGCTAAGTAAAAGATGGGATCAATGTGAAAAAACACCATCAGTACAGTGCGTTTTCAGTTGTCATTTCAGAAAGATGTGTTTTCGATCTCTCTGGCTCATTGCGTTCTCAGTGGCTCTAGGGTATGGAATTTTTTCAGAATTCCCTCAGGCTGTCTTTTCACCCAGCACAAAAAGAGGTGAGCGTAATAATTAAAATCAGGGCTTGTTGGACTTGAAAAAAGAAAATGCAGCTCCTCCAAACACAAAACAAAAACTGTTTCACAAATGAAAAACTCCTCATCCTTTTAAGATCCCCAGAGAAAAGTCAGCTTGCTGAAGGTCACAGAGTTAGGTGCCAAGTCTTTTGACATCAAGGATAGTCTTTTTTCAAACACACTGTCTTACTCCTCATTTTAATCAAGGGTGGTAGCAGCCAAAACATTCCAGTTACCTTAAAACAACTAAATATGTTAAAAAAAAAAAAGTTTAGGAAGCACACCCATATATTATCAATGTTAACATTTTAAAATTGAATTCCATTGGTATACCAATCTTTTAAAGATTACCAGCAAAAAGAAACTTTCCTCAACTCATAGGCTTATATAATCCAAGGTCTATATAACTGCATGGATGGATTTTACGTAAAAAAGCATTCTACAGGCATTATCTACAAACATACATTTCCCCCAAATACTCCACATTCTTTTGGGGTCCCAGGCACCGGAAGCAGGCTGTTTAGTGCCCACCGACCCGTGTATCTCCCCAGGCTGCTGCAGTCTCTCCTCTCCTTATGCAATTCACATCAGTTAACAGTTCGCTCAACGGTCTGGAAGATGCCACAAGATTTCCTACCCAAAGCTTCCTACAGGACTATGAACTAGCGGCAGCTGCCTCGCAAATGGTGGCTAGAGTAGAATGGGATAATTTAAATAATAAGCACCTACTTGCATATGGAACCTTCACAGAGAATTCTCAAATTTAGGAAACGCAAAATAAAGACTGATTTGTGTGTGTGTGTCAATTCTAAATTGCTTTTCAATGTTCGTAACAGGCACGCGTTCTCTTCTCTGGTTTATAGTTTACAACAGACATGCGCGCATTACCTTTCCGAGTGTTATGAGTTATCATTAGGGTAGTTCAGAATTCTATAGACCGTATGTTAAGAACAGGTAATCACCTACCATATGCCACTGTCGGGGGTGCTGTCTATATGTTACTTTCTTTAATCCCCCTAACATTCAGAAGCAGCAGGTGCTATCCCCATTACCTAGAGGAAGCAACTGCATCTTCCCTAAGATCACAGAGGAGCCAGGGCCAGGGTCAGGAGCTGAGCAGAGAGTGAACTCGAAAACCCGCCTCTTAACCCCTCTGCCTCCTTCCCTCTCTAACCGTGTGTAAAGTGCACAGTGAGTGTCCTTACAGGAGTTCTGATTCTTGCCGATTACTCATGGAAATTTTATAAACCATCCACAGTATAACTTAATATAATATTAGTCAAAGTAAATTATAATTTAAAAGGACCACCTCCTGTTCCCAAAATTACACAGTTCAGTTCAAAAACAAATCTGTTACTGAGCAACGTCCATGCCATTGATCTCCATTCGTGTGGATAACTGGGGGTTTACTGGGCCTTGATTTTAAGTGGGAAACGATGTGCTGAGTCACAACACTCAAAGTAGGCACAGTAACATGTTCTCACGCAAACTTTGAAGTCTGAATAAACTGACACTGCAGAGGGGGGCTGTGCTCCAAGATGGGAAATTCCTAAAACAACCAGGGCTGTCCTGTGACACCTGGGGCCATGACCAGCAAGAGTCTGTGGGTGTGAAGGTGGGTTTGCACAACTGTTTGTGTTGAAGGAAGAAAATACAGATGGATTTGCAGCAAAAAAGCGTGGGTCAATTAAAAGCATACCCTAGGGCTTCCCTGGTGGCGCAGTGGTTGAGAGTCCACCTGCCGATGCAGGGGACACGGGTTCGTGCCCCGGTCCGGGAAGATCCCACATGCCACGGAGCGGCTGGGCCCGTGAGCCATGGCCGCTGAGCCTGCGCGTCCGGAGCCTGTGCTCCGCAACGGGAGAGGCCACAACAGTGAGAGGCCCGCATACAGCGCAAAAAAAAAAAAAAAAAAAAAAAAAAGCCTACCCTATATGATCTTCTGAATCCTCAGCAGACTGCCTGAAAACAGTTTAGAATCGAACCTGGAGTTGGGAAGATGAACATAGGATGAGTTCTCATGAGAAGGTCTCAGGAGTGTCTATCCATTTGACAGTTTCAGATTGCTGTGTATCTCTAACTCAAAGCTGTGACGGAGATGATCAGAAATAAAGAGAAGGAATTGCACAAGCCTTGTTTTTTTAAATGGGTTCATGCTAGGTCCCTTACCTGCCTTCCACTTGAGAGTCAAGTGTCTTACAACAATTATCCTTTCCACTAGGCCTCCAACATTTCAATATACATTTCTCTGTGGCCACCCTTAATACAGCATATAAGATAATGACCTGCTACATTAATATCCCCTGCTTAAGGGTCAGTACCATTAAAATTAATTTACTAGCATTTACTGAGTGCTTACTATATGCCAGGCACATTCTAAATAGCTGAAATGTACCATCTCGTTTCATCCTCACAATAACCTCATAGTTATTGAGGACACAGGACACAAAAAGGAAAGTAATTTCTTCAAGGTTACACTACTAATAAATGGCGGAGCTGGGGTTCCCTCCCAGGCAGTCCTGATCCAAAGTCCTCATTTTTTTTTTTTTTTTTTTTTTTTGCGGTACGCAGGCCTCTCACTGTTGTGGCCTCTCCCACTGCGGAGCGCAGGCTCCGGACGCGCAGGCTCAGCGGCCATGGCTCACGGGCCCAGCCGCTTTGTGGCATGTGGGATCTTCCCGGACCGGGGCACGAACCCGTGTCCTCTGCATTGGCAGGCAGACTCTCAACCACTGTGCCACCAGGGAAGCCCCAAGGTCCTCATTTTTAACCAGTGTGTAGGCTGCCTTCCTTCCCCATTCCTTTAACCAAATCTCCCCAAGCATACAGTCTTTCCATTCTAGGAGAGGTGCAGACAGACAGTTGTACACCACTGCTGACTGACCATCCCTGCTGGAAATGTCACGGAGCAGGGACTAGCTACAAGAGATGCCCAAATCAGCAAGACGTGGTCTTCACTTCGAGCTGCTCCTGACCTGGTTTGGAAGATGGACCGATAAGCAAGTGTCACTGCCCAGTAGGATTATAATCGGAGCACAAAGGGCAAAGGGAGCACGGAGGTGGGCACGTTACGCAGAATGCAAGTCCTGCAGGATATGCAGTGGTTAGCTGGGATGTGAACAAAGGGAGGGAACAGGGTGGTGGTGCTAAAAGCTGAGTCACCAGAAAGGCTGGCAAACTGGAAGGAGTCGTGACTTCATATACTGGTCAGTGAAAACAAAACACAGTTGCCAAACACTTGATTTCCAAGTATATTTTTAAGTCCTGCCAGCGTTAACAAAAGCATCAGAGCAATTCTGATGATCTGAAGTGGCCAGTGCTACCACAGAACAAAGTGAAATCACAGAGTAACACCTTCTTAATATTTAACAGTCAAATTCTGTTTTGTTCCTAACACTTGGCGCCTCTATGGAATCCCTTATCTGAGAATCTATGAGCCTTTTACCCACAATAATTCATTCTCCAAATAACCTCATGATTGCAATACGCTTAAGTACACAGACATCTATAATTCATTAAATTATAATAAGGACAGAAGAGAGAAGTTAAATATCTAGGCAAGGTCACCTAGTGAGATCGATATTCCTTTCAGTTTCACCCAGGAAAATGTGTGTAACCTAGAAACGTCCTTCTTGAATTGTCTCTTGTGCATTGAACTTGACAGATAACAAGAATGAGGGAATCTATCGGAAAGTAGACAGCTGTTTACTTCTCTAACTACTAAGTAACCACAATGATGAAAAGATTTTACCAAAGTAAAACTTAGATTCTAAAGTAGAAACTAACTGAATGCAGAGTGCTAGAGATAAATAACTCCATGGTTTTAAAAGCTCTCAAAATACAAAGGCTGGAGTATGATAAGACCCAAATATGAATATCTGAGCCAAAACGTTCATGATAAATCTCATTGACTAAAAGCGAATAAATAAGATCACGATGTCCTGTTTCCTCAATTAAGGAAATTGGTTCAGTGCCCCAACTTTGCATGACTTGAAAAGAAGTTTCTTTATGCAGAACAACTCTTTAAGCCAATCAACTCTTCAGAACAGTCTATTTAAGAAAAAACAAAGCAAGACACTCAGAAGTTAGTGGTTTGGACAACAAAGCCATGGGGGGGATATGTAATTATATGTCAACACAATGATATGGTGAATCACGCTAAGGAGTGCTTGTGACCATAAGCTTGCAAGAGGATAGATTTTTTTATGTAGTAGGTTTTGCTTTAATAAAAAGGAGGAAGTTGGTTTGAAACAGCCCAAAGGGAAGAGTTGAGAAATAGTTTTAAAGGCTTTGCAGGAGCCCATCCTGGAGCCATAAAACAATCACAACTTGAATGGACGCAAGGAAGTAAAACAAAAGGAAAAAATGGAGAAATGGCAGAAACAACCACAGTCAGGTGAAGCTCTTTAAAGATTGCAGTTCTGTCAAATGATTGTAGGCAGGAAGAAAAATCTTCCCATATGAGCTGTGGGAAAGGAAGGGTTTCAGAAATAATTAGCCACTGAACACAAAGCCTACTACTGTTTGCAGCGCTACTGCCACAATCTTTATGCCAACGATACACCAGAAGCCACTCATTCTGTTCCCTCGTCAATAAAGCTCCTACAGAGTTCCCTGCACATAGTAGGAATGTGGTGGGAGCTCTGTGGATGAGCTTAGTTGTGTGTTTGTAACTTAGGCAACCGAGGTGAGTCTTATATAGGGATGTCCTCGAAATCCACAAAGAAGATTCAATTTACATGTTAGAGAATCCTTAAGAAAAACAGCAACAAAACTAGGTTCTGAGGCCTGAACTGTTTTGCAGTGCATTTTGGGACAAGTATCTGCTCACCAGAAATTTAAACTAGAGCCTGTGGCAAGCAGGTGTGCCTCATCGCCCTTCCTAAGGGCCAAACACACGCATGCGTATGCCACAGCCAGGCCATCTAGGACCGGAGGGAGCCACGCTGCTGGAGTAAGATGAATGCATGACACGGGTGCGAAGAGGAGGGTAAGCCTGCCTCCTTGCTCCATCCTCTCTGAGGCTTCCTCAGTCTGCTGAGATAACAGAAGGCTTTTCTGCTAATCCTGAAAGGACTAGTTCTACAGATCAGGATTTCACATACTGGGCACCATGCTAGGCAAGTAAGAGATGAAATAGATGTTTTCTGACCTCAAGGAACTTACCCTCATGCAGATCCATGAAGACACCAAAGAAATAGTCAGAACCCCCTAGAGCAGTGCCCTTATCCCAACTCTTCCAGGGCTGGCCCTGCCTTTGGCACTGATTCTCCAACATATTCCTCCGTGTGTTCACGCACAAACTACATCAGAGGTACCACTTACTAAGTTCTAGCAAATGCCAGCTAGGAAGCCCTATCCCCTAGAATATGCCAAAATCAAAATCTCACTTTAAAAATTATGATATTTTGTAAGACCTACGGAGGGACTTCCCTGGTGGTGCAGTGGGTAAGACTCCGTGCTGCCAATGTAGGGAACAAGGGTTCAACCTCGGTCAGGGAACTAGATCCCACATGCTGCAACTAAGAGCTCGCATGCCACAGCTAAGGAGCCCTGGAGCCACAACTAAGGAGCCTGCCTGCCATAACTAAGACCCGGTGCAACCAAATAAATAAATAAATATTTTAAAAAACCCAAAAACCTATGGAATCAGTCTACTTTGTGTTGATACCCAATTTGCAGCTTATTAATCTTCCTAATTTCCATCTCCTTCTCCTCCACTAGAGGCGCTGATAAAAGGAAAACAGATGACAGCAAGTTAGTCAACTGGTTGGTTTTTATAGTTTTATTTAAATAAAGTTTGTGAATTCCTGTAGGTGTCACATGTCATCTTCATGCCTCTTTTCTACCATTGTGGGTAATTAGCATCTGATCATATTTAACAATTCTCAACAGGCGTTGATAATTCCTTGTACATAAGTCATGGCCTTTCTTTGTGCCAGGCACTGCTGGGATAGAAATGTGAGTGAGCTCTGATCTCAAGGAGCTAAACATGTTCTCAATATGCAGGTTTTCTTTTTTTTTTTTAATAAAGTCTGTATTTTTTGGTGTGAAGGACCTGTTATTTACCAATTTGTAAGCCATGGTGCTTTTCATAATCCCTCACTCTTGTGTTTTTAATGACCTAAGGTAAATTGGCAAATTGTAGGTGTTATATTTTTAAGTCATTGCAGAAAAGAGCTAATAAAGACATCCATAAAGATAAGGTACATCTTAACTACTACACACAATTAAAAAGCAACCTTAATAATAGCTAACACAATACAGTTATTAATACAAGGCTTTTGCTCTTTTCTAATCAGTTCTAAGGGTACATATACACACTCTCTTAACTCTCACAGCAACTCTATGATTATCCTGATTTTCCAGATGAGAAAACAGAGAGAGAGCGAGAGAGTAGGCATAGACAGAAAGAGGGATGCTGGGAAGCTCACAGTGGGAATGGAATAGTTCAAAGTAGCACCAAGGATGTAGAAAAGAGGAAAACCTCTCACAGTCCATAATTACTGAACTGAGTTTAACGAAAATCTGAAAGAATAAGAAATTCCAGTGGTACTAAACTGAGTGAGGTGACTGAGCATATAGCAAGCACAGAACACAAAGGAAAGGTTTAAGTTACTGTGCATATAGATAAGATATTAGCCTCAGCCTTGTGAGAAAAGATGAAAATGATTTTTAAGAGTTTGACAAAGACATCATTAATGATTGTCAGGAAGACAGAACAGTGATGTACGAAAGGTAATCCAGAAAAGTCGGCAATGTCTTTAATAAAATAAACTGTGAGAAATATGATTTTGTGGTATATTTATGATATCAAACCCTGAAATAAAAATATCATTTAAGTATAATATTTAAATGAAAACTGATATTTCATTTAAATATCATTAAAATGGTTCTAATCTTCAGGAGAACAGTCTTAGTTTTCACCCCAATGTTTGGTGCCATGCACATCGGTGCAAATCTCATTATCAAAAATCAGGAGAAAGTTTACAAATCAGAACACATTTTCTAACATAGGTAGGGGAGTGAACATCATACTGGGGTCTGAAGCAGTCATCTTTGTTTTCCATTTAATAAAATTTCACAATAAACACTACTGCACAAAAGAAACTTCTTTGATGAAAAATATATGTGGCATACTGTCACAAAAATTACAAAATAGTAGAATATTATATATCATGCATTTTAGAGTTAAGTGTGCTGGAGTTTGGTTGCCTGGTTTGAATCATAGTTCAATCAGCCTATTAGCTTAGTCCAAGTTCCCTTGCACATATTCCTTGAATTCTTTCCCCAATTTTAAAAAAGAGGGTACAGAGAGAACCTACTTCATAAGGATGTTGTAAGACCAAAATAATAAAATAATATTTGCAATGCTCTGCTTGGTACATGGTAGGGGCTCAACATGTGTTAGCTATTATTTTCATTATACATACATATACTATTTATGCATTAACTAAAGACAGTACTAGAAAAATCATTTCCTAAAGATTCCTAAATCCACCAGAAAAAAGTAATGGACCCTGATCAGCCATTTTAGTAATTACTCTTTTAAAATTCCATAACATTTGATCTGAAGACTGAAAGAGAATCCCCAGCCTGGATGACAGCAGTACACATGCGGCTTTCTACAGAAGTCTGTGGGAATATTCTCACAGAAGACAAAATATTTGATCTATTATTATTTCTAATTTGGTATTCCTTGGGTTTTCCCAATGCAAAGAAATAAGCCTAGAGAAGCTATAAAAAGCAACAGCCCATAATTAAAAACCAACAAACAAACTGGTCTGTAAGTGCCAAACCATTCATCCGCAGCTGAGACCGGTCGCATCTGGGTGTCTGTGCCACTCTTACACCATTTTTTAAAGACCCTGAGTCATGTACAATCTCTTTACAAAGGTTTATCAGGTGGCACGTGTTAAGGCCGTGGTCAACAGAACAAATGTAAAAGGCTAACTAAAAACGAAAAATAGTATTTCATTCAATATCACTTAAACGTTTCTAATCTTCAGGATCACAGTCTCCGTTTTCATCTCAATGCCTGAGATTGAAGCTGGCCCAGAACATCTGGCAAATATCATTTTGGATGGACAACAATCGAGGCAAGCTCTTAGTTTTCTGCCGTCATACTTTATCCTTCTTTCCTCCCCACCTTACACCTCTCTTGCACTTTTCCTCTACGTGACTTCGTACAGTAGATGACGCTTAGCATTCTAAATCCTATGCCTTGAGCTATTTCGAGACAAGACACTACGTAACCCTAATGCAGTGATTCGATGCATCTTTTGCCAATGTAGCATATAAAACGTTTGCTCCTGAATGATGTCATCCAACATCATTTATCAGTATGTCTCACTTTCATGAGCCATGGAGGAAATTTATGTAGCTTAATTTAGAAGATGATTTTATATCCATTTCCTGTCAGCCACAAGCATACAGACTTAAGAAGAGTACTTACTTTTGCTCCACGAAGAGGGGATCAAAGAACTCTGTTGTGATTTTGTTTGCATACAGGGAACACCCGGTCATGGAGCACAGCCCTGAAGAGCATCAGAAGGAAAGGGCTGTGATTACTGGTGTTTCATGAACATCCTGAAGCACCTTGTTCGGAAGAAAGTTACTATTTACCTGACAGTATGAATACAATCCCGGCCAAACAAGCAATTTTAGCTTTGGCTTTATCTGAGCCTCCGACTTTGGTACATTTCATTCCAAACAGGGCAAATATGGAACCAAAAAAGCCCAGGCTGACGGCGGCAATCATAAGTCCTCTACATGCCTGGATATAACCTGCAATTAGAGTAGGTCATTTACATTAACATAAAACATGTGGTTGTCCAGGAAGAAACTTTCATTTTACACTGTCCTCGTGAATGAGTGTTCTGCTTTCCAAAAAAATAACCATAATGGTTAAAACATACGTTAAGCAAGAAAGAAAAGCAAGTGAATCTGTATGGAGTGCCTGTTCTATGTCACACACTTTTCAGTTTGGCACATGCATGATCCTCAGGATATATCTCTGAGTGTTATTATTCCCATATTCACAGATGAAGAAACTGAGGCGCACAACAGTTGCATAATGTGCCAGAGACGAGTTAGTAAGGGGCTGAAATGGATTCCGTCCAGCTCTGACTACAAAACCCATGCAATACTGCCTTTCACCCTGGGAAACCTCATCTGCCACTATCTCAACCCTGTTACTCCTCTGCACGTCAGACCTTTAAAACAGATGTTTTAATGGTTTTGACGTTGTAATCTTTATAATCGAGCAGAGCTCCCACAGAGTCACATCTTCTAATATTAGTGAAAGATTATAAATGAGACTGACTGGAATGTCATCATGAACCATGAGAAGTCTAAATCAAGATGTATTTTCATGACCTTTTGAAAATTTTCAGGGCACACATAATAACATTGGGTTTAAATAAGCACTGGTTGGTTCCTAGAAGAATATTTTATAATTATGAAATTAACTGTTTGCATATAAATGGACGCTTTCAAAGTATCCTGAAAGCTTGTTCTGTTGGTTTGTTTGATCATTCCTCCTACACCATTCATTTTCTTAGTCACATATTTTTATTTGCACAGCCAGGGTGATGGTAAACTTCAGCCTGGCTTTTGTCCAGACACTAACAAGTTTTAAGTTAACAGGATTTAAACTAATACATTTTTACCACATGCCGTCATTTTCATTTCAGACTGAAACAGTGCCGTATTTCAATCTGAAATAATGACAGCACATACTGGTGTGTTCATTTGTTAAGCCAATGAACGTACATATCTCTCAGGTTTACATTTGGCATTAAACTTTTTAATATGAAAAAACTCATAAGTGCCAAGATACACCAAGTCATTTATTATTGTGTTCGGGCAAAGTCAATGATAGATAATAATTCTAAGGTGACGATAATCATATATTCAGGGAATAATGGGGAAGGTGGCCTCCAGTCTATGTTTCTCAGGGAAAGAATAAAATTTTAAGTTTCAGTCCTACCCCTAGGATCCGTTGTGAAGAGTACCCAGAAGATGCTCTAATTAACTGAACAGATTTAGGTCCCTACAAATGCAGAATGCAATGACAGTGATCTTCTATTTTATAGGGTGAACTACTTCCAGACAGAAAATAATTTCCCTGATGGTAAGGCTGTCAAAAACAGCAAAAGAAACTTATTTTTAGCAAAACAGGATAATGGAGGCTTATTTTGGTAGCTATAGTAGTGCTGCAGGGCTATCTGTGTCTCTGCCGCTGAACAGTGACCCAGCTCTATTTTAAACTTCAACCCTCAAGTCCCCCAGCCAGAACCCAGGGAGCAATAGAAGCATAGGGGGAGGAAGCCTGTTCCTTGCAAGATTAAAGACAGTCCTCCAGGACAACCACAACTGACTCATCATTTACCACCAGAGCTACTGGGACAGTGTGGTTTCATTATTTTTTGAGATTTGTTTTAACCTGTGGTTTTGAGGTGTTTTAGCTAACTCTTACTGCAATCCTAAACAGACAACAAAGTGTGTGTGTGATATAACTTCTATCCTATATTTAAAAAACTATTCTAGAAAACCTTATCATGCACCATAATTTGCATTATTTTAGGAATCTTACAGGCTTTACGTACAGAAAACACACGAGCCTTGCAAAAGGTTAAGTCTATGGTCTGATCACTAAGAACATAAAACACATTTTCCCAAATGGTACACAGTGGTCAGAATCCCAGGCTGATGAATTCAACCCTTAATGTGACTGGAAAAATAACAGTAGGCTTTAAACTTTAACCACTACTCATACCATTTTTTCCCCGAGTGTCTCACTCAGTTCTCCGGTCTCAGCCCTGGTACCTACGGCAGGATCAACTCTGCCCTCTCAGCACAAGAGGAGAGATAGAGAGCAGGTTCTGATGAGGTCAGGTCTTTCCTCAGAACCAACCAGAACCCTGATTTGGTGGGGAAGGTAACTCTCTCTGATGTGGGAACAGTAGCGATAAATTGCTAACTCATCGTATGCATAAAAGAAGGGTTTGGAGTTCCCGGAGATAAACTCCGTCAGCCATAGATGGAATCGAGTTGTTGGTAAGCCTGAGGTCTGTAAATTAGGGGCTACCAGTCCTTAAAACACCCACAGACTCAAGCCTTGGGTGACTTCCCACAAACTCTCTCAGAGTTTATCTTTTGCAAGGCAGACCTCTACAACCTTGCTTTTTTTTAACAGTTCCGGAGGTCAAAACTTATAAGTAACACCCTCAAGTGAAGTGGTGGTAAACACCTAGTCAAGAAGGCCATTATTTTTGGCAGGTCTAATTTACTGACACCGTTAATAGCTAATTACCACATTAAAGTGCTGGGGCATGAACATATTTGCTCAGAAGTTCTCTGAAGTATAATTTATAGGTAACTCCTTTGGAAGAAATGGCAAACATTCCCACTAACAAAAATAGATGGCATATACTAAAAAAAAAAAAAAAAAAACCTGGCTCAAAATGTTCAGCTGCAGTTCAAGGGGTGCTTTGAAAGGAATATGGGTTAGCAATAAACAGAAATCACCAGCTCATTCAACGGTGAGTTTTTCAATTAGTAAATTACTGTGACTTTAAATTAATGAATTCTGTTGGAGGAAAACTTCAAGGTGTCCCTTAAAAGTTAAAATGGTTTTCCAAATGTACCTTATTTTCCATTTCCAACTAGCAAAAATGAAAATATCCACTTGGTGGAGACAATTCCCTCGCAGTACGCCTGGTAGCTTCTGCTTGAAGGAAGGAAAAAAGGACGTGCTTTCTCAGGCTAGTAGCTTTGCGTACTTTTTGCAAATCCTTGGAGAGAAGGGTGGTATGAGGGGCAGACACGAACTCTGAATTTCACCTCTGGTTCTTCTATTTACCTGCTGTGTATCCTCGACTGTATTACCTAATCTCTCCAAGCCTGTTTTCTCATCTGTAAAACCCAAGGATAACAGCACTTCCTTCACAGGAGGAATATGAACCAAGCGTCTAGTGAATGGTAAGAAACACATCAAAGCTTCCCTTCCATAACACTAAGATTGATTCTAAGCAGAAATTACAGTTGGAATCTTAACATGGCATAACATTAAACCTGCACATTTAGCTTTTTCCTTGTAGGGAGAACTGGGGTAACAATGATACCCCCTGATGATGAGCAATCAGAGCTTTGACCTCACATAGGAGATTCAGAATAATGACTCCATCATCTGTGTCCAAGAGGCATGTTCTTCCACTTAAGACTAGATGGGAGAGCTGTGAGCCTTCTCTCTCCCTTCTTGGATTTTTCTGCTTGGTTTAAGGAGAGGACTGGCCTACTCAAGCCTGTGGTCACCACAGCCCCTGGCAACGTGGCTTTCTCCCTCCACTTCTAGTGCAATGACCAGGAAATCCACATGCAGCGTGCTGTAGGCAGGGCCTGCCTTAAGCCCAGCAACCAGCAGATGCGGCTGCCCAGAAAATACACGGCAGAGCGCGAACAAGCAGAGGGGCCTCCTCTTTGGGGGAACTGACTTACCTCCACATGAAAATGTAGCTGTGTGGTTGAACTCCCCCCAAATATTATTCTGAGAGATGATGAAAAGTAAGTTTATAACTTTGTGTTAGGCAGTGCTTTCTTAAGCCACAAAAGGCCAAGCCAGCAGGAAGAGACTGATAAATGCGATTATAATACACATTTCAATGTTCTGTATGAGAAAAGACATCACACGTTTAAAAGACAAGCCATGGGCCGAGACTGCAACATATATAATAAATCAAGGACTGATATCCAGAATTAAAAAAAACAAATCATTTAAACCAAGAGGAAACAAAAGAACCATGGGCATAAGATATGGACAGGCAAGTCACACACACACAAAAAGGGTCAATAAATACATGCTAAGGTGGTCAAAATCACAGTGATCAGGGAATAAAATAATAACATGATAGGATGTCACCCATTAAACTGGATGAAAAACTTGGTGGTGAGAATGTGGAGAAACAGGTATTCTCATACACTGTTGGTGGAATGTAAGTGGACGATTTAAACTGAATAATAAAATGAATATTCTACTGCTCTGACAATACTATTCCTCAGTACCTACACTACAGATACACACATACGCACAAAGAGGCAAATAGAAAGGTTTTCAGTAAAGTGCTAAGAACAGTGAAAATCTAGGAAGGGTCCAATGTCCAACAATGGGTAAGTCGTTAAATAAACCAGTTTGTCCAGAGTAATGAATACCATGCAGTTGTTAAAAAGCAGTTACTTCTATATGTACTGACTCGTAAAGCTATGTTATTAATTTTAAAACAATGCAGAACAAGAGGTGAAGTCATTTACGTCTCTTAAAGTCATTTTCTAGACACACGAGCACACGCGGAAGGCCATTTTGCGAGCTGGGTTGTATACAGACGTCACGCCTCCTCTCTAGGGCTGGATGGTTGAAGGCTACGCTCTCCTTCCTCCTCATTACCCCACCTGTCCCCAAATATTGAGGCCATGATGTCCATTCTCAGCTCAGACACATAAGGTGCACACTATTCTGCACCCAATAACCTTCATGGAGTATTCATCTCTCCATCCCCTCCCTTGTCCCCCAGCTGTCCTGTAGAAGGAAGCATACCTATCTGGCAGGCTATCTCGGTGACAGTACAGTTACAACAGAAGAATGTGTTTAGGACAGTAACTGTCAATCCCATATTCCTGAACGTAAATCACAGAAACAAGAGCCTGCCTGTTCAAACATCTACCTGGATGTGTGCTCTGCAGCGCACAGGAAATTCAACCGTAATTCTAGGGAATCAAGAGCGTACCAGCTACTTATTGTACACACACCAGGACACAGACCCAGGTGTCACTCATCTAAAACCAGACACGTATTCCCTTATACAGAGTTTCCATCAAATACCTCCATCGAGCAGCAGTTTGCTTTTCGTGGCAAGCACCGTCTTAGGGGGATTAAATCTTGTCCTTTATTTACTCAGTTATGCAAATAAAAGCTTGCAGAGCAGTAATAAAAGAAAAAGAAAACACCTCAAATCGAGAACTAACGTAAATGACTCTCAAGTTTCTGTCGGGATCCATCTAGTCACGTGCTGTAAAATCCTGGAAGAAAGGAGCCTAGGACTTGAGCAATCAGCGTGACCGGGTTGCCATCCACTGTCAACTAAAAAGAGCCAGTCTGAAACTAAAAAGAGCCAGTTTTCTTCGTGAACACCTGTTGAGACTAAAAAGAGCCAGTTTTCTTTGTGAATACCTGTTGTTCTAATACAATACAGTATAGAGCGTCGCTAGCAAGAACTACGTAGAAAACAATTTACTAAAGAACAACGCTGAGGGAGACGCTGAGAACGGGCTTGGGAGGCGCGACACAGAACTTGTCAGTCTCCCGCACAAGATTCCTGCTGGCCAGAATTCTCTACTTTCTGCGGCACAGGCTAGGGCTACTTACGTTCCTAACGTTTAGAGGCAGAGTTAAAGCCCAGCAGACTCATTTGTAGATGCGGGCCGGGGGGGTTTGGAGCGGGTGCTCCTGCAACGTTTCCTTTCCCCACACACATACTTTTAAAAGAACTAACGAAATGGCTAAAAGGAGTTCAGAGCAAGCAGATTTCGCTCTGACAAGTCCATTTTAATCAGAATCCAGCCCTTCTAGGTAGTGCTGGCTGGAGAAGACAAGCCCCCTCTCGTGACTCCGTGTCCTAACAGTCCCCAAGAGAGGGGGGTCCCACTGCCCTGTCCTCAACTCTCGAGACAACATAGCTGCTTCCCTCCATCCCCGTCGCCTGAGAGTCACCTACCCCACCCAGGCCTGTCTGCGTGCCCCTCTCTCCCGCCCCGGGGTTCCGGGCTCGGTCAGGCGCCCCCCGCGGGACAGACGTCCGGGGAAGGCGGGCCACGGGCACCGGGGACTCTCCCCGGCTCCTTCAGGCACTGAGGGGGACAGCGGGGCCGGGTTTTGGAGCAGTCCGGCCCGGGGGTCCCGCCGGGGGTCGTTGGGTCAGCGGGAGCCCCGCCGGCAGGCCGTGGAGGAGCGAGGGGCAGGGGCGGGGGGCGACGGGATGCAGACCGTCTAGAGCCAGCATGGAGGGGAAGTCCTTGCAGTTGGAGACGCCCGTGGAGTCGGTAACGCACATCTTCCAAAGGTTGGCCCAATAGGTGGCGGTGGTGATGACCGTGCCGTCGATGGTGGACACCTTCCAGTAGTCGGTGGGCAGCGTGGAGGACACCAGCACCCAGCCGGAGATGGAAACCATGAAGGCAATGATCTCCGACGCCGTGCTCGCCATGCCGCCCGCTGTAGCAGCGCTCGCTCTCGCGCACCTGCTCGGCGCCGCGACCCCCGCGAGCCCAGCCGCGCGGCTCCGCCCCCTCCGCCCCCGCCCACCCCGTCCCGCCCCGCCCCCTGCAGGCCCGGCGCTAGGGGGCGCGCGCGCGGACCCCGGGACGCGCCCTCTGGGGCAGAGAAGGCTCGCGGGGAGCTTTTACGGTCGCCACCTGGGTTCTCTCGAGCCAGCTGGCCCGGCGCCCGCGGTCTGGAGGAACGCACGCCTGCGCGTCCCTGTGGCCCCCCTCCTCCCCGCGCCCCCATCCCCGGGGCCGAGGCACAGCCGAGATCGGCTCTCCTGTTGGACAGACTGGCAGCCGGACGTGGACAACTTGCTGGGTTCGGGCCCTCTCCCCTCCCCTCCCCTCCCCTCCCCAGCCCTACCCATTGGCAATAGCTTGGCTTCTAGGATACCTTGTAAAAGCAGAGCAGAAAAAGCCTTTTGTGTGCCCGGAAAGGACACCAACTGCTAACGCAGCCCTTGGCCCGCTGAACTCTACAGGTGTAGTGCCACGCTCTTTTGAGTGACCCAGTTCGGCTTGTCAAGGAGGGATCACTACGGTTCTGGGCTCGAAGTCGGCCTTGCGCTAAAATTCTGCAGTTCCTTTTGACCCGGCGGTATGCGGAAGGTCACTGTCAAGAGGTGCGTGGCACAAACCTGCATTCAGAACAGCAGCCCATGGAGAGCACAGGCTGCGTCGGGGCCTTCTTTACAGTCCTGGTCGTGACTGTTCCAGCCACAATGCTGGCCTGCTGATACCAACGTACTACACGTAGGACGTGCATTTAAGACGTTTCTCCTGTGGGTCCCTTCCAGCTGCCAGTTCTGAGTCTCTTCTATGAGCCGATGGGCTGTCACAGCTGCTCTGTATCTTGTTTAACTCTTTTTTTACCACCTCCACCTTTTGCACCTAATTGAGGGATAAGCTCATTCCTTCATTGCTGTTTCAAAGCAAACTTAAAGATCAGGGTGTACTTTTGGCTCCAGAGTTCACACAGTTGAGCATAAATGAGAGAAAAAAGACTGACTTTATTATGGGTTTATTATTTGTCCGTTTAAAGGTCTTGCAGTTCGTGGTATTAACTTTCAGGATTTACTTCTTCCCCAAAGTAACCAAGGTCTAAAACCTCTAAATCAGATCTGCTATAATAACGCTAGTTGCTAACCCCCAAACTGCAGGGACACTTTGGTTCATTGTGAAGAGTTTCTCAATTCCCCTTTGTCACTTAAAAAAACAAAACAAAACAAAACAAAATTGGTACAGAATGAAATTAGAGGTGATTCAACATCTGTGAAGAAGAAAGGAGGTTGAATTACAGAAACACCAAAATAGATTTGGGAGGACCATTGGAGATTGTATGGTTATACTCCACACTCAACAAATCATTCTATTTCTTTTTGAACTTCTGAATTTTATTTTATTTTTTATACAGCAGGTTCTTATTAGTTATCTATTTTATACATATTTCTGTATACATGTCAATCCCAACCTCCCAATTCAACCCACCACCACCACCCGCCCCCCACCTCCCACCACTTTCCCCCCTTGGTGTCCATACGTTTGTTCTCTACATCTGTGTCTCTATTTCTGCCCTGCAAACCAGTTCATCTGTACCATTTTTCTAGGTTCCACATATATGCGTTAATATATGATATTTGTTTTTCTCTTTCTGACTTACTTCACTCTGTATGACAGTCTCTAGATCCAACCACGTCTCTACAAATGACCCAATTTCGTTCCTTTTTATGGCAGAGTAATATTCCATTGTACATATGTACCACATCTTCTTTATCCATTTGTCTGTTGAAGGGCATTTAGGTTGCTTCCATGACCTGGCTATTATAAATAGTGCTGCAATGAACATTGGGGTGAATGTGCCTTTTTGAATTATGGTAGTGGGATTGCTGGGTCATATGGTAATTCTATTTTTAGTTTTTTAAGGAACCTCCATGCTGTTCTCTATAGTGGCTGTATCAATTGACATTCCCACCAACAGTGCAAGAGGGTTCCCTTTTCTCCACACCCTCTCCAGCATTTGTTGTTGGTAGATTTTCTGATGATGTCCATTCTAACTGGTGTGAGGTGATACTTCATTGTAGTTTTGATTTGCATTTCTCTAATAATTGGTGACATTGAGCAGCTTTTCATGTGCTTCTTGACCATCTGTGTGTCTTCTTTGGAGAAACGTCTATTTAGGTCTTCAACCCACTTTTTGATTGGGTTGTTTGTTTTTTTAATATTGAGCTGCATGAGCTGTTTATATATTTTGGAGATTAATCCTTTGTCCATTGATTCGTTTGCAAATATTTCTTCCCATTCTGAGGGTTGTCTTTTCGTCTTGTTTGTAGTTTCCTTTGCTTTGCAAAAGCTTTTAAGTTTCATTAGGTCCCATTTGTTTATTTTTATTTCCATTACTCTAGGAGGTCAATCATCCTGTTTCTAGAGATAATATTCAGTTCATGCTCTCACCTTCTGGACTTAAGATTCAGTGCATGGCAAGGTGTGTGTTCTGGTTCTGTTTTGTACTGACAGCCTTTTAGCAAGTTTTTGTTTCTATTCAGCCCAAATCTGGCTGTCTTTAACATCCATCCACTACCATGATTTGCACTGAGACGACACAGGGTAAGTCCTACTTTGGGACCACGCAGCAGCTCTTGGGAAGTGTGTTTGTGTGTGCATGGCCATCTCATGGCTTGTGTGAATGGGAATACGGGTGAAGACCCGTTTGCTTAGTGGGATGCAGACATAGTTCCACTACTGTGATCCTCTTGGTCCCAGTTTGTCCTGTTGTGTCATGTTGGGTTCATGGTGGGGGGGGGGGTCAAGCTTAACACTAGTTTGGGAAGCACCTACCTAACCTCATCCTTCTCATCTTCCCTTCTATTCAAGTCAGTCACCTTTGAGTATTGACAACAAGTGTCCTCTATTCTTTTGTATGATTTGCCTTTTTAAAGTGCTTTTATTGTCTTGGTTTCTTGTCCTCCAGCATATTTCCACTATTATTTCTGTGCCATATTTCTTTCTGAACGATATGCTTATTTCTAATCCAATTTACTATTTAGACAACACAAGAAGTCATGAACCAGGACATTCCTATGGAGTTTCCTAAAGTTAAAATTTGCACAAATGTTGGTTTTATACTTTATTTCCTGGTCTTGTTTGAGTGTCTTTGTTTGCTTGTGTCTTCCTCATGGTAGTTTCTCACTAAAATTGTTGATTCATTTTTTTGCAAGACAAAACCCTGACTTACTTTTGACACAAAAAAGTCTAGTGTTGTGACCTTGAAGACTCACACAGCTCCTAATTTATCAACAGATTGGTTGTAAATTCCATTGTTTGGAACCAAAGGTACATTGTTTCACAAAAAGAACTGTGAAGACTGATTCGTGTTTCAGACCATTTCCCCCAAATTTAACAGATAATGTAGTTTTACCTATTGTATTTAAAATATACACAAACCCACCGTTGCAACATAGCTTCCAGAGGAAACAAATTCTGAATTCTAACTTGAACCTCCAAGAAAGACCCTCTCTCTGCTGCATCACCAGACCGTTTAAGCCAGGATCTCTGGAGGTGGCTCTGGTAGTGATTTTTCCAAAGCTTCTAAGGTACAGCCAGGTTGGAAACCACAGCACTGATCAGTTGAGACGCATGTATATGTGTATGAACAGTCAATTAAGCAAACCAGATGGTGTGTGTCATAGAGAAAAAGAATATTCATCTGTTGGTTGAAAACTTTGAGAAAAGAAATATTCTTTTACTGTAGAGATGGTAACACACAGCTTCAACTTAAAAGGGTTGAAAATACCACAAACAACCCATAAATTATGACCTGGGTGGCAGCACTATTAGTTCTTTTGCCAGCTGAAACAGACTAGGGTCGTCATGCCTGTGGACTTGATTAATTTTCTTTTATTCTCTGTCTGTTCCGTGAGGTTTGACAGCCCCAAACTTCTCTTCCCTGGCATGTACTGCATATTAACTGCAGAGAGTTACATTTAGAACCCACAAGTGCCTGACCAAAGGATGAAAAATGTTAACTTTCTTTAATACCTAAACAATATTATGTAAGGAATCAAGCATTTACTTTAGAATGTCTTACATCTTAAGCTTTTCAAAACTAGTTTAGTCAGAAGAAACCACATAATCCAACATAAGAATGTCCAGAAAAGGAAAATAGACCGAATAGATTTTTTAAAAAGATGTATAAATGACCTGTTTCACTTTAAGATTCTAGAGTCCCAAGTAACCTTTGCAGTTGATCTGCAAACCCATTTACAGAGTACCTTTCAACTGATAAATACTTCTTTATTTTCTTTAGGATTCAGCTCACTGAAATTTTTATTTAACTATTCATAAAAAACCATTCTTAATTTAAATATAAAAGTGAATACAGTTAGAAAGTTACTTCTCCAAATTATTCAAAGTAACCTCTTAATTAACAATGACTTGGCCTTTACAAAAAACTGTAGTTTTTTTCCAATATGAAAAGTACTAATGTATCTGTAATAAATTTGACATGAAGACATTTACTGTCCTGAAATATATTCTGAGCCTTTGCACTTTTGAGACCTAAACCACTGAGATTTAGCATTGGAAGTTAGTTCTTTGGCATTGTTATGGTTATTCCCTCACCCCAGCGTTGTTCAGGAGCGAAACCAGTTTAGCCCACTAAACCAGAGATTTGCACAAATTCTTTGAGATTCAACTCACCTGCCAAACCACACAGGTGTGCCTTTCAACAGCTCAAGGATTTTCTAAGCATCAAATTTGGTTTCAGTATACATTAGCTCCTTCCTAGATTCCAGTGAGGTGGCATGCTGACGATGAGGTGGGAAGAAACTAAAGTCCTGATAAACACGGTATTAACTAAAAAAACAACTTCTCAGGAGCCAAATATCGTTAAAGAAGACATTAACACCGATACTAAGATAGGAAAATAGCATACCTGTATTCTTGTTCCTTCATTTTCTCTAACACTCTTCGTTTATCTTAAAGCTCTACACTAATTCTATGATACTTGTAACTACTTAGCATGAAAGCTGCAGCGTAGGAGGAGTAGTTACGGGAATGGATACTCATGCTTATCATTGCATCATTGATCACATATGTGTGTATATATTTATAAATTTTTTTTGCAAATTATAAGGAAATAAACTGTCTTATTTTGACATCTGGTACCCTTTGAGGCTGTACTGCATCAGAAGATGCCATATATATCTTATGAACTTGTCTTTCATACATTCATTTGAAACACACTCATTCCCAATTCTTGTGACCGAGCAGGACCCCCTCCCCCAGAGCCTCTGCTGTCGCTCCTCTCTAAAGTACCCAGATAATAGTATCTCATGCATCTTTCCTGAGTTTTTCAGATGCTCAAAACCACCACCAAATGGAATAAATTAACTCCTTGATGATCATGAGCCCGCAGACCTACTGGTGCCTAAGGATTGATAAAGTTAGCCACTCTGTTACCTCATCATCAACCAATCAGAGAATTGTGCACGAGGTGATCACGTACCCTGTGACTCCACCCCCAACCAGGCCTTTCAAAATGCTTTGCTGAAACCCTTCCGAAGGTTTGGGGGGTTTTTTTGGGTGTAAGCCCTCAGTCTCTTTGCATGGCCCTGCAATAAAACTTTCTCTGCTTCAAACTCTGACTTTTCCACATTGTTCGGCCTCACTGTGCATTGGGCGCATGAACTTGCACTTGGTGACATTCTGAGGTGTGTTAGGACTGTCTAGATTTCTCGAGCACCTGGAGAGGTAAGTTTGGGGCCCCATCAGCTCACAGCTGTCTTGGTGAATACTCCTCCAGCCTGGAAAGACTCTCACTCTGGGATGCTGGAACTTTCTAGGGCTTGCAGATGGGTTGGTTGTATTTTGCTGGCCAATAAGCATCTTATGAGTATTAATTCAACCTACCCACCCAGGCTGGGCAGCAAGTAAACCTATGTGGTTTAGGCAAGTCATTTAATTGCTCTGAGTTGCACCTTCCTCATTTGAAAAATGAAGGAGTTTGTTTTTTGTTTGTTTTTGCGGTACGCGGGCCTCTCACTGCTGGGTCCTCTCCAGTTGCGGAGCACACGCTCCGGACGCGCAGGCTCAGCGGCCATGGCTCATGGGCCCAGCCGCTCCGCGGCGTGTGGGATCTTCCCGGAGCGGGGCACAAACCTGTGTCCCCTGCATCGGCAGGCGGACTCTCAACCACTGCACCACTAGGGAAGCCCTATCTTTGTTTTTTAGGAGAATGGCTTTTATAATCAGAAACATTTGAACAGGGTACCTAATGTCCTCATTTAATTTCATTTTGTGACTATATCTTGTAATAGGTGAATTGAAGTTCATTAATATGCTATTTAACAATGTCCTGAGCAATGCTAATTCATTATATCACAGTTTGTATCTAGAATATTTTTCTTAAACTGTATATATGTGTGTGCATATGTATGTATATAGATATGTGTGTATAAATATGTGTGTAGGCACACACACACACAAAACAAACAGGTCATTAGAGTACTCCTGTCTTCTCATGCTTTAGGTCCTGTACCGGGCTCTCAGCCAGTCAGAGCTAACACAGCTGACTCCAATATGAATGCTTTAATGAGCACCCATCCTTCTACCTTGCTAGCCTGAATTGGGGGAGTTCTGTGGTGTGTGTTGTTTACTGTGCATGACCTACGCTTCTTACATTTGTTTTCTGATTGAAGTTTTGACCCATATTAGCCTACAAAAGGTGTGCCCCAATTCAGATGTTAAAATGCAAGTTTGTTTTTCCCCACTAGGTATTGCCATGTTGTTTCTGGAATGGCTGTACCCCATGGCATGCTCACAGCAGTGCAGGATGGTTCTAGTTTTCTCATATTCTCCCCAAACTTATTTTCTCTAACTACATAATTGATACATTACTGTAAAACCCAAGTGTATCTATCTCCAAAGTTCATGTTCTTCTATTTAAATGATAAGTCATCCAAGTTTTGAAGACATTCGAAGACATGTTTTTAAAGATTAAACATAGAAACACTATAAATTTGCAGACATTACTGTAACCAAAGTTAAAAGATAAGTCATTATCTGAATATTTTTTGGTCCATTACTATTTATTGCTCTCCTCAGCCTCCTCTTACCTGATTATAAGAGAAAAATAGGGGTGTGGTAAGAGAGAAATTTGGCATATTGCACTGAGGTGTCAGAGAAGCAGGTATGTATGTGTGTACATGTGTTTGTGAGTGTGTGTGTATCACGTACACAAAGGGCTAAAGGAATAGAGGCTAAGAGATGAAGGTAGAAGGGAGACAAGAGTGACACGTAATAACAAAGGAAGATGTTTTCTCTGTAAAACATTGATTGGAAGTGAAGGTGATAAGGGTAGATGACAAAGGGATTTTTAATATAAGCTTGTATGTCTGTGTGGAATGAGTGGGGAGGCGGGACCACTGACCAGCTCCTGCTTCATCGGGTCACTTTAGCCATCTCCATATATAGACATATATCTGAGCGCTGGAGATTTAATGCATCTAAAGAGTAATATTAGTGCTGTTCTTGTGTGTTTGGGTTGATGAGGAAAAGGTAGAACACAATGACTGAATTAGGCATTTGGGTCATGTCAGCATGACCAACTTCTTTGCTTTTTTCGTTTTGAGTTAAATTGTCCAGGTGTTGGGAAAGAAACTTGTAACCACAATCTCCTCATCACCAAATAGTGTGTTTTAATTGCTAGGTGTGCCAAAAATGCAAGTTTTCTTGCCCACTGATTCTTGCCTTCCATTTCCTCTACCATATCCTTGAAGGCAACCCCGGCTGCCAGGGAACTTGCTGGAGGTGACTTTAAGGAAATGACTGAGAAAACAGAGGTGATCAGAGACGCTGAACATCACTGAAGCCTGGGATGAATGACCAGTTATGGGAATAGTGGCCTAAAAAAGTGACAGCCAGGAAGTTGTTTTGGCTTCTAGGGGTTGGAAGAGATTGGAGGAGCCAGTGTAAGAGGTTGGGATTCACTGCCGTGAGAAGATTAAACAGCCCATAGAGTTCACCCAGGTTTTGCTCCTGTCTCGAAAACAGCATTATTCACTCGTTGAAACAAATCATAATGCATTTATTGAGTGCCTGTTATCCTCCAGGCATCATCCCACACAATGTAGACACGGTGAACAAAACACACAAAATCTCTGCCCTAACACGTCTGACATTCTACTGAAGGAAAGAAATACGAGGTACAAAAAAGGTTTAGTATAGCAGATGCTATACGCTAAAGAGAAAGCATAAGCCCGCAGGGAAGGGGGATGTTATGCAAAGGGTGTGGCATGGGTAGGTGGGTTACATTTTGGTTAGGTGGCCAGAGAAGCCCTCCCTGAGAAGACGACTTTTGGGTAAAGACCGGACAGAAATGAGGGAGTGAGCCATGTGTATAGTTTCAGGCAGAGCATTTCTGGATAGCGAGCGCATCTGACCTGACCAACACTGGGGAGGCTGGAGTGGCTGCAGCAGAGGGAATGAAGGGGAGGGTAGTGGGAGATGAGGACAGAGGTAACAGGGTGTCTGCGTGTGTCCACGTGTGTGTGTCCATGTGACTGTGCGTGTCTGAGTGTGTGTGTCTGCTTGTGTGGGGGGGCAGGGGTGCATGTAAATCTGGGCAGCTCGTGGACAGCCCTGTAAGTCCTCATCACAACTCTGGCTTTTACACTGAGCGTGACGGGATGACATTGGCAGGTTTTGTGAAGAGAGGGGATATCAGACTTGGGTTTTAGGATCTCTCTGAGAAGAGCCTGGAGGCAAGTCAGTGCAGAAGCAAGGACACCTGTTGGGAGGTGAGTTTAATAGTCCAGCTGAGTGATGATGGCGGCTTTGACCAGACTGGACATGGGGTGGTAGGAAACGTCAACTTTTGGATCTATTTGGAGGGTAGAGTTGACAAGATTTTGCTGATGACCGGCTGAGATGTATGAATGAAAAGGAGAAGTCAAGGAAGACACCAGGGGTTTGACCTCAGCCATTGGAAGGCTAGAGTAGTTTCCTGAGATGGGGAAAGCTCTAGATGAGCAGGTTTGGGGTTAATATCAAGAGTTCATTCAGTTTTAGACACGTTGAGTTTGGGGTGCCCAGTAGACATCCAGGAGGAGAAGCCAAGAAGACAAATGAATCTACAAGTTCAGGGCAAAGGTTCAGTCTTAAAATGTACGCTTTGGAGTCTCCTGTGGTTAGGTGGTATTTAAACCATGGAACTAGCCAGATCCTCTCTGGCAGGAGTGTAGACAGAAAAGAAAGAGTCTAGGAGGCAGGGAAGAACCAACAAAGACTGAGATGGTACAGCCACCTAGGTCAGAGAGAAAACAGGAGAGACAGTTCTGGAAGGCATGTGAAGAAGCTATTTAAAGAGGAAGAGAAGGAGTGATGTCAGGCAATGCTGAGGATGAAGCCACGGAAGACTGAAGAAGAAAGAGCACAGAGGTCCCGGAGGTCCTTGATCGGAGCTGATTTGTGGAGAATGTGGGGCAAAAACCAGATGGGAGTAGGATCAGTGGACGGTGGGAGGGAGAAATGCAGCCGGGAAGAGGAAGCAGCTCTTTAAAGAGAGGAGAGAAATGGCGCAGGGACTGGAAGGAAAGTGGGATCATGAAAGGCTGTTCTCTTTTTAAATTCTGTATTTTTTAAGATGAGAGAAATAACCACATTTTAGAGCTTCCTGTTGGCCTGTAAGGTGCCTTTGTGTGAATTCAAAAATGTTCCCTTTCCCCTGTGTGGCTGCAATCCCACACCAGGGCACGCAGCTGGGAGAGCAGAGTGTGGGCCTCGAGTCCCACACCATAAGCAGCCACTGTGCTCTCATGTGGTTAAACTCTATACGAAATAGAATTCTATAAAAATAGTTCACATGGAGCTTTTCCATCTACATTTATGTCTATTTGGCTTTGTAGTAAAATACAGATTGGTTCCAGGACCGCAGATTCCAAATCTGCAATCGCTCAAGTCTAGTAGTCTGCCCTCCATATCCGTGGATGTGCAACCCACAGATCCCGAGGGCCAACTGTCTAAGTCTTAGTTTGATGTCATTTAAAAACAATATGGTACACATATTTTACAGTTCTAGAAAATGGGAGTTAGAAAGTACTTTGAAAATTATTTAATTCAACATCTTACAGATGAGGAGACTGGAGTCCATAAATGACTTCTTAATGTATATTAAACTGTAGAATGTATATTGGAATATTGTATCAATTGGAATAATATGTTGTGTGTGTTCTTCAAACGTGTGAATTCAAAAAATGATCCAAGTTGAAGAAAAATCTGAATTATAATCAAGGTTTGAATACTTAAAAGTTGAAAACTATTGTATTTCATACAGGTTCTCCTCAGTGATATATTAGTGCCCATAAAATATTTAACAAGTATGTTACTAGGAGGGTTTTTCGTTTGTTTCAGGTTAATGCAGAGTCATCTCTACAAGTGACTTTTGAATAGTAACATGAAAAAAAGGGAAATAACAATGGAATTGTATGCTGATAATAAGGTAGACAGATAATAGACACACCTCTTTCTGTGGTTCAAAGCAATAGCTGTTTCTATGTTTGATTTGGCTTTGTGAAGAGTGAGTAAAAAGATGTAAAGAACAAAGTTGATGTCATGTTTTGCCTACAATTATTATAACTGCCACGCCTCTAGGATTTCGGACATAAATCTTTCTGACAAACAAATATGCCCTAAGATGACTACTTCCCCACATATAATTCACCCATATATGTAATCCTATAGAATTAAGCGATGTTTTGTTTTCCCATCAAAAACACTACATAAGGGTTTCCCTGGTGGCGCAGTGGTTGAGAGTCCGCCTGCCGATGCAGGGGACGCGGGTTCATGCCCCAGTCCGGGAAGATCCCACATGCCGTGGAGCGGCTGGGCCCGTGAGCCATGGCCGCTGAGCCTGCGCGTCTGGAGCCTGTGCTCTGCAATGGGAGAGGCCACAACAGTGAGAGGCCCGTGCACTGCAAAAAAAAAAAAAAAAAAGAAAAGAAAAAAAAAGAAACACTACATGAAAGATTATATTGTGATTTTTTGACATGGTAAATAAAGCATCCAGTGTAATTTGTTTAAGCAAACTGAATGATAATTGTGTTAGTTAGTTTCGAGAGTTTATATACTATAGAGGAGAAAAGCAGATAATAAAATTCCATTATTTTATACTAATTTTCAGATGCAATTGGAAGGATCAAATAAATTAAAGCATGGATGTTATAAAACTGGATGTATTATGGGTATTTGATAAATAGTTGTTGAATTTAATTAGTCAAAAAGGATAAATGGCTTAAAATATTGGATGGAATGTTAAGCATAAACTCTGAAAAATTGTCAATGTTTAATTTTTATTTGCTCTTTCAAGTAAGTTATGTTTTTATTTTATTTTATTTTTTTGCAGTACGCGGGCCTCTCACTGTTGTGGTCTCTCCCATTGCGGAGCACAGTCTCCGGACGCACAGGCTCAGCAGCCATGGCTCACGGGCCCAGCCGCTCCGCGGCATGTGGGATCTTCCCAGACCGGGGCACGAACCCATGTCCCCTGCATCAGCAAGCGGACTCTCAACCACTGCGCCACCAGGGAAGCCCAAGTAAGTTATGTTTTTAAATGATGAAAAATCATGTCCTTTCAAATTACAATCTTGCAACAAAAATAGGGCTTTATTTTATACTTCAAATGATCAAATTAATCATCAGATAATTGTTTTTTGTTTTTAAAAACCTATTATATATACATATATATATAAATAATATACTTATCACTAAAGAATTTTTCTACAGATCGTTAGGAATCACACCATATGGAAACGCAGTGTGTTTTTTTCATTTGTTTGTTTTGCTCTGTTTGTAAGCAGAGTCGATTACCTATCATCTGCCAGGAATAGATACATGGTAACTTAACTCACAGATTAGGATCTTAAGTTTCTTTTATCCTTTTTCCTAACAGCAAATTAATTTTGACGTTCAAGATGCTTGTTTTCACTGGTTTAGGGAAAAGCCCAGCTTGGCTCTAAGTAGTGTGCATCTCCACAGTCTTACCTATTTAAAAATGATACTGTTCTTCTTTCCTCACCGCATGGAAAGCTCTAGCTGACTCAGTCTCAGGGCACAAGATTTCTCAAAAGGGTGGATTTTAGACCCCCATATAGCCTAGTGTTTGCTTTACCTAATCACTGGACAAACGTGGGGCTTTACTGATTATGACTTTTTTTTATGATGGTTATGACCATGACTCTGACTTTGCTATAACTTTTTTGATCATTTACTGAATGTAGCATACATATTTCTAGGGCATGATTATTTCTGGCTAGAAGGGCCAAAGATGAACCACATTTGTGACCACAGTTCAGAATCACATTGCCTTTTGAAGTATATACATTCAGATTCTAAATCAAATAATCCTTACATACATGAAACAGTGGAGTTTAAATGGCATCAAATCTTCCTCCTGCCCCTAATTCCTATGGTTTTAAAGTAATGAACATAGAATACCATTTTTACATATGAAAACCAGAAGGTCAAAGCAGTATTGGAAGTTTTGCGGGTTTGGGTTTTTTTAGTCATTACCCTTGGGTGCAGTTTACGGAAATAGAACTGGACTGGCATTTAAAGGACCTGGCAAGTGGGCTTCCCTGGTGGCGCAGTGGTTGAGAGTCCACCTGCCGATGCAGGGGACGCAGGTTCGTGCCCCGGTCCGGGAGGATGCCACGTGCCGCGGAGTGGCTGGGCCTGTGAGCCATGGCCACTGAGCTACGCGTCCGGAGCCTGTGCTCCTCAGTGGGAGAGGACACAACAGTGAGAGGCCCGTGTACCACAAAGAAGGAATGGGAGAGACAGAGAACGAGAGAAATAGGGTTGGAAAGAAGGTTCAAATACGAAGCAATAATGGCTAGTGTGATGGCGTCATTGTACACATATGGAACGAGCAGCAGAGTTAGAATCGCTGAGAAATCTTTCTCACCACTCCAGAGATTTACCCTTCAGTTCTCAAGTTTTGCTCAAGTTTTGTTCGTCTTTACCCCCGACTGCCCCACTTCCTCCTAGTTATGTTCACTTGCTTCTGTTTGCCTCTTTTAACTGGAAGCAAAGAACAGTAACCTACAGCCTGGTCACTCCCTGTCCCCAGTAGCGTTAGAAGGAAAGGCAGGGTGGATTTCGGTTTTATGTGCACACGGTCTGATTCCCTTGGGTCTATTCTAGGGCATTGGTGCCTATGTTTATTTTCATGGCTGGAATTAAGCAATTTGTAGAAGGTCCCACAGAAGGTTAATGACGGAGGACCCAGGGTTAGCATGCACAGCTGCTGATTTCTCAGCATGGGCCCTGGGCCTCCAGGCCCTGTGGCTGCCCTGCACGGCGTTCCAACTCACACACTTGTCAGCTGCAGGGGACTTCCTCTGCCCATTGTCGTGAACACGTCCAAGAGAGCCTACATACCAACACCTCGAAACTTTAAAAACACTACATATCTCTTTCAGTTCTAAACAAGAAAGTGTCATGGGGTCAGTAGACGTATTGTCTGTGTCGGTGGGGAGACGCAAGCTTCCAACAAACATGAAACGTCCCTCAAGCTCTTAAGTTAGAGATGTGATATTTTACAGGTAAAAAAGGGAGCCAACTCTAAAAATCAATATCATTTCTTGCAGCCACTAACCAGCATCTAATCTTTGTTTAGATTTTTTTCCCCCAAAAGGCTTCATGTATGCCATGTGTTTCTTATTTAGACTAGCAGTTAAAAGTAATCTTTTATAATTTAATATACATCCTGCTAGATTTCAGCGGTAAACCGTTCTTAATGGTAAATGTTTTTCAAAGGATCAAGAATATCCTTCGGAAGCTGGATAAGAACCAAAGGACTCGTAGTCATTTGAGTTCAAAATAATGAGCATCTTCTTAGTTCCACAGTTTTTCTCAAAAAAAAAAAAAAAAAAAGAATGTGTAAATCTTGTCATGACAATATTCTGGAAAGGTAGAAAATGTAACTTCCATAAGAAATAGGACTATCTGGTAATTAGCTTTTATTCCCCATTTACCTTTATGTATAATTAACGCTCTTAAATAATGCGACAGCTTTCTTTCAGCTGCGCATTTTTAATTGAATATTTTTTAAACTTTTATAAAGTCAGATTCATTTTATAAACAGATCGATTTGGCTCTGTGAGCTTTACACCAGTGAATGTGGCAGACCTTTTAAAGTCAGGTACCAACTAGAAAATGATCATTTCAGAGAAGATGTATTGAAAACTGCGTATTCCCAAATGTCTCAATAGAAATACTGAATGTGAAAACAGATTGGAAATCCAGTCCTATCACCAGGCTCCTCAGCCTTCCTTCTGTTATTGCTGTAAGATGTACGCGTGTCTTCGATGCCTTTGTACCCTCCATTTTCACATAATTGTCCCCAGACATTTTTGGTGGTTGATTGATCTGGTTTTCATCGTTGAAGAGCGATACAAAGTTTCAGAAATGTAACAAAGTTTGGCATGATTAAATGAGTATTTAAAAATCGCCTTGTTGGTCGTCTATAGAAATGAAATATAAGGGGGTTTGGGTGTTGCCATAAGGGGTAAAGCAGAACAAGGGTGTTGGCTGTATCAGAGGCAGAGGAAAAGGGGAGTCATGGGCCCCCAAAATCCAGAAAAGAGAATGTTGGTAAAGCTGTGCTCTAGAGAAGATGAGATTGAATCTTACGGTCAGAATAGGCGGAAGCTGGACAAGATACAGCATGGGAATTTCAAGGTGAACACACACACAGACCTTGCAGTCAGATGGGGTGCATGATGAGGGGACGTTTGGCCGGTCACAAGCAGAAATCAGCATGATGACTCAAATTATAGCACTCTATGATCATAAGGAGGGTAGGTATGAGCACATATGAATTCTTAGAAATAATTTGGCAATGGGTCGGAGATTTGTAATTAAATGAAACTGGAAATAATGCTTGGTTATTGTTGCCATGTTGGTTCCCTATCAAAAATGTATGCAGGTCTTGGCAACGTCCTTTTAGACTGGTGCGTAAAGAGGGACTGTGAATTCCGTTCCTGCTCTCACTTAACTATTTGTATGTTGCTACTAGAGGATAGAGTTGTGTCCTAAGTAATAAAACCACCAGTGACTAATCAATTAGCAAATGAAGTTTCAGTGATTCTCTACTGTCGTTGGTTTTCATTTTCAGGGGCTAGAAATCAATTAAAATGGTGGTGTTTTCCCTGGGTAAGTGTTCATTGTAACCATGCACCAGCACATTATCTGGTCTGGTAGTCAGGGGATCATAGAGATAGAAGCTGGAGTTTGGAATCCAAGCCAGTTACAGAAGCAAGAATAAGCTGCTATATGCATAGGACCTTCAAGTTTGGAAGTGCACAGTTGAAGTTGTACCTTAATTTATACATTTTAAGTACAGAATCTGGTTAAACGGATTTCTGTTAAATAAGGGATGCCTATAGTACATTACCACCATTGCATTTTTCTTCTATTTCTCTCCTTTTTTGGGGGGCCACACCATGCATCATATGGGATCTTAGTTCCCTGACCAGGGATCAAACCCACATCCCCTGCATTGGAAGAGTGGAGTCTTAACCGCTGGACCGCCAGGGAAGTACCTTGTATTTCCATAACCTGAATTTATGAAGCCCACCAGTACTTCAGCACGTTTGGCACATCAGTCCCCTGAGAAAGTGTCTACAAACCACAGACCCAACCTGAGGGACTAGCTGAGATCGGAAATCGCATTATCCCTTGTTCACAGTCAGACTGCTTCTCGCATGTAAGAAGAGCTGTATATACCAAGTGTTCAAAATATGAACAATTCCAGCTATGGCCAAAAAACCCAAAACAACAACAAAGAAACCCCATGATTACCTAAGAACCACCCACACACAGGGTCTGAACTATATTGCTTCACGGTCATTCTTTTTTTAAATTTTTATTTATTTTTTTGGCCGCACTTCACAGCATGTGGGATCTTAGTTCCCTGACCAGGGATCAAACCCGTGCCCTTTGCAGTGGAAGCATAGAGTCTCAACCACTGGACCACCAGGGAAGCCCTTCCCTGGTCATCCTTGAAGCCAGTGGTAGAATGGAAACACACCCTAAAATGAGAAGATTGCGAACAAACGTTTTTTAATCCCATTTAATGTTGAATTTGAAAATGTCAGTTTAATTTGGTTTGGCTGCCCAAAATAGAAAAGCGTTAGCTTCAACTTATTTCTTTACTTCAGCAATAGGCTGGCTCTACTCTGAAGAAGCAAAAGGCTCTTAATTAGCACTCACACAATAGGACTCAATTCATATGCACATGCCACAGGAATAACCTTTCTGCATTAAATTACAGCAGGTGTGAAATTTAATTTTAATTTTGCTACTGGGAGCAAACAAATTTTGTGAACTACGGTACTATAGTTCATGAAAAATGTGCGCCCTCTTTTGGATAAAGAGCGTTAAGACATTTCAATGTGAACTTTAAGTCAATGGCTTAAAAATAAACATAGTTTTGTTTTAAAGACTGTGGGAAAAGAGAAGAAAGAACAGATGTGACAGACACTGCAGTGACAGCACTAATGGGGCGGCAAGGCAAAGATTTTGCGACCGTAAAGCAAAAATGGTCATCTGGAGGACCCAGAATTAGAGGTTGTCTGATAATACTGCTACTATGACTAATAATTATTATAGTTATTACTGTGAATCCAACATCGTACGAAATGCTTTATATAATGATCACTTTCTGAAGAATTGAGAATTGATTTGGTTTCAAATCTTCAATAGTTTGACGTAAATAGTTCTTTAAAAAAAAATTTACTGAAGACGTTCATAAGATTGGCAGGAATATAATGAAACATGGGTGGACCGATTGGCCTACAATGTCCCTTCCAGCCTAAGATTCTACGATCCTGTAAACATCTTCTTTCTTTTGACTTTAAAAAACATTTTCTTGAATTTAATAACAAGCTATCTTGGCAGTAGATTCATATTGTTATAACAGTGTGTGGGTTTTTTCCTTTCCTATTGAGAGGAAAAAAACAAACCCAACATTTTCTGTGTGTTTTCCTGTGTAACCTTCTATGTAACAGATGCTGCTAATTGCTGGGGATATGACTGGAATTAAAAAGGGAAATACAGTTTATTTGTCATGGAGTTTAAAATCTAGTAGAGGAAACACACAGTACTCAAAGGATCCCTCCAGTGACTGTAGAATTATGAACTGAATCAGTGCTCTGGGTCAGGGAGAAAGTTCCTGAGGAAACGGGCTGGAGCTAGGGCTTGATGAATGAGGTGGAAGGCTCCTGTGTGGTGTACAAGGAGAGCCCTGCAGACGGAGCCAACAGTCTGTGTAGGGACCCATGGTGGGAGGAAATCAGAGCAAGACCAGTGTGGAGGGACCAGTCTAGCTGGGCTAGCTGCCAGCACTGCTAGACCTTGAAGACTGTGCTGGGCATTTTGTGTATTTACCCTTCACCTGCATCGCCTCTAGGCCTGAACTTTGCTCCATTCTTCAGGGCTGCCCAATGAGAGTAAGGCCCCTGCAGGTAAGACCTAGGTCTTCCATATCTTCTCATCCCACAGGGTGTGCAGGTAGTGAATGCTTAATTTATCTGACCTAAGGGTTTTCCCTTCCACCTTCTTATACCTCTACAATTACTGGAAGGCACTCAAAAATGTCAACTTGAATTACCTTTTAATGGATTGAACAAATTCATCACTTATTTATTTTTATAAATTTATTTTATTTTTGGCTGCCTTGGGTCTTCGTTGCTGCACGCGGGCTTTCTCTAGTTGCGGCGAGCGGGGGCTACTCTTCGTTGCGGTGCATGGGCTTCTCATTGCGGTGGCTTCTCTTATTGTGGAGCACAGGCCCTAGGCACGCGGGCTTCAGTAGTTGTGGCACATGGTCTCAGTAGTTGTGGCTCGCGGGCTCTAGAACACAGGTTCAGTAGTTGTGGTGCATGGGCTTATTTGCTCTGCAACATGTGGGATCTTCCCGGACCAGGGCTCGAACCCATGTCCCCTGCATTGGCAGGTGGATTCTTAACCACTGCACCACCAGGGAAGTCCCCATCACTTATTTATTGTCAAATAGTCTCAGCGAAAGCAATTCTGCAAAATAGTATTAGGAAGGTGGTATATCTAAAGACCACTGGAAGACCAAATCTTTTAAAAATCTACCTTCTTTTTTCTCAACATTTTCTTATGAAAATACATAAATATATAGCAACATTGAAAGAATTTTGCAGTGAACACCCACTGCTGTGGATTGAATTGTTTCCCCCTCCCTCAGATTGGTACGTTAAAGCCCTAACCTGCATTTGGATTTGGAGGAAGGGCTTCTCAGTGGTAATTAAAGTTAAATGAGGTCATAATGGTGAGCCCTAATCCGATAGAATTAGTGGCCTTATCAGAAGAGGAAGCACAATCTCTCTGCCATGCGAGGACACACTGAGAAGGCATCTGCAACCCAAGGGGAGAGTCCTTGATAGACACCTACCAACTGTGCTGTCACTTGACCTTGGACTTCCAGTCTCCAGGACTGTGAGACAATAACGTTTGGTTGTTTAAGCCACCCAGTCTCTGGCATTTTGTTAAGGCAGCCTAAGACAACTAATATACCTATATACTGTACCCACTACCTGGATGCTACCATTAATATTTTACTTGCTTTTCTCCCTCTTTTTTCTCTCTCTCTTCCCACCCTTCTCTCCCTCTCTCCCTCTATCCATCCTTCAATCCATATTTTTTTTTTTTTTGGAGCAGTTAGAGTAAATTGTAGCTATCAGTACAATATCTTCTAAATACTTCAACACGCACATCATTAGCTAGAGATTAAAAGGTGTTTTTCTTTTGCTGTAAAATTTAAATACAATGAAATGCATACATCTTAAGTGTACATTTACTGGCTTTTGACACTGCACACATCTTTGTAAGCAAAACAAGCCCCTATTGAGATATAGAATACTACCTTCTCTCAGGAAAGTTCCCTCACACCTCTTCCCAGTCAATCCCCACCCCACCATTTTTCTTATTTTTTTCCACAGTAGATTAGTTTTGTCTGTTCTAGAACTTTATCTAAATTGAGTCAAATAGTATGCGTTCTTTTGTACAAGGCTTCTTTCATTCAGTATATTTTTAAGATTCATTTGTGTTGTTGTAAGTTTAAGCCCGCCCTCCCTCCCTCCCTTCCTTCCTTCCTTCCTTCCTTCCTCTCTTTCTCGCTTTCTTTCTCTGAACAGTATTTCATTATCTGGAGGTATCACAGTTTCTTTACACATTTTTTTCACAGATGAGCATTTGAGCTGTTTCCAGTTTTGAGTTATTACAAATAATGTGCTATGAATATTCTTGCACGTGTCTTTTTGTGAACATATGTTATCATGGGTAAATAGGATCCGAATTACTGGCTTATCGAGTAGGTATGTGTTTACTTTTGTAAGAAATTACCTGACTTCTTTTCCAAAGCGTTGTGCTATTTCACATTCCCACCAACAATGTATGGGAATTCCAGCTGCTCTACCTCTTTGCCGACGTTTGATGTTATCAGTATACAGTGATACGTCATTGTGGTTTTAATTTTCATTTCCCTGATGACTAATGATGTTGATCACACCTTTGTGTGCTTATTACCCTTCAAACATTTCTTTTGTGAAGTCTCTGTGAAAATCTTTTGACCGTTTTTTATTGGGTTATTTCTCTACTGTTGGAGTTCTTTATGTAGTCTACGTACCAGCCCTTTGACAGATATATGTTTAGTGAGTGTTTACTCTCAGTGTGTGGCTTATTAAAGTCATCTTGGATGAGCAGAAGTTTTAAATTTTGATGAAGTCTAGTACATGATATAATATGTAATATAATGTATATCCCCCTTCTCTATTACAGTCATTGCTTTTTGTGTGCTGTTTGAGACACCTTTGCCTCACCCCAAGTCATGAAGATGTGCTCCTATATTTTCCTCTAAAACTTCATGGTTTTAGCTTTTCTATTTAAGCCTATGATCTACCTCTAATTAATATTTGTGTGTTTGGTGTGAGTTCGGGGCAAGGTTTATTTTTCATATGACTCTCCATTTACTTCAGCACCATTTGTTTAAATTCCTATTGCTTGGGTGCCTTTGTTGAAAATCAAATGCTTGGGTAAATGTAGGTCTATTTACTATCTTTTACAAAATGTAAATACTGAGCAATCAACATCCAGAGGTTTCTTTCTTAAAGATGATCTCTTTCCTTAACCTGTACATACCATAATCTGAATAAGAATTTCATAAGGAGGATATAATGACTTCTAATAGAGTATTAGAAAAACGGAGACCCTGTAACTTTAAAGTATGAATCAGCTTCTCTCTCTTTCAGGAATCTCACATTCATACTGATCATCAAATATATTGGAATCCTTATTTGAAAATAAAGAAGGCCTTACAATGCAATATAAAGAACTAGGTTACTGCTATTATATCCTAATTTAAAGTTCACTATATTTTATTATTTAATCAAGATGGTCCATTTTCTCTTATTAGAGTCTGATGCAGTTGAATGGCAAGGGATGTTTCTAAGAAATTAGTATATGAACTTAGGTAGGTGATTTCCTTTATTTTCTATTTTTAAAGAAAGGTATGAAAGAAAATAAAACTATGTATGGGGTTGGATGTTAACTAGATGTACTGTGGTGATCATTTCACAATATACACAAATATTGAATCATTATGTTGTATATCTGAAATTATTACACCTCAAGAAAGAAAAAAGAAAGTAATTCTTAGTTCCTATTGCACTGGGACACTGTAAAGATAAGGGCGTTCAGGGAAATACTGTAGTGAAACATATGGATAGAATAGTCAAAAATGTATAGTATGAGATAGTTGAGAAACAGAAGGTGTTTTCATTGAACAACCGTGTAGCAGGTATTCCCCCTTACAAGTAAAAGCTTGTAAGCAGTGTATTAGCACCCTCCTTTATGTGAGAAGATAGAGACACACTGCTGTTTAAGACTGGAGGGAACAAGGCTGTCAGTCTTTCTTAGCAGCCTCTGCTAAGCTTGCCAACCCAGGTGGATTTGCCCGCTCTGGACTCCAGTAATTCAATAGCCTCTTTCCTTCCTGGAAGGATTGCCTGACCACTTACGCCCTGCTGTGAGTCTTTGTCTCATGCCACTCATAAATGCCGTGGTTTAAGCACAAAGAATTTTAACATCCTTCACATCCCAAAATAAACAGCAGCTCTGGAAATGTCATAAGGCTTTCATTGTACAGGAAGTGGGTTGAAATAACTCACAGGGCACTGGAAACTTTCTGATTCTTCCCCCACCCTCCAGTTTTCAAGAACAGACCAATGTAAGTGATTGGAAATAACATACTCTTTCTAGTTGGGTGTTGATGGACATTAAACATCATTATATGAATGTGTCCTAATGTTTTAGTATATGAAATGTTTGCACTCCTAATATCTTTTTTTAAGTATAACAAACTCAGTGTTTTAAATAATGCAAGTGATCTTCCATAGCAATTACAGTGGATTTGACTCGAGGATAATTTACAATGTTTTCCTCACCATAATTATCAAAAACAGTCAGTACCAAATGATCAGATCTAATAAGCTAGTTTTAAGGGAGAGCTATCTCTTGCTAAACCAAGAAATAACAATGTTAAACCCAAAACTATTTGAAACGAATAACAGCACAATCAGAATCCTAATTGTATGTATTACTTGTATACGAGCCCTGGATATGACCAGGGATTTTCGCACGCTTCGTGCAGAGAAGTGGGGAAAGAAAAAAGATTATCAGTGTCCTACAAAAGACTTTTGAGGAATGGAGAAGGACCACTTGTGCATGAATGTTGCCCTCATGAAGCCAAAAATAATAAAAGTTACAGGAAAGTCAGGTGACTAAATTATTCCAGCCTGGAGGCAGGCTCACCTAGAAGCTAAGAATTCTACTGTGAAATACTAGAGTTCTCAGTGCCCTTGACAGTACCAAAAAATAACGTATTAATGAGGCTAATGGTTCTTAACAATTCCTTTCAAGTCCTGTTTTCTGTGTAACGTGGTACATTCTTTTGAAAGAAGCGTGTTTATTCACTTCAATTAGTTGGAAATCTCACTCACCATGGAAGAAAAATTTCACGAGATCTGATGGAAACATTCCCAAACATGGAAAAAGGAAGCACCCCCTAACTTACGGGGTGAAGAAATAAATCTATAAGGAAAGCAAGAAGAGATTTTAATAGTTTGAGTTTCCCTCTCCTGATTATTTTGAGGACTTTGTTTTTCAATTTAGAAGTTTATAGGTATAGCATGTGTCCACAGAATCACATTCACACAAAAAGGAAAAACCTAGGTGTGGGCAGTAATATCTCACTGAATCAACCAGTTCTACATTAAAAAACCGTTGTTTCCAGCTTTGTTTCAAAAAGAAACGAAATGTCCCAAAATG
Organism: Pseudorca crassidens; assembly: GCF_039906515.1. NCBI lineage: Eukaryota > Metazoa > Chordata > Mammalia > Artiodactyla > Delphinidae > Pseudorca > Pseudorca crassidens. The sequence goes on from NC_090313.1 coordinate 15,128,793, forward strand.
GCCACCAGTCATATCTGTTGGCACTTTTTAAAATTTTCTGTAGACACCAATTCATGCTATATTCTAGCTCTGGAGATCAGTTTGTGTGTTGTCTGAAGGCCCTAGCTAATTCCTCTCTTTAACTTAACGATAAGTGTTACCAACTTATTGAATGAACTTTTTTTCCTTGCCAACTATGCATTTAATAAAATGGCCCGTTAATGCAGTCAAATCTCACTCACTAGTGTTGCTGTGGTGTCTGTTCTTGTTTCAATTGGCATGAGCTCCATACTTGACTGGTGGGGACATGTTCCCTTTGTTCAGAGTCCCCTTCACTCAACCGTGCTGTCCTTTGGGAGAAGAAAATCATCACATTCATTTCTATTTGATTCTACTTGTTACCGATATCTTCTTTGAATTCAATCTTTAGCAGATGGTTTATTCACCCAGCTCCTGGCTTCCTTTAGCTGATATCCTTCTTTGCTATACTGTATGTGAAAACCAAGAAGTGTTTGACACCAAAATGTATGATTCATTTGCATATGTTGCATTATAGAGATAGTCACACCATGGAAGAAAAAAGATTTTGAACAAAGTATGCAAAGAAGTACTTCATGTAGCCCCCAAATACTTTCAGATCATAGTACCCATCATAGAATCAGAAAGTCTAGGGCCTCCCTGGTGGCACAATGGTTAAGAATCCGCCTGCCTATGCAGGGGACACGGGTTCGAGCCCTGGTCCGGGAAGATCCCACATGCCGCAGAGCAACTAAGCCCATGTGCCACAGCTACCAAGCCTGTGCTCTAGAGCCCACGAGCCACAACTACTGAGCCCACGTGCCACAACTACGGAAGCCCGCATGCCTAGAGCCCGTGCTCTGCAACAAGAGAAGTCACCGCAATGAGAAGCCTGTGCACCACAAGTAAGAGTAGCCCAGCTCGCTGCAACTAGAGAAAGCCTGCACACAGCAACGAAGGCCCAACACAGCCAAAAATAAATAAATAAATTTATTTTAAAAAAGTCTCCAAGTTGCCACTAATCTTAGAGGGAAGTAGTTCAGCATACCTCCAATTCAACTACAGCAGCTGATGAGCAAAAAAACTTTACAGATGCCACATTCCTCTTAGAGTGAATGGCTGTAGCCAGTACTGGATGAATGAGTGCTTTGCCTTTGGACACACAGAATTCCACGTGGCCATAGCGTGATATACATTGACCACAGACTTTTTTTTAGATCAGAACTTTGAAGAGAGAAGATAAACTTCTGGGTGAAGATGGTAGATGTACATATTTACATTTGTTTCCTCCTGAAACTCCACCCAAAAGACAGTAAACGGATGTTTAAAAAATTATTGCATGAAACCATCAAGGTCAAAGAGGAGATAGAGGAAACGAGAGTATAAAATTTTGGAATCTGGAAATAAGATTCACAAATGGTAAGCTGCTTAACAGAACAGAAGGGGTTGGCAGTGAGGAAAGCCAGTAAACTACCCAAATTACATTGTAGAACTGCCACAATTAGACAGTCCCAGGTATCTTCGGAGGAAGGAAACGAAAGTGGGGCCGAAGACAGGAGAAGTGGTTGAAAGTTTATTTAGAGGTCTGATGCTCATATTTCCTACTCAACCCTGCTCAGTGGGGCAAATGCAAATGGGGTGTGAGATAGTGTGAGTGCACAAAGCTAGATGCAAGTCGTTTAGCCAATTGTCATTAAGTTATTCTGCAGTCAGCGATTACCCAAGAGTTTCAGTGGCTTTCAACAATAAAGGTTAATTTCTTGCTCACATTACCTGTCACTTTGGACCAGCAGACGACCCACAGAATTGAAGAAAATATTTGTAAATCTGATAAGTGTCTAGTATCCAGAATATAGAGAGAGCTCTTACAACTCAATAATAAAAAGACAAACAACCCAGTATAGAAATGTGCAAAGGATTGAGACATTTCTCCAAAGATATATAAATGGCCAAGAAACACGTGAAGTGATGCTCAACACTGTTAGTCATAAGAAAAGTGCAAATCAAAACCACAGTAAAATACCATTTCACGCCCACTAAAGATGTCTTTAATTTAAAAAAAAAACTGGAAAATAACAAATGTTGGTGAAGATGTAGAGAAATTATAACCCTCACACACTTCTGGTCAGAATATAAAATGATAGAGCCACTGTGAAGAACAGTCTGGCAGTTCCTCAAAAAGTTAAACATAGAATTACTATGTGACCCATCAGGCTCCTCTCTCAGGTATATACACAAGGGAACTGAAACCGTGTTCACACAAAAACTTACATACAAATGCTCTTAGCAGCATTGTTCATAATAACTATATGGTGAAAATAAACCAAATTTCCATCAACTGATGAATGGATAGACAAAATGTGAAACTGGGAAATTAGGAAGAAATGAAATTGTTGTTATTCACAGACTACATATGATAGTCTGTGCAGAAAATCCAAGATAATCTACAGATAAGTTATTAGTATTACTAGAAGAGGTTAACAAGTTTGTGGAATCCAAAGTCAACATTTTAAAAACTGAATTTCTATGTAAATGTAGCCAACAGTTAAAAAAATGGAATTTCTCCATTGAAAAATAAAAACAAATAACTAGAAAAAAAGTTTAAGATAAATTTCAAGATCTTTATGCAGAGAGCCTTAAAATACTACTGAATCAAATTAAAGATGAAAATAAAAGCATATGTCATCAGTCCTGCTCTGACTTCTCGTGGGACCTGGGACAAGAATACAAGGGAGGGCTGCATATCATATGTCTAAATATTTTAAAGTTATGAATGTAGCCAACAAATGGTTAAATAAAATATATTTCCCTGCATTGACAAATGTATGTTTACAACTACCTGGAAAGCCAGATAGTTTGGACTCTTCAGAATTCTTTGCTGGAACGTAGCCCCTCATTCACAGCCTACATGCTTTCCCCAGTCCCCCTTTCTCCTTCTACCCTGGCTCCATCTTATACCATACCAGGAAGGAGTTGCATGCGCATGTGTGGACACAGCAACCCACACTTCCAAGTTCCATCAACAGCACCTGCATCCCTTGACCACTACTTGACCATCCCTTAATCAATTCTTAGGTCTAAGGGGGTAATTGGTGCATTTCTCTGCCTTTGGGAGGACAGCCCCAGAGAAGAGGCCTGTGCATATCCTGGAAGTGGGTTTGAGGCCCTTGGAACAGGAAAATCCAAGATCTTGATACCCAGATTATAGTCTAGAAGGAGGGAGTGATGGCTCCGAGGGACACGTCCCATTGAGCCACTGGACTCTTGACTCCATGGGAAGGGGGCACAATCCACAGAGCGCCTGAAATTGGAGTCCAGGGTAGAGGCCCCATTTCTTTGAATCTGAGGATTATATTTATTTATATGTTGTGTTCATTAATGGGAAGAATCCATATTATAAAAATGGCAATTCTTTTCGATTGTTCAATAAATGCAATGCTACCCCCAATAAAAATTCTAACAGGTGGTTGGAATCGACTGACAAGTTGATTCTAAAATTTACACGGTAATGCAGAAGTCCAAAATAGCCAAGATACTCTTAAAGAAGAACAAGTTGGACTCCTTACTTTACTAGCTATCAAGACTTACTACATGTAAAGCAATTATACCCCAATAAAGATGTTAAAAAAAATAATAATAATCATCCAACCTTAAGCACAAAATAAATAAGGCTAAAAAATGGAAAGATGAAAACAAACTTATGGTTACCTAAGGGGAAATGCACGGGGGAAGGATAAATCAAAAAAACCTATTGTATAGTACAGGGAACTCTACTCAATATTCTGTAATAACCTATATGGGTAAAGAATCTGAAAAAGAGTGGATATATGTGTATGTATAACTGAATCACTTTGCTGTACACCTGAAGCTAACACAACATTGTAAATCAACTATATGACAATATAAAATAAAAAATTAAATTTAAAAAAAAAGACTACAAATCTACAGGAATTAAGATGGGGTGATATTAGTCTAATGGAAAAGAATACAGAGCCCAGAAACAGTCCTGCAAATACATAGATAGATAGATAGACATGATTTTGATTAGCAAGTCTTGCAATAAATGCTATTGGGGCAACTGGGTATCCATATGGAAAAAATAATTAAATAGCTCTCTACATCACGTGACACACAAAACAAATTCCAGGTGGATTGAATACTTTAAGTGAAGGGCAAAACAATCCAGAATGTGGGATGTTCTACAAGACAAATGGCCGGGTCTTTTCAACAAATAAATGCCATTAAAAAGCAGAGGAAACTATTACAAATTCAAAAAACTTTAAGGGAAATAGCAACCAAATGCAATTTGTGGACTTGTTTGGCATCATGGTAAATATAAAAATTAACTTTTAGGGAATTCCCTGGCGGTCCAGTGGTTAGGACTCCCCGCTTCCACTGCAGGGGGCATGGGTTCGATCCCCGGTCTGGGAACTAATATCCTGCCTGGGATACTAATATCCTGCATGCTGTGTGGCGTGGCCAAAAATAAGTAAATAAAAACCCAAAAACAACTTTTGAAAAAGCTAAAATACAATGGTAGCACCATTCTGTTGTATTGAATCTTAATTGTATTGAATCTTAATTGTATTGAATCAAGCCAAAACTAGGTCAAAATTAATTCCAGAAGACCTTCCCCCCAGCTTGTCCAACTCTTCAGAGGCCTGAGGCCAACCTGTGGCACCCAGCTCCTTCTTTCACAGAAGAAGGTATCTTACAAAATAAGATGAATTCTGTTGCTGATAGTTCTTGAGGAATTAGTCTTTCATGTTTGAACTAAATGCTTCTGTAGTTCAGGAAACTTAAAGGTATGAATGAGACAGGCTGGGACCCGAAACCTGGGACCTGGGACCCTTTGCTGCAGTGCTTCCACCTGGACAAACATCTCCTCTCCTCGAGCTACAAAATACAAAGAAACTATAAGGGACTAAAAATAACTGTCTGCATGCAGCAGTTGGGGCATATTATGAACAGTAAGTTAGAAAAAAAGACCAAAAACGCAACTGCAACTTCTGAGGAGTCAGGAACAAAAGGAGGGTACCGCGCATGGTGTCTGCGCACAGCACTACCGAGGGGGTGGGCAGACCACCTAAGTCACCCCTCCAGCAAGACCCCTGAACCTGCCCCCTCCCCTCACCCTATATAAGGGAGCAGCTCACCCCCACCCCCTCCAGAGAGCTAGCAAGGGCAACTGTTACTTGTTTTTGCTCCCCCGTGCTGACAATATGAGTGATTCTAGGTTTCTTATCTTATAAAAATGGACAGTGGAGTTTAAATGTCAAGGCCACTGTTATAGCATTAAAATTAGTGTATTTTGAAACTTAGAGAAGTACTGTTGCACTTTAATTTTATAAAATATGACCATGAAATTATTTCTAAGCCTAGCCATATGATTAAGTAAGAAGGTATACCTTTTGGAATTTTAACCTTATTAAAAAATTTAGTGCTTTAAAATAAAAATCCTAATGCCAGTATTTGAGAACTTTTTGCCAATTCAATAAAGATAAGAAAAATTAAAATCCATTTACTGAAATAGGGAAATTTACTAATGTTGGATATTCTCTGTATGCCAGGCACTGTGCTAAGAACTTTATAAAAATTATTAAATCCAATTCTCAGAACAACTCTGTGAGGCAAATATCCCCATTTTACAGATGAGAAAACTGAGAGGAAACGAAAAATGGAACCATGACTTTGATCCAGGCAGCTCTCTTTTTTTTTTTTTTTTTTCCCAGGCAGCTCTCTTTGGTTACAATGTCCACCATTCTTTCTATTATGCTAGTTGTTTTTGTCAGTGAAGAAATGCTTTCATTAAACTTTACTTTCTGGTATGATTAATTTTTACGATAATTTCTAACTATGATAGTCCTCTTTTTTTTTACCCCTATTTTAATATACACAAAAATGAGTTCTGTTGCTATAGGGTCATTTCATATAAAATATTTATTTAAATATTAAAAGTTGCTTAAATCATATCAAATGTAATGTACATGTAATATGCCATATGGAAAATCTATTATAGAATATTTTGCATAAAATCGATCTACACGGGCTGAAAGTTTTTATTAATCTAGAAAACTTAATCTGGTGTTATTTGTGATTTTATTAACATGGTTGTGTCTATTATCAGGCAGGTGGATGCACTCGAGCACACGGATGCACGTCCATCTATACACACGTGCGCACACACACATACACACGCACACCATTCGTCAAACTGTATTTTGAAGGAAAATAGAGTCATAATTATAAGAACAACTCTTTCTTTGCACTAGATTTTCATCTGCTTTTCCTATCTGATTTTCACAGATGATTTCCATAGACGATTTTCATATATGATTCTTATTTACTTCCGTCTTCATCTTTAAGTTCTGCCCTTTCCTCTCCTCTTCACCTAGACCCTGAGATGCTTAGAGTATCTTACAGCACATTATCTTAATTTACATTTAATGATACTGTCTTCCACTAGCCCCTTTACTGTCTTAAGACTCATCCACGTGCCTATGACAAAGAATTGTCCCTTGTGGCAGTATGGTATGCTGGAAAGAGTTACAAAGAGCTAGGAGAATGGTAGCCTGAGTCAGAAGCCTATCTCTGCCACTCACTACTGTATGGCCTTGGTAAATTTCTTCACCTCTCTAGTCTCAGTCTCCACATCTGTAAAATGGAGATAATACCTCCTGTGCCTACCTCCATGGCTAATAGGAAGGTTTGGTGTGATGAATTGCTAGATAATTAACAGCAACCTGCAGCAAAGACTGCCATATCAATTCTCCCTCTTTTGAAAAAACTAGCAGACCTCAGACTTTGATGTTCCTGCTTAAAGCTTGAAGCATAGATGCAATGGCTGTAGCAGGCATCTTGTGACCAGATGTGAGAGGAAGTCCCAGAGAGTCACAGAGACCCGGCTTCTGCCTTCTCAAGCCTCTGGACCAGCCCTGAGCCACCAACCTTCAGATTTCTTATTTGGTGAGAGAAAAACAAACCCCAGATGTTGAAGCCACCATTACCTGGGCTTTCTGTTATGTGTAAGTAAACTCAATCCCTACCTGACACACTGACCTTGGATGAGCTTATATTGGGTCCTGGGCACTGTGCTAAGCACCTGGCATGTGTTATGCTCTTTGATCTCCAGGATAGCTTCTCCCACAGGAGACTGAGAGGTAGAGAGGTTAAGCAAAGCACCCAATGTCACATGGCTTTGCTAACGGCTGTCACGTACTCACAGAGGCCTCAACAATTGATTCAGTTATTTAATTATTGTCAGAAATATGATACAAGATCACACCCTAAACCAAAACAGTTTTTTCTGGCCAACATCTCCCAACAATTCTATAGTTCTGGTCATATCAACCTGATTGTGTTACCTGGGGTCGATTTCCTGGCTACTCTGTCTCACAGAAGTGTCATCAGGAAGTTGCACTCTGAAAATCACACATTCCATATATGGCATTTTTTCCCTTCATAGTTGCAATTGGTAAGTCTAGGTTTTGCAGATGTTTCCATGTAAATAACTAGGGACATGATCTATGACAGAACTTTGGGAACTAGCTCGTCAATTTTTCGGGGCGTTAGAGTGGACCCAAAACTAACTGAGTAAAATCTTGGCCCTGCCCTCAAAGATTCTCTGTGAGGATGTGATAATGATAAAAATAATGATTCGTTGGGCTTCCCTGGTGGCGCAGTGATTGAGAGTCCGCCTGCCGATGCAGGGGACACGGGTTCGTGCCCCGGTCTGGGAAGATCCCACGTGCCGCGGAGCGGCTGGGCCCGTGAGCCATGGCCGCTGAGCCTGCGCGTCCGGAACCTGTGCTCCACAACAGGAGAGGCCAAAACAGTGAGAGGCCCGCGTACCGCAATAATAATAATAATAATAATGGTTTCTAAACATTTTTTTGAGTGCTAAGTATGTGCTAGGCATGATTCAAACCACTTTACGACCACATTACATACTCATTCTGTCCTCACAACACCTCTGTGGCAGGTAATACAATAATCTCTATTTTTCAGGTGAGGAAACCAAGACCAGGAAATGTTGTTACTTGTCCCACATTTCCAAAGTGGGACAGAGTGACGCTAATAAGTGACAGAAAAGGAATTTGAACCCTGGAAGGCTGACTCTAGGAATACAGTTGTCCCCGTATCTGAGGGGAATCTGTTCTACGACCCACACAGATACCCAAATCCAAGGATGCTCAAGGTTCGTATAAAATGGTGCAGTATTTGCATGTAACCTACGCACATCCTCCAGTGTACTTCAAATCATCTCTAGATCACTTATAATACCTAATGCAGTGTAAATACCATGTAAATAGTTGTAAATACAATGTAAATGCTATGTAAATAGTTGTGGGTACCCAGCAAATTCGAGTTTTGCTTTTTAGAACTTTCTGGAATTGTTTTTTAATATTCTCGATCTGAGATTGGTAGAATCCGCAGGCGTAGAATCCACGAATATGGAGGGCCAACTGTATGTCCTGTCTAATAAGAGACTATTCTTTGATTATCAAAGTATACACTTTATGTCTTAATTGGTAACATGGAATAGCTACAGTTCAGAGGCCCATCAGAAAACTCTCACTGCATGTTATAATTGTGGTACCAAGATAGAGTATTCATTGAGAATTTTCTGAAGAATATGAAGTGTATCGATATTCTTGGCTCACGTCAGCATCATCATTTGGGACGATGTTGCTTTGGTTCCCTTTAGGGCTGACTTTACTGTGCTTTGGTATTTTGCAGTTGACTTGTGTTGAGGGCTGGTACGAGAAAGTTTTACAAAGCTTTTGTGGTGACTGTCATGATCTTTTTGGAAGTGTTTTCTGCTCCATCACATAATGTCATTATGTGAGTGAAGGACAAACAATCCAACACAAACTGGCTAAAGCAAAATTGGAAATTATTGGCTAATGGAATTGACAAGCCTAAATGTGCTTCATGGACAGCTTGATCCATACTCACAGGATGTCGGTTCTCTCATCCCATCTCTCTTTATCTTGACCCCATTCTCGGACAAGCTGTGCTCTTGAGATCTCTCAATAGTGGCAGCAGCAGCTCAATGCTTTCTCACGTGCAAGTTCAGAATCTCTGTCCCAGAAGTCCAGGTGATCTGATTAGCTCTGATTGGGTCATGTGCTTATCTCTGCACCAATCCCTGTAGCTAGGGGCATGCATGCAGTGCATTCAATGGTTTTGTCTGAGTCACGTATTCAACCTCTGGTCGAGGGGGAAGTTGGAGTCAAATCCAGAAGATGCATGTAGATCATGGGTGAGAAAAGGATGGCCCCCCAGAGGAAAATTGTGTTTAGTTATCAGAGTAAGAGTGGATGGGAGCTAGGCAGCAAAACCAGCACACTCCGTTATAGACCTCTTTACATATTTGTGGGAGAAATTCTGGCTTGATTTTATTTTATGGACACCATAACCATTGTACCTGATAGTGTTCATCGTATGCTAAGAAGGAGACTTGACACTCTCTTTCCTGACCTCCTCCACTAACTGTAAAAGACCCATGGCATGCATGCTGTAAGCTTTATTTCATATTCCTAATATTTTCTCCTTATATTTCTTGCCTCGTCTATTCATGTTTTCTTTTCTATTATGTATTTTATAAGCTGCTTTGAAATTCTTTTGGAAAAAGACAGCATATAAAGACTTTAAAATGTTATTTTTCATATTGGATATGTTCATACTGTGTAAATGTCCAAGCTAAAGTTTCCCAATATCTTCCCAGGAAAGATTAGCACAGCTATTAATATGGTTCCTGTTTCTAATTCTACCAGAAAAAAAATAGAATATATTTTAGTCTCTGCCTAGACCAATTATTCTCCACTTGTCTCGCTGATAATTTTCTCTATATAATCTCTTAAGATTCAATGTAACTATCAACTTTCTCCCCTTGGTTGCATCCTCTCCCATGGCCAGATCCCCAAGGCCAGTAGGTGTTCATGCTGCTATCATTTGTTTGTCTGTGGAAAGAGCTCCCGGAGGGCAAGGGCTGCCTCATTCATGTCTGTATCTCCAAATTCTAGCATAGCACAGGAGTTAAGTCCTCAGTAAAAGTCCATGAAAGAAAAGAAGAGAAGAAGGAAGGGAGGAAGGAAGCAAGAAAGGAAGGGAGAAAATTATCTTTTTTTTTTTTAACATCTTTATTGGAGTATAATTGCTTCACGATACTGTGTTAGTTTCTGTTGTACAACAAAGTAAATCAGCCATGTGCATACATACATCCCCATATCCTCTCCCTCTTGCGTCTCCTTCCCACTCTCCTTATCCCACCCCTCTAGGTGATCGCAAAGCACCGAGCTGAGCTCCCTGTGCTACGCAGCTGCTTCCCACTAGCTATCTATTTTACATTTGGTAGTGTATATATGTCAATGCCACTCTCTCACTTCGTCCCAGCTTACCCTTCCCCCTCCCTGTGTCCTCAAGTCGATCCTCTACGTCTGTGTCTTTATTCCTGTCCTGCCCCTAGGTTCATCAGAACCATTTTTTTTTTAGATTCCATATATATGTGTTAGCATATGGTATTTGTTTTTCTCTTTCTGACTTACTTCACTCTGTATGACAGACTCTAGGTCCATCCCCCTCACTACAAATAACTCAATTTCATTTCTTTTTATGGCTGAGTAATATTCCATTGTATATATGTGCCACATCTGCTTTATCCATTCATCTGTCGATGGACACTTAGGTTGCTTCCAAGTCCTGGCTATTGTAAAGAGTGCTGCAATGAACATTATGGTACATGACTCTTTTTGAATTATGGTTTACTCAGGGTATATGCCCACTAGTGGGATTGCTGGGTCATATGGTAGTTCTATTTTTAGTAGAAAATTATCTTTTAACTTAGAGAATGGCTTCATTACAAATGACTCTATGGGTGAATACTGCCTACGGTTAGTAAATGTGGTTAGTCATTTATCTGGCAGAAAGAGATCTCCCCTAACCCCATCATAAATTCTGATTAATTTCTTAATTTATATAGTAAAGGATTCATAACACAAGTATGAAGACCATAAGAAGATAGGCTTCCCCTTGGCGCCCTTCTATGCCCACACAGAGATCCAAAGTTATTTTCCTAGCTGCCTGACAGGTTTTGTTGCCATCCCCAAATAAGTCCTTGAGAATGGCAGAGGGACGAGAATCTCTGTATAGCATTTGTTTGCCTAATAATAGAGGCTTTAAGGGGGTTTTAGAAATTGGTTTTCTTTCGGAATCACTTAAGTTTCCCATTTCCTGGTAAATATTTTTGGTAAAAACATTATCCTCTTGGATTTCAGAGGAAGTTAAAAAAAAAAAAAGAGAGAGAGCTTGAAAGCATTCACAAAGTAATGGGCTCCCCTAACACAGCCATTCATTTGAAGGTATGTCTCTCTAGTCTAAATCCAAATCCTCCAGTCAACACAAGCTTGAAGTCTACTGTTCCTTCTCTGTGAATCCTTTCTGCCTCAAGCTATGATCTTCAAAGTTCTCAGAGAGTTGGGCTTGCATGTTGTTTCTTATATTTTTATAATACTGTTTAATCTATCTGAAGATTTAGAATGTAATGATACTGTACAGACATCATGACGATGGGCCAACTGATACAGGTGAGAAATATTCTATTATCATGAAGTTCTAGTTCTTTCCCACTGTTTATTCAACATACATTTATAGCAGTTATTTATTTGGATATCTTAGCACATATTATCTTTTTTTTTTTTTCTGGTACGCGGGCCTTTCATCGTTGTGGCCTCTGCCGTTGCGGAGCACAGGCCCTGGACGCGCAGGCTCAGCGGCCATGGCTCACGGGCCCAGCCGCTCCGCGGCATGTGGGATCTTCCCGGACCGGGGCACGAACCCATGTCCCCTGCATTGGCAGGCGGACTCTCAACCACTGTGCCACCAGGGAAGCCCAGCACATATTATCTTGAATTTATAAAATAGATCTTCATTTTAAAAAACTAAAAAACAAGCCAGCTTGGGATTCTATTTTCCCCAGCTAATAGGTATTAGGAATGGGCTTATCTGACAGGTCAGTTCCTATTATTCCTGAAAGGAAAAGCTTTATATAAACACTGGTACAAAATCTTCCCCTAAATAGCCTGCCAACCCCTCCTTACCCAATACAGACGAACAACAAAAACAACAAACTCCAGGGACTTCCCTGGTGGTCCAGTGGTTAAGAATCCGCCTTCCAATGCAGGGAACACAGGTTCGATTCATGGTCGGGGAACTAATATCCCACATGCCGCCAGGCAACTAAGCCTGCACGCCACAACTACTGAGCCTGTGCACTCTGGAGCCTGCGGGCCACAGCTAGAGAGCCCGTGTGCCACAACGAACAGCCCATGTGCCGCAACTAAGACCCAACACAGCCAAAAATAAAATAACAAAAAACAAACAAACAAAACAAAACAAAAAACTCCCACCGAACTGCAGACCCTCCTTTATGTATTTTTCTTCCAGTGAGTTGAATATTTGAAAAATGTGTCAAATAGCAATATTGGACCCATTGTCTGCGTTGTGGCCACCAAGGACCACAATAACTAGAACAAGGAACACAACATCATTTTCATAAGTAAGTTTCCTTATGTGAGAACTGAGTTCTCTCAGAAAAGTGGTACATACTAGACGTAGCCTTTCAAGTCAATTTAGAGCCAAAGAAGTACAAGATAGGTAGAGGATTGGAAACTCTGTTCTCAAGCCAGTCAAGGTCCAGGGTTTCAGCAGGTGGCGCTTGTCCCTGTGGACCAGTGTGCTCCTCCAGCCGCCATCAAAGGAACCAAGCTGGAACTACCACTTCCCCAGTGTGTGGAAGCAAAAGGAGAAGTCTGGGTGATGGGACAAAGAGAAGGCAAGCTCTGAGGTTAACCCAAGGTGTCTCAATTACCCCAGCCACTCTTCCTTAGGGAGGCTGACTCATAGCCTCACTTTATGCAGCAGGAAGACTCACATTCATGCCACGAAAAGTAGTTATTCTGTCCTTGTGTGTAACATTTTTCTTTCTGAAAGAATACTAGTAATGATTGCAAGTTGCAGCCGAGTCTCTTGCCAGCTCTTCCTCCATGGTATCTCTCAAATCTGTCTACTCTTTTCCACCTGCAGTGCCACCTCCACGTGAGTCCATGTGACATCACCTCACACCCGAGGTACTGCCTTGCCTGCACTCTTGCCCCATGCATCACCTTAAAATTCATTCCCCAAACAACTATACTCCAATAAAAATTAATTTAAAAAAATTCATTCCCCACACCATTGCCCCAGTGAGGCTCTTAACATAAACATCAAAACAGGTCACATACAAAAAAAACCAAAAAAAAAAAAAAACAGGTCACATACACCTCCTTACCTGCTTAAAACCCTTCAATGGCTTTCCATTTCTCTTCAAGTAACACTAGATGCTTTGCCTTATTTACAAAGCCCCATATTATCTGATCCGTAGCTCATCTTGGCCTCTATCCCCCTCACTGCTCTCTAACCACCCTCACCTACTCATAATTCCCAGAAGACCCTTCAGTTCAGTCACCTGTGTTACTTACTGCCTTGCCCTTCTTGAACCTTCTGTCTGAAACACTTAACGGGACTCTCAACAGGTCTCCATTTAAATGTTATCTCCTTAGACAGGGCACCTTACATTTAAAAAGTAGCCCAATTCCTCTACCCTGTTATCAGTGCTGTGCTGGTAAATGTTTAACCATCGGCTTTCAGGGGAATAGGAGGAATCCCTGACTGCTGGGGTTTGCTTATTTCTGTGGTGTAAATACTGCTACCATAGCCGATTTCAGGCTACCAATGTGAAGTCCTTGGGCCTGGTAAAACTTTTTTTTTTTTGCGGTACGCGGCCCTCTCACTGCTGTGGCTTCTCCCGTTGCGGAGCACAGGCTCCGGACGCGCAGGCTCAGCGGCCATGGCTCACGGGCCCAGCCGCTCCGTGGCACGTGGGATCTTCCCAGACCGGGGCACGAACCCGTGTCCCCTGCATCGGCAGGCGGACTCTCAATCACTGCGCCACCAGGGAAGCCCCCTGGTAAAACTTTTGCAATGTAACAGTCGGCACTTGCGAGCTGGTGAGAGCTGGATGCAGCCCACCACTGCATTATTCTCCCTCACACATGTCTTCTTACTTCCTTGAAGGCATCCATGGAAACCCGTAACACTGTATTTGTACGTTTGTTTTTTGGTTTGTCTCTAAAGCTTATAGACAGAGATTAGAATGTATGGTCTAAGAAGGAAGGTCTATTTCAGCCCTAGCCTAATTCTTATCAATTATAAGTTTTCAAAAAATATTTATGAATTAATGTTAAGCGCTCATTCCACACACAAGGGTTTCCAGTTTTTTTTTAAAGCCTTTTCCTTTTCTTAGTTTTCTTAAATTAAAACAATTTTCTTATTTCAGAAAAAAAATGTTATTTTACTGCTTTTAAAATTCAGAAGGCCAGGGACTTCCCTGGTGGTCCAGTGGTTAAGACTTTGCCTTCCATTTCAGGGGGTGTGGGTTTGATCCCTGGTCAGTGAGCTAAGATCCTACATGTTTTGTGGTCAAAAAACCGAAAAAAAAAACAAAACACAAGAAACATAAAACAGAAGCAATATTGAAACAAATTCAATAAAGACTTTAAAAATGGTCCACATCAAAAAAAAAAAATCTAAAATTCAAAAGGCCAAAAAGGAGCTAGGGTGTCGGGCAAGGAGGGCATGGATGGAGGAAGGGCTGAGTGTAACAGGAGTTACAGGGTGTCGTATGGAATTAGTTTGTGGTTTGAAATTCTCAAGTGAAATGATTTTTAGTCTTTACGTTAGTTAGAAAACAAGCCTATCTTCAGTGTAGAGCACGTCTGCCTTTTGTTACGTAAGATGTAAGTTTCTCCTTCGCACTGTTAGTCCATGCCCAGCACGGTGCCTGGCAGAGAGTGGGTACTCACATATTTATTGAGCAATGAATAATGTAAGAGCTCTTGATTTTGAACTGTAAGGGCCATTCTACAATGGTAGGAAAGTTCCCAATCAAGTTAATAAAACTCTTATTGAGTGTGCATCAGATATCGTCAAAATATTTTAGGCACTTTCTATGTGCAGAAAGCTAGAGTTTCTACGTTCTGGTTCAGCCCATTCTCCCAAGTAAGCCTGTAGGCACACGAAGCCCAGACACAGAAGCACCTGCTTCCAGCTCACCTGAAAGCACAGGTGGTGGAGATGGCAGAGAGAAGATAGCACCTGGTGTCTAGGGGTGGATGGGCCCCTGGGGAATTCCCAGGACAGCATCCCCTGTGGCAGAAACTAAGCTATCCAATGAAATCACCTACCTCAAAGGGAGTTAAAGCACTCACCACTGCTGCATTTGCCCATGTCTCCCCTCCAAGCTTTGTCCTGGGTTGGCCAAACACGCTGCTCCCATTTACATCAAAAATAGAAAGAGGAGGGGAGGGAGGGAGAGAGGAAAAGGGTGGGAGGGAGAGAAAGAGAGAGAGAGAGAAAGGAAGGCAGAGTGAATCTTTACATTAAACAGCTTTTTCTAAGTCTACTGTTGGCCTGGGTCTGAAACACCAAGAGGACTCCTCAGCTGTTTCACCTTTGCCTACTGCAGAAAACTCTAGCATGAAGGAACA
This sequence comes from Pseudorca crassidens, assembly GCF_039906515.1. Lineage (NCBI taxonomy): Eukaryota > Metazoa > Chordata > Mammalia > Artiodactyla > Delphinidae > Pseudorca > Pseudorca crassidens. The sequence goes on from NC_090313.1 coordinate 15,144,377, forward strand.
CTCTTCTGTGAAACCAGTTCCCTTCACATCAGCCAAGTTTCTCAATGCTTGTTTTTGTTAATAAAGAGACGTAGGTTTGAAAGGCCTCCTTGTTTCAGGCATCTTTTTTTCTCTTGCCTTTTTCTTCTCTGACATTCTGTCATCAATTTTGCTTTTTTCCACCTAAAGAAAATCCCACAATGGCTTGGACAAATGATACTAATCTGTATTTATAGTATCTCACTTCACTTAATGCTGCTGGGGGTTCTTACAGTTGACTGACTGTTGGATGTATGAAAAGATTGGACCAGGTTCTTGGAAAACTGGTTGTCAAATCCTAAATTTTGTAGCTCTTCCAAGAATCACTGAGTTTTAAAAACGATCCCTGCAGTGTAAAATGTTTTATTGTCTATAAAATTCTTATGTTTGACAAATATATCATAGAGTACTTTAACACTAGAGTTCAACTACTATACATTTTTTAGCTGACATAACCTTTCCAGCACCCTGAAAGTTTTCTTATTACCCCCCTTTTTTTTACCTGCAGGCCTGAGGCCTGAATAACTTGCCCCAGGTAGCAGGCCAGTCAGTAATGGAGGGAAGTCTCCAATGAACCAGAATATCTTATCACTTTTATTTCTCTGCAACGTAATTTATGAATTTACCAACATTGAATGATTTCTTTACTGTGCAGACATCTTACATGATTATAAAAATAGTTAAAGTTTCATTGTATATAAAAGACTTTTACATGTGGCTTAATATTAAGCTATGAAAATAATTTTTAAAATCCAGGGCCTAGTAAAGATTAGGATAAGGCAAAGCAGGGAAGGGCTTAACAGATAAGCAGTCAATCAAATGTTCAAGAATCAATCATGGGGCTTCCCTGGTTGAGAGTCCACCTGCCAATGCGGGGGACACGGGTTCGTGCCCCGGTCCGGGAAGATCCCACATGCTGCGGAGCGGCTGGGCCCGTGAGCCATAGTCGCTGAGCCTGCGCGTCTAGAACCTGTGCTCTGCAACGGGAGAGGCCACAGCAGTGAGAGGCCCGCGTACCGCAAAAAAAAAAAAAAAGAATCAATCGTGTAGAGATAAGATCCTTACTCTTAAGAAGTTTACGATCAATCTGAGAAAACAGAGAATAAACATTCTCTAACTGATGCTAGCACAAAGAACTAGTGTCTGTGCAAAATACAAGGGTCTGCAAAATGGCAAAATAAGGATAAAATAAATATCCTTAAATATTTATTTTTAATTATTTAAATAATTCTTATTTATAAAATAAATAAGAATTTATAAACATTAAAGTGTGCTGAGAAGGGTCAGAAAAATCACAAAACTTTTCCAAAAAGATCATGGTGAATATGCGCATTGATGGGGAAGGAGGAGATTGGTCAAGGCAAAACTCAAAGGTAGAAAATTTCAAATTTCAGGGGCTTCCCTGGCAGTCCAGTGGTTAAGACTCCGCGCTTCCACTGCAGGGGGCATGGGTTCATCCCTGGCGGGGGAACTAAGATCCCCGTATGCCGCGTGATGTAGCCAAAAAATAAAGAGAAAAGAAAATTTCGAATTTCATCCCCTGAGAACATCGTCACTTGTAAGCCAGACTATCCACTTCACTTCAGCTTCTCCCCCAGGAAGGGAAGGGGCACTACCGCGTTCAACGTGACTCTTCTTCATTTCAGCAGCAGGGGGCGCGCTGGAACCCCTGCAGAGGGTTAGGAGCGCTTGCCCGTTGTCAACATTTTAGGAATTTTGCGAGGCCATTGACAACATGTCATCAGAAGTCTGCAATCTGCCAGGGTGGGAGTGTTTACACCACAGAAATTGGCAAATGCTACAAATCAGCCCCTCATGCCCACTCCACCCACCAGTTGTTAGACATGTACCGGCCCACCTTGAAGACTGGCATTTTACAGTCAGCGAGCTCTTAGTGTAGTCGTGTGAGGAGGAAAAAGGAGATCCATGGGAGGGAGCAGGGAAAATGAGTGAGGATTCAGAGTCGGGGGTAAAAAAGAAAAAGGTGGAGGAAACCGCGTTCAGGAAGAGTGAGGGAGCGAGCTGGGCATCAACAGGACAGAGACGTGTTCAGAGGCGAGTGGAATCACCTACGTTATACCTTTAGGTGACCGTAGGGTGGCTTAGCGCTTTGTATTATGTGAGTGCTGAATTAAGGTTTTTTTAAAAACATCTGGTTATATTGTGCCCCACTCCTAGCATTTTTATGAAGCTAGAAGTATTGTGGCTTTGCTGGGCGGCCTGACCATTTGTTTCTCTGCTCATTGCAGCAGGTCCAGAACAATTCTTTTTTTTTTTTTTTTTGCGGTACGCGGGGCTCTCACTGCTATGGCCTCTCCCGTTGCGGAGCACAGGCTCCGGACGCACAGCCTCAGCGGCCATGGCTCACGGGCCCAGCCGCTCCGCGGCATGTGGGATCCTCCCGGACCGGGGCACAAACCCACGTCCCCTGCATCGGCAGGCGGACTCTCAACCACTGCGCCACCAGGAAAGCCCCAGAACAATTCTTAAAGAATTGGGGCCCTGCCTGCAAACATTCCCGCTCTTCACTGTGCATGAAGGTAGCAATGATTCATCACGCTCGGTTTTCTCGGGAGACGTCAGCTCTGTCCCCAGATTCCCTGTGAGGCATAGAGGCCCACAGTTGACCGGCCACATAGTGTTCTGACCCTCACACACTTGCCATATCTGTACAGACCTAGCACGTTCAACACCACATTCATGGCCTCTCCACACCTGCCTCTTCTCCTGCAATCCAAGGCTTGTGCATTGTTATCTAAGCAGTTACCCCAAATAAAAAGTTGGGCATCATCCCAGGTTTCTCTTTCTCCCTTGTCACGCATGTCTGATCCAGCTGACAATACCTTTAGAATCTGTTTCCAATTGCCACTGAGACTGCCTTACGTCAAGTCCTCATTGCTTGTTCCCTAGAGTCCCACAAAACCTTCCTAATTATCTGGGGTCTGTGCCCTTAGCCTCCCCATCCTTCAATCTATGCTCCATATTAGAGATATGTTTAGAAAGCACAAATCTGATCATGTCATTTCCCTGTTCCTCCAAAAGTGTTCTAGAATTTTCATGATAAAGTTCTAACTCCTCACATTAGCCCACAAGGCCTCATGAAACAAGACTTATCTCCTGCTCTGGCCTCATTCCTATGACTCCTCCAAAACCACCCTTCAGTCCAGCTCCTCAGACCTCTTTAGATATGCCCTGCTGTTCCTACCTCAGGGCATCTGCACATTCTATGCCTTCACACTGGAACTCCCATACGACTCCCACAATCCCTCCACCTACTTTGTTATTTAACGAACTCCTACCAATCCTTCAGAACACAGCTCAAAATCACCTCTAAAAGGAAATCTTCTATGACACCCAGATTGATTCCCAGGTCTCTCTCCTGTGCTCTCTGATCCTGTGGAACCTGAGTACATTTCAATGACTCTTCTGTCACACAGTTGGGAACCTATCTGCTTCCCTTACTACATGGCAGGAATCACGTCCTCTTTGGCCTTGAGTCCCCTTTGCCCAGAACTTAGCTGATGCTTGACACAGGATTGCATAATTGTTAGTTGTGGACCTGATTTTCCTTGTAGCTGAGGCAGGTAGCTTGAGAACGCAGGGGTTAGATATGATGCAGGCAGTAACACGATATGGGGAGTAATATGTACTTGGCTCCAAAGGGTTGGAAAAAGGGTTGGAAAGACAAATGTTTCATGGTGGATTGCCTTATCAACAGTACTGATGCAGAGAAGAGATTTAGAGTGAAGGAAAAGCTGGATTTGGCCACAAGGACATTAATGGAGGCCTTAGGTCAGGTCGCTACAGAGGAACAACATGAATGGGACAGAGGGATGGGAATTGGAGCAGAAACCTAACGAGCATTTGTTAGTTCTGGGTGTTCGACACGCTTTACATGCATCATTTCACATCATCCTCACAACCACTCTATGAAATAGATTTATCCCTGAAAAACTAAAAGTAAAAAATAAAAAGAATTACCAATAAGGAAGCTAAAACTCAAGGTGACGGATGCAATTACCAATAAGGAAGCTAAAACTCAAGGTTCAAATGACAGATGCAACCCTTTCAATGGTTGAGCTAGATTTAAACTGATTTACTCCCTCATAAAACCACGCACTTCCCCCTGCCCCATACTCCTTACTGAAGTAGAAAAGGATGTAGGAATAAAGGTGGCAGAATTTAACTTCAACCTCATTCTTCCCTCAACTCAAAAACGTTTATCCATGGAAGGTGGCAGGAAATTAGGATAATAGCTAAAATTCACAACTGGATCAATGGAATATTTTTTTTTCCAACAGAGAAACTTAGGTTATTTAAAAGGCAAACACATCTTTCTATACTTCTGTTTAATTTCTATGAAAAGTTGTGTTCTTTGGGATAATTCTAACACTGTGTTGAGGCTTTGCAAATACATGTGACAGAATAGCATCAGGGTCCAAGGGCCAAGGTGAGAAAATAAAGAGCTACGTCCCACTGTTCTCTGTTCAGACCTGCCCCCATGCCTCACGGCCCACTGAAAAACTCCGTTCCAAGAGCTCTGCTGCCCTCAGACACCTCGCTCTTCACATCAGTGTGAGAGGAGGACACGGAGAGAGAAGGGACATCGCCTTCTGGGGGGATGCTGAGTTTGTAGATTGGAACCCTCCCTTTCCCCTCGCCTCCCTTTTGGGGAGAGAGGGGATTTTACCTGGTACTTCCTGCAATCTTTTTACAAGGTTGGCAGAACCTCGAACATGTCTCTCATCAAGCTGAGACTGATGACTGTCTCTTACCAGAAAGTTGCTGAGCTGGATGGTCTGAGTGCAGAACGCTGATGGGATATGAAAAAAGATGGGGACCCTGGAGAGAGTGTGACCGTGGGGCTGCCTCAATGCCTGCTGTCTGGTGTGACAAGGGAAGGTGAGTTCCCATGGGCCAAGTGATAAGAAAGCAATGTTTCTTTGCCTCAAAAAAAAAAAAAAGTTCACTTTAGCAAGGTGTTCTTATTTCTGGATAAAACAGTGAAGAAATCAGCTGTGCTGCTAAAGAGGCTGAGCTAGACTTGGCCCACCGCCCCTGTCCTCACCAACAGGACCAGGCCTACCTTCCCCTTTACTGAGCACAGAAGGGCCACCATGAGTGAGGATGCGCGTATGTGGCCTTCCATATCTTAACAAAATGAACTGCACTCTATTCCCCTCTTCAATAACACCCCAGCAGGTTAGGCTCTGGTTAACTAGTTTCCCCTGAGGGTGGACCTTGTTAAGAAGAACGGAGTGTGCTGGCATGTTTCAGAATGGTTCCTTTGCCCCTCTCCCTGCTGGAAGCACAAGAGGATTTTTCCCCAGTGTGTGCTGGGGGAAGCTGGTCGACTTCTTGGAGGTAAATCTCAAAATATTGCGGGGCTGGGAATTCCCTGGCGGGCCAGTTGTTAAGGCTCCGCGCTTTCACTACCATAGGCTCAGGTTGATCCCTGGTCGGGGAACTAAGATCCCACAATCCACGCTACACAACCAAAAAAATAATTTATATATATATATGTATGTGTATATATACACACATACATATATATATATAGTGAGGCCCTGTTATTACTGGGCCCCCCTGGAGTGTTTTTTTTTTTAATTTTAGCGAAGTGTGGTCGATTTACAATGTTTTGTTAATTTCTGCTGTATAGCAAAGTGACTCAGTTATATGTTCATTATGGTTTATCACAGGATATTGAATATAGTTCCCTGTGCTATACAGTAGGACCTTGCTGTTTATCCATCCTATATATATTAGTTTGCATTTGCTAATCCCTAATGCCCAGTCCTTCCCTCCCTGACCCCTTCTCCCCCTTGGCAACCACAAGTCTGTTTTCTATGTATGTGAGTCTTTTTCTGTTTCATAGATATGTTTATTTGTGTCGTATTTTAGATTCCATATATAAGTGGTCTCATATGTATTTGTCTTTCTCTTTCTGGCTTACTTCATGTAGTATGATAATCTCTAAGTCCATCCATGTTGCTGCAAATGGCATTATTTCATTCTTTTTTATGGCTGAGTAATATTCCATTATATATATATATATATATATATATATATATATACACACACACACACACACACCACATCTTCTTTAACCATTCATCTGTTGATGGACATTTAGGTTGCTTCCATGTCTTGCCTATTGTAAATAGCGCTGCTATGAACATACCCCCTGGACTGCACTGAGTATGCCTGCACTGAGCCCCCAGCAATTGTCAGGGACAGTTCTGGATCTCCTCCCTGAGCACACGTTCTACTCTGCTTCTACTTGGGGAGTAGCTAATGAGGATCTGAGTTTGGCATTGTGGGTCCTGTGAGAATTCAATTAAATAATAATGGGGCAGGGGCAGGGGGATGCTATGATGCTAGGAGATGAGAGCTGCATTGTGAGTTTGAAAGAAGTACTTGCCTCAGAGCATGACTTTGAGCTTTTAGATCATTTCTCAGGAAGAGCCTGACTCCGTAACTCTGAGTGCCCTAAAGATCTCTAACAAAGAATCTCCGCTTTTGTTTGATTACATCCAGAAGTTAATAGATTGTAAACTTTTCTCTTGGTTGGTTTTTTAAAATCAGCTTATTCTGTTTCTCTCTTTGTGTGGTTTTTTAATATGGTCAAGTTCAATATCATCTCAATTTAAGTTCATCATCATTTTGAGACATTCCTTTCCTTCTCTTCTTCAATTTTTTTCAAGAATTCCCTTGTCTAGAATTCATTCAGTGGCCTGCTTTCTTTTGAGAGAGGAATGTTTAGCAACTATTCTTTGGCTGCAGAAACGCTGAACAAGTTTTTTTTTTTTTTAATAAATTTATTTATTTAGGGCTGCATTGGGTCTTCATTGCTGTGCGCGGGCTTTCTCCAGTTGCGGAGAGTGGGGGTTACCCTTCTTTGCGGTGCACGGGCTTCTCACTGTGGTGGCTTCTCTTGTTCGGAGCACAGGCTCTAAGCGCGTGGGCTTCAGTAGTTGTGGCACTCGGGCTCAGTAGCTGTGACTTGCGGGCTCTAGAGCGCAGGCTCAGTAGCTGTGGCGCACGGGCTTAGTTGCTCCGCAGCACGTGGGATCTTCCCAGACCAGGGCTCGAACCTGTGTTCCCTGCATTGGCAGGCGGATTCTTAGCCACTGCGCCACCAAGGAAGTCCCTGAACAAGTTTTAAACACTTGGATTTCCCGGCTGGCACTGATCCCTTGCCTTGTTACATAAAGGGACCCCCCCCCTACATCCTTGAAATTCCAGGGGAATATTTGTGTTGAAGTTTCACTGTTCTAGGATTATTGGGTAAGGTAGATATGGATGAGTAATTGCTATGCAGTTCAAAGATGATGCAAACAGCAGTATTATTTACAGCAAGCAGGAATATGTCTGCTGAGAGCAGAGGGTGATGGGCAGGCCTGCCGCCCTCATTGGGTGGCTGGTCTGTCCTTTGCAGGATCACAGCTCGCTTCCTGCCAGGGCTATGGTGGTTGGCACAGAGCTTTGGCACCAAGGCCAGAGACCCCTTCTCTCTTAAATCCGGCCGCATCACTTCAGATTCCTGGCACATGTTTTGGAGGACTCCTCTTTCTGTTTGTCTCAGGGCTACTTTGCCCTAGGAGTCTGCAGTTTAAAATAAAAGCTTGACTTAAAAAAGAACAAAATGTTGCCATTTGCAGCAACGTAGATGGACGTGGAGGGCATTATGGTAAGTGAGATAACTCAGACAGAGAAAGAAAAATACTGTAGAATATCACTTATATGTGTAATATAAGAAATACAACAAACTAGTGAATATAACAAAGAAGAAGCAGACTCACAGATTTAGAGACCAAACTAGTGGTTACCAGTGGGGAGGGAGTGGGGGGAGGAGCATTATAGGGGTACAGGATAGAGAGGTACAAACTATTAGGTATAAAATAAGCTATAAGGATATATTGTACAACACAGGGAATATAGCCAATATTTTATAATAACTACAAATGGAGTATAACCTCTAAAAGTTGTGAATCACTATATTGTTTACCTGTAACTCATATAATACTGTACATCAACTATATACACGTCAATAAAAAAATAAAATAAAATTAAGAGACTTGACCCTGCCCCAGTGGTAAAATGCAATATTCAACCTAAACAGAAATTAAATGTTGCCACCTAATGTGTTAGTAATTATTAATATGCTCAGTAATAATTCATATGATAAATTGGTTAATTATACAATTCATTGTCAATGATAACACTTCCCAATTAACTTGTTTCAGGTGCTTACTCTGTGTTGCACTTTATTGGTTTGTATAGACTCATTTAATCCTCACAACAACCCTATGAGATGGGAACCATTGTTAACCCTGTTTTTTCAGGTGAGGAGACTTGAGCAAGGAGATTTCAAGAAACTTGTACAGAGTCCCAGAGTCAGGAAGCAGGGGAGCTAGGATGGAATTTGAGTGGTCGTTTTTCTGACTCAGGCAGGCTGACTCCAGAGCCTGCCCCTGAGTATGTGTCCCAAGGTTTATCCCATAAAACACACTACAGACGATGCAATGAGAAAAACGAAAGGGGGTGTTGTTATGGACAGAATGTTTGTGTCCCCTGTCAGCTACAAACTGGCATTTTCCATTGCCACTTGCCACCTACCTCTACAAGGATTAAATCATGTGTTGCTGCAGCCGCTGACCTTCAACACCCACTGAAAGGAGTTCAGGTGGAGAACAGAAATGAGGAACTCTGTGCGCTGGGAAAAACTGGCAGAACAGGTCTTCAGATAGATATTTTCAGAAGCCAATTTTATGAGCCCAATTCTTATATCTCCTCTTACCTAGAAAAGCACTAAAATCCTTCATGGTGAAGTCTGCTCCTCGTAACCTTCATGAGACTAGCAGAAACCTTTTACAAAAAACATGTGCTTGATGGCATGTATTCCCCGTTCACCAAAATCACATATATACTGGCCTTCCCCCCACCTCTTTGGAGCAGTTTCTCTGAGCTATCTGAAATGCTGTCTCCTGGGCTGCAGTCCTCATTTTGCCCCAAGTAAAACTTGACTCACAACTCTCACGATGTGCGTTTTTTTAAGTCGACAGTTATTACGCTCAAATTCATATGTTGAAGCCCTAACCCTCAGTGTGATGGTGTTTGGAGAGGGGTCTTTGAGAGGTAATTAGGTTTAGATGAGGCTTGTCTCTTCTCTCTCTGCCCTGTGAGAACACAGCAAGAAGGTGGTCATCTACAAACTGTGAAGAGGGCCCTCACCAGGAACCCAAGTTGCCAGCACCTTGATTTTGAACTTCCCAACCTCCAGAATTGGGAGAAATAAATGTCTGTTGTTTAAGCCATCCGTCTATGGTTTTTTTTTTTTTTTTAATAGCAGTTCAAGCTAATACAGGAGGATGCTCTTTAAGCAAATCTATTTAGAAAATGCTCTGTACTTACTCCATGTCTTAAAGGACTCACAATGTCTATTAGGAAATCAAAGGCTGTGAAAAGTCCTGCAGTAAAGAAAGCTATTTAAATTTGTTTAACCAATTGCTTCTCAAGCTTTTTTTGACTATGGAACACCCCCATACACACTTATGAATCCTTCACAAAATACACTTGAAAGGGGCTACAGGTGAGACTGCATGCTTGTTTCCAGGTGGGAGTCAGAAGCTTGTGTAAGGGAGGCTCGGTAGGTGAGCCCAAGAGAAGTGAAGCAATGCAGGCAGAGCAGAGGGCTGCTTCCAAGAGGACGGTGAGAGGCACTGCAGGGAGAAGAATAACCCGGATAGTGTAGAACACGGGGAAGATCTATGATGAGGACGGTGGTCTTTGCGTAAATCTGGTGAGCGCTAACTGTCAAGGGGAAAGTTTAGGGCCTGCCCTGCACAGAGAACTTGATTTTCAGAAGAGAAAGGATATTCCAGCGTTGTGTTAATTTGAATATAGGAGGAGAAGATAACAAATGACACTCAGAATTAGTGTCATCCGCTGGAAAGAGCCATATATGCTGTCCCTTAGAAATATAATGCAGGCTGATTTCCTAAAGTTGTCTTAACTTCTTTCTAGGAAATTACAAGATGTGAACTCAAATGGAAGACCCAGCTGAGCAAGAAAGCAAGATCTTGTTTGTCCATAGCAGGACCCAATAAATCTTTGCTGAATATATTTAAAGGACAAAAGGGGAGGATTAATTGCACAATTTAGATTTTGTGCAAATAAAATATCTACACTAAATATTTCATTAAATATTGGCATATATTTCATAAATATAAAATATTTGCATTAAAATTAAATGTTTCATTATTATTGAATAGTTAGATATTTTTAATAGTTTACACTTATTGCAGGGTAGGGGTGGAGGGGAGAAGGGGAGATCGCTGGCAGAAAGATGGCAAATTGCACAGAAAACCATCACTTTGCTGTGTGATTTCATACTGAGATTTCAGTCTGCTGTTGGGCTCGACTAGATGGCCTTAAAATTCCATCCAAATCTCACATCCTGATTCCTTGTTCTTCAGAACAGGCTAGAGCAAGTTTGGAAAAGAAACTTTTATTTAGAGGTAGGAACACTTAATACAATTCAGATAGTATATCTGTAATGGGTATTTAACGCATAGATCAATTGTGCAAGTAGAATAGATTTGCGTTTTTCTTAAGCAGAAGAATATAAAGACATACGGACCTCCATTATTTAACATTTAAAATGTTGATATAGTACACGTAAGCCTCCGTACACGGGCTTCCCATGTTCTCTTAACATTTGAAGTTTGTTCAACATAAATATTTTTTTCTGGAAATTGGAATGTATTGAGCTTTATCACATGTTACACAGGGGAAACAGGCTATTTTCAATTTTCGTGTTCATATATTCACCTGTAATCGCAAATTGCATACAACTGATGTTTTCTCTTGTGTAAATGCTATGTGGAGTTAGCACATGTCATGATTATAGTGCCATCTATTGGTGAAATGTATTACAACATCCATGGGGTGCAAGACAACTGAGCTGCTTGGGGACAGGGAAAGGATAAAAGGACAGATTAGACACTGATTATATAGTTAGGAATGGGGTTGAATCTACCATGAGACAATTAGAAATTCAAACACTGAAAAGGTATTTGATGATATTAAAGAATTATTGCTAATTATTTTTAGGTGTGATGTTTGTATTGTGGTTATGTTAAAGCATCCTTAACTTTTAAGAGATTTGGGCCCATGTCTGGTCCACTATCTGTTTCTTATGGCCCGTGAGCTAAGAACAGTTTTTACATTTTTAAAAGGTTGAAAGAATCCAAAGAAGAACATTTTGTGTCACAGGAGAATTATATGAAATTCGAGCTTCATTGTCCAGAAATAAGGTCTCACTGGAGCATAAGGTCTCTGGAGCGTAGCCACGCTCATTGGCTGACATTTGTCTAAGGCCACATTTGTGCTACACCAGCAGAGCTGAGGAGCTGCAGAGACCACAGGTCGGCAAAGCCTGGAAATGTACTGCCTGGCCCTTTGCAGAAAAACTCCGCCCAACCTGCCCTAGAGCTTGCCTACTCTAAGCGTGGCCTGTGGACCAGCAGCCTCGGCTTTGCCTGGGAGGCTGTTAGGAACGGGAATCTTGGTCTCTACCCCAGACCTACTGACTCAGAATCTTCAGATCCCAGGTGAGTCCTACTCACATTAAAGTTTGAGAAGCTCTGGTTTAGAGGGCCCTGCTCGGGTCATCTTCTGGTTGCACCCTCCCCAAGGTGCAGGCAGCTAGAGAGGACAAGGGGGTACATCCACCTGGAGACACCCCCCCCCCCAGGCCATGCTCTGAGCACCTAAACCCTAGAATCCCTGCTCCAAGCACCAATGCAGGCCTTCTTCCTTCCTGGGGCCCATCTCCTAGCCCGACAGGTGGTCAAGATACAGCTGTTTACGGGGTGGGAAGAGGGTGGCCTGAGCTTGGACGTGAAGGCTGCTTGAGCAGCAGATTCCTCACGGCACAAAGCGGGTCAGAGGGAGGCAAGAGCAGAGGGAGGGCTGGGGGCTGGGGCAGTGCTCTCTCTGCTGTCCTACCTTCCGGCTTCGAGCTCCAGAGTCCAGGGATCCCAGCCTGCCGGGTAGTTACGAAGGTGCACTTGACAATTTGTTAGCTGGATTTGTAACTTTTCAACATATGGCCTTTCACTTATACTCTTGACCCGGGGCCCACAGAGGTGAGTGGCAGGTCTGTTCTAAGTGTGTTCAGAGGACCCCTGCATCAGAATTTGCCGGGTTGTTTGTTAAAAATTCAAATTCCCAGGCCCCATTTGTGTGACCCCCTGGATCAGAATCCTTGGGGCCAGAGCCTGGGAATCTGCATTCTAACCACTCCCCTGGTGATTCGGACCCACAGCAGAGTTACAGGAGCACTTGTAACGGGCGAGCGTGGAGCGGCGCTGCCCCGAGTGGAAGCATCAGGGAGAAGAGAGGGAGATCGCCAGGTCAGAGGAAGGTGCTGACCACGAGCTCACACTGCTTCCTGCTTCTCTCATGAGTTCTGCTCGTAACCTGGCCTGACCCCACCCCTGGGAGACGGCTGCAGGGAGAAGCTGCCAGAACAGGACAAGGGTGTCCTCCTGCAAACGTGGGGCTCTCGGGGGCTGCCCTGCAGAAGGAAGTATCCGAGTCAAGGTGCAATAGGGAGCAAAGGGGCTGCGGGCCCCTGGAGGGACCACACGGACTCCACCGGGGAGTCAAATCTCTGGGCAGGTGAGACCTCCTGGGCCCTGCAGGGGACATGGGAGGAGCTGGGGCAGACTGTGTGGTCCCACCGGCCTGGGCTCAGGGGTTGCATCTGTCACTTACAAGTTGTGTGATCTTGAGCAATGTCATTAAGCTCTGTAGGTTTGTTTCCTTGTCTGTAAGATGGGGATCCTTTGGGCTTCCCTGGTGGCGCAGTGGTTGAGAGTCCGCCTGCCGATGCAGCGGACACGGGTTCGTGCCCCGGTCCGGGAAGATCCCACATGCCGTGGAGCGGCTGGGTCCGTGAGCCGTGGCCACTGAGCCTGCGCGTCCGGAGCCTGTGCTCCGCAACGGGAGAGGCCACAACAGTGAGAGGCCCGCGTACTGCAAAACAACAACAACAACAAAAAGGATGGGGATCCTAACAGCCTCTAGGCTTGTGTTAGAATTAAACATGATGATTAAGTAAAAACACACCCTGTGACACAGAGCAGAATAAGGGGCGGCGGCTGATTTCGGGGAAGCTTATTACCTTACACCTCTGCACTTCCTGATGCTTGATATCATAGGCACTTGTCACTGGCCATAAGACCAGTTTCTCAAACCCCAGGCACAGGAGCAGCCCTGTGACAGAGCCGGCCTTGGCCAGTGGCCTAGAGCTCCCTGAGCTTCCCTGCCCCGGAGCAAGTCCTGAAGTGACTGCCGAGCTGCTCATCGCGTACAGTTCCCGGGGTACCCCTCCCAGCAAACCACACCTTGGGACTCACGCTCAGGTTTGTGATGAACTAATGCTGGGCTTGTATGAAACCTCCAGGGACAGCTTGCCATACTGAAAACCACCGCCGGGGGGCAGCAGAATCCAGACGTCCAGGTGAGGAGCGTGGAAGGGCCGCGGACTGAGGCGTCCGAAGGACACACAGGGGGCGAGAGGGATGGAGGGCCTTAGCCTCGCCCTCCTCCCTCACCTCGCCCTCCGCACACAGAAGCGCACACTGCTGCTCCTGCAGAAGCTCCTGATCACTTTTACTGTCTCCTCGTCCAGGTACTGTCCTTTATATCTTCAATATGGCTGAGGCCAGGGGTTTGCAAACTTGGCTGCAAATTCGAACCACCTGGGGAGCGCTGTAGACTCCCAGCGCTGAAGCCTTATCTCAATTCAATCAGAATCTCAGGGGAGGGGAGGCAGGAATCGACACTTTAAAACACCACTGGTGATTCCATCCTGCAGCCAAGTTTGAGAACCACTGTTGGAGACAAAATATCTCATTTCTTCCCAAGTGGCACCTGCTTTCATTGCTAGACGCCTCCTCCAAGAAGCCTTCCTAACTAATCACCCTTCTCCTCCATCTGTCCACGGCTCTGTCTGTAGTTGGGGCCAGCACTTTCCATATCTGAATGCGCCTCCAGGTCACCTGGCGATATTGGTAATCTGCAGATTCGGACTCAGGAGGTCCAGGTGGGGCTGAGAGTCTGCATTGCTAGGCAGCTCCCAGGGGCTGCCCCCCTGCTGGTGCAGGGCCCACACGTGGCAGGGTCTGTAGGACAGCAGCCTCTGTCTGCACAGGCGCCTTTGCGATTGTTCTTGGGCTGTTTCGGGCTCCTTTTCCGCCTTCCCTGCCACGAGGGGAGAGCGGCAGGTTTCCAGCTCTTTTCCATCCTGCCTGTCATCCCACTCGGGCCCATGGTGTGAACACAGACCTGCACACACACGGAAATCTCACCAATGACTGCTGAATGAATAAATGAGCGAACGTGGTGAGAACAGCTCTGAACTTGGAGTCTGAGACCTGCTCTGCCTCCTACAAACTATGAGAATTGATCAAGAGACGGCCTCTCGGAGACTCAGTGACTTCACCTGTTCAATTTCTGTAATTTCATTGTGGGGAGCAAATGAGATGCATGTGTGGAAGCTCCTTTTCATCCACACAGTAGCGTCCTCCTTTCCCTCCCTCTCTCTTGTCGCTCTTGTCTAGGGCTCCAGTCCCGTGTCTGATCCCGTGTCTGTCCTGTCTGTTCCCCAGTCTCCACGTCTCCACCCCCGATTCAGACCTCCTTCCTGAGTTCCGTACGTCTAACCATATACATGTGCGAGGCACGTTCTGTCTCAGAGATTGGCTGGAGGATCTGATGGGGCCACGGAGGTCATCTCCTCCCAACTTGTAGTAACTCAGCAGGGAGCTGGGGCAGCAGATTGAGTAGTGCCTGTTATGGGTTGAGTTGTGTCCCCTACCCCCAAATTCAGACACAGAATTCCTCCTCCTCAGTCCTTCACAATGTGACCTTGAGGTGCTGCAGATGTAATTAAGGTGAGGTCACTAGGGCGGGTCCTAATCCAGCTGGTATGATTGGTGTCCTTATGAGAAGGGGACGTTTGGACACAGGGAGAACACCAGCGGAAGCTGCAGGCAGACATGGTGGTGCTGTGTCTCCAAGCCAAGGAACACCAGAGATTGTCAACACATCTCCAGAAACGAGGAGAGAGGCAGGGAACAGACTGTCCTCACAGCCCCCAGAGGCAGCCACCCCTTCCCACACCTTGACTTTGGAGTTCTGGCCTCCAGAACCGTGAGAGAATGAATTTCTGTTGTTTAAGCCGCCCAAGCTTAAACCTGCCGCGTGTGCTCCAGAGAACAGCCTCCACACAGGTCTGTCCCACCCTTATGCCACCCCCATCTTTATCCCCTCGACCACCAGAACGATCCTCCCAAAAGGCAAATCCCATCAGGGTTCACCCCCCTCAGGACGCTTTGCCAGTCTTTTTTTTTTTCTTTTCCTTTTTGTAGTACGCGGGCCTCTCACTCTTGTGGCCTCTCCCGCTGCGGAGCACAGGCTCCGGACGCGCAGGCTCAGGCCATGGCTCACGGGCCCAGCCGCTCTGCGGCATGTGGGACCTTCCCGGACCGGGGCACGAACCTGTGTCCCCTGCATCCCCGTGTCCCCTGCATGGGCAGGCGAACTCTCAACAACTGCGCCACCAGGGAAGCCCCGTTACTCCCTTTTTATTTCTCTTTCCTCCACTAGTGGGCGAGCCCCTGGAGGGCAGGAGTTTGTGTCCTCCAAAGCTTAACAGCCTGGCACAGAGCAACCCTTGAGCAGGTTTTGTGGAACAAGTTCATCAGTGATTCTCAGAGTGTGGTCCCTGGACCAACAGCAGCAGCATGACCTGTGAACTTGTCACAAGTGCAAACTTCCAGACACTCTCCAGACCTGCGGAGTCAGACTCCAGGGTGGGGCCCCTGGCTTCACAAACCCTCCAGGTGATCCTGGTGCACACTCAAGGTCAAGCTCCGCTGAGTTTTAAAAATGAGAACTTCAGGAAATAGGATGTCAGTGGAATTTGCTGTTACTATTCAGCCTAGACTTAGACATCACAGGGTGGTGCCTGGTTGAGAGAAGAGCTCTCCCCTGGTCCCTTGTCACTGGGAATCACCGGGCATTACGGCCGCCTGGGACGCCCGCTGCCCATCTCTTCCTCAGCCCGTGTTGTACTCTATCCCCTCCCCATGGTGTTGTTAATGTACACGAAGGTCTCAGGAGTGTCCTGAGCAGAAACCCAATGGCCAGGGAGCCCCGGATGCTAAGCGCCATGGTCGGTGCAGTCAGGCCCCACGGTGTAGTCGTGGCACCGGCTTTCTCATCCTCACTCTTAAATTAAATACAGTTTGTCAAAAATAAACAAAAACAAAACAAAACAAAGCCCACGTCGAAACAGAACTCAAAGCTACAAAGAATAGATTGCTTATTGAAGATGTGGGCAGGAAGGGGGAGGAACAAAGTGGGCGGATTGTGGGGTAAATGTCTTAAACTATATTGAAGTCATTATTGAACGGTAACCAAATAGTTTACGAAGTAAATTTCTTCTTTTAGAGACCTTTGAGTTGATAAATGCAGAGGAATAATAGAATTGGAATATTGCTGTTTTGCAACCTCTAATGAAATGATGTATGAAGGCAAATGGTTTTCAATGCCTGCTAAATGATTAGCTGAAGCACTGATGGAAAGTTTGCAATGAATGGACCAGGCTGTGATACCTGAACCCACCAATGATTCTTAATGCGGTTTCATGAGCCTCTTGGTGAGATGCAGTGAGAGCTCACGACACCAAAACAAGCAAAACAAAACGTGAATATGATGAAGTCAGCCTAGCTCTAACTGCCAGCTTATAGGAAATACGTCCCCATAGGGATATAGTCAACAACAACAAAAAAACAAGTATGGGACATTCTACAGGCCCTTAGACACTATTGTTCTTCAACAAATAAATTGCATGAAAAAAAGAGAGAGAGAGAGGGACGGGGAACCTATAGATTAAAAGAGATTTAAGAGGCGTACCAGCCAAATTCAACATAGCGAATATAGTGGTCCTATATGGAGACTGATTTAAACAAACCAACTGTAAAAATTTTTAAATTATGAGAAAATCAGGGCTATTCGAAACGCTGCTTGGATATTTGATGGTGTTACGGAAATGTAAATTGGGAGAGGTGGCAATGATGTTTATGTGACTATGTTTGGGGTTTTTTTTAATTAATTAATTTATTTATTTTTGGTTGTGTTGGGTCTTCGTTGCTGCATGCGGGCTTTCTCTAGTTGTGGAGAGTGGGCTCTACTCTTAGTTGCGGTGCATGGGCTTCTCATTGTGGTGGCTTCTCTTGTTGCAGAGCATGGGCTCTAGGCGCATGGGCTTCAGCAGTTGTGGCATACGGGCTCAGTAGCTGTGGCTTGCGGGCTCAGTAGTTGTGGCTTGTGGGCTCTAGAGCGCAGGCTCAGTAGCTGTGGAGCATGGGCTTAGTTGCTCCACAGCATGTGGGATCTCCCCGGACCAGGGATCGAACCCATGTCCCCTGCACTGGCAGGCGGATTCTTAACCACTGTGCCGCCAGGGAAGCCCGTGACTATGCTTTTTAAAGCCCACGTATTTTCAGATATAGACTGAAATATTTGTGGGTAAAATAATTTTGATATCTGACACTTGCTTCAAAATAACTCAGCAGGGGTAGGAGTAGGGGTGAGGAGTAGAGAGGGTATAGAAAAAACAAGGGTTGTCATGTGTTGATAATTGTTGAAGAATAGAAGATGAGAACATGGGGGTTGATTATACTATTTTCTCTACTTTTATATATTATTTCCATTACAAATTTTTTACAAGTACATGTTTTTTTTTAAATGCTTACTTCTCCATTGACATATTTTTAAGGCACCAGTCAAAACCTATTCCTTGTTTGTCTGTTGCCGATATATTTTCATTTGCCTCCTAAACTATATGTTTTTTAACTCTCTTTATCTATCTTGAGGAGGGCTCTCATTTAAGTCATACTTACTTGTAGTGATTTTTAAAATTTTATTGAAATGCATGTTCTGTAGCATAAGTAAGCTTCAATATATCTTCATCACCTTGTGATAAAATGCAGGTACCCCCTACTTTGACAAACAAGGCCCACCATAATCAAACTCCATCCTACATGTCAGACAAACTCTTCCGAAGTATAGAAGAGAGGAAATACTTTAAAACCCATTTTATGAGGCCAATATTACCCTAATACCAAAACCAGACAAAACATCACAAAAAAAGAAAACTGCAGACAAATATTCATATTCAATGTATACAAAAATTCTTAACAGAATACAAGCAAGTCAAATCCAGCAACATATAAGAAGAATGATACACTTCAACATGGCAAATTTTATGTAATATATATTTTACCACAGTGAAAAAATAGTAAAATAATAAAAATAATTATACACCATGACTAAATGGGATTTATCTCAGGGATGCAAGGATGATTTAACATCAGAAAATCAACCAGTGTCATACATCACATCGCAAAAATCACATGATCATCGCAGTAGGTGCAGGGAAAGCATTTGACAAAATTCAAGTTCATGGACCTTCAGATTGAGAACACCCATTCTGGAAAGTCTCTAAACATAGCACATGACAAATAATAGTGAAGAAACACCCCAGGGCTAGAAGGTGGATTTAAGGGGCGCTACTGGGATAAAAATGTTCTTTTGAATCTACTGCAAAGAGTTTTCTTGAAACTGCCTTGATCATGAGCAATTAACAGTGTGAATGATTTATCTAAGATCTAAGAGGAGTACAGAGTGTAAACTCCTATAGGATAGGTGTGTGTATTCCTCCTATGCTACAGGCATAATTATTCCCCTCTAGGGGGGCATGAGTATCTTTGTGGTACCATAATTAAAGGGCCTTTGAGTGGCTTGGAGATTTAGGGCGAGTGGTTTAGACTTAGAATTAACACTAGCTGTGTGATCATAGGTCAGTTATTTAAACTATAAGTCTCAGGATTTTCTTTTAAATTTATTTATTTTGGCTGTGACGGGTCTTAGTTGTGGAATGCGGGACCTTTTAGTTGTGGCATGCGGGCTCATAGTTTCGGCATGCTGACTTTTAGTTGCAATCATGCATGCAGGATCTAGTTCCCCAACCAGGGATCGAACCCGGGCCCCCTACATTGGGAGCGCAGAGTCCTACCCACTGGGCCACCAGGGAAGTCCCCCAGGATTCTTTTAATAGTTTTTATTCATATCTGAAGTTAGGATTCTAAGACCATAGAGGAGAATTAAAAAAAATAATACCTATGAAGTATTTAGTGCCTGGGCCATGGAAGTATTCATCATGACAAACAACATCCAAGATGGTGTAAATCATGGGTCTGTGTTGAGACAATTATGTCTGCCTCTTAGATAGATAGATGTCAGGCTAGAGGACTTCATAACAGCAAGTTAAAATGACTAATATTCTTGTTAAGGACTGGCCTTGCTGCTCGAATAACCTTGAAAACTGAAGAAAAGATTGGCCAGAGAATGAAATTTAATTTGGACAAGTTCAGCAGTTGTGCATTTAAAGTAAACACATAAATGGCATAAAGAAAAGACAGCACTGGCCAGATGTTGCCAAAAAAGAGGGTTTTTCAGGGCAAGGCCTCAGCCTGCATTTTGGGTCCTTGACAAAGGGTGATTTTGTTCACATAGGGGCAGAGCTTAAACTTACTTCAGCTCTGGCTAAATGCTAGAAATAATGTCACACCACTGAATCTGTGTAAATGGTTTCAAAAACTGCTTAAAGATATAACTATTAGTCAAGGGTGCAAACTCAAATGTTTCCATGGGTAACGTAACTGAAGGAGGCCCCATGGGCTGTTGCAGAGAGAAGGGGGCCTGTCATCGGAGGGCATGTCCTGTCTAAAAGCGTTTATATTCAAAATGTTTCAGAAGCATCAACCAGCCAGACAAACAGGTTGTGGAGGCCTCAGTCCCGCGCAAGCAGCTTATAATCTCTGATCAGTGGAACAAGCATAAATTAGGTGTTTCTCTTTTGTATCCCTGAACGCATAGGTGGTCTTTTCCCTTCCAATCAGATAAATACTTGGCAGGAACTGAACTGCTAAAAGCTCTGAATTGTAGCATCGCAGAATCCTTGGAGTTGCTTGTCTTTTCCTCATTTCCGGTTGCTTCCAGTTCCCTTCACAAATTCTTCCCCCCCCCCCTTTTTGTTTTCTAGCTAACACTCAGCTGCTATTTAGAATAAGATGGTATTTGACCAACTTTTTCTTTTTTTTTTTTGGTCTTCTTTTCTAAGCACTTAATGCCTCAAACACTTCAATGTGTTCTGGCCCAAGAGCGCCCTCCTCTGTCAAGCAGTCACCAGGCCCTGATTTCTTTTCCCTTCCTTCCATCTTCGGAGTGGCTCCCAACCACCTGTGCCAAAGGGGCGCATGTGACAGAACCATCTCCAGCCCTCGGTGCTATTGACTACTCATCTGGAACTCTTGGTTTCCTTTGATAGCAAATTCTTTGCCTGTATGAAAGTTATTTACTTCTGAACAATATTCAGAGAATGGTCAAAGAAAATCAATTACAGTATTAATAAAATTTAAACACTTTTCTTTACAGGCTGATGAACAAAGTAAGCAGAAGTGATATAGGAACTGTAATCTAAAAGCAACTCAGCAATGTAGCATTAGAGGGTAATTTTTAAAAAGGTAAAGTCATGACACTCATGCAAATAATAAATGATCATTATTAATTCATGACATATTTATTATTAACTATTATTAATTCATGGTGGAATCAGTAAGATATTACAATTAGTTTTTATAGTCTCTCCCTGACAAATTCCTTTCTATCGCGATCATTTGCACTGCTGTGAACAGGAGTCATTTGTATCACTATTAGTTTTCTGCAAGTTAACTCTACCTTAACAGAGTTGTAAAATAGCCTAGTGAAAGACAAAAGTGCTCAACTCTAGAGGATAAAACAACCCTGCAAACATCATAATCCGGCATTCCACTGAAGAGATATTCTGTGGCCTGTCTTGCCCTTCCAGCATCTTTCACAGCTTTTCCCGTCAGTGGTGATCATTTTATTAACATCTCTCCATCTCGTCTTCATCCCTATCCCGTGCTTCCTCCCCCAACCCACAAGGAATCCTAGGCTTGGATAAATGGTGTCTGTGTGTATTATGGACTGTGTGAAAATGTTGGGAAGCTTGTAAACATTTTACAAGGATGTGGAGAGGGAAAAAAAAGGCTGACCTAGTAATAGAGGTTTAGGGAGATGAGGCTGATAAACACTCATCCAGAAAGGATGGTTATTATATAAATGGCATTTGAGGGCTGTTCCCCAAGCCCCCGTGTCTTAGTCAGCTTGGGCTGCTATAAAAAAGTATCACAGACTGGAAGACTTACAAACAACAGAAATGTATTTCTCACAGTTCTGAAGGCTGGCTGTCTGAGATAGGGGTACCAACATGGTCGGATTCTGGTGAGGACCCTCTTCATGGTAACAGACTGTCAACTCCCCACTGTGTCCCAACATGGTGGAGACAGAGGGGGAGAGCTCTCTGGGGTCCCTTTTATAAAGGCACTGATCACCTCCCAAAGGCCCCATCTCCTAACACCATCACATTGGGGGTTAGAATTTCAACATATGAATTTGGGTGTGGGGGGACACAAACATTCAGTCCATTTTACCCCCCATTTCCTCCTCTTCCCACTCGAACATAAGCTCCATGAGAGCAAGGACTTTTTTTGGCCTCATTTTCTTTTTTTTTTTAAATTGAAGTACAGTTAATATACAATATTATGTAAGTTACAGGTATACAATATAGTGATTCACAATTTTAAAGGTTATACTCCATTTATAGTTATTATAAAATATTACCTATATTCCCTGTGTTGTGCAATATATCCTTGTAGCTTCTTTTATACATAATAGTTTGTACCTCTTAACCCCCTACCTCTATATCACCCCTCCCCGCTTCTCTCTCCCCACTGGTAACCACTAGTTTGTTCTCTCTATTCATGAGTCTGTTTCTTTTTTGTTATATTCAATAGTTTGTTGTATTTTTAGATTCCACATATAAATGATATATAATATTTGTTTTTCTCAGTCTGACTTATTTCACTTAGCATAATGCCCTCCAAGTCCATCCATGTTGTTGCAAATGACAAAATTTCCTTCTTTTTTATGGCTGAGTAGTATTCCATTGCGTGTATATATGTACCACATTTCCTTATCCATTCATCTGTTGATAGACACTTAGGTTACTTTTATATCTTGGCAATTGTGAATAATGCTGCTATGAACATTGGGGGGTGTGTGTGTGTTTGTTTCTTTCGGATGTATACTCAGGACTAGACTTGCTGGGTCATGTGGTAGTTCTAGTTTTAGTTTTTTGAGGACTCTCCATACTATTTTCCATAATGTCTGCACCAAGTTACGTTCCTGCCAACAGTGTAGAGGGTTCCCTTTTTTCCACATCCTCACAAACATTTATTTTGTTCTTTTTCATGATCACCATTCTGACAGGTGTGAGGTGAGATCTCATTGTCATTTTGATTTGCATTTCCCTGATGATTAGTGATGTTGAGCATCTTTTCATGTGCCTGTTGGCCATCTCCATGTACCCTTTGAAAAAATGTCTATTCAGTTCTTCTGCCTCTTTTTTAATCTGGTTGTTTGTTTCTTTGGTTTTTTTTGATGTTGAGTTGTATGAGCTTTTTATGTATTTTAGATAATAACCTCTTATCAGTCATATCATTTGCAATTATTTTCTCCCATTCAGTAGGTTGTCTTTTTGTTTTGTCCATGATATTCTTTGTTGTGCAAAAGCTTTTGAGTTTAATTAGGTCCCATTTGTTTATTTTTGCTTCTATTTCCTTGCTTTAGGAGACAGATCCAAAAAAATATTGCTATGATTTATGTCAAAGAGTGTTCTGCCTATGTTTTCCTCTAGGAGTTTTATGGTTTCCGGTCTTACATTTAGGTCTTTAATCCATTTTGAGCTTATTTTTACATATGGTGTTAGTGAATCTTTGCCTTGTTTTCTATTGTGTCTCCAGTGCCTAAACAATGAATAGTACATGAAGGGGCTCCATTAGTATCTGTAGAGTGAATGAATGAGGAAATGAATGTTTCTCCTTCTCTGGATAAAAGAAATGTTGGCTCCAGTGCTAAAGACCAAAGAAAGAGAACTTCCTTGTTTCATCAGTGACTCTTGCAATCCCTGGCTTTCCTCTAATGTACTTCATTCATCCATCCAGCTAGTGTCTTTTACTGAATCTGCCTTGTTTTCCTAGTACTCTGCTACTTGTTGGTATTATAAAGATGAAAAGGATAAGATATGAGCTCTCAAAAACCATGCAATCTCAGTTCCAAGAGGAGATTTGGAGCAAAGGTAAGAGAAAGGAATCGATGCATATCAAATGTGAAAAGTAGAACTAGCAGGGTTTCTGAATAGGGAGGAATTAGAACAATAGTAAGTGAGGTGAATTATGACTGGACAAAGGTAAACTGTCCATCATAGGAAAGATCAAGGAATGGGGAGGTCTAATTATATGCCCTCACTCCCAAGAGTCCAGGACCATGGGTGAGTCTGAGTTCCCAGCTATAAGAAGCTAATATGTAATAGGAAAAATGAAACAAATGTTTGGGTTATAGTAAGAAACAAAGTAGTGAGAGGGAAAGTCTAATAACCTATGAGGTGGATCCAAAGGAGGAAACATTTTCTCTCTGTCTTCCCCATCTTTGTGTCATATCTGATACGTATAAGCTGCTGCTGTGAAAAAAAAGGCAACTGGATATTGGAGCCTGTCCTTCTAGATCTGTGGTCTAGCGGGGGAGATAGAGCCCATCCATCCATAACCAGTGCTGTGCCTTGGCTGACTTACTCTGGCTCCTATCAGGTCTCGAGAGCCAATTGCTAAGCCAGTTTTTAAACACAGCCATTTTAAAAAGGTCAAATTTACAATTAAATAAATCATATGGAAAACAAAGGTAATAAATCCTCAAAACATATCACATCCTAAATTATCTGTGCTCTTGCGGATCTTAGGTTGACTATGTCTGTATAATTGTGGGCTAGTGTGCATATCTTCCCAACTCCTCATTCAGTAACATAACATTAGTAGCTTGAAATTGCCGTAGTAGAAGGTTTTACACCATTGACACCACAGAAATTGGCAAATGCTACAAATTGGGACTTTGCTCATCCTTTTGTTTTCTAGATTTAAGAAAATGATGTAGAAAATGTTTAAAATGTAGATTAAACTGAAAAGGATGTCATGTCTAAGCCATTACATTGTGAATAGCACAAAAAATTTGAGGAAATATTCTTCCAATATTCAAAACTATTATCCAAAGAAGTTACTTGTGTCGTTGACTATCAGGTGATATACCAACATGCTTCTTCGTTGTTTTGCTTTTACATGACTTGTTATGTATCAGGCAATGATCATGTAGGAATTACACTTGTTCATCAGTTGCAACAATTAGCTGGCCATGAATACAAAAATTCAGCTAAAAGCATTCTTTGAGAATCAATTGGCTACATGTAATTTATGATAAAGAATACTGTGCATCTTATTACTATTTGTAAATTGTGTGTGCTATGTATTCTTTATATCAGTAAAAATCTATCATAAACATACATATGTATTTACATGTACATGCATGTGCATATGTGTATATGCATCTATATCATTATATCTCTATTTATACTCATATTTTTTTTGGAGCACTGGTTGTTAACATTTACCACTGTCCAAAACCAAAAAACAGAGTGGACAGTAACAAATGCCATAAGGGAGTTGCAAGAGGCTGTGGAAGCAGATTCCCTGGGAAACGGGGAAGCTATCATGGGCTTCATGAAGGGGATGAGAGCCAATGGAGTCTGGAGGCAGAAGAACTCAAGGGTACCATTTCCTCAGAGGCCCTTGGCTTTGCTGGTCCGTGAGGGGAGAAGAGAGGTGCCTTTCTAGTAACAAGGGGGCCACTGCCTGCCTGAGGCTATCACTGTTGTCTGTTTTCTGGAAACCAGAATGAGACACAGGCTCTGAGGACCACAAAAGGTTGTATAAGAAGACAGGATGAGCTCAGGAATCATCAAAGCCTCTAGAAATAGGAATGTTCATCTCCTTCTGTGGCTCCAGGGACTGGTCAGTACAGAGCAAACTGTAGAGAGAATGGCCTAGTCCCACTAGCAGAAAAAGTCCACTAGCCATTGATTTCTGTAAAGGGGCATTTTTCTTTAACTGGACTTGGAGGCTTGGAATTCAAACTTTATTGCAAAGTAGGGGGTAGAATTAGGCCCCCAAATGTCCTTTTGCATTACATGTAATTATTACATATCCTATAGAGTTGGACAGCATCTTTGCCCTCAATATCTATTCATATTCACAAATTTTCGTGGGAGTCAAGTTTTCTGAAAGGCACTAGGACACTAACATCATCCCCCAGACCCTACTTCCATTTTTCCATCCTCACACACCACCTGCTGTACTACCGTCTCCACTGAACCTCTAAGATGAGGCCAGAGTGTAGAAAGGACAGCACTTCCCTTCCCACTCTGCCATCAACCCCATAAAACGGAGGAGAGAGAAGAAGGGGAGCCTGAGCAGCGATATGGTCTCAGCATCAATTTTCTTCAAATTGTTGGAGGGGACAAGGTCTTGGTCCAATGTGGCACCAACATCAAAAGGTAGCCTGACTTGGCCATCCTGACTGTGGGTGTATTTTGTGGGAAACACCTACCCATAGGTGAATTGAAATTGTCTCCGTCTTGGGACCCTTGGGACAAATGTATCTGCAGGTGACACAGGGAGGGAGGGAAGAGGAGACAGGGTGGACGCAGAGGCCAGCAGTGGTGGAATATGACCTTGAGGAGAAATGAGGGCACTGGATTTCTAGGTAGGAGGAGCTTGTGCACAGTGATGTTGTTGGGAGAGGTATGCCTGGGAGTCTTTTCTAGAAGCTATGTTTGCACAGAATGCATAGCTTTTACTCTCCTTGTGTGTTTACTTAGAGGAAAGGCTGATGGAGTTTGAGGTGGAGCCGTGGTGGTGCTGGTGGTGGTGGGACTTGCGCCCTATTGAGAAGAACCTGAGTTCTCCCCTGAGACAATAACAAGCACGAAATGAGATCATTACGAGCACTGCCAGGAAGCTCGGATGTATTCAGGGCAGCGGCCCGCGGAAAAGTCTGGAGTTTCTGCCTGGATTCCATTTGCACTGGGGCAGAAATGTAAAGATACAGCATTTGTTCCCATAGACTGACGTAGTGTAGAGCGCAACTGTTACGCATAGAAAAGAATAAAATGAAAAGTATGAGATATAAGACAGGATTGGATTCTATCTTATACTCAAAATGTATTAAAGACCTAAATGTAAGACCGGAAACCATAAAACTCCTAGAGGAAAACATAGGCAGAACACTCTTTGCAGATATTGAAAAATCCTTGCATCCCTGGGATAAATCCCACTTGATCATAGTTTATGATCCTTTTAATGTAATGTTGGATTCAGATTGCTAGTATTTTGTTGAGGATTTTTGTGTCTATGTTCATCAGTGATATTGGCCTGTAATTTTCTCTTTTTTTGTGTGGTATTTTTGTCTGCTTTTGGTATCAGGGTGATGCCATTTGCAGCAACATGGATGGACCTAGAGATTGTCATACTGAGTGAAGTAAGTCAGACAGAGAAAGACAGAATCGTAGGATATGGCTTATATGTGAAATCTAAAAACAAAACAAAACAATGAACTTATTTAGAAAACAGAAACTGACTCACAGACTTAGAGAACGAACTTATGGTTACCAAAGGGGAAGGGTGTGGAGGAGGGAGGGACTGCGGGTTTGAATTGACATGTACACACTGCTGTATTTATAATGGACAGCCAACAAGGACCTACTGTGCCGCACGCGGAACTCTACTCAATGTTATGTGACAGCCTAAATGGGAAAATAATTTGAAAAAGAATACATGTATAACTGAATCATTTTGCTGTACACCTGAAACTAAAACAACATTGTTAACCAACTGTATTCCAATATAAAATAAAAAGATAAGAAAAAAAACTAAAAAAAAAGATTACAGGCTGATTAAGGGAAGAATCCAGATTTAGGATTCTTAGGAAGACAAGGCCGTTAAAAAAATTTCATGCTGATTAAGGGAAGAATCCAGATTTGTAAATAGGAAGAGAAGGCCTGTCAATTAAGTTAATAATGGAAGATAATTACAAATATTTTAAGAAGCTAGTGAAGCACAGTTGAGCAGTCGGGTGTGTGTGGTCAGGGAACAGGGAACGAAGAGAAAATCCTGACAGGAAAAAAATTCAGGAAGGAAATAACTAACTGTTGGAAAATGATTTTCACTCCTCATCTCAACTATTTGAGTTAAAAGAAAGTAAGACCCGTGAAAGAACAACTACTTCCAAAGCAGTCATCCTCAGACATGCTTTGTATCGCAGATAACCCGGGTGGTACCAGGCTATCTTGAGAAGGTTCTGGCGTGTGATCTGGTCTGTTTGCAGTGAATGGTGCTTTGTGCTCACCCTGCCCTTTTTACCCAGCTGCTTATAACGTGCAGAAAGTAAACCCTCAGAGAAACGGCCCCGCCGCCCAGCCCCTCTGCAGAGTCTATCGGATGAAGAGACGCAGAGCTCTGTTTTCTGCTGGCTGTGGTCACGCATGGCTGGAGGATTCATGGACAAGACCAACCGCTCCATCTGTATCTCAGAGTCACTGATTACCAAGAGAAGGACTCAGCCCAGAACCACGCAGAGGATAGAAAGTCCTCAGAGAGTGAGTCTGTTAGAGTAATCCGAACAATCAGAGCCATTCTTACCACATTCTGATTTCTCCGTTGCCCCTTTCAAATACAAGCCGTTTTCTAAGGCCCAAAGGGAACACTGTGAACGGCGCCTAAGATTTTTCATAATGTTAACATCTGAATGAAAGGACCAGATGTGACCTTAGAATGAAGGCAATGACCAGGGAGAAGGGCAGGGGTCAAGGGAAGGCCCCAAATTTCAAAAGGGTACATTTCAGAAATTGCCATTGGTATGCTTGGTAGCAAACCCCAGATAAATTCTAGAATGGATAATTAAAGGGATGGTTTTAGAGCTCTTAGTAAAGCAAGAAGCTCCCAGTAGGAAGCGTATGATTCCCTAAGAGCAAGAAACATCATATTAGACAATTTCTCTTTTGACGAGTTTACTAGGATGCTTCAAAACTTCTATCGTGCTGTGCTGCTGGACAAGAAGGAGAGACACGGGGCTGGTCACCATGCAGACAGACTCAGTGATGGTACCAAGGATGGTGAACCACGCCCTATGGGCCCATCCTCGCTCCCATTCACTCACCTCAATAAAAAAACTCACTAATTCGACATACACCTTATAGAGCATGGACTTTATGGAGTTTATCTTCTGGGAAAGAGATAGGAAGAAATTGTTCAATCCTTGTCCCCATGGGGCTTATAACCTAGAGGTGGGAAAGGACAAGGACACAAGTAACCACAATCCAAGCCAGAAAAACAAAATCACAGAAAGAAAAGTACAAAGCGCTATGGGGGGATCAATGGAGACAAAGGTCCTATCTGGTTGGAAGGTTGAAAAGGCTTTGCATGGGAGATGGCACTGGAGGTGGAGCTGGAAGGAGGAGAGAGATGCGGGTGATGAAGAAAGGCATTTGCCCCACACGGTGTGAGCAGAGGCACAGACTAGGGAAAAGGTTAAGCACAAAGTCCAGGTTGATGGAAGCAGGGGGACGAGAAAGGCAAGTCAGGACTGCTGTGACGCATTCCTCTCGCTGGGAAGCGGCCGCGGGGACTCCTTCCATCAGGCGTTTGGATTCAGGAGTCACACCGTCTGGCATGAATCTTGCCATGGCCACCACCTTCGCCAAGAAATTAAGTTACGAAACTTCTCCAAGCGCTTGTTACTCCACCTGTAGACCAGGCCTGGTTACAGCAACGCCCCACGCTGAGGGTCACTGGGGAGTAGGCGAGATTCTGTGTCAATTCTGTGCCTGGCGCGGCGGGAGCGCTCTCTAAATGGGCTGAATGAAGCCCAGAATTAAACTGGAGGAAGCTCTGTTTTGCAAGTGTGATCTGGCAGTGCTGGATAGCCTTGATTAGAGCAAGTTCAAAGAGCGGAAAACGTCTTCCTGATATTTGATCCCAATCTATGGAAAGCCATAGGCTGAGCCACAGAAAAGGCAGACCTCCCCGCAGGGAGATGGGAGGGTGGGCAGGCAGATTCTGCAGAATTTGGCAACTGAGAGGGTGTGGGATCAGCAGTTTGGGAAAGCAAGGAGGAGAAACGTGTGCAGCATCCTCTTGGATTTGGAGATCTGGGGACAAGTGTGGGACTGGGTGGAAGATGTCTTTACCTCTATGGGAGGAATTCCACAGAGATCACAGGGAGTGTGCTGAAGGCTTTTGGGTGACGCTAAACTGGGAGGTTGGTGAATACAAAGATGACCAAATCAGGATTCGAAACAGTCTTGAAGGCTAGAATTTGCGTTGGAGAAAACAACCACAATAATAGCAAACTCATTTATTAGCTTATTTAATCTTTTTCATAAGGGAGATATTATTATCATGCTCATTTTACAGGTAGGGAAACTGTTGAAAGTCAGGTTTCAAGGTCTGTGCTCTAGAGGGAAGAAAGAAGGAGACTGATCTTTATGGATCAGTGTGCCAGACACGAAGTTTCACCCAAGGGAATACTTAGGAAGCTGGAAGACCTGGAAGGAGCTCAGATGATTTAAAGTAGGACCTGGGAGATGAAGATGACAGTGTGATGAAACGTTATTTCTAGGCGCTCCATAGGCCTGTGAGAGGCATTTGAGCACGAGGCAGAGAGCTAAATTTTCTGTGCTGACCCCCGATCCATGTGAATTATTTCCTACTATGGCGTGAGGAGCAGGGATCTTCAACTGTTTCTGTTCAGTGGGTCCACATTCCTGTCTGCGATAATCTTGGTCTCTAAGTCTGTCTTTTGACTCTGATAACTATGGTGTGGGATATGTGGGAGATGTCTACATGGTGAAGTTGCATGTGTGAGTGTGACGTGTAGAGGCGTCTGCAGGGTGAGAGTTTGTATAGACGTGTAGTTAGCTGTAGAACCAGCTGCGTCTGTGTACATGCGTGTGCCCACATGGTGTGAACACTCTGGTGTGAATCTGTGTTATGATTCTAGTGTAATTGGAGCACAAGCTGCATGGCTCACCACCTTGGTCAAAGGCACACCCCACCCTCACCCCCAGCACTCCCAGGAGGGATTAACGAAGGAGCAGGAAGCAGAAGCAGAAAGAGCCCTGCAGAGCAGAGGCTGGGGTACTGCTCACTAAGAACCTGCTGACCCCACTATATGAAGAGCGTAAGAGCTGCAGCTGGAACAGGAATTTCCCTGCGGAGGGCGCTAAGGTCTCTCAGACTCCAAACCCTCCCAGTACTGACTTGAATCTGGGATAGAGGGAGTCAGTAGGATAACGTGGGTATTTTCCCAGATGATATAAATGGATTCCAGATAATTCTCTCATAGCGCCTGCGGGCCCCTCTTTGTGGCTCCATCACCTACCAAGACCACCGCCAACTGCATTCTCTTTATCAATTGGGCTGTGGATGTGATTCCTGCTTCGCTCCTTCCCTCGCCCTCTCCCATCCCCCCCAGTTCTCACAGCTTGCAGAACAGTCCTTCCCGAGGCACAGGGTGGGAGAAGAGCATGTTCTGGTGAGGAAGCAGAACTCAGAGCAGAGGAAATGGGTGAGCCAGAGGGCAGACCAGCCAGGTCTGGAGCTCAGAGTTGAGAGCAGGCATTGGGTCAGGACTGAATGGCCAAGCAAGCTGGAATTAGCGGGTAGGACAGTCATAAGACAGTTGTACTGCCTGGAACCCAGATATCAGCCAGCAGAACAAAGTGAGAGTCTGAGGTCCAGGTTTCAGCAGGAGAATGGGCATCAGCTGATCTCCAGGAGCTGGGAGGCTGAGCAAAGCAGGAATAGCACAGAGCCAGGGCACAGGGCCAAGGAAGGGTCCTGACCCCTGCAATAGAGAATCAGCTTCGTGGAGAGTCCTACAGAGCAGGCTGAAATCCCCAAACACGACTGGCTGGAGGTTTGCAGGTTTGGCGTAAATGAGAGCATCTGCTGTAGTCAGACAGGGAGAAAATAGCCTTCTGTTTCCTCTGCCCACCTTGCCACATTTTGTGTTGTCACATTTTGTGCTCTGGAGAAAATCTGTCTCCCAGTAGGGTGACTGGTCTGCTTATTATACATGGACTATATTTGGTTTGTATAAATGAAAAATATTGATCCAAAGATATCCAATTAAAGGCAGGATTTGTCCTCTTGTATTCCCCCCAGCCCAGCAGCACTTAGCTCTATGCCTGGACTTAGAAGCAGTCATTCCTTCCCTGGGAAGGGTTAGGGGGCACATCCCTTGGGTTTGCTTAGGACCTTTAAAAATATCAGTTCAAGATAGAGAATTGCATATTTACTACATTGATTCTAACATACATTAATATATTGATTTAAATATAATAACATTAATATAACATATGTATTATGACTTTTACTACTTTAACTTCTAGGCTATGAACATCTCCAGGGCAGAGACAGGTCTTTTTATTGCCTTGTTCCCAAGCAACCAGCATGGAGCCCATGAGTTGTCCAAAAATATTTAAGTCAATATGCAAATCAGGAATACTGATGTTTAACTATTTCTTTTTCTTTTTATATATTCACAGAATCTCAGATCTCAAACTGGTTATGACTTTAGAGATTACCCAGTGTGTCTTCCCAACCAATGCAGGAATTATTTCTACCACCTTTTTAGTAGAGGATCATCAGCCTCCTCTAGATACTTCTAGTCAGTTCTTTGTGGGACAGCCTGTTCCGTTGTTGGGCAACTCTGATAGAAATTGCTTCTTCAGAGAGCCCCTAACTCTGATTCCCTCGTAACGTCTACCCAGGGGTGGTACTCATCTTCTTCCCGTTCCTCCATCCCTCTCACACCCTTACCCACCATATTCTTTTCCTTTTTCCAGGTGAAACAATTGCCCACGTGAATTTATTTCACGACCTCCCATCTTCCTAGTTACCCTCCTCTCACATCAATGAATGTGGTTTGTATTCACGTTCCTTAAGATATGGTGCCCAAGACCAGCACTGTGCAATTTGACTATGGAATATGCGGGAGTGAGGGGCTATTACCCTTCCAATTTGGACATTCTTATGCTATTATCGGCACTTCGGATTGCATTAATCTTCATGGCTGCTACCTTTTCCTGTTGTTTTTTACTAAACGTCTAAGAAGCACAGCTTGTTTTTTTTTTTTTAATTAAATTCAGTCTAACTATTCTCTCTCATTCTATCCAATCGATTTTTAAAGCCAAACATTAAGTTGAGAATCTGACTGCTTGAGATCTTTGTATGTATTGGAAAATACTGTCCTGGGAGAAGGGATGGAACTTAGGGTGGGACCTACTCTATAGCCAGCTTCCCCTTCCACTGCCCCCAAGTCTCTGGGCAGGAACCTCGGAGCACCCGTGACCCCTTCATCCCTCGTGAGTCACCAAGTTACTCGGTCTTATCAGTTCTACCTCTAAGTACCTTCCTTGTCTGTTCCCACTGTTGCCCTCACATGAGGTTCAGGTTCTCACATGAAATACTGCAGGATCTTTCTGAAATGCAAGTCCCGTCAGGGATTCTCTGCTCAAAATGTTTCAACGGCTTTCCGGCTCCTCTAAGACAAAGTCGAAATCCCCTCATAGAGCTTACAGGTCCCTTTGCAAGTCCCCCTCCATGTGCACCTGCACCCCATCTTGACGTCCTCCCGCACATCCACGTGGAGTTTTTCCAATGTGCTCGCTGGTCCCCAAGGCGCTCGGCTCCTTTCTGCTTGGAGGTCTTTGCTCGTACGTGCCAGGCCCTGCTCTGAACGCTCTACGCAAATTAACTCACTTCATCTTCACCCCCACCCTCTGAAGTAGATAATATTACTCCCATTTTACAGACGGGGGAGCTCATATGTTAAGCATTTTGCCTGGTGTCACGCAGTTAATAAGTTGTAGAGCAGGATGAGTCCCGTGACCCGAAATGCCCCCCCTTTCTTCCTCCTGGGTGAACTTCTACCCATCTTTCAAGACAGTTCAAGCACTGGCTTTTCTGGGAAGTCTGCCTATGCCCTGAACTTAACCCCAGATAGCACTTATCGTTCTGGGATAATCGTTTGCGAAATGATCATTGCCCTCTAAGCAGCACATCCACAGAGATAGACCCCTGTGCTTTCCTCACTGAGCCCCCAGAAACTGTATTCTGTGCTGGGAATCTAATGAATGCTTTGATGAAAGGAACTCATTAATGAATAAGTGACTTAACTACTTACAGGGTTCCTTCTGTAGTTGTAATATGGCGTCATAGCCATTTACCAAATTGTTAATTTTGGGTCATCAGTTTTTCCTATAATGTGTACAAAAATCTACCCAAAGCTTAATTGTACATCAATTCTTAATTTTCTTAAGAAAGAATTAAAGAATTAAAAAATTCTTAATTTTCCCCTGAAATTCAGATCAGTTATCCTGGCTTTGTCTAAGAGCAATACTGTTTTCTGAAGTGCTCTGGAATTACTTAAAAACGCACAGCGGCAGTATGTTTTAAAACTACCAACCCCAGTTTGCTCTTTGCTCAGGTGTCCTTTGAGTTCATCCCCTTGAGGATGCGAGTTAGTCTGTAAGGGAATGGAACAGAGGAGACTCAGGAGCGCCAGCTTGCCGCACGTGCGGTCGGACGGGCAATGAGCGAGAGAGGAGCAGTGGGCCTGGAGAGAAATACGCCTGAGCCTTTTCTACACATCATCATCATCTTATAGATAAGAAAGGGAAACAAAGTGAATTTAAGTGACTTATCCAAGGGCACACAAGAAATTAACGGCAGAGCTAGGACTTAAACGCAGGTTTGGGGCTGGTACAGAATGCTGAACATTTCCCCAAAAGCTCTATAGACGACCATACAAAGTTATAAATACGTTCTCCTGTTGAGTCTCAGATATTTTGTCTGTAAAATGGGGATTATACCATCTTTTGGATAAATACGATAATATATGTGAAAGCACTTTGTAAAATGCAAATATGATTCGAATCAATATATTAAACTGTCTGTCACAAAATTTTTCCCAGTTCTTAGGGCCAGGAATATTTGAGTAAACTTTGTCCATTTTTTGACTGCCCAGCATACAAACGCACCTTAGTTCTGGTGAAGCTCTATCTCCCACCATGGAGCCCGAAATGGGCCTTTTCTCCTCATCTCCAGCAGATGCAACATATGATTGACAAAATGAAGAGGCCCACGTCTGTGGTGAGAACCTGACTTCTAGATGCAGTGTGGTCTTGCCTTATAAGGTACAGTAAATCCTAACCTGTAGGATAAGCATAAACTGTAGTCTAATGAGCACAATAGCCTTTGCTTTGTTATAAATATGACATAAGACATGCAACAAGGCATCAGAGTCATCCTTCTATTAGGTTCTGGATTCCAGGAAGCAGCTACTGCAGTCCTGGCTGGAAACAAATAGATGGAGCGGAAGTAACGGTCACCTTCCTGCCACTGAGATGTGAGCTCTCCAGGCATTGAAATCTGTATTCATAAGAATGATTGCTGTCCTTTATGGTGTGCGTCTCGCCTGTGTTATCTCGTTTCATCGCCATTTAACAAGTAAGAAAACTGAAGCACAGGGAGATTAAGACCCTTAGTTAGTAAATGGTGAGTCCATCACACTCAAAGTCTAGACTCAAAGATTCAGACTCTAAGCAGAATTTCTCACCCTTTTATGTGCATGGGGGACACCTGGAGATGTTGTTAAAGTGCAGATTCTGATTCTGTGGGTCTGTGGTGGGGCCTGAGAATCTGCATGTCTAGCAAGCTCCCAAGTGATATGGATGCTGCTGGTCTGAGGACCACACTTCAAGAAGCAAGGTTCTAAATCATTCTTGAAAAGTGCACTTGAAGCACTTTGAAAAGTGCTTCTTGAATCTCACCATAAAAAACACTCATGGCTCTTCAACTATGCACTTCCCTAGGGCTTCTCCTTTTGCCAGAGCTTGGTGACATGAGAGGAGAGTCCCTATGCCTCTATTAAAGGCTGATTTCTTCTTCCATTTGTTCAATCCACAAACGTTTATTGAGAGCCTGCCTGGAGCCAGCCATATGGTGGGTGCTGAGGATACCAGGATAAGTAAGATAAGGTCCTGGCCTCTAAGAGAGGAGCTACTGATGGACACAGGCTGTCCTGAAAACCTGTGAACACCCTGCAGCAGACTGACTTAGGACCAGGTCCACTTGTGGGCTGCCTGGGCTCTGGTACCATCCTCACCGCCACAAGGTGTGGGCATGTTTCAGCACGTGGGTCCAATCCTCTTGGCACAGAGACAACTTTCTGGCGGCTCCTCCTGTCCAGAGTCTACTGTGAAAATACAATTCACCTACCTTGGGTCATTGATTGTGTCAGTAAACATAAAACTATGCCATTTTTTTGTTGGGATAAGAACGCACTAAATGTTTCTTACACTTCTTTTGGGGTGAGAACTGCCAAAGACAGAACTTGAGTTTTTCTACATGCTTTTAGATAACTTTACATGCATTTGGATCACAACAAGAAAATCACTCTGAATGAAAATTAACCTTAGGTTTATTTAACAAAATTAAGTCTCAGAAAGCAATCAGAAGTTTAGCAAATGGACACCTATCTTGAGATTAAAGGTAAATGCCTTCTAAGGCTGCAGAGATCTATCAAATGTGTTATTTTGAAAATATTTTTGAAACATCTTAATTATTCAAGTCAATTTTCCCTCACTGAGGCTGTAATTAGTTTTCATTTCTTATTACTGTTGTTTGAAATTTAAATGTACTCCTGTTATTTAGTCATAGACTAAGGCACACATTTCAACCAGGAAGAAATCTAAGGTTATGACATCAGATGATCCCCACCTGTTCCCTATGTGAGAATACACATCCACAGAAACCTCTTTTCTTTAGCAAATGCCATTCCTTTCCCCCCATCCTTATGGCCTGGCTGTTAAGGGGACGGGGCGAGAGGTGAAGGATAGGCAGGTGAGGAGAAGTCCACCTTTACTAAGTGTCATATGGTCGTTTGAGATCATTCAGACCTATCTCCACTCAGATGCAGATAAGATTCTATACTGTCAGGATCCAGGAAGCCAGCAAGATAATAGATAAGTGGAGAAAAAGAGGGACAATTCTCAGGAGGAATAATGTTAGAGGACCCTATTACAGTCATCATTCTTCAGTGAACTTCTATGGCGAAGTGGTGAAGGATTGTAAAGCTCTTGAGTGAACTTCAAGTTGAAACGGGCTTTAAGGGACTCCTGGCATCCAGCTCTTTCAATATAAGGAGGAAGAAAGTTATGAATGAGGCACAGAGAGTTTCATTACCAAAGTCAAGGTCTTAAGACTAGTTAATAAAAAAGTCAGAACTTGAAGCTCCATCTGCTGAATTACCATCCAGTCATCTTCCTTTTTCCTGCCTGAGTACCCATCCTATATCATGCCAGCCTTCGTCCAGGAATACAATCTTGCCCTCATCACAAACTATCTGTCTCCTTATTATTTTGTTCATTCAGTCATTTTGCAAATATGTATCCAGAGCCCATTGTGTGCCTGGAGCACAAGGAGAACATCACAGACCAGGTCCTGCCCTCGAGGCGACCATGACTCAGCTTTACTCTCTCCTTGGAGCAATGCTTTCTGCATCCAGCCTTCCCCGTCAGAAATTACTGCTGCTCTCCCTGTGAGAGATGCTTTGCTTTCGCAGTTAAAACTCTCTACTAACATCGAGAGGAGAGAAAAACACAACACAACAAAACAAGAGACACAGCCTAGAGTGCATATTGCATCTAAAGACAGTGAATTGCTTTTGAAATTGAGTCAAGAAGTTTTCAGTCCACAATGAGGATTGAATTACAAGTGTCCCTATGGTGTTGTCCTGAAATGGATTCCACAGAACTATAGTTGAAGGGGGCCTGTGTTTTTCACAACTGGAAATGCCCCTTGCCCAAAGAAATGCTGGCTTACACCAAATCTTTTAAGGTTGTAGTCACTACTAATGTAAATGGGTTCCTAAAAAACTGTAGCTATACTGGGTCATCTAAGAGGGTTAGTTAGCAACAAGAAGGTATGACTTTGACAGTGACGTTATGTAACCAGCAAGGAAAAAAAATCTAGCAGTTTAAAAAGATTTTCTGTTGTTCTTTCTTAGCGGAGGCTTAATGTGGCCTAAGTCTAAGAAGATTTGTCTCAAATTGACAATGTAGGCTTAAATCAATTTATTATTTTAAAACACACTATAACCATTTTCATTCCCCTTTGGCTTCTGAGTTCTTTTCTTAATTTGGAATTATTGTGATAATTGAGAGCCTACTGGCATAGAAAGCTTCCCAACACCCCACTGTTGTGTTTTCAAATAAGAATAAAGGAAAAGCAACCGGCCTCATCAGCAATGACTCCGTGTGAATGAGGACATCCAAACTGGTGAGTGTCCATTTTCTTGGAAATATGAATCAGTGTTCCTGATGTTGAATATAGATTTCTGTAGTAACCTGTATCTTTGCTAAAGATTTTGATTCAGGATGAAGGAAGTAGAAAGATTATGTTAAATGAATTTTACAAATTCTAATTGAAGCATTGTCAGTGGACAAGGTTTTCCAAATTACCTCTCGTGTGCAGGGTACAGAGCAGACATAGAATACATTATTTTTACTACTGAGAAACAAAATCAAGAGGATAAAGTTTTAAGGTGGAAGGTTATTTGGACCACTGTCAACACTGTTCATTAATTAGCCCACTTTGGAGCTAAGGTTGAACACCTATTTTTCACAATAACTCGGTTTCATTAAGGAATAGAGAATGAAGGGTAATAACACCATACATATATATAAATATATATAAATATATATATATATATATATATAGAATGAACCCAGTAGAGAACAAAAAAATACACTTAGCCGCATGACATAACTTCTACCTGCTGCCTCAAGGTGGGAATGGGCCAAGAGGTCTGTGGAATGACAACAGTGTCCCCATAATACTCTTCTCTTTTTACAATTTTCCCTGAACCTAGGGAAACCTTCCGTAGTAGAAGGAGAATTTTGAAATATCCTAAAATAAGTTTAGAAGCTGGGACTGAAGAGAGAGTAGCACTGATTCCTCTAATGGGTGCTCAGGAAAGTCCATGTTACTTGGAGGCCTAACTGAGGTGTCCAAGCTTGAACACTTCCCTTTATTGTCATTAGACTCTCCTGGATTTAACTAAATATCCTCTCTTCATCCTTTGGCACGCACTGTGGACTAATGACGTGAATACTTGACACAAAATCCCATAAAATATGATGCTTTAGTAACTTCCTAGTTAAAATTTGATCTCATTTCCTTTATTGGGGCCAGGGTACAGTGTTGCCATTTTATTGTGAAAAGTCTATATATTATAAAACACCAGGGGCAATTTTTAATGTTATAAACCCACAACCTGCAGCTGATTTGTAAACATAATCAAATAGGCAGAAAGCGGGGGCAGGTAGTGATTCTTATAATGACATACAAGCAAATAGCAAATAATTGTTGCCCTGGAGGTATCCTGTTGTGTGAAAATGGCTTTTTTTGAAGTATAGTTGATTTAAATATTATATTGGTTTCAGGTGTACAATATAATGATTTGATATTCTTATACATGATACTGAAAATGCCCTTACAATTTTTCCCTCTTTAAAATACACAGTTTCTAATAGTTTCTAGTATGCCTAACATTGAAAGCTTGTCTACATTTTTTTTTTTTTTTTTTTTTTTTTTTTGCGGTACGCGGGCCTCTCACTGCTGTGACCTCTCCCGCTGTGGAGCACAGGCTCCGGACGCGCAGGCTCAGCAGCCATGGCTCACGGGCCCAGCCGCTCCGCGGCACGTGGGATCTTCCCGGACCGGGGCACAAACCCGTGTTCCCTGCATCGGCAGGGGGACTCTAAACCACTGCGCCACCAGGGAAGCCCTCTTAACTACTTTTTAAAATTTTCTTGCTCTGCTGTATTATCACTAAACACGATTTTTTTAAAAAATATGGAAACCCCTTTAAAAACCCCTACATCTCTCAACACTGTCCATCTTCTCATATGTTTCTATCACTGTGAATATACACACGTATGTGTATGGATTTCATGCTAGAATGGCCTGAGGAAGTATAGGGACTTAGGATAACATGTGATCAGGACTTCCCTGGCGGTCCAGTGGTTAAGACTCTGTGCTTCCACTGCAGGGGCATGGGTTCCATCCCTGGTCAGGAAACTAAGATCCCGCATGCCGCGCGGTGAGGCCACAAAAACAAAACAGTACAACGTATGATCTACTGACGGCGTGTGTTTACCATATGTATATATATGGTGTCCTCCATGACACAAGGCAAATCAAAACCTGTTTTAAAACAAGCCAGTCACTTCTGCCCTTTCCTTTGGAGTCGATTATTCGCATTAGGTATTTCTAAAAGATCCATGCAGTTATTTGCCATATGAAAGACATGATTTAATTCTTTCAGCATTCATACACCCCGTCCCTCCTAGGCAAATCTTGGCACTTGGATTAAGTAGTCAGAGTTAACAGCCAACTGTATACAACTCTTCAACACAGTGAGGGGAAAAGTGACATTTTACCTCCACCCCAAACAAAGCTATTATATTTACCTTCTACTTTGAAGATAGTAAAGTGCGGTCGACAATGGAAAGAACCCAACGCGTTACCTGCGCAGTTCATCCACAGACCCTGGTAAACCCAAGTGGCCGTTATCACCGAGGATGCTCGGGTAGTTACTTTCCACTCATTGGATGCGGTGGCAGCGACGAGAGCGCCAAAGCCCCCGACGCCAAACACCAGAGCCGAGATCTGTGCCCTGGACATGTCGCTCAGGCGTCTCCAGGGACACTGTCCAGACAGATCGCTGCGGTGGTCTAGGCATGCAGCGGACACAACCCGCTTGGACCAGTGTTGCAGCAAGTTAATGCGGGCAGGTGACAGTACTTCATGCTCGGGTGGCCTGAGGAAGGACCAGAATTTAGGATAAAGTCTGATTTACCGATGGCATTTTAAAGGTAGCCTAAGACGATCTTTCTAACTTCCTACACAGATATTTACTAAAAGTTTGTAGATGGATTCTGAAGGTTTTGAGTTCGCAGATTTTTTTCCTGCCACATAGTTAATGTTTAATTTTCTGTTAGCCTGAAGCTTAATGAACCATGCAGGGACCAGATATTACAAAGTACAAATTATACAGTAACAGTTAAGGCTTCTTTGACCCATTGCTTTAGTCTTGCGTGCTTCTGAATCTTATATAAATGGAATCATAGTGCGGCTTTCTTCTGTAACCAATTTTTTCACACATTATGTTTGTGAAATTCATCTGTGTTCAGCAATGTAGCTATGGCTCATTAATTAGTACAGCAGAATATAGTATTTCATTAAATGAATTTTGCTGGGTTACACATTCATTTTGACTCAGTACTTTGAAGATATAATTCTATTTTCATTTGGCTTCCATTGTTGTTTTTGAGAAATCGAGCGTCTGATGTGTCATTTCTTTGGAGGTTAACCTGTATTTTCTCTTTGGTTTTAAGATTGTCTTTGTCTTTGGTTTTGGCAGTTTCACTAATTTCTAAGTGTGGATTTAAAAAAAAAATCTTATTTGGGATTTACTGAACTTTTTGAAACTGATGATTCATTGCTTTCATCAATTCTGGACAACCATTAGTCCCTTCCTTCTCCAGATATCACCTCTGTCCCTATCCTTTCTTTATCTCCTTCTGTGACTCTGACAAGCTCTATTTTTTTAGTTGGTCTTATGTCTCAAAATCTCTTTAACATTATTTACTTCTTTATTGTTCCATGATGAATTCTGGGAATTTTTTCAGACATATGTTCTAATTTTTAAATTTTTTCTTCAACTATATATAATATGCTGTTAACCCATCCAGAGTTTCTAATTTCTATTACTCTCCTTTTTAAAATAATTCTGGAAGTTCCATTTTATTCTTTTTCAAATCTTCCTGTTTCTTTTTCTAATCTCTTGTTCTTTAGTCATAATTCAAAGGCCATATTTTATTTTTTTAATTTTTTATTTTATTTATTTATTTTAACATCTTTATTGGAGTATAATTGCTCTACAATGGTGTGTTAGTTTCTGCTTTATAACAAAGTGAATCAGCCATACATATACATGTATCCCCATATCTCCTCCCTCTTGCGTCTCCCTCCCACCCTCCCTATCCCACCCCTCTAGGTGGTCACAAAGCACCGAGCTGATCTCCCTGTGCTATGCAGCTGCTTCCCACTAGCTATCTATTTTACGTTTGGTAGTGTATATATGTCTATGCCACTCTCTCACTTCATCCCAGCTTACCCTTCCCACTCCTTGTGTCCTCAAGTCCATTCTCTACTAGGTCTGTGTCTTTATTCCCATCCTGCCCCTAGGTTCTTCATAACCCCCTCCTTTTTTTTTAAGATTCCATATATATGTGTTAGCATATGGGATTTGTTTTTCTCTTTCTGACTTAATTCACTCTGTATGACAGGCTCTATGTCCACCCATCTCACTACAAATAACTCAATTTCGTTTCTTTTTACGGCCGAGTACTATTCCATTGTATATATGTGCCACTCTTCTTTATCCATTCATCTGTCGATGGGCACTTAGGTTGCTTCCATGTTCTGGCTATTGTAAATAGAGCTGCAATGAACATTGTGGTACATGACTGTTTCTGAATTATGGTTTGCTCAGGGTATATGCCCAGTAGTGGGATTGCTGGGTCATATGGTAGTTCTATTTTTAGTTTTTTAAGGAACCTCCATACTGTTCTCCATAGTGGCTGTAACAATTTACATTCCCACCAACAGTGCAAGAGGGTTGCCTTTTCTCCACGCCCTCT
The DNA here is from genome assembly GCF_039906515.1 of Pseudorca crassidens. Taxonomy (NCBI): domain Eukaryota; kingdom Metazoa; phylum Chordata; class Mammalia; order Artiodactyla; family Delphinidae; genus Pseudorca; species Pseudorca crassidens. The sequence goes on from NC_090313.1 coordinate 15,186,336, forward strand.
CCAGCGTTTATTGTTTGTAGATTTTTTGACGATGGCCATTCTGACTGGTGTGAGGTGATACCTCATTTTAGTTTTGATTTGCATTTCTCTAATGATTAGTGATGTTGAGCATCCTTTCATGTCTTTGTTGGCAATTTGTATATCTTCTTTGGAGAAATGTCTATTTAGGTCTTCTGCCCATTTTTGGATTAGGTTGTTTGTTTTTCTGATATTGAGCTGCATGAGCTGCTTATAAATTTTGGAGTTTAATCCTCTCTCAGTTGCTTTGTTTGCAAATATTTTCTCCCATTCTGAGGGTTGATTTTTTGTCTTGTTTATGGTTTCCTTTGCTGTGCAAAAGCTTTGAAGTTTCATTAGGTTCCATTTGTTTATTTTTGTTTTTATTTCCATTTCTCTAGGAGATGGGTCAAAAAGGATCTTACAGTGATTTATGTCAAAGAGTGTTCTGGCTATGTTTTCCTCTAAGAGTTTTATAGTGTCTGGCCTTACATTTAGGTGTTTAATCCATTTTGAATTTATTTTTGTGTACGGTGTTAGGGAGTATTCTAATTTCATTCTTTTACATGTAGCTGTCCAATTTTCCTAGCACCACTTATTGAAGAGGCTGTCTTTTCTCTGTGGTATATTCTTGCCTCCTTTATCAAAAATAAGGTGACCATATGTGCATGGGTTTATCTCTGGGCTTTCTATCCTGTTCCATTGACCTATATTTCTGTTTTTGTGCCAGTACCATACTGTCTCAATTACTGTAGCTTTGTAGTATAGTCTGAAGTCTGGGAACCTGATTCCTCCAGCTCCATTTTTCTTTCTCAAGATTGCTTTGGCTATTCCGGGTCTTTTGTGTTTCCATACAAATTGTGAAATTTTTTGTTCTAGTTCTGTGAAAAATGCCATTGGTAGTTTGATAAAGATTGAATCTGTAGATTGCTTTGGGTAGTATAGTCATTTTCACAGTGTTGATTCTTCCAATCCAAGAACATAGTATATCTCTCCATCTGTTTGTATCTTTCATCAGTGTCTTATAGTTTTCTGCATACCAGTCTTTTGTCTCCTTAGGTAGGTTTAATTCCTAGGTATTTTATTCTTTTTGTTGCAGTGGTCAATGGGAGTGTTTCCTTAATTTCTCTTTCAGATTTTTCATCATTAGTGTGTAGGAATGCAAGAGATTTCTGAGCATTAATTTTGTATCCTGCTACTTTACCAAATTCATTGATTAGCTCTAGTAGTTTTCTGGTAGCCTCTTTAGGATTCTCCTATGTATAGTATCATATCATCTGCAAACAGTGACAGCTTTACTTCTTTTCCAATTTGGATTCCTTTTATTTCTTTTTCTTCTCTGATTGCTGTGGCTAAAACTTCCAAAACTATGTTGAATAATAGTGGTGAGAGTGGACAACCTTGTCTTGTTCCTGATCTTAGAGGAAATGATTTCAGTTTTTCACCATTGAGAACAATGTTGGCTGTGGGTTTGTCATATATGGCCTTTATTATGTTGAGGTAAGTTCACCCTATGCCTACTTTCTGGAGGGTTTTTATCATAAATGGGTGTTGAATTTTCTCAAAAGCTTTTTCTGCATCTATTGAGATGATCATATGGTTTTTCTCCTTCAGTTTGTTAATGTGGTGTATCACATTGATTGATTTGCACATATTGAAGAATCTTTGCATTCCTAGGATAAACCCCACTTGATCATGGTGTATGATCCTTTTAATGTGGTGTTGGGTTCTGTTTGCTAATATTTTGTTGAGGATTTTTGCATCTATGTTCATCAGTGATATTGGCCTGTAGTTTTCTTTCTTTGTGACATCTTAGTCTGGTTTTGGTATCAGGGTAATGGTGGCCTTGTAGAATGAGTTTGGGAATGTTCCTCCCTCTGCTATATTTTGGAAGAGTTTGAGAAGGATAGGTGTTAGCTCTTCTCTAAATGTTTGATAGAATTCGCCTGTGAAGCCATCTTGTCCTGGGCTTTTGTTTGTTGGAAGAGTTGTAATCACAGTTTCAATTTCAGTGCTTGAGATTGGTCTGTTTATATTTTCTATTTCTTCCTGGTTCAGTCTTGGAAGGTTGTGCTTTTCTAAGAATTTGTCCATTTCTTCCAGGTTGTCCATTTCATTGGCGTATAGTTGCTTGTAGTAATCTCTCATGATCCTTTGTATTTCTGCAGTGTCAGTTGTTCCTTCTCCTTTTTCGTTTCTAATTCTATTGATTTGAGTCTTCTCCCTTTTTTTTCTAATGAATCTGGCTAATGGTTTATCAATTTTGTTTATCTTCTCAAAGAACCAGCTTTTAGTTTTATTGAGCTTTGCTATTGTTTTCTTCATTTCTTTTTCATTTATTTCTGATCTGATCTTTATGATTGTTTTCCTTCTGCTAACTTTAGGGTTTTTCTGTTCTTCTTTCTCTAAGTGCTTTAGGTGTAAGGGTAGGTTGTTTACTTGAGATATTTCTTATTTCTTGAGGTAGGGCTGTATTGCTATAAACTTCCTTCTTAGAACTGCTGTTGCTGCATCCCATAGGTTTTGGGTGGTCATTGTCATTTATTTCTAGGTATTTTTTGATTTCCTCTTTGATTTCTTCAGTGATCTCTTGGTTATTAAGTAGTGTATTGTTTAGCATCCATGTGTTTGTACTTTTTACAGATTTTTTCCTGTAATTGATATCTAGTCTCATAGCATTGTGGTCAGAAAAGATACTTGATATGATTTCAATTTTCTTATATTTATCAAGGCTTGATTTGTGACCCAAGATATGATCTGTCCTGGAGAATGTTCCATAAGCACTTGAGAAGAAAGTGTTATTCTGTTGTTTTTGGATGGAATGTCCTATAAATATCAATTAAGTCCATCTTGTTTAATGTATCATTTAAAGCTTGTGTTTCCTTATTTATTTTCATTTTGGATGATCTGTCCATTGTTGAAAGTGGGGTGTTAAAGTCCCCTACGATTACTGTGTTACTGTCGATTTCCCCTTTTATGGCTGTTAGCATTTGTCTTATGTATTGAGGTGCTCCTATGTTGGGTGAATAAATATTTACAGTTGTTATATCTTCTTCTTGGATTGACCCCTTGATCATTATGTAGTGTCCTTCTTTGTCTCTTGTAATAGTCTTTATTTTAAAGTCTATTTTGTCTGATATGAGAATTGTTACTCCAGCTTTCTTTTGATTTCCATTTGCATGGAATATCTTTTTCCATCCCCTCATTTTCAGTCTGTATGTGTCCCTAGGTCTGAAGTGGGTCTCTTTTAGACAGCATATATGTGGGTCTTGTGTTTGTATCCATTCAGCCAGTCTATGTCTTTTGGTTGGAGCATTTAATCCATTTACATTTAAGGCAATTATTGATATGTATGTTCCTATTACCATTTTCTTAATTGTTTTGTGTCTGTTATTGTAGGTCTTTTCCTTCTCTTGTGTTTCCTGCCTAGAGAAATTCCTTTAGCATTTGTTGTAAAGCTGATTTGGTGGTGCTGAATTCTCTTAGCTTTTGCTTGTCTGTAAAGGTTTTAATTTCTCCGTGGAATCTGAATGAGATAGTTGCTGGGTAGAGTAATCTTTGTTGTAGGTTTTCCCCTTTCATCACTTTAAATATGTCCTGCCACTCCCTTCTGGCTTGCAGAGTTTCTGCTGAAAGATCAGTTTTTAACCTTATGGGGATTCCCTCATATGTTATTTGTTGTTTTTCCCTTGCTGCTTTTAATATTTTTTCTCTGTATTTAATTTTTGATAGTTTGGTTAATATGTGTCTTGGCGTGTTTCTCCTTGGATTTATCCTGTATGGGACTCTGCACTTCCTGGCCTTGATTAACTATTTCCTTTCCCATATTAGGGAAATTTTCAACTACATAATCTCTTCAAATATTTTCTCAGTCCCTTTCTTTTTCTCTTCTTCTGGAACCCCTATAATTCGAAAGTTTGGTGTGTTTAATGTTGTCCCAGAGGTCTCTGTGACTGTCCTCAATTCTTTTCATTCTTTTTTCTTTATTCTGCTCTAGGGTAGTTATTTCCACTATTTTATTTTCCAGGTCACTTATCTGTTCTTCTGCCTCATTTATTCTGCTATTGATTCCATCTAGAGAATTTTTAATTTCATTTATTGTGTTGTTCATCATTGTTTGTTTGCTCTTCAGTTCTTCTAGGTCCTTGTTAAACATTTCTTGTATATTCTCCATTTTATTTCCAAGATTTTGGATCATCTTTACTATCATTACTCTGAATTCTTTTTCAGGTAGACTGCCTATTTCCTCCTCATTTGTTTGGTCTGGTGGGTTTTTGCCTTGCTCTTTCATCTGCTTTGTGTTTCTCTATTTTCTCATTTTGCTTAACTTACTGTGTTTGGGGTCTCCTTTTCACAGGCTGTGGGTTTGTGGTTCCCGTTGTTTTTGGTGTCTGCCCCCAGTGGCTAAGCTTGTTTCGGTGGGCTGTGGGGCTTCCTGGTAGAGGGGACTGGTGCCTGTGTTCTGGTGGATGAGGCTGGATCTTATCTTTCTGATGGGTAGGACCACATCCAGTGGTGTGTTTTGGGGTGTCTGTGACCTTCTTATGATTTTAGGCAGCCTCTCTGCTAATGGGTGGGGTTGTGTTCCTGTCTTGCTAGTTGTTTGGCATGGGGTGTCCAGCACTGGAGCTTGCTGGACGTTGAGTGGAGCTGGGTCTTAGCGTTGAGATGGAGATCTCTGGGAGAGCTTTTACTGTTTGTTATTACATGGAGCTGGGAGGTCTCTGGTGGACCAATGTCCTGAACTTGGCTCTCCCACCTCAGAGGCACAGGCCTGACACCTGGCTGGAGCACCAAGACCCTGTCAGCCACATGGCTCAGAAGAAAGGGAGAAAGAAAGAAAGAAAGAAAGAAAGAGAGAAAGAGAGAAAGAGAGAGAAAGAAAGAAAGAAAGAAAGAAAAGTTATTTAAAAAATTATTAAAAATAAGATGTTTTTAAGTAATAAAAGAAAGAAGAGAGCAACCAAACCAAAAAACAAATCCACCAGTGATAACAAGTGCTAAAAACTATACTAAAAAAAAAATAAATGGACAGAGAGAACCCTAGGACAAATGGTAAAATCAAAGCTATATAGACAAACTCACACAAAGAAGCATACACATACACATTCACACATACACACTATATATATATATGTACAAAAATAAAAAGGAACACAACAACCAAATCTATAAACAAATCTACCAGTGATAATAAACTCTAAATACTAAACTAAGATAAACATAAAACCAGAAACAAATTAGATGCAGAAAGGAAACCCCAAGTCTACAGTTATTCCCAAAGTCCACCGCCTCAATTTTGGGATGATTCATTGTCTATTCAGGTATTCCACAGATGCAGGGTACATCAAGTTGATTGTGGAGATTTAATCCGCTGCTCCTGAGGCTGCTGGGAGAGATTTCCCTTTCTTTTCTTTGTTCGCACAGCTCCCGGGGCTCAGCTTTGGATTTGGCCCCACCTCTGCGTGTAGGTCTCCTGAGGGCGTCTGTTCCCCGCCCAGACAGGATGGGGTTAAAGGAGCCGCTGATTCAGGGGCTCTGGCTCACTCAGGCCAGGGGGAGGGAAGGGTACGGATACGGGGTGAGCCTGCGGCGGCAGAGGCCAGCATGATGTTGCAACAGCCTGAGGCATGCCGTGTGTTCTCCCGGGGAAGTTGTCCCTGGATCCCGGGACCCTGGCAGTGGCGGGCTGCACAGGCTCCCCGGAAGGGGGGTGTGGAGAGTGACCTGTGCTCGTACACAGGCTTCTTGGTGGCGGCAGCAGCAGCCTTAGTGTCCCATGCCTGTCTCTGGGGTCCGCGCTGATAGCCACGGCTCGCATCCGTCTCTGGAGCTCGTTTAGGCAGTGCTCTGAATTCCCTCTCCTCGCACACCAGGAATCAATCGTCTCTTGCCTCTTAGGCATTTCCAGACTTTTTCCCGGACTCCCTCCCGGCTAGCTGTGGCGCACTAGCCCACTTCAGGCTGTGTTCATGCAGCCAACCCCAGTCCTCTCCCTGAGGTCTGACCTCTGAAGCCCGAGCCTCAGCTCCCAGCCCCCGACCGCCCCGGCAGGTGAGCAGACAAGCCTCTCGGGCTGGAGAGTGCTGGTCAGCACCGATCCTCTGTGCAGGAATCTCTCCGCTTTGCCCCCTGCACCCCTTGTTGCTGCACTCTCCTCTGTGTCTCCAAAGCTTACCCCGCCCCCGCCACGCACCGTCTGTGCCAGTGAAGGGGCTTCTTGGTGTGTGAAAACCTTTCCTCCTTCACAGCTCCCTCCCCGAGCGGCAGGTACTGTCCCTATTCTTTTGTCTCTGTTTTTTCTTTTGCGCTACCCAGGTACGTGGGGAGTTTCTTGCCTTTTGGGAGGTCTGAGGTCTTCTGCCACCGTTCAGTAGGTGTTTTGTAGGAGTTCTTCCACATGTAGGTGTATTTCTGATGTATTTTTGGGGAGGAAGATGATCTCCACGTCTTACTCCTCCGCCATCTTGAAGGTCTCCATATTTTATTTTTTAAGTATTAAAGATGCTTACTTTATATTCTGTATCTCATTATTCTCATATCTGTAGTTTTTGATGGTTGGATTGATTATATTTTTTCCTATAATTCCTAAAAGTTTGACTCTCTTACTTTTAAGAGAGCTCATGTTCCTTGCAGCTTTATTCATGGAAATGAAAGGGAGGGAAGGAGAGAGGGAGGAAGGAGAGAGGGAAGGAAGGGAGAGGAAAAAGGATGCACACATCTTAACTTGGAAGAGCAATGTACTAAGACTTCATAGGAGGCAGAAACTCTAGGTGGGTCAGGGGAGGGGATACAGACAATGAGCAAGGTAGGTTGGAGTGTGCCCTCTGCTGGTAGCTGCTGAGTGGTGCAGAGAACACCAAATCCAGATGGAGCCTTAGGCCGCCCTCTTCAGGGCAATGTGCTGACTTGTCTCCGAGGACAAGATGTTCCTTCTTTTTAGCAGGCAGGTGGCAGTGTGCGGGGAAGATAAGGTAGAAACAGGAAATACTGGGCTTCTGACAGGAGATTATCATTTGATTGTGGAAAATAGGAATTCAGTTACTTTCCTCCACCCTCCCCAACACCAATAAAAGCCGAAAACTTGGAGCTATTTGTGAATCCAGGGGTGAGGGAATTCACAGGATATTCAGTGCGAAAACCTAGACCATCTGGGCACATCAAAAGGGTTGGTCAGTCTGAGCTCAGTAGCCTCATTTTTCTGGGAATAACAACAATAGATGATATTTATTTAGCACTTTTTTCTGTGCTCAACATGTCTTATGTCATAATCTTCACATCGACTCAGGAGGGAATTATTTGTGATATAATAAAATTTATTAGCCTGTAAGAGTTCACAGATTCTGCCCTCTCCCCCCGCCAAAGAAAACCCTGTAAATGCAGCTCTACTCACAACAGTCCACTGCCATCCCTCTAGTCGAGTGTTCCATGATTTAAACTGGCTATTTTCAATGTTTCTGTCTTCGCAAACTTAATTCTTTCCCTTTTTTCTATGATTAATTACAATGGATTCTTCCTTCCACCCCCATCTGCAATTGTTTTTGAATTCTAGGAAGCTTTGCAAAAGGTCAAAAACAGGGCTTCCCTGGTGACGCAGTGGTTGAGAGTCCGCCTGCTGATGCAGGGGACACGGGTTCGTGTCCCGGTCCGGGAAGATCCCACATGCCGCGGAGCGGCTGGGCCCGTGAGCCATGGCCGCTGAGCCTGCGCGCCCGGAGCCTGTGCTCCGCGACGGGAGAGGCCATAACAGTGAGACGCCCGTGTAAGGCAAAAAAAAAAAAAAAAAGATCAAAAACATTTAAGATTTGGTATCTCTTGGTAATTTTGACAGTGGGATAGTGAACAAAATTTGGCTGAATTCTTCCAGAGAAATCACCTCTTCTTTTTCCCCCAGGGAGAGGTGAACTAGGTAAGTGTTTATGCCCAAAACATTTGCAGACTCGCCCAGTGTTTCTCTCGGTTTTCTTTCTCATATTCTAATCCTCTGATTCTTTATGTCAGAAAGGAGACTTAAATATGTATTTACATCTGAAAAAAATCAAAACGCATAAAATTCTGGCAGGAAAATAAGAGACTAATAACTACTTATAGATAGAATTGTTTATCTAATTTTTATTGCTAGTTATTACACGTTTGGAAGAATGTTTGACAACATTCTAATTAAGCCCTGGAATCAAGATATTGACCAAAAGAGGTGAACATTAATGTTTCTAAGTTTTAAGGAATCTTGGTTAACATTTCATTTGAATGATATAAGAAAATACGTGGTTTTCCATTTTGAATTGCTGGTTTCCATCTTAAATGTAGAGCCAGGCATATCTTTTCTGGGAATTCTCATAGTGTGAAGAAGAAAAATACAGTATAACGTACTAAGAAGGAGTAAACTGCCTGACTGTTTATCAGGCAGTCTTTTTTTTTTTTTTTTTTTAAGGAGAGCTCTTTCCCCAAAAAACATACAACTACTTTCTAAATGAAGCTAGATATGAATCGAGATTAGGTAACACAGCAAAATTTGCAGAAATCTGATATTCCAGGATTCCCCTCATTTGGGATAAATTCATTTATTATTTTCCTCCCTCCCTCTCTCTTCTCCCTTCCATCTTCTTGTCTGTTTTTTCCGTTCCTTTCTTACTTTCATTTCTGATTTTAGGTGCAGTTGGTTGGGTTTATCACACACCTCGGTTTATAACATAACAGCCTCTTTGCACTGTGGGAAGCTGCTCTCTTGTTTGATTCCTTTTGTCCCTCGTCTCCACTTCCATTTTCCTCTCTTCCATAAACAAACCACTGTCCTCTGGTGTTTATTGTGCCTTCTGTATTCTTTTAAAAAGGTACATGGTTGTTTGATGTGCAGGTTTTATTGATTTATAAAAGTGTAGTGTATAAAATATATTGTTCTGTTAATGTATCTCACTGTTGCTTTTTTTTTTTTTTTTTTGCGGTACGCGGGCCTCTCACTGCTGTGACCTCTCCTGTTGCGGAGCACAGGCTCCAGACACACAGGCTCAGTGGCCATGGCTCACGGGCCCAGCCGCTCCACAACATGTGGGATCTTCCCGGACCGGAGCACGAACCCGCGTCCCCTGCATCGGCAGGTGGACTCTCAACAACTGCGCCACCAGGGAAGCCCTCACTGTTGCTTTTTGTCGACACTGTACTTTTAAGACTCTTATATGTTGTTCAGAGCACATGTGGTGATTTTAACCTAATATCACAATGTCAAAATGTAGGCAACTTACCTTCAAATGGTTCAGAAAAATAAGTATATATAAAGCAAAGGTGGCAAGACGTTGTTGATAACTGATGACCCTGGATGAGGTGTCTGCGTGTTCTTTGCACTATACGTTCAACTTCTCTGGTTGAAAAATTTCAAAATAAAATGTTGGGGGAGAAGAAATAGGAAATCATAGAAACATTAACCATGCACAATGAGAACTGTGTGTAAAAAGGTTTCCATATCCTCAGAAGCATCAGTCAGTTTCCCAGGCAGGAGTGGAGACTGCATTTCGCGACCACGTGGGGCAGCCCCCTGCTTCCCTGAGGTGAGCAGAGTCCCGTGCGGATTTACTCTCCTGGGAGGTTGGAGTCCTGGCTTCTTTTTTCTGATGTCTCCATGTCTGTCTCCTCCACACTCAGGGCTGCTCTCTGGGGCCTGGGCAGAACCAGGCCTGTGTGGACCAGGACTTTCCCCAGGTGTGCAGCTCCCAGGTTTTTCCAGCCCAACTGTGGCCACCTTTTCCTTACCCGTCTCTTCCTGTTGGTGGCTTCCTCCATCATCAGCAACCCCTCCTTTGTCTTCTTCCCCCCAAACCCAAGCTGCTCTCAGCAGGGCACCTGCTGTCATTTGAGGTCAGTGCGGATTTCAGTCTGTGTGTGCCTCCCAAGGATAAACGTCTTTAAACTCAGTGACTGATGGTTTAAAGTGCCCCCACTTACCTCCATCACTCTAAACAGTGTTTGCTATGTAAATACAACTTTAAGACAGTCCCCGGCCTCTTTTCCAACAAATTGTTGTCCCTTAGCCCCTCCTACATAGAAATTCTGGGTTCTCAACACCTTAGCCCTTACCTGTACTTGTTATGTAGGAATTACCTGGATGTGATGTTAGCCTCCAAGGGTACCACTGAGGTGAGGTACCCCAGCAGTCATGGATCAGAAAGACTCATGGTCCAAAAGGTGCACAGGCTTAGGGGATGGGGTGTAAGGGGGGAACAAGGACCACTCTGCCTGAATCCCAGATCATACAGATTTCACATGTCCTGTCTCTCTTCTCTCTCTCCCTCCCTCTCCCTCTCCCTTTTTCTGCTGCATCGCCTCCTGGCAGCACGCATGTGAGGACCAGTATTGCATGTTGAGCAAGCAGACCCAAAAGACAGCAGGCATGGGGGCCAACACACCACCTGCTCTATCAGAGAGACTCAGGTGTGCACACCTGGCCACAGCTGGAGCTTGCCAGTTAGCCTGCCTAGCTCTTGGCGCTTTAATTCACTTTTCTTGGGCAGAGCACATACGGAAGCAGGTGGCATATACTGGGCATTGCCAACATGTGGTTGGCGTCAGCATGACCCAGCTGCCAGCTTAGGGCAAGCACGGTGACTTGGTCTCTCCATCTTTCTATCTATGAAGAATATTGTTTGTCCCATTACATATTCCTTTTATCATACTTATCTTTTGCATGCCTTTCAGATGATAACTTACTTATTAGCTATATTTAATATATCCTATTAGGTTTGCTTATATTGCATAAGCTACTTGCTTACCTACTCTCTATACTTAACACTTGGGCGTTTCATCCGTTCTGCCTGTTTTTCTTGTCTTCTACAGCAGAATTGATTATTGCCAAAGAATACAGCAAAAGTACTTGAGAAGGAGACAAGCTTTGGTTTCTATGAAAGGAATTCCCAGCACTCACAGTCATGTAGCAGAGGTTTGGGGAAAACAAGTCATCTTCATATTGTCCTGAAATCAACCTAGGCAGGGAAAGTCAGTCATAATTTCCCCAGAGGAGTCATGGAACACTCTCAGATGTACATCTAAGGATGAGTAAATGGGTAATGAGCTTTGATAGTAATGTCTTATATTTCACATTTATTGAAGTGGGGAATAGATATACATATATGGAGAGAGAGATCTGTTTTCACAATGCTAGATACTTCTGAACAGTGTAACTATCAGAATACCTCATGCGTGTTTTTTTTTAATTAATTTCTTTATTTTTTTGGCCGTGTCAGGTCTTAGTTGCAGCACGTGGGATCTTCATTGAGGCGTGTGGGATCTTTTGTTGCAGCTTGCGGGCTTCTCTCTAGTTGTGGTGCATGGGCTCTCTCGCTGAGGCATGCGAGCTCAGTAGTTGTGGCGCATGGGTTTAGTTGCCCAGCGGCATGTGGGATCTTAGTTAGCCCGCCAGGGATGGAACCCGCGTCCCCTTCGTTGGAAGATGGATTCTTTACCACCGGACCACCAGGGAAGTCCCCACCTCATGCACGTTTGTACTTCTCTCTTTGCATCAAGCTGGAAAAAGAGCCATCAGTACTTCATTCATAATAAAATGCTCTTTGCAACCCCTTCTTGGTCCTGCAATCCTCCCTATTTCCATTTCTATTAACGCGTACACTTCTTGCTCCTGCCAGGAGTGAGTTAAAATAGGAACATGAATTTCTTTGAGCATATGTGACTTAATGTTACTCCGCTTAAACAAAAGTAAAGAAGAGAAGAGAAAACAGCTAGAGAGCTCTGTTGTCACCCCAAATAAAGCAGTCACGTGTCCCAAATACAGTGGACGTAATGTTGATTTCGACAGTTGCCTAGTTTGGCCACGAGATGGCGCCATGCACCAGTAAGACGCAATGGCTACTACGGTGCAGGCTGCTGTGCCGGCTTGCGGCCCATGGAGGGATGGTGACCCTGAGAAGGGACAAAAACAATACGACAAACCTGAGGAAGCGAGTGAAGGCTGAGGACGTGGAGACGGTGCAGAGCAGAAGTGGGGAAAGTACACTTTGAAATCAAATAGTTGCTTCCCAGTCCCAGCTCCCCAACCTTCCTTTTCTCATATATATATATTTGAGATTTATTATGAGGAACTGATTCAGAAGTCCCATAATCTGTCCCCCCTGAAAACTGGAGACCCAGGAAAGCCAGTGGTGTAATTCAGTTCAAGTCTGAAAGCCTGAGAGCCAAGGGAGCTGACGGTGTAAATCCCAGTCCAAGGGCAGGAGAAGATGAGATTGGATGTTGCCTCCAGCAGTGAGAGAGCAAAAAAAGGAGTGAATTCCTCTGTCTTCCGCCCTGCTTCTATTCAGGCCCTTAACAGGTTGGGGGGTGGCAACCCACACTGGGGAGGGCAATCTACTTTAAAGAGTCCACTGATTCAAATGCTCATCGTCCTCACAGACTCACCCAGAAACAATGGTGAATCTGGGCACTCTGCAGACAGTCAAGCTGACATCATATTAGGAGACCCATGATGTAGATATGTTTCGGCATTGGTGATATTAACTCAATCACAGGTTTCTCCACAGTAAATTTACTATTTCCCTTCCAGCTTACTAGGGGTTTTGTGGGGATATACTTTGAGTCTATGCCAATATCCTGTTTCTCATATTTTTGCCTATTAATTTTAGCAGTATTCTTACCTGCAACTATTATTACTGTGATGTTTACCTCAAGGTAATTTTTAAAATTTCTGCCACCCCTTCTGTACTTGTTAATTGGGATCTAAAAGAGTCTTCTGCTCACTTCTAAGTGAGAATGGGTAGGACAGTGTACTGGCTGTTGGCTCTGTGGTTTGTGGTGATGATTCGTGGTCACCTTTGTCCAGTAGAAATATTGGGAGGTGGATGGAAAGGCATCAGCCTTCTGACCATGAAGAAAAGAATTGAGTTTTTCATATTGTTTTCCAAATTTTAAAGTGTTTACTGTAAACACTTTTACAGTAAAATAGACCTGACCATGAAGAAAAGAATTGTTTTTCATATTGTTTTCCAAATGTTATGTGATTACTTACATTGTCATTAATTTAATAATAACACTTTCACAGTAAAATAGACCATAACATGACTGGTTATCTTCTGAGTGACTATATTCATTAAGTCAGAAAGAAAAGAGTGTGGGTAGGGTAGAAATGACATGAAAGTTTCTCATTCAATTTCCCCTGCATGTGAGAAGCAGAGAAAGGACAGACTTCTCAAGCTCAGTGTGAATGATATGATGACTTTTATGAACCTGGTAGCTTTAGATCATCTAACAAAGCCTTTTCATGGACTTGGCTGGAGGCTCAGGAGATGCTTTTGACTCAAGAAAAATACTTTGATTTGAAAGGGGTTTTGGTTACTATTTTTTCTTTATACGAGCAGAAAACACCACCTTTCCTCTCCTACAGAAAACTGCACTCTGTAGGTAGAGAAATAAGGGCAGGATCTTTTATCCGACGAATTCCAAGTATTTTAGGGTTGGGAACTCACAATCCTTCCTTACAGGCAGGCACGGGAGAGAGAACTATTAGTCTTTGTGTAAAAACCAAGGGAAGGAGGGCACAATTACAATAAGAAAGAACGAGCTGGCCTCTGCAGACAGGTGGGCTGATGGCTGGGACATCGGACAGTTGCAGCCCTCACTGCTAAGGTTTGCTGCCAGTGACTCATGCAAGTTCATTCCAGAGCCCTCTCTCCACTGCCCTCACTTCTCAGGGTTTGCTCTCCAAATCCCTAGATTCCCCTCATTCAAAAACTAGCCTGGAAATACCCTACCTTGATCTTCAATCATTTCCTTGATTACACTTTGACCCTGAACGAGCCTTGCATCAACAAACGACAAAGGAGTGAAAATGAACTTTATATCTTGCGTTATCCTTTTGCCATCTGACTATGAATATTTCCCAACACAAACAAGACCAGATTCTTTCTTCGGAGTGGGTGGACTGTTGAAGGAGGGAAGCAGAGAGAGGATTGAAGACTGAGGGTCCTGATGGGTCTGTCCACTCAAATACTGTTGAGTTCATTTCCTGGTCTCTGCAGCACTGCACTGGGCAGGGATATTCTAATTCAGTTAACTCAAGAGCTGGAATAAACTCAAAAGGGAATTTATTTCAGTGCAGAAGGGAAATAGCTAAAGTTTTGGACAACTTGTCTTTTCCCAGATTCTAAAAGGGAAATCACTTAAAGAACTGGGCCTTTTGCAGAAAGATCCCTTCGTGGGAACTCCCCAGGGTCCACACCATTCCTCTTGCCCCTGGTTTTTTATTGAGGGCCCTTGTTCAACTCTCTTCACGTGAATCTCTACCCATCACCTTCAGGAGACCCGTCCTCGTAGGAAAACCTCATCCCCAGGAGGGTCTCATCACCTGCGTCAGGCTCCATTCCCCTGGTCAGTCGCCAAGTCTCAAGTCTAAATCACTCCGTTTAGAGTGACAGGGGCGTTTGCTGGGGCTCAGGTCAGTAGGGTGGGGCGTCTGAAGGAGAAAACACTTGATGCTGCTGGCTCCTGGGTCTCGTGTGAGCCTGGGTCTCCCAGACAACGGATTTTCTTCCAGAATCCCACCTGAGAGGTTCCTGAGTGTCTGTTTCTTTAAGTCTCTGACCTGATAGAACAAGAAGGTCTATAAACCTCACCTGGCTTCTATCAGGAGGGGAGGCACAAGTTTCCAAGAGTAAATAATCACTTTTCAAGGGAACGATGCAGACTGCACTCACATCTAGGAAACCAATAATTTTCTTAGCTAGTCCACTGCTTCTCCCTTATCTAGGTCTCTGGGAGATGTCAGTACACCGTTACTGGGCAGAAGGGGGTCTGATTGCTTCCGGTTCTAGTACTGACCCTCCCGAGTCAGACCCCAACAGGAGTCCTTCCGCCCCGTGATGCTCGTACCAACAGAATGAGACTTAGTTTGGTTCAGAAGGAGAGGAGAGCTTTATTCTTTGATTAGATCATGGAGAGATAGGAGCTCATGGTCTAGAGTACACGTTCACCGCCCCAAACCAGCAGGGCTGCTTTTCCGGGCTCCTGTCGGCGGGGAGGGGGCGGGGCTCTCGAGGGGCGGGGCTCTCGAGGGGCGGGCTCAGCCGCGCTGCTCACGGCTCCAGCTCGCAGTGCCGTGCGCAGCGGCTCTGCACACGGGCCGCCGAGTGAGGCGTCGGCGGCCATCTTGCACGGCAGACTCCGGTCTGAAGGGTTGGCAGCGAGGCCTCTGCACGGGACGACCTGGGAGCAAGTGAAACTCGACTAAGCACAAAGGGAGAGAAAAAAGGTAAGATTTTATTTTACGACCCAGATTCTGTGTTTCCTCCCCGGGACTTGTTGATGGGCTTTGCCGGTGACATGTCCCTCCTCTGGCTTCCGTCCTGCGCCTCGTTCCTGAGGGGTGCTGAGGGGCGCAGGTTCGGCTCCTGGAGCTGTTTCCTGCTGAGTGTGAGGTCGTCAGGCCCCGGGGGGAGGAGCAGGACGTCTCCCGCCGCCTGTAGCCGTGTCTGGTGGCCCCCCGGCGCCCCAGCCCTAACTGTTGCGTCCGTGAGTGACCGCCGTCTGGAGTTTTATAGATCCGGAGGGTCATTAAGGGGCCCAGGAAAGGCCCAGCCCCAGCGGCGCGAGGGTGGCCGGCGTTTCCCCGGCTCCAGAAGTGTTCACCAGCTCAGGCGGCCTGGTTTCTGCAGCCAAGCGGCCTTCCCAGTGGTCTGTCTGCGCCTCCTCCAATTAGGCCGCGTGCGTCCACGTGAAAACAGCTCCACGTGCTGCCCGGTGCACAGACCCCCGCCCCCCTCCTCCCTGGGGAAGCTAAGGATGATCCGGGGCAACTCGGTCCCCCAGGACCATACCGGCCAGTGAGTCGGCGGACTTTTGTCACATCTGGAAGTCCGGGCCGGTCTCGCTGGCCGCTGTGGCCAGGGTGGCTGTTAGCTTTTTTATGATGTCAGTGTTGTATATGGTTCCCCCGGCCAAGGTCACTAGCTCCCCTCTGAGCACAGTTGATTCCTACAATTAGTCGTCTGCTCTTTTGAGACAGACTTTTGTTGATTTTCGGAAGAGAAGCTTTAGGTCAGAGAAGGGTTCGCACGAGTAATCAGGGGGGTCCGTTTCCCCAGGTTGTCCCTCTGGAGGTTGAGGCTCCGGGGCCCCCTTCACGCGAGTGTCATGTCCCCGTGGAGTGACGCCCAGCGGCTTCCGGGCGGGTGGGTGCGTAGCATCACCAAGTGGGGTCCGTTCCTCTTAGGAGTCGCTGGTATCGCGGGGCTGCAGCTTTTCCAGGTTTTCAGATACACGTGGTCCTGTGGCCGGAAGGGGTGGGGGGCAGGTCGGAGGGTGCGGGCAGCACCTGGTTACCACGGTGTCTCCTACCTGGAGGACACACTCGAGTCGTTCCATTTCATGGACGTCACACTCGAGTCGTTCCAGTTCAAGGAGGCTCCTGCGCTTGGGGAGTGGCTTTACTGAAGGTGAGCTCAACTGCACTTGACTTTAAATTATCCCTTGGGGCTAACGGAATGTGGAGCAGCTCAATTGGGAGTAATTTAATCCAAATTTTTTGAGTCCCCTGGCATAGCTTGACCAAGGTTCCTTCTAAGGGTTGATTGGACCGCTCTACTTTCCCTGGTGATTGGGGTTTCCAGGCTTAGTGAAAAGTCCATTTTATGCCCAGGGCACTTGTTATCCCCTTTGTCACTTGAGACAGGAATGCTGGGCCATTAGCACTTTGTGAGGATCCTGGGAGCCCAAACCTGGGGATTATCTCTTTTAGTGATACTTTAGCCACTTCGGCTAATGTTTCAGTTCTAGTGGGGAACCCTTCTACCCACTGTGAACACGTGCCCGCTAGCACCTAGAGATACCTGAAGTTGCCCTGTGCTCTCGGCATGACAGTGAGATCAGTCTGCCACTCTTCTCCAGAATATGTCCCTCTGGTCTGAATGGGCTTTATCTGGGGGGCTCTGGGGGGTCTGGTGTTTGGGATGTTCATTGTGCAGATGGTGCGCGTCTCAACTATCAGACTGACTATACTTTTTATGCCGGGTGTTATCATGAGCTCAACTAACCAGTTATATAGAGCTTCCCGCCTGTAGTGAGTTCCTTGATGAGACTATCTGATGGCTTGACAAACTGCAGTTTGGGGAAAGAAGTATTGCTCATGTTCATTAAGTAGCCCCCCAAGGCCTCCTAGATCTCCGTTACCAAACTGAATTAGGGTCAGCTTGCCTTCGCACAATAAAGCCAGTTTACTGACACCAAGTTGTGATGAAGAAAGGTGTGGCATTTATTACAGGTGCAGATAAAGAGCACAAGTGGCTAACGCTCAGAAAGCTGGGGTTCCCAGTGGATTTCTGGGAAATCATATTCATTTTAACATCTTTATTGGAGTGTAATTGCTTTACAGTGGTGTGTGAGTTTCTGCTTTATATCAAAGTAAATCAGCTACACGTGTATGTATATCCCCATATCTCCTCCCTCTTGCGTCTCCCTCCCACCCTCCCTATCCCACCCCTCTAGGTGGTCACAAAGCACTGAGCTGATCTCCCTGTGCTATGCGGCTGCTTCCCACTAGCCATCCATTTTACATTTGGTAGTGTATATATGTCACTGCTGTTCTCTCACTTCGTTCCAGCTTACCCTTCCCACCCCCCCGTGTCCTCAAGTCCATTTTCT
Organism: Pseudorca crassidens; assembly: GCF_039906515.1. NCBI lineage: Eukaryota > Metazoa > Chordata > Mammalia > Artiodactyla > Delphinidae > Pseudorca > Pseudorca crassidens. The sequence goes on from NC_090313.1 coordinate 15,203,964, forward strand.
ACGCCTGTGTCTTTATTCAGGGAAGGGTTTTTAAAGGCAAGGTGAGGGAGAGATTCGCAGGGTACATGATCAGCTGGTGCACAATCCTCTGGTTGATGGTGAGGTAACGGGGTGTCACGGGAGTTAACATCAATTCTCTGGCCCCAGGTGGTCTGGGTGCCATGTGCTCATGGTCATCATGCAATTAATTTCTTCCATCTGGTGGGGGTTCTAGTATCAGAAAACAACTTAGGGATGTGCATCAGACAGTGTAATTTATGTCCTTCACGGAGGAAATAATGATTCTGTGACTGCTACATGGCTGATCTATTGTTTAAATTTTTTTTTTTTTTTACTACATGTTCACAGTCTTTCAATCTTTAATTCTTGAGCCAGCCTTTTGTGACTCAAGGGAGGCCTGGGAGACTAAAGCTTTTCTACAAACAAGAGGCAGGCAGAGGACATGGAGAGGAGGGCGGGCGTCTATCCTGGAAGGCTCCATAGGGTCTTGCTCGGTTACATATTGAAGCCCCACTTCTGGGCTTTGTGTGCTGCTTCCTTTGTATAGACTGGGGAGTAGCTGGATGGATCTGGCCTCTTAGGTGTGAGGGTAATTACCAAGTTACTGGTTCTAGGGCCACCCTTTTGGTGGCTGCTTCTGCTTGTCGTTTCCCTTTATAATCTCCACATTCCCTGTTTGATGACCCCTACAGTGAGTCACTGTCACTTTTCCCAGAAGAACGAGCTGCTTTTAGGAGTCTCAGTATGTTTAAGCCATGTTTTACCTGCTTATTCTCTGCAGTAAGCATACCCCTTTCTTTCCAAATAGCCCCGTGTGTGTGTAGGATGGCATATGCATACCGGGAGTCTGTGTAAACATTTAAGATGTTCCCTGTCCCGAGCTCCAGTGCTCAGGTGAGTGCTATCATCTCACCTTTTGGGCTGAAGTCCCTGGGGTTAGGCTTCGTGCCTCTATGACTCGGGTCTGGGAGGTCACTGTGGGTCCCACCAGCCTTTTTCCCTCTCTTATGAAGCTGCTCCTATCTGTGAACCATTCCTCTTCTGTGTTTGGGAGAGGCTCACTTCCTAGGTCGGGCGGCTGGAATAGATCATGTCTGTGGTTTCTGTACAGTCAGGCTCCAGAGGCCCTGTTTCTGTGGGTAACAGGGTAGTCGGATTTAGTGTGTGACAGGTTTTTATGGTAACCACTGGGTTATCTAAAAGCATAGCCTGAACTTGACCTTCAGGGGATAACCATTCTCTTCCCTTAGAACTTATTAAAGCCTGAACCTGACATGGGGTCCATGGAGTGACTGGCTGACCAAACGTTAACTTTTCAGCCTCCTTTAGCAGAGTTGTAGTAGCTGCTGCTGCCCGTAGGCAAGGAGGCCATCCCTTAGCAGTCTGATCTAATTGTTTAGAGAAATAAGCAACCACTGAGTAAGGGGTCCCAGTCTTGAGCTAATACCCCAAGGGTGATTCCCCTTCTCTCATGAATGTAAAGGTCCTAAGGTTTAGCTGAATCTGGGAGGGCCAGGGCAGGGACCCAAAGTAATTGCTTTTTCAATTATTGAAAGGCCCTTGACATTCTGAATTCCATTCAAAAGGATCACATCATAGCATGCATCAGTATGTCTATCTTGCCAAACAGTGTTCCATTGCATGTAATACCACATTTTTTTTATCCACTCATCAGCTGATGTACACTTGGTTTCCCCCACCCCCAATACACTTTTTTTGTTTTTATGAATAGTGCTGCTATAACATTTGTATCTAAGTGGATATACGTTTTCATTTACCTTGGGTAGGTAACTAGGAGTAGAATTGCTGGGTTATATGGTAACTTTGCAGCTGTACCATCTTACATTCCCACCAGCAATGTATGAGGGTTCCAGTTTCTCCACATCCTCTTTAACACTCGTTATTGTCTTTTTAGTTATAGTGTTGAACCATTTAAGATCAGTAAACAAGTGCAGAAAGAAGTCTTATGACATCTCCCCCATGTTTGTAAGCTCTGTGCCTGGCCTAATGGTCGTGCACCTAGAAGGCACTCCCTAAACATCTGTTCAATGAAAGAAAATGAAAAAAAAACAAAAAACCAAACCTTTTATTTGTATGTTGCCTTAGATTTTAGGTTTTTACAAAGTGCATGCACAAATTCTACGGCTCAAAATAACACTATAGGAAGTAGGAAGAGTGGGGATTTCCCATTTTAGACCTGAGACATTTAGGTAATAAGTGAAGCATCTAGATCGCTGGTCCCCTGGCTTCATATCCAGTCTTCTCTGTACAATTTAACACTGATTTTTTCAATATGTCTTTTAAACACCTTATTAGTTAATGTTCAGAAAAGAATGCTGAGAAGTTTCAAAAGATCTTAGTTTAAAAAAAGACAGCAGAAGCTGAAGGGACTGAGTGTATTTGGCCGTTTGGAGACAGCTAATTATGGTCCTGAGATAGTTGTGGCGACTGGAGAGAACAGTTTGGGGAAGCCTGACAAAGGAAGTCACTAGACGTCCAACTTTAGCAAGAAATCTCTTCATCTTTTGAAGTAGAACTAGTAGTTGAGCATTTGCAGGGCTGGAAAATGTAGGGAATGTCAAAGAGAGCTCTAAATCAGGTGAGGACTGATTATGTAGGTTGTAGATTGCATTATCTGAGAAAGAGCTAACACCAGAAAGTAGGTAATCGAAAAATTACAATTTTCAGGGAGTTCGCTGGTGGTATAGTGGTTAGGACTCGGTGCTTTCACCGCTGTGGCCCGGGTTCAATCCCTGGTCAGGGAACTAAGATCCCACGTGCTCCCACATGCTCCCACATGCTGCGTGGTGTGGCCAAAAAAAAAAAAAGTAGTATAATAAACCCCCATCATGCCTATCAGTTGAAAATTATCAACATTTTGCCATTCTTATATGTTTGATTTATAAAAAATGTTTGAATACATTAAGGCATTTTTGGGGGGGGGTTGTGTTGGGTCTTTGCTGCTGCACAGGGGCTTTTCTCTAGTTGTGGCGAGCAGGAGCTACTCTTCTTTGTGGTGTGCAGGCTTCTCATTGTGGTGGCTTCTCTTGTTGTGGAGCACAGGTTCTAGGCGCGCGGGCTTCAGTAGTTGTGGCTCATAGGCTCTAGAGTGCAGACTCAGTAGTTGCGGTGTACGGGCTTAGTTGCTCCGCGACATGTGAGATCTTCCCGGACTAGGGATCGAACCTGTGTCCCTTGTGTTGGCAGGCGGATTCTTAACCACTGCACCACCAGGGAAGTCCCTTTTAAGGCATTCTTTAAATGTCATTTCCCTCCAGCTTTATTAAGGTATAACTGACCATCAAAACTTTTACATATTTAAGATGTACAATCTTATGACTTGATTTACGTATACACTGAGAAATATTCACCACAACCAAGCCAGTCAACATAACCATTTCACACCTTAACCATTTTCTTTTTCTATGTTGAGAACACTTAAGATCTACTCTCTCAGCAAATTAAAATACACAGTACAATATTGTCTATTAAAGCCACATTGCTGTACACCAGTTCTGCAGAACGTATTCATCTTGCATAACTGAAGCTAAAAGCCATTATTAATAACACTATTTTAACCGAGGTATATGGGTAAGTATTAAAGAATAATAATGGGATCTTGTTATAAGCATCAAGAACTTTGATCTTCCTTCATTTAGGGTGAAAGGGAAGAGAAACTGCTGAGCTGGTAAGACAGCCACACAAATAACTAAACACTTATGAGTGGAAGCCCAAGATTTTGTTCATTCAGTCCTACAGTCATTCATTCAAACCATGTATTCTAGGTAATTTCCACACACACTGTCCATCCACCAGTGAGACAGACCATACTGGACTCACACTTGAGTCCAAATCAGGATTCATTATTTACGAATTCAAAGACTTTGGACAAGTGCTGTCCTTGAGCCTCATTTTTCTCATCTGTACAATAGGGATAATAATACCTTCTTGAACAGGGCATTGTTAGAGTTAAAATGGAAGTAAGGTCCCCAGAAATGCGCATGACCTGTTTTCTGTAATATGTGCCATTGTTATTTATCTAGGCTCTGAGCATGCGATGAAAGAAATCATATGACAGTCTCTCTCTCCCAGTATTCCCCTTTCCCAATCTTCAAGGGCAGCAAAAAGCTTACAGAGGTCCCTCGCACAATGTAACATGTGAGATGCCAAAAGGCTGTCCCCAGTGACATCATGCATTCATCTTCCAAAATCATCTGAGCTCACCTAATCTTCTACCTTTCTTTAAGTCTTTGTAGCTCTACAAACATAATCTGGGCTAAATCCTGCTTTGTGTTGGCCTCAGGCTGTGTTGTCAAACCCAAGTTCCCGTACCCAAGGCACAGTGATGCCAGATAAACCGAAGTGTCCAAGTTCTGAGCAGAGAAAGGTTTATCCTCCTTGATGGATTTCAGGGGAGGATTTTTAAAGGCAAGGTGGGGGAGAGAGTCCAGAGTACTAACTTGAGAATTATCTTTTATTCAGCCGACTTGCCGAGGACTTAAACCCTGTAGCTCAGAGATAGCTCCTTGGGTCTGCTCCCAGGAGGTAATGGAGGAGGCAGGATATATAGGAGTTTTTGCAACAAAAACCAGGTAGTCAGAGCATCAAAAGATTACTGTTAATTAAAGAAGACCAGACATCTGAAGTTAATGAATTTAGCACTTTTTTTTTTTTTTTCCTTGGCCGTTCTGTGAGGCTTGTGGGATCTTAGTTCCCTGACCAGGGATTGAACCTGTGTCCACAACAGTGAAAGTGCAGAGCCTTAACACTGGACCGCCAGGGAATTCCCTAGTGTTTTCCTATGTATGTGAAGATGCAAGAGTCTGGGCTTATTGAAATCACTCCTTTGACATGCACATCAACGATCTAGGACCAGTATCCTCTTTTTCTCCATCCGGAATCCGCTCAGGGTGCACACTTGGGGGTGGCTGCAGTGGCTGAGGGTTTGATGCCCCAATATTCTTAGTTTACTGATATGGCAGGCGGCATTCTTCCACAGTACAGCAGTCAGCTCGTGCACTGTCCTCTGATTGGTTGACGGTGAGTTAACACAGTGGTGTCACAGGGGTTATCAACATCAGTCCTTAGGCTCCAGCAGGTCTGGAGGCTACCTGCTCATGGTCATCATGCAGTTAACTTCTTCCATCTGCAAGAGGTTTTAGTATCTGCCAAACAACTGAGGAATGTGTGCCAGACGCTATCTGTGTCCTTTGGGGAGGAACTAAAGGTTCTGTGACTGTAACGTGGCTGACCTATTGTTTAAATTTTTTTTGTTATTACATGTTCACATTCTTTCAGTGGTTAATTTCGGAACCAGCCTTTTGTAACTCAGGGGAGGCCTGGGAGACTAAAGCTTTTCTACAAACGAGACAGGCAGAGGACATAAGGGTGTGGGTGTGTGTGTCTGTCCCAGGAAGGCCCCACAGGGTCCTGCTTGGTTACAGCTGGAGAACCTCCTACGAACCGTTGTTTGGTCGTGATGAGGGCGGGCTGCTAATGCCTTGTGCCATCTTTCTCCTGGTCTTCCCTGAAGACGGGGTGTTTCAGAGCAGCAGAGGAGAGCAGAGTCTGCGCCTCCCCTCTCTCCACCTTCTGGGTCGGTGCCTGGTCTCAGAGTAAGCACTTTGGTAGAGTTTGCAGCCAGGTGCGAGTAAGTGGGCGTTTGGGTGCCGACCCGCTGTGCTGCGCAGTTGGCTTACCCGTCTCCATCAACTGCTCTGGCCCCTCGCCTCGTACCTCCCTGTGGCTCCAGGCAGATTCCGCCTGGCCGCCCCTTCGTCCCGCCGCCCCACACCCGGCTCCCAGCAGCTGAGGCAGCGGCGCGTAGCGGACGCCCCCGAGGCGACCCCGGGAGGCAGGGACCGGTGGGCCGTGGGCGCTCCCCTCCCAGAAGCAGGTGGTCCTTGGGCTCCCGCCCAGCGGACCAGCGAGGCGGCCCGGTATCCAGCATCCCCGCCGGCGCCTCCAGGAGCGGCCAGTGTCCCGGACGGGTGCCGTCTAGCCCGCTGCAGGAGGCGAACCTCTGCTCCTGCGTGTTCTTACGGTGCGCGCTCCGCCTGAGCTGCAACATCCCGCCGCTGGGGGGCCAGTGCCTGACGCCACCGGCGCCTTTGGCGGGCGGAGGACGGCTTTTTGCTCTCGGTGGGACTTCCCCACGCCGGCCACTTGGTCTCGGCCTGCGCCCGGGAACACTGGGCGGGCGGGAGCAGGGCCGGGGAAGGGGGACCCGGAGACCTGGTGGCTTGGGCACCGGTCTCCCTGGTTTGCCGCCCCGCCAGCCTGCAGCGTCCGGGAGCAGGGCGAGCAGGAGGGGGGAAGTAGAGAACCGAGGCTGCCCAGGAGGAGTCACTGCCCAGTGGGAGAACAGACTGGACCCCGCGCACTCCACCCTTATCCCGCTTGACCAGTACTGCTCAGGAATTCGCAGTTCTGAACTAAAACTGCACGCTTCCCCCCCCCCAAGCAAGCAGCTTATGAACAGCTTCCTTTATCTAATTAGCGCCCTGCACTGTTGCCATCTTCCAATAATGCCCCCACCTTTTCCCGTCTTCCTTATGTGGCAGCTGCGTTCCACCTCCACCTGGTCCCTCTGTCCTTGTGTCTATGACCACGTCTCTCTGCCTCCCTCTCTCCGTGTGCGTCTCTCACTGTATGTCCTGGTACCTACTGGTAGCAAATTACCTGTGGGTAAAAATCACTGTTTTGTATTTAATGAACGGGGACACTGTTGTTGAACATGTTTTGCATTTGCCTGGGACTCGCAGCCACGACTGGAATGTGTATTATATATGACCAGCCCTTTCCTTATTGTTAATGTTTCATTTCCACCTTTGAGGACCACTCAGGGGATGGGGTCCCTGGAGCCTGTGGGGTCTTATCCAGATCACTGGCCTTCAGAGAAGCAGTGCATGGTCTTGATGCAGGTGGTCCTGCCCAGGAGTCCTAGGGTCCTGAAACTGACAGGTCCCTAAACTGGGAGGAAACCTACAGATGGAAAATGGCTCAGAGAGCTGAAGCTTTTAACTAAAGTTTTCCATCTGGTAGCTGGAACTACTGACTAGGTGGACTGTAATTACACTTGGGTGATTATTAGATTTTTTGTTACTGGACCCTAACCCATTCATCTTTCCCAAATTCTGATATTTCCTTTTATTATGGGACAGCCTATGGGATCCCCAGGGGATGGGAGCTCCAGTGCTTGTTTTGACTGTGGTGTATTCAGTGTGTGTAGCTACCTCTCTTGGTCATATGGTGGCCCTTAAGGAGAGAGGGGCCTAGAAGGAATATGGGGGGGTGGTTAACGTAAATAATAGCAAAGTGGGCAAACTTCAGGCAGGGCAAGGAACACTTGAAGCATCTTCTGTTTGTGGATTTTCAAAGTGTGTATGCATGGAAATGGGAAGGTGAAGACTTCTCACTGATTTTGGTAGGCACCCATTTCCAGTTTTCCCTCTGGAGGGGAAGGAGCTGAAGGCACTGAAGCAGAGAGGTTGCGTAAGTTGCCTACCATCACGCAGCTAGTGAGTGGTGGTGCAGGATCCCAAACCAGGCAGTCTGGCTCCCGAGCCCTTGTTCACCCTGTATGTAACTGCTCTACTGAGCTGCTTCGATGTGGATACTTGTTCTTAAATGCAGGGAAAAGGCGATTCCAAACACACCTTTGTTTTTGTAGACAGGAGTTTCTCAAGGGAAGTTCTTAAAGTTCTTGTTGTTGGAGATGATGCAAGTGAAACATCTCTGTTACCAAGCTTTAGGGTGGCTGTTCTTAAAGTATGGCGCTCAGACCTGCAGCGTCCTCGTCACCGGGGAGCTTGTTAGAAATGCAAATTGCCCCGCACTCATTCTAAACCAATTTTGTAAAATTAGAAACTCTGGGGGGTGGTGTTTAAACAAGTGCTCCAGGTGATTCTGATGGAAGGTTGAGGCTGGCCACTGCTTCAAGCCACTCCTTCCATTGGCATTGTTATTTCAGTATTAACTTTTAAAAAGGGGTTAGATGTTGACCATGATTACCATCTGTCTGTAAAGTCTGAGGTACCTTAGTGATTTCCTTGTGTCCCCCTCTCACTGCCCCGGGAAAGCTGAAATGAGCCCAGCCAGCAAGTGCTGCCCAGAGATGAGGCCCATTTTGTAGAGAAAAACTGAGTTTTCATCTTTTCATTGGGTATTTGCTTTTCTCAAATTTCATCTGTTTTCTAAACTTGTAAATGATGCCAGTAACTAGCTTACTGACTTTTATACTAATGACCTTGTAACCGAAAGTGGGGTCGGGCTGCTCGCCGCTCAAAAACCAATAAAGAGGCAAGGTTGGTGGAAAGGAAAGTTTGCTTTATTTCGGATGCTGTCATGGGGGGGAGGGCAGATGCCTGTCCGAAGGCCGACTCCCCCCTCCCCACCCCGACATTCAGTGGGCAAGAGGTTTCATAGACAGATGGAGAGGGCTGCATGCAGAAATAGCACGGTCAGCTCTGACAGGCATCTTGAAATTGGTCACTGGTGGTCTGACCAGCGTCATCTTGATTGTTTTAAGTACAGTTAATCTTCAGTCCCAGGGTTGGTTTGTTCCCATTTCTTCGAGGCCAGTTCTTGGAATTGTGGCAACTTATGTCATGGCTACAGCCTGGTCATCATGTAGTTAACCTCTTCTACCTGGTGAGGGTTTCAGTATCTATAAGACAGCTCACAGGTTACAGCTCAGAATATGATCTTAGCCCTTGAGGAGGCACTAAAGGTCCTTGAATTTGCTTACTGACTAAACTGTTGTTTTGTCCTGGTTGACTGTTTTCCTTTGCTTCTGTATTTTCTCACTTTTCTGATTAAACTTATGCTTTGGCTAAAGTTTTTCCACAGACAAAAGGCAGGCAGAGGACACGGGGGGAAGGACCATAGGGTCCTGCTCCATTTCAGCTTCACTGGGGTTTTAGTGTTTTCACAGCTCAGTTTGGACTTAAGGTCTAAGAGGAGTCATACATTATGGCTAGTGGTAATTGTGAACTTTAGAAAAGAATATATGTTTTTCTATTTCTATAAGAAATTAGAACTATAAAAGAAGAAAGGAATAAGGATTTCTTTCTGTTAGCCAAGTACACTTGCTGATATTTTGGTTGTTTCTTAGTCTTTCCCCTAGAAATCTTTACGCACATCTGCACACAGCCACATCTTTTCTATAAAACAAAACAATTTTGAATCCTGAATCCTTAATTTTCTGTGGTTTACATTTATTTATGGGCATTACATAATCTTTGAAACATGGTATTGCAATTTATGCAGTCTTTCATTTTTGTTTAACACAGTTTATTTCTAATTATGATGTGATGCATATCCGTGACCATGTACTTTGGTGCATTTTTCCTTTTTCTGAATTCCTAGAAGCAGACTAACTGGTGAAAGGCCAAATTGTTTTCCATCAGGTTTGGACAGAATTGCCCTCTTAATAGCTGTTTGTGTGCTTATTTCATTGTCAACTTTGAGTACCTGAATTACATTTTTTCTCAGTCTAAAGTCTAAAATAATGTCAGACAGTTTTAATTTGAATTTATTTGATTTATAGAGATGGAAGTTTTTGTGTATATTGACCAATCTATTTGTCATTTTTGAATTGTCTCTAATGGGTTTTTTCCTATGAGGCATTTATATTTTTGAAATAACTTGCAGTAGTGCTTATAATATTTTGCCAGATTTTCATTTGTATTGTAATTTAGTTTAGAGGTTTTAAATTATATATCATTAATTATATTGAGCTTTTTTTTCCTCCTGTTGCTTTTGTACTATGTCTTTTTTAAGATCCCAGCATCATCTAAATCTCCATAAGCATTTTATTGTAGCTCTTTTATCACTCCTTATCTAACAATAAAGGCAGCTAGAAATTCTTATAGTATTTGATATAAGTAAGCTAGGCCCCGTTTTTTCCGAAACATCCCATTTCCCCATCATGGATTATTGACTAATTCTTCCTTTCCCCCGTCATTGAAAGTAAGGGGCACAGTTTATAACTGTGTCCAGCTAGGTACTAGATTGTCCAGTCTGCTGAGACTCTCCTTTGTTATGTCCCCACTGTCCTGCACTGCAGGCCTCTGGGGTGTGCTCTGCACTTCTTTCCCACCCTCATCTCGGAGGCCAGCAGGTTGGGGGTTAGTGCAGGACCTGTCCCAAGAGATGAGGGTTGAACAGTGTCTTGGGCCAGATGCACTTGGCCCATCAGGGAGTGGTTAAATCCTGGCTCTCCCGATGCTGGCCACACCTCAGTCAGTGAACTGTCACCTTGCAAAGGGAATGCAGTTGTGGAAACTGCCACTGGTGTCAAGACAAACTCTCTGGAGACTCTTATCTCAGAAAGATGATGACATAAGGGGGAATGCAAACTGGCTGAGTGCTGTGATGTTTTAGAGAGGTTGGTCCTATTAGGCCCTCTGTAACTAGTGATCATGAGTGCATAGAAATGTTTAATTTCAAACTAGGATTCTTTGCACTATTTTCAGAATACCACTTGTATTAATCTTGTTCTTCGTTAACAGTCAGAAATCCAAATGATGTAGATGGAGACTGGGTGAGCTTTCAAGGGCATTTTCTCTGGCCTTGACCTCTTCCCCTTTCCTAACCATTTAGTTTGATGAGTTTTGGTAATTTTATATAATAACTACAGCCCCAAGCAAATGTAGAACAGCCTGAAGGTGTATTATAATTTTCTACTGTGTCTTTATGACAAAATAAACAGTGTAACAAATTTATCTCCTGTAGTTTATTCTTGGTTTTTTGGGTCTTTATAGTCCTGCATCTGGTCAGCCTGAGAGGTGTCAACTAATGTCCACTCAGATGTGTCAAGTGGATAATTTGCCTTTCTGAGTCTTCCGGGGTCCCCAGATCTTGTTAACTCCCTTCCTTTGGTTGACCTGAAACAAACAGACTGTCAGATATTTCTCCAGGAAAATGAGTTTATTCGGGATCAGCAGAGAGTTGCAATTCAAGGTCTGCCACCATGGAGTCACGTGCAAGTCCCCAAAGGGCAAGGGAAGAAGAACTCTTACACATAGCAAAAGGAAGTTGGGAGGGCTGTAGAAAAGAGTTTTTCACTGGCTGAGTCTTTACTGGGAAAGAAGAGGAGTCTGTCTTCTTCCCAACAGGCTCTACTATTGTTGTGACTTCATCTATTAAAGTTGTCAGAGGCTTTCTGCTGGGCCCACATGGGGTTACTCAAGAGCGCTGTCGTGGCGAAGGCTGCTCTTTGTTTCGTGGAACTCTGTCCTGTTCAGAGCATCGCTGATCCTCTCAGTTGATCCCTCAGCAGCCTTGGGAGGTGTCATCTCCATGTGTTCTCCCCATTTGCCAGAGGTCAATACTGAGACATTATGTGGCTAGTCCAAGGTCATAACAACCAGAAAGTGGCAAAGTCTAGATTCTGACACAGGAAGATTTCTACCTGAGGCACATTGAGTGGAATTTTTTTTCTCATTTAATTAAAAAAAATAGTGGTGAAATGCACACAACATAAAATTTACCATCTGAACTACTTTTAAGCATTTGGTCCAGTGTTGTTATATATATTCACATCATTGTGCAATCAATTTCCAGAACTCTTTTCATCCTGCCTTAGTGTGTCATTAAACACTAACTCCCCACTCTCCTTCCTTACCACCCCTGGCAACCACAGTGCCACTTTCTCTCTGAATTTGACTGCTCTGAGTACCTTCATGTAAGTAGAATCATACAGTTTCTGTCCTTTGTGACTACACCATTTTACATCCCCACCATCAGTGTGCAAGGGTTCCAGTTTCTCCACATCCTTGCCAAACCTTCTTTTCTCCTTTTTTTTCTCCCATAGTAGCCCTCCTAATATGTGTGAAGTGGTATCTCATTGTGGTTTTGATTTGCATTTCCCTATTATTGATTTTGAGCATCTTTTCCTGTGCAAGCAGAATTTTAAAGAGGGCCTTTCAGGGTAAGTCCTAGTGTTAATTCCCTGAGTGTTCTCTGTAGGAAATAACTGTAAGATACATGGCCCAACACGTTTCAAACCTGTTTATTGGTAAAGCTCACAGATTTATACTTTTGGTTTTGGAAGTAAATTGAGACCTAGAGATATTAAGGGTCATGGAGATGCTGAACTGGAGTGGAGGAGGAGATCGGGGGGACAGTTGAGGCCCTGAGGCCTCAGTACCACTGCTGGGACTAGAAACCAGTCTTCTGACTCCTGGACTGGGGTGCTTTAGAGGTGCCAACCTACCAGGGTTAGCAAAATCTGAAGCTCAGTCTCTCTTATTGCTTCTTTAATAATTCATAGGCATTCACTTACTCAACAAATGATTCTTGAGCATCTCCTCTGTATCTATATTATGCTGGGAATGACACAATAAATAAGAGGATAGTGATCTCTGCCTTCATGGGTGGCTATTGTCTGGCCTAGGAAATTTCCTTACCCTGTAAAATCAGTAAAATGGTGTTAATCTTTGGGATACCTCTGCATATTAAATCATTTAAATAATGCATAATGGATTTGAATAGGTTTTGGGGGCGATCCTCTGTACAGTTGTTTTTTCCTTTTATAATTAATAAGTAATTTGCAGAGAGATAATTTGATATTATGTCAATATTGTGCCCCACATCAAAGTTTCACCCATTAGCTTTTTCTTCAGTGGATAATTTTCTGCATCCATTGTTCCTTCTGTATTTCTTTGCATTTAATTATACAAGATATTTCCCTTCTCTCCTGTTTATGCAGCAGTAAAAATTCATCGATTCTTTTATTTTTTTAATTAAAAATTTTTTTTTCTAATTAATTTTGGCTGTGTTGGGTCTTCGTTGCTGCACACAGGCTTTCTCTAGTTGCGGCGAGCGGGGGCTTCTCTTTGTTGTGGTGCGCAGGCTTTTCACTGCAGTGGCTTCTCGTTGCGGAGCATGGGCTCTAGGCATGCAGGCTTCAGTAGTTGTGGCACGCGGGTTCAGTAGTTGTGGCTTGCGGGCTCTAGAGTGCAGGCTCAGTAGTTGTGGCGCACGGGCTTAGTTGCTCCACAGCATGTGGGATCTTCCCGGACCAGGGCTCGAACCCGTGTCCCCTGCATTGGCAGGTGGATTCTTAACCACTGCGCCACCAGGGAAGTCCCTGTTATCTAATGGGTTATAATTTTTCATGGTAGGTGTAGGGCCATTGATAAAGGTGAAGAAGGTGAAGAGTGCTAGGTACTGTTGCTTCCTTGCAGTGCCCAGAGTCTTGGAATATTACCTGTATGTAAACACACATACAGGCATGGCTATCCTGAGTGCCTGTGGGTAACATGAGGGAAGACAGCTTGGGAACCCACCTACAGAGCGCAAGTGAGGAGTGGTGGCCAGGTGAACTCACTAGGTATTACCACCTGCACTTTTGTTGGCAGGATCTGATCCCTTTATTTTTTTTGAAGAAGGACTTAGTATCTTTTTAAATTGAAGTATAGTTGATTTACAATGTTGTGTTAGTTTCAGGTATATAGCAAAGATTCAGTTATGCATATATATTTTTTTCAGATTCTTTTCCATTATAGGTTATTACAAGATATTGAGTACAGTTCCCTGTGCTATACAGTAGGTCCTTGTTGTTTATCTATTTTATATATAGTAGTGTGTATCTGTTAATCCCAAACTCCTAATTTATCTCTCCCCCAGTTTCCCCTTTGGTAACCATAAGTTTCTTTTGTGTATCTGTGAGTCTGCTTGTTTTGTAAATAAGGTCACTTGCATCATAGTTTAGATTACACATGTAAGTGATATCATATGGTATTTGTCTTTCCCTGCCTGACTTATTTCACTTAGTATGATCTCTAGCTCCATCCATGTTGCTGCAAATGGCATTATTTCATTCTTTTTTATGGCTGAGTAATCCATTGTATATATATACCACATCTTCTTTATCCATTCATTTATCGATGGACATTTAAGTTGTTTCCATGTCTTGGCTATTGTAAATAGTGTTGCTATGATCATCGGGGTGCATGTATCTTTTTGAATTAGAGTTTCCGTCTTTTCCAGATAGATGCCCAGGAGTGGTATTGCTGGATCATATGGTAACTCTATTTTTAGTTTTTTTTTTTGCGGTATGCGGGCCTTTCACTGTTGTGGCCTCTCCCGTTGCGGAGCACAGGCTCTGGACACGCAGGCTTAGTGGCCATGGCTCACAGGCCCAGCCGCTCCGCGGCATGTGGGATCCTCCCGGACCGGGTCACAAACCCGTGACCCCTGCATCGGCAGGCGGACTCTCAACCACTGCGCCACCAGGGAAGCCCATATTTTTAGTTTCTTAAGGAACCTCCATGCTGTTTTCCATACTGGCTGTACCCATTTACATTCCCACCAACAGTATAGAAGGGTTCTCTTTCCTCTGCACCCTCTCCAGCATTTATTATTTGTAGACTTTTTGATCATGGCCTTTCTGACCGGTGTGAGGTGATACCTCACTGTAGTTTTGATTTACATTTCTCTAATAGTAATATTGAGCTTCTTTTCATGTGCCTGTTGGCCAATGTATGTCTTTTTTGGAGAAATGTCTATTTAGGTCTTCTGCCCATTTTTTGATTGGGTTGTTTTTTTTGATACTGAGCTATACGAGCTGTTTGTATATTTTGGAAATTAATACTTTGTTGGTCAAAACATCATTTGCAAATATGCTCTCCCAGTCCATAGGTTTTCTTTCATTTTGTTTGTTGTTTCCTTTGCTGTGCAAAAGCTTTTAAGTTTATTTAGGTCCCATTTGCATATTTTTGGTTTTATTTTCATTACTCTAGGAGGTAGATCAAAAAAAGACATTGCTGCAGTTTATGTCAGAGTGCTGCCTATGTTTTCCTCTAAAAGTTTTATAGTGTCTGGCCTTATGTTTAGGTCTTTAATCCATTTTGAGTTTATTTTTGTATGTGGTGTTAGAGAATGTTCTAATTTCATTCTTTTACATGTAGCTGTCCAGATTTCCCAGCACCACTTATTGAAGAGAATGTCTTTTCCCCATTGTATATTTTTGCCTATATTCTTTGTTCTAGATTAACTGACCATGAGTAGTGTGTGGGTTTATTTCAAGACCTGATCCCCCCTTTAAACTATATACAGGCTGGACTTGCCTATTCCATGAGCACTCCATTCTTTCTTTTCTTGTGACCAGGGAACTAACAGTGAGAAAACAGACCACCTACAAATACTCATAGTCAGGGCAGGCTACATATTTTAAAGGTCCCAGTGCAAAATGGAAAAAGCGGGGTCCATTGTTTAGAAATTATTTCAAGATAGCAACAACAGGACACTAACCAAGTATGGTTCAGTTTAACAAATGAGAGGCGGTCGGGGTATTACAGAAATATGAGTTACCTAGGATGAGGATCTTAAGGGTGGCTTCCTAGAAGAAGTGAAAACTGGGCTGACCCTAGAGAGTGAGGCTATCTCCCCTACATGGACCTTCTTCTCTTTTTTTAGACCACAGGGTATTGAGGAGGATCACTTAGTCATTCTGACTTAAATGTCAGTCACCAAGAGTTTTCTGCCACAGTACATTTTAATTATCTACCTCTGGAGTTGTGACACATGCTGTGGGGGGGCATGGAGAGGTACTGTCCAGACCTCCCTTCAAGGACTTGTTGCCCCAGCTGCTGGATGTGCTGCTAGTGGGCAGTCTTTAGCCATCAGCTCCTCTGGGGGCAGCCTCTATGCAGTGACCCATCAAGGTGGAGGTATAAGGGCCTGGCCATTGGACATGTCAGGAAACACTGAAGGGCCGTCTTCATTCCAGAGCCCCCATGGGGTCATCTAAAGTCATTGGCCAGTGTTCCAGCTTGATTTCTCCCTCTGCCCTAACTTGTTTCTTCCCTCTCGCTTCTGCAAGTATTGGTCCCAAGGGCACCCCTAATAAACATCCCAACACTAAACTCCATCTGGGTCTGTATCCCAGAGAACCAACTTGCAGCATGTATCAGAAAACATTCTAGTACTTGGGGAGGATTTTTATTTGAAAATTACTGGTTACACATATAACATTTTAGAATCACCAAGTAAAATACAAAATGGTGGAAACAAGGACTTTGTGGGTAAATGTGGTTACCTTTGGTTTAAAATCCTCAATCTAATGTTGTCTGACCAAAATGAAATTACCTATTAATAACAAAAGAAAACTATTGGGACTTCCCTGGTGGCACAGTGGTTAAGAATCTGCCTGCCAATGCAGGGGACACGGGTTCAAGCCCTGGTCCGGGAAGATCCCACATGCCACGGAGCAACTAGACCCGTGAGCCACAGCTATGGAACCTGCGCTCTGCAGTCCACGAGCTCACATGCCACAACTAAAGCCCGCGCGCACCTAGAGCCTGTGCTCCGCAACAAGAGGAGCTGCCACTCTCTGCAACTAGAGAAAGCCTGCACGCAGCAACGAAGACCCAACGCAGCCAAAGTTAAAAATAAATAAATAAATAAAGTTATTAAAAAAAAAAACTATTATGTTGAACCATATGAAACTGCCATTTTATAAGTTAAAAAAAGGTTGAATGTTAGCAGTTCCACATGGTTCAATCTAATAGAAAAAGTACATTAGCATTTGAAATTTAGAGGACATTATACTTATGAATAACTCATGGGTAAAAGATATAATTGAGTTAAATTAGAAATTACCTAATACTAGGGTTATTGATCAGTGCTAAGCACCAAAACTTGTAGGTTGCAGCTAAGGTGGGTCTTAGGAAACAAAAGTATGCTTTATGTACTTAATTTTTAACTTAATTCTTTTTCTAATATAAGTTTCCAGTTTAAGAATTGAGGGAAAAAATCTCAAAATAAATGAAAAGTTGAAGGAAAGAAAGAATAATATAATGAACTAGAAAATGTTTAAAAAACCAGAAAGGATCAATCAAGCCTTAAAAAGCAAAAAAAAAAAAACAAAAAAAAACACAATTATAGGTGCTGCAGAGTTTAAACATATAAGATATTGTGAATAAGTTTATGTCAGTCAAGTTCAAAACTCACAGGAGATCCACTCCTAGAGAAATAAATTGTACCAAAAATGACTATAGAAATAACAAACTGAATAGTCCTAAAATAATTACCCAAAATTAACCAGACATTGATGGTTGCACAACACTGTAAATGTGATTAATGACACTGAATTGTATGCTTAAAAATGGTTATATGGCAAATTTTATGTTATATATATTTTACCACAATAAAAAAAATTAAGATCTTCAGTCTAAAAGACAATCAATCATACATCTGTCCTTCATTATGAAATCCCCTAGAAGGGCTCCTATTTTGAAAAAGTATATTTTCTCTCCCTTCTCTTTTAGAACATATAATATTGTCCTTCTGTATTTTAACCCTATATCTATTTTTTTTTTTTCTGGAGAGGGGATGCCTCTTTCTCATACAATGTCACTTAAACTAAGGTATATTTTTTGTTTTTCCTATTAGTTTTCTCTTACTATTTTAACCAGAGGTCTTTGGGTATGGAACCCAGTTCTGTTAACGGAAGTGGTGAGACAAATGGCAACTTCACACACGTCAACTAAATAGAATCCCTGATATAATTGGACCAGGGGTATATAATTTGGGGAATAGTAAGAAACATCTGTGACAGCTTTGTCTTGCACCTTAGAAAATGTGCTTTGTCTCTGGAGTCTGTCAAGGCACAAAAACTGGGAGACAGCTTTTATTGGTGGCCTGTACCTCTGATTTAGGTAAGAAAAATAATCCTTTTGTAAGAGCTTAGAATCGTTGGGTGAAGTTGGAGAAAATAATCCAAATAAACGAACATCTTGTATGTGTAAGTATTTGTTGCTGGTGTAAAGAAAGTACAGTGTAGCTTATGCAGAGCAAAAACTATTGGAGAAATACCTTTGGAATAGACTTGACCTCATGGGAGAATCACGGTGCTGACTTAAAAATTGTTAAGGCTGAGGGCTGTCCATGGGAAGCGTTCATAACCACATGGTCACTGTGAGTAATATCTGTCTATGTCATTTTGAAGTGCACCTGAGGGGAAAAAAGACAGAAACAACATGTTTAAAAGTTTTAAAGTCCTCCTCCCTAAGGCAGTGCATTTCTAGGTCCACTTCTTTATGTGAAGCAATCATATCACTACTGGAGCCACAATTTAAAAAACCAGGGATGTATTTATTCTATGGAGGAAGTAGCCCCATTAAAACCCTCAATGGGGCTGAGCTTAATACCAAACAACCTGTAGATCCACTTGAGTTCTGATCATTCTGATTCACAGATATGTTTTATCACTATATTAAATTGATAAGCAGAATCATTTTACTGACTCAAAACCTGGAGATATATTAAAAACAGGGTGACAGGCTGGGAAATCTAGGCTGAAAAGGGTTTCTCATTTTCACACATAAAGTGAGCACACCAGATTTGGATGTTAATATCAGGTTGTCATCCCTATATTTTATAAACTTGTACTGACAAGCATTGAAACACTGGCATATATGTATGAAATATGCTGGCATTTAATTTGTGCAGCAGAGCACTTATAGGGCCTATAGAAATGTGATCTGTGGATGATGGGTCACAGGAATGAAAAGAGAATCAAAAGCTTTAACAAAGACTCAACCAAGCAACTTCGAAAAAGAAAGATGATACCAAATAATAAGACAGGTCTTTGCCAGGCCTTTGAGTTCTTGAATTCTGCCAATTTCTAGCTGAACTGGAAGAAATAAAGGTTTTCTGCTAAATGTATAATCAGAACATAAAGGAAATGAAATGCTGTCAAGTTTCTCTGTTCCACAATCATCAGTTTTTAGTAGCTGTAGTGTATCTCAGTTCCTTGACAGATGTGCAGAACAAAATGAAATAATGTCAAGGTTTGTGAGCTGTTATCTCAAAATGTATTTCTTTGAGAAAGGACTTCAAATGTCATTTTTTTCCCCCAAAGAAGAATGTGAAATGTTTTGAGTTCTTTATAACAGAAAATGTACCATCTATCTGAGGCTGACTTGTGTCAGGATCTGGGTTGCCTAAACATAGGATTATGGATCTATTTTATAAAACCTGGGACCAAATACATTTGTGGGTGCTGTCAACAAAGTTATCACGAGAGATAATGGACATCACACATGAAATAGAAAAGCACTGAGACACCTACCTTCATATCAAGTGTACTTTCTTTTTCTCTTGTTGCTTGCATACTTGCTACCCGCCTCCAAACAGCACTGAATATGAAATGCTATATATTAAAATGTCTCTTAAGTTAAGCAGAAAAATAAGAAATTCTCCAAGAATGCGCGGACCCCACTGGGTGAAATCTGAGGCTATTTCCATTATAATGCAAGAATTTAAAAAAACAAGGCCTTTGGGGGGAGGCTAATTGCATATGATCTCTCTCCTCCATTTTTTAAAGCTAGCCATATTTTGTGTGGTTATCTATTATGTACTCTCTTGGTGAAACTAATAACAGCCAAAAGACAAATGGAAATACTTTTAACTTTCTACTGCTTGACGGTCCTCCCAAAATCACCTAGTTCCTTTCCCCATAACTCTTCTCAATGTAATTTTTTAAAAGAAAAAAATTTTTTAATTTATTTATTTTTGCCCGTGTTGGGTCTTTGTTGCTGCACACAGGCTTTCTCTAGTTGCCGCGAGCAGTGGCTACTCTTTGTTGCAGTGTGCGGGCTTTCTTATTGCAGTGGCTTCTCTTGTTGCAGAGCACGGGCTTCAGTAGTTGTGGCACATGGGCTTAGTTGCTCTGCGGCATGTGGGATCTTCCCAGACCAGGGCTCGAACCCGTCTCCCCTGCATTAGCAGGTGGGCTCGTAACCACTGCGCCACCAGGGAAGCCCAGAAAATGTTATTACTAGCACCTTTTAACCAAAATGGCCTTTGCTTCATGGTCTGCAATAATTGAAACCAAATACTGAAAACAAGCTTTCTGTGTATAAAAGCCTTGATTTGACCCTTCTCTTTCTCATGGTGTAGACTGCACTCTGGCTGACAGCAGAAGTGAAAGAAGGTGTCTTTTTCATAGGGTGGGTTATGAAGAGGGTCAAGATGACTGAACGCTTGTTAGCAGAGTCCTTGTGTATGGGCTGAGCCTGAATGGAGAGGCCCAATCTCACCTCTTTCTCTCTTCTGGAACCACTGCTGACCCTGGAAAAATCATTTAAGCTTTCTGTGCACGGGCTACTGCATTTGTGAAATGAGACAATGACCTACCTCATAGGAACTAAGTGATGGCCACAAACTGCAGGTTTAAAACATGCTGAGCTAAGTGTTGGTTGTGATTATGATGCTGCTCAAGAGACGTGGCCCCTTAGTCCATGGAAAGTAGCAGCATCAGTCAGATTGATGAAAACAGAACATCTCAGAGGCCTTTTGTGAATCTTGTAGTTTTATCTTAAAAGAAGCCCAGTTGAGACACATTTAGCTCAGTGAACATGGTAACCTGGGTGGCAGAAAAGTGGTTAAAAAAATTACTGTTTCTAATCTGTGACTTTGAGAAGTTACCTAGGTTCTTCTGCCTCAGTTTCTCCATCTGAGGGATAATAATTCCAGCTCAGAATGGTCGTGAAGATTAAAAGAGATAATGCCAAAAATATTCAATTTATGGTAAGCAGAACATAAGACCAGTGAGTGGTGTGTTTCTTGGCCCTCTTCCCCTTCTTCTCTCAGGCGTGGTTCATTGTAGTTCCTCCAGTGTAGGTTAAAACAGTCTAGTACTTAAACTCCAGCTTGTAAATAAAACCACCATCATGGAATTAGATCTTACTAAGAGCAACAGAGCAATAAAAGCTCACCTGCATGGATAAAAGCCAGCAATCAGTGCTTCAGTATATGTAGAATTCTGGCTCAAGACTATACGTTCATTCTCCCTGAACTGCATGGCCCTAGTTCGATCCCAGTAACCCTCAAACTCCTCATCTTGAAAGGTCTAACTTTGTGTACATACTGGCAGGTATATTACCAAAGTTAAAGACTGCTGGAGAGTTAGAAAGAATTTTTGCTTTTAACTTAATGGAACAATGAATATTTTTTCTCCTTATCCTTTCAGAAATCACCCTGAACAGCAAGGATATTGGGAGATAAAAAATAAGCCCAATCTTTGATGAAATCAGGAGTCATTTGAAATTCCAAGTGACAAAATATCTGGACAGGCTACATTAAGCAACTGGATCCAGTGGGCTGTGGCATGACAGAGATGGTACGTAAGGGTAGCAGATCATAGCTCTCCGACTAAGGGGCAGATGCCAGTGAGGAATCATGTAGAATCAATATCTTTGCCTGAAGCATGTAGATTGGTGAGGTCCTAGGAGAAGAGAGATTTTGAAATGCAGGCACCGTTGACTGCCCATCTCTGCAGGCTAGGGAGGAATACAGGCTAAATGAATAGGTGTTCTCGATTTCTCTCACTTGCTTATTTTTTCTCTCTAGGCCATGTGGAACTTCTGTGTTAAGCACAGAATTCCCTTTAGTCTCAAATGATGCCCTAGCCACAACTATCCCACAGATATATGGTCTAAAAAAAACTCAATTCAAAGGTGAGTAGTAGGAATAACAGTAATAAAAAAGTAGTATAGGATCTGTAAAATACACAAACAAAAATGAAGACAAGAAGTAACATGAGCATATGATGGATGAGAAAATACTGAAAAGATGAAAATTATAAAAAAAAATATAACAATACATTCAAAGAAAATGTAGTAGAACAGTCAACCTGTGGACATCCAAGAGTACAGGAAAACATGGCACAGCAACAATGATGAAACATGAGTTGACAGAGGCTGAAAGTGAAATGGAAGAGAAAAATGAAAACATCAAAGAAATGATCATTCTAAAAGGCAGCATGAAGATTAGTCACTGCTGAAAAAACAACATGAGACATGGAGGATAGGATTGAGAAAGCAAGGCAAATAACTGTAAATTAATGAAAAATTTAAAACGATTAAGGAGATAATAGCTTTATAAAATAGACAAAGGACAGCAACATATACATTATAGATTGCTGTAAAGAGGAGAGTCTAATCAAATAAATTCAAAGATGTAATTCAAGCAAATGCTTAGAAATAAAAGACTTGAATCTAGAGGTCAAGAGTGCATGATGTCCTAGGAAAAACTAATGACCTTCAAAATACAGAAAGAATCCTTTAAGAATCCAGGAAAGAAGATCAAGTTTTATCACATTAGAGCTGCAGCAGGTAAATATTTCATACAGTTAACCCTTGAGCAACATAGAGGTTGGGGTGCTGATCCTCTAGACACTCTGTATATAACACTGCAGCCACCCTCCATATCTACAGATTGAACCAACTGTGTATCATGTAGTACTGCAGTACAAATTTTTAAAAAGGTGAATACAAGTTAACCTGTGCAGTTCAAACCTGTACTGTTCAAGGGTTAACTATATTTACAATAAGTCAGGGATTCTAACTCCAATGCACTAGATGATATAGAGCCTTGTTTTCAAACTTTTATTTGTACTGCCACCCACAGTAGTAAATACATTTAAATTTACATTGAGTACCAGTACAGATTACACTGTCTATATTTATATTCATCTATCCTGAAAGGAATTTAATGAAATATTTACTATTGCTAGGAAAGATACATTGCTATTCTTCGTCCATTCCATTCTTTTCTATTTAATTTCTTAAAACATGCTGGTCATGACTGACTAAATAGATTTCACAGGCCCACTAAGGACTCACAACCCAAACTTTTAAAAACAGTATACAAGGAACAAACGGAACAAACTTTAGTCAACTAGAGATGCAAAAAGTATCATTTAACACAGGTAAGTAAAATAATAGAGGTTTAAGTATTTTTAAAGATTTGAAGGTAAACAGTAGAAGAAAAACCATTTAAACACTAAAATTTGTTGGTAGAATGGAGAAATGGAGAAAGGTTTATAATGTGAAGTCAATAATAAGGAAATAAAGTATTCCTGGAAGAAATTAAAGCAACACACAAAATAATGAACAAAAATTACAGACTACAAAATAAAAGGTTTTTTAAAAAACTGAAAGCATAACAGAACTAAGATAAAACATACCCCTAAGGGCTAAGATGAAATCTCAGAGCTAAACCTAACTATAATACTTGCCATTGCAGGAGACACATCTACAATCTGATATCAAAAGACAATCAAAGACATATCAGGCGGGCTTCCCTGGTGGTGCAGTGGTTGAGAGTCTGCCTGCAGATGCAGGGGATGCGGGTTCGTGCCCCGGTCCGGGAGGATCCCACGTGCCGCGGAGCGGCTGGGCCCGTGAGCCGTGGCCGCTGAGCCTGCACGTCCGGAGCCTGTGCTGGCAGGCTGTGGCACATGGGCTTAGTTGCTAAGTTGCTAACTTAAGTTGCTAACTAAGCCCATGTGCCACGTGGCTGCTGAGCCTGCACGTCCAGAGCCTGTGCTGGCAGGCAACGGAAGAGGCCACAGCAGTGAGAGGCCCGCATACCGCAAAAAAAAAAAAGACATATCAGGCAAATGAAAACTGGGGACTTAATTTCAGTTTTGAACCACGTTGGATTCATTAAATGAATCAAAGAAAGGCACTTGAGTGTTGTATGAAAGGAGTGTTGTATGAAAGAAGAGAAGGTTAGCACTCCCCTTGACAAGGATGGAAGAGGTCCTTGGACCTGACAACATGCAAATGGTTAAGGCATTGCCACCTGCTTCAGGGCATCTAACTGTCATTTTTTGTAAATTTAAGAAAACTGAAATCATATCCAGCATCGTTTCTGATCACAACACTATGAGATTAGAAATCAATTACAGAAAAAAAAATGTATAAAACACAAACACGTGGAGGCTAAACAATATGTTACTAAACAACCAATGGATCACTGAAGAAATCAAAGAGGAAGTCAAAAAATACCTAGAGAAAAATGAAAACACAAGCCAAAACCTATGGGCTGCAGCAAATGCAGTTTGAAGAGGGAAGTTTATTTGAAAAATCTCAAATAAACAACCTAACCTTACACCTAAAGTAACTAGAGAAAGAACAACAAACAAAACCCAAATTAGTAGAAAGAAAGAAATCATAAAGATCAGAGCAGAAATAAATGAAGTAGATACGAAGAAAACCAGAAAAGACCAATGAAAGTAAAAGCTGGTTCTTTGAAAAGAGAAAGTTGAAAAACCTTAAGCCAAACTCATTAAGAAAAAAGGGAGAGGGCTCAAATCAATAAAATTAGAATGAAAAAGAAGTTACAACTGACACCACAGAAATACAAAGGAGCATAAGAAACTACTACAAGCAACTCTATGCCAATAAAATGGACAACCTGGAAGAAATGGACAAATTCTTAGAAAGGTACAACCTTCCAAGACTGAACGAGGAAGAAATAGAAAATATGAACAGACCAATCACAAGTACTAAATTGAAGCAGTGATTTTAAAACTTCAAACAAAAACTCCAGGACAAGATGGCTTCACAAGAGAATTATATCAAACATTTAGAGAATTAACACCTATCTTTCTGAAACTCTTCCAAAAAACTGCAGAGGGAGGAACACTCCCAAATTCGTTCTATGAGGCCATCATCACCCTGATTCCAAAACCAGACAAAGAATACCACAAAAAAAGAAAATTACAGGCTATATCTCTGATGAACATTGATGCAACAATCCTCAACAAAATACTAGCAGACCAAATCCAACAACACATTAAAAGGATCATACACCATGATCAAGTGGGATTTATCCCAGGGATGCAACGATTCTTCAGTATTCACAAATCAATAAGTGTGATACACTGAGGAGTAAAAACCATATGATCATCTCTAGAGATGCAGAAAAAGCTTTTGACAAAATTCAACACCCATTTATGATAAAAACTCCAGAAAGTGGGCATAGGAGGGAAGCTGCCTTAACATAATAAAGGCCATATATGACAAACCCACAGCTAACAACATACTCAATGGTGAAAAGCTGAAAGCATTCCCTCTAAGATCAGGACAAGACAAGGATGTCCACTCTTACCTTTATTCAACATAGATTTGGAAGTCCTAACCATGGCAATCAGAAGAAAAAGAAAGAAAAGGAATCCAAATTGGAAAGAAGTAAAACTGGCACTGTTTGCAGATGACAAAATACTATACATAGAAAATTCTAAAGATGCCACCAGAAAACTACTAGAACTCATCCATGAATTCCTTAACACAGGATACTAAAGTAATACACAGAAATGTCTTGCATTCCTATATACTAACAAAAAATCAGAGAAATTAAGGAAACAACCCTATTTATCATTGCATCAAAAAGAATAAAATACCTAGAAATAAACCTACCTAAGGAGACAAAAGACTGGTACTCTGAAAACTATGGTGAAAGAAATCGAAGGTGACACAAACAGATGGAAATATATACCGTGTTCCTGGATTGGAAAAATCAATATTGTCAACATGACTATACTACCCAAGGCAATCTACAGATTCAGTGCAATCCCTATCAAATCACCAATGATAACTTTTCACAGAACTAGAACCAAAAAATTTTTAAATTTGTATGGAAACACAGAAGACCCTGAATAGCCAAAGCAATCCTGAGAAAGAAAAATGGAGCTGGAGGAATCACGCTCCCTGACTTCAGACTATACTGCAAAGCTACAGTCATCAAAACCGTATGGTACTGGTGCACAAACAGAAATATAGATCAATGGAACAGGATAGAAAGCCTAGAAATAAATCCACACACCTATAGTTTTGTCAATTAACCTATGAGAAAGGAGGCAAGACTGTACAATGGAGAAAAGACAGTCTCTTTAATTCGGTGGTGCTGGGAAAACTGGACAGCTACATGTAAGAGAATGAAATTAGAGCATTCTCAAACACCATACACACAAAAAAATGTAAGGCTATAAACTCTTAGAGGAAAACATAGGCAGAACTCTGACATAAATTGCAGAAATGTCTTTTTTGATCCACTCCCTAGAGTAATGAAAATAAAAACAAAAATATGCAAATGGGACCTAATTAAACTTAGAAGCTTTGTACAGCAAAGGAAACAATAAACAAAATGAAAAGACAACCTACAGACTGGGAGAAGATATTTGCAAATGATGTGATGACCAACAAGGTATTAATTTCCAAAATATACAAACAGTTCATATAGCTCAGTATCAAAAAAAGAAAAAAACCCAAACAACCCAATCAAAAAGTGGGTAGAAGACCTAAATAGACATTTCTCCAAAGAAGACACACAGATGACCATAAAGCATGTGAAAAGATGCTCAACATCACTAATTATCAGAGAAATGCAAATCAAAACTACAATGAAGTATCACCTCACACTGGTCAGAATGGACATAATCAGAAAGCCTAAAACAATAAATGCTGGCAAGGGTGTGGAGGAAAGGGAACCCTACTACCCTATTGGTAGGAATGTAAATTGGTACAACCACTATGGGGAACAGTATGGAAGTTCCTTATAAAACTAAAAATAGAACTACTATATTATCCAGGAATCCCATTCCTGGGCATATATTTGAAGAAAACCATGGTTCAAAAGGATACATACACCCCAATGTTCATTGCAGCACTACTTACAATAGCCAAGACATGGAAGCACCTAAATGTCCTTTGACAGATGAATGGATAAAGAAGACATGGCATATATACACAATGGAATATTACTCAGCCATAAAAAGAAAGAAATAATGCCCATCTGCAGCAACATGTGTGGACCTAGAGATTATCATACTAAGTGAAGTAAGTCAGACAAAAAAAGACAAATATCCTGTGATATCACTTACATGTGGAATCTTAAAAACATAATACAAATGAAGTTAGTTACAATACATAAATAGACTCACAGACATAGAAAACAAACTATTGGTTACCAAAGGGGAAACGTCGGGGGAGGAGGGATAAATCAGGAGCTTGGGATTAACATACACTCACTTCTATATGTAAAATTTTGGGCTGGCCAAAAAAATTCCTTCAGTTTTTAAGTAAAAATAAGACATTTTCTCCAAGAACTTCATTGAAAATTACTCACCGTTTTGTTCCACTACTTTCTGCCTTTTTTCAGGTAACTTCATAATTCCATCTTCCCCAAACTTATTGTCTGTTTGAGGAAAGAACTGTTCCAGGTACCTTTTATAGTCTTCCAGGGAACTGAAACTTTCTCCATTACGAGAATTTTGTAAAGACCGAAATAAATGGAAATCGGAAGATGCAATGTCTGGTGAATATGGCAGATGAATCAGAACTTCCCAGCCAAGCTGTAATGGTTTTTGCCTGGTCATCAAAAAAACATGCAGTCTTGCATTATCCTGATGGAAGATTATGCATTTTCTGTTGACTAATTCCAGATGCTTTTCGTCAAGTGCTGCTTTCAGTTGGTCTCATTGGGAGCAGTGTTGCAGCAAAACCAGAAATGAGTAAATGGCCTTAGGCACATACCAGCCAAACAGGCCTGCAAGAGTTAAGCAGTCTTGGTTAGTCTTTAGCTGTTACTACTAACACACACTTGTAGCTAGACTTGTCCTTCACAAAGCTAAACAAAGCCAGTTACTCTCTGACTCCATATGAATTATACTCTGCACCTGGCATTCTTCTCCCCCTACACTCCCCTGTAGCATTCTGCATTTCAAAAACAAGGTTATGGCTGATAACTTCAGGGACACCCGACCTGGTTGCTGAGCCACCTGATGCCAGCTTTTGGCCATAAATTTGCAGAAGAAGGAAATGCAAGACCTTCATTAGTTTGAGCCTTATCACCTACCCCAGACCATGGAGTCTTAGCCTATAAAACCTTTCCCTATTCCCCAGGGATGGGGGGGGGGCACAGTTCTTGAGGTGGTAGCCTGCTGTGTCCTCTTTGCCTGGTAAAGAATAAAAGCTACTTTTTCTTGTTCTGCTAAAATTTCTCTTTGTATTTTTTTTTGGCATTGGTGAACAGAGAGCCAAGATTGTGGCATCAGCCGAACTTGCTGGAATTAATCGTTGGATTTCTGGAAGGAGCTCATAATAGAAGACTCCCTTCCAATCCCACCATATACACAACATCACCTTCTTTGGATGAAGACCACCGGTGCCTTTGGTGTGGTTGGTGGTGGTTCATTTCAACTGCCCTACAATCTCTTCTGTTCCACATTACTGTACAGTATCCACTTTTCATCTCCCGTCACAATTTGTTTTAAAAACGGACCGTTTACATTAGTTTCAGTAGAGAATTACACGTGGAAATATGGTCAAGAAAGTTTTTTGTGCTTAACGTATGTGGAAACCAAACATCAAAGCGATTAACATAACCAAGCTGGTGCAAATGATTTTCAGTGCTTGATCTGGATATTTTGAGTATGTCGTCTATCTCCTGCATGGTATAACGTTGATTTTTCTCAATTAATGTCTTGATTTGATTGCTATCAACTTAAACTGGTCTACCCAACCGTGGAGCATCATCTAGCAAGAAATCTCCAGCATGAAACTTCACAAACCACTTTTGATACATTCAGTCACAGCACCTTCTCCATACACTGCACAAATGTTTTTCTGCATTTCAATTGCGCTTTTACCTTTCTTGAAATAATAAAGCATAATATGCCAAAAATGTTGCTTTTTTCTTCAATCTTCAATATTAAAATAGCTACACAAAAATTCACCAATTTTAAGTTTTTTAAATGCACGCTGATGTGACAGCTGTCACAATACAATGTAACAAAATTGTTTTGAATGAAGTTAAAGACAACTAAGTACTACTAGAGCTGACTTACGGAAAAAACTGAAGGAACGTTTTGGCCAACCCAATAGATAACCAACAAGGACCTACTGAATAGCACAGGGAAATCTACTCAATATTCTGTGATAACCTATATGAGAAAAGAATCTGAAAAAGAATGAATATATGTATAACTGAATCACTTTGCTGTGCACCCTGAAAGTAATACAGCATTGTAAATCAACTATACTCCAATAAAATTTAAAACAAAACAAAAAAAGGCACTTTAGTAGAAAATGTAATTCATAGTGAAAAACCTAAGTCATGAATATCCAGGGACTGAAAATTTATAGCACTGAAATTAATCAAAACAAATTACAAGAACTATAAAATGGAACTTGGTACAGTATGAGACTAATTCACTTCTCTAGGTCCAAGTCACATCAAATGGACCAAAATAAATAAGAATAGAGAAAACCTAAATAATTAATAAAACCACTATAATTAAAAATTAAACTCTATATCTTAAATAGCCAATAGTCCATCTTTTTAAATGCCGAAAGAACATTCACAAAAAAATTACCTATAAACTAGAACTTAAAGTACTATTAAACACTGTTTCTGGGTGGAAATGGTATAGAGGACTTTTTTTTTTTATCATAAGGCAATGAAATGAGTAAACTAGAAAACATACAAACAAAAAAATCCTCTATCCACAGGAAATTTTAAAGATCTCTTTCTCAAATAATTCTTAGGCCTAAGAGAAAATGACAACAAAATTGCAGAATCTATAAATAAAAACCTAACTATGATGAAAGCACTACACACCAGAACCTATGGGATATAGCTAGAACAGTATTCAGAGAAAAGTTCACAGCCTTAAAATATTTATATTAATAAAAAAGAAAGAAAACAAACGTATTCAAGAAGTAAGAAGAAACAACAAAATAAACCAAAGGAAGGAAGGAATGATTAAAGATGAAATGCAGAAAGTGATAAATTATCAAAAAGAATACAAGTAGTAAGTGAATGTGAGAGTTCCTTCTTTGGGGGAGAAAACATAAAACTGTAACAGTTCATTAGAAGGGAAAATGAGGGCTTCCCTGGTGGCGCAGTGGTAGAGAGTCCGCCTGCCGATGCAGGGGACATGGGTTCATGCCCCGGTCCGGGAGGATCCCACATGCCGCGGAGCGGCTGGGCCCGTGAGCCATGGCCGCTGAGCCTGCGCGTCCGGAGCCTGTGCTCCGCAACGCGAGAGGCCACAGCAGTGAAAGCCCCGCGTACCGCCAAAAAAAAAAAAAGGAAAATGAGGAGTAGGGAATGGAGAGAGCATAAATACTATCTAGCCATTAAAAACAATGAAGTAACTATGTATTAATATAATCTGAGATATTTAAATGAAAAATCAAGGAACAACTATCATTTGCACTTAAAAACAAGGAAGGCCACATATGCACAAGTTCTTACTGATGCACAGAACATGTCAACAGAACAGTCAGCAATTGTGCTGGGGCTCCATCCTGGGGGAGGAGCTGTGTGATGACAGGAGTCGCAGAGTGACTTATTCATAAATTTTAAAATCCTATTTAAAAAAGTAAAGTTTTTACATAAAAATGGAATCTAAAAAAAAAAAAAGTGGTTCTGATGAACCTAGGGGCAGGACAGGAATAAAGACGCAGATGTAGAGAATGGATTTGAGGATGGGGAAGGGGAGGGGGAAGGGGAAGCTGGGACGAAGTGATAGAGTGGCATGGACGTATATACACTACCAAGTGTAAAATAGATAGCTAGTGGGAAGCAGCTGCATTGCACAGGGAGATCAGCTCAGTGCTTTGTGACCACATAGAGGGGTTGGATAGGGAGGGTGGGAGGGAGATGCAAGAGGAAGGGGATGTGGGGATATATGTATACATATAGCTGATTCACTTTGTTATACAGCAGAAAACAACGTTGTAAAGCAATCATACTCCAATAAAGATTAAAAAAACCAACTCTAACAATGTAGACTCTTAAATATAGTATATAAGTTGTGATAAAATATTTTTATACTTTTCATCTTAAAATCACAAGTGTAAATTAGTAACTAGATATTTTAAATTGTATTCACTATTCCAATATGCCAAATTCTCTTAAACATGACAAATGTATGAAATAAAAAATGTACAGATTTTTTTTAAAAAGTTTTTGAATTTTGTAGCGTTAGGTATATCATTTGTTTAAAAACCGATTATTAAAAATAATACATTTTAATTATTTAGAGTCTCTAAAGCTACTTAAAAGAACTGTGGATGCATTTTTTTATTATTATTGGGAGGGAAGGGTTTAGTCTATAGCCTTTTAAAAAATCCCATAAAACGCTCTATATTCTCAAAGCACTTAGGCATCTGCTATCTCATCTGATCCCTGTAATAAGTGTGAAGAAGCTAAGCAGTGCTGTAATCCCTGCACTGCATACAGGTGAGGACCCTGAGGCTCAGAGACCTTGGGGGACATAAGGCCACATCGCTGCTAAGTGCCTCCTGCAGCCTATTCAAACTGGTCCAGGCTCCTAGGATATTAGGATTTCATAACTTTTGGGTTGTATCTAGTGATTTCATGAGTAGATAAAATGACACCTCTGTTACACACTGGGAACAAAGAAACTTCCAAAAAACCTCAGTCATGTCTGCTTCATCACAGAAGAAACTGAATGACAGGCATTCATCCTTTGTTATGGGCTGAGTCCTGTCACCTTCTATTTTATATGTTGAAGTCCTAACCCCCAGTACCTCAGAATGTGACTGTATTTATTTATTTATTTTAACATCTTTATTGGGGTTTCTGCTTTATAACAAAGTGAATCAGTTATACATATACATATGTTCCCATATCTCTTCCCTCTTGCGTCTCCCTCCCTCCCACCCTCCCTATCCCACCCTTCCAGGCGGTCACAAAGCACCGAGCCGATATCCCTGTGCCATGCGGCTGCTTCCCACTAGCTATCTACCTTACGTTTGTTAGTGTATATATATCCATGCCTCTCTCCGTGACTGTATTTAGAGACAGGATCTTTAAAGAGGCAAATAAGTTAAAGTGAAGTCATATATGTGGGCCCTAATCTAATATGACTGGTGTCCTTATAGGAAGAGATTAGGACACAGGCACACAGACGGATGACCATGCAAAGACACAGAGAGAAGACAGCACCTCCCAGCCAAGGAGAGAGGCCTCAGAGGAAAACAACCCTACCAACACTTTAACTTCAGACTTCCAACCTCCAGAGCTGTGAGGAAATAAATGTCCATTGTTTAAGTTGCATACTATGTGGTCCTTGTATGGCAGCCCTAGCAAACTAATGCATCATTCAGCTTTATGTATCTAAAAAGTACTTTCTCTGCGATTTCATGGATCATCTAAAAGGGTAAATCAGACTGATTCAGCTTGCCTGCACCAACGTTTTCAGAGAAGCAACTATGGGGTCAAGAAAACGTGGCTTGGAAGCACCTCTCCCCAGATGTTTTCTTTTCAAACGAATGAATTCTGTTTTGTTAGAGTGAAAAGCTTGACTTAGGCTAGTCCTCCCTGTGTTACAGCTCTGAACAGTGCATTGATATCTGATGCTTGCACGTTTAAAAAGTTGACAGTCTGACAGGTTGTTCTCCGAAGAAGACTGAGCATATGCAGAAATAATGTCAAGAGGATATTCAACTAGGATGGGAATCAAGGTACGTATTTCCTTATGTCTTTCTGTAGAGGTGACCTGAGCCAGTGGCAGGACTGAAATCCAAGAGTGATGTTCTGCCACCCTGTGAACTTGGGTGACTGGCCCGCCTTGGCTACCACATGAAAGAAGCAGCGTTCTCAGGCTTGACACAGAGCAGAGTGCCTAGGGCGGAACTCAGCCTCCCCCACCAATTCACCCCCTGCGCTCCCTGGACCAGTTCTGTGACCTTAGGTGAGCCCTGGACCCAGTCTCCTCATCCATGACCTGGGATAAAAGACCATGATGAGGATTAAGTGCAATCATACATGTGAGAAGAATGTACAATAAATTATAAAGAACTATACAAATGTAACTTAACATTAATCTTGTTAAAGTAGGTGCAGGATTACTAGATCAGGAATCACAGGATTTCTAATTCTGTGACCTATCCCTGCTTTTGTATTTATGTTACAGTTGATTTAAAACATATACTGAAAGAACAGATTTCTAATTGTGTATCTGCTGCAAACTAGCTTAACACTAGTTATATATAGAAGACCATCTTCCTTCTAAGGGGCCTTAGTTTCCTCACCTGTAAAATGAGGATGTTGAACCCTATTATAAGACACTTTTTAAATGAAGACTGACACACAGGTGGGGACATCTCTCTTAGATGTGAAATGCCTAAGGTCAAAAGACCAAAAGGGTTTGGGGGATTCCTGGCCATTTTGTGCCTAGGTTATACAGGGAATCTCAAATTATTATCAGGTCTTCAGAAGGAAGGTCTCACTCTAGTAAATGAAAGTGCTGTGTGAATTTCAGGCATAAAAAAATATAGGGCTCCAAGGGCAGCTTCTGTATGTTCACATACAATATAAGTACTTAGGAAAAGTTCAGAACACAGACTTCATCATCCCTAAACCTAGATGTGAACTCCAACTCTGCCCATTCTTCAGCCAGCTCTGTGACCGTGGACTATTTCCTACTCTGTGAACAGTGGAAGGTACTGCTGTTCATTTCTAAGGAGGAGGAATGAGATGAAACAGTGATAGAGGGAACTTAGGCTACATTTTAGATAAACCTTTCTAAAGAATTACTTAGATACTGGGACATGTTTTCTTTAACTGATGGATTAAATATTTTACAAGTAATTTTATGCAGAAATGCAGAAAAGTATAAATCAGGAAAAATGCACCCATAATTTAATGCCCAGAGATAAAGTTTTGATGGAAAGATATCATATACAGTCGGAAACCTCTTCCCATGTGAGCCACACATCTCAGTGGGCAAGAACACCAGACCTCCCCTCCCTCCCTCCATCAACCCCACTCCCACCTTGTTCCAGAAAGAATTACAGGCAGCTGCATGACAATGGATAACCCTTAAACCAGACCTCAGTTATCACATCTATAGGAGATACTACCACCTGACCATTGTTAGAAATGTACGTGACCCAAATGTTACTCATCAAGCACCTTTCTCACGCCATGTACAGTGCTTAGTGCTTTCACACATCTCATCTCTGAAAATACTTTGTAAACCTTCAAGCACCATTCACTACAGTGTTAGGGTTACTGTGAATTCTTGATTTGTCCTGATGACAATTTCATCTTCTAGAAGGTACAGGAAGCATAGGGGGGCGACTGGACCTAATTCTAAACAACAAAGAATTAGGGAGAAAGTGACAGTATCATGTAGGAGTTTTCTTTACTCCTAGAAGATGAGAAAATAGAAGTGACCTACACCTTTCCCTGGTAGATCTCCCTAGGCCAGAAATATTCCAGATGTTTTTCCCCTCAAACTTCCTGGATGTTCCTTGACAGCACTCGTATCACAATGTGCTGAGCACCCCTCAGAATGAAACGTAGAGGGTCTGCAAAATGAGTGTTCTGTGCTGTATGGGAATCTGAACCCATGAAGTTGAAACATGTGCAAAGTCCAATCTGAAATCTCTCAGGCACATGTGCACATGCACGTCCTGCACCCCACCCTCACTGCTTCTGCAGGTGCTCAGCAGACCCACCTTCAACTTGCAGTGTGTTGTTAAGACCCAGTCATGAAGCTTTGTCTCTGGAGGCTTATAATTGAAAAGGGCACAGAGTGCTTATCAGACACCTGGTAGAGATCGTGTGAAGAGTAAATCCTGGAGACAAACTTTAATCACATCTCCCTGTGGCAGGCTTACCTGTTCTACTGTTTCAATGAGGGCTGCAGCCTCGTCCTTGCCCAGTTGTTGCACCATCTTGTAAAACAGGCCGTCTCTATCTTGCAGCAAATCATATGGCTTATCGTATTCTTCTAGTCTCCCTGAATCCAAAACCTGTTAATCAGCAGGAAAAAAACCCATTGCACACAATGTTTCACAATAAAGTATTATAACTCAGACAATATTTTGTAAAGGAACAGGAGGGGAAGAATAGAGAAAATCTGTTTGGGTGGTAGGCCTGGCTGGTATTTTAATGGTTTGATTAACTTGTTTTACTAGGCAGATAAAGGCCTAACCTGACCTTTTATTACTATAATGTTATAGGAAGGGAAGAAAAATGAGTTTTAGACTATGATTTCTTTAATTTTTATTGGAGTACAGTTGCTTTACAACGTTGTGTTAGCTTCTGCTGCACAGCAAAATGAATCAGCCGTACATATAAATATATCCCCTCCCTTTTGGATTCCCCCCCATTTAGGTCACCACAGTGCATCAAGTAGAGCACTCAGCAGTCTGGCATTTTATATTCTGCCCAGGGCATTTGGGGTGGTTATCATTAGTTAGTGCTTTTAGTTCTCAGACTCTGAGCTTTAACGGCTATTTATACAGATACACAGAGTTGGGAAATTTCTTGATTTAAGAAAATCAAACTCTATCTAAAATCAGGTTGATGTCATACAAACCAGATGGCAGTGACCTGACAGCAATTGTTAAGTTGGTTTGACAGAATCTTAGTATTTGGGAAAAAAGTAAATGCCTCCAGAATTTCTTTAGGGTTGTGAACTAAAAAATTGCCTGTCATATCAGTGAACAAAGGATGTTGCAGTCATCAAGCCACCACACTACAGCTGCCCCGACAATAAGCCCTGAGGGAACTCAGGATAGAACGAGAATGTGTGCAGCCACCCCCAACAGTGCACGCTGAGGAGACTCAGGATGAGAAAAACACAGGATACTGGCCTCAGACAGCTGAGGTGCACATCAAAGGAATTTCAATGAGCCCAGACTTTGCATCTTCCCATGTATAGAAAAGCACTAAATTCATTAACTTGGGATGTCTGGTTTTCTTTGATTAACAGTAATCTTTTAATGTTCTGACTACCTGGTCTTTTGTTGCAAAAACTCTTACGTATACTGGCTCATCCCCTTGCCTCTTCAGAACCATTTCTCAGTGTTATGAGATGCTTTGTCCCTAAGTCCTCACAATGTCCACCACATAAAACGTAACACTCAGCTTCCAGGTTGTGCTTTTTTTTTTTTTTTCTTTTTCAGTCGACAGGGTCCTGGATTATGTTAGTTGCTAAGAGGAGCAGAATCCCTTGTCTGAGAGGTTAAGATGCTTCTTCAACTTGGCTTTGATTGTAGTTTATTATTCTGAGAGTGAAAGGCTGGCAAAAAGAGCTGCTACATAAGCAGCATTAGCAGAATTTCTCTGCACAGAAGAAATCCCTAGAAATCCAATTTTTTCTTGAACTAACAGTAAAGAAGCAAGTAAGAAACTGAGCTTCAAATTCTAATGCTCACAGCCCGCACAGTACCTGGGAACAGCCCAATCTGAACTGCCGAGGATCTGAATCTGTTTTCACAAGTTATCTTTCTTTGCTTCTTTTTCTTTCTCTCTTCAGCTGTCTGCTGTTCAGCCCTTTTGTGCACATTGATATATCCCTAGTTGAAAATTAAAAGGGAGAGGAAGGGGGTCTTAACTCTGCCTTTCTACTTATTAGTGGCTTTGCATAATGGTTTTAGCGGGAAAAAAAGAATCTGAAACAGTTGGCCCAAATGACATAGCTATAAAGATAGTTCTGATGTTAGGTGGTACTTAGTTCTTCATGTAGAGTAACTGTATCTTAAGAGAATAATGCAGCAACTCTAAACAGGACACAGGTTGTTCTTCCATATCTAGTATTGCAGTTAATTCCATCCCATGTCATTTAATTGGAAACATTTATTAAGTCTCCTAAGGGCAGAAAAGTGGTCAAGATAGTGGAGTAGGGGGATGCAGAGTTCACATCTCCCCACAACTAGGGCACCTACCAGACTCTGGGGATGGGAGCAACCCCTGAACAACTGGACTACAAACTCCAGTGCTGGAAGCCTCAGGCCAAACAACCAATAAGATAGGAACACAGTCCCACCCATCAAAGAAAAAAAGATGACAAAAAAATATGTTACAGATGAAGGAGCAGATGAAGGTAAAAACCTACAAGACCAAATAAATGAAGAGGAAATAGGCAACCTACCTGAAAAAAATTCAGAGTAATGATAGTAAAGATGATCCAAAATCTCAGAAATAGAATGGAGGCACACATCGAGAAAATACAAGAAACGTTTAACAAAGACCTAGAAGAAATAAAGAACAAACAGAGATGAACAATACAATAACTGAAATAAAAAATATACTAGAAGGAATCAATAGCAGAATAACTGAGATAGAAAAATGAATAAGTGAGCTGGAAGACAGAATGGTGGCAATAACTGCTGAGGAGCAGAATAAAGAATGAAAAGAATTGAAGACAATCTCAGAGACCTCTGGGACAACACTAAACGCACCAACATTCGAATTATAGGGGTCCCAGAAGAAGAAGAGAAAAAGAGAGGGTCTCAGAAAATATTCGAAGAGATTATAGTCGAAAACGTCCCTAACACGGGAAAGGAAATAGCCACCCAGGAATCTCAGAGAGTCACATACAGATAAACCCTAGGAGAAACACACCCAGATGCATATTAATCAAACAAACAAAAATAAAATTCAAAGAAAAAAATATTAAAAGCAGCAAGGGAAAAGCAAAAAATAACATACAAGAGAATCCCCATAAGGTTATCAGCTTATTTTTCAGTAGGAACACTGCAAGCCAGAAAGGAGTGGCAGGATATACTTAAAGTGATGAAAGAGAAAAACCTACAACCAAGATTACTCTACCCAGCAAGGATCTCATTCAGATTTGACCAAGAAATCAAAAGTTTTACAGACAAGCAAAAGCTAAGAGAATTCAGCACCACCAAACCAGCTTTACAACAAATGCTAAAGGAACTCCTCTAGGCGGGAAACGTAAGAGAAGAAAAAGACACAGAGGAAAAAAAAACAAAAAACTAAAATAATTATGAAAATCGCAATAGGAACATACATATTGACAATTACCTTAAATGTAAATGGATTAAATGCCTCAACCAAAAGACACAGACTGGCTGAATGGACACAAAAACAAGGCCCCTATATGTGCTGTCTACGAGAGACCCACTTCAGCCCTAGGGGGACACACAGACTGAAAGTGAGGGGATGGAAAAAAATACTCCATGCACATGGAACGCAAAAGAAAGCTGGAGTAGCAACACTCATATCAGATAAAATAGACTTTAAAATAAAGATGGTACAAGAGACAAGGAAGGACACTACATAATGATCAAGGGATCAAAGAAGAACATGTAACAACTGTAAATATTTATGCACCCTACATGGGAGCACCTCGATACATAAGGGAAATGCTAACAACTATAAAAGGGGAAATCAACAGTAACACAATGGTAGTAGATTTAATTGATATAGGACATTCCACCCAAAAGTGGCAGCATACACTTTCTTCTCAAGTGCACATGGAACATTTTCCAGGATAGATGATATCTTGGGTCACAAATCAAGCCTCAGAAAATTTAAGAAAATTGAAATTGTATCAAGCATCTTTTGCGACCACAACACTATGAGATTAGAAATGAATTACAGGAAAAAAAACCTGTAAAAAAACACAAATACATGGAGGCTGAACAGTGTGGTACTAAAAAACCGAGAGATCACTGAAGAAATCAAAGAGAAAAAAAAATACATAGAAACAAATGACAGTGAAAACACAGTGACCCAAAACCTATGGGATGCAGCAAAAGCAGGTCTAAGAGGGAAATTTATAGCAATTCAGTCTCACCTCAAGAAACAAGAAAAATGTGAAATAAACAATCTAACCTTACATGTAAAGCAACTAGAAAAAGAAGAACAAACAAAATGCAAAGTCAGTAGAAGGAAAGAAACCATAAAGATCAGAGCGGAAATAAATGAAAAAGAAATGAAGGAAACAATAGCAAAGATCAATAAAACTAAGAGCTGGTTCTTTGAGAAGATAAACAAAACTGATAAACCTTTAGCCAGACTCATCAAGAAACAAAGGGAGAGGGCAAATCAATAAAATTGGAAATGAAAAAGGAGAAATTGCAACTGACACCTCAGAAATACAAAGGATCATAAGAGACTACTGTGAGCAACTATATGCCAATATAATGGACAACCTAGAAGAAATGAACAAATTCTTGCAAAGGTACAATTTTCCAAGACTGTACCAGGAATAATTAGAAACTATAAAGAGACCTATCACAAGTAATGAAACTGTAATTAAAAATCTTCCAACAAACAAAAGTCCAGTACCAGTACCGGACGGCTTCACAGGCAAATTCTATCAAACATTTAGAAAGAGCTAACACCTATCCTGCGCAAACTCTTCCAAAAAATTGCAGAGGGAGGAACACCTCCAAATTCGTTCTACAAGGCCACCATCACCTTGATACCAAACCCAGACGAAGATATCACAGAAAAAAGGAAATTACAGACCA
The DNA here is from genome assembly GCF_039906515.1 of Pseudorca crassidens. Lineage (NCBI taxonomy): Eukaryota > Metazoa > Chordata > Mammalia > Artiodactyla > Delphinidae > Pseudorca > Pseudorca crassidens. Next base: position 15,243,041 of record NC_090313.1, read on the forward strand.
ATATCCCTGATGAACATAGATGCAAAAATCCTCAACAAAATACCAGCAAACAGAATCCAACAACACATTAAAAGGATCATACATGATGATCAAGTGGGATTTGTTCCAGGAATGTAAGGATTCTTTAATATATGCAAATCAATTAATGTGCTACACCATATTAACAAATTAAGGAATAAAAAACATGATCATCTTGACAAATGCAGAAGCTTTTGACAAAATTCAACACCCATTTATATGATAAAAACTCTCCAGAAAATGGGCATAGAGGGAACCTACTTCAACATAATAAAGGCCATATATGACAAACCCACAGCAAACATCATTCTCAATGGTGAAAAACTGAAAGCATTTCCTCTAAGATCAGGAAGAAGACAAGGTTGCCCACTCTCACCACTATTATTCAACATAGTTTTGAAAGTCCTAGCCACGGCAATCAGAGAAGAAAAAGAAATAAAAGCAACAAATTGGAAAAGAAGAAGTAAAACTGTCATTGTTTGCAGATGACATGATACTATACACAGAAAATCCTAAAGATGTCACCAGAAAGATACTAGAACTAATCAATGAATTTGGTAAAGTTGCAGGATACAAAATTAATACACAGAAATCTCTTGCATTCCTTTACAGTAACAACAAAAGATCAGAAAGAGAAATTAAGGAAACAATCCCATTCATCATCGTAACAAAAAGAATAAAATACCTAGGAAGAGAACTACCTAAGGAGGCAAAAGACCTGTACTGAGAAACCTATAAAACACTGATGATAGAAATCAAACATGACAGAAACAGATGGAGAAATATACCACGTTCTTGGATTGGAAGAATCAGTGTTGTGAAAATGAGTATACTACCCAAAGCAATCTACAGATTCACTGCAATCCCTATCAAATTACCAGTGGCATTCTTCACAGAATTAGAACAAAAAATTTTACCCTGAAGAATCAGGCTCCCTGACTTCAGACTATACTACAAAGCTACAATAATCAAGACATCATGGTATTTGCACAAAAACAAATATAGATCAATGGTACAGGATTAAAAGCCCAGATATAAACCCATGCACATATGGTCAACTAATTTATGACAAAAGAGGCAAGAGTATATACAATGGAGAAAAGACACTTCAATAAGTGGTGCTGGGAAAACTGGACAGCTACATGTAAAAGAATGAAATTAGAACACTACCTAACACCATACACAAAAATAAACTCAAAATGGATTAAAGGCCTAAATGTAACACCAGACAGTATAAAACTCTTAGAGGAAAACATATGAAAAACACTCTTTGACATAAAGCACAGCAAGATCTTTTTTGACCCACCTCCTAGAGTAGTGAAAATAAAAACCATTAGGGCAGGCTTCCCTGGTGGCGCAGTGGTTGAGAGCTCGCCTGCCAATGCAGGGGACACGGGTTCATGCCCCGGTCTGGGAAGATCCCACATGCCGCGGAGCAGCTGGGCCCGTGAGCCATGACCCCTGAGCCTGCGCGTCCGGAGCCTGTGCTCTGCAACAGGAGAGGCCACAACAGTAAGAGGCCTGTGTACCACAAAAACAAACAAAAACAAATAGGGCTTCCCTGGTGGCGCAGTGGTTAAGAATTCACCTGTCAATGCAGGGGACACGGGTTCGAGCCCTGGCCTGGGAAGATCTCACATGCCGCGGAGCAGCTAAGCCTGTGTGCCACAATTACTGAGCCTGCACTCTAGAGCTCGCGTGCCACAGCTACTGAGCCTGCATGCCTAGAACCCGTGCTCCACAACAAGAGAAGCCACTGCAATGAGAAGCCCGCTCGCCGCAACTAGAGAAAGCCTGCTTGCAGCAAGAAAGACCCAGCGTACCCAGAAGTAATAAAAAAATAAAATTTTTAAAAAAACAAAAACAAATGGGACCTAATTAAACTTAAAAGCTTTTTCACAGCAAAAAAGCATAAGACAAAAAGACAACCCTCAGAATGGGAGAAAATATACGTAAACGAAGCAACAGGATTAATCTCCTGAATACACAAACAGCTCATGGAGCTCAATAGCAAAAAAAACAAACAACCCAATAAAAAAATGGGTGGAAGACCTAAATAGACATCTCTCCAAAGACATACAGATGGCCAAGGGGCAAATTAAAGGATGCTCAACATCACTAATTATTAGAGAAATGCAAATCAAAACTACAATGAGGTATTACCTCACACCAGTCAGAATGGGCATCATCAAAAAATCTACGAATAATAAATGCTGCAGAGGGTGTGGAGCAAAGGGAACCCTCTTGCACTGTTGGTGGGAATGTAGATTGATACAGACGCTGTGGAGAACAGTACGGAGGTTCCTTAAAAAACTAAAAATAGAACTACCATATGACCCAGCAATCCCACTGCTAGGCATATACCCTGAGAAAATCATAACTCAAAAGGACACATGTACCCCAATGCTCACTGCAGCACTATTTACAATAGCCAGGACATGGAAACAACCTAAATGTCCAATGACAGATGAATGGATAAAGAAGATGTGGTACATATATACAGTGGAATATTACTCAGCCATAAAAAGAAACGAAATTGAGTTATTTGTAATGAGGTGGATGGACCTAGAGTCTGTCATGCAGAGTGAAGTAAGTCAGAAAGAGAAAATCAAATACTGTATGCTAACACATATATATGGAATCTTAAAAAAAAAAAAAGCGTTATGAAGAACCTAGGAGCGGGACGGGAATAAAGACGCAGACCTACTAGAGAATGGACTTGAGGACACGGGGAGGGGGAGGGGTAAGCTGGGACAAAGTGAGAGAGTGGCATGGACATATATACACTACTAAATGGAAAATCAATAGCTAGTGGGAAGCAGCTGCATAGCACACAGAGATCAGCTTGGTGCTTTGTGACCACCTAGAGGGGTGGGATAGGGAGGGTGGGAGGTAGGGAGACGCAAAAGGGAGGAGATATGGGGATATATGTATATGTATGGCTGATTCACTTTGTTATAAAGCAGAAACTAACACACCATTGTAGAGCAATTATACTCCAGTAAAGATGTTAAAAAAAAAAAAATACAGGCCCAATCCCTGAGAGTATGGTTTGATATTCTGGATTGGGTTTCTGGAATCTGTCATTACTTAAAAAAAAAAAACAAAGCTTTCAGAACAATTACTTGCTTTCCACAAAGGAAAGAGGTACAGGCTTCCCTAGGAGATACTGCAGGTTCAGTTCCAGAACACCAGAATGAAGTGAGTATTGCAATAAAGTGAGTCACATGAATTTCCTGATTTACACTATACTGCAGCCTGTCAAGTGTGCAGTAGCATTGTGTGGAAAAAAACAATGTACAGACCTTAATTTAAAAATAATTTATTGCTAAAAAATACTAACCATCATCAGAGTCTTTAGCAAGTCACAGTAGTAACATCAAAGATCACTGATCACAGATCACCATAACAGATGCAGTGATGGTGAAAAAGTTTGAAATACTGTGAGAATTACCAAAATGTGACAAAGACGCGGAGTGAGCAATATTGTTGGGAAAATGGCACTGATAGACTTGCTCTACAGAGATGTGACAAACCTTCAATATGTAAAAAAAAAAAAAAAAAAAGTATCTGTGAAGTGCAATAGAAAAAGGTATGCCTTTATTTCTAAAGCAAGCAAGAAAAAAAAACTGCCTCAAAAATCAGTTTAAAAAAAAATCAGTTTTGAGAAAGATTATTTATTGGTGTTTTTGTTGAATTGAAAGTCAACTGATAATCATAAGCTCTAGAACAAAATACAGGGTTTACACCTGTGGTGGATGGAGCACAGAAGACAATTCCCCAGCTCTGAAGCTAGGGGATGCATGTCTCTTGGGTCCTCTGAGGTCTAATCCTGCCATTCCTACCAAAGGAGTCAGCGACCGCAACCAGCTAGGACCAGGATATAAACAAGTGGCCAAGTTTACAACTCCTGGTGGGACCTCCCCGTGTTATCACTGATGAAATCTTGGCCAGGGAGCCCTAAACCGAACGTCTCCCAACACAGGAGTGGGAAGGGCAGCTCCACAGTGAAGGACAAGGTCCACCATGAAAAACATCGGTCATCGCAAAGGTGACAGGCTCCAAAGAGAACCCTTGCATTTCCCTTCTCCCTCTGTCTTCCCCATTCACCCAGATGGTCAGTCTCCACACCCAGAAACCAGTATCAACTCCTCTCTTCCCTCAGATCCCACGTTCGATCCATCACACAGTCCACTTGGCTCCACTTTGTTATCCACCCCAAATCCAACCATCTCACCATTTCCACCGCTAGCACCTTAGTCTAAGCCACCAACAGTCGAGAAAGTGCACAACTGTAAGAGAGAGTGAACACTGCATTTGGAGAACTGAAAGACCATCAATGTGGTTTTAGCTCTAAAGGAAAGAGGGAGAGCTGAGAAGGACAAAACTAGAAAGGTGGGGAGGGACCAGGATGTAAACTGCTTTGTAAAACCAACACTGACCAAGAGAGAAAAATTTGAGGCTATAGAAATTTACCAGAAGATACTGGTAAGTAAAGCATTAAACAAATGGACATATTTTGATAACGGCAACAAAGCTGATTGATTCACATCTATGGACGTTCACACCTGTGGATCAAGTGCTGATGGATAAAACTTAGGACTGAAGAGCTGACACGTCTGGCAAGTTTTGTCCTGCCTCACTGTTTCCCTAACCGACCATATATTGCAAGGTGACTGCAATACCAAAAACCAAAAATAAAACTCCAGGGTATATTTAGGAGAAAAGAATTTATTTGAATGGACCCCTAACTGAGCTAGAGATCAAGCCATCTTTCTGCTGCTGCCTCTAAAGCCTGGCAAGGGGCTTGAAACAGGTAGATTTCACAGCATCATTTGTTTATTGTGGAAGGAGGACACTTTTGGGGATAGTCTGAGAAATACAATGCTGCAATGCTGAGAGCTAAGAACAACAAAGTGATGGTAAAAAGTAGAACTAAAATGTTACTTTTCCAATTAGCATTCATTCAAGACCACAAAACGAGAGGGACTTCCCTGATGGCACGCAGTGGTTAAGACTCCATGCTCCCAATGCAGGGGGCCCAGATTCGAGCCCTGGTCAGGGAAATAGATCCCACATGCTCTGCATGCTGCAACTAAGGAGTCAGCGAGCCACAACTAAGGAGTCCTCCTGCCGCAACGAAGACCTGGTGCAACCAAATACATAATTTTTTTTAAAAAAAACACACAAAATGAGGGACTAAGGATGCCTGATGCTAAACGTTTCTGGAATTTAAGAGTCACTGTCCTGCAATCTTGGAATGTTACCTGATCCCTCATGAAAGTCTGCAGGAGAGGCCTGCTTCCTACTGTGATGTCCTATTCCAGATGACCAGACACACTGCTTGGAGCCCAGAGCATCCCTTTGGTTGGGGATGCCCCACTCCTGTCGTCTGCCTCCCCAGAGCTCACTCCTGTGCACGTTCAGCTCGGGGGAGTGAGGCTAAAGGCACTGCTTCAGTGCTGACACTCTGCTATCTACTCAATGCCCCCACTGATGATCCCATCTGACAATGAATGTGAAGTAGGATGGGAGGTGATATTCCAGAAACGTCCTAAGAAGTCAAGAGAGATAGTACCATTATCATTAAACATAAGGAAGTTTGGGTATTACTGATTATTACTTGTTTTTTTATGGACCATCAAATTCACTGGTTAAATAACTTCATCTGTTGCCTCCTATGCATTATATGCAGGCATTCTTTATCTGTTTCATTACTAATCAGCATCACTGGATACTGTGGTGTCTCCTGACAGTAGTTATACCATCCATAAGATGAGTGAAATCAGCTCACTGTCACAGGCTACAGGTTAACCTAAAATACCCTGCATTCCTTGAGATTATATGCAGCCAAAGGTTTTTTCCTTTAAGGGATGATTCCCTTATCATTTTATGAAGCCACACCCTAACATTTATTGAAACTCAGCAGGGAAAGAACAAAGAAAGAAGATGAATGAGAGAGAAAAGTAATAGAGGGAGGAAGGAAGGAAATATTAAATTACTAAGGAAGAAAAAGCCAATCAAACCTGGAAGGAAGATACTAGACAGATATCCAGAGGCCCAAGCTTTGTGTGCAGAGTCCAGATTTACTGTGTGAGACTTACTAGTTGTTTATATGCAGTATCTCAGCCCCTGATCCACTTTTGTTTCTGTACTCTCATCTGTGATGCAAAGGCTGGGTCTCTGCAAATCTCATGTCAGAAGACCTTTGGCCAGCTAGCCTCTGTTAGGTTTTGTCAGTAGGGGGCACTAGAGGGAGACTGAAGGTGGGAATCAGAGCTAATGGTCTACCTGGTTTCTGCTGCTCCTGCAGCATCATCTCAGCAGTGGGACCTGACTCCAGCTCCCAGCTTCTATTAGCACATGGAGAACTAGCCTCATTGTGCTCCCTCACAAATATGGCCAGCAACTAGGCAGTGACCTCTCCTTGGAAGTCTGAGCACTGACTCTTTAGAGCCTCTTTTCTGAGTTCTTAGTTCTGGAGATCTGTCCTGGGACACAGTAGCTGCTTCCTAAAATTATTACCCCAGTGTTTCATTTTTCTAGCCCTCCAATTCCTGTGTAACAAATTTCCTATATTAAATCCTTTCTGTTGAAATACTTTGTTTTTCTCACTAGGCCCTTTCTTCTCATGGACTCCCCTCTGACAGCAACAGCTGAGAAATTCTGCAACCTTAGCCAACAACCTCATGGCAGTCTACATGAAAGGCTAATTTTTTGATTAAGGGAATCCAAAAATGCTGAAACAATTGTGACACACCCAAGATGACCATCTTCTACCTCTCTGAAATATGAAGCCATAAGTTGGGTTTGGAATATTTTCATGGTTGGCCATCTTAAAAAAATGACAATTTAATAAACTTTTAACTCATTAAGGACCAGAGACGTATGTCTTTTATTATCTGAACATCATCGACCAGAGACATTTCAATATTCACTTACATAACAAATCGCCAGCCACAGGTGTTAATTTCTGCAAAAATCCCCCAGTCAGTAATGTGTTAACATGAAAATATGAAATTACTGGATATAGTATTTAATAGCACATTGTGAAAGTATATAGTTAAGTACTTGAGTTATTGTCAGGAATGAGAGGAGAAACTAAGAGAAAATTAAATTATTGGAGGTTCCTTCCTATCAAGTTTTACAAGGAAGGATGTGTTGAAAAATTGAACATAAATGGAATCAAGTGAAATTCCACAGGTGAAGGTCTTACCATTATCCTGTCGCTGTCAATAATGGTGGTCAATCTGTTTGTGATGGTTAGCACAGTGCACTGAACAAATTTCTCATGGACTATTTTTGTATTAACTCATCAGTTCTGGAATCAGAAAAGTTGATTTAGTTCAGTATAGACAGGAAAATTGGACTTAAGACTTTAAAATATCATGATATAATGTTTTTAAAATCAATATTTCAAGACATAATCTTTTTCCTAAAAAAACTAAGTATAAAAAGTCTTAGAAATTTACTATTTTTCATAAAACAATGGAAAATAGTCTTCCCTCAAAATTGCTTGAAACTATCAGGAGCTGGATTTAGGAATCTAGCTCTCATAGGATGCCTAGTAACAACATTAACACCATATAACATGCTTTGGTTTCTTCTTTTGTTTTCTGGAATTAATGTTAACAAGAGACATCTTTCGGGCAAAGAGAACACATAGAAACATTTCTCGGCATCACTAAATGTTTTCCATTTACAACACTTAAATTTTGGATACCAGGTTTCATGGACCTCAGCTCCATACCTTGGGTCCACATTTGATGTGGCTTTGTCAATAATCAATATCTGACTTTTCCTGAGAATAGTCCTAGCAAGACACACCAGTTGTCTCTGTCCAGCACTGAAGTTCGATCCTGATTCTGCTAATTCAGTATCCATTTTGCCAGGAACACTTTTGATGGCTTCTTTAAATTATACCTGTGGATACAGAAAGAACATTTTTCCTGAACAAACTGCTACTGAAGCAGACACTCCTCTTAGACATTAGAGCTTTGAAGTCCTCATGACTTCTTACGTATCTTACATGTACAGCCACGTGATGGGGAGAGCTATTTCCAATTAGCATTCACTGAGAAAGATGTAGAGTCAAGTCAGGACAGGAAAATATCAGTGTCCCCCTTCCCTGCCACATGACACCTACCAGAAACCCCACCTAAGGATTAGTTAAGGAAGTTTCTCAAAAAATGAAGCTATTTCTCCCAGTGTGGTTTAAATGGAAAAGTTAAAATGATTTTATGGTTGAGTCAAGTTTACCAAAGTACATTTTGCATATGGGTTGGTACATTAAAGGGAAACTTTAAAAAAATATATATATATACATATATATATATATATTACGGGAAGTATGGTTCTTTTAGATATAATCTTATCAGCACTTTACAATTTTGGAAGGTCTAAAAGTTTAAAAAAATACGAATTCAAACAATGGCAAACTGCACCTCATACATTAGTAATCCTGGAGCCTATTCTGGTAATGGTTCTTTCCCAAGTTTAATCTCATAAATACTGGACCAGTTAAGTGCATTTTCTTCAATGTCAAAAATGTCTTGCAGTGAATGAAAATCCATGAAAAACAGGATACAACATAACATCTTATTTCCCCCAGACTATGGGTATAGGTGGTGTTTATATTAATGTATCTTCATAAAACTGTAATCATAAGATAAAAAAGAAAACCAAGCTTTCAACTTCCGAAGTTAATCTGAAAGTACATTGGGTGGTAGGGATCAATTCAACGAATATTTATTTTGGAGAAGTACTACAGAACAAGAACCAAACTCAGGCTGTATTTGAAGTTAAAGAACAAAGAGTAAATACATTTCAAATTAAGACACCAACAGATTGATGAGTGATGGCCAATGATCAGGGACACAATTATAGTGTCAAATAACAAAACACCAAGGGTGAGTGGGCAATATTTTCGTGGTATCCTAAATGCTGAAGCACTTCTATGAATGTGATCCCAAACTGTGCTCCTGTTGAAGTCCAATCCCAAGAAAGGGGAATTCAGAGTTAGGATTAAATATGGTATTCGTATTTAGGGACTGCATGAAAAGTACAAAAATCTAAAGGGTAAGATTTGTATTGTGGTGCAAGTGGGTTGGTGTTTCTTAAAACTGACATCCTGACTTTGAAGAAATAATTTTACACTTGCCCCTTACTGGGATGGCATCTCATCACTAATCTGGTTTTTTACTTTCCTTCCAGTTGTCCATATTTGCCTCATGAGGAATAAGGGTTGTGAGAAGCAGTGTTTTTCAGAAAATACTGTTTTCTGAGATTCTGTCTTCATTTATGAATCAGGGATGGTTATGAGAATAATAAGAATATGAAGGCTTTCTATAGTATAATCATATATTCAAGTTATTGGTTTGGCCAAAAAGTTCATTCCGTTAACGAATACATCATTCAATAAAGGTCTTGGTGAACATGAAAAATGTCTTTTATTTTTACTTAAAACTGAACTAACTTTTTGGCCAACCCAGTATAATTTAATATTAGAATGGAAAAAAACACAATAGAGTCAGTAGACAGTAATAACTAGGAGTTACAACTGGAGAATCTGAAAACAGATAATAGTGTGATATTACTATTAAATTTCTTGATTTAGAAAACTGTGTTATGTGAGAGAATGTCCTTGTTCTTGCAAGGTGTATATTTATGTATTTAAAGGTGAACTGCAACTTTTAATAAACATTGCTACAACTTACAAGCAGTTCAGCAAAATATATGGAAGAGAGGAAGCAAATGTGGAAAAATATTAACAGCTGGTGAATCAAGGTGAAGGTGCATATGTGTTCATCATACTACTCCTTCCATGTTCTTGTGATCTGAAAATTTTAAAACAAAAAAATTGGAGCCTTGCAGCCAGACAGCCTGGGCATAAGTCCTACCTGGCTCTGCCAATTGGGCAACTTCCTGAAGTTTATCTTAGCTTCCTAAACTCTAAATAAGACTATAGTATAATAAAGGTGTTTACCTCCTAACATTTTTAGAGTATAAAATGAGTCATTATGTGTAGAATTTACAACAGTGATTGATACAAAGAGATCAACAGATATTGCCCATTATTAATAATGCTGTCAGCTAGCCCCTCTTCCTGTTCTGCTTTATTTTTCTCCTTTGCAAGTATCAGCACTGAGACTTTGTTACATATGCATTGGCTTGTTTTCCATCTTCCCCAGGAGAATTTAAGTTCCAAAAGGGTAGAGACTTTGTTTCTTTTAATGACTGTGATAACCCCAGAATCTGAAACAATGGCTGTCTAGAAAGCTCTCAGTAGATATTTGTTGGCTGTATGAATGAAGCCACAAGTTCATCTCTTCTTGTGACATGTCTGTTCCTATAAATTAGAAAATAAATCCATATAAATAATTTATATATAACACTATTTTCTTATTAAATATAAGTATAAAAGGAATATATTATTAAACAACTGGCTCCAAGATATCATAACATCATACTTTAAACTGTGGAAAGAACTTTAAAAAGTTATAATTTAAGGAAAATGGAGCATATAATACTATTAAAAACTATACAACTCAGTATAGAATACTTCAGATCTTTTTTGAGCTTTGGAAAATAATAAACTATAGCAAAACTGAAAGGTAACAAACTGAACTTATGGGGGCTTCCCTCGTGGTGCAGTGGTTAAGAATCCGCCTGCCAGTGCAGGGGACACGGGTTCAAGCCCTGGTCCGGGAAGATCCCACATGCCGTGGAACAACTAAGCCCGTGCGCCACAACTACTGAGCCCGTGCCCTAGAACCCGCGAGCCACAACTACTGAAGCCCATGCGCCCAGAGACCATGCTCCACAACAAGAGAAGCCACTGCAATGAGAAACCCATGCACCACAATGAAGAGTGGCTCCCGCTCACCGCAAGTAGAGAAAGCCCGGGCGCAGCAACGAAGACCCAATGCAGCCAAAAATAAAATAAATAAAATTTTAAAAATATATAAATAAACTGAACTTATAGGGTACCTTATTTCTATCATCATAAACATTTTCAAAGTAATCTGCGTGTACTGTATCTACCAACCAGGTGCCAACGCCCCTCATAGGAAGTTAACACAGATGTCAGATGGTTTCCACATTTTATGGAACGTTCTTTTCAAAAAGAAAGGCTGGTGTGGGCTGGAAAGAGAGAGTGAAATGCAGTCAACAGATGGGGAAGAGATTTTAGTAGAGCAGAGCCAGCAGTAAATGAAGTAAAAGGAGAGCCTGCTCACCTAAATACAAGGCCCAGAGAAATGGAAATGTGACCTGTCGCCAAAGCCAGGACTGAATCACGTGGTTCCTGATGCACAGGCTGCAGATTTCTGTATCTTGGTTTTCAGTATGATGAGACATACTTGTGTCCTAACAGAGGATCAACGTTATCAACATAGAAACATAACTGGGTGATTTCTTCACAGTTTTGACATGACATAGCACTTTCAATTGTAAATCCCAGTATCTAAGCTGTTTTGTTTTTTTTAATAGAAGCAACACATCGATGATTCATTTCCAGAGTTTTATCTGCTGTGCTCTTTTAACCTTTGAGTGATAAAGTGCTTCATCTTCTTCACTCACTACTTACGCTATATTTGTAGAGCTGCCCTTGCTTTTCAGGTGCCCTAATTGGCACCAATTTCTGATGAACTTTCTTCAGTTTACAGTCAGCTGGCTATTCTTCAGTATAAGAAAAACATATTTCAGCATATTTTGAAAAGTAACCAAGATGAGACGGGCACCATTATTAGGACTGTCTCCCTTCTGAATGTCCATCTCCACCAAGGGAGAAGGAGGAGACAGAACTAAGAGGACCTAAAAAAAATTTTTTTTAAGCATCTTTTTCTTTTAATTGAAGTTCTTAAAGAGGAAAACATAGTGGTGCCCTCTCACTTGCAGGCCAACTCTATGAGTTTGGGTTCACATGTCTAGTTTGGCATCATTTATTAACCAATGACTGGAGTTTTTTAGTTCACTTAAAAACTGACCTCATTAAAAAAAAAAAAATTGACCTCATTGCTTTAGTGCAACGTCTTAGAGTGAGAAATCATCCCATCATTCTGTTTCTCTGGGAATTATTTCTTTATGACATATTTGTATGTTTTTCAATAAAAGATGTGGTAGGTTTTATTTTAAAAAATCATAAAGAAACAATTCCTAGACAAAATGATGGGATGATTTCTCACTCTAAGACATATCAGTAAAGTAATAGGGTCAATTCCGGAAGCAATACATGGAAACCACACACTTCACTTTGTGAAATAAACTCATGTTTCTTTTTACAGTAAGTTCCAAATGTGGTTTAAATAAAGGCAGATCTCAGTGTTGTCTACCACTTCCACCACCTCATCGTTTTTAGAATTGAGAGGCTACTAAATTTTAGCTAAATTTTGGCTCCTACAGATGAATTAAGTATAAGTTAGGGCCCAGTTCTAAGATAGTTTTTTACAGGATTTGTCTCCCAATTAACATTTCCTCTCTGTCCAAAATTCTAGAGTAATTTTACTACCTGAGACTCTGTTAAGAGAGATCTCGAGCTTGGAAACAAATAGGAAAATAATTTACCAGTACTTCCAGTTTTGTTTTTTTTTAAGATGTCACAGTTTCACCATTAAATCTGTTTTGTGAGTTCAAGAGCAGTGGATCATCCTTCTTTCTTTATATTTAATGGTTAACTGCTCTCCCCACCTCTTCTCTTCTAGAATTTCACTGTAGAAAGACTCATAAGCTTAAATGAAATCAGAGGTCCACTGCTTCTCAAGTAGGAGAAGGTGAAGCAATCAGCCTGATTTAGGAAAATAAAATCCCCACAGTTGCTGGAAAGAGGGGTAGTTTGTAAAGACTCAGTGCCGACATGCCTTCAGAAACCAGAATTCCCTGCAGGAAATTGTCAGGCCTCCAAATCTGCTTGCTCACAGTCAAAGCTCATCTATATATTACAGATTTCGGAGCTTCCCTGGAAGGGTGACACTAAATGACAAACACACCAATTCAAAACAACAGTGTGAACAGTCATTTGGATATGTGTAAAAAAAAATTTTTTTTAAAGAAATAAGCCACACTTCTCTGAAATGAGATCAATCAAACATTTAGTACCTATTTATTAAGTGCTTACTTTTTTAAAAGAATAAGACTGAACTAGGTCCTATGAGAAATTAGAAGTCTGTTTATGGTTTAGAAGTCTAGATACAGTTTCTGCCATTAGTAGAATCAATTTGTAAAACTAGGACCAATACACAAAATAATTTGTATCAAAATATACAAACCAACAGCAATTTAACAAGTCAAAATCCTTTTCACGCAAGGGTGAGGAAATTCAAAGAAGTGGGCCAAAGGGAAACATGACACAAATAACAGAAAATCCTCTAGAAATGAACCGATCCATATAAAAACTGAGCAAAAGCTCCAGGGTTCTCTTACCTGCATTCATGCTGCGGCATTAAAAGGACATGATCGCCAATAAATAACTATCATCACATTCCAATTATATAATTTACCTTTATAGTCACTCTCTTATGAAACTTCATGGCATTTTGTTGGTATGATCTCATTTATCTTTCAGTTAATAATGAAAAACTACTATTGTCTCCACTGAGTTGATATTCCCTAAGACCAGAGGAATACAATGAACATTGCAAAGTAATTAAGGTAACTAATTCACTAGGTCACTTAGTAGAATTTGAACTCATAATTATAACTTCTAGTTTAGTGTTCTACTAAGGACAAGATAATGTACCTAGTTGCTTTGGGTTCTAGGGAAAAGCTAAAATGAAAGCATAAGGCATTATCTTGTTGGTTTTCATCCCCATTAATATACATGTTTTAATGTACACATGTACCCATGTCATCAGTGTTCTCCTTGGAGCTAAATAAAGTCAGTTAAACCAATAAGCTCCCCTTAATTACCTGTGCTGCTATAAAAGTACACACACATACTGATGCTAACAAGTTAATTACATTCAATAAATTACCTCTTCTAAGGCATTCTACGGTTCCTCATCCATATGCTCATTAAAGGGATCCAGATTTTTCCTCATTGTTCCAGTGAATAAAACTGGTTCCTAAATACCCCAAAATAGTGAATGTTATTACCTTAAACTCTTTTCATGTTTGAATGCTTACAGAACAGAATTAAAATACAAAACAAACCACCAAAATTCCCTATAATCATTAATAAGGTTGCAAATGCTTTTTTACAAAACAGTATCTCCAAATTAATTTTCCACTGTACAAAGTATGCTCCAAAATATCTTCTGGATGATTGAACACTAACAAGAAAGTGTGGAAATGTGTCATCTTAAGAAGAAGTTGGGGCTTCCCTGGTGGCGCAGTGGTTGAGAGTCCGCCTGCCGATGCAGGGGACACGGGTTCGTGCCCCGGTCCGGGAAGATCCCACATGCCGCGGAGCGGCTGGGCCCATGAGCCATGGCCGCTAAGCCTGTGCTCCACAACGGGAGAGGCCACAACAGCGAGAGGCCCACATACTGCAAAAAAAAAAGAAGTTGAAGAAGAGAAAGGAAGATTTGATTTTTTAAAAATACCTTCCTGGTAATATCTGCTCAGAAAAAAAATGAGGATATACTAATTTGAGTAACTTTACATCAAGAGAGCTAGATAAATTGATTGTCAATCTTGGTGTGATACTGGGAAATACCAACAGCATGATTAGTTGAGGTTTGTGCCTCAAAGCAAAATTGTTAAATTTTTGCACATTGGCACTGAAGAATGAACTAGGATATTTTCTCCATTGGTACAACAGCCTTCTGGGATGGGGAATCTCTCCATATGTGTGAAAGGAACATCTCCATATGTTCAAAGAGAATGTCAAGTATGGGAGCCCGTGGCACCTCTGTTCATGAAGAGACTGCTTCTGATTCTGCATCAGCTGATCCCCCTGTTATCTCACCTGTGCATCAAGATTACAGGCCTCACAGAACATCATTACTAACTGCAAGGGCAGGGTAACCTGAAACCCACTGTGACATGAGCCATAATAAAATTATTTTAATTTAAAAAGCTTTTCCTATTCATCTGCTTTGAGAGGAACCACAAGGAAATTACTCTGGAAATATATGCCTTTCTGGGTTTCAAGAGAGAATCTTGTACATAAGCTTATGCAGGTCATTTACGTTTTCTTCTGGAAGGCTCTAGTAAGCCATGTCCCAAGAATATGGGCAGCAGAGAAGAGCCCAGTTGGCTCCTTTCAGTGAAGGGGATAGAACAATGAGATGCACACATGCAGGAACAAGAGGAGATCTGAGTCTTCCACAAGTGCCCGGGAACTGCTCGGAATCACCAGCCTCAAATCCTGCCTGGTCTTGGGGCTGGACTATTCCTCCTCCCTTCACAAAAGCCTGAGAAGAAAGATGAAGAAGGCAGACATTTCTTTTCTCTGCCCATGAAGAATGACACTCAGAGAGCCTCCGGTACCTACTTTCCCTATTGTCTTCGTTTTAAGTCTGGTGAGGAATGGATGCAGAAGACACATGGTGTGCCACCAAAGAAGATGTATCCCTAAGCAAAACCCAAAACTAAAAAGACATTATAAAGGGAGCTTTATCGGCACAAAGTTGATTAAGTGGACAGTGTGCCTCCAAAGCTCTGAAAATCACTGGTTGTATGACATTTCAAAATGATGATTGAATTGAACTGAAAAATCCCTGGAGCCAAATTTAAGGTCTCCCTTACAACTCTCAAATTTAGGATCAAAGATTAAGCAACCATGTAAGCAAAGGTAAGAATTCCTTGTCAGGGAAATAACCATCATTTTACTTAGACTTTTATAAAAATTTTTTACTCCCTGTAATTATTATTACCTCTAGGATTCTAATATGCAGGCGACTTCTCTTCCTTTAGCTGTTTCCATGAGGTTTACACAAATGACGTGGCCAGTCGAGGGGAGGCTGGTCCCCAGTATTCCTCCCTCTCCTCTGACTCTCCTCCACCTTCCCCCCAATGCTGTACACCATGGGCAGGATTCTACTCTGGGGCCCAAATGAGGGCCTCTTCAAAGACTGGTGTTTGAGGAGATAAAGGGCCTGAAAGAGACCAGGTTAATGAACCAGCTTTGAGCCTAACTGGGAGAAGTGAGACAGGGTCTCTTTGCTTATAATAACGACAAGAACGTTTCTCTGCCCATCACATTTTTTCCTGCAGGCCCCTCTCATAGAGCAAATTTACATCCTGTAAGAGGTCTAAGGTTTGAAGTGTCCACCTGGTTTTCAATGTACACTCTATAGAGGCATTACCTGAGCTAATCCACAAAAAAAAACCTCTTTGTTTTTAAAAGATAGACCTTCTTGAGCAACGAATGGGCTCACAGTATCAGCACGTTTGGGAAGGGTGGTTTTTGTCGCTCAAGAGAACAGGGATACCCACTTAAAGTTCAATCACCTATTTCATAATCAAAGCCTTTCTCTATTGTCACCTCCCTCACCTTCTCTTTAGGAAACTCGTCAAAGGGGATGAAGCTCCCCAACGACTGGGGGATGAACGTGGCATTCTTTGCAGAAAGAGGAGTCCCTCATTTCTGAGACCCTGACCAATGCCTGCAGCTGCTTCATTCTGAGCTTTAATCAGAGCCCTCTGACACTCTTTAGGCCTTAAGGATGTTCTGCTAATTATCATCAAACCACTTCTGATTGTCATAAAAAGAAAAAAAAATAAGTTTAAGGATTTCCCACTGCAGTAAGGGTCCCCACTTAAGTCTACACTGTCAGTCTAAAAGGACATATTGGGCAACTTCACGTGTTTATTTAGCAGTATTTGATGGAAGAACACGGTTTAGTAAATAAGAATATTTCTCTTTGTTATGATATGCCAAATATGTATTTCAAAATCAGTAAAATTTCAATAAAAATTGAATGAAAATAATGATATTTTAGACAGGAATCAGACAGGAAAAGGAAATTAAAGGTATCTGAATTGGAAGAGAAGTGGTAAAGCTGTCATTATATATAGACGACGTGATACTATATATAGAAAACCCTAAAGACGCCACACAAAAACTACTAGAACTGATAAATGAATTCAGCAAGGAAGCAGGACCCAAGATTAACATACAGAAATTGGTTGCATTTCTTTACACTAACAGTGAAATATCAGAAAGGGAATGTAAAAAATAATCGCTTTTAAAATCATATATAAAAAATTAAAATACTTAGGAATAAACCTGATGAAGGAGGTGAAAGACTTTTTTTGTGTGTGTGTGGTACGCGGGCCTCTCACTGCCATGGCCTCTCCCATTGCGTAGCACAGGCTCCGAACGTGCAGACCCAGCGGCCATGGTTTACGGGCCCAGCCGCTCCGCAGCATGTGGGATCCTCCCAGACCAGGGCACGAACCCGCGTCCCCCGCATCGGCAGGGGACCCTCAACTGCTGCGCCACCAGGGAATCCCCGAGGTGAAAGACTTTTATGCTGACAACTAGAAAACATTAATAAAGGAAACTGAAGGTGATTCAAGGAAATGGAAAGCTATCCCAAGCTCTTAGATTGGAAAAATTAATATTGTTAAAATGACTATACTACCCAAAGCAATCCACAGATTTAAGGCAATCGTTACCAAATTACCCGGGACATTTTTAACAGAACTAGAACCAATACTCCTAAAATTTATATGGAACCATAGAAGACCCAGAATTGCCAAAGCAATCCTGAGGAAAAAGAACAAAGCAGGAGGCATAACCCTCCCAGACTTCAGACAATACTACAAAGCTACAGTAATCAAAATGGCATGGTACTGGCATAAAAACAGACTATGGATAAACGGAACAGAATGGAGAGCCCAGAAATCTGCACACCTACAGTCAACTGATCTTTGATGAAGGAGGCAAAACTATACAATGGAGAAAAGAGAGTCTCTTTAGCAAGTGGTGTTGGGAAAGTTGGACAATGCATGTAAATCAGTGAAGTTAGAACACACCCTCACACCATACACAAAAGTAAACTCAAAATGGCTTAAAGACTTAATCATAAGACATGACACCATAAAGCTCCTAGAAGAGCAGACAGGCAAAACATTCTCTGACACAAATCATACCAATGCTTTTTTTAGGTTAGTCTCCCAAGGCAATAAAAATAAGAGCAAAAATAAACAAATAGGACTAATCAAAGTTACAAGCTTTTGTACACCAAAGAAAACCATAAAACAAAAAGGCAACCTATGTACTGGGAGAAAATATTTGCAAATGATGAGACTGACAAGGGCTTAATTTTCAAAATATACAAACAGCTCATACTACTCAACAACAAAAAACCAAACGACCCCATTGTAAACTGGGCAGAAGACCTAAATAGACATTTTTCCAAAGAGGACATACAGATGACCAACAGGCACATGAAAAGATGCTCAACATCACTAATTATTAGAGAAATGCAAAGCAAAACTACAAAGAGGTACCACCCCACACCAGTCAGAATGGCCATCATTGAAAAGCTTACAAATAACAAATGCTGAAGAGGGTGTGGAGAAAAGGGAACACTCCTACACTGTTGGTGGGAATGTAAGTTGGTGCAGCCACTGTGGAAAACAGTATGGAGGTTCCAATTCCACTTCTGGGAATATATCCAGACAAAACTATTATTGAAAAAGATACACACACCCCCTATGTTCATAGAAGCACTATTCACAATAGCCAAAACATGCAAACAACCTAAATGTTCATTGACAGATGAATGGATAAAGATGTGGTGCATAAAATGTAAAATAGATAGCTAGTGGGAAGCAGCTGCATAGCACAGAGATCAGCTCGGTGCTTTGTGACCACCTAGGGGGTGGGATAGGGAGGGTGGGAGGGAGACTCAAGAGGGAGGAGATATGGGGATATATGTATACATAAATCTGATTCACTTTGTTATACAGAAGAAACTAACACAACATTGTAAAGCAATTATACTCCAATAAAGATGTTAAAAATAAATTTCTGAAAAAAACAAGATGTGGTACATATATACAATGGAATACTACTCAGTCATAAAAAAGAATGAAATAATGCCATTTGCAGCAACATGGATGGACCTAGAGATTATCATACTAAGTGAAGTAAGTTAGAAAGAGAAAGACAAATACCACATGATATCACTTTTATGTGGAATCTAAAATATGACACAAATGAACTTAAACAGAAACAGAGATACAGAGAACAGACTTGCAGTTGCCAAGGGGGAGGTGGGATGGGGGAGGGATGGACTGGGAGCTTGGGGTTAGCAGATGCAAACTATTATATAGAGAATGGATAAACAACAAGGTGCAACTGTATAGCACAGGGAACTATATTCAATATCCTGTGATAAACCATAATGGAAAAGAATATAAAAAAGAATGTGTGTGTGTGTGTGTGACTGAATCACTTTGCTGTACAGCAGAAATTAACACAATTTTGTAAATCAACTATACTTCAATTTTTTAAAAAAGAATGATTTATTATAACATCAACTGATTGAAGCTACACTTTTCTTTAAAGCCAGCAGGCAGTTTTTGAAAAATGTCCGTTTAAATATGTCAGTGTGTTTTATGCATCGTGTTCATTTTGGTTTCTACTCATTCTACCTTCATCACTTGCCAAATAAGAGACCATTATATTATCTTCGAAAGGTAATAAAAGTGCTCACAGTAGACACATACTGCAAGAGCAGAAAAGGGCAAATTAATGATCATTTCTGATAGATATGATTATTTAAATTACCAGCCTCTAAGCAATGAAGTTAATAAATTAATCTCATAAATAAGTGCAGGCAGAACACTTCAGTGTAGCGATTTATGGTAGGACACACAAACTTCATGTAAATATACACTAAATTTACTGGCCCATGTATATTTTTTTCTGAAGGTACACAATTAAACCTCACTTAACAAGAGTTAGCTGGCACAGCAGAGTCAGGAAAACAATTACTCTTATTCAATGTAATATTTTAAATGGAGCACTAGCTTCACAACTGTCTTCATCATGGTTGAAAGTTTACACTTCTCTAATTTAATCCTTTGTGCCATATTCGTAATTTTTTCCTTTGTTACTAACATAACACAAGTTCATATTAGGCGTGTGACCCAAAAATGGCCACTCTAAATTAGAGCATTTAATGTAGTAAATTGATCATCCCTCAACACAAGTGCAAGACTGAAAACTGTAGTCTTACTGGATCTTTTGCATACTCTGCTGGAAGAAGACAAGACCCTCATTATCTTAAAAAGAAACCCTACCCACTAAGCTTCTAAGCGTAAAACAAGTTGGGATCAAGGCAAAAGCAGTACAAGTGGTTACAAATTAAGCAGATAATACACAACAGTTTGCCCTGTTTCAGTGCCAAACTGGGAAACTGCCCTCTATTAAAATCTATCATCAAAAGCAGCTACTGCTGCTGTTTCCTAAGAGGTGTGTTCTCATTTCTAATTGGAGGACCTTATTGAAGGGTCAACTAGTGTACCTGTTTCACGAATAAGGGAATCATCTGAAACCACTTTAAATCTTGGTTTCCCTCTTGCTCTCCTTTTTTAAGTCCTGTAGCCTCTGAATGAACTGATCATCATCCACACTCAGAAGAAAAGAAGATCCTTTGCCAACAAAGGAAAGAGAATTTAAGTCCCATTAAGTCCTCTTCCAGGGGCTCCAGGGAGCAGTTCCAAGGGATTTAATGAAGACTTCAGTGTCAGAGACAAAGGGCCGACTGCATTAGGCTAGAATCCAGTTGTATTTCTTTACTAGTAACAGCACATCTGCCTCTTCTTTCAGTTTTGTTCGCAACAAGAAAAAAAGGGAAAGAAAACCAGGTAACCAGGGAGAAGTCTTAAAGAGACAGCTGTGGTTCACCTTCTTTAACCCACTGAAGAAAACTCAGGGAATGTAAATACCAAAAGAGCAGAGTGGGCTATTTAAAAAAAATACTTAGCTTTTTGCTTTGATTTGAAATAAAACCTATTAAATACAAAATATCGATCTGTTTAATCATAACGATGATGGCTGCTGATCTGTGCCAACCCTTGGGCTGCGATCATAAATACTGCATTTGCACGGAAGCCCTCTTCCACTGAAAACATTTTCTTTGTGCCAAGAGGACAAGGGCTCTAGGTGTAGAGATCATCCAAAGAGGTTCTGAAATCCATTTTTCCAGATCCTTTCAGATAAGCAAGCTACTCCCCGAATATCATCTCACCTTGGTGTTCTTTCTGGGGAACATACTTCATTACTTCAGATGGCGAGCACGAATGCTGCATACATTTCATCTACCTGTTTTGTCTAAGGAAATTACCTAGGAAGTGCTTCCATTTTCTGCTTATTCCTGAAATTTTGAACACAGTTTGAGGAGTTCATTCTTACAAATACAGTACTTGTTTTTGAAAGTTCCCCTCAGGACTCCAAGACTGAGTCCTCACCATTCCCCTGCCTCTGGTTCCTATGCAGGTCTTTGCTGCTATCACATCTCCCCCAATTCCGACACGCTCACGGGGGGGTCAGCAGTGACGGCAATGAGCCTGGGAGAGAGAACATCCTGGAAGCTCGCTGCTACTCCCAGGATCACAGGGAGCCAGGGAAGATGATGGAGGCCTGGCCCACCTAAGCGGGGCGACTCAAAGCAACAGCACTGGGCTCCCCTCTGCAGTTTGCTCGCAGTTTCGTAGGTTCCCTAAATCAGGGTGTTGAGACACATGCAACACTGCTTCCTACTCATTTTAGAAGAAGAGGGATGTAAGTTTTCTGCACTTAGATAAGTAACTTCAAGTAACCAAACAACCAGACTTTCTCCACCTCCACAGCCAGCTAGACATTGTAAAGAGAAAGCGTTCTTGGCTCTTTTGGGTAAGATTTTGAGTATCTTCTCCTGAACTTATTAGACCATGACATAAGTGAATAACACATTTCTAAACTGATACTCTCCAAATGAGGGACATAGCATTAGGAGTAGTATCTTCCCTCTTTGCTCTATACTTACTCACTTTTGTTATGCTTTGGAGAATCATTTTGAATGGGGTGGTAGGAAAAATGGGGAAAACATCTGATGAGAACATCATTAAGTTCGACAAACATTTATTGAAAAGAAATAAATTTGGAGTCAGACAGTTTTAAATTCTGATTCTACTGCTATTTGACTCAGGGTAAGTTATTAATGTCCTCAAGACTCAGTTCCCTAACTGGAAAACAGGGATAACCCTGTGGGGCTGCTATGAGAATCTGGAACAACAGTGAAGCTCCTGGTGTGATGCTAACAATGACCGGGAGCCCAGCCCAACAGGGGAACAGTGAGGGGTGGTGTCTGTCAACCTGCAGGCACATCCAATGGATCATGATGTCCATTTTGTACCTCATGACCATCATTTTGTCTTTTATATGAACTAGAACAGAACTGATATAATAGAAGATATCAGAGTACAGAGCAAGAGTAATATTGTGAAATTTTTGTTCCTCTCTGTGTGTGCGCATGTGCACACACACTTGAAATCACGATATGAAGTTCTATTGTGTCAGCGGTCAACAGTGCGTTGAAGTCATTAGCAGAGTGGTTAGCTTCTCAGGTTATGGAGTCAGAAATCTCCATAAATTAAATTTGAATCCTGTTTGTGTATTTTGGAAATTAATCCTCTGTGGGTTGCATCATTTGCAAATATTTTTTCCCATTCCGTAGGCTGTCTTTTCATTTTGTTCATGGTTTCCCTTGCTGTGCAAAAGCTTTTTAGTTAGGTCCCACTTGTTTATTTTTGTTCTTGTTTCCATTACTCTTAAGAGATCCAAGAAAATATTGCTGCAAATTATGTCAAAGAGTGTTCTGCCTGTGTTTTCCTCTAGGTGTTTAATAGTCTAATTCATTTTGAGTTTATTTTTGTATATGGTGTTGAGAATGTTCTAATTTCATTCTTTTATGTGTAGCTGTCCACGTTTCCCAGTACCACTTACTGAAGAGACTGTCTTTTCTCCATTGTATATTCTTGCCTCCTTTGTCTTAGATTAACTGACCGTAAGTGTGTGGTTTTATTTCTGGGCTTTCTGTTCTGTTCCATTGATCTATGGGTCTGATTTTTGTGCCAGTACCATACTGTTTTCATTACTGTAGCTTTTTAGTGTAGCCTCAAGTCAGGGAGTGTGATTCCTCCAGCTTCTTACTTCTTTCTCAAGGTTGTTTTGACTATTCAGGGTCTTTTCTGTTTCCATACAAATTTAAAAAATTTTTGTTCTAGTTCTGTGAAAAATGTCATTGGTAATTTTATAGGGATTGCATTGAATCTGTAGATTGCTCTGGTAGTATGGTCATTTTAACAATATTGATTCTTCCAATCCAAGAACACAGTACACATTTCCATCTGTGTTGTCTTCCATTTTTTTCATCAGAATCTTAAAAGTTTTTGGAGTACAGGTCTTTTGCCTCCTTAAGTAGGTTTATTCCTAGGTTTTCTTTTTTTTGATGCAGTGGTAAATGGGATTGTTTCCGTAATTTCTCTTTCTGATATTTTGTTGTTAGTGTATAGAAATGCAACAGATTTCTGTATATACAACAACTTATAGAGCTCAATATCAAAAAACCAAACAACCCAATCAAAGAATAGGCATAAGATCTAAACAGACATTTCTCCAAAGACATACAGATGGCCAACAGGCACATGAAAAGATGCTCAATGTCACTAATTATTAGAGAAATGCAAATCAAGATTACAATGAGGTATCACCTCACACCAGTCAAAATGGCCATCATTAAAAAATCTACAAAAAATAAATGGTGGAGATGATGTGGAGAAAGGGGGGCCCTCCTACACCATTGGTGGGAATGTAAATTGGTGCAGCTATTATGGAAAACAGTATGGAGGTTCCCTAAAAAACTGAAAAAAGAGTTAACATATGATCCAGAAATTCCATTCCTGGTGATATATCTGGAAAAGATGAAAACCCTAATTCAAAAAGATACATGCACCCCAGTGTCCACAGCAGTACTACTTACAATAGCAAAGACATAGAAATAATACACACACACACACACACACAGGAATATTACTCAGCCATAAAAAATAATGAAATAATGCCATTTGCAGCAACACAGATGGAGCTAGAGACTGTCATACTAAGTGAAGTAAGACAGAGAAAGACAAATATCACATATCCCTTATATGTGGAATCTAAAAAAAATGATAGAAATAAACTTAATTACAAAACAGAAATAGACTTACAGACACAGAAAACAAACTAATTGTTACCAAAGGGAAAATTGACGGGGAGGGATAAATTAGGAATTTGGGATTAACAAATATACACTACTATATATAAAATAGATAAACAAGGTCCTGCTTTGTAGCAAATGGAACTATATTCAATATCTTGCAGTAACCTGTATTACAAAAGAATCTGAAAAATTTACGTATATATAACTTTTATATATATAAAATCACTTTGCTATACAACTGAAACACTGTAAATCAACTATACTTCAATTTAAAAAAACCAAACACACACACACACAATTTGAATCCTGGCTCTGCTGCTGACTTGGTAAGTGGGGTAAACTCACAATGCCTTGGTTTTTAAATCTGTCAGATAAGGATGACGAGAGAATTGTGAGAATTAGGAAAAGAGGCTAAAATGTGTTAAGGATTCTGCGATTGTCAGGACTTATTATTAATACTTGTGTGACCTGTCAGGGCCTGCAACAAGCACTAGAGCAACAGAAATGAGAGACACAGGCCCTCTCTTCAAGGAGAGGAAGAATATAGTCGAGAATGTGGGGAGGGATGAGAAAAAAATGCCGGAGGTCTTGGTGGGGAACTGGAAAGTACAGGTGGGTACAGGGTGGTAGTCAGGAAAGAACCTGGTGGGAGGGGAGCCAGAAATCAAAAGAATACAAAAAAGTGATATTCTCTCTTCTTGTTCTTGGTAGAAAATATTAGATACATTTCTCTGTTAATGCTTTTCCCCAAAACTCCTACTGTGGTTTTTTTTTTTGCTTTACTTTGAATTTATATAAACAATTTGGTTTTGTTTTTTAGAAATGATAATTTTGTATATTAAAAAACATAGGTTTATGTTTAGACTCTAGCATGTGTGAGTTATTTGAAGAATACAACTTTTCATAGTGTTACCCATATTTGAATTTCCATATGGGCTGCAATCCTGATGGAAACAATTTGGTTTCTATTATAAGCAATAAATATAAAGAAAATCACCAAGGACACATGAACAGAAATTAAAGAGCAAAGTCAGTCCAAAATGTGTTACTCTTTTTATATAAACAGAAATAATACCTAAAAGTTTAGTGCCCTGATCCTTAAGAACAATGATAGTTCCTATCGCCTGAGTGTTCCCAAGAACCAGGCATGGGCCACAAATGTTTTCACACCCACTTCCGTCTTCACAGCACATCTGTGTGGCAGCAGTTCCCAGACCTGGTTTAAGAATGAGGAGGACTATGAAGCTTGGAAGCCGAGTGACTTCTTCAAGGTCACACACTCGTATGAGGCAGAACAGGAATAAAGATGTGGGTCATACTGACACTCAGTCTACGCTCTTAAATATTCTATCCCTGGCTGCCTCCTGAATGATTTCCTGGGACCTTTACACATTGCACAGTGTCTGCAGATTCTCTCCCTCTAATCAACCAACGCTGCGCCCTGGAGACAAACACATGAAAAGTGGAAAATAAAGGTTCTGTGTTTACAGTGGTTGGTGATCATTATCTACATGGATACAAAGCTTAGCACTGTTTTATAAACACACTCTCTGGAGTGTGTACACAGAGCATGCTCAAAAGTAGGGTGGAAACTGATGGAATAGAACCAAACCCTGGTGATGTCAAGGTATATTTAGTCTTTGCTCAGATGTGCTTCCAAACATTTTCGGCAGAGCCAAGAATCATCCAAGCTTTCTTTATTTATAGAGTTCTTTACGTACACAAACATACAACCTTTTCTTTTTTTTTTTTTTTACGGTACGTGGGCCTCTCACTGTTGTGGCCTCTCCCGTTGCGGAGCACAGGCTCCGAACGCGCAGGCTCAGAGGCCACGGCTCGCGGGCCCAGCCGCTCCGCGGCATGTGGGATCTTCCCGGACTGGGGCACGAACCCACGTCCCCTGCATCGGCAGGCAGACTCTCAACCACTGCGCCACCAGGGAAGCCCCAGCCTTTTCTTATTAAGAAACGTTAAAGATAATGCAGGCCACGCTTCCAGATCCTTTCATCCGAGAATATGAAAGGACTTTAGAGAGATGCCCGTTATTTCTGCTAAATAGTCTCATTTGGCCATTTCAGAAATGGGTACAATCAAAACTTAAAACTTGGGAATCTAAACTCATTTATTTTCTACTGTCATCACCAAGTCACGAATCTTAATAGCCAGAGGGAATCTTTAAATACAGGGATTATATGTACTGAAAAGTTCTTCCCAGTTTTCCTGAAAGGGATCTCTTAAAACTTTTCTTTTTAATTGTGGTAAAATACACATAAAATTTACCACTTTAACCATTTTTGAGTGTACAGTTCAGTGGTATTAAATACATTCACATTGTTGTACAGCCCTCACCACCATCCAGCCACAGAACTCCTTTCATCTTGCAAAAGTGAAACTCGGTACCCATTAAACAACAACTCCCCACTTCTCCATCCTGGCAGCCACCATTCTACTTCTTGTCTCCATGAACTGACTATTCTAGGTACCTCATATTAGTAGCATCATACCGTATTTGTCCTTTGCGACTGGCTTACTTCACTTGGCATAATGTTCTCAAGGTTCATCTGTGTTGTAGCATGTGTCTGAATTTCCTTCTTTTATAAGGCTGAATAATACTGCATTGTATATATATGTACCACATTTTGTTTATCCATTCATCTGCCGATGCACCCTTGGGTGCCTCCACCTTTTTGCAATTGAGAATAATGCTGCTATGAACATGCTTGTACAGAGAGCTCTTCAAGACCCTGTTTCAATTCTTTTGGGTTTATAACCTTATGCAGAATTACTGGATCATATAGTAATTAGATTTTTAACTTTTTTGAGGAAACTCCATTTGTTTTCCACCGTGGCTGCACCATTTTACACTCCTACCAGCAATGCACGAGGATTGTAATTTCTCCACATCCTAGTCAACACTTGTTATTTTCTTTCTTTTTTTTTTTTTTTTGATAGTAGACATCTTAAGGGGTGTGAAGTGGCATCTCATTGTGGTCTGGAAGGAATATCTTGATTTCAAAAATACTTACAGTAATTCCAGGTATTTTAGAGGCCAGGGGTAGGTAGCAACTGCTGTACTCAGTCATAAGACACAAGTCCACGTTCTCCTTCCTTTAGGTGCCATGTTCTATATGCTTCCTAATCAACAGGCATTACAGAGCTCATTGTACGCACATTCCAGGATGAACACTTGCCTGGATCTTTTTGTGTCGACTCCTCTTTGTGTTTCTCATCTCAAGAGGGTGTTTTTCTGAGCTTCCCTTGATGGCCAGATAATTGTAGAGAATATAAAAGAAAACCCTCAAAATTAAAAAAACAAAATCAGCAAGGCTGTCAAAGCAGGGCAGGATGGCAGATGAAGGCATAGTAAGGAGGATAGTAATTGCTCAATAAAATTCACTGAATTATGTTGGGTGGGTGAGCCATAAGGAATGGCAGGAGCTTCTACTGTGCATATAATCCAATCTCTAAGACAATACCTGAAAGTCATACGTCTTTAAGAAGCAGAACAAAAGAGAACAGAATCAGAGCCCAGGAAGAGAAGGTCAATTCAACGCTCCACCGTCACAGCAACTGTGTATGGGGTCTACGGGAAGCACTCCACATGCACTGACTTACGTAGTCCTCACAGCAGCTCGAAGAGTTGGTCCTGTCAGCTGCCTTGTAAGGGGGAGAAGACTGAGGTGCACAGAGATGGGATTCCGTGTCCTGTGCTCTTCCTCGTCATTCTGTACTGCCTGCCTGGTTAATCATTTATTAAGGGTTGAATTCTAAAAGGTTCCCCAGAGCATCCATACACCCTGTAATCCTCAAAGCTCCACAGTTTCACAAAGCCTTCCAGGGAGATAATCACCTTTGAAATGGTAGCTTTATTTCCTACAGCAAAATTCCATCTTTAAGACACTTAAAATTCGTGTTTTTCTATAGGAACCTCTCCAGTGCTACACTAATCATTTATCATTTTGTTCTCAGTATTCTGTGGTTATCAGTGGATAAAACTGTGGCACCTGAGGAAGTGTGAGTCCAGAAATTTGTCTGGGTCAGTTATTAAATCACATGCACACAAAATAAATGAAAGAACAAACAAACCCTGGTATCTGAGGAAAGTATCTGCTGAAAACACCTGCTGCTAAAAATATGCTCTATTGGGGGAAAACGGATCAACACTTTCATGCAATTTGAAAAAACTAATCAACTTAAAAGCAGCTAAACTTAGGTGCCTTATAAAAAGAACATGTGAGAATGTTCTGATGTGCATACCTGAGGTACACCTGACATTGTCTTCTTTAAATGGTGAAATCCAATTATGGTTGTCAAGATCCCGTAGACGGAAATTTCACCTTCAGGTTCTGACAGTCTAAAAAGGGCAGCGATGAGGGAACTTTTTCCAGCTCCCGTTCTTCCCACAATGCCAACCTGTAAAGAGATCCATCGGGATTAAGAATTCACAATATGCAACAAACCTAGGAGAAACCCTGGCTGTTGAAGATGAATTTTTAACGTTCTACATAAAGAGTAGTCTGTAAGTTTCTCAACCATGGCACTGTTGACATTACGGGCTAGATAATTCATTGTTGGGGGGTCAGGGGCCTGTCCTGTGTATTACTGTAGGATGTTTAGCAGTAGCCAGGGACTCTACCCACTAGATACCAGAAGTACCTCCCACATTTTGGCAACCAAAAATATCAGATATTGACAAATGTCCCCTAGTTGAGACCCCCTGGTCCCAAAAAGAGTTAAAAATAACAGAATCAATCTACTGGCAGTGAAAAGCTAGCAGTCTCTGGTATGGACATATATACACTACCAAACGTAAAACAGCTAGTGGGAAGCAGCCGCATAGCACAGGGAGATCAGCTCGGTGCTTTGTGACCACCTAGAGGGGTGGGATTGGGAGGGAGGGAGATGCAAGAGATATGGGGACAGGGTCTTCCCTGGTGGCGCAGTGGTTGAGAGTCCGCCTGCCAATGCAGGGGACGCGGGTTCGTGGAAGATCCCACATGCCACGGAGCGGCTGGGCCCGTGAGCCATGGCCACTGAGCCTGCACGTCCGGAGCCTGTGCTCCGCACAACAGTAAGAGGCCCGCGGACCGCAAAAAAACAAACAAAAAAAACAAAACAAGAGATATGGGGACATATGTATATGTATAGCTGATTCACTTCGTTATAAAGCAGAAACTGACACAGCACTGTAAAGCAATTATACTCTAATAACGATGTTAAAAAAAAAAAAATATATATATATATATATATATAAAACTTAAAAAAAAAAAAAAGCTAGCAGTCTCCTAAGTCAGCAGTCCACACCCTTTTTGGCACCAGGGACTGGTTTCGTGGAAGACAATTTCTCCACGGACAGGCGGGGCTGGAGGTGTGGGGATGGTTCAGGCGGTAGTCCGAGTGAGCGATGGAGAGCGATGCGGAGCGGCAGATGAAGCTTCACTTGCTCGCCCACTGCTCACCTCCTGCTGTGCGGCCCAGCTCCCAACAGGCTGCGACTGGTACCAGTCTGCGGCCTGGGGGTTGGGGACCCCACCCTAAGTGGCCCATAAGAAGTTCACTTTTAAATTAGCGTTATTCCTACTCTCTAGGCATTTTGACCTTGAGAATCATGTGGGTAATTTTACAGAGATGTCAACAAGTCAAGTAAGAAGTGTTATACATAAACAAGTACTCATTTTCTCAGGGATCTACTATTTAAGAGGAATTATTCTTTGGTAGAGAAACTAAATCACTTCCTGATGTTAAATATCGTAATTATACCCTATCTTGAAAGGAAACATCTTAAAATTATAAGATGCAGGTCTCAGTGTCGTAAAAGACAGTATCCAGCAGACAAAATACACATAATGAGATCAACAACAACACAAACAACATTTGCTACTTATATGGGACCTTTCATCTGAGCAGTTCAAAAGTCATTTTATAAACAACTTAATACTTACAATTGCTCCTTGGAAAGACACATGCAAGTTTCAGTCTAGTTATTAAAGCCAAAGTAGAGAGAAATTAAGTGCATTAAGAATAAGATTAAGGAATCAATATAATGCAGGTAAAATGCTGGTCGGGAATAAAACTATACTGTAAAAACCGGCTTTTAACTGTGTGCATCCAAACATGTACTACACAGAAACCGGCCTTTTTTATCAATAAGCTTGCCCAACTCCGTGGTGGGAGCTTCCCAAGAGATGATTTCATTTCTATTCAGAAATTTGGAATTGATGTGGGGTGTAAGACATGTTTTCAATCATTTGTAAATGTATTCAGCAAATTTTTAAAACTCACGGCTTTAAACAGAGAAGAACTAAGTCTTTCTGAGCATGTCATCAGAATGCTGGGAACTTTTCATATTTTCTCATTTGAATGCCTCCAAAGTTTCGAATCTTTGTCTGTAAAATCAATCGTAGCATTTCAAAAAAGAACTTATCTCAATAGAGATTAAATGTAAGAAAAGTGAGTTTAGCTAGTTTTATTATTTTGTAGCCATTTTATACCTTATGTTAAACCCTAATATATGTAATATAGATGGGCCATTCTCTGCATATAGGCAGGCCCTAGTGCATGTATATAGATATGACTCATGTGTTCTGGGTACAGGCAGACCTTGAACATATGGTGGATTTGGTTCCAGATGACCACAAAAATGTGAATATCTCCAAATAAAGCAAGTCATAAGAATTTTTTTGTTTCTCTGTACATATAAAAGTTATGCTTACACTATACTGTAGCCTACTAAGTGTACAATAGCATTATATCTGAAAAACAATGTACATACCTTAATTTTCAAATACTTTATTGCTAAAAAAACGTGCTAACCATCATCTGAGACTTCACTGGGTTGTAGTAACATTAAAGAATGCTGACCACAGATCACCATAACAGATACAATAATATTGAAAAGATCTGGACTATTGCAAGAATTACCAAAATGTGAAACAGAGACAGGGAGTGAACAAAGGCTGTAAGAAAAATGGGGCCAATGGACTGGCTTGATGCAGGGTTGCCACAAATGTTCAATTTGTAAAAAATGCATGATCTGTGAAGCACAATAAAACCAGGTATGCCTGTATTTCTGGGTGTTCTCAGATGTAAACCAACGCACATCAGGACACAGGCGAGAACTGTGTCTGTGAGAATGTGCATATGTTCCCATACTATAAGCTCTACTGAAACTGATCATCTGTGCAAACTGGAACATCTGTAGACTCCTGGTAAACGGCGGAGATATGCAGGGGCACCGAGGGCTGCTCACACCGTGAGCACCTAAGAAAAAGGCAACTCAGAGAAGATCTGCTCTGGCTATTCCTACCATTCAGTTATCAAAATCCACTCTGGAAGTCTTTCCCAGGACACCAATGGGTTTTTCCAATTGCCCGTGGAGAGTGTCACCAGTATCAGTAAGTTTACATTCCTAACACCAAAAACACTTGGAGACAGTCTTATTTCAGTGCTTTGTGACATACCCATTCTATTTTCTCAAACAGGCCAGGGTTGGCCTCTGACTAACACACCAACTTGTTAGACATTTGCCCCTGGATCTCTCTTCATACGTCAAACTCAACATGATCAACACCCAATGCCCCACACAAAACAGCTGCTTCCTCTGACTTCCCCACTCTACTCTCATTACTTCTTTCTCAGGCTCATGGGCTCACAATGTCCACCTTACTTCCAGCTTTCCCTGAGTCCAGCATGGTGCCAAGCCCTGCAGATTCAACTACTGCAATGTTTCATGACTCAATCCCTCACTGAGTCTCTCTCCTTTGAAACTCTTTCCTTGATCATAATCAGTGCAAATGAATTTGAAAAGTAAATTCTAGCTATACCCCAGCACTCTGATTAAAAACCATTCTTAAGATGTTGATGTTTTTACCTTCTAGACTTGTATGTTGATGTGTTCTTGAAGATACAAGCTCATATACTTAAACAGAATGGGATTAACATGAACATACTGTTGTAATCTGCTTTCATTCAGTATTTCATAAAAGTATTTATTTTAATGGCTACATAATATTACAGTATATGTGATCATTTATTTAACAAACCCCCAATTTCCGGATAGGGAGATGGTCTCCAATATTTTGCTATTATAAATAACTCTGTTAAATATCGTTGAAGCTAAATCTTTGCAAACAACCTTCATTATTTCCTTAAGAGAAATTCTTAGGTGTGCAACTGATAAGAAACAGGTGTGAACATTTTCAGAGGAAGCTGTTAAGTAGCGCCAACCTACCCTCCAGAAATATGATAACATTTTGTTTTCCTTTTTTTTTTAATTTTCGCCGTGCTGCATGGCTTGGGGGATCTTAGCTAACCATACAGGGATTGAACCCGGGCCCACGGCAGTGGAAGTGCTGGGTCTTAACCCCTGGGCTGCCAGGGAATTCCGGATACCATTTTCTACTCCCACTCGTAAACTAGGCGCACATTCGCTAACCCAGGTGTTATAACTTTGTTTTACTTGACATCAGTTTGATTCCAAAAAGTGGAATCACTTTCCCTGACGTCTTGCTGGAGGCCCAGCAGCTACTGGCTCCCTGCCTTCCGCATCTGCCCACCCTGGTCCACGTGCACCCACTTCTCAGATTAAACTCCCGAAGGTGGCTCTGTGCCCGTCACTCCACCCCGGGAAGTCTGCTACAAAACTGTCCCCGCTAACCTCTCCATCCTCCACCTCCACGAGGCAGCTTCCCTGGGGTTACTAGGTAGTCGTGACGGCTGAACGTGAAAATGTGTGCTATACACCTGGCAGTTCTTTTCCCTGAATGCTCTGCAGGTGCCTGGTTCTTCACTCACTGAATCAGGGCATCGTGCCTTTGCTCATGCTGGTCCCACCTTCCGGAATGCCTTCCACATGCATTTCCACCTGCTGAAACCCTAACCATATATCACTAAGTCTGCCTCACCGGCCTAATTCCTCAGAAATGCTCTCCCTGACCCCTCCTGTGGACTCCTCTCAACCCTAATAGACGTGATACCATCTTGTTCTAAAGTTCCATAAAAATGATGACCTCCTTCTATCTTACAAAGCTAATATGGCCTTTTTCTTATTTTTTCAACTGGACTGTATGTGTTGACAGCAGGATCTGTATTGGATTTGCCTTGGTGTTACCTGTGGTGTCCTGAGACAAAGAGGCATTATGTAGGGAGCTGAGATTTTTAACTCAAGCTGGAGAAATTTATGGAAAATTGATTACCATATTATTTAGGTATACAATAAGTTGGGCAGAGAAAAGACATGACAGATGGATTCTGCCACCATACATACAATTGCAAATGGCCAACCCCACATTTTCATGGGGCAGACAATTGATACAGTATAAGTGGTTACGGTCATTTACACACTACGAAAATGACAACAATCTTTGTCCAGGAATTTACTCTATGCTAGTCTCCATGCTGGTGCTTTAAGTGCCTTATCTTTTTTTTTTTTTTTTTTTTTTTTGCTGTACGTGGGCCTCTCACTGTTGTGGCCTCTCCCGTTGTGGAGCACAGGCTCCGGACACACAGGCTCAGCGGCCATGGCTCACGGGCCCAGCCACTCCGCAGCACGTGGGATCTTCCCGGACCGAGGCACGAACCCGTGTCCCTTGCATCGGCAGGCAGACTCTCAACCACTGCGCAGTGCCTTATCTTGTTTAAGTTGTTCAACAACCCTAGAGGTTAGGTCCTATCACTTCCATTTTGCAAAAGAAAAGACTGAGACTTAGTAAGATTAATTAGTCTGCCTGAAACAACAGAGCCCGTGAGTCACAGGACGGGACTCAAATACATGCATCGGCCTCTTTTCCATTCTGCTGAGGCCTCCTTATCACCTGGATGGCCTGGCAGCTTATTATGCCCCTCTGTGTAGCTAAAAGAGAAAGTGGGGAGAGGTGTAGCTGCAGTTAAAAGAACAGGCCTACCATATACATCCTATGCCAGACAGTTAAAGCAAGACATGGACACAGGTACCTGAGCTCAGAGGGGCTGGCTGTCGGCAGGAAGAACTGGCACCCACAGCTGCGCTGGCAGAGAAACCTGCAGCAAAGTGGGCACCTAGTGCCTGGGAAACAGGCCAAACAGACCTAGTGCCCTGCTTCGGGCAGCAAGAGTAATTTTTGATCCCGTCAGGTAGTGAAAGAGCTGCACATACACTGCTACACTGGGCTGTCTCTGACTCGGAGCCCAGGCAGGGCCGAGCCTGTGGTGAAATACCTATAGTGCCCACAGGAGGCTGGTGTGGGGAAGGCCAGACAGCAGGTTGAAAACTGCCTGTGATGAAGACAGACTCCACTGAAAAGATGCAAATAAATGCACTGGAATCACACAGAATTAGATTATAGTGTAAAGGCATGATTTGCAGAATATAAAAGTAAGTAAATTTGTAGGGTAAGTGGCACAGAACTTTCTAGAGCCGCATGCTAAGACACAAGAGGGGTTAGGTGATTCATGAGCTCAACTGCAAACTGTCAAAGGACATTTCTTGGAAATCACAGGTTATCAGTCATCAAAAATTGCCTATGAGGGACTTCCCTGGTGGCGCAGTGGTTAAGAATCCACCTGCCAATGCAGGGGACACGGGTTCAAGCCCTGGTCCAGGAAGATCCCACATGCCGCGGAGCAACTAAGCCCACGTGCCACAACTACTGAGCCTGTGCTCTAGAGCCCACGAGCCACAACTACTGAGCTCGCGTGCCGCAACTACTGAAGCCCACGCACCTAGAGCCCGTGCTCCGCAACAAGAGAAGCCACCGCGATGAGAAGCCCACGCACCGCAATGAAGAGTAGCCCCCGCTCGCCGCAACTAGAGAAAGCCTGCGTGCAACAACGAAGACCCAGTGCAGCCAAAAATAAAAATAAATAAATTTTTTAAAAAATTGCCTATGGGAGAGAAATGACTTTACTGGGAGGTCTTGTTTAAATGTGATTCTAAGTCAAGAAGTCTGGGTGGGCCTGAGATTCTGCATTTCAAAGAAGCTCCAGGGCCCACCAACTACCGTGAGGCAGCTCCCCACACAGGGAAAGAAATGCTGGGATCCCCATTCCATGGTCGGTTTCCAAGAAAGATTCACCTCCAGTGTCACTGATCTAATCTGCATCCAGGAGGAACAAAGAGTCCCCCTGACACACCGACAAGGAACCCAACAGCAGATGCAGTGCTCAATCTTAAGCTGGATTTTAAAGAGGCAAATGGCTTAAACAAACCTTTTCTCTTGAATTAATGACAGGTCCTTCAATACCAGAGGCCCATCCAAGCTGTACCTTAAGTTAATATTTTGAAAGAAAATCTGTCCTTCATGGGGCCAGGCTGGTGGTGGAAGATGAAAGAAGTATTTCCAGGGTGCTTCTTTCTCGAGGTCTGTATATTCAATCACTCTTTCTACTGAAATCATCTGAAACACATATGACATCACATGAGTTAGGAAGGGAAGGTCTTGTTCATGGATGTTCAGAGATTGTACATGAAGCATTCTGCTTTTCTATCTTTACATCCGCGTTTCTATGGCTAAGAATATCTAAGGTCTTAGCAAACACAAAGGACAGAAGTAGGAGTTTGATGAAGCCTTTGATGATTTGCAAACTTGTTTATGGCCATGTAACACTGTCCTTTACAGCTACTTCCTTCAACATTATATTAAAATTCAAGAATTAGAGAAATGTATGCAAAGATTTTATTGATCCACTTTTCACACCTGAATAAAAAGCAAAAGAATTTTGTTAAAGAAAAGAATACTTATGGACGCCAATCAGTAATGTGTTGCCACAGAAGGGCCATCTGTCATAGATGAGCAGACTGGATGGCCATCAAACCTCATTTTCATAATTAATCACTTTCTACTCTATTAGAAGAAAGAAATGGAAAGATTTTGTTTTTATTGTTTCTCTCCCTTTAGGAGAAAAGATGCTAATATTCAAAAGAGACTATAATTTACATATTGACTAAGGCCTTTTAAACAACTTTAATTTGACACCTTTGATAGCTCATTCTGAGACGGGGCTTATCCTACCAGAAAAAAGGGACACCAGCAAATTCAGGTGTTCAACACATACAAGATCAAATGCTAAAATGGGGGACAGAGGAACCTATTAATTAAATAAACAAACCTCAAAATACTGAATTCTTCTTTTACCAAAAATGAGGAATTACCCCTTAAGAAACAAAAATAAACAAACCCCTAAGAAATTAGCTTATATTCTCTCCAGGATTTCAGAACCTCCCTCTTACAGAGACATTTATTATATTTGAAGACAGCTTGTGATGAATATAAAACCTGCTGATACGGCACACATAAGACTGAGAAAAAGATATATATATATCGTATTTTACATTAACTTTAAACAGATGGAGGAGGATATAAAAAAATCTTTTACCTATGACGTAAAAATAACAGTTTTACTATTTTACATAAGAATTGCTTTTATGCCATTTAATGGCAAGGAGACTTGAAAAAGCTAAGAACGGTAAGATAAGACAAACATCACCATATTCTCAACTCTGACGCTTTGCCAGACGCACCACTGGGTCATCCCCATGAGCGTGAGGGCGAGAGACAGCGCCAGGCCCACCTTACCAGCATCCAAAGCTGAATGAGGAAGAAGAAGGGGAATAAAGTCAGTCTCATTCTCAACCCCTTGCTCAGCTCCTTCTGTCACTTTACCAAGAAGACCCCTTTACATATTTAAATCATTTCATGCAATGACAGTATTACTCATACTTTTACTATCTGTTGATTGAGACAATAATACAGTGAAAAAAAAAACCCACTATAAATTTAGAAAGAATGTTAGATGCGTTTATTAATCCCAACAGGATTGACATACATTTTACAGTATTATACAGGTGAGGAATAATGTCATTATTCAGACCTTTGTCATTACGGTTTCAAGGATCATTATGTAATTTCACTTACTACGTCCAATGTAGCTGCAGATGAAACCACGAAACACAAGGCAATGGGTTTTAAGAACCACTGCTTTTAAATCTAAATACTACTCTCATTGTCTCTTACTCAATGTTGTTCCTATGGAATAGTTAGGGATGGTGAGTTCATGGCACTCAGGCCAACCTGCTCATCTGGTACCCACACAGCAGGGAGGATACTGTTCTTTCCTACAGGGAATCTTTCTCACCTCAATACCCAAAACCGAGATCTGAGTAGCCCTAAAGCTAAAACCTAAAGTGCTAAGCTGAACAAAAAGCTTAATGGTAAACTTGGTTCTCTCCTCCCAACTATAGGACACTACCTGGAATGTTCAGAAGGTCAGCTTGCTACAGCTGCGAAGACCTCCACCCATTCGAAGAAAGAAAAGAAAAAGATAAAAGGTCTCATCAAGACACAAATGACTTCACATGGACCACACTGTGGAATCACACGCTATAAATGCTATAATACAATTTATTAGAACCAAACAGTGTATATTAGACAAGATGGCAAGAGTCATAATAAAGAACATGGAAAAATGGTCTCGTTGGTACATTTCCTGCAGTGCTGGGCCTCAGTGAGGCTCATCCTCTCACATGTCAACTGTTCCCTTTTCTCCAGTAGCAGAGAGCTCAGCTCACACTGTGTTTCCAGCACCTTCTGCACTTACTGCAGGCCCTGCATAGCGTTTATTCTTACGCGCCAGTACCTAAACGACCATCAGCTAACGGGATCTGCATGTGGCTTTCAAAATGCCACTTTATCTTCAAAATACAATAAAGATTGGATAACTGAGCCAGGATTTTATAGACTTAGAGAAAATTCTGAAATTTCTACCTAGAAAAAACTTCACTGGTACAAAGAATAATACACATCAAGTGGGCGGCAAATCAGGAAATTATTTTCCTCAGTCACATCTGCTGCCCTTCATGCTGTGAAAAGAGAGTCCCCAAACTACAGCCTGGGGGCCGAAAACAGCCCACCACCTGTTCTGAAAATAAAGTTTTATTGGACCACGGCCACTGGCCATTTGCTGATGTATTATCTTTGTCTTTGTGCTAAAACAGGAAAGCTGAAAAGTTACAACAGAGATAGTATGGCAGACAAAGCCTAAATTATTACTCTCTGGCTCTTTGCAAAACAAAGTTTGCTGACTCCTGCCCTAAAGGGACAGAAAGCCACATGTCACAGTGATGGAAGGACAATGCAAGCCAGTGAGGGGAGAAAAGCAGGGGTGTGACAGCGGAAGAGGGAAGTTCAGAGGGGAGGCTGAGAGGAAGGGCTGGGGAGGCGCAGAGAGAGGTGTGGGCCGGCAAGGCCACCTGACAAGGACTCAAGCCTCAGAAGGCAGCACCTCCCATCCTTTGAAATCATGTCCAGAAACTTACAGACCTGAATGCAAATCCTGGTGCGCATCGAACAGTTCCTGAAACTTCTGTTCAGCATTGTTCGCCCGGATGGTCCAGAGTCCCCGGAAGGAAGATGCTAAGTGGGAAAACACTAGGCTCTGTGCTGGAGAAGCAGAGACAGACAAACAACAAAGAAAGTTAGGGAGGCTGGATGCAAGGAAACCAACTGCCTCTCGTGCTCTGTGGTTGCACATCCTGCCAAAGGGCTTCCTGGTGGGCTGCCTGGGAGAAGAGGGATGATGCCCCTTCTGTAGAGGGTCCTCCACATGAAACCTCCAACTCCTGGTCACACCAAGCTTCACTTTTATGACCTGGAAATGAAGATTCTCTCTGAACCTATCTTTTTTTTTTTTTTTTTTTTTGCGGTACGCGGGCCTCTCACTGTTGTGGCCTCTCCCGTCGCGGAGCAGAGGTTCCGGACGCGCAGGCTCAGCGGCCACGGCTCACGGGCCCAGCGGCTCCGCGGCATGTGGGATCCTCCCGGACCAGCGCACAAACCTGTGTCCCCCCCATCGGCAGGCAGACTCCCAACCACTGCGCCACCAGGGAAGCCCCTGAGCCCATCTTTGACCAAATTCAAATCACAGCTAGATTTAGATAAAGAAATTCTTTACTAGCTCATTCATCAAGGTCCTCCTCAAACATGCTTCCCTCCAAATTCTTCCCTGATATCCCTCCAGTTGGAAATTGTTCACTAATTTTTTAAAAACTTAATGAAGTCTAGTTGATTTGCAATAATGTGTTAGTTTCAGGTATATAGCATAGTGATTCAGTTTTTTTCTGATTATGTTCCATTATAGGTTATTGCAAGTTATTGCATAGAATTCCCTGTGCTACACAGTAAATCCTTGTTGCTCACCTACTTTATGTATAGTAGTGTGTGTCTGTTAATCCCATACTCCTAATTTGTTCCTCCCTCCCTCCCTGCCTGCTCTGGTAACCGTAAGTTTGTTTTCTATGTCTCTGAGTCTGTTTCTGTGTTGTATATATAGTCATTTGTATTGTTTTTTAGATTCCACATATAAGTGATATCATATAGTATTTAGACTGCCCTTCTCTGACTTACTTTACTAAGAATAATATTCTCTAGGTCCAACCATTTTGCTGCAAAGGGCAATATTTCATTCTTCTTCACGGCTGAGTACTATCCACTAATTTTTGAGGCAGCAGCATTTTTCAATTTAATTCTCTGTGAGAGTGCTCACCACACTGAATTTTGATGAGCTATCTATGTGCTGTCTCCACCTCAGATTAGTAACTTAAGGGCTGGGATAAAATCGGCATATCCCCCAAACTGGAACAGTGCCAGGCACAGGACTGGGGTGAGATACGAAGGTGAAGGGACAGCCTGCTGTCTCCCTGCATCCTGGGACTTCCCCTGAACCTGCATCAAGAGTCTCTTTGCAGGTCACGGAGCCTGGGTATCGCATTGCCCTTTTGCCCATAGGACCCGGGCAGCCAAGGCAGCTCTGAATGGTCTTGACTCCGCTCCATGAACCTGATGGATGTTTTTATAACTGCCTGCTGGATACCTGAGGCTTCTGGAGGTCACTCTGCATGTGACACTCACATCACTCTTTTAGAATCTGACCGTGGCCTTAATGTCCGTTCTCTTTTGAGTGACTTCATGTGGGTCTGGGGCCTGGTGTCACATTCATTTCCTGGCATCTTCTCTAAGAGCACACTGAACACGAGCACCAGGGTCTGGCTCCTGCACATCAAGGAACAGGTGGGCTTCAGGCTGCTGGGCAGGAAGGACCCTTACGATTTTCATTCCCCGCCGTGAACTAGGCTATAACCTGCTGTTGTCAGGGACGGACAGTGTGAGTCTGTGACCTTGGATACGGCTTCAGCATTCAGGCACTGCCAAATGGATAAAGCTGGCTAGAGAAAGGCAACCAAACTTCATCTTGGTTTTACGTACTGCTCCCTGACTGACCACAGCTACGCTCGCTTTTGCAAAAATATGCCCAAAAAACCCCATTATAATCAGCTGCAGATTTGTCATTAAGATGACAAAAGTTAACCTAAGCTTCCAGTGGCAGCTAGGCAGTAGGATCTGAAAATAAACCTCAGGTCGGTGCTTTGTGACCGCCTGGAGGGGTGGGATAGGGAGGGTGGGAGGGAGGGAGATGCAAGAGGGAAGAGATGTGGGAACATATGTATATGTATAACTGATTCACTTTGTTATAAAGCAGAAACTAACACACCATTGTAAAGCAATTATACTCCAATAAAGATGTTAAAATAAATAAATAAATAAATGAATATAAACCTCAGGACTTTAGTAGTTCTTCAGAGCACAAAAATGAAGCAGGTTTATGTCGTCTGGCCATAGCAATCAGGCGTCCTTCTTTTTGCTAGTGGCTCTAGCAGTGGCCTTAAGACATACTATCATTTACTGTACAGAGAAAACAGCAGTGTTATTATTTATGACACAGACCCACTATCTAGAGAGAAAACATAAACAGTTCTAATGAACTGACCACCACATTTAGTTATCTGGGGGAGTGGAGGAGGGGGTATCCAGATTGAATTTACGGTCTAACACTGTCACAGCCTACTAGGGGTGCCGAAAACACAAATACTCCACAGGAGCTGTGCCCAAGTTTTCAAAACCCCCATAACAAACACTGAAGAATTCCTGTACTGATTCTTTAAAAAAGCCTCAGGAGGTGCCCTCCTCTCCACTTTCATATGGATGGGAGGCGGCCCTTGCCCCAGGCAAACATCTCTGTCAAGGATTCCTTCTGGTACAACTCCTCTTTGAATGTACCAGATCTGCTTTGCAACAAGACTATTGAATGACTCCATTTCGTGAGTGGCCTCAAATCATAAAACACCTGAAGCCTTGCGTACACAGAAGACTGGATGGAGCTCATCACTTCCTCTTCTGCTTCCCCAGGTCCTACCATCCTACCAAGTCACACGGGCAGAACAGCGCACACATCTGGACTCTACTGCTCCACAGTCCATTCAAACACCTCACAAAACCAGACCTCACGGGGCTTTAGCTGGTTCTCTTGATGACTGAACGTTTTTTCTACAGCTTTTATGAAACTGATGCCCACTATCCTTTATGTAGATACTTAGGATAAATGCCTCTTAAGAATTCATTACTTTAGGGGCTTCCCTGGTGGCTCAGTGGTTGGGAATCTGCCTGCTAATGCAGAGGACACGGGTTCGAGCCCTGGTCTGGGAGGATCCCACATGCTGCGGAGCAACTGGGCCCGTAAGCCACAACTACTGAACCTGAGCGTCTGGAGCCTGTGCTCCGCAACAAGAGAGGCCGCGATAGTGAGAGTCCCGCGCACCATGATGAAGAGTGGCCCCCGCTTGCCACAACTAGAGAAAAGCCCTCACACAGACACACAGAAACAAAGACCCAACACAGTAAAAATAAATTAATTAATTAATAAACTCCTACCCCCAACATCTTCTTTAAAAAAAAAAAAAAGAATTCATTACTTTAAAAAAACACACAAATACCACAACAAAAAAACTCCTTTGTCTCGATGAATTTAGATGTTTTTCCACTTAGTAGATATGAAGAACCTTGGGATCAGTATGCTTCTCTTGTTGGCTTGGTTTCTAGAAAGTTAAGTTGGTATTAATTTGCAATAACTACCCATGGCTGGGA
Source organism: Pseudorca crassidens (assembly GCF_039906515.1). Taxonomy (NCBI): domain Eukaryota; kingdom Metazoa; phylum Chordata; class Mammalia; order Artiodactyla; family Delphinidae; genus Pseudorca; species Pseudorca crassidens. The sequence continues at coordinate 15,285,150 of NC_090313.1, forward strand.
TTTCTGATGTAAACATCTTCCTTCCTTCCTTCTTGGCTATTGTCCTTATACCTTTTTAAAAAATACATAACAATTCTACTTATAATTTTTTGTTTCAATATTAATGAAATATGTTTGTGCATTAATAGCGAGATAAGCTCTGAATTATTTCATCCTCTCTGATTACCTGCAGAATAGAATAATTAATCATAAAATGTGTTTCCCATTATTCTAAAACTAGGAAGTTGAATGGAGTAATAAACTACATGCGTACGGAACGGATTCCCCCTCCTGTGTCCTCCTCAGGGGATTATTTTCAGCAGCCATTTATATGAACAGCATTGGGGAAGGGGGACCACAAACAGGGTGGTACCACACCAAATACTGGTGATGATAACTGCAAACCTGAAAATAACAGCACTTACCTTTTCAAAGCATTTAACAAGTGCAACTTAATTGCCATCTTTGAACATGAGAAAGAATGTATCTTTCAAATATATTACTTCTGACATATGTTTCCGGATGTCTCCTTTCCTTTTCCTAATCTTTTCCTTTCCTTGTCACTTCTAGTAACTTTTGGAGAAGAAAAATCCCGTTTCCCTTCTTCATTAGTTCCAGCATGATGAAATATTGTATTTTTAAGAAAAGTATTTATGGAGTAGATGCTCTGTGTGAGGAAGCATGTCATGAACAAGACAGAAACAGTCCCCTGTCCTCACGGTGCTCAATTCGTCCTCCTCGTGCTAAAATGCAAAGCTGCAGCTGACCCGCCACCAGCTCCATTTGCCTTAAGGGCCACATGGACTCACAGTGGCCATAATATCTAATTACCTAATGTTAACTTAGTGAGAAATTCCAGAAGACAGAGTCTGCAGAATTTCAGGGGTCTGGTCCATTACAGCACAAACGGAAGCCAGGCTGAGTTGCCATCCCAACCCGAGAGCCCCGGGGAACTCACCTGCACATTCCAGGCGTTTGACATCTCCTGACGTCTCTGAGAAATATCGCCGAAGAACAAAGAAAATGATGCCAAGGGGAACCAGGGGCATCACAGTCCAAGGAATCACAGCCACCATCATGCCGGCCACACCAGTCACAAGGAGAAATGTCTAAAATAGCAGAAAGAGATACAGAGGCCTCCTTGTCAAGGATTCTTTTCAAAGATAAACTTGGCTGTTTTGTTAGGATTGCATTCCTTTCCTTGAAAGCCTTGTTGGAATGGTAGGGAATGCTTTCCCATCCAAAGAAATAAAATTATAAGTGGCCCTCGTATTTATTTATTGCGTGTGTCGAACACTGTAAGAACTTTCTAGGTATTAGCTCTTGTGATACACTCAGTAGCCCTGTGAGGCAGGCATTACTATTTTCCACAGATGAGAATATTCAAGACTCAGAGTAGGACTTGAATCCCAAACTATCATGAGTCACTAGGTGCTACCAGAGATGAGCAAGCAGGTACCGCAGATGAGGAATTCAGAAGCTTCGTCTATACATGTAGGGGTAAAGAAGTGGTTAATTACAAATTCAGTGTCCAGAAAAGCAGGAAAAAATTCAAACGTTGACCTCTGGAAGTAGGAATTCCTCTTTCTTTCTTGGTTTTCTGAACATACTTAGCACATACTGAGTGCTGAATGTGTACCGGCTGTACATTTAACACTTCACGTGTATTTACTTAGTTGATCCTCACAATAGCCCTATCGAGTAATAGTATTATCTCACCTTCCAGAGGGAGACACTGAGGCACAGGGAGAGGAAAAGCAACTTGATCAAGACGGCAAAGCACAAGTCACGGAGCTGGAGAGCCCAGGTTACAGCCATTATGACACATTTAAGCCTGCTCCCAACTTCCTATCATTATGCTAAGTATTTAAAATGTCCATTTCAAAGGCTAATGATTATAACAACAGCAGATGCCGTCTACCAGGTGTTTACTGTATGCAAGGCACTGTGCTAAGAGCTCCATGAACATTCACTTAATCATCATCTCATCCCACGAGGTGATTTTATCTCAGGAAATGATCTTGGCTTAAAAAGACAGCAGACAGAATAGGAACCCAGGGCACCGAAGGATGCTGATTTAAACATCCATCTTTCTCGGGAGAAGTATGATATCATGGCGTACAGCTTCAGGCGACAGGAACGCAATCAGCACTTAGCATCTCCTGCTGTGAAAGCGGGGCAGGGTTGGGGGGACGTGCAGATTCACATAGCGTCAGCCAAGGCCTCTGAATTTTAGTCTCAGATGGATACAAATCCATGGTGACCTGTACAGGTCACAGAGCGCTGGGGAAACACAGCGAAGAACGTGTGAACACTTTTTTGAGGATTCTAAGCGACTGACAACTGAATTTCACAGGCTGGTTTAACAGAAAGAGTGGCATGAATAATTTGCAGGTAGTAATCACATTTGATGGAAATTTTGACCTAAAAGGAGCTGGGCTGGGAAGGTTGAGATGCTTGTCCGAGTGAACATCAGTTGTTCTGTGTCCTCTCAGAGCCAGCACCTGCATCCTGTGCTCTCCAGCGCAGGGCCCTCCCCGCCTTGTCATCCAGGGCAGCTGGCCCCGGTGCATCTCTGAGGGACGGGTTAGCGGGGTAATGCCTGTATCACAGAGATGCAGGTTATCGTTTCACAGCTCTTCCAAATCAGTTTTCTCAGGGGATCCTCACAACCATCTTGTGAATAAGAAAACTAAGAACTGTCCTTTCCATTTACAGATAAGAAACATGAAGCTGGGAGGTAAGTAGTTGTCCTAAGTTTTCCCGGAAATTTAGTGCGTTCCTTAGAGAAAGCCAGGAACTGTTCATACTCAGGAAATCCCAGAGCCACAGCTGCAGGCAGGAGGGGCCTGGAAGGAGGAGGAAGCTTCCAGAACTGTGACTTTATGACCCGGAGCCCTTGTGAACCAAACTGCATGATCTGGATGTAGACCCATGTGCTTTTCCTGTTTCTCCCAGTCTCTGCCTTGGTATCAGTATAAAACTCAGAAGAGGAATGGAATTCTGAAGGAACAATAACAATCATAAGCGGAGAAGAATAGGGCTGTCTGACCTCTCTCCTATTATACCTACAGCTGAACAATTTCTTACAGCCACCAGATTAATTGATGTGTCCCACTCTGCTACACCCTTCGTGCTCACGGGGACGGTCCTTCCAGCTCCTTCTATGTCTAGCCTTAAGTAAAGTCACTTGGCTTGCCATTGTTGGTTGTCAGGAAAAAAACCTGCTGAAATGTCAATTAGGAAAAAATCCAAATTACAGTTTTTTAGCAGATTCGCATCATTTGATTGGACAACATTCACCAGTTTCAATAATCTGGCTCTCCCCAGGTGAGGGTCTTTTATGACTAACCCAGCCCGGCAGATTACCTGGGAAGCAGAGGTAAGATCAAAACAAAGGGCTCGGGGCTTCCCTGGTGGCGCAGTGGTTGAGAGTCTGCCTGCTGATGCAGGGGACACGGGTTCGTGCCCCGGTCCGGGAAGATCCCGCATGCCGCGGAGCGGCTGGGCCCGTGAGCCATGGCCGCTGAGCCTGCACGTCCGGAGCCTGTGCTCCACAACGGGAGAGGCCACAACAGTGAGAGGCCCGCGTACCGCAGAAAAACCAAACCAAACCAAAACAAAACTGTAACTCCTATCCTACAATACTCATTACCCTTCAATTACAGTATAAATAGAAGCAAAAGGAAAAACATGGAAGGCTTCTAAATGTAAGCTCCTAAACTTAATGCCAACCTAGGGTTAGCGTTGAGTCTGCATGTAAGCTGACAGAGTACCTTGCACCTCTCCGGAGGCTCAGAGATCAGCTCTGGTTCCCAGATCCCTCGTTTCTCACCTCTGTTTCCTTTGACCTCACCCACCTCGGTTAACTCCGTTCAATCAGAACACTGGGGTGTCATATCTGTATGATGAGATGTACACAAACCCTAAGTCTAAGCTTTTCTAAACTTGTCTTGTCCTTGGCATACACTAAGCACACCTTCATCCCTCATTTGGCTGCCTTGGACCTTTTCACAACCACACCAGCTCTGGGACCTGTGTATCCTTCAATTAGCTCCCAATTGAGAGTCACAGCTAACTCCGCTGAAGAGCGAATGGTGGTGTCTGGTTTACAGTTTGTTAATCAACACAACAGAAAGCACTGGGGAAACATAGTGCACTTCTTCCCTTGTGTTCAGCGTATCTCATTGATCAATAGTTTCCTTTCTACCTTTTGTCAGGGTTCATGCTTATTACAAAATTCAAGACTGAAGTCCATTTATTTGCTGCTTTTAAAAAGGCACACCTTAAAAATAATAGCACATGAAGGTGGAGATGAAACATTGAAAAAGGTACCCCATAAAAACACTAGCCAAAAGAAAGCTGGAGTATCTATCTACACCACTATGAAAATGAAGTTAGGAAGGATTCCTAGAAATAAGGAAAACGTTTCATAAGAATAAAGGGTTGATTTATCCAGAAGGTATTTTTTAAAATCTAAATTTGTATCATCCTTTAATAACATAGCTTCAAAATATATAAAGGAAAATCTGACAGGACTCAGGAGAAATAGGCAATTCCATACTCACAATGGGAGAATTAAACTCACCTCGATAACTGATAAAACAAGCAGATACACATCAAGAGGGATATAGAAGGTTTTGAAAACATGATTAACAAACTTGACCTAATTAAGAAATATACAATACTGCAGTAAATAACTACATAACACTGCAGTAAATAACTACATAACACTGCAGTAAATAACTACGTAACACTGCAGTAAATAACTACATAACACTGCAGTAAATAACTACATAACACTGCAGTAAATAACTACGTAACACTGCAGTAAATAACTACATAACACTGCAGTAAATAACTACATAACACTGCAGTAAATAACTACATAACACTGCAGTAAATAACTACATAATACGTTCTTTTCAGTTACATGTATGCTATACTAAAGCAAGAATCAACAAACTTCAAGGGACAGAAATTGTACACAACATATTCTAACCTACATGGATTTAAGTAGAAATCGGTGACAAAAAGGTAACTAGAAAATTAATAAATGTTTGGAAGCTCACTAATACACTTGAAAATATCACCTAGTTCAAAAATTGTAATAAAATTAGAAAGTATTTTGGCAAAAGAAAATGAAAATCTACTAATATTAAAATTTGAGGGCTGTAAACTACAGCTGTGCTTAGAGGTACATTTACAGTTTAAACATTTTTTTAAAGGCTGCAGAGAATACATGGGAAATCTCTATATCGTCCTCGTAATTTTGTTGTGAACTGCAAAAATGCCCGAACAAAAAAATAAAGTCTTACAAAAAGAAAAAGCTAAAAGTCAAGAATTTAAAATATATCTTATAATTTTAAAAAAACCCCAGCATATTAAACTAATGTATGTAGAAGAATGGAAATAAGAAAAAAGTAGACATGAATGTAATCGAAAACTAACTTCTAAGCAGAAAAATCAACAAATACAAAGCTTGGTTCTTTGAAAGCACCATGAAATGTAAGGAAAAAAACAAAACAAAAATGGGAAATTTACCATTAATTTGAATTAAAAGAGGATAGCACAAGAGATACCATGGGTATTATAAAGAGGATATAATAAACATTGTGCTGATAAATTTTTAAATTTTAATGCAAAGGACAAATGTCTTGAAAAATGACATACAAAGACTGACATAAGACACAGAAAATCTGAATAATTCCATATTGAATTAAGAATTTGAATCCAGGGGAATTCCCTGGTGGTTCAGTGGTGAGGACTTGGCGCTCTCACTGCCAGGGTGCCGGGGTGCCAGGTTCAATCCCTGGTTGGGGAGCTAAGAGCCTGCAAGTTGCACAGCGTGGCCCAAAAAAAAAAAAGAATTTGTATCCACAGAAAAGACTTTAGGCCAAGAGGGCTACACAAATAAATTGTACAAAAGAAGTTTTACCAAACTCTTCCAGGAAATTTGAGTACAGCATTATGATGTAAAAACCAGACAAAGACATTAAAAGAAAGAAAAACTATAAACCAAACTGTCTTAGGAATATGAAACAACATACCGATAAACTGAATCTAACAATATAAAAATGATAATACTCCACAATCAAACTTGGCTAGGCAAGTCCAAAATTCACATGGCTGGCTGTTACAAAGGATACGCTGGAACTCCTGTGCAGGAGCTGAGGCTATTACCCACAGGCAGAATTTCTTTTTCTTCAGGGAAGGCTTAGCTCCTAAGCCCTTCCAACTGACTGAACTGTGCCCACCCAGACTATCCAGGATAATCGTTCTTACTTAAAATCAACTGATTATGGATTTTAATCACATCTACAAAATACCTACACAACAACACCTAGATTACCTTTTGATTGAATAACTGGAGAATGTAGTCTGGTCAAGTTGACACATAAAACTGACCACCACAAAATGGAAATATTTCCTGTCTTTTTTGAGGCCTGCATAATTCTGATACCAAAAGCTGACAAAATAGTTCAAGAAAAGCAAATTACAGGCCAATATTCTCATGAACAACAGAAACCAAAATTCTTGCCAAACATTAACAAATTACATACAATAATACATTAAAAAAAAGATACTATATCATGACCAAGTGGAGTTTATTCCAGGAATGTAAGGTTAACCTTCAAATACCAATCACTATAATTCACATTAAAAGAATAAAGGTGAATAATCATATGATTATCTGAAGAGATGTAGAAAAAATATTTGTCCAAATTCAACACCTATTCTTTTTTTTTTTTTTGCGGTACGCAGGCCTCTCACTGTTGTGGCCTCTCCCGTTGCGGAGCACAGGCTCCGGATGCGCAGGCCCAGTGGCCATGGCTCACGGGCCCAGCCGCTCCGCGGTATGTGGGATCCTCCCGGACCGGGGCGCGAACCCGTGTTCCCTGCACCGGCAGGCGGACTCTCAACCACTGCGTCACCAGAAAAGCCCTCAACACCTATTCTTGATTTAAAAAAAAAAAAAAAGTAAAACTCTTGGCAATTGAGGAATTAAAGGAAAAGTTTTCAATCTGATAACAGATATCTACCTAGAAAATCACAGTTCAGATCATTCATAGTGAAAAAATATTGAAAGATTTTGCCCTAAGAGTACAAGAATGTCTTATCACTTCTATTCCATGCTGTACTGGAAACTCTAGCCACAACAATAAGTCTAGAAAGGAAAATAAATATTGGAAATGGAGAAATAAAACTGTCATTATTTACAGCTGACATGACTGCTTATGTACAAAACCCTACAGAATTTTTAAAAGCACCACCACCAACTCCAGGAAATGCAAAATGAATTCACAAATAAATCAACTGTATTTCTATAAACTAGCAACAAGCAGTTGAAAATGGTATTAAAAACAATACAATAATGTCATGAAAAAAAACATCAACTATTCAGGAATAAATTAAACCAAAGAAGTGTACGATGTCTATACTAAAAATTACAAAACATTCCTAAAATTAAAGAAAACCTAAATAAGTGGAGAGATACCATATTCATAATTGCAGATTCAACATTGTTAAGACTCAGAGTCCTCAAATCAATCTATAGATAAAAGAAAATATTAATAAAAATTCCAGCAGGATAAAACAACTTGAAAAGGCTTCTAAAATTTACACAGAAAAGAATCTAGAATGATCAAAACAAGCTTGACAAAGAAGTACAAAATTAGAAGACTTAAACTACTGGATTTCAAGTCTTACTAAAATGTATAATAACCAAGACTGCAGTATTGGTATAAGGATAGATAAACAGGTCGAAACTACTAGATTTCAAGTCTTACTAAAATGTATAATAACCAAGACTGCAGTATTGGTATAAGGATAGATAAGCAGGTCGGTGGAACAAAATAAAGTATACAGACGCAGACGTCCTCAAATACAGTCAAATGATTTTTAACCAAGGTGCCAATTCAGTGCATAAAAGTGTTTTTAACAAATGTGGCTAGAATAACTGGAAAAAAATAAACCTCAACAATGTACTACTCTTCCATACACAAAAAATAACACAAGATGCATCAATTTCTAAAAAGACAGAATAGGAAAGTATCAATATCTTCACGCTCCTAAGGATAAAAAGATTGCTTAGGATACAAAAACATGAGCTACAAAAGAAACAAAAGGGTACATGTTAGACTTCATCAGAATTGAAACTTGATCTCCATTAAGGATGTAAAAAGGCAAGCCACAGACTGGAAGAAACTATTCACAAAGGAATAGTATGAAATATATATTAAAATAAATATCTCCAATGGGGATTTGAGGGAGAGGGTGGGGACGGGATCAACACACCACAGAAACCTCAAAATGACAAAGTCATTGTTCAGTGAGAGAGGCTGAGATGCTTTCTACACACTTTCCCTGACATCTCTACACAATGAAATGCAAGGGTCAGTGGTACTGAGACAAGCAAAGGCAGTTCCACTCTTTGCTTCTATAAAAGCAAGTGACCCAAGCTATGAGCCCCTGGTCTCAGGCTTGCTTTGTTCCCAATATCCAGATGCAGCAGCTTGTTCTTTTGCGCTCCCCCCTCTGGAAAGAAATGACTGAGAACACCTCCTTCACATTTTCTTTTTCTTGGGCATTTTCACTTCATAAAGCTGCAGTCAATGTGTTTTGTGTGTGGTGAGGAGGGAATGACACGTTCCATGGTGGTCCCCGCCACTGCCAGCATTGGTGGCTCAAGCAACCTCAGGATTAGCCCTTTGTGTCCGTGAAAGGATATGAAAAGTCAGTTGTTTGAGCTCAGCCAAGCTGCTGATTTTTTTTTTTCCCCTGAATGAGGGGTGTGTGGGGAAAAAGGTTTTGCAATTCAATTTTCCTCAATAAATTACAGCATTTTGCTGAGGGCAGCTGTGTGCAAGTCCACATGCTCAGAGCAGTCCCAAACTTTTTTAAACAAAATTAAAATGCCTAAACCTGACTTCCACATCTTACCTTCGTCTTCACTTATTTTACTAATAGGCAGACTTCTTGGAAGTGATGATTTTAATGACAAGAATTGTAGATAATTAAGATTCCTTAATGTTATCTGGGACTCTGGCAAATCGTATGAAAACTACATTAATTTGAAATATTTCGTGCTCAATGGTCTATCTTGAAAATAATTGATTTTTATTCTGTGAGTCTACATGGGAAAGTGTCCATTAATATCTTCAGGGATTACAAACCTAGAATCTCTGTAATACAAACTCACGAGGCGATATTTATGAGCCTGGAAACTGTCTGTGACAACCATTTTAATGCAACATAATGCCATTATCAGACTATTTCTCCTACTTAAAAATACAGGGCTTCCCTGGTGGCGCAGTGGTTGAGAGTCCGCCTGCCAATGCAGGGGACATGGGTTCGTGCCCTGGTCCGGGAAGATCCCACATTCCGCGGAGCAGCTGGGCCTGTGAGCCATGGCCGCTGAGCCTGCGTGTCTGGAACCTGTGCTCTGCGACGGGAGAGGCCACAGCAGTGAGAGACCCGCATACCGCAAAAAAACAAAAACAAAACAAAAAATACATGCGGTGTTTATTTATTTTAAAATTTTTATGTATTTATTTATTTGGCTGCACAGGGTCTTAGTTGCGGCACACAGGATCGTCGATCTTCGTTGCGGCATGTGGGATCTTTTAGTTGTGGCATGCAAACTCTTAGCTGAGGCATGTAGGATCTAGTTCCCTGACCAGAGATCGAACCCAGGCACCCCCCCACTCCCCCACCCCGCCCCCGCACTGAGAGGATGGAGTCCTAGCCACTGGACCACCAGGAGAGTCCCTACATGTGGTCTTTCAAAAATAACTACCCATTATTTAGTGCTCAACATGCACTTAGATGTTATGCAAAGAATTTTATTAAAAGGACTTCATTTTGTTTTCCCAACAACCGTTACGGAATTTGGTATTATTTTCTTTATTTTACAGATAAGGAGGTGTGGCTTTGTGGGGCAGAGACAGTAAGAGGGAGAGCTAGGACTCAAGCTTGGAAAGGGAGACCGCGGGGCTCCCCACTCCACCACACTTTAAAGCTGTTGACGTCATAAATGATTACCATGTGGAATCACACTACATAATTTTTTTTTATGCTGCCTTCCTTCTTCCTTTGGAATTGCAAACAGCTCCACTTTGGCCACAGCAACTGTAATGTGACTGGACAGGCCACATATCTGGTAGCTGCAAGAGTCAGTGTACATGATGGTGTACAAACTCGTGATCGCCCCTCTGCTGGGATGTGGTCTCTGAATGACATTGCCTGTGGGAATGGACTGTCCTGCAGTGTGGACCACTACTCAGAATCCAGGGTTTTCATCAGCCATACTTGGCATCACTATTACAAGACATTAAATGAATTATCTGATACCTCATTTACGGGAATGACAAGGAATTAGATGAGGAAAAGTATATGGAATAAACACTTTAGAAGTAGTAAAAATAAAAATGAACATGATCAAGTACCTTCCAAGGTTTATCAAATATACCAAGGATAAGCAGAATCATCAAAAATGAGTTCGAACACATTTGGCACTAACTATGTCCTTTAAAACAGAACAAACACTTTCAAGCCCCTTCCCGATTCCACTCTCAGTTGACGACAGAGAGAAAAGACTGGTTCCCACTGGGAACACGGCTTCAGCAGCCCCTCCTCCCCACTATCCACAGAGGCCTTTTCCTCTCATCTGGGATCAAAGGTCGCTTTCTAGAAGCCACGCCCACCTCCTGGACCAGGCTCCCTTACTACCTCCAGCCCCACACCCAGTTTGCCTTCCAGGACTTCCCCCAGGGCGCTGCCACAGTTAGGATTCCAAAGGCGGCCAGGGGTGGATCTCTGTGTGTCTCCCTCCCCTTGGGGGCCTGGAGGGGAGAATTCCTGCCTGACTCACCCCCATACTTCAGGGCGTCAACGCTAATCCCTGTTTGTTGAGGGGAAGGAGGGGCAGAGGAAAATATTACCCACCACACACCCCCAACCCCAAAACTGAACACCCAACCAGCAACTCCTCCGCAGACCCTACATTCCGGATGGGCCTCTCTCTGGTTTTACTCAGACTCCTTCCAGGAGTAGCCTGCCTTCACTTCAGCTTCCTCCACGCCTCCTGAATTTGCAGCCCTTTGCAGTCTGGCCCCGCCCATCTGAAACCTGCTTCTTAGGTCACCAGAAGCCTCCTGATTTCTAAATCAACTGACAACTTTCCAGGGACTTAGCTTCTCCTTTGCGTTGAACAGGCCTGTCCTTCCTCGGTTCCCCAACCTATTTCCTCCTCTCTTCCTTGCTGTTCATTGTGTGTCTCCTCTGCTTCCCTCCTCTCTTGGCTTCCTCTCTGAATATGGAGGCTTCCGTAAGTTTCTGATCTTGGTCCCTAAAAATGCTTCACTCTCTCTGGGCAATCTTTTTTTTTTTTTTTTTTTTTGCGGTACACGGGCCTCTCACTGTTGCAGCCTCTCCCGTTGCGGAGCACAGGCTCCGGACGCGCAGGCTCAGCGGCCATGGCTCACGGGCCCAGCCACTCCGCGGCACGTGGGATCTTCCCGGGCCGGGGCACGAACCCGTGTCCCCTGCATCGGCAGGCAGACTCTCAACCACTGCGCCACCAGGGAAGCCCTCTCTGGGCAATCTGATCCACTGTCACAGATTCAGCTATTACCTGCTCAGTGAAGAATACGCATGCACCAGGCTCATCCCAGGTCTCTCTCTCAAACACCAGACTCTTACTTCCAATGACCTGCAGGACGCCTCCACCTGGAGGTCCCAAACTTCAAGATAACTGAACTAAAAGTGGCAGAGCTGGGACTGGGAATCAGCGAGACCAGAATTTTCTCTCCTCACACGACTGCGCATGTTTTATCTGAAATCAGGTAGCATCTATCCCTGTCCTCTGTACGTCATACAAAAACATGTGACGGATTCTGATCATGATGGTTAACTAACCACGGGCTCAGCATACCGTGGGCCCGCCAGCTTTGGAAACCTAACCTTGGCCTTGCCTGTAGTAGCAAAGAAACAGAACCTTTCACAAAATCTCAATGTAATTAATGATCACTGTCAAAACGTGACACTGTTATAGTGAAAGACCGCTTCTGGGGATAAATCACATGGCTTAACCCAGCAGGACATATTTATAACATAAGTTTGCAGAAGAGAAAAATAAAATCAGACATATCCCATCAAACATCTTTGCAGTAAAAGTACTCTGCCTCTGAGTCACCGCTTAGTTCACGTTGGTAAACAGTGGAAGCCTCTGCCCACAGGCTATGCTGTTTGCAGTGAGATATTCATTGCTGCGTGTCCCTGTGCAGCTTCTGATAAATACATTTCATTACCAAAATTAATTAATTAATGAAGAAAGTCCCCACAGCCTGAATCACTTTAAAGTAGACAAAATTCAATAACAGAAAAAACATCCCACATGAGCAACAATACTGAATGAGAGGATGAGAGATGAGATGACCCAACATTATTCTTTAGAACCTCAAGTTCACAGACAAAACAAAGGCTGGATACAAGATATTCCTGTGGGTATTTCTGTCTTTTTTTTTAAAGACACCTTAAGACAGAGCAATCAACGTGTGAAAAGAAAAGCTGTCTATAAAAACAAAAAAAAGACATTTTCTGAGATGACTTTGATCCCATATCTCTGTATCTTCCATTACTGCTCTCTGTTGTCTTTGCTCAAGTATTATTTTCACCTTATTATTACTATTCCTTTCTTTGTAAGTAACCCCACCTGGCTTTATCCAAAAAAAAAAAACTGGTGCAGTAAATATTTGTCCTTTGTGGTAATCCGATGCATAATTTAGTTAATCTAGGCTATCTTTCCATGAGAGGTGATTGTTTTTCTCTGTTTTGAAATGTGCTCACAGTAAAGGGAATCCACGCCAGACAGCTGAACGGCAGCGGGAGAACCACTTACCAAGCATGTCACTGCTTCGAACCAACCTTGACTGTGACTGTGTAGCCACTCCTACAGCACGTGTCACTCATGTTAACTCAGCCTCCCGATCACAACCACACCTTTCTCTTACAAACATGGCCTTTTACTTAATTAAGATAACACAGTCAGGCTGAAAGGCCCATCTCAGCCCCTGTGAAAAGGCCTTGAAAAACAGGCACTTTGCTTTGCGCTGTGAGAACTCTGACATGACTGTTAGTTACCTGGATGAAATCAAGAAATGTCAGGGGCAGCAAGTCATCCATATGCCCAATGTCTTTGGAGAAACGATTCAAAATTCTTCCTGCAAGAACAGGATATGAGAAATTACTCATTTCCCCAGACAGGCCCTTTAAGAGAAACATCTCACGAACAAATCAAAACAATATTTGTAAAGTATATGTATGTAATATATTACAGATTCATATGAAATAAGCCAATGTCAGTGGTAAAGAAAGAGAAAATAGAATGATATCTAAAGAGAAACAAAAATGCCACCAAATGGCAGTGGGTGGGGGAGCCGAAATTGAAACCTGGTTTTTATTACAAAAGACTGGGGGGAGGGGCTTCCCTGGTGGCGTAGTGGTTAAGAATCCGCCTGCCAATGCAGGGGACGTGGGTTCGAGCCCTGGTCTGGGAAGATCCCACATGCCACGGAGCAACTAAGCCCGTGCACCACAACTACCGAGCCTGTGTTCTAGAGCCCGCGCGCCACAACTACTGAGCCCACGCACCACAACTACTGAGCCCACGCGCCACAACTACTGAAGCCTAAATGCCTACAGCCTGTGCTCCGCAACAAGAGAAACCACCACATTGAGAATCCCGCACACCGCAACGAAGAGTAGTCCCCGCTCACCGCAACCAGAGAAAGCCTGTGCGCAGCAACGAAGACCCAACACAGCTAAAAATAAAATAAACTTATTAAAAAAAAAAAAGAATATGGGGAAAATCTTGTGGCAGTAATGGGAAGGGCTGGTGGATTTGAGAATGTTCCCTCCTTTTAGATCCATCCCGTCTAAGACTCATTCCAAGTGCTAAGTCAGCAAATAAACAGTTGCACAATACCTAAATTAATCCTAATTGTCACACTAATTTTGCTTTAGTGATCAAAAGTAATTTTGCTAAGTGATACTTTTTAAATAAACATAATTATAACTTCTCTGTAATGTTTTCCCTCCAGATGGTTCACAGGACCTCACATCTTGGGAACCTGTAGATTCCTGCCATTTCCAAGTTGTGGGTTTACTACTGGGGTAATAAGCTGTTATTTTCAGAGGTGCACTGGGTGTGACAAACACAGACTGATGCTTAAGCATCCAGGAAGACCAGAGGGATGGAAGCAGGAACACAGAAACATTACTTAGTGACTAAAGATCATCACTGATTTTATTTCCCTTCTCAGAATCCACGAAAACAGTGTATCCTAAAGGCTGCAGGATTGGAAGATGAGAAATAATTTCTAATAAGTATCTAGTGTAAACTAAAAATGCCGCCTGCCGTATCAAGTAAACAAAGGATGCTGCAGCCATCAGGCACTGCAGCCAACCCCGCGATGGTGCACCCTGAGGAAACTCAGGATGAGAAAACACAGGATACTGGCCCCGGAGAGCTGAGGTGCACATCAAAGGAATGATTTCAGTGAGCCTGGACTGTTGCATCTTCCCATACATAGAAAAGCAGTAAATTCCCTAACTTGAGATATCTGGTTTTCTTTTATTAACAGTAATCTTTTGATATGCTGACTACCTGTTCTTTGTTGCAAAAGCTCCTGTGTATCCTGGCTCCCCCCCGCACCTTGCCTCTTTGGAGCAGTGTCTCAGAGCTCTCTCAGAGGCATGTCCCGGGCTTAAGTCCTCAGTTTTGTCCACAGAATAAAGCATAACTCTCAACTTTTAGGTTGTACATTTTTTTTCAGTCGACACTAGTCGTTTTATGATAAAATTTAAAGAAATTGAAGACACGCACACACACATACACACAAACATATAGCCTATTTTGGGGTAGCAACTCCTGAGAAATATGTTATCTAGGCCCCTGAACTTCTTTCATAATTGAGGCTCCAGGAAGCCAGCCTGCAGGTGAGATGTGGGGCCTCTAGGTGCTCTTCCTGACCTCTGTCAGAGGTGACTTTCTCCCGAGGCCCTTCACACCAAGCCACAGCTGGACACTGAATGAGCAGAGGCTGGGCACTGAGTTTCCGCTGCCGGGATGAGCCAGCTCTGCTGTCCTCCGCGGGGCGCCTGGCTCACCGGAAGCACAGGGTGCGCCCAAGCCGGGGGCTGCAGACATTGGAGGCTTTCGTCCTCGACCAGGCCAGGCCGTTACAGGCTGGGCCTCAATTCTCCTGTCTCAGGCTTAGGAAATACAGACTCCAGAAACCGTCTTTTAGTGACACGTTTGGAGGACCAGGGACAAATTTTCGGAGCCTCTAGGAATGCTTGCTTTAGAAGGTGATTCTCAGGATTAAAAGGGCTCATGCAGGTGAAGAACCCAGTCACAATGCCCGGTGAGTTAACAGGTGCTCAGCCACCAAGGTGAGGTACTGACTATTCCCCCCAGGTTCTGCAGCATCACGTCACCTCCGAAAGTCTACCAGACACTGTAGCAACGTCCACCTGTTAAAATGCACTTGCTGATTCAGGAGTGCTGGGGGGAGCTAGAGAGTCTGCATTTCTTCCCAGCTGTCAGGTGACCCCCCCCCCCTTTAAACTATTTCCCAGATCACACTTCGAGGGGCAAGAGCTTGGGCTATGATTTAATCAATTCTGCTTTAAAAATATTAAAATCAGATGGACAATTTTTCCACATATTCTTATGGATTTTGCGGCCTCCCAGTCATTTTTTAACTTCCCAAAGTAGCAATACAGAAATAAGGAAAACACACGTCACAAAAGACATAGTTTAAATGCTTGTGATTTCTTTGACAGAAAAATGCAACTTTTTAACATAGCAGGATTCAGAAACACTGCAAGTATGATTTTTCTTAGAAGGTGTTGAAAGCAGTACAGGAATTTTTTAAGATGAAAAGGCTACTCAGGGATGAACAGTAAGTGAAAACTACCCCTTTACCCTTCACCAGATGTGCAAGTCTTAAGGTCTGAGAGACCCAGGGTTGGCAAATAGTGTAAAATACAAGGAAAACAAAAACAATGAGAAAAACTATCTCCCCACATACAATGACTACAAAAATGGAACCGAACGTCAAAGCAGGTCAAAAACTAAAGTCTTGTTCACCAATGAGCTGAGTGTAGAAAATGTGAAATCAGAAAGTTCAGTAGCTACTTCCTTGCGCTAAGAAACATTAAGAGAATGAATGGTATTTGCAGAGTATTTCATCGGGCTTAGGGACAGACTGTTGGAAACAGAGCTGTGATTTTAAGTTCATGGCCTCATAGTGTTAAAGTTTTCTCAAAAGTCTCCAAATGAAATCCTTACGATGAATCCCCTTCACACACATGCCATGACTCTTCATCCAAATGACATGTGCTCCCTGCTGGAGTATCTCCAGGGAGGTAGAGGGAAGGGGGATTCACATGAACACCGGGAACCCAATCCATTTTCAGTCTGTTCTGTTAGACACGGATTTCTCACATCAAACCGAATCTTGCCTTCCTAGAACATCCAACCTCTGCCGCTTCTTCTGCCCTTATAACCACACAAAGGGAACCTAATTTCTCTTGATATGACAGCCTTTCAAATACTCGACTGAAGTGAATCATATCCTCTCCAGCAACTACTCCCTGGTGCCTCACTGATCCCTCATAAGGCTCGGTGTCCTATCTTGGCCGCTGCCTCTTGACCAGACTCAGATGGCCAGTCTCAGTTAATGCCTTGTGCCCAGTATTAAAATCAGTACCCCAGGTACTGGGGTAAATTGGTTTCACCACCTCCCCTATCCTGCATAGGATATAGTGAATCATGAAGCCAACAATAACAGTACATTCTGGAGGCCAGATCACATTTTGGACACATGTAAAATGAAAATCCACATCGCTCTGCACAGGTAGATTTGGGGAAACAACTGAGCGATATGCATAAACAACTCTAAGAGTGCATCCCTTCTGACCCCAAAATTCCATTTCCAGGAACATATCCCCAAGAGTTAATAAGTTCATCAAAAGGTTGAATGTGGCATATTTGTCAAGTCAGAAGTAGAAAACAACCCGAACAAGTCTGAAACAAGTCTATAATGTATTACGTACAATTTTAATTTTTTTGGACTTTCTACGATAACTGCATAGTGTGTAAAAAGGTAAAGCAGGGAGGGGAGAGCAAGAGAAAGACAGGGAAAGAGGGTCAGGAGGAAGAAGGAGGTAAAAGGGAGGAGGGAGGGAGGAAAAGCGGGGGAAGAGAGGAGGAGGGAGGTACCCCCCTTGAAGTCCATGGTATCCAAGAACCAATCAGGGTCCTCCTAACTGCTCTGGTTCACAGTTTTCTATCTTGTCCATAAGACAGAATATCATGAAAGATGACATTTGAACTTCTTGTCAAAATACAAATTCAGGATGATCATATTTTAAGAACTGAGTCTACAATCTAAGCGGGAGTCAGTCACCTCTAGAATTCTGACACCTGACCCATACCCAGGACTCCTCTGCTTACTGATAACCAAACTGTAATTTAAAACTTGGAAGTTCCCATGTCTAATCTGGGCCTTATTTTTTTTTTTAAACAAAAAAAAAAAGGTATATTTACATATAAAATACCGAAGTATATTTTTATTGAGGTATATTTTACATCTCATGAAATTCGCCCATTTCAGGTGTACAATTCAATGAATCTTTGTAACTTTACTGAGTGATGCAACCGTCACCAAAAATCGGTTTTAAGACACTTTTATGCCCACAGTGAGATCCCTTGTGCCATTTACAGGACTCCCTATTCCCACTCCCAGCCTCAGGCAACCACTAATCTACTTTCTTTCTCTATAAATTTGCTTTTTCAGGACATAACATCCAAATGGAATCGTGCGATAATGTGGTCTCTCGGTCTGACTTTTTCACTCAGTGTAATGTTTCTGAGGTTCGCCATGATGTAGTGTGTGTCTTTTTGAGCCCCATTCTTTACCACAAAGTGGCGTTAGGCACCAGCAAAAAAAGACCCCATACTAGGCCACACCTGACCTTGAGGGTAAGTCAGAACAGATGTGTTTCGTGAACTCTTTGATATTGTGAACTTGTTTCTATGGGCCCACAGCCTTTTCATCTTTCACTAACGGTTCTAGAACCTAATTCTTTTGATTAGAATCAGCCGTTGCAGAGATTCAGCATCCAGGAGTCCTGGGTCAAGGCCAGGCTCTGAGTCCAGTGGAATGTGGTGGGGCAGGGAGGACAATAAAAGATCCATTGTCCTGGTGAGAAATGGGATCTACGTCCAATCAGCCAATGGAGAAAAAGAGCAGAGTCCCTCCAGAGGGGCAAAGAAAATATACCTGAACCTTCCAGGTACCGTGCAAGGGGATGGGGCAAAATGGGTCCAATGGAGAGGGTGTTCAGTGGAATGCGGAGACGGTCACCAGGCTGAAAAGGATCCCTGCGTGCATGAGGGAGCCACTAAGGCAGGCGGGCCAGCCTGGACTTCCTGCATCACCTTACACAAACTCATTCAGCTCGGACGAGCCTGAGAACAGGAGAGGGAGCTGCGGAAGTCAGGGCGCTCCGCATTTTCTTAGTCTTTGCTGTTAGAACAGGCCATCAGTATGGTGGCAGCCTAAAGAATGTCGTGAAATAGAGCAACAGGATTTAGGAAATCCTGTTCAGTGGAAACACCACCAAGTTCTGGTACTCAGCAGCAAGAGGCCTTTAGGCAACTAAGCAACATCTCCACCTACATCCCAACTCCCTGTCCAATAATAGTTTTTAAATGTCTACTGATACGTTACAATGGATCAATTACTCCTCTCTACTTCTTAAGGGCCTGGAGTTTATGAGGTACAACTATCAGGTATCAAATATTTAACCCAAGTAAGTGCCAAGATTCATCCTGAATATAAAACTAAATCCCAGGGAAACGTATTAGGTGTTTGACAGTTTCTCTTCCTTGACTGACAGACAACAGAACTTGGAAGCTTGGATAGTCTGGTTCCGTGAAACACAGCTTCCACAGAACCAACATATGTGGTTTTCTCTTCATGACATCCCATACCAGAACCAAAGCCGACCATAAATAACCTAGTCCAAATTCCACTTTTGAAAATAAGCTACAGGGAAGCGTTCAATTTAATCTACCACTAAAGAGCAGATTAAATAGATTTAATCTATTGACTCAAGAGTAAATAATTCATGACCCCTAAACCTTCTGGGCTAACTAGGCCTGTGTTTGCAGTACTTATTTTGGCTTGTGTTTTCTTGAAGGAATGAAGTCCCGCTAATAGATACAGGAGGGGGAGGCAAGACAACACTGATGTGCTGGCTGCTCTAAGATTAGTGACCTTGAAGATTTAAACTTGGTCCCAAATCCTTGAATAACAACTCAGCGTCTGGAGAAGCCTACAGGTCTTGAACATGAAGAGCCTGGTTAACTGGTCACCAGCACTCAGAGGCTATGATAACAGACATCCAGTCCCACTGAATGCTCCCACCTTTATGGCTGTAGTTTTCACATTAACTGACAAAGTGGAGGGACTTCACAGCTGTAATAGCATGTACTCCTCCAACTGCTTTCTCTCCACGGCTTCGTAAGACGAGATCTGTGTGGGCCTCTGCAGTTCACCATCCTGTGCTCCACACGGGGCCTGGACTAAACAACATGTGCTGAATAAATCCACACAAGATGCTGCCCTCAACAGTCTCATTTAATCCTCACGACAGTCTTGTGAAACAGGAGGGGCAGCAGTTATTCCCATTTCACAGGAGAGGAAGTTCCCAGACACCACGTAGTCAGTGTCACGAAGACTCATTAGGCACTGACCACGTTCTAAGCACTGTGACTATATGAACCTGCTTAATGTCTACAATATTAAGATATAGATAAGGTAGGTGTGAGTAGTATCCCCGTTTTACAGATAAGAAAACCAAGAAACAGAGAATTTAAGTAACTAGCACGTAAGTATTAACATAACTATAACCAGCTATCACTATTAGTAACCAGAACAAGGACTGAACTCAGGCAGTTGGCTCCAGAGTCCATAGTTTTACGGTACATGGGCCTCTCACTGTTGTGGCCTCTCCCGTTGCAGAGCACAGGGTCCGGACGCACAGGCTCCGGACACACAGGCTCCACGGCCATGGCTCATGGGCCCAGCCGCTCCGCGGCATGTGGGATCCTCCCGGACCAGGGCATGAACCCGTGTCCCCTGCATCGGCAGGCGGACTCTCAACCACTGCGCCACCAGGGAAGCCCCAGAGTCCATACTTTTAAACCAAGGCAGACAACATCCTGCCTTGAGATGTGCGTGTCCAAGAGTATCTATCTGCTTTGGCCTCGGTCACGCAGCTAGTTGATGGCCAGGCCAAGGCCACTCCCATCTTCCTTCCAGCCCACATCCCTGCCTTGACAGTTGCTATCAATCATCACCTGCAAAAACAAAGCCACTCTGGGCCTTATCACGAGTCTAAACAACTGAACAGAGTGGGCATGTATGCTGATGAACGAACTCTTCACAGGAACCCAGGTCAGGAGGCTACCTTCCGAAGCAAGACAGGTGGAAGGCCTCAGGGTGGAGGAAGCAACCAGTGGGAAACCTAGAGGGACACTCAGTGGGAAACCTAGAGGGACACTCAGATCAAGAAACTTACTACCGAAGACCCACCTGCTACATGCCACAAAGCCTCTTACGTGTCACCAAAAGTCCACGGTACAACTATAGAGCTAATTTTATTGAAGAGGATGTTTACATTTTACCAATCTTATATCTTAATTCATTTTTTATTACCATTTTATTTATTTTTTTAACGTCAGAACGTACGAATTTAATGAATTTAACATCGTACTATTCCTTAGGATACCCCGTACTTAAAGGCCCTGATTCTAAGCTCCGGTTGGCAGCTTCCTCCACAACGGTATCTTGTTCTTCTCTGAAAGTGGAGTCCAAACCCTATCATCTCCAGGCAGCTTCCAAATCTAGCATCATTCCGTGAACTTCCCGAAGACGTTCTATTTACCCTTTTCTCCTAGGATGGCAGGCGCATCACACCATGGCTTCTCTCCTTCTGCGGATGCAGAGCTTCTCCCAGACCAAGATGCTGCTCAATCAGTGCTCAGGCCGCTCTCTGCACAGTGCTTGGCGTATGGTACACAGTCACTGAAGGTTTTATTCTTAATTGGGGTATAGTTGTTTTACAGGGTTGTATTAGTTTCTACCATACAGAGAAGTAGAGTTCCCTGTGCTATACAACAGGTTCTTATTAGTTATCTACTTTATACATATTAGTGTCAATCCCAACCTCCCAATTCATCCCACCCTCCCCCCGCCCCCCGCTTTACCCCCTTGGTGTCCATACGTTCATTCTCTACATCTGTGTCTCTATTTCTGCCTTGCAAACCAGTTCATCTGTATCATTTTTCTAGATTCCTCATATATGCTTTAATATATATTTGTTTGTCTCTTTCTGATTTGCTTCACACTGTATAACAGCCTCTAGGTCCATCCACACAAATGACCCAATTTCATTCCTTTTTATGACTGAGTAGTATTCCACTGTATATATGTACCACATCTTCTTTATCCATTCGTCTGTCGATGGACACTTAGGTTGCTTCCATGACCTGGATATTGTAAAGAGTGCTGCAATGAACATTGGGGTGCATGTGTCTTTGTGAATTACGGTTTTCTCTGGGTATATACGCAGTAGTGGGATTGCTGGGTCATATGGTAATTCTATTTTTAGTTTTTTAAGGAACCTCAATACTGTTCTCCATAGTGGTTGTATCAATTTACATTCTTACCAACAGTGCAAGAGGGTTCCCTTTTCACCACACCCTCTCCAGCATTTGTTGTTTGTAGATTTTCTGATGATGCCCATTCTAACTAGTGTGAGGTGATACCTCATTGTACTTTTGATTTGCATTTCTCTAATAATTAGTGATGTTGAGCAGCTTTTCATGTGCCTCTTGGCCATCTGTATGTCTTCTTTGCAGAAATGTCTACTTAGGTCTTCATCCCATTTTTTGATTGGGTTGTTTGTTGTTTTGATATTGAGCTGCATGAGCCGTTTATATATTTTGGAGATTAATCCTTTGTCCGTTGGTTCGTTTGCAAATATTTTCTCCCATCCTGAGGGTTGTTTTTTCGTCTTGTTTATAGCTTTTTGTGCTGTGCAAAAGCTTTTCAGTTTCATTAGCTTCCATTTGTTTATTTTTCTTTTATTTCCATTATTCTAGGAGGTGGGTCAAAAAAAATCTTGCTGTGATTTAAGTCAAAGAGTGTTCTTCCTATGTTTTCCTGTAAGAATTTTATAGTGTCTGGTCTCACATTTAGGTCTCTAATCCATTCTGAGTATATTTTTGTGTATGGTGTTAGGGCGTGTTCTAATTTCATTCTTTAACATGTAGCTGTCCAATTTTCCCAGCACCACTTACTGAAGAGACTGTATTTTCTCCATTGTCCATCCTTGCCTCCTTTGTCATAGATTAGTTGACCATAGGTGCATGGGTTTATCTCTGGGCTTTCTATCCTGTTCCATTGATCTATATTTCTGTTTTTGTACCAGTACCATATTGTCTTGATTACTGTAGCTTTGTAGTATAGTCTGAAGTCAGGGAGTCTGATTCCTCCAGCTCCATTTTTTCCCCTCAAGATTGCTTTGGCTATGTGGGGTCTTTTTTGTCTCCATATAAACTTTAAGATGTTTTGTTCTAGTTCTGTAAAAAATGCCCTTGGTGGGCTTCCCTGGTGGTGCAGTGGTTGAGAATCTGCCTGCCAATGCAGGGGACACGGGTTCGAGCCCTGGTCTGGGAAGATCCCACATGCCACGGAGCAGCTAAGCCCGTGCGCCGCAACTACTGAGCCTGTGCATCTGGAGCCTGTGCTCCGCAACAGGAGAGGCCGCGACAGTGAGAGGCCCGTGCACCGCGATGAAGAGTGGCCCCCACTCGCCGCAACTAGAGAAAGCCCTCGCATAGAAATGAAGACCCAATGCAGCCAAATAAATAAATAAATAAATAAAATACATTTATTTTTAAAAAATGCCATTGGTAATTTGATAGGGATTGCATTGAATCTGTAGATTGATTTGGGTAGTATAGTCATTTTCACAATATTGATTCTTCCAATCCAAGAACATGGTATATCTCTCCATCTGTTTGTGTCATCTTTGATTTCTTTAATCAGTGTCTTATAGTTTTCTGAGTACAGGTCTTTTACCTCCTTAGGTAGGTTTATTCCTAGGTATTTTATTCTTTTCATTGCAATGGTGAATCGGATTGTTTCTTTAATTTCTCTTTCTGATCTTTTGTTGTTGGTGTATAGGAATGCAAGAAATCTCTATGCATTAATTTTGTATCCTGCAACTTTACCAAATTCATTGCTTAGCTCTAGTAGTTTTCTGGTGGCATCTTTAGGACTTTCTATGTATAGTATCATGACATCTGCAAACAGTGACAGTTTTACTTCTTCTTTCCAATTTGTATTCCTTTTATTTCTTTTTCTTCTCTGATTGCCGTTGCTAGGATTTCCAAAACTATGTTGAATAATAGTGGCAAGAGTGGACATCCTTGTCTTGTTCCTGATCTTAGAGAAAATGCTTTCAGCTTTTCCCCATTAGTATGATTGCTGGCTGTAGGTTTGTCATATATGGCCTTTATTATGTTGAGGTAGGTTCCCTCTATGCCCACTTTCTGGAGAGTTTTTATCATAAATGGGTGTTGGATTTTGTCAAAAGCTTTTTCTGCATCTACTGAGATGATCATATGGTTTTTATACTTCAATTTGTTAATATGGTGTATTACATTGATTGATTTGCATATATTGAAGAATCTTTGCATCCCTGGGATAAATCCCACTTGACACAGTGTATGATCCTTTTAATGTGTTGTTGGATTCTGTTTGCTAGTATTTGGTTGAGGATTTTTGCATCTATATTCATCAGTGATATTGGTCTGTAATTTTCCTTTTTTATAGTATCTTTGGTTTTGGTATCAGGGTGATGGTGGCCTTGTAGAATGAGTTTGGGAGTGTTCCTTCCTCTGCAACTTTTTTGGAAGAGTTTGAGAAGGATGGGTGTTAGCTCTTCTCTAAATGTTTGATAGAATTCACCTAGGAAGCCCCCTGGTCCTGGACTTTTGTTTGTTGGAAGATTTTTAATCACAGTTTCAATTTCATTACTTGTGATTGGTCTGTTCATATTTTCTATTTCTTCCTGGTTCAGTCTTGGAAGGTTATACCTTTCCAAGAATTTGTCCATTTCATCCAGGTTGCCCATTTTATTGGCACAGAGTTGCCTGTAGTAGTCTCTTATGATGCTTTGTATTTCTGTGGTGTCCATTGTAACTTCTCCTTTTTCATTTCTAATTTTATTGATTTGAGTCCTCTCCCTCTTTTTCTTGATGAGTCTGGCTAAACATTTATCAATTTTGTTTATCTTCTCAAAGAACCAGCTTTTAGCTTCATTGATCTTTGTTACTGTTTTCTTTGTTTCTATTTCATTTACTTCTGCTCTGATCTTTATGATTTCTTTCCTTCTATTAACTTTGGGTTTTGTTTGTTCTTCTTTCTCTAGTTCCTTTAGATGTAAGGTTAGGTTGTTTATTTGAGATTTTTCATGTTTCTTGCAGTAGAATTGTATTGCTATAAACTTCCCTCTTCAAACTGCTTTTGCTGCATCCCATAGGTTTTGGATCATCATGTTTTCATTGTAATTTGTCTCTAGGTATTTTTTGAATTCCTCTTGAATTTCTTTAGTGATTTCTTGGTTATTTAGTAGCATATTGTTAAGCCTCCATTTGTTCACATTCATTATGGTCTTCTTCCTGTAATTTATTTCTAATTTCATAGCACTGTGGTCAGAAAAGATGCTCGATACGATTTCGATTTTCTTAAATTTACTGAGGCTTGATTTGTGACCCAAGATGTGATCTATCCTGGAGAATGTTCCGTGTGCACTTGAGAAAGTGTAATCTGCTGTTTTCGGATGGAATATCCCATAAATATCAATTAAATCTATCTGGTCTATTGTGTCATTTAAAGCCTGTGTTTCCTTATTAATTTTCTGTCTTGATGATCTGTCCATTGGTGTAAGTGAGCTGTTAAAGTCCCCACTATTATTGTGTTACTGTCGATTTCCTCTTTTATAGCTGTTAGCATTTGCCTTATGTATTGAGGTGCTCCTATGTTGGGTGCATATATATTTATAATTGTTATACCTTCTTGGATTGATCCCTTGATCATTATATAGGGTCCTTCCTTGTCTCTTGTAACATTTTTTATTTTAAAGTCTATTCTATCTGATATGAGTATTGCTACTCCAGCTTTCTTGTGATTTCCACTTGCATGGAATATCTTTTTCCATCCCCTCACTTTCAGTCTGTATGTGTCTCTAGGTCTGAAGTGGGTCTCTTATAGACAGAATATATACTGTCTACAGTCTTGTTTTTGTATCCATTTTATGAGCCTGTGTCTTTTGGTTGGAGCATTTAACCCATTCACATTTAAGGTAATTGCCAATATGTATGTTTCTATTACCATTTTCTTAATTTTGGGCGGTTTGTTTTTGTAGATCCTTTTCTTCTCTTGTGTTTCCCACTTAGCATTTGTTGTAGAGCTGGTTTGGTGGTGCTGAATTCTCTTAGCTTTTGCTTGTTTGTAACACTTCTGATTTCTCTGTCGAATCTGAATGAGATCCTTGCTGGGTAGAGTATTCTTGGTTGAAGTTCTTCCCTTTCATCACTTTAAATATATCGTGCCACTCCCTCTTGGCTTGCAGAGTTTCTGTTGAGAAATCAGCTGTTAACCTTACGGGAGTTCCCTTGTATGTTATTTGTCATTTTTCCCTTGCTGCTTTTAATAATTTTTCTTTGTCTTTAATTTTTGTCCGTTTGATTACTATGTGTCTCGGCATGTTTCTGCTTGGGTTTATCCTGCTTGGGACTCTCTGCGCTTCCTGGACTTGGGTAGCTATTTCCTTTCCCATGCTAGGGAAGTTTTCTTTTTTTTTTTTCTTTTTGCGGTACGCGGGCCTCTCACTGTTGTGGCCTCTCCCATTGCGGAGCACAGGCTCCAGATGTGCAGGCTCAGTGGCCATGGCTCACGGGCCCAGCTGCTCCGCGGCATGTGGGATCTTCCCAGACCGGGGCACAAACCCGTATCCCCTGCATCGGCAGGCAGATTCTCAACCACTGCGCCACCAGGGAAGCCCTAGGGAAGTTTTTGACTATAATCTCTTTGAATATTTTCTCAGGTCCTTTCCCCCTCTCTTCTCCTTCTGGGCCCCCTATAACGCGAATGTTGGTGTGTTTAATGTTGTCCCTGAGGTCTCTTAGGCCGTCTTCATTTCTCTTTTCTTTATTCTGTTCCGCAGCAGTGATTCCCACCATTCTGTCTTCCAGGTCACTTATCCGTTCTTCTGCGTCAGTTATTCTACTATTGATTCCTTCTAGTGTGTTTTTCATCTGTTATTGTATTGTTTATCCCTGTTTGTTTGTTCTTTAGTTCTTCTAGGTCTTTGTTAAATATTTCTTGCATCTTCTCAATCGTTGCCTCTATTCTTTTTCCAAGGTCCTGGATCATCTTCACTACCATTATTCTGAATTCTTTTTCTGAAAGGTTGCCTATCTCCACTTCATTTAGCTGTTTCTCTGGGGTTTTATCTTGTTCCTTCAACTGGGATATAGTCCTCTGCCTTTTCATTTTGTCTACATTTCTATGATTATGGTTTTCGTTCCACAGGCTGCAGGACTGTAGCTCTTGCTTCTGCTGTCTGCCCTGGTGGATGAGGCTATCTAAGAGGCTTGTACAAGCTTCCTGATGGGAGGGACTGGTGGTGGGTAGAGCTGGCTGTTGCTCGGGTGGGCAGAGCTCAGTAAAACTTTAATCTGCTTGTCTGCTGATTGGCGGGGCTGAGTTCCCTCCCTGCTGGTTGTTTGGCCTGAGACAACCCAGCAGTGAAGACTACAGGCTCTTTGGTGGGGCTAATGGTGGACTCCAGGAGGGCTCTCACCAATGAGTACTTCCCAGAACTTCTGCTGCCAGTGCCCTTGTCCCCACGGTGAGCCATAGCCACCCCCTGCCTCTGCAGGAGACCCTCCAACACT
This sequence comes from Pseudorca crassidens, assembly GCF_039906515.1. Classification (NCBI taxonomy): domain Eukaryota; kingdom Metazoa; phylum Chordata; class Mammalia; order Artiodactyla; family Delphinidae; genus Pseudorca; species Pseudorca crassidens. The sequence continues at coordinate 15,312,238 of NC_090313.1, forward strand.
AGCAGGTAGGTCTGGTTCAGTCTCCTATGGGGTCACTGCTCCTTCCCCTGGGTCCTGTTGTGCACACTACTTTGTGTGTGCCCTCCAAGTGTGGAGTATCTGTTTCCCCTGTCCCATCGAAGTCCTGCAGTCAAATCCCGCTAGCTTTCAAAGTCTGATTCTCTGGGGATTCCTGCTCCCATTGCTGGACCCCCAGGTTGGGAAGCCTGACGTAGGGCTTAGAACCTTCACTCCAGTGGGTGGACTTCTGTGTTATAGCTGTTCTCCAGTTTGTGAGTTGCTCACCCAGCGGTAATGGGATTTGATTTTACTGTGATTGCGCCCCTCCTACCATCTCACTGTGGCTTGTTTTGTCTTTGGATGTGGGGTATCTTTTTTGGTGAGTTCCAGTGTCTTCCTGTCAATGACTGTTCAGCAGTTAGTTGTGATTACGGTGCTCTCACAAGAGGTAGTAAGCACACGACCTTCTACTCTGCCATCTTGAACCACTCTCATTACCATTTTAGGTAAACCTCAAAGTATAGGCACATGTCAGAGCACTGTGACCCCAGAAATGGATGGGAAATGAAAGAAAGAAACACACAGCCTGTCTCGTGTAGAGATTCTTTGTAAGAAGTTCCTTCCGAGGGGACAACCTAGCTTAACACTATGTGACACAGCCAATGTTTTAGCAACTCTTCAACAACTTTGAAACACATCTGTATCGAGTGTAGGGTGTTTCATACACCACACAAAAAATAGATTCCTAAATCATTCTGCAAAGTGAACGTTCATTTATCTTTCCACATACACATAAATTGGAATAAAAGCTTATATGATCTTAAATTCAGATTTTCTCTGGTAGGAAAAAAATATCAGTAAAGCTTTTTGTACAAGATGGATCAACGTGCACAGTGATTTTCTCCCAAGAATCTCCTCCAATTTCAAATATCAAATGTAATCAGGCACTAAATGCATTAACAAGACATATGCTGAGAAACTTGGCGTCCGACTTACCTATTGGATTTCTATCAAAGAACAATACCGGAGCTCTCAAAATGGACTCCAACATTTTGTTGTGCCAAATTTGTGAAGAATTAACAAGAACGCAGAATATCAACAGAGATCTTGTGATGCCGAAAAGGACAGTACCTACAGTTAGAACTGAAATAAAGAAACATCATTCAGCACAAGATCTCTGCCTTTCCTTCCATGATGCTAAAGCATGGCAGGCAGTTTATAAAGATATTATGTATTTTATTCTATAAATATAATTTATATATAAATTCATAAATAGAATATAGAATAAATTTATATATATAATGGATTATTTTTAACAGTTTAATACATTCACAAGATACATTTAAGGAAGAATATAAAAATCACTATGTTCCTCTCATTAAACAGAAACCACATGGGAAAAAAAAATCATGTATAAACCACAATTTCATTCTATGCTTTCCTAATTCAATTACAAGTTCTAATAAAAACTCAGAAGAAAGAAAATTATAAAAAGTAGTTGATGGGCTTCCCTGGTGGTGCAGTGGTTGAGAGTCCACCTGCCGATGCAGGGGACATGGGTTTGTGCCCCGGTCCGGGAAGATCCCACATGCCGTGGAGAGGCTAGGCCCATGAGCCATGGCCGCTGGGCCTGCGCGTCCGGAGCAAAAATTCACATAAAAAGTAGTTGATCTTCCTTTTTCCGTATTTCAAATCTTATTAATTAAAACATGTCCCATAATCTAAAATTGAGGAATGCTTTGGTACCATCATGAATTAACAGGGAACAGGAGAAATGATTTACCGTTTCCTTGTAAATGGTAAATTTACATCGAAATTTAATTCCACATAAAGTAGTTAATTCCATGCCCAAGTAGCTTTAAAGAGTATGAAAACATCACATTAAGTTGCAAGCAGAAAATCTCTTAAATAACTGAATTGCAAGAAAATACAAATTATATTTTAACATGACATAATTAAATGAGCAACTAATCTCTAAGTGTTTTATAGAAATGTGAAGCATTTGGAAATGAACATAATCACTTAAACTTATATTTTATTAACAACATAAATCAGTACCTGCTATGCATATAAAAATTAAAATAGGGCTTCCTTGGTGGCGCAGTGGTTGAGAGTCTGCCTGCCAATGCAGGGGACACAGGTTCGTGCCCCAGTCCGGGAAGATCCCACATGCTGCGGAGCGGCTGCGCCCGTGAGCCATGGTCGCTGAGCCTGTGTCTGGAGCCTGTGCTCCGCAAGGGGAAAGGCCACAACAGTGAGAGGCCTGCGTACCGCAAAAAAAAAAAAAAAAAAATTAAAATAGCCCTAACATCTCTTGAACTGACAATGCTAAAGAGAGTGGACATAACTTCTATAATAAATATTCCATCAAGTACTTTTTTTCTCCCCTCCAGCTGACACATCGCTTATTTCAACTCTGAAAGCTGCTCAAATTCCTGAATTCCATCAACATGCATTTGCCTTAGCCCATCATCCTATGTGAATGTATAACAGATTCCCTTTCTTCTTCAAGTTCCCATAGTCCACCAATTCAGAAGGTAAACAACTAATGGATTTAGGTTTCTTAGCAAGAGATCAACACAATAAGCACCGAATTTCAATGAGTGGGTTCTCTGCAGAAAGTTTGTATGAGGGTTTCCCATGGGAATATTTAATATTTTAGATGAGTATTTCCTCTAAAAAGTATGTAACACTACATATATTCTAAGCACTCTTTGGAAAGCAGAGAGCCGTGTTAATATTAGTCTAGCAAGCCAGATGGTAAATTAATCACACAGTTGCGGACACGATAACATTGTAATTTCAAGGTAAGAAAAGAGAAGCAATCCTAGTTCCCAGACACTGGATTTCTCCCTGCTTAGCTTCCCTCTTAAGTAATTAGTGAAGCCCAAGAGATGAGCGGTATGGTGAAAAGGGGCTTTGCCTACCTGTGAGGAAATAATGCTTTTGTTTGGGGGCCCTTGCTGCCAAAGGATTCATCCAAGTTCAATAAAAGCCAGGTTTTATTCAGACAGAATTGGAACAATCTGAACCACACGGCGGGGATCTGTTTCTAATCCTCTTGCCCATCCATCTAATGAAATAAGATTTAGCTAAAGCAACTTACTAGAATAGACAATAGCCACACACTTCCATAGTGGCTGGTTTTCTGAATGTGCAATCCTGGTTTAACTTCCAAAATCCAGTACAGAGCAAATTAAGAGTCTTCACTTAACCTCTTTGTTCTAGTAGATTTTTAAAATAATCATTCTAACTAATTCACAGAGTAAATGCAACTCAGACTCTTAACCCGCTAAGACATTACTAAATTACTCCTGGAAGCCCTAGTTGCTCACACAGGCTCATTGTAAGCACCTCAGACTCTTGTATAATAGACCAGATTACTCGATTTCACCTGAACAAACTGTAAAGTACCAGTTAGGATCAGGCACCTCAATCAGGTTTCCTTTTCCATACACCATGGCATACAGTGTACTCTGTCCACTCGCCCTGTGGAACAGGGAAGAAAAAAAATATTGTGCTATGGATAGAATTTAGATAAATAACCAAAAAAACCCCTCAATTTGGAAGATGCGTTTTATGCTGGAAAATGGTTCCCAGCTCACAAGGCCCTGTGTCCATCTACCTTATAAAGACTGAGTTTGAATCATGACAGCAGGGAAACTACGTGAGGATCAGAAGAGGGGGCTGAACAAGCCCCACCTCTCCCCCGACTCTGTGGGAAACTGCGGCTTCTTCTTGATTTTACAACACTTTGGGTCAGACCAGGAATCACTCACCAGTATGAAAGCCACCAATCCTGAAGGACGTAGGCAACCTGGAGCAGGAACAACAATCACTCAAACACTGACATGACTGACCCCCTCCAAACCCCACTCACTAGAATGGGCGATGGAAAGGCTCCAGAGAACGGAGGCGGTCCTTCCAGCTCAGGTCAGGGCAAGCCCCACACCCCAGAGAACCACAGGTCAGGGAAGGGCATGTGACATGTTAAAATCTCTAAAAGACATCCTTTCTTTCCTAAAAGCTCTCTATCATGCCTATGTAATACCAGAAAGCCTCACTTACTTTGCTCCGCACAGATAACGCATTTCAATGCAAATCCAAGTGGACTGCAAAATGAAGTAGTAATAGTGTAAATGTCAGGATTTTTTGAAGGAAAAACGCTTGACAGGTACTGTGACGGTCAGTTTTCTGTGTCAGCTTGGCCAGGCCAGTCTCCAGTGACTCAACCAAACACTCGGCTAGATGTTGCTGTGAAGGTATTTTGTAGATGTGGTTCACATCTACAGTCAGTCAACTTAAGTAAAGGAGATCACCCTCAACAATGTGGTGGGCCTCATCCAGGCAGTCAACGGCCTTAACAGGAAAACCTGAGGATTCTTGGAAAAGGAAGAAATTCTCCCTCAAGACTGCAGGGTCAGCGGCCTGAATCAGCCCACAGGCCTGCCTTACTGATTTCATATTCACCCAGCTAGATCCCACAGTCTCATGAGTCAATTCTTTGAAATAAATCTCTTAATACACATATTAAAAATAATAATAAAATAAATACAGTATAAATAGTACATATATATCAAGTTGAGGGCACAAACCACAATAAATGTCCTTACTTACCTGAGCTGCGATGTTTACCAGAAGAAGGAAAGTGATGGTAAGCCAGTGAGCACCGGCTGTGAAGCAATTCATGTAGGTCTTAAAGTGAACTCTTCCCTCCGAATAGCTCTCCAGTGGTAGTGTAACCTGTATATGCTCAGTCTGCGAGGCAAAAATGACAGTGAGAGACAAAATTTTAAATAATGAACCCCCGAATTCTAGAAGTTCAACAATTCGCTCCATTGCAAAGCTGTGGAAAAACAGACACATCTCATACGCTGGTAGGAGTGCAAGATGGTCCATCTCCTACAGAGAAGGATGCGGAACTATCTAGCAAAACCAGGCATGCATTCACCCTTGGACCCAGCCATCCTATTCCTAGGAATCTATTAGAAACAAGGAAACATCATTTGCACAAAGTTATTCACTGTTGGGTGGCTTTGCTTTAAACCGATCACGGCCCTCAGCACACACACAACATACCTGATTCAAGTATAAATGCAGAAGCTTGTTCCAAAACAACACACTAAATGACATGGCGCTAGTGTATCCCTCTAGATTATTTGTGTCACTCAAAGATGGAAACATAAAACATACTTGGGGCTCAAGATACTAGCCAAATACAGTAAACTGAGTTCACACGGTGAGCTGGAGACATGTGAGTTTGGATAGCAGGGGAGCAGCATATGATCAGAATCCACCTGGTTCCTGAATTTCAGAGAGGGATTCCTGAGTTTGGAATGTGCGGGACTAATCTAAATACTTATCAGAATCATCCAGGATCCTGGGTTTGAATAGTGAGGGTTTGGATATCGAGGAACACCTGTGTATGTTTTTAAGGGAGATCTAGTGCCTTTCTGTCTGGAGGACTTAGAATGCATTATAGAGTCACAGGAGCCAAGGATGTCCTGGGCTCTGTGCTGGCCACTGGGATTGAAGGTGGATAAGATGCGGTTTGGTCTTGAATGGTCAGAAAGGAAGATGGGAACTAATTCCAAACTGTCTGTTGTGTGTCAGGTCCTTTGCACAGGCTACCTCTGGCCCATCACAGACTACCTGACAAGGGGGCAAAATAATACCATGAGTCACCTACAGTGCCAGTTAACACACAGAAAGGAGCTGATTTAATCTGGGCCACAGCAGGACTCCATGTAAGGAGGTCTTAACATTACGCCTCTAGATGCATAAAGGAAGCCAGGAGCCAGCAGAGCAAGGAGGATGTAACTATGGTAAACTGAAGAGTTCTCCTATCAGTGTGAGCCACATACACCCAGAAATTCATAGCAGCACACCCACTACTGATCTCCATAAGATTCTCCATCCTACACCCAAGGGAGAACCCCATTCAGGGAGCAATTTAATTCTACCAATTCCGTGGAATAAGGCCTTGGAAACTTAGGATCTACTTTGAGACAAACAAAGATGTCATGAGCAGAGCAGACTGAAGGTCCGTAGGTCCACCAAGAGTGGACAGACCAGGGCGTTTGCAGGATGAGAAACTCACATCTTGGTCCTCTGGAGCGGCACCTTGCAGCGAGGGTCTGGAAGACTGTTGAGACCAAACTGAGGACTCAGAGGTCTGATTCCTCAGAGTGGGAGTTCCTGGAACTGGAGACAGTTCAGCCTGCTCGTTCACCTTCTTTAAAAGGATATCTTCAAAATCTACCCCAGATTTCGGAAATGTAGTGTAAGTCCCCTTTTGCACTATCTTGCCCTAAAAGAAAGAATTTGAGAGGAATACATTTGCATTCGATAATACTAATCTATTCTAAATACTAATCAAGAAAAGTTAACTGGTCTTAAATTATGATTTTCCAAAGAAAATGATCCTTAGGTTTGGAATTCTGGTTGACGAACCTACTCCAACTCGAAGCAGAACTGAGCATCCAGATCTCTGCCAAACCCTGTGTTAGGTACTGGGGGAGGTGAAAGAAACGTGTGCTCGTGTGTTAAAAACGGAGGCCATTGACATAACTACCGCGGGCACTTCGGAATCAAAAAGCACAGAGGCTGGTGATATTATCAACACAGTCTGTTTAGACAACACGGAAATTGAAAGAAGCCTCACGTGACAAGCAGGATTTAAAAAAACAGTCAATTGGGAAGGATATTCCAGGAAAGAAACTTAAGACTGACCCAGAGGTGGGCATGAGCGCATCTGCATAGGTAAGGGTCACTCATCAGATCTTCGCTGACCACTGTCATAGTATCACGGGCCCTGCTGAGACGAGCGATGTGGGAACCAGCCCTGGACGGAGAACCCACGAGCTGCGTCTACATGGTCTTCACAACTGCCCCACAAACACAGGAAGTTCCCAACTGAAAATTCAATATTCCAGCTGATGAAACAGCTCATAAACAAGGAGGCCATGAGACCGGGGTGGCTCTAATGCCTTGGCAGCCTGTGCCAGCAAACCAAAACCTAAGCCAGAATCGATCACACCCATCACAAGCAGTCAACCAGGCTTCCCCACATCAGGCAGCTGCTTACGCTACAGCCGATCTCATCGTTTTCTTTGAACACGTGTGACACATCATTGCAGTTTCCCTCCCTTACAAAGTTATATAAAATAACGTGCAGATGTTTTCACTATTTTCTGACCCCATGAAACAAGACTCAGCTGATTCACTCAGTAGCAAACAAAATATTGGGCAAAACCCCAGGATGAAAAACTAATTAAAGTAGGGTATGTCTGGTTAAGATAGGTCAGGTAAAGAAGGTGGCCCACGACCCCAGCTGGTACCCCTCTCGTTCTATCCCCTGAGGTGGTCCACTAGGAGAAGCCCAGTGAAGCCTCTGGGTACCACCTGACACTGCAGAATCAGAAAATTATTCACGATACACTGTTTCTAGTTCCACTTGGGAGGTAAAATTCATACACCTTATTTGATGAAATTATCACTTTCCACTTAGTATCTGTAAGATGCACAAGGAAACAACTAATAGTACAAAGACAGCAATTTTACTGGGCAGCCAATCACTGATAATTCTGAGGGGACGAGAGAGCAGTCATCCCCTCTCTGCTGTGAGAGAGGGACCAGACAAACAGTAAGGATGGACCCCAACTCACCCAGGGGTGCTCACCAGTGGACAAATGGTTGTTCTGATAGTAGTAAAATTGAGGGTAGTGTCCTCAAAAGAAGCAATAAGGGGTCCCTAAAACATCCAGGGACTGGCTGAATAGGTTATTCTGCCCACTGATTCGTGCTCATAATAGTGCCAGTGCTGGGGTTTTATACACTAGTATCACCCCCTCTGCGCGTGAAATCCACTGCTCTCAAGTTTGAGAGATGAGCCCCCCATTCCTGGAGGAGTAGAGGAGAGCTGACCATGGAACTGCTACTACAGAGGTAGAGGTTCTGCATTTTAATTTAATATCTTACTTGGAGCAGAAATTCATTTGATGAGTCAGGAAGTTTACCAAGGGCCTGTTGGAACAGACGGTGGTTAAGGATGGAGGTGCTCAGGCACAGAGGCAAACAAGCCGAGGAGTGAAGCATCAAACCACCACCAAGTCCAAAAAATTCTCACTAATCTCCAGTCCACCCCTAACCATGCTAGGAGCTGTGGGTTGAATGGCGCCCCCCCTCCAAAATAAAGATACGTTCAAGCTATAAACATGACACCTGTAAAGGACCTTATTTGGAAATAGGGTCTTTGCAGATGTAATCAAGTTAAGATGAGGTCATATTGAGTAGGGTGGCCCTAAATCCAATATGACTGATGTCCTTCTGAGAAGAGCAGAGACTCAGACAGACATGGGGACAATGGCCACGTGACATCAGAGGCAGAGACTACAGTCCTGCAGCTATAAGCCAAGGAACCCCAAGGAAGGCCGGTGAAGCCCAGAGGCTGGAAGGGAGGATTCTCCCCTAGAGCCTTCAGGGAGCGCACGGCCCTGCCAGCACCTTGATTTGGGACTTGCAGCCTCCAGAGCAGTGAGAAGATACATTTCTGTTGCTTTACGCTGCCCAGTTTGCAGTACTTTGTTATGGCAGCTCCTGAAACTGACACACTAGCCTGAGCCCACACCTCTGTCTTCTCAACTGTACTGAGACTTCTAACAGTTTTGCTGTCGCCCCGCCAGCGAACATCAGAGGAATCTTTTTTTTTTTTTTTTTTTTCTGTACGCGGGCCTCTCACCGCTGCGGCCTCTCCCGTCGCGGAGCACAGGCTCCGGACGCGCAGGCCCAGCGGCCATGGCTCACGGGCCCAGCCGCTCCGCGGCATGTGGGATCTTCCCGGACTGGGGCACGAACCCGTGTCCCCTGCATCGGCAGGCGGACTCTCCACCACTGCGCCACCAGGGAAGCCCCAGAGGAATCTTTTAAATCTCACGTCAGACCACATCACTCCCCTGCTCTGGACCGTCCAGTGGCTTCCATCCCACTTCCTGGCCCGCCGCCCACTGCTCAGAGACCAGCGCCCTCCACGGCTCCCTGCACCCTCTCCTCAGACACCCTGGCCTTCCTGCCATTCCTCCAACCTGCCAGCTCAGCTCCTTCCTTAGGACCCCCCCTCCCCCAGGTGCCTGGATGGCCCGCACCTTCATGTCCCTCAGGCCCGAGAGGCACCAGCTCCCCAGAGAGTCAGGATATCAGCCCCACCCCCTCTCTCTTTCATCACATCTGTCCCCATAAGAACAGAAGCCCCACGAAGGCAAGGCCTTGTCCTACCGCCGCACAGGCTCTCACGGGTGTGGGGCAGTGAGACCAGCAACTGGCTACAGCAGCAGCGTGGGCGTCTCTGACTGGGGTGCTCACCTCCCTTCGGGTGTTAATGGAAGGTACTCTTCAGGCAAAGCAAGCATGACAATCACATGGATACAAACAGGTCTTAGTATCTCTAATTTCCAAATACTAATACTCTTTGACTTAAGTTGTGGAAAGGGGACACAAACAGTTCTAAATAAAATAGCATCGTTACCCTTAATAAATTTCACTAGAACAGTGATAATTCAGTAACTCTGCAGCAGCACTTTCACATACGTTAGGGTGTATGTGGCCTAGGGTGTAACAGTGACATTTCTACAGGTCTTCGGATTCATCCTCAAAGGCACGAATACCAGCTCTGAGAAGAAGGGGGCATAAAACTGAGGGAGAAGAGGCTGTTTACCATGAACTCAAGGAGAGTGACCTGCTGGGAGGTGTGGCCTTCCACACACCTGAGTGCTAGCAAGTTCCACAGGCTTCTAGAAGCCACTTACATCTTTCAATACCAGAATCTGACTTGCAGCTTTTAGGTACTGCGACTGATGAGTCCCTAGTATTGCGATCTTCTGATACAAGGCTTGACAAACACACCTACAAATGTAAAAGGTACAGCGTGCAAAAGCACGTTAGTGGGGTGCTCCAAGCTGAAAACCTGTATTTGGAAACATAATGAGACAAAGACAACACAGCAGTCAAAGATGTGTAGTTTAAATACCAGTATAAACAATACAAACTGAATATAAATATAAGCCAATGATTCTGACTAGGCCTCAAATTCATTCAGCAGCAAACTTGAATCTAGCTCTGCTAAAAAATTCTAAAAAGCCATCCAGTGAAAGAGGCACCGACAGCTAAGGTTTTTTTCTTTCAAAGACTCAGCTTAACAATTACTTACATGTTTCATAATGAAAAACAACTGAGCAATACTGAGATTCCAAAACTTGACTGAACCAAAACACTATTTTATCACCTTGTGGGAATGGGAGAAGACGGATTTGTGTCATATAAAAATGGGTACATTTTTCTTAGTTTTCTGATTATTTGTGACATATAATGTACATATTAACAACAAAAAAATGAACAGGTTTTTGGTAACCTTTGCCAGAGTGCGTTTTCTAGACACTTCTTCCCAGATAATATTAGATAGAAAATGAATGCTAGCGTGGCCTCCGTCAGTCTCTACGACATTCCCAGTCCCGTCCAGGAAGCAAATCCTTTTTCATTAGGACTGAACACCTTCCAAATATGAAAATGAAAGAACAGAATCCAAACGGCACAAGTCACAGTGGAAATTATCCAGCAGCTCAAAGACATAGCAATTCTCTATAGCCAAGACCCCTGTGTGGTCAGGCCCCCCGAGATGGCTGTTCTCTTGCTCTCTGTACATCCCCTGCTTGCTCAGTGCCTGTTTCACCTACACCCCAATCACACGACTGACCTTCCTACACACTTGCCCCAGGCCCCAGCTAATGACTGTTCTAGCTTTAGATCAGGACGCTCCACTATGCTTACCAGAGGGGCAGTGAGGGGTGTGCTCCTTCCCTGGTTCCCATGGTAACCGACGAGCCAGCCTGAGGTCAATTCCCCTGTAACTGGTCATCTTCCCTCTCCCCCGCCTCCCCGCCAGGAACCCAGACTGCTGCCGTGTCCACCACACACGGTGGGGTGTCCCTCCAGGACCTTGCTTCAGACATGGAAGCTCGCCGTGGCCACTGAACCATCCGTGTCTCCGTCGCTGACTCCGGGCTCTTTCTTAGGTCTAAGCTGGGCAAACACAGGCCTTGCAGGCTGCGGGGTGCGGCCCAACAAACACCCTCGGTATCCAACCTTACGTGTGTGTTTACAGTAACCCCCCCAGACTGCTCCACGTTTTAAATGCAGACCCCTAGGGACTCAGCCCCAGGCTCATCCCACAAGGGCCGACGACCCCTCCAGGGAAGCGAGTAGCTGGGTCCGGGGCCCCGGTGACCACAGGCAGGGCTCCAGGCGTGTACCCTGGGTGCCCGAGCCCCTCGCAGAGCAAACCTCAGGGACCTGGGCCACAGCTCAGCCTGCTGAGTGAGCCAGGTGCAGAGTCTGGAGGCAGCAGACTGCAGCTCAGTCCCTCTCACGAGCCTGACAGCGTCGGACAAGCTACTACACCTCAGTGTCTTCATGTCAAACACGGCCAATGACAACTCACCCACATGTTCTGAGAAACCAAACCACCAATCCGCTCAGTACACGTCAGCCCCGCCTGCACTCCTCCTAACCCACGAGCGGTCATGTGCTCTGGACTCAGGACAGAAAAGTCCTAAGGGGACACGCTGGACACTGGGTCTGCGATCAGAAGTGAGAGCTCAGGACGTAGACACATACACCATCGCTCCATTATGTCCAAAGGGATTCATTCTTCCCTTTGACATGTGTTAGTTCAGCTTTCGTACCTAAGTTTCTAAACTGAGTAAACCCGTCTTCAGTCTTAGTACTAAAGCTTTTCATGGAACTGTTTCTCCTTAATTCAAAATTACCCGCCGACAGTCCCTGAAGGTGGATGTTAATCAAATCTAATGGGCTGCCATGTCCAAGACAGAGCTACCCAAGTTTCAGAATGTTTTCTTCCTAACATTCCATCACAGATAAGGTAATATAAATAATTACAATGAAGTGATCAGTTGATGACTTAAATTTTTCCTAAATAATGCGTTTTATCCAGATCTCTAGGAAATACTCTATTTTTCTAGTTTTTAGGATAAAGATTTCCAAGTCATGCCATAAAAATGATTGATTCAGCAACCAGTTGTTTAACTGCTATTCCTATATAAGGGCTGTGTTGATCCTATAATCCTATATATAATCCTATATAAGGGCTGTGTTAAGAGGGGACACACCCCATAGTAGAGGGGATACAAATGAGAAAGACAGAGTCCCACCTTCATTCCTTCGATCAGCAGAGGTGTGTTGAGGTGCCAGGCGCTTGACCTACATCCACAGGTGAAGGAAGCAGACGCTACTCCGCACCGTGAACAGAGGGACACACTGAACAAGTACAGAAAATGCACTGTCGGGCCGTGATGTGTGCTCTGAAGGAAAGCAAGGGGGGCTGCTGCCTTAGATGGGGGTGACACGGGAGCCTATCTGGGGAAACGTCCCTAGAAGAAGGCACAGCAGGTCCAAGGGTCCTGGGACAGAACATGCCCTGCTAAGGCGTCTTCATGCATTCACAGCTTATAGCGGGGTGGGGAGGACTGATGAACGGTCAAGTGCAACCCACCGAGGGCTGTGGGAAGACAGAAGGGCACAGGCTCCCCCTGAGGGAACAGGAGGGAAAGGCAGGGGCTCTGGCACAGAGGGAGCAGTATCTACAGACAGACAGGTGTGAGAAAGGGCCCGTCACAAAGCCGGCACGGCTGGAAGGCCGAGTGGGTGTGAGGGCCAGCTGGAAAGGCTGATGGGGGCAGATGGCAAAGGAGTTCGTTCTCCGTCTGAGGACCTGGATCTGCAGCCTGAACATGAGGGGGGTCTGTGAGGGGCTGGAGCAGAGAGGGCGAACTGTGTGGACAGCAGCGAGGGCATCTGACCAGGACAGGCCCGAAGAGCTGGTGACGCAGGAGCCGGGGGCTCTGGCGACATAGGGGTCTCTGAACCAAAACGGGATCCACAGCTGGACACAGGTGAGACTGCATCAGTTCACCTAAGGCTCTAACCTTCTGTAGGTGAGAGAATCCACTTAAGGTTTACAACGTAGAGTTGGAAAACTCACAATGGCTATAGATTCATGACTAAGGGAAACTGTTAATGGCAAGTAGAAGTGCGCTTCGTCCACTTTAATACAAAACACTCCCCATTACTGAGCTTCGACACGACCGCCATCCTTCACAGCACACTGTTCCATCCAATTTTCTAACTCGAGAACATTCTCCAGGTGCTGCCGAGTGACTTCCTAAACTGCCTTCCTGCTCCCTGCCCTAAGTTTTCCCAGAGAATGTGGTTCTGATTAGCAAACAACAGTCTGAACAAGGCTGCTTCTCTCAAGTGTACATCCAAGGTCATTACATCCAAAAGGTTGGAAAGGACTTTATAAACACCTCCTGCGCTGGAAAAAGAACTTGGGAGAGGCTCTGTATAAGCCCACGGATCCGTGGCAATCAGAACACCTTCCTCTCTCCTCCCTGTGACATGAATGCAGTGGCCAGCGGAAACCGTTCTTGGAGTGATGGAGAACTTGGGCAGACACACACAGGACTGAGTGACAGACATCTGTGAATGCAGGGCAGGGCGCTGGGAACAGGGAGGCTGAGCTACTCAAGACCCAGGAGGGTGGCAGTGGGGAACCTGTGTCACAGCACTAGTGCCTGTCACTGGACCCGTGACGAGACACAGACACTTCTCTAAGGGAAAATTCATCAAGTGACGATCGGGAGAGGGTGGGAAAGGCAGTCAGACCAGAGAGCTGGAGGCCATGCCACGTGCCGGCTGCCCTGCTCTTGTGTGCTGAAAGGTTCGATGCTACCGTGCACTTTGTGTGTGTGTGTTAAGATATACGTAACGTGGAATTTACCATTTTAACCGTTTTTAAGCGTACACCTCAGTGGCATTAAGTACCCTCACGCTGCTGTGCAGCCATCGCTGCGATCCATCTGCAGAGCTCTTTCATCACCTTAACACTAAGCACAGGTACATACTGACTCTGGTGGAACCTGCCCCCGACCCCTGCTTAGGGGACGTGGAATCCCAGCTCCTCGTATCCAGAGCTCAGGGCTGCCTCCCCCGTCTCGCTCTCACACTGCTGCTCTGCTCAAGTCTCTCTACTTGGCTATTCCGGACGGGCTGTAAATCAATCAAGTCTCCCCAAAGTCACCTGTTGACACCGTAGCTGCAGTACCTTAGAATTTGGTGTCAGGGCCTTTACAGAGGTAACTGTTATTCTTAATTAGGGTGGGGCTAATCCAATCTGACTGGTGTCCTTAGAAGAAGAGACTGAGACGTAAGGACAGAGACACAGGGGTGCATGTGAAGAGAGGAAAGACCAGAGGAAAAGACAGGACACAGTGAGGAGGGTGCCAACAGAAGTCCACACCTTGATCTTGGACTTCTAGCTTCCAGAACTGTGAGAACACTGATTTCTATTGTTTAAGCTCCCCGCCCCCGCATCTGTGACAGCCTGCTATAGACAAGGCTGTGTCCTCAAATGTCATACACATTAAACCTAATCCCCACTGTGAAGGTACTGGAGATGGGGCAGCTGGGAGGTGAACAGGTCATGAGTGTAGAGCCTTCATGAATGGGATTAGTGCCCTCATAAAAGGGACCCACACAGCTCCCTCACCCCTTCCACCACATGAACACACAGGAATCGGGCCCTCACCAGACACCAGATCTGCCAGCACCCTGCCCTCGGGCTTCCCCAGCCTCCAGAACTGTGAGACAAATTTCTGTTATTTATAAACCACCCAGTCTATGGTCTCCTGTGAGAGCAGCCTGGACAGACAGAGCCCTAGCAAACTAACAGAGGGACTGACAGCGAGAATTTCCAAATAGCTTCTCTTTGCTGTAGGACCTGCATCCTCCAGGCGAGGACGTGCCTGCTGTCCTTCTCACAGCCTTGCTTCTTCCTACCTCTACACCTGTGCTTCTACTATTCCTTTAGCAAAAGGAACTGAATCCTATTCTCAGCCTCCACAAACCCTTCCAGCCTGCAGGCCCACAGGGCACTTCCCGCTAAGGCCAGTGCACAGGGAGCTTTCCAACTTCACCTGAAAGCCTACAGCTGCCCACTTCTACTTCCACTTAGCATCTACCATCCTATATCCAAACCCTCTAAACCGCGACTCTGCTGACCTTTCCCAGGCATCTGTCTTAACAAGCTCCATAGAGACAGATTCCTTAGACGCAGAAATGAGAGCTGAACGTCTCAGTCTCCCTTATTCTGCCCCGTGTGGGTCCTTCCCCTCTCCTGGCTCACTGTTCTCCTCTGTAAACTGAGAGGTTTTGAACAATAGCCTCTGTAAGGGCATGGACCTCAGTGCACACAGTAGGACTTTAATAAGTGCAGCTGGAAGGGCTCGTTGGCTTTAACAAGGTGAACAGCAAGGTAACTAACCGTGGGGTAGATGTGGGTGGCGTTTCAGAAAAAGCAAGTTCACGAGGCTTTCGAAGAGGCCAGTCTAGACTCCACAGAGGCCTCAGTCAGCGTGTGTTGGGACACATGATACACAGAAAAGCATCAGAGCTGTTCTGCTTCTGGGGTTCCGTGGCCAAACAAGAGCCACTGACAACAAATTCCAGAAACTCAAAGTGAAAGTCAGGATTTCAGCCAGACTCTAGATACCTAGTTACAAATTCAAGTTAACCGTGCACTGTGGGTCTAAGTATTAATTCTAATAAGCACACATGAAGCAATATTAAATGACTGAAGCCATACTTAGATGTGGAATAACTCATTCTTAAATTCTAGACCGTATTAAGTGTTTCCAAACAGACAGAATAATAAGTGTAAACCAACAAGGCCTTTCCACGGAAGCCCTATGTCAGTACTGGAAACTTCACTTCTGAAGTGCCTTAAACAAATGATGGAGGAAAAGGACCGGCAGCCAAGCACCAGGTTACCAAGTCCTACTCTCCAATTTAAAATCCATACATCATCTTTCTTACTGCTGGGGTCTGGATCCATCGACAGTGTCTGGTTATTAACTGCAAGTAGCAGTTAATAAATCTGCCATCTGTTCCTCAGCTCCCTTAAGCACAGACTCCCCGACTCCACACACTGCAAGCTCCTTCTGCATTTTCCTATCTTGACCCCATCCTCATGCAAAAGTTCTCTAGGACGGATCTGCTGTGGAGGGAAGGGAGGGGGGACAGGGACACCAGGGCAGAATGAGCTGAGTCTCCTGAAGCACACACGCCCTCCTGAGCTCTCTTCCCTGATCTCTGCGGGGTTCTTGGAAAGCAGAAATGATAGAAAACAGGAGCAAACTCACAGCTCGAACAGGTGTCTGCTCACTTCTGCATCTACTGCACTGAGCGGATCGTCCAGGAGGTAGACGTCTGCAGCCTGATTCACGGCTCTAGGAAACGTAGAGAGATATCAGGAGAAGGCCGCTTCAAGCTTCCCGTGTCCCATCTTTGAATCAAGATGGTGTCCAACAAATCATTATTCATTCCAAGAGCCCATGGAAGAGGGCCAAGACCCTGCTTCACACCGGGCCCACCCGGTGAGCGGGGTCTGCGTGCTCACTTCCACTAGGAGCCATGGAGGAGGGAGGGGCAGGAAGGCAACTGAAACGCCATTTACCTGGCGAGGTTGACCCGGGCTTTCTGGCCTCCACTCAGCGTGGTTCCCTGGTCTCCTCTCACGGTTAGGTCTCCATCCTCCAAAAGCTGTAAATCCTACATGGAGACAGAAAAGGGGAAAAAGAGAAAGATTTCAAATGTGTTCTCCTCCTGCCATCCTAACCTTTTTAGCATTAGTTCTTCATACAAGTATTTGATCAAAAGCAATGGGTACATTTCATAGTGACTAAACCGTAACCTTAAACATTTTAAAACACATGTCTCAGGGTTCTTCGTGTGTTTACATTCTGTAGTTTTTCACAGCATTTATGCATTAGGTCATTTTAACAGATACTTATTGAGGATCGACTATATGCCAGGCACTGCTCCGGGCACAAGGAATTCAGCCATGAGGAAACATAGTCCCTAGAGTTGCTTTCCATGGTGGGAGATGGAAAATTAACATGAGTGCAAGTACTAAGGACTAGAAGAAAAAAGAAGCCAACTTAGGGGGATAGGGAGTAAAGGAGGGAAAGTGAGTCACTACTGGGGTCGAGAAGGGCCCTGTTCAGAGGGGGTTGGAGCAGATGTTCTGGAGGGTGAAGGGGCTTACACTGACCTGGAGAGGGTGCTCCGCACAGAGCAATGAGCGAGTACAAAGGCTGTGGGGCAGACGGCCAAGGTGTCCCAGGACAAGCAAGGAGGTCCGGAGAGCAGAAGCAGAGTGAGAATGAGGAGAACAAGGGCAGAGTCAGGGCAGGAGGAGCCCTGGTGTCAGCCCAGTAAAAGGGGGAGGGGAATGGGGGCCTGACACGGTCTGAGGCTTTTATGGAATCACTCCTGCCTCTTTGTGGAGGACAGACAGTAAGGGGGGAGGGTGAGAGAGGATACCAGTTAGGAGGCCACGGCAGTAACCTAGGTGAGAGATGACGGTGGCCAGGAACAGAGTGGGAGAAGTGAGGACGGAGAGACGGCATCACACACTCCACACACACTGGGAAGGTGGAGTCTGTAAGGCCTGCTGATGGGACGGGTGTAGGAGGTAAGAGAAGAGGACTGTGTTGTGTGGGGCGTGAGGAAGCGGAAGAACAGGGTCTCCATTTACTGGGTTGGGGAAGATGGTGGATGCAGGTTTAGGAGACTTCGCTTGTGGATGAGCTGAGATGACCTCTTGGTGATGTCACAGTGCAGCTGGATATGCAAGTGGGAAGGTCTGTGCTAGAGGCCCAAGTGTGAGGGCTGGTGTCCCAGGCTGGTGAAGGCACAGGACTCTTTTTTTTTTTTTTTTTTTTTTTTGCGGTACGCGGGCCTCTCACTGATGCGGCCTCTCCCGTTGTGGAGCACAGGCTCCAGACGCGCAGGCTCAACGGCCATGGCTCACGGGCCCAGCCGCTCCGCGGCATGTGGGATCCTCCCGGACCGGGGCACGAACCTGTGTTCCCTGCATCGGCAGGCGGACTCTCAACCACTGCGCCACCAGGGAAGCCCACAGGACATTTTTTTAATCAAGGAATAAGTGTGTCTTAAACTGGACATCTTGCTGATCTCGGCCTCAGCTTCCCACTTTCAGAGAAGGGATAACACCTGACCTCTGTCTTCACAGTGATACTTAAGACATACTGACAGAGTGACAGACAAGGTCTATACAAGAAATGGGAGAAGAGCAGGCTGGGCAGGAAAGACAAAAGCGAAGCAAACAGTGTGCTTGAGGGACACCAAGCAGATCAGCTGGACTAAGTAGCTGCCTGTCCGCGGAAGCAAGAAAAACTCAAGTTTAAGAAGGATGTGAAGTTTTGACTTGAGGCTCTGGGAATCTATCAAAAGTTATATTTGAATATTATTTAAGAAGTAAGTAGACCAATCAGAGTACCTGGGAAAAAAAAGAAAAGATGACAAGAACATCCTCCAAATGACAAGATTACAACCAGATTTATGTTACACTTATATTATATTAGAATGAGGTTATATCAGAAACCTTAGAATGAGGTTATTAGAATGAGGTTATATTAGAAACCTTTAAACCAGTTATATTAGAAACCTTTACTTAGATTGCCTATAATTATCACTGGACAGAACATGGCACAGACAAGCAGAGTTTGTGGGGAGTTTGTCATCTACTAAACTCCTCAGGCAGCAACCTAGGATACACAGCACTATCTTTCTGCAGATGAAGCCCTCATTTCTTTGTCTCTACTTCAGCAAATGTGGGGAGAAAGCAAGTGGCACACTGGGGTCTCCATGATCAACAAGTCGTTTGATCTCCCTAAGTCTCATTTTCCTCTTCTACAGAATGTGCTGCAGAAACAAGAGTCAGTGAACTCAAGGATGCTGTGAGAATCAAAAGAAGAGTATTGGGCTTCCCTGGTGGCACAGTGGTTGAGAATCTGCCTGCTAGTGCAGGGGACATGGGTTTGAGCCCTGGTCTGGGAGGATCCCACATGCCGCGGAGCAACTGGGCCCGTGAGCCACAAGTACTGAGCCTGTGCCTCTGGAGCCTGTGCTCCGCAACAAGAGAGGCTGCGATAGTGAGAGGCCCGCGCACCGCAATGAAGAGGGGCCCCCGCTTGCCAAAACTAGAGAAAGCCCTCGCACAGAAACGAAGACCCAACACAGCAAAAATAAATTAATTAAGTAATTTTAAAAAAAAAAGAAATGTATTTCCTCAAGTCCATTCTCTACATCTTTATTCCTGTCCTGGACTTGAGGACACGGAGAGGGGGAAGGGTAAGGTGGGATGAAGTGAGAGAGTGGCATGGACTAATATATACCACCAAATGTAAAATAGATAGCTAGTGGGAAGCAGCTGCATAGCACAGGGAGATCAGCTCAGTGCTTTGTGACCACCTAGAGGGGTGGGACAGGGAGGGAGAGAGGGAGACACAAGAGGGAGGAGATACGGGGATATATGTATTATGTATAGCTGATTCACTTTGTTATACAGCAGAAACTAACACAACATTGTAAAGCAATTATACTCCAATAAAGATGTTTAAAAAAAAAAAAGAAGTGTATGAACACCCTCTGTAAGTGGAAAAAGGACATGAATTGATTGTAACTTGCTGTTGGTGACTTATCCCTATTTTCTCATCAAACCAACAGTGGGACCCCATTCACAGTGTGAATCACAACAGGGAAATCACATGACCCTAAGAAGAGAAATACTATCTCCATCATAACCCTCCCTGACAGCCAGAAAGACACACAGGCACACACAGGTCCCCTGTACCCTCACTGGGTTGCATCAAATGAAAGGGAGCAATTGCTCTGTCGTGAAAATTCATCATTATTTTACATTATTTCTTTGTTAGGCTCAGAAGTTTATACCATCTCTTGCTTTTGGTTTTCATGAAAAACAATGAGCCATTTTAAGATAGGTTTCCAGCCTTAAACACACGCACACATGCGCACACACAGTTACTTAGCCTCCGTTTCACTGTTGACAGTCCTTGCAAACTGTTCCACTTAGATTTTATGCCTTGACTTTACGTTATTTTGGTTTCCTTCTCAAAACTGCACCTAGCTATAGCACAGCAATCTTCACCACATTCTAGAAGAGGCACTTAAATCTACTCTTTCATTTAGCACAGTTAGGCCATATGAAACAGGCTCTCTGAGTCTGGTAGTAGGACTTCAAGTGTGTTATTTACTCTGCAAATTATTTATGGACCAGCCCCAAATGGGAAACCATTTCAAAGGATCTGAAGTAAAATCCAAGTCAGGCTGCTTTCCCAGCCACCATTTTCCAATTAGGTTAAAGGGAAAAGCCTGAGTTGAGCATATATTATAGTTCCTCCCACTGGAGGAATTAATTGTTACCTTTCAGTTAAATTTCACCAATTTGCACTGAAAAGCAGTACATAGACTAGAGAAACACAAGGAAATGGCGACGCTCGTTGGACGCCTCCCGTCCTGGAGCACATCGAGGGCCCTTCAGCGACGGTGGAGACTTACAGTAGAAACATCACGGAGCAGAGACTGTGTGAGCAGAGACAGATGTGAGGTCCTGGCAGAGGAGGGCTGGGTTCCAGAGTCAAACAGCAGGAGGCCTCTGCCTTTCTTCACAGTTTTTCTTCCATTTGGAATTGGCCCTCCTCGCACAGCCTGTCAATATCCTGCCCATCTTTCCAGGCTCAGCCCAAACACACTCTTCCATGAAACCATCCTGGAGTCGTCTCTTTTCCTGCTGGGTTCCTAAGGCTTTGCTTACATCTTTCATGAAGGACCTTCTCTCAGCTCCTGGAGTGGGGAAGCTCTGTGCACCAAGCACTGTTCTGAAACCTGATACCGATTATCTCTAATCCTCACAACAAGCTGCACAGTAAGTACTGGCCCCATTTCACAGATGAGGAAACTGAGAGTAAGTGAGGTTACATCGTTGGTCTGAGGACTGTCAGCTTTTAAACAGAAGATCTGGAATCTGAACCAAGCTCACGGCAGTTCATAGCCTTCTGCTCTTTCACATCATGCTATCCAAGTGGTGACTGAAAAGTATATTTGAAATGAAGGCAATACTAAAATAATTCAGGACTTGAAGACCTCTATACCTAGATAAGGAAGTATCAATAAACTTATTATTCTATGACTGTCAAGGCAATCTGAAAGTGTCCAAGTTGGCAGGAATGTGGTAAATATGAAATAAAAGTACAAGCTGTGGGCACCCAAGAGGGGTTTGTAAATTCAAGCGATCTATGTGAGAAAATATTAAACTAGAATTTATCACTGTGATACCTTTAAATATGTATCGCCTGAAAGTTTTTAAGAGCCTTCAAGTGGCTGAAGATAATATGCAGACAAATGTGACATACTATATTACCTGTGTTATGGTAACAGAATATTTTTATTGTCGATTTATATAATGTACTATGTGCAGAGCACCTATATAAATATCAACTCAAAAATGGAAGTTAAATACTCAGATACCTTCCTTCTTACATGTCACATTTTATGGATGTGATTCTGCCAAAAACTAGCTGAGCTTATAATTAATAGCTAATTTATTTTCAAAATCACTCTAACATTTATAGAATGCTTGTTACATCCCTAGCAATCAGGTGCTTTAAAATCATTACTGCATTTCATCCTCAAAACAACCTCATGAGGTTGACAGTATTATTATCGCCACTTTACAGATGAAGAAACAGGCTTGTAAGGTTCAGACAATCAACCGAAATCACACACCTGGTCAACAGAGACCCTGAGACCCAATCCCTGAGCCTTCTGACTCCTGGGCCTTGGAGTTGATGTCGTCAGCCTGAATCGATGTTGCCAAATGTGATTACATCTTATCTCTCTATTTTGTTACAGAAAAGTTTTCAGCTCAATGAACTTTAATGTTTACTTCAACTAGATGTAGTATAATGCATTTATATTATTATTAACATATGTAATTACGTTAACTAGACCTAGTATGATACATCTGTGTTGTTATTAACATACGTAATACAAGAAATGTTGCAGGATTTGTGGGAAGTGGGGGGTAAGGAGATCTGTAAGGAGAAACCTTTATTGTATTTATACGTACCTACAGCACATATGTATGGATGTAGAGAAAAGGGCTATAAGAGTAACAATAGCTACCATTTACTAAAAACCTGGCATATTTGCATTTTATAGGCACTGCCTGTAGCCTTTACAGTAATCCCACACCTCCCCCATTTAATAAGAGAGGAAACAGACATATACCTGGAGTTACCACCCAAGACTGTTTCTCTCCAAAGGCCAAGGCTTTTCTACTACCTGTGCAGTCTCTGTATCTACAGGCCAAAATAATTCCAGAATGCCACTATTATCTGTGACTGTCTTAGGCCCATCCACTGACACAGGGATTCCAGAAGGAGATAAGCAGAGGATCTCATTACTCATTAAGTGGTTCCCAGGTGTCGTAAAGACCTTGCTGACCCCTTGCTAATCAGAGTCATAGACGACATTTCAGAGCAGCAGCAAAACCTCTTGGAAACCCTCTGACCCAAGGCCCTCATTTTGCTGCAGAAACGTCAGAGGCCCAGGCAGGAAGCAGGACGTGTCCAAAGTGACAGCAGGCAAGTGACGAAGCCGGGGCCAGGACTCCGCTCTCCACTCCTTCTCCGCCCTGGGCCTCCCTTCCTGCCAAGGAGGGAATGGGCACGAGGGGCCCAACTCTATGTCCCGACCACGCAGCACAACAGGAGAGCAGTCCGTGCTTATAAACCTCACATCACGTACAGAAGAATCGCTGTGCAGCCCAATCCCACAGGGGCCCTTCCCACCAGAGTCTGTGCCGCAGGGACACCCGAGGGTGGGTGAAGCCCCAGGACACGGCCCGAGTTACTGGTCCCATCACCCCACGGGGCTGGGGCAAAGCCTTAGCCGCCGGCGAAAACGCTGAACGGCAGCCCCTATCTCAACACCTGCTTTTCTCCAGAGATGCTCAAATGCTGGGGGGAAAGACAGGGCTGAGCGTCACCGAAAGGCAAGGTCGTGAAAGAAACACCCACACACTGGCCTAGGTCTCTAGAGTATGATCTGGGAATCGGGAGCTGGACGTGATTAAAGGTAAAGAGGAAATGTCTGAGATCTGCTTATTCCACATTCAACCTTAGCTTCATCCATCACGCGCTGTTTAAAAAGCTCCTTCTTTTAAATTTCTTCATTTGAGAGGCAGCATGACACTGTGGAAAAGCATGGAGTCTAGAGTCATGCAGGGACAGACTGAACGTGAGGTGCAAATGTTGGGGGCAGCTGTTTCATCTCTCCAAGCCTCAGTTTTACCAACTATAGAATGAGGGTGGTGACATCGAGGACACTCACAAAACATTAATAACCCATATACTCTTTATGTGCGCGCATGAGCGTCTGTGAGCGACAGAAAAATGATTTGCACGTGGACTCTGAATAAATGAGAGCTACCGTTCTCACTGTTACACATGTGCTTTCCCCCTTCTTTTCTTCCACAATATATATACCACTTAACAAAAACCTAGCTCATTACTGCTAACTTGATGTCATTTCCGCAAACGCACAATCTCCCATTAACAATAACCTGGGAGAAAGAAATAGAAGCCCATTAAACGAGCAAGCAATTCTGTTCTGTCCACATCAACTGATGCAATCTATGATGTTCAAGCCATTGTTCAAGCAGAATTACTCTTTCCTCACAAGGCGGGTTTGGAGCCCTCAACACCTCGCCCTTGAAAGCTGTCCCAGCCTTTTCCTCGCAGCATAAAAGGGCAGTCAGACGTCCAGAATGCACTGAACAGACCCCGGGGGAGCCCTTTAATGCTATTATTCACTGATTTTTGTCATCCAAGAGAGTAACATCGTATTTATCAGTATTTACATTTTTCTTTCTTTTTGCCAAATTACATTCTATCAGATAAGTTCAGTTTTCATCATTCATTCACTAAGTTCATTTAAATCCCAACAGAGTTAAATGTTTTCAGGTGCCATTTTCTGTGAAACTCAATGCCATTTGTGAAAACAACCTTTCCCCCAGTGAAACAATGCAATAATAAGAAGAAATTTTAAAGCGTTCCGCTTTCCTTAAATAATAAAACACAAGTCAAAAATGGAGAGAGAAACCTACAGACTGAAAGGGAAGGAGGAGGCATCAACAAAGCGCAGAGGGCAGACCTTACGTGGAGCCTGATTCAAACCACCAGCGAATGAGATTTCTCAGTGAGATGATTAACAACATGTAAACACGGACTCGAAGGTTGACGATATTCAGGAATTTTGGTTACTTTTCAGGTGTAATAATGTGGCGACTTTTTTCCAGAGGCTTTCCTATCTTTTAGAGAAAACTAGTGAAATGTTTACAGATGAACTAATCTGAGGCCTAGGACCTGCTTCAGAATAATCTGGGGTGGGAGTGGGGCCGGCAGTGGGCAGGGGTAGAGATACAGCAAGACTGGCCACGAGCCGATCCTGGCTGAAGCTGGGGGTGGGTTCATGAGTATTCATTACACTGTGCTCTCTAGTTTTTACAAATTTTTGTAATTGCCCATTAAAAAGAGAAGTTAAAAGTGAATAAAATTTCACAAAGTGAAACAACTCCCTCCCCCAAAAAAAGACATTCTATGATTGTTGGTATCACATCAGGATTCAAATAGTGACACACGTGTGTGCATATTCACTCAGAAGACGAAAGTATTAAACAACATGAAAAGGTCTTTCAAAATTTGAAAGAAACTTTTAACAAACCTTGTAGTTTAAACCAACGCTCTCATTATTTGAAATTCGAATATATGCAACTCAAAAGTCATGACTCACTTTTTTCAAAGCACAAGCCTTTATTACTTTTTCATACCGTTCTTTTTCATATTTCTTCCCAAACAGAATATTACTCCTCAGAGTTCCTGAAAACACCCAGGGCTGCTGAGAAACATACGCGATCCTCCCGTGCACGCTGACCAGCCCCTGGCTCGGGGGCAGCTCCCCCAGCACAGCACTCAACAGTGACGACTGAAACAGATGGCAACACACACGCGTGAACAGGCAGCACTCAGGACGGACACGCCCCGCAGAACAACTGTCCCCACCCTGGGCGCTTGATAAACGATAGAACCCTTTCCTTTAGAATAATGAAAAAATAAGATTCTAAACCCTTTCATTCAGAATCTTATTCTGAAGGAATAGGATTAGGTACAGTATTCTAAACCCTTTCGTTTATAATAGGATTAAGGCAGTCAGGACAAAAAAAAAAAGGAAGAATAACACCATTGGTCAAGGTAAACTAATGGTTGATAAGGATTATTAATAAAGTGCTACATTCAGCAAAGACTAATTAAGAATGTTTAACATTCTTAACTAGCAGAGCAGCCCAGCAGAACGTGTATTTCATGTATCTGATGTATAATGCAGCTGTTCTTGCATCCAGGTATCCTTTACTTGACAAATACTTGCTCTTAAAAGCAAGTGTGTGAAGTATGTGAAGAATATATCCAAAATTATTAAAAGAACTCTGAAGTGAGTTGTGTCCAAAGAGCAAAAGTCCGTCATAAAGGAAGTCATCCCCCTCTTGTGTACACATCCCCCTCTTGTGTACACATCCCACGTTTAGATTTCTGTATTTTGTTGTACAGAACACAGGAGACCAAGTGCACGTGCACATGTCCTTCAAATCTTTAACAACACACAGGGGTGGCGCGTCTGTGTCCACAGCATCACAGCGCTCACCACACTGGGCTGAAATGATCTGCCTGCGTATCTGTCTCGCCCCAGAACCCGGCTGCCTCTGGATGGCAGAGGCGTCTGCGGCTTGCTCACGTCTGTATCTTTAGCTCCAGCACATGGCTGCACACTCACTACACGTGCACTGACGGGACCACGTCAAGTCACATGAGGAAATGCTCAGAGCTTCCCGGAAGAGCCATTACAACCTCCAGACCTCCTGGAGGGCCCACTGTGACAGAAAGAAGTCCCCACAGTCTCAGTCTGTCCTGAACAGCTGTCACATAAACCATTTCCTTCACTGAGACGTCCAAAGTCCCGACAAGCAGTTCCCAACTGTGTAACATGAAGCACCAGGAAGGAAAACACAACGTGCTTACTAGCTCATTAAAATAATGTACTTAATAGAATATTCAGTATGAGGTTTTTAATCATTTGTAAGGTTTCATTATGACCCTTGGTTTTAACTGTCTATTTCATTAATCTCCACAAGGTGGCAGCATAAGCGCATACATGCCTGGCCCTTTACTAATAAATAATTTGAAATCTCCACTAATCGCTCCATTTTCATTTGATAAAGAATGAATCTCAGTAACGCTCAGCACGCAAAGGGGCACTTTGTAGGATAAAGTCACTCTTGGTAAATTAACTCTTACAAATAACGGTCAAAGCTCTAATTTCACGAGAGCTCTAATTGAACACCAACAGCAACAAAAAATGGGGAATAAAGAAATTAATTATGGGGACTTCCCTGGTGGCGTAGTGGTTAAGAATCCGCCTGCCAATGCAGGGGACCCAACACAGCCAAATATAAATTAATAAATTAATTTTAAAAATCTATTAAAAAATTAATGATGACATCATGAGTCAGAGTGATAAAGCCTCATATTTATACATGTTTCATGCATTACCTGTCCTGGCTAAACAGGGGCAATAAAGTACTTCTACTGTAAGAAAAACAAAAAACATGAAGACACCTGCGACAGCACACAGTCCAACGCGAGGGAGAAGGACAAAGTACTCATCGTGCCAATCACAGGTAGTATTCCTGAGAGACGTAAGAGTGTATGCATGTGTTAAGAAAACTGTCAGTAACTGCTAATGTTTAAAAAGAAAAAAAGAGTGGTTACACTTGATTAGTAAAATGCCCAAAAGATCGAAAGGCAGAGTCTGCATCATCTTCAAAATGAAAAATTTTGCTGGAAAGAACTAAACTAATTATAAAACATTCACATACTAAAAAAAAATGACAATTATTTTTCATCACCAAAAAAACTAGCCCCAGATTTTATAGGTATTACAAATCTATCAATAAGAGGCTAGATTTTAATACATGAGAAACATTTTTTAAGCTTCTCCATTCCTTTCTTCCTGTCTGACACCTATTAGGGTTCCCATTTTACTACCTTTCACTCAGTTACGACAACAAAACAACGAGCCACATACAAACAACAGCTTCGCGTTGCAGCCCTTCACAGTCTGTCAGGGCCAGACACTGAGTTCCCTCCCTGTTCAGGCTTCAGGATCGGGCACTGCTCCGCCGTGACCAGAAGGGGGCAGCACTCGACAGCGCAGGGGTACCGGGGACTGTCTCCTGATTATACAGGCTCAGGGGGCACTGACTCAACAAGGACGGTCTGAGGGATGATCATCTGATCATCAGCTGAGCCCCACTCTGTAACAGAGACCGTTTGAAATCCCTGCCCCGTGGAGATTTGGAGGCTCTCACAGGACCATTTATTTTAAAGCTTCAAGACTGAGACCAAGTCCCATCATTTCATGAATGAGACCTGGGTCCCCGAAAACCTCCCCCACCTGCCCACCTGGCTGTACAGAGGAGCAGGTTACAGAGCTCATATCTATCTCCTGCCTCCCAACCCAGCATGGCCTTCATTCAGAAGCAGGTTCTCCCCAAAACCTCCAATGTCTGTGCCCCTCCCCCTCCGAGGGCTCTCTCACCCATGACCTAAGTCGACAGGTCCTAATTACTAACGACCCCAGCGTGGAGCAGAATCCTTCCATAGGCAAGTCCAGGACAACAGAATAGGGTGTTCTGTAGCATAGTGCAAGTTGCACAGAAGTCTGCGAGCATGTTACTAAGTTCTTGAAAGAAGAACAAAGGAGCTCATTTTAAAATGCTACATAGTTTGGTGCAAAAGAAATTTGGTAATGGGTCATTCAAAGTACGTGTTAGCATTCACACAGAGTCGCCTTTATAATGGAACTTTAATGATGCTTTCCATAAGTGTGCATATGATGAGAAATACCACGCTGGAGGTAAATCCATGTGCACAGAGGACCATGAAACCAGGGGGCGGGGGCACGTTTCAGTCGTCGGTAAAGCGGCTGCACAGGGTGTGCAATAGTGACAACTTCTTGAAAGCAGACCCTGTGTGTTTTCTGTTTGCCTGCACATCATAAATAAACCAAGTGTCAGAAAATCACCAGTTCTCCCTGTCAGCTTGCCACACAGTGCAACCCTCCAACTGGGAATCACTGGTGCTCACTATGTCCTCCTGCTGTCGCCTCCCCGTCCCTGGCTGCCACCAAAGTAGCCAGAACCATCGAGAAGCTTAGGATGGGGAGCCTCCACCCTGCCCGATAGCAAAGATCTGTATGAAGATCCATGGCTTCACTCCATATATAATAAGATGATCTGAGAATTCAAGGCAAAAAACGTACACTGATTCCCCAAAGCCTCTGGTCTGTAACAACTGTTTATGTACCTGTTAGTTAACCCATTCCATACTGCAGCATTTTGTCTGTCCAATCCTATAAAGTCTAACATTACAAACGTATGTACTTGAAGTTCAAAATGTGCTAATACTTTGAAAGCTCTCCTGAAAATGAGATAGAGAGCAACATGTCAAACGTCTTAGGCTGATTTTATACTTAATCTCCAGTAGTTGCAAACCTATTCCTGATTTTGAGAATTTTTATAACATACTTCCAGTAAATGAGCAAATCACACTTTACAACATGAGTAAAGTCTGAAAATTCTCTGAAAAATCTATGTCTTCAGTTGTCTGTTAGCAGTCAAGATCTTAGAATGAAGAATTTGTTACCTCATTCCAAAAGGCAGTGAAATCTTCCATGTCCACTACGGTTTTACCATCTGATGGCAGCTGAGGGTTGCACTGGGATAGCTCATCAAGTAACGGAAAAGTCTCCAGAAAAGGAAAAACAGATTGTTTAAACTGCAGGAACAAAACGCAAACAAAAATAATCACTTTCCTGGAATTTGCAAGAAAAAACTTTATACAGCTTAGATATCATTTTGCCAACTATATTTAAAATGTTGGTTCACATCAGAACATACTAAATAATGTATAGAATAATATATACTATTATTATAGCATATAGTATATACAATCATACAGTATACATAATATACATGTATAGATTATTATATATATTATATATGTATATTATATATATATTACATGTTTTTTTTTTGTGTGTATATATATATATATATATATATATATATATATATATATATATATATAAAATAAAGAGTTCCAGGCCATGAGAAAAGTTGTAACTTTCTCAACAAGTATACTGGTTTACTAGATGCTCCTTAAGGAGAAAATATGCCTCCAAACTCCAACACATGTAAAACCTGGACATTTTTATTGTTTTACTTGTGTGTCACTAACAACAAACAGGGGAGCTGGAGTTGGTAGGAACTGATTCCATAAATATTTCCTGAATCCCACCATATACCAAGCACCATGTGACATACTAGGAACACAGAGAGGAAGGCCATTCCCAGGCCTTCAGGAATCAGGTGGCACAGGACAGGCTGGGAACACAAGACACATGGCAGAGACTCAACGAAAACCCTGGCTCTGCCTGTTTTGAGTCGTGACCTTTTCCTGGGCACTTAAGTATACTCTGGTCTTCTCACACACGTTAACTCAACATCACTGCTTGTCATTAACTATCACTCAAATCATTGCTCTAAAAATGAAATGCTCTTATTAAGTTTCTATCTCTTAAAAAATAGTTTACAAGCATCTATTCACAATCACTTGTCTCTCCTTAGTCAGTGCCCTCTCTCCTCGACAGCAGGAATGGCCGCATCTCCCCCTTATTATTTTCATACCACTTAGGAGCTATTCAATGCAATTCAGCTGAACAGACCAAGTCCTGCGAACCAGTACTGAACTAACATAATCATATATAGGAAAACTCCCTCTTGCCCTGCAAATGCTGCACATATTTCAACAAGGAAAGCTACAGTGGTAGAGAAATACCACCCTCGCTGCCCACTCTCCACCCCCCAAGAACTGTGAATGTGTGGCAAAGACTGCTGGCTGTCCCCCAAATCTGCTCTCGTTCTTCTGAGGTAACAAACCCCAGATTTCAGCTGGCACCTGGCAGCCTGGAAGGAGGCCCTCTCTCTCCAGCCCCCCGAGCAGATAGGTGTAGCCATGTGACTACATCCAGGCCGGTGGAAAGTGACAACGTCCGGGACCTTCATCCACCCCACGGCCTAGGCCTCGGAGGTTACCAGCTGGGTCAAGGCCACAGGCAGAGGAGTAACAAGAGAGAAGGAGTCTGGGTCCTAACACCCTGGAGGATCATACTAACCATGGAACTTGTTATGGAGTGAACTGTATCCCCACAGAAAAGCTATGTTGAAGTCCTAACCACAGTTACCTCAAAACGTGACTTTATTTGGAAATTGGGTTGTTGCAGATGTAATCCATTAAGGTGAGATCACACTGGAGTAGGGTGGGCCTGATACTGAGCAGGACCCTGCAGGGCTCCTGGGCTCAAAAGCCTTTCTGAGTCACACATTTCTTTGATTACAGGAAATAGGCTTCGTTCAGCCTCCACGACCTTCCCTGCGTTCCAACAGGCAGGTTCAAGCTGTTGTTAATTAGGGGAGGGAGGGGATGGGAGACAAGGAGAAACAGTCAGGAGAAACAATAGTACAGCCTTGCGGGCAGGGTCCTGGTTCCCCATTCAGGGATACACAGAGAGATATCTTTTAGCTGTTTTGCAGATACTGAAACCCACACGAGGTGGGACAAGTTAATGGTTAAGCACATAGACCCCAGACCAGTTGGAACCAGAAGGTCGATGATGTTGACTCCCACTTACCTCCCCACCAACCAATCAGAAGACTGTCCACCAGCTGACCACGCCCTCTTTGAACCATTGATATAAAACTTCTCACTATCCCCTCCAGGCTGGGACACACAGTTTTGAGGGCATTAGCCCACTGTGGCCGCCTTTGCCTGGCAACAGAATAAAGCTATTCTTTTCTACTTCACCCAAAACTCTGTCTCCAAGATTTAATTCCGTGTTGGGATACAGAGGCCAGAGTCGGCTGCCGGCCCTGAATCCAATATCATTGGTGGCCTTGTGAGAGATGCAGAGACAGATACACAGACAGAAAACCACCACACGACGACGGAGACAGAGGTTGGAGTGATGGCAGCTACAAGCCGGAACGCCAAGGTGTGCCTGCAACCGCCAGAAGCTAACAGAGGCAAGGAAGGATTCCCCCATCGACTAAAAAAATTTATTCACAATCTAAAAGTTGACAGTGCTGTTTTATTCTGCAGTATTCTTAGGACTTCAAGCCCAGCAGGCAGCATCTCAAGTAACTACGAGAAAGCTGCTCCAAGGAGGCGAGGCGGAGCTAGGATATACAGGAGTTTTCCAACAAAGGGCAAGTAGTAGGAACAAAAGATTACTGTTAATTAAAGAAAACCAGATATCCCAAGTTAAGGAATTTAGTGCTTTTCTAAGTATGGGAAGACGCAAGAGTCTGGGCTCACCGAAATCATTCCCTTGATATGCACCTCAGCTATCTGGGGCCAGTATCCTGTGTTTTCACATCCTGAGTTTCCTCGGGGCTCCCCACAGGGAGTGGCTGCAGTCTGATGGCCGCTAGATGGCAGGTATTCTTTCCCTTCCTGAGTTTCCTCAGGGCTCACGAGCTCATTCTGGAGCGCTGCAGTCGCTGATGAGTGTGACATCCTTGTTTACTGATACGGCAGGCAATATTCCATTTCTCACCCCTTGCAGGATTCAGAGAGATCTTGAACCTCCTGACATCTTGATTTCAGACTTCTAGCTTCCAGAACTGTGAAACAATAAATTTCTGTGGTTTGGGCTTCCCTGGTGGCGCGGTGGTTGAGAGTCCGCCTGCCAATGCAGGGGACGCAGGTTCGTGCCCCGGTCCGGGAAGATCCCACATGCCGTGGAGTGGCTGGGCCCGTGAGCCATGGCCGCTGAGCCTGCGTGTCCAGAGCCTGTACTCCGCAACGGGAGAGGCCAAAACAGTGAGAGGCCCGTGTACCGCAAAAAATAAAAAAATTTTTTAAAATAATAAAAAAAAAAAAGAAACCGGGCTTTGGGCATAACCCTAGTTCTGTCATTTACAAGCTATGTGAGGATGGGTGAGCTATTTCACCTGTTACAAGAGCCTGTTGCAGATAAGTCATGAATATTCCTCCCTCTCTTGACTCAATTCCCTCCCTTTTCCCTCGACCCTCCTATATACATACAGTGCCTCAGCCCAAACTGGGTTGAGAAGTTGATTTGCGAACTAAGTTCCTGCTTCTCCATTCTTTGGCCATTGAATGAAGCTTGTGCTGTTCCACACTCATCATCAGTTTAATTATTGGCTGTGGGAATCCGGATGGAAAAACAACCACCCCGGCCAAGATAAGGGTTCTTAGCCTGGGCTAGGACCCCGGCCTGAGTCCAGGCGACCAATTCGGTGACAAGTACAGCAGTTACCTACACAAGGAACAGAGGCTCCAGAACAAGACCGCCTGGTTTGGGATCCTGCACCACCACTCACTTGCTGTGTGATGGTAGGCAGCTTACTCAACCTCTCTGCTTCAGTGACTTCAGGTGTAAAAGAAGAGGTAATAGCTCCTTTCCTTCCAGCAGGAAAACTGGAAATGGGTGCCTACCAAAATCAATGAGAAGCCTTCACCTTCCCATTTCCACCCACATACATTGTGAAAATGCACAAACAGAAGGTGCTGGGAGCGTTCCATGCCCTGCCTGAAGTTAAGGAGACATGTGTCTTCTTTGTTGTTATTTACTTTAACTACACCCTTACACCTTCTTCCAGGCCCCTCTTGCCTTAAGGGCCGTCAAATAGCCAAGAGCTGTAGCTACACACCCTGAATACACCACAGTCAAAATCAGCATAGGAGCTCCCATCCCCTGGGGATCCCCTAGACCATCCCATAGAAAAAGAAAACGTCAGAATTTGCGGGAAAGATGAATGGGTTAAGGTCCAGAAACAAAAGATCTGATAATCACCCAAGTGTGATTAAAGCCCCAAGGTTTGGACTTCCCTGGTGGCACAGTGGTTAAGAATCCGCCTGCCAATGCAGGGGACACGGGCTCGAGCCCTGGTCCGGGAAGATCCCACATGCCGTGGAGCAACTAAGCCCGTGCGCCACAACTACTGAGCCCGTGCCCTAGAGCCCACATGCTGCAACTACTGAGCCCGAGTGCTACAACTACTGAAGCCCACGTGCCTAGAGCCTGTGCTCCGCAACAACAGAAGCCAGAACAAAGAGTAGCCCCCGCTCGCCGCAACTAGAGAGAAAAGCCCGTGCACAGCAATGAAGACCTAACGCAGCTAAAAAAAAAAAAAAAAAAAAAAAAAAAAAAAATCCACCTTCCAGTACAGGGGACAAGGGTTCGATCCCTGGTCGCTGAACTAAGATCCCACATGCCACAGGACAACTAAGCCTGTGTGTTGCAACTACTGAGCCCACGCGCTCTGGAGCCCACAAACCACAACTAGAGAGAAGCCCACGCGTTGCAACGAAAGATCCCGTGTGCCACAGCTAAGACCCAATGCAGCCAAATAAATAACCAAAAAAAAAAAAAAAAAGCCCCAAGTTTCAGGCCCATCTTGTTAGTAGTCCCAGCTACTAGATGGAAAACTTTAGTTAAGAGCTTCACCTCTCTGAGCCGTTTTTTATCTGTGTGTTTCCTCCCAGTTCAAGGAACCTTCAGTGGTTTCAGGACCAAATGATTCCTAGGCAGGACCACCTGCATCAAGACCATGCACTGCTTCTCCAAAGGCTAAAGATATGGACCCCATATCTTTATATGGACCATATGGACCATATGGACCATGCAGGCTTCAGGGACCCCATCCCCAGAGTGGTCCTCAAAGGTGGAAGTGGAAATATTCGAAATAGGGAAAGGAGCTGGTCAAATACACACTCCAGTAGTGGCTGTGTGTCCCAATCAAAACGTCTTCAAGAATAAAATAAATATTAAATAAAAAATAAGTGTTTTTTAATCCTTAAATAAAAAAGAAGTGTTTTTCACCAACACGAAATTTGCTATGATTAGGTACCAGGACATACAGTGAAAGACACACACGGAGAGAGGGAGGCAGAGAGAGACGTGGTCATAGACACAAGGACAGAGGGAGCCCGGTGCAGTTGGAACGCGCCGTCACAGAAGATATATGGGAAGAGGTGGTGATATTACTGGAAGCCGGCAGCGGTCCAGGGCGCTAACTAGATACAGGAGGTTGTTAATAAGCTGATTGCTTTGGGGTAAAAAGGCTACAGCTTTAGTTCAAAACTGCAAATTCCTGAGCGGCATGGGGGAAGCCGGCTAACGGTGGGGTGCAGGGACTGCAGTCCCTCCTCCAGCTGGGTGGTGACGCCCCCGGGGCAGCCTCGGGTCTCAGCCTCCCCGCCTCCTGCTCTCTGGCATTGCAGGTTGGCGGGGCGACTAGCGGCAAGGGAGGCAGACCCTGTGCCCCAGCCACCAGGTCGCCGGGTCTCCCTCCCCGGGCCTGCTCCCGCCCTGCCCGCGCGCCCAGGCGCAAAGGGGAACACGCCGCCGGCGTGGGGAGGCTCCAGTGGCGGCGGAAAGCGCTCCCTGTGCCCAACACTCTGCCCCCCTAAAGGGCGCCGGCGGCGTCCGGCAGGGGTACGCGTTAGCGGGATGTCGCAGCTCAGGCGGGGCGCTCACCAGAACAGGCGGGAGCAGAGGTTCGCGTCCTGCAGCGGGCTGGGCGGCACCTCCGGGTGCGCCGGCAGCATCTTGCCGGCGCTGGCGGGGAGTCTGGAGCCCCGGGCGCCTCCGCTCCGTAGGAACCTGGAGTGGAGCACCCGCGGCCGCTCCGTCCGCGTCTACCCCCAGCCACGCCGCCTTCCGGGAACGCCTAGTGTCGGGGGCGGGGAGGGGAGGAGCGCTCTCTACGCGCAGCTGTTAGAGGCCTGGGAGGCGAAGCCAGCGCGCAAAGTGCAGGGCTGCCGGACGAAGGGAGGCCGAGCGGAGGCTGCCAGGAGCCACAGGCAGGTGTGAGGCAAGGCCGCAGGCGCAGCTGATGGAGGCGGGTAGGCGGGCTAAACAGCACACCGGGTCCAGCGCGCAGGCACCCACCTACTAGTACCTGGCTGCAAACTCTGCCAAAAGTGCTTGCTCTGAGCCCACGCACCCCAGAAGGTGGAGAGAGGAGGCTCAGGCTCTGCCCACCTTTGCTACTCAAAAATGTCCCCTGGGGGGCTTCCCTGGTGGCGCAGTGGTTGAGAGTCCGCCTGCCGATGCAGGGGACACGGGTTCGTGACCCGGTCCGGGAAGATCCCACGTGCCGCGGAGCGGCTGGGCCCGTGAGCCATGGCTGCTGAGCCTGCGCGTCCGGAGCCTGTGCTCCGCAACGGGAGAGGCCACAGCAGCGAGAGGCCCGCGTACCTCAAAAAAAAAAAAAAAAAAAAGTCATTATAGACACATATATGTACAAATTTATTTATGTACACGTTTATCAGAGCAGTGCTTATTACAATATAATAGAATTTATAAACATTCTACGTTCAGCAATAGCAGAATGATTAAATAAGTCATTTTTAAACAAGTGTTTTTTGAACATCCATCAGACACCCTTCTAAGAACTGGGGATCAATGGTAAAAAAGGCATGTAAGTTTTATCTCCTCAAGAGGAAATAAAAGAGAGTAGTTGGAGACGGCCAGCAAACCCCGATTTCAATTGCACAGTCAAGAAACTTGAGCTGAAATGGGAACCCAAGAAGGAGCCAGCCTTGTCCAAATCTGGGAGAAAAAAAGATCCCCAAAAAGTGAAAACAAAAAATCCATGGCATTGGATAAGATAACTTGGGTGAGTGTAGATTTTTGTTAAAGGGAAGAGAGACCTGTTGCATCTGGAAGAGAGGGGAGGTCACTAGGCAAACTGCCACCCCCGAGACTGGGGAGGCCCCCCCAGTGAAGAGAGGAAATGGAGGCTTCCCAGAGCAAAACCACCAGGGGGACCTGTGCCTGGGGAGGAAGACCAGAACTATAACTGACAATTCTGGAGGCTCAGTGTGACAATCTGAGAGTTAGAAACTACAGGGGAACGCAGTGATGCGAGGACTCACAACACGGTGAGATTTTCCTCCAGGAGCTCCACCAGGATCCTACAGAAAATACCAGAGAAAAATCCCTCAGCCTGCCTGCTGGGGGGGGGGGGGGGGGTGCGTGGAAGTAGCCAATTTGAAATAGACCCCAAGACTCCAAGGCTTGCCCTTGGGGGAAACTAGTTAACCAGAGTCTAACCTGCTGAGGTGTTAACTGAGCCTAACTGACCTGGGGGAAGAGAAATACCCAGCTCCAGCTGTCTCTAGCCATCCTGTCCCACATAAGGGAAGGGGTGGGGGGAGAAAAAAATGAGAAACACTTGTGAAGTTCATGGTCCAGAGGCAGAAGCTCACTGGGGGATTGAGACTTAATCGTGGGAACTGCCTGCCCTCACACCTCACCCCCTCATTACTAAGGCCTTGTTACAGCAGTTCCTTTAACCCAGGACATTGTGTCTGCATATCGAAAAAAAGTTACAAGGCACACCAAAAGCCAAAAAAAAATTTTTTTGGAAGAGACAGAGCATGCGTCAGAACCAGATGTGGCAGGGATGTTGGAATGATCAGACCAGGAATTTAAATGCAACTATGATTAATACACCAAGGGCTCTAATGGATAAAGTAGACAGCATGCAATAACAGATGAGCAGTGTAAGCAGAGAGATGGAAATCCTCAGAAAGAACCAAAAAGAAACGCTAGAGATAAAAAGCACAGTAACCAAAATGAAGAATGCCTCTGATGGGCTTATTAGCAGACTGGCCACAGCTGAGGGAGGAGTTGCTGAGCTAGAGGATATATCAATAGAATCCACAAAAGCCAAAAGGCAAAGAGAACGAAGGCTAGAAAAACCAGAATATCCAGGACTGAGGAACAAATACAAAAGATTCCACATCTGCTTACTGAGAATTCCAGAAGGAGAAGCAAGAGAGAAAGGGACAAAAGAAACGTTTAAAACAATAATGACTCAAAATTTCCCCCAATTAATGTCAAACACCAAACCACAGGTACAGGAAGCTCAGAGAACACCAAGCAGAATTAATGTCAAAAAAAAAAAAACCCCAACTCCTACAACTAGGTATACTATTTTCAAATTAAAGAAAAACACTTTGGCTATAGAGGAATAAAGATAAGAATTACATCCAACTTCTCTTCAGAAATCATGCAAACAAGAAGAGAGTGGAGTGAAAAATTTTAAGTGTTGAGAGAAAAAAAATCACTAACCTAGAATTCTGTACCTTGTGAAATGATCTTTCAAAACTGAAGGAGAAATATTTTTTTCAGACAAACAAAAACTGAGGGACTTTGTTGCCGGTGGACTTGCTTTGCAAAAAATGTTAAAAGCAGTTCTTCATTGAGAAGGAAAATAATGTCAGAAACAAAGACCTACATAAAATAAGGAAGAGCATCAAAGAAGGACGAAGGGAATAGTTCTGCAAAAGGAACAGATAAAACGGTATTGAAAGGGGCTTCCCTGGTGGCGCAGTGGTAGAAAATCTGCCTGCCGATGCAGGGCACACGGATTCGTGCCCCGGTCCGGGAGGATCCCACATGCCGCGGAGTGGGTGGGCCCGTGAGCCATGGCCGCTGAGCCTGTGCGTCAGGAACCTGCGTGTCCGGAGCCTGTGCTCCGCAATCGGAGAGGCCACAGCAGTGAGAGGCCCGCGTATCGCAAAAAAACAAGACAAACAAACAAAAAAAACGGTATTGAAAGCTTTGAACAGTGGCCAGAATGGAAGAACTTACAAGAGCTGTATCCTGAGAGTGCAGTGACGAAAGCAACAGAGAACTTGTGAGGATTTTAGCAAAGAGGCTATTAGACTCTGCCTGCCACTCCCATCCCTTCATTTCTCTTTCATGGCAACCACATGTCGTATGTCACCTCACCTGTGGACTGAGGATCAGCCAGTTCCTTGACTTGTGCATTGAACCCTGTTTACTGCGCTGATGGTTAATACTTTTATTGACTCAACTGTAGGTTCTTTCTGGATCCCTAACCTTTGACTACGCCTGAGCTTTGGTAGCTAAGGATATGCTTCTTCTTTTACTTTGCAGTGGGTTTTGCTGGATTCTGCCTGCTGATGGCATTTAACTATTGACCACTGTCTACTACACAGAGGAACCAAGATAAGGTGGCAGCTTTGGATAAGAAGCAATTGGGAAAGAGCAGCTGGCCTTTGACCCAAATCTAGTAGTTTAGGTCAGAAAGCCTGAGGTGCAAGCTCTTCAGAAGGAGCTGATCTGTAAGGATACATGTAACGCCATGTCATGTGTCCACGCAAAGCTCAGAATCAAACTATGTGGTATAGCTTGCCCGTATCCTGTCAGAGATGCCACTCTCTCTAAATTGAGACCAACGTTTCCACACCTTTCACCAACTAGTGTGTATGTATGTGTCATTTATCATTTTTCAATAGTCAGTCAACTTAAGTCTTCACTCGTTAATCAAGATTGCCAGGCAGGCTATTTCTAGCACATGTCTGTGTGTCCTATAGGACTGCAGCCTTTACTCTGCTGCCCTCAAACCGCTTTTCTTATTTCAGATTTAGACTTTCATCCAGCCGCTATCAAGCATTGCCATCCATCTCTGCCTGTCAGTCAACTGGTTCAGTTTCCATAAAACAACCAAGTCTGCCTTATAATGGCACTTGTTTGTAGGTCCATTTTGGTGTTTTATTACATTTTCCTGCATTCTTTAAAATAAGTGAATAGAAGATGGAAAATTAATATGCTAATAGTAATAATGCAATTCCTGCAAAGATGGAGAGAGTATGAAGTAGAACAAAGGAGGTAACTCTTCCATCTGGTTCGGATGCATATTGGAAGTCAACTCACTGACTATATGCTTAATTTTGAAGGAAAGGGATTTTTTTGAATCTATGGAAGCTTTATTCATAACTGCCAAACCCTGGAAGTAACCAAACGTCCTTCAGTAGGTGAATGGATAAATAGACTGGTTCATCCAGACAGTGGAGTATTATTCAGCACTAAAAAGAAATGAGCTACCAAGACATGAAACAACATGAAGGAAACTTAAATGCTTGTAACTAAGTGAAAGAAGCCAGTCTGAAAAGGCTACATACTTTATGATTCTAAGTATATGACAGAAAGGCAAAACTATGGAGTCAATAAAAAGATCAGTGGCTGCCAGAGGGCGGAGGTGGGAGTGAGGGATGAACTGGTGGAGCACAGAGGATTTTAGGACAATGAAAATACTCTGTATGATACCATAATGATGGAAATGTCATTATATATTTGTCCAAAACCATAGAATGCACAATACCAAGAGTGAACCCTAACGTAAGCTATGGACTCCGGGGGACTTCCCTGGTGGTCCAGTGGTAAAGAATCCACCTTGCAATGCAGGGGACAAGGGTTCGATCACTGGTTGGGGACCTAAGATCCCGCATGCCGTGGGGCAACTAAGCCCGCACGCCACTACTACTGAGCTCGCGCGCCTCAACGAAAGAGTCCATGTGCCGCAAACTACAGAGCCCGTGCACCCTTGAGTCCACATGCCACAACTAGAGAGAAGCCCGCATGCCACAACAAGAACGCACGCACCACAAGGAAATATCCCACGTGCTGCAACTAAGACCTGATGCAGCCAATAAATAAATAAATAAAATATATTTTTTAAAAACCTATGGATTTCAGGTGACTATGATGTGTCAGTGTAGATTCATCAATTGTAGCAAAAGTATCACTCTGATGGAGGAATGTTGGTAGTGGGGAGGCTATGGAGTGCGGGGACAGGGCAGATATGGGAAATCTCTGTACTTGCCACTACAAAAAAAGAGAGAGAAAAAAGAAAAATCTATGAAATACTAATAAGATATCGATGAAGATTATATATGCAAAAGGTGAAGTGTTATAATAGAGGACATAAAGAGATTTTTTTTTAAGTTAGAGGCTGAGATTCATATTAATAAATTGTCCCATGGATCCCTTAGAGAATTTCACAGGCTTATACATCATCCGATAGAGATACAGCTTTCTCCAACTCAATCAGGAAAATTAGAAGGCCAGACTTAGCCTATCTCCTGTCAATTTTTAAAAAGTAATGTATAACACGCTACCAAAGTGATCATCATTAACCTCCTTTCCATCCCTTGCAAATTACCATCAGCAGGTCCATTTTTTCTTCATTAAACTTTTTTTCTGTTTATTAAATGGGACTTCAGTTGAATTAAGAGAAATAGAATTTGAGGTAAGAAATACATTTATAAAATTAATTTGCATTGCATTATATTAATGTTAAATCTCTGTTTTGGATAATCATAGATATATGACATTCAGGGGTTAAAAAGCTGAAATGCTCTTCCCGAACATAAAGAACTCTAGAATTCTTTTTTGTTTTCTGAAAAGGGACTTCCCTTCACTCCATCGAGACAGTCTATTTTCAACTGCACTCTCAGGGAAGCTATGGGTATAAAATTAGCAAATTGAATCTAAATGAAACGTATGTTTCCTACCCTCACAGAGCTTACAACTCACACTGTGTGTGCAATTCCCATCCTTCGGGTCACACCTTTGAGTGAAGGCTTCTATTGTAATATGAACAACAGAAAGGAAGTCCACTGTGTTTCAGTATTAAAACAAAACATATTGACTTTTTTGATGGGCATTTTCCTAAAATGTGTTGCTGATATCCCTCCATTCTTAGAGTAGGCAGAATATGATGACAAACATTATTAATTATTTGGTATCATTATCAGCAAGTAGTGTTGTGCCATTTGGTACAATACCCTTAGGGCCTAATGAAACACAGGTGTAGGGGTTTGTGGATTTACTTACATACATTTAATAGCAACCATTTATCTTTTAAAACTTTCATGTCCGTTTTTTATATATTTTTCTTCTCTTTCCTTTTCTAATCATATTTTACTTTTTACTATTTATAAATTGGCTTGTTAAGTAAGATTTAATAGGCTTTAAAGTAAGGATCTGAGAGTCTCTGCTAGGAAAAATAATGATGAGTTTGGACACACAATTTTGGCAACTTAGATGCCTCTTGGTCTCAGTTGTCTTCTGTGAGACTGAAATGGCCCGAAGAATGACAGATGGAGAAGTGAATGTTATCAGAAGGTGTTTTGGCTTGCTAATGGCTTTATAAGTGTTCCTAAATGATTAGTAAATTTCCCTTCTTCTTTTAATATGAAATATTTCAAGAATGCTAAAAATACGCCCAATTTTATTTTTCAAATGTACATATATCCAAAACAGATTATATAAAGTGTTGAGGGCTTCTGTGGTGGCGCAGTGGTTGGGAGTCCGCCTGCTGATGCAGGGGACGCGGGTTCGCGCCCCGGTCCGGGAAGATCCCACATGCCGGGGAGCAGCTGGGCCCGTGAGCCGTGGCCGCTGAGCCTGCGCGTCCGGAGCCTGTGCTCCGCAACGGGAGAGGCCACAGCAGGGAGGGGCCCGCGTGTTGACATTTTCCTAGAGTTATTTACGAATTTTCATTAAAGAAATAAGATGTATAGGAACAAACCAAAAAGAGAGAGAGGGACAGAGAAACCAAAGATGGAGCCCTGAAGCCCTCCAACATTTACAGGTAGAGACCCACCCAAGGAGACTGAGGTGGGAGAAAATATGCCGTCACAGACGCGCAGGAAAAGCTGGAACCTATGCTTCTGAAGACAGAAGAGTAAAAATCTGATTAGGCAAAGTGGAGATTTTTGACTTAGAAAAAGCAGCATTTTAAAGACAGAGAGAGAGAGAAACCCTATAAAACTGTGTTGAGCAGAAAACAGTGTGTGAAGGTGTGGAGATAGCGGTTATAACAACTCCTGTGAGAAATTTTGCTGTGAGGAGGAACAGAAAAGAAGTAGAAAAAGAAATAATTGCAGGAGTACAACCCTTGAGAAGGCACTCCTCCACGCTGTAGACTGTTCTATAGCCAGTGTTTAATAACATGGGTGAGAGTTGCCAGTGCCTGCCCATAAGCCCTGGCCCCTTCCATTTCACACCAGCCTGACGTCCTGCAACTCTGTCCTTCAGAATGTGACTTTGAGGTGCTGCAGATGTAATTAAGGTGAGGTCACTAGGGCGGGTCCTAATCCAGCTGGTATGATTGGTGTCCTTATGAGAAGGGGACGTTTGGACACAGGGAGAACACCAGCGGAAGATGCAGGCAGACATGGTGGTGCTGTGTCTCCAAGCCAAGGAACACCAGAGATTGTCAACACATCTCCAGAAACGAGGAGAGAGGCAGGGAACAGACTGTCCTCACAGCCCCCAGAGGCAGCCACCCCTTCCCACACCTTGACTTTGGAGTTCTGGCCTCCAGAACCGTGAGAGAATGAATTTCTGTTGTTTAAGCCGCCCAAGCTTAAACCTGCCGCGTGTGCTCCAGAGAACAGCCTCCACACAGGTCTGTCCCACCCTTATGCCACCCCCATCTTTATCCCCTCGACCACCAGAACGATCCTCCCAAAAGGCAAATCCCATCAGGGTTCACCCCCCTCAGGACGCTTTATCAGTCTTTGATGAAGTCCTCCTCCATCCCCATGCCTGGTCATTTTCTGTGAGCGCTCTCCCCCCTCGCCCCCTCCCAGTTCCACTGAGACACAGGCCACCGCCCGTGGGCCTCCTGCCCTTGCTGTGCACGTGGCTCCTTCTTCCTGGTCTCACATTCATTCCCCTCCCTGCAGGAAGCCCAGGCTAACCTGCCTTCAGCTCCCCCAGACGGATGGGGCCATTCCCCTTCTCTGTGCCCATCACAGCCTCTTCTAACCCCATTAGAGCCTGGTTTTATTGCGTTGCGTTACTTCCTTTTTTTTTTTTTTTTTTTGCGGTACTTGGGCCTCTCACTGTTGCGGCCTCTCCCGTTGCGGAGCATAGGCTCCGGACGTGCAGGCTCAGCGGCCATGGCTCACGGGCCCAGCCGCTCCGCGACATGTGAGATCTTCCTGGACCGGGGCACGAACCCGTGTCCCCGGCATCCCCGTGTCCCCTGCATCGGCAGGCGAACTCTCAACAACTGTGCCACCAGGGAAGCCCCGTTACTCCCTTTTTATTTCTCTTTCCTCCACTAGTGGGCGAGCCCCTGGAGGGCAGGAGTTTGTGTCCTCCAAAGCTTAGCAGCCTGGCACAGAGCAGCCCTTGAGCAGGTTTTGTGGAACAAGTTCATCAGTGATTCTCAGAGTGTGGTCCCTGGACCAACAGCAGCAGCATGACCTGCGAACTTGTCACAAGTGCAAATTTCTGGACACTCTCCAGACCTGCGGAGTCAGACTCCAGGGTGGGGCCCCTGGGTTCACAAACCCTCCAGGTGATCCTGCTGCACCCTCAAGGTCAAGCTCCGCTGAGTTTTAAAAATGAGAACTTCAGGAAATAGGATGTCAGTGGAATTTGCTGTTACTATTCAGCCTAGACTTAGACATCACAGGGTGGTGCCTGGTTGAGAGAAGAGCTTTCCCCTGGTCCCTTGTCAGTGGGAATCACCGGGCATTACGGCCGCCTGCGATGCCCGCTGCCCATCTCTTCCTCAGCCCTTGTTGTACTCTATCCCCTCCCCAGGGTGTTGTTAATATACGCGAAGGTCTCAGGAGTGTCCTGAGCAGAAACCCAATGGCCAGGGAGCCCCGGATGCTAAGCGCCATGGTCGGTGCAGTCAGGCCCCACGGTGTAGTCGTGGCACCGGGTTTCTCATCCTCACTCTTAAATTAAATACATTTTGTCAAAAATAAACAAAAAAACATGGGCTTCCCTGGTGGCGCAGTGGTTGAGAGTCCGCCTGCCGATGCAGGGGACACGGGTTCATGCCCCGGTCCGGGAAGATCCCACATGCCGTGGAGCGGCTGGGCCCGTGAGCCATGGCCGCTGAGCCTGCACGTCCAGAGCCTGTGCTCCGCAACGGGAGAGGCCGCAACAGTGACAGGCACGCATACCGCAAAAATAAATAAATAAGTAAATAAAAAATAAACAGAAACAAAAGAAAACAAAAAAAACTTCACATTGCAACAGAACTCAAAGCTACAAAGAATAGATTGCCTATTGAAGATGTGGGCAGGAAGGGCGAGGAACAAAGTGGGCGAAGATACTAAAAAGGTATAAACGTGCAGTTATAAAGGAAGTCATGGGGACGTAATGTGCAGCACGGTGACGATAGTTAATACACTGTATTGTATATTTGGAAGTTGCTAAGAGTAGATCTTAAAAGTGATGATGGATGTTAGCTAGACTTACTGTGGTGATCACGTTGCAGTGTATCCAACTTT
Organism: Pseudorca crassidens; assembly: GCF_039906515.1. Classification (NCBI taxonomy): domain Eukaryota; kingdom Metazoa; phylum Chordata; class Mammalia; order Artiodactyla; family Delphinidae; genus Pseudorca; species Pseudorca crassidens. Next base: position 15,356,535 of record NC_090313.1, read on the forward strand.
CAAACATCATGATGCGCACCTGAAACTGATATGTTATATGTCAATTATACCTCAACTAAAAATATTTTGTCAAGGGAGTGAGAACCCTATTTATTACCTTAGTTTCATTTTACCTTTACTGATAAGTGTCACACTCTATTTTAATATTTAGTCTAAAGGAGTTGATGATGTGATTTTTTTTTTAGTCTTTAATTTTTTGTCTCTTGGTTCTTGGATGTGTTTGCTGTGGTTAACACTTGGTGTTTTAAAAAGAGAGACAGAACATAACGTTATGAGCTCCTTCCTGGAGGGCCGCGGGCTTTTACTGTTTTTCTCCCAGGCCTAGTGCCTGGCCTGCCCCCAGCAGGTGCTGACCAGAGGCTGGATTTTAACCCCTCAGGGAAAGACTCTGGTGCGGCGTTTGAGAGGCTGGGGAAGGACTCCTTTAGGACTGAAGACTGTGTGCATAGGAGGAAACGGGGGTGACTGTGACCCCGTCCCGAGGGCGCGGGGACAGGCACCACCACCTGAGTCCTGCCTCCTCTCTGCTTCATCTCGAGACTCTCTCTCTCCAGCCTGAGCTGCAACGCCCCTTAATCCCTTTCAGCTCCTGGAACTCACCGAACCCACTTTGTTCTGGGCCTTTGCACCCGTCTCTCCCCTGCCTGGAGTCCCCTCTCCTCTTTACTGACCGACTCTTCCTCTTCTTCAGGTCACAAGTGACACACGCTCTGCCCAGCAGGACGCCTCCTCCTCCGTGAGGTGAGGCCCCCTTCCCTGCCCTCGCCCTCCTGACTCTCCCGTGTCCGCTCCTTTCTCATCTCCTTCCTCCTTCAGCCCAGAAGAGCAGAACCTATGTCTCCTCCATGGACCCCAGCACCTGTCTCGGAGCCTGGCGCACAGTAGGGCTCAGTACTTGCTGGGTGACTCTGAAAGCACACAGGCTGTAGGTGAAGAACTTTCCAAGTCCCGGATGTGTCCACTTGCTTCTCTTTGCTCCTTGGACTAAGAACTTAGCGGCTAATAAACCCCAGGCAGGAGATGGGTATCAGAAGAAGAGACAAGTGTATGATTTAAATAGAAGATAGTTGGAGAGAGAGGAAAAGAACTTGCTAGTTCAGGAAATGCATGGCCAACAGCCAGTTGCTGTGATTCGCACACAGCCTGTCCTGTCGTGTATGAAGAGGGCTCCCAGGATGAACGTGCCGTGGAGACTTTCCCTAAGGGCTCACTCTGGCTGATTCTCTGATATGCCGAGGCTCTGTGGACAAGGCTGGAAATGGAAACTGAACTTGGAGGGAAACACATGTTGTGTCTCTTTGTATAAATGGTTGTCATTTTCTACCCCAGGTAAGCCAGTTTAATAGTGGCATCACACAAATTATAGTGTACAAATCTCTCATCCACTCCCAGGTTAGAAAGGACATGGGTATCATTGAATCCCATCCCTCAACCTCTGCAGGAATTCCCTCTGCAGAATCTGATGATTCCCAACTTTCCGTTCCCCACTTCAGTAACTTAAAGGCAGCCAGTCCCATATTTGGAGACTTCTGATCGTTACAAAATCCCCTGTAGCCCAGGGCCTTGGATGAAGTTGTGATTTATTGAATTAGCTAATAAGGGGAACCTATAGATTAAAAGAGATTTAAGAGACATATCAGTCAATGCAACAGCAAATACAGGGGTCTTATATGGAGACTGACTTAACAAACCCACTGTAAAAGTTTTTAAATTATGAGGAATATGAAGTAAAGACATTTTTTTAAATAACTAAATAAATAATGAGGAAATGAGGGCTACTCAAAACATTGCTTGGCTATTCGATGGTGTGATGGAAATACTCTAAATTGGGAGAGGTGGCAATGATGTTTATGTGACTATGCTTTTTGTTTAGTAGGTTTGATTTGCTCCATATTTCTTTTCTTTTTCTTTTTTTAAAATATTTATTTATTTATTTGGCTGCACTGGGTCTTAGTTGCAGCATGTGGGATCTCCATTGCAGCATGTGGGATCTTTAGTTGTGCGGCATGTGGGATCTAGTTCCCCGACCTCGGATTGGGCCCCCTGCATTGGGAGCATGGAGTCTTAGCCACTGGGCCACCAGGGAAGTCCCATGACTATGCCTTTTTTTTTTTGGCTGTGTTGGGTCTTCGTTGTTGTGAGCTGGCTTTCTCTAGTTGCAGTGAGCAGGGGCTACTCTTTGTTGCAGTGCACGGGCTTCTCATTGCAGTGGTTTCTCTTGTTGTGGAGCACGGGCTCTAGGCGTATGGGCTTCAGTAGTTGCAGCATGTGGGCTCAGTAGTTGTGGCTCACGGGCTCTAGAGCACAGGCTCAGTATTTGTGGCGCTCGGGCTTAGTTGCTCCGCGGCATGTGGGATCTTCCCGGACTAGGGATCGAACCCGTGTCCCTGCACTGGCAGGCGGATTCTTAACCACTGCACAACGAGGAAAGCCCCCAGACTATGCTTTTTAAAGCCCACGTTTCTTCAGATATAGATTGAAATATTTGTGGGTAAAATAATTTTGATATCTGACACTTGCTTCAAAATAACTCAGCAGAGATAGGAGTAGGGGTGAGGAGTAGAGTGGGTATAGAAAAAACAAAAGTTGTCATGTGTTGATAATCGTTGAAGAATAGAAGATGAGAAAATGGGGGTTGATTATACTATTTTCTCTACTTTTATATATTATTTCCATTATAAATTTTTTACAAGTACATGTTTTTTTCAAATGCTTACTTTTCCACTGACATATTTTTAAGGCACCAATCAAAACCTATTCCTTTTTTGTCTGTTGCAAATATATTTTCATTTGCCTCCTAAACTATATGATTTTTAACTCCTTCCTCTATCTCATGAGGAGGGCACTTGTTTGTTTTGTCATATTTACTTGTAGTGATTTTTAAATTTTTATTGAAATGCATATTCTATATATGAGTCAATATTTCCTCATCACATTGTGATAAAATGCAGGTGCCCCCTACTTTGACAAACAAACCCCACCATAAGCAAACTCCATCCTACATGTCAGACAAACTCTTCCAAAGTACAGAAGAGAGGAAACACTTCTATATATATATTTTTTTTTTTGCCACACGGCGGCATGTGGGATCTTTGTTCCCCAACAAGGGATTGAACCTGTGCCCCCTGCAGTGGAAGCATGGAGCCCTAACCACTGGACCGCCATGGAATTCCCAGACAGGAAACACTTTAGAACCCATTTTATAATGCCACTTGCAGCAACATGGATGGACCTAGAGATTATCATATAAAGTGAAGTAAGTCAGAAAGAAAAAAAAAATACCATATGATATCACTTACATGTGGAATCTAAAATACAACACAAATGAACATATCTATGAAACAGAAACAGACTCACAGACATGCGAACAGACTTGTGGTTGCCAAGGGAAGGGGGTGGGGGGGAAATATTAGGAGTTTGGGATGAGCAGATGCAAACTATTATATATAGAATAGATAAACTACAAGGCCTTACTGTATAGCACAGGGAACTATACTCAATATCCTGTGATAAACCATAATGGAAAAGAATATGAAAAAGAATATATATGTGTATAACTGAGTCACTTTGCTGTAAAGCAGAAATTAACACAACATTGTAAATCAACTATACTTCAATAAAGTTTTTAAAAACCCACTAACACAACATTGTAAAGCAATTATACTCCAATAAAGATATTTAAAAAAATAAAATAAAAACCCATTTTATGAGGTCAATATTACTCTGATATCAAAACCAGACAAAGACATCACACAAGAAAGAAAACTACAGACCAATATTCGCATTCAATGTACACAAAATTTCTCAACAAAATACAAGCAAATCAAATCCAGCAACATGTAAAAAGAATAATGCACTTAAACATGGCAACTTTTATATGATATATATTTTACCACAATAAAAAATAGTAAAATAGGGGCTTCCCTGGTGGCGCAGTGGTTGAGAGTCCGCCCGCCGATGCAGGGGACACGGGTTCGTGCCCCGGTCTGGGAGGATCCCACATGCCGCGGAGCGGCTGGGCCCGTGAGCTATGGCCGCTGAGCCTGCGTGTCTGGAGCCTGTGCTCCGCAACGGGAGAGGCCACAACAGTAAGAGGCCCGCGTACCGCAAAAAAAAAAAAAAAAAAAGTAAAATAATAAAAAGAATTATACATCATGACTAAATGGGATTTATCTCAGGGATGCAAGGATGATCACATGATCAATCTCAGTAGGTGTGGGAAAAGCCATTAGACAAAATCCAAGTTCATGGACCCTGGTTAAGAACACCTGTTCTGGAAAGTCTCTAAACATAGCAGATGTCAAATAATAGTGAAGAAACCCCCGAGGGCTAGAAGGTAAATTTAAAGGGTGCTACTGGGGAAAAAATGTTCTCTTGAATCTATTGGAAAAAGTCTTCTTTTTTGTTTTTGTTTTTTTTTTTTGGCCGCATAGGATCATAGTTGTGGCAGTGGGATCTTCGTTGAGGCGTTTGGGCTTCTCTCTAGTTGCCGCACTTGGGCTCAGTCGTTGTGGCACTCGGGCTCTCTAGCTGTGGCACGCAGGCTCAGTAGTTGCATAGTGCAGGCTTAGTTGCCCTGCAGCATGTGGGATCTTAGTTCCCCGGCCAGGGATTGAACTTGCATCCCCTACATTGGAAGGCAGATTCTTAACTACTGGACCACCAGGGAAGTCCCTGGAAAGAGTCTTCTTGAATCTACCTTGATCATGAACAATGACAGCGTAAATGATTTCTCTGAGATCTAAGAGGAGTACATAGTATAAACTTTTAAAGTGTACGTGTGTGTATTCCTTCTTTGCTACAGGCATAATTATTCACCTGCTAGATGGGCATGAGTATTTTTGTGGTACCATAATTAAAGGGCCTTTGAATGGCTTGGAGATTTAGGGCAAGTGTTTTAGACTTAGATTTAACAGTAGCTATGTTATAGCAGCTCAGTGATTTAAATTTTAAGCCTCAGAATTCTTTTAGCTTTTATTCATATCTGAAATTAGGATTCTAACACCATAAGATGAGAATTTAAAAAAATAATACCTATGAAGTATTTAGTACCTGGGCCATGGAAGTATTCATCACGATAAACAACATCCAAGGTGGTGTAAATCATGGGTCTGTCTTGGGACTGTTACGTCTGCCGCTTAGATAGATTGATGTCGGGCCAGAGGGCTTCATAATCACAAGTTAAAGGGACTAATACCCTGGTTTAAGGACTAGACTTGTTGCTCGAATAACCTGGAAAACTGAAGAATAAATGGGCATAGAATGAAATTTATTTGGACAACTTTAGCAGTTGTGCATTTAAAGTAAACACATAAACGACGCGAAGAAAAGACGGCACTGGCCGGGTGTTGCCAAAACAGAGGATTTTGCAGGGCAAGTCCTCTGCCTGTATTTTGGGGACTTGCCAAGGGGTGATTTTGTTCACGTAGGGGCAGAGCTTGAGCTTCCTTTGGCTCTGGCTAAATGCTATAAATACTGTCACATCATTAAATCTGTGTAAATGGTTTCAAAAACTGCTTAAAGATGTAATTATTTGTTGAGGGTGCAAGCTCAAATGTTTCCGTGGGTAAAACAACTGAGGGAGGCCTTACGGTCTCTTGCAGAGAGAAGGGGGCCTGTCATCAGAAGGCACACCCTGTCCAAAAGTATTTATGTTCAAAACGTTTCAGAAACGCCAACCAGACAGACAAACAGGTTGTGGAGGCCTCAGTCCCGCGCAAGCAGCTTATAATCTCTGATCAGTGGAACAAGCATAAATTAGGTGTTTCTCTTTTGTATCCCTGAACCCATAGATGGTCTTTTCCCTTCCAATCAGATAAATACTTGGCAGGAACTGAACTGCTAAAAGCTCTGAATTGTAGCATCGCAGAATCCTTAGAGTTGCTTGTCTTTTCCCCATTTCTGGTTGCTTCCAGATCCCTTCACAAATTCTCCCCCCCCCCCTTTTTTTTCCTAGCTTAACACTCAGCTGCTATTTAGAATAAGATGGTATTTGACCAACTTTTTTTTTTTTTCTTGGTCTTCTTTTCTAAGCACTTAATGCCTCAAACACTTCAATGTGTTCTGGCCCAAGAGCGCCCTCCTCTGTCAAGCAGTCACCAGGCCCTGATTTCTTTTCCCTTCCTTCCATCTTCGGAGTGGCTCCCAACCACCTGTGCCAAAGGGGCGCATGTGACAGAACCATCTCCAGCCCTCGGTGCTATTGACTACTCATCTGGAACTCTTGGTTTCCTTTGATAGCAAATTCTTTGCCTGTATGAAAGTTATTTACTTCTGAAAAATATTCAAAGAATGATCAAAGAAAATCAGTTACGCTATTAATAAACTTAGACACTTCTCCTTACAGGCTGAATGAATAAAATAAGCAGAAGTGACAATAAGGATTGTAATCTGAAAGCAACCCAGTGATGCAGCGTTAGAGGGTAATTAATTCTTAAAAAGGTAAAAGCATGACTCTCATACAAATAATAAATGCAAATAAAAATAATAAATAAATTAATCTGTGAGTTATTTATTATTAACTATTATTAATTCATGATGAATCAGTAAGATATTACAACTGGTTTTTGTTTTTTGTTTTTTTTATATCTTTATTGGAGTATAATTACTTTACAATGGTGTGTTAGTTTCCGCTTTATAACAAAGTGAATCAGTTATACATATACATATGTTCCCATATCTCTTCCCTCTTGCGTCTCCCTCTCTCCCACCCTCCCTATCCCACCCCTCTAGGTGGTCACAAAGCACTGAGCTGATCTCCCTGTGCTATGCGGCTGCTTCCCACTAGCTATCTATTTTACATTTGGTAGTGTATATATATCCATGCCACTCTCTCACTTCGTCCCAGCTTACCCTTCCCCCTCCCCCGTGTCCTCAAGTCCGTTCTCTACGCCTGTCTCTTTATTACTGTCCTGCCCCTAGGTTCTTCAGAACCATTTTTTTTTTTAGATTCCATATATATGTGTTAGCATATGGTATTTGTTTTTCTCTTTCTGACTTACGTCACTCTGTATGACAGACTCTAGGTCCATCCACCTCACTACAAATAACTCAATTTCGTTTCTTTTTATAGCTGAGTAATATTCCATTGTATATATGTGCCACATCTTCTTTATCCATTCATCTGTCAATGGACACTTAGGCTGCTTCCATGTCCTGGCTATTGTAAATAGAGCTGCACAGGGATATCAGCTCGGTGCTTTGTGACCGCCTGGAGGGGTGGGATAGGGAGGGTGGGAGGGAGGGAGACGCAAGAGGGAAGAGATATGGGAACATATGTATATGTATAACTGATTCACTTTGTTATAAAGCAGAAACTAACACACCATTGTAAAGCAATTATACGCCAATAAAGATGTTAAAAATAAATAAATAAATAGAGCTGCAATGAACGTTGTGGTACATGCCTCTTTTACAACTGGTTTTTATAGTCTCTCCCTGACAAAATTCCTTTCAGTTGCCATGAACAGGATCGTTTGCACTGCTGTGAACAGGAATCATTTGTATCACTATTAGTTTTCTGCAAGTTAACTTCTACCTTAACGGAGTTGTAAAATAGCCTAGTGAAAAACAAAGATGTTCAACTCTATAGAATAAAACAACCCTGCAAAGATCATAATCTGGCATTCCACTGAAGAGATGTTCTGTGGCCTCTCTTGCCCGTCCAGCATCTTTCACAGCTTTTCCCGTCAGTGGTGATCATTTTATTAACATCTCTCCATCTCGTCTTCACCCCTATCCCGTGCTTCCTCCCCCAACCCACAAGGAATCCTAGGCTTGGATAAAGGGTGTCTGTGTGTATTATGGACTGTGTGAAAATGTTGGGAAGCTTGTAAATATTTTACAAGGATGTGGAGAGGAAAAAAAAAGGCTGACCTAGTAATAGAGCTTAAATGCTGCATGCAAAGTGTTCTTTAAAGGGCAGTTTCTCGTGTTCTGTATCTCACAGAAGCACAGAGAGTTCAAGCATTTGCGTTGTGATAGGAATAGTTAGTTTTGATTTTAAAGGCAGAGTAGCCTTCAGGAGTTTGGTTTAGGAAGCTTAAGTTGTTTCATTTCAAAGTTCTTTTTTTCCTAGAATAATGCAGATTCCCCCCGCCCAAAGGGAACCCTGGGCTTCATAAGGCGTTGCTATAGTAGGTCAGGAAAACAGTCACGCTGATGTACTGAGGCACAGCGTGGGAGAGTGGAAGGAACTTAGGTAGAATTCTGGAGATTCAACCACACAGCAAGAAAAGCCAAATAATTCGGAGATGAGAATAAATGGGGATCAATGGCGAAGGAAAAAAGTAAAGTGGTTTTTAGCATAAATCAAGGCCTCGAGAAGTGTCTTGTCCTCCGGAAACTGGAGTCATCTCCAGAGATGAGGCGGTGACTAGGAATCAGATCTGCCATCAGATTCCAGGTTCAAGACAGAGTCCTCCTCAAGAAGTGGACAAATGCATAAGTGACAACAATAGAGGTGGACGTGAGATGGGTACAATAAAATGCTACCTAAAGACAGAGGAGCAGCTGTGGAGCCACGACCACACGAGGAAGGCTGGAAGAGGAAGTGGTTTGTGGGGGAACATGATGAGTTTGGTTTGGGACCTATTTACGACCTGGTAGGGCTTCTACGTGTCTTATATTTATGTGTATCAGCTCCATCTTTTTCCTGTTCCCCCTTCTGCTTCAATCTTGCCGTCAAGTTTAAATCTCTCTTGAAGAATGGAAACAATAACTTGGTTTTCTTTGATCTGCCCTCACAAACCAAGCAAAATGCCTTACACATAGAAGATACTTAATGGATGTTGAATGGATGGGTGGATGGACGGATGGATATTCAAATGTTCTTGAGCAGGGGGGTTACCTTTGCTTCCTCGAGTTCCTTAGAGCAAAGTGGGACAGGACAGGAGAGCAGAGGTTGGAAAGAGTTGGGATCTTATGGGGACAACAAACAGACAGATGTAAGAGGTCAGAAAGAAGAGTTGGCAGAACATAAAAATAAGTTGTGTTTCGAGAAGTAAGGAAAAAGGGTAAAGATGGCTAGACGGTCTACTTGGTGTGCAAATAGCAAAGTAGTTTTATATTTAAAAACTGTGAAATTAAAGTTTAACCCCATATTACTCAGCCATAAAGAGAAACGAAATTGAGCTATTTGTAATGAGGTGGATAGACCTAGAGTCTGTCATAGAGAGTGAAGTAAGTCAGAAAGAGAAAGACAAATACCGTATGCTAACACATATATATGGAATTTAAGAAAAAAAATGTCATGAAGAGCCTAGGGGTAAGACAGGAATAAAGACACAGACCTACTTGAGGATATGGGGAGGGGGAAGGGTAAGCTGTGACAAAGGGAGAGAGAGGCATGGACATATATACACTACCAAACGTAAGGTAGATAGCTAGTGGGAAGCAGCCGCATAGCACAGGGAGATCAGCTCAGTGCTTTGTGACCACCTGGAGGGGTGGGATAGGGAGGGTGGGAGAGAGGGAGACGCAAGAGGGAAGAGATATGGGAACATGTGTGTATGTGTGACTGATTCATTTTGTTGTAGAGCGGAAGCTAGCACACCATTGTGGGGCAATTATACTCCAATAAAGATGTTAGAAAAAAAAAAGTCTATAATAAATTTTGAGTTGATTTTCCTGTATGGTGTAAAAAAAAAAAAAAAAAGTTTAACCCCAAATGACACAGAATTATATTGCTCCTAACATCACGTTAAAAGCCATTCCAGCTTGTTTGGACCTGTCTCTGACTGCTTGGCCTGGTGCAGTCATTTTTATTGCTCTAGATGGCATCTGTTTTCATTAGCAAAGCAGGGACTTCCTGCCACGTCATCTTGAAGTCCAACCTCACTTGCACAACTTGCTGCTTTGTAATTAAATTAAAATCGCAGGATGTTTTGGATTAGAGGAATCTTCCTTCAACCAGACCCAAGGTTAGTAAGAGAGTGTGACCTGTCTGGGATCGAATTCCCTAATCCAAAACATCCGGAATAGTTCACTGGATTAATCTGCAACTCACTGGGAGGTTTTGGGTCCAATTGCTAAAGGTTTTCTGTCTGTTTCCATTACTCTTTTCAAGTCAGGTCAATATGCATTTATTCAGCTCTCTTATTGAAAATGATAGGAAAAGTATTACTCAGTCCAAAGAATAAAGAAAATGGCAGATAAAATGCAAGGAAAGGAAGAAAAGTAATGAGTGAATAAATAAGTTCACTCATGAATAAAGAATTTATTCATGAATAAGTAAATTCATTCATCCAACAAATGAACTTACAGAGTTCTTATTTGTACCAGGCACTGAGCTAGGTAAGTGCTGTGCAATAGAGAGAGAAATATAAGCTACTGGTTCTGTTCCCCAGGAGTTTAGGATTTGTTTTATTTTTAATAAAAAAAAAATTGCCATTGGACAGTTTAAATTCAATTATATTGGTGTTTTAATCCAATCAAAAACTTCACAAAGAAATAACCTTGAACAATTTCTTTGAACATTCTGTGAGGGAAAAGGCTAACGACATCACACTGCACCACTGGATAGGATGTGTTTGGGTTGGACTGAATCCCAGGGCCCCTAGCCAGTACGCTACAGGAAGAGAATTTTTTAAATCTATTTTACTGGCTATAGAAAATAATCCTCGGTACAGAGTATCAGGCACACTTTTTGCTTTGAGCATTGCCATGAGTCTATGTAGCTTTAGAACGAATGACCTTTAGCAAAAACTAATTGACAGGGACTTCCCTGGTGGCACAGTGGTTAAGAATCCACCTGCCAATGCAGGCGACACGGGTTTGAGCCCTGGTCCGGGAAGATCCCACATGCCGCGGAGCAACTAAGCCCGTGAGCCACAACTACTGAGCCTGTGCTCTAGAGCCCAAGAGCCACAACTACTGAAGCCCCCACGCCTAGAGCCCGTGCTCCGCAACAAGAGAAGCCACCGCAATGAGAAGCCCGCACACCACAACGAAGAGTAGTCCCCGCTCACTGCAACTAGAGAAAGCCTGCGTGCAGCAACGAAGACCCAATGAGGCCAAATAAATAAATAAACTACTTAACAAGTAGGACCAAATATTCTTATAGTTTTGAAACACACTGAGAAAATTTCCATTTAATCCATCTATGCCCCAACCTTGGCTCCTTGTCGGTCAAACTGTAGTTCTTCAAAATTCAATGAAAGAAGGTATGGAAAGCAACAGAAATGCCATAACAGAGTGTTACTGAAAGGGTTTAGGGAGATGAGGCTGATGAACATTCATCCAGAAAGGATAGTCATGACATGGATGGCATTTGAGGGCTAGTCCCCAAGCCCCTATGTCTTAGCTAGTTCGGGCTGCTATAACAAAGCACCACAGAGCTGGGCGGGGGCGGGAGCTGATAAACAACAGAAGTGTATTTCTCACAGTTCTGAAGCCTGGAAGTCTGAGAACAGGGTGCCAGCCTGGTCAGGTTCTGGTGAGAACGCTCTTCTGGTTGGCAGACTGTCAAACCCCCATTGTGTCCCCACGTGGTGGAAAGAGAGGGAGAGAGCTCTCTGGGGTCCCTTTTATAAAGGCACTAATCACTGCCCAAAGGCCCCATCTCCTAAAACCATCACATTGAGGGTTAGAATTTCAAAGTATGAATTTGGGAGAGACGTTCAGTCGATTGAACCCCCCTCATTTCCTCCTGTTCCCACTAAAACCTAAGCTCCACGAAGGCAAGGACTTTGTTTGTCCTTGTTCTCTATTGTGTCTCCAGTGCTGAACAATGAATAGTACGTGGAGGGACTCCATTAGTATCTGCAGGGTGAATGAATGAGTCAGCTCTGCAGTCACCCCCAATGATGCATCCTGAGGACCCTCAGGAAGAGAAAGCACAGGACACTGGCCCCAGATAACTGAGGTGCACATCAAAGGAATGATTTCAGCGAGCCCAGACTCTTGATCTTCCCAGACATACTTGAGATGTCTGGTTTTCTTTAATTAACAGTAATCTTTTCATGTTCCGACTACCTGTTCTTTGTTGCAAAAACTCCTATATATCCTGGCTCCTCTGTTACCTCTTCAGAGCAGTCTCCCAGAGTTACCCGAGAGGCTGTGTCCCGGGCTTAATTCCTCGGGTTTTGGCCGAGCTGCACGGCCGGCAGGATCTTAGTTCCCTTACCAGGGATTGAACCCGCACCCTCAGCAGGGAAAGCTTGGAGTCCTAACCACTGGACCACCAGGGAGTTCCCAAGTCCTCACTTTTGTCCGCAAAATAAAATATAATTCTCAGCTTTTAGGTTGCGTATTTTTTTCAGTCGACATAGTCAAGTTTTCTGAAAGGCACGAAGACCTTCACATCGTCCCCCAGACCCCCTTCCATCCTATCATCCTCACACACTACCTGCTCTACTACCATCTCCACTGAACCTCTACGATGAGGCCAGAGTGTAGAAAGGACAGCACTTCCCTTCCCACCCTGCCATCAACCCCATAAGAGGGAGGGGAGAGAGGGGGGGGAGCCTGAGCAGTGATGTGGCCTCAGCATCAATCTTCTTCAAATTGTTGGAGAGGGCTTCCCTGGTGGCGCAGTGGTTAAGAATCCGCTGGCCAACGCAGGGGACAGGGGCTCAAGCCCAGGTCCAGGAAGATCCCACATGCCACGGAGCAACTAAGCCCGTGCGCCACAACAACTGAGCCTGCGCTCTAGAGCCTGTGAGCCACAACTACTGAGCCCACATGCTGCAACTACTGAAGCCCGTGTGCCTAGAGCCCGTGCTCCACAACAAAAGAAGCCACCCCAATGAGAAGCCCACACACCGCAAAGAAGAGTAGCCCCTGCTCGCCACAACTAGAGAAAGCCCGTGCGCAGCAACGAAGACCCAATGCAGCCGAAAATAAATAAATAAATAAATAAATAAATAAATAAATAAAAACTTGTAAATTGTTGGAGAGGAAACAAGGGTCTTGGTCCAATGTGGCACCAACACCAACACGTATCCTGACTTGGCCATCCTGACTGTGGGTATATTTGTGGGAAACACCTACCCAAAGGTGAACTGAAATTGTCACTGTCTTGGAACCCTTGGGATGTGTCTCTCTGCAGTGACATAGGGAGGGAGGGAGAAAGAGGGTGGACGCAGAGGCCAGCAGTGGTGGAATATGACCTTGAGGAGAAATGAGGGCACTGGATTTCTAGGTGGGAGGAGCTTGTGCACAGTGATGTTGTTGGGAGAGGTATGCCTGGGAGTCTTTTCTAGAAGCTATGTTTGCACAGAATGCATAGCTTTTACTCTCCTTGTGTGTTTACTTAGAGGAAAGGCTGATGGAGTTTGAGGTGGAGCCGTGGTGGTGCTGGTGGTGGTGGGACTTGCGCCCTATTGAGAAGAACCTGAGTTCTCCCCTGAGACAATAACAAGCACGAAATGAGATCATTACGAGCACTGCCAGGAAGCTCGGATGTATTCAGGGCAGCGGCCCGCGGAAAAGTCTGGAGTTTCTGCCTGGATTCCATTTGCACTGGGGCAGAAATGTAAAGATACAGCATTTGTTCCCATAGACTGACGTAGTGTAGAGCGCAACTGTTACGCATAGAAAAGAATAAAATGAAAAGTATGAGATATAAGACAGGGTGAAAGGTTAAAAAAATTTCATGCTGATTAAGGGAAGAATCCAGATTTGTAAATAGGAAGAGAAGGCCTGTCAATTAAGTTAATAATGGAAGATAATTACAAATATTTTAAGAAGCTAGTGAAGCACAGTTGAGCAGTCGGGTGTGTGTGGTCAGGGAACAGGGAACGAAGAGAAAATCCTGACAGGAAGAATATTCAGGAAGGAAACAACTTACTGTTGGAAAATGATTTCCACTCCTCATCTCAACTATTTGAGTTAAAAGAAAGTAAGACCCGTGAAAGAACAACTATTTCCAAAGCAGTCATCCTCAGACATGCTTTGTATCGCAGATAACCCGGGTGGTACCAGGCTATCTTGAGAAGGTTCTGGCGTGTGATCTGGTCTGTTTGCAGTGAGTGGTGCTTTGTGCTCACCCTGCCCTTTTTACCCAGCTGCTTATAACGTGCAGAAAGTAAACCCTCAGAGAAACGGCCCCGCCGCCCAGCCCCTCTTCAGGGTCTATCGGATGAAGAGACGCAGAGCTCTGTTTTCTGCTGGCTGTGGTCACGCATGGCTGGAGGATTCATGGACAAGACCAACAGCTCCATCTGTATCTCAGAGTCACTGATTACCAAGAGAAGGACTCAGCCCAGAACCACGCAGAGGATAGAAAGTCCTCAGAGAGTGAGTCTGTTAGAGTAATCCGAACAATCAGAGCCATTCTTACCACATTCTGATTTCTCCGTTGCCCCTTTCAAATACAAGCCGTTTTCTAAGGCCCAAAGGGAACACTGTGAATGGTGCCTAAGATTTTTCATAATGTGAACATCTGAATGAAAGGACCAGATGTGACCTTAGAATGAAGGCAATGACCAGGGAGAAGGGCAGGGGTCAAGGGAATGCCCCAAATTTCAGGGATATTGATGTTTAAATATTTCTTTTTATTTTTACATGTTCACAGAATCTCAGATCTCAAACCGGAAAAGACCTTAGAGTTTATCCAGTCTGTCTTCCTGGCCAATGCAGGAATTATTTCTACCACCTTTTTAGTAGAGAAGCATCAGCCTCCTCTAGATACTTCTAGTCAGTTCTTTGTGGGACAGACCATTCCGTTGTTGGGCAACTCTGATAGAAATTGCTTCTTCAGAGAGCCCCTAACTCTGATTCCCTCGTAACAGCTACCCAGGGGTCGTACTCATCTTCTTCCCCTTCCTCCATCCCTCTCACACCCTTACCCATCATATTCTTTTCCTTTTTTCCAGATGAAACAATTGCCCATGTGAATTTATTTCAAGATCTCTCGTCTTCCTAGTTACCCTCCTCTCACATCAATGAATGTGGTTTGTATTCACGTTCCTTAAGATATGGTGCCCAAGACCAGCACTGTGCAATTTGACTATGGAATATGCGGGAGTGAGGGGCTATTACCCTTCCAATTTGGACATTCTTACGCTATTATCGGCACTTCGGATTGCATTAATCTTCATGGCTGCTACCTTTTCCTGTTGTTTTTACTAAACATCTAAGAAGCACAGCTTGTTTTTTTTTTTTTAAATTAAATTCAGTCTAACTATTCTCTCTCATTCTATCCAATCGATTTTTAAAGCCAAACATTAAGTTGAGAATCTGACTGCTTGAGATCTTGGTATGTATTGGAAAATACTGTCCTGGGAGAAGGGATGGAACTTAGGGTGGGACCTGCTCTGCAGCCAACTTCCCCTTCCACTGCCCCCAAGTCTCTGGGCAGGAATCTCGGAGCACCCATGACCCCTTCATCCCTCATGAGTCACCAAGTTACTCGGTCTTATCAGTTCTACCTCTAAGTACCTTCCTTGTCTGTTCCCACTGTTGCCCTCACATGAGGTTCAGGTTCTCACATGAAATACTGCAGGATCTTTCTGAAATGCAAGTCCCGTCAGGGATTCTCTGCTCAAAATGTTTCAACGGCTTTCCGGCTCCTCTAAGACAAAGTCGAAATCCCCTCATAGAGCTTACAGGTCCCTTTGCAAATCCCCCTCCATGTGCACCTGCACCCCATCTTGACGTCCTCCCGCACATCCACGTGGAGTCTTTCCAATGTGCTCGCTGGTCCCCGAGGCGCTCGGCTCCTTTCTGCTTGGAGGTCTTTGCTCGTACGTGCCAGGCCGTACTCTGAACGCTCTACACAAATTAACTCACTTCATCCTCACCACCACCCTCTGAAGTAGATAATATTACTCCCATTTTACAGACGGGGATCTCATATGTTAAGAATTTTGCCTGGTGTCACGCAGTTAATAAGTTGTAGAGCAGGATGAGTCCCGTGACCCGAAATGCCCCCCCTTTCTTCCTCCTGGGTGAACTTCTACCCATCTTTCAAGACAGTTCAAGCACTGGCTTTTCTGGGAAGTCTGCCTATGCCCTGAACTTAACCCCAGATAGCACTTATCATTCTGGGATAATCGTTTGCTAAATGATCATCGCCCTCTAAGCAGCACATCCATGGAGATAGGCCCCTGTGCTTTCCTCACTGAGCCCCCAGAACATATATTCTGTGCCGGGAATCTAATGAATGCTTTGATGAAAGGAATCATTAATGAATAAGTGAATTAACTACTTACAGGGTTCCTTCTGTAGTTTATGGCGTCATAGCCATTTACCAAATTGTTAATTTTGGGCCATCAGTTTTTCCTGTAATGCGTACAAAAATCTGGCCAAAGCTTAATTGTAGATCAATTCTTAATTTTCTTAAGAAAGAATTAAGGAGGGCTTCCCTGGTGGCGCAGTGGTTGAGAGTCCGCCTGCCGATGCAGGGGACGCGGGTTCGTGCCCCGGTCCGGGAAGATCCCACATGCCGTGGAGCGGCTGGGCCCGTGAGCCATGGCCGCTGAGCCTGCGCGTCCGGAGCCTGTGCCCCGCAACGGGAGAGACCACAACAGTGAGAGGGCCCGCATACCGCAAAAAAAAAAAAAAGAATTAAAGAATTAAAAAATTCTTAATTTTCTCCTGAAATTCAGATCAGTTTAAATATTTCCGTTTAAATATTTATTTAAATATTCAGATCAGTTGTCCTGGCTTTGTCTAAGAGCAGTACTGCTTTCTGATGTGCTCTGGAATTACTTAAAAACGCTCAGCGGCAGTAAGTTTTAAAACTACCAACCCCAGTTTGCTCTTTGCTCAGGTGTCCTTTGAGTTCATCCCCTTGAGGATGCGAGTTAGTCTGTAAGGGAATGGAGCAGAGGAGACTCAGGAGCGCCAGCTTGCCGCACGTGCGGTCGGACGGGCAATGAGCGAGAGAGGAGCAGTGGGCCCGGAGAGAAATACGCCTGAGCCTTTTCTACACACAATATTCACCACGAGAAGACAAATACTGACGATCAGATAAGCATGAGAAGCCACAAAGGGGAGGTGGGATCGCCTTCCTGGCCTCCCTACGCAAACACCACCGAAGGATCTCGTGTTCGTACCGCGCTCACCGCCTTTCCTTATTTTCTGCATTCTCCATGCTCTGGCATCTAGGGCCTCGGGTGTGGCAGGTGAGCAGAGGGGAAGACTGCCCTCCGGGGGCCAGCAGATTCTTAGAAATAACACACAGGTGCAGCTTTCAGAGACAAATCAGCTAATCCAAAGCACACACCCCAGTGACGTCCTTTGTCAAGCTTCCGCACATCAAACCAACATTCCTCCACTTTAATCAACCCGGCGCGCCGGGGACCAGACAACTCAACAAAGGCTCTGGCAGGTGCTTTCCTCTCACTCCTTCTGCCTTCTGACCGGCTCTGGTGCTTCCCAGCTGGGTCCTGTGTGGGGAACCAGGCCTCCTACTTCTAGGGATCTGTGAGTGTAAAAACTTCTTCCTTCATGACAGCGTTTCATGTCTGCGTGTCCTACCATCCCTGATTAAAACTAAGTCCAGGTACATTTAAAAACATATACTAGTCTATTTCATGTAATAGGATTCTTTTTCTTGAACTTCCTACAAACTTTTGGTATGTAACTAGACATCATCATTATCATCTTACAGATAAGAAAGGGAGGGAATTCCCTGTTGGTTCAGTGGTTAGGAGTCTGCGCTTCCACTGCAGGGGGCAAGGGTTCCAACCAGGTCAGGGAAGTAAGATCCTGAAAGCCACTCTGCAGGGAGAAAGAAAGAGAGAAAGAGAGAAAGAGGGAGGGAGGGAGGGGGGAGGGAGGGAGGAAGGAAGGAAGGAAGGAAGGAAGGAAGGAAGGGAAACAAAATGAATTTAAGTGACTTATCCCAGGTCACACGAAAAATTAACGGCCGAGTTGGGATTTAAACACAGGTTTTGGGCTAGTACTAAAGGCTGAACATTTCCTCAAAAGTTCTATAGACGACCATACAAAGTTATAAATATGTTCTCTTGTGAGCCTCAGTTAATTTGTCTGTAAAATGGGGACTACAGAATACCATCTTTTGGATAAATGTGATAATATATGTGAAAGCACTTTGTAAAATGCAAATGTGATTCAAATCAGTATATTAAACTGTTTGTCACAAAGTTTTTCCCAGTTCTCAGGGCCAGGAATACTCCTGGAAACCTTTGTCCTTTTTTGACTGTCCAGAGCACAAACACGTCCTAGGTCTGGTGAAGCTCTATCCCCTACCATGGAGCCCAGAGGGGGCCTTTTCTCCCCATTTCTGCAGATGCAACATGTGATTGACACAAGGAACGGTCCCACATCTGTGGTGAGAAACTGACTTCTAAACAAAGTGTGGTCTTGCCTTATGAGGTACAGCAAATCCTTACCTGTAGGATAAGCATAAACTGTAGTCCAAAGAGCACAATAGCATTTGCTTTGTTATAAATATCACATAAGACATGCAACAAGGCGTCAGAGGCATCCTTCTATTAGGTTTTGGATTCCAGGAAGCAGCTACTGCAGTCCTGGCTGGAAAAAAATAGATGGAGCAAAAGTAATGGTCACCTTCCTACTGTTGAGATGTGAGCTCTCCAGGCATTGAAATCTCTATTTATTGGAATGACTGCTACCCTTTATGGTGCATGTCTCTGTGTCTGGCACTGTATAAGGCACTTTGCCTATGTTATTTCATTTCATCACCATTTCACAGGTAAGAAAATTGAAGCACAGGGAGATTAAGACCCTTAGTAAATGGTGAGTCCATCAGACTCGAAGTCCAAGCTTTATACAGAATTTCTCACCTTTTAACGTGCATGGGGGACACCTGGAGATGTTGTTAAAGTGCAGATTCTGATTCTATGGGTCTGTGGTGGGGCCTGAGAGTGTGCATGTCTAGCAAGCTCCCAAGTGATACAGACGCTGCTGGTCTGAGGACCACACTTCAAGAAGCAAAGCTCTAAATCGTCCTGCTCTTCAAAAAGTGCTTCTTGAATCTCATCATAAAAAACACTCATGGTGGGCTTCCCTGGTGGCACAGTGGTTAAGGATCTGCCTGCCAATGCAGGGGACACGGGGTCGATCCCTGGTCCGGGAAGATCCCACATGCCGTGGAGCAACTAAGCCCGTGCGCCACAATTACTGAGACTGCACTCTAGAGCCCGCAAGCCACAACTACTGAGACTGAGTGCCACAACTACTGAAGCTCGCGTGCCTAGAGCCTGTGCTCTGCAACAACAGAAGCCACCGCAATGAGAAGCCCACGCACCGCAAAGAAAAGTAGCCCCCGCTTGCCTCAACTAGAGAAAAGCCCACACACAACAACAAAGACCCAATGCAGCCAAAAATAAAAATAAATAAATAAATTTATTAAAAAAAAAACAACACAACACTCATGGCTCTTCTCCTAAACACTTCCCTAGGGCTTCTCCCTTTGCCAGAGCTTGGTGACATGAGAGGAGAGTCCCTATGCATCTATTAAAGGCTGATTTCTTCTTCCATTTGTTCAACCCACAAACCTTTATTGAGAGCCTGCCTGGAGTCAGCCATAATGGTGGGTGCTGAGGATACCAGGATAAGTAAGATAAGGTCCTGGCCTGTAAGAGAGGAGCTACTGATGGACACAGGCTGTCCTGAAAACCTCTGAACACCCTGCAGCAGACTGACTTGGGACCAGGTCCACTTGTGGGCTGCCTGGGCTCTGGCACCATCCTCACCGCCACAAGGTGTGGGCATGTTTCAGCACGTGGGTCCAATCCTCTTGGCACAGAGACAACTTTCTGGCGGCTCCTCCTGTCCAGAATCTACTGGGAAAATACAATTCACCTACCTTGGGTCATTGATTGTGTCAGTAAACATAAAACTATGCCATTTTTTGTTAGGATAAAAACACATCAAATGTTTCTTATACTTATTTTGGGGGTGAGAACCGCCAAAGACAGAACTTGAGTTTTTCCATCCACTTTTATTTTTTATTTTATTTTTTTTTCGGTATGCGGGCCCCTCACTGTTGTGGCCTCTCCCGTTGCGGAGCACAGGCTCCGGACGCGCAGGCTCAGCGGCCATGGCTCACGGGCCCAGCCGCTCCACGGCATGTGGGATCTTCCCGGACCGGGGCACGAACCCGCGTCCCCTGCATCGGCAGGCGGACTCTCAACCGCTGCGCCACCAGGGAAGCCCTCCATACACTTGTAGATAACTATATACGCATTTGGAACACAGCAAGAAAATAAAACTAAATTAAAATTAACCTTAGGCTTATTTAATGAAATTAAGTCTCAGAAAGCACTGAGAATCTTAGCAAATGGACACCTGTCCTGAGATTAAAGGTAAATGCCTTCCAAGCGTACACAGATCCATCAAATGTGTTATTTTGAAAATATTTTCGAAGCATCTAAATTACTCAAGCCAATTTTCACTGTTATTTCATTGTGGACTAAGGCACACATTTCAACCAGGAAGAAATCTAAGGTTATGACATCAGGTGATCCCCACCTGTTCCCTATGTGAGAATAAACATCCACAGAAACCTCTTTTCTTTAGCAAATGCCATTCCTTTCCCCCCATCCTTATGGCCTGGCTGTTAAGGGGACGGGGAGAGAGGTGAAGGATAGGCAGGTGAGGAGAGGTCCACACTCCTACACGCAGCCAGCATCCTGTGACCGCCGGCTTCCACAGTAGTGTTTAGCTCCATTCCACCGAAACCCTGGCACACTCACTTGAGTCATATGGTCATTTAGGTCATTTAGACCTATCTCCACACAGATGCAGATAAGATTCTATACTGTCAGGAACCAGGAAGCCAGCAAGATAATAGATAATGGGAGGGGGAGAAAAGGGCTATCAGGATCAATTACGTTAGAGGAGCCTCTTACAGCCAGCTTTTTTTTTTTTTTTTTTTTTGGCCGCACCCGAAGAGCATGCGTGATCTTGGGATCTTAGTTGCCCTGACCAGGGATCAAATCTGCATCCCCTGCAGTGGAAGTGCAGATTCTCAACCACTGGACCACCAGGGAAGTCCCACAGCCATCATTCTGTAGTGAACTTCTACTTCGAGGTGGTCAAGGACTGTAAAGTTCTTGAAAGAACTTCAAGTAGAAACAAACCTTAAGGGACTCCTGGCCTCCAGCTCTCTCAATTTATGGAGGAGGAAATTTATGAATGAGGCACAGAGAGTTTCATTACCAAGGTCAAGATCGTGAGACTAGCTAATAAAAGAGTCAGAACTTGAAGCTCACGTCAGCTGGATTGCTGTCCAGTGATCTTCCTTTTTCCTGCCTGAGTACCCATCCTAAATCATTCCTCAACACCCCAGCCTTCGTCCAGGAATACAATCTTGCCCTCATCACAAACTGTCTCCTCATTATTTTGTTCATTCAGTCATTTTGCAAATATGTATCCAGAGCCCATTGTGTGCCTGGAGCACAAGGAGAACATCACAGACCAGGTCCCTGCCCTCGAGGCGACCATGACTCAGCTTCACTCTCTCCTTGGAGCCATGCTTTCTGGATCCAGCCTTCCCCGTCAGAAATTACTGCTGCTCTCCCTGTGAGAGATGCTTTGCTTTCACAGTTAAAACTCTCTACTAACATCGAGAGGAGAGAAAAACACAACACAACAAAACAAGAGACACAGCCTAGAGTGGATATTGCATCTAAAGACAGTGAATTGCTTTTGAAATTGAGTCAAGAAGTTTTCAGTCCACAATGAGGATTGAATTACAAGTGTCCCTATGGTGTTGTCCTGAAATGGATTCCACAGAACTATAGTTGAAGGGGGCCTGTGTTTTTCACAACTGGAAATGCCCCTTGCCCAAAGAAATGCTGGCTTACACCAAATCTTTTAAGGTTGTTGTCACTACTAATGTAAATGGGTTCCTAAAAAACTGTAGCTATACTGGGTCATCTAAGAGGGTCAGTTAGCAACAAGAAGGTATGACTTTGACAGTGACGTTATGTAACCAGCAAGGAAAAAAAAAATCTAGCAGTTTAAAAAGATTTTCTGTTGTTCTTTCTTAGCGGAGGCTTAATGTGGCCTAAGTCTAAGAAGATTTGTCTCAAATTGACGATGTTGGCTTAAATCGTTTATTATTTTAAAATGCGATATAACCATTTTCGTTCCTCTTTGGATTGTGGGTTCTTTTCTCAATTTGGAATCATTGTGACGTTTGAGAGCCTATTGGCATAGAAAGCTTCCCAACACCCCACTGTTGTGTTTTCAAACAGGAATAAAGGAAAAGCAACCAGCCTCGTCAGCAATGACTCCGTGTGAATGAGGACATCCAAACTGGTGAGTGTCCATTTCCTTTGGAAATATGAATCAGTGTTTCTGATGTTGAATATAGATTTCTGTAGCAACTTGTATCTTTGATAAAGATTTTGATTCAGGATGAAGAAAGTGGAGAGATGATGTTAAATGAATTTTACAAATTCTAATTGAAGCATTGTCAGCGGACAAGGTTTTCCAAATTACCTCTCATGTGCAGGGTACAGAGCAGACATAGAATACATTATTTTTACTGTTGAGAAGCAAAATCAAAAGGGTCAAGTTTTAAGGGTGGAAGATTATTTGGACCACCACCAACACTACTTAGAAGCAAAATTTCTAACTCCATGTTTCCTAAGATGCATTTGGAAGCAGCTGTTGAAATCCTAACAGAAATCTACTTTGGAGCTAAGGTCGAACACCTATTTTTCACAATACCTGGGCTTCATTAAGGAATACAGAATGAAGGATAATAAGAAAATATATATATATATATTTAAAGGATGAGCTCAGTAAAGAACAAAGAAATACACTTAGCCACATGACATAACTTCTACCTGCTGCCTCAAGGTGGGACTGGGCCAAGAGGTCTGTGGAATGACAACCGTGTCCCCATAATTCTCTTCTCCTTTAACAGTTTTCCCTGCACCTAGGGGAACCTTCTGTAGTAGAAGGAACAATTTTTTTTTTTTTTTTAGAAGGAACAATTTTGAAATATCCCGAAGTAAGTTTAGTAGCTGGGACTGAAGAGAGACCAGCATTGATTCCTCTAACGGGTGCTCAGGAAAGTCCATGTTATTTGGAGGCCTAACTGGGGTGTCCAAGCTTGAACACGTCCCTCGATTGTCATTAGAATCTCCTGGCTTTAAATAAGTATCCTCTCTTTATTCTTTGGCATGCACTGTGGACTAATAACGTGAATACTTGACACAAAATCCCATAAAATATGATGCTTTGGTAACTTCCTAGTTAAAATTTTATTTCATTTTCTTTACCGGGGCCAAAGTACAGTTTTGCAATTTGATTGTGAAGAGTCTGTATATTATAAAATACCAGGGTCAATTTCAAATATAATAAACGCACAACTTGTGGCAGATTTGTAGAAATAATCAAATAGGCAGAAAGCAGATACAGATAGTGATTCTTATAATGACATACAAGCCAACAGCCAATAATTGTGCCCCAGGAGGTATGCTGAGGTATGAAAATGCCCTTTTTTTTTTGAAGTATAGGTGATTTACAATATTATATTAGTTTCAGGTGTACAACATAATGATTCAATATTCTTATAGATTATACTGAAAATGTCTTTCTTTCCTCCTTCCTTCCTTCCTTCCTTCCTTGGCCACACCGCGCACGCTTGTGGGATATTAGTTCCCCAACCAGGGATCGAACCTGGGCCCTCAGCAGTGAAAGCACGGAGTCCAAACCACTGGACTGCCAGAGAATTCCCTGAAAATGCCTTTAAAATGTTTTCCCTCTTTAACATACATATGCTTGTAATAGTTCCTAACGTGCAAAACATTGAAAGCTTGTCTACATATATATTTTTAATAAAACCAAGTAGCAAAAAGGGAGAAAGATCATGGGTATTTTCTTTCACCTAAATACTTTTTAAAATTTTCTTGCTCAGCTATTTTATCACTAAATATGATTTTTTTTTTTCGCGGTCGGTACACGGGCCTCTCACTGTCGTGGCCTCTCCCGTTGCGGAGCACAGGCTCCGGACGCGCAGGCTCAGCGGCCATGGCTCACGGGCCCAGCCGCTCCGCGGCATGTGGGATCTTCCCGGACCGAGGCACGTACCCGTGTCCCCTGCATCGGTAGGCGGACTCTCAACCACTGCACCACCAGGGAAGCCCTAAATATGAGTTTTTTAAAAAAAATATGGAAACTCCTCTAAAAGCAGAATTCCTCCCTCTCTCAACACTGTCTTCTCATATGCTTCTATCACTGTGAATATATATATATGAATATACATATGTGTGTGTATGGATTTTATGCTCAGATAGCCTGAGAAATACAGGAATTTAGAATAATGTGCGATCTGCTGACGGCATGTGTGTATAAATATGTAAGTATATACAATATATGTACAAATATAGTATATAATTCCTCCATGATGCAAGGCCAATTGAACTAGTTTGTGAAAGAAGCCAGTCACTTTCTTTGGAGTCTATTATTCGCTAGGTACTTTTCTAAAATACCCATAAAGTTATTCCTAACTCTCCTTTGCCGTGTAAAAGACCCCGTCCATCCTAGGCCAATCTTGGCACTTGGGTTAAGCACTCAGTTCACAGCCAGCTGGATACGGCCACTTCAGCACAGTGAGGGGAAAAGCAACATTTCACTTCTACCCCAAACAAAGCTATTATATTTACCTTCTACTTTGAAGATAATAAAGGGCTGTCGGCCATGGAAAGAACCCAACACCTTACCCGCGCAGTTCATCCACAGACCCTGGTAAACCCAAGTGGCCGTTATCACCGAGGATGCTCGGGTAGTTAGTTACTTTCCACTCACTAGACGCGGTGGCAGCGACGAGAGCGCCAAAGCCCCCGACGCCAAACACCAGAGCCAAGATCTGTGCCCTGGACATGCCGCTCAGGCGTCTCCAGGGACACTGTCCAGACAGATCGCTGCGGTGGTCTAGGCATGCAGCGGACACAACCCGCTTGGACCAGTGTTGCAGCAAGTTAATGCGGGCAGGTGACAGTACTTCATGCTCGGGTGGCCTGAGGAAGGACCGGAACTTAGGATAAAGTCTGATTTACCGATGGCATTTTTAAGGTAGCCTAAGACGATCTTTCTAACTTCCTACACGGATATTTACTAAAAGTTTGTAGATGGATTCTGAAGGTTTTGAGTTCGCAGATTTTTTTCCTGCCACATAGTTAATGTTTAATTTTCTGTTAGCCTGAAGCTTAATGAACCATGCAGGGACCAGATATTACAAAGTGCAAATTATACAGTAACAGTTAAGGCTTATTTGACCCATTGCTTTACGCTTGTGTACTTCTGAATGTTTATGTAAGTGGAATCATAGTTTAGGTTTCCTTCTGTCACCTATTTTTTCACACATTATGTTTGTGAGATTCATCTGTGTTCAGGGATATAGCTATCGTTCATTAATTCCTGTAGCTGAATATAGTATTTTATTAAACATGCTACAATTTATCTGTCTTCCTGGAGATGAATATGTATGTTGCTTCCCCCTCACCCTCTACCCCTTAATATCACTAATTGTAGCAGCTGTAAACATTCTCATACGTTTCTCCTTGAGTACAGGTGCAAGTGCTTTTCCAAGGTAAATCCTAGAAAGAGAATTGCTAGGAAGGAGGAAATATCCATCTTCTATTTATAGATGATTTTAATTGCTCTAATGAGTATGTAGTCACAGCAGTACACAGTCCCGCTGCCAGAGGCTGTGTCTCCACCACGCTATTTCATAACACTTGGTATTGTGGTGTTCTCAGAATTGTTTTTTTCTTTTGTCCTGTCTGACGGGTGTCAAGGTACCACATTATGATTACTGCTTTGTACTTTCTGATTACCAGTGAGGTTGAGCATCTTTTTGTGGTTATGGACTCTTCGTGTTTTTGTCTACAAAGACGTTTGTAGTTTTTGCCCATTTTTTTCCACTGAGATGCTTGATTTTTAAATAACTTTATCTTTGGTTCTATAATACTCTGGAGAGTAATCTTTTGTTGGTTATTTATATTGGAAGTAGCTTCCCCTAGTTTGTGCTTTGTCTTTATGGGCCATTTGATAAAGAGCCTTAATTTCAATGTGGTCATATTCATTAAGTTTTCCCTAAATGATTTGTGTTTTTGGGATCTTGATGACCTAGCCCTTAGCAGTGAAAGCACCGAGTCCTAATCACTGGACCGCCAGGGAATTCCCTCCGATTCAAAGTTTTAGCCTTCACATTTAAGTCCTTAAATCATCCAGAACTGATTTTTTGTGTGTGTTTTATGGTTTGCCATCCATTATAATTCATTTTTTTAAAACAGAAACCCATTTTTTCTATCTTTACTGAATGTCCCTGGTTTCCCTGTTGATCTCTGATGTTACCTCCGTCATGTCAGGTATCGATATTTGCATGGTCTGTGTTTGGGTTCTCTGCTCTGTTCCATCTACCTGCTTGTCTATTCCTGCACCAGTACAACACTTGCTTAATTACTCAAATGTTATAACTGTGTCTTGAGATCTTGCTGGTGTCTCTTACCTTGCTCTTCTTTTTTAAGAGTGTCTCGGACTTTTTTTTTAGCTTTTTGCTGTGCCTTATGTATTTTAGAATAAGTGGAGTTACACACATACACACTTATTAGGATGCTTGTTAGAGGAAAGTGGAGAACATTATAAAATCGAGTCTTCCTGTCAATGAATATCATATGTCTCTTCATTTAACCCATCTTTAATGTCTTTCAGTTACACACTCTAATTCATAAAGGCCTTGTTACATTTTTTTGCCAGATTTAAACTTAGGACTCACTCTAACATCTATTTTCTCTAACTTATGATTTCTTTTTTAATTTTTCTTTCTTTTTCTCTTTTTATTTTTCTTTCTTTCTTTTTTTTTTTTTTAATTTTTGGCTGCCTTGGGTCTTTGTTGCTGCATGCGGGCTTTTCTCTAGTTGCGGCGAGCGGGGGCTACTCTTCATTGTGGTTCCCGGGTTTCTCATTGGGTGGCTTCTCTTGTTGAGAGCATGGGCTCTAGGCGCGTGGGCTTCAGTAGTTGTGGCTCGCGGGCTCTAGAGCACAGGCTCAGTAGTTGTGGCGCACGAGCTTAGCTTTCTGTGGCATGTGGGATCTTCCCGGACCAGGGATCGAACCCGTGTCCCCTGCACTGGCAGGCGGATTCTTAATCACTGCGCCACCAGGGAAGTCCCTAACATATTATTTCTTATTTTTTCTTGTATATACATATAGTTTTCCTTCTTTCTTGCATTTTTTGAGTTGAGTTTTTTTCCACACCTCAATTTTTCCATTCTATTAAATTGGAAGTTATACACTATTTGTATTGTTTAATGGTTGCTCTAGAAATGTTAATACATATCTAATTTAATCTATAAAATTATTGTCTTTACTCTCCTTCTGAATAACACAGGACCTTAAAATGTTTAACATTAATAACTCCTCTTCTGGTCTATGTTATTACTTTATTTGTTATGTTGTTTGGTTTTTAGCCCCACAAATTGGATTTCTACCTCCACAAATGTTAACTCCACACTAAGTATTATTATTACTGTGTGCTGTCATTGTTTACCTTTTTTCTTTCTTGCTTGTTATTCCATTGTGCTTCTCAAACATTCCCTGTGAGTTTATTTTCTTCTTCCTAAAGTCTATTCTTTTTTTTATTTTAACAACTTTATTGGAGTATAATTGCTTTACAATGGTGTGTTAGTTTCTGCTTTATAACAAAGTGAATCAGCTATACATATACATATATCCCCATATCTCTTCCGTCTTGCATTTAAAGTCTATTCTTGAGAAGTTTCTCTAGAAACAGAAGTGAGGGACCGTTGGTAGTTACCTCTCTCAGTTTTTGTGTGTCAGATAATATATTTACTCTATGCTTGCTTTTGGTAGATACTTTTGCTGGGTATACAGTTATAAGTAGACAGTTATTTTGACTCAGTACTTTGAAGTATAATTCCATTTTGATTTGGCTTCCATCATTGCTGTTGAGAAATCAAGAGTCTGATTTGTCATTTCTTTGTAAATTAATCTGTGTTTTCTCTTTGGCTGGTTTTAAGATTGTCTTTGGTTTTGTCAGTTTCACTTTGATTTTCTAAATGTAGATTTTCTTTTTAAGTCTTTTCAGGGATTTACTAAACCTTTGAAACCGATAATTCATATCTTCTGTCAGTTTGGGAAAACTATTAGTTCCTTTCCTCTCAAGATATTACCCTCTGTGCCTAACCTTTCTTTATCTCCTTCGTAACTCTGGTAAGAACTATTTTTAGTTTGTCCTATGGCTCAAACTCTCTTTAACATTTTTTTTTAATTTATTTATTTTATTTATTTATTTTTGGCTGTGTTGGGTCTTCGTTGCTGTGTGCGGGCTTTCTCTAGTTGCGGCGAGCGGGGGCTACTCTTCGTTGCAGTGCACAGGCTTCTCATTGCGGTGGCTTCTCTTGTTGTGGAGCACGGGCTCTAGGCGCACGGGCTCAGTAGTTGTGGCACGCAGGCCCAGTAGTTGTGGCTCGCGGGCTTTAGAGTGCAGGCTAAGTAGCTGTGGTGCACGGGCTTAGTTGCTCAGCGGCATGTGGGATCTTCCCGGACCAGGGCTCGAACCTGTGTCCCCTGCATTGGCAGGCGGATTCTTAACCACTGCGCCACCAGGGAAGCCCTCTTTAACATTTTTTATCTCTTTATTTCTCCATGCTGCATTCTGGGGATTTTTTCAGCTATATATTGATACATTAATTTTTTCTTCAGCTATGTATAATCTGCTGTTAACCCATCTAGAGTCTCTAATTTCTGAATTCCTTTTTTTTTATCTGTAGAAGTTCTACTTTATTTTCTTCAAATTTTTCTGTTTCTTTTTTTCTAATGTCTTGTTCTTTAGTCATACTTCAAATGCCCTATTTTATTAAGTATTAAAGATACTTATTTTGTATTTGTGTCTGATTATCTTCATAGCTGTAGGTTTTGCAGGTGGGATTGATCATATTTTTTCCTATTAAATCTGTCATCATAGTGGTTTGTTGAAATGTGTGCTTCGTGACTTGTGATTGTGAGCTTGTGTTCCTTGCAACTTTACTCACGGAAACGAAGGGAAGGAGGGAGAGAGGAAGTAAGGAGAGAGGAAGGGAGGGAAGGAAGGAAGAAAGGAGAAAGAAAGGAAGGGAGGGAAAAACAGGAGAGGAAAAGGGATGCACACATCTAAGCTTGGAAGAGCAATGTACTAAGACTTCATAGGAGGCAGAAACTCAGGGGAGGGGATACAGACAGTGATCAGGGTAGGCTGGAGTGTGCCCTCTGCTGGTAGCTGCTGAGTGGTGCCGAAAACACCAAGTCCAGATGGAGTCTCAGGCCGCCCTCCTCAGGACAATGTGCTGATTTGTCTCCCAGGACAAGAATTTCCTTCTTTTTTGCAGGCAGGTGACAGTGTGAGGGAAAGATAGGGTAGAAACAGGAAATGCTGGGCCTCTGACAGGAGATTATCGTTTGATTGTGGAAAATAGGAATTCAGTCACTTTCCTCCACCCTCCTCGACCCAACAAAAGCTGAAAACCTGGAACTGCTTGTGTCCTGGGGGTGAGGGGACTCACAGGACACAGGACATTCAGTGTTAAAACCTAGAGCATCTGGGCAAATGGAAAGGGTTGGTCACCCTGATCTCAGTACCCTCATCTTTCTGGGAACAATAATAACGATAGCTGACGTTTATTCAGCACTTTCACTGTGCTCTACATGTATGATGCCATAATCTTCACACTAACTTAGGAGGGGAGGTATTTGTGATATAATAAAATTTATGAGCCTGGAAGGTTCACAGATTTCCACCCCCCTTCAAAGAAAACCTGGAATTACAGCTCCACTCACAGCACCCCGCTGCCATCCCTCTAGCCGAGTGTTCCATGATTTAAACTGGCTATTTCTAACGTTTCTGTCTTTGCAGACTTAATTCTTCCCCTTTTTTCTACGATTAATTATGATGGATTCTTCCCTCCAACCTCATCTGCATTTGCCTTTTGAATTCCAGGAAGCTTTGCAAAAGCTCAAAAACAATAAAATTTGGTATCTCTTAGCAATTTTGACGATAGATAGTGATCAAAGTTCAGCTGAATTCTTCCAGAGAAATCACCTCTTCTTTCCCTTCCGGAGGGGTGGGGGGAGGTGAGCTAGGAATGTGCTTATGCCCAAAACATTTACAGACTCACCCAGGTAGTGTTTCTCTCGGTTTTCTTTCTCATGTTCTAATCCTCTGAATCTTTATGTCAGAAAGGAGACTTTAACCTGTGTTTACATCTGAAAAACAATCAAAGTGCATAAAATTCTGGCAGGCAAACTAAGATACTAATAATTACTTATAGACAGAATTGTTTACTTAATTTTCAGTGCTAGTTAGTAAATATTTGGAAGAATGTTTGACGGGGCTCTAATTAAACCCTGAAATCAAGATATTGACCAAAAGAGGTGGATATTAATGTCTTTAAGTTTAAAAAAAATCTAGCTTAAAATTTGATTTGCATGATATAAGAAAATAAGTGGTTTTTCATTTTAAATTGCTGGGTTTTCTTGGCCTCACCGCAAGGCTTGTGGGATTTTAGTTCCCTGACTAAGGACTGAACTCCAACCTGTGGCAGTGAGAGTGCAGAGTCCTAACCACTGGACGGCCAGGGAATTCCCTGGGTTTCCATCTTAAATGTAGAACCAAGCATATCTTTTCTGAGAATTCGACTCATGATGAAGAAAAATACAATGTACTAAGAAAGGGGTTTATCACTCTTCTTTTTTTTTCAGGAGAGCTCTTTCCCCTAAACACATACAACTACTTTCCAAATGAAGTTAATATGAATTGAGAGCAGATAAAACAAAAGAATTTGCAGAAATCTGAAATTCCAGAATTCCCCTCATTTGGGATAAATTCATTTATTATTTCCCTCCCTCCCTCTCTCTTCTCCCTTCCATCTTCTTGTCTGTTGTTTCCGTTCCTTTCTGGCTTTCATTTCTGATTTTAGGTGCAGATGGTTGGGTTCATCGTATGCCTCAGTTCATGACGTAACAGCCTCTTTGCACTGTGGGAAACTGCTCTCTTGTTTGATTCCTTTTGTCCCTCGTCTCCTCTTCCATTTTCCTCTCTTCCATAAACAAACCACTGTCCTCTGGTGTTTATTGTGCCTTCTTTTGTTCTGTATTCTTTTAAAAAGGTACATGGTTGTTTGATGTGCAGGTTTTATTGATTTATAAAAATGTAGTGTATAAAATATATTGTTCTGTTAATGTATCTCACTCTGTTGTTTTTTGTCAACACTGTACTTTTAGGACTCTTCTGTGTTGCTCGGAGCACAGCTAATGATTCTAACCTAATGTCACAGTGTCAAAATGTAGGCAACTTACCTTCAAATGGTTCAGAAAAATAAGTATATACAAAGCAAAAGTGGCAAGACATTGTGGATAACTGATGAACCTGGATGAGGTGTCTGCGTGTTCTTTGCACTATACATTCAACTTCTCTGGTTGAAAAATTTCAAAATAAAATGTTGGGGGAGAAGAAATAGGAAATCACAGAAACATTAACCATGCACAATGAGAACTGTGTGTAAAAAGGCTTCCATGTCCTCAGAAGCATCAGTCAGTCTCCCAGGCAGGAGTGGAGACTGCATTTCGCGACCACGTGGGTCAGCCCCCTGCTTCCCTGAGGTGAGCAGAGTCCCGTGCGGATTTACTCTCCTGGGAGGTTGGAGTCCTGGCTTCTTTTTTCCGGTGTCTCCATGTCTGTCTCCTCCACACTCAGGGCTGCTCTCTGGGGCCTGGGCAGAACCAGGCCTGTGTGGACCAGGACTTTCCCCAGGTGTGCAGCTCCCAGGTTTTTCCAGCCCAACTGTGGCCACCTTTTCCTTACCCGTCTCTTCCTGTTGGTGGCTTCCTCCATCGTCAGCAACCCCTCCTTTGTCTTCTTCCCCCCAAACCCAAGCTGCTCTCAGCAGGGCACCTGCTGTCATTTGAGGTCAGTGTGGATTTCAGTCTGTGTGTGCCTCCCAAGGATAAACGTTTTTTTGTTTGTTTGTTTTTGTTTTTTTTTTTTTTTGCGGTACGTGGGCCTCTCACTGTTGTGGCCTCTTTCGTTGCGGAGCACAGGCTCCGGACGCGCAGGCTCAGCGGCCATGGCTCACGGGCCCAGCCGCTCCGCGGCATGTGGGATCTTCCCGGACCGGGGCGCGAACCCATGTCCCCTGCATCGGCAGGTGGACTCTCAACCACTGCGCCACCAGGGAAGCCCAGGATAAACGTTTTTAAACTCAGTGACTGATGGTTTAATGTGCCCCCACTTACCTCCATCACTCTAAACAGTGTTTGCTATGTAAATACAACTTTAAGACAGTCCCCGGCCTCTTTTCCAACAAATTGTTGTCCCTTAGCCCCTCCTACATAGAAATTCTGGGTTCTCAACACCTTAGCCCTTACCTGTACTTGTTATGTAGGAATTACCTGGATGCGATGTTAGCCTCCACGGGCACCGCTGAGGCTACCCCAGGGGTCATGGATCAGAAAGACTCATGGTCCAGGCTTAGGATGGGGTGTGAGGGGGACACAAGGACCACACTGCCTGAATCCCAGATCATGCAAATTTCATATGTCCTGTCTTTCTTCTCTCTCTCCCTCCCTCTCCCTCTCCCTCTCCCTTTTTCTGCTGCATTGCCTCCTGGCAGCACGCACGTGAGGACCAATATTGCGTGTTGAGCAAGCAGACCCAAAAGACAGCAGGCATGGGGGCCAACACACCACCTGCTCTATCAGAGAGACTCAGGTGTGCACACCTGGCCACAGCTGGAGCTTGCCAGTTAGCCTCCTGTGCAGCTCAACGTTCTACTTCACTTTTCTCGGGCAGAGCACATACAGGACCAGATGGGATATACTGGGCATCACCGATGTGTGGTTGACGTGGGCATGACCCAGCTGCCAGCTTAGAGCAAGCACAGTGACTTGGTCTCTCCATCTTTCTATCTATGAAGAATAAAGCTTGTCCCATTGTATATTCCTTTTATTCTGCTTACTTTTAGCATGGCTTTCAGATGATCAACTTACTTATTAGCTATATCTAATATATCCGATTACGTTTGCTTATGTTTCATAAGCTACTTGCTTACCTACTATCTATACTTAACACTTGGGCGTTTCATCCATTCTGCCTGCATTTCTTGTCTCCTAAGCAGAATTGACTACTGCCGAAGAATATAGAAAAGGCATAGTATAGTACTTGAGAGGCAGGCTTTGGTCTCTGTCAAAGAAATTCCCAGCATTCACAGTCATGTAGCACAGGTTTGGACAAAACAAATCACCTTCTTATTGTCCTAAAATGAACCCAGGCAGGGAAATGGGTCATAACTTCCGCAGAGGAGTCAGGAAACACTAGCAGATGTACAAGTGAGGATGAGTAAACATGTACCGGGCTTTGTTAGGCCTGCTTACATTTCACATTTATGGACGTGGGGAATATATATATTGTATATATGTAAGAGAGAGAACATATACATTGCATAATGTAAGAGAGAAGTCTGTGTATGTAGATGTATGGTATATACTTCTGAAAGTGCTACTACCACAATACCTCTGCACATTTGTACTTCTGTCTTTGAATCATGCCAGAAAAAGAGGAGTCAGTACTACATTAATAATAAAATGCTCCGGGACATCCCTGGTGGCGCAGTGGTTAAGAATCCGCCTGCCAATGCAGAGGACACAGGTTTGATCCCTGATCCGGGAAGGTCCCACAGGCCGCAGAGCAACTAAGCCCGTGCACCACAACTACTAAGCCTGCGCTCTAGAGCCCGTGTGCCACAACTACTGAGCCCATGTGCCACAACTACTGAAGCCCGCAGCACCTAGAGCCCATGCTCTGCAACAAAAGAAGCCACCGCAATGAGAACCCCGCGCACCGCAACGAAGAGTAGCCCCTGCTCGCCGCAAATAGAGAAAGCCCACGTGCAGCAACGAAGACCCAATGCAGCCAAAAATAAATAAATTAATTAATTAAATGAAATTAAAAAATAAAATAAAATGCTCCTTGTAACCCATTTTTGCTCCTGCGATCCTCCCCTTTTCCATTTCTGTCCACAAAAACATTTCCTGTTCCTGCCATGAGTCAGTTAAAATGGGAACATGAATTTCTTTGAGCATATGAGTTAATGTTATTCTGTTAGAAAAGGAAAAAAAAGAGAAAAGAAAAGAACAGCTAGAGAGCTCTGCTGTCACTCCAAATAAAGCAGTCATGCTTCCCAAATACTGTGGATGTAGTGTGGATCCCCACAGTTGCCTTCTTTGGCCACCAGATGGCGCCATGCACCATTAGGACACTAATGGTGGCTGCTGTGCCCGCAGCTCTGCAGGGTTGGGGCCCACGGAGGGCGCCTGAACCCGAGGAAGCGAGTGAAGGCTGAGGACGTGAAGGCGGTGCAGAGCAGAGGCGGGGAATGTAGACTTTAGGATCAAATGGCTTGCTTCCCAGTCCCAGCTCCCCCGTGGCACCTTCGCTTTAGATTCGCGTGGAGAAAGGGAGAGGCCCTGCTCAGGGGAGGTCATTCGACGGAAAAAAAATGGAATGATGCTGTGGACCCCCAAGCACAGCACCCGGAACTCACTAAGCACACAGCACTCGTCTGGGGCTGGAACATGTATAAATTCAAGACTGTATTATGTTTGCTGAGGGGACACCATCAATGAGACTTTGCATACACAAAGGACTTCTATCTCAGTTACCTCTAATATTTCTCATACTGCAGAAAGGGGAAACGGAAGCCTAATCTATTGAACAGATTCGTGCTCAGCTCGTTCATAAAGCCCGTGAAATGTACCCCCTCGCCTCCCTCCTCTCTCTCTGGTTCCATCTGTCAGCAACACAGCTGGGAAAGTCTCGCCAGGATAAGGTGCTTATTCCCCAGGAACAGCCCACAGTTGCTGAAGACTGGGTTTTGCTCCCCTCTTCCCAAACGACATGCCACTGATTAATCTTTTATTAAAAGGAATAAGTTGTCGTGGGGAGTTGTTTTCGGTTATTGGTTTAGTGATTTATTTGTTTTGAAGAAGAAGAAGGAAAAGAACTATGAAAAGAAAGTTCATGAGTCATACCTGGCACGACACTGACTTTTTTCCTTTTCTTTCTATATATATATAAAAGCAAAGGCGCAATTGCTTTCATAGCATGGATCATTAATAGATCCCTTTCCCACCTTAAAATTCATTTTTAAATACTTTAGTGCACCATTAACAATTGAATAATTGAGCAGAAATAGAGATTTTTAAGAAAAACTAATGGTTGACATTCTGCTATGTTACTCATTTTGAATGAAAGCTGTGGTTTAGGAAAGACTTTTGGCTCCTTCAAAAATAAAAAGGTAGGGCTTCCCTGGTTGTGTAGTGGTTGAGAGTCCACCTGCCGATGCAGGGGACACGGGTTCGTGCCCCGGTCCGGGAGGATCCCACATGCCACGGAGCGGCTGGGCCCGGGAGCCATGGCCGCTGAGCCTGCGCATCCGGAGCCTGTGCTCTGCAACGGGAGAGGCCACAACAGTGAGAGACCCGTGTACCGCAAGAAAATAAAATAAAATAAAAAGGTAACAAAGTTTATATTTCAAGATGCTTATTTATGCTCAACATCCCTAACTATTAGAGAAATGCAAATCAAAATTACAATGAGGTATCACCTCACACCAGTTAGAATGGGCATCATCAGAAAATCTGCAAACAACAAATGCTGGAGAGGGTGTGGAGAAAAGGGAACCCTCCTGCACTGTTGGTGGGGATGTAAATTGATACAGCCACTATGGAGAACAGTATGGAGGTTCCTTAAAAAATGAAAAATAGAATTACCATATGATCCAGCAATCCCACTACTGGGCATATACCCTGAGAAAACCATAATTCAAAAAGACACATGCACCCCAATGTTCATTGCAGCACTGTTTACAATAGCCAGGTCATGGAAGCAACCTAAATGCCCATCAACAGACGAATGGATAAAGAAGATGTGGTACGTATATACAATGGACTATTACTCAGCCATAAAAAGGAACAAAATTGGGTCATTTGTAGAGATGTGGATGGATCTAGAGACTGTAATAGAGTGAAATAAGTCAGAAAGAGAAAAACAAATATCATATATTAACACATATATGTGGAACCTAGAAAAAATGGTACATATGAACCGGTTTGCAAGGCAGAAATAGAGACACAGATGTAGAGAACAAACATATGGACACCAAGGGGGGAAAGCAGCCGGGGGGTAGGTAGTGGTGGGATGAATTGGGAGGTTGGGATTGACATGTATACACTAATATGCACAAAATAGGTAACTAATAAGAACCTGCTGTATAAAAAAATAATAAAATTCAAAAAAATAATAAAATTAAAAACTGTAAAAAAAAAAAAAAGATGCTTATTTATTCAACTAGAAATACCACAGTGCCAACTAGGGTGCCAGACACTTTCTAGTCCCTCTGGTGGAGGCAGTAGAAAAGTGGTATCAAATTACACTAATTTATATGGGAAGAAAAATAAATCTCCTCCCACACTTTGCTATCATCTCCAAGGGTGCTCTGGGTTTTGTCCAGGAATCATCTAGAGGTCAGGGCACAGGTGCATGACAAGCCCTCCATTCTCGAGTCTGCCCTGCGGCCTGAGGGCCTCCTGGAGCCAGAACCCCACGGTCCCTGCTGGAGGAGGTGTGGGCCCCCCCAGATCACCTGGGAAAGCACCTGGGAAAGCCCAGAACTACTTCCTCTCCTTCCAATCCAGCACACCCAGAATTCTCCCTCTTACAGAGCTGGTTCAATGAAAACCACACCTGAAACAGCCAGCTGTGTCTCTGTGTGTGTATGTGCTCAAAATATGTTTTTAAAGGCGCTTAACTGGGAATCCTTGAACAAAGCACAACTGTATTTAATCCTTCCTTCCTTTAAATCACAAATTCCAAATAATGATATTACTGTAAGCTCTTTAAATTCTGGCCAAAACAAATCTCTTGGGGTTTTCAAAATCCTCTTTCACTGGTAGTGAAACAAGCCTGTTTTAAGAAGCTGCTGTCACTCTGTAAGCAGAAGCTGGTGGCCACCTAGACTGCACGGTGGCAGCAGAGAGACAGTCAAGAAATTGTAGGTAGAAACGTTTGGACTTGGAAACGGGCTGGAGGAGAGGGGAGAGAGAGAAGGCAGGTCATAACAATTAGAGTGTTTGGGAAGGCACGTCTGGCCAGTGGCAGTGCCCTTACTGATATGAGGGAAAAGGCAGAGCACGCTAGACATCAGTGTGTGGAGCTCAGAAAAGACATCAGAGCTCCCTTCGGGAGAGACTGAGCAGAGACACAAGGAAAACTAGGAGAGGGTCCTGTCGAGGAAGTGAGGAGAAGAGAGTGTTTCAGTGGACCCCGTAGGCAGTGGTATTGGAGGCCACGGAGAGGCCAACACAAGCAAACTGGAAATGTCTACTGGACATAGAACAGGGAGGTTCCTGGTGATCTCTGCAGAGGGTTTTGTGGCATCCTGGAGGTGCAGGCAGACCGAGGCGGGTTAGTGAATGATTCAATATTGAAGGAGTAGAAAGAGTAGTGGAGACAATTTTTTAAAGATGTTTTTCTTGGAAAAGAAACAGGCAAAAGGCAGTAACTGAAGGGGGCTGAGGGTTTAAAAGAATTTTGGGGGTTTTTTTGTTTGTTTTGCTTTTTGTTGAAATACAGTTGACATATAACATTGTATTAGTTTAAGGTACACAACATAACGATTTGCTAGATGTATATATTGCAAAATGACCACCACAGTAAGCCTAGTTAACTAACATCCATCACTACACAGTTTCAATTTTTTTTTCTTATAATGAGAACTTTCAAGACCAAATCTCTTAACAACTTTCAAGTACACAGTAGAGTGTTGTTAACTATAGTCACATGCTGTACATTACACCCAGGACTTATTTATCTTGTACCTGGAACTCTGTGCCTTTCGATCACCTTCGCTCCTTTCACCCAAGCCCCCTGCCCCCATCCCCGCCTCAGGCACCACCAATCCGTTCTCAGCATCTATGAGCTTGTTTCTTGTTTGTCTGTTTTTTCGATTCACATATAAGTGAAATCATATGATATCTGTCTTTCTCTGTCTGACTTCTTTCACTTAGCATAATGCCCTCAAGGTCCATGAGAAAAACGTCTGCATGTTTATGTGCTGATGGGAATGATTCAGTAAAAAGGAAGAATTTGATGATGCATAAGAGAGATTGGGGAAAACTGCAGAAGCCAAGCTTTGAAAAGGCTCCACGGAATGAGAGTCCAGCAGCACTCGTGGGGCCATCTGCCTTTGTCAGGGAGTCGGGGGAGGGGTGTGCACAACTTGGGCTCTTTTGCTAGATAAGGGGAGCTGTCAAAGAATCCACTCCCCCTCCAGCCTCACTACAAAGTTAGAGTAAAACCAGCTTCAGCCAGAGATATTTATTAGGCCAACAGTTATCAGCACAGAAGGCACAATACCATTCATGCAACCAGTTCTGCAAGCTCGACCCACTCCCAGCTCGCCAGCCTTGGAGGGTTAGTAGGTTGTGCGTGTGTCCATGTTCCCTGCCACCGCCACCGACCCAGCAACCTCAGCCTTGGCCATGTGCTTTGCTCTGGCCAATGAAAGGTGAGTGGAAGTGATGTGTGTCACTTCCAAGTAGAGGTTTTAAGATCCTTCCTTTGGTCTCACCATCATTCCCTGCCCTGTGCCTTGAGGCCAGTATATCCTACAGAGGGGCTCCTTGCTCAGGCTCGTGGGATGAAGGAGATGCAGGGCAGGACCTCAGCCGACCTGTGGCCAACATGCCAACAGCTTTGGTTGCTGGAAGCTCCTGAGAGTCAGGGTACTATTTGTTACCAAAACACAAGCCAGCTAAGACTGACTGATACACACGAATTCCAACCTACTTTTCCCACTCTATAAAGGATTCACTTGGACAACTTTCCCAAAGCAACAGTCTGTGCCCTCTTTCTGATATCGCGTGGTCAGAAATTTCCCTAAACCAATTTCCTGGACCCAGGAAGCCACGAGCCCCATCTGTAAGAGGTGCAAGCTGCAGGCTTCAGGGGAACTTTTCCATGTTCATGTAAGGCAGGTAGGTGTCTGAGGCAGTGGAGAGGGTGGTATTTTCAAGCTATTTTACCTTGTCCACACATCAGATACTTTTTTTTTTTTTTTTTTTGCGGTACGCGGGCCTCTCACTGTTGTGGCCTCTCCCGTTGCGGAGCACGGGCTCCGGACGCGCAGGCTCAGCGGCCATGGCTCACGGGCCCAGCCGCTCCGCGGCATGTGGGATCTTCCCGGACCGGGGCACAACCCATGTCCCCTGCATCGGCAGGTGGACTCTCAACCACTGTGCCACCAGGGAAGCCCCAGATACTTTTAATGTCCCCAAGAAGTGGCCCTTTCTAACATCCATCACTCAAACTAACAGGCCAATAGTTTTGCAAATAAAAACCCATTTGTGGGGCTTCCCTGGTGGCGCAGTGGTTGAGAGTCCGCCTGCCGATGCAGGGGACACGGGTTCGTGCCCCAGTCTGGGAAGATCCCACGTGCGGCGGAGCGGCTGGGCCCGTGAGCCATGGCCGCTGAGCCTGCGCGTCCGGAGCCTGCGCTCCACAACGGGAGAGGCCGCAACAGTGAGAGGCCCGCGTACCGCAAAAAAAAAAAAAAAAAAAAAAGATTTTCCTAGAGGCACGGTGGCATCAAGGGGTAGGGATTCCACTCTTCAGGCTGCTTGGAGGCAGGGCAGGTGATGAGGAAGACTCCCCATCACAGTTTCCTTGGGGACATGATGGCCAGTGTCCCCTCGTGTCATCCCCAATTCTACTGCTCTGCTGCTCCTACTCCTTCCCATGCTGCTGCTGCAGCAGTGCTTTCAAAGCCTCTCTACCTGCCTTCTTTCTCTCCTCTTTCAAATACACCTTTTTATCTTCAATTCTCTTGCTTCCCTCCTTGAAAAGAATAATTTTTTTTTTTTTTTGGGCTGCACCATGCGGCATGCAGATTCTCAGTTCCCTGACCAGGGATCAAACCTGTGTCCCCTGCAGTGGAAGCACAGGGTCTTAACCACTGGGCCACCAGGGAAGTCCTGAAAGAATAATTTTTTTAATGAACAGATTTATCTGTTGTTAGCTCAGTCGTATGAAAGTGGGGGAAAGGAAAAAGCTCAGAAAAAGTCAGATGGATGATGTGAAAATCTGTGGAGCTCATGCTACAACATGGGTGAACCCTGAGGACATTATGTTCCGTGAAATAAGCCAGACACAGAAGGACAACTAGCGTGTGACTCTACTCACAAGGCACGTAGAGTAGTCAAATTCATCGAGACAGAAAGAACGGTGGTCGCCAGGGGCTGGGGGCAGAGGGATGAGAGGCTGTTGTTTAACGGGTACAGAGTTTCAGTTTTGCACAATGAAAAGCATTCTGGAGACTGATCCTAAGACAACGTGAATGTACTTGACACAACTGAACTGTACACTTAGAAATGGTTTCGATGGTAAATCTTATGTAATTTTTACCATAACTAAAAAGAAAAGAAATCTCTGGAGGCACTCCAGAAAGTCTGGATCAGATGATTTATACATGACAGAGAAAATACCAAATAGCAGGAAGAAAACAAGTTACAGACTGTTCATTCAAATCACCTGTGTCCCGGTAGTTCCCGGTCCTGAGTTTATCCCGCTGGAGGCTAGGAGACTCTAAGCCAGGAAGACCAGCATTGAACAACAAATGTATTTCAAAGAAGCTATTAAGAACACTACCTTTTTTTTTTTTTTTTTCCTCTTTCAGGTCAGGAAAGCTTTGCCAAGACAAAACCAACAGGTAATTAAGAACTGGTGCTGTTAACCAACCTCTTCTGTTTTCATTCATAGTAAAAGAGCTTCCAATTTCCCTATGGAAAAGAGGCCTTGATCTCCATGATAAACCCAGACATGAAAAGGATGGGATTAATTGAAGTCCTCTTTGTCCAAGTTGACTCTGGGAAGTTTGGCAAGGTATAGGGACATCACTTGGAAAACTCAGATTAGACAAAAAGCTACACAGGGGAGCTCCCTGGGGAAGTGGATCAAATGAATTAAGAACTGGGCCCAGAGTTCACAGGGGAACCTGTCAGGGACCTCGCCGGCAGATGACTCCCAGACCTAGAATGCAGAGAAGAGTCTCCCTACCGACCTGCCAGGGGCTGTGTGTAACCTCAGGGGTGCATCGCTGTGCATGCATTTGTGGCCGTGCTTTTTAAACAGAGATGTAGCGCATACTTCACTCACCTTCCCCAGAAGAGCAGGGCTGAGGCCGAGAGAAGCCTTGTCGTGTCTCCATAACCGGCCCCCTGACTGCTGAGTGAGCCCGTGACTGAGAGGTGGGGAAGAGGATGAGACGAATGAGTGTCCCCCAACCCCTCGGCCGGTCCGCCCCCTGCCCTGCCCCCACCATCTCCACCCTTCTATTCCCCTCTGCCCTTGTATCTGCCCTTGGACTTGCCCTCACATCCATCCGGGTCTCCCCAGAGTTCTGTCTCAGACCTGGACTCTTTCTTAAGCTAACTTCTCTGTTGTTTAAAAGCTTAGCCCTGGATATTTGAGTGGCTTGACACAGAAGGACAAGGAGGGGAGGGCTGAGGATGGAAAAGGCATGAGGGTCTGAGGTATTGATTGGCTTCTTCGCTCAGCTTTCTTTTTTTTTTTTTTTTGCGGTACGTGGGCCTCTCACTGTTGTGGCCTCTCCCGTTGCTGAGCACAGACTCCGGACGCGCAGGCTCAGCGGCCATGGCTCACGGGCCCAGCCGCTCCGCGGCATGTGGGATCCTCCTGGACTGGGGCACGAACTCGTGTCCCCTGCATCGGCAGGCGGACTCTCAACCACTGCGCCACCAGGGACGCCCTTCTCTCAGCTTTTAAACCAGGGTGTGGGGCACGTAACATGCAGCAAAGGCAAACACCATAGCATTTTCACCAGACCCAGGTCCCCCATCACTGTGATGGGGGAAAAGTTACCTTTGTGGGCCCCTGACCTCCACGCTGCAGCCCCTCCCACCTCTCCACGTATGTTCCGACCTCTCCTCAAGAGCATTTTAAATTTCTGACTCAGGTGTTGGGTGGCAGACTATCTGATTAGGTTACTGCATAATAACGACAAAAGAAAAGGACTGGTAGCAAGATAAGACTGAAGCTAATTAGAGACACAGATGTAGAGAACAAACGTATGGACACCAAGGTGGGGAAGTGGCGAGGTGCTGGTGGTGAGATGAATTGGGAGATTGGGATTGACATGTACACACTGATGTGTATCAAATGGATGACTAATAAGAACCTTCTGTATAAAAAAATAAATTAAATTTTAAAAAAAGCTATAAGGATACACTGTACAACAGAATATAGCCAATATTTTACAAAAACTATAAATGGAGTATAACCTTTAAAAATTGTGCATCACTATATTGCATACCTGTAACTTATATAATATTGCACAGCAATTATACTAATAAAAATGTTTATTCCAAAAAAAAAAGACTGAAGCTATTTATCCAGCATTTCAAAGGGAAGAAATGAATCATTCCAGAAAATGCTGTCAAGTAAAATTCCAAAATGCATTATTAAACCGATGGCCTGTGGCGATTTAGAAAAGGAAGCAGTGATCATTGGAATGACCTCTTGGGTTCAATAAATATAGGAATGTAACACCAAATTAAATGCATATGCTTATAAAGACTGATGGATCCAAAGAAAACTGTAGCGAGATCCTGTATAAAGATTTCAGCAGGCATCTAAGTTTCTCAACATTTTTTTTTAATAAATTTATTTATTTATGGCTGCGTTGGGTCTTCGTTGCTGCTCGCGGGCTTCCTCTAGTTGCAGTGAGGTGGGGGCTACTCTTCATTGCTGTGCACGGGCTTCTCATTGCCATGGCTTCTCGTATTGCAGAGCACGGGTTGTAGGTGCGTGGGCTCAGTAGTTGTGGCGCGCAGGCTCTAGAGGGCAGGCTCAGTACTTGCGGTGCATAGGCTTAGCTGCTCTGCGGCATGTGGGATCTTCCCGGACCAGGGCTCGAACCCGTGTCCCCTGCATTGGCAGGCGGATTCTTAACCACTGCGCCACCAGGGAAGTCCTCTCAACATGTTCTTGACACATAGTACTGAGCATATACATATTACATGATGTTAAGGTGATCATTAAATGGGATAAGGGTATTGTGTTTATCTT
Organism: Pseudorca crassidens; assembly: GCF_039906515.1. Classification (NCBI taxonomy): domain Eukaryota; kingdom Metazoa; phylum Chordata; class Mammalia; order Artiodactyla; family Delphinidae; genus Pseudorca; species Pseudorca crassidens. The sequence continues at coordinate 15,399,625 of NC_090313.1, forward strand.
TCTCAAGTCTTTATCTCTTAGAGATGTGTATGGGAGTGTCTATCGGTGAAATTATACGTATCTGGCAGTTGGGTTAAATACTGGAGGCAAGCAGCAAAAGTGAAGAGTTTAATGAAAAAAGATGGACAACACGTTAATAATTGATGAAGCTTGTTTCATTGTTAATAATTGCTTAAGTTCATTGTACTATTCTGCTTTTGGGTATGTTTGAAAATTTCCATAATAAAATGTTTAAACACCTACTTCCTACGATAGGATATGAACAAATGTTTGTTAAATAAAAAAGAATGAGTGGAATAAATTCCCTAAACTTTAAAATCGTAATATAATCGTGTCCCCACTGACATGTCTAAAGCGTTGGATAATTTTATGCATCTTTGTTGCTTCTTGGATCCCACACTTTCCTTGTGGATCCATTTTCTCCTTTTCAAAGCATATTTGTAAGTGTATTCAGGAAATGGTATGCCCTCTCTGAATTAAAGAATTTTAAAGCCTTTGTGCTATTCAGGAGAAAGATAGAGATACTCAATAGAAGTTGTGATAATGAGCATCCTTATCTGGTTCCTGATTTTGAAGAGACATTTTCTAATTTCCAACCACTAAAATACGGTATTCGATATAGATTTCTCCTAGGTTCCCTTGAGGCTAAGGGATTTCCCTTCTAATTGTAGTTTACATTTCTGGGTGGAGTGGAGAGACTTAATTGTGCATTGATATTGAATGCTATAAAATGATTTTATAATCTATTGATATCATGTAGGTTTTCTCCCTATATCTGTTATATGATAAATTACATTATTTTCTGGTATTACGCTATCTTTGGATTGTTGAAGTGAACTTATTAAGTATTATTAAAATATATTATGGGTTTTCATTTGCATTAAATTGCTTTATAGCATTCTTTTTTACACACCCTTTTTCAACCTTAAATTAAAATTTCTTTTCCTTCTCTTTCTCTGTTTTTTCCCTTGACTAACCTTGCCAGACCTTTACCTATGCTATTATGCTTTTCAAACAACCGGCTTTGGTTTCCCAATATATAAAATATATATTCTTTGGGGTTAATTTTTTCCAATTTATTTTATTTTTTTTTTCCAATTTATTTTTAATTTTACTGCATCATGGTCAACAAGCGTCTTCTCTATGATATCAATTCTTTTAATTGTTTTGTGTCCTAATACATTTATAAAAATATTTCAAATGCACTTAATAATTCTCTATTTGTTGGACAGAGTTCTATACATCTTTGAGATCAAGCTTACTAATTTTACATTTATATTAATTTTGTATTTGATCTGGAGCTTCTAAGCAGCATGTATGAAAATCTCTATATGTGTGGATTTATTAAATGATCTTTTTTAAAAAATTTTATTATTTATTTATTTATTTAGGCTGCATCGGGTCTTAGTTGTGGCACATGGGATCTTCGTTGAGGCATGTGGGCTCTTTGTTGTGGTGCGCGGGCTTCTCTCTAGTTGTGGCGTCCGGGTTTTCTCTCTCTAGTTGTGGTGTGCAGGCTCCAGGGTGTGTGGGCTCTACAGTTTGTGGCACGTGGGCTCTCACGTTGAGGCACGCGAGCTCAGTAGTTGTGACGCGCGGGATTAGTTGCCCCGCGGCATGTGGGATATTGGTTCCCCGACCAGGGATTGAACCCATGTCCCCTTCATTGTAAGGCGGATTCTTTACCACTGGACCACCAAGGAAGTCCCTATCAAATGATCTTTTGATTCTATGTACTTTTGATTTATATATTGATGCTAAATCATCAGAGTGTACAAACTCAGGATTGTTTTAACTTTCTGCAATTTTGTTTCGTTTTTCTTTCAGTTTTATTGAGATAATTGACATATAGTACTGCATAAGTTTAAGGTGTACAGCATAATGATTTGATTTACATGAAATGACTGTCACAATAAGTTTAGTGAATTGCCATCATCTCACATAAATACAAAATTAAAGAAAAAGATATTTTTTCCTTGTGATGAGACTCTTAGGATCTACTCTCTTAACTTTCATATGTAACATAGAGCAGTGTTCATTATATTTATCATGTCGTACATCACACCCTTAGTACTTATGTATCTTATAACTGGAAGTTTGTACCTTTTGACTGCCTTCATCCAATTCCCCCTCCTGACTTTCTGTGATTTTTAAAAAATCCTATATTGATCCTCTTTATCCATAAAAATACTTTGTCTTTTTTCTTTTCTTTTCTTTCTTTTGTTTTTTGTTTGTTTGTTTGCCACAGGATCTACTTTATCTACTATTAATGTATTACTCAGGTCAGGCTGCCATAACAAAACACAAACTGGGTGGCTAAAAAATCAGAAATTTATTTTCTCACGGTCCTGGAGGCTGGAAGTTCTAAATCAGGGTGCCAGCATGGTTGGTTTCTAGTGAATATTCTTTCTGGCTTTCAGAGGGCTGCCTTCTCGCTGTGTACACACATGGTATTTCCTTAGTGTGTGCTTGCAGAGAGAGAGAGAGAGAGAGAGAGAGAGAGAGAGAGAGAGAGAGAGAGAGAAGAGCAAGAGAGCAAGAGAACTCTGGACTCTCTCTCTCTTCTTACAAGGACACTAGTCCTACTGGATCAAGGCCCTACCCTTATGACCTCATCTAACCTTGATTACCTCCCTAAAGGCCCTACCTCTAAACACAGTCACACAGCAGTTTAGGGCTTCAACATAGGAATTGGGGTTGGAGGGACACACACATTCAGTCCATAACATTTAATAGTGTTATACCAACTTTGTTGGGGGAAATGTTTTCTTCGTATATCATTTTCCTTCACTTTAAACCTGGGATTTCATTATGTTTTAGGCGGATTTCTTACAAATGGCATAGGTGGTATTTCTTTTTTTCTTTTTTTTGCCGTGCCATGTGGCTTGCAGGATCTTAGTTCCCAGACCAGGGATTGAACCCAGGCCCTTGGTAGTGAGAGCTCAGAGCCCTAACCACTGGACTGCCAGGGAATTTCCCCATAGACGGTGTTTCTTGTCCAATCTGAAAATCTCTTTTATGACTGATGAGTATAATAATATAATACATACGTTATATATAAGTAGAAAACACTACACTTATATTTTATTGTCATTTTAAAGCCCTGTTTGAGATAGAGGTCCCTACTTTTCTTCAATTCTGGACAATTTTCTCTTCAAAAATGACCTTTTTACCTGTTCTCCCTCAGTTCTCCTCTAGTTTCATACATCCCAACCTTCGTTTCTCTTAATCATGCTTTCATATATTTCATCTCTTCATTTCTCTGTGCTACAATCTGCATAGTTTCAGATTTCTCTTCCAATTTACTAAGTCACTTTTCAGCTATTTCTAAACTGCTGTTTAATCTGGTAATTGGGATTTTGCAAACTGTAATGGCCTTCAAAGGAGATTATCTTCTCTGTGGGAGTTCCATGTGACATGGTTTGTGAGTTTTTCTATCTGGTGGTTTTAAGGTTGCTTCTGCCAGGTATAGGGGAGGGTCAATGGTCTATTAAACCTCTCCTTCCCTCCCTGCCTCCCTCTCTCTCCCCTCTTTTTTCTGCTAATCCCTTAGTTTTGACTTGTAGAAATCAGGATCCAATCAGGAAAAGAGAAACCACACTAGTACTTTAAACAGAAGGGATTTAACGCAAAAAACTAGCTACCTAGGTATTGGAAATCTGAGAGCACAATGGAGATACTGAGGTAACCCTGAAACAAATAACTGCAGGAGGCAGATAAAATCCCTTGGGTTGAGGAAACAGAAGAGAAGAGGTGGGGTGACCAGAACTAAAGCTTGAGAGAAGGGCACTACAGGTGCTGTTCAGACTCCTGAGGGCAATGTCCTCAACCGGTGCTCAGGCAAGGCCCCAGCAGCTGTGTGGACCCCTGAGGAAGAGGCCTGACTCCACAGGGGCTCAGAGAGGAGACGAGTTCTGGGAAACCAGGAGGTGTGGACAGGGCATTAAGGAGCTCAGCTCCACTGGGGCTCCAGCTGCCACTGCTCCTAGCCTCGCTGAGAGAGGACTTGGGCTGTGGCTGGAGATGGTGCCAGGAGCTGGAAGAATGCTGGCAGAAACCAACATATGAAGTCTCCTTTCCCTCCCCTGGCCTCAGGTCTCCCTCTGGTACCTCCTGCTGACAGAATCTAACAGGAACAAGCCAGCAAGGGAGTCTGGGAAAAGTAGTCTCCGGAATCCTAGCCCCAGCTCTCTAGAGGAGCCTATTAAAGGATGGCTGTATACACAGCATAGAGTAAACACAGTCGAAATGCTGTTTGGGGTTTTATCTCTTTCCCAATCCCTAAATTGCCACCTACTTTCTGTTGTTTCAATAGTAAAGGTAATATAGGGCTTCCCTGGTGGCGCAGTGGTTGAGAGTCCGCCTGCCGATGCAGAGGACACGGGTTCGTGCCCCGGCCAGGGAAGATCCCACGTGCCGCGGAGCGGCTGCCCCCGTGAGCCATGGCCGCTGAGCCTGCGCGTCCGGAGCCTGTGCTCTGCAACGGGAGAGGCCACAACAGTGAGAGGCCCGCATACCGCAAAAAAAAAAAAAAAAAATATATATATATAGTAAAGGTAATATAAAGAACTAGATTGTGGTGTAAACAAATGTGAGAATGTTTAATTTACTTTTGGTTCTACTCATACTTTTTTGTACATTAAAGAACATGGACTTCTTTTTTTCTTAAAAGAAAAAAAAAGGAGAAGAAGGATGGACTTAGGGGTAGGAGACACGAGTTGACCAAAAGCTCGTTTTGCTCTGCCACCTCTGACTACTCCATACACGCTCCGCTACCCATATTTGAGCCTACATCTGACAACTCGAACAGTCTTCTGCTTTTTAAAGAAACTATGGTAAAATACACACAATGTAACACTTGCCATTTTAGTCACTGTTAAGGTACACTTCAGTGGCAGTTAAGTACTTTCACAGTGTTGTGCTACCATCACTACCATCCATCTCCAGAATTTCTTTTTTTTTTTAAATATTTATTTATTTATTTGGTTGTGCTGGGTCTTAGTTGCTGCATGTGGGCTCCTTAGTTGTGGCATGAGAACTGTTAGTTGCTGCATGCATGTGGAATCTAGTCCCCTGGCCAGGGATTGAACCCAGGCCCCCTGCATTGGGAGCACAGAGTCCTAGCCACTGGACCACCAGGGAAGTCCCTCCAGAACTTCTTTATCTTCACAGACTGAAACTCTGTACCCATTAAACAATATCTCTCCATTCGCTGCTCCCCCAGCCCCTGGCACCTACTTTTTTCCTCTCTGAATTTGACTCCTCTAGGTTACTCATATAAGTGAGATCATGCAGTATTCGTCCTTTTGTGACAGGCTTACTTCACTTAGCGTAACGTTCTCGAGGTTCATCATAAGTAACGTGTACGTAACAACAAGGTAGAAAGCATGCCCAGCCGCTGTAGCCCTCATTTCTGTAGCGGATCCTGAGCCTTTAGCTGATATTTCTAATTGTTTCCTATTACCCATTCCATCTTCCCTTTCACTGCAGCCAGGAAGTCAGCTGGTTGGGATTCTTTATGTGGTATTGTGACCTAAGTCTTCATTCCTGAAGGATCAGCATCCTTAATTGGATGAATACAGTCATTCCTTAATTACTGGACTTGAGGGTATTAAGAAGCATTCCAGAGAGTCCCTGGTTTGACTAAGTCTTACCTGCCCCACCGTGTGGTAGCAACCCTACATCCTCTTATAATTGTAATCAATTACTCCAGTCAGTAATTTACCTCCTGCTCTGCGTATTGATTCAGTGGCAAGAGAAGCAGTTTACCTGGAACCATTGATGTGTCTCCTGGTGGACACATGCTCCCCTCAGAAATAAAGTAAGTCCACTAAATCTTCAGACATTAAAAATGCAGGAATGGGAAGCAAATTTCAGGTGTGAGACTGAGAGGTGCTATTCCAACTTCTACCACCTATATCCTGGACCAGTGTCTGACTGTGGGAGAAATATTCATTTAATTTCTGACCCAAAGCATGTACCTTTTCCTATAAAATAGCACTCCAACCTAACAGGGTGTTTTCAACCAGGACAAGGAGTCTCGTCTCCTTGGACACAGAGAAGAGAGTGAATCCACTTGTAATGGTGACTTAGGGACCTCTGGTGTTTCAAAATCATTTTATTTGTTCAAATCCACACAAATGTCCCCATCTCGGTTCTCAGAGTCCCAGTTCTCAATTAATGCCCTAAGGTTTATGCCAGAAAACTGGAGAGGCTGCCAAATCAGTTTCTCTCGTAATTCTTCAGACCAAATCATCCAACTGTAGGTCTCTATCAGTTCTGTGGCTACAAGAGATCAGTGACTATTCTAGGGCTATCACAGAAGTTCTTGGGTTCTCCGATGGCCTTAAACTGAGTACTTAAAGTCCTGAGCTTGTCATTTTCTTTATTTAAGGCTCTTTGGTACAGTAAAGAGTAGTCATCCAACCACACGATCCTTCACCATCACTCCCAGCGAAATGAAACGTTAAATGCAGTAGCCACTCAGTGTCCCAAAGCCTTGCCTTTGAGAAGTACTTCATCCAAGGCAGTCACAGGCCATAATTCAAACACCTCTTTTGGCATTGATGCCATACCCTACCCGGGTCCTATTTTTCATTGGCCATAGGGTTGTCACTATATTCCAGCCCAAACAATTTGACGACCAATCTCAGATTCCCATCTTGAGGGTCTGTTTTTTTTGTGATCCATTCCTGGTACCAAATAGTGCAACAGTCAGTATCTGGTCCAGAAAAACATGACTCTATGTATTTCCAAAACCATCCATCTGCACTGAGGAAGACTGAGTGAGACCCAGGTTGCTTAAACACAGTGGGTGGGGGAGCATATATGAAGATGATCCAAGGACAGAAGGAAACACTGAACTTTTCGTGAATAAGGCACGTGGGTACTCAAGCGTTTTGTTGGAAAAATGAAAGGTGGGTGACTGTGCTTGTACTTGGACTGGATGAAGAAGTTCATACTGAAGGGCTTATATGATCTGTTTCTTAAACTGGAGGCCATGGTGATGGCCCCTTCACGTACTTTACTGCTGCTCTTTCTGTCTCTTCCAGCCTTTGGTGCTTGATATATGTTTATCTTTCTGTGAACGTATCCCGTCACCCCAATGGGATTTCAAGCTCTGATGACAACAACCAGAAATATTTCCTTCCCTAGACTTGTAACCTTAAAGCACAGTGATGCCCGAGGCACCAGGAAGAGGTGAATTCATTCACCCTGTTAGTCAGCCCTTTGATCTCAGAGAACTGAAATTACAGATTAAAAACGAATTAAGTAAAAGAAGTCACAAAATAGTAAATAATTAGCAGAAAGTAAGTCTTAAATGAATTACTAAAACCAAACCAGCCAAGGTTTTTTGTTTGAAAAGTAAAGTCTCAATTCTCATCTATTTTTATATTCAGTTTCCAATTAATACTGCACAGTTGTTCCTCATGTACCCAGTTTCTATTTGCTAAACCAATACACAGGTAATTTCCATAACAACTCCTAAAATGGCAGAAGAAACAAAAATGTTAAATATTAACTTTTGAGGTGAGCGGGTAGGGGATCAGTGTCAATTCATTTAAAAAGCACAGAGTAATGATTTAATTATTTGGGGGAAGAAGACAGATTTTAAGTTCAAATCCCTGTACATTTTATTCTCAAAACAATGCAACTGAGCAGACTTGTGTTTGTAGCTAGAGATGGGAGAAAATGAAACGAGAACATCAGGTGACTTGGTCAAGGTTCCTTCTGCCCACAATTTCTGTGTGATGTTACCTGGACTGATTGGAATATTCAGGCTCCGGACGCGCAGGCCCAGCGGCCATGGCTCACGGGCCCAGCCGCTCCGCGGCATGTGGGATCTTCCCAGACCGGGGCACGAACCCGTGTCCCCTGCATCGGCAGGTGGACTCTTAACCACTGCGCCACCAGGGAAGCCCCGATTGGAATAATTTGATAAATAAATGCAACCACATGTGCTTTCTGGCTGGGGCTCGTGGGTGGGAGTGGGGAAGGTTTTCTGCTTCTGAAACTCTAGGAGAGGGAGAATGAGCCCGCAAGAGCAGCCTTACATTTGATTAGGAATCATTGCTAAATGATAAGCAAGATGCATAGTTGGGGGAAATGTCTATATAATTTACCTTTTGGCTTAACTATTTCTATCCAGATCCTAGCAATCCTAGAAATTACTTTAAAATTAGACAAAGGGGTGTTGGTGGATAATGTTCTTTAAAAGAAAAGCGTTCAGGGGAAGATTCATCTAATTTTTGCCTATAATTACCTTTGAATGAAATTTAACTTTCAAAAATATAACTTGGAAAGACTTCTGCTTCCAGTCAAGATGAAATAAGAGGGACTAGATTTATTCTTCCACTTGAAAGAAGAACAACAACAATAAATCAGAAAAATATGTGTAACCTTAAGACACTGGACATCAAACAATGAAGGGCAGTGACCCCTGAGACACAGAAAAACAACAAGGTGAGCCAACACCTGATTCAGCTTACTGTCTTGAAACAGTTTCCAGGACGGGGTGCAGGAAGTGGGCACCTGGACAGAGCCCACAGGAGTCTCTGAGTCAAGAAGATTGAGCCAAGGGTCCAGGTAGACCAAGGTGGTTACAGAGCTGCACAGAGAGAATCCCTCAAGAATTCACTAGAGGAGAATGGTTCAAGATGACAGAGTAGAAGGATGTGCGCTCACTCCCTCTTGCGAGAGCACCAGAATCACAACTAACTGCTGAACAATCATGGACAGGAAAACACTGGCACTCACCAAAAAAGATACCCCACATCCAAAGACAAAGGAGAAGCCACAATGAGACGGTAGGAGGGGCGCAATCATAATAAAATCAAATCCCATAACTGCTGAGTGGGTGACTCACAGACTGGAGAACACTCATACCACAGAAGTCCACCCACTGGAGTGAAGGTTCTGAGCCCCACATCATGCTTCCCAACCTGGGGGTCTGGCAATGGGAGGAGGAATTCCTAGAGAATCAGACTTTGAAGGCTAGCGGGATTTGATTACAGAACTTCGACAGGACTGGGGGAAACAGAGACACCACTCTTGGAGGGCACACACAAAGTAGTGTGTGCATCGGGACTAAGGGGAAGAAGCAGTGACCCCATAGGAGACTGAACCAGGCCTACCTGTTAGTGTTGGAGGGTCTCCTACAGAGGCGGGGGGGACAAGGACACTGGCAGCAGAAGTTCTGGAAAGTACTCCTTGGCATTAGCCCTCCCAGAGTCTGCCATTAGCCCCACCAGAGAGCCGGGTAGGCTCCAGTGTTGGGTCGCCTCAGGCCAAACAACCAACAGGGAGGGAACCCAGCCCCATCCATCAGCAGACAAGCAGATTAAAGTTTTACTGAGCTCTGCCCACCAGAGCAATGCCCAGCTCTAGACACCACCAGTCCCTCCCATCAGGAAACTTCCACAAGCCTCTTAGATAGTCTCATCCACCAGAGGGCAGAAAGCAGAAGCAAGAACAACTACAATTCTGCAGCCGGAGAAGGAAAACCACATTCAGAGAAAGACAGACAAAATGAAAAGGCAGAGGACTTTGTACCAGATGAAGGAACAAGATAAAACCCCAGCAAAACAACTAAATGAAGTGGAGATAGGCAACCTTCCAGAAAAAGAATTCAGAATAATGATAGTGAAGATGATCCAGGAGCTCAGAAAAAGAATGGAGGCAAAGACAGAGAAGATGCAAGAAATGTTTAACAAAAACCTAGAAGAATTAAAGAACAAACAAACAGAGATGAACAATACAAAAACTGAAATGAAAAATACAGTAGAAGGAATTAATAGGAGAATAACTGAGGCAGAAGAACGGATAAGTGACCTGGAAGACAGAATGGTGGAATTCACTGCTGCGGAACAGAATAAAGAAAGAAGAATGAAAAGAAATGAAGACAGCCTAAGAGACCTCTGGGACAACATTAAACGCAACAACATTCACATTATAGGGGTCCCAGAGGACAAGAGAGAGAGAAAGGACCAGAGAAACTATTTGAAGAGATTACAGTTGAAAACTTCCCTAACATGGAAAAGAAAATATCCACCCAAGTCCAGATAGTGCAGAGAGTCCCAGGCAGGATAAACCCAAGGAGAAACACGCCAAGACCCATAGAAATCAAATCCACAAAAATAAAACACAAAGAAAATTTATTGAAAGCAACAAGGGAAAAATGACAAATAACATACAAGGGAACTCCCATAAGGTTAACAGCTGATTTCTCAGCAGAAACTCTACAAGCCAGAAGGGAGTGGCATGATATATTTAAAGTGATGAAAGGGAAGAACCTACGACCAAGATTACTCTACCCAGCAAGGATCTCATTCAGATTCCATGGAGAAAGCAAAAGCTTTCCAGACAAACAAAAGCTAAGAGAATTCAGCACCACCAAACCAGCTTTACAACAAATGCTAAAGAAATTTCTCTAAGTGGGAAACACAAGAGAAGAAAAGGACCTACAAAAACAAACCCATAACAATTAAGAAAATGGTCATAGGAACATACATATCGATAATTACCTTAAACATGAATGGATTAAATGCTCCAACCAAAAGACACAGGCTCACTGAATGGATACAAAAACAAGACCCATATATATACTGCCTACAAGAGACCCACTTCAGACCTAGGGACACATACAGACTGAAAGTGAGAGGATGGACAAAGATATTCCATGCAAATGGAAATCAAAAGAAAGCTGGAGTAGCAATACTCATATCAGATAAAATAGACCTTAAAATAAAGACGTTACAAGAGACAAGGAAGGACACTACATAATGATCAAGAGATCAAACCAAGAAGAAAATATAACAATTATAAATATATATGCACCCAACATAGGAGCACCTCAATACATAAGGCAACTGCTAACAGCTATAAAAGAGGAAATCAACAGTAACATAATACTAGTGGCAGACTTTAACATCTCACTTACACCAATGGGCAGATCATCCAAACAGAAAGTTAACAAGGAAACACAAGCTTTAAATGACACAATAGACCAGACAGATTTAACTGATATTTATAGGACAGTCCATCCAAAAACAGCAGATTACACTTTCTTCTCAAGTGCACACAGAACATTCTCCAGGATAGATCACATTTTGGGTCACAAATCAAGCCTCGGTAAATTTAAGAAAATTGAATCATATCAAACATCTTTTCTGACCACAACACTTTGAGATTAGAAATCAATTACAGGGGGAAAAAAACATAAAAACCACAAACACATGGAGGCTAAAAAGTATGTTACTAAACAACGAAGAAATCAAAGAGGAAATCAAAAAATACCTAGAGACAGATGACAACAAAAACACGATGATTCAAAACATATGGGATGCAGCAAAAGCAGTTCTAAGAAGGAAGTTTATAGCAATACAATCTTACCTCAAGAAACAAGAAAAATCTCAAATAAACAATCTAAACTTGCACCTAAAGGAACTAGAATAAGAACAAAAAAAACCCCAAAGTTAGTAGAAGGAAAGAAATCATAAAGATCAGAGCAGAAATAAATGACATAGAAACAAACAAAACAATAGCAAAGATCAATAAAACTAAAAGCTCATTCTTTGAGAAGATAAACAAAATTGATAAACCTTTCGCCAGACTCATCAAGAAAAAGAGGGAGAGGGAGAACACAAATCAATAAAATTAGAAATGAAAAAGGAGAAGTTACAACAGACACTGCAGAAAAACAAAGCATCCTAAGAGACTACTACAAGCAACTGTATGCCAATAAAATGGACAACCTGGAAGAAATGGACAAATTCTTAGAAAGGTATAACCTTCTAACACTGAACCAGGAAGAAAGAGAAAATATGAACAGACCAATCACAAGTAACGAAATTGAAGTTATGATTAAAAATCTTCCAACAAACAAAAGTCCAGGACCAGATGGCTTCCCAGGTGAATTCTATCAAACATTTAGAGAAGAGCTAATACCCATCCTTCTCAAATTCTTCCAAAAAATTGCAGGGGGAGGAATACTCTCAAACTTATTCTATGAGGCCACCATCACCCTGATACCAAAACCAGACAAAGATACTACAAAAAAAGAAAATTACAGGCCAATATCACTGATGAATATAGATGCAAAAATTGTCAACCAAATACTAGCAAACAGAATCCAACAACACATTAAAAGGATCATACACCACGAGAAAGTGGGATTTATCCCAGGGATGCAAGGCTTCTTCAATATATGCAAATCAATCAATGTGATACACCATATTAACAAATTGAAATATAAAAACCATATGACCATCTCAATAGATTCAGAAAAAGCTTTTGACAAAATTCAACTCCCATTTATGATAAAAACTCTCCAGAAAGTGGGCATAGAGGGAACCTACATCAACATAATAAAGGCCATATATGACAAACACACAGCAAACATCATTCTCAATGGTGAAAAACTGAAAGCATTTCCTCGAAGATCAGGAACAAGACAAGGATGTCCACTCTCGCCACTATTATGCAACAATAGTTTTGGAAGTCCTAGCCATGACAATCAGAGAAGAAAAAGATATAAAAAGAATATAAATTGGAAAATAATAAGTAAAACTCACTGCTTTCAGATGACATGAAACTATACATAGAGAATCCTAAAGATGCCACCAGAAAACTACTAGACCTAATCAATGAATTTGGTAAAGTTGCAGGATACAAAATTAATGCACAGAAATCTCTTGCATTCCTATACACTAATGATGAAAAATCTGAAAGAGAAATTAAGGAAACACTCCCATTTACCACTGCAACAAAAAGAATAAAATAGCTAGGAATACACCTACCTAAAGAGACAAAAGACCTGTATGCAGAAAACTATAAGACACTGATGAAAGAAATTAAAGATGATACAAACAGATGGAGAGATATACCAATGTCTTGGACTGGAAGAATCAATGATGTGAAAATGACTATACTATCCAAAGCAATCTACAGATTCAGTGCAATCCCTATCAAATTACCAATGGCATGTTTTACAGAACTAGAACAAAATATCTCAAAATTTGGATGGAGACATAAAAGATTCCGAATAGCCAAAGCAGTCTTGAGGGAAAAAAACGGAGCTGGAGGAATCAGACTCCCTGACTTCAGACTATACTACAAACCTACAGTAATCAAGACAATATGGTACTGGCATAAAAACATAAATATAGATCAACGGAACAGGATAGAAAGCCCAGAGATAAACCCATGCACCTATGGTCAACTAATCTGTCACAAAGGAGGCAAGGATACACAATGGAGAAAACACAGTCTCTTCAGTAAGTGGTGCTGGAAAAGCTGGACAGCTACATGTAAAAGAATGAAATTAGAACACTCCCTAACATCATACACAAAAATAAACTCAAAATGGATTAGAGACCTAAATGTAAGACCAGACACTATAAAACTCTTAGAGGAAAGCATAGGAAGAACACTCTTTGACATAAATCACAGCAAGATCTTTTTTGATCCACCTCCTAGAGTAATGGAAATAAAATAAAAAATAAACAAATGGGACCTAATGAAACTTAAAAGGTTTTGCAAAGCAAATGAAAAGTACAAATAGACAAAAAGACAACCCTCAGAATGGGAGAAAATATTTGCAAATGAATCAATGGACAAAGGATTAATCTCCAAAATATATAAACTGCTCATGCAGCTCAATATTAAAAAGACAAACAACTCAATCCAAAAATGGGCAGAAGACCTAAATAGACATTTCTCCAAAGAAGACATACAGATGGCCAAGAAGCACATGAAAAGCTGCTCAACATTCCTAATTATTAGAGAACTGCAAGTCAAAATTACAATAAGGTATCACCTCACACCAGTTAGAATGGGCATCATCAGAAAATCTACAAACAACAAATGCTGGAGAGGGTGTGGAGAAAAGGGAACCCTCCTGCACTGTTGGTGGGAATGTCAATTGATACAGCCACTATGGAGAACAGTATGGAGGTTCCTTAAATAACTACAAATAGAATTACCATATGACCCAGCAATCCCACTACTGGGCATATACCCAGAGAAAACCATAATTCAAAAAGACACATGCACCCCAATGTTCCTTGCAGCACTATTTACAATAGCCAAGTCATGGAAGCAACCTAAATGCCCATCGACAGATGAATGGATAAAGAAGATGTGGTACATATATACAATGGAATATTACTCAGCCATAAAAAGGAACGAAATTGGGTCATTTGTTGAGACATGGATGGATCTAGAGACTGTCATACAGAATGAAGTAAGTCAGAAAGAGAAAAACAAATATCGTATATTAACGCATATATGTGGAACCTAGAAAAATGGTACAGATGAACTGGTTTGCAGGGCAGAAACAGAGACATAGATGTAGAGAACAAACGTATGGACACCAAGGGGGAAAGTGTCGGGGCGGGGGGGTGGTCTGATCAATTGGGAGATTGGGAAAGACATGTATACACTAATATGTATAAAATGGATAACTAACAAGAACCTGCTGTATAAAAACATACATTAAATAAAATTCAAAATAAAAAAAGCATTCACTAGAATACAGATCAGCACATGCATGTGAGGAAACCCGGGGCTTGAGAAAGAATTATCTGAAAGAATGAGAGGAAACAAGCATTGGTGCTTACACAGGACCAGGAATCATGTCTGTCATCAATGGTCGGATTGAAAAACTCAAAATTTATGGGCATTGTGTAGAGTATTCAGGACGATCTTGCCTCAATGATGGGGAATAATTAGCTCTAGACTAACTACTACTCCAGAGCCTCCTAATAAATTATAAAAGCAAGACCCTAAAGAATCCAATTTCTAAGCAACACATTGCAGAATAAAGCTCAAACATATTTATAGGATTATAAAAATATCCAGCCTGTAACAAGGTAAATTTCACAATGGCTGACACCTAATGAAAGATTATACAAAAATACATGCAGAGACATAGAAAATACAACTTATAATAAGGAAAATAATCAATTAATTAAAACTAACCTAAAACTAACACAGATGTTAGAATCAAACAAAGACATTAAAGCAGCTATAATAACTATTTCCCATATGTTCAAAAGGTTGAATAAAGGCAAATAAGATATGAAAAGACTCAAACTGAACTCTAGTGACTACAATTTGTGAGGTGAAAAATTAATCAGATTAGGCAGTTTAGACATTGTAGAAGAAAAGATTAGTTAATTTGAAGACGTTGCAATACAAACTGTCCGAAATAAAACACAGAGATAAAAAAGAAATTTAAAAAATAAATAACAAAGTGCATCAGTAAGCTGTGGGACAACTTCAAACAGCCTAATACATGTGTAGTTGAAGGCCCTGAATGGAGAACGGGGAAATAGATTTGAAAAAAGAAATTTCCAAATTTGATGAAAACTAAACCCATGGATCACAGATGCACAATTAATGCTAACATAAGAAATACAAAGAAATCTATATTAAAGTGCATCATAATCAAATTGCTCAAAGCCAAAGACGAAGAGGAAACTTTAAATACATCCTGAGGAAAAAAGAAAAGAAAAAGGACATGTTCCCTGGCAGTCTGGTGGTTAGGACTCAGCATTTTCACTGCCATGGGCCTGGGTTTGATCCCTAGTTAGGGAACTAAGATCCTGCAAGCCACGCAGTGTGGTCAAAAAAAAAAAACCCAAAAAACCAGGAACAAAGATTGAAATGACAACAAAGTTTTTGTTAGAAACAAATTCAAGAAAAAAGATATTGGTATAGAGTCATTGAAATATTGAGGGATAACACACCATTGTAAAGCAATTATACTCCAATAAAGATGTTAAAAAAAAAAAAAGAAATATTGAGGGAAAAAATGCCCTGTGAAACTAGAATTGTGTAAGTAGCAAAATTATCTTTCAAAAGCAAAAGTGAAAACAACTTGGTACATTTACTGAAAATCATGGAATTGTACAATTGAAAGGAGGGCATTATATGACATAAAAATTACGCCTTGATAAAGTTGCTTTTGAGTCCCTCTTGCAAGGGCTTCTCTTTCCAATTTCCCTTTAGCAGGGATATCTCTTGCTCTGAAGCAAATGACCTTTGTTCCATCAAATTTATAAGAATTTTACAACATTTTTAAAAAAGCAAAAGACGGGCTTCCTGGTGGCGCAGTGGTTAAGAATCTGCCTGCCGGGCTTCCCTGGTGGCGCAGTGGTAGAGAGTCCGCCTGCCGATGCAGGGCACACGGGTTCGTGCCCCGGTCCGGGAAGATCCCACATGCCGCGGAGCAGCTGGGCCCGTGAGCCATGGCCGCTGAGCCTGCGCGTCCGGAGCCTGTGCTCCGCAACGGGAGAGGCCACAGCAGTGAGAGGCCTGCGTACCGCAAAAAAAAAAAAAAAAAAAAAAAAGAATCTGCCTGCCAATGCAGGGGACACAGGTTCGAGCCCTGGTCCAGGAAGATCACACATGTCGCGGAGCAACTATGTCCTTGTACTACAACTACTGAGCCTGTGCTCTACAGCCCGTGAGCCACAACTACTGAAGCCTCCGCGCCTAGAGCCCATGCTCCGCAACAAGAGAAGCCACTGCAATGAGAAGCCCATGCACCACAACAAAGAGTTGCCCCTGCTCGCTGCAACTAGAGAAAGCCCGGGCACAGCAATGAAGACCCAACGCAGCCAAAAATAAATAAATAAAATAAATTTATTTTTTAAAAAAAGCAAAAGACTTTTGCAATCATACAAAAGCTAAAAGAATGCATCACAGCAGACTCACACTACAGAAATGTTACAGAAAGTCCTTCATGCATAAGAAAGATATTATCAGGTGGAACGCTGAATCTACACACAAGAATGAAGAGCACTGGAAATAGTCACTACTTGGAAAGCATATGCTAAGTATTAAATAGTATTAAGTAATAAATACTAAGATTTTTTCTGAGTATTTAAGTCTCTTTAAAAGATAGTTGACTGGGGCTTCCCTGGTGGCGCAGTGGTTGACAGTCCACCTGCCGATGCAGGGGACACGGGTTCGTGCCCCGGTCCGGGAGGATCCTGCGTGCCGCGGAGCGGCTGGGCCCGTGAGCCATGGCCGCTGAGCCTGCGCGTCCGGAGCCTGTGCTCCGCAACGGGCGAGGCCACAACAGTGAGAGGCCCGCGTACCGGAAAAAAGAAAAAAAAAAAAAAGATAGTTGACTGTTTGGGAACTTCCCTGGCGGTCCAGTGGTTAAGACTCCGCACTTCCAATGCAGGGGGTGCAGGTTCCATCCCTGATAAGGGAACTAAGATCCCATAGGCCATGCCGCGTGGCACGGCCGAAAAAAAAAAAGATATTAGGAAAATCCTCAAATATTTGGAAATGAAATAATATATTTTTATATAACCCACGGATCAAAGAAGAAATCAAGAGGAAAATTAGAAAATATTTTGAGCTGATTTAAAGTGAAAACAGAACATGTTAGAGTTGTAGAATGGCCAGCAAAGCAGTATTTAGGAAGTTATAGCACTAAATGACTATATTAGAAAGGAGAAAAAGGTCTCAAATAATTGGCCTCAGCTGTCCCCTTAACTAGAAAAGGTAGAGCAATAAAACCCAAATTAAGCAAGAAAGTAAGGGGAAGGGTGAGCTGTGACAGGGCGAGAGAGAGTCATGGACATATACACACTAACAATCGTAGTAAGGTAGATAGCTAGTGGGAAGCAGCCGCATGGCACAGGGATATTGGCTCGGTGCTTTGTGACAGCCTGGAGGGGTGGGATAGGGAGGGTGGGAGGGAGGGAGACACAAGAGGGAAGAGATATGGGAACATATGTATATGTATAACTGATTCACTTTGTTATAAAGCAGAAACTAACACACCATTGTAAAGCAATTATACCCCAATAAAGATGTTTAAAAAAAAAAAAGAAAAAGAAACATCAAGGGTCAAAACCACTAAGCCACCAGTTATTAAAAATTATTTACCTCTTGAACTTTTGGTGGGAAAATCCACTGCCTGTGGAGATATAAGAATTTCAATCACAAAACTAATGTCCTGAGAATTCGTTTGATTTACTCTAAAATCTCAGAAGATTGGGCACATTTTAAAAGTTTTTAAGTCAGAATAAACTATATCAGATTGTTTCTTTTAGATAAAATACAGAAATATAGTATTTTTTGGTCACATGTCAAGACTTAACTCGTAAGTTACCAACTTATATTTTAGCCAAGCTATATATACACTTTTAAAAAATGTTAGAACTGGTGTGATATTGATTATGTGTGTGTGTATTTGTGTGTGTGAATTCACTTTTGTTGTTCCTCTCTTTTTATATATCCAGAAACCTCATGAATAATATCTGACTGGTATGTCTTTTTTATTTATTCCTTTATCTTTCTTGTTTGTTATCATATGGTGTGCTTTTTTTTCTTTTTTTGTATTTATAATAATGATTCAATAATTTAAATCTGATTAATATTTTAGTTAATGCATATTCTTTTCATTCACTTTCTATCACTTCGTAACATAGTAGTAAACATTGCAGCTTAAATGTACAAAAATTTACAGGGTGATGATAAAACCTTTGCTCAGTGTAAAATTTATAGCCATAAATGCCTATGTTAAGAACAAATAAAATATATCAATAACCTAACATACCACCTTAGGAAATTGTAAGAAAAACAAATGCAAACTAAACCCAGAGCAAGTAAGAGGAAGAAAATAATAAAGGTTAAAGAGGAATAATTAAAAAAAAAAAAGAAAGATCAAAGTGTAAGTTGATGAAATAGCAAACAGCAAAATGGCTGTGAAAATGAATCCAAAGCTGCCTCTTTGAGGTCAATGAAGTTGTTAAACCTCTAGTGAAACATTCTTGCATATGATTTCCAATATCTTATAAATTGTTCTGAGGTCCAATGAGATAATTTTGTGAAAAATAATAATCAAGATATGACTATAAGATTATTTCTAAATGTCTACTTGCCTATGGTGCTGCATTTAATTCTATAAATTACTTAATGACTTGAAATTGTAGAAAGTTATGGGCCAATTCTGTTAGAATTCACAGAGCTGGCTCAATGAGGAGAAAAATGGGATTTTCTGGACCCCAGAGAATGCCCATCTTTTCTCCACGATGCCATACCACCTCTGTGGAGATTTCAGGGAAGAAGTCTCTTGCTTCCCATCCCAGAAAACTACAAATGGCAAAGCTAAAGCAAACATCCTATAATTCACACTAGGACGAGTATTAAACATATCTATTAAGCTCATACTGTGTGACACCACGTGAAGTAAGAGAACAGATTCTGAAACCAGATATCTGTGTTCAAATTCTAGCTCTTCCCTTTACATGAGAAATTTTATTAAACCTTCTGTGCTTCAATTTCATCATCTGAATAGTTGAGATAATACTGGGTCACAATACAAAATATATTTCTTTTTTTTTAGGCCTTACCACGTGGCATGCAGGATCTTAGTTCACAGACCAGGGATCAAACCCTCACCCTCTTCAGTGGAAACGTGGAGTTTTAACCACTGGACCACCAGAGAAATACCACAAATATTTATATTTCTGGGACTTCCCTGGTGGCACAGTGGTTAAGAATCTGCCTGCCAATGCAGGGGACACGGGTTCGAGCCCTGGTCCGGGAAGATCCCACATGCCATGGAGCAACTAAGCCTGTGCACCACAACTACTGAGCCTGCGCTCTAGAGCCCGCGAGCTGCAACTACTGAGCCCATGTGCCACAACAACTGAAGCCCGCACACCAAGAGCCCATGCTCTGCAACAAGAGAAGCCACCACAATGAGAAGCCCACGCACCGCAACGAAGAGTAGCTCCCGCTCACTGCAACTAGAGAAAGCCCGCGTACAGCAATGAAGATCCAACGCAGCCATAAATAAATAAATAAATAAAATAAATATTTATATTTCTAACTATGGGTCCCAGTCCAATAAGTTTCAAAGCCACTGGTGTAGTACTTAAGAGCCTAAGACCTGGAGGATTCAGCCTAAGACCTGAAGTCAGGAATCCACCTAGATCTGAATACTGGTTTTGCAGGTTATGTCATAAAAGTTTGGGGGAATTTACTTAAGTTCTCTGTGCTCAGTTTTTTCATCTATGTAATGGGAATAATAGTAACAATTAACATTATCAAAGCATTGTGAGCTATATTTATAACATGAGCTAATTTTTATTAAGTACTTAGAACATTGCCTGATGTATAGTGAGCTGTAACACAGGGATTTTTCTGTTATTTGTTGGTTTGCTGGTTTTGGTGGGTACTTACTTCCTTGAGGAAAGACTTGAGGATAGCAGGTGGCATCCTATCAAGTACTGATCACAGAAAAAATATAACCAGAACAAGCAAAAACATTTTTTTAAATTTTAAGGCAATATATTCAATGTTTGGTCTACAAAAACCATGCAGCTTTTCCCATCTTTACGTTTTGCCCAAAACATAATAACAGGGCTTCCCTGGTGGCGCAGTGGTTGAGAGTCCGCC
Source organism: Pseudorca crassidens (assembly GCF_039906515.1). NCBI lineage: Eukaryota > Metazoa > Chordata > Mammalia > Artiodactyla > Delphinidae > Pseudorca > Pseudorca crassidens. The sequence goes on from NC_090313.1 coordinate 15,420,052, forward strand.
TGCCGATGCAGGGGACACGAGTTCGTGCCCCGGTCCGGGAAGATCCCACATGCCGTGGAGCGGCTGGGCCCGTGAGCCATGGCCGCTGAGCCTGCGCGTCCGGAGCCTGTGCTCCGCAACGGGAGAGGCCACAACAGTGAGAGGCCCACGTACCGCAAAACAAAAACAAAAACAAAACAAACAAACAAAAAAACATAATAACAACTTGATCACAGGGACGAAATCTTGTATTTACTTTTATCTCTGCAGTTAGCATGATGGTTGGTATATAGACAGTTAAACCCAACTTCAAGAGCTTAAAATGCAGCACTGGCCAGGGCACAGTAAAAGAACTGGATGTAAACATTGGCAAAGGTGAAACAAACAGACTACTTGCTTGACTAAAATATCGGAGAAGGGAGAAGCATGTGTCAAAGATGATTACTGTAGACCAGCTCAGCAATGGAGAGAGACAGAGAGAGATTGATTTGTCAAGAATGGCCTGCATTTTGGCGGTAGGAAAACCAGTTCAGGAGTTTGAGATGGCTACACAGAGAGGGGAATGTCCGATATTCTCCTCATAGTATGATTATAAAGTCCAAAAGACATGGTACCGCACCTTCCAGCAAGTTAAACACACAGCTTTGCCCCACAGTTGGGATTCTTACAGTGATCCTGGAGTTTAGGGATAGTTAAATGCCTGAGGCCAGCAGTGTGTTCTCTTGCAAACTTCCCAGAACTTTTCCTCCAATACCAAAGGCTGGGGTCACTGCCGTCACAGAGCTGTGGGCGCCATTGCAGAGACAGATAATGTAGAAACAGGGTGCAGGGAACCCAAGGCTCACTTAGCCGAGTAAACGTTCCAGCTACATTGACTCAAGGATAAAGTCAGAGCGTGGAAACTTGGCAACAGTCCCTGGCCTAACCCCCATTTGTAAAATCAATGGAGCCTACCTGCTCCAAGTTTCAGCGGGTATTTCTGGGCAGCCTCACGTGTGCTCTTCCTGTGGTTAAAGGGTCAGCTGCTGACACCACGTGTCTCCCAGGGGTGTGGTGTTTATTGTCCTTCCAGGACAACAGCTCCAGGAAAAACTCACTCAGGGGTGGGCAGAACCGCCATCCTGTCAGTGCGCTAGGCACTGTCAGAAGTCACTCAGGAGGTGGTTTCCTGGTGCTTCCAGGAAGTGTAGTACTTTATTTTCCATGTCAATGTGGCCTCCTAGGAACCAGACAGAGGTACTAATTGCTGGGCTGGTGTACCATCTGCATTGCCCCAACCTCCCATGCCGCATTCCACATCCTCCTTAAACTGCCTTCTTGTAAAGTCCTGGCACTTCTGGGATGGTCCTTCATATCACCAGGGAGAAGTGGTAGAAAGGCAAACACACAACACAACTAGGACGGCAGGTCCTTGAACCTCCCCACGTAAGGATCAGGACGGGGGTCTTTCCAGTCAACAGGAGGCATCAGGTTCACTCTATGGCCCTTCTGAGCATTCAGTAGCCTAAGTTAATCCCAGCCCTGAAGACCTCTCCTTGGCCCCTTTAGTGACACAGAAATACCTGGTTGTATTTCCAGATATTTGAGAATTCACAGTTCATGGAACCTGCAAGACAATTTTGCTTACATCTTAGCAATGTTGCTTCTACTTTAAATTCCCATTTACATATTTGATATCAGGCCACAGCTTGTCTTCTTTGAACAGTGTTGGCTTCCTGCTGCTACTTTGTAGAGGACACTGATTTAAATCTATAACTAAATCAACGAATTCTCAACACTGTTACTAAAAAAAGTCTTGTTTCGGGCTTCCCTGGTGGCGCCATGGTTGGGAGTCCACCTGCCGATGCAGGGGACACAGGTTCGTGCCCCGGTTCGGGAGGATCCCACGTGCCGCGGAGCGGCTGGGCCCGTGAGCCATGGCCGCTGAGCCTGCGTGTCCGGAGCCTGTGCTCCGCAACGGGAGAGGCCACAGCAGTGAGAGGCCTGCGTACCGCAAAAAAAAAAAAAAAAGTCTTGTTTCATCAAAATATTATGGCTAAGTCATCCTTACCTTTGAATTCTGAAAGGGAACACAAACTAGATCTTGCTGGAGTAACCTCTTTTTTTTACTGAGGTTTATTGGACATTCTGACTCAATTTGGTTCCAAATTCCAAGTGGGATGAGCACCAGGGCAAAGTATAGACTCTGTAGCTCAGACAGTGAATGCTTGGCCCAGATAAAAGCCTAACTATTCAGATCCCAGGGTACAGTCACAGGTCATGGTACTATTCAATATACTCCTCTCCTAGCAAGCTTTTTTTTAAAAATAAATTTATTTATTTTATTTATTTATTTTTGGCTGCTTTGGGTCTTCGTTGCTGTGCGTGGGCTTTCTCTAGTTGTGGTGAGCAGGGGCTACTCTTCATTGAGGCTCTTGGGCTTATGGTGGTGGCTTTTCCTGTTGCCGAGCACGGGCTCTAGGTGCGTGGGCTTCAGTAGTTGTGGCACACGGGCTCAGTAGTTGTGGCTCACGGGTTCTAGAGCGCAGGCTCAGTAGTTGTGGCGCAGGGGCTTAGTTGCTCTGTGGCATGTGGGATCTTCCCGTACCAGGGATCGAACCCGGGCCCACTGCATTGGCAGGTGGATTCTTAACCACTGTGCCACCGGGGAAGTGCCCCCTAGCAAGGTTTTAATGCCTGTAATTTAAAGTCAGTCCTTCTTCCCTAATGAGCGCAACACAGTAAACACTTCTTATTTTTTTAAGTTTATTGAGCTGTGATAAAAATAAGAAATGAATGTCATGGAGCATTAGTATTTGTAAGCTGTGTCTTTACTGCAATACATTTGCCTGAGTCCAGCGAACGGAAATAACGTGAAGTATAGCCAAACTTTTCAGAAAGTAAAATTACCTAAGGCCCAGTACACTGCAGGTGTATGGATTCAGTGAACATATGTTAATTCTATTAAGTTGTTTTTGTTTGTTCTTAACTTTCCTTATAGCAATAAATATTTTGATAGATGAATAGTCCCTTTAAAATCAATTTTGTTAGATATTTTAAAAAAATAAAGTCAGTCCTTGTTTTTCTCAATGCAGTTTGAAGTCCAGGTTAATGAATATGTCATATTATGCTGACTGCTAATGTGGGATATGTAACAACGGAGATAGGAACTGGCTTGAAGGTTTCCTATGACTCTAAAAAATGCCCAAGTGATCTGACTACAAAAGAGAAATTGGAGCACTCCTCTCAGGCAGGGTTCCTGGGACCTGTGCTGTTCCTAGGTGGTTAGGACTTGATTTTAGTAGCAGCACCTGGAGTCAAGGATGTTCCAAGAGGCAATATCTGGAAGGAAACTGAAAGAGAAAGATAGACAGTGCCACCCAGGATATCAATCAAAGGGACTAGGAGAAAAGCAGAAAGTGCAGGTCCAGGATGAGGTCAGAAACATTCAGAAGCAGGCTCAAATGAGAGAGTTCAGGGACTTCCCTGGCGGTCCAGTGGTTAAGACTCCAAAAAAAAAAAGAGAGAGAGAGAAAGAGCGTTCAAAATGGAGAGTGAGGTCAGAGCCTATGGGGATCCCAGAGCCTTTTTGGTATATTTTGTAGCTGCCAAATTTAAGTAAAAAAAAGAAAAGGCTAACTACTCCGCAACAACCTTGCTACAGAATTTTAATGACAGCTGATTTCAGATGGAATTCTGCCACAAGGAGAGTCAGCTAGTAGCAAATATTTATGAGCAGGCAAGCACAAAAGCAGTTCACATAACCTGTTCTGTAAACTCCATAAAGTCCCAGCTCCCTGTCCTTATATATGCTGTAACTACACCTTAGGAAAGGTTGACCTGAGACAGTTACAGTAATCTAGAGATAAGTAGTTAACCCACCGGCAATCAAAATTCTCTGCAATCATGGCTGGACACGCAAGACCATTTCAGAAAGTTGCCTTGGGATCCAGGCCAAATGAAGAGAGAGGGAAGTCTTTCGAAGTTATGTCTACCTTGTTTTACATGATGCTGTCTAAAATATTTTAATCTATTCTTGTAGTTTGAGTACCACTGAGTCACCAGCGAGGATCCACTTCTACACCCAGGATGCCAATTATGAGCTATTCATTTCACCAATGAAAACCCACTAGTTCCCACCGGATTTGTTTGTTTTACAAGAGCTATTAGCACTTGGTGTCTGCACTGCAGTAATGCTGTGCAACACGGCTTATCATTTAGGCTTTCACTTACCTATAGTCTCTACAGAGATGCCACTCTCCCAGCCCTGAGCTGTTGCGAGGTGAACTGTGCCCCCATTCCCCCCAAAAATATATTGAAGTCTGAACACCAATATTCCCACCTGTGAACGTGATCTTATTTGGAAATAGTGTCTTTGCAGATGTAATCAAGTTAAGGTAAGGTCATACTTGGGAATTCCCTGGAGGTCCAAAGGTTAGGACTTGGGGCTTTTACTGGGGTGGCCGAGGTTCAATCCCTGGTCAGGGAACTAAGATCCTGCAAGCCGTGTGGCATGGCCAGAAATAATAATACTAATAATAATAATGAGGTCATACTTGATTAGGGTGGGCCCTAGATTCAATGACTGGTGTCCTTAAAAGGAAAGATTCTAAGTGCTGTATTTATTTCAGAGCTCTCCCTATTATCTGAAGTTATTGGGTTTTGGGTTTTTTTTTTTTTTTTTCTGTATTCCTCCGTGTCTTTAAGAGTGCTTGGTACATGGTAGATGCCCAGCAAATATTTCTGAAATCAATGAATGAATATGGCTCTAGCTGCCTAGGGTTGTTGTAACAAAGCACCACGAGCTGGGTGTGCAGCAGCCATCCGTATAAGAAATGTATTCGTTCATAGTTCTGGAAGCGAGAAGCAGCAGCAGTTCGCAGCATGGGAGGCAGGGCGTGGGGGAGAAATACAGACGGAGATGCGCCCTCTAGGAGGAAGCAGAACCACCAAGTGAAAAAAAAGGCTGGTCCAGGTGATGATGGGGTGCAACTGGAAGAAAGTCTATATTGAGGAGGTCAGGACCCTGGGCCGGTTAGACCTAATCTAGTGAAACTGATATAGAGAATTTGCAGCCCCATAGCTCATGCACATGGTTAAGTGCCCTTGATCGGAATCAACTCTGGAACGGAATGCATGACCTTGAATAAGGCATTCGGTAAGTCCCAGGGATGGCGGGGCTGGCACAAATCCAGAAGGTGTCTATTCCACTGAGGACAAATTGTTGCCCCAGCTACAGTGGAGGGGCCCGTGGCATCAACACGCCATCTGATGGCTGGGCCGGCTTCGTGTACCCAAGGCGTGGCGCCATATTAGGGTATCAGGGTTGGGTGCTGCTGTTGTGGGCAAGCTGGACGCTCAGCAGTGACAGCAGCCAGGCTAACTTGGAGAGAAGGGATCTGTATTACTGAGTCCAGGCAGGTTTCCATCCCTAGCACCTTTGCCACTTTGTGCATAAACTCATTGGGCAGGTCTCGAAGAGGCTGAGCAAAGAGCTGTCGTAGAGTGGGAATACCCAATGTGAAAACATCCTCAGCAGGGAGGGACTTCCAGTGGGCATTCGCACAGGACGAAAATACTGTCTCACTGCGATGCCAAAAGATACATCCATCCGTGCATGTATCTCTTCCCTAGAACTTGTTACAAATCTTCCAACCATTAATTCCTATCATCTGGCTAAAATTTTAGCTATGATAGATGATAGATAGATAGATAGACAGATAGACAGGAGGGAGGGAGGGAGGGAGGAAGGGAGGAAGGAAGGCGGGGAAAGGGACATAAACCTTCACGTCTGTTCATATTTCTCAGGCCATGCCTTCTAGGCAAAGTGGGTAATGATATGCACGTACTACTCAAAATTTTGCTGACAGGGAATATTTCACATCAACTTATTCAGTGCTATCCCTGAGTGTGGCTGATACACCACAGCAGCTCACGTCTCCCTGAGATAAGCACTTAGTGCAAAGCCTGCTACTTCCTACTCTGCAGGTCCTATCGGCATGATGTTATCAATGTAGTGGACCAGACTGATACCCTGTGTAATAAGGAGATGATAAAGTCACTGCAGACCAAATTGTGACAAAACGCCTTCTGTCACTTTATGTCATTCATTCTACATCAGGATAACATCCAACAGCCTATTATGTTCCCTGAGAGGAAAGAAACTGTCAGCTCAAGAGCTACATATTGGGTACCAGGTGCTGTGTTAATTTTCTCTAGGAAAGAATTCTACCTAGAACAGCAGCTGTTAATAGAGTTAACATCTGATTAAGTTTATAATAATCCACTTGTTTTATTCTAGATCCGTCTGACTTCTGCACTGTGTAAACCAGAGGAGTGATAAGATTTGCCACCTATAGAAGAGTTATGGGTGAGAGGAAAGAAACTGTCAGCTCAAGAGCTACATATCGGGTACCAGGTGCTGTGTTAATTTTCTCTAGGAAAGAATTCTACCTAGAACGGCAGCTGTTAATAGAGTTAACATCTGATTAAGTTTATAATAATCCACTTGTTTTATTCTAGATCCGTCTGACTTCTGCACTGTGTAAACCAGAGGAGTGATAAGATTTGCCACCTATAGAAGAGTTATTAGTTATCCAATGTCTGTCTTTCTCTTATTCTGCGATAACAGAACCTTGTTGGCAGCTTGGCACATGGTTCTTCCAGCTAAGAGCGGCCGTGGGACTAAATTCTGGCTGGTGGAACGTCGGTGGAGGAGTTTTGTGCTTATATTTAAGGGTGTTGGTTGGGGGTCTTATCCTTCCCTTCTTTATTCCTGCTGCCTAGAATGAGAATGTAATCAGTGGTCCTCCTGCAGCTACAAAGCCATAGGAGTAGATGAGATCACCTTGGGGGTCAGTACAGTTGATGGAAAGTAAAATTCCATTAGTAGGAAGATGAAAAGAAATCAGAAGAGGAGACTAACTATAAGGTAGGAGGAGAATCAAAAGAGAGTTATGCCCTAGAGAGCAAGAGAAGAAAGTGATTTAAAGACAGCTGTTTAACAATATTACATAATACTTATAGGTTGAGTAAAACGTGGAATGAGAAATGATTATTGAATTCGGCAACACGAAGGTTCCTGGTGAATTCTGGGCTTGTCTAATGTCTTCTTGTGATTAAATTCAGGTACGCATTTTTGGCAAGAATAACACAGAAATGATGTTGTGTCCTTCCAGAGAAAAAAAACTAACAGGAGATGAAATAAAATTCATATTTTATGGCAAGACAAGAAAAATTTAACTTTTCTTTCTTTGTTTGGGCCTCCTCCCTCCCCTTTAGTGTGTATTGTGCATCTGCATTGACCAGACCTCCTTAGGAGATAACATTCCTTCTTAACCTTGTAAAGAGTCAGGATGACCCATTACTTGATAACTCCTCAGGAGATAACCTGCCTTCTTCATCTTGTAAGGTGTCAGATGTCCCACTACTTACTTGGTACCTGCAGATCTGGACTGTGGAACTGTCAATACGTCATTTGACAAATTACCCTTTGTCTCAAAAACATATATAACTGTGCTTTGATCTCTAACGGGGCAGAACAGTCCTCAGAGTTTTCTAAAAGACAGTGTTCCGGGGTTATAATCCTCGGGTTGGCACCAATAAAATTTTCCATTTCTTTCTTAGGTTGACTATTGATCTATTTTTCATCGACATATACATAGATAGAGATACATACATACCTAGATAAGGGAGATTTATTACGAGGAATTGGCTTACGTGATTATGAGGGCTGAGAAGTTTCACAATCTGCCGTCTGAAAACTGGAGACCCAAGAGAGCCAGTGGTGTAATTCAGTCCAAGTCCGAAGAAGGCCTGAGTACCAAGGGAGGCAAAGATGTAAATCCCAGTCCAAGGGCAGGAGAAGATGAGATGTCCACTCAAGCGGTGAGACAGGAAAAAAGGGACTGAATTCCTCTGTCTTCTGCCCTGCTTCTATTCAGGCCCTTAACAGGTTGGGGGGTGGCAATCTACTTTAAAGAGTCCACTGATTCAAAGGCTAATCATCCTCACAGACTCACCCAGAAACAATGGTGAATCTGGGCACTCTGTAGACAGTCAAGCTGACATCATATTAGGAGACCCATGATGTAGATATGTTTCAGCATTGGTGATATTAACTCAATCACAGGTTTCTCCACTGTGAATTTACTATTTCCCTTTCAACTTACTAAGGGTTTTGTGGCGATATAACTTTGAGTCTATGCCAATATCCTGTTTCTTTTTTTTTTTCCAGGGAAAAGCACGAACGCAGTCCCCCACTACCACAAATTATGCGGTCGAGTTTCCCATATTTGGGGAAATCTCAGGGGTCAGCACATCCAGAGTGCAATGGATGACGCTCGTCCTGGGAAAACCACCTTTGTGATCATCGTATCTCCCCTGCCAGGTAAGTATGCAATATCTTGTTTCTCATCATATTTTTGCCTAGTAATTTTAGCATTTATTCTTACCTGTAACTATTACTACTATGATGTTTACCACATGGTAATTTTTAACATTTCTGCCAACCCATCTACGTTTATTAATTGGAATTTACTCTAAAAGAGTCTTCTGCTCACTTCTAAGTGAGAATGGGTAGGACAGGGTCTTGGCTGTTGGCTCTGTGGTTTGTGGTGATGATTCATGGTCACCTTTGTCCAGTAGAAATATTGGGAGGTGGATGGAAAGGCACCAGCCTTCTGACCGTGAAGAAAAGAATTGACAGTTTTTCATACTGCTTTCCAAATTTTATGTGATTACATTGTCATTAATTTAATAATAACACTTTCACAGTAAAATAGACCATAACATGACTGGTTATCTTCTGGGTGATTATATTCATTAAGTCAGAAAGAAAAGAGTGTGGGTAGGGTAGAAATGACGTGAAAATTTCTCATTTAATTTCCTCTGCATGTGAGAAGCAGAGAAAGGACAGACTTCTCAAGCTCAGCCTGAATGATATGATGACCTTTATGAACCCTGGTAGCTTTAGATCATCTAACAAAGCCTTTTGATGGACTTGGCTGGAGGCTCAGGAGATGCTTTTGACTCAAGAAAAATACTTTGATTTGGAAGGGGTTTTGGTTTCTAATTTTTCTTTATAGGGGCAGAAAACACAACCTTTCCTCTCCTGCAGAAAACTGCACTCTGTAGGTACAGAAATAAGGGCAGGATCTTTTATCCGATGAATTCCAACTGTTTTAAGGTTGGGAACTCACAATCCTCCCTTACAGGCAGGCACGGGATAGAGAACTATGAGTCTTTGTGTAAAAACCAAGGGAAGGAGGGCACAATTACAATAAGAAAGAACGAGCTGGCCTCTGCAGACAGGTGGGCTGATGGCTGGGACATCGGACAGTTGCAGCCCTCACTGCTAAGGTTTGCTGCCAGTGACTCATGCAAGTTCATTCCAGAGCCCTCTCTCCACTGCCCTCACTTCTCAGGGTTTGCTCTCCAAATCCCTAGACCTCCCTTATTCCAAACTAAGCCTGTAAACACACTGCCTTGCTGATCTTCAATCATTTCCTTGATCAGACTTTGACCCTGCACGAGCCTTGCATCAACAAATAACAAAGGAGTGAACATGAAATTTATACTTCACGTGTTATCCTTTTGCCATCTGACCATGAGTATTCCCAACACCAGATTCTTTTTTCAGAGCGGGTACAATGTTGAAGGAGGGAAGCGGAGGGAGGACTGAGGACTGGACTGTCCTGATGGGTCTGTCCACCCAAATACTGTTGAGTTCATCTCCTTGAATCTCTAATCCCATCTGCTTATCTCAGCTCCAGCTCCACCACTCAAGCCCAGTGAAGAGCTGGGCTCTTTCTCTCCTGGAAGATAGTCATACTGGTCAGAGAAGCCCTGCATTCACTCCAGCCCAGTGGTTCTCAACTGGGAATTCGGCTCCCCCAGAGGACATCTGGTAATGTCTGGATACATTATCAGTTGTTACAACTAAGTGCGGGGGAGGCAGGGGCAGTGACTACTGCCATCTAGTGTGTAGAGGTCGAGGACACTGCTATGCATCTTACAATGTACAGGACAGCTCCCACCACTGACAGAGAATTATCTGGTCCAAAATGTCAGTGGTGCTGAGGTTGAGAAAGCCTGCTTCCAGTCCCCCTGCAATACCTCGAATACATAACCATGCTCTAATTTTTTTAAAAAAATAATTAATTAATTATTTTTGGCTGCGTTGGGTCTTTGTTGCTGCACGGGGGCTTTCTCTAGTTGCGGCGAGCAGGGGCTACTCTTAGTTGCGGTGCGCAGGCTTCTCATTGCGGTAGCTTCTTTTGTTGCGAAGCACGGGCTCTAGGGCACAGCCTTAGTAGTTGCGGCGCATGGGCTTAGTTACTCCGCAGCACGTGGGATCTTCCCAGACCAGGGATCCAACCCATGTCCCCAGCATTGGCAGGCGGATTCCTAAGCACTGCGCCACCAGGGAAACCCCCATGCTCTTTCTTTAAAGAGCAACTTGTATCATGTCACCGCATTGCTTAAAACCTTTTAATCTTTCCCATTTTTCCTAGTATGAAGATTAAACAGAAAATCCTCAGCTCCTTGAACCTGCATGGCCTGGCAGCCACCCTCCATCTTTTCTTGTATTCTGTGCAGTAACCAGCCTAACTTTATTCCTGTTTTTCTAGAAAGCATCATACTTCCTCCTCCCTCACAGTATCTTGGCACATGTTTTTCCCTCTTATAAATCACTTTCCTCCCTCTTACCAGCCTCTCACCCTTGGGCAAACTCACTGCTGCCTTCTAATCCTTTAGGAGACCTTAGCTCACAGCTTACCCCATCAGACTCCCTCGCTGACCACCAAACTGTAAGCAGCCTGAGATGAAAGGCCACGTGGAGAGAGAAACCAGTCCATCCCATCTCTTCCAGCCATCCCAGCTCAGCCCTGCGATGGAAGTGAGGCCTGTCTTGGACACCCAGCGCCAGCTGGGCCTCCAGCTGGGCCTGTGAGTGAGCCCAGGGAGGCCAGCAACAGCACCGCCTAATCAGCCCTCACAACTGTACTAAGCCATGAATAAATGACCGCTGTTTTAAGCCACTTATGTCTCGGGTGGGTTATGTAGTGACAGACAGCAGATTCATTCTCACTGGCGTGCTTGAGCCTTGCACTAAGAGCTCCCTGATATTGTGCGGAATTTCCCCTCACCTCCTGGCTCTGTCACCCTCCACAGGGCTGTCGCTCAAGACCTGAGTTTCTGGGTCACGGTCCACTTGACAGGATGATACTCTCTCCCCAGTAGGTCAGTGAGTAGAGGAGAGGAGACTGGGTCCCCTTTCTCATCTCACCACCCTGTCCCATCAGCCTCCCTAGAACTGCAGCACTGCACTGGGAGGGATATTCTAATTCAGTTAACTCAAGGGCCGGAATAAACTCAAAAGGGAATTTATTTCAGTGCAGAAGGAAATGGCTTAGGTTTTTGACAACTTGTCTTTTCCCAGATTCTAAAAGGGAAATCACTTAAAGAACTGGGCCTTTTGCAAAAAGGTCCCTTCGTGGGAACTCCCCAGGGTCCACACCATTCCTCTTGCCCCTGGTTTTTTATTGAGGGCCCTTGTTCAACTCTCTTCACGTGAATCTCTACCCATCACCTTCAGGAGACCCGTCCTCGTAGGAAAACCTCATCCCCAGGAGGGTCTCATCACCTGCGTCAGGCTCCATTCCCCTGGCCAGTCGCCAAGTCTCAAGTCTAAATCACTCCGTTTAGAGTGACAGGGGCGTTTGCTGGGGCTCAGGTCAGTAGGGTGGGCCGTCTGAAGGAGAAAACACTTGATGCTGCTGGCTCCTGGGTCTTGTGTGAGCCTGGGTCTCCCGGACAACGGATTTTCTTCCAGAATCCCACCTGAGAGGGATTTCTTCCAGAATCCCACCTGAGAGGTTCCTGAGTGTCTGTTTCTTTAAGCCTCTGACCTGATACAACAAGAAGGTCTATAAACCTCACCTGGCTTCTATCAGGAGGGGAGGCACAAGTTTCCAAAAGTAAATAACCACTTTTCAAGGGAACGATGCAGACTGCACTCACATCTAAGAAACCAATAATTTTCTTAGCTAGCTCACTTTTTCTCCCTTAGGAGATGTCACATACCTTTATTGGGCAGAAGAGGGTTTGATTTCTTCCTGTTCTGTCACCGACCCTCCCGAGTCAGACCCCAACAGGAGTCCTTCCACCTGGTGCCCATAGAAGGATCCCAAGTTCAGATGAGAAGCAAAGGAAAGCTTTAGTCTTTGATGAGAGAAGAGAGAAGGGAGAGGCGACAGCTTACGCTCTGGCACACACTCCCCCGGAAAGCACTCGCCTGGCTGCTTTATTGGTTCCGTGAGCGGGGAGGGGGGCGGAGTTTTGGTGGGTCGGGCGCAGCTATGCTCCAGATTGCGGGGCCGGGTGCAGCGTCTCTGCACACGGCTCCCTCACCGCCATCTTGAATCACGGTGATGGGTGCAGCTTCTTTGGGTGCAGGCCCGCTGGGCTCCGGTGTTGGCGCAGCTGTTTCACAGCCGGGGCTCTGTTCCGAAGGGCCGGGTGCGAGCTGGACTAAGCACAAAGGAAAAGAAAAAAGGTAAGATTTTATTTTACGACCCAGATTCTGTGTTTCCTCCCCGGGACTTGTTGATGGGCTTTGCCGGTGACACGTCCCTCCTCTGGCTTCCGTCCTGCGCCTCGTTCCTGAGGGGTGCTGAGGGGCGCAGGTTCGGCTCCTGGAGCTGTTTCCTGCTGAGTGTGAGGTCGTCAGGCCCCGGGGGGAGGAGCAGGACGTCTCCCGCCGCCTGTAGCCGTGTCTGGTGGCCCCCCGGCGCCCCAGCCCTAACTGTTGCGTCCGTGAGTGACCGCCGTCTGGAGTTTTATAGATCCGGAGGGTCATTAAGGGGCCCAGGAAAGGCCCAACCCCAGCGGCGCGAGGGTGGCCGGCGTTTCCCCGGTTCCAGAAGTGTTCACCAGGTCAGGCGGCCTGGTTTCTGCAGCCAAGCGGCCTTCCCAGTGGTCTGTGCGCGCCTCCTCCAATTAGGCCGCGTGCGTCCACGTGAAAACAGCTTCACGTGCTGCCCGGTGCACAGACCCCCGCCCCCCTCCTCCCTGGGGAAGCTAAGGATGATCCGGGGCAACTCGGTCCCCCAGGACCATACCGGTCAGTGAGTCGGCGGACTTTTGTCACATCTGGAAGTCCGGGCCGGTCTCGCTGGCCGCTGTGGCCAGGGTGGCTGTTAGCTTTTTTATGATGTCAGTGTTGTGTATGGTTCCCCCGGCCAAGGTCACTAGCTCCCCTCTGAGCACAGTTGATTCCTACAATTAGTCGTCTGCTCTTTTGAGACAGACTTTTGTTGATTTTCGGAAGAGAAGCTTTAGGTCAGAGAGGGGTTCGCACGAGTAACCAGGGGGGTCTGTTTCCCCAGGTTGTCCCTCTGGAGGTTGGGGCTCCGGGGCCCCCTTCACGCGAGTGTCGTGTCCCCGTGGAGTGACGCCCAGCGGCTTCCGGGCGGATGGGTGCGTAGCATCACCAAGTGGGGTCCGTTCCTCTAAGGAGTCGCTGGTATCGCGGGGCCGCAGCTTTTCCGGGTTTTCAGATACACCTGGTCCTGTGGCCGGAAGGGGTGGGGGGCAGGTCGGAGGGTGCGGGCAGCACCTGGTTACCGCGGTGTCTCCTACCTGGAGGACACACTCGAGTCGTACCATTTCAAGGGGGTTAAAGTGTCACTTCTCTTGGGCTTGGGGAGTGGGTTTACGGTACATGACTTCAAACACCCTTTAACTTATCCCTTGGGGATAACCACAGGCTGAGTCGAGCAGTTGGAATTAACTGAATCCAGTTTTCTTGAGTCTCCTGGCATAGCTTTGCTGAGGTTCACTTTAAGGTCTAATTAGATCTCTCTACCTTCCCTGATGATTGGGGTCGCCAGGCTGACTGCAAGGTCCATTTTATTTTATGCCCAGGGCACTTGTCATCCCTTTTGTCACTTGAGACAGGAATGCTGAGCCATTAGCACTTTGTAAGGATCCTGGGAGCCCAAACCCGGCGATTATCTCTTTTACTTTAACCACTTCGCCTGCCATTTCAGTTCTAGCGGGGAACCCTTCTACCCACCCTGAAAACATGTCCACTAGCGCCAAGAGATACCTGAAGTTGCCCTATGCTCTCGGCATGACAGTGAAGTCAGTCTGTCAGTCTTCTCCAGGATTTGTCCCTCTGGTCTGAATAGGCCTTATCTGGGGGCCTCTGGGGGTCTGGTGTTGGGGATGTTCATTGTGCAGTTGGGATGCGTCTCAACTATCAGACTAATTATACTTTTCGTGCCGGGAGTTACCATGAGGTGAACTAACCAATTATACCGGGCATCCCTCCCATAGTGAGTTCCTTGATGAGCCTCCCTTTTGACTTGACAAGCTGCTGTTTGGGGTAAAAAGTATTGCCCACATTCATTAACTACCCGTCCATGGCCTCCTAGATCTCTTTTGAAGCCCCATTTCTGGGCTTTGTGTAATTCATCCTTCGTATAGACTAGGGAGTAATAGGATGGATCTGGCCTTTTTGGTGTGAGGGTAGTTGCCAAGTTACCAGTTCTAGGGCTGCCCTTCTGAACTAAGTACTGTTCAGAAGCAAAGGACATCTTTAGTCTTTGATCAAAAAATGGAGAGGTGCAAGCTCCTGGCTAGAGTACATACTCTCTCCAAAAGGCCGTAGGCAGGGCTGCTTTATAAAGTTCTTGGGGAGGGGGTGTACCAGATTCAAGTGCCAAGCGTAGCATTTCTGCCCCGGGCCAGCCAAGCTGAGGTGTCAGCACAGCCATTTTGCACTAGGGACTCTGGTCTGAAGGGCCAGGTGCGAGGCCTCTGCGCGCCCTGTAAGCAAGTGAAACTGAAGCCCTGCAGCTCAGATTGGGACTTGAATCCAAGTGCCCAGGACTCGAACCCAGCCTAAACCCAGCTCCTTGCAGAAAGAATTCAGTGAGAGACAAAGTGGTAGGTAAGAAGTGGATTTATTTAGAGAGAAACCCTCCACAGACAGAGTGTCGGACATCTCAGAAGGCGAGAGGCCCTGAAATACGGTGTGGTTAGTCTTTATGGGCTGGGTAATTTCATAGGCTAATGAGTGGGAAGATTATTCTAATTATTTTGGCGAAGGGGTGGGGATCTCCAGGCATTGGTCCACTGCCCACTTTTTAACCTTTTGTGGTTGGCCTCAGAACTGTCATAGCTCTGGTGGGTGTGTCATTTCGCATGCTAATGTATTACAGTGAACATATAATGAGGCTCAAGGTCTACTGGAAGTAGAATCTTCCGCCACTTGGACCTAGTTGGTTCTATTCAGTTTTCGTTATGTCCTGTGTCTAAGTCATTCTTTTAAAAATTGTACCCTGCCCCCTTCCCTCCTGCTTCAAAACTAGACTAAGCACAAAGGGAAAGAAAAAGTTAGGGTTTATTTTATTACTCAGATTCAATTTTTCTCCCAGGGAATTGTTAATGGGCTTTGTTGGTGACAGTTTCGTCACAGCATGGGCTGCTGAAAATGAAGGGGACTACCTTACCTTTAATCACTGTTTCCTTTGTTATCAGTGGAGATAATCCTGATAAAGAGAAAGAGACCCTATGCCTGAATGTCCAAAGAGAGAAGGTATTAATGTAATGTTTTTTGTTTTATTTTGTTGTTTTTTTACCCATAAGGTAACTCCCTATTTTTAGGGGTTTGATGTTTCTCCTGAAATGAGTGAGAGTCCTGAGTGTCCTTTATTTGCAGAAGAGAATTGGGTATTAGTTAAATGGGAAAGGAAAGGGCCTAGACATCAGTGTGCACAGAGAACCAGGTCTGGGCTCCCAGGTAACAGGCGAAGATGGCCTTGTCAATGTGGAAACAGTGTGTCTGTGCTTGTACTGTGGAGGATGAAGAGTATGGATTATAGGCCTAACCTGATTACAGATCATACTGAAATGGAGCGGGACCCTGTGGGGCCCTCCTGGGCACAAATCCTTTCTGTGACTGTGTCCCTCTTTCTTGTTTGTAGGAAATAGGCTTCTTTCAACCTCCTTGACCTTCCCTGACTTCCAAAGGGCAGATTCAGACAGTTGCTAATCAGGGAAGGGAGCGAATGCAGAAGAAAGAGGAGCAGTCAGGAAACAATAGTGCAGCCTTGGGGACAGGGTCCTGGTTCCCCCTCAAGGAATATACTGAGGCCCCCGCCCAGGTGGAGGACGGTAACTTCAGGCTGCGCACGGGATTCCTGGAGCAGTGCTGTGTTGCCTCACCACCAACCAATCAGCCACACCCCGCAGCCCTCACCCCAGATTTTGCCTGTAGAAACTTTCCCCCCAAAACCATCGGGGAGCCTGGGGTTTTAGAGCATGAGCCACCTGTCCTCCTTGTATTGGCACCTTTCCAACAAAGTTACATTTTCCTTCACCACAACCCAGCGTCAGCGGATTGGCTTTGGTTCGGTAACAACATTCTCTAGATTTAAGCAAGGTTCTTATTTATCTTCCTGTTGTTGTCTCTTAAACTTTAGCAAAGTGGTTTCCACTTTTCTGGGCAGATATTTTTAAAATTTATTTTGTTTTCAAAATCACCTTTGCTACAGGATTTTTTTTGTTTGTTTTTTTGGTTGTGTTGGGTCTTTGTTGCTGCGTGTGGGCTTTCTCTAGTTGCGGTGAGCCGGGGGCTACTCTTCGCTCCGGTGCACGGGCTTCTCATCGCGGTGGCTTCTCTTTTTGCAGAGCATGGGCTCTAGGCGTGCGGGCTTCAGTAGTTGTGGCTAACGGGCTCTAGAATGCAAGCTCAGCAGTTGCGGCGCACGGGCTTAGTTGCTCCGTGGCATGTGGGATCTTCCCAGACCAGGGATTGAACCTGTGTCCCCTGCATTGGCAGGCAGATTCTTATCCACTGCACCACCAGGGAAGCCCCTGCTACAGGATTTTAAAGGACGGATGTAACTGAGTCCTCATCTACTTCCCAGCTGAAAATTGGCACTTGCCAGTCTACCTCGCCACTGCAGCCGCTGACCTTCAGCACCCCTGAAAGGAGTTCAAGGTGGAGATGAGGAATGAGGCACGCTGTGCTCTGGGAAAAACTGACAGAACAGGCCTTCAGATAGTTAGATCTTTTCAGAAGATTTTATGAGTCCAAATCCTTGCATCTTCTCATATATAGAAAAGCATTAAAATCACTAATGGTGACATCTGCTTTGACCATTGAAGAAAAAAATGCATGTGGAAGTAAAAATGGAGTAGCTGTGCCCCAAGCCATTCTCAAAGCAGTGTTGGCCGGAATGTGGGTACCTCTGTCAAGTAACCTCCTTATCCGCACCTTTATTCCTTTTCTTGTTCAAAACTTGTTCTCAGGACTTCCCTGGTGGCACAGTGGTTAAGAATCTACCTGCCAATGCAGGGGACACGGGTTTGATCCCTGGTCTGGGAAGATCCCACATGCTGCGGAGCAACTAAGCCCGTGCGCCACAGCTACTGAGCCTGTGCTCTAGAGCCTGCGTGCCACAAGTACTGAAACCCACGCACCAAGAGCCCGTGCTCTGCAACAAGAGAAGCCACCGCAATGAGAAGCTCGCGCACCACAACAAAGAGTAGTCCCTGCTCACCGCAACTAGAGAAAGCCCGTGCGCAGCAAGGAAGACCCAACGCAGCCAAAAATAAATAAATAAGTTAAAAAAAAATTTGTCTCCTCAAGATTGAGGAGTATCAAAGAAAAGGGGGGAATTGTAACTGAGCAGGGCCCCATGGGGCCTTCGGCGGTGGGGGACAGGCCTTCCCCTGTATCCTCTGCTTTAGCTCCTCTCTGAAGTACCTAGATAATAGTATTTGATGCACATTTCCTGAGTGGTTTTGTAGATGTAAACCCCCCCACCCCTTCCAACAAATGGAAAATGTTAAGGACATAACGACCATCAGCACACAGCCCCAGGCCTGCTGGAGCCTAAGGACTGATAACGTTTATCTCTGGGACACCACCCTGCTACCTCAGCATCAGCCAATCAGCGAACTGTGCACAGGCTGATCACATACCCTGCCACCCGTTTCCCTCACCTGGCCTTTAAAAGGGCTTTGCTGAAACCCTTCAGGGAGCTCGAGGATTTTTAGGGCATAAGCTTGCATGGCCTTGCAATAAAACTTTCTCTGCTCCAAACTCCAGCGTTTCGGTTTGGCCTCACTTTGCGTCGGGCGCACAAACTTGCATTAACAGTAAGGCACAAGCCATGTCCTGTATCCCCCCTAACTTGCCCTTCCCCAGGAGTTTGGGGATGGTGACAGCTGGGGACAGGGATCTCCAACTCTCTTCCCAAACCTTTGCTCTCCGGTGACTTGTGTTTCAGTCTCTCTTCTGTGGAGGAAAACTTGGCTGGATACGTTTTCTTGTAAACCGTGCTCTTTATGCCAGCACCAGTTCCCTTCAAGCTGAAAAACTCAAGAATTCCATTCTTTCATTCCTTTTGCTCTCTGTGTGGTCTATTTCTTCCATGCCAAGTGTTAAAAGGAGGAAGGGCCACAGGGTAACAAAGGCATTACAGGGGTGCAAAAATGACATCATGCAATTATGTAAGAGTGACTTTCTTTCATTAACACGGAAGGTTCCAACACCAGACCATTCCTGCTGTTGCTCAAGAAGACGAGGGATTATAAAGATGAGCGTGTGACACACGTAATCAGACAGCAGGCCCCAAGAACTTCACAAGCTGTTCCAGGAGGCAGTTCTCACCAGAAACTGTTGAAGACGAATCCTCTGATACAACAGGCACACAATAGGGAGGAGTTAAAACGCTGCCGAACAGGATTTAGCTCACAAAGAGCTTTAAGGTCCACCTCTGGAGTTTTCCTATCCTACGTAGCAACAAAAGTGGCAAAGCCCTGAGGTTGCCATGGGAACCTAATTCTGCTATACAAATGCTGGCTCCTGGCCTGATTTCTGAATATCAAGTAAACAAAGGGTTTCTTTATCAGATAAAGTTCCCAGATTCCTGTGCTAATAAGTACTATTGATCTAAGCAAGAGACTGATAACTACAGAGAGACAAAAATATGTATGTAATATATTCTAAACAAAGTAAGACATCCTGGTGGCAAGAAGAAAACATTAAGTCACTATTTTACTTTTTGGCGTATTTTAAAAAATTCAATTGAAATAATGATTAAAGGCAGGTATCATGCTCTGTACCCTGTGTGGCCCATGAATCAACAGCAGCGGCGTCACCTGGGAAAGGGTAAAAAATACCAGTTCTCGGGACTTCCCTGGTGGCGCAGTGGTTGAGAATCCACCTGCCAATGCAGGGGACACAGGTTCAAGCCCTGGTCCAGGAAGATCCCACATGCCGCAGAGCAGCTAAGCCTGTGAGCCACAACTACTGAAGCCTGTGCTCTAGAACCCGAGCTCTGCAACAAGAGAAGCCACCAAATGAGAAGCCCGCGCACTGCAACAGAGAGGAGCCCCCACTTTCCGCAACTAGAGAAACCCTGTGTGCAGCAACGAAGACCCAACAACAAAGACCCAATGCAGCCAAAAATAAATAAATAAATATATTTATTAAAAAAAAAATACAAGTTCTCGGGAATTCCCTGGTGGTCCAGTGGTTAGGACTCTGCCCTCTCACTGCCAGGGGCCTGGGTTCAGTCCCTGGTTGGGGATCGGGGAACTAAGATCCCACAAGCCATGTGGCATGGCTAAAATTGAAGAAAAATAAAGAAGAAAGATACAAGTTCTCAGACCTCCTGAACCAGAGTCAACATTTTAACAAGATTCCCAGGTCATTTGTGTGAACATTAAAGCTTTGAAGCACTGTCTCTGAAACTTTTAAATTATTATACATCATAAAGGCACGTATCTGTTCACGATAGCAGATTGAAGGCTTTGGAACAGTGCAATTAATACGTTAATATTTATTGCATATAAGATACAACTGATATTGTTAATTATTACAATATTCTTAAATCTTGCATAACTTAGATTTTCTAGATACCCATTAGTTTGGAATCATTTATGTGTTGGGGAAATTAGCAAAGGCAAGTCACTTTGAATTTTCAGATCTTCAATTTGAAGAAAAATTTAACTGTTTTTATTCTTTTTTTCATTGACCACACCGTGGCTTGCGGGATCTTAGTTCTTCAACCAGGGATACAACCTGGGCCCTAGGCAGTGAGAGCTTGGAGTCCCAACCTCTGGACCACCAGAGAATTCCCTAGATGCTTTTTTCCTTTAACTGAGAGTAAAATCAAGGATCTTGAGGGTCTTGAAATCTAACTCCAACAGTGACTCAAGGATAAGAGGGTGTGATAAAGGTTGTAAATGAAACACTGAGCTCAGGTAAGGGAGAGAAAAGGATTTTGAATATGAAGACATCAGGCTTATTCTATATGAGAGCCAGGCACACCAGGAACATTCCGACAAAACAGTTGGTCCTGGCTGCATCTCTCACTTGCTATGTCATTTCCCGCAGGAGGACATAGTTGTTACCACACATTTAAAAAGCAAAACCAAACATAGCTTGTCGTTCTTATGCTAGTGGGCAATGCTTTCATTTCATGCAGCCTTGAATCCACACCCACCCAGCAGAGGGCATGGTGTGGTTAAACTGTAAATCCTTAAAATATTTCCTTCTTTTTTTTCTTTTAAAGGTTTTTTTAATTAAAATTAATTTATTGATTTTTGGCTGCGTTGGGTCTTTGTTGCTGTGTGTGGGCTTCTCATTGCGGTGGCTTCTCGTTGCAGAGCATGGGCTCTAAGTGCCTGGGCTTCAGGAGTTGTGGTTTGTGGGCTCTAGAGCACAGGCTCAGTAGTTGTGGCGCATGGGCTTAGTTGCTCCGTGGCACGTGGGATCTTCCCAGACCGTGGCTTGAACCCGTGTCCGCTGCATTGGCAGGCGGATTCTTTTTTTTTTTTTTTTCTGTACGCGGGCCTCTCACTGTTGTGGCCTCCCCCGTTGCGGAGCACAGGCTCCGGACGCACAGGCCGAGGGGCCATGGCTCACGGGCCCAGCCGCTCCGCGGCATGTGGGATCCTCCCGGACCGGGGCACGAACCCGTGTCCCCTGCACCGGCAGGCAGACTGCCAACCACTGCGCCACCAGGGAAGCCCGGCAGGCGGATTCGTAAGCACTGTGCCTCCAGGGAGGCCCAGAATACTTCCTTCTTCCAGTGGAAGGGGTGTTCAGTGGGTGACACAGAGAGCATCATGGCAGCCATGTTTAGGCATTAGGTGGAAATCTGTTTTTAGCCGAAACCTAGTTTGGAAATTACTATTCGTGAGGAATGAACAGGATTTTGTTCTCATAGCAGCAGGCTATGAGAACAGAGGTCTCAGGCAAAGAGTCTGCACTACCACAAGGCTTGCACGTTCCATCCCTGGGTGATATATAAAAGGTAAGGGTAGGCTCGTTAGCAGAGCCTAACAGAAGCAAACTCTCCCTAAAATTCCACCAAGTAAAAGCCTCTTTTTAGTAAGACCCTTGAGTAATTGTACGCAGAATCCAAGAATCATTCTGCTGTGAATAAGAATGACTCTGAAAGAAGGAAGTAAAAACCCTAGGGATCGGCACAAGGTCCACAGAGTAGAATCAACAGACCCCAAATACAGTAAGAAAAATGGTCCATATCTGCCTGAGAATGTCCCCAGTTTCCTTATGAAAAGAACAAGAAGTTAATATCAGAATCTCTACCATGTGTATTTACAGTTTGTTGTAGGGACTTCCTGGAGGTCCAGTGGTTAAGAATCTGTACTTCCACTGCAGAGGGAATGGGTTCAACCCCTGGTTAGGGAACTAAGATCTTGCATGCTGTGCAGTGGCGGAGCCAAAAAAAAAAATTTATATATATACAGTTGTTTAAGTCTGTAGCAGCAGTTCTCAGAGTGTGGTCTGAGGACTCCTGGGGGTGCCCACGACCCTTTCAGGAGGTGTTTGAGATTCTTTTTTTCCAACCATATATCAGGGTGAGGCCAGATTTTCTGCATATCCTTCAACTGAAACCACATGTAATGATGGATTGAATGCAAAAACAAGTATGAGAATCCAGCTGTTGTCTGTTACACTAGTAGATATTAAAGAAATTTGCAAGTGTGGGAGATATTTATGTCAAGCTGAATAGGTTTATCATTGTTATTTTTAACTGACTTCGTAAATATTTTAAACATTTCTCAGTGTTGCTCTCTAATATGGTAAATACCAGCAGGTTTAACCATAGAAGGGGAAGCTCTTTGAAGATGCTCAGTAATATTTAAGAGAATGAAAGGGTTCTGTAACCAAAAACTTTGAGAACAACAACCCTAGAGTTTCTCATTTCACAGTTTGAATCCCCATATTCTCAGATTGTATGTTATTGCTTTGAGAGATGTTTAGAACGTCCCAAGTGAAAGAAACCCCAGCTGTTGCAAGGGGCTCCCAGTGTGACTTGGGAGCCTGAACTGTCAGGATAAATCACATCTACTTCAGTCAGTCTGCTTTCTTCCTTCAAACCTCCCTGACTCCCAGGTTGTCTCAGTTACATTATCTGTGATCATTTATTATGGCAGATAGGTCCAGATCATCCGTAGGTGATGTCTGTGGACTTGTGGTAATTCAATTTGCAACAGTTATTTGCAACTATTTTTGGAATGCCTTTATTACATCTCACTATTGCATAAAGAATAAAAATTAGGGAAATCCCTGGCAGTCCAGTGGCTGGGGGCCTCTGTGCTTTCACTGCCTTGGCCCAGGTTCGGTCCCTGGTCTGGGAACTGAGACCCGCTGCCACACGGTGCAGCCAAAAATAAAACTAAATTAAATGAAAATTAAATACAAATAACTAGATAAAAATTGAACTCTGTCAGGCAAAAAACATGGACAGGTAATCTCAACTGTGGAGTTTATCATTAGGATATACGACAGAGGGACTTCCCTGATGGTGCAGTGGTTAAGAATCCGCCTGCCAGTGCAGGAACACGGGTTCAATCCCTGGTCCGGGAAGATCACACATGCTGCGGAGCAACTAAGCTCATGTGCCACACCTACTGAGCCTGTGCTCTAGAGCCCACGAGCCACAACTACTGAAGTCCGTGAGCCACAGCTACTGAATCCCGCACGCCTAGAGCCGGTGCTCCACAGCAAGAGAAGCCACTGCAATGAGAAGCCCGCGCACAGCAATGAAGAGTAACCCCCTCTTGCTGCAACTAAAGAAAGCCCACACACAGCAACCAGAACCCAACACAGCCAAAAATAAATAAATAAATGTATTTAAAAAATAAATAAATATCATCTCCCTTTGGCAACAGATACTTTTGGTTGTCACTTGAGATTAAAAATGACATTTTTGTAAAATGGAAAAAAAAACCCTACATTTCAGCTGAATATGTACCCACTCAGTGTTCCTGTATAGTCTCTTCTTTTTGTACACGTTCTCTGCCTAGAATGCTGTTTCTCTACTATCAGATTTAGCAACTGTCTCATCCTTAAAGGTTCAGCATATGAAGCTGCCTTCATATAAACAGGATAGGAGTGTTTATATAAAATAGGGGTCCTATTTTACAGGCAAGAGCTTGAAGCTTGGATGCATTTGATGACTTGCGATGACTTGCCCAAAACATGCTATTAGTGATATCATGATTAGATCTCAGGCCTTTTGACTCTCCACTAGATCAATGCTTACTTAGAAGTTTAGCAGAGAACCATGTGAACTTAATATAAGTGCCAAATCTGCCCTTGCTTTAAGGATTACAACCTGATGTACTGTTAAAGGCAATACAGAGAAACAAAGTACAGTGATACAGATGTGATATTTTTATTAAAATTCAACTATTCTCTTGCTTAAGTCATGGTGGCATGGAAAAGTTAACATCCAAAAAACTTTCAAGGGACTTCTCTAGCAGTCCAGTGGTTAAGACTCTGTGCTTCCACTGCAGGGGGCACAGGTTCAATCCCTGATCAGGGAACTAAGATTCTGCATGCGGCATGGCCAAAACAAAAAAACTTCCAAAAACCATTTCAAAAGTATGAAAACAGTTCAAAGATTAGATAAGAATTTCTCTGTTTAAAAAATATATATTAGGGCATCCCTGGTGGCGCAGTGGTTGAGAGTCCGCCTGCCGATGCAGGGGACGCGGGTTCGTGCCCCAGTCCGGGAAGATCCCACATGCTGCGGAGCGGCTGGGCCCATGAGCCATGGCCGCTGAGCCTGCGCGTCCGGAGCCTGTGCTCCGCAACGGGAGAGGCCACAACAGTGAGAGGCCAGCGTACCACACACACACACACACACACACTATATATATATATATATATTAGAGTTAGTCATGAACAAAAATTCTGAAAGGAAAAAACATAAGGTGTTTAGATATCAGGAATAAATATGCTTCAAAGAATATGGCTATTAGTTTTCTATTTTAAAAATATTTAGGAGGACATTTGAGAGTGAACAAGTATAATGAAACAGAAGGTTAACATTCCATTTTAAGAGTCCATTGTCATCTCACTCTATTCATTGACTTGGGGTGATCAATGGATGTACTTGACAAACTGAGAAGGTTCAAGTGTGACTTGACCCTGGGGCTTTGGGCCCACTGCCTGGTGGTCCCAGTGACTCATATCAGCTATGATAATCCGTTTTTCCACAGAGGCCTGTTGCCTTACACTGCATGTGTGTCGCAGCAAATTATAACTCAGGTTTTCCAAGGATGACAATGGGAATAGAAGGGCCATGTTCTCTTCCTGTTACTGCCACCATCACATTCTGTCTCAAGCATGGGCACCAATATCTTTTTTTTTTTTTTTTTTCGCTTGTGGAACTTTAGTTCCCCCGACCAGGGATTGAACCTGGCCTTAGGCAGTGAGAGTGTGGAGTCCTAACCACTGGACCTCCAGGAAAGTCCCACCAGTATCTTCTTTTACGTTACATAGAAATACAGCAACTCAATAAAGCTGAGGGGGAAGAAAAAGAAAAACGAAAAGCAGCAACAAGGAGATTATACAGAGTTCTTATAGAAAAATTGAGGTTATAAAAGACAGTAACTCTTAATAATATCAACAGCTGCAACAATAAGATTTTACCCCATCCCATCTGATACCTTTCTAGAAAACGAAACAAACAAAACAACAACAACAAAAATAAGAGTTTACTCATTGGGGTAAATACATAAAGTGGCTTATTATTTTTTTTCCAAAAGGTGTTTTTCCAGCTCGTCTATGTTATTGTCTTTCCCTTAATGAAATCTGACTGATTCTATGTTTTTTCAGTGCGTAAGACTCAGCTCTATTCATTTACAACTTCTATCTTACATTCTACTCAATCTCTTCTCCTCACCTGCCCATCAAGCTCCTTAGACCCTGGGCCCCATATCTGGGTCTCTCCGTCTCAGCTCTGTTGACATTTGGGAGGGCTGTCCCATGCATGCATTGTTGAATGTTCAACCGCATACTTGGCTTCTACCCACTAGAAGCTAGCAGCACCCTCCCAAAAGTAGTGACAACCAAAAATACCTCCAGGCATTGCCATATGTCCCCTGGAGGGCCAAGTCTCCCCCAGGTGAAAACCATGGCTCAAGAAATTTGGAATGTGTTATGGAAGTTGCAGTATGTCTGCTTCCCACACAACTCTCCCTGGTGCCAGAATTCCCGTCAAGTAATTGCAGCTGGGGTGGGGTGGGGATTCCCTGGTAGTCGAGTGGTTAGGACTGCATGCTTCCACTGCAGTAGGCACAGGTTCCATCCCTGGTCGGGGAACTAAGATCCCGTGGCATGGCAAAAAAAAAAAAAATGCAACCTAGCTATCTATTTCCTTTATTGGTGGAGGGAAGATATAGGGACTGTATTAGTCCATTTTGGCTGCTATAACAAAATACTGTAGACTGGGTAGCTTACAAACAACAGAAATCTATCATAGTTCTGGAGGCTCAGAATAGGAGAAGAGGGTGCCAGCGTGGTTGGATGAGGTCCCTCTCCCAGGTTGCATACTTCTCATTGCATCCTCACATGGTGGAAGGGGGCAAGTAGGCTCTCTGAGGCCTCTTTTACAAGGGCACTAATTTCATTCATGAGGTTCTGCCCTCATGACTTAATCACCTCCCAACGGTCTCACCTCCTAACACCATCACCTTGGTGATTGGGATTTCAACATATGAATTTGATGGGGGACGGGCAGGACACACACATTCAGACCATAGCAAGGGACAAGCCAATTCAGTATTCTAGTAAAATACCTTGCCGTAATAGCTTCCATTTATTGAACAACTCCTATGTGCCTGGAAATGTATTAAGCACTTTCACAGAAATAATAACTCTGTGAAATAGATACTACTTTTTAGTACCCACTTTACCCATGAGAAACTGAGTTCAGAGAATACGTGTCATTCAGCCAGAGGCAGAAGAGTTGTAAAAGATGGAAGACATGAATATGAATCTAGAAAATTTGGTACACAGTACTCACCTTCAAATCAGGGTTCAGCTTCTGGGATAAGGACAGATTAACACAGGGGAAATAGGAGAGATAACTAGATCCAGGCAATCTGATCTTAAACGTCACAGAACACTGTTGGGTAGAAGTGAGGTACAAATGACACATGAATAATAGGGAGATAGCTGGGCAGCATTCAGGGTGCACTCAAAGCAGCAGGATAATGAAGAGGGGAGAGTTGTTTCTTTTTCCATTTCCAGTAACTACCTCTGCCAGCTCTTCCTGCCCAGGTCACCAGGACAGGTATCCTGCACTCCTTTTACTGGTCCCCATTTTCTCTGCATCATCTTGGGGCTTAGCTGACAGAGCTCCTCAGCTAACTTACTGTCTGATGTTTATGTTAACTGTGGTCTAATATGGAGCTCATCCTTGCCAAGGTAATACATCTACATTTGGACAGTAAAGATCCTTTATTGTCTGGTGAAAGTCAAGACAGCTGGCTTTGAGTCAAAAATATGTGGGTTTATGCCCAGCTATGTCACTGTCACTGAGATGTGTGGCCTTGGCAAACCGGGGACTTTCTCCGAGCCTCAGATTCTCTTCCTGTAAATTCAAATGGTATCTCCCACCTTACAGGAGTATTTGGTGCCTGTACGAAAACCAGCACCATCACTGAATTCTATGAATTCAGGAACAGTAGTTGGATGGAATCTTAATCCACAGGAGAGGGAATTTCAAGGCATCATTAGTCAGTAAAGACATTTTGGGCAAGGAACAAATTCACATTGTTTGGGGATTATATGGGCTAAGTTAGAAAGAAAAAGAAAGAAAAACTGAAGGGCTCAGGTTAAATTACACAGTTCTGACAGAATAGGAAAGATAATGTCATTGAAGATGAAAACAGGAGCTCCAGGGAATTCCATGTCAGTCCAGTGGTTAGGACTTGGCACTTTCACTGCCGTGGGCCCGGGTTCAATCCCTGGTCGGGGGAACTAAGATCCCGCCAGCCGCGCAGACAGAAAAAAACCCTGGGCGGGGAGCTCCAAATTTTCTATCACATATTGGCAAAGAGAAGAAACTCATAGCAATATGGGGGAACTCAGCATGGAACTCACGATCAAGCTATTTATAGGTTTTGCCTGGCTTTAATTTTGCAGTGGTATTAATGATTCTTCTTCGGTTGAGGCTTCCGAATAGCTTACGTGAAGAATGAGGACACTTCTAGCGCTCAAAAGTTCCAAATGAATCTTTGCCAGGTGTCCATGCCTGACAGCAACTTTAGACAGTTTATTCCAGGAGTGGTCTTGTGACTTCCCTAGTTTTAGGAATTGTTTTTCCACGTGGTTCCTCTAGAGCAGAAGGAGAACTGAAACAAGGAGACATACTGCTGTAATCACCAGGACTGGCCAAGATAGAAGAAGATGGTGGAGTTAATGGATTTGAGCGCTACCTGAAGGTAACTGCAGTGGAGAGTCTATGTCCCTGCAGCAGTGATAGGGGCCTGAGCCCAGGAAGGAGCTGCAGGAGGGACTTGCAGACCCCCAACTCTGCTCCTGTAGCATATGCAGGCATCCTTGCCCTCTAACCATAGTCCATCTCATAAAAGTCTCCAGGTGTCTGAAGGCTTTCAGATGCCCCAGGTCTTCTAAAGGTTCGTGTGACCATTCCACATGGGTGTGTGGTTGCCTCATACTCTTATGAAGTTCACTCAAGATGATCTGAGGATGCCAAGTCAAGACTGTAGCCCAGGACTTCCCTGGTGGCGCAGTGGTTAACAATCCACCTGCCAATGCAGGGAACACAGGTTTGAGTCCTGGTCTGGGAAGATCCCACATGCTGCGGAGCAGCTAGGCCCATGCGCCACAACTACTGAGCCTGTGCTCTAGAGCCCGTGAGCCACAACTGCTGAACCTGCGTGCTGCAACTACTGAAGCCCATGCGCCTAGAGCCCGTGCTCTGCAACAAGAGAAGCCACTGCAATGAGAAGCCTGCACACCGCAACAAAGAGTAGGCCCAGCTCGTCGCAACTAGAGAAAGCCCACACGCAGCAGCAAAGACCCAACAGATCCAAAAATAAATAAATAAAATAAATAAATGTATTAAAAAAAAAAAGATCGCAGCCCGTAATACTCCCACATGAATACCAGTGACCAGTAGACACCTCTATCCTGTTCTGTTCTGAGTATGTTATGTTTAGTCTGCGTGGACTGTAGCACGTTCCTCAACAGCATCCAAACAGTGACAAATTCGTCATATCCTAAGATGCCCCCCAATAACCCGTATGTTAGTACAGTGCAGCCACATCTTTGCTGAATGGGTCAGTGTGATAATGGAACTTGGCTTTATTATGAAATAGGAAAAGCTTGTCTTTCGAGCACTGTGGAACTTTCTGTTTCAGCACCTCCCCCTCCCGCCTCCCCGAGAGGTCCCGAGGCCACCCTCAAAGAGGGAGGAACATTACAAACCCGGAAGGAAGGAGTTGTCTCGCTCAGTGAATAAGGCTGCGCCTTCCTTTCCAGGATTTAAAGCAAAACTCACATGAAAGCAGAATTGAAGCTTCCGAGTTCAGTTTGGGGTTATCCGAACGAGAAAGTTTAAGCTCAAATTGAGGATTTCCTGGACTGTTAAGCTGTAAACTAGCACCGGTGAAATGAATTTCTCTTCTGTGCACCTAGGTTCTGCATGGCGTTTTCACACGTGACGTCCTGACTTAGACCCTCGGAAAGGGATGGATAATCACAGGTTCAGACTCTCAAGAAAAAGAATTCAAGCTACTAACTTAATCAGGGGGAGAAGTTATTACAGGCTTTTGCATAATTCATAGAATGTCCAGTAGGGGGGACAACTAGGATTGAAGGCTGTGTCCACAGAAAAAATACGTCCGAAATTGTGCCGCCCTACTAGGCTTGTGAAGATGCCTTTGCTACTGCCACTGGCCACAGACATAGCCTCCTGCACTGTTCCTAGACCTTGGACCCTGCTGTTAGAACCATGACCTCCACACTTCTGGAAGCTGGCTGTAGTAGCCCTACCTAAGACAGGATGGATTCCACAGAGGTCAGTCTCTTGGCATCAGGAGTTCCTAGATCAAAATCTTGTGTGGGTAAGTCCAATTGACAGAGCTTAGGCAGGTATCTGGCCAAGTGGGCAGGTGAGAGGACATTGCTGAATGTTACCCTTTTTTCCTGCTGGCACAGACCCAGTTTTGTTCTGATATCTATACTCCATGCCATCCTGTGATTCAGAAAAGGTGGATTCAACCACCTCAGGAGTTGAATCTAGACCTTTTAGGAATTCTGTTCCCTTGCCAGTGGACTTGTGGTACAATTTTAACCAATGAGATGTGAGAATAAGTCTGTTACAGGGTGTACAGATTCCAAGACACTCAGTTCTAACTTTAGGTGAACAAAATGAGAAAACAAGGCCCTAAATGTCCTCTGTACCAGACAGAGCTTTGTAGTCCCATGGGTTTTATCAGCGACCTTCATTCTGTGTGTGTGTGTGCGTGTGTGCGCACGAGCGGGATGCGTTGGAAGAGGGCTGGTCTGCTCTAACGAGGGGATGTGTCAGAATAGGAGTCGGGGTGCTTAGCACCACGTTTTCCCCCATTAAGTTCTCTAGTCACGGCACATGGAGAGTTGAGTGTTTCAGGGACCTATGCCAATATCTGGTCTAAAAAACAATTATCGGGACTTCACTGGTGGTCCAGCAGTAAAGAATCCACCTTCCAATGCAGGGAACATGGGTTCCATCCCTGGTCAGGGAACTAAGATCCCACGTGGCGCTGTGGGGCAACTAAGCCCGTGTGCCACAACTACTGAGCTCGCGTGCCTCAGCAAGAGACCCGTGTGCCACAAAAACTACGGAGCCCACATGCCCTGGAGCCTGTGTGCCACAACTAGACAGAAAACCCACACACCACAACTAGAAAGAAGCCCATGCGCCGCAGGGAAGAGCCCACAAGCTGCAATGAAAGATCCCACATGCCTCAAGGAAGATTCCGCGTTCTGCAACTAAGACCTGATGCAGCCAAAAGAAAACAAAAACAAAAGCAAAAAAAATGAAAAGAACCCACAATTATCAACTTCAAATATCAAAAGAAAGCTATAATATTGAGATTTACAGTTATTTAATTATTCATACAACACAACCAATGACAACTCCTTTCATTGCCAATTTTAATATTTATGAAAATGTTAATGAAAGTGATTTGAGGGACTTCCCTGGTGGTCCAGTGGTTAAGACTCCTTGCTCCCAATGCGGGAGGTCTGGGTTCGATCCCTGGTCAGGGAACTATTTAGATCCCGCATGCTGCAACTAAAGATCCTGCACATGGCAATGAAATCTCGTGTGCCACAGCTAAGACCCAGTGCAGCCAAATAAATATTAAAAAAATAAAGTGATTTGAAAGGTCTGGTTTTCTCACCGCACAGGTGTTTCTAAACATATACACTATTTGTAAGGAAATCTACGGATAGAGATATTACAGTCAATCAAGTAAATGAGTTATTTGTAGCCACATAATTTCAAAGCAAACTCCTTTCTCAAATGATTCCAACATTAAAGCATATCTTCTCTAGCATGTGAGTGCATTTTTTTTTTTTTTTTTCTGTACGCAGGCCTCTCACTGCTGTGGCCTCTCCCGTTGCGGAGCACAGGCTCCGGACGCGCAGGCTCAGCGGCCTTGGCTCACGGGCCCAGCCGCTCCGTGGCAGGTGGGATCTTCCCGGACCGGGGCACGAACCCGTGTCCCCTGCGTCGGCAGGTGGACTCTCAACCACTGCGCCACCAGGGAAGCCCTGTGAGTGCATTTTGACATGAGAACTTATGTGGGGTGGGACCCATCAGAAGTGTCCAAAGCCAAGGCCACTTTTGTGGACATGCAACCGGTGCATTAGCACAGGGCCCCTGTTGAGAAGGGCCCTGAGATTGGCTTAATGATCTACTGTTGTTATCTTGGAAGTCTTAATAATTTTTTAAAAATGAACCCAACATTCTCATTTGTCACTGGGCCCTCCAAATTGTGTAGCTGGTCCTGTCCAGAACTTAATAAGATTTTAAAACAGCCCTGGGTGGAGCTGTTCATCATTCCAAAACAATAAGACTACTGCTTCCTTTGCTTTGGCTTGTTTTTAGGTCCTGTGTTTCACTCATTTGAAAAATGTATGAGATTTTATAATTCTTACAGGGTAGCCTCGATTTTAAAAGTTGGGGCTTGAAAAGACAAAACTCCCGTTAACCAAAGACACAGACCAACATCAGAAGGCATAACAAACAGTGCCAAGAATTACAAAAAATAAAGGGTACATCAAAATTAAATTCAGACTAATCATTTCAGTAGGTATTGGCGGCCAAATTGCATCCAGGCTGGGAACCAAGAGTGAACAAACATTGACCTCCACAAATTAAATTTTAAGTGGCTGCAAGACATTTTCATCTACTTCGGATAAAGTTTTAATATGGTTGTATCCACAGTCCATCAAAGTACTGTCTAGACAATGGATGGCATTTTCTGCTTGGGGAAACCAGGGGAGGAAAAACCTCAGGGCCACATCCTGCTGATATCCTAGGAGACTCAATGGCAGGATAAGGCCCTGAGCATTCACTTAACCCTCCCCTTTCTTCGCACGCCCTGAGGAGTCAAGGGCCACGTGAGGACACTGCCATTTGTAGACATAAAAGGAAAAGTCAGTCTAGGGACTGGTGAGCGGAGACACACACACCCTAGGAGTCTCCGGTGCTCTTTGGACAGGATGAAGGGAAGGATTGCCAGTGGGAGTGGGGTCGTTCATCATCATCCTCATCAGTTTTATTCTTTAAATAAAATTTATCTTAATTTGCTGGCCAATTTTTTTTTACCCTAAAAATAATATCTGCTCATCATGTAACATTTAGAAAATACGGAAAAAAATAGAAGAAACCACCCATAATTTCACTTCTTTAAGAAAAATCATTACATCATTAATACTTAGATATCCTTCCTTCTGGTCTCTCTTCCACAATAATGTATATTTTTACACAGATTGAGTAAAATATATGTTCATATTGTACATATATAATTTTGTTTCCTTTTTCCTCTTAAATGGCATGACACAATCCGGATAAATAAAGTAAAAAATAAGATGGTTGAAATTAATTCTAAATATATCAGTTATTATAATAAGTTAATATTGATTAGTTTTATGAAATAAGAGAAATAAAATGTCATGTGGGATGAATAACAAAAGACAGACCTATACTGTTTACAGGAGACAAAACTAAACCATAAGGACCCATCAAGTTGAAAGAAAAATAAAAAAAACATTAATCAGATACCAGGTAATACTAGCTAAAAGAAAGCAACAGCCATAGTCATATTATACAAAATATATTTTATCCCTCAAATAAGATCTGAATGAAAATGCAAGTGTTGCCTATCAAATCTTGTAGGATGCAGAGAAACTGTACTTATCAAGAGTTACATCGTATCTGTATCTGGGGTGTCTGTATTTGGTTATCTGTATCTATTTTGTAACAGTACAGTTGTTCCAAATTCCTTTGTATTCTTGGCGTGTAGTTTTTTTTTTTCTTTCCATTTTTAAATTTTAACCATTTTTTATTGAAAGATAGTTGATGTACAGTGATATTATATAAGTTACAGGTGTACAATATATTGATGCACAGTTTTAAAGGTTATACTCCATTTATAGTTATTATAAAATATTGGCTGTGTTGCCCATGTTGTGTGTTACATCCTTGTAGCTTATTTTATACCTGATCGTTTGTACCTCTTACTCTCTTAATCCCCTACCCCTATCTCGGCCCCACTTTGTCCCCCTACTGGTAAACACTAGTTCTCTATATCTGTGAGTCTGCTTCTTTTTTGTTATATTCACTAGTTTGTTGTATTTTTTATATTCCACATATAAGTGATATCATACAGTATTTGACTTATTTCGCTTAGTATAATTGGGCATATGTTCTATTTTTTTTGGGGGGGGGGTCATATGTTCTTACTGCATCCCATCTCACCGGCCCCAGCCTCTCCACACACACATTTTTGATATAGGCATGATCAAAATAATCATATTTGGGTAGTTGGCTACAAGATGGTTACAGAAAAGCATATTCCCATTTTTTTCTACATTAAAGAGATTATTCCCTTTAGACCCTTTGAGTGCATCAAAGGAAACTATTGAAGGAAAGGTAAGTTTCCCTCGCATCCTAGACCCCCTGGTAACCCTTTCCAGAGGCAGCAACTGTTAAGTTTCCACAAACATGCAAGGATGACGTATGCTACTGTTTTGGGTTTTTCACAGAGGGGACATATATAAGTACTCTTTTCTGTCTGGCACTTTTCATTTCATGATATATTTTGGGTAGCCTGTGATATCAGATAGAGCAGATAGATCTCTGCCTCTCTTTTCTGTTTCCCTGGTATTCCATTGTGTCAATGCCCCACATTAATTTAACCAGTCCTCCATTGATGAGCACAACGTATCATTTGCAGCCCTTGCTTTTACAACCAGTTTTGTGATAACATCTTTCTTCAGAGACGTCAACACACAGGCATGATTATATCTTTAGGATGTGTCCCTGAAATACGTTGTTGTGTTGAAACACATGTCCATCAAAATGTATATAGACTTCGTTTTTCATAAAATGTCACCAAGTCTTATAAAAATGCCAGTTCCACACCCTAGCCAACACATTTTTTGATCTTTTGCACTCTGTAAGGTGAAAAACTATATATCGCATTGTTTTAATTTGTTTCCCTAATTATGAGCAAGATATTAAGCATCTTTTCTCTGGTTGATAAGCAATTTGCATTTTTCCCTTATGATCAGCTTTCTGGATCTTTTGTTCAATTTTCAATTGGGTTGTTAGTATTTTTCTTACTGATTTATCCAGTATCATTGTAAATGAAAGGAACAGCCCCTTTTATCTACAGCATACCTGCCACAATTATCTTTTTTTCCTGTCTTGTCATTTATATTTTGATTTTTCTTTATGTGATTTTTGCCATACGACAAACTTCTGTTTTTCGTAAATCTGTTTTAACAGTCTTGTTCTCCATGGTGTGTGGGTTTATGACTTTTAAAGGTCTTCTCTAAGCCAAGATTATTAGAAAGAAATCACCTATGTTTATTTCTAGGACTTTTATAGATTCATTTTTTTAAATATTTAAACCTTTGATTCACATATATATAATATATAATATATATATATTATAAGGTGTGACATACATATTAAATTTTATCTTTTCCAAATAACCTATTACTTCAATACTATTTATTTTCTTTTTTCTTTCTTTTTTTTTTTTTTTGTCTGTACTTTGTAGGGTCTTATTTCCCCAACCAGGGATTGAACTGGGCCCTCAGCAGTGAAAGCTCAGAGTCCTAATCACTGGACCAACAGGGAATTTCCATTCAATGCTATTTATTCAAGAATGTATCCATTCTAGTTTCAATCGCTGCCTTCAGCACAAACTAACTTCCTTCATGTATTGTTGTCCGAAATTGGAGTCTCTTGTATTTTATTAACCATGTTGGTGCTAAACTTTAATTATTTTAGTGTAGGTTTTTGCATTTCTTCTCTGAGGTGTCAACTCATGTTTAGTTCCTTTCTATTTGGTCTTATCCGTACGCACATTTATTCCTTAAGTCCTTAGATTTCTTCTTGGAGCTTTTGTTTCAGACAGGCCATATTTGATTCAATGGATTAGTATTTACCCTAAATTTCATTTTGGATTCCTGACCTGTGCTGTCAGTGATTTCTGATGGAGATTGGCTCTGCAGGGTGAGCCTTACTACTTAGGTAAATAGGTAGGCGACATTGTCCTAGGAGAAAGATTATTTACCTTGGAATTATTTCCATCGTGCAGGGAAGAGTCACTTGACCAGAGTTTCAATTATATAAGCGTATGGTGAGTAGGCCTCCTGTACCACAGTTTGTCTTGCTATAAATTTGACTGCTCGGGGCTTCCCTGGTGGCGCAGTGGTTGAGAGTCCGCCTGCTAATGCAGGGGACACGGGTTTGTGCCCCGGTCCAGGAGGATCACGCGTGCCGCGGAGAGGCTGGGCCCGTGAGCCATGACCGCTGAGCCTGCGCATCCGGAGCCTGTGCTCCGCAACGGGAGAGGCCACAACAGTGAGAGGCCCGCGTACCACAAAAAAAAAAAAAAAAAAAAAAAAAATTGACTGCTCAGTTTAGAACAACATAAGTTTCTGTATAAGGTGACTAGCCCCATGTCAGGGAATAGTTTAACTAGATTTTTCTCTGTGAGTGGCTTCAGACCTCTGCCATGAAGGAAATGGGGGAAGGTGGGTCTGGTCAGAGAGGCAACAGACTAGGACATTCCAGACACAGCCCTTCAGAAGCTGGACAGTACTATGGAAAGTGATTGGGTCTGTGAGGTAAGACAGTTGATGCCTGTCACTTTTACGCTATGCCATGTGTACCCAGGCCTGTTTGCGTGTGAGGCAAGCTTGACTTGAAGGAATGCCTCCATACAGAGTCTTTGTACGATGACTCAGCCCAGCACCAAATCAGCCTCCTCCATCGGTTCTCAGGGCAGAATCTGTTTTAGGGTACTTGGTGACACTGATTCCCTAGAGCCAAAATCTCTGTATTTCCACTTTAGATATGCTGGCCAGCACCAGCTTCCCTCCAGCAGCCAGAGAACTATGTGGCCTGGCAAGCCAGAACAGAGGGCTGAGAGAGAAAGGCCTTCCTCCCAGTGACCTCAACCTAAAGCTTTACTGGAGGATCCCTGGTGCGTGAAAGGGAGGAGGCTGGCAGGGGAGAACCTGGATCTCTTCCGTTAAAGCACTCTGAGGATGACTGGGACACATTACCCCCCAAATCAAAGAGAAACACCTCCACTGCTCTATTAAATATTACACACTGAGAGCCTGTAAAACAGCCTTGGCATTGGGACCCTAAAAAACAGATGGACAACAACATGGAGGGATTTGGAGGGTATTATGATTAGTGAAATAAGTCAGACAGAGAAAGGCAAATGCTATACAATATTGCTTATATGTGGAATCTAAAAAATAAACAAGTGAATATAACAAATAAGAAGCAGATTCACAGATATACAGAACAAACTAGTGGTTACCAGTGGGGAGAGGGAAGCGGGGGGCAGGGGGATTAAGAGGTACCAACTACTGTGTATAAAATAAGCTACAAGGGGGGAGTTCCCTGGCGGCCCAGTGGTTAAGACTCTGTGCTCCCAACGCAGGGTGCACCGATTTGGTCCCTGGTCGGGGAATTAAGATGCCACACAGTGTGGCGAAAAAATAAAAAAATATTTTTAAAAATTTAAAAAATAAAATAAGCTACAAGGATATATTGTACAGCACAGGGAATATAGCCAGTATTTTTTAAATAACTGTAAATGGACTTTAACCTTTAAAAAATTGTGAATAACTATGTTGCACACTGGAAATATTTAGTAAATAGATATCTCAGTAAAAATTTAAAAAATAAAAAGATAGATTCTTTTTTCCTTCTTACTTTCAGCAATAACACTTTGGGGCTTCCCTGGTGGCGCAGTGGTTAAGAATCTGCCTGCCAATGCAAGGGATATGGGTTCGAGCCCTGGCCTGGGAAGATCCCACATGCTGTGAAGCAACTAAACCCGTGTGCTACAACTACTGAGCCTGAGCTGTAGAGCCCGCATCCACAACTACTGAGCCCACGTGCTACAACTACTGAAGCCTGCGCCCTAGAGCCCGTGCTCCACAACGAGAAGCCACGACAATGAGAAGCCGGCGTACCGCAACGAAGAGTCGCCCCCACTCACCACAACTAAAGAAAGCTTGTGCACAGCAACGAAGACCCAACACAGCCAAAAATAAATAAATGATAAAAAAAGAAATAACACTTAAAAAAAATCGTGCTTATAGGGGGTCAGAATATGCCACCCCCAAATATGCTACTTTGGCATAAAAGTTATTTTGAACTGGAGGCAAATGAGAATTAATAGATACAGGAAGAAGCCTTCCCGGAGCTTCCCTTATCCAACTAAAAGCAGAAACTTCCAAGAAATGAGGCCAGCCATAAATTCTGTCTCCAGGAAGGAAGGTTTAAGGTCCTGCGGAAAGGATTCTCCTAGTGGTCCAGTGGCTAAGACTCCGTGCTCCCAATACAGGGGGCCTGGGTTCGATCCCTGGTCAGGGAACTAGATCCCACATGCTTCAACTAAGAGTTTGCATGCTGCAACTAAAAGATCCCCCGTGCCACAACTAAGCCCTGCCAACCGCCGAATAAATACTAAAAAGAAAAAGGCCCTGTGGAAGACAGAAAGTGGGCACCACGATTAAAATATTAAAATAACCCTCATCTTCCAGTAGTTTCTCCCATATATTTACCTTCCCACAGTTTGCCATCCCTAAAAACCTAACCTGGTTTTCCTTTGTCTTGTCATTTCTCTATAGATCTGTTTTTCTTTAAGATGCTACACACACCCCAAGTTCTAAGGACCCCTCTGAGTTCCTCAGCACTGCATCTCTCTCATATTTATGCATGCTGCACATGTCAATAAACGGTTTTTCTCTTGTCCATCTGCCTTATATCAGTTGGCCTTCCAGTCTTCTAGAAAGGTAGAAGTAAAAGGAATTTTCCCCTCCCCTACATGGTAAAATATAAATAACCTCAACATTTACCTTTTTACCACTTTTTAAGTATATTGTTCTGTGGCATTAAGTACATCCACATTGTTGTACAACTGTCACCACCATCCATCTCCAGGACTTTTTCATCTTCCCCAGCTGAAACTACCCGTTAAACAACTCCCCACCCACCCCAAACCCCCATCCCCTGGCAAATACCATTCTACTTCCTGTCTCTAAGAATCTGACTACTCTAGGTACATCGTGTAACTGAAATGGTTACCAAACGCAAGTTCACGTGCCCAATGCACAGTGAGGCCAAACGAACCAAAACGTGAGAGTTTGGAGTGGAGAAAGGTTTACTGCAGTGCCGAGCAAGGAGAACAAATGGCTCACGCTCGAAAACCCGAGCTCTGATGGTTTTCAGGGAGTTTTTGTAGGCAGAATTTGGGGTGAGGGCTGCAGGGTGTGTGACTTCCTTTGGATTGGTTGCTGGCGAGGTGACAGGGCGGTGTTCCAGGAATCGCGTGCTCAGCCTGAAGTTGCCATCCTCCACCTGGGTGAGGACTTCAGTTCCTGCAGAAGAGCTCGAAAATACTGTTATGTATATTCCTCGAGGAGGAACCAGGATCCTGCTTTAATCTCTGCATTATAGTTTCTTGATTGTTCTTCCTCTGTTTTTGCATTTCCTTATTTCCCTGAATAGCAGCTGTTTGGACCTGCTCTTTGGCACTGAGGAAGGTCTAGGAGGCTGAAGTCTTTTTCCTGCAAATAAGCAATGGGGGGCACAGAACAGCTTTTGTGCCCAGGAGGCCCTACAGGGTCCTGCTCAATTTCAGAATGTCATTTGGTGACTCAGTACTTCTGGCCACCAAATGGTGGATTGCTTTCCCCACGCTAACCAGTTCTCCAGCTCTCCAGACATCAACTGTGTCCTACAATTTAACTCAATTCTGACACTATCTGCCTGGAGTTAGTGTCAGACCTTGTAGGTTAAGGGCTCAGTCCCACAAGTCTGCCCCTCCTTCCCAACTTTCGAAGCCAGTCCTAACTCCAGGTTGTCACATGTGCTTCTTACAGACTGGTTATAAATCAGGGTTCCCACAACACCTCCACGGGTTTCGTAATTTTCTAGTGGCTTACAACTTAGGAAAACAGTTTAGCTAATTAGGTTACTAGTTTATATTATAAATGGATTCAACTCAGGAACAGCCAGATGGAAGAGATGCATAGCAAGCTATGGGGGGAAAGGGCATGGGGCTTCCAAGCTCTCTCCAGGCAAGTCACCTTCCCAGCACCTCCATATGTCTGCCAACCTGGAAGATGTCTGAACCCCATCCTTTTGGGATTTTTAGGTAGGCTTCATTACTTAGGTGCAGTTGATTAAGCCATTGGGCGTTGGTGATTGAACTGTTTCCAGCCCTTCTCCCCTCCCTGGAGGTCGGGGGTGGGACTGAAAGTTCCAACCCTTGAATCTGCTGTTTGGCTTCCCTGAGAAACAGATTCATTCACTCAAACTCAGGTGTGGTTGAAAGGGGCTTGTTTTAAATGAGAAAAGAAACCTTATCTCTCTTGTCTTAGACCTCCTAAAGGTTTGAGGAGCTCTGAGCCAGGAACAGGGTGAAGATCAAATGTATATTTCTAATTATAAATCACAATAACACAGTCTTCAGTGTTCATCCATGCTGCAGCGTGTGTCAGAATTTCCTTCCTTTTTAAGGTTGAAAGATACTCGATTGCATGTTTACCACATTTTGTTTATTCATCTCAGAAATAACACTTTTGAATGCATTTATTTTCTTCAAATAAATCTTGACATACAGGGAATTCCCTTGCCGTCCAGTGGTTAGGACTCCGCACTTCCACCGCAGGGGGTACAGGTTTGATCCCTGGTCAGGGAACTAAGAGCCCTGGGTGGCACGGCCAAAAAATTAAAAAAAAAAAACGAAAACTAGTATCTCTTTAGGAAAAAAATCTTGACATACATATTCAGATGGGTTTCATATACGGACAAAAAGTCTGAAGTTATTTATTTCCCTCTTGTGCTGATATCCACTTTTTAGCTCATTTTTTTAAAAAAGCTGAAAATAGAACTAACAGGATTCTTTCTCCCTTCTCTCCTACAGATTAGTCTATGTTTTACCTGTAAAAGTAGTGAGTGACTAGTAAATATTCAGCAAATACTGCTGAGAGATAGGTAAGAGCTGTTCTCATGTGAAGTGTGATTGAAGAATCTAATTCTGACCAAAAATTTATTCTACAATAGGTAATTATATAATCTGTGCCATTTCAAGGCTTTTAAGCTCATAAATACTTTAAAATTGTGTTTTCTTGGACTGGGCAATTAAAAAAAAAATCCATGTCTCTGCTGTACAAGCTGATTTTTCTGCTGTTGTGATCGTACTGGTCCAGGGTTTGGGGAGCACAGCGTTCCAATCATTCTACCCAGCACGATTCTGGTGACACCACTTCACCTTGCTCTGAGGCAACCATTTGCTCCAGCAAACTGTCTTTATACACATCCAGCCTCCTGGTTCTAAATTGCATCAAGTACCTCAGAAATGTTGATGCAATGATTACTTCTTTACTTTCTGTTTGTGACTCTAAAATCATATCTGAAGATGAAGAGAGAGGCAGCCCGAAGTGGCAGGAAGTTCATGGGCTTTGGGACCAATATCTGTGTTCAAATCTTGTTGTTTTTCCATTTTGGAAAATTCGCTTCACCTTTGTCTAAACTTTATTACCTGTAAGAAGATAATTATATATACCCTATCCCTATTGCAAGGATTTAGTGAGATGATAAAAGGGTACAGTTACACATTCAATGAAGGGTAGTTATTGTTAGTGAATGAAAAATACCACGTTTTGCCGAACAGTTGCCTTATATGACATAACCTTTGGTCAGAAGCATAATTACAGACTGATGATAAATTCCTTGGAAGGCTGGATTTTTGGTGTGTTTTTCATATGAATATTGGTACGTAGTTCATTTGCTATGTGTTGCTGAGAAAGCTAACATCAGCGATGATTTTATTTAGTAACAGTTTTTGTTCTTTCAACACTGCCTTCTGAAATTTAGAAAACCTCTGTTAATCTGTATAATGTAGTACAGCATTTATTTTATTTTATTTATTTACTTATTTTTTGGCCACGCAGCACTGCAGGCCAGATCTTAGTTCCCTGACCAGGGATCAGACGAGCACACCCCTGCCGTGGAAGGGTGGAGTCTTAACCACTGGACCACCAGGGAAGTCACTACAGCATTTCTTTTAAAACTTTTTTTCCCTCAGGAAAAATAAGGTTTGCCTTGGTTTTTAATTACCCATAATGTGACAATACAGAAATAAACAATTATTTGGAATATTTGGAATATTTTCATTTGGAATATTTTCTTCCAGTGTTTCTTGTTTCACACATTCTTGTGCAAAATTGTTATAATGGTTTCATGTCATTATATGAATATTTTCTGTTGTATTAGTTTGGTCCCCTGAAACTAAACTCTAGGACAAGAATTTCAATGCAGTAGATTATTTTGGTAGTGGTCCCAGGAAACGCTGGTAATGGAGGGGGTAAGTGAGACAAGAAAGGGAATGAAGGCAGCAAAGGTTATATTATCAAGCATTTTCCCGGGATGGGCTACTGGAGCATAATCCTGCTGGGTAACTTTAGGAGACAGTGTGGAACACAAGCCTCATGGTTAACTTCTTTGAGGAGTGAGTGAGTTGGGGTATTTATACTCCTGTCTGTCTGTTGACTGAGGGCTTCTGGGGGAGGAGAGCAGAGACATTAAATTCCCTGGTGCTCTGGGCCTGCCTTGTACTTGAGCAGAGCTGACTGTGGTGGCAGACAAAGCCCTCAGGCAGAGTTGCAGGAAGTCAGGCTGGTGTGAAATGTAAGGGGCCAGGGCTTATGGGCAGGCACTGACATCATTGACTCGTCCATGTTATTAAACACTGGCTATAGAACAGTCTACAGCGTGGAGGAGTGCCTTCTCAAGGGTTGTACTCCTGTAGTTATTTCTTTTTCCATTTTCTGTTCCTCCTCACAGCAAAATTTCTCACAGGAGTTGTGCATAACCACTGTCTCCACACCTTCACACACTGTTCTCTGCTCAACACATTTTTATAGTGTTTCTGTCTCTCTTTAAAATACTGCTTTTCCGAAGTCACCAAAACCCTCCACTTTGCCAAATCCAATTGTTACTCTTCAGTCTTCAACTTACTAGCCTCTCACAAGCATAGGTTCCAGCTTTTCCTGCACTTCTGTGACCACATTTTCTCCCACTTCTGTCTCCTTTGGCTTCTCCCTCTCTCTCTTTCCCTTTGTTTCCATACATCTTAGTTCTTTAAGGAAAATTCTAAGTAAATATAGGAAAATCAGTATTTTATATAATCGGGGTTATATACACATTTAAAAAATAAAATTTGGCGATCATTTTAGCATTCTTAAAATACTTCACATTAAAAGAAGAGGGAAAATTTACTAACCTTTTAGAGACACTTATAAACCATTAGCAAACCAAATCGCCTTGTTGATAACATTCGCTTCTCCAGCTGTCATTCTTTAGGCAAGTTCAGTTTCACAGAAGACAACTGAGGCCAAGAGGCATATAAGTTGCCAAAATTATATGTACAAACTCATTATTCCTAGCAGAGAGCCTCAGATCCTTACTTTGAAGCCTATTCAGTATTACTTTACAAGCCGGTTTAAAAGCATTTAAGGCGGGGGGGGGGGGGGCTTCCCTGGTGGCACAGTGGTTAAGAATCTGGCTGCCAATGCAGGAGACATGGGTTCGAGCCCTGGTCCTGGAAGATCCCACATGCCACGGAGCAACTAAGCCCGTCCGTGCATCACAACTACTGAGCCAGCGTTCTAGAGCCTGTGAGCCACAACTACTGAGCCCATGTGCCAACAACAAATGAAGCCTGTGCGCCTAGAGCCTGTGCTCCACAACAAGAGAAGCCACTGCGGTGAGAAGCCCGCGCACCGCAATGAAGAGTAGCCCCCACTTGTCACAGCTAGAGAAAGCCCATGCACAGCAATGAAGACCTAACGCAGCCAAAAAAAAAAAAAAAAAAAGCATTTAAAAGTAAAATATTAAAAAAAGTTAGAGAAGAAATAAAAATGTAGAAAAAATAGACGTGAATTTTTTAAAGTTTAAACTTTTTGTTTTTTTGTTGTTATTCAATATATATACATAGATCAGTAAACCCCTATACCTATGTTTCATTAGGCCCAAGAGTATTGCACCAAATGACACAATACCACATGCTGGTAACTGTAAGGTCGGATCTTAACAAACGGCACCACGAAACAAGGAAAGCTTCAAGTGAGCTTTATTAGGGAGCGCTCCCCGGCGAGGTTCACCGGTCCGAGAGAAAGGGAGCCAGAGAAGTCGCACCCGGGCGAGGGTTGGGCAAGATTTTATAGGGGAAGAAGGGAAAGGGGTGTGGTGAATCTGGGAGGGTGCAGGGTATTCCTTATTTGGTGGTCTTTTCGGGTATCCTGGGGGACCGTTAGTCCCGCCCCCCGAAAGGCGGGAAGGCTGGGCTGGGTTCAAAGTCCCCAGATCAGTTCCTGGAACTGGGTGGTCCGGAATGTCTCCAGGGCAGTTTCTGGAACTGGGTGGTCCGGAGAATTTCGGTCTGATGCAACCTGTGAATCTGATTGTGTCCCCCTGCCTCGGGCCAGTTGGCCTTACAGTAATGATACTAAATAATTAATAACATTTGTCATTATGTTCTGCCCACTCTGAGAATGGAGGGCCATCAGCAATACATTTTAGAAAAATGCCCATCAAAAAAGTCAACATTTTTTGTTTTAATATTGAAACATAATGGAATTTATTTCCATTATTTCCATTACAATAAAAGCCTTCACTCAAAGGTGTGTCTCTGAGGATGGAAATTGCTAAATTGTAAGCTCTGTGAGGGTATGAAACTTACATTTCATTTAGATGCAGTTTGCTACTTCTATACCTACAGCTTCCCTGAGAGTTCACATCTAAAAGGGATGAAGGGGGGGACTTCCCTAGGACTCTGAGCTCCCAATGCAGGTGGCCTGGGTTCAATCCCTGGTCAGAGAACTAGATCCCACATGCATGCCGCAACAAAGATCCTGTTGCTGTA
Organism: Pseudorca crassidens; assembly: GCF_039906515.1. Classification (NCBI taxonomy): domain Eukaryota; kingdom Metazoa; phylum Chordata; class Mammalia; order Artiodactyla; family Delphinidae; genus Pseudorca; species Pseudorca crassidens. Next base: position 15,464,074 of record NC_090313.1, read on the forward strand.
ACTAAGACCCGGAACAGCTAAAATAAATATCTAAATATTAAAAGAAATAAGAGGAATGAAGGGAAGTCTTTTCAGAAAAGCAAAAAGAAATTCTAAAGTTTTTAATGTTCAGGAAGAGTGCTTCAGCTTTTTAACCCCTGAATGTTATATATCTATGAGTATCTAAAACAGATTAAACAATATGCAATACAAATTAATTTTATAAATCTATTTCTTACCTCAAATTCTATTTCTCTTAGTTTAATATATAATAAAATCTTTTTTAATGAAGAAAAAAATGGACCCGATGATGGTAATTTGCAAGGGATGGAAAGGAGATTATTATGATAACTTTGGTAGTGTTTATACATTATTTCTAAAAATTGACAGGAGAAAAGCTAAGTCTACGCTTCTAATTTTCTTGAGTTGGAGAAAGCTGTATCTCTATCAGATGCTGTATAAGACTGAAATTCTCTAAGGGATCAATGGGGATATTTTATTAATACAGAATCGAATCTATAACTTAAAAAAATCTATTTCCACTATTATAACATTTCACCTTTTGGATAAATAGTCTTCATCAGTGTCTTACCAGTGTTTCATAGATTTTTTTTCCCTTTTCTTTCCTCCTTCCTACCTTCCTTCCCTTCTTTCTCTCTTTTTTTTTTGCGGGGCAAGTACAGAGATTTCTCATATCTGCCCTGTCCCCGCACTCCATAGCCTCCCCACTACCAACATTCCTCCACCAGCGTGATACATTTGCTACAATTGATAAATCCACACTTACACATCCTAGTCACCCAAAGTCCATAGTTTACATTAGGGTTCACTCTTGGTGTTGTGCATTCTATGGTTTTGGAAAAATATATAATGACATTTCCATCATTATGGTATCATACAGAGTATTTCCATTGTCCAAAAATCCTCTGTGCTCCACCAGTTCATCCCTCACTCCCACCTCCACCCTCTGGCAGCCACTGATTTTTTATTGACTCCATAGTTTTGCGTTTTGTCATATAGTTAGCATTATACAGTATGCAGCCTTTTCAGGCTGGCTTCTTTCACTTAGTAGTAAGCATTAAGCTTCCTCCATGTCGTTTCATGGTTTGGTAGCTCATTTCTTTTTTGTGCTGAATAATATTCCATTGTCTGGATGGGTCAGTTTATCCATTCACCTACTGAAGGATGTCTTGGTTACTTCCAAATTTTGGCAGTTATGAATAAAGCTGCTATAGGCATTTCACAGATTCAAAAAAATTCCTTTCCCTTCCTTCAGAATTGAACATAAAATCAACCAGCTTACTTCCAATATGCATCCAAACCAGACTGAAGAGGTGCCTCCTTTGGTCTACTTCATACTCTCTCCATATTTGCATTAATTGCTTTATTGAATTAGCATACTGTTTTCTCCATCTTCCATGTATTTATTTTAAACAATGCAGGAAAGTGCAATAAAACACCCAAATGGATCGACAAGTGCCATTACAATACAGAGATGGTGGTTTAATGGAAACTGAAAAAATTGACTCATGGGCAGAGATGGTTGGTTCATGCTCAGAAACTGCAAACTCCCAGATGGTTTTGGGAAGACATTTTTATAGGCAAAATTTGGGGTGAGGGCTGCAGGGTGTGTGAATTTCTTCAGATTGGTTGCCGTGAGGTAACAGGGCATTCCAGTAATCCTGTGCTCAGCCTGAAGTTACCGTCCTCCACCTGGGCGGGGGCTTTATTGCCAGCAGAAGAACTCAAAGATATTTTTATGTATATTCCTTGAGGAGGAACCAGGATCCTGCTTTAATCACTGCACTATAGTTTGATTGTTCCTCCTTTGTTTCTGCAGTCTTTTACTTCCACGATTAGCAACTATGTGAATCTGCTATTTGCAACAGGGAGGTCTAGGCGGCTATTTATCCTGCAAATAAGAAAGGAGGGGACAAAGACAGGCTTTTGCGCCCAGAAGGACCCCACAGGGTTGTGCTTAGTTACAGATTTATTCACCTTGCATAACTGACGCTAAAAGCCGTTGTTTTTTTAAAAATTGAAGTATAGTTGATTCACAACCTTGTGTTAAAAGCCATTATTAATAACACCATTTTAGCCAAGGTACATGGGAAATTATCAAAGTGATCTTGTTATAAGCACCAAGAACTTTGATCTTCCCTCATTTAGGGTAGAAGGGATGAGAAACTGCTGAGCTGGTAAGATGGCCACACAAATAACTAAACACTTATGAGTGGGAGCCCAAGATTTTGTTCATTCAGTCCTACAGTCATTCATTCACTCAAGGTGCATTCTAGGTACTTTCCACACACACTGTCCATCCACCAGACCATGCTGGACTCTCGCTTGAGTCCAAATCAGAATTCATCATTTATTGATTTTAAGACCTTGGTCAAAGTTCTGTCCTTAAGCCCCATCTTTTTCATCTGTGAAATAGGGATAATAATGCCTTCTTAAATAGGGCATTGTTAGAGTTAAAAGTGAGATCCGGTCCCCAGAAATTCGAAAAACCGTGTTTTGTAAACACATGTCACTGTTCTTCCACTAGGATCTGAGCACATGATGAAAGAAATCAGAAGGCAGTCTCTCTCTCCCCATATTCCCCTTTCCTCATCTAAGAGGGCAGCAAAAAGCTCACAGAGGTCCCTCGCACAGTGCAGCAATGTGAGATGCTAAAAGCCTGTCCCCAGTGGCAACATGCAGTCATCTTCCAAAATCATTTGAGCTCTAACCCTGTGTTACTTTTCTCTAGCTCTTGCAGCTCTACGAACATAATCTGTGCTAAGCCCTGCTGTTGTCTGTGGTCAAATGCTCGGCCGCAGGTAGGAGACCTTCCCCCAGGACTCCAGTTTGGTCAGGATGAGGGCAGGGGGCCCAGAGGGCCGACTGCTAACGCCTTCTGCCCGCTTTCTCCCGGCGTTTGGAAAGCGGCTGCCGAGGGGGCGTTTCTGAGCAGCAGGGGCGGGCAGATATGGCGCCTCCCTTCTCCACCTTCTGGGTGGGTGCCTGGGCTAGTAGCAAGAACTACGGCAGAGTTTGCAGCCAGGTGTTAGCACGTGGCCGCCTAGGCGCGGAGCCCAGTGTTCCCTGCGCTCGGCCTACCCGCCTCTATCCAAAGGCGCCGGCGGCCTTGCCTCACACCTTCGCCAGGCTCCCTACTGCGTCCGCGCGGCCAACCTTTTGTGCCGCCGCCCCCGCACGCGGCCTGTAGCTCTAGGCTCCCAGGGATCCGGCAGCAGCGCATTGCCGGCTTCCTCCAGGCGGCCCCGGGAGGCGGCGCGGCCTGGGAGGCGGGGACCCGGAGGGCCACAAGCGCTCGGCTCCCGGAAGCGAGTGGTTCTTTGGCTCCCGGAGCGCGGATCCGCGCGGCAGCCTGAGGTCCAGCATCCCAGCCGACGCCTCCAGGAGCAGCAGGAGCGGCGCCCACGCCGGAGCAGCGCCACCCCGGCCAGCGCCCGTCCTGACCCGCAAGATGCTGCCGGTGTACCCGGAGGTGAAGCCCAACCCGCTGCAGGACGCGAACCTCTGCTCCCGCGTGTTGTTCTGGTGAGCGCCCCGCCTGAGCCGTGACACCCCTTCCCTCCGCGGGCCGGCGCCTGGCGCCTTTCAGGGGCAGAGGGCTGCGGCGAGCAAGCGCTTTCCGCCGGCGCCCAGGCCGCTGGGCTTCTTGCTGCTGGCGGGGCCGCCCCGCACTAGCCTCCTGGTACCCGCCTGCGCGCGGCGGCGGAGGAGAGGGCCGGCGATTGGGACCTGGCGGCGGCGGCACCGGGTGTCCCTGCCTTTCCGCTCGCCGCCGCGCCGGCTTCCAGTTCCCGGGAGCGGCGGGAGCAGGAGGCGCGGAGGCTGAGACCCTAGGCTGCCCGCTGGGAACCGGCCGCCAGCGGGAGGAGGGACTGCACTCTCCCCAGCCCCCGACTCCACCTCTGAACTGCACCCTTGTTTCTTTTTTTCGTAAGCAAGCAGCTTATGAACAGCTTCCTTTATGTGACTAGTGCCCTGGACCAGTCGCCGTCTTCCAATAATGTCCCCACCTTTCACCATATTCCGTATGTCTTATGTGACAGCAGCGTTCCAACTCCTCCGGGCTCCCTCTGTGTCTGTGACCCTGTCTCCCTCCCTCCCTCCCTCTCTCCGTGTGCGTCTCTCAGTGTCCTGGTACGTAGTTAAGGCAAATTTCTAGTGGATTAAAAAACACTCTTAGTTTGTATTTAATGAACGGGGACACTATTCGAGAACACGTTTTGCTTTTGCCTGGGACTCACAGCCACGACTGGAGTGTGTATTTGACCAGCCCTTTCCCTATTGGGAATCTTTCCACTTCCACCTTTGAGGACCACTCTGGGGGTGGGGTCCCTGAAGTCTGTGGCGTCTTACCCAGGTCTCTAGCCTTCAGAGAAGTGTCTGTGGCCTTGGTGCAGGTGGTCTGCCCAGGAGTCCCATGGTCTTGAAACCACTGAAGAGTCCTTGAGTTGAGAGGAAACACCAATGAAAAATGGTTCAGAGAGAAGCTTTTTAACTGAAGTTTTCCATCTAGTAGCTGGGACTACTAACTTCAACCTTTGGGCTTTAGTCACACTTGCTTGTTAGATCTTTTGTTTCAGGACCCTAACCCATTCATCTTTCCCATATATTCTATTTCCTGTTTTTAGTGGGACAGCCTAGGGGATCCCCCGGGGATGGGAGCTCCTATGCTTGTTTTGATGGTGGTGTTTTCAGTTTGTGTAGCTACGTCTCTTGGACATTTGGCGGCCTTTCAGGATCAAGAGGGTCCTAGAAGAAGAAACATGGGTGTGGTTACAGTAACTTCAGGCAGGGCAAGGAACTCTCCAAGCCCATTCTGTTGGTGGACTTCGAAAATGTATGCGAATGGAAATGGGAAGGTGAGGACTTCTCATTGATTTTGGTAGGCACCCATTTCCAGTTTTCCTGCTGGAGGGCAAGGACCTATTATCTCTTATTTTACAGCTGAAGGCACCGAAGCAGAGAGTTTGAATAAGTTGTCTACTATCACACAGCTAGTAAGTGGTGGAGAGGGGCCGTTAACCAGGCAGTGTGGCTTCTGAGCCTGTGTTCCCTGTGTATGTAACTGCAGTTCTGAGCTGCTTCAGTTTGTATACTCGTTGGTAAATGCACAGAGAAGGCGATTGCAAACACATCTTTGTTCTTGTCGGCAGGAGTTTCTCAAGGGAAGTTCTTAGCAGCTGTTGGAGGTCATGGTATGTGATACATCTCTATAACCAAGCTAAAGGGCGGCTGTTCTCAAAGTGTGGTTCTCAGCATCCTCATCACCTGGGCATTTGTTAGAAATGCAAATTCCCCTGCACTCATTCTAGGCCAGTTCTGTAAAATTAGAAACTCTTGGGATGGGGTTTAAACAAGCACTCCAGGTGATTCTTTTTTTTTAACATCTTTATTGGAGTATAATTGCTTTACAATGGTGTGTTAGTTTCTGCTTTATAACAAAGTGAATCAGTTATACATATACATATGTTCCCGTATCTCTTCCCTCTTGCGTAAGCGCTCCAGGTGATTCTGAGGGAAGGTTGATGCTGGCTACAGCTTTAAGTCACTTCTCCCACTGGCATTGTTACTTAAGTCTTAACTTTTAAAAAGGGGTCCAGGACTTCCCTGGCGGTCCAGTGGTTAAGACCCCGCTTTTCCACTGCAAGGGGCACGGGTTTGATCCCTGGTCCAGGAACTAAGATCCCGTATGCCACGCGGCCAAAATAAGAAAGAAGGGGGGCGGGGTCCAGACTTTGCGAAGTTAGTTGTTGACCATGATTGCCATCCTGTATTCAAAGTCTGAGGTACCTTAATGATTTCCTTGTGTCCCCAACTTGGCTGTCACGGGAAAGCTGAAATGAGCCCAGCCAGGAAGTTCCGCCCAGAGAGAAGGCCTACCTTGTAGAGAAAAGTCAAGTTTTCATCTTCTCATTGGGTATGTGCTTCTTAAATTTCATCTGGGGTTTAGCGTTTCCACAGCACGGGCTGCGCACATAGGATCTAAGGAGTCATACACTATGGCTATTGATAATTTTTGTGGATTTTAGGAAAGAATATATATTTTTCTATTTCTGTAAGAAATTTAAAACTATAGAGCAAGACGAAAAGAATAAGGGTGTGTTTCTGTTAGCCAAGCACACTTGCTGATATTTGGTCGTTTCTTAGTGTTTCCCCTAGAAATCTTTATGCACACCTCGTGCCCACATTCATCTTTTCTATAAAAGGAAATCGTTTTGAATCCTGAACCCTTCTTAATTTTCTATGGTTAACATTTACTTACGGCATTAAGTAAGCATGGTATTAAAACATGGTATTTAATTGCAGTTTATGCAGTCTTTCACTTTTGTCCAGCACAGTTATAGTGCTAATTATGATGTGATGTATATCCACGACCTTGTATTTTGGTGCATCTTTCCTTCTTCTATATTCTCAGAAGTAAAATAACCAGTGAAAGGCTACATTGTTTTCCATCAGGTTTGGGCCAATTTGCCCTCTCAATAGCTGTTTGTGAGCTCATTTCATTGTCAGCTTTGAGTACGTGAATTACATTTTTCTAGGTCTAAAGTTAAAAATAATATCAAACTCGGTTTTTTTGTTTTGTTTTGTTTTATTGGGCTGCGCCACGAGGCATGCGGGATCTTGGTTCCCGGACCAGTGATGGAACCCGGGCCCCCTGCATTGGAAGCGCGGAGTGTTAACCACTGGACCGCCAGGGAAGTCCCCCAATATCAAACAGTTTTAATTTGAATTTATTTGATTTGCAGAAATGGAACCTTTTTTTGGTGTCTATTGACCATTTATTTGTACTTTTTTGAATTGTGTATTAATAGATTTTTTCCTATGAGGTATTTATATTTTTGAAATAACTTGTAATAGTGCTTATAATTTTCCAGATTTTCATTTCTCTTAATTTAGCTTAGAGGTTTTAAATTATATATCATTAAGTATATCAAGCTTTTCTTTCTGGTTTTTCCTGTTGCTTTTGTAATACCTTTTCTAAATCCCAGCACCATCTAAATCTCTGTAAGCATTTTACGTTACTTCTTGTTTCATTTCTAACAATAAAGCCAGCTAGAATTTCTCTTAGTGTTAGATATAAGATAGGCCCCATTTTTTCTGAAACAGCCCATCTTCCTATCATGGTTTATTGAATAATTCTTGCTCATCCCCATTATTGGAAATAAGTGGCATAAATTATGAACCGTGTCCAGTCTGCTGAGACTCTTCCTGGTCATGTCCCCACTGTCCTGCAGAGCAGGCCTCTGGGGTGTGCTCTGCACTTCTCTCCCACCCTCGTCCCAGAGGCCAGCAGTTTGGGGGTTAGTGTGGGACCTGTCCCCAGAGATGAGGGTTGAGTAGGGTCTTTGGCCAGATGCACTTGGCCCATCAGGGAGTGGTTAAATTGTAGCTCCCCCGACGCTGACCACGTCTCAGCTGGTGAACTGTCACCTTGCAAAGGGAGTGCTGTGGTGGAAACTGCCCCTGGTGTCCAGACAGACTCTGGAGACTCTTGTCAGAGAAGCTGATGACATGAGGGGGGATGTGAACTGGCTGAGTGCTGAGATGTTTAGGGAGGTTGGTCCTGTCAGGCCCTCAGTAAATACTGATTGTGAATGCACAGAAATGTATAATTCCAAACTAGGATTCTTTGCACCATTTTCTCCAAATGCTGTAGATGCAGGCTGCGTGAGCTTCCCAGGGCTCTTTCTCCGGCTTTGGTTTGTTCCCCTTTCTTAGGTGTCTAGTTTGATTAGTTCTGGCAATTTTATACAATAACTCCAGCACCGTGGAAGATGAAGAACACCCTAAAGGTGTATTAAAATTTACTGCTAAGTCCTTACAGTGAAATGCACAGTGTAACAAATTTAAGTTTCCTTCCTATAGTATATTCTTGATTTTGGGGGTCTCTATAGTCCTCATCTGCTCAGCCTGAGAGGTATCAACTAGTGTCCACTCAGATGTGTCACGTGAATAATTTGCCTTTCTGAGTCTTCCAGGGGTCCCCCAATGTGTTGACTCCCTTCCCTTTGTTGATCTGAAACAGACTGTCAGGCATTTCTCCAGCAAATATGGGTTTATTTGGGATCAGCAGAGAGTTGCAATTCAGGGTCTGCAGCCATGGCGAGCCATGTGTACGTCTCCAAAGGGCAGGGGAAGGAGAACTCTTTTAGAGGGGAAAAGAGAGTTGCGAGGGCTGTTGTCGTAAGCAGAGTCCATGGCTTTTCTTTCTCCTTTTTAAAAAAAATAAATTTATTTCTTTTGGCTGCGTTGGGTCTTTGTTGCTGTGCGCGGGCTTTCTCTAGTTGCGGTGAGCGGGGGCTACTCTTCATTGCGGCGTGCGGGCTTCTCATTGCGGTGGCTTCCCTTGTTGCGGAGCACGGGCTCTAGGCGCGTGGGCTTCAGTGGTTGCAGCACGTGGGCTCAGTAGTTGTGGCTCGTGGGCTCTAGAGCACAGGTTCAGTAGTTGTGGCACACGGGCTTAGTTGCTCCACAGCCTGTGGGATCTTCCTGGACCAGGGCTCGAACCTGTGTCCCCTGTGTTGGCAGGCGGATTCTTAACCACTGTGCCACCAGGAAGCCCCATGGCTTTTCATTGGCTGAGTCCTTGGCAGGAAAGAAGAGGAGTCTGTCTGCTTGCCTTTGGGCTCTGATATTTTTGCAGGCGTGAGAGCTCCCCCTCCTGGTCTCCCAACTATTTAATTGAGGTTTCTGTTTGTTAATTTTTTTACCCTTCCCTGTCTGTCTCCCAGGCTATCTCTGCTATGTGGGGTGTGGAACACCTTCATCCTAAATCTTGCCTGTAACTTTTTGATGGATCCAGGGAACCCTGTCCCTCTTACCATGAGGCAGTTTCCATGGGTTTCCTCTTTGTGTGAGATAAGCCCTTGTAAGAGTTTTCTGTGTTCTGTGTCCACCATGGATAAAATGAAGGTGAATACCTGTAATGCAGTGGGAAGGTCTGGACTTAGGTTTGGATGGACTCAGGTCTTATCTTCGGCCCTGCAGTTCTATGTAGCTACGTGCAAGGGAATCTCAGCCTCCCCTGGCTTACAATTGGGAGGCTGGAGATAATCCTAGTGCAACTGACCCAGTCCAGAGTTATGGCCTCAGCTTGTTGGGGCCAGGGGATGCCTGAAGACAGGAAGGTAGCTTTTAGGTCCGTTCAAAGATTATTCCTTTAAAGATCTCTTTATGTTAGGTAAATACCTAGGGATAACTGAAAATGGCAGGGGGTAAACCGAATACTTCCTTCAGATGTTAAGTCATGTTTTCCCATTTTCAGCAGTATTTTCTGATGTGCTGTTAAAAATGCAGATGCAGGGCTCTTTCCCTCCCTGCCTCAAGGTATTCAGATTCTGGTAGGTGTGGAAGGGACCTGCATTTTAAGTTTATTCACAGCACTTACATGCAATTAGTCCTCAGAGATGGAACCATTTAGATAACAATACACATAATCACTAACACCTATTGAATGCTTCCTCTGGGCTCAGAATCTTACTCATTGTTTTTACTTTGTTCAAAATTTTATTTATTTATTTTTGGCTGCGTTGGGTCTTGTCGCTGCCCGCTGGCTTTCTCTAGTTGCGGTGGTTGCGGCGAGGTTGCGGCCAGCGGGGGCTGCTCTTCCTTTCAGTGTGTGGGCTTCTCATTGTGGTGGCTTCTCTTATTGCAGAGCCCGGGCTCTAGGCACATGAACTTCAGTAGCTGTGGCGCAGGCTCAGTAGTTGTGGCGCACGGGCTTAGTTGCACCGTGGCACGTGGCATCTTCCCGGACCAGGGATCGAACCTGCGTCCCCTGCATTGGCAGGTGGATTCTTAACCACCGTGCCACTAGGGCAGTCCCTGTTTTTAGTGTCTCATTTAACCCTCAGACATTCCTATGAGTCAGTGCGGCAGGCATCCTGTGAATGAGGAAATCTAGGTCCAGAGAGGAGCCTCATAGCTGGGAGGTCTGAAGGCCCCAGCTGGGATTCCACCCACATCCTCAGCACACCCAGGAGGCTGGCAGTACTCACTGTCCTGTCTGCCTGGCTTTAGCTCCCACAGGTTGGGTGAATAATAAATGAATATGCTGACAGTTAAAACTTATGTTAGTGACTGAATATGCTCTTTACATAGGCATGCATCTGGAGCATGTTTTCCTACGTTCTGTTTGTTATGCTGCTGCCCGAATTGCTGAGTGGGTTGTTGGCATCCTTATTCCTCCAGTTCTGAAGGCATCAACCTGTCAGTTCCCCTCGACTTCTTCAACCTCATCTGCTGACATCAGATCCTGTTGATTCAACTTTAGACATGCCTTTGGAGTCATTCGTTCATTCAGCAACTGTTTCCTGAGTGTAGATGTGTGGAATTCACAGGAAAGGGGACCACAAAGATGCCACCCTCCTGGAACTTGTGTCCCTCCCCGCCCCTGTTCCGTCCTCACCTAACAGTCTTGGCTTCACGTCTTCCCAACGGGTCTTCCTGCTACCATCCTTTCCCCTAAAACAAATCCATGCCGTCCCCCTGCTTAAAAATCTCTCCTTCCTCCTGCTCTCAAGAGTAATTCTTTAGCATGGCCTTCAAGGATCCTTCAGAATCTCCTTTCTGAGCCTCATCTTTCATCATTTCTTACACAGCTGGACTTGTCTGATGAGTTGAGGCCCATCTTATAGCTGTCCTGCCTTTGCAGGGCCATCAGAGCCAGGCCTGGGGTCCTGCCTGGTGAAAGGCAGCTGCCGCTGAGTGAGCCGTTGCGTTACCGGGGCTGTGGGAATAGATGCGGGATAGCAGGCCGATGCCCATGTTGTTTTCCCAGCACCATTGCCAAAGGCTCATTTATACAACACTGAGTCCTCATCCAGGTCGGGTACAGTGGAGCAATGCCCCATCTAAAGCCAGATTGCCTGGGTATAGATCTGACCTCTGCAACTTCCCTGACCATCCTACGCACCTCACAGGGTGTGGAGAGCATTAAATGAACCAAACACTGGTGAAACACTTAGAACAGTGTCGGGCAGATAGCGAGCAGTAAATACATATTAAAAGGTAGCCGTGCCACCTTCTTGTTAGCAGGTGTAAGCTAACGTTTTCGTTTGGAAATTGACATGGTCTATTTCCCAGATGGGTGTGTGCTGCAGGAGGGGATGAAGAAGGTGTGCACTGATTGATGCAGGGTTTTGAGGAGCGGTTGGACGGAGAAGAAGGGGACTCATCCCAGGCAGGAGACGGGCACACGCAGGACACAGAATTCTGCAGAAGGTAGTATGTCCTGAGAATAGAAAGAAGTGTGTGGATGCCCCTCTCTCCTGTCTGGTGGTGTTTGTGGTTCTTCAAGGCCACACCCCTCCCCTATTTCATCCCTGCTGGCTTGCAGACTTCTCTGATCCTTTCTCCTCGTCCTGTACTCCTGACGGACGTCTGTAGCCCGTCTGTGGTTTCTGACGTCGCTCCTCATTCCATTTCCTGGTTTCATGGCCACTTCTGTGCTGATCTCTTCATGTGGCTAGTCCCCACCTGGTCTTTTCCCAAAACCAGCTCCTGTCTGCCCTCCTTGCAGTGTTATGAGATCAGGGTTGGAAGGGAGAGAGCTTCTAGTCCATACTGGATACAGGAATCTCTTCCAGACATTGTGCAATGGGGAAATTTACTGCTCTTGTGTCTTCATATTAAAATGACAGAGTGTGGTCTATTGAGCCAGTTTTCTTTCTTTCTTTCTGTGTCTCCTTTTATGTTTTTTGGTCAACACAGGAATTTGACTCCCCATCTTCATATGGGGGCCTTCTGGTATTCAGAGATGGGCTTTACGGACCCATTAAATCTTTAAAGAGAACTGTCTCCAGTTTCCATGCTGCCTTTTTTTAAAAAATTAATTAATTTATTTTTGGCTGCGATGGGTCTACGTTGCCGCGCGCAGGCTTTCTCTAGTTGTGGCGAGTGGGGTCTACTCTTCGTTGCGGTGCGCGGGCTTCTCATTGTGGTGGCTTGTTGCGGAGCACGGGCTCTAGGCGCGCGGGCTTCAGTAGTTGTGGCCCACGGGCTTCAGTAGTTGTGGCTCGTGGGCTCCAGAGCGTAGGCTCAGTAGTTTTGGCGCATGGACTTAGTTGATCCGCAGCATGTGGGATCTTCTCGGACCAGGGCTCGAACCCATGTCTCCTGCATTGGCAGGCGCATTCTTAACCACTGTGCCACCAGGGAAGCCCCCATGCTGCCTTTTTTTTTTTTTTTTTTTTTTGTGGTACGCGGGCCTCTCACTGTTGTGGCCTCTTCCATTGCGGAGCACAGGCTCCGGACGCGCAGGCTCAGCCGCCATGGCTCACGGGCCCAGCCGCTCCGCGGTATGTGGGATCTTCCCGGACTGGGGCATGAACCTGCGTCCCCTGCATCGGCAGGTGGACTCTCAACCACTGCGCCACCAGGGAAGCCCCTTAAATTTTTTTTTTTTTTCCCATGCTGCCTTGTTAAGTGGCAAGGTTTTCAGGCCCTCTTCCATCTGGTTGAACTGAATGCTCTTTAGTAAGGTTTCTTTTAAAAATAAATTTATTTATTTATTTATCTATCTTTGGCTGCACTGGGTCTTCGTTGCTGCGCGCGGGCTTTCTCTGGTTGCGGCGAGTGGGGGGCTGCTCTTTGTTGTGGTGCGCGGGCTTCTCATTGTGGTGGCGTCTCTTGTTGTGGGGCATGGGCTCTAGGTGTGCGGGCTTCACTAGTTGTGGCACGTGGGCTCAGTAGTTGTGACTCATGGGCTCCAGAGTGCAGGCTCAGTAGTTGTGGCACACGGGCTTAGTTGCTCCACCGCATGTGGGATCTTCCCAGACCAGGGCTCGAACCCGTGCCCCCTGCATTGGCAGACGGATTCTTAACCACTGAGCAACCAGGGAAGCCCCTGAATGCTCTTTAGTATCAACATCTTTATTCTCATGTGGCATCTGGAACTGGACAGGTTTGAACTGATCAGAGGTAGTGTTTTAACTAATTACTTAGACAATTTAACAAATAATTTGCGTGCTTGATGTGTTCCAGGTTATGTTCTAGACCACGTGTTGGCAAACTGTGACCCACAGGTCAAATCCAGCCTACTGTCTGCTTTTGTAAATGAAGTTTTATTGAAACACAGCTATGCTCATTCATGAGCATGAATGTTGCAACAGATGCGAAGTTGCAACAGAGACTGTGACCTGCAAAGCCTAAAATGTTTATGATCTAGCTCTTTACAGAAAATGTTTGCTGCCCTGTCCTAGATGTTTGGGATGTAGTAGTGAGCAAAAGAGGTAACAGTCCCTGCCTTCATGTAATTTAAGCTCTAGCAAAGGTGAATAAGTAACCTATAGTATGTTAGATGGTTATGAGTGCTGAGAAGAGAGAATAAGAAGACGGGGAAAGGAATCGGGAGTGTGTGTGGGGAAGGGAGGTGACAGTTTTAGGGGGGCCAGGGGGAGCTTCACAGAGAAGAAAACACTCCAGAGAGATGACCTGGAGGAGGTGATGGAGTGAGCTGTGCACATTCAGGGGGAAGGACAAGTGTAAGACAAGAGATGATGGGGACTCTGTTGGCCATTGGAGGACTTGGGCTTCACTCTGCGTGGATGGAGTCTACTGAACAGTTTTGAGAAGAGGTGTGACATGATTTGCTCAGGATTTAGTACGATCACTTCTGGCAGCTGTACTGGAAGTCGACTAAAGAAAGTTATGGGCAGAAATGGGGACACTGGCAGGAGATTTCACAGTAGTTCAGGCCAGAGATGATAGTGGCTTTGACCAGGATGGAAGGAGTGGCAGTGGTGAGTAGCTGGGTTCAGGGAAGAGCTTATTTAAAGGTAGAGCTGTGGGAGAGGGGGTTGGCTTTGATGGTGGAACTTGAGAGGAAGTGACTTTCAAGGTTATCTCTGGATTTGGCCTGAGCACCTGCAAGGATGGAGTCACCATTAAATGAAATGCGGAAGCCTGCAAGAGGAATGGGTTGGAGAAGACCAGGAGTTTGGTCTTGACCGAGTTAAGTTTGAGATGCCTGGTACACGTGGGAGAGGTTGAGCAGGTCATGAGTCAAGGGCTCAGAGAAGTCTGAGCTGGAGATAAGATTTGGGCGTCATCAGCAACGCATACAGTTGAGATGTATTGGACCCATGGTCAACTGACTTCACAGTGCATCCCCATACAAACTTCTATTTTATCTGGTTTTAAGTTCATTTATTTTGTTGATATCAGAGTTCAGCGTCTCATTGTTGCCTGTAGAAAGTGCTTTGAAAACTTTTGTTGTCTTTACTTGAGAAAGGACAGATCCTGGGACTGTCCTCCAGGTTATGGCCAATCTGCTAATGAACACCGTGGGCAGTGGGTGAACTTGACACAGGTGTCAGGAGAGGTCGGGAGTTCAGAGGTCTCTTATCTACGGGGTAGTTGTTCTGAAACCCTACAAAGAGAAGACTTGAGGCTAGTTTGACATGATTTCCTCTTAATGATTGCAGGCTGGCTCTTGGTGCTGCCTTTCCTAAATATACTTGGAAATTACCTTCTTCAAACAATTGTTGGCATGTATTATCTGTTAAACTTGCTAGATTTTATCTTAAGTTCCTGCTATTGAGTGTACCGCAGTTTCTCAGCCCTCAGTATGATTGAATCACCTGGGCAGCCCTAAAATTTGAATGCCTGGTCCCTCCCGTTAGGCCAATTTGAATCATCATCTCAGGGCATGGAACCCAGGTATCAATATTTTTAAAAGGTTCCCTACAAGTTTCTGATGGACAGTGAAGACCAAGAACCCCTGATTAAAAACAGTTTCCAAAGGTCAAACATGCTTCTGTGCAAATTTTCATTTCTGTGGCTGGGGGTTCTGGTCTGCCCTCACCTGCACCCCCTTTTCTAAGTTCCTCTCAAAGCGGGAGAACAACTGGCTTGTTCGTCCCCGTGGGGACTCAGCAGGGTGTTGTGGAGGAAGAGAGCTTCCTCTGTGTGGGGATCTTAGATAGACTTGATCCTTGGGTCCTTGTAGTAAACGCTTGTTGAACCTGGTTTTGTCCTCATCTTACCAAAGCAGGACAGTGAGGAGCTCAGAGTTGAGTCAGGATGACAAATTCCAGAGAGTGAGCTATGGCATCTGTGTCGCTGTGTTTATTTCCTCACCCTGGGCAGACAGGAATGCCTGGGTTGATTGAGCCTACAAGGGTAATTGAGTGGAAATCTCAATTTTTGTCAGCAAAAAGCTCGTGAGCGTAAAATTGCTACCCAATAAATTGCTTTTATTTGCAGACCCTTATTGGTGTGTTTTGTTGGTCAGGATGTGACTGAGATTAGATGATAAACCCAGTTGGCTACTTCTTTTAACTTCTATTGAAGGGATTCTTCAACTAGGCAGTGTGCACTCTTTTCTCTCTCTGTAAATATAGAAAGGTGTCTGTTCTGGTTTTTTTGGCTGCATTGGGTCTTCATTGCTGCGCGCAGGCTTTCTCTAGCTGCCGCGAGCGGGGGCTGCTCTTTGTTGTGGTGCCCGGGCTTCTCACTGTTGTGGGTTCTCTTGTTGCGGAGCACGGGCTCTCGGTGCGTGGGCTTCAGTAGTTGTGGCACGTGGGTTCAGTAGTTGTGGCACATGAGTTCAGTAGTTGTGGCACATGGGGTCAGTAGTTGTGGCTTGCGGGCTCTAGAGCACAGGCTCAGTAGTTGTGGTGCATGGGCTTAGTTGCTCCACGGCATGTGGGATCTTCCCCGGGCCCGGGTTAGAACCCGTGTCCCCTGCATTGGCAGGCAGATTCTTAACCACTGCATCACCAGAGAAGTCCTATCATGTCTTTTTATTACTTTAAATGATCAAGTGTTATTTAAGTCTTTATTCATTTGTGACTTAAAAAAGAAAAAAACTATATTGTTAGCTCTTCAAGGGCAGAAACTAGTGTCTTTGGCATCTCTCAGTGCCTAGCTGAGCATCTTGCCCTTAATAGGTTTATTCAGTGATTGTAAATTACTTTAGTCTTAATCTGAGTTTTTCTAACTTGGAGTTGCTGACACCTCCATCTTAGATGGGAGCAAGCTGAGTATAAGGAGAGGGCATCAGACTGGAGCCAGGGGTCCTAGTCTGGGATCTTACTAGCTGTATGACCTTAGCAAAACACTTACCCACTCTGGGCTTTGGTGCCCTCTTCTAGAAGCTGGCAGAATTAAACCTACTCACAATGTGTTCTAAAAATTAGATTTTAGATTTAGTACAAAGAACGAATATAGTTCCATATACTTATTTTTCTCCCCCACTTCCAATCAGGCAGGGCAAGGCAGCAGGGAAGTAATGTGGGAAGTAGTGCAGTGTATAATATCCATCTCTGATGAATGGAGAAGTGACCCGTTAGTAACTGTCCCACAGAAATTAAGATATATGAAAAAAAGCAACAAAGGGGAATGTAATTTATACTCAGAACTGGGCTGCTGTCTGTGGAAGCACTTTGAAAATTATAAGGTGGTGTTGCTACGTCTGCCAGGAGTCTTCTGGAAAGCAGTTTCTCAGCAGAGCAGTGCGGCCAGGACTGCCCAAGTCAACTTCTGGCAGCTTCCCTCTTTCATTAACAGCGCCAGTGCCTTGATCT
This sequence comes from Pseudorca crassidens, assembly GCF_039906515.1. NCBI lineage: Eukaryota > Metazoa > Chordata > Mammalia > Artiodactyla > Delphinidae > Pseudorca > Pseudorca crassidens. Next base: position 15,480,603 of record NC_090313.1, read on the forward strand.
TGGACTTCTAGCTGGCAAAGCTGTGAGAGAATAAATTTCTCTTGTCTAAGTCACCCTGTGTGTGGTACTTTGGTAGCCTGAGCACATGAGCAACTCCCATTTCCCATGGAGGGCTTGGTTGGAATTAGTGCCACTGGTCATTGATCAGAGCTGCTTTGTATTGTGGTAGTTTGTCCCGTTAGACTGGACTCACCAAGGATTCTGACCTCACAAGCCTTACCCTCTATTCCATCTGCTTATTATAGACCTGCCCTCACATATTTTTTTGAGTTGAATTCAGGTATAATTCCTAAGCCTTCAAACATACATGTAGCTAATCTTCATAAACCCTTTGAGTGCTGTACTTGGGAGGGGAGAGTGCATTCTGCCCCTGGACAGGCAGGCTGGGCATTGCAAGTATAATTTATTGCTCTAGAAATTAGATTACTCATTGTTGCTGTTAGTTCCCCCAGCACGAGGTGGGGACATCTTTGGCATAAGGCTATCCAGTGTAAGCTCTTCTGTTCTTTTGGGCTATGAGGTAACTCAGACTCATGCTCTAAACTTTCTCTTTTTCATCTACATGAAAGTTTCCCCAATAATTTTGCTTTGGGGAAAACCCCATACAAGATCGTAGTGTATCTGATATTAATAGTCGAAAAAAGATGGCTCTATTGTTCTCAGGCAAACTCAAAATCCTTTCTTCTCCCCCCTTAGAATATGATGTAGTCCTAGTTTTTCCTTCAACAAATATTTTAAAGAGTAGTCCCTTTGAGCAAGCCAAATTAGGATTCCTCTTCTCCCTCCCTCCTCCCTCCCTTCCTCTCTTGAGTGGATTTTGGTCATCTCTGCTAGGAGCCACTCAGAAAGTAAATTGAAGTCTTTTGAAGGGAAATTCCAGCCCCTTCATGGGGAGGGATTCCTATAAGGGGGAGACACATTTTCTAAGAAACCCTTTCCAGGAAGGATGAGGTGCAGCAGGAAGGAATCCCACAGAGCAGCCAACTCAAACACAGAAAGGGAATTAGCTGCCTTTGATTTCTGGGAACTGGCCGTTTTATTTAGGGCAGAGCAAAGTGAGTAACGAGCAGCTACCGCTGAATGCGAGTTGTGCAAAAGGTGGTCTATGCGGTGGGGGAGGGCTGTGTTGGAGAGATTGAACTCAGCCTGCAAACTGCAGGTGAACTCGAGGCCGGCTGAGCCAGCTGACCCTCTGGGAAAGTCTGATGACTCTGAGAAGCTGGTGACAGGCGAACAGGGGAGGCCCAGGCAGGTTGAAGAAAACGCTGCGCAGGGTCACGCAGACAGAGCCGCTGTGGTTTAAGCCACTGTGCGGTTTCCTCCGTCTCACATGTTTAGGCTAAGTTCCTGGCAAGGATTTCAAGGCCCTAAGAGGTGCACATGAGCACCGCTGCAGCGCCCCGTGTGCGGAAGGACCCGCGGCGCCGAGCGTGGTGGAGACCGTGGACCTGAGTGAGGCCGCTGAGTCCTGCCTTCCGGGGGGCAGGAAGCACGCAGTGCCGCCGCTGGCCTGAGGTCTTACTCCACGCTTCCGGACGCTTCTGTACTCCCTCCCTCGGGCCTCTTTCTGCCTCCTGGTCCTGCCTTCTCCGGTGTTCTCTGCTTTATTTTTCTCTCTGCTCCCCTCCCCTCCGTCCTCAGAAAGTTGGCCCCGTCTACGGAGCTCCACGGAAATCCATGTGCAGTGACGCTGGGTGATCTTTGAAGGTGGGGACTGCGAGTTACCAGGGGACCTCGCCCCGCCCGCCTCCATCCCCCTCTCAGCTGCCCTCGCTCTCCGAAGCAAGAGGCAGTGTCTCCTCGCATCCTCTGCACAGCCACTCTGAGCGCTCCAGGACCCGCGGGGGCTTTGCGGAATACTTTCCAACCTTAAGCAAATTCCGGTAATGCCAGGTGCAATGCTACCGCAACCGTGGTTAACGTTTGTAAAAGCCCGGCCAAGGGTAGCCGCGTTCTTTGCCTCCAGATGAGGAAACCGAGGCGCGGAGAGGTTAAACAATTTTGTGCCCAAAGCAACACAACTTTGTAAATGGGGAGGGGTTGGTATTGTCTCAATTTCAGATGTTGCAAGTCCGGTGCCAGAGGTCCTTGGAAGGCAGAGGAGGAAGACTTACACTGAGCTTCGGGAGCTGCTGTGATCTCAGACTAGAACCAGGTGGTGCTTGGAAAACTACATTTTATCTCAGTTTGTGCAGAAATTCCCTTTTTTTAAATCCCTTAAGAAGTGCACCTCCAAAAGCATATCGCACTACAAATGATGGCTTCGTGGCTAGGTTTAGCAGTCTGGTGTTTATGTCCGAGTCCCATCTTTATTTCTGAAGTATCACCTGATTCCCGATGGACTTCAGCATTTGGCTTGATTGTAGACAAAAGGGTTTGTGTTCTTCATATCCTGCTGTTCTGACAGGCCACGATCCTAGTGTTGTTGCGCTTGCATTTTTTATTTTGTTTTTGTTTTAAATTTTGTTTATTTATTTTATTTTTTTGGCCGGGCGACACAGCTTCTGGGATATTAGTTCCCTGACCAGGGATTGAACCCAGGCCCTCGGCAGTAAGAGTGCAGAGTCTTAACCACTGGACCGCCAGGGAATTCCTGCATCTTTTTATTTTGGAAGGGAATGATTTGGTCTAGAAGCCTCCCTCCTGCTCTTCCACCCAAAAAAGGGGAAATAAACATACCTTGATTTGATACGAAATCAGATTAATAGTAAAATTTTTGATTGCCTGGGGTTGTAGAGCTGTTCTAAGTTTTTTTTTTTTTTTTTTGCGGTACGCGGGCCTGTCACTGTTGCGGCCTCTCCCGTTGCGGAGCACAGGCTTCGGACGCGCAGGCTCAGCGGCTGTGGCTCATGGGCCTAGCTGCTCCGCGGCATGTGGGATCCTCCCGGACTGGGGCGCGAACCCCTGTCCCCTGCATCGGCAGGCGGGCTCTCAACCACTGCGCCACCAGGGAAGCCCTGTTCTAAGTATTTTTTTTGAATTTTATTTATTTATTTTATACAGCAGATTCTTATTAGTTACCTAATTTATACATAATAGTGTATATATGTCAATCCCAACCTCCCAATTTATCCTACCACCCCCGCTGCCCCACCCCACTTTCCCTTCTTGGTGTCCATACGTTTGTTTTCTACATCTGTGTCTCTAGTTCTGCCTTGCAAACCAGTTCATCTGTACCATTTTTCTAGATGCCACATATATGCGTTAATATACAATATTTGTTTTTCTCTTTCTGACTTAGTTCACTCTGTGTGACAGACTCTAGATCCATCCACGTCTCTACAAGTGACCCAATTTCGTTCATTTTTTATGACAGAGTACTATTCCATTGTATATATGTACCACAAATTCTTTATCCGTTCGTCTGTCGGTGGGCATTTAGGCTGCTTGCATGACCTGGCTATTGTAAACAGTGCTTCAGTGAACATTGGGGTGCATGTGTCTTCTTGAATTGTGGTTTTCTCTGGGTATATGCCCAGTAGCGGGATTGCTGGGTCATATGGTAATTCTATTTTTAGTTTTTTAAGGAACCTCCATACTGTTCTCCATAGTGGCTGTATCAGTTTACATTCCCAAAAACAGTGCAGGAGGGTTCCCTTTTCTCCACACCCTCTCCAGCATTTGCTGTTTGTAGGTTTCCTGATGATGGCCATTCTGACTGGTGTGAGGTGATACCTCATTCTAGTTTTAGTTTGCATTTCTCTAATAATTAGAGATGTTGAGCAGCTTTTCATGTGCCTCTTGGCCATCTGTATGGCTTCTTTGGAGACATGTCTATTTAGGTCTTCTGCCCATTTTTGGATTGGGTAGTTTGTTTTTTTAATATTGAGCTGCCTGAGCTGTTTATATATTTTGGAGATTAATCCTTTGTCCGTTGATTAGTTTGCAAATATTTTCTCCCATTCTGAGGGTTGTCTTTTCATCTTGTTTGGGGTTTCCTTTGCTGTGCAAAAGTCTTTAAGTTTCATTAGGTCCTGTTTGTTTTTGTTTTATTTCCATTACTCTGCGAGGTGGGTCAAAAAAGATCTTGCTGTGATTTATGTCAAAGGACGTTCTTCCTATGTTTCCCTCTAAGACTTTTTAAAGTGTCCAGTCTTACATTTAGGTCTTTAATCCATTTTGAGTTTATTTTTGTGTATGGTGTTAGGGAGTGTTCGAATTTCATTCTTTTGCATGTAGCTGTCCAGTTTTCCCAGCACCACTTATTGAAGAGACTGTGTTTTCTCCATTGTATATTCTTGCCTCCTTTGTCATAGATTAGTTGACCATAGGTGCGTGGGTTTATCTCTGAACTTCCTATCTTGTTCCATTGATCTATGTTTCTGTTTTTCTGCTAGTACCATATTGTCTTGACTACTGTATCTTGGTAGTATAGACTGAAGTCAGGGAGTCTGATTCCTCCAGCTCCGTTTTTTTCCCTGAAGACTGCTTTGGCTATTCTCAGGGTCTTTTGTGTCTCCATACAAATTTTAAGATTTTTTGTTCTAGTTCTGTAAAGAATGCCATTGGTAGTTTGATAGAGATTGCATTGAATCTGTAGATTGCTTTCGGTAGTGTAGTCATTTTCACAATGTTGATTCTTCCAATCCAAGAGCATGGTATATCTCTTCATCTGTTGGTATCATCTTTAATTTCTTTCATCAGTGTCTTATAGTTTTCTGCATACAGGTCTTTTGTCTCTTTAGGTAGGTGTATTCCTAGCTATTTTATTCTTTTTGTTGCAGTGGTAAATGGGAGTGTTTCCTTAATTTCTCTTTCAGATTTTTCATCATTAGTGTATAGGAATGCAAGAGATTTCTGTGCATTAATTTTGTATCCTGCAACTTTACCAAATTCATTGATAAACTCTGGTAGTTTTCTGGTGGCATCTTTAGGATTCTCTATGTATAGTACCATGTCATCTGCAAACAGTGACAGTTTTACTTCTTTTCCAAGTTGTGTTCCTTTTACTTCTTTTTCTTTGATTGTTGTGGCTAGGACTTTCAGAACTGTTGAATAATAGTGGTGAGAATGGACATCCTTGTCTTCTTTCTGATCTTAGAGGAAATGCTTTCAGCTTTCCACCATTGAGAATGATGTTGGTTGTGTGTTTGTCATATATGGCCTTTATTATGTTGAAGTAGGCTCCCTCTATGCCCACTTTCTGGAGAGTTTTTATCATAAATGCGTGTTGAAGTTTGTCGAAAGCTTTTTCTGAATCTATTGAGATGATCATATGGTTTTTCTTCTTCATTTTAATATGGTGTATCACATTGATTGATTTGTGTGTATTGAAGAATCCTTGCATCCCTGGGATAAATCTCACTTGATCATGGTGTATGATTCTTTTAATGTGTTGTTGGATTCTGTTTGCTAGTATTTGGTTTACGATTTTTGCATCTATGTTCATCAGTGATATTGGCCTCTAATTTTCTTTTTAATAGTATCTTTGTCTGGTTTTGGTATCAGGGTGATGGTGGCCTCATAGAATGAGTTTGGGAGTGTTCTTCTGCAATTTTTTGGAAGAGTTGGAGAAGGATGGGTGTTAACTCTTCTCTAAATGTTTGATAGAATTCACTTGTGAAGCCATCTGGTCCTGGACTTTTGTTTGTTGGAAGATGTTTAATCACAGTTTCAATTTCATTACTTTTGATTGGTCTGTTCATATTTTCTATCTTTCTGGTTCAGTCTTGGAAGGTTATACCTTTCTAAGAATTTGCCCATTTCTTCCAGGTTGTCCATTTTATTGGCATAGAGTTGCTTGTGGTAGTCTCTTAGGATGCTTTGTATTTCTGCGGTGTCTATTGTAACTTCTCCTTTTTCATTTCTAATTTTATTGATTTGAGTCCTCTCCTTTTTCTTTGAGTCTGGCGAAAGGTTTATCAATTTGACTCTTCTCAAAGAGTCAGCTTTTAATTTTATTGATCTTTACAATCATTTCCTTCATTTCTTTTTCATTTATTTCTGCTCTGATCTTTATGATTCTTTCCTTCTGCTAACTTTGGGTTTTGTTAGTTCTTCTTTCTTTAGTTCCTTTAGGTGTAAGTTTAGATTGTTTATTTGAGATTTTTCTTGTTTCTTGAGGTAGGCTTGTATCGATATAAACTTCCCTCTTAGAACTGCTTTTGCTGCATCCCATAGGTTTTGGATCGTCGTGTTTTCATTGTCATTTGTCTCTAAGTATTTTTTGATTTCCTCTTTGATTTCTTCAGTGATCTCTTGGTTATTTAGTGACGTATTGTTTAGCCTCCATGTGTTTTTTACTTTTTTTCCTTGTAATTTTTTTCTAATCTTGAGGCGTTGTGGTCGGAAAAGATGCTTGATATGATTTCAATTTTCTTAAATTTACTGAGGCTTGATTTGTGACCCAAGATGTGATCTATCCTGGAGAATGTTCCATGTGCACTTGAGATGAAAGTGTAACCTGCTGTGTTTGGATGGAATGTCCTATAAATATCAATTAAATCTATCTGGTCTATTGTGTCATTTAAAGCTTCTGTTTCCTTATTTATTTTCATTTTGGATAATCTGTCCATTGGTGTAAGTGAAGTGTTAAAGTCCCCCACTATTATTGTATTACTGTCGATTTCCTCTTTTATAGCTGTTAGCAGTTGCCTTATGTATTGAGGTGCTCGTATGTTGGGTGCATATATATTTATAATTGTTATATCTTCTTCTAGAATTGATTCCTTGATCATTATGTAGTGTCCTTCCTTGTTTCTTGTAACATTCTTTAGTTTAGAGTATATTTTATCTGAAATGAGTATTGCTATATCAGCTTTCTTTGGTTTTCCATTTGCATGGAATATCTTTTTCCATCCCCTCACTTTCAGTCTGTAAGTGTCCCTAGATCTGAAGTGGGTCTCTTGTAGAGAGCATATATATGGGTCTTGTTTTTGTAGCCATTCAGTGAGCCTGTGCCTTTTGGTTGGAGCATTTAATCCATTCACATGTAAGGTAATTATTGATATTTTTGTTCATATTACCATTTTCTTAATTGTTTTGGGGTTGTTTTTGCAAGTCCTTTTCTTCTCTTGTGTTTCCCACTTAGAGAAGTTCCTTTAGCATTTGTTGTAAAGCTGGTTTGGTGGTACTGAATTCTGTTAGCTTTTGCTTGTCTGTAAAGCTTTTGATTTCTCTGTTGAATCTGAATGAGATCCTTGTCAGCTAGAGTAATCTTGGTTGTAGGTTCTTCCCTTTCATCACTTCAGCTATATCGTGCCACTCCCTTCTGGCTTGTAGAGTTTCTGCTGAGAAATCAGCTGTTAACTTTAAGGGAGTTTCCTTGTATGTTATTTGTCATTTTTCCCTTGCTGCTTTTAATAACTTTTCTTTGTCTTTAATTTTTGTCAGTTTGATTACTGTGTGTCTCAGCGTGTTTCTCCTTGGGTTTATCCTGCCTGGGAGTGTCTGTGCTTCCTGGACTTGGGTGGCTATTTCCTTTCCCATGTTAGGGAAGTTTTCCACTATAATATCTTCAAATATTTTCTTGGATCCTTTCTGTTTTCTCCTTCTGGGACCTCTATAATGCGAATGTTGTTGCTTTTAATGTTGTCCCAGAGGTCTCTTAGGCTGCATTCATTTCTTTTCATTCTTTCTTCTTTATTCTGTTCTGTGGCAGTGAATTACACCATTCTGTCTTCCAGGTCACTTATCTGTTCTCCTGCCTCAGTTATCCTGCTACTGATTCCTTCTAGTATATTTTTCATTTCAGTTTTTGTATTGTTCATCTCTGTTTGTTTGTTCTTTAAGTCTTCTAGGTCTTTGTTAAACATTTCTTGCATCTTCTCGATCTTTGCCTCCATTCTTTTTCTGAGGTCCTGGATCATCTTCACTATCATTATTCTGAATTCTTTCTCTGGAAGGTTGCCTATCTCCACTTCATTTAGTTGTTTTTCTGGAGTTTTATCTTGTTCCTTCATCTGTCTATATCTGTCTATATTTCTGTGAATGTGGTTTTCATTCCACAGGCTGCAGGGTTGTAGTTCTTCTAGCGTCTGCTGTCTGCCCTGGTGGATGAGGCTATCTAAGAGTCTTGTGCAAGCTTCCTGATGGGAGGGACTGGTGGTGGGTAGAGCTGGGTGCTGGTCTGGTGGGCAGAGCTCAGGAAAACTTTAATCTGCTTGTCTGCTGATGGGTAGGGCTGGGTTCCCTCCCTATTGGTTGTTTGGCCTGAGGTGACCCAGCACTGGAGCCTACAGGCCCTTTGGTGGGGCTAATGGCGGGCTCCGGCAGGGCTCACAGCTAGGAGTACTTCCCAGAACTTCTGCTGCCAGTGTCCTTGTCCACATGATGAGCCACAGCTGCCCCCTGCCTCTGCAGGAGACCCTCCAGCACGAGCAAGTAGGTCTGGTCTCGTCTCCTGTGGGGTCACTGCTCCTTCCCCTTTGTCCTGATGCACACACGACTTTGTGTGTGCCCTCCAAGAGTGGAGTCTCTTTCCCCCAGACCTGTCGAAGTCCTGCAATCAAATCCCGCTAGCCTTCAAAGTCTGATTCTCTAGGAATTCCTCCTCCCGTTGCCGGAGCCCCAGGTTGGAAATCCTGACCTAGGGCTCAGAACCTTCACTCCAGTGGGTGTACTTCTGTGTTATAATGGTTCCTCAGTTTGTGATTTGATTTTATTGTGATTGCGCCCCTTCTGCCGTCTCATTGTAGCTTCTCCTTTGTCTTTGGATGTGGGGTATCTTTTTTGGTGAGTTCCAGTGCCTTCCTGTCGATGATTGTCCAGCAGTTAGTTGTGATTCCAGTGCTCTTGCAAGAGGGAGTGAGCACACATCCTTCTACTCTGCCATCTTGAACCAATCTGCCTCTAAGTCTGTTTTTTAAAAAAATTTTTCTTTTCGCCTGTATCGGGTGGCTCAACTCTTGGTTTTCCCAGGACGGTCCTGGTATACATCACTTATCGCATTGTAATTATTAACAGCACCCCGTTTCACTCCTAGGAGTATCTTAGGTTGGATGATAATATGATCACTCTAACGGAGCTAAGGTCATCTTCCTTAAAATGTGCCCCTCCCCCCTGCCGTGGAGTATGGGCAGGAACTGTGGACAGAGTAATGCTAATAAACTTTTTAGTATTTGCTAGACTTTTACCAAGAGTAATGATTAGTGAAAACCTATTACTATTATAATCCCCACTTGAGCGGGTATCCTCCTAAGATAACCCCTGACCTGTGATATGTACATGAGAATGATGGCTGTGAAAGCTACAGGGAGAGTATGTCCTCCTGGAGGTGGCATCTGGCAGTCTAGGTGGGTGGGCGTCTGGGTTGCCTGGTCCCAGCCGGTGGTGGGACCTGGGGGAATGTTGACAGTCTTGGGACTGGAGAGACAGTACCTAAAGGGGTCTCTTGAAGGTGTGTGCTAGTCTAGCCAGCGAACGCGCTTAGCTCCAGCAGGAAGAGCCAGCTGAATAGGAAGCCGAGGCATTAATTCGAATTAATGGTATAATCCCGGTTTCCCTATAGTCCTGTTGTTGAGATTCCTGGTGAAAAAAGTGAGTTTGTGTGTCGCATCCTTTTGTATTCATAAAGGGGTTACGCATGTGCTGTGGTTTGGGGACTGCTGCCCTGGGGATCGAGGGAGGAAGATCGCATTTGTCTCTGGCCTCTTTGGAGGGAGAAAGAGGGAGCGGCCCTTCCTCTGCTCTTGGGTTACACAGCAGGGTCCTGGGGCCCTTTCACTGTTCTTAACCCTTTGTGGGGTGTGTGTGCGGTGGTCTCTCTTACCTCTGTGCCCCCATCCTTCTGATGAAGTGCAGGTGACCTCCATGAGGGGCAGGGAGTAGAGAGGCTTGTGAGAGGGAATCAGATTCCCTTGAAAAGGGCATTCAGATCACAGGGGCTGGTTTAGGGCTGCGGGGAAATGGCACAGGCCGGAGCCAAGGTGACAGGCCATCCTAAAGTGTCTCCTACAAAGCATTCTCTTTGCTCACAAAGCCTGCTTGTGTTGTTTTCAGTTGCTTTTTTCCCACCTCTGCAAGCTTATAGGGAACATTTTTTTTTTAAAGCAAATGGGAGAAGGTACCAGAATTATTAAGGAAGCTGTTTTAGCCTGTCCTAGGATTCGCTAGGGAGTTTCGTCTCTCTCAACTTACTTCCTATCAAATAAGCCCTTTAACAGACCCCGTACAGAGGCTTTTCAGAAGATGTTTTTGTTCTTTCTGAATATGCAGCTATTCAAGCTGAGGGTTGGTATGTTCATAATTGACCTAATGCTTCAAAGAATGAACTGGTTTAGCTGGAATTTTCCTAAAGTCTGTCCTAGTGACTTAGTGTTACCCAGATAGAAAGTGTATAATTTATAATTAGCTTTTCCCCCTTAACTCTGAGTAATAGGCAGAAAGCCTGTTACATTTTAAATTGGGTTGTCATGTTGGACAGCTCTTCTCAGTGTTATGTAAAGAATCCCACATTCCAGGTCCGGATTTTTGAGAGCTCAGAGCTCTAAACAGTTGCCTAGAAGAAAGATGGACAGAATAGTCATAAAGAAGGAGTGACTTGGTGCGGAAGAGTGGTTTTATGTTCAAAGCCAGCGTGGGCACTGGGGATTTTTCCATCACGCCTTCTGCCTCAGGGCTGTTGGGCCTTCTGTGTTTTGTTTGTGGAGCTTAAGGAATCTCTCAGTTATTAGCTCATGGATAGTTACCAGAAATATGAACTCAAGGACTTCTCTGGTGGCGCAGTGGTTAAGAATCCGCCTGCCAATGCAGGGGACACGGGTGCAAGCCCTGGTCTGGGAAGATCCCACATGCCGCAGAGCAGCTAAGCCCGTGCACCACAACTACTGAGCCTGTGCTCTAGAGCCTGCAAGTTACAACTGCTGAGCCTGCGAGCCACAACTACTGAGTCCACGGCACCTAGAGCCCATGCTCTGCAGCAAGAGAAGCCACCTCAGTGAGAAGCCTGTGCACTGCAATGAAGAGTAGCCCCTGCTCACTGCAACTAGAGAAAGCCCGCGCACAGCAACAAAGACCCAACACAGCCATAAATAAATAAATAAAAAGTGATGTGTGGTCTCTACGCACTTATTAAAAAAAAAGAAATATGAACTCAAATCATTGCTTTTTTTTTAACCCTTTACCTTTTCTTCTAATCATGTAGGGTGGTGACATAAAAATTAAATGAAAAAATAGGCTCACCTACTTTATTAGTTATTCTGTTTACTTGGAGTAAAATCATAGCTGTGTCATCAACTGCCCTTCCTCTTCAAACCTCATACCATTTGCCAAGAGACAATCGTAAATTGTAGGGCAGCCTAGACCAGGGGTGGAAGTCTCTGTCAGAGTGTTCCTGCGGGGCCTTAAATATTTAAAAATTAGTCACCTTGCTGTGTGATGATATAGAAGAATCTGATGGCCAGGCCTGAGGAGAAAAAAGTTTGGGCAGAAACATGAAGAGCTGAAACAGATTGTTAAGAAAATCCTGGAGCCAGCTGCAAGAGGCATTGGAGAGAACAGGAGAGTCAGTGGTGCTATACCAAAGTCTTAGGGTCCTCAGCTCGCTCAGTGGAACAGAAGGAAACGCGCCAAATGCCGCCTCGTTGAACATTGTGAGTTTAATTTTAACCTTCTGTATTTTCGATGACATCCTCTGGGGAGTTGAAGGCACAACTGAGTCTGATCGGTGGGCCTGAAGAGTCATGACCCCAAGGGGAGGAACCAGGAAGAAAAGGAAGCAATAACAGAGGTCGCTCTTCAGGACGTCACACCTAAGCCAAGTTGACAGAGCTGCAGTGAGGCTGGGCAAGATGGAATTGCACCCTGAAATTCACATCTGTTGAAGGGAGCCCTAGACTGTCGATGCTGAAAGAATCATCAGAAAAAGAGAATGTCTAAACATTAGAACTGTGCTGTGTGGAGACTTCGGGAAGAAAAAGTTTGGAGGTTTTGGGGAGATTCCAAATAAATAGGAACCTTGTTCTGAATAAATTGTTTTTGAGTTAGAGATAAATGATTGCAATAGATGCATCTTCCTGATTTTTTTGGGTGGCACAGTATCTGTTTTTCTTGTCCTTTTGGGGGACAGAAAATAAATGGGGTCACAAATTAGGCATATGTGTGTTTTTGTGTTAAGTATTTAGGTTTGCCCAGAACATACTTTGCATTATATATATTAGATGCTTTGGGGAAATGAAAACAGTAAAGACAGCCTGAGGCCTCGTGGGGCCACTGAAAGTAGAGGGGATTGATTTAGATTTCATGTTTGACTGTGAAAATTGTGGCAATTTCAGCAGTGCCAGGCTGTAAGGTGCTTTCTTCCCTGGCTGTGAGATGTTTTTCCTAAGTACATAAACATTATAACTTAGATGCCCTGAACTCTAGAATGTTTTTCCCAAGGAAGTTGTCTCATATCCCTGAGATTAAGCAGCCTGCGCCTCTTTTGAGTTCATCCAATAATTTAGATTTCTCATGAATTCCCCCTCAGATGGCCTTTTCTTAGAGTTAGTGGGTAGAGGCTTGCGATGGGAGTTCTTGGGGCGTGAGGGGGGAGGATCGGGGCTTCCTAGAGATGTTCAGCCTGTTTCCCAGGCTTTGGTTTCATGGTGATTGCAGGCTGAGGGAATCCTATTCCCCTTTTCCGGTTTCATGCAAAGCCATGTCACACTGTGTGCCAATGTCTGTTACGTGCATAGCAAAAGAACACGAAGTTAGGTAAACTTCTCCCTAAACCCAAGAAGGTTCCACTGCAAAACAGAGCGTCTCAAAGTATCACGGGGTTACTGCCAAGTTCTCATCTGCTTCTTGCAAATTTTGGACAAACACAGTGTACAAAAGGTTACAAAACCTTTATAAACACCGGACTGCTAGTATGTTGAGGGCTGAGGTGATGCAAATATTTGCCGAGACTTTATATAGACAAATAGTCTGTTAATGATAGCTGTGGTCTCAGGGAGTAAACAATTTCTACATGGACTTGTGCGTAAGAACAGGAGTTCTGGTGGGCCCTGTGTGTGAACCCAAGGCCCACGTGTGACCTTCTTGTCCTCTTGTCCTCTTCTGCCAGGCCAGCTGTCGCTGTTCGTGTGCTGTGGAGATCCCACTGTTGACAGCGCTGTCCTCTGACTCAGGGTGGCAGATACTGTTTTTAATAGAACCCAGGCAACTTGTATCACGTTACACATACTAAAGTAATGTGTCTGCAGCTGTCTCGGGATTCATTTGCCAGCTGCACTTTGAGACCGGAGTTAATCATAGGTCAGAGTTAAACTTTGTCATGGGTCAGGAGAGAAAGGCCAGCTGGCTATTCCTGCTCGGGTCTTTTTTGGTGTGTCTTCTACTGCTCCTCATATGACTGCCATCTCTGAGTCATCAGAAATGAGAACCTCTTTGGTGGGTGTCTGCCTAGAGCCTCGCTGGTCTGCAGACCAGCAGTATCGCCATCACCTGGAGCTGGGGAGAAACATAGTCTCAGGTCCTGCCACAGACTTAGTGAATCAGAATTTGTATTTGACCAGGATCTCCAGGTGATTCGAATGCATGGGTCCAGGCCAGGCTCCTGTTGTCTTCTGCTTTGTCGAAGCTGGGTTGCTACCTCATCCGGGTTCTGACGGTGGAAGAGGAGAGCGTGGAGGAGGTGTGCTCATGGTTTTAAGGCCTGGATCCTGCGTGTGAGTGGCACACAGCCCTTCTCCTGTCTCCCGTGCCACACCATCTCCCCTAACTGCAGGGGGGCTAGGAAATAGTCTGAACATGTGCCAGGAATAAGAGAAGGAAGGATCAGCTCACGAATGGGCCAAGTGATGTATTAGGTGAGCTACGCTGTGGATGGAGTTCAGCTGTTAATATTATTCCCACCTTTCCTTTTGTTACTCCTTTATTCTTTTTCATTAATTAAAATATTTAAAAAGTATACTCATTGCTGATTAGAGAAAAAGATATTAATTTTATTTCTAACCACAGATAACACCAGTCTTAATTGTTGGGTGACTCACTTTTATAGAAAAAATAACCCAACATCTAAGACCTATGTACAGATGTGGATTTACCCTCCGTCTTCCTTTTCTCTCATGATGGAAAATGACAAGCATATACAAAAGTAGAAGGAGTTGCATGATGAACCCCTGAGCACTCATCTGTAAGTGTCAGCAAGTGTACCACCTCATGGCTAATCTTGCCTCGACTCACTTCATGTGCTGGATGTGAAGTGTCCGTTTTTTTGCATGTCTGATGAGTGAAGAATGGTGTTATGGGCTGAATTGTGTCCCTGCAAAACTTATGTGTTGAAACCCCAGTGCCCAGTACATCAGAAAGTGACTGTATTTGGACATTGAGCCTTTAAAGAGTTGATTAAGCGAAAATTAAAGACATTTATGACTGGTGTCCTTGTAAGAAGAGAAGAATCGGACACTGAAAGAGACACTGGGGATGCACATACACAGAGGAAAGAGACACTGGGGATGCACATACACAGAGGAAAAGGGCCTATGAGGAGACACAGAAGGTGGCCGGCCATCTGCAAGCCCAGGAGAGAGACCTCAGAGGAGACCAACCCTGCTGACACCTTGATCTTGGACTTTTAGCCTCCAGAAATGTGAGAAGTTTCTGTTGTTTAAGCCACCCAGTCTGTGGCATTTTGTTGTAGCAGCCCTAGCAAACTAATACAAATAATATACCATTGCTCTTTCCTTTTTTTTTTAAAAGGAAGAGCACCAAAACCCACTCTTCTTAATGTCACCGTATATATTTGTTATGTAATTTTCACAGGTCTTTGTAGGAAAGTGTCAGTATGATTATATATACACATACACACCTGTTAAATTATCTATTGAAATCACATTGTACATCTTCTCACTTCACAATTTTTTTACTCTTTGTGTCATACAACAGGCACAGAATATTATACAAAGGCATAGCTTTAGAGAACTATTGTAGAGTTAACACCCTGTAACCACCACCCAGATTATGAAATAAGGTTCTGCCAGCTTCCCCATCCACCTTCAAGTATCCTGTCCCAGTCATAAGCCCTTCCCTTTCCTCAAAAAGAATTAAAGGTCAACTTCAAACTCTTCAGTGTCTATTTCTTTTAAATCTTCATCGGTATACCTGTATTGTATTCATTTTTTTAGAGTTTCAATTAGTCTGCATACTCTGATGGGTTCACATTCTGCTTCCTTTTTTTTTTTTTTTTTTTTTTGTGGTACGCGGGCCTCTCACTGCTGTGGCCTCTCCCGTTGCCGAGCGCAGGCTCAGCGGCCATGGCTCACGGGCCTAGCCGCTCCGCGGCATGTGGGATCCTCCCGGACCGGGGCACGAACCCGTGTCTCCTGCATCGGCAGGCAGACTCCCAACCACTGCGCCACCAGGGAAGCCCCTTGGCTACTTTTTTAAGGTAGTATTTTGAGTGTAATCATCTCTGGCCTGATTCTTTAATTCTGAGCCATGTAATCATTCATCCTTCTCTGCCCCAGGTACTGGACTACGCACTGGGGAGAGAAAGTGCTGGCCTTCTCTCCCAAGCTTTACAGTTTAGCTCTGTGGAGTACATTTCTTTTTTTTCTGGCTGCGCTGCACAGCATGGGGGTCTTAGTTCCCTGACCAGGGATCAAATCTGCGCCCCCTGCAGAGGAAGCACAGAGTCTTCACCACTGGACCGCCAGGGACGTCCCTGGAGTACATTTCTAAAAGTTAAATTTCTGAGGCAAAGGATACACTGGCTTTGTATTAAACACATCTGGGGGTTTTTTTGTTGTTTTTTTAATTTTATTTATTTATTTTTTGGCTGCATTGGGTCTTCGTTGCGGTGCACGGGTTTCTCATTGCGGTGGCTTCTCTTGTTGTGGAGCATGGGCTCTAGGCACGAGGGCTTCAATAGTTGTGGCTCGCAGGATCTAGAGCGCAGGCTCAGTAGTTGTGGCGCACGGGCTTAGTTGCTCCACAGCATGTGGATCTTCCCGGACCAGGGATCGAACCCACGTCCCCTGCATTGGCAGGCGGATTCTTAACCACTGCACCACAGGGGAAGTCCCTACATCTGGGTTGTTTTAAAGGAAAATTGGATCAATTTGAAATAAGCCAATCCTGTAGTTGTGTCTGTGTTGACCTGGCCAAACTGGAAGGAAAAATGAAATTGGGTCTGGCGTGGCACCTCTGTGTTTTTCTGATTCCCACCAAGGTTGATGTTTCCCCAGCACTGTTTACTGTTGGGTTTCCTGAACAGGTTGACTGTTTATCGCTAATGCCCTTACGTGTGAGGCAGGGCCAGGTCCTCCCCTCACAGGTGTCCCTGACTTGAGTCCTGCCCTCTTCACGCTGGCATGGCCCCAGGTGCTCGTAATCTGTCCACTGACAGCCCTTCTCCTACCTCGTTCCAGTTGCTGCTGTCAATTTCCACAGCTGCCTGGAGCCTCAGACCTGTTCCACTTCTGAGCCAGCGGTCAGTGGTGGCCAGAGTGGCGGGCGTGAGGGGACACCAGTAACAGGGGCCCGTGCATTCCCATTCAGTAGCTGGTCTGCTAGGCAGTATCCTAAATCCTTGCTTCCCCGTCCTTCCCTCAGGCATCCACCACAGCTAGATTCCACGGGGAGGGAGGGATCTTTGACCTACCCTTTTGCAAGGTTCCTCAGGCCGGGTGTCCCAAGGCCTGAGTTTTTGGTTCTAGTTCAATCATTTAACCGACCTTGCCATCTTAGGCCAGTTTTCCTCTCTGGGGCTCGTGGGCTGTACTAGATTTTCCAAAGTGTGTTCTAGCTCTCATCCCCTATGATCCAACAATCATTTACCACCGCCAGTCTTTCCTGGAAGGGTAATTCTCCACGCAGTTCCAGACCAAATCCACGAGGAATGCTTGCTGAAAATGCAGATTCTTCGTCTCTGCCCCAGATTTGGGGAGTCAGAACCCTGGTGAGTGGGGTCTGTTTATTTTTAACGAGCTTCTCAGGTGATTTCATTACAGAATAAAATGTGAGAAGTCTGTTAGAGTTAGAAAGAGCCTGTGCCCACCGGGCAAGAGGAGGGAGCTCTTAAAACATTCCTAGTCTCTTCTTTCCGTGTTGGCAGAAATGTTCATAGTGACAGCAATGGGCTGGTGGGCACTAGGTCTAGGACTGTAGTTGTGTATTAACTGCGGGGAGGACAGAGAGGCTGTGGGAGAAGGAGGTGGTCAGAGCAGAGGAGCCAGTTGGTGGGGGGACCTCTCGGCCAGCAGAAGCTAAGCATGTGTTGTCCTGAGATGTGAGCTGATGATGTGGAATCTTAAGCTCTAGGGCAGAGTTCTGCACTGAGTTCTGACACCAACTCCCAGGAGTTGACCCAGACCGCACAGGTGAAGGGCCTCGTCCTCCACAAGACTGCCCTCCCTCCCTTCAGACGCCAGCTCCCAGTCCGGGGCTCCCCAGGCCACCCTCACTTTTGACCCACTGGCTACAAATTAAAGGATTCGCACAACCCCCTCCCATTCAATAATTCATTAGAACAACACACAGAACGCAATTGCTTATTATGGCAAACAGATTCAAATTGGAACCAGTCAAAGGGAGAGTCACACAGGGTGAGGTCTGAGAGGGTCCCAAACTCTAGACTTCCTTCCTTGTCTTATCCCTGCGGAGGCAGGACATGTCACCCTTGCAGCACATCGGTGTGCGATGGTAGAGTATGGCCAACCAGGAAATCTCCCCCAAGCTTTGGTGTCCAGAGTTCCTACTGGGGTTTCATTATGTAGGCATCATGGATTGGACCATTGGCCATGTGATTGATCTTATCTTCAGACCCCCCTCTACAGAGGTCAGGCTGAAAGCATGGACTCACAGGCCCGACCTTCTAATCCCACGGTTAGTCTTCTGGT
Source organism: Pseudorca crassidens (assembly GCF_039906515.1). Classification (NCBI taxonomy): domain Eukaryota; kingdom Metazoa; phylum Chordata; class Mammalia; order Artiodactyla; family Delphinidae; genus Pseudorca; species Pseudorca crassidens. The sequence continues at coordinate 15,498,365 of NC_090313.1, forward strand.
GTGGCTACTCCCCATCCTGAGTCCTCATTAGCACGACCTTTAGGAGCCAACCATGAGTCACCTTGTCAGCATAAACAGTCGGAGCCCACACACTGTTACTTGGGAAATTCCATGGGTTTAGAGGAACGAGGATAAGTAGCAGCCAGTCTTTTCTTTTTTTCCTTCCCAGCTTTACTGAGGTCAGTCGACAAAATTGTAGGATATTTGGAGTTTACGATGTGATGAGTTGATATATGTATGCATTGTGGAAGGATTCCTCCCATCAAATTAAGTATACATCCATCATCTCACGGATACCTTTTTTGTTGGTGAAAACATTTAAGTTCTATCTTAGCAAATTTCAGTTGGACAATACAGTGTTATCAAATATAGTCACCATGTTTTATATTGGATTCTCAGACCTTATTCATCTTAGAGCTGAAAGTATGTACCCTTTTACCAACCTTTCCCTTTTTATCCCCAGGCTCCTGGCAACCACTTTTCTTTTGTTTCTATAAGTTTGACTTTAAAAAAAAAAAAAAAAAAAAGATTCTGCATATAGGTGATACCATGCAGTATTTGTCTTTCTCTTTCACAAAGAAAGCATGATGCCTTCTAGGTTATTCATTGTTGTCACAAATGACAGGATTCCCTTCCTTTTTAAGGCTGAAGAATATTCCATTGTGTTATGTGTGTGTGTATGTGTGTGTGTGTGTATACATATGCATATGTACATATACATATCACAGTTTATTTATCCATTCATTTGTTGGACAGGTAGGTTGTTTCCTTACCTTGACTATTGTGAATAATGCTGTAGTGAACATGGGAGTACAGGTATCTCTTTGAGATAAAGATTTCATTTCCTTTGGATATATACCCAAAAGTAGAATTGCTAGACTGTGTGGTAGTTCTGTTTTTAACTTTTTGAGGAATCTCCGTACTGTTTTCCATAGTGGCTGCACCAACTTACCTTCCCACCTACCGTGTATGAGGGTTCCCTTTTCTTTACATCATCTCCGACACTTGTTATTTCTTGTCTTTTTGATGATAGCCATTCTAACTGATGTGAGGTGATACCTCAGTGTGGTTTTGATTTGTATTTCCCTAATGATTGGTGATGTTGAGCATCTTTTCATGTGTCTGTTGGCCATCTTTATGCCTTCTTTGGAAAAAATGTCCATTCCGATCTTCTGCTGTTTTTAAATCAGTTTTATTGTTTTGTTTTTTTGTGAAGAGGTATGAGTCCTTTATATAGTTTGGATATTAGCCCCTTGTTGGATACGTGATTTGCAAATATCTTATATTCAGTAGGTTGCCTTTTCATTTTGGTGATGGGTTCCTTTGCTGTGCAGAAGCCTTCTAGTCCCATTTGTTTATTTTTGCTTTTGTTTCCCTTGCCTTTGGAGTCAGATCCACAAGAACATTGTTAAGATTGATGTCAGATAGGTTACCGTCTATATTTTCTTCTGGGAATTTTATGGTTTCAGATCTTACATTCAAGTCTTTAATCCATTTTGAGTTAACTTTAGTGTGTGTGGTGTAAGATAATGGTCTAGTTTCATTCTTTTTTTTTCTTTTTATAAATTTATTTACTTATGGCTGTGTCGGGTCTTCGTTGCGGTGTACGGGCTTTCTCTAGTTGCGGTGAGCAGGGGGCTACTCTTCATTGCGGTGCGCGGGCTTGTCATTGCTGTGGCTTCTCTTGTTGTGGAGCATGGGCTCTAGAGCGCAGGCTTCAGTAGTTGTGGCACACAGGCTTAGTTGCCCCGCGGCATGTGGGATCTTCCCGGACCAGGGCTCGAACCCGTGTGCCCTGCACTGGCAGGCGGATTCTTAACCACTGCGACACTAAGGAAGCCCAGGGTTGGGACTGTTGATGTAAATACAGACAAGGTGTGCCAAAGCATGCTCTATGGCAGGTTCTCAGACTGCAGCCGGCGTCAGCATCGCCTGGAAGACTTGGTACAGTACAGCTTGCTGGGCCACACAGAGTATTTTTCATAGGGCAGGGTTGGGGCCGAGAATTTGCGTTTGTAACGAGTTGCAGGATGTTAATGTTGCTGCAATGGGGACCACAGTTTGAGAACCTGTGCTGTATAGAAGATGGGTAAGCTGGGGGATTGATCCCTTAGCCCTACTTCGTCCTACATTGACCTGCAAAAAAGCCAAGAAGCAGATCCTATGCATAGCTCACAACCACAGTTTCCACATCATATTGTAATTCTTTGTTAACATAGATCCCTTGCTCCCAGACTGAGCTGCTCAAGGACAATTGAACCAGCGAATACAGGAATGTGTTTCAACCATAACCCTTGACTCGGTGGCTAAGGACTGCTGCCAGTGTGCTGTGCTACTCTCTGGGGCCAACCTTTGAAGTAGAGTTCTGTGCCTTTTCCAGAAAGACAGATTAGGGCAGTGGTTCTGATCTAGGAGATTTTGCTACCAAAATGTCATTTTAGGTTGTCACAATTTAGGGTGAAGAGATGCTACTGGCATCTTGAGGAAGGAGTCCAGGGAGGCTGCACACTCTCCTACAAAGCACAGAAGAGCCACCTGTGACGAGGAAGCATGCAGCCTGAAATGTCAGCACCGCTGAGCTTAAGCAATCCTGCCAGGGCTTCCCTGGTGGCGCAGTGGTTGGGAGTCCGCCTGCCGATGTGGGGGACACGGGTTCGTGCCCCGGTCCGTGAAGATCCCACGTGCCGCGGAGCGGCTGGGCCCGTGAGCCATGGCCACTGAGCCTGCGCGTCCGGAGCCTGTGCTCCGCAACGGGAGAGGCCACAGCGGTGAGACGCCCGCGTATCGCAAAACAAAAACAAACAAACAAAAAAGAAATCCTGCCATAGGGGAAAGTGTTCCAGTGCGGTAGGGTGGGTCTTACTGTGAGATCTGTCTGCGTGCCTCTCATTTGTCCCTCACCTCAGTCCCTGCTCTTGGACTCTCTGACCCAGGTCACCCTGCTTCCCTACACCCCCTGTGTCAGCAGCCCTGCCCAGGCTGGGTCATGGAAGCCTCCAGTAATCAGGGAGCACTAAACAATGATTAATAATTTGCCACAGCTAAAAACGCTTTCAAATGCATTATTCTTTCAACAATAAATGACTTATTTGAGTGGGGTGAGGGCACTTGTTGAATGATTAACTGACCTCAGCTGACCTTTGCATTCCCCTTCTCCTAGAGAAATTTAGAGAGGGTTGTGTGAGTGTGTTCTTTGCCGCGGCTCCTCCACCAGCAAGTTGTTCATTTATTTATTCAGCAGAGTTTTGAGTGACTCACTCTGTGCTGGGCCCAGTGAACCACCACGGAAAGACTGGGTCCTACCTGCATGGAGCTCTTGCATGGAGGACGAAATAAATAAGTGGATTATTTTTTCTCTCAACAAATAGAATGTAGTAAATGGGTAAAGAAAGTTGGAAGGAGGAAGTAGAGAATCTGGATTTGCTTTTTTAGACAAGGCAGTCCAGGCCTTTCTGTGGAGGCAACAATTAGCTTGAGACCTGGAAGAGAAAAGGTGTAATGATGGGGGAAAGTGAGCAAGTGGATCTGTCTGTTCCCAACAGAGGGAACAGCAGTCAGGAGCGGGGCAGGTTCTCGGAAGCACAGCACAGCAGCATGGCTGGAACGCTGAGCAGAGGTGCTGGACCGGACATGGGGTGGTGAGCTGGGAGGGGCCCATCATGAGTTGCACTCGGTCAGGACCGTAGGTGTAATTCTAGTGCAGGAGGACAGCATGCTCTTGTACTTTTTTTTTTTGCGGTACGCGGGCCTCTCACCGCTGTGGCCTCTCCCGTTGTGGAGCACAGGCTCCGGACGCACAGGCTCAGCGCCCATGGCTCACGGGCCCAGCCGCTCCGCGGCATGTGGGATCCTGCCGGACTGGGGCACGAACCCGCGTCCCCTGCATCGGCAGGCGGACTCCCAACCACTGCGCCACCAGGGAAGCCCTGCTCTTGTACTTTGAAGACAGCATTCTGTCTTCTCTGTAGAAAGATCATAGGGAAACCAAGGGTGGAAGCAGGCAGTACAGTTTGCAGGCTCTTGCAGCTCTGAGAACCGATGGCGGCTTGGGGCTTCGGTCTCGGGTCGATGGTGGTGGGAGGGTGACAAAAGATGCTAAGTGGTTGGGGCCAGGCTGCATTTTGGAGGAAGCAGCTGTGGGACTAGTTGGCGGGTTGGCTGCGGGGGTGAGGGGAAGGGAGGCATCAAGGGTAGTGACCACCAGGTTTCTGGTTTGAGCAGTGCGTCTGTGAGGTTGACATCTACAGAGAGAATGGGAAGAGCAACTTTGGTGGGGAAGTCAGGAGTCCCATCTTGGACTCATAAGTGGAGATGCCTGTTAGCCATCTATGAGGAGAGGACAAGAAGGCACTTAGCCACAGGGGTTTGGGGGAGTGGCCTCTGTCAGAGAGTGCAGGGAGCTGCTTTGGCTAACACTTCGACACTTCTTAGTGTCTCCTTCAGCCTCTCCTCTTGGGGGCCTTGGGGAACAGAGCTGAAAAAGCAATGGCTTCATTCACAGATACACTTCCTCAACATCAAGTGGGTACAGCTTCCCAATAATGGAGCCTCAGTTCTGTTTTCTAGCCCCATCCCTGCCTACTGTAAACACTGCCCGACACCTATAGAGGCCATGACACGTCTTTGCCAGTTGTTCTCTTCATTCAGTGTTGAGTTTTTTTTTTTAAGCATGCTCCACAGTTTAATAAAACTTGCCAGGAAGATGCGCCTGTGTTTCTGTGGCTTTGTGCACTCCCGGGGCATCCGTGAGCCCTCCTGGGAGTGTGGGGTTCCCTTGGTCCGGTCAGGCACATGGCTCCGTGGGGCATTGGCCTTTACAGCGTAAGTACTTGTATTGTTTTGGTCGTTTTACATGTCACTTCCTTCTCACTTTATGCAAAATAAGTGACACAGGGTGGCAGCCAAGTGTGAGCTGGGGAAGGAGGAAGCCCTCCTCAGAAGGAGGTCATTTCCATGTGGCTCCGTGTTCACTGAGCTTCACTGTGTCCCAGGAACCGTGCGGGTCACGGAGTGTGCGAAGCGTCCGCGAGGCTGTCCTGCCCTTGAGGGAGCCCCAGTCTGTTGTGGAGATGACGGTGCTGAGGACTGTGTGTGCCCAGCGGACAGCTGTCCACACCAGTGTGGATCAGACGTAAGATCCCAGCCCGTTAGTGCAGCACGAAATCAGTTTTGTGGATTTCGACTGGTGTTTCTTCCTTCTTCAAAATAAGTTTTAAAAATTGTGGTAAAATACACAACATATTTACCACCTTAACCATTTTAAAGTGTACACTTGAGTGGAATTAATGACATTACACTGCTGTGCAACCATCATCATGGTCCACAGGATCCTTTTCATCAGTACAACAGAAACTCTGTACCCCTCCCCCTCCCCTCCCCTCCTCCTCCCCTCCCCTCCCCCTCCCCCCCTCCCCCCCTCCCCCTCCCCTCCCTCCCCCTCCCCTCCCCCTCCCCCCTCCCCTCCCCTCCCCCTCCCCCTCCCCTCCCCCTCCCCCCTCCCCTCCCCTCCCCCTCCCCTCCCCTCCCCTCCCCCCTCCCCTCCCCTCCCCTCCCCCTCCTCCTCCCCCCTCCCCTGGTTTTCACCTTTCTACTTTCTGTGTCTGTCATTTTTGACTCTTTGGATACTTCATCTAAGTTGAATCATATGGTATTTGTCTCTGTGTGACTGGCTTATTTCACTTAGCATAATATCCTTAAGGTTCATCTATGTTATAGCCTGTGTCAGAATTTCCTTCTTTGAGACTCAGTAATATTCCAGTGTACATGTGTACCACACTTTGATTTTCCGTTCATTCATCATTGCTTCCACCTTTTGGGTACTGTGAATAATGCTCCTGTCCTTATGGGTATATCATGACTGGCATTTCTCTTGCAATGAAGTAGGCTAGAATAGAAAATAGCAGGAGATGGGACTTCCCTGGTGGTCCAATGGGTAAGACTCCACACTCCCAATGCCCGGGGGCCTGGGTTCTATCCCTGGTTGGGGAACTAGATCCCACATGCATGCTGCAACTAAGAAGTCTGAATGCCGCAACTAAAGATCCCACGCGCAGCAACGAAGATACGGTGTGCCACAACTAAGACCTGGCGCAGCCTAAATAAATACTAAAAAAAAAAAGAAAAGAAAAAGAAAATATCAGGTGTACGTAGTGTGGGCAGACCCCGACTACTGATGAGGCATGAGGCACAGCTTTGCAAGCCGTATGAGATGCCATATATCCTAAATTAACCTAGACGCATTGATGTTTATTTCCCATGCACAATACACTGCGCACTCTGTGAAAGCATCAAGATAACTTAATAAATTCTATCAGTTCTTTAACCTTGAGTTAGACATCCTTGTTTTTGGCCACACCGCATGGCGTGCGGGATCTTAGTTCCCCGACCAGGGATCGAACCCGCACCCCCTGCAGTGGAAGCAGAGTCTTAACCACTGGACTGCCAGGGAAGTCCCCTAGGCATCCTTTTAATTAAGAAAATGTGAATTACTTGTTCACATGCATTTGATTCAGCTGCTGGAATGGTTCTTTGACCCAAGTAAGGTAGTTTCTTTCCTTTGCTCTGTGGTTTCACAAATCCCAACGAGTAGCATCAAAGGCTTGCTTGGGTAGGCAGTCATCGCCACACTCCTTACTCTCAGGAGGGATATCTGGAACTTGGAAGCAAGAGCTCTGTCATCCCTCATGGGGGAAGAAGTTTAATAGTTTGGAAGAAAGCGTTTGATTGGAACAGACACTAAAGGCCAGATATTCAGAGGTGAGTCAGCGCAGGCACTCACCGGCATAGAGGGATCTTGGTGACGAATTGAGTCCTGTATCTAGTGGTGGCCGTGTGTGCTGTGCTAGGTAGGTAAGGTGTCACCTGCTGGTTGTGAGGTCCCTTACTTGTTAGTTCCAACCAATACTGCTTCAATCCCTTCTGAACCTTAGGAGGTGGTCAGCATGAGCAATATTTTACTTGTGATTCCTTGTTTTATTCTCAGTGTTAACTGAATTGCGTGCAAATGTGTCAAAAAAATTTTTTTGGAGGGGAGGGATAAACTGGGAGACTGGGATTGACATATACACACTACTATATACAAAATAGATAAGTAATAAGAACCTACTGTGAACACACAGAACTGTGCTCAGTACTCTGTAATGACCTATATGGGAATAGAATCTAAAAAAGAGTGGATATATGTATATGTATAACTGATTTACTTTGCTGAACAGTAGAAACTAACACAACACTAAATCAACTCTACTCCAATAAAAATTAATTAAAAAAATTATTTTTGAGGAGGCGATGAGGATGGTTACCCATGCACAGTAGTTGTAGATTCTCAGTCTTGGTTGTAGCGTGGGAAAAAGTATTTGGAAGACAGTGTGGTGATAAGACAAGGGACACTATGAAGAAGTGAAAGGAGGGGATTAGCTGGTGGGAGGAAAGGGAGATAAGAAGGCCAGGGGTGAACCAGAAAAGGCCTGGAAGCTCGGAGGCAGGAAGGCTCTGCAGTGCCCACAGCCTGGGAGGACTCTGGTGGACCCCAGGGTAGAGGGTATGGAGGGAGCTGGGGGCACGCAGCTTGCATTGCTGCTTCACTTACAACAGGAAGTGGATAAAAAGAGCAGGGATGAGAAAATGGATCTTGAGCAAGTTTTAAGAAATGGGGGGAACTTCCCTGGTGGCACAGTGGTTGAGAATCTGCCTGCCAATGCAGGGGACACGGGTTCGATCCCTGGTCGGGGAAGATCCCACATGCCACGGGGCGGCTAGGCCCGTGCGCCACGGCTGCTGAGTCTGCGCTCTAGAGCCCGCATGCCACAGCTACTGAAGCCCGTGCTCCACAATAAGAGAGGCCAAAGCAATGAGAAGCCCGCGCACCGCAACAAGGAGCGGTCCCCGCTCTCCGCAACTAGAGAGGGCCCATGGGCAGCGGCGAGGACCCAATGCAGCCAAAAAAATAAATTGATTAAAAAAAAAAAAAGAAAAGAAATGGGGAAAGTTACAGAGGAAAGGAGAGAAGATTCTAGCTTGAACATTGCCACCCACGTCTAATTGGATTTGGCTGTCGGCCACTCCAGGAAAGCCAGGGTGGTGACCCGTTTCAAGATAGTTCATCAGCACTGTGGGTGTTCTGATGTCACGCTGGATAGGTTCCAGTGATATCTGTGCCAGGCACCGTGGCACGCGAGGCCCATGGAGATCCCACATAGCGTGTGAGTTGTCATTGCCTGGAGGGAGTTGTGGTCTCTGGTGGGACAGTTAGGAGGGAAGTGCTGCTGTGGATGAAGACTTGTGGGAGGTGGGGGGAGGAGAGAGTATCATGGTGGCGAGGACGACTCTTGGGTTGGAACTGGGCTGAGGGATGGCTGGTTTGGCAGTGGTCTCAGTGCTGTCAGTGAAAAATTGGGGTCAGGGTGCCAATTGACTCAGGTCTCCATGTCCAACTGTTCAGGTGGCGACACATACTTTAGGCTCCCGTCAGTGAGCTTGCCATCTGATGGAAGTGAAAACCTTCGTGCCTTGATGGTACCCAGATTTGGGAAGTGAAGGGATTTGTGAGGGTCCTTAAATCAAGAGCTATGGGGAAAGACATTTGCCTAATTGAGCAACTTCATCTGTTTTCTGCTGGGGCCCACATGGGATTCCTCAAGATCGCTGTCATGGTGACCTCTGCTCTTTGTCTGATGGGACTTTGTAGTGTTCAGAGCAACACTTATCCTTTCAGTTGATGGCTCAGCAGCCCAGGGAGGTGTTATTATCTCCAGGTGTTCTCCCCGTTTGCTGGAGGCCAGTACTGAGAGGTCATGTGGCTAATTCAAGGTCATGCAATCAGAAAGCAGCAAAGTATCATTACATTTTTTAAAATTGTGGTAAAATACATATAAAATAACATTTACCATCTTGACCATTTTTAAGCATATGGTTCAGTAGTGTGAAGTACATTCACATCATTGTGCAACCAATTTCCAGAACTCTTTTCATCCTGCCTTAGTGTGTCATTAAACACTAACTCCCCACTCTCCTTCCTTCCCGCCCTGGCAACCACAGTGCCACTTTGTTTCTCTCTGAATTTGACTAAGTACTTCATTGAAGTGGAATCATACAGTATCTGTCCTTTGTGACTATACCATTTTACACTTCCAGCAGCAGTGTGCAAGAGTTCCAGTTTCTCTACATCCTTGCCAACACTTATTTCCCTCCCTCCCTCCCTTCCTTCCTTCCTGATAACAGCCATCCTAATATATGTGAGGTGGCATCTCATTGTGGTTTTCATTTGCATTGCCCTGACAATGAGTGATGTTGAGCATCTTTTCCTGTGCAAGTAAACTTTTAAAGAGGGCCTTTCAGGGTAAATCCCAGTGTTAATTCCCTGAGCGTTTTCGGGAGGGAATAAGTGTAGGATAAATGGGAAAACATTTTTCAAACCTGTTTAGTGGTGATGCTCGCAGATTTATACTTTTACTTTGGAAGGAAATTGAGACCTAGAGATATTAAGGGTCACGGAGATGCTGAACTGGAGTGGAGAAGGAGATCGGGGGGACAGTTGAGCCCTGGGGCCTCAGTACCACTGATGGACTAGAATCCAGTCTTCTGCCTCCTGGTCTGGGGATCTTTAGAGGTGCCAAGCTACCAGGGTTAGCAAAATCTGAAGCTCAGTCTCTCTTACTGCTTCTTTAATAATTCATAGACTTTCACTTATTCAACAAAGAATTCTTTAGCATCTCCTTTCTACCTGTATTGTGCTAGGAATAACGCAATAAAAGAAGTGTGGGGCTTCCCTGGTGACGTAGTGGTTGGGAATCCGCCTGCCAATGCAGCGTACACGGGTTTGATCCCTGGTCCAGGAAGATCCCATGTGCCATGGAGCAACTGAGCCCGTGCACCACAACTGCTGAGCCTGCGCTCTAGAGCTCAAGAGCCACAGCTAGAGAAAGGCCGCGCGCAACAACGAAAACCCAACACAGCCAAAAAAAAAAAAGAAGTGTGGTCTCTGCTTTCGTGGGTTATTATTGTCTGGCCTTGGAAATTTCCTTACTCTGGCAAAGTGAGTAGAATGGTGTTAACCTTTGGGCTGTCTCTGCGTATTAATCGTTATTTAAATAATGCATAATGGATTTGGATAATGTTTTTTTTAGCCCTTTGTATAGTTACTGTTTTTTCCATTAATAATAAGTAATTTGTAGAGAGGTAATTTGAGATTATGTAAATGTCATGGTTCACACAAGCTTTCATCCACGACTTTAACTTCCATTGATAATTTTCTGACTCCATTGTTCCTTCTATATTTGTTTGCAATCTAGACTGCAACAGTTTTCCCTTCTCTGCTGTTCATGAAGCAATAAAGTCATGGATTCTTTTGTTATTTAATGGGTTATAATTCACTGACATTTATTTAATACCTAAAGTATCCCAGATTTGGCTAGCAAGAGCCCTTCAAGCCGGCTTCTCTGTCTTTTGCACACATCCTTGTGATTACTTTAGAGCTTCCTTATTTTAGGGTGCAAGATGTCCAGGCCCATCTTGTACTTTCTCTGCCGTTGGTCCTGGCCTGTCGATGGTGATGCTGTTGCTGGGAATGCCTGGGGCTCTACTCACCTGGACCTGGTCTAGTTACAGCAGCCCACCCAGAAATTTCCTCTTTTGGGGCCCATGTTGTGGCTGGACTGGCCCTTGTGGTTCTTAAGATTGTGAGACATGTCTCAGCAACAACCAAGAGGGAGTTCTGAAATGGCAAGATTTATCACTCACATGTCCTGAAGGGTACAAGGCACACCTGAGGTCACACAGCCCCAGAGAGAGAGGGAGAGGGAGGGAGGGAGGGAGGGAGGGAGAGCGAGCACGTGCACGTGGTGAGCTTGTACCTGCACTTCTGCCTTGTTGGGGTCAAGGGCTGGGTGCATGTCAGGCAGGCACTTATGATGAAAAAGCTAATTGTCAGGTGCTGACACACACTGAACCAACCTTGGAATCAGCCATTGCTTCAAGGAGTGCTGGTTCCTCTTAGGAAGGATATTAAAAAGCCGAGATCTGGGTGAAGGGGACCAAAAGGCACAAACTTCAGTTATAAAAGAAATAAGTCATGGAGATGTAATGTCCAGCATAGTGACTGTGGTTAATAATACTGTGTTATTTGAAAGCTGCTGAGAGTTGACCTTAAAAGTTTTCATTAGAAGAATAAAAAAAATTATTACTGTGTATGTTAAAAAACAAAACACCAAGATGTGGAGACTTGAATGCTCCCTGCTACCAGTGTGCCACTTCTTCCAGGGCCTCTCAGCGTATAGAGTTGAGAGAGAGAGAGAGAGAGAGAGAGAGAGAGAGAGAGAGGGAGGGAGAGAGAGAGAGTGTGTGTGTGTGTGTGTGTGTGTAAACACGCATCTAATTTTCTTCCCCCATATCTCTGTATATTTAAAATGTAGACCTATTTCTGTAGGCCTCTTTTTTTAATTTTTTTAAAGACAGAGGCCGTCGATGTGGGATTCTAATTAGACAGATGTGTAGTTTGGATATATGTCACTCTCCTTTAATTTTTAACAGGTGGCTAAACCCCTTGTTTAAAATCGGTCACAAACGCAGATTAGAAGAAGATGACATGTACTCAGTGCTTCCGGAGGATCGCTCCAAGCACCTCGGGGAAGAGCTGCAGGGGTGAGTAGCAGGCGGTGAGGGGGAGGGGAAGGAAGGTGAGAGCTTCTGCGTGTGGCAGTGGTTTGGAGTGGGCTTTACCTTCCTCTGGGTTCTCCTGCAGCCTCCTCGCCCATGACATGGCACGCTCACCCGCCTGGGGCCGACCCTGGGCTTCGCCCACTTTGGAGGCCGGGGGGACCCGTGTTTCCTGTGCGTTTGTGGAAGGGGAGCCAAGGCCCTGGATGCTGAGCTCTGTCCCTGGAGGTGGTGTCCCTGGAGGAGGCTGTCTGCCCTCTTGAGCTACTCGTGGTGCTGTGAATACAGCAAAGCTTGGAAGTAACTTGTTTCCGAGACTGTGACTGTTCCCCTCAGAGCCTGTTTTTCTGGTCCTTCAGGGTCTGCACCCTCCTCTTTCCGGAGCCCTGCAAGCAGTTAACCAGCACTGATGGGACAGCCACAGAGTGCCCTGGAGTGAAGGCCTATCTTCTGCTCTGCCACCTCCCCTGTTTTACCCGTGGCAGGGCCGTTCTTTACTGTGCTTGGTTTCTCATTGCAGGTACTGGGATCAAGAAGTGTTGAGAGCCGAGAAGGATACACGGGAGCCTTCTCTAACGAAAGCGATCATAAAGTGTTACTGGAAATCCTATTTAGTTTTGGGGATTTTTACGTTAATTGAGGTAAAAGCTGTTACATACAGCGCATTGCTTTTCGGTGTGTGTGGCTCAGTAATGAGACGGATGCGACGGGTGGGGAGAGGCCAGTCGTTTCAGGTCCGAGGATAAACCTTGTCTAGGAAACGTGTAGCCCAGCGGTTGTATTTAGCTTTAGAATGGACAGGTCCTTAGAAGGAGTGGACCTCCAGGGGGTTGCTATTTTTCTTTTAACTGATTAAAAACATAGTGTCGTGGAGGGGTGGTGCTGAAAAGGAAAGACATACTATGTTAGGATGTTCTCGGTGCTCAGTATAACTGCTGAAAGTGATCCTTGACCAAAAGAAAATCCAGCAAAACCTCAAAGAAGATGTGCCCTGGGGTTTGGAGAAAGTAAACTTGGACCTGAGCCCACGACAACATAAGACATTTTACAGATGCTCAACAAATAACTGTTAACTTGACCAGGTCACATCTGATAAATGCTTTCCTAAGAAGGTATCTTCACCTTCCCCCTTCCAGCGGAACAGAACCCGTGGCCCTGCATCTGGGTTGGAGCTGCCCAGAGCTCGGAAGAGCACACCCTTCGCTGGGCTGGCCCTTCCCAGCGGGCCTGACACTGAGAGCCAAAGCCCCCCACGGGGAGGAGCTCCAGCTTCACCACGAGTTCTGTGCACCACACGTTCTGGTTTCGGTCCCTGGCTGTGGGAGTGGATTGCTGGTTGAAAGCAGAGCCTTGGTAGTTTGCAGAGGGTGTAGGAGGGGGATGTGCAGGGGAGAACCTAAGGCAGAAAGCTGTGAGGTCAGTGACCACCATGACCCAGAAGGTTCTGGGTTAAGATCCCCTAGTGAGACAGTTCTCCCTAGGGGCACAGTGCCAGTTGGCCTGCCTATTCCGGCTGCAGCCTGCTGGAGGTCTGCTGCAAATCCACTTGGGTGGCTCGTGCTCTCTGTGGTACCTTAGTGCTGCCGTAGGGACAGGGCCAGCCTGTGAGTGTGTGAGAGCAGGAGGGATAGAAGATGCAGTTGCTATGAAAGAGTTGTTTTAGGTGGAGAAGGTGAGTTGTCATAAATATGGTTTTATTGGGGGTGAGATGGGTCTGCTAGGTGGTTTGTAGGCGGCAGGTGTGGCTCTTTTTAAAATTTTTATTGGAGTATAGTTTCTTTACAGTGCTGTGTTATTTCTTCTGTACAGCAAAGTGAATCAGTTAATGTATACATATATCCCCTCTTTTTTAGATTTCCTTCCCGTTTAGGTCACCACAGAGCATTGAGTAGAGTTCCCTGTGCTGTACAGAAGGTTCTCATTAGTTATCTCTTTTTTGCATAGTAGGGTGTATATGTCAGTCCCAATTTATCCTGCCTCCCCCCGCCCCCAATTCCCTCCTTGGTGTCCGTAAGTTTGTTCTGTACCTTGTGTCTCAATTTCTGCTTTGCAAGTAAGTTCATCCGTACCATTTTTCTAGATTCCACATGTACGCAATATTATATGATATTTGTTTTTCTCTTTCTGACTTACTTCACTCTGTATGACAGTCTCTTGGTCTCTCCACGTCTCTGCAAATGGCACAATTTCGTTCCTTTCTATGGCTGAGTACTCTTCCATTGTATATATGTGCCACATCTTCTTTATCCATTCGTCTGTCGACGGACACTTAAGTTGCTTCTATGTCCTGGCTATTGTGAATAGTGCTGTAATGAACATTGGGGTGCATGTATCTTTTGTAATTATGGTTTTCTGCGGGTATATGCCCAGGAGTGGGATTGCTGGGTCACGTGGTAGCTCTATTTTTAGTTTTTTGAGGAACCTCCATACTGTTCTCCATAGTGGCTGTATCAATTTACATCCCCACCAACAGTGCAAGAGGGTTCCCTTTCTCCACACCGTCTCCAGCATTTATTGTTTATAGGGTTTTTGAGGATGGCTTTTCTGACTGGTGTGAGGTGATAAATCTCACTGTAGTTTTGACTTGTATTTCTGTACTAATTAGTGATGTTGAGCATTTTAAAATGTGTTTGTGGGCCATCTGTATGTCTTTTTTGGAGGAGTGTTTACTTAGGTCTTCCACCCATTTTTTTATTGTGTGGCTCTTGTTTAAAAGGCTTTGTTGTCCTGAAGGGCACTGCGGGCAGTGGGTAGCTGGGTAGGTGAAGCCTGCCCCACACAACTGGAGAAACCAGAGAATTCTGTCACCTCACAGGTGACTGGATGGTCCTGGGAGATTGAGTTCTCGTTGATGACAAAGGTGGCTTGGCCATTGTGCCAGAGGGTGGGGACATCTATATGGGGCCGTGTTCCGTCTTTGAGAGAGCACTGACCACCTAGATACTGCCGTGGCCTTGTGAAGGGCAGGGTGGAGATGCAAACCCATGCGATTTCCTCAGGGGTTGGAGAGGGTGCAGGAGCCCCTCAGTCTGTCCCAGCCCTTCTTTGACCTGTGTACAGCTGTCCCAATGATGGTGTTTCTGCATAGTCACAGTAAGTTTCTGTTTGAAATACAGGCAGCAAGCCGGTGTGGACTGTGTGTGTAGGATTTCCTGACCTCACAGAGCAAGCGCTCATGAATTCTGCTTGTCCGGAAACCTTGGGGCGTCGGGGTGTGCCTGCAGCTCATGCCAGGTGCCTGGTTTGGGGTGAGCAGAGATGAGTGGGTTTAGTGTTGGATCGTATCCTGAAGCAGGTCTTTCTCTGCTGTCCCTGGTTCTCTAGTTTCTCTTTGGTACCAGATGCTGAAGAAGGTGAAGGCAGGTGGGTCTCAAAGCGTGGCCCATGTGGCTGGGTTTGCAGCGAGCTGCAGGTGTTTCATGCTGTCCTGCACTGTTGGTCCCTTGGGTGGGGTCACTAAACTTTAGATGGATCCCATCCTAATATGAGCTCCAGGTCTTTGCTGTGGCAGCTTATGGGAGAAGCAGACACAGAGGGAGAGGCCGCAGGAACTGGGGTTCTTCCTGAGAGGGAATCGGCCGCACTGGGGTGCTGGGAGCTTTGATTCCAAAGTTGTCCAGCCCCGGTAATACTTCCTGCTAGGGGTCCAGGAAAACCAGACCTGGGGGCTGCATAAGGTGAACTGGTAGAGCACTGGCCCCTCTTTCAGGAGGTTGGTTGTTGGGCAGTCATGGCAGAAAAGGGGGGAGCAGAGGACCTGGCAAACGTGCGGGCTCGTCTCAGTAGTAGTACTAGAAGTACTAGGAGCAGTAACAGGGGCTCCTACTCAGTAGCACTGGTGGTGGCGACTGCAGTACTATTAGTGTGGCAATAAAAATATTAAGTTCTTGAAAAAACCATGTACCAGAACTGCTGTAATCACTTTATATGTGATATTAGTATTATTTCTTTGTCTGAGTCAACAAAGTCATAGGTATTATATTACCCCCATTTTAGAGAAGAAGATACAGAGTGCTAAGTAGTTACACAGTGTGCCTGTGGTCACACGAAGCATAAAGGACGGACTGAGGTTCCATCTCGGACGCTCTGACTTAAGAGAATGTCCGTCTCAATGACTGAGCTTGTCCAGGGTCAGGAGGCCTTGTCTTGAGAGCTTTGTTTTCATGGTCTCAGACACATGCATCCTGAACTTGGTGTAAGGATAATAAATAGGTTGCTAAGGACTTCCTGGAGCAGGAAGCCAGATGGGAACATAAATGCGGGCGGAGTCGAGGCGACCACAGCTCCCGGGTGAAGACGTTACTAGGGCTTTGACGCTAGCAGCAGTGTCATGCTGTATTTAGATGGACCAGGAGAGGCCCTTTAGGAAACCACCTTTTACTCGTTACCGGCTGTAAGTGGATGAGGTTGTGACTGTTCCGGTGACCCAAGTTCTCAACAACCATCCACACTTTTACGAAACCATTCCAGATGGGCTCCCTGAGATGGGCCGGGGGAAGGTAGTAGGTCTTGGATGGTGGCTACGGTGGGACATTGATAATCTGGGCACAGGTGGAGTGTTCCGTGCTGTTTTTTAGTAAGAGTGCCCGGTTGCTTGCTGAGAGCTCGCAGAGAACTTGCACCCCTGTGAATATGCGGTTGCATTTGCTCAGCGAGAGTGAGGATCCCAGGTCGGTTACTGGGGTGTGGAGCAGTTCTCCTGTTCTGTTGTCTGAATGCACTTTCCCACACACAGGTGTGCCCCGGGCCTGAGGTCCTAGGGTGATAGCTGGGTAGGAGCAGCTGGACTGGTGAGGATAATAAGTGGCAGAACTCATGCTGGTTTACAGTATAACACTAGACAGTGTCTCTCTTCCCTAGGTGAGTGTTGTGACTGGCGTACGGTGCTCATTCTAAATTTGTGTCCTTAGGATAATAACTTGCAGAACTCTTAGTTCTGATGCAATGGAGTTCAGGGAGTTGAGGGCCATTAAAGCTCAAGGAGAAGTAAACATCGAATTTTATTGGCAGTCAAACGAAGCCTGAAATCCAACACAAATATTCCTGTTTTCCTAGACTTGCTGTTTGACATACTGCTGTTTTGGAGAAGTTAAAAATCATTCCTTATGACAGAGCTAATAAGGATCTGTTCCATTTTAAAACTCATTTTCAGGTGCTGTTTTGGGTTTTCAGTGATTAAACCTACTGAGTTAGATGCAATAAATGTTAGTTAAATAATTGATTTTATGAAGCAACTGCCCATTTTGTGATCATCTATGCTGCTTGCTGGTCTTTGTATTTTATTTTATTTTAAAAAAATATTTATTTATTTATTTGGTTGTGGCAGGTGAGCTCCTTAGTTGTGCCATGCGAACTCTTCCCCCCCACCCCCAACAAATTTATTTATTTATTTATTTATTTATTTTTGGCTGCGTTGGGTCTTCATTGCTGCACGCGGGCTTTCTCTAGTTGCAGAGAGCGGGGGCTACTCTTTTGTTGTGGTGCGGGGGCCTCTCCTTGTCATGGCTTTTCTTGCGGAGCACAGCCTCTAGGTGCTCGGGCTTCAGTAGTTGTGGCACATGGACTCAGTAGTTGTGGCTCGCGGGCTGTAGAGCGCAGGCTCAGTAGTTGTGGCGCACGGGCTGAGTTGCTCCGTGGCCTGTGGGGATCTTCCCAGACCAGGTCTCGAACCCGAGTCCCCTGCACCGGCAGGTGGATTCTTAACCACTGGCATGCGAACTCTTTTTGGGGGCATGCATGTGGGATCTAGTTCCCTGACCAGAGATCGAACCTGGGCCCCCTGCATGGGGAACGCAGAGTCTTAACCACTGCGCCACCGGGGAAGTCCCTGGTCTTCGTATTTTAGATAGTGGAAGATGTATACTCAGTACTCCGTCCTGGATTCTCTAAAACACAGATGTTTCTTCCTTTGTGACCTCCAGCCCTCTTTTAATTCCTCTGGTGCACAGAGTGCCTCGTGGATCATCCATGATTCCCATGGAGTGTGCTGTGACCACCCACAGTGCAGGCAGGGCCTCCCCCGGCACTACCGGCAGCACCAGCGGGAAGAGTCAGGTGATTCCAGCCCAGGGCGAGGCTTTCGGGATTGGGATTTTGAAGTATGAAAACCTCTGTCCTCTGATAATTGAGGAGTGATCATAGTGCTTGGAGAAACAAGTACCAGACTGATGTTGAACATGGAGCTCTTGCAGGCCGCCCCTAACTAGAACAGAACAACCAGCGAGTTCCCAGCACGCCTGGCTCCTGTGTGCACCTTCCTGGGGACCGCAGGTGGGGAGGACGGGTCTCTGCCTGCCCAGGGCCCTCAGGTTGGAGAGGAGGAGCCTGAAGCCTCTGCCTGGGCCAGAGACGCAGAGGCTGCCTCCCGAGGTCATCGGGGGCCTTCTCCCTGAGAGATGAGGTCTCTGCCTGCTCGCTGGTGTGTGAGTGGGGTGACCTCAAAGAGCAAGTGTGGGTTCGCCCAGTCCCTTCCCCTGAGAGGGGAGGAGTGGCCTGAGGGGTTATGTATTATTCCCGGGACCCTTAGAAATGGCCCCCACCTTACCCTTAGCAAGGCCTCATTTGGCCTTTTTCTGAGGCCACTTTTACTGATTGTCTCTGGTCCAGGTGGAGCCTGTATGAAGGCACATGTTTGTTTAAACTTACTTTGGAACTCATCTGATGGATCGGAAGTAAGCAGAATCCTCCGCCTCCCTGAGAGCTGTACTGGGCCTTTGCATCTATCTCCCAACACTTCCTTCCACATGTCTCTCACTTCCACTCAACCCAGAAGACTGAGGATGGCTACTGGTGGTAAAGATACTGTGGGCCATGAGCAGCCACTGAGGGCCACACAGCAAGGGAGAGGCAGAGGGAGCATTGAGCAAAGGATATGGGGGACCTGCAGAGCAGCCCTGCTGTGTGCGCCCTGCTGGTTCTTGAGTGTATACATTAGCCGTTAGATATCAGTAATACCCACAGTGACGACCTTGAGTCATAAATGAGGGTGATGCTTTTCAATCAATTTTCTTTCCTTTTTTTTAAACATATGTAAGTTTTTATTATAACAATTAAAAGTTTTTAAAAAATTGGAGCATGATTGACTTACAATATTATATTCGTTTCAGGTATGCAACGTAGTGATTAAATATTTCTATACATTACAGAATGATTACCCCCATAAGTCTAGTTACCCTCTGTCACCATAGAAAGTTTTCCAATATTATTGACTATATTTCCTGTGCTCTACGTTACATTCTCTTGCCTTATTTATATTATAACTGTAAGACTGTACCTTTTAATCTCCTTCACCTACTTCACTCATCCCCCCACCCTTCTCCACCCGTCGTTTTTTAAGAAGTCAGGCAAGTATGTGACTCATTTTTACAAGACTGTATTTATAATGGTTCAAATTTTAAAAATCTGCTTAGAACCGAAACTTTTTATTACTTTCCAGAAAAGTTGGCTTTTATGAATGACTTCTCAAGAGTGCTTGTTCTGCTATGATCGCCTGTAAGAAGCAATGAGTTTTCCAACCCTTTGTGAAACCAGCCTCTGCCATTCAGAATAGAACAGGTCTCTTCCCAGAACTTCTGGATGATAAAGTGATCATAGCTTACACTTGTTTTTATGCTGGTTTCAGAGCACTTTGAGCTGTTTGTTGTATTGCATTTAGCTGTCCCAGGATTCCCCTGAGGTAGACAAGGCAAGTATTTCCACAGACAAGGCCCTGGAGGTGCAGGAGGGCACATGATGGGCTTAGGGGGTCATGTGACTTGCAGGTGGCAGACCTGGGTTCTGAAGCACAGCGTTCTGATTCCTAGGCCAGTGTTCTTTGCATTCTGTCCTGAGGCTTCCTCTCCCACCACAGCTTCCAGTGAAGGCTCGCAGAGCCAAGCCTGTATGAGAACTTTCTTTTCTGAAAACAGCTCTGTGCTCCTCTTTCAGCTGCTTCCTGCAGTGTGTTTTTTTGGTTTTTCTTCCCCCCACTGAAGATTTTTTTTTTTTTTTTTTTTTTTTTTGCGGTACGCGGGCCTCAGGCTGTTGTGGCCTCTCCCATTGCGGAGCGCAGGCTCAGTGGCCATGGCTCACGGGCCCAGCCGCTCCGCGGCATTTGGGATCCTCCCGGACCGGGGCACGAACCCGTGTCCCCTGCATCGGCAGGCGGACTCTCAACCACTGTGCCACCCGGGAAGCCCCCCCACTGAAGATTTTAAAGAACATTTCAAAAATAGAAAAACAGAATAATGTTGAAAGGTAGCAGAATGCGCCACCCTAGAATATGACTTTCTGGAGTGAAGATTATTTTGAGCTGACTGTATTTTGAGAAATAGACACAGGGACATTTACATTGGTAACTCCATTTGTAAGGGCTTCTCCTCTGTACCTGGAAGAGAAGGTTGGCTCTAAATCACAAAAGAATCTTGTCAATGAAGATTGGGTTTGCATAAGGAATCCAACTCTGCCTTTCTTAACTTGTTTACTCTGCTTTTCCTAGTAACCTCTCATAAGGCTCCCCCCTCCCCCCGTTTAGCTGGAACCTCAGGACTTGTGTTCATATAGGTTTTTCTTGGAAGTACGATATGTCTCATGGAGTTCTGATTAAAACCCTTGGTGGTACTTGTAAGTCATTCAGAGCAGATCTGTAGCCCCTCTAGACTCAGATGCCATGGTGATGCAGGAGAGGAAGATAGCAGATGTTTACATGAGGTTAGTTTCTGCATCCAGAATCTTCCAGGGAGAGGGAATTTAAGGCTCCATCCCTCATCTGTTGAACCTAAACCAGTTCCTGGAGGCTGGGCCTCAGGCCTGTGAGGGCTCTTAACTCCTCGAGGTGATGCAGTCACAACGAAGGCCACTGTGGAACAGAGGAGTGAAGACAGATACAGAATCCTGGTGGTGGTTATTTCTCCAGATCCACTGCTTTTCCTCCTTAGCCTCTGTATCTTTCTCAACTCTAACTTGGTCACTTCTTCCCCAGTTTCTAAAAATTAACTGCCTATTCATTTCCCCCCAAGCTCACTCATTTGTTTCTTTGTGTGTTAGATGGTTTCTATTTCCTGTAATTTTTTTTTTCCCCTCATGACTCAGAGATGATGGAGTTGGGCAAGAAATATTTAAAGTACATGGGGGAGGGACTTCCCTGCTGGTCCAGTGGCTAAGACTCTGTGCCCCCAGTGCGGGGGGGGCCCCGGGTTCGATCCCTGGTCAGGGAACTAGATCCCTCATGCCACAACTAAGACCTGGTGCAGCCGAACAAAATAAATAAATAAGGAAAGAAAGAAAGAAAGAAAAAGAAGGAAAGAAAGGAAGGAAGAAAGAGAAAGAAAGAACATGGGGAAACATGGAGGAGAAACTGTATCTACTGGGGAAGTTCTACCATCAAACTGTGTAAGAAATACCCCTAAGAAGTAAGAGGTGGGGTTAAATGTGAGGTGCTTTCAGGAGGCTGAATACGAAGGACTCCACCCAGAAATATTTGCCTGAGAGACTTATGAAACGTTGAACATTGGGACTTTGTCGTATTATATTGGGTTGTTTTAAAATTCCTTTATGGTTTTGCAGTTGTGAAGAATTCTTGTGAAGGAATAAGAACTGTATTCTCAGTTGGTTCGTGGAAAGAATATTCACTGGGTCATAAGTTGGTGCCAAAGATGAAGGGTTTATTGGAGCAATTTTTGACCTTGTTCCTGCTTATCCAGAAAGTTTTCACTTGGTTAGTTTCAGGTTTGATGATGAATATTGTTTCAGTTGTTTTATTTCTCACTAGTTGAGGGTTAGGCTCAGGAACAGACAGCAGTTTGGAAGCTTTGGGCCATGGACTGGCATTACTCTTTTTTTTTTTTTTTAAAAAAAAGGTTTATTTATTTAATTCATTTAATATTTTTGCTGCATCGGGTCTTAGTTGCGGCACATGGGATCTTCGTTGTGGTGTGTGGGCTTCTCTCTAGTTGTGGCGTACGGGTTTTCTCTAGTTGTGGAGCACAGGTGCGTGGGCTTTGTAGTCGTGGCGTGCGGGTTCCAGAGCACACGGCCTCTAGTTGAGGTGCACGAGCTCAGTAGTTGTGGCACGTGGGCTTAGTTGCCCCGCGGCACGTGGGATCTTAGTTCGCTGACCAGGGATTGAACCTGTGTCCCCTGCATTATAAGGCGGATTCTTTACCACTGGACCACCAGGGAAGTCCCTGGCATTACTCCTTAATGAGACTGTTTGCTCAATTGAGTTATTAAAGATGGTCTCAGTGAAAAAATCATGATGCTCAGGCAGTAGTGACCTGCCTTTATTTTGTACTCTTTTTTGCTGAATTTGTTGCATCTGTCGGTATTCTCTTTGGTGGGTTTCCGACATTAGGCTCAAACGGAGAGCTGAGTAACAGGGAACGGTGATCCCCAAAGATAAGTTTTAGGCAAGTTTGGGACGGCAAGTGTTACCACTGGGCTTCTGGTGGAGAGTCCCAGGTTTGTAGGTTGCAGCACCGGGCTGCCCTTGGCCATACCCGGGCTGGGACTGCCCGTGTGTACAGTTTGACATTCTTGCTTCTCTGTGTAAGCCTCCAGATTTCCATCTCAGTAAATTCTAAACAGTGTGTTTTACCATTTACTGTATGAGGGACTCTTCCATGAACTCTTAGTGCCTCTAGGGGTGAATGAAGGGGCATGCTGAAAATGGAACAGTGAGCCTTTGTGTCCTTGAGAGCCGATTATCTTGTTCTCATCTGATGATCTTACTCATCATGATTGTTCAGCTAAACAGTGTTCCCTTACTTGTCTGTAGTAGATGAAACCTTCCGTGACCTCATGGAAGGCGAGGCAGCTGGTGCAGCCTGTGAACATGTGTGTAGAGCAAGACAGGAGGGTTGGGGTTTGATGTCACACCGATTTGAGGGACGGGGACAGCTTTCTGTAGATATCCTGATTGGGTACTAGTTGGTTGAACAAAAAATGCATGTTAGTTTTTTTTTTTTTTTTGCGGTACGCGGGCCTCTCACTGCTGTGGCCTCTCCCGTTGCGGACCACAGGCTCCGGACGCGCAGGCTTAGCGGCCATGGCTCACGGGCCCAGCCGCTCCGCGGCATGTGGGATCCTCCCGGACCGGGGCACGAACCCGCGTCCCCTGCATCGGCAGGCGGACTCTCAACCACTGCGCCACCAGGGAAGCCCTGCATGTTAGTTTTGTTTCGCGTTTGGAGTTTTGGAGTCTCCATCCCTTCCTCCTGTGTGTGGGTTCTTCAGCTTCAGACGGACAGAAGAGCGCTATCAAATTCAGCCTGTCATTTGGTTACCATGTCTGTGTCAGCAAGGAGGGGTTGCCTGAAAGGAAAAGCCGAGTTCCAGGAAGATTTCCAAACTTTTGGCACGTTGTCTTTTGAGAAGTCTGTGGAGGAAAGGATGTGGAGGGCGGAGGTGTTTACTTTTGGTGACTTGAATTTGTGTTGAGTGTTTGGTTTTCCTTGATGGGGGAGAAGGGTAACTTTGGAGGGGTGAGTAGAGGGAGGAAGTAGGTTACCGAGTGGAGTGGCCATTTGGCAGGGTGGGCAAGTGTTGCTGTTGTGCCTTTAGTTTTGGGAAAGAAAATTGCTTTCACTAAGTCTTTCTCAGGAGGTAAGCATCAATGCCTCCGAACTCATTGGTTTTAGGATTTGAATTTTGGCCTTGGGGAATAGATGATTGGTAACATTTCTTCCAAACCAGCAGCTGCAGTGTATGGCGGATGGAGAACCATGGATGACATCACTTTTTAGCTTGGCTTCTGTCCTGTTTAATTTTTGACTCCAAGGAACATCCCAGCTTCTAGTGGGTAGAGACATATTCACACAGCGTCCCCTGGGGCTGAGAGCCTGCGAACCTCCCAAGCTTTGTTTCTTTGTGATGCTCCCTCAGAAGCTGGGCTCCATTTTCTTGATCTTTGGACATGTGGAGTTTGGGTTGGGAAAGAGTGGATGTGTTTATGCCAGTGTCTCATTTCATAAAGGCTCTTAAAACAGAAGGTGATGGCAAGAGCATGTCTCCTGTACATGAACCATCTTGACTTTCTGTTGGGCTGGGACGTTGAGAGTACAGGGGGCAGGGGCAGGCTGCCAGCAGGGCTTGTTCATATGGAAGCAAATTTCTTACCCTTCCTCAGCTTATCTTCAGCTAAGACTTACTTGGTATTTTGCCAAATGTTTTCTAAAGCACCGGTTGTAGTATTTACTGAGCATCCACAGTGTACGAAGCACAATGTACTAAGGCTTTATTGTCTTTGTAAAATTTTTGCTTAAGGTTAAAACTGTTGTCTGCTTGTGTTATAGAAGATAGTAGATATGTGGATTTTTCTTTTAGGTTAACCATGAATGTTGCATTTTGTCAAAATGCCTTTTTAACAAGTAATAATAAAAGTAAAGTTTGTGTTAAGAAAAACGGATTTGGCTTGTATTTCTAATTAAGGCTTTTTTTCTTTACTTTTAGGAAAGCACCAGAGTAGTTCAGCCCATAATTTTGGGGAAAATTATTGGTTATTTTGAAAACTACAATCCCACTGATTCTGCTGCTTTGTACAAAGCCTACGGCTATGCCGGAGTGCTGAGTGCCTGCACGCTCGTTCTGGCCATTCTGCACCACTTATACTTCTATCATGTTCAGTGTGCGGGGATGAGGTTAAGAGTAGCCATGTGCCATATGATTTACCGCAAGGTAAGTGTCACTCGGAACCGAAGTGTGTACCTTTCCTGAACTATCAGAAGCCTTTTGGGAAAGTTCTCTGTCAAGTAAAAACTGTATAACTAGTAAAAATTGTGAATCACTACATTGTACACGTGTGACTTATATAATATTGCACATCAAGTATACTTCAGTAAAAAAGTAAGAAAAACACATTGTACCCGGGAAAAAAAATTTTTTTCTTAATGACTGTCCTCATTTACACCATACTACAGAGGCTTGGTATTTGCATCAAGCCAGTTTTGTTGTTTAAGCAAACCTTACAAAAATGTAATGAACAGATTTCTCTCAGGTCAGGGCTGCTTTTGATAACTTTCATTCACAGTCCACTGCATTATATGCAGTAAATTTGTAATGAAGTCTATAAGCACCCGTGTTATCAAGTTGATTTTTACTGTTTTCATGCCTAAATCTCATAGTGGTATTTATGGAGACTGTTGTTGTTCATGAAAACCTTTATTTACACAAAGTTGTATTTAATAGTAAGCTTCAGTGATTGGATGTATAAAGTTAAATCTAGGAGAAAAGAATGTATTTGAGAAAGGGAATGTTTATATTTTTAAGTGACCCATCTATTCATTATAATTATGTTAACTAAAGAAAAATGTAAATGGAGTCCATGCTACATACAGACTCACTCACTGTGTTGTGGAGTTGTGATTGTTCATAACAGTATTAAAGAAAATAGATGTTGGGATAAAACTTGAAATTTTTCATTGTTTTTAGTAATTTTGGGGAGAATTTGTTACCGTTCATTCAAAGTCTTTTTCGTAATACATTTCCCTTTTTTCTTTAGTATGTATTATAGCAGTTTTAATAAGACCTGCTTTGATGTTTTCAGTGCTTTTGTATTGAGAAATGCCCATAGAATTATTCCATAGATTACCCTGGTCTTAACTAGTATAAAAGGAGTAAGGATTTCAGGTGTCTTTACAAAGGAATTGCCACAGATACACCAGTGTCAAGAGCTGAAGGGCTCTTTATAAACTTGATCCTGGATATCTCTTTTACCTATTTACTTTTTAAAGAATTTTCATTTGACTGTATTGTATACTTGAAATTTACTGAGATAGCAGATACACACACGAAGGACAACTACATAATGGACATGTTAAGTGGTTTTTCTACAGTAATTATTTCCCACTGTATATTTATATCAAAGCAACATGTTATACACCTTAAATGTATACACTTTTTATTAAAAAACAATTAAAATCGTCCTTGAAAGCCAAAACCAAACAATTTAAATTGAAAATTTTCACTTCTTTTACCTAGTTGCTACTTATTTAGACCTTCTGTTTCTTGGCAGTACTTTTCTTGGCAAAATGGAAGATGTGTCATCATCTTTTCTTTTCTTTTTTTTTTTTGCGGTATGCGGGCCTCTCACTGTTGTGGCCTCTCCTGTTGTGGAGCGCAGGCTCAGCGGCCATGGCTCACGGGCCCAGCCGCTCCGCGGCATGTGGGATCTTCCCAGACCGGGGCACGAACCTGTGTCCCCTGCATCAGCAGGCGGACTCTCAACCACAGCGCCACCAGGGAAGCCCTCGTCATCTTTTCTTGAGCAGAGTCTTGTGAATCTCGGGGGTCTGTGAACCCAGGGACCTGGCATCTCACTGTCTGTGTTTGGCTACAGCATCTGAGCCGGTTTCCTCCTGGGTGACGTGGAAATGGCAGTGGTGCCTGTACACTCTAGTCGGGGGTCTTCCTTGTCGTTCATCATCATCTTTGTTATTCTGTTGCACCTTCTACTATTTAGGAGATGGGTACTCAGATTCCCCCAGATTAGCTAGATGCTTGTCTCTCCAGATCATGCTTAGCTCCCATAAATAAATGGGAAATTTCACCAGAAGTGCACTGTGAAAACCTTTCATTAGGTCTCATGGTTCAGTCAAACAGATCGTTCTTTGCTGCACAGGTGAGCCATTGTCTACCAGTTTTTCTTCCTCTTCCCACTAACACTTGGCGTTGCCGTTGGGAAATCTGATATAATCTGGCACATTTGCTTCGATGAATGTAAACATGTCCCAAAGCCATTAATTTGCTGGCTCGATTAGGGTAAGAGAATTGTTCTTTAGGAAGTCAGCTATTGTTGGGATTATACCATAGACGTGACCTGAAATTCCAGAAACGTAGGAAAGACCAGTCTCCTCAGGCACAGCCTTACATCTAGGATCCTTTTTAGGAGTAGAAATTCGACACTTCTTAGCAGGTTACAGGTGGGCTAGTTCCTTAGGGGAAAAGCTGGTACTGCACAGCAGCTCTGAAAAGCCCCTCTGATCTTTGGGGTTTATGCACCCCCCCACCCCCCGCTAATCCCTGGTCCTGGGGAGAAATCAGGTTGGGTGTTAGAAATGGAATGGCTGCTAAGTCACAGTTGTAACTTTGAATGATCTTGTGGGATGTATCATATGTAAGAATGACTTGTCGTTTATCTACCTTTCAACTGCTTTGGTAAAATTACTTTTGATCACTGCTTTTTAAAAAAATTGTAGTAAAATATACACAACATCAAATTGTCCATTTTAACTCTTTAAGTGCACTGTTGAGTGACATTAGGCACGTTCACATTGTTGTGCAGCCATCATCGCTATTCGTCTCCAGAACTTTTTCATCTTCCCAAACTGAACCTCTGCACCCTTTAAACACTAACTCCCCACCCCCTCTCCCCTCAGCCGTCACCGTTCTACTTCTCTCTGAATTTGACTGCTCTAGGTGCCTCACAGAAGTGGAATCATAAATGTTTGTCACTTTGTGTCTGGCTTACGTCATGTAGCACAGTGTCTTCAAGGTTCATCCATGTTGTCGCAGGTGCCAGCATTTCATTCCTTTTCAAGGCCGAGTAATGCTCCATTATAGGTGTTGTGTATCCATTCATCTGTCAGTGGACATTTGGGTTGTTTCTGCCTTTTGGCTATTGTGAATAATGCTGCTGTGAGCATGGGTGTTCAAATATGTGTTCACGTCTGTGCTTTCAGTTCTTTTGAGTACATCCCCAGGAAGTTGAATTGCTGTATTATGTGCTGATTTTATGTTTAGCTTTCTGAGGAACGTCCGTACTCTTCCGCTGTGGCTGCCTCATTTTACATTCACACTCGATCACTGATTTTTCTGTCTAACTTGAGGACTAAATGAGAAGTTTCTATGAACTGTGACGCTTTGTTTGGATCAGTGGCTCCAGTTGTTGGTTTGTAGAAACAGCTCGTGATGGTCTCTTCAGGTTCCTCAAGTCTCTAGAGCATTTTTTCGAACTTCTTACTGAATAAAGGGATTGTGGAACACGGGCTCTGTTTTGTGTAAAGTCAGCAGACTGGCATTACAAACACAGGTTCCTCAAAGCAATAGTGTTTTAAACATTATATTCACTCATTTTGGGAAATCGCCCCCAGTCCCTGGTGATATTCCCAGCGTGAGTTGCTATCACCTTTACAGTGAGACCAGTGTCTTAATTCCTGTCTTTCTTTGTTCTTGGTTGGGACAGAGAAGAAGGAGAACTCATCCGGCTTCAGATCTCAAAGGGTAACTTCCCCAGCTCAGAGCATGGGAGGTGGGCCCGGGCTGGGGGAAGATGGTAACTTCAAGCCAGCTGAGCCTGGATTGAAGACAGCTGTTGATCTCCAACCCCAGTCAGCAGTGAGAATGTATCTCCCAGTTTCCAGTCCTGCCCTTGTCTTCGTGCCTGCATGTTACAGGTGTTCTGACCTGGGGCAGACAGCATGATAATCTCTCTAAGCAGGTTGATCTTGTCACATGGCACAGAGATTTTACGTATTATAAAATGCATAGGGCACAGATAGTTTTCCTTAAGAGGCTCCTTAATAGCCTAGTGGACTGTAGGTTTCCTGACTTTGTGTGCAGTTTGTAGAGCTGCGGCCGTTCCCCATGGTGGGTCCTGACGATGGATGGTTTGCTCTGAACGCCAGGTAAAGCCAGAGCAGATAGTCATTGAGCTCACTGAGTGTTCTCTGCTGCTTGTTTACCCAGTGCAGACTTTCTTGCAGAATCTAATTAGTTCGAGCAGATTTCTTATTGTGGCTGAAATCATCCCTCTCTTTACTGTTACCCAAAGGATAGTTTGCAGGAGAGATTTGTCATTCTTTGTTTCAGCTTCTAAGATGAGTTGACTCCCTGCAAACACCCTAGTTTCCCTTTATCCTTTATTGTAGATCTGTCTTACAAGAATTTATGTACAGTTAATCCTGGATATTTGTAGATTTTGTGTTTGCGAATTCGCCTACTTGCTAAAATTTATTTGTAATTCTAAAAATCAATACTTGGGGCTCTTTCATGGTCTTCTGCGGGTGTGCACATGGTCTCTTAAAGTTTTTTGTCATCTGACATGCATATTCCCAGCTGGGGTGAAAACAATGTGTGCCTGTTCTCATACTATGGAACAGATGCCCTCTTTGTGGTCAACTTAGTGCCTTGCTTTCCACATTTTTGTATTTTTTGGGGGGTGATTTTGCAGTTTAAAATGGCCCCTAAAGAGGGCTGAAGTGCTGTCTGGTGTTCCTTAGCTGAGGAAGACTGTCATGTGTCTTATGGAGAAAATATGTGTGTAGGTGAGTAAGCTTGGTTCAGGTATGTGTTACAGTGCTGCTGGCTGTGAGGCCAATGTTAATGAATTTACAACAGCGATTAAATAAGGTTAAGTAGAAACATACGTTAGACAAGGTTATGTAAGTATTGAGATGGTGAAGATGTTGTTACCAAAGGCTGCCAGAACCCTAGCCCTGTACTTCCCTCAGGAGCAGTGAATATTCACTAGTTGACATTCATAGTGACTGTAGAACATGACCATTGTCAGTAATGAGAATCGACTACTGACTCAAGGAGGTTGTTTCTATAGATCAACATCCTGCCTAGAGAAATATTCTTACTTACCTTAGATCTATTTTCAGTCATCTAAGTGATGTAGTTCTATTTTCAGTTTGGGGGGACATACATGCTCGCTGTATCCACACTATTTCTATTTCATGGTTTCAGGTAACCATCATCTTTCTGAGTGAAGGACCCTTTCTCTTTCCTTTAATCCTGTCTCTTAAGACTCCCTCCTCCTCTCAACCATTTTATTTCTTTTTCAGACACTTCAGCTCAGTCATATATATATATATATACACACACACACACACACACACACACACACACACACACAAATTTATTGATTTATTTTTATTTTTGGCTCTGTTGGGGCTTCGTTGCTGAGCGCGGGCTTTCTCTCCTTGCGGTGAGGGGGTTTCTCACTGCGGTGGCTTCTCTTGTTGCGGAGCACGGGCCCTAGGCGCGGGGACTTCAGTAGTTGCGGCCTGCAGGCTCAGTAGTTGTGGCTCGCGGGCTCTAGAGCACAGGCTCAGCAGTTGTGGCACATGGGCTTAGTTGTTCCGTGGCATGTGGGATCTTCCCGGACCAGCGCTTGAACCCACGTACCCTGCAGTGGCAGGTGGATTCTTAACCACTGCGCCACCAGGGAAGTCCCAGCTCAGTTACATTTTAAGATCAGTGGTCAGGACAGCAGGCATCCTTTCTCTCAGAGCCTAAGCAGGAAGTAGAAGGAGACCTTCCAGGGTGCAGGGAGTGACCAAGTTTGCAGACTCCTCCGAGCGATGTCTGCTGTCCTGTGCGTAAATGGAGCCTGACTTTAAAAAAAATCTATGCACTGAGTGTGCTAAGTGTGAGCCGGGAAGGAAAGGTTCACCTCCTGCAGCACCTCCCTCTTCATCCCACCCTTCCAGTTTCATCTCCCTCTGAATTTGCTCCTTGGAGTGTGGAAAGCCGAGAGTAGAAAGCTTTGTCACTGCCTCAGCCATGTGATGTTGTGTTCATAGCTCTCAGAACTTTTGTTTTTATTTAAAGCTAATTCTGTTTCGGTACAGACAGTATATTGCTTTAAATTTAGGCTGGACAATATGAAATGACAGATGTTCAACTGATTTGGGCTTATAAAGCAGCAATTTCGTAGGGTTCAATCTGATATCTTGCTTACTAGTCTGTGGTTGTATTGTATTTTCTTTCTGAAAATATTGAGGGACAAGCATCTCGAGTATTGTTAAAGTGAAACAGTGTGGTATTTATGGAAATAGAGGGACTCCCTTGAAGCACGTGACACTTTGTTTGGACTTTCTCTTCTAATGGTATTTTCTAACTTTCTGACAAAATTAGAATGAACTAGTAATGCTTCTTACACTGTTCCACACTTTTACAATATTTTAAACACACTTTTTTCCTTCTTTCGCTTTTATTTCTGATATAAACTTGAATTGGATCTGTGCATTTTGTGTAGAGTTAATCTCATCGGGGGCAATGGCAGTTGTTCTGATTTGCTAGGGGAGAGCTAAGGGGAGCCGTTGGGTGAAGGTTTAATTTTCTGTGGGTGCTCCTAACAAAGCAGCTTAAGGAAGGAGAGGAGAGGCTGTTTGGTTTAGCTTTGTTCAAAGGGGATGTCTCTGCTGCTGGAGAGTAACGGGTGTCAGCTGTATTCTGCCACCTGATAACTGTCTGCTGTGTGGGGTGCAGTGCAAGCTGGAAGGGAATGCTTAGCTCAGTGATTCCTAAACTGCTGCACAATGGATTCATGAAAATTTAAAAACAACACTGATACCCAGGCCCTCTCCGCAGGCATTCCATTTTAATTGGTATGGGGGGGATTTTATTTTATTTTATTTTTCGCATGCAGCACGTGGGATCTTAGTTCCCTGACCAGGGATCGAATCCGTGCCCCCTCAGTGGAAGCGCCGAGTATTAGCCACTGGACCGCCAGGGACGTCCTTTTTTTTTTTTCTCTTTTTTTTTTTGTATGGGGGGAATTTAAAAAGATGCCAGGTAATAGCCATAGGCCTCAAGTGCATGTTCAGCTTAATTCTTTTTCTTCTGTCTAATAACCAAGACCTTCCAGTACATAGGGTTATCATGTGGGCTGCAAGTTTAACCTTTCTCAGTGGAGATACCCTTTCGAAATTGCAGCTGTAGACCTGAAGGGTGGTGGCTGTTCTATAGGCCTCCTGTGTCTCAGATTCCGCGCTGGGAATCTCGTGTGCACCGAGCGATCAGGTGTTGAGCCAGGTGCACAGGTACTTTGTAGAAGACATTGTGGCAGGTCGGATAGGGTAGAAGACTGTGAGTGTGGACTCTGAGAACAGCCAGACCTGAGATCCAATCCTGACTTGGCTGTTTGCTAAACTGTGAGTGAACTCACTTCTCAGGGCCTCAGTTTCCTGAGTTGAAACGTTGGAGTAGAGAATATCTGCTTCATGGGGTTTTTTGAGCATTGGATAAAGTAACTCCTGCAAAGCACTTTTTACAGAAGTCATTTATTAAATTTAGGAGGGTGGGCGTCATACGCATAACAAGACTCTGTAGTTTGACTGCTTTTGTATGAAGCCCAGTTTTCCTCTTTGTAGATGTTTGCCTTAGGCAAACTGCTCTAAGCCTTAATTTCCTCGTTTGTAACAGTACCCATGGGTGTCCCTTTTCTCAAAGATCAGTCTTGTACTGCCAGTTATCCAGTGCCTACCAATGTGGTTGCAGTGGAAGTGGGGCTATTCCACTATCAGCTACTCAGCCATTCATCAGTACAGCAGTCTCTCCACTGCATTTTTTTGTTTGTTTTTTTTTTTGGGGGGGGGAGGGGGACGCGGGCCTCTCACTGTTGTGGCCCCTCCCGTTGCGGAGCACAGGCTCCGGACGCGCAGGCTCAGCGGCCATGGCTCACGGGCCCAGCTGCTCCACAGCATGTGGGATCTTCCCGGACCGGGCCACGAACCCGTGTCCCCTGCATCGGCAGGCGGACTCTCAACCACTGCGCCACCAGGGAAGCCCTGAGCATGCATGGAAGATATTAGGCAGATTTTGGCTTCTCCCCTCAAAGCGGAGATTAATGGCTTTAGATTATGCAATCATGAAAGTAGGTGTGACAGCATTACTAAGCACCTCTGGGCAACAATATGGGAAAAATACAGCAATGTTCTGCTTTAGGTGAGCTAAACATATTCTCACCCTAGTTGCCTGTTCGAGTAATACCCAGTGTACCTAGAAACTGCATTGTCTGACAAGCTCAACTCTGGGGGGTAGGGCCGTGAACCAGGAAGTAAGCCAGAAGTGCAGAATAAGTGACACAGTGCCTGTTTTCTGTTCTGAAAGTCCTTTAGGTTCCTACTCAGAGCCTGTTTACTCTGACTCACTTACAGTATTACGAAGCCATATCCTAGTTGAGAAACAGCAGTAGTTAATGGTGAGATAGTCTCTTGAAGGGATAGCCTGATGGCAAAGGGACAGGATAGAATGACAATGTATGAAAACCCCAAAAAGCATGGCCATTTCGGGCACTTCGCAGGAGGGAGGAGCGTCTCCACACTGAGGATCATTGGCCTCGGAAGAGAGTCATGTTAGTGATGAGGAATCTTCGTCATGAGGATGATGAAGTACAGCTCCCATCTTCTGTTTTAAAGGACTATTGGAGAACGGTTTGGGGAGCGTTTCTGTTAAAATGAAGATTGGATTCTTAAAGGGATAATGCTTTTCACCAGTCTAGAAAACTCAATTCTGTGGAAAGAACATACTTTTCTCCTCTGCTCCTTTGATGGTTATATTTATCTGCCCACACTTGGGTTTTGTGTTTCACGAAGTCTGCTGATTTAAAATAATTGAGGAAAGACACACTGTTTATTTTTCAAATGAATGACTAATATTTCTTGCATTTCTTTTTTAAAAAGTTGCACAAAATCGATGTTTTGGCCTAGATTATAGAGTTCTCTTATGACCCCATATGTAATTTAGCACCCCCCACCTCCCATGCCGTAGGAACCCACCATAAATGGATCCTTGCTTGGGTGGAATTCACACTTCACAATTCATAATATTGTTCTTAAAGGCCATGCGGATTCTAGTATAATCAGTAATTAGATATTCGGATTGTTTTCTAGTTTTTATGTATTAACAAACAGCAGTGCAATGAACCTGATTAAAGCTAAACCTTTGGAGACATCCTTAATTTCTCAGGGTGTATACATTTTAAGCCTTCTGATATGCCAGATTTCCTTCTAGAGTTAACTGTACGTTCTCTTTAGTGAAACGAGATGGCCCTACATCCTTGCCAAACGTGGATGTCACATTTTGAGTTTCTTTGAATTTGAGTATTTGCGAATTTTCATTAGCCTTTTGTGTGTTTTGTAGTGAATTTCCTGTACATGTTCTTTGCCCTTTAAATAAATTGGTAGGCTTTTATAATATAATTCTTATGTATATTTAGGTGTTCTTGATTTATTAAAGATTAATAGCTTACTAACTAATTTAGTGTCTGACATACATGGTGCAAATTTGATTCCAGTTTTTTGCCTTTTATTCTCATGGTGGAACTATTTTCTTTCACAAGGAAAACAGATTTAACCAAATAGTATCCCCTTGTAAAATGTCAACTTAAAGGAAAATAGAACCAAAACATTAGCATTTATTTGTATGTTTTTCTCTACACTGGATGTGACGTGTTTTTAACTATAACATATACATTTTATTAGAACTGAACTTTAATTTTATACATTAATGAGGAGCAGTGTGTGGACTGAAAAAAAAAAGCACAACCTAGAAGTTGAAAGTTATATTTTATTTAGCGGACTCTGTCAGGACCTCAAGCCCTGGAGACAGGATGCTCGCATCGCTCTGAGGGACTACTCTGAAGAGCAAGGGGGTGCAGGGGGCGAGGCAGGATACAAAGGGGTTTTTGCAACAAGGACTGGGTAGTCAGAACATCAAAAGATTACTGTTCATTAAAGAAAACCAGACATCTCAAGGTAATGAAATTAGCTTTTTTCTGTGTATAGCAAGATGCAAGTCTGGGCTCATTGAAATCGTTCCTTTGATGTGCACCCCAGCTATCTGGGGCCAATATCCTGTGCTTTCTCATCCTTAGTCTCCTCAGGGTGCACGACAGGGGTGGCTGCAGCAGTTGACTGCCTCATGACCAACCAGCATTCTGTTTCCATCCCGAGTTCCCTCAGGGGACCGGCAGTAATGTGGCAGCTTGGTGGCTGCAACATCCTTTGTTTAATGACTTGGCAGGTAACATTTCTCTCCTTCAAAAGTTGTAACTTTGCTTCATTCAAAACAAAAACAAAAACCAAGTAACTGAGTGCCCATTCTTTGTCAGGTATGAATACTTTCAGTTTATTTTCTGATGTGCAAAATAGGAAAAAATTCTTACAAATAAGGTTGTTTTCTATTCAGTGTCTGGCTTGTAGTATGTGCTGAATAAATGGTAGCTGTTTTTATGATCATGATGACATAAATGAGTATGATGTCTGTGCACTCAACTAGCTGATAGCTCTTGAGGGCAATAGACATGTAATTGATTACCCATATTATTTCCCTTGTGATATTTTATTTGTTTCCAATATTAACATTGGAAATATGTTAATTTCCAAATAGTTGGGCTTTTTAGATAAGATATAAATTATTGATTTCTAATTTAATTCTTGTCATCAGAGAGCAGTCTGAGTACCATTTTTATATTTAGAAATTTATTGAGATTTATTTTATGGCCCCAGCATATGGTCTTGGTGAATTTACAATGCGTACTTGAAAAAAACCTGTCCTGTAATTGTTGGGTGTGGTGTTCCATAAATGTCCATTAGATTAAGTTGGTTACTTGTTATTCAAATCTTCTGTATTGTTACTGATTTTTTGGGGGGGATGGTGTCTACTTGTTACATTTACTGAGAAGAAGGATGTTAAAAACTCCTGCTATGATTGTGGGGTTTTCTGATTTTTCTCCATAGTTCTGTTGCTGTCTCATATACGTTGCAGCTCGGTAATTAGATCCATACACATTTAGGAGTGGTGAATTGACTATCCTATCATTATGAAATGTCCTTCTTAATCTCTGGTGGTTTAATTCCTTGACTCAAAAATCAACTTTGATAATAATATAACCTCACATGATTTCTTGCGCCTACTGTTTGCATGCCACATCTTTTTCCATCCTTTTACTTTAAAAAGTGTATCTCACATATACAACAAGCTGGATCTTTCTTTTATTAATCCATTGTGAGTGTGGCAGTCTCTGGCTTTTAACTGGAGTGTTAGTATGTTTGCTTTTAGTGTAAATATTGATGTGATGGGGCTTAAGCCTTTTACTTACTGTTTATTTCCTATTTGTTTCATCTTCCTTTTTTTTGGGTGGCAGGGCTCCATTCCTGACTTATTTCAGTCAATCAGATATTTTTTAGTATTCCATTTTGATTCCTTTGTTTGCTTTTTAGCAGTATCTCGTAGTTTTAATCTTGCTTTAGTGATTAAAATAGGCATCTTATTATTACAGTCTTTTTTTGCATGTTAGTATTGGATTACTTTACATAAAATGTAAGAAACATATAGGAGTAACATCCTATCCCTTGTACTATTGTTATCTATTTTACATCTACATACATGGTACGGTGTTACCATTATTTTGCTTTTAAGCAGCCGTTTGTTTCACAAAGAAATGGAAAGGAATAACGCAATCTCTTATATTTACCTGTATCTTTGTCATTTTGGTTTCTCTATTTTTCTAGAACTGAATTTCCATCTGGTACTATTTCCCTTTAGCTTGAAGAATATCCGTTATAATTTCTTAAAGGTCAGGTTGGGTGGTGAGAAAGTCTCTGAGACTTTGTCTGAAAATGTCTCACTTTCACCCTCATCATTTGAAGGATATTTACTTTTGTTGGTTATAGAATTTGGGGTTGACAGTTATTCTTTTCTTTCAGCACTCTGTAAATTTTGTTCCACTATCTCCTCCTCCTTTTAAACTGAGGTATAATCGATATACAGCATATTAGTTTCAGATATTCAGCAAAATGATTCAGTATTTTTGTGTGTGAGTATATATATATATATATATATAGTGTATAGCATGTATGAGTATATGTGCGTGTGTGTATAGAAACGATCACCACAGTAAGCCTAGTTAACATCTATCACCGTACATAGTTACAGAATTGAGTTTGTTAAGTCAGCTATTAGTTGTATTATTTTTCTTCTGTATGTAATGCAGTTGTTTTTCGTGGGCTGCTTTCAAGACTGTTACTTTCTGGTTTTCAGCATTTTGACTGTGATGTGCCCAAGCATAGGTCTCTTTGTTTTGATCCTTTCTGGGGTTTGCTAAGATTCTTAGGTATCTAAATTAATATTTTCTACCAAACTTGGAAAAATTTCAACCATTATTCCCTCAAATATTTTTTCTTCCCTATTTTGTCATCTTCTCCCAGGACTCCAATTACATGTGTGTTTCATTGCTTGTATGCTCCCATTGAACCCTTAGGCTTTCTTTTCTTCAATCAATCTTGCTCTCGTTCTCTGTTTTCTGTTTGTTCTTCAGGTTGTAAACTTAAAGAAAGGTTTAATGAATCTGGGCACAGAGCAATGGAAATTATCTGATATTAAAGTTATCTAGTGAATTTTTCATATTGTACTTTTTAGTTCTAGAATTTCTGTTTACTTCTTTTTGATAGTGTCCATCTCTCTTCTGAAATTACCTATCCAGAGAATTCCCTGGTTATCCAGTGGTTAAGACTCTGTGCTTCCACTGCCGGGGGCCTGGGTTTGATCCCTGGTTGGGGAGCTAAGATCCCACAAGCTGTGTGGCGAGGCCAAAAACAAAAAAAAAACAAAAAAAATTACCTATCCATTCACTTGTTATAACCATATTTTCCTTTAATTCCTTGAACATAATTATAATAGTTGTTTAATAGTTCTTGTCTGCTAATTCCAAAATCTGGATCATCTCAGGGTCTATTTCTAATGCTTGTATTTTTTTCCTCTTGATTATGGGTCAAATGTTCTTGCTTCTTTGCAGGTCTAATAATTGTCTTATTATGTTGGGTGTTATGAAGTTTACATTATAGGAAGTCTGGATTAAAGGGTATTTGTTCTGATAGGGAATTCCTGGTAGATTGGTCTTGTTAGGATTGGCTTATTCATTCTTTCTATCTTTCTGTTTGTCTTGTCTGTCTATCTGGGGCAATTATTTTCATTTTGAACTTAGTCCAAGTGCATGGCTCTACAGCGTAAGGCATGGCCTTCCTGGCAGCTAAGTGAATGTCTGAGGCGCTTAAGAAGAACTCCTTCTTCTAGGTAGGCAGAAACTCTAGTCTCCTGGCATTGGCGTGACCTCACAGAGGCTTCATGGAGTCTGACCCTGCGCATGGACAGTGAAGTTCTGGCAAAGTCCCTTTGGTAAATCCCCACAAGATATTCTGGGTCTACCCTCTGCTATTCCTCCCAAATTCCAGCCATTTCTGCAACTTAGAACAGTCATCTCTTCCTCTTCAGTTCAGTGAAACTTTAGTTCTGCTTGGGCAGAAGATACCCCCAGGCAGAAAGGCAGGCCAGTAGTCCCAGGCTCTCTTCTCTAGGCTTACAGTTCAGCCTTGCTTGTCATTCAGTGCCTGAAAACAGCTGCTTCCTATATTTTGTCCACCTTTGCAGTTTTACAGTGGTGGGCGAGTCCAGCACCAATTATTCTTTCATGGTTGGAAACAGAAATCTGGTAGTTGGCTTGTAAGCTGTGTCTTCTCATTAATAATATTACTGTCACTTCATGTCCTGTTTTTTATCCT
Source organism: Pseudorca crassidens (assembly GCF_039906515.1). Lineage (NCBI taxonomy): Eukaryota > Metazoa > Chordata > Mammalia > Artiodactyla > Delphinidae > Pseudorca > Pseudorca crassidens. The sequence continues at coordinate 15,536,278 of NC_090313.1, forward strand.
GTGTGGAATATGACTGATTTTCTTTTGACAGATCCTTGATTTCTCTGTTGGCTGCAGTGTTTTGTTTTTTTGTTTTGTTCGTTTGTTTGTTTTTAGAATTTAAAACATATTTTAGGGCTTCCCTGGTGGCGCAGTGGTTGAGAGTCCGCCTGCCGAGGCAGGGGGCGCGGGTTCGTGCCCCGGTCCGGGAAGATCCCACATGCCGCGGAGTGGCTGGGCCCGTGAGCCATGGACGCTGAGCCTGCGCGTCCGGAGCCTGTGCTCCGCAACGGGAGAGGCCACAACAGTGAGAGGCCCGCGTACCGCAAAACAAACAAACAAACAAACAAAAAAACCGTATTTTAATGAGAACACTTTCTCACCATCTTTAAATAGAAATGACTTGCCCTTTTTACTCTGGAGCTGCGAGGCCATCAGGACTTGCTCACTTCCTGGTCCGTGGGGTCCTGAAGCCGCCCCACCACCAGCTCTGCAGCGCTCCTGAGACACGCGCTGGACACGTCCTCCTCTGTTGGGAGACCTTGTGGCAGCTTCAGGGGCTTGACTCTTATCGGATGTTTAACCACTTTCAGTTTTGCTTTCACCGAAGGGGCATTCTTGTGAACTTGAAGGGTATGTGCTTTTTGTAACCCAAGCACCTTTATTACATCTTTCTCCCAACGTGGACGCCTCTTTGTACTTTATATTCTGGCAACAATATGCAGTTTATGAGGTCGCTGTGGATCCCCACCATGTTTTTCATGATCTTCAGGTGAAGGCTGGAAGACTTTATCTGGAATTCTTGACTTCGCAAATTTGTGATGAATCCAATCTGTACAAACGAGGGGCTGCACACCTTTTGTCACCGTCTGTAGTCTGCCTGGGGGCCTCTGAACTATTGAGCGCAAAATCCCTGCCATGAGTGTGGTGACTGCTCTCCTTTAGGGGCAGCAGTTCCTGAATGTCTTTCAGCCTGAAGCGCCCCACTCAGGGGAGCCAGAGTAGAGAAAGGACTTGTTTTTTGTTTTTAAATTAATTAATTAATCAATTAATTTATTTTTGGCTGTGTTGGGTCTTCGTTGCTGCGCGCAGGCTTTCTCTAGTTGCGGCGAGCAGGGGCTACTCTTTGTTGCGGTGCGCGGGCTTCTCATTGTGGTGGCTTCTCTTATTGTGGATCACAGGCTGTAGGTGCGTGGACGTCAGTAGTTGTGGTGCACAGGCTCAGTAGTTGTGGCTCGCGGGCTCTAGAGCGTAGGCTCAGTAGTTCTGGTGCACGGGCTTAGTTGCTCCGCGGCCTGTGGGATCTTTCCGGGCCAGGGCTTGAACCGTCATCCCCTGCACTGGCAGGTGGATTCCTTACTGCAGCGCCACGAGGGAAGTCCCTGGCTGCAGTGTTATATTTGATTCATGTTAACTTTTGTTCCAGAACCAGCCTTTTGGTCCATCAATTCCAATTATGTGCAGTTGTCTTGATTTTTTTTGATGATCAGTTTAAACTCAGAGTTTGGTACACCATTCTGCCTACTTTTAGTTGTTCAAATTAGGGATAAACTAGCTACTTCTTTCAAATAAGTATTTTCTTCATGAGGGATTAACATGTATTTGTATGTAAAACAGGCTTTAAACCTATTTTCAAGAGAGCTTTCAGAAGTTAAGGCACAGTATGGTTTCTTTCTTTCCTGTAGTGGCATCTCCCTCCCTCCCTCCCTCCGTCGCTCATATTTGCAAAGCATTTTTTACCTTTCAGAGTGTTTTCAGTGGCCCTTTGCTACCATTCACACATCTCTACTGCACAGTCTGGTTACCTCTTGACTGTTTCACTGACCCCTAATTCTCCTTTCTTCCAAAAATCTCCTGGCCAATCACTTCTTCAGTTTAATTTTCCTAAAGTTGAGTTTCTCTAATGTGAAGAAACATTGACCGTTCCATGTTGCCTTCCAAAGTCCTTAGCTATTTCCCAGACCACCTTTCTAGCCAGATTTTGCATTTTCCCTCCCTGGAGTCTCTGCATGGGTTCCTCTCACCCACAGTGCCCTTCCCTTCTCTCCATATACTTTATCCTTTTCGTCGTCCTAGCTCCTCCCTCACCACAGTGTCACTTGGTAGAAACCTTCACCAGTTCCCTGTGCCACCGTATTTACTGTTCACACCTGTATCACAGGTGTTGGCATATATCTTGTCCCATCTCCAAAGACAAGAAGGCATGACTATCAGTAAATGTATCTCCAGGAGCACCTGGTTTCCTCCACGTAGTAGATAACAAATCTGCCATTCACCTCTCATACGTCCCCTATGATCTTATGCTCGGTGAAGAGTTATTTCCGTTCAGAGAATGAGGAAACTGAGAATACAGTGTGGAAATGATGTCACACACAAAATTAACGATTGATTTGCAGGCAGCTCCCCTGCCTTCATCTAATACGGCCTAAAATTCCTTTAGTTGGCTTCTAAGTATGAACCTACATCCCTTTATATTTGGGGCATGTCCAGGTTCATCAAAAAAAAAAAAAAGGTGGGAGATTTTGCGTCGGCCTCTGTTTGCTGTCCTTGTGGGCATGGCTGTCGCCACATTGAGGAGTCAAAGGGTAAACATGGGTTCCTAGAGCCCTGCTGTCAGGGGTCATGCTGCTCGTCCTGACACCACTCAAGACCCCGTGAAAACGTGCTCTGTTTTGTTATGTTCTAAGAGTGACTTGGTATCACCGCAGGGATCCAACTCTCTGTTACCCTCTCTTGTTTCAGGCACTTTGCCTGAGTAACTTGGCCATGGGGAAGACCACCACAGGCCAGATAGTCAACCTGCTGTCCAACGATGTGAACAGGTTTGATCAGGTAAGCTGCCCCTGGGGGATCCTTTTCCATTCCCTGTCCTTACTGTGTTTAGCTTTTGGGGATGCCAGGTGGCCAGGATTCTTTTGAAGACATAAGACAAAGAGTTCTCTTTATTCAACTCTCATTTCTTCTGCGTGCCTATGAGATGTAACAATGTGTATTGTCCTTTAGATGAGAATTTAATTTTTCTAATAATAAATCGGCAGCAGTGTTCGTGCCCAGCGTGGTTAGCGTCTCTAAGGGTGCTCCTGGAGTGGCCCTGCTTGACAGGGGCGGACTGTGAGGAAGCCCTGAGCTCATTTGTGGGATGGACAAAACTGAACTCTTCCTGGCACTGCCGGTCCTCCTCTCCCTGGACGTCCCTGAGCATCACCTGGGGTGGATACTTGATTTCTGCTTTAGCAGGTTTAAAACCCACTGTGATCATTTCTGTTTAGGTTCCTGTCTGTTCTTTGACAGAAGATTGTTTCTAAATTGTGTCCTCACTGGTCTGGTTTTTATACATTCCTAAGAAGGCTTTGTTTTTCTTCTTTTAAGGTAACGATATTCTTGCACTTTCTGTGGGCAGGGCCACTGCAGGCTATCATAGTGACCATCCTGCTCTGGATGGAAATAGGAATATCATGTCTTGCTGGGATGGCGGTTCTAATTATTCTTCTGCCTTTGCAAAGCTGCATTGGGAAGTTGTTTTCATCACTCCGGTAAGAGAAACACTGGTGTAAAAAAGTGTTAATATGCAACTGGTAACATCCACCATCTGCTTGATGCTTTTGTTCAAAAACAAAACAAAAATGCCTTCTTTGGTCTCTTTGCACGTGCTGTAGACCCTTTAGGCTTAGCCAGTAGATGCTCCAGCCTTAAGCTGAGGTTTGATCCTGAGGCGGGAAAGGTGACAGCATTCGCTGGCTCCTCCCGGCACCGTGCCTGAACAAGCAGAGTGTTCTTAAGCGGAATGTACATTGAACAGTGTTATTTAAGCATTATTAAATAGTAATGATCTTACAGGCTCAATTCCATATGCATCTATTTTTGTTATGCTTGTTTGTTAGAGCCATTTTCAGGTGTGTATATGTTTGCATCTTGTTTTTAATTCAATGTTTCCATTAAGCCCGAGGGCAAGATCGATCTTAAGTATGTCTGTATAAAGCCCCGCATTCCTAGCAGCCTGTGTGATAGAAAAGTGGCTGGTGACGAAGAGCCTCACGCTGCTTAGTTAGACGTGAAGCAGGTCCCAGAGGGTTGGTGGTTGGTCATTGTGCAGGTTGTCAGGTGATGGAGATGTTGTGCTGTTTGAAGCTCATTGAGTTCTTGCGTGTGTGTGTGTATCTTTCCGTGTTTTTTTTTTTTTGTTTTTTTTTTTTTTTTTGGCGATACGCGGGCCTCTCACTGTTGTGGCCTCTCCCGTTGCGGAGCACAGGCTCCAGACGCGCAGGCTCAGCGGCCATGGCTCACGGGCCCAGCCGCTCCGCGGCATGTGGGATCCTCCCGGACTGGGGCACGAACCCGCGTCCCCTGCATCAGCAGGCGGACTCCCAACCACTGCGCCACCAGGGAAGCCTCGTGTGGTATTTTTTTTTTTCTCTACTTGGAATTTCGTTTCCTCTTTTTGCTTTGGAGAGATGTTCCTTATCCTTTGAGGCCCTGTTCCGATGCTACCGGGTCTCTGAAAGCCGTCTTGTTCTCCTTTCCCAGTAGAATTTACAGCCCCATCTTTTCTGCTCCCCAGCACTTTACTCCTATTTTATTACAGCACAGCCACTGTCTTCCTGTTAGAGTCGGCTGTCTTTCTGCCTCCCCTACCTGACCGTGACATCCTTGGGCAGATGGTTTGTATCTGATTAATTCTGGGTCTTCATTAGCGGATACTGCAAGTTCTCCAAGTTACTTCTTGAATTGGGCTGAATGGTTGGCTTCCTAATTGAAGTCTTCTCCATTTCTACTTTGAGTAGGACCTGCCTGTCTGCGCAAAAGAGCTGTAGGGAATCATTTGATCCCTGGTCTCTGGCTGTGCCACTGTTGCTGCTGATAAGGAAAGTTGGGCTGTGGCCACTAAGGCTCATCTCTCACATCTGTCCCTTAGGAGTAAGACTGCAGCTTTCACAGACACCAGGATCAGGACCATGAATGAAGTGATAACTGGCATCAGAATAATAAAAATGTATGGCTGGGAAAAGTCCTTTGCAGACCTTATTACCAGTTTGAGAAGGTAAGTGTTTGTATATATACAGCATATTTTCATAATTTATCTCATATTTACTGAATGGTTTAGAAGTCTTACCAAGTTTTCACATTAAGATGAACTTAACTACTATCCACTCCACCCCCAACATGTGGCAGTGGGGTTAAGTAGAACAGTGGAGACGTCATTTTAACCTGCTCCTCCATTTACCATCTTCTTAAAGGAAAAAAAATATATGCCTCTTACTTATACAGAAATTAAATTCCAAGCATTTCTGTCTTTAAAAAAAAATATTTATTTACTCATTCATTCATTCATTCATTTTTTTTTTTGGCTGCATTGGGTCTTTGTTGCTGCACATGGGCTTTCTCTGGTTGCAGCCAGCGGGGGCTACTCTTCAGCGCGGGCTTCTCATTGCCGTGGCTTCTCTTGTTGCGGAGCACGGGCTCTCGGTGAGCAGGCTTCAGGAATTGTGGCACGTGGGCTCAGCAGTTGTGACGCACGGGCTTAGTTCCTCCGCGGCATGTGGGATCTTCCGGGACCAGGGCTCGAACCCATGTTCCCTGCATTGGCAGGCGGATTCTTTTTTTTTTTTTTTTTTTGCGGTACGTGGGCCTCTTACTGTTGTGGCCTCTCCCGTTGTGGAGCACAGGCTCCGGACGGGCAGGCTCAGCGGCCATGGCTCATGGGCCCAGCTGCTCCGCGGCGTGTGGGATCCTCCCGGACCGGGGCATGAACCCGTGTCCCCTGCATCAGCAGGCGGACGGACTCTCAACCACTGCACCACCAGGGAAGCCCTGCAGACGGATTCTTAACCAGTGCGCCACCAGGGAAGCCCCCAAGTATTTCTTAATAGCACAGATTCCAAATAAACAATGATTTAAGATGTTGACGTCTAAAACGATATTTAAACTAAAAGTATAATTTATGTTAATGTAGCACAAATGGGGAGATTATATAAAGGTTGGATACTTATATTGGGCCAAACTTTATGAGTCAGTATTATTCATTCCAAACAAAGCCATAAATATATTTTTTGCTTTGCTTTGTTTGTAGAGTTTTTTTCCATCTTTGAGTTAAATATCTGATGAGTGCTTATACTCCAGCCCAGGGTACTTAGAATTCTCTGGCAGTACCATGTCAGCTCTCACTTTGCACCTTTGTGGGTGCCCCTCCCTCTGCTGGGAATACACTCATCTTACTTCTTCTCTGGCCTCCGCCAAGCCCGACTGACTCCAGCTCATCTTCTCAGGGTCCACGTGCGTGTGACTTGCCCGGCCTCTATTGCTCCGAGTTACACGCCTCTGCTCTGCGCTCCCGCGGGGGCCGTGCTGGCGCCTCTGTCTAATGTCTTGGTGTCTCATAATTTTGGGGTTGTTTTCTCTATTCTTTTATGAGTTTGTCAACTCCTGGAGGGGATGGGCTGTGTCTTTCTGTCATCAGTGAGGAGCCCGGCACAGGACTTCTGGTTATGAATGGATGTTGACTGAATGTTCAAACCCAGTCTGATTGACCCAGAATGTTTAAAATGAGACACTAAGCCTCTGTTTAGTTGGAAGAGTGAAGTGGTGATGGAGTGTGTGGTCTTTGTGTCGGGCAGGCCCCGGGTGTGCACTGTGTAGTGTCTCCCGTGATGTGAGGGATGGTTTATCTTCATCTGTGTCCACTCCCTAGGAAGAGGCCACTCACACAGGGCACTTGAATTCATGTCTTGGATGTTGATGCTTCTTTTAAAATCTATTTCCCACTCTTTTCCAGGAAGGAAATTTCCAAGATTCTGAGAAGTTCCTACCTTAGAGGAATGAATTTGGCATCGTTTTTTGTTGCAAGCAAAATCATTGTTTTTGTCACCTTCACCACGTATGTGCTGCTTGGCAATGTGATCACGGCGAGCCGTGTGTTTGTGGCGGTGACACTGTATGGGGCTGTGCGGTTGACAGTCACCCTCTTCTTCCCCTCGGCCGTCGAGAAGGTGTCAGAGGCAGTCGTCAGCATCCGAAGAATCAAGGTTTGCTGACAAATAACTTTATTCACTTGTAGGTGGATTTTACCTAAAATGCCTCCTTTTATTTGGTGTCACTGTGTGCCGGTTAGGTGAGATCTAACTCTCACTGCCTAAGCTGGTGGTTGTTCCAGAAAGTCTTTAGTACTCCCGTCTTCTGACATAGGGTGCGTTATAAATATCTTAAGAGCCTGCTCATCTATGGGCAGTAGTATAAGTACCAGCGGTACAGGGCTCTTGTCGAGTAATGACTGCAAGACGATTAAGTTGTCTGAAAGTAGGAGAAGCAAACAGATCTCATCTCCTATGCTAACTCCACTGACTAGTCCTGGGGTGAATAGGATTCCTCTCTGGGCCGGGAGGGAATGAACATGCTGAGAGGTCTCTGTTCCTTGGGTAGGAAGCATGGCCTCAGTCTCACTTCATTCTCTGTGTTTAAAAATGGGTTCTTTCCTCCGTAGATGGTTTGCTTGTTGATTTCTGAGTATGCCTTTTCGATCTGCCTTTTAGTCCCTGTTCTCTTGTCACTTACGTGTAATCCTATCTCTAGCTGCCCTCTTCCCTTCAAACTTGTGATTCCTACCATACCCACAGTCTCTCTCTCTCTCTATTTAATCTGTCTGTAAATTGCCAGGGGTGAATAATTTACATCACCAAGATAAGAACCTGTAGATACTTAAGGAGTTGTGTGTTTATTAATTGGTGTAAAATGAAGATAAATTGGCTTTGTGAGCCGGCCTGGGCGTGAGCTTGAGTGTCTGGGCTTTACAACACATCTAATTTGTTTTGTTCCTACTTCTCGATAGTGATGGATGGCCAGTAATAGATCTCTTGTGAAGTTAGATAGCTTTGGCTGTGATTTTTATTTGATCATTCAGCCGTCATAAAAGGTTATGATGAAGTTTCTATAATATAAAAAGCTATTGCCCATAAAACAGATCAGTTATATGGGGTCAGTTCTGTTCCCCTGAATTTCATTCTTTCTTTTCTTTTTTTTTTCTTTAATTTTATGTATTTATTTATTTATTTTGGGCTGCGTTGTGTCTTCGTTCCTGCGCGTGGTCTTTCTCTAGTTGTGGCTAGCAGGGGCTGCTCTTCGTTGCGGTGCGCGGGCTGCTCAATGCGGTGGCTTCTCTTGTTGTGGAGCACGGGCTCTAGGTGCGCGGGCTTCAGTAGTTGTGGCGCATGGGCTTAGTTGCTCCGCGGCACGTGGGATCTTCCAGGACCAGGGCTCAAACCTGTGTCCCCTGCATTGGCAGGCGGATTCTTAACCTCTGCGCCACCAGGGAAGCCCTAATCATTCTTTTTGATGGGGGCTTCTAGTGACACTGTTAAGGGATGGTCCATGCAGTTCAATAAAATTTCTTTTATGAAGCTTTCACATCTCGAAAGAGGACATTTTGGGATATCCTTGAACTGTAGTGACGCTCTTAGTGACACAGTAAGCTGTCCAGATGGAGGCTTCACACGTGTGTTGTGCTGCTGTGGTTTTGTTATTGCTGCTGCCGCAGCTGCTGTCTTCAATCGGTGCTGCCGCGGTTGCTGTGTGGTCCGCGCGCTCTTGAAGCCTTTGCATGTCATCCCATTTAATCCTGATAGCAACTGAATGGGATAAGCATTAGTGTCCCCACCTTACAGATAAGGAAACAGGTTCCTATAACAGGTGAAATAGCTCACCTATCCTTACATAGCTAGTAAATGACAAGTAGGATCCTGCCCAAAGCCTTTTTTTTGTTGTTGTTTTTTTTGCGGTACGCGGGCCTCTCACTGCTGTGGCCTCTCCCGCTGCGTAGCACAGGTTCGGGACGCGCAGGCTCAGCGGCCATGACTCACGGGCCCAGCCGCTCTGCGGCATGTGGGATCCTCCCAAACCGGGGCCCGAACCTGCATCCTCTGCATCGGCAGATGGACTCCCAACCACTGCGCCACCAGGGAAGCCCAAGCCTGTTTTTTTAAACCATTGTTACATTGCCTTCTTAGTACCTTCTAGCATGTGGAATTTCTATTTAAGTGTTGTTTTCATCATCTGGTCTTAGTCCGAAGACCTTCAAAGTTTCCATGTTACTTGCAGAATCAAAATTTTAAACTCTACGCTCCATTGGCAGCTCTGTTTCACAGCGCACGACCCTCCACTCTGCTGGGGGAGGGGGGAAGACGGGTTGTCTGTGTGACCTGTCACATTCATCCCTGGTTTTGCCTCACTTTTTGGGCCTCCTGGGTTGCCTTCTTATCAGTCCTTGATTTAAGCAAATGCTGCTGAGCCTCCAGCAGCCCCATGTCCCTCTCCCAGCACTTTCGTTCGCGCTGATCTAGCGCTTCCATTTGTGTGCACGGCCAGCCCTGCACGGCCCAGCATCATGTCAAGTGGGGTGGTCGTGTTGTGACTCCCCAGGAGTATTCTAAGCCCCTTAACAGGAGAGATGGATTGTGGGCTGCTTTCAGTTTGGGGGCTGCAAAGTCACCTGGAATACTAAGGGGAGGAGAAGAGCAAGAATTTTTGTTCTTCCTTTTCCTGCTTCTCAGTTAGATGTGTTAATGCCTAATTAGAAGATGAGGACAGCAGCAAGAATGGAAGAAAACTAGGTGAGGTTTGACCATAGATGGGCTGGAGGCGTGGTGGGCACGTAGAGTTTAGAACAGAGTGTGGTTTAAGCCCTGCTGCCCCACTGCCTTCTGCAGCCTGGGACTCAGGAGACTGGATGGGCCATCTTCCAAGATTTCCACTCAGGTCATGTTTGGGGGCCCTAGGAAGAAAATCCACCACCCCTGGCTACCTTGGAGGTGGTGCGATGGTCCCCTTATTTTTCTCTTAGTAATGAAAGGGGACTGAAGGTCTTGGCATTGAGCTACTGCAATAGGATTAAAAATATCTTGTCTTAACTTAAACGCACTAAAAGTCTTCAGTGACTTTTACATCCAGTAAAATGTGTCTCTGAGGTTATATTGTTCACAAAGCTGCTTAGGTTTTCCCCTACCAGCCCCTGGGAAGTCAGTCTTTGGCTGCAGTTCTGACGTTGATACTTTCCCTCATGATGTGTTCTGGGTCTGCACTTCATGGCTCTAATGGCAGTTTAATTTCACCTTTTTCATCAGCCTGAGTCCTGGGGAAAAATGCAGTCAGCACTTCTTGCAACTTTACAAGCTGGTCATGTGTTGAATGGAGTCTCATTTAACCCCTGGAAGATTGTAACTTCTTTGCCTTAGCAGACCTATTATTTGTAGACAAGCGCTCAATAGATTTAATTCCTCATTTAAGGCTTACTTTTTCTTTTTTTTTTGAAAGTGGGGAATTTCTGTTCTACCATACATACACTGAATATTGAGGTTTTTATTTTTTACTTTTTTGCGGTACACGGGTCTCTCACTGTTATGGCCTCTCCCGCTGCGGAGCACAGGCTCCGGACGCGCAGGCTCAGCGGCCATGGCTCACGGGCCCAGCCGCTCCGCAGCATGTGTGATCTTCCCGGACCGGGGCACGAACCCGTGTTCCCTGCATCGGCAGACGGACTCTCAACCTCTGCGCCACCAGGGAAGCCCTGAATATTGAGGTTTTTTATCTTGGTAACACGCTTAAGGTAAAATTGGAATTTCTGTTTAGACAAGATGTATAACATACACGTATAACCTTTTGCTCGTTGCTCTGTTAGCTCAGACTATGTAAGGCTGTAGCCACGCAGTCACCGGTTGGACTGATTTGAACAGCCATGTAGTCTGTTCCTTCCCTTAGCCTGATACCCATGATGGGCCAACTCTGTGCAAGGCTTGGTCTCAGATGGAGTTGGGACTGTGTAAGTGCAGGAATCACCCAGTGTCTCCCCTCTTTATGACTTTATATCCCTATGAGGATTCAGAGGTTGGGAGGTCAGTGCCAGCCTGGATCCTCCTGAGCTGGTTCCCAGGAGGATTAGCATTTGAGATGGCCCAGAAGGATGGGTGGCGTCGGTACTCAGGGTGTCCAGGCAGAGGCCACCTGGGGATGTGGACATAGGTGCTGATGGCTCACTGGAGGGGTTGAAGCGTGCTGGACACTCTCAGAGGTGTTGTAAGGAGATCAGGAGGGAGTGGTGTTGGGGGAGGGTCGGTGGTGCTGGGGAGGCCTGGGGAAGGAACCAGCAAAAGAAAAGGCATATCAGTATTTGAAATGGTTAATAGAAGAGATTCTGAAATTATGTTGTTTCAAGAGGAAAGGAGAATTGGGAGAGGGATGAACTGTGGCAGAACAGGCGAGAGCTGGTACCTGGCTGACGATGGGAGAGGTGGTGTGGAGAGAGAACTCAGGCTGCAGTGGTTGAAAACCTGCAGAGGAGTCCTCAGACCACTGTCCATCCTGCCTCCTGCTGGACACGGGCTCGGGGCGGGTAGGAGCGGCCGTGCCCAGTGTTCCGGTTCTCAGTGAGCCTGGATGAGAGGAGGTGGGAACGAAAGGATAGCGTCTCCTGCCAGCTTGTCTTTGAGAGAAATGCAAGGATCTCGTCTTCCTTTTCCTTCACAGAAGCAGGTTTTTTTTGTTTGTTTGTTTTTTAAATAAATTTATTTATATATTTATTTATTTTTGGCTGCGTTGGGTCTTGTTGGTGCCCCTGGGCTTTCTCTAGTTGTGGTGCGTGGGCTTCTCACTGTGGTGGCGTCTCATGTTGCGGAGCATGGGCTCTAGGCACGGGGGCTTCAGTAGTTGTGGCACACGGGCTCTTAAGCGCAGGCTCAGTAGTTGTGGCGCATGGGCTTAGTTGCTCCGCGGCATGTGGGATCGTCCCGGACCGGGGCTCGAACCCGCGTCCCTTGCATTGGCAGGCGGATTCTTAACTACTGCAGCACCAGGTAAGTCCTCATGTTCAGTTTCAAGGTGTCAGCAGGGTCACAATTCCTCTGAATTCTATAAGGGGGAATCCTTTCTTGTCTCTTCTAGCTATTGGTGGCTGGAGACAAACCTTGGTGTACCTTGGCTCCTAACAGCCATCACTCCAGCCTCCGTGTCCATTGTCACATGGCTATTTTCTGCTTGTGTGTGTCTCTGCGTCTCTCTTCTGATAAGGACACCAATCATATTGCATTGAGGGCCCACCCTCGTCCAGTGTGATCTCACCTGAATTTATTGCATCTGCAGCAACCCTATTTCCAAATAAAGTCACGTTTTGAGGTATTTGCGGTTAGGACCTTAACATTTATTTATTTTCATCGGGGTGAGCAATTCTCCCTGTAACAAGTTCCATGGCTAGTATGATCCTCCAGGGTGTTAGGGACCCAGACTTCTCTCTTGTTACTCCTCTGCATGTGTGACCTTGACCCAGCTGGTAACCTCCAAGGCCCAGGCCGTGGGGTGGATGAAGGTCCTGGACATTGTCCCTTTCCACTGGCCTGGATGTAGTCACATGGCTACACCTATCTGCTCGGGAGGCTGGAGAGAGAGGGCCTCCTTCCAGGCTGCCAGGTGCCAGCTGAAACCTGGGGTTTGTTTCTTGTTGAATTATGTGCAGCATTTGCAGGGCAAGAGGGAGTTTTCCTGTATATGATTATGTTAGTTCAGTAGTGGTTCGCAGGACTTGGTTTTATTCAACTGAATTGCATTGAATAGCTGCTAAGGGGTGTGAAAATAGCAAGCAGTGGAGGATGTGGCCATTCCTGCTGTCGAGGAGAGAGGGCGTTGACTAAGGAGAAGAGACAAGTGATTGTGAATAGATGCTTGTAAACTATTTTTTAAGAGACAGAAACTTAATAAGAGCATTTCATTTTTAGAGCAATGATTTGAGTGATAGTTAATGACAAGCAGTGATTGATTTAACGTGCATGAGGAGTAAAGCAGAGTGTACTTAAGTGCCCAGGGAAAGGTCGCGACCCAAAACAGGCAGAGCCAGGGTTTTCCTAGGTCTTGTGTTCCCAGCCTGTCCAGTGCCACCTGATACCTGCAGGCCTGGGAATGGCCTTCCTCTCCGTGTTCCTAGCAGTGTTGTATGGTGCTTGGCACATGGCGGGATTCAGTAAATGTTTACGGAATAATTCCCTACCAACTCTTTTGTTTATTGTTAGTAACACAAAAGTAAAACAATGGAAATATCAAGCTTTTAAATGTGTTGGAGTTTGCTGCCACAGTTTCTCCTTAGGGTGGAACCAGTACACTTGTTAAGAAAGTTACAAAGACAGCCTCAGGGCCAGGAACTCTTTATTTGTCATATATGTAATATATATCATACTATACCGTACACTATCTGTAGACTTTATTGTATATTGTTATAATAGTATATAATATTCCGCATATTACGTAGTCTGTTCTGATGTGAACCTACACGTTAAGTACAGTTGGCAAAATGATATGTAGGCTGTGTAAAGTTTTTTACTGCAAATTCCAAGCAAGCAGTTATTGTTGTTTATGCTTTTCTCCTGGAGTTTAAACAATCTGTTTTTCCTTTTTCTGTAGAACTTTCTGTTACTTGATGAGATAACACAGTGCAACCCTCAGCCGCCATCAGATGGTAAAATGATAGTGGACGTGCAAGATTTCACTGCTTCTTGGGATAAGGTAACACAGCCTGTGTACCAAGATTGTGACTGCTAAAGGACAGCAGATTTATCGGAGAACTTTGAGGTTTTACACCTGGTGCAAAGTGTGACCTGCTCATTTACTGCAAGTATGTTATAAAAATTCTCAAAATCAGGAATTGGTTTGCAACTACTGGAGATTAAGTGTAAAATCGGCCTAAGACGTTTGACATGTTGCTCTCTCTCTCGTTTTCAAGAGAGCTTTCAAAGTATTAGCACATTTTGAACTTCAAGTCCATATGTTTGTAATGTTAGAATTTATATTGATTGTGGAGAAAAAAAGCTGCAGTATGGAATGGGTTAACTGACAAATATACAACCAGTTGTTACAGACCAGAGGCTTTGGGGAATCGGTGTACCTTTTTTGCCTTGATGTTCTCAGATCATCTTATTACATACTGAGGCCATGATTTAGGACTTTGCTTTGGGGCAGGGTGGGGCTCCCCCATCCTAAGCTTCTCAATGGTTCTGGCTACTTTGGTGGCAGCCAGGGACGGGGAGGCGACAGCAGGAGGGCATAGTGAGCACCCGTGATTCCCAGTTGAAGGCTTGCACTGTGTGGCAAGCTGACAGGGAGAACTGGCAGTTCCGAACACTTGGTTTATTTATGACGTTCAGGCAAACAGGAAAAAGAGCAGGGTCGGCTCTCAAAACTGCGCACCTAGTGCAGCCCCCTTTTCTGACGACTGAAACATTCCTGCCTCCCCGGTTCAGTGGTCCTCTGTGGATCACTCAGTGAAACAGAACCCATACCGCAGGAGAGGGCATTCCATGTGGGGAATACTTACGCAGAGGATGAAAGACGGGGGAAGAAAAAAGCAGAAAGGGCAAAATGAGATTAGCAGTGATTAGCAGTGGTGGGAAGCCGCTCCCACCCCCAGGGCTGGAAGGACTCAAACGAGGTGGTGCCTCTACCAGAGGGTCCACCATCCGGTGCAGAGCCCAGGAGCTCGACTGCTGGTGGGAGTGGAGACCACAGTGCAAGTGTCCGGACTGTGCAGACTCCTCGTGTGTGTTCACGCCTGTCACACCAAGTGTGGTGCCACTTGCATCCCGTTCACCTACTTCTGATTCAGTACCTGCTTCCCCACCGACAAAACAGTAGTATGTTCCCAAGTAAACAAAAATATACCCCCTTAGCTTTCGCACATGGAAACTCTAACAAGGTACCGTATCTGACCTGATAGTTTCTCCTACCTTAATAGTGTAGATTTACCTCCTGCTTGGTATTTCTCATCATAATACACTCGAAGCATTTATGAAAAGCACCATTAGAATTCCATTACGATGGCAACTATTTGTGAATGGTAACACATACTTTGTATGAAACATTAACAAAATCTCTTATACCAAACTACGCGGCATTATAAAATGAGCTGTTTTGTTGTTCTTGCAAGAACGTGATAACGTGCTCTCAGACTTCTGTGTAACTTGCAGTGTAGTACAGAACACCCTATTCTGTTGTCCTGGCCTTGCCTATGGAAGGCTGTGCCCTGGGCTGGGTCATTAGTAATTAGGGCCTCTCAGGTTAGGTCATGGGTGAAACATCCCTCGGGGATGGGGGAGTGGCACAGACCTTGGGGATTTTTGGAGAGAAGCGGAGTCTGAATGAATCCCCTGCTGGGTTGGGAGGCTGGAGATAGACATGGGCTTTCTAAGCTGCTCCGCTATACAGCCCCTTGGGCAGGTGGCAGAAGGTTTCAGGGACGCAGGTCTCATTCATGAAATGATGGGACTTGGTCTCAGTCTTTAAGGTTTAAAATAAATGGTCCTGTGGGAGCCTCCAAGGGACAGGGATTTCAAACTGTGTGTGGCAGCTGAGTGGGGCTCAGCTGATGATCCTGTGTAATCCGCATGCCCTGAGCCTGGATAACCAGGAGAGGACAGGCCTCAGTACCATGGGCTGTCGAGTGCTGCCCCCTTCTGGTCACGGCAGAGCAGTGCCCGATCCTGAAGCCTGAACAGGGAGGGAACTCAGTGTCTGGTCCTGACGGACTGTGAGGTGTGGTGACAGGGAGCTGATGTTTGTAAGTGGCCCACTATTTTGTCGTCTTAACTGAGTGAAAAATGGTAAAATAAGAACCCTAAGTGTCAGAGAAGAAGTGGAGAAGCTTAAATGTTTCTCATGTATTAAAGTCTAGCTTCCTATTTATCGATAGATTTGTAATTCCTGTAACATCTGGGGCTAGTGTTTTGGTGATGAAGAGCTTCAAGCCTGAACAGGGAGGGAAGTCCACGTGTTTTGCCCTGACAAACTGCAGGGCTGCAGCAGGAAGCTGTGTTTGTAGGTGGCTCATTATCGTGCAGTCGCAACTGAGTGAAAAGTAGCAAAATAAGAATGCAGGTGTTAATCAAAAAGAAAGGAGTGGAGTAGCTTTAAGAAGATGTCTCGTGTTAAAATATGGGGCTAGTTATTTTGATGATTAAAAATAATTATTTTTTCAGTAGCTGCCTGTATCTATAATCAGTTCAGTTCTTTCCAGAGAAATTTTCCATTTAGAACATTATCCAGACTTCTTATCCAGACCCTGTGCTTTTATTAGTCTTTTGGGCATTTTACTTAATCATACGTAACCACTTTTTTTTTTTTTTAACATTAGCAGTTAAGATTTTTTTTAAACACTTAGTATATGTAAAGAAATACACATACCCCTAAGTCTCTTTATGATAGAATTTACAGTTTGTTCAAGAACATGACCTGTGATTGGCACGATGAGTACTTTATCCGTCTCCTTTGTGTTAGACTGTTTGCTGTGACATGTACCTCCGTGGTTTGTTTTTGTTTTTTTTAGGGTAGAAGTACTTTGTTGTCCCTATTTACCCAGAATAGGTAATGCATGTAAGGGGTACAAAACTGAGGCTTGATCACTCTAACCTACTGTGTTATACATAATCCCCCCGCCACCCCCATCCCCCCCTTTTTTTGGTTGTTAGTGTTAAATTGAATCTCTGGTGAAATTGGAGCCTTGACTGCCATTTATGTGACTTTATTTATCAAGAGCAACTTTATCATATAAAGCGCCCTGTTGCTTGCTGACCATTACTGAGATTCATTCTTTATCAAGTGAAAATAAAGAGATAAGTGGAGATGTCAAATTCTTAGTAGAGGACCAGCCATGATATGTACTTACACTGCCACCCTGTGGAGAGGAGTGAAGTAAACAACACCAATGGCTCTAATGAAAACTTACAAATGATTAAAAACCTCCCATACTGGATATTCTATTAATTATATTATATTAATAAGCTAGTGTGCATCATGGAGTTTGCATTTCGAGGACGGGCCGTGTCATTGCAACTACTTAAATTCTGTGGGTGTCTAGAGCTCTGTCCGTATGAAAATCTGGCAAAAGAAGTAGGCTTCCTAAAGGCAACTAAAGCTGTTTCAAAGGTGTTTTTTGATGAAGAGGCCCCCAGGACTCACTATCTTAAAATAGGAAGGACGAAAATGTGGGTTATATTAGCATATCAGTGACTTACGTTATTTTCTCTACTTTCTGAAGTTCGCTTTTTTATTTTATTGAAATGAACCGTAAACTTAAATTTGTAAACTTAAATTTACAGGCATCAGAAACCCCAACTCTACGAGGCCTTTCCTTTACTGTCAGACCCGGTGAGCTGTTAGCTGTGGTCGGACCCGTGGGAGCAGGAAAGGTAAGTTACGATGCCTTTCGGCAGCTTGATGCAATGCCACAGCCCCTGTGAAATTCTCAGAGTCGAGCCCAGAGCTGTAGGTAACACAGTTTGAATTGGATGTATCTCAAACAGCATTTCTCTGTTGCATGGAACATTAGTTTTGCAAGAAGGTTGCATGTCCAAATAAACGTGCATAAATGCCCATTTTGTTTTCCTTCCTGGTGCTTCCCGTTACACAGTTGGGAACTGCTTGTCGGGACTTTGGACGTCTCAGTGAAGGAAATGATTTATGTGACAGCTGTTCAGGACAGACTGAGACCGTGGGGACTTCTTTCTCTCACAGTGGGCCCTCCAGGAGGTCTGGAGGTTGTAATGGCTCTTCCGGGAAGCTCTGAGCATTTCCTCATGGGACTTGAGTTGGTCCCGTCAGTGCACGTGTAATGAGTGTGCAACCATGTGCTGGAGCTGAAGATACAGACGTGAGCAAGCCGCAGACGCCTCTGCCCTCCAGAGGCAGCTGGGTTCTGGGGCGAGACAGATACGCAGGCAGATTATTTCAGCCCAGTGTGGTGAGCGCTGTGATGCTGTGGACACAGACGCGCCACCTCTGTGTGTTGTTAAAGATTTGAAGGACATGTGCACGTGCACTTGGTCTGAAACAACAAAATACAGGAACCTAAACGTGGGATATGTACACGAGGGGGTGATGATTTAAGTTATGATGGAGTTTTGCTCTTTGGACACGACTCACTTCAGAGTATTTTAAAAAATAATCATCTTTCGGTATATTATTCATAGAAAGCTTTATTTAAGAACAAGTGTTTGTCAAGTAAAGGATACCCGGATGCAGGAACAACTGCACTAAACATCAGATACATGAAACTACACGTTCTGCTGGGCTGCTCTGCTAGTTAAGGATGTTAAACATTCTAACTTAGTCTTTGCTGAGTAGAGCATTTCAGTTGCGGGAAACTCTTGGGCAGTTTAGATTGTCATAGTATTATATTAATATTCCTTATCAATCAATAGTGTACATTGACCAGTAGTGTTATTTTCAATTTTTTTGTCTCAACTGCCACAGCTGTACTTTATCCTCTTTTAAAGGAAAGGGTTCTATCGTTTATCAAGCGCCCAGGGTGGGGACAGTTGTTCTGCGAGGCGTGTCCGTCCTGAGTGCTGCCTGTTCACGCGTGTGTGTTGCCATCTGTTTCAGTCGTCACTGTTGAGTGCTGTGCTGGGGGAGCTGCCCCCGAGCCAGGGGCTGGTCAGCGTGCACGGGAGGATCGCGTATGTTTCTCAGCAGCCCTGGGTGTTTTCAGGAACTCTGAGGAGTAATATTCTATTTGGGAAGAAATATGAAAAAGAACGATATGAAAAAGTAATAAAGGCTTGTGCTTTGAAAAAGGTGAGTCATGACTTTTGAGTTATATATACTCGAATTTCAAATGATGATAGTGTTGGTTTAAACTACAAGGTTTGTTAAAAGACCTTTTAATGTTGTTTAATGCTTTTTTTTTTTTTAACATCTTTATTGGAGTATAATTGCTTTACAATGGTATGTTAGTTTCAGCTTCACAACAAAATGAATCAGTTATATATATACATATATTCCCATATCTCTTCCCGCTTGCGTCTCCCACCCTCCCACCCTCCCTATCCCACCCCTCCAGGCGGTCACAAAGCACCGAGCTGATCTCCCTGTGCTATGCGGCTGCTTCCCACTAGCTATCTACCTTACGTTTGGTAGTGTATATATGTCCATGCCCCTTTATCGCTTTGTCACCGTTTACCCTTCCCCCTCCCCTGTTTAATGCTTTTAAGCTGGTCTTCTGGATGAACATGTACACACGTATGCTACTGTTTGAATTCTGATGTGGTAACGACGCCCACAGAATGCCTTTTTGGGGGAGGGGACTTTCACTTTGTGAAGTTTCATTCACTTTTACCTTCTTTTTTTAATGCACAATTACAAAAATTTGTGAAAATAGAGAGCACAGTTTAATGAACTCTCAGTTACCCACCCCCAGCTTCAGCCAGGATCAGCTCGTGGCCAGTCTTGCTGCATCTTTACCCCTGCCCACTGCTGGCCCCACTCCCACCCCAGATTATTCTGAAGCAGATCCTAGGCCTCAGATTAGTTCATCTGTAAACATTTCACTAGTTTTCTCTAAAAGATAGGAAAGCCTCTGGAAAAAAGTCGCCACGTTATTGCACCTGAAAAGTAACCTGAATTTCCTGAATATCATCAGTGTTCTCGTCAGTGTTTCCATGTTGTTAATCATCTCACTGGGAAATTTCTTTAACCTTTGGCTTGAGTCGGGCTCCACGTAAGGTCTGCGCCTTGCACTGGGTTGATGCCTCCCTGGTCCCTTTCATTCTCTAGGTTTCCCTCTCCGCTTCACTTTTGACTTGTAATTTATTATTTAAAGAAAAAGTAATGCTTTAACATTTCTTCTTAATATGGCCTATTTTCATTGGGGAAGAGATTGTTTTCAGAAATGACATTGAATTTCATAGAAAATGGAAAATGAAACATTTCTCTGTACCTGGGGATTTAAATGAAATTAGTGAATCAGTTATGCAAACTGAACTTAGCTTGTAGGATAATATAATTTAGTGAAACAAAAGAAAAAATGTAAATACTGATAAATACTGTGTTATTCTCTTTGGTCATAAAAATCTGCATAATGGCGTTAAAGAGCTCTTCCCCCCCACCCCAACCCCCCCACCCCCAACCCCAACCCCAGGGTCTGGTCAGAGCAGTCTGAGCTTCGTATTGTTCTTTTATACTGTGAGGAAAAGGCTGGGACAGGGTTTCAAAGGTGTGGTGTTAAAGGCCTGTGTGGAAATAGTTACCCTGCTTGAACAATGGCTTGAACATCATAGACTGTGTTAGATGAGTAGCATTTGATGATGTGCTGGGCACAACACAATTGTTTGCTTGTTTAATGGGCTTCTGTTTCCTTCTCGTGAGTTATGGTTAATGGGAGATTTTTCGTTTACAGAAGTGAAGTAAAGTTGACAGTAATGAGGTAGAATTTTAAAAAAATGATATACGAAAAGGGGAAATGCAAATGTAAAACAGTAAGAAAAATAGCTCTCATTTATTCAGAGTCCATGTGGAAGTCATTTTTCTGTTTGTCACTCACATGCAAGCACACATGACAAGGTGTATGAGTTATTAATCTTTTACAAGGCTCTTTGATGTTACCATCCTCATTTTATAATTAGTAAAACTGAGGCTTGAGAGATGGAATGCCTCACCTCTACATTTGCAGCTCAGGTTTAAGACCCAAGGGGGTCAATGTTTTGCCCCAGCCCCGTGGGGTGATGGGACCAGTAACTCGGGCCGTGTCCTGGGGCTTCACCCACCCTCGGATGTCTGTGCAGCACAGACTCTGGTGGGAAGGGGCCCCTGCGGGATTGGGCTGCACAGCGATTCTTCTGTACGTGATGTGAGGTTTATAAGCATGGACTGATCTCCCGTTGTGCTGCGTGGTCGGGACATAGAATTGGGGCCCCTCGTGCCCATTCCCTGCTTGGCAGGAAGGGAGGCCCAGGGCGGAGAAGGAGCGGAGAGCAGAGTCCTGGCCCCGGCTTCGTCACTTGCCTGCTGTCACTTTGGACACGTCCTGTTTCCTGCCTGGGCCTCTGACGTTTCTGCAGCAAAATGAGGGCGTTGGGTCAGAGGGTTTCCAAGAGGTTTTGCTGCTGCTCTGAAATGAAATCTATGTGTCAATGAATGGTCATAAGACCGTTACAGGTAATATTGGTGTCGTGGAATTATTTTGACCTGTAGATACAGAGACCACATGTGTAGTAGGAAAAAAAAGTGTGGTCTTTGGAGAGAAATGGTCCTGAGTAGTAATTTCAGGTGTTTCTCTGTTTCCTTTTTATAAAATGAGGGGGAGGTGTGGGTTTGTTGTAAAGAGAAAGGCAATGTTTGTAAAATGCCAACCTGCCAGGTTTTCAGTAAATACATACATAGAAACAAAAATAATAAAGATTTCTTTTTATGGGTGGTTCCCATAAAATAGGAAAAAGCAGCATTTCTTTTATTACATATCTTAATAACTAGATGCTTTATACTAGATCTAATTGAAGTACGTGTTTAACTTCATTGAGCCGAAAACGTATCTGTAGTTAAAATATAAAGTAATCACATTTGGCAGCGTCGAATTAAGCTGATGCCATATTCAAAGTGACCCTATAGGGAGTTATACAACACAGTGTAGGGAACCACCTAATAATGTTTGGCCTGCTGTAGGGATCGTGTTTAAACTGCAAGGCTTAGGAGATAGAAGGTTCAGGGAATGAGTTTCAGTTTCTCTATTTAGTAGGGAAAAAATCATGCGATTTCAGCTGCTTTTCTGAACCTCACCTGGCCTCAGTTTCATCATCTTTAAAATGGAAATCATAGTGCTATCGGCCAAATGGATTTAAAGCTGTGATGAAAGGCAGTTTTATGCTGTTTGACTCTGGAACCCAGCCCTCCTCTGCCAGGGGCTCACGTCAGGTCCCCGTTAAATATTTTAACAGTCTGTTCCATGTTTGTACACGAAGTCTCCAGCATCCCTAAAGGGCCCTTGATGTGCTTCTGGACAGAAGGCATCAAACCAGCGTCGCCATTTCCTAGTTTTCCCGTAGTTTGTATGTCTGCTTTCCATTGAAGATTGGTGAAGAAGAATACCTTCCTGTCAGTGGGAGGAATTGTAATATATAATGAACTCAGGCTTTTCCCCTTTAACCTAATCAGAAAATGGTGGCTGGGAAAGCAGCCTGACTTGGATTTTATTTCAAATCGTCTAAAATGTTTTCCCATTCGTGCTGGTCCTTAAATAGACTGCAGAGCTAACAGCACACTGGAAGTCCTCCTACCAGACTTGCAGAGAGAGCCTGTTTCTTACGCCCTGACTGTGCTCGAGTGGGTCTAAGTGCCTTTTCTAAAACATGGTTCGGGTTGCCGCACTACAGTGTGGTGCTGTTTTGAGAAGGAAACCAAAACAGCATAAAATGGAGGCGTAAAAACTAAGCAGAACAGTTTGCAAGGACTGTCATCAGTGAAACAGAGGCCAAGTAAACTGTGTGTGTGTGTGTGTGTGGAAGGCTGGGAACGTATCTTAAAATGGCTTATTGTATCTCAGGAAAACCCAAAGCAAGCGATGGTAGTAAAGAATTAAGGTGAAAAAATGATGAATTTTCATGACAGAGCAATTGCTGCTTTTCATCTGATGCTCTGCATTTAAGCTTTGAGTGTACAGGGCACCTGTGTGTGCCTGTGTGTCTCTGGCTGTCAGGGAGGGTTATGACGGGGATGGTCTCTTTCTTTTCCTTGTGGTCATGTGCTATGCGTGTCATGATTCACACTCTGCGTGGATTTTCACTGTTGGTGTGATGAGAAAATAGGCCTCAATCACCAATAGCAAGTTACAATCCCTTCACGTCCTTATTCCATTTATGGAGGGTGTTTGTACGCTTGTTTTGATTCTCACAGGATCCTTGAGTTTAGTGATTGTTTCTGCAGCACATTTCTGTAGAAGTTGAAAATGAGACTTAGGGATTTCAAAGGACTGGTTTATCATGGAGATTCCAGTGTGCCACTAGTTCTCTCCCCAGATTTGCTGAAGTAGAGACCAGGAAATGAGGGCTTCATTTGTAGAAAGGTAGTCTGTGTATCCTAGGTTGATGCCTGAGGGGTTTAGTAGAAAACAAACTCTGCAAACTCTGCTTGTCTATGCCAGGATCTGTCAGATGACAATTACAGGCAATCTGAATCTAAGCCTGCTTCATCCTCCAACAGATCTACTCAAACCCCCTCTGAACTGAGCCCTTGTCGACCCCAGTAGTGACTCACTTTCCCTCCTTTACTCCCTATGCCCCTAAGCCGGCTTCCTTTTTCTTCTAGTCCTTAGTACTTGCACTCATGTTAATTTTCCATCTCCCATCACGGAAAGAAACTCTAGGGACTTTGTTTCCTCTTGGATGAATTCCTTGTGCCCAGAACACTGCCTGGTATATAGTTAATCCTCAATAAATGTGTGTCAAAATAGTCAACTGCATAAATGCTGTGAAAAACTACAGAATGAAAAAAAATGAAAAGCCCTGAGAGGTTTTTTTTAACGTTTAATGTTACAATTTAGTCACTATAAAATATACCCATTGCTGTTGATCAAATACTTTTGTAAAGAACTGATGCTAGAAGGTTAGCATGATAAGAGGTACACGGGCCACTCACTGTTGTGGCCTCTCCCGTTGTGGAGCACAGCCTCCGGACGCGCAGGCTCAGCGGCCATGGCTCACGGGCCCAGCCACTCCGCGGCACGTGGGATCCTCCCGGACCGGGGCACGAACCCGTGTCCCCTGCATCGGCAGGCGGATTCTCAACCACTGCGCCACCAGGGAAGCCCGAGAACACATTTGAAATCTTTCTCTTTTTCCCCTTTTCTGTCTCCATGTAGGATTTACAGCTTTTGGAGGATGGAGACCTAACCGTGATAGGAGACCGGGGAACCACGCTGAGTGGAGGCCAGAAAGCCCGGGTCAACCTCGCCAGGTAAATGGCGTTTCAGTTGCCTTCCTGCCCCTCCCTCCTCCATGGCTCCTAGTGGAAGTGAGCACGCAGACCCCGCTCACCGGGTGGGCCCTGTGTGAAGCAGGGTCTTGGCCCTTTTCCATGGGCTCTTGGAATGAATAATGATTTGCTGGACACCATCTTGATTCAAAGATGGGACACGGGAAGCTTGAAGCGGCCTTCTCCTGACATCTCTCTACGTTTCCTAGAGCCGTGTATCAGGATGCAGACATCTACCTCCTGGACGATCCGCTCAGTGCAGTAGATGCAGAAGTGAGCAGACACCTGTTCGAGCTGTGAGTTTGCTCCTGGTTTCTATCATTTCTGCTTTCCAGGAACCCCGCAGAGATCAGGGAAGAGAGCTCAGGAGGGCGTGTGTGCTTCAGGAGACTCGGCTCATTCTGCCCTGGTGTCCCTGTCCCCCCTCCCTTCCCTCCACAGCAGATCCGTCCTAGAGAACTTTTGCATGAGGATGAGGTCGAGATAGGAAAATGCAGAAGGAGCTTGCAGTGTGTGGAGGCCAGTGGAGTCCATGCTTTGGGGAGGAGAGGAACAGATGGCAGATTTCCCCTTGCTGCTTGTAGTTGACAACCACACATTGTGGGTGGATCCAGCCCCAGCAGTAAGAAAGGTGACGTACGTACGGCGTTTAAATCAGAGAGTGGGACTCAGTAGCCTGGCACTTGGCTGCCGGTCCTTTTCCTCCATCAGTTGTTTAAGGCATGTTAGAATCCAAGTTCTCAGTAGTGACATAGGGCTTCCATGGAAAGGCCTTATTGGTTTATGCTTATTATTGTATCGGTTTGGAAATACTTAATGAAGCCTAGAATTTAAGAATGATTTTTCTTCCACCTCAGAGTATGACCTCAGATTTTTAACATTGCTTCATGGATGCTTACTGGAATTAATACTTAGACCCACATTGTAGGGTTAAGTTGAATTTCAAACTCGGTATCTAATACCTGGCTGAAATGCTGACTTTCACTCGGAGTTTCCGGAATTTGTTGTCAGTGGCTCTTGTTTGGCCACGGAACCCCAGAAGCAGAACAGCTCTATGCTTTTCTGTGTATCATGTGTCCCAACACACGCTGACTGAGGCCTCTGTGGAGTCTAGACTGGCCTCTTCGAAAGCCTCGTGAACTTGCTTTTTCTGAAACGCCACCCACATCTACCCCACGGTTAGTTACCTTGCTGTTCACCTTGTTAAAGCCAACGAGCCCTTCCAGCTGCACTTATTAAAGCCCTACTGTGTGCACTGAGGTCCATGCCCTTACAGATGTTGTTGCACAAAACCTCTCAGTTTACAGAGGAGAACAGTGAGCCAGGAGAGGGGAAGGACCCACACGGGGCAGAATAAGGGAGACTGAGACGTTCAGCTCTCATTTCTGCCTCTAAGGAATCTGTCTCTATGGAGCTTGTTAAGACAGATGCCTGGGAAAAGGTCGGCAGAGTCGCGGTTTAGAGGGTTTGGATATAGGATGGTAAATGCTAAGTGGAAGTAGAAGTGGGCAGCTGTAGGCTTTCAGGTGAAGTTGGAAAGCTCCCTGTGCACTGGCCTTAGCGGGAAGTGCCCTGTGGGCCTGCAGGCTGGAAGGGTTTGTGGAGGCTGAGAATAGGATTCAGTTCCTTTTGCTAAATGGGAAGAAGCAAGGCTGTGAGAACAACAGCAGGCACGTCCTCGCCTGGAGGATGCAGGTTGTGCGGCAGAGAGAAGCAATTTGAAATTTTCGCCGTCAGTTCCTCTTAGTTTGCTAGGGCTCTGTCTGTCCAGGCTGCTCTCACAGGAGACCATAGACTGGGCAGCTAAGACACAACAGAAATTTATCTCTCATAGTTCTGGAAGCTGGGAAAGCCCAAGGTCAAGGCACTGTCAGATTTGGTGCCTGGTGAGGGCCCCATTCCTGTGTCTTCACATGGCAGAAGGGGTGAGGGAGCCGTTTGGGTTCCTTATATAGGGACACTGATCCCATTCATGCAGGCTCTGCCCTCATGACCTAATCACCTCCCTACGGCCCCATACCTTCACTATGGGGATTAGGTTTCAGCGTATGAATTTTGAGGAAAAAAAACAGTCTGCAGCAGCCTGTTACATGGTGAAGGCTGGAAGGTCAAGATCAAGGTGTGGGCAGGTTTGGTTGCTGCGGAAACCTCTCTTCCTGACTTCCGATGGCATCCTCCTTGCCGTGTCCTCTCTCTGTGTCCGCACGTGATCTGTTCTCTGTCCATGTTCCCTGCTCTTAGGTATTGGGCTCCTCTGTTTCTTTGTTTTTTTTTTGTTTTTTTTGCGGTACGCGGGCCTCTCACTGCTGTGGCCTCTCCCGTTGCGGAGCGCAGGCTCAGCGGCCGTGGCTCACGGGACCAGCCGCTCCGCGGCATGTGGGATCTTCCCGGACGGGGGCACGAACCCATGTCCCCTGCATCGGCAGGCGGACTCCCAACCACTGCGCCACCAGGGAAGCCCGGGCTCCTCTGTTTCTGAGGACCCCAGTCAGATTGCATTAGGCCCAGCGTAATTAAGGGTAACAATTATTTCTTTAAAGGCCCTGTCACCAGATACTAAGGTACTGGCGAATAATGTGTCAACATGAATTTTTGGGGGGAAAAACTTCATTCGCAGCAAGTCCTAAGTAGCATAGTAAAGAGGCTTTCGCAGAGTCAGCAGTGTGAGAGAGAGACGGGTGAGGCCGCCCTGAGCTCTGGGTACTGGGAGCTGGGATTCCACATCCACTAAGCAGGGGCCATTGGCGGGCTCCACCAAAGTCTGTATGTAACTTGTGCTTCGTTTTGGGGTGGTGAGAGAGCTCTGGAGATCCATGGTGCTGATGGCTGACGACAGTCTGAATGTACTGAATGCTACTGAGCTGTATGCTTAAAAATAGTTGAAATGGTAAACTTTACATTATGTATATTTTACCACAATAAAAAAAAGTGCCCAAGTTAGCATTGAATCTTCCAGCACACAAGAGCAGGGCAGCCGACACGTGGCATGGCCTCCAGCTCTCTGGTCTGACCCCCTTTTCCCACCCTCTCCTGATCGTGATTTTATGAATTTTCCCTTAGGGAAGTGCCTTGTGGCTTGTCACGGGTTCAGTGAAAGGGCGCTAATGCCGTGACAGAGGTTCCCCACCCCCCATCCTCCTGGCATCACGGGCAGTTCAGCCTCCCTGTTCCCAGGGTGCTTAATACCACAGAAGTTCTCCCAAGTTCTTCTAACAGAGGCAGTATTTATAGCTGTTGGGTTTAATGACCTTGGATGTACACTTGATAGAAGCAAGCTTGTTCAGACTGTTGTTTGCTAATCAGAACCACATTCTCTGGGGAAACTTAGGGCAGGGAGCACGAATGCAATTTAGGAAATCGCTCAGCAGCAACTGGAGAATGTTCTCAACGAGTTAGAAAATTGGATGGAACAGTGTGCTCTGAAAGATGGTGGTCGTGTCGAAGCTTAGTAATGGGGAGTGTTTTGTATTAAAAGTGAACAAAGTGCACTTCTACTTGCTGTTGACAGTTTCCTTCAGTCATGAATATATATTGAAGGTTGTTAAGGTTTGTGAATTTTCCAACTATACGTTGTAAGCCTTAAGTGGATTCTCTCACCTACAGAAGGTTAGAGCCTTAGGTGAACTGATGCAGTCTCACCTGTGTCCAGCTGTGGATCCCGTTTTGGTTCAGAGAGCCCCACGTCGCCAGAGCCCCCGACTCCTGCGTCACCAGCTCTTCGGGCCTGTCCTGGTCAGATGCCCACGCTGCTGTCCACACAGTTCGCCCTCTCTGCTCCAGCCCCTCACAGACCCCCCTCATGTTCAGGCTGCATATCCAGGTCCTCAGACGGAGAACGAGCTCCTTTGCCATCTGCCCCCATCAGCCTTTCCAGCTGGCCCTCACACCCACTCGGCCTTCCAGCCGTGCCGGCTTTGTGACGGGCCCTTTCTCACACCTGTCTGTCTGTAGATACTGCTCCCTCTGTGCCAGAGCCCCTGCCTTTCCCTCCTGTTCCTTCAGGGGGAGCCTGTGCCCTTCTGTCTTCCCACAGCCCTTGGTGGGTTGCACTTGACCATTTATCAGTCCTCCCCACCCGCTATAAGCTGTGAATGCATGAAGACGCCTTAGCAGGGCATGTTCTGTCCCAGGACCCTTGGACCTGCTGTGCCTTCTTCTAGGGACGTTTCCCCAGATAGGCTCCCGTGTCACCCCCATCTAAGGCAGCAGCCCCCCTTGCTTTTCCTTCAGAGCACACATCACGGCCCGACAGTGCATTTTCCATACTCGTTCAGCGTGTCCCTCTGTTCACGGTGCGGAGTAGCGTCTGCTTCCTTCACCTGTGGATGTATGCTCGACAGTTAGGACTGTGCCTGGTATCTCACCAAAGCCTGTCGAATGAATGAATGTAGATAGGTGCTCTTTTTCATTCTTATTTGATTCACTCTGCTACGGGAGGTACCCCCTGTTAACACCGCCCTTATATAGGAATATATATAGTATTACAGGATTAACACAGCCCTTATATAGGAATAATGCTTAAAGAACTCATCCCTGAATCAATTATTTCTGTATGGTATGTCTTGGAAATCTTTACTCTTAAAAACTTGGAAGATAGATTATTTTCCTAGAGATTTGGATTAAAAGTCTTAATTAGGAATAAATTTGTAGCCATCAACTGATCACTTTATTGTAATTATTTATATTACCTTTTCTGTGATGGAATTACAGGAAGAAAACATTCTAGAACTTTTGGGTAGCTCTGTCTTGGACATGGCAGCCCATTAGATTTGATTAACATCTGCCTTCAGTGGCTATTGACAGATAATTTTGAATTTAGGAGAAACAATTCCATGAAAAGCTTTAGTGCTAAGTCTGAAAAGGTGTTTACTTGGTCAAGAAATTTAGTACAAAATCTGAACTAAGACATGTCAAAAGGTGAAAATAAGTCCGTTTCGACATAATGGAGCGATGGCGTATGTGTCTACGTCCTGCGCTCTCGCTTCTGATCACAGACCCAGTGTCCAGCGTGTCCCCTTAGGACTTTTCTGTCCTGAGTCCAGAGCACATGACCGCTCGTGGGTTAGGAGGAGTGCAGGCGGGGCTGACGTGTACTGAGCGGATTGGTGGTTTGATTTCTCAGAACAGGTGGGTGAGTTGTCATTGGCCTTGTTTTGAGATGAAGACACTGAGGTGTAGTAGCTTGTCCGACGCTGTCGGGCTCGTGAGGGGGACTGAGCTGCAGTCTGCTGCCTCCAGACTCTGCACCTGGCTCACTCAGCAGGCTGAGCTATGGCCCAGGTCCCTGAGATTTGCTCTGCGAGGGTCTCAGGCACCCAGCATACACGCCTGGAGCCCTGCCTGTGGTCACCGGGGCCCTGGATCCGGCTACTAGCTTCCCCAGAGGGGTTGTAGACCCCTCTAGGATGAGCCTGGGGCTGAGTCCCTAGGGGTCTGCATTTAAAATGTGGAGCAGTTTGAGGGGTTACTGTAAAAAAAAACAACACTGAAGTTTGTGTACTTGAGGGGGTTTTGGCTAAGAGGATTGGCGTCGGTTGAGCCACTGGATGACTTCCACTGTGACCTGGACCATTTGGACTCTCATCTTTCATTTTCACATTCAGAAAGTTTTCAGTGCAAATGAAATAAGATTTACTTCCTGGATGAGACTGGGAGTGTTGTAGAGACTGATCAAGGCCATGATAGCATTTGTTTTCAATCTAATGTTATTTGGGAAGAAATGTCTACAAAACGCAATCTGGCTAAGGTTACTGAGAAGCTATGACTTTTTTAGGGGGGTTAATATGTACATCATAAACAATCACCTGGGAAACTGTCTACGAAAAGTGTGTCCATTTTTATATGACATAGATCACTCTTCTCCCATTCTCAGCATAGGTGTAAAATAATTCGTATTGTAATTCAGTCAGCTTTTGGAATCTCAGTTTTGCTCCATTGTTTTCACTGTGAGCTATGTAAATAATTGTTAAGATCCGTTTTAGGAAAAACAACTTAGCAGTTGGTGCATCTTTCGCTGGACTGCTTTCTAGAATTTTTTAGTGGAGCTAGATTCAAACTTGCTGCTGACTTGAGGACCTAGTTGAATTGATTGATGTATATTTGTATTTAATTTGTATTCATACTGGTATTTGAAGTAGAGAACTTTGACTGCTGTCTTGTCTTTTTCTCATTATGTTTTCAAATTCTCTGTTTCCAATTTGGAGCACCTCCACTAACGTGCTTTTGCACGCTGTACCTTTTACATTTGTAGGTGTATTTGTCAAGCCTTGTATCAGAAGATCACAGTCCTAGTGACACATCAGTTGCAGTACCTAAAAGCTGCAAGTCAGATTCTGATATTGAAAGATGTAAGTAATTTCTAAAAGTCTGTGCAAATTGCTAGCACTTAGTTGTGTTGAAGGCCAGCCCTCCCCGCAGGTCACTCTCCTTGGATTCTTCATAAACGCCCTTTTCTGCCTCAGTTTTATGCCCCCCTTTTCTCAGAGCTGGTATCCATGGCTTTGAGGATGGATCCAAAGCCCTTAGAAATATCCCTGTTGCACTCTAAGCCACAGAAGCCCTAAACTGTATAAAAGTGCTGCTGCAGAGTTGCTGAATTATCAGTGTTGCTGTGAAAATTGTTAAGGATAATGATGCTATTTGATTTAGAACTTTTTATTTTCCCCTTCCACAACCTAAATCAAAGTGTATTATTTGGAAATTAGAGATACTGAGACATGTTTTTATCCACCTGTTTGTTGTACAGTTTACCTAAAGAGCATCTTTCATTAATCCCAAAATGGGTAACTGAGCACCCCCAGTTAGAGATGCCCACTCTGCTGGTTTACCCAGTTGCTTTGTCTCAGTGCTCAGATCTTTTTATGTGTCTGATACGTGTGAGATCGTGTGCAGCAGGAGGACAAAGCCCTCCCTTCCCAGGGCTCCCATTCTTATGGGGACAGATGTGATGAAAGAGGGGGTGGGGCTGATATCCTGGCTTCCTCCCTGAGGAGCTGGTGCCTCTCCGGCCTGAGGGACACGAGGGTGCGGGCCATCCAGGCACCTGGGGGAGGGGGGTCCTAAGGAAGGAGCTGAGCTGGCAGGTTGGAGGAATGGCAGGAAGGCCAGCGTGTCTGAGGAGAGGGAGCAGGGGGCCATGGAGGGCGCTGGTCTCTGAGCAGTGGGCGGCAGGCCAGGAAGTGGGATGGAAGCTACTGGACGGTCCAGAGCAGGTGAGTGATGTGGTCTGAGGTGGGATTTAAAAGATTCCTCCAATGTTCGCTGGACGGGCAACAGCAGAAACAGAAGTCTTGGTATTGTTGAGAAGATTCTAGAGCTGCCATAGCAAAGTACTGAAGACTAGGTGGCTTAAAACAACAGAAATGTATCTTCTCACTGTTCTGTAGGCTGCAAGTCCCAAATCAAGGTGCTGGCAGGGCCGTGCGCTCCCTGAAGGTTCTAGGGAAGAATCCTCCCTTCCAGCTTCTGGGGTTCACCGGCCTTCCTTGGGGTTCCTTGGCTTACAGCTGCAGGACTGTAGTCTCTCTGCCTCTGATGTCACGTGGCCATTGTCCCCGTGTCTGTCTTAGGCTCTTCTCTTCTCATAAGGACATCAGTTGTATTGGATTTAAGGCATCCCTACTCCAGAATGACGCCGTCTTTCCTTCATTACGTGTGCAAAGAAGCTGTATCCAAATAAGGCCACATTCAGAGGTGTCATGTTTAGGGCTTGAACATATCTTTTTTGGGGGGCCACCATTCATCGAATGCACAACAACTCACGTGTTTGGGGGTTGAGTAGAGATTATTGAGAATTTTGCCGAGTTAGTGGTTGTTTTATGCTTCGCTCCTTGTTTGCCTGTGTTCCTCAGCACTTCCATCGTGAACCCTTGTCTGTCCCAATAGGCCCTCACTTATGAAATGAATTTCTGCCATAAGAAAGAGTATTAAAATGCAGATCCTCTATTCCTCCCTAAATCGGGGCCTCAGATTCTTCCAACTTGAGGATAATGAATTTCATATGCAGAGACATGATGCTAGTGTGGTAAAGCTCCAGCATTAGCAGTATTAATGAGCACAGAATCGGTGATTGTCAGTAACCTGGGCGACCAGAATAACCAGTGTGTGGATGTGTCAGGGCCCCCTTATTGCTTGTTCTGAGGAGACCACCCTCAGCTTTAGTACTGTCAGAACAAGCAGTTATCCGCTGGTGAGCACCCTTGGGTGAGTTGGGGTCCATCCTTACTGTTTGCCTGGTCCCTCTCTCACAGTAGTGAGGGGGTGACTGCCTCCCCATCCCTTCAGAATTATCAACGTTTGGCTGCAGAGTAAAATTGCTTTCTGTGTACCACTAGTCATTTCCCTGTGCATCTTACAGATAACTAAGTAGAAAGTTGTAATTTCCTTAAAGAAGGTGTATGCATTTTGCTTCCCAAGTGGAGCAAGACACAATATATCCTGAATAATTTTCTAGTTCTGCAGTGTCAGGTGGTACCCAAAGGCTTCACTGGGTTTCTCCCAGTGGCCCGCCTCAGGGGATAGGGTGAGAAGGGGTATCAGCTGGGGTCCTGGCCCACCTTCTTCCATCTGTCTTGCCTTCACCAGAGATGCCCTCCTTTGTTTAGTTTTTTTTTTTTAATTCTCTCGTTTTAAAGTTAGTTTTATATATATATATATGTATGTATAAACTTTTTATTTAATACTGGAGTATAGACAGTGAACAATGTTGTGATAGTTTCAGGCGCACAGCAGAGGGACTCAGCCATACTGCCTTAACCAGAGCTGCCCTCCTTTGTTTAGTTTTGCATCCTGGGATTTCCCATGTTTTGTTTGCAACTGAATGAATCAGCTGTGTCTTTTTTTGTATGGTGAAAAAATAGAAAAAATCTTCTGCACATTACTTTATATAACTTTGTAAGTGAGGGAAACTGCAATGATGTGTCACATGTGTTAAAAGAAAATGATTAGACTGGCTGTAGTTGAAGCAGTTGCCTGATTTGGGGAAGACTGGCTGCTTGTGATGGGTTGTTCGTTCCTAAGTTCTTTCTCAGACTAAAGTGCATTGGTTCTGGCTGAAGTTTTCGCTTGTGGCGTGGGGTACCAAGGCATTAGAGCCATCCCAGTCTTAGGGCCTCCTTGTTTAGCTACTTTATCAGGTGGAATATTGAATTTTCTAACTTCTGCGTTTGTGGGGAGGTTGTAAAGACCATGAAGACGCTGCAACGCCGCTCATGGGTTCTCTCAATTCCCATGTTGTCTAAACAGACTATATTGATACTCCCACCAACATCTGTGCTTTCTGCTTCCCTGAAGATGCCCATGATAGTTACGTCAGTGGTCTGCATTTTAAATTCCCGATCACACATTTCTTTCATATCCCCCAGTACCTAACGCAGGGTGTGGCAGAGAACAGAATGCTCAGTTCAGTTGAACTGAACTGGATTTGTTAACCAGAGTTTCAGATCTAAGGATCATTTTTTTAACAAAAATCATACTTTAAGATTAATTTACTTCTCTTGACCAGTATTTACATTATATTAGTATTATCAAATGCAAATGCATTCCTTTCAAATTCTTTATTGTTCTTTTAGGGAGAAATGGTGCAAAAGGGGACGTACACTGAGTTCCTGAAATCTGGGATAGATTTTGGTTCCATTTTAAAGAAGGAGAATGAGGAGACTGAGCCATCTACAGTTCCAGGATCTCCAGCTCTGAGGAATCGCACCTTTTCCGAGTCCTCAGTTTGGTCTCAACAGTCTTCCAGACCCTCGTTGAAAGATGCCGCTCCAGAGGACCAAGATGTGAGTTTGTCATCCTGCAAATGCCCTGGTCTGTCTGCTCTCAGTGGACTCGTGGACCTTCAGTCTTCTCCACTCGTGACATCTTCGTTTGTCCCAAAGTAGATCCTAAGCTGCCTAGGCCTTATTCCGTGGAATTGGTAGAATTAAAAGGGCATGCAGGGAGCAAGCCTGATTAGGGTTCTTCTTTGGGTGTAGGGTCGAGAATCTTATGGACTCCAGTAGTGGGTCTACTGCTATGAATTCCAGGATGCATGTGATATTGACATTAGAACTCTTCATGTTACCATAGTTAAAATCGTACTTGCTCTGGTAGACCCTGGCTTCCCTTGTTCATCCAGAGGCTTAATTTGAAGAACCCCTCATACCCAGCCTGCTATGACTTACATTAAATCAGCTACGGTTCCTACATGTTGGAATGTTCTGGCAGTGCAGGTGACTGATGGTGGTATTTTTCCCCATTGTCAGATGGCCTGTGATAGGCCAAAGGTAGCATGTCCAAAGGACCTGACACATAGTAGACACTTTGGAGTTAGTTCTTGTCTGTCTTTCTTATCTTTCAAGACCGAGAACCACACCTTATCCACCTTGCATTTCCAGTGGCCAGCATAGAGCCCAGGACATCCATAGCCCATGTGACTCTATAATGTATTCTAAGTCCTCCAGACAGAAATGCAGAAATGCACTAGATCTCCCTTAGAAACATGCACAGGTGTTCCTCGATATCCAATCCCTCACTCTCCAAACCCGGGAGCCTGGATGATTCTGGTAAGTATTCAGATTAGTCGCTCACATTCCAAACTCAGGAATCCCTCTCTGAAATTCAGGAACCAAACAGATTTGGATCATATGCTGCTCCCCTGCTATCCAAACTCACATGTCTCCAGCTCACAGTGTGAACTCAGTTTACTCTATTTAACTAATATTTTGAACCCACACTTTGTTTTATGTTTCTATAATTGAGTGACACAAATAAACTAGAGGGGTATTTTAGCTACATAACATTTTGTATAATTATTTTGGAAAAAGCTTCTGCATTTATAGTTTAATCAGTTATGTTGTAAGGGGGCTATCAATCATGGTGTTCTAATTTAAGCAAAGGTCCCCAAGAACATTGTGCAAATGGTATTCCTTATCTCTAATAGATTCCTAGAAGTAGCATGGTTGGGTAAATGCATACATGGTTTGGCTAGATACTTCCACACCTTTCTCTGTGGGAGGTGGACCATCTTGCACGCTCCTATCAGCATATAAGTTTTGTCTCTTTCCCCACAGCTTTGCAGTGGAGGTCACTGTTGAATTCTAAAAATTGTAGGGTTCATTATTTATATTTTTGTCTCTCACTGCCTTTCCTTTCCAGACTGAGAATATACAGGTTACACTATCTGAGGAGAGCCGTTTGGAAGGAAAAGTTGGTTTTAAGGCCTACAAAAATTACTTCACAGCCGGTGCTCCCTGGCTTATCATCCTTTTCCTTATTCCAGTAAACATCGCAGCTCAGGTAAGTAAGGACATTTATTTTGATTTGTGCCCTGAGGTTGATACTTATAATACTCTTTATACTGTATTATTTATTTTACTGTATTATTATTTTTAATATGTGTATTAAGGGATTTATTTCAGAAAACTGACTCCATGAGATTGTGGGATCTAGCTGGGTGAATCTGAAATCAGAAAGGCAGGTGTGCGGGCTGGAACCCCAGGCAGGAGCTGACCCTGCAGTTTTGAGGCAGAATTTCTTCCTTCTCCAGGAAGCGTCAGGTCTTGCTCTTAAGGCCTTCGTCTGACTGGAGAAGGCCCATCACACTGTTCAGGGCAATGTTCTTTACTTAAGTTCTGACGATAGATGTGAACCACATCTACAAAATACCTTAACAGCAATATCTAGATGAGAGTTTCACTGAGTCACTGGAGACTGGGCTAGCCAAGCTGACACAGAAAACTGACCATCACAGTACCTGTCAAGCTTTTTTCCTTTGAAAAATCCTGACATTTATACAATTATTAACTATATTTTGCAGTCCACTGGGATTTGCGCTGAAAAGCGTTAATATGTGCGGAGCAAAATAAGTGAGACTTACTGGGTGTTGTGTGTCCGTGACAGAGAGATTCTAGGAAAAATATGAAGTCTTTTAAAGATTTTAACATGTCACATGCCCTTCCCTGACCTGTGGTTCTCTGGGATGTGGGGCTTGCCCCGACCTGAGCTGGAAGGACCGTGTCCGTTCTCTGGAGCCTTTCTATCACCCATTCTAGTGAGTGGGGTTTGGAGGGGGTCAGTCATGTCACTGTTTGAGTGATTGTTGTTTCCTGCTCCAGGTTGCCTACGTCCTTCAGGATTGGTGGCTTTCATACTGGTGAGTGATTCCTGGTCTGACCCAAAGTGCTAAAAAATCGACACGAATTCTCAGTTTCCCACACAGTCATGGGGGCGGGGGGATGGGGCTTGTTTAGCCTCCTCTTCTGATCCGCACATAGTTTCCCTGAAGAAAAGTTAAAGTTCCTGCTGGTGGGTGTGACCCTCCCATGGTCTCTCCTGATGTCTGACCCTTAGCGGGTTCCTTACAGACAGTTTTGAGAACTGTAAGTCATGATTCAAATTGAATTTTTATAAGGTAGACAGACACAGGGCCTTGTGAGCTGGGAAACATTTTCCAGCATAAAACATGACCCCTAAATCGAGGTTCATTTTTTTTTGTATTTACCTAATTCCATCTATTGCATAATGTTTTTTCTTCCCTGTTCCATAGGGCGAATGAACAGAGTGCCCTGAATGTCACTGTTAATGGACAAGGAAATGTAACTGAAAAACTCGATTTATACTGGTACTTAGGAATTTACTCAGGTAAAATTGAATCATCTGGTCTATTATACGAGAGTCTGAGGTGCTTACTATGAGCCTGTGTGAGCAACTAGGGCTTCCAGGAGTAATTCAGTAATGTCTTAACAGATTAAGAGTCTGAGTCGCATTTATTCTGTGAATTAATTAGAATAATTATTTTTAAAATCTACTAGAAGAGAGAGGTTGAATGAAAACTCTTAATTTGCTCTGTACTGGATTTTGGAAGTTAAACCAGGATTGCACATTCAGAAAACCAGCCACTGGAAATATGTGGCTATTGTCTACTCTAATAGGTTGCTTTAGCTAAATCTTATATCATTATATGGATGGGCAAGAGGATTAGAAACGGATCCCCACCCTGTGGTTCGGATTGTTCCAATTCTTTCTGAATAAACCTTGGCTTTTATGGACCTTGGATGAAATCCTCTGGCAGCAAGGGCACCCACATAAAAGCATTATTCCCTCGTAGGTATGCAAAACTCCCCTTCGCCACATTGCTCATCTCTTGGGCTTCACTAATTACTTAAGAGAGAAGCTAAGCAGGGAGAAATCCAGTGTCTGGGAATTAGGATTCCGAGTCTTTCTTACCTTGAGATCACAATGTTATCGTGTCCGCAACTGTGCGATTAATTTAACTTCTGGCTTGCCAGGCTAATATTAACATGGCTGTCTGTTTTCACAAGAGTGCCTAGAATATATGTAGCTTTTAAAAGGAAATCCTCATCTAAAATTTTAAATATTCCCGCAGGAAATACTCACACAAGCCTTCTGCAAAGATAGAGTGAGTTATCTTTGTAAGAACATACTCGCTGAAATTTTGTGTGTATTTCGTTGATCTCTTGCTAAGAAATCTAAGCCCATTAGCTGTTTACCTTCTCAGTTGGTGGACTATGAGGGCTTAAAGGAAGAAGGAAGGGATTTTGTTATACATTCATATAGGATGGTGGGCTAAGGAAAGTGCCTATTGATGGAATCCAGGAATTTGAGCGGTTTTCAGGGTTTAAATAAGTGTTGTGTCATCTAAAGGGAAAAAAGTACTTGGTGGAATATTTATTACAGAAGTTATTCTATTTAGCATTGTGAGTTCAAAAGATCTTAGGGGAGGGTATTTTAATTTTTAGGTGCATAGTAAGTACTCATATCACTAACAAAACGGAATTTAAATGATTATTTATAATTCGTATTTTTCTTACAATTCAGTTAGTTAGAAGTAGATTTTCTGCTTGAAAATTAATGTGGTATTGTCAGATTCTTTAAAGCTACTTGGGCTTTGTCTACAAGGAAATGGTAGTCAATCATTTCTCCTGTTACCTGTTAATTCACATGCTGTTACCAAAGCATATCACAATATTAGATCGAGACATGTTGTAATTAGTAAGATTTCAAATGCGAAGAAGGGACCATCAACTACTTTTAAAAACTGTCTTTCTTCTGAGCTTTTAGTAGAATGTATAATTGAATTAGGAAATCCTTGAATGAAATGTTATTTTACACTTGATGTTTTTCCCCATGAGGTTTCTGTTTAATGAGAGGAATACCATGATTTTTATATTCTTCTTTTTAAATGTACCTTGTGAATGCATTAAACTCTTTTAGAATCCAGATGCTTAATGGAATAAAGTATTTACGTAATATCTTTATAAGCTGCGTGGCATGGTTTAGCATCCTTGAAGAAAAGGCAGAGATCTTGTGCTGAGTGGTTTCTCTATTTCAGGGTTAACTGTATCTGCCGTCCTTTTTGGCATCGCCAGATCTCTGTTGGTTTTCTACGTCCTTGTTAGTTCCTCACAAACTTTGCACAACCAAATGTTCGAGTCCATTTTGAGAGCTCCAGTATTGTTCTTTGATAGAAACCCAACAGGTAAGTCAGACACCAAGTTTCTCAGTAAATATGTCTTGTTATCGTACTTAATGCCTGATTACGTTTGATATTTGAGATGCTTGGAAGAAAATCACTGCATGTTGATCCATTTTCTACAAAAAGCTTTGCTGCTGTTTTTTGCCTATGAGAGGATATCTGAATATAGAGGCATATAAGCTTTTATTCCAGTTTATGTGTGTGTGGAAAGATAAGTGTATGCTCACTTTGCAGAATGATTTAGGAGCCGATTTGTTGTGTGGCAAATGAAACACCCTACATTTGATGCAAATATATTTAAATATTTTTGGCTAGTTGCTAAAATATTAGCTGTGTTATATTCTGTTAAGGTAGGTTGTCTGCTAGAACCTTCTTATAATGAATCTCTACACGACAGGCTGTGTGTTTCTTTCTTTCATTTCCCATCTGCTTGTGGAATCACAGAGCTCTGGCATGTGCCGTGACTATGACGTTTACCTAGAATGGTAATGAAAAATTAATTAAAACCCAAGATTAGTGAAATGTAAACATCCTTTTCAATAAAATTAACTGTGTAATTTACATTGGGCTTTTGGTGGCATGTAAGAGGCCTTGTGGTACACAGCAGGTGGGTCTTCAGTAGTAAGTTTCTGGATATGAGTGTCCCTGGAGGTTTTTCAGTGGTTGCTTCCTCCACACTCAGGCCTTTGACCCGTCTTGCTCCTGACCTGGGCTCCTATGAAGAGTTAGTTCATCAGCATACATGCCCTCTCTGTTCACTTGGTTCGACTTGTGGTGAGGCCCAGGGTGGCTTTGTTTTTGCAGGCAGTGATTGACAGTACCTTTCAAGGCAGGGATGTGGGCGGGAGGGAGGACAGGAGTAGCCTTGGCTTGGCCATCAACTAGCCATGTGACCAAGGCCAAAGCAGATACATACTGCTGAGCAGGCGAATCTCAAGGCAGGATGTTGTCGGCCTTGTTGTAAACGTATGGACTCTGGAGCCAGCTGCCTGGGTTCAGTTCTGGTGCTAGTTACTAATAGTAATAGTCCGTTAACGTGATATTAATATTTATGTGTTGGTTATTTAATTTCTCTGTGTCTCAGTTTTATCTGTAAAATGGGGGTGCTCTTCACACACTCATTAATATATTGATACTGTTAGAATTAATTAGGTTAATACATTCACAGCGCTTAGCATACGGTCAGTGCCTAATGAACCTTAGTGACTATGAATACATGGTATCTGGGAACATCCTCTCCTGTGAAATGGGAACAACTGCTGCCCCTCCTGTTTCCCAAGACTGTCGTGAGGATTCAGGAAGACTGTGCAGGGCGGCATGTTGTGCAGATTTATTCAGCACGTGTTGTTTAGTCCAGGCACTGTGCAGAGCACAGGACGGTAAACGGCAGAGGCCCACACAGATCTCGTCTTTTTATGTCATCATCATGCAAAAGTGATTGGAGGATGATGTGCTATTATGGCTGTGAAGTTGCTTCAATTTGTCAGTTAATGTGAAAACTACAGCCATAAAGTTGGGAGCAGTAAGTGGGACTGGATGTCTGTTATCACAGCCTCTGAGTGCTGGTGACCACAGTTAACCAGGCTCTTCATGTTCAAGACCTGTAGGCTTCTCCAGGCACTGGTTTATTTGTCATTCAAGGATTTGGGACCACGTTTAAATCTTTGAGGTCACTCATCTTAGAGCAGCTGGCACGCTCGTGTTTACCTTGCCTCCCCCTCCTGTATGTATTAGCAGGACTTGATTCCTTCAAGAA
Source organism: Pseudorca crassidens (assembly GCF_039906515.1). Taxonomy (NCBI): domain Eukaryota; kingdom Metazoa; phylum Chordata; class Mammalia; order Artiodactyla; family Delphinidae; genus Pseudorca; species Pseudorca crassidens. Next base: position 15,576,243 of record NC_090313.1, read on the forward strand.
AATACAAGCCCAAATAAGTACTACAAACATAGGCCTAGTTTGCCCAAAAGGTTTAGGGGCCAAGAATTACTTATTTACTCTTTTAGTGGTAGATGAAAACTTTTTTTAATTAAAAATTTTAAGTGATCGAATTTAATTTTCTGTTTGGATAAAAATTTTGTGCTTTTTACAGTTGGAAAAAGTACAAATTCTTACATGGGTAAGAATTATGCCTCTTAGTTGACATTATTGATTGTGTATAACCTAGTAATTATATAATACTTTTTAAAACTCCCCTCTACAGTAGAGAGATGGACATGCTTGACTTTTACGTTGCATTAAATATCTGCATTTGATGCGTCCAAGTTCCTAGCATAAAGTTGTGGCCCCTGAGTTCCAGAGTATGTTCTCCAGGTAGCGTGGAGAGATCAGGAAGCATATCCTTCCATTGTCAGAGCACACTCTCCAGGAGACCCCAGGGGTGAGTAAGTTTCCTGTGAGTTCAGGATCCTGACAGCCTCCCAGAGTTAGAAAAGGGAGGGAGAGGAAGGACTTTGGCCAGTGTGTAGAGTTGGCATGGTGACCGATGGAAGCTGGAAACTCCAGGCAGAGGCCCATCGGATCTGCCCCATACCCAGTCTGGCTGGGATTTGCAAGCAGTTCGCCAGAGTTCCCTTCTGCCCACTTGTGCCAGTAGATTCTCACTGACCCTGAACTGGATTGTCACTATGCCTTTTATACATTCATCCATTGGTGGGAATGCTCCAGATGTCCCGTCTCCCTTCTCATGCTTCATCTCAGATCCTCATGAACTTTGTTAGACGCTCGGGTACTCTGCACTTATGCTAAGAACCAGGCCTCCAGGGGAAGTTCCTGAAACACGGGTTGTCCTACCAAAGTCCCAAGTTCACTTGTATTTTAAGAAGGAGGGCAGAGTCAGCCTGGCAAGTGTGCGGTTCTTCTGTATAGCATAGTTTCTCTGCCTGCAGTTGAACATTCCAGGAAGCCGATTTTAAAGAGGGTTCCATCCCTCTAAGCTCCAGTGGCTATGTTACTCTCCATTTTGAATCCTTGTATTGGGCGCATGAAGTTTACTTAGTTTGTTTATGTAATTTGATAGCCTATTGCCTACGGGTCTTTCATAATCTGTTCCTTAGACTGGCAGAAGCAGTGTTTCCTTTTCTCCTTTCTTCTCACCTTCCCGTTAGCTCACCGTCTCTCTGCTGCGCTTTCTTCCTTCGGTGTATTTTAGTAATGGCACTGTGTGTGTTTATTAAAGTGCCACACATTTCCGGGGGCCCCGACATTTCTTACACGATTTGACTGCAGCTGGATTTGAACAGTATAGAGCCTTTGCAGATGTGGGCTGTGTCCCTGTGCTGTTTGCTGCGTCCACCTCTTCCTAGCCAATCTTTGTCTTTTATCACCAAAGCTGCATTTCACTTGTATCAGATCTTCATACACAGGTAACGCAAATCTCAGGTCAACAGTAAATCAGTTAGAAATTTAGAGATCATTACTATTTTGAATCCAAATTGTGTTTCCGTTGAACAGGCAGAAGTTGTTTTATTTTCTACATCTGGCACAAGAGGGCAGCATGATCTACATTATTTCAGGGATATAATGTAAGGGGCACCTTATTGCAAGATCTGCTTTTTTTGTATTAAAGATTTCTTGGAAATTCCATTTTTATGTCTTGAATCTTTGTATTTTGTAGTATTGATACAGAATTTTAAAAACACTGTTGTGGTTTATTATGTGTGAAACAGTAAACTCTTGTTGTCCTGAAATATCTAGCATTTCAAACAAGGTATTTAGATCTCTCTCTTTTTTTTTTTTTTTAATAACAAGTTTGGTTGTTTTTTTTTTTTTCGGCTGCGCAGGGCGGCATGGAGGGTCTTAGTTCCCCTACCAGGGATCGAACCTGCCCTCCTAGCCGTGGAAGCACGGAGTCTTAACCACTGGACTGCCAGGGATTTCTTAGCTTATGTGTTGTACCCTAGTCACTGGAATAGACTGCTGTTGACTTTTTTTTTTCTTGGCTGCTTTGGTTGCTGCGCGCCGGCTTTCTTTAGTTGCGGCGAGCAGGGGCTATTCTTAGTCGTGGTGCACAGGCTTCTCATTGCGGTGCCTTCTCCTGTTGCGGAACATGGGCTCCAAGTGAGCCGGCTTCAGTAGTTGTGGCACGCAGGCTCTAGAGCGCAGGCTCAGTAATTGTGGTGCACGGGCTTAGCTGCTCCGCGGCAGGTGGGATGGGATCTTCCCGGGCCAGGGATCGAACCCGCGTCGCCTGCATTGGCAAGTGGATTCTTAACCACTGCACCACCCGGGAAGCCCCGCTGCTGACGTCTTGACTGGATATATTTTAATTCCTGAAGGGTAAAATACGGTCAGTTGTAGGACCTGAGTCAAACATGAGTTTTGTAAGAAATATGACCACACAGTTTCTTCCATTTTCATCCATGCCATCAGAGTCAGCAGAAATATTTTATTCTTATCAAGTGTCTAGAATTTCACCCTTTGTTTTGGAGAAAAGATGAGAAGAGGGTTGTCCTGCTTTTTCATGCCTAATCCTTGTGACAAGACACTTGGCTGAGTGCTTGGAGTGCAGTGGATTCCGGATAAATAATTGTTTATTTTCTGTCAGTTTGCTAATTTGGCTCTAAGAAACTGTGCCACCGGCGTTGCTAGATGTCGTATTTCTTCTCTTACGGAAACGCGAAGTTAATTGGATTGTGGCCAGTATGTTCATTTCACGCAACTTATTTTTCTGCAGTGTGCGCACACGTGTTTGTTCACTTATTTATGCATTCAGTGTAAAAAGAAAGGTACAAATGTATATCTTTAGTTTTTCTTTACAGATCAAGTTAAGTTAGAGCTAACGCATTATCAAAAGAGAAAAAGTACTAATTTCTTTTGTTCTTTTTATTCTTCTGGTAGCACTACAGTCTAAGAGAAGACATATTCTCTTATCTTCTGTAATCAGAACTCTAGAATTGCCCTAAGGATTAATATTTCCAACTTGACTGAGTGGGAAATGAGGCTCTGCAGATTTCACGCATGTAAAATACCCCGAATTAGGATGTGCATCATGGAATTGAGGGTTGGAGCAAGGAGGAGGGTAGTGGAGGTTTGAACTATTGCCGTTTCTTTAACCTGGAAAGGGAGTCCTTAGCCTCCACTACAAGTTGCTAATGAACTTGTGAAGAAGTGAAAAGTGATTTGAAAGCAACGTGGTGAGCTTTTTGTAGTATCAGAGTAACCCTCTTGCTCTAGTATTTATAAAATCGGTTGTCAACAGACCACTGCCTTGCTAGAAAAAAGAGTCATCCGTAGGGAAGAATAATAATTGCAGGGATACCTGTCTGTTTATTCAGTTCAAATGACCACTGAGGTTAGTGCTAAATGCATATTTTTAACAAGTATAATATTTCAGAACTGTCAAAATTACCTTGATAATAGGCCTGTTAAATTATAGCTCTATAAGTTAGGAGGTAAGATGGCTCTGCTTAGCACACAATAATCTATGCCTGTCCACACAAGTGATTCTGCTGAGCAGGTAGCGTGTTAGAACAAGAAATACTGGTCCTGAAACCTCTGATTTATGGTAGGTGTTGTTTTGACACAGCATCATTCAGACGATTTACAAGGCAAGGCTTCGTGTTAAAATACTTCACCAGTGTCATCATTCGTCACCGACATAAATATTCAGTAGTGACGCTGGAAAATTGGTAATACGCCCATTCATGCCAAATCACTTGCTATGTTTCCTTTCAAGTGAGATCTGTTGTGGATATGGTTAAAAGAAACTATGATTTTTCTTCCTTGAGAGCAGATGAGCTGTAAGTAATTGAGAATAAGAATAACAACTATCCTGACAGCTTTCATGTACTCATCTTGCCTAGGTTGCTTTTAATTCTGGCTTAAGTCCTACAGCCTCACCGCCCCCCCCCCCCCGCCTTTGTTTTTCTTCCCTTTCTTTGCTTAGTGCACATTGTAGAGAACATATTTATATGTACATTAGTTAAAGAGGCTTTTTGTGTTCAAAGGAAGAAGTTAGTCATCATCTGAAAAGCTTTGTTGCAAAACTAAAACACACATTTCCCCTTTCATTTTTCCTTGTTAAAAATAACAAATGCAAGTGACTATAATGGGAATAACACAAAAGATTTCATCAATCATGATGATTCTCAATGGCCACATAAATATTACTTTTTCAGGTTTCAATTAAACAGCTAATAGTTTGAAGTAGGTGTGGTAATTAAATCCTGTTGGGTTGTGACATATTAAAAATAATGTTTTTCACGTAACAATGGTTATATGTACTTAAAGTCTTATCAGGGTGATATTAAGTCACATTTTATGGGTGTTGCGCGTTTACTGCTAATAGTATCATAGAAGCCTTTGTTACGAGTTTAAATAGTTACATATATTTGATTACCATTGTTATTTTGTCAGTAATCTCTATAAAGGTGATTATTATAGCACTTGTCTACACCTGGTAAATATTGCAACATTTTGGTGTACATTTTAAATCTATTAGAATGTTCTGATTACTCTTTATCCATTTTTTTTCTCTGTTAATAGTCATACATGGAAATACGGACAATTTAGTAACAGAGAAAGCACTGTCGTTCTCCAATAAAATGTTAAAAAGATACGATTTGAGAAGCTTGTACCTTGTTCGATGTGCTAATGGTACTGTCCCCGGAAATTGTTAAGGATGACATTTTACTTGATTGCATTTAAAACTTTTCCAACATCGTAGGATATAGAAGTTCTCCACTTCATTTTAATATGTGTTGTCTCAACCTTCAGCTTAATTGGAGCCAGGCGGTCTTTGGTACCCAGGACTTCACTGCTGTATTCCAGTTTCTGGTCTTAGTGTGCTCAGTAATTTGGCATTATTTTATGGGATGTATGAATTATAGTACAGTTATCCCTTGGTATCCTCGGGTGGTTTGTTACAGGACCCCTGTAGATACCAAAGTCTGAGTAAGCTCAGTGTCCCTAATACAACCTATGCACATCCTCCCATATACTTTAAATCCCTGCTAGATTACTTACACTTTTACTTATATAAGCAAATTCAAGTTTTGCTTTTTGGAGCTTTCTGGGATTTTTTTCAAATATTTTTGATCCATGGTTGGTTGAATCCAAGGATGTGGAACCCATGGATGGGAAGGCCCAAGTGTAAGTGTAATTCAAATACTGTTATTTAACAACACCTGCCTCCCCAGACACACACACACAATTACTTCAACCTTGTAGCTGTTTGTGACAGTCAGAAAATACATCAAAGTAGTTTTACGACACAGTTCATTGCTTTTGTACAGCTATTTCAAGAGAAACTGGAATAGTTCTTCGAGGTCGGATTCAACAACAATAAACATTAAGTATATCAGTTTCCTGGATTGAAAATTCCATATGGTTTTGCTTTACGGCCAAGTCTTTCCCCTCAAAGATTTGATTTCAAAGCTCTCCTATGACACCATGGGGCGAAGTTTGATTTTCATTTTCTAGCTGGAGCCTTCATCTTCTGTTACCATTTCTTCCCTGCCTCTCCTTTATTTTAAACATTATTATTATTTTGCCATGAAGAGAATGGGAAAAAATCCAAATATTAATAACATTGAGCCAGCAATGTTTTATTTCACATAAAGTTATGTTTTAGTTAATTAATTGATTTATTTTAAAAATATTTATTTATTTGGCTGCGCCAGTCTTAGTTGCGGCGTGTGGGATCTTCTTTGCCGTGTGCGGGATCTTCTTTGAGGCGTGTGAGCTCTTAGGCCTCTTAGTTGTGGCATGTCGGGTCTAGTTCCCTGACCAGGGATCGAACCCGGGCCCCCTGCATTGGGAGCCTGGAGTCTTAGCCCCTGGACCGCCAGGGAAGTCCCCATAAAGTTATGTTTTTAATCTCTATAGTACTTTTCGCAAGTACAAGTAAATTATAATTTAGGTAATTATGTATTGACTGCCTGTCTCCTCTGTTAGCCTTGTGCTCTCTGCCCTCCTAGAGTATATCTGTGGTGTTACTGTGAAAGCCTCCAAGTCAGGATTGGGCAACTGTAGCTGCTTTGTAAGTATTTGTTGACTGGATAGAAGAAAGGGTGTTCAGGAGTGTATTTGAATCTCTCCATGCCATGATCTCGAAGAACAATGGAAGTTTACAGTCTTGAAAGAACACTTGGTGTTTATATTAAATTGAATTCTTCCTTATAGTTTATTTTCCAAAGTAGAATTTGTAATAGATTATTTATGGTGGACTTTGTTTTTGGTGTTTGATGGCATGAAGAAAAAAACCACCCATATTGGTTCTTTGGAAGCTGCGGCTCATAGAACCAGACTATGCAAGGTTCCAAGTTCTCCTAATGCCAGTCAGTCACGGAAATGAAACTGTCAAACACCTAATACGTTCCCCTGTGGTTTAGTTGTGCATTGAAGACGAGTCTTGGCACTTAAGAGGGTTAAATATTTGATACCTGGTAGTTTTACCTTATAAACTACAGTCCCTTAAGAAGTAAAGAGGGGGAATTCAACCATTTTAAAATGTCAGTAGACATTAGTAAACTGTTATTAGACAGGGAGCTCAGATGTAGGTGGAGATGTTGCAGTGTTCCTGCTCCGCTAGAACAGAGCTTTAGAAGAACTGTCACTTCACTTTTAACTGGGGCTTTTTTACTCATCAAAATGACCATTTATTGGTCATTTACTGGTTGTCAGTTGTGGTCCCAAGCACTGGAGCAAAAAGTCCTGTCTTCAAGGCATTTGCAAATTAAAAAAATTGCCGACAGTGGATTATTTATTATTATTTTTTTAATCTAGTGTTAATATTCTACAATTCCATATAGAAAAGGTACAGATTCAGAGGCCTGTGGGCTCTTAGTTGTAGCATGTGGGATCATAGTTCCCCGATCAGGGATCGAACCCATGCCCCCTGCCTTGGGAGCATGGAGTCTTAACCACTGGACTGCCAGGGAAGTCCTCTTTGGGCTTTTTAGAAGTGTGTTACAAATGCTTTGACAGTAGGTAGAACATAAGCAATGACATTTTCTCCATAAGTAATGGTATCATGAAATCAACTATGATCTGTTGAGTGTTCTTTTCATTCTTGGTAACCACAATTATTCTGTGAAGAATTTCCCCCTCATATAGATAGAAAGTCCGTCTGACAAGCTTCAAAGTGCACTTTGAGTGGAAGTTTATTAAAATACTGTGGTTAAATGGAAAGATGTCATGAAATCAAGTTCTCTGTTCTGGAAATATTTTCCTTTCATTTCTTTTTTGCATCTGCATTTTAATAGATTGTATCACACGGGGAAATGTTTCAACCTCTTGAACACCTGGAAAGTCTATTTTAGACTTGTTATGTGTTTAAGAATCTTTATCCAGACATTATTCCAAATAGTCATGCTCCTCATGATGGGGAATCCTGCCTCTGGGTCTGCTGCTGGGAGAAGGCAGTGCCACCGAGCAGCGTGTTGTTAACACGTCAGGAGAAACCAGAGTACCTGCCCTGGTTGATTTTCAGCCCAAGTTCCTGATTTTGGGATGTTTAAGTCAATATTAGTTAATGATTTCTCTCTGAACTTCAAGTGGATGTTTCTAGAAGTGATTTTTTTTTTTTGCGATACGCGGGCCTCTCACTGTTGTGGCCTCTCCCGTTGCGGAGCACAGGCTCCGGACGCGCAGGCTCAGTGGCCATGGCTCACGGGCGCAGCCGCTCCGCGGCATGTGGGATCCTCCCGGACCGGAGCACGAACCCGCGTCCCCCGCATCGGCAGGCGGACTCTCAACCACTGCGCCACCAGGCAAGCCCTGGAAGTGTTCTTTTGACTCAGTGACTGATCTTATTCTTTACGCTGCTTGAGGCATATAATGAAAATGTATAGAGACTTTTGAGGGTGTGGTAAGAAAAACAAAGCTTCCACCTCTTTCTGTTCTACACAAAGATATTTGAACAGATACCACAGTGCATGTGGATTTGTCCTTAAACATATTTTCTTACATAAATAATTCTGTTTATCTAGGTTAGTAGCAGTGCTTTGAGATGTAGTCAAGATCATGGATTAATTTTTTTTCATTACCTTCACATATTTAAACATAGAATAAGAAATGGTTGCTTTCTTACATGTAGTCATTATTTTTAGAATTTTTTTTATCTTTTCTGTTGGTGTCAGACTGGCCTGGGCTCATTAAATTTATTTCCTTTGGAACTATAAATTTATTATTTTTCCTTTTTGGAAAATAAAGTGGCAATAATATCCTAAAATTATATCTCATGGTAATATAAATCTTAACTATATTTTCCTCTTAGCATAGAAATGAAAAGGTTGTCAAATATGGCTTAATGAGTTCCACCGATGGGTGATACTGTAGACAGAAATATTTTTTATTGGTGCCAAGTTTTAAATGTTAGTCTTGACATAATCCTGTAAATAGGAGGAAAATAAACACGTATTTCAAGATGATGAGTAATCAGTGTTGCTAGAAAATTGTTCTTCCTTGACTTCAAGATTAAATAAATCGTTGTTGACATAAATAGCCATGCTCATAAAAGGCAGCACCTGTGTAATCCAGACAGTCAGTGGTTTAGCCTTCAATCAGATAAGCTGCTGTGTTTGTAAACAAATTGTCAAGTCTTTAGACCAGGTGAGTATATTTCAGTCATACATTAGGGAATTTTAAAACTTGAATGAAGGAGGTTTAATTCCCCTTGATATCAAATTTTTTAACCACTCACATCTCCTTTCACAAAGTAGACACTATAAGAGTTTCATGCTTAATTGACCTGGCCTTCAGGTGTTTCATCTCTTAGTTGTTGTTATAACCAAGTTGCCAACTTTTTAACATAAGATCAAGGTTTGAAATTTTAGGTAACACAATGAGTACCTTACAGGTTTCGGATAAACATTGAGTATTTTTAAAAATATACCTCATCTTTTCTCTCCCCCTAATTCTTATGTCCATTTTTTTTTTTTTTTTTTTGCGGTACGCGGGCCTCTCACTGTTGTGGCCTCTCCCGTTGCGGAGCACAGGCTCTGGACACGCAGGCTCAGCGGCCATGGCTCACGGGCCCAGCCGCTCCGCGGCATGTGGGATCCTCCCAGACCGGGGCAAGAACCTGTGTCCCCTGCATCGGCAGGCAGACTCTCAACCACTGCGCCACCAGGGAAGCCCCCTCTTATGTCCATTTTTTATTTGATATCAGATAAGAGAACTTTGTCATCAGTAGACATTTTAAAGCTATTAATGGAAATGGAGTTGGGATGTAGGTGGAGATATTGCGATGTCTTAGATCTGCTAGAACAGAGCTTTGGAAGAGCTGTGCCAGTCACTTCACTGGCACGATCAAGACCCTCTTGATTGAAGCACAGTTATCTTAAGCAGCATTGATGTGGGCTGGTGGTGGTGGTGGTGGTGGTGGTGGTGGTGGTGGTGGTGGTGGTGTTGTGTGTGTGTTTGTGAATGAGAGAGACTTCTTTTGAGTTAGATTGTCACACCAGAACAAGATTCGTATTATTAGATTCTATTAAAGAGATGTAAAATTTAAGGTTTGAATATTAACCAGACAATAAAGTGATCTTTGACTTTACCAACACCAAATTGAATGGTTTTCCTTTATTTTACAATAGTGGTTTTGACTACTGTAATTTGATATCCACAGTGCCCAGTGGTAAAGAGAACAGACTTTGGAATCAACCTGCCTGAATGTGAATCCAGCTTGGCCAGTGACAGACCTTTGTCCAGTCATTTAAACTATCTGCCTCAACTTTATCTTTACAATGGGGATGATTGTATAATAATAGCACCAATGTTGTTTTATGTGTGTGAGAATTACTTTATGTAAAGCACGTAAAGCAATGCCCAAGAAATAACTGACATTGATTGAATTTTGACTAAGTGACATCATGAAATTTTAGCGATTTTCCTTTTTGTCTTTTCTTACCCCTACAAAATCCAGAGGAATATGTTAATTTTGATAAAATGGTGGGAAAGGATGTGTGTATTTTCCCAGATGCAAGGAAAAATATGTAAATGATCAAGACTAACAACCTACAAAGCAAAATCAACGGCATGTTTTTTGTTTGTTTGCTTGTTTTGTTTTTGTTTTCATCGGGGCTTAGCTTCGTTCCTGAGTTCATTTTAATCTAGTTTCACAGCGGGAGCTCAGTTTTGCATGTAAGTACCAAACATCTGGTCTGTTTTGTTTGTTTGAAAATGATACGGCTGAAGTTTATTACAGAAGTCTATTGTATAATTAAGTAAAGACAGTTTGAAATTTTATAATATAACTTCTATTTAAATGGAACATTGTAATTATTCCAGGGAACGGCTGTACTTCTTAGGAGCAGCAGGGACTTACTATTTTTTAAAGAAAACGCTGTAACTGGTCAAAATGTATTCACCTTTTCCAAAAAGCATGAAAAATGGCAGATTTCACAAGTGAAAGTTAAAGTTGACCTAAGGCAGTTTTAGACTGTCCAGCCTTCACATTTTATTCATGGGATGTTTTTAGAGAAATTTCGTGGTTTGTTCACTCAGGTTAATTCCAGGCAGTTTTCCTGCATTTCCGTCAGATGGACATTCTGATACTTCAAAACTTCTTCTCGTGCAAAATAATGGTTAAAGCAGCTTGGGATGAAAATGAGATTCCCTGTTAGTTGTTATAAACCGTAGATTACATTTTTAATGCAGTTAAAGGCATACCAAATGCAACAGAACAAATACAGTTTTCCTATAAATATTTCTCAATTAGCATTAATAAACGAACCATGTAAATGCCATAACTTACTGGCTGGGTAAAATGGCATTGAGGTCCCTGAAGAATACATCATTTTGGGTGGAGAGACCTAAGTGAAGACAGAGAGAGCACTTAACTTGGTTAACACCTGCCTGCCAGGTGGCTGTATTAGTTAGGCAGGGAGCCCCTACCTTGTCCCAAGTCTTGGCATTCAAGAACTCAGTTATGTTTGAGAGGCCTTAAGCTCTGAAATTCAATGATTTTATCATCCTGCAGAACTGGCTTAGAAATAATTTGATGAAGAAGAAAACCAAAAATAGGTTGTAAGGACTTAGAGGATTTTTGTGATAGTAGTTTCCGCACACGGTATAATGTTTCAGAGATCTGCTGCACGACAGGTTTCGTCTGTTGGCAGTTATAATGTAGTTCCCTATCATTGAACATCAGCCTGAAGTATGATAAATTTGGACTACTGCCCTATGTCTTGTCATTTCAGAGCAACGTTGGAAATGTATTTGACAATTTAAACTTGTTAAAATACCGTCTCTTCCATTGCTTCATTTCATCTTTAATACCATCGAAGCACAAGAAATTTTTTTGCAGTCTCTTCTGCCTCTGTCAGATGCATGGTCTTCTTTACCTTCTTGCCGAATCCTCTACTTACTGTCCCCATTGGTTTTTATTTGTAAACCATAGAGATATGATGCCTCGAATTGAAAATAATGACCCAGTTTGCCCCAAATCATTAATCATCATACAGATTATATAACTCAATATTTAAGAAGCATCTGCATATGCCAGTGTGCTGGGAATTTTGCATAAGGTAACCAGATACTGTATTCTGAAATCTCCATGGCCATTTTCTAAAGATCCGGCACCCATTCCTACATATTATATATCGTTATACAATAATGGCAGCTCTTCAGGTAGAGGTGAAGTTATGTTTAGCATAGTATTTCCTATGAAATGAATGTGGACATTGTATGAATCAGAAATTGTTTCAGAAATTTCCATGACCTGGACAGTCTGCACGAAACAGGTATTTCAGTGTGTATGAAATGAATGGATATGTGTATCTGAGTGTGTGTGTATGAATTCTTTGATCTTCATCTTCCTCATTTTGTTTATCCAGCTTTTATATGAGCTTCTTGCTTTTATCAGTTCTCAGAAGGATTTAGCATTTGAAAATGAATTAGTTCCCGAATGGGGGTCGGAGATGGATCTTCCATCTACAAGGAAGATGACTGTTTCTGAAAACTAGCTGATCATTTTTGCCTGTTCTCGTGGCCCTATTTTTTAAGAGACTTTTACTAGTGCCTTGTCATGACTTTTAAAAAAGGTATATTTGTGGTGCAACATTGTATAAGTTTAAAGTGTACAACGTATTGATTTGGTCTATTTATATTGCAGTATGATTGATATTGTGTTAGCTGACTAACACCTGTGGCATCATGTAATTATAATTTATTCTCATGTTGGGAATGATTAATATCTAGTCTCTTAGCAAATTTAATATCTATAGTACAGTTTTGTTGTCTGTCATCACTGTACTGTGTTTTAGGTCTCCAGGGCTGCTTTATCTATTAATTGCAAATATAGACCTTTAAACATCTCATTTTACTGTCTGGTTTTATGAGTTTGATTTTTTTTTTTTTTTTTTTTAGATTTCATATTTAAGAGATATCATACAGTATTTGTCTTTCCCTGTCTGACTTATCTCACTTCGCACAATTTCCTCAAAGTCCATCCGTGTTTTTGCAAAAAGAAAAAAGAATTTTCTTTTCTCCCATGGCTGAATAGTATTTCACTGTGTGTGTATGTATCTATGTGTTTATCTATACACATAACATCTTCTTTTTCCATTCATCTGTTGATAGACTCTTTGGTTGTTTCTGTATCTTGGTTATTGTGAATAATGCTGCAGTAAAAACAGGAGTGCATGTATCTATTCTAAATCCTATTCCATTTCTGTCTTGACTTTCAGAATAAAATTTTTGTAATTTTATAACTGATCATAAGTTAGGAAAATGTTAGATCTGAAATTTATATTATTTGATATTATAAGAAAATATGTGGGATCTTGGTTTCATAGTGAGCTCATCTTTGGCATTTAAGTCACTCTTGGGAGTGAAAACAGCAAAGCGTGTGTGTGAGCGTTTTTTCCCTAACTTAAGTGGGGAGGAGTCAGAGAGTAAGAGAGTTAGTTCTCAGATCCTGTCATATTAGAAATGCCGTTAAGCATCCCATGATGTCTTTAATAATTTGCATAAAGAGAAAACTACCCTTAGTAGGCTCTCTTGGAAATATAGTTTAATGTTTAATAGGGTTCATGTTGACTTTAAATGGGAGAATATTATGGTTAGAGGACTCGGGGTGGACAGAATGGAGATCTGAGAAGGTTCCTATTGGGGGAACCACAGCAAAACCACTCCCTGTATTATAGGAACCCCACCCAGCTCTTCGGTAGATCTGAAGATATGGCGGTGCTATCGAAGATTGGGTAAGTTCTCGCATTGGTTTAGTTTAGATAAACCCTGTTACTAACCAGGAGCTTAGAGTTGATAATGATGGCAGCCTGGAGCCATAGATGAATCAATCCAGGTGAAATCCCACTTAAAACCACCTTTTCTCTTTCTTTTATTCAGGCTTTGGTACCTAGTTCGTTTTTCACTCCCCTACCCCATGCCCCTACTCCCCAAATTTATGGTGACTGGAAAGAGAAGAGATTCTTCAGTTGTCTGTTTTACTGTCTGTGTCATGATTTTTTTTGTAGTGACGTTAGTGTTTTGCTTTCTTACTTGTTTGTCTGATATAGAAGTAAAAAAATATATTTGTAAAGTTGCAGGAAAATAGTGCCTAGAATATCTTATTATTTAGTCTATAAGGCCCAATATTTTACAGTGAGACAGTTTTCTTTCTGCTCATTCAACTTTTGCTTATTCACCTTATCCCAATTAGTATAAGGTTAGGATCTAATCCTAATTTTAGCCATCTTTTTGTTTTTTGTTGTAAACTTAGGTGTATAACCTGGAAGTATCACTGTTTTCTTGGTTCCTGGGAAAACCTGTTTCTAGTGTCATTTAAGTTCTGATAGAAATGCAGAAAGAGGGTTTCTGAACCGTTGCGGGCTTGGCCGGCTCCCTGGCTGATGATTGGACCAGCTTCTCCTTTGTTGGGCTAAAGTAACCCAGCGTCGCGGTCCTGGTCCCCAGTTGTCCGTCCTCCCCCCACGTGCCTCACTTCTCAGGTTCTTTTCAAATATTGGCTGAAACATATTAAGGTTTATTTATCAAAAGTGTCATTAATCCGCGGACGCGTGACCCCCGCCCCCGCCCCCGCCCAGTATAATATGTAATTTAGTGAAAGATTGCGTGTGGGGCTTTCTGTTCGTGTGATAGCCTGTGTTCTCCCTCTTCACGCTGCACTTCAGAGCAGTATTAAGTTCTTGGATTTTTGAAACTTTTTGTTTCCTCTGTTGAGGGCACAGGTTAGGCAAAAATAATTGGCTGATAAAGACTGCACCTGGACAAAAACAGAAACAAATGAGACCTAGGTGAAAAGTGAATTGACCTAAGAAATCCAAGGATAAGGAATAATGTGTTTTGATCGGAGAGAAGTAAAACGTTGTCTCGGACTCTCTTCTCCATGCACATTTTGACACATTTCATGGCATTTGCAGGCGAGAACCATTCAGCCTTGGGCCTCCTTGCAGCCTCCACGTTGTAACGTCTTGGTGAATTAAAGCTCTCTTACTCTTTTCTGATGAAAATATTAGCAATTTCGGAATTGTGACTAGTGGATCTGTTCGGCTCTGAGGAAACCTTTCGGTAATGGGACTTTTCATCTGAGGCCCGTGAGCCCACGACTGTCCAAGAGATTGGGGTCTGCCGTGATTTTGCTTCATTACGAGCCTACACCAACATTAGTTAATGCAACCGAGTTTCAAATGCTGCTAAGGAGCACGGTTAAGGTCATGGTCTTAAAGGACTTTTATGTCCTGCAGAAGCCTGATTTTCGCCTAATATGTAGAACAGCTTGTGCAGTATAGCTCTTGGGAGGTGAGTATTTGTTCGTGTAGGTTACAGTCGCCAACATACCCTGAGAGTGGTGGGAATGTCAGGCAGAATATGTATTTTGAGGAAAAAGAAGAACGAGTATGCAAAAATTAGTCATGGAAATCCATAAATACCAGGCCAAGAATATTCCTGCAGATGTGTCCTTTGGGTTTTACTAGGAATGATGGACAGATACATTTTCAGATTTTCCTAATAGAGAATTTTCTTAAAAGTTCAGCAAAATTATGTCTTTATAGGTTTTAAACCCTTTCCCCTTTACATAGAGATTTCTCCTTTCCTCAGTTGCTAGAGTTTTCTGTTGAAAGAATGCACGAGAAGCCTTTTATTCTATGGATTTCTTTTTAACTGTCCCTTAAGAAATACATGCCAATTCTCGAGACTAGTACCCTGGTGCAGCCTCTGGTAGCCTGGATTACCGGGATGGTCTGCTCTTCATGTTGTTTGCTCGTGCAACGAGAAATCAGGTTTTAACACCTGATGAATGCCTGCAAATTCTTCGTTGAATCAGTATCTTGTCCTTAGACTAGCTTTGTTGCCTTTCCTTTGAGGCTGTGGAGTATCCATAGGCTGCCCTCCCCTCTGAGGGAGACAAGAGAATGGAGACACCCCCTTCCCACAGTTGAGGAAACGCAGAGCCTGTGGGTGTATCCACCCTGCGTGTTGGTGAGAGTGCGCTGGGCTGACTTCACGGGTGAGGAGAGGCTTTGAAGAAGGAGAGCCTGAGGCGAGGCTGCGGAAGCAGAACCGTTCTGAGTGGAATCAGGAGTGAGGGGGAGCGGGGATAATTGGGGCAGCACAGAATTCAGTTCTGGTGGTGGGTAGTAGAACGGCTCAGAGTGAACGCTCGAGGCCAGGAGATCAGCGTGGAGTTGACAAAGTTTCCCACGTGGGTTGTTGCCAACTTCATGCCAGGGGATGCTGGGGCGTTTACGGAGGCACACGGTCATGTAGATGTGATTAACCACTCAGACGTTTGGCGCCAAAATATTCCCCTTTTAGAACAGCTACCAAGATGGCGGGCTGTGCCGGCGTGAACCGAGTGGGGAATCACAGTTGAATAAAACACGGGCTCCTTAGATGTCTTGAAAGCTGCAAAGAGGGAACTTAGAATGACAAGCAAGATGAAATCTTATTTTCTTTGTTGAGTTTGGAGAATTTCCGTAGATCCTGCCTTCCTTGAGGTGGAGGCAGACAGAAATCATATACATGTGCACGTTGTTTCTGGGAGCACAGGGCCTCGTTCAGCATGGGCGGCTAGGGTGCGCCCAGGCCGGGGGTGGTGGTTCCCGGCGCTGGGGGAGGTCTCCCTCCCCGCCCCCGCCCCCGTCATGCTTTTGTCACAGGGCCAAGTTTCTGTCTGTGTTGTAGCTGCCACAGGAAGAAGCTGGAACATTCCTCTTGTTTTGAATTAGACCAGTGACTGGCCCCATTTACCGCCCGACACCCACCTCTGATGCCCTCTTTCATCCCTCCTTTGGGTGGTCAGTGCCAGCCTGTCTCCACATTGGCCTCAGAGGCTCATAATGAGGTTCCCATAATACCTCTTTTCTAAATAGTGCCAATCTGAAAGCACCACTTTCTAAACACATTTGTTCAGTCTTTTATCCTTCTTTTGTGATAATGGCTCCCTAAGTTTTTCTCGAGGCATGGTGTCATCCAAACCTGTGTGTCTTCTGCTGGACACCATGTTAGTAACCGTGGAAGTATGGCTGTGATTGGCCTTGTAGAGCCAAGGAGGCTCAGCTCAGGGAACCGGCCGCATGTGCAAGGGGACCTAAGCAGACGGGAGGAGCAGCTGCTGTCGTGGCACAGGTGGAACTGACCAGAGAATGAGTTGGGTTATCCAGGACGTGGGAGCGGCTGATTGGGGTGACCCTGCCCTGGAAACCGGGGAAGGAAGGCTGCTTGCCTGGAGTGGCGCGAGTGTGGGCAGGATGGAGGGGGCTGAGCCAGGCCGGGGCCGGAAACACTTTGAACTCTATCCCGAGATCGGTAGGATCCGTTTGGTAAGATGCCTGATCACACACCTTTCTGTGCTTCCCAAAGCTCCGTCACATCGTGGAACCTCATACTAGGTGGAGTGGGAATTTGGGGGCATTTTCTCCTTTAAAACTTTTGTAATTGTCTGACTCCTAGTTCACACTTAGCCACATGCTTTGTGGCCATTTGATTCTTTGGTTTTAATTTCATTGTATCGGCCATAACTGGCAAATTCTGCCTTCTCACTGTTTATTATTGCTCAGAGTGCCTTACAAAGAGGAAAAAAAACAGCGTATTTTAGCATACCTTTAACACAGAATTACTGCATAATGAGCAACTGTAAAATCTGTGCAAACTTAATTTGAACTCAGGACAGATTACTGGATTGCCTGGATTTATTTTTGTAGTTCTAAGTAATGACTGCTATTTCATAGGCACTCATCTACCCTCGTTACTAAAAAAGTGAATTGTGGTCCCATCTTGGTTCTGGGATAGCAGTGAAGTTGCCCCTTTGTGAGGAGGCAGCTACAGAACACCAGCAGCTCCTCCCTTTCCCTGGGACTCACAGACTTCAGCTTTCTAAAAGTTTTATTCATGTCAGAGGGGGTTTATTATATGAAAAGAGGAGGACATTTTTCCATAAAAATAAAAATGCTGTTCATGGGGGATTCTCCTCCGCTACCCACACCCCTCCTTTCCTGAAAAAAAATGAAACTTTGGTGCTTAATCAGGGTTCCAGATGTTTGTGTGTATTTATTTATTTCGATATTTATAGTGTTTGCTGTCAAGCCGTTTGCCTCCCTGGGTGCATTCCAGAAATTTTAAAAACATACATGGCAAAGCCACAAAGATCAAAGACCTATGTCTTAGGAACTCTTTGTAGCACTTTAGGCCTGTCTCTGAAATGATTTCTATGAAAGGAACCAAGTAAGAGCTCTTGCTGTCCACCTCTTGTCTTGAGGAATGTTCCAGATGGGGACCAAGCACCTGGTGAAGAACCCATCCTGGGTGGGGTTCTTCCTCTCTGCTCAGTGAGGGGTCTTCGCCTGAAACCCTCCTGCAGAACAAGACCTTCTGTTAGCTCGCTGGGACACCTCTGACCTCTTACCACATTTTATCATTGATGTTTTTATTTCTTCCTTTAAAACATAGGCAATAAGTATTTCTCCACCATCCCTGAATATTACTAAATTAACCACATAGAATTTTAAAGACAGCCCATTAGAAATAGGGGTGTCACTTTCTATATTAGTTTAAAAATAATACCATCTAAATGGAAAACGACGAGTTGTTGTAGTAACCATTACCGCCCCCGTGACTAATACCTCAGAATGAGGAAGCGCCCTCAATAGTTGAGGCCGCATAGAAGAATCAGCAGAGGCAGGAGCCGCAGAGCTTTCTTCTGCTACGAGAGCCTCAGACACAAAAGGCCTTCTTTGAAGTTCTTACCCGAATGTTTTAAAGATCATGCGTTTGGGTTATGGCATCATCGATCAACGTTGTAAAAGCAATCAGTAGATGTTTTCTTGCGTCAATTCCTTACCACAGATGTCTTCCGGGAGAGACTTGTGGTGGAAGGAGGAAAGTGACGAAAGGCGGGTAGCTGTGTGAAGTGACAGCCTTGAAAAGAAACCGTCTCTCGTACCTTCATACCTACTCTGAACACACAGTGTTCTCTACAGAGCAAACCAAGCGAGGTATAAACTTGATCTGCACCCTTGCCCAGCTCTGGGCTTTACCCATCCAGAAGTCTGTGGTGCTTTCCTCAGTAACCTGGGAACCTTCCTAGAAGAGCAGCACGTGAGTTGTTAGCCAGCCCAGTTGCTGGCAGTTCGGGCCTCATGCCTCCCCCGTGCTCTTGGGCACTCCCTGTGGCTCGTTACCTTTTCAAGTGCTTGATTCTCCCTTTCATCTCTCTCTCCAGCATATCAGCCACCCTTAGGTGAGAGAGTTGAAAGGAATTGCCTTTAAGCTTAGTGAATTTAGCCCAAAGGGCATGGAGTTCTCCATCTTCTACAGGTTGGCCTGTTTGGAGAGGCGCCATTTCGCTTCAGTCAGCTTGAGGCTAGATCTCCTTTGAGGGACCCAGCCTAGTCATCATCAGTGACTTCAAGAGTCTAACTTGGCTTGGGTTCTCGACGCTGCCAATTCATGCTGGGTGTATCCTCAGCAACACCGGCTGTCTGCTCAGTCCAGTTACCTAGCCTTTTGGTTTGTTTTTAATCTGAGAACTCTCCTGAGGATAAAAGCCTCGCTGTCCCTTGCATATTTATAAAATTATCGATTCATTTTTCCATTTAATGAGTTTTACATTGAATTGTGTCGGAAAGGTCGCGATTTGCCCACATTTAAAACCCACTGAGCTCTGATTTCGCTAAATGTGTTTTAAAGCCCACGTTGGCATTTAGCTACAGGCGCTTTCACACCTGATGTTCTTTTACCCATTGGAACTGGTGGTTTTTTTAAATATAATTTTTATATTTTATATCGCTGAGATCAGTATTGGCTTCAGGTTGCTTTTTAGCATTAGATCTCTGCAACTGTGCACAGTAGGTATAGGTCGTTTTTATGCCTAAGGAATGAAAATCTAAATCGAATATAATGGTCAAAATACTTTCTCCTTCTAATATTGGCGTTTTGAATGCTAGCAACCCCTTGATTTTTCCAATGAGAATTATGCATATTATTAGGATTTACCTGATCCTGGGAAGAAAGTTTTGTGTTGAGTTTGTAAAACTACTTCCATGCTCCTCATTTAATTTCCTTTGGGTCTGATAGTATTCTTCCCTTTTACTTTGCCTAAGGGTCTAAATTAAATATCATACGATACGAAACCCTTTAAAGTGGCGTCACGTTCAGAATGATGCTGGTGTTTTCTGCTGGACGCTAAGTCGTCACTACTGAGTTCTACCAAGACTTGTTGAGAGGTTTTCGAACAGTTTCTGCATAAGGGAGAAAATATTAGCAATTTTGTGTATATGTGGTAAAAAAAAAACATTAGCTAGTGATTTTACTTATTGCCTTTTAAAGATATAAATGAAAACAGATGCCATGTGCCATCTGAAGTTTGGACACAATCAGACCTGTTAATGTATTCTTCTTTTAATTAATTAAAGTTTTGGCTGCGTTGGGTCTTCGTCGCTACGCATGGCCTTTCTTTTAGTTGTGGCGAGCGAGGGCTACTCTTCGTTGCGGTGCGTGGGCTTCTCATTGCAGTGAGCTCTCTTGCTGCGGAGCACAGGCTCTAGGCGTGCAGGCTTCAGTAGTTGCGGCACTTGGGCTCAGTAGTTGTGGTTCGCGGGCTCTAGAGCACAGGCTCAGTAGTTATGGCGCTTGGGCTTAGTTGCTCCGTGGTATGTGGGATCTTCGCGGACCAGGGCTCGAACCCGTGTCCCCTGCACTGGCAGGCGGATTCTTAACCACTGTGCCACCAGGGAAGTCCGTGTGACATGTATTCTGAAAGAGAGGCCCCAGGGCCCCAGGAGTAACCTCTGTGTGGCGTTGCCTTCAGCGTTTGGTGCTGCCACCTTCGTCCCTCCCCCACCCTCCCCCAGGCGTTTGTTTGGTGGGTCTTTTATTCCTGCCCACCGAGCTTCAAGGCTCCTTTCCATCCTTTAAGTGGTTCTCAGGATCACCCTTCCCTTAATACATGTTCCTAGATACTCATTTCTGGTGTACCTTGTGGTATTTTTCTTCTTTGAACTCAACGCTTGGCCCATCCTCACCTCACTTGATCTAATGACATATCTCTCTTTTCTTTTTATTCCGGGAGACACATGCCCTGGAAGGACAGAGAATGTATGTACTCACTGTCGTCTTCTGTTTAGATCCAATTTAGATTTATTTTGGTGTTTTCCCCCTTTGCTTTCTAAGTTATGTCACTTCACAGAGGGCAGAGGCTGTCGGCACTTCTAAAAGGCTCTTGATCATGCTTCTGGGTGTAGATGACCAACTAGGTACTGTCTATAGGGTTCTGCTGGGGTTGTCCTTGCCTTGAAATTATGCAGATCGGGAGGCTTTCAGTGAATCCTGGTCGTGTTGATGTAGCCACGTCATCCAGTGGGGCTGGATTCCACTTGTGCTGATCTTCTGCATCTTTTTCAAAAAAATTTTATTGAAGTATAGTTGACTTATATCTTTTCCATCTTTTTTTTTTCTTCTTTTGCATCTTGAAAGGCTTTTCAAGGTCTTGGCGAGTTTATAAACGGGGTGGGGGAGTGCATCAAGAATGTTTATTGATTGTGTGAAATATTTTTGAAAAAGGTGAATTGCTACAGCGTTGTAGACATGTTTTGAAGACTAAAATGTTTACACATTCTGTTCTGTCTCCTTTTCTTCACTGTGTGGTGGGTGCATTTGTGTCTCTCTGGCACTGTCCTCTGCCACCAGCAGGCAGCCTTGCCCTTTGCTCATTTCCACCCTGGCAGATGTTCTTCATCTTCGCTCTGTTCTCCTTAACCGACTGAGAGACAGTTCTTCTCTGTTGGTGTGCTGGATGGGGTCCCCGGAAGTGCACGAGCCTCTGTCTTCCTCACCAGGATGGTGACGGGGCTGGCTGCCCCGACAGGCACCTCCTCCTTGGCCCTGGCACCTCGGGTGTAAGTGTACATGTGGAGCTGACATTTCTAATAAGGTCAACAGGAGCAGATAGGCGAGACAGATGGAATGGATTCTGAGAGAAGGATCAGCTTGAATCTTTTCTTCTCTTTTTATGTAAAAAAAGTTATGGTAAAGTACATAGAACATAAAATGTACTGTCTTATTCATTTTTACTTACGCTCAGTGGCATTAAGTACATTCCCATTGTTGTGCAACTTCCAGCACCATCCAACTTCAGAGTGTTTTCGTCTTGCCAAACTGAAACTCTGAACCCACGACTAACTCCCTGTGCCCACCCCCCTGCCAACCACCATTCTCCTTTCTGTCTATGAATTTGACTCTTCTAGGTACCTTATGCAAGTGGAATCTTTCAGTATTTGACATTCTGTGTCTGGCTTATTTTATTTTCACTTAGCATGTTGTCCTCCAGGTTCATCCATGCTGTGCATGTGTCAGAATTTCCATTCTTGAGGATGAATAATACTCTTCTGTGTGTATATACACCACATTTTGTTTTTCCATTCATCTATCGATTGGCACTTAGGGTTGCTTCCACCCTTTGGCGATTGTGAACAATTCTGCTATGAGCACAGGTGGACAAGCATCTCTTCAAGACCCAGCTTTCAGTTCTCTTGGGTACCTCCCCAGAAGTGGAATTACTGGATCATGCGGTAATTCTGTGTTTCTTTTTTTTTGAGGAACTGCCATACTTCTTCCATAGCAGCTGCACCGTTTTAGATTCTCACTTAGAGTGAACAGAGTTCCAAATGTTCCACATCGTCGCCAGCACTTGCTGTTTTTTGATTTGTTTTTGATGGTAGCTATTGTAACAGGTGCAAGGTGGTCGAATCCTTTATCTTCTTGAGTGAATCATAGGAGGTGGCTTTGGATGCCAGCCCTCTATGGCAGCAAGGGCTGCGTCCCCCAAAGAGTTGGGCAGCAGTTCCCTGAAGACAGGGTGCCCGTGCGGATCTTGTGCTCTGAGTGCAGGTTTCTCTCCTCTTGTTGCCTCTTTTTAATTCTACGCTTGAAAATTAGTTCAGATGCAAACCGCGTTTAGATTTATTTACAGTTTTGTAACTCCTCTCCTGTTTCCCTTTTAACAGGCTTGACTTAAGAAGTCTCTTTCAAGTAGTAAATTAATTTAGGTGGCAAGCACCCCACCCGACTTTCGTTATATGCTGGCGGTTTAGATAAATGGATATTGTAATCTCAGCACATTTCTGCCCCGCGCTAGCGTGCCTATTTGCAAGAGCCTACAAAAGTGATGATAATATTTTGTCAGTTTGGGGCCTAGAATAAGAAGAAAAATGACATATTTTCTTATTTGTATTTATGGGATGCCTGTAGGGAAGCTGAAAGCGCCGTCTGGCAGTTTACATGGCTAAATACAGATGAAGAAAGATAAGAGACCCAAAGACTTCTTTTCTAGGCACAGGGGAGAAGACAAGGTCCAGATCAGTTACTGTCAGATGTGCTGGAGATGCATTCTCCATCGCAACCGAATATTTTTTCCCTTCAACTCACCATTTCGTTGAAGAATGGAGCCTATTCTTAATGACTTTATTGATTTGACGATTAGGTTACAGTGTACTTTATTTACTGCTGAAATGTTTTGCTCCTGTCAGCACTTAACGTGAATAAATCTACTTTTTGGCCTCACTTTGATAGGCTGTAAAACTGCTTATATTTGCAGGAAAACTTGCTTTTCCTATTTTTATGTACAGACACAGTGTGACTTTCCTTTTCAAAATCGTATGTCATAGCGTAGCTGAGAAATAAACACATGCAGGGCGGTTATCCTTGTGTCCTATTAGAGCAACATAAAACAAAATGTGGGTTTATGCCTGAGGGATCACAAAGACAGATTTAATATTTATAATTAAGGTCAATTTTTAAATGATTTATTCATTTACTTTTTTGTTACTGTGTTAAGACTTAGCAGTTTTGGACTCAGATTTTATGTTTTTTTAAATTATAAATATACAGTATATCCTACATTCACTGTTATGGTTTGCATGTGAATTTAATATTTTGTGTCCAGTGAGACCCAGTAAAAGTGCATCTTTTTTTTTGTATCACCCAGTTTATGAGCAGAGTTAGAATACGTTGCGCTAATAAGTTTTTTTTTTTTTTGCTAATAAGTTTTACATGAAGTTTCTAAACTTTCTTATGGAAAACAATGTCACGTGTATTTATCTTTAATCAATTATAATAAATTCAGTTGGGGGGGTAAGATATATCAAAATTCAAAATTTTTCATGAGACACTTCTAAAAATATTTCCTAGTACATATTTTGTCATTAAAGAGAAATACAATTAATTTTATTCATTCACTTTCACAATTTTATTTTTAAGCGCATGATAAAACTAGTAACGCTACAGCATTTCATAAAGCTGGACTAGGAACCCCTCTCTAAATAGGCAAGTAGAATTTCAGCAGCACCTGTACTACAACACTATAAAACCCATTTTCAGCCAACTCTAAGATTTCTATTTCATATCTGAGTCCACAATGAAGGGTAGAAATCATGCACTTGAAAAGTAGCAGCATTAGTGAAACTATGGAAGTGCTTATAGTGCTAGTGTGCGGGGTGGGGGGGGGCGGGTGGGAAACCCCAGCAAATAGAGACAAATGTCGTTTTCCTTGATACTTCACCCTTAGGAAGAAATGAACTTGCAGGAAAGTAGTAGTTCATGTAAGAAACTTGAGGAACAGTCTCTGGGAATTATTAACTGAACTTAAAATGGCCCTCTTTGTTTTCTTTTTTTAAGATTAATTTTTATTGGAGCATAGTTGATTTACAGTGTTGTGTTAGTCCTCTGCGTTTTCTTGGGGAGTTGTGTTCTGAAGGGACGAGTAATTTAAAGGAAGCAAATTGATCAGGTAGGTGCAGGAAACCACAAGTGTTTGAACAGGTTTTTGCTGGACAACAGTTGTGTGGATCAAGGGCTTTTATGGCGGCTAATTATCTACCCTGGGAGAAGTGACCATAGCTTGCCTTTCCTTCAGGTGGAAGGTAGGTTCCCTGTCTCTTATTATTTTCCCTGCTCAGAGTGAATAAATATTTCAAGTATGTGGTCAACTGTACAGCTCTTTACTTTTCCTTTAGGAAGAAGAGAGTTGCTTAGGTATGGTATTGAGAATAGAACTCAGGAGGACTTGCATATGCCCTCCTGCCCAGGACTAGCCCAGCACATCCTGAAACATGCAAATGGAGCTGCCTGCTAAGAGGGGAAGGAAGGAATATGATGCACAGGCATTTGATGTCTTTTTATGGGGGAACAAAAGAGTTCTGATTTTTTTCACTTGGAGTTCAGCCTGGCTATTGTGTGGTAGAGGAGGCTTAATGAATCATTGTTTAACTAAGATCCTGCCAAGTATTTGACCATTAAATAGCCTCCATGTGTATAGAGTTCTTCTCTGACAGACTCTTATTTGATTGTGATTAATTGGCATTGAATTGGTGTTTAATTACCTCCCACGGAATCTGAGAACAGTTTGTGTTTTGATTAAGTTATATGATGTAGAACCCGCCCTGGCGCTGGGGAAGTCCGCTCTGTCCTTGCTGTACCTGCCTTAGTTCCGACAGGCCGACCTCTGTGGTTGCTCAAAGCTCAGAGACTGTCTCAAAGTACCAAAAACCCATACAAATTGGGATTTCAGTTTTTCTTTTAATATACAAAAGTTTTAGGAATCAAAATTCAGCATATGTCTGGAAAGGTTTTCTTTTTATGTTGAAATTCTTTTTAAGATATTCATTGGGCTATGTTAAACATTTTATACAAATGGATCCGCTTCCTCATTTCTTTTTTTTTTTTTGCGGTACGCGGGCCTCTCACTGTTGTGGCCTCTCCCATTGCGTAGCACAGGCTCCGGACGCGCAGGCTCAGCGGCCTTGGCTCACGGGCCCAGCCGCTCCGCGGCATGTGGGATCCTCCCCGACCGGGGCACGAACCCGTGTCCCCTGCAGCGGCAGGCGGACTCTCAACCACTGCGCCACCAGGGAAGCCCCCCCATTTCATAATGTGTCACCGTGTACGCGCACGTGAGACGTCCAGGGGGAGAGATCCACCAGCTAGACACACTGACGATGAAGGGACAGTGGGGCCGGTCTGGTTTGGGTGTCACAGCCCTTAGAGAATAGATGACAGCAGAAGAGGTAGGAGATGATCATTGTGGGGATAGAGTTCCAAATACGGGGTGGGGGGCAGGGGGAGTTGCATTTTGGCAACAAGCCAGGTCGCAGGAATGACGAGAGATGTTCAAAGAAAAAACCATTGTATCCCAGAAACCAGCATACAGGACTGTTTCAAAAAGAAGGTCGTTAGAATTGTTATCTGCTACAGAAAAAGTCAGGACGAGTGAGGGTGGAAGCAAAGCTGGCTGTTGGTTTTAGAAACTAGATGACGGGTGTAGAGAGGGCAGAAGATGGACGGGAAGGGATTTGTGGGGTTTCTGAATAGGTCATGACTCCATCGTTTGGCTAAGAGATAATGTGTCTCCTAAGCTTTTTATAACTGACAATAGAATACATACAATTATAACTCTTAGAGCAATATTTCCACTTAGCACTTTTATCAAATTTTTGAAAGAAGGAGTACAGCAGTTGAAAATGATTTTTTCCCCTCCTTTTTTTTTCTTTTAAAAAAATCTTTGAAGTATAGTTGACATACAGCATTGTATTAGTTTTAGGTGTACTGCAAAGCGATTCAGTTATTTGTATATACATATCTGTCTATCTAGGTGTCTATCTTTTTTGAGGTTCTTTTCCATTGTAGGTTATTATAAGATATTGAGCGCAGTTCCCTGTGCTACACAGTAGGTCTTTACTGTTTTTTGTTTTGTGTTTGGTCGTGTGTATCTGTTAATCTCAAAGTCCTAGTCCTACTTTATCCCCCTGTCCTTTCGGTAACCATAAGATTGTTTCCTATGTCTGTGATTTGTTTCCTATTTGTATAAATTTTTTCATTCCCTCCTTTGTAATGGTGTTCTTACTTTGCAGTTTTTTTCCCCCCAACAAAAGTCCACACACATACACTTAATACAACCCAACCACATTTGTGTAACATCTATTGGTGGTCCCCACATATTCACACGATGCGCTGGAGATCAACTGAGATCAGATTTGGGTGTTGGTGGACCCCACTCCAGCTCACCTTTCAGTCACTTTACACTGGGTGGGTAGCGGGCGGGACGATTGTCTTAAAGTTTAGCCACGTTCTCACACCAAATGTTTTGCTGTCCTGTTTCTGAGCATTACATGTCCTTGTACGTGTATTAGAGATGGGACGGGTTGATTTCGCATGTTGAATGGTAACTTGCTGATGTGTGCCTTTGTGGAGGTGGGACTTCTCTGCTTAGATGAAAGCTTTATTAATAGGTGGTTTTGCCTGCACCTCTGTGGGAACACGTTCCCCAGGTGAGACTGCTCCGTGTTCTCCCCCACCCCCCACCCAAACCCCCTCCGATCCCCATTCTTTGGAAGATACAAGATAGAGACTGCGTATTTTGCCTTCAAAGGTGGTCAGGGTGCACTGGGCCAGGAAACCAAGACCTTGGAGACAGAGTGGTGCATTCCTGTGGCGGGAGGAGCCCCGTGATAGGTGGTGTCCTGTTCCCTCAGAATTGGCAGTTCTCACCTGGCCCACGTCTCTCGTGGCCACCCCACTTCCTGTGGTTCATGGTTTAGGTATCTCCTGAAATCACGCAGCCAGTGCACATGGGCATTTTCCAGTGGACATGCTCTGTAGGTTTCATCCAACGCGCAGTGTTTCAGAGCCGCTGTCTTAGAGATTTTTCTGCCTATTGCTGTCCATTCCTGACCTTATATGAGCTGTGAGCCAGACTCCTGCATGACATATGCACGAGATCCAGAGGTAAAGGAACTAGCCTGGTCTAGCTTCCCAACCCCTTTCCCCCCCAGTGCTTAGGAGATGTAAAATATCATGGCGGTTGCAGCAGCGTGGTTTTGTGTGTCAATTTGCGGGGTGTATCCGCTCCTTCAAGGTCAGTCCCTTTCCAAACTTAGCAGAGAGGGATGTGACTTGCCCTATGTCACAGGACAGGGTAAGGCCTGGAATGAGGTGGCTCTCAAGCCCTGGACTTTGCTTCTGTCCTCATTCATTCTTTTTCAGTCACTTCTTCACTTGTTAATCTATCTATTCATTCCATCTTGAATAACTTCTATAATTTAATTTTGAGGTGGGGTTATTTTAAATGTTTTGCTTTAATTATGGTTAGCCAAGAGAGAATTCCTGGAACTCTTCTAATACTCAAAGCATTCAGCATCTAGTGGATGCTGTGGTTGCTAATGGATTCAACATTAGCCAATCAGAAGGGGCTGGGCTGTCAAAGGCCAGTTTGACGATCACCGTTCATACCAGCTGAACACCAGCCCTGCCTATGATTTTATTGTCTCATCCTTATTAGTACATTTTTAATAGAGTTTTCAGATGCGTCTAGTAAAATAGCTCTGTGTCATAGATGTAATGACGTAAATTTTCTTCGTCTCTGTAACCCTGGGTGCAAGTCCCCAACCTGGCTACTTTACAGCCGAGTGTCATTGAATTAATTTCCTCCTGCCTCTAAGCTTAAGCTGCCTCTTCTGTAAAATGGGGACAACATCTCGCTCATAGTTTTGAGGTGATGCGTACATAGTTTCTGGCACTTACTTGGTGCTCATGTGCTGTTGGGGGTGTTCTAGAAACCAAGCAGAGCGACCACAAGAAAAAAATCCCACCACATCTCTGGTGTGTAGCACAGGCAGCCTGGTGAAGCTGTACAGGGTTTGTCTGTGGGCACAGAGGCCAAGACAGAACTGGTCCTCGGCTGTCGGCCGGGGGCTCTCAGACTGTCTGGCCTGGGTCGGATGTGTAAGATGCATGCTCACTCCACTAGGCCCCTCCTCAGGACTTCCACCTCGCAACCATGGCTTTGACAAGAGAAGTCAGACCTCTTTGTGACTCTAGGGAATTTTCAGCAGAGGCCCCTTAACGCTACACTCTTCACCACGCCCGTTCACACACAGGTTCTCTCCTATCTTAGCTCTCCAACTAGGCAAATATTTGTCCTCCCACCCGGACAAACTCCACTCTCCGTCAGTCCATCCTCTGGCCTCCTTCTAAGTGCTCAGGCTGTGTTTCCTCCGTGAGAACCCATTAGCCTGACCCTGCCTAAGCCTGCAAGTCAGTGACACTGTCTGGTGTCACCCACTGCTGCCGTGGCCGCGTCTTCGCTCTGTGCCACCAGCATCTTGATCACGGTGCCTGGCCCAGCGTCTCTGCACGCGGGCCGCCACCTGAGGTGTCGGCGCGGCCATTTCGCACCAGGGCCTCTGGTCTGAAGGGCCAGGTGCAGGGCCGGCCACCTGCACGAGGCAATGTGTGAGCAAGTGAAACTTGATTAAGCACAAAGGAAAAGAAGAAAGGCTGGACTTGGTTTTATGACCCAGATTCTATTCTTCTCTCCCGGAGTTGTCAATGGCCTTTGCTGGTGTGAGTATGCCAAACCAGACGCATCGTCTTTCCCATGCATTTCCCCAGGGGAGTGCGTGAAATATCAGTAGACGTTGAGATTTGGGAACAAGCCATTTATTTATAGAAAGGCTCGCTGTATAGATTCATACAGAATACACTCAGGCACCCTCTATATGTGAGGCATTGGTCCAGGCACTGGGGTAACAGCAGTGAATGAAACGGGTAGAACTCCTGCCTTAATAATGTCTATATTATAATTCAGTTTCTGTGACTAAAATGGAGACAAGTGGTTATTAGCTTCTGGAAGCAAAGAATGGAATTTAAAGGGGCCGTGAGAATTCCCTGTCAATCCAGTAGTTAGGGCTCTGCGATTTCATTGCCCAGGGCCCGGGTCCAATCCCTGGTGAGCCACTTGGCCAAAATAAATAAAGGGGACATAATTATACATGTTGATAAAACCAGATTAAGGGTTCTTGAGAGAGAACATCATCAGAAATGTTCAGGTTGTTCCTTGTTACTCAAAGTGTGGTCCTTTGAGCAGCCAGCATCCACTTACCCCGGGAGTTCTTAGAAATCAGGAATCCAGACCTCACCCAGACAGAGCTCTTGAGAAGTTACATTTTAGTCCAGGGGCCTTGGAGATTTTCATACAGATTATAGCTTAGAAGCATTGCTTTGTGAGTCTTGGGGTCTTTGTGATCAAACTTCACTTGGATGCCCGGGAGCCTTCAAGGTCCTGGAACGTTCACCCATGTGCTTATAAATCAAACCCGACTAGAGTGCTGGGGGACTCCATAGTGATCAGAATTAATCTTTCCAGCTGTGCCCCCGATTGACATGTACAAGATGGTCACTATGTGGGTTCCAGGTCTTACTGTATATCTCCCTTCAGGATGAGCCCCTTTTGAAATAATTCATTTCATAGATTTGTTTTAGGTTTTTGTGTAAGAGTGTATCTGCACAGAAGGGTTCCTATTTTAAAAAAGAAGGTTGGAAAGCCAGTACCTTGTGGTGTTTTATTAGTGAACCCCACCTTCTGCCTTGCCCAGCACTTTGCATTTTGTTACAGATTGTGTGAGAAATGTGGTCCATGTTTACAAAGGGTGTATAATCTAGATGTAAACTCAAGACTAATATACATGAAAAGTAGTCAAACCACTAAATAGATTATACTATGATATGTTCTGAGAATATACCCAGACCCCAGGTGGAATCTGGAAGCTCGCTGAAACAGCCCCTCACCGAACAATGTGTCAGAAAAATCTATGCCTTTAAACATGAGAATCACTTAGGTCTTTGCTGAGAGTGTGTGGAGTCTTCTTTTTGGCTCTACTTGGATGTAGGGTCTCCTCAGTCCTCAGCTCTAAAAGGAAAAATGGAAGTTGGTGGCAAGCTCTGGGCAATAGCATAATGTATCAGCTGAAAGCACAGTATTATAAAAAGATTTTTTTAAAAAAAGTAGTTGGGTGCCGGAGCCTGTGCTCCGCAACGGGAGAGGCCACAACAGTGAGAGGCCCGCATGCCGCAAAAAAAAAAAAAAAAAAGTAGTTGGGTGGAGGTTGGAGTGCAACTTGACTAGCCTTAAGCAGCCCCAAAGGCTATTGCCATGTTTAAAAACAGTTTAACTATTAATGGTCAAAATAAAAAAGGTTAGTTTTGTTACTTAAAAGGATAATTAGTAATTCGAAAATTTAACTGTGCAATTCCCCCAACTAATTTTAGAAAGCAAGTCTCTTGTTGGACATGTGGCGCTTGTTCTAGTCTAGGCTTTTGGGTTGCTAGGGGCAGAATCTACACAAGTTAGTTCAGATGAGGAGACCTTGATCGAAAGGAAATGGACATCTGGAGCTGGAACGATGCTGAGTTTCCTGTAACTGAAGCTGGGAACTGGGGTCCTCATGGGAGCTGGGGCCACTGTCACAGGGCTCGTGCCCAAAGCCACTTTGCCTCTGATCTTTGCTGGGTATGGTGAGGCTGGTCCACTTTCCTGGCTTCTCTCCTGGCCTTGTATTGCTTGAGGCGGGGAAATCGGAATGACTAGGTGGCTAGTCAGTGAGTTGGCTTCCCCTGGGGAGAGAAAAAACTAAAATTGCGCGTAATACATTATAGACTTGTTCAAGTTGTTTTCTACTTCTGACTTGCCAAGTGTGCCACACTGAATATCTTTGATGCACTCATTAACTCCTGGGTATGTGTTCCTAGAAATGGAATTTCTGGGTCAGAAGAGGTACACTCTTAGAGTGTATACATACTGCTCGTTGGTCCCCAGTATCTTCCTGTGTAGTACAGATGGGAGCGATGTGCATATTCATTATACCCACATCTAAAATGTGACCTGGCCACCAGAATTTATCGTGATTGTTGGCTCTGTGATTGGATATGCAAGATGGGAGAGGTGGTGGTACTACTTTACCCTAAGGTAATCAAGCAGTACCTGGGGTATTCATTTTAATACTGGGCGCAAGGCATTCACTGAGACTGGCCATCTGAGTCTGGACAAGAGGCAGCGGCCAAGATAGGACACCGAGCCTTCGGAGGGATCATTGAGGCACCAGGGAGTAGTTGCTGGAGAGGATATGATTCACTTCAGTCGAGTATTTGAAAGGCTGTCATATCAAGAGAAATTAGGTTCCCTTTGTGTGGTTATAGGGGCAGAAGAAGCGGCAGAGGTTGGATGTTCTAGGAAGGCAAGATTCGGTTTGATGTGAGAAAGCCGTCTAACAGAACTGTCTGAAAATGCATTGGGTTCCCCATGTTCACGTGAACTGCCCTTCCCTCTACCTCCCGAGAGATAACTCCAGCAGGGGCCACGTGTCATGTGGGTGAAGAGTCA
Source organism: Pseudorca crassidens (assembly GCF_039906515.1). NCBI lineage: Eukaryota > Metazoa > Chordata > Mammalia > Artiodactyla > Delphinidae > Pseudorca > Pseudorca crassidens. The sequence goes on from NC_090313.1 coordinate 15,607,936, forward strand.
TGGCATGTGTGTTGAAGTGAATTCATCATTAGGATTTCATTTGGAGAGTTTTGAGAAAAGTTTAGTACTATGAGGCCATGAACTTGGAATCACACCTCTGGTTACAAGAGCCTATTTCAGAGACAGGTGAAATATTCTGCAAACACCATTCGTTCTCTTAATATTTCTTAGTGCAAAGAAGTAACTGTTGAGGACTTCCCTGGTGGTGCGGTGGTTAAGAATCCACATGCCAATGCAGGAGACATGGGTTCGATCCCTGGTTTGGGAAGATTCCACATGCCGTGGAGCAACTGAGCCCATGTGCCACAACTACTGAGCCTGCGTGCTGCAAGTACTGAAGCCCGCGCGCCTAGAGGCTTTGCTCCGCAAGAAGATAAGCCACTGCAAAGAGAAGCCCCCGCATCACAACGAAGAGTAGCCCCCGCTCACCGCAACTAGAGAAAGCCCGCGCGCAGCAATGAAGACCCAAGGAAGCAACCCCCCACCCCGCGCCAAATAAATAAATAATAAGAAGAAGAAGTAGTAGTAACTATCGAACTTTTTGATCTCACTTTTTCTATACCTAGCTCATTGGTGAATAAGAGTTTAGTTTTTTGGTGATCTCTGACATTCTGTTCAGTTTCTGTAGTTGCTATGAGGGGAGATGGGTTTTTCTCATTGTTTTTGCTTTGCTTGTATTTTATACTCTTTGCCAACCCTGGGTCTCAGACCTTAGGACTCCCACATCTGGTGAATGGTAAAGGGGTGGTTGACACATACTGTTCATCCCTGAGTAGCCAATATCTCTTTTAACACTTTCTAAGACAAATTGTACTTGTTTCCAAATTCTGCCTACGTTAAAAAGTTGTATTTTTCCATTGAAGAAGTCACAAGAATTTAAAGTATGTCTTTAACATTTTTTTGTCGTGTATATTCCTTATTTGGGCATTGCTGCTTTGAGAAGGTAAAAAATAACTAAATGGGCCGCAATATGCATAAGAATATGTGGGGAAATTGCGCATCTGATTTTAATATTTTTAAAGCAGAATTGATTAAATGATTCCCATCTTCTTGCCCCTCGAAGTGTGATCTGGGAAATAGTTTAAAGGGGGGGGGTCACCTGACAGCTGGGAAGAAATGCAGACTCTCTAGCTCCCGCCAGCACTCCTGAATCAGCAAGTGCATTTTAACAGGTGGACGTTGCTACAGTGTCTGGTAGACTTTCGGAGGTAACGTGATGCTGCAGAACCTGGGGGGAATAGTCAGTACCTCACCTTGGTGGCTGAGCACCTGTTAACTCACCGGGCATTGTGACTGGGTTCTTCACCTGCATGAGCCCTTTTAATCCTGAGAATCACCTTCTAAAGCAAGCATTCCTAGAGGCTCCAAAGATTTGTCCCTGGTCCTCCAAACGTGTCACTAAAAGACGGTTTCTGGAGTCTGTATTTCCTAAGCCTGAGACAGGAGAATTGAGGCCCAGCCTGTAACGGCCTGGCCTGGCCGAGGGCGAAAGCCTCCAATGTCTGCAGCCCCCGGCTTGGGCGCACCCTGTGGTTCCGGTGAGCCAGGTGCCCCGCGGAGGACAGCAGAGCTGGCTCATCCCGGCAGCGGAAACTCAGCGCCCAGCCGTGTCCAGCTGTGGCTTGGTGTGAAGGGCCTCGGGAGAAAGTCACCTCTGACAGAGGGCAGGAAGAGCACCTAGAGGCCCCATATCTCACCTGCAGGCTGGCTTCCTGGAGCCTCAGTTATGAAAGAAGTTCAGGGGCCTAGATAACACATTTCTCAGGAGCTGCTACACCAGAATAGGCTGTGTGCGTGCCTGCGTGTGTTGTTACTTCAGTGCCTTTGAATTTAATCATTAAAAAGACCAGATATTTATTACAAATTAGTTCTCATCTTCCAGTCCTGCAGCCTTCAGAGTATACTGTTTTGGTGAATTTTGAGAAGGGAAATAAAAGCAATAAGAACTGATCTTTTAGTCGTCAAGTAATATTTGTTTTCCTGCTTCCATCCCTCTGGTCTTGTTGGATGCTTAAGCGTGAGTCGTGTGTTCTTCATTCTTCACACTTGCTGCGCCTCTGAAAACAACAACTTATTACCCTGGTAGTAAACGCACAACTTGGAAATTGGAAGAATCCCAAATTTCCCAAGATGTAAGGTGCTTTGCGCCATCCTGGGGATTCAAAAATCGCAGACAGGTTGTAATTAGTTTTCTTTTTTTTTAAAGTATCACTTAGCAACATTAATTCTGATAAATCAAAGTTAGTGTAACAATTAGGAGTAATTGATGAATTTTAAATTGTTTACCGCCTCTAGCACTTGAAGTCTTAAGTAGGATGGATGTAAAAGGACAGAACATTCTAAAATCCACCAACCCTTCCTGATACTTCCACAAGACCCGCTTCTCCCCTCCCCACCCCCGTTTAAAAATAAGGGCCAAAAATTTCAACTGCCCGCTCACTGCCATTGGTATTTTAATATCTCTTTAGGTAACGTCTATTTTTTTCTTTACCACTGACATTGGCTTATTTCATATGAATCTATAATATATTAAATACATATGCATTTAAAATATTGTTTTAATTTGTTCGTGAATTGTTTCTCTTAAAGGGCCTGTCTGGGGAAATGAGTAATTTCTCATATCCTGTTCTTGCAGGAAGAATTTTGAATCGTTTCTCCAAAGACATTGGGCATATGGATGACTTGCTGCCCCTGACATTTCTTGATTTCATCCAGGTAACTAACAGTCATGTCAGAGTTCTCACAGCGCAAAGCAAAGTGCCTGTTTTTCAAGGCCTTTTCACAGGGGCTGAGATGGGCCTTTCAGCCTGACTGTGTTATCTTAATTAAGTAAAAGGCCACGTTTGTAAGAGAAAGGTGTGGTTGTGATCGGGAGGCTGAGTTAGCATGAGTGACACCTGCTGTAGGAGTGGCTACACAGTCACGGTCAAGGTTGGTTCGAAGCAGTGACATGCTTGGTAAGTGGTTCTCCCGCTGCCGTTCAGCTGTCTGGCGTGGATTCCCTTTACTGTGAGCACATTTCAAAACAGAGAATCACCTCTCTTGGTAGCCTAGATTAACTAAATTATGCATCGGATTACCACAAAAGACAAATATTTACTGCACTTCTTTTTGTGTGTAAAGCCAGGTGTGGTTACTTACAAAGAAAAGATTAGTAATAATAAGGTGAAAATAATCCTTTAAGAAGGACAATAGTGAGCAGTTATGGAAGATACAAAGCCTTTAAAAGCAAGTACCTTTAAGCCAGTAATTTGAGTAAGGGATCAAAGTCATCTCAGAAAATGTCTTTTTTGTTTCTGTAGACAGCTTTTCTTTTAACACATTGATTGCTGTGTCTTAAGGTGTCTTTAAAAAAACAAACCTTCAATCCCACAGAAATACCTTCTACACAGCCTTTGTTTTGTCTGTGGACTTGGAAGTTCTAAAGAATGATGTTAGGTCATCTGAGCTCTAATCTCATTTAGTATTGTTGTGCGTTTGGGATGTTTTTTTCTGTTGTTTAATTCTGTCTACTTTGAAGTGATTCAGGCTGAGGGGACTTTCTGTTTCATTTCCAAGTGTTTTGGACATCAAAAACATTTATCAGGGCTTCCCTGGTGGCGCAGTGGTTGGGAGTCCGCCTGCCGATGCAGGGGACACGAGTTCGTGCCCCGGTCCGGGAGGATCCCACATGCCGCGGAGCGGCTGGGCCCGTGAGCCATGGCCGCTGAGCCTGCGCGTCCGGAGCCTGTGCTCCATGGCGGGAGGGGCCACAGCGGTGAGAGGCCCGCCTACCAAAAAACAAACCAACCAACCAACCAAGCAAAAAAACCACATTTATCAAAAGGTGTACATTTTCTAAAATCCGAGCTGCTGCTGCTAATATTGATACTTCCTAAGTTGGAAGCCTTTTCACATTCCCTAAGTGCCAGTTAACACGAGCCCATTTGAAGACCAGGAAGGAGGAATGCTGCAGTTAGGGTGTGCAGTCATGGCTTGATACTGATGCTCCCCATACCCCCATTTTTTATTTCAAGGCTCAAGTGCTCTTTAAGTCAAAACTTAGGGTCTCTCCTGGAGCCTTTTTTTTTTTTTTTTTTTTTTTTTTTGCGGTACGCGGGCCTCTCACTGTCGTGGCCTCTCCCGTTGCAGAGCACAGGCTCCGGACGCGCAGGCTCAGCGGCCATGGCTCACAGGCCCAGCCGCTCCGCGGCATGTGGGATCTTCCCGGAGCGGGGCACGAACCCGCGTCCCCTGCATCGGCAGGCGGACTCTCAACCACTGCGCCACCAGGGAAGCCCCCTGGAGCCATTTTTATAAAAGGAGCCACAAATACTTAATTTGGAAAATTAACTATGTCAGAAATATCAATAATAGGCCTGAGATTATTCTAGCCATTCCTGTTAGTCACAAAGAAATGTGCCAATGAATGTAGCCTGTGGGCAGAGGCCTCCACTGTTTACCAATGTGAAGTAAGCTGTGATTTAGAGGCAGGGTCTTACTGTTCTTTTTAACCTGAGGGACAAGGGTCTAACTTAATCTTGGTGAAACGTAAATACCAGTAGTTCCAATTAGCTGATTTCTTGAATCTAATTGCAATAGTAAATCTCAATATTATTGTCTTCAAGAAAGGAGTTTTTTTATAAAGGATGACTCAGTTATCAATTATGATGAAGATCCATTGTCACTTGTTTTGTTTGCAGGTGTCTCTAAGAAGGCTCCCATAATCCCTTCAGGAAGAAGTATTTTCTCCTTTATAAGATGGTATTAGTTAAATATAAAAGCCCTGATCCCTGCCATTGTTGTTGATTCTTTAAGAGACATTTCCCAACATTCATTGTTTAAATGGTTATCCAGAGGAATCAGGTGAAACTTAATAAACAATGCAGTAACTGATTCATCTTTGTGTGCAGAAGCCTTTCTCCAGAGGATTTGCATTCAATGAGTGGGGTTTTGACGAGGTATCACTGGGATCATTTTGAAGTATTTGGACCTGTTGCTCTATTAGCAAGCAAAGATTTTTATTAAAGCCACAAAAATGAAGTCGAACTGCCCTCAAAGAAAGGCCAACAAAAATCAAAATGTAAATTGATTTTTTTTTTCTCTTTTTTTGAATTTGGATAGGACGCTGTAAAGATGAAAAGAACCCAGTGGTGATCTGGGACTCTTAATGGAATCATGTAAACTTAAAATAAACACTATTATGGTAAGCACATAGAATGAAAACTAATTTTCCAAATCAAATACATTATATTCAATTCATTTTCCCCAATCAACCAAATGTTTAAAACCTGTTAGTTATAACGGCAATCTTCTGGAAATTAATTAGAAGCCTATTAGCTCTGCCAGCTGAGCTGAACCGAATGAAGAGGGTTGCTCGTTACATTTCTAAATAGGCTCCCGAGTTAAAGGAAAGGAAGGTCAAAATGACAATCAGCTTGACTCACCTTATGGCTTTGCTTAAGACGTGGATCTATTTTTTTTTTTTTAAGGAGTTAATTTTTTTTTAAGGAAATTTTATCCACTTGGACTCAATCCTCTAACTTAAAAAGTCAGGATAAAAGGTATCCTGAATATTATCTTTGTTAACAGTAACACCCTCACAAGTGCATAGGAATCTGAAATGGAAGTGACTTTTAGGTCTCTTGTCTGGCCCATCAGCTTCTCTGAAGAGTTTTGTCATCCCCTTTCAGAACTGAGATAGAAAATTTCTTGTGTGCCTTTGATTTTAATGTCATTAGCAAAACGGGCCGCTGACATCAGGAGAACCTGGGTTTTAATGTCTCTCATCTGATTCTTAGGGTCAGAATCCTAATGACTAGCAGGTCTTCCTCTGCTCAGGGAAGTTCGCAGAACGTGAGTCCTTCTAAACCCAACAGCTGACTTTAGAAAGGGTTGGGAAATTCCGTATCAAGAAGTTAACCTTGGTTTGATCTTGTGGTCCTTCCTGATCTACATGTCATCTCTTATTCTTGAGCCAGAAAGAACTTGGCAGGATTTATAGTAACAAATAGAATACAAATCAAAATTCAAAGCTTAGATATCTTTCCACTTTTCAGAGTATTAAAACCAACACTGACATGTTTAATGTTTGTTTCTTACTGAAGATAAGCATGTGATAATACTTTTCAGGAGAATTAAAATCAAGCAGGTACAGAAATAATGTAATTGCACTAATCTATGGTAACTTTTTAATCCGTAGCATGCATGTATCATTACTTTATCTGTAAGAAAGACAATGATAATTTTGTTGGTTTTGTAAGTAAGAGTTCAGAAATATGGACCATTGGCCTAGAACATAATTGTGTCTCCAGTTAAGTCTGATGCTGATGAATTGAAGACAGGGAACTGAGACAGAGCCCTCATAATGGGGGAGGGGGTATACTCCCATGAAGGCAGTCAGAAGTCAGATTTTATTATTCCACTAACACAGTGACTGAGATGAGAAAATTCTGTTTAAAATGTGAGCAAGTTTGCTGGCCACATGGAAGGTATTTACTTAACTTTGTCCCTTGGACTTCAACAAATGATTCGTATTTGTGTGAACATTTGTGGGGTTTTGTTTGCTTTTTGTTTTGTTTTTGGTTTCATTTAGTGCTTCATATCCATGCTGATGGGAAACAGTGACACAGCTCATTTTGAAATGAGTGTAATTTACTATTGTGCAACATTCCAGTGAGAATTCCAGAGGAACAGTGGGGTTAATGTGTGGGATATGGGAACCTGAGCTGACACAGGCATGGAACACGAGTGAATGAAGAGAGACCAATTTTTGACTGAAGAGGTATTTTGGAAGGGTAGGCCAGAAATGGGGGAAGTTTTTTAAATATAGGAAATAAATATTTTATACAAAATAGCAACAGTCTGCAGGTTATCTCAGCGTTGCCTTGGGCTTTTTAGATAAGTTAGCCAGTGGCTGGCAGTGCACATCTGGCTTATTAAAGTGCTGTTCAGACACATTTTGTTTGTTTGCTTTCTCAAAAATCATAACAGCTTTGAGTATTAACAATGTTTTAAAAACCAAGTCATCTATCAATCCCGAACATGGTTCTTCACTCATGAAAACTAAATATCTTTATGAAAATAGGGATTGAAATACAAAGTATAAAGGCCATATAAACCTCGTATGTGAGAAATCAATGAGGGAGAATTCTTTGAATAGGACTTTGGCCTTCAAAACATAATGTATTTGAATAAACAAACAAACAAACAAAATGTGGTCACTTAAAATTCACATTCTTAAGTGTATGACTTGACTTCCTAATGCCACAGCATAAATAACAACAACATAAATATAGCCTCTCACTTTCTTAAAACAGTGATTGATTTAATTAATAATGGTACCATACATACATAATATTTATGTTTCAGTAGTATTTAAATTTAAAATTTATTAAGGATTAAATTAATTCTTAATGATCATTTTAATAATGCAGTAAATTTGTAATATTTGATGGCCAGTTGTATGGTTTTGTGAATGTATTTGCAACTAGAAATATAATGGGAAATCTTGAAGTTTCTCTCAAACGAATTATTTCCATTGCATATTTGTGATGTGTGGATTTGTAATTCGTTCAATATTTCTCTTTCCCACAACATGTCTTCATTTTTGGATTGTTTGCAGTAGTGTTTTATCGAGCTTCTATTATGTGCTAGGGATGTGGGGATGAAAAAGGTAAACCCTTTGTCTTCGTTCATTGGACAAGTATTCATTTGAGTGTGTCGCGTGTGCTAGGCACCATGCAGGGCTTGGGGATGTGGAGTTGAATGAAATCTAATTCCCATCTTCCTTGAGGCACACTCTCCTGGGAGAGACAGATCGAAAGTCAGCAAGTACTGTGCTGTGTGGTAAGTTACAACAGGAGTATACTGGATAGGAGACTGGATAAGGCTTTAGTGTGAGACAAATCTGATTTCCACACCCAGATCTTCCTTGACATTTTTGGACCTCCAGATGGAAGCATCCTGTACTTAATTGGAAGTAAGAGTCTGGTGTTTGAAAGAGAGACCTGCTGGGCTTCCCTGGTGGCGCAGTGGTTGGGAGTCCGCCTGCCGATGCAGGGGACGCGGGTTCGTGCCCCGCTCCGGGAGGATCCCACATGCCGCGGAGCGGCTGGGCCCGTGAGCCATGGCCGCTGAGCCTGTGCGTCCGGAGCCTGTGCTCCGCAACAGGAGAGGCCACAACAGTGAGAGGCCCGCGTACCAAAAAAAAAAAAAAAAACAAACAAACAAAAAAAGAGAGACCTGGGATGAGTATGGCACCTGTGTATTCTTTACTGAATCTGTGAAAATGAGTAAGACTGCCCAGAGAGAGAGTGAAGCATTTCAGGAGCAAAGATCCTTATGGAAGCCTTAATATTCGGAGGGAAAGCAGAGAGAGAAGGGAAGCAGAGGAGACACACAATGAAGAGATGAGGAAATAGGTTGGGGGACCGAGGAAGGACAAGTCTGTTAAGTGCAAAGGAGAAGGTAAGTCCCTGGAAAGTTGTCAGTTGATTTAGAAATCAGGAGGCTTCTGGTGACCTAAGAAGCAGGTTTCAGATGGGCGGGGCCAGACTGCAAAGGGCTGCAAATTCAGGAGACGTGGAGGAAGCTGAAGTGAAGGCAGGCTACTCCTGGAAGGAGTCTGAGTAAAACCAGAGAGAGGCCCATCCGGAATGTAGGGTCTGCGGAGGAGTTGCTGGTTGGGTGTTTAGTTTTGGGGTTGGGGGTGTGTGGTGGGTAATATTTTCCTCTGCCCCTCCTTCCCCTCAACAAACAGGGATTAGCGTTGACGCCCTGAAGTATGGGGGTGGATCAGGCAGGAATCCTCCCCTCCAGGCCCCCAAGGGGAGGGAGACACACAGAGATCCACCCCTGGCCGCCTTTGGAATCCTAACTGTGGCAGCGCCCTGGGGGAAGTCCTGGAAGGCAAACTGGGTGTGTGGCTGGAGGTAGTAAGGGAGCCTGGTCCAGGAGGTGGGCGTGGCTTCTAGAAAGCGACCTTTGATCCCAGATGAGAGGAAAAGGCCTTTGTGGATGGTGGGACAGGAGGGGCTGCTGGAAGCCTAGTTCCCAATGGGCAACAGTCTGTCTGTCTGTCACCAGCTGAGAGTGGTGTTGGCAAGGGCCTTGAAGTGGGTTTTTCAGTTCAGTTTTGTTTTAAAGGATGTAGGTAGTGCCAAGTGTGTTCAAACTCATTTTTTAAAAAAATTAATTAATTTAGGCTGCTCCGGATCTAAGTTGTGGCACGTGGGATCTTTGCTGCGGCATGCAGGCTCTTAGTTGGGGCATGTGAACTCTTAGTTGTGACATGCGTGCGGGATCTAGTTCCCTGACCAGGGATTGAACCCAGGCCCCCTGCATTGGGAGCGCAGAGTCTTACCCACTGGACCACCAGGGAAGTCCTACAAACTCATTTGTGATGATTCTGCTCATCCTTGGGTATATTTGATAAACCTTGAAATATAGTTGATCATTTTCATTCTAAAGTGTTTGTTCCATATACTTTTTCTCATCTAATTTCTTTCTCGTTCCCTAAAATGAAATCTCAGGTAATTCATTTAATGTTTTGTAATTATACAAAACACCTGCTTTGTATTATTTCTGTGTTTCTTCTGTCTTTTCCTTATGAATACTGTGTTACATAGTTTAGCCTGCCTGCGATCCTCCAAGATCAGATACCTTTATTATTTTTGCTTCCAATGCCCAAATAATTTCAGAAGTTAAGTTTGCTTTTTCACTGAAATGCAGACTAATATATCATAAAAGGGTGAGACCCTTGAAGGGATCATCGGATCCCAGGATCCTCAGAGACTGGCCGTTCACCACCCCTGACACTGGAGTAGGACTCTTTCCCCACAGTGCAGTACCATCTCGGAATACACATCTACATGGATTTGTTTCTCTTTCTTTGCCAGTGATTTATGTCATGAAGGAGCCCAGGCCTAGAGAGTAAAATTGAAATTTCCTAGTCCCTAAATCTAATCTCCCTACAGTTCCTGGAAAGAAACTTTACATGTCTGATGGACTGGCTGTTGATCTACTGGTTTGTCTGTGTGTGTGTGTGTGTGTGCGTGTTTGCGTGTTTGCGTTTGCACATCTTTTTTTTTTTTTCTTTTTGGCCGCGCCGTGCAGCATGCAGGATTTTGTTCCCCGATCAGGGATTGAACCCACGCCCCTCTCAGTGGAAGCGCGGAGTCTTAACCACCAGACCGCCGGGGAAGTCTGCGTTTGCACATCTTTAGCCCATTCTCAGATGGAGCCTGTCAGTGCTTCAGTATTTAAGGACCAGAAAAAGTCTCTCTTCCACATTAATGAAGCTTTTCTTGACCACTCTATTCTGCAATAAAACAATGTCCATACCTTACAGAAAAGAAGAGACCCTGAAACAGGAGGCTGATTGCCTCTAGATGGGACGGCAGATTCAGCAACTGCTCTTTTTCAGTTAATCCGTTTCTTCATTTTCACCTCCTCCTGCGTCACATCATCTCTCCATTTCCTCTGTAAAATATGCTTCCGGTGGCTGTCTCCAGGGTGCCTACACTCTGCTCCAGTCCTCAACCTCGTTATCTTTGTTCTGAATCCGTTGTGACTCTTCCTAAACTTGTTCACGCTACTTGCCCTTGTTGTATTATCTTAACTGTAAATCTCTGGATTCCAAATGGAAGAGTTGTTTGGCAAGTTGGATACTTTGGAAGGAATTAATAAAGGTGTCACTTAAATAAAAAAGGTGTCGATGAGACAACAGATGAGTGGGGGGGAGGGATGAATTGCAGAAATATAGGAGAATTCTGTGCTGAGAGTTTCAGAAGTGTTTTAGAAACTGTAGCTGATGCACTACAGATGTGATTTACACAAGAGAAACTCGTGACATGATACCTATTTCTGCTGTTAAATTATACCAAAACATGAAGATTTTGTATTATTCTAGAATTGACTAGCTATTCAGATTGTAGCAGTTAAGGGGGCATCTTCTGTAGCCCTGCCCGGAGAGACTGGGGATGGCTTCCCATTGATTCCTGAACCTCATGTAGAGATGGAGGATGCACTAATGGCAGGGAGCCCAGGAGAGTGCAGGATGGAGGCGGGGGCCAGCATACTGTAAATAGCTGGATCGTGGAGCCTGGGGGTCAGTCATCGAAGGAGATAAAGATGGAGAGGCCGAGTGGGACGGATCACAGGGTAACTTGTGTCTCAAGCACATGAATTCGGTTTGGAGTGTTGGATGGAAGGCTACAGAGAGGAAGAAGAGACCACCAGAAGGATAGGATTTTGCCAACATAGGGAAGACAGGACGAGGCACTGACTTGTCCAGGTTTATCTTTGGGACATCCAAGTAGCAATGCCTTATGTTTCTAATGAAAACTCTGGATTCTTAATAGGGGTTCCACACTGCAGGACAGTCCGTCTCCTCAGGTGATGGCATTATTATCCCCATATCCTAACAGAGGAATTACGAGTTTGTACACCATTAGTTTGACTCTTGTAGTTACCAGATATGTTGCGTGTCCAGTTGAATTATAGTTATTGGCCAAATTGGAGCTGTTCATCATTCTAAAGGAAGAAGGAGGTCAACATTAAAAAAAGCCACTTGATGTGGTATATTTAGTGTGATTCTGCCTGAGGATGTAAGAGCCCTGAAAAGCGTTTTTTCCAGTGTTCTTTGTTCTCTAGGAAAAACTTGATGTTTTAGTGGTGTGATTGTGCTATTGTATTATATACTGATTATATGTTAAGGGAATAATCGTCTGTGACGTCAGTAGCTTTAAGGAGTGCTGGAGTGGGGAGCCCCGCAGTCTCCCTTCCCAAGCTTGAGTCCTAGCTCTCTCCCTCTCTACCACAAAGCTACACTTTCCTTCTCTGTAAAATAGAGAAAATATTACCAACTTCATAAAGTTTGTTGGGAAGACATAATGAAGTCAATAAAATTCTAACTACATGTTAAGCGCTAAATAATGGCTAGTTATTTTTGAAATAACACATATATTTTTCATTAGGAAAAATAGTCCAGTAACAGCATTATGTTATAATAAAGTAATTGTTGCAGACAGTTTCCAGGTCCATCTGTATCACCACACGAGTGTGTGCCACAAAGATTCTAGGTTTGTAATCCTGAAGAATTTAATGGACATTTTCCAATGTAGACCTACAGGGGGGGAAAAACAGTTGTTTTCTGAATAGACCATTGAGTACTAAATATTTCCATACAATTTCGGAAACTTCAAGATCCCTGATAACATTGAGTAAAGAGTCACAATTATTCCAGAATTCTTTCCATTAAAATGTCCACTTTCAAGAAATCTCCCAATAGAAAAATGAGTGCGTGACAATGGCCAGTAAGGTTCGGAAGGTTGGGTTTAGGCATATTAATTAATAAAATTTGGGAACTGCTCTGAGCATGCAAACTTGCATACGGCAAAATGATGTAGTTTATTGAGGAAAACGGAATTGCAAAACCTTTCCTCCTCACACACCCCTAATCCACCCCAAAACAAAACAAAACAAAACACAGCAGCTTGGCTGAGCTTAAATAACTGACTTTTCATATCCTTTCACGGACACAAAGGGCTAATCCTGAGGTTGCTTGAGCCACCAATGCTGGCAGTGGCGGGGACCACCATGGAACGTGTCATTCCCTCCTCACCACACACAAAACACATTGACTGCAGCTTTATGAAGTGAAAATGCCCAAGAAAAAGAAAATGTGAAGGAGGTGTTCTCAGTCATTTCTTTCCAGAGGGGGGAGCGCAAAAGAACAAGCTGGCTGCATCTGGATATTGAGAACAAAGCCAGCCTGAGACCAGGGCATAATAGGGTTGGGTCACTTGCTTTTATAGAAGCAAAGAGTGGAACTGCCTTTGCTTGTCTCAGTACCACTGACCCTTGCATTTCATTGTGTAGAGATGTCAGGGAAAGTGTGTAGAAAGCATTCCAGCCTCTTTCACTGAACAATGACTTTGTCATTTTGAGATTTCTGTGGTGTGTTGACCCTTTCCCCACCCCCTCCCTCAAATCCCCATTGGACAAAAGTGATTGTTAGTTAGGCTGCCTTGCCCTGTTTGAAAGATCTCTGTGTTTTGGACCCTTTAAAAGTAAACTCATCCATTTTAACTGAATCACAGCATTTTCCCGCTTTTGAAATCAACAGAAGCGTTTTAGTTTGGAATTTGCAGGGATGGGATATTCCCCGAAAATGCTAGTCCCAGAGCTAAAGATTCATGCACACTGCCAAGTTAAAGTGGGTTTCCTTTTTAATAGAAAGGAGAATTGATGATATTGGTTACTGGAAATATTTACAAACACTTGACCCTCGGGTTTCAGAGATTAAGGTGATATGCTTCACGCAAGCCCACTCGTATGCTCCGTTTACCTTTCTTTTTAATGAAAGATCAGACGGCGGGTGGGTTTTTCCAGCTTGGTCGTTAGCACACTTAGAAATCAGCACTGCCAGCATCAGCCTGGTGACAGTTAATCAGTGGGGACCTTCCTAGGCTGGCAACCAAGTGTTCCATTTTGTCTGTCCCACCATGTGTGGTCCAATGATAACGTTTATAGTTTAACAAGAAGCTAATTAAGACCTAAAGAAAAAACAATAAGCACCCCATTTTTATCAAGCCTTGTGGTGCTATTCAGAGCATAGAAATTTACATTGTAACATTATTGGACGATGTCCATTACAAAACTATAGTGGCCATTCACAGTGCTTTCTCTCCCTGCCATCTTGTATCTTTAGGAATGATCAAATGGACTGTTGTTCCTAGGGAGGGGAAAATGGCAAAACATTTACTCATGGTGAGGACCTTTAGGGTCTCTATGTGCTCTTCTTGAGTATATTTCTTCAATTCTATCTACCAGTGTATTTTCTTGATAAAATTAAGAAGAATGGGTGAGCTGGAGAACTTCCTTCATTTTTATGGAAACCTCGTCCTTGCTACTTTATGCATGGATATATGTCTTCAGTCTGATGTGGAACGTGATGAATTATAATCTATTTGTCTTGTGGTTGCTCTCTGCTTGTGAGTTTTGTTTCTTGCAACTCTTTCTCTGGGTCTTTTGATTTCGTTTTCCCTGATTGTTATCTGCATCCAGTTAGGAAGCAGATAGGACAGCTCTAGCATTGAAGCCAAGGGCAGCATCCTGTAGGAGATATGTCAAATGGGGCTCAGGCACCCCGCTGGTTACCGTTATTTCCCACATGTGTCCCCCAGCCTTCTTTTCCCAACGCACCCAAGGTAATCAACACATGAAACTATGAGTGTGTATTTTACACATTGCCAACACCTGCCTGAGCATAACCTAAGGTATGGGAATTGGATTCTGGTGTCATCATGGCTGTCGTTGCTGTGTTTTTCTTTTTCTTCTTGTTGTTGTTTGTCTTTTTGTTCTGTTTTGTTTTATGATTTGGCTGCTCTGTGGGGCTTGCAGCATCTTAGTTCCCCCACCAGGGATCGAACCCATACCCAAGCAGTGAAAGCACCGAGTCCTAACCATTGGACCGTCTTTTAATCTATTTTTTAAAACGTGTTTATTGATTTTTTGAGGTATACTTTATGTACGATGAAACAAGCAATATTTCATCTTTTTGGTTAATGAGTTTTGATAATTGTTTACATCCCTTTGATTACCACACAAAACAAAATGTAGAGCATTCCCATGACCTCAGAAAAATCTCTCTTGCCCCTTTGCAGTCAGTTTCCACACCCCCGCAGTTATCCGAGATTTCTGTCGACATAAATCAGTTTTCCTGTTCTTGGGCTCCGTATATAAAGGGAATCAACGTAGTGCAGGTTTTGCTGTGCTGCCTTGTTTTGCTTAACGTGTTTTCAAGATTTTCAAGATCCGTCCATGTTGCTACTTGTTTCAGTGGTTCTTTTCTTTCTTTTTACTTTCTGAGTCATTCCATTATGTGAAGATACCACAATTAATTTATCCATTCTCCAGTTGATAGATACTTGTGTCGTTCATAGCTTTTAGCAATGAACCTTCTTGGAGAAGTGTTTATACGGACACAAGTTATCATTCTTCTCCGCTCTATTTTAGAGGAATGATACAAGCTCCATGTACAAGTGGAACTGTTGGGTCATAAGGTAGGCGTTTGTGAACCATAAAAAAAATTACCATAAAGTTTTTCAAGATAGTTGCACCACTTTACACACCCGCCAGCAACATATGGGAGTTCTGACTGTTCCACACCTTAGCAATTTTTGCAGCACTTAGTATTATCAGTCTTTGTGATTCAAGTCTTTCTGTGCATGACTACTCTCATTGTGGTGTCAGTTTGCATTTTCCTAATGATTAATGATATTGAGCTCTTTTTCATGCATGCTTACTGACTATTTTTTCCAGTTATTCTAGCCACATTTGTTTAAAAGACTTTTATGGATTGAATTGGCACCTTGGTTAAAAATCATCTGACTGTATGTTAATAAGTCTGAGTTTGTATACTTTATTTTGTTCGATTGATCTGTTTATCCTTGTACCAGTACTGCAGTCTTAGTTACTGTTCGTTTTAGTAAGACTTGAAATCCTCTGGTTTAAGTCCTCTAACTTTGTACTTCTTCCTTAAGATTGTTTTGATCATTCTAGATCATTTACTTTTCTGTACAAATTTTAGAAGCCTTTTAATTTGTTTTCAATGAAAGCCTGCTGGAATTTTGATTAATATTTTCTTTTAGCTATAGATCCATTTGAGGAGAGTCTGAGTTTAACACTATTGAATCTGTCAGTTATGTATGTGGTACATCTCTCTACTTATTTAGGTCACGTTGAACTTTAGAAGTGTTACGTAGTTGTTACAGAAATCTTATATAATCTTTTGGTTAAATTCATTCCTGAATATTGGATGTCTTTTGATTGTATTTATGGGATTGTTTTTAATATCACTTTCCAATTGCTTGTTGCTGGTGTATAGAAATACAATTGATTTATTTGTGAATCCACTTTGCATTTCCTGGGCGTGGTTTTTCTTTTTTAATTTTGTAGAATTTTCTATATCCACGGTCATGTTAGCTGCCAATATTAACAATTTTACTTCTTCATTTCCAATATTTATTAGTTTTATTTCCTTGCTGTGGCTAGAGGTTTGAGTACAATGTTGAAAAAAGGTGATAATACATGCTTGTACTCTTAAGATAAAACTTTAATATTTTTCCATCAAGAATGATGTTAACTGCAATTTTTTTAGGTAGATTGAATGTTTCCTTTAATTCCTAAATTCCTGAAAATTTTACTGTTTCTAAAATCAAGAATAGGTGTTAAAATTTGACCAGTATTTTTCTACATTTCTTCAGATAATTATATTATTTTCACCATTAATCTTTTAATGTGGTATATTATACCGATTGATATTTGCAGGTTAAATTAACCTTATATTCCTAGAATAAACTCCACTTGGTCCTAATGTGTACCATATATATTTTTTTTTACGTATCATTGTATGCAATTTGTTAATGTTTTGTCAAGAATATTTGTATCTGTTGTTCATGAGGCATCTTGGTTCATAATTTGCTTTTCTTTAAATGTTTTGCCAGGTTTTGTGGTATCAGAGTTATGCAGTCCATAAAAAGACATGGGAAATGGATATTTTTGTTATGGTCTTTTTTTTTTTTTAGCTGCACCTCGCGGCTTCTGGTATCTCAGTTCCCCAACCAGGGATTGAGCCGGGGCCAGGGCAGTGAAAGCCCGAAATCCTAACCACTAGGCCACCAGGGCACTCCCATGGTCAGTTTTATGTGTCAATTTGACCAGGCTGCATTCCAGTTATTCAGTCACAAAGTAGTCTAGGTGTTACTGTGCAGATATTTTATAAATATGATTAATCAGTTGACTTTAAGGAATGCTATCTTAGATAGTCTTGGTGGGCCTGGTTCAGTCTGTTGAAAGGACTTAAGAGTTAAGGCTTCCCTGAATAGAAAGAAGTTCTGCCTGTGGATAACAGCACTGGCTCCTGCCCAAGAGTTCCAGCCTATCGTTTGTAACAGCTGGCCCTGTGGCTTTCTGACTTGCCTCGCCAAGTTTGATTGTGAAATACTACTTTTTTTATGTTGTTAGATTCAGTTTATTGGTATGTTGTTTAGTGTTCCTAAGACAGTTTGGCTTGTAGCTTTTTTCTTTTAATGTGTTTGTGTGGTTTTTATATCATGATAATGCTGGAGTCAGATTCCCTGGAAGAATTTGGTAAAACTTTTTTCACAATCTACTTGTGAAGCCCTATAGACCTAAAGTCTTTTTTTGGTGGGAAATTTTCATATTATGGAGTCAGATTCTTAAATTGATATGGAAGTATTCAGATCTTCTGTTTCATATTCTGTCAGTCTTTGTATGTGGTTTTTCAAGAAATTTGTTGTTTGCATTGTATTTTTAAGTTTATGAGCACAATGCTCATTATATCCCGTCGTTAGTGCCTGTGATATCTCTTGTGTTATTCTCTTTTAATTCACGTTAATGATAATCCCCCCCCCCCTTTTTTTTTTACGGGGGCCTCTCACTGTTGTGGCCTCTCCCGTTGCGGAGCGCAGGCTCAGCGGCCATGGCTCACAGGCCCAGCCACTCCGCGGCATGTGGGATCTTCCCGGACTGGGGCACTGTGTCCCCTGCATTGGCAGGCGGACTCTCAACCACTGCGCCACCAGGGAAGCCCGACCCTTGACTTTTATACTTTCTTTTTGTTTTTTTAAATAAGACTTTTTTTTTTGTTACAGCAGTTTTTAGTTCGCAGTGAAATTAAGAGGAAGATTCAGAGATTTCCCATGTACACTCTGTGGCTTTTAAAAAAAAAATGTTTAAAGTTATAAATTTACCTCTAAGCACCTTAGTTGCAGCCTTCAAATTTTAATATTTGTAGATATTCATTTTCTTCTATGCCAAAATTCTTTGTAATTTTGAATTAGATGATACCTTGAAATGTATTATTGAACTTCCAAATATTTAGTGACATACTAGTTGCCTTTTTGTTATTGATTTCTTGTTAAATCTGCTTAGGTCAGAATATATTCTGTACAATTTCTGTCCCTTGAAGTTTGTTGATACTTGCTTTATAGTATAGGATATATGCAATTGAAAAGAATGTCTTATGTAATCACTGACTGCCGTGTTGTATAGTTCCTAATTAGGTCAAATATATTGATGACATTTTAAAAATCTTTTCTATCTCCGTTGATTTTTATCTGCTTTTTCTGTCAGTCTCTGAGATGGGTGGGTTTCAGTCTCCCACTATGGGTATGGCATTGTCTGTTTCTACTGAGTTCTGTCAGATTTTGCTTTATACATTAGTGAGCTGTGTTATTAGGATTATGTAAGTTTGGATTTTTAAAAATATCTTTTAGATAAAATTGACACTTTATTCTTATGAAATGTTTTCCTTTATTTCTAGGAATCCTTCCTAACTTCATGTTAGATAGATACTCCAGCTTTCTTTTGGTTAGTTTTTATGTGGGGTACATTGCTCAACATTTTATTTCCACTTTTATTTGGTGTTATTTCTAAGCTGTGCTTTTCAAACATAGGAAATAGATGCACTGTAGTCTTGGATTTCATAATAAGCTCAAACACTGAAAAAGGTTAGTAAGGAAGCTATTGATCGTTGAGACTTGCTGAACACAAAGGAAGGGAGAAGTGCACTCTGTTTCCCTAATCATTTCTCTTGTGTTGGTTAAGAAACTGTAAACCAAACCCCACCATTCACTCTTTAGTGGAGTTAACTGTGACTCAGGATTAAGGGCTACCTGAAGGAATACACAGGTTCCACAGCTAGTGTGGATCTGAAAAGATCTAAGGCAGTCAACTGAGGGACGAAAAGCATGATTAGTGAATCCTAAGGAAAGGACAGGTTTAGAAAAGCTTTATTAATATTAGAGTGTGTATGGATCTCATCATAGAGATAAGATACACCACTTTTTATCATTTTCTTATATAAAAGAGTTAATTGGGTTGGGTGAGGTCAAAAGAAATGTGATAAAGGAGGGGTCTGGAACCAGAGCTGATCTGTAGACCCCCTTAGACATGCAAGGTACCATATCACCTTACACCTGCAGACTCAACATTAACTCTAGGGTTAGTATTAAGTTTAGGAGCTTGCACTGATTTCCCTTTGCTTCTGTTTATCCTGTGATTGAAGGGTAAGGAGTATTGTTTCATAGAAATTACATTATATTGCTTTGTGTTTTTAAAAACTATTTATTTATGTCTTTATTTGGCTGTGTCAACTCTTCGTTGCAGCACGTGGGCTCTTCATTGTTGCATGTGGGCTTCTCTTTAGTCGTGGCGCCCGGGCTCCAGAGCTCGCGGGCTTAGTTGCCCCACAGCATGTGAGATCTCAGTTCCTGGACAAGGGGTCAAACCCACGTCCCTCGCCTTGGAAGGCAGATTCTTAACCCCCCTGGACCACCAGGGAAGTCCCAGAAATTACATTCTATTTCTTAATTCTTAGAGAGCTTCGTGGAGGCGTTCAGGATTTTACTGCCTCTACGAGAATCTTGGGTGAGCTAGCAGTACAATTGATGAGATAGTCATTTCATTGAAAGGCTTTTTTTTTCATCTGATATGTTTCCAGAATAAATAGATAGAAGAATCTTTCCCACACCCACATCAATAAACAGCTTACTGATCAAAAACTGGGCATTTCTTAATCTCCCTAAATCAGAAGAAAATCTTGCTGTATTTTCTTGCCAAGAGGTGAATCTTGCTTTGTTTATCGCACTTGAGTCATATTTTCTGCAAAAATCAGTAATAGTTTAAGGCAATCTGGACGATTTGTACTTATCACAACTTGGAATATAATCCTTAGGAGTCTGACTGACAGCAAAACTCAAAGATTTGCAATTCTCTTGGGGTGTTAACAGTCTTAATGATCCTCATTTTATTTTTAATCCTGTAAACAGATAATAAAAGTCCTGTCTACTTATTAAGTGACTTTATGATTAAATACATATTTCACGTTGTGCCCAATATAGGAGTGAGTGAGAGAGTTCACATAAGAATGGGGTGAGCCAGAAGTATGGATGGCATATTTGTTTGCATAAAGTAAGAAGAATACATTTTTACTGGTGTTTATAGAAAGCATGTTCTTTGGCACAAGCTTCACAGAGACTGGCAGGAACAGAATCCCATGGAATTAAGTTTAAAGTGACACGTGGGTAGAGATACCTAGGAATTCCTACAGGACTGTAAGCAATTTGGACTTTAAATGCCAAACAGGCAAACAGGCCCTCGTATTTCACACTGTGCTTGTGAAAGGAATATGTTAAAGTCTGCCATATTAGAATATAGTGTTAATTCTAGACTTAGAGACTTCCTGGGGGAACTTTAATCCAAGTGTATACATTGAACTTATAAAATCCTCAACCTCATGTGTGTGTTCTTGGGGTTTATATATTTATTAAAATTAAGTCATGTTGTATTTTATGCTTTCTTACGAAACTTTAAAAAAAATTTAAACAGTGATTATTAAAACATGTTAGTGTGTTCTATGAGCAATCATTTTTAAGACCTTTTAATGATCAGTCTGCTGTATGAGCTGATCAGGCTCTAGTTAGCTAGGAAACTAGAACTGGCCCCTGCATGGGAGAGAATGCAAATAAATGGGGAAAATTATAAAAGGGGGGTATATTTAGATCTTGATTTTTTTATTATGAATTTTATCTGTATATGGGATGCTGTATCAGGCAGAAATTAAAGGAACAGGCTCGGGAACAAAATAAGTAAATTCTCTGACTTCGAGCAAACTCCCAAACCTCTCTGAGCTTTGTAAACAGAAAGCATAATCTCTCCTACTCAGATGTGATAGGAGAATGAAATTAGTAACGCTTGTGAAATACTAGAGAGGTGGGACCCATGGCGAGCCTCATGAAATGTCATCCATTACTGGTAATTTGGAGGGCGCGGTAATAACCACCATTTATTTGGTTGTCAACCAGATCTAGAGACTTGTGGAATTTCTTCAGTATTATGAAAAAATTTGCCATGGGCACTAGCAATACAGCAGTTATCTTAGTTTTCACATTTTTTGAATGGGGAGGTTTTTAAACAAAACCATTAACATTTTCCAGAAAGCATTATTATTATTTTTTTTTCCTTTACTGTTTTTCTATACTCGATTAACAATTCACTTAGCTTATAGTGTGGTTTGTCAGAAAGAGCTGCTCACAGGACAGCATCATTTCTGAGGATGAGAGGTGCTCGTTAGACCTCCCTTCCGCAGGTGGTGGTGACAGTGCCCTCTGCCTGAGTCATCCTGACATCCTAACAAGGCTGCTTTGTTCCACCAAGAAGGGTGACCTCGGGTGGACACAGTTAAATTTCCTGGGATTCACTAGTTTACAAAATGTAGCTTTTGTACTTTCATTGATATGAACTCACCAATTCATGGTGCATGAAAGAGGAAATGTCAAATTGATCTTCTGTTTGGAATATACGTCTTCATCAGGTTTGCTTTGGTGCTTCAGAGGTCTACCATTTTTTCCCCTTAGTCTCCAAGAAATGCTCAGCAGTTTCAGAGCAGTAAGTTTCCACTAATAAGAAGCAAAGTTTGAAATAAAAAAAGGATATAGAATAGGAAACATCTCAAAAAATGGTGACTTGCCTCCATTCTCCTAAGGTTATCAATCTTTGGAAGGCCTGGAGTTGGGAAGAAAATACAGAGGGGACAGAGGTTGTAGTACGGATGAGGTTTATTGTTCATATTATTTAAAAAGTGTGTCTTCAAACAGAATAGACCTCACATTCAAGTTTTCTCTGTGGCCAGAGAAAAGCCGTAGTCACTTTGGTACAGGTGACATCATTACCACACCTAGGAAAAATAGCACCTGCTCCGCTATGTCCTTGGTTGGTACTAAGCTGCTCCAGTCGTTAGAATGAACTGACAGGGTCCAACCTCATGGGATTCTTAAGATTCTTTGGGTCCATAAATCTATGAATACACCGTCCCATCTCTCCTGGCTCCTTGAATCTAGAACACAATTAAGGGAGTTAGAATTTATATTTGTTATATATGAACTGCTAAGCACTTTATATACAGTATCTCATTTAATTCCCATCACCATCCTTTCATGTTGTTGGTATATCCCAGTTTTTGCTTAGATTAAGAGTGTTTGTCAGACTTCCCTGGTGGCACAGTGGTTAAGGATCCACCTGCCAATGCACGGGACATGGGTCTGAGCCCTGGTCCAGGAAGATCCCACATGAAGCAGAACAACTAAGCCCTTGCGCCACAACTACTGAGCCTGCACTTTAAAGCCCACGAGCCGCAACTACTGAAGCCCGAGCGAGCACCTAGAGCCTGTGCTCCTCAACAAGAGAAGTCACTGCAATGAGAAGCCTGCGCACCGCAACGAAGAGTAGCCCCTGCTCGCCGCAGCTAGAGAAAGCCGTGCACAGCAAAAAGGACGCAACGCAGCCAAAAATACATAAATAAACAAATAAATAAATATTTTTCAGAAAAACTTTGTCACATGGTAAGCGTGCAATAAATATCATGAGCAACACCTATAATTTTCTTCTTTCTTTCTTTTTTTTTTTCTCACTGCTGTGGCCTCTCCCGTTGCGGAGCACAGGCTCTGGACGCACGGGCTCAGCGGCCATGGCTCACGGGCCCAGCCGCTCCACAGCATGTGGGATCTTCCCAGACCGGGGTACAAACCCATGTCCCCTGCATCAGCAGGCGGACTCTCAACTACTGCGCCACCAGGGAAGCCCCTCTTCTTTCTTTGGATGGGAAAGCATTCCTTACCATTCCAACATGTCCTTCGAAGAAAGGAGTTTAATCCTAACAAAACAACCCATTAAAGGTTATTTTTGAAGAGAATGCTGGGTAAAGAGGCCACTGTATCTGTTTTCACTCTTCCAGACATTTCTACAAGTGATTGGTGTGGTGGGTGTGGCAGTTTCGGTGATTCCTTGGATTGCGATACCCCTGGTTCCCCTTGGCATCATTTTCTTTGTTCTCCGGAGATATTTCTTACAGACGTCAAGGGATGTGAAACGCCTGGAATCTACAAGTGAGTACCCGGGGCTCTCAGGTTGGGATGGCAACTCAGCCTGGCTTCCATTTGTGCTGTAATGGACCAGACCCCTGAAATTCTGCAGACTCTGTCTTCTGGAATTTCTCACTAAGTTAACATTAGGTAATTAGATATTATGGCCACTGTGAGTCCATGTGGCCCTTAAGGCAAATGGAGCTGATGGCGGGTCAGCTGCAGCTTTGCATTTTAGCACGAGGAGGACGAATTGAGCACCGTGAAGACAGGGGACTGTTTCTGTCTTGTTCATGACATGCTTCCTCACACAGAGCATCTACTCCATAAATACTTTTCTTAAAATTACGATATTTCATCATGGTAGAACTAATGTCTTTTCTAGGAGATGCACGGGTAGGTAACAAAGCGATGTCAGTATTTCCTGCTGATAAAGCACAAGTTATCACTCATCCCAGAAAGGTCACAGGCTCAGAATCTGCCCACAAAGAAAGCAAGTTGCCTCATTCACGGCGGGGAATGAAAAGCAAAAGGGGTCCTCCCTGCCCAGCAACCTATGACCCACCTGTTCCCTGATGTGCGGGAGCCAGACCGTGGTGCTCGTGTTCAGTGTGCTCTTAGAGAAGATGCCAGGAAGCAAATGGCTGGTCATGTGACACGAGGCCCCACACCAATACATAGTCACTAAAAAGAGAATGGCTGCTGTCAGATTCTAAAAGAGTGACATCAGTGTCACATACCACAGTGGGCTCCAAATGCCTCAAGTATCCAGTAGGGCAGCTATAAAAACATCCATCAGGTTCCCAGAGCGGAAGTCGAAACTATTCAAAGACCCCTTGACTGCATGGGTCCTCTGGGCACAAGGGCCGTGTGACGCCCAGGTGCTCCGTGGCACACAAAGAGACTCTTGGCATAGGTGCAGGAAAATTCCCAGGATGGAAGGAGATGGCAGACTATCCGTTCGCCTTACTTATCTCGCCTCTGTCCTTGTGCCAGCCCTTAAGTTTCTAACCTTAGGTGGAGACAACACACAGATAGTTCATCAAAATTCAGCGTGGTGAGGGACTCTGACGGAGAATTAAATTTTAAAATGATACTGAACCAAAAATTAGTGAACAGGTAATTACCTCCAGGTAATTTCTACCTGGAGGGATGTCAGGGAAGAATTTGGAATGTGGCCCTGTTTGAGGAGGACCTTGATGATTGAGTTAGTATGGAGGTTCATTATCTAAATCTAGGTCAGATCTTTCATGTCCAGGTCATAAAAGTGAAGCTTAGTGTGAGCAAGAGTTGGAGGGTCACGTGGAGGATCTTCTCCCGAAGAGGGGCGTCATCCCCCTTCCTCCAGGAAGCCCTTGGGTGTTGCCCCTTGGAAGGCGGTGGATTTCTTTGCATCGAGTCTCCCTGACTTTATCTGTCGTTTGTCTGTCCCTGCTTCCCCAGCTCGGAGCCCAGTATTTTCCCACTTATCATCATCTCTCCAAGGACTCTGGACCATCCGGGCGTACAAAGCCGAAGAGAGGTTTCAGGAACTGTTCGATGCACACCAGGACTTGCATTCAGGTCTGTAAGTTTCTGGACATGATTTCAGAGGATGGGAGGTGCTGCCTTCTGAGGCTTGAGTCCTTGTCAGGTGGCCTTGCCGGCCCACACCGCTCTCTGCGCCTCCCCAGCCCTTCCTCTCAGCCTCCCCTCTGTGCTCTCCTCTTCCCCATCACACCCCTGCTTTTCTCCCTTCACTGGCTTGCATTGTCCTTCCATCAAGGTGCCCTGTGGCCTTCTGTCCGTTTAGGGAGGGTGTCAACAGATTTTATTTTTTTTAAGCAAAGAGCCACACGGTCTCTGTTGCAACTACTCAGCTTTGCTATTTATTTATTTTAATAATTGAATTGTCAAAATATTTATTTATTTATTTACTTGTTCGTTTTTGGCTGCATTGGCTGTTCCTTGCTGCACATGGGCTTTCTCTAGTTGCAGTGAGCGAGGGCTACACTTTGTTGCCGTGTGCAGGCTTCTTATTGTGGTGGCTTCTCTCGTTGTGGAGCACAGGCTCTAGGATTATGGGCTCAGTAGTTGTGGCGCACGGGCTCAGCTGCTCTGTGGCATGTGGGATCTCCCCGGACCAGGGCTCGAACCCGTGTTCCCTGCATTGGCAGGCGGATTCTTAACCACTGCGCCACCAGGGAATTCCAGCTTTGCTGTTTATTACCGCACTAAAGCAGACAAAAATAATACGTCGGCAAATGGCTGTGTTCCTTTAAAGCTTTATTTACAAAAGCAGGTTGTGGCCATTCTTGGCCCTCAGGCTGTAATTTGCTGACTCATTTTTTTTTTTTTTTTTTTTTGTGGTACGTGGGCCCCTCACTGCTGTGGCCTCTCCCATTGCGGAGCGCAGGCTCACCGGCCATGGCTCACGGGCCCAGCCACTCCGCGGCATGTGGGATCCTCCCGGCCCCGGGGCACGAACCCGTGTCCCCTGCATCGTCAGGTGGACTCTCAACCACTGCGCCACCAGGGAAGCCCCTGCTGACTCTTTTCAGAGCATACAGGGTGGCAGACCTGAAGAAGGAAAATAATTTCTCTCTTATCAGATTTGCCACCCAGAATTCCCTCTAAGTCAATAAAATCCTGGCGCAACTTTCCAATCTTTATTGTATTTTGAAGAGAAAATGGCATTTTGAAAGCCGCATGCAGATCCTGCTAGCTGATGGTCGTTTGGATACTGGCTCCTAAGAATAAACATTGTGCAGGGCCCTGTAGTAAGTGCAGAAGGTGCTGGAAACAGTGTGAGCTGCGCTCTCTGCCAGCAGAGAACTAGGAGCAGTCAGCCCTGTGAGAGGATGAGCCTCACGTTGAGGCCCAGAACTGTACGAAACACACCAACGAGACCACTTTTCTATGCTCATGATCATGATCGTAGTTCTGTTTATAACCTGTGGGTTGAAGATTTTAGTACATTCTTCCCACAAAGCCCCTGGACTGATATCTACGTATACCATACGTTGTCTTGTGTCAGAACCTGGCTTTTCGTGATCTCTAGGTTGCTTGAGTACGTAACTTTGCTGTCCTACCTTGAGTAAAAATCTGTTGTAGCTCAACTGCGCAAAGTGCTCTCCCTCATTAGAAGCAGCCTCCATGATACTTCTGCTTATTCATTATGCTTCTTATACTTCACAAATCCAGAGGCTTGGTTCTTGTTTTTGACTACGTCCCGATGGTTCGCTGTGCGTCTGGATGCCATCTGTGCCATCTTTGTCATTGTTGTTGCCTTTGGGTCCCTGATTCTGGCAAAAAGTAAGTACAGATGTGAATAACTATTTGTATTATGATTACAATTTATAGCTTCGTTTGCAGTTATTAATTTAAACTCTTGGCTCATTGTCTAATCCCATAGACCATTTGGTTCTAATGAATTGTATTAAAGTGTTTGCAGCGTGTGGTTTTCCAGTGTGGCCCTTGTAGAGGAGTCATTTGGGTCTTGATGAGGCCTTTAATGAGACGTCTTTTTTGTGTGTGTGCGGTACACGGGTCTCTCACTGTTGTGGCCTCTCCTGTTGCGGAGCACAGGCTCCAGACGCGCAGGCTCAGCGGCCGTGGCTCACGGGCCCAGCCGCTCCGCGGCATGTGGGATCTTCCCGGACCGGGACACAAACCCGTGTCCCCTGCACTGGCAGACGGACTCTCAACCACTGCGCCACCAGGGAAGCCCTAATGAGATGTCTTGATGAGGGCTTTGATCCTTTTATATTTCTTAAATGGGTTGAAGGCTATACAACTGTAGCAACTGACCTTCTGAACATTCCTGATAGCGTCATAGTGTTAGGAGGAGAGAAGCAAGTTTGCTGTTAAGCTTTTTGTCAAGCCTATGGCATTCAGGCTCCTCGGATCTCTTGGTTGTAGCTTCCTGGTGTACTGAGGTGAGAAATATTCTCTGTAGGAAAGAACAGTTTCCTCTGCTGTGTGGGTACCAGATGAGCAGGTAATGGTGTGTGTGGCGTGAATTCACCATCCCTAACTATTCCATAGTAACAACACTGAATCATAGTGTTTAATGATGGAACAATGAGAGCAGTATTTTAGATTTAAAAGTACTGGCTCTCAGAACCTATTGACTTGTTTTTCGTGGTTTCCAATTGTGGCTGCGTTGGGCATACAAAGTGAAATTACATAATGGTCCTTGAAACCATAATGACGAAAGCCTGAATGATGACATGATTCCTCGCCTGTATAATACTGTCAAGTGTATGTCAATCCTGTCGGGATTAATAAACTTATTTAATAGTTTTCTGAGTTCATAGTTTTTTTTCTTTGTTTGTTTTTTCTTTTTTCTTTTCGTTGTATCATGGTCTCAATCAACAGGTAGTAAAAATATAAGTAATGCTGTTGTTATGTGCAAGTGTTTTAAATATTATAAAGAAGTCTTGGTACAGAGACAGTAGGATCCCAACTCAGGGTTCAGACTGGAACTAAGTTATTCCCCTTCTTCCTCCTCATTTAGCTTTGGATGCCGGCCAGGTTGGCCTGGCGCTGTCCTACGCCCTCACGCTCATGGGGATGTTCCAGTGGTGCATAAGGCAAAGTGCCGAAGTTGAAAATATGGTAACATTTACCTTTTAGCCTGTTCAGGTCTCCTTGTCGTTACATCACATAAAGGCAATTCTTATGTAAAAAAAAAAAATCTTAAAACTTTTCTTTTTTACATCATAGCGAACAGGGTTTGTTAGATCCTTCCTCCATCTGTTTACAATTTATTTAAAATAAAATATATACATCTTTTTCTCAGTCTTATGTATGCCATGTCAGCAGGTTTTATATTCATCACAAGCTGTCTTCAAATATAATAAATGTCTCTGTAGGAGGGAGGTTCTGAAATCCTGGAGAAGATATAAGCTAGGGTAATTCCTCATTCCTGGTGAAAGGAGAATTTAGTATTTTGAGGTTTATTTGTTTAATTCGTTTAATTTAATTATTGCCCACCCTCCCCATTTGAGAATTTTTCCTTGTATGTGTTGAACACCTGACTCTGTTGGTGCCCCTTCTCTCTGAATGTACTATCAAGTTATGGTTGTTGAGAAGGCCTTAGTCAATATGTAAATTCTCTGCTGTTTCGAATATTTTCAATTTTTCCTAAAGGGAGAAAAATGATGAAAATGAAACTTTTCTATTTCGCTCTCTAACAGAGAAGAAAGTAACTAATTATTAAAATGAGGTGTACTGACTATGCATTTCTATTCATCTATAACAGATGACCCTTCTGTAGCAAAATGCTACTGGTGGGCGTCCATACATATTCTTTTCATTGACAAAATTCTCTGTTTTTTAAAATTCATATGCAAAAATTAGATCAGTGAAATCATAGTATTCATTTCTCTAGTTCTTTTTGTTTTAATATAATGTTGAAGAAAGTAGCCGTAATAAAAGTGTTACAAGACAATGAACAAGTTTACAAATCATCAGTATCCTCATCAAACTACTACTTCTGTCTTTTGGGGGTGTTAAGACCTGAGATATTCTTCATTATATAAAAGCAGATATAATGATATAAATGCAGAGCATCTCATTGACAGTCTTTGAACATCCATAAACAAGACCCTCCGTTCCTAACTCATGTGATGTCATATCTTTCAGATGATTTCAGTAGAAAGGGTGATTGAATATACAGATCTGGAAAAAGAAGCACCCTGGGAATACCAGAAACGCCCACCACCGTCCTGGCCCCAGGAAGGAGTGGTCGTCTTTGACAATGTGAACTTCTCGTACAGCTTAGATGGGCCTCTGGTATTGAAGCACCTGACAGCACTCATTAAATCGAGAGAAAAGGTTTGTTTCAGCCATTTGCCTCTTTTTTTGTTGCTGTGTGCATGCTGATTAGATCAGTCCCTCGGGCGGGACCAGGGCAAGCTCTTGGAAAAGAGGCTAAATGAGAACAGACATGGTGGCAGGAAGCTCCCCGCACCTGCCCCTCCAGCTTCAAGTCGTGATGTACATACACCCCCTGCACTCGGGTCGTGTGTAGGTTCTCCCAGTGTATCACGTCCTCCCTGCTTCCAGTGCACACGCTGCCCCTCGACCTCAGAGACCCTTCCCTTCCGTCATGTGGCTGGTGAAAGTCACGTCGTTTTCTGAGTCAAGTCTCATTCGTCTGCTTCTCTGAGACCCTCTATTCTTCTTCAGCGTCTTTTACATAATGAAAGTAACAGATGAATGGGTAAACAAATGTGCTATATCCTTAATAATGAAATATTATTCAGCCTTAGAAAGGAGTAAAATTCCAGTCTATGGATAAACCTTGAGGACACCAGGTTAAATGAAATAAGTCAGACATAAAGGGAACAAATACTGTATGATTCCACTTATATGAGGTTCCTAGAGTAGTCAGATCCATGAAGGCAGGAAGTAGGATGGTGGTCGCCAGAGACTGGGTAAGGGGAATTGGGTGTTGTTGTTTAATGGGTACAGAGTTTCTTTGTTACAAGGGAGAAAATATTCTGGTGGGACAAGAATATGAATGTACTTACCACTAAACTGTCCACTTAAACATGGTTCAGTTGGTAAATTTTATGTTACCTGTATTTGACCATAATTAACTGGTGGCATCTGTGGCATGCTTTGTATCGGTGGGTCTGTATCTCACCGAACCCTGAGGCTCCTGAAGATCGGAGAGCATCTTGTTTTCATCTCTTGTTCCCCCAGAATTGGCGTTCTACAGGGCACAGATAGGGTGCTGAGGAGCTGCTGGCTGGGAGAGTGAGTGAGTAACATGTACAGGTGTGAGCAACCAGTAACCAGAATACGCACACGAGACAACTGCGTAAATGACTGATTACCTAGAGTGTTAAATACTTTAAGAACTGCTCTTTAAAACTCTTTCCACCACAGACCCATCTAGCGGACTATAGCCATAATTTAATGAATGATACCCTTGTGATGGGAAAGAATATTCAACTTAATGCCCAAATGATACCCAGGGAGCAGCTTCAGTTAGTCACACAGCAAAAGCTGGCTTCTAATTATTTCCAGTTTCACCGTAGCTTGGGAAGGAGGTGAGGATTGCTGTGTCGAGAAAACATTCACTGAAGCTCTTGATGCAATCCTGTCCCTGAGAACTCTGTAGGCGATGTTTGCTTACTCACCGACAGTGTGTCCATCATATTTCCTGTCTGATACATAATTCTGTTAATTTGCACATGTCTTAATTCATATTTTCTGGCTTTTGGGGAAATTTATCTAAGAAACTCTGCAGTAGAACTTAGGAACATAACATGTGTGTATTCTTCTATCTTAAAATCCCCAAGTCATAGGATTAGCTGAGCTTGAAAATGTTTGTGGGAAAATTGAATCTGGAGACTGAATTAATAACTGTAGTAACGTGACTTTTTATTTATGTCTTGATCCATTCACAGTATCACCGTTAGCTCCATTTCTGTGTTTGGAGATTATACCTGGGTAGAATAGTCATGAAGCCATTTCACTCCATCTATGTACATCCCAGGTTTCCTCTCCTGCACACCTGCCCCAGCCCCTGTTGCTCTGGGACACCCCTTTGGTGTTGGATTTGATTGGGAGAGGCTGCTGCAGGGGAGGATGTGGGAGTGAACCAGGCCAGCAGAAGTGGAGCTTTATTCTCCTTCCTTCCTTCCTATGCTGTCCCCATTTCTGGAAGTTCGAGTAAATGGGAAACATTAATAGGCACTATGCAGGTTTCTAATTCATGGAAGAAATAGCAAGTAAAAATAAAGGCCCAAAATGAGGTAAATAGCACCCTAGGCTTCCTGGTTAGATTCTGAACACTGGCTGCATTTTTCATTTAGATGATTTTGTGGTTGATTTGATCATTTTAGAGAGTACTGGGCCATTTTCAAGCCTTTTGCAGCTCTAGAGGTGGATTGATTTTGGTTTATTTTTTTTTTCTTGCTCGGAGCTATTACTTGAATAATACATCCTTACAGATGCTTACTAGACCTTGCTATAATGTGCAAAAATATCAGTTTGCTACATTTTCTCCTCTTTTACATAATATTTCCTCGGCAACCCCTCCCCTCACTCCCAGATTGTCCCACTTCCCCTGCAGGCTTCCTAATTCCTTGTGACTCAGACTGTGGTGCCTGGGCCAGCAGCACCTGCATCGCCTGGAGCATCTTAGAAATGCAGAATCTCAGGCCCACCCAGACCTACTGATTCAGCATCGCTTTTGAGGGAGACCTCCCAGTAAAGATTTTCTCCAAGTGTCCTTGCCTTTAGGAATGTAAACTTAACTGGTAATGGTGACACTCTCCTCAGGCAATTGGTAAAACCCTTTGGTGACCTGGAAAAGACTTACAGATTATAGTTTTGATAACTGAATGGTAGCAATAGCCTAGGCCGGGTTTTCTTTGAGTTGCTTTTTTCTTACTCTGCTCACTGGAGTGTTGTACTTCCATTCCTGTGGCCGTAAGCAGCCTTCGGTGCCACTGCCTATCTCCGCCGTTTACCAGGAGTCTACAAACGTTCCAGTTTGCATAATGGATCAGTTTCAGTACAGCTAGTAGCATAGGAATATACACACGTTCTCACAGACACAGTTCTCACCTTTGTTCTGATGTGTGCTGATTTACATATGAGAACACCCAGAAATACAGGCATACCGCTGTTTCTTTGGGGGTTTTTTGAGTGTGTGTGTGTGTGTTTTTTTTCTTTAAATAACAAGTTGAACATTTGTTGCAACCCTGCATTGAGCCTGTCCATCAGCACCATTTTTCCTACAACATTTGCTCACTTCGTGTCTCTTTGTCACAGTTTGGTAATTCTTGCAATATTTTAAACCTTTTCATTATAATTATATTTGTTATGGTGAGCTGTGATCAGTGTTCTTAAGCTTACTACAACCCAGTGAAGGCCCAGATGATGGTTAGCCTTTTTTAGCAGTAAAGTATTTGACATTAAGTATGTACATTCTTCTTTAGACATAATTCTGTTGTACATTTAGTATGCTACAGTATAGTGTAAACATAACTTTTGCATGCACAGAGGAAGAAAAATATTCACATGACTTGCTTTATTTTGCGATGTTCCCATTTTTGTGGTGGTCTGGAACCAAATCCATAGTGTGTTCAAAACCTGCATGTACACAGAACAAATGACCCGTATGTATATATACCCCTAGGACCTGCTTATATGCAGAAAGTGGCCCATCTATATTATATAAATTAGGATTTACCATATCATACAAAATGGCTACAAATGGAAATCAACTAAAGCCACTTTTCTTTTAGTTAATCTCTATAAAGATAAATTATTCTTTGAAATTTGATTATTGTTTTTACAGACTAAGATTCGAAACTTTGGAGGTATTTAATGAGAAAATATGTCAAGTTACCGTTGTATAATCAGTGCTCAGAGGGGTTTAGTTCTTCTCTCTTTAAAGCCATGAGTTTTTAAAATTTACTGAATTAATTTACAAATGACTGAAAGCATATCTTAGGCCCCCATCTGTATTTAGATGTATAAATAGAGATGAAATCACCTCTTGGGAAGCTCCCACCAGGGAATTTGTAGTTGGGAAGCTCATTGGTAAAAAAAGGCCAGTTTCTGCATACATGTTTGAATTCAGACAGCTAAAATCCAGTTTTTACAATACAGTTTCATTCCTGACCAGCATTTTACCTGCATTATATTGATCCTTTGATCTTATTGTTAATGCACTTAATTTCTCTCTGCTTTGATTTTAATAACTTGACCGATACATGACATGTATCTTTCCAAGGTTTAATTAGAAGTATTAATTGGTTTGTAAAATGCCTTTTGAAGTGCTCAGATGAAAGGTCCCATATAAGTAGCAAATGTTGTTTGTGTTGTTGTTGATCTCATTATGTGTACTTTGCCTACTGGGTACTGCCTTTTAAGACACTGAGACCTGCATTTTACAATTCTAAGGTGTTTCCTTTCAAGATAGAGCGTTATTAAGGTATTTCTTATCAGGAAGTGATTTTGTTTGTCTGCCAAAGAGTACTTCCTCTTAAATGATAGAATCTGGGATCCTGAATTCTTGTTTGTGTATAATCCTTCTTACTTGACTTGTTGACATCTCTGTAAAATTACTCACATAATTCTCAATGTTCAGAATAGCCAGACACTAGGAATACAACTCATTTAAAAGCTGACTGCTAATTGAACACATGGGAAACTGCTGTTGTTTCACTGCCAGTAGACTGATTCTGTTATTTTTAACTCTTCCTTGACCAGGGGGTCTTAACCGGGGACATTTGTCAGTGTCTGACATTTTTGGTTGCCGCAATCTCGGGGGTGCTCCTGGTATCTAGTGGGCAGAATCCAGGGGTACTGCTGAATATCCTAGAATACACAGGACATCCCCCGTTCCCCAACGAAGAATTATCTTTCCCAAAATTTCAACAGTGCCACAGTTGAGAAACTTACAGACTACACTCTGTACAGAATTTTTAAAATTCATCTTCAACAACCAAGGGTTTTCCTAGGTTTGTTGCATATTGTGAATTCTTAATCCCTCCTGTATCTCTTTACAGGTTGGCATTGTGGGAAGAACAGGAGCTGGAAAAAGTTCCCTCGTCGCTGCCCTTTTTAGACTGTCAGAACCTGAAGGTAAAATTTGGATTGATAAGATCTTGACAACCGAAATTGGACTTCACGATTTAAGGAAGAAAATGTCAATCATACCTCAGGTATGCACTTCAGAGCATTGACACATATTCTTTTAATATGGCACCTAAGTTTAATGTCTTTCAATTTGATTGTTTCTAAAAAATTGGTTGAAAGGGTTGATCCTTTTTCCCCCAACAGAGCATATTTTTTACTTCAGGGATTTTCAACAGATATTTTCATCAGATACCTGGTTTGGTTTGTTGGTTTGTTTGTTTGTTTGTTTTTGAGTGCCTGTGATTTAATAACTTACCCAGATAGATTTCTGGATTCAGACTTTCTCAGGTACCACAATCTTATCCACTGATAACCACATAATTCTGAAGAAAAATAAGTGGTTTGTTTAGCATGTGAGCGGTTTGTGTAGGGAAACATGAATTTTAAGTGTCTTAATGATGGAATCATGCTATAGGAAATAAGCTACCTTTTCAAAGGTGATTATCTCCCTGGAGTACTTTCTGGGAAACTGGGGGGCTTTGAGAATTACAGCATGTATATATGCTTTAGAGAGACTTTTATAATTCAGCCATAAGTAAGTGACTTTAATTAGGCAGGCAGTAAGGAATAGTGAGGAAGAACACGGGACATGGAATTCCATCTCTGTGCACCTCGGTTTTCTCTCTCTTTCGAGGCAGCTAACAGGAACAACTCATCGAACTGTTGTGAGGACTAAATAGGTCAGTGTGTGTGGAGTGCTTCCTGTAGACCCTATACGTGGTTTCTGTGATGGTGGAGCATTGAATTGGGCTCTGATTCTGTTTTCTTTTTTTTTGACTTCTTAAATAAGTATGGTTTTCAGGGAGTGTTTGATTATTTGCACAATAGAAGCTCCTGTCATTCCTTATGTTTCATCCACACAAAATAATTCAGAGAACTTTTATTGAGCAATTACTATCCTCCAGATATACACCCAAGGGCAACATAGGCCCTGTGCCTTCATCTTCTATCCTGCTTTCTGCTTTGATAAACTTGCTGAGTTTTTTTGTTTTTTTTTTTTACTTTGGGTTTTTTTTTGTTTGTCTTTTCCTTCAATTTTTGAATTTTATTTATTTTTTTATACAGCAGGTTCTTATTAGTCATCAGTTTTATACACATCAGTGTATATACGGCAATCCCAGTCGCCCAATTCATCCCACCACCACGCCCACCCCCTGCCGCTTTCCCCCCTTGGTTTGTTCTCTACATGTTTGTTCTCTACATCTGTGTCTCAATTTCTGCCTTGCAAACTGGTTCATCTGTACCATTTTTCTAGGTTCCACATATATGCGTTAATATACGATAGATCCATCCACGTCTCCACAAACAACCCAATTTCGTTCCTTTTTATGGCTGAGTAATATTCCATTGTATATATGTACCACATCTTCTTTATCCATTCGTCCGTCGATGGGCATTTAGGTTGCTTCCATGTCCTGGCTATTGTAAATAGTGCTGCAATGAACATTGGACTGCATGTGTCATTTTGGATTATGGTTTTCTCTGGGTATATGCCCAGGAGTGGGATTGCTGAGTCATATGGTAATTCTATGTTTAGTTTTTTAAGGAACCTCCATACTGTTCTCCATAGTGGCTGTTTCAATTTACACAACAGTGCAACAGGGTTCCCTTTTCTCCAAACCCTCTCCAGCATTTGTTGTTTGTAGATTTTCCGATGATGCCCATTCTAACTGGTGTGAGGTGTTACCACATTGTAGTTTTAATTTGCATTTCTCTAATAATTAGTGATGTTGAGCAGGTTTTCATGTGCTTCTTGGCCATCTGTATGTCTTCTTTGGAGAAATGTCTATTTAAGTCTTCTGCCCATTTTTGGATTGGGTTGTTTTTTTAATATTGAGCTGCATGAGCTGTTTATATATTTTGGAAATTAATCCTTTGTCCGTTGATTCATTTGCAAATATTTTTCCCATTCTGAGGGTTGTCTTTTCGTCTTGTTTATGGTTTCCTTTGCCGTGCAAAAGTTTTGAAGTTTCATTAGGTCCCATGTGTTTATTTTTGTTTTTATTTCCTTTACTCTAGGAGGTGGATCAAGAAAGATCTTGCTGTGATTTATGTCAAAGGGTCTTCTTCCTATGTTTTCCTCTAAGAGTTTTATAGTGTCTGGTCTTTTTAGGTCTCAAATCCATTTTGAGTTTATTTTTCTGTATGGTGTTAGGGAGTGTTCTAATTTCATTCTTTTGCATGTAGCTGTCCAGTTTTCCCTGGACCACTTATTGAAGAGGCTGTGTTTTCTCCATTGTATAACCTTGCCTCCTTTGTCATAGATTAGTTGACCGTAGGTGCATGCATTTATCTCTGGGCTTTCTGTCTTGTTCCATTGATCTATGTTTCTGTTTTTGTGCCAGTACCATATTGTCTTGATTACTGTAGCTTTGTAGTATAGTCCGAAGTGAGGGAGTCTGATTCCTCCAGCTCCGTTTGTTTCCCTCAAGACTGCTTTGGCTAATTAGGGTCTTTTGTGTATCCATACAAATTTTAACATTTTTTGTTCTAGTTCCGTAAAAAATGCCATTGTAATTTGATAGGGATTGCACTGAATCTGTAGATTGCTTTGGGTAGTACAGTCATTTTCACAATATTGATTCTTCCAATCCAAGAACATGGTATATCTCTCCATCTGTTGGTATCATCTTTAATTTCTTTCATCAGTGTCTTATAGTTTTCTGCATGCAGGTCTTTTGTCTCCCTAGGTAGGTTTATTCCTAGGTATTTTATTCTTTCTGTGGCAGTGGTAAATGCCACTGAATAATGGCATTAGATATTTCATCATTAGTGTATAGGAATGCAAGAGATTTCTGTGCATTAATTTTATATCCTACAACTTTACCAAATTCATTGATTACCTCTAGTAGTTTTCTGGTGGCATCTTTAGGATTCTCTGTGTATACTATCATGTTATCTGCAAACAGTGACCGTTTTACTTCTTCTTTTCCAATTTGTATTCTTTTTTTTTTTTTTTTTTTTTTTTTTTGGTGGTATGCAGGCCTCTCACTGTTGTGGCCTCTCCCGTTGCAGAGCACAGGCTCCAGACGCGCAGGCTCAGCAGCCACGGCTCACGGGCCCAGCTGCTCCGCGGCATGTGGGATCTTCCCGGACCGGGGCACAAACCCATGTCCCCTGCACCGGCAGGCGGACTCTCAACCACTGCGCCACCAGGGAAGCCCGCGATTTGTATTCCTTTTCTTTCTTTTTCTTCTCTGATTGCTGTGGCAGGACTTCCAAGACTACGTTGAATAATAGTGGCAAGAGTGGACATCCTTGTCTTCTTTCTTAGAGGAAATGCTTTCAGTTTTTCACCACTGAGAATGATGTTTGCTGTGGGTTTGTCGTAGATGGCCTTTATTATGTTGAGGTAGGTTCCCTCTATGCCCACTTTCTGGAGAGTTTTTAACATAAATGGGTGTTGAATTTTGTCCAAAGCTTTTTCTGCATCTATTGAGATAATCATATGGTTTTCATTCTTCAATTTGTTAATATGGTGTATCACATTGATTGATTTGTGTATATTGAAGAATCCTTGCATCCCTGGGATAAATCCCACTTGATCATGGTGTATGATCCTTTTAATGTGTTGTTGGATTCTGTTTGCTAGTATTTTATTGAGGATTTTTGCATCTATATTGATCAGTGATATTGGTCTGTAATTTTCTTTTTTTGTAATATCTTTGTCTCATTTTGGTATCAGGGTGATGGTGGCCTCATAGAATCAGTTCAGGAATGTTCCTTCCTCTGCAATTTTTTGGAAGAGTTGGAGAAGGATGGGTGTTAGCTCTTCTCTAAATGGTTGACAGAATTCACCTGGGAAGCCATCTGGTCCTGGACTTTTGTTTGTTGGAAGATTTTTAATCACAGTTTCAATTTCATTACTTGTGATTGGTCTGTTCATATTTTCTGTTTCTTCCTGGTGCAGTCTTGGAAGGTTATACCTTTCTAAGAATTTGTCCATTTCTTCCAGGTTGTCCATTTTATTGGCATACAGTTGCTTGTAGTAGTCTCTTAGGATGCTTTGTATTTCTGCGGTGTCTGTCGTTACTTCTCTTTTTTCATTTCTAATTTTATTGATTTGAGTCCTCTCCCTCTTTTTCTTAATGCGTCTGGGTAGTGGTTTATCAGTTTTGTTTATCTTCTCAAAGAACCAGCTTTTAGTTTGTTTTTTTTTTTTTTTTTGGCCGTGTTGGGTCTTTGTTTTCTGTATGAGGGCTTTCTCTAGTTGTGGCAAGCGGGAACCACTCTTCATCATGGTGCACAGGCCTTTCACTATTGCTGCCTCTCTTGTTGCAGAGCACAGGCTCCAGACACACGGGCTCAGTAGTTGTGGCTCACGGACCTAGTTGCTTGCTCCACAGCATGTGGGATCTTCCCAGACCAGGTCTTGAACTCATGTCCCCTGCATTGGCAGGCAGATTCTCAACCACTGCGCCACCAGGGAAGCCCCCAGCTTTTAGTTTTATTGATCTTTGCTCTTGTTTTCTTTTTTTCTGTTGCGTTTATTTCTGCTCTGATCTTTATGAATTCTTTCCTTCTGGTAACTTTGGGTTTTATTTTTTCTTCTAACTCTAGTTCCTTTAGGTGTAAGGTTAGATTGTTTGAGATTTTTCTTGTTTCTTGAGGTGGGCTTGTATCGCTATAAACTTCCCTCTTAGAACTGCTTTTGCAGCATCCCATAGGTTTTGGATTGTCGTGTTTTCATTGTCATTTGTCTCTAGATATTTTTTAATTTCCTCTTTGATTTCTTCAGTGATATCTTGGTTATTTAGTAACGTATTGTTTAGCCTCCACATGTTTGTGTTTTTTACGTTTTTTCCTTGTAATTCATTTCTAATCTCATAGCGTTGTGGTCAGAAAAGATGCTTGATATGATTTCAATTTTCTTAAATTTACTGAGGCTTGATTTGTGACCCAAGATGTGATCTATCCTAGAGAATGTTCTGTTCGCACTTGAGAAGAAAGTGTAACCTGCTGTGTTTGGATGGAATGTCCTATAAATATCAATTAAATCTATCTGGTCTATTGTGTCATTTAAAGCTTCTGTTTCCTTATTTATTTTCATTTTGGATGATCTGTCCATTGGTGTAAGTGAGGTGTTAAAGTCCCCTGCTATTATTGTGTTACTGTCGATTTCCTCTTTTATAGCTGTTAGCAGTTGCCTTATATATTGAGGTGCTCCTATGTTGGGTGCATATATATTTATAATTGTTATATCTTCTTCTCGAATTGATCCCTTGATCATTATGTAGTGTCCTTCCTTGTCTCTTGTAACATTCTTTATTTTAAAGTCTATTCTATCTGATATGAGTATTGCTCCTGCAGCTTTCTTTTGATTTCCATTTGCATGGAATATCTTTTTCCATCCCCTCACTTCCAATCTGTATGTGTCCCTAAGTTTGAAGTGGGTCTCTTGTAGACAACATATATATGGGTCTTGTTTTTGTATCCATTCAGCAAACCTGTGTCTTTTGGTTGGAGAATTTAATCCCTTCTCGTTTAAGGTAGTTATAGATATGTATGTTCCTATGACCATTTTCTTAATTGTTTTGGGTTTGTTTTTGTAGGGCCGTTTCTTCTCTTGTGTTTCCCACTTAGAGAAGTTCCTTTAGCATTTGCTGTAGAGCTGGTTTTGTGGTGCTTAATTCTATTAGCTTTTGCTTGTCTGTAAAGCTTTTGATTTCTCCAGCAAATCTGAATGGGATCCTTGCCGGGTAGAGTAATCTTGGTCGTAGGTTCTTCCCTGTCATCACTTAAAGTATATCATGCCACTCCCTTATGGCTTGTGGAGTTTCTGCTGAGAAATCAGCTGTTAACCTTATGGGAGTTCCCTTGTATGTTATTTGTCGTTTTTCCCTTACCGCTTTCAATAATTTTTCTTTGTCTTTGATTTTTCCCAATTTGATTACTATGTGTCTCAGTGTGTTTCTCCTTGGGTTTCTCCTGTATGGGACTCTCTCGCTTCCTGGGCTTGAGTGGCTATTTCCTTGCCCATGTTAGGGAAGTTTTCGACTATAATCTCTTCAAATATTTTCTCAGGTCCTTTCTCTCTCTCTTGTCCTTCTCGGACCCCTGTAATGTGAATGTTGTTGCGTTTAATGTTTTCCCAGAGGTCTCTTAGGCTGTCTTCATTTCTTTTCATTCTTTTTTCTTTAGTCTCTTCCACAGCAGTGAGTTCCACCATTCTATCTTCCAAGTCGCTTATCCGTTCTGCCTCAGTTATTCTGCTATTGATTCCTTCTAGTGTAGTTTTCATTTCAGTTATTGTTTTGTTCATCTCTGTTTGTTTGTTCTTTAATTCTTCTAAGTCTTTGTTAAACATTTCTTGCATCTTCTCGATCTTTGCCTTCATTCTTTTTCCGAGGTCCTGGATCATCTTCACTATCATTATTTTGAATTCTTTTTCTGGAAGGTTGCCTATCTCCGCTTCATTTAGTTGGTTTTCTGGGGTTTTATCTTGTTCCTTCGTCTGGTACATAGCCCTCTGCCTTTTTATATTGTCTATATTTCTGTGAATGTGGTTTTTGTTCCACAGGCTTCAGGATGGTAGTTCTTCTTGCTTCTGCTGTCTGCCCTGTGGTGGATGAGGCTATCTAAGAGGCTTGTGCAAGTTTCCTGATGGGAGGGACTGGTGGTGGGTAGAGCTGACCGTTGCTCTGGTGGGCAGAGCTCAGTAAATCTTTAATCCGTTTGACTGCTGATGGGTGGGGCTGGGTACCCTCCCTGTTGGTTGTTTGGCCTGAGGCAACCCAACACTGGAGCCTACCTGGGCTCTTTGGTGGGGCTAATGACAGACTCTGGGAGGGCTCATGCCAAGGAGTACTTCCCAGAACTTCTGCTGCCAGTGTCCTTGTCCCCACGGTGAGCCACAGCCACCCCCCGCCTCTGCAGGAGACCCTCCAATGCTAGCAGGTAGGTCTGGTTCAGTCTCCCCTGGGGTCACTGCTCCTTCCCCTGGGTCTCGATGAACATACTACTTTGTGTGTGCCCTCCCAGTGTGGAGTCTCTGTTTCCCCCAGTCCTGTCAAAGTCCTGCAGTCAAACCCCACTAGGCTTCAAAGTCTGATTCTCTAGAAATTCCTCCTCCTGTTGCCGGACCCCCAGGTTGGGAAGCCCGACGTGGGACTCAGAACCTTCACTCCAGTGGGTGGATTTCTGGGGTATAAGTGATCTCCAGTCTGTGAATCACCCACCCAGCAGTTATGGGATTTGATTTTCCTGTGATTGTGCCCTTCCTACTCTCTCATTGTGGCTTCTCCTTTGTCTTTGGATGTGGGGTACTTTTTTGGTGAGTTCCAGTGTCTTCCTGTCGATGATTCTCCAGCAGCTAGTTGTGATTCTAGTGTTCTTGGAAGAGGGAGGGAGAACACGTCCTTCTACTCCGCCATCTTGGTTCAAGGCTGGGTTTTTTGTTTTTTTTAAATACTCTACAATCATCAGGCCACCAAGGGAAGCTGACTAAAACATACACCTTCTTGAGGTGAGAACCACAGAGAAGAGACACGATTAAAGAGCCAGGCAAATGTACTTCCTGGAATGTGGGTATGATGAGCTCTGAAATGCCTGGTTAGTAGGAAGCACATAGAACACGGCACCCAAAGGAAGTAGAATGTGGACTCGTGTCTTATGACTGAGTTCAGGTGTTGCTACCTACCGCTGGCCTCCAAAATACGTGGAATTACTCTAAGTACTTTTGAAATGAAGACAATCCTGTTAGATCACAATGACATGCCATCTCACACCCTTTATGATGGCTGCTGTTTAAGGAAAATTAAAAACAAAAAAATAAGTGTTGGTGAGGATGTGGAAAAATGGGAATCCTTGTGCGCGGCTGGTAGAATGCAGAATGAT
Source organism: Pseudorca crassidens (assembly GCF_039906515.1). Lineage (NCBI taxonomy): Eukaryota > Metazoa > Chordata > Mammalia > Artiodactyla > Delphinidae > Pseudorca > Pseudorca crassidens. Next base: position 15,649,350 of record NC_090313.1, read on the forward strand.
ACAGTGACTGGAAAACACTGTGCAGGTTCCTGAAAAAAGTTAAACATAGAATTATTATATGATCCAACAATTCTAATTTACGGTATAAACCCAAAATAATTGAGAAGGGAATGTTACACAGATATCTGTACATGCATGTTCATACCAGCATTACTCACATTAGCAAAGAGGTGGAAGCACCCCATGGTCCATTGACAGATGGATGGATAAACAAATGTGGTATATAAACAACGGAACGTTATTTGGCCTTAAAAAGAAAGCAGATTCTGACACATGCTGCAGCACCTTGATGACATTATGCTCAGTGAAATGAGCTAGTCACAAAGGACAAATACTACTTACATGAAGTACATACAGTGGTCAGTTCATGGGGACAAGAGGTAGAATGGTGGTTGCCAGGAGCTGCCAGGACAGGAGCGTGGGGGGAGTGGGGAGTTGTGGGTTTTTTGTCTGTTATTCTATTTTTTAACATCTTTATTGGAGGAGCTGTGCTTTAATGGGTACAGAGTTTCAGGTTTGCAAGATGAAAGGAGTTCTGTAGCTGGATGGTGGTGATGGCTTCAACAATGTGAAGGTATTTAATACCACTGAACTGTACACTGAAAAATGGTTAAAGTGGTAAATTTTATATGTATTTTACTGCAAGTTAAAAAAATTATGTATATAATGATATATATGTTTTATTATATATCATTTATTATGTATATAACGGTTTCCCTTGTAGAAAAAATGGAAAGAAATTTTCAGCACGTAGAACCCCTGCATCTGAAGACCCCTCTGGCTATTAGATTGGTGACTTAGTGATAAATGTAGAAAATAAATGAGTTTAGATTCCCAACTTTTAAATTTCGATTGTACCCATCTCTGAAATGGGCCAAATTCGATTAGTTTGCAGAAATAATGAGCATGTCTGTAAAGTGCTTTTATGTTCTTGGATGAAAGGAATGTGAAACGTGCCCTGCATTACTTCTAATGCTTCTTAATAAGAAAAGTTGTATGCTTGTGTACATAAAAGAACTCTGTAAATAAAGAAATAACATTAGATGATTCTTGGCTCTGCCGGTAATGTTTTGGAAGCACATCTGAGCAAAGACTATAAACATACCTTGACATCACCAGGTTTTGGTTCTGTTCCATCGGTTTCCACCCTACTTTTCTGAGTATGCTCTATGTATACACTCCAGACAGTGTGCTTACAAAACAGTGCTAAGCTTTGTGTCCATGTAGGTAAACATCACCAACCATTGTAAACACAGAACCCTTTCTTTTTCACTTTATATCCCTTTGTCTCTGAGGTGCAATGCTGGTTGATTAAAGAGAGAGTGTTTGTGTAATGGGTCCCAGGAAATCATTCGGGAGGCAGCCAGGGACAGAATGTTTGAGAGTGTAGACTGAGTGTCAACATGACCCACATTTTTATTCCTGCTTTGCCTCATACGAATGTGGGGACTTGATGTAGTCATTCGGCTTCCGAGTTTCAGTGTCCTCGCCCTTAAACTAGGTCTAGGAATTAATGTCCCATGGATTTGTTGTGAAGATGTGACTGGATGAGAAAGTATTTGTGGCCCATACCTGGGTTTGGGGAACGCTCAGTCAATGGTAACTATAAGTATTCTTAAGGACTGTGGCACTGGCCTTTTAGGTATTATTTCTATAAGACGTAACACATTATGGAAAGGCTTTGTTCTTTTCTGTTTAATGTTTTTGTTCTTTAATTTCTGTTTATGTTTTTGCGGTCCTTGGTGATTTTCGTTACATTTATTTACTGCTTATAACATAAACCACGTTATTTATATACATTTAAAGAGTGAAGCAAAAGAAAAAAAATCAACACAGTAGCAGTTTTAGGGGAAAAGCACAGCCGCGAAAAACCTACGTAATGTGTTTTCTCCAAGGAATAAGAGGAAAGAATATTACTTTCTTGTTTCTTTTGATTTCTGGCTTCCCTCCCACCAGGTTCTTTCCTGACTACCACCCTGTACCCCACTCATACTTTCCAGTCCTCCACCAAGACCTCCGGCATTTTTTCTCAGTCCTCCCCACGTTCTCGACTGTTTTCTTCCTCTCCTTGAGGACAGGGCCTGTGTCTCTCATTTCTGCTGCTCTAGTGCTTGTTGCCGGCCTTGACAAGTTGCACACGTTTTAATAAGAGTTCCTAACATTTGTGGAATCCTTAACACGTTTTAGCCTCTTTCTCTACCATCTCCCACTTAGTCCTCACAATTTTCTAGTTATCCTCATCTGACAGATTAAAAACTGAGGCACTGTGAGCTTAACCCACTTATCAAGTAAGCGGCAGAGTCTGTATTCACATTTATTTTAGGGAGTTTCTCAACTCCAGACCCTGAGCAGCTAACCACTCTGCTGGCGACTTCAACATGCTGTTGACTGCAGTCACAGTAGAGCTGCTTCGTATCATGATTTCATGTACACACACACACACACACACACACACACACACACACACACGAATAAACATTTCAAAAAGTATTATTTCTCTTGTGCTCTGCACTCTAATATTTTCTATTATATCCCTTCTATTCTAGTTAATATGAATGATACAGTGATGGTCACAAGGCACACAATGGACTTCCTGATCCATTGGTTGCACCTGCAGTTTGACAAACCCCACCCCTCACTGTCCCCCTGTTGGGCTGGGCTCCTGGTCATTGTTAGCACTACGCCAGGAGCTTCACTGTTGTTCCAGATTCTCACAGGAGCCCCGCAGCGTTATCCCCATTTTACAGTAAGGGAACTGAGTCTTGGGAAGATTAATAACTTACCCTGAGTCTAATCGCTAATAAGCTGTAGAATCAGAACTGTCCGACTGCAAATACATATATGTATATTTCAATATATGTTTGTTGTACTGAATGATGTTTTCGTTTGAGATTTTACCCTTTTTTTTTACTACCACCCCACTAAAAAGGATTCCCAAAACCATCACAAAAGTTAACAAGTGCAGAATAGAGCTGAAAGATACTTCTCCTTGTGCTATGTCCCGCTTTTGGACAGTATCAATTTAGAAACACATTTATTCATTTATATGTCATGGGGTAATATGTGTCAGGAGACGATACTCAAAACCTTAACTGCAAAAAGCTTGCATCCCTCTTCTCCTAAAATGCATAGGAAGAAGTGTTGCTTATGTCTGAACACCGTAATTTAGGGAACGTTAGAAACTGCAAGCAGATTCTGCAGATTCAGGGAGCCCAGGGAGCCCAGTCCTGCTTCTTTGAGTTGTTCCGCTGTGGTGGGCCAAGCCCACATCCTCTCCCCTGGTGATCCTGGGTGCTCTCTGTGATCCTGGGTGCGGCAGCGGGCTTCTGGGGTGATCTCTCTCTCCCAGGCTCATCCCCACTACTGTTGACCTCACTGTGAACAGGTTAGAATTGGAGGAGATGTGATAGTACCAAGACCTGCATAGGAATCAGAGGCAGGGGAGTGGTGACACAGACAATCAATCCTTGCCTCCTGGATGGAACTTTCAAAAACAAATACCATATTCTTAATAAGGCACTCCTCAATCCGTGTTCACAGTTTCAGGAATAAGCAAAAAATGAAAGCACTTCCGAAATAATTTCCTTAAACAGAACAGGTAGCGGAAATGTACATGGCATTTGTGCTCGTGATATGAAGTAGTTAAGTTTGTTAGAGAGGACAAGATGAGATTATATTCGGGGAGCAGATTGCTTATCTGAAAGGATCTGGAAAAACGGACTTCAAAACCTCTTTGGATGATCTCTACACCTAGAGCCCTTTATCCTCTTGGCACAAAGAAAATGTTTTTAGTTGAAGAGGGCTTCCGTGCAAATTCAATATTTATGATCGCAACCCAAGGGTTGGCACAGATCAGCAGCCATCATCGTTATCATGATTAAACAGATTCATGTTTTATATTTAAAAGTTTTCTTTTCTCAATCAAGTCAACAGCTAGGTATTTTTTAATACAGTCCAGTCTGCTCTTTTGGTGTTTCTGTTCCCTGAGCTTTCTTCAGTAGGTTGAAGATCGTGAACCAGAGCTGTCTCTCAGACTTCTTGCTGATTACCTGGTTTTCTTTCCCTTTTTTTCTTGTTGAGAACAAAACTGAAAGAGAGAAGAGGTGGCTATGCTGTTACTAGTAAAGAAATACAACTGGATTCTAGCCTAATGCAGTCGGCCCTTTGTCTCTGACACTGAAGTCTTCATTAAATCCCTTGGAACTGCTCCCTGGAGCCCCTGAAAGAGGACTTTACAGGACTTAAATTCTCTTTCCTTTGTTGGAGAACAATGTCCTTTTCTCCTGAATGTGGATGATGATCAGTTCATTCAGAGGCTACAGGATTTAGGGGGGAAAAAAAAAAGGAACCAAAATGTAAAGTGACTTCAGGTGATTCTCTTATCCTGGAAACAGGGAGATGAGCTTCCCCTTAAGAAGAGTCCTCAGATGAGAAATGAGAACATAGCTTTAGGACTGGAGGAAACAGCAGCAGTAGCTACTTCTTTTTTTTTTTTTTTCTTTTAAATCAAAGTATGGTTGATTTACAGTGTTGCATTAGTTTCAGGTGTACAGCAAAGCATACATTCAGTTTTACGTATATGTATTTAGCAGTAGCTACTCTACATAAACTTCAGTAGAGGGCAGTTTCCTGGTTTGGGACTGAAATGATTAGGGGAAGGATTGTGCTTTATCCTCCCATGTTTGTAACCACTTGTACAGTTTTTGTCTTGGTCCCAGGGCATTTTAACCCTCTGAAGGTTAGTGAGTAGGATTTCTTTGTAAGATAATGAGAGGCTTGTCTTCCAGCAGCGTATACAAAAGGTCCGGTAAGACTGCAGTTTTCAGTCTTACAGATGTGTCGAGGGATCATCAATTTACTATATTAAATACTCTGATTCAGAGTGGCCAATTTGGGGTTACATGCCTAATATGAACTCGTGTTATGTTAGTAACAAGGAAAAAATTACTACTGAATATGGCACAAAGGGTTACATGTAAAAAGTATCAACTTTAAACCTTGATGAAAAACAGGTTTGAAACTAATGCTTCATTTAAAATACTACGTTAAACAAGAGCATGTGTTTTTGAGTGTACTGTGCCACCTCTTATTAAGTGAGGTTTAGTTGTGTCCCTTCAGAAAAAAATATTCTTAGGCTAATAATTTTAGTGTATATTTACATGAAGTTTGTATATCCTGCCATAAATCTCTACACTGAAGTGTTCTGCATGCAAACATTTCTACAACACTTACTTATACAATTAGTTTATTAACTTCATTGCTTCGAGGTGGGTACTTTAAATAGTAGTATCTATCAGAAATGATCATTAATTTGACCCTTATCTGCCCTTGCAGTATGTGTCTACAGTGAGCATTTTATTACCTTTTGTAGATAATATAATGTTTTCTCATTTGGCAAGTGGATGAAAGAAGAATGAGTAGAAACCAAAATGAACGCCATGCATAAAACACACTGACATATTACAACAGACCTTGTTCACAAATCGCCTGCTGGCTTTAAAGAAAAGTGTAGCTTCAATCAGTTAATGTTTTAGTAAATCATCCTTTTCATTCAACAAGTTTTGATTGAAATTTTATGGATTTTGAAATATATATTGGGCATGTCCTAACAAAGAGAAATATTCTTGTATAGAAAACAATTTTCTTCCATCTAGTGCTGCTAAATAAAGAAGTGAAATTTCCAAATATATCCTTTTAGACTGACAGTACAGACTTAAGTGGGCACCCCCTCGGCCCTTAAGGCCTACAGAGTGTCTGAGGGCTCTGTTTAAAGGTTAGCGTCATCCAAGTTCAGGCGTTGGTCAGGGGTTCAGAAATGAGGGACTCCTCTTCTGAACAGAATCCCGTTTTAGTCCCCTAGTCTTTGGAGAGACTCATGCCCTTCAAAGAGTTTCCTAAAGAGAAGAAGGTGAGGGAAGTGACAATAGAGAGAGGCCCTGATTATGAAATAGGTGATTGAACTTTATTTATTTTAAAATTTATTTTATTTATTTTATTTTTGGCTGTGTTGGGTTTTGGTTGCTGCGCATGGGCTTTCTCTAGTTGCGGCGAGCGGGGGCTACTCTTCGTTGTGGTGCGCAGGCTTCTCATTGCGGTGGCTTCTCTTGTTGTGGAGCACGGGCTCTAGGTGCTCGGGCTTCAGTAGTTGTGGCTCGCGGGCTCTACAGTTGCAGGCTCAGTAGTCGTGGCGCATGGCGCACGGGCTTAGTTGCTCTGCGGCATCTTCCCAGACCAGGGATCAAACCCGTGTCCCCTGCATTGGCAGGCGGACTCTCAACCACTGCACCACCAGGGAAGCCTGTGATTAAACTTTAAATGAGGTCCCTGTGACTGCTCTCTTGAACCACCAAAACCGCACTTCACAAACGTGCTAGTACCGTGAGCCCTTTGATTGTTCAAGGAGGGAAGAAAGGTCTGTCTTTTAAAAAGAGGGCAATTTATTTCATAGATTAGCTTAAGTGATGACTCTGGAGTGTACTAAGAAAACCAGGTAGGCACTTCATCGGAAACTCAGACCTCTTACCGCCTGTGAATTTGGCCTATGAGAAGAACCTGAAGGAAAAAATGTTCAGGTTGTACAAGCCCTGTTGGCCAAAGAAATGGTCCCGTTGTTACTACAAGCAGATACCCTGTCTCACTTCTCCCAGTTGGACTCAATCTAATTAATTCCTAAACCTGGCCTCTTTCAGCCCCTTTATCTCCTCAAACACAAGTCCTTGAAGAGTCCCTCATTTGGGGCCTCTGAGTAGCATCCTGCCCATGGTTTAGAGCCTTAAGTGGTGAATGTGGAGAAGAGTCAAGGGAGAGGGTGGAATACTGGGGACCGGCCTCCCCTCTTCTGGCCACATCGTTAGTGTAAACCTCATGGTCACAGATAAAAGAAGAAAAATCGCCTGGCTTATTAGAATCTTAGAGTTGATAATTACAAAGAATAAAAAACTTTTTTATAAAACTCTGAAGTAGAATGATAGTTATTCCCCTGATGAGGAACTTGGGGCTTGGGTTTTTCAGTTCACTTCAGTAATCATTTTGAAACATCGTATGACCAGTGATTTCAGTGCTTTTGGAGTGTATCAGCCACTTGATCAACTTTGTGCAAAGAAAGCTGCCTTTATAATGTCTTCAGTTTTGGATTTTGCTTAGGCATGCATCTTTTCCATGGCACACCCTGTGTTTTCATGCATTTCTCTCTCACCAGACTTAAAACTAAGACAATAGGGAAAGAACAGACTGGAGGCTCTCTGAGTGTCATTCTTCTTGGCTAGGGAAAAGAAATGTCTTCTTTCTTCTCAGGCTTTTGTGAAGTGAGGAGGAATAGTCCAGCCCCAAGACCATTGGGCTCTTCTCTGTTGCCAATGATCTTGTGCCCTGGCTTACTAGAGCCTTCCAGAAGAAAACTTAAATGGCCTACATGAGTTTACATACAAGATTCTCTCTTGAAACCCAGCAAGAGGCGTATATTTGCAGAGTAATTTCCTTGTGGTTCCTCCTGAAGCAGATGAATAGGAAGAGCTATTTAAATCAAAATAGTTTCATTATGACACAGGTCACAATGGGTTTCAGGTCCTCCTGGCCTTGCAGTTAATAGTGAGGTTCTGTGAGCACGTAATCCTGATGCACTGGTGAGAGAACATGGGGATCAGCTGATGCCGAATCAGAGGCCAAATCCTCATGAACCAGAGGTGCCACGGGCCCCAGTAGCTGACATTCTCTTTGCACATATGGAGATGTTCCATTCACACATGTGGAGAGATTCCCTATCCCTGAAGGCTGTTTTAGGAATGAAGAAAATATTCCAGTTCAAACGTGCAAATATTTAGCAATTCTGCTTTGAGCCACAAACTTCAACTAATCATGCTCTTGGCATTTTCCAGTATCCTACCAGGATTGGCAGTTAACTTATATAGCTCTTGATGTAACCTTCCTCAAATAATTATATCCTCTTTCCTTTTCGTTTGTTTCTGTTTAAGTAGCTATTATTACCAGGAAGGCATTTTTTAAAAAACTCAAACCTTTCTCTCTCTTCTTCCGTTTCTTCTTCAGGTGATACACTTCAACACTTTCTTCTGTTATTAGTGTTCAGTGGTCTGGAAGATATTTTGGAGCACATTTTATAAAATGGAGAGTTAATAGAGATAAAATTTTGTGAACAGGCATTTGCAACCTTGTTACTAAGATTATAGTGAATTTTTCTTTTGTATTTTAATTATTTTCTGTAAGCATTCGTGTAAAATGAAAATAAGTTACAGTAATAACATTCCCTATTTTGTGGCATTTAGGAACCAGTTTTATTCACTGGAACAATGAGGAAAAATCTGGATCCCTTTAATGAGCATACGGATGAGGAACTGTGGAATGCCTTAGAAGAGGTAATTTATAAAATGTAATTAATTTGTTAACATCAGTATATATGGATGGGCATTTATAGCATTGCAGGTAATTAAGGGGAGCTTATAGTTTTAACTGACTTTGTTTACCTCCTAGGAGAATACTGGTGACGTGGTGCAGTTACAATGTGTGTACTGACGATGATGAAAACCGACAACACAATGCGTCATGCTTTTTAGCTTTTGCCCTAGAACCCAAAGCAACTAGAGAGATTATTTTGTCCTTAGCAGAGCACTAAACTAGAAGTTAAAATTATGGGTTTTAATTCTAATAGTGACCTAGTGAATTAATCATCCTAATTACCCTGCAACATTCATCTTATTCCTCTGGTCTTAGGGAACATCTACTAAGTGGATACAATGATAGTTTTTCATTATTAACTGAAAGATAATTGAAATCATACTATAATAACATGCTGTGAAGTTTTAGAAAAAAAATTGTATAAAGGTGAATTCTACATTTGGAATGTGATAATGATTATTAATTGGCAATCATGTCATTTTAATGCGGCAGCATGAATGCAGGTAACAGAACCCTGGCCCTTTCGCTCAGTTTTTATATGGATACGTTCATTTCTAGAGGATTTTCTCTCATCTGTGTAGTGTTTCACTTTGGACCACTTCTTTGAATTTCCTTACTCTTGCATGAAAAGGATTTTGAATGATAGGGTGCTGATGGTTTGTATATGTTAATACTAATTATTCTGTGCATGTGCCCTCGTTCTGATAATTGATTCTCAGCTACTGATGGCAGAAACTACATCTAGGCTTCTAAACCATACACGGGTTTTTAATTCCTCATACAACCTAGCGCAGTCTTTTGCTTTTAGAAAGTAAACACTTAATAAACAGTTACTGAATATTTGCTTGATCTCTTCATTTCAGAGAAGTGTGGCTTGTTTATTTTTTTAAAAATTGCATTTTTATTGTTGTTGTTTTTGTGTAAATCCCAGTGGCCAATTGCTCACATTGTTGTTGTTTTGAATTTGTACGTTTTGTCACTTAGTGTCACCTCTCCAAGGTTAGCTGTGAAATCTGCAGTTTACGTGGATGAGCTTGGACTCTGAGCGAGCTGATTCGGCCCTACAGTTTTTCCTGCCAGTAATTCTGGTTTCTGAAGGCAGATTATCTTTGGCAGTTAAAAGTTTTTTGTTTTTTTTTTTTTAAATCTTATAGTACAGTTTAATCTTATAACAATCCACTGCTTTAAACACCATCTATACCCATAGTCTGGGGGAAACAAAACTTTATGTTGTGTCCTGTTTTTCATGAGTTTTCATTCACTATGAAACATTAATGAAATTGAAGCAAACACCCTTGACTGGTCTAGCAGTATGGTGTTCAACTTGGGAAAGAAGCATCCCCCAATAGGCTCAAGGTTTACTGTGGTACAGTTTGTCATAGTTTGAGTTTTTTTTTTTTTTAAACCTTTAGACCTTCCAGCATGGTAAAGTGCTGATGAGATTATGTCTCTAGAAAACTATACTTCCCACAATAATTTAAAAAAATGTTTTTTCCCTGTAGTGTACTGACTCCTATCAGCCCTAAAGATCCTGTTTAGATCACATTGGGAGAAATAGCTTTATTTTTTGAGAGACTTCCTTAACTAATCCCGAGGTGGGGTTTCTGGTGGGTGTCATGTGGCGGTGATGGGGGACAATGAGATCTTTCTCTCCTGAGTTGACTCTACCACCTTTCTCAGTGAACGCTACTTGGAAGGAGCTCTTCCCATCACCTGGCTGTGCATGTAAGATACCTAAGAAGTCCTGAGGACTTCAAAGCTCTAACGTCTAAAAGGCTTGTCTCCTTCATTAGTAGTTCATTTAGGAAAATGTCATTCTTCTTTCTGTATCCACAGGTACAACTTAAAGAAGCCATCGAAGATCTTCCTGGTAAAATGGATACTGAATTAGCAGAATCAGGATCGAACTTTAGTGTTGGACAGAGACAGTTGGTGTGCCTAGCCAGGGCTATTCTCAGGAAAAATCGTATACTGATTATTGATGAAGCCACAGCAAATGTGGATCCAAGGTATGGAGTTGAGGTCCATGAAACTTGGAATCTGAATTTTAAATGTGGTAAATGGAAAACATTTAATGTCGCTGAGAAATGTTCTAAGCGTTCTCTTTTCCTCACAGATATCTCTTGATAACATTAATTGCAGAAAACAAAGGAAGAAACCAAAACCTGTTATGTGGTGTTAATGTTACTAGGCATCCTAAGAGAGCTAGATTCCTAAATCCAGCTTCTGATAGTTTCAAGTCATTTCAAGGGAAGACTATCTTACATTGTTTTATGAAAAATCTTCTAAGGAGACTTTTTATACTCAGTTTTTGAAGAGCAATATTATGTCTTAAAGTATTGATTTTTTAAAACATTATAAAAATATGTGATTTTTTTTTTTAAGTCTTAAGTCTGCTATTTCTGTCTTTACTGAACTAAATTCAACTTCTTTGTTTCCAGAACTGATGAGTTAATACAAAAAAAAATCCGTGAGAAATTTGCCCAGTGCACTGTGCTAACCATTGCACACAGACTGAACACCATTATTGACAGCGACAGGATAATGGTAAGACCCTCACCTGTGGAATATCAGTCATTCCCATTTATGTTCAGTTTTGTCAATGTATCCTTCCATAGAAAATGTGATAGGAACCTCCAATAAGTTAATTTTCTCTTAAGTTTTCCTCTCATTCCTGACAGTAACTCAAGTACTTACCTACACTTTCAGAATATGCTATTAAATAATATATCCAGTAATTTCATATTTTCATATTAAAAGTTTATTTGAAATGTTATTTTTCATTAAGATGGCCAACCACAGAAATACTCCAAATCCAAGACACAGCTTCATATTTCAGTGTTCTAGAACACAGTCATTTTTCCTTTGTCAGTTATTTTTTCAGATTTTTAGATTCCCTTAATCAAAAAATTAGCCTTTCATTTAGACTGCCAAGAGGTTGTCGGGTAAGGTTGCAGAATTTCTCAGCTGTTGGGACTTTCACAAGATTTCCTGTCAGAGGGGAGTCTATGAGAAGAAAGGCCTAGTGAGAAAAAGAAAGTATTTCAACAGAACGGATTTAATTTAGGAAATTTTACTACATAGGAATTGGAGGCATGGGAAAATGAAAGTGAACACTGCGTAAGTAATGTTAGGAAGCAGCTATCTAGGGCAGATCTGCAGACCTAACTAGCAAGTCTCTTTCACAGTAGGTCTGGGCACTGCACACACAGCCGACTCCAAGCTTTGGTCTCTGTATATTTGTCTCGTATCTTCCTTCCAGATTTGATTGGCTCTGTCTTTCTTAGTAACTTAATGTTTATTTATTTAGCTGTATTTCCTTCCTTCCTCCCTCTTTTCCTTTTCTCTCTCTTTGTCCTTTCCCTCTCTTGCTTGTTGAGTGTCAATATATCTTAGGGTGTGGCTTTAGAAAATGATACGATAATCATCCCTCAAAGGAAAAACCTTTGACTGCAAATAAGCCCAAAAGAATGCAAGTTATTTGGCAGGCTAACCCCCAGCCTGTGGCAATGAGCTGGTTCTACTCATCTTACAGATGATGTCACAAGGTACCACCTTGTTGTCACAAGGTACCACCATATCCAGTGATGCTGATTAGTGATGAAGTAAATAGATAAAGAAAGCCTGCACAAGTCATAAGAGGCAACAGATGCAGTTAACTAGTGATTTTGATGGTCCGTACTAAGATAGTAATATACGATCAGTGATGCCCAAAGTCCCTCGTGTCCAGTGATAATGGAGGTGTCCCTTTTGACTTCTTGGGCAGTCTCTGGAATGTCACCTCCCACGCTACTTCACGTACATTGTCAGATGGGATCCTCAGTGGGGGCATTGAGTAGATAGCAGAGTGTCAGCACTGAAGCAGCGCCGTTAGCCTCACTCCCCCGAGCTGGACATGCACAGGAGTGAGCTCTGGGGAGCAGACGACAGGAGTGGGGCATCCCCAACCAAAGGGATGCTCTGGGCTCCAAGCAGTGTGTCTGGTCATCTGGACTAGCACATCACAGTAGAAAGCAGGCCCCACCAGCAGTCTTCTGTGCGGGACCAGGTGACATTCCAAGATTGCAGGACAGTGACACTTAGAAACCAGGAACATTGTTTAGCATGGATCAGCCTTAGTCCCTCATTTTGTGTTCTTGAATACCAACCGGAAAAGTATCCTTTTATTTCTGTTCTTTACTTTTCGATTTGTTGGTCTCGTGTCTCAGCATTGTATTTTCCAGACTGTCCCTCAAAGCACCCTTCTTCCACAAGAAATGAATGATGCTGTGTAGTTTACCTATTTCAAGCCCTTTGTCAGTATTTCGAGGCAGCAGCAGAATGGTGGCTTGATCTCCATCCAGTTCAGTTGGGGGATCCACTGAATTTAATCATTGCTCCTAAGTGTAACCTGGAGATCAATTTTTGGTTTTTGGTATTACAGCATTTATGGCAGCTGGTTTCTTTTATTGTCTGATTATTAGAAATACTGTCACCACGGAATATAAGATGGGTTAAAGAAACAGTGAGAAGGGACAGAATTTGCAGACATGTCAGCTGGTCACTCCTAAATCTTATCCATCAGCACTTGATCCACAGGTGTGAACATCTGTATCACCTTAGCCAATCAGCTTTGTTGCCGTTATCAAAATATGTCCATTTGTTTAATGCTTTATGTACCAGTATATTCTGGTAAATTTCTAGAGTCTCAAATTTTTCTCTCAGTTTTTCTGAACAAATCCTTAACATGGTTTTACAAAGTGGTTTACAGCTCGGCCCCTCCCCACCTTTCTAGTTTTGTCTCACTGCGCTCTTTCCTTTAGAGCTAAAACCACACTGATGGTCTTTCAGTTCTCCAAATGCGGTTTTCACTCTCTCTTATAGTTTTGCCCTCTCTTTTAATATTGGTGGCTTAGACTAAGGTGCTAGCAGTGGAAATGGTGAGATGGTTGGATTTGTGGTAGACGAAAAAACGGAGCCAAGTGAACTGTGTGATGGATCAAACATGGGATCCGAGGGAAGAGAGAGGAGTCGATGCTGGTTTCTGGCCTGACCATCTGAGTGAATGGGGAAGAAGGAGTCCATTGGGAGAAGGGAAGTGCAAGGGTTCTCATCGGAACCTGTCACCTTCTTGATGACCAACATTGTTTTCTGTGGTGGACCTTGCCCTTCACCGTGGAGCTGCCCTTGGCACTCCTGTGTTGGGAGACCTTCAGTTTAGGGCTCCCTGGTCAGGGTCGTCGGTGATGTTGCAGGGAGGTCCCACCAGGAAATGTAAACATGGCCACTTGTTTACATCTTGGTCCAAGCTGGTTGCGGTTGCTGACTCCTTAGACCTCAGGGGACCCAAGAGACGTGCATCCCCTAGCTTCAGAGCTGGGGACTTGTCCTCTGTGGTCCCATCCACCCTAGGCATAAACCTTTTATGTTGTTCTGGAGCTCCTGATTACCAGTTGGCTTTCACTCTTGCAAAAATCTCATAAATGATGTTCTTTCCCACACCTTTGATTTTTGTGGCAATTTTTTTTTGCTTGATTTAGAAATATGGGCATACCTTGTTTAATTGTGCTTCTCAGATGTTGCATTTTTTACAACATCTGTGAAGCACATGGTCTGTGGCAACCCTAAGGCAAGAAAGTCAATCGGCGCCATTTTTCCAACACATGTGCTCACTCCATGTCTCTGGGTCACATTTTGGTAATTCTCAGCACTATTTCACATTCACTATTTCCACTGTCATTATATTTGTTTTGGTGACCTGTGATCAGTGATCTCTGGTGTTAACTACTACGCCTTGCTGAAGGCTCAGATGATGGTTAGCGTTTTTTAGCAATAAAGCATTTTTAAATGAAGGCGTGTATATTGTTTTCTCAGTCATAATGCTATTATACACTTGATAGGCTACCATGTAGTATAAACATAACTTCTGTATGCCCTGGGAAACCAGAAAATTCATGTGAACCAATTTATTGTGATATTCATATCTTTGTGGTGTTCAGGAACGGAACCCCCAAAATCTGCGAGGGATGCCTCTTCCTGTTTGCTTTTCAGAATGTCAGTGATTGTCTGTTCCTAAAGCTTTAAGGGCATAAAGACAAGTCAATCTGCTGCATACCCTGATGTTCCAGAGGGTGGGCGGCCAGCCTCGGGGGAGCGGCTGGGGAAGTGACAGATGCTAATGAAGGGCCTAACCAACAGAGTTATCACCATAAAGTCACGTAATTACAAGTGTTTAAGGTGTAATAATTACATTTTGTTGCACTGGTGGATACTTCGGCACAAAGTCGGATGGATATGGTTTTGTTTACTGTAAGTAAATTAAGCAAAAGGCTTGTTGGGAAACAACTGTGACCTAATTAATAGCTGTGTTTATGTGTTGGCTCTCCAAATGGATTTACCCAGTTTGGGTTCATTAAGCACCATTAATGTGTCAGGCTAAAAATTCTATTTTGCAAAGATGTTCTCTCAAGTTTAAGTTTATTCAACATGATGGAGTCATAATGACAGCTAATGGAATCTTCCTTACTTTCTCTGTTGCCACAAAACAGTGGAGCAAGACAGACAAATCAGAAATCCTCTTCCTCCTAAGACTCAACAACTATCTCTACATGAAAGGCTTCTTCCTGTAGTTTTTAGGATTAGCTGGTTGCTTGTGACCTGTTTCCTCTTCAGCCAATAGCACAGCTTTTCCCTCCAGTCCCTGCACACTCCAGTCTTCATATCACTGTGGATTCTCCCCAGAAGTGTGAGCAAAGGAAGCATGTGAAAATCTGCAATTGCTCGAACAATATTGTTGCCTGTGTTCAACATTTTCACTGTCTGCAGTTAGAGAATTCTTTGGAAATGGATGATGAAGAACCAACACCAGGGCCAGGAAACTTGGATTCCACCTCTTCTGTTTATAGACAGTCTTACGGTTTAATATTCTTTGCCTTTCTTCCTCAACTCAGACCTCTTTTTAGTAATGTTTTCCCAGATGAATGAAAACCAGAAACTATTTATCACCCCCGACAAAAAAAATTTGAAAACTGTCCTTATGCGTAGTTATTACGTTGCTTATGCTTATAAGGGTCAAAATAGATCTTTCTGCCATTTACATTGTTGATCCTATTGTTTTTTGAGAGTGTTAATGTTTTTCTGCCTTTGCCTTTCTTAGATATTAGTCAATCCTGAGAACTACTCATCTCAGTGGAATCATGTATTTTAGACAATATGAAAGGAAATGAAAAGATTTGCTATTCATTCAAATTTTAGTAAATAAAATAGAAAGTTGGACAAGGACAAAATATTAATAATACTTCCCCTAAAAAATACATAAAGTCTTTATAGTCAGAGAACTCATTTCCACCAACTCTGAAGTGGTGATTTTTAAAAGTTGTTGCTTTTGAAGAATGGAAAATTCTTTGTTGTGTGAAGTAATTTGATATAATTATTTACTTTGTCTTTGGCATGAGAGAGACCTATGTTTTAAAATTGCATTTTTTTCTTCTTCACCATCAGGAGGAATGGTTATGCTCTATAATGCTACACATAAGTAAAATTACACATTCAGGGCATCTAAATTGGCATGCCAAATTATACGACATTTTAGTAATTACGTGGATGTAACAGATTCAGTTATTCTTAAACTCTTTTGAGAGACCTGCTGTTAGCAGTGATTCTTAGCAGTAAAAGTTTAACAGGGAAATGGCCTTTATGAGAGTTAATAAATGTTTCCGATTGAATACCCTGGGACCAAATTAACTGTTAATACCTAGATGTGGAAGAACAACCTGTGTCCTGCTTAGAGTTTCATCGTATTCTCTTACGATACATTTACTCTAAATATGATCTAAATGAAGAACTAAGTACCACTTAACATCAAAACTGTTTTCCTAGGTATGTCATTTGGGCCAATTATTTCGGATTCTTTTTTTTCCCTCTGAAACCATTAACCAAAGCCACTAATAAGTAGAAAGGCAGAGTTAAGAGCCCTTTCCTCTTCCTTTCAGTTTCCAATTAGTGGACATATTAATGAGCAATAAAATGGGTGAAAGGAAGGCAGCTGAAGAAAGAACAAGAAGCAAGGAAAGATAATTTGTGGAAACAGATTCAGATCCTTGGTAATTCAGATTGGGCTGCCCCCGTGTGCTGTGCAGGCCGTGATCACTGGAATTTGGAGCTCAGTTTCTTAATTGCTTCTTTAGACTTATCCAAAGAGAAAATTGGATTTCTGGAGATTTTCTACTGTGCAGAGCAATCCTGCTAAAGCTGTTTAGGTAGCCACTCTTATTGCCAGCTTTTCACTCTCAGGAGGATAAGCTACTACCAAAGCTAACTTCAAGAAGCACCTTAACCTCTCTGGCAAAAGGTTCTGTCCCCACTTAGCTGAAATATTCCAGGGCCCTAAGGAAATTCCGGAAGCATTTACTTTGTGTCCCCAAAATTGCTCAGATTCTGTGAAACCAACTCGGGAGTTCATTTGCTCTCCGCCATCAGTTTCTATGACATCACCCTAATTTTTTGCTAAATTGAGTTTGATTTCCTTGAATCAAGAAATTTCCCAGCTCTGTGTATCTGTATAAATAGCCCTCAAAGCTCAAGAGTCTGAGAGCTAAAAGCACTAACTAATGATAACAACCGCAAATGCCCTGGGCAGAATATAAAATGCCACATACTGCTGAGTGCCCCTGATCATAGTCGAAAACTTTCATTTTCTTCCTATAACATTATAATAATAAAAGGTCGGGTGAGGCCTTTGTCTGCCTGGTAAAACAGGGTAATCAAACCGTTTAAACACCAGCCGGGCCTACCACCCAAATAGATTCTGTTCTCGCTGTCTTACCCCTTTCGGAAATATTATCTGAGTTATAATATGTTACTGCAAAACATTGTGTGCTAATGGGCTTCTTTCTGCTGATTAACAGGTTTTGGATTCAGGGAGACTGAAAGAATATGATGAGCCATATGTTTTGCTACAAAATAGAGACGGCCTATTTTACAAGATGGTGCAACAACTGGGCAAGGCCGAGGCCGCTGCCGTCACTGAAACAGCAAAACAGGTGAGCCCGCTGCAGGGAGTTGTAATTAAGGTTCGTCTCCAGGGTTCACTCCTCAGGATCTGGCACCAGGGGTCTGGTAACAAGCACTCTGTGCCCTTTTCAATTATAAGCCTCCAGAGACAAAGCTTCGTGACTGCACCTTAAGAGTACATTGCAGGGGGAGGACACGTCTGCTGAGAATCTGCAGAACTGGTGGGGGCAGGATGCAGGACGTGTGTGCGCGCCCACGTGCGCACGAGAGAGAGATTTCGGATTGGAGCTTCCACATGTTTGGCCTCCGGGGTCAGATCTCACAGCACAGAACGCTCGTTTTGAGGACCCTTCACATTCTTACAATTGGTGCTTAGCACATTTATGATGCAAATGCTGTCGGGGAACATGCAGGAGGTTTGAGAGTTTGAGAAGAAGAATTGGAGTGGAATATTATGAATTGGGTCTAGAATGATCTACCAGGGAAAGGTGTAGGTCTCTTCTGGCTTCTAACTGTAAAGAAAACTCCTACGTGATACCGTCACTTTCTCCCTAATTCTTCGTTGTTTAGAATTAGGTCTGGTTGCCTCCCTATGCTTCCTCTTCTTTCTAGCAGATGAACTTGTCATCAGGATAAATTAAGAATTCACAATAACCCTAACACTGTAGTCTGAATGGCGCTTGAAGGTTGACAAAGCGTTTTCACAGATGAGGTGTGTGGAAGCTCTAAGCACTGTACATGGTGTGAGAAAGTTGCTTGATGAGTAGCATTCAGGTCACGTGGTATCTGCCTAACAAAGGTGAGGTGGGAGTATCTCATAGTACAAATGTGGTAACTGAGGTCTGGTAAAGGACTTAGCCACTGTCATGCAGCCAGCTGTAATTCTCTCTGGAATAAGATAGGAGTGGGATTGATGGAAGGATAGAGGGCGAGAAGAAAGGTCTGCTCTTCTTGCCCTTTTTGATGGGTGGGTTGGGGTGGGCTGAGGCCTCGGGATGTATGTCGTGAGGCTTTCCGTCAAAACTTTACCTCCGGGTGTTAAATTATGGGTGCATTTTTCCTTCTTTATACTTTTCTGCATTTCCCAGATTTTCACTTGTAAGTTGAATAAAAGTACTCTTTCAGTATTTAAAATATCTCTTAAAGAAAACGTCCCATAACGTTACCAACAAGAGATAGAATTAGAAATTTGTATGCTCCCATTGTAAGACTTCAAAATAGTAAAATAGCTTATTTTTTAAAAAGAAGGGCAAAAATGGATAAAGCCGCAAGGAGAAATAGGAAAATCCACAATCAGTGGGAGGCATGAAAACAACTTTCTATCAGATTAATGGAGCAGGAAGAAAACTAGGTCAGGATACAGAAGATCTGAATAGTCAGTTAACCAATTGGACATCATAGGCATATACAGAATACTGTATTCAACAGTTGCCAGTTGCAGCACTTCCCTGGTGGTCCAGTGGGTAAGACTCTGCGTTCCCAATGCAGGGGCCCCGGGAACGGCCTGCAGGGGCCGACCAGGTTTGATCCCTGGTTGGGGAACTAGATCCCACACGCATGCTGCAACTAAGGAGTCCGAATGCCACAACTAAGAAGCCTAGGATGCCACAACTAAGAGTCTGCATGCCACAACGAAGATCCCATGTGCCACAACCTAAACAAGCAAACAAACAAACAAAACAAAACCAAAAAAACGGGAAAAGAAAACATGTCCCAGTATCTAAGTAATTCTATATGAAACATTTATCTGAAATGTGGCCTGAATTCTCTGTCATTGTTTTGTCTCATTCCTCCTCCTTAGAAATGAAGAGCAGTGCCTTCCACTGTTCATAATGTAGGAAATTGTGCTGGGTCACAGAGCTGGCTGAAGAGTTTAGGGATCAGGGAAGATTGTATTCTGAACTTTTCATAAGTACTTATATTGTATGTAAACAGAGAGAAGTTGCACTTGGAGCCCTATATTTTTTAATGCATGAAATTCACAGAGCGCGTTCATCCTCTAGAGTGTCTCCCAGTCAGAGCTTCCCTCCTAACATCCAGTAATTATTTGGGATTCCCTATATAACCTAAGTCACAGAACAGCCAGGAATCTCACAAACCCTTTTTTTCTTTGATCTTAGGCATTTCACATCAGACACATGTCCTCACGTATGAGTCAAAAGTCTCCACTTAGAAAATATGTAATGATTATATATTATCAAACATTGAGCAGTGAGAAATAGATCACAGCATTTAGGTAGGTACATAAGTTCAACACCTTCATTTTACAGGTAAGGAAGCTAAAGCCCCCCTTAGAAGGAAGTGTCCATATATATACAAGTAGTGATGATGCTACCGTGCAGCAGACACAGGATTAGAAATCTTTTCTTCCAGTAAATGTTTTAAATCAAGTGTAACATACATAGAAAAATAGACGTAGGTCATAGAATTAGATATCTTTTGATTCATGGTCCAGTAATCCTGCATGTACTTAAACAATATCAGTGGTAAGTTACATTTGTGTAGTTCTTTATAATTTATTTTACATACTTCTCACATGTATGATTGCACTTAATCCTCATCACGGTCCTTTTTTATCCCCCATCATGGATGAGGAGACTGGGTCCAGGGCTCACCTAAGGTCACAGAACTGGTCCAGGGAGCGCAGGGGGTGAATTGGTGGGTGAGGCTGAGTTCTGCCCTAGGTACTCTGCTCAGTGTCGAGCCTGAGAACGCTGCTCCTTTCATGTGGTAGCCAAGGCGGGGCCAGTCACCCAAGTTCACAAGGAGACAGAACATCACTCTTAGGTTTCAGTCCTGCCACTGGCTCAGATCACTTCTTCGGAAAGACATAACAAAATAACCTATCCTGATTCTCATCTCAGTTGAGTATCTTCTTGACGTTATTTCTACATATGCTTGATCCTCTTAGGAGAACAAGCTGTCAGGTTGTCAAATTTTTAAATGTGCAAGCATCAGATATTGTTCAGAGCTGTAACACCGGGAGGATTAGCCTAAGTCAACAAGCTTTTCACTCTTAACAGAACAGAATTCATTCATTTGAAAAGAAAACTCAACATCTGGGAAAACGTGCATCCAAGTCATGTTTTCTTTTTTTTCTTTCTTTTTTTTTTTTTTTTTTTTGCGGTACGCGGGCCTCTCACTGTTGTGGCCTCTCCCGTTGCGGAGCACAGGCTCCAGACGCTCAGGCTCAGCAGCCATGGCTCACGGGCCTAGCCACTCCGCGGCATGTGGGATCTTCCCGGGCCGGGGCACGAACCCGTGTCCCCTGCATCGACAGGGGGACTCCCAACCATTGCACCACCAGGGAAGCCCCAAGTCATGTTTTCTTGACTACGTAGTTGATTCTCTGGAAATGGTGTGCGCAAGCTGAGTCCCTGTCTGACTGACCCTTTTAGATGATCCGTGAAATAGAGAAAGTACCTTTCAGATACATAAAGCTGACGGGTACATTAGTTTGCTAGGGCTGCCATACAAAGTACCACAGAGTAGGCACCTTAACAGAAACTGATTTTCTCACAGCCCTGGAGACTGGAAGTCTGAGGTCAAGGTATAGGCAGGATTGATTTCCTCTGAGGCCTCTCTCCTTGGCTTGTAGATGCCATTTTTTTCTCTTTGAAAGAGAAAAAAGAAAGAAACATGATCTTTCGTCTGTTCGTGCCTGTGTCCTAATCACCTCTTCTTATAAGGACTCCAGTCATATTAGATTAGGGGCCACTTATATGACTTCATTTTAACTGAATCGCCTTTGTAAAGACCCTATCTCCAAATACAGTCACACTCTGAACAACTGGTGGGTTTAGGACTTGAACATATAAAATTGGAGGGGGCGCTTCCCTGGTGGCGCCGTGGTTAAGAATCCACCTGCCGATGCAGGGGACACATGTTCGAGCCCTGGTCCAGGAAGATCCCACATGCCACAGAGCAACTAAGCCCGTGTGCCACAACTGCTGAGCCCTCGTGCCGCAGCTACTGAAGCCGGAATGCCTAGGGCCCATGCTCTGCAACAAGAGAAGCCACCACAATGAGAAGCCCGTGCACCACAACTAAGAGTAGCCCCCACTCGCTGCAACTAGGGAAAGCCCGCGTGCAGCAACAAAGACCCAACACAGACCAAAAAAAAATAAATTGGAGGGGACACAATTCATCCCATAACAAAGGATAAATGCCTATCATTCATTTTCTTCTGTGATGAAGCAGACCTGATTGAGGCTTTTGTGAAGTTTCTTTGTTGCCAGTGTGTAACAGAGGTTTCATTTTATCTATTCGTTTTATCACTAGATACAACCCCAAAATTATGAAATCCTAATATCCTAGATCTAGGACCCTGGACTGGTTTGAATAGTGCAGGAGGCACTTAGCAACCTCGTGACCTCTTATGTTGCCCAAGGTCTTTGAGCCTCAGGGTCCTCACCTGTACGTAGTACAGGGATTACAGCACTGCCCAGCTCCTTCGCACTTATTACAAGAATCAGATGAGAGAGCGCTTTGTGAATATTGAGCATTCTATAAGATAAAAGTCGCATCATTTTTTTTTTCTGGATATAGATTCAACCCTTATCTCCCAATAAGAAAATGTACCCACAGTTCTTCTAAGTAGCATTAGAGACTCTAAATAATTAAATTTTATTTTTAATGATCAGTTCTTAAAGAAATGATGTGTCTAATGCTACAAAATTCAAAAACTTTACTTTTTTAGAATAGGTTTTAAAATTTTATAAATGAAATTTAAGTCACGTTACCATTCCTGTCATTACACAGCTCCTCCCCCGGGTTGGAGCTCCAGCACCATCTTTGACTATTCTTTTGACATGTCCTGTGCTTCAGTAATAATTTGTGCCGATGTGGCCTTCCTGTTTTTAAGCACAAACGATAGCTCTTCCTTATTTTTTTGTTGGATATTATATCTATGTGCATAGTTATCTCATTCTGTTTAATGGCTACATAGTATTTATGCTTTCTCCATTCCCTACTCCTCATTTTCCCTTCTAATTAATTGTTACAGTTTTATGTTTATTTCCCCACAGGAAGAGCTCTAGTCCACTTACTATTTGTATTCTTCTTTATAATTTATCACCTTCTATTATCTTTCTTTCTTTGGTTTATTTTATTGTTGCTTACTTCCTGAATGCATTTGTTTTTATTTTTTCTTATTTATTAATATAAATATTTCAAGGCTGTGAACTTTTCTCTGAATACTGTTTTAGATATATCCTACAGGTGCTGGTGTGTAGTGCTTTCATCATAGTTAGGTTTTTTGTATAGATTCTGTGAGTCTGGTTTTCTTTTCCTCTTTGGTCCACAAATTATTTGAGAAGGATATCTTGAAAACTTCCTGGGGGTTGGAGTATTTTCATGTTTATTTGTTTCTGTTTTCCTCATCAGTCTCAGTACCTTATGATCAAAAAATGTTGTTTGTCCTGTTTCCCCCAAGAAACAATATTTCTTAATACTTTTTTTGTGTTCTGGTAAATAGGCAATTTTTTAAATATGGGTATTTAAAAAGATGGGCTATCGTCTGTTTAAGTTATAGAGCTTCATTTGTAATTAGATCTATTTAATTACATTATTTCGTTCTTCTCTATCCTTATTTATTTTGGTCCATTTAATGTAACTTGGACTAGGTGAATTAGTCTCATGCTACCAAGTTTCACTTTGTACTTCCTGCTTTCTTTGGTTGTTATAATTTTGATGATATGATTTTTTTCAGTGCACAAATATATTCTTGACTTTTGTTATCAGTATGAATTATATTTTCTACTATTTTAAAGTGCCTTTCATTGATTCATTTAATGGTCTTGGCCCTAAATCCAATATGGTTCATAATTAAATTGAGTTCCCCTTTTCACGTTGTTTTCATTTGCCTGGTATGTCTTTGACTGTTTTTGTTTTTGTTTTGGCCATGCTGTGGGGCATGTGGGATCTTAGTTCCCTGACCAAGGGTTAAATCCACTCCCCCTGCAGTGGAAGCACAGAGTCTTAACCTCCTCTGGACCACTAGGGAAGTCCCAGTCTTTGATAGTCTTTTTTTTTTTAATATTTATTTATTTATTGGCTACATTGGGTGTTAGTTGTGGCATGCGGGATCTTTCACTGTAACACGTGAGCTCTTCGCTTCATAGTGGTGTGTGTGCAGGCTTCTCTCTAGCTGTGACGTGTGGGCTCCAGAGTGCATGGGCTCTGTAGTTGTGGTGCATGGGCTCTGTAGTTGTGGCGCACAGGCTTAGTTGTGTGACCAGGGATCGAACTGGTGTCCCCTGCATTGCAAGATGGATTCTCTACCACTGGACCACCAGGGGATTCCTCTGATTATCTTTTAATAGCAGATTACAGATACGTCTCTTGCAATGGCATGTAGTTAGATTTAGCTCTGAGGTTTAATCTTAGCACGTGAGGCACCCCCCCCCAAATATATGAGTTTAGGCCATTTACATTTATTGAGATTATAGTTACGTTTTATCTTAGTTCAGTCGTGTTATACTGTCAGTTTTTAGTGCTCTTTTTTTTAAAAAAATTTTTTAGCCTGTAATTTGTGTTTCTTTGCTCACTGTTTTATGTATGTTCCTTTCATTTCCTCTGAGAATACTTTATTTCTTATTTTTGGCTCCCCATTATGAACAATGATGTCATATCTTCCCTCTCCCCCTTCTCCCATCAGATTTTAATTGTTTTTCTTCTACTGTTTATCTTCATATCTTTAAAAATCCTTAAACCTCTATTATTTTACTTACTTGTATTAAATGATACTTTTTCCATCTCTTAGTTGGCTAAAATTTGTCCTCTGGTATTGTGTTTTTACACCTTAGGGGTTTGATTCACTAGTGGGGCTGAGAAATCCGTTTAATCAGTCATGACCAGCATGCTTTAAGAAATGAAATAGGAAAGAATGGAATAGAAGAAAAGGAGCAATGCATCTTTCATAGTAATAGTAAATATTTCATGAAACTCCTTTCAGGATACATAAATATAGATACAGATTGTGAATCTGTACTGAGACTCAAAGTAAAGTTAAGTGTATTTACTATTGTGGGTGGCAGTACAAATGAAAGGTTGAAAACAAATGTCTATACCATCATAAAGGAGGGTCATTGGAGTTAAGAATCCCCGACTTACTGTCTATAGAGTTGACCCTTGAACAACAGGGATTTGAATTGGAGGAGTCCACTTGTATGTTTTTTTTCCAGTAAATATGTACTATAATACTGCATGATCTGCAGTTGGTTGAATGCATGATGTGAAACTGTGAATATGAAGGAGCAACTGTAAAGTTATACTTGGATTTTCAACTATGTGGAGGGTCCCTAACCCCTACGTTGCTCAAGGGTCACCTATATGAAATATTTTTATGCTACATCACCAGTTTATATTTCTGGTTACAATATTCTTGGATCACACGTCCTTTCACTTATTGTGTTGTAATCTTTGCTATAAGGTCTTCCAGCATTGTTTATTCACGTGTAGGAGTCTAAGGCCACATTGGACATAACTTGATCTTTCCTGGATACTCAGAGGATTCTTTTTCTGTTTTGAAAGTCATTTGTTTTTCCTAGAACAGCACAGACTCTTGGTCACTAGCTTCTAGTCTTTTATTTTAGGGAGTTTATTTGAATTATACCTTTGAATTTGTTTTAGTTGATTGGATTCTCTTTACAAATATCTATAATGTATATACTGTCCTTTGTTTCATAAAGCTATTATTTCCTTAATCTTTTTTAAATTTTTATTAATTTATAATTATTAGACTTGCTTTCTCAGTTCTATCCACCATGTCTCATATTGTTTGTTCAGTAGTGACTGATCTTTGTGCAGCCTTCAGAACTGTCATTTCTTTGATGTTTTCATTTTTATCTTCCTTTTCACTTTGGCGTCTGTCAATTCATGTTTCATTTTTTGTTGCTGTGCCATGTTTTCCTGTACTCTCAGATCTCTGCCTCCACGGGTTGATTATTCTACTACATTTTCTTTAAATATGTAATATTATTTTTTTCATAATTTTCATCTGTTCGGTGATTACTTCTTTCATCCATCATGTGCTTATCCTGTTACTTTTCCTAATTTTTTGTTTGTGTGTTTTACAAATTCTGTATTACTTTTTTATTTATTATTATTCCTACTACTGGCTTTTTAATTTCGTTTTTTTAAGACCATATATTTGCTAGATAGTTGTGGCTAGCACATCATTTCAGCCTAAAGGGTATTCCCTCTGCTTAACATAGAAGCATTCCCCATGATCCAGAGAAAGAGAGTGAGTGAGTGAGTGAGTGTGAGAGAGAAATTGATAATACATATTCATTTAGCCTGTACTCCTCCCTAGCCTTCAGAGATGGGCAGTTACAATGCTGCTTGCATTTCAGAATCTCTCTTGTCCTAGGACCTTACCAGTGTTCATGCTTTAGGCAAAGATGGTGATTCTATAGGATTCCTCATGTACACCTTAGAATTTGCCAGTTAGTTGGAGAACTGTGCTCTCCCATGATTGCTGAGATCTGCTCTCTTTAGGTACTTTCTCTCTGTCTTGCTAGAGCCCATTGGATCCAGTTGCATAAGGCAGTCCTTCTAGATATTTTGTCAGTTGTGATTTCAAATGATTCCTGATTTCATCAAATATTGGGCTTGCTTGGTTTTTTTTGTTTTTGTTTTTGTTTTTGTGGTACATGGGCCTCTCACTGTTGTGGCCTCTCCCGTTGCAGAGCACAGGCTCCGGACGCGCAGGCTCAGCAGCCATGGCTCATGGGCCCAGCCCCTCTGCGGCATGTGGGATCTTCCCGGACCGGGGCACAAACCTGTGTCCCCTGCATCGGCAGGCGGACTCTCAACCACTGCGCCACCAGGGAAGCCCTGGGCTTACTTTTTAATCTCCCACTATCCTTGCTGTTGAGAGTGATTTCTGAGAGGATAAGGGGAGAAAAAAATCCAATATTCCGTTAAGTTAAAAGGAGAAATCGTCTCTAACTCTCCAGCACTCTTTAACTTTGATAATATATCTGTCAGTATGTCCACAAAGTTAGACCTGCTTTAAAGATGAGGAGTTTGAGGGTTACTGGGCTTGAACTAGGGCCGTGCAGTTCAGGGAGAATGAATGGACAGATTCTTGAACCATAATTCTACATATATTGAACCATTGGTTGCTGGCCTTTATCCGTGCAGGGGAGCATTTATTGCTCTGTTGCTTTTACTAAGATCTAATTCCATGACGGTGGCTTTGTTTACAAGTTGGAGTTTAAATACTAAATTTAGTTTCAACCTACATTGGAGGAACTATAATGAACTAAACCCAAAGAAGGACAGGAAAAGGCTCAAACCCAACACTCACTGGTCTTATGTTCTGCTTGGCCAGAATTTGAACTTTTTTGGCATTGTCTCTTTTAATCCTCATTAAAGCCATTCTGAGATGGTAGTATTATCCCTCAGATCGAGAAACTGAGGCAGAAGGGCCTAAGGAACGTCTCAAAATCACAGGTTAGAAACTGTTAGTAATCTTTTAACTATTTTCTGCCTCCCGGGTTACTATATTTACTGAATAAAATGTGTAGGAACTACGACCCTGCGCTTCTATAAAGATAAAAATCAAAAGACTCACAAAAGCGCCTTCTAGATGTTTTGTTTTCATCATTTAAGCTGGGTGATGCTGCTGCTTTCTGTGGACTTAAGGGACCACGTCTCTGAGCAGCATCATAATCACACCCAGCACTTAGCTCAGCGTGTTTTCAACCTGCAGTTTGTAGCCATCAATTAGTTCCTATGAGGTAAGTCATTGTCTCGTTTCACAAATGAGGCAGCTGGTGCAGAGAGAGCTTAAGTGATTTTTCCAAGGTCAGCAGTGGTCCCAGGAGAGAGAGGTGAGTTTGGGCCTCTCCATCCCAGGCTCAACCCATCCACAAGGACTATGCTAACAAGCGTTCAGTCATCTCAACTCCCTTCATAACCCGCCCCGTGAAAAAGATGGCTTCTCTCACTTGTGCTGTCAGCCAGAGTGTAGTCTACACCATGGCAACAGACGAGGAAAAGAAAGGTCAAATCAAGGATTTTATACATAGGAAGCTCATTTTCATTATTCAGTTCCAAGTATTTCAGACCATGAAATGAAGACCATTTTGGTTAAAAATTGCTAATAATAAAAAATTTTTAATAAAAAATTTCACTGAGAAAGGGGTATGGAGAAAGGAACCAGGTCGATGGGGGAGGGGTGGCTGTCAGGCAGTAGGAAATGAAATTAAGTCCCTTCTGTTCTTCTGGCTGTTTTTACTTTCACTAACAGAGTATATAAATACTAACCACACAAGTATGGCTATTTAAAAAAAAATTGAGGAGGGGGATGAAATGCAATTAGCCCCCCCAAAAGCTTTATTTTTAAATCCTTGCATTATAATGGAAATAGCCTCGAATTTCATCCAGTTGGATCCAAGCATTCTTGGAGAAATTCTTATTTTTCTCCTTTTAAGTGACATTTTAATATACAGCATTTCATATGTAGTGCTGTTTTGGGGGTAGCAAGTATGCAAGCAATAAGAGAAAAAGAAAGTACACATAATATGAAGGTGGGTGTCTCATAGCTTTTCCATTTCATGTGTGACGTCCACTGTCTCTCATGATAACTTTGTTGACAGCACCCACAAATGTACTTGGAGTCAGGTTTTGTAAAATAGATCTGAACTCATATGACTAAGCACCTCAGCACGTGACACGAGCCAGCCTCAGATGGATGGTACATTTTCTGTTTTAAAGACTCAAACAAAACTTTTCACATTCTTCTTTGGAGGAAGAAAAAATTACTTTTGAAGTCCTTTTTCACCCAAACACATTTAGAGATAAGAGCTCACAAGACTTGACATTATTTCATTTTGTTCGTGCATCTGTCAAGGAACTGAGATACGATACAGCTACTAAAAACCGATGATTGTGGAACAGACAATCTTGACAGCATTTCATTTCCATTGTGTTCTGATTATACATTTATCAGAAAACCTGTATCTCTTCCAGTTCAGCTAGAAATTGGTAGAATTCAAGAACTCAAAGGCCTGGCAAAGACCTGTCCTATTATTTGGTATCATCTTCCATTTTAGAGAAGTTGCTTGGTTGAGTCATTGTTAAAGCTTTTGATGCTCTTTTCATTCTTATATCCCACTATCCACAGATCACATTTCTATAGGCCCTATAACTGCTTTGCCGCACAAATTAAATGCCAGGATATTTCATACATATACGCCAGCGTTTCAATGCTTGTCATCAGAGTTTATAAAATACAGGGATTGCAACCTGATATTAACATCCATATCTATTGTGCTCATTTTGTGTGTGAAAATGAGAAACCCTCATGCAGACGCTAGGTTTCCCAGCCTCTTTGTCACCCTGTTTTTAATTTATCGCCAGGCTTTGAGTCAGTAAAATGATTTCGCTTATCAATTTAACGTAGTGATAAAGCATATCTGTGAATCAGAATGATCAGAACTCAAGTGGATCTACAGGTTGTTTGGCATTAGGCCCAGCCCCACTGAGGGTTTTAATGGGGCTACTTCCTCCACAGAATAAATACGTCCCTGGTTTTTTCAATTGTTCCTCCACTAGTGATGGGATTGCTTCACATGAAAAGTGGACATAGAAATGTGCTGCTTGGGGCTTCCCCGGCGGCGCAGTGGTTAAGAATCCGCCTGGCAATCCAGGGGACAGGGGTTCGAGCCCTGGTCCGGGAAGATCCCGCATGCCACGGAGCAACTAAGCCCGTGTGCCACAACTACTGAGCCTATGCTCTAGAGCCCACAAGCCACAACTACTGAGCCCAAGGCCACAACTACTGAAGCCTGTGCACCTAGAGCCTGTGCTCCACAACAAGAGAAGCCAACACAGTGAGAAGCCCGTGCACCGCAACACAGAGTAGCCCCCGCTCGCCACAACTAGAGAAAGTCCGCGCGTAGCAATGAAGACCCAGTGCAACCAAAAATAAATAAATTAAACAAATAAATTTAAAAAACAAGAAAAGAAATGCGTGCTTTAGGGAGGAGGACTTTAAAACTTTTAAACATGTTTTTATACCTGTCTTTTTTTTTTCAGGTGTACTTCAAAAGGAATTATCCAGAAATTACTCACAATGGGCATGTGGTTATGAACGCTTCCAATGGACAGCCCCCAGCCTTAACAATTTTTGAGACAGCACTGTGATTCTACCATGAGGTCAAGTCTATTCCAAAGACATTTTTCCAATAGTCTTTGCACTGTGTAAACTACACTTTACTTTTTTTTTTTACACCAGCAACAAATATTTACATACAAGTTGTTCGTCTATTTGGATTTTTTTCCTCCACTTCACCCAATGATTTCAAGCTCTAACAAAATGATTTATTATTGTTATTTATACGTTATAGTATTTTTTGTCTTATCTAAATCAGAGGTACAGGCCACCAATAAAAGCTGTTTACCAGGTTTTGTGCCTTAAAGAGACTCCAGAGCCAAAGCACATTTTCTAAGGTATAAGACAAAGTTGTCATAGATGTTTTTTACTGCCCCCAAATTACATATTACTTTCCAGTTATATCAGGGATTCTATTTACTTGAAGACTGTGGAAGTTATCATTTTGCCTTACCACTTTCTTTAACATAAGTAGGATCCACTATTCCCTGCCCAAAACCTCTGGCTAAACTAGTACAGAAAAAACTAATAGGAAAAACAAAAAATACACTTTAGTTTAAGTGGCATTATAGTAGGAGAGCCCCCCCCCCAAAAAAAGATAAATGATTAAAATACAGAAGGTCAGTATTTAATTATATTTTCTAAAAGAGATGGAAGAGAAAATGCTTTCAGAAAATAGGAGCCCTTCTAGGGGATTTGATAATGATAGACACGTGTTATCATTAATCGTCTTCTAGATTTCGTGGCTCCTACATGATATCTTGCAGTTTTAGACTCAGCTTGGTGATATTTTCAAAAAGGCCGTGCTGCTAACTGTAATTGACCCTCAATTGACCGTCAATTGACGGTTGACCCTCTGCTGACATAAGGCTTTTGCTTTGCCCGTCATTGAAATCCTTTCTAAATCACATTCATGGGCTCTCCTGACTTGGTGAGAAAAACAGAAAGATGTTGCATACATTGACTGTATTTATGCAGTATGTTCTCAGGATGCGTCAAGAAGGTTCACTTTCATGAGCCTGCCTAGGTTAGTTTACTTCTGACCACTAACTGTACTTTGTTTAGCTCTTTCTGATCAGTAGATCAACAAGCCACAGTACCTCCTAGGGCCTGCCGTACTTTGTTTGAACCATGGGTCCTTAGCTTTTCTTGATGGTGGTGGCTATGATATGGTATGTCCAAGTTACTAAAGGTTTTACTGTCCTGGTTTTACGTGTGCTCTCAGAATAAGGCATAACCGCCCTCAAATGGAATATATTTATATATATTATACACACACACACACACACGTATATGCCTTCTGATAGCCGGTTTTGGGATTCTGTAACAGAGAGAAACAGATGTCTCATAGAATTAAGCCTTAAAAACCACATACTCAGAAACCTACCAAAATACATTGAGTGCAGTTGGTATTTAGAAATAATATGGTTAATGTTTAGTCCAGTAAATTGTGTAATAGTCATGGTTCTTATTTCAGGAGACTGACGTGACAACAAGGATAATATTGAGGTTTGTTAAAACAGTGGAAATATTTGAAATGTATATGTGTTTATTTGGTCTTTAGAGGTTTATTTGGTCTTTAAAGGCAGTTAAATATGTTTCTATTTTATTTCTTTTTTAATGTCATTGTAGAGTTTTTTAATGAAACAAAATTCAATTGAAATAAATGTTTTCATCTCCAGAGATCTGTATTTTTATTTTTAGAGGTATAACTGACTCATGTCCTTGCTGTTGAAAGCCAATGAGGTTCCCTGAGATAATAAAATATCTATTATCACCTGGTTTCTTGGCTAAGTAGGTACACCAGATACTCTATGCAGAGAGGAGGGTGTCAGACGGATTTAAATAGTTGCTACTGAAGTAATCCCAGTTGTACCCCTTCCATAAAGTGAAAGTATTAACTTATGTCCCAAGCTTGAACCAAGTAGTCAATTGTTGAAGTTTTTGGGTTTTTTGTTTTTTGCCCTAAACTAACAAGAAACATCTGTTGCTGCTACATTTAAAACACCTGTAGGACGTGTATTGTCACAGTATGGTCACTAGGCTAGCAGTATCAGCATCACCTGGGAACTTGTTAAAAATGCACATTCTGTGTCTCACCCCATATCTACTGCATCAGAAACACTGGTGGTGGGGACCAGTAGTCTGTCTTAACAAGGCCGAAGGATGACTCTGATGCATTCTGAAGTCTGAGAACCAGTACCATAGAAAATAAAGAACTCCTAAAACTCATTAAGAAAAACACAGAGGGGCTTCCCTGGTGGCTCAGTGGTTGAGAGTCCGCCTGCCGATGCAGGGGACACGGGTTCCTGCCCCGGTCCGGGAGGATCCCACATGCCGTGGAGCGGCTGGGCCCGTGAGCCATGGCCACTGAGCCTGCACATCCGCAGCGGGAGGGGCCACAACAGTGAGAGGCCCGCGTAACACTAAAAAAGAAAGAAAGAAAGAAAAACACAGAAAGCCCAATTAGAGAAATGGACAAGAGGCTCAAATAGGCACTTCAGAAAAGAGAATATCCAAATGGCCAATAACTGGAAAAGTGCTCAGTCTCATTAGTTACCAAGGAAATGCAAATTAAAACCACAACGAGATACCGCTAAACACCGGGTAGAACAGCTAAAGTTAAAAAGGTTGAGACTAGGAACTGAGTGCTGATGGAGTAGTGGGAACTCTTGTGCACTACTCTGTGTGCGAAAAAAGTGTATATTGAAGAAAAGCCTTTGGAAAACAGTTGGACAGCATTTACTCAAAATGCACACCCTGTGATCTGTTCATCCTGCTCCGAACATATACATGTGCTCAAGGATGTTCCTAGAAACCTAATTCCTAGTGGCCGCAGACTGGACATAATCCAAGTGCACATCAACTGCAGAAGGAAAGGGGAGTGTGATCTAATAGAATATCCCCCAGCAATGAAAGCAGTTGAACATCAACAACACAGGTGCATCACAAACTTAAGCCTGACCCCAAAGAATATTTATGATTCCCCTTATACTAAGTTTGAACATAGTTACGATCAAGTCATAGAGTTCAGAGTCAGTACTTCACTTTGGGGAGTTAGAAGGTGTTGGTAATTGGGAGAAATAAAAGGGTAGCTTCTCAGGTGCTTACAATATTCTCTCATTGGGGGGCTTTGGGAAGGTTAGATGGGCATTCCTTGGGCTCTTCATTTATTTTCAGCACTTCTCTGTTGCACGTCATACTTCACAGTTGAGTTAACTAAAAAGAAACTTCACAGCCTCAGTTTTATTTTAGAATCTCATTCAAACGCAGTGGTCCAGTCATCTAAAGGAGAATAATCTGCATCTGGGAGTTATTTCTGCTGAGTTCTTAAAATATGAGGCTGTGCTAGGTCTTCTGGCCCATCACAAATGGCCTCATATGAAGCTCTTGGTACACGAGAGCTCAAGGTCTATATTTTCTTTAAACAATCAAAATAAATCCTACTTCCTCTCTCCAATTCTCTCCAAATGATTCTTTTTTTTTAACCACTTTATTGAAGTATGCTTGACGTTTCAAAAGCTGTACATATTTAATGTAAACAATTTGAAGTGTTGGAGATAAGTATACGCTCATGAAATCAACCCCACAATCTATGCCATGAACATATCCATCACCTCCAAAAGTTTCCTCCCACCCTCGCTTTTAATCTCCATTAGTAGGAAAGATACAAGCAAATCAATCTAATACTAACTGCTTTGGTAACACCGTAAATGTGTTTTGTGAAGAAACAACTGAAGTTAATTCCATAAGGCAGTGATTTAGGTAATTTTGACAATTTGGTGAGTTAACTGTTAATCAGCTGATTAACTTTGACCCTGTGTTAACTTTGACCCTGTTAATCAGCCAATTAACTTTGTTAATCAGCCGGTTAACTTTGACCCTATGTAAATTGATGAAAATCTGGGGTTTTCTTTCAGATAGTTTGACTGGAGATATTAGAAGCCCCTCTTCTCAAACCTGAGTCCTTGTTTCATATCTAATTCTGAAAAGTTAATGATGTTCAGAACCTTATGACCTGAGTGTGGTAGATTTAGCACCTGAATATGTAAGTCACTTTCACAACTGATTCTGTTTCAGAGTGTTTTCAAGATAACATCTTTACCTAGAAAACTGCATGATATTCTGGATACCACATCTCAAGAAAAAACTTCCTTGTAATTTCTCTAATGTATTTAAACATAAAAACTGAAAGCATTTCCTCTAAGATCAGGAAAAAGACAAGGATGTCCACTCTTGCCATTGAAACTATTTCAATACTTGAAACTATTATTCCACATTGTTCTGGAAGTCCTAGCATGGCAATCAGAGAAGAAAAAGAAATAAAAGGAATACAAATTGGAAAAGAAGAAGTAAAACTGTCTTTGTTTGCAGATCACATGATACTATACATAGATAATCCTATAGATGCCACCAGAAAACTACTAGAGCTAATCAATGAATTTGGTAAAGTTGCAGGATACAAAATTAATGCACAGAAATCTCTTGCATTCCTATACACTAACAATGAAAGATCAGAAAGAGAAATTAAGGAAACAATCCCATTCACCATTGCAACAAAAAGCATAAAATACCTAGGAATAAACCTACCTAAGGAGGTAAAAGACCTGTACTCAGAAAAGTATAAGACACTGATGAAAGAAATCAAAGATGACACAAACAGATGGTGAGATATACCATGTTCTTGGATTGGAAGAATCAATATTGTGAAAATGACTATACTACCCAAAGCAATCTACAGATTCAATGCAATCCTTATCAAATTACCAACGGCATTTTTTACAGAACCAGAACAAAGAATCTTAAAATTTGTATGGAGACACAAAAGACCCCGAATAGCCAAAGCAGTCTTGAAGGAAAAAAACGGAGCTGGAGGAATTAGACTCCCTGACTTCAGACTATACTACAAAACTACAGTAATCAAGACAATATGGTACTGGCACAAAAACAGAAATATAGATCAATGGAACAGGATAGAAAGCCCAGAGATA
The DNA here is from genome assembly GCF_039906515.1 of Pseudorca crassidens. Lineage (NCBI taxonomy): Eukaryota > Metazoa > Chordata > Mammalia > Artiodactyla > Delphinidae > Pseudorca > Pseudorca crassidens. The sequence goes on from NC_090313.1 coordinate 15,683,865, forward strand.
AACCCACACACCTGTGGTCAACTAATCTATGACAAAGGAGGCAAGTATATGCAATGGAGAAAAGACAGTCTCTTCAATAAGTGGTGCTGGGAAAACTGGACAGTTACATGTAAAAGAATGAAATCAGGACACTCCCTAACACCATACACAAAAATAAACTCAAAATGGATTAAAGACCTAAATGTAAGACCAGACACTATAAAACTCTTTGAGGAAAACATAGGAAGAACACTCTTTGACATAAATCACAGCAAGATCTTTTTTAATCCACCTCCTAGAGTAATGGAAATAAAATAAAAAATAAATGGGACCTAATGAAACTTAAAAGCTTTTGCACAGCAAAGGAAACTATAAACAAGATGAAAAGACAACCCTCAGAATGGGAGAAAATATTTGCAAACGAATCAACGGTCAAAGGATTAATCTCCAAAATATATAAACTGCTCATGCAGTTCAATATTGAAAAAACAAATAACCCAATCAAAAAATGGGCAGAATACCTAAACAGACATTTCTCCAAAGAAGACATACAGATGGCCAAGAGGCACATGAAAGCTGCTCAACATCACTAATTATTAGAGAACTGCAAATCAAAACTACAATGGGGTATCACCTCACACCAGTTAGAATGGGCATCATCAGAACATCTACAAACAACAAATGCTGGAGAGGGTGTGGAGAAAAGGGAACCCTCTTGCACTGTTGGTGGGAATGTAAATTGATACAGCCTCTATGGAGGACAGTATGGAGGTTCCTTAAAAAACTAAACAGAATTACCATATGACCCAGCAATCCCACTACTGGGCATATACCCAGAGAAAACCATAATTCAAAAAGACACATGCACCCCAATGTTCATTGCAGCACTCTTTACAATAGCCACGTCATGGAAACAACCTAAATGCCCATAAACAGACTAATGGATAAGGAAGATGTGGTACATATATACAATGGAATATTACTCAGCCATAAAAAGGAACAAAATTGTGTCATTTGTAGAGATGTGGATGGACCTAGAGACTGTCATACAGAGTGAAGTAAGTCAGAAAGAGAAAAACAAATATCGTATATTAACACATACATGTGGAATGTAGAAAATGGTACATTTTCATTTCATCTGAACTGGTTTGCAGGGTAGAAATAGAGACACAGATGTAGAGAACAAACGTATGGACACCAAGGGTGGAAAGCGGCGGGAGCGTGGGGTGGTGGTGGGATGAATTGGGAAATTGGGATTGACATGTATACACTAATATGTATGAAATAGATAACTAATAAGAACCTGCTGTATAACAAAAAATGATAAAATTTTTAAAAAGAAAATAAAGTTTAAAAAAAGTTAATTATTTCTGACTGGTTTATCACTGATTTTTATTTTCATAGGTTTTCTGAATTTTCCAAATTACCTACAAAGAGCATGGGTTAATTTTAAGGTCCAGAAAATATGTAAAGAGAAGCCACAGTGCCTCTTTCAGTTAGGATAGACTGGGGAGTTTATATTTTATTTATGAACAGTATCTTATCCACCTCACAGAAGCTCCTAGCTTCAATATCCCCACACTGTGAGGACACTCTTAGGATAGATAATCATTCATTTCTAAAACTTCAAAAATTCATTTAATAAATACATAAATATCACTGTGAAAGAGTTAAGAAAACCACGTTAACAGTGATGAACACAACGTACTTTGTCAATGCAACTTCCAAGCAGCCACAATAATGGTCGGCCCTGTATCAGATCTAGTTATCACTGAAATTTTGGCTTCTAGATTACACAGTGGGTCTAGATTTGCTGCCACGTGTCTCTTGGGGAGGCACCTAAGATCAGTCATCAGGCAAAGAGAAAAGTTAGGAAAAGATCCCTGAGAAGCTTGGTGTTTCTGATTTACATGTGTAGGGGGTAAAAATGCAGATGACAATTAAGAACCTGAGACAATTACTTGTCTGGGGGGAATTTGGACTTTCAGGTCTTTCTGCAGCATCTGGGCTCCTGAGGTGAGGGCTGGTAGATAGCCTGTATCAACAAGCCAGCCCAGCTGTGATGTCCGTGGCTGGACCTCAGCATGTCCAGCCCACAGAGGAGGACAGGTTAGCTATCTGTAGGTAGCTTTTAGTTCTCTTCCTTGCTTTCTCACCTTGGTTCCCTCTCCTTCTAATTAGAACATGACTCCAGCTTCGAGGATTTCCTGACTACTAGTCTCTGGGATGGAGACAGTCTAGCCTTTTTGAGAACGGGTTCTATATTAGACTCAGCAATAGTTATCCCTACCTGATAAAGATATCACTATATTGATTTCATCAGTGTCAGGAGCCTCTCTTTAAGGCTAGTTTTTTTGAGTAGGTAGACCAGGTAGCCACCCATGTATTGTGATTTAGGGAGCCCTGGGGAAATCCTCTACACAAAGTATGTTCTCCACTGGTGCTTGAAGGGCCATCATTGTTGATTCATTCATGTGGACGCCTCGTGCTTTTTCCTTGAGGTCCTTTTAAAACTAAGATCCTGTATTTTAATGAAGGTGAAAAAACATTAAGTCACTAACACTTTAACTCAAGTGAGTTTGCCATATTGCTTTCTCTCTAATAGAAGAAGCAGTGGATACCACACATAATTTGGGAGGGTGGGCATTTGTGATCCACCTGGAAGGGAAGAACTCATCCTCAGTAAACATGACAGGAAACGTCACCAGTAAAGATATTTCCACAACCAGGTTGCACAATAATATCAAATCACAACAAGGAAATTGCCAATATCCTGGATAACACATAAGCAATTGAATTTGGCTTCACTTTGTGCAGCCAGATGGACAAAATTGAGCATCACCCACCTGCCAGCCTTGCCTATTAAATTATCACTCAGATTCACCCCGGACCAGAGTTCATTGAAGGATCTTGTAGGCTTTGGCTTGGAGTTCATCATTCTGGGAAGAAGGAGGTTGAAGAACCAGGCCTACTTAGTATGGAAAGGGTTAGGCGGCTTAGGTACCAAGGGAGTTTCTGAGGGCAGCCAGGTCTCTCTCATCAGAGCCTGGCTAAACATGGCATCTAGACCATAGAAGAATAGTCAGTGTTGGTGGAAAGAACAAGTGGCTTTCCTACTGAGGGTTAGTTGAACAAGTTGATGCTTGTTTCAGGTGAACAACTGTCACCTACATCTCAACACCAAACAATTCAGATGTAGTTTAAACTTTGAGTCAGCTGATTGGAGACAGTGTATTTATGTGCTAAGTGTGCTGTGTTAGATCAGTTCTTTCTCTGTTGTTGTTTTCTGCTTTAATGTAGGAAGTATCTTGTCAGCAGGGCGCACCCCTGATATTTTCTAGCCCAGGGCAAGAGCACAGATGGAGGCCTGTATCACGTGTCTAAACAGGTAGAGCTGTAAATCAAGCTAACAGAGTGTTCAATAAAATATGCGTTACCCTCCCAACTTGATAATGCTTCCCAACTACCCGGAAGGCCTGACTCTGATTTAGAATTCCTGGATTCTCAGAGTTCTTGCTGAAAGGTGGAGATGTGGGGAGAACAGGCCCATGACCGCAGCCCACACCAACAGGAGCCCCGTTCACACGAGTAAAGACACCCCAGACGGCACAGGCAAGTTCGGTCCACCCCTCCCTATCCTTGCAAAGGGGCCCTCCCAGGCCCAGGACTGCTCACGCCTGAGTTGTTGCCTGGTGCTATCGCCCTTGGGAGGATGGACTCGGGCAACAGGCCCCTGCGTGTCCTTGAAGTGGGCTGGGACCTTCGGGCAGGCCATTCCCGGATCCTGGGTACCCTGAGTGGTCTAGATCAGTGCTTCTGGATCTTTAAGGTGCAAGTAATCCACTTGGGGATCTTGTTAGAATGCAGACTCCTGTTAACATGCTATAGGTTAGAGGGCAGGGCTGGGAGCCTGCATTTCTAACCAGTGTCCGGGAGATGCTCGTGCTGCTGGTCTGTGGACCACACTTTGCCAACCGAGCGTCTGGAGAAATGGGCTCTGGTTAGTTGTGTCCCCTTGGTTCTCAGAGGCTTCACCCCATGGGGAATGGCGGGGTCAGTGGAGGGCTGGACTGGGGTCCCCTAAAGTGTGAGGCTCGGGGCAGAGGCCTCTTGCCCTGGTCTAAGGGCAGTCTGGTCCCTTCTTTGCCCACATCCTGATACATCAATGGGCTGTGTTCCCACACTGCGGGCCCTGGTCCTCCCCTTCCAGCTCTTCCACTGCAGCCCTTTGATCTCCCACCCACTCTCCCCAAGTCAAGTTTCTCTTGGCTCCTTTCCTGTGGCATTCCCCACTCCTTCCCCTGCTTTTCTCTTATGCCAGGAAACAAATGTAAAAATAGCATTTCAAAAATATTGAAAATTAATGCTGACGAAATCATGTTTTGTTTTCTCGGGATGTAAGAGGCGGTAACAGCAATCGGAGGTGCAGCCTCTCCAGTGCCTAGCTGTTTTGTGAACAGAATCCTACCTGCTCACCCATTACCTGAAATCAGGATTTCCAAACATAAATGCTTGCTGGGTTAGAGCAGACTGGATTTTTCTCCTGTATTTTTATTTTGACAAGGCTGAAAAAGCTGCTGTCTGGCCATCTGATGGAATCGAATAGGCTGCTAAAAATAACTCCTGCAAGTTTGGGTTTCAAACGGGAAACACCTCTCCAGCTCCTTGCCTATTACTCTTGGTGAAGCTTAATCCTTCGACTTGTGTGCAAGTATTTGCACTGCTTTTGAGTTCTTTTCTTCTTTCCAAGGCTGTTTTTCACTATTTGCCTGAGTTATTTGAACAGGTGGCTTGCACCACCTATGCTAATGTGAGGCTTTTGTCTGCTTTGAATCTGCACAGGGAGGCATTTAAGGGAGAAATGTTTCTTTCTTGGTAAACTATTCGCACCTGTTCTGATCATCACCTGTGTGGCACTAAAATACCATTCCAGAGAGATCTTCCCCTAAGTGGACACACGCTCAGCAAGGCAGAGGCCCTGTGGACGGCGAGGAGGCACGAATCCACCTTCTATTCTTTTCTGGCCCACGTGACAAGCAGCCCAGGGACCGAGTCCTGTGTCTCGGGGCTGGGTGCCCTCCGGGCTCTGTCTGGAAGCGAGTGGACGTTAGGGATCTCTGCAGAGCAGGTTTGGGGGATCCTCGCTGTATTTGGTCAGCGGCCGGTTGCAGGTGGGCGCGCGAGGCAGCAGACCACAGCCGCCAGCCTGAGCCCGGTTCCCGATTCCTTCGTCCTGGGCGCTTCCGGCGGGAGCTACGCTTGTGCGCTTGGCGGGCGATCACAGGTTGGCGCCCGGGACACTCCGCGCGCTCCCTGGCCGCACATCACAGGCGCCCGCCCTCCGCCTGGCCGCCCGGGACCCCGCCTGCTCCTTGGAACGCGATCACAGGCCGGGCCTCCGACTCCGGGGGCGAAGAGGGGCGCGCACGGGCCGCCGGGGACGGCGATCTCGGGCGCGTTCCCACGGGGACGTCCAGGGCTGAGCCAGGGCTTCTCCCGGCTTCCCGCGGCGTGTCCTCCTCCGGGGAGAAGGTGGCACGGGGAAGGGAGGCGACTCCTTCCGGCTCGGGCGAAAGGGAGGCCGATGCTTAGTGGCCCAGGAGGGGCTGTGTAGACGCCGCAGTCAAGGCCACGCGGTAGTCACTGAGGATAGACTCTTAACCCGGGGCGCGCTGAGGATGGGCTTTTCTAGAACGTTTTTTTTGGGGGGGGGAGGGGGTAGTCTACACTCTATTAGTTCGCTGGTCACAAGAAAAGAAGAACGAAAAGCACATAAAAAAAAAAAAAGAAAAAAGAAAAAAAAAAAAGGCACATGGAATAAGCAAGATCGGCTTGGATACAGTTTAAAGGTGCCTGTGATGATGCCCAGTGGTTCCCACCCTGCCGCCACTCCTCACCTGCGCGCTGTAGGTGGGCTCCTGACCTGCCTTCCCTCCTGTTACCCGCAGGCACTCAGGGCAGCTGTGTGTGCGCGTGTGTGAGTGTGTCTGTGTACACACACGCACACACACACAATTACATGTAATCTCCTGAGACTCTGGGTATGGCAAGGAAGTGGGAGTGCCTAGCACTCTTCACCTCTATAGATGGCCCTGTACCTCCCATGGCTGTCCAGTCCCTTATTATCTCTACCAGAGGCGGAGGAAACTGGCAGCTGGTGTGTGAATATAGGGGTTCCCATCCAGTGGACAGCGCATTAGAGGACTCTCATCCCCTGGCCACAGTGATTGTGTTAGAGACAAGCAGTGGCCTGAGGCCTAAGCCAATCAGCATATGATGAGGTGAGTGGAAGGGAGGGCATATGGGAAACCAGACAGAATCAAAGCAAAACCGCACTCGTATGAAATGCACTGTCTGTAAGAAACAATAAGACACTGAACCCAGAAACACAGAGTGTACCTTACGGAAGGTGGTAGATGATGAGGTTGGAAGACAGGTTCAAGAGTGTATTATTAAGAGTCCTAACTGGCGCAGCGTGTGAATTTATCTTATGGTGGTGGGGGGGGAACAAAGGTAATTTTTAAACCTAAAATTTACATGATTAGATTTGGTTTTTAGGAAGGTCATTTTGGTGTCACTATGGAGAAGGGATCAAAATAGAGAGAGATGAGGGTTAGAAACGGATTAAGAGGTGGATGTAGTGAGCTGGGGAAGAAATTCTGTAGGGCTGGGGAGTTACAAGCCATTCTAGAAACTGAGAGGACTTCCATGTCACTTGGACAAGTGTGGTCTTGGGATAGAATTCATTTTACTTATCTTCTTTACAGTGGCTTTATAATGGCTTTACAGTGGCTTATAATGTATTCCAGGGAGGGGAAACAGAAGGAGGGAAGGAGGTTTCCAAACTTTTCTTAAACCACAGAATAATGAAAAGTTATACCATTCGAAAGAATATTATCAGGACCCCAAAAATGTCTCAGATGAAATGCATGACATTATCAAAATTTGATTGATATGCTAGTTTACAAGTGGGTTTATCGAGGTATACTTTATGTAAAGGAAAATTCACCAATTTTAAGTGTGCAGTTTGATGACTTTTGAAATGTGTGTAGTCATGTAACCAACACTGTAATCAATATGTGTAACATTTCCATCACCCCGCCCCCCACCCAATTCCCTTCTGTCCCTTTGCAGTCAATCCCCTTCTTCCACCTCCAGCCCTTGGCCACCACTGATAAGCTTTCTATCCCTATAGTGTTGCGTTTTCGGGTTTATCATACGAATGGCATCATACAGTTTGTAGTTTTCTTGAATCCGGCTTCTTTCACTTAGCAAAGTGCTTTTGAAATGCATCTATGTTGTTGCATTTATCAGTAACTAGTTCTTTCTTATGGTCGTGTGCTACTGCACTATATGGATGTATCATAATTTGTTTTCACGTTCACCCATTGATGGACATTTGGGTTTGGGGGTCGTGTAGTGGGCTGAAGATACATATGTATCCTGATCCCCAAAACCTGTGAAAATTACCTACTGTGGCAAAAGCTGTGATTAAGTTAAGGGTCTCCAGAGAGGGGGTTCAGCCTGGATTATCTGGGTAGGTCCTAAGTGCCATCACATGTATCCTTGTAAGAGAGGCTGAGAGATAGACGGGGGGAGGAGAGGTGACGTGAAGATGGAGCAGAGAGAGATGCAGCCAGGAGCCAAGGAAAGCCAATAGCTACCAGGAGCCGAAGAGCCTCCAGAGGGAGTGTGGTCCTGCCTGCACCCTGATTTCGGACTTCTAGCCTCCAGAGCTGTGAGAGAATAAATTTCTTTTGTGTTAAGAAATGAATGAGAATCCCATCTTCCCCCATCCTCACCAACACTTGTCATTGTCAGCCTTGTTAATCTTAGCCATTCTAGTGCGTGTGTAGTGGTATTTCATTTTTGTTTGTTTGTTTGTTTTTTGCGGTACGCGGGTCTCTCACTGTTGTGGCCTCTCCCGTTGCGGACCACAGGCTCCGGACGCACAGGCTCAGCGGGCATGGCTCACAGGCCCAGCCGCTCCGTGGCATGTGGGATCTTCCCGGACCGGGGCACGAGCCCGTGTCCCCTGCATTGGCAGGCGGACTCTCAACCACTGCGCCACCAGGGAAGCCCAGAGCTGTGACTTTGATTAAAACTGTTTTCAACAAGGACGCACCTTTTTTTTTTTTTTTTTTTTGGCCGCGTCGCGCAGCACATGGGATCGTATTTCCCCAACCAGGTATAAAACCTGGACCCATGGCAGTGAAAGCGCAGTCTTAACCAGTGGACCGCCAGGGAATTACCTGGACACACCTGTTTTGTATGGCAGTTGTTTGAAAACTGTCATGGTAATGGAACCAGGATCCTTGGAGATACTGCTGATTCTAGGGTTGGGACAGAGGATGTACAAGATGAGCCTGGAGCGTCTTGAAGTAAAGAAAGGAAGGCAGTGTTCAAAAACAAAACAATGGGGCCACAAAAATGGACACAAGAGCCAACCTGAAAGAGCTCTCAGTGGCCAGACCTGGAACAATTTGAGTGACAAAAATCAATGTTGGGCTATATCCAAAGTATAAAGTATAAACTAAATATCCATGGGTCCATATTGATAGAAATGAATGGTTAATAATAAGTAAATGGGAAGAAGGGACAAATATACTGTACAGAAGAATTCAAAATTGTTTATGTAGATATCCCCCCTAAAGGAGATGGAGCTTAACTCCCTACTCCTTGAGTGTGGGCCATGCTTAATGACCTCCTTCCAAAGAAATTATGGAAAGGGGAGTGAAGAAAAAGTGGCAAACACCACTTCTGCCGGGTGATCAAGATGAACATTATCAGTGATGTCATGTTGCCAGCATGTACTCTTGATCTGACGTGATGACAGTGGCACTTCACCTCTGTGGTCTCCCTCCCCAAAACATATAATCCCAGCCTAACCAAAACAGCAACCAAACCAACATTGAGGAACACTCTATAAAGTACCTGATAGGTATTTCTCAAAATGGTCAAAGTCATCAAAAACAAGGAAGGTCTGAGAAAATCTTGTAGACCAAAGGAAGCTAGGGAAACGTGACTTCTAACGTGGTACCCTGGATGGATCCTGGATGGATCCTGGAACAGAAAAGGGGAATTGGGGAAAAAACTAGGGAAATTCAAATAAAGTATGGAGTTTACTTAATAATAATCTACAAATGTCAGTCCCTTAGTTGTAACTAGTGTAGCATAGTAAGGTAAGATGTTAACAACAGGGGAAACTGGATCTGTGCAATTTTTTCCGTAAATCTAAAACTACTGAAAAATAAATGTTTTATTAAAAAAAATTGGTCATAAAAATGGATATGTTTATTATTATAGAGCCTGAGGCTATAAGAAACTACAGCTACTACGAAAAAAATGAAGCGATGGTCAATTAAATTTTAGCATCAATTAGATATAAAATAAAGATGATTTTTATTATCTTGTTATTAAAAGCTCTGTCATTTAAAAAACACAGTGCAATTAATTGTTTATTTTTAGTTCATAGAAATTTGTTAAACTTATCAGTAAATATTTACTAACTTTCACCTATATACATTACCCAGTTTCTGGGTTTACCATTGTTCCCAGCCTCACTCCTTTATCCTGGCTGTATTTTTCTTCTGTAAAGTATTTTATTTACGTTCTTTTACTGAGGATAGAGGGATAGTGTTACAGACTGAATGTTTGTGTCCCCCCCCACCCCAAATTCTTATGTTGATGCCCTAACCCCCAATGTTGGGGGTCCTTTTAGAGGTGATTAGATCATGAGGATGGGGTCCTCATGATGGGATAAATGCCCTTATAAGAAGAGATACCAGAGAGCCCTCTCTCTCTTTCTTTCTCTCCCTCTCTCTCCCTCAACTTGCCTTCTGAGGACACAGCAAGAAGACAGCCATCTGCAAGCCAGAAAGAGGGTCTTACCAGGAAGTGAATTGGCTGGCACCTTGATCTTAGATTTCCCAGACTTCAGAACTATGAGAAATAAATATTGCTTAAGCTACTTAGCCTGTGGTATTTTGTTATAGAATCCCCAGCAAACTTAGGTAGCAAACTTTCTTAGTTGTTGTATATCTGGGGGAAAAACTATTTTTCCTATCCCCCCCACCCCACCCCATCATCATTACTACCACCAAAAGCAAAAACAACAATGCTGATGGTAGCTTAGCTGGGTATAGAAATCATATATGGCAATTATTTTCCCTCATCATTTAGGAGCTATTACTTCATTATTTTCTCCTGGCATCTAGTCTTCTTGAGGAAAAGTCCACTTTAAGTTTAATTGTTTTTACTTTGTAAGTAATCTGTCTTTTATTCATGTTAGCTTTTATGATTCTTCTCTTTGATTATATACCATTATGTTATGATATATTAAGATGTGGATTCATTTTATTTGATCATGCTTAGCATTATGCTTCCTAAGTCTGGAAATTCATCTCTTTCATCAGTGCTGGAAAATATTCAACGACTATTCTTTTGAATATTGTTTTGCTCTGTCATTTTATTCTTTTTTTTTTTTTTTTTTTTGCCATACGCAGGCCTCTCACTGTCGTGGCCTCTCCCATTGTGGAGCACAGGCTCCGGACGCGCAGGCTCAGCGGCCATGGCTCACAGGCCCAGCCGCTCCGCGGCATGTGGGATCTTCCTGAACCGGGACACGAACCCATGTGCCCTGCATCTGCAGGCAGACTCTCAACCACTGCGCCACCAGGAAAGCCCTGCTGTGTCATTTTAGAGAGCATTCTCTATTTCTCTCACTCCTCTTAGGCCTATACTGAAGAATCTCAATTTATCTTGCTTATGTGTCTTCGGTGCACTTTCATCACGTTCATCTCTTTATCTCTGCGCTACATTCTGGCTGATTCTTCCAATTAGTTGATTTAATTCAGCCTAGAGTTTAGTACAATTTTTAAAATTACATTGATTCTTTTTTATTTCCAATTTCTGTCTGATTTTTTCATAAGCTCTTTTGTTTTACTCCTGCCTGGGGATTTTGACACTTACTGAAAGTCATACTACAGTGGCTTAATATTAGGAATATGTGGCAAACGTAATAAGTATCTACTATGTGCCATCATTCTGCCTCCTGTTTTCATCCTCTGTGAGACTCTCATCCCCTTCATCTGTCCGTGACATCCAGCAGGTGGCCCCCTGAAGGCTGGGAGCACTGATGCTTTGCTTCCTTTGAGGACCCCCAGAGAAAGATATTCCTGCCTTACATTTTGTTCTTTTTTTTTTAAATTGAAGTATAGTTCATTTACAATGTTGTGTTAGTTTCTAGTGTACAGCAAAGTTATATATATATATATATATATATCTCACTATATGTATACAGTGAAAAAGAGTATATATATAGTGTATATACTCTTTTTCATATTCTTTTCAATTACAGTTTATTTACAAGATATTGAATATAGTTCCCTGTGCTATATATTAGAGCCTTGTTTATCTATTTTATACACTGTAGCTTGCACCTGCCAATCCCAGACTCCTAATTTATCCACCCTCCCTATTTTCCCCATTGGTAAACATGTTTGTTTTCTATGTCTGCAAGTCTATTTCTGTTTTGTAAATAAGTTAATTTGTATCATATTTTAGATTCCACATATAAGTGGTATCATATGATATTTGTCTTTCTTTGTCTGACTTACTCCAGTTAGTATGATAATCTCTAAGCCCATTCATGTTTCTGCAAATGGCATTATCACATTTTGTTCTTTATTCGAGCTCCATTAATGAGCTAAGAGTGTGTTGTTTATAGAGACTGAAAAATCCCCTAAGGCAAAGGCCACATTTTATGAATATTCACTGCTCCCTGGAAGCAATGTGTTTCCCCAGAATAAGTGCTCAATAGATGTCAGCTAACACTTTTTGACAGTCAAATAAAGAGGAAAAATATGCATAGTTTGTGATCAATTATGAGTGTAACTATGCTAATTTGCCCAGTTGATCAGTGACTCTGAGCATTATGAGGTCTGATGCCCTGACTGTCATTTAAACCCTCCCCAGACATGGATTTCGTCATAAGTTTGGCCAAAATCACTGATCTTTGAAATGGTAGTTTCCTTTGCTTTTGGCCCTCTTCATAACTAAAGTCAAATCTGTGCCATTTCCATCAGTTTGGCAATGGCCCAAACGATCCTAAGCAGCTGACTGTGGAACTGTACTTACTATGATGACTGAAAGGAAAATTATTATGAGTAAATTTTTTTTCCGGGCCACACCCTCTGCCCTTTGGGCATTTGAGGACAGGGTTACAATGAAGACTCTCTTGGCAAGCCTCTGTTCAAACTTTCTGGAGCTCATTTTCCTAACTGTTCAGACAGGTGAGGACTACCCTCTCAGCACATTCAGAAGGGACATTTTTAAAAGATTTCCTCCTGAGTCCTTTCTGGACAATATGAAGTTATGCAATTCTTTCAGAAAATGGTTCCCTAGGGAGCTACTCTTTCGGGGAACCTGCTCCAATTCCCTGGAGTTGCACTAGAGGATGAGTTTGTATGAAACCATGCAGGATCCCTCAGCCCATTTTTCTGTGCATCCGGGCAGAGAATAGATCCATGACACATTCTTAACTTGGGGACTTTTTATATTCCACACAAGGGCCCTCTCAGGGACGCTTTCTTCCATTTGGCCGAACCTAAACTCAGGCATTTGATTTGATTAGGACTTATTATCAGCAAAAGAGACTTCGATTTGGAAGAAACTCAGAGATTGCTTGGCAACCCTACCAAGTTTCTCATCCTATGTCTTCCTAAAGAGTGTAGATTACACAGAAAAAGAGTAAATCCAAGAACAGACTTGAGTAGCCCCTAGTTCTCTATGGAAAATATGCAGACAGACTCTAATGTAATACAATTAGTGAAACAATAAACGTTGCACATTGTAAGTTCTTCACAGACAAACCTGAAAACTGGGAATTTCTTAGCCGAATTGTGCCATGTGGGAGAAATCATAGTGAAACATCAAATACAAGAAAGCCCAAAAGACTCATATTCAAAAGCAAATGGTTTGTGGGAAAGGCACTGATAAGTACAGAGCACTAAATAAGATATTCTAAAGGAACATTTGAAGTACATCAGCATATATATCTAAATTCCTTAATTACTGTGTTCAAAGGAGCAAATATTAAGGTGCCATTACTGTCTCCCAAATATTTACTTTAGGGATAAATCTTTCCATGCTTGCTTTTAGCCCTTAGGCAGTTTTTAGAGAGAAAAAAAAATCATATGGAATCCATCCAGCCATGTCTAATTATGCAAAGGAAGGAAATAATATGCCTTTCTTAATACAAAGAAGAAAAATTACAATTGACTCCACATTCCTTTGATGAATATGATGTCTTTCATTTTGCCTCTGTGTGTGAAGTTTTTGGTGATGTATTTTTGATATGTAACTTTCTACAGATAAACGTCTAGAAGATCTCTTTCTTCAGTAAACTGCTGGGTGGTGATTGATCAAAAGAACCAGAGGGGCTTCCCTGGTGGCGCAGTGGTTGAGAGTCCGCCTGCCGATGCAGGGGACACGGGTTCGTGCCCTGGTCCAGGAAGATCCCACATGCCGCGGAGCAACTAAGCCTGTGTACCGCAACTACTGAGCTTGCACTCTAGAGCCTGCAAGCCACAACTACTGAGCCCGCGTGCCACAACTACTGAGCCCGTGTGCTGCAATTACTGAAGCCTGCACACCTAGTGCATGATTCTACCAGATTCTACCTCTCACCGGCACCCGCTTCTTTAAGCCTATATTACTCCCAAATAGGAATAATACCTCACAGGGTGTTTGTGAGGAAATCAGATGGTCAACACAGTGTTTAGCATTGTACCTAGTTCTTACCAAGTGTGGGACGTTGAAGAATGACCCCCCCCGCCAAAACATAGCCAAGGCACATCCTGGAGTCTTTGAATGTTACCTTATCTAGAAAAGGGGTCTTTGCCGATGTGATTCAGGATCTTGAGATGAAGAGATCATCCTGGATTACCAAGGTGTACCCTAAATCCTATGACAATCGAGGCAGAGGGCGGGGGGCTGAGAGAGGACATACAGAGGAGAAGATGTGCACAAAGGGGACCGCATGTGAAGACAGAGGCAGGATTGGAGTGAGGCAGCTCCAAGCGACAGCATGGAGCGGATTCCCCCTCAGAGCCTCCAGAAAGCCCACCCTGCCAGCACCTTCATTTTGGACTCTGACCTCCTGAACTGTGAGAGAATACATTTCTGTCATTTTAAGCCACCAAGTTTGTGGTAATTTTTTTCCAGCAGCCCTAGCAAATGAATACAGTAAGAATTCATTGAATGCTGGCTTGTTTCATGGCCAGGACAGAACAGGAAGCTCTGGAAAGGAAGCAGTAGGGATCATTTTCAGGCAGAAGCAAAGCCCGTTGACGGTGGGTCTAAAGATGTTTTGGAGCAGAATGAAGACTCAAGCACAGAGAAGAACAAACCATCCACTCAAAAAGTCGGAGTAGAGGGTGCTGGAAGTTCTCCTCCAAGCTTTCTGTCACAAGGAGACTGGGATGTGAGACAGAGACGTGATCCACGGTGAACTATCTGTCCATACCCACCAGAGTGGCTAAACGTGGAATATACTAAGTGATGGCAAGGATCTGGGGCTACTGGAACTCGCATACTGAAACTGCTGTGGGTACATAAAATAGGAAACAGTATTTTCTTAAAAAGGTAAACAGACATCCAACATGTAACCTAGCCATTCCACTCCTAGGTATTTACCCAAAAGAAATGAAAATATATGTTCACACAAAGACTTGTACTGAATTTTCATGGCAGCTTAATTGTAATACCCCTCAAATGGAAACAACCCCAATGTCCATCAACAAGTGAATAAACAAAATGTTGTCCATTCATACAATAAAATACTGATTATCAACAAAAAGAAAACATCTACTGATACCCTTAATAACTTGAATGTATATCAAAGTTGTTACGCTGAGTTAAATAGACCAGATTCAAAAGGGTATACACTGTATTATTCCATTTATACCATTTTTTTTTTTTTTTTTTTTTTTTTTTGCGGTACGCGGGCCTCTCACTGTTGTGGCCTCTCCCATTGTGGAGCACAGGCTCCGGATGCGCAGGCTCAGCGGCCATGGCTCACAGGCCCAGCCGCTCCGCGGCATGTGGGATCTTCCCGAACCGGGGCATGAACCCGTGTCCCCTGCATCGGCAGGCGGACTCTCAACCACTGCGCCAGCAGGGAAGCCCCCATTTATATCAATTTTTGAAAAATGAAAACTAATCTATAATGACAGAAGGCAGATGGATGGTTGCCTGGGGATAGGTGGAGGGGTTTGGAGGGAACCAGGAGGGATCACATGCAAAGGGGCACAAAGAAACTTTGGGAGTGTTGGAAATGTTGGTGTCTTATTAGTGGTTGTGATTTCCTGGATGTATAAGTCTGTCAAAACTGTTCAAAATGCATATTTAAAAAAATGTGCAGTTCATTTCTTGTAAACTATGCCTCAAGAAAGTTGTTAAAAAAAGAAATTTCAGGGACTTCCCTGGTGGTCCCGTGGTTAAGACTGCACTTCCACTGCAGGGGGCACGGGTTTGATTCCTGGTTGGGGAACTAAAGTTCTGTATGCTGCATGCCACAGCCAAAAAAAAAAAAAGAGAGAAAAAGAAAAAGAAAAATTTCAGCACCCCCCTCTAGGAAAGCAAGTAAGCCAACTGGAAGGCCATTGGGAATCCAAAACTTGAGAGAATTTAGAATTGACTGAAAGGAGTGATGGAAGGAAAGGAGTTCTGGGCCAGTGTCATCAGAGCAATAGTGAAAGTTGACATGTTTCATAATGTTTCACAGTAATGATCTGAATGAGTGACTGCAGTGCACGGAAGCACAGGATTTCCCCATTTCAATTAGCCTCTCATTTCTCAGATTAGGAGCCTTCCTGGGTATAGCTCAAGTCTGCTCTCTGGTGCTTGGAGAGGAACCTTGTTATTGATTTGTCTGATCTGGGAGATGCCCTCCGATGCTCCTGTTAATTGCTCCTCTCTTCCAGGGCTCAGGCTGAGTTCGGGGTGGGGAGAGCTCTCCCGACTCCCTGGCCTGGGTTCCCTGTGAAAGAAAGCTCGGAGGAGAGGGACCTGCACCCTCACGCCAAATTCTTGAGTGGATGGCTTGCTCTTCTCTGTTTGAGGTATATTCTGCTCCAGAGACATCTTTAGACCCACTGCAGAAAGCCTTATCTATCTTTGAACATGGCAGAACAGTTGTTGTCACATTTCCACTTTAAAATGGGATATGCTTATAAGGAAAGTTAAAAAGTATTGGAAAATGGGAATAAAGGAAAACATTGCTTGCCATTGCCACCATTCAAATGTACACACAAATAACTTTCATTTTTTCCCAATTTTTTCTATTTCAAGGTTTTTTTAAAAAACAATTGTCATGGGTCTTCCCTGGTGGCGCAGTGGTTGAGAGTCTGCCTGCCGATGCAGGGGACGCGGGTTCGTGCCCTGGTCCGGGAAGATCCCACATGCCGCGGAGCGGCTGGGCCCGTGAGCCATGACCGCTGAGCCTGCGTGTCCGGAGCCTGTGCTCCGCAACGGGAGAGGCCACAGCAGTGGGAGGCCCACGTACAGCAAAAAAAACCAAAAAAAACAATTGTCATTATGCTACATACACAGCTTACTTCCTGCTTCTTCCTTTATCATTACCTCTTCGTCACTTTTCCATGTTATTATTCAGGCATCATAAATATTATCTTTAATGGCTGAATAATATTTCACTGAGTGGATATGCCATTGTTAACCACGGTTGTATTAGCAGAGAGTTTGAAACAGTTAGATAATGATTTCACACAAGACAGACTTCACTCAAGATGTAAAAGGAGAAGGCCTGATGGGTGGACTGGAGTAGGTCTCAGACTTTGGTTCAAGCTGAGGTCTTAGCTGGTGACCTTGAACATGTGTCATTGCTTCACTATGGCCTCTTGCTTACTTACCCATAAGTCACACACCCATGCATCTGTTTAAGGTTTCTTCCAGCTTTAAGATTCTGGAATTCTATGATTCACTCTACTAAACCAAAATGCCTGATTTGGGCCATCCAGGCTCCTTACCAATCCATTCATTCTTCATATACCTGAAAGATAGTAGGTGTCCGATGAGTTATTTTATATTGATTTGAACTGTAGGGAATATTTTATATTGAATTGAAGTCACCTGATTCAGCTGAGCTCAATAAACCTTCAACAGACTTTTATTTCAGGAGACCTCAATATGAGGAAAAACAATTTATTTTAACTCCTTCATTTATAGAAATAATTGTTTTGAAAGATCTGACTTGTTTCCTGTACACTGACTCAGGATAGTTCTAATTCATTTCAGGTCACATTGTTGAGAATGACCAAAGTCAACACGATGAGTCTCAATTTCAATAGTGACATAGAAACCAGGCAACATAAAAGACAAGGTGGACAAGGACACAGGCAAAAGTACACATCTTGTTAACATCTGCACTTAAAATAAATCTTCAGGCTTGAAAAGGCTCCACTGAATTACATGGAGATTACTGGATTTGTTCCATACGTAACAACTTTAAATTTGCAAGATTGTACGCCTCCCAAAATAATAGGAGAGACTCCTACCTGGCTGTCTGGAGCCCGATAAACAACTCTATTAATTAAAAGGTGCAAGTCATTAGCATACGTTACTGCTATTACTCTGTACTTTAACGTAATTTACATTTGCTTTGCTATGCCAGGTTAAATGTTTTGCTGCTTCTGAGCCTTTCTTTCTTTTTTTAACCAGCAGTTTCTATTTTATGTTTACTGAATAGTATTATGAGTAGGGTTAATCTCTTTATTTCTATATGAGAACAACTCCGACCTTAATGATTTAATCACTACTTATAGAAATTTAACATGTAGAGTAAATAATACTTCAAAAGCAAAAACATTAGTATCTAGAAATATAAAATCAGTACACACAAAGTATTAACCAATACTCCCAAATGATGTTGCTATATAGTGGTTAAAAGCTTCATCTAGAATATCACATTACGCCTAGAACAATAACAACAAAAAAGAATATAAGAAAATAGATACAAAATGATGGTGTGTCCTTGGTGTTCCTCAACAGAAAAAAAATGAGAGATGGGGGAAACAAAATAAAAATATATTTTCCCAAAATGTTTTATAATTTTTAATTCTAGTTTGCTAAATTAATTCTAGTTTGCTAAAATATTTTAGCAAATGGTTTTCCTAAAATGGAATTAAAGCTAGAATAAAAATATAACCACCTCATTTCCTTTTAGTCTTCAGTTTGTTTTTTATGAAAGGTAGAAGCTTTGGAAAATTGAAATCATTAAATTACTATGAAAGTCTATGCACTTTCTTTCAATCTTGGAAAAATTTTTTAAGTTAGCAGAATCTTAAGATTACCAATTTATATTTTATATAAGTTCACTGAGCTTTAAACAAGAGGCTTCTTAACTTTGCCAACTGAGTTCTAATTTATAAAGAAAACTACATTTGAGTTGATTTAAATGACCAGAAACAATATAAGTCTATTGATTTTTCGAGACGCTAAGAAAAACAGGGAATATTCCTGCCGCTCTGTGGATTTGTAAATGTCTTTATTTGCCACAAAATTGCATGCTATGTCTCATTCAAGTACTGAAGTTACCTTCGGGTAGGAATTCATTCAGTCAGGAGAGCCATTGATCAATAAGAAAGTGAGAACGCCATTCATTTAGTTCATTCATTCAACATACTATGGAGTGCTTTCTGTGTGCTGGCAGACAGAAGGGAAATACTTAATTATGAAATCTTACATCACAATCAGATGCTCCTGAAAATCACCAGCTTTCCTGGACACACTCCCTCCTAGTTTGAGTTCTCAGAAATAATTCCAGCAATTGCTTTCACATGTGTAACATATCTCTCCATATATGTCATCAATAATTGTTTACAGAGAGCCACTTAAGGACAGACGATTCGTAGATAAATAAGGTAAATTCCCTACCATCAAGTGTTCACACCTACTAGGAAAGGAGATAGTGTTACAAATACCAACAGTCCTGGGAGTAGAAGGCCTAAGTGTGTAAAGGGCCTGCCAGAGCTCAGAGGGGGAAGCAATTACTTCTGTTTGGGGTCTGGCTCGCAATTGTTAGATTTTCTTTCTTCTCTGCTGCAGTGTAAGCTCTGTGAAATCAGGGCAGGGGTGTCTGTCTATCTTAGTTGAATCCTCAATAATGAATGCGTACCATTTGTCTAATGAATGAATGACTTGGCATTTGACTTGGTTGAAGATCAGGAATTCCTTCCCACGGACAACGGGGGAGGTAGGGGCACTGCTGAGGAGGGACGGTACTGAAGGGGAAGCCCAGGTGTAGCTCAGCTTCACGTTTCCAGGCTGAATTAGTCGGGGTAATGAACATGAGGTGCTGCCTTGGAAAAGTCCCTACATCTCAAAGGCTTAATAGGATAATGTTTTCTTTCTCTTTCCAGTCAGCACTTCTGTGGGCTGGGCAGTCCTCCCTCCTCATTTTGTAGCTGCGCCATTTGGAATACATGGCCTCCTAGGGGGTCAGAGCAGTGGAAAAGGGGATGGAGGAGCCACCTGGGTCTTAATTGCCCTGGCTTTTGCACTCAGTCAATTAGGACTAATCATGTGATCAGTCAGTCTGGAAGAGAGGCTGGGAATGTGTAGAAAGAGTATTTGGTGAGCACTACCTCCTTGCCACTCGAGTCTATGTTTATTTGCCTAGTGTGTTTGTGTGTGTGTGTGTATATAATTTTCATTTGCCCCCATTTTTTCTAGCCTTTTCCAAATTGTAGGTCAAAACTCTCACCCCGTTTGTCACTCCCGTAAAGTAAAGGGAAGTGCTTTATCCTATCTCACTGCTTTAACAAATGCTGCTGATAATGAGGATTGCATTCAAATCTCAAACTCTGCATGTGAACAACCTGTATTTTATTCATAACTACAAGGGATAGATTCTCTAGTATCGTTTATTTGATTAAAATGTCTTTGAGTTGGAAATGTGACAACGGAATTTGCATTTGGAGGCACAACCAACAGAGAATTCTGACTGATGTTTTTATCCAATCAACCTTTCCGTGCCTGTTAACTCATCTGAGAAATGGGATTACGATATTTGTTTGTAAGATTCTTTGTTTTTTCAAATAATCCTAATGCTCTCACCAAGGTTGGACCATGTAATGACTAAATACTTGATTTTTATACTGTTAAAATTAAAAAGAGACCAGCCTTGAGAATTCCCTGGGCAGACAAAACCAGTTTAGTCGTGTAGATAAAGCTTCATTTAGCTTATTTAACTTGACCCGGGTCATTTTTTCCTTATGCTCTGGAAATTATAAGCAAAACTTGAACTGTTTTCCAAGGTTGGTATGAGGTAGACACTGAAAATTCTAATATTAGAACCAATCACATTGAAGAATAAACAGTCCCTGCTTTCTCTCTCTCTAAGCTGTTTTATTAACAACACAGCCCTGAACCTCATTCCCTGTTTTGGTTTGAGTGCTCTCCGGTTTGCAGACTGTCTTTTTGGTGTGTGCACAATAAACTTTTACTAATTACTACTCCGGTGTGTCACTGGTTTTACTTCAGCTCTCTCTGAAATTTTGATACTACATTATTCCTAAGCATGTAAAACAACTGGCGGAAGAGCATAGATAAATGTAGCAGGTACTTAGTGGTTTATGGGATGTATGTGGTCTTTGACAGTTTCCTCTGTTTTTTGTTTTTTGTTTTTGCGGTACACGGGCCTCTCACTGTTGCGGCCTCTCCCGTTGCGGAGCACAGGCTCCGGACGCGCAGGCTCAGCGGCCATGGCTTACGGGCCCAGCAGCTCCGCAGCATGTGGGATCTTCCCGGAGCGGGGCACGAACCCACGTCCCCTGCATCGGCAGGCGGACTCTCAACCACTGCAACACCACGGAAGCCCTCCTCTGTTTTTTAAAAATTGATTTTTTAAAATTTCCTCTGAGGATAAAAAATGAGTCAGATTAGTCAGAGGAGTAATGGGTGAATGTTTAACTGTCTGAGAAGAAAAAAGGATTAGGTAATGATTTCTCTGGAATTTAAACTCAAAAAATAGGAATTGGCCAAAATGAATTCCCTCCAGATTTGAATTAGGTATAATTAGCCGAGTATCAGAAAAAGTATGTAAAAGTGAACAAAATCTCATATAAATTTTTAGAAAATCCTAAGGTCTCAGTTTGGGGGCACAGGGTTAGTATGCAGTTAATAAGAAATTTTGGTGGCAAAACATCTCCTATCAAGAGAAGCTATCAGAAAAGGTCCAGACAATTGAGAGAATTGCTTCCAGCTGCCCTGCATGGGCGTATTTGTCTCAGTCAGTAGTTCTCGCATGTCAGGATGAATCCGAATCACATAGTTTCAGGGTGGGTCGTGGGAGGGGTCCCAACCCCAGGGATTCTGATTCTGTAGGTCTGAGGTGGGACCTGAGAATTTGCGTTTCTAACACATGATGCTGACGCTGCTGGTCTGAGGACTAAACCTTGGGAACCAGTGTTTTAGATCCTTTCTGGCAAAGAGGACTTCCAAGTGTTCATGAGAAACTGCACACTAGATAAATATTTCTGGATGTCATACCCAGGGTGTACCTGTCCCTGATCACTCCCCTGGCTGTGGTAAGGTCCACTCAGCGTTTCTTGCTAATTTAATTTCTGCAACAAAATTGGGGGAAAGGTGAGGGTGGCAGTTTGGATTGCTTGTGGATAGAGTCAAATGAGGAGATCACTTCAGTTTCCAGGTATTTCATGGAATTTGGGGTCTGATAGGGATGTTAAAAAAAAGTATTTGAAGGAATTTGTGGCTTTGGGAGGGATGCACCGTGAGAGAGACAACTGGGGCTCAGCTTAATCCATTCGGTTTATTAATAGGGAGAGAGAGAGAGCTGCTGATAATGTTTCCGCAGTAAACACAACATTTGCGCTGACCTGGTCAACCTTCTGTAGGACAATGATTTAAAAACAAGTTTTGTAAAACTTGTATACTCTTTCATGTGTCCGAATCAAAACTTCCTGGTTTGGGAGGGACAGATTAATAACTGAGATAAGTTTGTGCAAAGAATTTTGTATCAATAAGTCACTTAGATAGCGAAACCAGAGAGACTAACCTCTAGCTTGCTAATTAAGTCATTACGCCTAGAGGAATCTCCCATCTTGTTTATGAGTCTCCTTTTACTATAAACAAATAGCACGACTTAGTAATTCTTATTAATAGAGTTTCTGTATATACAACAGCACTTTTAAGTTTGATAACGTATTACACAAGTGCATTGTAAAGTATGTAATAAATGCCCCAATTATAAGGAATGTGGAAATCCTAAGGCAGCCTTGAAAATCAGCATGAAAATAAATCAGGCCATAGAAAGTTTTAATCACCCTGCCACCCACTAGGAGGTTCACATATAATAAAATAATGAAAACTTTATTGTCTTCTACCTGCCTGACATTAGCTGTTACCCTCTAAAGGCTCAGTGGGCACGTGTTCAGAAGCTAGGCAAGAGCACACCACAGATTCTTTTTTTTTTTCTCGGTACGTGAGCCTCTCATTGTTGTGGCCTCTCCCGTTGCGGAGCACAGGATCCGGACGCGCAGGCTCAGCAGCCATGGCTCATGGGCCCAGCCGCTCCGCGGCATGTGGGATCTTCCCGGACCGGGGCACGAACCCGTGTCCCCTGCATCGGCAGGCGGACTCTCAACCACTGCGCCACCAGGGACAGCCCACAGATTCTTTTTTTAGGGAGAAACTAAAGAGATGAGCACATGTCATTTCCCACCCAGAGCCACTCTGGATACTAACTGGCCTAAAAACCGTGCCTCTAAATTCCTTCTCTAGGCTGTAAGAGAAACCCCCTGCAAGGAGGATATTTCAATAGAGTCCTGAAAAATATTCAGGGCAAGATTCCAAACTCCACACATGGTTGGGCTTTTAAAAGTACCACTTATTGGTGACTTATTGGTCAATGCCTCTGACCTTCGGAAAAACGCAAACGAACTTTCTGGCCAACCCAATATCTTTGTTCTGATTTTCTGCATGTAATTAGAGGACACACACACACACATTCATTCACTGAATCTAGGCATATGTTTGAATTAGGCAAAGACTTCTTACTCTTAGTTTAAGGGATTCACAGTCCATAATTAATGAATGAATCTATGAGATTCCTGGCACCCGGCCCCTTGACAATACTTCCCACTTACTAAATTCCTTCCCCAGATCTGCTTCTAGGCTCCACTGGCTCTAAGAGTCTCACGGACTGGATTGAACTGCTGAATCCTGCCGTGCCTTGCTTTGAGCCCCGTAACCCTGTAATTCCTATTAAGTTTGGCAGCCATGCCCCACTTCTCAGCAAGACTTAATAACAGTGATCTTCAGTAAGGTCTCATAATACCAGGTCATCATTATTTGGATAATATATGCTATTAAAAATTATCATAAATAATTGAAACTAAACCACACTTGTAAAAATAAAGGAACGAAGTACATACTGTGGTATGACCATGCAGGAGGATGATCCTCCCAGACACGGGGTGAATTAGGAAAGGGCTATATGTGTATGATGAGAAACCAGCGGTCAAGGACAGTTTTACTCACCTGGTGCTAGGACTTGTTTTGGTTTGTTGAACTTTGGTTTTTACTCACGGATACTTGAATATAATATTATGACATTCTGAATAGATGATATCTTAATAATCTGTACCCATATGCATCACATTCTTGCTAATAGACATTATCCAATTTCCTGAGAATAACAGAATTAAAGTGGATGGCGGTGGTGTATAAAGGCCATCTGGGTGATCATGAGAAAAAAATAGATTACTGGATTATAAACCAAGGAGCATGGGAACCCGGCCATGGGACCTCCAGTTTCCCCAATAATATATATATATATTTTTACATCTGTATTGGAGTCTAATTGCTTTACAATGGTGTGTTAGTTTCTGCTGTATAACAAAGTGAATCAGTTATACATATACATATGTTCCCATATCTCTTCCCTCTTGTGTCTCCCTTCTTCCCACCCTCCCTCAAAGATGAAGTAACTTTTTTTTTAACATCTTTATTAGAGTCTAATTGCTTTACAATGGTGTGTTAGTTTCTGCTGTATAACGAAGTGAATCAGTGACACATATTCCCCAGGAATGTTAATCACGGCTGCCATTCATTGAGTGCTACTCAAGTGCCATTTTGTTCAGGTTCCCACTGTCCCCAAGGCTACATTTCAATAACTGTTTACATGGAGCACAAGGTCTGGCCCTGTCAGGACTCTAGGAGAGAGACTCCGGGCCTGAGATGGTGCTCAACCAAATTTCTTTGGGGAGAGGCTCGCGGAGAAGAGGGAATAAGAATAACCTTGTATGTTCCCTCCAGCTCACCGAGTTCTCTGCCTGCTGCTGGGCAGGGTGGCAACACAAAGCAGATTCCATATACCAGGCTCACGAGGGGAATGGGGGCGGGAGGACAGCACGGTATTACCATGGACCCTGGATGTTTCCTCTCTTCTTTTAAAGAAATGCAAAAAGTTAGGGAAGTAGAAAAATACTCTCAGGGGTGGTTTGGTCCTGCCCAATATTACCTGGTAAAGAGACATGGACTCACTCTGGCTGAGATGACCTCAAGAAATAAAGCATCCATGTCTCTCCAGGTGGATTTTGGGAATGCCCTGCCCTCCAGCACTGGTTGCTCACACGCCTTCATTTCTCAGATTCTAGGACATCTATGGATGCTTTACAGTTGGAGCTAATCCTAACTCAAGGGGGTTCTTTGTATTTTCCTACGAAATCCTCAGCACTTCCCACCCATTCAGTCCCCATCGGGAGTGCCCACTGCTCTCCTTGCCCTGACTTGTCATCAAGGTCTGCAGAATCATCTTTGCCTCTTTTATGATTTGACTCAGCCTTCTCCAGTCCCCTGTGTCCTTAAGTACCTTGTACTTCATTGCCAGCCTCTGCCATCAGTTTTCCTAATTTGCCTATCCCTTTGATTGTGGTCCTGCCTTTGCAGAACCTGTTAAAAGGCTGTCATTTTCTACGCTCAGTAAATGACACTTCTGATCTCGGGCCCAGCTTCTGTTTTCTGTTTCACTCATCTTGATGATCATTTCTCACCCAACGTTCCCTCTTTCCACCCTATGAGTTAGTGCTTAGCACTCTGCCTTCATGAAATCCTATTCTTTACTTTAAAAACAGCTCAATAAGTAAATAAATGGGATAAGAGAAAGCTTTTCTTTATAGTCGAATTCTGATTAATACGTGTGGGAGGAATGACGGAAATAGAAAATTACCATTTGGCAAACATCACAGTAATAATTGTCATAGGCAAGAATCATGGGTGGATGATAAAATTAGTGGGCAAAATCACAATAAGAAACAGGACATTACAAAGCCTCGAAGCATATTCCTGTGCGAAATTCAATAATTACAAAAGGAAAAGAATAACTCTTTGTTGGAGAAACTTATCAGATACCACCATAACCAAATGGTCAAAGCTAACACCACCTGTAACGAGACATGGTAACATTGTGAGCCTGACAAGGGCACAACAGTGATTTGTGGAATTCTTGCCAAAAAGACATAATCTAAATTTAATCGAGAGGATATATCAGGCAAATTCACATGGAGGGACATTCTGCAAAATAACTGGCCAGCGCTCTGCAAAAAGTGTCAAGGTCATGAAAGACAAAGAAAGACTGTGGAAGGAACTGATTCAGATTAGAAGTAAGGAAACATGACAGCTGAATACAATGCCTGATCCCAGATTAAATCCTGGATCCTAGATCAGATAATGACCATTAGTAGGACAATGGGTGATATTTTCATAAGGTCCATAGAGCAGTTAACAATACTGCAACAATGTTAATTTGATAATTGCTCTGTGGTTGTGCAAGATGTTAACATTTAAAGAAGATGAGTGCGGGGTATATAGGAATTCTCTTACTGTATTTGCAATTTTTTTAAAGTCAGAAATTATTTGAAAATTTAAGTTTAAAAAATTTGTTAAAGCTTACTTCAAAAACCAACTTAAGTCTTACCCCCCTAAAACCTACTATATAAACTTTACACAGTCAAATCACACACACCACCCACTTGCAGAGTGTGAGTTCAGGCTTGGAAGTGAGTGAATAACTATTAGCTTGACAAACTTTTATTGAGTACCTACTATGGCCCAGTAATTACGCTGGGACTTCATGGTTGGGTGCTCTGCACGTATTTAGTCATACTTACATGCATAGAAGCCACATGCTTATATGGAAAGCTCCTAGGAGACCAATTTAATATTTCTTTTACTTTTCCACAGGATGCCTGGAACAATGCCATTTACACAGCAGCTCCTTGGTAAAAATCTATTCATTAATTGGATGAATATTTTCGTTATTCCCTTTCTGTGAGTAAACGTGGGTAGTTGGTTACCAGTCAATTCCATTGTCCCCTTGAGGCAGGCTTGACCTGGCCTCCCTGGCGGTTTCTCTGTATCAGAAGCCACGCCTCTTCCTTTTGCCCCTCCTGCTCCGTGGGAACGCATCCTTGTCCCTGCAAAGCAGGGCGCTGTGGAAACACTCGGATAAAAATATAGGCTTCTCCATGACCGTTGACGCATCACTTGACCTCCTTGGGCCTCCTTTGCTCGGCCTGTAAAGTGGGAATCCTGATAATGATTTGTCAAAGGTTTTGTCATCCTTCTTTACCAAGTCCAAGTGCAAATTCTCCCTAATGAAGAGTGATGATAAGCAGAGCCACTTGAGTGAGTCTGCTCCTGGGGAAAGACGAGCCTGCTTCCACTGTTGAGTCAGAGAAAGCTTCTTGTGCTTAAGATGATTTTAGTCACACTTTCTCTTGGGTAAATCATAGTTGGCAAAACGCTCATTTGTTCCTAAAATCTTTATCTAGAAAGTAAACAAAATCGTACCTCAGATCCCTGGCTCATCAACTGCTCTCTTTCAAAGGATCGAAATCATCAGGATAAACAGAGTGGATTATACATACACCTTTAGCAATTTTATAGTAGTCTGAAAAACGTAAATAGGAGTAAAGAATAGTTCTTTTTGAACAACATTGGAATAAATTTATCACCTTACAGATTCAGTTGCAAAGCAAGGCTATGCCATGCTAGGGGCATTTTGGGCTAAGAGCAGGTACCCCTCCACTGCTGCCCTTCTTTCCAAATCCCGAGTTTGCCTCTGCGATGAAGTGTGCTGCTTACAGGGAAGCCAGTCTGCTTACTGCACACCTGCTGCACCTAAGCCATCATTCTCAGTGGCATTTTAGCACCTCTCTTATTGTCTATACTAAAGCATTCAGCGTGCAAATATAAATCTGCTACTTTGTGTGGGATGGTTTGCAGAACTGTCCCGATACTGGCGGTTAAGGAATAGTTAACTTGTGCCTTGACCAGGAGACTGGTACAGAAATGCACGTCCAAAGCAAACAGGCAAGGATGTGCAATAAAGAAGAACACACATTTTCGAACAGCTTGTGAGCTGCTGTGCGTATGGAAACTGCAGCAAGGGATGCACTGGGACTACAACCAGCCAGAAGACACAAGGCAGGCATGCATAACATAATCGCATTGTCATCGTGCGCCAGAATTCAAAGCAGGCAGGGGCACGTTACTCTTGTGGGACAGCTTTCTGTAACCATTCTGAATACACATTCAAAGATGAGGATTTCAGGAGATGTAACAGAAAAGGGAAAAATCCAAAGATTTTGTTACTCAAGGGAGGGTACAGAGAGAGGAGGATTCCCTAAGGACGAGAAACTAAATAAAAATATGCATCCTGTAGCTGCCGATAATAGAGGCTCAGGCTGTGAGAGTGGGCTGGTCAGTTTAGAGATACAGTATTCAGCATATGCAGTGTGGGCGAGAGTGATAGAAAAATAATCTGGTTAACACCCTGGGTGTAGGCCGAGATGCTGCAGATGTGGCTGGATACAGGATCAGCAGTGTCCATCATCTTAGGGCAGGGATGTGGACTATCCTTCCAAAGTGTTAAATTGATGGAGACAGACCAGCTCAAGATGCATATTTAAGGGTAGGGGAAAAAGAGAATCTCCTTAAGTAACTAAAAAAAAAAAAAAGAAAAGAAATCAGCACCTAGCATCAGATACACATGCCTGGTAGAACGCAAGCTCTAAACATTTTGTTCATGTGAATAACTCCTTAAAATTCAGCTAAGCTGGCACTATTTTAGCATAATTCACTCTCCCCACTGACCAAGAGACCAATAGCTGGACAGCTAAGCAGCTTTTGAATATGAACCTGAAATATCCTATAGAGTAGAAGCAGGAGTTTAAGCTGACTGAAAATAAACATGTTTCCATCAAGCCCAGATTGTATATTATGCCATCTGGTCAGAAGTAAAAAATGATTTGAAGAATTAAAGATCACTTTAAAAGGTCTCGTGGGAAATGGAGAGTTGAACTTTCTCTCTTTCTGTTAATAAAGCTTGATAATGCTATCGTTTATATGTCCATGTAGGTCTTGAAACTTTTAAATGGGAAATTTGACAGCTCAATGGGGAACCCAAACTGGTTTCCACGCAGAAGTAGCATGGTTCGTGGAAAGATTACTGGCGTTGGAAGGAGGAGGCCTGGTGCCAGCACTCCCTGGCTGTCTTACATGGAAGAGTTAGGGCATCTCTCTGTGTCTCAGGTGCCTCCTGTCTCGATTTGCAAATCGAAGAAAACGTCAGCAGCCTTTCCTAGCCCCCAATGGTGTTATGAAGACCAAAACAAGAGAACATTTGTGGAAGCCCTTTGTAAATTGCAAAACGCTGTACAAATGAAGGGCTTTCATGAAAAGATGCTATTAGGTTAACAGAAAACTCAGCTCCAGACAGATGTTGAAAAAGGAATACAGTGGTTTTGGAAGCGTCCACAGAGCGAAGCTCAACAATAGTGATTAAGAACCAACCTACAAAGTAACCTTCACCGTGGACACAACTGCATGTAGGCACACAGGGAGGAAGTGGGACTGGCAAGAAAACTTTAGAGAAGGAAATAAACATTTTAACATTTATTGTTATGTCTTTATTGCCTTATAAACTTATGTGAATCATTCAATATTGCATCTTTCTTTGAAATTACCTATGAGATCTTGGATTCTCCTTAGCAAATGGTTCATCCCATATAATGGAATCACTACAGTTGACTCTTTCAATTTGGTTGATTCCAACCTCCTCAGAAAAAGGAAACAACGGACTAAGTTTTGCAGAGCTCAACGTTTATTTGGTTGAGCCTGTGATGTCACTGCCTGCTCCACCAATCAGTGCTCCGAGAAACTTCCCGCATCAGTAGCATTTGCCCAGGTTCCAAAGATTCATTAGTATTTTTCCAGAGCGTGATCATTAAACTGCAAAGATCCCTTCTGTCCCAAGGATGCTCTTTGACATTCAGATGACCCTTAACTCTTCTGCGAATTACAGAAGGTGATTATAAAGAAAATTTACTTAATAGCTGTGGTGTTGTATAAAAAGTGCAATCCATAAGTAGCTGGAAATGATTCTGATGTTTTCATGCTATTTGAGTTCTTTTTGGAGGAGTGCCTTAATTAGAAGAAACCCAGTCTTTAACATAGTAGAATAACACAACGGAGACTAGGTCAGAGGTATTAGCTTGAGCACACAAATTTTTTTTGGAACAAGCCATCTTGGGACAGGAACCATGTTATGATAGATATCTAAGGATAAAAAGATAAATTATTTTTAATCCATTTCTATATTAAAATTCAAGTGAAAAAAATCACATGAGAGGAAGATGCTTAGGAATAATTTCACTAACAATAATGAAATGATAGTCATGTCTTTTACTTCATGACTAGAAGAATTGCTATTTAAAAATAAACTCAGAATTAATGCCTAACAGAGGTTTCTTACTTACATGTATATAATATCTTGCAGTTTATAAGGTGACTCCATACAGCTCCACAGATTCTCATGCTGGAGGAGGACAGACTTTGGGAGGATCGATTTGGATTCAAAACATGCTTCTCCCACTAAACAGCTGTGTGGCTTGAGTAAGAAATTTAACATCTCTGAGCCTTAGTTTCCTTACCTGTGAGAAGGTGATAATAACAATCTTGAGGTGTCACTTGTGGATTAAATGAGCTAATGTTTCTAACACTACCATCACAGGGGTAGGGGCTTGAAATGTACATTTTCCTCTATGAGAAAGCTGATGAGTCTGGACAGCCTTTGGGGACTGACTTTGAGTGAATCAATGGGCCAAACTCCATTTGGAATTTCTTTGGTTCTCTTGACCTGAGGGACACTACAGTCCTAAAGCAAAGCACAGAGTCAGCACCTCGTCATAAACTATGAATTGCTTTTTCTCTCTCAGCAATGCAACCAATAGGAGGCATTGATTTTAATGAATGCAATGTTAGCTCTATTCAGGAAGGGCTCGTATCTGCAAAGTTTGACCAGTGCCTGGAGCTAGTTGGTGCTCAATAAACATTTATTGAACAAATAAATGAATAAATGGCGCCCAAGTCCTGATATCTTTTCTCTTCCCTATCCTTTTCATCCAGTTTTAAGCATTCCTATAGTTTATACCCACACCTTTAAAATACTTTTTTTTTTTTTTTTTGCGGTACGCAGGCCTCTCACTGTTGTGGCCTCTCCCGTTGGGGAGCACAGGCTCCGGACGCGCAGGCTCAGCGGCCATGGCTCACGGGCCTAGCCGCTCCGTGGCATGTGGGATCTTCCCGGACTGGGGCACGAACCCATGTCCTCTGCATCGGCAGGCGGACTCTCAACCACTGCGCCACCAGGGAAGCCCAAAATACATTTTTTTTAAATGTATTTCCCTACCTCCTTGCAAAAGTTTGAGAGAACTCCCTCATCTAGACTAACAATGAACACGTTTGTCATTTATTTTCTGTACATGGTTCTCGGAGCAGAACATCTACTCTCTATGGATAAGCATTCAGCAAGCGGCTGGTCCCCTGTCCTGGGAGCTCAGATGTGTGGGATCCCCTCTGCAGAGTTTCTGGTTGGTCCTCATCTGCCCCAGATGGACGCCCCCGCTTTCTTTCTGGTCAGTGTCACTGACGGTCCTTCCCTGATGGAGATCCTAAGTGCTTCCCGGTTCTGGGGTTTGATGGTCAGATCAGCTTTTGATTTAGAAATGTTTCACCAGGAGAACCAGCAGGGCCTGTTTTCCAAATTAACTCTCACCGTTTTACTGGAAATGACAGCTCTTTTAATGCCACTTCTTATTTCCCAATGTTAGATTTTTAAAATCAAGAGAGGGGCTTCCCTGGTGGTGCAGTGGTTAAGAATCCGCCTGCCAATGCAGGGGACACGGGTTCGAGCCCTAGTCCAGGAAGATCCCACATGCCACAGAGCCGCTAAGCCCGTGCACCACAACTACTGAGCCTGAGCTCTAGAGCCCGCGAGCCACAACTACTGAGTCCATGTGCCACAACTACTGAAGCCCGCACGCCTAGAGCCCATGCTCCGCAACAAGAGAAGCCACTGCAGTGAGAAGCCCGCGCACTGCAATGAAGATACAACGCAGCCAAAAATTTGAAAAATAAATGAAGATAAAATAAAATAAAATAAAATCAAGGGAAAGTGATATTTGTATGTTAAATGTGCTCATGCGCATGGCCATTTTTAAAACGTACGTGAGGGACAGAGGAGGAAAAAACTCCACTAATAAAGGAATTAAGCCTTATCCCAACAGTAGCAACCTGATTATTGATTGTCTTAGTATGAGCATACCTTGGAGATATTGGGGGTTCAGTTCCAGACCACTGAAATAAAGCATATATAGCAATACAGCAAGGCACACAAACGGTTTGGTTTCTCAGGGCTTATAAAAAGTTATACTGATACTGTAGTCTGTTGAATGTGCAATAGCATAATGTCTAAAAAAGCAATTTATATATCTTAATTAAAAAATACTTTATTTCTAAAAACTGCTAACCATCATCTAAGCCTTCAATGAGTGTAGTAGTAACATCAGAGACCACTGATCACAGATCACCGATCACAGATCACCATAACAAATGTAACAATAATGAAAGAGTTTGAAATATTGTGGGAATTACCAAAATGCAACACAGGGACATGAGGTGAGCAAATGCTGTTGGAAAAATGGTGCTGATAGAGGCTCAACACGGGGTTGCTGTAAACCTTCAATTTGTAAAAAACACAGTATCTGCGAAATGCAGTAAAGTGAAGCACAATAAAATGAAGTATGCCTGTATTCCTAACAACCTGTTCTCTGATTCCTGTCACCCAGTATCCAGACCAGAAGAAATGACCATTTTCACAGCAAAACATAATTTCAAAAAAAGATCAAGAAAATATAGGCTGATGGTAGGAAATCTTCAGTTTTTCAGTACTAATAGTGTATCTTCAGTATTATAAGACTTCAATACAATTCACTTGACGTCAGAGGAGAGAGACTGAAGAACAGAAACCTGCATTTTTATCGTATTATATGACACATGACAGACTATTAATATTTAAAAAGGTTTTGCATTTATTAAGTATTCCATCTACATACACTGTCATAGGTCCAAGTTTACAAATGCTGCTCCTTTGCATGTGTTTTCAGATTGAGAAAATGCAAACCTACTGGGCCCAGCTCCTTGACATTCCACCTCTCAGTGAAAGGGTTCCTTTAAAAATCAACAGCTAGGGCTTCCCTGGTGCCGCAGTGGTTGAGAATCTGCCTGCCAATGCAGGGAACATGGGTTCAGGCCCTGGTCTGGGAAGATCCCACATGCCGCGGAGCAACTGGGCCTGTGAGCCACAACTACTGAGCCTGCGTGTCTGGAGCCTGTGCTCCGCAACAAGAGAGGCCGCGACAGTGAGAGGCCCGTGCACCGCGATGAAGAGTGGCCCCCGCTCGCCGCAACTAGAGAAAGCCCTCGCACAGAAATGAAGACCCAACACACCCAAAAATAAATAAATAAATGATAAAAATCAGCAACTAAAAAATAAATTGGCTCCGGCAATTTTAGAGCAAAGATCAGAACAAATGTTGCTTTTTCTTTTCTTTTCCTTTTGAGGTTTGCATTTAATTCAATATTTAAAAATTGGAAAATGTGCTGTCTCATGGACATGCTGGCCTTTGGAAATTTTGGAAAAAGCAAATAAAACTTTTTCTTAAAATGTACGTGTGCAACATAAGGATGGATGTGTAGTCAAAATATGCGCTACATCAAAACCCATCAGAATTTCCAGCTTCGCATTCTATTAAGGGTTACAATTTTAAATACACTTAAAAAGTCGTAGCTCCAAGTTCAGAGCTGAGATCATCTTCAGGGCAGTACCTAGTAGTTGATAATTTGTAGCATCCACAGTCTTTAAACCATCAATGACAGTATAATTCAGACGAGTTCTAAGGAAGCTATTATAGCCAGTTGGAGAAGTAATGCATGTATTTAAAATACATTAAGTATTCTTATGCAGCCGCTCATTGCTTTCAACAAAATAAAATGCTTTAAAAAACTGCCTGAACCGTGACCGGGTTCTGCCTAGCACCATGTCTGATGCTCAATAAATATCTAATGAATGAAGTAAGTCTTTGCTAATGTTGATTCAAAAAAAAAAAAAAATTAAAACCAAGCCTACAGAGTTGTTACACCCCCCGAGCAAGTGGAAATCCATAGGGCAAATTACAGGGTTTTGATCGGGGGCGCCCTGACCGTCCTGTAGTCTAAAGTGGTTTGTACTTTAAGGTTCAAGAGGCGAAACCCACCAAGGGAGGAGTTTGCCCTCCTACCTTCTCAGAACCATGGCTGACCTGAAATAACACCCACCAGCTCAAGTTCAGAATTTCAGAGCAAGGGCTGGGTGCAGGATAGAATTTCATTCTCCGTTTTTGGCCGGCACAACTGACTTTTGTACATTCCACCCCAGGACTCCTCCCGAGCCTCGAGCTTTGTGAAGGCTCCTCTTAAGTTACCCGGAGTTGCAGCCAAAGGGCAGCTCAGACGGAGCTGAAATGACTTCCTTGCTTAGGCCCTCGCGCTGGTCTTTCTTTTCTCCCTCTCTTCCGTCCTCCCCCGCCCCCCCTCCCCCCGGGGAAGGGAAAGGTTGAGCGGGAAGTGCCACGGTGACGATGTGGGCTCCTGAACGCAGACCCGCAGAGCCGGGGTTGGACGACTCCTGCATGCGGGCTGCGGAGTGCAGGGACGGGAAACCTCGCAAGCGTCTGGAGACCGTCCACGAAGCTCCCCCGGGGCGCACGGCGGCCGCCGCAGCCGGCGCTCTCTGCGGAGGCGGAGGCGCTGCGCATAAGCACAGCCCCTGCCTGCGGGTTGGGACACGAGCGAGCTGCGCGCACCCCGCGCCGGGTGTTGCTGGGTCTGTCCCGGCGTTCCCTCGGGGTTCCCCCTTTCGCCCGGGGAGAGCACCACCTCGCCCCTCCTGGGACTGGAGGATGTCATCGCTGCCTGCTCTTTGCTTCGCTCTGCTCCCCGACAGCGGGCCCCCGTCTAGGCACCCCGCCCTGGTTTCCCTCTAAGTATCCCTCCTCCTCCCCGCCCGAGCGCGCAGAGCCCCCGTGAGAGGCCCCCGCGGAACTGGGCCGACGGCACAAGGGGGAGCCGGGGACCGTGCCCCAAACGTGCGGAGGAACAGAAGTTGGAGGGGAAGATGGGGAAGCGAGGCCTGCCAGCGCCCCTGCCCCGGTGGAGCGTGGAAGCGCCCCAAAGAGAAGAGGGACGAAATGCCTGTCTGCCTTCGTCCCCAAACGTCGGGAGCGGCCCCGCTGGCAGCCGCAGTCGCCCGCAACGAGGCCGAGGGAGTGAGGGGAGCCCTGGCCTCGACCTCGCGGAGGCATGGTTGGGGGGGGGGGCTGGGCTACAGAGGCCCCAGACGCTGCCCGGCCCCGGGTGCCACCCTCCACGGCCGTGCGGTGCCCCGTAGGCCGGGTAATTAGGACCCCCGCCACGTTGTCCCAGCAGCCCTACGCTTTGCGGGGCTCGCCATAGGGGAAGCGCAGAGTCATCAGTCTGCAGGGAGCTGCCGAATGACAGACCGCCGGGCCTCCCCGGCGCCCCGATCTCGGCAGAGGTGCCACCCGCGCGGGCGATTGCCCGGTTCCGGCTCCGGCTACACCCGCGCGGATGGAAGAGGGAGGCCGAGACGGCCCAACACCCCACCCCCGCTCCGAGGGAGCCCTCGGGGTCTGGGATGAGCCGGGAAGAAAACCTGTTGAAAACTCTTAACTCCGGCTCGAAAGACAATCAGATCTCTGGAACAAAACCCTCTCTCCAATTTGATGTTTTGAAATGTCAGAAACGCTGCGTTGCAGTAAGATTGCTGCGCCCTTAAATGGGCCAATAATTTCCAGCCCTTTCCCACAAATTCCTCCAGCCTGGGATTTCTATGGAAAGCAATTCAAATAAGTAAAAACCACTTTATTGCTGTTCGAAAATTCGCATGCATTTATTCTGCTTAAAATTTGATATAGGACATTTTTTTTTGTATTCGCATTTATCGCTTGCCAAGAAATAATTAAGAATAGGAGCGCGAAGATTAATTTTAAATAAAAAAATCTTCTCAAATGAAAATGTCAGGTCATAAAAATTCCTTTTAAATCATAACAGCATATAAATCTTTGAAATTAACCATGTAATTACAATGTCTATCAACTTTTACCTTGAGCTTTGAGCCTCTCTTTTTAATCTTCCATTCTTTTTTAATGAATAGCTATTCTGAAATTAAAAAGTACTGTTCATTACACATGCCCCACTACAATAGGGTTTTTATCATATTTGCTCTATGTAAAAATACTTGCTACTTTGTAATTATTCACACGCCGATCCTTTCCTATATTGAGTAGAAAATAAAAAATGAAATAGAAGTCAAAGGTGCTTTAGAGCTGAATGATTTACACAATTCATTAAGGACGGTGATTTTTCAGTTAGCATCAGATTAAATGGTTACTTACTCTCAAATAGCCCTTGGGGAGTTGAATTGCTGGGTAGCAAACAGATTAAAGTTTGCATTGAAAGAAAAATTGAATTCAGAGGTAATCAATAGCATAATAGGGGCAGTGAGTGATGCCTGCTGCCTGAAATGAAATTACCATATTTTTAATCTTAATTTTCCACTCTGTTTATCTGACAGTGTGGATGTGCAATCCAAACAGATAATGAGAGAGTGGGATATTGACACTGCTGTCCTCTGGAGTGCTTGTTTTCAGTGATTAAATGCTGTGATCTGTGATTACTTTGTGCAAGGATGTCAGGGCTGCTGGCCAGAACCATGGGAGGGGCTCTCACTCCGCAGCTGCAAGTCCGGGCTCTCCCAGGTCCTAATGTCTGAAATTCATTTTCCACCGGCAATGCTGAAAAATAAAGATTACCTATTTATGTATATACTTCGGCTGCACAAATTACAATAATTAATCCCATTGTTATTGTTGTCCTGATTCAAAAACGTTTAATTAGATCAATATGTAGTGAACCCTCTCTGTAAGTTTTCTATTAATGAGCCCACCAACTTGCTTCTTGTAAGGAGATGCAAGTTATAGGAAGCAACACGCTGGGAGACTTTGAAGGGGAAGTGGATTACCATTACAGAAGCGGGAGAGAGAAGAAAACTTGGGGTATTGTTGAAGGCCTCCAGCCCCAGTGGCTGCAATTATATAACAAGCTGTGATAATTTTCTAAAATGCAAATAGTCTTCTCTGGGTACTGAAAGTCCTTTGTATCTTTAATTAAATTAATACCTCTAGCCAAATAACAGAAATACCCAATCACAAAATTTTTAAGTTATGTAAGTCCCATATTCCCTAAATTCATTACCTTTTTTTTTTTAACATCTTCATTGGAGTATAATTGCTTTACATTGTTGTGTTAGTTTCTACTGTATAACAAAGTGAATCAGTTATACATATACATATATCCCCATATCCCCTCCCTCTTGCGTCTCCCTCCCACCCTCCCTATCCCACCCTTCTAGGTGGTCACAAAGCACCTAGCTGTTCTCCCTGTGCTACGCAGCTGCTTCCCACTAGCTATCTATTTTACATTTGGTAGTGTATATATGTCCATGCCACTCTCTCACTTCGTCCCAGCTTACCCTTCCCCCTCCCCGTGTCCTCAAGTCCATTCTCTACATTTGCATCTTTATTCCTGTCCTGCCTCTAGGTTCTTCAGAACCTTTTTTTTTTTTTTAGATTCCATATATATGTGTTAGCATATGGTATTTGTTTTTCTCTTTCTGACTTACTTCACTCTGTATGACAGACTCTAGGTCCATCCACCTCACTACAAATAACTCAATTTCGTTTCTTTTTATGGCTGAGTAATATTCCATTGTATATATGTGCCACAGCTTCTTTATCCATTCATCTGTCGATGGACACTTAGGTTGCTTCCATATCCTGGCCATTGTAAATAGTGCTGCAATGAACATTGTGGTACATGAGTCTTTTTGGATTATATTACCTTTTGATATCTAAATGTACCTTGCTGTTAGTATAATTCTGACAAATAGCTTATATTTAAAGCATTATTCCATTTTTGCAATGAGGAATTTTACAGGACTTCACGTTGGCCAACACATTATGGATGGATCATTTGAATTTGAATTCACTTGATCCCCCTGTGGGAAGAGATTTACAATAGATGATGCCTATCTACCATCGACACCGCCAACTTGCAATGTACAACCTACTTTTGCTTCCACTGGGTAAAGTCTGTGTGTGTTTGGAGAATTTGGCAATTATGCATAGTTCATTACTTTATCCTCCTTTAATCCATATGTGGACCCAAATAAAAAGACATGAAGAGAAAGAGTGATGGGTGGCACAGGCTGTGTGACAACAGATTATTACACAGCATTTATGTCTCCAAATTGGAGAGCGGTCACAAGATAAAGTGATAGTGCCGGCTCATTCAATCATTCCTTAGTCTGGGCTAGATGTATTGTCTTCAGTTCCTAATGCACAGGATAACTTTTTTCCTTTTTCAGTCATTTGTGATATGCACAATTGTCTGGTAGAGGAAAAGTAGTGCTAGGCTAAGTGCTTAGAAGTGAAGAGTGCAAAATAACTGTGAAAAAGGTGAATGAGTTCCCTGACCGGCTGTGAATTCGAGGCTGTTAATCCCCTGATCCTCGTCCCTCACGAAAATCCCGCACTTCTCTGAAAGTCAAGTGGTTGAAATTGGAAAATTTTAATAAATTAATATTTTAACCCTTGAGTAGCCACAGGCTACTCTGCTCTTAGAACACGTATTTACCAGTAAAGAAACTGGAGAGGTATATATGCTGATAAATATTGACCGATGACCATTGCTTAGTTGCATATTTTAAGTGTAGGCTAAAGAAATTCCCTCCTGTTAAATAAACCCGCAATGAAAATTGCACATCTTGGTTTTACTGCTTGCTTTAGGTATGCTATACACTGTGTTATTTTGTAAATTGCTCTAAAGAAATGTGACATTAGATCTACACCATAAATGAATATAGCCAAGTCCCAATGAATCTATGTAGTTGTGCTGGAATAAGCTTAACATTTTTGCTTAGAGTCTTTTAAAAAAATCACAAAAAGATGTATCAGGCAGATTAACAGTTTGGACTGATTCTTTCACATGGAGTTTCAGTACCCTTTTGACAATTTATTCGGTATTCAGAAAAATTCATAAACTTGAATATAAACTACGTACAGTCCTGTCTTCATTACAACAAACTCATCCAATTTTTTGATAACTGGTATTGTGCCCTTAAAACTTTTTTTATCAATACTTAAACATGCTGATTTTTACAGCAAGGGAATATGGCTGATATATATCTATTGACATGGAAAGTAGTCTTGACTTGCCTACCTCTATAATCCAACTGAAACCTAGGTTTTCTAAGCATACAAAAGCTTTCCTCTACCCCTATACCTGCAGTCACCATTCGAAGTTTATTGAGCTTTCGAGCACACAAAGAGAGTGAGAAAATCCAAACCAATCTCTTTCCTTTCACTTTCTAAATCCTGACATGGTCCATCACCTTTTAAAAATAGTGAGCTGGCCTTCCCCAAAAAGGAGAAAGGAAACAAAATCTAATGGAAAACAATGGGAGAAGGATAATCTAATCTTTAAATAAGAAGACATGTTTCTGAAAGCTTAAGAAGGGTGAGTTTCACACTGATGTCACCTTCTCCTGAAAAATGCCAGCCCTCCAGGAGGTGAAGAGGGAAATATTAATGCCATTAATCCATTGTCCCCCAATTCTCCCTAAATAGATGGGATTTGAGGGAAGGCTCTAGGTCACAGAAGTGGAAGTATTCATGGAAAACAAAGTGGTTTGCTCCTGATTGGCGTTTAGTTTGTTCAACCATTAACAAGCCAGTCCTGGGAAAACCTAAATATTCCAATGAACCACACACACAAACAAGTAGCTCTTACCTCTCATCAATGACCCAATCTTTCCTTCCAATACCAGTTTCTCGTGACCAGTGAAGGAAGAAAACATACTTAGCACAGACTATGGGAATGAAGTCCCTTCTGGGGCATCACCAGGTTGACTAACGTCTCCTGTATATTGTGTGTTAAGGAAACAAACCCAAAAGGGCTTCCTCAAGGAATGGTGGCTCTAGAGGACCCAGCACAGCAGCACCAAATACTTTCACACATTTTCTTTCACCTCCAGAAGACAGGGGGTTTTTGGTTAACTTTTGAAGTCTGTACTTCCTTGTAGCGTTTAGGCATAATCTTGGCAGCAAGAAGTGGAAAATAAAGCTACCAATGATGAAAAAAGAGGAGTGACAATTTCTGTGGAATGAAGGTGAGGAGTAAAACTGGGCTTCATAAAACCTACTTGGGGGCACACCTGCATTATTTATTCTCTATCATCAGTCTCTAGCTCAGTGCCTGGCATGTGGTAGATATTAATCAGTTGCTTAGTGAGTGAATATACAGATACAGCAAAAGTTGGAGAATGGTCAGATTTGATTTTAATTATCATTAATAATCCAGGCCTCAA
The DNA here is from genome assembly GCF_039906515.1 of Pseudorca crassidens. Classification (NCBI taxonomy): domain Eukaryota; kingdom Metazoa; phylum Chordata; class Mammalia; order Artiodactyla; family Delphinidae; genus Pseudorca; species Pseudorca crassidens. Next base: position 15,723,772 of record NC_090313.1, read on the forward strand.
ATGTTTAAGTTATGATGAAAGACCAATATTCTCAGGGCTCAGAGCATTCCCTAACTACACTCTATCTAAAAGTTCATGACTCTAGCAAGTAACTTGGAAGACAGAAACAAGAGCTTAGCAAATGAAATAGCCTTGCAGACACTCAGCCTACGCTGCCCCTACTTACTCAGTCAATAAAGCACGACTGATCACCTTCCAGACACTGTTAGTTTCGATTGCTACCCGCTGTGTGCTTTCACTCCCCATGTTGTCTTGACATTACACTTCAAGACACTTGTCCCTCCCTCGCCCCTTTGAGAAGATGGGCTCTGTGAAGACAGGGACCAAGTCCTATCTTTATTTCTCTTTTCCTTGGCACAGAGAGGCCTCCCTAAGGATCTTAAATGAATTAAAATAAGCCTGTGCAATGTACTGACAAAATCTAATTCTGAGCTGTTCCTGGTTAAAAAATAACTATTAATTATCATCTCTTTGAGAATTCCATTCCGAATTCTGCCTCCGTCTCAGTGTCCCCTTGGGAAGAGAGTTAATAACCAGGATTCCCCCTTTCGTCACCTATAACATGAAGGCATGGCTCCAGGTAGCTTCCAGCTTTAAAACGCTATGACTCAGTTATTTTTCTTGAAAATTTAGCTGCTGACTACATTTGTTCGCAAACTAAACATTTTTGGAGACGGTGGTGTGTATAGGTGAAAGCAGAGTTTTCTGAATCATCTTTTCTTTCATTCCACCTAGAAAAGCTGTAGAAAAAAACGCGTTTTCTTTACAGAAATGTAACTACAATATGTGTCTTCTTGAATGGCTTCGCATTTAAAAGCCTGTGAATAAATCTTGTCCTCTGAATTTAGTCTAACGAAGACTCTTCCCACAACTAGGAGGCTGTCTGTTTCCTTTCAGCCAGAGAAAGCCCACAGCCTTAAAACAGAGAAGAGCCCATTCTGCTGTTAATTGATAGGAGGACTGTGGCAGCCAGGATGGCATGCAGTAACCTCCACTCCCACACTGTACCAGTACTGGCTGTGTGGTCAGTAGAATACAGAGAAGTGCTGACATGCCACTTCCTGGATTGGGTTATAAAAGACAGTGGCTTCAGTGGCTTCAGTGGCTTCAGTGCTGGGCTCATTCTCAGTCTTTCTTTCTCTCTTTTCACTGACTGGGGAAGCCAGTTGCTATATTGTCAGCTGTCCCTTGGAGAGGCTCACATGGCAAGAAACAGCAGCCCTCAGTCCAACAGCCAACAAGGAGAGGCCAGGTGCCATGTCATGAAGACATTCAGACAACCTATGGAGAGGCCCAGAAAGTGGAAAACTAAAAGCCCTGCTAACAACCAGTGAGGACCAGAGGCCCACCAGCAACTCCATGAGGGAGCTTGGAAGTGGATTGTCTCCCAGTCAAGGCTTCGGATGAGGCAGCAGCCCTGGTTGGCAGGTTATACCAAGAGAGGTGATTCTTGAGCTGGAATCTCCCAGCTAAGCTGCTCCCAGATTTCCGCCCATAGAAACTGTGAGATCAAATATTTGTTGTTTTAAGCTGCTAAATTTTGGTGCAGTTTGTTACACAAGACCAGGCATCAAAATACAGGGGTTTTGGGCTTCCCTGGTGGCGCAGTGGTTGGGAGTCCGCCTGCCAATGCAGGGGACACGGGTTTGGGCCCTGGTCTGGGAGGATCCCGCATGCCGCTGAGTGGCTAGGCCTGTGCGCCACAACTATTGAGCCTGCGCTCTAGAGCCCATGCTCCACAACGAGCGAGGCCACCACAGTGAGAAGCCCACGCACCGCATCGAAGAGTAGCCTCCACTCTCTACAACTAGAGAAAGCCTACGCACAGCGACGAAGACCCAACACAGTCAATAAGTAAATAAATGAATAAATAAAATTAAAATAAAAATACAGGGGTTTTACTTTAGCATCATGTGATATCAATTGCACACCTTCAGGAATCCTTTTTATTTTTGAAGAACCTTTTCTGCCGGCCTTAGTAGATGTAAGTTTAGGTATTCTAAGCTGTGGAACCTAAATGAATAGTGTCCTAAGATGTGGAGGCAACACAATTATTTATTTTTAAAGTTGGTGGCAAAAATGTCTTCTTGATATTATGTCTCTAGTGTTTAAGTTTGAGGACTGCTTTGCTGGGACCTATATTTATAAAATCTCATAGAGATTTGACCCAGATCAATAAGTATTTCTCTGGTTAATTAAAAAATTATGCATGTATCCAATAGACTCACAGTTTGAATGAAGACAGGAAAAATGATAAGATATTCATAGACACCTGTTTATTCATTTCATTTTTCACAGTTTGAAAAAATCAGTGTAATGACCCCGTAGGAGACCAGAGCAGGTGGTAAAAGCAAGACATGATTATGAAAGACTATTTTTTTCTTTTAGATTCTCCAAAAAGTTACAACATGACAAATATTTACAAACAAATTAAAAACATGCAACTAGTTTGGTTTTTTTTTTTTTTTTTCCGGTACGCGGGCTTCTCACTGTTGTGGCCTCTCCCGTTGCGGAGCACAGGCTCCGGACGCGCAGGCTCAGCGGCCATGGCTCACGGGCCCAGCCACTCTGCGGCATGTGGGATCTTCCCGGACCAGGGCACGAACCCGTGTCCCCTGCATCGGCAGGCGGACTCCCAACCACTGCGCCACCAGAGAAGCCCAAGTTTGGGGTTTTGATAGCACATTCGTTCAGAGTAAAGAACTAGAAAAAATTCTAGTTTGACTATGAGATATTTCCCGTATCATCTTAACTTGAATAGTAAATAATAGCTACAAATTTATGACAATAGTAATAGTGACTGTTTACTGAGAACTTATGTAATTTACACACACATTTTCACATCTAATTCAAACCTCCTTTTAGACTGAATTTGAACAATTGGCATTATTATCCCATTTTGTGGGAACAATATTGAGGCTGAGATTTAAATAATTTGCCTACATCGAGTAGTTTGTAAAAATGGACCCGGGACTCAAAGCCAGAACTTTCTGAGTCCTAGTTTATGCTCTCAGTACTATGCTGTACTGCCTTTCTATGTTATTATTTATATTAGTTTTAGTAATGACAGTATATTAGCAACTGTTGAATTCTTTAGTACGGATTTATAGCAAATCCATAACCATCACTAACAACAAAAAACTCTCATGTTCAAAAAGATTTTTTATTAAGCTCAAGGTGAGGAAAGGAACTTCCACTTACTGAGAAGATGCTCAGAAGGGAACAGGGAAAGGATGATGGTTTTTAGCTTCTGAACTCTCCCTACGGGTCTGACGAGAAAGACTTGTCAGCATTTTACGAATACCCTTTCATCACGTGCCTGCGTTTTGTAACTGTCGCTGTCTCCCGAGTTTCAGAGTTGGCCTTCTGTCTCAGAATATCATTTCCCTTTTCAATTTTCCTATTGAGGGTAAATATGATTTTAATGTATTTCTGAGTATTCAGTGCCAACCTTTAAAAAAATCTATACACATATAATTAGATTTTTTTTTTTCCAGGGGAGAAGGCCATTTATGTTATTCATCTTCCCCTGGAGTCTGAGCTGGAATCCTTTGGTTTTTCTAGTTAGGATTCAAATCAGGGAGCTTCATCAGAGAATTTCCGGGCACAAGGCATATTGGCGCTGGGCTCTGTTTGTCGGTCGGACTTTGAGGGAATGCGTAAGAAGGAAGATGGCAAGGGCTGCTAGTCCTCTTGAGCATGTTAGCATCCTCAGGGCGCTGCTTTGTCTGTGGGCCCTGCCACTCACATCACCACTGCGGAAGATATCGAAGGAGAATGGGGAGAGAAGCAATACAGCTCATGTCATCACTCACAAAAAGGAAGATGCTGGCATTTATTCAAATACATATTAAATACAGGCAATCATCACCTCTGACTCATCAGTTCCAATAACAGCAACTTGTCTTTCAAAAATCAGAGGAAAACAGAATTAGACTCATAGACATAGAAAACAAACTTACGGTTACCAAAGGGGAAAAAAGGGGGAGGGATAAATTAGGAGTTTGGGATCAACAGATACACACTACTATGTATAAAATAGATAAACAGCAAGGACCTACAAAATAACACAGGGAACTATATTCAGTTTCTTGTAATTACCTATAATGGAAAAGAATCTGAAAAAGAATGTGTGTGTGTGTGTAACTGTACACCTGAAAATAACACAACATTGTAAATCAACTATATTTCAGTAAAAAAAAATCAGAGGAAAACTAACATATAGCAGTTCAGTGCTTTGGTTTTTGATGTTACTCGTGTTCATGTGTGTGCATGTGATATTCATTAAGTAAGAAGTGCTGCAAATTCACTGAATAGTTAATGTGATTCTGAAATATTTCTTTTTCCTTCATATTGCAGTGAACTCCATTTTGAGGATGACTTGCTAGGATATTACTGCCACTGTTGTATGTAAATATTGCTGGAGAATTGAGAGTGTAAATATTTTTCAAACAATTGTACCTGGTTCACCTCTCCATAAGGGCTCTATCTCACTTCTTATGTTTATTTCCCTTATTTCCTAAGTTTTTGTTTTTGGTTGCTTTCTTCTTTTAAGTCAGATGTTTCTTTGTACCTTCATGCCACTGTCCCCATTTTAAAGATGGAGAAAGACATAAATCATTAGCACTTAATTCCTGATTGCAAAGAAAAATCCCATAGCATAGATTTGTAATATCCTGACTTATGAGCTGTGTACCTGGACGAAACACATTCTGTGCCTGCTTTGAGCACCCGGCTCTAGAAAAGATAAAAGTGGTCCCTGAACAATCATCACCAACAATCTCTAAGAAAAAATATTATCTCGACTCAGGTAACTTTTAATGTTGTAATGTTAAAATAGAAAAGTTAAATCAATGATTTGTAATTTGATAAAATCAGTATTAGAATACACCTTTGATTATTTCTGTGTTTTGTAAGGAGATTAGTTAAACTTTGTCTCCATCTGTGTTATTTTGAAGAAGTTTAGACAAACCGTATCTATTTGACTTAGTTATTGAAACAGCTAATACAGCTTAAAACACATTAAAATGTATTCTTGATGTGTTTTTTTGTTGACATCATCTTAGACTACCTTGTGAAATGTCTCTGCTATGCTGTAGGACACTAATGTTCTACTTTCTTTACAGAAATTTGCAACTTAGATTAGTGAATTAATAGGTAATGAGCAGAGTTTAAAACGGAGGTCTCAAGACATATTTGATAGTGTATCTCTATAATTAAGGGAATCTGAGCATGTATCCCTAACCTATGCGTGTTTATTTATAAAGTATATACATGTACTACTTCATGTAATAAATATTAGTAGGGCTTAGTTCCTTTCTCATATTTTAGATTAAGAAATACCAGTAGGGGACTTCCCTGGTGGCGCAGTGGTTAAGAATCCGCCTGCCAATGCAGCAACGAAGACCCAACACAGCCAAAAATAAATAAAATAAAATAAATAAAATTTAAAAAAAGAAATACCAGTAGAAGTTACATTTTTATTCCTGTACCCCAAACATTATTTTGGGTGTATCTCACTTTGGAGACGACTGATGTAAACTGTTGTAGTTTCTACTTTTCAAGTGGAGATGTTTTTTCTTTACGTAACATATTTTTCTTAGTTGTTCATGTACTTAAATTACAGGTATAGCTTTTAAACTGTGATTTATGGTATTTCTATAGCTTTATTGCAATTTAAATGCAAATGAGTAGTACAACCTTAAAGACTAGAGTGTAATCCAGTCCCTGATCTGAAAATGAAGGGTAATGCCATGTGTTATCAGAATGTCTGTTTATATGTGGGTGGTGTCAAGGCAGAGGAAGGAGGACACAAGTATTGTCAACTATCTGAAGGGCTCGTATGAGAAAGAGGTTCCCCTTGTTCTGTATCTTTCTAGAAAGGCCATTTGGAACCCAGTGGAAGTTACTGGGAGGCAAACCTTGCACATTTTAATTTAGAGATTTATTGACAATCTAGGCTGCACTACAGCAGACCACTGTCCTGTGATGTAATGAATCCCTCATGTCCGGGACTGTGTAAGTAGGGGTTGAAGCTGTTGGAAATATGTAGATGGGTTTCTGCATAGCAGGGAAGTCAGAGCAGATCATCTCTAACATGGTTTCCAGTTCTTAAGTTCTGTGATTTTTATAATAATCAAAGAATAATTATCCAGAAGACTGGTAACTTGGAATCCCTTTGCCACAAAGAGACGAATTGACTGTGCTCAAAATTGCAAAGGTCGTGTAAGAGGCAGAGGTTGAAGGCAGGTTCCACTTGTCCAGAACTACATGAAAAATTCCAACTTCAACTGGGCACAGAAATTGTTGGGAGCATCCGTTGTGAACCATTGTCTGAAGTGAACTTGGGAAGGTTCTTCCCTTAGAGATCTTTGCAGAGGGAATAAAAAACTATCCCTTGGAAAGGTCTGAACTTAACTAAGTCAAGTGTAAGCTGATCTTACAGGATCTTTTCCATTACTGTGGTTCTATGCCTTATTATGACCATCTTCTATGGTTAATTAACTAGAACTATCACCTCCCCCCGCCAAAAAAAGAAAAGAAAATTTCCAGTAAAGAACAGAAGAGAAAGTGTCATTTTAATGCTTTCCTTCGACTTGCTTCTTCTGGTTGTGAGAAATTTGCTAGGAGTCAGTAGGCAGGAGCAGACATAATGCATCTTTTAAAAAAAATAATGAAATATTATGTTGCGTCATTTCTCATAGATCCAGAATTAAGGACTGGGTGTGGGTTTCTGGTCTCTGCAGGATGGGACAAAAACAAATACCCTGGAAAATAAAGATAAAATTCCATTACGTATAGGCATGGGAAGCAGAGAACCTATACCCTTCTTCCCGGGTGATAAGCAGGACAGCATTCCCAGTGAATGGTTCCACTTATTGAGGGTTTCTGGGAGCAGAAATCAATGCTGTTGCCCACGGGGCAGGTGCAGAACAAATAAAGCCCCTCAGTGCTGTCCCGGCTCAGGAAGGCATGAGATCATGCAGTTCGCACCAGCCGCAAGGAAGCTGCCAGCTCTGCCCATCTGGAGGCCGCTGTCATGATAAACTCCCCAAAGGAGAGAGTGCCCAGCTCTTCTGCCTCTTTCACTCAACATGGGCAGGGAGAAAGCAAACATCCTCTTTTTCAGGGCCGCTGGCTGTTAAAAGGCTCAGATAAAGGGGTACAAGTGCCAGTTTTACCGACTGGACAGTGTTAATTATATGATGCTATGACGATTTGTATCCAAAACTGGGGTAATTTGATTACAGAATGAAAACCTATATGTCTCATGTATGCCACTCATGAGGATAAACTCATTCAAGACTTTGCACTCAATAATTATTTAAATACCAAGAACAAGTAATGATTTAAATCTTGGTTTCTGTAAAATATTGCCTGGAATATCTTATTAATCTTCTTTAATTTGCTATAAACCACGCATATTGTCTAAATTTGTGCATATATTTGGTTTCTGATTGTATTTAAAATAAATTCCTTATGTAATGTGACTATAATTATTTTAAGTTTATTGAGTTGATTTCAAAGTTTACGAGATTCGAGTTATGTTTGATTTAGAGTTTTAGTTGTCTCCCATATTACAATCAGAACAAAAATATAGACAATAATAGTCAATTCTATTGTCTGTTATCTGTAATTTTGACAATTACTAAAATTCTGGGTAAAATCATGTGTTTTAAAGACTGAGTTTTATGTCAATAATTGAGAAATTATAATGACTTAAGCAAGAACTGAGCTAAAGGTTACCTTTGCATAGCCTATTAAAAAATATTTTTGACAAACCAAATGAATATTGCTAGGGGGCTCAGAGTTGGACAGTTACTGTAGGATTTAGCCATGGAAACCAAACTCATGAAAGACTGACCTATAAACCACAATTGATACGATTACAGCTTCAGATGTAGGGGTGCAATTGTGCCTCTGAGTCATATTTTCTTGTCTCTCAGTCTCCTTGGACAAGCCCATTGTCTCTTTTTTTTTTTTTTTTTTTTTTTTGCGGTACGCGGGCCTCTCACTGCTGTGGCCTCTCCCGCTGCGGAGCACAGGCTCCGGACGCGCAGGCTCAGCGGCCATGGCTCACGGGCCCAGCCGCTCCGCGGCATGTGGGATCTTCCCGGACCGGGGCACGAACCCGCGTCCCCTGCATTGGCAGGTGGACTCCCAACCACTGCGCTACCAGGGAAACCCTGACTGCTTTTTTGGTTACAGCTATTCTATCTCTAATAGTCTTTTTAAAATAAATGTATTTATTTATTTTTGGCTGCGTCGGGTCTTCGTTGCTGCTCGCGGGCTTCCTCTAGTTGTGGAGAGCGGGGGCTACTCTTCATTGCGATGCCCGGGCTTCTCATTGCACTGGCTTCTCTTGTTGCGGAGCACAGGCTCTAGGCTCACGGGCTTCAGTAGTTGTGGCGCTCAGGCTCAGTAGTTGTGGCTAGCCGGCTCTAGAGTGCAGGCTCAGTAGTTGTGGCGCAAGGGTTTAGTTGCTCCACGGCATGTGGGATCTTCCTGGACCAGGGCTCGAACGCTGGTTGATTAACAAAATGAAAACCTATATGTCCCCTGCATTGGCAGGTGGATTCTTAACCACTGCGCCACCAGGGAAGTCCCTCTAATCGTCATTTGATGCTCCTGGTCTCATTTAACACATGGGCTAATTGGGGCTCTGGGACCATAAGCACTGGTTGCAGGAGATGAAGCTTGAAGAAAGCCGTTGGATTTCAGTGCTAAGACCAACAATGACCTTGCAAAGTTCAGTCTCAGTAATGAGTTGGGGAGAAAACAAATTGTCAGTGGCTACTAGAATTGGAGACAAGGGTCACAAACTACCCTTTGGAGAAACCTGTAAAGCACGGAAGATGGAAGAATAGTCGAGGTGTTAGCTGTCTCGAGGAAAGGTTAGGTTCCCCTTTCCTGTGAGCTTCTACAGCCTCGGGAAGGAAGGAAACTTGACTTTATTTGTAGATGAATTTGTGGGTTTAATTTCTGGATCTAAGAAAATAGGGCCTGCGTGTCATACTCATCATCGCCCATTGTTGGTTGAAGGAAAAAATACAGAGGCCGACGTGAGATCATCCTGAGTAATCAGCTCACCTGCTTCTACAGTTTCTTCTCTCTCATTTCCACACCTCCTGCCCCACACGCTGTAACCCGGGTCTCCCTCTCCTTCAGCCCAGTAAGTGACCAAAGCGAGTTGATTCCATGTCTGCGACATCGTATGCATCCTCTCTCCATTTGCACGGACAGACATTGCTCTCAGGATCGGCCCCGTTAGAATGGTCTCTCTGGCCAGTCTCTCTCCACTCTGGTCCCTGCCTGGGGCTGCATCCCTAGAGGGGGTGAAGGCCCAGTTCTCAGCCTGGCACACAGGTTCGCTCTCCCTGCTGGCCCTGCCCCTGCCGCCTCTCCAGGCTCATGGTCTCCCTCCTCGCCCACACATTATCTGCTCCTGACAAAATGTCTTCAAACATTAACCCAAATACCCTCAGTGGGTGAGGGTCACAGAGTTGTCTCGGGTTGAGAACCACTGTCTTATTATCAGTCCATGTACTGTCATTACAAAACTCATTACATCGAATTAACATAATCTCTGTCTAGCACTCTACCTGACATGTAGCAGAGGCGCAGAAAATATAAATTCAAATATGCAGAGAAGTGAAGACTGGGAACTTCAGAATCAGACTGGGCTTCATTCTCGTCTCTAACACTTACCAGCTGTGTGACGCTGGAAAATTATTTGACCTCCCCCAGCCTCAGTGCCTTCATTGTAAATGGGATAATAATGGCATGAGGCTTACGCTACAGATTAAAAGATGTCATTATTCTAAAGGTCTTATGCACAGTTTGGGGCAGAGAAAATACTAACGAATCATCTTATGAAGAGGACTCTGCCTGTCTGGCTGCAGAGGCCCCATTTCATTCCCTTCCCATTATAAGGGCTCGCACAGTGCCTGGCCCAGAACGCTTGCTCAGCACGCCTTTTGGGATGGGGCTGAAGTGATGGAGCAAGGGCATCTGTACACGAAGCTGTCAGGAAGTGCAGCGGAGTCAAGCAAACACGAGCAGGGAAGGAGAAGCGGACCGGAAGAAACCTGCCAGCAGATGGCCTCTGCCTACTTTATCTTCTCTGCTCTGGCGTTTCTCCCATTATCTGATCCCTGTGTTACTTTATGCAACTTCAGGAGAAAGAGAGTAGAAATCAAGAGCTAAACTAGATACAAAACAACCTGGAGGAGATAAAGTGCCTTTTATTCAAATATAAGTGTGTGTTTGTTTTACTTTCCCTGCTAGATTACAGCCTGCCTGAGGGTTGAAGTACGGTGGCTTGTTTAGTTTAAATCTCCCTTTTCCAGAACCACAGTTCTTGACATCCATGCTCAGTAGATGAATCAATGAATGTCTGATGTTGACACACCTACCATTCAGTGGAGCATGTATTTAATGGAGCTGTTCCCACTGTGGAAGTATCGGACGATCTTTACGCTCTTCTCATAAGTCCCCAGTGCTCGCGTGGGCAAGGTGCTTGGCTAGAGTTAGATCTGGGGGCTTTGAGATGAAATAGGTTCAGCTCCAGCAGAACTAGCTTTGCTAGTTAACTTTTACTGGTATAAAAGAATCCTTCTCTTCATTAGCCTCACTGCTACCAAACCAAGTTAATTGGTAGCAGCTGACCCAGAGTACAAATAAGAAAATTAAACGGAGACCCAGTAGAAGGTGGAGGTGGGGAGGAAGGAAGGAATGGATGCTTTAAAGTGATTTTTCTCAAAGCGTGGCCTTTGGATAGCCTTCCTGAGAAACCGTCTGGAGGGGAGGAAGTGCACATTTAAAAACTAGTTTCCTGGGTACCACACGATACCTATGGAATTGGAATGTGCTGGTGAAAGATCTCCCCACACTTCTTCTTCTTTTTTCAAATTTAAATTTTTTTTAAGTTCACACTAAAATTTGAGAACCACCACTCTAAAGAAAGGAGAGTTTAATGTATAGGGTCAACTTATTTTTTTTAATACATTTCTTTCTTTCTTTTTGGCTACGTTGCTGCACGTGGGCTTTCTCTAGTTGTAGTGAGCAGGGGATACTCTTCATTGCGGTGCACGGGCTTCTCATTGCGGTGGCTTCTCTTGTTGTGGAGCACGGGCTCTAGGCATGCAGGCTTCAGTAGTTGTGGCACGCGGGCTCAATAGTGGTGGCACACGGGCTCTAGAGCACAGGCTCAGTAGTTGTGGTGCATGGGCTTAGTTGCTCTGCGGCATGTGGGATCTTCCCGCACCAGGGCTCGAACCTGTGTCCCCTGCATTGGCAGGCAGATTCTTAACCACTGCGCCACCAGGGAAGGCCCTATATAGTCAACTTATTCAACATGGTCTGTGATGTTGGGTGGTTTCACTGAGCTTACAGAGTATTTTTAAGGTCTTAAGAGACATCATAATAATGTTCGATAAAGAGCTCTGGTTTGCAGTTAGAAGACTCGAAAACTGGACCTGTAAGGTCATCAAAACCCTCTCTGCTGTTTAATAAATAAGCAGTAATAATAGCAAACATCTAGATAGCATTTATTTGATGCCAGGTGCTTTAATATAGATTCACTCATTCAATCTCTCTCAGCAACACTAGAAGTAGGCTGACCCCATTGTACAGATAGTAAAACAAACACAGAGAGGTTAGGCAATTGCTCAAGGTTAAATAGCTAAATAAACAACTGAAAAGTTTATTTCACACTAAAAATTATTTCTCTATTCAAAAAAGTTTCCATATTCGAAATAGTAGGACAGGGAGTCAGGAGACCTGGGGTCTAACTTGAGCTGCTATTACTGGTTATGCAACTGTGGCTGGTCACTTAACTCCCTGGTTCTCAAGCTGTCTCAGTAAAATGATATTCTAGAACATTCTAGGGTCCCTTCTAAAATCTTCTTGTGCTTTCCTCAATGTATTTGGTACACCTGTTATGCTTTATTTTTTAGAACTCAGTATGCATCAAAAATGATTATCATTATAGATTTGCTTCAAAATTAAAGTACTTTTGTTAAATTCCTACTTTAAAATGTCTGCATAAATTACTTTCTGTTAGACACAGGGATAACTATTTTAAAGACAGGTATTATATTTCCGTGGGTTTATTTAATTTTCTTTTTCTTTATGCCCCTAGTGAAAAATGAGGGCTGTCCTGCCCTGGACACCTCATGTACCGAAAAGAGGCTCCCAGCCATGGAGAGCACTTGACTAATCCAGCCGCAGTAAGCTCTTCCTGTTTGAAAATGAGACGAAAGCTTATGCAACTATTCATTTTGCTGTGAAAATTTCATCTATTTTTATAGATGAGTTTTCCCAATGGGTGATATAGCATCCTATGCGTAAGCACACCCCAAATGTTTCCTTTTCATCATTATCTAAAGCACAGCCGAGCCTTGAAAAGACAATTGTATAGCTTCTTGTGTTGCTTCATGGACTTTAAGTGCCCACAAAGAGGATTCCTTATGCTTTAATTTCTCTTTATTTTTCTGACTGTAAAGACCCTTGGGGTAAATGCCAGCCCCACAATCCCGCCGTTATATGGTTACTGTCAGCTTGCTCCAATGATGCTTCCTGTTCACTAGGCCTCCTTTCATGGGACCACAATGTCCTGGCTTTGCTGCATTTCTTTGTCAACGCCCATCTCTTCAATAGCCTGTGAATAGTATTAAATGGTGTTTATGCTAGCTATTGTTGCCTTTTGTGTGGTTTGTCTAATTCAGAGAGAAAAGTCTGCTTTTGTGGTCGAAGACCAGCTACGTCATGGCACACCATGTGCCTTCTGATGGGACCAGTCCTGCTGAGTGATAACATTGCAGGCCTGAGCTCCTTTGCAACACAATCCCGCATTCTTAGCCCAGTCAATACTCTCACAGGCAGACTGGTTTACTCTTTTTATGAAGAGGTAGGGGAAGATAAAGCACAAAAAATACCAGATCCTGAAACAAAATAGAAAAGCAGGGTAAGTTCAACTGATTTGCAACTTATTCAGCCAGCCAAGAAGTGAGAAGGCACGTGAAAAGAAAATCACAGATTTATTCTATTAGCGACCAGACGTGCCAGGTGTACCCACCGTGGCAGCAAATACTTCACATTTCAGGAATAAGATTGCATTATGGTTTCAAGGTATTGTTTGAAAGGACACCTAATACCAGAGTCACTACTCTGCTGGGCTTTTTCTAAAGTGCTCACGAAAGAGAAAGGATAGAGTATTGATGATTACATTATCCTCTGGTTCAAGAGTCCTTGCAGGACAGGTATGTTGCTATGTCTTGAAAGGGCTTTTGATGTAAGAAGATCATTACGGGCTCAGTGGTAACTGATCCCTGGCAGCCCTGGCTTTTGGTGCTGTGGGTTATTTTATCCTGTTGCTCTGTGTAGTCTGTTTTCCAGCTATCTACAATCTTTTTTATACCCCAATGGTGGCTTATATTTTAGGTTTTTTGTTTTTTTTTTTTCCTTTGAGAAGTGCTTCTCAGACTAGAAGAGTCAGGTGCACAGGAAAGGAAAAAGTTTACTGTTAGCTGGCGGTACATGTCTTTCGGTTTAGAAAACGTGTTTCTGAATTATGGATCCAGCCTGCTTTCCTCATGTCTTTCTGCTCCTGATATAAAAACCAACCCAAACGTAAAACTGGACCCAGGCACAAAGAAGGAAAAAGAGACCAGGAACCATAGCTCAAAAGTGTCACACAGTCCAAGTTTTCTGGAAGAAAAGGTATACAAACAATATTGTTACATTGAAAAATACTGACAAAATGAGATGATTTGTTTTTTAAAAAAATTTATTTTATATTGGAATAGAGTTGATTAACAATATTGTATTAGTTTCAGGTGTACAGTGAAGTGATTCAGTTATACATATACATGTATCTATTCTTTTTCAATTCTTTTCCCATTTAGGTTATTACAGAGTGTTGAGCTGAGTTCCCTGTGCTATACAGTAGGTCCTTGTTGGTTATCTATTTTAAATACAACGGTGTATACATGTCAATGCCAAATTCCCAATTTGTCCCTCCTCCCTACCTTTCCCCCCAGTAACCATAAATTCGTTCTCTAAGTCTGTGAGTCTGTTTCTGTTTTGTAAATAAGTTCGTTTGTATTATTTTTTCTAGCTTCTGCATATAAGCGATATCACGTGATATTTGTCTTTCTCTGCCTGACTTACTTCACTTAGTATGATAATCTCCAGATCCATCCATGTTGTGCACATGGCATTATTTCATTCTTTTTAATGGCTGAGTAATATTCCATCATACCACATCTTCTTTATCCATTCATCTGTTGATGGACATTTAGGTTGCTTCCATGTCTTGGCTATTGTAAAACAGCTTTGCAATGAACATTGGGGTGCATGTATCCTTTCAAACCATGTTTTTCTCTGGATATATACCCAGTAGTGGGATTTCTGGATCATATGGTAGCTCTATTTTTAGTTTCTTAAGGAACCTCCATAGTGTTCTCCATAGTGACTGTATCAATTTACATTTCCACCAACAGTGCAGGAGGGTTCCCTTTTCTCCACACCCTCTCCAGCATTTATTGTTTGTAGACTTTTTGATGATGGCCATTCTGACTGGTAATATGAGATGACTTGAATTCCTGTTCAAAATTCTGAAATTTTAGGGTTTTTTTTTTCCTTTAGTGAGAAAGTTAAAGTAGAAAGAATCCCACCTCATCTCCAATCCAAGAAAAGTGTGAGATCTGGAAGTTTTTTGTCTGAGTTGAGTCATGTCAAGCCATGAAAAGCCATCCCCTCCAACTTGAGTGACAAATATTAATTGGGTATGGGTCTAGCATGGAGCTAGTTGCTGTGGTAGTTTCCAAGAAGTCGAATTTGCTGTCTCTTGGGTGGAAAATAACACTATAACACTATGAAAATTGGGGATAATTAAGTTCTAGTGAGGCAGGGTGACGGTAAGCCCAAGTGTGGTGGCAGAGTGGCTAGTATGTGCTGGAATAACAGAAGCCAGGCCTGTATCTCATTCGTCCTGGTGTCTTTAAGACTGAGGAAAAGGGGTGGCGCATGACAGGTGCTAGGTACGTGTTGGCTACATGTAGATAGGTCTCTGGCTGGAAGGATAAAAAAAAATTTAAATAGGGAAGGGAAGAAGGGTTGTTATAAGTAAGGAAATGGCAAAAGCAATGGCTGGGACAGGAATGAACTTCTGGGGATGGGACCTGGGCCTCGAGCAGGGGACTCCTGGAGACCGGACCATGCCCTGAGCACCATTCTCCTGTGGTTGGGAAAGTCGAGGGCAGCGTGGGCAGTGGGGCAGTGAGTGAGAAGGGGCGCCGCCAGCACGGATGGGCAAAATCATCGAGAGCTGGTGATGCGGGTGGGGCAGTCATTCCATCCGAATCACCCCCTGTCTGACCACACTGACCACAGGAGAGAGGGAGTCTCAGGAAGGAAGGGAAGTAAGGCTTGGCAGGAGAGAAGGGACCAGATCATTGTAGGCATCCTGACTCAAGACTCAAGAAAATCAACCAGCACTTGAGGACATGGATTTTCATTCATCTATCCAGACACTTGTTCGTTCATTTGAACAAATACATTAAACGTAGAGTACAAATCTTCATACTATTTACAGGGCAAAGCACTGGGCCAAGGACTCCAGAGGAAAATATGAGAACCCTTCTAATGGCATGCCTGACTCTCTACCCCAGAAATATTTCCATCCCCATAGCTGGGGCTACTCAGCTGTCATGTGAGGGCTCACTCCTCTTGCTGGAGAACTAAAGGAACAGAACATCTGCACCTATAGCCTGGGCTCAGCTGTGCTGCTGTTCCTTCACTCATTCACTCATTCATTTATTTATTCGTCAAATATCTACTGAGGCACAAAGATGTACTTTGCACCATTTAGACTCTGGAGACAGAAAAATCAATAGAGCATAATTCCTAGCTTTGAGGGGCTCATGGTCTAGCGAGAGAGTCAGACAGCTTAAGAATAACTATTTAATGAAATCGTTATGCGATGGGCGCTATTGGAACACAGAGGACCAAGTGCCTACCCCTGCCTGGAGAGTCTGGGGAAGACTTCACAGAGGAGTTGATGTGTGAGCCGGGCTGGAGGAGAGACTGGTGGACCCCTGGTAGATGAGGAGGGAGTGGTGTTCCAGGCAGAGGGGACGGTATGTGCAATGAGAGCGCTCCACATGTTCAAGGAACTGCGTGCAATTGGGTGTTGACAGGGAGGGGGTGGGGATGACACTTGGAAAGCTTGGCAGGGTCAGGACCATGAGGGGTCTTGGTTTCATTGAACCCTGCTTCCAAAAGTTAGTCTCTTGCTTTCTTCCACATGACCAGACTCCACCTTCTATCTCTACCTTGGTTTGTTTGTTTACTAACCCAGTTCCCACCTTTCCCTCCTGAGAACGCATGTGGCCATACGCCTCCTCGCCTGATTCACCAGCGACTTCTTTCCCAAACCTCTGTCACTGTCTCCAGCTAGCTTCTCCTGACTGAAGCCACGCCAGCTTCCCCAGATGCAGCATCTCAGATTCTCAGAAATTGGAAAAAATTTTAGGATTATCAGACCAGTGGGGTTTTTTTGTTGTTGTTTTTATCTTTTTGGGTTTTTTTGCCTTAATAGACATGATGGATGATTTTCTCCTGCAAAACATACTTCCAAGGGTGCATACATGTCATTGGCTGCAGCACAAATAAGAGAGGCTAAGACCCTGTTCCTCTTTCCAATTCAACTAATGCTTAATGGAATGCTAGTAATTACAAGTGACATTATTATAGGACTAACACTGAAGCTGCAAACATTGGCCTTGTTTAAACCACACGTAACAAATTCCCTGTGGCTGATCTTATATATTTGATCTCAACCAAAGCTTGACTTCTCTTACAACACCCCTGCCCCTCGGCTTGAATACTCCGGATGATGTAAATCTCACTCTTTCATAAGGCAATCATTCAGTTCACGGACAGCTCCAACATTAGACAATTCTTTGTTAAACGGAAGTCTCCCTTTCTATGACGTCATTTATCCCAGCCCCACTCCTTAGAGTCGCACAGGATAAATATAGTCGTGCCTCCACATAACGGTCCTTTAAATATGCAAAGATGATTATTTGAGCCCTAATAACTCAAGACTAGGAAAAGTTTTCTTTTTCTAGTTTAAATATTCCAATGGCATGGTTTTCATTCTTGGGGGAACCCCATTTTGTCAATGTATCTCTTAAGACATGATACTCAGAGGTAAAACAGTTCTCTCCATGTAAGCATACCAGCAAAGCATACATCTGGGACAATTACTGTTTTCATCCTGGATGAAATATTTCTGTTAATGTAATTTAAGATCTCATTAGCTCTTCTGGCAATTTTGTCTATGGGCCAGTATTGCAATTTTCATTCAATTAAACCCCCTAAACAATTTTATTTGAATTGCCAATGGTTCAGGTGTCTCTCATCTTCTAATTGGCCAGGCATTTCTTTTTTAATTAATTAATTAATTTATGGCTGTGTTGGGTCTTCGTTGCTGTGTGTGGCCTTTCTCTAGTTGCTGCAAGCGGGGGCTACTCTTCGTTGCAATTCACGGGCTTCTCATTGTTGTGGAGCACGGGTTCTAGGCGTGCAGGCTTCAGTAGTTGTGGCACGTGGGCTCAGTAGTTGTGGCTTGCGGGCTGTAGAGTGCAGGCTCAGTAGCATGAGCTTAGTTGCTCCGCGGCATGTAGGATCTTCCCGGACCAGGGCTGGAACCTGTGTCCCCTGCATTGGCAGGCGGATTCTTTTTTTTTTCTTTTTTTTTTTTTTTTGCGATACGCGGGCCTCTCACTCTTGTGGCCTCTCCCATTGCGGAGCACAGGCTCCGGACGCGCAGGCTCAGCGGCCATGGCTCACGGGCCCAGCCGCTCCGCGGCATGTGGGATCTTCCCGGACCAAGGCACGAACCCGTGTCCCCTGCATCGGCAGGCGGACTCTCAACCACTGCGCCACCAGGGAAGCCCTGGCCAGGCATTTCTTAACCTCACTGCAGAACTTTTCACTTACCACTGTTAAATTTCATCTCATTTGTTTTGCCGATTATGCCAAGCTGTCAGAATAAATCTGAGTGCATCTGACGACTAGTATGTTAACCACCCTTCCAAACTTGTGCCATTACTAAGTCTAGTAAGCATGCCTATTTTATTCTAATTCAAATATGTAATAAAATATCAAACAGGATGGAACTAAAAACAGAGACTAGTGGTTTGCCACTAGAGACCACCTTCTCCTTCTAGGTTGCATTCTTCTTAATTAATATTAATAGCATAAAACATTTTAACCAACTGTGAATTCCAGCAAAATGTAATGTCATCTATCCCACTTGGCCATAGATATATCATGAATGGTATGTTTGAAATAATATTGTTTTAGACATCAGAATAGGCAACTCATTTGGAATAAAGTTGGTTTGGAAATGCAAATTAAGATTGCCATTTTAGTTCAACTCACCCTTATCCACAGAAAAGAAGGTCTTTGAAGTTCTCACGAAGGGAATCAGTAAGATCAGAAACTATGAAAGAAAAATGATCTATTTGTTATATGGTCACATAGGAAAAAAATCTTAAATGCAAAAGACAAGTAAAACCGAGGAAACTGTTTGGAACATATATGACAAACGACTAATTTTATTCATATACAAAGAGCTCATATGAGTTAATAAAAATAGATGAATAGCCCAAAGGAAAATGGGCAAGGGACATGAACAGACAGTTCACACACACACACACACACACACACACACACACACAGAATGGCCAATTAATTCAGGGAGAAATTTCAACCTCACTCACGATTAAAGAAACGGAAATTAAAACACAGATAAAAAAACAACAACAACACAGATGAGATGCCATTCTTCACCCAGTAGCTTTGGTAAAGATTAGCACCGCCTCTGTGGAAGGCAACTTGAAATTATCAATCAAGATTCAAAACACATTTACTCTTCGATCCAACAATTTTACGTCTAGGATTTGATCCTACAAACATAGTTCCACAAAGTAAAGAGAAATAGAGAAGTTGTAGAGGATTGACTGGATCCATCACTGTCAGCTGTGTGATCTTTGGCAAGTTGCTTGACCCCTCTGTGCCGAGAGCCTTTATCCGAAAACTTGGGATAATAATAGTATCTGCTCATTGGAATGTTGTGAGAAATAAATGAGTTCTTTAAAACAGTGCTGAGCAGGGACTTCCCTGGTGGTGCAGTGGTTAAGAATCCACCTGCCAATGCAGGGGACACGGGTTCAAGCCCTGGTCCGGGAAGATCCCACATGCTGTGGAACAACTAAGCCTCTGTGCCACAACTACTGAGCTTGCGCACTAGAGCACGCAAGGCACGACTACTGATCCCGCGTGCTGC
This sequence comes from Pseudorca crassidens, assembly GCF_039906515.1. Lineage (NCBI taxonomy): Eukaryota > Metazoa > Chordata > Mammalia > Artiodactyla > Delphinidae > Pseudorca > Pseudorca crassidens. The sequence continues at coordinate 15,743,132 of NC_090313.1, forward strand.
AACTACTGAAGCCTGAGTGCCTAGAGCCCGTGCTCTGCAACAAGAGAAGCCACCACAATGAGAGGCCCGCACACCACAGTGAAGAGTAGCCCCTGCTCGCCGCAGCTAGAGAGAAAGCTCGCGTGCAACAACGAAGACCCAACGCAGCCAAAAATCAAACAAACAAACAAAAAAACAGTGCTGAGCATATAGTAAGTGGTATATACATGTTTGCTATTTTTAATTTCAACCTTAAAAAAATGTTCATCAATAAGGGAAAGATTAATTAAATGATTGCATATGCATTCAATGTACTATTATACAACCATTACAAAGCATCAGGTTTTTGTAAATGTTGATTTGAAACAGTGTTCATGTTGTAAAGACACTGAAGTAAGAGAAGAAGCAAGGCAGACCAGCATGTATAATATAGTCACATTTGTGTAAAAAATAGGATATACACATATTTGTTGTATATGCATTATATTTATTTGTAAGAATAGACATTAACAGTGGTTATAGCTGAACTATGACACTAGGAAGTGAAAGAAAGGCCTTTAATTTTCAGTTTCTATCCTTCTGTACGTTTATTTAAAAAATCAGGTACATATAGTACTTTCATACTAAAAAAATTATACGGTGCAATCTAACTCTTGCAATCAAGCCAGCATAATCTTTTCATGACAGAGGGCTAAGCATCGGAATATAACGTGCAGGAAAGGGGAAACCGATGCGGAAGGATTTTTTTGCGTGTCTTTAACACTCTCCGAGAGGGAATGGGGTCTTCCAGCACCTGGGAGGCATGGGGCACCCCACGTCTTCTCCATCTGTGAGTACTCTTGGCTCTTGTTTCAAACTATATTCAGAGTCCAACCACTTCTCAGCACCCATCCCAGCATCATAAAGTGAGCACGCCATGGCCTGCTGGGATTACTGGACTAACGACTGCAAGAGCTTCTCTCTGCCCTTCCTCCCAAAGTCTATTCTCAACTGGGCAGCCAGAAGAATTCTTCAGATGTAAGATCATGTCAGTCCTCTGCTCAGAAATGTCCAGCCTCTACATTTCACTCAGAGCAAAAGCTCCAGTCTTCAAAGTAGCCCGGAAGGACCCTGCTCCTTCACCGTACATCCAACCTCAGCCTCTAACAATCTCCTCCTCTTTCTCCTCCAGCCATAAGGGGCTCCTTGCTTGGTCTCCAGCATGCCTGGCCGGCTCCTGCCTGGGGCTTCTACACTTGCCATTCTTCAGCCCAGAGCCCTCTTCCCCAAATACCTGCATGGCCAATTTCTTCACCTCCTTTAAGTCTTTGCTCAAATCTCACCTCCACGACGCTTACTTGGACCACTCTTTCTACCCTCACAACCCACGTTCCTCCCTGCAGAATTGAAGCACAATCTCTCCGTTGCTCCCTGCCCCTCTCCCAGCACAGACCACCCTCTAAAATAGTGTTGAGTTTGCTAGGGGCGACAGAACAAAGTACCACAGGCTGGGAAGCTTAAAACAATAGAAATTTATTCTCTCACAGTTCTGGAAGCCACAAGTCCCAAATCAAGGTGTCAGCAAGGCCATACTCCCTCTGAGACTCTGGAGGGAATCTTCCCCACCTCTTCCAGCTTCTGGGGGGGGGGGGCTGTCAATCCTTGGCATCCTTCGGCTTGCAGTCACATCACTCCAACCTCTGTCTCCATCGTCACAGGGCATCCTTCTGCTGCTATGCAGTCATATTAGATTAAGGGCTTGTCCTACCTCAGTATGACCTCATCTTAACTACACCTGCAAAAATTCTTTTTCCAAGTAAGGTCACATTCTGATATCCTGGGGCTTAGGATTTCAACGTATCTTTTGGGGGACACAATTCAACCCATACACATATGTATAATTCACTTATTTTATCAGAGTTACTGTTTTTAGTGTCTGTCTCTCTCCATAGAATATAAGCTCCACAAGGAATTTGCTTTTTGTCCTTTTTGTTCACAGATGTACTTGAGGGTTTGGAACAGTACTTGACAGCTGGTAGACTTGCAATAAACATTTCTTAACTGATACTGGCTCTCATCATACAATTACGCTGTTCATTAACATCAATCAGCTTCCTAGGTTCTAACCATCCAGCTATTAAGCATTCTTTGGTTCCTTTCTAAAGAAAACACTCAGCAGCTGGAGAAACATTCGAGTCACCTGGTGGTTACATTTTCCTTGAACACTTGCTCTGACTTACAACTCAGCTGCATGAATTCGGTTGGTGTCACTGACCTTGGGTGAGCTCATAAAATCGAACATTCCTGTGGCTCTGATCCCAAACCCATGCTTCCCCTCAGACCTGAATGAGGAAAAGGACCGTGGAGATGTGGAGACCTAGCTGGTTGACCAGGGGAGCCATTCTGGGGAGCGTGAAGGGACGGGCATGCTGGCGGCTGTGTTTCAGGATGCGCAGCCTGGCTGTGAGATGCAGTGTGTGGTACGAGATGGCTGGGGATGAGGAAACAGTGTGGAGGCTATGAAAGACTTGTCTGGAGGTAAGTGTTGAAGAAACGGAGAAATCAAATGACATTGCAAATGGAAAAAGTTAGGACAGAATTTAGGGTGTGGTCCTTGCACCATAAATAACAATAAGGGCATTTAATGAGATGGAATTGGGCTTAAAGAGAACAGGAAGTTAAGAAGGAAGACCTTATCTTTAATGGGTTAACCTGGATGTTAGCCTGTATTCCAGGTGCCGCTGCTTCTGTCCTATTTCCTACATGCCTCTTCCAAATCCCCAAAGCTGATGGCAGCGGTGCAGGTGGTGTTACAACATTTATACTTAGGCTGCATCTGAAAGGAGCAATCTAAGAGAACTTGTGATTGCGTTTCATATTCTTCATGGGTAGCTCCAAGTTCAAAGAAGCCCTCCACAGCTCTGCAGGCCGGTTGAAACTAGAGACAAGTCTCCACGTCTGCAAACATCACAGCTCCAGTGCACTGCCCGCCCGCGTCCGGCAGGGTGTCTCCAAATCTTTACAAGAACCCAACTGACACACGACAAAGTTAGGATGGCGCTGTAGTAGGGTCTCAGACTCTCTGAGCTCCCTACTGTAGAAGATGTGGTTTAAAGAATCAGAATTCTCCTGAAAGATGTTCATCTTGATTTGCAGAGTATTTGGACAATCACGAAAAGCTTCGCTAGGCAATAATTATACCTTCTGCTGGGATTTTACAATATAAAAATCAGACATTGGTGTCCACCCTATACAGCTCCCTCCCTCTGCGAACAACAATTGATTTCCAATGGTTGAAATTTACACAATAAAGGAAAACTTTGTTTTCAGTTCTACTGATAAGAGAGACAATATGTGCGAGTCCCTTATTGATTGACTTCTGTTTTCTTAGATTCACGTCTTGAGAGAATCATTAAACATAAGAGAAAATGATCTGTTTCCATTGATTGGATGAAGTGCCCATCTGACAACCATAGTTTTTGTATTAAAGTTATTAATTATGTCATTAGTGTAATTTACAAAATTGAAGAAATCACTCAGGATCTGACTGTATTGCTGGTTATGTTCTTTTTTTTTTTTTTTTTTTAAATAAATGAAAGCATTTGTAGAGGAAATAAATCTTGTGACAACAATAATAGATGAAAAGGCCACCGGCTCACTTTGTAAATCACCACAAGCTAAAAGGAAACTTCTGATTACTTAAGTGGTGAGTGCTGGAAAGCTGGGTTTCTCAAAATGTATGATTTCATATTGTGAAATTCCGGGGATCATTGCTAATGGCAAGTACTTGGGAAAGATGACTTCCCATTGTTCATTTAAATTCCTCTCTCATCCTCATAACCATTTCATTGTTTAAGGTTAATAAGTTATATAGAGCATGGTAAAGCCAGGCTTGATCTTGGTCTCCCCAGAGTCTCCCCTGAACTAACTGTTCATAGTGACTGGGGATATTGTGAGCTTGTCTAATTCTCAGAAACTTTTCTCTCCCCTGACGATGATTGCCAGGAAGTTAATTAATCATGACAAGGAGGGAAGTAACTCCGCTCTGTAGCCTGGCTCTGGCTCACTGCAAAACTCAGTCTCAAAGTGAATGTCTGGGTGGGCATTGAAATTAAGTGATCTTTTGGAATTTTCTAGAAAAAAACTTGATATCAAGTTGATATACCTGATAAACTTGATACAGGTGCAGTTTGTGGACATTCTTTCCCAATTAGATTTTTAAGGACCTTCACTATCATCCCTGCTGTGACTTTGAGAGCCCTGAGCTGGTTATGCATAGTTTTCTGATATATGAGAGATACCCCCAAATTATCCTCTTTTCTTTTTTTTTTTTTTTGCGGTACGGGAGCCTCTCACTGCTGTGGCCTCTCCCGTTGCGGAGCACAGGCTCCGGACGCGCAGGCTCAGCGGCCATGGCTCACGCGCCCAGCCGCTCCGCGACATGTGGGACCTTCCCAGACAGGGGCACGAACCCGTGTCCCCTGCATTGGCAGGCGGGCTCTCAACCACTGCGCCACCAGGGAAACCCCTCTTTTCTTTTTACCATGGGGTCAGGGCTGGCTTCATGGGCATGTGACTACCTTCTACTTAGAAGATCCTCGAAATTGGTCTAATGCTCTGCACTTGCTGTCTTGAAATCTTAATAAATTTTGAACAAGGGCCATGCATGTTCATCTTGCGCTGGGCCCTAAAGTTAAGTAGCCTGTCCAGAGTGGAGGGCTAATGCATGACATATGTCACATGTTAAAGTGATCCTGTTGATTCAATAAGCACAACTCATTTGGCACTAATCAAAGTCTAAGTGTGGAATGAGCACTTCCCTTATTGTGTGAATTTCTTTCATTTCCATTTCTTTCCTTTTTTGCAATGATGGAAAAATGCTCATGATAGCATTATTCATGTCTTTGAGGAGTGATGAGATGTTAAATACTGAAGATTAATTTTGCTGACAGTGGTTACAAAATTCCTTAAGTGAAGGCAGACTCTATTCTAAGAGATTGAATAGGAATTCTTGATGTTTTCTGTTAACAATCTGTGCAGTTTTGTTGTGTTAAGTATTTTATCATTATTAAAAAGTGACACAGGTATTAAAAAGTGAAATCGGGGTTTCCCTGGTGGCGCAGTGGTTGAGAGTCCGCCTGTCAGTGCAGGGGACACGGGTTCGTGCCCCGGTCCGGGAGGATTCCACATGCCGCGGGGCGGCTGGGCCCGTGAGCCATGGCTGCTGAGCCTGCGCGTCCGGAGCCTGTGCTCCGCAATGGGAGAGGCCACAGCAGTGACAGGCCCACGTACCGCAAAAAAAAAAAAGTGTAATTGCTTTTTGTATTTGGGACTCCTAGGAACATATACCAAAAGAACCTATCCTTTTTTTTAATAATGTAAAATAAATGTGGCCCCTAGCCATTATACGGCTAAGCAAGTGTAGTCTGTGAAAAGATGCTCAAATCAGTAATCATCAGGGAAACCCAAGTCAAAGCCACGATGAGATGTGACCTCATGCCTGTTAGGATTGTCATTATAGAAACAAAAAAACCACAAAGAACAAACAAACAACAAAAAAAACCCCTCAGAAAATAACAAGTGTTGCAAGGATGTGGAAAAATTGGAACCCAAGTACATTGTTGGTGGGAAAAATAGTGCGGCCACTATGGAAAACAGTATGTAATTTCTCAAAAAATTAAAAATAGAACTGCCATATAATCCAGTAATCTCACTTCTGGGTATATAGCCAAAAGAATTGAAGTCAGGAGCTCAAAGAAGGATTTATACTCCTATGTTCACTGCAGCATTATTCACAACAGCCAACAGGTGGAAACTACCTAAATGTTTATCCATGATGAATAGATAAAGAAAATGTGGTGTATACACACAATGGAACGTTATTCAGCCATGAAAAAGGAAGGAAATCCTGTCATATGCTATAGCATGGATGAACCTTGAGGACATTATGCTAAGTAAAGAAAGTCAGTCACAGAAGGACAAATTCTATGTGATTCCACTGATGTGACATGTCTGAAACAAACTCACGAAACCAGAAAGTAGCATGGTGGCTGCTGGGGGAGGAGGAAATGGGGAGTTGCTGTTTAATGGGTATAAAGTTTCAGTCATGCAAGACGGAAAACTTCTAGAGATCTGTACATTGTGCTTATAGTTAACAGTACTGTACTGTGTACTTAAAATTTTGTTAAGAAGGTAGATCTCATGTTATGTGGTTTTTAACCACAATTGATTATTTTTTAAATTTATTTTTTTAATTAATTTTTATTAGAGTATGGTTGCTTTACAATGTTGTGTTAGCCTCCACTGCACAACAAAATAAATCGGCCATACACGTACAGATATCCCCTCCCTTTTGGACTTCCCTCCCTTTTAGGTTACCGTAGTGCACACCACAATTTAAAAAGTAAAAAAAGAAAGCGTAGTCAATTCTTCTTACCAAGGGCCCCATAAGCTGGGCCCATTTGCATGTTAACTGATCTTCTGTGGTATATCTTGATGCCTGTTTCCTTATCAACGTCAACATTCACACACTCACTGAGTTAGTGTAGATTACTTTAATCTAATTTTAATTGGTGTAGTGAAGTTCTATGCAGTTATATCCCCAAACGGGTGGGGCTAGGGGGTCTTGGTTCCCTTTACTAGGCATGCTGCAGTTGCCAGGAGGGGGAAGTACAGTATTTTTCTGCAGATGGATACAATATGAGCTTTCTTTTAACTTAACTGGTGATTGGAGGTGTTCGTATTTACCTTTGACCTGCTTCCAACAAGCAAGCGAGAGGTGACAGGTTTCCCGCTGTTCTCTAGGTCAGGTCCTGTAGTAGCCGTCTTCCTGGGACTCACCTGGCTTCTTAGCTGCCCCATCTCTAAGCGTCTCCTGAACTGTGGGAGGTCCTCTGAAAGGGGTAAGCAAGACTAAACTCAGCAGATGGAGTTTGTCACTTTGTTAAGATCCTCTAAATTATAGAGGGATGTTTAGAAATTGTTGCACAATATGATTCTTACTTATTGATATATGTATACATATTTGGACCTATGTATTTTATAATGAAAATAATTTACCTTTGGGGTTCTTAGTTCTGCTCACTTTCATGGTAGCTTGCATGGCTCCAGGGCTTTACCAGTCCCCTCATTCATACAGTTTGCCATGTCACTTTTCATGACCCTTCCCTTCTGACACAGGGCTTGGCCACGCGACTCGCTTTGGTCAACGGGACGTCAGCTGATGTAATACAGGTAGAAACTTGAAGAGTACCTTGCAGTAATTGGGCTTGCTCACTCCTACCCTCTGTCATGTCCATGAGAAGGACATGCCTGGGCAAGCCTGCAGGTTGCTGAGCTGAGCCAACCTGGAATGACCAACTGACAGCCCAGCACAAAATAGCAAATCTAGGTACCAACCTGCAGCCAGGCCTCAGCTGAGTGCGGCCAGATCAGCTTAACCTCATAGACTCAGGAGCTATGTGTATTGTGATAATCTATTGAAATATTATGATTGTTCATTGTGTAGAATTATTGTGGCAATAGATAACTGATCCAGTCATTATTATGTCAGCAGGAGGCACGTTTCTATTCAGGAGACCAGGAAGGATATGTGGAATGATGCCCTAAAGATTCTCCTATAAATGTAAGACAGCCTGTGGGAGTGATTGACATAACCACGTGGGACAGAATAATCCGAGAACCACTCCATACTCCCTCAAAGTAGAAATATAGAAGAAGTGTAAGAATTGTAGTCGAGAATCCAAATAAGGGTAGTAACTGTGTCTGTCATCTTTGCGGCTCCAGGATCTAATAACAGAGAACGTGGCACTAAAAGGGAAGGAATGGATGGATGTTAGTTGAGCAGAGTGGAACATTGACATCTCAGTTCTGGTCTATAAAATCCAGAGCTGCCTGGCCCTATGTACACATTTTCTGAAGCATCTCATTTCCTTAGGGTGATGGCTGAACAATTGGATGTTGAGATTTATTTCAAACATCACTACTTGGGATTTGGTATAACTTAGCTTGAAATTTCTCTCTGCTGAACAAATCCATTTTATAGACGTTATGCAAAATAATAATGCAAATGTTATTCCAGAGCAAGTACTTAAAATATTTTAAAGAACAAATGATTTTATTCACCCTTGCGTCCAAAACAGGCACAAATATCTATTTCTAACATTTGGTTCCTTGGAGGCAATATTTAGTTAATTCCAAATACAGTTTGCCCTCTGTATCCATGGGTTCTGCATCCATGGATTGAAAATATTCCAAAAAAAATGTCTTGTAAGTTCCAAAGAGCAAAACTTGAATTTGTGGCGAGCCAGCAACAATTTACGTAGAATTTACATTGCATTAGGTACGATAAGTAATCTAGAGATGATTTAAACTATACAGGAGGATGTGTGTGGGTTATATGCAAATACTATGCCATTTTATAGAGGGGACCTAAGCATCCTTGGACGTGGGGGTCCTGGGACCAATCCTCCTCAGATACCGAGGGATGGCTATATTACAATACAGTTTATACCTGAAAATAGTTAACTTCATTCAAAGCACTGTTTATGTTTTAAAAAAATAACAAGATCTGGTTTCACTTTCAGCAAGTACTATTTACAGTGAAGTTTTATGACACTTAGGAAAATATTAACCATGGAACTCTTGCTTATTTTGACAGAGTTTTTTTTTTTTTAAGAATTTTATTTGGAAATCTTAAAATTTACAAAAAATGCCTTCCAGGTAGGAATGTTATTGGAATGATCTTGGTGGATTATTTCTCCCCACCTGGAAGTAGGCTCATTACAAAAATGGATTTTGTTAAGTGTTTAAAAACATTGCATGAGGTCACCTTTTACCATTCTGTCCCTTCCTCAACATGTCATTTCTTATCCTTCTTGTAAGAAAGAAGCAGCCACAGAGGATTCTGGAATTGCTGAGCGTCCTGGAACAACAGGCCAGCATCAGACAAGGCCGTAACTGGTAATTTCTCTACCTGCACTTGAGGTAGGTAGATGAACTAGGGATCCTAATTTCTGACTTGACTCATTCTAACAGCCCCCATTTACTTCTGGTGATTCTTGCCTCTTCTCCTTAGTGGCTCAGTGATGACCCCTTTTTCACAGACAGGTAAACTCTGTCTGTGAAAAGCCAAGTGGTAGATGTTTTTGGCTTTGCGGGCCGTCTGGTCTCTCTCACAACTAGTCAACTCTGCCACTTTAGCAGCCATGGATAATATGTAAACAAATGAAAGAGGCTTGCGTTCCAATAAAACTTTTTAGACATTTTATGTAACACTTTATGTGTTACGTAATTTTTACATATCACAAAATATTACATATCACAAAATATTACACTTCTTTTTTTAAAAAATTTAAAAATGTAAAACTTGTTCTTAGCTTATAGATCATACATTTTATGTAACACTTTATGTGTTGCGTAATTTTTACATATCACAAAATATTTACATATCACAAAAGATTACACTTCTTTTTTTGTAATTTTTACATATCACAAAATATTTACATATCACAAAATATTACACTTCTTTTTTAAAAAAAATTTAAAAATGTAAAGACTGTTCTTAGCTTACAGATCATACAAAAAGAGGTGGTGAGCTGGATCTGGCCCAGGGCCATAATTTGTCAACCCCTGACCTTAGGTTAACTAGGCTGATGGGTCAAACTGAATGGGATGCCTCAATTAAGAGCACAGATGTTGAAGGCGGACAGACTAAGTTTGAACCTCAGCTCTGCCTTTTACCATCTGCGTGATCTGGAGCAAATAAAAAAATGGGAACGCTAACCCTCCACTTCAATGCTGCTATGAGGATTCAATGTAATAATGGAGATGCCATGCTTGACGCCTTATAAATACTGTATACATGCTAGCTGTTTCTGTTATCATTGTTACTTATCACAGTTGGAAATCCTGGTCTATTTCAAAATATACGGAAGAACTAGGCTGACCCCGTGGAATCAGAACTATGGGTTCTAATTTGACCCACTTGCCTTCTGTTGGGGATTCTTTAATGTTTTTGTTCTTGCAGTTGGCATGACAGTTCACGCCCATGCGTCTCTATGGGCATTCAGATCTTGAAATTCCCAAATAAAGCCCCAGCATTTCCCCCGACCTGTTATTTATAAAATCATTGGCAATAAAGTTAACCGATGATAATATCTCCCCCAAAATCCTTTATGAGAAAGAAATAAATACCCTAACCAAAAACTTTAAATGTTGATCCTTACTTTATAAAAGGAATCGATTTTTTTTATTTGGCAACAACACCGACCCTGACGCCCTGGCGGGTCATGACTCTGTGTGACCACCCCTACCCTGAACAAGCAAAGCTGAAGATACTACTGTCCTGAGTTGAAACAGTGACAAATGAGCTTACTTCAAAGGCAGCCCCTTTAGTGCTGTGCTTCTCTCTCTGTGGCTGACGTAGCTTCATAAAGGTAGACTGTGTTGCGTTCAAAGCCCATGATATAAGAGAAGCTGTTTTAAATTATTACTATTTATAGGAAGGGAAATACACTCAGTTTGAGTAAATTATGCTAAATTAGTATCACATGCTAATAATTATGTTTTCAATAATAGTACCCTAAATCTTTAATAAGCCTTAAATGCAGTTTTTATGTTACATAATGCCAAGTGGCAAAACTCTTTTATTAATAAATTGGCAAGGAGTTGAGGAAGTAATGTCATAGTTTACTGTATATTCAGCAACATACAGTTCATCCATGGATAAATTTATACTCAAATGTGCTTTCTTGGTACATAAAAATGTTAGCCCCAAACAACAAACCAACAAAATTCACCCCCCAATCCAAAATAATGAGGCTTCAAAAATATATGCCCATCTTCCCTGGTGGCGCAGTGGTTGAGAGTCTGCCTGCTGATGCAGGGGACACGGGTTCGTGTCCCGGTCCGGGAAGATCCCACATGCCGCGGAGCGGCTAGGCCCGTGAGCCATGGCGCTAAGCCTGCGCGTCCGGAGCCTGTGCTCCGCAACGGGAGAGGCCACAACAGTGAGAGGCCCGTGTACCGCAAAAAAAAAAAAAAAAAAAAAAAAAAAAAAAAAATATATATATATATATATATATATATCTCCATGATTTAAGCATGGCTAATTTTGTTTTAGTATTTTAATAAGGGAAACACATCTGGAAAGTCTGTAGCCAAGATGTAAATTCAGCACACAAAAAAATCAAGAGCAGGGATGACTTTTTAGAGCCTCGTTTAAAACTGAAGGGCTTGGGTTTCCCTGCGTCAGACTAGGTAGTTTAACTTCCTGAACAGCCAGGAAAATCGTTGCTTCTGTTAAATATGTTTTCGGAATACCAGATTACGAGATGAGATCTTATTAGCATGGGCACTAATTCCAAATCTTATTAAACTTCTGCTATGACCCGTAAAGCTTGTTCAAGGTGAGGAAAAAATTTAAAAAGAGAATAATAACAATCACGCAACTACTTGAAAAGGCTAACTGTAAGCAAATAATCGAGGAAATATTATTTTGTCTGTTCCAAATTATCTAGGGAACTACCTAACTACCTACCTCAGGGTGCAAGCGAGGCGTCTGTCCTGAGGTGACTATAAATCCCAGATTTTAGGAGAGGTAACCCTAGGAGACAGGCATTAGTACCAGGGAGGGTAAATTCTGAGGCCAGAATTTATGGCACGGTGATGGACTTCATCATTGACTTCCTGGCCCAAGGGCAACTCACCCCACACCTTTCTGAAGAAGGGAAGCATTGAGATTGCTTTGAGAGCAATTAACCTAATGTCCTGTCAAATAGATGTAGCCTCTCACCTCTGAATGTATATACAACTGTACCTTCAAGAGTAACATTTAACGCAGGTGCTGTTGCCCTGCCCAAACCAGTTGTGAAATTTACACGATGTGAAATATCATTACCAATGGGATGAGGCATTGAGCAGATTTCAGTGTCTAGGTATTGCTCAACTGCTGGTTTGACTGACTCAGCGGTGAATTTTTTTCACCCAACTGACCTAATTTTGGGTTAGCTCAGCGGGCGATGTGTGGACATGGAGGTCTGTTGACAGCGTTGTTGGAAGAAAAGTCAGGTTCTGGACACAGAAAATGATGAGCTGGTCTTCAGCCCTTCAAAGCACTTCTGCTTCTTGTTTTGTCATTTCACAAATCTCTCCCAGCAGGGAACTGCAGAGAGTACACAAAAGAAAAAATGGAACAGAAACAAGCCTGCTCCTGTCATCTCTGTTGATTTTTCACTTAGTAGACTTCTTTATGGATTAAAAAACTTTTTTTTCTGCTTCTTGTAAAGCAATGTTCATTGGAGCTTAGCCAATAGATGGTATCACCCCTTCCAGAGTCTATGCTATGGGTGGCCTATGGAAGCATATCTGCTCAAGGCATTCATGCAAATTATTACTTACTGCCCTATATGCTCATAAATTAATAGCTTCTCTGTGGATGAAAAACAGAAATTAGACAACCATTAAGGTTGAACAATGTTTAAAGAATATTAAATATTAATATATGAAATGAAAAAATATTGCAAGTGATATCAGTAGATATGCCAAAAGAATAACAAGCCAAACCTAAGAATGCAAATAATAAAAACATGTTTTCAGCTAGATATTCTGGATGGTTTAGTATTCAAATTAAAGTCGATTTTTTCCCCTTTCAGTAAAAACAAAACAAAATATTTACCGCTGTTGTCATATTGTGTGAGCGTTCATTTTCATACTCAGAGCAAAAATGAATTTAAGGAGAATAAACTAGTAAGAAAGTGTGTGTTATTTTGGTCTTTGTGCTTGCGAGAGAATTTTCTTTGCAATATTGAAAATGTATACCGTGAATATTTAGAAAAAGCAGTTTTCATCAGTCTGCAACTTTTTTCCTAATCCTAGCATTTTAATAAATAATTGTCAAGTTGGCATGTGCATCCTTAGGACTTTGTCTGCCAGATGCTATAAAATTGGAATAGAAACTGGCAGAAGACTCTTCTGGGTGGAAGGAAGGAGTGAACAGTTGCTCTTTGGGTGAGTGGGCATGGTCACTGGTCTTTGGCAATAAGAAGTTTAGGAGAAAAGTTTCCATGACCAGACGCCTGTCCTTAAAATCCACTGTATTTCCATTTGGCAGATTTAACATCAGGGGTATTGATTCTGCACAAAGCAACAAGCCTAAAAGAGCTCTAGCACTGGTCTTGCCCCTACTTGGAATTGGTTGTGAGGTCTTAGGCAAGGGAACCTCGTAGACCCCTTCCTCATTTATTACGTGGGGCTAATAATGCAAAACGTACAGACTTCACAGAGGTGATGGATTTGGTTGGTCAAATAATACAAAACCCAAACAATCACTGTCATACATTCAGTCCTTCAATATCTTATTTATGGAGTATGTACTTTAGGGCAGGCACTCAGTCAGTCACTGGGGGTCCAAAGCTGAATGATTAAAACATGACAGCAAACATGTTGATATCATACAGATACTGCATTTCATCCTCACAACCACATCACGAGGTAGATACCTCAAATTAGTCCTTTTTACAGATGAGGAAGCTGAAGTACAGGGAGGTTAAGTGACTTGTCCAAGGTCACATGCCTAGTTAGTGGCAGAGCTGGGACATGAGCCCAGACAGCTAGCTCCAGAGGCTATACTCACCACTACTCTACACGGACCCTAAGACTGTCTCATTTTTCCAGGCCCTCAGTGTCTCATGGCAGACTGTTTGTAAGAACAGTCCGGATGCAGTAAGAGTGCTGTGCCCATGCATCAGGGTGGAACCCCAAGGGGTGCCTAACCCAGCCTGGAGCGAAGGTGACTGTGTGTGTGTATCCTGGTGATTAGCTGGGTACAGGCTACGGAAGGCTTCCTAGGATAAGCAAGACCTCAGGTGTGTCTTAAAGGATAGGCAGGATGAATAGGAAGGGTGTTTTCGCTGAGCTTAGAAGAGCAAGACACAAAGGCCAGATTCAGCATAGCACATGCAGGGCCACGAAGCTGTGGTCATGCTGGGAGTGATGCCAGCCGATGCCGGAGGTGTGGGCGCGGTCAGATCTCAGAGGACCCTGCCTGCCAGGCTCAGGAGACATAGTGGGAGTCTAACATAATGGGAGACCACCATGATGAAGATGAACGGTAAGATCAGGCTGCAGAAAGCCGTGTAGATTGCTGCGTAGAGAAAGCAGGGGGGCAGTGCAGGCTGCAACACAGGCAACTCTGGGAGATACTGAGGGTCTCTAAGTCCTATGAAGAGGGATCCAAATGCCAGTGCTTTTCAAATTTCAATGTGCAACAGACTCACCCAGGGCACTCGTGAAAACGCAGGTTCTGATTCAGGTGGTAAGGAGGGGCCACTGAAAAGTGTGCATTTTTTTTTTTTCTTGGCCTCACTATGAGGCTGTCGGGATCTTAGTTCCCCCACCAGGGTTCAAACCCGGGCGCCCTGGCAGTGAGAGCACTGAGTCCTAACCACTGGACCACCAGGGAATTCCCAGAAAGTGTGCATTTGTAACAAGCTCCCAGGTGATGCCCACACTGCCAGTCTTGGGCCGCACCTCAAGGAGCAGGGCCATCATGGAGTGTCCATAGCCTGGAAAGTAGCTCTTTGTTCTCTAAGAAACTCCTCGGAAGTAACTCCAGAGAATACGTGTGAGCTGGTACATCCCAGGGTTGCTGCAGAAGATGCTGCAAACTATCTTCCGAGCCAGCGATTGGCCTAGTTTGATTAAAGCTGCAACCTCCTTATTCCTGAGAAAAACACAGGTCGTCCTCTCCCAGGCATTTGTGTTCTTCCACCCCCAAGACCTATTTCCAGCCTCTTCCTTTATTTTCTAGGAAAGTGGGATTAAGGGATCAAGGAGGTCTGTGCAGAGGAGAGAAAGCCTATGACACTGATTCCAGGCCCCTTTGCAACTGGTGTTTGTTTATTCTACTAGGTCATACTTCCCCAAATTGCTGTATTGCATACATGTACTTGAAAAATTCAAGGGAATAAAGATCACCTTAGCTTTGAAACATATGTAGCACCTTTTCAGGTAAGTTGAGGCACACCCAGAGGGGTCACAAAAGGAGAGCTGGGAAACCCTAGCTCGGAGCTTCAGTGAGCTTGAGTTCGAGGGAGGGTGGCTCTCAGTGATTTGTGGAAGACACAGTTTAGGTTTCTCAGGGTGCCTTGGGAGTATCATGTCATCACAACTCTCGATGCCTATGGAAACTCAACACCTCTGAAGAACAGGATGCCCAGAGAGAAGGGACCAGAGGCCTCGGGGATACAGGGACCACACCAAGTTCTGCCAGATGTCCTCCCTTCACCCGTCACCTAGAGAACTGTGAGTATGGCTGAAATGGTTCCAGTGATCTGTGAACAGAGAGCTAGCCTAAAAGCAAGGAAGAAAAGAAAAGAAACCCCAACTCAGGATCCATACTAAATAAACTTTCCTAAGAGGTGAAATGAAGTGTGGCAGCAGCTGGCACAGTGACAGCCAACATCTTAAAAATGCCATGGAAGTCATTACCCCAGGATTTAGCTCCATGGACAGACACTTTCACAGTTGCCCTGAGTGTTCCTCTACCCCCCAGCCTGGCAATTGCATGTGACCCCAGGCATCCGGGAGGCCCCAGAAGGCTAAGTTCCAGTCATTCTTCAATGACTTATTTTCTTAGCATCTCTCCCTCAATTCCAGATGAAAAGTTTATATTATACATGTATTTTCCATTGTGCAAGGACCAAATATGCATTCTAGAACGTACGTGGAAAATATCCAAATGGACAGACAGCATCAACTTAAAAACATTTTTTTTTTTTTGGTTTCTAGGAATTTTTCTAGTCTTAAGTTGTTGACTTAATGGGAACATGGAAAAATTGAAGGGGAAAAAAAAAAGAAAAATCTGTTGCCTAAAGGCAGCAGAGCTGATTTGAGGCAATTCACTCTCTGGTCTCTCTAGGAATTTATATGGCACGTATCATATCCTAGGTGTGTCCTAAACAATGGTGAACAGGAGGCTAAAGAAGAAAACAATTAAAAAGGAGATTCAGGAAATCATCTCAGGGCACTGGAGGTTGTTACTATATAAATAAAAGAAATCAGTAGGTAGACTCTATCCATTCAAATTCAGTGAGAAACCCATACAGTGCTTGTTTTCAAGTTCCTGTCAAGTGTTTACATTTTCTTCAATTATAAGGTGTTACTTTATAACTATTCTCTTCTTGCTTTGTATAGTTAGATGAAAGCATTGGAAAACAAAGATCGTATCTCTTACTTGAATTTGGTATTACCTGGTATTGTGTGCTCTAGCTCAACGTGCAGAGAGGAATGAACGAGCCCAGGCCAACTGCTTGTCTGCGAATTTACTAATTATTCTGCTAAACCAATGATTTCATTTTACTTAGATGGAAAATCTGGTCACCCTAATTGGAACTTGCCACACTGAAATCTGGGCATTTCTTTCTGCATTTATTTCAATCAGTGGGACACTGCAGCTCCCAACTATTGAAGTTACTAGAGAGACGAAAAATTCATGGCCATGCTTGAATCATGAGGAGTTAGAATTCCCTCAGCCTGTCCCACCATGAAAAAGTATTTTACTACTCTTTATAAACTCCCCTGATTCTTCTATTGAACAAAAAGTCATTCAACAAGTATTAATTGACCACCAGATAGTATCCCAAAGACACCAAATATTATTGTAGTTAGAATCTTGCTGAGTTTGTATTCTACCAATACAACTCAGCCCCAAAGGGAGAAGAGAAAGGGAAAAAGGAAATGAGAAAATTCACTTGAAGGAAGCAAAATGTGGCAGTATCTTAGACTGGGTTCCCTGGGAAGAGGCTCTGAGATGGAGTACTGTGTCATCCAAGCTCTTCTGGGGAGATATTAATATATCTGTAAAGAAATGAGAAAGGGAGGGTTTCCCTGGTGGCGCAGTGGTTGAGAGTCTGCCTGCCAATGCAGGGGACACGGGTTCGAGCCCTGGTCTGGGAAGATCCCATATGCCGCGGAGCAACTAAGCCCGTGCGCCACAGCTATTAAGTCTGCGCGTCTGGAGCCTGTGCTCCGCAACAAGAGAGGCCGCGACAGTGAGAGACCCGCGCACCGCGATCAAGAATGGCCCCCGCTTGCCGCAACTAGAGAAAGCCCTCGCACAGAAATTAAGACCCAACACAGCCAGCATTAATTAATTAACTTTTTAAAAAAAGAAGTGAGGAAGGGAGAATTAGGCTGAGGAGAAGCTCACAGGTGGTTACAGACGAGGCTTCAGCCAATCGTTCAGGGAGCTCTGGAGCTGGGGCGGCCCTTCAGAGTGTTTAACACTGAGGCAGGAAGTCTGGCTGTAGTCTGAGTCCCTCATCAGCTGCTCATTGGCTGTGAGCTGCCACTGGGGAAGGGGTACATGTCCCTGTTACCCAGTGCTATGCAACAAACTACTCGAACACTTAATAGCTTGAAACAACAAGTATTCTATTATATCTTACAAATTTACGGGTCAGGAATCCATACAGCATTCAGCGGGTGACGCTTCCAATCTACACATCATTGCCGGGGGTGCTTGGTGGTGCCGAGCTGATGGCTGGGCTGATCTGGAGGCGACAAGACAGATTCACTTATCCATCTGGCTCCTTGGTGGGGGTGACCGGAAGGAAGGCTAGGCTCATCTAAGACTGTCAGATTGGATCTCCTATGGTTCTGCAGCATGGTGGTCTCAGAGTAGCTGGGCTTTTTGAATAGCAGTTCAGGGCTCCCAGAGAGTCTTTAAAATGAGAGTGGAAGCTGCTAGTCTCTTATGTCTTGGGCCCAGAAACTAGCAGAGCACCACTTCTGCTGAATTCTACTGATCAAGGGAATCACAGAGCCTGACCAGAATTTAAGGTGGATGAGTGGGTGGGGTTCAGCTGTACCTCTCAGGGGGAGGCGGAACCACGAATTTGCCGCCATTTTTAATCCTACCACAGGACACAACGTTTAGGTGAGGCAACTCCCTGCGGTGTTTGGGAATCCTCAGTGAGGGACACAGCTGTAAGCCATCAGCAGCTGGTTTTCCCCGGAGCTGAGGGTTGCATGTGCTGGTGCTGAAGGGGAGACCTGGTGAAGGAGCCAGAGTCCACTGCAGGAACGATGACGCACATTCCTTGCAATTAGCCCTGATGGGCAGTTAACATCGAATTGCACCCTGAGGAAGGGAAAGGATTGACAAAAGATTTGTCTAAGCAAACTTTCCTAGTATCCTTCCACAAGGGGGCTTGAAAGCCTTGTGTGAAGAGCAAGTGGGCACCCAGAAGTTAGCAGAATTATCAACAATAACACAGGATCACCCTTCAAGTCTGCAGATTTGGTGATAGACAGATGTCTGTTGAGTGAATCTCAATGGAACTTGTGCTAAAACCTCTGATCTGTAAGATTCTTGGGGAAAAGAAAGGGAAGACATGGATTTTGGGTCTCTATGTTCTTAGAAAGTTTGTTTCAGCTTTTAAAATCATAGGATAGTAGAGCTGAGAGACACTGGTGACCATTCAGCCCCATTTCCATTTGCAGAAGAGAAAATATGATCCCGAGGGTGAAACCAACTGTTTATTGGAACAGTTTGTTTCACTCTCATACAGCTAGTTAATGCAAAGCAAGGAGCAGAATCTGATCTCCCGACTTCCAGTTCAGTTCTCTTTCTTACTCTAAGTCAGTTTTCAAACAGGAATTCCTCTGGTTGGCGTTGGTGTGGTCTCTGAGGTACCCCAGGAACCTGGGCCAGGGTTGGTCCAAGATACAGGATTTCTGACATACAACTTTTGAGTGCAGGCATCAAAAATGGATAAGGTTACTGCTCTTTTTAAAAATTTGGAAATAATCCTCTTGGAAAGAATACACACTTCGGTGTGTTTCTTATTTTTTTAAAAATCTACATATCCGGGCTTCCCTGGTGGCGCAGTGGTTGAGAGTCCACCTGCCAATGCAGGGGACGCAGGTTCGTGCCCCAGTCTGGGAGGATCCTGCGTGCTGTGGAGCGGCTGGGCCCATGAGCCATGGCCGCTGAGCCTGTGTGTCTGGAGCCTGTGCTCTTCAACGGGAGAGGCCACAGCAGTGAGAGGCCCACGTACCGCAAAAAAAAAAAAAAAAAAAGTCTAAGTCTATATATCCAAGTAACAGCACCTAATGAAAAGATTAGAATTTCGTTTTGTTTTTGCTTTAGATTCAATCCAGTCCAACAGACTCTTACTATCCTGTTAAGTACAAGGCTCTTTGCTATAAGCTCCTATGAGCTGATACAATTCCCTCCTCTCAGGGAACTTACCTTCTAATTATGTAGTTACATGAGGTCAGCCCCCTAGAGGTCCTTGAAGCTCATAGATAGTACGGAACTGCTGAAGATTTTAGACCATGGGAGTGTTAGGATTAGATCTCTACCTTTTTAAAGAAGATGTTAGAAGCTGTTTCAATGGTCCAGATGAGCACAAAAAGCTGGAAGCTCTGGGGCTAGGAAGGAGGGGCCAGCTTTACTAGGATGTCAAAGGTTTAATGGGAAGAGTCCCAGCTGTAGTTGTAGTTTAATCACCTAGCAGGACGCACCAGAGCTGACTTATTTATAAACAAGATTGCAAAGGCAGCGCTGCAGCAGACAGTCATGTGACTCTTGCTGTCTTGAAAATCCCACCTTAGGTTAGTAAGGTGGTCTCTGTTGTCTAGCAGATGCCTAATAAGCAGGCTTACCTTTCAGTGACAAATGAAAACACAGATACAAACTAATGGACAAAGAAGAGCCCCATTTATCTGTTTGTGTTGCTTGACACACGGCTCAGCAAAAGCATCTCAGGGAGCGTCAATCATCCCATTTTCCTTTTTTCTTTTTTCTCATTACAGTCATTACTGGTCGCAAAAGACTGCTCACAAAACAGCTAGTGATTATAAGTTAATGCATCCTTTCTGAAACCTGCAGGGAAATTAAAGCAGGGAGCCACCTGGGGTGGGGGAATGAGGGGGGAATGGGACAGGAAAATGGCTTGGCTACATCTGAGGTGATAGCTTTAAGTGCTAATTGTGAAGCACTTCCCGGCTGTCTGACCAGGACTGACCTTAGGCAGCTTGGGAAAGCCGAGGTCACTCTTCTGCAAACAGAGTCCACTTATGGTGGTAGGGGAGCTCGGGGATCCCGGCTGGAGTCCCCGCTCATTCTGAGGAGTCGAGTGTCGTTCCTGAACTCTAAGGGAACCCCAGAAGTGCCTGTCCATGTCATCCAGCATCCTTACTCAGCTCTGGACCCGGCAAAAATGTGGTTGGTTGACTTCCGCTCACGGGAAGCCACACAATAGGAAACTAAAGCATTTTTTGCCATTATTAGCATGCAACCTCGCAACACTGAGAATTCAGTTGAGAACCAATTTTCTCTCTCTCTCTCTCTCCATTACTCTCCACTCCTCCCTCCATCACTACCCTCCCAAGTAACTTAAGGTCAGATCCCAATGATCTCATAATAAAACCCAAAATCATTGAAACGAAAGATACTCATTCTGCGTCTGAAATAATGCTCTTCTGATAACGGTATTTTGCAAACACCCTAAACCTGCACTCCCCATCACAGTAGCCGCATGTGGTCTTTTAATGTACATTAATTTAAATTTAACTTAACTTAAAATTCCCTTCTTCACTAACACTAGCCAATATCAAGTACCCAATGGTCACATGTGGCTACTGGCTACCATACTGGACAGTGCAAACTCAGTGCACAAAATGTAGTAAGACAAGAAGAGTTTTGAGTATTTATTACCTTTTTGATATAATAGTTAATGATAAATTTATACAACCTAATTTTTAAATAGTGACAATGCTTAACAGCCAGCTCACAAAATTCCTGAAAATGCAACAATGAACTCCACAAGCCAGTAAAAGCCAGCTCCCGCACCCCACTGGGACATTTCTCTCATTGCAGAGAGTTCTATTGGACGGTGACGCCCCAAACAACTCACCAGTTTACTAGTGTGGTGATAGAAATATTCAGAATGAGAATAAGACACGCCCCAACCCTGAAACTGGTAGCAAGGATAAAAGACTTTAGGGATCGTCATCTCTCCATCAGTCCTTGCCTTCCTCGGACCTAAACCAAATTCCTTGCTCCTTCTTTGCAGAAGGGAATACGTGCTTAATTGTTTTAGAGTGTATCATCATCCTCCCAGATGCTTTGCAACAAACTCTCTCCTCTGTCCTCTGGCACACTCCCTAAACCTCTTCTTCCTTCCTTTCCTCTCTTCCTCTGACTGTAAACCTGTTTTTTTTTTTTCTAACTTCATCATCACAGTAAGGCCCGAGGCCCGTGATTATCCAAGTCACCTTTCAATTCATCAGCATTCCTGGTGTTTTGCATAGAATTCAGGACAATGCTGTAGGCTGAAACCTCACCAGAAATTTATACAACACCATAATACTCTTCTGATTCCCCAGGCGTTCTTCCCTTGATTGGAGCCTGGGATCCATTTGCTTTCTCCAGATACCAGAGCTTTCTTTTCCCTGGGTCAGAGAATTCAGAGTGAGGTTTGTTTCAGAATAGAAAAAGCACACAGAAGACTCTTTCTTGTCGGCGAACCCAAGACAGAAGCTTCTTTTCTTTTCTCCAAGAAGAATATGCTCAAGAGAATTTTTGCAGGAGGTAATGCCAGTGACTTTCGCTTTTGTTTTGGCTCAAACTAGCAAATGACATTTGGTCCTGAAGATGAACGTTTCCAGGAGTAAGGGCCAGGGCAGGGGCCTGTTGTTCTAGAGCCAAACCTCATAACACTCACCGTGCAGCAGCAAACTCCAGGGAGCTTTGGCAAAATGCCGGAGTCCAAGCCCCACTCTCAGAGGGTCTGATTCAATTAATCTGGCCCCTGCATCAGCATCTTTGAAAAATTATTTTGAATTGTGGTAAAATACACATAAAATAAAATTTACCTTATTAGCCCTTTTCACATGCACAAGTCAGTGGCGTTAGATACATTCACGTTCGTTAGATACATTTAGTTTTATGTTCTCCCCAGCAGTGTATGAGAGTTCCAGTCCTCTACATTATTGCTAATATTTGGAATGATCGATAAAAAAATTTAGTCATTCTAATAGGTGTGTAGTGGTATCTCATTGTGGTTTTAATTTGCATACATCTTCTGTGGTGTATTGTCTCTTCAAATAACAGATCACGGGCTTCCCTGGTGGCGCAGTGGTTGAGAGTCCGCCTGCCGATGCAGGGGACACGGGTTCGTGCCCCGGTCTGGGAAGGTCCCACATGTCGCGGAGCGGCTGGGCGCGTGAGCCATGGCCGCTGGGCCTGCGCGTCCGGAGCCTGTGCTCTGCAACGGGAGAGGCCACAGCAGTGAGAGGCCCGCGTACCGAAAAAAAAAAAAAAATTAGCAGATCACTTGTTTCAAAAAGGGTGGTAAGATTAATAGTCTAACATAGCTATTAACATGTGTTAACATGTCTCCAAAGAGCACAAACACAAGGCAAGAGTAAAGAGTGAAAAAACAGATTAATCTGCTCTTGGTCAAATGAAAATGTTATAGATCTTGAGCCAAAAGAAATATTCTTGGGATTAACTTTTTTGATGCTCTAAACTGATCAAGGTAAAATTGTTTTTAAAGATCAGTCTCAGTCTTTTGAAATAGAGAGATTGCTTTTTTTAATGGACATCAAAACTAGAGGACATTGTCTTAAACTGATACAATGTTATGGCTGGAAGTGATCTCAGTGATGATTAAATTCAGGAGTTATAAATCTTTTATGTTCATAACACATTTTCAAATACAGACTTAAGGTTATTATCTTAAGGGAATTGAGTCACTTACATACATTAAACAAATCAGCAATAATTGCAACTATAATCCCAGCTGCAGAATATCAGTGTCTCAGAGAGTATATGAAGAAATCCACATACACAGTCACAATTCATTCCGGGGTTACTGATTGAAAAGAGCTGGTTTACTGCCCTGACCAAGATATCTTAAGTATTCATGAGACAGAGTTTTCGGAAATTCTAGAAGCACATGATTTTCTATGATGGAGGTGATGTTATGTAACGTGTTTACCGGTTACTTGGAGCAAATTGCACACGACTCTTGATTTTATCATGTGAGCCATTCAGCACAATATCCTATGAAAGACCACCTTGCAGTGGATGAACTTGTCACCAAAGTTCAATTTTAATGTTAGTTTAAATTTAGCAGCATGCCAGTGTGCCTCTGTCAGTCACTGAGAACCGTACAGTCTAAACCCTCTTTTTCTAGATATGACCTTACCTGGAGTCTCACTTTCAGATAAACCAGAACCAGAATGCATATCTCCTCATGACCAGGCCAGTGTCCTTTCCACTGCATCTGCCTCTTTCTGCCTCAATTCAATTAAATAGTTATTGACAGAAAACGATGAATTTAGATGAATTTCCATCTATGAATTTATCTAAATTTTATATCACATGAACAGAGCAGAGGTTGAGCTATACTTATGCTCCCAGGATATCAATAATATGTGATTAGAGTTCTCAGATTTCTTTCTACTCATTTCCTCCATATTCTACATTATGTCCTCTGCCAACATTATTCCATGGAAATGACTGCCTCTAAAATTACAAATGACCTACTTCTCGGAAAATTTCATGGTCCTTTCTCAGTTCAAAGGTTCCCCTCATGCTCTATAGCGCTTAATGCTTTCTTGGCTTCTTATTAAAACTTTATCCACTTTGGGCTTCTATGATGCTAAATTTCTTGGTACCCTTAACTCTTTTCTTGGCTGGATTGTCTTCTTACCCTCTCCACCAATCATTGATGTTTCCTTCTTCTCTGACT
The DNA here is from genome assembly GCF_039906515.1 of Pseudorca crassidens. Classification (NCBI taxonomy): domain Eukaryota; kingdom Metazoa; phylum Chordata; class Mammalia; order Artiodactyla; family Delphinidae; genus Pseudorca; species Pseudorca crassidens. The sequence continues at coordinate 15,766,858 of NC_090313.1, forward strand.
TGTATTATCTCTCTATTCTTTTGTCTCTCTATATCTTTAAAGAATTATTTATGTCTTTTAACTGAAAAGACTCAATTGTTTCTTCAATTCTAAAACTTCTTTCCTCCTGGAACTCTTGTTGGACCTGTGTTGGAGCTTTTATATTTACCCTCCTTATCCTTTAGCTTCTCTTTCATATTTTTTATCTCCTTGTCCCTGCATGTTTTACTTTTGGTGATTTCTGCAGTTCCAGCTTCCATTTTTACTAGTCGTGCCTTCAAAGTGACCGCTTAGAATTTTTGTTTTTACCTATTCATCTTTTTCATTTCAATGACTACACTTTTCCTCTTTAAGATTTCTACTTCCTTCTCTTTTTTCTGTACCTTCTTCGTCTTAATTCGTAATTGTCTGTATCTCTTTGAAAGAGGGAGTGGAAGAGAGAGACAGAGAATTCCACTTAAAATGAGCCTGAAAAACGTCAGTTCCAAAACATGCAAAAGGAAACACATACACACAGTCACATTCTCATATGTCAACAAACTCAATATTTGGGAGAAAAACTAACCCACGATGAAATGGAAGTAAGAGAATCATCTCAGAATGACATCATAACAATGATGGTTCGTATCCTCAGAAAGGTGAAGAAAAGAATCACACTGATTTTAAAAGAATATAAAATTATGAATCAAAATGAACAAATATGAATAAAAAAGTGAACATGAAAAAGAACCAGCTACCAATCCTGAAAATTAAAAATAAATTATTCATCTAACTCATTAATTATAATAAATAAATATAATAGATAATATATATATATTTACTAAATGTCTGTTTATGTGTCAGGCACTGTTCTAGGTGATGGAAAGAAAATAGTGAAAAAAGGAGTAAAATAAAATCCCTGCCTTCCAGGAGCTTGGTTTCTTGTGAGGGGCTATCAGACAATCAGCAAGATAAATAAGTAAGGTACATGTATGTTAGATAGTGACAGGTCCTAGTGACAAAAGGAAAGCACAGAATAGTAGGGAAAGTGTTTTAAGTGTGTGTGTGATTACAGTTTTAAGTAGGGTTATCAGAGATGGTCTCAATGTTGAGTAAAGATATGGAGGAGGGGAGGGAACAAGGTTTGTAAATATCTTGAGGGAAGAACATTCTAGTCAGAGGAAACCACAAATGCAAATGCCCCGAGGAGTTTGTCTAGAGTTCTGAGGAATGGCTAGGAGAACAAGATGACTGGAATGGTGAGAATAAGGGGTACTATGAGGACCAGAGAGTGTAAAGCCTTGCAGGCCATCGGAAGAGTTTTGGTTTTCACTCTGAGTGAGACGGGAAGCCATTGGAAGGTTTTAGCAGAGGTGTGACGTGATATGGTTCATGTTGTAACAGGATCACTGTTGACTAAAGGGGTCAAGGGCAGGATCAGGGAGACCAGTTAGGAGTCAATTGCTATAATCCAAGTAAGAAAAGATGGTGACTTGTACCAGGTTGGTGGCAATGGAAGTCATGTGATCATTTTGGATATAGATATGACAGGAATTGTTGATGGGTTCAGTATGAGATGTGAAATAAAAAGAGAAAGTAAGAAGGATCTAAAGTTTTTACCTGTGTAACTAGAAAATTAGTGTAGCTATTTACTGGGATGGAAGAATCAGGCATGTGGGGAAGATCGGAAGCTCAATTTTAAATGTGAGCTACTTATTAAACATCCAGGGGAGATGCCCAAGGTGGCATTTTGATACACACACCTGTATTCAGAAGAGAGGTCCAGGATGGAGATATGAATTGTGGGGTCATCAGCATATAGCTGTAATTAAAACCATGAACCTGGATAAGAGCTCTCAAATAATGAGTGTAGATAAAAAAGTGAAGAAGTCCAAGGGCTGCCCTGGGGCACTTCAGTACCTTGACGTTGGGGAGATGAGACAGAAAGTAGTCATCTAGGTTACGGATAACAAACTTTATGATGGACACCAAGACAAAATTAGACAATTAGAAGACAGTCTTGAGGAATTTATTGGAATGCAAAGCAAAGATGTTAGAAAATAAAAGCTATGACACAGAGAACAAATGAAAAGACTCTTGAGAACAAATGAAACGACTCTAACATGCATCTACAGAAATTCAAGACAGATAATAGAAAGAATGGTGGGAAAGGAGTATCTGAAGAAATGACTGGAAATTTTCCAGAGTTGAAAAACTAGAGTCTTATGGTTGAAAATACATACCAAGTGCCTAGCAGAATAAATAAAACTATACTTATGTAAATACATCATAGTAACGCTAAAAAATATTTGGAATAAAGAGATGATCTTAAAAGGTACCAGAGGGCATGGAAGAGAAATTACCTTCAAGGAAATAACAATTTGATTTAACGAGGTTTCTCATCAGCAAAAATAGATACCAGAAGATGAGAGGGGAATACCTTTCAAGTCCTAAAAGAAAAATACTTTCAAAGAAGACTTCTATACTCAGTTATCATTCAAGAATAGGGGGGAAAAGATATTTTTATACCTAAAAAAACTAAGAGAGTTTACTAGTCATATTGTACAAAAAGTAAAGGTAGAGGAAAAAGATAACTTCAAAGAAAATATTAAAATAACTGGTAAACAAAAGTAAATACTGGCTGTAGAAAATTACTGATATGTGCATGTGTGTGTTTTAAGATGACAATAAGAAGGAAATGAGAGGAAGGAATTCAGTATGTAGCTAAAGAATGTTAAAGTTCTTGTTTTATTTGAGAAAAAGATAAAGATACTCGATGATTTTACACTTTATTGAAAAATATAAAGTTAAGGATGTATATTAAATATGTAAAAATAACTACTGAAATATAGAATTAAAATCTATAAATGTCAGAACAAAGAAGAAGCACTGGAAGGGGGAAATAAAGATAAAATGATGGCACTTCTGGTTTCAGCTCTGACATGTAAGAGCTGGGACGTCATCACTCCCATACTTACAACAAGAAAGATAAACAAACTGGGAGTCAATGGCTTTGCTTGGACTTATCAGAGGACCGAAGTTACAGGGTAAGTCATGCCCCTAGAGTATGGAGAGGCAAATCCACAGTCACAGCCCAGGTCTGCTGACCTGAAGCAGAAACCTCTGGCGCCATGAATTGGTAGGAACATTTAAATGACAATTTGGACACATTTCTGGAGGGTGAGGGTAGATTAGTATGAGAGCAGGAAACTTCTAGGAGCTATGTCTTAGGGTTGGTGGTGGTAGCGGGGAGGGGCCCTGGGCAAACTCTTTCATTAAGTCCAGGAACTCCATCAGGATCTCACAGTGAAGATCTAGAAAGAGCTCCTAGTGGCCCTGGCTGGGGAAGAGAAGAGTAAACTTTGTGAAACACACTCGGGGCATTCTCCGTACCAGAGGCCGTCTCTCCAGAGTCAGATTTTCCCAGAGCCTTATCCCAGCTGGGGAAGGACATTCTCCCTGCAACATCCTCTGGACTTCCTGTCTAAATTAAGTGGGAGAAAAGCTACACCCTTTGAGAAACACTTGTGCAGGTCAACCCAGAGGCCAGGCCCCCTAAAAGACTGGGATTAACTGTAAAGTGTATAGAATGCTTCTTCTCCCCTGTGTCTGACCACCACAGCAAGACAGGTCTGATGTAGAGCAAGACCTATGCCACTAGTTACTGTCTTATTAGAAAGCTATAGAGATTAGAGGGTGAAGTATTACTGTAGGGGTAGATAAATAAATCAGTAGAAAGGATGAAGAATCTGGAAACAAAGGGAAGTAAATGTAGGACTTCACAATGGAGTGTTGAGACAACTGATTTTCCACATGAAAAAATGTAAACTTTGGTTCCTACTTCATACCACATATTATGAACCTCAGATATATGAATGACCTGAATTTGAAAAAAATGTTAAATTATAGAAGAATAATTTTATGATGCCAAGGAAGAGAGGGATTTATTAAATAAGATATAAAAAACCAAAAGTCATGAGAAAAAAATGACAGAGTTGACTATACAAAAGTTAAAACCTTCTGAATGACCAAAGAAAATAAAGGTAAAAGAAAAGTCAGAAACTGAGATAAATGATTTTCAGCACACATATAAGGCAAATAATTAGTATTTTGAATACATGAAGAGCTTGCATGAGCTGATGTTAAAAAGCTGATGTTACTGAAATAGTAAAAATTGGGCAAAGGATGTGATCAGGCAGTTCACTGAAGAGAAAACCTGAATGTCTAACTAAAGTGTATTTCTTAATTTCCAAATATTTCAGGATTTTGTAGTTAACTTCTCGTGAGTTTTGGCTCTATTCCACTGTTGTCAAAGAACACGCTGTATATATGTTCTACATATGTCATACATCAATTATTTGAAATTTCCAAGACTTGACTTGTGATTCAGCACAAATGACTTATTTAATTGCAGCGTTTAGATCAGAAGATTCTATGTTATAGTTGCTCAGTAAACATTTATTGAAAGAACTAACGCAAAGTCACAAAATAATTTATGCTCTTTTATTTGTACATTTTCTCAGCCCCTCTGCTCACAGCATCAGAATCCTCTGCGATGACTGTCCATATTCTGTGAGGTACAATGAGAACACTTGGGAATCTGGCTTCGTTTTGAATTCTGGCTCAGCAATTTATGAAATGTCGTAAGCTGAACAAACTTATCTGAATCTGCTTTCTCTTTTAAAAAATGTTTGCAAAAATCTTTTGGGGGGGTTATGGGTAGAATTAGAAATAAAATATGCAAAAACGTTAAACACATTTGTAGGGATGATTGTAGGAGCACAATGTCACAAATTTCACCCAGATGTCTTAAATATTTGCAAACTGGTAGTTCATGCGCATGTTCATAATACCTTCTAGATTATTAATACAATGCCTCAATCTGTCAGAATAAAATACTAATCTGAGCATGATCTTAAATAACACCCATGAATGAGAAAGAAACGCACACATCTTTTATGGCTGCAATTGTGGATCCCTAAGAGATGTTTCTTCCTTGTGGAATTAATTCCAGAAAAATACCAGTAAAACTCCACGGGAGGGGGAAAAACCTCCAAAGGGAAAAAGATGGAAATTCCTTGAGTATTTGTGTACTTGACTTAGTGAAAGCATCTAATAAAAATTTCCCAAGTGGACAGCAAATAAAATGAACAGCTGTCGAAAAGTCAAAATCCATTTACATGAATATTGGGCAATACAGGTAGCAGTGCTTGGCTAGCAGTTCTCTGGGAATGTGAAACAGTGAACATATAAATCCTTTGCAATTTGTAGATCTCATTCAAGCTGAATCACCCCGAGTTTTCTAAGTCAGCTGGTGCAGCTGCCAGTTGGCGAGCTCGTGGCTGCGGAACACACCGGGAGCAAATCACACCAGTTCCAGAACTTGGTGTGAGGAGGTCTGAATAAAGGGAAGGTGCTCTTCGCAACAAGCTTTTCACAATTTAGACGGGAAGTAGTTCATGGATATAAAAGAAAGCAACAAAATATTCTCTCTCATGAAATTTTTGTTTCTAATTTTTAAGTTTAAAAAATGCAAAATGTCAGACTGAGCAAGCTTTCTAGTAAATAGGAAAAGTTATGATTTAGAAAAATGTTTCATCAAATGATCACAAACTTCTACTTCATATCCAGAAAAAGATGTCTTCTTATCTTCTTTATTTTAAAGGTTGATTTGCTTTTACCTACTTTTAGTGTTTATGCTAAATTCTTGTCACGGTACCTCTAACAGTGAATTTTTGTTTTAAAGGATTTTGCTACCTTGGATGATATTCTGCCTAAAATATTTGCTCAGGGTGCTGACCCTCCTGTTTCCTTCATTGTCATTGGATGTTATGTCTCTAAAACAGTGTTTTTCCGTCTGAGGTCCTCAGATGCTTGGAGGTATACTCTTGGGTGTACTCCATAACAGTTGTATAGTTTGATGCTCTCTTTTTGGAGATAGCCAAATGTACCGTAAAATTAAAATAGCTTAAAAAGAGAAAAATGGTGGAAGAATTGAATTATCACATGAAACACGTTAGGCATTTAAGCCAAGCTTTTAAAAAGATCTGCGCTGCAGCAATCAGTAAATTTTCATATTACAAGTTTACAACAGTGTTTCAGCAAAATAACCTCATGCTTTAATGTTGCTAATCGGAATTTAAAATTTTTTATTATATTTTATTTATAACAAGACCATTAGCATTAGGAAGTTTCCCCTAGTTTTATGTTTGCATGTTTTTAAGTAACATTAATAATCAAAATCATATGTCAACCTTTGAGGATATAGTTTTCCCCTTGAAAGAAGTCTCTGCATATTTAAGCTTGAAAAGTACTATCTAAATCCCTCTTCAACAAGCTCATGTATTCTTGTTGGAGTGTAGGATGACAAGGCCAGTCAACAAAACATAGCTGCCTAGGATATAACTATAGGAAGGAGATATTTAGTGGATGACTTGGTCACCTGACACTTTGGACCTCTTAAGGGGTACCTGTGATGGGGCCTTCCCTCCATGGAAGTGAAGTCAAAGTAACTTTTTCTCAGCCGGTTATAGTGGTCCTCTGGTTCCAGCCCTGCTTCCTCTATCAATGTGGATTTAGGTAACTCAACGGGCTTCCTTGACTTAGTGGTTTCTAAATTTTTTGGTATGAAGTCTTTTTTTCAAGAAAAAAGTATCAGATTCCCTATTCGAAAGATAACTGTACTTTTCATGGAGAAAATATATAATCACATAGATCCCATAAATTCAGTAATGCTTTTAAATACATTTTAGAATTGCTTATGTTTTGTATTCCTTATATGCAGGAATATTGCTGATGCAGACTCCTGAGAAGGCTTGGTATGCATAGAGATACAAAGACCACTTGAAAGAATTCATGGTCACTAAGGGTTCGAGGCTCTGAAGTTACAACCACCTTTGTAACTGGTACTATGTACAGTCTCAGCAGAGAAAAGGAGTTCTCAGCAAAGCGCACAATCACAATGCTTCTTGGCATCGTTAACTTGGCTCTCCGAAGGGCAGCCCCAACCGATAGATTGAGGAATAATTGACAATTGAAATGAGTTAAAGTCGTCTGAGTTGTGCTAATATACATATGTATATACGCATGTATATGTGTGCATGCATACAAATACACATCAGATGAATATGTATGTTAAATTACATATAAATATTTATACACATATTTAATTGTGATATCACTCAGTTGCAGACCTGGGACAGATATCTGTCAACAAGACTTCAGCAGATTTCCTTATTTATGAAACAGACCCTAAAAGAGAGGACTTCAGGAAGCAGAAAACACATTATTCATTTTAGAAAAATTCTTCACAATCCCAAACGTTGCTGCCCTGCAATGTGCAACAAACAAAACTCAGAGCGGTGATGTGATCTCCCTTAAAAATGGAACGGGCAGCCAACTTTAGTAAGTGCCTGAATTCCACAACGCTGACGGTTGTCAACTGAAAGAGTAAAAACGTTATCACCTGTTTAAGCACTGCTGACTGATGTATATTCACAAGCAAATCCAAACAGTTGCACCCACTTTTCAAGCTTTAGGGAAACCAGATGAGACCAGTGTCTCAGAGATATGCTATCAATGGATATTGTCTCTCTTTTTTCTTTTTGCAGCAGAGTAGGAGAGGGAAGGAAGAATTGCATTAAAACGTAATGTTTGTCAACAGCTGTGATTTAAAAGGGAGAAGAAGAAGGGGGAAGAAAGGGAAAAGTTCCCAGCCCGTTGCTAGCTCAGGTGTGGAGCTCTCTGAATACATTGGTAATGCGAGGGGCTGATTAGTCTGGAAGGCTGCCTACAGGTTAGCAGGCCTCATTTCAAATCTCTGACAGCAATATGTGCCGTTTCATGCTTCATCCTCATTCCCCGTGTTCAACACAAACTGGGGTCACTCTATATATGGAAATCACTGTCTTCAGGGCAAAAAAATTAAAAAAGGTGAGATTGCCGCTTTAACCTCACTGGCCTCAGAAAATATGTTTTAGTCCGATACATTATACTAGTAGGAATTATTTATCAAGAAGATACAAGCTTGATATTTCAGAAATAATGAGACGCTCTGGTTTTGCAGCTGAAATTTTATGGTCCACAGAGCATCAGCGATGGATCCGGAGGAATGAAGTAAACTTGCAATGAATGATATACACCATGCAGCCAAAGAAAACCGGCTGTGGGAAGGGTAATATGAAAGTTATAACACAGTACAAGCTTTCTATAGCTAAAGTTCCTTTGCTGTTAAGAGAGGAAATATATTTTAAGGAATGTTAAAAAAAGGTTCACACATCAAAATCTTTCAGGCCTTCCTTCCTGATATTTTATTTGGCAAACGTCCTACAGGATGAGGAAGCTGTAATAAACACTACAGTCTGTGGTTTACATGAACTATTAAAAAATTCACAGCAAAAGAATCTGACTTGTCATCATTGTGTAATGTGCAAGCTATCGCAAGAATAACCCACAGACACAGCAATTAGAAAATGCATAAACAAATGTGATAGTGTTTTTTTGAAATGTAGATTTTTGCTTATATACTTCCTGGTCCAATTGCCCGAATAATAAGAAGCCATTTGTCATATTCTATTTACAGGACTTGAAAGGATGCCCCCTAGGAAATAATGGGAAAACACTAATGTAAAGAAGCCAGCCTTCCACTAGCCACTCTGCATGTGTATCCTTCCCCCCACCTCCAAATTCTGGTCTTTCCTGGTTCTAGAGCCACTTCCCAAGGTCTTTTAGATGGCTCACAGTACAGCGACACATAGAAGCGGACTTGCTGAACCCCAAGCCCAGCAATTTAAATTATCGCCTGGCGGTTCTGGTCCCCTGGGATATTTAGCCAATAAGTGTAATCACGAGAGCTCTTCATTCAAGCACCCAGCTTTGCAATGCATGCTTCCCAGCACAGAATCACAGAAAATAAACATCAACTATTTAAAACTCTTTGCAAATGTAATTACCTAAAGTAACAGGTTTTAAATCAGTCTCTCACAGACTTGTGCGTTTTCAGTGTCAGTCAAGGTCACCAAAAAGCATTGATTAAATACTTCAGGGCAACGGGTGCTGTGTTAGGCTGTGTACTAGGTATCAAACACACAGAAGAACCTCTGTACGCCTCGTTTTCTCAGCTGTAAAATGGACATAGCAACACTTAATTCTCAGAATTGTTATGAGAATTAAATAAGTGAATATACGCAGAGCACTTAGGACAGGGCCTGGCACACATGTACCATAGGGTAGAAAGCCTTGTTAAGTATGGTCAGTTACCTTTTGTGACAAAGATGACTAGTTGACCCCAGTATCTCTTCTTTCTTGGTGACAGAATACCTGAATTTTAACTGGCCACGTGGAATCAGGACTGTTTTTCTCAGCCTCCTTTAAATCTAAGTGTGGACATATATGGGGCCAATGGTTTATAGGAAGTGTCATGTGCAACTTCCAGGAAGTATTTTTAAAGTGCTATCTGGAATGAGGTGTTATGGCTGGAGATCAAGCAGCCATTTTGAACCATCATGGGGAAGTTATATGCTGAGTACAAGAGTGCCTAAAAGGAGGCTGGGACCATGGCAACTTTACAAAACAGCTTTACTAGCCCTCGACTTCCTATCTCTGGGGTTCTCTCATATTGGAGAAACAAAGTTCTATTTTGTCGAAACCACCATTATTTTGGGTTTAGATCACATGCAGCAAAACACTTCTGAAATTAAATGTTCCTCAACAATTTTTTTAAATGGAAAAGGAGTTTGCTGGAGAGGACATTGGAGTCCCAGGCACACCTGCTACGGCAGATATCTCAAAAAGATAAGGTCTTGGCTGAGACAGACAGTTATATATTAATACACAAAAAATATTTAACATACTAGGCATTTATAAGTCAAGAACAACCCCTAAGTTTCATTTTCACCTTCCTTCCCTTTAAAACAATTTTAATGGCCTTGGGCCCTGCTCTCACCTGGGAGTGGTCCTAACCTTGGGTATAGTGAGTGCCAAGCTGGAAGGGGTAGCAACCTTCAAGAAAAATTGAGACAATTTCTCCCACAGAAAATATTGTTCTCAATTGTATAAAAAGGTAGAAGTCTATGGTCTGTCAATGACCATCTAACCCAGATACATTTCAATCACAACTTTTCATACTATACTGTGGGCTGCAAGATGGTTTCAACAAATACAACAAACCTGATTTAAAATTTTTACAATGTTTTAAATTGTATCATATATTATTTGCTTGTATACTCTTGCAATTTTATTGGTGATCCCTTACATTGCATCTTACGTATTTGTACATCTTTAAAAACATTTATTTAAAAAAGAAATCATATTTTGCTCCCTGCTACAGACACTGCGGGCTGTTTATCCAGTATCTATCTATTCCCTTTCCTTCCTTGCTAACTCCAATTTTGTTCAGGATAACAATAGGCCCAATTAAGGGTAGTATTCAGTTTCCCTGATCCCATAAAGATAAGGGTGGTCACATGACAAAGTTTTGCCCAATTAGAAATGAGTGCACGTCTAATGGAGGAGGGGTGGGAAATCTTTTGCTTTTTCCTGCTTCAGATGTTAATGTTGCCTGGAGCTGCAGGAACCATTTGCCTGAGTTGACAAGCCTGAGGACAAAAGCCAACATACTAGAGAGAGTAAAGCAGAAAGGCAGAAAGGGTCTGGTCTTCTCATAACACAATTGAGAAGATGAATGAACACCCTCAATTACTTACCTCCAAACCTTTTCACAGACAAAAACAGCCCGTTACTTGTTTAAGCCAACGTTAACTAGTTTTTTATTACTTATGGTCCAAGACACTCCTAACTGATATACTCTCAAGCAAATGAAATAAATATAAAAAGAACCCCAAATTCCTTTTTTAGTTACTCCGCACCCAATATGTGCATAGATGAAAAATTTTAATGATTTTAGTCTATTTTGAATTCAGCACATGTATTTCTACTTCTACTTCCAGATTTCATTAAAATGAAAGTAAAGAAAAATTTTAAAGTGTAATCCCAAGTAATGAAGAGAAACTGAAAGGGTTTGTAAGTAAATGAGGGATTAAAAACATTTCTAGATGAAAAAGAGGGAATGGAAAGTACTGACCAAGACCTAAGATAGAGGTGGCTGCAGTCCATAATATATGTGGAAGACACAACACCAAGGAGAGACGGAGCCACCCTGACAGAATCCTGGGGAGATGCCATACTTAGATAAGGCAATTACAAAAGAGATCTATTGTGAGAGGTGTGACTTACAGCAAGGAATTACTTATCAGTATATGCTCACTTTACCCAAGAAATCTCCCAGCTGATAAGCACTGCCTATCGACATTGAGCTCCTACAAGCCCTCCCATGGCCTCATTCTTAAATACAAATGGTCAATCAATACTAAGTGAAGTAAGTCAGACAGAGAAAGACAAATATCATATGATATCATTTATATGTGGAATCTAAAAATAATAAGATACAAATGAACTTATTTACAAAACAGAAACAGACTCACAGACTTAGAGAACCAATTTATGGTCATCAGCAGGGGAAGGATTGGGGGGGAGGGATAGACTGGGAGTTTGGGATTGACATGTGCACACTGCTGTATTTTAAATGAAATGCCTTTCCATGAAAAAAAAAAAAGAATCACTAGGTGTTTGAAGAAAGAATAACAAGCAAAGGATAAACAAACACAAAAGTGGATAAGCAGAAAACAGAAGATAATACATCCAGAAAATAAAAGTAAGGTATCATGAACAGAAATAGTTAGCAAACTCTTAGAAATTAAACTCCTGATTTTGAGATTAAAATTGGATGTTTGAAGAATAAAGAATTGAGAAAAAAAAAGGTAGAACACAAATTCTGAAACAAAAAATATGACAGAAAGAATAAGGACTTAGAGAATCAAGTCAGGTGAGCCGACACACAGTTAATAAGAGTTCCAAAATAGAAAGCACAGATACACCAAAGATAAGGAAATGAGGAAAACAACAATAACAACAAAAGCATAATGAAATTTCCCAGTGCTAATGGGGGCACAAATCTTCAAAATGAGGGACTACCAAGTACTAAATATGTTGTATAAAAAACTCCCACACCTAGACAATCATTATAAAATTTTAGAATGACAAGAATAATAAAACATATTTAAAACTTTTAGTGAGGGAAAACTAGATCATTTTCAAAAGGCCAACAATTAAACTACCATCAGATTTACCAGCAATCTGGATGCTAAGAGGCAATGGGCAGTCTCTTCAAAGTTCTGAAAAATAATACATTTTAATGGATTTCTATACCCAGCCAGAGTATTCATTAAGGAGGAGAATAGAATAAATGTACTTTCACATATATGAAAATTTGTGAAGTTTTTCTCATATACCCTTCTTTGGAAAATTCTTTGAGGATATGCTCCAGCACAATGAAAGAGTAAACTCAAAAGACGGAAGACATGAGTTGCAAGGAACTGCATATTTAATCCAAAAGAGCAAAGAAGGGAAGTTCCAGGAAGACAGCTGTACAAGAGGCCTCAGAAAATGATCTATCCATACTCTTGCAAGTGGACAGAGGGTTCCCTGAAAGAAGTCTCCAGAAATGAAGGGGTACCCCTTAGATGGTAGAAAAATTGAGATGTCAAAAGAACTATAGGGTTTACTAAAAATACAGAGTGCAAGAGATAAAATGGGGACTAAAAACTTCATGAGAGAAAATATAGCCATATAGGAAAGTGATGGTCCAAAGATGAAGGTAATTAGCAGAGAAAGTCAGTAGACTTCATGAAAAAGAGTAAAGTTGATTCTAAGTAATAGATAGAATGAGTAAGAAGCTGAAAAATATTAAAGATATCATAAGATGGCAGATGATTCTTCTCTCAACCAGAGAAAGAGAGTCTATCAGAATTTCATGGAAAATCAAAAAGTTGTGCAAAGTCTGATGTTGACTCTAAAGCAAACAAACCCGTGGCAGACTTTTCAGTAAGTGATGGAGTTTAATATAGATTAAATAATTTTAATAAGTTAATAATTATTTTTAATAATTTTAATAATATTATTAAAATTTTTAATAATGCTTGTTTTTAATTTTTAAATTTAACAGTTTTTAAATTTTAATTTGTTAAAATTTAATAATTATTAAATAAAATTAATTATTAATAAAATTTAATTATTTTATTAATAATTAAATAAAATTAATTATTAAATAAAATTTAATAATTAAATTAAAAATTTTAAATTTAAAACAATTAAAAAATTTTTAATAATACTTGTTGAGTAGAATTGGGAAAATCACTTTGGAGCTATGGAGAAATGTAATCATAGCACAACACTTGAATCTGCAGTGAACTATATTTACATATTGACCTTGCTTTACTTTTTTTCCAATTTTTATTATTTTTTAAAAAACAGTTTGCCCAAATTGGGAGATAAAAGTTGGGGAAGACAGCTGGAGAGAAGGATAGAGGAGCTAGTATCTTTACCTCACAAACTTGGGAGTTAAGATATATTGTTTTCAGTTGACAGAGTGAGAAATGTAACTTTAAGCATATTTATATTTATACAGAGGTAAACAAATAGAAGTAAATCATAGTGATATTAAAATATGGAGATGAGGAATATAAGTGAAACCACATCTCCTTGAAAAATAAAGAAATAAAGGTGAAGTGTATCATTCTGAGATATGGAGATAACCACTGGAAGTACTAAAAGTAGAGATTGTTGAATCCCCTTCACCTCCCTAGCTGGGGGTGGGGAGGTTTGGGCAAGGAACTATTTTCCCATTATAAGCTCTTTCTACTATTTGGTATTTTTTTTTAAGTCATATGCATATATTACTTTTATTTTAATTAAAATTCTTTCCACATAGAAATTTGCCACCGGAATTGAAATAGATTATCAAATCCAGTTAAATGAACTTAAAGCAATAGATTATTTGCTGTAAAAATATTTTCATTTATCAAGTGTTTCCCCAAGGGAAATGAATATTATATCAAAGAAATCAACTTCTTCATAAAGAATATTTTTCAATAGTAACACTATCCAACTTTTAATGACTTTATTTTCAAAAGGAGATTCCTCATTTCTCATTCCTCATTCCTTTGAGTTAGTTAAACTCAAAGCACTTAGAGTACAATTGGGAGAATTTTCAAAAGGAAACCATTGCTCCAGAGGTTTGGGTTTCTGGTACATGGTGTTTCAACAGGAAATCTGTTGACCAAATGAATTAGGCTCATAACAATCTAAGTATACTGTTAGGTAACACAAAACTAAATTAAATTTAAACTATTCTTGTTTTAAGGCAATCAGCCTTGTGTGTGAGTTTAAACCTTCCAAATATTCCTTGCTTTAAAAGAGTGTGGGGGCTTCCCTGGTGGCGCAGTCGTTGAGAATCTGCCTACTAATGCAGGGGACACGGGTTCGAGCCCTGGTCTGGGAGGATCCCACGTGCCGCGGAGCAACTAGGCCCCGTGAGCCACAACTGCTGAGCCTGCGCGTCTGGAGCCCGTGCTCCGCAACAAGAGAGGCCATGAGAGTAAGAGGCCCGCGCACCGCGATGAAGAGTGGCCCCCGCTTGCCACAATCAGAGAAAGCCCTCGCACAGAAATGAAGACCCAACACAGCAAAAATAAATAAATAAATTAATAAACTCCTACCCCCAACATCTAAAAAAAAAAAAAAGAGTGTGGAAAGAAATGTACCTTTTCCTGGAATTCTCTTGCCAGCAGCTCCCCAACCTTGACCAGCTGGCAGGCACCTACTCGTATTTCAGGACTCCGGTCACATAATCTTCTCAATGTCCCACAGAACTCCTTTCTGTTCTCACTGTACCTATACATGCATCTGTCACTCTGTTGTTTATAGGTTTATCCCACCTAGAAGTAGACAGTAAGCACTTGTGAGGTTCTTCACTTCCAGCTTTGTATCCCCTAGTAATAGTAGCCAGTTAATGTTTTTGGGTGGATAGATGAATTTACTCTTCTGCTCAGATCTCTTTTTGATCTGTTTTGCATATATTAAACCCTCAATGCATAATTTCATTAAAAATGCATTAGTAGAAAAGGATATAGAAAAAGATATAGCTAAAAAAAGTAAGAAAACGGCAATGTTGCATTGTCAACTAGTGGACTCACACAGAATATTTTCACATTACCCTACCATTCCTTACTTCACTCTCTCCATTATTTTCTCACCTCCCTTCTTCTTTATTTTCCACCTAACTCCAAAAAAGTGATTTGAAGTGATGCACAATAAATCATATATACATATAGAGCAGAAATAGCATAAGGAGTAACGCAATTGTACCACAACCAAGAAATGTATTCATTTATTGATCACTCAGGTGCCAGGCAGTGTGCTCGGCGTCAGGGACAGAACAGTGGTATGACTCTGCTCACATAGACATTACATTCTAGTGCAATAAAATTATTTCACTAATTGGACAGTAAACTTGGTTCTGAGATTTTAAAATGTGAAGAAAAAAGAAAGCACATTAGGATAAGTTGTTCCCATTTTGTGTGATAACATGTTTGGGGAGAGATTCTATATTCCCCCTAGCCATGTACATCAAGAAGATCAAGTGAGAGAATGCATGGGACATGAAAGCACAGAAAAATGTTAGTTATTACACAGAAGACATTAAGTAATGCTTCAACAGTGGCTTTGTTGAGGATATTAAACTATGCTTCCGGGGGACCCAATACCTGAGCACAATATAATCCTCCCAGAACTGGGAAAGGAGAGAGACCCCACTTGACTGAAATTAGGTCTCCATAACTTCTATGGAATGGGGACTCAAAATAGAAATTAACTTCATAGAGAAAATAAAGTTAAATGTGTTTCATTCCTAAGTGTGTGGATTGAGTCATCCAGATACATGTAGGGGCCTGTCTGGGATCGCTGGGGATCTTGTATAGTGTGTAGATATCTGCATCACGAACTGATTACAAACCTTGGAATTAGAGTCAAGTCATCTGAGCAACGGTCTTGCAGTGAAGAAGAATTGGAGAGCTGCATGACGTGGATTCGTGCAACTCACTTCCAGGGAATGGTTTTGAGGTTGTTTGCAAGAATACTAAGGAGGCTTTAAGCTCCCTGGTCAGACATGGTGTGGTTTGTGATTTGACTTTCATTTGGAGAGCTTGATATCATTTTTTTTTTTTTTTTTTTTTTTGCGGTACGTGGGCCTCTCACCGCTGTGGCCTCTCCCATTGTGGAGCACAGCCTCCGGACGCGCAGGCTCAGCGGCCATGGCTCACGGGCCCAGCCGCTCCACGGCATGTGGGATCTTCCCGGACCGGGGCACGAACCCGTGTCCCCTGCGTCGGCAGGCGGACTCTCAACCATTGCACCACCAGGGAAGCCCAGATTACTACCATCTTAAACAGTCATAACACAGATTGATCTTCATGTTTAATTGTACATAGCAGCACTGTCCAACAAAAATACAATGCAAGTCGCAAATGTGAACCACATACACCATTTAAAATTCTCCAGTAGATACTTGAGAGTGGCATGGACATATATACACTACCAAACGTAAAATAGCTAGCTAGTGGGAAGCAGCCGCATAGCACAGGGAGATCAGCTCGGTGCTTTGTGACCACCTAGAGGGGTGGGATAGGGAGGGTGGGAGGAAGACGCAAGAGGGAAGAGATATGGGAACATATGTATATGTATAGCTTTGTTATGGAGCAGAAACTAACACACCATTGTAAAGCAATTATACTCCAATAAAGATGTAAAAAAAAAAGTAAAATGGAAATTAGTTCTGATAATATATACTATTTAACCCAGTATAACAAAAATATCATTTTAACACATAATTAAAATTTTAAAATTACTGAGATATTTTATTCTTTTCTTTTTGTATTAAGTCTTTGAAATCCAGTGTGCATTTTATACTTACAGAACAACTCAATTTGGATGAGCTACATTTCAAGCACTCAGTAGCCACATGTGGCTAGTGGCTACCATATTGGACAGCTCAGGTGTATAGTTCAAGACACACCTGTGCCAAAGGTACGATACAGACAATATGTGCCTTGGGAAGTTAGGAAGGAGCAGAGATTAATGAAGATTGATATTGTCAGGTTGAGGAATTCTTTATGGAACTTAGGATGGGGCTTAAAATTAGGATGGGTGGAAGGGAGGTGAAAATAGGTCATTCCAAGGCAAAAAGGCTCTGGGAACATTGGAAGAGAAGAAGGAAGGGAAAGGAGTAGAAAACCTAACAGTCTTAGAACAAAGGGAGCAGAGAGAATCTAGCCTTGATCTAGTGGTTAGCTGAAAGCAGCATGATGACTGCTCACCATCATTACAATTGTTGCCTCTTTGGATGTGACTCTTACTGCCCAAATTTACACCATGGCCCGGAGCCCCCTCACTTTTCCTCCGCGCTGTGAGTATACACAGCAAGGCTGGCCTGGATTGCATTTCTAAAATGTTAATTATCTATAAGGGTTTCAAATGGTCAGATTTGTTCTTCACTCTGCAGCTTTTGATCCTGCACCCAGCAGCATTTTATAAGGGTCTCCGGGGGTGGGGGGTGGAACAGAGAGAAGGAAAGAAAATGTCCTCTAAAAACAAAAACAGTATTTTCAGAATTCTATTCTGCTGCTTTCAGACTATTTCCATCAACCCTCTTATTCATTTTGATTTATTTCTATCCATAAGCAGACTAACGCTTCTCTATGCTTTTATTGTTTTTCAAGAATAGACCTTCTACTGGAGGAAAATAATGTCTCCACAACCACCACTTTGCTCAGTGCAGATCTTCATTAATCTGCAGCCACAGAACAGGCTTTTAGCAGCGAGCACTTTGGATGGGAATTGAATTTGATATTGCATTATGGTTGTAGGGTGTCTCACAATAGACTGTGTTCTTTTCTGCGTCTGAGCACAATCAGAGAGACCCAATTAAATAATTTGGTGTAATAATGGAGAACAAAAGAGTATGAGGGCTTAAAGTGAGCGCTTCAGCATTTGTATTCTCCCTTTTCTGTATCATGTTAATTAATTTGCCTCAAAACCAAAAGAAAGAACACAGTGTAGAACAGCACAGCTCAGCTACAACATGTAGACACTTTACATGCAGATACCCTTCCAAATGGACTCAGAAAAGGGTTTCCTAAAGCTGCTGTAACCAAGTACACCAAACTGGGTGGCTTAAAACAACAGAAATTATTCTCTCACAGTTCTGGAGGCTAGAAATCCTAAAGCAAGGCATCGGCAGGGCCACTCTCCCTCTGTGACTCTGGGTAGAATCCTTCCCCGCCTCTTCCAGTTTCTGGTAGGGGCTGTCAATCCTTGGCATCCCTTGGCTTGCCGCTGCCTCACTCCAGTCTCTGTCTCCATCATCACATTCTCCCTGTGGCATTTTCCTCTTCTTATGAGGACACCAGTCATAATGGATTTGAGCCCCACCTGATGGCCTCATCTTAATGCTTACATCTGCAAAGACCCTATTCCCAAGTAAAGTCACCTTCACAGGTATCTGAGGACAAGACATATTTTGGGGAGGAGACACAGTTCACCCCAGAACAGTCTGTGCACCGTCAAGTAAAAAGTGTAGTTGATGCTCAGGCTGATGTTGAATGATCGCCCGCCTGGTCCAGGTGATAATAGCAGTCTCTGCTACCTGTGCAGTTGAGAAGAGAGAGCTCTGGATTCCCATGACAGCACCTTACAGTAAATAATACAACTTTAGAATATTACTGGGGATGTGAAAATGAACACAGCTAGCAGTCCAACAGGACAATGACCTGCACAGACCCAGTGTTTGTGTAGCTTCAGGCAAATACTTTAGACACCAAGTGTACTGGGAACTCTGACTCTCAACTCTGACCTTGTCTAAGGCTTGTCTTTGGCACATAAAAATGAGCAGTGCCCCTGTCATGGCGCTTCTGGGCCAGGAAGAGTTGAGTTGATGTGGTAGGGCATTTCATCTGGATGCATTTGTCATCTCTGACCCTGACCCACAGCTACAACACAACGTTTTGCAAACTTTATCCTGGGTTTCTGCAAAATCTGATAAAATAGACACCTAAAAAAGGACAGTGCTAAAAAAAAAAAAAAAAGACAGTGCTAAATGGAGATGAGTGTGGCGTTAGTTAAGTAGTGTAGGTATGGTTCAGTTATGAAGTATAGGTATAGTTATTTATGAAGTATAGGTATAGTTAGTTAAGTAGGGTAGGTATAGTCAGTTATGAAGTATAGGTATAGTTATTTATAAAGTATAGGTATAGTTAGTTATGAAAAATAGGTATAGTTAGTTAAGTAGGGTAGGTATAGTTAGTTATGAAGTATTGGTATAGTTAGTTAAGTAGTATAGGTATAGTTAGTTATGTAGTATAGGCATAGCTAGTTATAGAGTGTCAGCATAGTTAGTTATGAAGTGTAGGTATAGTTAGTTAAGTAGTGTAAGTATAGTCAGTTATGAAGTATAGGTATAGTCAGTTATGAAGTATAGTTATTTATGAAGTATAGGTATAGTTAGTTAAGTAGGGTAGGCATAGTAATATAGTTAGTTATGAAGAGTAGGTATAATCAGTTATAAAGTATAGGTATAGTTAGTTATAAAGTATAGGTATAGTTCATTATGAAGTATAGGTATAGTTAGTTATGAAAAATAGGTATAGTTAGTTAAGCAGGGTAGGCATAGTTAGTTATGAAGTATAGGTATAGTTAGTTAAGTAGTATAGGTATAGTTAGTTATGTAGTATAGGCATAGTTAGTTATAGAGTGTCAGCATAGTTAGTTATGAAGTGTAGGTATAGTTAGTTAAGTAGGGTAGGTATAGTTAGTTATGAAGTATAGGTATAGTTAGTTAAGTAGTATAGGTATAGTTAGTTATATAGTATAGGCATAGCTAGTTATAGAGTGTCAGCATAGTTAGTTAAGTAGGGTAGGTATAGTTAGTTAAGTAGTACAGGCATGTCGGTCATCCTGCACTAGGCAACACGTTGGACAAACTTCCCTCCTCTCTGAGACCTAATAAATGGCACCTCGTTGTATAGTCTGATCGAGGAGAGTATATTCCTAAAACTTAGCTAAATTAATGGTCATTATATATGTTGTCAGCCAGGGAGGAATGATAATTAATACTGGAGCTAAGTAAACATATTCATTAGACAGCCTGGCAGTAAAGAGAGCCACTGGGATTTATCAGGGAAATCAGTAGCTTCCAGGTCTAAACCCAGTTTTAGCTATTTTATAAAAGAAAAGGCACCACAGTGGGGTGGCCTTCGTTTGGGACGGGGTCTAATGCCTGTGACACAGACGCAAGAAACAGCACATGAGGCCTTGTTAGGAGGGAACGGGGAGGGTGGGTACTGGCTCCTCCCTGTGGCCCCAGAGCGGGCTTTGCCCATCTCCAGCCAGGCCACGATTTGGGATTTGGTTCTAATCCACCTTGACGCTCTGGTTGTGCCATGAGACAAATGCTGGGGCTGAGAGAAGAAAGCTGAAGAAGACTGGATATGGAGTCAGACCCAATAAATCCAGATTAACCCACATACTTGTTATGTATAGGTAAGCTGGGCAAGCCACTTAGTATCTCTGAGCCTCAGTTTCTTCATCTGTAAAATGGGACTCACAGAATGTTCGGTGGAATATGTGTAGCCGGTGGGGTGTCATTGCTCCATAAATATTAGTTCCCAAGTTTACCCCTCAATATTTATTAGGTCTCAGAAGGTCATCCGTAGCCTTGAAGCTAAACACCCTTCTTTGCTCCATATAGAGATGAGATTTTAGCCAAGCAGTGCTTCTCTACACTTTTACATCATGGCACATAAAGAAGATGATCATACTTGTCTAGTACCCTGGGCTAAACAAATGACACTGCTTGCAGGCCACCCTCTGGGCTGAGGTCGAGGCATTGGTATATTTTAAAAGTGCCCCAGGGGATTCTAATGTGTTGCTGGGGCTGACACCCACTGAAGAAGTAAGAGAAGGTATTAAAAATGTATACAAGCCACTTTTATAGAAGTCAAATCATTCAGATACAACTAACATATATGGAACCCCTGTATCAGAGGTGACTGTTTTTATCTATTTAGTATTTTTTTAGCATTTTTTATTGTGGTGAACTAGACATAAGATTTACCCTTTTAACTATTTTATTTTATTTTATTTATTTATTTTTTGGCCATGCTGTGAAGCCTGGGATCTTAGTTCCCCGACCAGGGATTGAATCCGGGCCCTCAGCAGTGAAAGCATGGAGTCCTAACCCCTGGATCACCAGGGAATTCCCTAAGTATTTTAAAGTGTACAGTTCAGTGGCATCAAGAATATTCACAATGCTGTGCAACCATCACCCCTACCCATTTCCAGAACTTTGATCATCCTAAACAGAAACTGTACCCATTGAACAATAACCCCTCATTCCCTTCTCCACCCAGACCCTGGCCGCCACCATTCCTCTCTCTGTCTCTGCAAAACTGACTACTCCAGTTACCTCACATAAGTGGGATCACACAATATTTGTCCTTTTGTGTCTGGCTTAGTTCAATTAACAGTGTGTCCTCAAGGTTCATCTATGTTGTAGCATGAGTCAGAATTGCTTCCCATTGCATTTGTGTACCACATTTTGTTTGTCATCCATTGGACATTTGAGTTATTTCCACATTTTGGCTATTATGAGTAATGCTGCTGTGGACATTGGTAAAAGAACATCTGTTTGAGTTCCTGCTTTTAATTCTTTTGGGTATATGTCTAGGAGTGGAATTGCTGGATCATTCTGTGTTTAAATTTTGGGAGGACTGCCAAAATGTTTTCTACAGAGGCTACACCATTTTACATTCCCATCAGCAATGCATGAGGGTTTTGATTTCACCACATCTTTCCACGTTTTTGATAATAGCCATCCTAATGGGTGTGAAGTGGCATCTCACTGTGGTTTTGATTTGTATCTATTTAGTTCTATTGCTCACAATAATCCTGTGAGCTGGGCATTATCAATCCTGACTTTAGAGATAAGGAAACTGATGAACCTGTCCAAGGTGACTCAGAAGTGGCGTGGCAGCACCAGGCTATGTAACTCTGTCCCCTGTAGGTACTTAATGGAAGTGTCTATTGAAAGCAAGTCTGTGGATAACCTTTCTTTCCTTTTTTTTTTTAATTTATTTATTTTTGACTGCCTTGGGTCTTTGTTGCTGCACACGGGTTTTCTCTTGTTGCGGTGAGCGGGGGCTACTCTTTGTTGCGGTGCACGGGCTTCTCATTGCCGTGGCTTCTCTAGCTGCAGAGCACGGGCTCTAGGCACACGGGCTTCAGTAGTTGCGGCACACGGGCTCAGTAGTTGTGGCTCGCAGGCTCTAGAGCACAGGCTTGGTAGTTGTGGCGCATGGGCTTAGTTGCTCTGCAGCATGTGGGATCTTCCCGGACCAGGGCTCGAACCCGTGTACCCTGCACTGGCAGGCGGATCCTTAACCACTGTGCCACCAGGGAAGTCCTGTGGATAACGTTTCTAAAGGGAAAAATGCTTTTGTTAAGTAGACAATTCCCTTTCATCTTTTTCTAGGTCCAGATGGTCCCGATTTGCTAAAATTGAGGTCAGCTTACCCTGTACCACCAGGAACTTAAAATTTCTGCAGTCTTTCTTAAAATATGGTAGTGCCGTGTTCCCCTCAGAGAATCCTTTTACTTTTTTCCCCCACATGTCACATTTTGCTAGTATTACCCAGCACCACCACGACAGACCTTAAGAACAAGGACTTGCATCTCATGGCTGGACCTGAGAGGGCTCCTGTCTAATGAGGACTCCCCTTGCCCTGGGATTCATGCTTGACTGTCCCATCCCTGCAGAAGAGGAGGAGATAACAGTGCCCATCGTGACAACACTCCAGTGGTTAATTGTCCTCCCACTGTGAGGGTAGGGAGGGGAAGTCGGAGGGAAGGAGGCTGGGAGTCGTAATTGCTCCTAAATAGAGAAGCTTACGGGCATTGCTTTCCTACAATCTGCAGGGAGAAATGAATACACCATGGAGAAATTCTTTGTAGTTAAAAGCACCAGATCATAAAATACCTACCTACTTTGTATTTTCACATTTTGCAAAATATACAAATACAATGAAAGTTGTTTTGAAATCCATCAGCAGAAGACCATTTTGTAATGCAAGGTGATGGCTGTGGAAGACCCCGCCTTGCTTTGCGTGGGTGGTGGAAGAGAAGTTCCTCCTATTCCCAAGTTATGCTGATCTCAGTAGAGAGAGAGAAATTCCCCCTCCCCAGTCTGGCTGTACAATTGCTCTGCTGGGCTGGAAAGGTGGGCTGGGTAGAATTCTGGGCTGTGTGATATGGAGTGAAGTCAGAGAGCTTCACAAATACAGGATGTTATTCATCCTTCATCCTGAGATTCCCAGGGGAGCCAATAAAGTCATTTTAAAAGTTTCCCTCTAAAGGCAGGAAGGCAGGCAGAGGTTGGTGGGAGAGCGGAAGCTGGGAGCAGACCTGGGTAGTTTAGAACCTTCTGCTTTCCTGGAGAGGTCATATCCTCTTTTCTCTCCTCACTTTAAAAAGCTCAGTTAGAAGAGTCAAGTCACTTCCCATTTAGGAAGACTGCCTCCATACTGCTATGTCTGCCCGGGTACCGCGGACATCCATTTCAATGAGGATTTACCTTAGTCACAGATTTTGAACTTGAAGGAGAAATAATTATACCTTAATATCTTAACCCTCATGGTCATTTTGCATAAAGGATGGTCTCAATACCTCACGTTTCAAATGAATTACAGGATATGAACACTTTCCCGTCCTCACCTCCCAACAGCATTTATCCAAAGCAAATATTTCTGTGATGCTCAAAACCTGACCGTCAGCTTGTTCCTCTTGATCCCTGGGACCAGAGATTTCTTGATTCTGCTTTCAGGACAGTTGGGGGTATCAGTGGTGGAGGTATACTGGAGGTCCCCATGGGCCCCTGCTGGCCAAGTTACTTTTTCTGACTCAGTTCCTATCATGTGATGCCACAGATTGGTAACTCTATTTGCCAGTCAGCTCGGGCATGGAACCAGCCATCATGACTCTACCAACCCATTTGGGAGGATTTGTAAGTTATCTTTATTAGCGCTGTCCAGTGCGATGGTTCTTTGGGCTGTAATTGAAGTAAACAAGGCATGCTGTTGTTACATTACATTTCTGATTCTCTCAAGGAGGAGGCAGACAGTTGAAGGCAAAATAAACAGTTTGCTCAGGTCTCCTTAAACGCCTACAACAAGTTGACAGGGTTGGGAGGTGGGGTGGAGGGGAAGGGATAGAAGGGTGAGACGGAGGTGCAATCCGCATTTCCTCATATTCCCAATTAACTCAGCCTAAAAGTATCACTCTTATTCAGTAGCAGTTAAGATAGGCTGTGATGAGAGCATGACAATTTCCAGCTAAACTAGAGGATAATTAGAAATGCCCAGTAGCAGGCAAGTCAGTGCTTCAATTTATTTGCTGTTTATTACCGAGTCCCTGCCCCTTGGGTGTAATGATTGTAAAACCCTGCCGGCAGCTTCCCCGGGTTTGATTTAGTGCAGTAAATGGTGCTCAGAGAGTAGATTAAGCTGGAATGTGATCAAACCTTATTTGCAATCCGATTATACAAACTGCTCCTTGCACTGACCAGATTGAAGTAATTTCCCTATAGAAACGTTACACTCACTTTGGTGTAAAAATGATTAACATTTCCTGACTGTAGGTCAGCCTTTCACTTCCACTGTAATCCTTTATCAGGCAATAAGCCCATATTTCTCTTCGGTTTGTTGCGTTCACGTACTGTGTGGTATTTAACCAAGGCATAGCATCGCAGCCAGTTTTTTAAAAAATTATAAGTAACCGCTTAGGCTTGTGGTGATGAACGATTACAATAAAGAGACATTCCGGAAGAAGCAGATTAATAGCGTATTTTCTTCCAGTTTGATTGTTCAACATTACTGACATACATAATGATCTAATGGAGAACTCTTATGGACTCCAAAGAAATTTCCATATCCTCTTGGAAAGGGCTATTGAAGTCCTTAGAAGCAAGCAGTTCACGGGCAGGGCTTTAACCAAAGATGGGTGTGATTTTGAGGGACCAGCGTTCATTTCTGCGCCACCCTTCAGAGTGCATTTAAATCCCAATGACCACTAGTAATTCTCTCTTTTAAATAATCACCCACATAGGCTGTCTGGATTCCCAGTAGATTCTGCTCACCCTACTAATTCAGGACTTCTGGATGTGAAAACAGTTTTCATACAATTAGCCTCCGGTAATGAAATGCAACCAATTCCATGCTGAACACTGAAAGCCGATGCTCCTCACATATTTTTGTGACAATCAAAGAAAATATTTGAGTCTGAAATTCATTATCATAGCCTAACTCCAATACCCACAATGACATGTTTTGCTGTACAACATATTTAAGCTGATTTTCTTCAGACATTTTCGGTCTTAACCCTTTAAGAATCGTACACTCTATAAATACGTTTCCAAGCTTCAGCTGCATAATTGACAGCAGAGGTTAATTATCTTGGCGAGTATTTCTAAGTGATTTCAAAAGATGCAGACGGCATTAAACCGAAAGGGCCACATTTCGATAAATTCTTTGTCGAGCACTTTTGGGTGAAATGTAAGTGATTTATCAATTGCATCTGAAGTCTATGCAGACTGGAAGAGAGGACTGCTTTTTGCATCTTCTCCCTGCCCCCAAAGACTATTTCTCAAAATCAGGATGCTTCAGGGTAAAAAAAACCAATGTAATTTTTAACTGTGTTGCTAATATTCTTTGGAATTTACAGTCCACAGACTGTACAGGAAATGACATCACACACTTGGACTTAAAGCTTCCGAGGTTGTACATTCTTTTCTTTCCAGGAGTCAGGGAACATTTTGGAGGCAGAAGGTACAATACTGTGAGACTGCATCTAACCTTTCCCAAATGGCATACATGTGTGCTTACGTGTGCATGAGTATGTGTAGGTGTATATAATAGGTAGAGTTTATATTAACGATTAGAAGTCAGCAGATCGATAAGAAGAAAGGTCTTCTTGATTTACCATCTTTTATAGCAATGACTCATTAATGAATTAGAAATTAATTAATGTTTCAGAAATTAATTAATGGTTGAGAAATTAGGTCTACTAAAAGCCATCCTAAAATCTGTTCTTCGTTTCATTTGCTATAAAAATAACGCTACTGTAAAGCTCTCTGTCTATTTGCTTCTGAGAACACACAGGAAAGACACTGGGACACACCTGAGGAGCCACAGATCCTGAAGCAAATACACCTGCACGTCCAAACAGCAGCCCCCTTGGGTGAACAAAGCAGCCCGCTGTCTTCCCTAACAGTCCTTACTATAAACCAGGATTGTAATCCCAGGTCGCTATATAAACCTAGTTCTACGGCTAGATACACAGCAGAGTGGCAGAGTTGGGAGGTTATAGCAGTCTTGTGTGCACTGTCACAATAGAACTAGGGAGAAACAGGAAAGAGGAGGCCACCTTGATGAGCCAGTATCAGCAGACTGGTCTCTGATACCGTCTTCTAATTTAGTCCTGCCCTGAGCCAGGTGGGATGGGGCTGGAGCAGCCATCCTGCCTGAAACAAGGAAGCACCATTCACAGGTAGCCTGGGATAGAAATTAGCAGCTGTACAGAGAACAACCAAACACACGAGAGCCAGAGAGGGCGAAGGATGCCCAAGCTCAGACAGTAGACGGCACTTTCTCTCCTCCCCTATTCTTGTCTCATCAGGAATCTTCTCAGCAGCTTTCTTTCAATGACCAGTTTCTCTTTTCGTGACGTTCTTAGTACCTGTAACTTTTCCTAATGTGAAATTTGCAGAATAATAATTTGTAAAATCAGGCAAAGAAAATTATACATATCAAGGAGGATCCGGGGGACATGATTATTAACAACGTGTTTCAGAGGTACTCTGAAGAGATACAGTGTTTTCTGGACATTTATTCTTAAATTATCCCACCTTCAGGGAAAATGCAAGGTTGGGACACGATGTGAAATTTACCTCAAATGCGACAGCTCTGAAACTGTCTTACAAGTAATGCTTTGTTGGCACAAATAAAATATTTTTGCATTGAATATAAAAGGCAGAATCTGTTTCTACTTCTGTCCCATGTCCCAGAGGTCTTCCTGTTTCATGTTATGCAGTTTTACAAAGTGTGCTGACTGGCTAAGTTTGTAGTACCATGTATAAAATAAGTAGCATATGTATTACTTCCAATCTCTAAAGTCCTGTGTTCAAATAGCATAAAAAAATCACAGATTTGTGGAACATACATATCAATAGTGTTTAGTTTCTGATTTTTCATGCTGTCCAACTAAGAAAACAGATGGGGTGTCGCGATCCATTGAAGTGACTTCCGTATCGTTATTGGAAGGTGGTTTCCCAAAATGAAGCCTTTAAAAATAATGAGTGAATAGAAGAATTATGTTGATAACCCACAAAGTTGTGAGCCATCTTTTATGTTTTGTAAAATTAGAGCCTACCGTCTTTGCTTTCCAGTCGAACTCTGATATAATCAAAATAATATTCCAGTGATTCCTTCCTCTTCTCAAAATACAAGCCCTGTCAGCCTGCCCTTGAACTTGACAGCACAACGGTATACTCTGAGCACAAGTGTTCACAAGGTTCCCCACAAATCTCCAGGAAGCACACAGAACGTACCCCTTGTTCAGCACCTTCAGACGCGTTAGCCCCGGGACTTCCGGCAGATGACCCTGGTTTCTCCCTGGTGGCCGCTGACACTAGAACAAGTAAAATTATTTTATGAAGTAGTTTTCAATCATGCAAGAAATGTAGTTTTTATTTCTAGTATCTGGAGAGCCCATGGTGCTGATTCACATAAAAGTAGGTAGCCTGGGTGTAAAAGAGAAAGTTGATTTTTCAGGAAAAAACCCCCAGAGGAACAGAGAGGGAACTTGCTCTCCTCTCTCTCTCTCTCTCTCTCTCTCTCTCAATCTCTGTCTCTCTTTCCCTACTCCTTCCTTCTTTCTCTCTTCTTCCCTCCCTCCCTATCTGGACCCATCTGGACACTTGTTAAGTCTGCTATACAAAACACAAAACTTTGTTGAAACAGCAGATGAAAGGAACAAAGAATGAGGAGGTCTAGTCAAATGATCTTAGTGTCCAAGTCTTAGGACGTGTAAAGAGAAGTAAAGGAAGAGTCCCACTGTGCTGTTTCTGCCTGGGTATTTATGCACACAGCGTGGAGACCTTTGGCAGGAATCAGCAGTGTGCAGGAGCACAGCTGCTTATTAACCAGGAGAGCGATTTGAACCCACGTTCTCTGACTCGCTCTGCACATTGCTTGGGATGATGGCTCTTCAGACCAGCGTGGTGGATGTTCTCTCTTTTCTTAAAATCAGTCCAGGCTGTGTTACACGCAACTTTGTATAATATGTTGTTAAATCTTGGCAAGGTGGGACCGCTGAAATTATGCTCACCTCTTTCAAGATGAACCGGTTTGGGCTTCCCTGGTGGCGCAGTGGTTGAGAGTCCGCCTGCCGATGCAGGGGACACGGGTTCCTGCCCCGCTCCGGGAAGATCCCACATGCCGCGGAGCGGCTGGGCCCGTGAGCCATGGCCGCTGAGCCTGCGCGTCCGGAGCCTGTGCTCCGCAACGGGAGAGCCCACGACAGTGAGAGGCCCGTGTACCGGAAAAAAAAAAAAAAGATGAACCGGTTTGCAGGGCAAAAATGGAGACACAGAGGTAGAGAACAAATGTATGGACACCAAGGGGGGAAAGCGGCAGGGTGGTGGTGGTGGTGGTGGGATGAATTGGGAGATTGGGACTGACATATACACACTGATATGTATAAAATAGATAGCTAATAAGAACATGCTGTATAAAAACTAAATTAAATTAAAAATTCAAAAAAAGAATATACTGTACAACACAGGAAATATAGCCAATATTTTATAATAACTATAAGTGAAGTATAACTTTTAAAAACTGTTAATCACTACATTGTACACCTGTAATTTATATGGTATTGTATAGTTGATATAGTACATCAACTGTAGTTCAATAATAAAAAATCTAACCATCAAAAAGATGGAAGGCTTTGCGTCAGTGACGTCACCCACCCTTCCTTTCCCGTTTAACCTGGACGTGTGATGCTTACTTTGAGCTGGAGGTTTTCTTTTCCTTTGCCACCTTTCCAGCTTTCTGTCTGCACTGCCACAGGCTAACTACACCGTGGTAAGGATGTGTAGGTGTGCTTTGCTCTAATTCTGAGGCTGTTTTTGATACTTCTGCAGCCGTCACATTTTAATCCTACAGCAGAACCTAAGCGATGGCTCGGAATGACGGTACTGCTAAAGCTAACTCTTGTCCGAATGAAAATTCGGTGTCCCTTTGTGGTTTTGCTGCTTGCTGGAATGACACCACAACAATAATAGCTGCATCTGTGGTAGGTTTCTGCTCAGGTTTTTGAGATACTTTGGTCATTATTTTACCAGTGGGGAAACTGAGATGCTAAATGCCACAAATCCAGACATCATCCTGATCTGTTCTGTTTGTTTAATGTACCCTCTTTAGTAACCAGGAGATTTCAGGACCTCCTGAAACTGTAATTAATGGGCTCGTTTGGCAAGCTGGGACAAAATTCAATTTTGGAAGCGAGGGGATAGGCATCAGATGATGCGACAACTACAGCATTTGACTTAAAATGTAGGGGCTGAATTCCTCATAGGCACCGTGCCATCTGTTTTGGAATATGCTTTGCATACAGCTTTATGGGGGCATTTGTCAGGCAGAGGTACAAGAACGGCAAACTCTAAGCGTTTTATTTTAAATTAGATTGGTGCGATTTGATGCTAATGGGAGTGAAAGTCCGAGCCTCGGGACAGTCTGGCCTGCCACCCTCCTCCACTGGCATTTTGCATCTCTACATGCTCCCATCTCTGCGGGGCAGGGAGCAGGGAAGTTGCTGAGGTCAGGGCGCAGGTGGGGAAGGGTATCAGAGCAGCCCTGGGCTGACTCCAACGGCAGAAAAAGATGCTGTGGACAGTCCTTCCAGATGCAGCTGCAGTTGGGGGAGGACAGTCTAGTACTTGTCCTGCGTGCTAACTGCAGTGACAGCCGGCCAACTGCTGCCCAGCAACGCAGAGCTGCAGAAGGATGGAAAACGTCTCGCTTCACCAACATTTCCGCAAAGTGCTTACATAACTCCTTCCTGCCAGCGGCTTCCTCAGGACACAGCCCCTCATCCCTGAAGTGCCCGGCCAAGAGTCACACGTGCCTCGGCTTGCAGGCGAGCATTTCTTCCACACCGACCCAAATCCTGCAGATCTGTCCAAATGCTACAGAAAGCAGAAAAGTCACTAAATATATATGGGTCCAACATGACTCATTTCATGCAGTGAAAAAAGTTTAGAAAGGAATCTTTGGGTTTATCTAAGCTAGCGCTCTTACTTTTTTTTTATTTTTTATTTTTTGCGGTATGCGGGCCTCTCGCTGTCGTGGCCTCTCCCGTTGCGGAGCACAGGCTCCGGACGCACAGGCTCAGCGGCCATGGCTCACGGGCCCAGCCGCTCCGCGGCACTTGGGATCTTCCCGGACCGGGGCAGGAACCCGTGTCCCCTGCATCGGCAGGCGGACTCTCAACAACTGCGCCACCAGGGAAGCCCAATTTTTTTTTTTTTTTTGCACTCTTATTTTTAAAAAGAGAAAACGGGACCCTAGTAACTGGGTCGGAAGGCACCATACTGGTGTGTGACACAAGCAGGTCTGGCAACCATATCTCCTGATCCTTTTGATTTGGTTATTGTTTTCCCAGTTTCCTAAGGAAAGCCTGGAAAATTAGCTTAAAGCCTGTTTCTCTGCCTCTAGACTCCGATCCTCCTGAAAACATCTCTCTCTTAATCCCGGGCACCTAGCACAGAGCCCACTACCCTCTGTTGTTAATTCAGAAATGATTCGCAGAGCTTCCCTAAACGCTGGACACTGTGTTATGTGCTGAATCCATGTCCTACTTCCTCCTTCTGGCCAGCACCAAGGCAGGAGAGGTCCCTGCCGAGCCCAAACTCTACAATAGCCATTCAATAAATAATTTTTGAACGAATGAATATGGATTACTTTTTTACCTGCCTGCAGCATTAGTAAAGTGTCATATTTCGGTATTGGCGGACACACTGGCAAACTAAAAACAAAGCAAAACTTGAAGTGGAAAATGTTTAAATCCATTGGTTTAATAGAGTCTGTCCTTAGTTGCTTTTGGGAATTGATGCTGATGTGCTACCAAGCTAAAATACATAACAGAAGACTGTTAAGCTGACTTTATTATTGTTTTGGAAAAATTTTAGCTGGCTTTTAAATGTTTATTTTTGAACTACGTTGTTTTCCAGCTAGTGTACATTCCTCTGTAATGATGTTGGCTGGGAGGGGAGGCAGTGGTAACTCAGAAGCTTGCTGACTGTCAGGGAAAGGCAGCCTGGGACTAAGAATAAAAGTAATTAAATGTGAGTGGACTGGAGAATTGGATGTCCTTACTTGCATTCGGTAATAGTTCTGAATTTAGTTCCATAGTTCCCGTCTGCTAATGGCTATGCCCAGGGCAAACGAGGTACCCAAATGGACCCGAGTGCTCAGACCCAAAGTCCCTTGGTCTTCCATCGTGCAGTCTGTGTCTCTTCTCCACCAAGAGCAGGAACTGGATTGGCAGGTACCCAGCTTGATTGGCTGTGGTTGGAAATGGGGAACAGGGAGTGGTCACATTTGCATGTCGGTGTGATGAGATAAAGGTAAGTACAGGATTTGGGCCCAGTGCACTTTACATTGAGATGTGTGTCTTTTTTGGATGGGGGTGGGAACACAAAACAGGAATAGCAGAATCCTATAAACTAGCCAAGCACACAGCCCTGCTGCGCTCAACACATGAGCAGATTCCAATGGCTTCTAGTTAATTCACTTGTATTAAATATGAAGATGACAGAGTCTACCTTTTCATCAAAAGAATTTAAGATATATTTCAGGATTATTCTTCATTTACTTGATGGACTTAAGATGGATATCTAGAATTGGCCCAAAGAAAATCATTAGGGAAAGGTTTGTCCTACAAAGCTTTCCCACTGGTGCCCCCAGGTAGCCAAGGACCTCTACACGTCCATCGTCGTGCCCGGTGGCAGCTAGCTAAGCTGAGATACTGATTGTCTGAATGGGGAAGGTGTTCTTCTCATCAACATAGAAATTCAACAAAGAAAATGTTTGCTTAGTTGATACCTTATTTAAGGTATCAACTAAACAAACATTTAAAATGTTAATGTTAGTGAAGATGTAGTAAAAAGAACACTCACTAAATATTTGCATGTCTAAAATTGGTTCAATTTTTTAAGAGAGCAAGCTGGAAATAATGCATATTTTTAAACATTTTAATAAAGCAAATGTTCATGCCTTTTACACTAGTTTGTCATTTAAGAATCTGTCCAAAGGGAATAATCAGAGATGGCCAAAGTTAATGGTCAAAAGTATTTATTGGAGCATAATTTTCAACAGTGAATAAATGGAGAATATAAGCCCATTTTAGAAGCCTCTGCCTTGTAGAGGAATGGAACTCCTTCAGAGGAGACAAGGGATGTTGATCAGTGCCATGATGATTAGGGATGCTTGTGAAAATGACATGTTTCCAGGTTTTTCCTTTACAGGATCTAATTCAGAATCTTCCTTCTTCCAACTCTAATCACTTTCGGTTTTAGTGAGGTTCCTTAAGATTTTAGAAAATAATGACATGCCGGGGTCACTTAAGATGATGGGCACTGATTGTCAGGGGAGGAAAGAAGCAAGGAAACAGATTAGGGGACCGGAGTGGTTCTAGAGTGACATCCTTGTGACCTAGCTTCTCTTTGTCTCTGTGTCTACACAACTGTCTTTGGGATTACAAGAGATGGGGGTCACTGGGATCCTCTGGGTTCAGGTGAACAAGAGCTACTGCAGCCAAGATGTGGTCTCCTCTTCTTCTCTCAGGCCTAACGGATGGAACTGCAGCCACACGTGCCAGAGTTGACTGTTTTCAGGCTTTTAGCAGCCTAACTGTGCGTGTTTATCAATAAAGAGATCTGTGACCCATTGTTTATCATCTTTATTCTGTTATTAAAAGTTAAGGCCATTAATATATGCTTTCTGGATCACTTTAACATAGGTTAACAAGTTTCATAAACTTTTCACTTGGAGGTTTTTCACCAATTAGTGTCATATTCTGACCCTAACATTCAGGTTCTACAAGTTCGTACAGAAAAGTGTACAAATCATGAGTGTACAGCTGGATGGATTTTACAAAGAGAAAACAACGATGCAACCATTGAATTAGAAAAATAGAACATTTACCAGAACCCTGGAGTCTGCCTCATGCCCCGTCTCAGTCATTATCCTCCAAAAGTAACCACTACTCTGACTTCTACGATCATAATAAATTAGGTTTGCATGTTTTTGAACTTAATGTAAATAAGTACATACAATATGTACTTTTTTTTTTGGCTTATTTTACTTGGAATTACATTTGTAAGATTCATTCATATTGTGCTGCTTAGCTGTGTTTTATTTTCATTAGTTTATTATGCTAAAAATCACACAATAAAATTATCCATTTTTATTGTTAATGAATGTTTGGGTTATTTCCAATGTTAAGTTATTTAAAATTTTTGGAGTAGTGTTGCTATGAACATTTCGAACATTCTTTTGTTGCACACGTGTACACATTTCCATTGGGTATATTCCTAGGAGTGGAATTGCTGGGTCATATATTATACATACAACTAGCTTTAGTGGGTATGGTCTAACTGTTTTCCAAAGTAGTAAACCAATTTACAGGTCCCCCAGAAGTGCATGACAGTTCCAGTTGCTCCACATCCATGCTCCATATTCAGAACTCTTGGTTTAAAAACAACTTGTCATTCTGGTGGGTATACATAGTATCACATTGTAGCTTTAATCTGTATTTCCCTGATGAGTAATGAGGTTGAGCACCTCATATGTTTATTTGCTACTTGGCTTTCCTTATTTTAGGAAGTCTTTTGTTCATTTTCTAGAAATTTAGGTTGTCTTTTTTTTTTTTCTTATTGATTTACAGAAGATCCTTATATATCCTGGATATAAGTATTTGGTAAAATATATTAACAGGAAATATTTTCTCTTTACTCTCAAATGGTGTCTTCACATGAACAATAGTTCTTAATTTCAATGAGGTTCACATTATTAATATTTTCCTTTATGTTTCACTTAAGAAATCTATGCCTCTTCTGTGATCAAGATATTCTTCTATGTTATCTTCTAGCAGTTTTATTGTTTTAATTTTCCCATGTATATCTAAAATCAGATGGAATTAACTTATGTGTATGGTGTGAGGTAGCTGTCACGATTCCATTTTTTCACATAGATATTCAGTCGATTTGAATTCAGTTTATTTGCTTTGTGGCTTTCACTTCCAGACTTCTGTACTACTCAGTCACTCTCCCATGTCCATTTTGAACTCTTTTCTCTCTACCTTACATTTAAACTCCCTGCAGGAGGCTCTGCTTGTGCCTCTTAGTCACTGCCTCTGTATAAGGCCCATCATTGGGGCAGATTTTTGTTACCAGGTGGGCAGTCCTTCCATAACTGTGATAAATGAGACATAGTCATGTGAAATGTTAACATTAGAGGAAACTGGATGAGGACTGTGTGGGAATTCTCTGTACTACCTCTGCAACTTTTCTGTAAGTCTGAACTACGTTAAAATTAAAAGTCTGTTAAAAAAATTTTGCACCTCTCAAAGAAGTCAAAAGAACCAAGCCAGCATCCAGGTACAAGTTTGTCCTTGACTTCTGAGCTCGTTCCTCAGTGAAAACATTTGCAGTTGAAGTTGGATATACAACTATTTTAAAGGTTTGTTTTCCTCCCTAGTAAAGAATCCTCATTCACAAAAGCAACAGGTAAAAAATAAGTGTTTGACTCTCTCATGCAGCATTTGGAAAGTGATTATCAAGCCAGTCTATGGCACGGACTTGAACCACTGAACTCACCGGCTCATTTGGGACAGCATTCCACTGCATTGCATAATCATCACTATGATATTCATTCAGCACCCATGATTAAGAAACGCTGTGGGGTTAATAATGGTAGCACAGAGCAGACAAGGCTGGCTCCTTTCCATGGTCATCCTGTGTTAGAAGTTTATTTCAACTATGACCAGTAACTTCCTTATCAAAATATAATTCTATCCACGTAGTCCTGGTAATGTTCAGGGTCCTGACACTTCTGTTTTCTCCAACTGTTCGAGAGGATTTCATTCTGTAATTTAGTGTTTATTGAGCTCTTATACCGTGGTAGGCACTGGCCTGTATCTTGTGTCCAATCACATAGCATGCCAAGGATGTCCAAGATACAAGCTTTCTGAGGATGACCACATTGTAATGCTGTTTTGTTCCCTAAGTACCTAGAATGTAACACGTCTCAAAAAGAGTCTGTGGAAGGCATCCGTAATATAGGGATGGCTGCACCGTGCAGTGGGAGGAACCAAGGCTTTGGAGTTGTGTAGATCTGGATTTTAGTCCTAGCTCATACATCTCCTGGACCCTGGACAAGTTACTTAAACCCTCAGAATCTCAGATGTCTTATCTGGAAATGAGGGTCCTCATGTCTCCCCATTGTCTGGATTGTGGACTGGAGAGTGGATGTGATGTACCAGATACATCACAACCTTTCAGGAAGTGGTTTCTTAAGATTATTTCCTGATAGACCAAAAGCTGTGTTAAGAGTTTACACAGATGACTAAAACATAACTTTAAAACAATATTGTCTTCTTCAGGAGCTTCCAGTTTAGGTGGCAGAGACAGTCGGGCAGAAGAGTAATGACCATTCAGGGAATTCAGTGGAGAAGGTAACTAGCTCTGAGTGGCTTTTCCATCCCACCTTGAATTAAGTCACTGTCATTACAGAGGGCATAATGGAGGGGAAAATATAGTAATACATTATCATCTATTAATAATTAGATGGATACGGATTCAATTGTTTGTGCAAAGAGTTGCCACCATAGACTTGTGGCCCTGAGACAATGGGTCCAAGATGGCTCTTCAGTCTAAAGACATGTCTGAGCTAAGAGCTGTGTCCCAAAGAGGATGCTGCCCCTTGCTACTGGCTCTCAGGCATGGAAAGAGAGGAGGATGAGAGGAAGGGTGTGTGTGTGTGATATTCATTCTTCCATTCCTTCAACAAATATGTTTCAAGCTCCTTCCATGTGCCTGGCACTGAGTTAGACAATGAGCATTCATCCACAATCAATAGACGGCCAGACAATGGCTGTGCTTCCGTTAATAAATAGACAGTAAGAAGTGCTATGAAAACTGTCTAAGATAAACTGTGCTTGGTTTAAAGATTTTCTGATAGTTAACCCTCACTATAACTGAAAGGATACTGAGCAAATATGACTAAATATCTCCCAGTCATGAATCTGGAATGAATGAGTTTGGATAATGGCGTGCACTGAATAGATGGGTTAAACCCCCTGAATGAATGGGTGTTCCCGAAAGGCTGTGGAATTTGATGGAAACCACAATGGACCTAGATTCTAAAAGGATATTTAACATGTTGCCCATTTGCCATAGTAGAGCCAGGTTTCCAAAGTTAAAGCACCAGGAGCGGCGGCATAAATCTTTCAGAGTACGTTCCCTCTTCTCAGCACTCTGTTCTTCTCTCCTGTGCCCTTTTTGCTCTGATCCACTATCACTTTTGCTTAAATTGCTTAAAAAAATGACCTAACTTTTACTTTTCCTTCAACTACAGAATGTGGTCCATCAGACTTCATCAGTTTCTAGAACAATTTCTTCTGTCTGTTCACTCAGTAAATGAACAGGCTGATCAGGTTCAACTATTCTATATCATACATCAGTGTTTAGGGCAACTAAACTCTGGGCAGAAATCTGAGATCATAATCAACACTTAAGTAAATAATGTTGCTATTTTTTAGTATGGAAAAACTATCAGTCTAGAAAAGTTAGTTCTGATAAATTATTAGTTAATAGTATGGGAAATCACCAAAATTTTTATTGCAGTAGTATTTTCACACACACACACGAATGCAGAAGCAATGTGGTTTTTCTCAAATTGTCACTTGATGTATTACTTTGATCTTTTAGAATATTATCTGGCCTTCTATAGCAATTTTATGATACAGATTTTCTTAAACATTTAATAAGCCATAGTTAAGAGATTGGGGTATACACAACCAATTGTTAGAGGGAAAAGATCTGGTTTTCAGTCTTTAAGGAAATCTACCCTCAATTCCCACGTCATGATTATTAAGTCCCTTTGTAACCACAAAATTCTATCATTTCTAATATGTGGTGATTTGCTAAATATTAAGTTGAGTTAAATAGAATAAAATCAAGCAGAGTTCTTCAAACAAAGCTGTAGGAAAGAAAAGAAAATTATATTGCTATAAATCAATTTTAAAAGTCTGATAACAATATCAGAAGATTTACTTATGATTCTTACATATTTTTCTTAAATATATTGTTATATTTTGTATTAATATGGCTAAAATTGCATAGAACTATTTAGTAGAGCCATATTACATTTGTCAATAATTATTTTAAACTATTAATTTGCCATGATGCAACACAAACTATTTAAGAGGTATACAGAAATTTATTTAACAAGAAGAAACTTCAGGAAAGGAGAATGTGCACATAAAAACCAAGATCAGGGCTTCCCTGGTGGCGCAGTTGTTGAGAGTCCGCCTGCCGATGCAGGGGACACGGGTTCGTGCCCCAGTCCGGGAGGATCCCACGTGCCGCGGAGCGGCTGGGCTCGTGAGCCATGGCCGCTGAGCCTGCGGGTCCAGAGCCTGTGCTCCACAGCGGGAGAGACCACAACAGTGAGAGGCCCGTGCACAGGAAAAAAAAACAAAAAAAAACCACCAAGATCAGTTGTTTTCCCATCACATAAGTTTTCACTGGTTTCAGTTCAAATGCCTAATGTTATTATGAGTCACCAAAGCAAATATTGTTTTATTGCAATATCTACATAATAACACTCAATTATCTTCATTCCAATTGCTTTTATTTTTTTTGAATTTTATTTATTTTTTTTACAGCAGGTTCTTATTAGTTATCCATTTTATACATATTAGTGTATATATGTCAATCCCAATCTTCCAATTCATCATACCACAATCCCCCCTCCCCACCACTTTCCCCCCTTGGTGTCCATACGTTTGTTCTCTACATCTGTGTCTCTATTTCCAATTGCTTTTAAATTGTTGGTTTTCCTCCAATATTTTCTAGTCTATTTTGGTCTTAACTTTTAAAATAATCATAAATTGTAAAATTTCTCTAGGAAATATATAAAGCAAAGGTTTACATTTTAAAAATAAATGAGATGGATAAAAATGTATTAATTTCTTGATTCTTATAGACAGTTTTTTTTTAAAGCCCATTCAAACTTGGTAATCCAATGATATTGCTAGAAGTGTGTAGCTATAATATGTGCGTCCGCCTACGTTTGTAAGTATGTATAAAGCAAGACTCATCAGATATTTCTTGTAAGTAAATTCATAATGCCTTGTGTCAACCAGTAATTTTTCTTTCAAAGAAGTCCAAGTCTCAACAGGTCTTGTGAAAATCAGTGTTGCCACATTCAAAGAGCCCTTCTCAGAAGAAAATGGCTAACTATTCTGTATCTCTGAGAGCCATAAAATAGGAAAAAGATGCACTTGGGATTTAGATTTTAAGCACTAGAAAAAGAATTTCTTGAGAGTTCCAGGAATGCATTAACTAATGTCTACTTATTTTAATGTAATAAAGAGAGCAAGTCACTCTAGGATAAAACACCAAACAGTAATTTTGTTGTGCATTTCTATGTGTTTGAGGGGAAGGAATTTGGGACCTGGTGGGGAGTAGGGGAGGGTATGCATGGCAGGATATATGGGAAGAAGGTTCTGGAGCATGTGCTCCTGATGTCAAGAGGTACGTTTCTTACTTTGATAACTACAAATGCTTCTCCATTGCTTTCCTTCCTCAGTGAATTTCAGGGGTGCTTGGTAGAGCCATTGAGAAGCCAGGCCTACATTGGAGGCTCCTCCCTAGCAGGCTGGGGAGTGGGCAACCAGGACAGCTAGGCTGGGGGCCCCCACCTTGTTGCTACACCCTGTCCGATCCCTGGGGTTCAGTCGGCAGAAGCTGCTGGAGGATGAGGGTTCTGCTTCTCCTGGGCCAGACCTTGCATAGTATCCAGGAGTAGGGGAGTACATTTAGCCTGTTCCCTTCTTGTAGGTTCCAAACATACGTGAATAGCCACACTTCAAAAGTCCCATCTGAAAGAGGAGGCTGGGTTCTCCTCCGTTTCTGCTTCAGCTAATTGCAGTCTGCCCTGCTCCCCTGGTCCTGCCAACTTCACGGTTTTTCCAGAGTCCTTGTTCACAGCTCTGTTTTATAGGAACACACTTGCTTACAGATCTGTTTCTCTGCATTACTGTGAGACCCTTGAGGACAGAGATGGGTCTTATTGTAATAGACAGCTTAAGAGATGTTATGTGTGTGTGCGTATATACATGTGTGTATATGTGTTTATATATATATTCATACATGTGTGTATCCACACATACAAACACACATATATACACATATATCAAATGAAGACACTGAGGCTCTGTAAACGTCAATTTTTCTTATCTGGGTTGATGATGATGATTAAATAATGTTAATATATATTTATGACTTTCTTATGAACCAGTCACTAGAGTAGGTATTGTATAAATATTACCTCCTATACCTCAACTTTGTTATGTAGAGAACTATTACTCCTGTTTAGAGATGAGCAGACTGAGGCTAGTGGAGGTTAGGGAATCTCCTCAAGGTCACACACATGGGACATAGCAGAGCCAAGATCCACAGAGGGAACGGTCACAGCCAGGTGGGAGCCTCCCCCCCACACCCTTTCTGTGATTTCACATCTTCCCCCCAGGGGCCTCCAAATCCAACGCTGTAACTGTCTCACTTGATCATCAGATTGATGACTTCCTCTGAGGGTGTTAGAAAGCGAGATGCAAACTCCCAGGCCTCCTATAGAAGGGATTTCAGGGGGGATGCCAGTGAGGGGATGCCAGTGAGGGCTCAGCCTCCCTCACCCCTGTGAATCTTCTCCGACCAGCAGCATCTTTGCATGGACACATATGTGTGTGCATCTGTCTCTTGCCTTGTTTCCAAAGGGACCCGAGGCCATTTAGGGAGATTCCAAAAATATAACCACATAAAAGAAAATGTATTTAGATGAGAAATTAAAAGTTAGGAGTTAGGAAGGAAGGAGGCTAATATAAAAACACTTACTTTCAAATTCTGTGTACTTGATAATGTGGACTCTCAATGTGGCTCTCATCTTTCCTTAAGTCCCAGAGTGAAGTGGGAACCCTGACCAGTGACATGGTTCACAGCATCCGTAGTAAACTATTTCTGATACTAAGACTGGGGGGAAAAAATTCTGCCTAGGAAAATTAGCTTCTGTGCAGTGTAATGGTCAATATCCTCACCGATATCCTCACAATAGGCAGGATGAGTCTCATCAGGACCTTTCTTTTATTCAGCGATTAAACAAAAGGCCATTTTCTACCCCTTCCTGTTCTACCAAGCAAATGCCTACTGCCAGCACCAAGACTCCTGTTGAAAGAAACAAATTGAATCTGCTCTAACACCCAAAAAACTATCAACTGGGCCTCACGTTTCTGCTGCTTATAGCCTGATCCTGCACATGAACTTACCCTGACACCTGGACCGCTGAGCCTGTGGGCTTCCCCATCCCTCCCACCAACAGGGGCTGTACAAGGCTTTCAACCCTGAAATATGCCCTCCCTTTCCAGTGGTGGTCTTGTAATGGGGGTGGGTCTCCATTTAGAGAAGAGCCCTCCCCTCCCTGATTCTGTCTTCTCGTCGGCCTGAGGATCACCACAAGAGAGTTGGGAACAAAGCAGTCTAATGGCATAAGGCACCAGCATCCCTGCAAACAAGTCTGCAAGACCTCAATTTATTTTGTTTTCCTATCTTCAGAACGATAGGCTATCCTGGTCTGCTGTGTGTTCTGTTGGAATGTGGCTTATAGTTTGGTTACACCATCTCCTCTTCCTAAATTCATTTTCAGCCCAGCTTTTGAATGGTGTGCAGTGGGCTTAGAATTGGACGACTGGGGTTCAAAGACTGATACTGTTACTTCCTTTGTCCCTCTGTGGAATATGGTGGCCTTAACTCCTTGCTCCTGGATTTAATACTCACAGGTATTGAATGATGCAGTGTGGGTAGAAACAACCAGCACAGTCCCTGGCACAGAGCAGGCGCTCAATACATGTTTTTGAAAGAACTCAGAGTGGGAGCTCAATACATGTTTTTGAACTTGGAGAATGCATATTTCTTATCTCATCCCTACACAGTTGAAAGCATCCAATGTAGTGTAAGCACAGGATTGATGCTGTTTCATTGGGATATTTCCCAGCAAGTTCAGGCTACTGATAGACCTGATGAGAGCTCTAGGGACAAAGGGCAAAGGCCATGAAAATCATTTGTCATAAAATAGTATTTGAGAATAGAATCTGAGTGCACCTGCCCTTTTTGGTGCCCTGATCTTCAAAGCCTAACTATATTGAATTGTGATGTCAAGAGGAAGAGCAGTTTCACAATTAAAATTACCGTTCAAGTTGCTCCTATTAAGTTATTAAATTTTATATTTTAAAATTATAGAATAAATATAGACTTGAGACTACCTAAACCACAGTACTGCACTTCAAAGGCAAATCTATGGGAAAAACCATACTGAGGATTATTGTTATTAGTTTTATATACCCCAAATTTTATAAACATATTTAATAATATAACTTACAAGCTGAAACCAAACAACAAAACACATTATAAAAACAGTGCCTCCCCACACCAACTTCATCCCCCAGAGACCTGTATAACATCATGTACGTGGAAGGATAAGTTTCACTTTAAAAATAAGTGTAAATTACTAATTCCTAAGAGTTGATATTTTTCACTTACCTTAAAAATTACAAGTAAATTGAGATTTTATTTTCTTGGGTGGAAACTGGCTCAACTTTTAACCTTTGAGAACATCACACTTTAATATAATAAATGCAAACTAGGTTAAACCTGAAGTGTTTTATTCTTTTATTAGAATCTTTGTTAACTCAAAAATATAGAGCTGCTGTTACCTTTTCATTAAAGCAAGTATTTTTAAAATACTATTTTAAAAGTTACGTATATTCTTTAAAAGATTTTTTAATTGAAGTATAGTTGATTTACAATGTTGTGTTAATTTCTTTTTCTTAAATTTTTATTTATTTATGTACTTTTGGTTGCATTGGGTCTTCGTTGGGTTGTGCAGGCTTCTCACTGCAGTGGCTTCTCTTGCTGCGGAGCACGGGCTCTAGGCTTGAGGGTTTTAGTAGTTGTGGCTCTCGGGCTCTAGAGCACAGGCTCAGTTGTAGCACACGGGCTTAGTTGCTCCCTGGCATGTGGGATCTTCCCGGACCAGGGCTCGAACCCGTGTCCCCCGCATTGGCAAGCGGATTCTTAACCACTGCACCACCCGGAAAGCCCTGTTGTGCTAATTTCTGCTGTACAGTAAAAGTTACATATATTCTTTATAGAAGATTCGGAAAATGTGGGGAAGTAGAATTTTCCAAGAATAACTCATAAACTCGGGTGATGACAGGTGCTCAGATTTTGGGTGTATTCTTTTAAAATATAATAGTTTGCCAAAATTCCTAAGTTTATTTTGGCTTTTCCATGAACATCTTTGGCTTGGATGTGCAAGTACCTGTCTGCCAACATTATTTTTTAATGTTTTGTTTATTTGTCTTTTTAAGTACATCAGTGCTTCTCTTGGCTAATTTTATTTTCCAAACTTCAAATAGCACTGGATTTATTTTCATGTTCTTTACCAAACTACCATTTCTTTCATTAGTTGATGCTTTATTGGTATCTCTTACTACTCATCTGAATCTTTCGGCATTTCACAAAAGTATGACATATACCATATAACCTTAGTTGCCGTGTAAGCCTGTTAATGGTGATAGATTACTTGTGAACACTTAATGGACAGTCCCCATCCTGCATTATTGCAATGTCCTTTAATCTTCCCATTGCGGGGTGGGTATAACACTGTTATCCCAATATTGCCGATGGGAAAACTGAAGCTCTGGGAAATTAACTAACCCATGTGTTTCTGGGTATATTCTGAAGGTAGACACAGCAGGACTTCTTAAAGGATTTGACGTGGGATGTGAAAAAAAGGGAAAATCAGGATGACTCCGGATTTGGGGCTTGAGCAACTGGAAGAATGGAGTTGCTGTCTTTTGAGTGAATGGCTGAATAGGATCAAAATAGGAGGATGTCCAATTGGAGACATACTTGAAAAGCCTTAAAAACTGAAGGAGACAATAGTCGCTCTGTGGGTGAATTGAATTAATAGAGTCTAAACATCTTGTTCTGAGTGATTTAGAGACATGAATAAGACAGAGTGAATGGTGCAACAAAAGTCCTCATCATTCTAAACAAACCCTGCACATTGTTGGAAGTTGTGTACAGGAAATACTGCAAAGTAGCCAGTAGTGTTTCCTTTAATTTAAAGGATAAGATGGATATTTAGTCTATGCACTAAGATCCTATCACAGTTGCTAACACTTAGTAATATCCTTCACTGTGATTTAGAGAGATACAAATGATTGACAACTGCAATGATTCTATGGGAAGGCTCCATTCCTTTAAAGAAAAATAATGTATTTGCTTTTATTGCTAAAATAAAGAGAAAATAAAGAACTAGCAAGCCCCCTAGATCCCAAGATGCCTGATTTTTCCCAAGGAGGTAGG
Organism: Pseudorca crassidens; assembly: GCF_039906515.1. Taxonomy (NCBI): domain Eukaryota; kingdom Metazoa; phylum Chordata; class Mammalia; order Artiodactyla; family Delphinidae; genus Pseudorca; species Pseudorca crassidens. The sequence goes on from NC_090313.1 coordinate 15,810,584, forward strand.
CTCCAACTCTGTGCTCATCTGCGTAAACCTAACTAACCCAGTTGTCAGAGCCAACTGATTCATCAAGTGCTTTGTATTTGATACCCTACGTTCTCCCTTCCGTTTCTGTGTAATCATGTTTCTTTAATGTTTTACGTTGCATGATTTTACCTTGTAAATAGTTCTATGATAAACGCTGTAATTAATTTAGTAGCACTTTGACTACATGATATTTAAGGGTGTGCCTTCTTGTATGTACTGGAGCCCTGCCAAGGAGCCTCTGTGCAGAGGTAAACCTGTCAGATCCCCCCAGCTATTGATTAAGGGATGGAACAGTGAGGACGGAGTTAGAATACAACTCAGAATGCTTATCACTGATCTCGTGTTTCTCTCCAAGATATACCACCAACAGGCTTCCAGGCTATGGAAGACAAACCGAGGGGTCCTGGCAGGGCGAGATGCATGTTGCCATGTTCTCGTTGGACACCCAAAGAAGGGGCCCAGTGGAAAGTCTGAGGCCAGGACATCCTCTCTGCCCTTCAAGCTGTGGGAAAGGGGGTCTCCAGTTCCGTCATGGTGTTCAGGGTCCCTGGGATAAGTAATTTCCACTTCCATCCCTGGTAGGAGGGGTCTGTGATGCTGCTGGGGAAATGGGGGCTGCAGAGGAGTTGAGTTGATTTTAGTACTGCTCTCTTAAAAACTTCATTGCAAAGCTGCAGAGGTTCACAGATATCAGGCTGGTAGAGCAGTTTTCCCTTTGGGGCATGTTCTAGAAGGAACTGCTGGGAGGAAATCCTCATGAATGCCCAAATTCAATAGACCTGCCAGCCATTACTCAAGCTTATCTCTCACAGCAGTCAGCCCATCATTACCTCTGAATCTGCCCCTTGATAAAATCTGTTTGGTTGGTGATACGTTTTCACCTAAGGTGATATTCTGATTTAAACACACATCTTCCTGTAAATCACCGTATCTTCATTTTTATGGTTTCCATGGTGCCCTATTTACAATCTAAACTTTGAAATAAATTCACACACTTAAGAATGGATTGTCTAGCATATGAAATCTATTTGTCATAAACGCCACTCATGGAGGAGGTGAGGCAGTCCCTATGGCTTCGTTTGATCAAAACTGGAAAATAAGTCTTCCGGGGTCAGTCGATGCATTTGGAGGCCTTAAACATTTAAGATTTAACTTTGGTATTCTTGTGGCTGTGATAGGAGAGGTGGTGTGGGCTTCTGCATGAGAACCGGTTAGAGACTTTGAAACTGAAGTCTATCTATGACTCATTCATTCATCCATTCATTCGTATATAGAGTTATTCATTCAACAAATATTTATTCAATGTCCTCGGTCCCAGCACCAGGGAAATTAGTAGACCTACCACCCCGGCCCTCAGGGGACTTCCACTGTAGTAAAGTGGAGGGTCATGTGATCTCATCAATTTTGACAGCTATGAAATAGAAATAATATTTATTTTCTAGCAAGGAAGAAACATTTTAAAGTGAAAAAGTGTGTAAAAATGTGTTTTTGCTTCCTGCAGCTACTCTTTTCTGAACTCTCCAATCTTTTCTGGCCTACGGTAGGTCCTGATATCTGTGGAAGTTATATGGTCATTAAACTAAATCAGTCAAAGTCATGGCTTCAGTTACAAAATGGTATTAATAAAAACATTTCCATATGATTATTAAAACAAGACCCATAAAAGCTAACCCTCTGGCATTCAATTTTACTCATACACATCACAGCTTGAAATAAATTGTTAAAAGTTAACAATGTTGAAAAATTAGTACTGTTGCACTTTAAACATAACTCTTTAAAAATCTTGCACCAAAATGTCCTTGGGTGATAGCACCCGAAAAGAAGAGTGTACACCTATAGGGCCTTTAAAGGACATAATAATGCAATAAGTTACATTGGCAAAACTAATCAATTAAAGTTGTAAAGCATGCCTACAGGAAGTGGGACACAGCATCCTCTGAGAACAGTTCTGTACAAAAATAGACACGGTTAGTGGTGAAGTCGAAGTTCACAGTCCCCACACCAGAGTTGCGGATAGACTGCCTACAACTTTCTGATTAGTGCACTGAGGCTCTTTACAGCTGAAAAGGGTCTGTTCCTCTCCTAAACCAACTGAAATATGGGGGAGGGTGATATTTAAAATTGTAATAAAATATTTTACTACGAAGCTAGTAATTGCTATTGTAAAAACACAATCTAGGCGAGCAAAAAATGAAAAAAAAATGTTAAACTTTTCCACCCCTTCCACAAATATCCCTCTTTCCAACTCACCAGAATAACTAGTGTTAGTGGTTTATGTCTTTCCAGAACTTATTCAATGCAAGAAAAATATAATGAAAATTAAAATATCCAAGGGTATAAAAGAAAAAGAAAAACCTTCCACCCCCTTTGTAGTTTAGCCCCATTTGCCAAAGGTAACCACTTTTAACCACTTGTCTCTTTTATCTTTTTCTAGTGATTACCTCCACACGTCTGCTTATGTTGCTTATACCTGTCTTTCTTGACTTGTCAACTTTAAGCTGTATCGAACGACAGATCTGAAAGCTCACCTGAATTACTCTCTCTTCTCTGTCTCCACCCCACCCCCAATCTCACATGTTTATTTTCAGTTCTACTAATTAATTTTATCAATTAGAATAACATAACTAATCCTCTATATGGGGGGATCCACTAGCTTTAGACTGTGTGTCCTGACCTCCGACCATGGGATTTGAGGAAATGAGAACACTATCTGTCCTTCCACCTTTCTGCCTCTGCCTACAACATCCATGACTTTTATATTCTGTTCTTTAACTATAATTAAGTCTGGGCTTTTCTATAATTTTATTTAAAAAATTCAAAACCGGGCTTCCCTGGTGGCGCAGTGGTTGAGAGTCCGCTTGCCGATGCAGGGGACACGGGTTCGTGCCCCGGTCCGGGAAGATCCCACATGCCACGGAGCGGCTGGGTCCGTGAGCCATGGCTACTGAGCCTGCGCATCCGGAGCCTGTGCTCTGCAACGGGAGAGGCCGCAGCGGTGAGAGGCCCGTGTACCGCAAAAAAAAAAAAAAAATCAAAACTGACAACCAACATTATCATCTACACTTTTATTGAATTTTAAAATTCTAGTCATCCTACTTTATGATTCTTCCTTGTCCTTTGGGTTCTTCTTTTTCATAGCAGCCTAATATATTTTTAAAAATAGATGCCATATCTTTTCAAAGCTCTAGATAGAATTTCTTTTTCTTTGTTTTGCGGTACGCGGGCCTCTCACTGTTGTGGCCTCTCCCGTTGCGGAGCACAGGCTCGGGACGCGCAGGCTCAGCGACCATGGCTCACGGGCCCAGCCGCTCCGCGGCATGTGGGATCTTCCTGGACCGGGACACGAACCCGTGTCCCCTGCATCGGCAGGCGGACTCTCAACCACTGCGCCACCAGGGAAGACCTCTTTCTCCCCCATCTTTACTCGCTCCTGTTCTCCTTTGCCACCCCTGTGCTTGGAGCCTCTCTGGCTCAACCAGGAGGAATGTCTCCTATAGCCCACTGCTCCTTCAGGAACCGGGCTGCACTCCAGGACGTCACTCAATATGTCCTTCTGCTTCCCATCTTCCAGAGATTCATCGCTCTTTCTGGTCTGCTGATGTTTCTTCTTCCCCTTTCTCTCAAGTTCAGTTATTCCCTTTTGTTTTTCTTTGTTGTCATCACAATGGTATTTTGGGATAAAGTAGGGTAAACATTTGTATTTAGTCTGCAGCCTTGTATTAGAAGCCAGAACTCATTTTTAGAAATAGAGACTTTATGGGGAGAAGGAATCAAAATTTCACTCTTCGCACTGAGGTCCTGGAAATTAGTATTTAAGTAGCAAGTTGATCTGTCATTATGCCCATTAGAAAGTAATAGTAACCAGTAACCCAAATGCCCCGTGCTTCATTGGCCTGTACACACAAGTACAGTCATCTCAACAGGAGTATCCAAGTTCTCTGACTTACACATGTGGGAAACCCAACTCCTTGGGGATCACCCACCTCCAAACTTTTCTGCAAATTCGCAAGAGGCATTTTACATGTTTTCTTGAATGAACATAGTTGTTTTTTTTGCCAAACCAGGGCTCTGCTACTGTTGGCCCTGACCAAGTAACACCACTGCTACCTCAGGGCTGTTAGGGCTGGAATTCAGCCCGCCCTGGCTGAGCCACTACAGTCCTGGTGCCAGTTGAGTTGGCACCCACTACCTTCATAGAGGGGACACCTGCCAATTCATGCTGGCCAGCCATGATCTTGTGAAGTTGGAAGTCGAACATTCCTTCCTTCTCTGTTATCCTCAATTAGAAAGGGTCTCTCTTACAGCTGCCTTAGCCCCAGAATTTTAAGAGAATTTTCAGGAACAGTTCTTTGCTCTACCATAAGCTAACTGTCGTACTTCAGCGTTACCATGAGGCGCCATCTTGGTGCCGATTCCCTTTAGAATTCACCACTTGACAGATGATGGTCTTGGTCCTTGGAGTGCTGGGACTGCTTGGCAGTCTCTTATGAAGGGAGAGGGCAGACACTCCTTGTTCAGTTAATCTCTTCTGGTTGAAAGGAAGGCAGGGCCAGATCTCCTAATGGTTGAGTGAAGAAACTTTTCCAATTCACATGAACAACAGTTCATCCATGGTAGCAACACACACAGGAATCCCATCCTCTGTCTAGTTCGTAGGCTCTGTTGCTCAGTCTGGCTCGTTCCGTCCCTCTCCTTCCCTTTGCACAGCAACTGGCTTCTCTCACCTCTCCCTCACCCAAACCGCCAGTGTTGAGATGTCTACCCACTAACTATGGCTGGGATTCAAGTGTCCCCACCCCCAGAGGAACTTCCTTAGTCCCATGTAAATCAGTAAATGGAAATAGATTGTAAGAGAAAACAGTGGCATCTTAGGCCACTTGCAGGATCTGTAGGCTTGAAAGGAGGTTCTCTTTTTCCAGACATCACTTATTCTTCCTCCTATTATTATCTATGTATTACCAATCTTCCCTGACTCTGTGGGGTAATTGAATCAAAAGCAACTCTCAAATATCAGGAGAGCCCACTGGTAGCCAAATAGAAAGAACCCCATTATATCAAGTGCTCCCACCTGGGCTATGAACAAGGGAAATGTCTAGACTCCAAGCCTGTGCATGAATTTCCATGTCAGGGCCATTTTCTTCCCTATGTAGGTGTGAGGGATGGTGCCTGGTGAGCCACCCTGGGAATGAGGGTACCTATGCCCCCTTTTATCTATTAAAGTGGCTGAAGACCATCCCAATGGATGGCTAGATTCTAAGGTCAGCCATGCCCCCTGGGATCCTCATTTTCGGGGAATATTCACTCTTTTTCTTACTACAGTGAGCAGTAGGTATAGTGGAATAGAGTGCCGTCCAATCCCAGCTCTGCCGAGTTCACCCACAACCCTGAGAAGTTCGTTCAGCTTTTTTGGATCTCAGTGTCTTCATCAGTAAGATACATATTTGGACTAGATTAATGTTTTTTATCTTTTAAGCTGCAAAACCCTTTCTTCAAGCAAAATTGTATGTCAAAACAGAAATCGACTTACAGACATAGAATACAGACTTATGGTTACCAAAGGGGAGAGGAAGGGGAAGGGATAAATTAGGAGTTTGGGATTAACAGATACACACTGCTATAAATAAAATCGATAAACTATAAGGACCTACTATACAGCACAGGGAACTATATTCAATATCTTGTAATAACCTATAATGGAAAAGAACTGAAAAGGTGCGTGTGTGTGCCTGTGCGAATAACTGAATCACTTTGTTGTACACCTAAAACTATCACAACATTGTAAATCAACTATACTTCAATTTAAAAAAATCATATGTCAAAGTCTAAATTTCAAAGCATGCAAAAGCTCAATGTTCAGGGTGAAATAGGAGTGGGGGCCCTGGAGGTTCCCTGTTTCCCCTCCTCCTTTGACACTGCAGGAGCCCCTGAGGCACCTCTAGGTGCCTCATACATTGTGTTCTATGGAACACAATTTGAAAACCACCGCTCTAGAATATCTTCAAGGTCTCTTTGAGCTTTAACATCCTATGACCTCAAGTAATAGTGGAATTTCTTTGCTCTGGACAACAAGTGTCTCATTGGATTCCATGCTGAAATGCCTTGGGGTTCCATTAGAGCTTACCTAAGGTGCTCAGAACTTCACACAGAATCCAGAGCAATGATGACATGGTATGTGGTTCCAGCCTATGGCCTGAGTCAGAAGACCTGGATTCAAGTCCCAACTTCACCACCTAACAATTCCATGTGTTACTTTGCCAAAACAAAGTCCCACACCTGAGTGGCTTAAATAACAGAAATGTATTGTTGTTCAGTTCTGGAGGCCAGAAGCCCAAGATGAAAGTGTCAGCAGAGTTGATTCCTTCTGAGGCTGTGAGGAAGAAACAGGTCCAGGCCTCTCCCCCGGCGTCTAGTGGTTTACTGGTCATCGCTGGCTTTCCTTGGCTTGTAGAAGCATCACCCCCAATGTCTACTTTCATCTTTACATGGTCTCCTCCCTGTGTGTTTATGTCCAAATTTCCCCTTTGTATAAGTACACAGTCATATTGGAGTAGGGGCCCACCCTACTCCAGGTGCCCTCATCTTAAGTAATTATATCTGTAATGACCGGATTTCCAAATAAGGTCACATTCTAAGGTACTAGGGGTTAGAACTTCAGCATATGAATAAGGGGTTGGGATGGGGGAGACACATAGTTAATCCATAATATTCTGTTCCCTTGGACAAATTATTTTACCTTTCTATGTCTTAATTTTCTAATACCTATGACTTGGGGTGGTTGTGAAATACTAAGGCATAACAAGCGTTCCATAAATGTTAGCTATTATTATGAATGTGGTTTTTGTTTCATTTGCAGTACTTTTTTTTTACAGTAGACTTTTTAATTTTTGCTGGGCTGCATTGGGTCTTCATTGCTGCGTGCGGGCTTTCTCTAGTTGTGGCGAGCGGGGGCTGCGCGTTGTTGCGGCACACAGGCTTCTCATTGCGGTGGCTTCTCTTGTTGCGGAGCATGGGCTCTAGGCGTGCGGGCTTCAGTAGTTGCAGCTTGCAGGCACACGGGTCCTGGAGAGTGTGGACTTCAGTAGTAGTGGCACATGGGCTCAGTAGTTGTGGTGTGTGGGCTCTAGGGCGTGCAGGCTTCAGTAGTTGTGGCACACGGGCTTAGTTGCTCTGCGGCATGTGGGATCTTCCCGGATCAGGGATTGAACCCCTGTCGCCTGCATTGGCAGGCAGATTCTTAACCACTGTGCCACCAAGGAAGTCCTCCAGTACTTTTTTTTAAAGAGTCCACGTGGTATTGTTTTATTGCAGCACTATATGGGGCCCATGTCCCTGGGGGACCATCTATAACCACTTCCTAGACATCCTGATGATTCTCTTAGATAATTATTACCTTGCAGTTGCAGGAAAATGTACACTATTTTGTTGTCTCCTTATCCTGATTCAAAAAATGATATTTTCATTCTGCTCCCAGTTGAACTTTGAATGGGTAGTTGAGTGAAAATAGTAAATAAAAGATCACTCTGTATTTGGCTAAAACCCACACATAGAGCAAGCAGGTAGGAAAGCTCCAGTACCTCTCACTCGGCCTTTTGAGTTTTCTGGAGTCTCTGGGTTGGTTTGCTTGTCTCTTCTGTTCTGTTATTCTGTTATGTGATTTCTTTTTTTCTTTTTTCTATATCCATCCCAGGTGCTAGCATACAGGAAGTAGGTAATCCAGGTGTGTGGTCTGAATGGATGTGACTCTTTCGCTGCCTTGATGGGCAGGAATCACACATATGCTGTCAGTCCATGTGTGACGTCCCCACTTTTTGCGATTTTGTACCTACTTCTTTTCCAGAGGACAAATATATTTGAACACACATCCAGAGTTCTGATACCTAACGTGAAGAAAAGCATTGCAGTGTTCGTTATAAGCTTCACCCGAGATGTCTTCCTTGCTGACTGGAGGAAGGCAGCGTAAACAGGCTATTTGACAAATAGGTTTCCCATCCTGCACCACTCATCTCCTGGCTTTTATAAGTCAGTCTGACGTGGGGTTCTGTCCACCTATGTGTGTGTGTGTGATTTCTGCCAGAGGAGGTAAGATGAATCAGGCTGACATAATTTTTCTGTATTTGGAAAGAAGTGAATGAACCCTTTCAAAATACCCTAATGTCAAACTTTCTTCCTCTGGGTTATGGCTGTGTAAGTGGCATACAGACTGGTAGATCCTTTCTAGAATCAAGGGAATAAATTAATATTTTAAATTAAGATGATAATCAGATGAGGTGTGGTCTATTCGCCTAACACATGAAGATGCTCTGTGGAATTCTCATCGCATTTGAGTTTTCCTACATACAGTAAGGTTTGGAGATTTCAAGTAGAGTTAGTTTTGTGCTTCTGTTTTTTGGCAAAAATTAAATGTGATTTCTTCCTGTTTAACTTTCTTCCCCCCCCCACCCCCAGTTTTAACGAGATATAGTTTACAGGTAGCTTTTTTCTTTCTGAATAAATCACACATTATTTAAAATAAATATAAAAGGATAATAATTCACATGGAAAGAAAAATCAGTGAAAGTAGAGAGGCCCCTGGGAATATATTTAATTACATACAGCAGAGATGCAAAATAAAGGGAAACAAATCACAGGAAAAGAGATTTGACTTTAAACATTTTTTTTTTGGTAGACCACACACTATGTATTATGATTTATAGAATAAAGATGGTACAGAACTCCAATGAGTGGATACATACAAAGAAAACGCCTAGGCTCTATGTTAGAAGAATGGCAAATGTTTGTATATTTGTGTATTTTTTATTTAAATAAAATGTTTAAGATAGTGCATGTCATTTTTTAAGCATTCTCTGGTTTAACAGACTTCTTATGATTGACCAACCAACTCTTTTGACTTTCAGCTTCTTTAAGGTGGTGGACTGGAATGAAAATAACAAATTGGAACAAAAATTTTGAAAATCATACCTCTCATTCAAAAATTTTGCAAATTATTGTCTTAAAAATAAATGATAGTCTTATCTAGTAATTTTTAAAAGATAGGAGAAAAAGATAGCCTGAAGGGAACTACAGCTATCCTCCAAATGCCTGCTTCTCTAAACTTATATACTCCCTGATCGGTATGGAAAACACAAAGAGAACATCTAAATTCTATACAAAGTCATTGTTTTGGGAACATTATGGACAGTTTAATATCTACTTCAAGAGGATCGAAAGGAAAGGCCAGAGTTCTAGAGGTAGCTGAGTATATGACCTCAATATATAATCAATGAATAGAATTAATAGTGTATTCATGATATGTGTGCAATATCTAATTTTGATCTTTCATGTTAACTTATAGCCTTCCCTCTTTTCATTTTTGAAGGTCAATATCAAATTGAACACCAGACACTACAGAGAAGACTGAAGTCATACGTGTGCTAATACAATGTACATCCCGCAAATAGCTAAGACACATGATAAGTGTTTAATTCCACGACATGAAAAGCTTTCCACCTTGCACATTTAGGACATCCTGAAGTCAACCAGCCACGGATGGATAACTCCAAACGCAAGGACTCCAGGAGCTCCATCTGGGACTGTTTCACCAGGTGTTGACTCCATATTCACTGTTGCCATTAGAGATAATGAGTTTTCTGACATTCGAAAACTTTTATTTCAAACCCGCACAATATCCTCCGTAACCTTCAGCCGCTCTATACTTACTGAACTAAAGCCTTCTATTCCCTTCTGAATAGAAACGCCTCTTGCTTAGACCTCGCGAAGCCGGGGATTTGAGTGCAATAGACAATTTCAAAGACTGTGCTTTCTACCTAACAATTGCTGCCTTAGGCTAAAGTATTCACACAAATGCAGTAGCAACAGAAGGGGTTTGCGAGGCGGTGACAAGGTCCTTCTTTCACCTGAATCTGGAGGATGATGAATGAGGGTTAGCAGAATATTCTTCTGGCGCTTTGGTTTACCTTGATCGTCTCACAGAACGCAAATTGACATTATACCCACATTTCTATGGTATTTATTACCATGGTCATGATGTGAGGGCTTTTTCAATATGAATAGTGTAAAAGGGGAAACATATTACTGCAGAGGGACATTATTGTGCAGGGAATGTATAAACAGATGGGAAGAATGGAGAGACATGCTCATAATAGAAACTGAAAGCTCCTCATTTTGTCCCAATTGTCTACCCTTCCTTTTTAAACAACCTTCCTTTTTTCTAGCTATCAATACAAAGTTCTTTTTGGTAAAATGAAGTGCATTCATGCTGCCTGAAAGAAGCTTTTAAAGTTGATCTGTGCCCACACAAAAGAGAGGCAGCGCTGGGTCCAGCCAGTTGAGGAAACAAACTTGGTCAATGTTCATTACTCATGGCTCGACACGCCGGCCTCCATATCATTTTGTAAAGAATCAGATAAACTTTGCTCATGATAAACAACTGAAATAATTTTTCTTAGCTGTCAGCTCCCTTTCTCCCTTTCCCAGCCTGTTCTCACACTCTTCCCTGCTCGTAAAAGCCACCATGCGCAGCTCTTTGGTCTGATAAATGGGCTCCTTTCAACGGGTGGCAGGTTTCAGGAAAAAGAGATAATCCTGGATAATGTGGACACAGTTTTCATTTCATGTCACCCAATTAAACTGCAATTATCCGGAGTGCAACAGCAGAAAAACTGGAAAGAATGGCCAGAGAATGAGGTGCCGAGGCTCCCTGGGATCCTTCATACCATGCACATCAGCCTAGATTTGTTCTGTTCTGATAAAGTGCCACTCTAAGCACTCAGCCACAAACCGCGGCCAGATCAGCTGCAACCTGTAGCGGCCCATGAAACGCTCCCACGAATCCTGACAAGCAGCAGTTCAAGCCACATTCACCTTCTTGTTCAATTATTTGCATCCAAAGCCAAGGTCTATGCAGCCTCCACGCACACCCCCTCCTCAGCATCCTCGTGGCCTGGCCCTTCCACAGGCAGAACCAGGGGGAAGGTTTCTTTATTTTGTTCATCAGAGAACAGAATACTTTCTCCCCCATGACAGTCTTAGCACCACATGAAACATCATCCCAAGAACCAATCACTGAATAATAAAAGAGTGATGATAACTCTGATTACAAACACGTTTTTTTTTTTTGCGGTACGCGGGCCTCTCACTGTTGTGGCCTCTCCCGTTGCGGAGCACAGGCTCCGGATGCATAGCCTCAGCGGCCATGGCTCATGGGCCCAGCCTCTCCGCGGCATGTGGGATCTTCCCGGACCGGGGCACGAACCCACGTCCCCTGTATCGGTAGGCGGACTCTCAACCACTGCACCACCAGGGAAACCCACAAACACGTTTTAATAAGTCATGCAGGGCTATATTAGTCTGAGGCCTGAATAGAAATAAAATTTTCAGTGAAAAGCTTGCTCATCGTTTGGGAGGTTGTTTCCTTCATTTAAATGTGATGATATTTAGCCCTGTAAAGAGCTACAACTATGGGATGGGAAGTAGATAAAAGGACCTATCGGGGCTTCCCTGGTGGCGCAGTGGTTGAGAGTCCACCTGCCGATGCAGGAGACACGGGTTCGTGGTGCCCCGGTCTGGGAAGATCCCACATGCCACGGAGCGGCTGGGCCCATGAGCCATGGCCGCTGAGCCTGCGCGTCTGGAGCCTGTGCTCCGCAACGGGAGAGGCCACAGCCACAACAGTGAGAGGCCCGCGTACCACAAAAAAAAAAAAAAAAAAAAGGACCTATCATCTTGTATTTATAAATTACAGTCTTTCAGATTCTCCAGTAGTAAAATCGTTGGACTTTCAGTGGAGGAAGTGAAAGAAAATGCAAACCTTAAGGGTGAGGCTTTAATGTAAGTAATCATGGCCACATCTGTAAACTCGGTTGAGAGAAGACTGATAATAGTAGAATTCACTGGGGGGAAAAACAGTACAATGGAATGAAGATGACCTTTGAGTATGACATTGTCAGAATACAGCAAGATAAAGTAAGGCAGGTCCGAAACTCAGAGACTCCAAAATAAAATTTTCATCACCAATAACATAAATCTTTGGATTTATTAATACATTTAGAAAATAAACTGTACAGCTTTACCAGCTGGTCTATTTAGTGATGAATCAACTACTTCAATCTCATAAAATGATTCTCTTGTGTGCTGTTTGGCTCTACAGCTCTTCTTCCTTCCTCTTTTTTTTTTTTTTTTTTTTTTTTTTTTTTTTTTTTTTTTTTGCGGTACGCGGGCCTCTCACTGTTGTGGCCTCTCCCGTGGCGGAGCACAGGCTCCGGACGCGCAGGCTCAGCGGCCATGGCTCACGGGCCCAGCCGCTCCGCGGCATGTGGGATCTTCCCAGACCGGGGCACGAACCCATGTCCCCTGCATCAGCAGGCAGACTCTCAACCACTGCGCCACCAGGGAAACCCTTCCTTCCCCTTTTTGAAATGGATCCCATCTTAATCTTTTTCAGAATAGCCATTTATGGCTCCAAAAGGTAGCAAATGTGACAAAAAAGTCACTCAAAGTTGGTTTTAACCAGCATGACCCACCCGAGTGCGGCCATCAGTGGGCCTGGTGCCCTGCACCCTCTACCAGGCTCTTGCCCAACAAGGATAAAACCACTAACCATCCTACGAGATCCTGCCTGTCTCCACTTCACCCTAGGTGATATCAGAAGCCCAAGGTGCTCTCTTTCCCCAGGCCATCAAACAGATGTGGAAGAGCGCACCATTGTCATCACGCAGGAAACGTTAAAACAAAATTGGGGTTGTTGAGATGAATTTGAAAATTGGTCTACTCTTCAATAATCATAAATTCAGCAACAATCACAGTGACGATGCTAACACAAGACAACAGGTACGGCTCTTGCATCCGTGCTCAAATCACTAGACAAATAACGGTCTGGGCTAGGGTCCCATCCTGTGTAGCTTTATGGGAGAAACCACACAAGTACAATAACATAATGACACCATGATAACAATAGTAATGCCTTATGTTTACCCAATGTCTACCTCTGGGAAACCTAAAGCAGTTCAGAGATGCTAATCTAGTTAGACTCCAGGTCCCTGTCAGACAAGTAGGGGGCAGGTATTTTTAATTCAAATGCTGTTTGAAAAATGATGGGAACACTAACATCTACCACTTCCCTCCCGCTTGGGTATTTGTGAACATAAAGGAAAAAAAAGATAGCTTGGATTTAAATCTTCTAACTACATGGAAGAACAATGATAATAGTTGAATATAATAATACGGTTTAGATCACTTTTCATCCGATATACTTGTCTTTCAAATTACGGGTTGAATTCATATCCTGTCTTCGTTCATGCGAGATTTTCACACAACTCCGACACATGGAAGAAAATATGGTCATGTTCTGTGGGAGAGAGTCATCCTTTCGGGCTAAAATACCTTACATAGTTCCTTCTGCTGTTCCTCCTAGGGCATAATTTCACCTTTCCTGGGGACATCCCCCTAAGCATTTCACAGAGTTAGATTATATAAACCTGGATCCTTGGAAATGGATTTTTTGGATTTTGGAAACATTGAATTCAGAATACTAACAAAACAAAAAACTACTAATAATGAAACTATAGTTTTGGCTCAAACCTGGGAAAAACTCATATTTTAAAAAATAGTAAAGGAGCTCCTTTAAAATACTATACATTAAATAGACAACTTCAATGTAAGAAGAGTTTATATAGAACCCTTTCCCTTCCATTGATTAATATATACTTCATTTTCAAACTATCTCAAATATTAGATGGGAAGCATGGCATTCATCATAGTTTAACCATGTTGTTTACTTATTTACTTGTTTATTTTCCCCCCACTAGAAGATAAGCTCCATAAGGGCAAGGACGGTGGCTGTCTCACTCATCATTGTACCACCATGTGTTTAGTGCACAGATGTTAAATATCTTTTGAATGGATGAATAAAGGAAGGAAAGACCAGGTTCCAGCATAGTAAAATGGCTAAGTACCTGGACTTTGCGGCCAGCAGATCTGAGTTTGAATCTGGACTTCTCTGCTTACTAGGTTTGCAAACTTGAGCAAATCACTTAAGCTCTTTGAACCTCAATTTTCACATCTGTAAAATGGTAATTGTATCTTTTACATTTATCATAAGGATGAACTGAAATGATGAAAGTAAGTTCTTTATCACAGTGCCTAGACACTTAATAAGTATGAGCTATTACTTTGGGGGTTTTTTGTTTCAAAAAAATAGAATGTTAATTTGACCCGATTTTTAAGGCCAATTGTGTACACCTGGTGATCCACGGTTGGTTGAAACCGCAGGTGTGGAACCTCTGGATACAGAGCGCTGACTGTACTCCACCATTTTACATAAGGGACTTGATCATTGTTGGGTTTTGGAATCCGAGGCGCCCCTGGAAACAATCTCCCTGGATACAGAGGATCGACCGTATTCAATACTTTTGAAATGTGTAACTTCTCCTTTCCTCCCTCCTGTCCAGTTACCACTAAAAATCATCGTCTAGTACAGACATAGGTCTTCCTTCTCGGACATTATAAGCCATAGCACTGCTTTAAGCACAGAGCAGCAGCCTCAGTGTACCCCCTCTCCCCCCCGGCAGTTCGTGGACAATTTCTGCCTTGGCTGCTGTAATCTGCACCCAGGCACTGCCGCCATTTAACCCCCTGTGGCTGCAGGACTGTTATTCTCTGATGTCTGGGCTCTACCCAAATTCAGGCCAGGCTGGGGGGGACAAAGGAAGGCGCTTCCAATCATCCCTACTCCCTGCTTCACTGACCTCCTCAAACTCACCCTCCTGTCCCGGATTGGCTGGGAGAGAATAAGGTCATTTTAGGGTAGAGACCTGGAGGGGGAGGGAGGGGCAGCAATGGTTTGAAAACCATTGTGCGTCCCTGACTTCTGAATGGAGAGATTGGCCCAGCTCTCTCACTCAGGCTTCTCCCCTCTCCCCAAAATGTGTTGGGGAAGCACATTAGCCTGAGACACGGAGGGCAATCCTTGGAGACACAGAGAGAATGCAGATAAGGCAAGATCTCTGTTTTGTCCCATTCAACTCTCTTTTTTGTCGGGATGGGAACATCCTGGGCAACTTTCCAAACATCGTGCAGCTATTTAACAAATCGGCTCCCAGCTGAGGACTGGAAGCTGGAAGAGGTAGGAAGCTTGGTCTTGGTCAGTTTGCAAAAAATGTGAGCTGCTGCCAGGAAGCTTGGGGAGAGTGTGGGGTTGTCTGGGAGAGGCGCCTGCTCTCCTCTGCTCCTCCACGTGGACCTGTATCAGGGGCGGAAGCAGGCTGAGTGCCTAGGAACAGAAACGATGTCAGGCATCCTTGCTCTGCTACTTACAGCTGCTTGGCGCTTGGCATGTTACTTAACCTTCCCAACCTTAGTTTCCTTATGTGTAAAGGGGAGACCATAATCCCTTCTCACAAGATTGCCACAAGAATTAAATGGGGGTGAGGGGAGGACAAAAGGGGTAAAAGGGATCAATTGTATGGTGACTGATGGAAACTAAACTTTTGGTGGTGAGCACGCTAGATTTTTGGAAGTGTGTACAGAGGTCAAGTTATAACGTTGTTCACAACTCATATGATGTTATAAATCAATGTTACCTAAATTAAAAAAAAGAATTAAATAAGATGATACTTGTGAAATGCACAGTATTGGCACATACAAGTACAGCTCAGTAATGACCATGGCTGCTACTTGTGGGCGATATTTGTGATAGCAAAGGAAGAAACAATCCGAATGTCCACCCATGATGGACTGGTTAAATAAACCATGGTAAAGCCACATCATAATAATTGGGATTTGTGCGACTGTAAAATGGAATAAAGATCATTTCTATATACTGCTGTGGAGTGACCTGCAGGATACATTGCTGAGGGAAGAAAAGGTAAGTTGGAAAAAAGTATAATCAGTTTGCAGCGGGGGCTTGCATTTTGTGTGTATATTTATACAGTTTTTAAAGCAATGGAAGGAGAGAACAAAAACACATAGGAGTGGGAGATAGGAAGTGGGGGAATAGGAGTCTATGTTCATGCTTCAGAGTCTTACTAACAGATTCTTCAATTCTTTCCCTCTAATTTGTTGCTGTTTTTGTCATCATCTTCTTCATTATTCTCAGAAGAAGGAATTTCTATTTACATTATTGGTCTTAATGCTTTGCAAGCAGGGGGAGGCACCCAAACTTTTCTGCGGCTGACTGTAGCCTCAAGAGGAAGTGGTGGTCATTAGTGGTCATCAACCCTTACGTTTCTCTGTTTAAAGATAGTTGGTGGAGACCGTCTCCCTCCCAGACTTTGTATTAATTATTTTTATCTGGCTTCTAATATATTCTTCTCTACATACTTGGGCACGTGCAAAATATTTCCTCTGGCCTTCAGCCACCCCTAGTCTAGAGTAGGGGTCAGGAAATTATGGAACAAGGGCTAAATCTGGCCACCCTCTATTTTTGTGCAATTTATACGCTGACAATGATTTCTACATTTTTTAATGGTTGAAACAAACTGGAAGAAGAATAACATTTTTTGCCGTGTGAAAAATTACATAAGTTTTAGTTTCACTAAATAAAGTTTTATTGGAACACAGCCATGCCCATTTGTTTCTATATTACCTGTGGCTATTTTCACAGCACAAGTTGAGCAGTTGCTTATGGCTGCAAAGCCTAAAGTATTTACTATCTAGGCCTGGACAGAACATGTTTGTCTACTCGTGGTGTAGAGCATCAGAGAAAGTCTGGGTTTCAAATAAGCCTGTTGTTTTCTGGAGCCACCTCTAGGTCCTATTTTTCATATCAAAACCCTGTAGAGGTGCCCTGTCTAGACAGGCTTTGAGTATCTATTGTGAGGTTGTTGGGGTTTTTTCTGTCTTTTGGGTTTTGTTTTGGCTTATCCTTTCTTGCTTTCATTGATGAAGAAAAACTAGGTTTCTCATCAAACCCTACAGAACAGTGGACAACTATGGTTTTGTTTTTAAACATCATCTTAAGCCTGAGGTCCTACAACTATATTTCTAATCAATTATGGAGGGCCATCACTCATAGGTAACTCCACCTGTCTATTTTTAAAGAAATAATTGCCCCTCTCTTGTTGCTCTGGGGCAGAATAATCATCACCAGATTCTCTCTTGTTGATCTAGCTTAAAACTAGCATGGTCGGTGGACTACTGAGTGGAGGTGGTTCCCATTTCCTATGTTAACATAGCCTTGGGCTTCCCTGGTGGCGCAGTGGTTGAGAGTCCGCCTGCCGATGCAGGGGACGCGGGTTCGTGCCCCGGTCCGGGAGAATCCCACATGCCGCGGAGTGGCTGGGCCCGTGAGCCATGGTCGCTGAGCCTGCGCGTCCGGAGCCTGTGCTCCGCAACAGGAGAGGCCACAGCAGGGAGATGCCCGCGTACCGCAAAAAAAACAAAAAACAAAAATAACATAGCCTTGCCCATGCTGGACTGCTGCGGACCAGTGGTTCTTATAAGAATCACCCAGAGGGCTTGTAAAAACAGATCTGCCTGCCCCTCTCCCACGCTTCCAGATTCTGATTCAATAGGTCTGGGTGGGGCCCGTGAATTTGCATTGCTCATAATTTCGCAGAAGGTGATGCTGCTGGTGGTCTAGAGACCAAGCTGAAGAGAAGTGCTGTTGATCCTTGGTTCCATCTTATCTGAGCTGGGCTACGTGCTACCTCCCATGACAAAGGAGATGTAAACAGGGTAGATCAAGCCATTCACCTCTCTTCTAAACCCTAAGTAATTTAGGATTACTATATATCCTAAATTACTATATAGGAATATAGCATTTACTGTATGTAAAGAACTTACAACTTTATAGAACTTAACATCTTGGTTAGGAAGCTAGGACATACACTTACAAAGAAAACTAAACCACTGTCTGTTGAGAAACGTTCAATTTAAAAGTTGTCAGCGGCTTCTAAATCTAGAGGTGGATTCATTTAGTCACCCTCTGGGAAGAATTACTGTAATAACCTTTCTTAGTTATGTAACGGTAAGGCAAGTAGACGCTTAGGCCTCCCCCCACCCCCACCCCCGCCGTATACGGGCCTCTCACTGCTGTGGCCCCTCCCTTTGCGGAGCACAGGCTCCGGACGCGCAGGCTCAGCGGCCATGGCTCACGGGCCCAGCCACTCTGCGGCATGTGGGATCTTCCCGGACCGGGGCACAAACCCGTGTCCCCTGCATGAGCAGGTGGACTCTCAACCACTGTGCCACCAGGGAAGCCCAGACCATTTTTTTTGTATGTTGACGAAGCATATCTCTTTCAAAATTCCTTCTTAGGAAGGTAACCAAAGAGGTGCGGATGTATTTGCCAGGACCCTGGTTGGTTTGTCAGGGAGGCTGATTCTAACAGCAGAGGCACCTCGGTCAGCACCCACAATAAAGGTGCATGATTTGGCAGCAACAGCTAAAAGAATGTGTTAAGGAGTTTTAGCTTTAAGCTAGATTAAAGCTAGCTTTGACCAAGGTCTTAAGTGTCAGAGATTAACTACAGATGAACATACCTGGTGGGAAAAGTCCTCCCGAGAAGTATTGCTGCAAAGAGTGAGTCATCATAGCACATCTGGGAGCACCTATTTTCAAATGGTTTATCATGTGACCTTGACAGATGTGTTGACACCAGAAAACAAGGGGCCACCTCGTTTGAGCCATAGCAGATGAAGTAGTATGTGCTAATCTCACCATATGAGCATATAACAGGTAGCTGATAGATAGGTGGATGGATACATAGATAAATAGATATAGAAACAAAGAGAGAAAGAAAGAAAGGAAGGAAGGAAAGAAGGATGGAAGGAAGGAAGGAAGGGGGAGTTTGGGGATGGAGAAGAAATTGGAATTCTGCATATCATTTTGAATGGTATAATTGATAATATAAAACACAATTTTTGGATAATGAATTTGATTTTTGGAAAATATCAACACTTATACAGAATTACATCAGTAAATATGTTGGGTGACCAGTGTGACATCCTTTTTCATTGGGAGGGGATGAAAACCAATGCAAATATGAAGTAAGAAAATTGATATCTTAGAAATTCATGTCTTAGAAATGTGCTCTGATGGCAAAATCAAGAGCAGAGATCCATCTGAACCGTTTTCATCAATGGGGGGTAGTTTTGAAATAAAAATGTGATTTACTTTTATTTTATTTCTTAAAGATTTTTTTTTTTGATTTGGACCGCTTTTAAAGTCTTTATTGAATTTGTTACAATGTTGCTTCTGTTTTCTGTTTTGGTTTTTTGGCCCAAAGGCATGTGGGATCTTAGCTTCCTGACCAGGGATCAAACCTGCACCCCCTGAATTGGAAGGAAAAGTCTTAACCACTGGACCACCAGGGAAGTCCTGTGATTTGCTTCTAAAGCACGTATTCAAAGTTAATGTCCTTGCTTTGAAATTCAGTAAAATAAAGGGAAGGGATCAAGTATTTATCCTGCCTTTCTATATGTATACTTGTGCGTCAGGAAAAACAAATAACTGATGAGGAAAAGTTTCTCTTTATAGAAGAAGACAAAAGGATAGAATTAGAATATTCCAATTTGCTGCCCCTTCTAATAAATTAATGAATCTAAGGAATAGTCATCATTGGTTAGTAGCATTACAAAAAGAGAGAGACCAGGCATTATGTGCCCCCCAAAGGAAGTACACACGCTACCTATGAAGCAGTCTTGTCATAAAATCAACACAGAGTGTGATCAAGCCTCTAGCTCTAACTACCAATTTAATATATAAACAACAGAAGACCATACACAACACTACAGTGATCAGTCAGCAAAATCCAGACTGTAGAAAATTCTACCAAGCAAGACATTCAGTTTCTCCAAATTAACTGCAATGAGAAAACAACACATGGACGGAGAGACTTTTAAAGACGTATCATCAACTACAATGTATGATCTTAATTGGATCCTGGTTCGAATAAACAAACTACAAAAATAAGTTACAAAGCAATAGGAAACTTTGAATACTGACTGAATAATTAATGATAGTAAGAAATGATTGTAATGTTTTAGGTGTAATAATGGTTTTGAAGTTTTATATATATATATGTTTTTTTTGTTTGTGGTTTTTTTTTTTTTTTTTTGTGGTACGTGGGCCTCTCACTGTTGCAGCTTCTCCCGTTGCAGAGCACAGGCTGCGGACGCGCAAGCTCAGCGACCGTGGCTCACGGGCCCAGCCGCTCTGCGGCATGTGGGATCTTCTCGGACGGCGGCACGAACCCACGTCCCCTGAATTGGCAGGCGGACTCTCAACCACTGTGCCACCAGGGAAGCCCCTATATATATATATTTTTAATCCTGATATTTTAGATAAATATACCCAAATATTCATGAAATAATAAGATGTCTAGGATTTGTTCAAAAATATTTAGTGGGGGAGTAGTGAGGAAAGGTATAGATAAAACACAATTAGTCATGAGTTGATAATTTTTAGAGGCCAGATGATGGATACATAGAGTTTTATTACATTAATCTACATTTTTATAAGTTTAAAATTTTCCATAAACAAGATTTTTCTTAAGGGAAAATAAAACAGTAGAAATAGAAGGCACATGCACACACACACAGACACACACACACCTTGATCTGCAGAAAAAGTAGTATTAGAGGAAAAAATACATTTTCTATTAGTTACAGTTTTAAATGCTTGTACTAGAAAGAATAAAAGGCTGAGAATTAAAGGTGTAAGCACACAATTTAAGTTAGAACAAAATAAGAGCAAATTAATCCTCTCCCTGCAAAAGTGGAAGAAATTATATAGTAAAGGTAAGAGCAAAAATTAATGACAACAAAGACCAACAAAGCCAAAAGTTGGCACTTTGGAAAGACTAATAAAATCGACAGACCTCTGGTAAAATTATTCAAGAAAAAGAGAGAGAAGGTACAAATTGTAAATGTTAGGACTGAAAGGGGACATAACTACAGATATAAGAAGAGATCAAATAGAGAATACTAAGAATGATTTTGTCAGTATATTTGATTTTCAATGTAATAATATACATTTTGGAAAACGTAACTTAAAAAAGCTGACACAAGGAGAATAGCAAGTGCAAATTGTCCCATAATTATTAAAGAATATGAATTTGTAACTTAAGGGTTTTTTTTTTTCCACACAGGAAACATCAAGTCCGGATACTTTTTTGAGGTGAGTTTCACCAGATGTTCAAGTAACAGGTCATTTCAATTTTGTAACAATTCTTCCCAGGAAAAGGAAAGAGGAACTATTGTCCAACTTACCTGATTAGGCTGGTAGACTTTTAATAAGAAATTAGATAATATCAGGATGAAAAAGGAAAATCACTTGCTTACCTCACTCATAAACACAGATGTAAAAATCCTACACAATGCAAATACATCATGAACAAACTGAGTTTATCTCCAAAATGTACATTTGATTTAACATAGAAATTTCATTATTGAAATTATTCCCATTACAGTTTTGAATAACAGCCAATGCCTATTCAAGCTTAAGGAAGAAAAAAGAAATCTCAGTAAACTATGAATGTGAGAAAACATTCTTTATCTTACAAAGAGATTCTTATAAAGGGTCTCTACCAAAAACCTACTGTGAACAGTTTTCAGAATGGTAAAATATTTCAGATTAGAAACAAAACAAGGAAGGTAATTATCACCGTTTCAACTCAACATTCAACATTGACTGGAGGTCCTAACCAGAGCTGTAAGATAAGATAAAGTAATAAAAGTTAAAAAGATTGAAATTGAAGAAATAAAACTCTCATTTGTTAATGATATGATTCTATACAGAGAAAACTCAGAGGAATCTACAAACTGTGAGAACTAATAAGGGTATTTACAAAGGTGGCTGGATATAAGATCAAACATTTTAAATGCCATTTTATAACTTGGTAACTCTAATTAGAAAGCCTAATTTTCAAAAATGTCACACCACTTATAATAAGAAGAAATGAAGCAAAGACATTAAAAGATGTACAAAACCCTAGGAAAATATATAATATTCATGAACAGGGAGAGTTCAAGACTGTAAAGATATCAATTCCCTTTAAAGTGATCTATGAATTCAAAGTGATCACAATCAAAACTCCAACAGCATTTTGTGAGGAATTTGACAAGCTCATTCAAAAATCTTTACAGAATTACAAAGGGCTAAGAATAATTAAGATACTCCCGGAGATGAATGTAGAGGAGATATCCCTACCAGATATCAAGGCTTGTAATAAAGTTATAGTAATTAAGATAGTGGGGAGGGATAAATTAGGAGTTTGAGATTAGCAGATACACACTACCATATATAAACTAGATAACCAACAAGGTCCTACCGTATAGCACAGGGAACTATATTCAATACCTTATAATAACCTATAATGGAAAAGAATATGAAAAAGAATACATATATAACTGAATCACTTTACTGTACACCAGAAACTAACACAACATTGTAAATCAACTACACTTCAATAAGAAAAAGTTTTTTAAAAGATAGTATGGAATAGGACAGAGAAAGAAAAAAAGTTGACTAGTGTAACTGAATAAAGAGCCCAGATACAGTCTCACACCTATATGAAAACTAGACATGGTATCCCAGATCAGTAGAAAATGAAGGAACTAGTCAATAAATGGTGTTGGTCAATTAATTAGCTACTAGGAAATTGGATTTCTCTTTTATGCCATGCACAAAAATTGATTTTAAATGAATAATAACCTGAATATAAAAAACAAATGTTTTGTTGAATAAAATATAGTGTATCTTTACGACCTTAGGGAACAGAAAGATTTGTTTTGAAATATGGAAAAGCATTAGTCATAAAGAACAGGAAAATATTTATAAATTGAACTACATTAAAATTAAGAAGTTCTGTTCATTTAATAATAATTATTTTAAAAGTGAAATTACAAGCCACTAACTGGGGAGGTGGGGAGAGGGCAGCTATCGGCAGCATACTTATTTTCTAAGAGAATTAATATCTAGAATATACAAAGAACTTTCAAAAGGGTGAATAAGGGCTTCCCTGGTGGCACAGTGGTTAAGAATCCTCCTGCCAATGCAGGGGACATGGGTTCGAGCCCTGGTCTGGGAGGATCCCACATGCCGCGGAGCAACTAGGCCCGTGAGCCACAACTACTGAGCCTGCGCATCTGGAGTCTGTGCTCCGCAACAAGAGAGGCCGCGATAGTGAGAGGCCCGCACACCGCGATGAAGAGTGGCCCCCGCTTGCCACAACTAAAGAAAGCCCTCGCACAAAAACGAAGACCCAACACAGCAAAAATAAATAAATAAACTATAAAAAAAATTTTTTTTGTTTGGGTTTGCTTTGGAGAGAGAAATGTGGTTTTTTTGACTGTCAGAAAGGTCAAGGATCTGAAGAACGTAGGGAGATAAATTTTGTCCCATAAACACAGGAGTTAGAAAGACTGTTGCCTGATGGCGTGAGAGCCAGTTTTTCCATCCCCAAAGGTGTAGAGTTGAAGGAGCTTGAGTAGAGAGAGGAGAGCTGAGATGGGGAAGAAGAGTAGTCAGTGTTGGGGAGGCCCCCTGAGATGTTGTTCTGCTCGAGACTTGAGGGAGCAGATTGAAAACCTCAGACAGATTTGGTGGTTCCAAGAGCTGTGAGGACAGGAGCCTTACTTTCCAGGTAAAGCCTGAGATAGTGTGGAAGCCATTAGAAACAAGTGAAAGCCAGGCCTGTCCAAGTGGAGAGGCTCCCCCATGACCCCAGGAAGCTGTGGGACAGCACCTGCAGGTGTTGTGGGCCCTGAGAGGGTCCCATAGAGGCCGGTAGAGGATGGAGACTACAAGGGTCTTGATTGCAGGCCTGCTGCTAACATCTGGGGACTTAGAAGGACCTACAGTTAAGGATGCAGGAGCTGTGAGAGTGTATGATGTGGTATTTGCCCAAATTGTATATATAAACAGCTTTGAGAAGAGCCTGGAATTAGTAGATGCTTACTAAGCGTAGCTATAATTATTGTTGACATTCTGAACCTTAGATCAATGATTATCTATATTACAACACCTATTGGAAAGCTAAGATTAAGCTGAAGTAGAATAATGGAAACGAATATTTGACAAATACTTTTCCCTGCTTGCGTCTGACACCATGCTCTGTTTCATCACATGCTAGCTAGATGATTGACGGATGATAAGTGGGATAAGAAGAAGTATCGGTCAATTGCACAAAGTGATGGTTTCTTGTGTACTTCTCTGTGAACCACTGAAAATGTACAAATAAAACTACAGTGCTCTAATTAAAATTCATCTCAAAAATCGAAGGTAATACTTAGATCAAGAAAACTTCAAATGATCTTTGTGTATTCAAGAACGTCTGCTGCTAAATGGTTACCTTGTCCTGACGGAGGATGGTGTAGTAGATTCTTGAGCACGTTTAGTTTGTAACTTCCAAGAGTAACAGATTTTCAAGTCTTTTTACCAGAGGCAGTCATCTTGGGAACAAGGGATGGGTTGGGGGGTGGATACATGTTTCTGAATTGTGGTGGACCACATGAACTCCAAAGTTAGTGGATAAACATAAAACCATGGATCTGTCTAGGAAAATGAATTTCTTTGCATTTAAATAGCAGTCATGTGATAGATAAGGGATTTTCTGAAATATGTGAACTTTCGGCAAAACGTCAGAACAGGGCTTGCATGCAAAAATCAACCTTCCAGTACAAAGGAAAAAAAAGTCCTATAAGCTCGACTTGACCAAAGGACTAACTCTTGGGACTTCCCTGGTGGCGCAGTGGTTAAGAATCTGCCTGCCAGTGCAGGGGACACGGGTTCGAGCCCTGGTCCGGGAAGATCCCACATGCCGCAGAGAAACTAAGCCCGTGAGCCACAACTACTGAGCCTGCATGCTGCAACTACTGAAGCCTGTGCGCCTAGAGCCCGTGCTCCGCAACAAGAAAGGCTACAGCAATAAGAAGCCCGCGCACCGCAACAAAGAGTAGCCCCCGCTCGCCGCAGCTAGAGAAAGCCCACGCGCAGCAACAAAGACCCAACGCAGCCAAAAATCAATCAAGAAAAAAGACTAACTCTTTTCATGCCGCTAAAATAGTAAGAGTTTTGTTTCAGAAATATTAATGTTACATCTGAATCAGGCAATATTAAAAGGTTTGTGCAAAAAGTATTAACCTTGATATTCATAACAAAAAAATTATATAATTGTTAGATTATTCATGTTCTGTTTTGAAGGTTAAAAAAGGATATTTGTCAAAATGTGCTTCGGATTCACTGCTCTTCACTCCCAGTCAGTCCACTGTGTACTTTGTTAAAATGCTTTCTTTCATCCCCAATTACACAGAATTTTCAGGTTGTATAGTTTTAGCAGTACCTAGGCATTCTACTAAATAGCTGATTGCAAACTTTTCTTGTTGCTCTAATTGACTAAATACATGAAAGAGATGAATGGCATGACCCAGAAGACGGGGAAATGACCAGTGAGCAAGGAAGAGAAGTTAGGAAATAAAAGGTAAAAACAATTAGATTTCAAAGTATGTCTTGCCTTTATACTTACATTCCATGAGCAGCCATAATTCCGTACTCAATTCTAAACCAGGCATTCTTTTCTTCCCCTCTCTCCAATATATATATTTAAATTGAAGTGTAGTGGATTTACAGTGTTGTGTTAGTTTAAACCAGACATTTTTGTTTGTTTGTTTTGTTCTGTTTTGGGTTTTTGTTTTGTTTTGTTTTGTTTTTGCGGTAAGCGGGCCTCTCACTGTTGTGGCCTCTCCCGTTGCAGAGCACAGGCTCCAGATGCGCAGGCTCAGCGGCCATGGCTCATGGGCCCAGCCGCTTCGCGGCATGTGGGATCTTCCCGGACTGGGGCACGAACCCGGGTCCCCTGTATCGGCCGGCGGACTCTCAACCACTGCGCCACCAGGGAAGCCCTAAACCAGACATTCTTAGTTGGAGAAAATAACTAAGCCTAGAATGTCTTTTTTCCCACTGGGGTCATTTGTGCCCAGCCAGTATCTGCCTGGACTGGTTAGTCCCTTAACCTCACCCTTTGCTAAGACTCTTTCCAATCATCAGCGTAAATTTGACTGGATTTCATCATGCTGTACCTTTTAGGCAAAAAGTCAAATAGTTACTCCTGTAAGAAAAAGAGAAAGTTAATAAATCACTATCTGTGTTAACTAACCTTACTGTGGTAATCATTTTGCAATATGTACATGTATCTAATCATCACATTGTACACCTTCACATATGTATGTTGTATGTCAATAATATCTCTATAAAGCTGGGAAATAAATCAATAAATCTCTAGCTAGCCTGATAAAATAAAAAGAAAATGTACAAATAACTAAAATTAAGAATAAGGGTGAGTGAATCATTTCCATATGCTGAGAGAATTAAGACAGAATTATGAAAAAATACTTTTAAAAACTCCATGCTGGGCTTCCCTGGTGGTGCAGTGGTTGGGGGGTCCGCCTGCCGATGCAGGGGACACGGGTTCGTGCCCCGGTCCAGGAGGATCCCACATGCCGCGGAGCGGCTGGGCCCATGAGCCATGGCCACTGGGCCTGCGCGTCCAGAGCCTGTGCTCCGCGGCGGGAGGGGCCACAACGGTGAGAGGCCCGCGTACCGCAAAAAAAAACCACAAAAAAACTCCATGCTAATTTTTAAAATTTTATATTCAATGTATTGATTTCTAGGAAAATATAAATGAACAAAAACGAGGCCAAAACCTCAATTAACATATCAATAAACATGAAAGAAATAGAAGATATTGTCAAAGCGTTACCTCTCCCTTCCCACATACCAAAATATGCTAGGTCTAGTTTGTTTCAGAGTTGAATAACTTCAAACCTGCCTGGAGTCTTTGTCACTTAAGCTTTTCAGAATATGAAGAAACACACCTTCTAAATTCTCTTTGTGAAGGCAATAGTGATAAAAATTAGTTTAGAAAAGGCAAAGTACAGATTAATACCACTTATTGGTGCAAACATGCAAAATGAAGTATCAATAAACAGAATCCCGCAGTATATCAAAAGAATAATACACCGTATCAAATAGTATTGTTCAAGAAATTTAAGAAATGTTCAATATTTTTTAAAAAGATTGATATAATTCCCAACTACAAGGTTAAAGGAAAATATGTGATCTGCATAGTTGCTGAAAAGACATTTGACAAAATATGTCTTCCATTCCAAATGCTTAGAAAATATTGCCAAAACAGAAACAGAAAGACATGTTTTAATATGATAAAAGCATATATTTTAAACTTATAGCATCATTATGCTTAATGGTGAAACGTTAGACAAGGATGTCTGCTATTCCCACTATTACTTAACATTGTTCTGGAAGTTCAAGCCAATGCAATAAAAGAACAAAATAGGAAGTAGAAACAATGTAAAGGTGGCAACTGCCTAACTATTTGGAAAAGAAATTAAACTGGACCTTATCTTACTCTTTATACCAAAATAAATTCTGTACATATTAAAATTTTAAGTATTAAAACCCCCATAAAATAACTAACAATTATTTTTTATAATATTGGGTAAGGAAAGCCTTCCTAAATATGACACAAAAGCACAAAACCATAAAGAAAGAATCAAGGATTTAACTACATTTAAACAGAAAGCTTTTGTGGAGACAAAAAAAATGCACCATTAGTAAGCCCAAAGAACTGGAGACAAGGTAAAAAAAATATTGGACATCCAATAGATAAAAGGCAAAGCACATGTAGCAGAGAGAGAGAGAGAGAGAGAAAGGGTTTTCACCATTTGAACAAAGTATAGCATGTTATATCTTCCTATTGCAAATGAAAATAGGATAGTTGCTTACAAGATTGATAAAATTAAAGAGATTGAGAATCCTTGTATTGGTGAGAGTGTGGTAGGACTTGAATTTATATAATTTTGGTGGGAGTATAAATCAGCATAACTTTTCTGAAGGTCAGCCTGGAAATATTTATCAGACTTTAAAATACTAACACTCCGTACACTTTGGGTAAGGGAGAAAATTGGTACAAACGGAAACTCTTTTGCAGTATCTACCGAAGCTGCTCATAAACATAACTTAGGACTCAGCAATTCCTCTCCTAGGTATATACTCATAAGACGTGTGCAAATATGCACCAAAAGACATCTACAAGAATGTTCTTAACTCCAACCTAGATATCATCTAAACTTCCGGTAGAATACATAAGTACACTTTAGTATTTCCTACAATGGAATAATAATGGAAATTAGCAAACAACTGCCACTCAAAAGTACAGATGAATCTCAAAAATGTTGGGGGAAAGGCCAGGCATGAAAAAGTACATAGTGCCTGATTCCATTTAAAAAGTTCAAAAACAGACGTAACAGTCTGAAATTGGAAGGCAGGGTAGTGATTACTTTAGGGAGGGATGGGGGCTAACTGGGATAGGGCAGAGGATGGCTTCTAGGTGGGAATAATGTTTTATTTATTGACTTATGTGTACTCTATTCGTGAAAATTCATCAAAGCTGTACAGTTAGATTTGGTACACTATTCCTATGTATGTTATGTGTTTAATTTTTAAGATATTTAAATGTGTATAACCTTTGAACTATTAAAGAATTCCATTAAAGAAACTTATCCTAAGAATATAACAGGTCAAATGTGCAAGCTTGTATCATAGTATTATCACTAGAAAAATTGAAACAACTTAAAATCTGTCAAAAAAAGATTGGTTAATTATAGAATATTACATACCCATTTAAAAGATTATGTGTATCTATATTCACTGGCATAGAAAGTATTCCCAAATGTACTGTTTGATGATGACAACGAAAGCAAAACCTGCATAGTGCCATGTACATAAAATTGAGTTGTATGCGTAGAGAAATATAAAGAACATTCATTAAAAATATTAACAGGGGATAATTTGGGGTTGTACATTTTCTATGCAGGTAAATGTTATTTTTACAAACAGAAAGATGCATTTCTTTTCATTTTGAAAATAAAAGGATTGCTTATACCATAAGTTTTTTATTAATACATTTTAACAGAAAAATATGGATTATACAATGAGGCTATTTGGGAATGACACAAGTCCGTTCCCTAGGTGTTCTATGTGGGATGATCAATTGTTCTACCTTCCAGGTCTATTTTGAGATTCCTTTACATCTAGTTAAAGACTTTGAGGTGGGGAGATAATCCAAGTGGACCCAATCTCATCTTATCAAGAGTCTTTCAAATTGGAGAAGCTCTCCTGGCTGTGGTTAAAGAGGGATGTGATGACGAAAGAAGAGTCAAAGAGATGCAGTGTTTCTGGCTCTGATGATGGGGGGAGGAAACAAGCAAGGGCAGCCTCTAGAAGCTGGAAGAGGCGTCTCCAGAAAGGAACGCAGGCCTGCTAACACTCTGATTTTAGCCCAGTGAGACTCAAGTCAGACTTACAGAAACATAAGAAAATAAGTTTGTGTTGTTTTAACCCTAAATTTGTGGCAATTTGTTAACAGGTACAATAGGAAGCTAATACACTCACTTTTGAGTTTTTGAGGGCTTTACAGTTTATAAATACTTTGTCTTACATCTAGGTGTTTTTTTGGTTTGTTGTTTTTTTAAGAAAATGGAAAGCTTTAAGCAAAAACGAATTCAAAATAATAGAGCATGAGAAATGGACAATTTCCAGTATCCAATGGTTGACTGGTCAATGTATGCATGAGTAAAAGCTAAAACTTCTGCACGTGTCTGAGTTGAAAGAAAACAAATAAAAACACATCCAGAGAACATCAGTCTCTGATTAGTGGCTGCTCCTCAAAATTGTCAAAGGCAATTTTTCTTAGGATATTTATAAAGCTTACAGTTGACTTTTTGCATTACACACAGGCCTTGGTTCCAGAGCCTTGTTCAGACTCTGATCAGACCAGTGGTCCATGTCCTATTTTCTTTATTTTACTCTTAGATCCTCAAACAGAGTTTGCTTTCTTCTCTTCTTGGTAACTAACACCATCCAGCCTTCCCAGAAGGTGCTGTTCCCCCAACCTGCCTGCAGGGTGGCCCATGTTTCCCGCTTCCTCATGCCTTTAAAGATAACACAGGGTCTCAGTTCATTTGCAGGATTTCCCTTCCAATTGCTAGAATGAAACAAAGAGGGAATGACAAAAACCACAAATGTGGGGAAGGTCTTAGTCTATGGCTCCTAACTGATTAAAATCATAACTGCTGAGGAGGAACAGACACACAAAGGATATGAAATTAAAATTTAATAATTGGGAAAATAATAAGTGGCTATGATGTTCATGCATGAATATTCTATGTGCATAGGTAAGTGTGTGTGTGTGTGTGCACGTGTAACATATATAATAACTCCAACCCTGGACTTTTCTCTTTTTTTCTCCACGGTGGAATTGAACAATTATTCAATGGCAACACTGGAAGAAGCCATAGAGGTCATTTAGTTCAATCCCCGCATTTTGCCAAGGGAAGATTGAAAGCCAGATGGAGGGAGATTTGTCTGTCCTTTGACTTCTTTTTCTTTGCTTTTCAATCTTTCCCATCAGCATGACATCAACCGAGTGATCGGATGATATTATTCAGTCTGGGGTCATTCTGTTCCTTATTCTTATTAACCATGACAATCTATCCCTTTAATGCCTTTTCCTCCTATCTAATCTTTAATACTATTAATCCATTTCTTTCATGATTAGCCTCTGCTTGGTTCTTCTTTTATAGATAAACTGAGTCATCAGCCAACATTTTGCTAGAAGTCAGCCTTGTTATATGTCCAGCCCATAGAAGTCTGTGACTTTCTATCTTACCCTATCTCCCGAATCAAAGGTTTTTGTTGATCTAACTTTCTTATCATGTCAAGTGTTAATCTTCTTTTAGTGATAGAGGAATTGCCAAACTAAAGTACTTTGGAAACATGAATACACTGACCTATCATTTCAAAGTCATCACACAACCAAAATCCTACTTGTCCTATAGACACACCTGTACTGAAAATGGGTGCAGTGTCCAAGTTTCCAGAGTCATGGAAATCTTGCAACCCTCAGAAAGAAGGCTATGAAAAAATGGCAGGCAAGCCTGGCAATTTCCCTCTGTGTATTAATCCAAACTTGGTATAAAAAATAATAATAGCTAATATTTATCCAGTGCTTAAATGTGTTAGTTATTATTCTAAGCACTTTACATAGATTATCTGTTTTAATCCTGTGAGTTAAGGACAGTTATTGCCTCTATTTCACACATGGGAAAATGTGAGCACAGAGCAGTGAAACTACTTGCTCAAGGCCCAGAAACAGTCAAAGTGGAGCCAGGATTTAGAGAGTTAGACTGAGACTAGTCTCCCAACCTCTCTGACAAGCCACCTCTGATAGGGAGCTAACATGAATCAACCTCCACCCACACTTTGTATTTGGAAAGTGCATCTTTGGAAGCATGGCCTACAGACCATGCTTGGAGTTTCAGGATCCAATAAGCATATAGAACAGCTTTCAAGGAACTTGAAGTGACCACATGCTTTTTACTTTTGTCAAGACCCAAAGGAAAATTCCCCAATGCTCCAGATCCTGCTGGTAAGCCCCATGGTTCAGGGATGCTGTCAGGAAGGACAGCTTTTAAATTGCCTTCACAACCTTAGATGCACTTTCTAGTAAGTTGGCTAATTCTTAGAAGTTCAGCTCAGAGCTTTAGTTCTGTCTTGGATGGGACACAAACTCCTGGATCTGCCCTTGCCTCTCTCTGACTTTGTTGAAGTCTACAGTCTTATTTTGCAGTGGCTCAGAACTGAAACTAGACCACCTGCCTGAGCTGCTCAGACTGTACACACAGCTTGTAAGGACTGCCAACCATGAAGCGCAGCTGCAAAACAAACCTAATCGTCTCCATTGTAAGTTAGTCTCCAAAGGAACCAGGTATAATATGACAGGCTGATGCAAACTACCCCCACAAGGGCCACCTTTGGCCAATTAGTCTGCCATGTTGGAATGTTCTGCCATGTCTGCCATGTTGGAATGTGCTGTTGGATTCTGTTTGCTAATCATAGGCAGGGTGGAAGCTTTCGTCCACTTCTACACTTCTGAATACCTCCTATTTGGAAATGATTTCTAACCCATTTCTCCAGCAATTTCCCCTCTTACTAGCACCTGATTCATATTTCCAACTTGGACTAAAGCAAAACATATTTTCTTCTCTCTTTTTTTTTTTAACATCTTTATTGGAGTATAATTGCTTTACAGTGGTGTGTTAGTTTCTGCTTTATAACAAAGTGAATCAGTTATACATACACATATGTTCCCATATGTCTTCCCTCCTGCGTCTCCCTCCCTCCCACCCTCCCTATCCCACCCCTCTGGGTGGTCACAAAGCACCGAGCTGATCTCCCTATGCTATGCGGATGCTTACTACTAGCTATCTGTTTCACATTTGGTGGTATATATATGTCCATGCCACTCTCTCACTTACCCTTCGCCCTCCCCGTATCCTCAAGTCCATTCTCTAGTAGGTCTGCGTCTTTATTCCCGTCTTGCCCCTAGGTTCTTCATGATCATTTTTTTTTATAGATTCCACATATATATGTTTTAGCATATGGTATTTGTTTTTCTCTTTCTGACTTACTTCACTCTGTATGACAGACTCTAGGTCCATCCACCTCACTACAAATAACTCAATTTCGTTTCCTTTTATGGCTGAGTAATATTCCATTGTATATATGTGCCACATCTTCTTTATCCATTCATCTGTCAGTGGACACTTAGGTAGCTTCCATGTTCTGGCTATTGTAAATAGAACTGCAATGAACACTGTGGTACATGACTCTTTTTGAATTACAGTTTTCTCAGGGAATATACCCAGTAGTGGGATTGCTGGGTCGTATGGTAGTTCTATTTTTAGTTTCTTAAGGAACCTCCATGTTGTTCTCCATAGTGGCTGTATCAGTTTACATTCCCAACAACAGTGCAAGAGGGTTCCCTTTTCTCCACACCCTCTCCAACATTTGTTGTTTGTAGATTTTTTGATGATGGCCGTTCTGACTGGTGTGAGGTGATACCTCATTGTAGTTTTGATTTGCATTTCTCTAATGATTAGTGATGTTGAGCATTCTTTCATGTGTTTGTTGGCAATCTGTATATCTTCTTTGGAGAAATGTCTGTTTAGGTCTTCTGCCCATTTTTGGATTGGGTTGTTTGTTTTTTTGATATTGAGCTGCATGAGCTGCTTGTAAATATTGGAGATTAATCCTTTGTCAGTTGCTTCATTTGCAAATATTTTCTCCCACTCTGAGGGTTGTCTTTTCATCTTGCTTATGGTTTCCTTTGCTGTGCAAAAGCTTTGAAGTTTCATTAGGTCCCATTTGCTTATTTTTGTTTTTATTTCCATTTCTCTAGGAGGTGGGTCAAAAAGGATCTTGCTGTGATGTGTCACAGAGTGTTCTGCCTATGCTTTCCTCTAAGAGTTTTATAGTGTCTTATATTTAGGTCTTTAATCCATTTTGAGTTTATTTTTGTGTATGGTGTTAGGGAGTATTGTCATTTCATTCTTTTGCATGTAGCTCTCCAGTTTTCCCAGCACCACTTATTGAAGAGACTGTCTTTTCTCCACTGTATATTCTTGCCTCCTTTATCAAAGATAAGGTGACCATATGTGTGTGGGTTTATCTCTGGGCTTTCTATCCTGTTCCATTGGTCTACATTTCTGCTTTTGTGCCAGTACCATGCTGTCTTCATTACTGTAGCTTTGTAGTATAGTCTGAAGTCAGGGAGCCTGATTCCTCCAGCTCCGTTTTTCTTTCTCAAGATTGCTTTGGCTATTTGGGGTCTTTTGTGTTTCCATAGAAATTGTGAAATTTTTTGTTCTAGTTCTGTGAAAAATTCCAGTGGTAGTTTGATAGGGATTGCATTGAATCAGTAGATTGCTTTGGGTAGTATAGTCTTTTTCACAATGTTGATTCTTCCAATACAAGAACATGGTATATCTCTCCATCTGTTTGTATCATCTTTACTTTCTTTCATCAGTGTCTTATAATTTTCTGCATACAGGTCTTTTGTCTCCTTAGGTAGGTTTATTCCTAGATATTTTATTCTTTTTGTTGCAGTGGTAAATGGGAGCGTTTTCTTAATTTCACTTTCAGATTTTTCATCATTAGTGTATAGGAATGCAAGAGATTTCTGTGCATTAATTTTGTATCCTGCTACTTTACAAAATTCATTGATTAGCTCTAGCAGTTTTCTGGTAGCATCTTTAGGATTCTCTATGTATAGTATCATGTCACCTGCAAACAGTGACAGCTTTACTTCTTCTTTTCCGATTTGGACTCCTTTTATTTCTTTTTCTTCTCTGATTGCTGTGGCCAAAACTGCCAAAACTATGTTGAATAATAGTGGTGAGAGTGGGCACCCTTGTCTTGTTCCTGATCTTAGTGGAAATGGATTCAGTTTTTCACCATTGAGGATGATGTTGGCTGTGGGTTTGTCATATATGGCCTTTATTATGTTGAGGTAAGTTCTCTCTATGCCTATTTTCTGGAGGGTTTTTAGCATAAATTGGTGTTGAATTTTGTCGAAAGCTTTCTCTGCATCTATTGAGATGATCATATGGTTTTTCTCCTTCAATTTGTTAATATGGTGTATCACATTGATTGATTTGCGTATATTGAAGAATCCTTGCATTCCTGGAATAAATCCCACTTGATCATGGTGTATGATCCTTTTAATGTGCTGTTAGATTCTGTTTGCTAGTATTTTGCTGAGGATTTTTGCATCCATGTTCATCAGTGATATTGGCCTGTAGTTTTCTTTCTTTGTGACATCTTTGTCTGGTTTTGGTATCAGGGTGATGGTGGCCTCGTAGAATGAGTTTCAGAGTGTTCCTCCCTCTGCTATATTTGGAAGAGTTTGAGAAGGATAGGTGTTAGCTCTTCTCTAAATGTTTGATAGAATTTGCCTGTGAAGCCATCTGGTCCTGGGCTTTTGTTTGTTGGAAGATTTTTAATCACAGTTTCAATTTCAGTGCTTGTGATTGGTCTGTTCATATTTTCTATTTCTTCCTGGTTCAGTCTCGGAAGGTTGTGCATTTCTATGAATTTGTCCATTTCTTCCAGGTTGTCCATTTTATTGGCATATAGTTGCTTGTAGTAATCTCTCATGATCCTTTGTATTTCTGCAGTGTCAGCTGTTACTTCTCCTTTTTCATTTCTAATTCTATTGATTTGAATGTTCTCCCTTTTTTTCTTGATGAGTCTGGCTAATGGTTTATCAATTTTGTTTATCCTTTCAAAGAACCATTTTTAGTTTTATTGATCTTTGCTATCGTTTCCTTCACTTATTTTTCATTTATTTCTGATCTGATCTTTATGATTTCTTTCCTTCTGCTAACTTTGGGGTTTTTTTGTTTTTCTTTCTCTAATTGCTTTAGGTGTAAGGTTAGATTATTTATTTTAGATGTTTCTTTTTTCTTAAGGTAGGATTCTATTGCTATAAACTTCCCTCTTAGAACTGCTTTTGCTGCATCCCAAAGGTTTTGGGTTGTCGTGTTTTCATTGTCATTTGTTTCTAGGTATTTTTTGATTTCCTCTTTAATTTCTTCAGTGATCTCTTGGTTATTAAGTAGTGTATTGTTTAGCCTCCATGTGTCTGTATTTTTTACAGATTTTTTTGAAATTGATATCTAGTCTCATAGTATTGTGGTTGGAAAAGATACTTGATACGATTTCAATTTTCTTAAATTTACTGAGGCTTGATTTTTGACCCAAGATATTATCTATTGTGGAGAATGTTGCATGAGCACTTGAGAAGAAAGTGTATTCTGTTGTTTTTGGATGGAATGTCCTATAAATATCAATTAAATCTATCTGGTCTATTGTGTCATTTAAAGCTTGAGTTTCCTTATTAATTTTCTGTCTGGATGAACTGTCCATTGGTGTTAAGTGAGGTGTTAAAGTCCCCCACTATTATTGTGTTACTGTTGATTTCCTCTTCTATAGCTGTTAGCATTTGCCTTATGTATTGTGATGCTCCTATGTTGGGTGCATATATATTTATAATTGTTATATCTTCTTCTCGAATTGATCCCTTGATCGTTATGTAGTGTCCTTCCTTGTCTCTTGTAACATTCTTTATTTTAAAGTCTATTTTATCTGATATGAGTATTGCTATTCCAGCTTTCTTTTGATTTCCTTTTGCATGGAATATCTTTTTCCATCCCCCCACTTTCACTCTGTATGTGTCCCTACGTCTGAAGTGGGTCTCTTGTAGACAGCATATGTATGGGTTTTGTTTTTGTATCCATTCAGTGAGCCTGTGTCTTTTGGGTGAAGCATTTAATCCATTCATATTTAAGGTAATTATTGATATGTATGTTCCTATTACCATTTTCTTAATTGTTTTGGGTTTGTTTTTGTAGGGTCTTTTCTTCTCTTGTGTTTCCCACTTAGAGAAGTTCCTTCAGCATTTGTTGTAGAGCTGGTTTGGTGGTGCTGAATTCTCTCAGCTTTTGTTTGTCTGTAAACCTTCTGATTTCTCCATCAAATCTGAATGAAATCCTTGCCAGGTAGAATAATCTTGGTTGTACGTTTTTCTCTTTCATCACTTTAAGTATATGACACCACTGCCTTCTGGCTTGTAGAGTTTCTGCTGAGAAATCAGCTGTTAACCTTATGGGAGTTCCCTTGTATGTTATTTGTCATTTTTCCCTTGTTGCTGTCAATAATTTTTCTTTGTCTTTAATTTTTGTCAGTTTGATTACTATGTGTCTCAGCGAGTTTCTCCTTGGGTTTATCCTGCCTGGGACTCTCTGCACTCCTGGACTTGGGTGGCTATTTCCTTTCCCATGTTAGGGAAGTTTTCAACTGTAATCTCTTCAAATATTTCTTGGCTGCTTTCTCTCTCTCTTCTCCTTCTGGGACCCCTATAATGCGAATGTTGGTGCATTTAATGTTGTCCCAGAGGTCTCTTAGGCTGTCTTCATTTCTTTTCATTCTTTTTTATTTATTCTGTTCTGTGGCAGTGAATTCCAGCATTCTGTCTTCCAGGTCACTTATCCGTTCTTCTGCTTCAGTTATTCTGCTATTGATTCCTTCTAGTGTATTTTTCATTTCAGTATTGTATTGTTCATCTCTGTTTATTTGTTCTTTAATTCTTCTGGGTGTTTGTTCTTTAACTCTTCTAGGTGTTTGTTAAACATTTCTTGCATCATCTCGATCTTTGTCTCCATTCTTTTTCTGAGGTCCTGGATCATCTTCAGGGTCATTGTTCTGAATTCTTTTTCTGGAACGTTGCCTATCTCCACTTCATTTTGTTGTTTTTCTAGTGTTTTATCTTGTTCCTTCATCTGGTACATAGTCCTCTGCCTTTTCATTTTGTCTATCTTTCCGTTAATGTGGTTTTCATTCCACAGGCTGCAGGATTGAAGTTCTTCTTACTTCTGCTCTCTAATAACCTTCTAATTGGTGTCCACCTCCATACCTTTTTCTTTCAGATCAGCTCCATCACTGCACCCAACCATTTCCCCCAGTTTCAGATGTATCCAGGTCATTTCCCTGCTTAATTACCTTGTGTGTCTTCCCATGAATATAATCCAAAAATTTTATGTGGCATATAACTTATGTCACAATCTAGTTTGACCTATATTTTGGCTTATCTCCCACCATCACCTTTTTGTTTTTTGGGCTTTTTCTTGCTTCTTTTTTCACCATCACTCTATATCACCTCTTCCCATGCTCTCCCAGGGAGCAATAATTCTCTCTATCACTAGGTTCTCATCTTATCATCATTTACAGCATTTATCACATTATGGTATATCACTTTGTGTGTTTGTTGCTCCCATTTCTAAAACATATACACTTGAGGAAGGACGATCTTGTTCAACACCTCTTCCCAACCACCAAGCATGGGATTTGACATTTGGCATTTACAAAGTACTTAACTAATATTTGTTAATAAATTAATAAAGGCAGTGGTGCCTAATTTTGTGTTGACCATCAGGGAAAATGTTTGTGTATATTTACTACACACATATCAATTAATCAATGATTATTTGGTAAAAGATAGCAAGTCAAAAACTCATTTCCATGGATGAATGGATAAAGAAATCACACACACACACGCGCACACACACACACACACACACACTGGAATATTATTCAGTAATAAAAAAGAAGGAAATCTTGCCATTTTCAAAGACATGGATGAACCTGGAGGGCATTATGCTGAGTAAAATAAACCAGACAAAGACAAATACTGTATGGTATCCCTTATATGTGGAATTTTTCTAAAAAAGATGATTGCATAGCCACGGAGAATAGAGTGGTAGTTGCCAGAGGTTGGGGGGAGGAGGAATGGGGAGATGCAGGTCAAAGGGCACAAACTTTCAGTTATAAAAAGAGTAAGTTTTGAGGTGCTAATATACAGCAGGGCAACTATAGTTAATAATTCAGTATTGTATACTTGAAAATTACTGACAGTAGATCTTAAGCATTCTTAAGTTAACTATGTACAGTGATGGATGTGCTAATTATCTTGATCCTTGTAATCATTCCACAATGCATATGTACATCAAGTCATCATGTTGTGTACTTCAAATACATACAGTTACATTTGTCAATTATTCCTCAATAATGCTGGGGAGGATTAATAAATAAATGAATGTAAAAAAACAGTGTGGACTTTAAAGTCAGACACCTGGTTGAAAATACCAGCATCGAGAAGTATTAGCTAGGCAATTATGGACAAGTCAGTTAAGCAATCCAGTATGTATTTTCAGCTGTAGCATTTGGATAATAATACACCTCATGGATGGGGTGGCGATTAAAGGCAAGATGCATGTGTGAAGCAATTTGTCTCTGTGACCAATACAAAGTTGGTTTTAACAGATGGTAGTGTGGCAGAATGTCTTCTGTGGGCTAACTTGAGTAATCTGCAGCCTTTTCAGTCCTTTTTAATCCTGCTCTTGTGACTTAACTGAATTAAGCACTCTATAGCCAGGTTCTTAATAAGAAAAGAAGCTCATTTATTAGCTAGATGGACAACAAAGTAATGATTAAAATGGCTGCAATTAACTAGATCCCTATTTTTCTGCTTTTGGCCCCAGGATAAAAAACTATCTGGGAATCTAAGCATTCCCACTGGATGGAAATATCTTATGATGGACCTGATATTTGGAGATAATGGGGTGTAGAGACCCATATTCTCTGTGCAAAAAGTAGTGTAGTGATTAAGACCTTGGGCTTTGGAGTCAGACTACCTGTTTTCAAATCCCAGCTTAACAATTGCAAGTTTCTTAAACTCTCTGCCTCAATTTCATCACCTGTAAAATAAGGCTAAAACCAGTACCTATTTCGTAAGATTGTCATGAAGCCAAAACAAATAATATACTAGATAGATTCCTGGTATGTGATAAGTGCTCAATAAACGTTATCTATGATATGAATGACTCTATCATTTATCATCAAATTGGAAGAGTTTCAAGTGAAAAGGTAACTATGGCAGCATAATAGGTTTAAATTGGGATTGTCCTGGTCAAACCCAGATGCGTGATCACCCTCGCTGTTATGATGTTCATGATAATAATGATGATGATGTCATACAGGGCAAGCCAGAGGAGCTTCCCCATTTGTCTCACTGTGTCCATCCGACACACCAGCCCCAGTCTATGTTCAGGACTCACACACAATCTTGTCCCCACTGTTTTCCACTAAGAAACCTCAACAATTAGCTGTCCCACCAAGCCAAAGGGAAATGCAGTACATACTTTCATTCTCCTGAGATCAAAGCAGAAAAGATGATGTTTAAATATTCGTGTAATTAAAATAGATGGCTAGTGGGAAGCTGCTGCATAGCATAGGGAAATCAGCTCGATGCTTTGTGACGACCTAGAGGGGTGGGATAGAGGGAGGGGATATGGGGATATATGTATGCATATGGCTGATTCACTTTGTTGTACAGCGGAAACTAACACAACATTGGAAAGCAATTATACTCCAATAAAGATATTTTTAAAAGTATCTTAAAAAATAAAGATTAGTGTATTGAAGCAATTCATTTTATTTGGAGAGTCCAGTTTAACAAATCACAATATTGTGGCTGAGACCTGCTAATTAGTATAAATTTACCCTTTAGTTCACAATACATATTTATTATCTAAATTTTTGAGCCATAATATAGCCTTGGTTTGTTTTTCTTTTTTTTCCCCCTCCTTCCCTGTCCCCCTTAAAAAAAAATCATGGCAGAAAACCAAATATAAAGGGAAATTCCATATCACAGGCTGAAACCTGCTTTACCAATTTTATCCAAAGTACACATCAAGAAAATGAGCAACGTGATGATCATTTTGTAACGTATAGAAATATTGAACTACTACGTTGTGCACCGGGGACTAACAAAGTGTTGTAGGTCAGTTTATACTTCAAAAGCAAACAAACAAGTAAACAAGTTAATAGAAAAACAGATCAGATTTGTGGTAACCAGAGGCAGGGGGTGGGGAATGGGGGAACTGGCTGAAGGCCGTCAAAAGGTACAAACTTCCAGTTATAAGATACATAAGTACTAGGGATGTGATGTACAACATGATTAATATAATGAACACTGCTGTAGGTTATATATGAAAGTTGTTAAGAGAGGAAATCCTCAGAGCTCTCATCACACACAAAACATTTATTTTTCTTTTATTTGGTATCTGTATGAGATGACGGATGTTCACTAAACTTAGCATGGTCATTGTTTCATGATGTATGTAAGTCAGATCATTATGCTGTACACCTTAAACTTATACAGTGCTGTATGTCAATTATATCTCAATAAACCTGGAAGAAAAAAAAGAGAAGCAGCTGTTCATCTTATCATTATTATTTAGTGAGCATCTACTATATGCCCAGTACTGTGCTATGAAATATTCAAGACATGGTCCCACAGGGAGTTTTCAATCCGGCTCAGAACATAAAAGGAACATTTGTGAAACAACACTGATGTTAAATTATATATAACAAAGACATACCTGATGTAAATAAGAAGATGAGTCAAGCTTTCAGGCAAAGCCTGATAAGGGAGTTAGGTTTTGAGCGGGGCTTAAGGATGGCTGAAATCTGGATAGATGGGAGAGAGATGGAAGAACCACCAGGTGGGGAGATGATTTCAGGACAAGACAGGGCAGGGAGGTAAGACTGTGAAAGACCGTGACGTTATAAAATTAATGTTATTACAGAAAGGGACACCCAGGCAACTAAAAGGGTCAGGCAACAAGAACCTGATGATTCTAAGGCTTCCCTCTAGGTTTACTGGACACCTAGCAGACCTGCCGTTCTAATTGCACAGGATTTGGAAATTCAAAAGTAGGCAACAACATGAGGTTATTGTAGTTGTTTATTAGCCTTTTCTCTTTTCAGTAAGGGAACAGGGAAAAATTCTCCACTAGGGAGAAACACCTCTCAATGTGAAGCCTGAGGTCTATCTGCCAGGGGACGTCCCAGCAGAAGTCCGGTAGGATCATTTTGAAATGTGGCTGATCTCAGGCTTAATGTTTTTAAAAGATAACAATATAAAATATCTGGGCTTCCCAGTGAGGGAGAGAAGTTTTCTTGGAAGAACAACTTTCAAATCCGGCAAATACATTTCTGCCATGCCCTCCCCTGGCAGTCATTCATAGAAATTTACTACTTGACATCTTCATTCAACCACACATTATTACTTGATTAAAAGTGCTTCTTTTAATAGATCAATAGACTTGCTTTTAGGAGCTGCTGTAATAACACTCATGCTTTTATTCCACGTGGTAAAAGGTAGTCAGGAGAGATGACACATAAGGGCTCAATAAAGTTTGAGCTAAAATGTACATGACAGGACATGCTGTTTTGTGTCAGGGTGAACATAACACAAATCATAGATCTTTGAAACAGAAAGAAAAATCCAAGTCAATGCAAACTACTGACGTGGCTCTTATTTCTGAAGTGGGTGAGGGCTTACGTGAAACCTTTTTACGATGCTCCTGAGCGTCATAAACACCCGATGTTTGGTCCCTCTCGAACTGCAGCCAAAGGGCTTGGCAAAGGCCAATCAAGGTGTGTGAGAAGGTGGCACAAACGGAGGAATAGAATTGCATGTGCTTGTCCTCTCTGAAAACCTCTGTCGCATTCTTTCCTCCCTTTTATATACGCGGTTCTATCTTTCTCCTACCAGATTTTCTGTACTTCCTTTTCCTGGAGAATTTGTTGCAAAAGAGTGGTTCTTCACTTTTTCTTAGGACACAAACCCCTTTGAAAATCTGCTCCAAACTCTGCACTCTCTCCCAGAAAAAAGAGCATAAATTCAAAACCTTGCAGAAAGTTTCAGAAGATCTACGATCGAAATCCATGATCCATGATCCTCTGAAACCCAGGCCGACCTCCGATGAAGATTCCACCAAACATTCTCCAAAGACATTGAGCAAGGGAAAAAGACAGGCCTTTAGAGTTGCTCTAGAAGTATATTAGGTCTAAAAGGCATTTTGCTTGTGATCCATAGCTTAAACAGAGTAGTGAGTTCATCACTATCTTACAGGTTGGTATGCCAAGTGTTACTTCACCTGAGTTTTATCCTGACTCTGGAGGAAGTCCTGTGTATCTGGGAAATTTCTCTACCTTACCTTTGGGCAGTGGCCATAACAAAGTTGATCCTGAGACATGCCTGATATTGCCCTGCCCCTGATAGCCATAGTAGATTGTAAAGGAAAAAAAAAAAAGAGCTTGTGTTTCTAGATAGGATTCTGTGTACTCACTGAAAACAGCTTTTTCGGAGCAAGTTATACATCTATATAAACTTTCAATTTTTTTTTTTTCTTTTTTTGCGGTATGCGGGCCTCTCACTGTTGTGGCCTCTCCCATTGCGGAGCACAGGCTCCGGACGCGCAGGCTCAGCAGCCATGGCTCACGGGCC
This sequence comes from Pseudorca crassidens, assembly GCF_039906515.1. Taxonomy (NCBI): domain Eukaryota; kingdom Metazoa; phylum Chordata; class Mammalia; order Artiodactyla; family Delphinidae; genus Pseudorca; species Pseudorca crassidens. The sequence goes on from NC_090313.1 coordinate 15,853,371, forward strand.
CAGCCGCTCCGCGGCAGGTGGGATCTTCGCGGACCGGGGCATGAACCCGTGTCCCCTGCATCGGCAGGCGGACACTCAACCACTGCGCCACCAGGGAAGCCCTAAACTTTCAATTTTAATCTAACTTTTTCTGGTTGAATCTTAAACCCAAAGTGAAACCCAGGTTCCTAATCCCAACATCCAGTGGTGGTCTGGCTTCACAGTGTATAAAAGCCAGTGTCCCTTATCCTTATCGATATACAATATGCAACAAAACTCTTTGCTTAACAGACAAATGGGCTGTCAGGATATGCTGAAGGCTACAAGAAGCTGTGGTGTTAGCTAGGTTAGGTGTATTAAATCCATCTTCAACTTACAGTATTTTCTTTTGTTGTTGTTGTTGTTTGTTTTTTAGTTAATTAACGTATTCTTGGCTGGTTGGGTCTTTGTTGCTGCACGCGGGCTTTTCTCTGGCAGTGGCGAGTGGAGGCTACTCTTCGTTGCAGTGCGCAGGCTTCTCATCGTGGTGGCTTCTCTTGTTGCAGAGCACAGGCTCTAGGCATGCAGGCTTCTGTAGTTGTGGTACGCAGGCTCAGTAGTTGTGGCTCACAGGCTCTAGAGCGCAGGCTCAGTAGTTGTGGTGCACGGGCATAGTGGCTCCACGGCATGTGGGATCTTCCCAGACCAGGGCTCAAACGCACGTCTTGTACATTGGCAGGCAGATTCTTAACCACTGCACCACCAGGGAAGCCCAACTTACAGTATTTTTGACATACATGGGTTTATTGGGATGTAATACCACCGTAAGTCAAGGAAGATCCGTACTCTACCACCTTTCCTGTCAGGTAGGTTGTATTATTCTGCCTATTGTATAGATGAGAAAACTGAGGCTTAAAGAGGTTAAGCAACTTCCTCAAGGTCCCACATCAGTAAGTGAGGTTGTATGACTTGGACCAGGCTTAGCCACCACTGTACTGCTTCCCCACGCTCTCCTTGGCCTAGGCGTCAAGCCACAGGAGATGAAAACTTCCAGCGGCTCACATAGAGGATTGGCCAAGGGGCCAAGCAGATCTTCTGTTCTAGGCAGTGGAGAGCCACGGACATTAGGGGTAGGACTACCCTTATGGACCTTGTGTCAGTTTCTAATTCCATTTGGTAGAAGATAAAACTAGAATTCCCAACTTGAGTTATGTTTTGGACACCCTGTGGAAGGCTTTAATTGGATATGTGCGCTTTTTACAGGGAATACACTTTAAGTCATAGTAAGTAAATAAACGGTCTTCTCATCTATTAAACTATATCTGAACTGAGAACATATAATGCCAAGAATTCTTTTTCCCTTGCAATATATATAAGGCAATCCAAAAATAGCATAAAGTTACTCAAACAGAAACAACAAAAAAGGTTAAAATTCCAGAAAAATGAGATGCAATGAAATTTCTTCTTATTCTATATGAGCCTCCAGACCCAACAGTAAAACTTCATGTATCTGTAGTAGTTTTATTTCTCATGGTACAACCACACTACTTCTCTCGTGCCCGTGTTCTTCAGAGCTACTCTGTGAAAGAAGAGTTTTACAGAAGTGCAGGCACAATTCTCATTTATCTCCATGTCAAAGAGAAACTGAACACTGGGGCAGAAGAACCTTTAACCAAAGTGGTAAATCGTGTAAAGATACATTGCTATCCGTGTGTGTGTGTGTGTGTGTGTGACTGTATTCACAGTGAGCTGAAGGGAATGGTTACTATGAGGAATTATTATTTGTTGTTTTAAATAGATCATCCCATAAAGTAAATGAATCAAGCCAGATTAAATATCCAGGAGGGATATAATTTCAAAAACCACATCTGTAACACCACAGTTTAAATCCGACACTTGGGAAATGTACGCCTTTTATTAGTATCGTGTGTGACACACTTTCCCCACACTGTTGTCCAGCCACACACACAAATCCGCTTTTGCCAAAGTGCGTAGGATTGCTTGCAGAATTGTCTGATAAGATAAAGGAGAATTTTCTCAAGTTGTTATTTATTAAGGTGAACTTTCTTTGAGTTTTTTTAAAGTCTACTTAAATGCAATTGCCATTGTTGAAATGAATGTGAATAATTTTTGCTCATTTCATTTTTTTCACTGATTAAGTTCATTTAATATTAACTAGTTTCACCACTACCATTCTCAGCATATATAAAAGTGTTAAAAAACTAGCCCTAGAATTTATTTTCTTCCTAATAGGTCTTTCTGCCAGAGTAAAGAAAAACCAAACCCTTTTTTGTGCAATGGGTATAAAGTCTCAGTAATGCAAGATGAATAAGTTCTAGAGACCTGCTGTACCACATAATACCCATAGTTAATGACACAGATTATGCACTTAAACATTTGTTGGGAGGGTAGATCTCCTGTTACTCGTTCTTACCACAAGCAACAAAAAAGGAGGACACGAGGAAACTTTTGGAGGAGATAGATATGTTTATCACCCTGATTGTAGTACACGGATGTACGCCTATGTTCAAACGCATCAAATTATACATATTAAGCATGTACAGTGTTTTTGTATATCAATTATACTTCAATAATGCTGTTACAAATATCATTTTGAATTCCCAACAGACTTTAATGAGGACAGTGGCCATCAGTTAAATAAATTATCACATATACAATAGAAATGTGCATAGAAGTACATCCCTCTAATTGCACTAACCAGAATAAGAGTGCACGTTTGGCACAAGCACACACACACGTACACAGAGACACACATCCCACTTATTCTTGAAATAATAAGGGAAATTCTGCCCATGGGCTATATTCCCTGATGGCAAGTAAAGGAAAAGCTCAAGGAATCTCTCAAAGAGGTGCCCATGATAACGTTCTTTTTTTTTTTTATTTTTTTTTGCAGTACGCGGGCCTCTCACTGCCATGGCCTCTCCTGTTGCGGCACAGGCTCTGGACGCGCAGGCTCAGAGGCCATGGCTCACGGGCCCAGCCGCTCCGCAGCATGTGGGATCCTCCCAGACCGGGGCACGAACCCGCGTCCCCTGCATCGGCAGGCGGACTCTCAACCACTGCGCCACCAGGGAAGCCCCCATGATAATGTTCTTAAACTTTTTTAGATATCAACTATTCTGTGCTCTGATTTTTAAAATCATTAGCAAGCCAACCTTTCACAAAAAGTGATGCTTCCTAAGGTCTTGGTATGCAGCAACTTTTCTCAGGGTCAAAGAGCCCCTTCAAAGCAGGATGCTGCCCTGTTTAGGTGTGCCTGATGAGAGGGATGCTTGAATTCCATGGCCAGCATGACGGTATCAGAGTGTCTGCACAGGTGCGTATGTCCACACCCGCACCCATAGGCAGTCTCCGTATTCTTGATGCTGGACAATTTCATTACAATCTTATTTCAGTAGCCAGTTGTGACCTCGGTGTTTCCAAGAAGAAAAAGGAAAAATGGCTGATATAAAGTGAAAGTAACCTTACTGAACAAATAAACTGGCAAGTGTATTTAATAATTGCCTGGGTTCAGCATTTTTCTGCAATAAATGAGTAAACTTTAAATGTATCTCTGAGATGCACTATCACGGGCATTGCCATGGGCAAGTTTTATCCAATGATGAAACAGCAAGGCCTAGTGAGATAAAGATGATAGAAGGGTGCTATCAGGTGGCAGCTGGGTAATTACAACTCTCTATTTGGGCTCTGCAGTGATGCTGCATGTGATAAGTGGAGAATAATGAAGAAAAAGGAGTAGCGATAATGCAGGAGCTAAATGGTAGAAAATAGTCTATCATAGCCCACAGCCCTCTGAGTGCCTATGGGGACTTTGAACTATCTTCTTCAGTTTCCATCCACAGAAAAAATACTCTCTTTCTTCTTCCTTTGCTAAATTTATGTCTGGTGGGACAAAAGACAAAACTGAAAGGAAATCAAGGGTATGTGAAGAGAATATGACCTTTGCAAATAACTCTGGAGGTCACTATGTAATTATTCTAAAATAAAAGTATCCTGTAATCTTGCCTGTACTCACAAAAGACGCAAGAGCATTTTAAAAATGTGATTCGGCACAATTTCGTTGGGGATGGTGGCTTATAAAAGGTCAAGTAAATTATTTCTAATTATAGCCTGTCAAGTGGAGCCTCAGAACACTTGAGCCATTTGTTACTATTGAGTTGAACTTTGATTACAGCCAAAGACAGGCTGAGGACAATCCATTATGTGTAAGGGGAAAGGCTGCTTCTGGCTGATACCTTAGGTCCAGAGTTTAAGACAAAATAGCCTGTGTAAAAGTTGAGGTGTTTTAACCTTGGTTCTTTTGTCATCTAAAGCAGGGCGAGTCTGGCCTTTCATATGGCCTGAACTGGGATTAATTTGTTTTTGTTTCACTAGGAATCATCCTAAACCTCGCACTGACGATGAATGAAATCAAGGGGGGAAAAGTGTGCGTGTGTGTGTACATGTGTATGTACATACATTTGTGTGTGGATGGACACATGCATGTGTAGCTAAGCCCTTTTTAAAAGTTTCTTAAAATGTGACAGGGACTTCCCTGGTGGTGCAGTGGTTAACAATCCACCTGCCAATGCAGGGGACGTGGGTTCGATCCCTGGTCCCAGAAGATCCCACATGCTGTGGAGCAACTAAGCCCCTGTGCCATAACTACTGAGCCTGCACTCTAGAGCCCACGAGCCACAACTACTGAAGCCCGCATGCCTTAGAGCCTGCGTGCTGCAACTACTGAGCCCACCTGCTGTAACTACTGAAGCCTGCATGCTTAGAGCCCGTGCTCCACAACAAGAGAAGCCACCGCAGTGAGAAGCCCGTGCACTGCAACGAAGATCCAACACAGCCAAAAATAAAACATTTTTTAAAAATTGTGACAAAATACTCATAACAAAATTTATCATCTTAAGTGTACAGAAATGTTAAGTACATTCACACTGCCATGTAGCTAATCTCCAGAACTCTTTTCATCTTGCAGAACTGAAACCCTATATTCATTAAACAGCAATTCCCCCTTCCCTCCTTCTCCCTTGCCCCTGGTGACTACCATTCTACTTTCAATTTTTATGAATTCGACTACTTTTGGTATTGTGTATAAGTGGACTCATACGTATTTGCACTTCTGTGACTGGCTCATTTCACTCAGCATAAGGTCCTCAAGGTTCGTCCATGTTGTAGCTTGTGTCAGAATTTCCTTCTTTTTCCTGGCTGAATAATATTCCATTGTGTTCATACACCACATTTTGTGTAACCATTCATCTGTCAGTGGGCACTTGGGATGCTCCTATCTTTTTACTATTATAAATAACACTGCTATGAACAGGATTGTACAAATATGTCTTCGAGACCCTGCTTTCAGTTCTTTTGGGAATATCCCCCAAAGTAGCATTGCTGGATCAAGTGGTAATTCTATTTTCAAATCTTCTGAGCAACCACCATACCATTTTCCACAGCAGCTACAGCGCTTTCCATTCTCACTAGGAACGTATATGAGCTCCTCTTTCTACACTCGCTTTCCAACACCGGTTATTCTGCTTTTTTAAAACAGCCATCCTAGTGGGTGTGAAGCAATATCTCACTGTAGTTTGATTTCCTTAATGAATAATGATGTTAACCATTTTTCATGTGTTTATTGGCCATTCTTCTTTGGAGAAATATCTATTCAAATCTTTTGCCTATTTCTTAATTGGGTTGTCTTTTTATTGTTGTGCTCTATGAATTCTTTATGTATTCTGGATACTAGACACTTAGATATAAGATTTGCAAATATTTTCTTCCATTCTCTGGGTTGTTTCACTTTCTTGATAGCATCCTTTGATGCACAAAAGTTTTCAATTTTGATGAAGTGCAATTTATATATATATTTTTTGGTTGCTCGTGCTTTAGGTGTTATATCTAATCCAAGGTTACAAAGATTTACACCTCAGTTTTCTTCTAGGAGTTTTCGTTTGTTTGTTTGTTTTTGCTGTACGCGGGCCTCTCATGCTCCGCGGCATGTGGGATCTTCCCGGACCGGGGCACGAACCCGTGTCCCCTGCATCGGCAGGCGGACTCTCAACCACTGCGCCACCAGGGAAGCCCCACGTCTAGGAGTTTTATAGTTTTTAAAATTCATTTTTTAAAGAATGCAATTAAAATTTTTTTGAACTGGCCCCCAAATAGCTATATCTAAAACTTGGACTGCACGTTGAAATCCACATAGACAGAAATTCCCGTAGCTAAACAGACACAAGTAGTAAGTTGCACTACCATAGCAGCAGGTATGACTGGGCTCTTGGGGTACAGAGGGAACTAAGACAAATAATGTCTCCTTTTTCTCCAGACACACCAAATTTCTTTAAATGCATCATAAAATTTATCTTCCATACAATTTATCTTTCCCTAGCTAACTCTTGCACATCTTTCATTTCTTGGTCCACCTGTCCTGGGAACCCCTTTCTCTCCCCTTTTCCTTTCCCACTATCTTCTTGCACCAGGTGCTCAGCTCCACAGTCTGGGCGCTTCTCCTCTGAGTTCCATTAGTGTGCTGTGTGTATTTCTCTCACAGTACTTAGGATAAGGTATTTTCATTGTTGACTTATCTGTCTTCTCTCCAACTAGGCTGGGAATTACTGAGGATAGAAACAACATGTACATAAACTATTTGTCACTCTGTAGACTGGCTGATAAATAACCTAGAAATATAGAAATATAGAAAATGGATATTTCCATCAAAAAAATCTCCTTGAATTGGATACACATACATTTAGAGAACCTAGAATCAAAACCTATAAACTGTCAACAGAGTAGATTTTTGCCAAATTATCCTTCTTATAAGGTGGTTGGTTTCCATAGAATGAAAATGTTCTGTCTCAGCGTAGTGACAGGAGAGGCACAAATAAAGAGAGCTTTTCACTTCTTTTTGGAGTATTATCTTGCACCTTTTTCCAAAAGCTGATATAATTTACCCTCTAACTTGGCTACAGCTATTTTCACCGAGCTCCAATAATTCAATTGGCTTAAATCCTTAACAGTTTAAATAAAGCTATAGATCAACTAGTACTGACAAAGGAGCTAAGAATCCTGTTCTTAAGAAACTTCAAGATCATCAGCACAACCACTGTTCCTCACAGGTTCCAATAAAGCTATAATAACAGCCAGCCATCATCATAATAACAATAATCAAGAGTAATAATCATAACACTCTGTATTTGTCTCACGTCTTTCATCAATGGATCTGAAAGCCCCTTTTATAATCATTCCTTTGAGTTGAATATTCAGTGTCCAGAATATGGACTGAATCACTGTAGACAATGACAAGCATTCCAACAGGTTTAAGATAGAATGGCACGAAAGGGTAAGTGACAAGCTCTAGCTCTCCCGCCAAATTCTAACTACATCAAATGGCCTGTGATGTCCAGGATACTAAAATTGATAGAAGCAAGGGCTGGGAGTTCTACGGAATTCAGGAATTGTGTTAGGTGTGATTGCTGAAGAAATTCTGATTATATGAGTTTCCCATAAAAACAGGTCTGCTGAGGAAATGAAACTTTGTCTTTATTGACCCAAACTCAACTTGTACGTACCCTGAACTTCTAAAACCGTAAAAATTTGGCCCTGAAAAATAATTTGTGATGCTGGTTTGACTTAAACGAAAAATTGAATTGGGTGTGTTTGTTTGTTTTCAGTTTGCATTTGGGATGAACAGAACACTTCTATTTTCAGAATGAAGTCTTAGGAATCTTTAATGAAAGAGTTTTGTGTGGTTCATCAAATGCTTAACTGAATGGGTGGGTTAGAAACTGTCAGGGAAGAAGCAGAAAAGTACGTGGGTGATCAATTTCATATGATGCTACTTCCAAATATAAGACACATAAAAAAACCAAAACCCAACAAAATCAAAATGAAAACACACCGGAATGGAGAATATTGGTGTAATCAAAAGGGAAATATTTATTCACCCAATCAATCTTTTTTGAGCATCTACCAAAGCAAGGCATTTTGAAAGTTCTATATGTGTGTGTTTGTGCATAGAAGATTATAAAAGTTACCCCATTTCCTTTTACTAAATGTGTTCATCTTGTTCCATTCTCACTATTTTTAAACAGAGATTTTTGTTTAGGTCAGATGTTTTGGTACAAAATATTAATGCATTAATCTGTTTCCTTAAGAATGATATTTTTACTCTTATGTCAGTCTCTTCTAATGTAGGATATCAAAAGGATATGATACGTCCTTTGGATCTGCATGTACAACAATGAATGGAATATCATCAAGTTAACTGATAGAATTAATTTGATGTATATGCTGAGGCTTTCATGAAACCTCACCTTAAATCCTTAATTCTGCTTAGAATGAAGTACATATTCACCCATACACTTTGGTCTGACTCCTACCCCTATCACCGTGCGTCCTGTAGCAACTTTCTCATTCTCGGTCTCTTCGTTTGCCTGGAAGGGCTATTTTAGCATATGCAGGTATTTTATACATCATTGCTCAGTAATTTCATGGAACAGAAGAGAAAACTAGAATTGTGGAGATGGGAGTTTTACCGAAGGCCGCAGACGCGCTGATGAGAATTTGGACTAGAAATCAGAACTTCAGGGCACCATCCTCTGCTCTTTCTGCTCTACTGAATGAAAATCATAGCTGACTACCCAGCCCTCAGCCTGGAAATTAGGTTCTTTTCAGCCAAATTTTGACAACCACCCTTTCCATGGTTGAAGAGTAAAGAACAGGATGAACCAATTAATAAAAAGCAACACAGCCAAAAAGCCCCCATAGCCAATCTGTGTTACTTTGACAAATTATACTTGTCTTCAATTAATCCCTATTGTCCAAGAGAGAAAAAGTCCAGGTTACCTTCAATTTCCAGGCTCGTTAACCAGGAAGCTAGTCTTGGTAAATATGTACTAATCAAGATTTTAAGTTCAGAGAGGAGTTTACACTTCCTTGTTTTTCAACATATTTCTTGACTATTTCGTTTTCAGCTCATTCTCCACCTTTATTGAATGAACTGTTATGAACACTAGAAATTCTCACTTCCCTGAGCGTCAAATCTATGTTTCTAGCCTATCCTTTTAATCCCATTACTTACAGAAATATGTCATTTTATTCCTTTATTTTCTTTTCCACTTACATCAACATTTCTTGACAAGCATCATAGCCATGTAGCTAATGGATGTACATGTGCAGTGAATTTTCTTTTCACAGAGTTTCAATTTTTCGTTAATTTAACCATCTGGAAAGTTCTGTGTAAAGCATCTTTTCATTCAATTTTACCTTTATGAAATTAACAGTCGATTGGAAGACTCCACATAAACTTCTGTAAGAAGGTTTATGCATGGATTTCCAAGAGCTCCTGTAATAAATTGCTACAAATTGGATGAGTTAAAATGACCGAAATCTATTGGCTCACAGCTCTGGAGGATGGAAGTCTGAAATCAAGGTTTTGGCAGGACTCTGTCTCCCCTGTAGGTTCTAGGGAAGAATCTTTCTTTGCCTCCTCCTAACTTCTGGTGGTTGAAACTTGTCTTATAGCTACATCGCTCAAATCCCTGCCTCTGTCATCATATGGCCATCTTTTGTCTGTATCTGAATCTCCTTCTTCTTTCTCTTGTAAAGACACCAGTCATTGGGTTTAGGGCCCAATTTAACCCAGTATGCCCTCATCTTAACCGATTATATCTGCAAAGATCCTATTGCCAATTAAAGGTCACATTCTGAGGTACCGGGTGGACATGAACTGGGGGGGGGGGGCACTGTTCAACCCAGTACAGTTTGCTTCTTCCACTCCATTTTGTAATTCTCCTGAGGCCTTTCAGATGCACAGTGTCCAACACGGCCATTCCAGTCTTCTCAGGAAAAGAGCCAGTCAGCTTGGGAGGTGAAGCACCACAGAACGTAAAGGGTTCACAAAGCTAGGATAGGATCGCACCTCCACCTGTTCCTGGCTTTGTCCAGTCATCTAATTTCATTGGGCCTCACATGCCTCATATTCTAATTGCAGTAACATCTATATCATAATGGCTACAGTGAGGATCAAATGGGACTGTAAAACCAAAGGTCTTACAATACTTCTAGCATGTAGTGGTGCTCAGTGACTTTTAACACACTATATTCTTTCAAGAATTGATGAGCAGGTAATATAATGGAGGAAGCAGCAACAAGAGCCCCTTAGGTACCCCACCTAGGAGCGAGGCATGTTCTGGAAAGAGGAGGCGTACACACAGCACGCCTGAGAAAATGGATGTTGGCCATTTTTTTTTTTTTAAAGGTGACTAGAGGGCTTCCCTGGTGGCGCAGTGGTTGAGAGTCCGCCTGCCAATGCAGAGGACACGGGTTCGTGCCCCGGTCCGGGAAGATCCCACATGCCACGGAGCGGCTGTGCCCGTGAGCCATGGCCGCTGAGCCTGCGCGTCCGGAGCCTGTGCTCCGCAGCGGGAGAGGCCACGACAGTGAGAGGCCCGCATACCGCAAAAAAAAAAAAAAAAAAAAAAAAAAGCAGAATAGCAAGAGGAGATGTGGGTATCCGTATCATGCATGTGGTTGTCAATGAATATGTGGCCTAATGAAGATTTAGGAAGGAAAAGCATAAAACTGAACGTGACAGGTGCAGCTAGAGCTGGGCTGACCAGGGACTCACAGCCGCTGGGGATGTATTGGGGGCCGTGAGGAGGCCCCACTGCTTCCCCTCATCCAAAGTCTAAGAGAGGCCAACGGACTCGATCCAGGGGACCAAGAACAAGTCACCACCACTTGCTCAGAGTTCCAGGTTCCTCTGAGCCACCAATAGAAAGAGCAGAAGATTTTCCATGCCATGTGTTGATCAAAGAGATTGTGACTGGATTTGGGGAAAACTTACATGGGGATGAAAGTCAGAGAACAAAATAAGAAGCCTAAGGACATTGATCTGGTCATGGTGATTTCTCCAATCTCTTATCACATGTGTCACGTATAAGGGTTCATTCTAGAGTCACCATCCTCCACAAAGACATCAAGACAGCTATATACAGAGCCCACAGGTAGACTTTCAGATTACTGTATATAAAAACTTGTCAGCCGGACCAGAATTTCCGTGGCTCATCCACTTACCAACATTCTTTCCTGACTTTATGTGCCAAGGAGATATTCTTCTCCTTCCTTTCCCCCACCCCCGGCCCCCAAAAGACTTAAGATCTGCCAGATGACAGGAAGAGAAGGGGGAGGTGGGGGGAGAGTTTTAGCCAAGTGGAGCTGGGTTATCACTTAACAGTAAATGAATAAGGTATGGGCCCGGAAATGAAGATGATGTTCATGTGTTCTTGGATGTAAGGTCGTTGATCTATCAGTGTCCACATTTGGAAAATCAACATTGGCATGAGGGATTAACAGGTAAACTGTCTAGGTGCTAGTCTGCACAGCCTTAGATGGAATTCTCTCGAGGAAAATCTTCTGAGGAAGTGAGAAATGAGAAAGTTCATGTTCATATCGTGTTTGAAACACACTAAAAATCAGAGAGTGTTGGGTAGATCAAAACATCCTAGACCAGTGGTTGCCAAAGTGGTCCCAGGATGGGCATCACCTCGGAACTTGTTAGAAATACAAATTCAGCCCCATCCCAGACCTACTGAGTCAGAAACTCTGGGGATGGGGCCTAGAATATGTGTCTTATCGAGCTCTTCAGTGACTCTAATGCACATGACTGTTTGAGAACCCCTTTGAGATCTTCTCTTCCAATAAATTCCCTAATTTTAGATGAGGATATCAAGGCCAAAAGTAAATAAATGGCTTTCCCACTATCACCCAGCTGAATGTGAGAGCTAGAACAAAAGATGAAAATTTGGAAGTGTTACAAATTATGTTTTAAAAAAGAAGCTACATTTCTCTTTCCCAAAGATTAAAAGAGAATTGGTGCTTCCAGTTCAAAACCTGCTTTTTGATTCATCAAATGTGACTTTAACACGACCAATTCTGAGTAAAATCCCATCAGAATCCCCACGTTCACTACTGATGTGTCCTCAGCACCTATAACAGGTCTGGCAAATAATAGACACTCAATAAATATTAGTTATAATATGAATCAGTTCACACAGAGACCTTTATCCATTTTTATCCATTTCCCTGTACGATTACTGGGCCTCTGTCCAACTTGTAGAAACTCACCCAAGGTGTAGAGATACCCAAACATCATATTCTTGCAGGGAATAATTTTGACAAGTAGCTCACTTTCTCCCTCCACCCAAATGCTTCCAAAAGTAGGCTGAAGAGGAGAATCTATTGTGTAACTGAAGAGCTAAAGAAGTCTCTGAAATGCCGTCCATGTAAAAATTTCCCCTAACATTTAATTGAAAATGCAGACTTAGCATCTGTGAAAGCTTTTCTTTTTATAGAAGGGAGAAAAGATTGAAGCTAGGGTGAAAGAAGATCGTAGGGTGAGAGAATTTAAGAAACAAAACAAATTTTTAAGAAAAGAACTCAGGGCTTCCCTGGTGTCGCAGTGGTTGGGAGTCTGCCTGCTGATGCAGGGGACGCGGGTTCGTGCCCCAGTCCGGGAGGATCCCACATGCCGCGGAGCGGCTGGGCCCGTGAGCCATGGCCGCTGAGCCTGCGCGTCCGGAGCCTGTGCTCCGCAACGGGAGAGGCCACAACAGTGACGGGCCCGCGTACCGCAAAAATAAATAAATAAATAACTCAAAAATTAAAAACACCTATATAGCATGAATGGCATCAAAATTAAACAATTATAAATAATATATCTAGTCTTTTTTTCTCTATAGCAAGTTCTTCACTTGCAATGTTTTAATTCATAACTGTTTCTTATTTTTTCTCTGAATTATTTGTCCTATAGTAAGAATATTATTTAAGTAAGTTTTATTTTTAAATTTTTTCTTAAAATCATTTTTCCTTAAAAAAAGTAACATCTGTACTAGGAGACAGTAGGAGCATGTTTTATAGGTCCAGTAATAGTAATTTGATGGTTAAAGCCTTTGGCATCACCACATACTCAAGGCTTACATTAATAATTTATATCAAGCTCTTTATATGGTACATTGCATTTACTGACTAATTCTGGACCACATAAACATTTTAGGAGACCAAGAAAAAAAAATTGTGTCTGTTCTTCATACTATATCTGTACCTCAATTAACAGAATAAGGCTTTTGGGATAGGGACACTGCAGATCTAATTTTTTTACTGGTATGTGAATATATGTAATTGGTTTCTGGACTCCGATCCGGAAACTTTGCCACAGTAGTTATCATACTCAGAAGGAAAAGTGTGTATCTAGGAAACCAGCTAGGCTGAAAGGTAAATTTTCTCAGGGGTCAATTTTTTCTACCAAGGAATTCTATCTTTGTTGAGAGCAGGGATTCTTCCAACCTTAAAGGGACAATGATTTCTCTAATGTGCTGATCAAAACAGACAGTTCAGTTTTTGGAAAAAAGAAAAAAATTATCAACACTCTCTCATCAACAATGCAGCAAATTCTCCAGCCAGGCCACAGAGATACAGGTTGCCCAATCCTCGTTGCCCCTGGCATTCAGGGATCTAGAGCTACTGCTATTTGCAGAGCTCAATTAACAAAACAACGTTCTCTGAGCTTTCATAGTAAAAAACAAAGGTAGTCCAGAGACACCACAAAAGTCGTAAATAAATAAGGGAGAATGGTCTTAAGTAGAGAAAGCTCAGCCTCATGAGTGGCAGCTCTAAAACTAGTCTTACCACTGACCTTGTCATTCTTTAAGAGACTTCCTGATTTCCACCTTCATGAAATGGGGCTAATTAAACATCCCTGTAATCAACTCAATGCTTCTCTGACCTGCATATTTTCATAGTACGTTTTTGAGCCTTGGGCAAGACTCTTGTAGCCATCTTTGAATGCTGTGGTCTTGAGAGAAGCATGAAATCCCACGTACTATACAAAAATGTGAAGAGTGTTTTCGTGGAGTTGCAAATGTACTTATATTACTTAGATATGAAAGAAAATCATCTCTTCTTTCTCCCCCCGTTATAATTCATCTGCTCTTCATTATTGGCAGTACAATTAAATTCAGCCTGACCCACTAACTTAAGCATATGTTTAGGGTAACTTAATCTCTTTTGGATAAATGTTCACTTTTTCAGATTTCCTGGCCCTCCCTATGCTCCTGTCCCAGATGGCAGCTTGGTGTGGTCATCAAGGTGACAGGGAAAAGTGGGGACTTGGGTCTATCAGTGCAGGTGTTTCCTGAGCCAGTGTCTGTTGTTGGCATGGGGGCTTGGGTGGCTCAGCATGGGCCTGCACTCCTGCCTGCCTGTACCTTTTTCCCCCAGCCAACATTCCCTGCCCACATTCTCCTCCTGCCCTTGGCAATACCTACCTTTTTCTCCCCTTTGGAGCTGTAATGGTGAAACTTGACCTACACGGAATTGAATATATTGAATGAATATCTTTAAAATCCTGATGACAATATGAATTTCCCATACTAAGGATCCTAAATATCTCTGGAAGTGTACCTTCCTTCCCTCCCCACTGCTTCCAAACTTATATCCTTCACATCCATCCCCAAGGCCAGTGGTTTCCATCTGACTATCAGCATCAACAAGGAGAGTTATAAAAATACAGATTCCTACATATATACAATGGAATATTACTCAGCCATTAAAAAGAATGAAATAATGCCATTTGCAGCAACATGGATGGGTCTGGAGGTTATCCTACTAAGTGAGTTAAGTCAGACAGAGAAAGGCAAATATCATATGATATCGCTTATATGCAGAATTTTAAAAAATGATACAAATGAACTCATTTACAAAACAGAAACAGACTCACATGCTTAGAGAATGAACTTATGGTTACCGGGGGGAAGGATGGGAGGGAGGGATAGATTGGGAGTCTGCGATTGACATGTACACACTGCTGTATTTTAAATAAAATGCCTTTCCATGAAAAAGAAATTAAAAATAAATAAGTAAATAAATAAACAAATAAAGAAAATACAGATTCCTGAGCTTACCCCTTCCAAATGAGATTTAAAAACAAGCAAAAAACAAACCAAGATAAGCAAGGTGAGGAATAGTGACTATCAGTTTCTGCCTTTGGCCTAAAAAAAGGAAGGAAATAAGAATTCATATTCATTTTTGCTTGTATTTGCTTAAATACTGGAGGGAAACATAAAGGTAAGTGGAAATAACCTTTTTTATTAAAGTATAATTGACACACTGTATTATATTAGTTTCAAATGTACAACACACTGATTCCAAGTCTATATACATTTGGAGATAACCTTTTTATGTTAGTGAGGGTGTGAAGGAGAAAGGAGATAATTTATCTTTTCATAAGCTTTTGATTTTAGTATTTTAACATTTAACTTTTTGAAAAGAAGTAAAATAAGTGTGTTTTGCTTTTGTTTTGTGTTTTTTAGTCGTTCTGATGAATCAGATCTGGGAGGTCTTGAGCAGAATTATCTGAGAGACCGTTCTAGCCTTAAATCTGACTACATCACAGCACTGAAACCCTCCAGTGACGTCCGGTCATCTTTAGGATAAAATCTAACCTAGTTAGCATGAACCATGAGCCCAGTTTTGATCGAAGCCCTACCTTTCTCCCCTGCCTCTGCCCACCCTCACCAGGCGTTCCAGCCACCCCTCCGTTTCTTTGCACCCTCCTCCTTCCTTCCCACTCCCCACAACTTCATACTATCTGCTCTGCATGGGGCAGTCTGACATCGCCATTTCTACACCTGCCCTCCCCAGAATCCACCGGAATAAATAAGAGTCTCTTCCGATGTCACATGACACAACAATTTTTTTGTAGGTACCTTTCTCCCCTCTCATCTCCAGGCCAGAACAATGGCGTTCTCAGTGGTGTGGTGTTTGTTGAATGAATGAATAAATGATTTTCAGTGTTAATGAAAAGATTTACAAAATAACAAAATACACACAGAAGAAAACTGACTCGATCACTTAAATCTGTGATTTTTTAAAAGGTGTGTGTGTGTATTTTAGTAAGCAAACATAACAAAATTATGATCAGGATAATGGGCCCTAGGTGCAAGAGGACTGCTAAGTCTGTTAATAGGTAGATAAGAATCATTTGTAATTGGCATATGCTTTGTATGCCAACAATGCCACTAACTGGTTTCTCAGGCCCTAGACAAGGTTAGGCCTCACTCTTGAGTAAAGAAAGTGTTTCCCTTGTTTACACAATGAATTTGCTTAAGAAGCTCTGTTTTCATGGGCAAAACAATGGTGGTTCTACTTCTCTTCACACCCAAATTAGCACAAGTTAGAAATGAATCTAAATGAAGTCATACAGTGTTTACAAACATGATATGAATTCATCCATGGTGAAATGTTACTTTGTGATCTACACGGTAGGAAAATAGTTTACCACTTCCTATATGAAAAAAAAACCTCGGTAAAAATTTGTCACTTCTTTATCTGTCTTGCCTTTCAGACAAATGGAAAGCACACAATTCTGCAATGATTGAAGAACAGTGGCTCTTGTGGAACTTTTATTTTGTATTTTTAAAAAGAAATTTTCAGTTATGAAAATATGAATGGGTCATCTAGCTTTTTTTTTTGGCCGTGCCGCGCAGCATGTGGGATCTCAGTTCCCCGACCAGGGATCTAACCTGTGTCCCCTGCAATGGAAGCACAGAGTCTTAACCACTGGACTGCCAGGGAAGTCCTCATCTAACTTTTAGGTAAGATCATCATGTTAACAACTCAGGTAGCTTTTGAAATATACTTATCTAGCTAATTTCCTGCTTCCTGAAGAAGAAATAAACTGTCACTTTTGAAC
Source organism: Pseudorca crassidens (assembly GCF_039906515.1). Taxonomy (NCBI): domain Eukaryota; kingdom Metazoa; phylum Chordata; class Mammalia; order Artiodactyla; family Delphinidae; genus Pseudorca; species Pseudorca crassidens. The sequence goes on from NC_090313.1 coordinate 15,870,085, forward strand.
CAGGAAAATGCTAAGCCTGATGGGAGATCAAAAAACAAACAAATAAACTAAACAACATACCTTATTCAGCCATCACCTACAAGACATATGCCCCTCTTTGCAGCCTGTTAATTCTCATATACTAGGTGTGATGTTGATACACAAAAGTGTGGGGGAAAAGAAAGTACCAAGAATTGATTTAGCTTGTTGCCACAGGTTAAATATGGCTCTAATGAGAGAATTAATTTTTTTTTTTTTTTGCAAGTTACAAACCCCTTGAAATTGGAATCTAGACAATTATAGTATGCAGGAGATACTTCTTTCTTTCCTAATTAAGTGGCAAGCATTGTCTTCTTTCCCCAGCTAGTTTCTTAGAATCTGAAGTTGGCCTTCCATATAAATATGAGTTCATTTCATGGGAAGTAAACTCTCCCACACCACATGCCTAAGCTTCTTTAGGTGTAAATGGCCTGGTCACGAAGGCCTGACTTCCCAATTGGAATGTGAAACCAGCCTTTCCAAATGGCTTAGTATTTAACTATTAACTATGAAGACCAACAACTGCCGAAAGTAAAAGTCCTTGGCATAATAACCATTTTCACAGAGCTAATTCCCCCACATAGGCATGTCCTAATGGACCAGTAAAACCTGCCTTGTCATGTCTGAATGCAGCATTACCACCATTTAGAGTTGGCTAGAATTGGTCATCGCTGCTCAGTGAGAGTGGGAGGTAGGGAGGCTTTTATTATAATACTGGGCTTCCACAGGGCCTTTCCTCTGAAGACCTCAAAGCACCTGACAAACACTAAGTAATACTCATGACACCCCAGTGAGAGAGGTAAGTATCCTTATCCCCATTTTACAGAGGAGGAAACAGTGAGGTTAAGTCGGGTAACCTGGTGAGTCAGGGGCAGAATGACGAGTTCCTAATTCTTAGTCTTGTGCTCACACAAGCATTCCAAGGGGCTGCCATTGGAAAGATAAAAGGAAAAGTACCTCCTTTTCAAATACCCCAAGGTGAAAGCATCGATTATAAATGGGACCACAAGTAAGTCATTTGATTTTAACAACGGGAATACCATCTTGTAATCGTCAAACTTTATTTCAAAATATCAATATATTATTGCAAGTAGTTTCTTAGACTCTGAAGTAGAGAATAAAGATGATTCTACCATAGGAGAAACAATTGTAGAAATTGATGTTAAGTAATTTGATGAAGTGGACCAAAAGCATGTTTTATGTTTTAGGATAGTGGGCCAGATTCTTGCAACAGCTCTTTTAAAGTTTATCCCTGGGGGGCAGAGATCCATCTTTTTAGCTTTTGTATCCTCATAAGGAGTACTACTGGGTCCATTGTTCCATAAAACTTAGTTAAACCAGTGAAACCCACTAACTGACAAGGGCTAGGGGACTTGTGAAGCTGAATAGGTTGGAATCTCACCCTCGAAGGGGCTGGAGATTGAATGTGAGACATAGAATACAGAAGGTAATTAAGAAATCAGGGGTAGGGACTTCCCTGGCGGTCCAGTGGTTAAGACTTCGCCTTCTAATGCAGCGGTTGCTGGTTCGATCTCTGGTCAGGGAGCTAAGATCCCACATGCCTCGCGGCCAAAGAACCAAAAGATAAAACAGAAGCAATATTGTAACAAATTCGATAAAGACCTTAAAAATAGTCCACATCAAAAAAAAAAAAAAAAAAAAGAGGGGAGAGAAGATGGAATGGGCCAAGTGTTCCGTATGAAAACACCAAGCTTTAAATTCAAATTGGAATATTAAGGTTTTGATGAATTCCCAGATAATAAGGCCATCATTTCTGGAACCTGCATTACTGCTTACAAACCACTATGGCAGCTTTCTTCAGTTAAAGCCAGTTGGTTTTTAAACAGCCCATTGGTTTTCTTATCTCATTATTTAGAATGCTGCCTATTATAATAAATACCGTTTGGTCCAAGAAATTGCTTTTGAGATGAGCAGAGAGCCAGCCATACTGGCCTTCTTTTCGTTTCTCCAAAGTCTCTCTGCCTCAGGGCCTTTGCAGATGATATTTGGTCTACCTGGAATGCCTTTCTCACCTTCCATCCCTACCTCCTCCCCCTGGCTAACTCCCACTTAGCCTTAGAATTTCTGCTCCAACATCATTTTCTGACTCTTTGGACTAGATTAGCTCTGTGGTTACACCTTCTGAAAACTCTTTGCACTCTTCCTTCATAATAGCTATCACAGCTTGTAATTAAACATCTGGGTTTTTTCAATTAAATTTTTAAATGAATGTAAATTCCTGTTTCCCTCTCTCTTCTACCCACTGTGGATCTAATTTTCAAGATTCCATGTCTGCTTTGACAGCTATATCATACCCCAGCATGTAAGAGATCCTCAATAAACCTTAGTTGAATAAATAAACATACACATGTTGCTAATTACTGAGAAACAGTGAAGGAGTAGCATTTTGGGAGAGCTCAGGCTAAGAAAGAGAATAGCAGTCCCGTCGGGGAGCAAGCCTGGTGCTGTCAGGTAGGCCTCCGTGTTGCTATAAGCCGGCCTGGCTGTGTGGCTGCGGCCTTCTCTTGCTGAACCTGATTTCACAGGACACCAATGTCATTCAAGGCCACCCTGTGATCATGAGAGGTTAAGACTAAGATGAGCCCACTCCATGGTCACGTCTGGGCTCAGTCAAACAAGAATATCGACCAGGGCTTCCCTGGTGGCGCAGTGGTTGAGAGTCCGCCTGCCGATGCAGGGGACACGGGTTCGTGCCCCGGTCCGGGAAGATCCCACATGCCGCAGAGCGGCTGGGCCCGTGAGCCATGGCCGCTGAGCCTGCGCGTCTGGAGCCTGTGCTCCGCAGCGGGAGAGGCCACAACAGTGAGAGGCCCGCGTACCGGAAAAAAAAAAAAAATTCCTGATTCCATCAACTCTCGGATGCTGTTATGCTTCCCAGGAGTCCTGCACAAAGACTTTAGACCCTAGCGTCCTGGGTACCTTCCAGTTGGTACATCACAAATCCCCCTTCCCTTGTACCTGGAATTATCCACCTCTTTAGAATAGTGCTTTTGGTCAAACTTGGTGTCACACCTAAATTAACTGCCTATTGTTTCAATTCCATTAAATAATCTGTATTTCCTATTGCCCTGTGGATCCAAGAAGAACCTTTGCCAGAACATCCTGGAAACATCTCTCCTATGGGTCCCCAGTCTTCTCTCCAGTTCTGGTCCAACATCTCAGTTCTTTCACCCACATACTCAACTCTCTTGCCCATCTTGCTACCTCCTTTCTTTATTCATTTATATACTGTGTCTCAAGCTCAACTTGTTTGAAATCAGACTCATCACCTGTCCTCTCCTACCTCCAAACTAATTCCTCATACCCTGCCTCCTTAAATGCAGGTCTTTTTGCCGATTTCCTTCCCATATTTCCCTTGTCCCTAGCATCAAAGCAATTTTCAAACCCCATCCATTTTTCTTTCACAGTCTCTCCTGTTTCCACTCCTTCCTTTCTGTTCCTTTGGACCACTCCCAGCGTTCATGTTCATGTTCAGAAAGGTGCTTATGTAAACCAGTGCGACAGCCTCCAAGCCTCTCTGCTGTCCCTCTTCTCTCTGTTCCACCTGCCAGATTACCACCAAATTAATCTTCGCCAAATCTTATTTCGATCATGTCATGCCCCTGTTAAAATTTTTTTTAAATAAAGAGACACCTACCAAATCTAGTTCAGACTCTTTCTTTTGGAGTTCAGGGGGGCTATGAGCTGAGCCTTGACTAGAAAGGAGGAAGCTGCCTCACTCCCAACCCCCAGGGAGTAAAAGAAATGACAGTTTTTTAGAGAAAGAAACAAGATTCAAAAGCAGATTTTTCTGACTCCAAATCTTCTATGCTTAACCACAAGGCTAAGGTATCTCCTTGCTAAATTTCTTCAAATATGTTTACTTCATCTGTAAAATTGGACACCCCACCCTCCTGCCATGCTGGAAGGGCTACGCAATGAATGTGCTAATAAACAGCCCACATGAAAAAGGACCACTTCTTGATATCCTCTGTCGGTGCTCTCCTTCCCCAGTTTTGCTGACAAGGCAAAAACCTGACAAGAAAAGGACAGATATGAAATCACAAACTATCCCAGCACCGTGTCGGGCTGCCCGTCAATAACGGCAACCGTCATGGGCACGGATGAAGTTCAGGAACTGTGTGTTAGATGAATGCATCTTCTGAGCTCCTCTTCACAAACCCTCCAGAATGGTTGCCATGGCATCCCCTGCTACTGTGGCAAAACAGCATCTTAGCCTGGCTGCCAGAACCATCAGTTAAGTACATCCTGAAATCCTCATCCTACGTGTGCCCTATGTGTAAAGACCGAAAGAGTGAAGGCTACGGTCCTTCTGTTAATTTAGGGGTGACTTTTAAAATTCATTAGAAAGAATGGGCTTTTCTGTTAACATTTCTTAAGAACAAATATAAACATGATTATTTTGAAGAGTTTAAAATGACCCATTAAGATGCTCATAAAATTATCTAAGTGTTAAATGCAAAATACAAAATTGTTTCACAGTGTGATCTCAACTTTGTAAGTATATACACAGATATTTATGGAGAACTGCATGGAGAAAGATGGGAAGGAAATATGCCAGAATGTTTACCGTGATTGTCTCTAGAGAGGGAATTATGAAGGATTGTTTTTACATTTCTGTCTTTTTGTTTACTCTTACAATGTTCTATAATGAGTAGGTGTTACTCTTAGAATTATAAAAAGTAATATAGAAATTTTACTTGTTGCCTTTTGTTTAGAAAAGTAGTACATTCATATGGTTTAGAAATTAAAATACTTTAACGGGTACACGTTCCCTCTATTTCTGTCCTGATCTTCCCACTCTATGAAAACTACTCATAGCCTCCTTTCTTTATGAAGATATAAGCATACATGATGTATGCTGTTATTTTCTCCCCTTTCTTACACAAAATGTAACATTACATTTACTGCTTTGCCCTTTGCTTTTTTTCCACTTAATTTATCTCAGTGCTATTTCCACAAGAGTACATAAACACCCATTTGTTTTCATAGTTGCATAGTACTCCATTGCACGATGTTTCATCTTTTATTCAACCAGTTCCGTGTGGATGGATATTTGGATTGTTTCCTGATTTTTACTATTATGAAAAGGAATGCTGAACAATAAGGTATTACTGTATAGCACAGAGAACTATATTCAATATCCTATAATAAATCATAATGGAAAAGAATATGTAAAAAAAGTCTATATATGTATAGCTGAATCACTTTGCTGTACAGCAGTAATGAACACAACATTGTAAATCAACTATACTTCAATAAAAAAAGAAATACATATGTCACATCAAGTATAAGCTAAACTATGAAATAAAAATTCACATTGTGGGGCTTCCCTGGTGGCACAATAGTTAAGAATCCGCCTGCCAATGCAGGGGACACAGCTTCGAGCCCTGGTCCGGGAAGATCCCACATGCTGTGGAGCATCTAAGCCCGTGCACCACAACTACTGAGCCTGCCCTCCAGAGCCCGCGAGCCACAACTACTGAAACACGAGCACCTAGAACCTGTGCTCTGCAACAAGAGAAGCTGCCACAATGAGAAGCGTGCGCACCGCAACGAAGAGTAGCCCCTGCTCACTGCAAGAAAGCATGTGCACAGCAAAGAAGACCCAACGCAGCCAAAAATAAATTAATTAATTAATTTAAAAAAATTCACATTGTGAGGTTTAAAAAAGGAATGCTGCAATGAATAATCTTGTACGTGCCTCATTTTTTAAGTTTGCAGATGTCTCTCTCTACCAGGGAAGCCCCATATAATCTTTTAAAAATTAATATAACTTTAAAGAAAGAATGCTCAGGGAAAGAGCTTCTTCAGATCAACTTATCTGCGGTGCAGAGAAAAATACTTTTAAAAACTGAAAATTATTATTACATTTTTCTAGATGTAAAGAAAAAAATAAAGATCACCTAAATTGGGTTATTCGCAGACAACACCTTGGTATGTATCATTGTTTTCTTCTGTCCTATATAAATAAATATATTACATATATTCACATACTATTTACATAATATATATTGCATATGTATATTCATATATAACTATTTGGAAAAGCATTTTTCCAAGGAGTTTCAATGAGTAAAAGAAAGAGGGTGTGGGCTTCCCTGGTGGCGCAGTGGTTGAGAGTCCGCCTGCTGATGCAGGGGACGCGGGTTCGTGCCCCGGTCCGGGAAGATCCCACATGCCGCGGAGCGGCTGGGCCCGTGCGTGAGCCATGGCCGCTGAGCCTGCGCGTCCGGAGCCTGCGCGACCGGAGCCGGTGCTCCGCAACGGGAGAGGCCACAACAATGAGAGGCCCGCGTACCGCAAAAAAAAAAAAAAAAAAAAAAGAGGGTATGACATCGCAAGAGGCTGCTTAATACTCAAATAATAAAGGTGGGATTAAAACTAGCCTAACACAATGAGAGGGGTTAAAACCATTAAAATCAATTAGAGCAGCAGTGCTCAAATTTATCAAGCATCAGAAACACCTGGAGGGCTTGTGAAGCCACAGCAGCTGAGCTGCATCCCCGAAGCGTCTCTTTCACTAGGTCTGGGGTGGGATCTCCTGTAAATCTGCATTTCTATGGAGCTCCCAGGTGATGTTTATGGCATTGATCTGGGGGGGGTCACACTGGAGGAACCAGCAAATTAGAGTAAAACCCGCCCTGGGTGCTTGAAGATTCAGATGATAAAATGACTATTTAAATTTATGTTGATTAAAGGTCAGCCAGAAATTCCTTATTTGATACCTGTGGAAATGTTTCCGAAAGGTATTAATCCCCTTCCCAGCCTAAGGGAGGAGAGAGCTCTAAGCCTTATTGAGGGCTTGTCTGCCGAGCAAGGATCCTGCCCCGCTGCAGGGCGATCCTTCTGAAGGGCACAAGTCTCTCACCCAACTGTAGATGAGATGATGCCTGAACAAGACTGCTCTGGCTCAGCGTCTAGCAGCTACCAGGGAAGTTCGTTTTAACTTCTGCGCTCATGACGCCCACTTAACTTCCTCAAAAAAATAAAGTGCTCAATGGCACTTTTGTTCCAGTGCACCGCGGGCAGACAGACAGTAAGCCTATAAACCACAAATACATATAGTCATTTTGATCATGATGCATTGAATGTTAACAAGGGTCTTCCCAGGAAGCATATCTGACTGAGCAGGTGACATTAGTCAGAGACTTGCGGAGGCTCTGGTCTATTCTTAGGAAAGCTTCCACTCCGGCCATGGAACCACATCTGTAGAGGAGTGAGATGAGGGAGGGAGGGCAGAGAGGAGCTACAGCAAGAATATGGGCCAAAAAACGATGCTGTTTGGACCAGAGTGGAAGCAGTGGGGAACGACATAAAGGAATTGCAATCTATTTTGATGGGAGAACTGCTGGATTAGAAAGATTAAAAACAAGGCCACAGACGGTCATATACAAAACAGAATCTGATTTTTCAAAATAATAAGAATAATAAGTGGATTGTGTGCTTTCAAAAAAATTGGAAACTCCTTCGACATAAACTTTGGAGATGTGGTAGTCCAAAAAATGCCCTCCCAAAAGATATCTACTGCAAATTCCTGGAACCTGGGAAGTAACCTTATTTGGGAAAAGAGTCTTTGCAGATGTAATGAAGGATCTTGAAATGAGATCATCCAGATCTCATATAGAATGGGCCCTAAATCCAATGACAAGAGTCCTTGTAAGAGAGAAGCAAAGGGAAACCACAAAGAAGGGGAGCAGGCAATGTGACCGCCGGGGCAGAGGTTGGAGTGCCGTGGCCTCCAGATATCCTGGCAGCTCCCAGAAGCTGGAAGAGGCAGAGAAGGATTCTCCACCAGAGCCTCCAGAGGTAGTGGGGCCCCGCCAGCACCTCCATTCGGATTTCAGTCCTCCAGAACCGTGAGAGAATAAATTTCTGTTGTTTTGAGTTACCCAGTTTTTGGAAATTTGTTATAGCAGCCATGGAAACTAATGCAGGAGAGATAGGGAAATGTTTCAAGAATATTATCGTACTTGTTTATTTATTGATGGGATGTCTCTTCACTCTCCCCTCACTAAAATATGCTCCATGAAGAGAAGGATTTCTGCCTGTTGTTTCACCGCTGTGTCCCAGAGTCTAGAAAAGTTCCATGTACGTTGCAGGCAGTCTATGTATTTGCTGAACAAATTAATAGCGGAGGATGTGATTTGAGATGTATTTGCTATACGAGATATAAAGGCTGGGATGAGGGGAGGACATTCACTCAAGGTAAAGGGACAGATCTTGAAAAAGAGGCCGAAGGCAATAGCCCTGAGCAGGGGGTGCCGACCATGGCTCTGCAGTTTGGAGGGTTCTCGCTGGTGGAAATGGCAGCTCCTGGAGGAGCAGGACGGATGCTTCAGTACAGACACCCTGAGGGTGGGTCCCTTCAGCAGCGGGCAGTGGGGAACACTGAGGGGTTTCAGCAGGAGACTGACCTGCTAAGAATGGTGTTAAGCATTTTATCTGTGCCCTCTAACTGCCACAGACATTGTTCTTTGGATCTTATTTGCTGATGGGTTCTTCTTTTTCTAAGTCTCGCTGAATTGGGCTATAACTGTTCATGATCAATAGTCCTTATTTAATGCCAGCATAACTCCAATGGAGGATGACTATTGTTTTCCAGTTCTTTTGATTTAGCATTTATTCTACTTTCTCAACATTTTCATGCCATCCACGATCTCCTTATATTTTGTCTCAGCCATCCTGAATACCAGCCCCCTTCCATGTATTTATTTAATTTTTGGCAATTAATAAATGCTATTTTTCCCAATTCCCTTTACCCAATGCTGAGTTGGTCGTTTCGCTTTTGTCAGTTCTTTCAGTTACAATACATGTGTCTTTGCCATGGTTGATTATAACTGACTAGCAATATTTATATAACATTTCATCTCCAGAACTATTCCACATTTCTTTAAGACCTCTTTTGTAGGCTTCTTTTTTCCCTTTCACATGCATCCTATTCAAGTATCAATTTGTTTCTCACTTCAAACATTTTTCCTATCATTTTTTTTCCTCTTAAATCTTCCTTATTAGCACTTCTCAAATTCTAGTTCTTCCTCTTTCCACTGTGTTTCAGCTCTTACTGAAACATCCCCCCAATTAATGCAGGTTTTCCTGCCCTACTTGGTGAGGAATCAGCCTTTAGGATCTTATGGAAAGCATCAAATGCACAACAAGCTTGAATATTGTCCTCACCTGACACTTCATATTTATGCCCATAGCACAGTTCAAGGTTGATTTTTTTAGTTTAGCTTTCACCTTTCATGTTTTTCTCTAAAGCTCTTATTTTGAGGGGAGAATGAAGTTGAGAATGACACAAGGGCCAAATCCTTCAGTAGAAGATTTGAAAATGCCTGAGAATGATGAAGTCTAGTGATTCAAGAACACCTCAGAAAGGTTTGGTGGTTTTATCAATTATCTGTATAAGAATTAACAAAATATTCAAACAAATGTTTTCACAGCTTTGCAGAACCAACAAATTTCAAAACAGAAACAGAACTTCAAGGGTCCCTAAAACTACTCCTTCTAAAGACGGCCAGTCCTCCTGAAACAAATGCATGGGCCCAATATTTCATGTTTCTCTCTTTTTTTTTTTTTTTTTTTTTTTTTGCGGTACACGGGCCTCTCACTGCTGTGACCTCTCCCGTTGCGGAGCACAGGCTCCGGACGCGCAGGCTCAGCGGCCATGGCTCACGGGCCCAGCCGCTCCGCGGCATGTGGGATCTTCCCGGACCAGGGCACGAACCCGCGTCCCCTGCATTGGCAGGCGGACTTTCAACCACTGCGCCACCAGGGAAGCCCCATGCTTCTCTTTGAAAGTATATATGAATTTTAGAAAATTGACCACTTTTGGTTAATAATCTCTAAAAGAAAAGAAAAAAAGAGGAAACATGATCGTTTCTACATTATCATTCTACTTGACTTCCAGTTCTTTTTTGTTGCTGTTGTTGACTTTGTTTTTTTAAACATCTTTATTGGAGTATAATTGCTTTACAATGTTATGTTAGTTTCTGCTGTATAACAAAGTGAACCAGCTATATGTATACATATATCCCCATATCTCTTCCTTCTTGCTTGACTTCCGGTTTTGAAGATTTTTTTTTAAGTGCAAAACCATTCAGAAGCACACAGCTTTTTTTAAAGCCCAGATTTCTGCTTTGCTATATCTGAGAATAAGCTGAAAACATGAATTTCTCTTAGGAAACCAAGCCCCTAAATGCTATGACCAAGCAACTGGACAAATGGTTTGGGAACACGCCTGAGCATTTTGCAATACTGTTAAGTGCATAATTTCAAACTATAAGAATATACAGGAGAACTATTTGTGCAGCTCTGTAAAGAATATGCCTTTCGGGCTTCCCTGGTGGCGCAGTGGTTGAGAGTCCGCCTGCCAATGCAGGGGACAGGGGTTCGTGCCCCGGTCTGGGAAGATCCCACATGCCGCGGAGCGGCTGGGCCGGTGAGCCATGGCCGCTGAGCCTGCGCGTCCGGAGCCTGTGCTGTGCAACGGGAGAGGCCACAACAGTGAGAGGCCCGCGTACCGCAAAAAAAAAAAAAAAAAAAAAAGAATATGCCTTTCTAGAATGTAAGATTGAGTCCAGATGATAACCCTGCCACTAAGGCGGTGTAAACAGCCATTTAACAGCCATTCATCAACTTCCTTTTTATCAGAAACAGAGGGAAGATGGCTCCATTCTCCTCCTCTAACCTGGAAGGCACCAGCTAAGTGTGCTCTTGGGGCAATAGGGAATTTTAATGCCAAGGCCACTCCTGGCATGGTTAGGAAGAGGGAACTACTATCTTGGTGACCCTGCTGTTAAAGGAAGAAAATCTCTACTCCCCAGGGAATAGCAGGGTAGCCATGGTTCACCGGAATGGCCAGATGCCATCTCCTCCCTTCCATGGAGAAATCCTAGACCACATCTCCTTTCATAATGGTAAAGAAAAACGTTCTTTAGCAGAGTAAGGCAGATACTTTTCTCTGTTGACGAAGTAGACCATGGGTTTAGGAAACCGTGCAATGGATTCACTCTTTGTGATCATTTGTGGAGCGTACAAGATGGTAAGTTACTATACGGCAGCTTCATCACCTGAAAAGGCTGAAGCATTTCTTCATCCTTCAAACCAAGACAGCTTTGTGACACTAAAAAATTAATTCTCAACTAATTAGTACACAATAAGATCGTAGTAACCATCTTAAGAATAGCTCTAATTTTTTATGCACTTTCAAGTGTATCAGGCCTACACAAAGTGTTTTTACTCATGTTATCCCACTTATCGATATCCATTTTATGGATAAAAAGCTAATAATCTGAGAGGTGGAAACCTTCTCCAATTGTCTTATTCCAAAACTTTTGCTCTGGTCTACCACAGTGCACTTCCTCCAGTTTGAATTTATGGTTTCTGGGATAATTGTAGCAACTATTGCTTGAAGGGTGCAATTGGCTGGGACTTGCTTTTTCAATTCAGATTTTCTGGTATGACCTTTGTTGCAATGATATTGATGCCCCATTTCAACTCATTGCCTTGGACCCAGCCCTCTACACAGTCTACATATGCACATTTTCAGGGAACATATAAATTGGGCCCAATATTGGTTATATATTTTATCCTCTACAAGGAAGGTTATGAAATAATTCTAAAATTTAAATGACTATAAAATACTTTGCAAATATAAAAATTAATTTGTAGCACACATTGAAAGCAAAAAGTTTTATATAAATGCTAAATAATAATATTGTAAAGCACCTATACTTTGTGATAATGGGCACTATATAAATGCTAAGTAGAATAAAACAGAAAATGTAGTGTTTTGCATTGGCTCATGAATGTATCAGGCTTCTTGTGTCCCATACACACACACAAAAATTATAACTAGGCCTTGCAGCAAAAATGCAAAAGCAAATACTTACCTTTTTAAAAAAAATGTATAGCTGTGCTAGTCATTATAATACTGCAATTCTCTAAATCATGGTGTATCTAGGAAGAAGGGACCTTTTCCAGTTATCTATTATTGGGTAACAAATCATCCCAAACCTTGGGCTTAAATCACCAAGCATTTAATTACTCTCATGATTCTACGGGTTGCCTGGGCTCAGTTAGGCAATTCTTCTGGTGCACGTGGTTCAAATAGGACTGCAGTCATTTGGAGGCTCAGCAGGGCTGGAATACCCAAGATGGCCCACCCGCACATCTGCTGGTTTGTGTAAGCTGTTGACTGGTTACTCAGCTAAGGGTCAACTGAAGTGCCTCAGTGCTCCTTCACTGGCCTCTCTATGGGGCTGGGCTTCTTAGACCATGGTGACTGGGAGTACTCCAAGCAGACAAGCCCCAATGTACAAGCAGCTTATTGAACCTCTGTGCACACTATGCTTGCTAAAGTCCCATTGGTCGATGCAAGTCGTGAGGCCAAGCCTAGAGTCAATGTGGGAAAGGTGTACACATGGCATGAATACCTAGTAGAGTGGTTAAGTGGGAGCTGCCATTGTAATAGTCCACCACAGAGCTATAACCAGCTTTGCAAATATTCTCATATCCCAGAATGGCACACAAACAGATGACACCCTTGCTACTACCACCGACGCCATCATGGCAAAGAACTAGAACAGAAACTTGCAGAGTTTAAAGCAACAATTAGCCAGGTACAAGGGATCTCAGTGACGGCCTGTGTTAAATGACAATATAGGACTAGATGAGGTGTCAGTGGCTGAAGAATGATAGGACCCTTGCAACCGTAGCACTCTACAACCCTCCTATATTACTTAGGAATACATTCAGCTGCAAGAAGCATAAAAGACAATTTCAGGGACTTAAAAAATAGGCATTTATTTTTCTTACATAATAGGAAGTCCAAAAACTGATGATTACTCAAATTGGTTCTACAATTCAATAATGCAATTTGGGGTCTTTCCTGCATGGTCACAAGATTGCTGCCCCTGCTCCAGGCATTACATCTAAGATCAAAGCAGAAAGGAGAGAGAGAGGAGCCAGCAGCTGGCTTTCTTTTATGTCTCATTGACCAGAATTGGTTACTCTAGCTGCAGAGGAGGCAGAGAAGGGGCGTAGTTAGCTGGGCACTTTGCTGCCCAGTATACCAGCATTTTGTTAACAAGGAAGTTGGGGGAGTTATACTGGTTGAAAAACAGTGTCTCTCACAACCTTGGTTTTTAGAAATGACCCCAGAAGAGAGGGGAACCCTGAAGTGTCTGAGATGAAGCATTACAATCGTAACAGAACAGGGTCTTGAAATCTAAATTAAGTTATTCTAAAGAAAAACAAAGTTACATGCAGCTACTATGATTAAATAATGCCTTTAAAGGGTTAGTCCCTGGCACATAGCAAGTAAATATTAGCTGTTGTGGTAAAGATGATGTATTAGTGGCAGAGATGAAGATAGTAATTATTATTACAACTGGCATGAGATAAATTAAGGTTTATCCATTCATCCAACAAAAACTTATTGAGCTTTTTCTTTAAACAAGAACTTTTCCAATTCAAATTCCAGGAAACAAAGAGTTTAATGGGTGATTCATACGGTCAGGGAAAAACACAAGCATTTATTTTGGATACAGCATTGAGAAAAAAGGGTAAGTACTTTGGAAAGACAGCCCTAATAATTCAGAACGCAATTTATTCTCTTCAGGAATAAAACTATGGGCATGGAAAACATCATGACCTCAATAGAAAGATATTTTTGCTGCATTAATAATTTCAGTAAAAATAATGGTAACCTTTTGATTGGAGCAGGGAAATACAGATGCAAAATAGAATTGAGGCAAGTGAGACTATTACTGTTTAAAAACTTGTCAGTTTTGAGTTGTTTTGTGGTTTTGTTTGATTTGGTTTGGCTTTTAGAGTCAGCAAAAGATTAAAGTTGATACAGAAAACCACACACACACAAATTTCTTTGCCAGAATGTCTTCGCTGTGGGACTGTGTCTGCTGTTTGTAATAAAAAAGGACACAGGTTTGCTGTTAAGCTCAGGCAGTTCTGCTGGGCCACCTCTAAGGGCCCGGAATGAAAATGAAAACCAAAACAGGTAACAGAAGCCCAAAGAAGTGCGTGGAAATTCCCTGGGTGTAAGAGAAGGAAACAGGTTGAAGAGAATGGGGCTGGAGGGTGGGGAAGGTTAATATATTTTATATTTGATTTCACGAAGGGACATGGGAGAAAATGAAACACAAATGATCGTATGGAAACTAGTCAGGGAAACAACAGGTAGAAGGTACCTAAGTGTTACTGAGAACAAGATACAAACCACTTCCTTAGATGGGAGAGCTTTGTCTGAAGTCTCCCAAAAGAGAAACGGAAGGAAGGAAAAGGAAGAGAAGCAAAGGTGGGGGGGGGGGAGGGTAGAGGAAGCCATCAATAAAGGGAAAGCCCGCAGACCATGAGAAGCAAGTCTAACAGTCTGAGTCCCAGAAGGAGGAGAAATACAGGAAATAGCACACTGCTAGGCGGGGAGAAGAGATGTGATGCCCAAACTAATTTTAAGAAGAGGAAGGCACAAAGAAATTTGGAGAGCTCTTTGAAATCACAAAACACGGTAAAAGAATGTTTTAATAATTAATAATAATTAAAGATGCAGCCCATCTTAATGTTAATATTTTGTAAATATTCTGTCTAAAAGTCTGCCATCCTAGAAGAGAAACAATGTAAGCTTTGGTACAGGGAATGAAGGCAATGCAGTTGTTCAAATGTAGTTGCTCAAAATACATAAAATGAGGTAAAGAGGATATAGGATCATTAATAAGAACTGGGGAAGATGAAAGAATCCGATTTCAAATTCAACAACTTTCACTGAAGCACCTGCTATAACTCAGGTCTGTACAAAGACAAACATACACACGGAAAGGAATTGCAGGTGTGTCTGGGAAAATGATAACAGAGTTGGAAGTAACCTAAAAGTAACCTGTGAAGCATGAAATATTTAGAGTCAATCTGAAAGAGAATGGAATTAGACACATAGATTAATAGTCCGGAACACAAGTATAGAAAAGTGGGCCTGCAGAAGCAGTAAAATGTGTTGACGAATAGTAATTAAGTTTGAAAAAATGGGACTTACACTACTTTTTATATCATTCATTGATTGTTTATTCATTCTTCTAGTTGTTCAAGCACCAAATAGGTATTTAAGGTTGACTCTGTACCAAGCCCTGGGCCGGGTGCTGGAGTTTCAAAGTCCGGTAACAAAGAGTCTCTGGCAATGAGACAATGGTCTCATGGGGAGAAATAGATGCATCTTAACATAGGAAAGGTAGGGAGGAAACTCACATTTTGGGCATGTCTGCTATGTGACAAGGACCACGCAGTGTGTTAAGTACCGGCACATATGACTTCATCCATGATAACAGCTAAAGCCAGTTTCTTAAAAAGTGGAAAATTTGTCAGGGGCCCAGAAAATTGTTCACTCTCAATATAATAACTAGACAAAAAATTTAAAATTTAACATTGTTGAAAAATTGTCAAAACTTTATTTCTAATGACAAAGCTAACTTTCAAGGTATCCAGTCTCACCATGCAGAAGAAAAAGGAGAGGAAAGGGGAAAAAGGGCGGGGTGGACTTGAGAGAAAAAAGTGTCGCATAAGATGATGTCTGAAGTGAACCGGGCACATTCAACTTTACCAATAATTAAAGATAGCATTTTGGGGCTTCCCTGGTGGCGCAGTGGTTAAGAATCCACCTGCCAATACAGGGGATACGGGATCAAGCCCTGGTCCGGGAAGATCCCACATGCTGCGGAGCAACTAAGCCCGTGAGCCACAACTACTGAGCCTGCGCTCTAGAGCCCACGTGCCACAACTACTGAAGCCCATGCCCCTAGAGCCCGTGCTCTGCAACAAGAGAAGCCACCGCAATGAGAAGCCCGCGCACCTCAACGAAGAGTAGCCACCGCTCGCCACAACTAGAGAAAGCCCACGCACAGCAACAAAGACCCAACGCAGCCAAAAATAAATAAATTTTAAAAAAAAGGTAGCATTTTGCCTATGAAATTAGTTTTAAATGTTTACAGTTATAACGTCAGTGTTGTCAAGGAAATAGGAAAAAGAGCATTCCTGTCAAAGTCAGGAGAATCGGCATGATATTTTGGAGGTAATATAGCAATATATATAGATATGCTGAAAGATAACAAAAAATATTCTTTGACTTGCTAATCCTCTTAGCAATCTGTTCTAAGAATTTAATTACAAGTGCTTCCAAATTTTTATATAAAAGGTCATTCAACGTATTTTTAACATAGCATTATTTGTAATAGAAAAAATGGAAATTAAATGAATCACGGTCTGGAAATTACGGCCCACTCCTATGCAGATATGAAGAGTCGTGGTTTTTGAAGCATATTTTAAGATATAGGGAGATACACTTGCCCTAATGTTTATTGTGGGGAAGAAGGAACCCTATAATCAATGTGATCCTAATTTTTATAAATTGCCAAACTTTAAGAGATTGGCTGTTATCTACCACTGATTTCCCCCTTGCACATTAAAGACATTCAATAATCTTTACTGAATTTCAAGAATATATGTGCAAGAAAAGGGAGTAAAATTAAACACAGAATAGCAACATTAGTTTATTTTAAATGACAGGATTATAGATGATTCTTATTTTCTTCTGTATAATTTATTTTCAAGTTCTCTACAGAGAAGTTTTATAACTATTATGAGTGAAGAAAGTAATCTTATTGACTTGAGTTATAAAAGATGTTCACAGAATATTTTAAAGGAGCCAAGAGAGAATTTTTGGTGGTTGTATGAATTTTTAAGAGACAACTTTGTTAGACAAATCAGAATATTGTCTTTAAGATCATACAAGAAGATGACTCTCTGGGATGATGTGTTATAATGTGTCCTAGTGTCGGCAGCACCTTTACATTTGGTGAGTGGATGGGCAACAAAAATGGGAACAGGGAAGCAAGGTGAGTCTGTCCATTGTATTAAAGACAACTTGAAACTGACCTATGAATCCATCCTGGGTCTTTATTTTCTCTTGACCCTTGACTAAGAAAGAAAGAGAAATTGAGTGTAAAAACTGAGCATGCGGTTGAAGGTAAAGATGAGAGCCTTGTGTAGCCTGATCCCAGTTCTGGGTTATGCAGGCCATGTCACCCTGGCAATAATGTAATAGGGGCCATGATTTGGTATTTGTAAATAGTACACCAGAGAAGATGGAGACAGAATCAAGAGGAACATGTGCTGCGCATACTGTGTACAGTATATGTTTATCAAGCCTGATTGTCCTACAATATTATGACCTCCCCGGGGACAGAAAGGTTTTCTTCCTTTTTATCTTCACCTACTATATCACAGGGAATAGCATGTAGTGAAGGAAGCCAGGTGCAAAAAGCCACGTATTGTATGACTCCATTTATGTGAAATGTCCAGGATAGGCAAATCCAGACACAGAACGAGGATTTGTGGTGGCCAGGGCTGGGAGTTGAAGGAAATGGAGAGTGATCATTAACAGGTAAGGGTTTCTTTCTGGCGTGAAGAAAGTGTTCTGCAATTAGATAGTGATGATGGCTGCGCAGCTCTGTGAATATACAAAACTCACTGAATTGCAGGCTTGAAAGTGGTGAATTTGATGATACGTGAATTATACCTAGATTATTTTCTTAAATCATCTTTGAATGGAGTATGAGATCAGAAAGACCTATATGGAAGAGGTTTCACTGGGCAAAGGGGAGAAGCGATCTGGCAGGATCTACCCAGTCTAACCATTCTTTAGTGACAAAACCTGGAGGAGTATTTTAACCTTGAAATTATGGAAACAACAGAAGGAATCATCCATAGCAAACGACTCAAACTACAATGTATGTTGTAAGGACAAAGGATATTTTATTACATATATAATAGTGTCATATGTATATGTGTACTTAGTATATAAAAATGTATCTTAGTATCTAAAACTTACAGAACTGGTTCTGATGTTCTCCTTCAGTTTCTCTTCACTGAAAGGCTGATGGGGAGATTGAGAAGGGCTGCTTAGAGAGAAGTTTCTGTTATAAAACACTCTGGGTTTGTCTTCTCTCTATTCTTGTCCATCCTCTCCTATGTGTCACACTGTTTGTGTCTGCATGACATCTGCTCTGCAATCATTATGTCTACATCCTACCCATTATTTTCTACATTTTAATGAGCGTGTTACACAAATCAAAGACATCTTTGCACCACTATTGATTGCCAACGTTTGATCACAAACATTTATGTCTTCCTAAAGAACTAAACTAAATATCAGAATGTACTTAAAATGGGTATGCTCATCAAAGCAAATGATTAAAAATATTGTGTCATTATAAGCACTTTTAGACACAATTTAATGGACTACAAAAGCAAAACAATAAAATTTTTCAGGTTTTTTTGGATGCAAATAAATATTAAGGCAACTATAATTCATACTTCACTAAAGAATAATGAACAGCAGAAAGTTCACCAAACTGTGACATGGTTATTGAACCATGTCAAAACCCATATCTTTTTCTTCTCCTCTTGTGATTTTTATTTCTTCTGCATGTTAGTAGCAAGGAAGTGAGGGGAAAGAAATAAGTTACTTTAAAGAAATGAAAATTATATAACAATTTTTCACTCCAGTGCTTATTAAAGCTTTTAAACTGGTTAAAAATTCCATATGTGGAAACTGCAAGTTAAATGTTTCTGTTAACTATGAGTGAAGTTTAAAATTCAGAACCAAGCAACAAGGATATATTGTACAGCACAGAGAAATATAGCCATTATTTTGTAATAACTTTAAATGGAGTATAATTGATAAAAATATTGAATCACTGTGTTGTACATCTGAAACTAATATAATATTGCAAATCAACTATACTTCAATACAAAATAAATAAATAAAAATGAAATTCAGAACCAGTAGGCAAAAAAAAGAATCAAGGTCACATAGATGTGATTTTTTTTTAAAGCATCAATGAAATAAATTGTATATAAAAATAAAATTTAAATAAAAATATAAATAAATGAAACAGATCACTTGCAAGACTGTAGTAATTGGCAATTGGTCCTATTAAATTCTAGTTTGTTCCGGAATGTACGCATGCATATATCTTTTCCCCGCCTCAGGAACAAGACATTTACAAAAAGTCTTGACATAGACATCTTTTAATGGTGACTGAAGGTTTAAGCATGAAGTCAATTCTAGAGATGCTTGCCAACCATGGTGGGGGGATAAATCCTGCAAATAGTGCTTGGTACTCCCTAGCACCCAGTTTTCATGGGCTGTTATATTCTGAAGTCCTTACTACTTGGTGATGTATGTAGTCTAGTGTAACATCACTCCAGACTTGGTTCCTCTGCTTATGTAACTGATCGGTGGGCTGAAGTCCGCTAGTCCTCTATTCAGTTTGGTAAACAAGGGCTTGCCTGTCACCCTTCATTGTGCTTCTTCAAAGAACGGTTGCCACTTTATCTGGTAACAGCTTCTTTATGAGTGCTATTCAGGTGAAATACACCAAGGCCGCTATTTCCTTAGCACAAGAAGAGACATTTATCTTGCCACTAATGGATAATTAATTTTAAAAATGTATATTATGACACAATTAGAAAAAAAGAAAAAAAGGCAAGCTGGACAATGGGACTAAATGTCCCTTCTTCAAATTGACTCCTATTTAGCTCTTCCAATGTCATCCCAAACACAGATAAGTTTTCTTTCATGAATTGTTCTCCTGAATGATTTATATGTGTCGTGTTATCTGAGGCTCTCTCCAGTCCCCCGGTGGATTTAGCCAGCCATCAGCTGCATAATTGTTAATTTTAACACTATAAAAGGTTCTGATGCAGAAGAGATAAGGTGTTGGTGGAAGAATTAATTGAAATGTATCTCCCAATCACACTAGTCTCCCACTACTGGTTTCCCACACACAAAAATTATACTTTAGATTTAAGGTTAAAATAAATTTACATCTTTGTTACTCATAAAGCTTGGGGTCTAGTTGTAAATGGAAATGTTAATTGTTTCTAACACTCATGAAGGTTTTTCACCCTGAGAACAATTCCAGGGACTATACAGGCCACGGTCCAATGCACATTTTCATAGGTAGGGAAGCTCCTGCAGGCAAAAGCAGACAAGAGATAGGGTGGGAAGGGAGGGTTATGGGACAGGAAATGAGGGAGAGAGGAGAAATGAGGAAGACTGAGAAGAAATCAAATAATATGGGTGATTTATGACTAAATGTGCAAACCTCTTTTTTACACCTCTCAATACTTATTATAATTTTCCAGACTTTCGAGGCAGCCAAGGAAAGCAGTATAAGCTAATTATACAGGAAACATTTTGATCTCTACACTTCCGTTCTAAGAATGTAAGTGTACCTAAGGGATGATCTAAAAGGCCTTTGCAACAATTATACTTGGATATTTGAAGTCATAGAAAAAAAAAGCATGTTAAATGTAAGTTATTAGTCACTTTTAGTTTCCAGTCTACAAATCTGAATGCTTGTGGATGCTTCTCTCAAGTCAATCAAGCAACAAACCTCTGAGTATTTGTGATGTGCTAGGCACAGTGAAGGGTTTGGTCCATGGAGCTCATAGACGGGAGTCTAAGAATATTTCAAGAGAAGCTCGTTATATTCATTCCTTCACTCAACAAACATTTCATGAACACCTACTAAGTGCCAGGCATTGAGCCAACCACTGTGACTGGGCTACTTATATAAACTGGATCCTTGCCCCGAAGGAGCTCATAGAATAACTGGGCAGAGGGACAGTAAGGAAACTATCACAGGGAGTAAGAAGCCCTGGCTACTATGGGAAGCCCAGGCGAGGGACACCAGGAATTTTTTTTTTTTTTTTCACCAGGAATATTTTAAACTCTTACTCTCATTGTTTTCAAATAAAAATGACACTGGATTTTGTAAATCAGGCCAATCTCTAGGCATATTTTCCTACATACCCAAACTTTCACCAGTGCCCATTTCTGCCCAGCTTGCAGTTCTAAACTGGCATATTCGGGTATGCCAATTTAGAACCCCAAAACTGTAAGGAAGCGCTTTCAAAGCCCCCTTACCTTTAGCTGGACTTAACCAGTCCCTCTAGTCTGTTTTTCTTAAACATGAAAGCCAGAAACTGTTCAGTGGTGAAGGGTATTATCACTTGAATGACATTTTATTGCTTAGTAAAATATTAACAGTTTGCTTTCATATTGCATATTGAGTCTTCAGCAAACAAAAAGGGCATGCTCAACTTTTTTTTTTTTTTTGGCCACACAGCAGATTCATGGATTATGTGCCTATAATTTTAGGACACAAAGGCTCAGCTTCTTGAAGCCCAAAGAAATGCCAACTGATCTGTGAGCATACTTTTATATATTGTGTTGTATTAAGACATAAGAGTATCATCCTAGTCTTTCTATAATGAGGCTCAAAGATGGCCTATCTGGGGTCAGGAATGGGGAAACTTTACTCATTACTGTTGGTAGAATATAATTCTTCCTTCACGGCAATCTGTGTCTTTAATTGCATTTTCTTTTTAAAGCTCAATGTAGGTAGGTAGATCTATAGACAGAATTACAATATAGCAATTGAGAACCAATGATTTTCTAAGCCAGAGATATTAGGTATTTAATTTTGCTTTTTAAATCCATGCTATGATGGGCTCTATGAATACAATAGAGAAGGAGTTATGTCCTAATCAGTTTATAAGACAGTATGGAGAAAATGGACACTAGACCAACCAGATGTATAAATACAATAATACAAAGAAACCTAATCTACTGCAAACCTATCATTTAATCCTTCTATAACACAAGAGTATTGAAAACTGGCTTATGAATAGCTCAAGAATGCATAAACTGAACTTTATAGCCTTGGTTATGTTAAAAATGTTCAATTCTAACTTATAGTTTATACAAATAATTATTTAATTTTTACGTAAAGAAGACATCATGGATTACACCTAAAGAAGAGATTATTTATAAATAGTAACCTAAATATTTAAAAATAGTGCAAGACCAAGTTCTTAATGTCAGCAAGGTTGAAGATGATTTGCCCACGCATCAGGATCTGTGTGCATATGTATGTTTATCTAACAAAAGGTAAAAATGAATGAATGTAATGTGAAATAGCAAAACGTCACCTTTTAATATGTCGCTTTATTACTTGATGTGAATAACAATAGTAAAAGATAGCCAAGGTTACCTTTATAAAATAATATCTACAAAAGAAGGTAACCTTGGAACCAATGCAAATACTACTTGACTTTTTTCTTTTTAAGAATAATGAAAAGCTGAGCTAGTGAACACAATGCGACTTTAAAATACGATAATAAAATAAAGAGAAGTCTTTTTACGATTTAGAAAAGATTATCTTCTAATCAAACCCAATATTTGCGATTTATGCAAACTTTTGTTAGTGAGCTTTTGAGTTCCTCTGTCTGAAGTTCAGCTCCACACTAACAGTATTTTCCTCGTGTTTCTTGTCTCCATTGGTTTTCTCATTATTTACCCACAGTCTCTTGACCCTCCTCTTCTTTTTAGCCTTCCATTATTCTCTTTCATCCTTTAACGCCCCTGCCACCCCATAACTGAATGAAGTTGTAACAAATGTCATCTCATCAGCTTTCAACAGCACTGCCCTTCCTAGTGTACAGGTTAAATCTCTTTGTCCTAACATACTGGAAACACAAGAAGAGTAGATAAGGAGGAGAGTGCAGAAGAGAAAGATGCTTCTGAATTGCACCTCCTGGCTTTTCCACGATCTCTTTCTCAACTCCCTATAAATAAGGAAGTTCAGATATACTTTAAGTGTATATTGCCAGTAGCATATATATAGTATATACATTATAGTTATTTGATCAATAATGATATACCTAATGGAAGCCAATCGAGTGAAAGTAAAACATCTCAGCTGTTGTGTTGGTTTCCTTACTTTACTGGATAATATAACAGAAGGAAAACTTCAGGGTCCGAAAACTTCTCAAATGGAATAAAAACATAGGTGCTAACTGCATCAGAGATAGATCCTGGCTATAAAAGTGGGAGTAAACACATACAGTACACATTGGAAGGAAACGGTCATGTGTTTGTGATGGTGATGAAGGAAGCACTAAATAAGGGTGTTGGTCTCTACAGATCATGGTCATGTTTTGTGTTCAGTATATAAGTGACTCCTGACAATTTTTTAATCTCTCCATATCAAATCCAAATGTATCATCAGTTTAGCAGGAGTTCCATTTGATATCTCTACACATGTATGTGTTTCAGAGACCATCTGCCTTGCAGTTTTATTTGCTTATAATATTTTTCTGAACAATCTGAAGAGGGACTTCAATGTCATCAAATTAAGAAAATATAACACAGTGACCACTGATATACTAAAATGGTTTGGTGGAATTTGGATCAATAAAGGATAGCATGGTTAAACACTATTATTTGTGGGGGGGTTTTGTTAAATCTGAATACCCTCAGGGGAATTGAACAAAAATGGGGTTATAAAGATGTGGCCATGTACCTAAATCACTTTACCAAAACTTTTTTGCAGAACGTAAAAAGTACCTTTCAAGCAGCTGTAACCGGGTCTCAAAAATAATACAACAATACTAACTGAAGTCTAATTCAAGTGGCTATCTGATGGCAAAGTGCATAATATTTGGGATGTGAATAGGCAACATAAATTTTTTAACAGACATTTAAAGATTTAAAATTAAAAATGGGGGCTTCCCTGGTGGCACAGTGGTTGAATGTCCGCCTGCTGATGCAGGGGACACGGGTTCGTGCCCCGGTTCGGGAAGATCCCACATGCCACGGAGCGGCTGGGCCCGTGAGCCATGGCCGCTGAGCCTGCGCGTCCGGAGCCTGTGCTCCGCAACGGGAGAGGCCACAACAGTGAGAGGCCCGCGTATAGAAAAAAAAAAAAAAAAAAAAAAATTAAAAATGGAAAAAGAACGTGGTTATTTCACCAGGTTGTTCGGCTCTCAATTCCAGTCCCACTTCCTCTCCAAACAAACTAACCAAGAAATAAGCAGCATGAAAAAATAAATAAACACGTAACACGAAAACAAGAGGGAAGGAAACTGTTTAGATTGAAAGATACAAAAGAGAAGCAATCACATGTAACACGCGAGACTTGTTGGGATTCTGATTTGAGTAAATCCGCAACTAAAAAAAAATCTTTTTAGAGAAAATGGGTATAGACTGAGTATTAGATTACACTGAATAATTATTGCAAATTTTGTTGAATGTGCTAAGATACTGTGGTTCTGCTGAGAAAAAATAAAAGTATGTATCTTTTGGAGACACATCCTGAAGTATTATTACTTGAGAGATTACATGATCTCTTGGTTTGCTTTAAAATACTATAGAAAAAAAATGTGGGATAACTAGATTAAAAAGATGGCAGAATGTTGATAACTTTTTATTTTTTGCGGTACGCGGGCCTCTCACTGTTGTGGCCTCTCCCGTTGCGGAGCACAGGCTCCGGACGCGCAGGCTCAGCGGCCATGGCTCACGGGCCCAGCTGCTCCGCGGCATGTGGGATCTTCCCAGACAGCGGCACGAACCCGCATCCCCTGCATCGGCAGGCGGACTCTCAACCACTGCGCCACCAGGGAAGCCCGATGTTGATAATTATTGAAGCTGATGATCGGCTCGTCGTACTATTTTCTCTGCTTTTGTTTCTGTTTGAAGATTTTTTTACACAAGAATGAAAAATAAACAGTGGCTAAAACTCTTGACAATCTTCCAGGCCAGAACTAGAATCCCCACGGTGCTGACAGGAAAGGTAGGACGGTGATGATTTCCAGGTCAATTGTTAGGGGACAGAAGCACAAGGGTCACATGGCTGCCATTCCTCAAGCCAGTTCTCAGCTTCTTCCTTTACTGGTACCATCACGGGGCACATTTCTAGCACTCCATCAGTTTCAGGACGGTGCAACTTAGCTTCCAAGCAACTAAAATTTTCCCCAGACATCTTGTTGGTAATGGATTAAACACACACTAGCTGTGGGGTTAAAAGTTAACACCTTCAATAGGTGTTCACGCCTGCAGCTCTCTCACATGCATGCGTGCACACCTAGGGACTGTTAGACCATCCTGAATCCTTGTGGATAGAACGTGAGATTATCTGTTCTATGGCTACTAGTCCTCACTCCAGGCTCCCATTCCCTTCCTTACAACAGTTTAACCTCTAAGTCCATGTGTATGGTGTTTCTGTCTTTAAAAGTGTCTCAGCATTCAGTGTGTATCATTGTCTCTTCAAAGACAGGTCTGACTGCCCGTCTTCCCAGGGTGGAAGCTGTGGGCTGTACTGAAGAACGCTGTGATGCTCACCACATGATGCTGAATACAAACGCCCCTACCTTTCCTCCCTGAGATCCTGTACGCACTCACTGTGAAGTGTCATGGTTTTCCTGTCTAATGCCTGGATTCACTTTCCCTGAGACGCCTCTGTACTGAGGAAGGAAAGTTTCCCTACTGACCATCTGGTTCGTGCCCTGACAGTTTGTTTGCCTTTCTGGCCACACCCTGGTCAATAGTTCTGTCAAAGGAGTCAGCAAAGAATAATGACTGTAGCTCATTATCTAATTGTCAAGGCTTTAGTAGATGGGTGACTTTAGAGCTAACCTATGTAAACAGTATGAGCTGTGCTTTTCCTCTTGTCTTTTAGAATTTTTACCTAAATTCTCAGAGTCTGGGTCTCCTTATCTGCAAAATGAAAAAAAAAAAAGTACAAAGAAGTATATACTTCCTAAAGTAGTTACGAGTATTAAAGGAGCTCATTTGAGTACAACTTTTAGCACAGATGTCAACATGTATTTCTCAATAATACAGAAGAAAGAGGAGGAGAAGAAGCATGATACATGCCCTAAAATAAGTAGAAATAAATGATAACATCTGGTTGGCCATTAATAAGTGAAATTATCTTCTTCTTGCAAAAATATACTCATTATCTGAGTCAAAATAGCAGCCCTGGTACCAGGGAAAATGTTGAGTTTTGATCCATGAGAAAAATTCTTAAGAATCAGAAAAATCTGTAGATATCCATTGCCAGAAATCTGACAGTGGGATGGTCCTAAGAAGTTATTTTGGGGAACTAAACTTTAGGAAGCCTATCTGAGTATCTTTTAAATTCTTCTCTCTCCTCACCCTTATCTGTCTTCAATGCAATAAAAAGAAAGCCCTTTGCATTCATGACTTTAATTGAATCTTTGATGAATTCCCCTTGCTGATTGGTATATGGTAGTGTATTTCTACGTATGGTTGTTATAAGAGAATACCTAGACTGGATGACTTAACCAAAAGACATTTACTTTTGGGACTTCCCTGGCAGTCCAGTGGTTAAGCCTCTGCTTCCACTGTTCAACCTAATTACCTACCAGAAGCCCCACCTCCAGATACTACCACACTGGGGATTAAGACTCCAACACAGGGATTTGGGGAGGACATAAACACTTAGTCCATAGCAGGTAGCTATTATTATTGTTGTTGTTGTAAAGACTGCTGAGAACTGGAAGTCAGAGAAGAACCAAAAACAAAAAAAAGAAAGAATGAAGTGGCTTTTAACGTTTGCCTAGGAGTAGAATTCATTCTAGACTCTGGAACTGACCTGAACCTACCGGTAGGGGGTTAAGTGGCCTAAGCTTCAAGTTAAAGGAATGGAAGGAGAGGAAGTCAGGTGGGCCCTTATGGGTGCTAGCACCAGTCATTCATGTTTTTGAGTAGAGAGGCATCTGGACTTTTGTCCAAACTTTTAAGTATTTAACATTCTAAGAAGTAGAAAACTGTCTAGAAAATACAAGAAAGACGATTGGTTCAGGTGTCACAATTATCATAACAAAACTTAAGATATATGGCAACAGGATTTTTTCACTGTAATTCTCAGAGAAGCGAAAAGCTTTCAAGCCACTCTCATCAGTAGCCAGCTGTGCTGTCACATTCTCAATCAAGCACAAGACCAAGCTCTTTCTGTGCAGGGAACAGTGTGAATGTTCTCCACACCAGATACCCTTTCCTGCACCCAGTCACCATGGAAATACTGTTGCACATCCGTGCCAGTCACGTGACACAATGCTTTCCTATAAGCCACATGAGTGTAACAGAATGAACTTTAAAAAACATGCTCCCCAATAGCAAACACTCCCCAAATCACACACTGATGATGGAGAGTTCATTACGGATATGGATTATATATGGAGTATGGATAGACCATTCTCTTTTTCTGATTTTCTCTATGTTGTATTACATGTACAATTTTAGATGGCATGATGATCAAGACGATTAGGACAAAGCCCAAGTTTTACCATTTTTCTCTGAGCCAACTCAGACACTTATAGCTGAGCAGAACTTACCTAGAGAACATTTCTCTGTTCCTGGCTTAGCCCTGAACTATTTGCCACACCTACTCCATACTCTACGCCCCTCAACCTGCTCTGTCCCTCTTTGCAATCATCCACAGTAAATGTTATCATCCATTAGAACCATAGGCTGAATCATTAACATCCGAAAGACTAGTTCTTCTTTCTAGGACAGATCTCCCAGGAGGTGAGGGTAAATGTTTGCATTCTATCCTCCTTACACAGAGAAGAAAAATAAAAACAAAGATGTTGCCCTCTATAATAAAGCAGAGCGGCAACGAGGGCCACAGTCACAGTTCTCACTGTGCTGGCCATGTTAACAATTAAAAAACAAAAAAAAATGCCCTCACTGACGCCCAAAGTTTATTTCCAGGAACCTGTGGATATGTTACCTTACATGGCAAAAGGGCCTTTGCAGACGTGATTACGTTTATGTCTTTGAGATACGAGGGTTATTCTGGATTACCTGGGTGGGCCCAACGTAATCGCAACAGTCCTTCTAAGACGGAAGCAGGAGAGTCAGCCTCAGAGAAGGAGATGTGACCGTGGACGCAGAAGTTGGAGGGGTGCAGCGACAAGCGTCAAGAAGTGCAGGTGGCCTCTAGAAACTGGAAAACGCAAGGAAACAGACACTTTCCTAGGGATTTAAGAGACTTTGAAAAGCCAGTGGCAGAAAGGAGTCACCTCAGATTGGGAGAGAGGACGGGCTGCATGTAAGAGAAGAACCCATGAGTCCTGGAGCAGCAAGGCTGCCAGGGACATGGTCCCCTAGTAAGCCCGTTATTTACCTAATGATCTCAGCTCTGAATCACCCTGATAGTTTTCTACCTATGATACAGGAACTGGGATTCTGCAAATTTCATTTCCCAGACTCCTTTGTCATCTGGCATCCTTGCTATGTTCCGCCATAGGAGGCTCTGGGGGCAGATTGAAAGATCGAAGGAGGGGGGGATAATCTCCCCCGTCTTGTTTTGATCTTGTCAACATGACCCCAGCAACAGCAGTTGGCCTCAGCTTTCATCTTCTTTTGATGCTACCAACACCAGCTTCATCGTTCCACGTGGTACCTCCCACTCAGAAGTCTGCGAATAGACTCTGCTGGACCCCTTCCAGGCTCCTAGATCCTGGTACCCCCATTTCCCTTTTATTTTTCTAGTGCTAGGGGTAGTAGTGGCTTCCTATAGTAAGTATGTCTGTTTTCTCAGGGATCCCTGTTCGCTCTCTCAGTCTTTCATCACTTGTGAAACCAATTCCATATCAAGTCTCTTCTATTTGAACAACCTAGTGTGGCTTCTGCTTTCCTGATGAGACCTGACTGATATCCAAGTCCCATACTTGACTCAGACCCCTGAGTCCCAGACACAGCATGGAAGTCACAGAGGGATCTGAGGGGTTGAATGGCACTGCATGTAATCCAAGAATTTGATGAGACCCCCAGAACCACCGATGTTCACATTCTGCCACCCTGGCTGTCCTCAAAGCCGAGATCAAATTCATTCATGGAAAATCAAGAGAAGCAGCAGTTCCTTCACACCTGCGCATGCACACTGAGGTGAAAAACAGCTATACTGTTATTAAAAACCATCTCCTCAGGCAAATACATCTTCTTGCCTCTCAGTTCTTGAGATAATCATAAATATGCCCAAATTTCCCACATTTGGTATTCATTTCTTTAAAAAAAAAATAGAAGTTTAGCACTTTTATTTCAAGAACTAATCTTCCAGGCGGGTACGTTTTGTATTCTTATTTTTCCTTGTCCTCATTTTAGAAACCATGTAAACATATATTGTCTGGCTAAGTCGTAAGCATCTTTATAAGGTGTGTTAAATGATTTTAGGCATGAAGTAAAGTTTTAATTTATTAGTTATTAATTAGCTTCCCCATTTATTCTATTAGCAGATATTATCCACTTAATTTTCTGTATATCTTTCAAATCATTCACTTCATTCCATCCTCACACACACCCAGTGCAGACCATCTAGATACTTCATAGACTTCCAGTTTACCCTCTGCTCCACAGACAGTGTCATCGTTTTAAAGACAAATTCAATTCAGCTTAGATAGCCTGCTATTGTCTGTAGGTGAAGTAACCATCTCTTTAAGCAGCTGACGTAAGGCTCTCTGTGGTCTCCCTCCCTCCCGTCCAACCTCATTTCTATTCACTTTTGGCCTTGAATTCTGGCCATGTTGGACTTTCATAAGTTCCTCAAACCCCTTAGTCTATCTCTTGTCCCTGGGCTTCCAACATGTTTTTACCACTTTCTAGAACTTTCTTCCCATACCATCCCTTTTTAAACTGTCTCTTTTCAGTTAACTCTTACTCATCCTTCAAGTTGTAGCATCGAGTTCACTTCCTCAGGAAAATCTTCTTTGAAAGATCCCCTATTCCACCAGGGTTGATTAGAAAATTCTGATTTATATCCCTACAGCAGTCTATGCTTTCTCTTTCATGAAAGCCATCACTCTTTTTATTATTTGTTTAAATGTATGATACTTTCATGAAGGCAGGAATTATGTCTACCAGGTTCACTGTTTCTAAAACAATGCTTCACACCTAGTAGATAATCAAGAAATATTTGCTGAATTAATGAAGAAATGATCACTTCAACTATGTCATTTAAAATCTTGGGATTTTAGGGCAGGAAAAATACCCTTAGAGATGACCAAATCCAATTCTTTCATTTTATGAATAAGAAGTTAAATAGTATGTCTAAGAAAAGTCATATTGGTCCTTATAGTTACAAAGTGTTTTAAGCACAATGAAAAAAAAATTGAGTGAAGAAATAATGGCAGAGGCAGATCTAGAATTTACCTCTAAATTTGAAATATTATTCTTGGAGATTCCATATAATTCCATGGACATTGATAAATTACACCAGCACTAGGAAAATAATTGCATCTACTAATAATTTGAGTTCTTGTAGTTTTTTATAAACTATATGTCAGCTTTTCACAGACGAATATTCCTTCTTAAGTTAATTCTCAATGCATTCAATCATAATATTTTTAACCTTTAAGCAGAATTTCCTGTCTCATATAATAACGTCTGTATTTCCTCTCTGCATTCTTTCATGCCATAGGAATAGTGCTCTCTCTTATTTATTATTTATCTAATAATATCTCCCTTTGTGTTGATAAAAATGCCTGAATAATTCACATAATAGTGGTGATAGATTTATACATATACCCTCTCTTAGCCCCATCCCAATAGGCAATTAATTTAAGGAATTAAAATGCTAAACTAGAAATATTCACATAGTGCAAAAGAAAGTAGTTAAGAAAGAATAGAGGAACAAAAGGGCATGAGACATATAGAAAATAAAAAGTAATTTGGCAGACATAAATTCAAGTATATCAATAATAACATTAAGTTCTAATTGGTTAAATGATCTAATCAAAAGGCAGAGACTGTCAGACTGGATTAAAAAAAAAAGAAGACCCAAGTATATGATGTATTTAGGCAATACATGTCAGATCCAAAGATTCGAATAGGTAAAAAGTTAAAAGGATTGAAAAAGATACATTCTGCAAATAGCAACCATAAGAAAACTAGAGTGGATATATTAATATCAGACAAAATATACTTAAAAAATTTTAATAGAAATATAAATAGAGATATTATATAATGATAAAAGAGTCAATAAATCAGGAAGATATAGCAATTATAAATATGTATGTACCTAACAACAAAGCCCAAAAACATAAAGCAAAAACTAACAGAATTGAAGGAAAAGATAAACGATTCAACAATAATACTTGGAGACTTTAATACCCCACTTTCAATAATAGATAGAACAACTAAAAGATTAAGAAATATAAAACTTGAACAACAGTATAAACTAACTAGACCAAATAGACATCTATAGAACACCACACTCAGTAACAGCAGAGTATACATTCTTCTCAAGTGCAAATGGAATATTCTCCAGAATACCATATGATAGGTAATGAAACAATCCAAAATAAATTTTAAAGTTTTGAAATTATACAAAGTATGCAAATCAAATCAAAACTACAATTACAAACTATTTCACACTAACTAGGATCACTGTAATCAAAAACACAGATAATAAGTTGACCAGAATGTGGAAAACTTGGAATCCTCATACACTGCTGATCGAAATTTACAATGATACAATTGCTTTGGAAAATAGACAGTTATCTAAGACAGTTATTATTATTTTCACTTTGTGGATGAGGAGTTCATCAAAAGGTTAAACACAGAGTTACCATATGACCAGCAAGTTCACTCCTAGGCATATATACAAGAAAAATTAAAATGTATGCCCATGCAAAAACTTCTACATAAATGTTCATAGCAACACTCTTCATAATAGCCAAATTATAGAAACAACCTAAATGTCTATCAAGTGACTAATTGATAAATAAAATATGGTATACTTATACAATGGAATATATTTAACAATAAAACTGAATAAACCATTGCTACATGCTACAACAATAAAACTGAATAAACCATTGCTACATGCTACAACATGTTGCAACCATGAAAACACTGTGCTAAGTGAAAGAAGGCGCTCACAAAACCCCACTTATTAAGTTACTATATTTATATGATATGTCCACAATAGGCAAGTCTATAGTGACAGAAAAGAGATTAGTGGTTGCCTAGGGCTGAGTGGAGGTGAGGCAGCTAGGGAATAATGGGAGTGATTCCTAATAAATATATGTTTTCTTTTTGTAGTGATAAAAATGTTCTAAAATTGATTGTTGTAACGATTGCACAACTCTGTGACTATGCTAAAACCCATTGACGTGTACACCTCAAATGGGTGAATTTAGGTTTGTAGATTATATCTTAATAAAGAAGTTATTATGTCAAAATGGATTAAAGACCGAAAATGGAAGACTGGATACTGTAAAACTGCTAGAGGAAAACATAGGCAGAACACTCTTTGACATGAATCGCAGCAATATTTTTTTGGATCCATCTCCTAAAGGAAAGGAAATAAACGCAAAAATAAACAAATGGGACCTAATTAAAGGATACAGCAAAGGCAACCATGGACAAAACAAAAAGACAACCTACCGAATAGGAGAAGATATTTGCAAATGATTGACCAATAAGAGATTAATATCCAACATATATAAACAGCTTAAACAAGTCAACATCAAAAACAAACAACCCAATTAAAAAATGGGCAGAAGATAAAAAGACAACCTATGGACTAGGAGAAAATATTTGCAAACGATGCGATCACCAAGGGCTTAATTTCCAAAATATACAAACAGCTTATACAACTCAATAACAAAAAAACAAACAACCCAATCAAAAACTGGGCAGAAGACCTAAATAGATATTTCTCTAAAGAAGACATACAGATGCCCAATAGGCACATGCAAAGATTCTCAACATCACTAGTTATTAGAGAAATGCAAATCAAAACCACAATGCAAATCAAAACCTCATACCAGTCAGAATGGCCATCATTAAAAAGTTTACAAATAAAAAATGCTGGAGAGAGTGTGGAGAAAAGGGAACCCTCCTACATTCTCAGTGGGAATGTAAATTGGTGCAGCCACTATGTAAAACAGTATGGAGGTTCCTCAAAAAACTAAAAATAGAGTTGCCATATAATGCAGCAATCCCACTCCTTGGCATATATCCAGAGAAAACTCTAATTCGAAAAGGTACATGCAACCCTATGTTCACAGCAGTGCTATTTACAATAGCCAAGACAGGGAAACAGCCTAAATGTCCAATGACAGATGAATGAGTAAACAAGATGTGGTATATATACACAATGGAATACCACTCAGCCATAAAAAAGAATGAAACAACGTCATTTGCAGCAACATGGATGGACATAAAGATTATCATACTGAGCAAAGTAAGTCAGAAGGAGAATGACAAATACCATATGATAGGGGCTTTCCTGGTGGCACAGTGGTTAGGAGTCTGCCTGCCAATGCAGGGGATGGGTTTGAGCCCTGGTCCGGGAGGATCCCACATGCCGTGGAGCAACTAGGCTGTGTGCCACAACTACTGAGCCTGTGCTCTAGAGCCCACGAGCCACAACTACTGAAGCCCATGCACCTAGAGCCCATGCTCTGCAATAAGAGAAGCCACTGCAATGAGAAGCCCGGGCACTGCAACGAAGAGTAGCCACCACTCGCCACAACTAGAGAAAGCCCGAGTGCAGCAATGAAGACCCAACGCAGCCAAAAATAAATAAATAAAATTAAAAAAAAATACCATATGATATCACTTATATGTGGAATCTAAAATATGACACAAATGAACTTATTTATGAAACAGAAACAGACTCACAGACATAGAAAACAAGCTTATGGTTACCAATTTTTCCAAAGAGGAAATGCAGATGGCCAACGGGCACATGAAAAGATTCTCAACATTGCTAACCATCAGGGAAATGCAAATCAAAACCACAATGAGATGACACCTCACACCTGTCTGTCATCAAAAAGAACACAAATAACAAATGTTGGTGAGGGTGTGAAGACAAGGGAACACCCATACACTGTTGGTGGGAATGTAAATTGGTGCAATCACTGTGGGAAACGTTATGGAGGTTTCTCAAAAAACTAAAAATAGAACTACCATATGACCCAGCAATTCCACTCCAAGCTATATATTTGAAAAAAACAAAAACACTAATTCAAAAAGATACATGCATTCAGTGTTCACAGCAGCATTATTTACAATTGTCAAGATATGGAAGCAACCTAAGTGTCTATCAACAAATGAATGGATAAAGAAGCTGTGATATATATATATATATATATATACACACACATATATATACATATATATATGTATATATATATATCATTAAATATATATACACAATAGGATACTACTCAACCATAGAAAAACAAAATTTTGTCATTTGCAGCAACATGTATGGATTTGGAGGGCATTATGCTAAGTGAAATAAGTCAGAGAAAACAAATACTGCATGATATCACTTATATGTGAAATCTAAAAAATATAGCAAACTAGTGAATATAACAAAAAAGAAGCAGACTCACAGATACAGAGAACAAACTAGTGGTTAACAGTGGGGAGAGGGAAGGGTGAAGGAAAATAGAGGGGTAGGGAAGTAAAAGGTATAAACTATGGACTATAAAATAAGCTACAAAGATATATTGTACAACATGGGAAATATAGCCAATACTTTATAATAACTATAAATGGATTTTAACCTTTAAAAATTGTGAATAACTATATTATACACCTGTCACATATAATATTGTACAACAACCATACTTCAATTTTTTAAAAAGTTATTATAAAAAAAACCCATCCTCCTCATATGACATGATAATTCACTTTGATAGATGACTGAGTTCTGGAGCTAGGGAAAGAGAAGGGTGTTGAGAATCAGTGATTGTGGAGGAGATAGAGTAAACAAGCTTTATAATGTGCCTTAAAGTAAAAACAAACATCCTGTGGGAAAAAGTAGCATGAACGGTTCTAGCCAACTCAACCTCAAGAGATTTCTCCTTAACAAGCTTCTTCCCTTACTCTCCCAGTTCAGGCAGATACACCTCTGATTCTACTCTTGGTTTGGCTAGGTAAGAGATATTTTACCTGAAAAAAATAACACTTTACTATTTATTTGCATTGCCTCATTTCATTCTAATCTTCACAACAACCTTATGAGTTAGCTAAGGCAGGTATTACTATTTTCATTTTACAGACGAAGAGACGGAGGATCCAAACGTTAAGCTAGCAATGAGTACAAAGCCAACGTGGAACTCAAACAGGAACGCTGGATTCCCAGTTCAGTGTTCCTTATATTGTGCTGCTCCTATCTGCCTTTTAAACACATATTGTTTATCCTGTATGATAGTGTCCTATTCAGAGTGTTTATAATTAAAAACTCATTAACTGCAGTATGTATTTTAATTGATGGACTCCACTGATGTCAGAAACCACAAAACCACTGATTCATCAAATTGAGTAGGAGTTCAGCCAGCTATGGAATTTATTCAACCATCTCTGCAGACATTACTAATATTTTCCTTAAGCAACATATCCTCGAAAAGAGATGAAAGCAAAAGATCATGGCTAAAGCAAAGGGAGTGGAACCCCACCAAATGTATTGTTGAAATTGTTGAAATGTATTGTTACATGTTAATTTTTTGGTAAAGCTTTTGTGTCCTCTAGCGATGTTTCCTGCTTCTATTTAAAAATATGTATATATAGGGGCTTCCCTGGTGGCGCAGTGGTTGAGAGTCCGCCTGCCGATGCAGGGGACACGGGTTCGTGCCCCTGTCCGGGAAGATCCCACATGCCACGGAGCGGCTGGGCCCGTGAGCCATGGACGCTGAGCCTGCGCGTCCGGAGCCTGTGCTCCGCAATGGGAGAGGCCACAACAGTGAGAGGCCCGCATACAGCAAAAAAAAAAAAAAAAAATGTATATATCATTGTTAGATGTGTAATTGGCTCTCATGAAATATTATTTTCTCAGTCCAATGAAGAGAATTTATTCACATATATTTCAAAATAATAAAATTAGAAATTAAGAGCTTGAAAAGAAGAAGAAATGTAATCCTGAATATAACCTCTAAAACTGGAGCTATGTTTAGAGACTCTAGAATCTTCCTGACACTAGAATAATATTACCAAGGAATATACAATATTTGAAGTCTGTGTGTTCATCTTTAATTTAGATATTCTAATACTCTAGATTTGGAGCATTGATTTTTTTAAAGGATTTCCTGTCAACTATAATCATACAGGTGAAAAGTGACATGTGAGTCATAGAAAGTTGGTCTCTCTCCTTGTGGGAAGCAAAGGGTTTATGCCTGACTGGCTAATCCCAGAAAATCTGGAAGAGAATACTTAATTTGATCTAGGCAGTGACTGACAAAAGGCTAATTTATTTTTTTTTCAGGATTAAAAATTAAGATCCATTATTGGGAACCAGAAGAGATTACAACAGAGAGACCCCAGCTATGCATAGAGGATCCTAGCTTCTCCCTCTTCCTCCCCCCAAAACTGGCTTTAATTTCATCAGGGTGGGGGCATGGGCTGCCAACTACAGAATTTCTCCAGCTGTTGAGCCATTCCCCCTGCACCAAGAAAAAGTCTTCTCCTGCAGGCTTCCTCCTTTGATTGTTATTGATTTATTAAATCTGGCTTCTCTGGGTTAAAGGGAACTAAGAAATATTCAGCAGAATCAACTTGTAAAGTAGTAAATTGGTTTTTTTTGTTAATTATGTTCCTCTGGACTTTGATGTCCAGATGAAGGTTGTCCCAGTTATCCACTGCTGCATACAAGCTATCCCAAAACTTAGTGGCTTAATATAAGCATTTTATTATAAATCATGATATTGTACAATAGGTCAGATATTTGGGCAGGGCTCAGCTGGGTGATTCTTCTGTCCCACATGGTATGGCATAGGTTGTTTGGTGGTATTCTGCTGGTGGATGAGCTGCTCTGGAGGATCCAAGAGTGTCCAGAAGGTGTGAATTGACAGGTACTGACTATCACAGAATATCTCTAAACAGGTGGTCTCAGACCAATGGGAATTTTTGCATGGCAGCTCAGGGCTCCCAGAGACCAAGCGACCCAGGTGGAAGCTGCAAGGCTTCTTACAACCAAGACTCAGAAGTCCCAGAATGACACTTTTGCTGTTTCCTATTGACCAAGCAAGTTGCTAAGGTAAGCCTAGGTTCATAGGGTAAGTTATCAGACTTCACTTCTTAATGAAGGAGTAACAAAGAATTTGCCTCAATTTTTAATCTATCATAAAGTCTGTAGCCATTGAGCAAAGGTTGCTGGAAGCAGTCAATTAAGTTTCTATGGTAACACAAAAATAAAGATTCACACACTTACTCCTAAGTCTGTCATCTCAACTCCATGTAGACTTAATTGCAATAATTCTTGAAAAGTAGTGCAGTGTGAATGAATGCTCATAGTAGCTTTCTTCACCCACCCCCATACAAACAAATTTTGCCTCTCTGATCATTACCTTAAGCATTGCAGAGTCACCCAAACACAGTCCTGCCTCAAGGACTCTGCCTGTACTCCTAGATAGAGCCCCTCAGTCCCAGCTCAGAATCCCAGAACTCTACTTATCTAAGAAAAAAGATCAAAAACATGACCACGGTCTTCCCTGGTGGCGCAATGTTTAAGAATCCACCTGCCAATGCAGGCGACATGGGTCTGAGCTCTGGTCTGGGAAGATCCCACATGCCATGGAGCAACTAAGCCCGTGTGCCACAACTACTGAGCCTGCATTCTAGAGCCTGCGAGCCACAACTATTGAGTCCATGTGCCACAACTACTGAAGCCCGCGCGCCATGCTCCGTAATGGGAAGCCACCACAATGAGAAGCCTGCGCAGCACAACAAAGAGTAGCCCCTGCTCATGCAACTAAAGAAAGCCTGGGCAGAGCAATGAAGACCCAACACAGCCAAAAATAAATAAATTTATTTTAAAAAACAAACAAACATGACTAATTTTCAGTTTATATCACTAAACTATTCTGTACTTATCAATGGAACCAACATAATTTGAGGATAATGAAGGACATTTTCTACCCCAGAATGAAAACATTAATTTCTGGGGTGAGGAGAAGTTGTCAGTGGGTGGGAGTTTCATTTATTTTGTGTGTGTGTGACAAAAATAATACAAAAATAAATTTTTGATGTAAAATATCAAACACTACAGAAGCATATATATAGAACCTAAGTTGGCTCAGGTTGCCATAACAAAATACCTCAGACTGGGTGGCTTAAACAACAGAATTTTTTTTTTTCTACAGTTCTGTAGGTTGGGAAATCTAAGATCAAAGTTCCATCAGGCAAAAAAAAAAAAAAAAGTTCCATCAGGGTTCTCTCCTCCTGGCCTGCAGACAGCCACTTTGTCCTCACATGGCCTTTCTTCGTTCAAAGTTCACTCAGAGAGAGTAAGGAAGCTCTCTGGTGTCTCTTCGTACAAGGACACTAATCCTACGGGCTCAGGGCCCCACCTTTATGAGCATATTTAATTTTAATTACTTTCTTAGAGGCCCCATCTCCAAATACAGCCATTCTGGGGGTTGGGGCTTCAACATATGAATTTTAGGAGGATATGGCTCAATTCAGTCCATAGCAGAAATTCAGAGCAAAATCTTTGTCACCCTTCACCTGCCCTCTTCCCAAGCCCCTGTTTTGTGATTCAAATGTGGTGTTGGAAAGGGGCTGCTCTTGGCACACCTGAGAGTCTGACATACTTAAGAGCTCCTTGAGGATTCATTGCCCCAGATCCAAATGCATTAAAAAAAATTTCTTTTAGCAAATCCAGTGTATTACATCAAATACAATCACCAGTCCTTTAAGTATTCCATTCATTTTATAAAAATATAAGAGTGTATGTTGATTTAATTCAACTGTAAATTTTCATTTTTATAGTCAAGGAACTTTAAAAACCAGAGGTGAAACAACTTCTACAGTCAAAATTTAAAAGCTGTTGCCTTTGTTACAGACATGTCCTCAATAGCAATTTAAGATTAAGGACTTAAATAATGACCAAATTATTTGTGGGTGGGACAGAGTAGATTATACTTGAAATATCCTGATGATAGAGGGTAAGTATGTGGGAGTTTCACTAGGGATATCAAAAACATTACTTAAGTCGTCTCACTTCCAGCACTACTCTAGTCTTCATTAAGATTAATTAATTAATTAAGATTAGCTAATAATCCTGTACCTGAATCATGCAGTTAAATCCTCAACCTCTCCTTGGCTGTGCACACACAGACTTAGAGCAGGTGGCTGATTCATTCATTCAACAATTTACTGAGCACCTATTCAATACCAGGAGCCTCTCTATGTACTAAGGTATCAAGATCAAATAAGATATGGTCTTTGCCCTTAGTGTGTTTAACTTTAGGTAAGATAACACATAATGAGTTAATAGTTGCAACCAAGAAGTACTGACACTAGAATAATAGTTGGTTCAGGGTATGGAGAAGCGTAAAGCTGGGTGTAGTCAATCAGCTTCTTGGAGGTACATTTATAGAAAAAGCAACTTCAAATTATTATTAATGAATCAATCAGATAATATTTTCTCGTCAGGCTGTTGCCAGCCTCTTAACTCACTCCCATATGCCCCAATAATAGAGGCAGAGTTTTATTAAAAAGCAAGCCCTGTGACACAGTGAAAGCCCCCTTTGCCTCAAGTAAATAAACAAAGACAAATTTTTATCAAACACAGAGCTTTGTTTGACAGCAATGGATTTATTTGCTAGCAGACAATGTACAGACATAAACGTCAAATACTGTTTTCAGAGTGCATTGAAAAGCGGCGCTGCAGGCATGCCTGTGACCGTAGGGCCTGGCCACTCCTGACTACGGCCTGGAATGTGAAATTGGAGGCTGATAGTGAACAAAAGGACACGTCAACTAGGAAGTTAGTGCATAGAAACACTTTAGTGCACAAACAAAGCATTAAAATACAATTCGGCTCTACAAATACCAGAGGGGGCGATAAGTCCACTGAGGTCATGAGTCAACTTTTCAGGCAGCTGGAATGATTGGATGCCGATTGCTATCAGACAAACCACCATCCTTTAATGCTTCTGATTCCTACCTTGTGCCCTCTTACCACATTCAAGTCTCAAACATTAGAAGGAATTATCGCATTTGCTTGCTTCTGGGATATTTTACCCTGTCTCTAGGGAAAGGGAACATTATGCTGCTGAGTAAAGCAAACGTCCCCGTTTAGGAACGCACTATGTGGAGGGATGGGGGGGCGTGGCCTCTCCTAGACACACTGAGAGCTAAGGCTGGACCAAGCAGTCACCCTCCCCGTAGGTGGCACAAAAAACTAGGGGACATTGGTCCCACAACCCAGCGCCTAGTGGTGCAGGTACAGAGGCTGCAGTTTTCCTAATGCAAGGAATGCAAAATAGCACAGTGGCATAAAAACAAGTTGAGGCAAGTAGTCTAGCACGGCAACCCGGCAGGTGGTAAGCAACTATACTTGGCAAAAACCTCTGCTTGTCTGATAAAGGAATAGAGGGTGGAGAAGTTTATACCAATGGAGTTATTCCTCTAGTATGCAGGGTTCATGGACCCAAGCACATGGAGATCCTGTTCTAGAGAAAGATTGGATGGTTTGATTGGTCAAGTAACTGTCCAAACTAAGAAAAGCATAACCAAGTAGAATTCCAGGAAAATGTGTAGATGTGTGTGATTGGGTGGCAGGTGACTAGCACTGAACTAGATCATTAAAAGACCCAAGCTCTGGGACTTCCCTGGTGGCACAGTGGTTAAGACTCCGTGCTCCCAATGCAGTGGGCCTGGGTTCAATCCCTGGTCAGGGAACTAGATCCCACATGCATGTCACAACTAAGGAGCCTGCCAGCCACAACTAAGGAGCACATGTGCTGCAACTAAAGGAGCCAGCGAGCTGCAACTAAAGAGCCCGCCTGCTGCAACTAAGACCTGGCTCAACCAAATAAACTTAAAAACTAAATAATATAAGATAAATACTAAAAAAAAGAAAGATCAAATTCTTAAAAAAGAAAAAAAAAAAAAGAAGCCCCAAACTCTCTGAAAAGAGTTTGGAGACCCTCCCTCCCACTATGCCATACATTTGTCAGGAAAAAGATAAGAACACCTACTATTATAACTTATCGTTCAACAATGAACCGAAGAGTCTAGACAGTGCAGAAAGGTAAGAAAAAGAAATAGTATGTATAAGAATTGGAAAGGAAGAAAGAAAACTCTCAATATACACAGATATGATTTTGTATTTATAAAATCCAAAGTAAATTACAAATAAGTTACTTGAATTAAAAATGGCTTCACAAGGTTGCCATTTGCAAAGTCAATACACAAAAATCAATTGTATTCTGTACACCAGCAACAAACAGAAAATAAAATTATTTTTTTAAAAAGAAAATTATTTAAAAGATATTATCTTCTTATAACCTTAAAAACACACTATTTATATAGTATCAAAAGATAATTTTTAAAACCTAGGAATAATAGATGAGTAAAAATTCTACCAGAAAATTGTAAGATGTTACTCAGAGAAATTAAAGAATAACAAAATTACCTGAAGGATACTAGGCTCATGGGTCAGAAGTGCTAAATTTGTAAAGATGTCAGTTCTCCCTAAATCAACCTAGAGATTCATAACAATCTTAATTAAAAGCCTTTTTAAAAATATTTGGCTTTTAGGGGCTTCCCTGGTGGCGCAGTGTTTGAGAGTCCGCCTGCCGATGCAGGGGACGTGGGTTCGTGGCTGGGCCCGTGAGCCGTGGCCGCTGAGCCTGCACGTCCGGAGCCTGTGCTCCGCAACGGGACAGGCCGCAACAGTGAGAGGCCCGCGTACCACAAAACAAACAAACAAACAAACAAAAATATTTGGCTTTTAGTAAATCTTAAAAGTTCTCATCACAAGAACAAAAATTTTAGAACTATATTCTGTGACGAATGTTAACTTGACTTATTATAGTGATCGTTCCACAATATATACAAGTATCAAATCATTATGTTTTCATCTGAAAAGAGTTTGGAGACCCTCCCTCCCATTATAATACAATGTTATATGTCAATTATACCTCAATTTACATTTTTTAATAAAAAATTAAAAATATTTGGGTTTTTAAAGAATATTTAGAACCTGACCATCTTTTTTACAGTTTATATGGAAATGCAAAGGCCGAGAATAGCCACGATGCTTTTGAATAAGAAGAAACTGAAAGTACTTGCTCTGCCAGAATTAGGATAGTGCAAAAATTGAAAAATATGAAGCAAAGTAGAGAGCTCAGAAACCCAACTCACCTCATAGGGCAAAGGGAGCACTAGTGAGCAGTATAAAAAAGCAGTCTTTACAATGAATGGTTCTAGAAAATTGAGTGTCCATAGGGAAAGAAATCAACTTTTGTATAACACACAGAAATCAATTTCAGATGGATTCTGGAATTGGAGAAATAGCTCCTATATGACCAATCTTCCCTTAGATAAGAACCATAAACTTTGGACAAATATTTCTTTAAGAAACCTCTCTGAACGCCTGCAGAAAAACCAAAAGCAAACAGAAACACAAGGGAACACACTTGGGAAAAGGGTACAGTACTAAGTGAGTTTCCCATTTTTATCGTTTTTTGCTTGTAAAATATCTTGCATGTATACAACAGTAGACGTGAACAAGAATGCCTATAGCAGCAAGTACACATGGTTAAAAACTGGAAACAACCCCCATGCTCATCAGCAGGGGAGTCTAAGCAAATACACTGTGGTATATTTGCAACAATTAAAGATTACACAGCAGATGAATACACTCAGTGACATGCAGTAACACTGAATCCAAACAACATAATTAAACGAAAAAAGTTAATCAATAAAGATGACATACAAAAGTTTAACTTATAATAACATTTAAAGTTAAAACAAAAGGAAAAACATACATTTAAAGGATACACATAGATGAGAAAAGTTATATAGCTAAATTTAAAGATCAAGGGAATGAAAATTGTTACATTGGGTTAGGGAAGGCAAGTGTAGAGTTTTCTGGGGAAAGGATTTGATTTAATATAGGTTTACCAGCAGATTTTATTTTGGATGGTAGATTCATAGGTATTTATTACATGATTAAAGAAAGAAAGAGAGGGAGGGAGGGAGGAAGGAAGGAAGGAAGTCACTGATGGAGCAGTTATGAGAGTGTATCATGCACCAGGAATTGTGATTAAAACAATTCTGTGTACTTGGATCTTACAAAAGAAAGGTAGAAAGAGAGGGGTGAGGGAGGGAAGGAAAGAGGGAAGGAGAGAGAGTGGGTTGGACAACCAGGGTTAGGGGAACATACAGACTGAGATTAGATATCATTGTCATAAGGTTCCCTTTTAGCAGCCCTTGGCTATCAGAAAAAAGGTAGAGATTGGGTTCTGTTTGGCACCGGCAATTGTTCAGTGTTTGCAGTGGGAAGCCGGGGAGTGAGGGATAGTGAGTTACAGCTGAGACCAAACCTGTGCTGACAACCACAGGGGCCAGGGGGAGCCTGGCTGCCAGACACCAGAACTGGACGTAGGGGTGCTGTTGTTACGGGCTTGGAATGCATTAGTGAAGAGATTACCATTGCGCACTCCTCCCTCGCACAGGCAGCACAGCACTGAGTGAGTCACAGAAGGCTTGAGGAAGTAGGTGGAACTGAGAATCTGAGCCAGGAAGGAGCTGAGCCTTCAACTGGGACTCAGAGTGGTGGTGGTGAAGAGCATCAGCTTAGCTCAGACCCCATTTCTTCCACTTATGGTTGTGTGACTTTGGGTGAGTTGCTTATTCACCAGCTCTAAGGCTCTGTTCCCCAATTGCAAACTGAGGTAACACTTACCTCCTAGGATTTTCCTAAAAATTAAATAAGATAGTGTATGTAAAAGGGATAGTAACTCAGGAACTCAATAAATGATAGTTATAATCAAACTGCTCAACCAAGCAGGCTCATCCTTAGATAGGAAACTGAATCTGGGAGGGAGTAGCACACAGGCCAGAGCAATCTGGAAGCTGGAAAGGACAGCCAGACCTCCTCATTCATTTCTGGTTTTGCTCACGGATAGCTCTCTCCCACTTACAAAAAGCACTTATCCTAGAGAAAAGTCAATCCCTCCATTGCTTATATAGGATTCTCAGGATCTGAAATCAGTACTTTGTGAAGCTGTCTGTCTTGGATTATTTGTATTGTCTTTTTTCCCTTCGGTGTTTAATTTGGGGGTGGGGGTGAGGTGGGGAGGGAAGGATGGGGTGAAAGGGAGCTGTTTTTTATTTTGTATTTCTTGCTCTATCATCTAGGTAAAGCTCTTTTAGAAAATGCCAGCCTGAGTGAGTACTGTTAAGGAGGAATGAAGAAAGGCATTCTCATAATTAATCTGTATAGACCCAGCTTCCCAGTATGGCAGGAGCAGTGAGAATAAAGGGACAGGAATCTCACAAGGATGAAAATTTAGTAGTAACCAGTCAAGGGCCACACTTGCAGCCATTCACTCTAACCAGGACTGCCTGACCTAATTCCTCATCTCTCGGGCTTTATGTGGACCACGTGTTTGGGATCTTTTCCCCTTATGGAGGCTGACGGAGGTGGGGCTGATAGGAGTACAACTAGGGAACTAGTTGTAGGAACTAATCCTACTAGGAGTAGGATTAGTAGGAACTGTGACAAAAGCCTGAGACCGGCTTTTGTCAGTTTGCTCATTTCCTCCTTAACAGGACAAACAGGCTGTATTACTTTTCTAGGCAGGTCTGAAAGCTTACGAATTCTTTCCGTGCACTCGCTTAAGACCAGGAGCCCAAAGCTCTCTAACT
Source organism: Pseudorca crassidens (assembly GCF_039906515.1). Lineage (NCBI taxonomy): Eukaryota > Metazoa > Chordata > Mammalia > Artiodactyla > Delphinidae > Pseudorca > Pseudorca crassidens. The sequence goes on from NC_090313.1 coordinate 15,914,687, forward strand.
GCAGCTGTCTGTTCCCAGTGCTTCAGGTGCCACGACTTGGCCCCTGCACTTTGAAGGCATCACCTCTCCCACCCTGTCACTTCCACTTGGTCACTTCTCAGTACCCCACTGGTTTCCTTTCTTTGCTGTGGTTTCACCTCCATGGTTCTAGAAACATGTGACAATGAGCCATCTGGGTGAAGATCCAGCGAGAAAACGGAGATGGAATGGATGGAGGAAAATGATTTAGTTCACTCTGATCCCTTGTCTTCTGTTGGGATCCAAATATTCTCCCCTCTTTTATGGAAGAGAAAGAGAAAGAAGAAGAAAGCCGGTCAGTCTGGTGTTGCCAAGGTATTTTTTAAAATTCCCCCAACAGCCTCATTGCTGCCTCCTAGTGAAAGTTTTAGAATTGAAAAAAGACCATTTACAGGGAGGACCTAAGGGGAAAAGAAGAAACTGACTTTACACAGACCCCCAAACTTTTTCTGAGCGAGTGTCTGCCTCTCTGTTTCTGATTAGATGTATTTGTGATCACGGGTATTCCTTGGCCACAAGGCAAATACAGAGCCCGCACAGACTCCACTGATCGAGGTCCACTGTTCTTTGGGTACTCACAATTGAGTTGGGAATATAAAGCCCATAGAACTTCTAATTCTCTTTCAATTTATTTTTCCTTCACTCTTCACTCACACAGACTACTCTCTCTCCTAAATCTTGGTATTTTTTCACTTTTAGGTCAAAATGTACAAGAACAAATAGATAACATTCTATCAATTCAAACATAAGGTCTGTGGACACTAAAACTGAACTGTCATTTCAGTATATAAGAAAGAGAACGGCAAGGAAACTTACTTGGTGAAAGGCTCAACCAGATTTGGGCAAGAGGTGTGAAGGTTGGTTAATAACAGCCATGCTTTGCTGCCTTCCCTTCACGCAGGGCTCATTGTGAAGGTCTCTCCCTGGACGGGAAGGCTGTAGGCCAAGAATACTGATCCCCCAAAAACCAAAATTAAAAACCAAATCTCTTCTATTTTGAAGTTTCCTTTGGTGAAGAACCAACAAGCACGCAAACAGCCGTTTTCTTCTTAGGTATGGGAACACCTTTTCCCCCCACAGTTCAACATTCATGGACTTAAGAACTTTCAGATTTGGTTCATTTAATAACCCTAAACAGGCGATACTGCACAATTTATGAAACTATATCCCAGGAAGCTTACGCACTTTATTTTTATAAGATATTGCACATACAAGCATACATTTCAATCACATATGCAAACATTTCTTTTCATGGTAATAATTTATTGCAACTGATTTTTAAACTTAAATTTGAAAAGAATGCGTAATAATTTAACTCACCAATATAGAAGTTTTTCTCAATCCTTATCCTTTTGTATATATCAAAGTAATTTGGGGGATTAGACTCAACTTTATTCACAATGTTTTTAATGAATAACAGTTTTCATGACTTGCATCCTTATACACATGTTCTTTGTATGACAGTGTGTAATATTTTTGTGTCAAACCTATCATACGAGTTAGTAGGTTAAAAGCTCAGGGATGATACTTTTCTAGTTTATCATCACAAAACAGTATATTTAATATTCTAGTCCATGTGATTGCACCTGCTAGGGTTTTAACGTTGCTCCACCCAGAGTCTGTGAGCAGCAGAGTGTTTTTACAGAGCCTGTAAAGGAATATGGTTCTAAAGAAATCAGTCCAATTGTTTTAGCAATACAAGGGCTGATACAAAGTAAACATTTGCAGTGTGGTATCTTAAGAAAGATAGCCACTCCCATACATTTCACTGCTGATTTGCATTTCTATATGTCCTCACGGCAGCTAAAAAAAAAAACCCAGCAACAATCACTATTCTTTTATTAAAATGAGCAATAAAACGAACTTAACTTTAAACTAAAATTCATGGCCTACAAACTTTTTATTTAAGTTCAATCAGTACTCTGTGTCTGCATATGTGTCTGTGTATGAATTGAACATGAATTGCTGGGAAGGCTTAAAGAGTTAATTGATTATAGAACTTCCTACTTGTACACACCACATGGCTAGGTCAAATCCAAACTGCCAAAGAAAGAAGGCAAGCAAGTTCTCCCTGAAGGGCAGGCCAACTGGTGAATGAAATCCCCAGACTGATCATGTTATAAGTGAGCTGCAGCACACCAAGAAGTCCGGAAAATACGCAAACAAAATCACGCTGCTTGATTTTTGCATTATGTCACATATAAAGAAAAAAGCTGCTCTTACTGAAGAAAATTGTGCTTAACAGCATAAAAAGATTCCAATGTAGAGTGATTAGTATGTTTCACTTTTGTCTTTCAGAGAAACGTTTTATACTTCTTACTGATTTTGAACACCTCACCCTATCCGTGCATTTAAGTGAGATACTGTGAGTTAACTGTACCTTAAAGAGATCAGCATATGGATGACTGACGACTAGAATAGAAACAAAACAAACCCCCAGAATTTTAAAAGATCGGAATAGTCGGCCAAGGATGCCTGGGCTAGGTCCTTTTCGAAAGGGTTGCCAAGAGCACGCTCGGTCCCTCCTCAGTTATTTTTCACTCCACTGCCTCTGACTGGATGCATCACCAGTGCAAGAAAATTCGGGAAGCATCTGCTGCAAGCAACCTCTGGACCTCCAAGGAAAAGGAGCCCTTTCTTGCTAGGAAAAGTCTCCAGCGTTTTTTAGGGTGGGTCCCCTCTTCCTCCGAAGCTCGTGAGGCTCCCCTCCCCGTGCGCGCCTCCTTCGTCCTGGCAGAGGCTCCCACAGCTGCTCCGGCCGGCCAGGGTAGCCGGGATGACGCTAGGGGGTTGCCAACGCCAAACAGTGCGCAAACTCGGCGGCGCGCTCCGGACTCTCCACTCGCCTAAACCTGCTCTCAAGCGAAAAGGGGTGGGAGGAGGAGTGTGAGGGGGGCGGAGGGGATCCTGTTTAATTCGCGGTCCTGGGGGTGTGGGAGCGGAAGGAGGCTCCGCGGGGCCCTCCTCCCTCCTGGAGTCCTGGGCTCCACCTCCTCCTCGTGGCCCCAGATATACACACACTCAGCCGCGGCTGGACATGCACACCCAGCGCCGGCTCCGGGCGCGTGCACACGCAGGTAGCGACACTCACCTGAGCCCGTGCACAGGGCGCCTGTCGCCTCGGGAGCGGCGGACTGGCGGCCTGGGCCGCGGAGGGGCCCCCTGTGCTGCGGGACTGCGGGAATCGGGAGCAGCCCCAGCGCGGACCTGCGAACTGAGGTGATGGCGCGTCTTCCTTAAATCCCTCCCCCACCCCGCACCTCCGCCTCCTAGGCTCTCGCCGGGGAAGCCAGGAGAGAGGGGCCCCGGGCGCGGAGCACACGCGGGCGCACGCCCCGAGGCGAGCGCGCCGAGAGGGGCGCCGCGGTGCCGGCGCAGGAAACTTGGGCGAAGTTAGTTGCAAGTCCCGGGCGGAGGCCCAGAGGACCGAGGAGGGGACGCGGCCGGTGCTGGGCCCGCCGCGCTGCCCGGAAGCCGGGCCGCGCTCCACGCCCGGTGCGCTCCGGGAGCCCGAGTCGGCCGGAGAGCCAGGAGGGGCTTGGAGCGAGCGGAGCCGGCATGGCTCGAGGGACAGCGAGACGCGGCGCTTCGGCGAGCCCCGAGGATTTCCTTTGAGGCCCGGAGATCCTAGGCTCGCTCAAGCCTCATCCAACCTCCTTCCCCAACCGGCAGCCGGAGAGGAAGACCCACGAGGCAGGTCTCCCCGCAAAACCCCAGCTCATTAGGGGGGTTCCCGTCAGCGCGCCCTGCCTGCCCCGAGTGAGGAAGACCGGCTGGTGCTGCAGTATTTGTATTTATATCCATTGCTGCGCTCTGCGTTCCCTTGGTGCGCCCGGACCCTCCTCCGTCTCCCCCCTCCTCTTCCTCCTCCGGGGCCACCTCCCCTCCTCCCCCCACCCCCATCTGCTACTGTCAAATGAGAAAGTCACCGAGGAGAACCCAAACACTCCAGCCGCCGAGAGCCCCCTTTGGCACTTGGCAGCGCGCGGCGGCTGACTCCTCTGCTCAACCTGGTGGAGCCTCCGCGACGCAAGTTTCCCGGCTGCTGTGCCTTTAACAGAGAAAAGACCGAGGACGGGGAGAGCGCTGCCCGGTGGCGGCTACCTGCGGGGAGTTCGCGAGCGAACGCAACTGGAGAGGAAGGACAAAAAGAAAGCAAAGGGCAGACTGCCCCCGTGGGGTGGGGACACCGCCGAGAAGTTATCGCGCCCCGGAGAGGATTTTCCCGAGCGCCTGGCCGGAGAGAGCAGGGCGGCCAGGGGAGCGGCGCGGCCCGGGGCTGGTCCCCCGGCCCCCTCCTCCCGGGCGGGAGCGACGCCGGGGTGCGAAGTGGGGCGCGGCGAGCGCGGCGGGCCGATAGGGTCCCCGCGGACGGCCAACATTGATTTCCTCCGGGCCGACAGCGACGGCGCGGGCGGCGGCGGCGGCGGGCTGCAGCCGCGGCACGGCGAGAGCATGTCCAAGCCGGTGGACCACGTCAAGCGGCCCATGAATGCCTTCATGGTCTGGTCGCGGGCTCAGCGGCGCAAGATGGCCCAGGAGAACCCCAAGATGCACAACTCGGAGATCAGCAAGCGCCTGGGCGCCGAGTGGAAGCTGCTCACCGAATCGGAGAAGCGGCCGTTCATCGACGAGGCGAAGCGCCTGCGCGCCATGCACATGAAGGAGCACCCAGACTACAAGTACCGGCCGAGGCGCAAGCCCAAGACGCTGCTCAAGAAAGACAAGTTCGCCTTCCCTGTGCCCTACGGCCTGGGCGGCGTGACCGACGCCGAGCACCCGGCACTCAAGGCGGGCGCCGGGCTGCACGCGGGCGCGGGTGGCGGCCTGGTGCCCGAGTCGCTGCTCGCCAACCCCGAGAAGGCGGCCGCCGCCGCCGCCGCGGCTGCCGCCCGCGTCTTCTTCCCGCAGTCGGCCGCCGCCGCCGCCGCAGCCGCCGCCGCTGCCGCCGCCGGCAGCCCCTACTCGCTGCTCGACCTGGGCTCCAAGATGGCAGAGATCTCGTCCTCCTCGTCCGGCCTCCCGTACGCGTCGTCGCTGGGCTACCCGACCGCGGGCGCGGGCGCCTTCCACGGCGCGGCGGCGGCGGCTGCAGCAGCGGCCGCGGCCGCCGGGGGGCACACGCACTCGCACCCCAGCCCGGGCAACCCGGGCTATATGATCCCGTGCAACTGCAGCGCGTGGCCCAGCCCCGGGTTGCAGCCGCCGCTCGCCTACATCCTACTGCCCGGCATGGGCAAGCCTCAACTGGACCCCTACCCCGCGGCCTACGCCGCCGCGCTATGACCCCGCGGGGCCGCCTCGCGAGGACCGGTGTGCACACGTGTACATATGTATAGGTACGAGCTCTGCGGCCTCCCCGAGCGCCCTCCCGCGACGGGGGCCCCGGTTTGTATGTACATAAGATGTATAGGTGCCAGGCGGAGGCAGAGAGGCCAGTCGGGGCGCGAGTGGCCGAGCGCGCGAGTGCGCGGGCGAGTGTGCGTGTGAATTCACAGGGTCATTTCAGACCTGCACCCCGGCAGACAACTTTAAAGAGGGCAGTTGTATCTCGCAGCAGTTGATGTTTGCGTTGCACTTCGGAACCTGTTGCGTTATGGCCCACAGAGGTGGAGGAGTAACTTTTTGATATGTTGGGCTTTCCAGCTTTCTTTGTTGGAAGTTTATTGTCGGTTTTGTTTTTGTTTCCCATTATCTTTCTTTTATTGTTATTATTCTTTTCTCCTGGTCGCTGTTGCATGCACTCTGTTCAAATGTTGGGTCTGAAATGGTTGGCACAAGGGAAAAGCTGATCTGTGTCATTAGTTTCTCGGAGCGGGATGGCTCTGAACAGCCTTGCTCCCTATTTGTACCGTTTGAACTTTGCAAAATCTCTGTTCTCTCAAGCAGAACCCCCAGGCCGGATCCATTCTTGACCAGTGACCGGCTCGAATCTGGCCTTTTGTGTGTGAGATGATCACGGTTTCTTTTGTTTATCATAGCATATGCAAATCAGAGCAAGAGCTCTTTCTCGAGAGCAAGGACGGCAAACAAGAAATATGTGTGAGATGAAAAGTTGTCAATTGGATTTTCTCCCTTAAAAAACAAACAAACAAACAAAAAACCGCTAGAAGTCTCCCTGAGTCCACTCGCTTGGATTTTTGACACAGTTTACACAGAAAGAGAAAAGGCATTATTCCTATTTTCCCCTTATGACTTGAGTTTCACTTTAAGATTGTAAATGTGTATATGTCCTTGAAAACATTAAGTCTGAAAATGTGTTATTTGCGTTGCCCTAAATCTGAGTCGGTTTTAGACTCTAAAACATTTTGAACAAATGTCAAAGTTAACTTTTAAAAATTGCGGGACTATTTCAGAACCGCAATTTTATCTAAGATTAAATCAGACTTTTTTTGTCTGAGTGGCAATTATATATTTATTATTTAGCAAAACAAAACAAAAACCAGAATTGTTTTGACAGATGCCTCTCTGTTTCAGCTAGCATTTCTCCAACTCAAACCGTTTAAATGTGTTTTGGAGTTCCCTCCCTAACTAGCTTATTTTTTAGATCACCTGCAATTCATTTGCAAATTATGATAAAACACATTTTAGAGAAAAGAACCTCAATTGTAGCTTTTTTTCTTTTTAAATGTATATATTTTGACTAATGTTTGTGAATGAAGTTGGCTAACATGTATTTAGTTTCATTTTGGCTTTATGTAATATAAAGTTTTAAAAAGTTTAAGTATTGGTTTTAACCTTTATGTGTAAATGGTTTTCTTGTGTGATCTTCTAATTTAATATTAGACGTCTAAGCTATATCTGTAAATTAGAATCCGACTATCACTCTGTTCATTTTTTTTGAACAAAGAGTTTAAATAAAGCCTGAACCAGGGAAAAGAGAAAATCCTTTATTTCTTGTTGAGTTCCTAACAAGATTTTTATCTGAATTGCCCTTACGTGCCTGGTCCAGGTGAAGTGTAAGGTATCCTCCAAAGGCAGCCTTTGTTTCACTTTTGAATAGATTTACTAGGAAATCTAAATCAAGCCATTGTTATTCAGAGCCAAAAACCTGATTTATCACATTTTTAATCGTGAATAGGAAAGAAGATAAAAAAAAAAAACAAAACCAAGTAGTTGTATTATCTTGGGGGGGGGCGGGGGGCAGGGAAGGCATTCAAGAACCAGTAGAACAGAGCCCATTGAAAACATCCAGACCGTTTAAAGCATTTCACTAGTTTCCAGTAACATTTTAAGAGGAGAAAGTTGCCTGACCGCTTTATCCTGTTAGCTGGAGAGCTCCAGCGCTTAAATCAGTGTAATTTGTTCGTGTATCTTTGGCATATTCCTTATTTACACCTTAAGATTTTAGTTGTAAGGATAATCACTGCTAACGACATTTTACAACTTTGGGCCTCTTTAAGGCTTTATTCTGTCATGCTAGTGGCATTAAAATAGAAATATAACAAATTCTAATGGAGAGGGTTGAATTTCCAAGGCTGGACAAGTTTCCACTGGAGAAAGGTTTGAAATCGTAAAGGATTTTAATATTAGAAAAGAAATTACAGGGCGCCAGGAAGAATATCAGAGAAAAAAAATTAACTGTAGGGACATCTTTATTTTCGCCCCACCAAGATAGAAATTCTCAAGATACAAGACTCAACTAGTCCTAAACTAGTTTCTCTACCGACAGAGACCGTCTCTGGAGCTCCACGTCTTTATAAGCGATCCAACTCTTTAAAGTCATTGTTTTTCCCCAACGGAATAATATTTTAAGAACCATGAAAAGTTTTGGAAATGTGAAAAATAGGCTCTGCTGGTTTGACCCTGATTCACTAATTAAAACGATCCCTCTCCTGTTATTCCCCGAGCTCTTTGCAATATTATAAGTTAATTCATATGGTTCTGAGCGATTATGCAAAACTAATTTGGACTGTCCAGGGGTAATTATCCCTGACACGGTTAATTAAATCCTTTCAAGGCTTCGTCTTTCCCTTTTGTAGCAGCCCATCACTTCTCAACACGGAACTTCCTGCGGCTCGCTGGAAATCACCCCAGTCCTAAATCTTAGTCACCTCCCAGAGCCTTCCAGCTCGGCCCCGCCGGCCGAAGGTTCCCCGCCCCCTCCCGTCCCCTCCCCTTTCCCTAATGATCGGCGTTTTCTGGGAGCAACGCTCCGGAGTGTTGATGAACGAGAACAGGACTAGAAAGACGGGTGAGGGAGGGGGGAAGGATGCCGCGGGTGAGCACACGGGGTCACACAGTCAACAGATTGCGCGGCTGTCTGAGTAGTCCACAGGCCTACCGGGGGGACTGGTTTATCCCCACCCCGATCCCAGTGGTCTTGCTAACAAGCTGCGCCTGGAGAAAGTCTCCCTCCGAGTTAGACTGTGCAGAAGTAAGGGGGTGCGACTCGGGGTCAAGAGGGCGTGGAGAAAGGGCCGGGTGTGTCTGTGAGGGTCAGAAAGTGACCCGTAAATACAGCCCTCGGACTAGGCAAAGAGCTGCTGCGTGCTCGAGATCTGTCTCTCTCTATCCATCTCTATCTCTTTCCCCTCTTCTCTCCTCTCCTTTCCTTCCTTCCCTTCCTTCTTTTTGCTCTTCTACATTTTCGTTCCTCTTTAAGGTTTAAAAAAGCTACGACATTCCTTAGGTAGTCTCTCGGTTGCCTAACGGCTTTAAACAACCCTCACACCCGAGGGGCCAGGAGTGTTGTGTTGCCCTCGGGCTTTGAGCAAACAGGTGGAATTGTTCTGTTGCAGCCGTAAGGACCAGAGCTGGGGGACGCTGCCGTGCGAGGGATGCTTCCAGGGAGCAGTGGGGCTGGCTGCCGTTGTCACTTCATTTGACAATTTCCTCCTCCTCTTCTCCCCCCCACCCCCCGAAGAAAGTAGAACGAAACAGCATGGATCTCTCTTTCCCTCCCCGCCTCTGGGTAGCCTAGGCGAGGGACGCAGAAGATGGAGAGAAGATTCGACCATCTTCCCTGAGCTGAGAGGGACCCGCGCGCCAGCCAATCAGAGCGCGGCTCTGCCGCTCCCCGCCGCCGCCGCACCCTCGGGGAGAGTGAAGTTCCCGCAACTGGCCCGCCCGAAGGATCCGTGTCTTTCTTGTGCTCACAGCCCAGCGGAGGCAGAGAGAGCGCCAACCAAACTTTATTAATCTCTCCCCGTTCTTTCTCTCTCAGCCCAGTGCATCTCAAAGGTCAGCCCTCTTCTTTTAAAAGACTGATATCATTAATTCACTGACAATCCCTCCACCAACCCCCCATTCTTTTTTTCTCTCTTGCAGGAAAAAGAAACGGGGGGGGAATAGTGAAAAGAGGGGTTTTTTTATCCTTTTTTTTTTTTTTTTTTTTTGTTCTTCAGTGGGAGCGTTTAGACAGTCGAGGAGGTTTTGTCCAGGAACAAAACGCAGGGTTGGGAGGTTTTGTGAGAGCGTTGTTTGTTGAAGTGGAGCTAAGAAAAAGCGGCGGCTTTCTCCTCATTGTGAAGAAACCAATCAGTGGTATTTGGAAAACTGTTAGCATTGTGCACTTCTTCTGTGTCCATTGTGAGGCGTTTCTTTTCACAAGGTTTTTTTTTCAGCCGATCCAGCTGGCCGGAATGAATAGCGGTGCAATGTGTACACGCTTTGTCCCTCCGGCCTTCAAGTAGCCCCCATTGAATAGACTAAGTTGACACTGCGTGACAGTGAAACAACATAATAAAAAATACATGAGCCCCTGAATAGGAGCAGGCGCATAAATAAATAAAATGGGTGACCAAAACTGGATAAACTGAATGACAAAACGGTGAAAGGGGAACAAAAAGATATTTAACACGCTACATTAGCATTAGAATGCGATCTACAAGGCAGAACAATTGATGAATAGGTTTACCGGCCAAGAAAGAAATGGACTAAATGCCCTTTGAATAGATATGCTTTTTGCAAGGGCTTTGAATAGATATGCTTTTTTTTTTTTTTTTTTTTTTTTGCAAGGACTGAATGGGAAAAGGTAAAGATGAAGCTATGCAAATGAGCGGGGGAACTTTTTATATATATTCTTTAAACACACACACACACTGTGGGAGGAGAGTGCTGCCTCGGGGTGTTTATAGAAGCAATAGTTGCCATTATTAGCATTGTCTGCAACAGATAGAAATTGAACAGGTTGGGATAATATAGGGTAGCAGTAATTATTCTTCTAATTAATGGTCCTTTGCTACTTTAAAAAAGAAAACAGGAAAGAAGTAAAAGTTATGCAGAAGTTATGTTTCTTGTGTCCCTTCGCCCAGCGTTGGAATCCGTGGAGCGGCAAGTCTGGCCATTCCAAGATGCATTCTGATTTTAGAACATTCCAGGGAGCCGATCCTTAGACTCAGGGTTTGGGGCCTGCTTTCCATTTATACTGCGTTTTTGAGAGTCTCATACAGTGTCTGGTACGTGGTAGGTGCTGAATGAATAGTTGCAGAATGAGTGAACGCATGTAAGTTTGATGGAGGAACCCTGGCCTCCTGTGGATGTCGGGGAGGAGTAATACCAAGGATGGCTTTCGCATTTCACCGCCCCTAACCTCCACCTTATCTAGGGGAGTGGTCCAAATCCTGAGGGGTTTTGTCTTCAGCCTACCTGGGCCGCTGCACAAGTGTGAAGACCAAACAAGTGACGAGCAACTACTGCCCCCCCATTCCTCTCTCTGTCCTCACCCCCAAATCTGCCCCAAAGCTTGTGAGCAGTCCCATCTGGCTGCGTAGAACATTGGACCCACCCCCTTAAAGAATTAGAATACACTTAAAGCTTAGCTGTCTCTCGCGGGCTTCTCGCCTTGGCTCCTACCCCCCTTTCCCCTCCTGGCTTGTAAGCCTTTGACTGAACCCCACGCAACAGGGAACCTCCTGCCTGAATTGCTGGCGGAGGCGGGGCGCGAACCGGCGGAGATCTGGGCTGTCCTCAGGCTCCCTTCGCTGCCCCGGAGGCGGGCGTCGGTAACCTTGTCAGTTGTTTTATGTTCAAGGGTTGACCGCCAAGCCTGCCTGGGTGCTGGGCCACCCAGCCGTCGAACTTTCCAGCGGCTTTCAGCGCTGCGCAAACTTAAATGAATAATGCAAATTATAGACGGCCCAGCTGACACGTCCCTGCGAACGCGCGTAGGTTCAGAGGGCGCTCTGAGTAGCAGCTCTCCCGACCTCCCCGACGGCCGGCGGGAAGCTGGGTTCTGAGAAGCAGTGACAACTGCTTCTGAATTGTTGAGACAGAAGAGGGGGGGTGTCCCGAACTTTAAAAGCAGTGTTTCCCCCCCACCTCTTCTTTTTAAAGAAGCAGTTGAGCCTTACCAAGTGACGGGGGTCGCGCGGAAGCCTCGCATATTTTAAAGTGTAACCCGAGCCTTCGCGGTTTCGGCTCTACTTAAAACATTCAAGTTCCTAGAAACCGACAAATCTGAAAAACTTGCAAAGGGTTCTATCCGGATAAACCCGTTGGGAGTCACTCTGAGGAGATAAAAAGCACAGAGATTGGGGTGATGGGCAGTTGTGGGAGGCAGTGTCCTGTTGTTCCAGGTTCCAGGTGGCCACTGGGCCTTTGGAAACCGCCTCAGCGCAGAGCAGGGAAGTGGTACCCACTAGGCAACGACTTCAACGCCTCCGTTTTTGTGACCGCCCCCCGCCCCCGCACTCTCCCCAGCCCCTCACTGCACGCTTTGTCAGGTAGACTCCATCACCCTTGCCGCGGCTGCCCCATCATTCACACTTGACTGGAGGAAATAAAATCGGCTTTGGTTTTTTAATTCCTTTCGAAGATTTCTCTACCTGATTTCTACCTCCTTTGGGCTCCTTGCTTGATTGGGGGAGGGGTTATTTAGGGACTTTTTGACAAACAGAAGAAGTTTAGGTACTAATTGTAAACACCCCGTTGCTCTCCTTGAATGTATTTATTGTCATATTAGCCGAAGACTTGGAGACACATGGCCTATTACTCATTTCAAGGCTCTAGGCAAAGAATTCTCCTACTGAGATCGACCAGTAAAACCAGATTTCTTAAGGGAAATTACGAGGACGTCTTCAGTCTCTCTTCACAAAATGACGTTAATGGATTGTCAATTTCATTTGCGCACCCTCCTCTCTACCCACCTCACCCCAGCATTTTATTTTGGGATCACCCCAAGGTAATTAGCCACTCGCAGAAAGCTTGAAATCCCGAAAGGAGAGGCACAGCCGAGGATAACAGAGACCAAGTGAGGCTTTTCAGATCGGTTGCTCCACGGGGGCCATCTTTTCATACGGTCAGGAGTGGAGAGAAGTGTGTTTGCAGAAGACGGAGTACCTTTAAAAGGGCTCTCAGGGGGTGGGGGGTAAGCTTTTTGCTTCCTACAATGTCACCACGGTGACATCCGCAGTGGACCCAGCCTGTCCTCCATGGAGTCCCCCGCAGGTACTGCCACTGAGCTCAGGGGACTCTTTAGCTCCTTTCCTATTTGCCCTGTGGGTATTTCATGTCCAAAGCTCATGCACGCGCACATGCTAAGAAAACACACACACACACACACCTGGTTTGGAGCGGACCCCGGTTTATGTATCACCAGATGGTAAACCCCGAGCTTGGGAGTAGTCTCCGAGATTCCGGCAGACATAGAAGGTCTATGCGGACATCAGGAGTCGGAGGAAATTGTGTGGGATTAGAACCGCGCTCAAACACACACGAATTCTTTTTATTATTATTAATATTTTTAAAGTTAACTATTTCTAGAACACACGCGAATTCTGCCCAACAATCGTTTGCGCATCTGCTCTCCCTCGCTCTCTCCCACTTGGCCGAAGTTTTGGTAATGGTGTTTGTTTTGAACTGGATCATCTAAATGGCCTAGACGGCCTCCCTCTGCCTGCACACACCGGCTCAGTGACTGGGAGTGAGACAACGCACGTAGAGCCTGGGAGGGGACATGGAGAACCACTTCAGGGAAGTATAGGAAAAGCGGGTGCCGGGCGAAACGGAAGGAAGGAAGGAAGGGAGGATAAAAGAACAAATCAGGAAGAGAAAAAGAGCTGCCTTACTACTGACACTCCCTCTTGCCCTCAGGTTCAACACCTGGGGAAGGTGCTGCCAGGGCTGATGAGCGGGACACGCCGAACGGCAGGAGGAGGTGAAGGACCGCGGACCTCAGCCGCCCCCGACACTACCTCCTCCGCCAAGCCCCTGCTGGTTCAGCCCCAACTGGGAAAAGAGACTGCCCCCTCGGGGAGGGAAGGCACCGGGAGGCGATGATCACGCGGGCCCTGGAAGCTTCCGCGTGGCACGGGGGGATTTGGAAGCAGGGGAGGGTCCTGACAGTGCCCTCACCCAGACTCGGCGACCCCTCCTACAGATGAAGGGAGTCACGTTAGAAAGACGAATCTCTAAAATTGGGGCCAGCCTCTCCCCCACGATATTAACTCCCGCGAGCCCACAGTGGGAAACAGACTCTGTGCAGCCTGAAACTTACTTAAGAAAATTAAATCACAATTACGAGGCGACTTTAGAAGAGGGGTCGGTACCAGCGAGGGACTGTGAAACTCAAGCTCCTTTTCCTTCCCGGGAAATCTGCCCCCGATAGACCCTCAGGACTACCAAGGAGCTCGTCCCCAGCTCCATCGGTGAGACAAGAGCCAGCGGCAGAAAAGAGGCCCTTAGCTAATGGCCCACCGGCTCCTCAGCCACCGCCCCGCCTCCGGCTGCTCGCCGCGGGGGCCGGGGGAGACACAGGCGCCCACAGCTTTGCCCCAGACCGAGGCTTCTTTGCGCTTCTGGATGCCCACTTGCTATTCCTCCTTTTCAGGGGCTCGTTTTTCTCCTGCAAACCTAGCCCTGAGTAAGTAGTTAGAGCGGCTGATTAATATGTATTCAAACGGGCTGTTTAAGGCGGCGTGAATAAACATGAGCCCGCGGCGGCGGCGCCCAGCCGCTCGCGCTTGCCTCTTCGGACGCAGAGAGCTGGAACAGGCGAGGCTCGCGTTCATGATCCGGCGGGGACAGAGGTCGCCCGAGCCAGCCCGTCATTCTGCGTCCCCACGCCCGGGACACGCCCCCCACCTGGGTGCCCGATGCACGGCGGACGGCACAGACCGGCGCGCACCCACTCCCCGGGGGGCTTGGGATACCGTTTCCTCTCTTTCTAGAAAGCTGCCTCGACCTCTGTTACAGAGGTGCTTACTTTGAGAACCTGGAGGTGGGGGACGCGAAGGGTGCTCCCCTCACCCCTCAAGTTTTGGGCCAGGGTTACCCAACCGAGTCTCTGCGCAAAACTGGGGGGCCCTGAACGTGCCCTCGGGTGCGCAGGACGGAGGTCGTGACCCACTGCGGGAAGGAAGACGTCGAGCTGCGGATTCGAGGGAGGGGAACTCTCGCAGAAGATGGTGAATTTCTGATGTTCGCGAACGGATGCGCGGCCGCCGAGAGTAATCACCCACCCAGCGCACTTCCAAAGCCCCCGCCATCTACCGCTCGGAAAAGTCGCCCTTGGGCCTCTTTGTTTTCCCGGAGCCGGGGCGTCTTGCCCTGGCCAGCTGTGAGAAGTGCCGGAGCTGAGTGCGCAAGTAGGCCTCGCAGCCCACGGCCCCAGGTCCGTCTCCTCGCCTGCACACACTGGGCCGCAGGTCTGGGCCGGGCCTGAATCGGCGCCCGCGGCCCAGAGCAGCCCCGCGGCTCAGGAGGAGGAGGCTGGGCATGCCTCTGGCCCAGGCCCCGGGGATTTAGCCGGATCCAGGCCTCGGTGGGCCTTAGGCCTTCCTCCAGCCTCAGACTCACGCAGTTGCGTTAACGTCAGCGCCCCACGTCGCACCCAGGCTGCCACCTTCGCCCCGACCCCGTGTGTGAGCAAAGCAAAGTCAACTTCCGCACCGCCCAGGGCCACGCGCTCCGGGCGCTGTCCCTGCGGGGCGCAGAGAAGCGCCGGAGGGTGAGAGGCGCCCTTCGCGCGACAAGGACGCGCAGGTGGTTTCCGGGGGTGGGGTGCGCTCCCGCCCACAGCGAGCGCGCTCCCTGGGTTTTTTTTTTTCCCCCTAGAGCTTGTCCGAGGTCAAGAGAATGAGGCCCATAAGAGCAGGGTTTACCTTCCTGCTAAAGCTTGGGGAGATCAAGCCCCAGTTCCTACCCCATCACACGGCCCGCGGCTTTCTCGAAAAGTGTTCCCTGAAAATGACTTGTCCGCTGCTACAGGCTTGGGGCATCTATTTACCACTCGCCCCAGCCTAGGTCCTGGGCCAACTTCACCAGCGAAGTGAATGTAAAGGACACTGTAGTCCGCGACTGGAAGCTCTTTTTCTGCAGGAAGAACAGGGTCTAGCAGCTCTGGGAGGTAGAGCAAGACTTGGAGGAGGTCTGGAGAATTCTGGATGGTTCTGTCGGCTAAGGAGTGCTCCCTGCTGGGAAAGCTCTCTTAGGAGAGGGTCTGGAGTGGGTGAGAAGTAGGCACGTGGGGTCCTGGACTAAAAGATGGGGAGCGGAGACGGACAGAATGCATGTGGGAGAAATTTCGTCTATATAAGAGCGAGGCAGAGAGCCCTAAGTCATCGGGGATGGGAATGAGCCCCCAGTAACAACTGCTGTTCCAGAGCTCCTGTTTTGTGCCCGTGAGCCTCTCAGATGTCCAAGGTCAGGAAGCACCGTCTTCGTGTGAATGGCGCCCCCTGGAAGCCATTTCCCCTGTTTCTCTCTAAAACTTTCCAGTACTTCCTATTTACAGATGGAAAGCCAGGGGGGCGGGGTGGAGTTTTCCCAAGGTAAATAGTGGAGCTGGGATTCTAGACCGTATTTGGCGGCCCCAGAGCCTAAACGCTTTTATTCACCTTGCTGCCTCCCAGTACAGAGCTAAGGAAGAAACCTTCCATATTCTTAGCAACAATAAGATTTCCTCCCTTGACAGCCTTGAAAATCAAAACCGAAGCCCTTGATAATTTGCTGTTTCCGGTGTACCCCACTCTCCAAGTTGAAATCCACTGTCATGACTGCCAGCAGATCGGTCTGGGGATGCTGTTAGTGAAGATAAAATGTTTGTCTCACTTTTCTGCTTTAACAAAACAAACCATCAAAAAGCCTTTCCCCTCGAACCACAAATGTTCAATGGCAAAAAGGCTTCTGGCTTAATATGACTTTTGAGAATGGGAGAAACCCATGCCTGAAAACCCAGCTGGGGAGTGGATCGCTCAGATGATGCCTCACCTTTTCTTCTCTCCCCATCTCCTCTGTGTTTCCTTCTCGTGCTCATAGTTCCTTGTGGGTTTTCTGACATTTTTCTGAGTTCAGGTAAGTAAAACTCTTAGCAAATCCTGGTGTGATGCTTTAAATGCTTCGTTGTTAAGGATGTGAGAGGGTAGAGAGCTGTGCTGTGCTGGATTTAGAATCCTTCTGGCTCTGCTGAAGGATACAACAGAGGAACAAAGGAAAATGAGCCCTGGTTCCTCATGTTATCTCCTGCCATTTGCCAAGGTGCTCAGTGCTAATGAGCAAATACTTTCGCCTCCACCCTCACAGTTACTTACGAGCTTCTGTGTGCCTTCAAATGCTTCCTTCTCTCCTGTGACAATGGATGAACAATCCTCGCTCCCGGTGAGGGCTGGCTTCTCTACTTGGGCACAAATCTCATCCCCTCTCTGGTAGGCGGCCTTTCAAATGCCCCCATTGATCCCCACATCCTGGAATTCATGCCTCTGTGTAAACCTCACCCTTTGAGTGTAGCCTAGAGCTAGTGAATGGCTCCTGACAAATAAAATAAGGCAAAGTGATGGGATAGCACTTCCTGGTTAAGTTACAAAACAATGACTTCCCCTTCTTTCTTTCTCTTAGCTCTTGTTCTGAGGGAAGCCAGCTGCCATTTCGTGAGCTGCTCCATGGAGAGGCCCTTGTGTCTCTGGCCAAAGGCCAGCAAGGACCTGAAATCTGTCACCAGTAGACTTGAGTGACATGGAAATGGCTTCTCACTTGGTTGAGCCTTGAGATGACAGCAGCCACGGCTGACACCTTGATTGTAGCCTGGGAAGAGACACTGAGCCAGAGGCCCTCAACAGGTGCTCCCGGAACCCTAACCCACAGAAATCATGAGATAATCAACGTGTGTTGTTTTAAGCCATTAGGTTTGGGGATGATTTGTTATGCAGCATGAGATAACTGATACACCACGTGACATACTAGATATGGCTCCAGAAAATCTCTCCCCTTTCCTCTTGCAATGTCAAAAATTTCCCTCTACTAAATCATTCTTGTCAGTATATATACCAAAAAAAAAAAAAATTGCTATCCTCTCATTAAAAAACAAACAAAAAACCTCTCATAATCCCATTTTTCCCTCTAGCTACCACTTCTCTGCTCCCCTTTACAGTGAGTTGATTAAAAAACAAAAGATAACTATATTCCCTATCTATAATTCCCTGTTTCCTCTTTTCTCTTAAACTCTCTCTAGTTGGGGTTTGTCCCCCTCCTCCAACACCACTCCACCAAAATCTGCTCTCATCCAGGTCACCAGTGACTTCCTAAATCAAATGGTCAGTTCTCATCTACCTTGATCTACAGCATTTGACAGAGTTGGTCACTCTCTCCTCCTAAAAGCTACTTGGCTGCATGGGCGCCACACTCACCTGGTTGTTCTACTTCCTCGCTGGATACTCTGCCATTTTCCCTTCCTGGTTCTACTTCTCTCCAACCTCTTATCAAGTTTTATCAGGAAAGATAGGAACTCTTTCAGTATTCTCTGCTATAGACCGAATGTTTCTTTCCCTCCCACGTTCATAGGTTAAATCCTGATGCCCAGTGGGGAGTGATTAGCTCATGACAGTGGAGCCCTCATGAATGGGATTAGGGCCAAGAGATCCCAGAGAGCTCCCTTGCCCCTTCTGCTATGTGAGGACACAGCCAGAAGACGGCTCTCTGTGAACCAGAAGGTGGACCCTCACCAGCTGTTGAATCTGCTGGCATCTTAATCTTGGACTTCCCAGCCTCCAGATCTGTGAGAAATTTCTGTTATTTATAAGCCACTCAGTGTATGATATTTTGTTATAGCAGCTGGAACTGATTAAAACATTCTTCAATCTGTC
Source organism: Pseudorca crassidens (assembly GCF_039906515.1). Taxonomy (NCBI): domain Eukaryota; kingdom Metazoa; phylum Chordata; class Mammalia; order Artiodactyla; family Delphinidae; genus Pseudorca; species Pseudorca crassidens. Next base: position 15,932,725 of record NC_090313.1, read on the forward strand.
AACAAACTACAGTTGTCTTCTTTTTTTTTTGAATTTTATTTATTTTTTTATACAGCAGGTTATTATTAGTCATCAATTTTATACACATCAGTGTATACATGTCAATCCCAATCGCCCAATTCATCACGCCCCCACCCCCACCCCCTCGCCGCTTTCCCCCCTTGGTGTCCATACGTTTTTTCTCTACATCTGTGTCTCAATTTCTACCCTGAAAACTGGTTTATCTGTACCATTTTTCTACGTTTCACATATATGCGTTAATATACGATGTTTGTATTTCTCTTTCTGACTTACTTCACTCTGTATGACAGTCTCTACATCCATCCACGTCTCAACAAATGACCCAATTTCGCTCCTTTTTATGGCTGAGTAATATTCCATTGTATATATGTACCACATCTTCTTTATCCATTCGTCTGTTGATGGGCATTTAGGTTGCTTCCATGACCTAGCTATTGTAAACAGTGCTGCAATGAACATTGGGGTGCATGTGTCATTTTGAATTATGGTTTTCTCTGGGTATATGCCCAGTAGTGGGATTGCTGGGTCATATGGTAATTCTATGTTTAGTTTTTTAAGGAACCTCCATACTGTTCTCCATAGTGGCTGTATCAATTGACATTCCCACCAACAGTGCAAGAGGGTTCCCTTTTCTCCACACCCTCTCCAGCATTTGTTGTTTGAAGATTTTCTGATGATGGCCATTCTAACTGGTGTGAGGTGATACCTAATTGTAGTTTTGATTTGCAGTTCTCTAATAATTAGTGATGTTGAGCAGCTTTTCATATGCTTCTTGGCCATCTATATGTCTTCTTTGGAGAAATGTCTATTTAGGTCTTCTGCCCATTTTTGGATTGGATTGTCTGTTTCTTTAGTATTGAGCTGCATGAGCTGTTTATATATTTTGGAGATTAATCCTTTGTCCGTTGATTCATTTGCAAATATTTTCTCCCATTCTGAGGGTTGTCTTTTGGTCTTGTTTATGGTTTCCTTTGCTGTGCAAAAGCTTTTAAGTTTCATTAGGTCCCATTTGTTTATTTTTGTTTTTATTTCCATTACTCTAGGAGGTGGATCAAAAAAGACCTTGCTGTGATTTATGTCAAAGAGTGTTCTTCCTATGTTTTCCTCTAAGAGTTTTATAGTGTCTGGTCTTACATTTAGGTCATGAATCCATTTTGAGTTTATTTTTGTGTATGGTGTTAGGGAGTGTTCTAATTTCATTCTTTTACATGTAGCTGTCCAGTTTTCCCAGCACCACTTATTGAAGAGACTGTCTTCTCCATTGTATATCCTTGCCTCCTTTGTCATAGATTAGTTGACTGTAGGTGCGTGGATTTATCTCTGGGCTTTCTATCTTTTTCCATTGATCTATGTTTCTGTTTTTGTGCCACTACCATATTGTCTTGATTACTGTAGCTTTGTAGTATAGTCTGAAGTCAGGGAGTCTGATTCCTCCAGCTCCGTTTTTTTCCCTCAAGACTGCTTTGGCTATTCAGGGTCTTTTGTGTCTCCATACAAATTTTAAGATTATTTGTTCTAGTTCCGTAAAAAATGCCATTGGTAGTTTGATAGGGATTGCATTGAATCTGTAGATTGCTTTGGGTAATATAGTCATTTTCACAATGTTGATTCTTCCAATCCAAGAAAATGGTATATCTCTCCATCTGTTGGTATCATCTTTAATTTCTTTCATCAGTGTCTTATAGTTTTCTGCATACAGGTCTTTTGTCTCCCTAGGTAGGTGTATTCCTAGGTATTTTATTCTTTTTGTTGCAGTGGTAAATGGGAGTGTTTCCTTAATCTCTCTTTCAGAATTCTCATCATTAGTGTACAGGAATGCAAGAGATTTCTGTGCATTAATTTTGTGTCCTGCAACTGTACCAAATTCATTGATTAGCTCTAGTAGTTTTCTGGTGGCATCTTTAGGATTCTCTATGTATAGTATCATGTCATCTGCAAACAGTGACAGTTTTACTTCTTCTTTTCCAATTTGTATTTCTTTTTCTTTTCTGATTGCCGTGGCTAGGACTTCCAAAACTATGTTGAATATAGTGGTGAGAGTGGTCATCCTTGTCTTGTTCCTGATCTTAGAGGAAATGCTTTCAGTTTTTCACCATTGAGAATGATGTTTGCTGTGGGTTTGTCATATATGGCCTTTATTATGTTGAGGTAGGTTCCCTCTATGCCCAATTTGTGGAGAGTTTTTATCATAAATGGGTGTTGAATTTTGGCAAAAGCTTTTTCTGCATCTATTGAGATGATCATATGGTTTTTATTCTTCAATTGGTATTCTTCAATTGGTATACACCATATTCTTAATATGGTGTATCACATTGATTGATTTGAGTATATTGAAGAATTCTTGCATCCCTGGGATAAATTCCACTTGATCATGGTGTATGATCCTTTTAATGTGTTGTTGGATTCTGTTTGCTAGTATTTTGTTGAGGATTTTTGCGTCTATATTGATCAGTGATATTGGTCTGTAATTTTCTTTTTTTGTAATATCTTTGTCTGGTTTTGGTATCAGGGTGATGGTGGCCTCATAGAATCAGTTTGGGAATGTTCCTTCCTCTGCAATTTTTTGGAAGAGTTGGAGAAGGATGGGTGTTAGCTCTTCTCTAAATGTTTGATAGAATTCAACTGTGAAGCCATCTGGTCCTGGACTTTTGTTTGTTGGAAGATTTTTAATCACAATTTCAATTTCATTACTTGTGATTGGTCTGTGTTTATATTTTCTATTTCTTCCTGGTTCAGTCTTGGAAGTTTATACCTTTCTAAGAGTTTGTCCATCTCTTCCAGGTTGTCCATTTTATTGGCATAGAGTTGCTTGTAGTAGTCTCTTAGGATGCTTTGTATTTCTGTGGTGTCCGTTGTAACTTCTCCTTTTTCGTTTCTAATTTTATTGATTTGAGTCCTCTCCCTCTTTTTCTTGATGAGTCTGGCTAATGGTTTATCAATTTTGTTTATCTTGTCAAAGAAATAGCTTTTATTTTTATTGATCTTTGCTATTGCTTTCTTTGTTTCTATTTCGTTTATTTCTGCTCTGATCTTTATGATTTCTTTCCTTCTACTAACGTTGGATTTTGTTTGTTCTTCTTTCTCTAGTTCCTTTAGGTGTAAAGTTAGATTGTTTATTTGAGATTTTTTGTGTTTCTTGCAGTAGAATTGTATTGCTATAAACTTCCCTCTTAGAACTGCTTTTGCTGCATCCCAGTGGTTTTGGATCATTGTTTGTTCATTGTCATTTGTCTCTGGGTACTTTTTGATTTCCTGTTTGATTTCTTCAGTGATCTCTTGGTTATTTAGTAATGTATTGTTTAGCTTCCATGTGTTTGTGTTTTTTTCCCTGTAATTGATTTCTAATCTCATAGCATTGTGGTTGGAAAAGCTGCTTCATATGATTTCAATTTTCGTAAATTTACTGCAGCTTGATTTGTGACCCAAGTTGTGATCTATCCTGGGGAATGTTCTGTGTGCACTTGAGAAGAAAGTGTGATCTGCTGTTTTTGGATGGAATGTCCTATAAATATCAGTTAAATCTATCTGGTCTATTGTGTCATTTAAAGCTTGTGTTTCCTTATTAATTTTCTTTCTGGATGATCTGTCCATTGGTGTAAGTGAGGTGTTAAAGTCCCTCATTATTATTGTGTTACTGTTGATTTCCTCTTTTGTAGCTGTTAGCAGTTGCCTTATGCATTGAAGTGCTCCTATGTTGGGTGCATATATATTTATAATTGTTATATCTTCTTCTTGGATTGATCCCTTTATCATTATGTAGTGTCCTTCCTTGTCTCTTGTAACATTCTTTATTTTAAAGTCTATTTTATCTGATATGAGTATTGCTCCTGCAGCTTTCTTTTGATTTCCATTTGCATGGAATATTGCTTTCCATCCCCTCACTTTCAGTCTGTATGTGTCCCTAGGTCTGAAGTGGGTCTCTTGTAGACAGCATATATATGGGTCTTGTTCATTCAGTGATCCTGTGTCTTTTGGTTGGAGCATTTAATCCATTCACATTTAAGGTAATTATCAATATGTTTGTTCCTATTACCATTTCTTAATTGTTATGGGTTTGTTTTTGTAGGTCGTTTTCTTCTCCTGTGCTTCCCACTTACAGAAGTTCCTTTAGCATTTGTTGTAGAGCTGGTTTGATGGTGCTGAATTCTCTTAGCTTTTGCTTGTCTGTAAAGCTTTTGATTTCTCCATCGAATCTGAATGAAATCCTTGCCGGGTAGAGTAATCTTGGTTGTAGGTTTTTTCCCTTTCCTCACTTTAAATATTTCGTGCCACTCTCTTCTGTCTTTTAGAGTTTCTGCTGAGAAATCAGCTATTAACCTTATGGGAGTTCCCTTGTATGTTATCTGTCGTTTTTCCCTTGTTGCTTTCAATAATTTTTCTTTGTCTTTGATTTTTGTCAGTTTGATTACTATGTGTCTCAGCGTGTTTCTCCTTGGGTTTATCCTGCCTGGGACTCTCTGTGCTTCCTGGACTTGGGTGGCTATTTCCTTTCCCATGTTAGGGAAGTTTTCAACTATAATCTCTTCCAGTATTTTCTCGGGTCCTTTCTCTCTCTCATCTCCTTCTGGGACCTCTATAATGTGAATGTTGGTGCATTTAATGTTGTCCCAGAGGTCTCTTAGGCTGTCTTCATTTCTTTTCATTCTTTTTTCTTTATTCTGTTCTGCGGCAGTGAATTCCACCATTCTGTCTTCCAGGTCACTTATCTGTTCTTCTGCTTCAGTTATTCTGCTACTGATTCCTTCTAGTGTATTTTTCATTTCAGTTATTGTATTGCTCATCTCTGTTTATTTGTTCTTTAATTCTTCTAGGTGTTTGTTCTTTAATTCTTCTAAGTCTTTGCTAAACATTTCTTGCATCTTCTCTGTCTTTGCCTCCTTTATTTTTCTGAGGTCCTGAATCATCTTCACAGTCATTATTCTGAATTCTTTTTCTGGAAGGTTGCCTATCTCCACTTCATTTCGTTGTTTATCCAGGGTTTTATCTTGTTCCTTCATCTGGTACATAGTCCTCTGCCTTTTCATTTTGTCTATCTTTCTGTGAATGTGGTTTTCCTTCCACCGGCTGCAGAGCTATCGTTCTTTTTGCTTCTGCTGTCTGCCCTCTGGTGGATGAGGCTATCTAAGAGGCTTGTGCAAGCTTCCTGATGGGAGGAACTGGTGGTGGGTAGAGCTGGGTCTTGCTCTGGTGGCCAGAGCTCAGTAAAATTTTAATCCGCTTGTCTGCTGATGGGTGGGGCTGGGTTCCCTCCCTGTTGGTTGTTTGGCCTGAGGCGACCCAGCACTGGAGCCAACCAGCTCTTTGGTGGGGATAATGGCAGACTCTGGGAGGGTTCACACCAAGGTGTACTTCCCAGAACTTCTGCTGCCAGTGTCCTTGTCCCCACAGTGAGCCAGAGACACCCCTCACCTCTGCAGGAAACCCTTCAACTCTAGCAGGTAGGTCTGGTTCAGTCTCCTATGGGGTCCCTGGGTCCCAATGCGCACACTACTTCTTTGTGTGTGCCCTCAAAGAGTGGAGTCTCTGTTTCTCCCAGTCCTGTCGAAGTCCTGCAATCAAATCCCATTAGCCTTCAAAGTCTGATTCTCTAGGAATTCCTCTTCCCGTTGCCGGACCCCCAGCTTGGGAACCTGATGTTTGGCTCAGAACCTTCACTCCAGTGCGTGGACTTCTGTGGTATAAGTGTTTTCCAGTTTGTGAGTCACCCACCCAGCCGTTATGGGATTTGATTTTATTGTGATTGTGCCCCTCCTACCATCTCACTGTGGCTTCTCCTTTGTCTTTGAATGTGGGGTATCTTTTCTGGTGAGTTCCAGTGTCTTCCTGTCGATGATTGTTCAGCAGTTAGTTGTGATCCCGGTGCTCTCGCCTGTAGTAAACTTTTATGAATTTGTCTTGGCAAATAAATAAACAGAACACAAGTGTCTTGCCTCTCAATTCAAGTTAATTTAAAAACTTTTTCAAAAACTATATGGATGGGCTTCCCTGGTGGCACAGTGGTTGAGAGTCCGCCTGCCAATGCAGGGGACACGGGTTCGTGACCCGGTCCAGGAAGATCCCACATGCCGTGGAGCGGCTGGGCCCGTGAGCCATGGCTACTGAGCCTGCGCGTCCGGAGCATGTGCTCCGCAACGGGAGAGGCCACAACAGTGAGAGGCCCGTGTACTGCAAAAAAAAAAAGCAACTATATGGATGAAGACAACGTGGTATGAATGGAAGAGAATAAAACTAGAAGCCAGAGATCTGGTTCCACAAATTTCCATTTATGTTACCTTGGGCAAGTCACTTGCCATCTCAGAGTTTTTGTTTTCTTATCTATAAAATGTTGACCTTTCTTGACCTTGAACTTTCACTGATCCTCAGAATAGACTAGTATTCTCTCCCCTCCCAGAAACACTTTCTTCAATTTGCCTCCAGGGCTCTGCTGTCTCTTGGCTTTCCTCCTGTCCACTCCTTTCTGTATCTTTTTTTTTTTTTTCTGGCTTTTCCTCTTTTTGCTAGCTTTAAACATTACAGTGCCCCAGGGCTCAAGTCTTGAGCCTCTCTTGGTCTCTGTCTACACTCACTGCCTTGGTGATTATACTAGTTTTTTAAAATTACAGCATAATAAACTACCACAAACTAAATGGCTTACAAGGACACACATTTCCAGCTCAGAAGTCCAGGTATGGTGTGGATGGGTCCTCTGCTCAAGTCTCAAAAACTGAAGTCAAGGGGTCGGTTGCTCTGAGTTCTCATCCAGAGGCTCCAGAGAAGAATATGCTTCCAAGCTCAGTCAGGTTGTTGGCAGGATTCAGTTGCATGAGACTGTGGGACTGAGGCCCGGTTCTCCTACAAGCTGTCAGAGGGGAGCTGCTCTCAGCTCCTAGAGGCTGCTCATATTTCTTGCCACATGGCTCCGTCCTCCAGCTTCAAAGCTGGCAATGGAGAATTTCTTATGCATGCAATCCCTCTTACTTCAGATTTCTCTCTTCTTCTGTCTCTGCCCTCTAGAGCCAGATTCAAAGGACTTATGGGATTAGGTCAAGCCCATTTGATTATCTCCCTTGATTTAACTAAAAGTCAACTGATTAGTAACTGTTATTGACTGAATGTTTGTGCCCCACCCCTTCATATGTTGAATCCCTAACCTCTAATGTGATGGTGTTTGAAGATGGGGCTTTTGGGAGGTAATTAGGGTTAGAGGAAGTCATGAGGATGGGGCCCTCATGATGGTATTAGTGCCCTCATAGAAAGAGATGCTAGAGATCTTTCTCTCCCACAACCCCTCCACCTCTCTCACTGCCATGTAAGGATACAGGGGAAAGGTGGCCATCTATAGGCCAGGGAGGGGCTCTTCCCATGTCGGCACTCTGATCTCAGACTTATTTCCTGCAGGGCTTTGATAAAATTGATGAGAAAATAAATTTCTTTTGTTTAAGCCACCCAGTCCATGGTATTTTGTTATGGCAACCCAAGCAGACTAATAAAGTAACATTAATTACACTTACAAGATCCGTTTTGACATACACCATAACATAAGCACAGGAGTGAAGTCTCATTTCACAGCTTCCGTCCACAGTCAAGAGGCGGAGACTTTAAAAGGGCTATAGCATTGGGGTGATGTTAGAATTCCATTTACCACAGTAATCTCATCTAGTCTTATGGCTTTAAAAATCAGCTACATGCTCATGATTCTCAAATTTATTTCTCCAATCTAGACCTGTCCAATACTTAGACTAATCTGTCTAACTACCTCCTAGACATTTCCACTTGGATATTAACAGGCCCCTCAAACTTCACATAGATGCAGCCAAACTCTCCATCCTCCCACCCAGACTTGCCCCTCCCACAATCTTTCTCAGCTCAGTTAATGGCAACTCCATCCTTCCAGCTGTGCAGACCCAAACCCTTGGAATCATCCTTGATTCCTCCCTTTCTCTAATGCCCTACATGTCACCCATCAGGAAATCCTCTGGGATCTAGCTTCAGAAGTCCAAACCATCATCATATCTCATGTGAATTACTGCAACAACTCCTGCCTTAATTTTCTAGTGCTGCCCTAACAAATCACCCCAAAGTATCAACTTAAGACAACATGCATTTATTATCTCAGAGTTGCGTAGGTCAGAGGTCTCAGGGTTTGGCTGGGTTCTCTGCTCAGGGTCCCCCAAGGCTGAAATCAAGATGTCAACTGACTTGGACTCTCATCTTCCAACTCCCTTAAGATTGTTGCAGGATTCAGTTGCTTCTCATGGTTTCCCATCAACAACAGATGACTAAGTCCATCTCATGTGCTGTATCTCCTTGACTTCTCTTTCTGCCACATTTCTCTGACTCCCGCTGAAGAAAACTGCTTTTAAGGGCTCATGTGTTTAGATGGGGCCCATCTGGACAGTTCAGGACAATTTCCCTATTTTAAAGTCCATAACCTCGGGATTTCCCTGGTGGTCCAGTGGGTAAGACTCCGACCTCCCAATGCAGGGTGCCCGGGTTCGATCCCTGGTCAGGGAACTAGATCCCACATGCATGCCACAACTAAATATCCTGCATGCCTCAACGAAGATCCCATGTATCACAACTAGGATCCAGCACAGCCAAAATAAAATAAATACTAAAAAAATAAAAGTTCATAACCTTAATTGCATCTGCCAAGTTCCTTTGGCCATGTAATATATATAACATATTCCCACTTTCCAGGGATTAGGGGCTGAACATGGCGGGATCCTTCTACCTGTCCTGGCTCCTAAACTTCCTGCTCATACCCTTGTTCCCTTACAGCCTGTTCTCCAGACAGTGGACAGACCTGTAATGACGTCCCATCTCACACAGAGCAAATCCACATCTTCATAATGCCTCACCTGCCCTACACAGTTTGGCTCCCCATTACCTTTCTGACTTCATTTCCCTCACACCTAGCATGCTCCGCCTTCTAGGCATTTGCCCTGGGCCTTCCTCAACTGCACATTCTCTTTCCCTCAATATCTGCATGGCTCACCCTTCATCTCCTCAAAGTTAGTGCCAAGATTCAAACTTAGTGAGGTCCTTCCTGACCACCTATTTAAAACGGCAACCTCCAAATTACCCAGGACTCTCTTATTCCCTTTCCAAGCTTTATTTTTCTTCATAGCACTTTTCACTTTTGAATGTAGTGTTTTATCTATATTTGTTTATTGTAAGCACCAAAGCAAGCCCCATGAAATAGAGATTTTTTTGTCCATTTTGTTCACTGCTTTATCTCCAATGCCTAAAACAGTGCCTGACACACAGAAGTCACCCAGTAAAATTTGCCAGTTGATTGAATACAGGAGTATAAAATGAGGATAGTAGCCTGCCCTGCATAGAGGGTTGGGAACTAGGGGAAAGGGGTTGGACCTTACATGTTATGGTGTGCCCTCTGTCAGACAAAACTGTAAGCTTCATGAGGACCATGCTGGTGTCACATCTGAGGACCTGGCGCAAAGCAGATTCTCAATAAATGCTTGCTGAATAATGTTGATGTCACTATGCTAGATTCTGCAAGTACATTATCTCAAATGACCCGCACTCCTGTGGATTATTATTAATTTCATTTTACCACTTTAGCCATCTTCATAGAGTGAGCCAAATGAGACAGTGTGAGAGTATGTTGTGAGGGGTCAAAGTATCTGGGTCATCCAGTCCACCTCTGCATCACATGCAGGCTTCCCCTCCACAAATGTGCACATTTTTGAAAGCATTAACCGTTGAGAAGAAGAAGCATGGCATGGTAGCAGGACTGTGGAGCCAGCCAGGGAAAGGTCTGACCATTGCCTCAGCCATTGACCACCTGTGTGAACTTGGGGTGGTTACATGACCTTGCTAAGCCTCCATTTCCACTTCTTTAAGTAGTGCTAATCACTGTACCTTGTAGGGATACTGTGAGGATTAAATGAGGTAACACAGGTGAAATACCCAGCAGAATGCCTGCTATTAAGCAGGTACACAACAACGTGAGTTTTCTTCCTTCCTTTACGAGCCCAAATCCACCTCTCTGTAACGTTTACCCTCTGACGCGAGCGCTGCCCTTGGGAGCAGTGGAGAATGAAACGGCTCTCTTCCAAATGGCTTTTGAAGGCAGTTATCATGTTCTTCCTCAATCTTCTCTTTCTAAAGGTGAAAATACTCAGTTCATTCAATCATTCCTTCTGAAAACTGGTTTTGACTTCTAAATGTGCACTAGTTTGACAACACAGCTTCTAAAATGTCCTAGGAAAGTCTAGGGAAGACTTAAGTTAGAATCTAAGTTCCATGGAGGCAGGACTTTTTTTGCCTGTTTAGTTCCTGATGTACCCCCAGCACCGGGAAAAGTGCCTGGCACACAGTAGGCCCTCAATAAATATTCATTTATTTAAATGATGGACCTCCAGAGGTGGTCTCTATGGCCCTGTTCTGGGCGTCATTCTGCTTTTAATGCCAGCTGTGCTTCTCAAGTCGCAGTGGGTTCTAAGTAAGTGGGAATCCACTTCAAACTAGTTTTTTAAAGAGAATTTCTTGAACAATACCCTCAAGGTTTATCAGTTAGAAAACGTGAAGTTTGTACCACATGATTCTCAGGGACCCTACTAATTCTAGGCTTTGGTGGTGGCCTCTTTTTTAAAAATTGAAATATAATTCCCATAACATAGCATTCACCATTTAAAGTGTACAATTCAGTGGTATTTAGTATATTCAAGGAGTTGTGCAACCATCACCACTATCTAATTCCAGAACACTTCCATCACCTCAAAAAGAAACCCTGTACCTATGAGAAGGACTCAGTTACCTCGTCCTTCCATCCCCTGGGCACCACTATTTAATCTATTTTCTGTTTCTCTGGATTTGCTTATTATGTCCGTTTTATATAAATGAAATCATGCAATACATGGCCTTTTGTGTCTGGCTTATTTCATCTAGCATAATGCTTTCAAGGTTCATCCCTGTCACATGTTCTCCTTTTTATGGCTCAGTAATATTCCATTGTGTGTATATATCATATTTTGTTTATCCAATCATCTGCTGATGGACATTTGGGTTGTTTCCACTTTGAGGCTTTATTAATAGGACTTTTATGAACATTTATGTACAAATTTTTGTGTGGATTTATGCTTTCAATTTTCTTGGGTATCTCGGAATGGCATTGATGAGTGATAAGGTAACTAACTATATGTTTAACCTTTTGAGGAACTGTCAAACTGGTTTCCACAGTGACTGCACCATTTTGAATTCCCACCAGCAATATATGAAGGTTCCAATTTCTCCACAGCTTTGTTAACACTTGTTATTTTCAGTTTCTTTGATTTTAGCCATCCTAGTGAGTGTGAAATGGCATCTCACTGTGACATTTGATTTGGTTGTCTCTTCTAAGTCAGAAAATTTAAAGATGCTCCCTCCAGGGGCTTTCCTGGTGGCGCAGTGGTTAAGAATCCGCCTGCCAATGCAGGGAAGACAGGTTCAAGCCCTGGTCTGGGAAGATCCCACATGCCTTGGAGCAGCTAAGCGCGTGCGCCACAACTCCTGAGCCGGCACCCTGGAGCCCGCGAGCCACCAGTACTGAGCCCGCGTGCTTAGAGCCTGTGCTCCGCAACAAGACAGGTCACCGCAGTGAGAAGCCCACATACCACAACGAAGAGTAGCTCCTGCTCGCCTCACCTGGAGAAGCCCTCGCACAGCAACGAAGACCCAACACAGCCAAAAATTAATTAATTAATTAATTTTTACAATAGATTCTGATTTCAAACTCCACATGATAAAAAAAAAGATGCTCCCTCCAAATGTCCATATTATCCTCTTTGCCTTAATAGTAGTCACACATTTGTTCAGCAGTTCTTAAAGTTAATTTATGTCTTCAACCTGCACCACTTCTTAGAGTAACAAGTTTGTTAAATGTATTCTCTGCCTAAAATAATGCTTGCTTCTTTCACTAAAAAAAAAAAAGAATTAGTTCAACTTTCACCAGTTATGCCTTAGTCCTAATCATACATTAGTTGAGGGTTTTATACTCAACACCTCCTTACTCGTCAAGGTTCTGGGGATATGATGTGTCCCTCTAGGGTTTGTCTACCAAGAACTCTGAGTTTTTCAGTGCGCTGGGAGCTCTGGCTGCAGGGAGAGGTTCTAGGTCAAAACTGAGATGAGAAGAGGGCAAAGAGGTGCCATTCATCCCTACATAACTTCTTTTTGTTTGTTTGTTTGTTTGTTTCTTTAACATCTTTATTGGGGTATAATTGCTTTACAATGGTGTGTTAGTTTCTGCTCTATAACAAAGTGAATCAGTTATACATATACATATGTTCCCATATCTCTTCCCTCTTGCGTCTCCCCCTACATAACTTCTTGTTGAGATAAAAGCCAAGCCTCGGCCAAATAATCCTGGACCACAAATTCACAGCAGGGAAAGAGCAACCAAAGACCACACACAATTAGCGTGACACAGTGGCTTTCAATTGGGACAACTTTGCCCCCCCACCCCCACCCCGGGAAGCATTTGGCAATGTCTAGAGACATTTTTGGTTGTCTACTGGCATCTAGTGGGTAGAAGACAGGGATGTCGCTAAACATCCTGCAACGCACAAGTCAGCTTCGGACAACCAAGAGCTACCTGGCCCCAAAGGTCAACAGGGTAAGGTTGAGAAACCCTGGTGTAATTAATAGGATATCAAAGAGGACTTCTCCTAGCTTTGATTTTCAGCGTATTTCGCAGGCTTTGGTTGACCTATTTGGTTCAGCCTCTCTAGTTGAGGCCCCAGGTGATAGTGGAAAACAGATTTTTATACTCTTATTAACAAGCAGTACTCAAAATCCTGTCAGTAAAATTAAAAGAAAAGAAGAAAAAGAAATCCCACCAGTGACTGCAGTGAGCTCCGGCCATCTATGAAATACATATTGATAGACTCTACAGGGTAAGTAGAGAGGTTTACTTGTGTGTGTGTGTGTGTGTGTGTGTGTGTGTGTGTGTGTGTGTGCACACGCTATGTAAAAATCACTATCATGTAAAGAAGTGTATCTAGACAAAAAAAAGAAGGAAAAATATTATAGAGGTGCACCTGGCATTTAATTAATAAAAATGTTATTTTTCTGTATTTTGTTGTGCATGGGATTTGTCAGACTTTTAAATTTATAACTTATTTTATGATTTCTCATTCTAAATAGATATTTACAGTCACACCTACTTCGTATTAACTCTGCATGATTTTTCTTGAAAAGAGCCCCCAGTGGTAGAGTCCTCAGGTCCCACAGGGATCTTCACCACCACAACGTTCTCCCTTTCCCCACCCACCGGCCACTGACTTGCTTATAATTAAACGCGATCCTCCCCTGCCTGAGCTCACTGCACACCAGCTGTCCTCCCCACTCCACAGATGCTGCTCCAGGGATTACCAACTACCTCAACCTGGCACCTCCAAGCGATGGTCAGCTGCCAGTCCTCATGCTGCCCAACCCTCTGCGGCATATTGTACACGTTGCCCACTCCCTCCTTCTTGACCCTCTCCTCTTGGCTTTCAGACACCACACCCTGCTGGTTTCCTTCCTCCCTCTCCATCAGCCTCAGAGGCTGCGTCTCCTCCCTCACACCTCTACTGCATCCTCTTATCGCCTCCCTCTGCCATCCCTGTCCAGATGATGTCATCCAGTCCCATGGCTGCAGGAATCCACACAGATTCCTGCAGTCCTCAAGTCGCCAGCCCTGACGTGTCCCCAGAACTTAGACTTGTTTATCCAGTGTTCTGCCCGACATTTCTCTCTCTCTGCACAGCTCATAGGCGTCTCAAGCATCATGTCCAAACCGAACATTTGATCCCCTCTCCCACCTCGACCTGCACTTCCCTCCAGTCTTCCTCATCACAATAAAAGAAACTACCATCTACAGTACCTGGTTGCTCAAGCCCCAAATCCTAGGGGTCTCCCTTTCTTTTACTCTCTAGATCCAAATCCCTTAACAACTTCCCCTGACTCTTCTTCCCAAACGTATCCAGGATCTACCCACTTCTCTCCGGCTTCTCTCTCCTCTTACCTGGGTCACTGCTGCAGTCTCCGGACTAGTCTCTCTGCTTCCACTCTTCCATGCCCTGCCGCGATCCACTCTCCACACGGCACAGTCAGTGTAAATCAGATCATGGTTTCCATCATACTCAGAGTCCAATGCCCTGATCTGCCAGACACTAGCACCCCCATCTGAGGCCCAGCTTCCGCATCTGCTTGCCCACGTGCTCCAGGAGCATTGGCCCTTCTCTAAGTGGGACACACCAAACTCATTCTGCTGTAGAGTCTGTACTTGCCGTTCCCTCTGCCTGGAAAGCTCTTTCCCATGATCTTCTCATGGCTGACTTCTTTTCACTCTGGTCATCTCTTCAGAGAGGCCTTTGCCAAGCAGCCATTTGACACTCTGCCACATAAACCTATTTTAATTCTCTTCAATGCACCTATTACTATCTGATACATCGTTATTTATTTATTTGCCTTTCTCCCTACTATAATGCAAACTCCATGAGAGCAGAGACTTTGTATGTTTTATTCACCCTGTGCCTAGAACATTCAATAAACATTTGAAAAAACCAATGAATGGGACTTCCCTGGCGACGCGGTGGTTAAGAATCCGCCTGCCAATGCAGGGGACAGGGGTTCAAACCCTGGTCTGGGAAGATCCCACATGCCGTGGAGCAAATAAGCCTGTGCGCCACAACTACTGAGCCTGCACTCTGGAGCCCACGAGCCACAACTACTGAAGCCCGCGTGCCTAGAGCCTGTGCTCCGCAACAAGAGAAGCCACCGCGATGAGAAGCCCTCGCACTGCAACGAAGAGTAAACCCTGCTCTCCGCAACTTGAGAAAGCCTGCGCGCAGCCACGAAGACCCAACACAGCCAAAAATAAATAAATAAATTTATTTTTTTTAAAAAAAGTGAATGAATGAATGAATCCCTGTTTTACAGATGGGAAAACTGAGGCAAAGGGTTAAGTCCCAAGGTAATGGTACCACGACCATAGGTGGCAGAGCCAGGGTTAGAACCCAGGCAGTCAGTCGTCAGAGTCCATGATCTTAACCACGAGAACATCCTGCTTTTCACCACCCACTAGGCTCAGACCTGGTTATAGAGACCAGGAGGGCAGGAGGACACGGGGTGGGTCTTCTGTCTTGGAACCAAGGGAGACACTTCCTGGAACACAAGGAGATGAAACAACCTAGTGGGGTCTCTTCTTAAATACTAGAAGGTGGAATGTGAGTAAATTTACAGAGCCGTATGCAATCCACTCCTGTCCTGCTAGAACCGTAAAGCCTGCGGCTGACTTTGACAGACCTGCTCATCAAGGCTTCCCAGGGATTCCGAGCAGACGTGAAAGTCACCCTCATCTTCATCAAACTCAAAGCAAAATAAAGTCGCCTTCGGGAGCCAGCTGGGCCTGCCTAGAGGCTGCCAGTTTGGGATTTATAAGGTCCCCTCCCAAGGTGAGTGTGAGGGAGCTGGGAAGCCAGGGGCCCATTCCTTGCTACACCGTCTGTGCCATCGTTCCCTGAGAAAGGAATTTCCTTCCCCTTCAAGCGGCACGCACTTTCAGAAAGGGGTCTCAGGGTTCCTGAGTCTGAGGTAATTTGTTTTTGCTGTATTTGATGAAATATTGTGGCCTATTCTTCCCAGTGCCTAAGTCACTTCCTGAAGTTAAATTGGCCCACAGAGCAGCTTTCTCATAGAGTTAATGTATAGAGGCACCACTGGGGAATTAACTTTTGTTAATTTAAGTACTTAACAGTATCTTCATCCCACTCCACCCCCAATGTCCCCCGCCCAACCCGCCCCCTGCCTGCCGTTAACTAGTTGGTTGGGGTTTTTTTTTCCTTTTTTTTTTGCTGATATCTAGTAAAGTAGAATGCTTTTCACGCATTGTAGACATTCTCCTTGTGTTTTCTGCTCAGCGTTTGACAATAGTAAGGAAGAATGAAAGGGTTATATAGATCCTTGGAATTGAGTATTTTCAAGCTCATGGCTTGGAGAAATTACTAATCATTTTAGCAAAGGTTATGTATTTGGAATCTTTTGATTTAAAGACACATTCCTCCCTTTCAGATGTAATTTCTGTGAAATGATAATAATTCAGCAGTTAGTAGAAAGAGCAGTAAAGCCATATATCAAGATCACATTCCAGCCCTCTATGATTCCTATTTCTGACATACAATAAAGGGCAACATATTAATAAAAGAAATTCAGAATTTATTTTCAGCCAAGAACTACTGGAAAAAGGTTATTTTTTGACCTTTGTCTTTTTTTTTTTTTTCTTTTGCTGAAGGAGAACTAAGACCAAACTATCAACCTTGGTAAACTTGAATGTCTTCTATATGTTGCTTAGGAATGATTATTAGAAAGCTAAAACGTATACAGGTGTATGTACTTTAATACTGGAATTTAAAAGTCATTACTTAAATATGGAGAAAGTTAAATCTTAGGCATATCAGAAAACTTGGGATCAACTGAGTTAAACTTAAATTAAATGTGTGTGTGTGCAAGTTTCCCCTATTTTTTGAAGTTTGGAGCATCCAGCATACATTTACTGATAAGGGCTTCGGAAAATCAAGGGCTGATGAGGTCATTACTGGGAAGGTCAGAGGCAGTGTTTCAGTTGAGTAGAGAGACCCACGGAATAGTGCACAATGTGTAACTATATTCATCTCAATCAAAAGACAACATGAGATTTCAGACTTGGAAGGGCCCTTAAAAGTCATCTAATCTCACCACCTTGTATTCAAAAAAAGGCTCTACTGATAATGTGTTATCTTATGAGGGTGGAGGAAGGAGTGCCTCCCGAGCTGATCCAGTCTGGCTGGGTTGTGTGGTAAACTTATTGATTACTTAATATTATCTGTTATCTGCCAGCGAAAAGGTCTGATCACAAATAAAGCAGAATTCCTAGATGGGATCCTTTGTTAATTGCTTCAATTCAATGCATAGAATTGAGAAGTTTGAGTGTTTGCTACATTCAGATGCTTCTTGAGTAAGGAGGGGTAGGGGGTGGGCAGATGGTGTGGCCATAGAGATCTCAATGTTCCCTTCCAAGTTTCCCGTGGGTCTTGGGCAGCTGAGCTCAGTTAAAAGCTCACATTGTCACTTCCCTAGTCCAACTAGAAATGACTCAAAATGCTGACAGTCTCCTGGAGCGTCAGTGGAGTGTACCTCTGCACGAGGGCAGATACAAGCTCTGCGGTGGAATCAACAGAAGTGGACAGGAGTTCAAGCTCTTTGTGGCCAGATAATAAACAGATATGGTGGTCATAACTCCCCTGATATACAAGGATCCTGCTCGTGAGATGCCCTCACATTAAAAACACCACGGGGCTCCTAAATTCACAGATGGCAGCAGACACTTCAACTCCCCCCTTAACATCTCATGCAAGTCTCATGCAAGCACTACTCAAATAAATGCATTTGTGAATTAAGAGGAGTCATTCTTCTGGACTTGGAAGCCAATTGTTTACCAGTTATCAGGTTAAAAAAATGTTTTTCCCTTGATTTTCAGATAGTGGCTGATTTGATTGACTTGTTCAGTCCCTTGAATTTCACAGCAAAACTCAAACAATGACCACTAACGTCTGAATTGTGCGGGGAGGATTTTGGCAGCTGAGTCCACACACCCAAGAGTGAAGTCCAGAGCTGTTTTATTTCCGCACCGGTCACATTTTTATCCATAACGTCCTACTTTTTAAAGGAAAGGGCCAGTTGGCATTTAGTCTGGTGGAACTCCAGGTGGCCACGTGCCACTGGTTATGTAGCACACATTAAAGGACGTGTGTGTCTCCTCTTTCTCATTCCTTTTGCCAGAAGGATGCACTTTCCTGATAAATGAAATTTGGGGACCTCTCTTCCCTCTAATTTGCATGAGGGAATTAGGCAAAGGGCCTACAAGGATCATGAAGGCTCTTGTGCCATTCACCTGGAGTCACAGAGCAGCTACAGAGCTCCACGCAGATAGCGCAATCGCCACCACGTTCGACACGGAAATTACTCTGTAATTGAACTCTATTAGACACTAAGGCTGAGCCTCCCTGAAGGAAGAAATTTGAACATTTGGGAATATTATCTGGGAAATTTAGCTTTAAAAAATATTCATTTGAAATATTGGAGTGATTTATTTAAAAGTACTTTCCCAGAAGTTTAAAATATTCAAAGGATGACCTGGATTCTTCCTTCCTGTTGATACGTAGGGACACATCTTATAATACACACATTCTATCCTAATTGCTTAGTCATTGAATTTCAGTTCTCTCTGGAGAAAGAAGTCAGCCTGCATCATAAAAGAGGAAAGTCTAGGTTCCTAGCCTGGCTGCTCTCCAGAGCCTCAGTGTTGCATCTCCACCTGCCTGCTGGACATTTGAACTTGGACGCCCTGTAGATATCGCAAGGCTTGGCTGACTCAGAGCCCCAACCTCCCCTCTGCTCCCAAATGGCTCCCCCTCTGCTCCCAAATGGCTCCCCCTCCCAATTCAATGCTCACTGCCACCTTCCTTCCTTTTGTCCTGAAGAGCCATGAGCCCCCAAGGCTCACTGGGCATTCCCTTGCACTATCTCTCACACTCCACCCTTTCTTTCAATTCCCATTGCCCCCACACCCCTGCTGCTTCAAGCCTGGATGATTATAATAGCCTCCTAACTAATCGCTTACTTGTTTCTCCCCCTCCAATTCACTGCTGCCACAGTAATCTCCCTAAAACACCACTTAATCATGCCAAACCCTTAATTAAAAATCTTCATTATCTCTTCATTACCACCAGGATAAAGTCCAAGCGCCTTAGTTTCCTTCTACTATCTGGCCTCAATCCACATTTCCAGTTTACTGCCCACTATTTCCCCACAGTCTTCGTAGACTCCGCTAAAACCTGTCTAGTCACACCATTCATCCACCTGGAATGGTTTCTCCAGCCTGTCGCTGAGATTTGTGTTCATTCTCTGAGGTCCATGTCAAGTTCTCCTGCCTTTTTGTGAGGTTTCTTCCCTGGGCGACTGTGTCCCCCTAAGAGTTCCTAGAACACTCAATGTCCCAAGTCAGAGCCTACCATGCGTCATTATTTAGTTCTACTTTGACTATATGTGTCTTAAAATCAGGAGTAGTTCCAGATACATATTTACATCTCCCTCTCATTAGAATCACCACCACCACTTACTGCCTGCCATCCCCAATAAATACCGATTATGGTGTGATCTTGTTATAAGATAGTTGTAGTTTGATGGCCAAAGGAAACAACTGTTGTAGTGTGTCCATTGTGGTCCTTTATATTTGCGACAGCCCGTATGGGTGACTGGCATGCCAGATTATAAAGGGAATTTATGTGGTGTGGACAGGGGCTCAGTTAAATTCAACCAATCCCAAAGAGATACAGTAAAGAAGGAAAAACGCTGGGGAAATCATTTTCAGGGAAAGATTGCACTCCTCTCCACCTATAAGGACTAAAGAATACAATGGAGGAGACCCTCATGCACAGCTGTAGAATGGAAGAGGCTGAAGGGAAAGCAGGCACTCTGCCTGTCCTTGCCTTTGTGCTAGACTCACCAGAGGAAGGCACAGTACACCAGGCACAGAGAAGCATCAGGTGATTCTCCGGATTCTCTTCTGCATTTTAGTTCTGATTACAATATAGATACCTTGTCCTGAAGAGGCTTTAATGGCTTTTTTAAAAAACAACCATATCGTGTCTTCCCTGCTCTGTGCAGCCAGGAGTGCATTTCATCTCAAGGGCCTTTCCCTCTTATGCTTCACCTCAACTCACTGTATCCCTGCAGGAGTGAAGTGCTCTCCTTGTCTCCGTGGAGTCCTGAGAATGGGCACTCAAAATCTCACATGCCAGCATCACAGGAGTGAAAATTTTCCTTAGAGTCATTTGAATAGAGAATGCCTCCTTCCTGTCTTTTCTCACTTTCCTCCCACTTTTCACAGGGAAGAACCATGGGGGAAAAAAAAAAACCAAAAAAAAAAACTTCACAAGGAAAGCAACACCAGATAGTTGAGGATGTTGGATCTTCTTTTTTCTTTTCTTTTTCTATCTCCACCCCCAGCCCTTCTTCTCTTTAAACACATTTCACTGGGGAAAAGGAATCTGGGCGACTTGGGCATTAGCATTGTTTCTGGAAGCCAGAGGCGCAAATGATCACCTCTACAATTGGCATGATCCTGTGGGCACTAGCCAGAAGCTTTCCCATGTCATCTGTGTCCCTATGGACAGCTGTCACTCAAAGGGGCCCCCAAGGATGAGTTGATGCCCTCTGATCCACTTGTCCCATGTTTCCCAAAGGGTCTTAGAACAGGCTTTTTTTGCTTCTCCTAATAAAACATCAAAAATGGTATTTCAGTCAATGAGATCTGAGGTCACATTATGTGTGCAAGAGACCCAGAAGACATCATTTTCAAGAGCTTGAAATCATTCCAAGCAGGTGAACTGACACTCTCATGACTTGTCCCCAGGTTAAGGTGACTATAAACACTTTTACAAATTACAAATACAATAAAGTATGTGGCTTATGGAAGTAACCTGTGTTAGAAGGTGTCTTAGAAGAGGTAAGTTTGAGTGAGATTTTGATGTAGATGAGAGAAAGTGGGAGAGAGTGGTGTATGAAAAGATAATGTGGTTGAGTCAGAGTAATTTCTATAAGGATGACGCAAGTTCTATTAAGATGAAATTCTGGATGAAAGTTCACTTTCCCATCAGGCTTGAAACACAGATTTAGTCGAATCTATCTTTTTTTTTTTTTTTTTTGCGGTACGGGGGCCTCTCACTGCTGTGGCCTCTCCCGTTGGCGGAGCACAGTCTCCGGACGCGCAGGCTCAGCGGCCATGGCTCACAGGCCCAGCTGCTCCGCGGCATGTGGGATCTTCCCGGACCGGGGCACGAACCCGCGTCCCCTGCATCGGCAGGCGGACTCTCAACCACTGCGCCACCAGGGAAGCCCTAGTCGAATCTATCTTTACATCCATGGTGACCAGCACAGTGCCAGGCACAATAAATGGGAAGCAGATGTCTGGTAAATTAATGTATGAAAAATTAATTGTTGCAGGATTAAATACATGTAGTAAAAAGTTAACTAGAATATTTCTAACTTTCTTTTATCTTGGTATAAGTTTTTTTTTCCTTCCCCTATTGCCTGCTGCTGAACTTTTTGACTTTATGACAGGGTTGAGTGACAAACAGAAATGCCCAGATTACTTTTATACGCACATCCATAATGTTCTACTTGACTCATGGAGGGTGTGTAACCAGAATGCATAATGCACTTTGATCCCTTCGTAGTAGAGAGGCTATGTTAATGCTTAAGAGAGATAATAACACCACTAAAGCATGTTTAAAAGCTTTTTGTTATTGGACGGACATTAATGTCCTCAGAGACCTTCCAGGCATCTTCCAGATCATTTATGTTCTATAGGGAACTTCTCCGTAAAAATTCAACTTAGGGACTTCCCTCGTGGCTCAGTGGATAAGAATCCGCCTGCCAATGCAGGGGACATGGGTTCGAGCTCTGGTCCGGGAAGATCCCACATGCCGCGGAACAACTAAGCCCGTGCGCCACAACTACTGAGCCTGCGCTCTGGAGCCTATGAGCCACAACTCCTGAAGCCTGTGTGCCTAGAGTCCGTGTTCCTCAACAAGAAAACCCACGCGGTGAGAATCCCGCACACTGCAACGAAGAGTAGCCCCCGCTCGCTGCAACTAGAGAAAGCCTGCGCGCAGCAATGAAGACCCAAAGCAGCCGAAAATAAATAAATTTTTAAAAAATTAAAAAAAAAAATTCAACTTACCCAGGGTTTTTTCCTAGGTCAAAGTAACAGTTGTCATGACCCTTTCTTGTCTGCGTACAAACTTTACATAACGTAACCTCCCAGTCTAAAGAGAAAACTACAACAATTTCACTCCACTTGGAAGGTCATACATAGGGTGCAGAAAAGAAGTATGAATAGAACAATCATTAATTACAGGGGAGACAATATGGAGGCCTTTCCCTCTGTGTGACCTTGCAGGTCTCCACAGTAACTGTGTGCTAATTGGCAAACTGCATCTGCAGGTGAGGGGCGGCTGCCCCCTGACCTCCAGGAACACGAGCGCCACCTAGTGAGGAAATCCCACTTCAAAACTTTCAATCCTAACTTTATTCACTTCCCCTTGAAAGTGATTACTAAGTTCACACAGACAGGTATATAATTTTAAATATTTTTAACAAAGAATCCTAACTCCGGAGTCAAAAAACTGAGAGTCAGGAAATTTAAAAATCCAACCCAACACTTTGTATCACTATTTAAGATTTCTTTTCACCCATGTATACTTTCAAAAGTGCTGATATGCTGTTTTTCAAATCTAAAGAACACTTTCAAAACTCTGGAAGAAAACAAAAGAGGCATGGATGAGTGGGTGATAATAGGGTGCTGGGTGGCAGAAACGAGGCCTTTTACTATAGACTATGTTGTTTGTTTTCAAACCACATGAATGTATTGCTAATCAACAAATTAGGTTTATAAAGAACAGTCAGTGTATATTCATGTTACAAGCAGCTGTGTAGTTTCAGCAAAAACAGTATTACTTAGTTACATTAAATTTATTTGCTAATTTGCAAAGAAAAATAATGCCTCCTCCAAAAAAAAAAAATAATGCCTCCTCATGTGGTTAAAGAATTTTCTCCATGTAAAAGTACTTGCCTGCTAAATGTAGGAGGTACTCATAGAAACTTCACCTCAATCACACACACACACACACACACACAAACACACACACACACACACCTCCTCAGAGTTTCTTACATCTTACATAGGCGCACATCTCAGCTACTGATTTTTTAAAAAACACTTGTGTCAATGTACTCAACTTTCTTGAACAAGCTCTACCAAGTACTTTACCTATCTTGATCCTTGGACATACTAACTAAAAAAGTAAATGGATGTTAAAAGTTACAAAGCAAGGCTTCCCTGGTGGCGCAGTGGTTGAGAGTCCGCCTGCCGATGCAGGGGACACGGGTTCGAGCCCTGGTCTGGGAAGATCCCACATGCCGCAGAGCAACTGGGCCCGTAAGCCACAACTACTGAGCCTGCGCGGCTGGAGCTTGTGCTCCGCAACAAGAGAGGCCGTGACAGTAAGAGGCCCTCGCACCGCGATGAAGAGTGGCCCCCGCTCGCCGCAACTAGAGAAAGCCCTCGCACAGAAACGAAGACCCAGCACAGCCAAAAATAAATAAATTAATTAATTTAAAAAAAAAAATTTACAAAGCAAAGTTCAAAGGACATGTCCTTCAGGTGGCCACAACAGCTGAAAGAAGACTTCCATTTATCTCCTGCAACCTGGAGAGAAAAGACGCATGGCATCCCGAGCCCAAAGCGGCTTATTGTCACGACAAAGACGGGAACCCAGAAACATCAGGCTGGCCTCGTCAATGTTCCTGTGACACCAGGCCACCATCAGTGTGTTCAGGATGGCAGACCACTGTAATGTCTTCCATCCTGCCTCTAAAAGAATGACAGCTTACTCTGAGGTTATTTTATAAAAACCAGAACTGTCTGGTTAAAAAAATGTGAAATATATCACATAGTCCTGAAGATTTTTTGTGTCTATTTGTGATTTAATTTTTTTTGTCTACCGACCACTTTATGATTAGGTAAAAGACCCTGGAGACTCCACAATTGTTTCCACAAAATTAAAACAAAGCAATATACAAGCAAACTCGACATCTTCTACTACGCAACTGGGTGCAATTTTTTCAAGTTCATTTTGGAATTCTGAACCAGCTCTTCAGCGAATAAAAACCACAGAACCACTATATTTTACTGTATTTTGCATTTTAGATGAATATTTGGGAAAAATGTATTTCTGTCCTATTTAAAGCATAATAATAGAAAATAAAAATACAGGCTTGGGATTTTGCATATTTTAACTATATGGACCACATATTGTGGCCTAAACATAATCTAATCTTGTTTTCTTAAACTAATTTTTATTGGAGTATAGGTGATTTACAATGTTGTGTTAGTTTCTGCTGTACAGCAAAGTGAATCAGTTCATAATCCAATCTTAATAGCATTTGTTGGTATACCTAATACCAAGTTTAAGTACTATCTTTATATACATATATATAAACTATAGAAAATATTAATTAGCTTCAGCAATTATTATGTGATATATGTTCACAATTTTTCCTTACTCATATTTCCTTCAGGAATTACACTGAATAGAGGCTGATCGCTACAAAAAAAAGTTAAAGTACAGGTGTTTGGAGATTTTAGATACACGCATTTCTGTCTTTTACTGTATAAGGTAGTGACTTTAGCAAAAACTATAAAATGGGTAGAATCGGTGATGAGGCCATTATCTTGTAAAAATGGACTAAAATGAGAGATTTTTTATTTAACTGAAAGTTATGGCATTATTTTAAAAAAGGAAAATATGTACAACGGCAACTGTTGAATGATATCCAATTTATAGCCCTAGTCACACGGCTACAAAGCTAAAAAGAAGTGAAATTGAACAATCTTCCAGTAAATTAAACTCATGCCAATATCCCATGGCAACTGCTGGCCCAGCCATTCTCTTCATTCCATCTGAGTTGATCCAGCCCTAAACCTGTCTGTTCTAAAATTGTTCTTACAGCAAGAACCGCAATCCAATATTTGGTAATGAGTCATTAAGAAGGGAAAAACCCTCACAAAACAGTCAGAACTTTTATTGGATTCTCAATTAGAAAATATTCGTCTTCTACACAGATCTACTAGAGAATGGACCTGAGGACATGGGGAGGAGGAAGGGTAAGCTGGGACGAAGTGAGAGAGTGGCATGGACATATATACACTACCAAATGTAAAACAGATAGCTAGTGGGAAGCAGCCTCATAGCACAGGGAGATCAGCTCGGTGCTTTGTGACCACCTAGAGGGGTGGGTTAGGGAGGGTGGGAGGGAGACGCGAGAGGGAGGGGGTATGAGGATATATGTATACGCATAGTTGATTCACTTTGTTATACAGCAGAAACTAACACACCATTGTAAAGCAATTATACTCCAATAAAGATGTAAAAAAAAAAAAAAGAACATATTCGTCTTCTAGAGCTATTGGCAATATGGGAAAATTTATGCTATTTTTGTATATATGTCATTTTGAAGCTATTTCTCTAAAAGTGCAAGCCATTTTGGTTACTTAGTTGTTACAGCTGAGGAGAACCTAACATTCTCCATGAAACATTACACCTAGTTTCTTTTAAAAAATTACTGTATAAGACATATTTTACCACTTAGTAGATGGGTTTACATGTCCAACTGAACGAACCATTTGCAGCTCACTCTCCAATTAATGGATAGGAATGGTGACTGTTTCAATTTGACCATTTTAACAACTGGATTGGAGCTAATAACCTTTCTATTCAGAATTTTACCTTAAACAAACAGCAGAGCTATTATCAAGATTATCTGAATGAGATAAATCTCTGGTTCATATATAATTCTTTGAACATCTACTGTCTAACATGTAATTACATACTATGGGATCTGAGATACTTCAACACTACTCTCAACATATTCTGTGAAAATTACATTAACTTCCTAAAGAATCTCATTTTTCTCTGTAAACTTGTTTAAACGGTGACATTTAAATCAGCTGAAGGATGAACCTGAAGCAGCCAGGTGATGAGTGAGGTGGGATTGGCTTTTAATAAGCAACAGCTAATTTTTTAATATAAGTTTGCAATACTTGGAACACTCTTCAACTAAGAAAGTATTCGTTTTTTCTCTGAAACATGAATTTAACTGGGCATCCTGTATTTTATCTGGCAATGCCCAGTGGGCACCTGAGCACAAAGCGGGTGGGAAGGCTGCCACCACTTGAGAGGAAGCGAGGTGGCTGACGTGAGGTGATGGAAGGGGCAGAGGGTGAGTTGAGATGGGAGAGCCAGGAACCCAAGTTCTCTGTATGACCTATAGGTATCATTCTGTCATGCCTTCTGTTCTGCCTAAAGCAAAGTTTTACAGCACACTAACCACAGGCTAATTTCAATTTAATATAACTTTTCAATTAATAGAAAAACCTGAGAAACATTCTCAGGAAATAGATGTGCTGTAAACTCCAGAAAGATTTGCTTATTCTCTTGAAAGAAAGGTTAAATAAGGCTTCAGTGGATAAAGCATGTATATGTTCAATCTGCTTTCCACTTGGCTATTTCATCCTGAACTGGCCGAGTCTGTCGTGGTACGTGCAGGGGGTTCTGAATGATGCTGTCTGGGGAAACCTATTGTACTGGTGGGCTGAGGTGTCCTGCAGAGGCATAGGATTCAACTCTTGTCTATTAAATGCTGTCCATTTCTGCCCCCTTAGGTATTCTCACATAAACCTCTCTTAGTAGCACATGTAATTTGGCCTTCTCAGGTCTCTGAGTCAAGTAAACATGTTAGCTTCTGTTTTACAATTTCTACCTGGTGTTAGAAATTATATCATCATGTAACCTCCCCTGCCATCTTCCCCCACCCCCTCAAAAGTGTGTACAAGTGTCAAAACGTTTGTTTATCATGTATTCCAAATTCATTAACATTTAGCTGGTAGCTTTTTGTCAATATACAATTAAATAATATAACAAAGTCTTTTGCCCCAACCCTGAAATATTCTAGAAAATAATAGAAAACTCTGCAAAGAACGAAACTGTCTCTACTCTGCAAAGAACTAAAATACAATGATGTTAACACTAGCTGCTACAAAGTCTCCTGGCTTGTCATATGTGTGCATGCGTGCCTCTTCCGTAATTCATTCACTCAATATAGATAAAGCTCTCACGTGCTACACGAAGTATTTTCTGGCACTTTCAAAAGGAAGGTCAAATAGAGCCTTATTAAATTTACTAAATAACTCAGGCATTTTTGAGAGTCTATCAAGTTAAAAACTAAGCACAATGACAAATTCTAGGGATACTTATTGAATCACATTTAGAAAGAAAGATGAAATAATACTGGAAATTCAAAGAGTCCCTGAAGAATAGGGTTTAAATAGTTGTAAACTAAGGGTTACAGATCTCATTTCCTTTTAAGATCACCAAGGGTGACTTTCTCCAAATACATGTAAGACCTGTAACCTCAAAACTGCCTTCAGCAAAAGAAAAAAACAAACACACATGAAGTAACCCACAAAAAGAAATCTGCATTTCATATTCCTTTTGGGAGGTATGTTAGCTTTCTAAGGCTGCTGTAACAGAGTACCACAGACCGGGTGACTCAAACAATAGAAATACATTGTCTCGCGGTCTGGAGGCCAGAAGCCTGAGATCAAGGTGCTGGCAGGTTTGGCCCCTTCTGAGGCTGTGAGGGAGAATCTGTTCCAGGCCTCTCCCCTGGCTTCTAGTGGTTTGCTGGCCATCGTTGGCTTTCCTTGGCCTGTAGGTGTGTCACTCCAATCCTCTGTCCTCACCTGGCATCCTACTTGTGTCCTCACATCCTCTTCCTGACCAAATTTCCCCCTTTTATAAGGACACAGTCATACTGGAATAAGGCCCACACTAACGACCTCATCATAACTTGATTATCTGCAAAGAACCTATTTCCAGATAAGGTCACATTCACAAATACTGGGGATTAGGCCTTCAGCACCTTTGCGGGGAACACAATTCAACTCAGAATAGGGGGTATTGGACAACAATCCAAATACCTCTGGGTTTAAAAAAAGGAAACCATGCGAAGCTAGTATGATTTGCTTAGCCTCAATTTTGATTCAAGAACAGTTGATGTTTGGGTTCAAGAGCATCTTAATCTAGACAGTCACAGGAAGGCAAGTGTCACACCACAAGACACAACACAAGATGCTATTAGATCAGACAGCCATACGGGAGATGATTACAACTCATTTTCCTGACCCAGTGACCAAAAATAAATTATCAAAAGCTTCAAAAATATTGATTTCAAAAGCTACTAGTAAGGTCTGATTTTGACAAGTCAAGATTCCTTATAAAGACATTGCCTAGTTATGTGGTGAAAAGGGACACAGGACAAAGTCAGAGGCAGAGTTCTGCTTTCCAGTCATGGTTTCCTCAGATAGCTGGTAGCTTTAGGCAGATAATTACATTGGCTCTTGTATTTGTGGGTTCCACATTCTTGGATTCAACCAACCATGAATAGAAAACACTCAGGAAAAAAAATTCCAGAGAGTTCCAAAAAGCAAAACTTGAATTTGCCGCTTGCCAGTAACTATTTACATAGCATTTATATTGTATTAGGTATTATAAGTAATCTAGAGATGATTTAAAGTATATGGGAGGATGTGCATAAGTTATGTGTAAACACTATACAATTTTCTATAAGGGACTTGGGCATCCACAGATTTTGGTATCTGCGGAGGGTGGGGTATGGGAGGATGGAACCAATCCCCCTTGGATACGGAAGGATGACTGTAGCTTTTATTAGTCTCAGCATCCTCATGAGGGGGTTGGACAAGTGATCCCTAAATTCCTTCGCTGACTTTTGTATCCATCACCACTGCACACTGAACGACCTGATGAGATACACCCACGCATCCCTGAGATGGGGCCAGAAGTAGCCCTTTCCAGCGCTCCAAGGTGAGATCCTCAGGCCCTAAGCCATGCTGTGTGCACACTGTGTGCTCCACTGATTTAACTCTGACCTGCCAATAAATGCTATTTTCACTCCCACACACAGTGAAAGGATGGGGTGACGGAATTATCAAGGCCTTGATCACATGAAATGAAAAACATAGAGCAACTCTTACTAGGCAGCATGTCCAGGTGTTCCTCTCATCTCGTAATAACTAACTTCCTCTCCAACTCGCTCACCAGCACTGGGGAGTCACTCTGTGAACAGCCCTACAAGGGAAATGGGAGCTAAGGCCTTTGCCTTTGATAGCTTGGTTGACTTATGTAGAAGGTTCAACCAACAAAGGCATCCTTGAACTAAAAGGATCATGAACACATTAAAAAGTGTCTATGTAAGTACAGAGGAAGAGCCACTCTACAGAGCGGTGAGGTCCGGGGACACTGGCCACTTTCACCAGGATGATTCAGAGATGCCTGACAGCGAGGTTGAGAGGCTGACTTTCGTCTTTTCAGAACAACAATCCTACAGAGCAGTTGGTAGCACATGCATGTTTTTGTGACTGTGAACACATTGATGGCGGTCATTAGCCGAATGACTGCTTTAACTGGTTTTCACAAGGATCCAGTTCGTATCGACTGCAAAGTGTCTTGAAAGCCTCAGAAAACTACCCCAAATCTGGCTTCCCTTTGAATCCTTGAACACCTCCTCAAAACACACAGAATAGAACTGGACCCATGGACACCTATGGATGAAGACTTGGCAAGACCCTCTCCTTTGCAACATCTCGGCCAGGCCACTTGCAGGATTTTTGTACAATGGTCTGGAAACCTGTGTCTTTTCACTTTTATATTCCCGAACCTCATTTGCCGAGGAAGGGTGTATCAGGCTTCTTGATGTCAATTACTCCAGAGAGGTGGAACCAAGTTAGGTTTGGTTTGGTGAATTTCTCTGAATTTCCAGAGGGGTGATATAAGAGCCCTCTCATATCAGAAGTAGTAGCTGCCGTTGTCCTATCCAGTACCACGTGTGAAGGGGTAAAGAACCTATTTCCAGATAGGAAGCTTCATAAGGCTTCCAGCATTCCATGAAGGGAAATGATTCTTCTTTGCCTGGAAGTTTAGACTGACTCCTTGGTTATGAGGATGGAACAGAGATTTTTCTCCGAGAACAAGTTTTGGTTCCTGCTGGGTGAGAACATTGGAATGGAATGTCACTACTCAAAGCAGTAAGGCTGAGATTGTCAAGTGATTTGTCCCCTGTCACTGAGATAGCGCACTGATGCCTCTGTCAGGACTTTTCTGGCATATGACACACTGGAGAAATCAGAGTGGTGAGCATATGTGTATTTTTACAAAGGCACATACCATACTGTTGATAAAAAGGCACACGTTGTGGGGAAAAAAATCTGCTGGGGGGACTCAGTGCAGTTTCTACTCATTGAAAATCTTGATCAGATGCTGAGCACTCCTGAGTCAGGCGTGATTTTGGATTTACAATGCAGCTCTAGGCTTCATGGGCAGAAAACAGCCACACCAATATACACAGGAGTCCTTTATGAATCTCTGCGAATACAAATCCCTAGTCCTTTACTCCCACCAAGCTGGTGATGTGCTTCCTTCTTCGGTTGTCGTAAATGACTCTCAGCTACACGTGTGTGCAAGTTACCACCTGCACCTCCTCATTCCCTCAGCTTCTACCACAGCAGCATCAGCCCCTGATTGCAAATGCAACTTAGGGGGTGTTTTGTACCTAGAGAGAGCAGGGCCCCAAATGTTGCTTTAGGGAGGAAGAATTCATGATCACTAATGGCAAGGCTAATAACACTGGGTATAAAGAAAAGCTGGGGTGAGAGAGGAAGTAGTCCTTTATTGCCAGCTGATCTGCCCCGTCAGAGATAAGGGGATCCTTTGGGCTGGACAGTTGCATCAGTTGTCATCTTGGTTGCAGCTCACCCCTTGCCTGGTCCCATTTATCTTCCCCCTGATATTATCCATGACTCAAAGACTCCCATCCACAATAGAGACTTCAGATAGGTGGGGAGGAGAATTAGGGGCTTGTAGACACCTGGTGATAGGCGACTTGGATTTAGGCTTAGACGTTATAGGATCTCCATTTTAAAACATCCAAATGTTCATTTTGTGCAGTTTGAAATGTGACTTTCAAAGATGACCCTAATCTCTGGGGAGTAGATAGTCCATCCAACCGATGTGAATTTCGCTAGACAGCCCGTTTTTGCTTCCCCGTGAGGAATTAAAGTAGATATGCTAAAAGGTTGTACCTCTTTCAAAGCCGATTCTCCCTGTAAGAAAGTGCTAAACCTCAGAAGGCGATGGAAATGGCTGATAAGGCGTCTGGTCGGTGCCACCGCCTCCGTGGGTGGCTGCTCTTTTGACACATCTGAATTCGGAGCGAGAGGCTGTCGGTAACAAAGTCTTATATACAAAATATCCACTGTGAGAAAGGTTTGCAGTATAATGAACACCCTTATCATCACTCGAATCTTTACAACAGCTTGGATGACTTTCTAATTGTGGCTTAATATAGTTAATTATGGCAACCCTTCCCCATTTTCCAGGATGATGCATTAATACTACAGATCATTAACGTTACTAAATTGGCATAATGATACAGTAGATTTAACGTCCTAGTTACGTTAAGACCTGCTTTATAAGTTGGCTCCTTTGTTATTTGCCTTACATAGGAAAAGTACGCAAGCAAGCCTCTTAACAGTAGGCTGCATGTAACTACTTGTGTCGTTTTCCCTAATAAATTATTGATACAGAAAACCCCAAATGGAAGACTTCTTCATCTTCAGACTGTATGGGAAGCCAACATTTTCTTTCTAATATCCACTTCATCAGTATAAAAGTTAGAAAGCTGCAGCTCTCGAGCCAGGTTTTATAATTAGACAAGACTGTATTTTACATCTGCAAAATACTCATGCTTAGTGGGGAAAAAAATGAGAAACGCGATATGTTCCATTCTGTTGCAATGGTTATACCATTTTAATCTCTTAAGTTCAATATATATCCTCTAGCAGGCTAGACTTCTAGGATTTCATTTTTAGATCCTTAAGGCTGCATATATCTGTCAAACCAACATAATGAATTTAAAGTGCTAATGCCCAGAAGACCAGAAAAACATTGAAATATATCCTTGGTTGATTAAATTACCACCTCCAGCCACTTTACATCCTTATGTCCAAATAGATTTTCTTTTTACTTACCAAGTGCTGGATCTGGAAGATGTGGAAGATGTAATTTTATGGTAAAAACATGCACATGTCTTTAGACAAGAGCATTTTATTTAAGCATCTTTTTAAAGTCTGTAGAGTATTTCTGTGATAGGGCTTGCAATTTGATTACGGGGCCTTTCAATTATGCTCAACCTGCAGGTTAACCAGTAACTTTCAAGCGTATTCTTGGAACGGAATTTATGTTAAACATCTGAAGTACTAATATTCAAATGTTCATGATAACAATATCTAAAATAATGCGAACTTGTTTTGCAAAAATATACAGCAACCATGAATACTAATCTTTATGTTAAAAAAGTTGTATCTTCAGGAACTGCTTCGATTGACAGACTGACAACTCGAGATAGCAAAAATGACTCAGAGATATTCCCTTCTCCTAAACAGGGTGGCTTGGTCGTTTAAGTAGTCTGTCACTTAAAAAGATGAGACCGGGTGCAAAATCTTATTCCTCCTTGTAAAATGGGCAGTCAAAATCACCCTAGAAATAAAAATGCTGTGGACCTGAGTGGGGAGAAAATATTGGTTTTCCACTCAACTTTTACTGCTGGCATTTAAAGTAGAATCAAATCTGAAAGATTAGTCATGTCTTTCTATATGCCTGTATTCAGAGACTTAACAGTACACTGCCTTAACCTGTACACACTTACCACGTGGTCTGGTTCAAACACATATATGAACACACACATACACACTCAATTACACAATCACAGAACTCAAATATATGCATATTTCAGTAATTGCCCTCACACAAAAGAAAAGTAGCAGCAAATGTAGCCGCAGGATGTGGGGCTCATGTTCTAGCGGAAGATGGCTCATGACAAGCATCCGCTGTTGGACACCTTGTCCTGGCCACCAGGCTCTGGAAGGACCAATTCTGACCATACGTTCACTGTTCACACCCCTCCAAACCTGACCAAGGGGGTGAGAGAATGGTCCTGCCATTCCAAGGGGAAGTTTCTAGAACCTTGCAGTACTAACACATGGTGTAAAGACAGTGGGTATCAGTGGTTAGACATCGGGGTGCTGTGATGTCGGGGGGTGAAACTAAAGACCGAAATGAATGCAAAATAAAATGACAAGTATCAGAGGAAACAGGGGCAGGGACCAAAGGCAAGAGAGCAGATTTGTAGTGCTTTGAAATGAAACGTTATAATCCCTCCGACAATCCTGTTGACTATGAGCTATAGCACTAGGAGTACAACACAGGGAAAAAGATACATTGTGGGATAAACAGCTTCTTATAAGGTAAAACTGAATGGCCAAAATAGATGAATAAGGACACACAATGGAGAGGAAAAAAAAAATGAGTCAGTGGCAATATGAGAAAAAGGCAAAAGTGAACAGACGACAGAAAGGCAGAAGAGAAAAAAATGTAAATGAGTGAGACAAAAAAGCCAAAAGACAAAAAAGAAAAAGAGAACAAGAAGGGGAAAGAAGTAATATTTTCCTTGATAAAAATGCACAAAAGGGAAGATGAACTTTGTTCTTTTTCTCTTTCTACTCTCCTCTCTTTTTCTGCTTTTCGCCTCGCAGCACGCCAGCCTAAGCTGAGAGCTGTAATGTCATTAAATTGCAAATGCTTTTTCATTTCCGACACACACTGTTTACTTATCTGGCAAAAACATATGTTGGAAGGAATCCGTTAAATTCTGCCCATTGCCTTGGGTAAAAGTGCAATGGAAACGGACCCACCGAGCGTCCTCTTTCTTCTTCTTTAGCACTCCCCTTATCTACAAGACGGCTTCGCAGAAAACTGGCTAGTTCAATGAAAAATGAAGATACAGCGGGAGATTAGGGAAGAACACTGAGCACAAAATTCCTGGAGAGAGGGTCACTCCATTGCAAATGATTTCACTCCTCTAGATCTGCATAAATTACTATTTTTAAGGCATCTCCAAAGTCTGTATATTTTTCTCACTCTGTCAAACATTTAATTTCACGCCCCGTGTTCTGAATATGCTAAAATGCATATCTCTGATGCACCTTTAAGCCAGAAAAACGAATGCAAAATTGAAGATAAAATGATGTGATTTGCACTACAAGCCTATTACTTGAGGTATTTACATATAGTTTACCTCTGCAGTTCTGAGGATGATTTATTAAAAAAAAATCTGGATTAAGCTCATATAAATATGTATAAATCTTTGTTTAGAAAATAGATTTTGCAGCTGTTGTGTCGAAAAAGTTCTTTAAGATTCTGTGAAGAATTTTCCTTTTAGCATGCTTTGAGAGGGAAAAAAGGGGGACAGAATCTGACATTCTGCTTTGGTTGGGGGGAGAAAAGCATATTCCACCATCCGGCAGTTATAAAGACTCCTTTATTGCCCTTCCTGGCCCAAAGCAGGTTGGCCCCTCCTCGGCCTTTTATTATACTTATTTAATTTTCTTTTTTTCCCCCTGTTTTGCTTGGGTCCAAATAATAGTGCCCTGGACTACTAAACTCAAATGAAATATCGGTGTTTAATGACTGAAACAATCGTGAGCCTTTAGGATCTGCCCCCTCACGCAACCTCGGCCCCTTCTCGCGCCTTTTGTTAATACGCTCTCTTCCAATGCATCCTCACTGACACCAAGCCCGGGACCTGCCGGGAGCGACTTCCAGTTACCGATGTGAAAATGATTATTAACACACTGCAAGCAAGATCTCTTATCCGATGGGAAAGCAACTCTAAAAATACATGATTGCTCTAAACAATCCCCACGTGTGTGTTTTTGCCGCTCTTCTCTCTCTCTCTTTCTCCCCCTCCCCGCCAATCTCGAGTTTTGCCTCTTTGTCTGAAAAATGCTTTATTTAGTCCGGGCTCTCCCATACCCCTCTGATCCCTGTCCCTCTGTAATCGTTGTGGGGGAATTACTCTTTGCTATTTTCTTGTGAGGCTTTGGGTTTAGGAGAATTTAGATAACAAAGTTGACTAATTCAGAGCTGAACACACATTGGACTCTGCAAATATACCTCCTGCCACATGATAAGGGCAGGGCCAGCTTCTGGGCTGCACCTGCCGAGATGCTGTGGGAACAGCTGCTTCTGGTACTGGGTACAGGGAACAGCTATTTCTTCAAAGCCTGCATTAATCCTTTCGCAATTAAACAAGAAAGGGATGTTTACAGGCATTTGATCGCTTTCGGGGGGAGATACGAGTTTGCTTACAAAGACTGAATTCCAGTTCTGGTGTGCGGCGCCGCTTAAAGTTGACTAATGACAATTTAAAAGAGCGAAACTGCAGTCATTTTCAAAAGTTAAGAGTCATTCTTTTTGCACAAAATGGCTGAACAATCCCCCCTAGTGGTCTGTTTCCTGTTACTGTGATTTATGAACACTCTCCTTTCCAAAACTGCCCACTTGGTTTGTTTATAGGTTCATAGCAAAGAAATTGGAAGAAAAAAAACAACCACCAAAGTCAGACTATTTAGAATTGAGATGAGCTTTCACTGAATTCGTCCTTTCGACACCCAGACAGAGTCTAATTTCCCACAAAGTGATGGGGCTAAACCCTACTGTAAAGCCAGCTTTCTATCTCAAGGGTTTTCTCAAAACTGACAAATAACCTCAGAGCTCTGGTGTTCACGCTCCCCTCACTGAAATCAAGGAATAGACCAGGGGTGTGATGCGCTCAAAGTGCTGGGTTTGGGTTTCTGAAGGGAAAAGGAGTAAATCATGGAAATGGCCTGTGCCTTTTTTTCTAGAAGGTTTGGCCCCAACTGGATTATTTCAATCCTTTAGGATAGAATTACCTTTAAATGATTAAAGAACCTTGTTTCTCAAGTGTAACTGCTAAGAAAATGCCTGGTCATCGATGCCATCCATTGTCCCATCCTTCTGTTGACTCTGTGCACGAAGGTGGGAAATCCTGCTTCCGTCAGTGTCTGCAGGCGAGATGAACTGCCTAACATCCTCCACTGCTTCCCTCTAGGCCCCCCAACACACGAGGCCAACTCTCACTGGGTTGAGGTCACCCAAGCATTTCAAGCTCTGAACACTGAGATGAGGAGACATCCCATTCTCCTGAGCGCTGGCTTCCTTTCCGTCGGCCATGTTCCCAGTCATGCTCCTTTTCCAGACTAGATAGAAATGGAATCTAGCACATCCACTGATCATGGAAGAGACTATATAGCATTGCCCCGGACAGCTCAGATGGGGAGAGTATCAAGATTTCTTATATTACTGGACATCTTAGTCTGTTCAGGATGCTACAACAAAATACCCCAGACCGGGTACCTTATAAAGAGCACAAATTTACTGCCCACGGCTCTAGGGGCTCAACGTCCACCATGGTCGGGTTCTGGTGAAGGTCCTCTTCACACTGCTGACTTCTCACTCATGGTGGAAGGGGGAGGGCTCTCTCTGGAGTCTCTATAAGAATACTAATCCCATTCATGAGGGCAGAGCCAGTCACCTCCCAAAGGCCCCCCCTCCTAATACAATCACATTGAGAGTTAGGATTTCAGCATATGAATTTGTCGGGGGGTGGGGAGGACACACATCCAGAGCATAGCAGTGGAACGTGGGAGGAGAAGAATATTAAATATTTACTAAATATTCATCTACCAAAAACAGTGCAAGATAATCCTAAAAACCTAAGCCCTGACTCCCAAGAAGCTTATGACATAAGAAAAAAGTAACATCAAAAAACAAATCCATTGCCAACCTCCTTGCACTTCAGCCTTAAAGCTTGCAGATTTTTAAGTCTGGTTTTCTCCCAAACGTCTAGACTATTTTTTTCAATAACACTTGGACTTGGCTTCATTTCCTTCCTTTCAGTTTCTTCAGTCTCTGTCCTGGTCTACAAAATCATCATTTCTTGCTAGAAACATCTCTGGGAGCCCCAAGGCCTCTTTTTATTTATTTATTAATTCATCTTAACCCCAGTTGCAAGATAAGATCTACCTAACCATGTAACTTTCTTTCTCAGAAGTATGCTCCAGTTCCCAACTACATCATCGTGAAACTTAATCTCCTTAGCTTTGAGGCCCCCTTAAAAGGACTGTGGCCTTTTCAATCAACCATTTAGTAACAAAACTGTCACCTTCCTCTATACGTTAGACCATAATTGGATAAATCTGTTTGCTCTTCCTTGAACCACGACTTAGATTTTTACATGTACACATACCCCTTCTGTGGAGACAAATTCACCGTCAGTCTAATGAAGCTTAGGCCTCAGGGCCTATCACCTCGGTCATTTCTAAGAACTTATACCTAATTTTGCCTTTGTTTCTTAAAGAGGATCCTTCCCCACCAAATTACGTAACTTTCAGGCTCCACAAAATTGGTACCTGCCCCAGTCCCTCATCACTGCACCTGGATGTGAGCATTCACTCAGTCCAGAAGCTTCTTAAGACCTACACACATGCCAGCTCATCCTCTCTCTGAATTACATGTCTCACTTGTGCATATTATCAGTTTTAGAAGGTTGAGGGCTTTTCCCTGTGATTATATTATCTTTTCCATAAGATGATCTAGTGAACGACTCCACAGTAGAGACTATCTTTTTTTTACATTCTGTACCAGAATATCAAAGTGTTGGTCTACTATTTGAAATGTACTGAACAAACATTTGGCTGACTGTTTCTGAGGAAGTTGGAAATTGTTTATTTATAGGTATCAATATTAAAGATTCTTAGAGGCTAAAATTGTAACTTCCCAATCCCAAGGTCATTCAAATAAAAATCAAAATAAGCAGACATTTCTGGAGCATGTTCATTGCTGCATCTTTAAACTTTGAATGGGTGGGTAATAAATACTTCTTGAATAAGTCGTACATAAGTCAGGACAGGGGTGAAGGGTGAAGACTGTTACCCATTGGCTTATCACTAAAGAAGCCAGGGAAATTTAACTGGCTTCTGGCATGGGCTAGACCCAGACATCAACCTCTTCCATCATTGGTTCCACTGTCTTCTGTGTTGGATTCACTCTCAGGCACGTCTAACCCGTGCACTAGCACGACCTTCAGAACCTCTAAGCATATATCCCATTAGCACAGAAGCCCCAGAGTAAAAACAAAACAAAACAAACAAACAACAACAAAACTCCTTTTCCCCAAAAATTTCCAACAAAAATTGTGTCACTGGGCCAACTTGAGGCACAACCTGAGTCACCTGTCCCTCCTGACCTGGGCCTGGGGAATGGGCCAGGCCTGGGCCACATGTGTGTCTGGGTAGTGGGATGGGGGCCAATCCCCCACTGTTTTTTTCATTATGATTGAAAAAAAAGCAGGAGGTGGTTTCCTAACAGAAAATTGAGGAGGCCACTGTCATTTCTTTATAGAAAAACATGAATAATTACAAAGTGACAGAAATCTTTATAAACTGGTGGTTGGAGTATACGTTGGTAGAACTGCTGTAAAATATAGTTTGGGATTGTCTTGTGAAGTTGAATATGTGTGTTGTCCCTGACCCAGCAGTCCTGCTGGGTCAGGGTGTGTCCCAGAGAAGTGTGTCCAGAGAAGTGCTTCCACACACGCACAGGAACATCCATGGCAGCAGTACCCAGATTATCCCTGAGTTGTCTGGAGTTGCTAAGTGGTGGCAGTCCGTCACCCCTCATTTATGAGCCAGAATACTTGTATAAAGAGAAACGTCCCCTCATCTACTGGTACAGTTTACATAGGTAAGACAGGGTAAACATTTGATTTTTTTTCCCTTTTATCAATTTTCAAAATCAAGATTTAGTTTCTTTCAACTTTTTGGTATCCTTATGAACTCACGTGTTTAACTGTGTTTGATGCATTTTAACCCATTGCAGTTTCTGTTCTTAATAATATCAAATTGTTCCATCTTTGGCTGCTGGAAACCTTTTCAAGTTGGCTCCAAAGTCCATTAGATAAGACCCTGGTAATCTTTAATAGTTTCCTTTCTTTCTGGCTTGACAAGATGCTCTGACATCATCTTAGACATTCCCTGCCCCAAAGCAGCAAATTCTGCAAGAAGACCTAGCTCCTTTGAGTGAGAAATGATATATGCAGATGGCACTAGAGGTGCTCATTGCTGCTGGGTTCACCATCGTTTCTGGGTTTTTCCAGTGGACAGTACTAGGCATGAATATATACTAAAGATAAACTATATCAAGAGTTCATAGTGATAGTTCTAATTTAAATTCAGGGCTGCAGGGTTTTACTTAACCCCTTCTATATTACATTGTATCTCTCTTCTACATTGAGAATGCTGGTTCTCAAAGCACTTAATATTTGATCAAAAAAACTTGCTTTTAGTAGTTGATCATTTTTACTAATTGGACAATTTAATTGACAATAATGTTTCAATTGTTCTTACAGTTTTAATAAAGTTTACTCAAAGAAAATTATCTTAAAGATATCATTATTTTCCTACAGAAAAATTTAAATTGCAATATTTTACATTTTACCTAGTTTTGCAAAACATGTGGGGGGCTTCCCTGGTGGTGCAGTGATTGGGAGTCCGCCTGCGGATGCAGGCGACACGGGTTCGTGCCCCGGTCTGGGAAGATCCCACATGCCGCGGAGCGGCTGGGCCCGTGAGCCATGGCCGCTGAGCCTGCGCGTCCGGAGCCTGTGCTCCACAACGGGAGAGGCCACAACAGTGAGAGGCCGGCGTACCGCAAAAAACAAAAAACAAAAAAAACATTATGGGATATCCCACTTCTCT
This sequence comes from Pseudorca crassidens, assembly GCF_039906515.1. Lineage (NCBI taxonomy): Eukaryota > Metazoa > Chordata > Mammalia > Artiodactyla > Delphinidae > Pseudorca > Pseudorca crassidens. The sequence continues at coordinate 15,972,125 of NC_090313.1, forward strand.
TCTAGTAATGTTAGTGATATGTAATGTTGGCAATGTTAGTATTTTCCCGTTTGGGGCTTGAAATTCAAAAAACATGACTTTTGACTTTTAGTCAAATTTAGTCAGATAAGTCTTCTGTTCACACATTCCACATGTCTTTCTGTGTAAAACATGTGATACTAAATTAGAGCAATGATTATTTAGTTTTGTATTAAAGAATGTCTTGTGAGAGAGCCTGGAAATGGCTTACAATGGCATCAACACATAAAAAGATAGGCCCAAACTTTCAGTTCCTCGCTGGAACAATAAAAATTTTATCAACCCTCCCGAGCAGGTTAGTGGGGAGGTAGGCTTAAATGCCAGTCTAGGATTAAATGCCTGAAGGGTGGGTTCCTTCCTAAGCAGGCCCCTCTCCCTTCCTTCAGGAAAGTTAAGAATTTAAATGTATACAGAGTTATATCACTAAGTGATGGCAATGGAATGATCCTTGAGCTGTAAGAGGCCAATGTCCACACATGTTCTTTCCACTAAGATAAACTGTTATGATTTTTAAATACGTGAACTGGGACTTCCCTTGTGGCCCAGTGGTTAAGAATCTGCCTTCCAATGCAGGGGACGCAGGTTTGAACCCTGGTTGGGGAACTAAGATCCCACATGCCGCGGGGCGACTAAGCCCACGCACCACAACTACTGAGCCCACGTGCCCTGGAGCCTGCACCACAACTAGAGAGAAGCCTGTGCACCGCGAAGAAGAGCCAGTGCACCGCTATGAAAGATCCCACATGCTGCAACTAAGACCTGGCGCAGCCAAATAAATAAATATTTTTTAAAGTAAAAAATAAAATAAAATATGTGAACTATCCACATGCCTAGCTCTCTACATACTCACATTGTATCTTGTATATATTTGCATATATATGTACACATGTGTATATGGCTATAAACTCATATATACACATATGTGAACATGTACATATATTATACATACATATATTCATATATAACTAAGATAAAGGATAAGTATGTAGGAAGTCAGGCATTTCTATAATTCATAGATATATCCAATACATATATATGGCTGACACAGTCTCTTCAGGTAATGAGTTTTTTATATTAACTACGTGTTTTAACAGCTTGTCTTTGAAGTATATGCTTATTTTAGATCATAAATCCAAGCACCAAGTTTACCTTCCAGTCTTGAATCTTGTTTAAATCTCAGCTTGTGCTCAAGAAATATTAAATTGTTACCATAACGTTACAGGAAACAGAGTGAACAATTCAAAATCACAGGTCATACCAAGGAAAAAATTAAACTGGTCATTTATGGAAAAGCAACAGTCATTGTGATCTTAACTTTTCTAACCAAGATAGACTATTAAAAAAAAGAGCAATGTTCCAAGTAGATTACACACGAAAGGAAGTGTACTGATTTCTGAAATCCTTCCTTATGTAGATGTTTGATAGTGCAACATCTGGTCCCTGGGGCAGGGTGGGGCAACTTAATGTTAGCATTTCAACCATAACTTTAAATTTCTCACAATGCAAACATCTACTGGATGTGCTTTTAGGGAAACCTATTAGTTTTCGTAATAAATGAGGCCTCACACCTAGTAAGTATCAATATACATTTGTTACAATCAGGCAAAAACAAATGTTATTAAATTTCGTGTCACTTGGTGGATGTAAGGAGAGTGAACTAAACTGTATACTTCCAACACACAATTCCACAAATGTGGAATCCAATGAGTGAATACATAATAAAATGAAATGAGACATATCTGAAAAGTAGCTGCTGTACTTATGTGCTAATCACACCTCAAAGCATAACGTTGTTTGTTTTTTTTAAATAACAGAGGCAATAAAATCCTATTACGGATTAATCTTGTGCCGAACTTTGTTTTTTAATCAAATCTATTCTGAGCTAAAGAAAATTCAAAAATGCAAATGCAGGGCCTGATCCTTCAGATCTTGTGAATATGTAAAGGCTGATACACTTCAAAGATTTTTTTTTAGAACTCAAATATTAAAGTCATCATGAGACACAGCAAAACATACTTATTTGTAAACATTTTAATTTTATATTCCATGTGAAATTTCACCCTAATAAAAGTCTTCAGGAGGGAGGGTTTTAAAATCCTGAAGTTAGATGTTTACTGAATAAATACTGCTCTAGTCTGATTTCTCACATAGGTACCACACTTTTAGACTGCAAGTGAGAATTCTATTGTTTCACATGGCAAACCAAACCAAACAAGAAGAAAACCACGTTCGAAAAGAGTCAGTGCTCTCAAATGTGCAACCCCGTCCTCTCTGGATACACACACCACTTGAACACAAAGGGTGGGTGAGTTCACGGAAGGGTTGTTAGTGCGGCAGTCCCCTGTGTGTTCCCTCCACCGGGGATGAAATATTCATTAGTAGACCTAAACAAACTCTTCAGAACATTTTTATCTCAAAGTGAGAAAATGCTATTCACACAGGCTGTTAATGAAGCCATCCACCATCTTGTTTGATGTTGTTCTTGTAGTTAAAAGGAGCTCTGAAAGGCCTCAGGCAGTGCCTACTCTCAGTTGGCAACTGTTTTATCCTTTGTGGGGCAACTGTGTAGCTGTAACACAGACTCTTCCCATAAAATGCCAACCCACATGCTGCAAATGCAAAATACAACAGTATTCATGGACACCAACTATATAATATCAGGTAGCACATAAACTACACTTTACTGCATGAGATCACAGTCTGTAGAAGGACATAATAACATATCATTATAAGGATGCTTCTTCTTAGAATTCAAAGCATAAGAAAGAATGTGTTTTGGTTTCTGTCCTAAAGCCAGAGAACCCAGAAAATATTAGGAAATAAATGTATACTGTTGATGTAATACATTAAACATGTGGTCTGTGCATCCATTTTTCATAAGAATATCTCACACTACTTAGAAGCAAATATATCATGGGAAAGAACTTCACGTTATTTTGAGATATGTGTATATACACATATGCACAAAACTATAAGTAAAATGTATAAGATTGAAAATTTACATCAAGGTTGTAATGACACAGTCAAAGAAATTTTAAGATGCTCTTATCATTCATGCAACTACTACTTCTGTCCCATTGGATGGGTACAGTTATTCAGAAGATGATTTTGCAGTATTTGTACTGGAGTGGAATGGTTGCCAAAGTCCCTGGGGACTGTGGGTAAAGTCACCAAACACAGTATTCTACACCCAGGTGACACACGGGCATTTCAAACTCAATGCCTCAAATATTAGACTCAATATTTAACCCCAATAAAATTGCCCATCTTCATGTATTTTCTATTTCAATTCATGACACATTACCTGTGCTGGGCAGAATCCTAAGGTGAACCCCCATGACCCACACTCTTGAGTGTGGACAGGACCTGTGAGTATGGTGGGATAGCACTCACACTCACTGTGTGTCAAAGGTGAAGGGATTTTGCAGATGTAGTTAAAGCCCCTAACTGGTTGACTTTGAGTTAATCAAAAGGAAGATGAAACTGAATGGGCCTGATTTAATGAGGTGAGCCCTTTAGAAGAGGATCTAGAAGTCAGAGAGATTCTCCTGCTGGTTCTGAAGAAGGAAGCTACTTCAGATGTAATACATTGGGAGAGGACCACATGTGGATGGCCTCTAGGAGATGAGAGTGACCCCTGGCTGACAGCCAGCAAGAGACTAGGAACCTCAGTCTTAACAGGTGCAAGCGACTGAACCTTGCCAGCAACCGCATGAGCTTAGAAGAAGACCTTGGGCCCCAGGAAGGAAGATGGCCCGGCTGCTACCATAACTGTACCTTTATAAGACTCTAGGCAGAGGACCCAGCTAAGCCATGCCTGGTTTCCCAACCCATGGAAACTGACATAATAAATGTATGTTGTTTTAGGCCACTAAGTTTGTGATAATTTGAAAATTGGAAAACTCGATACAGTATACTAAGGCAAGAACCTGTAAGCAGAAGCATAAGGGGGGAACATCTAACACTGCCTGGGAGAAGGGTGAGCCGGAGAGGCTTCCCAGAGGAGTTAACACTTAAGTTGAGGCCCAAAGATCAAAAGTCAGGGGATTCTTATTAGTAAAAAAATCATTAACAAACACCTTCCTTTATTCTGTAGTTCATGAGAACCGAAATGAATGAGGGTGTGAACTGACTTAGGGGTTTCCTTTAACTGATCCCAGATATCCTGGGTTCACCAGATCAGGGCCGTGAGGGGCTCTCAAATGTCCAGTAGTTCTTCATGCGGTTGCAGGCAGAACTACCAACACTGAACTTTTAAGGCTCCAGTGTCTAACCTTTGGCCAGCGCGAACATGTTCAATCACTAAATTCTTTCTAAAAGTCTAAACTAAATTGCTCTTACTATAGTTTTGAATTATTGCATATAATTGTCATCTGTGAAATATAAAAGAGCTATTTCCTCCATTGACTCTTTTATTCACATTATTGTTTGTTTTTTAAGAAGCCCCTCTGCCATTTCTTGAATCTGTAACTGTCACTCATTTCACATTTTCTCATAGAAACGACCACACTTTTGCTTTGTCTTCTACGCTCTTCAATATGTCCATAGTCCTCTCAAAATACTAAAATCCAATTGAACTGGTTTCAGTAACAAAATAATGCATTTCCAGCTCTTCCATGTAATGTTTCTAAACATTTAGTACATCCAGGCTTTGTAGGGTAAAATATATTCCATTGTTTAGTAATATTCAACAGTAGTCCAATATGAATTTTTCTTCGATACCCTGTGCATACTTTTTTTTTAAATTTAATTTTTAAAATTTTTGGCTCTGTTGGGTTTTCGTTGCTGCATGCAGGCTTTCTCTAGCTGTGGTGAGCGGGGGCTACTCTTCATTTCAGTGCACAGGCTTCTCTTTGCAGTGGCTTCTTTGTTGCAGAGCACAGGCTCTAGGTGTGCGGACTTCAGTAGTTGTGGCTCGCGGGCTCTATAGCACAGGCTCAGTAGCTGTGGCTCACAGGCTTAGTTGCTCCGCGGCATGTGGGATCTTCCCGGACCAGGGCTCAAACCTGTGTCTCCTGTATTGGCAGGCGGATTCTTAACCACTGCGCCACCAGGGAAGCCCCTACCCTGTGTTACTTAGTTATACCCCCATTTTATGTGAAACAACTTTGTTAGCTACCTTCATAGCTATGAATACAATGGCATCTTTTTTCTTTTTTATTTTTTTTGCGGTACGCGGGCCTCTCACTGTTGTGGCCTCTTCCGTTGCGGAGCACAGGCTCCGGATGCGCAGGCTCAGTGGCCATGGCTCACGGGCCCAGCCGCTCCGCGGCATGTGGGATCTTCCCGGACCGGGGCACGAACCCGTGTCCCCTGCATCGGCAGGCGGACTCCCAACCACTGCGCCACCAGGGAAGCCCTACGATGGTATCTTTTAAAAATATTTTTTAGGTAAAATTTATATAGAGTAGAATGCATGGATCTTAAGTGTACAATTTGGTGAATTTTGATGTGTGTACATCCATGTAACAAACATCCAATCAAGATAAGAATATGTCTAGTACGCCATAAAGTTCTCTTTGTCCCCTTCTAATCATTTCTCACTGTTCATGTTTCTATCACCACAGATTAGTTTTGCTTGCTCTAAAACTTCCTATGAATGTGAGCATACTCCTTCACGTATGGCTTTTTCTGTTTAACATAATGTTTTTGTGATTCACTTATGCTGTTGCGTATATCATAGTTCATTCCTTTTTATTGCTGAGTAATATTTTATTACATGAATATAGCACTATTTTTTAATTCATTCCCCTGTTTACAGATATTTGGGTTGTTCCCAGGATTTGGCCATTCTGAACTTTCTTATTTAAGTCAAATGACTTGTGGACATATGTTTTTTCCTTCTGGATAAAGACCTAGGAGTGGAATTGCTGGGTCTAGGATCAATGTTCATTTAACCACATAGGAAACAGCCAATAGGGAATTCCCTGGCGGTCCAGTGGTTAGGATTCTGTGCTTTCACTGCCGAGGGCACAGGTTCAATCCCTGGTTGGGGAACTGAGATCCCACAAGCCGCGTTGTGTGGCCAAAATAAATAAATAAATAAGAAACTGCCAATAAATTTTCCAATGTGGGTGTATCAGTTTACACTCGCAACAGCAATGTATATGAGTTTGAGCTGCTCCACAGTCTTACTATTTGGAAACAGCCTTATTAATTTCAGCCATTCTACTGGGTGTGAAGTGGTATTCGGCTTTGATTTGTATTTCTCTGATGATAATGATGTTGAACATATGTCCATGTGCTTATTAATCATTCATATATCTTTTCTGTGTTCAAGATTTTTGCCCATTTTTACAAATTAGGTTGTGCTTTTCTTATTTGATTATACGGTTTCTTTAGTCTGGATAAAGTCCTTTTTTTGATATATGCATTGTGAATATTTTCTACCAGTCTGTGTCTTACTATTCATTTTTTCATGATATCTTTTGAAAAGCAGAAGTTTTGATTTTGATGAAGACACTGTAAACTTTCTCTAAGCTTCACAAAAAGCTTACTGCTTTTTGTGTCTGAAGAAATTTTTCGCCAACCTGAAAGTCACAAAGTTTTCTTCTAGAAGTTTTGTAATTTTAGTTTTTATATCTTAGTCCTATTATTCCTCTCAAATTAATTTTTTGGGTGTGGTATGAGGTAGGTGGTTCAAGGTTCATTAGTTCATTATTATTTACATACATCTATCCAGTCATTTCAGTACCATCTGTTGCAAAGACTTTCCTTTCCTCATTTAATTGCCTTGATATGTTTGTTGTAAAGCATTTGATTAGGTAAGTGTGGGTCCGCTCTGGACTCTATATTCTGTTCCACTGATCTGTCTGTCTTTACACCAAAACCATATCATCTTGATTATTGTAACTTTATAGTAGGTCTTAAAATCAACTCATGTGAATCCAATTTTGTTCTCATTTTTCAAGAATATTTTGATTACCTCTTTAAAATTATACACTGTTTAATACTAATAAATATAATTTTTGAAAAAAAGTCAGTTTTTTTAAATAAAACATTTCAAAATGGATCTTTTGGCCAACAAAACAATAGCCAACACAGCCCCTCTTTGCTGCGAGGGTCTTGACAAGTCTGTTTAAATAGATTAGCAGTCTTATATCTTGTGTTGACATGTGTACATAAAATCATTCAAGGAGAGATTTCTGCACTCCCGTGTTCACAGCAGCATTATTTACAATAGCCAAGACCAGAAACAACCTGAGTGTTCATCAATAGATGAATGGAGATTTCATATATATACACTTAGAGTATTCAGCCATAAAAAAGAAGGAAATCCTGCTATTCGCAAAACCATGGATGGAACTTGAGGGCATTATGCTAAGTGAAATAAGTCAGACAGAGACAAATACTGTATGATTTCATTTATATGTGGAATCTAAAGCAACAACATGACAACAAAACCAAACTCATAGAAAAAGAGATCAGTTTTGTGGTTACCAGAGGCAGGAGGTGGGGAGAGGCGGAATTGGATATCAAGAGGTACAAACTTCCAGTTTTAAGATACGTAAGTACTGAGGATGTAATGTACAACATGATGACCATTGTTAGCACTGCTATGTGCTATATTTGAAAATTGTTAAGAGAGTACCTCCTATGAGTTCCCATCACAAGGAAAAAATATTTTTTTTCTTTTCATTTTCTTTATTTCTTTTTTGTATCTATATGAGATGATGCATGTTAACTAAACTTACTATGGTAACAGTAATCATTTAACAATATATGTAAGTCAAATTATTATGCTGTATACCTTAAACTCATACAGTGCTATATGTCAATTATACCTCATAAACCTGGAAAAAAATCATGCAGGAATGTGTGTGAACAGAACAAACTTTAACTCAAATTTTAGAATTTCATTAAAAAATTTTTTTAAAGAAAATGTTGCAATGACAGAGCGACATGTAAGTGCTACATACTATTCCTGAAGAAAGCATTTTATAGCTCTTACCAATGACATGCCTATTTTTGAGGCCATGCTTAATACTTTTTTTATGGGATGTATTTGCAAAGGGATGAAAACATGCTTAAAAATTACAATTGTTAATAATGAGATGAGTAAATACACTACTTAAAACATAATAACAAAATAAAATAAAAGATCCTTATTTTCTTTAACACACCTCAAAAAAGCATAATATTTAATAAAAATGAGGAATAATCTGGTTGATGAGAAAGATGCTATGCTACTAATAAAAATCAGCCTATCTGGCTGATTGACCTAGGAGATTCGAATGCTTTTCTTTCCCCTCCCCACAAGTACAGCACAACAGCATCAGTGAAGGACTCCTCCCCACAAATGCCCTTCCTATTCTTCTCCTGGCTGGGGCTATGAATGTTTTGGCAAGTCTGTGAAAGTATCTTCTGCAAACGTGAGAGGCCCAGGATGTCCATCTTCTATGCAGTATAAAACACTTCACTTGAAGTTTGTTTTAATCAAAAGAAGGGAGTATCATGTGGCAGCTAATAAGCTTTAGAGCCTGACACACTCTCAGTTCTGTCACTTAACTGTGTAACATTGGGTAAATTACTTAATCTATTTGAATGCATTACCTCTTAAGGTTGTTGAGAGGATTACATTAGAGAAAGTACTTGGCCAATGCCTTGAACTCTGTAAGTGATAAGTCACCACTGCTGGTTTCTCTTTTAGATTTTCCCCAGAGTAGATGAAGCAAACACTTACAAAACAAATATGTCCAAATAAGCATATGATTTACAAATTCAGTGCATTTAAAATTACTTAGAAACCACAATCATCATATCCCTGAATACTGGGAATGTGTAACAGTGGAAAGTGCATATTAGACTGGGAACCTGGGCCTAGATTCCAGTCCTGAGTCTGCCTCTATGTGACCATGTGACCTTGAGCAAATTATTTACACCCCCTTGCCCCTGCCCAGAGCCTCTAGATTCCTTATCTGTAAAATGAGGGGATTGTTTTAAGAGAATCTCTAAGACTCCTTTTCAAATCTGTGATTGTAAGATTTGACTAATGAATATAATTGCCACTCTGTTCAGAGTCAAACTAGTCAAATATTTATGATAAAACGTTTCAAATCCCCTCACTCCCCTCTAGCACTTAGGGAAGATGTCAAAGCTATGGCAAAGAGGGAGCCCGAGTCATTTAACTAATTAGAAAGCTTTTGCAGAAGAACGCTTACTAGCAATAAGACTTTACACTTAATATGGCAGAAACAAATGTCTCCAGTGTCACTTCGATTGGTAGGAAGACGTGGCCTCTGATCCTTCTCAGGTTGACCTCCCACAATAATACCTTTATCACTTGGACTAGTACAGCTCTTAACAAATTATCATACAAATCCTTTCTTCACTAATCTCAGTTATAACTTCTACAAATTAGTTGTCCTCATGGTATAGAACATTTGAATATTAAAGTTTAAATCCTGGATGTATTGGAAAATAAAGTCTCCTCATCTTTCTGTATTCTCATTTGAAGAGAAAAATGCCTGTGCTTCGATTCTAAGATGCATCCATGTTTCAAATTTTAAGATCTTGAAATTGAATGCATCTAATAGTCGATGTGTTTGGAAAGCATTGTGTCATAATTTGGTTAGCAGTAATTTGTTTCTTAGTAAAATTAACGGTAAATCTTAAAAACAATGGAATCTTAGATTCAATTACATACAGTAAAATCTCGCCAACTGAATACAGGAACTTGTGTAAGGCGCCAATGTAATAAATGGTCTTCAAAAAGTCTCGTCAATTGTCAACATAAACAATAGGGACCTACTGTATAGCACAGGGAACTATATTCAATATCATGTGATAAACTGTAATGGAAAAGAATCTGAAAAACTGAATCACTTTGCTGTACACCTGAAGCTAACACAACATTGTAAATCAACTACACTTCAATTAAAAAAAATTTTTTTTAATTGTCAATAGGAGAATGGACTGAATGTTGTCTAAAGTTCTTAGTTCCTAATGTCTACAGAAGTCCTACATGAATGCAAGGTCTTAGTATTAAATTGAATCCCTTCTGCAGAATGAGGAAATGTGCCAACACAAGCTAAGATAAAACCATACTGGCCACTATGATTTCCTCATTGGCCAAAGAAATCAGATGCTGAACTCTACAGATTCTTTTTATCAGTCTTCCCCAAACTGTATTTTATTCTCAGAGATAAGTTGATGTTAAAAAGTAAACATTTTGGGGTTTCCCTGGTGGCTGAGTGGTTAAGAATCTGCCTGCCAATGCAGGGGACACAGGTTCGAGCCCTGGTCCGGGAAGATCCCACATGCTGCGGAGCAACTAAGCCCGTGCGCCACAGCTACTGAGCCCGCGTGCCACAACTACTCAGCCTGCATGCTGCAACTACTGAAGCCCACACGCCTAGAGCCCATGCTCCGCAACAAGAGAAGCCATCACAATGAGAAGCCCATGCACCACAATAAAGAGTAGTCCCTGCTCACCACAACTAGAGAAAGCCTGCACGCAGCAATGAAGACCCGATGCAACCAAAAATAAATTAAATAAATAAATTTTTAAAAAGCAAACATTTCATAAACTTAAAATCAGTTATAATTTAAATCATTGTCTATAAAATAAACATGTATTTGTTTATAAAAATATAAGCAGCAAACAGTAAAACTTATGTATGCAAGTGCAATGTCCTCATCTTACAAGCCACCTTCCCATGTCACAGACCTAATCTAATGAAAATTGTCACAGTTGAAACATTTCTCCCTTTATACTATGTACTGTTTAAAAAATAATTAAGACTAGAAATTAATCTTTTAAAAAATCTTTTAAAAAATTAAATAAGACTAGAAATTAATCTTTTTAATTTTTCTTATTATAAAGGGTAATACATGCTCCTTGTAGAGAATTTGGAAAATGCAGAAAAGAATAAACTAAATAATTTGAATTCCACCACTCTGAGATAATCATCACTAAGATTTGAATGTATTTTTTCAGCCTTTGGTATAGTTCTATATACATTAGTGTAAAGTTGGATTCAGAGGGTATTGGTATATATGCCACACATGTGTAAAGTTTATGTCAATTTTTTTCACTTACGCTTATTTTATCATGACCATTTTCACATTAGTAAATATTCTTCAAAAACATCTTGGTAAGGTAGATCGGAACAATTTGGAAAAACAAAACATTGGATTCATACCTGACTCTTTAAACAGTGATTGTTGACTCTGTTTGCACACCGTCAATCACCTGCAGAAATTCTAAGAAAAATACAATGTCCAGACCCCACCCTCAGAAAGTCTAAATGAATTAATTAGTCTGGGATGGCATCTAGACACACAAATTTTTTTCTCATGTAATTCTAATGTGTAGCCCTGGATGAGAACTATTGTTTTACATCTAGATAAACTCCAAGTAAATTAAAAAATTGTGAAAAAAAAGAAACCATGTAATTAGTGAATAAAAATGTAACTGTATATATAATCTTAGGGTACTAAAGAACTCTAAAGGCAGAAACATCAAAGGAAAATATTCATATATTTAGCTGCGTGAAAACTTTACATTTCTGAATGCCAAAAAAATCACAAACAAAACGGAAAAGCAAACCACAAACTAGTAAAAATATTTCCAATATGCATTATAGGTAAAGCTCTTAGGAAGTATAAAGGAAAAGATGAAGAACTAAATAGAAAAGGTCAGGTATAGGTAAATCACCCAAGAAAAAAAAAGTCACTACATATATGGAGACAAAAAAGCATTTCCTCTTTAAATGAAAAAAAGCTGATCTTCACTTCAGACTATATTCCTCCTTTCCTGACTCCTCGCCTGCCACTCATAACTCAGGGGCCATACAGTAGCGTTTACATTTATACCCTGAAGCTTTACCTCATTAAAGGAAACCAAACTCTAAGCAAATATACTGAAACTAAAATACGAATACATAAAGAGGAGAGTCACACTGACACATAAAGGTCTCATAAAATCAGATGCAAAGGAACATAACACCGCTTTATTACTGAGTCCAGCTCTGCACAGGTTCAACTCTCAATCAAAGGAAGTCTTTTCAATCTGCTGCAGTGCCTTTACTCTTATTAGAATGCATACTCATTAGTTTCTGATTGCTCCTCTACATAGAACATGCCATTTTTGTACCTCGGTTTCCACACCTCTTGTACAGTATTCATATTTTATCTCTAAAGATTGTAATAAATCACTTCAAATACAATAACCCATTTAAGAATGGATTTTATAGGCTGAGAGGCACACCTTTGGTGATGTGATCGCAATCATCAGATGCTCTGATTCTCCTCAAGCCCGTATTACACGGTGTGTACATAAATGATGCAGCGAGGATAGGAGAGGTGATTATAGGCGAATGAGTCAACTCAACCCGAAGTGTACTTCCTGGTTTCAGGGTGTATCCATAGGAACCCTTTGAAATGTTTTGTTTTATTAATTTGGCTCCTTTCTATTTTTCACTTGTGCCAACACTTTCAAGATAATGCGGTTTAGACATGTCATAGCTGTTGAAAGTCATAGCGTGAGCTTGAGCTGACAGTGGTGTATCATCAAGAACTAGAAACAGCAAAATAACATTATGGTAAAGAGTATGAGAAAAAAGAAGACAAAGGGCAGGAAATATTGCCTTACCGACTTAAAGCAGAGCCCTGGGGGAAGACACCTGGTTCGGAGCACAGTGATTCTTTCAACACTGTGAAGGGGTCCTACTGGATAGAGTGAGAGAGATGGGTTCCCGGAAGCTGAAGAGCAGGCGGTGAAATGTTGCTCTCTGGAAAGGAATTTATATTTAAAAAGGTGAGAGATCTATGACCTTGAAATCTAGATATGAGCCATAATTTGTGATTTTTGATATTGTTCTTAAAGCCTGACTTTACTACATTTAGAATGTTTCCATCTAGAATTCTCAAATTAAGCTTATGAACCGCTCTATATGATTTTAGGAACAATCAAAGATAGAATTTACAGGGGCTTAAAAGGATTGTTAGTTTGGAAATAGTAAACTTTAATAACTATTGAATGCCATTTATTTCTACAGACCCTGATATCTTTACAAAAGGAAGAAAAGAATATTATAGTTTACTAATCTGATAAGGAACTTTGGTCATAGAAATTGGTGTATCTGAGAAGAAACCACTTTCTACTTTAACACCCCCCTCCCCCCCAAAAAATCTTTTACAAACACTCTAACTTCTGGATAAGTCTTAAAAGCTAATCTTCTGAAAGATCTATGAGGCTCACAGGCTAGGCAAGAGATTTTAAAGTTTATTTTGTGTGGGTGTATGTTGGAATGTAGTCACGTGTGAATTAGATAGAATCTTGAATATATTCCAGTCACACCTACTTTCTGTTCTAACCACATATGTACAATTATTTAAAACAAACACTTTCATCTCGTGGACATTTAAATATTATCTCTATGAATGAATAGATCAGGAAGAACCTCAGGTTCGCTGGAAGTTTTGCACACAACCTTCAGGTCTATAAATAAAGAACATCGCACTGAGTAGGCACAAGCACCATACATAATCTTTACAACAATCCTATGAGTTAGTAATATTAGAACCCATCTCTCACTTTTGGACACTCCTTACTCTATTCAGTAAGACCCCTTCTCCATGCTAAAGGAATCACTGTTTGCTCCAAAACCAGATTACACATGAGAAAATGACTGAAAAATGGCAGAGCCAGGATTGAAATCAGTCTGCCTTGTTAAAAAGTCCCTGTTCCTTCTAGTAGGTAATACTACCTTCTAAATATGAAAGATTTTGGCACCTTTTACAACTAACCAGCTATACTCTAAAGCATCTAGTGGCAAAAACCCTGAAATATAAGTGTTGCATAAAGCAAAAATTCAAAATAATACAACTGATTTTAAATGCACTTTTCAGAACACATGACTCTTGTCTTTCAAAGACATTTACAATAGCCAGGACATGGAAGCAACCTAAGTGTCCATCAACAGATGAATGGATAAAGAAGATGTGGCACATATATACGATGGAATATTACTCAGCCATAAAAAGAAACGAAACTGAGTTATTTGTAGTGAGGTGGATGGACCTAGAGTCTGTCATACAGAGTGAAGTAAGTCAGAAAGAGAACAAATACCGTACGCTAGCACATATATATGGAATCTAAAAAAAAAAAATGGTTCTGAAGAACCTAGGGGCAGGACAGGAATAAAGATGCAGACGTAGAGAATGGACTTGAGGACACAGGGAGGGGGAAGGGTAAGCTGGGACGAAGTGAGAGAGTGGCATGGACATATATACATTACCAAATGTAAAATAGATAGCTAGTGGGAAGCAGCCACATAGCACAGGGAGATCAGCTCGGTGCTTTGTGACCACCTGGAGGGGTGGGTTAGGGAGGATGGGAGGGAGTCGCAAGAAGGAGGAGATATGGGGATATATGTATACATATAGCTGATTCACTTTGTTATACAGCAGAAACTAACACACTATTGTAAAGCAATTATACTCCAATAAAGGTGTTAAAAAAAATAAGAAAAGACATTCTCAAAGAATGAGAGAACCTGAATGTTTTCATTCTCTAAACTGCTAAGGTTTATACCCTATTAACTATCCTAGTTTTTAAAAATCTCATTAGTTTGGGATGGTAAGACTTTCGAAAATATATGGTTCTTCATCAGGAAATCTGATACTACTACTCACTAGTTAATAGAACAATAGAGAAAAATCCTACCATCATATTCTTGGATGCTGAAAGGCATTAGACAACATCCAACATCCATTTTTAAAAACTTATTTTATTCTCTAAATTATGACACAAAATTGATTTTTTTAGTGTGCAGCTTTTTGACTTTCAACACACGCATAGATGGATGTAGCCACAACAACAGTCAAGATACAGAAAAGTTCCAACACCTCCAAAATCTCCTTGGTGTTACCCCTTCATAGTCTTACCCTTCTCCCACCTGTAATTCCTGGCAACCACTGATCTTTTCTCCATGACTATAGTTTTTGTTTATTTGAAAATGCCATCTAAATGGAATCATGTAGTATATAATCTTTTAAGACTGACTTTTTTATTCAGCATAATGCCTTTGAGACTCATCCAAGTTGTGTGAATTAAGTTTGTTTCTTTTTATTACTGACACTATTCCTTTGCATGGATATATCATACTTTATAAATTCAGGACATGTGGGTTGTTTCCAGTTTTTTATGATTGTGAATAGAGCTGCTATAAACATTTGTGTACAGATTTTTGTGTGAACATAAGTTTTCACTTCTCTGGGGTTATTACCCAGAGGTAGGATTGCTGTGTCATATGGTAATTTATTTAACATTAGAAGCAACTGCAGAACAGTTTTTCTAGAGTGGCTGTGCCATTTTGCATTCCCACCAGCAACACAGGAGAGTTCCAGATGCTCCACACCCCTGGTAGGACTTGGTGTTTTCAGTATTTTTATTTTAGCGTTCTAATAGGGGGTATCTCACCATGATTTTAATTAACATTTCCCTAATGGCTAATTACGTTGAACATCTTTTCATGTGCTCATTTTTCATCTATATATGTTCTCTTGGTGAAGTGCCTGTTCAAGATTTTGGTCCTTTTTTTTTGGCTGCATGTGCAGCTTGTGCAATCTTAGTTCCCCAACCATCAGACCCGGGCCCTCTGCAGAGAAAGTGCTGAGTCCTAACCACTGGACCACCAGGGAATTCCCTGGTCCATTTTTTAATTGGGTTGTCTGCACACTGTAGGGTTTTAAGAGCTCTTTACACATTTTTTAATATAGAGCACTTTATTGCATAAGTGATTTAAAATATTTTCTCCCAGACTGTAACTTGTCTATTCATTCTCTTAACTGTGTCTTTTGCAGAACAAAAGTTTTCAATTCTAATGAAGTCAAATTTATCAATATTTTCTTTTGTAGATTGTGCTTTTGGTATGTCAGAACTCTTTGACTAACTTTAAGTCACAAAGATTTCATCCTATGTATTCTATAAAAGTTTTAGTTTTGTAGTTTTACATTTAAATCAATGATTCATTTTGAGTTCATTTTTGTATAAGGTGTGGGGTTTATGTTGAGGTTCATTTATTTTGCATGTGGATGTCCGATAGTTCCAACACTGTTTGTTGGAAAGACATTCATTTCTCCACTGAATTGCCTTGGCATCTTTCTCTCTTTCCTCTTATATTTCTCTGGAAGGGACTGTGTAGAATTTGGTATTATTTCTTCTTTAAATGCATGGTAGAATTTACTAGTAAAACCATCTGGGCCTTGAGATTTCTATTTCAGAAGGCTTTTAAACCTTTTAAACAAGAATTCCTTAGTCATTATAGGACAATTTTGGATATTTAGTTCATCTTGAGTAGGTTTTGGTGGTTTGTGGTATTGGAAGAGGTAATCCATCATGAGCCCAGTGAATCCCCGCATATGCCTTTGCTGGGTATGTCAAGAATGCAAGGCTCCAAACACTCTCTGTCTGGGTCTTTCTCAGGATTGTGTTTGCAGTGAGAAAGGTGAGGTAACTTCTCCCTCTCAACACAAAGCCAGTTACAAAAGAGAGAAATTCCCCAAGTTCAGAGTTCCTTGGGGGCTACACAAATCCACTGCATGTGTAACATCCATCTAGTCTTACCAGTATTGCCCCCATGGACTTAGAGGTATGTGTAACCAATGCAAAACAGCCTGAAGCTCATGATGCTGTGTTCTGAGTAATAAAGTCCTTTGTCTCTGACCTAGGAGTCTGATGTGTTCTGCAGCCTCCATGAAGCAGTAACAGGTTAACTAGTTAGGTAGTAAGTAGGGTAAAATCTCAGACCCTTCATAGTTCTTTACATATGGTTTTCAGGAAATGATTATTTAAACTAAATTGTCATAGTAATGTTAGCAGAGGTTTTGTTTTTGGTTTTGTTTTGCAGTATTTTCTTGTTAGTCCGTAAATGTCTGCCGAGTCTGATATCTCCTCTTTTTTTCCTGATAACAGTAATTTGTGTCTCTTCTTATTTTCTTTGTCAATTTTATTAGCAGTTTATCAGTTTTACTGATTTTTTTCAAAGAAGCAGTTCTGGTTTTATTGATTTTCTTCATGGTTTTTTGGTGTTCAAGTTCATTGATATCTGTTCTTATCATATTATTTCCTTCCTTTTGATAGCTTTGGGGTTATTTTTCACTTCTTTATTTTCTTCAGTTGGAAGCTGAGATTATTAAGACTTTTCTTCTTTTCTGTACAAGCATTATTTTTTAAGTTTTCTTTATGTCTTTTCATGCTTGATAGCTCCTTTCTTTTTTTAATTTTTATTTAATTTTATTTATTTACTTTTATTATTTATTTTGGTTGCGCTGGGTCTTAGTTGCAGCAGGTGGGCTCCTTATTCGCAGCTCACAGGCTCCTTAGTTGTGGCTCACTGGCTCCTTAGTTGTGGCATATGTGCTCCTTAGATGTGGCATGTGAACTCTTAGTTGCAGCATGCATGTGGGATCTAGTTCCCTGACCAGGGATTGAACCCACGTCCCCTGCACTGGAAGGCGGATTCTTAACCACTGCGCCACCAGGGAAGTCCCTATATAAGCATTTGGTGCTATAAACTTCCTTCTAAGAAATACTTTTGCTTCCTCCCACAAATTTTCATATGCTGTATTTTCATTTTCTGTCAATTCAAAATATATTTGGTAAGCCATGGTTCATTTAAAAAGTGTTTGGTTTTCAAGTGTTTGTAGATTTCCCAGTTATCTTTCTGCTCCTGATTATGATCAGAGACCATATTTTGTATAAATTCAATTCTTTTAGACTTGTTATGGTTTATGACCCAGGATATAGTCTATCATTTTTTTTTCAGTCTATTTTAATGAATGGTCCATGTGCACCTGAAAAGAATGTATATTTTTCTGCTGTTGGGTTGAGTGATCTGTAACTATCAACTAGATCTGGTTGATTGGTGGTGGTGTTCAATTCTATATTCTAGCTGATTTTTTTTTTTTTTGCGGTACGCGGGCCTCTCACTGTTGTGGCCTCTCCCGTTGCGGAGCACAGGCTCCGGACGCGCAGGCTCAGCGGCCATGGCTCACAGGCCCAGCCGCTCCGTGGCATGTGGGATCTTCCCGGACCAGGGCACGAACCCGCATCCCCTGCATCGGCAGGCGGACTCCCAACCACTGCGCCACCAGGGAAGCCCTCTAGCTGATTTTTTACTAGTTCTGTTGATCACTAAGAGAACACAGGTCTCCAACTATAATTATGAGTTTGTCTATTTCTTCTTTCAGTTCTGTCAGTTTTTGATGTATGTATTTTGAAGATCTATTGTTTGATGTATACATTTAGGTTCGCAATGTTGTCTTAGTGAATTGTCCCTTTTATCTTTTAATCCTTTCTTTATCCATGGTAATTTTCATTACTCTGAAGTCTATTTTGATCTTAATATAGTCATTCCAGCTTTTAGTTGATTATTGTCTGCATGTGTATATCTTTCCCATTATTTTATTTCAACTTACTTATATCATTATATTTGAAGTGAGCTTCTTACAGATAGCATATAGTTGGGACATTCAAAAAAATCTATTCTGACAATCTCTGTCTTTTAACTGGTGATTTAGAACACTTACAGTTAACGTAATTATCAATGTGTTTGGATATAGGTCTATCATTCTGTTGTTTTCTGCTTTTCTATTTTTCTCTGTTTTTAATTCCTTTGTTTCCCCTTTCCTCTTTTTCTTTTCTTTTTTGAACCTTTTTTATTATTCCATTTTAATTTTCCTGTTGCATTTTCAAAAAAAAATATATAGTTTGTTTTTTTCTTAGTTCTTATTCTAGGGATTACAGTATAAATATTTAACTTTTCGAAGTCTACTTGGAACCACTTCATGTGGAATGTAGAACTCTTACCACCATGTTACCAAAACTAATTAACCTTGTTCTGGAGATACTAGCAATAAGGAGTAAAAATGAGAGGTATAAAAGGGAAGAAGAGAAGTTAAATGGTCATTATTTGCAGATGACATGACTGTTTATCTAGAAAGTACAAAAGAACCAACTAGAAAGTTATTACAACTGTTAGGAGATTTCAGTTGGGTGATTGAAAGCAAAATTAAAATACAGAAACCAACAGTCTTCACATGTAAAACAATAGCCATATACAACATATAATGAAAGAAAACATTAAAATATCTTAGGCATTATCAAGAAATGTATAAGTTCTATATAAAGAAGTCTTTAAAAAGTGATTGACAAACACACACTCATATTAAAAAAATAGAAAGGTATTTCATACCAGTTTCATGCATCACTATGGAAGCAACCACAGTTCAGACAGTTGATGACATGCTTGGCTAAGGAGCCAAAAGGACAAGCTACCATCTGTGAAATTAACATCCAACATGTTAAGGAAGTCAAATCCCTAAGTTGATATGGAAACTTAATACATCTCACTAAAAACAGTAAACAGGATTTGTTTTTCTTTTTAAAAAAATCAGAAAAAAAAGGATTCTAAAGCTCATACGAAAAAATTGGCAAGAATAATTTTAAAAATTATGAAAAAGGAGAGTATTAACAGGAAATTATCCCTATCAGACAGTAAGGCATATTTTAAAGCTATAATAATTAAAAGTGTGGTATTAGACCATGAATCAACAGTTTATTGAAAAGGCTTAAAAGTCCCCAAATAGATTAGCTACAAATCAATAAATAAAAGGTGGATTATACAATATATGATGTTGCAATAAGGGGGCAACCATCTCAAAAAAATTAAGTTGTATCCCTAGTTCACATTTTACAGCAAAGCTAATTCCAGGTGGATCAAAACTTTAAACATATTTTTAAAAAAAGACTGTTAGAAGAAAATATGAGGGGTTTAAACATAATCTCCAAGAGGTAAGGTTTTTCTACCTATGACACAGGTAAAACACAGTGGTCATTAAAAAAAAAAAACTTTTAATTCTACCTGTATTTTAAAAAATCTATAAGCTCAACTGAGCTTCAGTGTGCAGAGTCTTTGTTGGGGTTTCACTACATGGGCATGATAGAGTCTCTCACTGACCACAGGGTTGAACTTAATCCCCATCCCCTTTTCCCTCCCCAGAGGTCAGGCTGATATCACTGTGATTCAAAGCCCCAACCCTCTAATCATATGTTTGGTCTTTCTGGTGTGGTCAGCTTTCATACTGAGTCATCTCATTAGCATAAACTATCAGTTTCCACCATGAATAACAAAGACACTTCTAGCACTCTGAAAATTCCAATGATTTAGATCCTAGAAAGTGGGATTGAGGGTGGGGGCCGAGCAGGACAGTCTGGGAGTAGGGGAAGAGGGCCAGGCAAATTTTTTATTCCAAGAGTTAAGAGGCTACCTGTAATAGCAAAAGGCTGGAAACCAAGTCTAGTAACAGAGGACTGATTAAAAAAATTAAGATTCATTCATATAATGGAATTCTAAGCAATCGATGAAAAGATGGGGCAACTCAGTAGTTAGGATACAAAATAAACTGCTGAATGTGCAAAACAACCTGTATGGGATGCTCCAATCTGTGTTCACATATGTTTATATATACATGGGGCCATCTCTAGAAAAATATACAAGAAACTGGTAACAGAGGTTGAATCCAGGGGAGGGAAATAAGTGGCTGCAAGGACTTGCTTTTTTACCCTTTTTAACCTTCTAATTTTTGTACGATCAATGACATATATTACCAATTTAACAAGAATAAAACATTAACAATGTATTTGAACATTTCTATGAGGGTACTGAACATAATTTATAATTTAATCTTTGAATACTAAGGGCTATTGTCATGAGCTATATTGAACAATAAAGCTCTAAGTGTCTATTGAGGCACACAGGGCTGTTTTCACCCACACTAAATGACCCCAGGCTGCTGTGATTTGAGTGTTCGCGTCATTTTTAGATTTTCTTTCTCCCAGCTGCTTCTGACTACTGTCAACATTCCTTCCTCTAGCTAACTTAAACGTCTTTTAAATTGGTGCTTTTAGTGCGGTAGGCTAAAATGCCAGTCACATGGTCCCAATACGGTCTATTTAAAACAAAGGGAAACTGGCTCTTTGACAACTTGAGGAATCCTCTTAAAATTGATGAGTTTTAGAGGTTAGACTTTATTTAACAACTACTTGACCACTCAAGATTTTTACACATTCTCAGTTCCATATAACTTAATAAAGAACAGCAAGGCATTACTGAAGTCACTATATAGTTGGTATTGCTAAATACATGCCTGAAACTTTTCCAGAATTGCTTTTATCCATTCATTCAAAAGTATTTTTGAGCATCTAGTGTGCACCAGAGAATGTGCTAGGTGCTAGGGATACAGCAATGAACAATACAGACCATGGCCAAACTCCCTCAGAATTTACATTCTAGTTGGGGAGAGAGGCAAGAGGCAAAGATAAAGCGGTACTATAAAGAGAAAAGAAAATACTGTAATAGAGTGATTAGGATGGGGTGCAGCATTAGACAGGATGGTGTATCTGTAGGGTCTGTTCAGAAAAGGAAAACCACTAGGCTCTCTCTCCCTCTCACACACACACACACACACTCCATTTTTAATATATAAAATAAGGCATTTATTATAGGGATTCTAGGGGGCTATTCCTTTTGTGTCTGGCAAGTGAGAGGGAAGATGAATGTGAAGTGGGGAAAGCAAAGATGCACTGGGACCTGCCAGGATGAGCAAAACCCATGGGAATTGGGTGGAACTCATGAGAATGGCCTGCAAGTCTCCAACCTCGATAGTGGGGTTGTCCTGCACAACCCAGCACCCTTTGTCATAGAGTAATACACACATCTGGCCCAGGAGTCAGAGAAGCTGAAGGAGGTGACCCAGTAGGAGCTGGTGTTCTGTGGACCTGGCTGCTGGCCCACACACCAAGAAGATGAACCAGCAGATAAGCAATAACCTGGCTGAGCAGCAACAGTGTGTGCCTTGCTTGGACCTTTCAGTTTTAAAAACAATCTGGATCTGGCTACTTTACTTCAGCCCACTAAATCTTACTCCAAACATCTCTTTGACCCATGCTATTCTGGAATTATGCAGAGGTAATTCTGAGAAACATATCTCCAGCTTAGCTACATTGGCCTCATATAAATCCACCACCGATGGTCAGAGGTCTCCGAAAGATATCTGAGCTGACAACTTGAAGGATGAAGATTCAACCATACAACCACATCAAGATTTGGAAGAGAATATTCCGGGCAGAAGAAATAGCTAGTGCAAAGGCTCTGAGGCAGTGATATAAATGAGGTATTTTTGGATGATGAGACTGGGGCATAGTGAGAGGGACAGTGGTATGAAATGAGATCAGAGATAGAGGGAGGGACCACATCACGTGGGGCCTTGTAGAACATGGTAATGAGCATGAGTCACTCTTTCCTAAGTGCAACGAGAAGCAAGTGGAGAGTTTTTAATAAGACAGCAGTAGTTTGATCTGATTTACATTTCTAAACTATTTTAAAATAATTTCAGATATAAAAGGCACCAGGTTAGCACAAAGAACTCCATCATCCGGGTGATTTCCCTTTGCTTTGTGGAGACTGGGCTGTAGCGGGCAGGACCACCCCTTCCACAACTCCAAGCTTCTTGCTCTTCTATGTAACTGTCACTCCTAGAGCACAATGTGCGTGATGCCCTTGGAGTTGTGCAGAGAAGGCACCCAAGTGTGGAAGCAGCAATATTACAGAACTACTGCACAAGTTCAGTTTTCAGATCTCATTGGAAAACCAATCTCATTATTTTAGTCTCAATTCATAAATACATGTTGGAACAAAAATTGCTATTACCTCTTCAGATCTAGTCTCAAATTTATTGGCTATATCAAATCACTTCTCAAAAACAAAGAATCTTAAAGATTTGAAACCACTGAAGCTATTTAAAGTGAACGTGTCACAAATAATTCCAGATTTCCAAAGAATTTCCAGAGAATATGCATAACTGCCTAAAGGAAACATGGTGAAGGGGCCAATGTTTATGCTGATGTATAGATTCTAGTCTCCTTATGTTAGAATTGGTCTTAGACTTGTATATCTCCCATTTTCATTAGACATGGCTTATTTTACTTGAGATCATGAAAATTTTTCCTAAAGCAAGCTCTTCTGCCTGGATTATCTCTCCCTGCTAGCAATACTGTCTGGCTGAAAGCCAAGTGTTCAAATATTGAGGGTACAGATATTCAAGCTCATTTCTGATTTTCAGCACAATTCCAGGTTTAATGTTAAAAACCAACAGCTAAAATTAACTATGGATAGCCATTCATTCTCACTAAAATTTAACACAACATCTAATAGGTGCTAATTAAATCATGAGGGTAAAGTAGAAAAGTGAAGGAAAGTCAGGTGACTATGGGGAACCATTTATCCTCTCTCTTATACTCAGTTAAAGGGGAGTGTGGTTACAGCACTAGACCTAGAACCTTTATTCACAACTGCCTTATATATTTACTAACTGTTTTTCTTCATTTAACAGTGGCTCTTAAATAACAAAATAAATTATCAGCAAGTTCAACCATAACTTAAAAAATAGAGTAAAAAAACCCCTGTTCGAGCCTCATAAACGCAAGCACAGCAATATATTTCATACATGTTGATTACAGTTTCCATGTTCTTTGTGTAAATAACACAAAGATTATTCTCTTCCCACTGTTGCAAGTTCACAAAATTTATGAAAAGGCTTCACTCTTTTTCCCCAGCTCAGTTAACTGTACTTCAGTTGAACACAACAGACAATAACTGGGGTTATTAGTGAGATGTGGTAAAAGCAAAGGTCATGACCACTCAGAACAACACCTAAACCTAAGATACACCTCAGATTTTCTAGTCTCATCCTGTAGCTCTCATTTATTAAATAATTTACAAAGAACTGTTGAGGATTTAATGAGCAGGCTGAACTCTGTCATTCTGCCATTTTGCTAGTCATGAACACACGTATTTTCCCTTTAAAATGAAGCAGAAGGGCTTCCCTGGTGGCGCAGTGGTTGAGAGTCTGCCTGCCGATGCAGGGGACGCGGGTTCGTGCCCCGGTCCAGGAGGATCCCACATGCCGCGGAGCGGCTGGGCCCGTGAGCCATGGTCGCTGAGCCTGTGCATCCGGAGCCTGTGCTCCGCAACGGGAGAGGCCACGACAGTGAGAGGCCCGCATACCACAAAAAAAATAAAAATAAAAAAAAAAATAAATAAAATGAAGCAGAATACTATTCATTTCCAATGAGACTAGATGTAAGGGAAAAACAGACAACATCGAAGAGATTTTTAAGTTGTGCTATGTTGCTTTAACTGTTTAATTTTAAAAAGGTTAATTACCAGATCAGTGCACCATCTCTTGCTGAACAACATAATACCTTTGCAAGTAGATAAAAAAATATCTTTAAAATAAGCCAGAGGTAAAAATGTAAAGGCCTGAATGACTTGAAAAACAGAAACAGAATAATTTCTGATCAGTGACTATTAATGGGCATAGTCATTTTATACAGCAAGTAACAACAATTTAGCAATTTTTTAAACAGGCACTTGATAGAGTGTATACTCAATACTGGGGCATCATACGCAAAAATATGGCTTTATTACAAAGGATTCAAGATGGCAACTACTTAGAATCCAGTGCCAACACGGATTATAACAAATCCAGTGAGTATTTTGTTTTTCAATTATTCATAGAAAATTTAATCCTGATTAAGTATCCTTGGGCAGGAATTCATGGGTAGTTGATGACTGAAACCAGCATTTATGTGAAATGCTTCTGTTAATTTAATCTGTGTATACAGCTTAATTATGATTGGGGATTCAGTGTAAGAGAAATGAATTATATCAGGATTAAAACTTTAGTACCATATCACAGAGTACTTTCTCCTTCTTTCTTTTTCAACATGTAAACCAGCTTGTCCCTTCACCTAAGTGCTCAGATTTTAAAACCCTTTGTAAAACCAATGCAATGTATCTAAGTTTTTCATAAACTATCTGTCAAAAACGCTTTGCTAATCAAGCTAAAACCTAGCTAGAGCTAGAATAGAAGAAAATGGAGAATAACCCCACCCACAAATAAACAAAAGCTTATTCACTTAACTATGAATATATTTTATACTGATTTTCTGAAGTAACTTCATTTTCAATTTCTTTAACTCCAATACAAAATGCATTTTCCTTAAAGCATAAAAAGAAGCAGTTTTTAACCAGTGTATTACACTGATTTCATAACTGGACTTGGTTTAGACATGTATAAGCAAGTAATCATTTAACTGATTACTTTTTATAAGACTATCAAACCTGAGTTAATTATTGATAGAAGATGAGGCATTATAAGTGGTGAATCTCTTACCAAAATATCATATAATTCTTTTCATCTTTATTTCCATATGGAAATTGCATAAATGACCTTATAACAACACTCTTTCTTGAAAGTTTATTAAGTATATCTCAAAACATTTATTACCTTTTTTTCAGTTTGGTACTGCTTAAATGCAGTTGTATAAATAACATGCTCTGCTTTCTCTGTTCAATTTTTCATACCAAAAGTATGAAAAGAAAAGTCACTGTATTTGAATCCTTATTGCACTCTGGTAAATAAATTTACTTTTCCTCTAAAGAAAATCAAGTATCAGAAGTGAGGGCGACTTTTGTGTCCAGATGATATGGTCAGTGGCAGTGTTACTGAGGAAAGTGAAGAAACTTCCCAGTAAAGACTGTGGGATAGAAAGAGTCTGTAGAGAATCACCATGGAAACAGACTGGCAAAGGATAACGCCTACTGTAATGACCTGAAAAGAAAAGAAAGAGAATGCTTTACTGCCTGCAAAAACAGAAATTATATTCATTTTATCATGGACCTATAAATACTTTATACATATATAAACTTATATATACGTTATATAAATATACATAAATAAAAAACTGTATCTGTCCCATCTTTACTGTGTGTACATTTTGTAAAAGAAATTTTCAATAGGAAAATGAGACTAATGTTCAACTATAATTGTTCAAAAGTAAAATTCCTTTAACAGTTAGTTTATAGATGTCAAAATAAGACACAAAAGAATAATTTGCTAAACCATCTTCTCAGGGTGCATGCACTAAAGAAAGTAATAGGAAAAATCAGACTCCTGGCTAATCTAGTAATAGGAATAAAGCATGCCCCTACCTGAATGCTGGAGAGTGCTCTAAAAGCCCTTTCCGAAATTCTCAAGTCACTTCTCTATTTTTGTAGACTACCTTCCTATCTATTTACCCTTTGTAAATACCTCAGGTTCAAGAAACATTTGTGTGTTCAACCGCACACTGCATTGCTTGTAAAGGGCTCCTGGCAGAACTCCACTTCGAAATGATGGAGTAATTCACCTAAGAAGGTAGGTATCAATACAACCAAAATGTGGCATACTTGAGCATGGCATTCCAGTCTGCAGGCTGTTAAAGCAACTAGACTGACTTTTAGAAAGCTGTCTTGGTTTTTAACATTATGTAGCAAAAAATTTTAATCATTTTTTCTTAACTACAAAGATGAGTTATAAATTTTATAATTTAATTTATAAAACAGTATTATGAAATTGGCTAAAATAAGAATAACAAAAGCTATTTTCCATCATTCTGCTTATAAACTAAATTTAAATACTCACTGGTTCAATATTTTGTTTCAAAGTTTTATTTTAAAGAATCCAAGAAACCGCTGAATGGATAAACAGGCCTTTCCTACTTTAATAATTTCCCAATAAAGACTACAAAAAACTATTTTGATCATGTATATTATTTACCTTATCTCTTTGGTAGTCATTAAAAATGACAGAAATGCATGCAAGACCTGGATGGCATAAAAACCACAAGATACAGCCCTGAAACAAATGAAAAATAAGTCAAGTAAGCGCAGCTATGCTTTGTTTTCAGAATGTACCAGGTAAATAACAATACCAGCATATTTAGGAGGTCATGATTGATCTCAATTGGCCTGTACAGTAGAACTTGCAATAAAATGTAGAAATATATTTGCTATTGTTGTGACAATGATATTCTGTTTCTAATCAAATGGGTGTTTTTGGAGTATTTAAAATCTTACACCTTCCTCATACATATATTTTGAGGTTTTGATATATAAGTAACAAATCTGAGAAAAACAAGGTACAAATGTGTAATATTTCTATAAAAAACAAGTAAGAATGTACATTCATATTTGCATATAGATACACAAAGAAATTCTGTAAGAATACACAAAAAACTGACTAGCAGCGGTTACCTGTTTGAGATTTAGTACAAAAGACACAGAATTAGGCGAGTAGGAATGGGAAACTTTTTAACACTATACTTTTCAAATATATATGTTCTATTTTTCCTAGAACATGGCAACTTATCCTTTTCCAAAATTAAATTTGAAATAAAATAATAAGTTAATACTAGTAGCTGTTGAAATGCTTGGTATATTGAGGTTATAAGAAAAAAAACAAGATACAGAAAAATGTGTTCACAATGCTACTATTTGTATAAAAGTGAAGGGAAATATAAATATATATATATTTTTTGAATTTTATTTATTTTTTTATACAGCAGGTTCTTATTAGTTATCCATTTATACACATTAGTGTATATAGTAATATATTTTAAATTCTCTAAAAAATAAATTAGGAATTAATAGCAGTGATTATTTGAGGAGGTGATAACTGCATAGATGGGAGAGAAGAAACACGTTTGCTGCTTCTTAAATACTTTTGGATGTTTGAACCTATTCAAATAGTTATATTAAAACATATAAAAATTAAAGTTTAAGAAAAAAATTTTGTACTGTTTTAAACATAGAAGAAAAGAAGAAATTTAGTTTTTAAATACCTGAAGTATATACTGACTTTTGAAACAATAAGCACTACTGTCTCTGGGAAGAATTCCGAAGTGAAATGGCATGTCCTTGCCTGTTTGGTACTCAGAGGCCTGACATGGGTTCCTAGGGCTGCAGCGGCAGCTTTAAAATGCTCCACATCTGGAATAAAGAAGGAATTTGGCCCTCCTCCGTCTCAGCCTCGTTCTACTGAGACTGTCAACTAGGGTGGGCTGACCAAACAGCTTATCAGAATGATGCTCTGAGTTGCCAAGATGATGGGTTACGGATTCTCTCAATCTGACCAAAAAAATATAACTTTCTAGGAAGGGAGGCTTCTGTAACGTTACTGACTCAACCTGTCTCCTGATCTTTTCCTTTATTAAATGGATACAGAAAAAAAATCCATTTGCCTTTAGATCTCACTAGCATAAGAAGGACACAACAAGGGGGAATGAAGTACACATGATCTCATATGGATGACATGAAATGGCTGAAACGTAGTATGTACTCAGCCTCCTGGCTCCCTCTGCTTATGCTGAAGGACGGCTCTTCATAGTTTGTTATAAAACATTGCATAATTCTGGGAGTAACAGTTCATAGTCCATTAATGGCTGTTTTTTGAGACATGCAAACCGTATCCTAATTTTTTTATTAAAAAAATTCTGATACTACAGAAAAAATGTAAAATCCCTATTGATAAAGAAATTATAATACAGGCAAAACGGACCTGCCAAAGATTACATGGAAACTACTGTTTCATGAGTTCTGCAAAATGGGGATAATATCATCTATATCTCATAAGTTATGAAGATTAAATGATTTGAAGCACATAGAGTACCTGGCACGTAATAAAACCTTACTAAATATTAGCATATGGTTGCTCCTTAACTTCCCAAGTAAAGCAAAATGAAGTTGATAATGTGAAGAAGTCATTTTCTAACCAAACCCATACTTTGGCAAAAGTGATATAGAACTCCCTCTTGAGTGTACTTCTTTCCACTGTGATGATCTGGTAGAGTCCACAGCCTAATGACAACGCTAGGCAAATTCTTAAAACAATTAGAAGGATCCCTGCTAAGTTGTGGTGTGAATGGTGGCTGTGAGGACTGGTATCTTCAAACTGTTCCCAAAGTAGCAAAATACTCTGTAAAAAACAATATTTAGAGAAAAAAGTCATGTCTACTTACAATAAGGTACTTTTTTCAACTCTTTTCTATATCCCCTTAACCAGTATATAAACATTCCTAAGAGGCTCTAAGATTTATCAGACTATATAAGGTGTTGATTAATAAAGCACAATCAGTTTTTCCTTCACTGATACCCTCAGCTGGAGAAAAGGGATTGTAATCAAATGAGACCACATGCAAGAGATAAAAAATGCTACTGTTACCAGGATTCAAGTAAGACAGCTCTAATGATGAAAATAAGTCGAAAAGATGAAGAGAATAAACATAAAACTTTCTTCTAAATCTCTTTCTTACTTCAACACTTATTAGGAATCAAACCGTTCTGCATTCAAGCCCATTATCTCAGGATAAACTTTCAAATATCTCAGTATCTTTTGTAATCCAGAAATTAACAAGTCAGAATTGTTGATTTCAGACCTCATTCTTTTCCCACGGTAACTTCCCTGGGTAAAGGAGAGTAGATTTTCAAGTCCAACATAGCATCCAGGGCACAGTTACTTATCCTTATTTGTCTGTTCACCTTTTTTACCATATTGTTACTATCCCAGTGTAAAGCTCACAAGTTCTTCATTAAGTTGTTCTGTTTACTGCTATTCAGTAGAAATCAGTGCCCACATTCCCTCCACCTTTACCAAACAGCAATCACTTCAATTACGATAATTTTCACCATCACACATGTCAGTAGCCCTCTGTGCTCCCTTCATTTGCCAACTCAGCCTTCAGAATTGGGTCTTCAGTGGCTTCCAAAGAATTTAGGTCGAAACTCCATTATTAAATCCAATTTTAGGCTTTATGGGGTTTACCAGCAACCACTTCCTTTCCTCATTCTCAAATCTTCCACCCTAATTTTACTCCAGCTACCATTCTCGCTAGGTGAACTCTTTTCTCATCTTGCACACATAAATTTCCTTCTTGAAACAAAAATTAGATCTTTATTACAGAAATTCATTCCTCTACGCCAAATTATACCCGTCTGATTCCTTAACTTGCATTTCTAAACGTAACTCTTTACAACAAAGAAGTGCTATTATAGAACTATCATTTCCTGCTATGTGAGGTAATGGATATGTTAACTGGCTTGATTGTGGTGAACATTTCATAATGTATAAATATATCAAAACATCAAGTTGTATACCTTAAATCTATATAATTTCTATTTTTCAATTATAACCCAATAAAGCAAAAAAAAACCCCAAACTACTATTTCCCATGATTCACATTTTTACATATTCATACTCCCATATTTCCACATACGTATGCTAATGCAGGACCTGTGGAATACACTGTACACATTTACGTGATCTCTTGTTGCCTGTCTCGTCCCCCTAGTCTGGCTGCTGTTGAGAGTCAGGGCCGTGTCTAATACATTCTTCACAAATGCTCACATAAACTCTAGGGTAGTGTTATAATCTCAATTTGTATTTGTTTATGATAATGAATTTAAATTGCAATGAAATAATGAAAATTCGATTTTTAAAACAGTTATTGAGAAATGAGAATTTAACCTGATATTAACACTACTCTCCATAAATCCTGGATCAAAAACATTAAGTTGGCAGAAATTACCCTTATTTTAATCACCCCTAATTCAGTTCTTTCTCACTAGCCCTCCCATCCTGGCATTATCTCCTTTTTAAATATCAATATCTGTGATATGGTCTCTTTCTAAATCAATCATGTAAATTCAATAAACCTTCACTCAGCACCTAAGGTACTAAAATAAGTACTAGAGGTAGATGGGCACAGGCCTTACCCTTCACTAGTGAGTTTTTCCATTTATTTAATGCATTAAAACTTAGATTATGATGTCCTTTACAGAGCCCAGATGTATATTTCATTTTCATCTATAGCTGATGGTCACAAACTCAATACAAATTTTTATGTTTGTATCTTTCTTCTTAATTTTTATAAATCCATTGTACATAGGCATATGGAGATCCTAGAATAATGTCTATAGGTCACTATAGAGAAAAACAAAAAAAAGGCATAGAGGACTCTTCTAAAAGACCAAGTTTGTTTTTACATTTGTTTTCAAAAACAAGATCCTATTCTTTTTTATTCTACGATTTGTTTTTTCTTTAATCTGATATTCACTTGAATTCTTTCATGTATAAAGTAGATTCTGGCCAATGAATGAATCTCAAATTCATTAACTGACTCATTTAATATTGAGTACTTACTAAGTGGTAGAAAATATGAAAGAAAGCTCTTAATTAGGAAATGAGAATCTAACTGAATATTAAATATACTGCACTGAAATAATCTGATAGGAAGCTCAGATTCAGGTAAATTACAATGAAATTC
The DNA here is from genome assembly GCF_039906515.1 of Pseudorca crassidens. Lineage (NCBI taxonomy): Eukaryota > Metazoa > Chordata > Mammalia > Artiodactyla > Delphinidae > Pseudorca > Pseudorca crassidens. The sequence continues at coordinate 16,003,356 of NC_090313.1, forward strand.
TACAATATACATATATCAGCACTCAGAAAATTAACAGGTTATTTATCTATCACTCTTTTTTTTCCCATTTTTTAAAAATTGAAGTATAGGTGATTTACAATGTTGTGTTAGTTTCTGATGTACAATAAAGTAATTCAGTCACACATATATATACATATTCTTTTTCAGATTCTTTTCCATTATGGTTTATTACAGGATATTGAATATAGTTCCCAGTGCTATACAGTAGGACCCTGTTTATCTATTCTATATATAGTAGTGTGCATCTGCTAATCCCAAACTCCTAATTTATCCCTCCTTCTCCCTCTTTCCCCTTTGGTAACCATAAATTTGTTTTCTATGTCTGAGAGTCTGTTTCTGTTTTGTAGATAAATTCATTTGTGTCATATTTTAGATTCTACATATAACTGATATCATATGGTATTTGTCTTTCTCTTTCTCACTTACTTCATATATGATCTATCACTCTTTAAATTCATAGTTTAAAATGACACAAATTCCTCATGGGTCCCAGGTTTCTTGACATGAGATATGTTCAAATTTGTATTTCTCAATATTGCAAAGCAGAAACATTTAGTATCACTACTAACCTGTGTTATGACAATGAAGACAGCAATGCCAGTGGACGCAGGAGTAGAATCCCACTGGAGAGGTCTGCTCTGAGACTTCTTCATTCTGACTATTGTCCAACCCATGCATAGACTCAGAAGTAAGTATAACATTTGAATTTGGGAAGCGATGTCAAAAACTAATGGGAAATGAAAAGCAAAGTCAACTGAGTTTTCACAATACGAAGAATTTTATCCTTTTTTTTTTTTTTGGTCACACTGCGCAGCTTGTGGAATCTTAGTTCCCCGACCAGGGATTGAACCTGCGTCCTCAGCAGTAAAAGCATGGAGTCCTAACCACTGAACCACCATGGAATCCCCAAATTTTATCCTTTTTGCATTGAGAATATAATTATTTTATTAACCACAAAAGACAGGCTTTTTAAAAAAGAAACTGATGAAATTCAATAAGAGATATTCATGTATAATAATTCTAAAGAATTAAAATTTTGCCATTAAATTTGTAAACTTTCTGAAAATAGTTAAAACAATGGCAATACTCCTATTTTTAAAAATATATATGTGTCCATATCATATCTTTATTAAGGCCAACTTTAAATCTCTTTGTGTTTCTTATTCTTCTTAGTTTTTCTAATTACAATCTATAACTCACTGCTTATGAAAAGAAACAAATTTTAAATATAACTTCTGCAATGTGGAGAATACTTCTGGGTTGTTAATTTTTTTTGGTGGCTGACCTATAATATGAAGAGTATTTTCTAAACCTATCAATAAGAAATAGCATGACAATAAAACGCAGCGCTGCTGTAACATCCAATTATGTTGGCCCTAGTGTCAAGAGTCCTGAAGACGAATGAAGCGCTCCATGCATTAGTGTGATGTGCCACCCGGTGGCCATCGCTTACACTGCAGGGGAAGCTGGCTGTGGTAGAAAAGATGCAACGAAACCGCCTGCACCCAGTTCAGTGCGACAAGAAAATAACAAGCAATAATACTTCAACTGCCATGTGTATTCATTTTAGAAGTTCTATTTACTGATTTTTAAAAAAATTATTACTTTTTCATCGGAGTGTATTTTGATGTGGATTTTGGAATAAACATGTGATCACAATTCAACAAAATAAAACTTTCTTCAAATTGCCATTTATAACTTTGATGTCTATGACTTTTATTTCTTTTATATAAAGATATCCTTAGAGAAACAGATAAAACTAGCTGTAGTATCAAACTTATATTAAAAGTTACAAGCCAAAAACTTATTAATAATAGACCTTTTCAGCTTTATTTTGCCATATTTTTCTCCAGCTCTGCCACCCAAATGAAAACCAGATACTTTACATTTATGCTTATATACTTGTAATAGCGAATTCTAATACTGAACTGTCACTACACTTTAATGATATAAAGTGTCATGGCCTTTCAGAACAAGCACAATTTTCTTACACCATAGATTTTAAATGACTGTGATGCTAATTATTTTTATTAAACATTTCACAAATACATATTCAATTATTTAAAGAAGTTAGCCAAAGGAATATCCCTAGATAAGTTGCTAATTAGCAAAAACAAATACTGGGGAGGAGGGAACACTGATTTTCTGGCTCATTTCTTTACATACTAAGTAATGCACATATTGATATAATACCATAACTGTGAGGGTAGCTAGACACTGCTTATCTGTTCTTGAAAAATAAGTAATGTAGATAAAATACACAGATGACACAAAAACCCCATTCTGTGGAATTTGATTAAAAATCTTCATTAACCAAACCTGTTGTCAGAACTACCAAAAATGATCAACATTGATTTATTGCAGTTTTTTTAAAAAGACTTTTGCTTTTAACTTACCATGAAGATGCCAGACAGCCTAAAACACTGTTTTGAATACAGTAGACACTCACAAAACTTCAAAAGTCCTTGATTTTAGTAACAGCTTTGCTACTGATAGGCCTCTGTGTGCTTTGCCTCTTTGGACCACAATTTCTTCATCTAAAATGCATAAGCTAAATTATTTCTATGCTCTGTCCAGCTTTAAAACTCTAGGATTCTCTTAAACATCCTGAGTCATCTAAGAGAAAACAGGGGTTGAAACCAGGGTTCTAGTAATGTCAAAAAAGGAGAAGCAACTCTTGTCATGCCCAAGAGGTAAACAGTATCCATCCTCTTCACAAGGAAAAGGAAAGATTCTAGAAGTTTTAGAATCTTAAAATAGGCAGCAAGATCAGGATAAGTGGGTCCTGAGATGTTTATAGAGATTACCATAAGATACCCTATTAAAGAGTGAGGAGACTAGAAGAGAAATATGGAAATATAAGGAAAGTAAATCCTAGAATGTCTTCGTATTCAGAATCTGCTTTTTTAGAGCAGGATTGAGAATGGCATATGACCTGATGTCCCTCTAAAGTTCCCTTTAAAAAGTCATGATTATAGGAACTTTTAGTTTTTCACCATCATATTTAATTGAAAAACTACTTCACAAAAGTTCCTCTTATAAATTAAAGAACAAAGCTGAGAGGTCAGCTCAATTACAGGTATACGCTATGGCTCTGGGTTAGAAATAGAGACAAAAGAGTCACAAAAGGGATGAAAAAGGGAAAAAAAACCTTTAGCTTTGTGGTCAGAAAATTTGGGTCTAAATCTTGGCTCTACCATTCACTAGCTGACTGACATTTGGGAATGTACTTCCTGTCACTGAGCCCAGATTCTTTATCTGCAAAATAGGGATAAGCATATCTACTTCACTGAGTTTTTATTGAGGACAAAAATGAGAGAATGTGGGAATCTCCTGGTGGTCCAGTGATTAAGACTTGGCCTTTCCAATGCAGGGGGTGCGGGTTTGATCCCTGGTTGGGGAGCTAGGATCCCGCATGCTTTGCAGCCAAAAAACCAAAACATAAAACAGAAGCAATATCGTGACAAATTCAATAAAGACTTTAAAAATGGTCCACATGAAAAAAAAAAGAGAGAATGCATATAAAAATGCTCTAAAGACAATGAAGAGCTCTGCACATTACCTATGACTAAGAAGAAACTAAATAGGATATGTGGAAACTAATTGTATAACCTTGTTTCCAGCTGAGCTGAATCTAACCAACCTTGGATAAAAAAACTGTATTATGACAAAAAGTAATTGACAAAAAAGGAAAACATACAAGAAGCAGACAGCAAGTTTATGTTTTAAAAAAACGCTCAGTAAGATACTCACATTCTGCCAAACTTCCCATAAAAGGTACCCCTATTCCATCTTTGGAGTAACTGAAGAATTGAAGAGGAGAATATTAGCATCAATTACAAGTGTGAAAAAAATCATTCATAATCAAAGCAAGCATAATTTTGGTGGACTAATTAGGATTAATTAGACGTAATGATGAACACAGTTTTAATGGTTTTGAGTTACCTGGAGAAATGAATGTAATTAGCAAAAGCTGAACCAGATTGTAACAGCAATGCAGTTGTCAGAACCTTTAAAACCACGTGCATGGGTCCTCCTTTCTTAATAGCCTGCCACAATGATTGCGCATAAATGCAAGCAATCACAAAGTACACTAGGACCAGGAGGGAAAAGAACTCATGTAACCCTGTGAAGAGAAGAAAGGAACAAGCCAGTTATAGTGTTGGGTTGCTTTCAAACCTTCCCATCAGTATATTTCCAGAACTTGCTTTTTAACTGAAGTCATAGCATTTACTTTTGTAAAAGAAAAAAAAGGAAGACTGTTGAAACAAATAATTTTCTACTTTAGGATACAGTTTTAACTATAAGAACGCAGATTAAACTGAAGTCAATCTATAAGAAATCATATTGGTCAGGGAATAAGCCCAAAGACTCACCACAAGATCATAGTTTTGGTCGAAACAGTAAATTAAAACAATGATTTCAGCATTCAGTTAGATATGCTTTTTTACCCCCCAAAGTGGATTTCTTTTATAAGACGTTTAAAAATAGATTTAGTCAGTCAATAAGAGTTTTATATACCCTGACAAAGATTCTCAAAGTGTGAGCCCTGTGCCAGCAGCACCATCAGTACGGAAGTAGTTAGAAAGGCAGATTCTTGGGACTCAACCCGTATCTACTGAATCAGAGATTCTGGGAGTGGGACCCAGCATTCTGGTTTTAATAAGTCCTTCAGTGATTCTGATACAGCTAAAGCCTAAGAACCAAGCTCTGGAATGTATCATAACCTTAAATTCCCATTTGGACAAAGCGTCAAAATACCTGTCACGACCAGGCCTCCTTCTGAAGTAAATGGCATTCAGCTCTGTCAAACCTATGGAGACCATGGGACTCCACTCCACAGGTGACTGAAACTGAAACACCTGACCAAGTGGCTACCAATCCAAAGACCAGTCACTGGCCAGCAGCATCACTTGGTTCTCAAAGATACGAAGCCAGTCATGTTCTCTTGGGACATCAAACCACAAAACATAGAAAGGATGAGGCAAGAGAAACTGGAGTTGAAAAGAGTTGATGATGGAGCAGGCCAAAGGAGTCAAACCAGGCCATGATGAAATCAAAATTCTGGGCAAGCAGAAATTCTGAATGAGCAGAGGGAGCTGGTTGGTAGAGACAAGAACAGAGCATAGGAATGTGCAGATTTTATATTAAAAATGGTCCCAGTCATTAAGCAGCCTCCAGTTTCTACCAGCAGCTTTTCAGTAGTCTTCACACATCCTCAAGATAAACACCCCTTTTTCTGTGTTACCTGGAACCTTTTGACTGTGTCTTCATTTTTCAGAAATTTCAGAAAATTTTATAACGAACCAGGGGCCAGCTTTGAGTTTAATGGCTTACATTTACTTGGTTACATCTAAACCTAGTCCCTAATATTAGGGCTTTTATATTCTATCTAAATAACACTGGATATCGTGACAGTGGCTGTAGCTGTCTCCATTGAATCTGTGTATGAACGTCTAAACTGTACTCACTTCCATTCCAACTGTGACCCCTGAATCTGCTCTGGCTTCCCATGTGGGATAAACTCCAAACAACAGGCAGAGAAGGGAATATTTACATTGTATGGAAAATAATTTTAGAAAAGTAATCCAGAAGATACAAACAGTAGGAAAAATACTCAATAAACAGTTCAATCTCAATCATGTTTTTGGCATTGTTAGGAGAAAGAGAGAGAGAGAGAAAGACATATTTCAGCCACTGGGTGTCTCTCTTGCTCTACGTACATAAATGTTGATGGTCCACTTCTCTAGGTGAGAAAGTATGTTTAGACTTCAGGAAGAGAATATCAAATAACAGAATGGGCATATTTTCTTTTAAAATTCCTGATATAGAGGCGTATTCTAGCTTTAGAAATAATGGGACAATAAACCTGGGATTGTTATAGTAATGGAACAAGGCATTATTATAAGCTAAACATATTATAACTGTGTGTCAGTAAAAGTATGCTATCCTGTGTTCTGAATCTGTTTTTACCTTTTCTTCTTAGTATAAAGAATTAAATATGGCATTCTATTTAAATTTTTATTTATTTATAATACTTTACAAAATATTCATTACAAGATAAGGTTTCAGACGCTATTAGCTTAGAAATGCACCATGAAAAGAAAATCCCAGACTATTTATTGAGAACCAGAATAATATAGGAGGAAGGGACTTTTGAAAATAAGACACATGTCACTAGCAAAAAATGTTTTAGGATTATTCAAGATTAAATGTATCTTCCATAAAAAGCTAACACGGTAACCAAAAAATTATTTCATTGAGATAATATATTAAATAACTTGAACTAGGACATTTGTCCTACACTTTGCTCATTGCATTTTGCATAAATTATTCCTACCTTGACCCTGATACTTTAAAGATAAAACTCTGGGTCTGCACTCAAGTGTTCTTTTAAATAAACCACCTCTAGGGGAAAAAGTCTGTTTTTTTTTTTTTTTTTTCTCTTCAACCAACTTTACTTTTGTTCTGCCACCATCCTTCACAGGAAAGTAATCTACGTTCACCTTGAAATTAAAATCTAATTTTAAAACAGGTGGAGGGCTTCCCTGGTGGCGCAGTGGTTGAGAGTCCGCCTGCCAAAGCAGGGAACACGGGTTCGCGCCCCAGTCCCGGAAGATTCCACATGCCACGGAGCAGCTGGGCCCGTGAGCCATGGCCGCTAAGCCTGCGCGTCTGGAGCCTGTGCTCTGCAACGGGAGAGGCCACAACAGTGAGAGGCCTGCGTATCGCAAAAAAAAAAAAACAACACACAAAAAAAACAGGTGGATACTAGGTATTAACACTTACATATACACAAAAGAAGAAAAACACTCTTAAATGAGCATGCAGTAGGTGACAAACACGTATGTTATAAGGGAATGAGCAGATTTTAAGGCAAACTTAACTGGAAACACTGGCAAAATTCAGTAGGAAGAAAACTTCCAGGACAGCTTTAAAAAAATTCAGTTCCGGCTAAATGATGGGAGATGGGAGAAAATAGGGTAAGAAAAGGAGAGAGTCAATGGGTCATGAGGCAGCCCCTGGAACACTCTCGCCTACCTGTGATGCTTGTTGTCTCAGAACCCCAATGGCCATCCTACCCTCAAGGGTCTCAAGATAAATCCTGATTAGTCTAAACCAATTAGAGAAATTCCAATATTCCCCTTTCCCAAAGAGGTAAACCTAACCCTTTACTTCGACATGTTGGTTTACCCTTATCACCTTTCTGATACCTTCACTTACATTTCTCTTATGATGTTAGACAATGAGGTCACGTGTCGAGTTCTGGCCAATGAAATAAGGGAGCTTCTGGGAAAGGTTTCCTTGCTCTTAAAGAAGAGACATTGAATTTTGCAATTGCCTAGATGTACGGCCCAGACTGCTGCAGTTAACTTTGAATATGAGGGAGCTGACAAAGCTGACAGTCAGAGGATAACAGAGTAGGATAATGTTAAATAAACTACCCTGAAGAAGCCTCAGAAATTATTGTCATGTAAGAGAATTAATTTCCTTATTGTCTATACCACTTGCATTAGAGTTTTCTGTTACTTTAAGTTACAGAGCCAAAGGTAAGATCCAACCCATTATCTTTCAGGATAACGGAGGAGAAAAGGGAACAAGAGAAAATAATAAACATATCTGGAATCTTCAGAACAGTGAGATGGCAGGTGTGACAGAGCCTGTAATACCATTCCAATGAAAACCAGTCTACTGTAGACAACAATGCTTTAATTCTCAGGATTCTGAGTACTTCTTCTTTTGGTCTCTACCAATCACAAATACAGTTAACAAGGATTCTAAGTTTTTAAGAGGTAGTTTTATTTTATTCTACCTTGAAGCATGATATTCCTATGCAGTATTTTGTCAAGTAGCATCAAACTTGCCTTAGTCTACATTCAAAAAAACCCTCCAAAACAAAAAAACCTAAGTCTGTAAAATACAGGACTAACTAAAGTCTCGTAGATATAAAATACATAGTTGGTTTGAAAGAAAACAAACTGTAAGATTTAACCAGAGTAGCATATAACATTAATTGTAGCTTTCTGCACCAGGTTATTCTAATTCAAACCTCTAAGATACATGCTTTAGCAGTCAATTCTCAGTAAAAAGCATAGCAAATCAATTTTCTCTACTTAGGGCAGAAAATTAGTCAAATGAGGAAAAGTTTCTAAAATGAACTAACTGGGAATTATTCCCTGGAAACAAATTCTATACCTGAGGCTACAGAATAGGAAGAATCCCTCTTAAGGCTCTACGCTGAAACCAGCACATTACCAAAACAATGTGGAATATGGACTTTTAGCTAAGTGGTTCTGCACATTAGAATCAACTTCAGAGCTTTGACCAACTACAAGTGCCTGGCTTCCACTCCAAAACCAAGTCTATCTCTCAGTCTCTGGGGGTGGACAGGTGGACATCTGTATTTTTTCCAAAGCTCTCCACATGCATACACAGTGACAGGTTGAGAACCACCGATTTAGACTTCAATGTAGAATTAATCATAGTTTAAGGCATTTAAATAATAAAATGATGTGATCCTTGGAAATTATGCCAGACATCTAGCAATGAATACTTTTGAGTACTTATGGCACTTTTTAATAATCAATCCCTACAGATTAGCCTTGCACAGAATCCCATGCTTAATGAAAATCCATGTTATAGTGAAATTTCTTCCCTCATTTAAATACTCTTGGTGACGTGACCAAAGTAACTCTCCCCATTCTAGCATAAGAAAGACAGATTTTAGACATACTATAAGTATCAAATCAAAATCAGTCACAGGAGAAGACAGGTCAAAAGGAGTCAGGACTAAGAACTGAGTCAGAATGGTTAGTGGGAACCCTAAAGAAAAAGCTAGCCATAATTCAGGGTATTGAAAAAAACACGAGAAGATATGGGCAAGGTTCAGGATGAGCCAGGGTAAGGATGACTGACATTCAGTAGTCCAAGCACCACACAGGGCACAAATGTCATTGCTTTATGGCCTACGGTCAAAGTTCAGATATCAAACTGGGAATGAGGAAAGAGTCCAGAAATGAGAGCCTAATAAGGAGGCAAGAAAAAGAATATCAGGATCCAGTGAGTCTCATGGATCCACACAATAAACAAAACCACCTCGAGCCTCCACTCTCCTGCCTGAAGGCAGGAGGGGGAAGGGCTACCAGATGTGGACTCCACTAGAGGCAGTAGGGTTTGCATGTACAGCGACTACAGAAGAGCATTACTTCCTGCTGAAGCCTGACCAGTCCTAAAGATAAGTGTCATATGAAATAATGAAGCCTTATAGTTAAAAGAAACCTTAAAAGCAAGTTAATCCAACCACCCATCCAATGCTATCACTAGACCTGGGTTTCATCAATGCCTTTCCAAACTATGTAAAATAAATGTCAGTATCTCTTACTAAGATAAAAGAAATGGTAGGACAGAATTAACTTTCAATAATGATCTACATTGATCCAAAATAGTATCAAGTGAAATTTAACCTTCACATTCATTTGCACTCAAAAACAATTATGTCATTTCCTTCACAGTAAAGACTTTTAGAATGAATTATTTTTAAATGTTTAGGACCCCATTCTGTCACTATGTAAGTATTTTCTCAAACTAAAGGATATTTTTTAAAAAGTTTCTTTCTTCATACATTAAGTCACTTGTGACTTATTGTTTATAACACAAGCTCCTTGAGTTGCTTTTCTAGCTGTGGCAATTTACACTTTGAGCTTAACAACTGGTTTAGTCTAATGTGGCCTCAACTCCTGGCCTACCTCCACCCACTCACCTTGATGGCAAATGTAATGCAATGGGATTGAACTTTCCTCTAAGCAGACTGACTCTTCCAAGTGGGTAATGAACTCATGAAGAGGTAAACACCTAACCCTTTTTTTGACAGATGGCCTAGAGATTTTAGTTTTCGTTCTGACATGTTAATTTACAAATCCATAATATTTTATAGCATGTCCACCATTAATCACAAGAAGTCATTCATTTCTGTTTGGGCTAGGAATTCACTTCAGTAGGGCAGAACATAAAATTTTGTCAACCTAAAATTTTGATGAAATATTTTATGGGAGTAGATTTAATTTTGGAAAGTTTTATCAATTTTGATCATTTCAAAAATGGTTGCAATCTCCAATAAAGGCAACCCCTAAATATGTTCAAACAACCTAGTAAAGGACAGCTATACAAAGTAGTGGAGTTTCTATCTCACTTAATCACTGGGTTACTAATTTAGACTGCTCAGTTTCTTAACATTTTTCTGTTTATAAAAATAAAGCTTGCTTATCATAAAAACAAAAAGATTTAGAATGTAGAAACTGAAAATTATCCATAATTCTACCACCCAAAATATGGAAACAATCTGTTACTATTCTTGTCCTTCTGTTTATTCTCCGCCTTTTTTAACACACTTGAAACCACACAATACAAAATTTCCAGTTCTGCTTTAAAACTTAATAGTACAGCTGTTACAATTCTACAAGATTTATTTAACCATTTGTCTACTGTTGGACACAAGTTGTTTTTAATTTTCAGTATTCTAAAAACACAACATGAAGATACTTGTGCATAAATCTTTTTCTGTATTTAGGACATACATTTAAATACATATTCTTACCAGATTCTCCAGCACTGAAATGATCAAATGGATTCCCTTCAGCATCCGGGTTTAGTAACATCATTTCAAATGGGATATCTTCCACCTGAGAATTCTCACTGTCCTCTTTGCACGTATACTTGTCTGCATAGAACACGTGCCACATTTGTGGATATGGAATCTGAGACACTGTCAGATTATGTTCAGTCTGATTCATGGCTACTTTAAAGAGAAAAAAAATAGCACTTTCAAAGCAAAATTCTCAAATGTATTCATTGTTTTAGTCACATAATCAATTTGAAATGAGAATTCTTTTGTTTAGTTCTTATTGTCTCAGTAGTCCAAGCCCTGATGTAGTATTGGAATAAGTTCTGTAAGTCATAAAGCAGGTAAAAATAATGTATTTTAACCAACCAAAGGAATCACTATAAAAGTTCTATGAGATACCACAAATGACTAGAATAGTTTCACTGAAACTCTGAATTTCAATTTTAAGTATTTTCAAAGTTTTCAAGTGAGTTAGCAACACTAAACATTTTTTTGTTGTGGTGGTAAAATGTACACAATACAGAAGTTACCATTTTAACCATTTTTAAGTGTACAGTTCTCTATTAAGTATATGCACAATGCTGTGCAGCCATCACAGTAACATTTCTGAAAATTACTTGAGTTAAATTTAAAATGGAGCATTCAACTTTGGAAATTATTATATCTAAAAACTATGACTGACAAACACCTGCAAAAGATTTCCCAAAATCTCTTCCTGATTTGTTATTCTTTAAAAAGGTACTAAAAGTCGAAAAATAGAAGTTACAGGAATATGAGTTGTTATACTGGGTCACATCTATATAGTGTGTTGGGCTGGGGTGGGAACTCATGAATGTTGGCCTCACACAGACCTGTGCTTGCATCCTGGCTCCAATCCTTACCTTCTATATGACTTTGGGCAAGTTACATAAGCAATGACACTCACTTTCTTCATCTGTAAAATGAAGATAATACAGCAAAGAGCTGATGCAAGGACTAAGTTATATGAGTCACTTAACATGGTATCTGTCATATAGTAGTAGTTGCTGAATAAAGGTTAATTGTCCTTTTCCTTTCTTTAAAATATGGTGATTATACCAATAAGTGGTTCTCAATCCAGGGCAATGCTACTCCTCTGCAGGGCATTTGAAAATACGTAGGGACAGTTCTGTTGTCACAGCAATTGTTCTCAACTTCAAGATACTTGAAGCGGGGCTGTGCTACACCTCATACAATCCAAGCTTACGTGACAAAGACCCGTTCTGCCCAAAATGCCAGTAGCACCCCCTTTGAGAAACACTAAGTGATGTCTAAGATCCCTTCTCAATCTAAAACTATGATTCTGACCTAAGAGAAACTCACTACTACCCTGAATGTTGTAGGAAAGTGGCGTCTCAAACACTATGTGTAATAAAGACAATGGAAGAGTTAGAGAAGCAAGTCTTACGAATCATATTCATTACTTAACCTCTCTAAATTTCTTTCTTCAGTAGTAAACTTAAGATACTTGCCCTATCTGACTCAGAGTTCTTGTGAGGAGCAAATGAGACAGTATATGCAAGTCCTGTGTGGAGTCTGATTCTCTATAAAGTAGAGTATTCTTAAAATATATGATTATGTTGGGTGCAATTCCCAAGTCTAGATTGCCCCCACTGCATGCCAGTCAGTCTTGATCTTTTCCTCAACTGAAAAAATGAAACTTTTTAATAAATAAAATACATTTCTTGAGATAACTGGAAATTTGTATATGGAAGAGATTTTAGAGGTTATTATGAAATTATTCATTTTCTTAGATGCAGTAATGGTATTGTTATGGTAATGGTTATGGAGAAGAATGTCCTTACTCTTATAAGATGTATGCTGAAATACGGTGAACTGCTCAAGGCACCCATAGCTTATTTTCATTTCAGTTAAAAACAAAAATCACACACATACAAACATAAAGCAAATATAACAAAATATTATTGATAAAATTATTAAATCTAAGCCAAGGATATACAGATGTCGGTTGTACTATGCTTTCAACTTGTATGTATAATTGAAAATTTTCCTAATAAAAAGTTGGAGAAATATTATTTATACGTTGTCTTTATAAATGAGATACAGATTTATCTTGTCAGAATTCAAATTTTGAGGACTTAAACTTTACATTTGGGAATTTCATTAATAGTAGTTAAACTGGACAAGATGATTTTGTTAAGAATACCACAGCATTGTTTTTTTGGATAGCTTAATTTAGCTGACATTTATACTGTTTTTCTTACTGCACAGCTTCTAGAAAAAAGTAGCAAAGACTCTAGTTTCTCCAGTTTCTGTTAAATTGATGACCTTTAATAAGAATTCAATATATGATCAATAGCAGCTCAGAAATAAGGCTTTTGAAATGTGCAGCTCAAAATTATGTAATCTGGACTTCATTATATAAAGGCTTTGCTGTGTTGAGGTTTTATCACTTGCACTTTTTCTCTTAGATAAAACAATATAAAAATTTAATCATTATATTTTCACCAATACACTTTTTGATGTTTCATTTTAAATTATGTAGATCTACATCAAATAAAAACAAAAGTGTGCTTCATAAAGTGATATTGGCCTCAGTTTTTGTCTTGCTGCCTTTTTCAGTACGCCTAGGAAATAAGCCTCTTGACAAAACTGCATGTTCATTGTTTTTGAAACAAAAGACTACAGCACAGCACGCTTACTGTATGCTGATGTAATGAGTACCTCAAATATTAACAAAACTTGAATTGCAGAGAATGGTGTTGAAAGGCTAATCGCCCAATAATATTATAGAGGAAATGAATACTGTTAACAAAATTACCCAGAATAATAAAATACTAACACCTTTAAGCGATTTATACAATATACCAAATGTACAAGAGGAAATATATGCATATGATGTAAAAAGATAATACTGAAAATGTTTTATATACAAAGTTACATTTAATTCTTATAATCTGACAGCAAATTTTTTTGCATATAAACTCATCATTTTCTGTGCATTTAAATATCTTCTTTGTTTGCTTTAAAAACCTACAAAATAGTTTTTATCATTTAAAAAAATGTGATGTTTTATGAATTACTGAAAGAGAAAAAAGCAAAAAGTAAGACTGAAAAATAATTTCTCAAATATTAATTTGGGAGAATGTATAATCATAAGCAACATTCAACACTGAGATTTTTCAAATCTACTAATTTTTTCATAGTTTACAGCAGCAATAAGGTTTTACATAGGAGTTAGGCATAGTTAATGGGCTCATCACCAAGCAGGTGAAAAGCTATTAATTCTTAAAAGTCTCATTAATGGTCAGGAAATGAGAATTATTTCTATAAGGAATTATTTTCAAATACGTGATACTACTACACTGTCATGAATTTAAGGATATGCTTTTTGTTTCAATGCATCAGAGCTTCTAAATAACAATATACTATAAATATGAAAATAATATATAAAAGTTGGAGAATACAGATTTTGTTAAGACTTGGCTTTTGTTAAGGGAAAAAGAACTGATTACATATGTAGAAAGTGATATATATGTCATTAGTACTCAATTTATTTCAGACCTCCAAATTTAACAAAAAATCTTCATTCCTCAAAAATTCCAGTTTCCTGAGATCTTCCGTTCCAACAATTCCAAAGAATACCCTTGCACTTAAGAGTAGGGAAGAGGAAGGGAAAACAGAAAAAGAAACAACAGCAAGAGGTTTTATAAATTATAGCTCTCTACATATGCAACTCCACCTAAAGAGTCATAATTAGAATCACAGCATTTTAGGACTTTTAGGAAGCTTAGAGAAAACTAGTCCAACTTCCTTGTTATACAGATAGGTGAAGTGCAGCTCAAAGATAACAAGATCTTATTACAAGTTACTAGCAGTGATTCTCAAGTTTAGCTGTCGTTGCAATGCAGCAAGTCTCTCTATATACGTAAGTTCTGTGACTGAAGGTATTTGGCTGATAAAAAAAATTATGTTTTTGCAAGCGTATATAGTATATGATATAATATTGATCATGTAATATAAGAAAACAAATCGATTCCTATAGCTCAAAGCTTTAAACTGTCTGATAAGTTACTATTTCATTTAATTTCACTTTATTTTATTTGGCTGCGCCGGGTCTTAGTTGAGGCACTTGGGATCTTCCTTGACGCATGTGGGATCTTTAGTTGCTGTGTGCAGGCTTCTACCTAGTTGTGGCCTGTGGGTTTTCTTTCTCTAGTTGTGGTGCGCAGCAAGAGCACATGGGCTCTGTAGTTGAGGCACGCGAGCCTCTAGTTGAGGCGCTCGGGCTCGGTAGTTGTGGCGTGCGGGCTTAGTTGCCCCGCAGCATGTGGGATCTCAGTTCCCCGACCAGGGATCGAACCCACGTCCCCTGCATTGGAAGGTGGATTCTTTACCACTGGACCACCAGGGAAGTCCCTGATAAGTTTTTAATAGAGAAAGAAAAAGACTTTGAGGTGCGAAGTACAAAGCAAATGACCTACTAACCAAAAACCCCTCACTAAGTTCCATGACAATTCATCCTACAAATACTAAGTCAATGCTTAACTGAGCACTAGTGTATCATAAATTCTCACTCATAGTACCATGTAACTAACATTCATAGTCCTTATCACAATAGTAGTTTCACACTTATTCACAGTGAACTTATTTATACCCTCAGCAGCCTTAAGGACTGTAAGAGTGTCAGTATTTTGGTCCCTTGATGTATCACTAGTGCCTAGCATAGTACTGGAAGTGCTGTGAATGAATGAATGAATGAATGAATAGACCAAAAGAGCCCTGCTGCTCTCACTGATTGATTTTATAACAAATAAATAAAATGTAAACTTGTAACTAAAATAAATGCAGTGGAGGAGAACAGTCTCTAAAAACTCAAGTGTTATTGGATGGATGAGCCAAAGAGGGGAAGGAAGAAAAAGCAGAGGAAAAGCCTGTGCAAAGGCCCAGGGTGGCAATCAAAGAACACCTGCGCTACAAATAAAATGAGGCCCAACGGGGCAGTGCTGTGAGATGAAGCTGGGGTCGGGGATAAGCAACAGCCAGACTCGGATGGCTCTGCTGATCAGATTAAGGAGGGCCGTCTTTGTCCCAGAGCCATAGGAACCCATGGAAGTACTGAAGGGCGTGGTGAGGATGCCAATGTGACATGATCAAACCTGCCATTCAGAAAAATCACTCTGATTCCAGAGGGGGACCGGCATAGCTGCAGTGGCCAGGTAGGAGCTACTGCAATAGTACAGGCGAGAGATTACGGCAGCCTGGAATAACATGGTGGGGTTAGAGATGAAGAAAAGTAGATGAAATCAAGAGATACTGAGAGGTAACTTACGAAACAAGAAGGGGATAGAGAGGTCAAAGAGGGCAGTGTTGGAAGACTCCTTGGTTTCTAGCTTATCCCCTAGACAGATGGTAGTGCCAGTTCCTGAAACAGGGAACACTGGAAGAGGACCGGGCTTGGATGGGCAAGGTGGCTGACATTATGAGAACTGGGAACAGAAGGCTAGAACTTTTTATACATATGTGCAACACCTAGATGATTAAATTGGGGTAGAAAGGAAAAGAGAATTGATAATGAGCATTTGTATGAATTTCCCAGATAAGTTCTAAAATTCAGGGTTGAGGTAAATAACTTTATGTAACTGTCTTTGATATCTGAATCCAGTCATTCAGGCTTCTTCAGCATACTGTCAATGTCATCTCACAAACCTAGACAAAAGATCCCCACAACGGGTGGCAATGACTGGAGACTTGTACTCTTATCCCTACTCAGGTTATGAGGGAACCAGACAGGTGCTAAGACTAAGACTGGATGTTTAGAAATGGCAGTGCTTTACTGACTAGACTGAAAGAAGAGTCAGAGACTCGTCATTATGCAGAACATGGTAGGGGAAATACAGGGGGGAAAGGGGAGAGGGATAATTCCTATTTTTTTCTCATGGATGTCTCATATTCCTAATTAACAACCAGTTAACTTCCAAGGGGTAAAATGGGTAGCATGGCATATGCTCTTTATCTCTATATTAAAAAGATCTGCACTCACTCTGGATGGCAAACACCCTAATGCATGGGACAGTGTTGCTGAGAATGGAACAGCTCAAGAATTCAGGCAACTAGAATAATAAAAGTAGAGCCTCTCCAGAGGCAAACCTAGAGGTTTATAAATGATGTGGGGCTGGTATATTCTAAAATGACACATTGTGTCACCATATGACTTGGTCCCGAGTCCCAATAACATGTTGCAAAACAGCATCACTTGGGCTAAATTATACAATTAACTGAGATAATGCAAGCTTAGTGTTTAGCTCAGTGCTACCAGATAATAAGCATTCAACAAATGTTATCATTCACTCCATGCTGCCACTTGGTCAAAATATATCTGCCATATTGGTATGAATTATGTGACCTGTGAGAAGTCTGAATGTAGGAACGTACACCTTTATAAATTATCTGGATATTTTTTCAAATATTTTGAATAAGAGGGGAAAAAGGCATTCTATCTTTTGATCAAGGAAAAGATTAGTTTCCTTAAACTTTAGCTTAAAATGTACTCAACAGAGTGTGATATGTGCTGTGCCATGAAACATCTAGATATGTAAATACTATACTCCCGACATTAAGGAAGAAAAAAATATACATAACGATCAAAGAAAAAAGGATATACTCACTTGTCAACTGAGCTTTGGATAATTTTTCGCTACAACTATAACCGTGACCGCTTTCCTGCAGCTTTAGCCATTCCTGGGCTTGGAACAGGTAGAGTTTAGCTTCCTTTCCAATGGCTACTGCTATGTCATTGATTCTGACACAGAGAAGAGCATGGTCACCTGGACATTAGAACAAAAATTATCAACTAGTTTGGTCTTGTATGGGACTGAGACGGTAGGACAATTCAATACCTCTATTTATCAAAATAGGAATTAAAAGAGCACAGTTTTTCTTAAATCTCATTTTAGCTAGGTAGGTCACATTAGAATGACCATCCCATTCAGATGCAAGTCAAGAGATCATTCACATTAATTATCCAAAACAATGTGTGGTGTTTCCTTATACTTCAGCTGATAACGCATGGTTTTTCACTGAATAAACAGCCACTTCTGTGTGTAGACATTCACTGTGATAGAATTTTGCCTCATTTTACAACCACTCCACATCTTTAACACTTGCCTATAAACTATCCATAGAAATTTCCTGCCAAAATTTCTTTTGTTTTTTAATATAACATGGCTGTTAATATTTAATTATTTTTTAATATAAAAAACAAAAACATGTTATAGCAAGAAAGGTTAAATAAATGAGTTTTGGGGTAGACCTGATACAAAATTTGACATCTGTGACTTTTACAAAGGAATTTTCAGAACAATATATGTTGTAAGACAACTATAGAATGAGCCTTGTTGCACACAGCAACTACATTTAAGGCCCAGGAGAGAAACAGCAAAAAGTAGTTGCCTCTAGGGAAAGGGACTCTGGGTGAGGAGAAGGGAAACAGGGCTGTTTTTTCATCTGAAGATCTTTTTATTCTCCTGTTTCTGTTGTTTTTACTATTATCACTTTGACTAAACATTTTAAATAAATTTAAAGTTATAGTGTGTATCAAAAACCGTCTAAGTCTCTGATATAAACTAATTACGTTATAAATTATCAACAGCCTTAAAAGTGACTCTAAGGCCCTATTAACATCTTAAATCACATTCTGAATTAGAGTTCATATTTCAGTACTGTATGGTCTTAGTATATTATTTTCCTGAATTCGAATTCACGGAAAATTGGTAATAGTAAAATACACACACACAAAAGATAGAAAGTGTGTATGTTAATATACTTGGAACACTCTATTCCTCAATCTTACCTGAGAAATCTGGATTTACTACATGTTTCTCCTCTATGTTTATCAGGTAATCACCATGAAATATCAGGGTTGTCTAAACCTGTCTGGGAGTCACGAGTAATAAGCCGCGTCACAGCTTCCATACATGCCAGATTTTCTGGTAGTGTCCAGACTGTACCATTTATTGTAGTGACATTACTATCACTGTCAATAGTCAAAGTATAGTTACAGCCAGTTGATTAAGTAACTGAAAATGTTACCTAAAAAAATAATAAAACCCTCGAGTTTCTTCTTCATTCACCCAAGGTCTACTCCACAATAGATTTTGTTAAATGGATTGCATCTCCTTTTCTCAGTTATTTTTAAAACTTCAGATTAAAAATAATAAAGTTTCCCTTCCCTTCACACCAACAATTCTGTAATTCAATACTTTCAATTTCTTTCCCAACCAATTAGCTTCCTGTTTTTATTATCTTCTTCTAAGAATCCTCTCTAGGACAGTATTGTGATCTTGCATCTTTTAATGCTAAAGACTCTATGAATCAAGGATCCTAACCTCATCAAAGCAAATAATTATTTGAGATATAGTAGTAGTCAAATTAAGTAGTATATACCAAGAAAAACATTCAAATTTTGAGAGTGCAAATAAATAAGGCAAAAATTAGAAGGAATGCAGATTCATTCATTGAAGAATTATGGATTTTTGAGGGAGACCAGAAGGGAAGAATCGAATGCAATCTCATTCAGAAGGGCCACAGAGGATACAAATTATGAAGCTTCCAGGATACACTTGCACGCATTTCTGTAAAGTTAATTCTAGCCCTCGTGGTCCACAGTAAAGCTACTCCTTTCGTAGGGAGGTAACCAAACTGTCCCAGCAATTGTGACAACTAGATTATCAGGTGCTTTTGGGGGAGGGGTGGGTGATTCCAAAACCTCTCTGCTGCAAGTAGGTTTTAGCAAACTGATCTTAAGACAAAAAGAACAAAACCCAGGAAATCTAAGTTCTGGGACTTCACGAATTACGGTGGCTTAGTGTACACAATCAGGCTGAGAACGGAGCGAGCAAAGGATGCTTCTTTAAGCGAAGGATCTCGAAACTGGCAGCAGGAGAGTCATCAGCACATTCGTTAGGACAGGGAGGAAAGGGGAAACGGTCTTTTAGGTGCAGAATACAGCCACCAACCGGGGTAAGTGCTTACAAGGATCTGGGGAGCAGCAACACAGGGGCTGGCCATAAACGCATCCCACGATTCCGGGAAGCTGCGATGGGGGCGGCTGCCGGCCACGCGGGAAGCGCAGGTGAGCTGGGTGAAGTCCCCAGCCTCGCCGCCGCCGGCTCCCGGCTCCCCACGCGAGGCGGGGAGGGAGGGGCCGCGGGATGGGCCCACGAGCCTTCATCCCTCTCCCCGCCCCCGCACCTACCATGGAACTCGAAGTGCCCGATGCTCTGGCCTTGAGCGTCTCGGGCCGCGGCGCTGCTGAAGCTGCCTCGCAGCGTCTTACCCTGGCTGCCGGGTGGCCACCAGCAGCAAGTGAAGGCCACCGCCAGCAGCCGCAGTCCCCCCATCCCCGCCTCCTGCTCGGCACTCACACCCCTGCCCCTAACCGCCTGTGGCCGCAGCCCCACGTCTACAGCTTGAGATGGGGAGGTGAGGGGAGAGGGACCGGCGTCGCGGGCCCGCCCCCGGGGGCCTAACAGCCAATGAGGGGGCCCCTCCACCACGAGCCAAGGATACCCACCAATCAGAGGCTGAAATGGGCGGGACTGCAGATCTGCAAGTCCCATCAGTCCCCGGCCTTTTGGCTAGTTCCCGCCTTTTTTATGGAGACTCAGGAGGATGTTGCTTCAGGTTACGGAAAAATTACTGCCCTCCTCTCCTCCGCGCGTGTGGTGCCATTGCGCATGCGCGAGCGCGCGGAACGGGCCCGAACGGTTTCCAGGGATGTGTCGGATACGAAAAGGACTAAGAAACACACAACAGCAACGTTTCTGGTGGGGCGAGGAATACTCCAGCAAAGAAAGCCCTACGTGCCCATGTAACGTAGTGGACGTTTCCAATTTAATGTCTCAAAAGCACCTAACTGCCCCTGTCCATTTAACGCCTGGCCTCTCGGCACCTTCAACCGACTTTTTCCTCCTAGGTTTCCTGTCTTCTTGAGCTATGCCATCATCCAACAGGCCAGACAGCTGAAAATTATAGCGACACCGCCCCCGCCCCTTACCACCACCCCTCATACCTCTACATCTAATCAATTAAATGAAACAAGTTTATTAGCGCCTCTTCTGGACGGTTAGGTTAGGAAGTGCCAGCCACTATTCTATGCAGGCCACCATCTTACCATTATTTACTTGGCTTATGGCAACTAACCTGGCAAGTCAATTTTCCCGAAGTGGTTACACACAGTCTATCTCTAGCCTAGTACCACAGAAAGCTTTGGGAAGCGCAGTATGACTGTATCACTTTCCTTCAAAGTCTCTCAGTTGTCTTAGGACATAACCCAAACTCTTCAGAATATGACTTTCAAGTCTCTCGAATTTGTATCTCTCAACAGTTGATGTCCATCCTTACTGAGCCACTGTCAGTTTGCTAAACACACTCCAAGTTCTCCCCTCTGGGCCTATAGCACTTGCAGATTCCTCCTGCTGGAATACTTCACATATTCTACCATTCAGCCTCCATTTCATCTCCTTTTCCTACTTTACTTTCCCAAGGCACGGTAAGAAGCCTTTCTCAAACCCTCACATCTGTGTTAGATACCCCTGGTACCAGAATCCCTTACTGCCCTACCAGGGCAGTTACCACACTATTTTGTAAATGTCTATTGATTTATCTGAATCCCTTACTATATGGTAAGCTCCAGCTGGTCAGAGACTATGTCTGTCTTGATGAGAATAGAAGCTCAAAAATCATTTCATGAATAAATGTATATAAATTATTTTCATTTGACAACAAGCTTTTATTACATATAATCAAGTTCTCACAACAGACCTCATCATTTAGAAAAAGAAATCTTGAGGGAACATTTCATATATACCCAGAGTTTTCTATATCTCTGGATGACCAGGAATAAACTGGAGATATTAATATATGAGATTTTTATTTATTAAAATATTTTATTTATTTTTAATTATAAAAGTAATTCATGCAGCTTAGAAAAAAATTCACAGTCAAAAAAGTACGGGGAAAAAAAAGTATGAAGTAAAAATTGAAGTCCTCATTTCCTTCTTTCCCTGCTCATACGGATACCCAAAGGTAACTCCTTGTTAATAGTTTAGGGTGGATCCTTTAAGATGTGTATTTACAAATTATGTGGTGTTTGCAAACCAAGGACAGGAATAAAATTGGTCCTGAAAAAAGTCTGAACATTGGCCTTGAATACTGTGAATATTTCTTCTTCTCTTTCTTCTCTTCATAATCAACTTTGTTTTTCTCTCTCACTGAAGACAGGCTTCTTCTCTCTCTCTTTTTTTTTTTTTTTTTTTTGCGGTACGCGGGCCTCTCACTGTTGTGGCTTCTCCCGCTGCGAAGCACAGGCTCCGGACACGCAGGCCCAGCGGCCATGGCACACGGGCCCAGTTGCTCCGCGGCATGTGGGATCTTGCCGGACCGGGGCACGAACCCGCGTCCCCTGCATCGGCAGGCGGACTCTCAACCACTGCGCCACCAGGGAAGCCCCCAAAACAGGCTTCTTGATTCCCCGTTTCATTTGAATGAGTACAGCTACCAACAAGTTGCAAATGTTTATAGGTCCTCAGAGTTCAAGAAGAGCAACCACATCACACTATGCTAAAACCTCAGTCCAATTCCAAATCCCAGGAAGAGGATTCAGTTAGCCTATGGTGAGTCAGATGCACATCCTGTGGTCTGCCTGGGTGGGTCAACTTGGGGAGATGATAAAGGGTAGGGAAGTCTGGTCAGATAGAACAGTAAGTATTCACTACAATATATTTTGGTCCTCATTCCATGTTGGTACATTATTTTTAAAGGCTATATATCAGCCCATTGCATTGAAGAAGTGAGACAATACTAGTAGGCATTTAGATTGTATCCAGTTTTTCATTATAGCAATGAACATATTTATGTTTTTCTGCAATTATCTATATTATACATCATGAAATTTGGGGATCATAGACTGGTGTGTACATTTGAACTTTTCATTATGTTACCACTTGGCCCCCCAAAATGGTTGTAACAAATGACACATCCACATATACTGGGTATTCCCATTCTTCTTAGACTTCACCAGCACATTATGTGGAAAACAAAAACAAAAAACCAAGATATTTATTCATCTGAATAAACAGTATTTACTGATGGTTTATTCTGTACCTGGCCTGGTCCTGAAGCCTTGGGATTATAGCAGGAAACAAAACAAAGGCCCTACCTTCATGGAACAGTAACAATGAGCAATTCAACATAAATGTTGAAGATGGCTATGGAGAAAAATAAAGAAGGGTAAAGTGGCTCGGCAGGGCTCGGGTACAGCTTGCTATTTTAACTGGAGTGATCAAGGAGGGACTCTCCACTAGGGTGGCATTCAAGCTGATACCTGAGGGTAAAAACTAGGCAGACATCTGAGGAAAGTGCACCCAAGCCCAAGAGAAGAAGCATGCCTGGGAAATGCAAGGAAGACCAAAGCAGGGCAGGGAGGCTGAGGCAGGGTGGGCAGTAGGGAAAGAACAGTAGGAAAGGATCTAAGGATAGGATCTAGGGAACATCTTTACCACGACTGCAAGCGGCCCGCACTGTCTGTAAATGGTGCCGACGAGAAAGTAAAAGGCCATTTTGCAATTCCAACCTCCCATCTCCACAGTTTGCAAGAAGAGAACTAAGAGAACTGGAGTTCTCAGCTCAACCGGTGAGTAATCTGTGGAGATCGCTGTAGTTCAAGAATGAAAAGAAGGTAATCATTCCTAACTCCGACCACATGTGTAGCTAAGTAAAGCCTAATCCACGGTGGTGTCATTTGCCCCGGAACCTTTAAGACCCTACTTTCCCAGCTACGCCGGCCACTCCAATCCTCCGAGGTGTTGGCAGAGAAGAGCTGCGCCTGCGCAGTGGCGCTGCGCGGACCGCACACCCGGAGGCCCCGCCCAGCCGTCAGTGGGCGGGGACAAGTCAGCCCGAGCTCCGGAAGCGACCGCTGCCTGCCCCGTTAACGTGTCGGGGGAGGGAGACGCGTCGCAAAAAGTCGTAGTGGGACTTCCCTACGATCTACAAACGTGGCGTTTTACGGTTCCAGTCCCTGCTGAGCTGGGAGATGTCGGCTGCGGGACGGCCCGAGCCCTTGCGTCCTCCCAACGGCTTTGCGAAGCGGGTCCTGGTGACCGGGGGTGCTGGTTTCATGTAGGTAACGGCGCCGCTGGCAGAGTAGTGGCTCCCCAGAAACCCCAATCTTTCCCTGCGCCTCTGCTTGCTCTTGGCAATTTGGGATCAGCTTCGGGGATCTGATTGACAGGGGGAGGGTCTTAACGCACGACTAGGATCATCCCACTTTCTCTCCACTTCCCGGCCTGCGAAGACGTGCGTGGCTCCTTTGAAACGACTTCTTTTAAACGCCTCCCAAACTAAGCAGAAGTGCTGTGGTACTGTCCACCTTTCTATCTGGCCCGAGAGGTACCTGTCACTCTTCTGAGTGCGCCCCCTTTGCAGTAAGCTTCTCACCAACTGCCTCAACCCAAGCCAAGGGCCCACGATACACAGGCCTTGGACATATAGGCTCCATGAACCGGTTTTGGAATTATGATAAGGGTTTCATTTATTCAGCAGACTTTAAAAAATCCTCTGTCGGTGTTTTGACCTGTACTAGTCGTTTGAAGCCTCTTTCCCTCTCACACCCATATTTAATCAGCAAGTCTTCTCTCTCTCCTTCCGAATAGACCACTTCTCACCCTCCTCCCCTGTTCTACCCTAGCCCCTGTTAATGTCTGCTTTTGCCTAGACTGCTACTGTAGCCTCCTGATTGGTCACACTGCTTCTACTCTTGTTCCCTTAAAGCCTGTTCTCACGCACAAGTCAGTGTTTATTAAGTAAATAAGTGCGTAATTTCACTCCAAAGATTCCTGTCGGACTTAGAATAAAATGTAAACTCTTTACCATGTCTGGAAGACGCTCAGGTGTCAAAGCTCAAACCGGATCTCCTGTCCTTCCACCTCTTGCTTTTCTGAGCCTCTTGCAGTTCCTGGAACCCAGGAGGCTAGTTTCCTCTATTTTGAGGCCTTTGCACTTGCTTCCTCTTTGCTTAGGCTGTTCGCATCTCTCAGTTCAGATGTTTACGCAGAGGTCCCCTCCTCCCAGCCTTAGCTGAGCACCCTATCTAAAATAGCCCCTCTCCCAACTAACACACTTATCACTACCTGAAACTATAGTGCATATTTGTGTTTACTTGCTTATTGCCTACATCCCAACCCTAGGATGTAAACCGAGTGAGGGCAGAGACTGTGGTTCCCTCAACACCTGGAAGAATGCTTCCCTCCCCCATTAGTATATTAGATCACCTCTTCCAATCTGACAGTGGTTTGGAGGAGGGTACCAGGCAAGTTTCACTTAATGAAAAGGGGAGCGTGGGCATAAAAGGGTGGAACAGTGCTGGTCCAGGAAAGGTACGTCCTAGAAAGTTCTGTGAAAGGGCTGTCAAGTACAAACTCTGAATTCATAATTTGTTCCTAGGAGCCCAATGTTTTGGTGTATATGATAAAAATCTGGTGGATCATCTCACTGAGAGATGCCTCTGGCTCCACTTCAGGGTCCTCTAAAACCCTCTGTGCCACTAACTTCAGGATGGTTTCAGCAGTTCTTAGCCTTGGAAACCTAGGTTTACCACTTTACACCACCAAATTCTTATACCAAGAAATAGCAATTGCAATAGGCTACTGTGAACATGGACAACTCCTATGCTCATAACAGCTTAATTTTTACATAGTTTATACCTGCCGTCTCTGAAAAGGCACATTGTCATTTAAGTCCATCTGCAGTGAACACCACCCATTGTATTTATGATACTGCTTTACTACCACGCTCAAAGACAGCATCATTTGGTTAATTATTTTCTTATACCCAGGACCAGTAAATTCTCTCTTCACCATAGTGTAAAGGGAGTGTAAGACTTTGTATATCAGTACTGTTGAGAAGATTAATGAAAAGTGCGGATGTGTATATATTCAGCATAGTTATATCATTTCTGTTATCTTGCAACAATTTGAAGGTATCTTTGAATAGTTTCCCAATATTCAACAACTTAGGATAACATTTGAGAATTTAAGGAAAAGGTTAAATTTTCTGCTAACAAGATACGCTTTTCTCTATAGTGCATCACATGTGATTGTCTCCTTAGTAGAAGATTATCCAAACTATATGATCATAAATCTAGACAAGGTAAGTTTTATAAAAATGAGCTCTGTGTTTAAAAAAAAAAAAAAGAGCCCTGTGTGCTGATACTTATTTATATTTTAAAAAAGTATTAGAATCCTGTCCTGCTGATATCTTAGTTTTTTATTTAGTCATTTTAGCAGCTTAGGAGCCTATATAGTCATGTGTTCATACAGTTTTAGATCTTACATAAAGTCTTGAAACTTTTAAATTTGTTATGATAGCCCATAACGTAAAGGTTTTAAGTACAGTATTTTTACTAAAAGAAAATCTTCACTCTGAATTCAGTATTTAGTGTAATCTTGTGATTGTTAACCTTTTTTGGCATTGAGATACTCTGATTATTTTATTATATGATTTTATAACTGCCATCTCCTGAAAATTATATATTTATTTTAAAAACTAAAGTGCACGTAAATTAATTTAGTTTTGAGAATTTTTCTGTAATAATTGGAAGTTCCCTGGAGATTCTGAAAGCCATGATTGGTAATCACTGTGTTGTTGACTGTGAACACAAGATACAATTAGTTACCTTAATTTTATAAAACATAATAGTAAAAAATATATAGAGACAAAAAATAATCTGTAAGTCTTAATAATTTTTGCCTGCCATAATATCATGGACAGTAATTTTTTCCTCCATCTGTATACACTGATTTACCAACAGTTAACTCAGGAAGAAGCATAATGAGTTACAATATGTGTAACACAGGTGTAATTGTATTCAATCACTAATTCCTTTTCAGTAAGGAATGGTGAACTCTTACAGCCCCCAGTGGCTGAAGGCAAATCTGGGCAGGAAAAGTTTTTAAAGGAGAGGCTTATAAAAATTAATTTTTTTGTATTTTGAAAAGGTAAAAAATTACATATTTTTGTTTGTTTTTTTTTTACTTTTAAGATATCAGAAACTTCTAAAAACACTGAGAGCAAACACTTTAAGAAGACACGTTTTTGTGTTATGATCAGAAATCTATAGTATTTTAAATAAATTGATATTTTATAGGAAAAGCTGTTATCACTTTTTGTGTTGTTTTTCCCCCATCCTTACTTATTTTAAGCTGGATTACTGTGCAAGCCTGAAGAATCTTGAAACCATTTCTAATAAACAAAATTACAAATTTATACAGGTATGGAAGTATTCTTATAGTTATATAATTATTTTATACTGTGCCTCTTTAGTCATTTAGACATTATATCTTTCTACTTTGTAAACTTGTGTAATATGGGCTTGGAAGCATGCTTATTAAAGACCTTTTTAATTTCCAGTAGTACCATGTGCTATAGAGAATATTACTTGTAGATTGATACTGCATATAAAGCTACATGTTATTTTTGGTGCCTTGGCAGATCTATGAGTAGCTGACTGAAATTCCATGGTGTGTGATTTTTAGGTCTTCACTAGCCTTCTTCATAAGACCTTGCTGGTATTTAAAGAGATTGGTATAAAGTAGGGTATTACGCGGGCCAGTCAGTAGTCAAAAACCCCACCATACAAGCCCATGGTAGTCCAAAGTATAAACCAAGCAGCCAGGTCGCGGTACGCGGGCCTCTCACTGTTGTGGCCTCCCCCGTTGCGGAGCACAGGCTCCGGATGCGCAGGCTCAGCGACCATGGCCCACGGGCCCAGCCGCTCCGCGGCATGTGGGATCTTCCCGGACCGGGGCACAAACTCGTGTCCCCTGCATCGGCAGGCGGACTCTTCAACCACTGCGCCACCAGGGAAGCCCTGATTTATGTTTTTTAAAGTGATTCTATAAACTCTCTTTTTAACCACAAATCTTAAAGAATATACTAAGCAAACATTTCATAATTTTTTTCTTCTATCTCAAAGTGTCTCCTGTAGTCACTGAAGAATTGTTGAGAATACGTATTTTTAGAACTAAACGTACATATAACATTAAAAATACTCATAAGTTTACTTAGTTGTGGTGAAATCCATCATTCCAGTTGTTATACTTACTTTGAATATATTTCAATAGTGGTTATCTCAAACTTTTAAAAGTATGTTTAAATTTTTTCCTGTTAACATAGTTACCTTAGGTTGGCAAGAATGTTAAGAAAAAAAGCTGGCACAGTCCACAGAAGTAGTTGGTGCTCAAAAAAATACTGTTTTAGACACTTATTTGCAAAAACATATTTTGAATTGAATATCTGGTATCCTAGGATGCTGAAGAAATACCTCATTACTGTATTTGACCCGTCAGTTGAATTTTCAAGATATTCTCTTTTATACCTGGGGGAGGGGATTAATTTTTTTTCTTATCATGTTTTTGTTCATGAAGTAAAATGGTTATTATGATTGGGAGTGCTCAATGAAACTTAGATTTTTCATGTTTGTTTTTTTATATAGGGTGACATATGTGATTCTCACTTCGTGAAACTACTTTTTGAAACAGAGAAAATAGACATAGTACTACATTTTGCTGCACAAACACATGTAGGTAAGCATTGTTTAGTGGTGGGCAGATGTTTTTTTCCAGTGGCTAACTAGCCAAAATCAAGGTCCAATAATGGGGTTGAACAAGTAGGTACTTAATGTATGTGAAAGAACATATACCATGTTTTACCAGAAAAGCCCATAGTCACTCTGTCATCTAGATACTTGGTGCTATTCAGATCCCTTGTGTTAGCGTAGGGTAAAATGTAACCTTGAATGTTATCTTAAAACTGAGTTTAGCCAAATCCAGAATTAGTGATTACTTCTGGGGAAATGGGCCTTCAGCTATATTTTTATGTTGTTTTTCTTAAGGTGGGTGGTAGATACACAGTTGAACATTATATTGTTATCTGTACTGTTTTGTCCTAAGATATCTTCTAATAATTTGTCTAACATTTTATATTGTGAAATGTAATATATATTCAGAAGAATTTAGAAGTAAGGTTAAATGAATAATGATAATGTGAATACTCATGTAGCCATCACCTAAACAAAAGAATGTTGCTGAACCCTCTTTAGTAGTAGTATTACTACTGCCTTATTACCTGATTTTTAAGTTATAATTTCCCTTGGTGTTCTCTGCAGTTTTACTGTTTCTGTATTTATCTCTAAACAGTATAGGTTAGTTTTGCCTGTTTTTAGATTTTATAAAAATGCATATATAAAATAACATGAAGGGTTTTTGGTCTTGCTTTTTCATCCTTGGAGATTCATCCATGCAGTTGGGTGTAGGTGTAATTCGTTCCTTGTCAGTGACATACAATGTTCCATTCTAAGTATATACCACAATTCCTGTGTCTGTTTTACTCTTGATGGACATTTGGATTGTTTGCACATTGGAGCAATTTTGAACAATACTACCATGAGCATTCTTACACATGCATCTTGGTACACATAAATACACATTTCTCTCAATATATAACTGGAATTGTAAGATCTGCACACTTCAACATGGAGATAATTTCCAACTGTATTCCAAAGCAGTTATACCAGTTTCTTCTCCTGCAGGAGTATATGAGGCCTTCTGTTATTCTAGATCTCACCAAAGCTTAGTTGTGTCAGTCTTTTCCATTTTTGTCAATCTGAGTAGTGTGTAGAGTGGCATCTGATTGTGCTTTTAATTTGTATTTCCCTGATTACTGATGAAGCTGTGTACTTTTTATATGTTTATTAATAATTTCAGTTTCTTCTTTTGTGAAATGCTGTTGAAATCTTTTGCCCATTTTAAAATTTTTAAATCAGTTCTCATTGATTTGTTGGAATATATATATGTGTGTGTATATATATATATGTGTGTGTGTGTGTGTGTGTATATACACACACACACTGGATACTAGTCCTTTGTTATGTGTATTATATATATATCTTCTCCCACTCTGTGGCTTATTTTTTCATCTTTTTGCTAGTGTGTTTTGATGAACAGATGTTCTTATATAAATTCTCAGTGAATTTATATATCTTTTATGGTATGCTGAATGCTTTTTGGGTCTTAAGAAATTCTCTTTTACCCCAAGGTAATGAAGATATTCTTCTGTGTTATCTTTGAAAAGCTTTATAGTTTTGCCTTTCACATTTAGATTTGTAATCCATCTGAAACTCATTTTTATATGCAGTATTAGATAAGAGTCCAATTTCATTTTTTTCTATTTGAATGCCAATTGGGCCTCTACCACTTATGGGAAAGTTCACCAGTTTCCACTGCTCTGTCATGTATCAAGCATCTATATGAGTATCTGTTTCTCAACTCCCCATTGGTCTTATCTGTCTGTGCCTGTGCTGATCACACAGTATATTGACTAATGTAGTGTTTTCATATCTGGTAGAACAAATCCTTTTACTTGGTTAACGATAAAGTGGTTTTCCTTCCAACAATTTATGAGGTGCTTACCGGTACTTCCTGTTGTCAGTCTTTGGTGCTTTTATTATATTTTTCCCTGATTATGAATGATGTTAAAAACCTTTGCATTTGTTTACTGGATTATCCTCCTCCCTTTCCTATTTGTATATCTCTTTAGAAGGTTTCTGTGTAAGTCTGTTTACCATTTTCAAGTGGGTTGTCAGTTTTTTCCTTACAGATTTTTATAAGTCCTTTATATATTCTGAATTCAAACCTTTTCCACTACCTTTTTTCCAATCTGTGATTTGCCTTTTCACTTCCTTTCTATTTTATTTTATCTCATCTCATCTCACCCCACCTCGACTCACGTCACGTCACCTCACCTCACCTCAGCTGCGTTGTGCGATCTGGTTCCCCAACCAGGGATTGAACCCAGGCCTTTGGCAGTGAGAGTGCTGAGTCCTCACCAGCAGACTGCCAGGAATTTCCCTGCCTTTTCACTTTCTTAATGATTTCTTTTGATGATTTGAAATTCTTCATTTCAGTGTAGTCCAGTTTATCAGCCTTTTCCTTTACGGTCAGTGCTCTTTGCGTTCTGTGTTAGAACTCTTTTCCTACCTCCAAGGTCATGCAGATATTCTCTTATATTCTCTTCATAAAAGTTATTGTTTTGCCTTCTACATTCAGATATTTTCCCTATATGAATATCAGTTTGACCCAGCACCATTTATTGAAAGAATCAACCTTTCCCCATTGCCACCTTTGTTGGAGATCAAGTACCCATATATGCATGGTTCTGTTTCTGGGCTCCTGTTCTGTTCCATTGGTCTTTGTCTATCCTTATGCCATGACCACACTGTAATTACTGTAACTTTATAATAATTCTTGATACCAGCAAAGCAAACCCTCCTACCTTTTAGTTCCAAAATTTTTTAAAATTTAAGAGCATTTTAAATTTTAGATGTATCATTTCTTTTTTGAATTAAAAAAAAGTATTTCCTGCAATATAGCACTGATAGTTTTCTAGGTTCTAAGAATTCACATGTACTATGTAATTTGTGTTTAAAGAAATCATAAGTAGCAATGCACCTTATGTTATTTTTAACACCATTGCAGTTGTGGTGAATGAAGAAACGTGAATAGAGCTTTCCTTAAGCCTGAGTCTACTGTTTAATATTTGCTTTGTCCCTTGAGTGGAATTCTTCTAGCTTTTTCTTCTTTTTTTTTTAGATCTTTCATTTGTCCGTGCCTTTGAGTTTACATATGTTAATGTTTATGGCACTCACGTTTTGCTAAGTGCTGCTCATGAAGCCAGAGTGGAGAAATTTATTTATGTCAGCACAGATGAGGTCTATGGAGGCAGTCTTGATAAGGTGAGCTTAGAAAATGACTGTTTCGGACTTCCCTGGTGGCGCAGTGGTTAGGAGTCCGCCTGCCAATGTAGGGGACATGGGTTCGAGCCCTGGTCCGGCAAGATCCCACATGCCGCAGAGCAGCTAAGCCCGTGTGCCACAACTACTGAGCCCATGCGCCACAACTACTTTTTTTTTTAAATAACTTTTAATATTTATTTATTTATTTATTTATGGCTGCATTGGGTCTTTGTTGCTGCACACGGACTTTCTCTAGTTGTGGCGAGCGGGGGCTACTGTTCATTGCGGTGCGCAGGCTTCTCATTGCAGTGGCTTTTCTTGTTGCAGAGCACGGGCTCTAGGCGCGTGGGCGTCAGTAGTTGCAGCACGTGGGCTCAGTAGTTGTGGCTCACGGGCTCTAGAGCACAGGCTCAGTAACTGCAGAGCATGGACTTAGTTGCTCCGCAGCATGTGGGATCTTCCCAGACCAGGGCTCAAACCCATGTCCCCTGCATTGGCAGGAGGATTCTTAACCACTGAGCCACTAGGGAAGCCCTGTGCCACAACTACTGAAGCCTGCGCACCTAGAGCCCTTGCTCTGCAACAAGAGAAGCCACCGCAATGAGATGCCTGCGCACCACAATGAAGAGTAGCCCCCGCTCACCGCAACTAGAGAAAGCCCGCGCGCAGCAACAAAGACCCAACGCAGCCAAAAATAAATAAAATAAATAAAACAGATATTATAAAAAGAAAATGACTGTTTCACCTACTTACCCCATACCACCATACAAACCTGTCTTATGAAAACCTACTCTGGACTTTTTTCATCTTCTGATTATACACACTTACGGGATTCCCCAGAATATTATTCCGTTGTGTCTTCTGTTCAAATCAAATAGTACCACCCCAAATGGGGAACGACAGCCTAGTCTGGTACAGATTTATATATGTAATTTGACCGACATATTTTGCAAGCGAGCAGCAGCTTTTCCCTGATCACCCAGTCTTACATCATGAATGTCATTCCCATGGGCCAAAGCATGTGTAAGTTATGCTGCAGCATAAGGCCTGTCTCCCTTCTCTTCCACTCAGCAAAGCATATTGTACTGTCAAGGAGTGAGTGTGAAATTGTTGTAGAAACTGGAATCTGTTCTCCTTTGTTAATCATTTGTAAACATTATACTTTTTATGCAAAGAGAGGCTCCATTCTCCAGTCTGTATTTTTCATAGTCAGTGTTTACAATGACCTCATTTTGTTTTGTTTTATTTTTTAAATGCATTTATTTACCAAAACATGTACATAGTGGAAAAAAAACCAAGTAGTTTGAAAAGACTTATAATGAGTAAAAGCAGACCCTGACCACTTCTCCTCAGTGCCCAATCCCACTTCTGAGGAACAACCATTTGCAAACTCTCTTTGCAGTTTTTATCAGGTAAGCTTGTACTCCTGTCAGCCTACATCAGATCTGACACAGTAGCCAGAATGCTTTTAAAAATATAAGTCAGATCATGATATTACTGTCATCAAAACCCATCAGTGTTTTGACAGTGGCCTTCAAGGTTCCACATGCTCTGGCCTCTGGCTTTCAGACCTCGTCTCACATTTCTCTTCCCTCACACTAGCCTCCTTGTAGTTCCATTGGACACAGTCTGTCTCAGGGCCTTTGCACTTGCTGTTCTGTCTGCCTGCCTTACAGGGTTGTTATGAACTTTAAAGAAGTTACTGCATGTAAAGTGCTTAGAAAAATGCCAGGCACATAGTTGGGTTTCAATAAATTTTTTTTTTTTTTTTTGACTGCGTTGGGTCTTTGTTGCTCTGCGGGCTTTCTCTAGTTGCGGCGAGTGGGGGCTACTCTTCCTTGCGGTACGTGGGCTTTTCACTGCGATGGCTTCTCTTGTTGCGGAGCGTGGGCTCTAGGTGCGCAGGCCTCAGTAGTTGCGGCGCGTGCGCTCAGTAGTTGTGGTTCGCGGGATCTAGAGCGCAGGCTCAGTAGTCATGGCGCACTGGCTTAGTTGCTCCACGACATGTGGGATCTTCCTGGACCAGGGATCGAACCCGTATCCCCTGCATTGGCAGGATTCTTAACCACTGCACCACCAGGGACGTCCTCAATAAATGTTTTTTAAATGTACTGATTTACATTTCAAGTTTGTAATATGTTCTCCGATTTTTCTACTTAGAAAGTATACCTTATACTTATTTTTTAATATGTCTTTTTAAAATTAGGAATTTGATGAATCTTCTCCCAAACAACCTACAAATCCTTATGCATCATCTAAAGCAGCTGCTGAGTGTTTTGTACAGTCTTACTGGGAACGATACAGGGTAAGAACTGACCTCAGAAACTCTAGAATCATTTTTCTTTGGACTTAGGTGTTAAAACCCCAAGTTAGCATTAGCAACATTTCATTTTTAGGATGGCAGACATAGATTAAGAAAAGTTATATATTAAGGAATTTTAAAAACTGATTTCCAATATTGTGTGGACAAAGCAGGGACCTGCTTCTTAGCCAGTTCATCATTTAAAGGAATAATTTATGTATATATTTTTTTCTGCTTCACTAATAGGTAGAGTGTTACAGCTAGAGTGAAAAGCCCTGTTGTAATGTCCTGATTCCCAGGAGTCCTCTGAGTGAAGGAAGACAGTGGGAGGGCAGATTCCCTTACCAGCCACTGCTCCTCTCGGCCCCTCATGAAAGGGAGATAGATTTACCCCAGTGGCTGTGTCAGTGTCCGTGCAGGAGCCTTGCCCACTATGAATCATCAGCTGGAACCCCTGCACTTGGCTTCCCACTGATCTTCCAGAGTTATTAGGGACTGGGTCAGAAAGGCGAACCAAGGGATTGCTTCAGCTTCTCTAGCCTTTTGTGTTCCAGTAGCACTGGTCTTTTCCCTCCACGGATGCTCTTTTTATTTGTAAGGGTTGGTCCAACAGAGAAATCCAACTTGAAGTTTAACATCTCAGTGGTCTCTGGAAGAATCAGGTAGAAATGTCCTTAATTTCCTGCTATCAGACCTACAAACCCACCTCCATCTGTATTCATCCTTCTCTTGTCTCAGTGAAGACACTATTCCTCTTCTTCCTTTTGGAACCTCTGCCTTTATCTGAATCCCGTCCTCTCCTGTCTTTTCAGGAACCTTACATTAGAAAAAAAATCCCTTTGCTTCTGTCCTTAAGGTGTGTGGAATTATTTAGTCAAAAGTGCCCATATGTTAAAACTGCTTATCTTTAGATAATCATTATTATTGGACCCTTCCATTACCTTAATGTCGAACTCTCTTTAAGTTTCCAGTTGTCATCACACGAAGCAGTAATGTTTATGGACCACATCAATATCCAGAAAAGGTACATTTTACTTTTGAATTCCTGATGTGTTTTAGTGATTGTAACTTCTCATTATTTAAAATAATCCCTCTTCAGTTATTTGTCCAAAGAATTTATGTTGCAATTGTAATTATAAATACTTCATAGGCCACATACAAATCTCATACATGTTTAGAGTTTGAAAACTTGAGTTTAAGTCTCAACTTGATACTCACCAGCTGGGATGACCTTAGGTCCTTTGAGCATTGTCTTTAAATCGACGGGTAATGATAATACTTAGGAAGGATTTTGAAGAGTCCAGTGAGATGATGTATGTGAAAATGCCTTGTACTTTGCAGGATTCTAAAACACTATAGAGTACTCCCATCACTACTGTCACACCAGTGAAGACTCCTTCCTAGTATGCAGTCAGACCATATGTCAGGCTGTACAGAAACGTAGACACTAGTTAGAGAGTGATGCAGGAAGCTTGTACATAAACTTGTCTTAAAGGCAGCCGATTAGCTGTTCCCCAACTCCTCTGTATTGTTGCAGGCCTGAATGTCATCCAGAAAGTAGTTTAGCAAATAAAGAAATGTAGTTAAAAGGCGGAAAATGTGTGTGGTTGATTCTGTATCATTAAGCCCAATGTTAAGTAACTACTAGTCTCACTGCCTAAATTTATTTATTTATTTATTAAAATTTGTATTGGAGTATAGTTGATTTACAATGTTGTGTCAGTTTCAGGTGTACGGCAGAGTGAATCAGTTATACATATATCTCACTGCCTAAATTTAGAGCTGGGTTTTCTCACTTCTTAGCCGCTGGTTGCCTTGATCTGTCTGCCCAAAGGAAAGGGCCAGATCGTGATCTGCTGATATTAATATATATTTGGCTTAATTTTTTAACACTAATTATAAATTTAATAATTTCTTATCTCACCATGTTTGACACAAATTTTCTTTGAATCCAGTGGCACTGGAATTACTTTTTATTAATTTCACAAGCACTTATTGAATAAGTACTGTATGTAAAGTAAAAAGTATATGATTCCTGCTCGTATGAAATCAACACAGAAGTGAGCTTGCAGTGACAGAAAACTGTTCAGGAAGATTTCTTCTGAACTTTTTCACTATTTATATCATTTTATCTTCATTTTTATCTAGCAAATAACTCGTATTTGTGAAATAGGAAATGATCTTACAGTTCTTTTACTTATCAAAATTGTAATAAGTGTTTCTTGAACTCCTGATAAGAATTAGAATTTGCCCATAAGTGTATTTCTTAACAATAATAATCTTTTAATCTTACGATGAGTTCAGGTTTATATTAATGAATGAATTTCCAAAGTCTGAAATGATAATTTAAATATTCTTTTAGGTTATTCCAAAATTTATATCTTTACTTCAACACAACAGGAAATGGTATGTTATTTACCTTTGTACCCATGTTTTTCTGGTATGCTAGAGTATTTAGTGTCAGTGTTTCTTGAAAATCATAAAGTGTTAGAGTTGGAGGCCTTAGGATTTAATGTCCCAACAAACTTAAGAATTCCTTCTACAGTCAGTGTAATAGTTTAAAAAATAATTATAAAGTATAATTCATCTTTATAATTTGATTACTAAGATAATTTTAATTCTTAAATAATCCATCCTAAAACTTTGAGTTATAGCATTAAAATTTGTCATCTATCTTTATATAATTTTACTTTTTCAAAAGATTTAACTGAACTGTAGATAGTCTTCAAAGTGAACTTAAGGTATAAAATTGATGAATAAATATTTCTGCAGGGGTCACTTACATGTTTGCCGCTTTCCTAGTGAGCACCCACAGTGGGTTTGGAGGTCAGTTAAGAATTATGGATAAAATCTGGAAGTCATGAGAATTTGTATTTTCAGTAAGAGATGTCTAGGATCTTCATGGGAATTGCCTTCTCTGGAATTGTACCCAATCATTGCCTTACCCTGGTTTGGGAGAGCTTACTTTTTTTTTACACTTTATGATTCCCTTTCATTTCACCTTTTTAGCTGCATTCATGGATCAGGGCTTCAAACAAGAAACTTCCTTTATGCTACTGATGTAGTAGAAGCATTTCTCACTGTCCTCAAAAAGGGAAAACCCGGTGAAATTTATAACATTGGAACCAGTTTTGAAATGTCAGTTCTCCAGCTTGCCAAAGAACTAATACAACTGGTATGTATATATTATAAAAGGGTAGTATTTTCAAAATTGTCACTAAATTAGTGGCATTAATCACTAATTTTGTCAAAATCAACAATTTACACCTTTGAAAAGTGAACCGGTAAAAAAAGGAACTTCATAATTCCATATGTATGCAGAGATGTGTCATTATTTGAAACTGCATCACTCATTTAGTCGCAGCTTTTCAGGAAAACAATTCCACAACGTTAAATGTGCATACCCATTGTAAGACATATTCAATTTCAGTAAATCGAATGTTAAATTGTGTGTCCTAGAATCAAGGAACATTGATATATAGATAATAGTTATGAGTGTTTTTATGTACTAGTGAGCATCGATTATAAATCTCAGGATTCAGTAAAAAGAGCAACTGAATGAATGGAAAAAACTTGTTTTCCTTTACACCACTCACAGAACATCTGTCCTCCAAACGTGTGAGTGTGAGTTTTCCACGCCCAGCAATTCTCAGACACCAGCTTGGTGTCCTACTATTTAACTCAGTTCTGACATTATCTATCTGGAGATGGTGTCAGATCCCACAGGTTAAGGGCTCAGTCTCACAAGGCTGCCCTCACTTCACATGTCAACCCCAAGACCTGGCTGTCACCTGTGCTTTTGATCATCGAGGTATAAGTCTGAGGTAATTTGCTACAGGGCCTCACAGAACTTAGGAAAACAGTTTACCCACTAGATTACCAGTTTATTACAAAGGATGGAGGAGATGCATAGGGCAAGATCTGAGGGAAAGGGTGTGGAGCTTCCTGCCCTCTCCGGGTGTGCCGCCTTCCCAGCACCTCCGTGTGTTCAGCAGCCTGGAAGCTCTCCTCTTGGGTTTTTATGGAAGCTTCATTAAGTAGCCATGATTGATTGAATCATGGCCACTGATGATTAGTTCCACTTCTGGTCCCCTTCCCCTCCCTGGAGGTGGGGGCAGGGAGGCTGAGTTCCATCTCTCCAATCACATGGTTGGTTCCCTTGGCAAGCAGTCTTCATCCTTAGGTGCTTTCCAAAAATCACGTATTAACCTGAACTCTGGTGTGGTTGAAAGGAAGTTATGAACAGCAAAAGACACCTTTATCTCTCATCACCAGGAAATTCCAAAGGTTTTAGGAACTCTGTGCCAGGAGCAGGGATAAACACCAAATATATATTTCTTATTTTAAATCACAATATCACACTGAGTAATAACCAAAAGCCAAAAAAATTCATTTTCTCCTATAGTTTATGTAATGTGTATTCTCTCTGAGCTTCAGATGGAATTCAGGTTATAAAGTATGGAAAGAGTTAATAAAATGCTATTCGTCTTAGCTGTCTTCCCCACTTGGAGGAGGTTGTTTTTCTTGTCTTTTGAATCAGTTGTTGAATACCATTTTCTGGTCTCACTTTATAATTTGACTCGAAGGTCTTCTCCATTTTGACAGATCAAAGAGACCAATTCAGAGTCTGAAATGGAAAACTGGGTTGATTATGTTAATGATAGGTGAGTAACAAGTTAAAATATTGGGGAAAGGTTGTGAAATCTTAGGTACTTATAAGATTTTAAAATGTATGGACTTAGCCAGAAAAGTTTACCTTTTTTGAGTTTTCTGCTAGAATGTTTTTTCCTGATAATAAATGTCATAACAATAAACTGTAGCATTATTATTAGCTGTGTGACTTAAAGAAAGTTATTGACCCTTTCCAAGTCTGAGATTTCCTTGAGTGTGAAATAGGGATAATAATTTCTTGCCTATGGAAGTATTTTAAAATTTAATTTATAATGTATATAAACTACCAGACCCAGGGCATGGAACATGAGTCCTAACAAGTTTATGTGTATTTATTCATTCATTCATCAAACATTTAGGTATGAGACATTGCATTCATACCTAGATTGTGGTTGAAATGAGAAAAGGGTAAGCCACAGAGAGGGTTAGGCTTCTGGGTTATAGAGGATTTTTAACATATACTATATTTTACAAATATATAAGTGTGTCAGCAGGGAGAATTTTTTGAGAGAAAATTTGAATTATGGACACACATTATTTCTCTCAATATTTAAATTTGTAAATAGGGAATTTCCTGGTGGTCCAGTGGTTAGGACTCCACGCTTTCACTGCCGAGGGCCTGAGTTCAATCCCTAGTCTGGGAACGAAGATCCCTCAAGCCATGCAGCAGGGCCAAAAATAAATAAATAAATACATTTGTAAATTTACATCCACAGTATCATTTTAAATCTGTTTTGTTTTCCAAGACCTACCAATGACATGAGATATCCAATGAAATCAGAAAAAATACATGGCTTAGGATGGAGACCTAAAGTGCCGTGGAAAGAAGGAATAAAGAAAACAAGTATGTTATGAGTTGATCGTTTGCGGGAGGGGGAGAATCAGAAAAACTTTAAGGCACAGTAATTTATTTTAGGACGCTACAGACAGCGTTGCGGTGAATCACTTTCACTTTTCAAATTTTTACATTTAATGTATTTCTAACGTTAGTAATTAAGTATCCTGAATTTCATAGGCTACCTTCTGAGTAGGCTCCCTTTGTCTTACTAGCATTTGTCAGATTCCTATTTCATTGATTCTCAGATGAACATTTTTCACATCCTTGAGAGGTATGTGTTTTACAATCACTAGTGTCTTATTATTTCACCTTTTTTTCTTTCTTACTAATATGTAAAGTAATGGTCCATCTTAAGATCAGGCATCTGAGGTTTGGTGAAATAGAGACAGTTGCCATCTTTGAGCGTCTTGAGTCTTTTTATACTGAAACAAATAGGAAGCAAATTTAGTATGTGCAGAAATAGCCACTAAAATAAGTGTATATATAGTCTGTGCATATATGTTAAATTCTGTTTAGAAATGTACTCAAGAGAAAAGATACCCAAGTGTAGGAAAAAGTCTCAGTTCAGAGCTTGACATACAAAATATTTGTGTTGAATTTGAAAAAGCAAATTCAGGGACTTCCCTGGTGGTCCAGTGGTTAGGACTCCGTGCTTTCACTGCTGTGGGCCCCGGTCAGGAAACTAAGATTTTGTAAGCTGCGCACACAGCGCAGCCAAAAAAAAAAAAAAAAAAAGCAAATTCAAAGATAATTTATTATTTTTCAACTAAAAAAACTTTATTAATAGGATAGCAACATAAAATAATTTTACATATTAACAAAAGGAAGTTGACATCATCTCACGGTGCCTATCATGCAGTATTGTGATGTTTACATGAACAAAATACTACACTGTTTTTCCTATGACTTTAAAACCAGTACAAGTGACTTATCTCCCTTTCCCCCTGAATTCCCTAAAATTCGAATGTTTTAATACTTGTACCAGCAAATTCAGTATTGAAGGACTTTTGAAGTTAAAAAGAAAAAAATTGTTGATTTTTAAATCTACGTTTTCAGGTGATGAAATATCTTCTGATTAACATCATTGGTTAGTTCAAAATCAAATTGTTTTCGTCATTAGGCAATCCTTGCCTACACATTAGCTGATGGGCAAGGCTTTTCTTACTTAGCAGGAACTCAGTAAATATTGGTTAACTGATGTTTAGTTTTTTATTTTTGTCTTTTTGTTTTATCAGTTGAGTGGTACAGAGAGAATTTTCACAACTGGAAGAATGCAGAAAAGGCATTAGAACCCTTTCCAGTATAACCACCGTTTGTATAGTCGGGACAGTTTTCAGAGAAAGAAGAAACTTATCCTACCTCAACAAATGATATGAAATCAAGCGACCAAATGAAGTGTCCTCTTTTCATTTGGAATTAGATTATGACTTTTTGTATAAAATTCAAATGTAAAATGCCTCAGTCTTTAGAAGAGGTTCAGTATTAGCATAGGATGTAAATATCAAAATTCTCTCAGAAACCTTTTCTCCTAAAAATTAGGAACCAGTAAGCATAGAAAGACTCTTCTGTAGGTGTGGGCCAGGAAGGAGGAATCTCCTGGTTCTGAGAACAAGGACAGGTAATAGCTCTGGGCAGATGACAGCCTTCGCTGGCATTGAACTCAGCTTCCCATCCTTTCCCACTGCCTAGACAGTCTCTGAAGTTTTTTAGGCAGTATAGGATGAGCCTCTTGCCCTAATTTATCTTTTTAAGGTCTGATGTGCTACAATTGCTTTAAAAATGGAACAAATGGAAGCATATCTAGCACTTTTTATTTGATAATTTTGTACAATTAAGTTAAATATTTTTTGAAAGAAGGATGTCATTTTTATATTTTCAAAATTGGTCATTGAACTATGTAAGTAATCTTGTATCAGAGAAATTTTATCATGTATTTACTGTTTAAAATGATTTTATTTATAAAATTATCGATACTTTATTAATGTATTATGTGGCCTTTTTAAAAGTAATGTATGTTTTTGTTTTGCTGTAAAAAATTTTTTTAAATACTTGATTACCATGTATTTTTAGTTCCTCTCTTCCCTAAAGACTTTAAGATGATTTGAAAAGGTAACTGATTGGATATTACATTCAGAAAAGGGAAAGGGTCAAAGACTATGCCCAGCTTTCTGGCCTCAGTGTGTGACTGGTGCCTTGTTTTCTCTGTGGAGTAGGAAGCAAGGTTATTAACTCAGAGGTGGTTGAAGGAGGGCGATAGGAGTGGCATAAGGGCCTGGGAAAAGTGTAGTAAGCAGATTGAAAATTAGTAAGGGGATTTGCCAAACAGGAGTGAAACACAAACTGAGGCCGAACACTGTAATTGCAGAATTCTGCTATGTGTCGAAATAGATTGAGCCAGAGCTGGGCTCAGTGTGAGGCCCAGGGACTAGAGTTGAGTGAGATCGACTGAAATGATGGTCCCCTGGTCTTAGGTGTGTAGGGAAGAAATGCTTCTTGGAGGTAGTCTGTAGCTCTAGAGAAAATGGAGAGGGGAGAGGGCCGAAGGGAGAGGGGGTACGATCTCAGGGAGGCAACTGTAGGAAGTTACAGGCAGAAAATGGGACCAACTGAGAGCAAATAGTCTTTGGTGGAGTTTGGTCATTGAGGGTAGCTGACAAAATAAAAACACTTGTTCTGTGTCATTTGTTCTTGCACATATTTTTGTGATCCTTCAGGCAGTGAAAATACTCTGTATGATAATATGATGATGCCCATATGTCAATTTATATTTATCCAAACCCACAGAATGTATATATAACACCAAGAGTGAACCCTAAGATAAGCTGTGTCCTTGGGGTGATTATGGTATGTCAATTTGGATTCATCCTTGGTTAAAAAAAAAAAAAGCACCGTTCTGGTGAATGATGTTGATAATGAGGGAGACTATGCATATGTAGGGACAAGGGAGCACATGAGAAATCTCTGTACCTCCCTCTCAATTTTGTGATAAACCTAAAACTCTAAAAAAATTGTCTTAAAATTAAAAAAAAAAAAAAAGAACAACCTTAGAAAAGAAATCAGCTAAGTTGAAAACTTTTGGTCTCCAAGAGCCCTCTGAAAGCTGCCCTTTCCTCCCTGCTCTATACTCAACTTGCCGCCATCTGCTTCCATTCCGCCTCCGCTGCAAGAGTTATCCCTGTAGTTGCCAGCCTCAGAAACCCTCCTGAGAAATGTCATCTACTCTCATCGCTTTAATTACCATCTTTTTTTTTTCTTTTTCCAATTTCAATTCCTTATCTCTATGCCAGGATCTCTTTTCTGAGCTTCTGATCTCCAG
The DNA here is from genome assembly GCF_039906515.1 of Pseudorca crassidens. Classification (NCBI taxonomy): domain Eukaryota; kingdom Metazoa; phylum Chordata; class Mammalia; order Artiodactyla; family Delphinidae; genus Pseudorca; species Pseudorca crassidens. The sequence goes on from NC_090313.1 coordinate 16,045,955, forward strand.
TTTGAAATCAGTTTGATAGGACCTCAAAAATTTAAACATAGAATTACCATATGATCCAGGAATTCTCCTCCTAGGTATATATCCCAAAGAATTGAAAGCCGTATCTCAAACAGGTATACTTGTACACCAATGTTCATTGCAGCATTATTCACAATAGCCAGGTGGAAAGTACCCATATGTACATCTACAGATGAATGGATAAATAAGATGTGGTCTATACAAACAGTGAAATAGTATGATTCCACTTGTATGAAGAACCTAGAGTAGGCAAATTCATAGACACAGGAAGGATAATAGAGGTTTACCAGGGCCTGGGGGAGAGGGGCAAAGTGGGGAGTTATTGTTTAATGGGTACAGACTTTCCGTTTGGGATGATGAAAAAGTTCTGAAAGTGGATAATGGTGATGGTTGCACAACACTGAATGCACTTAATGCCACAGAATTGTACACTTAAAAATAGTTAACATGGTACATTTTTAATGTATATTTTAGCATAATAATTTTTAAAAATGTGTACCTAGACCAACAGCATTTTTATCAGTTGCTAGAGCTGCAAGTTCCTGGACTCCATCCCAGACTTAACAGAATCAGAAACTTTGGGGAGAGGGCCCAGTGATTCTGATGCACGCTAATGTTTGAGAACCCTGCTCTATAATATGGGGAGATGAAGCCAGAGAGAAATGTGGTGGCCCAGTCATGGATGGCCTTGTCTGCCATGAAAAAAGTGCTTGGACCTCATTCTGCCAGCAAAGAGTTATTTTGGGATCTTAAGGAAGAAATCGACATCGTTAGATTTGTGAGATTTATCTAATTCCTATTTTCAAAACTAATAACGTGCTCATTACAGAACACTTGGAAAATTAAATCAATAAAAAACGCACACCAGCCGTTGTCTACCACTGGAGGATAACCCCTGCTAATGTTCAGATGTATGTTCTTCATTTCATTTCTTGGAACATATATATACATTTTAAAAAACCAAAGTGGGATCTTAATGGACGTACTGTTTGGGAGCCTGCTCTTTTTCACTAAGCAGTGTATCAGGAACATTTTTACATATTATGAGATCTTTTGCCATTATTTTTGACTGCAGAATTTTACGTGTTTGATAGCTCATTCTGGCAACAGTATGAAAGATAAATTTAAAGGAAGGCAAGATTGAACTCCTGCAGGGATCCAAGGTATGAAGTTATTGCAGTCAATCAAGCTGGTGATGATAAGGCCGGAAGCACAGCACTGCAAACAGGTAGCATCGGCGACAGACGTGGGAACTCTTCAGATTAAAAAAACTTGTTGATTGATGATTCGTGGGAGGTGCACTCTCTTGGGGGGTACTTTAAGGTTTTGAATATCGAATTGGAAAGAGTGGAGAATGGTAAATCATGTTTGGGAGATGGTGAGCTTTAGGGATCTGTGGGATATCCAAATGGAAGTATTTAGCAAACAAACTCATGAATCATGTTCAGATTGGTGGGCAGGGTTTGAGATCTACAGATACATATTTGGGAGTTAAATGGCAATTAAAACCCTAAGAGGGGTTTAAATCACCCGAAAGAGAACATACAAAATGACAAAGTTGATGGTGGGCGGCGTGATTCATAGGCAAGCCATGAGAAATACCAGGGTTTTAATTGCAGGCAAGGAAGCCAGGGAGGAGATTAAGAGGAAATCGTTTTTAAAAAATAAATAAAAATAGAGGAGTAGAAGAGAACAGGAGGAAATAACACCACAGAAGCCAGTGGGACAGACATATAATAACAAGCAGGTGTCCAGTTGAAGTTCAGTAAGGCAAAGACTTGAAAAGCACCCACTTGCTCCAGCCACGCTGCAGGCAAATTTTCTAGGGTCGTTTTAGTGGAGTGTGGGGTGAGGGAGAGGGAGAGCATCTGGATAATAAAGAATTGAGTAGTGATTAGGATGGAGGAATGGAGAAATGGAATTCAGACCAGTCTCTGCCCTCTATTTGCTTAAAAGCAGGACATAAAGTTGTAAAGATGTCCCCTCTTCCCTCCCTACCAGGAAGGACAGAAGTTAATCCCCAGAGACAACTGTACACCCTGATCAGCCCACAAATGGCACCAGAGGAATCTATGTAACAAACTTTACTAACCAGTTTGTTTTTTTAAATTTATTTTTGGCTGTGTTGGGTCTTCGTTGCTGCACGTGGGCTTTCTTTAGTTGCTGTGAGCGGGGGCTCCTCTTCATTGCAGTGCACGGGCCTCTCATTGCAGTGGTTTCTCTTGTTGCAGAGCATGGGCCCTAGGCACGCGGGCTTCAGTAGTTGCGGCACGCGAACTCAGTAGTTGTGGCTCACGGGCTTAGTTGCTCCGCAGCGTGTGGGATCTTCCCAGACCAGGGCTCAAACCCGTGTCCCCTGCACTGGCAGGTGGATTCTTAACCACTGCGCCACCGGGGAAGTCCACTAACCCGTCTTATCTATTAAGATAAGTTCCCCTTATCCATTAGTTTCCCTATCTATATATTTACCTTCCCACAATTTGCTACCCTAGAAAGTTGGTGTTTTTCTTTTGTCTTGTTACTTCTCTACAAATTTATTGTTCTTTTGTAAGATACAAGCCCCAGTTCCAACCACCTTTTTGAGTTACTCATCACTGGGTACTTCCATGAGTATATGCAATGCACAGGTTAATAAACTTCTGTTTGCTTTTCTCTTGTTAATCTGTCTTTTGTTAGAATAATTTCCCATCCAGGGAACCTAAAATAATGGGTAAAGGGAAAACAGATTTTTTCCCCCTCTACATCCCCAAAATTCTCTTTATAGGTTGTTTTTTCTTTGTTTTGTTTTGTTTTGTTTTCCCTGTACCAGGCTCCAATAAAGGTCCACACATTACTTTTGGTTATGTCTTTTTAGTCTCTTAAATATAGGGTTCTATCCCCATCTTTTTGATTTTGTTTTTCATAACATTCGTATGTTAAAGACAGCAGGTCAGATGTCTTAGAGAATGTCTCATACTCTAGATTTGTCTAGTTATTTTTTCATGGTGTCATCTAACTTATTTCACCATTTTCTGAATTTCTTATAAACTGGAAGTTAGGTCTACCTAGAAGCCTGAATAGTTTCAGGGCAAACAGTTTTTGGCAAGAAGCCTTCGGAGGTGATTCCATGCACGTTGTATTATAGGACTAGGAGGCCCATAAAAACTGGCTGAAGGACTTCTATTTATACTGACGTATAAATGATTGCTAGCAGGCCCTTTTCTGAACCCAGAGTTTTATCAGGAGACAGTGAATTGAAAGCAATTAGGCCTCAAGATTCTCAGAGTAACATTGGCATAAGATTTCTTCCTGTGCTGGGGGAATGGGCCAGGTTAGTGTAAGTAGCAAGGTTCCGCATTAAGGTCAAGAAGACCATTTGCCTCAAAACCCAACATCCCCAAAGTGCATGTGGACCATAGATTTAAAAGAACTGCCGTATTTCAATAAAGCTGGTCGAATATAGGGACAAGCATGGTGCATTGTGACAGCCCTGGCCTGGGGGCTCAGAACAGGGTTCTGGTCCCACCTCTGTCACCAAATGACTGTGTAACACTGGGAATCATTAGCCGCTCTGGGCTTTTATTGACTCACACATAGGATAGAGGCTGCTGTCCCAGGTGATCAAAATGAGGTCATTTTGTAACTATTACATAAGCACCGATGTGATTGCATGGCAGTGTTTATTTCTTGTGGAGACAAGAAAAAAACACTTTGACTTTACTTCTCACATTCCTTGCGGGGCAAGCAGGGGAGACTCAGTCACTCCCAAGTCAAAGCATTCTTCTTTTTCCAATCACCCAATCATTATTAAAGGGCAATAGGTTAATAGTCTGAACAGGACGCTTCTGTGTGTGGTGCGGTGGGCTCCTTCCCGTCCCTCAGGGAAGCTCTGGACACTGGACCATCTGTGTGAGAACACGTGGAGCTTCAGCGCCTTCTGAATCCTATGCAACCTTGTGTCGTTGGGGAAAACTGGGTGTAGTCAATTTTCCAATTGCTAATGATGGAAAGGGGCTGGATAGTTGAGTGGGAGAATCTGGGGTCAGGGCCCTGCTTACTGTCCCTGTAACGTAGGAGAGCCCTGGAGACGTGCCCTGACAGCTCCACCTGCAGGACAGAGGAGACATGTCCCAGGAGGCCTCCCACTGGGGGATCCTGAGCACAGGAAGCAGCAAAACTCAGCTCTCCCTCTCACTGCATCCCTCCTGCCCACAAACGTCCTCCAGAGAAACTCCGGCCTGTGTGTGCAAGGAAGACAGGGGAGAAGGGTAGAGAAGAGCTGACTTGTCGCCAAGCGTCCTGAGTAAGGTGCGTCAGGAAGTGGCCAATGCTGGCACACGGAGCTGGGGGTGTAAGGATACAACAAACAGGACTAGAGAAGTGGATGGAAGCAGGGTAGAGTCAAGAGTGCGAGGCACCTGGGAGGTTGGAGGGCCACAGGACCAAATAACACAGGTGCCTCTGTGGCCTCCTTTTCTGTGGCCTCCTTTTCTGGTCACTTAACACCATCTTGTGCATCTTCAGTGGTGCAGAGGGAGAGACTGATTTATTTCTTGGTTCTGGCTTTTTTTTTTTTAAATTAACAAGGGATTTAGGAAAGTCCTGACTTAAGTTTATTCTGCCTTATTTCTTTGGGTGAATAACCAGGCCTTACCCCTTAATCACTGGATAGGGGTTGCGGGGGGGAAGATGGAGCAGGGATGCAGTTGGGAGGCTGGCCCAGTTCATCCAAAACGAGAGACAGGGCTTCCCTGGTGGCGCAGTGGTTGAGAGTCCGCCTGCCGATGCAGGGGACACGGGTTCGTGCCCCGGTCTGGGAAGACCCCACATGCCGCGGAACGGCTGGGCCCGTGAGCCATGGCCGCTGAGCCTGCGCGTCCAGAGCCTGTGCTCCGCAACGGGAGAGGCCACAACAGTGAGAGGCCCGCGTACCGCAAAACAAACAAACAAACAAAACAAAACAAAACAGAAGACGCAATTAAGCCGACAGGTATTTAAAGAACGCCCAAACCTCTGAAACTCAAGCTCTGGAGTCCAAGTTTCCTGGCCTTTAGGGCATTGTTGAAAATCCACATGGTTAGTTAGGCGTTTGCTTGATGGATGTGGGAGGACTGGATTAGCACATAGGAAAAACTCTGTAGGTTGTTCTTGAGTATAATTTACTTAATTGTTTCTGGCCTTGTAAGTATACCCGGAGGCGTAATATTGATGTCTGTGATTCAGCAAAAACAAAAACCAATAAGGTCTTTATCGACTTGTGGTTTAATGGCTTTAAATAAATTAACTTCTTTTGCATCAATTCAGTATACGGATGATATTTACAATCTATTACCTTTTTAACACTTCTCCCCTAAGTTATAACTTTAATATATATGTTTTGGAGAAATCACTTTCTATCCATCAAGAAAGAAATTATTTCTATACGCAGAGAACTTCAAAAGGCATAAACATGCCCATAAAAAAGCATGTATAGGTCTTCCCTGGTGGCGCAGTGGTTGAGAGTCCGCCTGCCGATGCAGGGGACACGGGATCGTGCCCCAGTCCGGGAAGATCCCACATGCCGCGGAGCAGCTGGGCCCGTGAGCCATGGCCGCTGAGCCTGCGCGTCCGGAACCTGTGCTCCGCAACGGAAGAGGCCACAACCGTGAGAGGCCCGCGTACCGCAAAAAAAAAAAATAAGAAAAAGGGGAGCTCCCAAGCACACCTACTAAAGGCCAACACCTGCACAGCCTCATAACTCACAAGAATGAATGAGCTCATAATTGGTGGATTAAGTAAAACGTTTCCATTATTAAGACATGTTTCTATTTGTGTTGGACTGTTTGTTTTCTTTGTATCTCTCAGAACACAAAACCTTTATTTAGCTCTTAATCTCTGTTACATCTGGAAGGTTTTCTAAAACCTGTTTATCTAGAAAGTTATGTAAATCTTCCACTTAAGAATAGCAGTCAGAACATCTTAAGGGACTTGAAAGATGAAGAGAATGTTATTGTTGTTGTTAAGACATTTATTGAATGTCAACCATGTAATGTGTGACTGTGATCCCAGCTCATGGGTTTATGACCTGCATTAATGCGGGTTAGTGCCCTGGCGGATCCTGGTCCCAAAATGCTTCAACTTGTCTCCGTTAGGCTAAGACAACCCCGTTTTCTTTCTGGAGCACTCACTCAGAGGTCCAGCTTCCTGCTCTCCTATGTTGAAGGGGGTTTAGAGCCCTTTTTTCCGTCCTTTTTTTAATAATGCCAGCGGAAAAAAATTTTAATACATGAACAGAAAAGAAAACACTAAAAATCATCCAGAATTTTAAATTAACTACAAACTCTTTTTAGTCCTTCTGAAAGAGTTGCTTATTGACAAATCAATAGATGTCAAGAAGCATTTCTTGAGAACCCAAAACGTTTCTGGCACAGGGCTGGATGATATAAGGCGTAGAAAAGGAACAGGAATCTCAGTCCAGACCCTCAAAATAGTTCATTCTCTTGTTAGCGAACATAATAAAAACAAGTATAGTCAGAGGCTATGGCAGTGGTGATGAGTCACCACTGAGAGGATGAGAAGGGAGGTGTGTTATCATTCGCTGGATAAACGTGCATTGAGCGCCTACTGTGGGCTCTCTGCTTTGCACATGGGTAGTTTTCTTTTTTTAATTGGGGTATAGTTGCTTTACAATGTTGTGTTAGTTTCTGCTGTACAGTGGAGTGAATCAGCTCTATGTATACACAGAATGGATGGAGACCTTAAGGAGGTGACAGCAGCCAGTCGGGAAATATAGATGGATAAACAGATAAGGTGCGGGGAAGTACCAAGTGGAAAGAACATGGAACATTTCCTGGGGAGACAGGAAAAGCTGATGCTTGAACCCATTCCTGAAGGAAGAGAGCGGCCCGCAGGGGGCGCTAACTGAGCACGAAGTCTATGCCTTGTGCCACAGGCTGAGCGCCGTACGTGGATCACCTCATTTAATTCTCACAAGAGCCCTATAATAGAAGTAATTTTTTACCCCCCTCTATTTTACAGACGGGGAAGCTGAAACCTCAGGGTTCTAGAACCTATGAACATTACACAGCCAACAGATGGAGTCGGAGCTCAGGCCCAGGCAGCCTGCCTGCAGGGGCTGTGCTCTTGGCCACCCGCCACGCCACGTGCGTACACAGAGCAGCGGCCCGCGCCGCCATTTCAGTCTTCTTCTCCGCCTCCTGCTGGACCGCGTTCCTCCTCTTCACCCACTGCAGAGGAAAAAGCACATGGCTTTGGTGCACCATCCGTCTGTTTTTACAATGTGAGAGTTCAAGGCTATAAACCAGAAACTGTTGCAGGGACTCTCAATTCAGATCCTTCAGCCGGGTTGGTTGAGGGTGACGGGCGCTCCACTGCTACCACGGACACGATGAAGAAGTCAGATTTACAAGGATAAAGCTGCATTCAGGCCCTCCTGAAATTTCTCTCGAGGTCTGGGATAAAAGCCATCTTCTTAGGATTCCCCGCCTTCAGGGGCGAGATCAACTGTCCCAGCTGCCCGTCCGCCCTCCACCGTCACTCCCACTGCCACTGGGGGGAGGATTTGACATCCCCTACTCCAGCCTGCCTGGTTTTCCCTGTCGTCTTTGCCCTTTTCCTTTTGTTCTGCGAGCCCAGCACTCCTACAACCTGTCCGGGAATCAATTCACATCCCGCCAGCCATTCCCGGTCACACGCCCTCTTTCAGAGCCCACTCCTCGATAATACTCACATGTTCCCGTTGGAACATGGAGACTCTGAAGTATGTCTTCCTGACGTCCAAACCACCTTTTCTGAGGAGGTGGCATTGTGCCATAAGGAAATGAGCACACGTTCAAAACAGGTAATGAAAGATGGGACAGAGTCCCATGCCCAGTGAGTGCAGAGTGCAGAGTGCACTGGGCGGTCAAAATGGGGAGATCAACAGTAACTCAATCTGCGGGGAAAGGTTTCAAGAGGAGGCAAAGCTTGAGAGAGAAATCGAAAGATGGCCATGAACTGAGGAGACACTAACAGAATAAGATGTGGAATAAACAGGCACCTGATTATATTTTTCTCCGAGCAGTTTACCAACTTGACCTAAGAAAATGCTTACAAGGGAGATGTTTCTATGCTGTGCGTACCCGTACTTCGTTCGTGCTTACTCAACAGCTGAAACTACTCAACAAATCAGGCCTTCATTTTGTAAAAGGAACATAGCATATTCTGCCCATAGAGCCTTTTCTGATTCACCAGCAAAAGCTTTTATTTCCTCCTAAAACTATTCTCATTTTCATGCACACAAACATCCCAATAACTATTAACTTTTCATAACATTTAGGACGTGGCAGAAGTTAGATGCCTGACATATGTTTAAATACTTGCGTTCCTACAAGGACTATTATGTGTAAAATGAAAATGCTAATAATAGGTAACTTCATAGGGTAGTTACAAAGATCACATAATGCCTGGCACATAACGGGAGGCACATAACTGAGGTCTAATTGACGAGTGAATTAATACCCTGAGGGCACACGAGATTTCATAAATGTGAGCGGCCTTCCCTTTCAAACCAACAGAAGCAGAATATATGCAAGATTTAATGCATAAATCCCACAAGTGACTGTCTCTCATCTGCTGACCAGCAACTCATCACCTCACTAAACTAAATCTTCCCTTTTCTAGTGACTCCAAAATAGACTGAAATTTCCTCCTTCTTTAATTCAATTCAATTCAATTTAAATTTAATTTAATCCTTCAGTTTCTACCTCTGGGTCCTGGCTCAGCTCCCAGGAGCCAACACAATACATAATCAGGCCCCTGGGCTCCATTTTCTTTACTCCACAGCGCCTAGGTTAGCCTTGGGGTGGGTCCTACAGATAGCTACCAGAGTCGATGCCCCAGCACACCCATCACCAACACACACACTCACCATGAAAGCAAAAATTTTCAGAAAAATTAATTCCGAGCACGTGCCAAAGTTTTATTTCAGACTTGCAGGACAAAAGACTGCACAAGGTAAAAGCTTGTTCACAAAAAAGGTCTTAGGAAAGGGCTCTTTTAAACATTGAAAGGAATGTCTATAGATAAGTGGCTCTCAAACTTTGACTGCTTCAGAAACCCCTGAAGACTTGTTAGAACACCTAAGGCTGGGCCCACCCCAGAGTTTCCCATTCAGTAGGTGTGAAGCACGGGCGGGAATTTGCATTTCCAAGTAGCTCCCAGGTGAAGCCGAGACTGCTGGTGGTCCTGGGACCACACTTTGCGAACCACTGATCTAGACTCTAATGAAAGTTGTTGCGATGCAAGACTAATTTTACAGAGCTGTAAAGCTGCCATGCCTTTACCCACTGTCTAAGTAACCCTGGCTATGCCACCCCCGGGGGCCGCGCTTCGTGCGCTTCTAACCCCAAATACCTAGCTGCCCGGTTCCCTCCTCGGGCAAGGCCAGAGGGGGACCATTTGATTAAACAGCAGGGTTTTGCTTTTCAAATTGGGATGCTTTGGCAATGAGATTTGGAACGAAGTTTTGTTTCTCGCCCTCCGACACGGAACTATTCCTTTGGCACCAGCGCGCTGCCCCTCTCACCACCGGGCGTGAGTCCCGTACCCCGCACTTCCGGATCTCCAGCAGGGCGTCTCTGGCCCCGCCCCCACCCCCACGCTTCCCACTGCGCAAGCGCAGCAGCGCCTCCCACGGAGGCGCCTCGGAAGTAGCTGTGAGTAGCGGCCACATTCTCAGGGGTGACTGAGAACGGCTGTTTCCACTTCTCGCTCACCCTTCAAGTCCCAGTTTTTACCTGGGGTGGAATTAATGAGCCAGGTTACTCTAAACGGGTGATCCTACGAGAAATTCCAATCGAAAAAGAAAGACCCTGCCGAAACCCGGGATCGAACCAGGGACCTTTAGATCTTCAGTCTAACGCTCTCCCAACTGAGCTATTTCGGCGTCTGCTTTGTTGTGTTTGGAGTAAACTATCACTGAACTCTTCGCGTCCGCCCCTTCCGTCTTTTCCTACTAATCACTTACAGCGTTTCTTCCTTGTCCTATTAAATGGTTATATGTTAAAAAGAAAAGAAAAAAAATTTTAAATGGTTATCCGTATCAACATTCTTCGGCCTGCTTTTTACAAGCCATGACTAAGTGCACTGTACGTTACTTACTTTTTTCAGTATAATCCAAACCTTTGGTTTAATCATCGACAGCAGGCGTCGTGAACGACCCGGTGTCCCCGCTGCGGGATTGGGGGGGCAGGGGTTGGGCTGGCCCGCAGCCCGGCGGAGCGGAGTCAAAAGCAGCGACGGCGGCAGTGCGGCGGGGCGACGCCTGCGCGCCCCTAGCTCACCACTCCCCGCCCCCAGGGCTCCGCGGCTCCTCGGGGCGTGGATTCGTCTTCCCCCAGCTGGTCCCCGCGAGCCCCGTGCAGGGTGGTCCCTTTGGCTTGCCCTCTGCCCAAGCAGTCGGCCCTTTCCGCTCTGACCTCTCACTTTTCACGATTAAGGTGGACAAGAAGTGGACCAGGGCATGGAGGCAGGACTGCAATCTCCCTGTGTTCCTGGGTCCTCGAAATGCGCCCTTTCCCACCACCACTTCGCACAGAGTCAGGCGCACCGTAAAAGCCTGGCGAGCTCACTGAGGACGAGCATCCAATGTCAATACTACTTCCTACACCAGTTGACGAATGTTTCTGAAGCACCAACTACCTGCCGAGCACAGACATTCTGCAATGTCCGAACATCCTATTGTCTGTTGTTGTTTTTCCCTCTCCAATTAAGTTGTAATTCTCTGAAGGCAGGGGTGTTAATCTCACCTACCTTTCACCCAAGTAAGTGGAAGTTTCACAGCCAGTTTTGAGGGATGGATGCATGCATGCGTACGAATATGAAAGAAAAAGAAAAAAGTTTTGAACATGGGAAGTGTTTGCAATCTCTAAGGTGTAGAGCCACTTTCTGAATTCCTTTGTTGCGTCAAATCCAAACAGAAGAGCTTGAGATTTAAAAGAAGTCATTGGTTAAGGAAGGAAAAGGGACCAAAGAGAGCTTGGGGATGAACAAAGTTCTGTGTAGGCTTGGGGGCAGGGGGGTTGGAGTGGAAGAAGAAGAAACTTGGAGCAGCTGCCTTGTGCGGGTCAAACTTAAAGAGATGGGGAAAGAGGGGGCTTTTACAGCCTTTCTTGTGTGTCGTGAATGTAACTACCTTTCACATTCTCAAAATACCGCAGGCAAGGCTTGAACCTGGGTGACTAGGAAAGTTAAGTTTTGATGGGATTTGGGGTACGGCTAGGGGTGAGGAAAAGGTCCAGCGTCTGAAGGGAAATGGAAGGAAGAGGACTGGAGAGATAAGAGAAGGAAGAGCACAACCAATAAACTTCTTTTATCAGAATTTAATGTAAGATCCTTCAGCAAATTACAAGATAAGAGAAACTACATTGTAATAGTGACCATTCATTGACTAAAAGTGGATTTCAGAATATAAGTGTTATGACGTATGTCATGAATTAACTGGGTGGTCACACAGCCCGGTTTGCCCAGGACAGTCCCTGTTTACCTCCTAGAATCCTGTCATGGTAGCACCCCTTTCACTCTTAAAATTATCGTAGAATGAAGGGAAAATCAATGATGTGATCACCCAACTTGTAAACTATGAAAAAGAGTCCAGCTTGGGGCTACATAATGAACTCTACCAGTTTCACTACAAGAGAAAAGATTTTTAACAATCAACTCAATATTTGTCATTGGCGTTTCACAAAGGGGACTGAAAGTTTTCAGGACTTAGTGTCATAGTTTCTGTTCTGGGCAGGAAAGCAACCTGGGACGCTGCAGTGCCTTCACAGGGAGCTGCAGAATATGTTAGATTTTTGAGGGAAACGCAGTGATACTGGACATCTGTGGGACACTGCACAAACTGCTAGGTAGTTCATAGTTTCAGCAATAGATCACTCTACAGTTCTTTCAGTGATGTCATCTCTTTGCAAAGCTAGGTTTTCAGCAGTTGTGATAAAAAGCAAGTGCACGTGAAAATAAATGTGTAACAGGAGATGAGAGTAGTGGTGTCCAATCTGCTTCCAAGGTTGGACAAACTGTGCACTCCCCAACAGGTACACACAGCCCATTGGTAAGTAATGTTGGTTGTTTAAGAATGAAATAAAAATATACCTTTCTTTTCTTTTATGTGTCTAAGTTTTTCCAAACAAAGTCATTGGACATGAATACTTAATAAATTGTTTGGGCCTGAGTACTTCATAAAAGGAACTGTTCGGTATTTCTTTTGGCCTGGGAGCATTGGAAAAACTTACTGAGACGCTGAAAGCATTATGAACAGAGAAGGTTTGGAAACCTCTAGCTTAGCACCTTAGTGTTGACAGCAGGAATGAAAATTATTACTGAGTTTGGGAGAAAATCTTCTTTGTTCAGCAAGATTACAGAGGCAAGAAGAGCCATCAGAACTTCCACAGAGACCAAACGCCAAGGGCTAAAATGAAGTGAAAAATCTATGAACACACTCACAGTCGGAAGGAACAGATGATAAAGAAATTGGCATTCAAATCAGGGAAAGGATGTTGAAGAAGGACTCCGTGTTGAAAAGAAGCTTTGGCTGTAGTCCTGTCTTCCAAATTAGTCCAAGGATTCTGGCCAACTCCAGTCTAATTACCTATGATAACCAGGAAGACTAATTATGAGAACTAACTAGAAGATCTAAGAATAACAAAACTGAAGAGAATATGTTGCATGTAGTTGTAGTAACGAATAGATTTTTGAACAGCTATCAATTGATTATCTATCCTGAACTTTGCTCCTGGGACCCCACAGTCCAAAAAAGTAGCACTTATTTTTATTTGCCTCTGATTTCAATCAGTATTTCTCAGAAGTGTTAAAAAGATGGGAATATATCAAAAGGACGTAGGAGCCAGTTTAAAGGGGCTCTTACTGGCCAAATCTAGGATAATCCCAGTATCAAAATGAATAAGAGAAGTAATAGATTATTTACCCCTTGAATAAAATAAAAATCCATGAGTACAATAATAGGAGGAGAATGAGATTGAGGGTTCTGGCTTACAGGTGGTAACTGTCATCAACTGATAAATGTGGAAGGAGTGGTTGCATTGGAAATAGCCATTTTCCAAGCATCATAGTAAAGGCTGGTTCGGTCAAGACTGATCAATGGATGCTAAGTATGAGGGGAAGGTTGTATAATGAGGAGGATCATTGCATGGTCTCAAAGTATCTCTCCACAGATTGCTCAATAGTTTCAAGGGGGAAATTGAAACTATACAGTGGGGAAACTGGACAAATCCTTGATCTGGTCACCAAGATGAACCTCACCAATGAAGGACACTGAGACATCATGGGCCTCCTAATGTCTGGGCCTCCTAAGAGCCTGGAAGGAAATCATCTTGTCCTGGTATAAAGGGGGAGGGGTCAGCTCATTTTGCTGAATTTAAATCCACAGATGGATTCCGACCCCCTTTTTTCCCTCCCTCTCCGCTTCTCCCAAAGTGGTTTCCAGCTTTTGTATACACATCCATACGCATTAGAGTTGGGTCCATGAATGGTTAGTGTTAACAAGTGACTTTGATTTGGGCTTTGGGGAAATGAAAAATGATTTTAAAAAATGAAGTTTTTAGAACATTTTCTGAAAATTAAATAATTTGAGGTCATTTCTGCCTAGTCAAAGGGGTGGGAAAATTTACAAAAGAGGAAGGAGTGGGCTATCATACGTGTTTGTAGCAAAGCTTAGGGAGTTCAACTGGGGGTGTAAATACAGAAGAAGGAACAGATCCCTCCCCCGTGAGGCCAGGGCAAATACGTGTCTGCTCACAATGGGGCTGCTTAGAAATGGCCTAGTTGTAAAACCTCAGATAGGGGCCTGGCCAGGGGGATATGACGATGGAACACTTAACAGAGGGGCCATTGTTTTGCTTCCTCAAGGAATGGGTCAACCCCTGTAGAAGCTGTGATACATTCAGTTTGAAGTTGGAAAGCTAAAAGTTGGAAAGCTAAGGTCCTCCACCCCTGGCCATGTGGTCGCTGGTGACTGCACTTGGGGGGCAAATAAATTTCATGGAGAAGATCTTTTATCTCCTCTCCACTCCCTCCACGGCACAAAAAGTGTGTCCTAGGCTGTGGACCATTCACACACCCCTCGCCGTGGGACAGGTTGACGCTCACTGCTGCTCAGCTGTATGAGGAAAAACAGGGACTCTGTTCAGAAGGTCTGAATTTGAGTCCCAGCTCTGCTGGTAACTGCGTGAGGACATAATCTTTGCTAAGATGCCTGATTTCTTTGGGCTCATCTATAAAATGGAAAACAATGCCTGCCACCCAGGATTGTTGTGAGCTGCAGATAAAATCGCTCCTGTTCAAATGAAATCATGTGTGTCAACACACCCTGCCAGACAGAAAGCTCCTCTGTATGGGTGACTGTTGGTACTATGTGTTATGATGCTTTTATTATTTACCACTGAATTTACAAGTATTCTATCAAGGAATAATAGCAACGGGTAAGCAAAATGTAGTGTATCCATGCAAGAGAATATTATTCAGCCATAAAAAGAAATGAAATCCTTATATACGCTAGAGCATGAATGAACCTTGATAACATGCTAAGTGAAAGCAGTCATTCACAGAAAGACTAGATATTACAGTAAGTCCCCCATATACGGACCTTCGAGTTGTGAACTTTCAAAGATGCAAACGTGGAGCTTACTAATGAAGACCTGATGGAATTGGAGGCCTAGAGAAAGGACGAAGAGAAACAAGAAGAAGAAGAACAATTAACTGAAGAACTGAGGAGACTCACGATGCAGGAAATGGCAAGGGGACTTTCTTTATTTGAGGAGGCACTGTTAGTCTTTGAGGCACAGGACCGGAACCTAGGACGGTACACGAAGGTTGCAGCAGCCATTCAGAATGCGATCCAGTGCTACCGTATCATCTATGATGAGAAAAAAAAGAGCTACTACCCAGACATCACTGGATCCTTTTTTCAAGAGGGTAGATAGAATTGAATCCAGCAGGGAACCAGCACCTGTGCCATCAGCGTCAGGCATGAGCGACATTGCAGCTTGCCCTCCGTCTCCTGTTGCTGACGATCCTTCAGCTCTACCGTCTCCCCCCTCCTCTCCCTCCTCCAGTCAGTAACTCTTCTTGCGTGTTCCCTCGATGCCAGCCCCTGGATGCCAGCTGTTGTACTGGACTACTGTACTTTTCAAGGTACTGTACGGTAAGATTAAAAATGTTTTCTTTATTTTTTGTGTTTGCTTATTTTTTATGTAGTATTTGTGTGAAAAGTATTATAAACCTATTGCAGTACGGTACTATAGAGCCGATTGTGTTAGTTGGGTACCCAGGCTAACTTTATTGGACTTACGAACAGATTGGACTTACGAACTCGATCTCGGAATGGAACTCGTTCGTACGTAGGGGACTTACTGTATATGATTCAATTCATATGACATATTCACAATAGGCAAGTGTATAGAGACAGAAAGTAGATTAGTGGTTTCTTAAGGCTAGGAGGAAAGGACGAATTGGGGAGTGATAGCCAATGGCTATGGGGGTTTGTATAGTAAAGAAAATGTCCTAAAGTTGATTGTGGTGATGGTGGCACAGCTCTGTGAATGTGCTTAAAAACCTTGGAAATGGACACTTTCAGTGGGTTCATTGAATGGCATGTGAATTACGTCTCAATAAAGCTGTTACCTGAAAAACACACAGCAGCAGTTGGAATCACCCAAGGGTTCTGAACATGAAACAGTATCTTTCTCTTTATGTACTCATTAAAGGTATCTGGGTTCCTCTATCAACAATAGTAGCAGCTCACCTTGACAAGCACTGTGAGGTGCCAGGCTCTCTGTTTCATCCTCACAACACAAGTTTTGGTCCCCAGTTTAGAAATATGTAACAAAAGCTCAGAGAGGTGAAGCAGCTTGCCCTAGATCACACAGCTAGTGAGTCGCCATGCTGGGGTTTGAAAGCAGGCAGATGGACTCCGCTGCCTCCATCCTGCCCCTCACCTCCTCATATCTTCATTGAGCGCATATGTTGAAAGGTTTGGGACTCCATGAACTTTCCCCTAAAATTTTGTCTCCATGAACTTTCCACTAAACTTAGATGGTTTGGGCTAGTCCTATTTAAATATTTACCATGTAATTTGCCATCTGGGAGGGAAAAAAAGCAGAGTCTAACTCTTTCGGGGAATAGTTAGTCTAGAAAGGCATAAACTCAGTACCAGTGACTCCATCTGACTTTACTGCCGGGCATATATTTGATCTTGAGATCATGCCAGGAAGGTGTGTGTTTGTTTCTCAGCCTTTTCTTCCACCTTCCTAGAAAGCCAGAGCTTCAGATATTATTAAAAGCCTGTGTATGTATCTGTTTTCAGAGAAAAAAAAAGCGCGGGGTGGGGGGTTAGGTCCATTAACTGGGGAATCATTTAACATTTTGGTAAGATTTGGGGGCCCAATATGGTTTTGTGATCTACCCTGTCATGAACCTGGAAGGCTATCGGCGAGGCATCTGCCATTCCCCACACGCTCCAGATGACTTTCCCCTTTGACGCAGGGTCGGAGGCTGTTTCCCAGCACTGTGGCAGCCCTTGCCACTAGAATAGATTAATTTTGTCATTACCCTTTCTCAATTTCTGCCTTTGACCAGAAAAAAAGAGGTTAATTGTGTGCCATTTCTCAGGAGAACGAGGTATCAGCATTTCAATTCCTGATAGTTTATGAATTGTGGGTAGCTAATTAAAACTTAAAGATTAGAGGAGCTATTTCAGCTGAGGCCTTTTGCAGGACTGTGAAATGGAGAGAACAAAGGGTTGTCTTTTCTTTTTATTCGGACAGCTTAAATGAAACTTCAGGCTGGAATAGAGCCTTGAATTGTTTTACCAACTGAGTATTCATTGTATCGATTCTAATTTTAATTTGCAGCCAGCGGTGTGGTATCTGAAAGCTGTTGAGGGGTGAACGCTGAGATTACTGGGAACGTGAAACAGCAGGATTTGCGTTTGGAGGCTCCGTGTGATCCTTCTTGACTTCTGAGAGACATCTTAAAGTCAGATAGGAACCACTTACAGATTCTATTAGATGTCCTTAATTGCCGTCTCAGAACTCAATAGGAATTTAGAGCTCTTCTGTTGTGCCTCACAGTTAACTGTTTGAGTTGTCCCATGGTTGATTAATGGATCTGCCACAAGCATTGGAGTTTTCTTGGTTCCTTTCCTCCCTGGTTGGCTTCCAGGCTATTCCATTTGTTTGGATACCACCAACATCACCGAAAACCTACATCTCTGGCGTGTGAATCAAGGAAGCCCCCAGCCCCTGCCCTACTTTGTGCAAATTAGGAAGGGCACAGCTTCAGCTGATGCAGTCCCTGCAGACACGTAGCTTGCAAAGTCAAGTGTGGCTGGATTTTAGCTCCTACCCACCTCCTGACTATGTTCCCTTGAGCTGGGCAGAACGCACGCAACAGATGACAGTGGCCATGAGTCAAAGGACTCTTTCCGTCTTAAATTTCTTAGCCATGTATCTCAATACGCTTCTTGATGTAAAAGAATTTCTTCTCTTTGAAATGAGATTAGGTTAGATGAGATTGAACAGGTGTGTCCAGATGCGAACTCCTTAGACGCAAAACTAGGCTGTGCTCATTTTTCATATCCCCGACCTTCTAGTTTTTTCCTTCTATCCAAATTGAATAAGCAGCTACTAGGGCCAAGAAATAACCAGATTGGGGGAGGGAGTGACGATGGGGCAAAGGAGCAAGGACTTTCCATTCAATCAGAAGAGTGTGGGCAAAGACTGAAGCTGGAAGGAATTTGGTGCATTCTAGGAATTGAAATAAGACCAGGAAAATTGAAGCTTGGAGATCAGGGAGAAGCACGAGGCCAGAAGAAACTGCAGGGCGGGGAAGAGGACAAATCATGGGGGCGCTCTGGGTCCATGCTAAAGATTTGGGACTTGTATCCTATGAGGAACTGGAATCTATCCAGATACTCAGTTTTAAGCACAGACATAAGCTGGTCAAACTTGTCTTTTAAACAATAACTCTGGTCATGAAAAAGGAACCACCCGGAAGGGAGCAGGGAGATCTGTGCAGAGGTCATGACCCCAGGTCAGGCAACAGACCCTGGTGAGTTGAACGTGGCACTGGTGGAAAGTAGGGGAAAGGGAACAGTTTTAAGAAACCTTGAGAAATTAAAATCAACACGATTTGGTGATGGACTGACCAAGAGCACTAGAGGAGAAAAACGCCGAGGGTGGCCCCCTGGTTTCGGCATGGGTGACTGGACAGTATTAGTGCCACATCTTGAACTGTGGGACCCCGAGAAGTAGGTTTGGAGAGTGAAATCCTGAGGTGGGTTTTGGATGCGTTGGATTTAAAGTCGCTGTGTGTCCTCCAGGTTGAGCTGATAGCTAAATACATACGCTCTGGCAAGTGACTGAGGGTAGGTAGTGTGGAAGGCCCCGTTGAGGCTCACACCAACAATTTTTGGTGGCATCAGTCTGCCTGGTTGAATCATCGTTTAACAGTTGCTCAGGTGCTGGCACAGAGATGGCCAATGGTTACGTTGATCTAGGGTGGAGAGTAAGTCAGCTGGTTATGGAAAGGGAATTATGAGCATCTGCGTTGTTATAATGATGGAAAATGGAATTTAGGATGGATGAAGAGGGAAGAGAAGACAAAAAGGAAAGTGAAGAGGGAGGGAGAAGGCCCGTGAGCCAAGGGTCTGGCAGTCCCATAGACTAATGTATCATCAGGTGACAAATAAAGGTTAACAAACATAAATAAGATGACGTCTATGGGTTCCAGGGCTTAGAACCTGTTATCTTTGGGGGGCATTACTCAGCATACTACAGAGTACTTGAGCAAGGAAGCAGGAAGGATGGGAGGTTGTGATCACAGAATTGGGTATTTACATGTTTTCAGGACTTCACCTCCAAAATTACACAGAGTTGTCGTTTTTGGAAGCGACACAGTTTCAAGTGATACTAAAGGCAAGAACAGGACCATGAGGGTGGTGTCTAAGCTAGAGGAAAGGAGGAATATTGGAGATGAGGTCAAGGAGATGAGAGCCCGGATACCAGATGGGCATTCACACAGACCTTGAAGTCACATTGGACGATGGCAGAAATGGCAGTGGCCAACTGTCAAGGTCCTCAGAGAATGAGGAAATGCTATTATAAGTCAGAAGAGGACAGAAAAGGAGGAGATGTTGGCAGGTGGAATAAAGCTAAAAGAGCAGAAGAGAAATTGTCTGGAAGCTATTTCCAACCTATATCATTCCCCTCGATCCCCTATTTCACCACTTACCCTCTTGTGATTTAGCAAATGATCACATTTTGGGGGGAAACTTTAGAAACTATGTAATTAGCATGCCTTGACATTTATTTGCAACAGCGAATCTTTGTAAAAACTTCGCTTTTTTGGACACAGTTTTGATATTGGTTTATTTTGTCTTTCTTTGAATGAGCTCATAAATTACTTGGTATTAACATGGATCGCTTCTAAAGATTTATTCTTTTGAAAAGTTTTTTGTTCCCTCCACTGCAAATGACACAAACCATGAAATCTTGAACACAAAGAAGCATTGCTTAGTTCCCTTAGCTTGAATCATGTGGTTTTCATCAGACATGTTTCTCTTCTGGGCGGCAGTTTTAGGAGGGTTTAGTTGACCCAGCTTGTACCTCAAGCCCTAACTCTGCCAGTTTTCTTCTTCACCCACCCACCCTTGACCATCATCTCTTCCTCCTTTGAGCTAAGCCAGGCTCACAGTATCTGGCAGGAACGCTAAATCAGCACATCCCTTCCCATACACAGGCCTGGTTAATAGGAGGCTTGGGAGCTACTGGGACCAATGGAATCTGGTTCCTGAGTCCTGCTCTGTGAGATGAAGGTGCTCTTGTGGTTAGGGTGGGTGGACGGCATACGAGAGCTTGGGTCGCTGCGTATCACTGCCTTGTATTCCAGCCACCGTGGATGTTGTCCTGTTTCTCATTTTCCTCTCTACAGCCTCTCTCGGAAAGGTCACTTTTCAGCCCTACAACTCTCAAATCTGTCCTTTAGTTCAGAGCTTGTTCTTGTGGTCTGGATGCATAGACCAAACATCCCACCAGGAGACCACACAGCACACACCAACTCAACTTTTCCTTCCCCAGCCAAGCTCCCAGATGAGCACATACTACCACATGCTCTGGCTGTGCAGCTGCAGGCCACTTCCTGGGCATGACCTACACCGGTGCTGCAAGCTGAGGCCCAGGCTCTCCTGAAGTTCTTTAATCCATTTTGAGTTTATTTTTGTGTATGGTGTTAGGAACTGTTCTAATTTCATTCTTTTCCATGTAGCTGTCCAGTTTTCCCAGCACCACTTATTGAAGAGGCTGTCTCTTCTCCATTGTATATTCTTGCCTCCTTTATCAAAGATAAGGTGACCATATGTGTGTGGGTTTATCTCTGGGCTTTCTATCCTGTTCCATTGGTCTACATTTCTGTTTTTGTGCCAGTACCATACTGTCTTGATTACTGTAGCTTTGTAATATAGTCTGAAGTCAGGGAGCCTGATTCCTCCAGCTCCGTTTTTCTTTCTCAAGATTGCATTGGCTATTCGGGGTCTTTTGTGTTTCCATACAAATTGTGAAATTTTTTGTTCTAGTTCTGTGAAAAATGCCATTGGTAGCTTGATAGGGATTGCATTGAATCTGTAGATTGCTTTGGGTAGTAACATTGGGTAATCAACCTTTTCACCATGTTGATTCTTCCAATCCAAGAACATGATATATCTCTCCGTCTGTTTGCATCATCTTTAATTTCTTTCATCTGTGGTTCTGACAATTTTTGAATCTTCTCCAGTGGAGAGAGAGGGAGATGGGAAGAGAGAGGTAGGGAGGGGGGAGAGAGAGAGAGAGAGAGAGAGAGAGAGAGACTGAGAGACCGAAATTTAAAGAAATTGGTTTACGTGATCATGGAGGCTGACAAGTGTAAAGTTTGCAGGGTGGGCCAGCAGGCTGGAGACCCAAGGAAGAGGTGATGTTGAAGTTCAAGTCCGAAGGCCATCTGCTCGCAGAATTCCTTCTTGCTCATGGGAGACCAGTCTTTGTTCTGTTACGGTCTCCAACTGATTGAATGAGGTCCATTCACGCTATGGAGGATAATCTACTTTGCTCCAAGCTCACCCATTTAAATGTTAGTCTCATCCAAAAAACACCTTCACAGAAATACATGGAATAACTTTTGATTGAATATCTGGGCACCCAGCCGAGTTGACACAAAAAATTAACCATCACAGCAAGTTTTCCAAGGACCAGACTGAAGAGCATTTATTAACTTGTCCCACACTTCGTGTGTTCCCGTGTGTCTCGAAGGAGGCCCAGGACTTGGCTGTCCTCTTCAGCCCACAGGGCTGACCTTCACAGAACTTGCAGAAGCCCTTTGATCCATCTTGCTCTGAAGCCCTGACATCCAGAAGTGCACTGAAGCCTGCAATTGTTTTTGGTTTTCCCACAGTGAGCATGCAGCTGGCCTTTTCTACCCACATGATGGGCTGATCTGCTTCTGAGGCTCACCTGTGTGTTCGTGAAATGCAAGGCTTCACAGGGCAGGAGCCGCCATAGAAAGGGCAGGATATTGTCTGAAGGAAGATGCATTTGCCTCAAGCTCCTGCAGGGAAGCCTACTCATAATCTCACCAAATTGAAGGAACTGTAGACATAGAAGGTGATCCTCAGTCCTAGGGGTTAAATGTTTTCATGAGGTAACCCAAAGTTTGCCGATTTCACTGTGGAAAAAATGATGGATAATCTCAATATCATAAAATAAAAGACTAAAAATGCCACCTCGGCCTGCTCTGAGAAAACAATGTGTACATAGTAACAGAATGCCTAATGTATGGGGGAGCCAAGTGTATCATGGCAAAGAGAAATGCATTGTTTGTCAAAGACTTTGAGAACTAGATGCTTCACAAGAGTGGGAGATTGTCTGCAAAACTACTGGTACGTTATATGATAGTCTTAGAAATTTCCCACACGATGTTCATCAGAAGCCAAGTCCTTAGTCTTTTGCAGAAGAACACATTGTACTTCGTATGGGTATAGCTCAAGGGATTCTGTCACTTGGGTGAGGAAAGGCAAAATACGGGCATAGCTCAGAGATACTGCAGGTTTGGTTCCAGACCACAGCAATAGAGTGAATACTGCAATAAAGCCACTCACACAATTTTTTTGGTTTCCCAGTGCATGTGAAAGTCGTTTCCACTATACTGTAGTCTGTTAAGTGTGCAATAGCATTATGCCCAAAAAACAATGTAGCTCCTTAATTAAAAATACTTTTTGCTATTGCACAGCAAAGGAAACCACTGACAAAATGAAAAGAATGGGAGAAAATATTTGCAAATGATATGACCTGTAAGGGGTTAATATCCAAAATCTATAAACAACTCAATATCAAGAAAAAAAATTTTTTTAAATGGCAGAAGACCTGAATAGACATTTTTCCAAAGAGGATATACAGATGGCCAAGAGGCACCTGAAAACAAGTTCAACATCGATAATCATCAGAGGAATGCAAATCAAAGCCACAATGAGATATCACCTCACACCTGTCAGAATGGCTATTGTCAAAAAGACCACAAATAAGAAATGTTGAGGATTTGGAGAAAAGGGAACCTTCGTACACTGTTGGTGGGAATGTAAATGGATGCAGCCGCTGTGGAGAACAGTATGGAGCTTCCTCAAAAAGCTGAAAATAGAGCCACCGTATCATCCAGGAATTCCTGGATATATATATATCCGAAGGGGGAAAAAACCCCACTAGCTTGAAAAGACACATGCACCCAATGTTCATAGCAGCGTTATTAGCCGAGATATGAGAGCAACCTAATTGTCCAACAACAGATGAATGGATAAAAGAAAATATGGTGTGTGTGTGTGCGTGCGCACGTGTGTATATGTGTGTGTATATATATATATATATATAAAAAATGGAATGTTACTTATAAAAAAGTATGAAATTTGCAGCAACATGGATGGGCCTACAGGGTATTATGCTTAGTGAAATACTATGTGTTTTCACTTATATATGGAATCTAGAAAATAAAACAGACGAATGAATATAACAAAACAGAAGCAGACTCACAGATATAGAGAACAAACTAGTGGTTACCAGCGGAGAGAGGGAAGGGGGCAGGGGCAAGATAGGGATAGGGGATTAAGAGGTACAAACTACTGTGTACCAATATATAGTAAATAAGCTACAAGGGTATATTGTACAGCCAATGAATATAGCCATAGTTTATAATAAAAAATACTTTATTGCTAAAAAGTGCTAACCATCATCTGACAAGCAAGGTTGTCACAAACCTTCAATTTGTAAAACACAATATCTGTGAAGTGCACTAAAACAAAGTGTGCCTGGGAAGAAATTTGTAAATGATACTTTAATTCTAAATTTAGCCTAAGATGTCTGCTTGCAATGGGGGTAAAATAAACATTTTTCCCTGAATTAACCTGATTCAATATTCACTTCTGATTGGCTATTTCAAACAAACCTTAATGCCATGAATCTCAGGCAGAGACACGAGGGGATAAATAGCAAAACATGGGCAGTTGTTCCCCCTCCTCTGGGCTCCCATAGCCCTTCTCATGTGCTTCGACTTGAGGGTCTTGCCATCTCACTTTTGTACTGTTATGTGTTTTTCTCTCTTACCAGACCCATCACGGTGCCTGGCACATACCAGACTCTCTGTATGTGTTAGTTGACTGAATAAATGAGTGTATAGCCAGTATATTATGGTCTGTTGATTCTCTTTAAACATCACTAAGGGAGAAGATGGGTATAGTAAGGAGAAAATTACTCAAGAAACATTTTATTAGAAAGGTATTGAGAAGGAAACAGTTGAACGAAAGAAAAATGCAGGCAATGTGCAAGTCCAGTTGGCTCCGTTCCTGAGATCCTTCTCATTCTGGATGATTTTCTTGGGGGCTGGCCTGGCTCTGGTCTTTTCTTCTCTCTTCATCAGATCTTCCAACACCTCTGCAAGTTGGACTACTTCCAAGGAAGGTTGGGAATTTTTCTTTGTAAAATTTGGGGATCTAGCTCTAGCTATAATCTGAAGGGTCCACCTATGTTTTGGCAAACAGCATGCCAACATTTGGCACGGTGGTTTTGCAGCCTGGCTGGCTGGCCCAGGGCCCTCGGTATCATGGTGATCTGGGGTTGTTGGGAAACCATCCTGAGATAGTTTGGCTGGTATACAACCAGTCATTCTACTGAATTGGTGACCTTTGGAAATCTCTGAGCAACTGTAGGGAGCAGTAGGTTCTATTTTTTTTGTTTGTTTGTTTTTTCTGTTTTTTTTTTTTTGCGGTACGCGGGCCTCTCACTGTTGGGGCCTCTCCGTTGCAGAGCACAGGCTCCGGACGCGCAGGCTCAGCGGCCATGGCTCACGGGCCCAGCTACTCCGCAGCATGTGGGATCTTGCCAGACCGGGGCACGAACCCGTGTCCCCTGCATCGGCAGGCAGACTCTCAACCACTGCGCCACCAGGGAAGCCCAGTAGGTTCTATTTCGATCATTGAAAGCCAACCTGATTTCACACAACGTTGTAATCTTAGTGCTTTAGCAGTTAGTGCTTTAGCTTCAGCGTATCAAAATATAACACACAAAATATTTTTTCTCCTTCACATCTATGCCTTAGCACATCCAAATTCTGTATTTTACCACCAGTCCATACTTGAAGAAGATCAACAAGGTCTGTTCCTGCCATTGTAAGATCTCTGAGATGGGTGGAAATGTTGATGACACGCCAGAATCCGTTCCAAAGACAGCTCGTATAGAATACACCTCTTAAGTTCCAAGGTGATTCATCTGGGTTGCACTTTGTAGGGTTCAGAAGATCAGAAGATAGGGTTGGGTAACAGCAACGTGTCATTGAAGATAAGTGAATATTGACGACAGAGTGAATGGGGGGATGAGAAAGGCAGAGGAGAGTCAGTTGGCAATGCTCCGAGGCAGGCAGTATATTGTTCCTTTCTGAGAAGTGACTGCCATCTGGCTTCTTTTATACAACAGACTTACCATGCAGTGTCACTACGCCTTACAGAGTAATCTTTGCATGAATTCTGAGTTGGTGCTATAGTAAATTGTGTATAACCAGATTTAAAAGAAATTCCTCATAATTGAAATATGGGATCATGTTAAACCTCTTATTACTCCAAAAAGACTTATACAGCTAAACCACATTTCTCTCTCTTTTGAGCTACTGTCCTATCCTCTCTTCTCTACAATTGTGGAGTGATTAATATAGTTAGAGAATGGGTAACCGTGAACATTTAAGAGAAGTATTATTATATGAGTGTGGCGACATATTCGATGAAGGTCTCACGTTATATTCTTATTTTCTCTTCGAATTTTTGCATCTTGCATTTTGACACACAGTCCCCGATCCATTAAAATGTAAACTGTAATGACGTGTGTAATACATTTTTTTCTGCAAGTTTTGGCCTTAAAGATGAATTTATTTCTTGGGCACTTTCATGCTATGCTTTTGGGAGTGGAGATGCTGCAGTCTTTCTGGAAGGCAGTTTGGGAGCCTTCGTGTAAAAAGAGCATTAAAATAAACGTGGACTTTGACACAACAGTCCTACTTCTAGGAATTTAATCCATGGAAATGGTCAGAGATGAGTACAAAGATTAAACAAAGATGATTGTTGCAGAATTCTTAATACAGGTGAAAAATTATAAACAACTCTAAATGTCCAAAAATAGGGAAATTGATTACACCAATTATGATAACATCATAATTATTTATGGTGCAGTGAGTTATTATGTACCTTTAAAAATCATGAGAAAAATTTGAATAATATATTGCTAAATGGAAAAATTATAATATAGAACGTGATATCACAATTTTGTTTAAATTTATGTGTATGTACCCAAAACAGATTGAACATATAAATGTCAAATAGTAAGCCATGGCTATCTCTGAGTAAAGGACTTATCCATGAATGACTTTCTTCTTTGGTCTCTTTAACAGTTTAGAAACTTTCTATAATGAAATGGATCATTCCTTCGTAAGAGGATAAATGCTAGGATAATGCTAGGGAAGACCCCCAAGAAGCCAGACAGCAAAGGGTTAAACGAGATTTCACACATAGTTGCTCTACTTTTGCCGCACAGGGTAGAGTACATGAGTGATGGCGGAAGGAACCAAAGATCCATGAATAGTATCAATTAGGCATTCTGGCATAGGACCCAGCCTAGGAACTCTCCAAAGACAAAGAGGAAGAACTAGTCTCAGGGAACCCCCAGTGAAATGAATGAGCCGAACTGCACCTAAAAGAGACTTACAGAACCCAAACAAAAGGATGGAGACTGAGGAAGAAGTGACAAAGGAATAAGAAGAGATCTCTAAGGAAATATTTCCTGGGGCCTGCCAGGAGCCAGGATTCTGAGAGGCCAGCCACCCCCAGAAGGCAGGTGTCATCAACCGTGAGACCTAGAGGGGGCAGGTGGGGCAACTGGCCGGGAGAGTTTGGGGTATTGGGGGTGGGTTTAATGGAGAGTTGCTGGAGCTTCTAGTCTTTCAGAGTAAGCTTGAACTTCTAAGTGGGATCTCCTAATTTTATAAATGCTGGCCATTAAAATTAAAAAAAATTAATAGGCTTTATATTTTTAGGGCCGTTGTAGGTTTATAGAAAAGTTGAGCAGAAAGCAGAGTTCCCATATACGCTCTTACCCCTGCCCCCCAGTTTCCCCCATTATTAACATCTGGCCCTAGTGCAGTACCTTTATTACAATTGATGAGCCTGTATTGATACATTATTATTAACTAAAGCCCACAGTTTACATTATGGTTCACTTTCGGTGTTATACATTCTATGGGTGTTGACAAATGTGTAATAATGTGTATCTACCATTACAGTATCGTACAGAATAGTTTCACTGCCCTAAAAATACTTTGTGCTCCACTTGTTCATTCCTCCCTCTCTCTCCCTGAACCCTGATCATTTTACTGTCTCCACAGTTTTGCCTTTTCCAGAATGTCATGTAGTTGTAATCATATAGGATGTCGCCTTTTCAATTGGTTTTGTTCACTTAGCTGTATGCATTGAGGTCCCTACATGTCTTTTCATGGCTTGATAGATTATTTGTTTTTATTGATGAATACTATTCCATTTTATGTATGTACTACAGTTTGCTTATCCATATACCTATTGAAGGGCATCTTGGTTGCTTCTGGTACCTTTTTTTTTTTTTAAGACAGCTTTATGGAGGTATAATTGACATATAATAACCTGCACATATTTCAAGTCGAAAATTTGATGAGTTTCCACACATCTATATATCAGTGAAACCACTACCAAAATCAAGATAATGAATGTGTCTATCACCCCCAAAGGTTTCCTTATGCCCCCTTTGTAATCCCTTCCTCATACCCCTACCTGCCACCCTGTCTCCAGGCAAACACTCATCTTTCTGTCACTTGCGATTAGTTTGCATCTTCTAAACTTTATATAAGTGAAATCATGCCGTGTCTTTTTGTCTTGCTTCTTTCACTCAGCACAGGTGAGGGCAGGTATTTCCCCTGGATTCTGTAGAAGAAGCTGGCATGTCTCCTGAGGATGGTAACTAAGAAGATGCAGCCAGAGATTTGCCCTAGTGTCAAATGTCCCCTCCATGCAATATCTCCTTATACACTATATTAGTTATGAAAATAGCCCGAACTGTTCTTTCCTTCAGAGTCATGTTGCAAAAGAGTCTCCACTCTCGTGAGTCCACACACGCAGCACTGTCACAATCTCATGCAGTGAGCCGTCCAAGCACAACGCCCTGCCCTCCCCCCATACTGCCACTCCCTGTGACTGATGTCTTTTGATAGGACTGACCTGGTTTTGATGGAGTGAAGCTTTCAGCCTTCCTTCGCTCTCTGTTTTAACAACCGCAAATTATGGAGAAGCGTTTTTGACATATAATTACATGGAAGATAAAAGTAGATTATAAAAATGTGTATTCTATAATTCCAATTCGATTAAAAAAAGACTATTGAAGGAATGACTCATTACATCCCTCTGGAATGATAAACAGCAAAAGAGTAATCAGAATTACTTCTGGATGGTGAGATTATGAGTGATTTAAATTTTCTTCTCCGTACTTTTCCACGTTTTTCAAATTTTCTGAAATGAATGTGTGTATTGTTATCAGAAATAGTGTGAAAAAAATTTATATTAAACCCCAAATTTGGGTTTTTGATTTGCAAGAAATTACCAAGTTATTTGGAGTAGGTTCCCATGCCCAACTAACTTGAACCCTAATGTTAGGAGAACTACTGACTGAAACTGCCCACCTTGGCCAGGCACCACAGTAACCATTTGTATGAGTTATTTTATGACAGGAAATCCTGGTAAGGAACACAGAACTAACAAGCCACCACCAACCGGAAAAATTCGGGCAAGGTGAAAAGGAGACCCCAGTCTGTATGTCCTACCAACCTCTCAGAATCCTTCTCGCTGGAATCCATCTTGGCTGAGTGATGCGTGTGACACCAGGAAGGACCCTGAGTCAGAATGATTGGCCAGAGACAATCCAGAAACTAACCCCATCACCATAAAACCTGAGACTTCGAGCCACGTGGCAGAGAAGTTCTCCTGGGTTCCCTTACCCTCCTACTCTCCACCCGGCTGCCCCTTCCCAATAAAGTCTCTTGCTTTGTCAGCCCATGTGTCTCCTGGTACAATTCATTTCCAAGTGTTAGACAAGAGCACACTCTTGGGCCCTGGAAGGGGTCCCCCTTCCTGCAACACTAAGGTAGCAATAGTCACTGTTTATCATTCATTCACTTACTCCTCCAGCAAACATTTATTACTCAGTTATTACGTGTTAGGCTCTGTGTTAGATATTGGATACAAAGATGAACACAATAGTAATCCCCTTCCATTGGAAAGACCCCTCTTCAGCTGATTAGTTATTCAGGTCAGTGTACTGATTTGAAGAGGTCGGTCAAGTTGGGGGTTGGGAGGCGGGTGGTGGTTAAGAATTCAACTAGGAAGTTGGTTTTGAAAGAGAAGGAGAAGTGTATTGCTTTTGGTACTCAAGACTGTGGAATCCATTCCAATGACAAATGTCATTCAGCATGATTGTATTAGTGCCTCCATCAGTGAACTGGAAGGGTCATTAAATACTTGAGTGTAGTAGCAACTGCGGTTCTACCAATGTGTTTTCTGACTCCATTATTCTAGAGATTTTTTTAAAGTTAGCTTCTTACTTTGCAATAATTGTAGACTCACGTGCAGTCGTAAGAAATAGTACAAAGAGATTCCATGTGCCCTTTACCCAATTTCCCTTAATGGTAACATCTTGCAAAACTATATTATAATATCACACATTCTCAGGATTTTAATACCTAGGAAAATGAAGAAGAGACCGGTCTGGCTCCTTACCAAACTTCCTATATAGCTGGTACCTCTGCCATTCTTGGCAGGATTCTGCAACACTGGCTTTTTCTCTTACACTTTAGTAAAGACCTCCCTGAAGATAGATTTTTTTCTTTATATCTTAAAATATTCAAATATTTCCTTAAAGGGTTACATTCAAATATCTCCTTAAATTAGATTATTTTCTTGAATGAAGTTAGTATATAAATGTCAAGGAACAGCATTTAGTCATCAGGTTATGGGGACCCTGTGAACAGAAAACTTAACCTATGAACAGTAAGGATGTTTGTAGCCATGGGCGGAAGACTGATGAAAAGATTGTTCCCAAAGGAGACTGTTGAGCAGTGCACAGCCTCAAAGGGGCCTTCACAGGGGCACCTGGAAGTGAATGTAATCTCCAGCCACAGTGCCATATACAAGGAAGCTTCTATTGCTTCTACAAGAAGAGGAACAGCCGTGTTCAGAGATTCAAAAGACTTAAGTTCAAGGGAAAAATCTGAGAGGGGAAGAGATGGAAAGTTTTCCCAGGAGGAGCCCAACCCACCTCCCAACTCAGAAGGAAAAAAAGGAGCTCCCTGGACCTTTCCATAGAGATGGAGGGGCCAGTAAGCCAGGAGACCATCTGGATGTTCAGCTGATGAGTTTATCCTTCAAGGTACAGTGCTTCCCTGTTCTCATTCACGAATTTAATAAATATTACTGAGCACTTTTTATCTGTCCGTCCCTAACTGTTGAGTTGGCAGAAAGATGAGAATTGAGTGACTTTTTTGGGGTTTTTTTTTTTGAGGATATTGCATTAAAAAAAATTTATTTATTTTGGCTGCTCTGGGTCTTAGTTGTGGCACACGGAATCTTCATTGAGGCATGAAGGATCTTTTAGTTGTGGCATGCGGGATCTTTTTACTTGTGGCATGTGGACTCTTAGTTGCAGCACGCATGTGGGATCTAGTTCCCCGACCAGGGATCAAACTCGGGCCTCCTGCATTGGGAGTGCAGAGTCTTACCCACTGGATCACCAGGAAAGTCCCAAGAGTGACTGTTAAATAAAAGATACTTGAGACAAAGATGAGAGGGAAAAAAGTGTCCATATCAGGAAAGCGATATCTTATATTTTACTCATCCTGGTTGCCTAGCGTCAGGGAAGAGCACTGTACTATGAGTCAGGAGACTGAGGCTCTGTCACTAACTAGCTCTGTGATCTTGGGTAAGTTATTTTTGACTCTGTGTGGGCATTGGTTTTCTCAGATGATTGGTCCAAACAATTTTTAAACTTCTCATCAGCTGAATAATTTATGAGGTAGGATGGCTCAAAGAGATCATGTATAGGACTAACTGTAGAATAATAAGAGTGGTACTGCCTGACAAATGCTAACCTTTAAAGAAGTAAGCTGCCAACACCCAGTTCGGAATTTCCGATGAGATTAAGCAGAATTCTTCTCGTCACTAGAAAGCAGCTGAGGCTTAAAATGGTGTCTCCCCAACATCTCTTCAGTGTCTCTCTCCCACCCACGTGACCCACACCAACCCTCCTTCAAAAGCCAAAATGTGAATGGCTGAGGGTGACCTGGTTGTGAAAAGATATTGAGTTTATGAGTTTTGATGTCCAGTTTCACCATTTACCATTTGCTATGAGTTGAACTGTGCTCCCTCTGTGTTTCCCCACCAAATTTATGTGTTGAAGTCCTAAACCCAGTACCTCAGAATGTGACCCTATTTGGAAATAAGATTGTTGCAGATCTAATCAGATGTAAGATGAGGTCATGCTGGATTAGGGGGGACCTCTGGACTTGTGTGGACTTAGGGTGGACTTGTGTCCTTATAAAATGGGAAATTTGGACACAGAGGCACACACACGGGGAGAACACCATGTGAAAACTGGAGTTAGGCTGCCACAAGCCAAGGAACTACCAGAAGCTGGGATACAGTCTGAAAAACATCCTTGCCTCTTGCTTTCAGAGGGAGCATGGCCCTGCTGACACCCTGATCTCGGACTTCAAGTCTCCAGAACTGTGAGTTAATACATTTCTACCATTCAGTTTGTGGTACTTGGTGTTTAAAGTAACCAAACAAGGAGGCCATTGGTCTGAGGTGGCTCTAATGTTTTGGTCGTCAACGCAAGCAAATCAGAACCTAAGCCAGAGTGAATTCCTGTAAAAGCCTCAAGGTTAAGAACAACCCAATCACAAACAGCCAACTAGGCTTTCCCCCAAAATGCAAACACTTAAGCTATAGCCAATCAAATAATGTCCTTGCTTTGCTGCTGCACCTTCTCTGTAAAAACCTTTGCCCTAGCTCCTGCTGGTGAAGCACTCCTAACAACTTCCAGTTTGGGGCTACCCAATTCAAATCACTGTTTGCTCAAATAAACCCTTAAAAAATTGAATATGCTTTAGCTTATCTTTTCACAGTTCCTTATGACAATGATAGCAAGCTAATATACTATCTGTGTGATCTTGGGCAACTCAGACAAATTCTGTGAGGTCCAATTTCTTCAGTGGAAATTGAAGACATAGAGGGAGGTTTATTTTTTTTTAATGTAGGTAAGTTTTTTTTTTTTTTTTAACAGAGAGAATTTAATATAGAGAACTGTTAACACGACAGAAACTTGTGAAATAGGTACTTGAAAGGGTAAAAGCACAACCCTAAGGTATCATGGAAGCAGTATCGGTAGCAAAAGGAATAAGTTAAGATTATTAAAATGAGGAGCCTAGAGGTGGGCTCTACGGAAATGAAACTCAAAGTTCTGCGGAGGAGGTGCCACTCAGCTGGTGCAAGTGTCTGGAGGGCACCTGAAGAGGCTGATCCTGTGACTGTGGGAAAACTGCCAACTGCATTCAGCTGCTGCTTCAGGAAGGCATTTTTAAGTGTATTTCATTCCTTAATGCTTCACCTTCTGTAGTTCCCAGTCCCCATGTGCACCATGACTTTGCTTCTTCACTTACAGGTTTGTGTTTCCTTGAGTCTTCAGGGAGGAAAAACATGTTTCCACCAAGAAGACTGCTCACCCCTCCATCATTTCTGAGTTCTGACTTGGGCTTCGAATAATCCTGCTAAGATGAAATCCGTTTCTGTGGCATAAATGGACAGTTGGTGTTCATAAATTTCAATTGATTTTTATGACTATAAAATATTATGTCATTATAAGCACCTCTTATAATTGAAGTAAACCAAAATCTCCAATAAATTATCTTGTTTTGCACACTTTTCAGTGTGTTCTTCTTATATTAGAACACTTTAAAAAAGAAGAATTCATAACAACAAAATTTAAATTCAGTAGGTTGTTGTGTGCTGTGATTTGTAAGAACGTATTTCTTTTTTGTAGTTTATAAAATGAACTGGAAGTTTAGAGTTATTCTTTTGGGCTATGTATATTTGTGTGTTCGTGTGTGTGTGTGTGTGTGTGTGTGTGTGTGCACTTGGCCTATTAAAATTAACTAAATTAATTTAGATGAGATTAAATAAGAAGAAATCTTTTCCAAAGACGGCGTCAGGCACCATGGTTAGATGCTTTTGGACAGCAGTGATAAAATAATGAGCTTGGTATCAAGTATCAGATTTAGGTCAAGTATTTTTTGAAGATTTATTTTATTTTTTTTTTTTATTTTTAATGATAGAATTCATCTTTGTCAGCTCTTGAAATTAATGAGTTGCCTCAAATCTGGTTTACCCGGTCTCTGTGGCTTATTTAAGCTTTGTCCACACATATATTTGTTATAATTAATGATGGAGATTCCTAAGTTCTAAGGCTAAGAGAATAGCATACCTGTAAACAGCACATCATCATTTAATTAATTCAGCAGAATCTAGAAAAGAACAGTTCCCTTTATTTCTGGGTAGTAATATTGCATAAAAGATAAGAATATTTTCCATGTGCTGAAGTTAGAAGTATTGATTTAGTTTCCAGAGGAAACATATTATGAAAAGGACTTCTAATTAGATTCTTGGATTAGATGTGTGTATGTGTGTAAGTGTGATTTATAGATGAGGAAACTGAGGCTGAGAGAGGATAACTACTTTGTGCAAGGCCATTGAATTCATAAGTAGCGGTACCAAGACCGAGAAAACAAATCTGTGATGTGCCAAAGCCATATTGTTTCTACTACTTACAGGAGGTTCCTTTATATAGTGTCATCCTCACAAGTGCCCATCATTCTAAATTTTTTAACTTAAATTTTAAAATTTATGATTAAAAAGTAAGTACTACATGTGAGTGGTTCAATATTCAAAATGTACAAAAATATAGAATGAAAACAAATCTCTTTTTCTCTCTGGTTCCCCAGCTCTTTAGGCCCCCTTCCCAGAGAAAGCCACTCCACCAGTTTCTTGTGTATATTCGTCATATTTACACACACACACATACACATACACTCCCTCACTATGTTAGCATAGTGAATTCACAGTTATGTATCTTATGATTTTCTCTTGACATTATATTTTGGTGATCCTTGCAGATCCCAAACTGTCTTAATTGTACATTTATAGACTATGGTGGATCTGTTAGTACTAAAATTGTGTAAAAAATTTACATTTTCAGGCCATACAACCTGTTACAAATGTATAGGTGGTATTTGCTGGGTTTGATCAGAAGTGGGCAGAAAGGGGAGTGAATCTCTCCCTTCCACAGATCTGTATTTTGAAGGGGGAGTAGCTATATTACTTACCCAAGTCAGTCATTAAATTATAGAGGTACACATAAAAGAATCCATATTGAATACCCATTACCAGGATGAAGGATAAAAGCCAAAATGATAAAATAAAGATTAGAAGGCACAAGTGTGCATAACAAGGAACTGAGACGGATATAAAGATGAGCGATGCAAAATATGAAATTAAAAAACCTGTTTGATGTATAAACACAGCCTTAAGAATAGACTATCAAAAAATACATGCAAGAAGGAAAAAACGCATCCAACTGAAATAACCAGAAACCACACAGCCCGTTCCTAACCCTTGATTCCTCTGAAGAACAATTCACACCACGAAGAAAAGCTTTTAGATGTAGAAAGCAAAACCCTTATCAGGACAGATGCCCAGCATTTACGAAACAATTTGGACACAGGGGAAAAAAATAATCTCTTTTCCCCATGATGTGGCTGCAGAAAATAGATCAAAAAGCATCAGACAGAGGAGTCCAGCAGGGCTAAAAACAAGGAGGATTTTCACATTCAGGGGCATGGAAAAGGAGCAGGCAACTCGCTGACAAGCAGAAGAAAGAGGCAGATGATTGATTTCTCTGTATTAATCTTAGCTATGGCTCTAAAATGTTTACCACCCCATTGGATTGCTTACCAGGCTCTGAGCCGTCTCTTCCTCCTTTGAATGTAGCGAAGACATGGTTTGCATCCTACCTCCAAGGTTTTGCATGTCCACCCTGCATTGTCCACAAATTCTCTAAAGAATCACGTATTGAGTCCTTTTTATGTGCAAGATGGTACTAGATGCTGAGATGCAAAATCAAAGTGAGCAGAACATCAATTTTCATTCAGATTCTTGCCTCAACTGTAAAAGAAAAGGGTAAAATATATTGCTTTCTGATAAGGCACTTTTCTACTCAGATTATTTCCCTCTGTGATATACAGCTGCCTCTCTTTATTGGCTTTCAGAACATTCCATAGACTAGTCCTTGATTTTATGGCTTCCGGTGACAACAAACGGTCTCAATGCGCCCAGGAGGTATTTCCTCCTGGATTCTGCTCTTCGCTTTCTAGCAAAGACTTTCCTTTTTGTAAATAAGGCAATGTTTAATTACAGCCATACTCATGATCTGAGATCTTCTAGGCTCATGTCCTTAGATGTCTGATTACTTACACCAGCGTCTCAGGAATTCTTTTTGAATTCTTCTCTAAGCCTCGGCTTGTTTACAAACAACTTGGCTGGGAGCTTATTACTGTTGGACTTACACAGAAATGTATGTGTGCATCTATACATCTCTCCGCCTCCTTTTTCAAGGAACTTGAGATAGACTGGAGAAATACATAAATTTACAAAAGGATAAAATAAGAATTTCCATATCTAGGAACATATGGGAAAGCAAATATCAAACAAAACACTGTGTGAATCAGTTGCTAGACACGGGGCTATGAATTTGGTTTTAAGCGTCATAAATGGTCAAGGCAAAGAAAGAGACACTATCCTAAAATTCATAGGATCTAAAAGTTCAGGACAAGCTAGTTGCTACGGGGAAGCACCGTTTTTCTGGAAATTGAACCCTGAGAGAAATCTCTCCCATGGATCCTCATAAAAATGACACTGTGACGTATATGAGATGATAGGAAAACGCCTTACAAGTTTCACACGGTATTTTGCGATGACATGCCTTAATGTAGGCTTATGGCTTGATACTAAAAGTTAACTCAGTTAACGTAATGGGAGGAGGGACCCCAAATTAGTACTTTAGCTAGGCTCCTGTATCAAGATGAGGATTTCTTAACTCTATTCTGACCTTCTTAGGGCTTCCATCTAGGGTAGCAATATTAAACCACAGAGAGGAGGAGGTCACGTCCTATGGCAGAGATTAGAATGGTGTGGCCTCAAACCAAGGAAGCTGAGGAAGGGCAGCAGCCACTGGAACCTGGAAGAGGCAAAAAGGTTCTCCCCTAGAGCCTTCAGAGGGCGCGCAGTCCTACCGACACGCTGAGTTTGGACTTCTGGTCTTCAAAACTGTGCGAGAACACGTTTCTGCTACTTCAAGCCACTCCGTTAGTAGAAATTTATTAAGGCAGCCCGAGGAAATGAACACACATGGAATATTTCAGTTCACTTGATTCCAACATTTCCTTTGGAGCCTTGCTTTATTCTGACCCAGTGACTCTCACCTCAGACTGCACATTAGAATGGCTTAGAGAACTTAGAAAAAATGCTGACGTCTGGGCCACACGCTCAGAGATTCCACTTCAATGGGCTTGGGCTACAAACTGGCAACGGTCTACAGTCAGAGTTGAGAACATACATTTCTGTGTAAGTCCAACATTTAATTAGTCATAGCAACTTAATATCATAGGGGTGACACAGAAGTACATGGGGTGGGAACAGCTATATAAAAATTTTTTTAACTTAGGCATTTGCTTTGGGACATAACATTCTGTATCTTCATGCCCGAATAGAAAGCATTCTTAGACACTGTCTGAAGCAGTTTTGCATCAGCTGTCTGCACAGACCCTTATGGCACTAAGAGAGTCCTGTTTCTACCATGAGGAGGGAGTATGGATGTTCTCACAGGTGGCCACCGCTGCCCATCTGGACGCTCCCCTCACTGCCTCTGGAAGCACTGCGGAGGCGTTGCCTTCTAGACTGAAGCTGGACAATGCTTAACTTTAACATAAATCAAAAGACATCATTTGTAAGCCCTTGCTCCAAATTGTCCCACTGCCTCTTGACAATTAGACAATGACAATTTTGAATTTCTGGTGGCATGGTACTTTGTGTAATTAAAAAAAAAAATCTGCTGCAGAGACGTGCTGAATAGGAGAATAGTACCTTATTATTTGGAGGGAAGAGGGTCCTTCATTGTGAATTGTGGAACAAAGCAATTCCTTGTTCGTCAGCCCTCAATAAATGTTTCTTTATTTGTGAAGTTGTGTGATGGCCCGTAGTGGTCTTTCGCGCACATCAGGGAGCAGTCAGGAGTGAGCTGCAGTTAGCAGTGGGGCTGGTCTATGAAGGGCCTTTGACGCCGAGCTCACTGCATCTATTGACTCCCCAGGAAGTCTGAGGTCACAAGCTTGCCTGGAGCACATGAGCCCAGATAATGAAGATGGTTTGGCCTTCTTGAAACAAAGCCAGAAACTTTATCTACTTCATTGTGCCCTTTGGGTCATGTGCTAACGATGAGGATTTGTCTAATACTAATCCCCCTAATGAAGGCTTCTCCCAGCCCTTACACAAACCCCACAAGGCCCCGTGATTTGGCAAGCCAGGCAGAATAAAGGCGAAACGGCGTTTGGCTTTTGAACTGAGTTCAAGGCAATTAAAGCCATGGACTAAGGAGGAAAGGAGGGGGTTTAGAAATACCAGTATAATAAGTAGTATGACTGGAGCGCTCCGTCAATTAACTCAATGAGACAAAGCCTGATTTCACGGGGGAAGGCGGTGAGAAGCGCTACCCTCATTAAATCTGGCCATTAGAGGTGCTTCTAATGGAATTAACTTTGTTTTAGTGGTCTGAGTTATATAAAGTAGTCTGTGCATGTGCACGTACACACGTGCACACAGGCAGGTTCTGTAATTTTTGTGGGTCTTTCTTTCAAGAGGAGAGGAATAGAACGCGAAACAAAAATACACCCCCCAAACCGCAAATCCCCAAAGAACAAAAATCAAAAACGGGGTGGATGCTCCAGTGCTCAAGAGTGGAAGACAAGAGGAAAGCAGGACAGAGGCGAGGAGTGGAAGGCGCGAGAGAGTCCTCCCGGTTATAAAGCCATGAGCCCCCTTCGATGGGGGCTTCTGCTCGGCTGCCTGGGCTGTGCGCTCCCGCCGCGGGTGCGGGCGCAGTTCCCCCGGGTCTGCATGACGGTGGGCAGCCTGCAGGCCAAGGAGTGCTGCCCGCCGCTGGGCGCCGACACGGCCGACGTCTGCGGCTCTCGGGAGGGCCGGGGCCAGTGCGCGGAGGTGCAGATCGACACCAGGCCCTGGAGCGGTCCTTACGTCCTGAGCAACCAGGACGACCGAGAGCGGTGGCCACGGAAGTTCTTCGACCGGACCTGCAGGTGCACAGGTGAGGAAGGCGGGCAGACGTGCGCATGCGCCCAGCTGGGTGGGGCAGGCCCGCTGGGAAAAGAGCCCCTTCCAAGGAAGAGATGGGACTCTTGAGATGCTTAGACTAGGCTTTGAAAAGCAAACCAAGTTGGTCCATCGCAGGCAGGGAATTGAGTAAGGCTGATGTCTTGGTATACTCTTCACACCCTTTGTATATCTAGCTATGAACACTAAATAAATATTCCGTGGGCCAAGCTTCATTATATGAACGCGTGCCGACACACCACGGGCTTGTCTGTTGGAGGGGGTAGCTAAAGGGCCCAAGAGTCAGCTTTGAAACTCAGAGCAAAAGTCCTTTCAAGATGGATTCAGTGCCCTCTCCTTCTGAAATGGGTTTGCACTTGTTGAAGAGGGTGGTGGGTGAGGCCTGGCCTCTGGAAGACAGACGTCGAGGGTAGGTGTTCTATAGTCCGAGTCTCAGCGTTCCTAATGATTTGAACAGGTCTCAAGCAGGATACGTCTTGCTCGTGAAGGTTATGATTGGGTTGTAATTTTGCCAGCATCGGAGAGATGTGGCATGACAGAGTTTTCTCCGCGAGCTGAAGAAGAGAGGCCGGTTAGGAGATAAAAATGGCTTTTTTCCCTCTTACCTGGGTTTGATGTGAGCGTTTCAAAATTTGCTCAGTGTCTCTCTTTTAGACCTTGGTCTCTCTTATTACCTGTTTCTTTGAAATCTCTGTGCACTTCTTAATCCTCCGTCTCTTCTGAGCCATCTCAAATCCTCTTTCACGGGCCTCCCCTCCAGTGTTCAGCAAACATGCACAGCAGTGATAAACACTCAAAGGCTGGCAGGGCATGTGGAATACAAAACACATAAGCCATAACTTTAGCAAAGCCCTTGGAAACTGTTCTACAGTGTCTAGCCACACAAGAGCTTTTTCCTTTTGAAATTATGTTTTTATTGATGTTCTTATATGATACTGGCACATAGGAAAATACAGATAATTGAGCTACCTAAGGACATAAAAAGGTAAACTAAGGGAATGTACAAAGGGCTGTGATGTGGATGTAGGAATGATATCAGATGTTTTTAACTTAAACAAATTCTGAAGCTATTTTTTATACAGTGGATAAACAGGATCCTATTGTATAGCACAGGGAACTATATTCAACATTCTGTAGTACACCATAATGGAGAAGAAAAAAAATTCTGGCTTTATAACCATTTTGTAGTCATATTGTTAATTCTGTGATTCAAAGGAACTGTTTTGTCTTGGGGTATTATTGTGACAAAAAGTTTTTAATAGCATGTTGAATATATGCTGTTCATTTTCTCTAAGCTAGTTGAGCATTTGCTTCTGTAGACATTATCTTGTAGATTCTCATGGTTTTTCAGTCTAATGAGAGGCAGCAGGTTTCATATTACTTGTGGGATTGGAAACCACACTACAGAGTGACTTCTTTGTCTATGACTCAAAAATTCTTCTAGAAAATTTGTTTCCAGGGCAATTAATGATAGAGTACCACAAGTTACAAAGGTTGGGAATCTCCATTTTATAGAATCCTGGGGGCAGAAGACATTAGGAACTCAGATATAACTGTTAACTCTCCTTATCACCATCTACTCTATATTTCTGACCTGACTAGCAAGTTTTTTAAAAAGTGGAGATGGAAGGAATCAAGGATGGCAGAATAGAAGAGATAATTGCAGTCTCCCTGTCCTGAGGGAATGGTTATAAATATTCCTCTAGAAGTGGCAGTAAATTAGGATCACAGTGACCTAAGTTGTCTCTCTCCTCCAGGATTTGATCTGTCTAGACTCATTCAGGACCATAGCTCTTTCCATCCCAACTTTGGATGGCTCTACTCATGTTGGCTAGACGGTCTTTGTCTTTGAGCCTCAGCGTACCAGGCTAGGTCCTTAGTGACTGAGCTAGACAGCTATTTGGTATACATAATAATCACCGTGATGTGTCATATGCCTCAAAGCAAGACACATGTCTTTCAGTTTATTCTCCCTAAAGAGTGAGTTGCTTGCTTTCTGAGAGTAATTTCTTCATGATTTAGAAGGCAGTCTTCAGAAGTTAAACCTGATCTCTGGTAGCCTCAAAATTCTTTTGCAAATAGAATCACTGGGATTCTTCTGGTGTCACCCAAAATTTATTAATGAAGAAATGTATATTAGCAACCAGACTGTTGATGACCTTGAGCTTTGTTAATACAGTGGAAAGATAAACACACCATTCATCTCTTGATGGACATTTAGGTTGTTTCCACATCTTGGCCATTCGGAATAATGCAGCAATGAACATGCGGATGCCAATATCTTTCTGAGATCCTGATTGAAATTCTTTTGGTTAAACACTCAGATATGGGATTGCTGGATTATATGATAGTTTTATTTTTAATTTTTTGAAGAACCTCCATACAGTTTTCCACAGCAGCCGCACTAATAGTGTGTGAGGGTTCCAATTTCTCTGCATCCTCGCCAAGTGGTATGTATTTGCAACTTAATACCGTTCAGCCCTACAAAAGAAGGAAATCTTGTAGTATGCAACAAATGAATGAAACCGGAGGCCATTATACTCAGGAAATAAGTCAGTCACAGAAAGATAAATACTGAATAATCCCACTTATCTGGGCATCTAAAATAGTCAAATTCATAGAATCAAAGAATGGAATGGTGGTTACCAGGAGCTGGGAGGAAGAGGAAGTAGAGGGTTACTAATCAATAGGCATAAAGTTTCAGTTAAGCAACATGAGTAGGTCCTAGAGTTCTGTACAACAGAACTGTACAAAATTCTACCTAGAGTCAACAATAATGTATTGTACCCTTAAATATGTGTTAAGAGGGTAGATCTCATGTTGGCTATTCTTATCTCAATTAAAAAAAAACACACACAAAAACTCATAGTCTCCTCGATCTTGAAGTTGGTAAAAGATTTTAGCCCAATAAAAAGAAATAAATGCAAACTCTGAGGGGGGGAAAAAACCTTAAATTATGTGCTCAAATTCTCTAGAGAGAACATCTCTATTCTCTGTGGGGATAAACTGAACCCCCCAAATTACTGAACTTAATTGTCAAGAAGTGGTAAATTTCAGGAGACTTTGGCATTAGCCATTCACCTTCCAAGTCTCACCTGCCAGTTGGCATTCCTAAGCATAGACCAGCTGCAGCTGGGTCTTTGGATTTTTGAAAAATATGTGCACCAAATGGTTTATGAACACTTATCTGAGAACTTCTTGTTTGTACAAGTGACTAAGTGCCTCCACTTTCCAATCTCTGAAATGGGGATAATGATGAAACCACATTTGTAAAATCCTTTTGAACTCTGTAAATGAAAGGCCTCATGTGAGTATAAAGTATTGTCATTAATATAATAGAATCTCTAATTAAAAGGAATAGGCTATTTAGAGCTCCTTGTAAATTCACTGATTGGTGGTCTTTAAGCTTAATTAATCTAATAGCCCTTGGAGGTTGAGCTGATGCAGTTCATGTAGGAATGTGCATTGTTTGGTTGTTCTCATTCTCTTTCCATTTTCTCTCCAGTCCTAAGTAGGTATAAGACTTTGTCTTTTTAAATTTAATTTTTACTCAAGGACATACTCAGTGATAGACTGGTATCTAGGGATCCTTTCTTTTTTCTCTCTCCATTTCCCAGGGAGATAACGCAATCCTTTCTAAAAGGGCCCCGTTCATTTATATATCTATATATCTATATCTATATCTATATATCTATATCTATATCTATATCTATATCTTGGCTGCTGCTATTGGTGGATTAATGGAAAAATTTAACTCATTAAGTTGATGTTAGGAAATACTAGGAAATCTAAATTAAAGAAATAAACACTTTGTGTGCTAGGCTTTTATGTTATTGCACTTTTCAGTTGTCTTCAGCACTTTAACAAATTCTTTAAATCAGGGTTAGAAGCTCAAATATGAAAGGGATCTGACTGCAGACCTGTGGGGTATATTTTCTCTGAGACATGCTGGAAAAGGGATTTTTTATCAAATACATTTATGGGTCATAGGTGAGCTCACAAATACTCACAAAAGCACACAAATGCTTTCTTATTAGCATTTCTACATTGCTTTTCAGGGGCAACTCTGGCTTCACGAGATGTCTTTGTTCAACATAATTGTGAAGCATCTCTGGTCTTCTGAGTCAGAATCAATCATTTTGTCTTTTGTCATTCATGGTGTTTGGTTAATTTTTGTTTTCACTTTTCCCACAGTTAGACTTGCGTTGATATTTCGTTCCGCCCATGTTCCTTGTCCCACTAGATGAACGCACTGTGCCTTATATTTGTATCCTCTAGGGCTTAATGCCTTTTATTTAGTTATTCATGACTCCTTCATCAGCCACCCAACCAATGTTTATTTAGCACCAATTATGTTAGGCCCTTCAGGTACAAAGGGGAAGAAACCCCAATATAATTTTTGATGTGTCCACAGCGTAGTGGATGAGTAAGACAGGTACGAAAACAAATACTTAGACCATACGACTTGATAAGTGGCATCTGGTAAAACTAGTAATGGTAACACTTCATACAGAACTTACTATGTACCAATACTACTCTATATTAACATGATTGCTTTCCATAAGAACCTGATGAAGTAGAACTCTTATTCCAATAGGACAGGCTTTGAGAGGTCAAGTCCAAAGTTACCACGTGTGGCAATTGCATGAATGTACATAAAGCTGTGGGTGCACGGAGAGGGCATGATTAGTTTTGACCTCCTTTTAGGTATTAGGCGTTAATAAATTATTTGTTGAATAAATGAATGAGGGAGATAATTAGTTATTGGTAATTTTGTTTCTAGCAACCAAAAAGAATCATGGTAGAGAAAATGCAAAGATCTTAAAACTCATGGCCTAAGTTATGAATTATTCAATTTTAATAATGAGACCCCAAAATTCAAATAATGAGACCCCAAAATTCAAAGTCAAGTTTTATGCCTTTAAATCTAGAAATGTATCGAATTTACTATTTTGAAATTTGTGTGTGCTATTTCTTAGCATTTTGGAGGAAGGGATTGCTCTCCTATTGTAGAGCTATGACTACACATTCACCTCCAATCACCTGGCTGTAGGTAAACAGCTGGAAGTTTAGCTATTTAGTATTCTTCACATGCATTTTGTTCAATCGCTTCTCAAAAAATACTCTGTTCCTATAGACGCTGCCAAATTAGGGGATACATTTTAATCAAAGATGTTTTAAAAATAGATATTATACAATTTTAGTAGGTACTCCAAGGGAAAATAAATAAACACCAAGCTCCGTGAAGCCTGAAGTGCCTTGCATAGCATTTGATACTGTAGTAGCTGTTGAATAAATATTTGTTAAATAATTTATATTTAATAGCTTCACTCCAGTGATCAACATAAATTTTAATGTTTAATGCAGACTATTCAAGAACTTGATTTTCAGTCTTGGGACTAGTAGAATTTTCCCTTTTAAGTATTTTTTTTAAACTTACGTTCTCATTTGGTGTTGAAACAGGAAAATACAAGTAAGCTGTGTAAGAGTAGGTAGGATATTTTGTATGTTACAAAGAGCATAGAACCCAAATTTTTTAAAAAAATTCTTCTTACTTATGATATTTTTAAGGACATTTTCTTTAACCATCAAAAAATCCATTGGGTTAATAGAGGAGGCCTGTGCATTTTCTTCACGTAGGACACATGCTAATCGTTTTGTTTTCATGTTATTGGAAAATTTTCTTTTCCTTTAGAGATCCAAATAACCCTCTCTTTTCTATGGTCATAATATGTTTTATTTGCATCTATTTTGGTACTTGTAGCTTATCAAAATTATTTGCAGGGCCTGCTTTTCCTTCTAATTCACAAGGGAGAGAAAGGAAGAAGAAAACTGAAGTTTATTGAATCATCTACTACGTGCTTTATACTCCTTTTTTTTAATTAAAAAACTTAAATTTCAGCTTTATTGACATTAACTGACAAATAAAATAGTAAGATATT
This sequence comes from Pseudorca crassidens, assembly GCF_039906515.1. Lineage (NCBI taxonomy): Eukaryota > Metazoa > Chordata > Mammalia > Artiodactyla > Delphinidae > Pseudorca > Pseudorca crassidens. The sequence goes on from NC_090313.1 coordinate 16,090,031, forward strand.
TAAAGTGTCCATCGTGGTGATTTGGCTTTATGCTTCTTTCATTCATTAAAGAAATATTCATTTGTACAAGGCCAAGCATAGGCCTAGGCAGCAGGATAACTGCCTTCCAGTTGTCTGTAGCTGAGACCAGTAGATGTCTACAGTTGACACGATTAATTCAATGAAACAGGAAATATGAGGTGTCATAGGAGCACAGCATGAGATCATCACCCTGATGTGTGGGATCAGGGATGACCTTGCAGAGAGCCCATCGTGACGCTTAAAGGTGGAATAGGTAACCCATGCAAAGAGGAATGTAGGGAGACCGTGAGGGAAAAGTGTTCTAGACAGAAGGAAGAGCAAGTAAAAAGATCTGGGAGGGGCTTCCCTGGTGGCGCAGTGGTTGGCAGTCCGCCTGCTGATGCAGGGGACGCGGGTTCGTGCCCCAGTCCGGGAAGATCCCACATGCCGCGGAACGGCTGGGCCCGTGAACCATGTATCAAAAAAAAAAAAAAAAAAGATCTGGGAGGAGGGGTAGGAAGAGAAGGAAGGGAGATTGTCACTCACGTTAAATGCTTTACATAACCCCTCTCATCCCCTAGGAGATAAGAGTTATTATCCCTTTTTGTTTCAACATTTCATGCCAATAATATTTAAATGTTTATTCTAACTTATTACCACCTAAGGAATGAGGTGCTGGTCATACCAAAAGCAATAATCAAGGCTAAAAAGGGAAAAGTCAAGCTAAGATAATTTAAACTTTAGATGCTAATCAGAAAGATGCCTAGAGCTTGGTATGACTAGTCCTCACTCCCTGGGGTGATAACAAACAAAGCAGAGCCGTTTGTTTGCGCTTCCTGACACCACTGCAGCTAATTCACCTGCCAGCCTCCACTGATTTTGTCTAAACTCTGTCTCCTTTGTGAAATAAACCGGCTTTTTAAATGTTGGATTCCACCTTAATTCCTGGAAGTCAGCTTAGTTATTTTGGTTCCACCTTTAGCTTGGTGTATATTCTCTTCCTTCTCTAAATCAATGACCTATTTTGCAGCAGCCCTTCCGTATGTGCTGCAGGGGAGGGCGGCCCAGCAGTGATGACATCCAAGGCTGCAGCTCAACCCCAGGAAGGGACCCCCCCCCCCCCCACGGCATGACCCGTGAGAGGAAGGGAACGTGGAAGGCAGCAGTGTTTTAGTTTGCTAGCGCTTCCATAACAAAGGACCATGGACTGGGTGACACAGAAACTTATTTCCTCACAGTTCTGGAAGCCTGAAGTCCCAGAACAAGGTGTCGGCAGCTGGGATTCTTCTGAGGCCTCTCTTGCTGGCTTGTTGGTGGTGTCTTCTCCCTGTCTTCACATCATCTTCCCTCGGTAACTGTGTCCAAATTTCCTTTTCTTATGAGGACACCAGTCATGTTGGATTAGCCAATGATCATTCCCCCCAATGACTTCATTTTAACTTACTTTTTTAAAGACCCTATCTCCAAAGATAGTCATATACTGAGGTACTGGGGGTTAGGACTTCAGCATATGAATTTTGTGGGGACTCAGTTCAGCTCATAACAGCATGGAATTCATTTCCTGTCCTATTTCTTTGCTGGGAATATTTCTAGGAACTCTCCAGTGTTCAGTCCACTTGGAGAGACAAACATTTCAAGAGGAGAGTAAGGAAAAGCAATTGATCTTCTCTTCTGTTCTACCCCAGAAATGTCTTCCAAACTACATAAGCTTCCTCTTCCATCTTTCCCTTAATTTTTATTATTTATTTATTTATTTGTACATATGATACATGTATTTATTATACCTACTAGGTGTGTTCTCTTTGGGAAATATGAATCTCTTTGAGACATAGGTTGTTCATTTTTTTTGTTTTCCCACAAATACTGGGACCTTTTGAGCAGGAAGGTCTATATTTTACTAACATCTAGAACCAGCAGCTAACATGGTGTCTAAGATGTAGTCAATACATATGAAATACATAAATGAACACAATTTTAAGGAAGGGCCAGGACGTGAACGAATAGAAATTTTTCATTTTCAGTCACAAAGCAAAAACAGACATAAAAATGATACAGACAACAAGTGCTATGGTCATTCAAAGAAGGCATAGAATAGATCCAACAAGGATCTCCTCTATGGCACAGGGAACTATACTCAATATTTCGTAATAACTTGTATCCCTTAATTTTTAAAATGCACTAGGAAACTTTGCCGGCTATAACTGTGGAGACTGCAAGTTTGGCTGGACTGGCCCCAACTGCGAGCAGAAGAAACCCCTGGTTGTCCGGCAGAATATCCACTCCTTGACCCCTCAGGAGCGTGAGCAATTCTTGGGCTCCTTAGACCTCGCGAAGAACACGCCGCATCCCGACTACGTGATCACCACGCAACACTGGCTAGGCCTGCTCGGGACCAACGGGACCCAGCCACAGATCGCCAACTGCAGCATCTATGATTTCTTTGTGTGGCTCCATTATTATTCCGTTAGAGATACATTATTAGGTGAGTCTTTTTTTTCCCCTGAGTTTAAGGTATTTTATTATAGGTTTGGGATTGGGGGTGGGTTGGTGGGTGGGAAGTACTTTCAGGCAAGTTAATTGACAAGAGAAAAACCTCTCAAGGAATCAAAGAGGAATTAGGTTTATGAAAGTCATTGAATTATCAGATGCTGCCCAGTGTTAGAATGCAGTGGTTTCTCCCTGGACGTTGGCTGCGGACATTTGAAAATGTTCTTCTCTCCTATAGTCTGTGTTTTTGGTTCAGGGTCTAAACTCTTCTCTCCGAAGCTATTCATCCTCAAAGGCAAGAGTTGGTGAAGTGGAGGCAAATTCCTTTTGATTCCAGAAGAAAACATGTCTAAATCTGACCATGGAAGCCTTCTCTGACCTATTCTAAAAGCAAGTGAAGCTTCTTTGTGCAGAATCAGAGTATTGGTATTGGAAGTGTGTATCGCACTAAACTCACATGTATTAGTTGTGAGACTTTCAGGTCATCGCTTGTGGTGCCCATGCACTGCTGTAATGCCCAGGGTTTTTGGACTTGAATTGTCAAGGAAAAGGATGAACTGACCCACAGCAGTGTAGCTTGGCTCAGCCCTTTGAACCACAGTTAGGCTGGATGCTTGAGAAAATGACACCCTGCTCTCCCAGATACTAAAACCTGGGGCCTGGGATGGGAGTTGTCTGTTAGGAACGTCATTCATCTGGTACGTCAAATTTTATCCTCTGTTATTTTCAGTCAGGGGAAAGCCATGGCCACCAGTTAGCTCCAGGCGGGCTGGAGTCCAGTCCAGATCCTGCTCCGTGCTGTCCTGAACTTTGGCTCTATTTGCAATTATCCCCTCTTCTGGGGCTTCTCTTTGGGGTCAGGGTGAATGAAGATACAGAGCTCACTTTGAATAGTGAGATTCTCATTTGAAATCATCTGTCCTTGTGTTTATCGCTCACTCCCCCTCGTTTGATGCCCCCTCGTCATTTTGTTTTGAGAACTTTAAACTCTGTTTTGCATTAAAACATTTACGAAGGGCTGCGTAGCCAACATCAGTGACAGCAGTTTTTTCCCCTCAGTGTCTTTTAAAAACTTGCCTCATAGGTAAGCGTCTGTCTTTCTTTACCGGTAGATACGGAGGCTCTTCTGGCTATAAACCTTTATTGTTTTCCTGTCATCACTCTGAGGAATTTTTGCTTTATGAGAGGGTAGTCTCTCAAGAGGAAAAGAAAACTATAGTTTCTGCTTGCATCTAGGAATTAAATTTATATTCATTTCTGTTCATCTCTCTGAAGTTATCATGGGTACTTTGAAAAAGAACTAAAGTTAGCTAAAGTTACTACATAACCATCAAAAGCTGTTATGAGAGGGAGAAGAAGGATAGAACAGGCAGTAAGGAGGTCATTAAATCTCCCAAAACTTTTCACTAAAATTGGCAGTTCCAGAGGCCAGCCAAATTGGTTGGAATGTATTTTTCTCTCTTCTGGGCTCGGCAGCCATGCCTGTCAGCTAATAGTTGTAACTGATTGATGGCTGAGGTAGAATCCATGGAAGTGCCTTTCGGTTACATAAATGCTGAATTTGGACTAAGTGCAGTTGAAGTTGCTTTATTATTCATTAATCCCTCCCTATAAATACATGCTTTTGTGAGGAATAGGTTAGAAAATGTCTTTTAGAAATATATTTCATTTAGGTCTTGATCTCTTTTGGGGGATACTCATTCTATCTTCATGAAACATTGCTTAAAAATTAAATTTATAACAGGAGCTCTTAAGATGACCTGAATTTCTCTGCTGTCAATCAAACTTTCAAGAGATGAAGGAGAACTTATCCTAAAACTGCTAGTTGCTGCTGAGATTGTTTTGTTGTTGTTGCTTTCAGAGAGATAAATGACAAAAACAGTTGTTTTCCCTTATGGTTACCAAAGGGGAAAGGGGGGGATAAATTAGGAATTTGGGATTAACAGATACACACTACTATATATAAAATAGATAAAGGGCTTCCCTGGTGGTGCAGTGGTTAAGAATCCGCCTGCCGATGCAGGGGACACAGGATTGAGCCCTGGTCCGGGAAGATCCCACATGCCATGGAGCCACTAAGCCCGTGCGCCACAACTACTGAGGCCCACACGCCTAGAGCCAGTGCCCTGCAACAAGAGAAGCCACTGCAATGAAGCCACTGAAAAGCTCACGTACTGCAATGAAGAGTAGCCCCTGCTCGCTGCAACTAGAGAAAGCCTGCGCGCAGCAACGAAGACCCAATGCAGCCGAAAATAAATAAATTAATTAATTAAAAAAAATAAAGAACAAGGGCCTACTGTATAACACAGACAACTTTATTCAGTATCCTGGAATAAACCATAATGGAAAAGAATCTGAAAAAGAATATATATATATGTATACATATATTTATATATATGTATACATATATATATAAACTGGATCCCTTTGCTGTACACCTGAAACATTATAAATCAACTATACTTCAATAAAAAAATAATTAATTAATTTAAAAAAGTTGTTTTCCGACTAAAACATCACGGACTTATTGGCTCTGCAGCACCTCCCAGGTAACATTTGACATTTTAAAAAAATCTATTCTGTGACCTCTAACATGTTTCCCAATTGTTTTAGGACCAGGGCGCCCATACAAGGCCATAGATTTCTCACACCAAGGCCCCGCCTTCGTTACCTGGCACCGGTACCATTTGTTGTGGCTGGAAAGAGATCTCCAGGTTGGTCCAAACATTAGTTTCTTTTAATTTTGTTTTGTGTTTGGTCAAGACCCATATCAGTCTTTGCTTTATACAGTTTCTTGTTGTATCTGATGACATGAATTAAATGACTCGTCATGCCCTTTGCTTTCAGCGCCTCACTGGCAATGAGTCCTTTGCTTTGCCCTACTGGAACTTTGCCACCGGGAGGAACGAGTGTGACGTGTGTACAGACCAGCTGCTTGGGGCTGCAAGACAAGATGATCCGACTCTGATTAGTCAAAACTCCAGATTCTCCAGCTGGGAAATTGTCTGTGATAGGTAATCGCATGGGTACCTGCAGCAGAAATCCAGAGATTTTATTTTCTTATGTCTGAGAGATGGAGAATAACTTTACAATTCTCTTTCTAATGCATGTTGGATTCTGTTTACATGTTTCTGAACAGTATTTTCCTGGGATTTTAAAAAACCCTGAGCCCTTTAATAAAAAGAAAATAGAGGCATGGAAATCACACTTGTGAATTGAATATGCTTGGCCATCACTTTGAGATCAACTGTCTTAAAATGAGAAGTATTTCCTGTATTCAACCAACATGTCTTAAGCACTGATCATATTCTAAGCAGTTTAATAGTGCTGGGAATACAAGGATGAATAAAATATTGCTTCCCTTTGGAATATCATTTTATACTTACAAAGGTGGAAGGCTGGTAAACAAATTACAATATAACGTGAGAAGTATTTTAATAGGTGTATGTCCAAAGCCAAGAAGAGAATCAGTGAAAGTCTTTAAGAGGTGGAGACACGAGTATCCTGAGACTTCAAGGAGGCACAGATCTCTCAACCAGAGGCAGGGGAGGGTAGTGTGTCCTAGACGGAGGGAACATCATGTATGTAGTTAGGAAAGTCCCTAGAAGCAGTCTGATATGGCTGGGCCATAGGGTGCTGGGGAGTTGAGGGGAACAGGAAATGGGGTGGTGAGACGAATCTCTAAAGTACTAAAATCGGGTCATGTGCATCTGGTGTAGAAACTTTTTTCTACTGTAAGTGACACCAGCAAATGTCTGTTATTTGCAAAAAAAAAAAAGAAAGTACCAAAGAACACACAAGCAGCCCATACCCCACAAAGAACTCTGTCCTCAGGGATTCCTTGAATTTGTTTCTCTTTCCTGGCACACATCTCAGGAAAAGATTCCCCAAGAAGCTCTTCCGTCTTCCTGTATTCATTTGTTTCCTCCACGATCCTCCTGTTTTGAACTCCACTATACTAGTGCCCTTGTCCTTTGTCTTTCGACCGCTCCATGGCACAGAGCTTTGTTGTCCACGCCCCAGGCTGGGCATGTGCGTGTTTTCGGGGGTCTAGGTCTAGCTCACTGTGATCCCATCTTCTACATCCTAAGCTTTTCCTACAGCCCTCCAGGCAGTGCTCCTAGGGATGTAGTAAGTGCTTTGTACGTGACTTAACGTCGTTCCATAAGGGCACCATTTCTCATAGTGCCTTGGGCTATTAATAGGTGGTATGTGAAAAGAGACTCCTCTGATCAAATAAATTTAGAGAATGCTGAGTTAAAAGGGTTTTAAAAATTTTAGAACGTCTCAGAGCCTTTCATAAGTAACCGTGTTCTTATTTTTCAAGAGGGGCTTAAACTTATCTGACCCTGACACCCTTATTTCACAGACCATCTCACTGGAACACACTTGGGAAAGGCTGCCTTGGAGGCTGTTTTTTGTCTAGTTTTTAGGTACTGGCGTCTTTCATCCTCACGTGCGCTGATTCTGTTCTCACACACCCAGTATGATCCCCTCACCCATTAAAATGCACACAGAAACATCTTGAAAATTTGATCTCTACCAAATGGAATACTGTTCTGATGGTGGAATTCCAGGCCCCAACACGCATGTAGGATATAATCTTATGGGCACGGGACCTTGCCAGCATCCACGTTAACCAATTAACCATCCCTTCTGCCTTAGAACATTTTCTAATACAGCGTTTCTCCTAATACTTCTCCTCCATATAGTTTCACGTGTTTTCACTCTGACCACCTTCATTTGCCTTCAGTTTGCCTGAAATGCTTTCCTAGCTTTACTTCTGCCCAAACTGGCTTAGCTTAATATTAATACAGTCTAGCCTGGTCTCTCCTCAGTTACTCAAGATTCAGATGCACGTAACAGGAGTCACCGTCTTGCCTAGTAAACCCTCTTACTGTCTTTCCAACGGAATGGTAATTTTTCTTCATTATTTATGTGTTGGTTCATATTTCACGCATCTATGTTTTTGAAAATCCTTAATCCATAATTGCTTTTGGAAGCAGTACTTTTACCACATATTTTTGACCCTTGTAAGGTAACTGTAGTAAAATTTTACCACGACTATAACCTTGATTGGTTTGCTGGGCTCAAACTTATGATACTATCCATATTATTTCTAATCTCCTTACACATCTTAGCTTGGATGACTACAACCGCCGGGTCACCCTGTGTAATGGAACCTATGAAGGTTTGCTGAGAAGAAATCAAGTGGGAAGAAACAGTGAGAAATTGCCAACTTTAAAAGACATACAAGATTGCCTGTCTCTCAAGAAGTTTGACAATCCTCCTTTCTTCCAGAACTCTACCTTTAGCTTCAGGTTGGTGCTCTGAGCTCTGCGACCCTGGCGTTTTACAATACTTCTAGATTTTCACGCCTGTGGTTGTAATGAACTGGAAGGAAATCCAGGTGTTGGGAGACATCAAAGCTCAGTAATAGGGAAGCACTTGGTAAAAGAGGGTAACAAGGCATCAGTGTCAAGGAAGTCATCATCCACCTACTATCATTAATAGCGTAGTTCGAATATCTTCTAACTCAGCCATTCAAAACCACCTTTTGTATTTGTAATTTCTGTACACATATAAGTACAGTCTTCAGAACCAAGGCACCTCACTAAATAGAGTATTTTTGAAATATTTGCTCATGATTTTTCTTTTCTCCCTTAAAAAAATGTCAACCATAGACCTTAATATTGGGGTCTGAGATCTCAGAGGAGTATTACAGATTAAATGCAACTCAGATTACAGCACAGCAATGCCATTACAATACTTGAAATTTAAAGGCCAACTAATAATTTTCTCCCTCTAAAAAGACAGTAAGCATGATGAGAAATATGTATGGCTATAAATAAGATTTTAAACAAACATCTTTGAAGCTCCAAAAAAGAATGGCAGATAGACTCATGGTCTTCTCCCAAACTGAATTCTCTCTCTCAACCATGTGTAAATTATACAATTGGTGTGTTATTTGGGGCCAGGGGCAGGGTAGGCTGAACTTACTGCAGAGGTCGTGCCGAGTGTAGCAGAGCCCAGAGTCTGTGCTGAGGTTGGACACATCCCTCAGAATAGTGTCAAAGCTGAGGTGAAGGATGACCTTTACCTTGAAAAGGAGCATGCATTAGTTTTTCATTGTGATACAAGTGCAGTCGACACAGATTGCCTTCCATATAGATTTTAGTTAAGCGAGTGGTTTTCAAAGTGTGGCGCCCAGACCATCATAATTGACATCACCTGGGAGTTAGGTAGAAAGAACCACAGATTGTTAGGACCCAGCCTGTACCTACTGAATCAGAAACTCTGAAAGTGGGGCATGAAATATGTGTTTTTATTTTCCAGTGATTCTGATGTATGCTTAAATTTGAAGATCACTGAGTTAGGGTATGGACAATTAAAATTTCCTGAAAATGAGGAGGGGAAAAAAGCGAAAGGTAAGGGGAATTTGGGGATACGTTTAGAATGCTGAATGTATTACAGTCAAACAGCAGATCTATTCAGTGGAGAAATAGGAATATAAGATTATATGTGAATTCAAAAGAATATTTATTGATCTCAGACCATGTGCTGGGCATGGTACTGAGAAATGGAAATACAAATTTGAAGAAACCACAGTCTCTGTCCTCTAGAAGTTCATATCTAGCACGGGAGACAGATATGACAGTAAATAATTGTCATACAGTACACAAAAGATATAGACTCCAGCCAAGCAGGTGTGGAAGTAGCATGGATTAGGAGTTCCCTTCTCTTTAGAAGATCTCATTAAAGGCTGTCGCTAATTCTTAGCTATTTAGCTACAACAGAGCTTCCCATTTCCTGACACAATCTCAAAATAGAAGACCATTATCTAGGCTGGAAACAATACAAAGGGACCTTTATCAATTCATGACTCTTGTCACTGACATACTGATTTCTCTCAGGAATGCCCTGGAAGGATTTGATAAAGCAGACGGGACCCTGGACTCTCAAGTGATGAACCTTCATAATTTGGTTCATTCCTTCCTGAACGGGACAAACGCTTTGCCACATTCTGCTGCCAATGATCCTGTTTTTGTGGTATGTTCAAAGACTCAGAAGAGATGAAAACTTTTCTAGATAATGTGTTGGATTTATGTGCTTTACAACAAGATTAAGGTTTGGTGTGTGTTTTATTCTCTGTGTGAATGGGATGTATGCATATGTAAGTTAATTGAAATCTACAGCATAGGGGTGGTTAGATAGCATTTGAAGTTCTCTAATCAGAAACCTATACTTTAGAGATGGTTAGCTTTGGAATGACCCTAGATGGGAGTTTACAGTCCAGAGGTGGATTCAAAAATTAGCATAATAATATTATAAATTATACCATAATTTAGCATAATATATCGTACATTAGCATAATGATGAGTGATTTTTCATTGGTGGGATGAGTGATGTTGAAGGTAAGTGATGGGCTGGAAGTACTGTGCAGGTGCTGTGACCCTTGCATGATGCCCAGGTACCTGAGGTCCAAAGCTCTGTTTGGTGTTTGGTCCTGGCCTCCCTCACCTCACAAAGGATTCTGGCTAAAAATGAGCTGCTTTTGCCATCAGAATATCAGAAATGTGGACTACTGGTCCCAACTTCTTACAAGGTGGGGGCTTGTCTGTGAGTCCTCCATTGCCATCTTTGTTCTTCTGTAGGATGGTCCTTGTTCCCTGGCTCTAACTTGATATCTCACATCGCTTTTCAGGCTATCATTTCAGCCATCAGATTATGCCAAGCATTTTGATGTCTACCTTCTCTGCTATCTATCTACACATCTATTGACACCATATGTCTCTAAATAAGTTTTTATTAAAACGCACATTTTAAATTATAAAATTTGTACATACAACTCATATTCATAAGAAAACATGTCACTCCTACCCAGTACTCCAAAATGTTGAGTAGAACAGCAGAATCCTCTGACAAATTGAGGATTAAACCAAGACCTTTCACTCCTACCAAAGGTGGTAATGGTGATGCTAGTAAGTTTTTTTGTTTTAAACACCTTTATTGGGGTATAATTGCTTTACAATGGTGTGTTAGTTTCTACTTTATAACAAAGTGAATCAGCTATGCATATACATATATCCCTGTATCTCCTCCCTCTTGCGTCTCCCTCCCACCCTCCCTATCCCACCCCTCTAGGTGGTCACAAAGCACCGAGCTGATCTCCCTGTGCTATGCGGCTGCTTCCCACTAGCTATCTATTTTACATTTGGTAGTGTACATATGTCCATGCCACACTCTCACTTCATCCCAGCTTACCCTTCCCCCTCCCCATGTCCTCAAGTCCATTCTCTACGTCTGCATCTTTATTCCTGTCCTGCCCCTAGGTTCTTCAGAACCACTTTTTTTTTTTTTTTTTTTTTTTAGATTCCATATATATGTGTTAGCATACGGTATTTGTTCTTCTCTTTCTGACTTACTTCACTCTGTATGACAGACTCTAGGTCCATCCACCTCACTACAAATAACTCAATTTCGTTTCTTTTTATGGCTGAGTAGTATTCCATTGTATATATGTGCCACATCTTCTTTATCCATTCATCTGTCGATGGACACTTAGGTTGCTTCCATGTCCTGGCTATTGTAAATAGTGCTGCAATGAACACTGTGGTCCATGACTCTTTTTGAATTATGGCTTTCTCTGAGTATATGCCCAGTTGTGGGATTGCTGGGTCGTATGGTAGTTCTATTTGTAGTTTTTTAAGGAACCTCCATACTGTCCTCCATAGTGGCTGTATCAATCTACATTCCCACCAACAGTGCAGGAGGGTTCCCTTTTCTCCACACCCTCTCCAGCATTTATTGTTTGTAGATTTTTTTGATGATGGCCATTCTGACTGGTGTGAGGTGATACCTCATTGTAGTTTTGATTTGCATTTCTGTAGTTGCTAGTAATTTGATTTTCAATCCTAAGTCTCAAGGATTGCCAAATCTTATGTCCTTATTTTGAGGAAACCCCCTAAGTGTGCAGGGCTTGACAACATTTTTCTGTCGATGGCCAGATAGCACGTGTTTTAGGCTTTGCAGGCCAGATGATCTCTGTTGTAGCTATGCAGCCCTGCCACTGTAACACGAAAGCAGCCATAGACAATACATGAACAAGTGAGTGTATTACCCGAAGACTGGGTTCAGTCTCTTGGCCGACATTGAGCCAAAAGACACAACCAAGCCAAAGATTGATCCGAAGAAGGAAGGATTTATTGCTTGCAGCAAGTAAGGAGAACACTGGGGATATTTCCCAAAGCAGTGTCTCTGGGAACAGCAAAATTGGGGAAGTTTTAAGCTAAGGGTATATGAATATTCATGAAGGGGCTTGCGCAGAGGAGATTCAGCATAGAACTGGGGCAAAGGTCGACAGAGTCCAATCTTTAGTTGATTGAAGTCACAAGTCAGAAAAGGTTAACATCATCATCTCCTAGGTTCCGCTGATCAGGTGGTTGATCGCTAGAGGGGGGTTTAGATTCTTCAGAACAGCTCAAGAAAGTGCTTCAGGCCAATCTTTACCATTGAAACGGAACTGAGAGTTCCGTTTCAAAGACAGCTAACTTGTTGTCTTTGCTATAGTTACTTCTCTTGCCTGATAACAGTTTGTTCCTTTGTTTCCTTAAAATTGTCATTACTGAGGCCTGTTCAAGGGCAAGCATTGAGGACAGGCTTAGATCACAAAACGGCTTAGGCTTAAAATGGCCTCTCTTATGTCGAAAAGCTGTATCTGGTTCTTTCCCACCAGGGATTCCCCCTCCCCTATCTGCCTACAAGTGTGGTGTTCTAATAAAACTTTATTGACAAGAACAGGCTGCGAGCCCTATTTACCCAGCAGGCTTTAGTTTGCCAACCCCAGCTTGAAGGGATCAGTGTCTTCTCTGCCGTACAGATGTCTCTTTAGTCATCTTTCTCTTCCTGCTCTAGTTAGAAGCCCACATTATGACTTTATGGACGAGGAATTCCGTGACTTACACGTAGTTCAAAGACACTAGATGTTTAATCGTCCTTGTCTTCATTACTTTTAATACCTTTAATATTTAAAATTTTGTTTTCTTTGGTATAAGTTATGTATATATAAATAGACAAAAAGCCACAGCCCTTCTCTGAAGGTACAGAAGGAGTAATGTTTTGGCACCAGCTCCAGAACTCACAGTTAATTTAGGCTGTTTACAAAGAGTTTCATGTTGAAGCCAATTCAGCTTCAACAGTATTGAAAGCCAGGTTAAAGCACTTAAGTTAACAGAGCTATAGCTTCCGGAATTTCAAATTCATGAGTCAATTTATGCAAAAACATTGCATATAACATTTATTAAATTTATTTTTCTGAAATCTCTTCAAGCAAGAGAAATACAAAGTTGTATATGATCGCAATACTGAGTATAAGAAGGTATAATGCTAAAATGCAGGAAAAACTCTGAACTGATCTCTGAAATTCTAATTTTAAGGTAATTGAAGGAAATGCACACATTTATCATGGAAAATAATATTAGGTCACAGGAATGCTAAGTAGTTCTGTTTTCAATATTAAATGTAGGTATAACCTAGAAAAGAAAAAAAAGAGGGAAACCAATAGACTAAATAGTTAACTGCCACAAAAGAAACTATGTTAGAGACAAGTAACTTTCTTCCCAATTCCTAAAGATAATATTCTTAAAGTGTATTTGGATATTGTCCTCCTAGAAAGTTACATTTGGCAAGTTGTAATTCTTTCAATTCCACAATAGCTAGGAGACTCATAGGTTGCATGGTTAGTACTCACTGAATAGCTCATGTGTCTGTTCCTCACCTTATATGCTGAAATTCTAAATGGAATTAAGACATACAAGCAGCCTTATTACCATTTGTATTTCCTTCTTTTTTTATTGAGCTATAGTCAATTTATTTACATATAATATTGTATATATTATATATGTAACTGAATCACTTTACTTCACACCTGAAACTAACACAATATTGTATGTATTCTTTTTCAGATTCTTTTCCATTATAGTTATTATAGGTTATTAGATTATTACAACATGTTGAATATAGTTCCCTGTGGTATACAGTAAAACCTTGTTGTTTATTTGTATTTCTTAACAATGACAATCATTTGGATAAGAAAGGAATTTAAGAACATAAACCAAGAAAAGAGAAAATGAGTTTCTAAAAACAAAGATCTAATGGATCGCACTAAGTTAAGCCTGTAAGACCTTATCAGACTCTACCTTTCTAGGCTGCAATAAAATGACTAAAATTAATAGGTCATAGTAGCAAATATAAAATACTTCTGAGTTAGTATGAGTTTAGTTGAAATTTTACAAAAGAAGTATATAGGACATTGCTTTTCTCCCATCAAGAGCAAAGCACTTACATTGCTTTTCTCCCATCAAGAGCAAAACACTTAAAAATGGGTCTATTATATTTATCTTTCTTAAAAAGTCATAGAGTAATAGCTTGAGTAACTAAAATAACATTGTTTTATGTCAATTTTAAATGTATTAATGGTTTAATGATTTATAATTGCAGAAATATTGGCAAAAAAGTTTTTAGATGTCCATAATTTCATTTCAATATTTCTGCTTATTTTGTTTCATATTCTTATATGTTTATACAGTTGCCAATATAATGCACACATTTTTAGGTTGTTACATAGTTTCCTAAATTTTTTAATTAAAAAAAATTATAACATTATAAGAGGTTCAAATGTAAAAGGCACAAAATGAAGTCCCTGTATCAATACCACCTCCCAGCTATCCATTCCCATTTTTCCCTATTCTTCCAGATATATTTTATAGATATACAAGCACATATATTTATGTATAATATTTCTCTTTTTTATACAAATGGCAGCATACTATAGAGACTTTTGAGACTTTGTTTTACTCTTTAGTTTTTGTTTTTTTACCTATTCTAAACACTTTTTTTTTTAAAGACCTCATGGTATCCTGTAGCATGAATTTTTCCTGAAATTGGTCTCCTACTGATGGATGTTTAGGTGGTTTCTAATCTTTTGCTTTACAAACAATACAGCAATAAATGAACATGTAAGATAAGTCAAGAGGATAGAATCACGGGCTCAGAAGTTAAATAAACGCATTTGAAATTTTGATAGATGTTGCCAAGTTGCCCTCTGGGAGGTTGAATGATTTTTTTCTCCGACCAGCTATGTAGCAGAGGGACAATGCCCCGACTCTTTCTCATTAATATGGTATGTTATTACACTTTTTCATCTTTGCCAATGTGATAAGTGAAAATATTTCAGTGAATTTAATTTTCATTTCTTTTCTTCTAAGTGAAGTTCAGCATCTTTTCACATATTTGAAGAACCATTTGCATTTCCTTCTCTGTGATCTGCATGTTCATGTAGGATAATGACTTCTGGGAGAGCAAAAAAAACTAAACGTTCTTAAGAGAATTAGTTAAATGATTTATTCTCTATGTAAGCTAGTAACAAATACAACATCCTCTTCTGATATTTTATTTTTCTTGGAAACCTAATACTCTGTTCATATAAAGATGTATTTTCTAAATTTCACTAGCTTAAGGGAAGTTAATGTGATCATTGATACAATATCCAATCTCCGGAACAGTGCTTAGGTTCTTTAGTGGTTAGTACTTAGTTGATGTGCAATAAATTATTGAGCATCTATTAATGTGTCCCTACACTAGATGCCATGCAAACATAGTCCTTTAAGTTCACAAACTGTGTCTGGTAAACAACTCTCCTCATTTTAAATATGGGGAAAGTAAAGTTCAGAGAGGCTAAGAGTTGAGTACAACATCAGATGAACTAGTAAGTGGCTGAGCAGAGATTATAAGAAAAGTTTTCTCCTCAAAAATTTCCCCACGTGGAGTCTTCCAGCTACAATTTTGCCTTTTGTCAGTTTAGACAATTCTAATTTGATCACTTCACAGTTGCTTTCATTATAGCTGAGGACACATTGTCCTGTTAGATCATGTTGATAGGAATTAACACTAGTTGGTGAGGCAGGTCTGAATAATTTCCCTTGACTTTTGAAAAGATAGGGCATTGGTTTTGTCATGAGTAAGGATTCATAACTTTAAAATGCCACATTTACTTATTTAATATATGTATTTTTAAATAACTGAGATAGACAGCCACTGATTCCTAAGTAGCATAACATCTTGGTGAATTTTACAAGAGCTGAGGTGCCAGAAAGGGTGGCTGGCCACCTGCTTGGGCAGGAGCTCCCAGGGTGGCAGGGTTTCTATAGGCTCAGTCTGGGTGGTTTTATTTTATTTCATTTTATTTTTAATAATTGAAAAGCTCTAATAATATTTAATTAGGTACAAGAAATACTCTTGACTGAAGTGTGTACCACATTCTATTGTGATATACTCTTATTTACTCTTTTTTTATTGAGGTATAGTTGATGTACAATATTACATAAGTTACAGGTGTACAATATAGTGATTCACAATTTTTAAAGGTTATACTTTGCTTATAGTTATTTTAAAACATTGGCTATATTCCCTGTGCTGTACAATATATCCTTGTGGCTGATTTTATACACAATAATTTGTAGGGATGGTTTGATTTTTAACTTGTACATGCTAAATGGCTAAATGGAGCTGAAGGGGTTCTTTTCAACTCTAGACTTTATAAGGATAAACACATACTGTACTGAGAAGAACTAAACCTGTAACTAAGAGATGAACTATATACACTTCATTATTGATGAATTAAGTAGTATAACAGCAAACCATAATTTATATACAAATCTAAGATGGGTCTAGAATTCATTTGAGTTCCTCTCTCCTAGAGCTTTGGTGGTCCCTTAGTCTTGAATGGCCTGGGAGTATCTCAGTTCTTCTCTAGAATATCTTCTAACATCACCCTGGTCCTCTCTTTTCAACCTGTATTGTCTGCCTATGATGTATGCAGTTCAGCATACATCACATCTTTTAAATTGACATACTAATAGCAGAACTCTCCTGTGTTCTCTGTTTGCATCTGTTCAAAATTTAATGCTTAAACCACAAGCTTTCTTCCTCAAGGGTATAGCAACTGAGTTCCTAATGCTCTTGATATTTCTTCTTATATGCATGCTATCATATCTTATATACAGTGTATACTGTATAATTTTATGTATACATATGTATATTTTGTATCCAATGCTATTATACAAATCTTTTGTGCAGAAAGGGTGCTTTCCCTATGTAACTCCTCCAAAATGCCTGAAAAGTACCTTCTATTCTGTCTGCTCAGGATGCAGTGAGAGAGTGGGTAGAAAAGGATAGGGAGAGAAAATTATAGCAAAACGGGAAACACGCACCATCCGGGCTGAGCACTGCCCGGGAGACTATTATTATTCAAATGCCCATTTTCTCTGGTTGTTTCTTCTCTCTCACTGAATGTGCCGTCTATGGAGTACTCATGTCCCTGTGGGAGAGCTTAGTCAGCTAAGTAGAAGTTGGGTGTTGTGTAACTATTTCATGCCTATTGCATATGGCTTATTTAGGTATGTAAAACCAACATCTTGACTATACACTGCTTCAAATCCTTGACAGAACAAGGCAAGAATAAATAAATATTATTGATACTATAAAATAACAAGCATGGTTAGCTATGCTTTTTAGGAGTTACCATTAGGAATTCTCTCATTTAGAAATTCGGACCCAACTTTTTACTTGTGACTTCTAACTTAAGTTTTAAATTAGAGCTTCTCGTATGGAACTGTGTGTCTCTCATGTGACTTTTAAATGCTCAGATATGAATTCTTAGAGGACCAGAGCATCATCATGTTACCACAATAAGATCCACTCTGATTATGAATGACATCTTCTGGATAGTAATATGTGAACTCAAGTGGTGAAAACCACAGTGAGCTGGTCTTTGATAAAGTACAGATGTGTTTTCAGTCAGCCTCAGGTTTCGATAGTAATGTTCCTCCAGGCACAGATACTCTTCTCTTGTCATCACGAGATTCCATGTGGCCGCAATTTGAATTTGCAGCCATTTAAATGAAGGTTAAGTTTGGTAGTAACTTTATCCTCCAATGATCTTGAGAAAGGCATGCATGCTTTCCCTGTACTTTATTAAGTTTCTTTATGCCTGTAAGCACAACATTTGTTGATCAGTTGCTTTCTTCTGCAAGGGTTACATTTAAAAATTTTTACCTCGAAAGCCCATGTAATCACATTTTCTTCAATACTGCCTCGCAAGTTGAAATTTAGTGGGTTTTTTTTTTCTTCCTGTACCTATCCACACTTTGTTGGAACAAGATAGAATAAGTTTTATACCGAAATTTGTAACCTCATTTCTGAAGCACTCAATTATTAATGCCAAAATGTAACTATGAATCTCTATAGCAGATATAAGTCAACAACAGTTTACTTTTACTTTGTTCTGTTTTTATTTATTATCATCAAATTACATTTGGCCTTTATAGAGATATTAACTTAGCTTATTTTCAACCTGTGTCCAACAAACATATCATTAGTTTCTCAAGAGCAATTCAGGGTATTTCGTTGAGGAACAATGTTCACAACTTCATCAAAAATACCTAGTCTCCAGGTTGCGCTACTTCTCTTTCTAGCCTCTGGATATATTGTTGCTCACAGCATTTTGTCTGTTGCCTTTTTTGCATCTTCTTGGCACACACTGGCCTTTTTTTTTTTTTTACTACATTCTATAAATTGGGTACTCTGTGTGTAGTTCCTACTAGAGCTTTTATTGTATAATGTTTAACAACCCTTCTGAGACCTATAATCTCTCCTTCTTACTCTTCCCCTGTTATTTCTCCAAATTATGAATTGTTTTAGAGTGTTGTTCCCTCCTTAATTATTTACACTTTGTGCTGGGTTAATTCTAGTGCTTTCACCCAGTTATTTACCTCTTACAGCATTAAATCTGCATCTTTCTATGCCCTGAGAGTCTCTTATTTCTTTTCGTAAATCACAATTTGATCTCTCACTTGAACTCAGACAGTATCTAAAAGTTCAAGAGATGCTGTATGGCCTTGCTTGGAAAATACATTCTGGTACACCCCTTTTTCTGTGTATCACTTAGCATTTGGTTCAGCTGCTTAAAACAGAAAACCAAAATTACAGAAGCCTAAACAAAAAAGAGGTTTATTTTTCTCTTGGTGTAAAAGACCTCTAGTGGCAGGCGGTCCGGGGCTGGTATAGTAGCTCCAGTCATCATGAACACCTTCTGTCTTTCTGTTTTACCATCCTTGGTGAGTGGCTTCTTTTCTTAACTTTGCTTGCTAGCTGCTAAGATGGCTGCTGCGGCTTCAGCCATCACATCCATGTACCAGGAAGCAGCAAGCAGAGATGGAAAATGAAAAGGGGACACTTTCAAGGGAGACAACCACCTTTAACGAGATGTCCTAGAAGTCCTATCCAATGACTTGCAGTCAAATCTCATGGATAACTTGACACATTGTTTCGCCCCAAACACAAAGGAAGTTACTGTGGAAGAAGCAGAGAAAGGCAACCCACAGTGCTTGCTACACTTAGACACTGTACATCTATTGCTTAGTCTCCACGCTTGAGGCAAAACTTCTGTTTGAGGCTGGCAGGCTCCCGAGGCTACGCCTGGAGAAGGAAGCACAATTGCCCTCTCTGGGAACCTCTTAACCTTATGTGGAGTTTCCAGGATTTAGGGCATGTGATATTGTTTTCAGGGACCCACACCAACAACTAACACTTAGCTCCTTTTCCAGGGCTGAGGCCCCTTCTCAAAGATGAACTGTTTCTGAACTCTTCTTGTGGGAAACATTGGTCACTAGCATTATCATGTGTTCTTCTCAAGCTGTTGCTCATGCGATAAACTCTATGCCTTTATTCCTCCGGGGTTTAAATTTTGTTACTCAAAGCCAAGATTTCAGAACTCAGAAAATCCTTTCTCTCTGTGAAAGCCCAGGTCTTACAATTTGATGTTTTGGTTTTTAACGTGATTGTCTCTGACATGAACTTTAAAAGTCCATTCAGGAAAAAAATCCCCTCAGTAAATCACTTGATTCTTTTTACTATCCTGAAAGTAGAAAGCTCTCACTGTTGCCTGAATGGGTGGACTAACTACAAGAAACTTTGGGTAAGATTTGAAACTATTATCTACTAAATAAACAACAGTAATACAAGCCAGAAGGGCAAGGCAATTAAAAGGGTTAAGAAGTGCAAAGGACTGAGAAGTCAGACTGGGCTTCCCTGGTGGCTCAGTGATTGAGAGTCCGCCTGCCGATGCAGGGGACACGGGTTCGTGCCCGGGTCCGGGAAGATCCCACATGCCACGGAGCGGCTGGGCCCGTGAGCCTCTGCTCCGCAACGGGAGAGGCCACAACCGTGAGAGGCCCGCGTACCGCAAAAAAAAAAAGAAGAACCAACCCTATTTCATTTTAGAGAAAGTTCCAATCAGATTGGTCTGATTGGAACAGACCTATCAATGTTAACACCGTGTTCAACTGTCTTGCAGGTCCTTCATTCCTTTACTGATGCCGTTTTTGACGAGTGGATGAAAAGATTCAATCCCCCTGTGGATGCCTGGCCTCAGGAACTGGCACCCATTGGTCACAATCGGATGTATAACATGGTTCCTTTCTTCCCTCCGGTGACTAATAAGGAACTCTTTTTAACTGCAGACCAGCTTGGCTATAGCTATGCCATTGATCTGCCAGGTAACTAATGCAACTTCTAAATGCATGATTCGTTCACCTTATAAAGAAGCTTTCTCTCCTTTTTCCTTTCTTTCTAGTGTAAACCACGACCTTAAATTGAAGTACTCAGGTCTAGTTAAGTTTATTGGCAATTTTATAGAGTATCTATATTTACCAAAATGAGCCTTTAAACTACCGATTAAACATCAGAAAAGGGACTGGTTGGATGACTCTTGCTTTAGAAAACTGAAAGTTGTTAAGAGAACTTATTTCACAGGGAAAGTATCTACACCCGATTTGACAATTCTACTTGCATTAATTGAAAACTGGCCGTGGTTTGAAATGCCTAAGCAATAAAATCAAAATACACTAGCCACCTACGGATGGGTACTAGCAGGACCTGAAGGTAAGGCTGGGCTTATGGTGAGGCAGACGCAGCACGTGCCTCAGGCACAAAGTTCAAGGGCAGGCCAAAAACTCAGTAATTGAGCTAAGGAGTAATATTCTCAAAAACCCAAATTCATGCAAAAAAATCTATGATGAATACACTACCAAAAATTTAAAGACAGCTGTCGTCGTTTGTTTGTTTTATACCCCTGCATCAGTTTGTAAGTAGACCAAATTTTTTTTTCCCCCAGTTAGCCAGTACCACACCTGCTGAATGGGTTTGTGAAGATGACAATGGCCTGCCAATAGATTGGGCTGCACGGGGCTTCCTGTGTACATTTTTTTTTTTTTTAATGAAATTTTTGAAGTCATGTTTTTAAGTTGTAGGTTTTTTGTTAGCTTTTCCACCTGGTTCAAAATATGGGAGGATGTTTTGATAAGTGTAGGTAGGGGCATTATATTTTTTTATTTGCCCAGGCCCCAGTATAGCGCCATGTGTCATTTAAAGAATCTTAGGACAGGTTGAGAAAGGAAGGTAAAACAATTTTAAAAATCTCTAAATTTTTCAAGAAGCTGCAAAACATACGGCCTATCTGCTGGTGGCATTTCCCCATTGGTGCAAAGTAATCAAGATGATTTCTGAGGTCACGTGTCTCTCTCTCTCTCTCTCTCTCTCTCTGTCTCTCTAACTTTCAAAGCCTTTCAGACCCTGGACCCTGTCCTTTCTTTTTCCTTCCAGTTCTACATCTACTGCAGCTTACTGATTTGAAGTTTCCGTTCTTTGGTCAGCTAAGGATATCTCTTTGAAACCTTTCTCTTTTCTCTGGGATTGAACATAATAATAATCAGAAAGTTTGGAATGTGCATTTTGACCATGCTTCCATGTCTTCTGGCATCAGCCAATTAACAGGTACAGACCAAGAGTCTAAACATGCCCAGAATGCACTAACTCATTAGAAGATACAAATTACATTCATTTATTGGTTTAACAAAGAAATTTACAATCCTGCCTGGGGAGACATAACTATAACAAAAGGTTGGAGAAGGGAGAGAGGGATTTGGGAAAGGAGCTGGGTCTTGAACTAGATTAAAGAGATGGTAGGTCTTAGGTAGGTGAGGGGGAAAGAAGGGAGCATGTTAGATTGAAGAAGGGCAGGGAACAGGGCTGTGAAAGATACATGTAGTCTATATAGAGGACCATGAGACGAAGGTCTGGTTGTAGTGGAGGGCTTGGGTAGATAACCGTGAATTAAAGTTGGATTTGAGAGAAGGGCCTGGTTACTGAGCGCTTTAAAAGCTGGGCAAAAACCACGAGATGCCACTCTACATCCAGAAAGCAGAAAGTAACAAGTGTTGATGAGTGTGGAGAAAATGGAATCCTCGTGCACTGCTGGTGGGAATGTTAGGGTAGTCTCTGTGGAAAACAATATGGCAGCTCCTCAAAAAATTAAATGTAGAATTACCATACGATCCAGCAATTCTGCTTCTAGGCATATATATACCCTCAAAGAATTGAAGGCAAGTAATGAGATATTTGTACACCTCTGGTCATAGCAGTGTTATTCACAACAGACAAAGGTGGAAGCCGCCCAAGTGCCCAATGACAGATGAATGGATAAAAAAATGTGGGCGATACATACAATGGGATATTATTCAGTCTTAAAAAAGGAAGGAAATCCCATCACATGCTGTAACATGGGTGAACCTTGAAGACCTTATGCTAAGTTAAATAAACCAGTCACAAAAGGACAAAAACTAGGATTTCACTTCTATGAGGCACCTAGAGTAGTCAAATTCATAGAGACAGAAAGTAGGATGGTTGTTACCAGGGGCTGGGAGGGAATGGAGAACTGGGGAATTACTATTTCAGTTTTGCAAGAGAAAAAATTTCTGTGGATTGATGGTGGTGATGACTGCACAAAAATGAATGTATTTAATGTCACGGAACTTAATTTAAAAATGGTTAAGGTGGTAAAACATATGTAATGTGTGTTTTCCCACAATTAAAAAATAATAAGTAACTAAAGAAAAGCTAAGCAGAGGAGTTTGGACAGTAACAAAGGCAATCGTTTTTGGCTCCTGAACCAAGAAATGACAGAATAAAAATCTGTGTTTTAAGAAGATGAAGATGGCAATAGATCCTGCCAGATTGCTGCAGGAGGAGACAAATTAAAATCCTCTTGGAGAAACACCATTGTGATGAGTCAGGGTCCTCTGTGGGATTGGAGGGAAATAACTAGAAGGACAATCTTACATTTACAGAAGTGTAGAGTATAGAACAAGAACCCAGTTCAGAATTTAAGAATAGCTGGCCAAGGATATGATAATTTTTAAGGAAACAACAAAAAATGAAATCCATTAATTTTGTGGAAAAGTGCTTATAAAATATATGTGAATAGAGGATTGGATTTATCATGTGATGATTCAGATTTTATTCACAACTATTTAAATGGGTCCAAATTCCTTCTGCTCTTGCTATTGATTCTCTTCTGTTATAATAGCCAATCTCATTTGTCTTACTCACTTATCACCCCATAAAAAAGGTAGAGACAATAGAAGAATTTCTAGACCTGAAGGTTGTATATTTTGCAGTTCCCCAGATACCATTTTAGCATGCATTTTTTTACAAATGAGTTTCTAACTCACAAAAGTAGTTATATACTTCCTTGGAGGGTTTATTCTGTGTAAGTATTTATCGTAAGAAATTTTTAAAATGCAATAATCTACATTCAAATAATGGAATGCCATTTCCCACTTCCTCCAGAAAAACAATTGTGGATATGATAAATAGTCGGTAAGGAAGGAGAAGATAAATTTTATTCCGGCCGGTGTAGTTTTGCTTTATCAACAAAAGTGCATGTGAAAGGCTAATAGGTTTATTCTTCCCTTGTCTAAGAGTATTCAGCCGATGAAAATCCCAATCATAGACCCTTCTCTTCTGCTTTAATTTCAGTTGAAGAAACTTCAGATTGGACCACAACCCTCTCAGTGCTTATGGGGATGCTGGTGGTTTTGGTTGGTCTTTTTGCACTGCTGCTTCTCCTTCAATATAGAAGAGTCCGAAAAGGATATACACCCTTAATGGAGACACAGTTAAGCAAGAAGAGATACACAGAAGAAGCCTAGATGCTCACGCCTTACCCTGGAGAAGAGGCTGGCCAAGGCTTAGTTCTGACCCTGACAGTGAGCAAACGAATCCTCACTGGTTTTCCTTTCATTGAAGATCTTTGGCATAGCTCCTCCTGTTGTGGTGATCCCAAATACGGAAGATGCTTAGCTGTAGTTTCTGGTTTGCGTTGTTTATCTAACAAACAAGCTAAAGTGCTTGAGGGTGTCTCTACCATCAAACAAAGGTAGAGCTGCTGCTGATTGGTGGTATTTGTTAATAATTCCTCATTTTGATTAAGCCTCCTCGTGTTCTGAGAGCACCCCAAAAAATCGATAGAGTGGATTCATTGAAATTTGCAGGTCAGTGTAATTTGAGAGCTGGACAAGATCATGGTTAAATCTTTCTCAGCCCACACGTCTTCATTTGTAAAGGGATGGGGGCAGGAAGGTGCAGGTGCTACATGAGTCTCCAAGGTCTCCTTTAGGTGTAAACATCTGTGATTTTAGGTGGCTTCCTGGTCATCTTTCTGCAGCTTCTTTTTCTTCTTTTCTCTTGTTCTCTCCAGCCTTTAAAATGGTCTTGAAGATGAAAATAGGCCTTATTTTCCATACAGGATGGAGAACGAATGAATGAATGATCAATTTGGTTCTCTTTTATAAATTAGACTTTACAGAGTTTATAAAGAGTCTGCAGTTCTCAACAGCAGAGCTATCACCAGAGTCCATATTCCTTTGCTAGGGAGCCTCAGATGAAAACTTATTCATGCATTTCGCTTATTTTT
The DNA here is from genome assembly GCF_039906515.1 of Pseudorca crassidens. Taxonomy (NCBI): domain Eukaryota; kingdom Metazoa; phylum Chordata; class Mammalia; order Artiodactyla; family Delphinidae; genus Pseudorca; species Pseudorca crassidens. The sequence goes on from NC_090313.1 coordinate 16,114,389, forward strand.
AAGAGTTGACTTTACATTCATGAATGCTGCCCTGTACTGACGTTACTTACAAATGCTAATTGCGTCTTATCATTTAAAAGCAAACCATCCATACAAAATATGACAATTCAGAATGAAATGGCTAGGATCCACTAAGTAATCATCAGATTATGAGAGATGAGAATGAGGCAGTCTTTACGAGAATGTTTAGGCTTATCAAGATGATCCCTACTTCTGACGAGTTAACGTTTTTTGAGCTCTTAAGACAGTTTCATCTGTTCACGTCTGGTATCCATGCAGTAGGAGTGAAGCCACCGAGGTGGCCCTTCTGTCCACTCACTTCAGCTCCTCTCTACTGGAATGGATGTGTGTGAAGAATGGGGCTTAAGAGCACCCTGGAGCCTTCTCCATATGGGGGGGCTACAGGGTGCAAGATTTACCAATACCCAGTGTTATCCCCCGGAATAAGACTGCAGAAGCCAGAGAAATGGACAGAGCTCAATCTGAACTGAATTTGAGTGAGTCTCATAAAGTATATCTGAGAGTAGGCTCAGCAGAGGAGAATCAAGACAGCCCAGAGTCCTTCACGGGGTGAAGCCCTGCTTGGACCTCTAACCAGCGCCACATGCATAGATCTCAATGCCTGCCTTTAATAGAATTCATGGAAAATTCAGCAATGTGTTATGAACATGGTCCACTCTGGCAGGTTTCTTTTCTGAACTCAAGGTTGTTGGGGAACACATTTTTACGTCCTGTTTTTAAACCAAAAGAGAAATATCTTAAGATGAAGATATAAGTGCGCGTGGTAGGTATGTTCCTGAGAAGTTGTGTATAAATCAATTATACATTAAAAGCACCAGGGGAAATTACTTTCTATGGACGAACTATTACGAATAATTCTATAAAGCACATAAGCACCTCTAGCTTATCCTTCGAGTATATCAGAATTTTCATACATCATATTCTCATAAGATTTGTTTAAAAGCAAGATCTATCTGCGGCAGAAATAAAGACTAACCATTTACACTTAGCTCCTTTTAACTATAGTGTGTGCAACTTTTCATAAGTATTATGTTTTATGATGCCTTCCTAAGAGAAATAGTTTCCTAATTTTGTAGTTCATATTAGAGTAATAAAATTTTCTAGCATTTTGTAACATTACAATAAATCAATGACGACAGCCTTTCAGCAAATCTAAAGGTAGAATAAACCTGTAGAGTAAAAAGTTGGTATTTACTTACAGTGAATACTATGCAGATAAACTCGGAAAATATCACCGAGCATTGTACAGCCATACGTCTCAATGATGGGGGGAAATATTCAACCTTGAAGAAAATGAACAGATTGCTTTATATGCTTCTATCTGTAGTATTAGAAAAATTGTGTGTATATGAAGTATGATTTTAAAAGAAACGCTTCTTAAAAGCTAACATTCAAAAGTGAAATGAAATCCAATAACATCTTTCCTTTGTGAATTAAATTCTCTTCTAATTCTAAAATTCTTTGACATAAATTTGTGTCTTGCTTAGGATTTAACATTGTTAATTATAATAATCCTAATGAATAATTCTAATCTCACATGAACAAGAAGTAGAAAACTTACTCAAGAGGAAAATAAAAATTGTTTTGCAGATTATTGTTCGTCTGTTGGGGGCTATTGTTTTTTAATTTGTGAACATCAATTCCCATCTTTTTGGCACTCGATATATACATGAAATTTTATGTATATACATAAAATACATAATAACTACTTCACTTTTGAAAATAAGTCCTTAAACTTGGACGGCATTATGCTAAGTGAAATAAGTCAGACAGAGAAAGACAGATACTGTATGATATCACTTATACTTTGAATATAAAACATACAATAAAGTAGTGAATGAAACAAAAAAGAAGCAGACTCACAGATATAGAGAACAAACTAGTGGTTACCAATGGGGAGAGGGGAGGGAGGAAGGGCAAGACAGAAGTAGGGGATTAAGAGGTACAAATTGTCAGGTATGAAATAATACAGCCAATATTTTATAATAACTCTAAATAGAGTATAACCTTGAAAAATTCTGAATCACTATGTTGGACACCTGTAAATTGTGTAATATTTTATATCAATTATACTTCAATTAAATAAAAAAGAAGTTCTTAAATATGCTGGTGTTTCTAATTTCTATTGAGTTTCTAAGCAACTGCTACTTCCTAGCTCTCTATGATGTAGGCAGGAAAAGGAGATACTACCCGTTTTCCCAGGTAAAGAGTCACCTCTGATGTCCCTACAGTCTAAAGACTGAAATTGGAGTGGGCGGTGAGTAGGGAAGCCACTTGAAGTCACTGTCTAGGGAGGCAGCCTCCTCCTAGAGGAGCCTTTCAGCTCAGTCAGCTTGTTGGAGACGCCCCGAAGAAGGAAATTAGAGCCAATAGAGGTAATGGTTACATGGCGCTCGCTTCCACTTCTAGATTTGAAGCTTCTAGAGGTCAGGTTGTACAGCTCTCTGTACAGCTCCAATGCCATTGTATCAAAGCACTTTAAATAAATAGCTAGAAAACGGTGGTGGTTAATTGATACAGGCACATAAAAGAGCGAATTCACCTCCCCTACCCTACCCCCTGCCCCCTCAGTGGGAGATAGCTACTCTCTTCAATGCAGTGGCAAAACCCAACTCTTCCTATTTCTCCAGGGCCTTGTTCATCCTGATTACTCTGTAAATATTTTTTGAATGCATAAACTAATCTCAAAGTAGAACTTTTTTTTTTTAATTTTGTTTTTTCAAAGTAGAACTTTTCATTCAGGGCTTCTGGCATGTGTTTTGACATGTACTGGATAAAACATAAGATAATGGGGTCTTGTATCGCTGCCATGAAATGAATAGCAGCCTATCTTTCAGATTCTGAGTTGTGCCTATGCTAGATAGAATTTTACTCCATACAACCCAATACGAGGGGCTACTTCTCAGCCATATTTTCTTCTTGGGTGTATCTTTTCCCCACCACTGGTAGGCCCTAATTCTACCATTCATACGGACAAGAGTAGAAAGTTAAGACCTCACAGTATCATTATAGGGCCTTCCACCATCTGATGTCTTAAAAGCCTTGTTTCCGTGGAAGGAGTTAGTGGGCAAATGATATAGTCAGGCAAAATCAGTGCCTTTCTTACATGGATGGACCCACTGGTGAAACTAAAGAAATTCTCAAAGATAACATGATACTTTACTTATAATGGCAGTTCAAGATGAAAATAATTCCTGTGAATTTAATTATACTTGGGTAGGTAGTTTAATGAAATCTTGAAAGCAACACACAAGAAAATTGTGAGCAATAGGATAAAATTTTTGAAAGCTAAACAAAACAAACAAACACACAAGCTTCCTATTCAAGGCCTGAATGCTCTGTATATTATCACCAACAGTATTTCTATTTGAAAGAAACCATTAACCCACTTATGTTATTTGCCACGTTGATTCAAGCCAGAATTCTTGGATGTAACATGACGGAATTTGGTCCTTTCTTCTAGCCATTCTCTGCTCCTTTGCTGGTTTATAACAAAGCTAAAACTATCACAGTGTCTCCCAAACATAACTGAGAGAAGCTTAAACTTGTCCCTTTTTATTAAAATACTAGAGATTTCACTGCCAGAGTAGACACTCTGATTACTCATTCACTTTGTATGTTATTGGGTGTTTCTGAATTTGTAATGAGCACAAATGACCATTTTGATTGAGAGGAATTAGGCTCACAGTAAAGCAAAACCTGCCCTCTTGTGTTGTATTAGAAAATTGCACAATTTTGGTAAAGTTCTTTGAGCTGTTTTCCTCTACCGTGGTTAATTGCCTGGGGTCAGAGAAAAAAACAAATGCCAGAAGGTTTGCCATCAATTCAAAAATCAGAACAGATAAAGCACAATATTTAGAAGGAAATGATTTCCTGTGCAGGCAAGGTAATCATATAACTAAAGCTCTTAGACTTTCCTTTCCAATGTACTTTGAAATGTTAAATGTTCCCCTGCAAGCCATAAAACTCTGGGTGAACATTTCAGGCCACTGGGCAAAACTCTTTTATGCTTGTCAGATACACAGAGGGTATAATTTAGTCAAATATTATTTATATGATCATACTGCAGCTGGAGATAGGGACTACTTCTTTTTCAACTAAAAACAGTTATTGAGGGTTTCCCTGGTGGCACAGTGGTTAAGAATCCACCTGCCAATGCAGGGGACACAGGTTCGAGCCCTGGTCCAGGAAGATCCCACGTGCCGCAGACAACTAAGCCCACGTGCCACAACTACTGAGCCTGCGCTCTAGAGCCCACGAGCCACAACTATTGATCCCACGTGCAGCAAATACTAAAGTCCGCGTGCCTAGAGCCCGTGCTCCACAACAAGAGAAGCCACAGCAATAGCTCCCACTAGCCACAACTAGAGAAAGCCTGTGTGCAACAGTGAAGACCCAACGCAGCCAAAAATAATAAATAAATAAATTAATTTAATTAAATTTAAAAAACCTGTTACTGAGAAGGTGGTAAATTTCAGTAAAGTTTTTAGAAAAATACTGGATCAGTGAATTGAAACCAGATATAAATATCTGAATTTGGGTGTAGGTGTGAGCAGCGTCAGAAAATGTCCTTTACTGTGGAAAATTCACTTTTCAAGACCGGACTATTGGCATGGTGGTACCCAAAGCAAATGTTTACTTGGGTGCCCACAGTGGCTTATCTTATATTAGGTGATTGCAAAGATAAAGAATCTCAAATAATAAAGAAAACATGGTCTCTATCTAGGTTTTGTGAAGCTCTTTCTTCTAGTATGTACACCCAGGTAAAGATTAGAGGGGGGAAACAGGCAAGGCATTTGTTTGCGTATTCTGAGAAGTTTTGTTTAAGTGAAAAAATTGGGGCTGAAATTTTCCAGCTGGCTCTATCTGTTATTCTCTTTCTCTGGTGGTTCTCTCTGAATGGGGATTCCAGACACGGTGACAGTAGCTGTTTTTATGGTGAGTAGGTGAAAGGAAAAAAAAAAAAAAAAAAATCCTCAAAGCAGCAATGGGGAAGTCAGATTCAAGACACTTAGAATGTCATTCATTTACTCCCTATTGATAAATATGTTATTATGTGGCACACTTTGCTGAAAACTTAATTTCCAAAGCAGCAAGTTTATTATTTATATTTCTACTTAAAGTCTCATTTCTAATATTTCTGCTTCTTTAAAAAAGCAAGTTTTGGGGACTTGCATGGGGTTCCCCATAGTTGTACGTCCCAAATCACGATTCTTTGCTACTCGAGTAAACCTTGTTTTCCTGGTTTAAAAAAAAAGGGGAGGGGAGTTTTGTCTTGACTATTGCTACTAATCAGCTTTTTCCTTCTTAAAAGAATATCCGTATTTCAAAAATCTTGCATTCCACACCAAGGAGTGATGCTCAGCTAAGCCACACGCGTCGCTGCTTTGTCTCACGAGTAACTCAAGCGACGGATCAGCCTTGAAAACAGAAATGTGATCTCAGTCATAATCCGAGCAGTCCTGTACCACGCTCTCCTCTTCAGCTGTGGCCAACACATAACTTCCAACCTTTTCAGCTCCGAAACTCTGACGTGAGCTGCACCTTTTCTTTTCCTTTCAGGCATTTTACAATTCTGAGGCTTGTTAACGTCTTATAGACTCAAGGTCGTTGTTCTTCCTTTCTGTGCATTTCTCTTTCCAGCCAGGTGCTCTTATCAAGATGCGGGCGTCTTTGTGTTTTTAACACTTTTCCTTGAGACAGTCCCAACTCTTTGATCCTGTGCTGACTCGGAATCCTTTGCTGTCAGCCGTGCCCAGCGGAGATCTGGTGCCTCCTGGTGCTCCTGTCTGCCAGCGCCTGACAGCCTCGTCGGGCCTCTCTGACAGTCAAGGAGCTCTTCCAACCCAGTGACATGCAAATTTGCTCCTTTTCTGCTGTAGTTTGTCACAGCCCACATTTTCCACCTTAGCTGCACAAAGGCAGGCAGGGTAAAATCGTTCTGGGGTTGATGCTGGCCGCAATGTATGTGAATTCATTGTTTTTAAACAACAGCTACTCAGAACATCAAATTACTGGGAGCTCACCTTGCAGCTAGGTGGCAGGAAAACTACCTGCTTTTCTGTTTGCTGGAGAGAGGATGCCACCGAATGGCTTTTATCACAGGGCAACCTGCTCACCTGTGTTGTAGCTGTCAGAGGATAAGAACTCCGTGCCTCTGGAAGTTTTGCTGAGACTTCTGGGTATGTACCTAACTACACAGAATCACAGGAGAACACAAAGACTCTGCAGCTCGTTTCCTGTTTATATCTGTCAGCTTAGCCCCACTAGAACTCATTCCCTTCCTCTGTACTCTAAAAAGGTCATGAAAAAAATATGTTACCTAAAAAGCCCACTATTTTTTCCCCTATTCAAACCACCAGTAAGTGATTGACCTTAATTATCTCCCTGTGTGAAACCTCTGGCAGTTGAAGATAAGGGTTCTCAGCTCCCGTGAATAGCACCGTGTTTCCTGAGCCCGGTCACAAGTCCGTGTTCTGTACAATCCGAACATAATTCTCTGTTGACACTTGGCAGGTACCTTTTCTTGCCCTTGGCACTGGTTCAGTGGTTAGGGAGGGCTCCCAAGGGCTATTTTCAATGGCAAAAGGACACTTTGGGGATGAAACACGAACTGGCCTTGGCTGGCATGGAAGTGAAACATATGAAGAAAGCTATTTTTTTTTAATTAATTTTTGTGACAAAACATATATAACATAAAATTTTCCATTTTAACCATTTTTAAGTGTACAATACAGTGGCATTAAGTACACTCACAATGTTGTACTACCATCACCCCCATCTGTTTCCAGAATTTTTCATCATCCCGAACAACCACTCTGTACCCACTAAGCAATAACTCCCCAATCCTTCCTTTCCCTCACCCCTGGAAAATTTAACAAGGCTTTGGGAAGTCTCCACCGTCTCTCTCCTGGTACCCTCAGCTCTGTGATTTTGGTGGAAACCTAATGGTCTTAAACCAATTACTCTTTTCCATAACATTGGCTGCAGCGTTTCAGCCGTGAATGCAAAACTGATAGCCGAAACATCAGAAAGGGATTTTTACTGAGGATTCTAGGAAATAAGGCCAAAAGTCATGGTCTCGTCCCTGAGTGATATGGTGGGAAGATGTGAGGTCTGTAATCACAGCAGCCATTTTGTCTCCTTGAGGGAGTGTTTGAAGCAGTCAGGGAGTACCCCACTTTTTTCTTAATTTAGGCCAGTTTAAATTCGTTTTTCTCTTACAATATGAAAAATCCTGACTGATAAATTCATCTTCAGGGAATTTAAAATTAAAGTGAGGACATAGAGGAGTTCATTTATTTAGTATTTATTTCCAGATACCATAATCCATGCCTTCAGTTGAGTAAAAAGAAATTCTTCTTTGTTCTTTCAAGATTGCAAGAGAAACATATCAACGCCTAAGGAAGGGCTCCTCTGAGTGTAAAGGGACAGTAGAGTGCAGTCATTCAGTATGTGGCATTTAAATTCCAGCTCAGTCACTTATTCGCCACCTAACCTTTTTTGACTTTTTAACTGCTCTGGGCTTTAGTTTCCTTGTCTGCGAAAGGATATTAATAATGTTCCTCCTGTTCTGTACACACATAGCTTGTTTTAAGAATGAACTGAGTTCATATATTTATTCTTGAGAATACTGCCTGTGTGTTAGACTAGGGGCTCAAACAACAGAAATTTATTTTTTCACACTTCTGGAGGCTAGAAGTCCAAGATCAAGGTGCTGGCGGGGGTGCAGACAACCACCATCTTGCTGTCTCTTCACGTGGTCTTTCCTCTGTGTACCTGTACCCCTGGTGTCCCTTTGTGTGTCCAAATTTCCTCTTCTTATAAGAACACCAATCAGATTAGATTGGGGCCCACCCTACTGGCCTCATTTGAACTTACCCCTTTAAAGACCTTATCTCCAAATATGATTACATTCTGAGGTTCTGGCGGTTGAAATTTCAACATATGAATTTGGGGGGATATAATTCAGCCCATAACAGCCTGGAACGAAGAAGTCACTCAATAAATGTTGATATTTTTTGTCAAATCCCTTTGGAATGCCTGGCGTGTGGAAGCAACGCCGCAGGATTCAATTTCATCGATCATGGCTCCAAACTCAAAAGAAGGCTCTGCAGCGTAGGCAAAGATAGCTGAAACCTAAGCAGCGCTCTGCAGAAGGATCACTGCCCTTTTATTCATGATGCAAGGAGCTGTGCGACTTCCTGGTGCTCAGGTGAGGGGTGGGAGGGTCACTGAGCCACAGATGGTTTCCATTGGCATGAAGACCTCTCACCCCTGGAGAGGAAGAAAGGCAAGGAGGGAGAGACACAGAGAGAGGGGCGCTTCAAGCAGAGCTAGCCATCCTGTTAAGCCCCAAAGGACATGCTACCTTTTTCACTTGGAGAAAGAACCGGACTGTAAATGGGCTGTGAAACGTTAAACGTGAGTGAACTTTAAGCAATTGACATGATGTTTCTGCTTCATTACCGATTTCATTTTTTCTGCTCCTGAAGCCATAGAAAATGTTCCCAGCTACCAGTTCTTTCTAAGAGATAAAGAACTTTAAGAATGGACTCAGGTTAGATTTCCCACAGATATTCTTTGGACGCTGCGCTTTCCTTGGTTTTCATCCCTTGGTTTGGCTTTGAAGTGAGAGTGAATCAGAGTCAGGAGGGAAAGGGCTGACTCCCCGCCTTAGGCTGGAGGGTGAGCTGTTTCCTGCCTCCCAGGCAGGAGAAATGAACAGATTCCCCGCCTGCTCAGCCCCATGAGCCCCACCCCCTTGCTTAGCGCTTGCCTGGATCCTTGAAGGTTTCAATTTGTCATTTTAACCTTTCCAGAGGTCACTTTTTCGTCTTTGCGTATTTTGTTTGTTTTTCACATATTTGGCCGTTGTAGAACATACTCTTCCCAAAATTATGCGTGGATACTCTTAGCCTGCCTTACAAATTGCACTTTGGATTTGCACAGATCAGCGAACCGATGAAGATTGTGAGCTGTTCCACTCTGGGGGTTCCCCGCCAGGCGACGGCTCAGTTCAAGAATTGTTCGCTTTTTCTCCCTGCAGTACTGGTGCGCCTTTCTGAGTATTTAATTTCATGTTTACTCCTTACTATTTTAGAAAAGTGTGTTAAAAAAATGAAGCAAAAGAAAGATTAATGTAAGTTTCACAAGTTTAGTACATTGGGGATCAAGATGGAGATCTAGTGAGGGTTGATGTAGCCTCGAAGGAATGTAAGCTGGTCATCTATGGGTTTAATTGTGCAGGAAAAGAAAGGAAAGAAAAATAAGAATTCTGAAAAATACATCATTAAGATTGTGTGGAAACGGTGAGGTGTAATTAAAAATCTGAGAATGTTTTTTCACTCTCTGGGAATCTATATCTGTTGTTGTATTTTCAACTTCAACGTCTTTGGAGATTGACTATCATTGGAATTAGAATCAGCTGTTGTCAGGTGAATAGCACTTGGCTGACGGTAATTTTAATTTACAACCCCAGTCAGACTATTCTTTTTCATTAGACCATTAACAAGGTCAAAATAATGTCTATTTATGTAAAATGTTAAACCTACGTGAGATGAACTCTACATCCACCCCCCCCATGACCCCCAACCCTGGAGATTGTATATTTACTGAACAAAATTTAAGGGAACAAAGGCAAATATACTTTGGCCCTTTTATCACTCATCACTGTTCCCAATTCAACTAATAAATAGAAATTTGTATTCTTAATCCTAATTAAAAAGTCCTTTCCAAAAAGTAAGAGGCACGACTGAGGTCACAACCTTGGGGTCCAGATATGACCATGTCTCTTTTGTTTCAGGTTAAATGACATCTGACCCACTAGCAAGAAATGTGGGATTCCCATCTCTGGGCTTCCCCCTTCTTGAATGACTCAGCACTGCTGGGGCTTATGCAGTCTTCAGTCTGACTTAATTGTTCTTGTGGTAACTTCTCATGATTCCCCCCCATATGCATTTTGAAAACTGTTTGTAAACAGTCCCCTCCTAGCTAAAGGATCCGTGCACTGTTGTCCACTGCTGTCCCTTTCCCTTTAAGACGGGGCCGCCTCAGGCTGCTGAGGTGAGCGCAGCTCTTCTGGCGCCACACGCAGGCATCTCCCAGGGTATCGGTTGCCCCAGGAACATGGGGTTTGGCATCCGACCAGTCTTGTTTCTGAACTCACTGTCCCCTTTCTTTGCAGAGGGAAGGGAATATCTCCCCTCCAAACCTGGCAGCTTTTCCTTTGCAAACCTTGGAACTCTGCAATATGACTCTAGAGGTCAGGAAGATGGGAGGGTTAAACTGCAGGAGGGCGGTAAAGAAAGAGCATGGGGAGATCCGCAGTTGTGGGCCGGGAGACAGGAGACTGAGATCTAGCCCCAAGTTTTCCATTTACTGGCAGAGTGATTTTGGGTAACCAACCTGACCTCTCCGAGGTTCCTTTTGCCATTTTATAAAGTTGGTGGGGGGCGAGGGGGTGTGGATTAAAGGATCTTTAAGACTCTGCTAAACTAAAGAGGAGAAACTATAGGATATAACAGAAGGAACACTGAACTGAGAAACAGAAAGCTGGCTCTAAATTCTCTTTCTAACATTTGCTGGTTCTAGATGTTGGACAAACTATACATGTTCTCTGACCCTCAAGTTTCTTTCACAGAAGGATGATACTGCCTCCTTCATAGGTTGGTTGCAAGGACTGTTAGGTAACACAGGTGAAGACACTAAAAGTGGTGCTCGCACATAGATATTCAGCAATCATGCATAGAATCTCAACTAATGAATCTGAAGTTCATGCTTTGTGATTATAAAAAGGACTGGAGGACCGTTTCATTGCCGTGGGATTTTTGCCTTACTTATCTTCAGAAACTTTGGCTGACAAAGGCAAATAAAATGTAAAACGGAGGAAAATTAAAAAGATCAAAAGGATAAAATGAAGCAAAAGGAGAGAGGAACTGATAACATCTTTCTGGACATAATTTAATTACAGCGTGGGATACCAAATTTAGCGCGGACTTTCTTAGCGAAGTAAAATCTAGGAATACATTGGCTTTTATAATTAGCAGTCGAACCTTCAAGGAAACATGCACACTCACGTGTAGTGTTTGGTTTGTAACATATATTGATTATGCCAGTCCTTACATCATTACAGAGGGAGCACAGATAACCTTGGGCAGTGTCTTCATCTATGGTTTGGTAATTTATTGTGAACTAAAAAACTCAAAGATGGAGTGAAGATTTTTGTTCCTTTGTTTTCTTTTGTTTTGGGGTTCAGAGAGTGGGAAAATAAGATTGGTTTCAAAATAGAATGATAATAAACTGGCATTGGTGTCAGGAATTTGGATAAAAGAATGGACATGGATTGTGTAATGTCAGTGATTTCTGCCAGAGTCAGATACACTTATATTTTCATTTAAAAGTGTCAGTGCACAATATAAAAATGACCAGTACAAGGTATGCTGTAGTTTCATTGTTTACAACATTAAATAGTAAATTGAAAAACACCATGACAAGCTGGGAGAGCGATCATGGACGAAAGGGAAAAGGTTTCTATTTTATACGTGTAACTGCACTTTTCTCCTGCACAAGGCACCCGACATTTTCATTTTGTGATGGGTCTGGTAGATTATGTAGCTCTTTCTGCTGGAGGTACTGACTGAGGTGAAAGAGGGATTCCCTCTACCCTATAAATGCATATGGGCATCAGTGGAGTCCCCAGCCCAGCAAAAGTCTGGAAGAAGCCTTCCAAACATTCCTTACGATAGCTCATCTTAGCCTCTCTTATACTTGGGAGCAGAGTCAGAGGCAGGCCACCATATTGATTTTCTCTGCTCTCTGGTTGTGGGAGGGGCCAAAGCTGGCCAGGGCTCTTCTGGGCTCAAGTAGCTACATCTGTTGACATCAGAATAACACACACATGGAGGGGAAGGTTGGGAAACATGGCCTTAATGAGATCCAGCTGTGGCTGAAATCAAACGACTTCGGCCTCTCACTGTTGTGGCCCCTCCCGTTGCGAAGCACAGGCTCCGGACGCGCAGGCTCAGCGGCCATGACTCACGGGCCCAGCCGCTCCGCGGCATGTGGGATCTTTCCGGACCGGGGCACGAACCCACGTCCCCTGCATCGGCAGGCGGACTCTCAACCACTGCGCCACCAGGGAAGCCCCAAAAGACTTTAAAAATCTGTACTCAAGATGCTGAAAGTAGAGACCAAAAACAACACCTCCTTGAAAATGGATTTGATTTACCCTCAAGACCACTGCAAATATTACCAGTTTGGTTAGAGCCAGCTGAGTCGGGAAGAACATAAAGGTAAACAATTTTGATTATACAGTTGATTCTCGTTATTCACGGTAGTTATGTCCCATAAAGTCACAGCAAACCCTGAATTAGCGAATAGTGAATCATTGCTTCTGGGGGAAATACCGGGTTAGGTTCCTATGACCCTCTGACATTTTCATCAACCCATCTACACAGAACTTTGTTTTATGTATGTTTTTGTTTAAAGGCTTCTTATTTAATGTAAATTGTCAATTCATTAACATTGAACTCACGGCCCAGAACATTACATGCCTGAACGAAGCTTACCTAACACATGCATTTTGTCGGTAAGACACATCACAGACTCCTTGAGTTTAGGAATGCTAGACAGTGGGGGCCATTAAACAGCAAAATCACCAACGAAAAGCACAAAAATGCGAACAGCATGGCATTAACGAGACTGCAGCAAGGACGGTCATTTATAGTTGGAGAGCTGAAATGAGAGAGCAGAGCCTCATCCTGTTCGACCTCAGCTGGGATGTGTGCATCAAGGGACTCACAGTGTTCCCTTCTCTGTGCATATGCATGTGTGTGGACAACTGTAGAAATGCCTGAGTATTGATTTGGGGCTTTCAAATAAATTTTAGCAAGTAGACAAATTTGCAAATATGGAATCTTTGAATCATGAGGATTGATCGTGCTGAGGAGGGAGTACAAAAACACCAGTTAGGTACTTAACTCTAGTATTTAATGTAAAGTTTCAAACCAAAAGATTTTGGTCTCTTCCGGGAATAAAACATCAAATGAAAGTGAAAAGAAAAACAATACGAAGTGTGTTGGTGGCATGGTGGACTTATTCCATCCAATTCTTATGAGAATGAAAATCACAGTTATAATGGCAGAGCAGATAGAGGGTTTTTGGTTTGTGTTGCTATTGTAGCTATTGTTAACAAGTCATTCCGTAAAATTAGGTCACCTGAGGCATGAGTAAATTTTTCACGGAGGTGAGAAGTGTAAAAGACTGTTCCAGAGTGAATTACTAGTGTTAATCTCAGAGTTGAATAAACATAGCAAGAACAACTACTGGGTCATGGCCTGAAGAGATAGCAAGGTTGCGTTGCAGCGCTTCTCTGGGGAGCTCCAGATTTGCTGGTAAGGAGTGTGTGTAAGGGGTTCTGAGTCCTAGTTTCAAAATAGGGACTAGAAAGTAGGTTTAAGGATTTGGGTGCTCACCTTTTTGAAGATTTTAAAGAGGGGCGTTGCAAACTGGTTTTGAAACCGCACAACTCAGATTGGGAATTGAATCCACGGTCCTTTAACTGAGTTCACACACCTGGTCTCAGGACTTAATGAAGCTCAGGTTCTTTATGTCTCATCAAAGAAAGATTTCAGTGAGAGATATAGTGATAGGTTAGAAGTGGATTTATTTAGAGAGACGCAGATCCCGTAGACAGAATGCAGTCGTCTCAAAAGGTGAGAACAGCCTTGGGAAAAACACACTCCACAGACAGAGCGTGGGCCATCTCAGAAGGTAAGAGGCCCCGAAATATGGGGTGGTTAGTTTTTATGGGCTGGGTAATTTCATAGGCTAATGAGGGAAGGATTATTCTGACTATTTCAGGGAAGGGGTGGAGATTTCCAGGAATTGGGAAGAAAAGATTTCTTTATAATAGCAATAAGGCACATTCAGAGGGAAATTAGATGCCTAAGGATCTAGAGGTACTTAACACTTTTCCTTTTTTCATGCTTTACAACTGTGATTAACTCAGCACAGACCACCCTCCACCATTTCTTATTGCTTAATTAAGAAACATCTTAGAATTTTCTCCCTATTAGTTTCAGGCAGATTAGAAGGAAAAAAAATATTTTAACAGATGCTAAAGTGTCTTTCCAACGATTTGAAGATTAGGAGAATGCCTTTTATAGAGCTTCCAAAGTGTTCCCTGGCTGCTGCTTCCAGAGCTGAAAAGAATTTAGTGGCTGAGTACTTAATGCAAAGCCAAGAACGCTCTGACAAAGAACTCCTGGGCAACTATTACTCTGGCTCCCAAGAGTTATTGCCAATTAAATTGTATCCTTGTCCTGTATGATCTATATCAGGCAGTAGGTGTAACAACACGACTGAAATATTCTTGTCTTACCCTGTTAATAAAAGCACACGTTCACTAATATATGTGTACCGGCAGGAAATATGAAATGGTGCGCTCCAGTTGGAAAGCTGAATAGTGTATTGGCAACTTGGTAGGCAAAAGACAGGGTAAATACACTTCAAGTTTGGGAACAGGGTAATTACTGTTACCATCTGGTAACACATTCTTTATCTGAACTCAAACCTCTTATGTATTTTAAACACTCATGAGGCATCTTGCTAGGCAACCAAATACAGGAATACTTTTTAAGTGTTACCTTGAAACCTTTTCAAGATCGCTTTTGTCTGAAAACACAGTGTCACATCTGGCACGATTGCCATCACCATATAGCAGAGTTTTTTTAATAGTATTTATGAAGCACTTTCCAAAGATGCATAACCACCAGCGTGAGTTGGTGTTCGCAGAGAGTCATTAGTCAGCTCCAGCTTCAATATTTGTGGAAAAGTCAGACTCAGCAAGAAACACATAATGAATGGAAAGCAAATACCAAACACAACATCCCTGCAGCCTGCTCGTTCCCCTGATGGATGGGAACACTATTTCACAGTGGAGCTGCCTGGTGATTTCTGAGCACTGTCTCTCAAATATTTGGCATGAAATATCATGAGCTAAATAAGCACAAGGAACACAGCAGCTAACGGGAGCCTTATGGGGAGAAATGGCATTTACTGTAATGACCGCAGCTTAGGAAATTGCCACATTCCACACTGGGTTAATAAAGGCTTAGGGCGAAGCGGAGAGTGACTGGGAGCGTGGAAGAAATGTCAAGCACCTTCTTCTAGCTGTCAGTGGACATCAGAACTCTCCTCTCCCCTCTTCTCCTGATTCTCTCCCCATGGCCAGAACAGGGCTGGGGTAGAAAAGAACTGTGATTAGGCTAATTCAGCCGCTGGGATGGGATTTTCTGCACTCCAGAGGATGGGATGCTGCACACAGGGTAATAAATAGGAAAGTATGATGAGAAAGCTGTAATGCAGTCAAGAGGTTAGATGGTCCCTTAAGTGGCACAAAGCCACCGCGGCTTATCTCGATGTCATCAAGACCCCATAAGCTCGAACAGGAACTTTGCTGGTCAGTATTTTGCCTCATTTGTTTCTTTGGAGTATGTGGAGTTGGGAAGAAAAAAAACATCCAGGTCTCCTTTTGATCAATTATTCTAGCCCGTATATATTTATGTGCCTATACATATGGCTTAATGTATATCCTTCCAGAGCTATGCATTCTCCCCATACCCCAGGGTATGTACAGGAAACACAATCTGAAAAATCCTGACAGAGTAAAAGCATAGATGGAAATGAGATGATCACTGACTATTTTTCATGTACTTTGCCTGCAGTGGAGTCCCCACTAGATCATTTCCACAGGTAGGCTCTCTCCTTCCTTCATGCTACTGCACAGCAGGCAGAACTTGACCTCTGTTCTGTCTGAGCTGTGTACCTCTTCAAGTAACCACACTGTGTTTCCAGCTCTGGGGATTTCAGCATTTTTCTTTTTCTCCACCTTTTACTGAGATATAATTGACATATAACATTGTGTAAGTTTAGGTGTACAAGGTGTTGATGTGATACACTTAATATATTGCAAAGTAATTACCACCATAGCCTTAGCTAATGCCTCCATTGTCACATAATAACCAATTTTTTGTATGTTGAGAATATTTAAGATCTACTCTCTTTGCAACTTTCTAGTATAAATACATTATTTTTTAAATTTATTTTTAATTTTTTAAAATATCTTTATTAAATACATTATTATCAACTATAATCACCATGCTGTACACTAGATGCCCAGAAATTATTCATCTTATAACTGAAGTCTGACCAACATCTTTGACCAACATCTCCCCATTTGCCACATCCCTAGCCCCCGCTAACCACCATTCTACTCTCTGAGTTCAACTTTTTTAGATTCCACATATGTGATCTCATACGTTGTTTGTCTTTTTCCATCTGACATTTCACTTAGCATAATGACCTCAGAGTCCATTCATGTTATTGCAAATGGCAGGATTTCCTTCTTTCTCAAGGATGAATAACATTTCATTGTGTATGTATACCACATTTTCTTTATCTACTCATCCACTGATGGACACTTACGTTATTTCCAAATATTGGCTATTGTGAATAATGACTTCAGCGTTTTTCTATATCTTCTAAATTCTAGCTATTTGTGACATTGGGAGAGTCATTTAGCTTGTCAGTGCCTCAGTTTCCTCATCTGTCTAATTAGGACAATAAGAGTACCTACTATTTTAAAAAAATATTTTATTTTTAGAGTAAGATGAATTACTATATGGGAAGGGCTTAGAGGAAATTTAGGCATTGTCTTTATTGGTGTTTCTGCTGTTGTTCTTTTTTAGTAGATGTGGTTGTTTGGTCCTTGAGGAGAGGGAATATGTATTGAGCAATTATATATCTTCCCAAACATATAATATAAATATATGAATTGAATTTAAGTCACTGGCTAGATCTTGCAAGTCTTATATAGTATTATTTGTATCATATTTTTAATTCTACTAGGAGCCTTCATATTTATTCTATAGACAATGCAAATCTGCACATTTATGTCCAACTGATCCTTAAAGCCTGAATTAGCCTTTGAAGTGCTGACTGATTTAATCAAAAGTAAGTTCCTTTCTGCCAGGGACCTTCAATCCAAGGGGTATCTTTTTATATGTTGGGTGTCAGCAGGTGGCACCTTTTATACCACACTTTGTTCTCTTTGGAACACATCCTCCCAGATGTTAAGGGAACAGTGCACAGTTTTATAAATCCAAGGTAGGAATCAATTGGAGAGTGCTGCAAGTAGTTAGAAATAATAATTGAATGAGCAAAATTTGTGAGTTAGGGTGAATTCCTCATTAACTCTGATAACTTCATACCCGTTGCTTCCTTGCATTCTGATATGCTCATCTGAGCGGGAGAGAAAGGTGGGGGGTACGTTTCATGCCTAGGAAGTTATTGGTGCCACTTGATGTGAACATCATGTGTCATGTGTGCTGGGGCAGGAGGTAGATTGAGAGCTATAGGTTGAGAGTTACTCATCAAAATATTGATGGTGCATGTGACTCAAGAAACAGAAGGAAATGATTGTACTTGTTTTGGGACTGCTAAGATCGCAAATGGAGAAAGCATGCTTCCAACTGCCTCCTTCCAGCAGCAGCAAATGGAACCAGAATACAACTTCTGGGGCTGCACCAACTGTCAGAGGTTTCGTTCACTGACATACCCAGCAAAATTACTGAAAAGCAGGAGGGGTCATTCACCTGGGATCAAGTTCCAAGTATGGCCCATTTTGAGATGTTTAGAGGTGGGCATTTGTGAGCTGGGATTATATAGTGTACTTGATGATGTCAGAGTTATTTTTGGATTCTTGATTCTAATTCCAGATGTTTTTCAATGGAAGTAGGCAGGGTGAATTTACATAGGAAGCTTAGTTGTCCGTAATATTACCCGGTACGTCTTCAGCTGGGTGGCTATTCTGGAAAACTCTAAAGTGTCATGCACACTTGAGTGCAAATTGATCTTGTGAATAGCCATTATTCATACCGAGGGTGACCGTGTAATTTATCATTCAAACAAGGGATACTCTCCAGAGAGTGAAAGGGTGCTATTAATAATTATATTGGGACAACAGATATAACTGGGACTGTCTCAGACAATTTGGGACATAGAGACTTCTTATTTATACCTTGTGAGTGGAGAAGAGTATTTAGTCATTCAACGTACCACAGTTCCTCTGAGGTTTCTTGTGTTGTCTTTTTTTTTTTTTTTTTTTTTGCGGTACGCGGGCCTCTCACTGTTGTGGCCTCTCCCGTTGCGGAGCATAGGCTCTGGACGCGCAGGCTCAGCGGCCATGGCTCAAGGGCCCAGCCGCTCCGCGGCATGTGGGATCTTCCCGGACCGGGGGACGAACCCGTGTCCCCTGCATCGGCAGGAGGACTCTCAACCACTGCGCCACCAGGGAAGCCCTTGTGTTGTCTTTTTTAAACCAGTTTTCTTTACACAGCACCCCTTTGCCTTTCTCTTTACTCCATAGTGCATGGTGAAAGCCTGTATTTATTGCAGCAATTATACAGTCAGCTGTTCATGAGTTTGCTGTCTATTCCCACGCTTACATTAGACCCTGGACTTCTTGGAAACAGGGCACATGCATTCTTATCTATCTGTCTATCTATCTATCTATCATCTACCTATCTATCATCTATCTATCTAATCATCTATTTATTTATTTATATTGTGGTGAAACCCACATAACATAAAATTTACCATCTTAATAATTTCTAAGTGTATAGTACAGTCTATGTGTCTCCTTGTGCAATAGATCTCTAGAAATTTTTCATCTTGTAAAACTTAACTCACTGACCAACTCCCCTTCCCCTTGGCACCTCAACCCCCGCTCACCCCTTAGCAACCACCATTCGTAAGGTCCTCCCGTTTCATCCATCTGTAGCATATGAAAGGATTTCCTTCTTTCTTAAGGCTGACTAGTATTCCATCGCATGCATCCACCACGTTTTCTTCATCTGTTCATGCACTGATGGACGTGTAGGTTGTGTCTACCTCTTGGCTATTGTGAATAGTACTGCAGTGAACATGCGAGTGCTAATCTCCCTTCAAGATCCTGTTTTCAATTTCCTTGGGTATATACCTGAAAGGGTGGTATTGCTGAATATGTTTAGTTTTTTTTTTTTTCCTATGTTTAGTTTCTAAAGGAAGCTTCATACCGTTTTCCACAGTGGTTGCACCATTTTATATTCCCAGCAATAGTGCACAAGGGTTCCAATTTCTCTGCATCCTCACCAACACGTGTGACTTTATTTATTTATTTGATGGTGGCCATCCTACCCGGCGTACGGTGTTAGCTCACTGTCATTTGATTTGCATTTCCCTGATGATTAGCGACGTTGAGCACCTTTTCATGTGCTTGTTGGCATTTCTCTGTGATTTCTTTTTAAGTTTTTCATTAACTGCCATCATTATACTGTCTGTAGGGAGTCTTCCCTTTGAGAGGAGACTTTCACAGTGAAGGTTCAGAATTGATCAAAATAACATAGACAACATCACGTGTTTCATTGTGTGTGTGTGTGTGTGTGTGTGTGTGTGTTTTGTTTTGTTTTGGGCCACACCTCGTGGCATGAGGAACTCCCCTGACCAGGGATTGAACCCGCACCCCTTGCAGGGGAAGCACGTAGTCTTAACCGCTGGACCACCAGGGAAATCCTCGTGTGTTTCAAATGGCACTGGATTTCTATTCTGTTCTCTTGCTTCATTTTACCTCCTTCGTGCCATCCTACATCACTCTCCCTGCTCGTGAGGCCCCATGAGGGGAAAGGTCATAGGATTTCTCCAGTGGAAGAAAGATTTTGGATGTAGGAGAAGTCTTTTTTATTTCTTTCCTGGAGAAATTCATTTTGCCTTCACGTTTCTCATGGCTCGTGCTGTATGTCTACTAATACGCTGCTCAATGTAAACTTCTCTCTTTTCAATGAAACATAAAAGGCCCTCAAGCTTAAAAACAAACACGTGCACAGAATCTGGGCTTATCTTTGGCTGTAGGAATATAGCCTTAACATGCTAATTCATATGCAACGGTTCAAACAAACAAGTAGTGAAATCATTATGGTGTTATCAACAAGCTTTTTGATAAAGCTGTTTGGGTGAAATTTCTTTGGCTTGATAAAATTTGGGGACATCTAATTTTTCACACACAAGAATTCAGTATATGCTGCTTCACAGTATGTGATTCAGGACCGGAGATGAATTAGAAGACTCTTTGGGGTATCGTTCCACTAAGACTCAGCTTGGAGGATTTGTTATTGGGTTTCTGTGGCGGAGCTACTGGGGGCTGGTTCTATAAATTAGTGAGAGGTCGATAGGAGCCAGAATGATTCACATTAAAGTCCTTAAGATTTGGGTAGATTAGGGGTGAGGGAGAGAAAAAGCAGCAGAAAGGGAGAGAATGAACAGACTGAGAAGACCGTGGCTCCACCAGGAAGTGTCTCTGATCTGGAAAATAAGGATGACAATTCCTGCCTACTTCATGGAGGTGTGGTGAAGATTATCAAAGAAAATGAATTCGAAAGCTCCCTTGGGTGAAATGCTTTATGTAAATACAAGGCATTTGATATCATGAAAGAGTAGGAAATAGAGTTTTGCGAACCAACCTTCCTCTAACTTGATATTCACCTACCTTTATGAAATGTCCAAAGAGTACCTTTTAAAGTGGGGTAAAACCTGTAATCATCAATTCTCTCAGGTAAGGAGGGCAACGACATGAGGTGGAATCCAACAATAAAAGGAGCTCTAACTCCATGAAGAAGAAAGACACGTGGTACTCCACGATCTGGTCCTTATTTTAACTGAGAAAACTGTCGCAAGGACTTCGATTCAGCTGAGTCTCAATGTCATACTTTCAAGATACAGTCAAGTTAGTCAACAAAGCAGCCAGATCAGTTGTCTGTTTGCATTGACTAACAGCTGCATAGTTTTTTTAATTTTTTAAATTTTTACTTTGATTCTTTACTCTTTTTTTAAAAATTAATTAATTTTTGGCTGCTTTGGGTCTTCGTTGCTGCGAGTGGGCTTTCTCTAGTTGCAGAGAGCGGGGGCTATTCTTCGTTGTGGCGCGCGGGCTTCTCATTGTGGTGGCTTCTCTTGTTGCGGAGCACCGGTTCTAGACGTGCGGGCTTCAGTAGTTGTGGCACGTGGGCTCTAGAGCTCAGGCTCAGTAGTTGTGGCGCACGGGCTTAGTTGCTCCGTGGCATGTGGGATCTTCCCGGCACAGGGCTCGAACCCGTGTCCTCTTCATTGGCAGGTGGATTCTTAACCACTGCGCCACCAGGGAAGCCCTTCGTTGGATAGTTTTGATTTATAGTTTAGGTCCACTTGACTGTCCGAACGGACAATAAATTATAGACAAGGCTAATGTATAGGAAGAAGCCCTGAGAGTCGGGCTAAGCCTGACTTCCTTTCTGTGAATATGATGTTTAAGCCAACTTGACAAACAAGAGGAAAGCAGATTTGGTACGTATGTTCCTGTCCTAGGCATCAAACTTTGGTTCACAATGGCTTTAAGTTCAATGCTATGCAAAAATCCCACAATCAGTCGTGTCTACTTAGGATTTTAATTTTGAAAAAAACTGAAAACAGAGAGCAACTAAATGGCACTACATCTTGGAATAAGGTTTTAATATATATCCTCTGTGCGAGTAAACATCTGTGAATGCCTGTTCATATACTTGTTGCCAATTCTCAGAACACCCTCGGAAAATTCAATTGTGTGTGGAATAAAAAACCAAAATTATCCTATATACTGCCGCTTTTCTGCCTACTTGTTACAGATCTCAGTTCCTATCATGGCCTCGCCTGTGTGGCTGGACAAGTTCATTAATCTCACTGTGTTTCATTTTATTCAGTATAAAACGAGCATTATTATTCCTACATCATAGAGATCCTATAAAGATTAAGTATATACATAAAGACCTTAGCATACTTCTTTGCTAAAATGTGTTTTAAAATACTAATAAGCGCCCCCAGCAGGGCTGCTGTGTAGGGCTGGGTCCTTCTAGGGCTCTGGCTTCACCACGTGGTAAAAGACCAGGGTTTTTAAGCATGCCTTCCCCTGTTTAACTTTCCATCCATCTCCCACTATCCAACATCTCACTTACTAGTCCTCATTTCCGTACATCCTTACATTGGCTTTTACTCTGCCTGGAAATCTCTGTCCCCATGTCTGCACGTGGCATCTTCTTCCCATGATTAGGTCACAGCCTGAGTATCACCCAGGCAGCCTCTTCTGGACCACTGGTCTCAAGGGGCATCTCCTCCTTAGTCACTACCCCATTTTGACTCAGTTCTTCATGGCGTCTTGCTCTGGTACCCAGAAATGTGTCTGGCACGTGATATAGAGCTCATCACATTCTTTTTTAAAAGAATAGATGACCGTTACTGCCTAAGCCAATTTTTTCTTTTATTGAAGAACTCTACAGACATTAGTTCCTATGGAAGGGCAGATGGCTTTATTCAAGGTAAATACTCTTCTGCTTCCCTTGAATCCAGTTTGTGTGTCTTCTTTCTGCTTCTCTCCAAACTTGAACACTCACTGGGTAAAATTTCTGTTTTCTTGCTCTGCTTTCTATTTCAACATGTGCAAGAACATGAGCTCCTTAAGTGAGCTACAAAGGCAGGCAGCTAATTCCTCCTGGCTTCACTGTGTGCTCCATTCATGAGCCGACCAAATATGTTTGGCCACAAGTTTATATCAGCAAATGCATGTGTCTGTGGAATGGAGATGTATTGGCACTAAATTGGGAATGTCTGTTTGAACAGACAGAATTATGGCTACATCTTTCTAGCTATTTCATAAGTTAGTATTTGAAAAATCAATGTCAGTTTTCATATTTGTGTGTATATTTTGACTATAGTCTATTTATCCAAAGAGCGAATTAAAATTAATATTGTTGATAAGAGTGGCGGTGGTTTTATTATTTTTTTCTCAAAACCCATTTGGAAGTTTTTCTTTTCGATGAAATTGGTTCCAGTTTATTTCCAAATAGCATTTGTTAGATTCTGCTTTTTACATGGAATTATCCTAAAGTTCTTTAACTGTTTTGTAGAAATCACTTTGCTTAATAGAAATCAACATAGTAGTAGTGTGAGCTAAATTATAATGTTGCTTACAGTTAAATGTTATATTTGTGATAACTCTATTTACATAGGTTCCTTTATTTAAAAGAGCATTTTTGAAATAAGTGATGTAATAATCATGGTTAACTGTAGTAAAGAATGAATACTTTCGGGCTTCCCTGGTGGTGCAGTGGTTGAGAGTCCGCCTGCCGATGCAGGGGACACGGGTTCGTGCCCCGGTCCGGGAAGATCCCACATGCCGTGGAGCGGTTGGGCCCGTGAGCCATAGCCGCTGAGCCTGCGTGTCCGGAGCCTGTGCTCTGCAACGGGAGAGGCCACAGCAGTGAGAGGCCTGCGTACCGCAAAAAAAAAAAAAAAAAAAAAAGAATGAATACTTCCCAGCTGGTGATTTTGACAACCCCAGACTGGCACCTAGACAAGGTTTAGCATTGAGCAGGTGTTTAATAAATATCTGCTAAGTGAATCTTTAGCATGCTATACAGTATTTAGCATTCCTGAGAGCATGGAAATTTCAGAAATAAAAAAGCAGTGCAACTTGCTAAATTTGGAAATTGTTAGTCCTTTTACACATTATCTTAGTTTTTGACCTCATTTATAAAGTACTGACATCAGTCAAGCTACTAATTTATTTTAGAGAAGAGACCAACACAAAAGAAGAGAGGTATAGTATCTTCCATACATGTTTGGAAAGCTCTAGACGTTCTGAAGTTCTAAAAGTTCTTGATTTCAAAGGCCAAGTGTACTTAGGTGAGTGGTGCTGATTTAAATCTATGGTTCTTTTTCTTCTCTTTTTTTTAAAAAAATTGCAGCTTCTAAAAAGTTCTCAAACAAAAAAAATTCAAAAGCTCTGAAATTTAGACTATGACAATAATTAAGAAAATGCAGAAAGGGCACTGGTAGATTTTTAAAAACTATTTTAATACAAGATTAATAGCAATTTTCTATCCAAATCAGAAATGAAAAAAATCTTAACCCAAATAATATTCATTTGACAGTCACATAAAATTTTAGGTTTGATCGGTGCACACATTTGTCCTGCATATATGTTATGCATATGCACACAGAGACCTCACTACTACGCCATCTTGAGGTGTCTTTTCACAGAAGTACCTCATTACAAGGCAATGTCAAAGATTCCAGTACTTTTCAACTTTCACGGAGGCTCAAACAGCCCCATGCTAGGCTGGGTCCTGTGCCTTAGCAAACTGTGTTATAGCAAGGCTCCAGAATGCATACAGATCAATACTCTCTTTGTAGAACTTGGCCTAAAACTAAACACTGGCTAATGTCTCCACCGAGGAGGAACACATTGCAAATTTGTAAGTTATGGTCTCCTTACTCTTCTGTTGGCAAAGCTAAAGTGCCCCTCCCCTCCTTTTTTTTTTTTTTTTTAAGTTAGAAGTCAGATTTGTTAGTGACTGTAAGTAAATGAAAATGAGTTTGAATTTCTGCAAGTTTTGGATAAGTCAGAACTTGCATTTGCTAACCCTTCCACCTTTAATCAAACCACCTGATAATTAGCCTTGCGAAGAGAAGTAGTAAAAGAATCACAACTCGGGAGTTGCTCGGGTTTTATTCCTCCTTGGGGACTTCAGTTGGTGTTCGGTGTGTAGCCAGAACATATACGTAATGGCTAAAGAATGAAAGTAGGCTAATGTCTGCAGCAGGGAATATAAATTAAATATCAGGCTTCTGCGTCCAATAATCTTTTCAGTGTGTCTGATTTATAGAACGCTACTTTTATAATTCCTACTGCTTATCAACGCATGGTCGTGTTTTTCAGTGTAGACAAAGTAGTATTATCTATCCCTTACCACTAAAGCAGGGAACACAACATATCGATCTGGGTAAGTCACTGTAAGGGAGTCAGATTGCTAGTGCTAATGTTCTGTGATGGCTCTAATCAAAGTCGCGACTTGACCTTCATTCAAACGAGAGAAGGCTGTCGTGGCTGTCGCTCGATACAGAACCATAAGTGGAGCTCAAACTCGTGAATTTGCAATCTATTCTTCTCTGCTAAAGACTTTAGCCTCTGTTTAGCTTTCGTTATAACGTATACAAAGTATAATATACACCAATTACAGACGTGTATTTCTGTTAGAAAAATACATATTATAACTAAAGAACATGTAAATAGAGGCACTTCAATAAGCTAAGTGTTTGCAGTTATAAGCACCACCCAACAATTCCTAGCATCCAATTTCAGTGAGCCCATCCCTCTCTACTCATAACAGAGGTTGTGATGTGATTACAGAAATTTAGGG
Organism: Pseudorca crassidens; assembly: GCF_039906515.1. NCBI lineage: Eukaryota > Metazoa > Chordata > Mammalia > Artiodactyla > Delphinidae > Pseudorca > Pseudorca crassidens. Next base: position 16,139,714 of record NC_090313.1, read on the forward strand.
GACATCAAAGCAAACGAGGACAGGTCAGGAAAAATAATGGAGCACCACTGCATCCCCTATCACTATGCTAAAACGAGAGAAATTAACTTGGTGAGGGGAGGGGGAGATTCCAAAATACTTACTGAAATGGGTTAACTAGATTAAACTAATTCCCTTAGGGCACAAAAAATTCCTATGTGAAATTAGTCTGAAAATCATATGACATAGTAGGATGATGATAAAAACCAGGAAGTACAATTTCAATAATATTTTGACCACATCCATGCAGGTGACTAATACTGTGGCATCATTAACTGATCGTGATTTCAGTTCTCTGCCTGGCTCATATAGATCACTATAGCTCACCAATATGAATAGTATTGATAACGAAGGTGTTGAAACAAATGAAACAGGCGTTTATATATTGTCTGTGTGGTTAGTGTTTATAGAACACAGGTTCACATTCATTAATATAATGTGTATTCACATACATGCACAAAACCCTTTGGGGGTGAAAGTACAGGGAAAACAAGGCATTCTGATCTATTTCACAGAAAACAATGCAGATATATTTTTAAAAGGAAAGACTTGGAGCTTAAAGCTATGAAAACAAGTTATGACTCAAATATTTTGGAAAATCAAGATTGATTTAATTTGTATTGCACCTTAATTACTGGAGAAAGACAATACTGATTTCTGAACATACAACACAATGAGCAACACAAATGACTGGTCCTTCATAGAGATAGTTTTATGTGTCGTTGGTGATAGGAAGCCAAAGTCTGGCGGTGAAACGAATGGTTTGCTAGAAGTATGTAATGCTGAATTAGACTGTATCAATCTCATAAAGATCTAAGTGAAAAGGTACCACAAAATCTCTCAGAATCCTACCTTCCGTATTTCGTTAGGCAAACAACAGCAATAGATGCTTCTAAATACCTTGTTTTGCAGAAGTGCTCAAGTACACTTAATACTATTGTGCCGCGTGTGTTCTACCTAAGTGTGACGACTAAATCAATAACTAATCATAATTTTGATGAGTACGGAGATCGAAAAATACCATTGATGTGTCATGACTGCCAATGGGTTAATTAACGTGACTGGCATACTATGGTGTCTTGAAACATTACTTTTCCCAACCCCAGATACATCATAAAAACCAAAAAACACATGGATAGCCAATGGTATTCATAAAGCCCCAGGTTAGTTTGTTTTGCTTCTCTCTGTCGGGAGGAGCGTAACGCCTGGCTTTGGCACACCTGGCGGGTCAGTTAGGCTCCGAATCAGCCTCTTGAATTAGAATATTTCTCCAAGTGCCAAGCAGGAATCCTAGGCTGAAGGCGTTGTACCGAAAGCAATGGTTTTGTGTGAATCACATTCCTTGCGCATACGGTTTCCATGACCAGTGAAGTTCTGCACACCCACGGCTCTGCCCATGCGTTCGATACAGTCTGGAGCACCCAGGACAAAACACGCTCGTGTGAGAAGGGTGTGCCCTGGCAAACTTTTAATAAATGGACGGTTAGATACGTAAAAAGTTCTCTTTCTTGATTCTTGGTGCTCACAGATCATTGAGGAATCCCTTCTCTGAGCAGCACAAAACAAGAAGAGCTGGTTGACAAAACATTTTCGTTACAAAGGTGTGTCAACCCTGAGCTTGGAATTAAGAAGTTAAAATCTGTGATTTATATATATATATAGATATAAAAATAGATGATCATACTAAGACTAAAAAAGTGAAAGAAATCTCCATGTCAATACTATATATATATTTTTTTGTCTTGACTTTTTTGTTGTTGTTGTGAGTTATTTTGTAAGAGAATGCCCTTGTGATGCAGAAACCAACTGACACAAAGCAAATAGTTAAAAATGAAAACTCACTTATGGATCTAATTGTTTATCGGTTCATTAAAGGAACTCTTCTTTTGGGAGGGTAATGAGCACGGGGCAGAAACATCTAATTCACGTCAAGCCTGTGGCTAAAGCAAAGCGATTGTATGGTTGAAGATTATTTTCATTTCAGACCCTTGAGGAAGATGAATTCATGAGGGTGTCCACTAGTAACTGGAGATGAACGGAAAAATCCGTGCCAATTGGATACAGTGGTCAGACGTTAAGAGAATTAAGGAAAATGGTACCATTACTGAAATTGAAATCGGGGTGAGATAGAGGTGCTGAGTTGTAGCACATTTTACTCTCCGATTAAAGATGGAATTCTAAATTTCCTATCAGTACCTCTGAATCAGCTTGGCATTGTATGGTTGGCGCGCAAGACCTCCAAGACAACAGTGTATTTTCACTACATTAAAAAAAATTTCAAACCTCCACATAAGCATTTTGTAAACCTGATTTGTCACAGAAAAGCTTACACTGGGAGTTGGCTGGCAATGCCGAACTTACAGCGTTACAGCTCTTTTATTTTTCTCGTTTGCTTCTTTGTTGAAAATGCAGTTGTCTTGGGGTTTGGCCTGATTTTGCAAGGAAAATGATTTTCTTCCTATTTTTTTTTTTTAAATGGGGAAAAAAATAAAAAACTCACAACGTGAGATTCCTTCACTTCCGCAGCATAAAAGCAAATGAAGGTAAGAAAATCTCCTGGTATGAAAGATTTGAGTAAGAATTCTCTAGAATAAACAAGTTTCCCACAGATGATAGCTGAAGGAAAGAGGAAGCAGTCCAGTCTGGCACCCAGTACTCTTTGGGAAAACAAAAAGGGAGGCATAGTGCAGTACTGCTCTCTTCTCATAGAAAACGGTAAGCTTTTGTGGCATGGTCCATTGTCCAAGAGTGTAAGAAAAGAAGTGAGTTGGCCGTTCAGATAGCTAAAATGCAGTTTCATCTGACCAAAATCCCAGGATTATCTGCACAGTCTCTGCCACGCCAGGGCGATGCAGACGAGAGATCCTGAGAGGAGCGAGTGTCCCAGCTGGGCTGCAGAAGAGTCTACTTCTCTCCTGTCAGGATCCACTGCCGGGGCCTCTGTGGTGACAAACTCAAACTCCGTAGGACATACCTCATCCATGCACCCACTGCCACTCCCTGAGCCGCTGGATTCATCACCTGGTGCGGACAGATCGAAAAGGAGAGTTAGACCCAGTCTAGCAAAGAGTGGGGCACACGTGAGATTTGGGCACAGAGGTGGCAGGGGACATCTCCCCACCCAAGGGTCCTCCACTCCACTCCACCCCCATGGGTTTGTTTATAATGGGCAGGTGTGTGATGTGTGGGTGGACTGTATCTAAACAGACATCTGAAACACAGTGCTTCATTTTTATTTTTTTATTTTTGGCCGCACCGCGAGGCATGTGGGATCTTGGTTCCCCAACCAGGGATGGAACCCGTGCCCTGTGCAGTGGAAGTGCAGAGTCTTAACCACTGGACCGCCAGGGAAGTCCCTGAAACACAGTGTTAATAGAGACGTCTGTGTCTGTATTTCTGACCAAGCTGAACATATTTGATACGTAGCTCTTTACAGAAGAAGTTTGCCATTCCGCGCTTGAAACCAATGCCCAGGTGTCCACTTAGTATTCCGTCTTAGCCTGCCAGCGTCCCTGCCTGCCTCATATGCCTTCTGAGCCTTCTCTATTCCCACTTCTGACTGACTGCTTGGTTCCTTCATGTTTCTTAAACGCTTTGTCTCAGATCTGGGTCCAGTTAAGTCTCCATCCATTACTAGCTACGTAAAAGTACTTATCACCATTTGCAACTCTATTATTTACTTTCTTGTTCCCTCCATGAGAATGTATACTTTTTGGGGGAGAGCAGACACGTTGTGCATACTGTTCATTTCTGTATCCCCGTTGGCTTTAATGGCCCCTGGCGTATAGCAGGTTTACAGTAAATACTTACTGAATTATTAAATATGCCTCGGGCAGTTTCTTCAACTTCTTTCAGTTTCCCCAACTCCATAGCTACTGACAATAACACTCACCTTGTTGAGGATACGTGAAAACCCCCTGATAAAATGTGTGAGGGCACCAAAGCCAGTGTGCGCAATGATGCCTGATGGAAGAAATGTGGTTCCTACGGCAAAGACGACCTAGATTTTAACCTGCTGTCTTTCTTTTATTTAAATGAATTAGGGCAAGCCAGTTAGTCTCACTGGGCTCTGCGTGCTCACCTGTAAAAATGAGAATAATCATATCTATTTCACTGAATTGTTATAGGGTACAAGTGAGATAATGTTCCTAGCAGGGCTTAGGAAACTGTACACCTGGAAAGGACGTTTGCTACTTCCCCTCCTTGCTCAATGAGTCCATTCAATAGCCCTAAATGCCTCCCTGCTGGCCTGAAACGGTGATGTGCATGTTGAGCTGCTCCGAAAGACTGGCACCATCTTGGCCGCTAGACGCTACGCTACTTCAGCAAAGCCAGGTAATGCAGGGACCTTCCAATGTCCCCCCAATAAGCACGGCTCAACTCAGTGCAATTTATTTTTAAAATGTGACATCTAAATACCACGTAAGATCACTTGAATACACTATACCAGGTTCTTAACATTTTCTCTAATTTATCTTTAGTGCCCTTGCAAGGGGGAAGATGCCCATTAATTAAATTCAGAGATATCACAATTGCTAAGGGAATTATATTAAACACTGGTATTATGAACAAGAAGTAATATAACCTTTACAAAGATATTACTAAGGTGATTTAGAATATTAAAAATGTGGTATGCAAATAATGACGAGAATCTAGTTGAGAAAAATAACGGCCCCATCTCTTTCTGAAAGGAATCACACGTGCAGGTATTTAAGGGGCGATTTTTTTAAATGTCGAAAGCGGTAAGGGTGATGATGACTATAAGATGTGATAGTGGTTTATATGAAAGACACTATCCTAATGTAGGAGGCCAAGTTCGGTGCTGGGGTTAGAGCAAAGTGATGGTCTTAAGTGTTGCTGATTTTTATTTTCTTTTTAGGGGAAATGGAGCAAGATATCTCCTCGAGGACATTCCCTAAGCTTTGCAGATTGACATGCATACAATCTCTTTAGGTCAGAGAGGAGACAGAACCAAGGCCAATATCAACTAATTCTTATGTATCTTGAATTATTTATTCCAATAGTCATTCTCTAGGTAATAAAGCATTTTATTATATTAGATAGATAAGACAGAAAAGATAAATTGAGAGGAGTGAAGCTAAGGAATGAGCAGGGGAGAAGCAGCAAAGGCTAAAACCTCGTGTAATTTACTCTTCTGAAGAGGGGAGGAGAGGTTTAGTAAAGAGAAAGAAATAATGGGAGGACTTGAGAAAGTTTAAAGCAACTCTATCAGGTTGGCAATTATCCTGCACTTAGAAAGTTAATTTTTGAGTTATTTAAAAGGGAATTAAGCATGAAAAATTTTCTGCAGGGGACAACTCAGTGGAATGATGGTTAAGACTCAGATGACTTCATGTCTTCCATCTGTAACTTGTTTCTTTCTATCTCATTAATTCAAGCACACAAGCGTCATCTTTTGCTTCAGCGACCAAATTACAGAATCACTGGCAACTCCACATCTTAAGTTCAAGAAATCTTTTCCAACCTAAGGATAAAACAGGAATAAAGACACAGACCTACTAGAGAATGGACTTGAGCATATGGGGAGGGGGAAGGGTAAGCTGTGACGAAGCGAGAGAGTGGCATGGACATATATACACTACCAAACGTAAGGTAGATAGCTAGTGGGAAGCAGCCGCATAGCACAGGGAGATCAGCTCGGTGCTTTGTGACCACCTAGAGGGGTGGGATAGGGAGGGTGGGAGGGAGGGAGACACAGGAGGGAAGAGATATGGGAACATGTGTGTATATATAGCTGATTCGTTTTGTTGCAGGGCGGAGGCTGGCACACCATTGTGAAGGAGTTATACTCCAATAAAGATGTTAAAAAAAAAAAAATCTTTTCCCGAGAACTCTCTCTAGAAGAATATATATATATATATATATAAAATACATAAGAATATATATATTCTTCTAGAGAATATATTCTTTTATAATATATAAAACAACAACAACAAAAATCTTGCCTTTATGCATCTAGAAACCAGACAAACCCAAATATAGTTAGTTTCATCTGATGTACATTCAGTAGTCTTTCAAATCACTTCTGATATTCTGTGACCTTGAATAAAATAGTCACGTGTAATATTACTTCAGCATTTTACTGTTTTTCTCAAGATTTCAGATACAGATGTCAGTGGGTCGTGTATGTGCATGATTGGAGAAGGAGAAAGAACTGACGCAGTTGATTCCACGGCACATGAGATATCATCTTAGCTCCTTTACACACAGCCTCAAATGAACCTCCCAACGATCCTTATTCGGGAATGCTTCCCATCCTATAGCAGAAGAACCTGAGACTCAAGAGATAATTTGTTCAAGACCTCAGTTCTGAAGTGATACAACAGGGATTCCTTCCCAGCCTTGTCTGAGTGAGCAATCTTGAGAATATTCTTCCCTTGGTGGTTGGGAGGAAGGATGGGAGTTTGAGGCAGAGACATAAATGCTGATGGGGAGAGGAGAAAGGGAAAGCATTACTTTGCTACCTTATCATTAATGGATCAACTGGCAGACAAAACTCAGTTTTAGCTTTAGTATAGCTGAATGTCAGCCACTGAAACCATTCCTTAAGAGCAGTTATGATTTTAGTAGTATCCTAAGTTCTGCAGAGCAGAGCTCTCTACCCCAAGGACTATAAATAGCTTTGCAGATGGGGTAAGAATGACACAGAAGAGCCGAGGTGCACACTGCTCTTAAGGAAAAATCACAATAAACTTATTTACAAAACAGAAACAGACTCACAGACTTAGAGAATGAACTTATGGTTATGGGGGGTTGGGCTGGGAAGCGGTGGCGGGGGAGGGATAGTTAGGGAGTTTGGGATTGACATGTACACACTGCTATATTTAAAATGGATAACCAACAAGGACCTACTGTATAGCGCAGGAAACTCTGCCCAATACTCTAATGACCTATATGGGAAAAGAATTTGAAAAAGAATAGATACATGTATATGTATAACTGAATCACTTTGCTGTACACCTGAAACTAACAGCACTGTTAATCAACTATACTCCAATATAAAATAAAAATTCTTTCTTTAAACAAAAGACAAATTATGGTATAATCATCTATAATGGTTTTCACTCTGGAGGTTACAGGTGCTGGTAAAGGCTTTCTTACTCGTGTCCTGGAAGTTGACGTCATTGCCGTTATACGCGTTCTTCAGTTTGTTGGTCATCACACGGAGGGCCATGATCTGCTGCCTGATGAACGTATCGGGCCGCGTGATGTCCACGTCCACCTCGGGGTTGTTGATCTGGTTGGTCAGCCCATCGTTCATGATCTCAGGCAAGTATCTGCCGGGCAGAGAGGGAGGACAGGGGAGGGTGAAGCAGGAGCGACCTCGAAACCAGATTCTGCCGCGTTGTTTCTAAAAGTGAGCCCAAACGTTGGCAAAACTCGGGCTCGGTTCCTGGAAAAAGGGCCAAACGGTGAAAACAAGGCATACATCTTCCCAGAGGGAGATGCGGCTGTCCTCTTACTCTTCTCACAAGGCTCTCGCGCCTTTGGCTTCTTTCCCGTTTCTGGTGCCCCTTACTGGAGTGTTGGGGCGCACACTGCCACAGCAGCCTCAAAGGGACTTCCTCGCTCTCATCTTTCCATTCTAGCACAACCTTCACAAGCTGTCTGGGTAACCTTCTTAAAATACTGCTTTCGGGCTTCCCTGGTGGCGCAGTGGTTGAGAGTCCGCCTGCCGATGCAGGGGATGTGGGTTCATGCCCCGGTCCGGAAGGATCCCACATGCCGCGGAGCGGCTGGGCCCGTGAGCCATGGCCGCTGAGCCTGCGCGTCTGGAGCCTGTGCTCCACAACGGGAGAGGCCACAACAGTAAGAGGCCCGCGTACCGCAAAAAAAAAAAAAAAAGAAAGAAAACTTCAGTCTCCCAGCAAGTCTAGGAGGTAGGTACTATTTCAGCCCCATTTGTATAATAGAAAACTGAGACTTAGTGAGGATAAGTAACTGTGCAAAGTCACAGAGCTAATGGACCTAACTTCAGAGCCCACGTGCCCAAACACTGCACCATATTGCCTGGTTGATCATAAGCTACAACTCACACTTTATGGCTCAGCAATCCAAGCCCATCTCCACCTCCTGTCTACTTTCTTAGGCTGCAACACTCCCTTCAAGGTACCCTCCTTGCCTTATGGAATCTTCTCCCTGGATCCATCTTATCTTTGCCGGCAAAGAACTTTCCCGTTCAAGTTTTAAATATCTTTAAAGCCCCAGGTCAATCCTCACTTTCTCTTTGAGATGTTTTCCAGTTTTTAGGGATCTGCCCACTTTTCTGTAGGGCTTCCAAGTTCGGCAGGGCATTTTGGTCACCGCACAAAGCCATCTGCTGAGGGAGGGAGCTGGGGCTGAAATCCAGCCCGAGTGCCCGTGCAGGGCACCATCCACCAAAAGGGGTGCCTTTTCCTTTCCTTTTCTTCTCTTTTGTGGGAATCTTTTTATTTTAGAAAATTTTAGCATGCACCAAAGTAGAGACGATAGTATACTAAACCTTCATATTCCCATCTGGGCGTCCTTTTCTAATTCCTACAAAGGCACTATGTTTGTCTGTGTCCCGGTAAGAAACACATGGCACACTCAAAGGAGCAGTAAAGAGAGTTTAAAGAAGAGACTGTTTACAAAGGTGTGAACAGGGTTGAAGGAAACCAACCAATGTCGCAAAGAACCCTGGGGCTGGCAACAGCAGAAGGGCCAGAGGGGATGGAGCTGTTAGCGGAACGCGTGAGATCTGAAACCATGCAGTGCAGCCAGAAGACACTGCAACTGCCAAACCAAGGCCCCTCAGGGAGGGAGCGGAGGGAATGATACCCTGACCTCTCTAGTCCCTCCTTCTGACCTCTGGCTGGTGCCTCCCATTGGCTGAACCCAACTGGAAGCCAACAGGAAAGGATACCCAGGTGATGCAGTCTGTAGAGGTTCTCCTGAAGGGCACAGACCAAGGTGGAGGGGTGGAGAGTGGATCTCAAAGCGAGTCAGAACATCCAGCCCGAGCATCTGATAGGCTGGAGCAGCCCTGCCTAACTGCTATCATTATCACTCTTTTACTGCCTCTCTTAGTGTTGCTTGAAAGCCGAAAAAACTTCCCTTCCTCTATTTTGTCCTTCCTGTTTACATTTTCTTGTACAATATACTTATGCTTAAAATTCTTCCCCTTCCCGCAGGTTATTTTCCAATTTTCTGAAACCAAAGGCTCTATCCATCAGCCTCCAAAAGAAGAAATAGAAACACACAAAGAAACTTATATTTAAGCCATATTTCAGGTGTTGAAATCTTATGCATGATGTATTTGTGCATGAATGGGTTTACCATTTTATTTTGTTTTGAATTTTATTTTTTTATACAGCAGGTTCTTATTAGCTATCTATTTTATACATATTAGTGTATATATGTTAATCCCAATCTCCCAATTCATCACACCACCGCCGCCACCCCACCCCCCGCTTTCCCCCCTTGGTGTCCATATGTTTGTTCTCTACATCTGTGTCTCTATTTCTGCCTTGCATGGTTTACCCATTTTATTTATTTAAAATTTATTTATTTATTTATTTTTGGCTGCATTGGGTCTTCGTTGCTGCGTGTGGGCTTTTTCTAGTTGCGGAGAGCGGGGGCTACTCTTCCTTGTGGTGCGCGGGCTTCTCATTGCGGTGGCTTCTCTTGTTGCTGAGCATGGGCTCTAGGTGTGCAGGCTTCAGTAGTTGTGGCTCGCGGGCTTAGTAGTGGTGGCTCGCGGGCTCAGTAGTTGTGGCTCGCAGGCTCTAGAGCGCAGTCTCAGTGGTTGTGGCGCACAGGCATAGTTGCTCCGCGGTATGTGGGATCTTCCCAGACCAGGGCTCGAACCCGTGTCCCCTGCATTGGCAGGTGGATTCTTAACCACTGCGTCACCAGGGAAGCCCGGTTTACCCATTTTAAATCAGAAGTCCCAGAATAAGCTCCATGTTTTCATCCATATCTTGAATAAAATTGACTTCATGATGTGTACTACATAATGAATAATAAAGCACACAGAGCACATTGCAAATTCTTTTCCATAGAACTTCACAGTATTTACTGCCCTAAAAAATGTCCTAATAGAAATGAAAGAGTCATGGAACTATATTTCTTTATTTTTGCAGTAAAGCGTGATGTTTGTGTTGCCTTTTAATATATCTGGTATACCAACGAAATTCTGTTAGATTCTGAGATTGTCTTCCTGATATAAGTTCTAAAATATGACATTGGATTGACTCATTGACATTCAATTATATGTGCCTGGCTGCGTGAGCTCTACCTAATCAGTAAAGCCCATCAGAATAAAAAATACAAGGGCAGTCCAGCCTTTGCTGGCACAGGAGCTGAGAGGGGCTGAAAGGTGCCCCTGGGCTCTGGTGTTGCCCCTGGACCTTCTGAACAATGGTCCCTGCCGCTGTACCTATGCTGAGTCAGAGGAGGGCTTTGTTGCTTTCAGCCGCTGTGCGCACGGCGCAGCTAGCCGAGAGTCATTTATCAGAAGCTGACTGCGATAGCTTACATGGGAATGCCACCCTTGGGAGTCTGAGCACGCAGGAACAATACAAGACTGCCAAAGAAACTCAGCCTCGAACTGTACCTGCTGATGCTCAGCTACTTACAATGAAAGCAAGTAACAATGCAGCCATGTCCTCGAGAACCTTTTCTCCTTTAGTGTATTCCAAGGGGAACTTTAGAGACAATATGGAAACTTAAACCGAAAAACACAGTTGAAGAAGAAAATGGCCATTTTGTCACACCAGGGGTACATCCTGAGGCCAAATCTGTGGATGTCCAGAGTGCAGCCTGGGGCATCAATGGAAGCCCAGTTCGGCACCAGCCCATTTATTTGTTGCCTCTCTTGTCTGATCTCTTTACATAACGCTCATATCCTGCAAGAACGGACGCATCTTTGAGCCCATAATGTTGTTCCCTTTATTAGATTTTGCACCAGATCTTTGGCTTGAGGGCACTCTATTTTTGCACCATCATAGTCTGGGAGACGTGGAAAGGGAGGAGAATCTTGCTCCAGAGAGTCCAGGTTCTGAGGCAGCCTGCACATTTACATGGGGCAGGGAGAACCCAGAAATGAGGACAAATTGGAGGGGTGTCACTGTTTGCCAATACCTCATGCTGTGGTATGGAAGGTGAGTGGAATCCGGGAATAGTGAAGCATTTTGGTTACCTTCTATTTTGTAAGACTAGGTGTAGGGTCTAACTCTTCAGCAGTTTTGCAGAATTATTTATCTTCACATCTGCTATGGTCTGCACGTTTGTGTTCTCCCAAAATCTACATGTTGAAAACCTGATGCCCAAGGTGATAGTATGAGAAGGCAAGGCATTTGATCTAGAGGGCTCTGTGCTCCTGATTGGGGCTAGAACCTTTATAAAGGAGGCTGCACAGGGCTTCCCAGCCCCTTCTGCCTGGTGAGGGTACAACGAGAAGCCTTCAACCCAGAAGGAGTCCTGGTGGAGGAAATTTCTGTGGAGCTTGCTATGAGCGATGAGTGACCGGGTCAGCACAGCAGGCATTCCCGACCCAGGGCACTCAGAATGGGCTCATGAATGGGCTCAGAATCAATGGAGCGTAGAGAAATTGGAACTCTTCTGCATGGCTAGAGGGGATGCAAAATGGTGCAGCGCTTTGGAAAACAGTATGGCCGTTCTTCAAAAAAGTAAAAATAGAATTATCATATGATTCAGCAATTCCACTTCTGGGCATATATCTAATAGAATTGAAAGCAAGGACTCAAACAGATATTTGTACACCCATGTTGACAGCAGCATTATTTACAACAGCCAGAAGGTGGAAGCAACCCAAGTATCTTCTGCCAGATGAATGGATAAACAAATGTGGTCTACACATATAACAACTCAGCCTTAAAAAGGAAGGACATTCTGACACATGCTGACATCGATGAATCTTAAAGATATCACGCTAAGTGAAGTACGCCGATCACAGAGGGACGTATGTTGTATAATTTCACTTATGTAAGGTACTTGAAACAGTCAAATTCATAGAGACAGAAAGTAGAATGGTGGTTGACGGGGGCTGGTGGGAGGGAGGTGTAGGGGGTTATTGTTAATGGGTGTAGAGTTTTAGTTCAGGGAGATAAAAATGTTTGCGGATGGATGGTGGTGATGACTGCACAACCATGTGAATGTACTTAATGCCACTCAACTCTACACTTAAAAAATGGCTGAAATGGTAACATTTACGTTGTGTATGTTTTACCACAGTTTAGAAAAATCTAAGTTTTAAGTAGAGTTTTCACAAGTTCTTGATATATATTACTTTTTCCCTCTCCATTTTTTCCTGACTGCAAAGTGGAATTATTCAAAACCTACTGTGACTTTATGTTTTAAGTGGATTTATAAATTCTTGAAGACTTTTGAGCTGGAGTTGTCTGTGGCATTAGGTACTTCAAAGAGGTGTGACACCAAGACATGGTCAAAGACACAGAGGTTGACCCAGGGCACCTGAGATCTCTTTGGGACCCAGCAGTGTAATCATGGGTAAGTCACTTAGCTACTATATATATAGTAGTATATAGAATTATACCACTTATATAATTATTTTTATATTTATATGGATAATTCTTACCTTATTTGTTTCATAAGCTGCCATATTAAGTGAAAGTATATGAAAATGCTTGACAAATATAATACACTATGCAATTGCAATGCATTCTTATAAAATTAGGTTGTGAACAGGGCTCCCTCAAACGCCAAACTCGTTTCTTAGGAGGGCTGACGGCGGCAGATTCTGAGTTTTAAAGCCTGGATTCATGGACAGAAGAATGATTTGCTGTGCCTTTCTTCCCATCTGGAAGATGCGTGTCATGAAATGGTTTGGAACTCTTGGAGGACACACAGCTCGTTGGTTGTGCTAGTGAACAGAAGGTAAATTCTTTGACGTGGGTTCTGAGCTCGTTGGCAGGAGCTGCCCAAACCATCCTTTCTTGGTAGAATTGGAGTCAGCAAACTCCAGGGCGGGTGGGAAAGAAGACCCACGAGCCAGTCCTCAGGGCTGCCGAGCTGTCGACAGCAACATGCCTCTTTCCTCCCATCTCTAGCCACACTTTTCATCACTTCCAGGAGGTGCACGCAGCGTCCCTCTCCCCCAGGACAGTCAGCCTTCATGGGGTCTTCCCTCTTAAGCATCCCAGAGAAGGGAAGTGGGCTTTCAGCAATGTCAGCTTGGACAGTTGCCAGTTTTCTTCCCAGACAGACTTCCCACTTTCCCCAGGTGTTTGTCTGGCTGGTTATACATCAAAAATTTTACAGATCTCTCAAATGCAGCTGGAGTGCTTAGGGACATACCCCGCAATCAGACTAAGACAGTAATGTCCCGCCAGATCTGTCACGTCACTGTCTCTGACAGATTTCTCATCACCACGCACCATTTTGCCCCTCTGCCAGCTGCTCAAATGTACCCACTCGTGACTTCCTAGTTTCTTTGCTTAGTCAATCTACTCAGTGGCTGTTGAGAGCGACTGACCTATTTTCTAGATTTTTCTACATTTCCTATTTCTTACAACTTATTGTTTTTACCTCCTGGCCTCAGGAAGGATTTCCTTGGGGTACACAGTTATTTCTGTGAGGATCAGGTGACTTAAAAGACAGCAGAGGCTCCCAGCAAAAGCTATGTTTCCAATGGATCCAATTAATCCTTGTCTCTCAGCTGGCATCTTGATAGGCTCCTTCTAGAAAGCATCTTAAAGAAAGGACACAGTGGTGGCTAAACACTAGTTAACAAGGAGCAGAGAAGCAGAAAGCTGTTTTACCAGTTTTATGGGAGAGAAGGATATAACAGACTAAAGAAACCCCGAAGACACTGAGATTCGTGTATGTTCTATCATGAGATCCACGTGCTCCAGGGACGTGCCTCAGACTGGCTTTCATTGCATTTCTCCTGCCCCATCCCATCGACTGCCATACTCCCCTTTCCCTTTTAACTCCTATGAGCTTAGAGAAAGGATCCCCATAAAGAGAACACAATCCTCAAGGAAGTTACAGATGATGTAATTCAACACGGTTCCGTCCTCAGAAGCAAGACTCTGCTTCTCTAGGAGCAAAAAGGTAAGAGCCTGTGTGAACATCCCAAGGGCTTTAGTTTTTCTTCTGCTGCTGCCTGACAGTGCTTTACCCTCTACATGCTAATCATATAAAGTTTTCTTTCCTTCTGAGCCTATGCTCGCCTGCTGCCATCAGATCATTCTCTAGCTCCTGTGCAGGCAGCTCGTTCCGGGCACCGGCTGCCCGGAACGCCCTTCTCAGGGGTGACAGATGACTCTGATGTCCTCCAAGGGGCTCTAGGTTCACCCTGGGATTGTAACCTGTCCCGCGACTCTTTAATTTTTTTCCCTTTGGCTGTCTAGATGATTATTGATGTTCCTCCCTTACTTCTTAGCTTCCTTTCACCTTCTGTTTGCCTGAGTTAAGTCGGAGTGTTGCTGAGTCTCATTTCCCCCTCAGACGTTGCTTAGGTAAGCGAGAGACGGAAGGAGGAGAAGTTCCACTAGCCAGCTTACTTTCCTGCTGGCCATGGACGAAGCACCTGAGGCTGCTTTTCTTGAGAGACAGACACTGGCCTGAATTCTTCATTAGCTATTCTGATAAAGTAGGATGTGGATGTGAGTATTATCTGCTATAGACGGAATCTTTGTGTCCTGCCGAGAGCCATAGGTTGGAGCCCTAACCCTCAATGTGATGGTACTCGGAGGTGGGGTAGTGGGGAGGTAATTAGGTTTAGATGAGGTCGTGAAGGTGGAGCCCCTATGATGGGATTAGAGCCCTTATAAGAAGAGACCAGAGCCCTCTCTCTCTGTGCCCTGGCACAGCCCTCTCTCTGTGCCAGGGCACAGAAAGAAAACGGCCATCCACAAGGTCAGAAGAGGGCTCTCACCAGAACCCAACCCTGTTGACTTCTAGCCTCCAGACTGTGAGAAAAGAAATTTCTGTTTAAGCCTCCCAGTCTACGGTATTTTTGTTATAGCAGCCTGAGCTAAGACACTAATTGAATCCAGTAATGACCGGATCCATCCTTGGCCCACAAAGGCACCTCATTAGAGACCAGAGGTTTGTGTGGACAATATCCTGTCTCATGAAGGCTGTGCTGCATTTCCAACTTAAAATTCCCTCTTGATGCACTTGTGAAGCTTAAGCAATTCATTGTTGAGATGACTTCAACCTGGCCTGGGCTCTGGCTATCTTTAGTGGGTGATGTTACAAACGAACCACGTGACCTGCCCAACCCAGTTGCTGTTGTTGGTTTTCATATAAGAAAAACCCCATTAAGGGAAACATCAAGGGTTTCCTTGGAGGCAAAGAGAAAACAGCACATTGTAACATGCTCCCTGAGGCTTGCACCTGAACTGAAAAAGGGAACATCTTACATATTAATAGGAACTTAAAGTAGGGCTGCCAGATAAAATACAGGACAGCCAGTGAAATCTGAATTTCAGATAAACAATGAATCCTTTTTTGAGTGTAAGTGTGTGCCACTTGGTGTCTGCTGTTTTTAACGTGCTAAATCTGGCAACTCTTCCTTAGAGCCTTGCTACTCAAACTGCGGTCCCTGGACCTGCAACATCTGCATCTCCTGCAAGCTTGTTAGAAATGCAGAATCTCAGGCCCACCGCAGACTTCCTGAATCAGAGTCCGCATTTTTAACAAGATCGCCCAGATTTTAGCCTGTACACTTGAGAAGCATTGCTTTAGAGTTTACCACGTATTCTCACAGACATTATTGCACTGGTCTTTAAATTGTCCCAGTGGTTGGCAAGGGAAGGAGAAGCAGGGAAGGGCCTCTGCTGACCACCTGTTGTCCTGTTGTCAAATGCAGATTTACGTGCTGACAGGGTCATCGGTGCGCCCACAATTTCCTCCCCTCAGAGGGCACAGTCTCTTCCTTCTACCTCACCTCCTGTTTCCAGACCTGCTCCGCTACTGAAGCAGAGTGAGACCTGCCAGAGACGGGCAAAGGTGGGAGCAGGGGATGAAGGTGGGTTTCCGTTCTGGGGGAACGATTACTCACATACCCTTGACTATCATCTCAACACAGAAGCTTTCACCCTGTGGTTACCACCGCAGCCGCATCTGTGTGCATCCTGTTTTGTTTCAAGTCATCATTAATTTCAACGGGTGATATTCATTTACTAACACCTATTTGGGAAAGTAATACATAACTGGAGTAAAGGGACATGTCCACTGTAGGAGTCATTTTGATTTCAGAAATGTTAACATGTGAAATGGGCATGCTTCTGAATCAAGGAAGTATGGTAGAGAGCTTGGAGCTGCACGCAGAAAACAATCAGGAGAGATATGAATAACGGCAGGCAAGTCAGAGCAAATACTTAGATAGGACAAAAGGGCTGCAAAGACTGGCTGAAGGAATCAGATGGATAAAATACAAAGAAAGGAAGAAATGTCTGAGGGACCGGCAGCCTCATCCCTGTTTTAAAACAGCCTTGAGTTTTAAAACGCCAGACAATCTCTATCAATGCTAATAGACATCGCTGTTCCAGATCTCTAAACACCTGATAGATTTTTTTGTTTTAAAATAAAGGTTCTGGTTCTTTTATTTCACAGGGTGACAGGAATAACCTTTCTTTCTTTTTCACAAGTATTCCTAAACATTTAAGAAGGCCTATCATCTGAAAGGCCGTACTGCAAAAATAGGGAAAAAATAGGTTGCCTTGCGTTACAAACGGATTTTTTAACTTGCAAAATAGTTCAGTGGAATTTTTTTTTTAATGAAAACTTCTCTTGTGTGTTCCTCGATCAATTAATACTTGGATGAGAAGAAACCTTCAATTAAATTTAATCTAACAAATCTTTATTGGTTATCTATTTACAGTGTTATTAAATATAAAGTTATAGGGCTTCCCTGGTGGTGCAGTGGTTGGGAATCCGCCTGCCAATGCAGGGGACATGGGTTCGAGCCCTGGTCCGGGAAGATCTCACGTGCTCCGGAGCAAGTAAGCCTGTGCGCCACAACTACTGAGTCTGCGCTCTAGAGCCCCCGAGCCACAACTACTGAGCCCGCGTGCCACAACTACTGAAGCCTGCGCGCCTAGAGCCTGTGCTCCACAAGAGAAGCCACCGCGATGAGAAGCCCGCGCACCACAACGAAGACCCAATGCAGCCAAAAATAATAGATAAATAAATAAAGTTATAATATTAAGATTCCATTCCAGTGGAATAAATAAAAAGAAAGGTACTAAAAAAAACCCTTGAAATTGTAATTTTTCAATGGAAATATAATTTGAGTCACAAATATTTGACAGCACTATCTTTTTAATAACACACTGGGTTAAATTCTGGAATATTCATGCAAATGATTTTATCGCATTAAGTTTGATGATTTCCCTCGCCCACATAAAATCCTCCAATGGCTTCCCACAGACCTCAGGATAAACTTCAAATCTGGTCCCTGAGTACTGATCCAGGTGTGTCTCCACCTATGTGGTCCTTTCCCAACCCACAGTCCAACAGGAGGGTGTTTAAAGTTCCCAAATCCACTGTCTTCTCTCAAGCCACTGTGCCTTTTCATGTGTTGACAGACACCACTGCCATCACATAGTACTTAATTGACGGAGCCTTGCACAGTGCCTGGGTTGAGGGAGTGCTTAATAATATTGCTGATGAACTGAATCAACCGAATGTAGACCCACTAAATCTTTTACGGAGCGAAGACTCTGTTTCATTTATTCTTCTCACCTGGGGAGGACAGTATTTATCTGTCATTTGCTCTAGAGTCAGGGTATTAAAGTGAAAAGAATACGCTCTAGGATTTGGGAGATTTCCGCTTTCACCCTTGTTAGTCGGCAAACCTTAGACTAGACTAATGTCTTACCCTGTCTCGGTTCCTGACACAGTGAGGAACTTGGCTGACAGCCTCTTTTTGCTCTAACTTCAATGGTCTTTATCTTCCCCATTCATTTTCTTGATGGAATGTAGTCCTCTCCCCAGTCCCTGCCCAAAGCCTTTTTTTATATTTCCTTTTGTAAGACACTGCATTTGCGCTAATATCCAGTAACCTGTGTAAGTGTCCACGGGAATGTAGTTGAAAACACAGCTGCTGTTTTAGCCAAGGCTAAAAGGTAAACACAGATGGGCAGCAGAGCAGCTCGGAAAATCAACCGCTTCATCCATTAGGCCACCTGGTCATCCTTTACAGTGTCTTTTTGTACAGTCATTAGGAAAAGACACATTAGAAGCTGTTAATTCACAGCTGAATTTGCTGGCCCAAGGGCTCCTTCCTAAAAGGTCGGACACTGATAAATTACTATGCATTTTTGAGGGAAATGTTGATACCATGAATAGCCTCTTGGACCCTCATGATCTAAGATTTGCACATTGATATTTGGGGGTAACGAAATGATTACAGTTTTTTCTACAGCTGTCTTGTTTTCATCTTGCTAAGCTCTCTCTAGTATGGCTAATAATCTCATTACCAATAGGTGCTAAAAACTGCAACTCAGCAGTGTAAGAAGTTACACCCAGGGAGCACCTCACTTGAACCCCTTCCTTCTGCAGCTTCTGAACTTAATATCTATGAATCTTCTTGTTCCCTTTTCATCACAGCTACTTCATATGCTTGAAACCGCCCAATAACGCCGCAGGACAGTCCCCACTCTTAGGTTCTCCACTTGCTGGCTGATCCCCAAAGATTCCTTGAGTTTACCAGCTGCTCTGCCCACCTGCATCCCCACTGAGGAGGGCTCAGGCAGACTCCTCTCCTGGGGGCTGCCTGGCCTGCCAACTCCCAGCCAGTTCTCCCGTCCAACTTCTCCACCCTATGAAAACTCAGGCCAAGCCCATTTCTGGGCTGAATCAAGAAATCCAGAAATTCCATACCAAGTGGCAGTAGCAATGGACGGCAGAGCAGAGGATAAGAACAGAGCCATCTCTCATCAGGAGATTCCAATAGGACTTTTCAAGGCACGGAACCTGTGAGAACGCTTTCCTGGTTGTCTGTCATTTTCTTTTTCCCTAACCCTTCCAATGAGACTTCAATATTTTTTTTTCTCCAAGGGTGAAAAAAATTACAGTTGAATGTTCACTTCCTGTTTAACTTGTGATGGAAAAAAACCAGTCAGCTGTGCAAATTTAACTACGGATAAAAATAGCTCTGCTATCTTAAAGTCAGTAAGTGAACATAAAAAGCTCTTTGTGGTCTCAGGATATCCGTAACCTGGCATCTGTCACCATCCCTCTGTCCTCATCCAGAGGCGAGGCATTCAGAACAAAGATTCCATGCTTAATGGCACCTTGAGAGTAAGCGTTCCCAGGTGCCCATCAAACCTGTCACTCTGAACAGCTGTCGCTAAGTGACGACTTGTCCCTCCACCCTCCATTGCTTTTTGCATAAACAGGTCTGCAGCGCTGTGCCAGGAGAGCCTTCCAGGGCTAGATGTGCAACGCCCCATCCGTAAGAATAGCGAGCCGCCCTCACCTGGCTTTGCTGTGCCCGTTCCAACATTCCTCTTCGTTGGACGTGCCCGCCGTCACACTCTCGTCCTTGCAGATGGTGTAGGGCAATGCTGACCAGACCTTTTTAGAGAGCTTCAGTTTCTCTTTTATGTCTGTGACCTGATCAAGAAAGCAAGGAAAGACAGTGAACATTCTCCCCAGGCGTCGTCCGTTTCTACACAAGGATGCAACTCAGGGGAAGGTTAGAGAGTCTGCCACAGGACTAGCACAGACTCTCCATCAGCTTTAGGAGAGACATCATCCTGCGGGATTTGTTGCCCAGGAAAGCCTCACTTCTTCCTTTCTCCGTCTCCCTCTAGATTCCAGCAGAGAGCTCTCAGGTAATTGGCTCCTGGTTTTCCATCTTTTCTGTCCTCCCATCCTTTGAAGTAAAAACTTCTGAAGCGTCTCAGCTGGCTTCAGGTCCCTCTCCAGCTGGGAGAAATAGGTGTTCTCTATTGCAAACACTCTCAATATATTCTTTAGGATTCATATGCCTGGATGTCAGATAAATGCACCTAAAGGATGCATGAAGAGATACAGCACTTTCCCCAAAGGTCTACTTGTTTCTGCAAGAAATGAATATTGTCACTAATTCAGCTGCTGGTAACCCCTGCCCTTGACCAAGTGACCAGCCCACACAGCACACTCTTGGACGCTGAACAGCAACCCAAATCCACTTAAAAATCTCTAGCAGCAGAGGGAAGCGTCATTACAAATACAAGCAAGTGTAAAATCCACAGCCCTATGGGTGGATGGCCGGGAGGAGCTTAGTACCAGCATCTTTAGTGCTTTCAGTCTCAGCACTGACTTTTCGTCTGTGGAAAAGGTAGAGAGAGAGATTCAGTACAATTTTGGCTCCATAATTAGAATCTAGTTTCATGCAGTCACCACCCTTATTTCCTATTCTGTCTACATGAACATTGGGAAAATCTGTGGATGGTTGAAATGCCTCTGTTATAGGTTGAATTATGTCCCCCTAACATTTGTATGCTGAAGCCCTAACCCTCAGTACTTCAAGAATAAGACCTTATTTGGAGATGGGGTCTTTACAGAGGTAAGGAAGTTAAAATGAGGTCATTAGAGTGGCCCTAATCCAATATGACTGGTGTCCTTATAAAAGGGGAAATTTGTACACAGAGATATGTATAGAGGTAAGACAACGTGAAGAGACACAGGAAGAAAACATTCATCTACAGGCCAAGGAGAGAAACCTGGAAAAAATCCTTTCCTCACAGCCCTCAGAATCAACCAATCCTGCTGACACATTAATTTTGGACTTCTAGCCTCCAGAACTGTGGGACAATAAATTTCTGTGGTTTAAGTTGCCCACACCTCATCACGACAGCCCTAGAAAAGTTATACAGCATCCTAGAAGGGAGGACCACTGACACTTGTAATCAGTGGCTTTTGGAAACAAAGTATTCTTTGTTTACTGTGGATGGAGTACAGATGTGAGAAAAAATTCCAAAGATCTGTTGTGAGGTTTAAGAGGAAACACAAAGAAATAAAAGATCTCTGATCTTTCATGTTGTCCCTAGTCATATTTCTTGGTACTTCCAGAATTGTACAGTTTTGTGTGTGTGTGTGTGTGTGTGTACTGCTGCTTTTTTTAATTGAAAAAAGCCCATGATTCTTTAGGAGGTGATACAAGATTATTTTCTGGTCAGACAGTCAGATCATAATTTCTACAATTTCTGTAATAACCATAAATTCCAAAGGTTCCTGTTCTTCCCACCCCAATTCACTTTTGGCACCTATATGTGAAATGTCACTTCTGAAAAATGGGGACGAAGCATGCTGAGGGCTAGGTTTTTATCACAGTCCTCCTCTCCTGCTGACAAATTTTCTTTTTCTTTTTTTTTTGCGGTACGCGGGTCTCTCACTGTTGTGGCCTCTCCCATTGCGGAGCACAGGCTCCGGATGCGCAGGCTCAGTGGCCATGGCTCATGGGCCCAGCCACTCCACGGCATGTGGGATCCTCCCGGACCAGGGCACGAACCCGCGTCCCCTGCATTGGCAGGCGGACTCTCAACCACTGCGCCACCAGGGGAGCCCCTGATGAAAAATTTTCTGATTGCTGAATTTTGAATATTGATACAAGAAAGATGAATAATATCTTATCCATAGAAATCTTTTTCTAGCTAGATGGTTGTCTCAGAAACAAAGTTATATTAGAAACAGCAGCCAATTCTCAGAGGGAAAGGAGCAATGGCTTCTCTTATCCTTCTGCACTTCTTCTAAATTCAGAATTTACTGAGCAATTCTACGAGCGGTAGTGGGGCGTCTGGCATAGGCTCCGGCTTCATGATTTTAGAACACACAGAATTGTACAGGTTTTGGCCCTTGCTTATTTGTGATTCTGATGATGACAGAGATTTCCGTCATGGGAAATATCTGTTCACCAGTAAGTACCAGAACACCAGAAGATGGTTCACCAGAAGATGACCAGAATGCTGAATACAAGAACCTGGTACACATCCTTCAATAGTGTGATGTTACTTTTGTTTCAGAGCATAGAAAAATCCACAATGACCTTCCAAGGAGTAGCTTACAATCAGCAAATGTTTAGGGTTGCTTAAAAACTACACTCTCTGATTTCCCCCATTTGTGCTGACTTTGGTCCACAGGCCAGTCGTTTTCTGCTCACAATTCCTAGCACAGATGTGGGTACATATCGTTATGGGTTTTTTTTTTTTAATTTTTGTTTTAAAGATATGTGGCCATTTCTATCCAGCCATAGATGGATAGACATACTCTGTTTAACAATTATTCAAAAACCTTCAAACCCCTGAAACACCAACTAAGAAATGTTGAAAACATGATAGAAAAACCACCGTTCTGCAGCCATCTCATAGTAATGACTGATCTCAGTAAGTATCGTCAATAGATGCTGTTGTGGGTTGAATTGTGTCCGCCCCAAAAGATGCTGGATCCTGCCCACCAGTACCTGTGAATGTGACCTTGACCTTATTTGGAAATAAGAGTCTTTGCAGATGATCAAGTTAAAATGGGGTCATTAGGGTGGGACCTAATCCAAGATGACTTTGTCCTTATTAAAAAGGGAGCTTTAGCCACAGACACACACACACACACACACACACACACACACACACACACACACACACACACACACAGGGAGGACATCACGTGAAGATGAAGGTAGAGCTTGGGGTGATGCACACACAAGCCAAGGAACACCAGAGATGGCCAGCAAGCCACAGGAAGCCAGGGGACAGGCCTGGGACAGATTCTCCCTCACAGCCTCAGAAGGAAACAGCCCTACTGACACTTGGATCTCAGACTTCCAGCCTCCAGACTGTGAGACATTAAATTTCTATTGTTGTAAGCCACACAGTTGGTGGTTACACAGCCCTAGCAAACCAGTACAAGTGCAAAATAATATTGGGTAAAAGTTTAATGGGGAACAGGATATTTACACAATCCCAAAGCATTCCCCACAGATGACATTATTACAACAGGACGACTGTCAACATTCTACAGTGCAGAAACTTGGCAGGCCCTACCTTAACCAAGCGATCAAAGTAACGGGATGGACTGATGTCGGGTACCTCCTGATGTGATGGGACAAGAAGGACCTATCACCTATGCAGCGAAAATTCATAACCTGAATCCAATCATGAGGACACATTAGACAACCTCCAACTGAGGGATGTTTTACAAAACAACTGGCCTGTATTCCTCAAAAATGTCAGTCATAAAAGGTAAAGAAAAGCTGAAGAGTTCGTCTAGATTAAGAAGAATAAGAGACATGACGTCCAAATGCAGTGGAAGGTTCTGGATCGGGCACTAGATTGGAAAAATAATTGCCAGGAAGGATATTATTGAGCTAGTTGGCAAAATGTGAACACTGACTCTGTATCAGATAATATTGTATCAGTGTTAAACTTCCTGAACACGAACTCCTATTGTGATAACCCAGGAGAATGTCATGTTCTTAGGAGATACACACTGGAGTATTTAGAACTAAAGAGTTATGATTTCCATAACTTATTCTAGAATGGTTCAAGAATAATAATAAGAATAAAAACACATAGATGTATAGAGCGAGAGAGAGTGAGAAAGCAAATTTAAGAAAATTTTAATAATTGGTGAATCTAGATGGAGGTATAAAATTTTTTCAAAAATTGCAATTTTTCAGTAAGTTTGAATTAAAAAAAAAATAAAACATGTCCAAAATAAAATCCTTCACATCGGATTTGTCCGGCAGGGTGTCACTTCAACGTCTCTAACCTCTAACCTGGACCACCTGCTTAGGCCACTCATCCTCATTGTTCCAAACACAAACCCCAGAGGCAGAAATAGGTGTTACATATTCATCGCTAGTCCAGACAATGATCACCAGCTTCAGGATGGAAATACTGTAAGCTTTATTCTGTCTCATAAGAAATACACCAAGAATGAGCCTTCGCCTGTCTGCCTTTTTTCACATAGAAACCCCACCTTTATGCTGTGGGAATCTGAACCAAATATATATATTTTGAGACAGAGAAAGTAAAATTGCATGACATCCCACAGATATCTCCTCTTTTAATATTTGCCAAAGTGAACAGCGTATATGATGCTGCTCTTTCTTTAAATCAAACTCAAGTATTGCATCTTTCATGGTGCAGCCTCTGGCCCCCTGGTTAAATTTGGATGGAACTTTCTGTGTTCCACAGGGGGCCCTGTTCATGATTCTGAGAACTGATCGCTCCGATCCCTTATAATTGGCTTACTTTTCTGACTCTCTCTTAGACCACATGCGTCTTGAGGGCTGGGACAGGGTTCTAATTTGTCTTTATCCTCAGTGCTTAGAAAGGGTTGGGTGACCAACTACCCCATTTTGCCCGGGACATAGGAGAATCTAGGACACTGAATTTTCAGCCCCAAACCGGAAAGTCCCGGGTAAACCGAGATGAGTTAGACACACAGGTCTCAGCACACAGTAGGTGTTCAATAAATGTTGGTTGAGAAAATGGGTTTCATGGCCCTAGTATATTACAAAGTCATAGACCTTATGGCTAACACAAAATAGTTGGGGGGTGTCACACACTGTGGGCTCTTATCTCAAAAGGGTGGGGAGGTGCTGAGGGTCCTCCCAGGAGTGGTATCTGGCTTAGTGAGGGGTGAGGGTCCCTTCTGACCGTTCACTACATCACATTTTATAATCAGGTCACTTTCACTCTGGCATTTCAGAAGCCAGGCATTTTCATTGTGCAACTGAAGGCGATAACGGCAAAGGCGCAGTGAGAGATGCAAACGCTGTTTTAACATTCTGCACGAAAACATCAACCAATTCACTTCCAGGCTGGGGTGGTGAAGCAGACAGCTGAAGAAAATGGACACTATTAGCCACTGGAGAGGAACATGCCTTTGATTCTAAAGACTAGCTGAATGATTGCACTTTGTTTTCTGGTATCAATAAAGTTTTTCAATTCTCACACCGTTTAGAAGTATATTTTCATTTTCTCTTCTTCTTCTTTTTGAATAATAATGTAACTTCCTTTGCTGTAGCTCTAGATCTGAGTTGTTTTTTTTTCTTCCTGGAGACTTAAGTGTACACAATAGTGTGCTAAGTTTTACGTTAGCAAGCATTCTTGGTAGAAATATATTACGGACAGTGAGAGCGAGCCCTAATTCATTAATAATACAAACTTGATGGGAGCAAAGACCTGGGATCAGATGTGGAATTTACAACTTCTTTTCCCTGCTTCCCAAATGAGCGATTTTAGGAGAGATTAACTCTCTCCAATACTTGCAAATTATATTTACCATTTGTCCAGTGTTGCATTAGAAGTACTGTACTATTAGTAATACCTGTGTACTAAATATTTTTCATCTATGCTATTGACAGATTGTGAAAGTTAAACAACAATCTCTGTTATGCTATAGGAATATGATCCAAATAGATACTGTTGGGATCCACAGGGAAAACGTGAGCCCTCTTCAGAGAACTTATCGGGGCTTGATTCTGATTTCTGACCATTTCAGTTACTGGCTTCAGTAAAGGCAGACACTCTCAGTTTAAAGCCTGTCAAGGGTCCTGAATACTTGACTATAGAAACACAGTGGTACCATTTTCATACCCACCCTACAGAATTGTACAATTACATAAAAGAGCGAGGCAGCTGACAAAGTGGAGGGGGTTGCTGAAAACAAAGGGATTAGCAAAAACAAAGAGCATGAAGAAGGAGCGTCCAAACACTGTCGTCTGATAACTTCAGTTAAGAAGTAACCTTGCCCCAAATATTTAACCTGAATCTTATCAGGCTTCTGAATTAACAACTTCCAGTTTACAGGAAATATTAGGGATAGAGGTATAAACTAAGTAACACCATAAATAAATGATCAGACACATCCAGTGTGTGGGATATTATATAAGACAATTGGCCTTGACTCTTGAAAAGAAGAGGGAGAAAAAGAAAGGAAGATTGTTGTAAATGAAAATAAAAACAAAACAAAACTCTAAAAGCATAACAACCAAATGCTATGTGAAGACATTCACTGAATCCTGCACCTGGAGGTGGGTACTGAGGGTTAAGAGAGAGTTTGGAGATAACGGAGGAATTTTGAATATAATATAGGTAGTAGATGATGTTACTGAATTCCTGTTAATATTCTTAAGTGTAATCGTGGTATTGTGGTTGTGTAGGAGACTATCCTTGCTTTTAGAAGATTCACAAGGAGGTATTCAGAGCCAAAGTGTTATTTTGTCTTAGAATTACTTGAAAGTAGCAAGTCAGACATGATTGAATCTACACAAAGCATACATGGATGTTAACTTTATTATTTTTCCAACCATTTCGGTGTCATTTGAAAAAGTTAAAAATAACAGAAAGTTGGGAAAAGAAATAAGACTTTATTGTCAGGGCACATGGTGTTTAAGAGCCTTGCTGCATTCAGCCTAGGGCAGTAACTGAGTCAAAACAATTGAGGGCTAACTGGGAGCTTTCATTGAGCTCAGGCACTTACATTCGAGCTTCACAGCTCTGTGCTAAAGTATGACTCCCTGCTTGCAACTGGGAAATGGGGGTTTAGAGAAGTGAAAAAAAATGGCGACACATCTAGTAAATGGCAGAGATGAAATTCAAATTCAAATGGAGACTTCAGAATTGTTACTCTTTTTTTTTTTTTTTCTTTTTTGCAGTAGGCGGGGCTCTCACCGTTGTGGCCTCTCCCGTTGCGGAGCACAGGCTCCGGACGCGCAGGCTCAGCGGCCATGGCTCACGGGCCCAGCCGCTCTGTGGCATGTGGGATCTTCCCAGACCGGGGCACGAACCCGTGTCCCCTGCATCGGCAGGCGGACTCTCAACCACTGCGTCACCAGGGAAGCCCCAGAATTGTTACTCTTAACCACTAGGCTTGAGAAGGATGTTACCTATAGCTATGGTCTCCAACTTGTGTGTATTGGTTTGGTGGGGGGGTGATGCGCATGTCCTTAGCGGCGGGTAAGATGATTCGATGTGATTGAAGACAAAAACATCAGAACTTCTATTTCTATTTCTTAAATATAAAAATATAAGGGGAATTAAGCCTTCCTAATATTTCATCTATCTACCGATTGATGTGCCTTCAATCGGTCCTTGTAGCAGTGGCCATTTCTCAATTATCCCACGGGAAGAGTGAGACGAGACATTGGGAAAAGGCTTGAAATGGCACCTTCCCCTCCCCTCGTTAGCTGGCTCTCGGGGTACTGAAATCTATCCCAGTTCATAAGTGCTGGTTAAATGCATTTATGGGCTAGATTATGTACATCAAATGGACCAGTGACTTAAAATGACTTTTGCGAAGTAACTTCGGATTTCGTTCTTTTCAAACAGTGCAAGCACAAGTGAACAACAGTAAAATGGCGGGTATGATACTTCCCTCACTCTTGATACATCTGCAACATTACAGAGTCAAAATAATAAAGGTTCTGTATTTTATCTCACTCTTCCAAAGTTTCTATTTTTTGCATACATCCCACAAGGTACAGAGTATATTAGTTCAGCAGTGCTTATATATAATTTATGCATAAATAGTTATAAATATACTGGGTGTCTTTGATTCTGATTTTTTGCTGATAGAAATATGAGATCAAAAAAAATTGGAGCTGCTTGTCTATAGCACAGGGACTGACACAATATATTTTGAATCACTGACTTGGCAAGCAAAAACATTTAGTGAAATCAGTTTAATGAGATAAGGAAGTGTATTATAATTTAGAAAAAGTTCCAATACATTGGTTAAATAAAAAAGGCTTTTGTTGCTAGCATTCATCTATTAAACACTTCGTATATGTCTTCTATAAGTCAGGTTTTCTGCTACCCCTTGGGGATACAAACATGGCTGGTACATAGTTATTGCTCTTGAAGGGTTCCTAGCATCCCTGGCTAGAGGCGGGTAAACAGACACAGAGCAAATAGGATAGTCATGGGTAAGCAAAGGGCTCTGGGGGCACTGCCGTCAATTTGTCCTGAAGTTTCCTTTCTGGGCAAAACCGTTCCCTCCCAAGCAAATAAAGCTTTGCCGATATTTGCTTTTTGGTGGCTGCTGAACTCTGCCATGGGGACTATTAGGAAGCTGGGTAATTAGTCATTTCTATCCGGAGGGAGAAAAGCAAAAAATGTATCACGTCCTCCCAAGTTTTCGCCTCCAACGATGGGCTGATTTTATCCACGCACAAGTCATCGCTTTTAGCCACCACTCTGGTCTTTAGCTCCTCCTTTTGCTAAGGAGCATCTGTGCTTTCCCGACTCCAGGGGAATATCTGCTCCACGGTGGAGATTTGCTAAACAGCGCTGTGTATGTCCTGGGTTTTTAAGAAATATTTGTTCAATGAATAAATACATGTACAGCATTGCCAATTATCTGCTAAGGGAAGTAAGATTTCAAAAATGAGGGACTATCTGTCAGCAGCTGCCTTTTGGACTTTCCTTTGGAGAGGAAGGAAGACATGGGCACATTCTGTCAGACTTTCTCAAAAAAAGTGCTTTCCCCTGACCTGATTACCGCGGAGCCAGAGGGAGATGTCAGATGATACCTCCAATCCTCTAAGTAGGATTCTAGCCTCCTGCCTAGAGGAGTCATTTACATTCCAGGTGTAATTTACACAGGTAAGATGGAAGAACCTTGGAGATCTCAGAGGCAATCTGGGCTTGGGGGAAAAAACCACGAGAATTTAACTAAAATAGAATGAATCCCATCTTAGACAGCCTTTACAATCCTTATAGAGACATACCGTTTCCAGTAACTTCCCTTTGGTTTTCTAAGCGAGTGACCTGTTAAGTTTTGATTGGGAGTGTTTTTGAACTTTGTTATCACCTTTGGTTCTGTATGGATTCTTTGATGGGGCATATTTGATCTCTTCCAAGAGGCTCTGCCCGTGGCTGTCTATCTACTACCTGAGGCCCATCTACCTTGGACCTTTTCTATCCTCTGGATCTTGCCTGTGAAGTGTGAGATGTGAACTGTCAGAAGACCCCCTGCTGTCTTCCCTCAATCATGTTGGGACCAGAATTCACTTCACTGGATACCTGTGGTGTGTACCTGGCTGGATGCCCTATCTGCTCACAACTTCAGAAAGATCCCAGTGTACCTATGTCATCTGTATGGAAACATAACGTAACTGGATGTAAATAATATATACCGTATCTTTAGAAAAAATATGGTAAATATTTAAAGGGCTGTACACTAAATAATACAAGTTGAGGGGGTGAAAAAAAACAACGTGAATATTTTATAGGCTGCACGTCATTTGTTAGCTTTGGAAAACAATCTGTTTCAAGAAATAAAGGCAGCCTTTATTAAAAAATGGTACATGATACCATTTTTTCAACCTGAGAGTTTAATAATCCGGTTTCAGAGACGGTGACCTCATCCAGTTTTACTCTAGAGAAGAATGCTCTTTTCTTATAGCACCAAGTCATTCAACTCACGGTGTCAACCTGTATTGGAACTCAAGCCGTGTATCCACCTCCAGTGCTCAAACGATGGTCTGCACGCACGTGTTCATGACTCCTCACTTGACAATACATCCACATGATCTGGAGTAGAATATTTAAAGTTCCAACGTCTCAGAGGGAATGCTAATTTCTCTAATGGGGCCAAATATCTGTGAATACAATCTTCCTAATATTCTTAAGGAAGTGGGGTTACTGATGCCATTTAGTTCAACGAGGAGGCTGAAGACACATGATGTGCTTAATCTACTTGTTCGATTTATGTTGAAGCTTGAACTCAAGTCCGTTCTTCTGATACGGCTTTTAGCATCCTATTCACGAGAACATTCATTTTCCATTTGTTCTGAGTCTGTGAAACTCTTTGGTGTTATTTTTCAGGTCCCAGATTGTCCCTGTCTATCGTGTAATGATTTGGTAGGTTCTGGAATGCTTGCAGAAATCACTTGTGACACCTGTTCTTTCTGGAAGCTTCTAAATAGGTCTTGGGGATAACACAGCAGGGTCCTGTTACATGCAGTTTATCAGTGAACCCAAAGCAGACTTTGGCTACATGACACTGTCACCCAGCGCTCTGCTGAGGGCTTGGGTCACAAGACAATCTAAAAGCAGCCTTGCGTTCTGGGCTTTCTCAGATGTTCCCAGGGAATTCAACCACACGTTCTTATCTGTTACCACGTGACACATTCTCCCTATTGTGGATTGGTGCTTTTCACATTACTTGCCAAGGACATAAACACATATGCGTTCTGTAGGAAAAACTAAGAGGGATGAAAAAACTGGTGGGAAGTGAGAATCGTTGAAGGTTCAAAAAGACACTGCTTAGTTTTGTCAAGTTTCTCCGGGGATTGGGAATTGGATCAAAAACTTGAAAGTCTGCACCATCCCCTCTGGCTTCAGGTTTGGAGTTTCTCGGCTAGAGCATGACACTATATTAAAGGCATGACCTTGAAAAGACAGATGAAGCTTTTTTGTGGCAAAACACTGGTCCTCAAAGTGGAATAAACATGGGAAACACTTTCCTCCTCTGCTGCTCAGGTCAGAATTTTGCGGCAGGTCTTAAGAAAACAACAGCGAAGTTTCAAATCTTCACGCTCATACCTAATGTCTTGATCGTACCTCATTCCTGAATGGTATTAGAACTTAGGCAAGAAAGGGTAGTACGCGTTCTACACATCCTTGAGAGATGGCACGGTTTGACATCGAACTAATCTCGAATTCAAGAGTGAAAAGAAAAGGGCCGGAAGACGTTTGGTCCGCAGAAATGCATGTGATCAAAGTATTACTTTGCACAGTGGGTACCTAAATTGTGGCATTATTTACTTCTCAAGCCTGAAAATAGAAATAACTTCAAGAAGTGGTTTTTATCATGGAAAATAGAGGCTCAGCAGAGCTCCCACGGCCCAACACTTCTAGAGCATTCTTGACAGATTCTCATCTAGACTCAGTTTACATGTTTCCAATGACAGATATCAATGCTAATATGAAGAGGACTTGGGATTTGCTGCCCGACCCAAAGCAAGTCACTGCCCCTCTCCGAGCAGTTCCGGGGGTTTTCATGGACAAGGCTTGACTACGAAGCATAAGCATGTCCTTTCTCCTCCTCCTGTGACTGGCATTGAGATGGAGCTCCCAACTTCCCCTCTTGCTTTGCTTTGTTCCTTTGCAATCTCTGTGGATTCTGTTTTTTTCTGCCCATCACCTGGTAAAGTCTCCTTTTGATTCGTTTCTGACCTTCAGTCTGTCCAACCTTTGCTCTCTCACTCTCTGCTCCCAGCTTTTGAGACCAGCTCTGTCTTCCTCGATTGCTACCTTTGGTCTCTATTGCTTCTCAGGCATTATTTTGGCAGTGGAGGTGCAGACATCCCACGGAACTTTCCCTGATCTAGAGCATGAATTGTGACAAGTGCCGATTCTAAGTTAGGTTATTAGATATGCGGTCTTCATGGTGCCTGATAGGAAGATCGCAGAGGCATGCTCAAATGAAGAGAAAGAATTCAGTATTTCTAGCAGTTTGGATATTTAAAGACTGACCTCTGCTCCCACCATCATTTATTCTATCACTATTGAATGAAAACTTTTGGAAGTTCTTTGTGGCTCAAAAAGCAGATTTCCCTCACTTTTCCTCAATTTTCTGATATAGCCAACAAGATCATGGCAGTGGCTTGGACAGATCCCTTTGTATGGGACTAACCTGGAAATTAACACTAATTCAGGAAAGTGCCAGAAAAAGATTATATATTTAATAGCCCAATTCTGCCAACATGGAAAAAGCTTGAAGTTCTGAACATCCAGTCTTGCTGAAAAAATTCTGATTCTTTGCCAACTATTACTTCAAGTGTGCGATCTCTCCGTAGGATCTTTGACGATACTCCGAAAATCCATACAGAGTCTCTAAGTCTACCTGTGACCGAGATACTGCAGTGACTCTGCTACGCTCAAAACCACCTGAAGTGACTCTTAACATGCTGAATTTTCATCTTCAGGGAATGAAATCCAGGGCATTACAAGTATGTCTGCTAATTAAAAAAGGGGGAGGAGGCACGGCAAAGCATTCAAGTTGAGGCATCCCTGAATATTTTAGGATCCATCAGTTAACTGTAAAGGTGTGGGGCTGTATGCTTTCACACCAAAGCTGAGAAACAGCTGTGTATTCTGGTCTTTTGCTCCGAAGCCACTACAGATATTTGGAACTTACCAAGGGATGAAGAATATCCCTTTGCTTATGCAAGATTGGTGTAATTGGGCAGGGTCTTCTTAAGTAAGATATCACAAACATGATGCCATCCAACAGCAAGAGGACCCACAAAGATGTACACACATCGGAAAAGTAATTTACGTGAAGCCTAGGAAAATATTCAGCAAGTGGTGGGTGGAAATCAGATTTCTCTAAATTCTAAAGCCATTTAGGGTAGAGATGAGTGGACCTAAATCTCTTATGGAATAGGCGACAAAAAGCATACAAATCTCTTTTGGGCATGTGTGATTTGTACTTCGTGGTGAAAAATAAATGCTATTTTTGCATCTCTTGTGTTCTATTCATGATAGAACACAACATTCTGCCTTTTCCTTCATGGATTTATTGGGAATTGATTCTAGTTTAATTGCCAGTGATTTAGGCCTAAGGGAATTTGAAGAACAACAGAATGAGATACTGATAAATGCACCAAGAATGTCAACCACAGGACCCAAGGGTGTCCATTAACTCTAACTCAGACCTGTAGTCTATACACTGGGAAGAGGAGAACATGATAAGTGGTTAATTCCTTCTGTGGGTCTTAACTTCAACATCTCTTCTCTAGGGATGGCCTTGACCCCCAGGGCCACTTAGCGTCTCCCCTGTATGTTCGCACAGGGATGCCTCTGGTTTTTCCTGTCGTAACGATTTCCCCATTCATTGGGACTGTGGGTCTCGCTCCCAGATTGCAGGTGACATCAGGGCAGGACCTCTGTCATTTATGTTCAGCACCTCCTAGGAGATGAGTGTCCCATCTTGCACAACACCTGGTTTATGGCAGCAGTCAGTAGACAGCCAGTGGATAAATAAACGAATGAATAAATGTAGTAGAGTAGGCAGAGGGCAAATCTAAATTCTGAGTCTCTAAATTAAATTGTAAATGAAATTTGAATAGTAGATCTCCTTACTTGCAAAATAAATTGTTGCCTTAGGGAGGGGCATCTCTTATAAAACTCCCT
Source organism: Pseudorca crassidens (assembly GCF_039906515.1). Taxonomy (NCBI): domain Eukaryota; kingdom Metazoa; phylum Chordata; class Mammalia; order Artiodactyla; family Delphinidae; genus Pseudorca; species Pseudorca crassidens. The sequence goes on from NC_090313.1 coordinate 16,172,845, forward strand.
ACTTTATGGAGAAATGGTTGTGTAGGGTCTACTTATGGGTAGTTGGTTCAATTAAACACACACACACACACACACACACACACACACACACACGCATATCAGTTTAGTGTCTACAATGTACTGGGCACACAGTCACACATACAAGATGGTCTTGCCTTCAGGGAACTTACTACCCAGTGAGAGAACAGACTTACACATAAATAAGCATAATAAATTGCTCACAGGTTTCAGGGCTGTAGGGCACGAGAAGTCAAGTCAATGTTTTACTGTTAAGGAGGAGGTGGCATCCAGGGAGGCTTCAAGGAAGAGGTGGCAGTTGAACCGAGCCTTAAAGGAGGAGTAGCACCTACAGGTGGAAGGGTTGGGAAGATCTCTTTTTTGGCAGAGGGGCCCTGAGTGGCAAAAGCTCATAGACGTGAAGGCCCTTCGTCACGGGAGCGAAGCAGATGTGCCCGGAGTGTGGAGGTGTGTTTGCTTTAACTGTGACTTTGGCAAAGTCGCATCATTTCCCTACAATTTGGTTTCAAAATGGGGAAACTACTGCCTTTCCCTGCCCCCTGCCAACTGTCTTCTTAAAGACTTAATAATGCTCAGTAAGTTAATATATTGCGAGGGGACTTGGAAGTTCTTAATGAGTAGAAACGTCACCATGGGGACAGATGGCACAGGGGGACAAAAGTGCACTCTTTCTGGGAAATCAAGTTCTTACTCCTGGGAGGTAAATTACCTTTTCCTGGGAGCCATCTGGTTACCTTAAAGATCCAATTTACCCCATGGGGGCACCAAGGAGGGGTGCTATCTACTCCCCTTATGATTAGACTCCAGTGACAGCAAAGTATTTGACTTTCACCTTTACATCCTAACCATCCAATAACCTAGACCGATTCTCTTGGTCTCTTCCAAGTGGCAAAGATGTCAGAGGTCCCTTTTTTAGCTCTAGTGGGAGAGGAACAATCTTTTAAAATAGCAGAATGTCCATTCTGGGCAAGGAAACAATGAACATCTAAAGCAGCAACATCCAATAGAAATACGATGTGAGCCACAAATGTAATTTAAAGTTTTCTAGGAGCCATATTAAAAAAAAAGTAAAGTGAAGATAATTTTAGGAATATATTCTGTTTAACCCAAGCAATCCAAACTATTATTGTTTCAACATATAATGAATATGTAACATTTTAATTAGATAGTTTACATTCTTTTTTGTATTAAGTCATCAAAATCTGGTGTGTGTTTTATGCTTACGGCCCATCTCAGTTCAGTCTACTGATATCTCCACTGCTCAATGGCCATATGCGGCTGGTGGCTGCCATGTTGGGAACCTAGGTCTAAGGTCCTTCCCGGGCACATCGGGAAGTAGGGGCCAGTGACATGGTGGGGGGAGCTGAGTTGTCTGAATGAGTCGAAGGCAGGCTGTTAGCTGAACATTAGAGGGTTCAGTATGTCTTTCTGAATTCTTTGGGTAGGTAGTACTTCCAATCAACAGAACTCATTTTCATCCCTTTTCTTTGGTGCCATTCTCCTGCCCTCCACTGTGTCCCCCTGATCAACTGCCCAAAGTGCACCCACCAGGAAAGAACTGGATTGAAATTAGGTTACATTTGAAGTCTGGCTGGGATCCAGCGTTTCCCTAGAATTGCTTCCATTTATATAAATGGGAACATGTTGCATCTAGTTTTGTGACATCTGCCAATATTTTGTCTATGTGGCAGAGAGTTTTTTGGCTTACATTTATTTATTTTTATGGAAGTATAACGATCATCCAGAAAAGTATACAAATCATATACATACGAACAGATGAATTTCTACCAAGATACTCATGGAACAAGCCACCAGATATGTGGCAGTTTTTAAAAAGGAAGATATGTTAAAAGTCTTTCTTGGATCCCATTCCCCACAAGATCCGTTCTCTTGAAAATTAATTGCATCAAGTCATTGATATGCGGGGATTACAGGTTACCGAAGAGCAGAGAGTTTCTTATTGATGTACTGTAATTTTGAGATTATAATGTGTATCCATTTTAAAGACAAAGGACTGTCAAAAAAGTTGATACAAAAGAAATTAAGTTCAAGGCAGCCCAACACCATTCCACCTTTTCCTTTAAGAAGTCCAGCCTCACCTGTAGGCATTTAGAGACCGCCTTTCACCATGGCCACCAGATGGCAGTGCTGTCCAATCTTTCTGCCCCTTCCAGCACTTCCCACATTCTTTTTCCCAGAGAATAAAATTGTAGATTGTTCCACTGCATATAAAGCTGACAACCCTGTTATTTTAAACTTGAAACTGACAGCCTGTTATTTTAATGAGGTCTGTCAGAGCCAAGGTTAACCAAAGCTTTATTTCCCTACAAAATGTTAAGGCCATAGTTCTAAAAGGGGGCTGTGAAATTTTATGTTATTGATACTTTCTCTGACTGTACAAGTTTTAAGATATTTTTTGACACGTAAAGCTACATGACAAATATAGACATGTGTTTATATGTACAGTCAAATCTATAGTAAAATTTGTTCAAATTTCACCCAATAGGTCCTTTTGCTCTGTTACATTCTGTGAAAAATTTTAAAAAAGAAATCCTTTCTACAGTTATCCGCTTCTGCCTATTTTGAAGCAAAAGTATGTATTTCTAGCACTTTGACTTTTTAGCTTAATGAGTCAAAGGAAAATTTAAGCCTATTTTAATCTCATTAATATTCCAAAATGAAATCAAGTGTAGTATCTGATTCTTTATTTCTGCAAAAAGAGCTTAGGCCTGGAACAGTAAAACTTCAAAAGGATTTTCTTTTTATAATAGGTACTTCTACAATGTGTGATGATTAATGGAATTATAATTTATTTCCTTTCACTTAAATGCCTTTTTATGTTGATCAAGGAAGTATTTAAAGTCAGTTGCTAACTGTGCCCATATTAAGAACTTTAGCAACCACCTTTTTTCAAGTGATTTTGCTAACATTTTTTGCACCTCTTTAATCTGCTCCACAAAACAATTTTTAACAATTAACAAATCTTCTTGTCTGAAGTTATGAACACAGATCCCGCAAATACTCAATCCAGTTCTACATTTACAGAATTTATTTGAATGAACATTGTCATCAGCGACTCTTGTGATTGGCCAAAGGCCTATCCACCGAGAGACAAACTCAGTAAGAGCCTTGATTTCTGAAAGTGGGTCTCGAATGAATGAATTCCTGTTCAGTCATTATTCGTTGGTGGCAACATCAATTCAATTCACGAACATTTAACGCAAACCTACTACGTAGAAAGACAAGCCTTACAAAACCCAGGAAGGAACCGTGCCTTCAGGAGCAGCTATATAATTTGCGGACGACAGCGCACAGTGTGAATGTAGGGTTCCTTGTTAAAAAACTATGAAGAATTTCAATCTGGCCATATATATACAAGCAGGAGATGAGACAGATGCTGACAGTTATCATAACAGCAGTGATGGCTACCAACCTATGAGACATCCAGCAATAAGATCCATATTACCTCCAATTTGCATAAAAATGGTGAGAGGGAGTTAACGGTGCCCTCACTTTATAGACTGAGAACTGCAGCTCTCTTGTGACCTTTTCATTTAGTGAGATGTCATTAAGTGCTTATATGTGGCAGACACCATGTTAAACTCACCACTCACACCTCATTGTTTAATCCTCCCAACACCACTTGAACAATTAGGACCCTGAGGCTGTACGAGATCAAATCATGTGGCCTTAATCACATAGTACAAGTAGCAGGGCCTAGTTTTGAACCTTGAGAGTCGGGGCTCCAGAGCCTGCAGTCTTAAATTAGCCGTTACAGCAGAACTGGCCCCCTGGCACACTTCAACTCATTTTAAAAGCAGTGTGTCCTGATGGTAGGTCTCACTCATTTCAAAAAAGGATGGAAAATATATCTGGGGAGGGGACGGCACAGTGCCCTGGAAATCTTTGTGTTCCCTCCAAATTATTGGCCCGTGCGAATTTTCTAGACCTTCTCCAATACTAGTATGACTCTAGCTGCCTCACAATTTACTGATTATCAACCTTTTCTAACACCACTATGTTTTTTTTTTTTAGTTGTAGACTCATGTTCACAGCACAAAACCCTAGAGGTAGAAACAACAGATGAATGAATAAAATGTGGCATGTGCAACAGTGGAATATTATTCAGTCTTAAAGAAATGAAATTCTGATACATGTTGCAACATGGATAAACCTTGATAACATGCTAAGTGAAATATGCCTTCATAGTGTCTGGCCTTACATTTAGGTCTTTAATCCATTTTGTTTATTTTTGTTTATGGTGTTAGGGAGTGTTCTAATTTCATTCTTTTACATGTAGCTGTCCAGTTTTCCCAGCACCACTTATTGAAGAGGCTGTCTTTTCTCCATTGTGTATCCTTGCCTCCTTTATCAAAGATAAGGTGACCATATGTGTGTGGGTTTATCTCTGGGCTTTCTACCCTGTACCATTGATCTATATTTCTGTTTTTGTGCCAGTACGATACTGTCTTGATTACTGTAGCTTTGCAGTATAGTGTGAATTCAGGGAAGCTGATTCCTCCAGCTCTGTTTTTCTTTCTCAAGATTGCTTTGACTATTCGGGGTCTTTTCTGTTTCTATACAAACTGTGAAATTTTTTGTTCTAGTTCTGTGAAAAATGCCATTGGTAGTTTGATAGGGATTGCATTGAATCTGTAGATTGCTTTGGGTAGTAGAGTCATTTTCACAACGTTGATTCTTCCAAGCCAAGAACATGGTATATCTCTCCATCTGTTTGTATCATCTGTAATTTCTTTCATCAGTGTCTTATAGTTTTCTGCATACAGGTCTTTTGTCTTCTTAGGTAGGTTTATTCCTAGGTATTTTATTCTTTTTGTTGCAATGGTAAATGGGAGTGTTTCCTTAATTTCTCTTGAAGATATTTCATCATTAGTGTATAGGAATGCAAGAGATTTCTGTGTATTAATTTTGTATCCTGCTACTTTACCAAATTCATTGATTTGCTCTAGTAGTTTTCTGGTAGCATCTTTAGGATTCTCTATGTATAGTATCATGTCATCTTTAAACAGTGACAGTTTTACTTCTTCTTTTCCAATTTGGATTCCTTTTATTTCCTTTTCTTCTCTGATTGCTGTGGCTAAAACTTCCAAAACTATGTTGAATAATAGGGGTGAGAGTGGGCATCCTTGTCTTGTTCCTGATCTTAGTGGAAATGGCTTCAGTTTTTCACCACTGAGAACGATGTTGGCTGTGGGTTTGTCATATATGGCCTTTATTATGTTGAGGTAAGTTCCCTCTGTGCCTACTTTCTGGAGGGTTTTTATCATAAATGGGTGTTGAATTTTGTCAAAAGCTTTTTCTGCATCTATTGAGATGATCATATGGTTTTTATCCTTCAGTTTATTAATATGCTGTATCACATTGATTGATTTGCATATATTGAAAAATTCTTGCATTCCTGGGATAAACCCCACTTGATCATGGTGTAGGATCCTTTTAATGTGCTGTTGGATTCTGTTTGCTAGTATTTTGTTGAGAATTTTTGCATCTATGTTCGTCAGTCATATTGGCCTGTAGTTTTCTTTCTTTGTGGCATCTTTGTCTGGTTTTGGTATCAGGGTGATGGTGGTCTCGTAGAATGAGTTTGGGAGTGTTCCTCCCTCTGCTATATTTTGGAAGAGTTTGAGAAGGATAGGTGTTAGCTCTTCTCTAAATGTTTGATAGAATTTGCCTGTGAAGCCAAATGGTCCTAGGCTTTTGTTTGTTGGAAGATTTTTAATCACAGTCTCAATTTCAGTGCTTGTGCTTGGTCTGTTTATACTTCCTGTTTCTTCCTGGTTCAGTCTTGGAAGGTCATGCTTTTCTAACAATTTGTCCATTTCTTCCAGGTTGTCCATTTTATTGGCATAGAGTTGCTTGTAGTAATCTCTCATGATCCTTTATATTTCTGCAGTGTCAGTTGTTACTTCTCCTGTTTCATTTCTAATTCTATTGATTTGAGTCTTCTCCCTTTTTATCTTGATGAGCCTGGCTAATGGTTTATCAATTTTGTTTATCTTCTCAAAGAACCAGCTTTTAATTTTATTGATCTTTGCTATAATTTCCTTCATTTCTTTTTCATTAATTTCTGATCTGATCTTTATGATTTCTTTCCTTCTGCTAACTTTGGGGTTTTTTTCTTCTTCCCTCTCTAACTGGTTTAGGTGTAAGGTTAGGTTGTTTATTTGAGATGTTTGTTGTTTCTTGAGGTAGGATTGTATTGCTATAAACTTCCCTCTTAGAACTGCTTTTGCTGCATCCCATAGGATTTGGGTCGTTGTGTTTTCATTGTCATTTGTTTCTAGGTATTTTTTGATTTCTCTTTGATTTCTTCACTGATCTCTTGGTTACTTAGTAGTGTACTGTTTAGCCTCCATGTGTTTGTATTTTTTACAGATTTTTTTTCCTGTAATTGATATTTAGTCTCATAGCGTTGTGGTTGGAAAAGATACTTGATATGATTTCAATTTTCTTAAATTTACCAAGGCTTGATTTGTGACCCAAGATATGATCTATCATGGAGACTGTTCCATGAGCACTTGAGAAGAAAGTGTATTCTGTTGTTTTTGGATGGAATGTCCTATAAATATCAATTAAGTCCATCTTGTTTAATGTATCATTTAAAGCTTGTGTTTCCTTATTTATTTTCATTTTGGATGATCTGTCCGTTGGTGAAAGTGGGTGTTAAAGTCCCCTAATATGATTGTGTTACTGTCGATTTCCCCTTTTATGGCTGTTAGCCTTTGCCTTATGTATTGAGGTGCTCCTATGTTGGGTGCATAAATATTTACAATTGACATATCTTCTTCTTGGATGGATCCCTTGATCATTATGTAGTGTCCTTCTTTGTCTCTTGAAATAGTCTTTATTTTAAAGTATATTTTGTTTGATATGAGAATTGCTACTCCAGCTTTCTTTTGATTTCCATTTGCATGGAATATCTTTCTCCATCCCCTCACTTTCAGTCTGCATGTGTCCCTAGGTCTGAAGTGGGTCTCTTGTAGATAGCATATATATGGGTCTTGTTTCTGTATCCATCCAGCCAGTCTATGTCTTTTGGTTGGAGCATTTAATCCATTTACATTTAAGGTAATTATCGGTATGTATGTTCCTATTATCATTTTTTAAATTGTTTTGGGTTTGTTATTGTAGGTCTTTTCCTTATCTTGTGTTTCCTGCCTAGAGAAGTTCCTTTTAGCATTTGTTGTAAAGCTGGTTTGATGGTGCTGAGTTCTCTTAGCTTTTGCTTGTCTGTAAAGGTTTTAATTTCTCCATCAAATCTGAATGAGATCCTTGCTGGGTAGAGTAATCTTGGTCGTAGGTTTTTCCCTTTCATCACTTTAAATATGTCCTGCCACTCCCTTCTGTCTTGCAGAGTTTCTGCTGAAAGATCAGCTGTTAACCTTATGGGGATTCCCTTGCATGTTATTTGTTGCTTTTCCCTTGCTGCTTTTAATATTTTTTGTATTTAATTTTTGATACTTTGATTAATATGTGTCTTGGTGTGTTTCTCCTTGGATTTATCCTGTATGGGACTCTCTGTGCTTCCTGGACTCGATTGACTATTTCCTTTCCCATATTAGGGAGGTTTTCAACTATAATCTCTTCAAATATTTTCTCAGTCCCTTTCTTCTTCTCCTCTTCTTCTGGGACCCCTATAATTCGAATGTTGGTGCGTTTCATGTTGTTCCAGAGGTCTCTGAGACTGTCCTCAATTCTTTTCATTCTTTATTCTGCTCTGATTTTTTCTTTATTTCCACTATTTTATCTTCCAGGTCACTTATCCGTTCTTCTGCCTCAGTTATTCTGCTATTGATTCCTTCTAGAGAATTTTTAATTTCATTTATTGTGTTGTTCATCATTGTTTGTTTGCTCTTTAGCTCTTCTAGGTCCTTGTTAAACGTTTCTTGTATTTTCTCCATTCTATTTCCAAGATTTTGGATCATCTTTACTATCATTACTCTGAATTCTTTTTCAGGTAGACTGCCTATTTCCTCTTCATTTGTTTGGTTTGGCGGGTTTTTACCTTGCTCCTTCATCTGCTGTGTGTTTCTCTGTCTTCTCATTTTGCTTAACTTACTGTGTTTGGGGTCTCCTTTTCACAGGTCGCAGGCTTGTAGTTCCCGTTGTTTTTGGTGTCTGCCCCCAGTGGCTAAGTTTGGTTCAGTGGGTTGTGTAGGCTTCCTGGTGGAGGGGACTGGTGCCTGTGTTCTGGTGGATGACGCTGGATTTTGTCTTTCTGGTGGGCTGGACCACGTCCGGTGGTGTGTCTTGGGGTGTCTGTGACCTTATTATGACTTTAGGCAGCCTGTCTGCTAACGGGTGGGGTTGTGTTTCTGTCTTGCTAGTTGTTTGGCATGGGACTTCCAGCACTGGAGCTTGCTGGTCATTGAGTGGAGCTGGGTCTTAGTGTTGAGATGGAGATCTCTGGGAGAATTTTTGCCATTTGATATTATTTGGAGCTGAGAGGTCTCTGGTGGGCCAATGTCCTGAACTCAGCTCTCCCACCTCAGAGGCACAGGCCTGACACCCGGCCGGAGCACCAAGACACTGTCAGCCACACGGCTCTGATATTAGAAGTGCCAGAAGGCTCTTAACAGCGGTCTCAGTCACAGAGTATCAGCTTACTGACATTCTCTGCGCCTTTGTAGGAGCCACGACCCCCGCCTGGCTGCGTGCTCTTCCGGCTCTGCACCGACCTTCCTTCCTCCGGGTGCCTGGAGGTGGCGCCCTGGGCCTTGTGTGCCTTTTACACGTAGTAAATGGAGGCTCAGAGTGCAGGTCGACCGCGACTATGGTTTGAACAGCCCTGCAAGTAATTTCCTAAATTTCTAGGCCTTTTCGAACAATTGTTCATGGTTAGAGAAACCTTCTAAACAAATATAAGACGACACAGTTTTCAGTCTAACATTTTAAATCAATCCATCCTCCCCGGGAGGTTCAAAGAACCAAATGTTGTTTGTTCAGTTACTCTTTTTTTTTAAAAAATAAATTTATTTTTAAAATTTATTTTTGGCTGCATTGGGTCTTCATTGCAGTGTGCGGGCTTCTCATTGCAGTGGCTTCTCTTGTTGCAGAGCACAGGCTCTAGGTGAGCAGGCTTCAGTAGTTGCAGCTTGCGGGCTCAGTAGTTGTGGCTCACCGGCTCTAGAGCACAGGCTCAGTAGTTTTAGTGCACGGGCTTAGTTGCTCTGCGGCATGTGGGATCTTCCTGGACCAGGGCACTGGCAGGCGGATTCTCAACCACTGCACCACCAGGGAAGCCCTGTTCAGTTACTCTGTGGTTAGCATATCAGTGGCTTATATTGTCCTTGACTGCATCTATCTATCAGCAGAAATAATTTTCAGGTGGTGCTAAGAACATCCTAGGTGTATACTACCATAAAATCTAGGCTGTTTCTCAAAAATGCAACTGCGAAAAAAAATGAAAGTCCTAAAACTCTTCCTGGTTTTATAAAGAGAAAATCTTTTATTCATAAAACTGCACAGACCAGCTCATCCCCTGGGTCTCCATGACAAAGGGAGAATTCCCCCATAGGGCTATCTACATAGGTTGGAAATCCAGCCCTACATATTTAATGGTCTGTATCTAACAAAAGTGCATTAGAAATCCTCTCCCTGAGATGATTTCTCTTATGAAATGGAAAGTAGTAAAGAAAGCAAATATTTCATCCCTCTGCCACAGAAATCTATGGGGACTTGAAAGAGCTTTGCCTTTGCTATTACACTGTGCTTGGGAATAGGTTGAGAAGAAGCCAGATGGTAAGTCTGATTCAACCAAATCCAGAGCACTCAAAGGAATCACCTTTTTATTACAGGTAAGTATAAAAACAGTACTGGAAGCACATTGGAATAAAACGCCAGGGGCTGTCTGTTAATAGATGTGGTCACTAAGCAGTGGTACTTAGAGAATAAGTTTCATCTCTTCAAAAAAAAGATCTCAGCCAAAGGCGCTCTTAATGTAAATAATTACGATGGTGATTGTGTGCAGTTAGCCTCCACCCTGGGTTGCTTCTCTGTGCCTTTTGTGAAGAGTTCTGTTTTGTTCCTGGTGCTAGGGTGTCATGAACCATATCACTCAGGCTTCTGATAGTGCAGTGGGAGTCCTTGCTAACAGGGAGGCAACCTGAACCTCCCAAGTCCTTTTCCTTCCCTGAATGAATCAGTATAAGATTTGCTGATTTGATTTTTTGTATTTTTCTCATTAAGAGCTATTTCTGAATTTTTATAATACGCCACAGTGATCCATGAATCACAAATTCCGACATGCTTCGTTGTCTTCATTCTTTTTACTACAATAAAGGGAAAATTAAATAGCCTTTTGAAAATGAAAATAGTTTTCATTTCCTTATTTCTTCAAATTATTTTCGACGTGGAAAACCAACTCTCTTCTTCAAGTCAAATTGAATGTCTTTTACAGACATTTTAATGTCTTTTTATACACATTTTAAAAAGGCTCAGGCCATTTTCAATGTATTTATTTATTTATTTTGAGTAGGTAGGGGTTTTCAAGGGTTTCCCCAAAGACAACTGAAAGCGGGCTGTTATTTATGTCAGTTGTTATGAGTGAGTTGTGTCATCAAGTTCCCCTTCTCCATTATGCATACAGTTAGGAGGAAAGTCCAAATTTCAAAGAAGCTAGGACTGAAGGCCCAGAACTTGATTTTACTTCTGTTGGTCTGAAGAGGTGACCCTTCCAGAAGAAGCTGAGACACCTCACTTTTGCTTGATAGTTTTTTTAAAGAATATTCTTTCCTGAAGACAGAAGCATAGGAAACAGGCCTACCTAAGACTCAATTGAAAAGAGAATTTTAGGAAATATATTGAATACCCTGGGAAATTACGGGAACTTCCCAGTGGTCTTTAAAATGAAAAAATGGGTTGGGCATATGTGGTCCTGGGGTCACCTGCACCCAGGTGTTTGTTCAAAGTGCTGTTAAGTACAGACAGCCATTAGAGCCACAGCCTGGGAATCTGAATTTCTAACAAGGTTTCCCTGCCACCCCCTGCCCCCAACTGACGCTGATATATTGGAAACCAGAAAACCGAGACCCACAGCACTAAGGAGTAGACTATGTGATATCTCCAAGGCACATGTAGCCTCGTGACTTTAACTTTATTTTCTTTCTCTGAAAGACCTTTTAATTTTCAGATTTTCCTTAGCTTTTTACATCTACCTTTTCATTTTTTCTAAGACTATATATAAGTCAGGGTCCAATGAATCTTATGACAGTAATTAAAAAATATACGTATTTCTTTACCTTTATATTAATTTATTTAATTTTCTGAATATGTAGTGCTACTGCCACAACTTAATTCATGGTCCTTCCTCTTAAAGGGCAATGGACACGGCTATATTATTGCATGTGTCCCTGCATTCAGTCAACACACGGGTGTTAAGGAGCTTCTCTGTGTAAGGTGCTCAGTTAGGCACTGGGGCTACAAAGATGAAAAGAACATTGCCCCTACTTTCAAGCAGTTTTCTCTTCTGGGAAGGACTACACATCAACACAAACAATGTGACGTCAGCGTTGACAGAAATTGGGTGGAGACGGATAGAAGTTTTCAGGTACAAAACTCACAGCCAGTTGTGAGTTTTTTGAAGAGCAGAAATCAGTGACCCAAAGTTGATTAAACTGAGAACAAACGCAAAAAGGTAAAAGCCCATAAACCATAGCAAAGGGAGGAGGGTGGTTAAATCAGCATCACTGAAAATAGTCACATGATGGTACCCAAGGGCAGGACTACTTAACCAGAAAACCAGTGAACTTCCAGAAAGGGTCCAAGAAGTGAGGATGGCATGCCAGGGGCCTGGGTGTGTATGGTTGGCTGACAGTGCTGTCAGTGACTTTAATTACAGGACGACTCCCATGTGGGCTCACACTATGTCTTACAGGTGACTGCTGCTTCCGATGGGTAAGCATTACGGGAAATGAGGTATCAGATGTCAGGGAGGTACAGAGAGGGTGTCCTGGGTCTGCCAGATGCACAGGGGTTATGGAAAGGGGTCCATGTTCAGAGGTTTATGTGGACCAAGCCCACTCAGGCTTTTTGGAAAGTCGTTGGGTATGACTGGAAGATGAAGTACATATTTTGGAGAAGGCGGATTTGAGGCCAGAGAAGTGGGTAGATATCAGAAGATCCTATAGAGTTTTACACTACTGTGAGCTGTTTAGCCTTTATTCTGGAGGATCAGCTGAGGCCTGTAGGGCAACCAAGATGGTGTCCAGAAGGATGCACAGGGAACGCCAAGCCGGAATGGGCAATGGTGGGGACTAATAACAAGGGGCAGCTAGGCAGTGCATTGTTCACGCCTATCGTGATTCTTAACTCGAACTCCACAATACAGCTCCCATTTTCTTTAGATTCTGTTGCTGTTACAGAGCCCCTTTCCCTCTTCCTGTGCTCCCTGCAAGCTCAAGCCTTTGCCCATGCTATTCCCAGGAAGTCACTTCCCCCACTGGGAGAGCCATCTCTTCTTCTCTGCCTATCCACAGCTGCTTCATCCTGTAAGGCAGAGGCCATGCAGATAAAGAAAGAGGGAAGTGGGCTGAGTTCACTCATTCATTCATCCATTCGCTGAACATCTACTACCTTCCTGGCACTGTCCTAGGTACGAGGGATGAAGTTATGAACAACAACAAAAAAGGACAAAAATCCCTTCCTTGATGGAACCACATTTTCACCAGAGAATTCCACCAATAAACAGATAAAAGAGTAGCATAAATGCTCTGTTAGACAGAGGATAAGTACAAAGAAGAAAAATAAAGTGGGGATGGAGGTTAGAAGGGGGTAAGGAGCTGGCTGTAGTTTTAGATACACTGCTTGTGGAAGTCTTGCCTAGAAGGAGGTAGTTGATAACGTAAGGAGATAATTTCTGTTCTTTTGATAGGCACATGTGGATTAATATTAATGCATTGAAATGTCTTCATTTTCACAAGAGATACTCTTTCACATTTCAAGGGAAATGTGAATCTCTCTTATACTATCTTTCGTTTTCCCCTTTGGTATATGGATGGAGAAGTATTCTTCTTCCAGAAGAAAGCAACAGTGGCTGCATGGAGATAAAAAGTCATTGACACCTGGCTTTGGATGGGGAGACAGTTGTGCAGGTGGAATCTGGGGCAAAGTGGGGAGACAACACCCCAAGAAAGGGAGGAGCCAGGCATCACGCCACATGAATGTGCGGGCCCGGAGAGGTGGATCTCGTTTTACAACAGAAATGTATAGATTTGAACCTGGAATATCGCGATTTTTAAATTCTCTCTCCCCTACCTTCCTTTTCAACACCATCATCATCATTATCACCATCACCATCATCACCATCACCAACATGCTCATCACCACCATGACCATCAACGTCATCGTCATCGTCATCATTGCTGTGAAGGCTGAATGGAACACTCTGTATTGCTGGATTCACCTTGAGGGATAACAATTTATAACCTCTGCCTTACGACTTAGTTCGAGAGGCAGTCTGAGCCCTGAAGCCTTCTTGGATAATGCCAATTCATTCCGCTTTCTACTTCCTTTACATTTTGTGCTCATTTATGTATTCATTCATTTAGCATTTGCCCAGAACTTACTGAGCAGCAGGCACTGTGCTAGGGACATGCACAGATTAAAATGCACCGTCCAGAACCTTTAGTTAAGTTCTTTTGCTATTATTTGTGCTGCTCATAGCATTTGAGAGTTTTGGAGCTGGAAGATGCCCTCAAGAGTCACATTTATTTTGATCATCCTATCACACAAATGAGCACTTTATCAGTATCTCATGCATTTCATTTGTTTATTGTTTCATTTGGTGATGCACTGTCTCTATAAAACATCTTTATGCCCCTGGTAAAGAACAGTATCTTGTATATTTCTGTACCTTTTTGGCAGTTAGCTGGGTGTTGAATGCATGGTAAATGCTCAAGAAAGCCTTTTTTTTTTCCAGTTGATTGTTGGATTATGGAGAAACTCTCACAATTAAAAAAAATATATCTTACATAAAGACTGATGTGGAGTCTATCAGAATCTGCTCATTCCTTGGAGAGCAAAAATTTGAACAGATGACCGTGTAGCAGAAGGAACAGGCTTTTGAATATGTTACTCTGTACAAGATGCCTCAGAAGCCAAGCATCAGGGACAGAAAATGTTCATTGCTACGATGTTGCAGAACACCATCATATTGCCTTTAAAAAGTGCAAGTTCATTTGTTCTTTGTGCATGTTATTATATGAACACAGTGTTTGGGCAATTAAGAAGAAAAGAAAGGGTATTTTTTGCTCTTAGAGGTAAGCATTCTTTCTTCAGGATCACTGGATCAATTACATGAACTACATAAAGGTCTGAATACTGCTTTCTGGAAGAGTAACCAAGCTGACATCTTGGCTACCTCTCTCTTTCCACAATATTTTAATTCTTGAAGCCAAAATGGCAGAGTTTAAGCTTTGGTTTCATAATTTAGTAAAAACTAATGAACAGTCCAGTAAATTGAATTAGTTCTGTCAGGTAACTGGCTGAATTTCAGCCTTCGAAAATTTCCAGAATTTTAATTTTCAGTACACGTGATGACTATTCCAATTCGAAGGGGTTAAGTGCTAGTTGACTGCATCTGAAATGGTACCATTTAAAGAGGGATCTATATATGTTCCTTGCATGCGCCTTTCACTCTTTTTTTTTTTTTTTTTTTTTTTTTGGGAAAGTGTTAATTAGCAGAGAGGCCTACTTACATTGGAACAAACAGACTTTATGCTGACCTAGATCTAGATTGTTTTATTTTATTTTCTCCCCCAAATCCCCAAATGAGGTGCAGCATCTCATTTTCATGAGGGTCTGGGGACAAGGGAGGATAAAGCAATCTCACGTTACATCAAACACTCATGATTTGTTTAAACATTAAATTCCCCACAAATTAGGTTTTGGATTAAATAATGAAAAAGGTTTCAGGGAAATGAATGCAAAGAAAGATGCACTTGTTTGCATAACGGTGGCTTTTGAGCTTTTTTTTTTTTTTTTAAATTATTTATTTATGGCTGCGTTGGGTCTTCGTTGCTGCACGCGGGCTTTCTCTAGTTGTGATGAGCGGGCTTCTCATTGCGGGGGCTTCTGTTGTTGTGGAGCACGGGCTCTAGATGCACGGGCTTCAGTAGTTGTGGCTTGCAGGCTCAATAGTTGTGGCGCACGGGCTTAGTTGCTCCGCGGCATGTGGGATCTTCCCGCACCAGGGCTCGAACCCGCGTCCCCTGCATTGGCAGGCGGATTCTTAACCACTGTGCCACCAGGGAAGCCCGGCTTTTGAGCTTTAATGCCACACACAATGTATTCCTAATGCTGGGTGGTTTGGTAGAAAGAGGGTCACACTTTGTGATGGCAGGTGACTCACAGATGCAAATTCTTATCTCCATCCTTTTCTTTCTGGGTAACTTGTATCTACTTCCTTTTCTCTTCTCGCTGAGAAAGGAAGGGGATCCTTCCCTGACCCCCATGTTACTACAGATGATTTTTCACGCTGTACTACAGAGACCACTACGGCTTTTCAGGAGCCATAAACTGACTTAAGATCAAGAGAAAAGAACTTTCCTTTTCCTCAGCTCAGGGTCCCACGGTCTTACAGATACGGAGCAGATTCTTCCAATGCCTAAGACCCTCTGGTAGCTATTCTGGGCATTTCTACACATTCTTAAGTTAAAAGGTTGATGCCTCAGCAGCTTAGCACCTGGAGGACTTCCCTACCATGGAACAATGGAGAGATAATTCCTAATCGGTCCATCCTGAGCTGGAGGGCTGTATCAGTTGGGTCTTGGAAGGAAACAGAAGCACAACTCAACTTCGGTTATTTGAAGATGGTTCAATAAGGGACTTGATAGAAAGGTGAGAGCAGAATGCTGGACAAGAATAAGAAACGGTGCAGAAGTCAAAAAAGCACATCCAGGGCTTACCTGGTGGCGCAGTGGTTGGGAGTCCACCTGCTGATGCAGGGGACACGGGTTTGTGGCCCGGTCCGGGAGGATCCCGCGTGCCGCGGAGCGGCTGGGCCCGTGAGCCATGGCCGCTGAGCCTGCGCGTCCGGAGCCTGTGCTCCGCAACGGTAGAGGTCACAACAGTGAGAAAAAAAAACACATCCAAGGCCCCAGACTGCTTAGGCGGGACCCTGGTTTCCTGCCTCTTTGTTTTGTTTTCTTCCATCTCCTTTCCTTGCCCTTTGTTCTCTATTTCTAAGTCTTCCTGATTCGTGTGGTTTAATTACCAGTCTTCCCTTGCCTCCTTGAAATCATCTGGAAAGTTTCTGAGACATCCACTGCTGACTCAAGCCCATGAGGGAATTTCATGAGGAGATGATACCAGGATCCGATTCCCTTAAGTAATAGCCTCTTTCTGTTTCATGTCTAGTTAATTTGTTGAAATCCAAGACAGAGGGAGTTCGGGTGGCGGGTTAGGGTCACGTGGAGCCCAGATCCATGCTACAGCCACAGGTTCACCCTCCTCCAGAGCTGTTCGTAATTTAGCAGATATTCCCACTCAAGGCAAAGGATGATTACTATTTGCCTTAGTTTATGGGGAAACGGAAGTAGGTTCCTCTGGGAAGGATGTGGTTGAGTGAATCTGAGGTGCAATGACAGGCTCAGATGTGTTGTCTTATCTCCCTGGAGCCTTCCATTACGTGTGTTCTTTCCTATGGCTTTGTTTTTCCACCAAAGGCTCTGATGTACCAGGAAACCAGTCTATTTCAGTATCATCATGGAATAGGGGCAACTTTATAAATTACCACCTCGTGGGGACTCACTCTAGGTGTATTTTGCTTTCAGAAATTCTCATTAGGCAGGAGAGTGTAAAGGGATCACTGTGCTTCTCTGTCCCCAGGTGGTGTCTTTTTGCAAGCTTGGGAAAATGTTGCCACATGTATATACTTTTTCCCATGATTTTTAATTTTTACTGAGTTTCCTCTCCTTAGTTTCTTTTGGCTTTGACTGGATGCTGCTAACTTTTTTATTTAGGAACCTTTTCAGTATTGCTTTTAAGGGTATAGTTGAGACTTAATCTCCCCAGGACCTGGACCCAACTCGTTTAGAATTTTTATCCCCACTGTGTCCTCTGGGTTCCCAGAACTGCCTGTGATGATGCCCCCATGCAGCCTGTGTGCCCCTTACCTTCCTTCCCAGGCCCTTGTCTACCACAAAAGAGATTTGCTTTTTATTCTGTACATATCTGGAGGATTAATGGATCACTACTATGTACTTATGGGTACATAAATTCTCTCTCTCTCAGTAAAGACAGAATACTGAGTGAGAGAGAGAATATATGTGTATATATGTGTGTGTGTGTATATATATAAATTTATATATATATATGCTACATATATAGTGTATATGTATTTTAACAATGCCTTCTGGAGACAATGCTGTAATTCAAAAAGAGAATTCTGTTGGCTCAAAGTGGGAAACACAGTGGGCTTCCAAGAGAGATGTTTGGGGTCAGTGTGTCCCCTTCAAAAGGCCCCAGGCGTTAAGCCTGCTGTTTTGCCTTCTCCTAAGACTGAGCCTGGAACTGAGCTATTCCCCGGCACAAGTGGTTCTCACCTTCAGCTGCATATGGAACCATCTGGGAAGTTTTAAAAACATTGGTGCCTGGGCCTGGACCACAGAGACGGCGATGAAATTAGTCCACCTGGGGCACAGACAGAGCACTGGGAATTTTCAAAACTGTCCACGTGATTCTAATATGTGGCCAAGATGGAAAAGCAGTGCTCCAGCAATAGGCTCTGAAGGAGAAGACGTCTACTGACAGGTACACAAATGAGACGCAATCATCAGGTTATAGGAAGGTGGAAAGATACTGTATTTTGAAGATGCGGAAGTGGAAATGTTTACCAATAATTTACTTTCTTGTGCATCTTCCAAGAGTAGGGCTTGATGTTTGGCATCAAGGACACAAAAAAGTACAGTTCCAGCATTCCAGTCAACAAACTCAAATTGTTGAGAGACTTCTTGTCCTAGATATCAGGGAATTTTATTAAGCACTCGGTGGGCTACATAAACATCATCTTAAAATCTAGCGGAGTTGAAGACAGACAGATATATCCAAGGAACGTAAGGAATACAAGGAATATTCATCCCAGACTGTGTGACTAATAGTGTGTGACACAGGTCAAAATTAAGTTCCACGGAAGCAGTTACTCACGACCAAGGAAGATTTTTTGAATGAGGTAGGCTTGGAGCCGAGCTTTGACCAAGAAAGATCTAGGCTGAGCAAAGACCATGAGTCTTCAAAGAGTGGAGCTGTTTGGAGACCAGCACACGCACATTTGCGGTGGCAAAGGAGAGGGAGAGGCCAGTGCGTGGGGCGGGGAAGCTGGAAAAGCCAGTGGAGAGTGGATTAGAGGGGTTTAGAAACTCCATGCTGTTTAGTTGGGGTTTCATTTCATAGGCGCCGTGGATTCGTCTCTCTGTGAGTTCAGAAGTGCCACGATCAGATGACTGTTTCAGGACGATGACAAGTTCAAGGTTGGTATAAAGAATGACTTGGAGAAGAGGCTGAAAACAGAAGGATCAGTCAAGAGTAGGGAGACGAGTGTCATCATCAGGGCTGGAGAGGATGAGGACATGTCTAGGACAGTGCTGAGAGGAACAGGAAGGAGAGGAGGACTTGTGTATGAGACACATCCCAGTGGCAGAGCAGATAGAAATTTATAATAAACTGGATGATTGCTGTGGTGAGTTAGAAGGAGGAATCAAAGATGACTCTATCATTTCTACTCTGGGTGGCTGTGCCTCCGGGAAGGAGACCTTTAAGTCGTGGGTGGCTGAGGCTCTGCAGGGTGCCATGAGGTTTTAGGCAGGTGTCTTGAGGACCCATGTCTGCTCCATTCACCATATGCCTAATGCCTGGCCCATAGCAGGCACCAATATTTATTGAATAAACGAGTATTTGTTGAATAAATACATGCAACTCTCTGAGAAGGAAGTACAGTTGGCCGAGTAAGTTTTCAAAGGGGGAAGACTGGAGAGTTTGGGTTTTCCCATGTTGAATTTGGAATTCCAATAAGGCAGCAGGTAGTTGGCAATGCAGATCTGAAGTGTAAGAGAAAGCCCAACATCAGACATGTAGAGATTGTCCTCAAAGGGACATCTAATTGGGATTCTGGATGTGTACATGAAAAAGCAGCTAAAGATAAAATTATCCTGGGCTGGATGCCAGACGGCTGGTCCAGACACTGTGAGCTACAGGAATTCAGAGGAGGAAGCATCTGTGATATGTCTCATCCTAGACCATTTCAAGGAATAGATATTAAAGCAGAGTCTTGACGGATGAATATATAGATCTTAGGAAGAAAGAAAGGGGAAGAAATTCCAGGATGAAAGAAGACTGTGAACAAAGCTATAGGGGCAGGGGTCCATGGGGCATTTTCTAGATCCTTGCTACTCAAGGGAATTAGCAGCACTGACCTCATCTGGGAGCTTGTCAGAAATGCACACTCTCCGTCCCCGCTCTAGCTTCCTGGACCAGAACCTGTGTTTTAACAAGATCCCTAGGTGATTTGGAAAAGCTCTAAAGTTGGAGAAGTGCTGGTCTAGGCCAGGTCTAGTCCAAGTGGAGGATTTGTGCCACGGAGTATGTCACGTGGGGGAGGTCATGAGGACACCTGAATGCCAGAAGGGCCAATGCCACATACCATGTTCCTTTAGCAAGATCATTTTGGTAGAAGTTCAGGAGAGTCCTAGGCTAAAAGGGACCCATCAACCAACGGGTGAGTCAAAGGACTTTAAATATTAGGAAAACGTCTAATGCTAGGTTTTGGTTCATGAGGGGTTAACACCCTTCATGGCACTTGGCAATGGCTGGCATGGGATGATGGCCGCAGATCAGCACAACAGCCTCGGCAGGTAACAGGAGATGGCTGCTGCCCACATGCTTTTCCTAACACTTGCCTCTCACAAGCCGGGTCCCTTTCCTCTTTGGTGCACAATACAACCTGTTTAATGGGCCTCTTTAGGTTTTCCCCAAACCATCCCGAATATGGTTATTATGCAAGGAGGTAGTTTGATCTAACCACAATATAAAGCTATATTAGAGTATATAGTCCCACTGCAGTTTTTTATTTCACTTTATTTCATTGAGTCAGATGTGCAGTCCCCATCAGAATATCTTCATATAAGTCTAACAAGATGCTTTTTCATCACTTCTGAAGAAATCATCCAGAAAATAAAATGGCAATGCAGAAACAATCTGACTTTCCAATCGCCTCATTCATATTCCTCAATTACTCTTAAACTTTTATTAAATTATGTCAAGTCAGTTTGTGTCTATAGGAGATTTTAAAAATATTAGTCAATTTGTTATTACCTCAAAGAAAAATTTAATTTCCTACTTTAGGATAAAATTATTAGCCATGATGTTTAGCTGGATAACTTCCAAAAGCAAATTATGCTGATCCCAAACCTTTCTGCCAGGAATGTCATACTCCATCAAAGCATGTAACGTGGAGAAGTTAGAGCTTTCAGGATGGCTGTTTCATTTTGCTCTCTCCTACATGCAGTTTCAGAGGTTTGGGCCTTTATTATTTAATTTATTCCCAATCAAAAAACAGCAGGATGCCCCAAAGGCTATTATGCGTATGGGAAGAAGAAAACAAGAGACACACAAAAGCTCAGAGAGCAGTGTTTTGGAATTCTTCTAATCACACCTCTGAAACGCTCAAATAGCACATCATCCCCCAGTTCTCTGAGCTCACCTACAATGGACAAAGTGAAATGTCAACAAACTGGGTATTCAAGAGGGAAAAAGGAAAATTATACTTATTATGCTTCTTTTTGTTCCGTATGTCAGAATTATGCTATGGGTAAAGGAGGGAGCTGATGGGAGAAACAATGAACTAGGTGAAAGCGAAGATGCCAAGCGGCAAGGAGACACAGTTCACCGTTCTTTCCCGAGCAGTCACGCTTCCTATTTCCTACTTGCAAGGTAAACCTTCTTCATTTTTGTTTTCATCTGTAGCCTCCTCCTCCCTGCTTTACACTCTCCAATCCATGCCTCCCTCTCCACCTGCGTCCTCCTTGCACACCAATGGTGGATGTGTCTATTGAGTGATTCTTGTAAGAAGGGAAGCTTCAGAGCATCCATCCACATGGGCGGGACATCACGAAGCCAGACGCTGGTTTTCACCGGAGGATTCTTACACAGTGTAACACTGAACGTCTGCTGAGATTAAGGCCCAGCAATTCTGCCCCCCTCCCTGGACTGTCTACACATTAATAAGTGCCTGTGACCGACTGAATTGTCTTCCCCCAAAAGATAGGAGTCCTAAGCCCTGGAATCTCAGCATGTGGCTTTGTTTGGAAATAGGGTCTTTGTAGATGTAATTAGGTAAGATGGGGTCAAGAAGTAGGATGGGCCCTTCTTCCAGTATGACGGGTGTCCATATAAGAGGAAGAGAAGAGAGAGACACACAGGGAAGAGAAAGCCATCATCATCCAGACCCAGGAGAAGAGAAAGCCAAGTGAGGGCAGAGGCAGAGATTGAAGGGCTGTAGCTGCAAGCCAAGGGATGCCAAGGCTGACTTGCAACACTGGAAGCTAAGAGAAAGGCCTGGAACACGTTCTCCCCTAGCGCCTGCAGAGACAGCCCGGATCTGCAGACACCTTAATTTCAGACTTGTAGCCTCCAGAACTAAGACTCAATACACTTCTGTCGTTGTAGGCCACCTAGCGTGGGGTACTTTGTTATGACGGTCCTAGGAAACTCATACGGTGCTCTTCTGCAAAATACTAAATAATAATAACCACCACCACCTGTCACGTGCAGTCAGGAGCCAGTGTTGACAGGTTGATGTTCTCAAGACAGTCTGATAGCTTTCTCAGACGGCCCCCCTCGATCCCCAGAGCCGGGCCCGTCTAAACACAGAGCCAACTTAATTGGACACGTGTGCGTCTCATTAAGCATGTAGATGGCACTCGATTCCTCCTCTTTAAGGACAATAACTTTGCAATGGGCATGTTCTCTCAAAGTGCAGAAGCCGAGGAGCCCTAAATAAAAGTCGATGAACAGGATGTTCTCTGCTACGCATCAGTAACGTTTTGGTAAATTGAATCGTATTTTAAGTACTCAGAGGGAGCTTGCTGTGTCATTTAAATCCGTTTGCAAAGCAAGCACGCCTTTTGTCCCCCTCCACACAAAATCAGATTTCTTGATCTCAGCCTTCTTAAAGTAGGGGGCACATCCCTGTGGCAGACATTATTAGGAAAAAGAATCTTATGACTTGATGTCAGGCTAAGGATGGATCAGGTTGACCTGAGGGTGTTTTCTCAGACATTAAAGGATGATAGTTTGGGAATCATTTTACTAAGTGCTTCTCAATAGCAGGTTCTAAATTAAGGAATGGGGTGAATTTTATTATCTATTTAAACAGTTAAGATTCTATAAATATAGACCAGTAAATATATTTTTTTATAACGGCAATAATATTAGTGCTAATTTAAGGATAACTTCATATCCCAGCCCTGCTTCACTGCTTAGGAGTCTACATTGTTTTCTAAAAAAGGAAATTCCTTGGAATGTTTTGCGGATGTAAGATAACACAGGAATGAATTTAATTCAACAAAAGAGAAAAACTAAAGCAGAGGAATTTACAGTGAACTCATGGATTAATTCAGGATATTTTGAACGTATACCATGTGCTTCCACCATACAGAGTGCTTCTCAAAAGCACAATTCTTATCCTTATGGAGATACAGTTGCATGTTAGAGCCAGGACGCATAGACAAAGAAAGGGCTAAGTAACAGTTCTAGACAGCGTAAGTGACCGAATATTAAATAAATACTCTGTGTTAGTGGAGGCTGCACTGTTCCCGGGAAGAGATTTAGTTCATCGCTCTGATAGTCTCAGCCTTGACTCACTTAAGGGCAATGAACTGTCACGAAGAGCACAGTTATCAGAGACATGAAGTTTCTGGATGATTTTCTGCGCTCAAACTGGCAAACAAGCATTAATAACCACAGCACACTTTTCAATTCAAAGATTCTGGGGAAAGGAAAGTCTGTGAATTGAAAAGCATCCCCTTGTGATGCCAGGACCGCCCTCATAGAGATTCTTGTTTCATTTCAGGCTCGTAAGAGAGACTGCTTTTCTGGTTCGGAGGGACTTTTCCTTCAAAATTCACTGTAAATGAAAACCTGAATGTGACATTCTCCTCTTAACAAAACATTTTTAAAATTTTGAAATGCTCACACTGAGCTGGCCTACAGTAAGGCAAGTAAGGCACTTGCTTTGGGTGTAAAACTTAAAGGGGGGGCACCCCGAAACTCAGCAATCAAAATGAATCATATTTGAATGCAATATTTTTAAAAATTCAAAATAAATGCAAAAATTCTCTGATGAATCAAATATCAAAAATTTCCATGAAGGCAGAATTGATATTTCTGATTTTTAGTTTCCTTTTGCCTCGGGCTCCATTTTAATACTGTGTTTGCAGATGCTTGTAAGAATACCGTCAATGAACACCAACTACTAGCCACGTATTTAAAACTCCCTTAATTCTACTCTAAGGATGAAAAGTTTTCAGTCACCATCACAATGAGATCATGTTTTATTTAAAAACAAATCCTCAACATTAATTCACTCACTTCTTGACCAGATCTATATCTCCAGCCTCTGTTGTGTCCCTGGCCTCTTGGAACACATGTGAGAACACTTCACAAGTCATCAAATCCTATTCTTAATTTTCTTTTTTCCCTATTTCATGCTCTTCAACTTTCATTTTCTCCCGCCCGGTTTTGGCCGTGGAAGATGCTGACAGATCAAATGAACGGGGAGTCCGCTGATTCGGTTTTTCATATCTCCCTGTATCTGGATTACCCTACTCAGTAAGCTAAACAACCCTGTGCCGATTTGGAGCCAAAGGAAGGATCAGCTCCGTGAAGCGTGAGGCCGTGCTTCTTTGTACAGGAGCAGAGGCAGCGGGCTTTCATTAGAGAGAGTTGTGAAGGGGACCACATAGCTGGTGTCACTTATAAAACGGCAGGCTCTCCTGGCAAATGGGAAGCCATTTATAGTTCATGGCTTTTCCTGGTGGGTTAAATACTGTAAATCCTTATGAGGAATGCCAGAGCTACAGAATCAATAAAAACCTCAATGACCTTGACTCGGCCTGCGCTATAAGTGGAGGGTCCCAGAATGACAGACGTGCCCGTGGCTCCACGGGGGAAATGTAATCTCGTGAAAATGACAAGGATCACTTCTGTGTTGCTTTATTCTCTGCCTTTCCCACTTTTACTCAGTGCTGGCAGGGCACGGGATTCTCAGTCATGTTTTCAAGTTTACCTTTTTTAAAACTTCACACCTCGGCGTGACGTTGGGCATCCAGGGAATTATGAAATCTCCCACCTCTCTGCTGGGAGAGTGGTAGGGAAAACCATCTCCAAACCCAGGACAGCTCTTCTCCAAGGTATTGAATGGGAAGCTGACGGAGAGATCCCAGGACTGAGAATGGCCTGGCTGGAGACGTGACTCCAGGGAGAAGCACAGGGGACTCAAAGGTGGCAGAGCGACTCTGATGAAGGTTCTAAACCCACAGTGGGAGAGTAGGGGGGTCAGCTAAGAGCGATGGGTGGAGGAAGAACTTTGTCACCACCCCAGGTATTAGGTTTGTACCTATACAGTTTCCTAGGGCTGCTATAACACAGTAGAATAAGTGGCTTAAAACAACAGAAATGGACCCTGCCACAGTCTGGAGGCCTGGAGTCTAAATTCAAGGCGTCTGCAGGGTTGGTGCCTCCGGAGCCTCTGAGTGACAATCTTCCCCTTGCTGCTTTCCCAGCTTCTGGGGGTTGCCAGCAATCCTTGGAATCCTTTGGTTTGAAATGGCATCACTTAAATCTCTGCTTCTGTCTTCGCATGGCCTTCTCCCTCTGTGGGTGTCTCCCCTGGTGTCTTTCCAAATTCTCCTCTTCTTACAAGGACAGCGGTCATATTGAATTGGGGGCCTACCCTACTCCAGTATCACCTCATCTTAACTTGGTTCCATCTGCAAAGACCTTATTTCCAATTAAGGTCTCATTCACAGGTGATGGGGGTTAGGACTTCAACATATCTTTTTGGGGGACACAATTCAATTCACAATAGTGCCTTATATTAAATAATAAAAAAGTATATTTTCAGCTACTATTCAGAATCGAATAAATGCAAATTCCTCAAAGTGCTCTCTCATATTTTAGGGCAGTATCTGTCAGATTTGAGTAAGAATTGACACCTGGGATATTTATTTAAAAAGGCATATTTGGGGCTTCCCTGGTGGCTCAGTGGTTGAGAGTCTGCCTGCCGATGCAGGGGACGCGGGTTCGTGCCCCGGTCCGGGAAGATCCCACATGCCGCGGAGCGGCTGGGCCCGTGAGCCATGGCCGCTGAGCCTGCGCGTCCGGAGCCTGTGCTCCGCAACGGGAGAGGCCACAGCAGTGAGAGGCCCGCGTACCGCAAAAAAAAAAAAAAAAGGCATATTTGGATTCAGCATGTCTGTGATGGGCCCATGGTCTGCATTTTAATAGTATTCGAGTAATTCTGACATAGGAGATCCGGAGACCCTACTTTGAGAAACACTGTTTTATGTTAAGACTTTAATGCTCTCAAAATGATCAGTGTCTTGCTACTAATTCCCAGATATTTTCTACGTTAGATCATTGTTATTTACCTTTGGCTCAGTTTTATAATGTGGAACATAAAACAGTTTCCAGTCAGTCCTAATTCATTATTAATACGATTCATTAATTGCAGGTCTGTGAACTGAGACCTTATTTCACCTGTCACCATAATCTTTATCTATTTTCCAAATGGCTTGACATCTATTCAAATTAGAAAAGATATTGTCAATTGAAGTTTTAAAAAACCTGCTGCCATTTTGTTTGAAGATATCAGACTGAATCCAATAACAACTTAAGATTCACCTTGATGCTATATCAGCGTGCTAACAACCTTTACAATGATACTAAGAGTAACGTCAGCAACAAATTAATAGGCAAAAAGAAAGTACTGGTAGCCTGAGTTGAGAATGAGACTTCTGATGAGTTTCCTCATTTGTGCAGTATGGTTAATTACAGGGCCTATTAGTATAGAAGGGCCTGGGAGAGAGGAAGCATTAAATAAATATTAGCTATTATATATATATATATATTTATGTATAGCTATTATGATTTTACTTAGTCATTAAATGATAACCTGTGCCTTTGGAAAGGATTTCCTCCCCTTATTTTACAAATGATTCCCTAAAAAGCAAGAGATAACAAAGGAAGATAAATCAGTGTTGCATTTTTTTCCACTGACTTCCAAATGTTTATGAATAATGAGGCCAGAGACATCTCTTTAAATAGTATTTAGTTATGTTAGCCAAGGGTTCATATTAAAACCCTTTATATAGACGTGCATTAAATGTTCCCATGTAACACATATTTGCACACTTGGTAATCCTTTTCTCATTTTTCATTATGAACTAAAACAAACCATAGCCTCCTTTCTTTCCATTTACTGAACTGCTAATATTTGTAATTGAAACTTAAGAGAAAAATCTTATATAGTGGTTCAATTTACATACAATGGCACTGTAAAACAGTCTTTTATTTACACAGAACCATTCTTTGGTTCTATATACATAGTGATCTACATACTTAAACACTCATGGGATGTATACACGTGTATATATCACAGTATAGACACGCTTTTGGAAGTGTTCAAGATGAATGTAATTTTATAGCTTTTTAAAGTATGAGGAACTTCCAAAGGTCAAACAATTGTGTGATGCCTCTAGAATTTCAGTCTGTTAATTTGCAGAAACATATCTGTGGGAGTGCAATGATCTCGATCTAGCTCCATGACTTTCCTTTGGGTTTTGATTTTTAAAACTTCTTTGGTCACTGCGGGATATGTTTTTTCTTAACTGATGGATATGTTGTTCGGAGGAGTTGCACAGCTAAGCAGCAGGCTCCGTGCTCAGTGGTGGCTTGGTAATCCTGACCTAGGTTGATGTGTTGCATGCTAGGCTGACACCGGGTGAGCAGTTCCCTTTGGGAGATTCTGAGGCTTAGATTCAAACCCCTTTTTTTTTTTCCGGTACGCAGGCCTCTCACTGTTGTGGCCTCTCCCGTTGCGGAGCGCAGGCTCCGAACGCGCAGGCTCAGCGGCCATGGCTCACGGGCCCAGCCGCTCCGCGGCATGTGGGATCTTCCCGGACCGGGGCACGAACCCGCGTCCCCTGCATCGGCAGGCGGACTCTCCACCACTGCGCCACCAGGGAAGCCCCTTAAGCCCACTGAAGGGGTGAGCCAAATCCTGGCTTGGAACCCCTGGGTCCACAAAAGGAGACCCGAGGCTGGTCGACTTCCCTGCAGCTCTCCTGGTCCTCAGATCCCGCCCTCCCTCTCCGTTCTCATCCTCCTTGTCTGATGGAGAAATCGGGAACCTCTGCTGGAGACGGCTCTTCTCCTTCAGATTCAGCTAACACTGCATGCTCCTGGATCCCCCCTTTTCTCTCTGCGCATCCCTCTCGGCCTTCTCTCCTTTGCTTCAGGCCCTAACTGCTGATGCTACTTGGACCTCCGATGAATACACTGTCAACGCCCTCTGCTGTCTCTCCCACGCTGTTATAAGTGCATGGCTGGAGGCGACATCTGTCACGCAACTCCCAGCATTTCTCCTGAGCCCTGACCGGCACAGCGTGCTTTCCGGCCCATCTCAACCTCACAGGTCCTCATTTCCTAACTACAGTTATCATGTCCATCACCCCCATCCCAAGCTTGCTCCTTTTTCTGTGTTTCATGTTTCTATTCTCATTTCCTGATGTTCGTAGAAGCAAAACTCACTTGTCTCTCACTTCTGAGTCTCATTCTTTGCTCTGTCTGCCTCTTTCCAGCCTTCCTGATGTGTGTCTTACATACACATCTTCACTGCCCCAGGGACCCATCTATGTCTCTTCTCTGAGCTACACACAGAACCTTTCATATGAGCCTCTTCCAAATCATGTCCTTCTCCCTTCCAAGGTTCTGCCAGATGAATTTTCTAGAACGTGGCTCTACTGAAAAATCTTCTATAAATCCCCTTATGTAAAGAGTAAAATCCTCAAAACTGTGACTTGAGCAGTCAGAAGAGGTCTATCGACAGTAGGTATGACACAGAGTTTTACCCACACAGACATATCACTTACTTTATAACTTGGTCTTCTCAGATGACCAGAAAAGATCTTTCTGTTATATTTTGAAAATTGGTATAAAAGCAAAATTTAAGTTGATTATTCATGTTACAATATCTGATTCTTTAAATTCAGGAAGATAGGTCACTATATCTTTTAGGGTCCTTGATCATTGATCAATCTGCAGCAATACAATCAAAGCAGCAGTGCGATCTGATTTTTTTTTTTTGCGGTACGCGGGCCTCTCACTGTTGTGGCCTCTCCCGCTGCAGAGCACAGGCTCCGGACGCGCAGGCTCAGCGGCCACGGCTCACGGGCCCAGCTGCTCGGCGGCATGTGGGATCTTCCCGGACCAGAGCACGAACCCGTGTCCCCTGCATCGGCAGGGGGACTCTCAACCACTGCGCCACCAGGGAAGCCCCTCACTCCCTTTTAAACTAAGGGCAATGACAAGACAGAAGGTTAACCAGTTAAATATCAGGGTCACAACATTTCCAAAACATCAGCAGTCTCCCACCGCGACTCACTTCTAAAATCCGCCTCAGTGTGTGATATGGAAATCCATTCCTGGCTGGATTCTCCCTGAGTCATTTACATCGGTTTACTACGGACTTCTAAAATGGTGCTTCTTTTGGCCGCTCTGTGACTCCATTTCTTCGTCTGTAAAATCTAGGGTTGTTAAGTGGATTCAATGAATGGATACAGGCACATGTTAATTCTCAAAAGAAGCGGCCATCTCCATGACGGCTTCCACGGAGTACACTGGTGTCCTGGACAGGGTTCAATGATGTCATCACCAGGCACTTGGAGACTATGGAACGTGGATGGCCAGAAAACTCCAGGACCAAGAATAGCTAAAAGCAGGATCTGGTAGATCCAAGAAAGTCTCTGCTGGTGTGGGGTGTGGATCCATGGACGTCACCTGGGGTAGGGGGAAGTCGACAGGCAGAACGGCACGCAGTTGGCGCTCAGCAGAGACGGTGTGAACAAGCAATGTTGGTGACTTTGCTCCTGGAGCAGTGGGTTCTCTGTTCTCTTCTGCATTTTGTGTTGCCTGTAGAGTCCCCCAAACTCTCGGCTATACCCAGAGGCAGATAAGCCATCTCTAGATGAAATCTTCCTCCGAGAAGGCTGTGATTATCTTCCAAATCCCTGACCCCAAAGTGAGAGCCGACCACCAAAGTATGATTTCTATTTTTTAAAAATGATCATTGGTAATGAAGAACTTAAATTACAATACAATACGGTGGCGCGAAAAGAAATCCATTGCCGTGCAGAAACAATAGGTCAACAAATAAAAGGACACAGCAGCAATAACTGGGGCAGAAAGCATTAAAGGCACATGAATCACCTTTGCTCCTTTAATTGTGTGCCATGAAAGGTCACAGAGTGCATCAGATGCTGCAGAGGAGAGAGAGGACATGGCAGATGCACGGGGAGAAAGAGCAAAGAAAACAGGAACAGGGGCTTCCCTGGTGGCTCAGTGGTTAAGAATCCACCTGCCAACGCAGGGGACACGGGTTCGAGCCCCGGTCCGGGAAGATTCCACATGCCGCGGAGCAGCTAAGCCCGTGCGCCACAGCTACTGACCCTGCACTCTAGAGCCCGCGAGCCACAACTGCTGAGCCCGCGTGCCACAACTACTGAAGCCCACGTGCCTAGAGCCTGTGCTCCGCAACAAGAGAAGCCACCGCAATGAGAAGCTCCCGCACTGCAACGAAGAGTAGCCCCCGCTCGCCGCAACTAGAGAAAGCCCGCGTGCAGCAACGAAGACCCAACGCAGCCAAAAAAAAAAAGAAAAGAAAAGAAAACAGGAACAGCTATTTACAGAGGGCTCCTTTTGCACTGCACCGAGTCATGAGGGTTTTCTGTGTCTTAGCCCGTTTACTCGTGATCAGGTATTAATACTGTGGACTAAACACTATCTTTGTTGTGGGCCCAGCAGATTCAAGTCCTCATTCTACCCCAACCAGGTGTGAATTTAGACAAAACACTTAACCTCTCCTCCTCAGGTATTATTAACTGCATCTCACAGATGAAAAAGTGAAGACTGAGCCACTAAGGTCACTTCCTGTATGAGTCAATGCTGTCACATGAACCCAGATCAAAGTCTTTTTTCTTTCTACAGTGCAAGTGGAGAGTTCTGTCATATTTCTCCTTATAAGAAATGGGGAGGAAATGTGTCAGTTCAGAGGCTCAGGGGACAGTGAGGTAGGGGCCGTCAAATTTGTCTCTGAACAGGGTGGAAGTAGAAAGACACATGGAAATTCTTTTTTCCTTATGGTACCATCTTTCTGGTGGTAGATAATTAACTTTCTCTCGTAAACTTGCAGAAGATCCTTCATAAGGGTTTCTATGAGGCCTTATTTAACCCAGATATCAGATTAACAGACTCAAAAGAAGCTCCCAGAAGTTTTCGCATTCGTGGTTCCGTGTTATTCACATACCAGACTTCTTTCTCGATTCCCAAGTAAATGAGATTTTAGAATGCGATAATAATGTTACTTGTAAGCATGTTTTACAATGGTTTTTTTTTCCCTTTTATAAACTCACATTCACTGCTTTGGATTCTTTTACTCTCCCTGAAGCATGTTCACGTGAACTCCCCTAGTTTTCCTGATTTTTGTTGCAGAGAAAGGAGATCTTCCGCGACCTCTCTTTCAGGGAAGGTCGCTCTATAAAACAGCAACCCTTCATTCAGATTTCTGAAAAGCTTTCCATCCTGGGAAGAGCAACAAATCAAACAACTGGTATCAATGTGCAGATATTTCACAGCCCAATCCAGAGAGACTCTGCAATTTCCATACTGAGAAGCAATATATGACCTAGACAAGACCCAGACATAGGCTCATGAGAAACACGACGGGGCTTTTAAAATATTGCCTTGATCATGGAAAAGAAATATGAGGAATCGCTGCCATCCACCAACTCAGGATGGTCTTTGGGGGCAGAATCAGTGTTTGAGAGAATCGAGGAAAATCTGGAAATCAGCATATTTTGAGCTCGTTCACACCCTGCTTGGTTCATATTTCAACAGATCTATGTTACTAGGCAGTCGTGCTGCTCTGAGAAACGCAGCCTGGATGTATCCTCTGGGATCAGGACATTTCAGCAGGGTTAGGAAGGGAACAAAGGAGGTAATCCCCACTCTCTGACTCCAGCTACACCTGCGGCTCTCACGTTTCATGGCTCATTCTAACCTACTTCAACTTTTCCCAGAATTTCCCAGCAAAACGATTTTCAGGGCATTTTACTAATAGAAATTGATAGGTAATCTACATAAGAAAATAACACTTCTCCATAGCACTTCCTGAGCCTCTGTCCAAGTAAAGAACGACGAACCTTTCTGACCCTCCTCTCCTCACCCTTTATGCTCCAGATGAACCAAAGAGGAAGAAAAAAAAAAATCACAGCATTTAAGAGAGCAGGGTCTTGCAGTAAGACAGGAAGACAAGGGAGCTTTAACAGATGGTGCTGATTTTGGCATGGATATTTTCCCTAAAGTTCAGATAATAACTCTAGAGTCTATATAAGATGCCTGATTCCCGCAGGGCCTTTATTTTAGAAACATTCAGTTCAAATCCACATATTTCTAAAACAGCAGACATCCTGAGAAGTATCTTGGTTTTGGTCTCACACGAGCTCAAGAATCACCACACTGTGTAAAATCCTGCTTCTTTCAGGACATTATATTCTGAAAGAGGTTCTAAGGGTGATTTTATGTCAAATATATATCCCCTTAGATGTCAAACCTACAGGAATGTAAATTTTCCTCCAAAGCGTCCCAGTTTGTCTTAGGAACAAGTTATGTATGTTCCTCATGAAGGTATCTAGACATTTTTGAATAAGTTTGTGATTGTAGCTGGTGCTACTTCTTGACAGGTAACATATGTCAAGATGCCCTAAACAGTGTGACTCGGAAACTTATGGAAAAACGTCTCCAGGAGGATTCATTGTTCAGTCGGTCTACTTCATGCAAGGGTTTGTGGACCTTGACCCCATCCCATCAGCCTTAATTCTCATTGCTTTTCCTTGCTTTCCTGAGATCATGTCTGCTTTGTCTCCTTGGTGACTCAGGTACTTCTCTCCGGTCCCACTTTCCTCTCTTCATGGCTTTGTTGCAGTTCAGAAAGCAGGACCACCACGATGATGGAAGGATAAGACAACTTTCCTTTTTGGGCCATGGCAGCCTCCTGAATCAAAAATCACGGACCGAGCCCACGAATGATAATTGCACATCCTTCAACCTCAGTTCAACAGTGGTCAATGGTGAACTTTGACTTGCCAGTGGTGGGTACCAAAGGTGGTGCTTGATAGCTTTGTAACTGCCTTCACATACATTTAATCACCTAACCACCACACGCACCATACAGGTATAAACGGCACATTACCCTTTGTATAGATGGAGACTCTGAGGCTCAGGGAAGTGTAGTAAAGGGCAGAAGGGGGGTTTGAAGCTGGATTTTTGATGCCAGATCCAGTGCTGCTTCCAGAACATTCTGTCTGACTTACCCATGAAGTGAGGGCTATGGAGCTGAATGCTTATTCTCCAGGCCCTAGATGTGTGGTTCTCAAACTTGACTGTACTTCGGAACAGTTGTTCCGAAGGCTTGTTAACACACAGATTCCGCGCTCCACCCCGAGTTTCGGATCTAGTAGGTCTGGAGTTGGGTTTGAGAATTTGATTCCTAACAGGTTCCCAGGTCATGCTGGTGTCGCTGTCTCTCCCGGGGACTGTACTTTGAGAGCCACTGTTTTAGAATCAAGGACAGTGGCACCCCCCATCCCCCATCTTGTTTTCCCACTAGGATTTCACGGGAAGCTTTAAAAGTACATATTAATGCTTGGACCCTACTTCAGAAGGATTCAGTTATTGTAGGGAAGGACCTGGGGGCGTTGGTGTTTTTTACTGTTCCCCAGGTGACTGTAATGTACAATCACATTCCAATAAAGGTTGGAGGCCAGCAAACTGAGGTCACCAGCTGGCTGCTGCTTTTGCAAATATAAATTTTATGGGCTCACAGCCAGGCCCATTTGTTTTCATGCTATCTGTGGCTGATTCCGTGCGGTAAAGACAGAGCTGAGTAGTCATGACAGAGACCACTGGCCAGCAAAGCAGAACACACTTACTCTCTGGCCCTTCGTAAGTAGTAAAAGTAAGAGCAAAATAGGGGAAACTAGAGAAGACACCCTTTGCTTTTTTACTTTCAGCAAGTCTCTCCAAGTCTTGATCAAGGCACTGCGGGGAGTGCCGGGAAAAAGGAGAGAGGCTGAGCTCTTCTATAAGGGACGTGACTTAAAGTTGTGATTGCATCTTTTGCAAATGACTTTTCTCTCGACTTCTCTGTTTCTTGTACACTCATTCTCTTTTTCCACCAACTGCACACTTTCCCTTCCTCCCTCTCTGTGGTTACACAGGTTTCTTTCTTTTTTTTTTTTTTGAGGTACGCATGGGCCTCTCACTGTTGTGGCCTCTCCCGTTGCGGAGCACAGGCTCCGGACGCGCAGGCTCAGCGGCCATGGCTCACGGGCCCAGCCGCTCCGTGGCATGTGGGAGCCTCCCGGACCGGGGCACGAACCCGTGTCCCCTGCATCGGCAGGCGGACTCTCAACCACTGCGCCACCAGGGAAGCCCCACGGGTTTCTTAATCCCACGTTAGGACTCTGCTTCTCTATCTACTTTCCTATCCTCATTTGCTGATCTACACACGGGATGTGTGTTGCAGTGAAGAAGACATCGTATTGATATTTGGAGGTAGAGGATTCGAATTGGAATCTTACCCCGCCAAGGTATGCCTGTACCTTCCTCATTGGGTTACTGCAAAGATGGAGGAAGGTTGGTCAGGGTGCACTGCAATCTGCAAAACACCTTCCACATTTCATTTTTTGTTATTGGCCACAACTTCTCAGGAGAATTCAAGAAATGAACTGCAGGCCACTTCACAGGCTCCTTTTGGTGCTCCCCAGGAAGGGACAGGAACTGTCCAGACTCTAAAATTGGGTTTATCCTAGTTTGACAAGGGGGGAAAACCCCCAAACCTCTCAGGCTGCAGTTTATATGACTGACTCGGAATCCCAGGATTAGAGCTCAGAGCCCGCACGATTGAACGTTGACAAAAAGATGCTACATAGTGTTGGCCTTAAGCGAGACTGATGGCCATGCCTGTACCTAGTCCAAAATCTGGAAAAAAAGGCAAAAAAAAAAAGTCAAGAAGAAACTATGATTACTTAAAACTTCAAAGTTATAAATAAAGTAGAAAAAATATAGTGAAAAATTAAGGGAGACGAGTCTCTTCAGTGGCACATCAGACTTCCTGGCTCAGTGCTATACTGAGAGGGTAATGCATATAAATTCATACAGCACATGAAGAGCTTGGAATCCTTTCCAACCCTGATGCACAGACCAATTTCATCCCTAAACCCCTCATCTGTTGCCCCTGGAAAAATCTTGTCATGTGCAGAATCCTCCCAATGACTTCCAGAAACTTCACGTAAACATCCAGAGAAAAGAAAATGTTAACCTCTCCCATAAGTCACCTGTCGTGGCCAAAGAGAAAAGTATCTTTCTTGTAAACAGAGATCTTCACATTTGTTACTTCTCTTGCAATCTCCTGACATCAAATTCACTCATAGTGAAACTCATTACTGGTCAATTCAGTCAGAACCACCAAACTGATTCTATTTATATATATATATATATATATATATATATATATATATACACACATATATATATAATTATATACATATATATATAATTATATATTATATTTATATAAATATATAATTATATATTAATATAAGAATAATTATATAATTATATGATATATAATGATATTATTATAATATAATTATAATAATATAATAATATATATATTTATATATCAATAGAATCAGTTTGGTTGTTGATATTTGGAGGCAGAGGATTCAAATTGGAATATTCAAATATATATATAAATATAGTTTATATTTATAATATAAATATATATATTACATATATAATGTAAATATAAATATATAATATATATTATATTATAAATATAAACTATAGCTAAATATATATAAACTCCAGAGTATTGAAAGAAGCTTTGGGAAAAATAATCTGCTTCTTAGAATGACTTGACAAAAGGGCATCATCATTTCTATCAAGCCGTCATACATCTTTAAAGCACACATTTCAAGTTCTGCTCTGAAGGCAGAATCAGCCCCATTTGGGGACCCCCACGCCAGGGCTCAACAGCTGAGCCAGCCCCTGCCGGAGGGAATAAACTGGCAACAAAACCTATGTACAGAGAGATTATGCAAAGACTTCACGTCTTCCAGTCTGATTAAAAACTTGCAAAATGGAACAGCAAGAATATAATTTGAACAATCTGTTAGACCCAAGACTGCTAGTATCTTTCTCTTGCTCTTTTTTTTTCCCCACTTGGAACTCTCACTTTTTATCACTGTTGCAGATCTAGAAACACCATTTGGACGGAATTAGGCAATAGCTAATTGCTACACTTCAGCTCAATCCAGCTGCCTTCCACGAGGCTTCTTAGGCCCAACAACAAATTTCTTGGCCTTACTAGTGCCTACTGGAAGAGATAGAAGCCCAGCTAGGATGAGAGAAGGGACCCAAAAGAATTACGAGAGAAAACAAATTAAATTTAGAAATACGAGTTATCATCAAGGGAGCATCCAGTTTCAAGAACCCAAGTTTGGGGAGATTTTTCCTGCCTATTGCTCTCCATCTTTCCCTTCTAATTCCTGTCCCACAAAGCATCACTGCTCCATGGTTAGCAATTACTGGTTCTCAGACTGAGAGTAGAGGGCAAATCTTATGGGATCCTTGATTTCTCCATAGCCCACTGAAGGGAAAAAGAAGATAGACACGAGCACATGCTTATTTTAGACATCCTTTGACAGCAGGGTCTATCAAAGACTTAATAGGCCTAATGTCTATGTTCCAAGTGCTTAAAACTTTCCCCGAGGAAGGAGTTTCTCTCTTGACATAGGCTGGTAACACATTCGTTTGCCTTTCACTTTTCCTAGGTAAGCATCCTGGCTTTCCAGCTTGACTAGAAATTTTGTGTTTCGTGTTTAACTCGGGGGTTTTCCTGCCAGGCTCTTTCCCAATATTTTTTGAAATGCAGTTATTTATAACAGGGATATTTTAGGTCGAAGCTCAAGCAATACTTCCACCAATTTGACCCACCAGTGCTGCTCTCTGTAGACAAAGATGATCTCTTCCCTCCTATTTGTTCCCAGGGTGTGGACAGGCCTGCGCTGGGCCCTCCAGCTGGCCCTGCCATGACCACACCTCTGCTCACTGTCTGCTTGGGATTAGGGGCCTAGACTGGACCGCGAAACCCAGTAAACCAATGCGCCCAGGTGGCCGTGCTCATCCAACCTTGGCCTCCCTTAGTAGTTGCTCTAACTCAGGAATAGGCAAACTTTTTCTGTGAACGGCTAGTATCAGCCTTTGGAACGTGGAAAGCATTATTTTGGGCTTTGCAGGCCGTGGGGTCTCTCTCAGGACTATTCAGTGTTACTAGAGTAGTATGAAAGCAGTGTCGATTCTACCTAACTGAACGAGCGGGGCTACGGTCCAAGACCACTTTATTTACATAAACAGGCGGCATGGCCTGTGGGCCGGAGTTTGCTGATCCCTTGTAAACAAACTTGTCTGAAGAGCTTGCGCTCCACTCATTCAGCTTCTGGTTCCCCTGCTTTACTAATCCCCATCCTAAAAACCACTTCATGTTGTTCCTCAAATCCGTCTGCCAACTAGAGTTGATTTATAACCCCCAAATCAAACTAAAATGTGATAGAAAAAGGAGGCAAATTTTATTAAATTTGGGGGAGAAGTCCAGCTTCTCAGATCAAAGGGAGAACGTTTTTACATGGTCATTTAAACGTTAACTAACCATCAGCCTCTTAAGAAAACCACAGAAGGGAACAACCACCACTCCCAACAAACCCACCAGGTCACACACCAGAGCTCCGTGAAACTGGCTAAGAGCCCGTATGTGAGGTTTCTCCTCTGTATGTGTCTGAGGTTACGTGGGGAAAACATGCAGCACACAGCTCTGCCCGTAGTGAATATTATTACCTCTCTTTAACAGACAAGGAATTAGAGCTGTGCTTTTCTTACTGTGACGGACCTATGCGTCACCTGGGGTCTTGCCAAAATGCAGATTCTGAGGCAGTAGGTCGGGCGAGGGGAGCTGAGGGTCTTCATTTCTAACAGGCATCCAGGGAATACTGGTGCTGCTTGTCTAAGGCCTTCACTTTGAAGAACAAGGACCTAGAGAAACGATTGGCATCCTCGGCTACACACTGGAAACACCTGGGAGAGTTCCAAATACAGAGGCCTGGGCCAGCCCCAGACCAGATGCGTCAGCAAATCTGGGGATAGGGACCCGACAGCAGTATTTAGTCAAGTTCCCCAGGTAGTTTTAACGGAGAGTCAAGACTGAGAGTTGCTGAACTAGAGGCTCAGAGCAATTAACTGACTCGCCCAAGGTCACAGGGTAGGTGGCCAAGCATGGGTTTTCAGAGACGTAAAATTTTTGCCTGCCTGATAATATTTGAAAATAATCTTAAAAATTGTTACAAGGCTGGACACAGGCACAGGGTGTATGGTCTCCAGGCTAACAGCAAAGATGAAGGAGGACAAGAGGAAAGATGAGACTGAACTTACTCAAACATAATGTTATCAACACGGTTAAAGGGGACACAGATAAAGAGGTGGCACAGCACGAGCCTTGGTTCCGGTGTGAAATTCCCCCTCATGGCTCTTTCTTTCTGCGTGAAAGCAACATGGCAAAGGAGCCTCTTGGAAGGCACATTTCAGTTCAGAAATGTGCAGTGTCTTCAGATCCTTTGATGAATCACCACACGATGAAATCTTAGAGGCTGAGTAATTACATTTGGCTTCCTTCCTGCCTCTCGGGAGGTTCAAAAAGTCACATTTATGGGAACGGGCAAAATTTCTAACCCATTCCATTCAGGAATTTCTGTCCTGAACAGGATCAAGGTAAGGGAAGAAGGAGAAGGAAAAAATAAAAAACAACTCTGGGGAAATTATGGGACAAACCGAGATTTTCTGGGTCTCCTGAATGCGTCCAATCTACCTTGTGAGTGGAAGGCCATTTTCACCTGGAAAAACACATGGATTTCAAAGACGTTTACACAATTGTTCTACCACAGTTGTTCGAGATCGGATCTATTTTCTCACTCTCTGCAGATCCTGTGGAGAATACGTCTCCCCTTGGTGAAGACCCTGGCTGTGTAATTTGGGACATCCCAGCTCAAAGAGGAAGTGAAAGTGTGAGGAAGAATCGGACATCTTCCAGACGGAGCAGAGGACAGCTGCGGAGGATACAGCGAGGTGCAGATTCACTCCTGCAACCTCGTCCTTTTAGGCAGAGGATGTGAGGGGCCCGGGTCTGGTGGGTCCTGGGAACACAGTGAGCTCACGGGAAAATTCATAATGATGAACCTGAACGGAGAGCTCAGCGCTTTGCCAAATGTTTTCAGAGGCTTAAATTAAAACGTGACTTTTCCTCTGCCTCTATTCTTTTGGGATATTCTTATGGACATTTAATTTAGTTTCTTTACTCTGTCCCTCCTGGACTCCCTTTTGGATCACAGAGAAATAGGAACGAAGCCCTACAGGACATTAGCTGGATATTCTGGAAAAAAACCCAAAAAGCAAAAACAACTCTGAGGGTCTATGTTTTTGCCTCCACAGAGCTCTTTCTCAGAAGCTTCAAAGTGTGATCTAGAACCCGCTGGTCGGTGCTCAGCAGGGTCACACATCCCACACTGGCACAGAAGCTCAAGTTCACAGGACTCTAAAGGACTGTCCGACCACCCCTCATTTTACAGATGAGGGGACCTGGGATGTGCAAGGTCACACAGTGATGCCGGGGCAGAGGCGGAACCAGAACCAGGTCTCCCAATTTCCAGCTCAGCAGCCCCTCTGTCTCAGGCCAGCCCCCTTCTCTGGGTTGGCCTTCAGGAATCTATTTTAATCAGCTTCTGGTGTGGGTGATCCAGGTCCCACATCTTCAGAAATGCTGGTCTAGTGGGCAGAGAGAACCTTTGAGACATTAGTGACAGATCTTTCTCTGTTGGCTTTGTAGTTTATCTCCTGGAAGCTTGAAAGATAAGCCTCTTCTATTTTCTCTCCCACCAAAATCAGGGGGGAGGGGTGTACAGCACTCTTGGATGGGGGAACCAATTTTAAAGTCCCTGGGGGTGCAGTGTGGCCCTACTTCTTCTCACAGTTAGGAAGCCCTCAGCTCAACTCTGTCCTATGAAAAGGAAGCACTGGAACTACTTAAGAAAAAGGAGGCATATGTGAAATGATCTGCACTTAGATTCAATTGCATAAGAAGCGGTGATCACTCTCGAGTTGATATCGCACATTCTGTTAATAAACTGAAAAAACAAATACCAAAAAACCTCTCCCCAGAGAGAATGACCCAATCACTTCTGAATCTATATTTTCAGTCCATATGACCACCCGGTGTTACTGCAACAGTAAGAATCTTGAAAAGGGGTCTGAGGTCACAAGGAAGGGTCAGTTTAGCGAGGAGACCTTCCTCCCACGTGCTTGGCATTTTCAGAATATTTTGCTTTTGTTTTGACTCTGACTGCCAATTAACCGTGATATGAAAACACCTTTCTTTCTTGTGTTGTGGTCCAGAATACCAAGAGAGAAGCCACCGCTGGGAGGAAGCAGTGGGGGAAGTGTGAATGCACGGGACGGAGTGGGAGAGAAGGAAAGAGGGAGAATGCGTTCCCATGAAGAAGAGACGAAAAGGGCCCACAGCGCCGGGAAGAGTAGAACATCTGCGGCGAGATGCTCAGTAATTAATCATCTCTGTGAGACCCCCACAGTCCCCAGCCCCATCCACCCGCCCAGCAATTTTGCTGACACAGAAGGAAAAGGCACCTCCACAAACACAGCTAGTAAAACAGTATTACAGCTACATAAACAGTTGGCTCTGGCAGAAGGCAGTGGGCCCTTTTTAAAATTATGCATGGAATCATGCATGTGGAGAGAGAAATGACGTCCTCACTCTCTCAGTGTGCCTGGAGATACACTGAGAACCTTTGCTGTCTCACACTGATATTGGTAGATGCTGAACTGCAAATGTCATTTTTTTTTAAAACATCTTTATTGGAGTATAATTGTTTTACAATGTTGTGTTAGTTTCTGCTGTATAACAAAGTGAATGAGCTATACGTATACATATGTCCCCATATCCACTCCCTCTTGCGTCTCCCTCCCACCCTCCCTATCCCACCCCTCTAGGTGGTCACAAAACACTGAGCTGATCTCCCTGTGCTATGCGGCTGCTTCCCACTAGCTATCTGTTTTACATTTGGTAGTGTATATATGTCCATGCCACTCTCTCACTTCGTCCCAACTTATCCTTCCCTCTCCCCGTGTCCTCAAGTCCATTCTCTAGGTCTGTGTCTTTATTCCTGTCCTGCCCTTAGGTTCTTCAGAACCTTTTTTTTTTTTTTTTTTTAGATTCCATATATATGTGTTAGCATATGGTATTTGTTTTTCTCTTTCTGACTTACTTCACTCTGTATGACAGACTCTAGGTCCATCCACCTCACTACAAATAACTCACTTTCGTTTCTTTTTATGGCTAATATTCCATTGTATATATGTACCACATCATCTTTATCCATTCATCTGTCAATGGACACTTAGGTTTCTTCTATGTCCTGGCTAATGTAAATAGAGCTGCAATGAACATTCTGGTACGTAACTCTTTTTGAATTATGGTTTTCTCAGGGTATGTGCCCAGTGGTGGGACTGCTGGGTCGTATGGTAGTTCTGTTTTTAGTTTTTTGAGGAACATCCATACTGTTCTCCATAGTGGCTGTATCAGTTTACATCCCCACCAATAGTGCAAGAGGGTTCCCTTTTCTCCACACCCTCTCCAGCACTGATTGTAGATTTTTTGATGATGGCCATTCTGACTGGTGTGAGGTGATACCTCACCGTAGTTTTGATTTGCATTTCTCTAATGATTAGTGATGTTGAGCATCCTTTCATGTGTTTGTTGGCAATCTGTATATCTTCTGGGGAGAGATGTCTGTTTAGGTCTTCTGTCCATTTTTGGATTGGGTTGTTTGTTTTTTTGATATTGAGCTGCAGGAGCTGCTTGTATATTTTGGAGATTAATCCTTTGTCAGTTACTTTGTTTGCAAATATTTTCTCCCATTTTGAGGGTTGTCTTTTCGTCTTGTTTGTGGTTTCCTTTGGTGTGCAAAAGCTTTTAAGTTTCATTAGGTCCCATTTGTTTATTTTTGTTTTTATTTCCATTTCTCTAGGAGGTGGGTCAAAAAGGATCTTGCTGTGATTTATGTCATAGAGTGTTCTGCCTATGTTTTCCTCAGAGTTTGATAGTGTCTGGCCTTACATTTAGGTCTTTAATCCATTTTGAGTTTATTTTTGTGTCTGGTGTTAGGGAGTGTTCTAATTTCATTCTTTTCCATGTAGCTGTCCAGTTTTCCCAGCATCACTTATTGAAGAGACTGTCTTTTCTCCATTGCATATTCTTGCCTCCTTTATCAAAGATAAGGTGACCATACGTGCATGGGTTTATCTCTGGGCTTTCTATCCTGTTCCATTAATCTATATTTCTGTTTTTGTGCCAGTACCATACTGTCTTGATTACTGTAGCTTTGTAGTATAGTCTGAAGTCCGGGAGCCTGATTCCTCCAGCTCCGTTTTTCTTTCTCAAGATTGCTTTGGCTATTCGGGGTCTTTTGTGTTTCCATACAAACTGTGAAATTTTTTGTTCTAGTTCTGTGAAAAATGCCATTGGTAGTTTGATAGGGATTGCATTGAATCTGTAGATTGCTTTGGGTAGTAGAGTCATTTTCACAATGTTGATTCTTCCAAGCCAAGAACATGGTATATCTCTCCATCTGTTTGTATCACCTATAATTTCTTCCATTAGTGTCTTATAGTTTTCTGCATACTGGTCTTTTGTCTCCTTAGGTAGGTTTATTCCTAGATATTTTATTCTTTTCATTGCAATGGTAAATGGGAGTGTTTCCTTAATTTCTCTTGAAGATATTTCATCATTAGTGTATAGGAATGCAAGAGATTTCTGTGTATTAATTTTGTATCCTGCTACTTTACCAAATTCATTGATTAGCTCTAGTAGTTTTCTGGTAGCGTCTTTAGGATTCTCTACATATAGTATCATGTCATCTGCAAACAGTGACAGTATTACTTCTTCTTTTCTAATTTGGATTCCTTTTATTTCTTGTTCTTCTCTGATTTCTCTGGCTAATGTGATTTTGTCTGGCTAATGTGATAATGTCCCTCAAGGAAGGTACTGTTGATGAAACAGCAGTAGGAGCTGGAGGTGGCCTCTGTTTTTCCCAAGCATTTCTAGATGGTCTCAGAGGAGGAGGGGAGGAGTTCCTCTGACTTCATTGTCTTGACTCAGAGGAGGCTACTGCTGGCCAGCTGGAGAGGCTGGCAGAGAGTCTCATTTACTTTTACCTATCTTCTTTGCTCTTCCCTCCCCACCATGCGAATGGAAAGAGGAAGGCTGGAGGGACTTTCATAAGGTTTTAGCGCTTTTTCTGTGTTTTCACTAGAAAATGGCAGTGTTGGGCTTCACTGGTGGTGCAGTGGTTAAAATCCACCTGCCAGTGCAGGGGACATGGGCTTGAGCCCTGGTCCGGGAGGGTCCCACATGTCATGGAGCAACTAAACCCGTGTGCCACAACTACCGAGCCTGCACTCTAGAGCCCGCGAGCCACAACTACTGAGACTGCATGTCACAACTACTGAAGCCCGTGTGCCTAGGGCCCGTGCTCCGCAACAAGAGAAGCCACTGTAATGAGAAGCCTGTGCACTGCAATGAAGCGTAGCCCCCGCTCGCCGCAACTAGAGAAACGCTGTGCGCAGCAACGAAGACCCAACGCAGCCATAAATAAATAAATAAATGCAAGAAAATGGCAGCGTTTAAGGTAGAATGCCTCTTGCCAGAGCAGCTTGGATGAAAAGGATAGTCAGTGTAGGTTCACTGACTATGACAAGGGTACCACTCTGATCATCTCATGCCTGCTGAATGGCTATCGTCAAGGAGACAAGAGA
The DNA here is from genome assembly GCF_039906515.1 of Pseudorca crassidens. Classification (NCBI taxonomy): domain Eukaryota; kingdom Metazoa; phylum Chordata; class Mammalia; order Artiodactyla; family Delphinidae; genus Pseudorca; species Pseudorca crassidens. The sequence continues at coordinate 16,216,150 of NC_090313.1, forward strand.
TAAGAAGAGTGAGGATGTGGAGAGAAGGGGGCCATTGTGCACTGTTGGGGGGGAATGTAAATTGGTTCAGTCCCTATGGAAAGCAGTATGGAGGTTCTTCAAAAAACCAAAACTAGAACCACCATATGATCTGGCAAAATCCCACTTCTGGGTACATATCCAAAGAAAATGAAAACAGGATATCAAAAAGATGCCTGCACTCCCTTGTTTACTGCAGCATTTTCCACAATAACCAAGATATGAAAACAACCTAAGTATCTGTCAATGGATGAATGGATAATGAAGATACGGTATATATCATATCTTATATGTGTAAGATATGATATATGTATATCACAAACACACACAGCAGAACATGATTCAGCCGTGAGAGAGAAGGAAATCCTGCTGTTTACCACAGTGTGGACGGACAGTGAGGCACTTGAGGGCATTATGCTTAGTGAGACATGTCAGACAGAGAGAGCATGATTGTACTGCAGGGTATCACTTCCATATGGAATCTAAGAAACTCAAACTTGTAGAAACAGAGGGTAGAATGGTGGTTCTCAGGGGCTGGGGGTGGGGGGAATTGGGAGGAGGTCGGTCAAAGGGTACAAACTTGCAGTAAAAAACAAAACAAAGACACAAGTGTACCACTTGGTGAAGGATGATGATAGTGCACGAGGCTGTGCATGTGTGTGGCGCAGGGTATACAGGGGAACTCTTTGCACTTTCTGCTTACTTCTGCTCTGAACCGAAAACTTGTCTGAAAAATAAATCTATTAAGAGAGAAAAAAAGAAAAAAAGATCTACCTTCTCTGTGGCAGCGGATTCAACAAATTCAATTTTACTTTATTTTTGGTTGTGATTGTAATTTTGTGGGCTTTTCTATTCTAGAACATATATATTTCAATGCTGAAGATTCCTGATCTTAGTAGAATAAAACAGAATTAAAAACAGGCTTATGACAACCAGGACGACCCTATTTTAAAAGTTGAGAAGCAAAGAAATAGCTTCGCGCTAAGCCAGTGTACTTTTTGCATTAGTTACTTCATCTCTCTGGATTCTGGCATCCCCACTGGTGAAGTGAGGGTATTGGACTAGATGGGCTTTCACGTCCTTCCAAATGTAAGGACCCTTGAATGTAGAGCAAATGGTTTGAATTAGTTTTCCCTGGCAGTGATGGTGAATCTGCACTTTGGCTCCAAGCTGTCTCACTCCACCCTCTGCGACCCTCTTGAGAGGATGGTGGGGAAGTTCATGGGAAGGAAGGAGGCCTTGGCCAGCATTTTTAAAAGGATCAAGGCCTCGGGCTTCATTTACATCTTGCTCTGCTTACCTGAACAAACAGTCTTGTTTTTAGAGCTGGCGAGAGCCAGTGCAAAGCCAAACATGGCTTTGGTAAATCACAGTCCTGTTTGCGTCACAATGACTCAAAAGGGCTGAAAAATTGCTGACCGCAATTCAAGATAATGCAATGATTTGGACACAAAAGACAAAACTCTGTAATAAGGATTTTAACCCAAAGTCAGTAATCCTCGAGGGACTTTATACAACTCCCACAGGCATTTAAAATAATGTGCCGAAAGCCTCTTACCACTTTAAATCAATAGAGCTATAGCTCTTACTCCTAATCATCTGTTCAACCAAAAATAATTTATCTGCCAATGCTGTTATTGTATAGGAAGAGCTTCTGAAATGAGGACCCTGTGTCCCATATTCCCACAATTGAGAGCTTTGAGAAAATACCAGCAATGTAATGAAAAGCAAACTTAGGAGGGTAGTTGATTGAATGTTCTGGAAATACAATAGTCACCATCTAGACCCAAGGCCTTCTGCCCCATCCTTTCACCAACATCCTTTCTTCACCTCCCTTGAGCGAGCCTCCAGTCTTCATCACAGAATTCTGTGAAGTTGCTTGAGGCACCAGAAATAGCTCTATGTGGCAGACAGGAAAATCCCCTTCCTTCATTCCTTCGTTTCTCTGTCCCTCCCTCCCTTTTATTTTCCCCCAAACATAGAATCTTAGGAAAGTACCGTGAGCAACAGAGAAGTGACAAAGTAGCAGTAAACCCACTGAAATGTCTGTTCACCTCTTGTTTGACCTTTGATGGCAGTAGAAACATCACAGACACCAAGAGGATTATAACTTTAGGCCCCTGGGGAACAGAAAGCCAGCACTGGAAGTCTCTTCAAGGGCAACATCAGATAGCTGTTTCCAGTTGTTTCAAGCTTTGCAAACGAGGTGCGATCTGTGAAAACCCTTTGCCTAGTATTCGAAAGTGCTGCACAAATGTGGAACACTCTTCTTATTTACTGAACCAGGAGAGACTGTTAAGAGGCTCCTGCTTCAATCTGGAGCTATGTTATATTTTGTAAGCCAGGCAGGTGGGACAATTTGGTGGATATACGTGGGGATAAAAATAAGAAACCTGGGTCCTTGCTCTGGCTCCTACGTCACCGGCAAACCTTAATAACTTTGTGCCTCTGTTTCTCCTTTTATTTTTAACAGGAGAGAGGTCAGGATGGGGGAAGAGAAAAATAGCTGCAAGATCCTTGTCCATTTCTTGTCATTCCACAGAGTCAAATCTACTCTCCAAGCACCGATCATTTTACAGTTAAATTACTGTCCATGACTTGTCCCTGTGTTCACCTTCAAGTGAGTCAAAAAAAAAAAAAAAGGCTATTTCAGATGCTATTCACCTTCGCATCCGATTCAGCCACCTAATCTGGGTTTTTCATGTCCTCTGCCAGGATTTCTACCTTCCCTGGCCTGAATGTTTTTGAAAAAGTCTTTCAGTGGCAGTCCTCGGTGGTGACGTGAGGCCACAAGACATGCTCTGCTTTCAGAAATGAGTCCCCAGAGCCTCAGTGTGTCCCTTGCCCCCTCTACTCCGTCATTCCTCTAGGTTATTGGCATCCACCATTTAGCTGCCTGCTTCCCAAATTCTTTTACAGAGCTCGAATCTCTTATCAGCTTCCCAAATGTTCACCCTTGGACTTTTCATTGTCATCTTGCTACGTGGCTGCATCTTAAAGAGAAGCTCCAGTGCTCACTTATTTGACAACGATGCAGACACTGGTGTTAACTCTTCCTTCTCGTCTGTCTTTTCCTCAGTGACTCTTCCTAATGGTACCAAGCAAAGCTTTCGTAGCCTTAATCTCTTCCAATCTTGAGGCTTGAACCCGAAGCAGCCACTTCTGTAAAGACCAAAGGCTGGGGCAAAGGAGTTTATCTACTGGCTTTGTGCTAAAGCCAAAATCCCAGTGAATAATGAAAATCTTTGAAGTTAGATGTTGTCCTTGTTTGATTAATAATAACAGTCACACTTCATCTATTGATATCACTATTATTAGCAATAATACTAAGGATAACTAAGTTTAATGCAGACAATGGCTGAGCCAGGAACTTTATGCACGTTAATTATCATCATCACTGCAACAGGACAACACAGGTCCTGTGTTTTTATTTTTTTCTTCTCCATTTGAAAGATCAGAAAATGGGACAACAAGGCTAGGTGACTGCTTGTGCGCCTCCCTGGCTTTAGCATCTGTTACACCATGTGGAAATAAAGAGGAGTTGTGCCTTGAGGCACAAGAGGTGGGGTGCCCCTCACAGGGGTTGGGAAGGAAAGGAGGAGCGAGGGAAGTGATCCATCGCTAAACCATGTGGGGCTGGCTTCTCTCTCAGTACCCCTCATCCTCATTTGCATGACACGAATGCGGGTTTTGTGACACCAAATGCCCCTTGCTTGCTCTACCTGTGCCTGCGTCCTGTCTGCCTGAGGCAGTGAGAGAATGAAGGGAACACAGTTGTGTTCCATGCAAGCCTGTCCAGCAGGTGTATACCAAGGACCTCATACGTATTAGTGCTAGCCCACAAGGTGCAGAATTTTGGCCTGGGAAGACCTTTGAGTTTCTGTAGAAGAACCTTCTATCCGAGGAACTTAATGCACCCTAGTTCAGCAATCCATGGCAGAACTGCCACGGGAGACTGGTACCGCTGCAAACTAAGTGAAAATAGGAACCCAGAAAAAGAATCCATGAGTATTGAGGTTGGCTTTCACCTTAAGGACATTTCCCAGACCCAGATGACCTGAAGCTTTGGTTTTAACAGATTTGCAGGGAGGGGCAAGGGACAGAAGTGTAGGGCTTCCCTAAGGCCATCAGCCTATATCACAAAAAACTGGAATTCCAAGGGGTTAAATCCTTAGTAGGGGAGAGAAATAGAAATACCCGTCACCACAGGCCACAAAGACTTTCAATCGATTAAGTTCAAAGGAATATAAGCTTATAAAAAAAATAGAAACAAACAAATAGAATAGAAGATGTACAAGGAAACAAAGCACCATGTGCAAAAGCCAGCAGAAATACCAGATGAGACCATCCAACACTTCCGATATCAGAAGTATCAGATGCAAAGTGTGAAATAAGTATGTTGAAAGATAGAAAAAGGTAGGATTTAGAAATGTGAATAAGGAGTAAGATACTACTGAACACAGGACTAAGCACATTTGAAAAAGAACAAAATAAATATTAGAAATGAAAAATATAATCATTAAAGTTAGAAACTCAGGGGATAGATTTAACGGGAGATTACATACAACAGAAGGGAGAGGTAATAACCTGAGAGATGGAGCTAAAAAAATTATTCTGAATGTAGAAAGAGACAAAGACAAGTTAGGAGACACAGAGGATAGAGGGAGAAAGTCTGACATGTCTAATCAGTTATGGGATAAGAGTAGAGAAAGAGAGAGGGAATTAGGTTGAGGTAATGCTTGAAGATATATGACTTAGCGTTTTCCAGATAATGAAAGAGACCAATTAGGAGATTTAGAAAGCCCAGCAAATCCTAAGCAAAATAAATTTAAAAAAAGAAAAGAAATCTACGCCTAGACACAACACAAAAAAATTACAGAACAACAAAGAAGATCTTAAAAGCAGCTTGAAAGAAAATACAGATTATTTACAAGGGAAGGACCAAGAGTCGGCTTCGCAACAGCAGTGATACAAACCAGGAAACAGTGAAATATAAGCAGCAACGTACTCAGAGAAACTAACCGTCCATTCTAGGATGATGCATTGAGCACAAATGTCTCCCAAGAATGAGGGCAAACAAAGACATTTTCAAATAAAACCCCCAGTAAAGTGAATCCTCTAGTATGTATTCCAGACCAAGGAAAGTGATTCCTGATGGCTGGTTTGATGCAAGAAGGAATGATAACGAAAGAAAGCAGTAAAATGTGGTTAATTCTATATACAAAGTTCCAGTACAAAATCATCATCACCATCATCATCATCTAAAATCTTGTAAGATTAAAAAAATTATAAGTTAGAACTAAATTATCCAATAATAATAGCATATGATCTGAGGGGAAAATTATCAGAGTTGAGGTGTTCTGAGGTCCCTGTATTGTTCCAGAGAAGGTAAGTATTTTTTTTTTTTTCCTGTACGCGGGCCTCTCACTGCTGGGGCCTCTCCCGTTGCGGAGCACAGGCTCCAGACGCGCAGGCTCAGCGGCCACGGCTCACGGGCCCAGCCGCTCCGCGGTACGTGGGATCTTCCCGGACCGGGGCACGAACCCACGTCCCCTAGCATCGGCAGGCGGACTCTCAACCACTGCGCCACCAGGGAAGCCCGAGAAAATATACTGATTGATTGATTAAGCTCAGACTGTGTTAAGTCAGGACACATGCTAAAATTTCAAGAGTAACCATTTTATTGGTAACCATTCTATTCAAGAGTAACCATTTTTCTAATTGAATAAAAAAAAGTATTTAGATTCCAAACACTAAAAGAAAAAATGTGGAATGAGACAAAAATCCTCAATCAGTCCACAAGAAAGAAGCAAAAATAAGTCTGGAATGGATGAGACAAATAGAAATCACAAAACAAGATGGAAGAAATAAACTCAACCATCTTAGTTTTTCTAGTGCATTTAAATGAACTAAATGCACCAATTAAAGTATGAATATTGCGAGTCTGGATTTAAATATAAAACCAGCCATGTGATGGTTACAAGAGCCATATCTAAAGCATAAGGGTTCAGAAAGGTTGAAAGCGAAAATGTGGAAAGAGATATGTCAGTCAAATACTAGTAAAAGAAAAACTCTGGGGTGTCTCTGTTATTATCAGAAAGAAATCGACTGGGACTTCCCTGGTGGTCCAGTGGTTAAGACTTCGCCCTCCAATGCAGGGAATGCAGGTTCCATCCCTGGTCAGGGAGCTAAGATCCCACAGGTCTCATGGCCAAAAAACCAAAACATAAAACAGAAGCAATATTGTAACAAATTCAATGGTCCACATCAAAAAAGAAAGAAAGAAAGAAAGAAAGAAATAGACTTTAAGGCAAACAACTACTACTACTAGAGAAGGGGGATCCCTATATAATGATGACAAGGTCCATTTGCATAGAAGCTAAACTTGTAACTATAAATACAGACTCAAAATATAAAAAAAAAAATAGAACTACAAGGAAAAACAGATCAATCTTCCTGCCTAGTGAAATAACTCTCCCAGTAACTGATAGAGCAAACCTACCAAAAAAAAGAAAAAAATCAGTAAAAATATGTAAGATTTGAAGACTGTTCTGAAAAGAGTCCTCTTATCCCATCGTCCCCTTCTCCTCCTCCAGGAGGCCCGGGGCAGTGGCTCTTCTCTGTGGGAGGTAAAGTTTAGGATGGGACATGATGAGAGGGCCTGAGGGAGCCTGGAAATTGGTGCTTACACTTGTCCACCACGGGGTGCCTCTGAATTTTAAAAAGTAGTGACGCATCACAGTTTATTTAAAAGTATCATGCTTCAGCTACAATTTGATAAATCACTGTAACAAATCTCCGGGTGGTTCACCTATTATTACTGGGCACAAGGAGTGTACTGTTATTAAAAAATAAACACCCACACTCACCCACTCACCCCCCCACACACAATCCTTCCTTGGCGTACCATGCTCAGAGTTATGCAAATCAGTGTCTTCAAAAAATATTCCAATAAAGGGGGATGAGAGGGATAAACTGGGAGATTGGAATTGACATATACACCCTACTGTATATAAAATAGATAACTAATAAGGACCTACTGTATAGCACAGGACATTCTTCTCAATACTCTGTAATGACCTATATGGGAAAAGAATCTAAAAAGAGCGGATGTATGTATATGTATAACTGATTTACTTTGCTGTAGAGCAGAAACTAACACAACATTCTAAATCAACTATACTCCAAAAAAAAAATTAAATAAAAAATATTCCTAGGGACTCACTTAACTTCTAACTCTCCAAAGTCATGGAGAAAGAAATTTTTTTTTAATGAAAACAGTGTAAAGAGATTGTATTTTATTTATTTTTAAAGAGAGGATAAAGGTTGACAAGAGAGGATGAAGTTTCTTTCACTTGAGCCCTCACCATTAAAATCCTAATGAAATATTTCTTGTTCCTTGAAGACTACTGTATAAAGAAGATTTGATTTTCCTGAGTAACTGGAAACATTTTCATGAGGACATGTCTCACACTAAAGATTGCCCCTGGGTTTTTCGATTTTACGTGAGGAGATCAATTAAGGCAGTTTACTACCTTTCTGTTTTCTTCCCAGAGCCGGTCTAGCTGCTTCGTGTTTACCCCTTTTCTCTAGCACTCAAGGAGCTGCAAAGAACGAACAAAGGAAACGCTAGGCTTTTTCAAGTGCAGGGATGAGTGTTCTTCATTGCAATGAATTCAGGCTGCTTTGAAGAGTTTTCTTAGGTTCAAATCCCTTAGAATAAAACTTACCAAGTCATTGTTTTCCTTTCCTGCCTCATTACACATAAATAATTTATGAATTTAGATTGTAATTTTTCTACCAGCTGCATCAGAGCTCTACGATTTTGAAAATAATTCCACGCAGAAGCCAATGGCACACACATTCCTGAGACTTTCATTGCAATCGATAAGTTTGCTGTTGCTGTCAGCCTGTGCACTTTCCCTGATTAACCTGAGAAAAGTGTTCTCCGTCATGAATGCTATTCAGAAATAAACAGATATTGTAAAAGGAGACAAAGGCAGGTTCCGGAACTCGAATTCTTGGTGATCTTAAATGATGATGTATGAAAGGAAGAAAGAGGGGGAACAATTTGATTTGCTCCAACTAGGTTGACCCAGAAAGGAGAAGAGCAGAAAAATTGCTTTGCCTAAGCGCACATGACGTCAAGTCAGACAAGAGCAGCCCTTACGACATCCAGTATCGAAGGTTCCTTTAAAAGATACACAGTCTGGATCTGAAAGACATTTAAATGACGGTAATAAAAAAGTCTTTGCTCATTCTGTTTTCCTATTGCTCTTTTTCTCCTACTCATTGGCAACAGCTTCTACATCCTCCTTTGAGATACTGTCTTGGTGGGCTACTGGGGTGGGACTCCTTTGCTCTGGTTGAATGATGATTGAACTTGAAGTTTGGGTAGGAGAAATAGCCATCCGATGCTAAAAATCAACCTGACTTATAAAGGGATGCTGGTTTCCTAGGGCTATGTAGACACTCCCTTTGTAACAAGGATTTAGAATTCCCTTAGATTTCTAAAAACTTTTAAATGCAATCTTCACCTGACCATGGTCTGATTTAAATGAGAGCTAGCTTGATCTGCCATCGCCCAAAGTGTTGTGAGCTCTTTGATTATGTTCTAGCCACTTATACTTGGCCCATATTACAGCACAGTAAATATATGTTGAATGAATGATGAATTTCTCTTTGTTTTTCATGAAAGGTTTGTCTCAGAGAGTAATGAATAGATTTTTATCGATTTAAAAATCTTGCCTTGGTCATCTGTATTTGGGGTTGATAATATTTCTGTTCACAAACGTGTCCATTTTCAGTCTGTGTGAGACACAGAGGGACATAC